>NC_134540.1:70553738-80553738 GCF_050624435.1 Tenrec ecaudatus | reverse complement strand
CAAGGTTGAGTCGATGCTAACTCATGTGCCCCTAAGGTATCTTTGAGAGAGTTTTCAGTGGTGATTTTTTGGGAAGTTGGTCTCTGGTCTTTCTTCCTAGGTGCTTCCAATCGAGTGGAAGACCCAGCCGTTTGGTTAGCAACCCAGCACATTACCTGTTGGCACCACCTAGGAACTGCTTGCCCTACCTTGGGCAGTTGGCATTTCTAGAGAGCTACTTGGAACTCTTTTGGAAATAATATCATATTCCTCAAGCATATTAATTAGTAAGGTGGCATCTCCCTGTAGCCTTCTTGCACAGACCTTTCAACACTCCTTTTAGAATGCTTTTAGAAATATGACATTTTTGTGCTGGGGCAGTGATTACATGTTGGGCTGTGATCCACAGGGTCCGCCTTTCGAAATCACCAGGTGCTCAAGGGAGAACGGTGGGCCTTTCTACTCCAGCACAGAGTGACAGTCTCAGAGACTCACAGGGACACGTCTACCCTGCCCTCTAGAGTCGTGATGAGTCTGCCTCAACTGGACGACAGAGAGTTTGGTATTTTTGACTAGCAGATTTAGTGGGGGTGGGAGAGAGGGGAACTCTCATGGTCATCCATGGAACTGAGGTCCAAATGGAAGGCGGGCATAACAGTGTCAGATCAAAGGTCCTGCTCTTAGGCCAGGGTCAAGTGCAGTTGTTCACGAATGGATCCGTGCCCTCTAAAACCAAGAAATCAAAACCAAGCCCCCTGCCATGGCGTCGACTCCAACTCACAGAGCCCTTACACAGATTTTCCTGGACTGCAAGCTTTATCTTTTCTCATTGTTTTATTGGGCATTCTTACAGTTCCTATAACAGCCCATACATTGAGCGTATCAAGCACATTTTACATATGTTGCCATCATTTTCAAAACATTTTCTTTCTACTTGAGCCCTTGGTATCAGCTCCTTTCTCCCCTTTCATGAACCCTTGAAAAAATTGTAAATTATTATTGTTTTCATATCTTATACCACCTTCACCAACATTTCTGTTGTTCATCCCCCTTGCAGGGGGCTTATATATTGATCCTTGTGATCGGTTCCCTCTTTCTCCCCCTTCTCCCCCAACTTTCTCCCTACCCTCATGGCATCACCACTCCCATTACTATTCCCAAGGGGTTCATCTGTCCTGGATTCTGTGTGTCGAGAGCTCTTCTCTGTACCAGTGTTCCTGCTCTGGTCTAGCCATGTTTGTAAGGTAGAACTGGGGTCATGATCGTGGGGAGGGGGTAGTGTGTAGAACTGGAGGAATGGTGTGTGTTTCGTCAGTGCTACACTGCACCCTGACTGACTTGGCCCTTCCTTGTGGTCCTTCTATGAGGGGATGTCCAATTGTCTACAGATGGGCTTTGGGTCTACACTCAGGACCCCTTTCCTTGGCATCAATATGATTGTTTGTTTTTGGTCTGCTGATATCTGATAACTGATCCCGTTGATAACTGACACCTCGTGATCACACAGGCTGGTGTACTGCTTCCATGTGGGCTTTGTGCCTTCCCTGCTAGATGGCCGCTTGTTTAACTGCAGGGGCTGCAAGTCTTTATGGGAGCAGATAGCCTCATCTTTCCCCAGGTTTGAACCACCGACCTTGCTGTTAGCAGTCCAGCTAACAGTGCCTCCTGTGGCCCCCAGCTCAGAGTCTGTCATCCGTGAGGTCTTCTTGGTGCTGAGTGTTGAGCAGAGCTCACTGTCTGGGTGGACACATGCATTAGGAAAATCAGACGTGGGAGCCAAGTGTGGCACAGAAGGCAGGAGATGGCATGGCTCAGGAGTCAGTGCGTGGGGCTCTGACCACAGTCTCACCACTTACAGCTATTTGAGAAATAAGCAGACTACAACATTTATGTACTTAATTTTTCTGTGTCTTGGTCTTCTCATCTAAAAAAATGATGCTCTCTACCTTGGAGGAGTCTTGAAAGTATTAAAGAGCCTATGTCTGATATATAACCCTATTACAGCCAACTCTGGCAGTACCATGGGCTAAGCATTGGGCTAGTCACTGAGAGGTCAGTAGTTTGAACCCAACACCTGCTCCACAAAAGAAAGATAAGGCAATCTACTTCCCTGAAAATCTGCAGCCTTGAAAACGTTCAGGAACAATTCTCCTCTGTCCTCTAGGGACATTATGTTAGGCTGAGTTTTCTAGGGGGGGAAAGAGGACATTCAAATATGCCTAGGGAAGAAAGCTACATCAAGAGAGAGAGCCAGCCCAGTCCAGGGCAAGTCCATGGGTCCAATGCTAGCTGGAGCACACTCCAGACTGACGCAGCTGCAGGCCCATGGAGCAGACTGGTGAAGCTGCAAGCTGAGAGAACACTATCCACTATAGGCACAGAGCACATGGGCTCAGGGTCTGCAGGAACATGGCAGGGTGCTGCCAGCTGCCAGGTAAGGCAGGCCACAATGGCCACCCTGGGAGCCAGACACACAATGTCAGCAAGCAAGAAGGTAAAACAGGGGCAAGAGCGAGAGAGGAGCCCTCGGTGCCTGTCTTACAAAAGGCACCTCCCCAAGGAGGCATCACCAAGCCGCAACCTGATGGAAAAGGCCAGCTCCAACTTGGCCTCTACACAAATACCACCAAGTTGACTTCAAATCTACATCTCACAGTCGCTTTGAGTTGGAATCGACTCCATTGCAGTGGGTTCCCTTTTAAATTGGGGGGCAATGATGGCTATTGTTACTGTAAAGCAAGAAGAACAACTTGCAGCTCCAGAAATCTAGAAGGTTTGTTTGACAAGGTTCAGTCCTGCATAACTCTAAGGGATCTCCAAGTGGTGAAGGGATTTTAGGGTCTCCATCGGGGTTCATGAAGCAAGTGGGAGGAAGTAAGGAGACGGACTCTCCAACATGTTTGTCACCACTTCAACGAGGTCGATGTTAAATGTGGAGTGAAAACGTTTGCTTTCAAGCCTGTATAAATCTGTGTCTGTGAGCAAATACATATATTTCCAGGACGAATTAAAAGGATATTGAATAGACAGAGGCCCAACAGTTTGAAGGTGCGGAAGGTGCTCCCTTCCATGCAGCCCACTTGCCTGCGGGTGACTAGCGTGGCTGTGAGCTAACAGTTCTCCAGTTCACATGTGACTGTAGTGGACTCAGGAGCCCCGCTGGTGTAGTGGTTACATGCTGGGGTGTGATTCGAAAGGTCAGCAGCTCAAAAGCCCCACCTGTTCAGGGGGACATCCTTGGGGCAGTTCTACCAGGTCCTCTAAGGTCGCTGTGAGTCGCATTCACTTGATGGCAGAGAGCTTGATTTGTTAAAGAGGCTTTGGTGGCCCCGTGGGGTAAGTTCTGGGCTGCTAACCCAAAGGTCAGAGGTTCAAACCCACCTCTGTGAGTCGGACTTGCCCTGGTGGTCATGGTGTTTTGTTTCACTTTGTTTATCTGGGGCCATCTAGTTAAAATACGATTTGATTCCTGGACGATGCAGCTCATGCACAGGAAGCACCGACTGTCCTCCAGTGGAGCTGCCTTATGGCTGTAACGGGAACGGGGTTCCACCGGAGCTTCCAGAAGAAGGCGGGCTAGGAAGACAAGTGTGTCTACTTCTGAATCGACGTCTGAAAAGCAGCTCGGGAAAATCCTGCTGATCACAACAATCCAATCCCCCAGCTAGCACGAGGACAGCACAGAACTGGGCAATTTTTATCGCTTTTTATAGGGGCGGTGTGGTGGGGGTAGGGGTCGGGGGGAAGGTAGAGGGTGATTGACTCCAGGAAAGCCAACTACAAGAAGGGCATAGGGATGCCATTCTTCAGCACACTGACTCATTCACTAATTGTGTCACATTAGTCAGTCTCTCCTCTTTGTGGTTAAGAGCAGCTTCTTAGATGAGGGTATGCTGAATCATGTTGCTACTAGGGATCTAGTTAATATGGGGCGTTCATAGATACCACTAGTTCATATCTACAAACAAATGTGTCTCCACATGCCTGTGACCAGAAGATAAGCACTCTAGCAACACACTTGTCTTAATTCCCTTAGGACACCTTCATAGGAAAGGTTACATCAAAACAGTGGCTTCTAAGGAGACCTCGTGAGTCAGTTCAATTCAAGGCAGAGAAAAGTCAGCTCAGAAGGTTATAAAGACTATTTTAAAAAATTCTTTTGATGTTATTAAGCTGCCAGTATCTCTCAGTTTGTGGCTTTTCTTGTCATTTTTTATTTTATTTTATTGTACAATTCTTATCACAATCCATACATACATCCATTGTGTCAAGCACGTTTGTACATCTGTTGCCATCATCATTCTCAAAACATTTTCTTTCTACTTGAGCCCTTGGTATCAGCTCCTCATTTTATAGAGACTATTTTTTGAGACTCCAAAGGGGTAGGACAGATGTTTTCAAAGGACACAGGAAGAACATGTTGGCTTATTAGGACGACATCTTAAGAAAGGTGAGAACAGCATTGGAATGTAAGGAGTTTTTCCCCATCACAACAATGCACCGGCTCATTCTTCAGGGGGGAAAGGGATGTCCTAGGACACCCTACAGTCTTGATCTTGTTTCTTTAAAAATCTTTTGCTTCCCAAAACTCAAAGCACATTTAAGAGGAGCAGGACTTGAGTCTTTCAAGGGTACCAAATGTGCTGTTTTGACGTGGTACCAATCGAAGACCTCGTAGTTCTTCAGGAAAGTGTTCCTTGTTCTTGTTATGTGCCCCTGAATCGATTCTGACTCAGAGATATTGCCCTGTCCGATGTCATCTTCATAAAGGCGGTTATATTTGAGTCCATTGTCGCAGCTGCTGTGTCGATCGATCTGGTTGAGAGTCTTCTTTTTTTTACTTACCCACTACTCTGCCAGGCATCCTGTCCTTTTCCAGAGACTGGTCTCTCCTGATTACATGTCCGAAGAAGGCTAAGCCACCCCTCACCCTCCTTCCTTCTAAGGAACATTCTGGTTGTATTTCTTCTACATCAAGTTTGTTTGTTCTTCTGACAGTCCCTACCCTTCCCCATACTCCACACTCTCACCACCACCAGAATTCAAATGCTTCGATTCTTCTGCAGTCTTCTTTGTTGATTGTTCAAAGTCCACAGGCATACACTCAATACATTCACCATCATGGTGTTGCTTCTGACTCATCGCAACCATGCAGGACAGGGCAGAACTGCCCCTGTGGGTTTCCAAGACTTTAGCTCTAAATGGGAACAGAAACCCTCATCTTTCCCCTGAGGAGGGGCTGGAGGTTTTGAACTGCTGACCTTGTGGTTAGCAGTCCAATACATAACCATTATGCCACAGGGCTCCTATGAGGTGATTGAAATCATCGCATCTTGGGTTAGGGGCACCTTAATCCTCCAAGTGACAGCTTGGCTCTTCAACATCTTAAAGAAGCCTGGTGCCGCAGATGTGCCCAGTGCAGCAGGTCACTGATTTCTTCACTGCTTCCATGAGCATTGACTGCGGATCCAAGTAGAATGAAACCCTTGACTACTTTGACCCTTTCTCTGAGTGAAATTACATTGTCGCCCACTTTAATCTTTTCTGCATCTTTCAAGATGTTTTCTATTCGTCCCAGGTGTAAGGATTTTTAGTTTCTATACATTGAGTTGCAATTATTACTGAAGGCTGCAGTCTTCGATTTCGTTCGTATGCGTCAAATCCTCTTCCATCTCAGCAAGCAAGGTTGTGTCATCAGCATATCGCATGTTGCCAATAAGATTTCCTCCCCTCCTGATGCCATGTTCTCATTTTGTGTAGTCCAATTTCTCGTATTGTTGCTCAGCGTACAGATTGACTATGCCTGGTGAAGAGATATAACCTTGTCACATACATTTCCTACGTTTCAACCACTTAGCTTTCCTTATTCTGCTGCAACAACTGGCTCTTGGTCCATGTACAGATGCCACATGATCACAATGAAGTGTTCCGGAATTCCGTTCTTTTCAGTGTGATCTGTAATTTGTTATGATCCATGCAGCTGGCTGTCTTTCCACAGTCGATGAAACACAAGTCAACACCTTTCTGGTATTCTCTCCTTTAGTTGCGATCCATTTGACATTGGCAATAACATCCTGTGTCACGTCTTCTTCTGAAGGCAGCATGAACTTCTGGCAACTCCTTGTTGATGTTCTGGTGCAACTGGTTTTGAATTACCTTCAGCAAAATTTTACTTGCATGTGATATTAATAACATTATAGTACATATTAATAACAATAGTTCGATCATTTACATAGTCTGTTGGGTCACCTTTCTTGGGATTGGGGGAGCTTGTTTGGAGGTTCTAGCAGGGGAGTACAGATACTAGTATGCCCTTAACCAAAGGGGAGTCCTTTTCTTTTGGGGAAGGTCATCCTCTTCAAGTGAGAGTGTAGCTTGGGGAGGGATGCACATGGAGCAGGCAACCCTGGTGATTAATGAGGTACCAGCTATCGCAGCCAGATCGCCCTCACATCCGGGCCACTTCTTTGGGTGGGCACAAATATGAGTCTCTTCCAGTGTGTTGGCCCACAGCTGTCTTCCAGATTTCTTGGAATAGACAAGTGACTGCTTTCAGGGCTTCATGAATATGGAAACATTTCACTTGGTATATTGTCAGTTCCTAGAGCTTTGTTTTCGCTAATGCCTTCAGTCCAGTTCTCCTTCAAGACCTCTGGGAAGGGTTAGAGAGATGGAAACACTTCCTTCAGAAGTGTATACGCCTAGATGGAGGAGAGATTAGGAAACAATAGCTTCACATTCTGATATATATTTCTTAAAATGTTTCTTTAATTTTGTGGCAATGCTTTTTGATTTACCCCCACTTATTTTCCAGACAATGTAAGATAGAGATTTTCAGTTGATTTAAATCAGCCAGATACACTGGTTGCATTAAAAAGAATAAGCTTTACCATGCTCCAGTATCAATTATTTCAAGCTTTATTGGCTGAATGCAATAAACTTTTACTTACTCTGCATGTATAGTTTGAAGTCACTCAGGGAACCCTTCCTGTGCCCTCTGGACCACAGTGCTCTTGCTGTACAGAGAAGAAGACAGTAGAAATATCCATGCCTGCCCGCCTGGGACTGCAAGTGCCATACCGCTTCCCGAACATTCCATTGGTAAGAAATAGTTACATGACCTGACCTGACTGCATGGGGTCGGGGAAATACAGACATGCTCTGGGCATTTGATGAGCCTAAGGAGCCCTGGAGATGTTGAGTAAGTATTGGACTGCTAACCTCAAGAGACAGCTCTACCCTGTCCGACAGGGTCTCTATCAGTCAGAATCAACTCAATGGCAATGGATTTTGTCTGTTTTGTCACTGGCATCGATGCATGGCATAAACTGTTAAACAGTCGACCACAAACAAAAAGTTGAAATTTCAAAAGAACCCAGAGATGCCTTGAGAAGCCTAGCAGTCTTCCTCCGGGAAATCACCGCCATGTAAACACCGAGGACACTCGGAAGTGCTACTAGTTGGAATCACCTCGGCAGCAACTGGTTACTGGAAATGGCCTCCCTTTGCCTGGCAACATTTTCTAACCAATGATGCACCTGCAGCCCCCCCCCCCCCCCCCCCCGCTTCTGGCAAAGTTACAGAAAGGCCTGATCCTCCCTGTGGTGGTTACAAAATTTCATGTCAACTTGAAAACCAGGTCTAAGGGTGGAGTCTAGCCTGTCAATCAGGTCACAGTCTGATGATGCCTTCTGTAGGCGTGGCCTACTCATGAGGAGTCTGGGAACTTCTTTTTCTCCCTGGAGGTGGGCCACCCTCTCTCGTGACTTCACTTTCCTGTTGACAAGCAGCCAGCGTTGGATCTACAAGATGTTTCACCCACCTGCCAGTGAGCTTTCTGCATTCCAGCATCATTGTGATTGACTATGTGAGTCTGAAGATGAAATTATGGACCAGTATCAGATATATGGGCTTATATTGGACTTAGGGGCTTGATCGGGACTGGGCTGGGGTGTTTTCTCAATATGAAATTCCTCTTTGATATAAAGCTCTTTCTTCTACATATACGACTGTCTCTGGATTTGTTTCTCTAGTCCTCCCTGCCTCACATACTCCCCAGTCTCTAATAAACTCCTGGCACTGACTCATTGCTTCCATCTGCTGGAGCTGCAGTTTCCACTCGAGGGAGTGCCTGGGGCAGTGGCAGCCTCTGCACCGAGACAGGGAAGGGATACCAGAACATCTGGAGGCGTTTCTCCTTATCTCCCGTTTCCATTTCTATCTGGTAGCGGTCACGAGCTACAGAAGATGTTGGTGCACCAGCACTTCTGGGGTCTTTAGAAATCAACAGCCTCTTCATTAGGAGCAACACATCCAGCATTTGGACTCTTCAAAGGGATATTCGAAGTAAAGCGGGGACCACTATGTCAGAGGCCAGGAGGTAACATCTCTACTGGATTAAATGCTACATTTGCCTTCTCTTAAGAGACTTGATTTTCCCTTCTCTTGACAGACGTGCACCCTCAGATCTCTAGAATAACATGACCCTGAGCACTGTTCTCAGTGGTTGATGCACATCTCTTTTTTAAAAAGGAAGTGTTCCCTCCCCGCTCACACTCAGTGACTGCGCATGGGGCTGCTAACCACAAGGTCAGCAGTTCAACACCAAGCGGGAGAATGATGAGTCTTTCAATTTCTATAAAGAGTTACAGTTTCGGAAACCCACAGGGACAGTCCCAGCCTGTCCTAAAGGGTCGCTATGAGTTGGCATTGAGTTTGAAGTTTCTCAACGGGGAAAGTTTCCCCAGTGGCAAACACTGTCCAGCCATTTAATCTCCCCAGAAGAGACAACCAAAATTGCTGATCTCTCGCCTGGAGGGCTGCCTTCCTGTTTTGGAGGTTTCGCTTTTCTTTGTTGGGCTGAGGGTGAGGGAAGCTGGCGGATGTAGGAAATGACCTTCGGTTTCCACACCATTGATGCCCACACAGCTCGCTGTCTTCCGGAAGCCAATAGGTGGTGCTGTGGTCCTGTCCTCTAGGACCGGGCCCTCTACACAGCCAGTTTGTTCCCAAAGGGAAGCTGGTCACCTGTTCCTTCAACCCTGAGCATTTTAGGTGTGGTGTTCTGCCCTCACTGCACAATAATGCCGATTTTTGCAGTGGGCCTGGAAAGCTTGCCTGGCTATGGCAATGCTTTCATTTCCCCCCCAAACCTAGTTTGTCTCTAGCTTTCTCTTTCACTAGAATTCAAGGTCCCGTAAGCCACCACTGCAGGCCAGAGATGGGCCCTGGTGGGCAGGTCCATCCCCGGGTGAATGGCTTGTGGACCAGACACTGAATCCACTCTATTAGGATGGTGTGCCCTGCTCACAACCTGTAAATGGGGCAACAGTGACTGTCCCACCAACCGCAAGGCCGTTGAGAAGTCAAATAAGATCAAGAACGGAAAGGATTTGGAAAACTCCCGAAACCAACTCCCGCCATGGAGTCAATTCACCTCCTAGCCACCCACCAGGACAGACTAGAACGGCCTCTGTGGGTTTCCGAGGCGGTACCTCTCGGAAGTCGGAAGGCAGTGGGAAGCAGTCTGGCCTGTGCACGGGCTCATTGGCTTGTTGGATGACTGCTCTGGGCTTGTCTCCTCTCAACACTGAGTACTTTCCCTTCCCAGTCCTGCTGGACTCCTCATGACACCTATTTCCCCACACCTGCCAAGAGACACTCCCTGTGGATCCTTCAATCAAATCGACCTTTCCTCACACACCAAAAGGTGTCTCTTCATGGCCTGTCCATCTTTGGCAACTACCATGTTTGAAAAGCACTCGAATGCAGGCTCCTAGAAGCCAATAGTTCATCTAATTGAAAACTTCTTGATTTAAGCCTTCTTCCGAAGCCAACAAACTCACTGTCCTCGAAGCGATTCCAATGCCCAGTGACCCTGTAGGACAGGGGAGCGTTGTCCCTGTGGATTTCTGAGATGAACTCTTTACGGGACAGGAAAGCGCTGGTTGGTGGTTTTAAACTGCTGACAAAGCAACTCATAAATGCACTACTATCAGGACCCCGCTAGGCCTCGCAAAGAAGTCCTAAGTCTTTCCATGACTGACGTTGCTTGCCAGGTTAGGTAGAAATATTTAAGGCAAGGGGACCAATCTGTCGTCCTTTCACCCAGTGGCTTGATATTCTATCTCAGCTACCTAGAAGAATCCCCTGGGAAACTTTTTAAAGTTCTAAGGCCATGGGGGTACCCCGCTCAGGGCCTCTTCCTCCTTAAAGGTATTTTGAAAATTATATTTAAAAGCTGCATTGGCATAAGGACAAATATATTCGTATTCTATGCTAAGACCTTTTTATTGACATGAATGTTTGGGGAGTTTTTCCCCTTCAGATTTTAATTAAATGGAAACGTGTGTGAATGTGCCCACTGTGCATAGTGGGTAAGACGATCCCACCAAGATCTCCACCATCAGGTTTTCTTGGGCAGAGCCCGGACATTAGTGTTTCCTTCAGTTCTCCTGACTCTTCATGTAAAACCCAGACAGGGAACGTCACATGTCAAGGGAAAAAGGCCTTTTGTCTGGACTGGTTCTGATGATGAACACCAGACTAGACAGCTGCTTCTAATTACGGGCTGAGGAGTCCTGGTGGCAGAGTGGTTAATCATTGGGCTGCTAGCCACAAGGTCAGCAGTACGAAACCATCAGACACTCCATGGGCGAAAAATGAGGCTTTCTGCTGCTGTGATGCGGAAAAGAGTTAGAGTTCGAGAAACCCACAGGGCCAGTTCTACCCTGCCCTCTAGTGTCTCTGAGACTCAGAACAGACTCCATGGTAGTGAGTTTGTGGTGTGGTGTGTGTGTTGGTGTTGTTTGACTTAAGGTTCTGCGTGCTCATCTGCTCACCTTAAGGTTGGAGATTCTCAAAGTTTGTGGTTTGAACTCACTCAACCACACTACCAAGAAAATCCTAAGGAGCAGTTCTACTCTGTCGGGCAGAAGGCGACCATAAGGGCAATGAGTTTGCATTTTCTTTCAGTCAAGGTTAGACCGAAGCGATGTGGGCTAGCCTCTGTCCAGACCCTAACAAAATGGCAGGTCAAAGTACCCCTGACTCTTTTGTCGCTGCATTTCTGAGATTCAGACTCCTTCCTGCCTGACAAGACGCCTTCAACTCTTAGAGCCGGACAAAGTGGAAAGCCGTGTGCACTTATCTTATTTCTTGAGGCAGAATCAGCCTGGGAGCTGGAAGGAATGCCTGGTGCCGGGTTGTGGAACTAAAACCAGCTTGTCTGGTCATGGAGTGGAAGTGGAAACGTGTGCGGTGCAAGTGTGCTCCTGCTTCCCCATATGTGGTGGGGGATCTGCAAGAATGAACTTGAAGCCTATGAAGAGCAGAGTTGGGTTACTTTCTGTTTTGTTTTTATTTATCATCTTACTGGAGGCTCTTACAAAACTTCATGACAAATCATTATCCAACTGTATTAAGCACACTTGTACGTATGTTGCCATCAACATTTCCAAAACATTTCCTTTCTACTTGAGCCCTTGGTATCAGCTCCTCCTTTTTTCCCCTCCCCCTAACCCTGCCACCCTCATGAATCCTTGATCAATGATATATTACAGTTGTTTCGTGTCTTACACTATCTGTTGTTTCCTTTCACCCACATTTCTGTTATTTGTCCCCCTGGGGGGTGGCTATATATCCAACCTTGTGATGGGTTCCCCCTTTCTCCCCTTTTCCCCCCCTCCTACACCCACCATCCTCCTACCCTCATAATATTGCTACTCCCACTACTGTTCCTGTGGGTTTTATCTGTCCTGAAATCCATGTGTCTAGAGCTCTTATCTGTACCAATGTGTGTTCTCCGGTCTAGAGGGATTTTTAAGGTAGAACTGGGTTATGGTAGTGGGGGCGGGGGGAGGAGGGGAGGCATTCAGGAACTAGAGGAATGATGTGTATTTCTTTGGTGCTATACTGCATTCTGGCTGAATTGTCCCTTCCTTGTAACTCTACTATGGGGGAATGTCCAATTGTCTACAGATAGGCTTTAGGTCTCCACTCCAACCCCCCTCATTCACATAGACATAATTGTTTGTTTTGGATGTTTTGATACCTGTTACCCGATACCATCAACACCTCATGATCATACAGCCTGATCATACAGGCTGGTGTACTTCTTCTATGTGAGCTTATTTGCTTTCCTGCTAGATGACTGCTTGTTTAACTTTAAGCCTCTAAGACCCTGAACATTATATCTTTTGATAGCTCAGCACCATCCGCTTTCTTCACCACATTTACTTATACACCCATTTTGTCTTCAGTGATCATTTCAGAAAGGTAAGTATCAAAGAATGTTAGGTTATTAGAACAGAGTTCTTGTGTTTAGGTAGGCCTTGAGGAGAGGCCCAAAGTTTGTCTGTTATCTTAATACTTAACATATAAATATATATTCATTTGCCTCTATCCCTTTCATTGTAAATTAATATATTCACATATATACATGCCTATAGCTATACCTCTATAAATAGCTTTTGTCTCTTTCCTCTATTTCCTTTAACCTTCCTCCTGTCCCACTATCATGTTCACCCTCCACTTGACTCTCAGTAATTCCTCTCAGATACATTGAACTTGATCAAACACCAACAGGCTTCCTCGCCATCAGTTTTAGATTTCTTGTTGTTCCCTTATCCCTGAGTTTGTTGGCTCCCCACTCCCCCTCTTCACCCTCTCCTGGTCCCCTCCTCTCCAGTTACAACCCCCCCCACACACACACGCCCCAGCAACCGCCATTCCCATTGTTTTCTCCTTGGGAGTGTTTGTCCTGCCGAACTTGTAGACATAGGGCAAAAGAAAAAAACACCTGCTAGATGGTTCCAAGTCTGTTTGCAGACCCTTATGAGTGTTTTCCAATCAGGTCTGATGGGGTGCCAAGCCCAGTCCCCCAAGTCAGAAGTGTACTTTCAGGATTCCTCCAGAACTTGGTTTATTTGCTCCCCTTGGTGCCCTGTGGCCCTCCCCTCACATTTCACTCACTGTGCGTGGGGCAGACCGGGCCCACTTTCCACACAGTGTCTCCAGTGCAGTCCCCTCAGTGCTATGGGTCAGTGGGGGAATGTCGTGTCTCCTGGTGGCACACCAGCCCTGGTCCTCTCTGTGCATTGACTTCCCCGGGCAGGGATGTCCTCCCCGGGGCTGGGTTACTTTCTTAAAGGAATGTTCAATTGGCCCTTCCTTCTGCCCACGGACAGGCCCAATCAAGGGATGACAAAGGACCAACCTGTCTTTAGTTATAGCTCACCTGAGGAAAAGATGTGACAAGAATCCAAGGGGGGAACTACCCAGACATCAGGACAGAGACTCCATACGCACACAGGTCTGCCACGTTGGCTCCAGGCCTCTGAGGGTGCAGCACAGCAAGGTCAGCTACCCGCCAAGAGAGCAGCGGGCGTGCGAGCATGCGCACAATGTTCAGGCTGTTTTCCCACTGGGGAGGGGGGCTGTCTTTCTTAGCCCCCTACTTCTCACATTACTTTCTTCTTGCCGTCCATCAATAGCTACTTGTTGAGAAATGACTGCTCCTTGGTCCACAGACTGTGTAAGATGCTGGGCAAAGAAGAACGGGGCCCAATCTCCTCTCCAGCAAGGAGGCCTGGCCGTGGAGAAAGGCCTGCACACGGGTAGCTTAGACAAGGGCACGAGAAGGCCTGGGAGATTGATGCACGCGGGGGCAGGGGTGCGGGACCTTGCTCCCGAGTCGCTGAAAGCCTTGACTTAGAAGCGGAGCCTGGAGCTGAGTTCTGAAGAAGGTTCTGCCGTTGTCATGGAGATGAGGTTGGTAGGTGAGCAGAGCGCACAATGGAGATGGAGTTCAAGTGTACTCCAGTGCTATTTACTTAAGTGTTTCACATTAGTAATCAGGGCATTAATTAACTGCAACCACCTTACTCATTTTCTCGGTGTCCTTTCCGCAGCGAAGGGCCAGAGTTGGCACTAAACCAACAGGATTCCTTCTCCCTTTTGGGTACGCCCTCTGCAAGCACATCATGATTCTGCGGGGCCAGGAGGACTCCTGCCCGCTCCGAGATCCCGCCCCAACAAGTTAAGTAGTGGGCTCGATGCATGGAGAAACTGGAGATGGGCGTGTTGCTGGAGGGCTTGCCGAATAGCAGGGGCACAGGGGGTACCATTGAAAGGGGGTCAACCATACACTGGCTTTGGAGTACTGCTTTTCAACTTCATGCAGCCCCCATCACCCTGTCTCCTATTGGGTCAGTCTGGGTAGACTAGAGAAACAGATCCATAAACACACATATGCATATAAGAAAGAGAGTTATATACAAGAGCAATTGAACATTGAGAAAACAACATCCCAGCCCAGTCCAGTCCAAGTCCATAAGTCTGATACTAGCCCATATTTCCAATACCAATCTATAAAGTCCTCTTCAGACTCACGAAATGAAGCCAAATGCAGGCTGATCACAAGCAGTGGGGGGAAAAAATCCTTAGGTCCAGTGGTGCTGTAAGCATCTCAGCGCTGGCAGGGGGTCTCTCTGTGGCTCTCCAGCTTCAAAGGTCTGGTTGCATCCATGTGGCTTGTCTTCTGCAATGTCTCCCAGGGAGTAGCAGAGAGAGAGGTGTCTTCCACCTCCAAGGAGGAAGTACCAGAGTTCCCAGATTCTCTGGAGAAGGCCATGCCCACACAGATGTCTCATTGGCTATCTCCAGATTGACAGCCTAGACTCCACCCCAAACATGCGTAATCCTTAAATTGACACCGGATTAGGTGACTACCACAGCTATAGACCTCACTGAGCCACGATTGCTTTCTGGTTATTATTGTCATGCATCAAAACCACCCCTGCTGAAATTTCATATTGACCAACAGTCTTTAAAACCATTTTTCATTTTGCACTATTTTTAGCCACAAATAGAAAAAAAATGGAAAGAAATACGCTAATGCATTCACAGGGTTTATGTTTGAGTAACAAATTTGAGGGGACGTGTGTTTATTCTCTCATATGCTACAAATCTCTTGATTTGAAATAATTATAGACTCACAGTAGGTTGGAAAAATAATATAAAGAGGGCCCATCGACCGTCCTTCTGGTTCCTGAGTGGTGACCTGTTGCATAATTATACTATAGTGTCGAAATCAGAAAATTGCCCTTAATACAGTGCCATTAACTCAACGGCAGACCTTATTTACCCTGTTTCCCCAAAATAAGACATCCCCCGAAAATAAGACCTACTTACAGTTTGCCTCTCGCTGAAATATAAGGCATCCCCCTGAAAATAAGGCCCCCCAGATGCTACCATAACTCTGGACTCTGGACCATAGCGGCGGGCGCCACCACACAGCTCACTGTTGGCTGCAGCGCAGCTGGAGCAGACAGGAAGTATGAGGTCTCTTTTAATTAAACAATGAATGTGTACCGTATTCTTCTTCATGGAAAAATAAAACACCCCCTGAAAATAAGACCTACCGCATCTTTGGAAGCAAAAATTAATATAAGACACAGTCTTATTTGGGGGGAAACAGGGTAGGTATTTCCAGTGCCTGCGTGCCCTCCTCTAAAGAGCTGTGGTGTTGCTGTCGGGTCAGCAGTGGACAGCTGACTACAGGTCCACTGTTCAAACCCACTAGCCTCTCCTTGGGAGAAACATGAGGCTGTCTGTTCCCATAAAGATTTACAGCCTCAGAAACTCTGGATAGTCACTGTGGGTTGGAATCCACTCAATGGTATGGATCATATGCATACTGTTCTATGAAAATTTATTATATATATAGGCTTTTGTTTGTCCTCATATTGACAATGACTTTATAATAAACTAGGCATTTGCTTTAAAATAATGAAAGAACTGTTCATTTAAAATTCTCCACTGAAAACACGTCCGGGGGCGGGTGGGTAGTGTTAGCCCAGGTCGACTAGAGAAACAAATACAGTGAGACACTCATATGTGTATAAGAAAGAGTCTTATATACAAGAGCAGTTGCATATTGAGTCAATGTCCCAGCCCAGTCCAGATCAAGTCCATAAGTCTGATATTAGCCCATATGTCCGATACCAATCTATAAAGTCCTCTTCAGACTCATAAAACACATGAAATGACACTGAATGTGGGAAGATCAGAGGCCCATGGGTGGGAAGTCTTGGGGATCCAGCAGCAGTAGAAACATCTCAGCACTGGCAAGGGGCCCTACGTGGCCCCTCCGGCTCCAGAGCTCTGGCTGCATCAGTGTAGCTCCATCAGGCTCCTTGTCCATAATGTCTCCTAGGGAGTGAGCAGAGGGAAAGAGTGTCTCCTGTCTCCAAGGAGGAATACAGGAGTTCCCAGAATCCTCAGGGGAAGGTCATGCCCACACAGCGGCCTCAATGGCTATGACCATATTGACAGACTAGACTCCAGCCCTTCTCTCTTAATCCTCTCAAATGGATAAACAATTAAATAACTACCACAGGGGGAAATCATAAATAAACTACTAGGCATGGACTGGTTGCCCAACCACTTACAGGAGCCCTGGGAGCTAGGAGAGATCTCTTGTGGCTCCATCAGGTGAGCATCTGACTGCTAATTGAAGGTGGGCAGTTCAAACCCACTAGCAGACAGTTGAGGCCATCTGCTCCTGTGAAGATTTACAGCTTGAAAACCCTATCTAGGGTGACCATGAGTCAGAACTGACTCAATGCCAGTGGGTTTCGGGGTTGCTGGCGTGAGGGGCAGAATGTGTTACATATTCTGCTACTGGAAAAGTCAGTGCAAACCCACCAGTTTGGGCCCAAGGAAGAAAAGTGAGGCTATCTGCTCTAAGAGTTACACCCTCAGAAACCCCCACGGCAATTCCACCCTGTCCTGAGAAGTCAGTAAACGTCGGAATCCACTCGATGGCAATGGATTTGGTTTGGTTTGGATTTCCCTCACACAAAACTTTCAGTCACTGAAGTCTCCAACTAGAAGTGAATGAATTACCAAAGAGACGATGGTGCAAGTACTTGGACTCTTTATGGAAAAGGATGGGATTACCTGGAAAGGAACTCGTGATGACGTTAAGTGATCAAAGCAAGCTACCGACTGCGAAATGGTAACTTTGTAAAATCAATCAATCAATGCACGGGGCAGGGGGTAGGGCCGGGTGAGATGGAGAATCAGAGGTAAATAATGCAAACCAAAATTCTGGAGGCTTAAAGTTCAACGCAGCCTCTCAGCTATGTCGATTCTTTCCTATATGCAGACAGTCCCCACAGAGTGTCTATCTCCCTTAGCCTCCTTACACCCTGCCCCTTGAATGTTGGTGCCTTTGTGTCTCTTCTGGTCTTTTTATAACTCATAGTGATTGGATTAAGCCCATCCCCGGTGGCGTATTGGGTTCTGGGTTGGCTGGCGAACCTCAAGGTCAGCTGTTTGAAACCACCAGCCGTTGCACATGAGAAAGAAGAGGCCTTCCCATCCAGGAAAGAGTTACAGTCCTGGAAACTCCCAGGGGCAGTTCTACTCAGTCCTATGCAGTGAGCTTGCGGGTTCTTTTTAAAACTTAGGTGTGTTCTCATGGACACACACACACACACACACACACACACACAAAACACCTCTATTTCCAAACAGAACTATATGCTGAGGTATAGGGTATGTCAGCACCTATTTAGGGTGATACAATTTCACCCATGATGCCTTTTGACCCAAAGGGACTCGAGATCAGCAAGTTACTGAATCTTATAGCCTCAGAGGAATCTCTTTCACAACTGACAGCTCTTTCACCCCTTCACCTCCTGATCACAGGTTGCTGCAGTTGGGGCTGAGAGCTGCCCCCCTCTCTCCGCATCTGCCGGAGTGACGGAGAGCATGGCTTTCCTCCTGCCTGAGCCAAGAAGGAGCAACTCAATGCCTTCCACTGCTTGCTGACATTCCAAATCCCATCTGCACAGAGGAGACCGGAGCGCCACAGAGTTCGTCTTAGTTCTGCTCATTGGTTGGGGAGGACTCGTTGTCCTTCCATTTCTGTTCTCTCAGCCCTCAGACTTGTGAGCCTAACTGGGCCACGCAGGACAAGGCTGGGATCCCCCAGTTCCAAGAGGCTCCTGCTTCCCGCATCTGGGAAGCATTAGAGTCCATTGGAGCTCTGATTCCTTTCACGGTGACTGAAGGGAGAACGGGATGCCGGCTGCCAAGTTTTGCCCAGACCCCACACACTCACCTCCACCTGTCCTCTATGAAAATATGGTCCTCGGGGAGGGATAGCTCGCTGCTAAGAAAGACACTTGTGCTGTTATTTTTTGAGCACCTCCCTGGCATTGTGGATGACGCTCAGAGGAAGACACCATTAAAGAGTTTCTCCAATCATGGATCTTGTCTTAAATCTTCAGCCATTTTAAACAATGTGGAAGACTAAACTCTCTTGTTACAGTTGACAGTTGGTGTTGCAGAACCTGAAAGACCTGGGTTTGGTCTGGTTTCTGCCCCCAACATGCTGGATGACTATAGGTAAGTCTCTTATAGTTGAGCCTCAATATCCACAAGTCTAAAATCAGGATATGACATACTTTTAGATCATTAGAGAAGAAATTGCAGGCAAGTGGAGCCGGAGCTGACAGTTCATAAATTATCATCAGGGTATAACCATTCCTCACTTAGCAACAGGGCTAGGTTCCAAGGGCTACATCTTCTGTGAAAATGGAGGATGATCACATCACATCATCTCCTTCCCTGTACTATAGATGTCCTGCAGGACCCTTGCTGAGGTCACCTGCTGCTGGTGCTGAGGCCCCCTCCACCACATTGCCTCAGGAAAATTGTAATTCCCCTCTTGCTGCTTATAGGGGAAGACTGCTGCATCTTCCAAAGCCAGAGTAGCCCCAGCACAAACCCCCTCCCTGTACCCTGCTTCCCTCTCCTGCTCTCTCTGATTTTTCAGTAGGGGCAGCCCCAGCTCATCTCTTCAACCACCCTAAAGCATACACAGTGGCTTTGCTGAGGGCAGGGGGCTCCCCATGCACAGGACGAATACCTGGGTGCTGCAGGGGTGCACAGTGTCTGAGGGGTCCCCTCACCAGCCTTTCACACGAGCATCTCCTGGCCTTCGGTGGACAGCACCTGCCGCCACCCCCAAGTACCTGTGAAAATCATCATCCTTGGCAGCCTTGCAGGCCAACCTGGCCTCTGCCCTTGACCTTACACAGCAGCTGCCATTTGTCACTCATCCAATGACCCTGCCCTCCCCAGAGAGGACATCAAGGAATTGAAGTTATATGAATTCTAACGATATGCAAATAAAGCTGTAACCTGACCTCTTTGAAACTGACTTTCAGTTGTCTGAAGAGTTCTGGCACTTTCAGTTTGCTTAAGAAAGACACCCTGCTGCTGGGGGGGCCCTGTGGATTGGACTCCTAACCCTCCAGAGACGGGGATCCTCCCTGTTCCTTCCTCTCCTCCGCCTCCAGTCTCTAGTCTCACTAGAAGCTTACTGGCAGGGCCACACACTGTTAGCAAATGATTCTCAGTACTGCTGAGGCCTTGAGGCGAACTGCTCATGCTCAGAAAGTGTCCTTCTGGCTGGGAGGCATGGGTCCTGGGGACATTGACTCACACAAACTTGTAAATACAGGATGTGGGATGTGGACAGAATGCTAGCCTTTCTCTGTTTTATAGCCAGAGGAGCACATTTCTGGAAGCCAGCAAGTCTTCGGGTGGATCTCCAAGAAGGGAGGATATGGTTTAAGTCGTTTGCAGCACATTCTTCCAGGTGATGAGAATGAGCTACTTATTGGGACTGGGAGTAAAAATGAGGAAACAAAAATGGGGGGGGGGGTGTGACGACATTCTGCCACAGGGGATTCCTGTCTTGCAGACTCTGCTCCTTTTATTAGGTGGGAAGTAATACAAGTGAGCTCCAGTGCACTTCCAACTCAAACAGTTCATGTGTGTGGACCCCCCTTCTGTCCAAGGGAAAATACAGCCAACAGTCCCAACGGACAGTTGCTCATTTATTGGATCAATTAAAAATATTTTTTATTGAGGATCTTAATGGAAGAATGATGAAAAGTGAGGAAAGACGCCATTTTAAAAAAAGATAGAGTTGTGGAATCTAAAACTAAGAAATTATTCTAGAAAATAAGTTTAAACTTGATCCTAGCTGAGAAGCACAGCCGTGGTAATTGTAGGATTAGTTGAGCTACACATCCAAATGAAACGCTCCCAGAGTGGTATCATGGTATAAACGCTAACCGGAGGTTGGAAGTTTGAGCCCACGTAGAAGTGCCTTGGGAGAAAAGTCTGGCAATGAACTTCAAAAACAAAAACGTGGTCACTGAATCCCTATGGGTTTCATACAGTCTACTCGGACAAGCACGGAGTCACCATGAGTCAGAGTCAAATCAACTCCTTTAGGTTATAATAAAATCAGGATACTTTGGGCCTAAGTAGGAAAGATTTTTGTTTCTCTTGCACATAAAAGAAGTCAGAGAGCTGGGAGGGGGTGGGGTGGGGGGTATCCAGTCCTGGGCTGATTTGGTGAATGTTCCAGGGGCCTGCTCTGGCATACCCCAGTGTGCCCCTCCTGGCTAGGATGGAGTTAGAGTTCCAGCCACCCTGGTCAAGGTCTATGGAAACAGAAAGGCATGATGTCTCCATTTGAAAGTGATTTTCTGAAAGTCCTACCAGACATTTCCAATAATATCTTATTATCTAGGACATGGATAACCAAAGCAACATCTGCACTGCCATTGAGTTGAAACCAACTCCTAGAAATCCTATAAGACAGACAGAACTGCCCCCTAGAGCTTATGAGGATGTAAACCTTTCATGGAAGCAGACACGTTGCTGGTGGGTTTGAACCACAGATCTTGCAATGCTTAACCCACTGTGGTGCAGGCAGGGCTTCTAATAGGTGCTATGGTCTATTCTTAGTCTAAAAAACTCAAACTCCCTGCCGTTGAGTCAATTCCAACACAGAGTGGCCCTATAGAACAGGATAGACCTGGCCCTGTGGGATTTTGAGACTGTGACGCTTTGGGGGAGTAGAAAGCCTCCACTTCCTCCCCAGCACATGTACATATACCTGTGCTTGATAGGAGGGACACAGGCTTAACTTTCAACAGACTCTCAAAGAGGTCTGTGACCCCCAAAGACCAAGAAGCATTCATCTATTCATTTGTTTATCAGTTTGCTAGCATCTCAGGAAATTAAAGATTCATGCCTGGGAAATGAGACCAGGAACAATAGGCCCCAAGAGGCAGGCTCAGAGCCCTCACCCCAACGTCATATTAGAGAACAGGGCTAGATTCCCAAGTGTGCTTCAGCTCAGGCTGAGACCCAGCACAGCCATTGCCAACAGCACACGTTGTTAACAAAGAGGCAGAGGCACCGGGTACTGTGTGGAGGAGGGCGGCTGGTGTTTGAGAGCTTTCATGATGCCCTCAGCTTGGAGTCCTCGCTCAGATCTGGGAAGAGGGGTAACATGAGAGCTTAGTAATTCAATGTCTACCAGTGGTCCTTGAGAAACTCTCCCAAATGTGTGTCATTCGGGTTGACCTTATGTATATGTATTAGTGTGCGTACTTTAGAGAAACAAATCTACAGAAACTCATGTATAAGAGAGAGTTTTATATAAAGGTTAAGTATGCATCAAGAAAACATCCCAACCCAGTGCTGCCCAAGCCCACAAGTCCAACATTAGCCCATATGTCCAACACCAATCCACAAAGTCCTCCTCCATCTTACAAAACACACGCAATGTTGTCGACTGCAGGAGGAAAGCTGAATCAGTGAATGTGTAAGCATCTCAGCGCTGGCAGGGGTCTCTACACGGGTGCTCCAGCACCCAGGGCTGCATCGGGGTAGGTCCATGCGGCTTCTTCTCAAAGATGTCTGGAAGGGAGTGAGCCCTACCTGCTGAAGCAGGGAACTGGCTAAGGCAACTGCACACTGGTCCGACCATCACAAAGCAAGAGACCCGAGAACTAGAAAGGTGAGGCTCACTGAGCCATTTATCTCTCCGCCCTTCAATTAACCCACATGTGTTTAGCGGCCAGCTTGGCACAATAAACTCAGTATGTAAGATCATGATTCTAGTATAGAATTGGGTTTTTTGTTTGCTTGTTTGTTTTGGGTTGTCCAAGAAAATGGTACAGCTTCCAATTAGCAGGGTTGATAAGAGCTAGTATTCCATCCACCATTGAATTTACAGTTGCATGAAAAATATTGGGAATTTTTTTCTTCTCCTTTTTAAAATCATTTTATTGGGGGTGGAAACTTTTCTTTTTAATCAAAATAAGGCGCTCTGGCAGGGAGGAAAGCCTGGGCCATCATGAGATGATATTCCAGGAGATGCTCTCTTTTAATATCGCAGTCGTCCCAGGACAGCCTCTTTGTCTGCTGTATGCATTTCTGGCCTACACATGTGACCCAGGGCTTTATTACAATAGACGTTATGTGTAACTGTCCAATTTTAAAAGCCCTTCTCAAATCGACAAGGGTCTGATGCCTTCAGAGTTCCAAAGTTCACCAGAGGGGCTAAGAGCAATGCTACAGAGAGCACTGGAAGTAGAAGCAGAAAAGACTTGTTTCGCTAGAACATGCAGTTTGAGGTGTGCTTTTCATATGTGTCGCCGTAGTGTGCACATGTTATCAGAAGCGTGCAGTCCTCCTTGGGGATGTACAAGGTCAGTGAGAAGAGCTGGGACCTCCGTGAGGTGCTTTGACGTAGTGGCTCCAACAAAGGGCTGGAACAGAACCACTGTGCGGGTGGCTCGGGGACCAGGCAGGATTTCATTCTGTTGCACGTCGGGGCACTGGAGTCCGAATGGGCTTGACCACGTCTAACAGCAAACATGATTGAACGCCTACATGAACTCTACAGACGTGTTGTCAGGAGAAACCAGTCCCCGGAGAAGGGCATCACATTTGGTAGAGGGGCAGGGGAAAAAGGGAGGCCGATGAGGTTGGCACCGTGGCTGCAACAATGGGCTCAAGCACAGGAATGATTGTGAGGCTGCTGCAGGACGGGCAGTGTTTCCTTCTGTTACGCAGAGGGTCACTATTGGTCAGAATGAATTCAATGGCACCTGAAAACAACAACACGTTAAGAAAACAAGGGCTAGGAATTGGAAGTGAAGGGCAAGAAGCTGCATATCCTTTCAATGTCACACCGGGAAAGGGCCCAACAGGCACATCCAAGGTTTTTTTTTTAATTTTCCATGATTTTTGTGTGTTTAGCTTTGCTACTTACTTACTAATTGATTAGGGCCTCAGACACCGTGAAGTTACTTACAGATTTCTATTAGTGAAGCTCTGGTTTTATTGCCCTGTACAATATTAACCAATATTGTACCTAACCTAGCAATTATATTCTAGCACTGTGTTTTATGATTTTTTACATTTTCCAATTCTTTAAGATGCTTTCTGAAATTGCTTTACCCGCATACTTGTTTCCACTTATCATTAACTTAATGATTTAGTGTAACCTTGATGCATATTTGTTCTTGGTTGGGATAATACCATTTTTTTAACTTTTTAGAAGCTATGCAGTCTGTGCTGTGAATGGTGGAAAGGAATACAAATTATAACCTCTGACCTCGAAGTAATGCACAATCCTTGTGATGTAAGGCAAGGAGGAGTCTTTGGGTGCAAACTTAAGTTCTTAACCCTATAATGCCTGAATTTTTAATTTCAGGAAAAGTTTTTTGTTGTTATTCTTTACTTTCATAGTTATCAATATATATTAACATATACATTTAATTAAATATTACAAAAACGTCATGCTCAGCGTTATAAGGTTAATGGCTAATCAGAAGATGTGGTTATTTGAATCCACCAAGAGGCACCTAGATGATCTACTTATGAAAAATAAACCATGACAAAGTCTTCGTGATGGACTTCTGAAATACGAGCCATTGGAAACCCAGCGCAGCCCAATTCTACTCTGCCAATATGGCATTGCCACGCATGGGCCGGGGTTGACTTGATGGCAATGTGGTTGTGGTTGTGTTCAGAAGAGGTACGGACCAGAAGAGTAGAGGGAGTAGAGTAGGAACACAAAAGACGATACTGATTTGTAGCTAGAAAATTAAGCAAATCTTTCTGAAAGTAACTGCTCTGGGGAAGCCTGGGGCAGTGAGTGGGGGTAGTGGGTATGGCATTTCTGTCCTTCATTGAAATGTTTACTTTTCAACCCCTCTTGCTTCTGGTCCTCCTCTGTCTCCTTCTTCCATCTTAAATCCTCTTTTTTTCTTCTTCATCCTCCTTATTCTGTTCCCAGGTGTCTTTCCTCCCTGCACCCCCTCCTCCTTGCCCTTTGCTTGAGAAGAGAGCTGGCCAGGGAGCTGGTGTCATCACTCACAGGTAAGTGGCCTGTTGTGCTATGTGGTTGGTCTCAGGACTCCTTTTAAAAGAAAAAAGTTCTAAGGCACCAGAAGGTGAGGAAAGAGACCCCGGAGAAAGGTGATTGTGGTAGTTACATAATCTGTTGTCAATTTGAGACTTATGAGTGAAAGGGTGGAGTGTAGCCTGTCAATCAGGTTTCAGCTTGATGACCTCATTTGGAGGTGCTAAGAAGATAAATAGCTTGCCGGCGGTGAGATATGTGTTCATTCCCTGGGAGACATGGCAGCTGACAAGACACATGGAGTTACACTAGTGACCTGAGCTCAAGGAGCCATGTAGAACCCCCGCCAGTGGTGAGATGCTTCTACTGCCACTGGATCCACAAGACTTCCCACCCACTGGCCTGTGATCTTCCTGCTTTCAGCATCATTGCATGTGTTTTGCGAGTCTGAAGAGAACTTATCAATGGGTATCGGACATATGGGCTAGTATTGGACTTAGGGACTTGATCTGGAATGGGCTGGAATATTTTATTAATGTACAATTACTCTTTCTATAAAACGCTTTCTTATGTACATATGAGTCTCCCTGGATGTTTCTCTAGTCTACCCTAACACAGTGGTCTACATTGATTTAAAATAGTTACATGGAATTGGCCATTCCCTTGAACCATTTTCAGGACCATTTTCAGGACAGCCACGCGCATGTGGTACGTGTACACCTGCTACTCATGCAGCCGGCACCTCTGTCCCAGGCAGTCAGAATGATAAAGAGCCTGGTATGATCCTTTGAATGAGACGAGCAATTTGCTCGCTGGAGCTGAAATGACTCTTCCAGGGCACAGGGGGGCCATTTAGAGCTCAGAAAGAGAAGCTGCACTCAGTGCTCCCTAACAGCCCCGCCAGGTTAATGCAGCTCCCCAAAGCGAGCATCTCCTTCCATCCCATCAATTCATTCAGGCTCATTATCTCTCTAATCAACCAGGATCCCCCGAGGGCCAGCAGCAGCCAGAGGTGATCCTCCTCAGCCCGGAGATGGGCAGCCAGAGCTTCCGCCTGTGACAGGGCAGACACGGAGTGCTGCCCAGCAAGGCTTGTGCATAATAATCCTGACCCTGTGGAGGATGCCTGGTACTGCCAGCTGAAAGGGCTGTTGGTTCACACCCAGCATTCGCTCCTCCGGAGAAAGAGGGAGAAGCTCGCTGCCGCCTTACAAATTCACACTCCTTCGAGAATTAAGTTGCTGTGAATCTGAATCAACTCAGTGGTGATGGGATGGGTTTTCATAGGAAGAAAGGCACTCACGTGTGTCTCCTCTCCAGGACACTGGGGGCAACTTTCCTCCAAATGCACCGACTTGCTCCCAGACCTCCAAGAGCTGTTTCCGAGTGAGTTCTCCTGAGGAAGTGAAGTAGCCACTGATCGTTAATCTCCATATTAGCAAAGAAGAGTGCAGGGTGCATTCAATGTACTAGAAAAATAATCATCCCCAGGGACATGCTCCTCATAACATCAGCCTGGGAAGGCCCTTTCCCCAGTCAAATCTCTCTCTCTCTCTCTCTCTCTCTCTCTCTCTCTCTCTCTCTCTCTCTCTCTCTCTCTCTCTCTCACACACACACACACACACACACACACACACACACACACACACACTGCTCACCTCTTCTCTCTCTCTTGATGTATAAAGGACAAAATAACCAGACAGTGTCAGAAAATACAAAAGTAGCAAAGCACCCCTCCCCCCCCCCCCCATTGCTCTGCCCGGAGGAGCTTTCAGTCCGATTACTGAGAAATGCCAACATCGTGGGAGGGGTAGTACCGATTAAAAGAGCCCTCTTGCAAGAGTGGATTACACCTTAGACTATGAACCCCAAGACCAGCAGTTTGAAATCACCAGCTGCACTGAGGGAGGGAGATGAGGTTTCCTACTCTAGTAACAATTGCACAGTCTTGCAAACCCACAAGAGCAATTCTACTCTACTGGGATTGTTGCATAATCTCATGCCAATTTGAGGATATTAAAGAGTGAAGGGGTGGAGTTTAGCCTGTCAATTAGGTCACAGCCTGATGATGCCTCTTTGTGGGCATGACCTTCTCATGAGGATTCTGGGAACTTCCTCTCTCTCTGCCTTCATCTTCCTGTTGACCAGCCATGCTTCACCTTCTTGTTGAAGAGCCACACTCGAAGAGCTGGAGGAGCCACGTGGAGACCTGCGCCAACCCTGGAGACACTTCCACCACCATTGCATCCACATAACTGCATTTACCGGCCTGTGATCTTCCTGCATTTGGCATCATTGCATGTGCTGCTTGAGTCTGAAGAGGCATCTATGGGCTAGTCTCAGACGAATGGGTTAATATCGGACTTATGGGCTTGATCTTGACTGGGCTGGGATAGTTTCTCAATATACAATGCTCTTTGATATAAAGCTCTCGCTTAAACACATATGAGTATCTCTGAGATCGTCTCTCTAGTCAACCTGGACTAACACATCTACCCCATCGTGTGTCTATGAATCAAAACTTGACTGAATGAGAGTGAGTTTGGTTTTTGACGGTTTGTTTAAACCAGACTGAAGACCCTGGACAGCTCCAAGAGTATCTGGTGGTTAACTGCAAGGTTGGAGGTTTGAGTCTGCCCAGAGTTACCTCAGACCTTTGATCTATCCACCACTGAGAACCCCAGGGGACACAGTTATCCTCTGGCCAGATGGAGCCATAGTGGGACAGAATCTACTGCAGGGTCACTGGTGGTGTGGGAACTGGAGGGTGGTCCACAACAGGACAATGGGTCATAACACCATTTGCTAATACGACACAGGCTGTACAGGAACGACGTGCATAGAAAGAAGCCACCCATATGGCTCAACCAAGAAGCAACGCCCAAGAGCTGATATTCATTACCTACCAAATAAGGAAGACCAGAGAAGAATTAATTGTGAATTAAAAAACTATATATTAAATATGCCAAGGACTGCCCGAAAAACAAACGAATCTGTCTTGGACGAAGGAGAATCTGAATGTCCCTTGGAGGTGAAGATGGTGACACTGTCTCCCTTACTTGGGACATGTTATCCGGAGGAACCAATCCTTGGAGAAAGACGCCATGCTTGGTAAAGGAGGTCAGATAAAAAGAAGACCCCCAGGGAGACGGAGCCACACAGATGCTCCAGCACTGCGTCCCAACAGAACGATGATTCCGGATGGCACAGCCCTGCTTGACGCTGTGGTTCATGGTCAGTAGGGGTCAGAGTCAAGTCACTGGCATCCAATAGCAACACATAACCTGGCTGCCTCACAGCCTGTGAAGGAGATACTGACACCTCCCTGCCATCGAGTCGACGCCAACTCATAGCAGCCCTCTAGGACAGGGCAGAACTGCCCCCTGTGAGTTTCTGAGACCGTAACTCTTCCCTAGAATGGAAAGTCCTGGTTTTCCCCTGAGGAGCAGCTAGCTGGTGCTTTGGAACATCAGACCTTGCAGTTGTAGCCAACACGGAACCACTACGCCCTCAGGGCTCCTTTCTGAAGAAGATGCAGCTTTCTGCCTTTTGAGCGTCTTTCAGTGGAAGCTGTGGGTGCCCTGTCCATGTCTGGCACCCTCGCTACTTCAGCACCCACTGGGGTCAGCCCCTGCACTGCTCTACCCGAGGGAGCGGATCCCGATGCACAGGCTGCAAGGGCTGAGGCGGTGGGAGCGGTTCCGTGACTAAGGCCCAGTGGAAGTTGCTGAATGAATTTCCTCTCCTGCAGGATAACTCTGAGGGCCATTTTCTATCATGTGTGTCCCAGAAGAAGTCAGCTCCTGCCCCCACTGCGCCTCCGACTCCATAACTGGCCGTCACTGGCCATGATCCTTCCTTTCTCTCCCTTGCCCCCTCCCCACCAATGCCGTCCCCGCATTCACGCCCTTGCTGGCTTTGGTCCTGGGGTCCGCTTCGGGAGCAGCGTGGAGCTGACACCTCCCGCACCCCTTGTCCCCGGCTTACTTTGTTCGACATCACACGGCTTCTTGAGAGAAAGTCCCTGTGGAAAATCCCTAAGCTCCTGATGAGCAGCCCCGAGGTTAACTGGTTGTAACCCCCAGCCATCACTGCCCTCCTACAGAGAGGGAAGACGAAATAGACAGAGGGAGTATTCAACTCTCAAGGATTTCGGTCATCTCCGATGAAACACAGCGTAGCCGCCAAGCCGGTGGCATTACGGAAGGCCGTCCTGTAAGGGAGTTGAATTTTGACAAATCGTATTTCGTATGTAGTAAGGCCCCACCAACACGCATGGCCAGGGCTATTAGAGAACCCAGGGGCCTATAGCCACGGTGGCTTCCTTCCTCAGCCTGCTACCCTGCCTCTCCTACAGATGGAAGGAGAAAGTGGCTTCTCTGGGAAGGAGGCGGTGCGGTCAACCAAGCCAACACCTCCATGCTGACTCCTGGTGACCCCATAGGACAGGGTGAACTGTCCGTGAGTTTCTGAGACCGTAACTGTTTGTTACATTAGAAAGCCCAGTCTTTTACCCATGGAGCAGCTGGTGGTTTCGAACTGATGTTCTCAAGGATCACAGTCCAATTTGTCACCACTGCCACCCGGGCTCCTTGGCGTGCTGACTGAGGCTTGCAAACAGGGCCCGGCGGGCTGTTGTGGAGGAGTGTGTGGCCTGCTGTGTTGTTAACCACAAGTTTGGAACTCCCAGTTGCTTTGCGGGATAGAAGTGAGGCTTTTGGCTCCCCATGAAGAGCTACTGTCTCCGGACCCCACAGGAGCAGGTCTACTCTGTCCGGTAGGGCTGCTTTGAATCAAAATGGACTCGCTGGCAGTGAGTGGGGGGTTTTTCCATACCGTCAAATGAGGAAGACCCTAAGCCCGTGCTCAGGAAGAAAACCCCTGGGACTTTCTCATCTGTGCTCCCTTAGAATGAGTAATGCTTGGCCTTTTGACACCGTGCTTAAAGCTCTTGGCATCAAACCACGAGTGTGGCAGTCTGAACCCACCAGCTATGTACTGAGAGAAAGACGTGGCAGTCAGTGTCTGTGAAGATGACTGCTTCAGAAACCCTAGGAGGCAGATCTGTCTGTCCCCAGGGTCACAGAGCATCAGAATGGACCTGCAGACAGTGCGGTTTTACAAAAACCCAGCCCCAGCACTGCCCTCTACCACTGGGAAAGGAAGGCGACATCGCAATGCTGACGGGGATTCTGCATATGTGTGTGATTCTTCTCGGTTGCAACAGAGCCGCACTGTGGTGAGAGTTAACGGAGAAGGAGGAGCAGAAAGAGGAGGAGGAGGAGGAGATTTCTTAGTTTCTTTTTCGGTCTCGCCCTTCCCCTTCCCTTCTGTCATTTCCATCTCTCTGCGATCCTTTTCCCATCTTGTTGGCATTCTTTTCTTGCTTTTTTATTCCCATTTCTTTCTCCTCTTATGGGATTGGATGCAAGCAAGTTGACAGAGGCACCCAATGGATTGGTTGGTGAGCAGTTTTAGGGACGACCCTGGTTGAAGACCTGTTCCCCAGCTCAGTGTGTTTCGTCCTTACTCACAGGATGAGACTTCGGTCCTGGCACCTGCACGGGCAAGTTGGGCTCGTCAGAGGCCCCCTGGTGCTTTGCTGGCGGAGATGCACCTGTCAGGCTACTGAGCACTGATCCCTGGACCTGGGTGGGAACTGAATTGAGTGGGAGGAGGACAGACCCAAGGGGAAGAGGGCTACTCTGTGAGCTGTAACCCATGGCAGAGGAGTTCAGATCTTCTCAAATGGCATCAAGTGTCTTATGGTATCCAGATTTTTCTCAGACATTATAAGAAATTCACTCTCCATTCCAGACTCTTGCAGTTTAGAAAGCCAGTGTTCACATGAAGGCTTGGGTGCCTCCTTTCTAGAGCTTTCCGGCAGATCTTTGGAGCGGCCTGGTATTTCCTCACAGGAAATTGCTTACTCCCCCATTAAGTTTGCTCCATTCTCAAATCCCCACTCATCCTGACTTGGCGTGATCACTGTATTTAGTCAACATACCCTCATGCGGAAACAAACAGTATCCTAATCACAGTAGCCTAACACAATCACAGGTTATTTCTTAGTTGGGCCACAGCCCAGTCAGGTGGGTGGCAACAGGGCCTGGAGGGGGGTGTTCGGCTCTATGATGGCATGTAAAATCGAGCCCCATCCCCACTCCCCACACAGAGTATTCTGGCTTCTAGAGTCATGGCCGCCTCCTCTGGATCCACTCCAGTGTTGGGAAACTCCTGGAGGTGGTGTGTGTGTGTGACTCCCTCGGTGGAGGGCCAGAATGAAGACCTATGGCCACAGCTGTACTTCTAGGAAGGTGGAGAGGTAATCTTCCTGAAAGCCAAGGAAGGCAGAGGACATGGAAAATGCTGCGCTTGACAAGAACGATGCGCTGGACGGCAGTAAGCCATTGCTGAGAGGGCCTGTAGAGAACTCTAGTGGCCCTACCGCTACGAGCTTCACTGTTAATTACACGGTGGGACATGGGGACCAACTCAGCAGCTCCAAGGAAGAAAGAGCTAGTGATCTGCTTCCACAAAGCTACGGCCAGCCTAGGGAACCCACTGGGGCAATTCCACTCTGTCACATGGAGTTGCTATGAGGGACAATTGACTTGAAGGCACCCAACAATAGCGAGGGCCCTTAAAGTTCCTCCCATGGTCCCTCTGAGTTAGAATGAGAGACGAAAGAGTAGCTCCGTTCTTTCTAGACACTGGTTGTGTTGCCTGCGTATGGAGGGCCATATGAACTAGCCTTCCCATCTCAACTCCTGGCAGAAAGCTCAGTGTACTGCTACACCCAGACATGGTCTCCTGGGGTGATACTGCCTTCATCGTTGGCTTTGGTCCAAAAGTCGTTGTAATCAGACGAGGCTTTCATTCAACAACTTCCATTTCCCCGTGGCAGAAATGACCGCACTCTCCCATTTGGAAACACATTTTTGTTAAACTTCCTTTTTATAGAAGGATTAAAAGGCCCACTGTATCCAAAAATGGCTCAGCAGAAGGGGATTTCATGGCCAGACTGTCTTCCTCTTGAAATGACAAAGGCACATTATCTCTATATTGCTTTGGGCGTCATCAGGATTAGAATTCTTTGGGAGCCTATGTTGATTCAGGAAGAAAACATCTCTGAAGTGACAAGACACCCCCCTTGCCTCTGAGTAAGCAGGGTCCCTAGGAGACTCTAATCAGCCGAACATCATCTGCTTGACCTATTTGGAATTTGAGCCAGTGGAAACTGTGTACACTCTTGAAGAGATCAGTGCTGGACTATAGGATTGCCATGTGTGGCTGTCAGGGTTGGGTGGAGGGAAGAGAGAGTGTCTGCAGAACTTTTACTGTCACCGAATCCAGAGCTAGCAATTCAGGCTTTTGTAAAAGAACCATGCTTCCTAGACCGTGGGGTCTAAGAGGAAATTTGACGTTTGAATACCCAAAATGTGGCTAGTTGTAGAGAAAAAATAAAGCAAGAGAAAAAGAGGGAGACTTCAGGAGAAGAGATCAGAGAGAGAAAGGATGCATTCCAATCACAATCAGAGCTCACAGAAGGGACCAACAGAGGTTTACTCTATGGGTTGAACATCACGTGCTGATCTGGCCTGAGATCATTTCCTCATTGATAAAACTAACAATACCACAGGGATTGTGATCACCATCGTATCATGATTCCGCCTGTGAGCTCTGCCCTTCACCTGCAACTCAGACTTTATTCCAGCTCCCATCTCCTTCCCCAAACAAGCCCTGTGGTTTCTAACGACAGTTGTGTAAGTCATTAGGGGAGGGAAAAAGTCACTGACTTCTATACTTTCTAAATTGCAAGCAACAGACAACTGTGTTGGAGCAACTTTTCGACTCACTGGCAGTGAGAGGAGGAAGCTCTACATGGGATCCAATTGACAGCAGAAGCTCAAAAGATGAGTCAGGAGCTTTAGGGGCTGTGAGTTTATGTTTATGAGGGAGGCAGAACTCAGAAGGAGAGGGAGGAAGGCTGCATTACTTGAAGAATGTAATTAATCACCATCTCTAATTGTACACACAGAAGTGATTGCATTGGTGTATATTTTGCTGTGTGTATACTCAACAACCACAAATTTAATTTAAAGTTTACCAGGAAAAACGATTCCAGGGAACACACCTCTACCCTGATGCACATGAGGTAGGATCAACTTAACACCTCCTGCCCTGACGCAGACTAAAGTTTTTAGAAGTTTTGACAACATTTAGTAGATAGGATTCCCAATTTGTCTGGCCTCGTTTTCAGACCAAGAAAAAAATTACTCATTGCCCCGTGGCAATGAAAACCTCTTGTTTGATAGTCCCTAATCTAGGATATAGTGGAGATCCCTGCTTTGGCAGCCGGTCTGCCCCTTCCAGTGCCTTCCTGGAGCAGCATCACCCATTTTGGTACATCCGACACAGCGATTGTAACAATGCTGTCACACATCACTGTGGTTGTGAGGGTGGTCCAGGACCAAGTAATGTTTCCTTCCACAGGACTTAGATAGGGTCACTGTGAGTCGGAACTGACTGGAGAACACCTAACAACAACAGCAACAAGGCAAGAATGACTGACCAGTAGCTCTGAGAGGCTCACTCCCAAACAACACTCAAGTAGAGGAACTTGAAATGCACGCAGATATTGTCTTGGTCTATAGCTGAAACCTGCTTCCAGATCACTCCTTTCAGCATCATTAGCCATCCAGCATTTTGGTGCTCTGTTGAACACGTCAAGTGTTTTGTTTCTAAAATGTCAAGATCTTTCAGCATTTCCCAAAAAAGGTCCCCACCATGAAAGAGAATAAGCTTTCTGACTACTCTCCACGCTGTCCTGGTACCTTTCCAGGGAGTAGCCAACAAAGCTACATCAGGGTTGCTGCCAAAGACACATAGGAATTCATTTTCCCCAGGGTCAAACATTCCTATCTTTTTGTTGTTGTTTAATCTGACAGAGAAGAAAACCCAGTCATGCTTGCAGGTCTGACACCCTTGGCATCAAATCTAACACAGTCTTTCTCTTTCTTTCATTTCCAATAAAGCAATTCCTCAAAGAGTCATTGTATCTGGGAAATAAATAGATAATTAGCCTGGGTTTACTGAGGGACTTCCTCTGCCTGTCCCCACCCAATCATCTTTGAATGCTGGAAAGGCAAGCCTGTTCAAGGAAGGGGAAACAATGAAAGCAGGTGAATGCGGAATGCCTGAGTGAGGGCATTAGAGCTAAAGGAAATGAGTCTTCCTGTTTCATGCCTGCAAAGTCATTTCATGTTGCATGAAGGGAAAAGACTGTTGGCTTTGGGGAAGCCAGCACTGGCACTGAACTTTCTTGAAGCTTGGCTTCACATGTCTCCTGGAAAAAAAAGATTTCTAATCTTTTTAGTCATATTGCCAGGGAAGCAGAGTTCTTATTCTTGGGGTTGATTCCTGGCATTTTAGGTGATACTATTGAGGACCACAGAGGTAAATTGTCCCATCCAAGATCACAGCACACTTTCATTGCTCAAGTTTTGGTTTCTGTTATTCCCGCTCATCCACAATTATTTTTAGCCATATGCATTAATGTTGCTGGTTTGACAATGTTATCATGAACTTTGAATTTAGTTTTCAAAGCTAATAAAATTGTCTGAAAGAAAATTAGTCAAAAATCAAGGTTTTCAATGACTACGCAAGTAACTTTTTTTTATTTCATTAGCAGATTCTTTTCAAGTGTTTAAAATCCTCACTAAAGAATTTCCTCACTTCTTAGCTATTTGGCCTTTGTAATTTTGTAAATGTGATTTTTAAAATTAAAATTTCTTTTTAGCAAAAATAAAACTGCAATTTGCACAGGCGACGTCTGCTTTACTAGGGGATTGCAAAAAGTTTGTGGAAAAAATTCCATTACCTTTTAGTTCCATTTTTACATGAACTTTCTGAAGCCCCTCCTATATTTGAGAAATATAGCCATAATTTTATGGCTTTGATGTCTTTCTCCAGGCACTGGTCTCTGCTGACAACATGTTCGAAGTACCTGAGACAGTCTCACCTTCCTTGCCTCTAAGGAGCATTCTGATTGTGCTTCTTCCCAGAGAGATGTGTTGGCTCTGCCAGCAGTCCATGGGTCTTTCACGCTTCCTCACCACAAGCTTCCTCACCAGCACCACAATTCTCATGCAGTTCTTCTTCGGTCTTTCTAATTCAGCGTCTAACTTTTACATGAACACAGACCACTGAAATAGCATGATTCCGGTCAGGTGCACCTTAGTCCTTGGTGGAATGTTGTATCAGGATTGGAGGGAAATTTGCTTACTGAGCTTTTGTGACTGGAGTGAAGGTTCACGAGATCTTCAGCTTTACATTCAACAATTCAGACACGTTTTGCTGTCTCTTCTTTTCTGCATCCCCCTCCACGTGACACCACTTATTCCACTTCCTCCCTGTCTTCCTGATTCCAGGCCTTACTTTCCAAACCCTTCTGAACTTTGTTCTTGGGTAAATGCTGGCCTTTTGATCTTCAGTGGTCAGTTATTCAAAGGTGTGTGTACCTCACAAGTGTGATTGTTCCCTTTCGAGACCTGCGTAGTGATTGGCAGAAAATGAATCCCACTGGGGTGAGTTCAGTTCGAGTCACCTGAAGGGAGACTATGGGCCATACAGAGTCTTAGGGCTCTAATTTTCTCTCTCTGATCCATAAACATGGTCTCCTTTAGGATTTTCAGGATCTTCCCCCTTTCCTTGCCCCTCTCTTTAGGACCTTCTAGGGTGATGTCTTTCAGAATAGCTGGTAGTGGAAGCTAGGCACCGTCTCGTTCTTCAGTCATGCAAACTGATGTTCATGTGGACTATTAGTCTGTTGGACCAATTGCTTTGAAATGTCTTCAGTTTTCTTCACTATCCTGTCCTCCAGGCAGGGAGAGGCGCCTTAGATGGTTGCTTTTCAGCTACCCCCGAAGTAGCGTGTAAGTCACTGACTTTGTGGACTGTTATGCCAACTGACTCCAGAGTCTCAAGACTATGGTCCTGAAGCCCTAAGGCCAGCAACTCAATCTCTTAAGATATTTGGTTATAGCTAAGAAAATGTCATAATTTGCCCCATGGATTCTCCACCACAGAAGCCCTGGTGGTGTAGTGGTTATGCATTGGGCTGTGATCTGTAAGGGCAGCATTTGAACCACCAGCAGCTCCATGGGAAAAAGACTGCGTTTTCTACTCCCATAAACAGGTACAGTCCCAGAACCCCACAGGGGGTCGCTATGAGTCAGCAACGATTCAATGGCAGTGAGAGTGGGCATGCTTCAGCACATGGTGGAAACATTTGCAGGAAAGGTAAATCCCCAGGTACAAATAACTCCTGTCAAACCTATACGTTTGACAGAACCAAACATCACAAGAGAATGAGTTGTTGGGCTTGAAGGCTCAGGACACTGAAGTCAATTAGCATAACCTAGTCCACAAAGATAGTGTTGTACGTACTACTTTGGTGGTAGCTGAAATGCAGCCATCTAAGGTGCAATTGTTGGCCTCTCCTTGTCTGGAAGAAAGACAAGATGAAGCAATAGATAGATAGATAGATAGATAGATAGATAGATAGATAGATAGATAGATAGATAGACAGAGATAGAGAGATATAGAGATACAGAGATTATATAGATATTCCTTCTCTCTTCCACACTCATTCAGACAGCTTGTCTATCTATGCATCTAATTATAAATCACCATTATTACAGGATTGTTTATATAATAGTATGTAACTCTATTGCTTTAATTCTTGAACATCTCCCAACATCTTCCTCTGCCTCCCTCATTCCCATCCCTCTCTTAGCAGATATCGCTTTCCCTTTTGCTCAAGTTCTTGAGCTCTCCGTGACTTCCTCTGCCTTTGGAAGTTCCGTAACTATGCTATTCCCTCTTGTTCTTTGCAACTGTCTTTCTTACAATTTGCTGTCTCTGGTTCCTGATTTTCAGTCTTGTAAGCTTAGTTTACTTTGGATACTTTCATGTGTGGGTGGATTTCTTGGTGGTGTTGTCAGGCACGACATTCAGGTTGTTGTGTACTGTTCTTTGTTCTCTGTCAGAGTAACCTCCTTTAGTATTGCTTGAAAGATTACCTGTTTGTTTTTTCTTTTTTACTAATTCTTTTATTCTCATTTATCTGAAAATGTCCGAATTTTGCCACAGTATTTGAGAGACAACTTTTCTGGGTATATGATTCTTGGTTAGCTTTTCTTTCTTCCTTTCAGAGTTTTACATATCTCATTCCATTAGCTTCTAGTTTGATAGCTCCTGCTGAGGCATCAGAGCTTAATCTTACTGATTTTCCTTTATAAGTAACTTTTTGTTTTTTTCCCAAGCTGCTTTCAGAATTCTTCCCTCATCTCTGGCTGTGAAAAGTATGATAATGGTATGTGTCAATGGTTTTCTTTGGGGGTCTATATTATTTGAAGTTTTTCATCTTCCTGAATGCATATCTTCTCATCTTTCATGATATAAGGGAAGTTTTTGTCCAAGAACTCTTGGGTAATTTTCTCTGTGCTTTTTGTTGTTTCTTCCTGTTCTGGAATCCCACTTACGCCTGTCATTCCTGCTGATGGTGTCCCATGACATTCTTGGACTTTCTTCAATTTTTGTTGCTATTGTTTTCTTTTCCTGATTGTTCCTATAGAAGATTAAATTTGAGAGATCTGTTCTCAAGTTCACTAATTTGACATTTCATTGATTCTATTTTACTCCTCTTCTTTTTGATATATTATTTCTATTTTCTGTTTTTGTATGATTTCTAATTTTCCATTTTATCAGTTTGTTCTCACAGGTTTTGTGTGAATCTTTCTAAAGAAAGGTTTTTCCTTGTGTTTTCCTTGACCTCATGCAGTTTTCTCCATATTTTGTTTCATTCATTGACAGAATCTAAGTATGGTTCTTTTGCATTCCTTATTGGGTAGTTCTAATGTTATTTATTCCCCAGAAAGACCTCTGGCTCTGTACTTTGTTCATGTGTTTGAGATACTCTGTCTTGTTTCTTCATGTAAGTGGAAATTGTCTTTTGCCTCTGAGATAGTATAGTGTTGTATTTGTATTTAATTGGTGCCTGTATGTTGTAATGTTCTGAGGCACTCGGTACCTATCTCCTGGTGGGTGTGCTATGTAGGTGGGCATGACCCAGCTCTCTGTTAACTCTTCATGTAGCAGCTGTTGTTGGCTCCTGTCTATTGTTTATCAGATAGTACAGGAGTAGGGAGTGGCCCTTGCCCAGTAAGTGGGACTTCAGTAAGTATGTGTGTGGCTGAGCCAGGGGAGCACAGTTGCTGTTTCACACTGCTTGGGACAAGAAGAAAAATAGCACTGTGATAGGTAGGTTTATTGTGCCAACCTGGCCAATAGGAAATGTGGGATTAATAAGGTTGCAATTTGATTGGAGGACAAAGAGATTGATGGTTTGGCAGGCTCCACCTCTCTCTCTCTCTCTCTCTTTCTCTCTCTTGCTCTCTGGTGATGGGATCAGCGTGCAGCTGCCTTAGTTAGTTCTCTGCCTCAAATTGTGAGCTGCACTACCTGTGGGACAGGCAACCCATGGATCGTGTCACTAGAGCTTGAGGTTCCTTTGAGACCTACTTCACCACGCTGCTGTTGTGTCCATCACTTGGACTGGGGACCGTCAGATCCTGTCAGCTTGCATTGCTTGAGTTTGATATCCCATCTGGGTCTGCTTCCCTAAGCTCCTGAGCTGCTGGTTATTGACCGTGGACCCAGCAGCCCTTGTGAGTTGAAGAATGTCCAGCATATTAACTGTTCCATGGAAGTGAGTTGAACTGAGCCCTCTGTACTGCTGTGTGGACTCATTAGCTATTATAGTCCTTCGTGCTGTAGATAACTACCCATATAACTATATGGATATCCATACAGCTATATGGGTAGATATATACAGTGTCCTGGTTTTGTTTCGCTAGAGGACTCTGTCTAACACAATACAGAAAAATATGTAAAAAAGAACAATAAAAATAAAAGGAAAAGAGGTGAACAACAATAAGGAAAAAATTTAATAACTAAAAAGAAAAAGAACAAATCAACATAAAAACAAGGGAAGAGAAAAAGGGAAAGAAAGAAAAATACAATAACCAAAATTATAGCATGTGAAAATAGAGCAGTGAAAAAATAAGCCTTAGAGAAAAGGAAAAGGAGAGAAGAAGAAATATAAAATAGAAAAAGGAAAAACAGAAACCAAACCCAAACCCCAAGGTCATTGCCATGGCGCCGATGCTGACTCACTGCAACACTATAGGACAGGGCAGAGCCGCCCCTGTGGGCTTCTGAGACGGTGGTCCTTTAAGGGAGTAGAAGATAACAATCAAGAGAAAGAACAAGAAATGGGGGGGGGGGGTCAAAGCAAAACAAGCAAGCAAAGGAGCACACTAGGCCAGGGGCAAGCCCTAGGGAGGAGACAACCATGAGGACGGGCGCTGGATGGGTTGGGAGCCTCTGTCAGCCGAAGGCTTTGTAGGGTGGAGAGCAGTGGGTGAGAGGATGGAGTGGACCGCCCTAGGTGGCCTCCAGGCTGCTTAATGTCCGAGCACCTGATCTGGACGTAGTTTGCACTGCCTTAGCTGGTGGCTGGGGTCAGGGTGCTTGGTACCAGAAGGAATTCTTTTACGCTCAGAGGGCATCGTGGGGCAGGGCAGCTGGTTTTGGAAGGAGTTCTTGCCCAACCAGGGGTAGCAGGAGACCACCAAGGTGGGTTCCGCTGGCCCAGTGAGGGTGAGTTTGTGCGCCTCCAGACACTGGGGTGGTGCACCAGGAGCCCCAAGCACCACAGCATGGCTCCTGCCTAGGCGTGTCACAAGCTGCTGGGGGAGGAGCTGGGGGAGGCTGGGGCTAACCACTCTTCTGCTCACTAGGACTGTATGGGAAACAGGAGAGGATCCGCCTTTCTGGTTGCCCGCCAGCGTGCACTTCTGCTGTTTGGCTGCCACCTCCATCGAATATTGCTTGCAAAAGTTCAAGATGGCTGCCGCCTCCATCGAATATTGCTTCCAAAAGTTCAAGATGGCTGCCGCCTCAGGCCCACCACCACCTCGGCCCTCCTCTCTCACATCTACTCTTCAGCTTCTTCTTGGCGTTGACACTCAGTCCAATTCTCTGTTCTTTCTCTGAGGCTGAATGCTTCCAGGATTGTCATCTCTGTCTGTTTCATTTGGTCTCTTGTGTTTTGTGTCCTTTGTGTAGCCTGTCTGTCTGGGTCACCATCTTACAGGAAGTCCCTCACAAAGCAAAGCTTTAGCTGCTGGATCTTGAGATTGGCTGCGGGGTGGCTGCGTTAGTTTGGATTTGTCTGGGCAAGTCTTTCTCCAGTCATGAATTGTGCTGGGCTTCTTCTCACTGAAGCTTCAGCTCAGATCTGTTCTCTCTGTGTTCGCTTCAGAGTCCTGGCAAAGACTCAGCAGACGTCTGGGGGAAGCTCTTCTCATGACCAGGCAGAGGGAGCAGAGGTCAAGTAGCCTGGAGGCCGAACTGGCATGCCATCAGGTGTACCTCCTTTTACCGGCCAATGCAAGTCACGAACTAATGTTAAAGGGGGGAATTCAATGTGGCTTCTTAAGAGAAGAAAAACATCGCAAGACAATTCTCCTCCAAAAGTAGCAATGACCCGCTGTCCACCTAGCTCTCAACTCTCAGCTAATCTCCGGAATGACACCACCACCGGCAGAATCACAAAGTGCACAGACTCAAAGTAGGACCTGTATTAGACTCTTGCAGTGGACTACACATACAAGAACACGATGCATGCTTCGAGTATCGCCCTTCAAGTTATTGGCATGCCAGTCTTCACAGCAGCAGCCCGGAAAGGAGGCTCATAACTTACCTCCTCAGGTAGAAACGGTCACTTCGCCTCCCTTGGTCTTTAGCATGAACCCTTAGCACCATCACGAAATAGCAGACATTTGCTTAGGTGTGCTGACAGCAAAGCGTGCTCTTCCTTCCGTGTAAGAGAAAAGGCGTATACCTTCAATCCGAGAGAGTAATACTCTCCCCGCAAGGATAATTAGTGTCAGATGCTATTTTGATTTCACTACTCTCCCAGTAGCTGGAGGTGTGATTAGCTCAAAAGCAAACAGCAAGGTCCGCTCCATCTGTTGGCCCTGGAAACCAGGTACGGTGCCAGGTGATTACAGTCACATTCCTTCAAGCTCATCCAACTGTGGCAGGGCGGGGCCCATCAAAGGAATGTCACCCTGGGCTTCAGCCTTGGGAGGCTGAGCTACATTCAGACACTCTAAGTTCTCGTGAGCATGTTCAGACTACCCTGTATTCTAGAATAGACAAGCTTGAATGGGGTAGCTGGGACTCCCCAACTGTATGCAGCACCCATCTCTGGTAAACAGGAAGTCTTAGGCACAGAGGAAAGAGAAGAAAGCAGGTAATCCCCTGCTTAGATGGTCAGTTTCTGAATGACTTTACTGAGCTCATTTCCCTGAAAGTCTTCCCCGAGTTCTTTCTTTTTTTATCATAACAAAACCAAGCATCTCTCTTCATAGAGGACTTGGGGAAGTTGGGTTTTAAGAAGCAATTGTTGCCATTGCTAGCTGAAATCGACTTGACCTGAGACTCATGCAAACAACCCATGCACAATGGTCAACATGCTACCTAATTCTGTGCTGTCCCTGTAATGGGTTTGACCAATTGCACATCAGACCCATGCGATCTATAAGCATCTCACTGGCTGATTTTCAGGATTAGATCACCTACCTCCTTCTCCTTCCTAGTCCCTTATAGTCTGGAAGCTCCACTGAAGCCTATTCAGCATCATAGCAAAGCACAGGTCTTGGGGATTACCTCTGTGCACGCGTTCTTTGAGGGCAGCTCTCCTTTTTGCCAGCTTCTGTTCTCACAGTAGCATCTTAGGCTCCCAACCCATGCCTAGTGCCAATGCATAAGGAATGAATGAGGCATGGTAACACAGACCATGGGGAGGAAACCATCAGTACTAGAAGACATTTTAGGAGGAGGTATCAAGAACTGTCCAGGGCGGCTAACACAAGGTCAGCAGTTTGAAACCATCATCCAGTTCCATGGGAACGATGAAGCTTTCTACTCCTATAAGGAGTTATAGGCTCGACTCTCTCACTCACTCTCTCACTTACTGACTCTCACTGACTCTCTCACTCACTGACTCTCTCACTCACTCTCACTGACTCACTCTCTCACTGACTCACTTACTCACTCACTCACTCACTCACTCACTAACACTCACTCTCACTCACTCACTCTCTCACTCACTTACTCACTCACTGACTCTCTTACTCTCTCACTCACTGACTCTCTCACTCACTCTCTCACTGACTCTCACTCACTCTCTCACTGACTCACTCACTCTCTCACTTACTGACTCTCACTGACTCACTCACTGACTCTCTCACTCACTCTCACTCACTCACTCTCTCACTTACTCTCACTAACTCTCTCACTCACTGATCACTCTCTCACTGACTCACTCTCTCACTCACTCTCTCACTCACTCACTCACTCACTCACTCACTCACTCACTCACTAACACTCACTGACTCTCTCACTGACTCTCTCACTGACTCACTCTCTCACTGCCTGTCTCACTCACTCACTCTCTAAAAAAAAAGAATATATATTAAAAAAAAAGGAGTTATAGGCTCAGAGATGGACAGGGGCAGTTCCACTCTGCCCTATAGGGTAGCTCTAAGTCAGCATTGACTTCATGACAATGAAAGCGACACCCTAGAGGAATAATTGAGAATGTTTTCTAACATAAAATGCCGACAATATCGCTATGATGAACCAGAGACATATATAAACCATAGGTGCATGAATGGATTGAGGCTTGCTGCTTGTCCCCGTGAAATGATCACTGGCCATATAGTCAGTACAGCAGAGTGTGGAGAAGGAACCAGATGGTGTCCAGAGATCAGAAAGAATAACATCCTGGCCCTTAAAGGCTTCTTTTCAAACAAGCAGCTATCTAAGTGAGACATCAACTAAGTATACACGGAAGAAGCACATCAGCCTGTGTGAGCCAAGGATTGGAAGTAATATAATTCAAATCTAAAGGAGCTAATGGTATCAGAGCTTAAATGAAGAACGCCTGGCTTGCAGAAGGCTGGGGATGACAGTGGAAGTCCCAAAGGCACTTGCAGAATCCACACATGGATTAAGCCTCTGGTGAATCCCCTCCGATGATAGCTGAAGGGTGTGACTAGCCTTGTCGTGAGCCAGAGAGCCCTGTAAAGCTGATGATGACAGAGGTAGTGAGGTCAAGACTCATTCTCATTCGATCTCCCTCTGGGACCCATTTTAAAGTTGTTTCCGTTTTTGTTTTGTTTTGTCTTTAAAGTGAAGGGAGACACACATGGAGTAAGGCCCTGGTGGTTCCCCTCTGACCATGAACCCTGGGTGGGAACAGCTTTGCTAGCAGGCAGAATGCCTTGGAAAGTGGATTCGCACAGATGCTCTTAGGTTAAAATGTACCGCCCTATCATTTGAGCTCCCTTAGGATCCATTTAAATTTGTTATCACTTTTAATATTTTCTGCTTTCCTTTTGATTGCAACTTTTAACTGATTTAGTTTGTTACTCTTGTTAGTTTTCAAATGCTTTTCGGTCATGGAATCTAATCCAGCTCATTGCCAACCGATGCAGGGTTTCTGAGGCTCTAAATCTTTACAGGAGCAGAGAGCCTCTTCTTTCTCCCACAGAGCGATCAGTGGGTTTGAACCACTGACCTTGTGGTGAGCACGCCAATGCTTATCTGATCGCGCCACCAGGACTCCTTACTCAATGAAATCAAAACCGAACTCTCTGCCATCAAGCCAATTCCAAGTCCTAGTGACCCTGTGGGTTTTCACAACTATAACTAAAGCGTCACAGGAACAGAAGGCCTTTTGACAGGACCAGAAAGCCTCATCTCGCTCCCACAGAGCGGCTGCTGGTTCAAACTGTTGACCTTGCGGTTAGCAGCCCGATGCCCAACTCACTATGCCACCAGGGCGCCTACTCAATGAAGAGGAGTGGCTTTATTTTCAGAGGAGAAACTTGAGGCTCCGAGAGTTAATTTACCCAAAGTTACCAGTCTGGATGGCACAACGAGGAAAATTGGTCCCGTTCCGCTGGATTCCACAAACTTCAGTCTTACTACTAGCCCGCTCGCCCATGAGAGACACAGGTTTCTAGAGGCCCTTGAAATGAAATGGTAAAGCCACTCAAAAAGTGACTCTTCCTTGTGTGACAGATCACTGGGAGCCATTGAGAGCTGGATAAAGAGTAACAGTGGAAGTGCTCATTTTAAAAATATCTCATTTAACTGTGTAGTTCAAGGCAGATTTCAATGAACAGCGGCTAGACGCAGAGAAAATTAAGAGTCTATTTAAATAAAACACTGGGCTTTGATTAAAGTCCTACAAAAGGGAAAGCCAAATGCCAGAGAGAAAGATTGCAGTTATCAGCCACACTCGCAAGCAATAGAGCACCAAGTTTCCTTAGAATCATAATGCAAAGTGAAAAAGGAAAAAACCCCAAATCTACAGTCTAGGGAAACCTATGGTCAGGCCTACTCTGCCACATGGTGTCGCCGTGAGTGAGCATGGACGAAACAGCCCCTAACGACAGGAAAGGTCGCTGTGGAGGGGTAGAGTAGCGGGATTTGATTCCCAGTCAGTCCCCCTCAGGTACAGGGACCACCCTTCAGCCAGTAGCAGCTGTAGCGTTGCTGATGCTAAGTGTTCAAGTGCAGCTTCCAGACTAAGAGGCACACGTGAGAAAGGCCTGGGAATCTACTTCCCAAAATCAACCAAAGAAAAGCGTGTGGATCACAATAGTTGGATGTGCAAGTGTGGATGGCCCGGGGCTAGGCAACACTTCCTTCGTTGGGTGTGGACCGAGTCACTGCTAGTTGCTAGTGGGGGCTGACTCCAGGCAACTCGCAAAAAACAACAGATTCCGTTGTGAGCTAAGATTCTGTAAAAGAGGCCTAAACAAAAAGAGTGGGGCGTGGGGGTGTGTGTGGGGGAGTGGAACTTTCCAATTCTCAATGGAATCTAGACCTTCTGGAGCCCCAAACGAGTGCCCCAAGATCATCTGTCCCCCCTAAACAAAAATTATCGCTGGAAAGCTGCTTTGAAGCAAACCACAGTTGAGCCTAATTAGAAAGGTCCGTCTCCCTTGAGTGTGGCGCTCAGTCGGTGCTTTATCTCCGGGAGATCAAATTGACGACAGCAGCATCTTGGATGATTTGATGAAAAGCCTGGGGGGTGTAGGGGGGGTGCCTTTAAGGTCATTAGGAATCATTTGGAAAGGGACAGTGAGATTGGTTACACAACTGGAAGAATGTGAACCCTGTCAGTGAATTGCAGCTGCAGAATTTGTTGAAACAATGTATTCCTTGCTGCATATAGTCTCACCTTATACCATCTTCCAACCCAACACCTCTGGGGCTCTTGATGGTACATATCCCTTTCCAGCCATGCGGGCACAGGGAGGTGAGGACCAGAGGCTCAATCATGACTTTGGTGAGGCCACCTGATGGTTTTGTAGGTGCAAATGAAAATTTTTGAAATGTATCCTGGGATCATTCATGTCCCCTTAGCTCTTTATGCATCTACCATTCCTGAATTCATCTCAGCCTAGATATTATTTTTGTAAAAAAGAACTCTGATGGCATAATGGGTCACATGCTGAGCTGCTAACCACAGGGTCAGTAGTTCCAAACCACCAACTGCACCGTGGGGGAAATTTTCTACTGCTGTAAAGAATTACAGTCTATTCGGTCCTGTAGGGTTGCTATCCGTCAGCATCGATGCGATGGCAGTGAAAGAATTACAATTATAAAACTGGAGGGGGCCTGGGCACATCTGGCCTGCGACCTCACATTACAGCAGAGGACCCTGGAGAGGGGGTGAGCTGGAGAGACAAAGGTGCTGTCCCTTGATTATATTTGCGCTCTGCCAAAGTTTAGGTGTCTGGACCAAAGTCCAGGGCTACCAACAACCAGTGTTTTCACAACACAACACATTAACCTCTTTATGTATTGTGTTTCTTAAACCTCTTGGAGTAATGAAATCTTGAATTGTTCCACTGGTTTCATAAAGTATCGTTCACTGTCTTGTCCAAAAGCTGCCTCACTCAAAGCTCAAGACCTGCTTCCTTTAGAATTCCCAGATGTAACGGAACCGTGTGATTCCTGACTCCTCTTGTGAGGCAGGTCCTGGGTCCTGGGGTTGCATCCTGACTACTCAGGACATTGCTGAGTAGTAAATATTGAGTGATGAATTGGTGGAGAGGCCCTGGTGGCAGAGGGGTTACACGTCGAGCTGCTAGCCAAAATGTCAGTGGTTCAAAGCCACCCATTGCTTGAGAAGCACAAGAAAGAGGAGGGCTTTGTTCCTATGAAGACGGGAGTGTTGGAAACCCAAAGGGACGGATCTACTCAGACCTCTGGGGCTACTAAGAGTTGGAGTTGACTCAATGGCATTGCATTTTGGGGGTTTCAGGAATAAGTCACTGAAATCACTCTCAAGAGTACATCTCCATCACAGGCACCTTTTCTCACTCGTGTGGCCCCATATCCAAAGAACAAGCGTGTGTGTGTGTGTGTGTGTGTGTGTGTGTGTGTGTGTATATATGTATTCACAGAGCTCCAATTCTTTACTAACCGCAGCTTGCTCACAGTGACTCCAGGAAAACAGCACGAATGAAGAGCAAACATGCAGGCAGCAGCGTTCACAAGTTGGCAGAAAAAGGGACTTCAAAACGGTGACTAGTGACTTCGTAGTGGGTATCTGGTGAGTCTCTCGATTGGCACCAATGCCCTGCCTGGCCCCCTGCACTGCGCCTGCCTGAGATGGAAGTAGTTATTTTTGGAACTGGCAGGATTGCCGCACACTGGGGAAGAAGGACCAGCTTGAATGAAAGTCTGCAGTGCGCTTGATTTTGTTTTCTCGAAGTTTCCAAGCAGGAAGATGTTCAGTAGAGACATGCACTTGTACTACAGGTAAGAGCTTAACGTGAACATCATCGATCATGGCATCCACAAATACGCCACCGATGCATGAATGAGCTCATTCCATCAAAAAACTTAAAACTAGAGAACCAAGCCCACTTTGTGACGAACGTTCGTTCCCTTGCGGCTGCGCACACCATTTGGGCTTGGGTTTGTGTTCACCGCTTTCCAAGGGACAGCGTTTGCGCTTCTGCCCAGGTTGAGATCTGCCTTCTCGTCCGTGCCTCTCTAAAGCCAGAGCGCATGTGTAGCACGTCGTGCAGGAGAAGCAGAAGGAACCGCTATGATGGGTGGCTTTCCTTGGCCGGGCTTGGTAGTTTCTAAGTGGTTGAGTAGATAGATGATGAGGCAATCAAAGCGGGGTTTCCTGTAGAGTTATTGTACCTGGGGTGATCTTCGCTGGTTTTCATCAAGCTCAGGGTTGACAAAGTTGTCCAGGTCATTAGGCATTCCTGTTGGGATGAAAAGGGGCAGGGGATGGAGTTTGACAGACCCAGCAAATTCACGTGAGTGGAAGACACAACATCAACAGCCTGCTACAGGACACGTTCGATGAGGAAATCTCTTGCATAATGCCATACTTGTTTTTAAACAACAGTGTAAATATTTACAAAATAAGATCCAAGGATTTTTTTAAACATCAAACAAAACATTCCGCAAAGCGACCGCATTGACTTTTTAATTATTATTATAAATTTTTATTCTTTTTATAATGAGTTTTTTTTAAGGTCACACATTTCCCATACGGACATCACGTGATCCATTCTGACAGAGGCAGGAGGGGTGACTGGTGGTGGCGCATGCCATACCCTGTGTCGCCTAGCCAGACCGTTCAACCAGCAGCTCCTCGCTCCTGCGCATGCAGCATGCCTCTCCTTGCCCGAAGACAGTCAGTAATAGCAGCTGGACTCGCCTCACGATTTTCTTTCATTTGTTCCATCTTCAGGATCAGCTTCTCCTCTGTCATTTTTCTGCAGTGGCTGTTCTCCTCCAGAGCCGCCTCTGCCCGCTGTTTCCGCCTCTGCCCATTGTTTCTGCCCCCCCTGTTTCCGCCTCTGCCCATTGTTTCTGCCCCCCTGTTTCCGCCTCTGCCCATTGTTTCTGTCCCCCTGTTTCCGCCTCTGCCCATTGTTTCTGCCCCCCTGTTTCCGCCTCTGCCCATTGTTTCTGCCCCCCTGTTTCCGCCTCGGGAGACTTTGTTCTTTCCTCTGCAGCGTCCCCTCCTTTTCTGGGGCTCCTCCAGGGGCAGATAGGAGATGGAGGCTTTCAGGTCAGCGCACGGGCCTGGCCAGAGGCACGCTTGTTGACGGGCTTCACTTCCACGTCATCGTTCGCATAGAAGTCGATGGGGCTCTGGGTAAAAGCAAGAGCCGGTATTGATCGCACGGACAGAGCCTTCATTGTTTCCTTGTAGGTCATTGCTGCTTGAGCCATTGTGCAGATGCTGGGCGGGCGGCGAAGGACGGCCAAGAGTCTCGCTCCAGCAGCGGAGAGAGTGGAAGGGACTCAACTGGATATTGCTGAGGCAGCCTTTCTGGTGCCTTATGGCCCCAGGTCACCGTGACCCCATGTGTACAGAGCAGGCTTACTCCACCAGGACTTTGTTGCTGTTATTTGAGGTTTGTGTTTTGTTTTGTTTTATTGTGTGTGTGTTTGATGATGTGGATTAGGTGGGGGTTTTACATTTCAGACCATCCATTCTGCATTCAGTAGTTCAGACCACGCATCAAATACCCCCCTCCCCACGTATTCTATTCCACCCCCTCCTCTGATTTCTCTTCTCCCTCTTAGGAGTCTTCCCCCTCTCTTTCATCCTGTCAACCTTCTAGGCACTTGCTGCATCTTCCCACCCTCGTCACCCTCCCTTGGAAATTGTCCGAGTCTGTTCCTTTTCGTGTGCAAGTCTTTGTCTTGGTTTGTATCTTTGCGGTAGTGGTCTCATATAGCATCTGTCCTTCTGTGATCAACTGACTTCATTCAGCCTCGGGTTCGCGAAGTCTATCCAGGGCAGGAAGGGTTCTGCAGTGTCCGCGTTGCTTTTAAGTGAGATGCACTGTGTGTACGTACCGAAGTCTCTCCATCCATTCTTCTACTTCCACAGGATGTCCCAGGCTGTGACCTTCTGGAAGTGGGTGGTCAGGCCTGTTGTCTGAGGCACCTCTGAGTGTGTGCAAATAGCCAACCTTTGGGCTAGTACGAGAGTGCTTCGCTGCTCATGCCACTGCTCTGGCAACGAGGTACAGTCCCTGAGGCCCCAGAGCGGGGGACTGTAAGTCACACTTGATTTGATGGCAGTGAGTCTGAGGACTCCTTTCACAGTTCGAATCCAGCCTTATTTACTTATTGTGAGATATCTGTTCTGAACAAGTAAAACCTGTGTATTCTCTTCTGCTTACTTTTTTATGCCACTGACTCATTCCCCATGGAGAAGAAGAGCCAAACCCTGGCAGCCTTGGGCTGTGAGAAGCGTCAGAGCAGCTCCTGCGGAGACGTGGAGGAAGCTCATGCCTTCCGTCTTCCTAACTTTCCTTTGAACAGACCCGCTGGTGGAAAAGACACTTGCCTTATTCTCCTTCTTGAAGGCGTCACCCACTTGACCCTGGTCCCAGTGAAACCGGTCACTGGGAGCCGCCTGACACTCTGCTTGTGCCCCCGGTCAGTCAGTCATCTAACGGCCGCCTTCTTCTTCTGTCATGTTTTCCCTTATTTAAGGGGTCACGACCTTGGCATTGCTTTACAGTGACATTCCCATGGAACCTCAGAGATCTGGAAGCTTTTTCCAAAGGGCACGCCCTTCTGGTGACATCAGCCAATTGCCCGGGTCTGTGAGAACCTCAGCGGGCACCCACCGAGGCGAGGACAGGAGCAAGGGGATGCTTGCATGCCGGGCTCCGTGCACGTTGTCTGTGTTTGTCCTCCTTGGGAAGGGGGAAAACCACCCTTTGACCACATGTTCTCCAAGAATATAAACTCATGGGTCAGAAGGGATGTGACTTCCATACAATGGGCTCTTCACAACAGCCCTGTGATTTGGGGCAGTCACAGGCACTTTTTCCCAGCCTGCAGTTCAGCAGACAGAGCATTCTCTTGGCTCATGGGCTCCCTTCACCCAGCAAGCTTTCCTCTTGAGAGACATGAGCCCCTGTAATTATTAGAGAGCACAGAACTGACCCCTGGGGCATCCCTTGCACATCTGAAGAGTTTGGTCTCTGAGTCACCCCATGGTTTCCAGGGTTCCAGTCAGCTTCAGTATCAATTCAATGGCTGCCTTATGTTTTCTGAAGAAACAAAATGATGAAACGCTGGATATGATGTTTGAAAAATTCCATCTTCCCACCGAAATACTGTTCTGTCATCTTAAAAGTAGGCGAGTAGGCACTTCATTGCATGAGAGGAGAAGACAAGGCACCCAAACCCAAACTCTGCCATCCAGTCACTGTCGACCCATCTTGGGTTTCTGAGACTGTAACTATTTACGACGAGAGTAGAAAGCCCTGTCTTTCTTCTGGGGAGCGCCTGGTAGTTTTGACCTGCTGACCTGGCAGTTAGCAGCCTGACGAGTAACCACTGGCCCTCCAGGGCTAGTTCCTATTTCCAGCTGTTCTGCTTCTCACACAAGACAGCTGCGCCCCCTGCCCACCCCCGCCCTCCAAGACTCCATTAACTATTTGCTCAAACAAGTGCTGACAATGCCATTCTTTCCGAGCTCCAGGCATGATTTGGTGCCTTGAAGACCACTTTCAATGGACAGGGGGCGGGCAGGAATCACATATTAATTTTAACACATTAACTTTTTATTTCTTCAGGAATATAAATATTTCTATCTTTCCAGGGGGTTCTAGCAGCCAGACTCATAGAACTTCTGTTTGGTTTTCTACGTCTTGTATGATTTTTCTGTCGATGAAATCCAGGGCAAATAAAACTATAGAAAGTGACTGCATGGATGGCTTCTTGGGAGCTATGGCTGGGGAGGTTGGGGGAGGGAAAGGGGAGCAGATAACAATAAAGAGGAAAATATTCTAAAATTAATTGTGGAAATGATTGTACAGTTCTTTTAAAATATGATTGAACCATTAAATTGTATGTTGTGTAAATGTACGCCAATAAAGCGGTTTGGTTTGGTGTTTTAAAAGAATGTTGGGGGACTTCCGGGAAGATGGCAACGGAGTAACACATACCAGAGGGACTCCGTAGAATTCAGCCCAGGAGAGTTGCTTAGAGGGAAATTCAACACTGCTGGAACTCAGGAGGAGCATCATAAAGATAGGTAGGCACAGACCCACGGGGTTTTGAGGGGCTGGGAGCTTTTGGCTTACCTCAGTGAAGGCCAACTGGGGCTTGACTTTGGCCCCGCCAGTGTCTCTGCCGGAGCAAGGACCATTTGGAGACTGTAGGGCGGCTTGGTCTCAACACAGCCACAGTTTGCCACCACCTGCCTCAGGGCAGGGACTGGGCAGGGAACGGGGTTCAGCTACATTGTTGCTCTTGTTTCCATCTCCTCTCTGTCCACCCCTCAGTCTTGGAGGCCTGCTCAGGGGGTTTTCCTCAACACAGCCACAGCTTGCTGCTGCCACCTGGAAGTAAGGACTAAACCCTTGCAGCTCCACTGGTGGGGAACGGGACTCAGCTACATTGTCGACTGTTTCCATCTCTTCACTATATCCCCACCCCCCTCATCCCCCTGAACCCCACAGGCTCAGTGAGCATGCTTTTAAATTTATTCTTCTGCTCTTTGTCTCTATCCTGGTCTCACACACTACTGCTAGCCTCCAGACCACACCCCTTAGCCTAGGGCATTTACACCTGAGCCACACTCAGCTAGGTGAGCTCCATCCTGTGTAGCTAGTGAGGCTGGGGAAGGCCCTGCTGACCTCCACCAAAGGATACTCTGCTCAACGTCTTACAGGGGAATTCATGCCTGTGTGCCTGGGGTCCTAAGGTAGCTCGGCCAACACACCTCAACATTCCAAGCTGCTGCAGGAACCTCTGCCCAACCTCTGCAACACCAAAGGAGGCAACCCACCAGCCTTCTGGGTCACTCCCCTGAGAGAGAAGCCACGGGAGGATAAAGTGGTAGGTTAATTCCATAGTGAAATAAGCTGTAGGCAGTTCGAAGAAGCATTCCTACAAGTCTCCCAGAGAGAGCCAGCGCTCTTTGACTCCTTGGAAAATGGCACCTAGCTCCTCTAAAACAATGGAACACAAACACCCCTCAGCCCCAACAACCTCAATGGAAAAACGGGAGAAACAAAAGGCAATGGCAGATGTCCTGAACATAATGACATGCATTGAAAAAGCAGACATTGAGCTTCCACAGAAAGAAATTTTCAGAATGCTACTTAGAGTCATACAGGATATGAGGGAAACAATACAGAAAAAGGATGAAATGATAGAAGAAATAAAAGCCATAAACCAAAGGGAAATACAGGAGCTTAAGGAGGAGATAACAAAAACCAGCAGCAGAAACACAGGCCTTGAGAATCGACTGGAGGAAGCAGAGAACCACATCAATGACTTGGAGGACAGCCAAGCAGACTTTAATGCAAACAAAAATCTAGTAAGATCATCAGAGCAGCTAAACAAAACTTATGAGCTATGTCTGATGCTATGAAGCAGAACAACATTAGAATGATTGGCTTACCAGAGGAAGACACAACAAAGACGTCATCTGCAACAATAGTGAGAGAATTCTTGAAGGAAAATTTCCCCAGCTTAATGAATAAAAGCCAGGCAACCATTCAGGAGACTGAAGGAATACCAGCTAGACTATATCCCAAGAAGAAGTCACTAAGGCACATAATAGTTAAATTATCCAACTTTGAGGCAAAAGTGAAAATCATGAGAGCAGCTTGGGAAAAACAAGCAATCACATATAAAGGTTCCCAAATAAGTATATGTTCAGACCTATCAGCAGAAAATATGAAGAAGAGGAGAGAGTGGAGTAACATATTCCAAAAATTGGAGGAAAATAATGCTAACCCAAGAATACTCTACCCAGCCAAATTATCAACCAAGATAGATGGAAAAGTAAGAGTTTTCCCAGACAAGGAAAAACTCAAAGAATATGGTAGAAGAAAAACAGCCCTACAAAAGATCCTTGCCAGCCCTGTATGAGCATAAGAACACTCACCAAGCATAAATAAGAGACCACCACATAGAACAACCTCACCCAGAGGACAAAAAAGAGAAAACAGACCTCAAGATAGCATTGACTTACGAAAGAATTCAAAGGCTTCTGAAGTAAGCTTTAAAAAAAATGCAAGAGGGGCATAGGGAAAAGCTACAGTATACAAACATTCCCGGGGCAAGGACCAGATAATATGACAGGGACCAGACCAAATACAGGGATACACATGATAGACAACTAAAAAGGAGGTGTGGAAAGGAAACATAATAATAATAATAAAGGGTAGCGGGGCACAGGACACTAACCCAACTAAGAGGAGGGTATTGTTTATATCTCCACAGGGAAAGAGGAGCCAGACTTCAACCCAGTGCTCCAAGTGTGAATGCAACATGCCAGCATGGAGTAGGAAACCAGTGGAAAGGTCTGGGGGCAGGCAACCCCAACTACTAAGTGGACACCTGCCCCTCCCCTCAGAAGAATTTATTTCAAAGGACAGCACTGAATCTACAGCTCTGGGAGAGTGACATATCTGATTGGAGCACACGGGAGCAGAAGAAGGGGGAGGAAGGGAGAGTGGAGCACATCCTGGCCCACCAGGCCGTGAGGACGATGTTCCAATTTAGAGCAGCCAGTCGACAAAGAGGACCACATGGGCAGCCCTACTATGAGACAAGACGCCCCTCGCTGACCCATAGCCCTATTGGGGACAACACCAGAGACACAGTGTGGGAAATGCACCCGATTGGATCCCGCCACACTGAGGCAAAACGCTAATGGGGTGCAACAGAACAACAAGGGAATGGAGTGGGGAGGTCCCCAGGGAATGCTGAAGGTGGACTTTGGGGGCAGGGTGTGGTGCTCCAACAGACTGGACTGGAAAACACTCCTAAAGGCCAACAAACAATCCTTGAACTAACTACAAGCTTTTCTTTCTTGTTGTGTTTTATATTATTTTTCTTTGGTTTGGTGGTGGTGGTGTTTTGTTGTATATTGTTGCTTGGTTTTGTTCTGTCTTGTTTTTGTGCATGTTATTATCTCCGCAGGTCTGTCCAAATAAGATAAGCTGGGTGAACAATTGGAGGGGAAAACAATGGGACTGACAGTTCCACGGAGACATGGGGAGGGGGAAGGGGAGAAAAGGTAGTGATTTTAACAAACCCAGGGACAAGGGAACAACAAATGGTCCAAATCGGTGGTGAGGAGGGTGTGGGAGGCCTGGTTGGGCATGATCAAAGGTAATGTAACCAAGAGGAATTGCTAAAACCCTGGTGGGGACTGAGCATGATAGTGGGACAGAAGGGAAGTCAAAGGAAATAGAGGAAACAGCTGGGAAGCAAAGGACATTTATAGGGGTCTAGATAAAACATGTACATATACAAATATATTTATATATGAGGATGGGGAAATAGATCTATATGCATATATTTGTAGGTTTAGTATTAAGGTGGCAGAAGGACATTGGGCCTCCACTCAAGTACTCCCACAATGCAAGCATACTTTCTTCTATTAAATTGGCATTCCATGATGCTCACCTTCCCAACACAACTGCTGAAGACAAAGAGGGTGAACAACCAAATGTGGTGAAGAAAGCTGATGGTTCCTGGATATCAAAAGATATAGCATCAGGGGACTTAAAGGCTTGAAGGTAAACAAGCGGCCATCTGGCTCAGAAGCAATAAAGCCCACATGGAAGGAGCACACCAACCTGTGTGATCACGAGGTGCTGAAGGGATCAGTTATTAGGCATCAAAGAACAAAAAATCATGTCATTGTGTGCTCATCTCCATGATACGATACCTGAAGACAAATGGGTGCATAAGCAAATGTGGTGAAGAAAGCTGATGGTGACCGGTGGCTATCAAAAGATATAGCATCTGGGGTCTTAAAGGCTTGAAGGTAAACAAGGGCCATCAAGCTCAGAAGCAACAAAGCCCACATGGAAAAACACACCAGCCTGTGCGATCACAAGGTATTGAAGGGATCAAGTATCAGGCATCATCAGAACAAAAATATCTTATCATAGTGAATGGGGTGGGGGGAGAAGGAATGCGGAGTGGAGACCCAAAGCCCATTTGTGGGTCACCGGAGATCCCCTTACAGAAGGGTCTCAGGGAGGAGACGAGCCAGTCAGGGTGCGATGTAGCAACGATGAAAAATACAACTTCCCTCTAGTTCCTAAATGCTTCCCCCCCCCTGCCCCCCCCACTTTCATAATCTGAATCCTATCTTGCAAGTCTGGCTAGACCAGAGGATGTACACTGGTACAGATAGGAACTGGAAACACAGGGAATCTAGGACGGATGATCCCCTCAGGACCAGTGGTGTGAGTAGCGATACTGGGAGGGTGGAGGGAAGGTAGGGTAGAAAGGGGGAACCGATTATAAGGATCTACATGTGACCTCTTCTCTGGGGGACAGACAATAGAAAAGTGGGTGAAGGGAGACGTGGGACAGAGCAAGATATGACAAAATGATAATATAAATTATCAAGGGTTCATGAGGGAGAGGGGAACGGGGAGGAAGGGGGAAAATGAGGACATGATGCCAGGGGCGTAAGTGGAGAGCAAATGTTTCCAGAATGATGAGGGTAACGAATCTACAAATGTGCTCTACACAACTGATGTATGTATGGATTGTGATAAGTGTTGTATGAACCCCTAAGAAAATTATTTTTTTAAATAAATAAATAAAATAATGTTTTTAGTCACCTCTGAGTCTGTTCTAACTCATGGCGGCGTGTCTGTGGGGTCGAACTGCTCTCTGGGGTTTTCAAGGCTGTGACTATGAGTCGGGATTGACTCAATGGCAGTGAGTTTGGTTTGGGGTTTGGATTTTTCAGAGGTGGCCAGGCTTGTCTTCTACGTTACCTCTGAGGAAGTTTCATCAGCCAGTAGTCAAGAGCTTAACTGTTTGCACCACCTAGGACTGGCAGATATTCATTTTAGATTTTTCATCCACCTAAGTTTTTCAGTTGATTAGACAGGAACAATAGGAGCTCTGGTGGTGTAGTGGATACGCATTGGACTGTTATCCTCAAGGCCTGCTGTTCAAAACCACTAGCCACTTCACGGTAGAAAAAGAGGACTGTCCATTCCTGTAAAGAGTCATAGTCTCAGAAACTCACAGGGCCAGTCCTACCCTCCTACAGAGTCACTGTGAGTCGGCAGTGAGTTGAGAATGAGACAGTAAACTGGCCCTAAGTTTCCTTGTCTTTTCCGTTCCCTCTGTTTTCCTTCTGGAAGAATTGAGAAGGAGTAGCATGCTTATAAAGGGAAATTAGTGACATGACCCCGAGGCAGGGAGGGATACCTGAAGAAGGAGGCAGGTGGCGGAGGTAGGGCTAAATAATTGAAGAGAGTGTGGGAAAGCTTTGGGTGAGGTGGCCCTCACCAGATTCAAATACCTGCTGAGATTGTTCCCAGGACTTCCCAGTCCTTGACCAATTACTGGAAATGGCTTTGGGCACATTCACACCTGCTCGGTGGGGAAACAGATCTTTGGGCAATCAGAAGGGAGACTGGGAAGGAGAACTCGAACTGTTGGCTCCTGACCTGGTGCTCGTTGGCAGCTTGCCTTGCCAAGGCGAGTGTTGACAGGCCAGCCCACTGGACAGATATCTATTCTAGAATGAGGGAATCGAACGGTTAGAGCTCTTGGGACTGGTCCTCCCCTTTTTCAGGTCACACCCAGTTCCTCGCCCATCCCTCTGCTGTGGAGAAGTCACTTTCCTGCTATTCCCATGTTTCCCTCCAAAAGACTCCAAGAGGCCGGAGCAGGCATACTCCCTCATGTTTCAAAAGGAAAACTGGAGTTGGTGAGGAAGCTGGTCTTTGTAGGACTTGTGGGCAGGGCATCTTCATAGTAATGACAATAGCCAGTGAGAGTCCCTCCTCTTCCTGTGAGGGCCGGAAGGAGACTCCCAGGACACCAAACACATACTGACCTCCTGTGGGCCAGTCATCCACATCGTTTGTAAGGCCTTCGATCAAGATCGTGGCGTGGATGAGGAGTGAAAAGCAAAGCACCCTCCCTGCCACGGAGTCAGTGCTGACTCACAGTGACCCCCTGTGGCTTGCCGAGGCTGCAACTGTGTACCGTGGCAGGAAGCCCAATCTTTCCCCAGAAGAGCTTCTGGTGGTTTCGAACTGTCAGCCACGCGGATAGATCACAGGCCACCGTAGCATAACCACTACACCACCAGAGATGAGGAGTTTGATCCATTTAATTTCACATAGCAACAGCTTCTAGTCCTTCTACGACACTGAAAATAATTTAATTACCTTCGATTCACCAAACCACTCCAGCTAAGGCACTGCGGGGCATTCACGGACCTGTGCGTCACAGAACAGGGAGGAGGAACTAAGTTGGAATTAGGAATTACAACCCCAAACAAGGATGTGCGCTAAACAGTTATGAGCTAAGAGAAGCAGAGAGTATTACGGGGCTATGGAGACAAATCACAAAACCCTTTCTATAAAGGACTAAGCACATGTGTCCCTCTGGTCAATAGCACATTCATTACATGCTGAGGCACAGCAGTTACCTTAATGAGTACAATTTCTCACCCTTAAAATCTCATATGAACAAGGAGAGAACAAAGAAGCAATCCCAAACACTTCCATACGGCAGTGTAAGCCTGGAATACTGCTTCCTTAAAAAAAAAATTACATGCTGTGGTACATAGATACTGGTTACATATACCTGCATATACTGGAACATAGATACTGGTTACATATACCTGCATATACTGGAGCATAGATACTGGTTACATATACCTACCTGACAAGGTAATTCTCACATGAATGACCATTTTCCCATGTTCACAAGTTTTCTTCGAGCCCTGCTTCACCACACTTGTGTGTACATCGCTTGAGCTTGAGGCGGGTGGTCCTGTCATCTTGCATCGCTTGAGTTCATATCCTGATATCCTATCCAGGCCTGCTTCAATAAGCTTCGGAGCGCCTGACTATTGGTGACCTGCCCTGCTGTTTGCTGCCTGTGGGCGGACTCTGCCTGATTTGCCCGAGGAAGGACTCAGCTGTCTGCTTCCTTGATCTTGGACAGGCAGCGCTGGAGAGTTGAAGGACTTCCAGTATATTAACTGTTCCAGGGAAATGAGTGGGACGGAGCCCTCTGTACTGCTGTGTGGACTAATTAGCTGTTATATTTCTTTATGCTGTATAAATCTATTCATATATGTGTGTATATATATGGATATATATAATCATAAGTGTCCTGGTTTTATTTCTCTAAAGAACCCTGCCTAACACAATGTGGGAAACAGATTTTCCCCAAGTCGTCTCCCCCAAATATATGTTAGACTTAGGACACTGCTTGCAGCTAAAAGTACATGATTGTCAAGTTACCTCCCTGAAGGCAGTCAGTTGCCAGACCACTGTCTGGTCCAAGTCGGGCCCACTCCCTGCTGTTAAGGACAATGGACTAATTCTCCCTAAAGGCTTGCAGTTATAGGTTTGGTCCTTGTAGGGTGGGTTTATACCCTACTGATAATGGTTTCTATAGTGAGCCAGAGAACAGGTCAAACCATTAGGCTGCCATGCTGAATCTAGGATCCGCCCATCTTGTCATATGTATACCCCCAATCCCTCCTCTTCCTATTGCTTGGATACCCCTAGATCACCCCCTCCAATTATTGCACAATCCTTTCCTGTGATGTATGTCCTCACCTGTAATTAGGGGCCTTGCACATCCCCAGAGAATATAAAAGCCTTGGTTAGCAATAAATCTCTCGCTCTCTCCACGTGGACCACCAAGTGAGGCTGAGGTGAGCATGCTACCATGAGATGTGTCTGCCTCCATTATTTCTCTCTCTCTTCTAGTTCTCATGCTCTCTATGACTATAATCTTTACTTATTATCGCTGTACAGTTGCGCCTACCAGACCCGTGATGATGTGTTAGGGGCTGGCCTTTCCCCTGACAACACAGCCCCCTTTATGTGCAGCTTCATCTTCCTTTCCGAGGCTGATGCTTGACCATAGAGGCCAGGACTATCCACCGAGGCCAGGAGAAGCCACGGCTCCAGGTGCTCACAGAGATCCTGAAACATCTGAACAGTGATGTGCTCTGATTGTGAAACACACACCGCCTTCCAAAGGACTTGTTTGTATGCTTTTTAATTGGGCAACACTTTTTTATGTGGCACACATGTCGATATGCAAATAGTTGGGTAAGTAGAGTTACCCTGCAGGTCAGACAGAGTGGAACGGCTCTCAGGTGTTTTGAAGGCTGCTTGACAGAAACAGAGGGGGCCTCGTGGTGTAGTGACTATGATTTGGGCTGCTAAGCACAAGGTCAGCCGTCCAGCGGGCCAGGAAGCAGTCGAATTCAAAATCACCAGCCACTCTGCAGAAGAAAGGTGAAGCTTTCTACTCCCACAACGAAGGACAGTCTCAGAAGCCCACAGGGGCAGTTCTACCCTGTCCTGTAGGGTCACTGTGAGTTACACTTGACTCAATGGCAGTGAGTTAGAGAAGCAAACAGCCTCTCCATCTCCCAGGGAGCAGCTGGTGGGTTTGAACCTCTCACTTCTAGTGAACAGCCTAATGCTGAACCCACTGTGCTACCAGGACCGTATGTTAAATTGAATAAACTCTATTATTACACCTAATTTCTTTTCTTAATGTGCTTGAAATGAACTTGGACATCACTAAAACTCCAAGTCCACTCCAGTTTTACTTTTCCTCTTTTTTTAGCCACTTAGACCTAGATTTTGATCCAAAGGGTAAGGAATCTGGAGGGTTTTAGAAGTATTATTTTTATTTATTATTATTTTAAATTATTTTTTCCTGTCAAACTCTCCACATTTTTTCCTCTCCCCATCCTTTCCTCCCCCTGCTCCACACCCCCAGTCTGTTCCCATTCCTGGCCTCCTCTTAGGCATCAAAGGCTCATCGATTGGTGGAGAAACCACATTTCTTCTTGGTTTTTCCTTATAACAATGGTGATATTAAATATATATCTTTGTAAGACTGAGGTTGCTGAGCATAATGTTCTCTAATTTTGTCCATGTCTTAAACTTACTTTCAATCACGGTGTTAGTCTGGGTAGACTAGAGAAACAAATTCATGACGCATATATGTGTATAGGAAAGAGATTTATATAGAAGAGCAATTGAACATTGAGAAAGCATCCCAGCCCAGTCCAGATCAAGTCCATAAGTCTGATATTAGCCTATATGTCTGACCCCAATCTATAAAGTCCTCTTCAGACTCATGAAACACATGCAATGACGCCGAATATAGAAGATCACAGGCCAGTGGGTAGAAAGTCTTTGGATCCAGTGGCATTAGAAACATCTCAGCGCTGGCAGGGGTCTCTGCATGACTTCTCCAGCACCCAGGGCTGCATCAGAGTGGGCCCATGTGTCTTGTCAGCTGCTATTGCTCCCAGGGTGTGAATGGAGAGTCTTCCACCTCCAAGGAGGAAACACTGTAATTCCCAGAATCCTTAGGGGAAGGCTATGCCCACACAGAAGCCTCATTGGCTATGACCTGATTGACAGGCTAGGCTCCACCCTACACGCTGAATCCTTAAATTGCCAATTATGTAACCACGATTGTTTCTTTTTACTGTTTTCAAAAGTGTGGGTAGGAGAACTGCGGGGCGTTCACCTGCGGCATGTCCTGTCCTTGCATTGACTTGGTACAGATGCAGAAGGAAAACGAAACCAAACCAAATCACTGACTCCTAGTGACCCTGCAGGACAGAGTGAGACTGCCCCCTCTGGGTTTCTGAGGCTTTAAATCTACACGGAGCAGACAGCCCCATCTTTCTCCCTGGGAGCTACACTCCTGCAGCTAGCAGCTCAATGCAATACCCACTGAAGGAAAACGAAGGTCCCCTCCTCCCCTCTTCTCGACCTGAGACGGAGCGTCTCACGTGCTCTCTTTGGGAGTCCCGTCGCCAGCCCTCAGAGCCCTCAGAGCGCAAGAGGTTCTGCAGTCGGAGATTGCTTACACGGATGCTCTTCTAGTCCAAAACTGCTCCCCCGTGATAACCCTCACAAAACGGCCTTCCAAATGGGCTCCCTGGGGAGGCAGCATCAATGAGTTCTCCATCCCAAACCTGCCCTGCTTGTCCTCCAGCTGCGTGTGCCTGTGTGCCCCGTGGCATCGTTCCCTGCACATGGTCTTTGTGAAGCTTGGTGGGGTTGGACCATGCTTGTTGCTGGATTCCTCGGAGCCTTTGCACGGCAGCAGATGCCGTGCCTCACTCAGACACGCGTATTTCATGTAACTTTGCCAACACTCATGGAGGACAGATCCCGGGCAGCCTTTTTTAAAATGTGTCCACCGGCGTACCTGAGGAAGACTGCCTGGACTCGATGAGGTGGGCCTGTGGTGCTCTCCTCCTGCTCTGCGAGTGGGCAGAAAGAGGGGCCGCGTCCCAGCTCTGTGGGCGGCAGGAGCGTAACTGCGAAAGTGCCTGGACCACTCACACCCCCAGTTCCTCGTCTGTGAAAGAAAACCACTCCTCAGTGGATTTAAAAACACTTTTATTGTTGTAAAAACAGATAACATGGGCCTGTTCAACACCTGTTATGTGTATCCTTCGGCCAACATTGCCGATTCCTCTATTGCCGGCAATAGAAGCTTCTTGTTTCCTCAATAACAGTATCCTTTGCCTCCTCCCTCTCACCTCCCGGGAGCACGAACCACCATTGCACCTGGAGCTCTGTGCCTTCGCCATACAAGTGAGATCAGGGAGAGCGACCATTACTTGTTCGTGTGTGAGAGACTAATTTTACTCAAGGTTCACCCGTGCCGTGGCCTGTATCACAAGGTCCCTTCTCTTGGGTAACATCCCTGGGACCCCAGCTGGTGTATCTGTCCATCTGCTGATGGCATTGGGGTGTTTCCACCTGGGGGCTACTGTCAGTGGCGTCCGTGTGTCTGCTTGCCTTGATGCTTTCAGCTCTCTTGGGTGTACATCTGCGAGTGGAACTGCTGGGTCGCATGGAGGCTCTGAGGCACCCTGGTGGCATCGTGGCTATGCATCAGGCTGCTCACGGCAAGGTCAGTAGTTCAAAACCACCAGCTGCTCCAAGGGAAAAAGTCAGTGCTTTCTACTCCTGCAAAGAGTTACAGTCTCAGACACACAGGAGCAGTCCATCTTGCCCTACAGGGTCTCTAGGAGTTGACATCAACTGTCTGGCGGTGAGTTTGGTTTGATTTTTAGATGTTGGCTCTATACTTAACATAGTGAGGAACTGCCAAGCTAGTGACCACTCATTTAGCATTCCCACCAACAGAGTTGCCTTTCTCTGTCTCTATTGCTTTCTTGCACTTAGCTTTACGAGAGCAACCACATCAAGTCGGTTATGTGAATGTTTTGGTCTTGCTCTCCCCTCTCTCGGTCCCACCTTGTGTCTACCACTCTCCTGAGTGCGGGCTCTTTGTGCTCAGTCCTTCCAGCTCCTTCTAGAGGAGGGCAGGGTGGTGGGGAAGTTAGATGGGGGGGCGGTGTCCACTGCTCCCTGGGTGCACCCTTGCAGCTGGGAGCCTCTCTGAAAAGCAGCCTAGAAGAAAGGGCCAGATTTACATGGTGCGCCACGTTGGAGACCAAGACAAGACCCAAGTTGCTTCTGATTTCTGGAATAGCGTGTGCACTGACATTTGGCTAAGGAGCCTGGCATGAATAACAAAAGAGGGATTTGCTGAGACTGGACTCAACCAGGTGAGACCATGCTGTTCAGCCTCGTTTCGACATTCACTCCACTGGACTGTGGAAGAACTTAATTGCCCTCCTACATCAATGATTACAAAAGATTTAAACAGCAGCATATAACTGTGTCCCAAGAAATAGAGAAAACTTTCTACCAGTGCCAATTCATTTAACTCTGGGGTGAGGGGTAACCACAATCGAATCGATTTCCAGCAGACAGCTCTAAGATTTGTAATGTATTGGATTAAGGACTTTACTCGATAATCATTTATATTACTTCATATCTGAGCACTAATCCCCCCGGAGTGTGAGGGTAATGGAGGATCAAGCCTGCTTTGGCCAGGTTGTAATAAGCTTCCAATGAATTGGGGCTGAGGCATGACTGGAAGCCAGCCAGGGAGCTCACTTTCTCCCATCCATTTTGCTAACATTGGCTGTGGTGATAGTCTTGCTCTGGCCCCCCCCCGCCCCCCCCCCCCAAAATACCCAGTTCAGACTCTACCCAAGCCAATCACTTCTGTTACTAGTGTCTCTCATGCCATCAGCCTTCCCACAGCTGGCCCACTTACAAAACCAAATCACTTACGGTTTGGTCCTGCCAACACTCATTCATTAAGGCGAACAACTCCATGGTACCAGGCATGGGGCTAAAGCCCGGCCTCAAAAGGCACCCTCCTGCTGGGTCTGCATCTTTAAATAAAAGTGGTTTGTTTGTTTGCTTGTTGTTTACAAAGCTCTGCCCTCATTTGGTTGAATTCATTACCATTATTATTATTTTTTAATCGCGATGGCAACGAAATTAAAGTTGGACCTTGACACACAGACCTTGTGTGCAGTGGCCTCCAGAACAGAATCCAGTGTCCTTGCTTTACAAGTCCGCCCTGGGGAACTAAGCTCGGCCAGCCCCCTCGCTTGTGCAAAGTCAGGCCTCCCAGGCTCCCCCCACCCCGTCTGTGCCGCAGGCACAGGGACCCCTTGGCATCCAATCCAAAGGGCAGGGCTGTCTGCAGGGCTTTAAGCTCTTCAGAGGCTTTGCACAGATTTTGAAGCCTGCCGTCTTACTCACAGCCCCGAGACGACAATCTCAGATTGCGGGTCAGAAAACGAGCGCAATTCAACCCTCAGGACAGCTTGCCAGATTTCCATGAGGTGATTTTTCCCCCTTTTTGAACCACTTTGGGCCCTCTTCTACCCACAGCAGAAAATGAAAGGAAAACGAATCACCACCGCTGGCCCACTCAGCACCACCGGTCCCCCACGAGCGAGGGAGTGCGTTCCTGTGTGGATCTATTTATCTTAATCATCTCCAGGCTTCTCAGATGTAAAACAAATGTTTGAGGTAGCACGCGCTCCTGCTCTGTTATAATTAAATAACCTCGGCCCACCAAAATGGGGGAAGCACCTCATCGACCCGTAGTCTATTTGTTCGTTAGGAAATTGCTTTCGGGTTTGTTCGACACACGGGAAAACGGCCACAACCTTTTGTGAGATTTCTTGGCTGCTGCTCTCCTCTGGGTTACGATAATGGTAACTTGGCGTTTGGTTTTGGTGTGTTTGTTGTTTGGTGGCCTCTCTCAGACTGCCCCGAGCCCTGCGGGTGCATGGTGAAGGGTTGGGCTACGAACCACAAGGTCAGCTGTTGGAAACCAGCAGCAGCTCCAAGAGAGGGCTTTCTATTCCTGTAAAGAAGGACTGTCTCAGAAACCCACGGGGACAGAGCTGCTCTGCCCTGCAGCGGGGATACAAGTCAACATCAGCTCAAAGGCAGAGACTTCTTGGGGATGGTTGTTTACCAGACTGCCACTTCCAATCCTGTCTCGGTCCCTATATGCTTGAATGGGAAACTAGTGGTCAGGAGTCTCTAATTCCTGTAGGGCACCCTCAATCCTGAGTTCCTATACAACATAATCCGTAGTAGCCCAATTTATGAAGGATCACAACTGACTACTACTAACCTTGATCCCATGCAAGAGAAGTCTGGCCATCTGCTTCCAGACAATACAGCCACGAGAGGACTTGGGAGCAGGTCTAGTCCGTCTGTCACAGGGAATCACCATGAGTCAGAAGCTACCCAACAGCGATGGTTTTTTTTTTCTGTGTATGAAGGTTTGCCTATAATTCTAAGCATGTCTGATGTTACCCAGCCTCCTAATCTGCACAGAAGAAGAGGCTGGATTCCAACTCAGGATGTCTGTTCCCCAAACACTAACCAAACGTGCTACCAGCATGTCCGCTCCGACTGGGCGGCCAGTGGTGCAGTCTGGTGGAGCAGCAGGTTACACATTGGGCTGCGCTGCAAACGTCAGCCGTTCCAAACCTCCACCAATTCTTCTGGAGGAAGATGAGGCTGCCTAGTCCTGGAAAGATTTCCAGGATTCACATACCTCAAGGGCAGTTCTCCTCTGCCCGGTGGGTCAGAAGTGCTGTTTCCACACGGGACACAGGAGGCCCTCGTTAATCCTAGTCCTGGTCTCCTTCCTGGTCTGTTTGTTGGGACACTGAGCTGCCCTCTGGGTCAATCCTTCCCTCGGATCAAATGACCAATCCAGACTCGAGGCAGGCCCGCACTAGGTGCTCTGGTCCGGTGAGTTGTGTTTGTTACTAAGTGCCCTAGAGTCTGTTCTGACGCCTATGCACAACCGAGCGAGACGCTGCACCACCTTGCACCAGCCTTACTATTGTTCCCAACCTGCGCCCAAGGCTGCAGCCCTGGAGCGAATCCATCTCCTCGATGATGAGGACCTTCCTCTTCTGCGCGCTCCTTCCACTTTACTAAGGCTGCTGTCCTCCAGGGACTGGGATTGTGATCAGTGTCTGATGACCCTCACGCGGTGATGGGATTCAGATAACTAACAATAGGTTCGCTGCCTACATGACTGCTTTAAGAGTTTAAAAAAAATGCCAAAAGGTAGTTTATTATGTCATACAAGCAATATCCTTAAGTAAGAACAGTTAAAGAGGCACACAAAACTAGATCATGCTGTAAGAGAGAGTTTTAGCATATTGATAAAACTATTAAATAATAACTGGCACAAACCATGTAATACTTAAGGTATCTCCATGTTGCCTCTTGCTTGACATCCTCACTTGCAATATTCTTTGCTTTCCTCTGAGCATCCCTGGCTGTGTGATTGATCTTAACCACCTTTTCACCGTAGGAGAAGGATCCTCTTCCTTTAGACTAGAGGCAGGCCAGTTAGACCGTAGTCATTGTGTCTGATCGGTTAGCAGCAGTTAGGCCCCTTGTCTTCTCTGAACATACTATGTTCACCTTTGAACACTCCTTTCCCCTTTGCTGTACTGACAGCAGTTGATCTGATATTTCGGCCCTTCGAACACTTGCAGGAATTGTATCCTTCACTCACTATCTCGGAGGAATTTTGGGCGTAACACAGAGCTTGAACAAATGGCAGCGTGTCACTCTGGTTGTTGGGACTTTTTCTCTCTACGTTCTGTGTTTACTGAAGGACCAGACACAAAGAAATAAAAAGGTAGTACTTCATCAAAAGTCTAACGAGTCGTATGAAATAATAAGCTAACACTATAAGCATGGTGCCCGCTATTCGTCGATACCTTTGGATGGAATGAAGATTACTACAGATGCGTAGAAGATGCTGCTGCGTGGATGAGCCTCAGAAAGGGGGCAGGAAAATGTAAATTGGTGATTTCCACAATGGGCCAGCTGCCCCTTTGGAGAGAACCCGGATTACAGGTGCCATTTTATTAACTTGTTTGCCAAACTCACTCAACACAACCATCGTTCTCGGTTCTGCCAAACAGGTGGGAAGCGGCGGGGACCCCCCCCCCCACCGCCCCACTGCCCTCAGGGCTAAGGCTCAGCACTGCATCCAGCTGCTCCGGCCCTGTGTTCTGAAAGACGGTCTCCACGTGCTATGTCCATCGGTCAGAGGAGTGCGTGTGAAGTGGTTTAAGCGCAAAGGGTTTTATGCTAAAAGGCTTTGGAGTTCTGGAAGCTTCATGCCTAATGGCACACCGCAGCTAACCTTAGGGTTGGCAGTTCGAACCTACCCAGCAACTCTTTGGAAGACAGATCTGGCGATCTGTTTGCATAAAGTCTACAGCCTAGAAAACCCCATGGGACTGTGCTACTCTGTCACATGAGCCGGAGTTGACTTGGTGACACTCAGCAATAACATGCAGCAGCTTGGTGTCTCTGAGGGTGCAGGTCATCCATGCCTTTGGCTGGTAAGCAAAATGTGGGTACTTTGAGTCCACTCAGAGGGCCCTGGCCAACTACTACTGACAAACCAGCCGCAATAAACTCTGTGGAGAATAGTTCTACTCTGACGCACACGGAGTAGGTCAGGAGCAACTCAGTGCCGAGTGGTATGTCTTCCATAAGGAAATGGCTTGACAATCCATAGGAAATCTGAAGAAACAGACTCCAGGCTGATCTCTCTGGGGCCATTCCTAAAGTTTTCCAGCAGAACATGGCTGTATTTACCACAATCACAGTGCTTCCCTCGTGGTCCACAGGCCCCCGCCCCGACACCCGCAGGCTTTAGAACCATCCCTGTGCCCCCATCCACAACAGTGGGATAGATGCCACTGGCCCTGCCCTTCTGCCCTCTCCAAATGGCATCTCCACTTACATCACACAGGTGGGACTTAAATGAGATCGAGAGCCCCAGTTGCAAGGGTGTCTGGGAAATGAGGTTTTCACTGCCCAGTCAGAAGTGTATTGGAATGCATACTGCAAGCATTGATCCTTGCCAGAATTGATCTCCATGTTCTGCTTAATCCTTCAGGGGTCTGGAAACCTATGCCCATCAGCTGGGCCAAATTCCAATCCCAAATATTTTGCTGTGAGCACTTGGTTCAGTTCCTAAGGTTGTGGAAAGTGTCTTTTCTCCCCATCACCCCAGAAAGGCCATAAAATGAGCATTTTATAAGTGAGCAGATTGGTCCAGAAATAAGCGACTCACTACACGGAGCCGTCACTGGTTGAATCTGTGGCCTGGGAACCGATGGGGTTGTGTAGGCCCTCAAAGCTCTCAGAGACCCAGAAGTCTGCCGTGTGGCCAAAGCCTGTTCAGAATGAGAGTAAAGAAAGACGCTGCAGAGAAGACAGACACAAAGCCATGAAATGGAGAGGCCATCTGAGGGCATGGGAATTGCTGGCCTCTTTCTGCCACTCGTAGTCCAGTCTCGGGGCTCCTTGAGATTACTCTTGCAGTCACATACCTTTCTTAATTCCCCCCCACTTTTTTTCACTTCAGTTGACTTGAGTTGACCTTCTGTTATCAGCAACAGAGGAGACAACCTCGCATGCATTCATTAAGGTTTCGAGGGGACCCTGTCATCCATGATGTACTCTCACCCGTCTACAAGTGTATCGTTGTGTCTCCTGATTGATGCAGCACACATTTCTCTTGACTGCCTGTTCTCAGAGCTCTTGCTGACCACTCTGCAGTCCTTTGCAGCAAAATCTCACAAAGAATGGTCTATACGTCTTTTCCTCACATTGTCTTTTCAACCAGTCACACCAGATCTGCACCCTCCTCCACTCAACCACAGCTCCGCCAGGCTGCGAACTCCAGAGGCCATTCACAGCCTTTCCCTCCCCACTTCCCATTTTCACTTCCCTGAGACACTTTCTCCCGTCAGCTTCCAGGAAACCGCTCGGTTTTCTCTTCTACCTCACTGGCTGCTTCTTCTCAGCCTCATCTCTGGGTTCCTCCTCATATCTCTGACCTCCTAATATTTGTCCTGTTTCTTGATCTTATGGATTCCATAACCCTCCTTCACCCTGCATCTGCTCTCTGCGTCTCTGACCCCACCAGCTGACGTCCATGTCAGCTGGCTGCTGGCTTAGATGCGACTGTCTGCAGGCAGTGGGGAGAGATCTGAGCAGTGGCCTGGGGCAGTATCTCCAGCAGCAGCCGATTTCCTCATTGTTTCCACCTCCTGGAGGCTTGCCCTAGTTCTTACTGCTGTCCCCGGATAGTACCTGACACTCTCCCTTTCTGATAATAGCATCTTCTCTTTATTCCCAGACAGCAGAATTAACTATGTGGAAAATCGCATGTAATCCGTAATAAAATTATTAGAATGAGTAAGTAAACCCAGAAAGGTGACAAGCCACCTGCCCAGGATGGAACAAAATCAACTCCCTTTGTGAATGTAAGTACAAAAGTACTACTATAAAATTTTAGAAACTTTTATTTAATCAAAATATCAAAATGTGAAGCTAGTAGTTTTTGACCATATCAAGTCTTTATACTTCTGAAAGCAGTGTTTCCATCCCTCACACTCTTTCCCAAAGAATCCTGCCTTCTGCAATTTACATCATGGCAAAAGAGTAGTTTGGGCATCCTCAAGGGACCCGCTTAAGGAAAGAAAATGGGTTCCTTTGAAATGTTGCTTGAGTTTTGTGGGAATTACATAAGCTGGTGTCAATTTGAGACTATTAAGAGTGAAGGGGTGGTGCTTAGCCTGTCAATCAGGTCGCAGCTTGATTATCTCATTTGGAGGCGCTAAGGAGATAAATAGCTTGCTGGAGGCAGGACACACACACAGACTCTCCCTGTGAGACATTTCTGTTGACAAGTCACATGGACCTATCTGACAGAGCCAGAACCCTGGAGTTGGAGGAGTCATGTGGAGACCCATGCCAGCACTGAGATGCCTCCATCACCACTTGATCCACAAGACTCTCCACCCACTGGCATATTATCTTCCTGCATTCAGTGTCATTGCACGACTCAAAAGAGGAATTTATAGATTGGTATCAGACATATGGGCTAATACTGAATTTATAGACTTGGTCTGGACTGGGCTGGGATGTTTTCTTAATATACAATTACTCTTTATGGAAAGCACTTTCTTATACACATATATGAGTGTCAATGAATTTGTTCCTCTAGTCTACCAGGACTAACCCAAGTTTGGGGAACAAAAATGAGGGAAGGAGCAGATCAGGGCTGTAAGGTAGGTGGGGTAAGGTTCCCCAGGGCATCCCTTGCTACCCTCAAAGAGGAGCAGATGCACCCTTGTGACTGGGGTGGGGTGCGGGGGGAGCAAAAGCAAACCCTCAGTGCAACTTTCTTGGTCTTTTTTTCACCAGGGTAGTTTTCCACTTCCTGAAAACGTCTCCACCATAAGCATGGTGAGTACCCTGTGCCTTTAAAGAACAATCTATTCACATAACCCCTTGGGAGTCCTCCCTTGAGCCATTAAAACAAACAAACAAAAAACCCTGTCACTATAACTTCTGGACTGACCTTTAAGTTGACTGGCCTAACAGAGCCCCAGAGAAGTCACTGTTTTAATTGAAGCCCTTTTTACCCAGAGGCACCCTAATGAGGCTCAGACAAGTGTATTACCAAGAGAACGTCTATGCAGCCGTCACTGATCGTTTGTTTTTGCGTTTTGGCAATGCAAAACAAATTGACATTTTAAAATAGTATTTAAAACCACATCTAAAACATTAAACTCTTAGGAATAAATCTGAGCAAATATAGTGAAGAAGATATAAATTAATGAAGTCGTAGCCCTTATTCATGATCAATTCTCTCCCAGATGGGTCTACAGATTCAAAACTGTCCTAATCAAAATCCAAGCAAATGCCTTTCCTAGAAATTGACTTGCTAATGCTAAAATATAGATGGAAATACAAAGGCTCTAGAACAGGAAAGCTACTTTGAACCAAGCTGGGGAATCAACACGAGTTGATTTCAATAATCAAGAGGAAGTTGCAGTAATCAAGCGAGTGTGTACTGGTGTAGCAGCAACAAGCAGAATGAGTCATAAATAGACTCAGACATGTACAGACAACCGAGGTTCAACAAAATCACAAAGACAAATATTCTTCAGCTGGGAAAAGGGATAATCTTTTTAACAAATGCTGCTGCAATAAATACAGCATCCATTTCAAGACACCTGAACTTTAATCCATACCTTACTCCATACGCAAAATCAGCTCAGAATGGATCACAGACGTACACGCAAGACTATAAGACTTCTGGACAAAAGCTTCAAGAAGATAGCCAGGACCGAGCAACAACGACTTAGTTATAGCTCCTCACTTCCCCCCGCCCCCAAAATCATCCATGAAAGGGAAATTATAAAAACATACCTTTGGGCTTTGAAAGACTGTCCATAGAATGAGACGATAACTCATGGATTAAGCAAAAAGATTTGCTGATCGTATTTTAATAACGATTTTTATCAGAATAAGGGACTTAATGCAACAATTTTTTTTAAAAAGGCAAGAACAACTCAGTTTTCTAATGAGCAAAAGACACCTTTTACCACATTTGAAAAGACAGTTGGCATCCTTACTCCCTGTTGCTCCTGAGGGAATGAGACTGAAAGCATAAGCCACTAGGTGCCTTTCAGTCTTCGTGACTCCGGATGGCCCTGGGCGGGTCAGAGTAGAACCGTGCGCCTCACCGTTCTGAATGGCTGATATTTCAGAAGCAGGTCACTCAGCCTCTCTTCTGAGATGCCGCTCAAACCTCCAGTCTTTCAGTTACCAGACTAACACATTGCCTGTGCAACCCAGTGACTCTACACACTCAGTAGAATGTCGAAGAGGCTCAAAGCATATCCTACCAAGTCCTCCAAAGCTGTGGAGCGAGCGAAGCTGGCATATCCCATTGGCAGGGACGCGAAATATTATGAGGACTCGGGAAAAGGTTGGCTGATGCGCAGCTGAAAACCTGCATACCACTCTTGACATCCTCCTCCCAACAAGTACTAATAGCCCGCTCTCAACTGGAAGCCGTCCCCAAACCACAACGATCAACTGAAGCCCAGCTTGGATGCGATGTGTACCATGCCCTGCGCCCACGTAAAGGCAGCATTCCCACCACGGTGGTTCACACAAAAAGGCATCGTTTCTGAGTTTGCTGGTGGCATCGCCGTGACGACTGTACCGATTTCCCTTTCCATTTCCAAAGTGGTCCTTGCGCCCTCGATGCGTGGGTTATCAGTTCGCCTCAATCGAAAGCCTGCACCGCGGGAGTGTCATGACTTGCTCTGCTTCTTGGGAGTGTTTCCTGCATCCGCAGTGGCACCTGGTATGAGTCCCCTGGTGTTATTCAAGGTTTACACTATTTAACGAAACAGTGAAAACCATCCAGGTCCCACAAGAGCTCCTGGTTTTCCTCGAGGTATGTGATTTGCTGGAGAGACGGACAATATGGAGGTCGTTGGCCTCATGTGGTGTTTTGGAAAAGAATGATGTATAAATGGACCTTCACGGCTCAAGCCCATGTCGTTCCAGGGCCAACTGTGCTTATTTCCCACATAACCCAACATTTCCACTCCTCCCTCTTTTACCCCAGAGAAAAGGCTGCATATGTCCAGACAAAGACTGGTATGCAGAGGTTCGTGGCGGTGTTGTTTGCGATGACCCAGACTCAGAAGCAACCCGACTCTCCGTCAGCAGGTAAACACACGCGCTGCGGTGCATGCACACGAGGAACTGCTGGGCGACAGCGACAGCGATGCACACAAGCCAGGGCTGAGGCACAAAGCAATTTTTGTCGGAAAGAAGCCAGACTGAAAAGCCCCCACAGTAACAACATAATACTGAGGTGCATGATTATGTATGGCCGATGCACAGTTCACATATGCATGTATATAGATGTGAAATTGTATACAATGCAAATTAACCTTTAGTGGCAGAAAACAGGTCGCTGTTTTCCTGGAGCAAGAAAGAGGTGGGCAAAAGCCGGAAGGAGACCTTGCAAAGGAACATAAAGAAATTTGGGGAAATCGTGGCTGCGCTCATTATTTAAAATGTTTAATATACGTGTTGGTGCGTGTCCGTGTCTGTGCGCGTGTGTAAAAACCAAACCCACTGACAGAACTGCTCTGTGAGGTTTTTAGGACCGTAACTGCGCACGGGAGGAGAAAGGCCCGCCTCGCTCCTCCAGAACAGCTGGTGGGTTTGAACTGCTGACCTTGCAGTTAGTAGCTCGATATGTAACCACTAAGCTACCAAGGCTCCTCTGTGTGTGTGTGTGTGTGTGTGTGTGTGTGTGTTAGGTGATGTCAAATTGGCTCCAACACACATGACCCTATGTACAACAGAAAAAGCCATGTTCGGCCTGAGCCGTGTTCACATGTTCACAATCGTTGGTCAACCTCGGTGTCGAGCCATCGCTTGGAGGGCCTTCCTCTCTGGCTGACCCGCTCCTTTTCCAGGCACGAGGCCTTTCTCCAGGGGCTACATGAAGCACGGGCTTTTCCGTTGTATCCTCTTTGAAGTATACCCCCCGTGGCATTACTGACACTGCATGCGCGCTATCATCCCCACCAGCCGTTTCCACGTGTTCTGACCTATCTCCAGCACCCTAAGCAATAACTCCCGTGTCCTCTTCTCTCCAGCCCCTTGTAAGGATTCGCACTTTCCCCTCCAGTTTCGTAGCCACTAATAAACAGGGACACCATGCATTGTTATATAGCCAGAAGTACGCAATACCTCGTTGTTTTATGCCTGCCTCCCTTCATGCATCAGGTTCTCAAGGCTCATTCCACCTCAGCAGGGGCCAGGAGTCCACTTCTCTATGGATCTGTTCACACGGATGGAGTAATGCTTCATGCATGAGCATATCATATTTGAATTATTTTTTAAAAACGGAATATAGCAAGTATTGACAAGCTTGTGGAGAAATTGGAATTGTTGTCCACTGCTGGTGGGAATTCAAAATGGTAGCGCTGCTGAGGAAAGCTGTGGGGAATATCAACTATAACATACGAAATCCCAGAAAATTGTTTTCAAAAACCTAGAGCTTTGGGATCTGCGCACATGTAAGAGATAAGAGGTTTTTTTTAAGTAAAAATTGTTTTTCTTTAAAAGTAACCTTGTTTTTGAGCTGATGTCAGGGGCTTAAGTGGAGAGCAAATGTTTTGAGAATGATGAGGGCAATGAATGTACAAATGTGCTTTACACAATTGATGTATGCATGGATTGTGATGAGTTGTATGAGCCACCAATAAAATGAGTTTGAAAAACCAAACAAACCTTGTTTGTGTTTTAAAGTAAAACTGGTTTTAAAGTCAAACTAGCAGTGAAGATAAAACCCATGTGCTCATCACGTTAGAAGATCTAATGCAAGGACTCACACAAAAGCCCGTTTCCCTTTTATAAAAAGACACAACCAGAAACCGCATCGGCTCACCCCTGGGGCCATTGCAGTCCGACAGCGAACCACCATTTCTTCAAGAAGTCCCAGGGCTGCTTTCCGGGAGGAAGTGCCAAGCTGCAAGGAGAAAGGGCGGACTGCTTGAGATGAGACCTTCCCCCTTGTGCCACTGAACTTGAGAACAAGATCTCAGGAGTCAAGAGTTGCAGGGGGAAACTTGCCTGCTCTCTGACCGGACGAGGAACCACAAACCCGGGGATGTTTACCGGTACTTCATGTGCTGTAAGTTTGAATTGTTAACAATGGAACTGCCCCACACCTCCCCCACCCCCCACCCCTAGTCTACCTTCTTTCCTTTCAACTCACTTACAGGCCCCTCCGCTCTGGCAATGATTGATTTGTTATCCTATTGGACAAATAAACCTCATATTGTGGACATAATTTTGTGTAAGTCATATTTTATATGGTTCACTCAAAACCAAAAGAAAGTTTGAAGTTTTCTCAAAAGGTTACAGCATCCATCAACAGCTGAGTGGACAGACAAGTGTGTTCTATCCATGTTCCCAATAACATCCGCTCACCTCATGTCTCGGCGTCACACGTGCTAAGGCTCACAACAAGACTGACTTTCTCATGTTATTGCCCCCTTAATAGGCTATAGTGTATGTATCACTTTGATAAACACTGGAAACAACAACAACAAAATCATGTGCTTTGCTTTATCACAATATGAGTGGCCGGGAAAAAAACACAACTCTCTCAGGGGTGCCTGTATCTGACCAGAGTTCAATATCTAGAATATATCAAAACTCCCACAACTCAACAAGAGCAAAAAAGAAGGAGCCAGATTTGAAAATTGGCAAAGGACTTGAGCAGACATTGGTCCAAAGAAGATAAACAAATGGGCCGTAAGCACATACAAAGACGCTCAAAGGCAATAGTCATGAAGGAATTGCAACTCAAAACGCGAGCGCTCCACGACTTCACTCTGCTAGGGAACAAGAGAGGAAGACTCCGGATCCGAACTCATTACCTCCTTCCCTGCCTGCCTCTCCACCCCCTCCCCACCCCCGCTCTGCCAGGACTTCCCAATGGACACACCGCTCAGAGCCCAGAGGCAAAGCACCCATGCTTTTATATATATATATATATATATATATATATATATATATATATATATATATATATATACCCCAAATTAAAAATCACCCCTAAAATCATGACTATCATTCCCCACATCCCTGAAACCCCTTCATTGATTCTGGTTTCCACAGCATTTACCACTTTCAAGTCAAGCTGGTCAATTATTCAATTATTATATTTGATTTATTGTCCGCCTCCCACACTAGAATATCGCGTCCATGGAAACAGAAAATTGTGACTTGTTTTCTTTTCTGGTAAAACTTGTTTACAGTGAATCAGGTGGTGCCCAGTTTCCTCTTCTTCACGGAGTTCTGCCAGGCCCAGCACAAGGCCCGGCGTACAGTGGTCTCCTAATGAGGGATGCAGGGATAACCAAGTGAACCCCTAATGGTAGAGCGGGTGAAAGAGTTAACTTGCTGTTCATCAAGCACTATAAATGGAACATAGTTTGGGATCTGGTTTGTTGAGATTTAGTTAACAGGACGTAATAGCCCCCTCCCTTAGAGTAAAAACTCCCTTTAAACCTGTTTATCATTCAGGGCCTGGGCTTTTAGTTAATTTAAAACCCTATTAATTCTACAGGATGCAGAAAGGGGGAGCAGGGCCATTTAGAGAAGCAAGGGAGCCCCATCATAGTGACCCTACAGGGCAGGGTTGAACTGCCTCTGTGGGTTTCTGAGACCATAACTTTTCATAGGAGTAGAAAGTCCCGTCTTTCTCCCTTGGAGCAGCTGATGAGTTTTGAACTGCCAACCTTGCTGTGGCCAGGCCAACGTGTAATGACTATGCCACCAGGGCCTACATAGATACAATGATAAAATATAGCTCATAAATGTTGAAAGATTCATGAGCTGCACAGCCAGAAAATGTTTTGGAAATGAATAGATCTTCTTTTGAGCAATACTATTTTCAATCTGCAATTATGCCCCTAACGTTCAACTATTGATTTAACAGGAATGGTTGTAAATATGTCTTACTAAAGTCTTTCAAGTAACATGTATAAATAATTAATTCCAATGAATGGTTTTCCTGCAAATATACCGAGTCAGGAAAAAAAGACATTCGCTGCTGATCTCTCTGAAATGAGTCGACCCTTTTTTTGTGTATTCCTCTTTGCGGTAATAGGGTCCCGCGTTGCGAAATGGAGCGCAATAGGCCACCTCCTCGCCGCGGTCTGAGCTGATGGAGCGTTGCTGAATTTCATTTTCACACCCAGTCCCTGCTGCAAGCCCAGCAAGCTTTCAAGCAAGGAGTCTTCGGAGTAACTTTGTGACGCAGCATTTGCATGCTGTTCTTTTTCATTTGATAATTGAAGTTCAGAATGCCTGTTATTTTTATACAAGACTTGTCTACAGCAGTGGTTCTCAAAGGGTGGCCACTGTTAGAAATGAGATCGCTTGGTTCCCACCCAGACCTTGTGAGTCAGAAAACGCCCAGGTTGGGGCTGAGCCTTCTTTGTGAACAGGCCTGGGTGAGGGGAGCCCATGTGATGTTTGGAAACAAATGTGCTTCTAACACCTCTCTTACTGTTGGAACCGAAAGGAGTAGTCTCCAATTGGTACCATGCTCCCTCCTTGGCTGCGGTCTTATTGTTTCTTCAGTGCCACCCCGCCCCTCCTAGCCAGACAGCTTTCTTGAGAGGCACACTGGAATTTCAATAATCATACACAGTATTGAGCCAAGACCCAGCCGGGGCAGAGTGAATAAGAGAGCACGAGTCACGCGGGGAGAGAGATGAACGAGACAGTACTCGGCCACACCGTACTCACGGGTGACGTGAGCACACACCAGGCCTCCCGGGTGGCGCAAACTGCCTCCGAAGACAGGCGCCGACCACCCCGCGGGCACAGTTCTAGTCCGAGAGACATGGGGGAGTGTGAATTGGAAGTGACTCGACAGCAAGTGGTTCCGATCCACACACACACACACACACACACACACACACACACACACACTGCGGGCATGTTTTAATGCTCCAATACCGAGGGAATGAAGCCGATGGCAAAATCGATGGCAGGACTCCACTTGCACACAACTTAAAAACCGTCGAAGCCCAACTGTAAGGCAGCTGGATTTGCTTAGCGTCGGGAGAGAGGCTCCCCGGGGAAGGAAGGAGGGCACTCAGGCGGAGAAGAGACTTAGCTTTTAGGGACCGTAACCTTGGACTGGGGCTGAGAAAAGCTCCAGGAAACATGCTATTATCTTGTAAACCCATTTTCCCAAGGAACGTTGTGACACCCTTTTGCATGTGTTGTCCTGGGTGGCAGATCTATGGGTGTTCACATTATTAAAATATATTTATGATAAACTGTGTGTGTTCGGCAGGGTTCTCTAGAGAAGCCAAACCAGGACACTTATGATTATATAGATAATGTTTTTGTTTGTATAGTGTAAAAGAATGTAACAGAAAATTAGTCCACACAGCAGTACAGAGGGCTCAGTCCAACCTCCTTTCGTGGGACAGTCAGTTAATATGCTGAAGGTCCTTCCAACTCACGTGGTCTCGGACGCAGACAGTAGGAAGATGAAGTGGTGGGGTCGAGCGGAGGCCAGGGGTGCAGCATGGCAAGGCAGCTCCCAGTGTCGCCTCATGGCGCAGCAATGCCAGTGTCGTGGCATGGAGCAGTATGCACATGGTCCATGTGGTCCACTGGTTGGCTCGGCTCACAGGTACCACAGCACACGTGGTGAGGCACGGCAGCTAGTCTGACCACCAGGGAGAGAGAGGGTCCGGCCTCTCTCTGAGCCATTTATCTCAGTCACACCTTCAAAGGAGGTCGGCAAGCTGCCATCTGATTGATAGGCGAAACCCCGCCCATATCTTCCTACAGGTGCCATGTTGGCACAAAAAACCCTAACTATCACACTGTGGGTATGTTTTTGTGCACATTAAGTAGGTATCTTATATTCAACGATTCACAGTATTTGAACAAGAAAGATCTACAGTTGATATGAGTATACCCACCACCACCAAATACAACCACCAAACACCACCACCAGACACCACCATGCACTTCTCCTGGTCGTACCCCTCTGTCCACCAGGTCATTATGCTGGATGTGCTATTAATCTGGCACACTCACTAAACCAAACCAAACCAAACCATTTGCTGCATCAATAAAATACTATCACGCAGGGGACAGCACCGGAGACACAGCGTGGGAATTGCACCTGACCTGATCCCACCACACCGAGGCAAATCACTGGGGGAGTGCAGCGGAACAGCAAGGGAATGGAGTTGCAAGGTCCCCAGGGAATGCTGAAATTGGACTTCGGGGCCAGGGCGTGGTGCCCCAACAGACTGGACTGGAAAACGCTCCTAAGGGCCAGCAAACGATCCCTGAACTAACTACAAGCTTTTCTCTTGTGAAAAAAAAAAATACTATCACGTATAATCTCAACTAATCTGTACTTTGCATGTTTTAATCTTTATATATGTGATCTTATAACATGTGGATTCTACAATAATTTTTCACTCAAAATTAGTCTTGTTATGGCTGCCCCACAATATGGTTAGTGTCCTGTTGGGGAGGCCTTGACTTTTTACTACTTTTTCTATTTAGTATAAACAGTGCATCCATGAGCATTCTTCTGTCTGGCCTAAAGCTACCAGCATTCCTCAGTGTCTGCTTAATGTCCACTTTAGTCCCCAGGCTCCAGGTCAGAATACACACTTCACTGAGCTGTCATGGTCCCTAGGCTACTCTGGGCTGTCACCTGCTCTCGGACTTCCTTCATCTTCAGTGCTCTCAGGGAGCAGTGGTCAAGGGCTTTGTAGAAGGCCCCTTCAATTTGGGTTTGTCTGACATTTTTCTTATGGTGAGGCTGGGCTCGTGGCTACTTGAGAGAAGGAGATGAAAGGTCATTTTCAACACATGCTATCATGGGACATGCTATCAAGGAGACATGCTACCACCATCACTTCCCACGGTGGGGTTGGCCACGGCGCCTCAGCTGAGGTCAAGTGTAGCAGGTTCTTCCAGTGGAACCTGACCCTCACCCAACTTTGCCGCAGAGCAGCCTTTGAAAGGTGGGCACAGGCCACACTTACCTTCATTTTATCCTTGGAAGTTTGGTGTCAGCTGAGCTGGGCAAACCTTCACTGCAGGCTCACGGAATAATATCTACTGAGCACCTACAATGCGCCAGGAACTGAGCTGGGAGGGGCAAATCAAATCACTACAGTGAGCAAGACGTGGGCCCTCCAGCTGGCTTCCCAGGGTCTACAGGGAAACAAGTGTTGTCCCTAAGCCTCCAAGCCAAACCAAATCCCACCACCGAGTCAACTCTGAGGGACAGAGTGGCAGACTGTGGAGAATTGCTCCTTAGGGTTTCCAAGACTGCAGATCTTTAGGGGAGCAAACAGCCTTATTTAGTGGGTTTGAGATGCTGACCTGGAGGGGAACAGTCCGATGCCTACCCTATAGCACCATCAGGATGCCTTCTCCCTGATGCCAGTGCTTCTCAAACCCCAGGCAGCATCAGAATGACCTGGAAATGAAAACCAACCCCCTTGCTGTTGAATTGCTTCTAATCCATGGGGCCCCTGTGCTGGCGTCGGACTCTGTCGGGTTTCCTTGGCCGCATAATTCGGCAAGCTGCTCACTGGGTTCTTGCTTCTGCAGTACCTTTGGGTAGGTTCAAACCAGCATCCTTTAGGCCTGCAGCTGAGAACACACCATGATGTCACCCAGGGACCACCTGAAAGGTTTATTAAGCCCTGCAGTGCTGGTCCCAGCCCCAGAGTTTCTGACCTCGTCGGTCCGAATGGGTTTGTATTTCTAGCAAGTTTCAAGGCACTGCTGAAGTTGTGAGTCCAGGGACCGAACTTGAAGAGTACTTGCCTGAGAATATATTGAATAGTGAGGTGTGTGTATGGAGGGCGGGGGGGGGGGGGCATTAAGGAGGGCCAGCCAGACCTGAAGTTTCTATGGGAGTCATCCAGGTGCTGGGGGAAAGAGTGTCACACCTATTCAATGGCCCAGAGGCCAGCCAACCTCCTGCCGTGTCTCCTCCTGGCTCCTGGAAGGTGTCGTCCACACCTTGGTAGCACTCCCATGCCTAGAGTAAAGCCCCTCGAGGGTCCCCAGGAACCCCGGCGGACAGGGCTGTGGTGACAGCCTGCTGCTGTACTTGGCAGATCTTGCGGGGAGCTTTGTTCCTGAGCTTCTAGGAGTCTGGCCCCAGAGAGAGGGTGAGGTTTACTTCATGCATCTTACATCTGGAGGCATGAGGGGCTGGGCTGGGACATCACTGGCCCTGCCCTGGCACCAGGGCTGACCGTGGAGGCTAGGAACGCAGGGAGAATGAGAATGGTGGCCTTGCACGGTAGACCAAGCGGACCCTCTGGAGCCAGGACAACCTTGTTCCAAAGACAGACCCTTGATGTTTTCCACATGTTTCATTTTCTTCGTGCAAATAGTCTCTCCCTTAGAGAAATGTTCTTCTTTGGAAATAATGTTTGTTTGTTGGGCAGGGGGTGCCAGGAGTGGCGGGTGGGTGGGGGTGGAGTTCCCAGGCAGGAGAAAGGCACCCGCAGGAACAGCAGCAGAGGAAGGGCCGGGCCTGAGGCAGTGGGTGTCCAGGAAGCCCCGCCCCCACGTGAAGGCCAGCAGGGCAGGTGCTCCCAGTGGCCTGGTGAGTCAGCCCTGCCTGCCTGCTGACTTGCAGTTCACACAATAGCCCGATTGTGTCACCGCAGTTAGCTGGGGCTTAGGTTTCTAACCAGGGACTCAGCCCAGGGACCTCTAGGGACAGCGAGCAACTGCTATGAGAGAGGCCTTTGTGCAAATCTGTGCCGCAGGAAGGAGCCCCAGGGGTCACGGGCAGCGTGGCAGCGGCTGAAGATGGAAAATGCTGGGCAAGAGGAACCGCTCTTGGCAACGGTTCAGACTGATGACCTGTGGGTGTCGGAAAGATGACAAGAGAAAAATGTCTGAAAGCGGTTCAGAATTTGCTGTGCATTTTAAGTGGATTCCGGACAAAGGGCCCAGAGAGGCCGAGGTCCCAGAAAGGTTAGAAAAGACTCAAGATACTGCCAGGGTTTTTAATCAAGGAGTCATTTGAATGCATTGACTAGTTCCCGTCGTCATCGAGCTCCGAGTCCTAGCTCCGTGGCTGGGAACAAACCTCAGGGGTGGCACGGGGCAGCCATGGAGTCTTCTGGAGGCATGAACTGCATCTCAATCTCCTGAGCAAAAAGCATGCCGAAAGCCCTGTTTCGGAGAAGGCAAACATTGCTGAGCATATGAGGCAGAATCAATGACAGTGAGAGGTCTTTTGGTTGCTGCTGTTGCTTTGTCGGTGGGGTGCTGTCTCCGTGTCATGTTTGGACATGTAGCACCGTGAGGCACTAGCTCATTTCTAGGAGCCCCTTGGCATGATGGGTTACAAGCGAGGCTGCTAGCAGCAAACTCAGCCTTTCAAACCCATCAGCCGTTCCGTGGGAGGAAGAGGAGGCTGTGAAGGTCCACAGCCTGGGAAACTCCCAGGGGCAGCTGGACAAGGAGTCGGAATCAGCCGGTGGCACTGACAGAGCTTACCTCGATGAAAGCCTTTTTCTGGAAGCTAAAGCACTACTTGGGCAGAGATGCGGTAGTAAGACCAACGGAACCCACTGTAAGAAGTGCCTGACTGCAAGGTCTCTTCAAGGTCACTGGCTCTGTATGGGGTCTTTTTTAGGTCTTAGTATCTGGTGGTTGAAAAGAATTCGATGACATGAAGAAGTTTGAAAACCAACATTGCATTCACATAACAAAAGCATAGCCTCTGCCTTTTGCGTCGACAGGTTCAATCTTGTCAGCATTATTGAAATGAACACTGTCTCTAGGCTCACCCCATTCACTAAGGTCAGGGTATGCACCTCAACCAAGAGTTCCACCCGTTATTTCTGGAGACACTGGGCAAGTCTCTCCCTGGCCCTTGGACAGACTTCTCAGCTCTGATGCGGTCCCGGTTTCCTCCCGCTGAGGATCTTCTTGTCAATATCCACTGCTTGGGCTCATGATCCTCGGGCTCGCTGCGTCCATGACAAAGTCACTTCCTAGTTCCCTCCATGGCAGTCTGTATGGGGGGGGGGGAGCACAGAGGCAGTCTCCTCAGTCCTATAGGGTTGGGTGGGACACACCTGGATGTGAGTGGGACGCACCTGGATGGTAGTGAGGGAGTGATGGCGGTCTCCTTTCCCTTGTCTCCTCACACCCAGGCATACCCTCGTGCAAATTCACGACTGCCTCACCTCCTGTCACACAAACATAGGTAACGCCGACCCCAAAGAGCTGCTGAAAGAAGGAACCTCCATGCGAGTGGATGCATTTAGAACACATGCTGGGGAAACCTCGACAGGTGTCACGCATGTAAAATCTCAACTTCTTGGTGTGTGTCATATAACTTGGGCTGAGGTCCCAGAGACTGAAAACCACACATATAGGTGCCATCCTCCTTAGCCCAGAGGAGTCATGTCTCAAAGCTAAGTGCATAGAGATGGCGGAACCAGTTCCGGGGATACGTTTGGGGAGAATAAGTTGGGGTTCAAGTGCTATTTGATGGGCAGTTCCCTCTCCCTGTGCCCCAGCAAGAGGCCGTTCCCTCTCAGCTCAAGCAAAGCGGTGTGGATTTCAGTGAATCACTGGGACTAGAAACGGCATGTCCCACTGGAGCTTGGGGTCACCATGGACTGCTCCCACCTGGTGAGATGAACAGCTAGAGCAGCTCTTTCCTGGGAGCAGAATATGATGAGAACTAGCTGCATCGGGGGCACCTGCCGTCCATGGTGGGAAATGCAAGCACATCTGGAGAACCGTCCTGATCCTGTAGAAAGGGGCCAGCCTGGAGTCATCTTAAAGGGGAACTCACCCAAGGAGATGGCCCGAGAGACGATGAAAGGTCAACGGAGGAAGCTCAGAGACTATGGGTAGTCAGGAGAGCCAGCAAGAAGACAGACAAGACCCATAAGTCTCAGAAGAAGGAGCCAGAGGTTCACCAAGTACCCTGTGGACAGAAGATCCAGCAGTTGTACAAGGGCCCACATCTGATCCCAACAGATGAGAGAGGATTGGCCTCTTTCTGACCTTGCCTAGCTCAGGGGAGCCAGAAAGAGATGGCAGAGTGGAGGGGATTAAGGAGAAGTAGACCAGATGTTCAACCCTCGCTACAGGATTGTGCCCTGGAGCCTGGTCAACAGTGGGATTTTTTTGGTTTTCTTTTAAACTCTACCATTGACTTTGTGTGTCTGCGTTAAACTATACACACAGCAAAGCACACAACAAATCCACAACTGCCTGAATTGCACAGGTTAGAAATTTCCAAAGATCGAAACAAGACTGGTTTGGCGAGCAAGAGTCCGAACTGCCCCGCGACCTACTCCACAGATCCAGTCACACGAAGGAAAGAAAAAATAAAAAGGCAAAGTTGAAGCAAGAACGAGAAACTGGAGTACGGTTTACTGCTTGAGCCAAGCTTCAGACACTGTATGCATACCCTCCCCCTCCACACATATCATATATATATATATGACTTGCCCACCACTGGGTACTATGGCCAAAGGAGTTCTGAGCGTGCCGGCCGGGCTGGTTTAAAGTCCAGGAGCCAGGACAGGAAGGGAAGGGATTGTTGCTATCCAGTCACGAAGTCAACCCATAAAGCAGGCACACCTTGTCCAAAAAGAGGGCCCCAGAAACCACATCAAAGTAATTGCAGCCCCAAAGTATCATATACACTTTTCATAAATCAGCTCCAATAAGATGGAATGACTTCAAGTCTGGAATCGGTCATTCATTAAATGTTTCTCAAACATGCTCTTTCTGATAGGCACTGGGCCGACTCTGGGCTTCCTAAGACACTCAGAAGGCGGGCTCTCCTCGGAAAAAGCTCACCCTCTCACTATGGGGGAAGACGCACACACCCCGGGTACGTGCACGTGCTGCAGTGAACAAATGCTCCGATTCCTGCTGGATCCTACATGGGAGGAGGAGCTAATCCAAACTGAGAAGAGGGATCCTGGGGAACTTCCTGAGAGGTGATTCCGGAGCAAATCCTTGAAAGCAATCCAGAGTAGATAGAGAGAGGGTGGCAGAGGGCTTGGAGAAGCGTCTGAGGGGACAGCATGCATTGGTGGTGGTGGTGTCAGACCCCATTGAGGCAGTTCTAACTCAGAGCGACTTTCCGAACAGCCGAACCCACATGGCCCTTTCCTGCGCCATCCTCTCAATTGCTCTCATGTGCAAAGGCGGAGGGGCACACAAAGCCTGGCAAACCCCAGCATCCGAAATCAGTGTTTCCACTGGGGAATTTGTAGACCGTTTGGGCTGTGGTGGGAAAGGAACTTGAACGCAAAGGGACCGTCACCTGGCCTCATGGGTCCCTGAACTTGGGAAGTGATGGTTATCGACTGCTGCCTAACAGCCCAGCCCCTAAGACGGAGTGACTTAAAATAGTAACTATCATTTATTTTGCTCGCAGACCTGCAATCGGAGCCAAGCTCATTAGAGAAGGCTGATTTCTGTCCCACCTGGCATCGGCTGGAGTGGCTGGATTGACGGCTGACGGCTCTCCCAAGACCATCCAGCTCACTCCCACGCGGGCAAGTGGGTGCTGGCTGGCAGTGGCGAGGGCTGGCAGTGCTGGTGGCTCCTTGGTTCCTCTGCACACGGGCTTCTCTATCTGCTGGGCCTTTCTATGGGGATTGGGCTCCAAGGGCGAGCATCCCAAGAGAAAGAGTCACACGGAAGCTGCATGGCTTTATTTCTGTTAGCCTCTAGAGCAGCGATTCTCAGCCTTCCTCCACGCTGCGACCCTTTCATACCGTTCATGTTGTGGTGACCCCAAACATAAAATTATTTTCATTGCTACTTCATCACTGTCATTTTGCTACTGTTAAGAATTAGGCGACCCCCGTGAAAGGGTCATTCGACCCCCCACAGGGGTCGCGAACCACAGGTTGAGACCCGCTGCTCTATCATTATAAAGGCCTAGCCAGTTGGGAAAGAAAGGGACCTAGGCTCCATCTCTCCCAGTGGGAGGAGGTGGCAAGCTTCTGGAAGCACAGGTGGGAAGAGCAAATACTAGTGAGCCACTCAGCAAGTGTGTGAAGACAGGTCAGCTGGAGTGGGCTGAACTGAGGGGCAGGGAGATCTACACGGAGGCTTCTTGCCGGCAGCGTGGAGAGACAGTCCCCGGCTCGGGGAGTCAGGAGTGGAGGCTGAGGTAATTAGGGAACCGTAGTGCGCCGTGATCTACTTTGCCCAGTGGACTTGAAACTCACCCTCTGGAGGCCGCGTGTGTTGGCCTTGGCGCTGGGTTTCCTGGCCCCCATGTCTAGCCGGGTAGCTGAGAGGTGTTGTGAGTGATTTCTCCGCATGTCAGGGCAGTCGGTTCCACATGCCTGATGGAGCCCTGTGCCAGTTACAAGGGTCCTCCCGTCCTTACCCAAGTCACACTGGTACAGGCTTTGCCAACCAGCTCTTCCCCAGTGGCTCCATTGCTGAGCTGTCCACTGGAAACGGCTGTGGAGAGAGGAGCAGGAAACGCAGAGGGCCAGTGAGAGAGAGGACGGCCCTCAGTGGGATGGAAGGACACGGTGGCTGCACCAATGTGTTCCAGCATAGAACACGTGTGAGGCTGGTGCAGGACCGGGCAGTGTTTCACTCTGTTGTGCACAGGGTCGTTAGAGGTTGGAACCGACCCCGTGGCCCCTAAAGGCTGGTGAATGAGAATTAGCGGCGTGGTCCCTTTTCAAAACATGGAGACTCGGGGATGGTGGTTTGTGCAGGTGGTAGGGGACCCTGGCTTCCAAATGCTGGGCCACCCAGTCCCCTGAGTCCCCCCCAAATGAAAAGTACTTGAAGATGCTTCTTGAGAATGTGCTTGACTTTCAAATAATGAGAAACAGAAACACGGACCTGGAAAGTGACACTCCGTGTGATATGAAAGACGAGAATCTGGACTAAAAAGTCCACTGTCTCCTGCTTCCCAAGAGTGACCATGCTCACCTCCCTGTCTGCCAACTGCAGAGCACTGCTGCGCTCTTCCAGCTGCAGACAACCCCTCTCAGGAGAACCCCTTGCCTTCCCTCCTATGTGTAGGACCCCTGGGAAACCACAGCCCGTTCTAGGCTCAAAGTCATGGCCTTGCTTTCAGTCCCATTATCAGAGTTGCAACCACTGGGCTGACGAGCCAGCAGATAGTTCCAGCATCTCTGAGACCGATAGAGGTGCATGATGACCTTGGAGGTATGTCCATCGTAGGAAATTCTGATACCAATACTGAACCTTGCCCTTGATGGGCAAGGCTGCTACATGCCTTTTCCCTAAGCCAGGAAGACAGGTGCTTCAGAAACTGAAGAGCCCTTCACTGTGGACCACCCCATTTGAAAGACTGTCCACGCCAGTGATCTGAGTGGTTGAAGGGGCCTATGGCTGAGCGCGTGGAGTCCTTGTGACCCAAAAGCTCTGCCCCTGTTGCTCCAACAATCTCTCTAAGCCTTCAATTTGTTGCGCATAAAGGAAGAGTGTGGGTCCAGGTGATCCCGAAGGTCCTATCTAGTCCAGAGCCTTCTTTAAAGGTGCTCCCATACCTTTAGAGGAGAAAGAAACGGTGTGGCTCGGTCAGGGACATTAGTCATCCTTGAAGGACCACGTTGAAGAGCGGGAATTGATCAGCGTCATCTATGAGACTCTACTCTTCTTGGCTTCCCTCCAGTGCCTTTTATTCCCTTCTGTCATCAACTGCAGCACCCTTACATTTGTAATTCACACATTCTATTTTCCAGCCCCATCCATTTTCCTACTAGCTCTTTTCTGTGATCATTGCATCTAAGCCTTAGATTCTAAGGCCTCCTCAATAATTGATCCCTAGGATTTTTCTTTCATCATCAGTTCCTCTCTTCTTTCCCCTTTAGCCAATTTGGATCCCATGGTTTAGCTTGGGAAGTATAAAAGAAGTCAGCTTATGTACTTTGTTCTAATCCTTGATTGATCATTTGCTTGAAAAATTAAATGGAGAATTCCAAAATCCTAGTTTCCCATGAGCAGAGCAGAAGACCAAACCGACTGTCACTGAGTCAAGTCCCACTCACGGCCACCCTGCTTGTACAGAGTGGAATGACCCTCCACAGGGTTTTCAAACTGCGACCTTTTGGAAGGTGATCAAACCATCTGCCTTTTAGTTGATTGATAATACATGTGCTTAATTGTACCACTAAGAGAATCCACCATATACATAAAAACAAATCATCAAAATGCAAGCTCATTGGAGTCAAGCCTACTCCTCCTTGTTACAGAGGCGAACTGCTCCCCGTGATCCTCTTAGCGGTCCTCTTTCCCGAAGCTCTCGTCTGAGGAGTGGCTGGCTAGGTGTGAGTTGCCAATTGTTAGGTGAGAAGCCCCTTAAACTGTTGGCACCTTCCCAGCGTCCTCTTTATAATAGGAGACTTCCAAAGTTTTGTGGGGAAAATGGAAGTCAAAGATAATGGAATTTCTCCATCAACTTTTTTGAAGTCCCTCAAAAATATCAGGACATATTCTTTTTGGATTTGCAATACATAGGTAGATATGAAATCGCCCATCTTTCGAGGCAGGCCCATGCTTTCCTGTGAGAATGGGCATGCTGGTTGGAGTTCTGCACAGTTTTTCTAGGGTCCCAAATGCAACCCACTGCGACTGAGCTGATTCTGGCTCAGAGAAACCCTATATGGGGTTTCTAAGGCTTTTGAAATCTTTATGGGTACAGACAGTCTCATCTTTCTCCTGTGGAGTGGCTGGTGGGTTTGAGCCACCAACCTTGTAGTTAGCAGGCCAATGTTCACCCATTGGTGTCCCCGGGCTCCTTTTTCTTCTACAAATCCTCCTCTGCCATTTCCAGTTTGGTGTTCTTTGAAACAAAGTAAACACCAAATGACTCTTGAGAAGCAATCTGAGTAAAGTTATTACAAAAACATGTAAGCCTGGAATAAACAGGTGCCCGAACACCTGTAAGCCTGAGACACACAAAATCACTTCTTGTTAAACAGAGGAAAGCAGAGGCGTGCGGGCACTCAGGAGTGTAGCCTGCCACTCATTAGTGTTCGCCATCTGGTGGGCTTCCTGCCTGGTAAGTCCAATCAAACCTCTCACTTCACCCCTTCCTCTCTCTTCCTCAGACTCCTCACCCCTTGAACGTCTTGCCTCTGTCATTGGTATGACCTTAGAACCACGCAAAGCCATAAGAAATTCAATTGGATGTTGATCAAACATCTAAGAGTTGTATTTGCAGGAAGGAGCAATGTGAAAAGAATTCCCAATAGAATGGAGCAGCCAATAGATTTTTAAAATCCAGCTGCAATGGATCCTGACTCATGGCCAGACTCTGTGTGTCAAAGTGGATGGCTGATTATGAATTTTTTGCTAGGCTGTTCTTCTGAGGAGCTTTTGAGTGGGCTCAAACTTTCAACCTTATGATGAATAGCCTAATGTTTTGACCATATACATCAGCCAGGGACTCCTGTATATGCCCTGGTGGCACAATGGTTAAGCACTCAGCTGCCACCTGAGAGGTCAGGGGTTCAAACCCAGGAGCTGCTCTATAGAAGCAAGCATCAGGGTGTCTGTTGCTATCACACTTAAGGACAGTTCTCCTCTCTCCGATAAGACCACAACAAATCGCAATGGACGTGGCAGCCTGTTTAATAACAGTGACTCCGGGAAATATGTGGGGCACATCTAACAAAGAGGTAGGGACTATCGATCCCCATGAGAAATGAGAGTTAGGGGCTTGGTTCTTTGCATCCAGGAGTCTAAGCTGTGAAGCAACCTGCTGGAACGACATTAGCAGCTCGCTTGCTCAAACTCCGTCCGTTTCCAGACAATGTGATTGAAAAATCCCAGTGGCTGAAAATACAACTCAAGACTTCTTAGGAAAGTCTTGCTAAAATACTCAGAAGTGACAAAGATTTCTTCAGAAGGTAAATATGAAAGAACTTCAAAAAGTTCATGGAAAAGTTTTTATTATCTTTTAATTTAAATTTTCCACAAACTCTGTGAACTCCTCCTCTCCCCCCCCCCCCCCCCGTCCCACTTCACATCTCCTAGTCTCAGGAAGATTAAAATTAAATACAAAAATATTTAAATACATCAAGTTGATAGAATTAATATTCATGATCAATTAAATATAAAAGTGTTTATGAGAATCAAATCAATACTATTAATATTTTAAGATGAAAAAAAATCGATGCACATTTTGTCAATTATGCACTTTAAAAATTAAGGGACATTGGCCTCTTGATTTACAATATATAATTCAATGAAGATTTTTTGATTTAGGTTATAATTCTACTCAGTGTAGAAACCCTACCAAAAACCAAACTCACAGTCATTGAGTCCATTCCGATTTATAGCGACCCGATAGGAAGGGTCAAGCTGCCTCTGGCAGTCACTCTTTATGGAAGGAGAAAGCCTCAATATTTTCCTGAGGAGGGGCTGGTGGTTTCAAACTGCTGACTTGTGGGTAGTAGCCCAATGTGTACGCCACTATATCACCAGGGCTCCTTAAATATATAAACAGCCTTGGAGCATATGAAAGAACTTACTGAGACTTGCCGGATTTATATGTTTATAAATTTAATTTATTAGCTTTCCAATGATTACTTAAGTGCATGGAGGGGTTTGTTTGTTAATTAGGTAAGTGAAGCACTTAAAAAGGAAATTGAATTAATAGACACATAAACTCAGCTTAAAATACTTAGGGGAGTTTAACTACATTTAAAAATGGACCTGGACATTAATCAGAGCAATTAAAAGGAATTGCTAACTGGTAGATTTATAAATAGAATACGAAGTTCAAAGCTAATGGAAGAACCAATGTTTTGCATTTGTGTGTGTAATAAAGAAACTTAAGTAACTTGCATTTGGATCATTTTTTTCAGCATTCAGAAGCTATCCTTGACCCTATAAAAACTCTGTCAGATAACTTCCTACTGGCTGGAGAAACAGACCCACTGGAAAGGGGTTCTATTACCCCCAGGCTCCCAAATCTACAGGGGGCACTTGAGACAGCCCTGCTCCTTCCAGCCAGCCATTCATGGAGCAGTCCTGTCCTGGGTGCCCTGGATCCTCGCCTCTCCCTGCCCGTCAGAAACCCCCTCCTTTCGATGCCCCTTTGGCTAACCCCCAAGGTTTCCTCTCTCTTTGGATTGCTCCCACCAGCCTACGTGCAAGCTTTGAAAGCAGTCCGCCCAAAAGCAAACCCAGATACACCCCAACTCTGGGACTATCTAGTCAATAATCCCCACTCTGACCTTGGAGGAGGCAGCAGAACCGTCCCATAGGCTTTCCAAGGCGCCTGCCTCTACAGAAGTCGTCTGCCATGCGTCTCTCCCAGGGACGGGCGGGTGGGTGCCAGCTGCCAACCTGAGTGCTGAACCAACACGCCACCAGACTGCAAGCACCCCACTGCCCCCTCCTAATGACTGCCGTACTTCTCGGCTCCAAAGCTCACCTTTCCCCTCGCCCTCCATTACTCTCAATCCTTTACAATCTGACCTCCGGCTCTCCCCCAGCTCGAAGGGTTTATGTCAAGGTCATCAGCCTTCTTGTTGCTAATCCATTCAACATGGCCTCTGCGGCTTGTCAGCCTGTAAGTGGCAGCCTCCATTGTGAGGCTCCGCGTGTCGGAGTAAGAATTACGCTCCAGAAGCTTTCAGTGGCTTAGATTTTGGCAGCAGGTTTCCAGGTCCTTGCTCCACGGTGCCTTGGGGTGGGGGGTGGGGGGGGACTCGAAGCACCCACTTTTCAAGTCACCGCTAAGAGTATTAACCATGTACCCCACCCGGGGACACCAAATCAGGGCCTTGCACAACCTCCAATATAGTTCACGCTCCTTTCTTCTGCCTTCGGCTCATTTACTCCCATGAAGTCACTTCCTAATGATTGTAGTCCCCTCTCTCTGTGACCTTCGCCAATTCCTCGAGGTCTATTAATGTGAAATCCCTGACTTCTTTGCTCCTGGGCCCGCTTTCTCGGTCTTCCCTCCCTGGATCACCTCATCCACGTTCATGGCTTTAAACACCATCTCTATTCCGATGGTCTCCAGCCTCTATCATGTCTGGTCTATAAAAATCCTACCAAAAGTTGTCTCTGGCAACTCCCCTTCAATGTCTTACAAACGTCTCAGGTCTTCCCTGAACTCTGACTTCATTTTCCCGGCTTCTTCAAACGTGTGACCCTCATCGCACGCTATCTTCAAGGCCTCCTGCGCGCAGGAAGCTCATCTCCACCTGCCTTGGCGCCCAACAGATGCTGCTCCTGAACAGGAAGCGCTCCTGCCCTCAGGGCACAGCTGGGCTCCTTCTCACCTCTGAAATCACTACTTCCGCACCAGTTCTTCAAAGAAGCCTTTTGCTTTGTTTGCTTGCTTACCTCCCTCTCTAACATGGACAGCCTTCTTATGTTCCACCAGAGTTCTCGGCGGATCTTCCTTGGTGTCCTTGCGTGACACAAGTGGGTAGCCCAGAGGTTGCTGGTTTGAATACCCGGAAGGTCCTGGGAGAAAAGCCAGGCAGGCTCCTTCTGAAAGGTCCCTGGCTTGAAAGAGTCGCAGAGCCCAGTTCGACTCTGATACACATGGGCCGCTGAGGGAACTGGTGTGTTTTCATCTTCATTATTTTTCCTGTTACTCTGTGATCGACATGGTTATTCGTTTGTTTCCTGGTCTACTGACTGCGCCCTCTCTCCCACGAGATTGCAAGCGCCCGGAGATGTTTCTGTCACTCTTGCAACCCATGACCTAGCCGAGGGACCTGCATCTAAACAGGAAAGGGAAGGGGTGTCTAAGTGGGTGCTGTTGTGATCTAGAGAAAACTCCCCCCTGGGGTCTCTACGAGTTTCTTTACAGCACATTTCCAGCTCTTCCTTCTGGGGGGCCGCTGAGCCGTTTCTCACTGCCCACCTTCTGATCAGCATCGGAGCCCTGTACGAACCCTCATGTCACCAGAGACCCTTGTCTAGGTGTCTGGAAACAAGTCACTCTGTCGTGAGTCCAGATAGCCTATTTTGGCTGGGTTGCCTGTCTTGAACCTAACAGATGAAATCCACATTGCAGATAGAAGGGAAGTGGTAACTACTGGGACACGATCATTCTGTGGGTTTTGCTCACCTGGCTTACTTAGGCCAATTTTAAATGAAAATTATTTTCTAACATCCACTTCCTTTCCAAACAAGTCTCCAATCTCCTGTTCACTTGCTCCCAGATCCTGGTTCATCAGAACGAGGATGGGTTTTACTCTGTGGATCTCACCGATGGATTAAGGTCAGTAAAAAGGAATGTTTCAAGATATCATAACATCAATGGTATGGACCTATTAATGCCTCACCAGGAGCGCTGGCGGTGAAGTGGTCATGTGATGGGCTGCAAAGCACAGGGTCAGCAGTTTGAAACCACCAGCCACTCGGTGGGAGAAAGACACGGCTACACAGTTCTAGTCTTGCAAAGTCATAGGGGCCGTTCTACCCTGTCCCATAGGGTCGCTCTGCGTCGGCATGGACTTGCCGGCCATGCGTATTTCAGTTTGAGAGTCAATGGTCACACATGCAGTGGGGACTCGAGACTGACTCTGAATGGTCTGTTTTGTGTTTTCTAAAAATGTCATCATGGGTTACAGGTCACATCTGGTGTTCCATTTAAGGGATTTCCCAGAAGTTCTGTGGTTGATTGTTTTCAATGATTATAAGAAATAACTGCTCTCTGAAGACCCAGGGCTTGAAGATCTAACAAACTGTTTCTCAGATGACAACTGCCTAAACCAGGGATGGAAACAGAGCCTGGCCATCTCTCTCCTTCCAGGCCTGCCATGCCGACTGAAGGCCAGAGAGGCCACCGGAACCCCCCAAGGACTCTTTCTGGCAATGTGGGATTGTGCCAGGTTTTCCTTACCAGGGCTTTAAAATGGGCGTGGCTCAATCTAATTCCATCTGAGTCCGTGTGGCAGCTGGTGCTTCTTATTTCACAGGCTCTCTTCTGTGGGGGTTCAATCAACACACAGGGGTTTGGTAAGCACCTACTGTCTGCAGAGCGCAAAGCCTTTGGAGCGTAGGGAAAGGTTTTTTGATGGAGTCATACAGGATTGTCAGTGATCCAGCCTTAGAAAAAGAAGAAAGGCCTCACCGCTCTGTTCCCTTGCTGTTCTGTTGCACCCCCTCAGTGTTTTGCCTCGGTGTGGCGGGATCAGACCGGGTACAATTCCCACACTGTGCCTCCGGTGTTGTCCCTTGTAGGGGGACAGTGAGGTAGGTGTGTCATGTCTCATAGTAGGGCCGGCCATGTGGTTCTCTCTGGTGATTGGCTGCTCTAATTGGGAACATCGTCCTCAAGGCCTGGTGGGCCAGGATGTGCTCCACTCTCTCCTCCTCCCCCTTCATCTGCTCCCGTGTGCTCTGATCAGATATGTCCCTCTCCCGGAGCTGAAGAGTCAATGCCGTCCTTTGAAATAAATTCTTCTGGGGGGGAGGGGCAAGTGTCCATTTAGTAGTTGGGATTGGGGCCGAACCCCCAGACCTCTCCACTGGTTCCCTACTCCAGGCTGGCATGTTGTATTCACATCTTGGAGCACTGGGTTGAAGTCTGGTCCCTCTTCCTCTGTGGAGACACAAACAATACCCTCCCCCTTGGGTAGGTTAGTGCCCTGTGCCCCTGCTACCCATTTCTTTTTTATTATTTTTTTCCTCCCCCACTCCTTTTTAGTTGTCTATCATGTGTATCCCTTTATTTGGTCTGGTCCCTGCCATATTACCTGGTCCTCACCCCAGGGATGTTTGTATACAGCTTTTTCCCTAAGCCTCTTTTGCATTTGTTTTTTTTAAAGCTTCTCAGCAGACTTATTTTGTACTTGTCCTTTTGTGCTTGAGTTACTTCACTTAGCATGATTTCCTCCAGTTCTTCTGATGCAGCGATGTGCTTCATACGTTCATCACTGCTTTTTAGTGATGCAGAGTACTCCATGGTATGTATTTACTACAGCTTTTTAATCCAATCGTCAGTTGATGGAAATTTGGGTTGCTTCCAACTCCTTGCAATTGTGAACTGTGCTGCAATGAACATTGGAGCACAGATGTCTGGTCTTGGTTTGTTTCTTGTCTCTTCTGGGTATATGCCCAGTAAGGGGATTGCTGGGTCGTATGGTAACTTGAGGTCCCCAGGGAATGCTGAAGGTGGACTTTGGGGGCAGGGTGTGGTGCCCCAACAGACTGGATTGGAAAACACTCCTAAAGGCCAACAAACAATCCTTGAACTAACTACAAGCTTTTCTTTCTTGTTGTGTTTTATTTTGTTGTTGTTTTTTTTTTGGTCATTGGTTTGTTGTATATTGTTGCTTGGTTTTGCTCTGTCTTATTTTTGTGCATGTTGTTATCTCCGCAGGTCTGTCTAAATAAGATAGGCTGGTTGAACAATCTGGAGGAGAAAACAATGGGACTGATAGTTCCGGGGGAACATGGGAGAGGGGAAGGTAGGAGGAAAGGTACTGGTGTTAACAAACCCAGGGACAAAGGAACAACAAGCGATCCAAATTGGTGGTGAGGAGGGTGTGGGAGGCATGGTAGGGCATGATCAAGGGTAATGTAACCAAGAGGAATTGCTGAAACCCTTGTGGGGACTGAGCATGATAGTGGGACAGGAGGAAGTCAAGGGAAATAGAGGAAAGAGCTGGGAGGCAAAGGGCATTTAAAGAGGTCTAGATAAAGACATGTACATATATAAATATATACATGAGGAAAGCTGATGGTGCCCAGCTATCAAAAGATGTAGCATCTGGGGTCTTAAAGGCTTGAAGGTAAACAAGTGGACAATTAGCTCAGAAGCAACAAAGCCCACATGGAAGAAGCACACCAGCCTATGTGATCATGAAGTGCAGAAGGGATCAGTTATCAGGCGTCAAAGAACAAAAAAATCATATCATTGTGTGCTCATCTCCATGATACGATACCTGAAGACAAATGGGTGCATAAGCAAATGTGGTGAAGAAAGCTGATGGTGACCGGTGGCTATCAAAAGATATAGCGTCTGGGGTCTTAAAGACTTGAAGGTAAACAAGGGCCATCAAGCTCAGAAGCAACAAAGCCCACAGAGAAGAAGCACACCAGCCAGTGTGATCATGAGGTATTGAAGGGATCAGGTATCAGGCATCATCAGAACAAAAATATCTTATCATAGTGAATTGGGGGTGGGGGTGGGGAAGGAGTGCAGAGTGGAGACCCAAAGCCCACGTGTAGGCCACTGGACATCCCCTTACAGAAGGGTCTCGGGGAGGAGACGAGCCAGTCAGGGTGTAATGTAGCAATGATGAAAAATACAACTTTCCTCTAGTTCCCAAATGTTTCATCCCCCAAGTTCCCACTATCATGATCCCAATTCTCCCTTGCAAGTCTAGCTAGACCAGAGGATGTACTCTGGTACAGATAGGAACTGGAAACACAGGGTATCCAGGGTGGATGATCCCTTCAGGACCAGTGGTGTGAGTGGCGATACTGGGAGGGTAGAGGAAAGGTGGGTTGGAAAGGGGGAACCGATTACAAGAACCTACATGTGACCTCCTCCTTGGGGGATGGACAACAGAAAAGTCGTGAAGGGAGATGTCGGACAGGTCAAGCTGTGACAAAATAATAATTTATAAATTATCAAGGGTTCATGAGGCAGGGAGGAGTGGGTAGGGAGGGGAAAAATGAGGACCTGATGCCAGGGGCTTAGGTGGAGAGCAAATGATTAGAGTTGTATGAGCCCCTAATAAAACAATTTAAAAAAAGAAGAAGAAAACAGGCAGTCAATACAGGCTTTAGTGGAAGGGTTCTCAAGAAATCATGCAGGCTGCCTAGACTGAGACTTCGTGTTCTACCACAGCCAATCTGTTGTGAATGGACTTTGTTGCATTTTTAGATTTGGCCGTCATATTTCTAACAGGCATTTTTGATGACAATGTTGACGAGGGATGAAACAACTTTCTAACAGCACCAAAAATGCAATCAAAGGCTGTCGCAGAAATCTGTTGGCTCAATATTTTTCGACAGTTGGTATAACTCATGTGAGCACTTAATTTTTTTCACCCAGTTTTCGGCCATGCGAGCAAAATAGAGAAAACATTCATTGATTATGTACCTTTTCACTCGGATCATTCCTATGAACTGATGGAAATCTGGTTAACATTAAAACGTATGAAGAGAAAAACAAAGTTCTCTAATTTCTCCAATTAGTGTCCCCGCAGTTTCCTGACCAACATCACACTTCTGAGTAGTTTTTTTCATTATTATTAGTTAAGTCATTTTATTGGGGCTTATACAACTCTTATCACAATCCATATATACATCCATCGTGTCAAGCACATTCGTACATTTACTGCCATCACCATTCGCAAAAAAATTTGCTTTCTACTTGGGCCCTTGGTATCAGCTCATTTTTCCCCTTCCCTCCCTGTTCCCCCCTCCCTCATGAATCCTTGATAATTTATAATTATTATTTTATCATATCTTACACTGCCTGACATCTCCTTTCACCCACTTTTCTGTTGTCCATTCCCCAAGGAGGAGGTTAGATCCTTGTAATTGCTTCCCCCATTCTACCCCACTCTCCCTCCACCCTTCCTGTTAAGGTAGAATTGGGATCATGATAGTGGGGTGTGTGTGTGTGTATAGATTCCAAGTCTGAGTAGTTTTTAACACCCATAGTTAAGGCTGTAGCCCAGAATGGACGGACCTGACCCTGAGACATGTTTTGAAGTATTCTTAGTAAAAGCGATCCCATTCACAGCCAGCATTGAATCTGCCCGCTGTGGTCACGCTAGTACGACGTGGGTGCTGCGAGACTGTGCATTCGCATCCTGGCTGGGCAGCTATTTCCTAACATCAGCGTCAAAGCTGCCTTATTTATCAGTGGGCTATCCACAGCCCTGGAAGGGAAATCCATGCCATTTCTAGAAATAAATACTGCTAGCAACCGAACTCCACTTGAAACTATACCGAATTCATTTGAATCCGAGGACAGAATCTCTGTAGTACTATAATCGGAAGCCATCTAGATTTGAATATTACTCCCGACTAGCATCATTTAGATAATAATTTTCACCCGTTAACCTACTGCCCGCTCCCCGTTTACACGAAGATCATCTACCAATCAAAAGGATGTCAGCACAGTCCATGATTATGTAAAGGACATCGCCTTATCTCAGTGTATCACCTCTCACCACTCTGCCATCACCTTCGAATGGCTGGCTGACGGGAAGGGGCAGAGCTGGCCCAGTGTTTCCGAGGCACGTGGGGTTAGGCTGTCGGGCTGTTAGCACAAGCTTCAAACTCACCAGCCGCTGTGGGAGAAAGATGGGGCTCTCTGCTCCCATCAAGCTTCACGACCTTGGAAACCCACAGGGGCTGTTCGTTTTCCTTCCTCCTACGGGCCTGCTGGAAGTTGGAATTGCCTCGATGGCTCTGAGTTTTTGTTCAAGGTAGTTTGAGGCGAGGAGTAGAGCCCAGGCTCGAACTCAGGGCAGACACCCAAGTCTACCAGTTCGACTCCCAGGAAAGGGCTTGTGTGCTTTGAAGTCCACAAGGACTTCCAGGACTTGGGTTCCCTCACGCAGGACCTACCCCCCGAGGGCCACTTGCCTTCCTCAGCAGTTGGGCTCTGGACTAAAGTGCCCGGCTCCCCAGGGGCCTGGTTTTAGCTGCACGCCGTGTGGTCACCCAGGAGAGGAGCTGGCCAGTGCCTGGCGCGCTGGCGAAGAGGCCGTGCGTTGCTAAAAGCTGTCCCAGTGAGCTCTGATCATGGCTGTCTGCCCATCCCTCGTCCATAATAACCCCTGTCACATCCAGGAGTCCCTGCGGAGGAGCTAGGCCAGTGAGATCCGAGAGCAGGAGCTATGCTATGAGGAACAAAAATGGAGGCAACTAAAACCAACCATTTTAGACATTTCTCTTAAGACTTGGAAAAAACTGGGGTGGGGCACAGGCAGAGAACACACAAGTTTCCAGGGATTTCATACAGACCAGACGCGTTTTCCAAGTTCAGGCGCCGCTCTGCCTACATTTTCGGGAGCTTGTTTGACAGGCAGGCAACCGTGCTCTACCGTTTCCTGAACCCAGCTCTGGTTTGAGAAATTCAGCATAAAGCACGTCTCTTCCACAACTCAAGGCCAATCTTGTGTCCCTTCCAGCTCCTCTCACTCCCCTCCTTCCCAGTGGCCTGCGGTTGCTGCCGACTCAGGAGGCGATTCTGCATGAAATCCTAGCACATTTTCACTCCGCGCTTGTCTGGGCCTGGGTTTGCCTGCAGGAGCACTTTAGAATGGCCAGAACTCTATTGCGGGCGGCTGCGAATGGGGAGAATGGCAACAGCCAGCTTCCTCAGAGCCGTGGGAACATCTGTGCAGATGGGGAATGAACAGCTTTGGGTTGACCCATTCAAAGTTTGCTTAACGCTCAGCTTGGCAAACTAAAGGACTCCCTCACAGGTGCGTTTATATTCTGCCCCCAACGACGGCCACTCTTAGGTATGTGACTTGGTAATCACCCGAGGTGAAAATCTGAGTGATGAGCAGGTTTTTAATGAAAGAAGGACCACGTAGCAGAGTGAGCGGTTGGCTGAAGAGACCTCACAAACTCTCTTAAGAATCGTAGTTTCAAGAGGTGGGTATGATATTATATATACACAAATCTGCACTAAAAGCAATAATAATCTACAGGTTTGAAAGAAATATTTTTTATCTATTTATGTATCTATGAATAAATCAGTACAGGGCACAACATTATAAAAAGTCCTTCGCCATAATTCTACACCTCAAGGGAACACAGGGCCGTTCAGGTGGAGAACATCGATTGGCACACCGTGGACCTACAAGACCTTGTTCAACATCCTCCTTTGGTGGGCAGCTATTGGAATCTTAAAGGATGACCACGAAGGTCAAGCTCCTGGGGTGGAGCAAGAGGCAAAGGAAGACTTGTGGAAACCGTTAAGTCTAATGGACGAAGGGATCAACTAGATTGTGCCTGCTCTCCCAACCGAGCATCTGGAAAGGGGGCGCATTATAGAAGTGGGAAAAATCAAAGTGACCAGGCTGATGGTCAGATACACCGGCAGAGGCCCTGAAATTATGGCCTGTCCTCACCCTTCGGGTCTGAAACAGTACCAACTCCCACTCAGGGCTCAATTTCCCGTCAGTAATAGAACTATAAGGGGAACAATGTTTGAGAGGCCACACTCCCTAAAATCACATTTGACATCAAAAGGACAGTGTTGGCAAAGTTGAGAAGGGTTAGGAAAGGAGGGATGGCCACAGGAAATACAGGAAAGGAGCGAGCGATGGATGTTGTGGGGATTATACTCAAGGACATGAAACAAAACATGTACGAATGTTTGAATGGAAAGCGGATCTGCTCTGTAAACCTTCAAGGAATTCACAGCAAGTTAAAAAAAGAGGTGGGGAGTTGGGGGAGGGATGACTGTAGGACTGCAAGGTCAGAAACACACTGACGGTCTGACCGGGCGACAGCTAGCAGAATGGACCATCAAAGGAATGCCCTTGGCTTATGACATGCTGGGGAGTGCCAACAAGTGAGGAGGAACACTGCCAGGTCTTATTTTGTGTCAACACGGCACCCCTTAAGATGATCAGCGTGCGGTTTAGCCTGTCAATCAGGTCGCAGCTTGACGACCTTCTTTGGAGGTGTGACTGAGAGAGACAGCTCTCTGGAGCCGGCCCCCCTCTCTCCCTGGTGGTCAGGCCAGCATGCTGTCGTGCCTCGCCACGTGTCCTGTGCTACCTGTGGTCCGGGCAGTGCTCTGCTCCACGGGGCCGAGCCAACCATGGACGTGGCAGACCGCCGTTGTAGATCTACGTGCGCTTCCATGCCTGCTGTCTGTGGGCCGACTGCTCAGCCTGCCACCACTCCAGACGCCGCGCCTCCAGCCAGCCACCTCACATGGCTCCACCTTGAGGCTCTGCTGTGACCTGCTTTGCCACACTATGCTACTGGCCCCGGCTATACCTGGACATCTCAGCTTCCTACTGCCGGCTGCCTTGGCCCTGGGCTCGTGGCTGCGTGGGTCGGGAGGACCTTGAGTTTATTAACGAACCCACGGAAGTGCGTTGGGCTGAGCTCTCTGTACTGCTGTGGACTAATTTGCTGTTAGATTCCTTTTTGCTATATAAACTCGTCCATACACACACACACAAACATAATCCTAAGTGTCCTGGTTTTGCTTCTCTGCAGAAATCCTGCCCAATACAAATGCCAAAGATTGAGTGACACAGCAGGCCCTGACTGTCATTGGTGACATGACAGCACCATCCCATCCATCAGCCCCCTGAATCCTGACTGTGAATCACATGTGAGTTGGTGCCAGTGCCCGTTTCAGAGTGGAATGGAGTCCAAGGGATTTTCAAGAGCTGGTAATCTGAAAGCAATTGCCAGCCCTTTCTTCTAAGGAGCCCAAGTGAACTTGAACCTCCAAACTTCCGGTTAGCAGCCCAGCACGTTAGATATTGGGGAATGGCAGCCAAATTGAACTCCTGGGCAGGCACAGAAGCTAAGTGACTTGCTTGACATTGCTGGACTGAGAAACAGGCACTGCTATGGTGCTCGGCTTCCAACAGGTGCGTCAGAACCGGGTGTCAGAACCCATGCTAACTGTACTGAATGCTGACTGCTACCAACGCAGTGAAGAGGTTTGCTTCTTGTGAGGGAGGTCAGAACTAACCCGACTTAGCGGAACCCGCTCCCTGGAGGCCACGCCTTCCAACCTCCTCTCCAGCTCTGAACTCTGGCCTTACGGACGTTATCCTGGTGCTGGGTGACCTGAGTGGCGGAAAAGTATGATTAGAATCAGCGATATTAAGGAAGACAAAATCATACGGGCACCCAAAATGCTTTGTTTGGAAATAAGCAGCGTTCTAGTAGTTCTGAAGATTCTAGTTTATGGTTTTAATTTGCAAAAGATATACGTTGGGGGGAAATGGATGGGCAGCTTTAGTTCCCGAGAAATGTCATTTAGCAGTACTTGGCCATCAACCACCTGTGAAGGGCTTAGCACTGATGTGCTGGAAGCCAGCAGGGTGCCCATATGCCACATTGTTTGTGTGGAAGGCAGGCAAACGAATGTTACCCAGATACAGAATAACCAACCTTTATTGTCCTTTGCTGTATGTGCAACGCAGAGAGGCAACTGCAACAGCGAGAGCGAGATGATAAAATCTTTGGACATGTGGAGATTTGCATGGCAGAAGTGCTACCCAGCCAAAGCATCATGGTACTGGCCCCAAGCCCCCTGCGGGGTGCTCCCCTCAGGCTCTGGCCTAGAGAGAGATGCACCCTTGGGGCTGTCAATCCACCCTCCTGGGCTCACTTCAGTGTGGCTTCCTTAATAAAAGATCAGTCCGATTTACCCAGTTTGTGATGAGATTGAAAACAATTGTCCATTACAACCGTAAACGTGAGGCCCCCAAAGCCAAAATGTGTGTCTTCTGTCCGTTAGCTCCTTTCTTCCCTATGTGGGGGTCTCTCTCCAGGCACTCGCTAGATTTAGAGGGGTTCTGGGCTGAGGTCAAAATGTAACCGGGAGAACCTGCAAGAGTCAGGAGTCCCTTGCATCGACAAAGCAGAGAGCAAGTTCTTTGAATAAGGTGATGGCCAGCTCTCCAGAACCTGGGGCGAGTTTTATACACGTTTAACGGTTATACTCCGTCTGTGAGCAGGCACCAACATGCGTTTATTACAAGCCAAGGCAACCACAAGCTATAATCAATCTCAAAGGAAATGGGAAAGATGTTTTAGAAAGACACTCTCCACTGCTGGGAGGGAGCGAGAGGCAAGGCTCGGGTGTTAGGGACAAGGGCCCTTGGGTCTGGTTCTTCGAGTACACCCCTGGCTCTGACATTAGTCACCCTGCATTCATGGGCAATCTGTGAAATGGGCTTATAATAGGTTGGTGAGAAACTGCCTGACCAGGAAGCACTGAACAATCTCTGGTTACAGGTAGCCCAAGGGGCACCGGCTTTGTGCTATGGGACTGTATTTCCAGTGCCTGGCACTTGCTATTGCTACAGAATTGCTCACTGAGCGGGCAAAGGAAATGACATTCACGGAGAGAAACAAAACCGGCGTAACAACACTGCTGACAGCACTTTGGTGGGCGCTGTCTGGAGCACATCGTCTCCAGAGGGTTGTGTTAAGACCAAGCTTGAGACTGTTTTTTGTGGAACTTCACTAATTAAAACTTATTTTCATATACAAAAATGTGGTGGCAGAAGGAAGCCTGTGTGTATAAATGTGTTAAACTGCTTTAAACTTTTCCTTTTCGGCAACAAGTGCTGGGGAAATGCTGTGAGGTTGCTTCAGGGTTTTGCCCAAGACAGAGACAGAGAGAGAGAGAGAGACGTAATCTTGTCATAATACTTTTTTATTACAATATCCAAAAAACTGGGTATGCAAGTTTGGGGGAATCTCAAGACCCCTCTTCAATCTTAGGAATGTGCCATCTCCAGATGTAGATTTAAACTATAAAGAAATTTAAGTGTAAAGGAAAAAAAGAAACTGCGTTTTCTTTATAAACATTCTGTGTGTCTCTCACTACTGATCACGTATTCTCTGTAAACCCTGAAAAATTTCCCTGTAAAGCAAATTTTATATGTATACATAGACATACACATACTGTGTGTATGTGCATGTGTACACACACATAAATATAAAGCATTGGTAGCGCCCCTTCCCCAAAGATCAGCTGTTTTCCATAATCATCTGTGTTAGTGTCAACAAACGGCTACAGGTACACGTTACTTTGAGAATTAAATACATAATTGTAAAGTTCAAGCAAGCAGAGGGCCAGGGGAAGAAGCACTGTGTCGACGGCACATTCGGGGGTTAACTACCAGAATGTTCTTCCAGCTTTAGGAGTCACCGTTCCCTCCTCTGCAGACGGAGTTTCAGGGTATCTTTTTCTTTATTGCAAGCGCGGCTGGAAAAGCGCTCGGCCGGTTTCCATGGGGTCAGCTCACCGGGTGGTTTACTCCTGTCATGGCGGTGGGGCGAGGGGCAGTGTGTGCGAAGTGACGTGAGAGCACAGGCCAGTGGGATGCGAGGGTCTCAGGGACCCTCGGTGCTCCCTGGTCAGCTAGAGTCCCGGCACTGCGGCCCCGTGTCTGACTCGAGTGGCCTCCGTGTCGCTAACCGGCTGGCATCGTCAGCGCATTCAGACGGTGCCGTGTGCGTGTTTTTAACGAGGGGTCTGGTCAGCACACAAATCTGAACAGACGACCAGGCTTCTGATGGCAGAAGACAAAAGGAAAGAGATATGCTTCTCGGCCGCCCCCGAAGTCTATAAACCAGGGGGTGCCTGCACTCGCACAGGATGGCTGCTGATGGTTTCAACCGGAGGCAAAGAAACGCAAACAGAACTGAATAGAAAGAGAAACCGGCAAAAGAACCCAGTGAAGGCGAGCCGCCAGGCAGAGCCCAGCGTGTGCAGGAGGCGCCTGGGCCCGCTGAGCTCTGCGCCCCGCGGGGAGTGTGGGACCTAAGGCCTGGAGTCCGGAGCGGGAGGCGGGGCGGGGAGTCCGTCTCGGTCGTCACTGAAGTGCTTTGACAAGGTACAACTTGTCCCCGTGTTCACTGGTGAAGATGGGGGCCTTTCTGTAGTGTTCCACCAACTCGTCCATGGTGTGAAACCGCCGCTGCCCGATACAGTAGACATTGTCCGCGAGCTGCACCTTGAAATGCTTGTTCTTCCCTGACGCTTTGAGCGAGACGGAGAAGTCACTGGGCTGGGGAGAGAGAGCAAAGCGCACGTTAGGACCTGGCCACAGGCGGGAGCCTCCAGACACACTCCGAACCCACACCAAACGCAACCCGAGTGATTCCGACTTGGAGCAACCGGCAGAGAGACACTTTCGCCATCCATCAGATTTAAGGCGGGGGTCAAAAAACGGATGCCCTTCCTGCTGCATGCTTCAACTTCTCAGCTCCAAAGACTCAGGACACCACCGCGCCCACTTGTCCAAAAGCCAACAAAGCACCACGGAGCGCGGGCAGCCAGGCCCGCGGGAAGACCCAGCACGGCCCAGATGCCGGCCACGGTTCTGATGTTCCGAGAACCCGTGGAAGACTGCAGTTTGGGTGCCGAGAGAATTTGCCATTGGGAAACCAGGCACCAGAGTCCCTCTGAACACTGGGGGTGGGGATGGGGGGAAGGGGCGACAGAGGGGCTGTTTCATCTCCCAGGATATATTCTGATAAATCAGGAATTGATTCCGTGGTTTGCATACCGAGAACTGAAAATTATTTCGCCCACAGAGGCCCGGTAGAAATGAATTATCACACCACTCCAAGGCCATCGATGATCAGGGGACCCACCCCTCAGCATAAAGTCCTCTAAGCAGGGCGGAACAATGCTCTCAAGTAGCTATCTGATTGCACAATTCTCAATCATTATTATTTTCATGGAATTAGACACGACTCATGCCCGAGGGCCTCTCTACTACCATCCGGACTAAATGCAGGAACGCAGCTTTGCATGTAAAACAGGCAAACAGGTGCTGCCTGGCAGCCCCTCCACCCGCCCAGTGCTATTCTTAGCCCCGGACGCGCAGGGCCACCCTGCCAGCACACTGCAGGAGTGCGGCCCTGGGGACACCTCGGCCAGCTGCCGGCCCCTCTTCTCAGGGCCCCAGGCTGGCAGGCAAAGTAATGTGGATAAGCATCGTTTCAAGTTTCTCACTATGGAAATTCTAAAAGTATAGAGTTTATAATCACACACACACACACACACACACACACACACACACACACACACACACACACACAAATATTTTTCTTCTGTGACCTAAGGTGTGCCTTTAGGAACAGATTGAGGGCAGCTCATTTTCAAGTGTATCACGAGCCAGGCACTGTGCGTTTTAGAGATGGGGCCACCCTTGGGGTTGGGAACAAGATCCGTGCCTGGGTCCCAAGAATCTGAAGGTAAGCTAGAACAGATGAGCCAGCTCCTTCCTTCCTCGCCTTTACTTCAGGGCCAAGGAAAAGGCCAAGGCCCCGTCAGCAGTTACAAAGCCACACACAACCGGTGAAGGTGACTCCTGGGACCATCGTGCTGCGAGGAGCAGGGATTGGTCCAACCCTCTCCGATCTGGACAAGGTGGCACCACACCAAAGGGCAGGCCCGGAGCTGTCTGCACGAGGATGACTAGCCCGCGCTGTAATCAACTCATACCTACTGTGGCACCGTTTCGGTGGAGGCAGGCTGTGCGTGTATGTGTGAATATTAAGCATCCCACAGACCCAACTTTAATTAAGCCAAATCATCAGCAGACGAGTTTTCGCACAGGGAAATTTGCTTTTAATTTAAGAAGCTCTTTAATTTAACATCATGGTATGCTGGTGTGTGTCTGTATGTGTTACAGCTGTCAAAACCGAGGGAGCGGCAAAGATCAGTTTTTTAATTTCATGGGCTTCCGAGCGGAAACCAGGTAAGGACTTGGCCCCGCCTTCATTTCTGTCCCACAGTTGTGCTCACAATTTAGGGAGCTCTTCGTTCAAACAGAGTTTTCCTCAGACCACTGGAAAGTGCGCCATCTGCACTCCCCCCCTCCGCCCCCCGCACGGGTTAGCACGAAGCCACTAGAGCACTCCCTTTCCAGTGTGCTCCGAGAACAGGTGCACCAGCAGCCCCCCGGGCACGTGCTAGGAATGCACAGACTCCAAAGGCGGGGCTGTGGTGGTGCGGGGGATGCTCGAGCGACCTGGGTTTACCAGGCTGTCCACGGAGTCCGAGGACTGAAATAAAATTCCCGTCAGCCACCCGCAGTGTGGTCCGATGTCCAGAGCCACCAGAAAAAGATGCAAACGGCCCAATGCGATGTAAGCGCTCCCTCCATGTTGATAGAAGCTCCACCGCAGACGCCATTCCATCTGGAGATGCCTTTCTAATTCTGTCCCGGGGCCTGTCTGGCCCGGAGCCAGACATCCCTTCCTGGGAATGGCTCTTGATGGGGCAGCTGGGCCACTACAGGAGAGAACACCACCAAGTCTTCCCAGTAGGCTGGGCCAATTCCCTGGATCTGTGGAGAAGGAGCTAGACCAGTGGGTTTTCAACCTTCCTAATGCCGTGATCCTTTCAGCCAGTTGCTCATGTGTGGAGCTCCCCAACCATAACATTATTTTTGTTGCTACTTCATCACTGTCATTTTGGTACTACAACCCTGTGAAAGGGTTGTTCGACCCCCAAGGGGGTCGTGATCTACAGGTTGAGAACTGCTGAGCTAGACTCCGGGCCTCAAACAACTCGGCCTCCAGGGAGAAGCACCCAGGGGAGGGCCTATTCTCAAGGGAACAACTCCACTCTCCCAGCGCTGCTCCTGCCTGCTGGGTCCTTCTAGCGCCGGTTTCTGAAAAAGACTTTGAGATGCTAGACAGCAAAAGGACCCCGCTACACTCCACCCACTCCGAGAGGAGCACTGTCGTAAAACGATGATGACAGGGCACTCCAAATTCCAGCTGTCAGAGAATGTGAGCACGTGTTGTGTGAACAGCTAGATGGAGAAAAAGGACCCAAGCAAGCAGCGGCTCCACATTTCCTCCATGCACGGTCTCAGCTTGGGCGTTACTTGATTTGAAGCTGAAGGAATTTCGTTCAGTCTGAATCGGTTGTCTTCTAGGGAGAGCTAAGACACGGGAGTTAACACAAGCTTTCTGTGCCAGGTACATCTTCACACAGGCATGCTCTTTGGTGGCTGCCCAAGAGCGGGAGGGGAAAGACTGGGGACTCTCTCTAGACGGTAGTTGCCATTTCTGATATGAGAAAGACAGAAGTGGATGTGGATGAAGTGCACACACAACCGGGCCGAAGTAAATGACGGCACCTAGAAGTATACGGGAATAAGGGACAGTGCGGTACAAGCAGTCACGTACACCACTTTGTACAACGGTAACAATAAAAACAAAAACAAAACCTGTGACTGGTTACACAGACAGATACCTACCTTGGGGCTAGCAGTCCAACACTTACCTGAGCGCCACCTGGGGCTCCCTATTTAGGTGTATAGGAAGGTATGTGCATGTCTATATGTGTGCATGTATGTACCTATAGGCATATGTACATACATGTTTCTGTATGTTACATGTATATTCACACATGTAATAAAGCATATAGAAAGTATAGCCATGGCTACTTCTCAAACACCTCGCAGGTATTTTTTAAGCTTGAAGGCTTAGTATTATAAATTTCATCAAAAGCCAGATATGACCTCATCTATCTATCTTGAGAGCAGATGAGCTAGTATCTAGATTCTAGATAGAGCCTGGCTATCATTTCTGACCATTCTGACCAGGAACATAGCAGATGGTCCCAGATGGAATGGGGAAAATCATGGAACAAAACTCAGATTCTTAAAAACATTAAAATGATTTAAGAGCCCAGATTAACTGGACTGGATGAGAGCAGAGGAATCACTGAGATGGTTGTCCTGTGACAGCCTTTGAACTCTGAACTCAAAGTGCTCTCAGAGGTCGCCTTTCAGCTAAATAATCAGGATGGCTCATAAAATAAGTACCAACTTATAATAAACACTGTGCTTCTTAAAAGAAAAAAACCAACAAACAAACCCAAACACCTACATGTGACCACACAGTCCACATGTACCCTAAAGCAAAGATGAGAGGGTTGACAAGAGGGAAATATTACCAACATTACCAAGCATTGTGTATAGAAATAGTCACGAGAACCAAATTGAATAAAATTTCACACAAGAACACTTTAATAGAAGATACTGATAATTTTAAGAGTTAACATGAACTTTAGATCACTTTTATCTATGCAAAAGATGGATTCCTACGGCACTTAGTATATTAAAAAAGGTCAACAGGACTACTTGTAATAAGCCTAGTTGTAAACACTCCTGATGATCACCAACAGCAGAATGAAAATGAATTATACATATTCTTCACCCAACAATGAAAGGAATGCATGCAGCTAGATAGCTTTAAAATCTTGAGTGTGTGCCGAAAGAAAATAGTGATAGTATGATTCCATCTGTAGAATTCAAAACCAAATCATCTGGTCACTTCTTCTGGTCATCTTTCTTTGTTCCTTGTAAGGGCTGGTTTTTCTATTCTGACATTAGTGTTCATGTGTAACTTATAACATAGACCAAGAGGCAGCAGCTGAAATAGAACAAGGAAACAGTGTAATTTAAAATCTGGAAGGATGTGCCTCAGGGCTATATCCTTTCACCATTATTTGCTGAGCAAATAATCATAGAATCTGGACTACATAAAGAAGAGTGTGGTGCCAGGAGTAGAGGAAGGCTCATGAACGACCTGGAGGATGCAGATGACACACCTTACTTGCTGAAAGTCAAGAGACATGAAGCACTTACTAACAAAGGTTCCAGACTACATAGTCTTCGCATAGATTACAATTCAACATGCAGAAAACAGAACATGGCCAGTAGACATCATCATAATCAACACAGAGAAGATGGACGTTGTCAATGATTTCATCTTACGTGGATTCATGATCAACACCCATGGCAGCGGCAATCAAGAAATCAAATGATCTGCTGCACTGGGCAAATGTGCGACAGAAGGCCACTGCAGAGTGCTAGAGGGCAGAGAGGTCACACTTGGAGGGGTAAGAAGGACCTGATCCAAGCCCCGGTCTTTCCAATTGTTCCACACGCATGTTGAAGATGGGCAATGAGGAAGGACCACCAGAGAATTAATGCCTTTGAATCCTGGTGTTGGGAAGGGATACTACATGTGCTGTGGATGAGTGAATCAGTCTTGGAAGAAGTAGTCCAGGTAGAGCGCTCCTTCCTTTGCTTGCTCTGGATAGGCTAACAGGCGGGATCGGTTTCTGGAGAAGGACTTGGTGGAGGGTCAAGTTGGAGTGGGGAGGTGAGTAAAAGGATGCCTCAGATGAACTGACAAAGTGGCTGTAACCATTGGCTCAAATATAACAAGAGCTGTGAGGGCGGGGCAAACAACATTTGAATCAGGGGTTCTCAACAATTACTATCTCCACACTTCTTCTGGGTTCCACATGGAACCCGAGGACAAATAATAGTAATAGGTCGGTAGAAATCTAATCTATTAAGGTTTCTATTGTGATCATGAGCCTGATTCAACTCCATAGCCCCACCCTGGCTTCAGAGTTGTTCAGTACACTGTGAATTTCTGATTTTAACCCTTCCTTCCACTATTCGCTTATGTAATTCTTTTAAACCCCACCGGTGGTAGTTTTGCTTGCAAGAAATGAGTGCTTTTAGAGAAGAAAATCCAAGGAGCCAAGTAGAAAGAAAATGTTTTGAAAATGATGATGGCAACAAATGTACAAATGTGCTTGACAGAATGGATGGTGATAAGAACTAGCTGAGCCCCCAATAAAATGATTAAAAAAAGAAAAAAGAATATCGGAGAACATGCTCTTTGATACTATTTTAAAAACTCTATTAATACAATCTACTGCTCAAATATTTGCTCAAAAAACCTTTGCATTTTTATAAAAGAGATGCCTTATTCAGATACTTTAGATTTAATCACCATTCTCTCATTGATGTGGAACCAAGTGGAGGCTGGGGACAGCCTTCACATATTGTTTACTTCTCCCTTCAAGGTAGAAAGCTGAAGTGTGAATGTGATCTTTATTTTTAAAGCACAATGGCCATGAGGGAATAAAGGGGGGAGTGGGGGAGGGCCACACAGGGTGGGTCATACTTGCAGACACTCCCTTAAGTAGTTATATAATCTGGTGTCAATTTCAGAGGATTACGAAAGAAGGGGTGGAGTCTGACCTTTCAATCAAGATAAAACCGATGAGGTCTCTATGTGGGCATGGCCTTTCCCTAAGGCAGGGGTTCTCAAACTTTCTAATGCTGTGACCCTTTAATACAGTTCCTCATGCTGTACTGACCCCCCAACCATACAATTATTTTTGTTGCTACTTCATAACTGTGATTTTGCTACTGTTAGGAATTAGCCAATCCCAGTGAAAGGGTTGTTTGACCCCCAATGGAGTCACAACCCACAGGTTGAGAACCACTGCCCTGAGGATTCAGTGAAAACTCTATTTCCTCCTTGGAGGCGGAAGACACTCTCTCACTCTGCTCATTTCTTTGGAAACGTTATACTGACAAGATACATGGCACTATGTTGATAGACCCCGTGCCCTGGGAACTGGAGAAGCCATGTGGGAGACCCCTGTCAGCGCTGAGATACAAGGCCATTCTTTAATAACCTGGAAATTTATACTCATATTTCACTGGAATTTAACTCATATTTCACTGGCATTTAAGAACAGATTAAGAAAATGCTGCACAAGATTCATTTTTAACAGTGTCACTTTGAGGACTAAGATGCACCTGACCCAAGTCATGGTATTTTCAATGGCCCCATATGCATGTGAATGTTGGACACTGAAAATATGAGCCCGAAGAAGAATCGATGCACTTGAGTTAAGGTGTTGGTGAAGAATATTGACAGTACCCTGGATTGCCAGAGAACAAACAAATCTTGGACAAGGTGCAACAAGACCGCTCCTTAGAGGCGAGGGCTTCAACTCATGTACTTGGGGCAAGTTATCAGGAGAGATCAGTCCCTGGAAAAGGACATCATGCTTGATATAATAGGGGTCATCTAAAAAGGGGATCATGGAGATGGATGGACACCGTTACTACAGCAATGGGTTTAAACATCACAACCGCAAGGACGGCGCATGATCGGGCAGTGTGTGGGTTGCTGTAAGTCAGAACCATGTCCACAACGACTAACAGATCTGACAACAATATGATGTGATAGTTACATAATCTGGTGTCAATTTGAGGAGTAAGAGTGAAGGGGTGGAGCATAGTCTGTTGACCAGATCGCAGCTTGATGACCTCATTTGGAGGTGCTAAGGAGATAAATAGCTCATTGGAGGTGGGACACATGCTCACTCCCTGCAAGACATCCCTGTGGAGAAGACACATGGAGACACTACCAGCACTAAGATGCGTATAACACCACTGGATCCACAAGACTCCCCACCCACTGGCAACATTGCATGTGTTTTGTGAATCTGAAGAGGACTTTATAGACTAGTATTGGATATATGGACTTGATCTGGACTGGGCTGGGATGTTTTCTCAATAGTCAACTACTCTTGTATATAAAGCTCTTTCATATACACACGAGTGTCTACGGATTTGTTTCTCTAGTCTACCCAGACTAACACAGATGTGTACATGTATTTATTTCAATTCCAAATGGTTTCTTTTCTTCTCTTCCTATGTATGAGCTTTATATCAAAAATAAATTGTACATCATGAAAACACCCCAGCCAAGTCTAACTCAAGTCCCTAAGTTCTATACTAGTCCTTTAGTGCCTCTTCAGACTCACACAGCCCCAACTATGCTTTCTAAGGTTCAATGTCAATGCCTTTAGAATATTGTCCTTGACATCCTTTGGACTTTCTGCAGTGTCTGGCTGTTGTGACAGATGAATAATAAATGATAATGATAATAATATTTCCAATTTGGATGCCACTTTTTTTCCTTTCTTGCCTAATTTCTCTGGCTAGTAATTTCAGCACCACCTTGACTAGGAATAGCTACGGGGCACCCATACATCTTCTGGTTTCCAAGAGCAACACTTTCAAGCTTTCTCCATTGAGCATAAGATTGGCTGCTGGGTTCGCATTTTTTCTCCCTCACTGCCATCGAGCCGTTTCGGACTCACTGCGACCTTCAGAGGACAGAGTAGAACTGCCCTGTGGGTTTCCCAAGCTGTACTTTCACGGGGTAAAAAGCCTGCTCCTTCTCTGAGGTCTGCTGGTGGCTTTGCCCCTCCAGCCGACAGCCCAACGTGGAAGTACCCACCATGGAACCAGAGCTCGTAGGCTTTGCATCTATACCCTCAATTGTGTTGAGGGACCAGCACTCACCTGCCAGTTCAGGTCAGAGCGGAAGAAAACTAAAAGAAGCCCAGGAGCACTCAATTAGGACCTTGCGTCTATCCCAGCTGAACTTAGAAAGCACCCCTAGAACAGATGTGATGCGCTGAACTCTAATAACTGACAGAAGAGCTGTGGGGGAGACATGAGGAAAACACACGTTCGTTGAAGAGACAGGAAGGGAAGCAAATGTCAAAGTGGATGTAGAATAGCCAACGTGAAGGAAGAAATGATGCAGTAAAAGAACGGAATGGAAACTTTCAGAAGGCAGCTGTAGAACACAAAGTCAACTATTATAAGGAAATGTGAAATGCCCCAAAGTTAGAAGACCTAAAAGAAAGAACACACTTAGTATTTCTCAAGGTGAAAGAAGGCGGAAAGGTTGACTTCAAATACTGGAGAATTCTGGTGGGGTTGGGGGTGGGGAGTAAAATGTTGGATGATGCAGGAATAATTAAAAAATGGCTGACATTCAACCATTTCAAAAGTTAGCACATGATTAAGAACCAAACTGAAAAACTAAGTCAAAGAAACAGTGAAAACATATTTTAAAAAGCAAGGCTCCAGGAGTTGATGGAATACTAATTGAGATGTTTCAACAAACTGATGAGCTCGGGAAGCTGTTGGCAAAAAAATTTAGAAGACCGCTACCTAGCCAACTGACCGAATCTCCCCGAAAAACAACCAAACTCACAGCCATGAGTTGAGGCTCACAGTGACCCTATAGGGCACGGAAGAACTAACTGCTTCTGTGAGTTTACAGACTTTCACTCTTCATGGGAACAGAAAGCTCATCTTGCTTCCGTGGAGCGGCTAGTGGTTTCCAACTGCTGACCTCATCATTGACAGCCCAATGCATAATCACCATGCCACCGGGGCTCCATAATGGACTGCAGGAGGGCCTTAAAGTGCACCCATTCCAAGGAAAGATGACCCAATGGAGTGTAGAAACTGTCCAGTAATATTGATACCACACACAATTAACTTCTGCTTAAGATAATTCAAAAATGGCTGCAGAAGTATCCCATGGAGACGCGTAAGTTTGTGTAATTCAAGGTCCCTATGGCCCTACTATAGGAACTAAAGACCTGATGAACTGTGCTGCCGTGGGAAACACCCGCAAATAAACGGAGGACCCCCAATGGAAACACAACTGAGAAGCTGAGAGGGATACCAGTTGGATACAGACAAGCAATTCTCACAGAAAGCACGATGGGGAAAAGTAATGTATTGGGATGTGTGGTGTTTATATAATCTGTTGTCAATTTGAGAGAATTAAGAGTGAATGGGGTGGAGTCTAGGCTGTCAATGAGGTCTCTGTGGGCATGGCCTTCCCCTGAGGATTCTGGGAATTCCTGTATTTCCTCCTTGTAGGTCGGAGACAATCTGTCTCTCTGCTCACTCCCTGGGAGACATTGCGCAGCTGACAAGACACATGGAACTATACTAGTGCCCTGAGCTGGAGAAGCCACGTGTAGACCCGTCAGCGCTGAGATGCTTACAATGCCACTGGATCCACAAGACTTCTCACCTACTGGCCTGTGATCTTCTTGCACTCAGCATCATTGCATGTGCTCTGTGAGTCTGAAGGACTTTATAGACTGGAATCGGACATATGGGTTAATAAGTGAACTTATGGACTTGATCTGGACTGAGCAATATTCAATTGCTCTTGTATATAAACCTTTTTCTTATATATACTAGTGTCTATGGATTTGTTTCTCTGGTCTACCCTAACACTGGATGCATGAGGCCATCTGGCTGCTCCCGATCCAGAAGCTAACACAGTTCCTTCCAGTAGGGCATTACAGTCCGTGACTGGATGGAGAAGCTGTGTGGAGGAGAAAGCAGCAGCAGAGTCCAGTGCCTCCTAGTGAGGGAGCAGCAAGTGGAGCTAGAGAAGGTGTAGATGCTGTCTTCAGGTCACAATGGCAAGTGGTGACTATAATAGCTTTATTGGGGGAAGGGGCAGCTGGAGGGATGGCCTGTAGTACGGATTGATTGTACCCCCTCTCCCACCAAAAAAGACTCGCTGAAATCCAACAATGCTTGTGAATACGGCCTTGTTTGGGGAAACGTCTTTATTTCATTATCAGTTGGGTCAAACAAGGTCACAGGGAGCAGGTAACTGCTTTTGAGCAATGTCTTACAGAGACGGAGGGACAGGGTAGAGGCGAGTGGGAGATTCCAGTGTGACCCAGAGGCGGGTACATCTAGGAACAACAAAGGAGCGCCAGGGTTGCTGGCAGCCACTAGAAGTTAGGGGGAAAGGGTAGAGGATTTGGGGACAGAATTCATACTCCTCGCCTCCGAAACACTGACAGCATAACGTTCCTGTTCTTTTAAAGTACCCCACTGGTGGAATTTTGTTAAGGCAACACCAGGAAGCTACCACGGGCTCCGACAAAAAAAGGTTGTTTCTCTTTGGCCCGAGGTCAAGCAATTGCATGGAGAGGACATATTAAGAGTACACAGCTAGCTAGCATGCAATGTTGTTTTCCCATTAACTATTCTTTTCGTGGTCTTTTAGAAATGCTGTACTGAATCTCACTGGCTCAGGTTGGCACCACCACTGGGCCTCTTAGTTTATTTGAATATGAGTCATACTAAAACTTTTAAACACCTAGAAACCCATCTCAGTTGAGCAAGTAGATTCCTATCACATCCTCCGAGCAGCACTCAAACCGTCCCTGTACTCAGCAAAGGGAGCGTTTTCAAAGAACAGCTAGTCAAGAGGAGACGGCGGGCGCTCCAAGACTGTGCTGTGAGAGAAGCGACGTGTGCTTGCCTTCCAAGTTCCTGTTTGACTTAAGAAAAATAATTCAAAGTTTTACTCCTGTCAAAATTTGCCATCTCGAGCTGTATTTCTTCATTGATAAACAGTCAACAAAGTTTCTCCCTCCACTTCACCTTGAAAGCTGGGGTGGATGGTGGTGATTTTCTTAATGAAACGATAAAGCTTTTCATACCTCAATCTCGTATCAGAAAGAGGGAGGGACTTTTCTGGCTGTGAGCACCTCCTGAAGGGGATGAGGCTCCCTCGCCGGCCACTTTGTAGCATTTTCTCCCTCCCCTGCCCCAGTAGCTCTGCTTTCAAACCTCAAAACAAAGTGGCCAGTGCAGCAAAGCCGTACCATCTTCTTCAATAACTTCCATGGCTTTGCCTCATTTCAGGAGCCCTGGTGGTCCTGTGGGTTAGGCCTTCACACCCACCAGGCCCTGCTAGGGAGAAAAAGGCTGTTGTTGACTCACTGTCTCCAGCACCCGACAGCACAGGGTCGCTGAGTCAGTCGGCTCCCCGGCTGTGGGCTTGCTTCGGCTTATTCATGTAAATGCAATCATCTCCAGACTGCTAGGAAGCTATGCTTAATTTTAGCTTTTTCTGCAAACCAGAGGGACTTTTTCCGTTCATAAAACAAACATATCTACAACTATTTCTGCAGCAACAATGAAAGAGAATTCAATTTGTTAAAAAAAAAAAAAAGGAAAGGAAAGGCAAGGTTTTCCACTAGTTTCTCCCACACAGAAACAACTGGGAGGACGGCGCAGGCCTGGGCACGAGGGCATCTGGTTGTGCAGGGCGGCTCTGCATTGGAACAGCCTGACAAAACCTAGCGAAACAGCACCACAAATCCAGAGGTAGACACTTCTTATGCAGCTTTATTTTTCTATTACACCTGTAAATATTTTGGGAGAAAAAATTTCCCTTAGATGTATATATTTCTAGCACTTGTACTAGCAGTTTGCGACAAGACCAATATCAACATTTATATAGAACGATAAAGCCTGACAGTAAAAAGGGGCTTCCAAAATCTCTGGGGGAAAAAAAACTCCATCATCTTTTAATTCCATTTTCCACGTTTTTTTAAACCTCTTCATACTTCTTAGTACTATTATTTTTAACAACTTAAAAAGTAAAAAAACAAACCCCAAACTCTTTTGTTCCCAGCAGTTACATGGACCTCTCTGTTGTTTTCTGGCTTTGCAGTCTCCGATATGGAGCCTCTAGGTATAATGCATGACCTCCCACACCAAAAAGAAAAATCTACTGCATATAAAAGATTCTAATTTCTCGTGACCCTATAGGACAGAGAACTGCCCCTTTGAGTTTCTAAACCTTTAAATCTTTCAAAGTCTGCTGAGTGACTGGTGGGTTTGAACTACTGACCTTATGATTGCCAACTCAATGTGTACCCAACATGGGTCTATATACAGCTTCCCTTGGAAGTCCTTTAATACTTACTTTTCAAATAATTTTTACTTGGGTCTTATCCTGTAATTTGTTGCTGTGAGTTCTCATATTTAAAACCAGAATGAGAAATTCATAAATTAGTATTACTTAATAGTTGAGTTGATGTGGTCTATCCAATATAATTTTCTGAATCAGGGCCCCAATCCCTAGGAACAGGTCTAAAAACCAAGATACCAAGCCAGTTATTTTTTGGTATCAGGCTTTGTTGTCGGGCTGTGTTATACACTGGAACCTAGAGGCAGGCCTGGCTGGAATGACAGCGATGTCTCTCAGAATCCTACCAGTGACGTGGTTGTGAAAGCACACGTTGTTCCATCATTCGACCAGTGTTTCCCAAAGGGAGGGATGCTGCCCCTTTAGGGGGTGCTGAAAAGATCGCGGGGGGCTGTAAACGGTTCATCCTGGATGATCAGCCATAGTGTCTGAGTTTTTCATTGCTAGGGGGCACTGAATAATAATCTTGTTCTCAAAGGGGGGCGGGAGGTAGGCCAAGGAAGTTTGGGAACCTACAGTCTATCTCCATTACCTGGTGAGTGTTGGCCAACCTACACTCATTTCGATTTCTAAGTAGCAAATCATTCTCTTAAAAAAAGTTAATATGGATTTAGCAAGTGCCCATCAACGGGTATATAAATAAACAGAATGTGGGCTATCACACAATGGAAGAGTACAAGCAGCCACCCAAAGAACAAACCTCTGAAATGGTATCGGGGATACCACACGGGCGAACCCTGCAAACAATACGCTGAGTATGTGTAGGACGCCAGATGCAAGAGAACAATGGGTGCATGCTTCTCTGTATGAGGTGCCAAGGCCAGGCCCACGCACAGAGATGAAGAGTAGCATAAAGGAGACAGGGGCTGGGAAGGGCATAATGGAAGTAACTGTTTAAAGAATATAAAATTCCTGTTTGGGAATGACAAAGAAAAATACTGAAGTAGAAAGTAGTGATGGTTACACAATACTGTGAATGCACAAACCTAAGTCAGTAGGTCTTGCTACAAAATCGTAGATCCTTTCACTAAATGAAGACATCAAAGTGTGAGGCTATTATTTTCTGGCACATCCTCCCATCTAGGCCTACCCATTCTGTAGGCCATGGTCCCATCTCTCAACCTTTCCTTGAAGGACTCTGCTCTGTGGTTTGCACCAAGTTTTGGCATTCTCGCAGGACTCAACCATGTTCCTCTGACATGTTCTCTGAGTGTTAGGGAACAAAACGAGGCCTGCAGGGGCAAGACCAGGACTGTAGGTTGGACGGGCGGGGTAAGGTTCCCCAACCAAATTCTCCTAGGTGATCCCTTGTTATCCGTGAAGAATAATGAGCAGGTGCCTTGTGCAGTGTTCACGTACTGGACTGCTATCTGAAAGACGAGCAGTTGGGAACGCCCAGCTGCTCCCAGGGAGAAAGATGAGGCTTTCTGCTGCCGTCAAGGGGTCGAGTCTCGGAAACACGCAGGGCAATGCTACTCTGACCTCACAGGTGTTATGGGTACCGCTTCTATGGTAGTTGGGTTGTTTTATCATGATGAAAAAAAAAAATTCCTTGATGCAACTTTAATGGCCTTTTCCAGGAAAAGTTTTCTGGAAACATCTTCATTGTCAGCACCTGTGACCGTCCTGTGAGTCTTGAGAAAGTCTTTGAAGATTACCTTTTGCAGTCTGGAAACACAGTGGCCACTGCCTTCCGAGCAGCCTTGAATTTGCCCTCCTGCCTTTCCTTGAAAGGACGCGCCAGCTGTCCAGGTGGGTGTTTGATGTGGCACAGCACATTCCCCTCAGCTTGCCGCAAGTTTTAAAGACGTGGGATATGACCCCACGGGCTCTGTTCAAGCTCTGTACTAGCCTAACCCCAAAATCTTTTTCTTTTTCCTAATGACACCATTTTTGGGAAGGCATCCTAATAAAACTAGGACAATTACATTATGGAGAGAACTTGTCTGTAGCCATCCACACGTTGCAGAGATATGTTTAAATCTCTTTTATTTGGAATCAACCTATGAGTGTATGGTCTGAAACCCCAGCAGCAATACTTTTTGACTTACTCATACTTAACACCACTCAAATTTGCACACTCAGAAACGACAATTTTTTTTGGCTATGTCTTAGCACACGTCAAAGAACAAAATAGACTTGGCACACTACAGCTTCTCTGTTGTATCTAATACACAAATAGAGCTCCATTGGGTTATTCGTCTAAACGATGGTTTTAAGGCTGAGATTCTAACACTCTCCATATCTTCTGCATCATCGATAAGTTGTTCTTTGCTTGGTAGTTATATGCAGTTTTCACAAGGGCATGTGGTACCAGAGGCATTCCACAGACAACAGCCACACAGCTAGACCAGCACACCTCAGCCTTCTGGGAGGAAAGTGGAGCCACGCCTCCAACAGGAAGGCCAATTGTCCCATTCAGAGGTCCTTGCTAGGTGCCGCAAGAAACCTGCTATTCTACTTATGAGCAACTTTACCTAAGACTCTTGTTTTCTTGTGGCAAATGACAAGAATACATTTTAAAACTGTGTACTTCAGTTAAAAACAAACCAAAGAAAGAGTGGGCATTTGCATTGGGCTACTCGCTGCAAGGTCAGCAGTTTGAAACCACCGGCTGCTCTACAGGAGAAAAATGGGGCTTTCGACTCCAGTAAGGAACTACAGTCTTAGAAACTCACAGCGGCAGTTCGACTCAGCAAATTTATGATAAAACTAAACCCAACGAATTCTTCCTGCGAATTTGGAAACACTTGAGAGTCAGTGACCTAGAGAGACATACAGTTGAAGACTGGAAAAAAAGTGGGGGCAGTTTTAGGTAAGAATTCCTATTAGCATTCTGAAATTCTGATTTTAAAATATAGCAAGGGCTCTAATTCTTTTACTCGCTCCTTCTTAGCCAAATAATTTTACTAGTTTATTTTTGATAGAAGGAATTAACACACTGACTTTGAGAGTGCTAGATATGCACATTAAATGATCTTTAGTAAGGCAGTTTTTCTCTATCAGACACAAGTACCAAAACCTAAGTCTCCGAATAATACCGCGGAGCCTGATACATATGAGAAGGAACGTGATCTTTATGGGATCCCTGGAGTAGAACTCAAAGCCTATCTTTCTCCCACAGAGGGGCTGGTGGTTTTGAACTACTGATCTTGCAGTTAGCAGTCGAAGGCATAATTCATCATGCCATCAATGTTCCTTATGGGTCAGAGTGGACTCAATGGCAGGGAGTCCGTGCCCCCACCCCAGTTCGTTAGGACTGCATGGTTGGTATTACTGCTTACGAGAGTGTCTTTAACTTCGAAGTCCCTTCCAGCAGCCCTTTGGCACAAGCGTAGCAGCAACAGAACACTGCAAGCTACAGCAAGAGCGACCAAGAAGAGCCTACGCTTCCTCAGGGCACACGGCAGCATTCCCGAGAAGAGAGGCCCACTGTTCTGGGCTCACACAGGTCCAGCCAATTATCCTGAAGGCCAATTTCTCACCTTCTGCTCCAACACCCCTGAAATCCCTGGGCCAAGGCACAGTATAAATATACTATGGGAAACATCACAGAGCAGCCTGGTGTTGGAGCGCTCCATTTTCTAAATTAAGGAGGAAGGCAAAAATATCTGGCAAAACCCAAGGATGTACATGTCATTCCAACACAAATAAGGGGAAAGGGGTGGAGTGGTGAAAGGGGGGGCGGGATTAAAAGGAGACAATGTCACTGGGGTCATAGGACACAAATCCACCCAGGGGGAGGGTATGGTTTATGCCTCCACAGAAATGGAGACCCCACCATGGCACGGCAAACCTTGAAGGCAACGTAACCACATGGAGCAACTCAAGAACAGAGTGGGAAACAGGACCGGCCCCAAACTGATCCCCTCCCCTGTAAGTAGGTTCTACAGAGGACAACACTAAACCTACAGGTTGGGGAGAGGGGTGGGCCAGCCATGCTGATACAGAAGCAAACCAAGAAGGAAAAAGAGTGAGGGTATAGACCCCACATGGGCACACCAAGTCCTGAGGACTGTCCCTGCATGAAGCTGCATGCACGGAGCTGCTACGGCGCAGCTAAGGCACAGAGAGGGCTGTAGGGCCGACAACAGCTTAAGGCACTGGAGCATACACAGAGGACAATACGGGGGACTCATGCAGGGAGTGAGTCTGGTCTGAACCTCCCACAGTGGGTGAATCAAGAAGATAAAATGACAGATCAGCAACAGAAGCAAACCAACGCCACAAAGTCCCTGAGGAGACCCCCAAATGGACTTCAGGCTAGGAGGGGGCAGTTCCCAAACTCCTCAAGGACTGGTGGGGAGACAGCCATAAAGGTCAGGAGACAGACCTGGAATTATCTAGGCTTTTTCTGTTTTGTTTTTTTTTCTCTCTTTTTATTCAATCTTGTTTTTTCTCCATTATTGTTGGTTTGCCTACCTATATAAGATAGGCATGGGAAGCAAGCCCAAGGAGAAAACAAGGAGACCAATGGTTCTAGAGGACTTGTGGGAAAGAGGCGGCCAGGGAAGGGAGTGGTGAACAAACAACACCATAGACAGGGAAACAACTAGGAAATTAAAATCAACAACGAGGAGGACATAGAGATCCTGGGGGTGTTGGAGCAACAGAAATCTAGCTGAGGGGAATTACTAAGAAGCAGAAGGGCGAGCATGATGGTAGTACAAGATAAAGGTAAAAGGAAACAGAGAAAAGATCTAGGAAGCAAAGCTATGGATAGAGGTATAAACATAGGTATAACTATATTAATTCATAAATATAGAGGTATTGGCCTATGCACATATATTTATATGGCAAAACATTGAGGTAGTGGACAGACTTGGGGCCTCTGCTCATGCCCTTCCTCAATGCAAGAACACTTTGTTTTACCAACCTGGCATTCTGTGATGCTCACCCTCCCAACACAATCCCTAAAGACAAAATGGGTGCACAAGCAAATGCGGTGAAGAAAGCTAATGGTGCCCGGTGAGCATCTGGGGTCTTAAGGCCATCTCACAGAGAAGCAACAAGCCCACATGGAAGTAGCACATCAGCCTGTGCAATCATGAGGTGTCAATGGGATCAAGTTAATAGGCATCAGAAGACTCAAAACAAACAAGCAAACAAATAAAACATATTGCTGAGAACAAGGGGTCTCAGAGCAGAGACCAAAACCCATCTGTAGACAATGGGACATCACCCTCACAGAAGGGTCACAAGGTAGGGATGAGACAACCAGGGAACAGTATAGCACCAGTGAAACACACAATATTCCTCTGGTTCCTTGAGGCTTCCTCACTTCCCACCATCATGACCCCAGTCATGCCTTTTAGTTTGGCTAGACTGGAGCGTGCACACTGGTACAGATAAGCTCGCGACATGCTGAATGCAGGTCAGCTAAAACCCTCAGGTACAGAAATGGGAGGTGGGGTGAAAAAGGGAGGAAGGGGAAACAGATCGCAATCATCAACCCATAACACCTACTTCAGGGATGAACAACAGAAACTGTGGGAGAAAGGAAAGTGGTTGGTGTAAGATATGAAAATAATAATTTATTAAGGGGTCACAAGTGAGGGAGGGAGTGAGGGAGGGGAAAAAAGAGCTGATACCAAGGCCTCAAATAGAAAGTAAATGTGTATCAAATAATGATGCCTGATGGGGATTCCACAAGTCTAATTGTGGTAGTTACATAATCTGGTGTCAATTTGGGACTTGATAGGATTAAGAATGAAGGAATGGACTCTAGTCTTGTCAATCGGATCAAAGCCCATGAGGCCTCTGTGTGGGCATGGCTTTCACCAGAGAATTCTGGGAACTCTGGTATTTCCCCCCTGGAGGCAGGAGAGACACTCTCCCTAGGCTCACTCCCTTGGAGATGGCTCTACTGACAAGACACATGGTGGTATGCTCTGGGAGTTGAGAAGCCACATGGACCTACCCTGATGCAGCCCTGGGAACTGGAAAAGCCACGAGGAGACCCCAGCCAGTACTGAGATGCTTACAGCGCCACTGCAACTATAGGCTTTCTACCCACAAGCCTGTGATCGTCCTGCATTCGGCATCACTGCATGTGTTTCCTGAGTCTGAAGAGGACTTATAGATTGGTATCGGACATGTGGGCTAATATTGGACGTATGGGCTCGGACTGGACTGGGATGCTTTCTTAACATACAATTACCCTTTATATAAAACTCTCTCTTATACGCATGTGTGTTTATGACTTTTTTCTCTATTCTACCTGGACTAACACACAAATGTAGCCGAGAGAAAGCACAGAGAACTAAATGAAGGTAGAACCTCTCACCCTAGTGGGACAGGAGGAAAGTAAAAAGAAATAGAGGAAAGACCTAGGAGGCCAAAGACATTTATAGAGGTACAAATATAGACATACACATTATGTAAATATATTGATATAGAACGACAGAGATATAGGCCTATGTACATATCTTTAAATGTTAAAGCCTAAGGTAGCAGATTGTCACTGGGTCTACTCAAGTACTCCCTCAATGCAAAAACACGTTTTCTAATAGCCTGGCATTCTGTGATGCTCACCTTCCAGACATGATCACTGAAGTCAAAATGGGTGCATAAGCTAATGTGAAGAAAGCTGATGGTGGCCGCTTTCAAAAGATATGGCATCTTGGATCTTAAAGGCCTCAAGGTAAATAAGCAGACCTCTAGCTGGGAAGCAACGAAGCCCACATGGAAGGAGCACACTAGCCTGTGTGATCATGAGGTGCTGACGGGATCAGGTATCAGAAGACCCCAAACAAATGTATCAATGCAAATGATGGGGTTCAGAGTGGAGACCCAAAGGCCATCTATAGACAATTAAACATTCCCTCACAGAGGGGTCACAGGGAAGAATGAGATAGCCAGGGTGCAGCAGAGCACTGATGGAACACACAACATTCTTTAGTTCTTTAACATGCTCCCCGTTCCCGCCCAATATCATGACCCCAGTTCTACCTTACGTATCTGGCTATACCAGAGCACGTATACTGGTACAGATATGCATTCTCGACACACAGAATCCAGGACAGATAAATGCCTCAGGAATCGTACTGGGAGTGGTGATATCACGAGAGTAGGGGAAAGGTGCGGGGAGAAGGGCGAGAAAAGGGAAACCCACTATAATAATCGATGTATAGCCCCCTTCCTGGTAAACAAACAACAGAAATGTGGACGAAGGGAGACAGTGGACAGTCTAAGATACGAAAATAATAACAATTTATAATTTATCAAGGGGTTCATTAAGGGTGGGATGGTGGGGGGGGTGAGGGGGAAAAAGAGGAGCTCATACCAGCAGAAATTGTTTTGAAAATGACGATGGCAACATATATACAAATGTGTTCGATACAATTGATGTATGGATTGTGATAAGAATTGTATGAGCCCCGATAAAACGATTAAAAAAAGAGAGCTGTAAGAGCCCTCTAAATAATGATCTTAAAAAAAAAATCTGGCAACCTTTTCATGAAAATGGTTAAAATAGACTCAAAGCAATTAATGGTTCAATTATTTCCATAAAGTTGGCTTACTATCCAACCGAGATATAATCATGGTTCTGCAAAAGTTGTCCTCAAGTAACCCCCTAACTCGGGGAGACTCCATGTACAAAGAAATTAAACTCTGCCTGGCCCTGGGATCTTTAGGGGACTGGGCCATTGCGATCCATATTTTCATTGGCTGATATTTTAGACTGCAAGGCCAGAAACTTGACACCACCAGATTGGAAAGAGAGGGATGGGGCATTATTTGCCGGGAGAGAGTTACAGACTCGGAAATGCACACGGGGCTGTTCTACCCTGTGCTCCGTAGGGAGGCTCAGGGTCTCCTGAGTCAGAACAGGCTTGATGGCAGTGCGTGAGTGACTGAGTGAGCTATTACAGTGAGTATTCTACCACTGAGCCCCACTGCTTCAGAACGTGACATTCTCACCCACTGCCACCAAGCCCATTCTCAATCCTAGTGACCCTGTGGGACAGGAGAGCTTCCCCAGTGGGTCTCCGAGGCTGTCAATCTTTGCGGGAGGAGGAAGCCTCATCTGTAGGTTGGATTCTAACTGCTGCCATCTGTCGTTAACAGGCCACTTCGTAATCCGCAACGCCACCAGGACTCTAGGAGACACCGGACCATCACATTCGGAGAAAGAACCCAGAAATGCAAGCGCCCCTCTCTAAATTTGGTCCTTAGTTCATACAGCAAGTGCCAGTCTGACAGAAAAGCAGATCTTCCCTAAGACAAACATCCCTGGAAGAGTCTTCTCATCTAGCCTTCTTCCCCAGGCCCTCACGGAAATGGGACTCTTCACCTCCACACCACAGGGCTTCTTCACACCCTCTCCCTTATCAGAAGTCCTTCCTATGCAAAAATCGTCTATCACAATGACCCTTTTTACTCTGAATTGGATTTATTCCTTCAGCACTCTGGACCGCTCAATTGACACTGTAATTGGTTTTCCAGAGCTCTCTCTCACGTTTCTGCTCCATAGAGTTAGAAGTGCTACTGCCCTTCAATTCTTTCAAGGCTCCAACGTGATCTGAAGGAAGCCATGCACAGAGCTCATGTGGCGTGAGAACAATTTAATGTGATGCCTTGCCAGAGATGATAAACTCTGCTGGCTTGATCAGAAAACCGCAGTGTTCGGCTTTAGCTAACTTTCAGGCACAGAGCGCTAGCCCAAGCAACGCCGAAGATTGCAGTGGACTCGGCAAAGCTGCTGACACCACAAAGGGTCCATTTCTATCACCACGGTGCGTCCTCTGACTCAAGGAAGGCAAGAACACAGATGGCTCTCCTCCCTCACTCTCTTTGTCTGAGGGAGAAACACACATCTGTAACCTTGAATTCCACCCAGGCCCAGCTGTAGGAGTCTTGAATATTGCTTATCATGGCACCAACATTTCAGAGTACAACCCACGGCCATTCAGATGTTCTGACTCACGGCAGCACTCTACAGGGTATCTGAGACTGTCACGCTTTATGGGCAGCAGACAATCTCATCTCGCTCACACAGAATGGCGGGTATGTTTGAACCGCCAACCTTGGGGTTCACAGTCCAATGCTGCTCCCACAGTGCCACCACACAACTGTGGGTGTGGTGAACCCTTGAAACCTTCACGAGTGATGACAAGTATCAAATACACTGGCTGTGATCTTCAAAATGCTTGCTTCTGAGGCCTGACTACATAGAGGGCCTATCTGGAAAGAGATCGACAATAGCAGTTGTGTATTTTCACAACTGCCTTGTGTGGTGCACAGAGACTGGCTGAGTCACACACACGAACACAAAGCACACATTTGACAATGGCTGGAAATGGATGTGCTGCTATGCAAGTCCAGTGGCTGTACGCAATATCCTGATTCAGTTCACACACACACACACACACACACACACACACACACTCGCTCTCAAGAACCATACTTTTCTTTTTCCATTCAGTTCTTTAAGTGCTTTGAAAGCTTTGCAGAAACGAACTTAGTAGCCGTGTCTGCAGGTGAGATGACCTTGGGATTATATGATTTAAAAAGAAAAACCAGCTAACAAAAGGCTGTATCAGAAACCAGGCATCGTCTCACTGAGAATGTTCTCTACGTGGTAGATGCCGACACAGAAGGAACAAAGCCAATCACTAGGAGCAGCGCGAGAATGGCAGGCGGTCAGATCTGAGTCTGTAGAACGGAGGAGGGAATGGGGAAAGCGTCAGAAAAGGCAGCAAAACATTTACCCACTACAAAGAGTGACCCTCCACGCCTATGTGCACAGCTCCGGGCCAGTAAGTGGCAATGGAACAGGTGAGTCCCGACGCTGCACAGATTTAAGGAAATGGACCAAGAGTCCATACCAAACCTCACTCCTCTTCCTATGAATTCCTAAATATCCTTTGCTACTGCAAGTATATTCACGTAATCTGAAAAGGGAACGGCATAATCATGCCGTACTGTGCAATACGTTATCGGGGTAGGGGTGGTGGTGGTGGTGGTGGTGGTGTGTGTACACAATTGAGCACCCTAGGGTTTTTCAGTGGTGAGGTAGAAATAGATCTCCTAGGTCTTGCTGCTGAGGCTCGTCTGAGTGGACTTGAACCTCCAAGCTTTCGACTGAGAGCCAAGATTACTAGCGGTCTGCAGACACACTCGCACGCACGCACGCACGCAGGAACTGTCAAGTTTTCGGTGAGCAGTGGGCTGGGAGAAAACGCAGAGAGCCTGCGGCAGGCACTTACCGAAGACTCGCTGTCTCTAATGAGGAAGTCCCCTTCCACGCCCCGCTCGTTGAGGGCGCACTCGGCCTGGTGCCGCGTCACGTTCCCATAGTACCACTCTCGGCCCGCGAACCGTCCAGTGGCCGAAGGGCCGGTGTAGCTTATCTGGGGCACGTGGGAGGGGTGCAGGGCGGGCCCCTCACTGAGGACGACCACATAGTTTTTGGGAACGAGGCCAATCTGCCCGCGGGAATTTTTACATTTCCACCACTCTGGGTCATTTTCCGGTTTCTCAATCACTTCCATGGTTTCCCCCTTCTCGAAATTGAGCTCCTCCTCGGTCACGGAGCTGAACGGGTACAGGGTCTGCACCACGTGCAGGACGCGCACGCCCTGGCCGTTGCTCAGCGAGGCGCCCTTGCGCAAGCTCAGGAAGCTCGGCGAGTCCGCCGTGGCCTCGTCCACCTCCTCCAGGACGTAGTTGGACGGGAACCAGCCAATCTGCCCGTTGTAGCTTCCTCGCCACCAGCCGTCGCTGCACTTCTCCATGACGATGACCCGGGACCCCTTCACCAGCGACAGCTCGTCCTCCCTCTCGGCCAGGTAGGCGAACTTGACGTAGGCGGGGATGTTGAGGTCGTAGATGCGGTCGGCGCTGCTGCTGCTGCTGCTGCCGTTGGCCGGGTACTCGGCGTCCGTGCTGGGCGTCGGCGAGGCGTCCCGCGCGCTCGTCTTCCTCTTGGTTTTCCCGAGGCCTGTGGAGACACGGGGGAGGCTTAGTGGCCACTCGGGCAGGGCGGGGTGCAACACAAGACAGAGGCGTTTGTGGTTACATAATCAATATCTGTAGCCAGAAGTAACGGGGGTGGGGGGCTGTCTTTGAGCACATCCTCCGTCGGGAGACTACACAGCAGGAAGTGCAGTGATCAACTCTGGTGCCCAAGCGCCATCACTACCAGGAAACGGAAACGTTTGACACTGGTGTGGTCCGTGTGGAAGTCCTAGAACCTGTGCAGTATGGAAACCGATCCCTCTCCCCTCTACTAAAAAAAAAAAAAATCAGCATCGCAAACCATACAAACATGGTGGGCAGGTCGTTTCTGAAGTGGCCTCCTCCCAGAAATACGGGAAAAGGCAGCGACATAGGTCTTCCAGGCTGCTCTTCTACTATTGGGAAGCCGACCCACAGGACTTCCAGGGCTGTCTACTCTAGGCCTCCTTCTCACCTGCCTCTCCTCCACGCAGCACAGTGGGCCCGCCCTAGGGGCAGGAGTGGAGACGGCTCACCTTTCCTCTCATCCCCAAACTCCCCTCTTCTTGCCAAACAGTAACGTGATTCCCCACAACAGTGAGAAAAGATTAACCAATCGGTTAAATCTAAAGCAGAAATTTTCTTACTGTAATTAAAACTCATTTGAAACAAAATGAGTTCACATCAGTTGATGGTGACATCATGTGTGTCAGAGAACTGTGCTTCGTGGGGCTTTCCAATGCCTGTGATCTTTTCACATGGGGGGTTTGGGGGTGGGGCGCTTGGTGGTACAGTCATTAAGCAGGCATTTGGCCGCTAACTGAAAGGTCCACACTTGAACCCATTGGCTGCTCTGTGGAAGAAAGCTGTGGTAATTTGCTCCTACAGATTTATAGTCGTAGAAACCATATGAGGGAGGTTCTAGTCTGTCCTGTAGGGTCGCTGGGAGTTCAAAACTGATTCAAGAGTGACCTTTTGAAAGATCACCAGGCCTTTCTTCCACAGTACTTGTGGAGTATCAAACCCTCAACTCTGCCCATTAGTAACCCAGTGCTTAACTGACTGCATTTCTCAAAGATCCCCCAAATTGACTAGTGAGTCGCAAAATCAACTTAATGGAGTTTTTTTTAAAGGGAAGAAGACAGAGAACCTTTGAATGTCCCAAACACAGTGAGGGTGAAGTATTGTTTTTCCAGTTAAATAGGGGAGTGCATCCCACATGGTAAGATGAACCTTTTCTCCCTACAGATGAGGAGAGCGGTCTGAAAAGCCCCCAGGTGGAAATGCTTGCTGTTTAACCCAGTTAAAATGCACAGAACCCTGAACATTCTGGAGAAGTGAGTGAGCCCAGCGTAAGAAGGCCAGGCAGCCCTGGAGCCTTCCCTGCTAGAGAGTTCACCTGCCAGCTCTGCTGCACGCTCCGACCCTAACTGCAGATTCCGCATGAACACTGTGGCCACGTGCAGCCTCCTCTCCCTTGTCCAAGAGGACAAGCATTTTCACAGGTAACCTGTACCTACTGGAATGAAGACACCTGGACCCTTAGACTTACTTTTGCTTCTATTGACGTCTGAGCAGGTGTAAAGTCAAGAGGTCACATGGAATCAAATGTGTGTCCTCTACTGTGGAGAGTTGTTTGTCTGCCTTCTAGCGTAGCCCGACCCAGGCCTCTGTATCGATGCCCACTCTGCCACCCAGCAGAGTGAGTCAACTGTGTATGTGTTTACTGTTGGGGAATGGTCACTTAGAGGGTAATCGAGCCAAGGTAATGGCTCTGCAGTGTCTTTATGTACTATACTCAAGTGCATGGGAAGAACAAGAGAAACCAAGAACACTGGGCCATGTGTTTACAAGTTTGACTTCTACATAGAATGAACTGCTTCCAGGACGACAACATGAATGAGTCTAGATGGAGAAGGACCAACTTAATGCGTTTTTAAGTGCAGGAAAGTGCACCTATGCAATGAGGGCACTGTGGTCATTCATTCAACAGCTTCAACACCCACCCCAAAGGCAGAGGACTCACAGAGGTAAACCTTGGTCTGAGGAGCACCAACGCAGGCGCGAGAACGTCATGAAACAATGGATGTGCTCAAGTGGCAATGCCCGGGCAAAGGCTCAGTGACATTTCAGAACGGCACTTTTAAAATGTGTGAGTCAGAAAGGCACTTGAGGAAATACCCACTGAAGGAGAGGTTTTAGAGTATCCATCATGATGGCAAGGTAGAGGGGACAAGACAACACAGGGCTTACTACAGGATGCATGACATATAGGACAGTGTGCATACACTTATCACAGCACTTGATAACGGATTTGTGAACAGGGCTTACCTGGTGACTCTTTCTACACGTGAATCCACGTAAGGTTAAGTAATTCCATCAAGTCTACCACTGCATTTTTGCCAAGAGACCTTGGTGAGGGTGGGATAAATAAGAAAGGCCCCTGGCCTTTATGTGGAGCTTACATTCCTCTGCCAAAATTAAAAGTTTACATAGAAAATGCTCCATGGGAAATTAACCCATTCTGCCTGTGGTTTAGCTACTGAAGAGCTAGTGTAAGAAATGCAGCAGCAGTAGGAGCCCAGGGGCTCCAGGGGTACAGTTAGCTGGCTGGGGTGAAGGATGGTAGAAATCGCAAAGATGGAATTAAGTCATCTGGGCTGCTGAGTAAGAACATGGGGATGGCATGTCTCTACACCCCCCCGCCCCCAAGGCGAGGCTGTCCGATCCCTTAGAGACTTACAGCTTCAGACACCCTCCGGGACAGTTCTACTGTCCTCTAGGGTCTCCACGGGTCAGAATGGCGGTGGGTTTGGTTTTTTTGACTTTCGTCCTAGCCCGATTCTGTCCAATGGTCAGTGTAGTCTGAAACACAGCCCACAGTGTGAGCAGAGCAAGGTTCGGGGTTGCTCCCATCTTTGCAACTGCAAGGAGGACCGGGGGTGGGTGAGAAAACCAAAACAACACACCTGAGGAGCGGGGGAGGGAGGAGCCTGCTGGTTGCTTGAGCTATCTCAGATGGCAAAGAGAGCCATGTAAGAAACCTCACGAACAGGGTGTTCTTTCTGAGGACATCGGGAGAGCCAGGGGAGGCCCCAAATAGTGTGACTTGGGTGGGAACCGCTCAGGGGTTTGGGACTCTGCCTCATTCTCTTGCTGCCTACACTTTGCCTGGAGTCACCAGGGCACATAGGCCACACCTGCGAACTCTCAGTGGGGTGGGCTTTAAGGATGGAGTAAGCAGCGGTTTACACACATCCACCAGGTGAGCACAGTGCTCCTACGGGGCCCAGAAGCAAGGCAGAGAGAAAGGAGAGCCCACCCTGACGACTACCACCCAGCCCACCTGTCCAGGACCCTGGGGGTGGGGGCAGTGGGGTGAGGAAAGGAAGCGGGGAGGTTCTCCCACTTGAAGGCCCATTTACTTCCTTTTACGCCAGCAGTAACACAGGTATTGCCCTGCACCCCACTTTCCTTACGCCGACATGCTTTCTATACTTCTGGTTCCCTCTAGATCTTCCCTTCATTAAAGTCCCTCCACCCACTTCTAGGTATGAACTTAAATGCTTTTTGTTTGTAACAAGGATTCTCTAAATCTACTTTGCTTCTGGAATTTTACAGATTTTCTCAATTATCAGAGGCAAATCCTCACATGTATTTCTTAAGACACTCAGGTCATGTTTACCAGATATACGAAACCTTGACCAGAGACCCTTTCTTAATCAGGGCTTCTACTTGTCCCATATCGGGGACATGGACACTCTCTCTCCCCCACCCCCTTGGAAGCATTCTTCATGGACCCCCTCGAATGCACTCCTTATGCAGCCTCAGCTTTGGGTATGGGGCCCTCGGGAGAGCAGGCCCAGGTGGGCAGAGCACATGCACTCAGCCAGGTCCCTGAGGGCTGCTCAGTGCCTGTCACTGCAGGGGCGCATTCACAGAGGTCAGGGACACGCACTCCCTCCACGCTGCGAGGCTTGCACAAGGCTTCAAAAGGTCTGCCGAAATGGCGGCGTATTTGGGTGGGAGGAGCCTCTGCCGTTTTGTTTTGGATAAGCCACAGGATGGATCTGAACATCTCGGAGGCGGCCACTTGCAAAATCTTTTTGGAGGCTGTCATGCTTTCTTAGGTGAGGCTAGGTAACCTTTTTTCTCCACAGCTTGCTCAATAATGTATAAACTGCAACATCTTTGCATGAACACACACACACTCACTCTCTCTCTCTCTCTCTTGCGCGCGCGCGTGCGCGCGCGCCCAAAAATGAAATTAAATTCACTGTGGAGGGGGAAAAATAAAAGAGTAAAATGTTGTTGCATTTACTCTGCCTGCCTCTGGGAATGACTCAGATCTGAACTTCCTCACCGAAGACTAAGCCCAGAAATCGTCTCAATGGCCGTAAGTCTAGGATCACAACACTGTGGTCCTTCAATGCCAGGGAAGCCTTAGCGAGCACCTCGACCACGGGTTGACTAGCTGCAGCCCTGCGGCCTGTGTGGGTTGCAGAGATGACCAGCCTGTAGAGGATCCCACAAACCCCCACCTTGGCCCCAACCAAGGGCAAGAGGTAGTGGGCAAAAGTGCTCCACAGAGAGTGTGACTCACTCAGCCAAGGTCTCACCAGCCTGCCAGGACCCGGCTCCAAGGGCCCAAACATAGTGGCGGCACAGGGCTGCCCCGGTGGACTCGGTTTGGGGCTAAGAATGGGATCACGTTGTCTAGGAGTCACCTGTCTGACTGTGGCACTGAAGACCAGCCACAATCTGGACACCGAGCTCTCTAACTGCACTGAATAAGGAGCAAAGATTAAGAATGGGATTTCTGACTCAGCGAGCAGACGGCATAATTTTCGGCGAACTGGATCTAAAGGTACACCATAGCCTTCTGCCTATAGGACCATTTGCCCGGCACCAAGTTATTGGATCGTTGGTCCCCAGTTCCGTTTTTACTGATGATAATAACCGTGTTTTAACTTTCTGGGATAAAATTACACACATTAAAGACTGAGTTCTAATAAGAGCTTGGATACGTCATGCATTATTAATGCCAGTGATTCCACAGTCAAAATCTTTTATATACGCTTTTCACGATACAGGGATGGCTAACAGACGACTTTAAAACATGTTCTGTCATCTTCCAGTTGGAGTCCTGGAGATTTGAAATGAAACTTCAAACAAACTTGACAGCTCAGATATATAGTCAAGCAAATTCATTTGGACATAATGCACTCAAGGTTTTTCTCTGGCAGATTCATTCTATTTTTGTTACCAATCGGATTGGTAACAGAAACCAGACTGAACTAGAAAACATCTTTGCATTTAAAACTCCATTTACATTAAGCTATGCATAAGAACACCCACCCAATGCTGACGAGTCGATTCTGAATCAAGTGACCTTAGGACTGGATAGAACTGCCCCACTGGCTTTCTGAGGCTGTAAATCTTTACAGGAGCAGACTGAGAAGTCTGGCTCCTGTGGAGCAGGCTAGTGGGTTTGAGCTGCCAGTTTTTTGGGTAGCAGATGAGCATTTTAACCACTGGGCCAGCAGGGTTACCAAAAGGAAGCGTCCCAAACCAAACTCAACCATTTCAAGGGGTAGCACGGGTGAGCAAGATCCATATATTGAACGATGAAGTCCAAGCTGTGCTGAACACACTGGACAAAAACAGGGCTCCAGCAATTGACATCTCTCTCTTACAACACTTTACTGTCCAGTTATTTCAAGCCCCAAACTATCCCATAAAACTGGCTCCTACAAAGACCTGTATTGCTTTCTGGCTCACAAACTGCATGAGCTCACATTAAGTTGATAATGCCTGACCAGTCAGCAACGCTTGGGCATGAAAACACCAGTATATATATTCATGACTGGCTGGCAATAGCATTTTATTTGCATCAAATCCCAGCCGTGTCCCAAACCTAGTCTCGTTGCTGTGTAGTTGTTGGGTGCCACAAACAGGTTGACGCACGTCTCTAAAGGCCCCTGACAAGAGGGCAGGGTGTATTCCTTCGATGCTAAAAGTACGAAACATGGAGGGGTTCCCGGTGGGTATCAAGGTGGCCCTGGATCTTTGCTTCCTCTAATCAATAGTTTAACTCTAGCTTTAAAAAATGAAAACTGATTACAAGGCTCCACATGTGACCTCCTCCCTGGGAGACGGACGGCAGAGAAGCGGGTGAAGGGAGACTCCGGATAGGGCAAGATATGACAAAATAACAATCTGTGGATTATCAAGGGCTCATGAGGGAGGGGGGAGCGGGGAGGGAGGGGAAAAAAAAAGAGGACCTAATGAAAAGGGCTTAAGTGTAAAACTGATGCTTTGAAAATGATTAGGGCAAAGAATGTACAGATGTGCTTTATACAAATGATGTATGTGTATCTATGGATTGTGATAAGAGTTGTATGAGCCCCTAATAAAATGTAATGAAAAAAAAGAAAACCTATGTCCTTGGGTCAACTCCATGTTCCCATTCAGATGGCAGTCAACACAGCCCCTGGGCTGCTGGGGGACTGACTCTCTGTTGGTGTTCTCCCCCACATTAAGTGAGGCTTGGTCTCAAAAATCCTACTCACCGGCCTACCAGATCCTGAGCCAGCACTGCAGCAATGTGGCATCAGTCTGCACGAGAGGGCTTTTGGTCACAGTCCTAGCGGGCCTACATCCACTTCTATTAGAATAGGTATTCAACCATCTGCAAACACCATGCTGTCATCTGTGTGTCCTCAGGGCCTGCCGCTCCCGAGTGTTTGCTCAGTTGACAAATTTCACTTCATATCTAATCACCACCATTTCAAATGTGCTCACCAGTCCTACCCTGAGGAGTTAGATCTTGTCAACGATACCCATCTATCTTTCCAGGAGTGGTACAGGCCAGATTAATTATGCACAGGCAGGTTCCCAAGTACATACCACTTGACTCCCTCCCCCAGCCCCGCAACTATTTCTCCTTCTACCCTTCAACACAACATTCGAGACTCTCCTGGGTACCAGCTTCCTGTCAGCAATAGGTCTACCAAGGGTGTAGCATCACCAGAGTCATGTACTCCTGATGACAGTCAACCATAGGAGACAAAGGCAGCATTTGTCCCACACCAAGCTCAGAAGGCAGGGCAGCAGGGCAGGAAGGTGGCCACAGGGCAGTGGATGGCTGGGGGAGGAAGTGGGACACACTCTACTGTTCTATTACATCAAGGGGCTTGCTACCAATGTCATGACACAAAACGTGTAAACTGTGGAATGGGAAAATTAATTTGTTCTATAAACTTTCATCCACTACATTAAAAAGTTAATCAAGTTTGTTGAGACCCTACTATGTGCCCGGTACTGCTGCACTCATGAGTCAGCCAAGGAGCCATGAGGAGGGTAAAGGCACGGGTCTACCTGGGTTTGTCTGCATGTACCCATAGTCCTCCGGTTTCCTGACCTACCCACCCCCATCCTTAGGGAGTATGCTCACTTCACGCCAGTCTGCTTTCTTCATGTTCCTAATACCTGCAGGTTTGCTTTTTATTGTTCTGGGCATGTGCACCCTGAGTGTCCCTTCCTCTGGAATGAAGAGCTCTTCGTCTGCATGTAAAGTCCCCAGGCCCAGGGGCAGGGGTGGCAGTGGGGCTGGGTCAGGGCATGATGGGAAGGGCTGCCACTTTGATAAGAGATCAGTGCCAAATGGCCTTCTGCCCAGCGGGCAGATGTACCAGCAAGAAAGGAGGGCAAGGGGCCCATCCTCACTACCACAGCACAAGACAAGTGTCAGCTGACCCACCTGAATACCCATCCCCAGCCATAAGAAAGCCCACCGGCTGGTTGGCAAGGCAAGCAAATAACCAAAAATTTAAACCAGAAAAAAAAAAAAGACTTGAAAGATTTTTATATCAAATGTGAGAGTCAAATGGTGAGACAGATGTCAATGAAGAGAATGAAAAACATTTTTTTAAATTATAATTTCTAATTTAAAATATATAAATTTAGTACCTCTCAACACATACACTTGATCCATTAGCATGTGAACGTTTAAATATGCAGAACATTGTACTAGGCGTGGCAAGGATTAGACATGACATTTCTGAAGCTCTGCAACTCCGCTGACAAAAGTTCAGCAAGCCTGCAACTGTTCAAGGCCACACCTGCTTGGTAAGATGAAACAAACGTTTAACTTAAAAAACCAGCGAGCAGATAGAGCAGACTCATGGGAAAATACGCAGGTGGCCAGGGGTGGGCAAAGACACAACCGGCATTGTACTTAAGTCAACTGCCGTTCAGACAAGAGCTCCAAGCCCACCTTCCGCATGCGCTAGCTTTTGAGCTTGGTAATCACGCAACATCTCTCTGACTCCTCAGGTCCAAAAGGCTGGGGGCTTGAGTGCACTCAGAGAAGCCTCTGAAGCAAAGCCGGATGAACAGATGCTGAAAACTCTACCAAACACGGTCTGCTGACCCGCCCAGGGGGTTGCCAGGAGGCCGAATGGCCTCAGTGACGAGGGTCACTGGTGACATGCGGATAAAGATGGCATCTATCATGGGCTGCTGGGAGGGTCACGTAAAGAAGGACAACACTTCATACAGTGTCGGGCACACAGTAGGTGCGCAAGGGTAGTGGTGATTTCCCCTAGTTGCCGTCCTGGGTGGATGAGGGGCAGCGGCTGATGATGCAGACAAAAAACTTGACTGCGTGAGACTTTTCCCAACAGAATGTGCCCGGATGGGTTCATTCTCTAAAATGTACCCCAAGAGCAGGCTCACCTCCCCTCGCCTGGGTCAGGAGCAGCTAAGGATCTGCAGGGACCATGCAGGCTCTGTGGACGGATGAGGACAGGGACTCGAAGACACAATGACCCTCGACGTCCAGCTGAACCAAACCCACTGCTGCCGAGCCTGTGCCGACTCAGAGAGACCTGACAGGGAAGGGTGGAACTACAACTGCCCCTGTGGGTTGCCGACACTCTTTCCGGGGGGGGGGGGGGGGAAGAGCAAGGGAGCACGAGTCTCAAAGGGAGGGTGGGCAAGAGGGCTCAGGGGGATCCCACAGCAGTGCTCTTGAGACAACTGGTGTTCCCGCTACCTGGTCATGTGCTCATGTTCCAGAAGGCCACTCAAGTCAATGGGCTCCAACCTGGCTTTCAGCAGAAAGGGCCCCAGCCTGGGACTTGGGAGGCAGCTGTATAACTCTGGATAAGCCGCTTAGTGTACCTGGCCCTCAGCTGTCACACTGTTACAGGAAAGCTCTGAGCCAGGTTATTTCTGGGGCCCCTTCCATGTTTCAAACTTCTACAGCGAGCTTCAATGGTCGAGGAAAATATCACGTGCTAAGCTCATCCATGCACTTGAGGTTACAAAGAGAAAGTAACAAATGGCTAGAGAAGATCCACATGGAATCAAGTGGCCATTACGGTCAACACCGAGCCGACCTCCGTGGCTTCAGTTATCTTTCCTAACCAACAGGAGAGATCTAGTCAACTTCAATTAGTAGCACGAGCAGTTGTCCTACTAATGCACGTTCTACGGAGATACATCAAACGCCCACTTGTCAGTGATGAATGTCAATCGGCTGGTAGGCTTCTTAAAAACACAGCAAACAAATCAACACCACCACCACCAAAACCACAAAGCAAGACCCCCTACACACAGATGCCACGGGATAACCTGCTTTCCTGACAACCCACAGGCGGCCCCTGCCTGAAAACCTTACCAAGAGCTGTTCTCCAGGTGGCTTCCAGGGCCGTGAGAACCACTGGGGACAACCTTGGTGCTCTGACAGGATCGGTGAATTCAGAAGCAGAGAGGGGGGAGTCATGAGTTGTGAGCAGACAGTAACTGCAGCCTGGAAGGAAGAGATCGCAGGGACAGCCTTCCTGACAGGGCACCCCAGCCCCTTTGGCAATGGCTGAGTCGAACTATCTAGGTCACTCAGGAGGCCTGAGCCTGCCCATTACTCAGAGGAGTTGTGGGCCTGTCTACCTGCCAAAGGAGGTGGGCTCATAAGGAGGCACCTAGAGCCAATGAGAGAGGACTGGGCAGTCAACCGCTAAGGGTCAGGCCGGTAAAAACAAATTTGCTCTGTCTCCCAGGCCTGTCCCCGGGGAACACACACTAAAATGGAATGGAGAAAAGCAACATTTTAAACATATGGATAGGGCCTAAAAAAAAGAGCGCATGCCATATGGGGAAACGCCGTCAGAAACGTGTGAAGAAGATTTCGCTTTTAATGCACAGGCATTTGGAGTGCCTGGATCTCTGCTCCAAAATGCAAGGCTCCCACTTGAGTAACTCTTCACTCAGAACAGGTGTTCTCTATGCTCTGTCGAAAGCTGAAGGGAGGTTAGATCATTTTAATCAGCAGCGGCCCTGGTGCCAGTTCCTGGGCAACAAACCAAGGAACCCTCTACTGGACGGCCCTGTTCTTTGTCAAGACTTGAGGCTACCGCTCTCGGCCCAGTGGGCAGAGCCATTGGATTTCTGGCACCCCCATGTACAGCCCCGCCTAACAGACAAGTCGACACCTGCGCCTCCAGTTTCTAGGGGTAGAAGGCCCCCTCCTCATTTCCCATGGTCTCCTCTGGCTCCCCCCCCCCCATTAGTATTCGTTGGATGACAATCTATCTCTCTTTTTTCTCTAATTATCCTCCCACTAATCTGTTGTGATTTGTTTTACGTTTTGGATTCCAAATACTTGTACGCTTATGCTATACAAAAACGAATCCAAGTCTATTTTAGGTGGCTGGCACCCCCAGGAAGTGTAAAAGTTTCCATCTCGTGTGGGCAAAAGATTTGGCAAGCCACTTCCATTGTGAATGATCTTGCAGCACAGAATTTTCAAGACTTTAAAATTAGGACACATTTTATTTAAGTCACATTATCACGATGGAAAATTATACAACCGTACAAACGAGACTTGAAACAGTAAACCTAATGGGCTCAATCCAACCCTGGAAGCCTGAAGAGTCTTTGTTTTAATACATGGGAGAGAGGTTAAGCAATTTCAAATGGTGGTAGCTTAATTGTATTTTTCATATGCAAACTTGTGTGGGGAATGGCTTCCATTTGTGCTTTTAAATGAAAAACTGGTAACCTTAGTGATTTACTTTAGGAAGCATAGTGAATGACATGCAGAAAATTAACAGTAATTTCTCAAAAAAATTCTAGAAGAACATTTAATCCAGAACAATCAACTGCTTCTAAAACAACAACAAAACGGCTTTCTTCTGCCTGGCTTACAGATAATACCACACAAAGAGTAGTGAAGTGAAGTTACTGGCAGAGGTACCAGAGGCCACAACCAGACAATGTCCAACACAAAACAATGGCCATCCTGGACCACAGAGCTGAGGCTCAAGATCTGAGAGAGGTTCGGCCGTGGCTGAGAAAAGGAGCTGCTGTGGACACAAGATTTCATCCTCAATGTTTCTGGACGCCGGCTAGCGATAACCCATTAACTTCCCGAATACCCCCCACCCCCACGATTGTGATGACTGTCTGCGTGAGTTCTGTTACCATCGCCAAGCATGATCAAACTCAGCAGAGATGTAGAGTGCTGAGGGAGCGATGGTGGGTGTCAGAATATGGTAATGAAAATTGAGGGTGAAAGCATGCCTGACATCTGGTTATCAGTCTTGGGCCAGTGTGGACTTGGATTCTCTTTCTCCCTCCTGAAGCCAGAGAGTGTGAAGCCATTTCCTCAAGTATCCCAGCCACTAGAGAGCCCGGCAGTATAGAACAGGAACAGCTGTGCAAGTTTTATTTGTAGAATGTGTTAGGACTGAGCACCCCATAGTAAGAACCATCTCTCTCCATATCACACACACACACACACACACACACACACACACACACACAGCACCATGACAGCTAGTATAAATAACACCAAGAGGTGACCCCTGCAACATTATTTTGACTGTGTATCTATAAATGTAAACAGTGATTATTTCTGGGTGAAGAGATAAGAGGTGACGATTTCTCCTCCTTATGTGTTTCCATAGTTTCTGATTTCTTTCAATTAGTATACCTATCTTTAAGATGGAGGACAACTCAATAATTAGTTTGAAAAACATAAGCATGGCTTTTTTGAAACTACAATATCCCAAAATACCTGGGCGCAGTGAAGGCAGTGTTCCGAGGAGCATTTGTAGCAGAAGCTGACCGAAAAAAGAAATCCCTCAAATCAGCAAGCTAACTGTTACAGCATGAGAACTAGCTAAGCCCAAAGCTACCAGGAGGAAGGAAACAACAAAATTCAGGGTAGACATAGGTGTGAAAAGGAAAACAGTAAAAGGAATCACTAAAACTATTGTTTTTAATGATCCACAAAACCGACAAATTGACAAAAAGAAGAAGAAACAAATGTCTGAAATCAGAAATGAACAAGGGGGACACTGGAACCAAACCCTATGGAAATAAAAGGGACAACCAGTGTTTATGGTGCTGTGGGCTAGGCTGTGACTACTAACTGCAAGGTTGGTATTTCAAACCCATCAGCTGCTCTGAAGGAGAAACATGACACAGTCCTCATAAGATTTAGTCTGAAACTCGAAGGAACAGTTCTAGTCCGTCCTGTCGAGGTAACTACCAGTCAGAATCAACTCAATGCCGGTAGCTTGTTCACAATTCCATGCGAACAAGTTGGGACCATTAGATGATATAGACAACCCCCTACCTAACATGCATAAACTTCTACAATCATTTATTTTGGCAGAGCCATCAGTAATCAAACACTTCCCCACAAAGAACAGTTCTGGACCAGATGGTCTCACTGGGGCATTCGACCAAACAAAACCAGTACACCTACCCCTCCTCTAACTTTTCCAGAAGTAGGAGTAATGGAACACTCCCCCCCCCAAAAAAACAAAACAAAAACAAAAAAAAACCCCAAGCCCCACAAATGTCCTTTATAAATATAAATGCAGAAATCTTTAAAAAATACTAGCAGACTGAATGCAAAAGCATAAAGAAAAAGATTATACACCACGACCAAGGTTTAGCCCAGGACTGCAAGGCTTGTTCGACATTACAAAATCAACCAATGTATATAAATTATTAATAGAACAAAGGAAAAGAACAATCTAATAACATCTACTATTCTTTTATGATAAAAAATAATCAACGAGTTAAGAATAGAAAGAAAATTCCTGAATCTGTTACAGGCATTTATGAAAATGCCCACAACTAGCCTTACGCAGAGCAAGGCTGATACTTCTTCCGGAATCAGGAACATGATTAAGAATGCCGCTCACCGCTACTATTCAATCTTGCACGGGAAGTCCTAGCCAGAGCAGTCAGGCAGGAGGATGGGTGGGAACGAGAGAGGGAGAGAAAGGGAGAGAGATAATATCCAATTTGGGAAGGAGGAAGTAAAACCATGTCTTTTTTGCAGGTGACATGATCCTGTGTGCCTAAAAACCAAACCCACCACAGGCCTTTCAGAGAGCAGTCCAACGCACAAACCCCTATGGCATCAGAGCTCCCTGAGCTTATAGAAGGGGCCTTCAGAAAGTTTATGGGGAAAATGGAATTAAGAGATGATATTTTTCCATGAACTTTTTAGAAGCCCCATGTATACAGAAAATCCCAAAGATTACACAAGAGAACCATTAGGGGCTAATGCACAAGGTCAAGTACAAGGTCAACGTGCAAAGTACAAGGTCTGACTCCAAAATCAGTTGGAGTTGTAGCTATCAGCAATGAGCAGGCGAAAAGGAGATTAAGCCAACAATATCATCTAAAGGGATAAAACATGGAGGAGTAAATTAAATGAGGAAAGTGAAAGACTTAAACTTGTACACTATAAAACACTGCTAGAAGAAATCAAAGATGTGGAGGAGGCTGAAGGGAAATGAGCTAATATCAAGGAGTACAACAAATAAGAAAATGTTCTAAAACTGATCGTAATCATCTTAATGTGACTGAACTATTGAATTGTGAGATGGTGAATTATGTACCAAACTATTTAAAAGAAAGAAAAGATGACCTAAATGAAAGAACATCAATGTTCATGAATTAAAAAAAAAAAGAAGCAACACACACACACACACACACAACTCACTGCCATAGAAGCAATTCTGACTCAGTGTCCCCATAGCAGGGGGCAGAACTGTCAATACTATCCAAAGTAAGTTAAATACAATGCAATCATCATCAAAATTTCAACAGCCTCAAAGCTATACTGAAGGGCAAGGGATTCCAAATAGCTAACACAATTTAAATAAAGAAGAAAGGAGGAAGACTCACAATGATTTCAATCATACTACAAAGCTATGGTAATCAAAACAGCCAGGTACTGATATAATGATAAGACATAAAGAGCAATGTAATAAAATTAGGAATCCAGAAACATCCATGGTCAATTACTTTTTGACAGGTGTGCTAATTCTATCCAATGAGATAAAAATAATCTAATAGCTTTGAACACGAGAATTTCTACATGCAAAAGAATTAACCATAACTCATACACCATATACAAAAACTAATTCAAAATGAACGAAAATGAGAACTACAAAATGCTGAAACTCAGAAGAAACCACCGAGGTAATATCATTCCGGACCTTGCTTTTAACCACGGGTGCTGAGGTAGAATGTCAGAGCTTCATCGGAAGTAAGTTCTAACCAAAGCACTCTGCCAGTGACGTGGAGGGACAGCCTAGGGAGAGGGAGAAAGCTTCCGGAAACCACGTATCTGTTACTGTCTTGCTATCTAGAATATATCAAGAATCCCTGTAAAATGTAACAGCAAAAAGGCAACACAGTAAAAAAAAGAAAGAACTTGAAGAGACACTTCACTCCAGAAGATACACAAATGGTCAACAGGCATGGGAAAAGGGAAATGCAAGTCAAAACTACAATGAGATACCAGCTCACCTACAAGGATGCTTATGATAATGGGGAAAAAACGGGAAAATAATAGGTGAGAATGTACACTGCTGGAGGGATGGCACAATGGTGCATGTCTTGTGGAAAACCAGTTGGATCCCTCCTCCGAAAGTTCAATGTAGAATAGCCCTGCCACCCAGCCGGGCTCCTCCTAGGTGTACACCCCACAGAACAGAAGGCAGGGATACATACAGTCCTGACTGCAGTACTACTCGCAAAAGCCCCAAGGCAGAAACAACCAAAATGTCCATCTGAAGACGAAGGGAACAAAATATAACTCAGGCATAAAAATGTCCAAGAACCCTGAAAGCATTTTGCTCAGTGAACTTAGACACAAAAGAACGATTATATAATCTTACTTATAGTAAGCTGACCAGATTTTAACATTGGCAAAGCGGGACACCATTGTTAAAACTCATATCCTGGTGAAAAAGCCACATGGCAGCCGAAAACCGTATACCCTAGCTTGTCGTGCATTCTTTCCAAAAATCGGGACTTTTAAAAAATGCCGCAGGACACGGGAAAAATTGTTAAAAATCAGGGCTTCCCCGCCACAAGTGGAAGTCTGGTCACCTGTATTACAGGAACTATCTGAACAAAATACATAAATTCACAAACGAAATAAACCACCACTCGTCAGTTGGTCACACTGCACAGCGGCTTGGCGGTGCTCTGACACTGGGAGTTGTGGTGCTGGTATTTCAACGACGAGCAGCCATCCCAGGTGAAGACTTTCAGCAGAGCTCGGGACCCAGAGCAGACTAAGAAGAAGAAATAGGCTGTCCACTGATGGGAAATTAGTCACTGACAACCTTCAGACGAGCTTCTTTTCAGGTCCCACCTTCATTTGTAGAAACAAAAAGATGTCACATGGAGCAAGGTCAGGTGAGTAAGGCACGTGGGGTAAGAGGCATGCTGTTTTTTGCCAAAAACTGGCGCACTGAGATGGCTGCATGAGCAGGCGCATTGTTGTAGTGGCAAAAGCAGTCCCGTCTGCCACAAATCAGGCCCCTTTTCTGGTCACACACTGTTATTGAGTCTTTTCAGAAACTTTAAATAGAGAGCTTGATTAACAGTCTGACCTGGTGGAATGAATTCCAAATGCACTATCCCCCTCACATCACATCTGTTTTTAGTTGGGGTTTTTTTTGGTACCTGTAATATGATGAACATAAAGAACATTTCTGAATTGTACACATGATGTTGAAGTGGAAAATGCTTTGCTATCTATGTTTATCAGATATGCACACAAGAGACATGGCATGGCTTAAAAATAAGGCATTTTAGAAGTGACAATTCAGAGGTATATCAGTTTATCAAAGTCTGTGCTATACAAAGACCATGTGAAGCAGTAAAGATGAATGAGATATTATGTACACAGTAAACAGAACATGCTTGATACTGTCAAAATGTGATGCCCATATGAAAAATATTCATCAAAAAGAGCTTTGTTGGTATGACATTGTGCTGTGGAGTCATCTTAATTAATGCCTCCAGCACACCTCAACATGAAGGAATTATCCCAAGTTATTAATAAGTGAATCCCTTGGAACCAGAGAGAAAGCAATGCCAATGGAAGCGGCTTTTCTCCTAGTACTTAGGGGTTTTAGGACAGCAGTGCAGGTTGGGGTTGAGGCTTTCAGAGTAGGCAGGCAGGAACGGAATTCACCATCAGTGACCAAGATTTGTCCCTGTCCTCACTAATCTGAACTAGCAGTTCCTGAACCTGACCAACGGGAATCAATCAGACAGACAAGGGTGAATCAATCAGACAAACAGACTTCAACTTCATCACCAATCGGACCACGGTCCTTAACTTCTGAGTCTTTTCTCACATGAGAGGTGCAGATAGTATTTACCTTTCAGGATTATTGTGAAGATTAAACAAAAACATACACAAGCCCAGTAAACAAAAACGAAATATCCCAAACAAAACAAACACACCATTTTGGATAGGGAAGACAGGGTAGAACTGCCCCTGTGAGTTTCTGAGACTCTAACTTTATGGGAGTGGAAAGCCTTGTGTCTCTCTCCCACAGAGTGGTTGGTTGGTGGTTTTGAACTTCTAACCTTGTGGTTAGCTGCCCAATGTGTAACCATCACACCACCACGGCTCCTGCAAGCCTAGTAGCTGGCACAAATTAGGTACTCAAAGAAAAGTAAGTACTCCTCTTCCTTCACTAAAAAATGCAAGCAAAACCAGCCAGCTGGAGTCTTTCCGCTGCACTGACTTTTGTGTGCTTTGGGGGAGGCTTATCTGCCTTCTTAGCAGGATGCACTAGGATCACAGAGAGCTGGTCCAGCGCCCCTTTGTCAGGCGAAGACTGGTAGCGGAATACAGAGGTGATGCACATCGCAGCACCGTCCTGTCCTTCACCATTCATTGCTCCAGGGCCACAGTTATACCGAGCAAGGGACAAGGAAGAATTTGTGTGTAGGCCTGGGATCAGTCCTCTAGACAAAAGGAAGTCTGAAGTGCCTACCAGGCTGTCTCACAAAACGCTAGGTTTCCACTACTGTTGGCCAAGGGAAAAAATTATTTGTAAACCAGTCCAAAAACTAGAGTGAACTTAAATGTGCGTGTGAAGCATGTCCTGAGCAAAATCCTAGATGCTGACTTTGTAGAGATGACCTAAGTTTGAGGCTCAAACTTGGCACATACCCTCTCCCGCTTCCTTCATTCGTCACTGTGCTGCGGCTGTTCTGTTAGTCGCTCAGGTTCACGGCCTCAGCCATTCCTCACCAATTCTTCTTCCAGCAGGATCTTGGGGGGTTTCCATCACAGTGCCTCTCTTTTCTGCTACCCTCTGGGCCTCTGCACCCACAGGCTCCTCTGGTCTGTTCCCAGGCCTCTCTAGTCATGTCCTGAAGACCAGGATCAGGCCACCTGCTATCATCTTGCTCTGCCAGGAGAGACCTTTGGGGGCTCTCTGGTTCCTCTTCCAATGGAATCAGGCCTAATGTTCACAACCCACCCAAACCAGGTGCTGCTGAGTCAATTCTGACTCAAGGTGACCCTACGGGTTACAGAGTAGAACATTCCAAAGGGTTTTCTTGGCTGTAACCTTTATGAGAACAGATAGTAAGACTTATCTTCCAAGGATCTTTGGCTGGGATTTGAACCACCGACCTCTGAAACCAAGGACCTGTCTGATACAGCTAACACTGGTCACTAAGGATGCCTCGGTGCTCGGAGGACTCCATTCTGACTACAGCCACTTAATGTCCTGCAACTGCCTCGTGGCTCAGTCTCTAAATCTTTGCTTATATTCTTCCTTCAACTGAAACCTTCTCTCTCAAGGGCTGACCTAGAGGATTCTTTTTATGAACCACTTCATCCAAAATGTATCACCACAGACCATTCTGCACATGATACCACAGAGGCGGAGAGTTCAATGGATTATCCAAAGTCATTCATCTTGTAAGGTGGCAACGTCTGGATTCGAATGTTAGCGTGGCTTCCTTAAGGTCTCCACACCTGAGCTGGACCATTCAGACTTGCTTTACAATGTCACTGGCAGGGACCGTGTCACCGTTTGAATGAGGATTGTTGATTGTGTGCATTGTTTTTCCAATTATATGACAAGCTTGAAGAACTCAGGGTCTACACTGAACCCCCTACCAGGTCTCTAATGTCTAATCTAAACATTCGCTATGACACTGTCTTGCTCCCTGCGTGATGTTTGTATCCCAAGTACACCCCCCTGGTTACGGGTTTCAAAGGTCACTCAGCAGTGAAGGAAGCTGGCCTTCGAAGGAATTTCCCAGGGATTGAGAGGAAGGGACCCCAGGCTGCAAGCCTTCCCCACACTTCATTATGACCAGCCACGTGCCCTGCAACTGTCAGCGCAGTTGAGAGTGCTGATAATCACCACTAGGGCCGCAGTTCCACAGCACTGAAACCGATTCCCCAGCACCCCACACAGGAGCCAAGCCCAGTCCAGCCCATGGAGACCATTCGGGCCCCGCCTCCCCACGGCTGCTGTAACAAGCACGTGCAGGAAGCTGGCTCAAAGCTGGCGGGACGGATTCAGCAAGCAGAGAAGATTCCCTCGCTTGTGTGTTCGCCATGCGAAGAGAAGAACGTGCCGGGTAATCACAGAGGGTTCCTTAGCAAGTGTTGGGAAAGCCCTTCTGATTGAGAATCAGGAGCACTGCTGGTGGAGTGGTTACTAATCACAAGGCCAACAGTTCGGAATCACCAGCCGCTCCGATGGAGAAGGATTGTGCTTTCTCTTCCTATAGAGAGTTACAGACCGGCAACCCCAAGGGGCTTCTACCCTGTCCTGTGGGGTCAGTATGAGCCAAAATTGACTTGCTGGCAGTGAGTTTGGTTTGAAGCCTGGTGCAAGTTTACACCTGGAATTTGCTTGTGTTTTAGATCCCAATTCAGGTGATGTCCAGTGGTACCCGCTGACCTTTGAAAACTTGATGCCAGAGTTAAGACCCTGGAAGATTCCCAAATGCCCCCAAAGTGCCCAAGCAGAGCTAGGGAGCCTACGTCATAATGGATTTTCTGCAACAAGGCAACTTCATGGCTTCAGGAAGTTTTTAAACCATGCTTGCTTTGTGTTGACACACAGAAAGTGTTAAGAACAGCAAAGAACAATCATTTCCCAGAACTGTCGTAGAGTAAGCTGCTAACATGAAGCCCATCTCCACACGCAAGTGTGTTTTCATGTGACGGTGTGTTTTCATAAACATGGTCTCCTCTTCAGTAAGCACAGTACAAACTGGTTACGCCGGGGGATGTCCCAGTCATGGTGACCCAACATGCGCCCCTGTACAACTGTGCCAGAGCCTGGTGTGTGAGATGCAGATTGCCAGGCCGGGACTGCGGTGGCTGTGTGCGTGTGTGGGGGGGTGGTGTGTGTGTGGAAACGACTCAACAACTTCAACTTCTAGGTTCACAGCTGTGCATATTAAATGCCTGTAGCACCCATAGATTGCTCTAGAACCAATTAAAAACAAAAACAATACCACCAAGCTCACTGCCTTTGAGCTACTTCTGACTCATAGTCACCCTACTGCATAGAACTGCCCGACAGGTTTCCAAAGTGCCGCATCCCTTCTCTTTCAGCGGGTGGGTTTGAACCACAGAGCTTTTGGTTAGCAGTAAAACACTTATAACCACTGTGCCACTAAGGCTCCATGGAAAATAACCACACTAAACTCACTGACATTCAGTCGATGACAACTCATAACGACCCGATAGGGCAGGCGAGAACTGCCCCGTGCGTTTCCAAGACTAAGTGTTTACCAGAGTAGAAAGCCCACCTTTTTCCTGAGGAGAGGTTGGTGCTTTAGAACTTCTGACCTTTTGGGTCTCAGCCCGTCACATAACCACCACACCAGGCCTCCTCTAATCACACACCCACAAACAAAACAAAACAAAGCCACACCAAACTCACCTCCGTGGAGTTGATGCCGACTCAAGTAACCTTTTAGAACAGAGTAAAACTGCCTCCATGAATTTCCAAGGCTGTATTAATTTTTAAAAATTTTTTTCAAAACCATTTTGTTGGGAATTAATACAGATATCATATCATTCCACAGTTCAATCACATCAAGCAGTATTGTATTTTCAAAACATTCTTTTCCGACCTGAACTCCTTGACATCAGCTCCCTTTTACCATGACACTCCCGGCCCCGCACATTGTACCCCTCCCCTTCCCAAACCCTTATTCTACTTGCTGTCCCTATGGGTCCATCAATTCTGGGTTTCATATCTGAAAAAAAGATTTTTAAACAATACATAACAAAAAATCAAGAGGGTGACGCCCAATGATAGAACGCATCTGAGATAAACCCCAATATGAACAAATAACACAAAAAAACGTTGAAAACCAGATTAAGTCCGGAGTGCATGAGAGGGGGAGCCACTGACATGGTCACAACAGTTCAAGTTGTCTTTCAGATCTACTACACTCATCTCTCCAATGCACTCTGCTCAGCGACCCATCTGCTCCTATCCCTTCATTATGGATAGCGTGAGATCACCAGAGACTTATTTCCTACACAGCTCCCTTCCCACAAATGTACCCTGGGCTCTCACTGTCACCCAGAGCCTCCTGTACAGCAGAATCTCACAATTTAGGCTCTGACACCAATCCCTCCTTTAGCTTCAGGTTATATGATTTATCTGTTAGACAGGGTTCTCTAGAGAAACAAAACTAGGACACTAATAATTCTGTATATATTTAGATAGATAGGATAGATAGATAAATAGATAAAGCAGTTAACTAATCTATATAGCAGTACAAATGGCTCAGTGCAACTCACACCCATGAGACAGTTGTGAGACACTGGCAGTCCTTCAGGTCTTGAGGGCCGCACGGTAGTCTTCTGTAGAGCAATTCACAGGCTATCTGGGCACAGGCAGCAAACAGCAAGGCAGGTCTCCAACAGTCAGCCAGATGACAGGGTCTGACAGTCCCCAGCTCAAGAGATGTAAATTCCAATGGAGGCGTGAAGCCGGTCTTGAAGGAACCTCAAATTACAGCGACACAGTCCACGGGTAGGTGTCCCACAGATGGTGTAGCTTGCAAATGGGGCACAAAACAAGCAAGGCAGCAGCACACTGGTCTGATGATTGAAGAGTAAGAGAGAGAGAAAAGGCGAGGCGCACGGAGCCATTTATCTCTCCTCCCTACAACCAATCTCACATGCGTTCATTGGCCATGTTGGCACAACAAACCTACCTCTCACAATTTACAATCCTTTGGTCACTGATGTTGGTGTGCTTCTTCCATGTGGACTTAGTTAACACCACAACATTAGATGGCCGCTTGTTTGGAAACAAACCTTTAAGACCCCAGCACCATCTAATTTCTTCACCACACTTTGCTCTAGCACCCATATTGTCTGTGTTCCATTCCTGGGGCGAATATCGAGCAGGGTCATGATGTAAGAACTATTGCTCTTAAGTTGGACATAGGATTTAGTATAAGCCCCAAACCATTCCTGGATCATGTGTGTTTGTTTTCTTTTTTAATCAGCTTTTGACTCCCTTACAAAACCTCCTTGTTAATTTATGGTAGAAAATCTTATCGATCATGTCCCTGGGGGTAATGATCTTCCATGAACAGCTTTTGATTAGCCCTGGTTGAGAGATCCCTGTTGAGAGAGGGCTATTGGGCCAATGGAGGCTAACTTCTATCGCAGTACCTGAATTATTCACTTTTACAGAATCAATCCTTTCTTGGCTGGATGCTATTTACACAAACAATGGGTGTTAATTATCAGGGAAAGCACAGTATTATTCATTGAGAATGTCTGTCACAGGCTTGTTGGAATAATACATATCTTAATAGAGCACACCGGGCACTGATGTAGCAAGACGACGTTTTCTCACTTACAATTGGTTAGACTATCTTGGTACAGCTGTCTTCCACATCCTCAGACACCATGAATTTTCTGTCTTAAGTCTTCAGGTTACAAGTGGGTCTGAGGAGTCCAGTGCACCCCATGGAGACCTGCGTCGGATCTCGCTGATGCACGCTGTGGAGCATGCGGTGCCCCTTGAAGATCCACGATTCAGTTGTTGTACTGTTCCCTGGCACATGGCCTGGATCCCCAGGAGGAACCCAGAAGCCCGGGTCACTGGGATCCATTCAGTGCAGACCCCCAGGGACCCTCCCTGCCTACGGTCCCTAAAAGCATTTTCCTGAAACTGTAACTCTTTATGGAGTAGAAAGCACCATCTTTCTCCCAAATAACTACAATAGAACCACTGAAAATAAATCCATACATAAATAAAGTTAGCTGGTAAGATTACCATCTAATCCCTGGACTTTAGGTCATATTTATATTGGTTTAACTAGGTCTCCATGGCTCATTTCTAAAATGAAGCACCGCGTAAACTTTGCTCTAACATTCGGCTCACTGCCCGACTCTTCCATAGGGTCCTAGCAAATACAGGAATGCAAAGTCGTATCATCCCTTTTCAATCACGTCCCGGGGACTAGTAGCACGTTCTTGGGGAAGTCAGCTAACACCTCCCAGGCCTTCATCCTTCTTTGCTATAATCAGAACCACTGCCAAGGTGCGCCTGGGGTCCCGCGACTTGCTTTTATGTGAGCTGGTAGTTTCAGAAATGTAGGTACTATGTAACTATAATTACCTCACTTCTCTAGACTTGTCCATCTAAGTAAGACCATGCTGTGTAACTACAAATACCTTACTGCTCCAGACTTGTCCTAGTAAGACCGCACCTGTGTAACTAGAATCACCTCATAGGGTAATGGCTAAACACTAGGCTGCAAACTCAAAGTTTGTGGGTTTGAAGCCACCCAGGGACTTGGAGGGACCTAGTGATCTCCTCTGTAAAGATTTCGGCCTAGGAAACCCTTTGGGAGCAGTCTGATGGTCTCAAAAACACTGAACACCGGGTTATGCACGGCCAGCTGTTACTTTTGTTATGCGTGTTTCTACAGGTTCACTATTAGTTACCATGGAGGCCTTCTCATCTTCCCTCAGGAGAGCAGAGCTCCTGGAAGTCAACTCGATTAGAGGCTCTGGCCAGTACGCTTAAAAAAAAAAAGAAGAAAAAAAAACTTCAAGGACAGTCTGATCTTAAGAAAATTATTGAGTATGATTAAGGCACTCGTAGTCTTTATAAAAAAGCAGATGTGCTTTGGAAATTAGAGGAACTTAAAAGCTGTATGCCAACAAGCCCCCAGACTCCCCAAGAGGATTATCTTCACAACCCTTCAAGTGGACCTTCCTCCCCAGAGAGGCGGCCTAGGTAGGACCAGGCTCGAGAGCCCTGTGTCAGCTTTCAAAACATGTCTACTCTGCGAAGACATCAGCTTATAGACGGTTTGTGTTTGTAATACTTAGAAAACATAGAAAAGTGTGTCATTTTAGAATTAGACACATTTACATTTTATATATGGGGCATTTATTCTCTGTGCACTCAAGGAACCTTGGTGGCCCTGTGGGTTAGGCCATGGGCTGCTATCCACAAGGTTGGTGGTTCGAGCTCCTTGAGGGAAGAAGAGGCTGTCTGCTTCCATGTTTGCATAGAGATTTACTTCACTGGAAACCCTAGACCAGGGGTCCTCAAACTTTTAAAACAGGGGGCCAGTTCCCTGTCCCTCAGACCCATTGGAGGGCTGGACTATAGTTTAAAAAAAACTATGAACAAATTCCTATGCACGCGACACGTATCTTATTTTGAAGTAAAAACACAAATGGGCAAAAACACTCGGCGGGCCGCATGTGGCCCGCGGGCCATAGTTTGAGGACACTTGCCCTAAACTGTCCCTATGAGCTGGAATTAATTCAAGGGCAGATTTGACTTATTCTTACATCTGAAACTCAGATGGACAAAAGGTATAAAAACAAATTAATGAATTCCAGATGCTTTCTTCTCCACAACAGAGGCATACACATAATTTGCTTTTAGTAGTAACTCAATTAAAAGAGGGTAAGTGATCCTCTATGGCCAATAGCCACTGTCACACGCCCTCCCCTCCAGGGCTTCCCTACCAAGGCTGGGGACTTTCTCTGGTACCCTGACCCCAGCCCCCCTTTCTTTCCTGATCCAAGAAGAACTCATTCAAGAAACATAGTCCTGGTGCCCAGGGGGGTGCGGGTGGGGGCTCTAATCAGTAGCTCTGATGTGACTGAGGAGAAATATGACCAGGACTGAAGAGAAAATTTAGAATCCAGGGTGGTCCAGTGAATAGCGAAGGCTGGGGGGAGGGGGGACTGAGGGAGAGGTAAGCAACCTAGTAATATCATATTGCCCTCCCATATCCCACAAGGACTCCACCCTCACCCTTTGCCACTCTACCAAAGTCCTGCCGGTTCTACCCCTCCCCCACCCTGAGTTAGGCCTCTACATCTGTCTAGACCAGTGTATGCTTCATTCCTGGTCTTCCAACGTGCCTTCATATTCAACACCTCCTGCAGAGAACCATGCCATGCAGAGCGCCTCTGCTCAAAGCCTTTAATCGTTCCAGATCCCCACCGAGCTAACTCCTATGTACGGCCAACAGAGGACTCCGGAAGTCATCCAAACACCTCCTGCTTGGCCTGATCTCCTACCTCCACCCTTTGAACTCCATATTCCAGAAACATTGCATGCTTCCTCACCCAGAGACTACCCTGGCCTCCCAGAACCCTTAAGCAGCGGTAACACAGCAACTCCATCCTGGTCACTCAGCAGGCACATTCAATAAATATGGGTTTAAGGGATGCCTGCTGTTTCTGCTAACTCCAAGGTTAGCAGTTCAAAACCAACCAGCCAGGCAGCTCTACTCTATCCTATAAGGTTGCTATGAGTCAAGATCAATTCCATGGCAGTGTGTGGTTTTTTGAGACCAAGGAGGATTACAGTAAGGTAATAAATGGAACATCTTTTTAGGGAGCCCGTGCCAGCACCAAAGTTAGGCACTGAGGAGAGAATTTGCGTTGAGGCGTTGATGTGTTCCACCTGGTACCATGAAGCGGTCACAAAAACTGTTCTTCAGCGGCCTGAAGGAAAATCTTTGAAACATCCTTCCTGGGCGCAGTGTTAGCGCTGCAGGTTGGCAGGACTTAACCCAGAGCTTTCCCAGCAGCCAGCACACCAATTTTATAGGCCAAGTTGCAGTGTCAAGCCCAGACTACAGCACAGGGGCAGCCACCGGGGAGGCCAGAGCCTCCAAAAGATCAGCTGGACTCTACCAACAGAAACTGTTCTGGACAACAGCTCCCTCTTGTCTGAGGGCCGTCTATGATCATAAATTGAATATGAGAAGAGGTCCAGGATATATGTGGCCCACATGCTAACAGGAGCTTTATGATGTTTTATTCAGCTTTAAATTATTAAAGAAAGGAGAGAATGTGAAGATGGGCCTTTCTTGGCAGATCATTTTGGTCTTGAAGTTACTTTAACAAACTATGATCCCAGTTGAAAGTAAATTCCCTCCTAAAAAACCTCCCTGTTTTCTGATTCTCAACAGGTGAGTCCCACAAAGCCCAAGGGCAAGCTCTCTTGGGATACAGATAATTGAAATTAGCAACTCAGGGGGCAGATTTGTAACACTGCGACTTACACAACACCGAGCTTTGCAGGGAGGGAGGTGCTACTGTATTGGAAACTAAGCATCTGCCACGGAAAGTTTTCTGTGGATTTAGGAGTTGGGCAAATTCTCATAGCAAGCAACATTGCAAATGTGATGGAAGCAGGAGCAGGGGTTTCATGTGTTCCTGGAAACATTCTAGGATCTTTTCCTCTCATTCTTCCCTCGACTCTCCGAAGCCTCCTGGTATTAGAAGGTCAACATGTGTGTGCAATTTTCGCTGCTGATTTCACTCATTCTGGTGGTGTTGGATGCCTGTTGCTTCTGCTAACTCCAAGGCTAGAGTTCAAAACCACCAGTCAGGTAGCTCGACTCTGCCCTATAGGGTTGCTATGAGTCAAAATCAACTCTATGGCAGTGGGTGTGGTTTTTTGAGACCCAGGCTGGAAGTTCAAACCAACCAGTTTTTCTGTGGGAGAAAGAGGAGGCTCTCTATTTCCACCATGATCTACAGCCTCAAAAAACCTCCCTGTGCTGGTGACAATTAGAGCTGATTGGATGCAAGTGGGCTTTGCAATACAGAGACTGTCTGCTGGCTACATGCTGGTGCACACCTGTGGCAATGATCTGAACCAGCAGCCAAGGAACATTGGGGCGTTAATGTTTTTAGCACTAGAGGCTCATGGGAGGCAAGAAGGGCTACAGAAAGTCCTCTCACCTTCCTTCTTGACAACAATGCTTAGTTGTTTTAGTCTTGAAGCTTTATTAATATACAAGCTTAGCCTTGAAGCTTTATTAATATACACGTTGCCCAGGTGGTCTCTATGTGATCCTGCCTAATGGAGCGATGGGAAACTCAAGCTGAGGTACCAAGGTGCCTCTTGAATAAATGAAAGATGCTTCGTGAGCATGATAAAGCCATCAGAGGTAAAGGGGGTGGGGTGACCGTGGGGTGGGAAGGTGAAGAGATGACTATGAATACCAACTACTAATAATAGACAGGGACACTCAGCATACTTTTACTTGAATTTTAAAATACGTACTACTTGGTATAAATGTTTCTAAGGAGTTCGCTGTGTGACTGAATTTAGGCAGCATGAGTGAATTTTGGCTGCAGACTGGCAGAACACTGTCATTCTACAAAGGAAATATAAAGCTTACTCAGTCCAAGTCCAGAGGGAAAAATAAGAGCCGATGAGAACTACACACACACACACACAATCCTGATGCTATTTAAGGAAGAACTTTCTAACAATCTGTGTTCTCCAAAAATGGAGCTGGCCGACTCTGAAAGCAGAAGTGTTCCAGCCAAGGCTGGGCGGCCATCTGTCCGAGACGGCTCTCTGGGTGAGCTGGCGGAGTCGGTCTCGTCTAAATTCTGAGAAGCTGGGCTCCCCAGTGGATGCACTGCGCAGATCACAGATCACAGCTAAGGAAGAGACTTAAGTGCACCAGGAGAGTCATAGGTAATCATGTTAACCTGAGGTTCTGACCTTTCTCCTACTAAAAACACTAAAGGGATAGAAATGACCACTGAAGTTATTCAAGGGAATTTCCCAGAGTACTTGCCCTGCTTTCCTCCACTTCTGCCAATCTCTGGGTATCCCCAGTTTACACAATCTTGAGAAACCCACATATACGTGGGCAAGGAGGCAGGCAAAACACTCAGGCCAACAATGTTTACAATGTCTACAAAAGGAGTATAGGCCTGATATTGGTGACAACACAAAACATGAGGCTCAGGGAAATCTGAAAGGAGCTAACTGCCTGGGCTCCCCTCCTAAGTGAGCACCCCAGGCGTCTGCCCCGGGATTCTTTCAAGTGCAATGCTTACAGGAGGGAAGTAAGACAGAGAGAACGTGATTTGAGGGAAACAGGAACCAAAAGGCCTCTGAACAATGACATTTCTAAATTAGGCTGAGCGTCTCAGGGAGCTGGCGACTTAGAGCTGAGATTTAGGAATACATATGAATCGCACTAAGTCATGGCACAACCTAATCTAGAACACAAAAACACTACCCAATGAATGAAGACTTTCAAGGAATCAAAGCATGAATACTTTTCAAGACTGCATAAAATGCAAGACTATGCAACACTCACCACTCTAAGTTCCTTTTTATATTTCCCAAACATCTACACCCCCCCATGAGCCCCACCCCACAGACAAACCCTCCTTTGAAATTGTTAGTTGCATCATAGACTTGACTTTTAACTCAGACTCCACCTGGGCTTTTTGAAGTCATGATAGTTATGGGAGTGGACCTCCAAGTCTTTCTCCCAGAGTCAACGAGGTCGATTTCAACTTCTCAACCTGTAATTGCCCACCAAACACTTAACCGCTGCACCATAGGGATTAGGCCTAAGCATAGATACAACACTTGCTCTGAGCCCAAGGAAGAGTACCTTGGGTGGTTACACAGACTTGTTTCAATAACTATCAAGTGATACCCAACAGTTCCCTCAGTCTAATCAATCACCACTGTACTCATCATGGTGTAACAGCATCTTTAACTGGAGGTGGCTTTGTGTCCTGATCTCTGGACAATAAGGGAGAGAAAGAGGTTCTTTGGAAGAAGTCCTGAAGAAATCCTGGCAACGAGATGCCTGATGTAAGTTCCAGTGATCTCCCCTTTAGGGACCTCTCCTGACCCCAGACATCACACAGGGGTCGGGCCGGTTGCCCCTTTTAACTCATAACTGTGGGACGAGTCAGCATTCACTGAAGATGGGGAGGAAATTCATCTGGGCTCAAAGTGCATTGTGCTACCCCCTCTTCCTATGCAAACGGGTCCACGGGAGATTTTGGAAGAGATAGAGAATGATTCATGACGCACACCTTCGAACAATGTGATGGAAAGATACAGGCAGGACAGTGAAATGTTTCCTAAGCTGGTGAATTCCATTTCAGGCAAGGAGACAGAAACACGTGCGAGGGCCCCCAAAACAAACAGAAGCATCACCATCCAATGACTATAAACTTTAAAATCAGCAGGAAATAGCAAACCTGATTGCCTTCCATCTTGAGCTCCTTATTTTGGGAGTCAAAAAAAAAGAGTTGGGGAGGCAACTAGGACGAGGGCCACACCTCTATAAAAAGCTCGAGGCTTTCTCTTGGCGTGATGGGAAGAATGTCCCCTCTGTGCATTGCCTGGGTCCTCACGGACAGGGCACTCACCTAGCGTGTCTTTCAGATTTTTCACGAGCGAGCCCTTCTTCAGACTGTTCTTCCTCTCCACGTAATTGGACGGCACGTAGCCCGTCTTGTTGGCCACATTGCGCACCCGCCACCACGTCTTGGAGTCATCCAGCAGCCACAGGCGCTCATTCTTCTTGATGTCCAGCTCCTGCTCCTGCTGGGCGGTGTAATCCCACTTTGCTATCACAATGACTTCTTCTGTCATCTTTCATGGGGTCCCTCTGCCGGCAAGAACAATTGGAGACGCTCGTTAGAAAACCATGCAAACATTTCTTTCTGAGCACCCACAGGAACAGCACTGCATGCAATGTAATCCTGCGACCACTTTTCTCCTGGGTCCTGAGATATCCCCCCCCCACACACACACACACCTTTTAATGACTCTCCTTCAACACCCTTTAGTGGCTTTGTTTAGAAACAGCATCTGGAGAGAGCAAATCCTGAGGCCGGTAAGGGTTAAATGGGATGTTGGGAATTCTGGGTGCTCTGCTGAGATAAAAACCAGAACTTCTACATACACACACACCAATCTCAATAGCAGTATAATTCAGCATCCCATTTGATGAAGTAACACCCACTTTCTTACAGCAGATGCGCGTACACCCATTTCCTGAGAATACGGCGAGTTTTATGAACACATTTAATGAACCCCACATGGTGGCCCGTCAGTGAAAATACCTGTGCGGTAAGTACTAAATGCCGGCGGGGGTCTGGGATGGATTCTGAAAAAGGAAAAACCTAGGAAAACCCTCCTGGTGGGATCTGATAAACAGCTGGGCCCTGCCTCTTTCACAGTGATGCTGCCGTGTTGATCTTTGAGTTTTAACACCTGAGACGGGGAAACCGTGAAGCGTGTGTGGGGAAAAGAAGAGGCTGTACGCTCTGGTAACAAACGACGGCTTCAGAAACCCTACTCGGGCCTGTAAGGTCACAGTGAGTCGGAATCGACTCGAGGACAGTGGACCTAGTTTTGTTTGTTCCCACCCCTGACAGAGGCACTCTCGTTAGTTTTCGGGGCGGGTTTCGAGATTACAGAGAGCATCGAGGTGTGTAATTCCTTGGAAGCGGTAAGCATAACATGACACTTTCTACCAGATACTAAGAAATTTATAAATAATACATGGTCTCTTCTATTGAGGATTAACTTCCAAATTTAGAGATAACAAACCTTTGGGGAAGAAGGCTCTGCTTAATGAACCTCATGCATAATGTATAAAATATCCAAGAGGCCATCGTTTACACAAAGCTCACTGCAGACGAGGGCAATTTTGTTATCCACTGGAAGAACATCTCAGGTGCCCAACCATGGATCTTTCTAGCCTGACCTTTATGGTTTGAAAGTCACACAGGAGACTTTTAGTTTCTAAATAATAAGGATAGAGCAAGAGGAATGCTATTCAGAGAAGATTCTATCTGAAAACAAGGCTTTTTTCTTAATTATCCAATTTTCCAAAGAATCTCTAACAAGACGAATCAAGATCTAACCCAGTTTCCACAGTGGGCTGTGAAAGCAGCCACCTACACTTACCCTGAACTGTGGGTTAGAGCACAAAAATGTTTCATTGCCTGGGGGGGGGGTCATGAGTTGTGGTGCTGTACTGAGTTTTATTTGTTTTATTTCCGTCCCCTGCAAAGGGGGTGGTTGGCCAATTAGTTTGGGAACGCAGTATCTAAAGCTATTGATTAAATCTCTCCTCTGAACAGCAGTTCAAGTCAGGAGCTGGCGGAGGCATGGTCTACTTCAAGGGCACACCTGCTTGACTGTACATCAGCATCATGTGGAAAGCCTTACAAATGGCACTGACCTCCTCCCCACCACACCACAAATCAGCATCTTTGGGATAAGGTCAAGGAATGAGTGGTTTCTGAAAGCTCTCCAAAAGATGGTGACAGGCAGCGGGTGTGGAAAATCACCCGTCCCTGGGGTTCCGATGCCAATCAGCCTGTTGGGTGTCCACAAATCCAGTCTGCTTCACAGCGACCTCATGGGACAGACAGAACTGTCTGTCCTTTTTGGCTGTAATCTCCCTGAAAGCAGATCCCAGGTCTTTTATCAACAGGAGCCGCTGGCATCTTCAACCTTTTGGTTAGCAGTGCGGTGCACGGTTAATCTTTAATTGCACCCTCAGCAGGACAGAGCCAACCAGGAGGGAACACAGCCACAGACCGCCTCCCCCATGAAGGCTATCTCTGGGTAGCAACCAGGACCCCAGAGGTACACCCACAGTGTCAGAAAGCACAGGCCGCCCCGGGGTTACAGACAACCGACACTGGACAACGCCTTATTCTTCATTATGGGGATCTCCCCCTTCTTTGAAGCTATTGCATGCCTCCCCTTCTCACAATAGCAGTGCTAAGCCGGAGCCCACGCGGGGGTGGGGAACGCCTGGCCCTCGGGATGCAGCCGGTCTGCGGACTCATCACCTCCAGCTAACACGCATCTCTCCGGAGAAGCTGTGCCAGCCCTCACATGAGGGGTGAGTTCACTGAATGACTGACCATGTCAGAAATGTCCCACTGGCCCTTGGCAGAGGAAAGGGTTTCCCCGGGCCTGCTCTAGTGGATCTTACATGACGGGCAAGGCCTTTGGGGAGATGTTCCATAGGAGCCAACAGGGAGCATGAGTTATGTTCCCTTAAAAGTAATCTGCTGTGGCATGTACAATGAATTAGACTAGGAAGACCCTGTCGATAAACTGTGTTTAATAAAACTGGACAAACTACCTTCAATTTCTGATGGAAAAGCCTCCAAAGAGCATAGTCGTTGACTACAAGCCTCTACTGAAAAGTTAACTCAAGGATCGTATCATGAGTTAGTCGAAGACAGGATCCTGGAGGCAAGGTCTATAGAATAATGCGTGTTTCTGACCCCAGCTTGCCAAGGTCAAGGACACCGCGTCCCCACCTTCATCAAGAGGAGCTGGTTCAAGTTTGTCAGCCAGGTGGGGCTCACAGAGCAGCTACGTATGGACGCATCACAACGTGTGTCTTTACTGCTGAGGAATCAAAGTTAACAAGAACCTCAAGATACACATGAAACTCTAAGAAGACTTTTTGAACTAGGTTGGTTTGTCAAGGTTTAGAAGGGAAAAGATTGAAAGAAAAATAGAAGAGCTGAAAAAGATATTTCTCGGCTCAACAGTTTTCATCAAACCCCTAAGATGTCATCAATCCTGCTCTAGGACCCTATTTTCTTTCTAAAAACAATCCTATTAAGTGCTTTCTGCTGTGCTGCAGGTTGCTTATAATAGCCAGTTACCTACCACTCCCCCAAATGATCACAGCTAGGAAGGTGGGTAATTAGAAAATTACTGCTACGGAATCATAGTAACCTTTATTAAGCAAAAAAGATCAAAATGTAAAGGTATTGCTTCTCAACCTAGCTTCCCATCTAGTCAGGACACTTCTGTGTTTCCATTTCTCTACTCCATCCCCGAAGCAGCTCTGGGGGCATAGTGGTTTATGTATTGGGCTGAAAGCTGCAAGGTCAGGAGTTTAAAACCACCAGCTCTGTGGGAGAAAGATAAGGCTTTCTATTCCCCTAAAGATCTAGTCTTGGAAACCCATACGGGCATTTCTACCCTGTCCTCTTGGATTTCTATGAGTCAGAATCAACTGCAAGGCAGTGTGAGTTTGGGTTTTTGGAGCCCATCCCCCCAAAATTCTGTGCTCTTTAGTGACTACCCTGTCAAAGCTGCAATGCTGGCACCCAACACTCACACCATATTCCTTTTAAGTGTTGCATTTGGGGAACACAGAGAAGTGTGAAGGGGCAAAACCAAGGTTGTATGAAGTATCACAGCAAGTAGGGTAAGGCTTCCCAAAGAAATTCTTGTAGATAGTCTCCTTGTTACACCTGAAGAATGCTAAGAAGGGGAGAAATATCCTCAGTGAAAAATTTCTGGCCTTTGTCTCATTAACGCAGTTTTCGAGTTTATGAAAATCTCTTCCTACTGAGCTACTATGATCACTCATGTCCTTTGAGAAAATCTATCAAGATTATCCTCCTTTGAGTCCCCTCAAAATAGTTGCCATAACCTTCAGAGCTGACCTCTCTACCTTGGCTTTAACTTGTCCAGTAGATTCTCCTGGAAAACTGTCTTGATTAGACCCTTTTTTTGGGGGGGGGGGTGCTAATGAAACTAAGTGTATTACTGAGAAAACTTATCAACAGCCATCCCCTGACCTCAGAAATAGGCTTATGTGTGGTTGGTTTGGAATAAAGTCCTCGCATGTCCTGGCACTCTAGTTGCAATACTTTTAAATTTACTCTCCTATTTCCAAAGTCGTCTTTGGACCAAACTAAACCATTTGGTCATGAAGGCAAATTGAAGACAGGGGTCAAGAACAAGAATCTGGGACTCAAGGCTAAACTGAACCATTTGCATGACTCATGAGTCCACACTGGGCTCAAGCTTCCTCAGTCCAATGGAGACAATATCTCCTTCAGGACTCTTGGTACTCAAGAGAAATACAATGCTGTAGTGCTTTTAGACCCTGGAATTTACAAACAGTTGTTTAGCTTCACTAAGAATGAATGCCTGTCTTCAACACGGTGCTCTTAAGACCTGTTCATGTGGAGTCAAAGGGCAACTCCAAAGACTAGATAGGAAACTTGGGGGGGGCAGTGAGTATATGCTAGTGTAGGGGGAGTGGATAACTCGGAAAAGGAGGCGCAAATGCTTACAATTCAAACAGTGTTATCAATGTCACTGAAGCAATCGCACATGTAGACACTGGTGAACTGGGCTATGTTCTGCTGTGTAAATCTTAATAAAAATAAAATCAATTTTTTAAAGGGTGGGTCTGTATCATCTAGACCTAGGCTTAAGTCCTTGCTGTATCACTCACTATCCCTGTGACTGGGGCTTATTTTAGGCCAGCAGCACCCTCTTCTGTAAAATAAGGATGATAACAGGACCTACAAAAAGGGGAGAGAAGCCCCCAATGGAATGGACTGACACCATAGAAACCACAAATGGCTTCAAATTACCAACGATCATGAGGACAGCCAAGACTGGCCATTGTTGTCCATTGAGCATCGCCAGCATGACAGGATTTGACTGACAGCAGCCAACAAAACCCGAAGTCCCTCGTTTACACAGTTGTAAAGAGAGCATCAGGTACAGTGAATAAAAGAGGAGGGCAGCTACAAGGAAACTACAGCTCTCTATACAATGCAGCACATTCTTTCAATGGCAGGTGGGTAATGCTTTCTCTTGATTCCAGCATTTATTCAACCAGAATTCACTCAATGCTCACTCATCGTCACACATTCTTTCCTGGCATGGTGGGCTCCCTGGTAAGCATGCTGTCTCTCCCTGGCCATCCAAGCCCTCCTCAGACATACTGCCCCAACCATCCCCTCTAAGTTAGTATCACTGCCCTAGCCCCTCCTTTCCACGGGTCATTGAAGAACGAGCCTAATAATGCTTTCTGCCTGGATTCATACCTAGCTCCATCTAGGATGAACTGTTCAATGGAGGTGGTGTCCAGCAGACCCCATTATGTATTGATAATGGTTATTCTGCCTCCTGCCACCTGGTTGTGTGGGAAGTTAAAGGTAAGTGCAAACCAATGATCCACTCTTCTGCCAGTAAATGTGTTCAGTCAGGACCAGGTTACACAGCTTAGCAAAAAATCCCAAACCCAATACAAATCTTAGATGTAGGGAATATAATTTACTGAAGTCAAAATACACACACACATGCATGCATAAACACATAGCTCAAAAGCAATCTAGCATCTTAACTTTATTTCTTTCAGCATATTAACTTTAAATGTCAGAAAAATGAATTTGTGTACAGGTATTACAAAAAATCCCAAACCCATTGTCATCGAGTGGATGCCGGCTCACAGTGACTCTACTGGACCGAGTAGAAATTCCCCTGTGGGTCTCTAAGGCTGGATCTATTTATGGGAGTAGAGAATATCTTTCTCCTGTGGAGTGGCTCATGGTTTCGAACTGTTGACCTTTCGGATCACAGCCCAACAAGCAATCACTACATCACCTGGACATCCCCAAATACACTGTCCTCAAGAAAAGGATTGGTTGAGAGTTAGCAGGTGGGAGACTACCTTTAACCATGGTTCTTGGGGGAGCTCTGGTGGCACAGTGGTGCAGTGCTCAGCTGCTCCCCCAGCATGGGCCGATCAAGCCCAGCCCGAGGGGGCTCCGGGAGAGGAAGGCTGGCCTGGCAATCTGCCCTCGTAAACTCTAGGGGGCCAGCTCCACCCTGTCCCATGGGGCTGCTGGCTGAGTTGGAAAATCACTCAATGGCACATAACATCAACATGAAGCTTTAGGGTTTTTTTTTCTTTGTGATATCTCATGTCTTTAGACAGTTGGAAGGTGGGGTGCAGAAGGCTGCAAACAACCAATTAATATAGAAACTTAATTTTTGTTTTTGTTTCCCTCCCATAGATGTGATTGGCATGGTTCACCAACTAAACCTAATCCCTAGAACCTGTGTTACAAGGCAAAGGGCAATTCAATTTCCAGATGGAATTAAAATAGCTAATCAGCTCACTTGGAGACCCATGGATTAGCTGAATAATCCAGGTGGGCTCAGGATAATCATTGGGGGGTTGGAAAGTGGGAGGGGGAGCATAGGGTCAGAATGAGATTGAGAAATGCTGGCTTTGGAGGGAGGGAGGGGCCACAAACTGAGGGAGGCATCATTCTGAGAGAGGGGTGGAGGGGGAGGCAGAGAAAAACACCCCCCCCACACACACACACCCCGCCAGAGAGTCTATGCTGACTCATAGTAACTCTACAAGACGGGGTAGAACTCCTTTGAGTCTCCAAGACTGCCACTGTTGACAGTAGAAAGCCTCTCTTTCTTCCTAAGGAGCAGCTAGTGGTTTTGAACTGCTGACCTTTAGTTTAGCAACCCAGTGAGTACCCATTAAGCCACCAGGGCTCCCAAAAGAAGCCAGAAATGGAAAAGAAAGAAGATTCCTTCAGCCTTAGAGCCTTCCAGAAAGAACCCAGCCTTTGGTGATGCAATAATTTTCACCCAAGGAGACCCATGGCAGACTCTGGCCTCCACACGGCAAGACAATCCACATGATGCTTTAAGGCATTTTTCTTTGTGGCAACTTACTACCAAAAAAAGTAAACCAAACTTACTGCCATCAGGTTGATGCTGATTCATCGTGACTCACAGGGGCAGCCCCTATGAGTTTGCAAGGCTCTTAACTCTTTATGGGAGTAAATATATGATTTGTGTAACTCTTTTTCATATTGTTGAACCACTGAATGTTAGATATACAAATTACGTCAATGAAAAGGTTTTTCAAACAGAAAAGGAAAATGATAAATGCTGGTCCTAAGAGCAATCCAAAGAAGAGGGAATATTTTTTCCCGTTGCTTATAATACTATGTCCCCACCCCCACCCCCCTCTCCCTGTCACCTTTAGTATGTATCTGAAAATAGCTAAAAATGGAGAGCTCCCATTAAGGAGACTTTACTTGGGGAACAGAAACAACTAAAACACCTTATTAAAATTGAATTATTAAAACATCTTATTAAAATTTCAAGTTGTGTTGTTGCAGATGAAAAGACTAGCTAGATGCCCACTAATCTGACAGGAGTTGGCGAGACCCGTGCTTCCCAGTGGGGTTAACAGAAAGGTCAGTTGGGGGTTTTCACAAGCATTGTCACAAATTACAGCTAATACGCTTCCACCTTTAACTAGGACACAATATGGAATCTAGTGGCTGTTCCAACACTCAGTGCATTAATTAAGCTGTGACAAAGAGTCAAGGTCTTAATACTTTTCTAAGGCACCGAAATACAAGTAAAGGAGAAAACAAACAACAGGGCAGTACTCGACATACCCTTTGCATACAGAGTGCGAGATGCCACCACGAGATGACATCACAGGGTGCCCTCCGGACAGCTGCAGGGTACAGGATTATAGCAAGCAATTAGCACGTACCGTGTACCAGCACAGGATGGTATTATATGTACTTGTGCTCATTACACCTTCACAGCACCCCTACACACGGGGACTTTGCCCAGCTGTATTTTGTAAGTGATGAAACTGGGGCGTAGAGATATTAAATAACTTGCCCAAGTTCACAGTGCTAGAAAGTGACTCAGCTGGGATCCCAGCACATGGGAACTAGTGGGTTACTTGTGGGGTGATGGGCTGCTAACCACAAACCAGCAGTTCAAAGCCACCAACGACATCTCAGGAGAAAGCGGAGGCTTTCTACTCCTGTGAAGATTTGTGGCTTTGGAAACTCAGAGGGGCACTCACTCAGTGAGTCCTACAGATGCGATGGCAGTGACACTGAGAACTGTCACATCACAAAGTCTGTACTTTGTTATTCTCTACTGCCTGATACAACGGGTTGTAGCAGAATCCTGCTACAGGGCCAACCCACACCCTATTGCCTTGCCAACCAAATCCCAAGGGCAAGTCAGTAAGAAACCCAACCAATACCCTCAAGTCCTCCCTGAGGCATTGCAACTTGAAGGCACAGAGTAGAATGGCCCCATCTTTTTTCACTGGGCCACTGGAGGGTTCAAACCACTGGCCTATTGGTTGACAGGCAAACATTGAACCAGCCCACCACCTGGATTCCTTAATGGTAAGGCCAAAACTAAATCCAAACTCACATCAAGTCAATGCTGACTCAGAGGGACCCCCTGTGGGTTTCTGAGACGGTAACTGTTTACAGGAGTGGAAAGCCCAGTCTTTCTCCTGTTGAGCTGCTTGGTGGTTTTGAACTGCGGACCACGCAGATCGCAGCCCTACACGTAACCACCAGGCCACCAGAGGAACAGACAGTGAAAAAGGCACTCAAGACCCGGGCGATCATCTAACTTCTTTGCTCCCCTTTTGCTGCCTGCTTGTCCCAGGCCTTCCTTCCCCACCTCCCACTGATGAGCCTGTCAAACCCATCCACCTCCCACTGCTGGCCAAGCGGTACTTGTGCCCAGACCTCTACCTCTAGATCCCAGGGTCACATTGGGAAGTACCTGGGCCTTTCCAACCATGCACAGAAATAACTCCATGACCCCAGGCCAGGATTTCAGTAGCAATTTCAGTAGCACACCATCCAGCAGAAGTTTACGTGACATAATTTAAATGGATCCTTCTTTTATCCTGGAGTCTCAGTGGGATTTGTTAAGGGTGATGCTGTGGGCTAAGCATTGGACCGTAAACCTAAAGTCAGTGGTTCAAGCCCAGCAGCTGCTCTGCCGAAGGCAGATGAAGCTGTCTGATCTTGTAGAGTTACAGCTTTGGATATGTGAAACGGCAGGGCACAGCCACACTCTAAATGATTAGTGGACAAGCCACACTCCTGAGCACAAGATCTTCTAGAACAGCGTTTCTCAACCTGTAGGTCGTGACCCCTTTGAGGGTTGAACGACCTTTTCATCAGGGTCGCCCAATTCATAACAGCAAAATGACAGTTATGAAGTAGCAATGAAAATAATTTTATGGTTAGGGGGTCACCACCACATGAGGAACTGTATTAAAGGGTTGCGGCATTAGGAAGTTTGAGAACCACTGTTCTAGAAGAAACAGAATTGGTGATGAGGTGGCTTCAGCTAAACCCAAACTCAAACCCAGCTCACTGCTATCGAGTCAATTATGACTCACAGTGTGGCTACAGAACAGATTGCACCTGCTCCTCTTGGGATCTGGAGACTGCAACTCTCTCCAGGAGCAGACACCATCATCTGTCTCCCGTGGAGTGGCTGGGTTTGAACCACTGACCTTGTGGTTAACAGCTCAATGAGCAGCACACTATGCTAGCAGGGCTACTGGGGAAGGCTCTTTATATATAGCATCGCTCTTGTCGTGATCAACTATACAGTATGGTGGCCTTTCTAAACTTCATGAGAGGCTTAGACATTTGTCACGCTGGGAGGAGGGTTATAAATGTTAAATGATGCCCAAACACCACGATGCTTAAAAATCACTGACAAGTCAATAGGTTCCTTGTGCTATATTAACGGTAAAACAAATGCATTCCCAAGTAACTTGCACTGATACTGCCTTATCACCATGAAGGGTATCTTCACCCTGGTGGGTGGCTGCACCCGGGACTGCTAACTGTGGTCAGCCGTTCAACCCGCCATTCATTGTGCAGGAGACAGGCTACACTTTCTACTCCTGTTGAGAGAGTCCTACCCTGTCCTACAGGGTTACCAGGAGTCAGAATCCACTCAAGGGCAGTGAGTTTGGTTTTCTGGTTATTAGGACTTGGCGATCTCCTCCCCGTCGCAACCCCTAATCATTATAGTTGTAACTTTTATAACTTAAACATCTACTTCATCTACACATCAAAATATAAATGCCACAAGCACCCTCAGATCTTCAGCTACATTAATCAATAGTCGACCTTTTCTTCATCCCATTTTCTTTTCCATGATTCCCGTGCTATGTTGAAACAAGAAGCACCATGATGAAAAACAACACACGTCAGAGGATCTGGGTCTCATAATGTTCAACTGTAACCAAGCTGCCAAAATCATTTTAGTGCTTCAGGTTTACAAGGCTTGTGTTCACATTCCTAGGCTGTGAATGTGGTTTAGATTTTCCTATTTAATGGGAGAGGGGGTTCTCAAAAGGCTGTCTGCACCCAGCATTTGTGGACCGGGACCCCAGCTCACTTGGTGCTGTACTGTTCCCAGGACATGGGTTGAACTGGGCCTGTTTTGAGTTTAATCCCTGCACAAATACATCCACATGTGGAAATGGAAAGACGAATGTAAGTTTTACTTTTTGCAAATGGATTCTTTGGCAAAAAGGCTTTCACATGCGCGGAAAAAGAATCAGGAAATGAAAGCTTTCAGCATCTTCAGCTGAGTAAAAAACAAAACACTTTTAAGTTTTAAAGTTTTCCAAAGAAACTGCAAAGGTAATAGATATAAAGAACTTCGTATGCAGCCAGGTTTCCCTGTCATTCACATCATCTTCCATTAGAATACGGTAAATTTGCTACGACAATGAACACTGTATTGCTATAAGTCTAGTCCATCCTTTATTCGGATTTCCTTAGTCTTTACCTAATATTCTTTTTCTGACCCAGAGTTCCACCCAGGAGACATCACATTTAGTCACCAGTCTACTGAAGCTGTTTTTGCTTATGGCGATTTCTCAACCTGTCCTGTTTTCTTGATCAATCTTGACATCTTTGAGGAGTACTGAGCATATATTTTGTAGCATGTTCCTCATTTGGGGCTTGTCTGTTTTCTTGCTTTCCTCTCCCCCCCTCCCCATTCTACATTAAAGTAGGGTTAGATTTTTGGCAGGAAAACCACAGAAGGTTGTCATTTTCTTCAAATCTTATCACAGGTGCATGCTATCGACATAATTTGACACTGAAGAACTTGCCCTTGATCACCTGGAAGGGGTAGGGTGGGTCGGGTTCGCTCCTGAAGAGCTGTTCTTTTCATCCCCTCTCCATGCCGTAGTGTTTGGAAGAAGGCCCCCAGCAGCCCATCCTCCAACATGTAGTGGAGCTCCACCTCCCTGAAGGCAGAATGTCTATGGAAATTATTTGGAAGAATCTGCCCAGGAGATCTGTCTTCTCTCTACTCCTGCTCCATGTCCCTATTCCAACGCACCCAATTGCCTCCTGGATATCAGCAGTCGGGATGCCTAAGGCCCGCTTCAAACAAAACATGCCCAAACTAAACAAACACATTTCCAGTTTCCTGAGTGATTAGTAGCTTTAGATAACCACCAGCTATTACCCCAGTAGCTCATAAGGACCTTGGTGTGATCCCTCAGATATATTCTCACTCACCATCCAAATCACCAGGAGCTCACTTTCGTCTCGACTCCAACCATTTCCCTCTCCCTTTCACCGCTCACCCTAGTCCAGAGGATCACTGCTTCTTGTATGGACCACTTAAAGTGTCTCCTAATAACTCTGTCGCCTAACTCCAGTTTGTGTATCTTATAGGAGCCTACATATTGTAAAGACTGAAGGCAACTGGTGCCACTCCTCTGCTCAAATTCAACCATGGCTTTTTATACCACACTAGACTAAAACCCAGAGCCTTGATCGTGACCTAAAATAACTTAGTAGCTTTCTCCAAATACTTCTCCTGCAGCTAACTCTCCTCTCACGACTTGGGGCCTTTTTACTTGTGCCCACTGCCTGCAGGGTTCTTCCCCACAGACGTCTTTGTGACGAGATAGCCTGCGATCTAAGTGGTCGGCAGTTCAAAACCACCAGGAACTCCTCTAAGAGAAATACTGGGCTTTCTACTCCCATAAAGAGTCGTAGCCTTGGAAAGCCACGGGGGGGGGGGGGGGGCGCTATGAGTCAGCACTGACTCGCCGGCAGTGAGTCTGGTTTGATCCTTGATTGAAGCCAATTCTGAGAAGCCATTCTTGAAGCACTTATCTCGCACCACGGTGTCTCACCCGGGAGCCCCTGCCCTTCCCTTTGTTCCAGGTCATTCTCTGAAAGCAGTGCATGTTGGTATTATTATCAAGGGCATCCTCACAAGATGTATTTCCTTGAAGACAGGGGCGTTGTCTCTGCACCAAACAAGTGACACAGCAGGCAAATCCCACCTTCAGTTCTAACACCAGCGTGGATCCCAGTTGGAAGTGGGGCTGGTCCTCACCTCCCATTTCTCTATCTTCATCACCAGCCACCATGAGCAGCAAGCACACCCTTTCTCCAACCCCCAGCCACCGGGAGCTGAACTAATGCTGCAAGTTAGAAGGACAGGCTGTCCATGCAGAACCTTCTCCAGCCCAGTCATCCCACACTGGGCCACACAACACAAGTCAAGGAGGGCCACACAACACAAGTCAAGGATGGTCAGCTAGGAAAACACCCTCCCCTGCTAACTAACTCTGCCTTGCGTCCATTAATTCCTTGGAATAGCTCATGGACTTTATATAGAATACCTACATGCATATTTACCCACTCATTATAATCAGAAAGGATACTGAATCGACACACATGACATTCATTGGGAGGAGTCAAGGTATGAGGCCTCCATTGACCCTAAGGACATGCCACTCTCTTAAAAATACATTCTTTTTCCAACCCAATAAGCCTTTATATGGGCATCATTGCACAGTCATGCATGATCAATGAACTAAAAGAACAGGCATCATGCCCCACCTCCCCCCATCCTTCCTAGTCTAAATTGCCAGGTGTGGCCCGTGTAGGGCCCAATCACTGCATTCCCAGGGGCTGTCTGAGGGTTGCACATTGCGGTGGTTAACATTATGTGTCAACGAAGCTAGCCTACGGTGCTCAGAGGTTTGGCAGGGCTTCCAGAGTCATCTTCCATTTTGCAATCTGATGTGAGTAGCTAGCTATTCGGAAGGGGAGTTTCCTTGGTGGTCCACCTGCCTCTAGGACGTAAATGTTCTAACAAAGCTCCTTTTCTTGCTCCCAACCCTGAGCGCTTTTGTGCCCGGTCCTCTGATTCTTAGGATATAAGCCTGCCACCTGACCAACCCATCTGGAACTTGCCAGTCCCCATAATTGCAGGAGCTATTTCCATGAAGTAAATTTACTTACACACACATACACACACACACACACACACAGATTTTATACCTGTAGGAAACCTAGATTAAGACGTGCATGTGAAACACATAACTTTTCTCTAGTTCTTTGATGCTTCCTTTCCCCCACTATCATGACTCCAATTCTACCTTACAAATCGGAATGACCAGAAAATGCACACTGCTACAGACAAGAACCCGCAACACAGGGAATCCAGGATAGATAAACTCCCAAGGATCAACAATGAGAGTAGAGATACCAGAAGGATTAGCGAAGGGTGGGAGGAGAAAGGGGGAATCAATCACAAGGATCAGCTAGGAACCCCCTTTGCAGAGGGACCAACAACAGAAAAGTGGGTGAGGGGCAATGGAGGATGATGTAAGATATAAAAAAATAATCTATAACTTATCAAGAATTCGTGAGGGAGGGAGGAAGGGGGGATAGGAAAGGGAAAGAAATGGGGAGCTGATATCAGGGGCTCAAATGGGAAGAAAATGCTTTGAAAATGATGATGGCAGCATATGTGCAAATGTGCTTGACACACTGGAGGAATGTATGGATTGTGGTAAGAGATGTAAAACCCCCAGTAAAATTTAAGACATGCATGAGTACTCAAAAATATCTGGGTGAAGGAATGAATGGCCTGGTCTCCACCACCATATTCAACCCATGAAGACAAGATGACCAGAGGCTATGATACGTATACTGAAGTCATAATTTGCTACTGGATCCAAATTTAATAAGATTCATATACACAATTCTGTCTTTTTACATATCCATTATTTATCTACATGGCTCTTTTACCCATATGATGGAGGCTATAAAAGAATTTCTATTAAAAATCTGAATTGTATACCATGTAGCTACTTTGAGCAAAAGGGTAAAAATGCATGGAACACACACACATGCATGAAATGCAGGTCAATAATGAGGATGAATCTTCTCTTTTTAGCAAGTAAGTTGTGCAGCAACAACTATAGGAAATATAAAAGTTTAGCAAAGCTCATTAGCTATTGAGAGGGCATGTCTTAAGACTAAATGATAGATACATGACAAACATAATGTAAATGTGAGAGGGTGTCAAAAAGGTCATGGAAAAATCACATTATTTTTCCATGAACTCACTTTATATATATATAATAAGATATTGTGTATTGTTAATGATAATTATTAATATTTAATTAAGAATTAATAAATAATTTATTGATTGATGTTATTAATAATTATTAATATAACATATATTATAGTAATTATATAATTATTAATACAATACATTATTAATAATATAATATATTATTATATGATATATTATTAATATATAATATTATATAATAACGGTATGTATTATATAATAATATATTATATATATAATAAACAGCACTTAAAAGTTTTAATTTATCTTTATTGGCCCCCCAATTTAATTTTAAAATAGGTTGCTGAACATTGGAAAGATATCAAATAAATATATATAGCCTTCTCACAACAGATGTGAAAACCTTTAAAAGTTTACAAATGTTGGTATCTATCAACTGTGAAGTAAAAGACTTGTGTTTTAGTTAAAGAGAAAGGCATATAGGGACTACCCAAGTTCATCGATCAAAGTAAGATGGAACAAACTTGTAATGAATGGTTGGTTACACATGGGCTGCTAACGGCAAGGTCAGCGATTCGAAATCACCAGCCACTCCACAGGAGAAAGATGGATGTTCTATTCCTGTGGAGAGTTAGTCTTGGAAACTCACAGGGGCAGTTCTACCGTGTTCTATAGGGTAACTGTGAGTCGGCATCGACTCGATGGCAAGGGTTGAGACACTTGTAGCAAGCGGATGCCAGGAGCTCACAGAAGTCAAGGACTGGCATCTACCACCGAAAGGAACTCCCATAACTCAGTGAGGAAATGTCATCGGCTCAATTGGAAAATGAGACAAACCACAGTCATTTCACCGCCCAAATGGAGGCCGAAAATGAGTGAAGTTAGTCACAGAAGGAAAAATACTGTGTTCGATAGCCCACTGGTAAAAAGGAAAAAGGAAAAAACTCAAGGTAAAGGGGTTTTGTTTTCAATGGAGGTAAAGGGTTTTTTTTTTAACCAAAAGAAACAGACTGCTGGTGACCTGGGGTGGGAGGGAAAGAGAGGCGAGAGGCTGAAGGGCAGACCAACATCAACTTGGGTAAGAGAGACGACACCATCCCACAAAAGGAGGAGGAAAAGGCACGAAAACAATGTCTGAAATGTAAACCCAATTCACAATCAAAAAGTTCAACACGAATAAGAAGTTCAATCCCACTCCCAATCGACCACCATAAAACACCACTTTACACTAAACCGATACAGACTAAATTTTTGCCAATGTGAGTGCTAGGAAAGTGATGAATCATGGGGGAATTCTCATGTGCTGCTGGATAAAGTAAGAGGGAAATGATTTTGTGACACCGAATGCTGTCCGCAATTTACAATCTAGTGTTTTCCACTCCTGGTTAGACAGTTTTAAACAGAAAGGCACATAGGGGTTACCCCAAGTTCGTCGATCAAACGCAGATGGAACACACATTGGGCTGCCAACTGCAACAGAGACTTGTACAGCAATGCTCAGAACAGCGCTGCTTAAGATAAACCCTTCATGATTGCTTGAAAAATTAAATCAACATGAAAAAGGATCAGCCGGTGGTCAAATCATACACTTCCTGTCCATCAGCAGTGAAATAAACAAGTTACAACTCCCCACCTTCCTACAGAAGAAACGAATCAGGTTGTGTAGGAAAATAAATTGCTACCTCCATGAGGTACAATTAGTTGGCGTGGCTCGTCTATCCATAGTCCTACCACCAAATGACTTGGGGTAGAGTCAGGAGTGCCATTCCACTGAGTTAAAAAAAGAGTCACCTCAGAAGCAGGAGATGAGAATCTCAGAAGCAAATGTGTCCAAGACTCCTGTGTAGACAAGTGCAGACGGTGCCAGAGACCAAGTAAGAAAGCAGCAGCTCGGCCTAGAGCAGGGTAAAGCTGAGGCCTTCCAGACAGAGTAGGATGCCCCTGCACATTCATCAGCACTAATGGAGATTTGTAACACTTGCCATGCAGGACAGAGGCCAAGGGACCACATTGCTAAAGATGAGAGAGAGAGAGAGAGAGAGAGAAAGAGAGAGAGAGAGAGAGAGAGAGCGCGAGAGAGCGAGAGAGAGAGCGAGAGAGAGAGCGAGAGAGAGAGAGCGAGAGAGAGAGCGAGAGAGCGAGAGCGAGAGCGAGAGCGAGCGAGAGAGAGAGAGAGAGAGAGAGAGAGAGAGAGAGAGAGAGAGAATGTGATTGCAGGCATAGCTGAGAAGAGGTAATGTGGATGAAAGAACCGTATCTTTAACATTTCTGATCCTGACTTATAACCTGTTAACTTCCCTGGTAAATCTCATAGTTATGGGTATTGTCTGTGAGTTCAGTGTGGCCTTTACAACAGATTACTAAACATGCTTGTAATGAAACTGTTGTACGTGACCTAGATAATGACAAAGAAGTGGTGTACAGAATCTATACAAACTCCTACAATTCAGTAAGAAAACAACAACACAATTGGAAAATGAGCACCGAAGTCGAGTGCCAGGGGAGGGTCAGTTAGTGTCAGAACCAGGTACAGAAGGCTGGAGAGTTGAGGCATATCTTACTACAGCCTCATAGTGATCATCCTTCAGCAGCTGTGAAGGTGGATTCTCCTCCCCCTTTGGGAAGTTAGGAGGCCAAAGTCTCCAAGCCATAATTACAGTCACACAGCACAGGGTTCTATTTTCCTAAGGCCCCAAATCAAGCAAAACTAAACAATGTTATTTAGGTTACCCATCTTTAATATGTATAAATGAGTAAATAAATCAATGGAGAAAACACCAATCTCCCTTAAAGAAATTTAAATAAATTATGGAGTCACTCTGCCTCAAAGAGGTGAAGCAGAAGTTCCCATTCCATGAGGGCTGCCGTAGTGACTTCCTTCCAAAGAGTACAGTATTCCTGTAGAGTTGCAGTCTCGGAAACACACAGGGCAAGTCTTTCCTGTACTATACATAGGTCACTATTCATCAGCATCAACTCGGTGACAGTATGTTTGGTTTTGCAGCATTTTGGAGGGTTTTGTTGTTGTTGCTTTTATGTTTTGTTTTAGAACCATTTCAGACTCACAGAGAAACTTGGAATGACAGCTCAGTTTCCAGAGAAGCTGCACATGGGTTCCCTGTCATTATCCTCTAACTCCATTAGAGTACAGTTGTTAGCAATTATTAAATCTATACTGTTGCCACCTTGCTGTAGCTAAAACCTTTACTTTGCTGGATGTTTTACTTAAGGTTCTTTTTCTGCTTCAGGGTCTCATCTGTCATGCCACGTTGCTTTTAGTGTTTATGTCTCTGGGGACGCCACTGGACTGTGCCAGCTTCTCAGGCTTTCCCTGTTCTTCGTGATCTTGAACATGAGCAGAGTGAGCCCTGTGTAGAAGGTTCCTCAACTGGGACGGATCTGAGATTTCCCTCAGGGTTAAGCTGGGGCAAAGGGTCCTTGGCAGGATGACTACACGGTTAGGTGTTGTTCTGATCATTGGATATCACAGACACTGTTTTCATTATGACCAGGCACCGGGGAGGAGCCCTCGTGGCGTACTGCGTATGCTGCAGATGGATAACTGCCAGGTCAACAGTTCAAAACCACCAGCTGCCCCGTCGGAGCGAGCCGAGGCTTTCTGCTCCCACAGAGTCACTGTCAGTCGGCAATGACTTGATGGTAGTGAGAGTGAGTCCTCCCAAGGAGCAGCTGGTGGTTTGAAGTACTGACCTTGGAGTTAGCAGCCCAACAGAAAACCACCACAGCACCTGGGCTGCTGTCTTAGCTACTCACTGTCATCAAGTCAAGGCTGACTCAGAGCGGCCCTGTAGGACAGGGCAAAACTGCCCCATGAGTTTTTGAGACTGTAACTATTTACCGGAGTAGAAACCCCCCACCTTTCTCCCACAGAGAGATGATGTTTTCAAACCACTGACCTTTCGGATCGTAGCCTTTCGGATGTCACAGGGCTACAGTGAACTATCAAATGAGAGTAAGTTTTTAGGGAGAGCAGAGTCTGGGCAAAGACCACTGTATTAATCCAGCTGACATCACAGAAGTTGGTGGTTCTAGCCACAGCCTCAACCCCAACTCTCTGATGTCAAGAGGACAGTTCCGCAGAGAGGCCCCTTCTGTGGCTGGCACTTGGCTTTGGGAAAGAGCAAGTCAGGAAGGAGGCTTTGGATTGCACACAGCCGCTGGAAACGCTTAAGCAAGCGGCCCATTGTGGAATCATGCTCTAAATGGGAATGAGACTCTTCTGGCTTACTAATAACGTCTTGGCAGGGGATCAGAGGTGGTTAATTTATACGTTGTCATTTTAAATTTTTCCATATTTGGGTAGTTATATGTGACAGGCCTCTTCACAAACATGGACATTTTCACTGGCATAGAATCACTTGTGACTCAGTGTCCCCGACAGAGCAGGGCAGAAGGGCCCCGGAGGGCTTCTGAGACTATATCTCTTTCCAGGAGTAGAAAGCCAGGGATAATATAACGTGACCTCATAATTATTACCTAAGGTACAACCAAAATGCCTAGGACAGTGGTTCTCACCGTCCTAATGCGGTGACCTTTAAATATTGTTCCCCAAGTTGTAGAGACCCCCAAACCATAAAATTATTTTTGTTGCTACTTCAAAATTTTAATTTTGCTACTGTTATGAATCAGGCTACTCCTGTGGCTCAGAGCATCTCGAGGTCCACTTCTGAGAGACAAGAGTCAATGATTTGGGTTAATCAGAAGATACCATGTTCCTGCAGTGCTGGAAGTGCCAACGGTGACCACCCAGACAATGCGATGTAAGGGATTCAAATCTGATGGCTGGCTATGTTCGGGAGTATACTTAAAATTGCTTCATTCCTATCACATGATTTGTAGCTTTGTTACCTTTCAAAAAGTGATCACTATTTCATATCCTCTCTGCGGTTTGGGCAAAAAATAAGGGGTCCATGTGATGCCCTGGGAAGCGCAAATCTGACTTCCCTTTCCTGCAAAAGAAGGTGGCCTCTGTGGTGCATCTGCCTCACTGCCCCCATGTCACATTTCCTGAGTGTCCGTCATCCCCCAAACCAGAGGTTTCCCTTCCGAGTGGAAACTGCAAGGTGTGGGGCGAAATGCCTCCATTTCCTGTATGTTCCACACAGCTACAGGGCCCGGGGCTGCTTCCTATGCGTCAGTGATGCTTCATCTGGGCAGTGAGAACAGGCTCTCTGCTCTTACAGATGAACTCACTCTGAAGACCACAGGTCAGGACTGCCAGGAGCCATGGTGGTTGGTCATAAATGTAATTTCTAAACATTTAATGAATTGTATGAAGTGTGAATGCAGGAAAACTCTCCATAAGAATGTGGTGAGTGGAGAGGTCTGGGGGGTCGGCCCCAATCCCAACTACTAAGTGGACACCTGCCGCTCACCCCCCCCCCCCCGAAAAACTTATTTCCAAGGACTGCGCTGAATCTGAAGCTCTGGGAGGGGGACAAATGTGATCAGAGCACACAGGAGCAGATGAAGGGGAAGGAAGAGAGAGTGGAGCACATACTGGTCCACCAGGCCATAAGGACAATGTTTCCCATTTAGAGCAGACAGTCCTCAGAGAGGACCACATGGCCGCCCCACTATGAGACATGACGTCCCTCACTGACCCATAGCCCTACAGGGGACAACACTGGAGACACAATGTGGGAATTGTACCCGATCTGATCCCACCACACTGAGGCAAAACACTAAGGGGGTGCAACAGAACAGCAAGGGAATGGAGCGGCAAGGTCCCCAGGGAATGATGAAGGTGAACTTTGGGGCCAGGGCATGGTGCCCCAACAGATTGGACTGGAAAACACTCCTAAAGGCCAACAAAAAACCTTTGAACTAACTACAAGCTTTTCTTTCTTGTTGTGTGTGTTTTTTTGTCATTGGTTTGTTGTTGTTTGGTTGTATATTGTTGCTTGGTTTTGCTCTTTTTTGTTTTTGTGCATGATATTATCTCTGCAGGTCTGTCTAAATAAGGTAGGCTGGATGAACAGTCTGGAGGAGAAAACAACAGGACCGACACTTAGGTGGGGTGGGGTGGGGTGAAAGTTAGTGGTGTTAACAAACCCAGGGACAAGGGACCAACAAGTGATCCAAAATGGGGGTGAGGAGGATGTGGGAGGTCTGGTAGGGCATGACGAACGGTAATGTAAAATTGCTGAAACCCTGGTGGGGACTGAGCATGATAGTGAGACAGGAGGAAAGTCAAAGGAAATAAAGGAAAGAGCTGGGAGGCAAAGGGCATTTATAGAGGTCTAGATAAAGACATGTACATATGCAAATATATTTATAAATGAGGATGGGGAAAGAGATCTATGTGCATATATTTATAAGTTTAGTATTAAGGTAGCAGAAGGACATTGGGCCTCCCCTCAAGTACTCCCTCAATGCAAGAATACTTTCTTCTATTAAATTGGCATTCTATAATGCTCACCTTCCCGACACAACCGCTGAAGCCAAAGCAGGTGAACAAGCAAATGTGGTGAAGAAAGCTGATGGTGTCCGGCTATCAAAAGATATAGCATCTGGGTCTTAAAGACTTGAAGGTAAACAAGTGGCCATCTAGCTCAGAAGCAACAAAGCCCACATGGAAGAAGCACACCAGCCTGCGTGATCAAGAGGTATCAAAGGGATCAGGCATGAGGCATCATCAGAACAAAAAATCATATCATTGTGAACAAGGGGGAGTGCGGAGTGGGGACCCAAAGCCCATCTGTAAGTGGAGAGCAAATGTTTTGGGAATGATGAGGGTAATGAATGTACAAATGTGCTTTACACAATGGATGGATGTATGGATTGTGATAAGAGTTGTATGAGGCCTCATAAAATAACTTGAAAAATTGATGACAAAAAAGTATGTCTCAGAGTTGATGATCCCTTTAGCAAAGATCAATGAATGCCGAAAGGAAAATGCACATCTTTGAAAGAGCACACGGCCCAGGGCTATGCACGTGGACACACTGCGTGCGTCCAGGCAAGCTCGCTGCTCCCGTTTCCTCTTCCTGCTTAGTGTAATCTAAGCTGCCCTCCCGCACCCTAACACAAGATACTGAGGTTCATTACTGTCCATTCCAAAACTTGCATTCTCTTACTATTTTGCCCTGTAGCGCAAGACCAAAAATTCTTCCCCATAAGCTTTGATCTTTTATGGCCCGAAATATTTATGTTTTTACAGCAATTCCAACATCCTGGAGCCCGTACAGTTTCCCAAGAACACATTTACCACGTTATAATAAGTCAACAGGAAAGTAAATTCTGTCAGGCAGAACCCGATAGAGTACTGAGTGCATTCTTTCTCTACAGTGAGGGGCAGGCACCAACCCCCACTGGAATAGTTGATTCGGGGCCTCCAGGGGCTGGTACCACACAAGAGAGCCCTGGGGATTCTCACACAGACTCTCTCCTATTGGCTCACAACGCACCCTCCAGTGACAGCTCCTAAAGCAGTTCTCACACTGGTCCGGCAATGTAGCGCTAATAACTTACTGAGTTCACCTGGAGCCCTGGAGGGAAGTGGTTATGCCCTAGGCCACTAACCGCAAGGTTGGCGATGTCAAACCACCAGCCGCACGGCAGGAGAAAATGAGGCTTTCTACCCCGGTAAAGAGTGCCAGCCTTTGAAGACCACCGGGGTAAATTCTGCACTGCCCGATAGGGTTGCCGCGAGTCGGGAGTGACTCTCTGGCAGAGAAGTTGGTTTTGAGTTTCACTGTGTGAGCAGGGACAGCAAGATAGTCAGCACTCAGGAAATCGCTATGACAGACTAGCACTTCTTCCTGCAGACAGAGGACTTCAGATTTCTTCATACGTGGGCATTCTCAATACGCGCAAGCCCAGACAGCCCACACGGAAATCAGAAGGCCGGTGACTAAGCTGCTACCGGAACCTGGAGACCTTCATGAGGTACCGAGGCCCTGCTGAGGCTTCGTGCTAAAGTCTCCTCTTTCTTCTATGCCACGTGTAGTTAATGGAGATTATACTGGGGGTGCGGTGGGGGGAGGATGGTGGTATAATTAGGGCATGATGTAGGACGTTGGGGGTGGGTGGTGCTACATATTTGGCTGCTAGCCACTGGTCGCTGGTTCCAACCCACTAGTCGCTCCGCAGGCAGGAGAAAGCTAAAACTGCTCCCTTGAAAAGGTACAGTCTTGGAAAACCTAAGAGAGAATCACTCTGAGCTGAAACCAAGTGGATGATTCTGGGCAAGTAAAGGCTTTGAAGTCAGGGAGACATTGATTCATCACCTGTCTGCCACTCCCTAACATTGGAGTTTGACCAAGCTATTTAATCTCTCAGTCTCACAAGGTCCCTGGTTCAAGACAAGCATTAAAATACAAGACTAGGCGCATAGGAGCAGGAGATGCACGGGTTTCAAGACAGGAGGAGGAAGAGTGCTGATGCTGAAGAGGCTTATCAGGTCTAGTCTCTGTAAGGAGGCCCCTGGTTATGCACATTGTTAGCACTTAGCTACTCACGACAAAGCTACCGTATCTACTTGAGTATCAGCTCAGCTGAGGCACCTATTTTTACCACAAAAATGGCATTTTTTAAATGTGCTAGGAAACTCAGGTTATACGCGAGTATACACAGTAGTTAGAGAATCTGCTCAAAGGTACCGTGCAAGAAAGGGCTGGCAATCCATAAAGATCACAGCATTCAAAACCCCATGTAGCGCAGTGCCCACTCTGGCACATATGCAGTCCCATGGGTTGGAATCCATTTGGTAGCAGCTGGTTTGGTCTGGCTCTGGCTTTCAAAAAAAGCTCCCTGCCATCAAGTTGATTCTAACAGAGACCTTTTAGGACAGGGAAGAACTGGCCCCCTGTGGGTTTCCGAGACTGTAACTCTATAAGAGAGTAGAAAGCCTGGTCTTTCTTCCGAGGGGTGGCTGCTGGTTTCGAACTTCTGGCACTGGGCGTCCAGAGCTTCTGGTATTATAAAATGACTGAGTCTACAAACTGAAACAGCAAAGGTCGGGTCATCGCTCAGCACCCTGCACCTCAGCCTCCTCAATACCGTGTTCTCACTGCCATCAAATCAATTCTGATCCACAGGAAAAAGCAACCAGGGCCCGACTGCAACGGCCCCGAGGTGGTTGCCTCTGTTTGGGCAGAAGGCCAACAGTTACTTCCAGGAATCAGCAAACTTTCAGACTTACCCTTCCCAGCAGAGCTATGAGCCCCAAAAGCTGACTAACAGAGATATGAGCCTTTTATGTACGTCTTTCTAGGTCATCTCTGTGGCACCAAGTACATGCCCAAATGCCCCCGATGGTAAAAATGTGGAGTAAATTTAAGGCTATTCTTCTAAGTATATAAACTCTATGAAAATGATAAAAAAAATAGGCTAATATGAAGATAAGTAGGAAAGATTTCCTTTATAGAAGGCATACCATTACTTAGTACATTTAAGAATGTTAAGAGTGACAGAAATACTTAACTCTGCATTTTTCTCTGCTCGAAGCTCAAATTAAAGCCACTGCCGATTCCACAGTACAATGGAAACCGACTCTTAATGAATGGCAGGTTAATATTTATAGTCTGGCTATACAAATGGGCAACTAACACCTGATAAAACCTAAGCCTTACTAATGTGACTGAGCCCATGTATCTCGTCCTCCAGGCCACAGTCCTCCTTCCACCACTGCGCCAACATCCTTTCAACAGCGTTTCAACAGATGAAAACGCATCCACCGAGTCCACACATGCTCTCCTGTCCTCCACGCCCAGCACACACTCGCCAAGCTGCAACCATGGCCAGTGACTGTCCTGTCTCGATTCTCCGTGGCAAGAATTAAGTACAGAAGGTTGCTGCTGTATACCACCTGGCTGGCTAGGGTCACAGTGACCCTAGGTGACAGCAGGATTGTTCAGTCAGGTTTCCTAGGCTGCACTCTTGGTGGGTGCAGCCTGTCAGGGTTTCTCTCCTGCAGAGCCACCCGAGCTGCAAGGACTGCTCTCTAGCACAGCAGCTGAGCACTGAAGCAAGGCTAGTGGCTGCTTGGTGAGCAGACGGGGAGTGCCACCAGGCTTGCTTTCCACCCCCCTCGCGGGTAGTCAGGCGGGTTCTGAAGTCTTTCTTCTCTAGCTTCCTGGCTGGGAAGCAGGGCCTCAGAAAAGGCACGCAGGCGTCTCTCGGCCTAGCCCCCAGTGTAGAGGTGGCAGGTATGGTGAGCACTTTAGGAGCACAAGAACCGGGGATGCCTGGGAAGCTGACATCCACAGGTTCTCTTGGCCTTCATTTCACACTCAAGGACAAGGCCAACCACAGTGTCACTTAAAAGATCACTTCAAACACCTAACAGGATGTTCCTGGTCCCAACCCGTTGTTTTAAATGACCTAGAGTCTTTACAACATATTGTCTGGCGAAGCCACCAAGTGCGCCTGGAGTCAAGTGGATCCACTATGACAGCGCACACCTAGCCTCCGCCTTCCTTAAAATCCCAGTGAATCCCGGCTTCTCCAGTGGGAGGGGTCCGTGCTCCCCTGCTGTGTCCCAGGGACTTCATACCTCTCTCAGCCACTGCTGCCCCTGAGTTACTGGGGGGCTGCCCCTTCCTTCGGGGGTATCGAGCTATGTGATCTATATTTTTAACCACTAAAGCAGCCCCTGAAAGGAAACAGACTAGCATATAGCTGGTGCTCACAGTACCTGCTTGTTACACGAGCACACACCTAATGATTTCCCCCACTGAACAGTTTCCTAAAACCCAATGAGAAGTCAGGGTTTTGTAGGGATCTCATGAGCTTTTGAAAGAAAAGTAATCCTGAAAAGTGATGTTGGTACCAATCCTTTTCCAGGATGGCCTGTATGGTTCCCCATCTACTGAAACCGGGCGTCAGCCCCTCTTGGGGGAAGGCACGCTGCACTCTTGCCAGGGGCTCATGGAGAGGCTGCCACAGAGAGGGTGTGGCCGAGCGCAAGAGTGGTGTACTGTTATTGTCACTGATGATCGAGAACTTTCCTGATTACTCACACATTACCAATGAATTCTGACACTCACGCTCGGGAAGACGCACTCATTTCTGGCTTGTGTCCCACTTAAAGTCTGACAAATGAATTGATAAGAAACCACCTTCCCACATGACAAAGTCCTAAAAGGTTGCAGACCAATGCCTACTTCTTAAAAAAAAAAACGGGGGGGGGGGGTTCTTCTTCTTCTTTTTTTTTTAAGTAATGGAACTCTCCAAGGATTGGAAAGCTAACGTCCCAGTGCTGTATGTCTGAGCATTTTGGAAAATCTCTGAAAGAGAAACTTAGAAATGCCTTATGTATACACGATACTAATTAAAGCTAGCCGGAGCCCAAAGAGCTGCGAGGTGGGGGGTTAAGTTTCCAATTGTATAACTGCCTTAAAGCACGCCAGGAAGCAGAAAGGGAGGGCAGGGGGAGGGGGAGAGTTGCATGGACTCAAACTAAACGACATGAACTCTGCGTTCTCCATTTTACCTTGAAATTAGATATGAACGATACTACGACATGAAATAGAGATGAACGATAAAACCACCATGAACGATACGCTAGGCACACGGGACAGTGTGTCATTGTCCTCAAAAGAATCAGTAAAGGCAGATCCCTTGGCAGAAACCATAGGCAAAATAAGAGAAAAACACTGAGACATTTAATCCACCCTTAGGAAATACTACATATTAAATCTCTGCCACTGTAGCTACCACATAGTGGGAGAGGATAATGGAGAGAGACAGGGCTAGCCCTCTGTGCACACAGAAAACATTTTTTTTAATTGATCAAGGAAAGAGAATGCTTTCAGTGTCAGTTTTAAACCAAATAAGTGGAAATCCTAATTTATATGAATGCAGTGTTTACAAAAATTATTATGCCAAAAGATTTGTCTAAGATTAAAGTTTTAAGAATAGCTGAAAACCATGACACAAACAGAGCAGAATAAAATTTTAAGGAGAGCTTTGAGGCAGCCCCATGAAGGTGAAAATGCATGTTTTGATAAAGCACGTCCTACTGTCTGTAAGCCACCCTCGGCTCTCAGTCTGTCACACTGTGGTGGCTTGCTGGTAGCGGTGCTGCTAGATTTTTTGCCATCAGTATTTCAAACACCAACAGGGATCCCCGTGGTGAACAAATGTCAGTGGAGCTTCCAGACTAAGACAGACTGGGAAGAAGGAATCAGCCGTCCACTTTTGAGGAATAAGCCACTAAAAACCTCATTAATAGTGGCAGAACACTGTCTGATACAGTGTGGAACACACGCCCCTCAGGTTGGAGGGTGCTCAAAATACAACTGCGGAGTCACCTTAATAACATCATGCTTGGTTGGCAGGAGGTCAGCGAAGACCCTAACAAGATGGACTGACAATGGCTGCAAGAAGGGGCTCAAACATACCAACAATTGTGAGGATGGCGCGGATCAGGCAGTTTCATTCTGTTGGACATGGTCGCTAAGAGTTGGAATCGACTCAACGGCACTAACAATACCGTCTGTCAGAGATGGAGCACCACAGGAACCAGACCACTCCACCGCGGCTCGTATGTTCCAAAGCTAGTGTTTCAAACTATGTGTTAAGGCTAAGAAATACCATTGTTATAGAGAGACCTACTTTGGCCCATTGCTGGTTAATTAAAAACAAACAAACCACACACCAACCGAGTGCTCACCTATCAGATAAAACTTCCCTAAGAATTCTTTCTCTTTTTCCATCTCTTATGATGCAGATTTATCTTCTTGGCATTGCAGTCAGAATCAAACTTTTTACGAGGCTGAGATTACATTGAAGACTATTCCGATTTCATCTCTATACTTCCATGTTCAAGGACTATCTGTTGAGCTGGATAAACTGAAGCACAACAGCACCCCGTGGGCTGCAGGTTTCTACCACGCTTTCCAATTTACATACTCAAAAACCATCACATGCTAATACAGGCAAAACAATCATCTCGTTTTCCAAGCGGGTGCTCTGAAAGCTTCAGTTTACCGTGGCTCAACAAAACAGTGCCGAATTGTTGCCATTTCCCTAGTACAGCACCTTCTGTGCCACGGGAAGCCTGAGGGGCCGCAGCAGTAACTTCTCAGGCCTGTGATAAGCAGGGAACTGTCGCCTTACCTTTGGCACGCAGTTAGAGGTGAGGGCCGGGACGCCAGATGCTTCCAATAGGTTCGGTTTTCAGCTGATCACCCCCTCTGAAGCTGCAGGAATCTCAGAGTTATGATCTTGGAAACAACGTGCCTAAAATGAACAAAGGAAATCTAGAAAGAAACAGAAAGAACCCTGTTAAAATTGCTGCTTTGAGGACAAGTATCTACTTAAAATCTATTTGCCTGCTACCAGCATTTTCCAACGAACCCACTCCTTCCGCTCCTCACCCCCCCCCTCCTCCCCACAAAGGACTCTGGGTAGAAACCACTGTGCCCAGTGGGTGCCTGCTCATAGCAACCTCATAGGGCAGAGTAGAACTACTGTGTCTCGGAGGCTCTCCATCTTAATGGAAACAGAAAACCTCTCTTCTCACATGGATCCGTTGGGGACATGCAAACAGCTAACCTTTTGGTTAGCGGTCCAACACTTTAACCCACTGCACTGCCGAGGCTTCTTTTGTGTATACGGATACCTCAGAGAATGTATATACACACACTCTCTCTCCTATATCTAATCCTCCTCTATCAGTGTGGACAGCACCACCTCCCGGGGGGTGGTAAAAGCAGATCCAAACCAACGATCCAAACTCACAGCCATCGAATCGATTCTGACTCATATCCTCAGGGTGAGCACCCCAACACACAACCCACTAGGCCAGCATGTCTCCTCCCCAGCAATGAAAAACCTTCTGTACGATAACCCATAATCCAGGATAAAGTGGAGGCATCTAAAACCATTATCCTAGATTCCTGGCTATAGTACAAAAAGCTTTTTTAACTACCAGGGTGGCATTGAGTACAATCTACCACCACCACCCTTCCTGCAAAGAGAGTGGTAGATTGGGAACATGTGGTCTACACTTTCCATCCTCCACGATGGCGCCGAAGCACAGGTCGGGGAGAATCAGTGTGTGCGCATCAGTGCTGGGAAGAGGTTGGGAGGCAGGGGACAGCTGGCAATGTGGCAAGAGCCCCTGGCCACACTCAGCACAGCCTGGCAAACGCCAAAGGAAAGATGCCAAGTGGAAACAGGGCCAGCCTGGGAGCCTATTTAGGGAGGAAGGGTGGCGAGCACATGGGTATTACTTGACTCGCTCCTCTCTTGGAAGTCTTGAGAAACATTATTCTTGGGATTGCACTGGCCACAGAGTGAGGGCTGACACTAAGAAGCCACTGAAAACAACATGCCCGCCGGCAGAGCACCTGTGCATATCACATCAGAGCCTCAAGGTCAAGAACACGAGACACCTGACAGAGGTGAGCGGCGACTCACTCCTGGTTGTCAGGGGTTTGCTGCAGCACTGTGTTCCTGACACACGGGTAAAAATGTTCAGTCCTTGAGTAGCATTGTAGAGGGGACCCTGGAGCACTCTGTGGACTTCGGAGCGAGTTCACTGGCATTTCAAATTGTTTCAAACCCAGAGGGGCTCAGTCTTGACAGCTCAGAGAAGATCTATTAATTCATCAAGCATACTATCGTGACCCAAAGTGTTAAGCACCCCACAGAAAAATCGAATCCTTCTTTAATCACATACAGAGGATAATTCACGACAGATTTCATGAAAGTGTTGTAAGGCAAATTCATAATTTTGATTAAAAAATTATTCCCCCTTCTGGATTCTCTAGCATTATCTTAAAGGCTGTGTAATTAAAAAAAAGATATGATTTGACACAAGAAAAAATAATGACTAAATATGATGGAAATAACCAACTGGACATAATTTTAAATGTATATCCAGAAGATTGCTTTCTTCTCTCTCCTTGTTTACAACAAAAATGACTTTTTCTGGAAGAACTGGTGTTGGCATCTAAACTCGGGTCTTGGCTGAGGATTCCGATTCCCCACCAGTGGCATCCCCTACCTCCATAAGCCACCAAGAAAGTTACAGACTGATGCGCTGAGCAGCCAGGCCCGTCTTCTTGTTTCCAGGCATTCTTCTAGAATCTAGATGAAGCTGTACAGCCTTAACCAAAAGGTTCATCTGCCTGAGTCAGATTTCCTTAGGCCACTGCCTGGTATAACATCCCAATAGAAGCTCCTTCAGCGCGTACCTGCGTCCTACAGGGCATTATCTTGACTGAAGTCTTCTAATAATCTTCCACCATACATATTACAATAGCCAGGTTGACAGATGGAGTTAACCACCCAGAGATGTTAAAGCTTCAAACGGGCAAACCCAGTGTTTGTTATGTGTCAACCAAGGTGTCTTTAACCAAGTTGCTACGGGCATGAGTAGTACCTTAGAGACTGGCTCCTCTCTTAGACTCAACTCTCACTGCCACCATGGAGCAGCTGGCAGAGCCCGATGCATACCCCACTGTGCCATCATAGTAGAAAAGTAGCTCATCACACTCACAGCACAGCTGGTGCCAGTGGCCTGAGCCTCCATCTCGAAGCCCAAAGCAATAGAATACCGAAGAGGATTTGGAGTCCAGCCCTTCCAAACTCTGCAGTGTACACAACCTAGGGAATGCTGTCTCCAAGCACAGCCAGTAAAGGGGAAACCAGATGGTAGAAGGGTGCCGATTCTGAATTAATGGGCTCTCTCCCATGAAAGGGATAGGTGTTTTAAATCAATTTAAAGTTGGCAGTGGCCATCTGGGATGAAAATGTGAAAACCGAATGTTGCAGTGTTATGCCTGAGAAAAAGTATTTCACAGCTAAATTCTACTAAGCACACACACCCCCTTCGATGAAAAGGGGTGAATAGAGTGATTAAAAGCTTCTCTTCATGACTTCCAATGAGCTCTGCTGCCCACTGCTTATGTTGAACTAGGGGGCTAGTGGGCAGAACATCTGTTAAGGACCAGGATTTCACACCAGCCTATAATTACAGCCTATGACCTAACCTAGCTGAAAACCATTCACCTCTGCAGGGGAGGAAGGGAGGGGGAAAAATCAAACTGCAAAATATACACAAAGTCACTTGCAATGTGGAAAAGCCAGCACCAGAGAATTCACTCAATCGCTTGACAGTGTTTCAAACTAAGTGAATATCTAAAATGCGCATGTGCCTCTCCTAAAATATTTTTCCATTATTCCAACTCCCAACCTTTACACGTAACAAGGAAGGGTGGGGATGGGAAGGACTTAACACTGAAACCAAAGGTCTCCCTATAAGCTGAACCCTTTAACTGCATAACAATCTCCAGTGCAAAATCCAAGGGATTATCCCAGTTCTCTGTCACACAGAGAAACTGGTTTTCTGTTTTGACACCTATGAATCAAAACCTGGGGATGTTTTCTTCTGATGCAAAATACATTTAAAAAAATCCTTTAATTGGGGGCTCTTACAACATTCCACATATCAACTGTATCGAGTATATTAGTACCTATGTTGCCCATCAAAAAATTGAGGCTTTTTGGGGTCTTTTTGAGGTCTTTTCAGGGGTGTTTAGAGTCCAAGGCTTATTCCAACCGGGAGCACACACTCTGGGTTTGTGTTCCTTAGTGGTGTGATCCGGTAACCCAGGTAGCAACTTCCACGGAATCTGGTAATAGCAGGACCCTCTCCTGCAAACTGACCGCATCCACTTTAACTCCCCATGTCTGCTGTCCTACAGGGTAGTGTCTTCTGGATGGAACTTCCAAGATTAAGAGTCCATTCTTGTCATCGATGCCTGGTGAGCTTTCTTCAAGTCAAGTCATGGAGGTTCAATTGGAGGGTTACTTGCCCTGCTCTGCTGGCAGCCAAAGGCTGTGTGTCTTTTGAACAATATTGCTGGACACCATTCCTCCCCCGAGATCATCAAAAGGCTCATGTTCAGAAAGGTCAGGTAGCACTCCTCGCCTCCTCCCCAATCCACAGTAACCAATACGGGTCTCACAGCGATCCTCTAGATGGTTTCCAAGGCTATAGATCTTTGTGGGAACAGACGCAGCTCTTCAACACCGAATGAATAGTGGGCTTGAACCGGGGGTTTGGTGGTTAGCAGCCAACACCTAAACCCCAGCACCACCTGGGCTCACTTCAGTAACTGGCAATGAGAGAAACGAGCATGGACCTGTCCAAGGAAGACCCAGCTTTGTCCGCTGCTTCACTTCCGTTTCAGTGTCATGCAGCTTCTCAGCAAACCTTGGGCAAAAATCTTATTTTTCAGCTCAGGAAGCAAGCCTCCATATGGTGCCGCCCAAACGTGGCGATTTCTACATCCCAGTTTCCTGGGGACTCCTAAGAGACACACCTGGTGACCCCCATCTACCTGGAGTAGATGGCAACCGACCACGGAAGGTGGCCGCAACCATTCAAATCAGATTCGCTAAGGGTTTGCCAAGCAAGCTGCCATCAGGCTGACCCCTGTGTCAGAATCAAAAGCGATCCACGGGGGTTTCCTGAAATCGATCACCACGCCTTTCTTCTGAGGGGTCTCTGGGTGAACTAAACCTCCCATCTTTCGGTTAGCTGCGGAGTGTGTTTGCATGGCCCAGGGACATCAGCCAGTGTTATGCTGAATCACAGAAGCAAGTCCAAGATGCACGTGTGGGTCTGAGGTCGAGGCTCCTGACTCATAGCAACCCCGCAGCCGCTCCCCATGGAGAACTGCTGCCGAGGGCACTCTTTCCAGAAGCATATTGCCGGTCTTTCTCCCAAAGGTGCTGGATGGGACCAACCAACCAATTTTGTGGTTAGCAACTCAAACGCTTAACCACCCGCGCCACAAAGGCCTCTCTCCCATCAGAAATCACAATGATCCTCAGATGTTAAAGTAGCAAAGAAACCATGTTGGTGATTACTAGCCAACTGGATTAAGTATTGGCACAACTTACAGATTCACAGGCTACATAACAGATATGCATCGCTAACAGTCTTATAAAAAAGCTAAAGGTGACTGTCATTTCTCTTTTATTTAACAGGAAAAAATGGTTCGAGTTGAGAAAAAGGGCAATACTGCTTATACTCTAAACTTTGAACTCCCCTGCCTTCCCTTTCCCACCACCCGCCTCAGGCCAGGTCTACACAGCGAGATGCCTACAAGCTGACCTCCAGAGTTCAGAATGCATATGGATCAGGGCCTGACCCAGAACAGCATGGGGCCAAGGGTACTCGCTCAGACTCAGGGCAGAACCAAGCTAAATTTATCTTCTACTGGACTACTTAGTGGGGGTGGGGCGTTCACTCAAGTGGGAAAATACTCGGTTTGGGCATTGAACAAAGCTACACAAAATTCTACTTGAATCATTTGGTTAACGTTCAACCTCTGGCATTCACACACTGCGCCCCCACCCCACCACCACCACCCAGCACCTCCCCCTTCAGCACTGGTACTGACTGAGCTGCTCAGAAACCCCAGACCCTAATTTTCCCAGGGGTTGCCTCAAACATCTTTTATCATCCTGTGCATCGGGGTCCTAGCTAGCGATCATAAGAACACTGATGGCGGCAAAAGGTTAGTTGCAGAACTTCAAAAAAAAAAAATTAAAACCAAAATTAGGATTTGTTGTTCTCATGTTGCATGGAATCAGTTCCGACTCATAGCGACCCTATGTACACCGAAAAAAATCCTGCCCAGTCCTGTACCTGCCTCAGAACTGTTATGGGTAGTAAGCCACCTTGTCAAGGGCCTGCCTCGTTTTCCCTGACCCTCTACTTTCCCGAGCATGATGACCTTCACCAGGGGCTGGCCTCTCCTGATGACACGTCCAAAGTACTTGAGACGAAGCCCCGGTATCTTTGCTTGGAAGGAGCGTTCTAGGTGTACTTCTTCAAAGACAGCTTCTTCTTTTGGCAGTCCATGGTACTGTCAATATCCTGTGCCTGCACCGTAATTCAGACACTGATGCTTCTTGCGCCTTCCTTACTCAATATCCTGCATTCACACCCACAAGAGGGGAGTGAACACACCATGCTTCATTCTTGGGTCAAGGGCACCTTAGTCCTAAAATTAAGATCCTTGCTCTTTTTGATTAGCATTTATATTCAGGAAAAAATTGTCCTGAACAGCAAAAAAAATATCAAGTCTTAGTCTACTTCGGGCCAGGAGTATGTCAAGGCCACATCTTACAGTGGTTACCAAGTCAGTTCGCGGTCCGTTAGGTGCCATCAGCTGGTGTGGCCAGCAGCTAGCCCGCGTGACAGAGCAGAACTACTCCAGCGGCTTCCCCCTGGTTGTCATCTTCACGGCAGCAGATCTCCAGGCTTTTCTTCTGTGGTTCCACTGGGGGGCAGGGGGGTTTTGGTTTTTAAACCTCCACCCTCTTGTCGGTTAACAAACTTGGAATAAACACTCGAGTACCAATTTCTAACCCTCCTGGCAGCCTCCGAACCATCACCAGTCTCAGATGTCACGCTCTGACAGTTCGCGCACAATGTGCTGTGGGTTAATGAAGAGGCCTGTGTTCCAGTATTCCAAGGTTGAGAAAGAAACGAAACTACAGGCAGTGGTGCCATGCCATGAAAATTTAATGAGGCGCTTCTAGTCTTGGTCTAACTCCCACCCAAAGACCTTGTCCTGATAATTCTGGGTAAGAGAAGGTGGGGGGAAGCACTGATTCTGTTGTGAGTGTTTATTATTATGGTTGCCAGTCTGCTGGTACAAAAGGAGCCACTTAGAGGCGGGATCTCAATACTAGCAAGAGCTAGGAGTGAAGGGATTGCATCTTCTCTACACTAAGATCCCTGGCAGAGCGACTCTCCTGGATCTAGGACACAGTGGAGACATCTGAGGAGTGGCAGAAGGTGAGACAGAGCAGTGGACTTCCCAGCCCATCAACAAAGACAACTGTGTGCTTCCGGGCAGGAGGCTGGCCTCTGGAGTGGGGCGCCTCTGGGTGTTTAACTTAGGGAGCTGGGTGTGCTGATCCGAGGAGCTGGAGCTGAAAGCCTTCTGGTTGAGGCTTTTATTGGAGTGGCATGCCCTTTGGGCATTCATTAACAGCCTTAAAAGAACTTTGTACCCACATCCGGATGAACAACTGTATCCTGAGCATGTCTCACCTGCACTGTAACCTGTTAACTTCTATAATAAGCTGCACAGTCATGAACCTAGGTGAGTTCTGTGCGGTCACTGTAATGAATTAGAGCCCAGCAGAAAAGTTGACAGTGCTGTGGGAAACGGAGCAGTAAAAGCAGAGCGTGCCATGGGCTTCAGACAGCAAGAGGCTTCAAAAGGTTAGTGGAAAAAATGGAGCGAAAAGATACGGAATTTGTTTCCACGAACTCTTTGAGGCCCACTTCTGAGTCAGGGGAACTTAGTTCCAGGCTGGCTCCATAGCCAATGTCCTGTGGGACTCAGCACTGCCCTTCTGACATCCAGGCCACCAACACAACCAGAATCCATCGAGTCTGAATTCTGCAGCATGGGAGGACTGGCTTCTGGGTTATTAAAAATTGGTGGTACAGTAACGAAGCTTTACGAAAGGTTATCTAAAACGACATGTCAGGAACATCATAATACAAATTCTTAAAAGGAATTTCACGTATATATTATATAACACACAAACTGGATTAGTTAACACTGTTTCCATCGGTGTGTGAAGATTTTTCTGTCTATTTAATGTCCTATGACACCCTGGTAATGTAGTGGTTAAGCACCGGGCTGTGATCCACGTGGTTGGCGGTTCAAAACCAGCAGCAGCTCCTCAAGAAAGAGAATGAACCTCCTACTCCCCTAAACAGTCTCCAAAACCCGCAGGGGTCGCTAGGAGTCAGTACTGACTTGATGGCAGAGAGAATTAAAACCCTGTTGTTTTTCAATGGTCTTGTGTTAGGGCTGCTAAGCACAAGATCAGCAGGTCTAATCCACCAGCTCCTCCACAAGAGAAAGATGCGGCTTTCTACTCCCATAAAGAGTTACAGTCTTAGAAACCCAGAGGTGAAGTGCTAGCCTGCCCTACAGGGTCACTAGGAGTCAGCATCAGCTCGATGGCAGTGGGTTTGGGTTTCTATTTAATGCTAGCCTCCTCAGCACAATGGTACTCCATTCTCCAAAAGGTGCTGCAGCTCAACCACAGCTCTCAAAAGCAGAGGAAAGGCCTTGCTGTATCTCAGTGCCATAAACAGACAAGGCAGTTACACAAATCTTTTAAGGTTCAGTGGTGATATTTATTAAGCCCCCATAGGATTTAGTGTTGGTCCAAGTAGTTTCAACCCAAATAAAGAGCACAGTGACAAAATTACACCTAAATCTAACACTCTAGTGAATCACAGTCTACAAACGTGACCCCCCCCCCATCCCCACCTTTTTCTGTAGGAAAATAGCTCACTGAATCCTGATCTGAGAGAATCTGGACTTACTATGGGATCCAGAAAGCCTCTCTTCACTAGACCTTCAGTGGCTCTAACATGTTGACGGGAGAATTCCATTATTTTTCAATTCCACAAATTTCTTGAAACTACCTCATATGTATAAACACTCTTTGGTCTTATTTTTCTTATTTTCCTTTTATCTTTAGGGATGAAGGTGTGAAAAAGGAGAATTTCCAAGAAAGGACAAGATGACATGTGTCCGTAGCACAAAGAAAAGGGCACTTGCATGTTGCTCTACGCATGCCCTCTCCTCTTCTGTCACTCACACACACATCCTTTTTGTTTTTTTTTATCTTTCAGTGATCTGAAAGGCAAAGCACTGTTGGGATATTTACAGTGAGAAGCAGTTACAAGCTTGGGCAGTGGGATCAAGATTTGGAAGCATTACTTCACTTTCAGCTTTATCCATTTCTGTAATGTTTGAATTTTGAAAACAAAGCATTCCTTTTGCAGTTAAGAAAAGCCTGGTATGTCGAAGCGATCAGGTATAAGGCATCATCAGAACAAAAAATCTTACCATAGTGAATGAAGGGGTAAGTGCAGAGTGGAGACCCAAAGCCCAATTGTCGGCCACTGGAGATCCCCTTGCAGAGGGGTCTAGGGGAGGAGATGGGTCAGTCAAGGTGCGATATAGCACCGATAAAAATACATCTTTCCTTTAGTTCCTAAATGTTTCCCCCGCCCCCCTCCACTACCATGATCCAAATTCTACCTTGCAAGTCTGGCTAGACCAGAGGATGTACACTGGTTCAGATAGGAGCTGGAGGCACAGGGAATCCAGGGCGGATGATACCTTCAGGACCAGGGGTGTGAGTAGCGATGTTGGAAGGGTAGAGGGAGGATGGGTTGCAAAGAGGGAACCAATTACAAGGATCTACATGTGACCTCCTCCCTGGGGGACGGACAACAGAAAAGGGGGTGAAGGGAGACGTCAGACAGGGCAAGATATGACAAAATAATAATTTATAAATTATCAAGGGTTCATGAGGGAGGGGCGAGCGAGGAGGGGGGGAGAGGGGAAAAAAAGAGGACCTGATGCCAAGGGCTTAAGTGGAGAGCAGATGTTTTGAAAATGATGAGGGCAATGAATGTAGATGTGCTTTACACAATTGATGTATGTATGGATTGTGATAAGAGTTGTATGAGCCCCTAATAAAACGTTGTAAAATAATAACCAAAAGAAAAGCCTGGTACCCCTCCACCCTCGTCTCTTCTTGTTGAAGCACGGCCACGGACACAGGAGCATGCTCTTTTCTCTCGTCCTCAGAAGCAGGCACAACTCTACTCAATGCTCCCCAAATCCATCACCAAGCAAGTCCTGGAAACACTCCCTTTCACACATGCCCCGCCCCTCCCCTCCCCTCCAGCCATTCCTCTTAGTACTTCAGATGGCCACTAACCAGTCTCCCAGACACAGCCTGGACGGGCTCTCCTTAGCACATCACTCTCTCACAGGCGCAGACTTCTATATGATGCAAGACACAGCACCCCAGCAACAGCAGACACAGCCCTACTGACCAACCCAGGCCACATGCCCACCTCCCACGGCCTGTATCCTTCTTGGCCTGCCCCTCTCCATATCCCCTTTGAGAACGTCCAAACACTAGGTGCCCTCAGCGTTTGGTACGGCCAGCTGCTGCTCTAAGGGTGAAAGAGGCTTTCTACTCCAATAAAGACTTCCAGCCAACTCTGAATCCACTGACTCTATGGCTTAAGGCATTGAGATTTCAAACATTTCTTCTACATGCCTCATCCCTCAGGGATCTGTGGGTGGGGTGAACACCTGGCGATCCTCTTGTCAAGGACTGCTCAAAAGTCTCTCCTCCTGAAGGAGGCCTTCTTGGATGGTTCCTGGGTGGGTTAAACAGGTTTCCTTTTGGCTTCAATCCACTAGGTCGATACGCAAGGCTGGCAGTTCAAAACCTCCAGCAGCTCTGAGGGAGAAAGACTGGGCTTTCTACTCCATAAACAGTCTGGGAAACCCACAGGGGTCACTATGAGTCAGCACTGACTTGAGGACAGTGAGTAACTTTTAGTATTTTACAGCCTTTTATGACACCACATAGTTTTGTCTGTCCATCCATCTAACTAGATTGAAATTCCCTTGATTCTTACCACTACCTATGTCTTCAATGAAACCAACATAACCAACTGAATCAAACTAGTCGCTATCCAGTCAATTCCAATGCTCAGCAAGCCGGGCAAATACAAGTGTTTTCCAAGATAAGAAAACACAGAGGGTAAGAGAAGGGAGCTCAAGTCCCAGAAAGAACTGAAACAATGGCCTCCCACAACTACAGATCATGAAGATGGCAGAGGGCTGGACAACCCTTCCTCCTGCTGCAGTTCCCAGTGTCAGAAGCCAGTCAATAGCAGCCACCACTGATGAGGACGAGGATGGCACAGAGACTCTAGCACTCTGTTACCCTGGCTGCTGCTCCAGATTTCTGTGGGCTTCTCCCGGGAACAGAGGACCTGAGACAGGATCAGCACGTACTGTTTTACACCTCTTAATGTCTACTTCCTACTCCTTTCCCCTGCCTCCCTCTCAGGACACTACTCTACTTTTCCCACTGTGAAAAAAAAAAAAAAAAGCAAAAAAAATTACAGAATAAGCTAAGCATCCAATGAAGTTGTATGTTTGGTTTGGGGTTTAGGACAATGGTTTTAAAGACTAACTGTCTCAAGTGCTAGGTGTGTCCTGGTGCAGTGCCACCTCCTCCTGGCAGGCATGGCCTCATGGCATCTCTACCACAATCCTGTGGAGCAGTAGCACCTCATGCCTCTACGTTAGTCTTTTGAGGAAATAATACGGCAATTCATATTAGGCACAATATGTTAGGGTGAATTTTTACCCAAAGAGGTTGGTCTTTGTTCTAGACTCTGGAGATGACCTTTGAAGAGGCCTCCAGACCATACCTGAGGGCTTAGGATAATGAGGCGCTTCTTGGATGAGGGCTGGAAATGGCAGAAGGTCCAACCGGGTGACAGCAGTGCACCCTCAATCGGCCTATAAAATGAGGCTCACTAAAGGCTCTGGATACGGAATCTCCTGGGGCTTTGGAGTTGGTAACAGGCATTGGTACTCAGGGACAGGTAACACAGCCCTTTGGGGACCTGGAAGCTCCACACAAAGTACCCTCCCTATACATCAGTCCTTTCGTTTGCATATGTTTTCATTAGTAGAAGACTACAATTGCAATACGGTGCTTTCCCAAGTTCTGTAGGCCCTCTGGCGTATGACTGAATCTGAGCGACTAAAGGAGTCAGCCAGGTTAGACCTGAAGGGACCTATACCCCTAGCCCTCCATCCCCACTGTCAGCTTGAGGCTAGCTTCTGAAAATCTCCGAAAGTCTTGGGTAACTTGGCAGTTTAGAGAATTGTGTCCTTCCACTTGGGAGATCTGACCTAAAGATTTCAAATGGGTAGGGCCAGAAGAAATACTACATACGTGTGCCATTGAATTGAAAAGGAGTTCGTTCCATTTATTTCGTGTCAGAGAAGAGGCATCAATGTATTTCATCTGTCTCTGATACCAAACAGTATTTCCTCCACACTTTTCTAAAACAGCAACGTTGTATACGTCTCACCCCACCCCCAACAAAAAAGCACACCTACTGTTTTATGTAAGTCTGTGGATCTACCCACACCCTAGAATGAATCAAATTGGAACCCCAGGAACCTTTATTTCCCCTGCCTTCCAAAGAGTGCTTGGGTGTGGTTTTAGAGACATTATTAAATTTAGAAAGAACACTAAACTTGTTAAGACTGCTGTTCCCACACACATATACTGCAAGACAGAAACAACGTGGAGGGAGCTGCTCAGGTCCAGGGTGAGGGTTCGAATTAATTTAGGATTAAGCTGTACATCCCTAAGTCTACAGGCCAGAATGACTTGACTCTGATTTTAGTATTCCAGAATTCAAAGTACTACTCAGACTCTTCCTTTGTTCCAGGGAGCATCACTGGTCTTTTAGGGAATAGATGATGGGACTCTCCACATGTATGGTGGGAGAGAACATTTTTTTGCAGCAATTAGATAAAGGCTAACTGACAAAAGAATGATGGTAGGCTCTGACTTCTGGCACCTTCGGAGTCCCTGGGAGAGCGAGAATAAGTGAGTTCAGGCGAAGGAAATAGTTGTTTGATCAACAGCTGTCTGATTTTTCTTGGGGAAATTGCTGGTCAAGGTTTAGACCTCCTACAGAATGAAGTTTCGTCTTCCTAAGCAACTGTGAGAAAAGTCTTGTTGCCCGTTATCCTTGTCCACCTCTGGGATGTTATGAATCAACTTGGTTTCTGAGAATCTTGTGAAAGTGAGGCTCATACAGATAATATAAACCCAGACCCACTCCCACCAATTCTGACTCACCGCCACCCCAGATAGGGTAAATCTTTACTGGAACAGACAACAGGCTCAGCTTTCTCCCTAGGAATGGCTGGTAGGTTTGAACCAGCCACTCCAAAGGGAGGAAGCGGAGGCTGTCTGTAGCCTAACACCTAACCCACAGTGCACCACCGAGGCTCCTTACAGATAACATAAACCAAACTCACTGCCTGCTGAGTTGATTCTGCATACCCCATAAATGCATTCCATAAAAGCCATAAAAGCCATAAAAACATTTCGGAATGAAAAGAAAATTAAATATTTAATTTCTCTATTTGAAAAGGGCTTTTATAAAAACTTGATTTACATAGAAAAATTATGATTTGATTCAGCTACAACTGAATAAAAATTCTAATATCACTGTGCCTTGCATGCAATATTGAACTGCTCCAGCATTCCTAAAATAGCCAACGTATGTTCAACCATACTTCCCCCAAAGGGCAGTCCCGTTTACTAAGTGGTGCTGTTGCAGAAGGCTGGTCACTCCCTTACCGGGAAAGCCCTTTCCACCCTACTGCACACACCACCTCTGTCTGCCCAGCCAAATGCATCTCACCTCTCGGATATCAGAAGTTCATCTCTTCCCTCTTCTGAAAGAGGTCTCCTTTTGCATAGGTATCACTATTTTACAAGATCATGGTCACTCCATTTACATGGTGGTACAGCTTCAACTGTGCACGCTCACATTGGTTCGGCATTGCTGTGCTAGCCTCCAGGCCTCCAGTTTAAACCTATCAGCTGCCCTGTGGGGACCAGACCAGACTGTCTCATAAGCCCTGTAGATCAGCTCTACTAGTGCATGGAGTCACTAGGAGTCGGGCGGTGGTGGGAAATGTACACTGGAATCCTAACCCCTGTATTTGTAGGTGCAATCCTGTTTGGGAAAAAGGTTTTTTGTGTTAATTTGATCATACCCACATAGAGTGAGTTCTAATCTAGTCACCTCTGATTTGAAAGAAGAAAAAAAACACACAAAGTGGGGAAGAAGGTTGCCATGTGCAGACCGTCTACAAAGACAAAGCAACTAGTAATGCCCGAGGAGATGGACAATGTAGGCACCTGACTTGCACCACTACCTTAGAGAGCTCTGCAAAACAAATGTCTGTTCTTAGAAGTTAGTTACCCCTTGTGGTTTTTCTGTTACAGCAGCAATAGGAAATGAGGGCGCATGACTGCCCTGGCCGGGAGGGCCTTGGAGGAAGGAAACAAATGTCTCCATGCCTTTAGATCCACATTGAGTAGCACAGGATAAACTCTTGATGCAATTATTCATTTCAAATACACAAGGCCCCCCCCCCCACAAATGGGAGAAAAGCTCCGCTAGGCATTGTTCCCTCTAGCAAACCTCCAGCAACTCGCTTTGAGTTAGTGTACCCAGTGGTGTCGCCTGGGAAGGTTCTCTGAAGTCACAGTGAATTTTTTCTTACAAGCAGTTTCACTTGAACCTTGCTTTTTGTGATGGCTGATTTAAGAGAACTGTGTTCAGCTGTGAAATTTTGTTTCCTGCTCGGGGAAGAGTGCTGCAGAAACTGTTGTGATGTTGAACACTGCTTGCACAGCGCTACAGGAAAAACTGAAGTTTAAGAGTGGTTTTTCATTTCAAAAAAGGTGAAATGTCGATTGACGACAAACCTTGTTCTGGACATCTGTGAACTTCTCAAACGGATGAAAGTGTCGACCTGTACTGCATTTGGAGTTCATTCTACCAGATCAAGCTGTTAATCAAGCTTTCTACTTAGAGGTTTTCAAAAAATTGTGTAACAGTGTATGACAAAAAAGGCCTGATTTGTGGCAGACAGGGGACTGGTTTTGCTGCTACGACAATGTACCTGCTCACGCAGCCAAAGCCATCTCAGTGCGCTCATTGGGAAAACAAAACAAAACAAAAAAACCCAGCATGCCTTTCTTGCCCCACATCTGACCCTACTCCATGTGACTCTTTTGGTTCCATGAATGCAGAGGAACATGCAAGGACAGATATTTGTCAATGTAAAAGAGGAGAAGAAAAAGACATGGGAGATGCAGATGAGTCTGAAAAATGTTTCCAAGAATGGAATTGCAGATTTGACAAATGCATTAATTGTAATAGAGAGTGCTTTGAAGGTGATAAGCTTGGCTTGTAAAAAAATTTTTAAACATAGCTTGGGGTGGGAGAGGGTGGATGCTGAGGGATTTTTGGGGGGTACCCCTCGTATATCATTCAATAAAATCTCACACCTTAAATAATAGCTCTAAGATTTTGTTGTAGTTGCTTAATGTCCTGCAACACTTAATGCCATATTTGACCCAGAATCTTTTTGCCCCAGTGCTCCCTCCAAGAGAACCCAACTATATTACCTGATGTGACTCAGAGCCGGGCCATGCAGAGGAACAGAGAAGTCGTAGTATAAATGATAACGCAAGTATATGCAGGGGTAAAAAATGCTGGCCACACTGACAAACCCTATTTCCTCATTTTATTGCCTAAAATTCATTTTCCACCATTGTTCTGGACCATCTCATTTGTTCAATAAATTAACAAACCAATAAGAAACACAATAAAAAAGTCAGTCTATATTCAACCCCCCCAAAAAAACATAAATATGACTTCCTATCAAAGCTGTCCTATCAACGCCAGCCATAAAGCCGTTCACAGACCGTGTCTGGGCTGAAATCCAATTAAGTCATTTCTGTCTGAATATCCCCATAGAGCCTCCTGCTGAGCTCAAAGTGGAAATAATCATAAATGCCAGCTTAGCTGGGTAAGCACTTACAGCTGAAACCAGACAAGAGCAGGAAAACCTCCATGCCCCGCCTTTTAACTGGGCACAAAGAAAGAAAAGACATTTCCGTGACCATCTGGCAGAGAGTCAAAACCAACTTCCATGCCCAAGCAGGTCCTCTCAGCTAATCCTCCCCCAGTGTTTGCGTCAATGCGGAGCTTCGGTCCATTCATTTCACTCACATTATGAAACCATCGGCTGTGCAGGTCCCTACAGTGCAACTCTGTGCACTGAGGGAACAGTCAAGAGATTGCAGGCATTCTTCGCCATTCGCCAGTTTTCTCTGTCAACCCCTCATACAGTAGGGCCTTGAGATGAGTAAATCCTGGGGTTCACGACTGCCTCTGTGCATGGAACTTGTCCTGCAACAATGTAACTTCAATACCAAGTCCTCACTAGGAGGCTGGGGGGGGTGGATTTGGAGGTAAAGACTCAGTGTGTGAGTTTAAATTATTCCTTCACTTTCCTAAACATGCCTTGCAACTCATTATTCAGATGGCCCACTCAGCAAAATTCACAATCCTGAGCATCATGGACCGTGAAGTCAATTCAGCTCACAGTCCTTGGAACTGCAGGTATTCCAAGCATTCCAGAAATGGAGAGGGACTCTGGCCCTTTCTTCCGAAAGATCCTACCCCAGAGCTACTGAGTTAGACACAGACACTCTGAGGTTGATAGAAGTGCCTCAAGGGGGTTCTGTGGTAATCATTTTCTTCTATAAGCACTAATACCTAACTAGCCCCAAGGAAGTGGGAGATTGAAAGAGTCCCCAAAGTCCATCCCTCCCTTGAGTCTCTGGGTTCTTCAAATCGCTGCAGCATCCCACGCAACTCGTAAGTCTGATGAATTCTATCATGAGGTGGGGGTGCAGCTCAGTGCAGAGTCTCAAGGTCAGGCAGAGGTAAGCCAGATGCTGGGGTCAGTGGGCCCACTCCCCTCCTGGCTCTTGCCAGTCATGAGCCAGTCATGAGCCTCTGCTTTTCTAGTTACCTCCAGTAGGATGGCAGGGCAGGAGATCCTGTTTACAGTCACTCACAGGCGAAGACTAGAAGGCTCTTCCCCCACCTTCTTACCAGACCTATGCAAGGAAAGGTCCTTTGGTGGGAGTTACATGAAATCAAATTTCACCCAAATGTAATGATCTATTCTCCGCCCCTGAACTGTATCTTAATTGTGCACACATAACCCGGGGCCTGTGGCAGGATGTTTCCAGTTTCCAGTAGTCATTGGCCTCCTCCTCATCTTCATCAGACAGGCTTTTCCCCAGGCCCCTCCAGAACAATTTCCTTTCACTTCTTGGATGTAGCATAGAATTTCTAACTAGGATAACCATGAAACCTAGTGTGGTCCGGTTCACATCTGCTGCAGGAAGTTCAGCACTCTATCTCATCCGTTCCTGTGTGTGAGCAGCTTCCAAAAGGGGGCTGCAGCCTCAGGCTCAAGAGACCCAGAATTAATATACATCACATACGGGACTGTGGCTGGAAAGGCCGTTTTAACGGAATAGAACTCAGTGATGAAGACAAACCACAGTTGTTCTGCCAACTCGGCCTCTGACTCATGATGCGCCCAGCTGCAATGGAACAAAGTGCTGCCCAGTCCTGAGCCACTTGCCGGCCGATGATCAGACCATCAGAGATCTACTGGGGATCAGACTACTGGGAGCCACCGGGTTTTCACCAGCTGATTTGCACAAGCCTTTCTTCGTCCCTCTTACCCCAGGAGCTCCATGGACCCATGTTGCGTGTGATCGCAACACAGCAACATGCAGCTCTCCCGTGACAGACAGTCACAGCTGCGTGTGAGGTTTGTTGTCCAGATACACCACCTGGGCAGACTCGAACCAGCCCTGCCACCTTAAGAGCCACTACTGTAGAGAAAGCCAGTGAGGAGGACCGGTTCAAGAAACCCTTATTCTCCAAACCCTCATCATTTTTACACAAAGACTGCTGTGAAGAAGCCTAACCCAGGTGATCAAGCTGGCACCTTCTCCGCATATGATGCAAAGGACACAAGAATTCGGCTTGACACTAGATTAGTTAGTGGTTCCCAACCTTCCTCCTGACGTGACCCTTTGGTACAGTTCCTCATGTTGTGGTGACCCACGAACCATAAATATATTTTCATTGCTACTTCATCACTCTCATTTTGCTACAGTGATGAATCACGCGACCCCTCTGAAAGGTCGTTCGACCCCCAAAGGGACCACAACCCACACACAGGTTGAGAACCACTGCACTAGACACAAAGCCTAGCTCCGCACCTACCTTATTTTAAGGTTGCCACCTCAGAGACGAGGTTCCTTGGAGACAATGGCAGTCACCTTGCTGGCAGAATGAAATGACTCACACTGACTCACCGAGACTGTGTGCACACCTGCTGTGTGAACCCATGGTCTATAAACAAAGTGAAGGCCGAACGCCGCCCTTCTTAAGGAATTCACGTCAAATAGGAGACACCACAGCCTTACTCTGAAAAAATCCGCCTTTCAGAGAAATGTAATGAAGCTTTCCTAAGTAAGTTTTAAAAGAGTAGCAAGCTAGCCAAAACATCTGCCAATATCTGGCCTGCAATTAAAAGGGTCCTAAGGAGACTAGTACAATTCGTGATTAGCTTAGTGTAGTTGTCTTGGAGAAAACCACTTATGATTCAGCAGGAAGCGGTCTAGTCTCACTTTCCCAGATTGACCTTGAGCTAGGAATATAATGTCTTATGAAAAACACTTCTGCACGCCAAACCGCCCTAATTTGAATAATCACAGGGTTTCCTACATGCCATCCTCCTAAGGCTGTGTTCTCTCTCTCTCTCCTAGATAGACCCTAAGTTAAGTCATTCAACGAATAGTTACTGAACACCAGCTATTTGCCAGGCCCACCATTCAACTCCATTAGTCGCTCCTTGGGAGAAAGAGGAGGCTGAATTGTCCAGTTAAAAACTGTCTTTGGAAACCCCGAGAGTCAGGATCACGCTGGATTTGTTTGTTTCTTCAACCTGATAGCACTGTGTTCTTTCTTTCTTTGGTATTGGATGTTAAAAGGCAGAAGACACAAACACACTAGGGGGCGCAAAAAGTTTGGGAGGGGGAATGGAATTCCATTATCTTCTAATTCCATTGTTCCGTGAACTTTCTGAAGCCGTCCTGTATGTATTCCTTGCACTCACAAAGCAGCCAAAACAGCTAAGTGGGTCTTAAAGATACACACAGGGGAATTCAGGGTGGGTCTGATTATCACGCAAAGTCTGTATCTGACATAGAGTCAGACACAAATATCCATTAGGGACACAGGAAGGCTGATGCTCAGTGAGGCCTGGGGCTGCACATGCTGGACCCAGCCTCTTTGATACTAGTCAGGGCAAGTGATTTCTGATGGGAGAAAGGACATGTGCTTGCCAGAAATCTTATTCCATTTCATTGTGTCTGTTTCCAACCATCTCTCACTGCTCGTGTGTTTCCAACTCTGATTCAGTCATGAATGAATCTTATTCCTCCTTCGGCTCATTCTTACAAATATGAAGGGCAGGTGGGCTCCTAGGTTCTCAGTCAAGCTGGTGAACAAATGAAGGCCAAAGAGGATATCCAACAGAGACCATTCTCAAGGAGGCCTCAATGATGCTCTTGGAGGTGGCTACACAACAAGGTGACGAGCCTGTTGCCTGATTTAACATGACTATTGGCTTTGGAATTAAATATTAGCACCCTAACGTACTGGTTAAGGCTATTAGCAAGAGGATTTACTCTCTCTCTCTAAAAATCATGTTTTCCCCTCAATAAAATGGACGATAAGGAAAAAGCGATTTCTTGCAGATTTGTATATATTAAACAATAATCAAATTACTCAATGAGACTCACAGGTAGATGGTGTAGCTGCTATTAGCGGCTCTTTTATCATCTCAGATCCATGGCAACCCCACACAAAATGTAACACAACTTGGTCTGGTCCTGGCTAGTCTCATGTCTAAGTTAATTGACCAATGTTCTGTGATAACCCATAAAGTTCTTATTGGCTAATTATTGGAAGTAGAATGCCAGAACTTTTTCTGACTCTGTCCTAAGTCCAGAAACACTGCTGAACATGTCAACTACAGGTGATCCTACTGGTACCTGAGATAGCAAAGGCACAGGTCATATCTCATCATAGGAACAAAAAGCCACTATAGTAAGACAAACTGACAGGCGGTGGTAGAGGTACAAAATAGGCACTTAAAAGAGGGTCATTTTGCAAAGCAGGTGCATGGGCAAGTGCGGTGAAGAAAGCTGATGGTGCCTAGTTGTAAAAATATATAGAATCTCGGGTCCCATAAGCTGGAAGATAAACAAGGGGCCATCTAACTGAAAAACAACAAAGCCCACATGGAAAATGCATACCAGCCTGTGAGATGACAAGACATCCAAGGGATCAGGCATCAAAGACAAAAAAAAAAAAATCATAGCATTGTGAATGAGGGGAAGTGCAGAGTGGGGACCCAGGGCCCATCTGAGGGAAATTGGACATCCCCTTGCAGAAGGGTTGTGGGGAGGTGACGAGCCAGTCAAGGTGCAGTGCAGCAACGATGAAACATACAATTTTCCTCTAGTTCTTGAATGCTTCCTCCTCCCCACTATCATGATCCCAATTCTACCTTACATAACCAGTTCTACCTTACATGATCCCAATTCTACCTTACATTCTACCTTACATAACCAGTTGGACCGGAAGATGTACACTGGCATGGATAGGAACTAGAAATACGGGGAATCCAAGACAGATGAACCCCTCAAGAACAGTGGTGAGAGTGGCGATATCGGGAGGGTGGAGGGAGGGTGAGGGAGAAAGGAGAAACAGATGGCAAGGTCTACATATAACCTCCTCCCTGGAGGAAGGACAGCGGAGAACTGGGTGAGGAAGACGTCGGATGGTGTAAGATATGATAAACAATTATTTATAAATTTTTAAGGGTTCAGGGGATGGGGGGAATGGGGAGGGAGGGGAAAAACGAGGAGCTGATACCAAGGGCTCAAGTAGAAAGCAGGTGTTTTGAGAATGATGATGGCAACATATGTACGAATGTGCTGGACACAAATGATGTATGTACGGATTATGAAAAGAGTTGTATGAGCCCCTAATAAAATGACCAAATAAATAAATTGAATTAAATTTAAATGTAAATAAAAAATAAAAGAGGGTAATTTCTTTCTTTTTTTTAGCAGTTTATTTTTTTAAAACATTTTATTAGGGACTCATACAATTCATCACAATCCATACATATATCAATTGTGTAAAGCACATCTGTACATTCTTTGCCCTCACCAATTTCAAAGCATTTGCTCTCCAAGTAAGCCCTTTGCATCAGGTCCTCTTTTTTTTTTTTTTTTCCAGAAAAAGAGGGTCATTTTGTTCCCCGATCTGAATTGATTAGGGGGAGAACTGGCAGAGATAAGTTCCTCAGGTTGGGAGGCACTCAAAATTCAACTGAGGAAGAGCTGCCTCCTCAGAGTGGAGTTGATAATGACATGGAGGGAGTGAGGCTTTCAGGACAGTCACTTGGTGATAAGGCATGACTCACAATGAGAAGAAACAGTTGAAACATCTGTTAATAATCAGAGCTTGGAATGTATGAAGTATGAATCTAGGAAAGTTGGAAGTCATCAAAAATGAAATGGAGAGACACAAATGATGTATGTGCGGATTGTAAAAAGAGTTGTATGAGCCCCTAATAAAATGATTTTTTTTTAAATGAAATGGAGATCCCACCCGTCCCGTGCCCCAGGGTCCGAGTCCTGCGCTGTGACCATCCTCACCCGCAGGGAACATGTGCTGGGGTCCCGGGTTGGTGCGCTCTGGCCAGGCTCTCCTCTGGGTGCACAAGTTCACAGACAAACACGAATGGGTAACGATAGAAAATAGTATTGGAACCGTGGGGATCAGCCATTTTGCACAGAAAGCTTTGGGAGATGTTGTTTACTGTAGTCTCCTGAAGTTGGGACAAAGCTGAACAAACAGGATGAGTCCGGTGCTCTGGATGTGTGTGAATGCTGCTAGTGAACTCTACTCTCTCTTATCCGGAGAAGTCACAGAAATTAAGGACGCACTTAGAGAGAATCCCGGGCTTATGAACAAATCCTGTCATGAAGATGGTTGGCTGATCAAGATGACACTGACTAATCCTTCAGACATTGATGAACTAATGAGTGAAGAGGCCTATGAGAAATACATAAAGTCCATCGGGGAGTGAAAATGGGACCCCTGAATAAACTAATAGGAAACTAAAAAAAAAAGAAATGTAATGCATAGAGATTGTTATCTTAGGCATTAATATGCTCAAGTGAACTGGTATTGGCCCTTTTTAATCATATAACTATGCTGAGAATGGAAAGTTCTAGAGAACTGGCATCACAATCACCATCAAAAAGAACCTTTCAAGATTTTGAAGTACATTATCCTGTGACAATATCCATACATCTACAGAGAAAGTACAACTATCACTCAAATGTACACGCCAACCACTAAACCTAGTGATGAAGAAAATGAAGAATTCTACCAATTTCTTCAATCTGAAACTGATCGAGCATGGAACATGATGCACTGAAAATTATTGATGATTAGAACACATACATTAGAAACAGAAGAAAGACTGGTACTGGGGAAACATGGCCTTGGGAAAAGAAATGACGCTGGAGATTGCATGACAGAATCTTATAAGGCCAAGAACGTCTTCATTGCAAATACCGTTTCAACAGCATAAAAAGGCAACGATACAAGAGTAGATTTGAATCACTGAACATTAATTAATGCAGAAGACCCGACTAGAGGCGGGATGACATCCAAAACTTCATACATGAGAATGCAAAAAGTCGTGAAAAAGACAAAAGGTGGGGTGGAGACAAGATCACAAGGGATGACAGGAGACTCTGAAACTTGATCTTGAAAGTTGAATAGCTAAAGCAAATGTAAGACACGATTAAAGAAAAAAGCAAAAAAAAAAACAAACAAACCCAAAACTAAAACAGATCATTTCAAAGGGCAGCTCAAGAAGACAAGGTATTATAAGGATAAGTACAAAGGCCGGGCGTTAGAAAACCAGAATGGAACAGTACACTCCATTGATAAGAAGCGGAAAACATATCAAGCGAGGAGCTGCGATGTTGAAGGATTCTTAAGCAAAATATTGAAAGACACAGGAAGCATCCAAAGAGATGGAAAGACCCCTCAGTCACTGCACCAAAACAGGGCTGTAACCATTTCTAAAGGTAGCATATGATACAGAATTGACTTGACTTTAAAGGAGTAAAAGCTGCACTGAAGGCATTTGTGAGAGAGACACAAGACTCCAGGAAATGACGGACTACCACGTGAAATGTTTTTGTTTTTTGTTTTTTCCCCCCCCCCCCGTAATGAGTCATAGACTCAGAACCCCAAGGGACAGTTCTGTTCTGACCTAGAGGGTTGCTATGAGTCAGAATTGACTCCACAACAAGGGATTTAGATCAAGATGTAGATAGAATCTTCTCTTCAATGAAAATGTCCCTGGGCAAGCGTCCCAAGAGACCCTGTGTCAGTGGGTCTGGCAAGGTCTAGTGACCTACAGGTTAACTCACAAGTGAAATGTTTTAAGCAGCTGAGGAAGAACTGGCAGTACTCACACATCTATGACAAGAAAACTTGGAAGACAACTACCTGGCCAACTGATAGTAAGAGATTCATGTTTGTAACCAGGCAAAGAAAAGTGACTGGACAGAACTCAGAAACTATCCAAAAAGATCAATATCCCACGCAAGGGAAATTTTGCTTAAGATCACTCAACAGAGATTCCAGTAGCACAACAGGGAGCTGAGATACTCAAACGAGGTTCCGAAGAGGACGGGAAACGAAGGCAGCATTGGTGACAGCTGAAGAATGTTGGCTGAAGGTAGAGAATGCCAGAAGGATGCCTGATTCGCTGTGCTTTACTTGACTGACTATGCAAAGGCATTTGATTGTGCGGCTCATTAAAACATAGATGGATAATATTACAAAGAAGGGAATTGCAGAATACTGTATTTTGCGCATGAAAAATCTGTACAGAACAAGGGAATTCTGCATGTATTTTGGACATGTGGTCCTGAGAGACCAGTTCCTGGAGAAGGACATCACGCTTGGGGAAGTGGAGCAGCGAAAAACACTCTGGACAAGATGGGTTGACACAGTGGCTGCAACAATGGGTTCAAACATAAGGACTATGAGGTTGGCGCAGGACTGGACAGTGTTTCGTTCCGTTGGACAGAAGGGTACTACGAGTTGGAGCTGCCTTGTTGGCACCTAAACACCCAACCTTTGAATACACTGGGCCTGCCAGCAAGACCAGAAACAATCCTATGACTGATGCCACAGGGTAAACAGATTGGACAAGAAGACAAATGAAGGCGGACATCAGGAACACCCTCTGTTCACTGACATCGGTGCACTCTAAGATTTCCTTGCTACCCCAAATTCCCCCTCTCTCTTTTTCTACTCAGCTATTCAGCAGGTGACAAAGGCCTTGCCAATGCTCCATCTTTCTCCATTCATTTTCTTTCAGTCAATGTTGTACATTGCTTTGTCTGTAGTCAAGCTCAGAGTTTAAGAAAATAATGTCCCCTCAATTGTGTACTAAGTGCACAAGATGAGAGAAGAGGTAAGCTGGTCAGTGGCTATCAGTCAGGATTGGGGGGGGAGAGGGGAGGTCTTATAGAGCTAGTGCTGAGAAGGCAGGTGATCACAGACTCATCCCAAAGTAGTCAGTAGTCCAGAAGTCTTCCAGAAAATAATCAAGGTCCAAAATAAATACTTTAACACTAGAGAGTCCCAGGGCACATACATGACAGAGTCTAATCTTATCCAGATCCCCTACTGAAACTGAGCCATACGAAACCAAGCCAAGAAGAAATGCTGACGGGCTTAAGGCTCTCAGCTTTCACCTGTACTTAGTAATCAGTTTAATCGTCTCTTGCCTGATTCTGCCTTTTTCTCCATTTAGAAAATTAGAACAATAACTGCCGACATGTCTCCAATCTTCTCGCCTCGCTCTTCTCCGTTAAGGTCGCTCAAATAATAGCAAGAGTCTGCCGCTCATCACACTAAATTCCTATCACTCATCTGAACCCACCTTTCCCCCAGCTTGCATCTCAACTCGTTAACGAGATTGGTTCCATCAGTTCTACTTTTAAGATTATGCTGTTTTATATACTTTTTTAAAAAGAAAGGACAGCAGCAAATGTGAAAGTATAAATGGAAGTCTCTCAATCTTGCCCGCCCATTAGTCACATCAGACACCAAGCACAGAACTGACTCGAGTGCCCAATTCTCTCAAACAGACCACAACAAGCATTCTCTCCACCCACCTTTAGATGTTTGATTTTGAGGTCAACCTCATGTCACCCTCAGTTTTAGCCCACTGTGGGTTACTCACACATGTAATTTAATCCTAAATTACATATGATCTTCCTTTAGGTTCCCCACGCAAGTTAAAAGCTCAGGAACTACATGTGTCAGAATTCCATGTACTAAGAAGAGAAGGACACAGAGCCAGGTGATGGCATCAATCATTTCCTGGGCCCCAGATCGTGTCAAGTGCTTTTCATGCACTGTCACACTCAGTCCTCTAACATCAGGACAATGCTTCACTGCCTTCAGTCTACCTTAGCAGTGAGGTAACCCACACAGGCTCACGTGGGCTGACTTCTTCACAGCCCTTGGCCTTGACCTTCCTTTCTTGATCCCTGAGCTAGGCTTCACAGTGTAGAGACAGCTCAACAACCCCTTCTTCCAGCCGAGTGTTTGCTTAGGGTACAGATAAGCCAAACGAAACCACACTCAATGACATGCAGTTGATGCTGATGCATAACAACCCTCCCGGACAGAGAACTGCCCATGAGTTTCTGAGACTAACTTTTTATGGGACTAGAAAAGCCACATCCTTTTCCCTCAGAGCTGCTGGTGGTAATTGAACTTCTGGCCTTGTAGTCAAGCAGGGCAGGGATGAGGGACCTTCTTTCTGCCAAGGACCCTTTTGGATAGTTATATAAAATCATTTATGGGACATAATGGCCAAACATTTATTAATTCATCCCTAATGTGACGGCTTCGCTGGTGGTGTAATGGTTATGCGTTGGGCAGTGATCCACATGGTCAGCAGTTCAAAACTACCAGGAGCTCCAAGGGACAAAGACTGGGCTTTCTCCACCTGTTAACAGTTATAGTCTCGGAAAATCCATGGGGTGTGTGTGTGGGGGGGGGGGGGCGGAGCTGCTATTAGTCAGCATTCACTCAGTGGTCGTAAGTTGGGGTAATGTGATGGCTAGAACGGCTTCTCTATGGTGAGGCCTGTGATGTTAGCTGGTATTGGTGATCTTGATAGTCTTATACAGTACGCAGGCCTGCCATTGCCCGCCCTTGGCTTATGGGGGACACTATAGATCCCTGTCAAATACTGATGCAAATAGAGACTGTAGCTGTATGGGAGGCAGAGGCAGTGCTTTTTACAGACGTGCAGTGTTCCTTATGAACATAAGCTATGATACCAAAGAAAACTCCCCACGGTATTCTTTCCAAACTGTGTGGCTCTCAAACCCCATGTTTTTGTTTTTCTTTTTAAAAAAAGCTCCATCAGCAACCATGACCATCAGCATCCTTAACCTGCCTCCTGAAGCCAAGAACGGAGCCAGGCAAAATACAGGAGGGGAGGCCCAGCTCAGAAAGTCAAGACAAGGAACACCATCTTTCTTATCAGGAGAAATTTTCTTTGTTTAAGCTGTATAACTCAAAATTTTATTAGATGAATTAAACTCATAAATTCAAAAAAAAATTTTTCTGTGGCAAAATATTAAAGACGAGCACAAAGCTAAGGGAAAGATCTGTGCAATTCATGGAACACAAATCAAGCAAAGATCTCCCCAAAACAGCAAGAGATCCCGGAAGTTGACTGGGAAAAAGTAACCAACAAATGGAAACTAGGAAGGGAAACTCTGGCAATAAAATGCACACATGAAAGAGTGCTAGACTTCACTCATAATTAGATAGATGTACACTGAGATTTCAAAGATAGCACCTCTCAGCTGTAAGGATGTCAGAGATTACATAGTGTAATACTAATAACAGCTTAACATGAATCCCGTGACGTTGAAAATTGTATGGTAGGTTTCTAAGATGTTAACATTTGAGGATTCTAGATGAAAAATAAATATGCTAAGCAAATAATCTGAAAAGCTGAACAATATGAAGGTGGAGGTGGTATGAGTCGGAAGAATGTTCATGAAAACCTGCAGTGTGCAGAAGACACAACTTTGCTTGCTGAAAACTAAGAGGCCTCGTAGCACTTCCTGAAGAAGCTCACAGAAGGCAGCCTTCAGTATGGAGTGTGTCTTTACATAAAGAAAACAAAATCCTCACAACTGGGCCAACATACAATCTATTATGAAAACCAGAGACATTAACAAGAGTCAAAAACTCCATTTTACTTGGATCCACAATCTACAGCCATGGAGACAGCACTCACGAAATCAAGTGATGCTTGACTGCATGGGGCACATTTGCCGTAAAAGACCTCTGTAAGATGTTTTCTAAAAGCAAAGATGTCATTTTGAGTTCTAACATATGCCTGACCCAAACCAACCAAGCTATTTTCAATCACCTCATATCCACCCAGGTGAAAGCTGGACAATAATGATTCAAACGATCCAGAAAGAATCGTTGCGTTTCAATTTCGATGTTGGTGAAAATACAGACCACACATCATGAAATGCCTAAGAATGAGCGCACGTGCCTTGGAAAAAGTATGTATCAAGCATGTAAGACCCAAGAAAAAAACCACACCTAAGGTGAATAGGGAAGGACATGGAGTGGAGACCCAATGCCCATCTGTAGACAATTGAACCTCCCCTCACAGAAGGGTCACAGGGAAGAGATGAGCCAGTCAGGGTGCAGTATAGCACTGATGAAACACACAACTTTCCTCTAGTTCTTCAGTGCTTCCTTCACCCCACTATTATGACCTCAATCCTACCTTACAAATCGGAATAGACCACAGGATGCACACTGCTACAGATAAGAGCCTGCAACACAGGGAATCCAGGATAGATAAACCCCTCAGGGCCAACAATGAGAGTAGAGATACCAGGAGGATTAGGGGATGGTGGGGGGATAAAGGAGGAAATCAATCACAAGGATCAATCTAGAACCCCCTCCCAGGGGGACAAAGAATGGAAAAGTGGGTGAGGGGCAACAGAAGACGATGTAAGATATGGACAAAATAATCTATAATTTATCAAGGGTTCGTGAGGGAGAGTGGGTGGGGAAGGGAGGGGGAAGAAATGGGGAGCTGATATCAGGGGCTCAAGTGATAAGGGAATGCTTTGAAAATGGTGATGGTGGCATATGTGTAAATGTGCTTGACACACTGAATGAACGTATAGATTGTGATAAGAAATGTTTAAGAGCCCCCAATAAAAGTATTTCAAAAAAAGAAAAGAAATATAGAGTCAGTATGCTCCATGACGTACAGAAAGAAATCACTGAGTCACATACCTTAGACAAGGTAATGGGAGAGGCCTGTCCCTAGAGAAGGCAGGATGCTTGGGAAAGGGATCAGCGAAAGGGAGGAAGAGGTCAATGAGATGGACTGACAGTCGCGGCCAGCAATGGGCTCAAACGTCACAGGTGTGAGGATGGGGCAGCAACAGGAAGTATTTTGTAGAACATAGGATCCCTGTGAGCCCGCAGCTCAGTGGCACCTACCAGCAGAATTCTCTGTGCTTCGGTCAGTTTCAAAATGACAGCAATAAGATAGAAAAGTTAACAAAGTATTCTAAGTAGGATACAATATTATAGTGGTGAGGCGGTGGTAAAACTGGCACTCAAGATACTGGAGATAACGGACAAAATTACACGACTCCAAGCCTCTGGATGGTGTAAACCACTAGGTGTTCGACAACTAACGGGAAGACTGGCAGTTCAAATCCACCCAGAGTCTCCTCCTTTAAAGGATGGCCTTGATGAGACCGTGGTATTACTATTTCCAATAAATGTTTCACGGCAAAAGAACAGTAAGTAGAAGAAAACAAGTTGCAGGCTAACATTAACTCCTACCCCGACCTTATACAGAACACTGAATCCTGAAGATACTTAGGTTCAAAAATACATCTTCTGGAGGTAGGGAATAATTTAATACTGCTGATGACATAGATGGATTGAAATGATAAATTAATGAAAATCCAGCTATAATTTTGTTATCCTGGCATATGAACCGAATCAGATTAATTCAGCTGGTCATCCCATAGCCGGACCTTGCTTGGGGTAAATAAATAGCTTAACGATCTGCAGTGAGTGCCAGTGCTTCCAAAAGTTACGAAGCCATAAATTAATAAGTAGAGGGCACACGAAACGGCTAAAAGGGTTGTTTGTTGCCAAGTTTATTAACTGGCCTTCTTTTCTAGAGACACCTTGTTCCCCCAGCAAGGCGACAGCTGACAGCATTCGGCGATGCAAGGCACTTCATTTTCACAATGGCCACAGAAAGACTCTGCACTTGCTCACTAAGCAAAACTGAGGCAAAGTCTCAATAGTTAGGAGCCTTGGTTAGGAGTTGTTGCAAAATCCAATTACGGATTACTCCACTGCCATTCCGGTCTTCTCCCATGGGGGTTATGCCAGAAACCAAACAAGACGTAGAGCCGCACCGCCCCGCATCACCCCTGAAACTCCTTTGGGTCCCCACCACCTGGATGCTTCTCAACATATCCTCCATTTGAGTCTGCCCACTCCTACTGAAGGCAGGGCTGCCCCCTCTAACCCTTTCCTGAAGAATTCCACGCCCTTTGATGTAAAACTGGCGAAAGGGCAACAATGGACATCCTTGAGCAACACAAATTGTATTCCTTCTCCATGCTCTCTGAGTTTAGGGCACAACAAGAACAAAGTCTGAAGGAGCAAAAGCAAGGCTGGAGGGTGAAGGGGGGTATCATTTCCCAAAGACACCTCACTCTCTCAGGACGGCACCTGCTACGCTCAAAGAATGATGGAAATCATTTTCCTTAGCACAAGCTTAGTGGCCCATCTCTCACCAATGAAGCTTAATGTTTTCTGAAAACTTCTCCATAATACGTCCTGTGATCATCCTGTGTCAATCCAGAAAATGTACCAAGATCACTGCTCTGCATGCCCAAAAGCAACAGTCATAAGCTTCTGAGTGGTCTGCTTGTCTTGAATGCAACTAGCCTGGCAGATTCCCTCTTCAGTCACTGTTTTGTTTGGACCTTGTGCATACATCATATTGGCCAATCCAGTACTTTCGCCGCTATGACTCACTCCATAAGATCACCTCCAGTAACTCTGATCTTGCTTTAAAGATCAAGTGTTTCAGATAGCTGAGACCAAGATGCTTGTTTAAAACTGAAAATACCAAAACATGCCACCTTCGGTAACAATAATTCTACCAGTTTGGGTGACTTGGGCCACCATTTCTCCATTGGTCCAAGTTGACAGTCTTGCCTCTCCTGGCTCATCTTTGAGGTCTTCCCAACTTCTTGGGAAAACATCTGACCCATTTAAAAACCACTGTTTTATGGGAGACAGCAATCTTGTTAGGTGCATAGCAAAGCTTCTACAGTTCGGGAAGAACTTGAGTTTAAACTTTTCGAATTAAATGGTCCCCTCCCCCACCCCATGGCACAAAAGCATTCCCTCTTTAAGAATGCACCCTAATGAGACTAAGACCTCACTGAGAGAACATGGCTGCAGTCATTCGCTGGTCACAGAGACATGTTTAAACACATCTCGTTTGAAATAAACTCATGCATGAGCTGAAACCCCCATGGCGATATTTTTTTTACTTGTATCTTCAAACAGTATTTTCAGAACTTCCCTTTTTTTCTGCCAACACAAATCAGCAGCTTGCTACTGGTTTTCCTTAGAAAGACTGGGAATGGCTTTGGCCTTGGATCGCACAATAGGGAGCTGCACTGCTGACAGACTCCGTGTGCCCCAAAGCCTGTGAGGCCCGTACTCACCGCCCAGAAACAGCACAACTTTGATTTTTAGCTTTTTTTAATTGGATTTCTGAGCAGACATAAGAAGACACAACCACGGCTAGAGCCATGCCCTGACAGAAGAGGCGTAGCCCAAAGTAGTGCTTCCCAAGACCTTGGATTCTGCAGAAGAGAAAGACTAATAAATGCCACCTTTTTGTTGGGGGTCGGGGGACACACCACTGGAACCTGCTAATCAGAAACCAATGCTAACTTGGCTTTCTTCCAAGGAGTAGCTGATGGTTTTGAACTACTGATCTTGAGGTTAGCAGCCCAATGGGTAATTAGACTGGAAACCTACTTTTTACGTGTCACGTATTCCTGTCATGAGACCTTTCTCTGCAAATTGATCAAGTGCAGCTAAGTACAATGTCGGGACCCCACCAGGCCACCTCTGTATAAAAAGGGATATTGTCCACTATTCCTCCTTACCACACTATACCTACAGCCGTCAAAACCGAGATGAACTTGAAGGACTCAATGCTCTGTAGTTGAAAACAACCGATTGCGTAAGTTTCAGAAAGGAGGCAACACAAAGAGATAGCCGTTTAGCAGACTTCTGTCACCCAGAACAAAATGACTACACCCTGATGGCACAATGGTAACAACAGCAGTTCCAAACCACCGCCCCCCTCCTTGGGAGAAAGATGAGGCGTTTAGTCTCAGAAACCCGCAGGGGCAGTTCCACCCCCTCCTACAGCGTCGCAACATGTCTGAAACGTCTCGATGGCAGTGAGTTTTGGAAGAGCAGCAAAGCTAGCTGTCATCTTCCCAACTGGGACCTCAACTCCCACGTGCTTCTGCAGCGATCCTCTCATAAAGGGCTTTACTTCCAAGCCAACCATGAGTCTGTAATGCCGCCAGTTCTTCCACATTTCAACTTCAGTCACCTTAAACCGTGCTGTGCATTCCCTATGTGCTTGACAGGAAATCCCGTTTCACGGAGAGCCGCAATCAAGGAGAATTTACCTCGCAGTAAAACTGTAGCTGCACATAGGATTTATAACAGACTAAACTCCAATGGAAGTTTCAAGCACAGTTATTTTTCTCTTTATGTAAGTGTGTTGAATCTGATGTACTGGGATGGTTTCCATTTTAAATGATTTATGTTTTCGTAAAGTTCTCGATGCAAATTGCCTAGTTAAAATGAAGGGGGGAAGGGGGAAAGAAAGAGGGAGCGAGGTAGGCAAGCAGGCAGGAGGATGAATAAAAGGAGGCTAATGGGAAAAGGCACCAGTTCCCATATTAAAGCTCCAGTCTAAGGGAACAAGGGATATGAGGGGTCAGATGAGTCTTCCTCTTGGGGTTTCCCCAAGCATTGTAGGAAGTGACAGGACACTGTCAAGTATCCCCTGGGGGTTAAATCACCCCAGGTTCAAACCACTAATCTGGAATGCATACAAATCAGATCAAGTTTGGTCTTTTTGCTTGTTTCTGAATTTTCCATATGAATAAAAAATATTCCTGTACCAGGGAGCAAAAAGTTTGCAGACAAAATTCTGTTATATTTTAATGAATTTGGAAGTGTCTTTGGATTTCGAACTATTTTGGAATGTGAGGAAAATATGTAGTGGAGTAAAGAAAGTTTATGGCGCCCGGCTATCAAAGATATAGCATCTGGGGTCTTAAAGGCTTGAAAGTGAACAAGCGGCCATCTAGCTCAGAAGCAAAGCCTACATGGAAGAAGCACACCAGCCTGTGTGATCATGAAGGGCCAAAGGGATCAGGTATCGGCCATCATCAGAAAAAAAAGTCTTATCATAGTGAAAGAGGGGGGGGGGGTGCGGAGTGGAGACCCAGAGCCCATTTGTAGGCCACTGGACATCCCCTTACAGACGGATCTCAGGGAGGAGACAAGCCAATAAGGGTGCAGTGTAGCAACGATGAAACACACAACTTTCCTCTAGTTCCTAAATGCTTCCTCCTCCCCCACTATAATGATCCCAGTTCTACCTTACAAATCTGGCTAAACCAGAGGATGTACACTGGTATAGATAGGAATTGGAAACACAGGGAATCCAGGGCAGATGGTCCCTTCAGGACCAGTGATATGGTGGTGACACTGGGAGGGTGGGTTGGAAAGGGGAAACTAATTACAAGGACCTACATGTGACCTCCTCCATGGGGGACGGACATCAGAAAAGTGTGTGAAGGGAGATGTCGGACAGTGCAAGATATAACAATAATTTATAAATTATCAAGGGTTCATGAGGGATGAGGTTGTGGGGAGGGAGGAGTAAAAATGAGGAGCTGATGCCAGGGGCTTAGGTGGAGAGCAAATGTTTTGAGAATGATGAGGGCAATGAATGTACAAATGCACTTTACACAATTGATGTATGTACAGATTGTGATGACTTATATGAGCCCCTAATAAAATGATTTAAAAAGAAAGAAAGAAAATATGTAGTGGTGGTGGCTACCATTATTCGCTCCAAGCACAAAATAGGCACATTAACTACAACCCATTTTATGATGAACTACATTACATATGCCACTGTCATTAGACTAAAACTGGCAACTCCAGCTTATTCAAATGACACTAATCTATACTGATGGAGAAAGTTTGTAGAGTATGCTCTTCTTTAAGAGGAAATTAAAAAAATAAGTATAAAGATGTATATGTTGTTGACATTTTACAAACAAATAAAGGGGGAAGGAAGAAACACAAAACCCCTTTACAGCATGGAGCTCGAAAGGAGTGAGAACAGAAAAGAGGAGAGGACTTGAAGTACAATGCTGGTCTTCTCTGAACACAGTCTGGGCACGGCAACCTGCTAACCATACACCAGTGCTAACTCGGCTTTCTCCCGAGGAGATGCTGGTGGTTTTGAACCGCTGATCTTGAGGTTAGCAGCCCAATGGGTAACCACTAAGCCACCAGGGCTCCTTGGTAAAACAGAAGGCAGATGGATTGACACTTGGCAGTGTTTTGCTCTGTTGTGTCCAGGGTCAGTCCGACTCAGAATCAACTAGAGGACACCTAACAGCAAAAAGGATTTTGTGTGGTCTGGGCAGGGAGGCAATTCCTTGGGGGAGGAGTAACGGCAACCCTCATGAAGCCATCATAAATCGCAAAAAATTAAATCCTGGAATCAAAAACCAAACCCATTACCACTGAGTCCTGTACTACTCGTGAGGGCCCTTCACAGGGTTCCTGAGACTCGAAGTCATTATAGGATCAGACAGCCTCATTTTTCCCCAGAGGAGCAGCTGGTGGGTTTTAACTGCTGACCTTGAGGTTAGCTGTCTATCACTTACCCACCGGGGTTTGATAAAGGGGTAAGTATCTCCTGATTTAATGCGTTCCTTTTAACAAAGGAGATTATTAAAGTCCCGAATGGCGGAGGCCCCGGGCAGGGAGGTTTTGCTTTGTCTCACAGCGTGAGAACACAAGGCCAGCACTCACAGTTCTATTCCTCACAGGTACAGATCTCCAGGGCCCCAGAAAGTCCAGAGCCTGGTATTATCAAAGTGGTATTCTTGTCTGTTTCTGATGGTTTGTATTTGGGTGGGTGCTGACATAGACTGAGAGGGGCAGCTTGGGTTAAGTTCATGCCAATTCTGTGGCTAGGGACCCAGCGGGCAGAGTGGGCCAAGGATTGGCTGACTAGACCCTGCTCAGGCTTGAAAGCAACAGCCCCAAATGCTGCACCCACATTAAGCTTACAGGCATCAGCTGCCAAAGGTGACCTCTGGCAAAGAGGGGCCGGTCACAGGGGAGAACTCTGTTCCACACGACTCTGAACAGCCATGCTTTCTCCAGGACCACCTCCAGGTGGATGAGACTTCTCAAACTTCCACTGAGAGCAATTGAGCTTTATATAAAACGAATGTTCCACCTAGGGACCCCAGGTCCTCCACGGAGCTCTGCTAAAGACCAACTCCACATAATTATATGTCTGCGCTACAGTGTGCTAAGAAATGTGTACAAGAAATGTGGAATTCAAGGCACCCTCCCTTTCACCCCGGAGTAAGGGCACACCGAGGATAATATGGTATCAACTGGACTTGATGCGACACTGCCCGGTGCATGTCTACAGACGGCAACTCTGCCCTGAAAACGTGGGCTCCATCCATGACTGCTCTTGGGATGGTAGGAGGAGCAAGAAGGGAAGGGGCCTGGGGAAGCTGGCGGTGCTCCCAGGCTGCTAGGGGATCCACTTACCACCGGGCGCCCTGCCTCACCCACAGCCCTGCTGGTGGCATTCCCCGCCCCCCCACCCCCAACGCCCAGCGGGGCCACCTGCTCAGCATACGGTACAGAGCAGCGCAGAGCCCGACAACGGTTACTGCTTTGAGTCAACAGTGCAACATCTACTAAAAATAGACGGCAAGCAATTATGCAAGCTGCAGGAAGTATAGGAAAGAGATAGTCTATAATTTTAATCCGATCAAGCAAATTCTAATGACAGGAACACTATTTCTTAATGGTTTACTCTTATGCCTCAATGTTCTGGTCTATTTATGGGCTATGATAAAAAAAGAAATGTCTTATTGTATTTTTAGCTCACAAATAAACTTTTAATTCTCCCCTTTCTGGAAATAGAAAGTAACGTTGCAGATACAGCATTAGAAAGAAAAACCAAGATGTGTGGAAGATGGGACAGTTCTGCTTCTTTGCACTTACATTGAAGAGAGCACACGCTTCGGCATGCATTCCCACGAAGGAAAAATGCAACACCTGCTTGTGTACAAGCAGTTAAAAACTTCTGGAATCACATCAACTCTTCACTGGCTGATGGCACGAGCAGGGGTTTTCAGCTTGTGCCCCTTAACCAGCAAGTGCGAATTCTGCCCCCAAACAAGTGAAGCAGAAACCGGGATGGGGGGCGCAGCACCCCGGCTAGACTGGAGAGTGAGAACCAGGATGACAGGTTCTCTGGAGCAGACAGGGAGATGCCTAAGAAATGTGCAGCGTGCACTGCTCAGACAGGTTTCCTTGCCCGCTTAACAGGGTCAGAGTGGTATCTAACAAGACAATCACTGAGCAGAAAGATCCAAGAAGCGCATGTCTTCAAAACCAAACAAAAACTTTCCTTGGGAGCAAAAGAAACAAGCAAATGATTCTTCTCATGGGAGGAGGGGGCAACGAAATTAAGCAGCTGGGTTCCAGTGCACCTGTGACTGTAGCCTTGGCCTGGCCTTCACCTTACGAAGGGATGCCAGTGTCAGTTATCAAGGGGAGGCACGAGAGCCACGGGCACCAAGGCAGCGCCCTCTCCGGCGTGGAAGCAGTCTGAGTACAGAGTACTCTTGCCCCAGAGGAGCTGCTGGGAGGGAGAGCGTGGACTGTGCAGGACACCGAATGGTTGTAGTCATAATATTTTAAATAATTCCCATCCATTTGCAATTCCTGAAAAAGAGGAACACAATTAGAATGCATGTGTAGCACTCCACACAGCAAACAAGAGTCCCTGCCACGACCAGAGCCTGCATCTGTCGAAAGCACAACAGGACTGAGAGAGATGGTGCTTGCTTGTGAAAAGCACAGTATCTTGACATGCACGGGGTCTATGAGGAATTAAAGTTGAGAATGAAGAAAGAATGGCTAATGAAAACCCTTTGGAGAAGTTTACTAAATCCTGCACTGGTCCAGAGGATTCTTCAGACACCCACTGCCATCAAGTTGATTCCGACTCATGGTGACCCTACAGGGCAGAAGTGCCCCCAGAGGTTTTGGAAACTAAGTCTTCATGGGAGCAAAACAACAACAACAAACCCTCATCCTTCTCCCTCTGCGGGGCTGATGGTTTTGAACTGCTGACCTTGAGGTTAGCAGCCCAAAGCATAACCCAATATGCTATCAGGATGTCTAGAAGATTTTTAAATACCAATATGATATTTACACATATTTTTTCTTTTTAAACATTTTATTAGGGACTCATACAGCTCTTATCACAATCCATACATACATCCATTGTGTAAAGCACATCTGTACATTCTTTGCCCTCATCATTTTCAAAGCATTTGCTCTCCACTTAAGCCCTTTGCATCAAGTCCTCTTTTATCCCCTCCCTCCCCGTGCCCACTCCCGATTTTTACATATATTTAACTATATATGTACGCACAGACACACAGAGGTTTCAAAAATTTCGTGGACAAATTTCATTCTAATTCCCAAGAATTTTCTGAAACCCCTCATGTATGTGTCTGTTTGTATCTGCTATGTATAAACTTGGCAAGAAAAGATGAAGAGTCGTTTCAGAATATCTCTCCCCGCTAATTAGAAACACTAATTTATAGAGAACATGATTACAAGAATGCAAACTTTAAAAAAAAATTAAGCACAGATTTTTGTTTGTGTTAACTCATCCTCTAAAAGGGATAGTCAAAGGACTTTCCTCTCCTTTTAATTTACTTTTACGTAATACGACTGCAGAGTCTTTGGGGCTCCCACGGATTGGTGCAGGGTTTCCAGGGCACAAAAGTCCTTCACAAGGACAGCACCACAGTATCTGGGTTTCTGAACTTTTATCTCCACTTCACACAACAAATTAGAAGCACTCGTTTCTTTCAGCATCGGTCTCCTTATACCCAACTCCCTAGAACTCAAATAAATAACAGTGGACCAAAAGTTGGCACATCGAAATTTAGGAACTTATTTCAAGGGTAACACCCTCACTTTCTGCATCCAGGTACAAATAAATTCCAATGTTTATACAATCTACAATCTGTAAATGGCGATGGCATGTAGAACTCGGTGAGGAGAGGGGAGAGGGGAGAGGTGAGGAGGCAGGTAAGGGGCAACAAGAAGTCCCTGGGCCAGCCACCCTAGCAGGGCACAGATGTCTCACTCAAGGCATCTGAGCATGTATTATTTCTCACTATGAAAGGGCAGGGTTCATATGGGAGCGCATGCATCTGTCAACAAGGGGGTCGATTTAAAACATGAAAAGAAGCTTTGAATCTTCCCATCAAGCCCATGGGAAAGTAGGGTCTTGCTTCCTCAAATGAAGAAACCTGACTCAAGGGCAGCGCCCACCATGGGGATGGTGGGGTGACACCCCAAAAGGAAGGGCAGTGCAGCCCCTCTCACCCACCCAGGTCTAGTAGGTGCATCTGGACAATAAGGGGTGGTGGTTAGCTCAACCTCAGTGGTGAAGCTAGCCCACAGGGAGAGGCTCACAGGGAGAAAGGAATCAGCCCAAGCGTGACTGGCCTGCCGCAAAGACAAGCAGATGCAGGTGTCTGAGTTCTCTACTGGCGCTGAGCTGGGTCCCTTTCCATATGGGGAGAAAGACAGCTTGGGGGTGAGGGGGGGGGGGGCAGGGGACCTGGTTGCCAGCCAAGCCTGCTGCAGTGGGGTCAGAACCAGGACTGAAGGGGAAACGTTAAGCCCAGAACAAAACCAGGAACAAAGATGACCGCACCACCCAACCATGATAGCAGCAAAAGGCCACTAAAAGTGCCCTGGTGGCACAAAGCTAGGCATCTGGTGGTTAGAATCCACCCAGCCTGCAGGAGGCAGAGCCGGCATTCCGCTCCTGTAATAAAGATTACAGCTGCTCCAGCGCAGCTCACCATGACCCAGGGGGGAGTGACTAACAGTCAGACGCTACCACATGGCACCAAAACACCTTCTACTGAGCCCAGACCTGAGACTTCATCCTATCACAGCTCCTGTCCCTCTGACCTCATGTTTACCAGGATCTGGAGAGTGGAGCAGAGGATAAGTGACCTACCCAAGGTCACTTAGCTCCAAGGGCTGGGGCTGGGCCTCAACACCCTCCCCGCTGTCAAACTGTACCAGGAAACAGGAAGGGGAGAACACAAAGGCAAAAGCACCCTCAGGGGAGGGGAGGTGGGGAGTGGAAAGGAGCCAAGATGGAAAGGTCAGAGGAGGACGCAAAGTTCAAGCAGGCAGGCACCGCAGACAAAAAGGAGACAACAGTTAAAATGGAAAGGAGAGACATGGAACATAGGCGCCTGGGCAGGGCGATGACCGAATGACCTGAGACTTTCACAGCCCCAGCCCACGCCCAGCCTCCTCATGCTCCGGTCCTGCAGCTTTCCAGCTGGAGGGGCAGTGCCTTCAAGGATCTCTTCCCTGCTTCCTGGGGTCTTTCTCCTCCCCCCCCAAAGGATGGGAGCATGGCCTGGAATCTTCTTCCCCGGGCCAGTGAAATACATTTTCCACTTACTAATCCATTTTCAAAGTACTACCTTTTTCTATTTAAAACTATTTTTCACAATAAAAGGTTAGTAGTAACAAGTCCTGTTTTTAGCTGGGCCCACCTATGCTCAAAACCCATGACGACCAAAGACACTCCTGCTCCGTATCAAAGCCCAAAGGACACTCATCTAGAACCTGGGCCTAGGAGTCACTGAGTTCCATGTAAATCTTCCTAGGAAATAGGCTGCACTAGTGTAAGAGGATGCACCATTGGGGAACACAGATGAGCATGCACCTCTTACACTCTACTTCAGGCAAGTAAGCCAAGCCAAACTGCCTTTCAGACTTACAATCTCTATATTCACAGAGAAAAAGTTTTTTTAATCAACATCAACTTTGCATCAGACTCAAGGAGGAGGATGCTCTTCTGAAAATGTCACTGCCACATTCCACCTGCAGTGGTCCGGCAGAGCCATGGCCTCCTTGGAATTCACCCACCTCAGGGTGTTTTACAGGCACTTAGTGGACATCACCCAGCCTATAAAAGGTCAGCCAAAGAAAGGCTGAGGCAGTCACTGAGGACATGTACGAAATGGTGTCTCCCGAGCACAGCGAACACATCCCTTGTACCCCTAGCTTCTAAAAGCTCCTGCCTCAACTGTCCAAGACCTCCCACCATTCAGCAGCTTTTAAAGGATTCCATAGGCATCAACCCATAGCGACCCTATAGGGTAGGATAGAACTGTCCCATAGTGACCCTATAGGGTAGGGTAGAACTGTCCCATAGCGACCCTATAGGGTAAGGTAGAACTGTCCCATAGCGACCCTGTAGGGTAGGGCAGAACTGTCCCATAGCGACCATATAGGGTAGGGTAGAACTGTCCCATAGCGACCCTATAGGGTAGGGTAGAACTGTCCCTGTGGGTTTCTGAGATCAGAATCCCTGGCCCGAGTAGGAAACTCATCTTTCTCCCATGGGGTAAAGGGTCACCATGCATCAGAATTAACTCAGTGTCGTGAGTTTGGTTCGCAGAGGTTAGACAGGCACCAAAGGGCCACAGAGGATGATAAATTCATCAATTTCCCTCAAACTCTATTCAATAATGTGAGGGATTTATAAAATGGCTGTAGTCATACATGAACCATGAAGAAGTCTCAGCTATGAACAAAGAAATTCTACCACCCAAGGAAATGATAAGCGACCTCACTTCTCCGGGGAAAGAAACATATTACAACCACCACCAGACTCAATGGTCACAAATAATGTTCTCTGGTACTCATAATTCTCCGAGATCTATAAAAAACAAATGACTTAAGCACGTACACAAATTAAGAAGCTTTAGTAGGGGGTAAGCCAAGAGAAGATCATCCCCAATTAGTAACTATTAAAATCCACCTATGGTTGGTTTCTTAGTTGTGGTGAATGTCACATACACCAGGGTTTGAAAGCACGCTTTCCACACGCGGGAGCGAGAGTCAATGCTTGGCCAATGCACATGGGCCACAAGCTACCCCTCTCGTAGTGGCCAGAGGCCATCTCTTTACCAGTGAGGACTTCAGTTGCTATGATGCTTCCAGCCAAGAAAAACACTAATGTATCACGGCAGTCTGGTCTGTAACTGCTAGGGACGGGGCAGGAGCGTGCAGTGTTTCCTTCCATGGGACATGGGGTCACTCAGTCAGGGCAAGTTGGCAGCAGCTAACAACAAGATGAACTCTACATGTCTTAATAAGGCCCTGAATTGTCTGTCTTTAGTGACTCTGCAGCATGGAGCTTCTTATAGCAGCCTACTCCAGGATGCTAAACCCCGCCTCTTCACCACCACCCGAAGCTAGTACCATCCACTGGAAGGCAGAGAAGACGATCCAAAATAATGTATGCACGGCAGCTTCTCCTATTCACAGAGAAATGGAAGTAAAAGACAGTGGAACTGTTCAAGCCTCTTTATAGCTGCCTCTTATTTTTTCTTCTAAAGAGAATATTTATTAAAATCTTAAATGACGTAAGACATTATCCAGATGAGGGAGACCTTTAACACAAGGTCACAATGGTGCCCACAGGTTGGCCAATACACTTTAAAAAAGGGCATAGGAGGCCAAAGACAATTGTCACAATGTGTGGTTGACACAGGTGAACCCATCATAATTACAGGTGAGATTACAAGAGTGTCCATGGCTGTGTATGTGAACTGTGGTAGACATAAGATTGGTCCAGGGCATGGCTCATTATGATGTAACCCCCTCCTATGATGATCTCAATCAAGGGCATACCCAGTCAAGCCCTCAAGGGTGACTGCTCCTCCCTGGACTGGTCAGGCAGGTGGAGGTAAGGCACTTCCCACAAACTGTGTTTAAGACGATTCACATCTCTGGTTGATGTCAGGGAATTCAATAAAGGCTTAATCCATATGGGGACTCTGCAAATGGACTTGGGGCTTATATTGTCATACATAGCCTTCTGCAAACTGAGTGCTCAGAATTTAAGCTCCAATATAATTACCTCCTCTAATCATGGATTTTGATATTTATAATCCTTAGATCACACAAGCTGGTGTGCTTCTTTTGTGCAGACTTAGTTGACAGGTCACTTAGATGGCTGCTTCTTCTATCTTTATGTTACTACTCTCTCACCTCTACTTCATCCCCCATAGCTAAAATCTTACCTAGTATATGGTTGTTATTTATATTAAGATGCAATAAAATATTCCTTCAAAGCACAAACCGAAACTCTAAAATTCCAAAAGAATCTACGGTAATCCCCAACCATTAATCCCTGAAACAATCATTTGCATTCCTGAGCACCTTCTACCTGCACTTGGGGACTGAATCTGCCAACTCAAGACCATGCGGAATGCAATTTATCTTTCTGGGTTCAAGATAATCTGGTTATTAAAATAAGACAAACACACCTGAAGGAACTAGAGAAAATCTCTTCAACCTTAAATCTACCTGGTTCATCACGTGACGAGGGGGGTGTTGAGGAAATGGCCAAGTCTGAGCCACGCTGAAAAGCCGATACTCATACCTCTAGACATCGCTGAACATTTTAATGTCATTCTTTCCTATTTTGTATCACAACATATCATCTTACAGCAAACACACAACTTAAGGCGTGCTGCTTTTGAGGGGGATGATTCAGCACAGCTTAGAGCACAGGCTCACTCTGCCTCCAACTGCTTCAGCAGAAAATGCAGATCTCAAGAGAATGTAAAATTCATTTCTTTGAACTCTGCCCCTTCTGTAATTCTAGTTGCTTCCAAGTTCCACAAAGGCAGCTCTCCACATTGATCCTGTTCCACAATTATAACCCAGATGCCCAAAATAAGGCTTGCACCTAAGAGGAGTTTAATGCAGAAAGTAACAGAGACTAGTTATCACATGGAATGGGATAGCTCTTACCTTCACCAGGCCAGTGAAGAAACAGGTGGGGATAATGACCGTCTCTTATGGCCGCCAAAAACAACCTCAACTAAAGAATGCCCGAGATAATATATTACTACAAATAAGTTACAGTCAGTTCTAGGAGGCATGTGCTTTGCTTGTGCTGGTGCTCAAAACAGGCGACCAACCTTCACAATTACCTGCTCCCTTACATCTACCACTTGACATCATGTGGATCAATCCTATAATTAGAATTAAAACTGGCAAAAACAAAACAAAACTGGCCAGGAAAACAGAATTATTAAAATCTACAAAGAAGTAGTCATATCAAACACACACGAGAGAGAAGCTGGCAAAAGCAGAGCGGAACAACAGATGGGCCCGGTGTCTTAGACAGCCAGGGTTCGTCCAGTAAGAATTTAAATGAACTTCGATCACTAAGAAAAAAACTGTTCAGGATATAAGGGAGCTTCAAATGGTTCCTTGGGGGTAGGGAAGGGAGGTTGGGGGGAAATGGAGAGCTCATAACGATGAATACAAAAACTAAGAGAATGTCCTAAAACTGATGGTGGAGGGGACTGTACAACTCTCTTGACGTGACTCAAGTGTTAAATAGTATGATATGTGAATTATATGCCAGAAAAAAGATGTTCTGGAGAAAATTCCATTATCTTTTTCCTAGGTAGCCAGAATAGGGCTAAGGGAGGGCTGTCTCCCAATGCCTACAGAGGGACCACAAGCACACTGATTAGACACCTAACACACACACCCGCCCCAAGCCCAGGTGAAGCTAAGCTTGGCTACAACTTAGGCACCACGTCACACAGGTGTGCCTAAAGCCCTAAACTCAGTCAACAAGGTCAGCCAATACCTTCAACCACGCCTCCCCAGCCAGTGGGGGTAAAGACAGTTCAGACAGGGCCACCTCCTTCAGGCATGCTTGGCAGGCCGCGGGTGGGACTCGCTCCCGAGTGCTGATGCACACACTGGGCTCCGGCCCTGGGGCCCAAGTCCCACTCAGGCCTCCCTCTTGCCCCTGGGCTTCCTGGTTCCAAAAGCATGGTTTGGTGCTCCTGTGCCTGTATTCCTTCCATGTGTTTCTCGTGTTGTTGTGAACCCCGGGGCCCCCGCACAGCCTTGCATGCCGTTTCTGAAATCATGTATTCCCTTTTCCTCATAAAACTTACTTGGATTACAAGCATGCTTCTGCTGCTGGAATTCTTGCAGCGCCGCAAAGCAAATCCCCATCTAAAACCCTACCATTTTTATTCCATTTTTCCAGGAACTTCTGGAAGTCCCTTCGTGTAGTCCCTTTCTTCCCATATCCTCAAAGGGCCAACAGCCAAGCTATGGTGGACTAGGTAGAACTATTCTAACAGGACTTGGTCAGCAAAGACCTTTATCTCGCACCTGTCAGTAGCTTTTAGTGTGGTCCATGGAAGGTCATCAGTGGGGTGTGCTTGGTGAATTGGTCTTTTCAACACCAACTGCGGAAGGGAAAATCATCTTTAGCTCCAGGGCCCGTCCATCCTGCCTGCCAATGGCCAGCCTGGAAGGGCTACCCTGCCTAATCAAATGAGTCAAAAATCTGTGTTAGAGCAGAGAGGGAGAGGGAGGTAGAGACGACCAAGCATTGGCACCGCTCTGGGAAAAACTCAAAAACACATTCTCTTAGCCCGGAATCTTTCCACTGTGTGTTTCCCGTTTCGTATTCAGTTATTTCGTATGAAGGAATGGGTGCTGTGAGGGCAGCACTTCACCGTCCTCGCTCTCTCCACTTGCTCTGCGTTCCCTGCTTTTCTAACCCAGTCAAGCACAGGCAGGAGGAGAGGACAAAATTCAACCCCAGGAAATCAGATCTTCTTCTTAGGGCCTCTTCCTCACCTGGAGGGCTCTTCTGATGTTCAAGGGAGCTGGGCTGCTCTCAAGTGGCTAGTCCCTGCTCCAAAAAGAGGAAAAAGCAGCTCTCTGCATGTGGTAGTGAGGGATCTTAGTCTTGAAACACAGGGAGGGAGGTAAGAGAGGCTGAGGCTCAGGAAACGGGCAGTCCAGCTGTCATGTACAGCGCTTACAAAGGTATTGGGGGAATGATCCTGTGATCAAGTGTATGGTGCAAGTGCTGACTACCAGAAGTTGGGGCACGTTTTTAAATTCTGATTTTATGAACCTTTCATAACATTAACCCCCAACCCACTGCCACCAAGTCAATTCTGACTCAATGACCCTTTAGGACAGAGTCTAACTGCCCCCCTTATGTTCCTGAGACTATAAATCTTTAATGGAAGAGCAAATGGTCTCATCTTTCTCCCGGGGAGCAGCTGATGGGTTTGAATTGCTGGCCATGTGGTTAGCAGTCCCAGGTTTCCTTCCTGTTGGATTTTATGCTGTAGGAAATGGGGAGGAAGAGGTCTAGAAGGAGGGAAGTGCAACAATGAGACCCTGACGGTAGGAAACCCATCACAGCAGAGACAAAGAGGGACGCAGGTGGCAGGAAGAGAGTCTGGAGGGAGGGAGGCCACAGCCAGGAGACACACCAGGGCAGGGAGAGGAGGTCAGATCTGCCTCAGCAACGACAGGAGCAGCATCCCCGTTCATTCTTGAGTAGGTAACACGAATACTTCATGCTACTAGGACCAGATGCAAGACATGAGGGAGACGCAAACACTGGAATTTTAAACCAAATGCCAAAATGGGAAAGCACGCAGGTGTGCATTGGGGTATATATGGATACCCTTTCAATAAATTTACATCTATGAAAACTGTATTATGGAAATATACATGGTGGTGATAGCTATCTAAATATTCATGAAACCACACCTCCACTTAACCTAGATGCTGAAACTTCAATTTCTCAAGGGCTGAAAATTTTACTTTAAAACTTCCTAAATGCCCTACAAAATTTATTATTCCTGATTAGTCTTGCAATCAGGAATTTTTTTGGCAAACACATGCCTTATTTCTTAGTGCTTAGCCTAGTACATCCAAAATGAGCAGTTAAAACAATGGCATAGAGCAAGGCGAAAGGCAAAACTCAATCAAGGGGAGGGTGGGATGGGGTAGTTTAGGAATAGACATGAATTCAGGAAATGAAGGTCTAAAATACACATGCCAGTCCAAAACCTCATCTAATGGTGAGGTGTGTGGATCAGTGTGTGACGTTATGTAAGAGGGTGGCCACACAGAAGCTCATGTAGCCTGGGAATTTCCTCATGCTCTTATTTAATGCCAGGCCTCCCTCTCCTAAGAAGAAAATCAATACTGTGAGAAAGAGACGAGGGAGGAAGAGAGGGGAGGGAGGAAGATGGGGAGAGAAAGAGAGAAACTAAACCCTACCAAAGAGGCCAGATTCCGCGGTAAATGGCATAGAAGTACAGCTGCTGAGATCCCACCTCTACCTGTGGCAACAGGTGGGGAAGGAGCCACAGAAGTCAGTTATAAAGCACATGGAGTGTAGCCTTCTTTATGCCTTTTATCCTAGGAAACCAAACTGGCTATAATGGCATAGTGATGGGCTTATCACTTCTTAGGGGGTAAATGAACACTTGTTAGCGAAAAAAAAACAACAAAAAAACGTTGTCATCAAATTGCTTCTCACTCATGGTGACCCCACAAATAACTGAACAGGACTGCTTCATGGGGCTTGGTCGATGAGCTTTACTGAAAGAGAAGACTCACTGTGGAGTCGATTTAGACTCATGACCCTAGAGGACAGAGTAGAATCACCAGTGGGTTTCCAAGACTAAATGCACTCTCCAGTGGCGTGGCTAGTGGTTTCGAACCATTGACCTTGTAGTTAGCTGTCCAACTCATAACCACTATGCCCCCAGGGTTGCTAGAGAGTGAAAACAAGTGAATTTTCCAATATCCAAGGTAGAAAGATAGAGGCTGGATGAATAAATGAAGCCAATTTTCAGTTGCTTTAATCCAGTTAGCCCTCATTCCAATACCAATCTTTTCTTCAATACAGACATTAAACACACTGTAAACAAGAGCTCTGCATCTGTAAAATGCAGGTATGTTTGCGTCTTGCCAGGCAGCAATGAATAGTCTGTACCCAAGCTCCCAAGAACAATTTCGTTCTTCCAGGTAAACATTATGTATCAGTGAGAACGACAGGTCCTTCCATGAGCCATTACCGAAGAGTACTTCGATGTTAAATGCCAATCAGCATCCACTATGACCTGCAGCAGAGCTACAATTGATTACTTTATATTCATTTCCACCAGCCAAAGCAGGTCACGTTAAACTTGTGTTCTTGTGTTTTCTAGTCTTTAGCAATCACGTGTAATCTGCATGAATAGCGTATTATCGCTAGTTCATTTTGACTGTTCCAGCTAGAGAACATGGACAGCAGCTACCACTTGGGCACTTGTGTACCAGGTGGCCAAGCACTGTGTCAAGTAGTTGTCATGTTTGGTCCTTTTCATTCTCATCAACACGTTGGGGGGGGGGGAGGGGTTGTGTGCCAGCCATTGTCTGTTGGTGCTCGGAACTGCCGCCATCTATCCATGCTCTTCCCTGTAGCACAGGGGTTAGGAACTTGAAAGCTAGGTTTCCCAGACACCCTGGCCAGCTGGATTCTGGCTAGGTTCTGCCAGAGAGAAGTCCTGGTAGAACACTCAAATGCAGCAGTAAGAAGCCTCCCCCCAACCCCCCCCCCTTCTCATCCCCTGCTTTAAGGTTACAAGTGGCAGGGGTTCCTGCAAAAGCAAGGGCTGGTGACCGAGGTACCAGCTGCATCCATAGAAGTATCAACACACGACTCCTGGCTCCAGGCTTCCTGCTCAATAGCAGCAGTGGTGAACACCTGCTCGTGCCCTTGGCTTTGTGTGACTCCCATTCCCTTGTCTTTGCGCCGTCCGATGAGGGACTGCAGCATCCTCCTTCAGATTTGCTACCCTTGGCTGCCACTGCCTACCCTGTGGGCTCCTCCACCCCTTCCAACCTCAAATCGCTGCCTATCTTGGATCCAGTAAAATACCTAGTGGGCACTGCTTTTCCTAGCAGCGGTGCCCACGGTGGGGAGCAAGAGCAAGCCCCAGGCTAGAGTAAGACTGGGGTCACCTGAAAAATGAATCAGCGCTGACAACTCCTTAGTTAAGTCAAAACACAAAGATACCAGAGGGCCGTGTCACTCCTCCAGTGAGACTTGTGGTCTCATTGCTTAAGAGTCCCTGGAGCTTGGGTACAGCTGACATCACTCTGCTTGAAACACTGAGCTAGAACTCGTTGGACAGGCTGAAGGAGTAAGTAGCCTGTGTGTCAGCTGTCCACTGACTAAACCAAGGAAAAACATCTTCAAAGGCCTTAGGAAGTTGTTGCAGGCTCCGTGTGTCCCTCAAAATAACTGTTGTAAATCCTATGACCAAGAGGAAGACCATCAACAGGACAGACTGGTACAGTGGCTACAGCAATGGCTTCAAACATAACGAAGATTGTGAGGTGGGGCTGGGCTCGGCAGTGTTTCCTGCTGCTGTGCATGAGGTCACTGACACCGCGCCAACTCGATGGCATTCGGCAACAACACCTGTGGCTGTCATCTCATTTGGGAGTGGGTATTATTGTGGGTGTGCCTGAAGCCCATCTCTTTTGAGACATAAAAGAGAACAAATGAGGAAAGATGGGGGTGAGAGCTGTCAATGGACAGGAAGTTCCCCAAGGAGCAGAAACTGAGGAGACAAGGACCTAGAGAGAGACCTAGCGCATAAAACCCAACCAAACTCCCTGCAACCGGGTCACTGAGGACTCACGGGGACTCTAAGTAAGACATGGTCAAATGGGCTGCCTTATGGGAGTGAGAGCCCCGTCCTGCTCCCACTGAGTGGATGGTGGTTTTGAACAGTTGACTTTTCAGATCTCAGCCCAAAGTGTAACCACGACGCCACCAGGCTTCCTCCCCTAGATCATATGTTCTCAAATTTATTTGTCCTATCACCCCCTCTTCAGGGAAGTTGGGGGGGGGGTAAGAAACAGACAAACTCCTCAGCGGCCTCTGGCAATTAAAAGCCTTTGAAATACAGCTCATCCTCCAGGAGAAAATGAGGTTGGTTGTCATTTTAGCTTTGGCAGCCCCACTGGGTCATCCCAGCGCCCCCTAGGGGGCCATTTCGCCCATTTTGGTAAACACTGCCCTAAATTGAACCTCTAGCCTCTTAAACTGTGAGAAAATAAATTTTTGTTACAGCCACATTCTGTGGTATTTCTCTTAGAGCAGCGCTAGCTATCTAAGCCATAGGTCAAGTTAAAAATGTCAGAGAGAGACAGAGAAGGTTCTGGGGCAGGGCACATCACAGAGCAGCCCGGGGACAGCTGCCCACACCGAGCTGAGGGAAGTGGGTGTTGGCAGACTTTGCAGGGCACCCACCAATGCATCAATCCAACAAATCAGCCCACCGGGGACAGGGTTTTCGGAACACACTGCACCCCGCCAACTTTCTGTGGCGACCACAGATGTTGAAATCTCACGCACTTACAGTGCTTATGAAAGCCAGGGCCAGAGCAAACAAAACAGTGCTACAATGGGTGTATTTACTTATTTATAATTATTTCCCAGATGGAAGTCATTAACCCCTTTAGTACTGAAGATCAACCACTATGCCTTACCCTCTCTTAAAAAAAAAATTGTAACCACAAAACCTGTAAAAGGAACTTTGGCAACAGGTTATTCCGACCTTCTCATTTGCAGATGAGGAAATTAAGAGCCTGATTAGCACACAGAGACAAGAAATTCACATAAATCAAAATCCAATGGAATCGATGTCGTTTCTGAAGCTGGTGCAAGTGTGCTGGTGCTTCCAGATATGGAGGAGAGGGGAACCGGCAGATCTTCAAATGCTTGCAATTAGCTGATTCCTGCTTATTGGGAAGTAGTCACCTCTCAAGTCCACTGCAGAAGCTATTTACAGCAAGTGAAAACTCACAGATAAGTCATCAAGGTGCTCTGCTGTGACAGCTGAGAAAAATAAACAACTTGGGGTGGGGGTGGGGAGACAATTCAGTTCAAACAAAACCAAGTTGAAGTTCAGTTTCTAAATTTAATATTCTGGTAGAATTGTCTTTAAAATGGCCCGGTGGGGAGAAAGATGAAAAAGAAGTGGGGGAAGGGCAGTGAAGCTGAAACAGGAGCTAATGTCGTCTGTACAGAGTTCATGCTGGTCTCTATCACTGCCATATGGGGGAAATTTTCCACTATTAAAAATTAATAAGCAAATTATTGTGGAATACAAGCCCAGGCAGTGCACACACAATACCAATGAGTTGAGAGTGGCAAATAAGTATTCCCTCTTAATGAATGTCATTCGTTATTATCATCTACGAAATAAAGTTCTGCCAAACCCAGGTCACAAAGCACTCAATTCCTGTGACATTACTTCGTCTGAGAATGGGCCAACCTCCTAACTCAAAACCAAAGCCAGACCTACTGGCACCGAGTTGAGTCCAACTCATAGCAACCCTGTAGGACAGATGAGAGCTGCCCCTCTGGGCTGTGAAAGTCACTCTTCTTTGTGGGAGTAGAAAGCCTCGCCTTTCTCCCCTGGAGCAAGTGGTGGGTTCAAACCACTGGCGGGGTGGTTAGCAGCCCACGGAGTAGCACCCCCAGGCGCCACCAGGTAAAGATTTTAGGGGGAAAATTTTCTCAATTATACATCCTGTAAAACTTTGTAAGCCGATTTCTTTAGATAAAGCCTACAACTGTCAGGGGGAAGAAAAGAAACAGTCGCATTAAGATGATAAACGACCACTGATCTATGAGATTAGATCAGCTATCTACAAGAAGGAAGGAAAGCAATAAAAAGAAAACCATTTTAAATGGAATAAAGGAAATGTGTACCCTTTCTAGGCCTTACCACAACTACACACAGGCAGAGATAATAGGATGTGCCGTTGTATTAAACCCAAGGGGCGAGAAGGTTTTCTTTGGGGACTCAGTGAGCCAACTGAGTATGTGAGCTCGACTGCAGGATGTTAAAACCCAAAGTCCAACCCCGTGGTTCCCAAACATTGGGCGCTGAGTTCAAGGGTTCCCAAGAGGGCTGTCAGAAAGATACCAGTGAGAAATTGCTAAACCAGAACTCAGTGTACTCTACATCGGTGACCCTCTCCCTAATCTTTCTGAGCATCTCCCTCAAACAAGTCAGGCTTTTAGAACTTCCTACCCTTCCAGCTACTGGTGGCTCTGCAAAGCGGGAGGCAGCTCAAGAGCTGTGTGTTCTCAAAGACCTTATAGCAAGGGGCGCTGCAGGCTTTGAGGGTGCTTATTTTTGAAGAGTGGAAGGGATGGAAATGGAAAATTAGTCCCTGAAACAGCCCTGACAGGGAGGAAAGTCAGCCCAAGAAAATGAGAACAGTTGCACAGAAATTACCGGGAAAAAAAACCCACAGAAACCAGATGAGTGACATGCGCAGAAGGGTTTCTGCTTCAGGCAAAAGAAAACAAAGGTCAGAAATAGCTGCAAATAGTGTTAAACCAAGGAACACGCTTTTCCCAGAAAGTAGAAAGGTCATTTAAGCAAGGCTGAGGGTCTTAAACGTTTGTGAGCAGCCCTCTCTGGGACAACTAGTGGTCTCTCACTGTCCTGAGGAAAGAAGAGGGGAGAAAATTAGGACACATAAAAACAATTAATCCAATGGATGGCTGGATCACATGCACAACCATCTCTATGACTCTGAGACCAGAAAAACTAGATGGTGCCCAGTGGCCTCCATCAACGACCCTGAAAGAGATGACATTAGAAGGACCTGGTTAGAATGGGAGAAAATGTGGGGCAAATGCTAAATCATAAGAGAGATCAGGCGTATCGATATGATAGAGACTGGCGGGATGCCCAGGACAGTAGTTCAGTCACCCTTCAGGGGACCCCCCAGAAGATCGAAATGGATGAGTTGAAACAAACTATGTACACATTCCTGAATGACCAGCTCTACAAACCTCCTAGATCACAATAAAAAGTCTAAAAAGCTGCAAAGTGTTACACCAAGTTACATACTTATCCTAAAAAGGGTAAGGGACTCAAAGTGTTTATGGATTCAAAAGAAGACTGCTGGAGAAACAGTAGCTTTAAAAAATGTGTCTTTTAAGTAGCAACTAGAGTCTTAAAAGCTGGGAAGCAGCCATTTAAGGAGTAACTATTGGTGTCTCCCTGCCCCAAGTGAAGAAGAGCCCCCCCAAAAAAAAATCAGAGATAAGAGGAAACAGCCCAAAGCGCTCATGTACCATGTGAAGAATAGTTGATGCCGAGAGCAGAAGTAGATGGTACCCAGCTACCACTGAGAAGGATCGCTTTCCGATTTAGATGATCCTGAACAGAACGGGAGAAAAATGTGGAACGAAATTCAACATCATAAGACCAGGAGAGATAGCCACATATAAACGAAGACTATGGAACCTTCGTCAACACCCAACCCCCTTTCCAGGTCTGGAAATAAATTCATCCTGTCTTGTTTTCACTCAAACGGCAGACAGGTTTATAAGGGGAACAGTAACAGCAGGCACTAGCCACAATAGTCCATCCTTGAAGATGAAAAGAACAGCCTTTACCCAAGAACAAAGTTCAGGAGGGTTGGGAAAGGAGGAGGAATAGAAAACCCAGGAGCAAGTGGGATCAGGGCTGCTCCATTGTGGGGACTGCAAGCCATGACGTGGAACAAAGGACGTGTGGACTTTCACGCAATAGAAACTTACACAAACAGCTCACCTCCCAGATACGATCACTGAAGACAAATGAGCGCATAAGCAAATGGGAAGAAAGCTGATGGTGCCCGGCTATGAAAAGCTATAGCATCTGGGGTCTTAAAGGCTTGAAGATAAACAAGCGACCATCTAGCTGAGATGGCAACAAAACCCACATGGAAGAAACACACCAGCCCGTGTGATCACATGGTGCCAAAGAGATCAGTTATCAGGCATCAAAGAACAAAAAAAATACTATCATTGTGAATAAGGAGGAGTTTAGCATGGGGACCCAAAGCCCATCTGTAGGCAACTGGACGTCCCCTTATGGAAGGGTCGTGGGGAGGAGACAAACCAGTCAAGGTGCAGTATTAACAATGAAATATACAACTTTCCTCTAGTTCCTAAATGCTTCCTCCCTGCCCCCTCCTCCCCTCCACTATTATGTTCCCAATTCTACCTTGCAAGTCTGGCTAGACCAGAGCATGTACACTGGTACAGATAGGAACTGGAAACAGAGAATCCAGGACAGAGGATCCCTTCAGGACCAGTGGTGAGAGTGACAATGCAGGGAGGGTGGGATAGAGAGGGGCAACCCATTACAAGGATCTACATATAACCTCCTCCCTCAGGGGCGGACAACAGAAAACCGGGTGAAGGGAGATATCAGACTGTAATAATTTAATAAATTATTATTATAAATAATTTATAAATTATCAAGGGTTCATGAGGGAGGGGGGAGCAGGGAGGGAGGGGTAAAAATAAGGAGCTGATGCCAGGGGCTTACGTGGAGAGCAAATGTTTCGAGAATGATGAGGGCAACGAATATACAAATGTGCTTTATACAATTGATGTATGTATGGTTTGTGATAAGAGTTGTATGTGCCCTCAATAAAATGATTTAAAAGAAAGAAACTTGCACAAACACTCCTCCTGGAGCTGTGGGAAGGGAACATTCGTTTCCACCTAAGCAGCTTGTTAAGATAAACGCCTTTTTAAATATTTATCCACATATAAATGAGTTCTTGCATTTCTTAGTAGAAACTTAGAATTTATGTAGTAGGATAAAGTTACATTAACAGTTTTCAATACTGAAAACTGAAAAGCACTAAATGATTTCACACACAATCTAGTTTACTTCTCCTGAACCACTTTATTGAATATCTGAAATATTAAAAAGGCTAAAACTATATATACATGTTTTTCCTCAACCTGTTGAAAATCTCCAATTCAAAATACCATAAATACTTGTATATAAGCCAAGTTTTACAGCACATTTTAAATGCAGTTTTTGTGGTAAAGTTAGGTGCCACGGCTGATATTCGGATTGGCTTACACTTGAGTATATAGGTAATAAAAGTATACTTCAGCTTACTAAAAATCAATGTCTATGTCATCGACAATAAAAGCTAAAAAGCAAACCCACTGCTATTAAGCAGATTCAGAATCATACTGACAGGGAGACAGCAGGGCGAAACAAGGCGGAAACCTCACAGGGAGGCCAGGCTGCAGTCTTTCCAGAGGCAGACTGTCGAATGCTTCTCCTCTGAATTGGCGAAGGGTTTGAGCCATGATCGGTTAGCTAGCAATCACGTGCTTTAACTGGCTCCTGTAATCCATATAAAACCCAAACCCGCTACCATCTAGTTGATTCCAACTGACTGCAACCTATAGCCTTCCATAACTTTACCTATGAATTTATTCAGTACCTCAAACTCTAAATTATGTCTGATCATTTTACAGGTAATTGGTCTAAATTTCTAGAGTGTATATTGTCTATACAATCTAAAGATGGTATATAGTTTGTATTCTCCTTCTAAAGAAATGATGTTAAATGTTCTCATTTACTTACTTACACACACACACACACACACACATACCTTACAACTACCTATCTTTCGGCCACTGAGTTGTAGCTCTTGTGGCACAAGTGACTGTGTGTTGAGCTGCTAACCCCAAGGTCAGTAGTTTGAACCTATCAACTACTCCTTGAGAAAGATGGAGGTTGTCTGCTCCTGGTAAAGATTTACAGCCTCAGATACCCAAAGGAGTGGTTCTACTATAAGGGTGCTATGAGTCAAAACTGACTCGAGGGCAGTGAATTTGGTAATAAACATTAAACTTCATTAATGTTGCCTGCCTGCCTATCAGAAAGGAAAGATGTTTAAAAGGGGGGGGGGAACACTGATGTAAAAGCCATCTTTAGACTATGAGCATGAGATAGCAAGCAACAGAAAGAAGTCCATCTCTAGCTGGAAATCACAATATTTTCACCGTGCCCTGCCTAATGTTTAAAGAACTTTGCATAAACCATACTGAAAATACTGACTGAAAAAAATTAGCAACTACCCCACACCCTGGCCAGTCCCTTTACCATTCCCTCTTATTCTTGTAATAAATCTGTTCTTTACTCATGAGTGCTTAACATTATAAAATTACACAAAGTACAAAAATAAAAGCACCATGGGCTAGGTACAGATCTCAATGTTTTAACACATTAAACAGCAACTTGTTTTAAATCTTAGCCCATTTTCCGGTGAAGGCCCGAGGCCCCACGTGGAGCTGTCCCATGCCTAACTGATGGAGCCAAGATTAGAATCCAACCACTCCAGCTGCTCTGCCAGAATCCCAAATCAAAAAAGACACTGAAAACTGACAATAAAAGAGAAAAAAGCTGGAACAGGAAGGGGAAGAACAAAGACTTTTGGAGAAACACAAAATGTTTTTCTCTGAACGTTTAACCTCCTGCACTCATTTCATTTACAACGCCTAGATGCACACAATCCACCCCATGGTGGCTCCTGGTCCAGTCTTGAGCTTCAGTAAGGGGTGGGAGGCTTGTCAGGCAGTCGGGTCTCCTTCCACCAAGGCTGCAGAGGGCAACAGCCACGTACAGGCTCACCCACACAGAACCCGTTCTTGGAAAACCGGTAGCAGCAGATGCTTAACTTGCACAGTTCAGTTCTTTTTCTCTATAAGCTATTAAAAGGAGAGACAATATTCCAGGGTGAGGGGAGGGGAGGCTACATTCAAACATTGTTTCTGTACACTTCCCCAAAAGTGCTACTTTGTTTTCCCTAGTTGCATCTTGAGAATCAGGACCCCAGGGAGTTACCCAGCACGATAAGGAGTGAGCTCTTGGAGGAAAGGAGGAGTTGCTAGCAAGCAAGGGGAGAATAGAGCCGCTGTTTTCAGCAGAGGGGAGGATTTTAAAATGGCACGGCCAGCTGGGGAAGAAGAATCCAAGGGGAGGCAGTTCAGGGCTGCCCTGGCCAATGATGGCTACAGCAAAAAATTAAATAAAATATTTTTTAAAAGAGGAAAACCATTCTCAAGAAGGACTGACAGAGAACATCACTGGCACGGTATGACAGCAGGACCAGACCTTTCCAGTATACACAAGGCGGCTGGCACTTAGCAACACTTAACAACAACAGTTGCACGTGGCTTCGCCGAGGGCTCAAAATGTGGCAGTATAGCATGGCCGTCAATAAGTATAAATATCAAAGGCGCACTAGAGTTCCCACGTATATTGAAAGGACTACTTGGAGCACACTGGGCTGAATCAAGGATATAATTAAAATTAATCACATCTATCACTTCTTAAAGAAATTTTCAATTCCACGTGCAGCTGGCATTTAAAGCTTATAGCACATGTCTACAGGCTCGCCCTGGCCTTCGTGCTCCGGATGAAACCATTTCTGAAAATGTAGCCACAGAAGCCTACCTTCCAAATGTTGGGGTGTAGAAAGAGCAGCTCCCTAAAGAGGGAGTGAAGGGTGGGAGTAGTGAAGAGGAGGGAAAGAGCTGAACATTTGGCGAGAAAACTTAACCAATGGGGTCTAGGCTCCCGGGTCAAAATCAGTCTGACTCCTGCAGAAGCCAAGGGTCAACACCTCTGACCGCCGCAGCCCTGTGTGCACCTGAAGCTCCGGACCCCACCCCAGGGGGTGAGAAGTGCCTGGGCTGATGCTTCGCGGGGAGAGAGAAGGGACACGGGTCAGGGCTGAATGTGCTGAGACCAACGGCAGCCACCAATCTAACTTGAAGGGGTTAAAAGAAAAACATGAATTCCTAACACTAATCTTTCCCACTACAGACAGAAATGTCTGGGAGTAAAACAGGCAGGGAGTGAGGGGGAAGTGGAGGAGGTCTATGGAGGAGGAGGGAAGATAAGGAGCCTTTTTTTTTTTTTTGACTTTCACAGTCAACTGGAAGCCCCTGTCAGTCTGTTCACCTCAAGGGGCCATTTCTGGCATTCTGCTTAGACCATCCTGAAGGCTGCATGATGGAGAAAGACAAAGGAGATGACAGCACTAAAGGGATTTTACACACACACACACACACACACACACACACACACACACACACACACACACACGGTAAGAGAGGGATAGAGACACAAAGCTTGTTTCAGCTTCCAGTCACTCCTAGTACCAGTCACAAAACAGACATGTCCCAGCTGGGAAGGAGTACCCACATGAACCACACCTCTGCCCCAGCACCATGCCATCCTCTCCCCACTTAACTCAAACACGCCCCTTCTTTCATTTGCTCTTAATCTTAAAAGGTATGCTTAGGCTGGATTCTCTTAGAGGAGCAAAAATGAGAGAGAATGTGGGCGTGTTCAAAGAGACTGATTTATGGAGTTTTATTTCAAAGAGAGGCACTCCCCTGGTATGCGTGGTAGATTATGCATGAGCTGTTAACCACAGCATCAGCGGTTCGAATCCACCAGTTGTTCCAAGAGTGAACAAACGATGTGGCTTTCTGTTCCTGTATATTAGACCTACATTCTCACTGGGGCGGTTCTACTCTGTCCCACACGGTCACCGGAGTCAACATCAATGCAGGGATACTGGGTTTTGAGGCTCATGGAAATGGCTACGGCAGTTGTGGAGGGGGTTTCCGGCTGACTCCCAGTGCTGCAGTCAGGATCAAATGAGAGAACACATCCGACACGCTCAGTAAACAGTGCCTATTATGACCACAGGAACACGTTAACCATGGTCCTCCACACAGTCCATCCCTGAAGGGGGATTTCTAGCAGCTGATCTTTCCAATGCCCTGTGGAGGGAAGCATGGAGCATGGAACATCTGAGCTAGTTCTCTTTTCATCAAATTATTTTTTACTTCCTACCATATTTCTGTGAAACATGGGGTCAAAACCCCGGGAGGCATTTTGCCACAACAGTGCTGAGAACTGGGAAAAGAATCAACTCTTTTTTATGCAAGAGATTTTAAAATGTCATCTGACATTCTCCTGATCCTGGAAATAATAAACTAACAACTGAACCCCGTTGATACTAAATATAATCACATGTCCCAAAACAAAAAGTTTGTGTTCTTTATTAAGTGGATTAAATACTGCACCACTGTGGATTTTCAAAAATTAAATTCATGGAAAATACATCAACTTCTTACCTAATTTAAATAAACATTTCTTAGATGTTTTCATGGACTTTGTCAGTGAACAAATAATATTTTATAAACTTTGGATAAAATCAAATCAAATAAATGCTGCAGTTAAATGTTTCCCAGAAAAATAGAAGTCAGAGTTTCTTTGTTTTAAATCATTTTATTGGGGGCTCATACAACTCTTATCACAATCCATACATCCATCCACTGTGTCAAGCACATTTGTACATTTGTTGCCATCATCATTCTCAAAACATTTTCTTTCTACTTGGTAGAGTCCTTGGTATTGGCTCATTTTTTTCCCTCCTTACCTCCTCCACCCTCCCTCCCTCACAAACCCTTGATAATTTATAAATTATTTTTCCATATCTTAGTCTGTTGTCTCCCTTGACCCACTTTTCTGTTGCCCTCCCCCATGGAGGAGGTACTATGTAGATCATTGTGATCGCTTTCTCCTTTCTCCTCCACCTTCCCCTTCCCCTCCTGGTATCGTTACTCTCATTATTGGTCCGGAGGGTTTTATGTCTCCTGGATTCCCTGTGTTTCCAGCTCTTATCTGTACCCGGGTACATCCACTAGTCTAGCCCGATTTGTAAGGCAGAATTGGGGTCATGATAGGTGGGTGAGAGGGGAGGAAGCATTAAAGAAACAGAGGAAAGTATGTTTCATTGGTACTATCCTGAATCCTGACTGGCTCATCTTCTCTCCGCGACCCTTCTGTAAGGGGATGTCCAGTTGCCTATAGATGGGCTTTAGGTCTCCACTCCACACTCCCCCTCATTCACAATGATATGATTTTTTGTCCTTTGATGCCTGATACCTGATCCCTTTGACACCTCATGATCACAAAGGCTTGTGTGTTTCTTCCATGTGGGCTTTGTAGCTTCTCAGCTAGATTATCACTCAAGCCTTTAAGACCTCAGACACTATATCTTTTGATAGCCGGACACCATCAACTTTCTTCACCACATTTGCTTATGCACCTGCTTTGTCTTCAGCGATCGTGTTGGGCAGGTGAGCATCATGGAATGCCAGTTTAATAGAACAAAGTGTTTTTGAATTGAGGGAGTACTTAAGTGGAGACCCAATGTCCATCTGCTACCTTAATACTAAACCTATAAATATATGCACATAGATCTATTTCCCCATCATCATATATATGTGTACATGCCTGTATTTAGAGCTCTATAAGTGCCCTTTGCCTCATAGTTCTTTTCTCTATTTCCTTTTACTTTCCTCTTGTCCAACTATCATGTTCAGCTTTCATTTGGGGTTCAGTGATTCCTCTCAGCTACATTGCCTTTGATCAAGCCCTACCAAGCCTCCCACACTCTCCTCACCATTGATTTTGGATCACTTGTTGTTCCCTTGTCCCTGGGTTTAACACCCACTTCCATTCCCCTACCTCCCCCTCTCCCATGGCCCCCCAGAACTGTGGGTTCTGTTGTTTTATCAGACTTGACTGGAAAACACTATTAAAGGTCAATAAACAGACCCTGAACTATTTGCAGGTGTGTCATTGGTTTGTTTGTTTTTTGCTGCTGTTGTTTTGTTTTCTTTTGCTGCTTTGTTTTGCTGTCTTGCTTTTTGTGCATATTTTTATCTCTGCAAGTCTAGATAAGCTAGGTGAGATAAACAATCTGGAGGAGAAGTCATAGTTCTTATGGTTCATTTCACAATAACAATCTTAGTCAAAGCAAAAATTTTAGAAAAAGGAAAGATGAGTAAAGAGATATCGAGTCACAAGAAGACCCAGCCACCTCTCCACACCCCAGGAGCATACACTCAAAGAGACAAAGACCACCTTTCAGAGTCAGAAAGAGAACACCTTCCCCTGAGAGTGAGAGAGAGAGAGAGAGAGAGAGAGAGAGAGAGAGAGAGAGAGAGAGAGAGAGGTGATTTCAGCTTGTACCAAACCTTTAAGACAGAGTAGAACTAACCGTGTGGGTCTCTGAAACTCTCTTTACAGAAGTAGAAAGCCCTGTCTTTCTCCCATGGAACAGCTACAAATCATACTATGATTGTGGTAAGAGGTAGGGCTGAGGGGACGTGGGAGGACATGGAGTTAGGCCCTTCCCCAAGCCCTGTTCTGAGCTAGGGTCTGACTAAGGTTCTCTGGGACCTGGGCTGTGGTCCCCATACCAAGTCTAGGTTCACAACCAACCCAAAGTCTGGAAATAATGAAGCAAAAGAATTGAATAGAAAATATGAAAGAGAAACTTGAGATGACAAAGTATTATGAAACGCACAAAAACCTTAATTAGAAAACCATAGAGGATAAACACATTGTGCAAATCTCACACCGAAAGAATTGAAGAAAAAAGCCAAGTCTCAAGTAGAAATATGAAAAGGACACTACGGGCAAAATACTGAATGATGCAGGAAGCAGCAAAAGAAGAGGGAAGGAATACACAGAGTCACTAGACCAAAAAGAACTGGTAGACATTCAACTATGTTAGGAAGTGGCATGTGTTCAAGAACTGACAGCACTAAAGGAGGAAATCCAAGAACACTGAAGGCATCAGCACGTGGGAGGGGGGCTCCAGAATTGACAGAACACTAATTGAAACAAACGTTTCAACAAGCAGATGAAGCACTGAAAGCATTCAATTGTTTAGACAAGAAATTCTGAAGACCACTACCTGGCAAACCAGTCAGAAGAGATCCCTAGTTGTGAGCCTTCCAAAGGAACCTAGACAATGAACAAGAAGACAGTCACGCAAACAGAACAAGGGAATACTGCACAGTTTTACACCAAGGAGGTGTGGATCAGAGCTGTATCCAATCGCCATAATTATTCAATCTGTATGCTGAGCAAATCTCAGAAACTGGGCTGTATAAAGAAGAAGGCAGCATCAGATTGGAAGAAGGCTTATTGACATCAGCAATTTCCACACAGCGTGTCCCTGTCAGTGCTGGACTGGACAGTGTTTTGTTTGACTGCACACAGGGTCACAACCAACTCAACAGCACCTAACAACAAGTATTGGACATGAGGAAACTATGAAGATATAGTGATGTCTTATTTTGCCCAAACATTGAGCAATGCCCATAATTGCCACTGCATGTAGACAAACACATAGGTGTGCGTGCGCATGTGCACCATACAGAACATTTTTAGACAAATGTAATATTTACAGACTTCCCTACTCTAATCTAAATCAATTTTACATGGTAGGATTCCAGAATCCTATTTGCCCCTCTACAGGAATTCTGAGGCCATCAAATTAAAAATCGGGTTGCCCAGCAGATCCCTACCACCTGTTAGTCAGGTATCATACTGGAGTGGCTTATAGCTACATCATAGGCTGGGTGCTATGCCATGGATACTTCAATGCCAGCACAGTTACCTGTGGTGGGCAGTTTGCAGTGGAACTGCCAGACTAAGAAACAAGTTCTCACAATCAACACCTAAACATTAAGAGCAATACAGAATATGGTAGCTATGATGCTGACAGATGATCCTCTTCATTTGGCAGGTGCTCCCAGTCGCCAAGGAGACCTGGTGGCATAGTGGTTACATGTTATGGTGTGACCTGCATGGTCAGCAGTTTGAAACCACGGAAGCTCACAGAGGAAAAGATTGGGCTTTCTCCTTCTGTAACCAGGTACAACAGTTACAGTCGCAAGGGGCCACAATGTGTCAGCATTGACTCAATGGCAGGGGGTTTGGTTTTGAGTTTCCCAGCAGCCTCAACAATGTACTCAGCTTACCAAGGATCATGAAAATAGCTCAGAACTATGCACACACTTGGTTCTGGCTCTATGATAACTAACAACAACAGAATGCACAGAAAGCACAAGAAAACCCTTAGGTTCATAAAAGATAAACTCCCATTTGGAACCACCCAGGAAAATGTTAAAACTGTGTGTGTGTGTGTGTGTGTGTGTGTGTGTGTGTGTGTGTAGGTTAGGTAGGTGAAGCATCAGAAAAGAAGCTCTTTGCACAGACGACCACAAAACTAGATACTGCTGTCAGAGAAGAGGTCTGGGTAGAAAAACAGAGGGTAGGCCTAGCCTGAAGCTCTGAGAACATCTAGATATTTCAGAGAAACGAGTTAAAAGAGCTAAAAATGCTGCGACATAGCAAGGGTTCTCAAAATTGGAGATGCATCTGAGTAACCTGGGGAACTTGTTCAACTTGAAGAATCGCGCCCCACCCCACACCAGGAGGCTGAGTCAGTAGGGGCCAAGAGGGACCCAGGAATCTGCATTGCTCAAAAGCATTCCAAGACCATGTTCTAGAAAGCTGTGTGGACAGAGTGCCTCCCGTCTGCCTCATACAGAGCACTGCCAGGGGGTTGTGCTTTGCCATCATCATTTGCTCCAGAAAATTGATCTCTTTAGAGAGAATAAACCTCCCATAAATAATTCCAAATAACTAATACAACCCCCTCAAGGGTAGTGTATCCACCCCCCTCCTAAAGTGTGAACTAAGCACACTAACATTCTTACCAAGAATACTCTCGGAAGAGAAAAGGGAGGGGGGGAGTATTAGACTGTAAAAACCCAACAAACCTGACCCACCTCAACCAGGTGATCAAGGTCATTATCTACAACAATTAAATCATTGTTGAGAACATGAATCCTTGACATGTGATCAGAACTGCCCTTCACCTCTCTGCTCCCCTCCCCCACAAAACCCATACCCGCCCCCCATGTAACCATGGGAGGGACATCTGACAAACCCCAACCCAAGAGTATTTCACAAAACACGTGGCCAGGGCACCCCAAAGCTGGCCAGGTGATCAAAAACAAGGCAAGTGCCACAGCCAAAAAGAGCTCCAGGAGACACAAGAGCTACCCATAACTCAGTTCTATAGGTGGGTCGTAGGACAGAAAAGGTACATTAAATCAGAGCTAAGGAAACTACAGACTTTAGTTAATAATAATGTATCAATATGAGATCATTAGTACTGACTAATGCACCATACTGATCTGTTAATAGGAGAAATTGGTTGGGTGGTCTGTACAGGAACCTTCAAAAAGTCCATGAAATAAGTCCATTACCTTTCATTTTCTATGAGCATTTTCAAGCCCTTCCCCCACCACCACCCCCAGCAGGAATTCCCTGTATTATCTTCAGAACTTTTATGTAAATCCAAAACTATTCTAAAATATGAATAAAAAAGCATTTAAGAAATGTGCATATTATATCAATTATGTATGTATCATAACATGGTCAGTTTTCAAGGATGACAAATAATACTTTGTAAAAGTTAGAAAACGAAGCAAGAGAAACAGACGCACCTATTGAGTAATTCAACATAACACAATGACATTAATGTACATTTAAAATTCAGTACAGTTTTTGCAGTTGTTCAAAAATAATTAACTTGGCCAACAGAGAACTCGTTACTGGTACTTGAAGAATGTAAAATGATAAATATATTGAATGCGTTTGCAAAAACAAAACTGGAAAGAAATAAATATTGCTCCCTTGACTGGGACCCAACAGAGCCCTGCGCAGCACATGTTGAATTCCCTACTACAGACTGCCCCTAGGAGACAGGAATCAGTGATTTCAACCAATCCATAACACTGCCACACAAACTCCTATCTCAAATTAAATTTGCTTTATTCTCAAATCACCTTCATTCAAAACACCAGGCATTAATTACAGACTACCACAAATTAATTACAGTATGTCACAAAAGCCATCACACTAAATCCACATCATCAGAAGTTAAAGAAATTTTAAACTGGTTCAGTGAAAAAGGAAAGGCAAAGGATTAATTATGGTTTTGATTATCTGGGGTGTCAGCATCCACTGGGTTCTAGATGCCAAACAAGAGCTAAACGCAAACAGCAAAATAAGCCTACCTTTGGAAAATAGTTAGTGTAAAACTATTCTATAGAGTGCTAAATGTTCTGCGAACATCATAGATACTAGATTAAGCAGAAGTCAGCACTTTGAAGCCCAGCATTTGAAAGTTTAAAAGACAGGACATCTATTATGAATAAATAGTCTCAAAGGAAAACCTAAAATAAGCACACTTCAAACTAGGCATCAGTATTAGAACAAAAAACAAATAAAACTAGGAGCGTTGGTGGCCTGGTGGGTTATGCTTTGGGCTGCTAACCACGAGGCCAGAAGTTCAAAACCCCCAGTAGCTCCATGGAAGAAAGATGAGGATTCCCACTCCTGTAACAAGCTACAGCCTTGGGTATATCCACACGGTAGTTCTCCTCTGTTCTGTTGAGTCACTAGGAGTAGGAATCAGCTCCATGGTCATGAGTTGGAGTTCGAAAGGATCGACTTACAATATTTATACTAATCCAGGCAGAACCATAATTTTATTAAATATTTTCTAGATTAAAACATGATGGTAAAGTCATGCTATAAAAAGGAAACAAAGAATTATTAATATGCTATCCAATATCAACAAGCCCATTAAAATCACCAGCACTAGGCTTAAAAGTTTAAGATCTAAAAAGCTCCAGGCAAATGAATAAAATATGGTGTAGAATTGTATACAATCTGAAAATTATGAACCTGGCCACACACACGGAAAATTCAAATCAAGGGTTAGTTATCAGAACACCAACAGCCTGGCCCTCCCTCCAGACCTGGAAGTAGAGTAATTCTGGGATGAGAGAACCAGGTGCTCATTGACACGGTGATAGAGGCAGTGAGTTCCAATTGACAGCTCCACTTTTCGGTTGATAATTCCACTTTCACCAGGAGCTCAGGGATTTGCTGAAGCCCTTAATGAAAATATTGTGACCCTCCCCCAGACTTGAAACGTGCTCTACCTGGTCTTGAAGCTAGAGCAGGCTTTTCAACAGTGCCTTCCCGGTGTCTCCCACAGAATTCCACAGCGCATGTGTGCAGGTAAATCTCCACACGGGTTTTCATACTGTCAATAAGCTCCTGGAAGCCAGCCCACTGTCGGGGTGGCCTTTCTTTGTATTGCCCACAGCACTGGCACTGTGGGCACTCGGTACGTGAAAAGTGGTCTGACTCACGGCGACCTCTCGCCCGGCAGAATGCTGCACTGCCCATGCCTGAGTCATCCTCGGCCAGTGCTGTACTTGGGTCCATTGTGCCAACTCATGCCCTGGAGGGACTTCCTCTTTTCCGCTGTCCCTCTACTGAACCACGTATGGCGTCCTTCTCCAAGGACTAATCCCCATGTTAAAAGATGCCTGATAGGTCAGCAGTTTGAAATCACCGGCTGCTCTGTGAGAACAAAACAAGGCTTTCTATTTCTGCGACTTTAGCCTCAGAAACCCACCAGAACAGTTGTATCCTGTCCTGTGGGGTCAGCATGAGTCAGTCAAAATGGACTCGATGGCGGTGGTTTCGTTATGAAAGCAAACGAAGAGAGCAGCAGAATCTGCACATCAGCAGTTAGAGGGAAAACAAAGTGTTCTCTCCATCTGCACACAGGCTCCCTCGGTCCTCCTAGCTAGGATCAAGCAGAGCCCTGGTTGCTTAGTGGGTTTCGAGTTGCGCTGCTAACCGAAAAGTCAGTCTGAAACCATCAGCCAGTCTGCTGGCACAAGATGAGGTTTTCTACTCTCAGAAGAGTTACAGTCTTGGGAACTCCCAAGTACCCTGTCTTACAGGGTTGCTACTGAGTCAGAATTGACAAGATAGCAATGAGTTTGGTTTGAGTTTAACTAGATTCACACAAATGCAGTAATAAAAAGAGAGAGAGAACAAACACCTGCTGTCATGCTGAATCTGACCCACCACAACCCTAGAGGGCATCGTCGAATGCCCCATTGGGTTTCCAAGGCTATAAATCTTTACAGAAGCACACTGCTACATCTGTTTCCCCCAGAGCAGCTGACAGGTTTGAACCATCAACCTTCTGGTGTGCAGTCAAGAACTTTATCCACTGTGCCACCAACCAAAACCTATAGCCATTGAGTTAATTGACTCATAACAACCCTATAAGAAATTTCTCAAGACTACAAATTTCTTACAGGAACAAACAGCCTCACCTTTCTCCCAAGGAGCATCTGATGGGTTTGAACTGCCAACCTTGCTGTTAAGAACCCAATACTTAACCCACAAGAGAGGGGGATCCTTACTGAGCCACCAGGGCTCCTTAAATCCAGTAAACCAACTCCAATGCCATCAGATCAATTTCAACTCCTCACACCCCACATACGGTTTTCAAGGCTTTGTAAATCTTTACCAGGCAGTCGGTCTCATCTGCTTCCCATGGAGTGGCTGGTGGGTCTGAAACACTGACCTGGCAGTTTAGTAGTCCAACGCTTACCTGCAGCGAGCGGCACACTAGTCGGTTCATTCCATGTACTTCGAAAAAGAAGAAGTATCTAATAAGGAACTGTTCCATTGAAATGTATAAACAGAGACTTGTGGAACTACAGAAGGTCTTCAGGAACAGTTAAGCTAACCTCGTTTCACCGGAGACACACGTGCGTCAGGAGAGGTTAAACAGGAGCTGAGCCACGTTACTTAGCCTAGTTAGAAGCAGAGGAAAGGGAGTCTACATCGGCACTCCTCATCCGGATGAAGTCTTCTGAAGCTGAAAGGTACACTAGTCATTAAGAAAATAGGAGTGCGGGGGAGGGGGGTGATTGGGGGGAAACAAAGGTCGAATTCACCCAGAGGCACCTCAGAAGTTCAAGCAATGTGCCTCCCCAAAGGTCAGACCCACAAACACTCCGTGGAGTGTGTCTGCTCTACAGCCTGGGGTTGCCAGGAGTCACATTCAGCCCAACAGTGAGCACTTATCAATAAAAGTTCAGGATTCTGTTCTACCTTGCAGGCCTGGATAGGACAGAGGCTGTACACTGGTACATATGAGGGTTGGAGGTACAGGGAATCCAAGGTGGATGATACCTTCAGGACCAAGGGTGTGAGGGGCGATGCTGGGAGAGTGGAGGGTGAGTGGGTTGGAAAGGGGGAACCAATTACAAGGATCCACATGTGACCTCTTCCCTGGGAGAGGGACAGCAGAGAAGGGGGGAAGGGAGACTCCGGATAGGGCAAGATATGACAAAATAACGATGTATAAATTACCAAGGGCACATGAGGGAGGGGGGAAAGGGGAGGGAGGGGAAAAAAAAGAGGACCTGATGCAAGGGGCTTAAGTGGAGAGCAAATGCCTTGAGAATGATTGGGGCAGGGAATGTATGGATGTGCTTTATACAATTGATGAATGTATATGTATGGATGGTGATAAGAGTTGTATGAGTCCCTAATAAAATGTAAAAAAAGAAAAGAGGAGAAAAAAATGATTAGGGCAAAGACTGCACAGATGTGCTTTATACAATTGATGTATGTGTATGTATGAACTGTGATAAGAATTGTATGAGCCCCTAATAAATTGTTAAAATTAAAAAAAATGAAAAAAATTAAGTTCAGGGTTCTGTTTTAACTCGGGAACTGTGGTAAAACGAAAAGCCAAGCAGTCACTACATACAGGCAAACGGTTTACTTTGAGGGGGGAGCATTTCAGTCACACTGATGGAAAGCCACAGTGAAGGACAGGGTCTACAGCTCTAGGTTTGGGGCCATCTCCCACATACCTTCAGCCCTGAAGTGCTGCTCAGCACGTGGGCTCCACCGCTGCCACTCATAAGGGGTTTGGGGGGGAGGCGGGGAACACTATGGCCCAGGCAGTGGGCCCCTGACTCTTACTTTCTTCACTTACAAAATGGCTAAGTCTTACCTCCCTCAACCAGCGTGAGCGGGCTCAAATCCCACCAAGCCTGTGGAAATAATGGATGGGCATTGTCCTGCAGCCCCTAACTTCAGCCCGTTCAATTTCACCCAAGGAATAACTATGAGTGGTGCACGGTCCACAGAAGGATGGGAGGACTGAGGACAAGAAAGGACTGATTGTATTTTGCTTTGTCAACCCTGAGAAGATAAAAATTATATACAAAGTGCTGATTCTGTGTTTATTCTAGTAACTATCAGAACAGGAAGAGCGATATGGGGCTACAAAGTAAAAAAAGGAGAAATAGCAGAACAGGAAATCAGTCATGCAAAACAGATGAAGATAAAGCCAAGGACATTCCCAATTGACAACCCTCTTCATTTTTAAGCGTAGCCTACATTTATCAAGTGCTCACCTGCTGCCATTGAGTCAATTCTGACCCACAGGGCTTCAAGGCTGTCAATCTCCAGGGGAGCAGCCTGCACTTGACAGGTTCGAACAACTGACCTTGCAGCTAGTAACCCACTGCTTCATCCACTGTGCCAGCAGGCTCCTTTTATCGAGTAAGAGCCTACTCATAAAGATAAGTCATTTGAACATCAGCATCATATTCTTAGCCAACCAACTGGCAAATTAGGCACTGGAGTTAGCTACTCACAGCCACATGATCATCTTACCTTTCCTTTTTCGCTGGGTAAGGTCTAATTTGTGGTATTTTTGCCCTCACTTTCCAGAGGAGGTTATTTTAGAACTATACAAAGAAGGAAATAAAACATTCAAAAGTTAACAGACGTGATCAACCAGCTCAGGCTGAACCTGGAATCCTATGAACTTTCATATAGATTTGAAGTGCAGACAGTCTCCAATTATATGGTTTTTCAACTACACAAAGAGATGTTTTGATTAACCCAATCTATGACAATCAATAACATTAAAAGGCATTGGTAAGAGCCTCCCGATACACTATTACTTCCTTGGGAGTAAGCTTTCTAAGGGGAACAGGTTTCTGGCACAATGCTTCTTACAAATTCACTATTTACTCAATACAAATGTTGTATTAGAAAAGACGAAAGCAATGTAAACCAAGCCATCCTAACCAAACCAAACGCAGTGCCATCGAGCAGACTCTGACTCACAGCGACACCATAGGGTTCCCAAGGTCATACTTCTTTACGGGAACAGACAATCGTATAGCGTCAGGCACGGCTGCTTCACTTGAAACACGAGCCTTGCAATTACATAGCCCAATGCTTAACCCATTGCACCAGTGAGGTTTCTTCTTTAATTTAAAATTACAAATAAAATAAACCATGGCTAAGCCAGTTACACTACGAACTCACAGATGTATAAACAGTCTTTAGTTCTCTGTTATGAGGGCTGCCCTGTGCATTTTTTAATGTCTAACAGAATCCCTGTCTGTGTCCAACACATGCCAGTAGCACACCCTCAGTCAGAGGAATCCAGATATTGTCCGATGTCCACAGAGACAAAATTGCTTACAATTAACAACACTAATATATGAAGATGCTTCAGAAATATTCTGGGTAATTTCATTATCTCATATTTCCATTTTCCCATAAACTTTTTGAAGCCTCAACACACAGGGATGAAGTTCAAGTCCCAAGCAGATTTTTTTAAAATCCTAACCTTTGAAAAGATGTCCACAGGACACCTTTCCCCCTCCCCTCCAGAAGAATGCACTTCATAGGACAGCATTGAAGCTACAGATTGGGGAGAAAGGCACGTCTGATCAGAGCACACAGGAGCAAACAAAGAGGGAAAGAGACAGAGTGGAACACATCTTGTCCCTCCAAGCCCCAAGGTCGATATTCCAGCTCAGAGCAGCCAAATGCACAGAGAGGACCATAGGACTGGCCCCACTATGACACTACATCCCTCACTGACCCATAGCACTACTGGAAACACAGTGCGGGAATTGTGCCCGAATTGACCCCACCACACGGAGATGAAACCCTGAGTGTGCAACAGAGCAGCAAGGGGAGCAAAGCAATGAAGTCCCCCCAGGAAGATCAAAATTAGACTTTGGGGCCAGGGCGTGGCACTCCATCAGACTCCACCGGAAAACACTCATAAAGGTCAACAAACAGGCTTGGAATTGTTTATAGGCTTTTGTTATTGTTTTGTTTTGTTGTTTTGTCTTGTTTTTGCAATTATTGTCTCTGCATGTCTCTCTAGATAAGATAGGCAGGATAAACAATCTGGAGGAGAAAACAGATATGACAAAATAAATAATTTATAAATTATCAAAGGTTCATGATGGAGGGAGAGTGGGGAGGGAGGGGAAAAATGAGGAGCTGATACTAAGGGCTCAAGTAGAAAGTAAATGTTTTGAGAAAGATGATGGCAACAAATGTACATAAGTGCTTGACATAATGGATGGATGTATGGATTATGATAAGAGTTGTGCAAGCCCCCAATAAAATGATTTTAAAAAAACAGGATTAAAGGTGGGGGGAACACAGGAGAAAGGGAGGTGGGGAAAAGTAAGAGGGGTGCCAACAAACCCAGGGACAAGGGAACAAGTGATCTAAAATCAATGGCAAGGATGGCGTAGGATGCCTGGTGGGGCTTGGTCAATGACAATGTAGCTGAGAGGAATTAATGAAATCGAATGGTAGTGGGATAAGAGGAAATAGTGGCATGTCCACATGTAAATATATTTATAACAAGAGGAAGATCTAGTACATATGAAGGCAGCAGAGAGACATTGGGCCTCGACTCAAGTACTCCCTCAACCCAAGAAGACTTTGTTCTAATAACCTGGCATTCTGGGATGCTCACCCTCCCAGCATGATCGCTAAAGACAAAATGGGTGCATAAGCAAATGTGGTGAAGAAAGCTGATGGTGCCCAGCTATCAAAAGATAAAGCATATAGAGTCTTAAAGGCCTGAAGATAAATAAGCGTCCATTTAGCTGAGAAGCAACAAAGCCCACATGGAAGAAGTTCACCACACTGTGTGATCATGAGGTGCCAATGGGATCAGGTATTAGGCTTTAAAAACCCAGAACAAAAAATCATACTGAAGTGAATGAGGGGAGTGTGGAATAGAGGCCCAAAGCCCATCTGTAGACAACTGAACATCTCCTTACAGAAGGGTCACAAGGAAGAGCCAATCAGGGTGCAGTACAGCACCAAAGAAAAATAAAACTGTCCTCTAGTTCTTTAATGCTTTCTTCCTCCCTTCCCCTTCCTACCCCAGGCCATTATCATGAACCTAATTCTACCTTACAAACTACCTAAACCAGAGCATGTGCACTGATACAAATAAGAGGGAATCCAGGACAGGTAAACCCCTCAGGACCAATAATGAGAGCAGCGATACAAGAAGGCTAAGGGGAAGATGAGAGAAGAGGGAACCGATCACAATGGTCAACATATAACTCCCTCCAAGGAAGATGGACAACAGAAAAGTGGGTGATGGGAGACAGCAGTTGGTGTAAGACATGAAAAAAAAAAGTATAAATTATCAAGGGTTCAGGAGGGAGGAAGGTTGGGGGAGGGGGGGAAATGAGCTGATAGAAATGTTTTGAAAATGATGATGGCAACATATATACAAATGTGCTTGTGGTAAGATTGTGGTAAGCGCTGTAAGAGCTCTTGTATAAATGAATTAATAAAAAAGAAAAAGAATGCCTAGGCTTTCAGAGGAAGAACAGACTACAAAGAAGGAAGAAGCCATCTGCTTCCGAGGGGTTCACTAAGAAACCAAACTCACTGCCATCAAGTTGATGCCGACTCACAGCAACCCTAACGACCAGGGTAGAACTGCCCCTGTGAGTTTCCAAGGCTGTTATGGAAACAGAAAGTCTTGTCTCTCTCTTGAGGAGCGGCTGATGGTTTCGAACTACTGACCTTGCAGTTAGTAGCCCAACTCGTAACCACGCCACCATGGCTCTTTCCGAGGGTTCAGCAATTGTAAATTGCAAGAATCGCAGCAAAGCCTTGCTGTATCCTGGATGATGAGCCACTCAGGATGGAAGGCACTTCACAGACCCGACTGCTGAAGAGCTGCCTCCTCAAAGTAGTCAACCACAAGAACATGGCTGGAACTAAAAACGAAAAGAACTCACAAAGGAAAGCTACACACATTCAACTAACAGTCGCAAAGCATGACTCTAGGAAATCCAAGTTATCATGAGTGAAATTTGACTCATAAAGATGCATGTCATTGGTGAGCTGAAATGAACCAATCATTTAGCCATTCTGAATCAATTGTATGGCATACTGTGTCAGAAGTGACATTCCAGAGGGAAGGCACTGCAGCATTCATGGTTGCAAAGAACACTCGAAGATCTATCTTGAAGTACAATGCTGTGATAGGAAAATACCCTACACCTACATAAAGTGCAGCCACGATTGTACTCTTTCCTCCTACTTATTCCATCTGTATGCTGAGCAAATGATCGGAGAAGCTAGACAATACGAAGACATTAGCAACCAAATTGGAAGAGGGCTGATTAACAACCTACAATCTACAGATGGCACAATCCTGCTTGCTGAAAGTGAGAAGGGCTTGCATTACTTGCTGGTGAAGAACATAAAGTACAGTCATTATTATGGACTGCAGCTCAATGTACAGGAAACAGAAACACTCACACGTGGACCCAAGACAAGACCATGAAAACTGAGAAGATTTCCTTTTGCTTGGATCCATAATCAGCAGCACAGTAGTCAAGAAATCCAAGAGCATACTGCACTGGGCAAATCTGATGCACAATACCACTTTTATATCCAAGAACTAGGAGGTAACTTTAAAGTCTAAGGTGCACCTGGCCAAACCCATGGTATTTTGGATTGCCTCATATGCATGTGAAAGTTGGACAATGAATAAGAACTGACGCATTTGAATACTGTGCTGGTAAGGAATACTGAAAGTGCTGTCGGTGGTGAGACCTAATCTCACGGACTTCCGATGTGTTATCAGGAGAGGCAGTCCCTGGAGAAGAACATCAAGTTTGGTGAAGTGGTGGGCAGCAAGGAATGCCTTGGTGAGATGGACTGCCACCGTGGCTGCAACAATGGGCTTAAAGTAACAGTTGCGAAGATAGGAGTTGGACCGAGTAGGGTTTTCTTCTGTTGCACACAACAAGGTGGCTATGAGTCAGACTCGATGTGATGGCACCCAACAACCACTTTGGAAGAAGTAGCTGTGTATTTTCAGAGTAAACCACTTCCGTTTCCCAGTTCAAATCAAGGAAAAATCCTAACAGAGAAGCCCCTAGGGGTAGTTCGTCTCTGCCCTACAAAATCGCTATGCCTCAGAATTGCATTGATGGCAGGAGTTCAGGTTTATTTATTTTTGTTGATTGGGGGGGGGGGGTTGTTTATTTAACATCTATGGAGAGCCTAATCCTTATGAAAGGTGCTATCAGCTTTATTGCACATCAAAATATAACACTATCATAATTATTATAAGCTGAGGCTTCAAAGAGTTTGCGGGGAAATCCCATTATCTTTTCATCCAATTTATTTTTCATCCAATTTTTCTATGAACTCTGTGAAATCTCTTTTCTTAAGAGATGGTTTAGTCAAGCTTAAGCAGCAACATATTAATCACTCTAGTCTCCATCTATAGATGATCAATCAACTAAGCTACACTTAAAGCCCAGCAAGTTTCACTCTTCTTTCTTTAAAAGGAATGTCACAGTTTCTTTCTCGACTCCACTGGGTCTTATCTACTGAGCCCATGGAACAGTGCCAGTAAGGAAACAATGCAAAGGGAACGGAACCAGGAGAATGGCTTTAAGAAGTGAGGAGAAACTTCTGGATACAGGCTAGATTGTGGCTACGAAGGCAGTAACTGAAGGATGGAGAAGGGAAACCTCTAAGAGTGCAGGTAATGAGGCAGATGGAAAACAGATCTGTCTGAAATAAACGGTCAGGGCAAGGGAAAGTATGTTCAGCACACGAGTGAGTCACATACTACAAATGTGCAACAAAAACAGAAAGAAAAAGCCGTTTTTATTCCTTTCTTGCCAGATCCAGCTCCTGAATTTGTTTCTTCAGAAAAAAAATTATAATAATAGTAAATAGTTTAGCTCGACAAAAATTCACTACTCACCTATATCAAATTTCCCAAAACTACCTCTAAGAGTCCCTTGTTATTTCTTGGTCTCTCGAAATCCCCCTGCAGCTTGGCAGTTTTTATGTCCATGTCCCCAAACTGGCATCCATCACTCAGAGCAATAAGAAAAGCGGGCTGTTTATCACCATTCCAGATCGCATCCCCCACCCACCCCCACTGCTGCTGCTTCTCCCTCTCTCCCTCTCTCACACAAAGACTTCAAATAGGAACGCTGGCTTGTCAGGCAACTGTCCTTAGAATGAACAGAGACATTGGAAGCAGTAGAGAAACAGAGAAGCTGCGCTAAGTGTGACAATTAAAAACAGCGGCTGACTTGGGAGACAGCCAAAATCTGTAAGGTTTTAAACTAGGCACATCCCTAAAAGAAAATCTACTGACACAGTGATGGACTTAGTCTCATGAGGGCCACTAGTCCCTTCCTAAACATTTACCCGAAATCTTGCCCTGAATACAGGGTCTCTACGTGTCAGAAGTGACTCATCAGCAGTTTGAGTTTTCTTGCCTTCTAAACTCACCGCCATCGAATCATAGCACCCCTATAGGCCAGGGTAGAAATGCTCCCTGTACATCTTTACAGGAGTAGACAGCCTCATCTCTCCCCTACATAGCAGCCGGTGGATTCAAACCACCAACCTTCTGGTTAGAGGCCCAGTGATTGGCTCACAGTATCACTAGGGCGCCCCCTTCTACTGACTGATTATTCCACCCTAACTAGTCTAACCGCCACTGCCATTTTCTTGAATGATTAAGCAGATGTAGATAAGTAACTCTCTACTGTTACTCATCCTTGAACAAGCTAAATCAGAGCTGACCATATGAGAAGCAAGCTGATTATAAATTTAAGCCTCCCCGTTATAGCCCTAAATGGAAACAAACCAGTTTTCCCCATGGCTTGGAACAAATGGAAGCTTTCCCAGAAGACCCCAGTTTTCGGTATCTAAGCTCTGTGTGCTCTGGAGGAGGGTTGCTGATGATTCAAGGGTCCTCCCAACATGGAAGGGCATTAGGTTGAGAATGTTGTGGCCCATGAGAGAGCTCACTTGGAATGACAGCCAAAGTCAAAGTTCCCATTGGGCCCTTTGGGCAGGAGTTTTCAAAGAGTACTAGACTGAGACGACCTGGCCTCTCTCCATTACTCTGAAAATACTTGCAAAGGATTTTCAAAGCCATCACAGCATGCAGGACGTTGTGGGCATTGGAAGAGCACAAAGAAAAGGAATTACTACTGTGTTTGGCTCTAAGGTTTTCCATGAAGACCCGTCTACCTTCACCTTACTAAGAGTAACTCAAAGGGTGAAGAAGGGCAGCGGCTAGAAACGATCTTACTCAGGTTACCCATCATTAGAAGATGCACAGGCTCAGGTACAGAGTGGGGGAAAAATGATGACTCCGGCTACCTCAATCCCCACCAAGGTGCTGTCACCTCCGCGCCACTGCTTATGAAGTGGCTGATCACCCGGGCTCAGCTGGTGCTATCTGCATAGTGGCAGGCTTTCAGCTGTGTACCAAGTCCTACAGCAGTGGGGCTCAGAACGTCCTGTCCATATCAACAGCAGCCAATCACCATAGAATCACTCTGAAAAGCAAATTCTCAGGTCCTGCCCCAGACCTCTCAGAGCCCTGGGGGTGTGATGTAAGGTTACACATGGGGCTGCAATCTGTAAGATCGACAGTTCAAAACCACTAGCAGCTCAAGAGATAGCTGGGCTTTCTACCTCCATAAACAATTAGTGTCTCGGGCACCCAAAAGGGGTCACTATCAGCCAGTATTGACTTGATGGTAGTGAGCTAGCTACCCCAGACCTCTGGGACAAAGGTCTGTATTTTAACAAGTTCTCCAACTGGTGCCAATGCCCACTACTCTGTGCAGGCAAGGGAGGAGGAGCTGGGGATGGGCGCAGCAAGACCAAGCAAAGGGGACCAAAGCTACTGCTCTGTAACCCCTTAACTGCCACCCCTCAATGACCAGTGTGGAGGTGGAGTGAGGTATGGCATCGATTCCAACCCATCTTGACCCCATGTGACAAAGTGGAACAGCGCCCTGGGGTTTCCTAGACTTCTATCTTTACAGAAGCAGGCTGTCAAAGCTTTTCTCTTGTGGAGCCGACAATGAGTTACACCCCCCCACCTATCAGTTAGCAGCCCAAAGTCCACGCCCTGCTCCTCCAGGCTGTTATGTTGCTGTCCAAAGGGCAGGTACCTACTACAGAAATTGGATAAGAGGTTCCTAGAGTAAGTCAGAATGGCCAAATGCCATTCACTATGAGTGATACTCGGCTTCTCTGCTTGGATAGCACAATAAATGCTTATGTTTCTGTCTTATGTATTTGCAGATACATCTTAATAGAGGCAGCAGCCTAACATAGTGGATGAAAGTAGAGACTCAGACTCCACACGCCACAAGCGTGAATTCCAGGTCTAGCTGTGTTAGTCCAGGTTAGCGAGAGAAACAAATTCATACACACTCATGTGTATAGCAAAGAGTACATTAAGAAAACATTCCAGCCATGTCCATAAGTCCAATGTTAGCCCGTATGTCCAATACTAGTCCATAAATTCCTCTTTAGACTCACGCAGCCAGGCAATAATGCCAAATGCAGGAAGATCACAGGCCAGGGGGTGGAAAGTCTTGTGGATCCCGTGGTGGTAGAAGCATCTCAGTGCTGACGGAGGTCTCCACGTGACTCGTCCAGCTCCCAGGGCTCTGTATGCATCAGCATAGCTCCATCAGGCTCATTGTCAGTAATGTCTCACAGGGAGTGAGCATGTGTCCCGCCTCCAGCAAGCTATTTATCTCCTTAGTGCCTCCAAATGAGGTCATCAAGCTGTGACCCAATGGAGAGGCTAAACTCCACCCCTCCACTCCTAAGTCTCAAATTGACAACAGATGATGTAACTACCACACTAACTGTGTAATCTGAGGCCCGAGTCCCCAGGGTTCAGGCACTCCTCTGCCAGCTGAGAGTTTGAGTGTTCAAGTCTGACCAGAGGAGGCTCAGAAGAAAAGCCTGGCACTTCAGCCCCTGAAAATCCTCTCAGCACAATTCTACATTGTTACGCATGACGCCACCAAGTCAGAATCGATGCACCCCCAGCTGGGATGTTCAAGAACTTGGCACATGTGAGAAAGATGCTGAGTGCAGATACTCCAAAACCCTACTTTTTGCATTGGAAATTTAATCTCCATAATTCAGAATGCAGTTAAAATATGAGCTACATGTACACAGTGTTAATCGAATCAGAGTTCTGTACTGAGCCCGCATGCGCCAATACGGCAACCTCATTCAACCTGTTGAACACTGACAATGTAGCTACACAAAATGACGGTGCAGCAAATCTCAATTAATGCCAGACTTCAAAGACCTTGTACAAGTAAAGGAATGCAAAATATCTTTTTATGTTGGTTGCGTGTCAGAATGGTAATTAAGATAAAAAGTTTATGACAATAAAATCCATCGTGCGTCTCTATCTTTTTTTGGTGGCTACCAGAATATTTAAAATTATGGGGAAGCACTACTCTTTATTTTTTAATAGCTTTACACATTCCAGTATGTCCATTCGCGTGTAATTCTGTTGTTCATCCCATCTGGTGGAGTTACACAATCATCAATGGGCAGTGCTACTCTTGACAATCATGTGAAGTGGCAGAGAAACACACACACACAGTCCCTGCGTCTAAGCAGAGGCAGGTCCTGCACAATGTAGTGGATACAAAGTTGTGGCTGCATGGTTACAATGAAGCCATGATTATAGGGGATCAGCCTGTTGTCTTTAAAAGCAAAAAATAAACATTTTACTATCAGTTAGTAAAATGTCACTCAGTATGTCACCGCCATGAGGTGTCTATTAGCTCATGGGGTTTGGGGGAGCTGAGGGTTGGAGTGAGGAGGTTTGAGGAGCCCAGCCACACAGGTTCACGCATGCCATGCTGGGGACTTTGGCCAAGAACCCAAGGGCGGTGGAGAGTCACTAAGTGTGAGCTATGGCCAGGTTTGAATATTCGAGTGTAGTGAACAGGAAAGAGTGCCAGGAGCAGTTAGAAAGCTACTACCATGGTCCACAGGAAAGAAGAAAAATTCAGCAGAACTCATATGTCAGAGAGTCTGAGATGAGAAGCACTAGGGATTCATCCATGGATTTGGATGATGAGGAAGAATTAAGGGAGGACCCACCCAGACTGAAAAAGGCAAGTTAGTTGGGAGATGTTACATACAGTTTGGAACATTCAGGGTTTCGGGTGAAAATGAAAAGTATTATCTCAGCTAATTCATGTGAATGAATTAACAAATTAACTGGGTCGTGTATGCTCTCCCCTGCCTTAAATAATCATCCTGGAGACTCAAATCGGCCCTGCCAGACACATCATGCTCGCAGAAGACACAGAGTGCACAGGTGTCCCTCAGCTATGCAGCACTGTCACGGTACCCAGGAGAACACTTGGCCATCAGTGGGTCAACGCACTGCAGCAGCTGCCACCTCCCACGCCTTCTAACACTTGGCTACATGCATCCAGGTGCAACACCTTCCACACACACCTCTACTATTTGATCATGATTCAAATTTTTTTAATAATAAAGCTTCACTACCGTTGAATCTGCGTATGGTAAGAGGACACACTCCTAAGTGGAATTAAGTCAAGACTCTTTTTCTCGCCTCAGCTCATTCTACTTCAAATGTGACCACACTTTAAAAGCTGACCAAAGACAAAGTTTCTTACCTATGTAGTCTTTTTATTTTTAATAAATCTTTTTATTGGGGCTCATACAACTCTTATCACAATCCACACATACATCAATTGAGCAAAGCACCCTTAAACATTTGTTGCATTCGTCATTCTCAAAATTCGCCTTCCACTTGGGTTCCTGGAATCAGCTCAGTTTCCTTTTTTTTCCCCCTCTCCTTCCCTCCCAGTTCTCCCCTTCCCCCTGCTCCCTTAATAGTTTATAAATAATTATTTTATCTTATCTTACACTGCCCAGCATCTCCCCTCACTCACCTTCCCATCGCCCATCTCCCAGAGAGGAGGTTACACATAGATCTCCAAGACTGGTTCTCCCTTTCTACACCCCCTTCCCTCCCGGTGTCGCCACTCCCACGGCTGGTGTTGAGGGGTTCATCCGTCCTAGATTCCCTGTGTTTACAGATCCCTACTGCACCGCTGTACATCCTCTGGTCCAACCAGGTCCGCAAGGTAGAACTGGGGTCACGATAATTGGAAGGGGAGGAAGCGTTCAAGAACTAGAGGAAGGTTTTGAGTTTCATTGTTGCTACACTGAACCCTGAGTGACTCATCTCCTCCCCACTACCCCTCTGCAAGGGATGTCCAGCTGTCTACAGATGGGCATTGGGTCCCCATCACGCACTCCCCCTCATTCACGGTGATGTGATTCCCCCCATGCCTACGTAGTCTTATAAGGTCTCTATGACTACTATCCTGGAGCCCTGGTGGTGTAGTGGTTAAGCGCTGGCCACACTTCATCCACAAGGTTGGCATTTCAAAATCACCAGGTGCTCCAGAGGCTTAAGAGGGGGCTCTTTCTATTCCTGTAAACAGGTACAGTCTCGGAAACTCACAGGGTCACGAGGAACCAGCATGGACTCGTTGGCAGTGAGATGACGAGCATACGAAGGTCAATTAGGAAGAGCTGCTACAAAATCACTGAAACCTTGACGAAGCAAAAATACACAAACCGTGAAGCGGTGGCTTCTTGACGCAGCCCCCAGCTGGGCCTACACCCTTCCCAAGGGGTGTGTCCATCTCCCTAACCTTTCCCTGAGGAACTCTGCAGTCTGGTTCACAGCAAGTCAAAATGCCAGTGCGGGTACCATCAGGGGACTCAAAGTGTGTTGCTGCACAATGCTCTTTGAGTTTTAAGGACTTAGAGGAAGTCTTAAAGGGCAAGGATCAGACTGCAATGTGGACAGTGGACAGTTTCTCAATGAGATTCTCAAAAAGACAGGCCTTTCCTAGCTTCGAAGAATGAGCAGGTGTAATGTCATAATGGAAAAAGAATCCCTTGGAGCAACTTTCCTGGCCTTTTGTCTGACCAGTGCAATCCATTAGCTCACCCTGCATCCTTTTTGAGAAAAGTTGCTAAGGCTGCCCCCATTGGGATTCCAAAAATCAATCACCATCACCCTGTGCCTTGCTCTTTCTGCCTTTACTCTAACTAACGAAGCCAGCAGCTCCTCGCAGAAGCCACCGTTTTAATGGGGTCTTACTTTGGAAGGCACCCTAATGAGGCCAAGACCATCTATTAACATGAGGAGGGACCTGCAGTCATCCACTGAGCACAGAGACAGGTCTGCACACGCCACGAAGGAACCCTCGCAGTGAGGATTTCTGACTTACCCCCAGAGAAGGAGCCCACACTCCCGCCTCACTCTGACAGCTCCGGAGCCACAGCTGGCTGGCGTTTCTCAAATAAACAGACTCCAGATCTGGGCAATGGAAACACCAGGACTTCCTAAAATAAGCAGCCTTCCTTTAGAACACACAGTTACATACTAAAGAGGCACACACACACTCCTCAACGGACGAGAATAACCAGGACAACGCTGACACAGAAAGAGCTCCTCTACAGGGAGGCAACGGACACACGGAATTTGCTCCCAGCGATCCCCTTACCCATCTGTGACATCGCAGAAGCATAAAACCAAGGTCTATAAAATCCTGCTCTACCGACTGTCACATTACAAGCAGCTATCCCCAGCACATTTTGGTGTGGCGTCTTTAATGTCTGCTTAGCAGTGGCTAAGGGGCACATGGCTGAAGTGGAAGCAGTTAGGTGTAAATTCAAACTCTGTCATCTCCAACAAATTCCCTGAGCTCCCATGTTCTCAGAGATAAATGAGGGCTGGGCTAGTTTTTCCCTGTTACTCTAACCATGTAAATAGGGTAGAGTATGGAGAAAGTCATCAATTATCCCAGATGCACTTGTATGAAATGCCATCAAGCTTCAACATGTTCATAGAATGGAATGAAGATAATGGAATTTTCCCACCAACTTTTTGAAGCCCCCATGTGTCATCATCATAGTTTTAAAAATATTTATTAATGAATGACCAGCAATTCCACTTTCCCAAACTTATTTTTTTTAAGAATCTATAGAATTTAAAGTTATGAGTGCATTTGCAGCTTCTCTGCTTAAAAATACTAGAAAACACAAAGGGTAGAAATAGGATGATACTGAACTCCCCGGGTCTGGGTAAAAAGCACTTCGTTCAACATGTTCTGCTTCAGACTTGACATTGGAAAGACAGACTCATCTATTGAAAAGCAAACCACCCAGCAAGCCCACAAAATTATATATTTGGGGTTGTCTGGGGTTCTTTTATGTTTAGTTTCATGGACACAAATGTTTCATTTGACAGAGAATTTACCAAAGACAAACTAACCCATTCGTCCTATTGCCTCAATATCTCACTGACAACCAAAACACCATACTCACTGCCATCGAATCTACGCCAATTCTTGAAGATCCTACGGGACAAGGTAGAGCTGCCCCTGCGGGGTTCAACTGTTTATGATCAGAGAAAGCCCCTCTTTCTCCCGTGGAGCAGCTGACGGTCTTGAGCTGCTAACCCTGTGGATCACAGCTCAACTCATAATCACTAAGCCACCAGGCCTCCCACTCCCACCGGCACAGTCTCCCCTAAATGCCACAGAGGTTATACACCCAAGGACAGGGATTTTGCAGGTCCCTCGTTACAAGGTGAGAGCCTGGTTGTTGCTCCTCATGGTTGCCGTCAAGTTGATCCCGACTCATGGGGATCAGAGAGGAGCAACCCCACGGGGTTTTCTAGAGCCACAGTAACCTGTAAGGTTCAAATTTTATATTCATCTAGCTAATGATTATGTGTTGAGTATCAGATATTACACTAAGACCTGAAGCTATTGTCCTGAGATAATAATCTTTAAACCTTAAGCCAAAGTACCCCTCTAAATCATCTTAAAACTCAACAATAGTTCAGCTTAAGTAGTTAGTTAGAGGCCATAGATGTAAACTAAGTATTGTCCTATACACAGTTCTGCAATAACCATGATCTATAAGTAGACACACTGAATGAGTGTGAGTGAAAGTGAGTATAGCCAAAACTACATAGAGACTTGACAGAAGGTAAGTGTACATGCTATTTATGTACCTTTGCTGCAAACATGCCCACGAATGTGATGGAGCATACCAGTGGTGAAGTTACAAAAATTTAGCATAATAGCTATAACTAGACACCTTGAGGGACTGCACTGCTGGGTCTGGGGGCTCAGGGCCATGGTCTAGGGAGATTGCAAGCGATAGTAAGGTCAATACCATAAACCATAGTCCATAAAGATTATGTGCTATATTCTAATCTGGTGAGGGTGATTGGGAGTCTTAAAAGTTCATGAGTGGCCATCAAAAGTGATAAGGATTTCTCCCTGTCTGGAGAAAATAAAATCAAGAGTGATGAAAATGTAAACCAATGGACTAATGGCCCACACCAGCATCACACTCTATGCACCTGAGACATGAAGAACTAGATGGTACCCAGCTACCGCCTCTGCTCTGGAAGGGACCACCCATCAGAAGGTCCTGGATGGAGCGGGACTAGAATGTGAAACACAACTCAAAACCACTGGAGAGTCCAGGCTTACCGGTCAGTTAGAGACAAGCAGCAGTTCTCAACCTGTAAGTCACAACCCCTTTGGGAGTCGAACAACCCTATTACAGGGGCGCCTGATGCACACAGTTGCAAAATTACAGTTATAAAGTAGCAAAAATAATTTCACCATTGGGGGTCACCACAACATGAGGAACTGTATGAACGGGTCCTGACATGAGGAAGGTGGAGTACCGCTTGACTAGAGGAACCCTGGGGACTAAGGGGCCCTTCATTACCCTGAAGGTCTGAAAATGAACTCACGTCCAGGACTCAATTTTCTGTCAAACAAGAGAAGTTTATCAAGAGACTCATAGCAGCTAGGGAAGTCCACACCTTAGAATAATCTGAGAGTTGGGATCAAAAGAGCAGGCTTGCTCCAGGGCAAAGTTCAGAGGGGGTGGTGGTGAAGGGGGGGGGGCGTTATTAGGCAAGGAGAAAGCATGGGGAAAGAGAACCCAGGAAGCAAAATAAGTGGCGTTACCCTGAGGAGACCGCACTGAATGAGAAGGAGCTCCATGTTGTGAATTGCTGAATGTCCAACCCATGACCAACTCCGTAAGCCAATGATTCACAATAAAAAGTTTTAAATGTTTTAAAAGCTTGCGAGTTTACAAACTCTAGGGTGCAGTTCCACTCTGTAAAGGTGTGTGGCTCACCAAGAGGTGAAACGGACTCCACAGCGCTGGCTTTTGTTGTGTTTGTGTTTTCTTTTGGCAATGCCAGAGATGGGTGTAAGGGGCCAGGGGGGGGGGGGAGGTTCCAAAAACTCGTGGAGAGACAGAATGAAAAGGTAATAGCATTTTCCCACGAACTTTTGAAGTCCCCTGGTAAGTGTGAATATAAATGCGAGGTGCTGGGGCAAAGGCTGAGAAATCTTGTCAATGTTAATTAGACCTCCAGAAATATAAGTACTATGAGATGCGTTCAGAGAGAAATGCAGGAAGAGCAAAAAAAAAAAAAAAACTAATTTGTAAAATTGAACTACTAAATGACCTAAAGAAATCTGGAACTATTTTTACCTCAGCTGCACACTTCTGATAACCCGCTAAAGGCTGCCTTGGCCTCCTTCTGAGTAGCTGTAGCTCAAGCATTTAACAATGTAACATAGTATCATTTTTAGCTTAGGTCCTTTGAAACCACACTGTGAAGTGTTTCCGTAACTCATTTAAGCAAAAGAGAAACAATCTGGAGGTGCCATTAGCAGTAACTCTGGATGGAAAAACTATCTCCTAAGGCTCTTGGGGTGAGTTGTGGGAGTTTTCAGTTCTTAGGCAGAAAGCAAATTTAGAGAACTAGTTTTTCCAAATATTGCCCACCGCCCCTCCTCCCCTGCAGCTCCAGGGAGCTTGAGCCCTACAGGTCTTAAGCCTCCCATTTTTAAAGTGGAGGACCCATTTCCACAAGCCCAGTTCCCTCCAGCGTATAACACAAGCCTGTCTGACACATCTGCACCGATCTCAGCCCGTGAATCAAGACCCCTTTGGGGGCCGAACGACCCTTTCAGAGGTCGCCTACTCCATCCTGCATATCAGATAGTTATATTACAATTCATAACAGTAGCAAAATTACAGTTATGAAGTAGCAACGAAACTAATTTTATGTTTGGGGGGTCACCACAACACGAGGAACTGTATGAAAGGGTCACAGCATGAGGAAGGTTGAGAACCACTGCCATACAGCCACACAGCCCAAGTTCAGCCAGGGCAAATTAAGCTAATGGGAGTGATAAAAGCAAAAAAGAACTCCAGGTCAGGCCAGGCAATCAGGAAGTCTGAGGTATTTTAAAAGATTACCCAGCCTATGCACACGCAGATTTCTAGTGCATTTAATATAGAGAATTCATTTCTCAAACACTGTGTACGTAAGATCTGCTGGAAAACTTCAATCACCCCATACATGTAAGACAGAAGGTAAACGTAAATCAGCCTCACAGAGGAGGGAGATTAAGCATGTAGCCGTTCAGTGTCCTCAACTGACCAAAATTTACTAGAAAGCAAAACTCCGAAGCCTGGAAACTAAGTTTCAAAATATCAAACTCACTGCTGCGAGTTGATTCAACTCACAGCTACCCTGTTAGACAGGGTAGAATTGCCCCCATTGGTTTCCAAGACAACTCTTTCCAGGAGTAGAAAGCCTCAGCCTTCCCCCACGGAGCTGCTAGTAGTTGGTCCAACCCCTTAAGTACTAGGCCATCAGCAGCCTAGAGACTGAGGACAGCAACTTAAAACATGCTTTCGCCAAGCCCCACCCCCTAAGAGGAATGGGTCTGCCACCAAAGTGGATAGGGATTAAAGGAGCTGTCAATTACCCACCAAATTTACATCCTGATTTTCATGACTGACCCAGTTAAGTGCTCATCTAGCTCCAGTCCAGGTGAGGCCTGCAATCCAGGAAGAGTGGCAAGACAACACTGGCTTTAAAGTCCTGAATTCCAGCAGGAAGTACACAGTTGTCCCAAGACCATGAAGATCTGCCACTGTCTTTCTTTAATCAAAACTGCATCAAATCAACCCAGAGGAGGGAGTGAGGTAGTAGCAAGTTTGTGCCTGGCAGTCACCTGTTTCTCCACCCACCCCCAAGTCACTTCTTACCACTATTAGAGCCCACTTGTCAGAAAATGGTTCAACATCTTCAAGCTTGTCACAAACAAGGAGCCCCAGTGGCTCAGTGGTTAGGCACACAGCTAATAACCAAAAGGTTGGGGGTCCTAAGACCGAGGGAGGAAGGAAGACCTGGCAATCTGCTTCCACAGAGATTACAGCCAAGAAAACACCATGGGGCAGTTCTACTGTGGCCTGGGGGCTCACAGAGTTGAAATGGACTCCAGGTCACCCAACAACCACTGACTCAATCACTCCATATTTCTTCTCCACAAGTCCACCACTGCTAATCATTCTCTTTAGATGCACTAGCTTGAATCCTGTTACTTATTGACCCTCCTATCCAGGAACTCTTGGTAGGTGAGATGGGTGTGTTCAGAAGCAAAGTTTCGATCTGTTTTGATAGACCTGGTCATTTCATTTTCATTCCATTCCTGTTCACTTTTAAATACTAACAAGTCCTGCAGACAACCATATCTACCCCAGCACCGCCCCCCAAAAAAAGACAAGAAACACACCTCAATGTTCATCCCTACACAGAATCTGCTTCTGGAAGGCAGGGTTTGGGCAGGGACCGCAGACTTCCCTACCCCAGTCCCCAGCAAACCACTTGGTTTGTTCAGTTCAGTTTCTTTCTGGGTCAATGGAAGGAGCCAGACTTGCCGTTGCTTGGCCCCTTCTGGCCCAGCACTGAGGCTTGCCCCCACGATGCAGACGCCAAATGATCAGATGAAAACTTGGCTGAATCAGCCTTAAACCTGTTGGCAAACAAACAAAGCCAAATGAAGGGGAAACTGCCAAGCTGAATTGTCTGAAGTGGCATAGGCAGCCTGAGAGACACATTACTGCTTTGTTCCTGGAGCTGTTAAAGCGTTAGTCTTCAGCTAGTCATCAGCCAATGACCCCACCACCAGCATCCCTTGCAGACCTTCAAGGTGATCTTTATTACCTACAAACGACAGTGCTGTTTTGTTCTGTTTTCCTCGAACGCTGCCCCATCCACACAGCATGCATATTGAACTTGTGCAAGTTACAGTGAAGCCTTAAACGTCACACCAAATTCGTCCAACACCACTTCATAGTCAAATCGCCATGGATAAACCAACAGCGCACGGCTGTTGAGAAACTTTGGTTCAGGTGGCTGAAAGAGAACCACGTCCATCTGGAACAGGACTCACACCCTGAATCTGGCACAAAAGCGCCCTTCGCCTGGGCGAGGCCTTCCCTTATGCGATCTGACAGCAGCTTTGTGCGGGAATTCATAAATAGTTGCAATAAATACTGTTAAGTTCTCCCGGCGGAGCTCGGCCTCCCACGTCCCCTGCGCAAGGAGCCTTGCAACTCAGGGCTATTCTTCCCGAAGACGCGCACACCCGGACCAACACCCCTCCCCCGCCCCTGATCCCGTGTGTCCCCGAGGAGGGCTCACTCCCACGCCCGGCCCCGAGCTACGTCCCCGCAGCCGGGTCCGAGGCCGTTCACTCCTGGTCGGCCCGGGGCTCCCCAGCTCCCCGGGACCCAGCGCCCGGAACTCCTCCCGGCGCCCGCGCCGCCCTCCGCGCTGCCTCCCGAGGCCGACGGGAGCCTCGGCCGGCGGGCTCCCCGCACCCTCTCCTCCGCCCCCGGCGCCGGTACGAGGCCGGAAGAAAGGTGAGGAGTTGGAAAGTGCCGAGCCGGCAGTTCCCGCGGGGCAGGGGGCGCCCCAGGCCGCGCCGGAGCCAGGGGGACCCCGCCGAGAGGGGCAAGGGCACTGGGTCCCCGCAGCCCCTTCCCGGGCGCGGCCCCGCCCGGCCAGCCCCCGCCGCGCTCCCAACTCCGAGGAATGGCCACAAGTTTGCGGCGCCCCCGGCGCCCCGAGCCCCCCGAGCCCGAGCCGGGCCGGCCGCGGCGCTTACCTCGCCAAGGGGTTGGGCCGGGCCGCCGCCCGCCCGGGGCGGGGAAGGCAGCGCCGCGGCCGGAGCGCCACCCGGAGGGCCGGCGCGCGCGCGCGGGGGTCCCGGCGGCGGCGGCCGTGTTCCCCGCCCGTGGAGACGCCGCTCTTTGTCTGCGCCGCTGCCCTCCTGCTGCCGCCGGCGGCCGCTCGCCCCCTCCCGCGGCCCGGCGTACTCCGCCCGGGGCCCGGGCCGCCCTGAGCCTTCGCCGCCGCCTCGGCTCCGCCGCGTCCAGGCCTGGCCGCCCGCGCTCCCTCCCGCCCGGCCGCCCTGCCTCTCCGCCGCCTCGCTCGGCCGCCGCGGCTCCCAGCCTGACGAACCCCGCGGCGGCGGCGGCCCCTCCCCCGGCGCTCAACCCCCGCCCCCTCCCCTCCTCCCCGCCCCCCGCCGCTCCTCCCCCGGCCGCGCCGTGACGCCGCGAGGGGCCGGCCGCAGGCCCCCGGCGCGCGGGCGGAGGCCGGCGAGACCCACCTGGGGGCGCCGCGGCTGCACGGGGCACGGCTCCGCCAGGGCTCGGCCGGGGCCGCCCCCGCCGCCCCTCCCGGCCCGGACCCCGGGCCAAGCCTGGGCCCGGCCGGGGGCGTGGTAGGAGGTCCGCGGCCCGGGGTCTGGAACGGGGAAAGGACCGAGAGGTTGCCCGGGAATAGTCAGCTTGGCTGGCGCGCGCGCTGCTGGGCGACCGCGAAAAGGCTGGACCGAACGCGGTGCCGCGCGCCGAGAAAGAAGAAAGTAGCAACTGCTGAAAACTGCGAGCGGCGGGGAGGGCACGAGAAGGAAAAGAAACGCAGCAACTTCCAGCCCCCAGTGACTGACCGCTGCGGTCGCCTCTCCCATCCTTTTTGTTTGATTTTCTTATCGCGGCACGATAGCTGCTTGGCCACTGGCCGCCTTCCGGAAGCGTTCCCACGGCACTCTCTGCAGAGCAGGCCTGTTGTCCATCAGAAAAGTGACTTACATACAAATGTCACTTCCTCCCGGTAATTACTCGTGGGTATTTTTATTTACTCGCCTTGCATCTATTTTTTTCCTAACCAGACCATTTTTTAACTCCGTCCTTGTTGGAGCACTTTAAGAGGAGAGGAAGCCCAAACTTGCCTTCCCTGGTTGGATTCTACTTGTACACACACACACACACACACACACACACAAGACAGATGCCTGACTGGGGACCCCAGAAGGAGTTGTCTTCGGTGTTGGGACTGGCTCACTCACCCAGCTGCGAGGTGTGGCTTACCTGTAAACACACTTGGAAGGTTGAAACCCAAGGGGCAGGAGAAAGACCCAGCTTCCGCTTGCACAGACACACGCATCCAGATGTCTGTTCTCCAGTCTCCTTCCCATATGGCTTCCCAAAGGAAATCCTAATATGCAAATTATTCTGATTTCCTGGTGGGATCGCCTGCATCCATGTTAATAAGATTCTTTCTTAGACGCCTGGCTTCTCCATTATTAAACCAATAATAAGTTACACAATGTGACTGGCCAGGATTATTTGATTCACAATTCCTCTGCCTTGTTCCCATAAGGAAGTATCCAGGGATAGATAACTGATAGATAGTCAGAATAGCTCTTGCGGTGAGCTCGGGGGCTACAGGTTTCCCCAACTGTATGACCTTGTACAAGTAGCTCTTACCCTTTCCAAGCCTCATTTCCTTCCTCTACAAAACGTGGGAACCAAAGTTGAGACATCTTCATTCTTCTCTGTTGTGTTGGAAAATACCTACTTTGGTTCATCCCTTAGTGAAAACGAGTATCTAGACTAGGAAGAGAGTCTGGGGATCTATTTCCAAAAACCAAGCAGTGAACCCCCATAGGTCTCCAGTCCAATTCCATTGTTCAGAGGCTTACTGGGCAGCGACTTAGCGCAACAGCTTTACAATGAAGGAGACAGGATTCTAATCAGCCCAGTTGTAAAGCCACTTACTGAAAACAGGCATAATGATGTTGACCTCGTCTTTAACTTGTATGCTTTGTAAACTTTGATTGAAACATGGATCTTTGAACTTCACCCAATGTTTCCCCTTCATCCTCTGATAATTCCTAAACTCACCCATGACATTCTCTGTCGAAATCCAATGGTCTTTTCCTCAATCTGTATCCTATGTAATTTTCTGAAATATGTAGCATTTCTGCTATCTTATGAAACATCATCTTTTCATTACTCATAAAATGGCTACTTCCAGGTCTCTTACTTTCCAGACCCACCCATCTCTCTAAGAAGGACATTTTGTCTCCCAAACTTGTGACAGTAGTATTCCCAAAGCAGCCCTTTGCTTTTATTCCAATATATGCCTTTTTCCCCCTTTCTTTTTAGAGAGAGTTGATGATTCCTATATTCTCCCAGTATGGACTTTCCATGATTAGTTCCCAGGTTTTAGCCTCAGACATTTTCCCTTCCCTGGTCTATTAGAAATGAGTTATGAGAGACCAATTGGAAGGTGGTCGATGCAGGAGGAAAGAAAAAGAGATTGAGCATGGAGTATGTCTGTTTATTACACTAGTCCCTTATTATCAGCTGACCACAATCTCTCTCCCGTGGGCAGCTAGCTCATCATTGATTCAAGGCCAGCATGCTCAGAACACAAGTCACCTTTCCAAACCTGCTCCTTCTCCCACTTCCTCTCAGCCTTGGCCAAGAGCACTCACCAGATACCTGGTGAAGGTAGAAACCTCATGACTCCATTCCCTAAATTTTAGGTCTCCCTGAGGAAAATGAAGAGACGGCCCTAGAGGACACGAAAATCCCTTTTCATTTGAATGCTTATGATTCTGTAATCTATTCATTCGTGAACAACTCCTTGATAACACCATTCTATTTCAGATACCACGTCCCTAATTTTCCCATTATTATAACAACCATGATCATGTGCATTTAGTGAATTCTTGACAGTAATATTTTCCCCATTGTACAGATGGAAAAGGAGGAACCATAAGTGCCAGTGTGGGGAACAGAACCCTCAAATACTTGACTCTAAAAGGCTTGTTCTTTCTGCATACTAAACCCGCTACCTTCCACCTAGTCCCCCATAGCACGCAATCAATGTCATCCCAACCCTCCTAGAAATTATTTCTCTGTTACCCTACCCTTTGCCGAAGAACATCCCGTAGCCCCGGCACTAATCGGGGGCACAGAGCGCAGCTCCTGCCTTCTTTGTCACCTTCCTGCTAAGGAAGAATCCAGTCCCCAAAGGGCGGGCATGAAGCCGGCCCTCAGCTTTACAAGTCTCCATCCTCATCGTCACCCATTCACAGGGCGCACTCTGCCACCTCAGCCCTCCAGGGCTGTGTCAGTGCACACAACTTAGGCAGACAGTGTCTTTCAGACCACGAAACATTTCTTGGGCCTCTCCTCACCCAGAGCTAGGTGACAACGCGTTAGAAGGACATCTCCTTTCACACTGCTAGATAAGCTGACACCAGCCCCTCCTGGCTCTCAGTGCCCCATCGGGTTTGGGACGTTACTGAATGAACTCACAGAGTCTCACGTAAAGTATAGCACACTTATAGCTACAACCTATGACAACCAAAAAGGTCCCATACAAAGGCAGAGGCACAGAGGATGAGGCCTGGGAGGGATCACAATGCAGAGCTTCCGGGTCACAAAGAGGGACACACTGCCCTCACTAGTCTTCAGCCAGGAAGCTCCTGGAGGCGCAGGGTCTTTCTCAACCTCACTAAGTGGCCCACATGGATTGCATCACTGTAGCATGAGGCTCAGTCATCACTGGGCATGCAGGTGATGCCTCTGGGTGTGGTCAACCGCCATGCATTAGCCTCAGGCATCGCGCAGGTGTTGCCACAGCTAGAACAATACTGAGAACAAAGAGGTCCAATTGCTTCCCAGGAGGGCGAAGCTTGAAGCCCCTCATAGCCCACCAGGCCCTTCTGAAACTCTTCTAATCACAGAGAGTTGAGCATTCACCCAAGGAAAGCAGAGACGTTTACCCTCAGAAGCCTGTATTGGTTCCCCATGGTTTCAGTAACGGATTACTAAAAGCCGAGGGGTTTAAAGCAACAGAAAAGTGTTCTCTTCTATCTGGAGGCTAACTGTCGGAGGGCGGGAAATGGTGTCAGCAGGGCTGCATCCCCTCTAAAAACCATCTTGCCTTTTTCAGCTTCTGATGGCTCCAAAAGTCCCTTGGCTTGTGGCAGCGCAACTCCAATTTCTCTCTCTTTGCATGAGCTTCCTTTCTGTCTTTCTCCCTTGTCTTTCTTACAAGGACAGTTGTCATTGGATTTAGGGCCCACCCTAATCCAGGATGATCTAGCATGGGGAAGGTTTGGTTTATATTTACATCTGCAAAGACTCTTTTTACAAATAAGGCCCCATTCACAGGTCCTGGGTGGACATGCTGGCACCTTTGGTTGCCAGGGAGAGTGGAGAGGGGGGCAAAGGAGAAGGGGGCATCATTAAACTCACTACAAGATTCAACGTGGGTGAGCTTTCATTGAAGTCTGTTTAATTTTAGAATGTACAGACATTTTGGCATTTTATTCCATTGATAAGATTTTTTGTCTTACTATTATGCCCTGGTGGCATGGTAGGTTATGAGTTAGGCCACTAACTGCCAGGTCAGTAGTTTGAATTCACCAGCCATTCCTCGGGAGACAGACGAGGCTGTCTCCCCTGTCAAGATTTATAGACTTGGAAGCCTTAATGAGCAGTTCTACGCTGGCCTACATGGTCACTGTGAGTTGGAGCCAACAGCCACGGAGTTAGTTTTGTTTATCTTTTTAGTTATTATTACATTTCATTTGTAAGATGTTCTAAGCGACAATTTCAGGTGGAAAAAATATATATTGAATATTTACTCTCAGAGAAAAGATAAAACTAGTACACGAATAACTCTATTATGTAGCTAAACATGAAAAGTACTAACCAGCGTATATTGTGGGCATCAGGAAAGGCTCTACCTACCTAATCCACTGCCATCAAGCCAGTCACGACTCACAGCGACCCTATATAATGTTTCTAAGGCTTTACATCATAGGTTCCCAAACTGAATCTGGCCTACAGCTCCTTTTCGGGGGAAAAAGAAAAGTATGCAGTACCACCTAGCAATTAAAATGTAGGTATCTACTTTTCAGCATCCTTGGATCATGCCAGAGCACCACCACCCCACCCCTGGGGTGGCTCTCGCTTACCTGACAATAGTACCACCAGGGCGCCTAAGACTACAGGAAAGGCTATGGCATTGGGCGGTAGAACTGGCTCATGCACTTGGCTACTCACCCAATGGTTGGGGGTTTTAACCTACCCAGAGGTCCTTGGAGGAAAAGCCTGGCAGTCAACTTCTGAAAAATCAGCCGGAATAGATTTTATGGAAACTGGAAAACTATATAAAACATTACATTTTAAATAAATTTTGAAAACCCAGACGTGGAGAGATTCAAACTCAAAAAAGAAAATAAATAAGTAAATAAAAACAAGCTCACAGCCATCAATGCATTTCTGACTCAAGGATATACCCTACACCCAACCCCCTTCCAAGATTTATGGAGTCCGCTGTCCAGTCTTTGCAGGGAGGCAGAGTGGGCAACAACATCTCTCCACTCCCAGAGCCCTGGAAGGGATACAAGGGAGCATTAAAAAAAAAAAAAAAGGAAATCATTGAAAAGTAGGATGAAATAGTCTTTCCAAGAACTTTTGGAAGCGCTCTCCTTGCCTCCCCCGCCCCCCATACAGCCTGGGATTCGCTAGTAGAACCCTTACCCTCAGGACTTGGAAATCAGAGAAGGTGATGAGGGTCAAGGAGGGTTTGATGTGACATGCTCTAGACCCAGTGGTTGGACACCTCCTACACAGCAGTCACCTGCTTGCTTCGCTCTCACTTCTGCTCTCCGCTGCCCAACTCCTCTGCAAGCTGCTTGCCAGGCTTCCAGTGAGTTCCTGCCCTGCCCGGGTGGCCAGAGCACTTTATCCAACTTGCAGTCAAACTCCTCCCTCCTCGATGATGCGAACTGTAGATTTTGAAAAGTGAACACAGATAGGGAGGAAATTCCCAGTGGAGGAAACACAGCCCCCTGGGGATAGGGTGAATGTGGGGGGACTGGATAGGAACGGGGAATGCACACACAGGGTCATGAGGAGATGAGGCCAGGAGACAGATGGTAAGTACAGGTGAACATCGTCAGGAAAACTCATTTGATTGATACACCCAAAAGGGTTGGAAAGGGAATGCCTGGAGGTTGGCGTGTGCTGGAAGTTGGCAGTGCTGCAGTGGGATGCCCTCAAGTCAGGCCCACCGTGTAACTGTCCCGTGTTCCGTAGAACACAGCGCTGCTGCGCGGTCCTGCTCCTGCGAGGTCCTCGGATCATCATCGTTCTTGAGACCACTGCTGCAGCCACTGTATCGATCCATCTCCCCGACATTCTGCTTGGCCAAGCCTGGTGTCCTTCTCCAGCGACCGGTCCCTTTTGCTAGCCTCTCCAAAGCACACAAGAAGTCTCTTTTGGTTGGTTTATTTGTTTGGTTGTTTGTTTTTTTAAGAAGTCTTGTCATCCTCACTTCTAAGGAGCATTCTAACTGTACTTCTTGCAAGATAAATTTATTCACTCTCCTGGGAGTTCATGGTATACCCAGTATGCTTCCCCAAAATCATTTAAAGGAATCAGTTATCTGGTCTTCCTTATACTGTTTCCACTTTTAACTCCCAGACAAAGAATTTTCAGATAACAGAGAGGATGCACGTGACACAACCTGGCTTACTGAAAGCCAACAGAACTTGAGGAATTTATGGATGAAGATAAAAAAATAGGCTTGAGATAGAGCCCACCCCCCAGAGGGACAAATAACATAAATGTGGATGAAGGGAGACAACGGACAGTGTAAGACATGAAATAACAACAATAATGTATAATCGATCAAGGATGCACGAAGGTGGGAGGATGAGGGAGGGGGAAACAGAAGAGCTGATACCAAGGACTCAAAAAAAATGTTTTGGAAATGTTGATGGCAACATATGGACAAGTGTGCTTAATGCAATTGAATGATGGATTGCCATAAGATTTGTAACAGCCCCCCAATAAAATGATTAATAAATAATAATAATATACAGCCTCCCTATGGAGTATACATCAGCCTCCGAAACAACTCACTGCCATAAAGAAAACAAAAATCCTCACTCTTGGACCAATATGAAATAGCGTGATAAATCCTTAGGTTGTCCAGGGTCTCATTTCACTTGGGTCCAAAATGAGCCACTGAAAGCAGCAATCAGGAAATCATCTGCTATACTGCATTGGGACAATCTGCTGCTCAAGACCTCCTCCTAAGAACCCATTCATCCAGTGTCTGTCTCCATAGATGTACCTCTCCTGGATTTCACACAGAGAAAAACATTAAAAACAACACACACAAACCAACAAACAAAAACTAACAGCAATAAAAAAGTGAAACTAGTAAAACCCGCAACTGATACAAGAGCAGAAAGTATTAAAAACCAGAGCCAACTGAAAATGGATCAAAAGGGAGATCAAATAACAAAGTGTTAAATGTTAACCTTTTGAGGACTCCGATGTGCCTGACATAAGCCAGGGTTATTTTACTTGTCCCGTGTGCACAAGAAAGCTGGACAAGTCGGGATATTTGCATTGCTTAGGTTAGGACCCAAGGCATAAATGGCTTACACCCATCCAGTGACACAGCAGAAAATAGATGTGGCAGTTGCTTCCATTGAGACTGCTGTTCATTGGTTTGGTCTCATGATGACCTAAGATGTACAGAGTAGAAGTGAGCTTCATAGGGCTTTCAAAGCCCTGATATTCTGGAAGCAGAACACCAGACTTTGCCTCCAGGGTACTTGTACTCCCGCCTATCATTCAGCTAGTTGTCAACTGCTTAACCATTTGCTTCCCCCAAGGAATATTCCATTAAGATTTGGGTTGAGATATATCTATAGGGCAATTCTACTCTGTAACCTGTATGTTTAAGGAGCTCAGGTAACACAGTGATTTGTGTGTTGGGCAGCTAAGCTCTAGGTCAGCAGTTCAAACTCAACAGCCTCTCCACGGGAGACAGTTGAGGCTTTCTGCTCCCAGAAAGCTTTACAACCTCAGAAACCCAGAGGGAACATTCTACTCTGTCTTGTAGGTTTGCCGTGAGTCAGACTCCACTCGAAGGCAAGGAGTTTGGATTTGGCTAACGCGTGGTTGTCGTCAGTCAGATGCCACTCAAAGGCAAGGAGTTTGGATTCGGCTCACGCGTGCTTGTCGTGAGTCAGATGCCGCAGCAGCAAACCACAGCAGGGCACGTGAAGGGACGCCGGAAGGATGGAGAGATGTGAGTCAAAAGGCAGTGAGGCATCTCATGTAACAAGGAGGTTTGCCTTTGGGAAACTGCAAAGAAAATGATGGCACTATCAGAATTTAAAAAGTTGGGGACACTGGGTTTGTTTGTGTTTGTTTGTTTTGAAGGGATAAGCAGTTTTATTTTTGTATATTTAGTTTAATGAATATTTATTGCCAACTTACTACACGGGAAGGCTCTGTAGGAGGCATGCACGCACACGAACAAGTCACAGTTCCTGCCCTCAAGTGACTTTTGGCTAGAAAAGTAACGAATAGCGCTATAAATATTCCATTGGAGTAATGAGCCTTATTATGCTCTAATTGTGCCATCCATCTCTGTGTTGGTATAAATACCCTGAGGGTAGGACCAGCTCCGATTTCCTTGTACAGCCTCCAGCCTCTCTCTCTGAATACTCTGTACAGAGCCAGCACTTAATAGATCTTTCATGATAAATGGAAATTCTTCTTCTGAATTTGCCAAAGGGGACGGGGATGTCGAGCTTTGGTGAAGAGGCAGAAACACCTTTATGAAATCAATATAAGAATTTAAAAGCAAATTCTGAAGGTGGACCTACAAATGTCTGTACTTGGTTTTATCTGCATCAGCATAGGGAGCCTCTCGTGGCCATTAAGACAACGCCAACTCATAGCGACCGCCACTGGGTTTCTGAGATGGTGCCTGTCTATGGCAGTCCAAAGCCCAGTCTTTCTCCCAAGGTGCTGCTGGTGGCCTCGAACTGCCGACCATGCAGATCACAACTCAATGCGTAACTCCTACCCCCCAGGGCTCCTTAGCATAGGGAGAGAGGACTAACATGTGGCACTTAGGATGACATAATCATTTCTCACCAGAACTACTGAAAATTAACTCCCTACTTTCTTCAGATTCCAGAGCGGCAACCGCAACCAAACCCATAGCCATGAGGTCAACTCCGAGCCATCGCGGCCCCGGTACCAGTTGGAGCAGCATCCTAGTAATACATAACTCCATCTCAGAAAGGTGCAGGTAATGTTCAACAAGAAAAATCACAGTTATAAAGTATTAAAAAGTTCATCTATACCAAAAGAAGTGTGGTGATTCTAGGTCTGAATTATGATCCAGACTTGAGGAAACCTCTATGCATTGTTTTATTTTTAAAATAAAGGGAAAGCAGATGAATTAACACAGGAAAGGTGAGTACAATCGGATTAAGACAATGGCATGCAAGCTGCTACAATATGAGTGCATCTTTCAGTATGCATTTGGTCAAGCACGCATGGCCTTGACGAACATGGACAACCGAACTTTAAAACTTGGAGACTGCTTGCTTTGACATTTTTTAACAAATGTTCAAACTTTAAATTGTTCTTGATTAGGAACAGCAGGACAGAATTCATTTTAGCCAGGAAAAAAAAAAGTAAGAATGTTTCTATAACTTGAGGAAAGTTAAGGGGATTTTACTCAGATCTTCATTTTGAATTCTGCCATTAGGTGAGTATCACATGTGAACCATTTCTGTGAGAGACACCTCAATTAATCAGAATGCCTCAGGAAGGAATCGTTCTGCTAAATTAAAATTGCATTTTGGTTAAGGATGAATCCAGGAAACCCTTTTAGATGGAACACAAATTAAATTTTTTTCCCTAAAAATATTGCAAACTGGTCTCACCAAAGAAAACACAGTATCCTAGGTGTGATCAATCCCTCCCCACCTCTGTATGTATGTATGTATGTATTTATATGCCTCAGAATCATTCCAAACTGTGTCCTCGTTTGACAACATGAAGCAGGTGGACAATTGGCAGGAATCGGCACTAATTCAGACCATGTGTTAGAATGACTCTTCTGAAAGGTAACAAACCTGCCTGTTTTCCTCTCTTTGCTGCTTTCTTCCCAAAGTTGAGTGCTGAGTACAGAGAATTACAGTTCACGAGATTTCCAGATTGATATAATTAAAGTTTATTGTGCCAACCTGGCCGATAAACACAAGTGGAGGGATAAATGGCTCGGTGAGCTTTGCCTTTCTAGTTTGCTTTCTGATGGTTGGACTAGGGTGTAGCTGCCTTAGCCAGTTCTCTGCCTCATCTGGCAAGGCTCACTTCCTGCAATACATCCCGGAGGAGAAGCCTCATGGACCTTCTCTGATGCAGCTCTGGGTGCTGGAGCAGCCGTGTGGAGACCCTGCCAGTGTTGAGAGGCTTACACATTCACTGACTCAGCTTTCCTCCTGAAGTCAGCATCATAGTGTGTGCTTTGTGAGATGGAGGAGGACTTTGTGGATTGGTGTCGGACATATGGGTTAATGTTGGACTTGTGGGTTTGGGCAGCTCTGGGTTGGGATGTTGTCTTGATGTGCATTTACCCTTTATATAAAAGTCTCTCTTATATATGAGTTTCTGTATATTTGTTTCTCTAAAGTACCAGACTAATACACAGGTCATTCAAGTATAGTTTTTCTCCTTCTCTCTCTCTCCCTTTCTCTCTCTCTCTCTCTCTCTCTCTCTCTCTCTCTCTCTCTCTCTCTCTCTCTCTCTCTCTCCCTCTCCCTCTCTCCCTTCCTCTCTCTTTCTCTCCTTCCCTCCCTCCCTCCCTCCCTCCCTCCCTCCTCCCTGCCATGGAGTAGATTCTGACTCAAACTGACCCTATAGGGCAGAGTAGAACTGCCCCATGGGTTTCTGAGACTGTAACTCTCTATAGGAGTAGAAAAATCTCATGTTTCGCCTGCAGAGCTGCTGGTGGATTCAAACTGCTGACCTCACAATTAGCAACCCCAAATGTAACCACTCTTCAGTGTCATCTGAGCATATAGTAAGAGAGAAGAGTTCTGAAATTCACAGCAATTCTCAACTAGCACATTGGTAAATAGCATGATGCTTTTATTCATTGCATTCTGTATTTGAAAATAATTAAGTTACTAAGAATGTGTACTTTAGAAAGGCTGGGGCTGGTGCTACCATATTTATTTTGCTTGTTGTGATGCACTGCTCAGAGCACCCTCTTTTTTATAGGGATTCAGTGGACATTTTCCAACTGGAAACCTATTCTTTGTTGGTGTTTGTTTGTGGTTTTTTTTTTTTTTTTTGGAAACCTATTCTTAAGAAGTAATTTGGTGCTGTATAAGACCTGATTGTCTGGCTTCCTCCTTCCATTCCAAACACCATCTTCCATTTTTCGTCTAGTAAACTCTCTTTCCTCAGAGTTATTTTTCTTAGCTCCATCTTCCCTAAAATACTATCCCCAAATGCCTTAATTTGAAGTAATTTATGTCCATTAGGTATTTAAAGATGACATACTGATTGTGAATGAGGTCCTTTTATTTAGTGGAGTTTTTTTAAAAAAACATTTCTACAAAATTGACAACTAATAACTTCCTGACGGGATGGTGTAGGATAAAAACAAACTACTTAGAAATATTTGAAAATACACTTAAATGTGTATCATTGTAAGTGATTAATACTAATGCTCTCATTCACTGTAGTCTCACCCCCCGTTACAAACGCATTTTCTAATCTTCACAACCGTAGGAGTGGGTGTGATGATCTCCACTTCACTCAAACTCACCGACATCAAGTTGATTCTGACACATGGTGATCCTATAGGACACAGGAGAACTACCCCTGTGGGTATCCACGGCTGTAAATCTGTGTTATTTGTTGTTAGGTGCTGTCACGTTGGTTCCAACCCATAGCAGCCCAATGCACAACAGAAGGGAACATTGCCTGGTCCTGCACCAACCTCACAAGTGTTGCTACGCTGGAGCATTGCTATGTTGCAGTGATGAGCCCATTGTGCATCCACTGTGTCAGTCCATCTCCTTGAGGGCCTGCCTCTTTTACGAAGCACTTTACCAAGCAGGGCGTCCTTCTCCAGAGACGGGTCTCTCCTGACAATGTGACTAAAGTATGTAAGACGAAGTCTCATCATCCTTGCCTCTAGTCCTGTTTCTTCCAAGGCAGACCGGTTTGTCCGTCCAGCGATCCACAGTTCAAATACAGGGATTCTTCTTTGGTCTTCTTCAATGTCCACCTTTCACATGCATATGAGACCATTGAAAATACCCTGGCTTGGGCTGGGTGCACCTTAATCCTCAAAGTAGCACCCTTGCTTTTCAACACTCGAAAGAGGTCTTGTGCAGCAGATTGACCCAATGCAACAGGTCTGGATTGCTGCCCCCATGAGCATTGCTTGTGGATACAAGCAAGATTAAATCCTTGATCACTTCCAACTTTTATCCATGTATCCTGCTGTTACCTCTTGATCCAGCCAGTTGTAAGGATTTGGGTCTTCCTTGCATTGAGTTGTAATCCATACTGAAGACTGCAGTCCTTGGTCTTTATGTAAATCTTTACAGGAGCAGAAAGCCTCCACTTTCTTCCATGGAGAGGCTGGTGGGTTCAAACTGTCAATCTTGTGGTTATCAGCCCATCTCATCTCTGCTGCCAAGGCTCCAGATCCCCACCTTAAGTGAGTTGAACAGAAACACCACAAGTGGATGGCTTTACCAAACAGAAATGTGTCCTCTCATGGTTTAGGAGTCTAGCATTTGGAATTCAGGGTGCCGGCTCTAGGGGAAGACTCTGTCTCACTTTTGCTCTGGGGAAAGGTCATTATTTTCTTTCAACATCTGTAGGTTTGGTATCCCTGAGATATCTTCCATGTGTCTTGACATCATGTTTCCCCTGAGTCTATGTGTAGACTCAAATTACATATATATATAAAATCTCAAGAAGTAATTTTTTTATCAAGAGGGAATCCCAGCACAGTTCAACTCAAGTCCATGGGTTCAATGCTCTATCCAGACTCACACAGCTGTGGGTCCATGACACAGAAAGGTGAATTGGGAAGCAGGGGGATCACAGGCCAGTAGGTGCAGAGTTGTGTGGATCCCAGGTTGGTGGGAACAGGACAGGGCATGGACAGCTCCCAAGTTGGAACCCAGGGTCAGCAGCCCACATGGGACTGACCCTGGAAGCAGACCCCGAATCCCAGCAAGCAGGAAGGGTGAAGGGCCAAAGAGACTAAAGTTCCCAGGATGTCTCTTAAAGGGCCACATGCCCAAGGAGGCCTCAGCAGGCTGTGGCCTGATTGATAGGCTGGACTCCACCCCCACACTTTCACACAGCTTCACGTTGACATAAAATGTTGCTTCCACAGTTTACAAGGCTCATAGCTTCAGAGACCCTGGGTCCCAAACACATGCTCTGCTCCTGGCTCTTCTATCTTATAGTATAGTAGGTCCCTCTCTTTCTGCTCCCTCTCTCTCCTTTTCCTTTTCGTAATCTAAAAGGGATGCAGACCACCATCCAGGGAAACACCCCTATTAAGGATCAAGATTATGACCTGATACAGAAGAAAAGCCACTTATCTCACTCAATGCAGGTGGAGGTACGGGCAGTCAGGTGGGGGACAGGCCAAACCCAAGGATACACACGTCATTCCAACACAAAGAAGGGGAAACGGGAGAAGGGGTCAACTTAAGTGAAGGTGTGGAGTCTCGCCTATAAACCAAGTCATAGCCAATGAGGCCTCTGTGTGGACATGGCCTCCCCCTGAGGATTCTGGGAACTCCGGCCTTCCTCCCTGGTGGCAGGACAAACTCACTCACTGCTTGGTATTTCAGTTGACAAGCCACATGGAGAGACACTGATGGAGACAGAGCCCTGGAGATGGAGGAGCTCTGTGGAGACCCATGCCAGCACTGAGATGCTTCCACTCTCACTGGATCCACGAGACTTTCTACCCACTAGCCTGTGATCCTTCTTCATTCGGCATCATTGCATGTGCTGCGTGAGACTAAAGAAGTATTTCTGGGCTAGTATCAGACATATGGGCTAATATCAGACTTATGGACTTGATCTGGACTGGACTGGAATGTTTTCTCAATATACAATTGCTCTAGTCAACCCAGATGAATACAGGGGGAGACGATGGCAATGGGGGAGCAGGGCACTAACCTGCTCATGGAGAGGGTATTGGTAGTGTGCACACAGACCCCACCACAGCGCACCAAACCTTGAGGGCAACATAACCACATGGATTAGCACATGAACAAAGTGGGCTACAGGGCTGGCCCCAATCAGAGCCAAACTGAGCACCTCCCTAGAAGTATGTGCTACAGAGAACAACACTAAACCTACATGATGGGGAGAGGGGTTGGCCTGCCACACCCACATGGAAGCAAACCAAGAAGGAAAAAGAGAGAGAGAGAGGCTCTAGACCCTGTATTAGCACACCAAGCCCTAAAGACGACATCCCTGCACGGAGATGCTAAGGCACAGAGAGGACTGCAGGACCAACAGCAGCTCGAGACGTGATGTCACCTCGGTGGGGCAAACCAAGAAGGGAACATAACAGATCAGCAATGGGAGCAGAGAAAAGTCAAAATGCCCCTGAGGGACCCCCAAAATAAACTTCAGGCTAGGTGCGGAAGTTCCCAGAAACCCCCAGAACCAATGGGGAGATAGTCACAAAGGTCAGTGGACAGACCTGGAATTACCCAAGCTATTATCTCTCCCCCCCCACTTCTTTATTCAATTTTTTTGTTTGTCTCTGTTACTGTTGGTTTTACCTACCTATATAGATAGGCATGGGAAACAAGTCTGAGGAGAAAGCAACAGGACAGACAGTTCAGGAGGGATTTGGGCAGAGGAGGAGGCAGGGGAAGGGAGCAGTTAGCAAACAACACCATAAACAGGGGAAAAATCAGGGAATTAAAATCAGCAACGAGGAGAACGTAGAGATCCTGGTGGTGAGGAATTACTAAGAGGCAGAAGAAGGGTGAGTGTGATGGTGAGACAGCAGGAAGGTAAAAGGAAACAGAGGAAATATCTAGGAAGTAAAGCTATGGATAGAGGTACAAATATAGGTATGTACTTATGTAAATATATTAATATATGAAACAGAGGTATTGGTCTATGTACATATATTTATATAGCAATGCACTGAGGAAGTGGATGGATTTTGGCCTCTGCTCAAGCCCTCCCTGAGCACAAGAACACTTTGTTCTCATAACCTGGCACTCTGTGACGCTCACCCTCGCAGACAATCGCTGAAGTCAAAATGGGTGCATAAGCAAATATGGTCAAGAAAACTGATAGTACCTGGCTATCAAAAGATATAGTAACTGGGGTTTTAAAGGCCTGAAGGTAAACAAGCAGCCATCTAGCAGAGAAGCAACAAGCTCACAAGGAAGAAACACACCAGCCTATGCGACCATGAGGTGTCAAGGGGATCGGGTAACAGGCATCCAGAAGACCCAAAACAAACAAACAAAAAACCATATTGCTGAGGACAAGGGGTTTGGAACAGAGACTCAGAACCTCTGTAGACAATGGGACTTGGGATAAGTCAACCAGGGTACAGTATAGCACTGATGAAACACAATATTCCTCTAGTTCCTTGAGGCTTCCTCACCCCCCACTGTCATGAGCCCAGTCCTGCCTTTCACTGCGGGCTAGACCAGACATGTACACAGGTGCAGATAAGAGCTCAGGACACATAGAATCCAGGTCACACAAACCCCTCAGGAACAGAAATGGTGGTAGCGATACCAGGAGGGTAGGGAAAAGGTGGGGAGAGGAGGGGGGAAAGAAACCTCAGGGGAAGGGAGACAGCAATAAATATAAGATATAAAAATAATAATTTATAATTTATCAAGGGGTCACGAGGGTGGCGAGGGAGGGTAAAAAGAGAAGCTGTTACTGAGGGCTGAAAAAGAAAGTAAATGTTTAGAAAATAATGATGGCAACATATGTACAAATATGCTTCATTCAATTGATGTACGGATTGTTATAGAGCCCCCAATAAAATGATCTTAAATAAAATAAATAAATAAGTGATAAAAAATTTTTTTAAAGATTATGACCTGATTAAGGATGCTGCATTCCACTGTAAGCTCTTTACATTACACCCGGGCTCAGCGCATCATAGCGAATGATTATACATTTGTGGTGTGGGGGACACAAGTCTATTCATGACAGTAGTTGTGAAAATATTTTCATGACTTCTCCTAATCCAAAAAAACATCCTCACTGCTGTCCATCAAGCCTGATGCATAAGCAACGCTGGACTCTCCCACAGGGTTTCTAAGGCAAGGTATCATAGCCTTTATTAAAGCGGACAGCCAGGTTTTCCTTGCAAAGCAGCTGCCGGAGGAGACCTGTCAACCTTTTGGTTAGCAGGAGAACACTTCAGCCTGGCCGCCAGACTTCCCACAAATATGTAAATAGTGGTTTACAAGGTGCTTGAGAAATACTACCAAGATAAATATATTTCTCTTATTTTTATCTGCGATTGAATCACTTCTATGTCAAATTCTTCACACAGTTACTGATTATTTCCCAGTGCACTCTAATTTTATTAAACACTTTCAACCAATCAACATAATGAACTCACCTCCCCTGTGCCTACATTGGATAAAGGAGTATGGGAAAGGGAGGAATTTAAGATGTGACTCATGCCTTCACCACGGACACTGGGGCGGGTGGGGGCGGAGCAAAGCCCATGCAGCACCATATTGGATATTGTTTTAGAATCTGTTGCCGCTGTAACAAGTTATCACAAAACGGGTGGTTTCGCCAAATGTCTTGGCTCACAGACAGAAGTAAACGCAGGTCTCATGGGCTGAAATAAAAGTGAAGGCTCGATTATGTTCCTCTGGAGCCCAGTGGGAGAGTCTGTGCTTTCCTTCTCTGCCTTCTAGAATGTGCCCACATTCCTTGGCTCATGAGCTCTTCCTCCACTTTCAAAGCCAGCAATGCCACATCCTTCCAGCTCTCCGCCTGTTTTTCCACCTCTGTCATCTCAGCCGGGCAAAGTTCTGGTCTTCCAAGGATTCCTGAGATTAGAACTGGTCCCATCCAGATCATCCAGCATCATCTCAAGGTATATAAGCAAACAACAGCTGCCAAATTCATTCAGCATATAAGAAGATCTAGTCATAGGCCCAAGGGTTCTCAATAGGGACACTTTTGGGGACAATGTCATCCTACCTACATCTTCAAGTCGCATAGAAGTCCCACAGAATAACCAGCCCTGGGAAGACTTGACAGGGGGGGTTGAGCAGAACAAGGAAGCTCTGCGTGGAGGGGAGGCAGCGGGGAGGATAGTCTGGCCTCAGGAACCATTCCAAGAGAGGATGTTAGGGGGGAATGCGCATGATGTTACGTGCAAGTAAGGATGCCTTTCTGCTCATGGTTTCTGGAACCTCTTTTCCCAAATGAGAGTCAGTGGGGATCAGTTTTTGTCTGGTTAGCCAAAGCTAACACTCCACTCCAGAGCCAGGCAGAGGAAGTACTGGTTCCTGGAGCAAAAGAAATAATACAAATTAAGAAGCTGTTTCAGACCCAATCACCAAACTGCATGGGACAAAGAAACCGTTAAGCTCTATCTGTAATGCAATCAAAGTACAGACTGCGGGGAAGCTACAGGCCAAATTGATCTGGCTCCTTTAACTGATAAAGCTGGGGGAAGCAGCGATGGACAGAGCCCATAGGGCAACCTTCCTAATGCTGCGACCCTTTAATATAGCTCCTCATGTTGTGGTGACCCCCTTCCAAACACCAAATTATTTTTGTTGTAGTTTTGCTACTGTTATGAATCAGGCGACCCCTGTGAAAGGGTCGTTTGGTCCCCAAAGGGGTTGTGATCCACAGGTTGAGAACCGCTGCTCTAGAGTAAAATGCCTAAAAGACATTTAAAAGGGAGCCAGAGATGAGTGTGTGTGCGAAGGAGTGAGAGAGAGAGACAGAGAGAACACATCAAACTGGTATTTTGGAGTATGTAAAACCACAACAGAACAAACCACCTGCTGTGAAAACCATGCCAACTCCTGGCGACCACATGTGTGTCGGAGCAGAACTGTGCTCCAAGGGTTTTCTACGGCCGCGAGCCTTCGCAAGTGAGTCACCAGTCTTCCTTCCTCAGTGCCTCTGCATGGTTCCAACCATCGACCTTCGGTTAGTAGCCACGCACGTTGTTATTTGAAGCAAACTCCCTAGGGATGCATACTGATTGAGAAGACAAAGAAAAGAGAATGGTTTCATGGGAGAAGATTGAGTTTGGGAAGCCACATATGGTGAGGGCTATAATTATAAGGATATTCATGAAGCCGTGCATGCGGTTTTCTGTTATGTGTATTCTACATATCGGTACAAATATCAAAAGTTGAAAATGTACTTTGGGAAGATTGGTCATGCAGGGGTGTGCAAGCAGATGGGGTAGGAGGACATTGAACTCGGGGAGATCACAATATGAGTCACCATGGTCACATTGGTTGTGAGGGACAACCCCCTAACTCTGGTGGTCACATTAGCACCAGATGGAAAGAAATGCATGGTATCTGAGGATCACGCATGGCAAGCATGGCGACTGACTAAATGCTGGGTTTAAAGGACAGGACTGTGTGTTCTGTTGTTCTACTTAATCCAGAAGCAGAAGCTAGAGAAAAAGAACCAGCTCTTCCCGCACGGAAGATCGTGCCTTCTTGTGATGCCACCCTGCTAGGCTCCGTCTCCTTTGGGCCTACTAGCAACATTCTCAGATGTCTTGACCTGAATTCCCCGCCCAAAAAAAAGTTGAGCTCAAGGCACGAGTTTTCATGTAAGGAGTTTATTTTAGGGAGCGATCCCAAGAAAGAGGCATGGGAAGCTGGGAAGAGTGGAATGTGGGAAAACGAAGAGCAAACATGTTAAAACATCCCCATGCTGCCATTAACCCCACACATTGTCACTGCCGACATGGCTCTCGAGGCCTTTTATGTTTGAATTCTTTTCCCACTTTTTTTCCCTTCTCTTATTTTTTTCTCCTTGGAGAATTGATCCAGAAACAATCTGGGCATTAAATAGGCTGTTAAGGAGAGTGGCATTATCCTCACCCGAGGCGCACAATCCCTGTGGCAAACCTAGCTTTCTACACCATATTAGAGGTAGGAGTAGAACTGGGCTCCTCAGAGATTTTAATGGCTGTTTTGGGGGAAGTTGACCTCTTTTCTTCTGAGGTGCCTGTGGGTGGACTGGAACTTGCAACTATTTAGTTGCCAGCTGAGTGCGTTTGCACCAGCCAGGGATTCAAGCCCTCTGTAGTGTCTCAGAGTCATTGAAGGGAGGAAACAATGAAACCGGTGAAAATCGGTCCTGTGGTGAAGTGATATTACTTACAAATCTTCTACCCATTTCTCTCTAACTTCCACCAAATGATTGCGTGGGACCATGCAAATAAGGTATAGAGAACTCTAACTCAGGGATTGGTCGGTAATTCCTTTGGGTATAAGATAGCCCTATCAAAAGCAGGAAGCAAGATCCCTGTGAGCTCCAAGGAAGAGCTATCAGTGGAGCTCGTGCGAGACCTCTGCCTGCAGCAGTGGAGGCAGCAGGGCCAGCAGTGTCCAGACTACGAAGCAGAGTGGCAGGCCTGCATCCTGACCCATGGAAGCCAAGGCCAAGGGGCTGTGTGACCGAGAGCCTGAGCACCAGCAAGAGACGTGGCCTCTGAGTAAGAAGAGGCACTGTTGTGGACCAAAGATGTTATCCTTTACGTTTTGGGGTCCTGACTTGTGATAATAGGTTAACTTCCCTAATAATCCCTCCTCCTCATGAGTACTGTCTGTGAGTTCTGCATAGTCACTGCAGTGATTGCAGTCAAACCCAGCAGACAGGGTGAACAGCTGGTGTTGGGATCGGGTGAAAAGGCGCCACGTCTGCTCTGTCTTGAGCAATCAGCCTTGGGCTGCTATGGCGTTGGATCCTTTTTCTCACTACTGAAGACAGAGAAGGTCACATGTGGTCACCACGGCAAGTCTTCGGGTGTTTTATTGAGTAACTTTTGTAGGACCCATCTCTGGAAGCGTATCCTAATACCTACTTTACATTGATGGTGCTAAACACTGAGTAATCCTGGAAGACAACAGCCAGCAGAAGAGGTCTTAACTCAACCTCAGTGTTGGCATCGTTATGGTCCAGCTCAGATTCCCTCCTCCACCGTGGCCCCAGATCACCCTCAAAGCCTGTCTATCACTCCTGTATCATGCCTCACAGAAAGCTAGGGTTCCCTCTTCATAAATTCTCAGTCTATGAGTGACAGAATCGCATTGAGTACCCCAAATCATATCACATGCAACCAAACTTGCGTGGCCCTTATGCAAGGATTATAATGTGTATCGAGGTGGGAGTGGAGGTGTCAGTGTGCAAGTGTACTTGTCCTTAATATAATGCACTTGCAGATGTGTAGGCTTGTCTTTTTCTGGGAGCAAATTTCTTTCTGCCGTCTTGTTTACTATTTTGTCTACACAAAGGCAGTTTGAGTGTACAACTAATTTTGACCAAACCAGCTGTCGTTGAATCAATTCTGACTCATGTCAACCCATGTATGCCAGAAAAGAACTGCTGCATAGAGTTTTCAGGGCTATGATCTTTCAAAAATAGATTGTCATGCCTTACTTCCAAGGCCCCTCTGATGAGTTCCACCAGCCAACTTTCCTGTAAGTAGCCTAGTGCTTTAGCAATTGTGCCGCCAGGGGCATCTGAGGTGTGGCTATCAGGAAGAGAGTCATAGGCCAGGCTTACTGCTTGGAGAGAGAGTAGTGGTAGTGGGCACCCAAGACTATGGTCCTTACCCTTCAGGTCTGGACATGACCTTGTCCTGTGGTATAATGATCAACCATTCAAGAGCAAAAGAGACAAGGTTCAGAGGACTAGGCAAGAGCATAGGAAACACAGGAAGGAAGTGGGCTAGTGATGGTACATTTGAAAGGATTTCAAATGATGGGTTGACACAACATGGATATGATTTGTTGAATGTAAAATTGATGATCTGCTCTCTAAACCTTCACATAAATCACAATTTTTTTTAACTTTTTTTTTAAAGAAAGAAATTAAAGAATCAAAGTCTTCTGTTTGGGAAAGTCTTATGGAATGGGTTTTTGGACAGGTCGTTAAGCATTTCAGGGGCATGCCTTCCTGGCTCCTCCTGTCAAGCACATAGCTCATCCTCATGGACAAAAGGTCACCTGTAAGTTCTTGTGTTTCTGGAACCAATTCACCACTTCAGTCTGTGGTCTGACTACATCTCATAGTCCTGCGCGCGCGCACACACACGCGTGGGCGCGCACTGACTGCTGTTTTAAATATATATGCAGATGCCGTGGTGATGAATAAAATCAAATTCATTTTGAAGTGGTACTGAGTTCATTGTAGAGTTTCATCCTGGATTTTCTTAATCAAAAGATATTTAATCAGCAACCACTAACACACAAAATCCTTAGAGGGAAAAAATGTTAATATAAAAAGGGATCCTCCTACTCAACATGTTGGGATCATTGTTAGAATAGGTACCAGAGTGTTTTCTAATTTGGCCCACTCTTCGCAAAGGAAGCCACAGAAGAGACTCCGTCCTGTGTTTCCTGTTGGGGACACGCAATCCCTTGCGGCGTGTTGTCAATGGGCCTTTCCTCTGCCCATGGTGCTTCTGCATGATTGAGCCTTGTCCTCTCCTTCCTTGTCGCTTTCTTGATATCTTTTCTAGGAATATGTTAAATCCTAATCAGATGAACTATCCACCCCCCTCACCTTTGATCTATACTTTACCCTCGTTGCAATCATCAATTCATTTGAAACCCTTCTTAACTCATCCCTACCAGATCTGAAAACTTTTACCCCAATGCAGAGTCTGAGAATTAGACAAGGCAAGGTTCACTCCAAATGCATTGCGGCTTAAAGATCAGCTGCACTTGGCATAACAGACACCACTGGTGCTCACCCCCTACCCCTTTGGTCGGCATCATTTCCGATCCAGGTCTACCTTACAGAGGCCAGCACTGGAAGTTTATTTAGAAATCTTTCTGGCCAACAGCATCTGTCCTTCCCGAGTGCAGGGCAGGGTCAACATGCTAGGGAACAAACGTTTCCCCGAGTTCCTTCTCAGCCAAGGGCTGACGGGGTTTGGTAGATCCATATGGGACACCAGCTCCTTCACCCCTCATGCAGGATAAGTCTGGGGTCCATATTCAGCACTGGTTTCTGAATTCCCTAGTCAGTTAAGCTCCAGGCATCCACGGGAGTATCCTGTTCCACAGCTAGTCTTTTACGAGCTTCACATCCTCCTCAGCTTCTATTCCCTATTCCCCTAAAAATAGTTCCTGGAATCCCTTCCCAAATAAGCTTCTTGTTCAGAGATTGCTTAAAGAGGATCCCAAATTAAGAGGCTTTGAGATGTTCTTTGCCCTTTTGGATGACACATAATCCAGATTTAAGGAGTTACGTTGCCTGCCATCTAGTACAGTTTAGATTGATCATTCCATTGCCCAGCGGTCACCTGAGCAAGTGATTTAGCCTCCTTCTGCCTCAGTTTCCTTGTCATTAGATAAGGATCTGGACCAGGGTAGTATTTAGTTATCTTAAACTGCAGGATTCCACAGAAGTACTTTGGAGATTCTCCAAACAAAAATAAAATCTAAAAATTAAAAGGCACTTACAGAACCACTCAAATTAAATCACAGAACTGCAGGTGAGCAGGGAAGCATCCACTGGGAAACGGGGAAGGTACTGGTAGACTTTTCCTCGTGGGTCACATGCTTTTGCTCATCTCACCAAGAGGGTCACTGACCACCTTTATGTCAGACTCATCTTTTTCAATGGTGTGTGTACAGAAACCCCACTTGGAAAATTGAGGTGCTCTCTTCCTTGGGCACAGAGGCTAAGCTTGGTCACCCTCGAGGCTAACAAAGGTAAACTTTCCCTCCAGGGCAATGTTTGAACAGGCTTGCTTGCAGTCCGCGATGCACCCCCACTGCGTATGCATGTGCATGCGGGCCATTCCACGTCACCCCCATGGGTTGTGGGAGATACAGGGAGCCCAGGCAAACACAAAATCCATGCTGCCAGCTGCGCTGGGAGTCATCAAGCCCTTTCTCTCTGAGCCGGGAGTCTCCTGTCTGCATTTGTGAAACCATAGCAAGCTTGTTAGCTCACAAGCAGGGTGAGTCTTTGTAGGGCTTCACATAAAGAACATGTGTTAGACTCCCATGAGGAGCCCTGGTGGCGCAGTGGGTGCACCTTTGGCTGCTAACAGCAATGCCAGCGGTTCGAATGACCAGCCAGTGCCGAGAGAAAGTCAAGGCTTCCTACTTCCGTAAAGAGTTACTGGAAACCCACAGGGGCAGTTCTACCCTGCCCTACAAGGTCATGATGAGTGGGAATTGACTCAGAGCAGTGAGTGAGTGAGTGGATCCTGTGCTATTGGTGCTACTAATGTGAAGCATCCACGGAGGGGAGTCTCTGACAACACAGTGATTGCCATCACTCAACAATAGTCTAACGCACAACCAGATGCAAAGTATTTCATTAATTAGCCCAAAGACCGAGATGAATACTTACCAGTCGGTAAGTGTAGGGGTGTTGGTGATTTCTCTGTTTGCTTGTTCTATGCTCTAGCAGGATATAAAAGGGTATTGACCACTTTATTAAACACTGCAGGTTTATCTAGGGGGAAAAGTTTAACCACTTGAAGCAGTACCCCCACATGATAACCTTATGAAAATGTAGACGTGTCTGTGCAATGAGTTACAGCAGCACCAGAAACAGTCCTATAAAAATGGCAGCCGGTCTGGATAGAGCAAGATATGACAAAATAACGATGTATAAATTACAATGGGCACATGAGGGAGGGGGGAGCGGGGAGGGAGGGGAAAAAAAAAGAGGACCTGATGCAAAGGGCTTAAGTGGAGAGCAAATGCTTTGAGAATGATTGGGGCAGGGAATGTGCAGATGTGCTTTATACAATTGATGTATGTATATGTATGGATTGTGATAAGAGTTGTATGAGTCCCTAATAAAATGTAAAAAAAGAAAAGGAAAAAAAAAGAAAGAAAGAAAAGAAAATGATTAGGGCAAAGAATGTACAGATGTGCTTTATACAATTGATGTATGTATATGTATGGACTGTGATAAGAGTTGTATGAGCCCCTAATAAAATGCTTAAAACGACAATAAAAAGTTGTATGAGCCCCTAATAAAACAATTTTTTAAAAGTGGACAAAAAAATGGCAGCTGGGGGGAGTGCAGGAGTATGAGCTACAGAGACAAGCTCTGGCTGTTAGGAAGAAGACAGTTCCGTGCTCAGGGTTGGGGGACCATCATACAAACTGACAACTTTCCTCAAGAATTGTCTTCCCTGGATGAGTTGAATTAGAAGGTGTAGTTACTGTTGAATATCAAACCATGGTCTTCTCTGTAAACCTTCACCTAATTCACAACAGAAAGTTTAAAGATGAAAACAAAAAAATCTGGAGGAATGTTTTTGGTTTTGGAGAGAGAATGGTCTTTAGACTGCAAATGTGTTGTTCATTATTTATAATGTTATATGTGGTGGATTCCAGAGTGTACTCTCCATATCACAGGTCACCGGTTACACAGAAGAAAAGCATCCCTATCAAGGCTTCTGACAGGGTAGGAAATGACTGTTCAATAGAGGCATTTATCTCACACTCGAAAATATACCACAGCTACATCATTTGTGTTTCTTGCTGATACTTCTAAAGACCTAATTTTAGCCATGTTAGGGCTCCTATGTGACCTGGCAAAAACTGACAACGGAAACATCACCAATGAAACTGAAAGCTCAATTCTGGATTCAACATGCCAACAATGTAAATTAGACTGTTTGGAACTTCAAATTATTTCCTGGCATAGAATAGTGTGCTACTGTGTCTGATTTTTAAAAACATATTAACATGGCTTTGTATTTGATATTTGGCTACATGTAGGAACTATTTTCTGTTCAGTGATAAAATAATACTGGTTGAAGTATTTGATAGGCTTCCTCCAAATTTAACAATTATCAATTCAGAAATGACAGCCTTCCCAATGATATTATAAAAATAAAAATTGCTGTATTTTTCCTCATTTACATTTCTGAATTAGTTTAGTTGACATGTATCCTAGATTACCAGGCAAGCTAATTTGAAAACGTTTACTCTTTGGAACTGCTAGTCTTTGTGAATTACTTCCATTTCAATACTGTACAACTCCCCTGCAGATAACCTCAGACTTCCCCTGCCAGCCACCCACTCTAATTCCCAAAGGGCATACTCTGTTGTGCTCACTGGCTTACTTAACAAGCAGACGTTATAGTTTAAATTAATAAAACTTATTTCTGTTAATAAGATACATTTTCTTCTTTATAGAATGGAGCTCCAACTACCATTTTATTTTTGTCAAACTCTGCGGATAAAAGCTATTCTAAAGTGTTTATCTGGACTGGTTGCCTAGTGGCCTAGTGAGTTATGCCCTGGGCTGCTAAGCACAGGTCAGTAGTTTGAACTCGCCAGCAGCTCTGTGGGAGAAAGATGAGGCCTTCTGCTCCAGTACGAATTTCAGTCTCAGTAACCCACAGGGCCAGCTCTACTCCCATCTAGCGGGTCATTAGGAATCAGTATCGACCCAATGGCAGTGAGTTTGTTTGAAGTTGCTTCATCTCTAAAGACCCAACTCCTCTAATTTGAACTTGAAACAAACTTCTGTAGTTTCCAAAATCATTGAACTAGAAGGCTGAGATATTATTCAAATTAGGCATATATGCAAAATTATGTTCGTTGGTTGTTTCTGATCGTGTTCAGGGATCCCTGTTGGCTCAGTAGTCACACGCTGCACGGGGAAGCAAAGGAACAGCAATTGGAGCCCACTAGCTGCCCCAGAGATCTGCTCCCGTGAAGATCTAGTCTTGATACCCAGAGGCAGACCTAGAATCAACTCAGCAGCAGTGAGTTTGGTGTGGGAATGTTGGTCTGGTTCTCACAGCTTTGCCTCCTTTCACACAATCCAAGTGTGATCTGTAGTCCCCTCCTGAATTGGGTGTACCAACCCTCCTGATAACCCACTTCTCTTCCCTCCTGTTAGTTGCTAGTTCACTGCTCATTTGTGTTTGCTAAATAGAGGAAAGAAGGATTTGTAAATAACACAAACCCTATGCAAGGGCAGCAAATTATTTAATTTGCTCTCCTAACAGAAGTTTCTCACTACCACCCACCAAATGACCTTTGCCTGCATGGAGCTGATAAGATTTGGGGGAAGATACAGATAAAATTCACCTGTGAGTAATTTTGAAATGCTTCTCTGGAGTGCTGTCCTGCTGTGGAGAGAAGGAGCCCTCTGGGACCAGACTTTAACCTGGTGCTCCAAGACAATAATTCAAAATACCAGCATGAAGCAGGGAACTAATAGAGAGGTCTGAGGGGACAGCCCATGCTCCCTGAAGAAGAATTCACTGGAGAGGACAGCACTGAAGCTACAGTTCAGGGAAAGGAAGATGTCTGATCAGAGCACACGGGAGCAAATGAAGGGGGAGGCAGAGAGAGTTGAGCACATCCTGGCCCACCAAGCCCTGAGTACGATATTCCTGCTCAGAGCCGTCAATGCACAGAGAGGGCCAGTCCCCCTATAAGACATGATATTCCTCACTGACCCATAGCTCTATGGGGATAACACAGTGTGGGGATTGTGCCCGATCTGACCCCACCATGCTGAGGCGAAACACTAAGGGTGGGCAACAGAACAGCAAGGGGAAAGGAGCAATGAAGTCCCGAGGGAACAACAAAAATTGACTTTGGGCCCAGCGTGTGACACTCCATCAGACTCGACTAGAAAACGCTCCTAAAGGTCAACAAACAGATCTTGAACAATTTACAGGCTTTTTTTTTTTTTGGGTCATTAATTTTGTTGTTTTGTTTTCTTTTGTTGCTTTATTTTGTTCTGTCTTGTTTTGTGTGTGTTATTATCTCTGCAGGTCTATCTAGATAAGATAGGCAGGATAAACAATCTGGAGGAGGAAACAACGGGACTGATAGTTCTGGGGAGACATGGGAGAGCGGGAGGCGGGAGACAGGAAGTGGGTTTAACAAACCCAGGGGCAAGGGAATAACAAGTGATCCAAAAAAGATGGCCAGGAGGCTGTAAGAGGCTGGGTAGGGCTTGATCAAGGGCAATGTAACTGAGAGGAATTACTGAAACCCAAATGAAGTCTGATGGATAATGATAGTGGGACAGGAGGAAAGTAAAAGGAAATAGAGGAAAACACTAGGAGGCAAAGGATATTTACAGAGCTCTAAATGCAGGCATGTGCATATGTAAATACATTTATATATGATGGGGAGATATATCTATGTACATATATTTATAGGTTTAGTATTAGGGTTGCAAGTACTTCCTCAATGCAAGAACACTTTGTTCTATTAAACTGGCATTCCATGATGCTCACCTGCCCGACACAATTGCTGAAGACAAAGCAGGTATATAAGCAAATGTGGTGAAGAAAGCTGATAGTGCCCAGTTATCAAAAGATATATCATCTGGGGTCTTAAAGGCTTGAAGATAAACAAGCAACCATCTAGCTGAGAATCAACAAAGCCCACGTGGAAGAAGCACACCAGCCTGTGTGACAAGATGTTGATGGAATCAGGATCAGGCATCAAAGAACAAAAAGTCATTATTGTGAATGAGGGGGAGTGCGGAGTGGAGACCCAAAACCCATCTGTAGGCAATGGGACATCCCCTTACAGAAGGGTTGTGGGGAGGAGACAAGCCAGTCAGGGTGCAGTATAGCAATGATGAAACATTCTCTAGTTCTTTAATGCACCCTCCCCCTCTCCCCCCAATCATGATCCCCAATTCTACCTTACAAATCTGGCTAGACCAGAGTATGCACACTGGTACAGATAAGAGCTGGAAACACAGGGAATCCAGGACAGCTAAACCCCTCAGAACCAATAACGAGAGTAGCGACACCAGGAGGGGAAGGGGAAGGTTGGGGGAGAAAGGGGGAACCGATCACAAGGATCTACATATAACCCTCTCTCTGAGGGACAGACAACAGGAAAGTGGATGAAGGGAGACATTGGTCAGTGTAAGATTTGAAAAAAATAATTTATAAATTATCAAGGGTTCATTAGGGAGGCAGGGTGGGGAAGAGAAGGCAAAAAATGAGGAGCTGATACCAAGGGCTCAAGTAGAAAGGAATGTTTTGAGAATGATGATGGTAACTGCTATAGTTTATTGTGCCAGCCTGGGCGATAAACACAAGTAGGATTAACTGAAGGGCAGAGGGATAAATGGCTCAGTGAGCCTCACCTGGGTTGTTCTGTGCCTCAGTTTAAAGGGGTACACTGCCTGTGGGATGCCTAGCCTGTGGACTGTGTTGCTGTAAGTTGAGGTCCCTTTAAGCCCACACGATTGGAATGTTCATCTCTGGAGCTGGGGACTGACAGTTGATGACAGTTGGGGACCTGCCTTGCTGTTTGCTGCCTGGATATATATAGCCCAGCTCTCTCTACAGAAGGGGACTGGCAACTGGCAGCTCTCAAGCCTTAAAGGACTGCTAGTGTCTCACTGCTTTATAATTTAACTGTTAATTTATTGTATTATCTATCTGTATATAATTTAATGGTTCATTTCTTGAATGATATATCTATCTTTATAAATATATTTATATATAATTACTAGCAATCTGGTTTGTCTCTCTAGAGAACCCTGTCCAATACAGTAACAAATGTACACATATGCTTGACATAATGGAAATATGTATGGATTGTGATAAAAGCTGTACAAGCCCCCAATAAAATGATTGAAAAGAAGGAACCCTCTGAGAAGTGGGTGGAGGGATCTCATTATAAGCAGTGGCTAGGCGTGGAGTGTGTCCTCTGGACTTGAGATCCCTTCAAAGTCAATCTTTTGGATCCAAAAGACAGCTGGACCATTAGAGAAGCAGCAGCAGCAGCAGCAGCAGCAGCAGCACAACCATGGGCCAGAGTAATGGACCTCTCAACCCCAGAGCAGGGAAAGCTGAGAGCTTTTGTGCAGGAGGCTGGCTGGTGGTGTGGGGTGCCTCTGGGAACTTAATTCGGGGAGCTGGGTTTGCTGACTCAGGGACTTAAGTTGAATGCCTGTGGGTTGAGGCATATAGCAGGGTGGTGTATATGGACATGTATTAGCAGACTAGACAGCACATTGTAATGTGTCCCGATAAACAACTCAATCCTGAGCATTACTCGTGGACATTACAACTTAACTTCCTTAATAAACCCTTTAATCATCAATTTCATTTGTGAGTCCTGTGTAGCTATTGCAGTGGATATTAGAAACTAGAGATCGAGTAGAGAATATTAATTTGGACAACACACCCTAAAATCAGATAAATTTGATAGTTTGTTAATGCCAATAATTTTTTTTCTTTTGGTAAAACTTTAGAATAATTGCCTAGGACCGTGTTTTAGAATATTGGTCGTGCGTCGTGTTCCCAGGGGCTGGAAGTGTTTCCTCTTGCGGTGTAACACATGGCCCCCAAATTTAACCCTGAAGAGATGTATAACTTCTCACAGTTTCTGTGGGTCAGAAATTCTCACGCAGCTGAGTTGGGTGGGCTCCTTTTATGAGATTATGGCCACCTATTAGCCAGAGTTGGAGTCTCACCTGAAGACACTGCTGTGGCAGGTGGACCTGGTTTCAAGCGTCTCTGGGTGGTAGTGAGTTTCCGTGCTATGCAGGGTGTTAGGCTGAGGGTCAAAGCTGCGTGCTGGCTGTGGGCTAGAGGGCTCCCACAGCTCTTTGTCATGTGGGCCTCTCCATACATCTTCTTACCACATGGTACCCAAAGTCTCCAACACTGAGGAAGAGGAGGAGAGTGACCCAAAGCAGAAGCCCCAGCCTTTTGGGAACCTCATTTCAAAAGACACCTTATAACTGCCCCCTCTCCCCCATATTCTGTTTGCTAGAAGCAAGTCACTACTCCCAGCATACATTTGAAAGCATGGCTGTCAGGAGGTATGGACCATTGGAAGTCAACTTAGGAATTGCCTACCTCAAAATACCATGCAGAAACTTCCTATTTCCCCAGTAGTCCTTAGTCTCCCAACTGGTCCAGCTGTCTACCTACTGAATAACAGTCTATAGTTTGTCTTAGTTTCTTCCAGGAAAAAACTCAAACTCACTACCATCGGGTCAATGCTGACTCATAGCAACCCCCAGTGGGTTTCTGAGACTGTAGCTGTTTATGGGAATAGAAAGCCCGGTCTTACTCCCCCGGAGCTGCTGGTGGTTTCAAACTGCCAACCGTGCTGATCACAGTCCAAGTAGTAACCGCCCTACAGCACCAGGGCTCCTCCTCTTAGTTTCTCAGAGCTGCTGTACAGAAATACAGCAAGCGCGTGGTTATAAAGGACAGACATTTATTATCTCACAGCTCAGAGGCCTTTACGCACTGCCATCGAGTCAATTCCGACCCGTTGCCACCCTATTTATGAGCAAACAGGCTGCAGACTCAGGTCAGGGCACTAGCTTTAGGGAAAGGCTTTTTTTTTCTTCAGCTTTGGGCTCTTCTCAGCTTTGATTCCTTAATTTTTCGGTGAGCTTTTTGTCCCAACAATCTTGCTACATTTGTCCTTGCTTACTTCTGGGTCTAATCCCCTTTTAAGCCTCAGAGTGTTTGGGTTCAAACAATGATTACAATGACAAGGCCCTCTCAAAACAACCAGGAAAACTCTTATTTCCAAATGGGATTCCAGTTACATGTTGGGGGTTAGGATTCACACACACATGTTGTGGGGACAGGACTCAATCCGTAACATTTATTCATCATTCTCCAGCCAGCCCCAGACTCACCTCCAGTCCTTTGACATCCCCCTGACCATTGGTGGACCCATTGGGTTTTCATCAACAGAGAAATCACCCGGCCTTTCTTCCTATCCATCTGAGTCTGGAAGCTCAGCTGAGAGCCGTTCAGCATCACAGAAACCCGCAGGCCTCCCCAGACAGACAAGTGGCAGATCTACCACCCAATGTCTCTGTATTTAAGCCCAAATGACTGGAATCAGTCTGTTCCTAAAATTAAACAGAAACCAAACCAAACAAAATTCTATGATTTCCCTGTCTAGATCATCAGCACTCCATAGCTATCCAAGTCAGGACGTGGAGATGGCGGCGGCGGCGACGGCCAAGAAAGTCAACATTCTGACCATCATGGGCTCCCTGAGTCTCCCAGCCAGGCCTGCTGGGATCGGGGCTGGCCGAACTCTGCTCTGTGGAAACAGCACAGCGTACCAGAAAAAGCTCTGAGCTGATCTCTCCCTTTGTAACCATGCCCTATCCTACCTGTCAGATTGTTACCATGCCTCACTGCATGTAAAGTGACTTTTTAAGGTTAAAAGAATTCTTTCCTCCAATTGGGGTTGACATACAGCAGGCAGGCTGCAGCAAAGCTCCCACCGCACCGCCTGCCTGCCCCCGTGGTTGCAGGAGCTTGCTAATTGGTGTGCACCCAGGTTTCAGTACCAGGTTGGCTTTGGCTGCGACTGAAAGCAGCAGCTGGCACTGCAGAGATCTCTGGATGGGCCCAAGCCCCTGCCTCACCCATGAGAAGCAGCTTCACCACCTGGGTGAAGCTCTGTTACCTGGCAGCTGCCACTGCGAATAAAAATAGCGTCTGTGGCTGGAGTTCAACGAAGCCCGGGGCATGTACGAAAGTGCATGTGGACATGGAAAGGCTTGTAAGATGAGCTAACATCCCTGCAACAAAGAGGCGACCAGAGGAGATGGGAGTTTCCATTTGGGGACAAGCTGGAATGTCACGTCCCTGAAGACCCACCCAAATAGGATGACCTAGACACGAGGGGCAGGGAAGAGTGTTGGTTGGCATGAGTTCGCATTGTGACTCAAATATATATGTGGTCCCAGACTCATACCAAGTGCAGCCTCCCCCCTCCCCCCGACCCCAAAAAGGCACCTCCATGTCGCAGCAGTCTGTACTGAGCCAAACGCAGCTAACTGCTGGGCAGCACTCTGGGTTCCCGGGATGCTTGTGAGATCAGGGCCTGTCGCAATTTGATTCCCTGTGGTTTGAGCAGCCCCACCTCTCCTCCCTGCAGATTGCAGGGCAGAGGAGAGAGTTTGGTTAAGAGCTATTTTTAAGACTATGTACATTAAAGCGGCGTACCTATTTTTAGCACAAACTTATCAACTTTCATCTCCTTACACCTTCAGCATCCCTGCAGTCTTCTCAAAACCATTCTTGACCTAGAATGAGATGAATTCTGAAATATGGTAATTAGCTCCTCATCATTCAAACAACCGGCAGCATATCCTCTATCATGCCTCAATATGAAGTAACAGACACATTAGAATTCTTCTCCGAGGACTCTTCAACCATGCATTCTTTTTGGCTTCTAGTCCTTCGCCAGTACAAAGGCCACACAACCCATCTTTCACTTCCCGTGACATGCGCTCAGTGGATTGATCGTGCCACTTAGGCTGCGGACGAACCATGTCTGACACAGCCCAAGTAGAAGCCTAGAAACAAAAGACAAAAGAGAATTGAAGGGCCAAGTCAACCAAATGGGAACTGGGCCTTAAGCAGGCACAGAGTTTGGGAAGGACAGGCTCTGGCCTCTGCGTTGTGTGTTCCCTTCTGCTGGAAATGAATTCTGAACCTTTCCATTTTCCATGTTTGCATTGCAAAGTGACAGCCATTCAGGAAAGATAAAACTTCAAAGTAGATTTTTCCATTTAACGCAAAGTGAAAGTCTTTCTTTTGTTGTTGTTGTTGTTGTTGTTGAGGATGTCCACCACAAAACATACCCCAGGTCAGCCCTCTCAGCACGAACAATTCTGAGACGTGCATGGCGCGCACTGACTCGCACTACAGGTCTCTTCGCCCCTTTCCAAGTTGTTCCTCCCCGTTAACATGAACTCATTGCCCCACACGTTTGTGGTGATCTTGTGAGTTGCTGTGATCACTTTGAACCCAAATACATAAATCTTAAAATATTGTAATGTTCAAGGCAGGCACTTTTTCTTTCACTAGTTAAGCTATATTATTATTTGCTTTTAAGGTCTCAGGAGGTATTTTGGTTTAGTTGAAAGATCATTTCAGGAGTTCATCAACCCTGCATGGCTCCAGGAACTCTGAAGTACACGAGAATTTGAAATTCTGTTCTGTACTTGGCCTTTTGGATGAAGATTCTTCTGTAGAAACTTCTATCAACATGGGCACCATCCTGTTCGTCTGGTCTCATGACGAAGGAGGCTCGTTAACCACACATTCCATATGCTCTCAAAATTCTCAAGTCTTGTTTCCTCTTTTGCTCCCAGTGATAGGGACGGATTGCCATGCCCTTGTAAGCTTTTAAGACCTCAGCCACGACACAAGGAACAGAAGCGTGAAACACTTATGAGGTCAATTAACTGGAAGTCCCGTGAAACCATGACTCTAAACCTCCCAACCAAGCAATAAACTCCCACAAGGTGTTTGGTTGTCCATAAGCAGCCTTAGCAGCTACTTTTTCTCTTTGTCATTGTAATATAGCTATGCCACCTCCCCCTCCCTGCCCCAACGTTTTGTTATTTGAGTAAAAGTATATAGAGCAAATTGATTTCCCATTCAAAACATTTTGTTTTGTGATATCAGTTGTAATCCCTATAATGTAATATCACTCTAAAAACAGTGTGGGGGCCCTGTCGAACCTCTTTGAATGTCACAAGAAGGAAATTTAGCATCAGCCCAAAGTCTCCACTCCCAAACCTTCTTTACCAACTCTGACCCCAGCCATTCCTCCCCTTCGATTCTGTGCTTCTCTGCTGGGTTACACGTCCATTTCAGTGGCCACACAGAAATTACAGACCTTCCTCAAGAGTATGGGGTTTATTAGAGAGGTTAATCCATTACAATTCAGGATCAGAAATACGCGGGATATACTTCTCTGGTTAGGGCAACCTCTTCTCAGCCATCCCACAGGCACACCTGTCTTTGATCCTTGACCTCATAGCCACTCAGCACCTTGGCCTTGGCCCTACCTGCCCAATATCACAGACTTCTTTTAGCATGGCTGATAGATGCCAAAAGAGCTCTCCCCTCTTCCATAAGCCTTGGCCCGAGGATGCTCAAGTTGGCTGTAGTCTAGCTCCATGGACCAGCAGACCTAGTTTCCTTAAGTGCCTGGACACAGTACATTCCAAAAGTGAGCCTCTTGCCCCAAAGCTCTCAGTTTACTCTCTCTGTGTGTCAGGAAGCTGCTGCTTTACCTCATGCTGATTCTTGGTTCTGCGGCCGCCGCACCTCTGCTGTGCTGGGTTCCCTGTTCTCTGTCCCCTGGATGGAGGAGGCTTGGTGTGAAGGATCTTGGGGTCCAACGAATAGACTCTGCTCCCAGTTCTTCATTCCTGATGGTAGAGAGATTCCTTGTTCCCCATTCTAAACTCAGGTTTTTACCTGTTATTCCTGCATGTCCCTGTGAGAAGTTATAACTGTAAATTCTTTAACTGTGTAAAAAGTCTTTAGAATCAAAACTGATACTAAAGGAACACTTTTGAATTTATATATAGAAAGTGTTAATCATCCAGGGTGAGACAATATTTTATTTGCTAAGAACTTTGTTGAGCTGTCATTGACCTTCTCTAATGTGTCCTTGTTTAAACTGTATACTTTGATAAGTTTTGACATGTTTTATACATCCATGAAATTATCAGCCCCACCACCCACCACCACAAACAGAAGAGATTCAGCAGACCAAAAAAAAAGGTCTTTACTTCTAAATATCACAGTGGGTAGAAGTTCCAGGTGTTGACCTACTTGAAATAATGTCATAACTGGACTGGGTCTGAAACAGAATAAACTAGTGAGGTGTACGAGGAGGTCGAATCTGTCTATCTCAATTCCAAAACTCTCGGGTTCCCAGATCCGTCAATGTCTCCTTCATTTCTACCTTTCAAGAAATATGCTACAGAAATCAGTTTAACATAACGAAGTGTCTTGGAAGTCTTACTCCACAGTTCTGAACATAAAGGACCTGAAACCACGGCTATTTTCATATCATCTGTAGTCACAACCGAGTTGTTAGGATCCTTGTGGCACATTCCATTCCGGGCCTTTTATTTATTTTCTACCAAATTTGCATTTTATTTCCACAGCTGATTGTCGTTTTACTGCTCCTACAGCTTCGTACTGCTTATCTTACTCAAGGTGATGTTCTTTATGTTCCCCGATCATCCTCATCATCGCTGTTTCCTGCGCATAGATTAATGTGCCATCAAGGGAGTGGGCCAGGATCCAATTCCTGGGCCTCTTCTGACTTTTTACATAAACACATCAGTAATTGTCTCCCTGTGTAGATATGTTTTTCCATATTTGGGATTATCTCTTTAAATAAGAATGTAGTAAGTAGGATTATTGGACTAATGGAAATGAATGGTTTTGAGTCTATATACAATTGCAAATTGCTTTCACAAACAGCGCTGCTTCCAAAACCACTTAACAGTCAGGTTGCTCTACCCTCATCCGAACGGGGTGCCCTCCATACCTTTAATTCCACCGAAGAGTGAAGAGTGTGGCGACTTCGCTGTTTATTTGCCTTTGATTACAAATGAGGTTCGCGGCTGGTTCCATAGCTTTGCTGCTGATTGTGTTTACCTAGCCATAAGGGTCTTTTTACACGTAGCTATTCATGTTTCAGGGTTTTGCATTCTAGTCATATGACCTCTTTATCTCATAAAGGCATTGAGCATTTTTTCTATTAGATTTGTCTCAACGTGTAGTTTCTCTCTGGTTTTGGGTTGTCCATAAAAAATGCACTAAATGTTTACACAGGCAGATCTTTCTTTTATGATGTGTTCTGTACGGTGTTACTTCTTGAATATGATTCTTCCTTTGGAATTTGGGTATTATGTCAGCTTCTCTCTCCTATGATTTTAATTAGTGATTTAAATCTTCTGGAATTTCCAATAAAATCCAACACAAAGAGGAACACAGTTATTCTTTCTTGGACTCTAACCTTAATGCTGACCAGTTCCCTTCCTTGCCTCTCTCCTTGGTCCTCCACTACCTACACCGATCTAAGCTTCATCTACTTGGAGGAGAAATTGGAGTGATGCTGTCTAGAGACATGCTCATAGGTGAAGCAGCCTTTCACTTGGCTTTCTCTGTGCTCCCTTCAGTGAAGACAGCTCGCCATGGCCTAATGCCCAAATGGCATGGGGCCAAGTCTGACTTCCTCTGACTTCACAGGGGGGAAGGAGAATCATAGTCAACATCAGCTCCAGGACAATTTCTATGAGCCCAGGCATCCTCCATGCTCCATCCTTCTTTACCAAGTACGACACCAACCATCCCTCCCATAGCACTTTCAGTTTTCTGCTGAGTTAGATAATTTATTGTCACGGTCACACAGAACGCACAGACAATAGGAGTATAGGGTGTATTGGGGAAATAACAGGCAACAGGTGAGGATCAGAAATGCTCAGGAGTCAGTTCTTCTGATCAGGAACACTTTTACATAACCAGGCCCACAGGCAAGCCTCATTCTCATACAGTTTAACCCAGGTGGCCCCTTGACCTTTTCCTGCTTAGACAAGGTTACAAAGCTCTTTGAGCACTGCCAACATATGCCTAAAGGGCCCTCGACTCCGCCTCAGCTCACAGGTGCTCAGTTCTAGCTCTGTGGATCAGTGAGTCTAAATCCTAGAATTAAGTACCTGGAAGCACCCCACTCTGCAAGCAAGCCTGAAGGCACTCACCATTCTTCACTCTGTGGGTGGCAAAGTCCATCGTTCTATCTGCGCTCTGGCTCTTGGGTCTGCTCCTGCCACTCCTCTCCTGCTCCTCTGGCCTCACAGTCTCCATCTCCCGGATTGAGGAGGCTCCGCATTCAGGGATTTCAGGATCCAAAAGATGGCTTTCTTTCTTGATGGTTGTGATGTACTATATATGTATATATATATATATATATATATATATATATATATATATATATATATATATATATACATACATACACACACAGATAGATATAGATATATATTCTACATCAAGATATATATAGAGAGAATTTAATGGGTTTATCTGGTTGGTAACTTTGAAACTGGACAGGCTCATAACTCAGGCAGGCTTTCTATGGTGCAGTCTTGGGCAGAATTCCTTCTTCTCTTGTTTTTGTTCCTGTGTCCTTCAACTGATTGCATGAGGCCCATCAACAGCATTGTCCAGCGCAATCTCCTGTAATTGGAGAAAACCTCTTGTAAAAGATGTTCACATTTACAAACCCCCTTCACAGCATCACCTAGCCTCCCTTTTGACCCAATAGCTAGGCAACAGGTCTGGTCACGTTGATAAATGATCCTGAGGCCATTCATGCTCCTTGAAACTTTCCCTTTAGCGTTCTCTGTCTGTCCCTCTCACAACTTTAGCAGCTTCTACCAGTTCATAAAGTTCTCAAACTATTTTTCTCTAAATAACTTTAAAAGGAAAGTAGATTCCCATTTCTCAGAGTTTAATTATTATTCTGCCCTAAAGCAGCCAGATGAGTTGGATGACGTCCTCCCAAAGAGGTGATTTCAGGGTATCTAAAGCCATTTGTCCTGACTGGAAATGAGGAAAAAAGTCATACTCAGTTTAATGTGAAGAGAAGACCTCACAGTTACATTTTTCAAAAGGTGACGTAATTCATCAGAAACTAGACTCTCGTTTTTAAATCTCTGATAATAGTCACTGTCTGCCCACTGGCCATTCCAGCCAATGTATCTAGATGTCCTAAGTTCCCAGCTACAATGTGACCCTCCCAGGGCAAAGATGGCCAGAATTGGCAAGGGTGCAGTTTTCCATGAGCTATGGAAACCATTACCACTGGAGACAGACATGACACCCAGCAAGTCAGGAGAAGAATAATGTCATATTATTTCAAATCATCCCTTACGACTTATGCTAGCAAAATTTTAAGCCCTATCAATCCTTCACTGCTCATTTTCAGTGTCCAGAGAAATGAGACCACTTTCTTCCATTATGAAAACAAATTTGACCTTGGCATACAGGTCTAGGTTTACATGTCTATGTGTTGAGTTATTGGTTTCTTTTCGCCAAGACTTAAGGAAAGGGTCAAATACTTACCCTAAACTTGCTCCTAGATTTACTTTGTTAATGTTTTGGCAAAACAGACTTATAATATAAAATGTCCTCTGAGTCTGTATTATTATCCTTTGGGATTCAGATAGTGTGTTATTTTTGTTGCTGTGTCAGTAAAAAGCGGTAAATACTCTTTCCTTGGAAATCTAAATAGTTTAGGTGACTTGATAGTAATATGCTTGTGGAAAATTTGACAAATTGACACACTGTATGTTCCTTCAGTTAATAAGTATTAACACATAATGATAACAATGTAAAAATGATAATAAAAACAGCAACAACAACAATAAGAGAGATTCTTACTGGAATCAATATTGTGTTGAGAGAAAGCTCATCTACACAGTGGGAGAAAAGCTGTATCTTCTTTAACAAATGATCTTTTCTGGGTGGTTCAAATGCACTTGACTCATTATTAAAAGGCTGGAAGTTTGAGCCTACTTTCTTCTCAGATGCCTCAGAAGAAAGGCCTGGTGACCTGTTTCTGAAAACACAGTCCTTAAAAACCCTATGGACCATGATTTATCAACGAGATACAGGAGGTGACCATGAATTGGAACCAACTTGACAACTGTTAACTGGTGGCATGAAATAAACGATGATGGAGTAAATATTTGGAAATTTAGAGGGGTGGGAAGATCCAATTAGGACTTGTAACAAAAATTGGGACATTTCCCCCAAGATTGATTTTTCTTTTTCCTTAATTATAAAACCCACTGATGTTTTAGCCAGGCACATCAATCTCTAGCTGTGTTTCTTAGCAGGTCGGTAATCTGTGTGGATTTCCAGCACTTTCTTAAAAAGGAAACAAGTATTCGTCATTCTTTTTTCTCCCTCCCCACAGAGTAGAGCTCAGACTCGCAGGTGATGAGCCAGCAATGGCCATGAGGAAGAGGACAACTGGCGGATGACAAAGCAAGCAGAAGGAAGGAGGCTGGGCGTCTAGATGACCTCGTGAAGCAGAGCCTCCTGTCCTGGGTCGCTTTGAACCCCCGGCACCTTTGGACATGAGATAAAAAAAGTAATTGTCAAATGGAATGAGTGATGGACTACAAAACAACAGAGACCTTCAAAGGCGAAGGATAAGAACAGTTCACAGGAAATAAAGAATCATTCTTGAACTTATGAAAGAACGCTCAATTTACTCTTAATAGAAAATGTGATTGAAAACGGCATTTTCACCTTTTAAGCTGGTAAGTATTTCATAGGGACTGATACAAGAACAAGGGTAAGTAAGCTTCAAGTAAATAAATGCGAAAAGAACACCAATAAAAACACGGAAATGAGACGACGTGTTCAAAACATTAAATCAACATTTCCATATGTTCATCGGCAATGTTCCCAATATTATGGTGAAATACATATGTCCAAAAACTGTTGGATGATGAAATTAAGTATAATCTTTTGGAGGATCATAAAATTGTTCAGACGAGGCTTTGTCAAACTATTCAAATGAAATCATTCAAAATAGAGCAAAGAATATTCATAGATATTCCTAACAATGACAATTCCTAACCATGAAGAATTAGGATCACCTAAGAGAAATGGTTACTGCAGATACATGCAATGGTGTGTAGTAGAATCACTGAAAATGATATTTATGAAGGATGGGTACTTTTATCAATTGGATAAAGCAGGATTCATAACTATATGGACATTAATTTTTGACTTACACTTTTGATACTTCTGTGGCCTAGTTCTCTATCTTTCACCTGGATCTGTCTTTTCAGTGTAATGTTGAATTTCAGATGAGTATCTCTTCCTGTACACTCCTTATCTTTCTCCAGTAAAGAGCTCACACTTTTGCCAAATCAATTCACTCATAGTTTATTCAACAAATATTTGTGGAGCATTAATGATTACCCAGAAACAATTCTAGGAGTTTAGGACAATTCTGAACAAACCCAACATTCTTGATCTCACAGAGATGCTATTCTTGGACCAAAGGTCCAAGTCCACATATTATACAGGGTGTTCATGTTGTTTCATGCCCCTTTACCATCAGCGTTGGGAGGAAAAATGATCAGAGCATTGCTAGAGGTGTTGGGAGTGGGCTGGGGACAGATCGCTGTATTCAATAAAGCAGTAAAAAGTAAGTAGTAAGACATACTAGTCAAGATGGGAGGACTTAGCAAGACTTAAAGGAAATGATGGAGTGAGCCAAGTAGATATGTGAAGGAAAGCATTCCCCACAGAAGAAACAACCAGATCAATAGTTCCAAACCTCCAAAGTGGGATAGCACCTTCCATGTTCAAAGTGCAGGAAGGCTAGGGTGGCTGGAGAGGATTGAGGGAGAATGCACAGAGAGGCCAGATCAGCAGAATAACAAGGCCGGATCATGGAGAATGACTGTGGATCTCATGTGAGTGAGGTGGAAAAGCCTTCTAGCTGGTGGGCAGGAGGGTGGCATGTTTTCACCTGGGTTGCAGATGGGTTCCCCTGGTGGGCTAAGAATGCAAAGAGGACACAATGAGTAAATGCAGGAGACCAATTAGGAGCCTCGTAGAATAATCCAGATGAAAGATGATAGTAGCTCAAACCAAGATGATAAGAACTGAGTGGGTCCTGAATACCTTTTTAAGGTACAACCTCCAAATTTCCTGATGCAAAATGTAAGCAGACACGTGAAAGCAAGGATAACTCCCAGCTTTTTGACTTGAGCAATTGGAAGGACGTATTTGCCACCAACTGTGAGAGACATGTCAAGTTTGAGATGTCTGTTAGTCATCCTAGTGGGGGTCATGAGTAGAATACATGAAGCTTCAATGTGGAAAATATCCATATTACACTGAAAGCAGGTTACAGTTAACAGCAACAATCAATATTAGTTTATACTGATCAAAAGTAATTGATATTAACAGGTAATAGTTAACCATGTAAGGGTTGAGTTGAGTTGCTATTGGCTATTGAATATAATGTTACGTTATTCACTGATATTGCAGTCTTGTCCATATTAGAGAACCAGTAATTTTATTTCAAGTCTCAAAGGGCCCTGAAAGGAGTAGAGGTCCTAGGCACTGTGTCTGTTATTGTAATATACTACGTGGGTTAGCAAAGTAGATAATGCCTTTTGTGTTAGGCCAGGTTGACTAGAGAAACAACTCCCGTGACACTCATACGTGGGTAAGAGAGAGCTTTCTATCAAGCAAACATTCCAGCCCAGTGTTGATCAAGTCCACACGTCCAATACTAGTCTATACGTTTCTTTCAGACTCACGCAGCCACATGCAATGATGCAGAATACAGGAAGATTACAGACTGGTGGTTGCAAAGTTGTGTGGATCCAATGGCAGGGCTCCCAGCAAGTTGAAGGCAGAGGCGAGGGGCAGACAGAGGGTCCCTGGGCCCTCCTTATGAGGAGGAGTCACCAACAGGTTGTAACCTGACTGACAAACTAAACCCCACCTCTACACTTTTATATGTTTTCAAGTTGACATGAAATTATATAACTACCATACCTCCTCACGGTCTTGAGCTACCTTTTCATCTCAACCTTAGCCACTTCCCCATTGCACTCCCTAGACTGCATATAAATGCACTGAACCGGGCTTCCTAGAACCAACCCTGATGCTTCAGGTGTGGGTCCCTTTGCTCACCCAAGCTACCCCTAGTGCTGAGCCCCACCATCCTCTTCTTATGAGATGTTGATGAAGAACTAAAGGTACTAGAAGCCAAATATTCCAAATGAGAGAAGCTGTATTTTGGTGATGAATTATGATCGTTTTTCCTCCATTTTCAAGAATTTCTGTCATTGAGTTATATTGTTTGAAAAACTAAAACATCTGCCATTACTCTTTTGTCAAAATTAACTGTAGAAGAATTGATTATAGCCGCGTGGCATGAATGTTGTCTTTTGAGTTTACATCCGGCTGCTAGTGATGCTCTGCAATAGAAATACGGCACTGATGATCTTCCTGGATGCTTGTGATTTCACGCTCTTATGACATTTGGAAACAAGGTCACAAATTAAGGCAAAATGGCAGTAGTGTGTTTTCTACCAAGTAAAACAGATGCCTATGCAAGTTCAACTTAGCACCTACCCCATGTGCCCTATTCCTCCAAGTTAAGCTTCAGAAAATGTTTGGTTTATTTGTCACTGGACGTATGGCAAAAAGAAAAAACTGATCTGGGCCCTAGTTTCTTTACTGTAAGGTAGTGGTGTGGGACCATCGGTCTGTAGCTGGGGAAGATAGAGTATGGGACATTTCAAAGCAAGTGTAAGAGAGTGTCAAAGTGTTAGGGATGACTGGTTTTAAATGGGCAAAAGGACGCCTCAGGTTATATCTGATCAGCGTACTTATTCACTCAGTATGCGGAGCAGAGAATCCGAGAAACTGGATTATAGAAAGAAAAATGAAACATCAGAATTGGAGCAAGACTCATTAGCAACCTTCAATATGCAGATAACACAACTTTGCTGAAAGCAAATTGGATTTGAGCACTTTCTGATGAAAATCTAAGACTAGAGTTCTCAGCATGGATTGCTCCTCAACGCAAAGAAAACAAAAATCTTCACAACTAGCTCAACAGTCAACATCATGATACAGGGAACAAAGACCGAAGTTGTTAAGGGTTTCGTTTTCCTTGAACTGACAAGCAATACCCATGGAAGTACAAGGCAAGACATCAGATGACATCTTGCATTGCATACATTTGCTGCCAAAGACATCTTTAAAGTGTTACATGGTGCTTTAGTCCTTTGAGGACCAAGGTGCACTGGACCCAAGCCATGATGTTTCAATCACTTCATACGTGTATAAAAGCTGGACTGAAAAAGGAAGACCAAGGAAGAGTTGATGCTTTTGAATTATAGTCTTGATGAAGAATAAATGCACCATGGACGGCCAGAAGAATGAACAAATCTATCTTGGAAGTACAACCAGAATGCTCTTTCGAAGTGGGAATGATGAGACGTCATCTCCTTTCAGACGTGTCATCAGTTGAGACCAGTTCCTGAGAAGCCCCTCATGGTTGGTAAAGAAGAAAACCAGCAAAAAAAACAAAACAAAACAGGAAGACCCTCAACAAAATGTCTTGACGCAGTTCAACAATAGGTTAAAAAAAAGTAGCAACAATGTCACAATTGTTGGTGCAAGCCCTGGCAACATTTCATTCTGTTGGGCACTGAGCCAGGATGAGTTGGAATGGGCTCAATGACACCTCACAGTGATAGGTATGAGGGTGAGTTCTTGCTCTCTCTGAACTCAGACACAGTTCATTATGCTTTAAGTCAATGTCTGCATCCATAGGCTATGGATAATATGATACAGAGCTGTGGGTCATGAGTGCTTTTGCTGGTTTATCTGCAGGTGAACAATTAGAAAGTTTGGGACATATATGTGCCCGACATCATAAGCTCACAGTAAGGGTTAATTGTCTTTCTTCCTTTTACTGCAATCTTATAATACTTAAGGTTTTGCTCATAGAATAAGTCCACATGCTGAGATGACTATAAGGATTCTGTTGATATCAAAGACACCTTAACACTCATCCGAGTTCTTAAAGAATGGAGCTAAGTGGTTTATTTATGTATTTATTTAAAAATAACTTTTAATTCAGTTTTCAGAGAAAACATACACAGTAAATTCAAGTAAACGTAGGACTCCAGACGCTGCTCAACAAACGAGGATGGAGAACATAAATTGTATTTCAGTTGATTAAGTTGATTTTTCCAGTTGACCAGGTTCTCCTATGAGACTATGATCCGGAGGCTTCAAAGTAAAACAAAACACCAAACAAAAACACAGTATGGCAAGGGGTTTGATAACGTCTAAGAAGTATCCAAGCCTGTGCTTCCATGTATCTCATTACGTATATGAACATGTATACATACATGTGCCCATTTGAGCTGAATGCTTTATATGATAATGACTGTTATAGAGTGCCAACCAAGGTCCGAGCTACTTCACCAATGTTCCCATAACAACCCGAGAGGCAGGGACTCTGATCCTCCTCCTCCTTTTAGGATGTGTAAGCAAGGGTCCTGCTGAGACCGCAGTCCATTAGGAGAGGCAAGCTTCAACCCACGTTCCCTGGGCTCTTAACCACAACCTCACGGTGCCTTGCATGGAATCTGCTCTATACACTCTCTCCTTCTGGACATCCAAGGGCTAGCCATCTCAATGGGAACCCGCATCCTAAACACACAAGTGGGTCCTGCTAAGTCATCTCCATTGAGTAGGCACACTCAAATATCTTAATTCACTGTGACTCTAGCCCAGCTATTTTCACACTTCCTGTGATTATTATATCCACAATGACAGTGCCTAACGAGGAATGCAACACGGTATTCTTGGAAGCTGGATTAGCAAGAGGCCTGTCAGGCTTCAACTACAAACAGGTCTCTCTGAGCTCCCACGCCTCTCCTCCACGGAGCCCCCTCCCCATAGGGGTGACTCCAGGGACCACTCCTCTTTTGGTTTCCTCATTTACACCTTCTGCCGACCATCCTCCCAGCACAACTTCTTGCTGCTTTGGCTCCATCAGCACAGACAAGTCCTTGAATCCTTCAACAGACAACTGTCAGGCTGTCAAAGTCAGTTCTGTTACTCGGGGGAAGGTGTTAGATGTCAGTGCATTCCTCTGAGGACGAGAGCCAGATCTTTCTGACTTAGGAATGTCAAGGCCCTGCATGCATTTATTTTCCCACTGTCGACATCTGACTGACTGAAAATTACCTTTGAATCTTGTTCAAACATTTGAACTACTCCATGTCATTGTTTCTGGGACTCAAGAGAGTCCCGGCAAGTACAGGGAATCCAAGGGTTGTGTTGTAAGTCCACAGGCATCGCCCCTTTGCTAGGAACCTTCCATCAGCTCCCTGTGTAGAGAAAACTTAACTCTTGACCAGATATTTCTGCATGTGTGAGCACAGCAAAAGACCATGGAAGACTGCTTGCTAATGAAGTTGACCCTCCTCACAGATCGCATGTAATAGTTATTCAGTAAATGCCAAACTCCTGAGGTCACTCTGCGGGAAGGGACAGCTGGGGCATGTAAGGAGGAGGAGGAGGAGGGTAACTGACTCACTGAAAATTTAGGTCAGAGCTAACACTTGTACCCCTGTCAAACTTACCCTGCCATCATACATGAATACAACTCATTGGTATCAAAACACGGGCCTCCATCCGAACGATACTTTTCACACCCACACATTCTGCTTCCAGTTACCTGAACACAGGAGCTAATTACCCAAGAAGTAAGCGCAGTTCCACTTGTGCTTACTTACTACTCGGTAGTGAACAATGTCACATGTAAAACCCACGTGGCTTACCGAAGAGTAAGCAAGCAAAAGTCAGCCAGTGCTTTCCTTGCTTGTTGTGTAATCTGGCACTTCCTGAATGCAGTCAACACAGAATCCTCTACTCAGGCAGGCATTCCATGCCTCTGAATGGCCCAGAGACTGATTAAAGGCGGAGACTATAGCCGGAGTTGCTGATTTAGGGGATGCGGGGACAGAATACAACTGTGCTTTTCTGAGACCATAACTCTTTATGGCAGTGGTCTTATCCTGTGGGTATCAACCCTTTCACAAGGGTCTCCTAAGACCATCGGAAAACACATATTACCGAGAGTCAGGAACCGAAACACTGCTCCTCTATCCATCTCCAGGCGGGTCCACCCACATGCAGATATGCCCACATACGAATACCCGGCATGAAGACTGTTACCCGTGCTATACCATGCTTCGAGACAAAATTTCATTTATCATTAGAAATCAATACTTCACCATGTATAATTACATATTGTTTTTGTGATTCATCACTATGGTTTAATTATGTTCAATTTGTAACAGTGAAAATACATTCTGCATATCAGATATTTACATTATGATTCATAACAGTAGCAAAATTACAGTTATGAAGTAGCAACGAAAATAATTTTATGGTTGGGGGGGTCACCAAAATATGAGGAACTGTGTGAAAGGGTCACAGCATGAGGAAGGTTGAGGACCACTGATTTATGGGATTAGAAAGCTTCATCTTTCTCCCACAGAGTGACTGCTGGGATCTAACTGCTGACCTTGTGGTTAGTAACCCAATTTGTAACCACTATGCCACAAGGGCACTTAGTCAAGACCTTTCCTTTCTAATAAGTTCCCAGTTGCTGCTGATGATTCACAGACCACTTTTTGAGAACTACTGGTCTATGTAAATATAGGATGTGAAATTTTCCTACTTTCTGTAAATCCAATAGAATTGCATTAATTGTGGAAAAGGAATTAACTTCAGAATAAGACAACCCACTTACTGCTGTTGAGTTGATTACAACTCATAGCAGCCTACAGGACAGAGTAGACCAATCCAAAGTGTTTCCAAGACTCAAGTGTTTTCAGGAGCAATGTCATCATTCTCACAAGGAGTGGTTGGTAGGTTTGAAACCATCAGCTTTTAAGTTAGTAGCTCAAAGCTTAACCCACTGCACTACCAGGACTCCTTGGAGTGAGACAGACTAGTGTAAAAACCCCAGCCAGTCCTACCAGTTCCCAGCTGTGTGAACTTGGAAACATTACTTAATGGCTAGAAACTTCAGTTTACTTACCTCCCAGGGCTGGCTGATAAAAACTATCTAACAGAGTTGTTGGAAGGTGACATAGATTACATATAACGAGGGAGCCTCAAAAAGTTCATGGAAAATGCCGTTATTTTTAAATTTCATTTTTCCATAAAGGTTTGAAGCCCCCTTATAGTCTATAAACATTAGCAAATATGATTTCTGATACTCCAGACCTTTGCCACTACATGTGCCTTTGTAGAGTTTGTCCCAGACTCTAAACTTCTAAGCAAATCCAAACACCAATGATCAGTTAGTTATTAAGGCAATTTTGGCTTGTTTTATATCAGTATTGTCTTTTTTCTTTGATTATTGTCTGACCAGGAGCCCTTGTGGTGCAGTGGGTTAAGCATTGGACTACTGTGGCAAAAAAAGGTTGGCAGTTCAAATCCACCAGGTGCTCCGAGGGATCTTTAAAGGTGTGGTAGACTGTTTCCTTCCAGAAAGATTTATAGCCATTAGAAGGTTCTGGATAGGGAGGGAGAGAATGTGAAACAGAACTCAAAAAACACAAGAGTCCAGACTTCCTGGTCAGGTAGAGACTACAGGGACTCCCAAGCCTATCTCCTTTCATCACCGTTCAAGTGTGGAACTGAACTGACCCCGTGTTAGAATAATCAACCACTGAAGATCAAAAGGCAGCATTTACCCAAAGACGAAGTTCAGAGGGTTAGGAGAGAAGTTAGGAATGAGAGCCACTGGGAGAGAGTAGGATATGTGACAGTCCATTGGATGGATGACAACGCATGGGTTGAAAAAAAAAGTACATATTTTTGAACACAGAACTTATGATCTGCTCTGTAAGCCTTTGCCTAAATCACACACACACACACACACACACACACACACACACAGACGCACATACACACACGTGCGCGTGCGCGGTAAAAAAGAGAGAGCTTGATAGTCCTGAAAGCCTAGGGAGCAGTTCTACTCTGTCTTGCAGGGTCGCTATGAATCAGAATGAACTGGGCAGCAGGAAGGGACAGCACTGTTTCACTAGGCCATAACATGGGAGGCTGTATTCATTGTCTCTTGAAAGGACGCATCACCCAGACCACAATGGGGACTGGCTTCGGGATCCAGGCACATGGGGAAGTTCCTGTTGTTGTTAGCTGCCATCTCGGTGATTCTGACCCGTGGGGACCCCACGTGTACAGCTTGGAGCTGCTCCACAGGGCTTCCTAGGCCGTGACCTGCCAGAAGCGGATCTGCGGCCCGTGTTCTGAGGCTCCTCTGAGTGGGGTCAAACGGCCAACCTGTTGGCTAGTAGTCAAGTGCTCAACTGTTTGAGGGATTACAAGGTCAAGTACGTCATTTTAAAAATTGGATCTGAAAAAAAAAATTGGATCGGAACGCTCTCAACATCTACTGGGTATTCATGGCAAATTAGTGACAAAGCTTCTGCTGCTTTGTTGCCACTGATTCTGGTATTTGCTAGTATTCCACACCGCTATGCGGTGGCCAGATGAGCAGACCTAGCAGTTAGCCTTTGTGGGTAATTCCATCCTACAATAACTTCCAGGAGAAACTGGGATCGGGCCAGTGACAGTCCACTGCAGGGCCTCAGAACAGAGGCTCCGCAACATGGTGGGATCCTTGACCGACTGTTCTGTGCGCTCAGTCATTTCCATATCCTGTTTGTTTAAGCACCAGCCACCCGAAAGATTAAGAAAAATGTTATTCAAATTCTTACCTGTCTTTATTCAAAAACAGAGGAGTTCAGCTTGAGAGGGAGTGCTGGATAAATTATGCAAATGAAGTGAGCGGGCATCTAAAGTACACTCTGATGTGCGAGTTAACCCATCACGCTCTCCAGAAGCTGCGTACTTATTGTGCCCTGTCACCAAATCAGTTCCGAGAGGAACCCTGGTGTGTAGTGGTTACTCGTTGAACTGTGATCCACAGGGTCTGAAGTTCAAAACCACCAGCTGCTCCATGGGAGAAAGACTGGGCTTTCTACTCCCATAAACAGCTATAGTCTTGGAAGCCCATAGGGGTCTGAGATGAGCCAGCATTGACTCAATGGCAATGAGTTTGGTTCTGGTTTTATGTCCAACAGAACCAAACACTGCCTAGTCCCAGGCCATCTGCACAATCATTCCAAGTTTGAGCCCATTTAAACAGCAGAAGCAAATAACTTTAAAAAGGGAAGGATATTGTCCAGATGAAACCAAAAGGCGTGTAACAGCTATGTCAAATGAGAGTCCCAGCGATGTCTCGTGTTTCTACAACAGAAGGTAGCTGTCGAGAGGCAATGGGAATACAATCTTTTCCGCCTCCTGAGCAGCTCAGTTTTTTTTACATTCACCACCAGATTCTATTTCATATAATTGAATCCATGGGGAGTCTTTAGGTGTTCTGGAAAATGACTTTTACCGGCAAATTCATTTTGCAAAAGAGGTGGAAGAAGAATCTGTTCCCGCTTTTCCCTTGTGTCCCTATAATCGGACTGCATACTTAGGCAGAGGCTGTGGAGACTTTCAAATCGCTCCTTGTACTTCTCAGCTCTGCCCTCCCTCTGGCATGCCCTGGTGTGCACCGCTTACCTCCTCTCCTGCATGTGATTTCTAACTTCCTCAAACTGCCGCAGACCTGGGCATGCAAGCGCACAAAGATGGTAAGCTCTATAGCTGGTCAAGAAGGGCAGTTAAGTGATTAAAGATTTGCTGAGATGGGACACTGCACAGAAGGGACACATTCCTTAATTTCCATGTGCACGGTAACTAGGTGTTACGTGCTAGAAGACAGAAAGATGGATGCATTCGAGCTTTGGTATTGGTGGAGAACACTGTGTATACCTCCGATTGCCAGGAGAACAAACAAATCAGTCTGAGAATAAATACCACTTGAGTGCTTTTTTAGAAGAGAAAATAGCTTGGAGTGAGGTTAGCAAGACTCCAGCCTGCTTACTGCAGACCCTCACCAGGGAAAACCGATGGTTAGCAAAGGATGTCGTGTTTGGTTTCCAGGAGTGGAAGTAAGGGAAGCCGTGTGCGAAATGGATTGCCACCATAACTGTAACAATGAACTCAGACATGCCATTGACCATGAAAGTGGTGCCGAACTATACAACATGGTGTTCTGTTACACACGAGGTCACTATGGGCTGGAGTTGACTCACCAACTCATGGAGGCCCTGGATGGCACGGCAGACTGCCTCTTTGGGTATCTGAGCCTTCAAATCTTTACAGGAGCAGACAACCCCATCTTTCCCCTGTGGAGCAGCTGGTGGGTTCAAACCACTGAGTTTGTGGGGAGCAGCTCAGTGCACAGTCCACCACGCCAGCAGAGCTCCTTTGGCGCAAACGGGTTGGCAACTAATAACATTGTTGCCAGTGGGTGCACACGTGATTAAAGGGTTTATGAAGAAGCTAATAAGTCACAATACTGCTGAGAAATGCTCAGGAGCGTTGTGTCCCAGGACATGTGACAAAGTTTCAGGTATGCTAAACAACCACTCTGCTGTCAACCTCTGCCCGAAAGGATTCAGCTCCAGCTCTGTGAGTTAGCAAGCTCTCTCCCTGAATTAAGTGCCCAGAGGCACCCCACTCCAGCAACCTCAGCTCAGAGTTCTCAGCTCCACTTCGGTGGGTCAGCAAGTCCAGCTTCCCCAACTAAGTGTCTAGAGGCACCGCCACTCAGTAAGTCAGCCCCCTGCCCTACGGCACTCAGTCTTTACTTGCTCTGTGGCTTGTGAGGAAGTCCATTGCCCTGTTCTGTGTTCTGCTCGTGCTGATACTCTGAGGGTATAGCTGTCACCTGGATCCAGGAGGTTCACTGCAAAGGGGATCTTGCGTCCTGGCTCTTGCTAGTAATGAGCCCCCTCCTCCTGCTTCTCAGAGATCTCATTTTATTCCCAGCAGCCAGGCACTCCAGGGAAACCAGTTTGCAATTACTCACCGGTGAATCCTACCAGTATCTTCCCTCATCTTCTTACCCCACCTATGCAGGGGAAGGTCATTTAATGGGAATTAGAGACTTTGGCTAGAGGAGCCATTTTAAGTAATTCACTGCCCCTGCAACTGCTAATAGTAAAACTCACTGGTCTACCATCTCATATCAAGGTGGAACGTCTCAACTATTAAAAAGAAAGGGCTCATTATCATGATAGACACCTCAATACTTGTTTTACAGTAGAAAGAATCTATTGTCTGATCAAGTATTACTCAGAATGAACCCATGAAATGACACAAAGAATCGTCAGAGGGCTTGTGATGACTACCTGGTGCACAGGGAGAAGTGGGGACCCATGGCGAACTACTGGGTGGACAGTGAGAGTAAGTAAGTTAATGACAACGGAACACTGGAAATGAGAGGCTTGCCCCCCAAAACTTGAGTAACATTCTATTTTTAGAGATCACTGTCCCCTTTTCTCTGAGAAATTCCCCCCAAACAAAAGAAACCAACTAACAGAAATGAAGATGCTTTGAAAAAGTAGAGTAGGAAATTCCATTTAAAATGTATGGTCAGTGAGAGTGGCGATCCTGGGAGGGTGTAGGGAAGGTGGGGTGGAAAGAGGGAACTGATTGCAAGGATCTACATAACCCCCTTCCTGGGGGACGGGCAACAGAAAAGTGGGTGAAGGGAGACACTAGACAGTGTAAGATAAGACAAAATAATAATTTATAAATTATCAAGGGTTCCTGAGGGAGGGGGAGGGGGGAAAAGGGAAGGAGGGGGCAAAATGAGGAGCTGATGCCAGGGGCTTAGGTGGAGAGCAAATGTTTTGAGAATGATGAGGGCAATGAATGTACAGATGTGTTTTACACAAGTGATGTGTGTATGGATTGTGATAGGAGTTGTATGAGCCCCCAATAAAATGATTAAAAAATAAAAAATGAATAAAATGTATGGTCAAAGGTACAGAATGCATTGCTGAGGAAGGAAGGGTGTGATAAGGCACAGAGACAAGATGCTTGGGGATCTGGCCTTAGGCAAGGTCAGTGGAACCTGGAGTTGGAAGGTGGCACCCTTGTCCCAGAGGAATTGCCATGAGGAAGACTCCCACTCGGCCAGAGTGAGCCCCTGGGGTTTCCAAGACAGTAAATCTTTATGGAGGCCCACAGCTACATCTTCCTCTTCTTGGAGAGGCTGGTTGGTTTGGCTAGCAGCCTAGTTTTTAACCACTGCTCCACCAGGCCTCCTTTTCCCAGACAGAGCTAGCGAAAGAGAAAGCACACAAACGTGCTATGTTCGCCATCTGGCAGGGAAAGTGGGTGCAGGAGAGAGTCTCAATTGTGACTAGCTTGATAGCTGCTGATACTGTTGCCTGAAAAAGTAAAAATTAAAACAATTATTCTCTCTCTCTCTCTCTCTCTCACACACACACACACACACACACAATTGCGCTTATGAGGATCGTCATTTTGATTAAGATGAACTTTTATTAGTTCAGCATCGCTCTCCCACAAGAATCTTCTGCAAGTAATTCATAAAAAATTATAAGGCGGGAAGACCAAAAACTAATCTCACTGCCATCAAATCGATGCTGACTTATAGAGACTCTGTAGGATCAGGTAGAATTTCCCCTGGGTGTTTCTGAGACGGTAACTGTTTCTAGGAGTAGAAAGCCTCATTTTTCTCCTGAGGAGTGGCTTATGGTTCCAAACGGATAGCCTTGCAGTTAGCAGCCCAATGCCTAACCACTATGCTGCCACGGCTCCTTAAAGGAGAAAAAGAGAACAATGATAAAATGCGAAGACCACCTGAAGGGCTCAAGGTGAAAGAGAACTGGAAGAGTCTCGTTAAGGATATACAACCAATGTTTAAGAAGTCTCACAAAATAAGCACAAACCTCATATGCATCAGCAGGTTGGCTCTAAATATTCAGAGAATGCCAATCCAATTTATGTATATATTTCTGAATACAGAAAGTAGGATCCCCTTTCTGCAACTCATTTTGTGCGGTAATCATAAAATTGATACTAAAATTTATCAAGGACAGTACGAGAAAGGAGAATTACAGGCAAACTCATTTGTTAATTTACATATTGTTACTTCACCACGTTAACAGATTAAGAACAAAGTGATTTACTTAATAGTAGACTATAAAAACACGCGTCATAACGTAGCACCTACTCATTTTAGATACTCTTAGTAAAAACGATCAGATGTAGCTATTAAAAACGTACACTAAATAGCATACTTAGTGGTGTAAAGATATGAATATTCCCTTTTAAACAAGGTAGGAAGAAGAGTTCTCATTTTCACTTTTTCTAGTTCAATTGTACTATAAGTCTCAGCCAGTGTCATAAGAAAAAGGAAATAACACATAGAAGGATATGAATAGGAGAGTCTGTACAGGAAAGCAGTCACTGCCAAATAAAGACTCATAAAATATTTCTTATATATACATACTAGCAATAAATATACAAATATTTAGAAGTTATAAAAGATATTACTTAACATAACAGCCAAGTGAACATACTTAAAATGAAAGATGTACAATAACACTGTTGGAAAAATAAATATCATATTGAAAGACTGAAATAAACATGGATAAACATACCAAGTTCATGGAAAAGATGACTTACTCTTATAAAAATATAAATTATCCTCAAATGACTCAATAAGTTCCCTGAAAGTCAAATTAAAAATCCTAACAAATAGTTTCATGGAAGTTAGAACAATCTTATTCTAAAATATATATGGATGCGCAACAGCCCAAACCAGCAAAGGCACTTTTGAATAAGCTGAACAATGTGGATGAGGAGGGGCCCTATTAGGGGTCCAGACTTAGAGTAATTCTAACTTGAATGGCAAAGTACCATAGTGTAAGTAAAGGCACTTAGAGTCACCAAGGCATAGGCTTTAAAGAGGCAGGACGCTTGATATATGATGAAGATGGCATTCCAGATTATGGGGGGAAACAGTAGATTATATCAGGACTTGCAGCTTTTTTGGTATAAGATCAAATAGTGACTGTTTCAGACTTGTGAGCCATGCGCTTTCTCTCACGACTGGTCACCTCTGTCACTGTAGTACAAAAGCTGTCACAGAGAACACCAAAACAAGCGAAACTGTATTGCTGCTAGTGTCCCAGCTCATGCACGCATCGGTTAATGCCAAGCAAAATGTATTAAATAAGTTTCTACAATCAATCAGTGGATGGCTGCAGACAAGTTTTCTCAGTAAAACTCTTGTCTCTCTCTCCTTAAAACTGAAAAAATCCAAACCCACCATCATTGAGTCCAGTCGGGTTTCTGAGCTGGTTACTACTCCCAGGAGTAGAAAGACACACATTTCTCCCACGGAGCAGCTGGTCGATCCACAGTCTGATTGTGTGACTAGCCCCTCCCCTCCTAACCACTGTGTTGACAGGATTGACTCTTGAAACAAACCCAGAAACACTCAGATGTATAGGAAAGAGCTTTATATCAAATAGCAATTGCATATTGAGAAAACATCCCAGCCCAGTCCAGATCCAGTCCATAAGTCCGATATTAGCCCATATGTCTGGTACTAGTTTATAAATTCCTCTTCAGACTCACATAGCCACTCACAATGTTGCCGAATGCAGGAAGATCACATGCCAGTGGGTGAAAAATCTTGTGGAACCAATGCTGCTAGCACTGGCATGGGTCCCTACGTGGCTCCTCTGGTACTCTGAGTGTGGCTCCTCAACAGGAAGGTGAAGGAGAGAGAGAGAGAGAGAGAGAGAGAGAGAGAGAGAGAGAGAGAGAGAGAGAGAGAGAGAGAGAGAGAGAGAGAGAGAGGATCCCCCCTCCAGGAGAAGTCTTCTCCTCAGGAGAAGGTCATGCCCACACAGAGGCCTCATTGACTATGACCTGATTGACAGACTAGACTCCACCCCTTTACTCTTAATCCTCTCAGATTGACAAATGGTTATATAACTTTCACAATGTCTTTAAAAAACAAAACAAAAAACAATTCAAATAGTGACCTTCAATGCAATCTGCTAGGCTAGTTATATTTGAGGCAAAAGGTCAACTCAGACGGTGCTAGGTTTTGGGATCCCAAAAGGTAGATTTTCTTGAAGTTTGCAGGATGACTATTGGGACTTATTATGGAGAAATTTTAAGAAAATGAAATACTGCTTTGGTGAGGAAAAGATCAGGAGTGTTGTTGCGTTGAGGAATTGTCTTCCTGAAAATGCACCTGTGTATTCTTCAAGGGTAGCAGGGGCTGTCCTCTGAGAACTTCCTGTCCGGGGGAAAGAAGAGTGATGCATTAGTCCACTGGACTACCGTGTTATGAAAACTTCAGTCTCCATCACCTTGAGACGAGAAAAACTAGAGGGTGCCCAGCCACCACTACCAACTTCTCTGAAAGGATCACACATTCGAAAGTCTTGGATAAAGTGGGAAAAACATGTGGGATAAAATTCAAGATCTTAAAAGAGACCAGACTTACTGGTTGGATGGAGAGAGACTAGTGGAACTTCTGTGGCCTTTAGTTACTTCCAGGTCTGGACATGAACTCACCACCGTGGCTTAACAGTCCACCAGGACTATAAAGGGAACAATGACACTCGGGACAGAATCAGCCCTTTGTGATCCACAGGGCAGCATGCACCCAAGGACAAAGTCCAGACACGGTAGAAAGAAGGAAGAATGATAAGAGGGAGGAAGCGGGGTAAGTGAGGAGATGAAAGAAAACCTGTGTGAATTGCTGAATATAACACTAACGACCTGGCCCATAAACCTTCACCTAATTCGCAATAAAGGTTAAAAAAAAAACCTCAAACAAAAATGTTATTAAGTTTCAAAAATGTCTCATCATATCTGAATCATATTTCATACTACCTTTGAGGGCTCTTAGAATTTTCCTAGAAGGAAAAACTCTACAGGTCCCTTCCTTTGCTTGGTCCATACAGTTTCATGGGTCTGGGTTGGGCTGCCAACTGCAAGGTCAGTGGGTCCAAACCGGTACCGGCTCCTTGGGAGAAAGACAGGGCTTTCTACTCCTGTACAGAGTTACAATCTCGGAAACTCACTGGGGTAGTTTTACCCTGCCATACAGGGTCGCTATGAGTTGGCATAGACTCGATGGCAGTGAGTTTGTTTTTTGAAGAGTGAGTCATTAGTGAGAGAAGAAAAGATTCTGGTCCTTGGGAGCTTGTAATAAAGCCTTAGTGCCAAGGAAAGCCAATGAGAGCTATGTGGAGACTGGAAAACTAACAAAGCTGCAGCCCTGCAAGCATATCAAGCCGTCACAACAATCATTGCAACAGCTATTGATTCCGTCAAACGTTGCTGTTCGTTCGCACTAAGTCTTCTAGGACTCATGGTGACACCAAAGGCGCAGAGTAGAACTGCTCTGTAACCTGTTCAAGATGGTAACTTTTGGGACGCTGGTTGCCAGACCTTTTCTCTGAGGCCCCTCTGTGTGGTTCAGGCGGTCCACCTTCGGGCTGTGGAGTGAGCATCGATGACCTCATCTTCACAATGGCCCGGGAGGCTAGGAAATGTTACCAAGGTCATACATGAGAAAACACAGTTCTCAGAGCGCCTTGGCGTGGGTGTCTTGGGTGCTCACTCAGCGCGGTGAGGGTGTGCAGGCCTGTCTCACGCAAGTCCCTAGTACTGATGCCCCGGGCCGTCTCTCCCTGCTGGCTGGGCTCTCAGCACGTGCTCACCCCACCTAGTTCCTTCATCTCATCCTCACTGACCCCCTTCCCCACCTGTCTCCCCCAGGGCACCCTGATCTGGGTGTCTTTCTAGCTTCCCGTCCAGTTCCTTGAGAAGGCCATCTCGACGGCTTATTTCTTCCGGGGCCTTCCTTCTGATGCTTACGTGTTGTGTTTATTTCAACAAAAGCCAGTGCTTGTAAACCAAAGGCTCGTCTTCGGGAAGTTTCCTATATGAGCTTTGATAATGGCGGGGGGCGGGGGAGCGGGATTCCATCAGCTGCTTCTTTCTCCTTCCACCCCCCTTGACGACAGTCTTAAATTCTAATTTTTGCCTTGGCTATTTGGATACCTCCAACTGACAGATAAAGAAATCTGAGAAAGAAAAAAACACAAAGATGAATGTTTCCATCTATTATCTTATTACATACACAGTCGTGTCCCCCCCCTCCACTCCTTCCAGGTTATAGAAGCGCGCAGAGTTACTTCCTTCTTGTGGGTACTGTGCTCAGCATGGGAGTGGGAGGGGGGAAAGATGCAGCTTTTTGCCTCCCCTCCTGGAGCTTACCTCCCATGGGAGACATAGACTAGAATCTAATGAGAGAAATAAATAATGACTTACTGTTATGAAGCATGCCTCAACAAAGTACAGCAAATATGTAAAACGGGGTTGGACAAAGTCGAGATTTTCATGGAATGGGCTCAGATCTCAAAGAGTAGCAGTTAGGACGTTGGGATGTGCTGTTGGAGCCTGGGTGGTGCTGCCAGGTAAACAGTCGGCTGCTAACCACCAGGTCATCGGTTCAAACCCACCAGCCACTCCTTGGGAGAAAGATGAAGTTACCTGCTCCTGTAAAGATTTACAGCCTCCCAAACCACTGAGAGCCAGAATCCACTCGATGGCCGTAGGTTTTAGGTTGGGGTGCTGTTGGTTTGTCGCGTCTCTATGGCACAGAGTAGAACTGGCCTTATGGCTCCCCTGGTTGTAATTTTTAAGGGAGTAGATCGCCAAGCATTTTTCCGGTAGGGCGTCTGGTGTCAGCGTCCAAGACTCCCAGAGTCCCTTCGATAGAATGTTAGAGGAGGGGGAAGGATATACCGGTGGGAAGGAACAGTTTGGGTAAAGGCCCAAAGAGAAGCATGTTGCCTGTGAAGATTTCTAATTAGCCTTTTGTTTACGTTAAGTAATTGGGAACATATTTCCTGCTAGCAAATTCTTTCTGTAACATTATTTTAAGTGGCTGAGTAGTGTTTCTACATAATTTATTGAATCAATTTCTTATTGGTGGACATTTAAACTGCTTTCATTTCCCCCCTATTATTATTAACACTGTCCCAAGTTGCATGCATCCCTGCATATATACATATTGATTTCCTTAGGACAAATTCCTAGAAGGGGAGTTGTTTTATTGGCGCAGATGCAAGCATTAAGGTCTTTGGTGCACACTGCTACAATGTACTCCAGAAAGAAAGGTTGCACATTTTCCATCCTTTCACCAGAACATTAGGAATCTGTATCCATACACTAGCATGATTTATACCATGTTATATTTTGCCCTAATCATACCAGTGTTGTAATGGACAAGTGGTAATTAATTATTTTTTGTATTATGTATGTATTTTCAATTTCTGGCTACCACGAATGCTTTTCTTTTGTTACATATCTTTTAAAAAATCATTTTATTAGGGACTCATATAACTCTTATCACAATCCATACACACATTAATTGTGTAAAGCACATTTGTACATCCATTGCCCTCATCATTCTGAAAACATTTGCTCTCCACTTAAACCCCTGGCATCAGCTCCTCATTTTCCCTCTCTCCTCCCTCCTCCCTCCCTCATGAGCCCTTGATCATTTCTAAACTATTATTTTGTCATATCGTACACTATCCGATGTCTCCCTTCACCCACTTTTCTGTTGCCCGCCCCCCAGGGAGGAGGAGGTTACATGTAGATCCTTATATCAGTTCTCCCTTTCCACCCCACCCTCCCTCCACCCTCCTGGTATCACTGCTCTCACCACTGGTCCTGAAGGGATCATCTACCCTGGATTCCTGTGTTTCCAGTTCCTGTTTGTACCAGTGTATGTTCTCTGGTCTGGCCAGATTTGTAAGGTAGAATTGGGATCATGATAGTGGTGGTGTTGGGGGGGGGGGAGGAGGCATTTAGAAACTAGAGGAAAGTTGTATGTTTTATTGTTGTGGAGTTTTCACGTAACATTCTAGATCACTTTAAGATTTTATCTATTAGGATATTGATCTTTTTGTCCGTTTACCCAACTTTCATCTTTAATTTTTCTCCCCGAGTTTTCTGAGCATGCAGAAGTACATCGCATATTTTCACATCAGTATGTGTGTGCACACAGACACATTCATGCCATTTGGCAAGTGTATCTGTAGTTGACATTTCTACAGATGGAACCATGAGGCTGGAGAGCAGGTACAGTTAACATGGCCCTGCTGTTGCTGAGGGCTGCAGACTCGCAGTGACCCCAGGTGATAGTGCAGAACTATCCCACGGGTTTTTCTGGGTTGAACTTCTCTGAGCACAGAGCACTAAGTCTTTTTCCGCAGGAGCTACTGGGTGGGTTTGAACTGCCAAACTCCGACTAGCAGCTGGATGTCAACGCTGACACCTCCAGGGCTTCTCAAAATGGCCACAACTGCTGTTCATGATATATTTCATTTTACCTTTGAAATAACCTTGTGAGGTAGCTAACATGATCATTACAATCTCGACCCGACTTTCAGAAGAACTTCCTCAAGGGTACCCAGCTAGTAATTGAGTAATTGGAGCCGCTCAGAATGGGAGTCAGGTCTCTGACTCAGAGTCACTGTGTATTCGCTCTCTCCCGGGGGCTCTGCTACCAAAGAATACACGGAAAAGAAAAAGAAATAGTTCATTTGCAAGTTCCAGCCTTTCCTCCACCAGAAATTAAATTGTAGAAACAAAATTAAACTTTTTTGTTTTTTTAAGCATCAAGAGAGAGGTCGGCCTATGTTTCAGAAATGGAAATCTAAATTTGTTCCCAGTGATGGTCTCTGTACTAAAGTCTGCACTGAATTCAGAGCACTGAATGCCTCACACTGCTGAGAATAGGTCTCCGGCTCTATTTTTAGGGGCGGTCCCTCTGTGTCAAATAGCAGGAAACACAGGCCGGTGTCTGAGTATTTTAGAATTGGTGGGAAATCGTATGAGGAAAAAAAATGCAGACACTAAAAAAATAAAAAGAAGAAAGAAAGAAAGGAGATCCCATTATATTCTGCAGAATAAAAAAGCTTAGATGAAAACAATTGAACCGAAAATAAAAGTGACTGGTGGGTAACGTGAGAATATGCGCAGCTTTATTTGCTACTGATTTTCAACGGAGCAACGGGGTGGTTCTGCAAAACGTGGGGCACGACACAGCTTTCTGCCACAGTGAGTAACATCAGCGATCAGTGGGGTAATTGAGTGTTTCTTGAATGGTCCCCAGAAGGCATCATAGACCAATCCAATCAACTCAACGATTTCACCAGTAGTGTCTTCTAGTTCTTGCTTATGTGATAGTAATGCAAGCTAAAAAGATGAGTTTCTACGTGTGTGTCAATACGAAACTCGTCTATGGAAAAATGAACATTCATCTTTGGGTACCAGGTAGCCTAATAACATCTGATATAAAAATTGAAAGAAGAAGAAATTGTCATGGCTAACATCAGTGACATTGCTGGGGGGACCCAGCTAGATGACTCTGGGGACCATCAGAGGGGGGGGGAACTGGAACAAAGATTTGCTGATAGGAAGCGAGCAATGACCGTCTGAAATGCCACATGGAATAGATCTGAGGCAGACGTTTTAGTGTTCTTTGTACATGTCAGCACCTCTGGACTCGGGACACATGCTACAATCAATGGAGTCATATGATTGATGACTTGCCACAGTTAATTTATCAAGAATTGTTTCTTCCTCGGTAGTACACAAAAGAATGATGCCCTTTGCATGTGGTGGTGTCTCAGACTTGATGAAACATGCATGCACGCTGCTGCTGCTGGGCACCGTGAAGTTTATGCTGCTGACTCAGAGCAGCCCCAGGGGCCAGAGGAGAACTGTCGGGTCAGGATTTTCTAGGCTGAGATCTTTATAGAAGCAGCTTCACAAGTCCGGGTGGGTTCAAGCCACCAATCTTTTGGTTAGCACCAAGCACTTAACTGTTGCACCAACGGGCTCCTCAGAACACGAATACATATGTACAAATGAGCCAAGGTGGCTTTCATTCACACCTGGGGCTGTTAGATCTCTCTGGGGATAGATATACTTCGGTTCTTGGCTCCACGTGAGAAAGAATTCACCCCGAAGCCTGGTTTGTCATCCAAGAAGAACTTTCAGGTTTACACAGGCACCCGCAGGACCCCTCACCCCGTGCAGACTCCCTAGAAGCTGCTCGGAAAGTCGTGCAGTCCATTCTGGGCTCCTGTCTTTTCAGTTATTCTGTGGGGAGGCGTGGTGGACAACCTGGTCGATCCCATTGGCTGAGTTGAATCCACCTCGTCTAGGTGGGCCAATCCAGATGCAGCACCCACCCAGGTGTACCTCCCCTTCCTGGCGGGAAACCTGAACCTCTGAGCATGCGACTACTCCATGTACTGATAGCCTGGACCTCTGGGCATGTGTAATGAATATTCAGCCCCTAAGCTGGACTACCTAAACGGAGATCTCAGTTAATTGCCATTGTGGTATGATGGGCAGGCACACAAGGCTTAATGAAAGGTTAAAGGAATATAAAACTGTTTAGGGAGAAGGAAGGTCAGAAAAAAGGATGCTGAGTCTGCCGTGTTCACCATTAACCTGAATGATCTTCTAGGCCTGGACCCAGGTGTGAGATTGCGGCGCCACTTCCCTCCCAGAATCAAAGAAGCAGCTGGATTTTTCCTTCAGACACATTTCTGTGCATTTCCACGAGAGCTTCAAATCCATGTCAACCAGGGTTTCTGCAGGAAATATTGGATGGTTTTGAACAGAGTATTTGTATCTATTGATTGTGATTTGTAACAATTATTTAATGCTCAGTTATAACATCCAAACAAAACACTTCTGTGCTACAGCATGATTATAGAATTGATTTTTCTACAAAACATTTCCAGTGAGGTGGTGTTGCCCAGCTAGGAAGATGTAAGGAAAGCAGGGTGAGAATTTGAGCTAGAATCAATTCCAGCATGTTTAATTTGAAAAAGCGATCACAGATCACAAAGCTGTGACACCAAAGACAAGGGACCTAATGACACTCAAGCCCCTGCTTCTTGCAATAAAAGAGAAATTGAGATGACCTTTGAAGTCCTTTCCAAATGGTTTCTCACATGGTCAGTGGCCATCTATCACTCCTCACCTCATCACTTGTCAACTGTAACTTCTCACGTAGTCATTGCCAAATAAAGCCACACAGCCTAACAACTACCATGAAAATTGGAATAGGAGCAGAAAGCCTCATCTTTCTCCTGAGGAGCAGTTGGTGGGTCTGAACTGATAACTTTTCAGTAAGCAGCAAAATTCATAACCCAGTATATCATAAGAGAAAAGAAAATACCATGGATGCTCAAAAGCCTGAGATGGTATGGTCTGTTGGGGATGGGGAAGGGCTTCATGGAGGAGGAGGCATCTGAGATGGGTTTTGAAGGTGGGGTTTTGTAATGTGATAAGAGTGATGGGATCTAGCCCAGTGCCCAAACCCACTGCCATTGAGTTGATCCTGACCCATAGCAACTCTATATAGACTTTCTGAGACAGTAAATCTTTACCAGAGCAGAGTCTCACTTTACAGCCATAGAGCAACTGGTGGGTTTGAAGCATGGATCTTGCAGTTTCCCAATGCTTATCGCACACAAGGGACAATGAGGGATATATTCCATGCAGAAGAAAAGCATCCGCTAAGGCCCAGAGGTAGTAGGAGAAGTACACTGTTTCACATAGTTCTCAGTCCTGGCTGCAGATCAGAACCACAAAGAAAGCTTGAAATCATGCCTGGCTCTGGGAATCACGCCATCCATCGCCCTCTGCCCAGACATACAGTTCATTGAGTGTCTGCATCTGTTCTGACTGGTCCTTGCTCATGAAACCCATCCACACTCCAGGTCAATTGAGTTGGAAACTCAATTGGATTTTTAATTTCTTTCTTAAAGTTTTCAAGTGATTTTGCTGTGCAGTCAGAGTTGGAAACCTCGGCATTTTCGTGCAACGTGTAGAAGAGTGTTACTGACGTTCAGCGTCTAAGTTCGGAAGTTCAGAGTGAAGGAAAGAGACGCAGTTGGGGATCATTTTTCCAATAGCATTTGTATCAGTCAGGGTCCTGGGTGAAAATAGAATCCAACTCTGCCAGATCTCCCCTTGATGTAGGAAGCAACCTCAGAGGCCATAGGCAGTGCTAAAGGGCTCCCAAAGAGACGAACAAACCCTACCTCGCTGTCACGGAATTGATTCCAACTTAACACAACGACAAAGGGCAAAATAAAACTTCCCTTTGGGCTTCTAAGACTGGGACTCTTTACAGGAGCAGACAGGCTCATGTTTCTCCTGGGGAGCAGCTGGGGGGTTCATTCTGATGATCTGGTGGTTAGCAGCTCAGAGTCTAGCCCACGACACCACCCGAGACCCAGATAATATCCATCGTTGGAAGCTACCATCCTGCCTAGAACAGAAAAGTCAAGGGAAGGGAAGGTTTCCAGGAACCCAGGGAAATCCAGATCACTGGAGGAGAGATTAATCAATGGGGCCTGTCATCTTGGAAGGGGACGGTCACTGCCAGAAAAAGGGTCCTAAGCAAAGAAAGGGAGCCCTGGGGGCGTGGTTGAGCTCATGTTGAGCTGATAAGCACCATGTAAGCAGTTCAAAACCACCAGCCTCATTGTGGGAGAAAGAGGAGGCTTTCTACTCCGTTATAAACGTACACTCTCAAAAGATCACAGCAGCACATTTACTCTGTCCTACAGGACTATGAGTCAGAGGCAACTCCATGGCAGTGAACGTTTCACTGAGAAGAAGGGAAAGAAAGTAGGAAAGAAAGACAGAACCTCTCCTCCCATCCTTCCATTCCTCAATCTTTTTACCCCAAGCTCTAATCTAGGTGGTTCCACCAGTCTCTAGCCAGCAAGGACGTCTCATCTTTGCTTTATTTTTTAATAACATAAGTTTTCTCCCATTCAACTCAGAACATTCTAAGGTGATCACCTTCTAGTAATCAGTAGTGGTAACCGGGCACCATCTAGTTCTTCTTGTCTCAGGGTCATGGGAGCTAAAGCTCCTGTGGCTCATTAATCCATTGACCTAATCCATCCTTCCTTCTCTTACTGCTTCTTACATTGGCCAAACCCACCCAAAATCCTGAAGCTGAGGGGACCATTGGTGATGCTCCTGATGGAGGGCTGCCTCCCAGAGCACAGAGATGATCTCAGGATGGTTGGGAAAGGGGCTTGGCAAGTAGACTATCATCTGGGTAAAGACCTTGTCAGAAGCCTTGCCCGAGTTTGGTAAGCAACGCTAAGTCCCTGGAGGTTTTAAGCAGGGTAGACATGACTAGAAACAGGCCTTGAAAATGTTTATGTGGCTATGATATTTTAAAAGTAATGTGGTTTCTATTGAGTGTGATTACAAAAAACTTTTGTAGAGTGATGATAGTAATTGTGGATGTAATTAATGCCACTGGATTTTATACGTAAGCCAAAACCTCACTGCCATCTAGTCAATTCTGATCCCCAGAGACCCTGTAAGACAGGGTAGACCTACCTGCCCCTGTGGGTCTCTGAATAGTAGTAGAAAGTATCATCTTTCTTCTGGGAGCAGCTGTTGAGTGTAATTCACTACACTGCCATGGCTCCTGCATTGCATACTTAAAGAGGTTTAAGATGACAAGTTGGTTGTTGTAGTAACTCCAACACTGGGCGATGGAGTCGAATTTCCCTGCGGGGGGTTTTAAGCTGTATTTTTTCTGGGGGCATACGGCCAAGTCTTTCTCCCACAGAGCCACTGGATGGCCTTGAATCAACTTTGCCCAAATAAAATTGAAAGTGGGGGGTGGGCATTGATTTGTAGGTGATTAATGAGGCTGGAAGGAAGCAAACAGCTTCCCACATGCCCTTTGGCCTTAGCTCATCCCTGCTGGGTGAGAGGCCCTCCCTGGGACTGACAAGGATTGGAGGTGCTCGGCCAACAGCTGCCCTGACCTTGGCCTGCTTGTACAGTTTCAGCCTGCCGCACCTCTTCTCTTCCGGAGAACAAAGCGCGGTCTGTTAATGATTCATGGAACTGCTCAGGGAATAAACCAGGCATTATGGAATGGATTCACCCCATGTCAACATTCAAGAACTACGAAAATGTTGGCTAACACACAGTAGCATGTAGATGCGGAATTCCTGCGTGGGATTTAGGAATGGATAATTTCTTGGTGGTTGTGTTGGAGGGAGGAAGGGAAGGGGTCAATTTCTGACTGCAGCCGCCCTGGGAACATACAGGGCTGGGAAGCAGAAATCTAGTAGAGAACCCAGGGTTCAGGACAGTGGCTCTCTAGTTTCGTACGAGAAAGGAGACATCTCTCAGTCAGTTAGGGAGCAGTTCTGAACGGAAAAATTAAATGGTCCGAAATGTGGGCTCTGGTTTGGGAATCCAGTCTCCTGATAGGATCAGCTATGCACGGAGCTCTCTCCGTCTGAAAATGAAGAGCTAGCACACGGAGGAGGAAGCAGATCGTGTCCCTAGAAACCTCTGGAACAAGAACTAAGACCAATGGGAAATATTCTAGGCATGTGTGTGTTAGTTCAATGTGTGGAAGCTGCCCAAACAAGGGAAGGGTGACTGTATGAGTTTCCGACAGCCTGCGGTGACAACATGCCACCAATTAGGTGGCTCAGAAGGATAAAAACATATTGCCTTGCAATTTAGGAGGCTAAGAATCCAAATCCCTATTTGTCCAGATAATGCTCCCTCCCAAGGTCTAGAGAAAAGTGTTCTCTCACCTCAGCACCTGGTAATGCCAGCTGTACCTTGGCACGTAGATACCTCTTCACAAGACTATGGTTCCTCTGTCTCTTTGCTTCTCTTCTTGTTTATAAAGACACCGCTCCGATTGGATAAGGACCCCCTCTTTTCCAGTGTGACCTCAAGTTAACTTAACCGATAACACCTTCAAGCACCTTATTTCTAAACAAGGTCACATTTATAGCTAGCGGGGGCTGGCTAGGATGGCAACATATCTTTTGGGGTGTGTGTGTGTGTGTGATTCATTTCATAACAGTAACCCTGGGAAATAGTGAACTCTCCATCCTTACAAGAGCCCTGGTGGCTGCCTAAACCTTCAGTATTTGGGAAGATATTCCTTGAGAGGGGCCAGAGAAGAGGTTGAATTAGGCGATCCTCATTATCTCTTTGTAAGATTCTACTATCCAACCGGAACATTTAGAAATACAATTTGCTGCACTGGAATGTAAAATAAGGACAACGTGGCTTGGCATTCAGTAAAGCAATGGAAGGCATAAACTGCAGCTATGTATTTACTTAACTTCTTAAATAATTGAAGTAGGAAGCTATCACGGAGGAGAAAGGAGGAGTCACGTGCAGGATGTATTTATTCATTCACGAGTATTTGTTGAGGGATTTCTATGTGCCAAGAACATCAAATCAGAGCTATAAACAATCAGCTGGCCTGTTTTCAGAATGCAGGGAAACGACTGGGGCTTACCCAGCAGCTGGACAGGCGGGGCCACGCAGGCAGATGACTGCTGGGTATCTGGGTAGTGGAACATAAGAGCAAACGGCTCTCGTGAGGAGCAGAGATTTGGCTGGGAGCCCTGCTGGCTTAGTCGTTACGTGTGGAGCTGCTAACCACAAGGTCAGCATGTTTGAAACCACCAGCTGCTCCATGGGAGAAAGATGGGGCTCTCCCCTCCCATAGAGAGCAGCAGTCTCAGAAACCCACAGGGGCAGTTCTACGCTGTCGTGCAGGGCCACTCTCAGTTGGCATCGACTCGATGGCAGTGAGGTTTGTTGCTGCCTTCTCTTTTTTGGCACCTGCCTAACTAAGAACGCTGGGAGGGAGATTCTGAAGAGCAGATGGTGACTTCACATTAGGGACCCTTCACTCCCCCGGGGCGTATGGAGCCAGAGTGGGCTTCGTTCAAGAGGTCTTAACGCACTGGCTTTACAATTACTTGTGGGTCTGTTCGAGCAAAACTCGCAAGGAGCTTTTCCAACCTTGAAGTTCCACGATATTTGGGGGAAGTTAATCTCACAAAGGTAAGAGGGAAAGGGACATCGAGCATGGTTCCAACGACATGACCTTTCTGGGAAAGACAAAACCAATGAGTCAGGAAAGAGATCCGTGGTTGTCAGGGCCTTCGGGCCAGTGGAGAAGAAAGGGGAGGACACATCGGGCGTCCTTATGGTGGAGAAGTTGTTGTATGTCAAATGACTGTCTCTGTAGTCCTTATGCCAAGAATTAAACACTTCCTTCTGATCTGTAGTTAGAAGCCCCATGAGTAAGTCACACGGGACGGGACGGGCTCTTTAGTGTGTCCACAGGTGTCATGAACAATGCAAACCCACTGCTGTTGCTGAGTCCATTCTGATTCAGAGCGATCCTATGGGACACAGCAGCATGAGCCACTGGCGTTTCCCAGTACCTCAGTGTTCTCCCGTAGGTGGCTTTTAACACCGCTGGCTGGGGAGGCATGGTTGAAGGTGGAACTTCAGCTTTGGCCAAAAAAAATTGGATGAAAATAAAATTTACATGTTGCCTACCTTATCTGCTTTCTTTGAGGAACATGACATTGACCCAGACTAAAGGTTTGCGATGATAATGTCTGTGAAAGAACACTCGCACATGCTTGCAGATGAAATTTAATCGTACCTTCCAAATCTACCTGACACCCCATTTCTACCTGCCAGAAGCTCATTCCCAGTCAAAGTTGAAGACAGCACTCGAGGAGTTCATTGAACTTATTATCAGTAACGCAGCACGGACTGATTTCTCTATGATACCAGTCACAAAGTTCTGGATCAAGTGTTTCCTGTCATATCCTGTTGTGTCGGAGACTGTGTTGTGCCTTCTTCTTCAATTTCCAACAACATATCTTTGTGAAACAGGGTTTTCCAACTTGTTGATTATCAAGTCTAAATACAGAAGTAGACTTGTTGTGGAAGGTGATCTTCGTTGTGCTCTTGCAAAGACTGATCTGAGAATTTCTGATCTGGTGAGAAAGAAGCTATCTCAACCTTCGCACTAACGGTGGTTTTTTACGCATACTATCGCAAAATGTAGCAATGTAGTTTACTGTTGTTATATTAAGATGCTTACCCATGTTACTCCATGCTTCAAGACAAAATTTCATTTATTTGTAATTAGAAATAAATATTTCACAATAAACAAACAAACAAAAAGGTAAGAGGGAACTGGGAATGGCAGTTATAAAACCGTTGAAATAATTCCGTATTGAGATACTACGGATAGATGTCTCAGAGATCATGAGAATGTGTCAGGACTGTGGACAGAGTTAGACCTAGTGAAGACAACCATTTCTTTTGGCTCCTGCAGGGCCATCTCCACCATCACTCAGCTGGTTTTCTCATTTAGCTGACCTGTAGGGACCACATCAATGGACTACCATGCCCTCTGGCATCTGATTGGGTTTGATGAACATAGGGAGCCTTAGCAGGAGGTGGGAGAGTGGAGAGAGAGGACTCTCTGTTTTTTCTCTGGTTTCCTCTTTAAATGGTCTCTCAAGGTCAAAACTCTCAACCTACTGCCATTGAGTAGATGCCAACCCATAGTGACTTCACAGGACCGAGTAGAACTGCCCCTGTGAATTTCTGAGACTGTAACTCTTCATGGGAGTAGAAAGCCCCGCTTTTCTCCCAAAGAGCAGCTGGGAGTTTCAAACTGCTGATCTTGCAGTTAGCAGCCCAATGCATAACCACTATACCACCAGGGCACCCCTTACTCTGTAAGACTCTTTCTGCTCTCAGTTTCTGGTACCCTCTCCCTTCCCTCATTCCTTCAGGCCTAGGCTTGAAGGCCACTGCTGTTGGCCTGCATTTCTGCACCAGCCTTCAGAGTTTGCTTATTCTGCAGCGCACCTTTATGAATTGTGACTTTGGAAGCAAAATTTCTTTGAATTATTCTCATTTGACTATCCCATGTTTTCCCTTGAGGCTTTGAGCCCCACTTCTCCTCCCATCTGAAAAAAACCACAACCCATAGTTGCATTTAGTCGGTGATAAATTTGGGGGGAAACAGTGAGTTTCTAGATGTGCTTTAAGGCTGGGGGAGGGGTGTTTTCTTTTGGTGCCCATCCTCCCCTTAGCATTTCAGGTAGCTCTATTTGCCTATTCAGCTCTAATCTAGAATTCCATTTGTATGAAGGATTTCACAAGGAACAATTTGAAAACCTCTGGTGAAAAGGAAACTGGGCTATAATTTGAAGATGTATCAGGAATTTATATTCCCATCTAGTCCTAGCCCCGGACATAAAGTAATTCAGGACCATGTCAGTTTCTGGGGCTATAATTTCACAGCACAACATGAAATGGGATTTTGGCATTTTCCCATCTAATTTGATAAATGTATACTACTAGCAAGGTGGAAGGCTTAGTGTCTGCAAAAAACCCACTTTGCTGTTTAAATTATTCAGGTCACCTGTCTACCTTAATCAAATCAGTAGCGTAATTGCCGCGTCTCCACTTCTTTTTGCGTTACTTAGATTAAGATTGGATGACAAAGTGTGGTTGAGAAGGACAGGAAGAGTAGACTATCCACTTCTGCCCAGAGATGGCGTGAGATAAAGCCTGCTTATGCATGTCTAGTAAGCCCATCAGCATCTGCCGGGAAATTCTCATTCTAAGCACGACTCTAAAATCTGAACATCAAACCAACCTTGTGCATTCTCAAAGACGGAGCCTCTGGTGAGAAACCTCTCTAGGAGTCTATGAATTGACAAACCTCTCTAGGAGTCTATGAATTTCTAAATTACAGGGACAAAGAAATCTCATCTTTATGAAAAAGCGTCTGTTGGATCTACTTGCCAAGGATATAGTAGTCAACATGGGATACAGAAGCCTCAATTCTAAATTTATTGAAGGAGCATCCAATCGCTGACTTATAAGGAGAAGAAGACGAAGAAAAAGTACCCTATCAAGCAAACGTTAGACACCATCTTTCATGTCAGCCCCAGACTCAGTGACAGGCGAGAACAGGAGTGAACGCTAATTGGGGAAGTTGATGTTGAGCATATCAGTGAAGTGGAAACACTCTGAGTAACAGTCACATTGGGACAATTTCAAAAGTCTTTAAAGTGCTTCTGATGTCTTAAAAAAAGAGAGAAAAACTTCTGTTAAAAGTAATGAAGACATTCAGGAATGATTAATGATGACGAACAGCTTGATGAGCAGAATTAATGTCACTGAAATATACATGTGGGGATGGTAGAAAGAATAAATACCTTGTTACCTATTGATCTACCACAATTAAAAAATACAACCTCTGTTTTCTACGGCACAGGCTACTGAGTAGCATGTAAGATTACTCATTTTGAGTTCCTTGGGCTCTTTCAGGAATTAGGGATTTTTAGGAAGATAGTCTTCCCTTAAAAAAATCTGTTTTTTGGTTGTTTGGACTAGACAGAACAAAACATATACCAATGCAACCATTTTGGCACGTCTAGTCTAGTGACCTTTAGTACAGACTTGGATTTGTCAAGCCATTCTTACACTGCTTTCCGGAGTCACTCCTCAATCACCAGCAGAAGCTCCCTGCTCCCTAAATGTCCTATCTAGGGCTGTTGTTCATAGATATAGTTCTTAAAAGAGCATTATTATTAATATTAGTTAAGTTAAACGGAAGGAAACTTGATGTGTTTGAATTGTGGTGCTGGAGAAGAATGCTGAAAGTATCATGGACTGCCAAAGGAACAAACAAATCTGTCTTGGACGGAGTACAACTAGAATGGTCCTTGGAGGCCAGGGTGGCAAGACTTCGTCTCATATACTTTGGACATGTTGTCAGACCAGCCTATGAAGGACACCGGGCTTGGTAAAGCCGAGGGCAGCAAAGAAGGAGGCCCTTGACAGAGAGGTCGACGCAGTGGCTGCAACACTGGGCTCAATGTAACAATTGCGAGGATGGGCAGGCCCAGGGCGGTGTTTGGCTTTGTTGTACATGGGTCCTCTGGGAATTAGAACCAACTTGGAGGTCCGTAATAACAGCTCTTTGATGTTATGAAAACATCAGGGGATATTTTTGGTTTATGTTTAAGGATGATCTCATGGCAATGATTTCAGAAGTTCATTCAGCCTCCGGGGCACCAAAAAAAATCTAAAGACCATGAGAATTGGAAAATGACTGGATTTTCCTCCTTTTGATCAGGATTCTTCTAGACATCTTTGATCAAAATGGTCAGCAATGATAGCCAGTTATTATCCAGTTCTTCTGGTTTCTGGTAGAGGTTGGTGAGCAGAAGGCCTGTCCAATCCATGTTTCTGTATTATTTTTCCCCCTAAAGAATGATGGCTTGGGAAAAAAAACCCACTTGTCTGGACACCACACGACTTGCATGTGTGGGATCCCCAAGCGGGGAAGCAGGTGGGCCACGGTGAGGAGGCTTTGAGATTGAGAGGGCTCAATGATCTTGTGCACCTTACAGTGTAGAAGCAGACTGCAGCCTCTGCACAAATACTAATATTCTCTGAATTCCTGCACTCCTAGATTTGAGAGTAGAAAGATGGGCTCCAAAATGAGGGCATTGGAACATCAAAGCAGGGGAGTCCCATTGTGTTTCCAGAGAAATGACTCTCCTACCTTCCCTCCTGCATTTGCAAAGGAGAACCTGGGGAAGAGGAGCTGATCCTTGCTGTCAGCCCTAATAGACTATACTTTATACTCCACTCATCCATGAAACACCAGTTCTCTTCTCTGAGTTAATTGCCCAGAGAAAAACTAATAATGTTCTTAACATGCTAAATAATCTTTCTTTCCTTTAACATCGTTCAAAAAGAAAAAAGAAAATGTACATGACTGATACTCATATACAACCAACTATGCCCAGTTTAAGCCGTTTGTTTGAGTCAAACTCCATGAGTGACTCTGAGATGATGCTCCTGAGCTAACCAGTTTTTAGCTCAGATAAGGTTCACGTTTAAAACTTTGAGTTGGGTTAAATTTGAAGGTTAAATTTTATTCAGAATCTTCAGGTTAAAGGAAAAAAGGAAAATAATGTGTAATAGTCAAAAAGACTATTTTACCTCTTCTCCCACAGGAATATTTCCAAGGTCAGTCTAAGCTGTTATATTATTGGCAAATTTATAATTTTTGGTTTTTTTCCTGAGGTCAAAAGTTCAAAGTCCAGAAGAGTAATATAAATGCCATTTGAATTTCAGTACCTAAATTAGAAGTCAGATTTATACTAGAGGTCAGGATATAATATGATTATATTATATTAAAGATCAGGAAATTAATAACTTTCTCCTGAAAGAGCTATGAAAGTTCTAAGCAGATTTTCAACTAGTGGAAGGTCTATTGCTCATCATTTTCCAAATGAGTCACCCCCAAGTATGAATTTGAGGCCTAATCTGCAACATCTGGTTAAAAGAGTCTTAAAATTTAGATATTGACCTCACGAAGACAAAGATGCCTCCAGAGTGACATTTTGTCCTTTTTAGTACAAGTGCTGGGTGAAGTCATTTAAGGATGTCAGAAACCTGCAAACCCCAAACCTGGGCCTGCCACCAGAGGTAATTCTTAAACCACAGTGGATCACTGCCGGTTCACTAGTCTAACTGAACCAGTAGGCTAGAGACTGTTGGAACGCCCACGGCTATGGCTCTTGATCACCCTTCAGGTTGGGAACTGAACGCACCTTGATGTTAGCCTTTTCTGCCACTTGAGATCAAAAGGGCAGAATTTACTCAAGAACAGAGTTCAGAGCATTGGGCCAAACAGAGGGATGGAAAGAGCAAGCCCAGGGAGGAAGTGGGTTAAGTGATGATGCACTGAAGAGATCACGATGGGTGAGTTGAAACAAAATGTGCCCAGTTATCAAAATATATAGAATCCCGGGTCCCATAGGCTGGAAGATAAACAAGGGGCCATCTACCTGAGAAACAACAAAGTCCACATGGAAAATGCACACCAGCCTGTGAGATGACAAGGCATCCAAGGGATCAGGTATCAGGCATCAAAGACAAAAAAAAATCAAAGCATTGTGAATGAGGGGGTGTGCAGAGTGGGGACCCAGGGCCCATCTGGGGGAAATTGGACATCCCCTTGCAGAAGGGCTGTGGGGAGGTGACGAGCCAATCAGAGTGCTGCTTAGCAACGATAAAACATACAATTTTCCTCTAGTTCTTAAATACTTCCTCCCCCCTCCCACTATCATGATCCCAGTTCTACCTTGCATAACTGGCTGGACCGGAAGATGTACACTGGCACAGATAGGAGCTGGAAATACCAGAAATCCAGGACAGATGAACCCCTCAGGACCAGTGGTGAGAGTGGCGATATCGGGAGGGTAGAGGGAGGGTGAGGGAGAAAGGGGGAACAGATGACGAGGTCTACATATAACTTCCTCCTTGGAGAATGGACAGTGGAGAACTGGATGAGGGAGACATCAGATGATATGATAAAATAATAATTACTTATAAATTATCAAGTGTTCAGGGGAGTGGGGAGTGGGGAGGGAGGGTGTATTGGACAGGGTTCTCTAGAGAGACAAACCAGATTGCTAGTAATTATATATAAATATATTTATAAAGATAGATAATTCAAGAAATAAACCGTTAAATAATATACAGATAGACAATACAAAAAATTAACAGTTAAATTATAAAGCAGTGAGACACTAGCAGTCCTTCAAGTTTTGAGAGCTGCCAGGTTCCAGTCCCCTTCTGTAGAGAGAGCTGGGCTATATATACCCAGGCAGCAAACAGCAAAGCAGGTCCCCAACTGTCATCAACTGTCAGTCCCCAGCTCCAGAGATGAACATTCCAATCGTGTGGGCTTAAAGGAACCTCAACTTACAGCGACACAGTCCACAGGCTAGGCATCCCACAGGTAGTGTACCCCTTTAAACTGAGGCACAGAACAACCAAGGTGAGGCTCACCGAGCCATTTATCCCTCTGCCCTTCAGTTAATCCTACTTGTGTTTGTTGGCCAGGCTGGCACAATAAACTATAGCAGAGGGGAAAAAAGAGGAGCTGATACCAAGGGCTCAAGTCAAAAGCAGGTGTTTTGAGAATGATGATGGCAACATATGTACGAATGTGCTGGACACAAATGATGTATGTATGGATTGTGAAAAGAGTTGTATGAGCTCTAATAAAATGATTATATTAAAAATGTGTACGAAGTGTTGACACGTCGAACTGATGGTTAAATGAACAATGAAGACAGACTCGGAGCCTCTGGATGCCATGCACGGTTAAGTCCTCCACGACTACTAAGCTCAAAGGTTGGTGGTTCAAGTCCTCCGTGAAGTCTCTATGGGCCCCTGAAACTGTTCATCTTTACAGGAGCAAATAGACTCCTCTCTTTCCTGGGGAGTGGCTGCTGGATTGAACTGCTGACCTTGCCACCCAATGTCTCACTCACAGGACTACTCATACTCCAAACTCACTGTCATTCAGTCAAAAATGACTCATAGGGACCACATAGGACAGGATAGAACTGTCCCCATGCGTTTCCGAGACTATAGCTTTTTATGGAGTAGAAAGTCTCGTCTTTGTCCTGAGGAGTGACTGGTGGTTTCAAACTTCTGACCTTGCTGTTAGTAGCCTCACTTATAACCACTAAACTACCAGGACTCCGAGGGCTCCTTTTTCTTGAACTAAAAACTCAAGCACACTCATTGTCGTCAAGTCACTCCTGATCCATAGGGGCCCTATAGGACTGAGTAGAACTCCCCCCGGGGATTTTCAAGGCTACAAATCTTTACTGGCAATGACAGTCTTGTTTTCCTCCCGTGGATTTGAACTTCTGAGCTCGAGGTAAGCAGTCCAGTGCATAAGCTACTACACCACCAAGGTTCCTGTTATACTAGAGTAAGCCTAAAACGTAGGTGCCTCTCCCTGACCTGCATGCAAATCTTTAGAGATTCAGCTAGGAATGATCTCATTAGTACCCTGAAGACTGTCTGTATTTAGAAATTTATCCCACAAACAATGTAAATATGGTTTCACCTATCCATTACACCAAGGTTTTGCTTTGTTTTGTAAAACAAGTTAAGAAGGAGCTTAGGGGAGTTCTAAGATTTCAAGCCTCCTGGGATTGGTTCCATTTATCACATGCTTGCTCTTCTGGGAGGCTGTTCAGGAGCTTTCCACCGAGGCTGCCAGTTGCCCCCTGCCATGCTCAGCCACAGGTCGTCCTGTACCTCCGGACAGCAGGGGTGTGCAGTTCTCTCTCCAAACCGAATAAGCGATGCAGAAGGTAGTTCTTTTTAAAAAATCATTTTATTGGGGGCTCGTAGAGCTCTTATCACAATCCATGCATACATCCACGGTGCCAAGCACATTTGCACATGTTACCACGATCATTTTCTTTCTACTAGAGCCTTTGGTTTTAGAAGATAGTTCTTCTGGGTTCCTGGCGGAACATTCCATCATGTCAACTAGGCAGAGCTCCAACCCCGACTTCACACTGAAAGCAGAGCAGGTGGACAGAATGTGGTGACACCTGGACCAAAGGCCAATGTTTCTTCATACACAGAGACCATGTCATGCAATTCATGCTCTGACCACCACCTCCTATCCTTTTCTACTAATGTCCGAACTCCAGAAATCTTGGACCTTCCAAGGTAGATTACCTGTGTCTGTGTCCCTAACTCATAATCTCCCTCTCTGACCCAATTTATTTATTTATTTTAAAAAATCATTTTATTGGGGGATCTTACAGCTCTTATAGCATTCCATACATCAATTGTATCAAGCATCAAGGTTTACATATGTTGCTATCTGCATGAACTCCTATCTGTACTGGTGTACATGCTCCAGTCTAGCAAGAACTGAAAGGCAGCACTAGGGTCATGATGGTGGGGGGTGAGGAAGCCTCAAGGAACCAGAGGAATAGTGTGGGTTTCATCAGTGCTATACTGCGCCCTGGCTGCACAAAAAAGTTCTCAAAATCCCTGATACTTTCTAATATAATACCTCAAATTTAGTTTTTATTTGTTAGGTTCATCAATAGTGTCTTTTCCTTTCTCCCACACTAGAATGTATGCTCCTTTTGGTCTGGGCTAACATAGTCTGAAGGTGCCCTGCTGGTGTAGTGGTTACATGCTGGGCTTCAATCTGCAAGGTCCACAGTTCAAAACCACCAGCTGCTCCTGGAATAGAGTACTTCAATCAATACTTTTTCAGTGAATTGAATGTACAAATCACAAAACTGTACTTATTCTTGTAGAAGAACCTGAAACGTGTTGTGTCATTGGGTTGATTCCAATGCACAGCGACCCTAAATGACAGGGTAGAGCTGCTCCATACGGCTTCCTCGGTACGATCTTCAGGAGAGCAGACTGCTGGTTCTCTCTACAGGTTGGATTCTGATAGTAGCAAGTGCTTCACCACTGGCTAGGATGGCTCCTCTGGGTCTATATAAAATCTGATCTGGAACAGCAGTGTGAATGTATCCACTTCTCGGTGACTAAGTTATTGACTTTTCTCTTTCGGAGTGCCAATCACATCATTTTCTGTTTTGCTACTGACAAAATTCAATCTCGTGTGTGACTCCAGGGTGAGTCATTTCCTCCCTCTCTCTTCATTCAAGTAATAAATGTCTTAGCATGTGAGTCTCAACCGGGTGTTCTACAACGTGTGTACAAGCTCCACTACGAACAAAATTGATTACTTGGCATCTATCTTTGATGAGGGATCAGGCTGGGGGGTGGGGTAAGAGACAAAATATGCAAGACATTATTTTATCTGGACGTAATTCCCTTGGACGTGCCAACTGAGCCTGCTAGCTCAGGTGGCATAACATTGCTCTTGCACTGGAAGGAAGGGAAATTGTCCCCAGGGAAAATCCACTCTCATTTTTCTCTTAAGTGCAGACTTGGGAACTGCTTCTAAGAGCGGTGCTGCTGATTGTCTGTGGCGAGAGGAGTAGCGGGCCCAGCCGCCCGACTCTGCGGCTCCAGGGACTTGTAGAAGCAATTGGGTTTGGTGCCAAGAGCTCACAGTTGTGGAACTCTTATTCCCCTCCCATGAGAACTGTTTGACCTCATCCTACCATGGCCTCGGTCTAAGAAAGCTGTGTAAGGCTAGAGCTGAAGTTATTCTCAAACTGCCCGGTGAAAGAGACAGGGGCAGGAAACAGGAAGGCTGATAGAAAAACAGAGGTGATTCTCACGTCCTCTGCTGACATGTGTGGATTTGGGAGCATCGTTGTGAAACTCTCACAAAGGAAAATAAAGATAACTGACTTGCTTTCATTTTTTGACATTAGAGCTATATTGACGTGAAAGTCACCACTCTGAAATGTCATAAAATGAATCTTAAAAATTGTATTTAAAAAATTGTATTTCTTTGCTCCTGCACTCTGTACTCTGAGGAGTATTGGTGGCTTAGGGGGTTGGGCAGGCTGGGTGAGCAGTTTGAACCTACCGATCACTCCCAGGGAGACGGGTGGAGTGTTCTAATCTGTGAAGATGTATGGCCACAGAAACCCACAGCGGCGTTATCCTCTGTTCTAGAGGGTTGCTATGAGTGGGAACTGACCTGCTGGCATTGTGTTTGGTTTAGGGCTTTCCGCTCTACTGTATTCATGAACATATTTGCAGCATAGGTAGCTGTGTCTTTGGAAAAGCCCTCTGTCAAGTCTACTATATTCCTTGGTAACGCCCTCTATGTGCATCTCTCTGTCTACTAGAAGATCATGGATACTGTTTTAAAATGGTTATAGTTGTAAATTGTTAGGGCAGGATTGTGGATCGGGTATACTTACCTTTGTTGGCCATAAAATTAGTCTGGAATGAGCAATACTTCACACTTGTTGAGTATTGAAGAATGATATTACCATTTCCTCAACAAGGACAGATTTTTAAAAAACAAATATATTTGGCAGGCATGAATACACATGGTATTGATTTACAGAGGCTAATACAGAATGACCCCATACACTCATCCATTCAGTCGCAGGCTAGTCAGTGCTAGGTATTGCCCCAGGCAAAGCAGATGTAGGTGAATAAAACAGATACTATTTTTCTCCTCTTGGAGCAAATGGGAAAAATTATGGAAAAAGAAATATCCATAAATAAGTTCAAAATTACAAATTGTGATACAGGGAAAAAAGGTATTGTAGGAGTATGTGAGCTACTTAGTGTCAGGGTTAGGGTTAAGAGCTGAGAGCCAAAGAAGCAGAATTCTCTGACTCTCCTACACACACACACACACACACACACACACATGTCAGGGTTAGGGTTAAGAGCTGAGAGCCAAAGAAGCAGAATTCTCTGACTCTCCTACACACACACACACACACACACACACACACCATACATAAGGATGAAAGTCTGTTACTGGATTTCACAGGGTGCTGGGCTTGTGGCCGTGTTCTCCTTGTCTTCCTGTGGAGGTGGGCTTCTAGAGAATCTCATGTAAAGGTTCATGAGTACCTTCAGAAGGGGACCCTGACCCCTTGCCTTTCCTTTGGGTGTTAACACAACTGCAGAGCCTGAAGCCACCAGGAGCTACTGTTGAAGCCCAGTTGGGTGAGGCCCTCTCAGGAGGACTTGGCATGCCTACTCTGTAGTTTGTGATATGCTTGGGAAGATGATGTGGGCAACCACATTATACAAGTCAAGACAGCACCTATTGAGTAGAATCCCACAGGCCACTGCCTATTGGCTTGGAGGAGCCAGAAGTCTCTGTAGCTTCATAGAAAGGCCCGTGGAAACTAGGGATGAGTAGGAGAACCGGGGCTTCTGGTTGTCAGCTGAGCCAAGAGGGAAGCAGGTCTCTCAGGCAGCTCTGGGTGTCCTATGTGAATGTTGAACAAAAGTGCCAGGGGGTTATCAATGGCCGAGAACGGGAGGGATCTGAAAATGAATTCCAAAGGAAACCTTACATACCAGTGGTTTTCAACGAATTTTTGCTCGTAGCTATACACACACTTCTTGGGATTTCCTTTATGTCAAATAGTTAAAAGATTCCATTTCCAGCATTTGTAAATATTGACCTTTAAAAAAGAAACTACTATGTCATGCTCTTAAATGTGTCCACTGGAATCTAAATGCAATTTGAGGCCTACTTTTATCCATTAAAAAGCAAATGGACAAGCTCTTAATTAACATTCATAAATTTAATGTATTTCCCTTTTATCCTCAACCTTCCATTTCACTTTCCTCATGCAATTTAGTGTAATATAATATGTTTTATGATTAAAAGCCTGTTCATGATATCTCTATCACACTTGTCTGTAAAAATTATATAATTAGAAACTCATTGGATTTCCTCTAAGTGCCCAAAAGGTCCTTCTGCATTCTGCTGTTTTCATAGTGATTGGCAATACAAAAGTGTCTTAAATAACCTCAATAGTTTACACATTTTGGTGTATATTTTTTATTAAATGCAAGCAGTGATATTTTGTTAGAACTATTCCACCTATAAAAAGGGGTCAGTGAGGTTAACACATGTACAAATGTGCTTGACACAATGGATGGATGTATGGATTATGATGAGCTGTATGAGCCCCCAACAAAATGATTTCTTTTTTAAAAAAAGGAGGGTCTGTAAAATGTTTGGCTTAGTATACTGGCAGCCTAGGCAAAGAGACTAGGAATTCTTCTAGATGGGAAGGTGAGGCAGAACCCCCTCCCGTGGAGTCAGTGAGGTAAGAGGAGGCCTTAAGGAGAGGTGGGAGTTCCGGTCAAAGGCACTGTTGCTGCATGCTGTGCGGCAGGGGAGCAGGCTAAGGCAGACACGAAGCTGATGCTCAGCTTCTGGGGGTCGTGTAAGGAGTTTCGCTTTCATCCATGTACAATGGCCTCTGTGTGACATGAGCACAGGTGGAGGGGGATCGTTTCAGCCACATAACTGACTGATGGCTTGAAGGTGAGAACCAGGATCAGGGAAGTGTCAAAGACGATTCCCAGAATTTTGTCATCGGTAAACACATGGGTGGTTTCCATAGTGACACAACTAAAAATGTGTATACCTGGATTCCCCCTACAAAGGTATGTATTTAAATTTTTTTTTTTTTACTAAACAACAGTATCACAATCAAATTACTCTCCATTACACTTAATACATTTGTCAAATCTGTGATTCCATTCTTGGAAACATTTTCCAAGCTCGTCTGTTTAGGTGGCTGATAGCACCCCCCTCGTTTTTTTCTTCACCTCTTCTACATTTCCAAAGCACGGTCCTTTCATGTCTCTCTGCATTCAAGGAAACAAAAAGACATCTCACAAAGTGAGGGCAGGTGAGCACGGTGTGTGGGACTAGAGAGGCATGCTGTTTCTTTTTGCCAAAAACTGGTGCACTGAGATGGCTGTGTGAGCAGGTGTGTTGTTGTGGTGGCAAAACCAGTCTCCTGTCTGCCACATATCAGGCCTTTTATGTCACACACTGTAACTCAATCTTTTCAGAACTTCCACATAGAAAACTTGATTAACAGTCTGACCCGGTGGCACGAACTCCAAATGCACTATCCACCTCACATCAAAAAAACAAATGAACATTGTCAATCTTGATTTCACTTGATGAGCTTTTCTGGGGGTGAGTAGTAATAGCTTGATTGATGTTTGCTTTCAGGGTCAGAAGAACAGCTCCATGTTTCATCACCAGTAATGACCTTGGGGGAAAAAAGTCTGGGTCCCTTCAGAGCTGTTCTTTCAAAGCACGGCACGTTTCCACTCAATGCGCTTTTCCCTGGTCAGTCAGACCTGAGGCACACATTTTTCAGTGCCCCTTCTCATTCCCAAATATTATGTTGAAATTCCCTGAACAGAGCTCCAAGATTGTCCAGATAACTACCCCATCTCTTCAGTAGTCCATCGTCAGTCTTTGAGCACAAGGGCGTGAATTGTTGTTGCTGACATTTTCGTCCTTGTTCAGGAAGTTGATAGACATCCAGAACAAGGTTTGTCATCAATGGACAGTTCACCTTTTCTGAAATGAGGAAACCACTTGTGCACTTGAGTTTTCCCCATCGTGCTGTCCTTGTAAGCTGTGTTCAACATCACAACTGTTTCTGCAGCATTTTCCCCAAGCAGGAAACAAGATTTCACAGCCGCGTGCTGTTCTCTTAAATTGGCCATCACAAAAAATGAGGTCCAAGTGAAAATGCTTTTGCACAAAAATTCACTGTAAACAGAGAGAACCTTCCCAGGCAACATCACTGGGCGCACTAATTCAGAGCTAGTGGCTGGATGCTCGTCTCGCAGGGAAAAGGAACATTACGAAAGCTCTACTCTGCAGAGATTTTTCTGTGTTTTGCATGCACACACACGTGTGTGTGTGTGTGTGTACTCCCTCGTATGTGTGACCTTCAAGGGATATAAAATAATGTGGACACGTTAACACTGTTGGGCCCAAACAGTGATAGTAATCTTGTATGTTCTGTCAAGAAGTTGATTCCAAGCCATGGCAACCCCCATGCGCAGAGTGGAATTAATCCATACAGTCTCCAAGACTGGTGGAGCTGTGGGTGAGATAACCAGACGAGCAGTAGAAAGATGAGGCTGTCTGTTCATGTAAAGATTCACAGCCTTGGAAGTCCTATACAGAGTTGCTATGAGTTTGACTCAATTTGATGGTTGTGGGAAACTTTCATAGGCAGAGCATTAGGCCTGTCTTCCTACTTGTCCCCCAGTGGGTGTGAACTGCCAACCTTTTGGCAAGTACTTAACCATTTTTAAGTACCTGGGGACTTATACATTATATAGGTTCTACTTTAATGGAGCCCAGACAATATGTTTGACTAAGGCACCAGGAGTTTAATTTTTCAAGTATTCCTACAGCATTCTAGTAGTAGCATTATGGTTTATCTTCTAAAGCCACAATGGAGTCTGGTATAGACCTGGAGTTAAAGTTGATTAGAAAGAAAGATGAACGCCCACGCAAATCTAAAGCCTCACTCTTGCCACCGTGAATAGATACGGCCAGGAAAAAAGTAGTAAAACCTTTCTACAGATAAAGCAAATCAAACTTTCATTCGGATTCAGTATGAGTTACTTAGTAAGACATTTGAAACATATTTTAGTAAAGTAGATCATTAAATATTTATTCAAATTACATCCTTCTATTTCTGAGTCATCATGGAATTTATAGCTAGGATTTTCCCACGTTAACAAGAAAAATAACCTCAATATAATATATGGTTTAAAAACAGAATAAAGAGCTTATAATCAAAGGTAATATATCCTTGCCAAGTTTTTTTTTCTCAAGACAGTTTTAAGACATTTGTAATCTAAGGTACAATTATTTTTTGGCTTCCCAACATACATTATATCAAACATATTAAAAAACACCCACATCCTATTAGGTGGAATTTTCTGCTTCAAAGTGAAAAAACAAATCTGCAAATTGCTTTGCTATGCAATAAAACTTTTATGCCCATTGAATAGAACAATGAGTGAAGGAGACATAATGAGATGTTTCCTGGATATTTAAGTAAACATTTATCCATTTTGATTTGGGTGGTTTCTCTCTTCTTTCTGTTCTGTCCTGTTTGCATATACAGCTGAAGGGATGCAGGCTGCCCCAGTGCACTGTCCGACTTCAACCCCACTCCTGTGGGCTTTCAGAGACAAGCATGGCCCTGGGCAGTATAGACACCTCTGTCTGTACCTTTTCATCTTTCATCTGCATTTTTTTTTAAAAAACCAGGAAGTTTAAAAACCTGTTTGAGGCCCAGTGGGCGCAAGGCTCAGGGAAGGGCGTGCCCAGGGGATGTGGGTAGGCACCACCTGACCCCCAGAAGCTGCGCTGTGAGAGGAGGGAGGGATTATTATCTGAGGCCAACTTTGTGTTTATCTGACGACAGATTAGGGCGTGGGGCACAATGCTGAATTGTGTCATTCTTTCTTCGGTGTTTTCAAACATAAGCTTTCCTAGGATGGACGGTACTCAAGGGTGAAGAGAAAGGAGACAACACAGAGAACCCAGCACACGGCCATCGAGTTCATTGTGACTCCAGGCCACCTCACAGGACAGACAGGAACTAGCCTGGAGTGTTCCAGAGCTTGCGATCGTCACCAAAGGAGACTGACAGCCTGAGCTCTGTCCCAGAGAAGAGCTGGTGCACTCAACTGCTGACCTTCCAGTGGGCAGCCTACTGCTTAGCCCACTGCACAACCAAACTGCTTTGTTCAGTGGTTTAGGTCCGGGCTTTCCAAAATGATTAAATCCACTATACATAAGTAGGCATTGGAGTACGATGCCTTGATCAACCATTTCCACATGGCCATAGGCCGATATTTCACTGACATACACATTCATGGCGCATGATAAAGGCAATGGGCATTCTAAAATGGATCGTACTGATGACTGTACATCTCCTTTTAATGCCGTTAATCTACCGAATGGCGCGACATGTGAATTAGATGCCAATACAAGGATTCAAAACTTTAAAAAGACAATGGATATGTATTTGACCCCTGCACAGACACATCCATCCCTTCGCGTCTCCTTTCCTCTACCATGAAAGCCACGAGTTTCACCTCTCGGCCTTCTGCTGCTTCAGCGGAACAACTGGGAGCGGAAAGTCTAACGAGTCTGCGTGTCTCAAGACACAAAGCGTTTGCTTAGATGCAACAAGAGGTTACAACAAACTGTCTGGGAACCATAAAAATAAAAATTACAGCCCAATAAACACTGCAGAGGAGAGGAGCTATGGTGTAATAAGAGCAGGCATTGCCCAGAATGAACCCAGCCAGAGAGGTTCAGCAAGACTCCCCAAGGAAGTGAAGAGCGAGCTAAGATAAGAAGGAAGGGTGGGCACGAGGGCAAGGGCAGACTTCCAGGAAGAGAGAGTATTCCAAGTAAAGGCCCTAATATACCGTTTATTTAACTTACGTGTGTCTCTTCGTATATAATAAAGATAACCGACACACAGTGTACACATCCGAGTTCTATAGACATGTAGGGGGGTCAAAGGTTCATGGAAAAATTCCATTAGCTTTTTATTTAATTTTCCCACACACTTTCTGAAGCCCCTTTGTACATCTATAAGGAAGTCCTAATGGCCTGGTGGTTATGTGTTGGGCTGCCTACTGAAAGGTCAGTGGTTCAAAACTTCCGGCCGCTCCTCTGGAGAAAGGGGCGGCTTTCCCAAGAGTGACAGTTTGGGAAACCCACAGGAGCAGTTCTACCCTGCCCAGCAGAGTTGCGATGGGTCAACACCTACTTGACGGCAGTGGGTTTAGTTTGGTTTTGGGTTTGGTCCCGTCAATCAGCCATTCTCAGTTAGAAGGTGATGTTGTAATACCAACTTGAGCTAGGCTGGCAGAAGGCAAGTAGACAATCTAGACCCTTTTCTTTCTACATCTCTTGTGGCTAATTGGAAAGACAAGTCAACATGAAGGGGAAAGGGCAACAGAGATGGCCAGTGGCCCGTGTGGCTACCTGAGGCTTCAGCATTGTCGAGCGAGACCTTTGACAGCCAGCTTCCGAGGCGGCTTCTCTCAGACTGACGGCTCTCTGAACTTCTGAGCCTCAAACCAGAAGGGCCAGCGATTAGCTCCCGCCAGCCACCTTCAACCACAGGCCTAACGTGGTGGATAAATCCCCCGCCCGCCACGCCCCCCATGCCCGCCCCATAGGTACGTGCTTCAGAGCGTCTCCCAGAGAGCCCCCGCTGAAGTGGGCACCAGTTGCCCTCAAGAGCTGTTTGCTTAATAGCATAATGCATTTTTGAAATTATTTAAAAATTACTTTAAAAGTCATTTTATTGGGCACTCTTACAGCTCTAAAAACAATCCATATATCAATTGTATCAATCACATTTGTACATATGTTATTATCATTTTCTAAACATTTACTTTCTATTTGAGCCCTTGGTTTCAACTTCTCTTTTTGCCCCCCCCCCCCAGACCATAGTGCATTCTTGACTTCATTCTCTCCCCTTGGAATTCTCTATGCCTCTCCTAGGATGACCTCACAAATAAACAGTAAGAGCTCTGGTCAGAGACGGAAAAGTCAAACAGCTTTCCACAAAAATGCAAGCGAGGAAAGTGATCAGACTGTGTCCTGTCAAACGCAGAGAACAGGTGATACCTGGGAAAGCACGCGCGGTCCCTTCAAGTCCCGGCTCTGCTAGGTTTCCCTGCACTTGCCCCAGAGTCCTTGTCCGAGAGGCTCCCTGCTGGAGACCCCGCCTAAAGACAGTCTTTCCAAGAGATGACTTGTAGGTTTCCATCAGCAGAGAGTAAGGTCCCATTGAAAAAAGGTCCAAATCCAGGAGCCATAGTTTATCCCAATGTTTTTCTCTTTGATTGTAATGGAGTCAGGTTTCATTAAAATCCAAATGATAGCAGAGAACTCTTCAGGGGGACTTGAGTTTGAGGTTGTTTGTATGTAGATTTTGCGATTATCTGTACAAGGAAGTCTTCACAGCAGAACACGTCATGAGTCTGAGGGCACGGGGTTAACACAACTGAGGAAAAGCTGTCAAGCTGCAGAGGCGACGAGCGGCTCTCGCCACCCACTCCAGCTGTGCGATCCAGCTGTGCGATCCAGCGAAGGCCCCGGAGGCAGTACACAGGACGCAGGCACGGAACGCTTCTGAGGTGGCAACGGAGAAGCTGAGTTGGTTTTCCCAGATTTTTGAAGTAGATTATAGGGTCCAATTTTCTTTTCTTTTTAAAAATCATTTTATTGGGGGGCTCTTATGCCTCTTCTAATACTGACATCCATCAATTTTCTTGATCACGTTTGTGCATATGTTGCCATCATCATTTTCAAAGCATTTTCTTTCCACTTGCGCCCTTGATATCAGCTTCTCTTTTTCTCCCCCGCTCCCACCCTCATGAACCCTTGATAATTTATAAATTATTGTTTTCATATCTTACACTGTCCACTGTCTCCCTTCATCCACATTTCTGCTGTCCACCCCCCTGGTTTGGATTGGTTTCCACTTTCTCCCCTTCTCCCTCCACCTTCCCTCTCCCTACCAGCATGGTATCGCTACGACCATTACTGTTCCTGAGGGGTCATCTGCCCTTAATTCCGTGTGTTGAGAGCTCTTCTCTCTACAAGTGTAATGCTCCAGTCTAGCCGGATTTGTAAGGTAGAACTGAGGTCATGCTAGTGAGTGGCAGGAAGCATCAAAGAGCTAGAGGGATGTGTGTTTTGTCAGTACTATACTGCACCCTGGCTGGCTCAACTCTTCTGTGAGGGGATGTTCAATTGTCTACAGATGGGTCTTGGGTCTCCACTCGGATCCTCCTCCCTCTCATCATTGGGTCCCATTTTCATGACTTCGAGGAACGGTCCTGTTGAGAAGGATTGCCAACCCTAGGGGGATGACACTGTCCTCACTCCACTTTCCTGAATGTGAAACCAAAGAAATCAAGAGACAGGCGTTTTTCTAGGGCTGGGAAGTTGGCAGCGCTGTTTCGGTTTACACCAAACCAAGGAAGCAACCGTGTTCAGTATTGTTGCACGTCAGTCCTTCAGTGCTTGGCAGTCAGGTGAAAGATCATCTGGACTGGAACACTGCAGTGCAACCCCTAAAAGACAAGAGTTCTTCAAGAATCCCAAGTGACGAGGAAGGGAAGAAAGCAGGCGTCTGTCCACACGAGAAAGGCATTTACTCTCCTCGGGGGGGGGCTGGACATCAGCGGCTGGAAGGGGTGGAGTGCTCATTGCCAGGGCCCGGTACCTCATCCTGGCTGGGCCGGATCCGCTTACATGGATCTAACCCTATTGGTTAGGTACTGAGCATAAAGCTTAGGATGGCAGATCATCAGAGAGTTTTCATGTCCCACAAACGCTCCCTCAGGAGTCCTGTCTGGCAGCACTTGAGTTGCTTTTGAATTCTAATAGCCCCGGGAAGGAGTAAGTGGCCAGACTATAAACGGTTAGACGTGGCTCCAAATTTATTGATGTTGCTGATACAGGATATGACTTATTAATACTCCCATCTCTGGCATTTCGAAAAGGTTGGTTGAATGATCGAGAGGAAGCTGAAGTTAAGTGGCATTTCTTTTTAAATGCTTCTGAGTTTCGGAGGAGGGAGGAAAGCATTCCAGGATATACAAGATTATTATCCTCTATCCGTAATGAATTCATTTTTAGAATCTCTCTTCTGAAGTCAGTCCAGCTTTCTTCATTCTAACTCATCTCCCCGTGGCCCTGGAAGACGACTTGAATGGGCCATTTGGGTTTCTGAGGCGTCAAACCTTTATAGAAGCAGAGAGCCTCATTTTTGTCCCATGGAGAGATGGTGGGTTTGAACCATTGACTTGGTGGTTAGCAGACCACCATATAACCCATTGCATCTCCAGTGCAGGACTCTGTAGAGAGTTTCCGAGCCTGTGCATTGTACAGGAGGAGCTATCCTTCCTCAGCTGTCTCCTGAAGGGTGGTTGGTAGGTTTGGACCAAGACTAACAACCCAGTGTTCGCAGGACAGCGCCACAAGAGCGCCTTACAGAAGAGGCACCAGAATTGTTTGCTTTTACGTGTTTTTAAGGGTAAAGTGGTCCCCTTTCCAGCTGCCATCAAACTGATTCTGATTTATGCTGACCCATGCGTGGCCAAAGGGTTTCAGTGGCGGGCTTTATTTCACCAGGTCTTTTTTCTAAGGCTTCTCTGGGTGAACTGAATAGCCAACCTGTCAGTTAGTCACCAAGTACATCCACCATTCGCACCACCTAACGCCTCCTGAAGTAGAGTTTCCACAATGGTGTCATGTGAGGGGGACTGGGCAACATCAACATGGAATCACATTCTAGAGAAGGATATTGACAAAGCTCGAGTCAAGAGAAACCCTTTAGGGACATATGTTATCTACATTTTTGCTACATAATATAAATACACAATAACCATTTTTGCCATGAAATACCAATGTCCACGGAGTGAATGATTGATCACTACGCCTCCTGACATTCTCCCCATGGGGCTTTCTTTTGAGGCCTCGGCAGCAAAGTGCAATAAAGCCAACAAGAGGGTCCTTGGAAGCCCTGGAGTCACGTGGAGGTTGCAGCACTGTGATGGAACTGGCATTAAATACATGACGTTAGGGAGTGGCTGAGACAAGAAGGTGCATATCCCTTTAAGACGGGAAAGCAGAGGTGCAAAAAGATACGTTTGCAACAAAGTTCATCACGACATTATTCACAGTAGCCAAAGGTGGGGACAACCCAAGTATCTATCAATAGATGGCTGAATAAATGTAGTGTATTATATCTATATATACATATATAGATATATAGCATATCTCTGCAATAAATATTACTTAGCCATAAAGAGAAATAAAGTCCTGGTACATGCTGCCATATAGAAGAACCCAAAAGCATTATGTTGAGTGACTTAAATTAGACATTTAGTGTTGAATATTGTAACTCTACCCACGCTGTCAAGTGGACACCAATTCACAGTGAGCCTACAGGACAGAATAGAAGTGCCTCCATAGGGTTTCTGACGCTGTACGCTTCATAGAAGTCGACTGCTGCATTTTTCTTCCTGGATGAAGGCTACTTCTGGTTAGAAGGCTAATTCTTTTTCCATTTGAGATTTTATTTACATGTTCACTTAAAATCAACAGTAAAAACCCCTTTTTATTATTACAATGTAGCATGCTCTTGGGGAAAAATTAGTCACACAGGCAGAAGTTAGAATCCCTTATTACAGAAGTTAGAATCACTTATTAAAACATACCAAAGGTCAGCTTTCTTAATGACCAGTGGTGGAGTTGGTTCCCACTCGTGGAGCCTCAGTGTGTATCAGGGTATGACCGCTCCTTGGGTTTTTTTCTTTAAAAAATCACTTTATTGGGGGCTTGTACAACTCTTATCACAATCCATACATACACACATTGTGTCAAGCACATTCATACATTTGTTGCCATCATTCTCAGAACATTTTTATTGTTTAGTTTTTATTTTTAAAATTTTCCCCCTCAAAACATTTTCTATCTACTTGAGCCCTTGGTATCAGCTCCTCATTTCCCCCCCCTTCCCCACCCTACCTCCCTCATGAATGAACCCTTGATGATTTATAAATTATTTTTTCATGTCTTACACTGTCCGATGTCTCCCTTCACCCACTTTTCTGTTGTCTGTCCCCCAAGGAGGAGTTTATATGTAGATCCTTGTAATCAGTTCCCCCTCTCTGCCCCATCTTCCCTCCACCCTCCTGGTATCACCACTCTCACCACTGGTCCTGAAGAGATCATCTGTCCTGGATTCCCTGTGTTTCCAGTTCCTATCTGTACCAGTGTGCAATCTCTGGTCTAGCCAGATTTGTAAGGTAGAATTGGGATCATAAGAAGGCTGATTCTTAACCAGCAGGGCCACCAGAGAGTCTTCATGAAATAACTGAATTAGGCAGACCAGTGGAAGTTGGGGTGAAGGGGGCCTTGCGTCTCTGTGCAGGGTGATGGGAGTCCAGAAACAGATGGTGCTGATGGCTGCCCACCACGTGACGCACGCCTGAGAACATCTCCAATGGTGAACCCACCACGTGATGCACACCTGAGAACATCTCCAGTGGTGAATGCGCTGTGAGGTATGATTTAAAAGTGTATCCTGGTCACTACAGGACCCCTGCTGGGGTAGTGGTTATGTGTTGGACTGCGATCTGCATGGTTGGCAGATCGAAGCCACTAGCAGCTCCTCGGGAGAAAGACTTGGCTTTCTAGTCCTGTAAACAGTTATGTTTTCAGAAACCCACAGGGGTCGGCTGTGAGTCAGCAATGACACAACGGCAGTGAGTTTACGGTTCACGACTGACAGGCTCTGACGAGTTTGTGGGTGATGCGGAATTGGGCAGGAGGGCAGGAAGGGCACATCTGACAATAAAGAGTGGAAAGAGAAGAACTTCACCAAATCAGAACTGTGCTCAGAGCTGCACTCGCTCTGCAGGAAGCCTGAGAAGACACAGGTCAACCAGACTGCAAGTGTCGAAAATTGGATTTTATTATCTTTTCTCTAACACAAAGCACATTTCTCTTTCAGTTACTTAGAGATATTAGTATTCTCCCAGTCACTCCTGTAACAAACTGAAAAAATACTTTCAAATTCTTTACCATCCTGATTTTCCTCTCCACCTGCCATCCTCCCCCCCCCAGCCCCCCACCCAAGCACGCACATTGGTAGACGCATGCATGCAAAGGAGGGCTGTTTTCTCCTTACCTTTTGTCTCACTCCCATAACCGACCCCACCACCTGGTACAGGAGCTCATTGTGTCTTGTCTATAAAGAGCCAGCAGCTGGATGGTCACCTGGGCTCCCAATTTTTTCCCCTGCTACTCCCTTATGTTTCTTTTCACTCTAAGCAAAATGAACTCCTGGCAGCAGGAGGATGAAAAAATTTTTTGTATGCCTCAAACCCACTCCACCCAGTGTGCCACTGGTATGGATTCAGACCGTCTTTCTCACCTGGTTCCCCCACCCCCACACATCTTTTAAGATGAAATGTCCTGTATAAAGTCTTTCTGCAACAGCCTCGGTGTCAAATGCACCTTATCCCCAATCCCCAAGCTACAGGCTGCTTGCTCATCCACGCGCTCCCAGCCCCACGGATACAATCTTCAGGACAAGGAATTCGTCTTACAGATAGTTTCATAGAGAAACACACTGACTTGGCTTCTACATTTTAATCATTGTAAGGATAACATATTTTTATGCAGCTAAAGGTAGATGATGTATGAGTAACTCATTTAATCCGGGCAAAGCACCGTATTCGGTGCCAACAGATAGTGGTCATCTCCAACACAGCATGATAACTCAACAAAGTAACGTGAATGACTGGTGTCAGACCTGGTCTGGTGCCATTCAAACTGATTTTCCCTTCTGTGCTAACAAACTCTGTGCTTGTTCAGAGAAATTTGAAAGTATTTTCTAGGTTTAGTGCCCTCTTGTCAGCTTTCACTTGCAGTTAGGGATGGCGATGGCGTGCACCTGCGGCCAGTGGAATATGAGGCAGAGACTACAAGGTCTCACGGAAAGTGATGTTCTTCCTGAGAGAGGTGTATAGTCAGCCGACGTGCGCAAGTAGAGCAGCCGTCTTGTGACTGAAAACAAAGACGGTGAAATAAGAAAAGTGAAATCTTACACACCAAACCCGGATTTCTGAGACTGGAAATGTCTCTCCGGGGAAGAAATGCACTCTTGCGGAAGCCACCCTTTGCAGGTCTCTTTTAAGTGTGTTCAGTGGTTGTCAGTGGGCAGTGGGAGTACAGCCATCAATGTCATCCCCCAGGGTACCTCTGCTTCATATGGAAGACTTCTGTGGCTCAAGCTGGCTTGACCTTCATTGTCACCAAACCATTTTTCTGATGTCTCTTCCCCGTATTGGTAAATAGGTCATTTGCATATACTTCCAAAAGCTCCAGGTCACTGCTGTCAAGTCAACTCCAACTCCTCACTGAGTGGAAGCCCTGTGGGTTTCCGAGACTGTAACTTTTTATGGGAGTGGAAAGCCCAGTCTTTCTCCTGTGGAGTTGCTGGTAGTTTTGAACTGCTGACCATGTGGATTGCAGCCTGTATTAGTCTGAGTATTTTAGAGAAACAAATCCACAGAAACTCATGTATACGAGAGAATTTTATATAAAGGTTAAGTGCGCATCAAGAAAACATCCCACCCCAGTGCTGCCCAAGTCCACAAGTCCAACATTAACCCATATGTCCAATACCAGTCCACAAAGTCATCCTCTATCTGACAAAACACACACTTTGATGCTGACTATAGGGGGAAACCCAAATCAGTGAGCATGTAAGCATCTCAGTGCTGGCAGGGGTCTCTACACGGCTGCTCCAGCACCCAGGGCTGCATTGGGGTAGGTCCATGCAGCTTCTCCTCAGGGATGTCTTGCAGGAAGTCAGTCTTGCCAGCTGAAGCAGGGAATTGGCTAAGGCAGCTGCACCCCGGTGCGACCATCACAAAGCAAGAGACCCGAGAGCTAGAAAGGTGAGGCTCACTGAGCCATTTATCCTTTCACCCTTCAATTAAAAATGTGCTTATCAGCTAGGTTGGCATAATAAACTAACTAACTCAATCCACCCCTTGCCAACTTGGCACCTGTACATCATTCTTTAGCCTCACAATTGCAATTAAGTAACACCTACACCTTAATCCTACAATCCTAGGAATATGTTCCCCCACCTATGAAAGTTGTAAGCCAACCACTTCATGCCTTTATCCACCAATTTTGAGTATCCAATTTATATTCTGCCAACTTACATCAAGTCAGTTAGTTCTCTGAGAAGACAATCATTTTTTGACATGAAGAGTCTTCATTCCAGTTGAAACCTTGTGAATTCTGCATCCATAAGCAAAGTCAAATCCAGACAGGCCATCCATAAAGTCATCAACAATATGCACCAATTCACAGGCTCAAAAATCTCCATCTGGTTGGGTTCTGGTCAACTCAATGTGGACTGCCTTACTCAGCCTCCACGGGGTGTCCATTGATAGCCTTGGCTTTAGACCATGGGCTCTCACCAATACTCAACAAGCCTATACCCTTGTCTTAAGTCACAAACTTTAGACCAGTCATCCCGCTCTCATATTCTTTTTTTTCCTGTAAACCAAGTCCACAGGTGTCAGTGGCCAAACTCAACCCATCTCCTTATTGCTGCATTTCTCCCACTTCCACTCAACAAGTAGATCCAGGTGGTCACCTAGCAAGCATTTCAGCCTGCTGATAGGCTCCCTTTAACATTCAGTCCCAGAGAGGAGTTTTCTTCATGGTTCCAGAGTTTTTCCAGCTTCTGACAAAGATTACTGGTTCCGGAGTACACCAAAGCACTGGATGTGGCATATATTTTTTAAAATCTTTCTTTGCAGGCATGGCCTAAACCTACTTAAAGATCAAATTTTAATGGCTGAAAGAAAGTGGGCTTACAAACTTTCTATTTTCCTACTTCCCATATTTTCCCCAGAAAACCACCGAGTAAACAGTGTGGCCTTATCTGACTTCTGGTTAGACAAAGAAGAAAAACTTCCATGAGGGAGAGGGTCAAACAAACATCTACTCTCCATCTTATGATTTGTTTCTCCAGTACCACACTCCCGGTACCATAATGTGCTAGTCTGAGTACTTTAGAGAAACAAATCCACAGAAACTCATGTATAAGAGAGAGCTTTATATAAAGGTTAAGTGCGCATCAAGAAAACATCCCAACCCAGTGCTGCCCAAGCCCACAAGTCCAACATTAACCCATTAACCCATATGTCCAACACCAGTCCACAAAGTCCTCCATCTCACAAAACACACACTATGACGCCGACTGCAGGAGGAAAGCCAAGTCATTGAATGTGTAAGCATCTCAGCGCTGGCAGGGGTCTCCACACGGCTGCTCCAGCACCCAGGGCTGCATCGGGGTAGGTCCATGCAGCTTCTCCTTGGAGATGTCTTGCAGGAAGTCAGCTTTGGAATCTGAAGCACAGAACTGCTGAAACAGCTGCATCCTGGTCCGACCATCACAAAGCAAGAGACCCAAGAACTAGAAAGGAGAGGCTCACTGAGCCATTTTATCCCTCTGCCCTTCAATTAACCCCACATGTGTTTATCGGCCAGGTTGGCACAATAAACTAACTCACAGCCCAATGCATAACTGTCACACCAGGAGGACTCCTCCGGAGCGGCTGGTCGCCGGAAAAAGACATCATGCTTGGTAAAGTGGAGGGGGAACAAAATGAGAGAGAGCCCCTCTGAGACGGATGGACCCAGTGGCTGTAGCAATGGGCTCAGACATAACAACAACGGTGTTGCTAGTGCAGGATTGGGAAGTATTTTAGTTAGTTAGTTATAAAGATCATTTTATTGGGGGCTCTTATAGCTCTTATAACAACCCAGACATCAATTGCATCAAGCATATTTGTACATATGTTGCCATCATCATTTTTAAACATTTAGTTTCTATTTGAGCCCTTGGTATCAACTCCTTTTTTTCCCCCCTTCCCCCATCCTTTCCTACCATCATGACCCCTTGTGAAACTGTAAATTATAATTATTTTCATGTCTTACAGTGACCACTGTCTCCCTTCCCCATGAGTTCTGTTGTTCATTCCCCTGGCAGTGGGTCTGGGGTGGGTGGGTGGGTGTGGTGGGCTATGTGGACATCATAGCAATCTGCTCCCCATTCCTTCTCCCCTCCACTCCCCACCTTCCCCCCACCCTCTGGGTATTGCTATTCTCATTTCTGTTCCTGAGGGGTTTATCTGACCTGGGTTCTGTGTGTCCTGAGCTCACTTCTGTACCAGTGTACATGCTGTGGTCTAGCCTGTGGTGAAAGGCAGGCCTGGGGTCCTGATAGTGGGGGCGAGGAAACGACAAGGGTGTCATTTTTGCTGTCCATAGGAGCACTGCGGTGGGTGCTGACTTGATGGCACCTAGTGACCAGCTCCAGCAGGCAGTGAATGACGATCAATTACAGACAAGAACACCATGTGCCGTGAAGCGGAGGGCCAACAACAACAAAAGGCCTGCTCCGTGAGGGGGGTTGATGTAGTGGCCACGACAGCGGTCTCTGAGACACCAGTGATCCTGCAGGTGGCGCGGGGCTGGGCAGTGCTCTGTCCTGTGATACATGGGGTCACCCTGAGTCAGTCTGCGTTGCCCTGTGGGCAGCGACCAACAGCAGCAACAACGAGGCCTGTGGCTGGCACGTGGTAATCGTGGCTAACAAGCTGGACAGTGTCAGCAGTAGACAGGTTGCCGTGGAAGGAGTGGCTTGGGCTTCCTTTACAGCCTCCGGTCGGGAGGGAACAACTGCAGGGCAGTTTGATCTCAAGGAACACATTCTCTGTTTTCGGAACCCTTGCTTCCTTCACTCTCTCGCTCGGCAATCTTCCTCGACAGCACACGCGGCTCCCCTAGGCTGTTTACTGCCCAGCATGTTGCAGACACTCAAACTGCGCAAAACAATGGCGATGCACGTGTCCGCGGGGATGGATTCATTGTAGCTCCACTTAGCCCTCAATGGGAACTACAGGGCTGCGCATGCCCCATCCGGGGCAGCTGAGATGAAAGCAGCAATAACTCAGCGATGTAACTCTAGGGACACGACTTCAGGAGGATGAAAGGAGAAAATTAACTGCAGGATGAGAAGGTGTAATTTAAAAAGAAAAAGCCTATGAATATCGCCAAGAGAGTGAGCAACACGTGCAAGACGGATAAAAGATGAACACATTTCCATAGGGGGGGTGATATGTGAGATGGCTGATGGCAGGAAAGGCTTTCTTGCGGGGTGTTTCTCACACAGCCATGCCGTTGTAGTGCAGCCACCAACACCATCCGTGGTGCTGGTGCAGTTTGCTATGAGCCAGGCCACAGGAAGCACAGGAAGCCAACCTGGTCATTTCTTCTGGATACTGACAAGTGTATGGACCAAATCCTGCATTAAAATCCTCTGTACAACACACTGGGTATCTTCTAGTTAGCAGCTTAAAATTTAACTGTTTGTACCACCCGAGGATTGGGGGCCACTGGTAGAATTCTCGCTTCCTCCCCAGTGTGATTGCCAGTCACTGCCGTTGTTTGTCAGTGGAGCTGCCCCTTGTGATGATAATGATCAGGTGTCAACACAGTTTCCAGACGAAGAGTGACTGAAAAGATGGGCTTTGTCATTGACTTTAGAAAATCAGCCATTGCAAACCTTATGAGTCACAAGGATCTGATACACAGCTGATCCTGGGGATGGTGGACGATTGGGCAGTATTTTGCTTGGTAGTTCACAGGGTGGTTCTGACTCAGAGGCCAAGTTAATAGTAGCTAACAAGAAATACAGCGAGTAAGGCCCAGGGACATGCATTTATAAACAAGTTCCTCAGGGGATTCATTAAAAAAAACAATTTTATTGACATATAAATCGCATGCCATACAGTTCAGTGTTCTGATATATTAAAGAGTGTGCATTCATTATCACAATAAATTTTAAAATATTTTCCCCATTCTTGTATTCATTACTATTGGTTCCGTCTCCCCCCTATCACTCCTGCCACAGCTCTAAGACACTCGTACTCTATAGATTCATCTATCCTGGATTTCCGACCATGGAAATCATCTAAAAAGCAAACAAAAAACTCAGAAAGACCTCAAGCCAAAAGAAAGCAGAAAATAATGAAACAAGACAATTCTGAAGGGGTCAAAAAGTACAAAAATGATAAACTGTTACATTGTAGCCAGGCAATATTTGCATTAATCTATAGGAGTATATACTGTTAGTGTGGCAGACCGTGATGGCTGATGTGTTGCCATGATCCTGGAAGCGATGGCCCTGGCATTACCAATCCAGGTAAACTCACCCATAGTTACCAAGTTGTGGTGGCGATTGCAGGAAGAAGGACTAGGCAGTCCATTTCGGAAGGGTTAGCTACTGAATAGCTTATGAATAGCCTCAGAATATTGTTTGATATGGTTGGGAGGTCTCCACAACAAGGCACGGGAAGAGCTGCCTCCTCGAAGCAGAGGCCACCTGAATGACGCCAAGGGAGCAGTGTCTTCACGACCTTTATTTGCACGCGGGGCCCTGCTCCAAAGGAGAAGAAATAGCTACAACCATCAATGAACAGTCAGAACATGGAATGTATGAAAAATGAACCAAAGGAAATTGGAAGCTGTAGAAAATGAAATGGAACGAATAAAGATCAACTTCCTAGGCATTAGTGAGCTGAAATGGACTGTTAGTCACCATTTGCAATGGACAGTCATGTGGTTTGCTATGCCAGAAATGACACATGAAAGAGGAGTGACTTTACATTCATCATCAAAAAACAAAAACACAACACACACACAAACCCAATATTTCAATGCATACCTCGAAGCATAACATTCATTGAAAAAAGAAAGAAAAAAGAACCCCCCCTCCCAAACCCTCAACATTGGAAAAGTGATCTGGAAGGAAAAGACGGCGAAAGAACAATGTCTCTGAAGAATATGTTAATACAACCATTACTCAAATGTATGCACCGATCACTAAAGTCAGAGATGAAGTTCTTCATTCTAAAATGGACCAAATGTGCAATCACGGTGTACGACCTGTGATTAGAATGAGACAGTTGAAAACAAAGAGGGAGGGTCAGTAGTGAGAAAAATAGGTCATTGGTGATGGAAATGAAGGTGGAGATTAAATGATAGAAATTTGCAAGACCAACGATTTTTTTTCAGTTGTGAACACTTTTTTTACAAGACAAATGGCAGCTATACACATAGACCTTATCAGACAGAACACACAGGAATCAAATTGCCACATGTGTTGGAAGAGATGATGGAGACGCTCAACACAAGACTAAGGGCAGAGTGTAGACCAGATCATCAATTATTCATATGTAAGCTGAGGCTAACGCCGAAAAAATGAAAGGAAGACAATGAAAATCAAATATCACTTTGAGTACACACCACCTAAATTTAGAGACCATTTCAAGAACAGATTTGGCACCTTGAATCCTAATGGCCCCAAACCTTGTGAGTTGTGAGATAACCCCAAGAATATCAAACATGAAGAAAACAGAAAGTGTGGTAGTTACATAATCTGTAGTCAATTTGAGACTTAAGAGTGGAAAGGGTGGAGTTTGCCTGGCAGTCAAGTCACAGCTTGATGATTTCATTTGTAGACGCTAAGGAGATAAATAGGTCACTGGAGGCAGGACACATCCTCACTCCCTGAGAGACATTCCTGTTGAGAAGACACATGGAGCTACACTAGAGCCCTGGAGCTGAAGGAGCCACATGCAGACCACTGCCAGCACTGAGATGCTTCCACTGCCACTGGATCCACAAGACTTTCCACTCCCTGGCCTGTGATCTTCCTGCATTAAATGTCATTACATGTGTTGTGTGAGTCTGAAGAGGAATTTATAGATTGGTATCAGACACATGGTCTAATATTGGATTTATGGACTTGATCTGGACTGGACTGCAATGTTTTCTCAATATTCAATTGTGCTCGTATAGAAAGTGCTTTCTTGTACACATAGGAGAGTCTCCCTGGATTGTTTCTCTAGTCCACCTGACTAACAAAGAAAGCCATTCATAAGACAGGAGAGCAAGAAAAGGTCCGAGTAGCCATCAGAAGAGCCTTGCTCTTGGATGACCAGCTAAAGGAAATGGAAGAAATGATAAAGTAAGAGAACTGAGCAGACATTTTCAAAAGGCAGTTCAAGTAGACAAAGTGAGGCATTTTAATTACATGGGTGAAGACCTGGAATTGGGAAACCAAGAGGGAAGAACATACTTAGCAAGTAGCAAATAATTAAAGTAGAAAATAATTAAAGGAAACCTTACAGCTCAAGTTGGATGGTTGAAGGATTCCACGGGCAAAATATGGAATGACGTGGGAAGCATTAAGAGAAGATGGAAGGAATGTACTGAGTCAGTGTGTCACAAAGAATTAGTTGACAGTCAAAATGTCAAGAGATGGCATATGATAAAGAGCCCATGGTACTAAGGAAGAAGTCCAACCTGCACTGAAGGAAGGACAGCAAACCGAGGCTCCTAAAAACGACAGACTAACTAAAGAAATGGTTCACGAGCTGATGCAACACTGGAAGCACTCACTCAAGTGTCAAGAAATTTGGAAGGCAGGTGCCAGATCTATGACTGGAAGAGGTCCATATTTGCATCTATTCTAAAGAAAGATGACACATCAGAATGAGGCATTGTCAATAATATCATAAACAAGTAAAATCTTGCTGACGATAAGTAAAAATTGGCTCATCTACCAGGAAAACCATGAAGTTACCCGAAATTCAAGCTGGATTCAAAAGAGGATATGGAATGAAGGACATCATTGTTAACATCACTTGGCTGAAAGCAGAGAATGCCAGAAAGGTGTCTCCTGGTGCTTCACTGGCTCTGCAAGATTGTTCAGTGGTGTAGATAATAACCAACTATGGATAATGTCGTGAAGAACAGGGATACCAAAACACTTCATATACTCCTTCAGAACCTATATATGGACCAAGAGACAGTTGTTAGTTGTTCAAATAGAACCAGAGGACACTGCATAGTTTTAATCCCAAAAGGTGTGTATTATAGTTGTATCATTTCAGTATGTTTATCCAATCTCTGTGATGAGTAAATAACCCAGGGATCTGGGGTAAATGGGGAACAGAGCATTGTGGAGGAAGTAAAAATGGCGTCCTGGTTGAATCACCTGCCTGGCGCTTCTGTTGTTAAACGAGAAAATTAAGAGGCATGGGAAGCAAGCCGGAGGAGAAAGCATAGATGGACGGTGCAGAAGGGACTTGAGGGGAGGAGGAGGCAGTGGGAGGAGACGGGGAAGGGAGTGTTGTACAAACAATGCCATAGACTCGGGAACAACTAGGGACCTAAAATCAACAATGAGGAAGATGTAGAGATCCTGGGGGTGTTGGAGCAACAGCAATCTAGCTGAGATGGATTACTAAGAGGCAGGAGAAGGGTGAGCATGATGATGGGATAGGAGGAAGGTAAAAGGAAACAGGAAAGATGTGGGAAGCAAAGCTGTGGGTAGAGGTATAAACATAGGTATGCACATATGTAAATATATTAATGCATAAAATAGAGGTATTGGCCTACATTTACACATACATTTATTATACATATAGTTATATGACAATACATTGAGGTGGATGGACTTTGGGCCTCTGCTCAAGCCCTCCCTCAATGCAAGAACACTTTGTTAAAACAAACTGACATTCTGTGATACCTACCCTCCTGGCACAATCGCTGAAGGCAAAATGGGTGCATCAGCAAATGTGCTGAAGAAAGCTGATGGTGGCTTGCTATCAAAAGATATAGCATCTCCATTCTTAAAGGCTTGAAGTTAAATAAGCAGCCATCTAGCAGAGAAGCAACAAACCCACATGGAAGAAGCACATCAGCCTGTGCGATCCTGACATGCTGACGGGACCAGGTAATAGGCATCAGAAGACCCAAAACAAACAAGTGAACCAAAAAACATATTGTTGAGAATGAGGGAGGTCAGGGCCGAGACCCAAAACCCATCTGTAGACAATGGGACATCCCCTCACAGAAGGGTCACAAAGAAGGGATGAGTCAACCGGGGCACAGTCTAGCACCAATTAAACACACATATTCCTCTGGTTCCTTGAGGCTTCCTTACATTGCACCATCAGGACCCCAGTCCTGCCTTTCACTTTGGGCTAGACTGGAGCATGTACACTAGTACAGATACAGATAAGAGCTCGCACCATACGGAATCCAAGTCAGGCACACTGCTCAGAAGCAGAAATGGGAGTATTGTTCCTAAGAGGGTAGGGGGAAGGTGAGGAGAGGAGGAGGGGAAGGAGGAACCGATCGCAATGATCAACACATAACCACCTCCCACAACCCCCAAGGGGATGAACAACAGAAACCATGGGGGAAGGGAGACAGTGGTCAGTGTAAGATATGAAAGTAATAATAATTTATCATTTATCAAGGGGTCATGAGGTAGGAGTGGGGAAGGGAGGGGGGAAAAGAGGATCTGGTACCAAGGACTCAAATAGAAAGTAAATCCTTACAAAACAATGATGGCAACATAGGTACAAAATGCTTGATACAATGGATGTATGGACTACTATAAGAGCTCCATTAAAATGACCTTAAAAACAAACAAACAAAAAACACAGCATCAAGTCTGGAGGTAGGCTTATTAATACCCTTCAATATGGAGATGACACAAGCTAGCTTATTGAAACCCAAAAAGCCTTGAAACACTTGATAATGAAGATCAAGCACTGCAGCCTTCAATACGGATCACAACTCAATGTAGAAAAATGAGAAATTCTCACAACTGGACCAACAGGTACTGACATGATAGACTGAGAAAAGACTGAAGTTGTTAAGTATTTAATTTTACTTGGCTCTACATCAATGTCCATGGAAGCAGCAGTCAAGAAATCAAATGACATATCGCATCGGCAAATCCTTCGCACAGGACCCACTTACAGTGTTAAAGAGTAGAAATGGCACTTTGAGGTCTGAAGGGCACCTGAGGCAGGCCTTGGAATAGTCATTCACTTTACATGCCTGTGAAAGCTGGCCCATTCATACGGAAGATCGAGAAGAATGGATGCATTTGAATTTTGGTGTTGGTGAAGCATATTGACAGTACTATCAGAAGAACAAACAAATCTGGCTTGGCAGAGGTCTGTCCAGAATGCTCGCTAGAAGCAAGGATCTTGAGGCTTCCTCTTCTGTACTTTGGACATGCTGTCAGGAGAGACTTTTCTCTGGAAAGGGACATGATGCTTGTAAAGTAGGGGGGTCATGCACAAGAGGGAGACCCTTTTCAAGATGAATTGATACCGTGGCTCCAACACAACAGCTGTGAGGCTGGCACAGGACTGGGCAGTGCTTTGTGCATGGGACCTGGGGTCACTACGAGTCGGAGTCAACTCGAGAGCTCATCACCATCACAGAGGGGACATAAAGGGAAAGTGCACATCAGGAGGCTTTGCGGACAGAAGGGGGATTGGGCATGGGGACAACTGGCAAATGTGAGAAGCCAAAAGAAAATAATCAAATTTCACAAAGCATGCTCTTTTGAACAGAGTAAATTTCTCCAACAAACTCTCTGCACATGGACCGCTTCATGCAGTCTTCAGAAGCTGCATCGCTCCTGCGTTGGGTTCTGAGATGCTAAATTCGACTCCAAGGTGACACGTGAATGATCATGTAGAAGTTTTGCACCAACTTTGCAACTTCACTCATCTCATCTGTTCACCAAGATGCGCTCTCCGAGGAAACGAGGGGCAGCAGACACGAGGCTCTGCTGGGCCCAAACAATTGCCCATCCATGAAAAACGGGCAGCCCCTGTGAACAACCGTCTGGTCTGCCCTCAGGAAATTAAATATCAATTTACTACACGACCCAGCAAGCTCACTCCTTTGTAAATCCCCAAAGAACTGACAGCAGGCGCACTTACCAAGATGTCACTTTGAGCCTTAAAGTGGACCTGAACCAGCCACGGTATCTTCAATGCACGTGAAAGCCGGGCCCTGAGTGAAGAAGCTCGCAGAGGAATGGTCATCCCCATGCTCATTTGTAGGGTGATTCACAACGGCTGGGAGGTGAAGACAACCTTCAATAGATGAATGGATAGACAAAATAGAGAGTGTGAATACCTTGGGATATTGAATCACAAAGAGAAAATTAACTTCTAAGACAGGCTATGACATATATCAGATGAGGAACCTTGAAGACATTTCAGTAAGTGAAATAATCAAGACACTTATATAAATACTGAGAATAAACAAATGCACAGAAGTAGAAAATAGCATAGAGGTTATCCGGAGTGGGGGAGAGGAAGACATGACGAGTTATGTCTTACGGGGTACAGAATTCCTGTTTGGGCTTATGAAACATTTTTGAAAATAGATAGTGGTGAAGGTTGTAAACAGTGTCCATGGAATTAGTGTCACTGGATTATACACTTAAAGTGGTTAATTTGGCAAATTTTATGTTATTTATTTTACCATAATTATCATCATCAGCATCATCACTAAGTTAGTAAAAAAAAAACAACCAATAGCAACTGCCCATAGGTTTCCTTCTACACAGTCATTCAAGGAAACTTCAGTAATTGTCAAACTTCAGCACATGTCAGATGGAAACCGAATGTGCTGCAAAAATACATTCATTTTTTTAAAAGGAGGATCCTGGTTGTACAGTAGAGAACGTGGCTGTTAATGGAAAGGCAGGCAGTTCAGATCCATCAACAAGGCCCCTAGGGAGTCTGTTTTCATAAAGTTTTGCAGGCTTGGAAACGCCACCGGACAGTTCTAATCTGCCCTGTCGTGTCCCAATGAATGGAATGGAGTCACCAGCAACCGGTTCCTTTTGAAAAGTTCTCATATTCATATGGATTTCAAACTAATCTGCCAATCAAGAAATCTTAACTGCCCGTTCTCCCTGCTGCCCAGGGGAAGACACTATTAACACGGTGAGCATATTCTCCCAGACACTTTCTCTCCGAGTACAGCTTGGGCAGATGCAAATGACAGGGGAGCTTCTGCTGATGTGAAGAGGTTGCTTGCTCTCCCTCCGTGTGCACATTCTCATGATGACAGTCATACAAGACAAGCTGCCCTCCTATCTGCCGGGCTGACTCCTTGCTTTAGGCTCCATGCCCAACCATGGTTCTATGACACTCACCCCAAACCAAAGTCACTGCCCTAGAACTTGACAAAGCCACCACACTTCCTGCCCAGCACTCTTCTAGGCTGTTTCCGCCAAACTAAAGCAGATGATGAAGAAAGTGCTGGCATTCTGCTTCAGATAATCAGGCAATGAAAGCCGTATGGATCTCGACAGTTCAGGCCCCTTGTGTATGGGGTCACCATTACCTGGGGGCTACGCTGCAGCATCTAGCAGCAGTGACAACCAATAGGAGCTAACAGAGCTGAAGAAAGGTCTCTCTCTCTCTCTCTCTCTCTCTCTCTCTCTCTCTCTCTTAGAGTCATGTCCCAATTTCCTATTTCCAGCCTCCCAAACTATGAAATGCTACCATTCTGTTTGTGCGCACCACCTTGTTTATAGTTTGGAAATGAACACACTAGGGTTTCGCGTGGCCTTGGCCTTGGTTCTTTAGAAACAACTTGAGAGGTTTTTCCCCTATAAGCCCTAGGACTTACCTTTGCCCTGGCTTCTAACCACTGAGGGTTTCTCATTTTTTGTCCAGGTGGACTGGACTTTCCCAGGGAAGCTTAAAACAATGCATGGTTAATGCTTTCACTCTGGTTCTGGACTGTAGTGTGCCTGTAAGTGATTGGCACCTTGTAGTGATTGGTTATTACAGTGTGCAAATGAAGTGACTACGTACTATGTAAATGAAGGAACTTTGGGGTACTAAGAAGGGATTGGTCAGTTTGTGGCTCCTTCTCTGGAAGCAGCCTGCTTTTGGAACTGACAAAGCGGTGTGTGTGTATATAAGCAGGCAACTTCACAGAGGTCATTGAGAAGGACTGAACCATGAAGAGAGCAGGAGGGAGCTAGGAAGAAGAGGCAGAGAGAAAAAGAGAAAGCAAAGAATCTTGTAAAATTCAGACCAAGGAGAGTGGCAGACCTAGAAGGAACACAGCAAGAGGCAGGGCCAGCAAGCCTACAGGGTCCCTGCATCAGAATTAATAGGGACTACAGGGTGGCAGAACCTAGAAGAACTTGTCCTGCTGAGCCGAGAGAAGCTCTGTTCTCAGGAACTCAGAGGAGTCTGTTCTCAGGGTGCGGAGATAAGGCTTGTCTAGTCCAGAGGAGCTGAGATGGCTGTCATGCACTGAAGAAGGAAGACTTCACCCATGTGCTCCCCGTACTTAATCGGGAATTGTTGGCCGTTGATCCCGATATTGAGTTGTACTCCGCTTCTGCTTTAATTAGCCACTTGGCTGTCAATAGAGTCTGTGAATTCTGTGTGAATTATAATAGGCTTTTCTAAACCCAGAAGAGAATTAGAGGGAAAGATGGCTGGTGTCAGAACTGGAAAAAAGATGTGAAGAGTGAGGTTTCTGAGCCTCAACTGGTAGGGATTAACCTTGCGTTGCCCTTGATCAGTCTTGTGCCCCTGAAGTTAGACAGGTTCTGAGATTAGAGCTATTACTATTCCCATGGCATGTTTTCTTTCAGTAATGTTTATGGAGTTCGTCCCCCAAACCAACCTATGTACAAAGTGCTTTTTATAATATTTATGTTAGTTTAGTTTTGTTCCAAACAACTCTATGGGGGAGATATTATCATTGACATTTTACAAAACAGGAAATTGAGGTTTGAAGTACATATGCCCAAACTTATGCGGGATTGAATCCAGATAGTCTGGGTTTTTCCATTCTCAACCATTGCTCCATCCTGTTTCCTCTCTCTCTCACAACCATTTTGGGTCTCTTCCCCACAGTGCCCCACTCCCACCTAATTATCAGGGTTTAACAAGTGCTTATCATGTAACTGCTTGGTGCAAGCCACCATGCTTCCTGTAACAGATGCATAATAGTTCTTTTATAGAAGGGATTACAAATCCTGGACCAGCAACATACTTACTATTAGCCTCACCCTTGACACACTATACTGGGAACCCCAAGAAAGGAGAGGAGAGGGTTGGCACTGCCTGTCTTTACAAGCCCTCTTATGATTTGATGCACATTAAAGTTTGAGAAACGAAACAAAAAACCCACAAAGAACACTCACAACCATAACACTAAACTCTTCCACTGTGGGTAGGAATGTCCCTGGAATGTTTGACACCCTCGGGATCATTGATCAGTGAGATAGCTAAAGTTTATTGTGCCACCCTGGCTGATAAACACACGTGGGTTTAATTGAAGGGTGGAGCGATAAATGGTTCGGTGAGCCTCGCTTTTCTAGTTCTCAGGTCTCTTGCTTTCTGATGGTTGGAACAGGGTGCAGCTGCCTTAGCCAGTTCCTGCTTCAACTGGCAAGACCCACTTCCTGCAAGACACTCCTGAGGAGAAGCCACATGGACCTACCCTCAATGCAGCCCTGGGTGCTGAAGCAGCCATGTGGAGACCCCTGCCAGCGCTGAGATGCCTATATGCTCACTGAATTGGCTTTCTTCTTGCAGTTGGCATCATTACATGTGTTTTCTGAGAAGGAGGAGGACTTTGTGGTTTGGTGTTGGACATATGGGCTAATGTTGGACTTGTGGGCTTGGGCATGTTTTCTTGATGCGCACTTACCCTTTATATAAAACTCTCCCTTATACATATGAGTTTCTATGGATTTGTTTCTCTAAAGTACCCAGACTAACACAATCAGCCTAGGAAACAGGTGCTGTGTGCCAACCACATTACTCTGCCCATTTTGCAGCCATGAACCTGGGGGTTTGAGAGACTTTCCAACATGCAAATAGAAGGCGGAGAGCAGGAGCCCTCACCCCAAGAGATTCTTTCTAATCACTAGACACCAGTCCCTCCCTTCCTGGCCCTGGACCAGGCCTGAAGTTAAATAGCTAAGGACCTAAAATAAATTAAAGCCACACGTTTTCCCAAATAAATCAAGAACGTTCTCTGCCATAACACAGATCTTCTCACCAGACTGAAAAGAGATCCCCCTGCTCAGCCCAGGCTGTCTTACTTCCACTCTCATCTAATTCTTATTCCAGTCCCTGAATTCAGGTTTCCACCTCGATGCTACTTTCAGCAACTCTGGTTTTTGGTGTTTCTTCTGGTTTCTCAGGCCTTTGGTTCTCCTTTTTTTTTTTTGGTGCCTGGCTCCTGTCTTCTAATTGCTTCAGTAAGATCTCCTATCCCAATTGTCACCAACTAGACACCAGTCTTCATCCTCAATCACTTAAATAAAAGTACTCCAAGTTGTTGGTGTTTAGTGAAATACACAACATTTAAAATATGGGGATCTTATTATAAAAAAAATAATCCCATTACCATTGGATCCTGACGCATGGTGATGCTAGAGAACAGGTTATAACTGTGCCCCCTGGGTTCCCAAGACGAACTCTTTACAGAGGTGGAAATCCCAATATTTCTTTCTGATTAAAAGGTTGCAATGAATCATATCATTAAAATATTTATTCTGTCCAAATAAATAAATAAACGATGCCATGGCCCTAGTTCTAATATCTAGGATGTTCTGTTCTGACCTCTGTTCTTGGGGTTCCATGGCGACCTTTGTACAAGTTCTACCTCCTCTCCTACACTCCGTAGGTTACACATACTCACGCTTGCCACCATCATGACCATGTCAACTCATAGTGACCCTATAGGACAGGGTCGAACTGCTGTGCTCCTGCCAGTTTCCAAGACTTTAACTCTTTTGGGGAATAGAGAGCCTCAGAGAGCAAGTTCAATAGAGTTGAATATAGTAACATAATAAATGAGTGGCTTTGAAAGGATTATCCCCTCTGAAAGGGATCCGGCAACTGGATCAACTCTACGAGCTGCACCATTTCTGATACTGGTGGATGTCCAACAGAATGGTATCTTTGAAAAGAACCTTAAGGAACTTCCAGTCCTGTCATTTCATTTTACAAAGTAAAAACCAAGATCCTAAGAAGTTAAATGCTGCCCGAGGTCACATGGATAACTGCATGCTGGAAGAGACTCTAGATAGTGGGTCTCCTGATTCCTATTGGCCTGGTGTTTCCTGAGGGACACTGCCTTGATGTACTTTCAGTCTAGAATTATCTTCCACAATAAAAGAAGAAGCTGGCTACAACTCCAACACCTTTGCAAAGACCCGAGATTCTAGTCAAACTGGCTCGATTAGAGGCTTCTCCCTACCGACATGGTTGACAAAGCTGATGGTGAGGAGTCATACTACAGAGACGTACCTCTGCTGATCCCCAAGAACACAAGGACGGCAAATGTAGGCAGGGCCTCATTAATTATTGTGCTGCACCATTCCATCAGAGAAAACTTCCAAGTCCGTGTCTGGAAACAATGAGTTTTGAGCTGATGCCATGTGATGCCATCCGGCCCAAGAATATTTCCCAAGCTCCTTAGCAAAGACAAAGGTGTCTCCTTATATGAAATTTAAGAGAACATAGACTTAGATTTCCTTTCCTTTCCCAATTCAACAAATAAACTAGTAGTTACCACCCGCCCCTATTTGCACGATATTATTAGGTATGTTCAATGAGAATGAAATATGCATGCCATCCACTGAGTCACTCTTTTTTTTTTGAGGGGTGATGTCTTTAATTGTGTTAGTCATTGTTTCTGTGACAATGATTTTCTGTAATTATATGATTTTTTTTTGCTTCCCAGGAACTTAATTACAATGTTAGGGTAAATATATAAATGAGAAGGAAAAGGAGATGCTATTATATTTCACTAGCATGACTTTCATGTCATGTGGATTAAAGAAGTTGTCTTTAAAATGGCATTATTGTGAATCACACAGATTTCTTTTATTAAAATGTATGCTATGTATCCTGGATGCATTTTTTAATGGTGTCCTTTTTAAGAAAGAGCCTCTTAAGGAGCCTTTTAGTCCTCCTGAAGAGCCTTTTAGGGATTGAATGGAGTCCTCCAAAAAAATCTGTGTTGAAATCCTGGTCCTACTACCTGCCAATAGTAGCCTGTTTGGAAGTAAGGTTTTTCTTTGTTGTGTTACTCAAGCAACACCCACGTTGGGTGGGTTCTAAATCTAATCACTTCTGAGTTATAGAAAGCACCACAGACACCCAAAGGCACACCGGGAGAAGAGCAAGACAGACGAGAGACAAATGTATGCACTGGAATTGCTGGCGGCTACTAGAAGCTGAAATAGTCAGGAAAGAGCCTCTCTTCAGAGCCACACCTTGAATTTGAACTTCTAGCTCCCTGAACTTGCAGCCACTACCCTTCTGTTCTTGAAAGCCACCCGCTGGTGATGCTGCAGCAGCACAAGGAAACGAAGACGGTGTCATCCGAGGAAAGTGTGGCAGGAATTTTAAGAAGACAACAGTGTTGTTTATTTTAATGAGTTGTGCATTATTTCATAATTACATGCATCCCTCTAAATCCCACACGTACTGGGGTTTACAGCATATGCTGAAGTGTTCTGATAATAAGGGTAGCATGTGTTTCCAACATGATTCGCCAAAGGCTCAGTTTAAGATGTCATATGCGTTTAGAACCATGGCCAAGTTATTTGTCAGCGAAGATAGCTATTAGACTTAACTACGTCTCTCCCCATCTAGACGAGCATGCCAAAGGGCAATGGAACCTTTATGTCAGAATTCCCTTTTTAGCCATAATGAAAGCAAAGGACCATCTCCTTTGATCATATAACCCCGATGATGTGCTCTAAGTATTAGACTGACACAGAAGGACACATCTTTAAGTTTTAGCTTATGGTCTTTGATCATAATGTCACATGAATTTCTCATGAACTAGTTAGACTTGTGTAAAGAAAGCTGATTTTTTTTTTTGGGGGGGGGGGGTTCGGGTTTTCCTCAAGACTGGTCCTTTTCAGTTCTCAATGAACACACTCGTTTCCGAAACTAGATTTTGCTGAGGTTGAGTCCCTACAAGTAGATCCGACGTCTGTGGAGACCACCCTCTTGGAAATGAAGAGGGACCTACAAACACATGTTTCCAAATGAGCACCGTGTGAACAGCGATAGTCCCCCTCCCATCCCCATCCTGTAGCTTTCCATCCGGGCACTGACAGCCTTGCAGCTCAGTTCTGGGGTCTTAATTGGGATACCTTTATATGATTGAGTGATGAGCATTAGGCACACAAATCGGACTTGGGAAAAAATAAATAAAGCACAGGTATTTTCCCATTGTTTTGGCAGGGGACTGAAAACACAGGACACCTTGGCTTTTTAAAAAGGAAAACAAAACAAACAAATTATTTTCCTTCCCTGCAGATTATCTTATGAGGTCATCTTGTGAGGATCTGGTTTCATTTACCCATAGAAACAACATCTGCTTCCATGTGATTGGCTGGCTCAACAGCATATTCAATTTGACATCTTATCTTTCCAGGCCTTAGGCCACTGCAACTTTATGGCGGACAAAAGTCTCAGGTTCCAGCATGGAATCTGCTCTCAATTAGAGAAATCCATTTCCCAGGAGCCTGTGACCCTAGTCTGATGCCCCTTCCTGCCTCCTGGCCTTAACCATTCCCCAACCACCCATATGTGACTCTTCTCAGATATACAATGAAATGCATTTCAGAGGACTCTTCCAATGCTACCATCGCAATAGTCCCTCTCAAGTTACTCTTGGGATGTCATTCAGAATCACCTCCTTTTTAATCAAAAGAAGGCTCACAAGCAACTTGAGTAACTATGAGTTATGAACTTGTGGTGCCTTATTTTAGGAGTATAAGTTTTCTTACAACACTTCATCTCAGGACAGTCATCTTCAAAACGTTGTCAATGGCATAAATCGAAGGAAGGCATCCCTGGTAGACCAGAGGGTAGGATAGTTCAGGGCGATAAAGGCATACTTCCTTTTATGGCACATGGCCCTGCTATGCTGCCCAGATACTGCTTAAAAACAAACAAACATAAAACTAACTGAAGTCAACCCTACAAGGGGCAAAGTCTTGTGAGGTCACTTTTCTGGCAGCAGTTACTGACTTCTTCACTCTGTGTGACACCTGTCGGTGATTCTCGCAGGTTTCCGACCTTTCCATTGATAAACTGCCATAGAGGCTCAACAGGACGGTTAGATACACTGGGAAGCCAAACAATGTGTGTGCCTTGCTTTCTTCTGATATTCGCTTTATTACAGTGGTATGGACCCAAACCCACAGACTTCTGAGGTCGGTCTGCATTCGTAAACAGTCTAATGGAATCCCTATGTCTTGAGTGACAAAGGAGAATGGCCATAAGTAGAAGCGTACGAATCATTCATACTTGTGCCATGGAGAAAGTCCCGCAGTGACATACGTAGTTAAACACTGTTAACTGAAAGGCTGCAGGAGCAAGTCCCTCCCCACCAGGCAAACACCCTGTCAATGTACTCCCCAAACATCAGCCTCAGAAGACCCTATGGAGCAGAGTCCAGCTCTCACACACATGGGGTCATCAGGGGTCACAAGAGACTCAGTGGTCACTGGCTTTGTGTTTAGTTTTATGATGAAAAAGAATCTCCAGATGGGTCCTAGAGGCACTGTGGGTTAGGTGTTGGGCTATTAACCAAAAGATCAGTGGTCCAAGCCCACCATTCCCTCTTTGGGAACAGGATGAGGCTGGTTGCTCTTGTAGAGATGTAGGGCATCGGAAACCAGAGACAGGGCAGCTCCGAATCACAATCATGGGCAGCAGATTGACCCAGTGCAATGCATCATTTGATCTCTTGACTGCTGCTCATGAAAGAAGCATTGATGCATCTGAATCATGGTGCCAGTGAAGAACATGGAAAGGATCACAGGCTGCCCAAAGAACAAGCAAACCTGTCTTGGAAGAAGTACAGCCAGAATGCTTCTTAGAGGCAGGGATGGCAAGACTCTGTCTCCAGGACTTTGAAACATGTTGTCAGGACAGAACAGTCGCTAGAGAAGACCATCATGTTGGTAAAGAGAAGGCGCAGCCCTCAACAAGATGGACTGACACAGTGGCTGCATCCATGGGCTCACACGTAAGAACAATTGTGAGGATGGCACAGGACCGGGCAGTGTTTCCTTCTGATGTGCAGAGGGTGGCTGTGAGTCAGAACCGACTCAGTGCCATCTAACACAACACCATGCATCAGAATAGCCTCCGTGTCCGTGGGTGAGAAGAATCTCCGGAGATGAGGTAGTAGGGTGACAGGGGGTGGGTAGGAACTATGCATGAGATGTTGGGAACAGGATGAGGGGAGGAACAGGATGAAGTTGAGAATCCATACCAAACCAAGTCCCTTCTAGTGATGCAGTGGCCCCTTCCAGCTGCTTCTAAGGAAGTGTTCAAGCTTCCTAAGGGGAGTGGGAACTTGTGTTAGTTTTATCAAAGACCAAACAGCTTCTGGGACCTAGAATCCCTACCAGCCCCGTGCCCCCCACCCCCTCTTACAGGTGACACATAACTATTTAAGTGATCTTTCCATCTGTAGTGACGTATCCACGAGTCCTTGGCTTTCTCTGGGCTGCACTGTCCTTGTACCCTTTCCTTTGGCTGAGGGAGGAGATATCATGCAATCAAATTAATGTCTTCTTTAAAGATATAACAGATTGTTTTTAATGCTGACAATTTATGGGAACTTTTTCTCTCTCCTCTAAACAGAGTAAGCATTCACTTGTAGTTAAGGTAGGGAACAAGTCCAGGAGCGAGTATTCCAGACAGTCAGTTAGGGCCCTTCTCACCACGCCATCTCTTTGCCTACAATTAACATGGGTTCCTCTGTAGGAGCTGATCCAGCAGTTGGTGTGAGCAGACTTCTCAGTACGATGAGTCTGAAACATAATCTCCCATCAAACCAGACAGCTAGTGGTCAGGACCCACAGAGGAGGTCAGACGAGGCGTGCTGGCTAATGTCGTTGTCGGGCTTAGAATCTGAACTCACAGGAGAGAGAGGAAAGGAAGTTGGGAATACTCAGAGACAATTTGGGGGGGGGGTGAGGGGGGCGCTCTAGAGTGGGACTTCAAAGCCCTGAATGCTAACCTGGTCTCTTTCCCTGACTGTGGAAGTCATGCAAGGCACAAAGCCTACCTGAGAAACAAGAGGCTCTCATCATATGAGACCCACCTTCCTTCCCTATGGGCCTGAGGGTAGACTGGGAGGCGTATGTCTGTCACGAAGCACCCCTGGCCTTATTCTTCTCAAGACCTGGGTCCGTCTGGATCAGCGCTATCCGTAGGGTTGGTGTTGCCGTGTGGTAGCTCCTGGTGTCACCCAGACCTCCTGGACTCCTCCAGTATAGGTTCATACAGACTCCTTGGTAATGTTTATCACCAAGTTCAACCATAGGATAACCCGTGATAAGTGCAATGACAAAACAACGATGTATAAATTACCAAGGGCATATGAGGGAGGGGGGAATGGGGAGGGAGGAGGGGAAAAAAAAGAGGACCTGATGCAAGGGGCTTAAGTGGAGAGCAAATGCCTTGAGAATGATTGGGGCAGGGAATGTATGGATGTGCTTTATACAATTGATGTATGTATATGTATGGATTGTGGTAAGAGTTGTATGAGTCCCTAATAAAATGTAAAAGAAGAAAAGAGAAAAAAATGATTAGGGCAAAGACTGTACAGATGTGCTTTATACAATTGATGTATGTATATATATGAACTGTGAAAAGAATTGTATGAGCCCCAATAAATTGTTAAAATTAAAAAAAAAAAAGAACATGTACTCTATTAAAAGTAAAGCACAGAGCTGTACTGATGACTCAGAACAGTTGAATCTGGGACACATCTGATCTCACAACGTTAAATACAACACTTCACAATGGTGGCCTAACAGGAGCAAGTTTTTGAGGTCAAATTCAGTAACTAAAGTTATAGCATTGGGGTTGAACGTTGCAGATCCGGGAAGTTGGAGGTGGGAGAAATTGAAGCAGACATCTACTCATTGGTTGGACACAGGGATGTGCTTTGTTTAGATCCATTAAGTGTAAATACTAGTCTAATTGGGTGGGGAGAGCTTGAAAGGGTAGACCGGTAATTAGTAATGATCTTAAAGCACTTCTTGGGGACAGTTGAGAGAATGTCTGTGGAAGGACCCTTAACTGCAGCCCCTGATAGCACTGCCCTTCCCACATCTTGAGATTAACCATGGGGGGTGGGGGAGAGATGTTTTCTTAGTTACATTTTTAATAGGGTCTCAAGGAGTTGAAATCAGCCTCCTAACAGTGATTTTGTTTTTTTGAGGGGGAAAGGTTCGACAGTGGCAGGGGAAAGATTCTGTTTTTTAAAAATTTTCTCCAGGTGTTTGATGTTTGCAAGGGAAAAAAGAAAACGCTAAGATAGAGTTAGGAGGCCTGGTATTGGAGTGGGTTATAACTTGGGTTGTTAAGGGCGAGGCAGCAGTTTGATACCACCAGACCCTCCAGCTGGACATCGGCAAGGCCTGCTTTCTACCTTGGCAACGTCTCAGACACCCCCGAGGGCAGTTCTACCTTGTCCTCTCCGGTGGCTAGGAGTTGGAATCCACTGGAGGGCAGAGAGTGTGGGTTTTGGAGATGGAGAGGGGCCACAGAGGGTGGGGGGGGCTATCAAGTTAAAACCCCCACTTTGGAACCTTCAGGAAGTTGTAAATCGCTTCAGTGTAATATTTCATAGATTATATGAATACAACAACAAAGTCGCTTGGCAACTCTTTCTCCGCTGAATTTCATTATCGGTGACCACTTTTAGCAACGGGAAGTCTTTTTAGAATTTTCTCCTCTCCCTTAAATGTCTGTGTCCTTCTCCAAAAAGTCACTTGTCTGGGCTCATAAATACCAACTACTACACTGTTGTAACTAAAACACCTAGCTACTTGGCAAAGCTGGGTGTTGATTCAAAGCATCGTGTCATTGGAGAATCGTGACACCTCCGACTGTAGCACAGGAGAAGGACCCACAGGAAGCTAACATCCAGTGTTAGTCTTGTAGGTATGTTGGTATATTTTGAAATCCTGACCTGGCAGCTACCAGCCCAATGCATAGTGCACGGTGCCCCGGTTGCTGTCATTGTTTGGCGCTGTCGAGTCGGGTCTGACTCACAGTGACTGGTCAACAGAGGGAAACACTGCCCGGTGCTGCCCCATCGTCACCATTGTTCAGACGTGTGAGCCCAGGGTTGCAGCCACGGTGGCATTCCACCTTGTCAAGGGCCTTTCTCTGTTCGATGCTCCTCTACTTTACCAAGCATGCTGTCCTTCTCCAGGACTGACCGCTTCTGACACTACGGAAGGGTCACTATGTCAGGGTCGTAGCCTCTCATACTTATTCAAGCTGTCTTCTGAAGAGATGACCAGAGCAAGTGCATTACATGGAAAAGGATGTAACATCAAGATTGGGGGAACGCTTATTAACAATCTTGGAGATGCAGATGACACCACTTTGTCTGATGAAAATGAGCACTTGAAACGGTTGGTGGCGAAGATCAAGGGTTGGGGCCTTCAGTAGGGATTCGAACTCAAAGAAAAGCAGACCGACATCCTCACAGCTGGACCAGTGGGTAAGTACCATCACGACAGACGGAGAAAAGACTGACGTTGTCAAGGGCTTCATCTAGCTCGGATCCACAGTCACTGCTCTTGGAAGCGGCAGTCAAGTGGCCTGAGGCATTGCATTGGGTCCAATTGCCCCACGAGCCCTCTTGAAATTGTCGAAAAGCAAGGATGTCGCTAAGATGCACCTGACACCAGGCATGATATCCTCAATCGCCTCATGCATGTGAAAGTGGGGCATTGAATCAGGGAGGTTGAAGGAGAATGGGTGCGTGTGAATGGTGGTGCTGGTGATGAAGATGGAAAGAACCATGGACGGCCGAAAGGGCAAACACGTCTGTTATGAAAGAAGGGTGATCAGAACACTCCTTGGTGCATGGATGAGGAAACTTCATCTCAAGCACTTTGGATGCCACCAGGGAAGACTTTAAACTAACTACAGGGATATTTTAATAAAAAATAATACATTTCCATGAAAACACTTCACAGCAATTTTATGGGCTATCATTTTAATGTCAACTCCTCCCCCTCACTAACTGTGACACCTGGTGTAATCCACACTCCTTGAAACTCCCAGAGACGCCACTGAGGCAGACCCTCTGACTCGACTGAGATCCGAAAGCAAACCCCACTGATAACCTTCACAGACCAAGCTTTAACAACTAAAGAAATAGGAAACAAGCTTTACAGAAAAATGCCAAAGAAAACTCAAAGGCCAAAAGGCAGGAGATAAAACAGCTGTCAAAAATAGCCAAGAGTCCACTACACCACCTTAGAAATTGTTGACCCTATGCAGCAGGAGCGAGACAGACCGCACAAGAAAATACAGGTTGGGCCTGGTGGGAATAGAAATTTTAGCCCTCTGCTCAAAATGAATCATTGTCGTGGCTAGCAGAAATACACTTGTTTACGTATAAATGCTGGTAATCTTATTTTCCATCAAGCTCCAGCCGGTGACTCACTGTTTGCTCACTGATGGTGATGAGCAGCCACTTTGGTGTTTTCGGTAATAGGCTTCAGCTGCATCCACGGGCAGACAGCACAGCCACAGGCATGCACGCAGCACAGTGGCAGGCGGGCCCAGGGATTCGCTTTGGAATCACCAGCCCTGGCCCAGAGGCTTGTTTTACTTAAAAAGAAGTCCACTTTGGGCAGGGGGTGGGTGGAATCACTTTAAGAAGCAGTTTGGCTGTAAGAAGGATATATGTAACAAAGCACTTGCCATTTCAACAATCTCTGCATGTGCGGCTATGGACATGTTCATCATGCTGTTCAGCATATCCGTTCCTCAGGGCCCACCAAGATGCGGGCCTCCTTTTCCAGTCTCTTCCATCTGCCCGCCCCTGGGGGTGGAAGTGGTGTCCGTGGGGGTCTGACACACAGAGACCCCAGGGGTAATCTGTAGGAGGGCACAGCACCAGGTCTTTTCCTGCGAAGCCATGGGGTGGATTCAAACCTCGAACCTTTGGGTTCGCAGCCAAGTACTGAGCCAATGCACCACTAGGATTCCTGGTAACTATGAAACGTGGGTCTCTGAACAATTGAAGAAGGGTGTGTTTTGTGGGTTGTGTCCCAACCTAAATGGAGCCAATACTTCTTGTGTAACCTGAAACACGTTTTTAAATCTCCCCGAGCTCTTCTTTCCATATTTCTAAGACACCACCAGTGGAGCTGTTAGGGTTAAATTCGACAACACAAGCAGAAGGTTTGATATGAGGACAAAGGAGAGTCCTCAGCATAATGCAGGCTATTTTTCCCCTTTGCATTTGTACTAGCTCTTAGAAAGTCCATCCCAGCACAAGCCATAAAGCACAGAAGAGCTTATTATACAGACATTCAATAACATGTGGAACAAGATGGTAAACTATCCCTTTATCTTGGCATAACCAAATAGACAGGATAGCATGCTAAGGGGAGTGACTCAGAGAAAAATTCAAAACCTCATTGCCATCCAATCAATTGCAGCGTATGATTGTCCCATGTGTTTCGGAGTAGACCTCTCCTCCACAGGGTTTTTATTGACTGTCCTCTTGTTGCAACAAGTTGCCAGGCCTTGCTTCCCTGGCTGCCACTGGGTGGATTGGAATAGCAGGTGAGCACAGCCTGTGTGTACCATCCAGGGACTTCAAAAAGATATCGAGATACTATGAGGGGGCTTCAAAAAGTTTAAGGAAAAGATGGTGGTGGAATGAAATTTTTTAATACGGCTCTTTGACTATAGTCCCTGCAACTCCCATCAAATGATTGGGTAGGACCAAGCAAACAGGGTTTATGTCACACTAATAGATGAGATTCATTAATTTTTTATTACCATCCCCCAGCCCAGCCCAGCCCCAGCCCTGGCTATAAGAATGATCCATCTTTCAAGCATCATCAGAGAAAACCCAAGACAATTTTGGAAGAGTGCATCTCTGTCTTCAGGGGTGGAGGTTCCTGAGACTAGCAGAGTCAGACTTGGGGGAGCAACTCTGAGATTGTGGGGTCCCTGCTCCTCTGAGCCAAAACTATGGAGCTGTGGGGCAGGGTGACAGGTGGGCTGGTTTCCCAGCTGATGGAGGCAAGGAACCACGTGGCAGAGATGCTGAGACTCAGAGAGAGACTGGCCTGCTAGCGGAGGAGACCAATGACTGCATCCTTACTCTTTGCTGATCTGGACTTGTGGTGATCTGTTAACTTCCCTAGTAAGCCTCCTTAGTTGTGAGTGTTGTCTGTGAGTGCCGTGTGGCCATTGAAACGAATCATGGAATCCAGCATACATGTAGAGTGGCGTAGGAAGAACGGTCGGTATCGGTATCGGTATCGAGAAGGATGGACCATGGAGCCTTGTCTGACCCCTGCCTTGTGGCAATAGGGACCCCAGAGGAGGTCAGATATGGCCCTCCCTTGTCATTTATTGCAAAAATAATGGAGTTTTAAATTTTCTTCTACGAACTCTTGAAGCCTCCCTTACATCCGACAAAGAATCAATAGTGTGCTGTGGAGAATAAGGATTAAGTGTCCAACCATGAGCTTGTGCTCACCCAGAGAAGCCTCAGGAGACATGCCGTGTGATGTGATTCCAAAATACCATGCCTGGAAAAGCCTGTGGGTCAGTTCTCCTGTATGTGTGGGCTCACCAGGATTCAACACCAACTAGCAGCGACTCATGCCAACATCTGGAGAATACGCGGTGCATAGAGGAGACAAGGCTGGGCGGCTGGCTGATGTGACCAAGAAAAGTTTCTGTCCAAAGCTAACAGGATTCTGAGATGATAGCCTGGGTGGGAGGTGGCCAGACAGGGAAGACAAGGCATGACACCAGGGCCGGTGGAAGACTGAAACTTAAACAGGATGTTTGGTGTATTAGGGATGGACTTACAGAGACTAGAGGGATGGGGGCCAGAGGAAGGAGATCCTTGTATAGTAGACAGGTACTTTTAAGGATTTTACCTAAACTTCCTGGAAAAGGCAACAATGAGCAAAGGAAGAAATACAAAGAGAATGTGGTTAGGAGAGATTGCCTCGGGGCAGTGAGACTCTGTCCTGCGTGGCTGCAGAAGCTCCCTGGTAGCATCGTGGTTGGTTATGTATTGGGCTGCTTTCCCAAAGGTCAGCAGTTCAAGATCACTAGGTGCTCCCAGGGATAAAGATGGGATTTTCTACTCCCGTAAGGAGTTATGGTCTGAAACCCATAGGAGCATTTTTACCATGTCCTGCAGGGTCCTAGAAGGATGCCGTGGGTCAGAAACGACTCCATGGCAGTGTGCTTTTTGTTAGTTTGTTTTATAGGGTTGCTGTAAGTTGAGATCAACTTATACAGCACAGAACAGCAATAGCAATACAATAACAACCATCATCTGATTTACAGAGGAGCTGTGGTTGGGGAGGCGGAGAACAAAAGGTGACAAATGGGGTGGGAGAAAGAGTTGGCTGGGAAATGAGTAATAAGACTTAGTGTTAGAAACTTTGCGTTTGAAGTGCAATTGCTCATGGCTGGACTGGAAATTTTTAGAAATGCAGGAATCAGTGTTCTGGAAGGAACAGGGACAGACATTCAGGGTGAGGAGAAGTCCCCACTGCAGAAGTACCAAATAGGGAAAACAGAGCTTTCCCCAGAGGGCTGGTCACTGGGAAGTCAGGCCCTAACTGAATGTGACATATCCTCATTCATCGGTGGACAAAGAGGATGACAGACAGGACCAAGGATAGCAACTAGACAGGTGGGAGGAAACTTGGTAGGGCAATTGGAAATAACCTTTTCCAATATCCTAAGTGGCAACTATACATATGAAATACACAGGAATCAAAGAGACTAAAGTCACACAAGGTAACACTTTGCTGAAGATCATTCTTAAATGGTTGATACAATATATTGACAGGCTCATAAAAAAACCCTCACCCATTTAGCCCTCATGAAGGAAACACAGAGAGATGGGTGCTGTAGCAAAGGGTGGTGAACAAATCAGATGTTCCCCGGCTATCAGATAGAATCGCATCTGGGGTCTTAAAGGCTTGCTTCCAAACAAGCCACCACCTAAGTGAGATGTCAACTAAATCCACATGGAAGCAGCACACCCACAGCTGGGACACAGGATTGTAAATTACATACAGCCGAAGGAGGGAACAGTATCAGAGCCCAAATCGTGAGGTTCTGGTTTGCAGACAGCTGTGGCTGACAGTGGAAACCCAAGATACATTTGTGAGCTCGACACGGGAAATAAGCCTCCCATGTTTTCCCTCTATCCCTAATTGAGGAATGGGAATCAACTGGTTACCAAATCGAGAGTATTAGAGAGCTCTGTAATCAAACAGAGAGATGACTATAAGAGATCAAAATGATAAACCTGATTTGAACGGTTAAAACCTTGCCACTTGATCCCTACTTTGATAGGCTTTGAGCCTGATCTGATTTTCCACGTTGCTTGTGGTTTGTTTTTAAATTGGGTTCGCCTCTGGTGTATTTTTTCATGTGGGTAACCCTCTTGAGGTGTTGCTATATGTTTTTCAGTATATGACACCCAGGATGGATGAAACCATAGAGACAACAAGTGGGATACGGTGGGGGTGCAGTGGGGGAGGGGAGGCAAAGGGGGGCTCACACCGAGTCCAAGAAGGAAGAAAATGCTTTGAAACTGACTGTGGTAGCGACTGTACACAATATGGCCCGGTATGTTTGAACTATAGAAAGGTATGCTCTCTGTAAGAGTTCCCAAGAAAATGGTTTGGGGGAGAAAAAAACCACACTCATTCTCATTGAGTTTGTTCTGACTCAGAATGACCTTAAAGGACAGGGAGAAGCTCCCCTGTGGGGTTCTGAGACGAACCCGTTATGGGAGTAAGCAGAAAGCCTCCTTTTCTCCCTTGGAGTAGCTGGTGGTTTTGAATTGCTCCCGACCTTGTAGCTAGCAGCCTAGACTGTAACCCACTATGCCACCAATTCAAGCCAGTGTCAGAAGACGGCATGGGATATCCCTTCTGATGTCAGATAGATCTTGACTGAACACAGAGAATGCCTGAAAGATGTTTACCCGTGCCTTATTGCCTATGCAGAAACATTCAGCTACGCGGATCCTAACAAATTATGAATAACCTTTTGACAAAATGGGCATCCTCCAACATTTAACTGGGCTCATGTGGCAGCTGTACATGGACCAAGAAGCGGTTGTTCTAGTAGATCAAGGGGATGGTGAGCAGTTCTGAATCGGGACAGGTGTTCATTTGGGCTGTATTATTTACCACTTATGCAGTCTCTGTGTGGAGCAAACCATCTTAGAAGCTGGACTGTCTGATGAAGAAGGCGGCTTGCAGATGACATGCTATTGTTGGCTGAAAGAGAAGAGGACTTGGCGCATTTCCTGATGAAAACCAAAGACGGCAGACTTCAGGGTGGATCACACTTCAACCCAAAGAAACAAAGATCCCGCACAACCGGCCCAATAAGCAGCCTCATGATAAATGAAGAAACCCATTGCTTGGGTTCGTTCAGGACTTTGCTTTATTTGGATCTATGATCAGCATTCATAGAAGCAGCAGGCAAGAAAGCAAATGGCATGTTGCACCGCGTTTAACACTTTGAAGAGCAAAGCCGTCCCTTTGAACGCTAACGTGCACCTGACCCCAGCCATGGTATTTCAAGTGCTTCATACTAACACAGAACTTGGACAATCACCGAGGAAGACCGGCGTAATCTTGATGCCTTTGAATTATGATGATGTGAAGAATATGGAATATATCACTGAAATACCAAAAGAATGGGAAAAGACGAGGCTTTCTACTCCTGTAAAGATTCACAGTCTCAGACGTTCACCAGAGCAGTGCTCCCCTGTCCTGTAGAGAGGCTGTGAGTCAGAGCTGACCTCGTGGGAAGTGAGAAGACAAGAATGATCACATCTGTCTTGGACAAAGTACAGCCAGAATGTTCCTTAGAAGCGAGGATGGCGAAATGTCATCTAACGCAATTTGGACCTGCTTTCAGGAGGAACCAGTCCCTGGAGGAGGACATCCTGCTAAGTAAAGCAGAGGATCATCGGGAAAGAGGCAGACCTTTAATGAGATGGTTTCATGAGATGGGTTGCAGAATGGAATCAAACAGCGCTGCACTCAGGAGGATGGTGCAGGCCCGGCAGTGTTTTGATCTGTTGTTGTCCAGAGGGTGGTTATGGAACTGACGTGACATCACCCTAACACAGGGGTTCTCAACCTGTGGGTCGCGACCCCCTTGGGGTTTCGAATGACTCTTTCACAGGGGTCACCCGATTCATCACAGTAGCAAAATGACAATGATGAAGTAGCAACAAAAATAATTTTATGGTTGGGAGGTCACCACAACATGAGGAACTATTAAAGGGTCCCGGCATTAGGAAGGTTGAGAATCACTGCCCTAACACAACCAACAACATAGTACACACAGCACAGGTGTGCACACACACACACCTCTTCCTATAGGGAAGGCAAGCTTTTGGTTTAAAAACTCAGAAGGGGGAGGGACCCTGCAGTGTTTTTAGCAGCGTAGGAGTGAGGCTTGAGGAAGAGGCCCAGCCACACCTGCTTGTGCTGTCACACACAGGGCCCGCCTTCTGTCACTTCCTTCCCAGGCGTGGTCTCACCTTCCCGCCTCCTCAAGGCTAACTAAGCCAGTGGGGACAGACAAAGCCTCACCCCTGGCCTTCCTGTGCTACGAAGGAAGACAGGTGCTGTCAGTTTCACGTGTGCTGGAAGGTCAGGCACAGGCCAATGTTTCAATGCAGCAGACAATCTGTTTACTTCGAATCGGCTCACCTAGCTCAGGACTGCACCTAGCTGAAGATTGGTCCCCCTTCAGCTATCTCCTTGGGGACCCACTAGTTGTCCTGCACAAACGCATCCATGGCAACCCCCTGAGTGGCAGAGCAGCACTATGTTTCACAGGATTTCCTTTCTCATTGGATCGCCCCGCCTTTCCCCCAGGTGCTACGAAGAGGTTTCAAATGACCCATTTCTCAGCTAGTAGTGGTGTCCTTAACTGTCCGTCTGCCCGCGTCCTCTCACTGTATCTACTCAAGTTCATGACTTGGACACCCAGCAAAGAACTTCTTTATCTCCGAAGGCTCATAGGAAGCAGAGAGGTCTGGAGCCACTAAGCATTCTTCTGTCCTCTGTTACTTAGCTGGACAGACCCCTCCTGGTGGGCCTGTCCCAGAAGTCTGAACTTGAAGAAGGGTCTAGCTTTGTGACTTTGAAGCCAAATGCTGGTTCGGTCACTCAGCAGCTGTGTGCTCAGAACAAGTTACCCAACCGCTGCGTGTGTCGATTTTCTTGTTCCTAAAGTAGGGTGATAAAGACGAAGCTGTTTTGTAAACGGAATGAGTTAATAACCAGTTGAAGCCAAGTCATCTCCAATTCTGGGTGATTCACGCGTGTCAGAGAGGAACTGTATTTTAGAGGGTTTACAGGGGCTCATTTTTTTCCAGAGTAGATCACCAAGCGTTCTTTCTGAGATGTCTTGAGGTGGACTTTGGGTTAGCCACTGGGCAGGTTAGTCTTTTATACCATCCAGGGACTCAGAATGAGTTCATTATGCATGTAAAATGTTGAATTATTATTCTCAAATTAGGGTCAGTCCCAGGACAGCTAGAGCAGCACACGTGCAGGGCAATCAGTCGCTCCCACTTTGACGTCCTTCACCTGTCCTTCTGGCTTTTTCCTCCTCCTGATCCTTAGGTCCCATTGGTGGTCACATGGGAAGCCTTCTGCCAGCCTTCCTGGCCTTTCACCTGCCCTTCCTCGCTAGGTCTTTCATCTGGGGGCCCCTCACCAGTTTATGCTCCCCAGACACAATGCTCAGTTTAGCCTAGAACTTTCCAGGTTTCAACTCTTCCTGAATTTAGCTACCTCCTGCCTGGGTTCCCACCAATTTTGAGGATCATCTAATTCAGTCTAATTCCGGCTAGAAGGCAAGAGTGTGGCTCTTCTCAGTGAGCTGAGATTGGGCAAAGTATGAATGAAGTTTACTGTCCTGCCGTAACCCCTTTCCTTCTACCTCCCTGCCCCAGACATATCGTTTATCTTCCCGGGGTGGGGGTACAGGGGCACCTCCTACTCGCCCTCCTTCCATGTCTCAGGAATTCTTGCTCTTACCTTGCCTCCCCATTCAAGCTGTGGAGCAGCAGTTTACTCAATTAAACTGTATCATTTTTCAAATTAAAAAAAAAAGATTCCAGAGACATTATGGGTAAATGAAGTCACATAATTGCCAACTGGGGAGGCTGGCACCAGAACTTGGGCACCCATGCCTGCGGGGATGGTCCTTCTCCAGCTTGTAGTCCAGTCTCCAGAGACTTGCTATATGAGTGGATTTGGGGAGAGATGGCTCTTCTTGCTTTTGTCACGATGCCTGACGCCTGACCTTCTGCTTATTTTAAGTCTTACCCATCAGATAGATCTCAACTTTGGGGATCTGTACATGCCTCAAGAACAGTATTCTCGAACAGTGGTGGGATATAGTTGTGGGATATAGAAATTGTTTAAATTCCCCATACCATGCCCTTCCTGGTATTCGCTGAAGTGATATATAATAGCAACCAACATTACTGAGCCTTCGCCATGTGCTGGGAAATGGGCCACAGCTTTGTTCGGATTTTCTCACAGTTGTCATGCATCTATGGAGACACATGAGCTATTGTCCCTGTTTTATTGATAAGGAAACAAAGTCTCAGAGAAGCTAAGGTGGTTGGCTAAGAACAGCCACCAGGAAATGGAAGAACTAGAAATCAAACCCATGATGGCCTGACTCTGGTGCACTACACCCATTAGACGTGGGAAAGTAAAAGGGTGACATTTGGACAAGCATATAGACACCTCCTGGGCCCTTGTTAGGACTATAAATTCTCAGCTTCACTCTGGATCAGATCTCAGTGCCAGTGGGGTGGATACTCCCTCTCTTTATAAGCCTCTCTGTGCTATATCCTGTGACCCTAGACTCTTACATTGCTCCACCCATGGCCAGGAACGTCCCTGGGATGCCTGACACCCTCAGGATCATTGACCAGCCTAAGAAACAGGTACTGCGTGCAGACCACATTACTCTGCCCATTTTGCAGCCATGAACCTGGGGGTTTGAGAGACTTTCCAACATGCAAATAGAAGGCGGAGAGCAGAAGCCCTCACCCCAACTGATTCTTTCTAATCACTAGACACCAGTCCTTACTTCCTGGCCCTGGACCAGGCCTGAAGATAAATAGCTAAGGACATAAAATAAATGAAAGCCACACTCTTCCCCAAATAAATCAATAATGTTCTCTACTATAACACAGATCTTCTCACCAAACTGCAAACAAATCACTGCCAGCGCTGCTTTAGCAAAGCGGTAGTCCTCTCTGCCCCATCTTCCCATTATAGTTCTTATCCATCATCTGGGTGGTAGAGATCAATGATGTCATATGTATGGAGAGATATTAGATTCTCTGCTGCTCTTAATAGGCTGGCTCGAAGATGCAGGATTTATTGTGGCATTTGTCAAGCCATTGATCGACTTCCGTACCTGTTGCTGAAAACGCAGTGTCTCTGAACAAGTCCCCGTGCAGAACAAACCCAACGATCTCACAGGGATAGGGAGAGAACGGGCAACGTTCATTTAGCGTAGTAAGCCTGGTGAGCTAAGGGCTGGGTGAGAGATTTTAAAACAGATCCTTGACCGGATGAGCAACTTTCGGATTTTCTCTTCTCTCCTCACCAGCTTTCTTCCAGTTCCCAGACATGCTGTCGGAATACCTTCTCCGGGGCCATCTTGATAAAGCAAGATGAGAAGAAACGCATTGGAAAAAAACGCTTTTAGAAACCTTTTGTCTACAGCGACACAAAGGGAACCAGATGAAGCTGAGGGCCTTTCTGGAACATGGTAAATGCATAATTTGAGAAGGACTGAGTTCCTGGGTGGTGTGGTCTGTTAAGGACTTGACTACTAAAAGGTTGGAGGTTCAAGCCTACCCAAGGCCACCTCTGACGAAAGGCCTGGTGGTCTAGTTTCAAAGGCCAGAGCTTTGAAAACTCTGTGGGTGACTCACAGCTCGGCTCTGCACAATGGGATCACGTGAGCGGTCGCTGACTTCAAGGCCAAGGGTTTTGCTTTATTTATTTATGTTTTATTGAGTGCTTTCCCGCAGCCCGTCTCTTTTTGATCGGCAAGGACTTCAGCTTGCTGAGGGATTGCCTGTTGTCTTCATTTTCTATTAACAGCCCTATCCATTCATTTGTCCCATTACTTATGGGATGAATTATTTATTCATTCATTATTTATCCCTGTGCACCGGGCATGTGCTAGAAAATGGAAGCCCAAAGAGGAATATGAACTTTCCACCCGCCCTCCTGCCTTCCAGGAAATGAGCCAGATCAGCCTGGCTCCCTGTGGTCAGGAGAAAGAAACGGGCCCTTTCCATCCTGCCCGTGAGTTTCCAGAGCACTGACTCAGCTCTCCTTTGATAGGACGTCTTCGAGAGGGAGGCATTCAAGAATATAATACTGATGGTTAAAGACAAGGGAAACACCAGAAGACTTCCATTTACATGGCAGCATCTCTAAGTAGGATTTCTCTCCCAGGTTTCAAAGCACTGATGACTGCATTTTTGCTTTCTGAGCAAATCCGCTTGGCCCCACAGAGCTGCCTGCTCGCCAGCGGGTCCCTGCAAACGCTGACGGGCCTCACGCCTGACAGGTCCGCTCCGCGGTGCAGGTGACTGAACATGTGCTAAACAGTCTGGGGCAGGCTGTCAGGAATGGGGAGGCATGTCATGGTGTCCATTCTAGCAGATGATGAAAGAAACAGACAATCTGGCCCAGCGGGGGCGGGGGCATGGGGGGGTGTTGGGGACGGGAGCGAGGGTGGAGCCAATGTTCTATGAGACTCCCTAAAGAGAGGGATGAGGAGGTAGCTCAGGGTCTCCACTGGCCCCTTCCTTGTAAGGGTGGCAGGGCATGCGCACTCAGTCAGGGAGTTGCCAGGCCTTTGCAGAGGGTCGGTATACCATGAATTTACAAGCCCTTTCCGGGAAGGACATTTAAAATGATGAGCTACTGCAGAGAGATGACTTTAGTGTGGCTCACACAGTTAGGCACAAAAGGTGAGTGGAAAGAAAGACCTGGCGGTCTTATCCTGAAAGAGCACAGCCATGGAAAATTCCACGGAACACAGTTCTGTTCTGAGATGCACAGGGTCGCCTCGAATCAGAACCGACTGCACAGCACCTAGTTTGGGTTTCTTTTTAAAAGGGACCCCGAGGGCTAAGAGACCACAGTCTCCTTTGCTGCCTCCCTTCCCGATAGGCTGCGGAGACATAAGCGACAAGAAAAGTAGGCCAGTAGGCACGTGGACCAGTCTGAAAAGAAGCAGGTCTTTTTTTAAAAAAATCATTTTATTGGGGACTCATACAACTCATCACAATCCATCCATCCATCCATTGTGTTGAGCACATTTGTACATTTGTTGCCATAATCCTTCTCAAAACATTTGCTTTCTACTTGAGCCCTTGGTATCAGCTCCTCATTTTCCCCCTGCCTCCATGCCCGCCCTCCCCTATGAGCCCTTGATAATTTTTAAAAAAAATCATTTTATTGGGAGCTCACAAAATTCCTATCACAATCCATACATCCATCCATTGTGTCAAGCACATATGCACATTTGTTGCCAACCTCATTCTCAAAACATTTGCCTTCTACTTGAGCCCTTAATATCGGCTGCTCATTTCCCCCCCTTCCTCCCTCCTCCCCCCTCCTTCATGAACCCTTCATAATTCATAAATTATTTTGTCATATCTTACACTGTCCGACGTCTCCCTTCATCCACTCTTCTGTTGTTCATCCCTCAGGGAGGGGGTTATATGTAGGACCTTGTGATCAGTTCCCCCTTTCCACCCCACCTTCCGCTTATCTTCCTGGTATCACTACTCCCATGATTGGTCCTGAGGGGTTTATCTGTGCTGGATTCCCCCTGTTTCCAGTTCTTATCTATACCAGTGTCTATCCTCTGGTCTAGCCAGATTTGTAAGGTAGAATTGGGAACATAATAGTGGGAGCTTGAGGGAAAGAAGCATTAAAGACCTAGAGGAGAGTTGGATGTTTCATCATTGCTATACTGCACCCTGACTGGCTCATCTCTTCCCTGCAACCCTTTTGTAAGGGGATGTCCAGTTGCCTACAGATGGACTTTGGGTCTCCATTCCCCCTCATTCACAATGATATAATTTTTTGTTCTTTGATGACAGATACCTGATCCCTTCAACACCTCATGGTCACACAGGCTGGTGAGCTTCTTCCATGTGGGCTTTGTTGCTTCTCAGCTAGATGGCTGCTTGTTTACCTTCAAGCCTTTAAGACCCCAGACCCTATATCTTTTGATACCCGAGTACCATCAGCTTTCTTCAGCACATTTACTTATGTACCCACTTTGTCTTCAGCAATCCTGTCAGGAAGGTGAGCATCATGGAATGCCAGTTTAATAGAACAAAGTGTTCTTGCATTGAGGGAGTACTTGAGTAGAGTCCCAATGTCCATCTGCTACCTTAATACTAAGCCTATAAATATATGCACATAGATCTATTCCCCGTTGTCATATATAAATATATTTACGTATGCACATGCCTGTCTTTAGACCTCTATAAATGCTCTTTGCCTCCACGTTCCTTCTTCTACTTCTTTTTACTTTCCTCTAGTCCCACTATCAAGTTCAGCCTTTATTTGGGTTTCAGTAATTCCTCTCAGTTACATTGCCCTTGATCAAGTCCTACTGGGCCTCCTACACTCTCCTTGCCATGGATTTTGGATCACTTATCTTTCGTTTGTACCTGGGTTGGTTAACAAACCACTTCTTTTCCCCTGCCTCCCCCTCTCCCATGTCCCCCTGGAACAGTTGGTCCATTGTTTACTGCTCTAGATTGTTTATCCTGCCTATTTTATCTAGATAGACCTGCAGAGATAGTAATGTGCACAAAAAACAAGACAGAGCAAAACAAAGCAACAATATACAACAAAACAACAACAAAGATAATGGCTAAAAAATAAAACAGAGAAACCTGTAAATAGTTCAAGGTCTGTTTGTTGACCTTTAGGATTATTTTCCTGTCGAGTCTGATGGGGTGCTATTCTCTGACCCCTAAGTTTATTTTGGTATTCCCTTGGGACTTCATTGCTCTGTTCCCCTTGCTGCTGTGTTATTGCATGCCCTTAGTGTTTTGCTTCAGTGTGGTGAGGTCAGATTGGATGCAATTCCCACACTGTGTCTCCATTGGTGTCCCCTGTAGTGCTATGGGTCAGTGAGGGATGTTATATCTCATAGTGGGGCCAAACCTATGGTCCTTGCTGTGCATTTGGCTGCTCTGAGCAAGGATATCATCATTAGTGCTTGGTGGGCCAGGGTGTGCTCCACTCTCTCTTCCTCTCCCTTCATTTGCTCCTGTGTGCTCTGCTCATACATGTTCCTCTCCCTGAACTGTAGCTTTGGTGCTGTCCTCTGAAGTACATTCTTCTGTGGGGAGGGGCAGCTGTCCACATAATTGGGAGTGGGGCGGGCCCCTCAGACCTCTCTATTGGTTCGAAGCAGGTCTTTTTATTCTCCATCTAGTGTCATCATTTATCATTTAATAGGATAATTCCCTAGATGTACACAGTGCATTATAGTTTAGAAAATATATATATATATATATATATATCTCCACCCACCCCTACCGCCCCTAACACATTATCTTCACTGCCTTATTGGGAGAATGTTTTTCTCCCGATTTTACAGGGAAAAAGATGTGCTGGGAAGATAGTGGGTAACATGTGGACTGCTAACCACAAGGTCAGTGGTTCGACTCCATTGGTGGCTCCTGGGAGATAGTTGAGGTCAAGGATGAAGAAAATGGTCTAAACTTGATTTTGGGTGGAGATTGAACAGCTTTTCTTAATGTGATAGAACTATTGAATTGTGTGATTTGAGAATTATATGCCGATAAAACTGGGCAGGGGTGGGGGTGGGATGTAAAGAGTTACAGCTTCAAAAACCCACAGGGGCAGTTCTACACTACCCAATATGGGTGTCATGAGTCAGAATCAACTGGACGTCAGTGGGTTTTACCCAGGAGGGAGTCAGGTGCTGGGATTTTATGGGTGCGGACTCAGATGCTAGAATTCAGCTGTCAGGTTTTGGATACAGATGTAGTTATAATGAAGTGAAATGCAGACAGAAACCACACTGCACCAGCAAGTGCCAATTAGCCTGCAAGGAGAGAGGGCTTAGCCCTGCATGTTCAAATCTGGGTAAAAGCAAGTGGGTCTTCACCAGGAAGGAAGCAGATCCTACAGCCACGCTGCCGCATATTTCGCCTTGCTCTTTTAAAGTGTGCCTTCCTGAACCGCCGTCTGGCTGGGCCTTTGAAGGAAACACCCATTGCGTGCCGCACACTCAGGGTTTGCACTCCGCTTTCTGGCTGCAAGTCTGGTGCATTTTTCACTGAGACACAGCTGTCCTCGCCCACGGCCACGATCTTTGATCTCTGCTCGATTTCTTAGGCTGGGACTCCTTCCCAGATGAGGATGCCCCTCATATTTGGTAGGTGTGAAAATTAGCAAAATAAATATAAAATCTAATATCCTAAAAAAAAAAAGGGGAAGCCCTGAGGGTTGGCACAAGCTTCAGGAGGGTCAGCAGGTGGGGGTCTGTCTTTCAGTTCAAGGGCAACAAAACAGGACTGATTGCTCATGGTAGGGTGCCTCATCCAAGATTTAAGCACGCCCAACCTTCTCTCCTTTGTCTCCGGGGGTCCGCTGCCATTCCAGGTGTGGTCAAGTAGGTGGCATCCCTGTGGCCGATCAGCTCCATTTGCAAGAGTACCCTCACACGGGCACGAGTCCCCCTCGGCTCTGTAGAAGCAGGCAATGTCCCTTTTCTCAGGGGTCCCAGAGATGTCAGTCTCCAAAGTCATTAATTTCCCCTCCAAGGGAGTGGAGCATGTGGACAGAGGACAACAATAGCGCTCTCTCTCCCTGGAATCTGGACCTTTAGAAACTTCAGTTTTGATTGTCTGTGAAATAACCGCCACTGTGTTGTTTGGGGATAAATACAAACCAGTGCATTGAGACCGGGAGAAAAGTGCCATTCTCGAGAAGCTGGGGGGTTCTAAAACAGGAGGCTGTCCACAGGCAGCCCTTTCAGGAGCCCGGGAAGCACCGAGCCTGCTCAGCGACAAGAGGCTCCTTCTCATTTGGTTCCCTGAATGGAAAACAACAACGTTGCCTGGAAAACACAGCAGAGCCGGTCGGGGCAGGCACATCTGTGGGGGAACGTTCTTCACATGTCCACCTGGAACTGTTTGTTTTTCATTTGCAAACATTTTCTTCTAACACCCAGCTACCTGAAAGGCCCCCTGGATAGTCCAGTCTGGAAAGCAACTGGAATGTAGCTTTGCTTCGTGTTATTACTTCGCGATAAAGATTGGGGGCAGAGAGGGGGCTGCTATCCCCTCCATGTAGAACAAAAGGGAAATCGGAGCACTTGTGTGGTCTCCACCTGACCGTCCCGATCTCATTCTAGTTAAAAATGAGTGAAGTAAAAGGAAGAAACCAGAAAATCCTTTCTGGCAAAAGAAGACACCGCGTCGCCGGACAGCTGTGTGCTTTGCCTCCACTCCCCAATTAGGTCATTTCCCCTCTACTTTGCCTGATGGGGCGAAAAACCTCCTTCTGGCTAATAGGATGTACTTCTGGGCCTCCTCCGGCTCTGCCCAGTAGCTGAGTGTTAGTGGGGAGTCATCCTGAGGGGGTCCACATTTGTACTGGGAATGGTGGTTGTTAGTCAGCTCCCACCTCTGGGGATGCCATGTGCAATGGAATGCAATGTTGCTCAGCCCCGTGTCATCCTCACAGTCGTTGGGATGCTCAGCTCCATGGTGTGGCCGCTGTGGAACCTCCCCTCCTTTATACTTAGAAAACCAACTACTCAATGCTTGTTCACACCTACAGATCCTCTGTCAGAGCCTGCATCTGATAGCTTCAAGTCCAGCCTCTCTCTTCTTGGAAGGCCTGAGCCTTTGTGGCATAAACCAAATAATTGATGAATACATTGCCTTGCCATAGAATGACTTTTATTGGTAGATGTGCTTCTTATTTACAACCAGACAATAAACTCTTCACCATCAAACCTGGAACGGTTGGACTTCTGTTCACCTTTTATGACTGAGCGTCCCATTTGTCAAGTTGTAGGGGAGTACTATGGGAACCCGATGGCGTCGTGGTTAAGCGTTGGGTTGCTAAGTGCAAGGTAGTTTGAAGCCCCCAGCTGCTCCAAAGGAGAAGGACAGGACTTCCTGGTCCTGTGCAGCGTGACAGTCTTAGGCCCATAGGGCCGTTGCACCTGGGCATACAGGGTCTCCATGAGCTGGCATCAACTCACTGGCCTTGACTTTGCTTTGGTTGGGAGAGCCTTACATGCTCATCCTCCATGCAACCCGCATTTCGGCATTGAAATGAAAAGTGGAGGTGAAGATACTGTTCAGGTTCCAATGAACATGACAGGTGGGGCAGTGGTGAAGCACCTGAATCCTAAGCAAAAAGTTGCCAGTTTGAGCCCATTCAATGAGGGAGAAAGATGTAGCAGCCTGCTTCGGTAAGGACTGACAGCCTTGGAAACCCCGTGGGGCAGTCCTACCCGGTCCTATAATGTCTCTTAGCACTGGAATGAACTTGACAGCTGTGGTCTCGAGTTTAAAGCTCTATAGCAGCGGTTCTCAACTTGTGGGTCATGGCTCCCTTTGGGATTTTTTATTTTTAACTACCCTTTCACAAGGGTTGCCTAAGACCATCAGAAAACACATAAATTTTCACAATATATAATTACAAATTGTTTTGTGAGTAATCTCTATGCATTAATTATGTTTAATTATGTTCAATTTGTAACAATGAAAATACATCCTGCATGTCTGATATTTAGATTACGATTCATAATAGTAGCAATATTATAGTTATGAAGTAACAACAAATATACTTTTATGGCTGGGGGTCACCACAACAGGAGGAACTATATTAAAGGGCCACAGCATTAGGAAGGGTGAGAACCACTGCTCTGTAGTCTTGTAAGACCATTGCCTCAGAAGTTAGAGAATGTGGGTTTTAGTCTCTATCCTACCAGTTGTCCCTGCACTGATTCTATGTGTGTCAGAATGGAGCTAAATCCTGGAGTCTTCTTACAATGACTGGTTTTACCCAACTAGACCACCAGGCCTTGCTTGTGAGGCACCTGTGATTTTTTTTCTTTTTTCTTAATCATTTTATTGGGGACTCATTCAACTCTTATCACAATCCATACACATGTCAATTGTATAAAGCACATTTGTACATTAGTTGCCCTCATCATTCTCAGAACATATGCTTTCTACTTGGGCTCTTAGAGTGAGTTCCTCATTTTTCATTTTTTCCCTCCCTCCCTGCTTCCCCCTCCCTAATGAGTCCTTAATAATTTATAAATTATTATTATTTTATCATATCTTACACTGCCTGACATCTCCCTTCACCCACTTTTCTGTTGTCTATTGCCCAGGGATGAGGTTATATGTAGATCCTTGTAATCAGTTCCCCCTTTCTACACTACTTTCCTTTACCCTTCTGATATCACCACTCTCACCACTGGTCCTGAGGGGTTCATCTCTCCAGGATTCCCTGTGTTTCCAGTCTCTATCTGCACCACTGTACATCCTCTGGCCCAATCAGGTTTGTAAGGTACAATTGGGATCATGATAGTGGCGGGAGGGGGGAAGCATTTAAGAACTAGAGGAAAGTTGTGTGTGTCATTGATGCTACAGTGCACCCTGAGCAACTCGTCTCCTCCCCACTGGAGGCACCTGTGATTGAACTCACACCTCCAAGCTTTCAGTTAGCGGCCAAGTTCATTCACTGCTTGTAGTATGCCAGTCCTCATCACTCCTGAATGGCCTTTGATTTTGTCTTAACCTCCCTGGGCCTCAGTGCTCTCATCTAGAAACTCAGGAGATGATTGCAGATGACCTGCCACAGTCTCTTTCAACTCTAAAATTCTGCTAATAAGCACTTGCATCCCTCTCCTGTAAGAGAAGATAATTTTGGAGAATCAAAGCATCCAATGTGGAAGAAGACTTGAAAGGTCTGAGGAGTTACTGAATCCCTACCTGCCAGTAAGCAGAGGGATCTGCCTTCTTGTTTGGGCCGGAAATCCGGGTTATCTGGAGTGGAGGTCTTCCTCTTAAGCTCCACACATGAAATTGAAGACTTCTCTTCTATGACAGCCTTGCAAATGCAAGAGCCCGAATGTCCCATGCTGTCCCACTTCCTCTCTAGTCTTAGCCAGTCCACGCATCTGTTCCTCTGGCTACCGAACATGCTGGTCCCTAACTCTGGGCAGGCCCTAATTGTCAGAGCTGACCACAGTCCCCAGATGGGATGCGGCCAACAAGTGCACAGAACAATGGGATGATCCTCACCCGAGTATAGACACTGTACTTTTATCCATACAGCTTGAGCTGGGCTGAGCTCTTTGTAGGTGACCATGGCCTCTTTGGGTTCCAAATCACCATATGATGATATCAAGCTCTCTGGCCCTTCATGGGAGGGAAAAAAAGGAGTAACTTGTTGTCTCCCTAATTCTAGTAACATGCATTGTTTTTATAATTTAAATTTTTATTGAAACAAATTTACTAGTGCCTATTGATTACTTGATTTAAAAGCTTGGCTGTTTTGTAATAGGACACTGCTAAAAATTATATATATATACTTTTGATATCATCTCGCTTGAGTAATATTTTAACTTAAGAAAAAGAAGGAATTTTAGTACTTACATTTGGGTAAACAATGCATTTTCTGTGTGGTGAAGTGGGTGCTGTCAGCTTTGGAACTCTGAGTTAAAAACATCAGTATATTCTTTACACCCATTTCTCATTCTCGGATGTGTCGACAAGAAGCCCTGCTCATGCCTTCCCCCTTGCCCTCCTTCCCTCCCCCTCCCTCCATGTGGACCACCAAGTGGGGCTGAGGATGCAGTCCTTATAGTAAAAATCAAAACAGCCACAAAAGCAACAACAAACCCAATGCTTGGCTACATATATCAACATGCTAACAATTCAAGGAAGAAGAGTTTAAACCATGGAGTTTGCACAGACTAGAAGTGTGGTTAACAGTACTTTTGAGATTCTAAAGCAGCACCCTTTTCATCGAGACGAGCAGTAAAGACTGTTTTCTGACAAAGGAACGGCTGTCTCAGGCTGAAGCGGAGGGCGGTAACCAGGATGTCCTTCGAACGGAAAACATATAAAAGGACGCATCTCATAAAACACAACCAATAGAAAAGTGACCCCCGGCTGAGACCTGCAGGAGCTCTGTGATGAGGCCACGACCATTGGGTCCATGCAACCCTGCACCCACTAATCAGTGGTGTTCCTGCATTCTGCATCATTGCATGTGGCTTCCTGAGCCTGAAGAGGGATTTATGGTGTAGTATCACACTTTCAGATATGATATTATATAATTACATCTTAATATAAAGCTCTCTCTTACATGAAAAAAAGAAGAAGAAGAAGCCCTGCTCATGCTTTGGTAAGCACTGGACTGCTCACCCAAAAGTTGGTGGTTCAAACCAACTAGTTTTTTGGAGGGAAAATGATGATGCTATATACTGTACCACAGATACACGGTCTCTAAAGCCCCATGGGCAGTCACTGCCCATGGAATTGACTTGATGAACATGGGAGTGTGCAGCGAGACTGTTGCAATGCATTAGACTGTTGCTTTGGGAAAATCCAGGAGGAGTGAACAAAGGAACTAAAAGTAGCGGCTGATGTTGATAGAAATGTCGACTCAGCTGCTTTCTGAGCTGCTGCACTAGAAGCAAAATTAATTACGACATTGACAGATGAAGCTTTGCAGTTGTTCAATTCGCAAACACTTTCAAATCCATCTGAACTTTTCCGTAAGTTTCTTGCTTGGGGATTTATCAGACTTTAAGTATAAACAAATCAGCCTAGTACTTTAATAATAAACTGTAGGCCAGACTTACCACCCCCCATCTGTCACTTTTATGTGTAGCAAACCCTGAAGATGCCACAAAAAGCTTGTTGGAAACAATGGAAGGATTTGGTAAAGTCACCGTCCTGTAGGAGCTTCCTTGCACGTTGGTACAGTGCTGGAATATGTGCTACAGATATGATGGAGGCAGCAGGACCCCCACGGTGGACATGACATTAACAGAGCTTTAAGACTAAGACTGGAAAGGAAGATTTGGCAAGATACTTCTATCAACGAGTCCGTGGGATCATGCTGGAAGATGAGCCCTCTAGATTGTAGCCACAGCAATGGACTCGATCGTGATGAAGAAGACACAGGGCCAAGGACGGGCTCATTCAAGGAGTTGATTTTGACTCCATGGCAACTAGCGTGATAGGCTAGACATCACTCCGAGAAGCACACCAAGTCCTGTTTCTCCCAGTGTGCTTGTTAACGTCATTTGGACCATGGTCAACTGGTAGCAATTATTCACAAGGAAAAGACTCAGGGTTTCGAAGGTCTAGTATAGGAAAATTGAGTGGAATTTAACACACAGCAATTCCAATAAAATGCAAGTAACTTCAACTTCCAATTATTCAACTATCAGCTTTAGGCGATTTAAATTAGTCTGCAGACTCAGTCGCAGTGTCTTGTTTCTAATAGAAAGCTAATCTGCAAAAAAATATTCGTGAAATCTCTGAGATTAGAGCCACCCCAGTCTTCTTCCCAGCACAGAAATGAACCCGCTCTCTGACACCTGTCATTGGTAACCATCAGAGCTGTATTTTGGACTAGGAAACATCACCCGGCTAGTTCGGATATCTGTGCCTGTGTATGCATGTGACACATTTCTCGCTAGTACTTTAAAAATTTTAAATAAATGTAATTTATTATAAACATAACACATCTGTTCGTTGCTAAAAATTAGAAAAATAAGTAAAAGTCTAAAAGCTGAAATATAAACTTTGAACCAAGAAAACTCCAAGACCAGATAGCTTCACAGGAAAGTTCTACCAAGTATTCAGAGAAAGGCTATTACCGATTCTACACAGACTCGTCCAGAATATCGAGAGGGATAGTGAACTTCCAAGTTCATTCTCTGATGAAAGCATAACTCTGGTACCCAAATCAGGCAAAGTCCCCACAAGGACAGAAAACTACAGAACAACATCCCTCATGAATACAGATGCAAAATTTCTCAATGCAATTCTAGTCAATAGAATCCAACAAATAATAATTCACCAAGATCAAGTGAGACTGATACCAGCTAGGTAACCAGCTAGGTTCAACATTAGAAGACCAATCAAGGTAATCGACCATATATACAAGACAAAAGTAAGAACCACATGATCTTATTAATAGATGAAGTAGAAACATTTGACAATATCAACACACATTTCTGATAAAAAAACACTCAACAAAATAGAATCAGAAGGAAAATTCCTTAACATAATAAAGGCTTTATATGAAAAACCATCTTCTGACATCACACTCAACAGGGAAAAACTGAAAGCATTTTCCTTGAGAATGGGAACTAGACAAGACCACTCCCATTCAACATCATCCTGGGGGGTCTTAGCCAGAAGCATCATGCAACAAAAAGAAATTAAGGGAATATAATTGAGCAAAGAAGAAATGAAACTATTTGCAGAAGGCATGATTTTATATGTAGCCCCAAAGATGCCACAAAAAGATTTGGTAAAGTAGCAAGTTGGTAAAGTAGCAAGATACAATATTAACAAGCAGAAATCAATAGGATTCCTATATACTAGGAATAGAACTCTGAAAAAGATATTTTATTAAGAAAACAATACCATTTATAACAGCCATAAGAAAGATGAACTAATACTTACCTGGCAGGGGAGATACCATGATCACGAAGGTGGTTTTCCCAGGGCGAGGCTTATCCATTGCACTCCGGATGTGCTGACCCCTGCGATTTCCCCAAATGTGGGAAACTCGACTGCATAATTTGTGGTAGTGGGGGACTGCGTTCGCGCTCTCCCTTAAAATAAAAGAAAAAAAAAGAAAGATGAACTATTTACAAATAAACCTTGCCAAAGAAAGAAGAGTACTGTACTAAGAAAGCTACAGATCAGTATTACACGAAACCAAAAGAGACCTGCACAAATGGAAGAATCGCCTATGTTCATGGATAGGAAGACTTACTTCATAAAAATACCATTACTATTATATTAAATGAAGGGGGAAGTGCAGAGTGGAGACCCAAGGCCCAAGTGTCAGCCAATGGAGATCCCCTCATAGAGGGGCTTAGGAGAGGAGATGGGTTAATTAGGGTGTGAGGTAGTATCGATGAAGAACACAGCTTTCCCCCAGATCCTGGATGCTTCCTCCCCCCAACTACCATGATCCGAATTCTACCTTGCAGGGCTGGATAGGACAGAGGCTGTACACTGGTACATAGGAGGGTTGGAGATACAGGGAATCCAGGGTGGATGATACCTCCAGGACCAAGGGAGTGAGGGACGATGCTGGGAGAGTGGAGGGTGAGTGGGTTGGAAAGGGGAAACTGATTACAAGGAGCCACATGTGACCTCTTCCCTGGGAGAGGGACAGCAGAGAAGGGGGGAAGGGAGACCCCGAATAGGGCAAGATATGACAAAATAACGAGGTATAAATTACCAAGGGCATATGAGGGAGGGGGGAAAAGGGAGGGAGGGGGGGAAAAAAAGGAGGACCTGATGCAAGGGGCTTAGGTGAAGAGCAAATGCCTTGAGAGTGATTGGGACAGGGAGTGTATGGGTGTGCTTTGTACAATTGATGTATGTATATGTATGGATTGTGGTAAGAGTTGTTGGAGTCCCTAATAAAATGTAAAAGAAGAAAAAAAAAAAAGAAAATGATTAGGGCAAAATATGTACAGATGTGCTTTATACAATTGATGTATGTCTATGTATGGATTGTGATAAGTGTTGTATGAGCCCCTAATAAAATGTTTAAAAAAAAATACCATTACTACCCAAAGCAATCTATAAATACAATGCAATTCTGATCCAAATTCTAATTTCATTCTTTAAAGAATGGAAAAACTAATTTCCAGCTTCATATGGAGAAGGAAGAGACCAGGATAAGCAAAGAACTCAAAAATAAGCAAAGCAATAGGTCTCACTCTACCCAACCTCAAATCTATTTCACAGACACAGTAGTCAAAACAGCCTATGGAACAGAATAGACAATCCAGAAATAAATGCATCCATCTATAGGCAACTGATCTTTGACAAAGGGCCAAAAGAGCATTAAATGAGAAAAGCAGAAATATAGTCACAACCACCTGATTTAAAGAATCATATATTTCCATATGGATTTCTTTTTAATTTGTAAATATGAATATGCTGGGTATTTTTAAAATGTAATTATATGTACTTACATATATACCCACATAAAGTTGTATAAGCTTCCTTTTTCTCTTAAAATTATCAGATGAGTATTTCTATATATAGTTGAATTAGTTCATTGTGAATGGTTACTTAATATTCTCTCCCTGTGTATATAATTTACAAATATATCTTATCTTCTAAATTCACAAATATATCTAGTCTCCTAAATTCTCCTGAACTCAGATCTCTTGCTCTAATGAGGCTGTGATGAATGTCTTTGTGTATACATCTTTGATTGGCTCACTGTATATATTTAGAATAAATTACAACAAGTTTGATGATTGGTCTTAAAGGGATTAATAGGTTTTTTTAAAAAAGGCTTTTGATACACATGGACCAATGGCTTTTAAGGAAATACTTTCTATAAGATTCTAGAAGGACGGGCTGACAGGAATCTTCCTTCATCATCCTTTGTAGCACCGAGTACTCTTCAACTCTTATTTGTAAATTTTATATGAAGCAATAACCAGTACTTTTTAAAAGGTACATTTCTATGATTTTTTAAAATTAGATGTTTACTATTTGCATTGAGCTTTTTAAAAATTATTTTATTGGGGATCGTACAACTCATCATAATCCGTACATACATCCATTGTCAAGCATATTTGTACATTTGTTGCCATCACCATTCTCAAAACATTTGCTTTCTACTTGAGCCCTTAGCATCAGCACCTCATTTTCCCCCTCCCTTCCTGCTCCCCACCTCCCTCATGAACCCTTGATAATTTATAAATTATTATTTTGTCATATCTTACACTGTCCGACATCTCCCTTCACCCACTTTTCTGTTGTGCATCCCCCAGGGAGGAGGTTATATGTAGATCCTTGTAATCAGTTCTCCCTTTCCACCCCACCCACTGTCCACCCTCCCGGTATTGCCACTCTCACCACTGGTCCTGAATGGATCATCTGTCCTGGATTCCCTGTGTTTCCAGTTCCTATCTGTACCAATGTACATCCTCTGGTCTAGCCGGATTTGTAAGGTAGAATTGGTAACTAGAGGAAACTTGTCTGTTTCATCGTTGCTGCCCTGCACCCTGACTGCATTGAGCTGTGATAGGCATTCCTATAGGCTTTTTTATGAATTGGCCTTTTGTCTTTTGTTTACATTGAGTTTTATTACCCTTAACCTTAACCCTGTTGTGAAAGAACCAAGATAGGTGACCTTTTAAAAAATTACTCTGGACTGTGCCTGTTTCTCATGCATTGTCCTTGTGAACATGTAGGAATTTGGGTGGTACAGGTGAGCTGCTGGAGTGAATCCACCCAATGGCTCCATCGAAGACTCACCGATCATACTGCTTCCATAAAGGTGATAGCCAAGACAACCCTGTGGAGTAGCCGGTGGTTTTGAACTGCCGAATTTAGGTTTATCATCCCAATATGCAATCTACTATGCCACTGAGGGGTGCCTCTTGGAAAATAAGAACATTGGGAACCGATACAATTTGCTTGCGAGAAACAAGCTGGGGCAGGTGTCTCTGGATATACTAGACAGAGGCCTTCTTGAGAAACCCAGTGTTCCTGGAATCCTTGTCAGTTATATTGTTGATAGGAGGATGGAGAGTGAGGGCTAATTAATCCAGCCAGCTTGTTGATGAGGACTGGTAAATTATCTCCTGGATTTCATGGTTGAAGAGGAATTTGAACCCAGGCTCCTCATCATTTCTTCTTTTCTCTAAATCACACGGATTCACCCTTAAGCATTCGATTAATTCACACTCCCTTTTATTGTCCTATCAGCGTTTTGGAGCTCTCCTCTAGCAAGACTCCTTGCGATTTTTTGACAACCATTAGTAAAGTCTCATAATGACATGCAGAAAACTCATAAAGGTCTATTGCACGAATAAGTAAGCATATGAATAAATGGATGAGCTGCCAAATATGTTCATCATAAAATTCACAATAATTACTTCTTCAAGCCTGATGTCTAGGACACTCTAGAAAAAAAGGATCCTACCATTCTAGATGGTAAACATATTTCTCATAGACCCCACCTTTCTGAAACTTTATGCGATGGCTGGGGATAGAGCCTCCAAGAAGGCAGCATAAAACAACAGCCCTGATACCGCGATGTTTGGTGGTTGAAAGAGACAAGTACTTTTCTATTTGTATGGTTAGTCAGTTTGCACACTTTTGAAACGAACATGGCTTGGTCATCCAGATGCCACATTGTGGCTCTTGTATGTCGGTGCTGTTGAGTTTGTTCCGACGCACAGAGGCGCCTGTGGACAACAGCGCAGCGCACTGTCAGGGCCTGTGCCGTCCTCGCAACTGCTGTTATGGTTGAGCTCCATTCTTGCAGTCACTGTGTCAGTCTGTTGTATTAAGGGCTATTTTTCTCCTTTGCGGACCCACTACTTTGCCAGGTACACTATCCTCTTCTAGGGACGGGTCTCTCCTGCTACCATGTCTCTCACCATCTTTGCAGAGTGGTAATTACATAATCTGTTGCCAACGCGAGCCTTAGAGTAAAGGGCTAGAATGTAGCCTGTCAATCAGGTCGCAGCTTAATGACCTCATTTGGAAGCATTAAGGAGATAAAAAGCTCAATGGAGGTGGGACACATACTCACTCCTTCGGAGACATTCCAGTTGATAAGCCACATGGAGCTATGCTGATGGCAGCCAGAGCCTTGGAGCTGGAGGAGCCACATGGAGATCCACACCAGTGCTAAGATGCTTCCACCACCACTGGACCCATAAGACTTTCCACCCACTGGCCTGTGATCTTCCTGCACTCAGTGTCATTGCATGTGTTGCTTGAGTCTGAAGAGGACTTTACAGACTACTGCTGAACACATAGGCTAATATCGGACATATGGACTTGATCTGGGCTGGGCTGGGATGTTTTCTTAATGTACAATTACAGAAAGCTCTTTCCCAAACACATATGAGTATCTATCAATGTGTGTCTCTAGTCTACTCGGACTAACACAAGCAGTCTGGCTGTATTTTGGCCAAGAGAGATTTGTTTGTGCTTCTGGTGGTCCACAGTGCTTCCGGTATTCTTGGCCAATGTTGCTGCTGCTAGGTACCACCGAGTTGATTCTGAACCACAGCAGTGAAACACTGCCCAGTCCTTCACCATCCTCACAATTGCTGCTACACTGGGGGGGAACTATTGCAGCCACTACCATTCTTCATCAACACCCTCATGCAAATGCATCAGTTCTTGTCTTCTTTATTCATTGTGAAACTTTCACATACAGATGAGGTGATGGCAGATACCATGGCTCCTGTCAGGCGCACTTTACTCCTCAGAGTGGCATCCTTGCTCTTCAGCGCGATAGAAAGGACTTGTGCAGCCAATTTGCTTAATGAACCTCATTAAGATCAGCTCTACTTTGAGGAGAAAGCGCTTCCCCAATTGCATTGTTAGTGCCTTCCAACTTGAAGGGCTCATAATCCAGCCCCATAGCTGGCAATGTTCAGCTGCTGTTGATAAGGTTTTCAGTGGCTCATCCCTCAGAAGAGGACCGGTGTCCAGCATCATACCAACCAACACACCAGCCACCACAGTGGGACAAACTGATAAGAGGAGTGATGGAGATTTTAGGTTATGGCAGGGATAAAAAGAAAAAGTGGAACATAAATTAGGCAAAGGGAATGGAGCTAAACATGTAAATTGGAAGTTCTGATGGAGAATAAATAGTCTCTGAATTGTAAATCAGGAACATATTACTTAAAAAAAATTAGTTCCCATGTTTAACACCTTACAAGTTACTTTACAGCACAGTCACAAACTCAAACAGTCCAGCCCACTTAGATAATCAGGTAAAACAAACACTTGCCAAGGGTAGAGGTCCAAAGCTCACAGAGCTCTACAGCCTCATTGGCTCACTTAAGCTGACACAGCAGGAAACGTTTGTGTAACAGTGAGGTGTTTCAACTAGCACAGAGGATGATCTCAATACTGTATGGCGATGCTCCTGCAACTTTCCTATGTACACAAGCCACCTGGGGTCATACAGGAACCCAGATTCTCATTCAGTAGTTCTGGGGCAGGACCCAGGATTCCAATTTCCCTGCAAGCTCCATGGTGATGTGCATATCTCAAGGCCCACACTTTGGTTACCAAACTTCTAGGGATGCATCTTCACCCATTTTCACTGGGTAATAGCACGGGCTATGTATTCTGTGAACTTGGCCAGGTGTGTACTTGTTGCTGAGATGACTGCAATGATTGAGAAGACTAGGATTTACTAGGAAGGGAAATACTTCAGTGCTAGTCTGCTAGTCAAAGTAGCATGAGCTGATGAAACTGACCAAACTTGAAATCTCTCAGTGGTCTCTCTCTCTCTCTCTCTCTCTCTCTCTCACACACACACACACACACACACACATACACACACACACACACACACACACACACACACTCGCGTCAACCCCATGGCATGTCCATGTGCTGCACAGTAGAGCTACCCATGGGTTTTCTTGGCTGTTAGCCTTACAGAAGCAGGCTGCCCAGCCTATTTTTCATGGTGAGCTTGCACAGCCAACCTTTAGATTAGTAGGCAAGTGCAAAGAGTTTGCACCACTCAAGGACATTGGCTCAACACAATAGAGGGCTTTTTTCTTATCATGGAAATTCCAATCAGCTGTAGAATTGTAGCTCTGTTCCCTAAAGTTGTTATATAGGAATATAGGTTCAGTCATCTTTAACAGATGGCTTTCAAGAACCCTGGGAAGTTAACTGGCAGATGGAGTAAAAGAGCTGGAAGCGACATGCCACTGAGTCTAGAAGTGACACACAGTTTTGCAGATTCTCCTGCAAGCATTAGACACAGGGCCTCGCTTACATACAAAGGAAACTGGGAAATGTAGTCCCTGACTAGGCAGCCACTTCCCAGCTGCCGCTCTACATCACGGAAGGGAAGGCAGCTGGCTGGCCCAGCTGTTGTGATAGAGACCAACATTCATTCATGGCATCTTTGATTGTTATGCAGCTATTACATTCCACAGCATGAAGCTAGCTGTTCTAGATAGAGGCTATCACTTCCCAAATGCCTGGCGTTCGGTGGTGAATGCTGGGTGCAATGGATGGTAATCACACTGTGCATTTGGATGTGTAATCCAATGAGAGTCATCCTCCCAGCAGTGGAAACAGGAAGTCACATGTGTTTACAGGAGCTCCTCCCCAGCTTCCTTTCCCGCTTTGGAGTGCTTTCATTGTATGCTGGAGGGTGGGCGGAGAGAGAGGATTTCATCCTTTTAAGAACTGATTTCTAGCATATAGGTTGGGAGGATATAATTATGCTCTTTTCTTCTTTTTGCTTTTGTATATTACAAAATATATAAGTTTGAGCACACCAAAAAGGGATATTTTCTGATAACTCTAAATCTCCATGACTTTAGCCAAAGGTGCTCTTTCTTCTGGGAATGGGGCTTCCAGGTCAAGCAATGGAATGCCATCCGTTGACTTTTACCTTCTGGGAGTGGACTCATCCTCTCAAATTATCACCACAAGTTGTTAAGTCAAGAACTTTATTGGTAGCGGCAATGGTAATAACTAGATATTGCATTAAATTCTTATTTGTTTAGCTCTGGTTCTCAAAAAAAAAAGTCCCTCATGTCATAGATGGAATGGGTTACCAAAGGGCCCTGATGAAGTGACACTGGGTTCTCTCTCAGGTATCTTTGACATTCCATGGAAACACAGGGATGAAAGCAGAGAGCACTGAGGTATGGAGTGGCTGGTAAAGTGGCCATTTACCATTTGTTTGCTTCTTTAGTTTTTGATCTAAGAAAGCCAGCAGACCTTATCAATAATTGTATAAGTGAGAGCAGGGACAGGTATGGCAGGAAAAGTGCCCCCATAACCCATTACATGGGGGTAAATAAAAAAAAGATTTTTACTATGGTTCTGATTCACACATGTGCCAGTTTGATCTAAGCAACATGTGGTTCCACACGTGTCTGTGATCGGTGGACGGGTGCAGACAAATCCCCTCAGCCGTGCACCTGTCTTCCTGTCATGGAGGTGACTGCAAAGAAAAGCAAACAAAGGTGCGTCGAAACAAAGACTTCAAAGGGAATCTGCTGTTCCAACTACATTCAAGACAGAGAGGTCAGCTCCAGGGTTGGCAACTGTCTGAAGGGGTCATTTGGAGAGACTTTCTTGGAGAACACAAGATAATTGCTGGGTTTATTAGGAAGAAATTTTGAAATAATTGAAAACTGCATTGGTGAGAAAGAGGCCGGGGAAGTTGTGCTGAGAATTTTTTTAACAGATGTATTGGCACATAATTTACATTAGCACACACTTCAATAATTCAATTGTTCAATCATTTCAAGGAGAATTGTGCAATCATTACCATATCAATTTTTAGAGCACCCCCAAACCCTATGTTTAAATTGCCTTTAAAATAAGTTGTGGGAGGGGCCAGATACAACCCAGGGATGCATATGGCAGCCCACTAGAAAGGAAGGGGGACAAAAGGGACATAGGTAACAGGGGAACAGGGCACTAACCCACCCAAGGGGAGGGTATTGTTAATGTTTCCACAGGAAAGGGACCAGACCTCAACCTGGTGCACCAAGCCTTGAAGGCAACATACCAGCATGAAGCAGGGAACTAACAGAGAGGACTGTGGGCCGGTCCCATTCCCAGCTACATTGACCCCCTCCACAGAAGATGCCCTGGAGACACAGTGTGGATATTGTGCCCGGTCCTGTGCCCCCACACCAGGATGAAACACAAAGGGAGCGCAACAGAGCAGCAAGGGGAGCAAAGCAATGAAGTCCTTGAAGAATCCCAAAAATAGACTTCAGGCTCGGAGGGCACAGCTTGGCAACTCATCAGACTCCATCGAAAAATATACCTAAGGATCAGTAGACAGACCCGGAACTTTTTTTTGTTTGTTTGTTTGTTTTTCTTTTTTGACCTGGAACTATTTATAGACCCCTTTTTCTTCTTTTTTTAATGTCTATCTATATAACATAGACAAGATAAACAACCCCAAGGAGAAAACAACAAGACTGATGGTTCCGGGGGGACAGGGGAGAAGGGGAGATGGAGGGGAAAGGGGAGCTAACAAATCCTGGGACAAGGGAACAACAAGAGACCTAAAATTGATGGCAAGGTGGGTATAGAATCCCTGGTGGGGTTTGAGCAAGTGCAATGTAGCTAAGAGGAATTACTCAGAGCCAAATGAAGGTTGAACATGATAGTGGGACAGGAGGAAAGTAAAAGGAAATAGAGGAAAGAACTAGGAGGTAAAAGCCATTTATAAAGGTATAAATATAGGCATGTATATATGTAAATATATTAATATATAACAATAGGTATATAGGTCTATGCACATATATTTATATGTTAAGTATCAAGGTAGCAGATGGACATTGGCCCTCTATTCAAGTTCCCCCTCAATGCCAAAACACTTAGTTCTAATAACCTGGCATTCTGTGAAGCTCACCTTCCTGACACAATCACTGAAGTCCAAATGGGTGCATAAACAAAGGTGGTGAAGAAAGCTGACGGTGCCCGGCTATTCCAAAATATAGCACCTGGGGTCTTAACGGCTTAAAGTTAAACAAGCAGCCATCTAACAGGGAGGCAACAAAGTCCACATGGAAGAAGCACATAGCTTGTATGATCTTGAGATGTATACAGAATCAGGTATTAGGCATCAGAAAACCCAAAACAAAAAGTCATAATGATGCAAACAAGGGGTTATCAGAGAAGAGACCCAAAGTCCATCATCTGTAGACAATTGGACATCTCCTCGCAGAAGGGTCACAAGGAAGAGATGAGATAGCCAAGGTGCAGTATAGCACCGATGGAACACACAACATTCCTCTAGTTCTTTAATGTTTTCTCCCCCCTTCCTGATACACACACACACACACACACACAATCATGACCCCAGTTCTGCCTTACAAACCCACTATACTGGAGCATATACACTGGTACAGATAAGCACTCTCAACACCTGGAATCCAGGACAGATACATCCCTCATGAACAATAATGGGAGTAGAGATACCATGTGGGTAGGGTGAAAGGTTTAGGAATAAGGGGGAGAAAGAGGATCTGATCACAACGATTGATGTATTCTGCCTGCCCCGAAGGGTGGGGGGACAACAGAAATGTGGGAGAAAGGAGACAGCAGATGGTGTAATTTATCAAGGGGTCATGATTGGGGAGGGAGGGGAAAAAGAGGAGCTGATACCAAGGGTTCAAATAGAAAGTAAATGTTTAGAAAATGATGACGGCAGGATATGTACAAATATGCTTGATGCATCTGGTGTATGAAATGTTAAAAGAGCCTGAGGTAGTTAGTTTATTGTAACAACCTGGCCAATAAACACATGTGGGGTTAAATGAAGGACAGAGAGATAAATGGCTAGGTGAGCCTCACTTTTCAAGTTCTCAGGTCTCTTGCCTTTTGATGGTTGGACCAGGGTGCAGCTGCCTTAGCCAGTTCCCTGCTGTAGCTTGCAAGGCTCACTTCCTGCAAGACATTCCTGAGAAGTCACATGGACCTACCCCAATGGAGCCCTGAGTGCTGGAGCAACCCTGTGGAGACCCCTACCAGCACTGAGATGCTTACACATTCAGTAATTTTGCTTTCCTCCTGCAGTTGGCATCATAGTGTGTGTTTTGTGAGATGGAAGAAGACTTTGTGGATTGGTGTCAGACATATGGGTTAATAGGTTAATGTTGGATTTGTGGGCTTGGGCAGCACTGGGTTGGGATGTTTTCTTGATGTTCACTTAAACTTTATGTAAATCACTCTTATACATGAGTTTCTGTGGATTTATTTCTCTAAAGTACCCAGACTAACACAGCCCCAAGTAAAATGATTTTTTGAAAATAACCAAATTTGAAATGAGGTGGTAAGTATAAAATAATAATATCAAGACCAAAATACAACTAATAAGTAAGAAAGAAAAGACCCTCATCAACATTCCAGAAGCCAGGGAAGAAATTTCTGTCATGAAATAAGGGATACTTGCACCCAGAACCAACTCAGGCCGGATCTATTGGGAGGTCATCCAGCTAAGTATCGAGTTTGATTCAGCATCTTTAAGATGAAATGGTCTCTGCTGGACCACAAGGCTATCCGAGACTCTCACCTGTGGCTCGAGGGATGTACCAGCAGCATTATCTGACAAGCTGCTCTGCCAATGGGTTTTGGACTCCCCCTGTCCTCCATAGACTTCTCCAAATCGGATGTTCATAATATTAGCATTGAAACTTTACCCTTTTCCATATCTGAATTTTTTTAACTCTAATCTTTGGATCACGCAAGCTGGTGTGCTTCTTCTGTGTGGACTTAGTTGACTCCTTGCTGAGATGACTCCTTGTTTGAATACAAGCCTTTAAGACCCCAGACACCATTCTAATTGACATCCAGGCACTACGTACTTCCTTCACCACACTTTGCTGGAGCACCCTTATCTTCAGTGAGCATTTTGTGAAGGTGAATATCGAGCAGGGCCATGTTAGCAGAGCTCACTGTTCATGGATTGAGGGTAGGGTTAAGTAGGAGCCCAGACTCCACCTGCTTGTCCATGGGGTTTGCAGTCTCAGGTTTACTTTGATGGTCAGAAAATGACAAAATCACAGCCCCACCATATCAACCACATTGATAGCAGCCATAAGGCCATCAGCAACCAAATAAATCACACACACACACCGCAAAAGAAAAGGGAAAAAAGAAAGAAAAAAAACAAAGATAAACAAAATTACACACACACAGAGAAAAACAAGCTATCAGCAGGAAAGCAAAAACCCACATAAACAAAGAAGTATAGCATTGTCAATCACCCACGTCAATTGTGCTATTGGTTTCATCAATTTTCCCAGGGGCCCCAGAACTCCAGACACTGGCCGTATGAGGAGTCTATGCGAGGGCAGTTTCTCCTGGAGCCGCCACCCACGAGTTGTTGTCCTACCCAGTTCCACCTCTCATTCCATTGGGCTCTGGTGACCCTAAGGATGTGGGGGATTTTTCCCACCATGACAATGCGCTGCTTACTCCTTGAGGGTGGCAGTAGCTCCTTGGAGAATTTGGTGGGAAACATTACTCCAGCTCCCCTAGAGCTCCGATGGTCCCCACGCCCAAACAACATAAAAGGGAGCACAACTTGTGTTCCTGGAAAATCCCAAAAGCCCCATATTGGCGATGTTTAAATAGAAAAGCAAAGAGTTTTTGGAAGCACGGATGCAGAAGTGCAAAGCCTACATGGAACAAGGCCAAGAAACAATAGCTTCACATTTTGATATTTTTGTTTGATAATTTTTAAAATGATATTGTGGCAATTATGGTTAAAAAGTGTTCATTACCTCTAGGTTCTGGGATCATGAGTAATGTTTCTTTCCTCCTTCTTTTATATATTTTAATTATATTCTATCACTAGAAAAAATGGTTCTTATTAAGATGTCTAAAGGGGCCACACTGAGCCCCGGGCCAAGCAGCGCATAGTGAGGCAACAAGGAGAAAAGAACAGGCTTTTATTTGCATTTCTGCTTTATTCCATCCTTCAAGATGCTTGTTTCTTTATGTGTGACAATATATTAGTACAGCACAGTCATGCATGTTTACAGTGTTTGAAAGAAAATATCCAAAGCGTAAGTATTAAAAAATGTGTTTAGCTTGTATTTTCTTGTGCTCATTGGCATGTGTTGACACTTGGCTTTCTTTTTCCCAGTTGCCATTGCGAAGATACCCGGCAGAGCTTCCGCCAAGTGAACAGTCTCTGCATGTGCAGTTTGATGACACCACTGACATTCTTTAAGATGTGACTCCGTGTTCCCATCCTCCTTTCCCGAGTTGTTCCTCCGGCTTACACATAAACTCACTGCCCGGGAAGGCTCCTGTCTACCCTTTTGGGGTTGTTGTCCTGAGTTTGATCCCACATAGACAGATCTTCAAAGAGCACAGCACTTCAAGCAGACGTTCTTTTTCAAGTTCAACCAAACTGGTGTTTGGATTTAAGAATTGGTTTGTGTTTTCAATCATTGCTTCGGCTCAAATTGCCAGCTTTGAGGGAGCTCTCTGTAAAAACAGCACTTTAGTATTACAGAAGCATCCTGAGAAGTCTTGCAATTACAAAGGCCTCCTCCCCTTGCAGACAAAATCATCCAGTGGCCAGAACTGGTGAAAGACATCTATTAGTAGTGATCAGTCTTAGAAAAGCCATTCCCCTGGGAGAGGGAACAAGTTTGTCAGCGGGAAGAGAAAAGAATGCTAATTTTATTCATTTCAAATCTCTGCAGACTTCCACAGGGAGCCAGAGGGAGGCGAAGGTTGCTAAAATTTGCTTGGCACGGTTAACGATTGTGATGCTTCACCCGCTGAAAACACAAACCTCAGAGAACTTTTCTATTTAACTTTCTGTTTTCCTCTAACACCTTTTCTTCAACAAGCTTTCATGCATGACAGTCTCTGAAGTGAGAGGAATTACTCAAGGTCATGTGCTATTTCGAGGTAGGAAGAGGTCTAGCACCCATTGGCTGAGTATCATCTGGTGTTGGGAGTGGGGTGGGGGAGGCTGGGGGAATTTTACACGTAGAATCTGGGGCCAGAAACTAAAAATTGAGACATGGAGTCACTGTTCACTTTCACTTGGTTACTCGCGGACCCCACCTTCAGAATCCTCATTTTCAGAATATGTAGGCCACACAAAGCAACAGAATTATAAGTCCCAGTTAGCTCTCCCTATAAACTGAAAATTATTTCCAGCGGGCTAAAAATGTATCGTAAATAATTGAAGGAGTACTACTTTGATATCAAATCTACTCCAGAGATTTCAGAGGCGTGGAGTGTGTCTTGGAAAATGTACGATATTTTTCTTCTGGTGGATCTAGCTCCTTCCCTCCTCCCCTTTAATGAAAAAGTATGTTCTCAGCTGTCTTTTTCCAAGTAGCGGCTACTAGCCAGTCGTATTGCTGGGCTGGCCTGGTGCAGGAGCCACCAGGGCAAAGCAAAGAACCTTGACCTGAACACGAAGGGAGGGACAGCAGAGAGATGCAACAATTCTGGCACAGGAGCATGTCAGGGAAAACCCCAGGGTTTTCGGATTTGCCAAAGGCAGCACTCTGTCTCTCTGTCACCATCTCTTCTTGAAGAGCAGCAAATGCAGACTACGGCACAAACCAGATACCTTTGCACGAGGTTGCACGAGGTGTGGCCCAGCAAGACACGGTGTTGAGGCAGTAGCGCATCTTCCCTTTGTCGTCTCTCATGAAAAACAAGGACGACTTGAAATAATACCCACGGAGCATAAGGCAGAGCTGAAAACAAAGCAAACGCAGTCCTGCATTTCCAGCCCAGGAGGCCTGAGGCAGCCCACACGGAATTCTGTCTGCGAAGTGCTGCGCAGTCAAGTCTGAGCACCGAGCACCGAGCCAGCGGGAGTGGCCCGCGGCCTCCCGTTGAGACCTGACCCTGTGATTCTGTTCTGTGCCCACCCCAAACCAAGGCACTGCCATCGAGTTGATTCCAACTCATAGCGGCCCTAGGGCACAGGGTAGGACTGCCCCTGTGGATTTGCAAGGCTGTTACTTCCTTACATGAGTCGAAAGCCTTGTCTTTCACCCAAGGGGCTGGCTGGTGGTTTTGAACTGCTGATGTTATGGTGAGCAGCCCAATCCATAACCCCTACACCACCAGGGTTCAGTAAAAGCAGGTGGAAAGAACTATGTGGTGGGTGAGATCGCTTGAATTGCCGGTAGAAGATCAGGGTGGCGGGGTGAAGAGTGGATGGAGGAGCTGGCGGTGAGGAGAATGGTCTGCCCGTCCCCCTCTTGCTGGATTTCTGAGTCTGTCCCCTCAGCCTGTCTTTCCCACCCTGCTGTCCTGGTGTTTGTCTTCTCCCTCCCTAGTCATCTGCCTGGGTAGAGTCGGATGAGAGAGAGGCCTCTGAGCTTATGTGGCAGTCTTGAAGACGCACTCAAAGGTAGTTGAAAACAAGCAAACAGAGTTCAAATGAGTAGGGGAAGGTGGGAAATATTTTACTTGTTTTATTTTCCTAAGGTGGGCGCTGGGTGAATAAAAGGGTAGAAAGGACAGTAATCATATATGAATGAAGCATTCCTCATATTCCAGCCCCCAGAATGTCAGTGAAGGCGCCTAGGACATGACTCTCCCTGAAATCTCATCAGAGGCAGATACTGTGATGATTGAATGGATCCCCCCATCCTAGCTCCCCAAAGGCTTCCAGCAGCCCCCACGGCTGCCCACTTTCAGTCATGACAGGAAGGTCTGAGGATTTGCGCTTTGTGCCCCACTTCCCCCTCTCGCCCTCACATTTAATCAGGACAGCTCTGGGGTGTGACACACACTGTGCCGAGCTCCCTGTGGGACTGAGCGGACATTATTACCCTGCGTGATTCTCTAGGACTGCAGCTTCAGCCTGCTTCCCTCATCACTCCCTTATCACAACCCCCACCCCTCCCCCACCCCAATACTTGCTAAGAAATCACGTGATAAGGAACCCAAATAAAACAGTCTTCTTTTGACTCCTCACGAATATTTTCAAGATCCCAACCTTGGCTCATGCAATTCAGAAAATGACTATTAAACAAATCGCTGGCTTATTCACAAGGTGTCATGGGAGATCTCTAATAGCAAATGAATCTGAGGAAGACTACTAGTCTGAGTTTCTTAATTGTATTCAAGGGAAAATTGTTTTGAAGCAAATATACAATACGTATGATATTTAAGAGGAAGAAAATCTATTAGGCATAGAACTATTTTAAGCAAATTGCCATTTGAGATACAGCCCAGGGTCCCTCAACATTTGAGAAAGAACATGAGTTCTCTATTATCTATATTGGTTTGTTGAGAATATGAGCTTATTATTTGGAATCAACTTGACAGTGGTCATTTAGTGTGTGTGTGATAAATGGAAAGTGGGTAGAGGCACATGAAGAGGAGACTATATACAACGATCATCCCGGGGTCTTGTGTGTCTTTCCTATCAACCATTCACTACCTACTAACTCTCATGATAGATGAGGGTAAGTACAAAACGTATCCTTCCTGGTTCTATATGACTGCCCCTTTGACCTTCTTCCTTCCTTTACTTCCCACAGATTGAGTGTGTGTAAGTAATACTCTCTAATACATTCCATGATATGTTCTTTCAGAGTCTACTTCTTAGGATCCCAAACAAGATAGTATTCTTTTGACACATGCATGTACACATATGTGCATGTTGTTGTTAGGGGGCACCAACTAGGTTCCGATTCATAAAGACCTTATGTACAAGAACACTACCTGGCCCTGCACTATCTTCACAGTCATTGCTATGTTTGAGCCCATTGATACAGCTACTGTTAATCCATCCCATGGAACAGTGGTTCTCAAACTGTGGGTCGTGACCCCTTTGGGAGGTCCAATGACCTTTTCACGGGGGTCGCCCAATTCATTACAGTAGCAAAATTACAGTTATGAAGTAGCAATGAAAAGAATGTTATGGTCGGGGGTATTAAAGGCTCGTGGAAATAGGAAGGTTGAGAGCCACTGCTAGAGAGGGTCTTTTTCACCATGGATTGCTCATTTCTCTTCACCATGGATTGCTCTACTTCACCATGGATTGCTCATTTCTGATGACATGTCCAAAGTAAGTGAGGTAAAGTCTTGGCATCCTCATTTCTAAGGAATATTCAGGCTAGCCTTCTTCCAAGACAGACTATTCAGTCTTCTGGCAGCACCTGGTACATTCGGTATTCTTTGCACACACCAACATTCAAACACATCAATTCTTCTTCAGTCTCCCTTAGTCATTATCCAGCTTTCACCTGAGACGGTGACACTGGAAATATCATGTCTTGAGTCAAATGCACTTTAGTGCCCAAAGTAATATCTTTGCTTTTCAACATTTTATAGAGGTGGTAGACTTACCAAATGCAATGCCTTGTGTGATTTCTACTTCATGAGCATTGATTGTGGATCCAAACAAATCAAAAGCCTTGACTCCTCAACCTTTTCTCTGTTTATCACGATGCTGCTTATTGCTCTGGTTGTATTGCCTTCTTTATGTTAAGGTGTTATCCACACGGAAGGCTGTCGTCTTTGACCTTCATCAGGAAACACTTTAATCCTCTTCACTTTTACTAGCAAGCTTGTATCATCTACATCCTATGTTGTTAGTGAGTCTTCCTCCAATCCTCATGCCTTGTTCTTATCACCTGGCTTCCCAGATTATTTGCTCAGCACACAGAATGAGTCAGTATGATGAAGCAGCACAAGCCTGACACTCACTGTCCTGATTTTAAGTCACGCAGCATCCGCTTATTGCTGGAACAATTGGCTCTTGGTCTATGTACAGTTTTGGCATGAGCATAGTAAAGTGTTCTGGAATTCCCATTGTTCACAATATTATCCATAATTTGTTTTGATCCATGTAATTTGTTTTGATCCATACAGTTGAGTGCCTTTCCATCGTCAATAAACATCTTTCTGGTATTCTCTGCTTACTGCAAAGATCCATCTGATTATCAGCAATGATAATCGTCATTCCATAACCTCTTGTGGATCTGGCTTGAATTCCTAACAATTTCCTGTCAATGTAATTATATTTGGATATTGCTGCCAGTAACATTTTACTTGTGTGTGGTGTTAATGACACTGCTCAGTAATTTCATTTGGATCACCTTTCTTTGGAATGGACTTGTCTATGGACATCTTTCAGTTGATTGGCCTTGTAGCTGTGTTCCAAATTTCTTGGCATAGATGAGTGAGTCCTTCCGTGCTGTACCCATTTTTAGAAGAATCTCAATTGGAATTCCTTCCATTTCTAAAGCCTTGTTTTTCATCAATGCTTTCAGTGTGCTGTGACATTCTTCCTTCAGTTCCACTTTCTCAACTATGTGCCACATCCTGAAATAGGGGAATGCTGGCTCATTTTTTAGTATAATGACAATGCATATTCCTTCCGTTGTCTCTTAATGCCTCTGTACTGCTCAATTATTTTGCCCTTAGAATCCTTCAATATGGCAACTCAAGGCTTGTTTTTTATTTTTATTTAGTTCTTTTAACTTAAGAAAGTTTTCTAATCTCAGGTGTTTGCCCATCCCATTAGAATACTTTGTCTTTTCAAACTGTTCTTTGAAATATTCTGCTCAGTTCTTTACTTCACCATTTCTACTTTTTGCTGTAACTACCTATGTTCAAGCGCAAGTTTCAGAGTCTATTCTGACAGCCGTGTTGATCTTTTCTTTCTTGTCTTTTTAATGACCTTTTGTTTTCTTCGTGTATGATGCTCTCAAAGCCATCCCACAACTTGTTTGGACTCTGGGCATTATAGATTGATGCATCAAATCTTTTATTGAAATAGCGGGACATACACAAGTTTATATTTTGACCCCCATGGGCTTGTTTCAATTTTCTTTTCAGCTTCAACTGTAACTAGCTTATGTCTGTGTTTCCATGGGCCTCTGGTCTTGTTCTGACTGATCGATGTCCATATGTACATCCACTGCCACAGAGTGGATGCCAAGTCACGGTGACCCTCTGGGAGGTGCTAGAACTGCCCTGTAGTTTTTCGAGACTGTAACTCTGGATGGGAATAGAAACGCTCACCTTTCTCGGGCAGAGGGGCTGGTAGTTTGGAATGGCTGACCTTGCAGATCTCCACCCAACACGTAACCACTTTGCCACCGGGGCAACTGTCCATATGTCTCCTTGCTATTTACATTGTTGAAAAAGTTTATTTTCAACCAATAGATTGTTCATCTTGCACATTTTTTTCATGTGATCTCCTGAGTCATTCCTGCCATGAAGACCCTCTTTTCCCACTACTCATCATTCTTCCTTGTGTCCCACTTTCGCATTCCAATCATTGGTAATTATCAGTGCATCCTGATTGCATGTTTGATCAAGCCAAGACTACTGAAGTTAATAAAAATCTTCAGTTCTTCATCTTTGGCACTAATGGTTAATACATACATTTGATCAATTTGCATATGTATATGTACTATATATGTGCATACATATGTATTTATGGGGGCAAGTCCAGAAGCATTACTACAAAACCATAGAAACCTTTATTGATCCAAAATGTCCACACGTGGAGCGGTTGTTTCTGTCTACACACTCAATCTAAGTCTCACATCGGCAGTGTTGGAATTTTCCAGGGTCTCAAATTATGTTCCCTTTAAATGTTCTTTGAGTTTGGCAACCAAAACGACGAGGGAAGAGCAGGCCTGTAGGTGGGTGGGCAAGGTTCCCCCCAAATGCTTGCAGGAAAGCCCCCACTACCCTCAAAGAATGAGCAGGTACATGGTTGGATTGGGAAGCACTCCCTGTCTTTCCAAGACACTTGTAAGTTTTCTAAAAAATTCTTCATGCGATCATTGAATCCTTGGAAAACATCTATGAAGACTATCCCGAGGAGTCCCCAAAACAGCCAGCATAACTTTCTGAGTTGATCTCTCTGCCTTGACTGGAACTGGCCCAGCACATCCTCAGAAGCTGCTGTTTTGACTAAGCTTTGATTTTGAAGTCACTATTAAAGGGACAAGACGAGCATATTACCAGGAGAACTTACCGGCGGCAGAGACCTGTTTAAACATGTTTTTGTTTGTATATATGAATGAGAATCACAGTGGCGCTATTGTTTGACTTATCTTTGTGTCCATGTAAGGAGTGTCAACAAGCTTGTAGCAAAATTGAAAGATAATAGAATTGTGTTCATGGACTTTTAAATACATGCACACACACACAGTCACACATGAGAATTAATCCAATTCACTTTGTGGTCACCTTTTTTTTCAGGGGACAGTCTCAGGTTGCCATACATTCTTAAAAAAATGATATTAAATATCTTTAAACCGTTACAAAACGGTGCAATGAACCCTTATTAAGACACCCCTGGCAAAAGAATCACAGATTTTAACACAGCCAAGGCCCCTGTGCTTGTGTCGCGTCTCATCTGTCTTCGCTCGCTAAGTCACCACCTTATTTCAGACTGCTGTCATGACACGTCCTAACCGTTTTTGGTATCTTTCTCTCACATACTTATATATTTTAAAATCAAGATATAATCTTGTGTTTTTCATGTCTCAATCCTTACTCCTTTATGTACAATAGATTATATAAATATATTTTATATCATTTTCTTATGTTTGTTTGTTTGTTTCTTAAGAAAATCAGTTTGGGAGATTCATCCACGTAGACTTGTACTCATCTTGGCCGCTCATCTCCACTTCAACATGCTACAACATTGTGTGGTTTTACATCAGTTTGTCCCTGAAGCTGCTTATGAACATGTGAATGGTTTCTAGTATTTTAATGGATGTATAAATATATTCCATACATGTTCACACTTCCCTTATATTGGAAATAAGTGTTCTCAATGTTCCACTCCAATAGCAGTACTCATTGAATACCCTCCGGATGACTATTGCTTAGGCTCAATCTATGGAAGCTTCAATTACTCAGCATGCTCAGATATATTGCCCCAAAGTCCACACCCATTTATACACCTGGCAATGTCTATCGGTGTCTGATTGCATTCTCATGGATACTGATTTCATAGTAGTTATTAAACAAAATTTATCAATTTAATTAGAGAAAAACTACAGCTTGTTTAAATTTGCATTTTACTTCCTTATTAGTGATAATGGCTATGTTTTTACATATTTATTACTACCTATATTTCTTATTTTATAAATTATCTTTTTGTTGTTTGTAGAATGACATGATTGGGCTTTGAAAAAAACTGAACCTAAAATAGATTTGTATCAATGTAGTTAAAGAAATTTCCCCCCATGCCCATCCCTGCATTCTACACCATTCTATTTGGTATAAAGTTTTCTGTCCAGAGTAAAGTATTATTAATCAAGTCATGTGTCACCATTAGGAGATAATCACATGGACTTAGAACTTTTGGACTCACTTTGATATTTGATTTTGGTTTGAGGCAAGTCACTAAATAACTGGCATTTAAAATTCTAATATTGAAAATGAATAAAATGTGTGGAAAAGAATATTTTTTTCTGTAAACCCTGAAAAAGAATCTAGTTGAAAAAAACCTCATTGGAACAGATATCTCATTCCAAAACACACACACACAAGAGCATTCGCAGGGAAACCTCGTGGCAAAATTCATAATTAAATGTAGTTATAGATGAGAACATAATTCAGGGCTGAGACAATTTTCTACTATGACATAGAGCCATAAGAAAAAAACTCACTTTAGCTAAGAGTCATAAAACAAGCTGGTAATGAAGCTCATTTGCAAGGGAAATGCAGCATTTGTGTGAACTGAGCTGATTGCCTTCCTTAAATGGGGAAAAAAATGGTAGTCTTTCAAACCTGATAGGAAGGCTTACTTCTCTTGGAGGAAGAGCAAGTTTGCCTCTCTTGTCCACCCCCATGCGTGGCACACACACCCCCACCCCGACCCATACTGAGGTCAGAAGGTTCGAGATGCAGAGATGGCACATAATTAAATGGCAATATATTTTTTAAATGAACAGGAATTGTGAAGAGGTTGCAGGTTTTAAGGAAAACAAACTCACCACAAATCTAAGGAAAATGTAGTCCAGGTAGTCCTTGACTGTGGATCCCAGTGGAAGTCAATTCTGACCTAAGTCAGATACCTTTGTTTATCCCCTTGACTTTTTATTAGTTTTTCCTTTTATTTTGAATATCTTGATAAATTTTATCTTTGTTTTGGGGACTCAGAAACATTACTCAGGAACTTATATATAGTTTAACACTACATATGGCCCATATTACTAACAATAAGATGTTTAAAATGAGATAGAGATAGTCATTAAGTGCAGTTTCACGTAATTCAAATACATCAGAAACCCAGAAGTCTCTAGAAAAAGGAAAAAGTCCTAAAGAGCAGCCATATATGTTGTAGTGTAAATTTAATGTCTTTCTTTAGCACTATTTTTCCCTAGTTACACCTTGGGCTGATAACCTTAAAGTCAGCAGTTTGAGACCCCTCAGGCTCTGTGGGAGAGAGAGGAGGCTTTCTAGTCTTGTAAAGAGCTACAGTCTCGAAACCCCACAAAGGCAGTTCTCCCCTATCCTGGTGGGTTGCTATGAGTCAGAATAGGCTCTTTAACAGTGAGTTTGTGGTGATGGGTGGAACTGAAGGTGCTCTGGTGTTGCCAGGGTTATGGTGTGCTCACCTGCTAACCCAAAGGCTAGTAGTTCAAACCCAGGGGCTGGGAGAGAAGTCCTGGTGATACCTAGGAAACCCTATAGGGCAGTTCTGTTCTGTCACATATCATTGCTGGGTCAGAAAAGGCCCCATAGCACAACAAAGGGGTAAAACTAAGCTTTGCCTGTGGTAGCAGGCATTTGCTGGTTTTGCCCGGGTGTGGCCTCTGTTCATCTCTGATCCCACTGGCACTCCCTGCCAGTGGGCGTGATTGCTGGCTTGTTTGTCAACGTATCTTCGCTCTTCTGGCCAAGGGATGGAGAGATGGTCTGAGCCAAACCAATCATCATTTTCTCCCTGGGAATCTGAATCGTGAGATCAGGGAGGCCAGGATGGAAGAACGGTGGGTGTTGATTTACCCAGACGTGGGTCTGAGAGGAGAACCCTTTGGTGCACCCCAGACTCCCAAACCGGCTCAGCTTTCTGTTGAGCATCACTGTTCAGATTATGAACTAGTCCTCCATCGTCATTACACTGAGTTTTCTGTCTGAATTAGCCACTGTGTCTCTACTGCTTTAATCAAAGGACCTCATCCGATACTCATCCTAAGGGGCCTCAGGTAGTCACTTTGGCTCTTTTTTTCCCAACTGTGGCCATTTCTGTTCATGGTTTGGGGCAAACCTAACCAAGAGAAGCAGGATCAGGTTATCTCCATTTTTTATATTATAAATTATAAAGGTCCAAATATATTGAGGGATGTTTTCATGCATTTTTGTGAATATGCTTGGCATCTGTCATTGTCTTCTTCTTCTTCTTTTTTAATTGTGATATACTTGTTGATGGATTCCAAAAGCAAATGTAAATCACTGTCTGAGTCAATTCTGACTCAGAATTGTCTGAGTCAATTCTGACTCAGAATGAGCCTGTATAGGATTTCTGAGGCTCTGAATCTTTATGGAAGCAGAGAGGTTCATTTCTCTCCATTGATGTTAAAGGGCATGTAAGTACACTAATCTACTTGGCCATCTAAGGACCCTGGTGGAGTAGTGCTTGCATGTTGAGCTACTCACCGCAAGGTCAACAGTTTGAAACCACCAGCCACTCCTTGGGAGAGAGATGAGGCTTTCTACTCCCATAAAGAGTTATACAATCGCAGAAACCCACAGGGACCATTGTACCCTGTCCTATAGGGTCACTATGAATTAGAATGGACTTGAAGGCACTGAGCTTAGTTTTTGAGTATCTGACCATCCACAGCTTCATTGGTTGAGATGAACCTTACCAGCCACAGAGATTCTGCTTTAAGGGCCTATCAGTAGTTCTTAGCATGTTAAGCAGCAGCTGATGGAGAATACAAGTTTCATAAAAGCAAAGACCACTAGTCCTTTCTTTCTGAATGCCCTAATCCTAGGGAATGATGTAAAGTCTCTATTATTTTTTATCATTCAAATGAATGGCAAAGCTCAGCCTGTAAGTATACCAAGTTTCTTTAGTTAAATCATTGATCTTAATATGATTGTTATTGAAATGGAAAGTTGGTTTAATACCTTTTTCCCAACAATTTTATTGGCACATAATTTATATATCCTACAATCGAATAGTTCAATCATTCAACCATATCAAGGGGGATTGTACAATCAGCACCACATCTATTTTAGAGCATCCCCCCATAGCTTTATACTTTAATGTACAACGTACCCACAAATATATTTTGAAAAGTGGTGATAGAATTAACCTAACAATATTAAAAGCCCAGCATCTCTCTGTCAGCTTCTAACACTATGGTGGTTTGCATAATGCTATTATACTGAAAGCTTGAAAAACAAAACAAAAACTTCACTGCCATCTAACAATTTCATCTCATAGTGACCATGTAGGACAGGGGAGAACTGCTTCTGTGGGATTCTGAGACTGTAACTCACTTCAAGAGTAGAAAGCCTCATCTTTCTCCCGTGGAGCAGGTGGCTGTTTCAAACTGCTGACCTTGTGGACGGCAGCCCAGTGTACAACTCACCGGTACTTCAAATACCAGCACAGTGAGCCACGGTAAACAGGTTTCAGTGGAGCTTACAGACGAAGACCAACTAGGAGGAAAGGCCTGGCCATCTGCTTCTAAAAACTGCCCAGGGAAAGCCTAGCAGACTCCAACAGATCAGTATCGGATTTATGGGCTTTCTTTGCACATGCAATGTTGTCAGCTTGGTAGGGGCCATCAAGTCAGTTCTAACTCAGAACGACCTTCTACACACAGAAAGAGCTCCTGCCCGGCTTTGCACCATCTCACAGTTGTCATGTCATAGGACATGACACGCAGAGACCAGTCCTTAAGGGAAGACATCATCTTTGTTGAGGAATGGAGAGGGCCAGTGAGAGCAAAGATCCTCGGTGAGATACATTGTGTGACTGCAATCGAGACTAGCCGTGCTGAGAGGAAGCCACAGGACAGGGCAGCACTTCAGCCTGTTGTCTGAAAGGCCTGCATTTGTTAGAGTTGACTTCACAGAACTTAACAACAACAATCATTTTAAAGGCAGCTGCTTCTAGAATCCCGAGTCCATCCACATAATAAACATCCAACGAGCACCTGCTAAGGTTTAGGCACTGAACTAATCACTTGGGATGCAGAATGAATGAGACTTCATTCTGACATTCACAAATATTTGCTGAGTACCTAAGGAAACCCACATTTCTGCCTCTGGGAGCCTTCATTTTGCTGGAGGAAGTTTACATGCAAACAGCTAAATGACAGCCAAATGCCCCGGGTTCTATGTCTTTCACTGCCTCTTGCTCCATGGTATGCACCTTGTACGAGCAGCATCTGTGGCACCTGGGAGACTGTAAGAAATGGGAGAATCTCTGCAGCTCCAGACCTGCTGAATCAGAACTTGCGTCTTAGCAAGAGCCCCGGGGACTTCTCACACAGAACAGCGTCTAGGAAGCCCCGCAATCGACATCATTCTGAACCACCACGTTGGAGCAACATAACCCTGTAGCCATCATTGAGAAGGCTCTTGGGAAAGCACTGCGTTTCCTCAAAGAGGAGGGAATGCAAAGTTGTGGGGCTGTGAGAGGATCAGGCTTTTCAGGAAGAGAGAATCCTGGGTCACTAAAAACAGGTAGGAATGTGCAAGGAAAGGGAATGGATGGGAGGTGAGACCCGGGGATGAATAAGGGTCAATTGTGAAAGCTACGTCCGGTGTTAGGTCTTTAAGGGTGAAGAGTTTCGCTTTTCAGAAAGACAAGTCCAGCAACTGTATCAAGAACAGTGGGCCATGGGGAAAATCGATGGTGGCAGGAAAACTACAAACTGGAGAAGAGACAGAAGGGCAATGCCATTATTCCCAAGCCCTCTCCCTCCTGAGTTTTGCACGGCACCACCTTATGGTTTTCAGATAAGAATCTCCTAAGTTTCACTGGAATCGTCCGTTTGGGAGCCGACAACGCAGGCTAAGGCATCAAGTAGCAAGCGGACTCAAGGATATGCAATGCGCAGTTTTGCTTTTGCCAGAGTCCGATTAGGAAAATTGGGGGGTTGGGTGCATGCTCATAAAAGATAATTGTGACACAAGGGCCAAATGCCAAACAAAAGGGGGAGTCGGTCCATACTATAGAAACAGCAAAGTGTTCATCTGGCGGGAATTGCTGAGAATTTTTAAAGAAGGTAAGGTTGTAAGTGGGTCTTTGGGGTAGGTCCGAGTCATCTATTTTGTCTTCTACTCTGTGCACTTCCTTTGTTACTGTGTTAGTCTGGGTTGACTAGAGAGACAAATCCACAGACACTCCTATGTGTGTACGAGAGAGCTTTATATAAAGAGTAATTGTATATTAAGAAAATATCCTGGCCCAATCCAGATCAAGTCCAGAAGTCTGATAGTAGCCCATATGTCCGATACCAGTCTATAAATTCCTCTTCAGACTCACGCAACACATTCAATGATGCTGAATGCAGGAAGAGCATGGACTGATGGGTGGAAAGTCTTCTGGATCCAGTGGTGATAGAAGCATCTCCAGGGCCCTGGCTGCCATCAGTGTGGCTCCATGTGGCTTGTCAACAGAATATGAAGCAGAGAGAGTGTGTGTCCTGCCTCCAGGGAGGAAGACAGGAATTTCCAGAATTCTCAGGAGAATGCCATTCCCATACAGAGGCCTCATTAACTATGACCTGATTGACAGACTAGACTCCACCCCTTCACTCAAGTTCACAGGAGATTATGTAAATGCCACAGTTACACTTGGTTATATGTGTATTCCTTGCAATAAGGACATTAAGCTTATCCAAATTTTCTCATTGATGATCATTATATCTCGAGGGCATACATTGGGGTCTTTACTCCCCTTGAGTTCATTTTTGTGCATGAGGTAAGGTATGAGTCCTTTCCCATTGCTCTGCAGACACAGATCCAATTTTTTATTGACATTTGTTGAACAGGGTGCCTCTTTCCCATTGAATGCTTGTTTTTTTTGTTTTTTTTTGGTCCTTTGTCAAAAATGAGTTGCCTGTAGATGGAAGTTTTTATTTCTGAGTTTTCCGTTCTTTTCCATTGGCCTTTGTATCTATCATTGTACCAGTTCCAGGCTGTCTTGATTACGGTGGCTGTCTAACAGGTTGTGAGGTTGGGTAGTGCAAGCTCTCCTATTTGGCTTTTTTCAGGAGTTGTTTGCTTCTCATGGGTCTCTTCCCTCTCCCTGTGAATTTGGTAATTCGTTTTTCCCTTTTATTAAAGGACGAAGTTGGGCTTTGGATGGGAATTGTATTTATAGTATTGATATTTTCACAACTTTAAGCCTTCCTATCTGTGAACATGGGATATTCTTTTGTTTGTGTAGGTCTCATTTGGTTTCTTGCAATAATGTTCTGTAGCTTTCTTTGTATAGGTCTTTTCTTTCTTTCGTTAGGTTTATTTCTAAGTGTTACATAGTTTGCGACTATTGTAAATGGTATTGTTTTCTTGCTATCTTCTCTTTGGAGCTTTCTTCGCTAGCATGTAGGAATCCAAGACATATCTGTCTGATGATTTTGTATTCTGCTACATCACCAAATCCCTCAATTTGTGTGTGTGTGTGTGTGTGTGTGTGTGTGTGCATTCCTTGGGGTTCTATCTACATAAAGTCATATCATCTGAAATCATTTTCTCGATTGTGTTCCTTTGATTTCTTTCTGTAGTCTCATGGTTCTGGCTAAGACATCTAGAAAGGTGTTGAATAAAGTGGTGATGGCATCCTTGTCTAGTTTCCATTCTGGTTCCTCAATAGAAGAAAATGCTGGCTGATTCCTAACTGCCCACAAAAGGGTAATTCCAATAGTTAAGGCTGTTAATACTCAGGTACAATTTTAGGCAGACATTTGGAAGAAGAAATGTCACATTACTTAATGTTTCTAAATCATATTATAACCATGCCTAAGGCCTCATTTCCCAGGTGGGCATGAAATTCAATTTCAGCCATAAATCGGGCTCCTTTATTGCAAAATTTGAGTCATACAAAGATCCCAGAAAAGAAAGACCTGCCAATCAGCCAATGAAAAGCTTACAGAGCGCAGACTGATTACTGTTGACATCTTCATTATCTAAGAGCAGGCATCCCCTGTGGGGAGTCCATATGGACTAAGTTTGTAACTAGGACGCTTGAGGATTAGGTCAACCACATTATCCCCTTCTGCACGTTCTGCCTCTTCTTGTGATACTGAGGGGCCCCATAAACTTCCACCTCTACCTCTGCAGCCCTGTTCTCTATTTCCTTCACCCCCATCTCCCCCAAACTGGTCCGTGGGTTAGGACTCCTCCTGATATTACCTCAACTTGCCTTTAAAAGCAGGGCTATACCCCTGTGGTGGGCAGCATAATGACTCCCATGGATGCTTGGATCTAATTTCCAGAACTTCTGGATCTTTTAGCATCCTGATTGGTGCAGTGGTTAAAGTATTTGCCTTTTAACCAAAGGTGAGTGGTCCAAACTCAGGAGGTGCCCAGAAGAAGAAAGATAGAGCCGTCTTCTCCCATAAAGATTATAGTCCTGCGATCCCTCTGGGCCAGTTAGAGTCTGCTGAACTGGGATGCTGTGACTTGGAACAGGCTCAGTGGCAGTGGGCTTTGCTTTTATTTACACATGACCTTGCATAGCTTAAGGGACTTTACAGATGTGATGAGACTACCCAAGAAGATCTGCGTGAGCCCAATGTAACCACAAACATTTCTGTAAGAGAAAGAGAGAAGCAGGAAGGCCAGGGTCAGAGAGAGATTTGGAGATGCTCTGCTGCTGGCTTCGAGGATGGAGGAAAGGCTATAGGCTGAGGCAAGCAGGTAGTTCTTAAACAACAACGATCGCAACCACAACAAACACCAAACTCACTGCCATTGAATCAGTTCTGCGAGCACAGTGAATTCTGCATCGGTCAGCAATTCAAACCCACCAGCGGCTTCCTGGGAGAAAGCTGAGGCTGTTTGCCCCATAAAGGACTTACAGAAACTCAAAGGGGCAGTTCTCCTTTGTACTTATACGCTCGCTATGAGGCAGCCTCTATTATCTGAAAAGGGCAAGAAATTAGGTTCTCTCCTAGCCTTTGAGAGAGGAATATAGTCTGGCCAATACCGTGGTTTATCCCACCGAAACCTACTTCAGACTCCTACCCTCCAGAGCTGCAAGATCATAAAGCCGGAAGCTTGTCCCGCAGATGGCAGGGGAGCAGAGGTGATCAGTGGAGAGAAAGTGGCAGGAACCTTAAACACAGACGAGGGGGTGATAGGCTTCTCCACACTCCTGTCCAGCACAAAGGAAGGAGAAGTGCAGATCAGAACACATTTCCTTATCCGTAGAAGAGACCAGCGATATTGGGAATAATGAAGTGACCCGGGGAAGGAGGGCAGGCTAGTCACACAAACCCCACAATGCCGGAATCAACTCTGGGTTTGGGGTCAGAGACTAGAGCACAGCATGGGTTGACCGAATGCCCAAATCTGCATACCTGAAAGGAGGGGGGACTCACAGGAGACCAGCTAACAGCAAAGACCCTCCAGAAAGCCAGTCCTTGCTGGGAGTCCACCATTAGCCAATTTAAGGTCCTGCATTCTGTTTTGCCAGGCCTCTGAGACTAGCTAAGGATATTGTTTCCAATGTCCCCCACCCTTGATAAAGTCACTCTTTCTATCCAAACCTTTTCTCTGACCCTCGTCTGAATTTCGTCCCTCGCCTGAAATCTTTCTTGCCAGTGGGACAAGAACCAAGGAGTGAAGAGGCTTGAAATTCTCCGAATCCTTCCGTCTGGTTTTAAGCCAACAAATGAGTTTGTTACTGCGGCGACAGGCAACAAGCACAGCCCACTTTGTTAGGAACAGGCAAGGCAGAGGATTGAGGGGCACAAACTTATCAACTCTTTTTTACTACATTTGAAATGACATGTTCATCACATCTTTTTTTAATCACCCAGGAAAATGGAGCCACAGTAGCAGGAAAAAGGAATCGTAAAGAGCTTCAAAAAGCCTGTGGAAAATGTCCATGATCTTTTGAATACCGGTTTCCCATAAACGTGTTGAGGTCCTCCCATATACGTGCCCATTGTTGAAGGAGTGGCGAGGTGGTCAAGCTTTTGTGGACGTAGTGGTGGTGGAAGGAGAAGGCTTCATCCACAGTGGATTCTTTGGTGCTTCCCAGACCTTGCTTTGCATGATTTTGAATTAAAAAAATAAACACCTTTCTTTTGTGTCTTTCTTTCTTTTTTCCCCTTCACCTTTCTTTTCTGTTATCAAATAACAAATCCCTATTTTAAACACCGGCTCTCTTTTTTTCCTTTTTTTGCATTAGGAGATGGTAATACAAGCTGCCAATACAGTTCATAATCCTTTATTTGAATAACATTCAAATTGCAAAAGGAGCTTGTTTACACTGCACACAATGTGAGTGTGAACTGGTTTCATTTTGCGCTTCCTACAGAGGGGATTGTTTTCAGGGCTCCAGAGAGGGCTGCCCTGGGCTGGGATCCAATGAGTCCCACGAGTCTGGTAACCAGTCTGGTAACCTCTGCTCTGCCAGTTCGGGCTCCAGCCCCGGAGCACAGACAGTCGGAGGGGTACTTTGGATAACTGATTCAGAGTGCTTTCGGAGAAGCCTAGGATCTGCACTCCCCAGGTCGGTCAGTAGTGACACTGGAGACAGAATTCTGAAAGAAGCTTACTGTGGACTAGGGATTTTGTGATCCTCCAGTCTGCCCTTGGTACAGGGAGGAGCTAGGTATCTGGGAATAGGAATCAACCCCCACCTCCTCGCCACCTCACCCATGCCTAACGGAATGAAACACTTCCTGGTCCAGGTAGTCCCCGCTCTTCTCATCAAGATAGAAGTGACCTATTGCCATCAAGTCGATTCCGACTCCTAGTGACCCTACAGGACAGAGTAGAACTACTCCATGGGGTTTTCTAGCAGAGAGCCTCCTCTTTCTTGTGAGGAGCACCTGGTGGGTTTGAACTGATGACCATATGTGGCTAGCAGCCTCCCACTGAATCTACTGCACCACCAGGGCTCCTTAAGAAAGTATTAGTTGGCTTTCACTTTTTGCCCTGCTTAGAGAACTTGAACTTCAAAAGTGCATCCTGCAGCAGAGAGTGATGCTTAACCCAGAGAGACACATCTCTCAATGGTGGCAGGGTGGGTGGAGAGCACATTCCTGGACAATGTCTCGCTGCACCCTTCTGCACGCACTCAGCCCTCTTTTGCTTTCTTTGTGTCACACAGAGAGTATGTGTCACATTTGTCTGGTATCTCTTAGCTGTTTTCCCGTGCGAATTAGGAACACTGAACAAGGGTGTGCCCGGCACCGTTTGTGAAACCCTCCGGAGGAACAAGTGCCCCTCTGCTGATGGCGGGGCCACTTGCCTGGCAGACACAACGCCTCAAAACAAAATGAAAAATTAACGAGCTAAAAATGGAATGTTGTTTCTTCTTCTTCACAGGTGCGTCTAACTGGACAATGATTTCTACCACCGCGCTCGAGGTGAAAAAAGCCCACCCTCCAATCTTAAATCCTGGTAAGGCTTCTGTGACACTTCGAATGCTTTCCCAACAGTCGTTTTCCCTACTCTGCCCAGCTCCTGTTACCTCTCTCCACCTTGAGCCTCTCACTTTCTAAGTGACACGGTCATCTGGGAGTCTCCATTTGTTTTGGGTGCTGAAGCCTTTTGCTCTCGGGTCTTTAAGCTGTGAGTTAGTTACTTAATTGAGCCAACCTGGCCAATAATCACAAGTGGGGTTAACTGAAGGGCAGAGGGATACGCGGCTCGGTGAGTCTCGCCTTTGTAGTTCTCAGGTCTCTTGCTTTGTGATGGTTGGACCAGGAGCAGCTGCCTTAGCAGTTCCCTGCTTCAGCTGGCCAGGCTCAGTTCCTGCAACATATCCCCAAGGAGAAGCCACACGGACCTACCCCGATGCAGCCCTGGGTGCTGGAGCAGCCGTGTGGAGACCCCTGCCAGCGCTGAGATGCTTACATGTTCACTGACTCGGCTTTCTTCCTGCAGTCAGCGTCATTGTGTCTGTTTTGTGAGCTGGAGGAGGACTTTGTGGATTGGTGTTGGACATGTGGGTTAATGTTGGACTTTTGGGCTTGGGCAGCACTGGGGTGGGATGTTTTCTTGATGCGCACTTAACCTTTATATAAAACTCTCTCTTATACATGAGTTTTTGTGGACTTGTTTCTTCAAAGTATCCAGACTAACCAGACTGAACCAAAGATTGAGTGCTCTGTGATGAGCATTCTAGCACACACGTACACGGCTGCGCTTGACCCTCCAAGAATAACCAAAGAAATGGAAGGTTGCCCAAGCTCTGATTCAACAACCGCCTGTCTTGACTACTCATGAATCTCTTCTTGGGTTTGACATCCACTGGGCCATCTGAACATTCTCTCAGAACCATAACCTGCTATCCAGCTCCATACCTCCAGAGGAGAGCCTCTGCCTCTGAGAAACCCTAACCGGGCATCCTTCCAGCCAACACAATACTCCTGACAAGTCTCAAGGCCATTTCTGTTGAGCCCAAAGCCTACCCTGTCATCTTCTCACCTAAGCAGCCATCATTGCCTGCTCTATATCACCTCTCTCCAATGCACTTGAACTTTCTAAAGCTTTCTAATGGAAGTTGGATTTTACTCATGGCCCTTGCCTCAATTCAGGATCAGAGTCCATTATTTTTTTATTAACTATGATTATGGCTCTCACTTATTACATGCTTGCTGACTGACCCAGGTGCTTCATGTAATTTCCAAAATAGCATTGTGATCTTCCTTTTAGAGAGGAAGAAACGGAAGTTCAGAGAAGTTAGACTTACATGTTGGTAAGTAAGATACAGGTTGTCCCAAAGCTAGGTCTCTCTGGCTTGGTTGTTGTTAAGGTGTTGTCTAGTGAGATCCAACTCATAGCAAACGCAGGTACAACAGAACCAGCACTACACCGTCTTTACAATCCTTCCCAGAGCTGACCCCATTCGTGCAGCCACTGTGTCAGGCCATCTGGTTGGCACGCTTCCTTTTTAACCCTTGACCTTCTGCATTCCTACGTAGGATGTTCTCTAGGAATGACTGACTCTTGATAACATGATGTTCCAAGTACATGAGATGGTATATTCTAGAATTCCCATTCTTCCCAATGCTATCCTGTTGGGAGCCGATAGCCATTAAGACCTTGGCCTCAGACACGTAGCAGAAACTTGGCCGCTTTCTAACAGCAAGGCTTTGTTTCCTGCCCAACTTCGCCCCCACATTCCAAGCTACTGTAGCATGAGCAGTTCCGATAACTGACCTTGTTGCCATTAGTCAAAGTACTGAGCACCTATCGAACTGCAGATATACCATGTTAGGAACATCGGGATAAGTTCACCCGGTAAGCCTTGATTTGCACGCCGACGGCACCACGGACGTCTTTGAGTACTGTTGCGCACCCTTTGTACCTTATTGGGAACATGTGGCTGATTGGTTGTTGTACAGTGTGCGGTTGTTACACAGTGTGCTTCATTGGAATATATGCCTCCCACTTCCTTCTCTGTTGTAAATATATACCCCGAGTTTTGGCAAAATAAACGGGCTTGATCAGCACTTGTCTTGCCCCGTGTTTCTGTGTCTTTCTTCCATCCAGGTTCGTTGCCCCTCCGGGTCACCGTGTGAGGGTCTCGCTGGATGAGACCCTGACACTATCCCAAATTTTTTATGATCCTGATTGCCAATAAAACATAGGTAAACCCTCTTATTTTACTATCTATTGTATTATGTGTGTCCTCTCATTCTTTGCTGTGCATGATGATTCTCTTTAATCTTACTTCTACTACCCAATTTGGTGACTAGTCAGGTTGGGCATTTTCTCAACTTTCCTGCACCTTAGAATGCACTGGGGGCAGTTCAGATTAATGACGCCTCCCTTACTCACCCCCAGAGCTCATGATGTAATTGATTGGAGATGGGGGCAATGTCTCAAACTTGACTGAGCATCGGAATCACCTGAAGTGCTTGTTAAACCCACCAATGGTCTGCCCCACCCCCTGAGGTTCTGCTTCAAAGAGTATATGGTGAAGCCTGAGAATGAGTCTTTCTACCATGTTCCCGGGTGCTGTTGAAGCAGGGCTGAGATGTGCGTAATCTTCAAAGGACACCAGATGATTGTCACCGGGAGTCAAAACAGCCAACACTGAGAACAAAGTCAAATGGAGAATATCATATACTTCACTCGTAAGTGAAGCCTTTTATAAAAATTAAAAACAACAACAACACTATAGACCGTGAATCTGACAGACTCCTGGTGACCCAGGTGTCGATGGAGCGCAGTGACCCACGATAACTGGACTCTCCTTGACTTCTCCATTTCAATGCTTCAACTTGAGCACCAATGTGAGGCCTACTGAGGTGCGATGTTTCCGGTGGCTACAAATGAAAGTGAGCCTGGCTGCGGGGAAGTCCCCACTGCCACATCTAACAATGGTTCCACCTTGACACTGTGTCTGGGTTGGGGATGTGTATTGGCAGCAGGAGCACGGTTGACAGGGGGAGGTCCTGTTAAATCATCAAGAAGGGCAAAAACACATGTCTTCTTTCAGGAACGGGTTTCTCCGTCGGTGGACAGGTTTCAAATCACCAACCAATCATCTTGGCCACACACTGGATTTTTCAGTCCATAAAAGCTAAGCATGGGTGAGGATTCGTTCCTGATTTTTAGCTTCTTTCACCAAACCTTTATACCTAGCTTCTGTGGAATAGAGTTTTTGAAAGCCCTGGGCGCCACTGACCAAGACAAAACAACAGAAAAACTTACTGCCTCCTAGCGACCCTCTGGGGCAGGGTGGAATGCCCCTGTGGGTTTCCAAGACTGTAACTCTTTACAGGCATAGAAAACCTCGATTTTTTCCCCCTCAGCGGGTCCGGTAGTTTCCAACCGCTGACCTTGCGATTCCCAGCCGGATGTGTAACCGCTACACTGTCAGGGCTCTTCACATTGACCAAGAACATGGATTTCTCTGTTGGCTGAGGATCGCACACGACTCTACTTATTTTTCACGGAAGTGGTGAAGGGCAGGTCACATGCTCACTGCGATTCTCCTTAACTTTCCCACGCTCACTTCTGGAAGAAATATGAACTCACTTCTCCTGGCCTCTTCCTCCCTCGGCTGCCCCTCCCCACCCCATTTTCCCTGATGGTGCTCCAAATCCCTCCGAGTCACCTGTAAATTGGTGCACGTGAAATCATTTCTGTCTCCTCTAAAATCTCGTCCTTCCTGCACGATTTGTTTCACCAGCTGCTGCGCCCTGAGTGGCAGGATGCTTACCATGGGAAATGCTGCCAGCGGTCTCCCTCTCCAGCACGGGAAGTGCTTCCGACTGCAGCAAAGCCTCGATTCCCTTTCCCTGGTTTTGAAGAACGCTCACAACTGTAACAAATGCCACGGGCGTCTCAAGGCTCTCCATTCCCCGGGACTGTTTTAGCAGGTGCGTTTCTTTTCCATTAAGTCCTGACTGCCTCTGGTGTCTGATAAGGACGCCATTAGAACGGCGCCAAACTTAGAGTCCGACTAACGGGAGTGTAACAGCCGCTCTCAAGGGCGGTGGATGCCGCCTCGTGCTGTAGGCATGACCACCCACACGTGCCCGGACGGAGACACAGCGAGCGACCCTTTAGTTCACACCTGTACTTTGCCAAGTCTTCTCCCAGGAGCCCTGGGGTTCCCCCACAGCTGCCCCAACATCTTTCTTCCTCTCTGTCAAATGCTTTCTCATTGCGATTGACCTGGTAATGCAGACAGTTAACACACTCCAGTGCTGACTCGCAGGGTCAGGGTTTGAACCCCTCGAAGGCAAGGCTTGGCAATGTCCATCCCGAAACCCAGCCCCTGAAGACGCTCGCGAGGAAGACAGTTCTATTCTGACCTACGTGGGGTCGACATGCTTTGGAGCTGATTACTGATTAAACTGGGAGTGGTTACTGATTAAACTGGGTAATGCATGCACCTGTTTTAAACGTTTATTAACTCAAAAGAACTCACCGCCGTCAGGTTGGTTCCGACTCTTAGTGACGTTATGAACTCCTAACCGGAGGTGGATGGTGTAGTCCGACCCCAGGGCTCTGCAGCAGAAAGGCCGGGTCATCTGCTTCCATAAAGATTACAGCCAGGAAACCAGGTGGAGGCGTTCTTTCTACTTGGTCAATTGGGGTTAGGCCTGAGTCAGTGGAATCAACTCCATGGCAAAGGCCTGTTTTCTGCTTTTGGTTTGGTTTGGTGATTGGCACAGCCCATTTACCAGCAGAATAGAGGGAGGAGAAGTTGAGGAGCCTGGAGTTTTCCTCTGAGCAAATCCAAGACAGCCAAATTTCCTGTTGTGAGCAAGAAGCAGTTTCTGAAGTTTGGTTCACTGAGGGCCTAAGATATGCTTCAGAAAACCACTGTGATTCAGGCTTCCACCAGTTGCAGAACCTGGAGTATCCACGGAGACCCTGATTTCCAAGCATGGCGCTCAGTGCCTCCCGCGCAGCCTGCCTTGACTTTGGTTCTGCAAGTCATGTTGTCTGGTGTCATTGGTGGGTCAGCGAGGCTCAGGTAGGCGTCTCACTTTGGAGTCGCTGAAACCAATCCCTTTGAGAAAGGGAGTCAGTGAGGCTGCCCCTCTGTGCCAGGAGGGTTTGTCCCATGGTTTACATAAAAGGGTAAGGGTGGCGGGTAGCTTGACTGTGCTTTCGAAGGAAAAAACCCTGAAACGGGCTGACCCATTGCGACAGAACCCATGGAAGGAACGATGGGGGTTCTGAGGCCGCAAGGTCGTCCAGCACTGTGTGTGGTGACAGCCTTGTGCAACACGAAGGACAGTGGCTTGGGAAGCCTAGGTGTGAGGGCGTCCTTGCCAAGGGGACACCTCTGGCCTTAAAACTCTGGCTGATCAGGTCGCAATCTGTCCCTGGAAAGGCTCCCAGCAGCCAAGAGTAAACATCCCTCAGGCCCTGTCGAGTCCGTGGGCAACCCCAGTGCTCTGGGCCAGCAGTCAGTCTCTGGGCTGTCACCCATTCTGCCCCGAGGATATATATGGTGATTTTCTTGCTTTGGTGTTTGTTTATTTGCTTATTTATGTTTGGAAAGGAAGGGAAGATGGATGCATGAGGAACACGCTAGAATTTTGGTTCGGGTCACATGTGTGGTGAGGGCATGTGTGATAACGAAGCAGAAAAAGTCGCCGTCACTCCATTTGCCTCTCGCACGAATAGAGCAGTTTACTGAGTGCGCACAGGCGATGCCTCATTTGAACAGAAATCTTCTTGGCTAAAGTCTATTCTGAGAGCATTGTCTTGGCACCGGAGGCACCCAATAGGAGTGATCGATCAGGGCGCAGGAGGAAAGCCAAGAATCAATTCTGGAAGTGGTTACACTTATTTTACTAAGCATGCCCAGGGTGTGCCTTGTACAGTGTATCGCCCTGCATATGGACAGACCTGGCTCCTTCCCACAGGATGCTACAGCACAATTTCAACAGAAGGGCACTGAGGGACTGACTGAGTTTGGAAGGGAGTGCCTGCGAACGGAAATAAAAAAGCGACAAGCGACCTACACCTTTCTACGGAAGGGAATGCCAAGCCAAAGGGGGGAAGCTGAGCTCCCAGAAGAAAGTTATTATGGGCCTGCGGAAGAGCCCAGAAAGGCAACTGAGGAAGGAGACCATTCCTCTGACTTGAGAGTGGGTCATACCCATGGAGCTCATTCGTTCATGTGCATCCACAATCCCAAACCCGCTGCTGGGGTATCAAGAGAACAGAAAAGGAGGGCGCCATAGGATTTCCAAGGCTGAAATCTTTTTTTAAAATCATTTTATTGGGAGCTTGTGCAGCTCTTATCACAAGCCATGTATCCATCCATTGTGTCAAGTACATTTGTTGCCATGATTATTTTCAATACATTTCTTTCCACTTGAGCCCTTGGTGTCAGCTCTCATTTTTCCCCTCCCTCTCTCATCATCCCTCCTTCATGAACCCTTGATAATTGATAAACTATTATTTGTTCATGTCTTACACTGACTGCTGTCTCCTTTCATCCACTTTTCTGTTGTCCATCCCCTGATCACTGTGATCAGTTTCCCCTTTCTCCTCCCACCTTACCTGGTATCGCTATTCTCATTATTGGTCCTGAGGCGTTTAGCTGTCCTGGATTCCCTGTGTTGCCAACTCTTATCTGTACCAGTGTACATCCTCTGGTCTAGCCAGATTTGTAAGGTGGAATTGGGATCATGATAGTGGGGGGAGGAAGCATTAAAGAACTCAAGGAAAGTTGTATGTTTCATTGGTGCTATACTGCATGCTGGCTGGCTCATCTTTTCCTCGTGACCCTTCTGTAAGGGGTGTCCAATTGTCTACAGATGGGCTTTAGGTTTCCACTCCACACTCCCCCTCATCCACATTGATATGATTTTTTTTGTTCTGGGTTTTTGATGCCTGATACCTGATCCCATTGACACCTTGTGATCACACAGGCTCATGTGTTTCTTCCATGTGGTCTTTGTTGCTTCTCTGCTAAATGGCTGCTTGTTTATCTTCAGACTTTTAAGAACCCAGATGCTATATCTTTTGGTAGCCGGGCACCATCAGCTTTCTTCACCACATTTCCTATGCACCCATTTTGTCCTCAGCAATCATGTCCGGAAGCCAAGCTCCGCAGAATGCCAGGTTATTATTCTTCATTGAGGGAGGACTTGAGTAGAGAAGGCTGAAATCGTATGGAAGAAGCTGCCTCAATTTTCTACCACAGATGAATTGAACACCAACATTTCAGTTAGTACTTTAAACATTTTGGTGCTCATGTCCACACACACACACACACACACACACACACACACACACACACACATTAGGCTGGGCTATCTAGAGATGAAACCGATGGCAATCATGTATGTCTAAGAAAGCGTTTATATCAAGGAGTAACTGTATATCAATAAGGCATCCTAGCCCAGTGCAACGTAAGCCCACGGGTCCATTGCTAACCAGAGTCCTCTTCAGACTCAAGTAGCTACTGAATGATGATGCAGACAGGTGAAGCAGGATGCAGGAAGATCACAGGCCAGTAGGTGCAGTGTCATTTGGATCCAAGGTCAGTGGAAACATGCCATGGCACCAACAGCTCCCAGATAGGGCCACGCCTGATGGCAGGCACAGAGTCCCCAGCAAGCAGAGGTGAAAGGGCAGAGAGAGAGGTAAGGACTCCCTAATGCCTCTCTTAAAAAAGGCCACTTCACCAAGGATGCATCATCAGGCTGTGAGTTGATTGACAGTTTGGACCCCACCCCTAGACAAGTGCAAATGGACATAAAGTCTAACTACCACATGGGTACGTGATGGAGTTTCAAAAAGGTCATGGAAATTTCCATTCTCTTTTCATTGTATTTTCCATGAACATTTTGATAGCTATAAAACAATCTTATCCTGAAAGTATTCTTTGATAGAAATGCCTTAATGAAACGATTAAAATGCCTTATATAAAAAAGAAAGTATTCCTTGACTGGCGGGCAACTGAGACAAGAATCCAAGAAAAGGAAAGAAGGAATTGTCAAGTTGGAGAAAATGGCTCTCAAGCCCCCACTGCCTTTGGCTTCCCTCGGCACTGCTTGCACGACCTTTTCACGCCGGATCGCAATGGTCAGTTTAGTGGGCCATGCTAAGCTCTTGTTTGAACTAGTGGTGTCTCTTGTTCATCAATAGGAACTATTGCAAGTTTCCACCCTATGCACTGCTACGATGCTGGAGATTTACCACCCACATTCCAAATACCAGCGCAGTTACTCTGTGGGTAGATTTCACTGGAACTTCCAGACAGAGACAGACTAGAAAGGAAGGGGGCCATGCTCTGCTGCTGCTCATAAGGTTTTTAGTGCCAATTCCTCAATAGTGAGTGGATTGCCTTGTCTTCCCTCCAACGTTACAGCAACATGCCAGTCACCACACTACGACTGAACGCTTCATTTTAATTTTCATCCACCATGCCTGAGGACTGAAAGAGTATTAGGACCTGGATGGCCTGGTCCCCACCAGGTCATCCTCATTTTCCCCCATAGATGGTCTATCTAGGATTTTGGAATCTGGAGAATTTGGCCAGCTTACAAAGTGTTGTGTGATCTTGATTTCTACTCCCACTTCTTGAACCGGCAATTGCCTAATAAATAAAACACACAGAGACAAGGCAGCAACACATTATATGCCGAAACCAGACAAAGGAAGCCGGATTTGAACGTGTGTTCCAATGGGACCCCCAGCTCTTTGGTTTAGAGTTTGAAATCATTTGTACTAACACAGTGTCTATTTAGTGAGCTGTTTAAGCTGTTTGAATTTCTATCTCCTTACTCTGTGATGGGCACTGTCTGGGCTGGAGTCAGGACTTATCCCAGGCAGGTTCATAGAGGCATCAAGCCCTGGCAAGCCTAAGTTCTCCTCTTTTTTTTTTAGTTTTCCTATAACTCCAGGTCTTTTGGGGGGATTCAAAATTAATCACCCAAATATTGTTTTCTGAAAAACTACACACTTATTTAAAACAAGAATTGTATATGAAAACCTTGTTCATTTCAAGAGACTCAGTTTTACTTTCTTAACTAAAATTACATGAGGAACATCCATCAAAAGTGACAGGCGCACATTTTCCATTCACAGGCTGCCTTCCCTTCCCCTCCTTCCAGAAGATAGCACTTGCCTTAGAAATGTGGACGCATCCTTCGCTGATGAGGTTTCTAATGTTTGACTTCTTTGCCATTTCACCAAACGTCACCTGCATTGTTTCCAGCATCTCTCTAATGTGTCATTCACATGGAATCTTCTCTCATTTTTTGACACATGATCATCTCCAGGTTTCGCTGCAGATTCCTTTGACTCAGTAATCAGTCTGCCCTACATTCTTTTGCATGCCTTTCTTGGCATCTCTGAAGTTACCGTGTTCCTCTCTTTGTATCATTACCCTTACTTCACATTTCCATATTTCTCTCTACTTCTAATCTCGTTCCTGGAAAACACATGGAGATAATGAGCCCAGCCTGACAGGCTGACTTTAACCTAACACTGTCCGTGATCTCCAACAGCAGTGGATTTCCACGCAGCAGTTCTGAGCACTTCCAGGGGACCGCCTGCGTGCGTGGAAGAAGGAATACGGAACTGAGAAGAAGAGGGAAGGCCATTAGCCCCATAACAAATCGCAGCACATCCGTGATGGTGCTGAACTCCATGCAAACACCAAGGAGCCCAGGGGGCCCGTGATTAAGTCCATGGCTGCCAACTAAAAAGTCGGTGGGTTCAAGCACACCAGCTGCTCCACAGGAGAAAAGATGACAGCCTTAGAAACCCTATGGGCAGTTCTACTCTGGCCTGTAGGGTTCCTGAGAGTCAGAATCGACATGGCAGCACTCAAGTGGGATGTGTGTCTCCGCTTCCATTGACTAGTCCAGTTGACTCAGGGTGCTGCAGACCCCTCTTTAACTGGGACCAGCTTCCTCTGAATGGGAAGCAAACTTCCTCACAGGGAGGGAGAGAAAACAAGTCGTTAGGCTTTACCCACTGGATTGTGTAGAGTGCTCCGTGAACACAGTGCAAATAAATAAGACAGAATTAGTCCAGTTGTCTCTGCAAATAGAAAGGGCATCCCGCTAGTATTTGGATAGAGCTTGAGAGAAAAGAGAGAGGGCTTTGTCTGTGGAGTTCTAACAAACATTGGCTGCACTCGCTGTCTCCGGGGCTATTTGTCAGCCTTCTTTCACAAGGCTCCATAGCAAATTCCTCTTTGTGAACACTTGGCAGTTCCTCTTGCAAAAGGACAATGGGAACCTCTGGCTTGGTCATTCAGTCGAGAGGAGTGTGTCACAGGTCCGAGTCAGTGTTCGACGATGCTTGAAGCAAAGATAACTCCATGCCAAGGCTGCCTCAGGTTTCTGAGGGCACCTGGCCTGGCCTCCTTCTGTTTTCTGTGGCCTGGCCTGTAGCAGATATGTCCACCAGAGCTCACTGATTTCAGATGAAGGCTCTTTCCCATCCCTGCTGAACGAGTCATTTTGTTCTTGCCGAGATTTTTAACTAGTTGACTTAGAAGACAGTGACCTGCCCATTGCCCCCTGATTTTCTCTGCTTCTCCCTGTGTTGCAGAAGACCTCGCATCAAAGACCAGGCCTGCAGAAATCGAACCTAAAGGGAAGCTGTGCAGGGTGGGCCTCCTCTGGTTTCAGGAACTGCCCTGTTCCAGAGTCTGTGAGCCCAGTTCCTGCGTCTGCTCTCTCCCTCGCTGTGAGCAGATCTAGCCGCTCCACTCCTAAGGAACACTGCTGACAGTGGGTGGGGTGCAGCCGAGTGTTGCAGCGTCACCTCCCAGAAAGTCTGGAGCATCCACTATCTCAGCACATCTCAAGTCCAAAGCCCAGATGGAAAGATCTGCTTCCGTGCCATTGAGATGGACACAGAGTGACAGGCGTGCAAGAATGGCAGCTGGTCTCACAGACAGGAAGGGATCCTCCAGTTTCAGTCCTGGGCCAAATGAAAGCGCTCTGCTGACAGCATGCGAACAATAACAGGAAGTTTGCATCAAGCCATAAATAAAAACGAAAGACCGAGGGAGAAGGGGGTAGGGGTGGGGGATGCGTGAGCTTCCCAGAGGCCCGGGTCAGAAGTCAAGTGACCAGCCAAGCAGTGTCCAGTCACATAGAAATTTGGCTGCTGCCCCAAACCTCTCTCTGCAACTCTGTCCCCTGCATGTTTCCAACATCCTCTTCTCCACATCTCTTCAGGGTCACAGTCATGGTCATGGTCACAAGCACTTGGAGAAACCGTTTCTGATGAGAGTGTGCATGGAGAGCAAACCCAGAGAAGAGTCGGTCACCCTCAGGGTGGGGGGTGATGACAGACATGACTTGCCTTCCTGTATGCACAGTCCTGGGCAGGCCTATTAGCCCCAGTACAAGAGAGAGGCTAACCCCATCTTAGAGGGATTGAGAATATTTTGAGAAAAATACAGACTTTGGTCTTCTTAGCGGAAGCTATGCAAACCATCACAAGCAAGTCCGGTCGTTCCCAGGATGCCCGTCACCAGGCAGCTCAGCTAGCCTTGCCGTTCACAACAGTCTGTGGAACTAACTCCACAAGACTAATGAGTGCCTAAGTTCCTCCCTGACGTCAAGTCAGGGGCACGGGATCCACCCATACCCACGACCCTATACGAGGCTCACGCTGGAAAGATTAAGGGTGATTGTCCCCCTAAAAGTATTTCCAAGTCCAAAGACACCATGCAACCTCTGGTTACCTCTGGGGGTGTGAGGGGCTCTTCCATAGCTCCCCACTCCCACTCTCATTGGGGTTACTTCTTCCATACATTTTAGCACTAATTTGTCTCAATTATACTATAAACTTAGCACTCACATACAGGGATCTCCTAATTCCCCCATAGTCTTTGTGTTAGTCTGGGTAGACTAGAGAAATGAACTCAGAGACACTCATATATGTATAGGAAAGGGTTTTATATAAAGAGTAATTATATATTAAGAAAACAGTCTAGATCAAGTCCATAAGTATGTTAGCCCATATGTCTGATACCAGTCTATAAATTCCTCTTCAGACTCACGCAACACATGCAAGGATGCCGAATGCAGGAAGATCACAGACCAGTGAGTGGAAAGTCTTGTGGATCCAATGGTGGTGGAAGCATCTCAGCACTGGCAGGGTTCTCCATGTGGCTCCTCCAGCCCCAGGGCCCTAGCGTAGCTCCATGTGTCTTGTCCTCAAGAAAAAGGAGCAGAGCCTGTGTCTGTCTCGCCTCCAGGGAGCTATTTATGTCCATTGTGCCTCCAAATGAGGCCATCAAGCTGCGACCTAATTGATAGGCTAACCTTCACCCCATCCCTCTTAAGAGTCTCAAGATGACAACAGATAACATAACTACCACAGTGTCTACCTCGAGATGGTAAATGTCCTAAAGTCAATGATTGTATGTCCTCTGCTGATTCCCTGTGCCCAGCTAGCATCGGGCCTGCCATGTCCGGAAGAGCCTAATAACTGCCAAGTGAAAGAATGCCTGCCTGCCTAATCAACTGGATAGCTAGTCTGACTTACAGTGGAAATCTGCTCTTCGTTTGGTTTTGGAGACTGCAATAGCAAAGAGAAGCCAACCTCTCCTTCATGGAAGACTCTAGCTAGAAGAACAAGTTTATGCTCGGTCAAGTAGTGGGCCATCTACAAAGGGGACAATCCCCAACGAGCTAGATCGACCTAAGGCCGCAATGATAGACTCAGGGACAGGAGCAACTGGGAGAGTCGTGTTGCATGGGACAGTGCTTGGTCCTGTTGTACAGAGGTTCACTATGCAAGTTAGAACCAACTTCATGGCCCCTAACAACACAATAATAACCTAAAAGAACAAACCCTCCTATCAGATAAGCAAGTGAGGTGTTATCAATAGAGGCGCGGATGGCATAGTGGGTTACAAATTGAGCTACTAGGGATGTGGGCTCATCAGCCACTTCAAGGGGACAAGATGAGGTGTTCTACTTCTGCCAAGATTGAAAGTCTTTGTCCTATCGGGTCACCAGGAGTCAGAATTGACTTGATGGCAGCCAGTTTTAGTTTGTATGTTATTGATATTCAGTTCATTCGAAACTTAGCCTTTACCTAGAGAAAGTGCCAAAGGGGACCACAATTTTGTAGAAATCCAAATAATCCGTTGACTAGTGAGGGATTTGTTCTGGTTACTATGTAAGACTTATTTTGCAAGGTATCTGTGAGTCAGATGATTTAAGTATCGTATGTTAAAAGTGGTATATGATGTAACTTATTGAAGCTTACTTTGCAGTTAAATACAAATCCAGAGGTAAACAGCAAGAGTTAATAAACTTTATCTAAGCCACATCATCTAGGAAGTCATTGATGTACCCAGAAGAATGTAGTGCAATCATTCCAATTTAAAACCCGGGATCCATTCCCCCAAATCTAACTATTTTAGGTGGAAATATTTATCTAATTTACTTTAAATTCTCAGGGTATATCCTTATTATGTCTTGCTGATGGTTCTCAACTGGGAGAGATTTTGTGCCCTCTCCCTCCCCAGGAATGCGGCTATGTTTGGAGACAGTATTGGTTGGCACAACTCCAGAGGGTGGGTTGCTACTGGCATTTATTCCGTGAAGGTCAGGAATGCCAGGAAGCATCCTACAATGCACAGGACAGTCATTCACAACAAAGACTAATCCAGCCTCCAATCTCCACATTGGGCAAGGATAAAAAAAACCTCTGCATTATGTTAAACACATTTTGCTTTATCTGTAATAATCCAGTGTCAACTTGGTGAACATGAACATGATCATGAACTTGACACTCTCAAGGCTATTGGTTTCACGAGTCTATTACTCCAAATTGCTATTCTTATTTAGATGGCCTGTGTTTAGCTTTTCTCTTCCTTTCCTGATCTTCTCTCAGGCGATTGCTCGGGGCAACTCTCAGAGTGTCTCTGTTCTGCAGTTTTGTCTTCTAATTTGTGGATTCTCATTGGCCAGGCTTGGAAAATAAGAATATGAGTTGTATTAGAATTGTGTATAAATTAAACACAATTCTAACATCAATAAACTCAATAAAAGACAGGGAAATCTGAAGAGTCAACTTTTAGGGGGGGTTACTAGTGATTAAAGTTACGAGACAATTCTGAGTTAGTTAACTCAGCCACTCATTCGTGCACACCATATAGATTTATCTGGAGAAGTAGTCTCTCTGCTGGTTTCTAAGGTAGAGCAGGACTCTCGGTGGATGCCTTTAGTCTGGGTGCGCAGATGGATGTGTTTTTTAAGACTACAGTCTGCATAGCTAAGTATGTCCAAGGGGTGGGAGGGTTAAAGTTGAAAGTATGTAGACACATCTAACCCAGTCCTGGGACAGGCAGCAAAATGGATTTCATGTATAAATCTTTTGGGCTGATTCTTGGCGATATCAATTTAGGGCAAGAATATTGGAAGAGAGTATGTGGGCGGTGGTTGCTGGTGTCCATGAGTTTCAGAGAGCAGCACGGTTGTGTGTCCTTCCTAAAAAGAGATGGAAACCATTGCTGTGGGTGGGGGAGAGAGCTGTTAAGAATGCCAAGACCTTTATATCCTTTGGAAACATAAAATAAGAAGAGTTAAGAAGAATTTTAATTTGGGTGCTTGAGATTTTTGAAAGAGAACCAACGAGAGAATGAACGACTCAGGAAAACAATGTTATCTAGAGTCTTCTATAAACATATTAATTCAATAGCTTGGAGATAAGGAGCTGTATAAACATGAGCTACTGCCTATTATAAGTACTATAGTTGAATTAGTTTAGGAGGCATGACCACAATCCTGTATGCAAAACTGTATAGGATTGGGTGAATTGATAGAAAGGGGTATAGAGACACTCATTCCTGTATAACATCGAATGGAAAATCCGGGATCTGAAGGAGAAAGGGAAACCTTGGTTGTCGAGGAAGAGCTAAGATTTAAAAAAGGCTGAAGACAAAAGGGGCTGAAGATGAAAACCTGACTCCTCACATCACGTGTACAAATTAACATTGCAAAAGATCCTGCTATTGGGTTGTTATAAAGACCTTCCTACAAAGAAATAAAGTCAAGGGATTAAATGGGCCATGCTATTTCTTTTTAAATACTTTAATATTGTTCTTGGGACTTGAGAAATTCATGGTGTTTTTGCGTCCTTGCCTTCCATTTATTCCAAGAAGAGCCATCTAGCTGCTTCTCATCTGCCATAAGAGCCTCTGCCAAGACACCACCGGCCCTTAGAATTGAATCTGGAGGAGGCTGGATGACCTTGCCCAACCACGAGGAAGACCCTGACACTCAGTGGGATAAAGTGATGTGCTATAAAACACACAACTAGAAGAACTGGCCAGACAAGCCAGACTCTTCATTAGAAATAGTATCTAGGCTGTGTGGCTTACTTGGTGAAAGCACCTGTCTAGTAAACAGAAGATCCTGGGTTCAAGTCCCAGCAAAGCCTTCCTTTACTTTCCTCATTGAACAAGCAAATGCTTGTTTAAAATCAAACCTGTACAGAAATAGAATCTAGTAGCTTCCCAAGCAGGGAAACTGCATTCTAGAAAACATTTTGAAAGAACTCCCAATCATGTAATTCTGTGTAAAGGTTACAAAGATGACACCGAAAATTAGTGTAAGCAAGTTGAAAAGAACAATGGACAGGTGAGAAGACCTGGTTGAGGTGAGATATGGGCTGGTAACTGAATCTCATGGACACTTAAACACTTTGCCATAGAGAGAGAAGAAATGCACTGGCCTTTGTAACTCAGAAGAGCTTTGGATCAAATGAAAGCATGGATGTGTTGGGGAATTCCTTGTAATCGATACATTGTCATCCAATAGAAGTCTTTCAGAAGCAGGGTTGGCTCTTCAGCCTGTGGACCTGAAAGTTGGCACTAGAAACACACAATTTCTTAATCAATTTCAGTTATCTGCATAAGCAATTAGTCACACCAAAGTCATATATGCAAGATCTCAGAGCCATTGAATGCAGGTCTCACTGCCATTGAATGGATTCTGGCTCGTAGTGACCCTCTAGGACAGGGCAGAACTGGCCCTGTGGGGTTCTGAGACTGTAACTCATTACAGGAGTAGAAAGCTTCATCTTTCTCCCCCCAGGATGCAGCTACACCTCTGACATTTGCAAATTCAGGAAAAGATGAATTGAGACTTAGATAATACACATCTAAATATTTAAAAGTTTCTAATCAAACTGGTAAATAAAATATATTCTATCTTATCTCTATATAATGAGCCCTAAGGCTGCAATGAGTTGGAATCAAGTCAGTGGCAGTGAGGTGAAGTGAATGGTGCAGTGGGTTAGCCATTGGACTGCTAACTGCAAGGTTGGTGGTTCAAACTCACCAGCTACTCATAGGAGCAAATTACTTGTCCTAAACGGTCAATAAACTCCAATCTACTTAGCCCCCAGGCCCCAGGAAATCAGCACAGGAAGGCAAGAGTTTTTTTCCCTCTTATTATAGAAACACCTACATAATGCCTCTGGTTTGCTTCTTGACTAGTACCGTTTAGGCTTCTTGATGCAAGTCATTAAATTTCAGGCCTTTCACAGGGAAATGTCGCCCACCCTGGAATACCACCGAGAACACTGTGAAGAAGGCATGACATTTCTTGATGTGGTGTTTTCTTTCTGGAATGATCTAAGCCCAAGTCAAACCAAACCTATGGTCACGGAGTCGAGTGTGACTCCCAAGGACCCTGTCAGACACAATAGAACGCTCCCTCGGAGTCCCAAAACGGGAAGACCAATTGTGTCAGACTGGGTTCTCTGGGGGAGCAAAACCAGTGATGCTGTATGTGTATGTGTGCAGAAAGAGGTTTCTATCAAGAAATGGTTCACACAGTTATAGAAATCCAGTCTGGCTCAAGTTTGTGGGTCAGATATAAACTAGAGGCTTCTCCTGGATCATGCAGCTGTGGTGGCTAATGGACAGGAAACAGGAAGATGAAGTATGGGGACCACAGGCCAGTGTGTACCAAACTGAGTGAATCTGAGGTTGGTCAAATGACATCACAGATGTATTTCAATTCCCTTCTGCTCTCTGATCACGTTGTCCTTCTTACTAGAGGTAACTATTATCCTAAAGTTGGTGAAAAGTTCTTCTTGACCAAGAGTTTCTTGCTTTTCTCAGATAATATGGTTTGGCATATTTTTAAATAACTGATATTGATCGAAATGATTTCATTTTTCAACTTGATTTTTTTACGTTCTACTTAATGTTTTTGACTTCAGTTCATGATCAAATGTGTTCTTTTAGTTCATTGTGTTTCACTCTTGAATGGGATGTAGATTCTACTATATAAATACACTATAATGCATCCATTTATCCGTGGATACGCATTTTAAAATGTTGTTAGTGATACAATAACTGCTATAATGAACACCCTTGTGTAGATCACACACACACACACACACACACACGGGTTTCTCTAGAAAAGAACCATAAAGTAGTACTGTTGGATCCTAGGATATAGCTCTATCTTGACCAAATATTGAAACATTGACCTCAAGTCATTGAACCAATTCATATTCTTGCCAGCATTTTATGACAGTTCCCACTTCTGTACATAATTGTTAATACTGTTTTGACTATAACATAGCTCAGTCTGTTTAATTTACATGCTCTCGACTACTAGTGAATAATTATGTTTTCATATGCTGATTGGCTACTTGGCTTTCCTTTTCTGTTTTGACTGTCCATAGCCTTTGCAAATTTTTCTGTTGGCCTGTTTATATCTCACTGATTTATAGGAATTGTTTATCTAGAGACAGAGAGATAGCTGTCACAAAGGCAACTCTAACTCATGCCTACCTATGTATAACAATACCAAACCCTGACCAGTCCTGAATCATTTCATGATCACCAGCATGTTCAATTCACTATTGTGGATCATAGCTATTGTGCCACCCATCTCAACAGTTCTCCCTCACCCACTCTGGCCCTTCACTTTACCAAACATAACCTCCCTTGAGTGCTTTCACCTTCCTGAGAATGTGTCCCCATAAGGTCAGCAGTTCCAGTCCACCAGCCACACTTAGGGAGAAAGTTGTGACTTTCTACTCCTGTAAAGAACGACAGTTTCAGAAACCCACAGGGACCAATCTATGCTGTCCAGCAGGGTTGCTGTGAGTTGGGATTGACTTGAAGGTAGTGAGTTTGGTTGAGCTTTTGATAATGTGTCTGAAGCAAGATAATCTGATAATATTCTGTTGTAATCCATAAAGCTTTCATGGCTAATTTTCAGAATTATTTTACCAATCTAGTCTGTCTGAATCTGGAAATGTGAATGAAACATAGCATTTGGAGTACCCAAGGGTATCAATTCCAGCATCACAGGCCATCACAGTATGACACACTGACAGATGGGTGGTGATGCGTATAAACATCAAACTACTGCTATATATATTACGATTCTAATCCTTAGTTGGTTATATGAATTTGCAAATATCTTTTCATAACCTGTGCATTATCTTTTCCTTTAGTTTATAATATATTTCCATATAAATTGTCCAATAAGCTGTAGTCAAATATACATTTCCTTTATAAGTTTGGGTATGTTTGTATCTGATTTTATGAGATATGTGTGATCTTTTCCTGTCTAGATTGTAAAAAGGTGTTTCTTATATAATTATTTCCAAAAGTTTTTTCTTCACATTCAGATTTTTAATCTATCTAGAAGTACTATTTCTCTACCCACATTGATAGCTAATTTTCCCAAGCACCATTTGTTGTGTACTCTACCATTTCTTCAATTCGTAATGCCATTTCTGTGATATCCTGCGTTTCCATATGCAAGGAGCTGCTTCCAGACTCTGTTCTGCTCATCAATCGATTCAAATTGCTGTGTAGAGATTGTCTCATTTATTTTTCATAAGGTGGCTTCCAACTTTTCTCAACCTGAATTTTTTGTCTTGAGATGCAGAACTGTTTATGTAAACTGGTCACCGTTTCCTGTTTTCTCTAGGGGCATAATGAAATAGCAGTTAGTAATCTCTCTTGCAAGGAATGAAAGCGCTGCTGCCTATTTTAAAGGAAAAAATGTTTTTGTTTTTTACAGCGCAGAAGGCTCACAGAATTGACAGGAGACTGTGAGAGATCTGGCTGAGAAAATGGGTCAGATGCAAAGCAATGCCAGGAGACGGAGCCGAGCGCAGTACCGACGGGTGCCACTTGGGTCCTGGAAGCGGTAGAGCTGATGCCGTAGAACACCTTGAGCTGCTGCCCTCCGCAGCACCATGGGGAAAAGTCAGCTACAAAATGGAGCAGTAGGAGGCTGGAACTGAATGGACTCTGTAGAAATGACCTTTTACGCATTGGAGATTACCCCACAGACAAGCAATTTCACTTGATCAAACTGATGTTGAGTTACTGGCATTTCTCCTGAACTAGCCAGAAGACATTGATATCATGGCACCTCCAAAGATGAAAAATATTTAGCTTGACTTGATTCTCCGTCAAATAGGTCCCCAGATTTATTTGACCTACTGCTTATTTTTCAGGGGATTGGGTGGGGGGTAGTCTCGGCACCCAGCCCTGGCAATGAAAAACTTTTGTACGATAGCCCATAGTCCAGAATAAAGTGATGTATCTGATTTTACAATCTCCTTGGATCATTGCAGTGCTCCTGGGCAGTGTGAGGTGGTATCTCCCCCTTTGGGAAACACTGCTTCATCCAGTGGACATAAACATTATACACACCTGCATCAGATGCTCCTGGATGCGTCTTAGACTTACCTGGGAAGCTCCCCCCCCCTCTTTTTTTTCCTTCTTTAAACAATTGCTGGCCTGATAGGGGGAAGAACCACACTCATGGGTACACATTCTCTAGAAGAATCAACCATCTGAGATCAAAAGGGGAGCACTGACCCCAGGACTCAGGTCAGGAAGGTTAGGAATGGATATTTGGAGAGAGGAAACATAAAGAAGTGGGAAAAGCAATATTATGTTGAGGGGGTTATAATCAATGAGATGAAACTGAATATGTGTCAGAACTCCTGAATGTAAAATCAACACTCTGCTCTTGAAAACCTTCGTCCAATTCACCATAAAAAATTAACAACAGCAGCTCTGAATGCCCTCCATTCACTCAATCTGCACCTTTGGGGCCGATACCTGAGGCCGATACCTGAGCGTTAATGCTGTTAAGCTCTTCCCCTACCCACCAAGCGAGGGCTGAGACACACAGCTAAACAAACAGCTGTGCAACTAGAACAACAGTTGTGCTAACACCACTTAAGAGTGACAGGATCTCTACGCCGACGCTGCTCCTCCATCTTCGGTTGGCACAGCGGCACAGCGTACCAACTCACGCAAGGCATCGACAGACTGGGATCCGTCTCAAAAGTGCCCCGTTCGTCAGTGGAAGCAGAGGCTGCTGACACTCAAATACTCTGGATGACATGCAGCAGGATCTAGTGTTCATAGTGGGGGGAAACGTTCCTCGGACCCTTTTTTCTCTCCTTGGTAATGTTAATTTTCTTTAAAAAATATTTAATTTCTTTAATGGGGAAGAAACGTATCCCATTTGAAGAGAACCCTCATTGACTTGTGGATTTATAGCTTCAAGGAGATAAAAAGATTCCCTTTGCAAAATGCATAGCATACCAAACTTTATCTTCATCTAGAGAACGCCAACCTTATAGATATAATTACAGTCAACAGTTTGGCAATTAAAATATATCACTCAGAACAAGGTCTTTTTTTTTTTTCTTTCAGAACAAGGTCTTGATGGCAAGGGAATTTTTCCAGAGGCATGTTTTTGTGCAGATTTGAGTGATTTACTGCTTTAGATTGATTGGAGTTCTTGCTTTCCCAGAGAGGGAATTCTTCCAGTCACTGTAAAGAGGCCCACGAATGGCTTTCGAGTGAAATTGCTGTAATTACTTTAATTATATGTGAGGATCTCCCCCCCCCCACCCCCAGGACACAACTCTTTGTTTAGCTGGTGTTTCAGCCCTAGCTTGGTGGGTAGGGGAAAAGCTTAAAAATGCTGATACCTTTCAGGAGCGACCAGTCCCCGGAGAAGGACACGTGCTGGGTAAAGTAGAGGGGCCCTTGGCGAGAAGGGATGGACACAGTGGCTACCGCGAAGGACTCAGACATAAGAACAATTGTGGGGCTGGTGCAGGACTGGGCAACAATGAAGGCTGCCTGGATGGGGCCCCCTTGGGATCAGAACACTTGGTTTCTACATGTTCCCACCGGAGTGCAGGATGGACTTGGGGAGGTCTTGCGCTTTCCCAGGTGCTTTCCATTACTCGATCACAAGAGAATCACCTGCTGTAAATTTCCACTGTCACATCAGATAAAGCAAGAAGAGTAACATGTATGGTGCACAAGCATTCTCCGGGGAGAAGTGTATGGTCCAGACTATTATACATCATACCTCTGAGCATGACAACAAGTTAAAAAATTCCACAGAATCTGGACTAAGTTAGGCTAACTACTAGTGTGGGTTAGGCGAACTACAAACAGGAAGTAAGTCTAGGCTACAATTTCATTATGTTCTTGCTCTAGAATTTATATTTTAAAAATAAGATAACCAGGTGAAGGATCAAAAGAGAATGAAGGTAGGGGTATTTACTACAGAACTTGACAAACACTATTTTTGATCTAGTTCAGCTCTACAGCATGCCTCCGATCTGAGTGTAATTATTGAGCTGTTATTAAGGTCAATCTGCTTTCTTTGTTCTCCTCCTTCAAAGGCATTATAGGCAAACAGTGAGAAATTCCATCAATTTGTTACACAGCATTTCAGGGGCACCAAGATGCCCTCCCAGCCACAGCAATGAGGCAGCTCTAAGTAGCAGTTCACTCCCCACCGTGGCCGCTCTCCTCCTCATCCTTTCCTGATAGAGCTTCTCCACTCTTTCAGGGTTTTGCAGAGAGTCCTGGCGGCATAATACGTGGCCTATGAGTTGCGCAGATCAGCTAAGATCAGCTGTTGGAACCCATCATTGGCTCCAGTAGGGACGCATGAGGCTCCTACAAAAATGTAGTCTTGGACACTCAAAGGGACAACTGTCCTCTGTCCTATAGGTCATTATGCATTGGAATCAAATTGATGGCAGTGAGTTTGGAGGTTTCCGCATTCGATTGTGTTTGAAGCAAGATTTCTTTGAGGAAAAACATTTTCAAACCACTGCCTTGGAACATGAAATGTGAATGAAGGAATTGGGTTGCATCTCACATGACTATTCCTCACACCACTATTCCTGAAACTATTGCTGTTCACACTATGTTTGCCTTCTCCCTCAACAAAAATTGCCCCGAGGATCAGATTGTATTAGAGAGGAAGTGACTTTTTCACTACACTCTGAGCCATCCATCTTTCTAGCAGCGAAACAGAAATGGAGAGCGAAAGTGCCATCCACTTCGCTACAGTTGTATGTGGAATTGCTGTAGAGTCATTCTTGGGGCGAACAGCATCATAAAGTTGTGAATCAGAACAGCTGTGATCGAGAGGACTGATGGTTGCCCCACTACGAGATGCGACATCCCTCACTAAGCCATAGTCCTATGGGGGACAACACTGGAGACACATTGTGGGAAGTGAGCCCAATCTGACTCCACCACACGGAGGCAAAACACTAAGGGTGAGCAACAGCACAGCAAGGGAAGCAGAGTCAGGAAGTCCCAAGGGAATACCAAAAATAGACTTTGGGGACAGGGTGTGGCACCCCATCGGACTCAACCAGAAAACACTCCTAAAGGTCAACAGACCTTGAACAATTTACAGGCTTTCTCTTTTTTTTTTTTTTTGTCATTGGTTTTTGTTGTTGTTGTTTTGTTTTCTTTGTTTTTCTCTGTCTTGGTTGTCTTACATATTATTATCTCTGCATGTCTATCGAGATAAGATAGGCAGGTTAAACAATATGGAGGAGAAAACAATGAGACCTACATTTCTGGGGGGACATGGGAGAGAGGGAGGAAGGGGAAGGAAGTGGGTGTTAACAACCCTAGGAACAAAGGAACAACAAGTGATCCAAAATTGATGGCAAGGAGGGTGTAGGAGGCCTGGTAGGACTTGATCAAGGACAATGTAACCTAGAGGAATTACAGAAACCCAAATAAAGGCTGAGCATGATAGTGAGACAAGAGGAAAGGAAAATGAAATAGAGGAAAGAACTAGGAGGCAAAGGGCATTTATAGAGGTCTAAATACAGGCATGTACATATGTAAATATATTTATAAATTATGGGGAAATAGATCTATGTGCATATATTTATAGATTTAGTATTAAGGTAGCAGATGGACATTGGGCCTCCACTCAAGTACTCCCTCAATGCAAGAACACTTTGTTCTATTAAACTGGCATTCCATGATGCTCACCTTCTCGACACGATCACTGAAGACAAAGGGGGTGCATAAGCAAATTTCAATGAAGCTGATGGTGCCCGGCTATCAAAAGATATAGCATCTGGAGTCTTAAAGGCTTGAAGGTAAATAAGCAGCCATCTACCTGACAAGCAACAAAACCCACATGGCAGAAGCACACCAGCCTGTGTGATCACGAGCTATCAGACACCCAAGAACAAAAAATCATCTCATTGTGAATGAGGGGGAGTGTGGAGTGGAGACCCAAAGCCCATGTGTAGGCAACTGGACATCCTCTTACAGAAGGGTTGCAGGGAGTAGAAGAGCCAGTCAGGGTGCGGTACAGGACCATTGAAACATACAACTTTCCTCTAGTTCTTTAATGCTTCCTCCCCCCACTATCATGATCCCAATTTTACCATACAAATCTGGCTAGACCAGAGGATGTGCACTGGTACAGATAAGAGATGGAAACACAGGGAATCCAGGATAGATAAACCCCTCAGGACCAATAATGAGAGTAGTAATACCAGGAGGGGGAGCGGAAGGTGGGATAGAAAGGGGGAACCGGTCATAAGGATCTACATATAACCCCTCCCTGGGGGATGGACAACAGAAAAGTGAGTGAAGGGAAACATCAGTCAGTGTAAGGCATGAAAAAATAATAATAATTTATAAATTATCAAGGGTTCATCAGGGATGGGGCACGGGGAGGGAAAGGGAAGGGAAAAAATGAGGAGCTGATACCAAGGATGCAAGTAGAAAGAAAATGTTTTGAGAATGATGATGGCAACAGATGTACAAATGTGATGGACACAATGGATGGATGGATGGATTGTGATGAGTTGTACGAGCCCCCAACAAAATGATTTTTAAAAGAATTGTGATCAATTTTCGGTTTTCCTCTTTGATTCAGTTTGTCCTAGAGGGAGGAGACATTAAGGGACAGCTTCTGCAATCATGATTTCATATAATCAATGTCTTAGCAGAGACCTTTTCCCAGGCCCATTAGGCGGAGCTCTGTAACTTGTGTCATTTGGTACAGGTGTTTACTATCATGTTAAGAGTCAAATTACTTCGATTATATGCTTACTTCTTTTTTTTTTAACCTTTTGATTTTGTTTTATTGCGGGTATTATCTAGGTTTTTAAAAAAACATTTTATTAGGGGCTCATACAACTCTTATCACAATCCATACATATCCATACATCAATTGTATAAAGCACATCTGTACATTCTTTGCCCTAATCATTTTCTTTTCTTTTTTTCTCCTCTTTTCTTTTTTTACATTTTATTAGGGGCTCATACAACTGTTATCACAATCCATACATATACATACATCAATTATATAAAGCACATCTGCACATTCCCTGCCCCAATCATTCTCAAAGCATTTACTCTCCACTTAAGCCCTTTGCATCAGGTCCTCTTTTTTTCCCCTCCCTCCCCGCTCCTCCCTCCCTTATGTGCCCTTGGTAATTTATACATTGTTATTTTGTCATATCTTGCCCTATCCGGAGTCTCCCTTCCCCCCCTTCTCTGCCATCCATCTCCCAGGGAAGAGGTCACATGTGGATCCTTGTAATCAGTTCCCCATTTCCAACCCACTCACCCTCTACTCTCCCAGCATCACCCCTCACACCCTTGGTCCTGAAGGTATCATCCACCCTGGATTCCCTGTGCCTCAAGCCCCCATATGCACCAGTGTATAACCTCTGCCCTATCCAGTCCTGCTTACTTCTTATAACTACTTAGTTGGTAAGTGCTGTGCACCAGAATGAACCATCTGGGTGCTAGGTCAGAATAGGAAAGACTGTGAGTCTGGGTAGACTAGAAAAACAAATCCATGGACACAGATATGTGTATAAGAAAGAGATTTATATACAAGAGCAATTGAACATTGAGAAAACATTCCAGCCCAGTCCAGATCAAGTCCATAAGTCTGATATTAGTCCATATGTCTAATACCAATCTATAAAGTCTTCTTCAGACTCATGAAACACATGCCATGATGCCAAATTTAGAAGATCACAGGTCAGTGGGTGGAAAGTCTTTGGATCTAGTGGCATTGGAAACATCTCAGCGCTGGCAGGGGTCTCTGCATGGCTTCTCCAGCACCCAGGGCTGCATCAGAGTGGGACCATATGCTTTGTCAGCTGCTTTGTCTTCCAGTGTGTGAGCAGAGAGTCACCCACCTCCAAGTAGTAAATACCAGAATTTCCAGAATCCCTAAGGGAAGGCTATGTCCATAGAGAAGCGTCATTGGCTAGGACCTGATTGACAGGCTAGACTGCACCCCTACACACTTAATCCTTAAGCTGACAATTATATAACTACCCCAGAGATGTATATGTAAGGCATCTCCTCTTTGCAATCCTGTCTTTCGTCTATGATCACACCGTCGGTCAACTTCTTTGTTCTTATGTGGCAAAAGAAAAAAAGATGTAGCAAAACTTTAAAAATAGTTTTATTGAGATATAATTAATATATCATTCAATTCAATTGCTGAATTATATTAAGAAGAGTTGTGTAGTCATCACCAACTTCAACTTTGGAATATTTTCCTCCTTCTAGTACTCATTTTTTTAAATTTAATAAATCTTTTTATTGGGGCTCATACAACTATCACAATCCGTACATACATCAATTGAGTAAAGCACCCTTATACATTCGTTGCCCTCATCATTCTCAAAATTCGCCTTCCACTTGGGTTCCTGGAATAGTACTCATTTTTTAAAAATTTGATTGGCGTATACTTCGCATATCATACAGTTTAATCATTCAATCATTACCACAATCAATTTCAAAACATTTTTTCTTGATTGTAAAACTCAACAGCTGCAAGGCCGCTTTGGCAGTCAGTCCAATAGGATGTCTCTATGAGTCTGCATCAACTCAAAAGTCAGTGAATCTGGTAACTGTTTACCAGATTACTGGAGTAGATTATCAGATTTATAAAACTTTTGTTTGTTTGTTTTGTTTTTTAAATCATTTTATTGGGGGCTCGTACAACTCTTATCACAATCCATCCATCCATCCGTTGTGTCAAGTACATTTGTTGCCATCATTTCCAAAACATTTTGTTTCTACTTGAGCCCTTGGTATCAGCTTCTCATTTTCCCCCTCCCTCCCCGAAACTTCTTCCCTCATACACCCTTGATAATTTATAATATTTTTTTCATGTCTTACACTGACCGATGTTTCCCTTCACTCACTTTTCTGTCGTCTGGCCCCCTGGGAAGGCGTTATATGTAGATCATTGTGATGGTTCCCCCTTTCTCAACCCACCTTCCCCTTCCCTTCCTGGTATCACTACTCTCAATATTTGTCCTGAGGGGTTTAATCTGTCCTGGATTCCCTGTGTTTCCAGCTCTTATCTGTATCAGTGTACATCCTCTGGTCTAGCTGGATTTGTAAGGTAGAATTGGGATCATGATAGTGGGGGGCAGGGGGAGGAAGCATTAAAGAGCTAGAGGAAAGTTGTATGTTTCAGTGGTACTATACCACACCCTGACTGGCTCGTCTCTTCCCTGCGACCCTTCTGTAAGAGGATGGAGGACTTATAAAACTTATGCGTACTGTGTGACATTAAACAAACAAAACGCATGGCCATCAAGTCAATATTGTCTCATACTGACCCTATAGGGCAAGGAAGAGCAGCTCCTATGGGTTTCAGAGACTGGAAATCTTTTTTTTTTTTTTTTACTTTTGAGCCACGTGCATTTTTATTATTATTATTTTGGCTGCCCCATAACTTATTGCCTCATGTGTGTCTCAGTTCTTTTTTTTTAGCATATTAAATTTTATTTTTTTTTATAAATCATTTATTGGGGCTCATACAACTCTTATCACAATCTGTACATGCATCAATTGAGTAAAGCACCCTTATATATTCGTTGCCCTCATCATTCTCAAAATTCGTCTTCCACTTGAGTTCCTGGAATCAGCTCATTTTCCTTTTTTCCCTCCCCCTCCCGCCCTGCTCCCCCATCCCTCATGAACCCTTAATAATTTATAAATTATTATTTTATCTTATCTTACACTATGGAAGTAGAAAGCCTCTTCTTTTTCCCTCTAGCATCTGCTGGTTTTACAATGATGCCCTTGAGGATCACAGCCCAACGTGTAACCACTATGTCAACTAGGCTCCTCAGTAAACATTATATGTTCAGACATCATCCTACTGATTCTGGGCTGATCCAAATTGGAGCAACAGCCTCATTCCAGGAGCTCTTTTCATGACATTTGGAAACAATCTGGTTGTTCTCTGGAAATGATCAGTGATCTGAAACGCTATCAAATCCCCCAGATCTCAGAGTTAGAAACAACCACAACCAACCATAGCTTGAAGAAACTTTAGAGTGTGTCTAGGTGAACCTTTTTATTGTCTAATGAGGAAGTCGACCCCCAGTGAGACTGGCCAGCCTGGAAGGCATCACATAACTAGGAAGTGGCTGACTCAGGCTGGACCTCAGACCTCCTGTGACCAGGTCACTGTTCTCATTGTGTCACGTCATATTTTTGTGTTTTCTGGTTTTGTTTTGTTTCACCTTCCTGAAGCTTCCCAGGAGGATAAGTCTTTAAATAAAAAGTGAAAGGATTATGAGTGGACTACCTAGACTAGGTAACTGCATAGACTGGAGGGAAGACGGAAAGTCATTGCTTAGTGGACACTGAGCTGTTAATAAAAAAAAGAAAAATCAAGTTCACTGCCATCAAGTTGATTGTGACTCATAGTGACGCAGCGGGGCAGAGTATAGAACTACCCCTGTGTGTTACAGAGACGGGAATTCTTTATGGAAGTAGATAGCTTCATCTTTCTCTCGTGGGGAAACTGTTGGCTTTGAAGTGCTGACCTTGCAGTTAATAGCCTAGTATGTAACCCACTACACCACCTGAGCTGTTGAAGTGTTTGACTTACAACCTTTCATAGGTGGGGGAACATATTCACAAGATTATAGGGCTAAGGTGTAGGTGTTACTTACTTGCAATTGTGTGGCTAAAGAATGATGTACAGGTGCCAAGTTGGCAAGGGGTGGATTGAGTTAATTTCTTGTGCCAACCTGGCCGATAAACACATATGGGGTTAATTGAAGGGTGGAGAGATAAATGGCTAGGTGAGCCTCGCCTTTGGAGTTCTCCGTCTCTTGCTTTCTGGTGGTCGGACCAGGGTGCAGCTGCCTTAGCCAGTTCCCTGCTTCAGCTGGCAAGGCTCACTTCCTGCAAGACATCCCTAAGGAGAAGCTACATGGACCTACCCTGATGCAGCCCTGGGTGCTTGAGCAGCCGTGTGGAGACCCCTGTCAGCACTGAGATGCTTACACATTCAATGACTTGGCTTTCTTCCTGCAGTCGGCATCACTGCGTGTGTTTTGTGAGATGGAGGAGGACTTTGTGGATTGGAGTTGGACATATGGGTTAATGTTGGACTTGTGGGCTTGGGCAGCACTGGGTTGGGATGTTTTCTTGATGTGCACTTACCCTTTATATAAAACTCTCTCTTATACACGAGTTTCTTTGGATTTGTTTCTCTAAAGTACCCTGACTATTACAGCTGTTAATGAACCAAACTCACTGCCACAGAGTCAATGCTGACTCATAAACTAATCCTGGTGGGTTTCTGAGACTGTACCTGTTTACCGGAGTAGAAAACCCAGTCTTTCTCCTGCACCCTGCTGGTAGTTTTAAACTGCCAGCCATGTGGACCGCTGTCCAACACATGACCACTGCACCAGCAGGCCTCCGAGCTGTTGATAGTAATGGAAAATGTAGACTGAGACAGTGGTGATATGTGATGTGATGAACATAAGCAGTGTCACTGCTTCACTGTTGTCAACTAATGCTGCATCGGTAAAGGTTTTGCTTTGTAAATACGTACATATATCTCACAAGATAGGTATAGATGATGGATAGATGATAAATGATGATGATAGATAGATAGATAGATAGATAGATAGATAGATAGATAGATAGATAGATAGAGTAGAATTGGGGTCCCAGGCCGTGAAAGTGACTGTGAAGGAGTTTTAAGTGACCATAAAGGAATTAGCAGTGGGAGACGTGGTTGGTGCAGTTAACACCTGCTTGGTTGCTGATGGAAAGCTTAGAGGGCAAATCCACCCAGAGGTGCTCCCCAACCCTGAAGACCTACTTCTAGAAAATCAGTCACTGGTGGGAGGAAAAAGCAAAAGCCTATGTGGGATGCAGTTCTCCTCCCACACACCTGGTCACCCATGGCTGGGGTCAAACCCAAGGTGAGCCGCAGCAAGAGGGCTTGGGCTAGCCTTCTTTGTAACATTTACATAAGAAAGCAAAGACACAAATTCGGAGCATTCTAAACTATTTGAGTCACTCAGGCTGAAGCAAGCCCTAGAAGGTAGTAACCACAGGGGCTGAATTGCTTCTGCCTGAAATGGACCTTCCTTGCCTTGAGTGATACACTCAGGACTCCTGAGCAGGCAGCAGCTTCTGTCTAAGCCTGCGCTGTCTGTCTGTCTGTTTACCTGAGAAGGCTGGTGACACTCAGGGCAAAATGTCCTGCCGCAACCAAGTGGGCTTTTGCAAACCCAAGTGAATAGCAACCTGCCTGCCTCCTCTCTGGTTTGCTGACAGGTTGATTTCTGGGAGAGTTAAATGTAAGGTTGGCTCTAGGCGAAATTGCAAAGTGAGGGAGTCAGTTTCCAGCACACTCTCCTCCCCCCATTAGCACCCTGTTCTGCAGTCTTGGGGTGCTCACTTCTTCAGCCGCAGCTCCAAGCCTTTCTCCTTCTCCTTTCCTCAGCAGCCCCCACCCTCACCCCGCCTCCCTCATCCTGTTGCCTCTGGGCAGCCCGGGCTGCTCCCTTCCAGGGCTAGCTATTCTGACACACAGGCTTGGGCAAGGCATTGGTGGCTGCTAATGGATTCATTCATTCGCTTCTTTCCAGTTAACACGCTTTCGCTGTAGCTAGAGCTGGCTGCCAACAGCTTAATCAGATTACTCACAGGTAGGAACCTCCTGCAAGACAGCACGGGTAGAGCAGCAGACAAGTAGCAGAGGGGCTTAAGGGGCTTCCCTATAATTGTCGCTTGCTTCCTCAGGTGAGGCGCTGGCCCTTAGTTACTCACCGTCATTGAGTGGATCCTGGCTCACAGCAGCCTTGTACAACAGAGGAGAACTGTCCCTGTGGGCAGCTGCAAATCTTCTCAGGTGTAGAAAGCCTCATCTTTCTCCCATGGAGCTGCAAGTGGTTTTGAACTGCTGACCTTGAAGTTAGTAGCCCACTGTGTAGCCTACCAGTGCTGCTAGAACAGGAATACCACAAATGGGCGGTTTCAATGGACAGCAGCTTATTTTCTCCAACTTTAAATCTCCAAACCCACCGCCAGAGAGCCCACCCTGTCACCGTGGCTCTGCATAGCTTTCCAAGACCATAAGCCTTTACAGGAGCCCACGCCGCATCGTTTGCCTCTCTCTCCCGAGGGGCTGTGGGGAGGTGTGAGTCACAACCTTGCAGTTAGCAGCCCAACACCTAACTCCCCGCCCCCACGCCCTGGGTTCAAATCCAAATTCAGCGGCCACAGCTGTGGGGGGAGGCGTTTTCTCTGTGAGGGCTCTGGAGAAAGGTTCTTGACTCTTGAGCAGGTTCTGCTCCTGGGTGTTCTTCGTTTGGCTCAGCTTCTCTCCCATCTCGGCTCACTTGCTGGTTCCATCTCTTTTATATCTCCAAAGAGATTGGTTTTAAAACTGTCTGTTTGCTTACTGTCTCGTGAACATAACATAGAGCCTCATCCCTTGTGTTAGGGTACAAAAGAGATGCCAGCCTGAAATACAATTTAAGGAGAATACGTATGACGTCTTTAAAAGGGACAGACATAGACACAGCTACTGGACGAGGGAGGCCATTAGCATGAGGTTAAAATGGCGTCCAAGGATTTACATTGGGACACTAGTTAGATAAGGGATGAAACAAAGGAAACTGCCCCAAATTCACAATTGATGGCATATCGATATATCAGTTACAGGTGGGACCACAGCAGCAGAAACAGAACCATGATCGAGACATGTACATTTTTAAATGTAAGTGCTTACAAGATTGGCCCAGGAACTTCCAACCAAGGCAAGCAGGGTGCAAGTGTGAGGGCATGACTCGAGACTCTGGGACTCACTGCGTTGTTCTCAGTAGGGCGACTTCTGAGCAACCCCTAAGAGAGAATGCCTTGTCCTGAACTGGTTGGAGAATGTTGGAGATAATCTACTCCCCAAGGCACTCTACCTTGAAGGCAGGCTTATTTACATCCTTGGTTAATGATCAGAAAAAAACATCAGTGAGCGTTTAATCGATGTGGGGACCCTGCACATGGCTGTTGGGCTGTCACTGGCATCCACAACCTTCTGCAAACTGAGTTTCCCTAATACAACCCCAAAGGGATTGAAACCACAGGTAGAAAAGACCCATCGCCTTCCTGCCAATCCTGATAGGCCTCCTGGCTGCCGTGGAGGACAGAGGAGAATTGCCCCCAGCGGTTCCCACGGCTGTGATCTTTATGGAAGTTGGTGACTCCCATGTCTTCCTCCCTGAGAGTGACCAATGGACTCAATCACTGACCTTTCAGTGAGCAGCCAAGTGCTTTGCAACAGCACCACCAGGGCTCCTACACATACACACACACACACACACACACACACACACACACACCACACTCACTGCTATGGACCCAACTCATAACAACCCTGTAGAACTGCATCTCTGAGACTAGGGTTTCTGAAAATCTTTTCGGGGGCGGACAGCCTCGTCCTTCTATGAAGCAGCTGGCTCGCAGCCCAGCTTCCTTACCACTGGTGTAGGACTTGAGGTTTACAACACACATTTTAGGGGACAAAATTCAACCCATAGCAACCCTTCAAACCAAGGGAGCCTCTTGATGACTTTATCTGGTTCTGGGATTCCATGAAACTCTCTCAATAGATCTGCTTTTAGTTTGCATTTCTTAAATCACACAATAAATACTAACAACGAACTGACCCGTCCCCTGCTTTTCATGGCAAGGTTCAACCACATCTTGGAGCCTTCTGCATGGCGAGTCTCCCAGGGCCACCTTCTCTGCAGTTCCCCCAGCTCTGGGACACCGGGTTCAGAATGAGACACATTGTCTGCCAGCAGGCTCCCGGAGTCTCTTCATCAGTTACATAAAACCCACTTGGAGAGGGAGCTACTCATTAAAACTCAGCTGGTTTCTGTGCTACTCTTAGACTTTTTTTGTCCTCTTCCACGTCTTTCTCGAGCCCCATTTTTTCCTGAGAGGGGCGTGTGGTTGCTGGGACTCAGCACTCTTTTCTTCACTGTCGGGTTGCATTTTGAAAGTTTAAATCCTCTCACCGTGGTTTCAAGTGAGCATTATGTGATGGAACTTTTGTTTAAACTAGTATTCCCGGGACACAGCACCTTTGGTGGTCATGTCTGAAGGTTGTCTCTGCCCCCACGCAGTAGCACTTTGCAAAAGGGCATGGCGGGAGCTTTGGTGGTAGGTACGCCCTGGGCTGCTAAAGACAGCAGTTCAAAACCACCAGTTGTTTCTCGGGAGAAAGAGGAGGCTTTCTACTCCTGTAAAGAGTTACAGTCTCGGAAACCCACAGGGGCAGTTCTACCCTGTCCTATAGGGTCTCTATGTGTTGGAATTGACTCCATAGGCTTGGTTTGGAGTTTGGGATGGGTGACAGTGAAGGTCCAAATTCCCTTGTGGAGTTTCTACACGGACTAAGCCTCCGCTGACACTCGGGGGACCATGAACTGGAGATGAGAACAGTTGCCCTCAAGCCGAGTGCATTGGCAAGTAGATCACCTGCACCGCTCTCCTGCCAGCCCCTGGCGGGGCAGTCTCATAGCCTTTTTAAAACTCTGTAGTCTCAGAAACCCACAGGGACAGTGCTACCCTGTCCTAGGGTCTCTATCAACTCCATGGCAGGGAGTTTAAAAAACAAATCGTAGCAAACCTTTAGACACCATATGACCTCGTGCTAGTGGTCTCCCTCATGCAAATGATGTGTCTCTGTTTTTGCCTGGTCTTTCTCCCATCTAAGACTTAGTAAATGTTCTCCTCACCTTATATTAGAGATTATAGTCTCTGTTGTACCTTAAAACACTATGCTATTGTTAGGTTCTGGGAAACTTTTACTCAGTTCTTGCTTCTCAGTGCACAAAGAATTCACATGGCAGAAGCACGATAGTAAGTGGAAGTATGTTTTTTATGAGTGAAAGAAAAGTTGTTGATGGTACGTTCTCACAGACAAAACTGGGCTTAGAGAGAGAGGGGGCAGGTGGAACCAAAAAGACTGTGCGAGGCAGGCTATAGCTTCACCTTATATACCCTCACTCGCTGACTGGTCTCCTCCCATATCTGCTCACAGGGCGTGGTCGTGTGTTGGTGGGCACATAGTGTAAGTACTCAAGTTTGCATGAGATGTGTAACATAACTGATCCCTAACGCGCATGCCCAGGCCTTGAGTGGGCATGCCTAACTGTACATGTGGCATAACTGGCATGACTGCACACACCTTTCCCATCGCCTTCTAAACTGTGCCTGATCTCATAGGCAGGACCCTTTTCTTTATGGGCGTGGCTAGCTTAGTTATTCCTGACTGAGTAGTGGGCTTTCGGGGGTCATGTCCTTTTCCCCTAATCTTTCTGCCGATCACTGTGATAACCTTGGAAGCGCCTGTATCCAATTATTTGCATCCAGGTTGGAACAAACAGTTTGTGCTTGACTACCAACCTGTAGGTTGGTGGTTCAAACCCACCCAGCACACCATGTAAAAAACATCTGGAAATCTGCTTCCATAAAAGAACAGTCACACGATCCTTATGATGCCGTTCTGCTCTGTAATGCCAGACAGCGCCGCAAGTTGAAATCAACTCAACAACAGGCTTTTGGTACAGCCACCATCCCCCAAAGAAGATCACTTCCTCCTTTTACTCCTGTGTGTTTGTGACTTGAATCACGTACTGCCTCCCACCAGCTCTACCATGTAGCATGCCGCCTGAGATTGGTGGCTGTTTGCTAACGGCCAACCTCAACTGTAGGCTGATGTCAAGGGACAGGGGCACAACTTCCCCTCTCCCAATTGACCAAACCCGTGTGTTTGCTTTCCTAGAAGAGCGGGAGGGCGGTGCCAGCAGTCATGTTACGGGATGGAGGCGCACAGTTTCCAGCCTCTCTCTCCTCTCTCAGTTCTTGTCCCACTCATAAGGAAGAATTCACACGAGAGACAGCATTCAGAGCAGAGTCGGAGGAAAGGATTGACTGGAACAAAGGAGTTTATCCAGGAGGTGCTCCCGGGTGAGGCCCACATGCCTTCCAACATCATTTGAGGGCACTTCAGGATGAAGAGTACCCAGTGGTGGACTTCCTCCCTGGGCTGGCTTTTGAGGGGTCGTCTACAGGCTGGCTTTCCGGCTACATGAGGCACAGCGTTCATGTCTCCAGACCTCAGCGCTAAGGGTTAAGTCAACCATCGTGGGGGGAGTGTGACCGTCCCATCTTCCCTTACCACCCCCTTCACTCTCTCCGTCTCGTCATTGATAAGACCGTGGGTCTCATGGGCCCTTCACCTTCCTTCGTACTCATGCAAACGCCACTCGTTGTCATCAAATCTATGCCGCCTCACAGCAACCTTGAAGGACAGGGTACAACTGCCCCTGTGGGTTTCCGAGACTGTAATTTTTTTTTCTTTTGAAGTTGTCAAGGATTTCTTTTACTTGGATCCACAATCAGTACTCATGGACGCAGCAGACAAGAAAGCAAACATATTGCATTGGGCTGATTTGCTTCAAAAGGCCTCTGGACGGTGTTAAAGGGCTAATGTCATTTTTACACTCCCTTGAGGTATGATTCACATATCATACACTTCCTTAGTTCAATTGTATTTGAAAAGAGTTGTCTGTGCATCACCACAGTCGGGCCTAGTGCATCCTCCTGCCTCCTATATTAATAATTTGCTCCCCAATTCTCTTCAGCCTCCTTAGTCCCCATGTCGCCAATGAGTTATTACATCAATTATTGTTTCTATATATCCACCCCTTCTGTGCTTCATAAACTGGGAAACATACAACAAAACAAAACAGTGAAGGTATATCAAGAAGGAAAGAGAAAGAAAGACCACCTGCAATATTAAAATAAACCAGAGAAATGAGCCTGAAGCTCCTGATGGGAGGAGAATGTCTCATCTTTCTCCAGAGGAGTGTGTGGTGGGTTTGAACTGTTGACCTTTTGGTTAGCAGGCCAAAGAGTAACCACTATGGGGAGTGTGGTTCCCTCTCTTCACCTACCTTTTGTGTAGAAATTCCTTCCACTGTCAACTGTCCCCCCATGCCCGGTTCTGACTAACTAGCAGTAGCTTAAACAGCTCTAGCTCAGGAGGTTGCCTAGTGAGGGGGGCTGGGGAAGCTTGCGGCAGTGCTGCAGAGAGACACTGCCTTTCCAGTTCAAGGCTGGAGACTCATTCCCTTCTAGGGAGAACACCATGAAAGCCTGGCTCCGGGGCTGGATAGAAGATGGGCGGTAACTGCCTGTCAACGCACACGCGCAGCCTCACTCCAACCGTCACTGCTCCTTCGAGTCACAAGTGTACTCAGCTCATCTGTAAAAGAGCATTTCCTTTCCAGTTACGCTCTGTAATTTTCTTTAGATAAATCAACTCCACAAAGACAAGATAGGCATCCTTGCAGGACACGCACACACACACATACACACACACACACACGCACACACACATAATTCTAAGACTTTATTTTAGAAGCAGCCAGAAGAATCGCTGAAGCATCCAGGAACCATTTAGGGAGTGTCTGTGAATGATAATTAACTGTGGGTGCCTCCCACGCCCAAGACAGCTTTCCCCCGGCAGTGACAACTTCAAGTGCAATGTTAGCAATGCAGTCTGTGACTTCCCTAATGCCAACGAGGCCTAAGAAATTGCTGGTGCCATATGCCAAGAATTTAAAAATTGACTTTCATGAAAAGTAAATCATTTAGGCAACAACCTGCCCAGGGCTCAGAAAAGTGCTCTCATAAGAAGGAGCCATGATTACACTCAGATGAGGTCTCAGTGTGGATAGTTCACTTTCAAGTGCCATTCAAACCAACCCCACTGCCATCGAGCCGATGCCGACATAGCAACCCTATAGGGCAGGCGAGAACTGCCCCTGTGAGTTTCCAAGACCGCATCTATTAATAGGATTAGAAAGCCCCACCTTTCTCTCTTTCTCCCCAACAGTAGCTGGTGGTTTTGAACTGCTGATCTTTTGGACCACAGCCCAACAAGTAACCACTATATGACCAAGGCTCTACTGTCAAGTACGGTCAATTGAACATCCACACACTCATCAGATTTCTATTTGCAAGGGGTTTTGACAGTAGAGTGCAGCTCTGCTTTCTGGTGGCCATCACAGTCTCTCTTGCTGCCAGTGCGTTGATTCCAACTCAGAATACTCCAGTAGGACAGGGAAGAATTGCCTCCATGGGCTTCTGAGACTGTAACTCTTTACAGGATAGAAAGTCTTGTCTTTCTCCTGTGGAGTGTGGTAGTTTGGAACTGCTGACCTAGAGATTAGCAGCTCAACATGGAACCACTATGCCAACACTAGGAAATATGTCCTCTGTGCCTTGGCCTGGTTTCCCAAGAGATTTCCAGAAGTTGGCCATTCTATTCGAGCCCCTGACTCGGACACGGCCATTGATAGTACCATGTTTCACTCACAGAGCCCTACAGTCCATGGAGTTGTGCCCCTAAGACTTGCCCGCCTCTTACATTGCTAGTGCTTGAGCCCTTGCTTGTTCTCTTCTTCTTTCTTCCTCATTGTCCCCAGCTCACCCGATACGATCTTTCCATGCTTTGCTATCCATCCAAACCTTCTTCCTCAAGGTCAAGTTCAAATTCCACTTCATCTATGAAACCTTACTGCCAGAGATAGTAATAATATGATATTGCCTTACAAGTATGTCAGGTGCCTTAGCTTTCATTTATTCATACATTCCCACAACATCCTAAAATTTCAGATCTGGAAATATTCAGGACCTTTGTTGTTAATATCAATATAATAAGCCAATAATAGGAGCTGATTGAAGTTTATTGACTACGTGACTCACAAATTGGGGTCACATTTTGACCCAGACAGTGTCAGATATATTTCAAAGAGGAGAAGAACTTCCAAAAAGCTTATAGAAATTTCTACCATTCTTTGAGGGTGCGGGTGGGAACAGAGTTGATAAAGAAATGAATCTCTGGTCAGAAAGGATTTCCACGCGGCACTATCTTGAGAATCAATTCAATTAATAACTGATATACTCTAAACACAACTCCCCATCTGACCGTTGGAGGCTGATTCTCAAATCTGACTGAATTCTGGTGTCCCAAACAAACAGCCTAATGGTCTGACACAAACGTGGCCTTTGAAGACCAGCTGTGAGAAGATTCAAAGTTCAAAAGGACACAGATCGACCCAGTGTCCCATGTGGGTTACCTCAGCTTTTGTGAACCAGAAGCCCAGATCCCAGGAAAACCAAACCTCTCGGGTCAGTACACTATGGTTTTCTGCATAAGGACAGAAAGGCCCAGGAGGTGACGTGATTCTGCACTGGCCCACGGTTGTTGGCAGAGAAAAGAAGAGAAGGCCTGACATCCCAGACCTTCCATCACCATCTACTACGGGAATAACCGTACCTTTGTGTTGGAGATGAAATGACTGAGCTAAGGAACATACCTAAGGCCACATGAACAGTCAGATGATAAAGCCTTATCAGTAAGACCCCTTCTGATTTCTCACTAAATATTCTTCCTGGGGCACTTAGTTGTCCTTCTGACCATCCATGCATTTGGACGGCACTGGGGCTCGTGCAATCATTGCATCGCTTGTGTGACTCTTGGCCTTGTTGCCGTGTGTAGTTATTAATCTTTTGACTCCAATAAACTTCACAAGAACAAGGACAAAATTTTGTACCTCTTTAGATCCCTTGCTGCCGTATTTCATTGGCCCACTAATTAGTACAGTGTTTTTACATAGAGGGGGAGCCGAGTAAGCATTTTCCCAGAGTAGTGTAATAGCTGTTTAACTTTGGTCTTACCCATTTCAGAAACAAGCCTGAGGCATGGGGTGAGGGAGGAGGAGGGGAAAAAGCCAAAAGCAAACTCACACCATTGAGTGGATTCCAACTCATAGTGACCCCATGGGATAGAGTAGAATTACCCCTTTGGGTTTCTGAAGCTGTCAATGTGATGGGAGCAGGAACTTCACCTCTCTCCCATGGAACAGCTGGTGGGTTTACATGCTGAGTTTGAGGTTCACAGCTCAGTGTGCAACTCACTATGATGGAGGGGACCAAAACCAAACTCAGTGCCAGTGAGTTGAGTCCATAGTGACTCTGTAAGACAGGATAGAACTGCCTCTGTGAGTTCTAAGACTATGACTCTTTAGAAACAACAACAAATGCTTTACAGGACTAGAAAGCCTCATCTTTCTCCCTCGGAACATCTGGTGGTTTTGAACTGCTGATTTTGCAGTTAGCATACCAACCCCTACCCACTACGCCACCAGTGGGGAGAAGGACAGGCAGAAATCAGTTGAGGACAAAGTCTTCCTTTCCTGGGAGAGGCAAAACTCACTGCCTTCCATCCAAGTCTGGCTCATAGGGGCCCCAGAGAACAAAGTAGAAATTCCCTCTGTGGGAGGTCTGGTAGGGCATGATTCAGGGTAATGTAACCAAGAGGAATTGCTGAAACCCTGGTGGGGTCTGAGCATGATAGTGGGATAAGAGGAAAGTCAAAGGAAATAGAGGAAAGAGCTGGGAGGCAAAGGGCATTTATAGAGCCCTAGATAAAGACAGGTACATATGCAAATATATTTATATATGAGGATGGGGAAATAGATCTAATTGCATATATTTATAGGTTTAGTATTATGGTAGCAGAAGGACATCGGGCCTCCACTCAATTACTCCCTCAATGCAAGAATACTTTATTAAATTGGCATTCTATGATGCTCACCTTCCAAACACAAACACTGAAGACAAAGCGGGTAAATAAGAAAATGTGGTGAAGAAAGCTGATGGTGACTGGCTACCAAAAGATATAGTGTCTGGGGTCTTAAAAGCTTGAAGGTAAATAAGTGACCATCTAGTTCAGAAGCAACAAAGTCCACATGGAAGAAGCACACCAGCCTGTGTGATCACAAGGTGTCTAAGGGATCAGGTATCAGGCATCAGCAGAAAAAAAATCTTATCATAGTGAATGAGGCGGGGAGTGCGGGGTAGAGACCCAAAGCCTATTTGTAGGTCACTAGACATCCCCTAACAGAAGGGTCTCGGGAGGAGATGAGCCAGTCAGGGTGCAATGTAGTCACGATGAAAAATATAACTTTCCTCCAGTTTCTAAAGGCTTCCTCCCCAGCCCCACCCCACTATCACAATCCCAATTCTACCTTGCAAGTCTGGCTAGACCAGAGGATGTACACTGGTACAGATTGGAACTGGAAACACAGGGAATCCAGGACGGATGATCCCCTCAGGACCAGTGTTGTGAGTGGTGATACTGGGAGGGTAGAGGGAGTGTGGGTTGGAAAGGGGAACCAATGACAAGGTTCTACATGTGACCTCCTCCCTGGGGGATGCACAATAGAAAAGTGGGTGAGGGGAGATGACGGACAGGGCAAGATATGACAATATAATAATTTATAAATTATTAAGGGTTCATGACGGAGGAGGGACTGGGGAGGGAGGGGAAAAATGAGGAGCTGATGCCAGGGGCTTCGGTGGAGAGCAAATGTTTTGAGAATGATGAGGGCAATGAATGTACAAATGTGCTTTACACAATTGATGTATGTATGGATTGTGATAAGAGTTGTATAAGTCCCTAATAAAATGATTTTTAAAAAATAAAAGAAATGCCCTTGTGTTTCTCTAAGACTGTAAATCTTTAGGGAAGTGGAGAGCCTCAGTTTCCTCAGCAGCTGATGGTTTTGAACCACTGACCTTTGGGTCAGCAGCCCAATGTAGTACTATGCTACCAGGTGCTCCTCAGGACGGGCAGGCAGCTGGCAAACTCACCAAGAGATGAAAGGGAACGTCTGAGGACTCCCACCTAAGAGGGATGGAGAACAGGGCTGATAGGGGACCCAAGGCCTTGGCAAGAGACTGGCTTGCAACTCCTCCCAGGTCAAGGCTCCAAGTCCACCAGAGGAGAAAGAGAAGCCTTCCTAGAAGATGTAAGGTCACATGTCTTCCACACCTCTCTCTGAGAGGCACCTTCCAGCCTGCCCTTGCTCCTCCCAGGATCACCCGTTTTGAGCCTAGGGGCACAGACCCTCCATGCCCTGCAGATCCCTGGGTTTGTGATGAAGGCAAATCATCCCTAGACCATGTTCAGACTTCCACACAGCCAGCTCCCAGGTGCTGGTCTCAGTGCTGGGAATGGATTAAATAGAGATTCCACAGAGACACTTCTTACCTTTGTGGTTTTCTTGCCCACCTTTCTCACAAAGGCATTAGACCAGTGGTTCTCATCCTCCCTAATGCTGCCACCCTTTAACACAGTTCCTCATGTTGTGGTGACTCCCAACCATAAAATTATTTTTGTTACTACTTCATAACTGTAATTTTGTTACTGTTATGAATCAGGCGATCTCTGTAAAAGGGTCATTTGACCCCCATAGGGGTCATAACCCACAGGTTGAGAACTGCTGCACTAGCCAGAGCCCTTTTGGCAATGAAGTTGGCAGTGCTGCCTCTCAGCCACTCACACGTGTGTGTGCTGCTTAAAGGCTGCCAGCCTGGCTAAGCCAGATCTCCACCTGGTACTTAGAGGCATTTGTCCCCTCCTTTGGTCTAACCTCCTCATCATCTGGTAGTTTATACTGGTTCCTCTATTGTCTTTTCCAACATTTAGTTACTTTTGTTCATATTCTAGGGTCAATTAGGGAATATGTTACCAACAGGTAGATAGGAGATCTGTCCTACTGGAGAAAAATGAATGACGTCTCAAAATATTTTATCCAGTAGCTGCATGTGCTGCGTGACTGCAAACGCAGCAGTACCGCATCTGCATGGGAAGTGCTAACACAACAGGTGCAGTAGCACAGCGCATACAGAACACAGCGTGTATATCATGAGCCCTGACACAGGCTGCTCCATGCACGCATAGTCAACACGGGTCCAGATAGGAGCTAATACGAAAATAAAACATAAAATATAGCAGACTTAGTACTATAAATAAATGTACGTTATATCCAAGACCAGAGATATACCTATACTTGTATTCAGCAGTGCTTGGGCAGAGCAAGGGGGCGTGACCAAGCAGAGGGAAGACTGTAAAGGCTACATCATTGGTCACAGCCCTGGAGAAGAGCAGGAGAGGAAGAGCGGCTGCATCTGACATTGATCTGATAAGGATGCGGCGCGCCCCAGGCACCAACAAACAGAAGCAGGCAGGTTCTTGCCCAGTACACCATGGACAACACAGAGGCTGCCGGCAGTGATGTATCAACAGTCATCGGACCACCGTGCCACAGATGGCGGAGAGACCGGAGAAGACCCGCACTGCACCAGAGAACAAGTGGGGACCCTAATTCCAGTATAAGCTGAGGGGGGCTTTTTCAGCATACAAAATGTACTGAAAAACTCGGCTTATACACGAGTATATACAATAAACTGATATCTAGAGAAAACAGCTGGTCAAGGGATTTTTCTTTCTAATGTTTCAGGTTTGCCCATTTATAGCACCAGACTTGGAACAAAATTGTGAAAAATGTATGAATTATTTTCAGCGTTATAAAGGCCAGACCATACGAGAGGCATGGAGGACAATCATTAGTCGCCAGGGTCTCCACTGGGCCATGTACTGGGTATCTGCAATGTCATTTAATGCTCCACCAACACTGGCAGGAGGAGGGGGGCGGGAGACAATGTCTCCACCCCTTTTTTACAGAGAAGAAAATCAAGGTTCCCAGAAGTTAAGCACACTGCCTAGGGCCATGCGACCTTCCCAGTTAAAGTCGCCTTCTTTGTAGCATTGTGGAGTAAGTAATGGCCGCAGGCTGGCAGGTTAAACTCACCAACCACACTTTGAGAGGAAGCTGAGTCTGTCTGCTCCTGCAAAGATTGGAGTTCGAATCAACTGGAAGGCAGAGAATTGGTTTTTGTTTCGTTTTCTCTTGTGCAAGGTGACCCCCTGGCTACCAGCCTGCCTGATGTCTGTTGTTTCCTGTCTCACTTGGGGACAAAGGTCTGCTCCTGGGCTGGACCTAGAAGCACTAAAAAGACTTTAAAGGTCTCCTAGCACTAGAACCAGTCAGCATCACATAACAGGATCCCTGGTGGCACAGTGGGTTATCAGTTGAACTGACAGCACCAAGGTCAGCCATTCAAAACCACCCTCTGCTCCAACAGGGGCAGGTCTACTCCATATGAACTATGAGTTGGCATCACTGGAAGGTAGTGAGTGATCATGTAACAAAGGCATCCTGGTGGTTCACTCATTAAGTGCTCAGGGTCTATGATTCAAATCTACCATCGAGTATTAATAGCAGGCTTCCACTGTAAAAATGGTCGTCATTAAATATTGAGGGGCTCTGACTCATACTGACTCTGTGCCACCAAAGAGCACATTGCTCAGTCATGGACCAATTGCACAATCCTTGTGATGTTTGAGACCGTGTGGCAGGCACTGTGTCTATGCATGGACATGTTCCTAGTTTTCACTGACTCTGTCCTTTACCATGATTGATGTCCTTCTGGTCCCTCCTAGCAACATGCCCAAAGCATGTAAGATGAACATCTCATCATCCCCACTTCTAAGGAGCATTATGGCTGTACTTATTCCAACAGATCTGTTTTTTCAGTATTTGAGTTTGTCGATTCTTTTTCAGTCTTCCTTATTCATTGTCCAACTGTCACATGCCTATGAGGTGACGGGAAATACCATGACTTAGGTCAGGTGCCTTAGTCCTTTACGTGACAGATTTGCTCTTTACCACTTTAAGGAGCTCTTTTGTAGCAGGTTTGCCCGATGCAATAGGGCATTTGATTTCCTTATTACAGTCATGGAGACCATCAAGAGTAGTTCTACCCTGTTCTGCAAGGTTGCTATGAGTCTGAATTGACTTGATGGCAATGGGTTTTGTTGGGGGCTTATCAGATAATAAAGTTATTAGATTAGGAAGCATAAAGTAAACTGTCAGGTAAGTGTTGGACTGCAAGACTGGTGGTTCCGAGCTACCAGAGACACTGAGGGAGGAAGCGGAGGCTCCATGCTTCATCAAGATTTATAAAGCCTCGGAAACCTTATGTCGTGTTCTGATGAGTCTAAAGCAATTGGATGCGGTGGGTTTGGTTTGGGGGTTAAAGTATGCCCTATGGCTACAACAATATTAGTTATTTTCTGGTATTTTCACATTTATAAACAATGTCAGTTGTAGAAACACATTCAATTTCATATTTTATTTTAGTATTCTGACAAATACTTTCTTAAGGAAGGACCCTCCACTTGTATAAGGTTCTAGACCCATAAAACCTGGAGCTGCCTCTTCCTGGTGTGTACCAAAGATTGATAAAATTGGTCAACATGGAAGAGTGAGCAAAATAAATCAGCTTGGTATAAGGATGAGACAGGCTGGCAGGAGATTGCAAAATTCTTGGGTACCATGCTGAAGAACGTGAACTTTTTCTGGGGAGGCCATCCATCTGTGAGCAGGGAAAAGGACAGGCCGAGGTTTGCATCTTCAGATAGTAGTACCAGGAGTTCGAATGAATGAATTTGCAATAGCATAGATAAGACATTAAAAGCAAAACAAAAACGCCCAAATCCAGGAAGGTTGATTCTGACTCATAATGAGCCTGTAGCTAGAGAACTGGCCCCTTAGTTTCCAAGGCTGTGATCTTTAAGGAGGCACGCTGTCATGACTTCCCCACAGCGTGACTGGAGGGCTCAACCCCTGGCCTCTCTGTCAGCAGTCAAGCGCTTCACCACTGTGCCACCAGGGCTCCCTCAAAGAAGTAACAAGGGTGACCCAGGCAGTTGGTTCAAGTCCTCCCAGAAGCACGTTGGAAGTAAGGGCTGGAGCTCTACTTCCCCCAAGTCAGCCACTGAAACCCTGTGGAGCACCGTTCTGCTTACCCTGAGTCAGCAATGACTCAATGGCAACGGGTGTGTTGGCTTTGTTTTGTGTTTTGTTTTTCGTCTGGGAGGAGGGATGAACATGATGAAATTACAGAGATGTTTAGAAAGTAAACTTGGCAGAATGTGGTGACGCACTAGGAATTTGTGTAGGTGTGCTGGGATGTGGGGATCAGGAACAGAAAGAGGGAGTACATTGAGAAGGAGTAGAGGAAACTGACAATTTAGCTTTTCTATAACACTAGGCACTTACCATCTGTATATTCTTCTCCATTCTCCCCTCCTGTTCCCTTTCTTTTCCCATTGTCCTGGGATCTATTATGACTCCGAGTGACCATATTAGGGACAGTAGAGCTGGGCCTAGTGGGGGTTTAAGGTTGTCAATCTTTACAGAAGCAGACTCTTCTGTGATCCAGCACTGGGTTAGAAACCCCTGACCTGCTAGTTAGCAGTCAATGCTTTAAGCATTACAGCTTCAGGTCTCCTTTCCTGTCCTCCAATAACCACTAATTTTCTTTTGTCTCGACAGAGGTACCAGTTCTAGATCTTTCACATAAGTGGGACCAGCCCATATTTTTCCTTTTGTATCGGACATTTCACTTACCAGAGTGTTTTCAAGGGGTCGTCTTGTCAAAGCATGTCTCGGAAGTTCCTTCCTCTAGAAGGCCGACAGGGATTTCGTTGTATGGATCTACCACTTTGGGCTAATCAGGTCAGCTGTTGTTTCTGCCTTTTGACCTTGGATAATAAGACTACACTGAACACAGGTGTACAGGGGTCTGTTTGGAATGACCACTTTAACTTTTCTGGGGTATTTATCTAGGCGTCTAATTGTATAGTTTGTGTTTCATGTTTTTGTTTTTTTCAAAACCACTTTAGTGGAAGCTAATACAGATATCAGATCACTCCACAGTTCAGTCACACCAAGCAGCATTGCACAATTGCTACCACAATCAGTTACAAAGCATTTTCTTCCTTCTTGAACTCCTTGATATCAACTCCCCATTACCCCGCTTCCCCACTGTCCCCCCAGGAAGCCTTAATCTACTTGTCTCTATAGGTTCATCAGTATTGGGCTTCATATACTAAAAAAAACAGAAAAATATATAACAAAAATTCAAGAGGACTACCCCCACTGACAAAACGCATTAGAGATAAACCCCAATATGAAACACACACACAGAGAAAATGTTGAAAACAAGATCAGGCCCATCAGGTATCAGAGTAGGTAACAAGTGACAATTGGGAATTAACTATTCCAGTCAGGTTAATCATTTAGATGTCCTATAGCCATCTCTTCATATAGTCTTCATCTTCATAACCAGTTTATTTCCCTCCCTCCATTGCTGATAGACGGAAATCACTGGAGGCATATTTCCTATGTAGATCACATAAGTGCATCTTAGGCTTCCACTGTCATTCACAGTCATCTGCATACCAGAATCTCGAAATTTAAGCTATGATACTATTCCCTCCTTTGGCTTTAGATTTTTATGATTTATAGTCCTTGTATCTTGGATGTTGGTGTCCTTCTTCCATGTGGACTTAAGTGACATCTCACTTAGATGGCTGTTTATTTGGAAACAAGCCTTTAAGACCAAAGATGTTATTCTATCTGATAGCCGGGCACCATCTAATTTCTTCACCACACTTTACTCTAGCACCCATATCTCCTGTGTTTCCTTCGAGAGCATGAATATCAAGCAGGGTCATGATGTATGAACCAATTGTTCTTACGTTGGAGTTAGAATTTAGTGCGAGTCAAAAGTCTATTCCTGGATCTGTTTGTTTGCCGTTGGCTCCCCTTAGAGCCCTCCTTGTTAATTTATGGTAGAGAAACTTATCGATCATCTCCCTGGAGCACAAGGATCTTCCATTAATAGTGTCATTGATTAGCCCTTGGTGCTAGTTTTTAAAACACTGTTGAAAGAGGGATATTGGACAAGTGTAGGCTAACAGCATATCACAGGGCCTGAAAGCTTGCACTGAATCCTTATGTGGCTGGATGCTGTTTACACAAACAATGGGAGTTGGTTGCCAGGCAGTTTCCAATAATATTCACTGACAATGTCAATCACAAGTCTGCTAGAATAATATACCAGTATATATATACAGCAAGTAGGGTATTGATGGAATAAGTCAATGTTTTTCTGCCTACTTATTCATGGTATAGTTGTTCTGTGCTTCTTTAAGCACCATGGATTTTCAGTCTGAAGTCCTCAGGTTACAGGTGTGTCTGAGGTAGAGTCCAGTTCACCTAGTGGAGTTTCCACATGAGATCCCTCTGGTGTGGCCTTTGGAGTGTGGGGTGAGTCTTGATTATCCAGGGTTCAGTGCCTCAATGTCCTATGTCATTTGGCTTGGTTCTCCAGGATATATATAGAAACGCAGGCTAAGGTGGCTTATTAGGTGCCTATTGCCAAGGGGTCTCCCCACTTAGGAGTCTTAAAAATATTGTTAGTCATTCCCCCACCCCACCCCTTGGAGGGTGGCCCTCCCCTTATTCTACCAACAGACATGCACTTGTCTTCTCCCAGATGTGTCTGCTCCCTTGCCCTTCTCCTGACTTGACTTTCCCCTCACCCACCCTCATCCCTCTGATAGGGATGTCTTCCTCTTCAGGGGACATCGTCATAACTTCAAATGGCAGCCACTAAATAGTCAACATCCTCCCTGACAAGTTGATCCCAGCTGATGTTAGGAGCTCTCTACCAAAGTGCCCTTCAAGATGTATACCTAGAGAGGATGGGGTTTGGTTCATTGGCACCAATCGGGCTCTCTGCCAGGCTGGATGGCCTGTGAGCCTGAGCTTGCCCCTGTCCTTTTACTTGTCCCTAGAACAGTGGAGTCATCCAGTACTTAGTCATACAGTAATTGGCTGACTTCATTCAGTATAATGTTTTCCACATCCCTCCATGGCTTGAGGTATTTTAAGGATGTGTAGTATTCCACTGTTTGTATCTACTGAAGTCTTTAACCTAGTCTTCTACTGATGAGGGTTTATGGTGTTTTCAGCTTCTTGCTATTGTGCACTGTGCTGCAATGAACATGGAGAGCCTATGTTTGTTCATCATCTCTCTATTTCTTTAGGGTGTATACTCAGCAATGGTATTGCTGGGTCATCTGGTATTTCCATTGCCATCAGTTTTAGGAATCACCACATCACTTCCCACAGTGGCTGTATGTATTTACAAGCCTACCCTCAAGGAATAAGTGTTTCACTTCTCTCCAGCATTTGTTGTTCTCTGTTTTCTAAATGGGGCTACAGTTATGGGTGTTAGATGGTATCTCGTGATTATTTGGATGAGATCAGGAGATCCAGGGTGGTATGGCCGTAGACACTCATGGTTGGTTGGATTTGCATTTCTCAGGTGGCTAGTGAATATGTTGAACATTTTTAGGGACAACCAAACTCTTTTACAGAACAACCAAACCAATGTACCATGTTGCATTCCCGTAGCATGTATACCATGTTCAGATTTCTCCACCCACTGGTCGATGCGTGTTAGCTTCTAGTTTCCTAACAAAGGTCGTCAGAGTCAGGGTAAAGTGGCTTTGACTTGCATTTCCCCAGTGAATAATGATGCTGAACCTCATTCCGTGTGCTTATTGGATATTTGTACATCTGCTCTGAGACATGTCTATTCAAGTCTTTTGTTCATTTTTTAAACTTTATTGATAGTCCTACTGTTGTTGAATTCTAGGGATTCCTTTTATATCCTGGATATTAAACTTTAACTGATACATGATGTCCAAAGAGATGTCCCTTTCTGTAGGTTTCTTTTTCACAGATAATGTCCCTTGATGCACAAAAATCCTTGACTTTGATAAAGTGAAGTTTACTTAAAACCAGAGCAAAACAAAACACATCTGTTGCTTGTGGGTTTGTAGCTCAGAGTCCATTGCTTAAAAGAAGGTCCTCAAGCTTTATTCCTGAGATTTGTTTTCCCCTAAGAATTTTACTATTTTAGCTTTGATATTTAAGTCATTAGTCTTCCTTGACTTAATTTCCTGCATGGTGTGAATTTTCTATATGGTCCAACTGAATTCTTTTGTATATGGAAATGCAGTTGTCCCAACATCATGTGTTCAAGAGACTACTTTTTTTCCTCATTGAACAAATTAGACACTCTTAAAGAAAACCCATAAGCCTTATATTCATTAGTAGATTTCTGGACTCTCCATTCCTTTTTTCTTCTTTATTTTTAATTAATTATTAAATTATTATTATTTTTCTCCATTCTATTCCATTGGTCTGTCTCTCCATCCTTACACCAGTACCAAATTATTCTTAATGATGTACCTCTGTAGTACATCTTCAAAAAAAAATTGAGATGAGCCAGTCAGGGTGCAGGGTAGCAATGATGAAACATATAACTTTCCTCTAGATCTGAAATACCCCACCCCACCCCACTCCCACTATCACGATCCCAATTCTACCTTACAAATCTGGCTACACCACAGGATGTGCATTGGTACAGAGAGCAACTAGAAACACAGAGAATCCAGGACAGATGACCCTTTAGGACCAGTGGTGAGAGTGGTGATGCCTGGAGGGTGGAGAAAATGTGGAGTAGAAAGAGGGAACTGATTACAAGAATCTACGTATAGCCTCCTCCCTGTGGGGATGGACAGCAGAGAAGAGGGCAGGGAGAGATTTCAGACAGTGTAATATATAACAAAATAAATAATTTATGAATTATGAAGGGTTCATGAGGTAGGAGGGAGTGGGGAGGGAGGGGGAAAATGAGCAGCCGATATTAAGGGCTCAAGTAGAAGGCAAATGTTTTGAGAATGATGATGGCAACAAATGTACATCTGCGCTTGACACAACGTATGTATATATGTATGGATAGTGATAAGAATTGTACAAGCTCACAATAAAAGGATTTTTAAAAATTAAAACAATAAATAAATAAGTTTAATCTCTCCTACATTGTTCTTCCTCCTCCCTGCCCCCAAAATATTGGTTTGGCTATTAAGGGATATTTCCAACTTAATATGAAATTGAGGATTAGATTTTCCATTTGAGTAAAAGAAACTTTTTAATTTTTAATAAGAATAGTGTTGTACCTGCAAATCATTTGGGGTAGAATGGAGATCTCAACAGTACAAAATCTTTCCATCCATGGACACAAGCTGTGCTTCTGGTTATTAGATCTCCTTTAGTCCCATTCAGCAGTGCGCTGCTGTTCTCGGTGTAAAGAGCTTTGTGTAGCTAGGCTAAAATTTAATACCTTCTCATTTGATCTCCCTGCTGACCCATTTTAAAGTTGTTTTAGATTTTAATATGTCCTGCTTTCTTTTCAGTTGAGGGTTTTCTCTATTTTATTTTCTTATTTCTATTAGTTCTCCTTTCTCTTTCTTGTTTGTGGTATGTTTTTCAAAATCTGAAATCCAGGATGGTTGAATATATAGAGATGATAACTAGATTCATGGTTTCTTAGCGACACGATAGGGGGAAATGGGGAGCTAATAACGAGAAGAAATGCTCAAAAACGGATTGTAGTAATGATTCTACAGCTCTCCTCGATATGATTGCACTATTGGGCTATATGATATGTGGACTATGCCCCAATAAAACTTGTCAGCAATAAGGCTGAATGTATTCTGAGATATTTTGTTCTTTTCGATGCTATTGCAGAAGGAATGACTCTCTTAATTTTTATCCCCAGCTGCTCTTGCCCTCGAGTTGATTCAGACTTGTAGCTACCCAACAGGACCATGAAGAACCGCCCAGCAGCTGTGCAGAAGCAGGCGGCCACATTTTTCTCCCATGAAGAGACTGGTGGGTTTGAACTACATATAGCCTCTGGGCTAGCAGCTGACACAACACAACTGATTTCCATGTGTTGATCTTGTGCTCTGGAAGTCTGCAGAATCAACTTTTGCTTGACCTTGGATGACGGAAAGGATGAACATGCCAGGTGGTTAATAGAAAAACAGGAGGAGTCACAGTTCGTGGCAGATAATGAATTCAGTGTTGGGCTGAAAAAGGCCTCTAAATATCGACCTGCAAAGGTAAAATGATGAAATAATGTAAGTCAACAAACTACATCTTTAATGGGTCCCATTGCAGGCCAGGCCTCTCCTGGAATCAGAGAAAGATTGAATGGTGCTTAGAAACAGTCCTTGTCATGAAGGAATTGGTGAGGTACAGGGAAGACGTCTCAAAAGGACAGCCCCAACTGATATTCCTTATGTATATCTTACTTGACAGGGTAATTTGACTGATGATTAAAAATAGGAGATGTATTCTCATGGTTGAAAAATCAAAACTTATAAAAGGATATTTGCCCAAAGCTCCCCTATTTCTTTCGGCTGGTAATCAATAGTGTTAGCTTGTACATTCTTAGAGACTATTCCAAGATGACCGTTGCTCTTGTCGTTGTCGTTAGTTGCCCCTGAGTCTTTTGTCGTATGGTGATAGTCCGTGTGTCCAGTAGACCTGCTCCACGGGATTGTCGAAGCTGTGACCTTTGGGAGTCCAGTTATCAGGCTTTCTTCAGTCCTGATATCACTGGGTGGGCAAAAACCACCATGCTTTCTTTCACTAGTAGTCAAAGATTTAACCCTTTGCCACAAAACCTCTGGGGGTGGGGGAAGGGTTTGGGGAAACTCATTTTCATGACTATATAGGTAAACAGATATATTTGGTTACTTCACTGAACTTTGTATATTGGTGATAGATTCATATAAGTACACTGAAAAACAGCCTCATAATAACCCTTTGTACAAATAAACCAACATTTATTTAACCAGTCTCTTAGTGGGTTACATCACACATGTAGTTAATCTTTAGGATAGGTTTCTAGAAGTAGCGTTGCTGAGTCAAAGGATATGGACATTTATAATTTGGCACGTGATTGTCAGAGTAAGACCTTAAAATTGTACTAGAATCTCCTAGAGAATGTCTGCCAGGCCCAGTTTATCCTGGCCCATACCGCTCCCTATTGTCTGCTCGTTATTTCACACATTGACAGTTTCTGTCCAGGTTGAGCAACACGAGGACCTTGGTTTAAATCTCAGCTTTGTTACTTACTCTCTTCTTTGATTCATAAGACAGACATCATAATAACAGTTTCCTGGTGAGTTCTGAGATAATTAAAGCAAGCAATATAAGTAACAATGCTGGGTGCTCAACAAGAGAAAGACAAATAATCCAACTGAAAAGCGAGCAGAGTACAAGAATAGACACAACACCAGTGATGGCATTCAAGGGGCAGCAAACAGCAGAAAACAGTGGGGACCATTGACCACTCAGGAAATGCAAACCAAAACAACAATGAGATAGCAGTTCACCCCAGCATTAACAGCAACGTTCAAACAAAACAAAAACATGAAACAACCAATGCTGTTGAAGTTGGAGAGACTAGACTCCTTAGACCAGTGGTCCTCAACCTTCCTGATGCCGCAACCCTTTCATACAGTTCCTCATGTGGTGGTGACCCCAACCATAAAATTATTTCCGTTGCTACTTCTTAACTGTGATTTTGCTATTGTTATGCATTGTCATGTAAATAACTGATATGCAGGATGTATTTTCATTGTTACCAATTGAACATAATTAAACCATAGTGATTAATCACAAAGCAATATGTAATTATATATTGCGAAGTATGTATGTATTTTCCAATGGTCTTAGGCAACCCCTGTGAAAGGGTGGCTCGACCCCCAAAGGGGTCACAACCCACAGGTTGAGAACCGCTGCCTTATACACTTGGTGGAAAGGTAAAATCCTCACACACCTGGTGCCAATCACTGTGAAAACAGTGTGGTGCTCCCTGAAACAGTTAAGATGGAAGGCTCGCATGATCCAGCCATCCCTCCTCTTGGCATACACCGTAGGAAATAAGAACTATGACATGAGTAGATAGACACATAAGCTTGTTCACTATAGCATTATTCACAATAGTCAAAAGGTAGAAACCACTCAAATGCTCACCAACAGAAGAACAGATAACCATGGTGACACACACAATCAGATGCTCTGCGATGTTAAGGGATAACGATGAATGTGTGAAATATTCATAACATGAATGAACGTAGAGGCCACTGCAATGGGTAAAATAACAACCATAAAAGGACAAATGCTGTATGAGAGCACTACTGTCAGAAGTTAAGAAATGGTCTTCATGTTAAAAGAAAGGGCGGGTGGAATAGGGAGAGTAAGTTACTGGCTAGAGAGGAGACACCTGTTAACTTGGATGGAGGTTGAGGAAAACCCCTCAATTTCCCTCAACAAGCAGGGAATTGACAGAATGACGGAGGCAGGAGAAGACACTGGGAGGCGTGTGAGAGATAAAGGTAACACAGCTGACTATTGCTACATATACAATCTTGAAATAATGGTCATCTATGAGTAGAGGCATGGCTCGATGCAGAGGCTGAAAGTATGGGAGGGAGCTTGTAAGTATCACCCAAGAATGCATACATATAGCTTTGAAAGTGGATGCTGTACACGTGTGCTATCTTTGCTGCACATGGAGCCATGAATGCGGGGGCAAAGTTATGAAAATATCTGAGACATAACCAAATACCTTCTGGGAATGAGTTGCTGGGTCTGGTGGTTCAGGCAACAGTCTCAGGGGACACTTAGATCAGTCGGCACAATATAGTCCACAAAGACAATGTTCCAAATCCTGCTTGATTATCCCATGTTTCCCTGTATCTTTATTTTCCTCACCCCTCTTCCCTCTGGACAGGGAGACATAAACAATTGCACCTTAGATTGCCACTCCCAAGCTTTTCGGACCCCAGGACCTTGAGAAGTCCCCGAGGAATCCTGAAAAAGACTTCAGATAATGAACTAGTTGAACCGTTGCTTCCATAACCTTGAAAAGCACTAGTTGGTGCCAACTACGCTGGAAGAGATCACATTAGAAGATTCTGGATAGAGTGAGAGAAAAATGTGGAACAAAACTCAAAATTGTAAAAGAGACTAGGCTTACTGGTTGGTAGAAACTGTGGCAGCCCCACACCAGGGTGAAACACGAAGGGAGCGCAACAGAGCAGAAAGGGGAGCAAAGCAATGAAGTCCCCGTAGAATCCTGAAAAAGACTTCAGACTCAGAGGGCAGGGCTTGGGACCTCATCGGACTCCATGGGAAAACATACATAAGGGTGAGCTAACAGACCTGGAACTATTTATAGGCCCTTTTTCCCTTCTTCTAGCTCCCCCCCCCCCCTTTGTCTATCTATATAAGATAGGCAAGATAAACAATCCTGAGGAGAAAACAATGGGACTGACAGTTCCAGAGGAGTAGCGGAGAGGGGGAGGTGGGGAAAGTGGAGGGACAGCCAACAAACCCAGGGACAAGGGAACACCAAGAGATCTAAAATTGATGGCGAGGAGAACATAGAATGCCTGGTGGGGTTTAGTCAAGTGCAATGTAATTGAGAGAAATTACTGAGAGCCGAATGAAGGTCGAACATGATAGTGGGACAAGACAAAAGTAAAAGGAATAGAGGAAAGAACTAGGAGGCAAAGACAGTTATAGAGGTATAAACATAGGCAGGCATATATGTAAATTTGTTCATATATAACGCTACAGATATAGGTCTATGTACATATATTTATATGTTAGGTATCAAGGTAGCAGATGGGCATTGGGCCTCTACTCAAGTCCTTCCTCAATGCAAGAGCACTTTGTTCTAATAACCTGGCATTCTGAGATGCTCACCTTATCAACATGATTGCTGAAGTCAAAATGGGCACATCAGCAAAGGTGGTGAATCAAGCTCCTGGTGCCCAGCTATTAGAAAAAATAGCATTTGGGGCCTTGCGGGATTGATGTTAAACAAGCAGCTATCTAGCTGTGAAGCAGAAAGCCCACATGGAAGAGGCACAACAGGCTGTGTGATCAAGAGGTGTTGATGGGATCAGGTATCAGGCATCAGAAGACCCCAAGCAACCATACTGACGCGAATGAGGGGGGTCTGAGTGGAGACCCAAAGCCCATCTGTAGACAATTGGACATTCCCTCACAGAAGGGTCACAAGGAAGGTACAATTCAACCAGGGTACAGTATCGCACTGACAAAACACACAACATTGCTCTAGTTCTTTAATGCTTCCTCCTCCCCACTATCATGACCCCAGTTCTACCTTACAAATCCAGCTAGAACAGAGAATGTACATTGGTACAGATAGGAGCTATTGACACACTGAATCCAGGACAGATAAACCCCTCAGGAACAGAAATGGGAGTAGCGATACCAGGAGGGTAGACGGAGATGAGGGAGAAAGGGTAAATCATGATCACAAAGATCGACATATAACCACCACCACCTCACTATCCCTAACAAACAACAGAAATGTGGGTGAAGGGAGACAGCAGACAATGTAAAATATGAAAATAATAATTTATCAAGGGTTCACAAGAATGGACGGGTAGGGGAAGAAGGGGGGAAAGAGGAGCTGATACCAAGGGCTCAAGCAGAAAGAACATGTTTTGAGAATGATTATGGCAACATATGTAAAAATATGTTTGATATAATAGAGAGGTATACGCGCCCCAATAAATGATTTATTTTTTTAACTAAAAAAACAAACCAAAAAACACCAAAAGTTGGTGGCCCCCTAAGACCATGGCCTTTAGCCACTCTTCAGATGTGGAATTGAAGTTATCACTCAGGCTCAATTGTCAGCCAAGCCACAGGTCTTTAAGGGGAAGAATAGTAGTAGTGAGGTACACACACCTTATAAATCAGTCATTGAATTGGTAAAAGGCAGTCTTTACCCAGGGAAATGCTCAGAAAGGGCGGGACAGAAGGATGACTAGAAATCAGAAATATAGGAGGAAACGGGGTAATAAGTATGTGATGAGTACATTGACTCAGATGAAACGAACGGTGTATGAATTGTTGAATATAAAGCCAACCTGCTTAGTGCTCCACTCGGCTCACCAGTAAGAGGTCTTGTGTGTGTAAGAAGTCCTTTTACAACAAAATGAACGCTGGGTGAAATGTGGCAGGGTAGGTGACTCTCCACTGTAAGCATCACTGGTCTTTACCTGGAGCCAGCAGAAAGGACAGCCGGTCCAAGAAGTGTTGCCAGCCTTGTGGCTCTTTTCCAGGCCCTTGTTCCCTGATCAGCCCTGCATTCCAGGACCCCAAACACAACAGAGAGTCTGAAAAGGCTCCAGGATGCCAGAAATTGGATCTATTTTGGTCACATTCAAAAATTAATATTTTATCATGGTGTGTGCATATAGGTGTATACATTCAATATTTAACACCTTCCAGGTACAATGTAGTGACATTGTTTTTATCAGGTTGTACAACTCTCACCACTTTTTAATTCTAGATTTTTTAGGTCACCTTTACCAGATAGTCAGTGCCCCTTATCAATGGCCCTCCCCCGCCCCCTACCATCTCTCCCATTCTGAGTAACCACTAACTTCTGTTCAGTTGCGTGTGTTAGATATTTTATAGAAGTAGGATCAGATAGTATTTGCCTTTTTGTGGCAGCTTTATTTCAGCGAGCACAATTTTATTTTGTTTATTCTTGGGTCCCAGTGCATACAGTACCTAGCAGAGGCCCAGTGAACATTTCTTGAATGACTATGGAAGAATGAATCTCCCTCTGTCCTTTCCAGATACTTCCTGACGTCTCACATGCTGTGTGCACAGCTCTGATTGTGATGTCAGAGGATTTCAGTTTCCCATTTACTTATCAGCTGTTGCTCAAGCCTCACCCTTTACCCTCTGGTCCAATTATATAAATGAGCCAGGGCCACACAGCATGGACTCTTCACGAACTAGGGGGTAAGGGGTCGGGTATAAGGGGAAAACATAAAATCTGGCTTTTTCTAAATGTGCCATTTGCAACCATGTGGCCCTCAGGTGAGTGAATGAATTGTTCTTAGTGTCAGATCCATCATAAAAAAATATACATAGTACACCCGTGTGCAATAGTAAGCTTTTAATATAGACAGAAAACTTGATCAACATGATTCCTCTTTTAAAGAAGTAAAAAAAAAGGCTGCATTTTTCCCTTTAATTGGAAGGTAGTAATAGCATCTTTTAAAAAATTAGTTTAATTGAGCTATAATCAACCCTTGATACAGTTCAATACTTCAATCATATTAAGAAGGGATGTACAATCACCGCCACAGTCCACTGCGTGCTGGGTTGCACTTGCCCCACCCTTCCCTTCTGTGCCCCCAAGTGATTATTATTTCAGCTACTGTCTTCGAAAACCCACCCGTCCTGGCTTCCCTAGACAGAAAACGTACACAACAAGGGCACAATTATACCAGAATTCTAACCTGGAGTCAACTTTTGTTGCTTAGGCTATTCTTTGGCAGAAGACGATCTGGAGCAGAATTGCTGACAAACACTAGCTTTTCGGTATGTCAGATACTATTATTATAAAATGCAAATAAATTTAATAAGCCATGAAAGTACAACTGAGAATAGAGTGAGAACAGCACCAGGTAAAAAGGTGTGTATGTATTTTTAGTGCTTGTAACAGCTTTCATTTGTGGGTCTCATAAAGCTATATAAATATTTACTTATTACCTGGATTTTCCTGGGAAGCAGCTGTCAGTCGCATTTTGATCTTACAGAGGGGCAGCCAGAAGTCACCATGGCTTCGGCTGCTGAAGGTTCTAGTCAAGTACATCAACCTACATGAAGAACTATGAGTACACAGGAGCTTTCTCAACAGAGTGCGTATGGAACTCAGCAGTGATTGTGGTGTCCCAAATCTGCCCCGTCTTTGGTTCATACCTGTGTCTTCTTACCCGGCAACTCTCCCCTGGAGAAGACCCTCCTTCTTCCTTGCAAGTAGAGACTGCCTCCCATTGGAGAGACGGGAAACACCAGCTATTTCCTCCTGGACTCTAGCAGCTAGCCAATGGGCCCAGGAGTCACCCAAAGGCAGTGGACATGAGTTCAGTGGACATGAAGGACTTTTAAGAAAGGTGCTCTGCTAAATCAAGTAAATGAAAAGAAACTTCATTTCGAGCCTTTTGATGGACTTGGGTGGAGATGGAGTGCCTGGATTACTGGCATCCACGGAGCGATTCTGGGTGGCACTTGGGGAGCTAAGGACAAAGGCCAATCCTATGAAAGTGAAAGAGAAGAAGGAGCCCTTGCCTTCCGGGCCTTCATCATGATGACACAAGCTACTACTCATTCTTAGTGTGTGAGTCCCTGGAAATGGAAGATTCTGTTCTGGTTGAAAGCATGTAAATTGGCGAGCTTGGTATCCTAACTCATTCTCTGTTTTGTAACTATGAGCTGCTATCGCACACCTTTAGCCAGTATCTTTGAATGAAACATACGAAGAACATGGTTTTAGGACTACGGTGCTGACATTTGGGTTGGGCGCGGGGAGGGGGGATTGAAAAGAACTTGAGAGAACCAATTGAGTCTGTAGCCCATAGAAAGTGGTTAACTATTTTAGTCCCAAATGGTGCAATCTTCACTCATGGTTATTCATCTGTTCTTTAAAAAAAACATTTATTAAATACTTTTATTGGGTGCTTTTACATCTCTTGTCACAATCCATACATTCATCCAGTGTGTCAAACACATTTGCACATATGCCACCATCATCATGTTCAAAGCATTCTTTTCCCACTTGAGCCCCTGATATCAGCTCCCAATTTCTTCCCCCTCCCTCCCCTACCCGCCCTCCCTCATAAACCTGTGATAAGTTATAGATTATTATTTTCATACTTTACATTATCCTCCATCACCCTTCACCCATTTTTCCGTTGTTAGTCCACCTGGGAGGGGGTTATAGGTTGATCCTTGTGATCAATGCCCCTTTTCTCCCCCCACCCTCCCCTAATCCTCCTGGTATCTCTACTCTCATTGTTGGCCCTGAGGGGTTTATCTATCCTGGATTCCCTGTGTTGTGGGCTCTTATCTGTAGCTGTGTGCATGTTCTGGCCTAATATGATTTGTAAGGTAGAATTGAGGTCATGATGGTGGGGTGAAAGAAGCACCAAAGAACGAGAGGAAAGTAGTGTGTTTCCTCGGTGCTACCCTGCACCCTGACTGGCTCCTCTCTTCTGCTGATCTGCTCTGAGGTGCTCAACAGCCTCAGTGTCTTCTCTGATTTAAAGGACTGCACTCAGGAAGTCACTAGTTCCGGACATTGTTTCATTTACCAAACAGGATTGCACTGCCACTCCCTCTTCAGAAAAGAATTACTCAGCATCTGCCTGGCAATTCAAATGTTTTTGTACCATAGACCATAAAGTATAGGTATCTGCCCTGGTGGAATAGTGTTTATAGGTTGGACTACTAAACTCAAAGTCAGTTGTTTAAAACCATCATCAGCTCCACAGGAGAGAGATGGGGCTTTCTACTTCTGTAAAGAGTTTCTATCTCGGAAATTCACAAAGCAGTTCTACCCTGTCCTATGGGGTCACCATGCGTTGACTTAGACTCAATGATAGTGAGTTAGTTAGTGAGTTAGATGACACAGTGTTTTTCCTGTGTCGTTCCAGTGCCCACCATTGGGTGATATCACCAGTTTGAGAAACACTGGTCTAGCCAACGAGGTGACAAAGCTATGTAAGCCAGAGCTATTACTTTCAAGGACTCACAGGTTGGTGGGGTAGACTGGGAGCTACATAAATGACATGTCTGAGAAGCCAATTCATTTCCATTAAGGAAATAAAAACAGATGGCAAATTCAGAAAGTTTAATTGAAGATTTTAATTAAATGACTTCAACTATTCAGAGGACATTGGACCCACAGGCAGCTAGCCTGTGTGGGAAGCAGTTCTCATCGTTGGGGGCCCAAAGAGTAAAGGGAGCGGATGGTGTAACTGGAGCCTAGAGAACTCCTGGGGCAGAAAGAGAGGCTGTCCAGGGAACTGTACTTGAGAAAAACAGGCGTTGTCTGCCTCGCTTCCACTCTGGATCCAAGCCACAGCTACAGCCAGAGTGTAAGTGAGACGGCCCATTGTGACCAGACTGCTGGGAGACTGCAGAGTCGAGCAAAGCACACCATGACAGCAAGAGGGCCCCGAGGTATGCAGGGTGGCGAGGCACAGGGAAATAATTAGTATCGTACTACACACTGATTTTGTTCTATAAATCTCATTTCTATTAGTGTTAACTAGGATAATTACCTCATACTTAAATTCCTCTAAAGTGAGTACTCTTTTGTATTGACATGTTCCCCTGGGCTTTCTGTCAAGTTTTGTTAGAAAGGGCCATCCAAGCAGAAATGAAAAACCATTTGAATCTTGGTGTATTTATAACTGCATAAGCATCACCAGTGCTAATTTAATTAAAAATTCAAAGTAATATATGGTTAGCAGGCCTGAGGGTAAAATGGGTGTGGGTAAAGGGTCTTCATCAACTATGTGTGCATGGAAGCTATGTGCGGTAACCAGGATGGGGGTGTGGGGGTCAAAGGGAAGGGTGTACTTACCTGTTTTAATTTTACCTTAGTAATCTTGAATAGGGCACCCGTAAGAACAACATGCCTCATTTTTACTAAGCAGACATGAAAATACTGAAGAATAAAAACACTTATTTTCTAATTTCTTTAATTAAATTTATAATTAATTCTCTTATGACCCAGATTCACCCAGTCTCTTTATTCCTTAATTCAAATTATTATCCATATGTCCTAACTGAGGAACATTTTTGTAGGCCTCTCTGCTTTTTCAGAGCCATATGACAGGAGTGTGCTGGGAGAGCAGGTGTTTCCTCAGTTAAGTGTCAAGTTCTCTGGAGGTGAAGTCTGTACATATCACTCAGAAGGTGAGAGTGTCATTGAAGACTTCCCTCGACTATGAACCACTGCCTACAAGCAATCCCTCACATCGGTAGCCTGCTCCTGCGTTCTGTTTGTGTGTTTACCATGGCTCTGCGAGCCGTTTAGAGAGCAATGTTCCCTTCCTCTTCTCATTCAGTTTTCAACCTTTCAGAATTAGGGATGCACACATTTTAAAGTCCAATTGTTCTCCAAGGATATTAAAGGGGAGATAAAAAACAAAGTCCTGGAGACAGGCCATGGTGACACTTTAATCAGACACACTAGGCTGCCCCTTCCTAGCTAAGACCCCAGAAACCAAGTGAAAGAGATACAGCCGACAGCCTTGACCTGGTCAACCACCAAGCACCAGTGTTCTTTCCTGCCCTCCCGCTCCAGCAAGTAACAGAGAGTGCTCCACCATCTCTGCTTACCCACCACACACCTTGCCTGCTGCCTCTCACACCCAGCAAACAACAAGAATTCCCAAGCCCCGGGTCACTTATCACACTCTATGTTGTCCCACCTACCTGGTGAGCATTATTGTGCACTTCCCCATAGGTCCAGCATACCAAGGAACACTACTAATACACACTCACTCCACCCACCACCATACCCACGGGCAACAGGGAATGGGTGTCTATGCCACCTGACCAGCAATCAGAGGAACACACCTCCTCCACCCACCATGATGATATATTTCAACAAAACAAAAATATACAAAACAAGCATATGATCAATATAGCATGAGACAACAGACAATAACAATTCATTGAAAAGAAATCAACAACAGGCTAAGATGACTTGAACAAGCGAGTAAAATAAAGGGAAAGAACCCATTCTAGAAGAAACCATAACAGGACCACCTAAGAAGGAATTCAGAAGGTTTATATTAAGGATTCTCAAAAAGTTCCGGGAAAATGAGAGGGTGGAATCCGAGGAGAATTCAGGAAAAGAATACTTGAGCAAAATGGCATACTCAGTAGATGATTAGAAACCACACAGAAACAGCAACTAGAAATTCAGAAGAGTAACAATAAAAAACATCAGAAATAGATTGATCATGGAAGGACACAGAAGTAGAACTAAATCAGAAGATGAGAGAATAAGTGCAATATAGAATAAATCCCTTCATTCTAATTTGTTTGAGAAATAAGCACACAAAAAAGAAGTTAAAAAAAAAGAAAACCTAACAGAAATATTGCTATCAATCTGAATGAACTCAATAGCAACAACTTTGGTTTGAGATCAGCATAAAATATAATTTGTGCATAATACACATTCCAGACAGGGTGAGGGAGGCTAGAAATAGAGATACTTCTTAAAAATGTAGGAGTAGAAAAATTTCCAAATATGAAAGATGAGTTGGTTAACATCTAAGAAACTCAACAAACTCCATAGAGCATAGAACCTCCCCAAATTCTCCAAGACATATCATAATAAAAATTTCCAAAACCGCCAAAGGAAAAAAAAACCAACAACAACTCTGGAAGCAGTTCATGAAAAATTAAATTTGACTTACAAAAGGGGCACTGTTAAGAAAAGGTGCTAATTTCTCATAAGAACCTATGTAGGTATGTAGACAATGGGATGGCAAGTATACAATCCTGAAGAAAAACACTTGTCAAACAATAATTATATATTCAGCAAAATTGTGGTTCAAAAATGATGGGGAAACTAAGACATTCCCAGGTGTGGAAGTTACATAAACTGCTGTCAAGTTGAGAGGATTAAGAGTGAAGGGGTAGAGTTTAGCCTGTCAGTCAAGTCGCAGCTTGATGGCCTCATTTGGAGGTGCTAAGGAGATACATAACCCACTGGAGGCAGGACACATGTTCCCTCTCTGTGAGACATCCCTATTGAAAAGACACATGGAGAGAAGCTGATGGAGCCAGAACTCTGGAGCAGAGGAGCCATGTGCTGAGATGCTTACAACACCACTGGATCCACAAGACTTCCCACCCACACTGGCCTGTGATCTTCCTGCATTAGGCATCATTGCATGTTTCATGAATCTGAAGAGGGCTATATAGATTGGTATCAGATATATGGACTAATACCAGACTTATGGACTTGATCTAGAGTGGACTGGGATGTTTTCTCAATATTCAGCTGCTCTTGCATGTAAAGCTATTTCTTATACACATATGAGTGTCTTTGACTTTGTTTCTCTCGTCTACCTGGACTAACACATCAGGTAAGCAGAAATGAAGGAATTTATAAAAACTGATCCAGCCTTACAAGAGATATTCAAGAGCTTCCTTTGACTAGCTAATCGACATCATCAGATAGCAACCTGTGATAATGACACATCACCTCACCCAGGTACCAGCACACGTAAAGACGCCACAGAAGCAAAATCAAGCTAAAAATAGGACTATACGAAGTCAGAGAAATTGTTATAAATGAAACAAATTTTTTAAAAAGGAAGAATAAAAGATAGTTATAGGATTTGCATATGAAGATAAAGTAAAGGTGACTTAAATATTTAACAGATTGTTTTAATTTTGAGATGAAGGAAGACCTCACAGGAGCCCCGGTGCTTGTAATGAGTTGGGCTCTGGGCCATGTCAGCAGTTTGCAATCACCAGATGCCCCAGGGAAAACATGAGACATTCTACTCTGTGAAGAATCACAGACTCAGACACCCACAGGGCACAGCTCAACCCTAGTCTCTAGGGTCACTATGAAATGACATTGACTCAATGGCAGTGAGTGAATGACAAAGTAAGCCTCAGAATAACCAGAAAGAAAAGTAAAAATAGCACACCCAAAGAAAGAAGGAAAGATAAGCAACTACAAAAGCAGCAATAAAGATTGATGCAAGATTCTATGTAGATCCATATCATTGGTTCCCCCTTCTCCTTCACCTTCCCTCCACCCTCCCGGTATGGCCACTCTCACTCCTGGTCCTGAGGGGTTCATCTATCCTGGATTCCCTGGAAGACTGAACTTGGATGTTTTAAAGAGAATTATATGCTTATCCCTGGTGATGTAGTCCTTATTAATTGAGCTGCTACCTGCAAAGTCAGCAGTTTAAAACCACTTGCTGCTCCACAGGCAAAAGATATTCTACATCTGTAAAGAATTACAGTCTCAGAATCTCACAGCAGCTTTTCTACCCTGTCCTAGAAGGTAGCTATGAACCAGCATCGGCTGGATGGCAGTGAGTTTGGTTGAGGTTATGTATTTATGATTATATTCTGGATATTGAATGTATCTTCTACCCAGTGTTTTAAGGTAGGCATACACATATGATGGAAAAGAATATTGGATATTATGATCACAAAGAATTTGTAAGTTTGTCCTCAAACTATACTTGGTTGGATATGCTAAACCAAAGCTGTTAAGAAGCCAGGTTTAGGGACATGAGGGTTGCCCCTCCCATGCCTGCAAAGACCCCCTAGAGAAGGTTGGAAGGAAATCAGGCAACCATGAGATATCTACTGAGTATGCTCCTATTCAAGCTCAAGCCAGGCGGGCGGTACACTTGGGCAGTCCAAACTAGGCCCAGGCACGTGACATCACCCAGGTGTGCTCAACTCAGCTAATGGGGTCAACTAATACCTTCAAGCTCACTTTCCCCCAGGAATAAAGGCAGGGGGCACGCTCTGGCCTACTCGCTACTGTCCCTCCTGGTGCCACAGTAGCTCTGGCCCCTTCTCTCTCTTGCCACGTGCTCTTGCCTCCTCTCTGGCCCCTGTTCCGCACATGAGGGAGCGCTTTTCCACAGGCTGCTTGCGCCTAGTTATGAACCCCTTTGAGAGGTTGTCCCATCCAGCGGGACATCTAAACAATGTGGGTACCTGAAAGAGGGACTGGGAATGAAGATGGGCAAGGGCGCGAGAAATGAAGGCAAGACAGGAATCTGATCAAGCCTCATTTATTGAGTTGAGAGCAGAGGTTTAAATAGCCAGCGAAGGGCGGGCACCATTACGTCACATGTAAAATAAGGTACAGCTGAGGTAGCCAATAGTCGTGCATCTCCAAATAAGGAAGAAATGGCGGGCAACTGATCAAACAGGTAAGTATGCTAATGAAGCATACCTGGAGAGCCTGGGGGGAGATGCCACCAGTCATGTATTGACCAATGAACATAGCAGCTGCTAGTGAAAGAGCACCAATCCTAGCAAGGGTCAAGGCAGCCACCCTCTGGCAGGAAAGGAACAAAGGGCAGTAAAATCACAGGGCAGTTTGTATGGCAGGAAACTGAGAGTAAATTCATAAAGGTCTTACATGGCTTAAATCCAGGGTAGGGGAACACGCAGTTCCCTACAAGAGATAAACCTGAAACGTGTCTTGGACTTCATAAAAACCTACCTGGCTTACAAAACAGGCTTCAGGGGTGAATTCTTTCATCATGTAAAGCCAAGAACTGAGGTATTACCCACTCCAGAAACCTTACAAAGCCAAACATATTGACCCTACAGAACTCCTTGGGATTTCTGAAGCTATAAATATTTACAACAAACAACCTCTTCTTTTTTCCATAGAGCAGCGGGCTTCCCTACCCCCACCCCACCCCACCCCCCACCCCACCCCCCCCTTTTTTTTGTCTTTAAGCCTATGTAGAATGTGGGCAGCTTAAGTGGAAACCTGAACTCCACTCAGAAGCTTCTCCTCAGGAAGTTTGCATTTGAAAAGACCCAGAACTGTAGTGAGTTCAGGGGATCTGCATTTGAAGGAAAGACCTTGGAGTAGGGGTGTGGTAGGAAAGGGAAGGGGAAACGATTTGCTGTTGGATGCCAGAAGTTTGTGCCTCTGAGAGAAAACCCTTCTGGTACTGAAAGCAAGGAGGACTTGAAGCATTTGCTTATGAAGATCAAGGATGGAAGACTACCCATGGATGCAGCTCAAAGTAAAGAGAACAGACACCCTTGTGATTGGCCCGTAACATGATACACATATTTAAGACAAAGATTTCATTTTCTTGGAGCCACAAACAATGCTCATGGAAGTGGCAGTCAAGAGATCAAATGAAGGATTACACTGGGCAAATCTGCTGCCCAAGACCTCTTTTAAGTGTTGAAAAGCAAGGATGTTATTTGAGGACTAAGGTGCGCCTGAATCAAGTCATCATATTTTCAGCTACCTCATATACATATGCAAGTTGGACACTGCAATTGGACAAATGGAAACGAGGGAGGCAGAAGGGAAATGGGGGAGTGTTGACACATTGTGTGTTAACAACTAATGTCACAACTGAAACATTTGTGTGTGAAATGCTAATGAGAAACTAAATTTTCACCTAAAACACAATAGACGGTTCAAAAGAAAAGCAATAATACCTCCTGATTGCTTTCTGTTTCCCAAAGACAACTGTTAGGTAGCAGGATAGGGGGGTGTTCTTCATGTCTAGGGGCCCCCTACAGGAAGTTGGGAGCCGATAAAAGCTAAGGGGTATGCGCTGGGTGGGCGACACACCTGGATTGGACCAATCTAGGCCAGGTGGACTTAATTCAGCCAAGGGGCTCAACCTGTACCATCGACCACGCCTCCCAGTTACAGGCCCCCAAAGACTGGAGACCACAGCCCTCTTTTCCAGCTCTGTGCTTCCACTTGGCCAGACTACGGTCACCCTCTCTCAGGCCTCAGGCCACCGCGTGTGGGTGTGCAGTGCCATGAGAGTGTGTGTTCAGTTACTGTAATGACTGACACTTCTATCTTTTATAAAACCCACTTGGATCACAAAGTAAGTGTGAATTCTTTCTCCTGTGAAGAGAAGGACAGGGCATTTCCCACCTGAGAAATGTAACACACAAGCTAGGAGTTTCCCAAACGCTTTTGGTGTATCTTTCATCTATCTGAATAGCATGCTGATAGTCCTCTTCCTTGATTTTTTTCCCTTTCTATTTTAGGCATTATCTATTGAAGGCCTTGTATGGAGGATGCCAATTTTGTTCTCTAACACAACCCAACCGTTCTCTCCCCACTACATTCAGGCACACTTCATTTCTTTTCCATCTTCTAGATATCAATATAGTTACAACATAATTTGGTTGTAGCAATATTCAGAGTTTGAATAATTATGCTTGTAAGTGCTCCACAGCTGAGTCACACTGTATACAATGATTACTTTTTAGTTCTTGCCCAATACTATGTTTTCATTTTTGTTTCTGATACAGTATGTTGATTTCTTTGGAACCTACAGTTGTCCTGAGGGTGTGTGTGTGTGTGTGTGTGTGTGTGTGTGTGTGTGTGTGCCCTTAACTTTCTGTGAACTGATGACTACTTCACACCCAAATTCTATCCCAGTTGTGTTCATCTCCTCTCAATATATTCCAACACAGAAGGAGACCTGCTAGTTTATTTGTCTTGAAGAACGCTCCTGAAGCTGACTGACTTTCCCAGTCAGTTCTGGTTGTTCTCTAAGGCGGGCACTTCTTGCATGGCCTTGCCTTGTTTCCTGCGCGCCTTTGCTTCCTTGTCTGTGATTCTGCTCTTGTTCTCTCACGTACCTACTCTACTTACTCGCTGATTTCATCTTCAGAGAATTGCTTGAACTGCTTCGCATTTTCATAGGCTTTTATTCTGCCCTCACATTTATTGTGACTTTTCTGGCTGGGTACAGCATTCTAAGATAGAATTCATTTATCTCCAGACTTTCTAAAGAATTGCTTCATTGTCTCTTAGTTTACAGAGGTCATGGAAAGGAGTCTCACGTTCTTTTGATTATTTTATATTTGATCTGTTTGTCTCTGGAAGTGCTTTTGAGTCTTCCCTTGGTCTTCAGTATTTCAAAATCCGCAATGGTGAATTCTGGTGTGAATCATTTTCATACATTGGACAAGAGGCATCACGGGTCCTTTAAATCCAAAAAATTTGTGTCCTATAGTTTGGGGACATTTTCCTCTTATGCCCTAAGTAATTGCCTCTTATGGCTTTATGTTCTCACTCCTAGGATATATTTGTTGGAGTTCTGTTACCCAAATTGATTCTCTAATTTAAAAAAAGTTTCTCTCCATTTCTTTATCTCCTTGTTGTATATTTCCTCAACATTAGATTTCACTATATCAGCTTTTCCCCCTTAAATATATACATTTTAATATAAGACCCACTCTTTGTTTTGTGAACGTCATATCTTTTCTTAATTCTCAAATGTTTTCTCTTTCCGTTTGTTTCGTCTTTTGTTTCTGCAAGCCCTTTTTATTTCCTTCTGCTGCCTTGCCACCCTTCCTGCTAGCTAGTTTCCCACTGTCTTGTCTCGGGGCCCTTGGAGCATTTACAAGCATGAATCAGAAGGAGGCGCTAAAGGTTGACTGGAGGCTCAGGGGAGTTGTCGCCACCATGGTCTTCCGCAGGGCTGCATTATTTGATTAGGCCATCCGCTTAACGCACTCCCAGGTCTGCTGTTGCGGTTCCTTAGGAGAAAAAAAATACCCTAAACATTCCAGTCTCCCCTCTGGAAGGATTAGGGTTAGTTACTAGGTTCTAGTCCTTAAGGGAGCAGGAGCGCAGAGTTTTTAAGCTTTTCGTTGGAAACCACGACTTCCTCTCTGTTTTTTAAACCAAAGCTACGGTTATGCTTGGTGCTCAGTCCAGAAAATAAAACCACCATCGTGCCAGTCTTCTGTAGCATGAGAGAAATAGACACTCGCGGCACAGCCATCAGAGACACCTAGCCACTTCTTACTGTCCTTTATCCAGTCCCCTCCTACCTGCACTGACAGAAGAATCCCATTCCATCAGTTTCTAGTGAGTGAGTGCGCGTGGTGCATGCGGCACGTAGGGGCTAGATTCCATAACCTAAATCTTGTTTCTAAGCTTTCTCCCCTGCTACCTGAGGTGTGGTTTTCCACAACTTGCTAAGTTAATTGCTACTTTTCCATTTCATTTTTACCTTCTGTCCAATGTCTGTCTGTCTTCGTGGGTTTACTCTTGGTAAAGTGCCATTATCCACTGTGTAGTGTAGTTTCCAGAAGCCTTTGACTGGAAAACACGTGTCCAATGCAGCGCCTCAATTGCCTTGGAAACGAAGCCTAAGGAGACATCCTGAACCCAGTCGATCCTATTTAGTTCATTATTTTAATAAACATTCTTGCCAAAACCTGCAGTAAGAAAAATATCATAGCCTGAAATCAATACAGGATGAGACTGAACACTATTTCCTTTGGTCGCATGCTCCGGTGTGGCCTAGCATGGCCCGAGCCCAATGGCTCACCTTGAAGCAGACGTCTCAGTGATCTTGGGATTCTTCACTGCCAGCTCTCTTGGCAAAGATCACAAATGGCTGAAGTTTGTGTCTTCACTGAAATTACTTCAACATCCAAAGGCTAAACGTTCCATCTCGCCTGGCCTCAGATATTTGGGGGGATTGAATACTAAAGTCACTTGCACGTGGCAAATTGCCTGGCCCCACACAGACACACAGACATACCTCTGTCTCCTCCAACAGGATTGATCTCATCCCAGGAAGGGCCCCTCTGAAAACCACTGCTGAATTCAAAACACAGGCATGTATCAGCAAGACAAAAAAGGAAGCCAAGGAATGGATGTTTTCAGTGGAAGAATGGGGACATTTGGAGTGCACTGGAAGGATTAGTCAATAGAAAGGCAGTCTCCAAAGTCAGATGAAAGGCTACATACATTCAGGTTTCCTGCCAGCATTGACCTCACAATGTCCCAACCTTTGCCATTCAGTGGAATCCAACCTAGGCTGAAGTCAGACACCTCAGCTTTAGTCTGGAAGTGGCCGTGTGAAACACAAATCCCCCTCCTCCTTCACTTCACCTTGAAGAATTCTGATGGTGCATTTTCGGGAGCACTTTAAAAGGTGAGCTACAATCGATTCCTCCAACTCCAAGGGCTTCAGGAAAAACTCATCTCTGACAGTGGCCAGAAATCCTCTGATATTTGAGAACATTTACATTCCCTTTTAAATCAACAGCGCTTCACCGCTCAGGACACGGTGACCACATTCCTGGACACTCCTTTAACTGACGTCACTCCGGACACACTTTCAAAAAAGTCTTACCCCAAAGCTTCCTACCTTCCACATAAGCTAAACAGGTCACATTCAAAAGCTGGAGTGGTGTTCCCATGGGGATGTTGTACAGATAAGCTCAAATGTCTAACTGTACTTGGAGCCCAAGAGGAAAAGACACTCTAGAATTTCAAGGTAATATCCGTAGCATTTGTGTGAAACACTGGGATTAAGTGGGTCCATTGAAAAAATATAGGGGCACTTGGCTGGCAAGTCCGTTTTCTGATAGAGCAGGTAATCTACTTTTTGCTGAGCCTTTGGATGGAAATGTGTGTGTGTGTGTGTGTGTGTGTGTGTGTGTGTGTGTGTGTGTGTGTACTCTTCATCAGCAGTGGCTTTTTGTTTGTAAGGTGCCAGGTCAGAACAAGGTATCATTATGAAGAGAAGCATTACCTCACAGCTCAGAGAATCTAATGAGACCACACCTGGAGAACTTTGTTCTGTGTCAGGAAGCTTAGTTACAGAAAGAGAGGGGACTGGAAAGAAGCCCACAGAACACAAAACAAAAGTGATCAGGAAATTAAAGGGACCAGAGCACAAGGAAACATCTCAAGGCAGCAACTTATACCCATCTTCAATAATCTCCTGGTTATGTAGTGAGAGTCTAAAGTATACAACGGCTCCACACTTCAGAGAAATCAAAGGGGAGTAAGACCCTGTCCCTTCTCACAAAACACTTAAGATATAGAAAAGCAGTGTTCAGAGAAATTATGCTGTCCGAACCAGCTAAAATTTTCAAAGACATTTTTACATAGTGAGGAACAGAGTGTCATTTCTTCAGAAATATTAATTTCTTCTTCTCCGACTGCATCAACCTGGCACCATCCTGGTAGACTGACCAAAATTTAAAGACGTAGGCACGCCTATCTTCGATTAACAAATCAGGTCGATGAAAAGGCCAAACAAACCAAGGCCAGACAAAAGCTAACAGAGGGAGCTGGGCAATCCCAGTCACCTGGAAATGGTTCTGTGAAATTACAAACTCTGGATAGATAAGGGAAATGAGCTCTTCTTTCTGAGTTTCAGAAGACATCGCAAACTTACAGCCAGGGAGTGGGAAATGACAGACCGTCACCACGTGAAATACAGTGTGTGGTAAACATAGTGAAATATAATTTGTGGTACACCACACAATAAAGGAAATAGCCTAGGGAAATAAAGTTCTATTAACTCAAACGACAACAATATTGTGCTTGATGGCTTTATCACTTTCCTGTGGCTGTGGTGCCTAATGACCACATACGTAGAGGCCTGGAGCTGCAAAAACTTATTCTCTTAAATATCTGTGAGTTAGAAATCCAAAGAGTGTCAGTGGCCTCTCACGAAGAGGGTGTCAGGGCTGGGTTCCCTTCTGGGGCTCTAGGGCAGAATGGATGTCCTTGCCTTTTCCAGCTTCTAGGGACATCCCACGTTCCTTGGCTTATGGCGCCTTCCTCCATCTTCAGGGCCACCTTCATCACTCTGTCCTCGACCGTCTCCTTCTTAGATCTTTAAGGATCCCTGTGATCACATCAGATCCACCCAGACAATCCAGGATGATGTGCTTATTTTAAAGTGAGTTGACTAGCAGCTGTAAACCACCATCTCCCTCCACCTGCCCACCCCCCCCCCTTTTTTTTGTCTCTCTCAGGATCATAAAGAAATGTCTCAACAAAAAAAAAAGAAAAAAGAAATGTCTCCCTGCATGGCAAAGGTCAGACAGCTTACTTCCTGCCCATTACAAAAGATACAGGGTTTCTCTTTTGTAACACAACCCACTGAAGGTACAGGTGTCACCTGGCCCTCTTGGTACAGCCCTGTGGGAACTGGAGCTTGGGAAACTGATGGCAATGCCTCTACTCTGACTATTGAGATTGCTAAGATTTAGAAGCCGCCTTTGGTCTCTGGGTCAGGTCTCTCTTCAGCTAGCATGGAACGTGGCTGGCTGCCATCAGAAGCATGTGCGGAAGGTCACTCTCAGGTTCATCACAATTCTTGACAAAGGGATCTCCAGTTAGGAAGTTGGGAGAGCGAGGAGAGACCTTGCAGTGAGTCATGGCGGAACTGTTCAACCACAGGCCAATCCCCAGCACAATTTAGTTCATCTGATTTTTGGTCTCTGTCACTGACCTCACAAACTGCAGTCCCTGGATTTGGAGCCTGAGTACCACCTGGGAACCTGGTGAAATGAAAAGTCTTGGGCCAATCCCTATCCCTGCTGAATCAGAATCCCTGGTTGGGACCCAGCAGTCTATACGTGAACAACCCCGCTGGGTGGTGTTGCCTTGCACTGGCCTAGTCTGTGATCAGTCCTCCAGCTGCACAGGCCTGAGCGTGTGGAACTGGAGAGCTACATGGGTGACAGAGACTGGAACATGCATGAGTCCCGAGGGAGACTTCATGTTTGTTCCTTCTGTGGAACAGCCTGCGGTTGGCACAATGGTCTTCCCCATAAAACCAAAAGCTTAAAGCCACCAACCAACCCACTGCCAGTTGAGTAGATGCTGACTCCCAGCTAGTCTATAAGACGGAGGAGAACTGCTCCTTAGTGTTTCTGAGACTTTAAATCTTTCAGGGAGAAGACAACCTGATCTTTCTGGTGGGTTCAAACTGCTGACCTTGTGGTTCTCATTCTGAAACATAAACCACTCCCCAGTAGGGCTCCTTTGTCCTCCCACATTCACCCCTAAAGGAGAGCCTTCAGGGAAATCACGCCCTGAAATTCTTGCTGTTTGCTTCTACAATGCTCCAAGTCAGCCCCAGGGGTGTTCTGCTCTCAAGCAGGCAAACAGCACCCAGTTACCCAACCCCTAGAGAGAAAGGCGTGGTCAATCAGGGGGCAGAGGGAGCTAGAAGGTCTCTGGGGGCTGGCAGAGGCCAACTTTGCTTCCGAGGGAAGATAAGCTCAAAGACGCATGCAAGGAAGAGGCACTCCGGACCATCCTCGCCCACCAAGAGGAAGACTGACTGAGAAGGAGACTGGGTTCTCACTGGGAGGCAGGACGATCCCACAAGTATAAAGAATTGTGTACACACTCGTGTGTGTGAAATATATATATACAATATTATCAGTGCGCTGTACATGTAAACATGGTTGAATGGGCAGGAGTATGTGTTCTGTACATATGGTCACCAAAAACTATAGAACACAACACATCAATAGATATTCAGTGATAAAAACATAGAAACATGCATACATGTGGATTTGCTCCCCCATGAAGATTTAAGCCTAGGCCACCCCAGAGGGGGCCTGCTCTGTTTTACGGGGTCACTGTACGTCAGAATGGACTCGGCTATTGAATAAAAATCACACAGAGGACACAAATCACTTTATGCTCCTCCATCCGAGTGGGTGACAGGAGTGGCGATGGCTGAATAAGAAGAGTATTATGAGTGTTACCAAACTGTGCACGCAAAAAATGTCGAGATACCAACTGTTTTGTGTCCTTAAAAACTGCAAACTACAGACCAAGGAAGCAGCAAGCAAACTCTGCAGGAGCCACAGAACGCCTAAGGAGGACAAGGAGAGACAAAACCGACAGATTCAACAATGCCCGAGGGCAACAAAGACGACCTGGGTCTCCGAGTGACTGCTAAAGTATTTTATATTTCTTCGTTCAGGTAAAAAGTATTTTTTTAGATCCTATAGCCTTGGCACAGAATGAAGAATGAAGCTCCCCACCCCTCCACCCCCAAAATGGCATAGTTTAAAAACAGAACGAAATGAAACGTGACAGGACTCTTCGGTTTGTTTGTTTTGATCTAACTGTGCGTCACTTGCCTATCATAGAAAGATCATAGCAGCAAAGACACGCCACTGACTTCCACTAGCTATGAATATACTGGTTGCTGCAGAGGATTAACATGACAACCAAGACCAACTTAGCCCCATCCTTCGGTTGTATTCGAATAATGAGTTTTCAATGATCGGATTTGGCTTCCAGTGACCCTGCTACCCTCAAGAGAGAGTCCATTGCTGGTCAGGGAGTGAGGGACACTTTGGGATGGCTGGCTCTCCTCCTCCTCCTGCCATGTGCTATCTGGGATTGATGGGACTGAGGGTCAAAGCCACTGGCCCCTTGGGCATTCCAAGTACAACCACAGGCCACCTGATGAAGCCCAGTGGCTACAGCCAGGGAGTATTTACTGAACATTTTACTAGTACGGCACCCATGGACTTGGCAGTGCTGCTTGAAGACATGTAAGCTTTCTTGCAACAATCCTGTTCTCCCTTACCCACGGGTCTACTCCTGACTCTGACCTGGTAGCTGAAGGAAAAACCTAGACCACATCAGGGAGACGGCGCATTGTACATTCAAGTCTTTGGCCTGAATCACACTTGGGCCTGCGTGTGAGGCAGGAGGCAGCTCCCCGCCGCCCCCCACCCCCACCCCGCTTGCAGAGTGTTATACCTGGCTTTATAGGTGAACTGGAGCAGAGAGGAGCACAGCCTACCTCTAGTACACTGACTCTTGGTGACGGTGCTCCATGGAGTCATCGATGGCTGCTTTTGGAGGGTGGTGGCAGGGGGGAGTCGATTGCTGGGGCTTTCTTCTGTGGAGCCTCTGGGTGATCCCTTCACATCCAGCATTTCAGCTCTCTGAACAGATTGACTGATTATACCATTCAAGGACTTCTCTGTTAGCATAAATCCAGAAAAAAAATGGCTTCTGGGCAGGCTGCTATAATACACACCAGGAGGCCCCGGTTCACACCAGGAAAGACCTGGCCTTATGGGAGTCTTTAAGTCTGGGAGATGGAACTTATCTGGGTTTACAGTTGGGGCAAGGTGTTTCATGCAAAGCAAGGGTTCAGAACCTTCCAGTCCAGGGCCGTCAAGGTCAGGGTGTGGTAAGTAGGCACATGTCAACCTTGAACATTGGGTGCCCTGTCCCTGTCAGGGACTGTGGACTTGAAGAGTCTTTGATGCTATGAAAGTCAGGAAGGGGCTGTGGGGTTGAGGGAGAGACAGATGCCAACCACACTTTGTCACAGAATCTTTGATGTGGTGAAAATGTGAAATTTCTCACTACGGGTTTGTGAGTAAGCACACTTTAGCCTGTGCTTAGCTTGCTTGTTGGATAATTTTACACAGAAGGCTGCCCTTCCCTGAGTGTGTAGGTCTGGGTTGCCTAGAGAAACAAATTCATAAACACTCACATGAGGATAAGAGAGAACTTCATATCAAAGAGCAATTGTGTATTAAGAAAACATCCCAGCCCGGTCCAGATCAAGTCCACAAGTTCTATATTACCCCATATGTCGATACTGGTGCATAAATTCTTTTTTAGACTCACGCAGCCATACAATGATGCCGAATGCAAGACGATCACAGGTCAGTGGGTGAAAAGTCTTATGGATCCAGTGGTGGTGGAAGCATCTCAGCACTGGTGTGGGTCTCCACATGCCTCCTCCAGCTCCAGAGCTCTGGCTCCATCAGTGGAGTTCCATGTGGCTTGTCAACAGGAAATTGTCTCAGGGAGAGTCTGTGTGTCCTGGCTCCAGAGAGCTATTTATCTCCTTAGGACCTCCAAAGGAGGTCATCAAGCTGGGACCTGACTGACAGGCTAAGCTCCACCCCTTCACTCTTAAGTCTCAAGTTGGCACCAGATTAAGTATGTAACTACCACACTGAGTTTGCAGGCGGGGCAAGGTGCTGAGGGCTACATCAGGATTGTGGTCTTGCCCCAGGGAGAATGGGGCTTGTGGCCACAAAGAGCAAGGTGACGTCAGCAGCTGGGGAACTCCTGGGGAAGAGGGTTTGTTTCAGGATAGAGACCCACGAGCCTGAGAGGGCAGGCTAATCATAGAATATGGGTGGAAATTGTGAGAATCACAGGCCCCGGTTTGTCATCCCAGCTAAGGAGGCTTCCAACCCCCACCCCCACCCTCTTCCCCATTAAAACAGAGGCAGTGGATTGGATGTGAAGTCTTGGGAGACTAAGTGCCTTCAACAGCTCCATGTGCTCAGGAAGGTGGCTCACCTTACCAGGCCCTGCTTCCCCAGCAGAACAGACTGCACTTTGGGCTCCCCGAGGGCCTGGAGTCCCTTCCAGTTCTAAGGTTCTCAGAGCTGTGAGCCCACCACCCAGCCCCAGAGATGCAAGGCATTGTGGGCCAGGATACACAGTCCAGGGCTATAAAGCCTCCTCTTAACTCAATAGTTCTGGGATACCCTTGCGGGGATTATAAATACACAGTTCAGAGCCATTCCAAGTCGCTCTTCTGACTTCCCACTTCCCTTCACTTCTGACTTCTGCTGCCATTACTTCGCTCCCCTTCTTCCTGCTGTCCCTGCTCCTCAGCACAGGGAACAAGCCTCTAGGCCTCAGCCCTGGACCACAGCACCCAGGATCATCTCCCAATGTGGGAGTGGCAAGACAGAATCATTTATGGGGTGTCCAGTAAGGGGATACAAGGACATGCTGACATAACTTCCTGCCCCACAGCCACCCAGAACCCTCTGCCCAGCCTTGGTTCCTCCATTCTCACTTGTCTCCACTGAGGGCCCCGGGCACCCGCCTCTGCCCTGTGCTGAGTGTCTGGGGCACAGCGAGGGGCCCTGGCCATCCTCCCTCAGGCCTGCCGAGCGTCCAGTCGGGCTCTGGCTCCAGTGGATTCAAGCCTAGTGGGGACTCTGCTCTAAAGGCCCTGTGAATTCGCACAGGAATTTATGACACACACACACACACACACACACACACACAGTCTAGGGCTCATTGTTCTCTTCCTGAAATAAGGAGAAGTTGGGCCTGTGGTCTTAGAGATCCTGAACAGGCAGGAACATCAGACAAGGCAGCCATTGATGAACGACAGGCTTATTCTTAAGCCTTTATGACCTCTAGCGGCGAAGAAGGACTTTGCTCTTTTCCAGACCATTGATCTGCTTGAAATCATCACAGCCCCTGAGTATCTCTTTTATCCCTCTCAATGCCCCATTCCCACCGCCGAGGGTGGGGCCTATCCCCTGACCCCCACGCCCCACCCCACCCCTGCGTCTCACCAACACCTGTGCAGCCGCTTCACATCCCAGCTCTCCTGACGCCACCCCTGTGCCCTCCAGTCACCGAGCCATGCGGCACGTGGCGCCACCGACAGCTCTCACACAGAGACCTGCCGCTGACTCATCTGACCGGAGCTGGTGGAGACAACTGAGCATCTTCATCCCTTTGCTATGAATATTCATGCGTTTCGTGCAGGCCGATTAACATGAATGAATAGGAGGTACTGCCCTCAGCTCTCTTGGGGTGAGTCGGTGGGTCACCAGGGGTTTGGGGGCATGAGGGTGATATAGACCACCCTGGATTACACCGTCACAGAGGGTGACAGCAAGATCACAATTATTGTGCAGTGTTTCAGGGGACATTCATCGTAGTGTAAGAGGGTTACGGAGTTAGGTTGCTAACTCCAAGTTCAGCAGTTCAAAACCACCAGTTTCCCCATTGGAGAAAGCTGAGGTATCTTGGTCCCCAAAGATTGACGGTCTCAGAAACCCCCAGGGGCAGTCCTTCTCTGTCTTATAAGGTCGCCATGAGTTGGAATTACCCGATGGCAGGGTTCTTGTTGTTTTAAGGTGCTCAGGCCAGTGCTGTCATCATTCCCTGATGACAGGGCTTCCAATCATGTGGGGACTTTTCCTCTTCAAGTGCTCCAAGCACACACTATTCTTTTCATGGCTGATAGTGTTTTTATAATCAATGATTGTTAATTTTTCTGATGTTTTAGCAACAAAATTGTGCTAATTAGTACTTATGCATTTATATCAATTAACATTTGAGAATTAAGTAGTAATTAAAGGAAAGGAGGAAAAAACCCTATGCTTAGTTATTAAAAATGTTGTAATCTTATGTCATTTGAGGTAGAAAGATCTCACAAAACTGCTTTCTGTTCTTAAATTAAGTGCCATTGAGTTGATCCCAATTCAAAGTGAACTTGTAGGACAATGTAGAACTGTCCTTGTGGGTTTCTCAGTGTGGTAGTTACATAATCTCCTGTCAACTTGTGAAGGGGTGGGGTTTACCCTGTCAATCAGGTTGTAGCTTGATGACCTCATTTGGAGGCGCTATGGAGATATATAGCTTGCTGGAGGTGGTACACACACAGATTCTCTTTGCTTCATCTTCCTGCTGCCAAGACACATGGTGCTGTGCTGATAGAGCCAGAGTCCTGGAGCTGGAGGAGCCACGTGGAGACCTATGCCGGCGCTGATGCTTCCACCACCACTGTATCCACAAGACTTTCCACCCACTGGCCTGTGATCTTCCTGCACTTGGCATCATTGCATCTGTTGCATGAGGAATTTACAGGCTGGCGTTGGACATATGGGCTAGAATTGGACTTATGAACTTGATCTGGGTGTTTTCTTAACATACAATTGCTCTTCATATAAAGATCTTTCTTTTTAATAAAGATCTTTCTTATACACATATGAGTGTCTATGAATTTGTTTCTCTAGTCTACCCAGATTAACACACAGAGACTGTAAATGTTTATGGAACCCGAAGCCTCATCTCTCTCCCTGGGAGCATCTGCTGGGTTTGAACTGCTGACCTTGCCATTAGCAGGACAACTTGCTGCCAGTATGCTGCCAGTATCCCAAAGATGTGCTGTTATCATCCAAATGGGCTGAACACTAGTCCATGTAAGCAAGGTGCAACTTCAATCATCACATGTCGTGCTTTGATTAGAATGTATAATAATATGACTTAGGGTTTCTGGATGCTCTGGCTTCGGATCCATGGCTGGGTAACAGCAGGGGTGACCGCACAGAGTGACGCCAATCTTAGTGACGCCACTGCTTGAGGTTCAGTGTCATATGAGGTGTAGGCCCTCTAGTTCCTTTCTAAAATCTCAATTTTATTCTGAATTTTGAAAGACAACAGGATCTTGTCACTTAAGTAAGAGTTGGCTCCCTGCAGTCTGAATACTATTAAAGGTTTCCACCCCAATCCCTTCTCTCTCTGCCTCATTGATCTCTTTGGGGCTTCTTGGTTGCCTTGGGTAAAGACTTCATGACTTCAGGCCTGGCTGGTCCAAAAGATTAGCGGAAACTTGAAACCAACAGTGACCTCTTCATACTCAGGGGAGAAGCTCCCTCTTTCTCTCCTCTGCGACTGGACATCGGTGGGAAAGCACAGGCCCTCCTTGCCCCTGCAAGCCAACCCGAACCATGGGCGAAGATCACACTGAGGACAGTAGTGATCCCCGGAGTCGATAGCCAAGTCCTCTGCTGCTAACCAAAAGGTTGACGGTTCAAGTCCACCCAGAAACACCTCAGAAGAAAGATCCGGCCATAGACCACTGGAAAGTCAGCCAGTGACAACTCTTTGGGGCCCAGTTCTACTCTGTACCCATGGGATCACCTTGAGTCACAGTTACGTCAACCACAACTCACCACGGAGTCAAATGGAGGGTAGCAGACAGACAGAGCCCAGATCCTGATGTGTTCTTACAGCCAGGAATCTTGCCAGGCTGGAACTACCCTGTTACACGGGACAGCAAACATTCTTATTGTTGAAAGCAGCTGAGTCTGTCTTTTCAATTATCTTTTAAAAATGCAGATCTTATCATTGCATTCACAGCTTGGAATGATTTTTTCCCATGGTGTTCTGAATTGAACTCGGAGTCTCCAAAGTTTGTGTGGAAAAGCCCGAGCCCTGTGCATGTGAATGAGGAGCTCTCGGGATGCTGTGTTGGGCTGCTAAACGAAAGGTCAGACATTCAAAACCACCCTGGGCTCCCCAGGAGAAAGATGAGGTTCTCTGCTCCTGTAAAGACTTACAGCCTCAGAAACCCAGAGGGGCAGCTTCACTCTGTCCTCTAAAATGTGCCTGAGAGTTGCAACCAATTTCGTGACAGTAAGGGTTATTTTGGATACACCTGGATGTAATTCCATCTGGGAATAATGTTCTTTGTGATGTTAAGGAGGCAGGACTTGGGTAGGAACCCACTGCCATGCAGCCCATTCCAACTCATAGCATAGCAACCTGACAGGACAGTTGAACTGCCCCTGAGGGTTTCTGAGACTGTAGCTCTTTACAGGAGCAGAGAGTCTCAGTCCTCTTTGGAGGGCCTAGTGGGTTTGAACTGCCAACCGTGCAGTTAGCCACGTGGCTCCGTTATCTAGTGCTGCTGTAAGAGAAATACAGCAAGTGGGTGGTTTGAAGGGACAGACATCTCTGTTTGCGGGGTCTAGAAGTCTCGATTCACAGTGCTAGCTCTAGGGGAAGAAGGCTCTTCCTGGGGGAAGTCCTTGTCTCCTTTCTGAGTCTATTCCTAGTGCTCTTAGTGATCATGTGACGCGTGTCTTCCTTTTTGTTTATGCATGTTTGCTTACTCCCTATTCAATCACAGAAACGATGAAGATGCACTCCTACGACCTGGTCATGCAACACGCGGTTAGTCCTTAGGCTTTGGGGATGGAATGCTCTCTATTCGCTCAGCTCAGGGCAGAGAAGGTCTCCCCTGCCAAGCTCTGTGTCCTTACTCACTCAGACTGGCCTCCAGTAGCACCAGGACATCTTTTTTCTGGTTGCCCTGATGTTTCCCCAGAGCTTCCCTCCAGCAGGCCTTTGAGAAATCTATTCTCTGCCTGGGAAGTAGGGCTTCTATTGTCTATCCAGTGCATTGTCTGGCCTCCAGAAGTTACAGCATTACCTTCTCTGAGCACGTCTTCCCACTGCCCAGGGAGCAGGAAAGCAGAGAGGACTGAGAACACAGGATACGTGTAGTAGGTGGAGGCACTGCCAGGCACGAAGGAGCCATGAGAGATGAGAGAAAACCTGGACAGAAAGTAGATTCTGGTGAGAGCAGTTGAGGGTCCAAACCAACTTTCATTGAAGTCATCTTCACGCTTATGTGCTTTCACATTTCTAAATTGTTTAAAGTAAGTCAGATGTTTTGTTTGTTTGTTTCTTGCCACCAAAAAGCAATTCAGAAAGTCTTCATCATGCTTCATCATGGACTGGTAGCTTCTCAAGAGCAGGGAAATCCGTGGCCCTTGACTAGATCCCAACTCACAGAAACCCTGTGTAGGGCTTCCCAAGCTGTAAACCTTAAAGAGAGCACACCGCCTTCTCTTTCTCCCGTGGCGGGAGTAGTTGGATTTGAACCATTGGCCTTGCAGTTATCAGTCCCACAGTTACTGACAGTGCTACTGCTGCTCCTTTTGAGAGCAAGGCCATAGGACATTTGCTCTTCCAGTTCTTGTCTTAGCACAGTTCCTGTGTTAGCCAAGTTCCTGATTCCCAGAAAGTACTTGTAAGAGTTTTATTTTGATCTAAGTAACAAAGTTTCCCACTTTTGCAAGTTTGGGTTTATACATTTTTTTCAAAATTTCTATCAGCATTTTAGTTGGAAAAATATTGATTCCAGACAGATAGATGAGATCTTACAGCTCCAGACGTGGGAAATGTATTTTCCTCACGCTAATTCTAGCCAAGCTCAGAGCTTGTTCTTTCAAAGCTAAAAGCAAGGATATAAGCAATGTGTTCTATTTAAAGGGCATTGAGGGCTTAGAACAGAACTATTCAAATCACACACACTTTATAAAAATGCCCATTTTTTTATGAAAAGTACAGATTCTTCCAGTGATCTCATTATTTTTCAATAGAATCAGAGGACTGGGCGTCTATTAAGAGCATTTGTTTCATTCTCAAGTAGGCTTAATTGCCACCCTAGGGAGCAAGCCCTGGAGCTATGCAGATGGGGCTCTGCTCTCCCAGTGCCCTGCCCAGTCTGTGCCAGCCCTGGAAGTCCTGCCCCAGGAAAGGGAGGTCAAAGGCCCTTTGGAGCAGTGTTTACGCCTGGGAGGGGCTCCTGCTCAAGCACCAGCTCTGTTGACTGGCCTTCCCATCCTCCTTCCCTCACCTTTGGAGCAAATCACACAGCACAGAGCTGCTGCTCCACCATCCTTGCTCTGGAAACCGCAGAGGCAAGGCAGCCCACTCTCCCACGTGCTCTTATTTGGGCAACAGTAAGCCAGCTGCCCTTGAGTTGACCTGAGACATGGCAAGCCCAAGTGGATCAGAGTAGAATTGGGCACTGTGAGGCTTTCAGTAGCTGGTTTTGTTTGTTTCAGAAATAGGCCACCAGGTCTTTATTTCAGGCACTTCTGAGTAGATTGAAGCTTTTGGCCTTTGGTTAGCAACCACACGCCTTCACCATTTACACCACATACAGACTCTTTGGCTACATTATAAAAGTTTTTTTCTGGCTTAGTGGCTCTGCAGTATACCTTCCTGCATCACTCCCTCCCTATGTGTGGCAGTTGCATAATCTCCTGTCAACTTGAGCAAAGGGGTGGAGGCTAGCCTGTCAATCAGGTCATAGCCAATTGTGGGATACATAAGGATTTCTCCCAAGCTGTCTCCCCCAAATATATGCCAGACAGTTGCTTGGGAATGACTATACTTGGAGGTCATCAGAAGTAGGCCAGGGGTTATTCTCCCTGAGAGCTATCAGCCATCTAGAGCAAGTAGTCACCACTGTTTATCCCACAACAAATAGGGCCCACTCCCTTCTGATAAGGATAGTAGTTGTCTGTTTCCTTGTAGGAGACTCTAGAAAGGTCAAACCCGCCCTAGGATGACCAAGGTTAGGCCACCATCTTGAATCTAGGGTCCGCCCATCTTGTCACATGTATACCCCCAATCCCTCTTCCTATTGCATGTATGTCCCTAGACCACCCCTTCTGATTACTGTATTACCTATAGTACAGCCCCTTCCTGTGACGTATGCCCTCACCTGTAAGGACAGGGGGCTTGCATGTCCCCAGAGAATATAAAAGGGGCCGGGGCTACCATTAAACTCACTCTCTCTTCCTCCAGTGGACCATCGAGTGGAGCTGAGGTGAGCATGCTACTATGAAACGTGTCTGACTCCCATTTATTTCAGCGCTTCACTTCTATCTCTCATGCTCTCTATAACTTTACTATGATCTTTACTTATTATCACTGTACAATTGTGCCTACCGGACCCGTAATGATGTGTTAGGGGCTGGCTTCCCCTGACAGCCAATGATGCCTCTGTGTGGTCATGGCCTTCTCCTGAGGATTCTAGGAACTCAGGGCTTCCTCCCTGGAGGCGGGACACACAGGCGCTCTGTTTTGTCTCCCTGCTGAGAAGCCACATGGAGTTATACTGATGGAGCCATAGCCCTGGAGATGAAGGAGACACATGGAGACCCATGCCAGTGCTGAGATGCTTCCACCACCACTGGATCCATAAGACTTTCCATTACTGGCCGGTGATCTTCCTGCATTCAGCATCATTGCATGTGTTGCCTGAGTCTGAAGAGGAATTTATGGACTGATATTGGGGACATATGGGCTAATATAGGACTTATGGACTTGATCTGGACTGGACTGGGATGTTTTCTCAATCTATAATTGCCCTTTGAGTGGTCTGTGAATTTGATCCTCTAGTCTACCTGGACTAACACACTACGTAAATCATGTCTTCCTCATTGTTGTAGATGTTAGGTGTCATCAAGTCCATTGTGACTCACAGAGACTCTTTGGACAACAGAGTGAAACACTGTCTAGGCATGCTGAATTCTCAATGTTCTTGTTATACTCACGGGGGACAGTTCTACCCTCTCCTATAGAGTCACTGTGAGTAGGCATCGACTTGATGGCAGTGAGTGATTCTTGACTTCTGAGCCATCGGAGGAGAGGGAACATGCTGGTGGACCAGACAGTACCGCAGAGCATCTCTGTGCCATGCAGGTCTTATGAAACAATCACCCTCACTCTTCCGGTCCAAATAGCAGAAACCCAAGTCAAGAAAAAGAGAAAAGAAATTTGGCTCATTTAGTTGAAATGTTTCTGATTTTACACATGGCTCGATCTTGGCGATAGACAGAAACTTGAAGCTAATATTTGGCAACTGAGTGAGCTCTCCGAAAGGACCCTCTCTTTCCTTCTGTTGCTGTTATTACGAGAGCTGTTGAGTTGATCTGGCTCCTAGCAACCCCAAGTGACAGTAGAACCTTGGGGTGTCTTTTGTCACTTCTATGGAAGCTGATGGCCAGGTCTTCCTCCTGTCAGGTGCCTCCTGGGCTTCTTAAAAGTAATCTAGACTGAAAGAAATATTCTCCTTTCCAGATTCTCAGATCCTGCCTGGCATGGGCCTCCCTTGCCTAGCAAAGTCCACATTCTTGCACATGTTTCTTTCCTGATCAGTCCTAATCTAGTTCCCCTTCCTTAACCAACCTCCTTTTCTCCAGACTTGAAACAAGTCCCTCCATCCCAGTCAACATGGACTCCTGGTCAGTCTTCTGACATTCTTGGCTCACCCTTCCAGGGATGTCCATGCTTTTTCAAGCTGTGAGGGCTTCCACATTGCACCAGACTCTGCCTTATTTCCAAAGACCTAGAGTTTTAGAGAAATAGAAGCAAATCATGGGCTCGTTCCACCACTTGTCTGTCATTTTGTTATATTGTGGTGGCTGTGATGCTGGGAGGTATGTCACCTGTATTTCAAATAGCAGCAGGGTCACCCAATGAGAAAACGTTTCATTAGAGCTTCCAGTCTGAGAACCGACAATAGAAAAGGGGTGGGCTGTTCACTTTGGAGAAACTGGCCTCTGAAAAGCTTATGACTAGCAGTGGAACACTGTCAGCCACTGAAACCCCATGAATGTCAGCGGAACATTGTCAGCGATAGTGCCAGAAGATGAGCCACTCCGCTGGAAGACACTCAAAATGTGACCGAGGAAGAGCCGCCTTCTTAAAGGAGAACCAAGCATAGTGATTCAGGTGGAGAAAGCCCATGGGAGCGAAGCATTAGGGACCTTCGTTTGCTGATGGCCACAGCAACTCAACATGAGAAGAAACAGCTGCAAACATTAATGAATAATTGGAGCTTGGAGTGTACAAGGTATGAATTATAAAAAATTAAATGGAATTCCTAAAGATCAAGGTACTAGGCATTGTTGAACTGAAATGGCCATTTTGAATGAGGCAGTCATCTGCAATACTAGGCTGGACATGACAAGCAAGAGGAATGGTAACACATTCATCATCAAAGGACATTTCAAGATGGATCTTGAAATACGATGCTGTCTGCGATAGGATATCTAGCCACACACAAGAAGATCCAGTCAAGACAACTAGTAATCCAATGTATGCGCCATTCACTAAAGCTAGGGATGAAGAAATGGATGAATTTTACCTGTGGCTTCAGTCCAAAATTGATCAAACGTGCATTGGTAATTACGGTGATTGGAATGCCAAAGTTGGAAACACAGGAAGGAACAGCAGTTGGGAAAGTTGGACTTGGTGATAGAAGCGAAGCCAGAGAGTATTTTGTAAGATCGATGGTGTCTGCATCACAAATGCCGTTTTCTTCCATGCCAAAGGCAACTCTGCACAGGGACTTCTCCAGACGGCATGCATAGAAATCCAGGTGATCACGGCAGTGGGAAGGGAAACGGTAAAGCTCAACATCAGCAGCTAAAACAAGGTCTTTGGGGCCAAGGGAATAGACCATCACTTGCTCATATGTAAATTCGGAGTGAAGCCGAAGGAAGTTCAAACAAATCCACAGGAGCCAAAATATGACCAGGAGTATCGTTGTGAGGTGCCGCCATGGTGGCATCAAATCATAGTAACTGTGAACAGCAGAACGGAATGCTGTCTGGTCCTGCTTCATCCTCAACATTTTGCTTCTGTTTGAGTCCATTGTTGCACCCACTGTGTCGATCCTGCTTGTCTACGGTCTTCCTCTTCTGCTCCTCTGCTTTACCAAGCCTGATGTCTTTTTTCAAGGACTGGTCTCTTCTGAGAATATGTCCAAAGTATGTGAGAAATTGTCTCACCTTCTTTGCTTCTAAGGAGAAAACTGGCTGTACACAGTGGCTGCAACAATGGGCTCAAACAGAACAATTTTGAGGCTGGAGCAGGAGGAGGCGGAGTTTTGTTCTGTCTTACACAGGGTTGCTATGAGGCTGTGCCAACTCAATGGCCCCGGAGAGCAACCTCGACGGGGGGCTTGTTTCTTCCTTCAAAGTGGCCCTTGAAGGGTTGAGGGGTGAGAGTGGGGGTGGGGCAATGAAGAGGAAGCTATCCTTTCTCAGAGAGAGTTGGCCATCAGGGGACAGGATCTGGGCGGCCTGGGAGAGAGAGTGAGAGGAGAGAGCCTGGGCTGGGGCTGGGGCCTGTTCTCTATCTCGGCCATGAAAAGGCTCCCCGAGAACACTTCTACCATGAGAAGTCCACACAGCTCTGTATCAAGGTCGCCTCCGATAAAGAACCAGTGCACGCGTGGTCAGCATTTTTCCTTTCCTTTCACACGAAATCTCTTCTCAGCTGCTTTCTTGTGCATAGTTAGACAATAAAAAGGATTACATTACTATGGTTGATCAAATAAGTAGTGCTGTGTGTGGTGGTGGATGGGTTAAGCATTTGGCTGCTCTCTAAAAGGTCAGGTGTTTGACCCCACACCTCCTCCTTGGGACAATGAGGCAGCAGCTTACTACCATGACGATCACAACTTTGGAACCCCTGTGGACAGTTACACTCAATGGGTCAGAATTGACTCAAGGGCAGTGGTTCTCCACCTTCCTCATGCTGCGACCCTTTCATACAGTTCCTCATGTTCTGGTGACCCCCCCAACCATAACATTATTTTTGTTGCTACTTCATTCACTGTAGGTTTGTTACTATTATGAATCCGGTGGCCCCTGTGAAAGAGTCCTTCGCACCCCCCCCCCCAAAGGAGTCTTGACTCACAGGTTGAGAACCGCTGTTCTAGGACAACAGGTCAGTGGGCATACACTCACACCTGCAAATCACTCCAGTCTGAGTTGGGTTGGGTCCCAGGCGTATCTTATCTTGGCTGCTTGGCATCTTGGACGTGGGGAACGGGCAGTGACTGCCTCAGTGCACTTTTGCTCTTCAGCTTTATGTTTTCAAGCAGCCGAATTCCACTGGAAAGTTTCATAAACCAACAAGTCGTCTTGTGAATTTGGTGAGTGAGAATGAAGATTCAGTCAGTCAGCAAACAGTGAGATCCTGAGCTGGGGTATGCTGGAGTCCCTGGGTGGTGCCAACTGCCAAAAATTTCAGCAGCTAACTTTGGCTTGGGGGTTTGAGTCTACCCACAGGCCCACACCAGCATTTTCACTAGGAGTGTAGCTAGAGCAACGAGCAATGCAAGGTGCCTGCCCTCTGGCACAGTAAGGCCAGGGAAGGGTTTACAATGGGCACAAGTGTAGCAACTGTGAGGATGGTGCCGGACCCAACAGCGCCATCGGAAGAAAGTCAACAGTGCCTAGCAACCAGGAGGCTCAGGAGGGGTTCCATCGGGCAGAGGCATGGTTCCTTGCTAGAGGGGAGGGAGTCAAGGGTTTAGAAAGCATGGTGTCTCTGGGGACTAGACTGGGAGGGAGCAAGTTGGGGAGGGATGGTGAGACTGAGATCTCTTGTAAAGTGACAGTCATGGTGTGTGTGGGGAGGCCAGACGCTCACAGCCATCCTCCCAGTTGCCAGACTGAAGCAGGCCCCACTCCCTGCTGTTAAAGTCAATGGACGCCTGGGGACATCTATTTGGTTCCAGAAGGTGGGGTTTACACCCTACTGACAATGGTTCCTATGGAGATCTAGGGAATAGGTCAAAGTTAAGCCGCCATCCTAAACCTAGGATCTGCCCATCTTGTCACATGTATATCCCCAGTCCCTCCTCTTCCTATTGCGTGTATATCTCTAGACCACTCCCCTCTCATTACTGTATTACCCATAGGACAGCCCCTTCCAGTGACGTATGTCCTCACCTGTAATTAGGGGGCTTGCACATCCCCAGAGAATATAAAAGGCCTGGGCTAGCGTTAACTCGCTCTCTCTCTCTCCCTCCACGTGAACCATTGAGGGGAGCTGAGGTGAGCACGCTACCATGAATTGTGTCTGACTCCATTTATTTCTATACTTCACTTCTATCTCTCATGCTCTCTATAACTTTACTATGATCTTTACTTATTATCACTGTACAATTGAGCCTACTGGACCCGTAATGATGTGTTCAGGGCTGGCTTCCCCTGACAATGGTGCATCAAGACCTGGCAGGTCTGCCATGCGCCCTGGATGCCACTGAGCAATTTCTGTCCCCTACCAGTTATGAGAGAGCATTCAGTAAGTTAGAACTAATCATTTCATATGGAGAGCCTCCACGGGTCAGGGCAGACGGAGTGACCTAGCTGTGCTGAGAGGACAGAAGGAGAAGAAATGGAACCAAATGACACTGAACCAACCCAGACCAATTCTCATCAGTGAAGCCTGGAAGGGTACGGTAACTCTCCTGGAGCGCCATGATGTGTTGCGCAAACGGTTCACGAGTTTAACGTCTAGTTTTCAGCTGATATTATGGAGATGTTTACTCAAAGATGGATGTCAGATGTTTGGACAGGGACACCTTCTCAGTGCTCGCATTGGGCACTCTTTCCCACAGATAGGCCTCTGAGCGCCAGCAGGGCTGGAGAATGAAACCGAGGTGAAGGAGAGAGGGCGAGGGCGGGAGAGGAGTTAGGTGCACACTGACTAGATTGGGCTGGGGAAGTTGGCAAACAGTTTTGGTCTTTTCTGAAATTGTGGTGCCAGAGATGGTATAGGAGAGATCCCAGAATGGATGGATTATGATGTATGTTGTCACTATTAGGGAGTTGGAACTTTGAATCTGGAGCCAGGGATGGGGCCCCACAGAGAAGGCATTTATGCTATAAAACCATGTTCAGCTATTACTGACTGCCACACTGGCCAGCTCCTTCATGCCCTGCCCTGACTCAGGATCACTGGAGGGCTGTGAAGTCTCCATATGTGTCCTTGGCTCCAGCTTCCTATCGCTGTGTGTGCCTCTGTGTTTGTCTCAGCTCAGAGGTTTTAAGCCCTGGCCACACACTTGCATCGCCTTGTTGTTGGGCGCCATCAATTTGGTTATAATTCAGAGAAATTTGGTTATAATTCAGAGCATAACAGAACCAAGCACTGCCTGGCCCAGTGCCATCCTTCCAGGGTTACAGCCACCATGGGTCCATCTCATTGATGTTCTTCTGCTTCACTGACCCTCTACTTTACCAAGCAGGATGGTCTTCTCCAAGGATTAGTCCCTCCTGCTAAAAGGCCCCGAGATGTGGAAGAAATCACTGAAGATTTGGGTGCTACAGCAAAGTGTGGTGGAGAATGTTGGCGCTACCCTGCTGTCAAAAGAATAGCATCTGGGGTCTTAAAGATTTGTCTTCAAATAAGCAGTCATCTTAGTGAAGCATCAATTAAGTCCACTTGGAAGATGCACATCAGTCAATGTGACCCAAGGATGGTAAATAATAAAATTCAAACCAGAAGGAGGGAATGGTATCAGAGCTTAAACTTTGAACACCAGATTTGCATCAGTCTATAAATGGCTGTGGGAGCCCCAAATTTGTTTGTAGCATCCACACATGGATCCACACTCTGGTGAATTCCCTCTGACCACAGTCAAGGGATATGCGTAGCTTGATATCAGACAGATATCAAATACTATAAACTCAATTATGGCACATGTAATTAGGTTAAAATGTCATACCTGATTATTTGATCTCCCTCTTGACTCATTTTAATCTGTTTTAGTTGTTAATATTTCTTGCTTTTTTGGCAATTAATATTTTTCCCTCTGATTTATTTTGGTATTGTTTTGTTTGGATGTTTTCCAATTTATGAAATCCAAGATAGGTAAATCTATAGAGATAGTAACTGGATTAATGGCTTACTAAGGGTATGGGAAGAGAGCTTGGAAGGAAATGGGGAACTAATAAAAAGTACAGGCAGAAGGACATGTTCTAGAACTTATTATAGTGATGGCTGTACAACTATTTTTACTGTGACTGAACCAGAGAAGTGTATGATTTGTGAATTATATGTCAATAAAACTATTCTTTTTAAAAGTACATGCAATGAAATCTTTCCATCCTTGCCTAAGGAGCATTCTGGCTGTACTTCTTCCAAGACAGATTTGTTTGCTCTTTTGGCAGTCTGCGGTGCTTTCAATGATCTTTGCCAGCATCATAATTCAATCTCATCAATTCTTCTTCAGTCTTTCTTACTCTATGTCCAACTTTCACATGCATATGAGGTGACTGAATTATCATATCTTGGGTCAGGCACACCATAGTCCTCAAAATGACCTACTTGTTCTTCAAAGCTTTAAAGAGGTCTTGAGCAAACTCAAAAAAGTATATTGGTCTGGGCCCACCCAGACAAACTGAAATATAATCTTTGGGTCGAGACTTCAGCATCTGGATATTTTCAAAGGGCGAGCCTGTTGCATAGTTGAGGTTGGGAACACCGTACCAGCTGTTACAGAGAATTCCATTCTACTTCATGAGTGTGAATGTCTATGTATTTTTGGCTTGCCTAGTGGCCTGCTCCAAAGGATTTCAGAGCTTTTTAAGAAGACGATCTTGTGTGGCGTTAGAGCCCAGAATCTACTGGTTTTCTATGAACACTAGGCTGTGTGTGTGTGTGTGTGTGTGTGTGTGAGAGAGAGAGAGAGAGAGAGAGAGAGAGAGAGAGAGAGAGAGAGAGAGAGAGAGGACAGATGTGCCAGACAAGAAAATGTCTCCTATTTTTATGAAGAATATACTGGGTTCCAAACTGGGCTCCTAACTGCATGGTCAGCAGTTCAAAACTACCATGCATTCCACGAGGAAAAGATCAGGTTATTTGTTCCCTTAAAAATACATAGTCCCCCCCCAAAAAATTTATAGTCTTGAAAACCCGATAGAGGCTTGCCATGACTCAGCATCAACTTGATGACAGTTGGTATACACACAGGGCATGACTATCATTTCACGGAACAAGATGCAAGCAAAGCAGATGAAGCACAAGGCCTGTTTGGTCTCCTCTTCTTCTCCTCTGAAGTAATCACTTGATCAGCCCATTGGACAATTTCACTTTTTTCTATGCATTTAAAAACACTTATGTGTATGTGTATTGCATTTCAAATGTGCATTTTCAAAAAGGGTATTGTGCTTTATCCAAAATGGTACCTACTAACTTGTGTGACTGAAGGAGCCCTAGTGGTACTGTCTGTTAAGAGTAAGACTGCTGACTGAAAGGTTATCGGTTCAAACCCACCAGCTACTCTATGAGGGAAAGATGAGGCTATTGGAGACTGATAGCCCCAGGGGTAAAAAAACAAAATAACAAAGAAACCCCCCACCAAAAGCTCTAGTTATATACTGTGAAAACAAAGCTCTTATCTATATACAATGGCTATGTTTGTTTCGGTAACTTCTGTGACTAAGCTTAAATGAATTAAAATTGAAAAGCTTACACAGGCAGGTCCTCAGTCATGCCGGCAGTTTTTCCAGTGTTCAACGGCCTGTTGTGACCAGAGGCTGTCACGAAACAGCTCAGAGAGGGACCTTTCCACCGTCACAGAAGTTCCATCAGACAGCTCCGAGACACATCCTCCTCTTAGCTAATGGGCACCGCCCACAGTCTCAAAGTCAAGGAGCTGGAACAGAGGCCGGTTTTTGCTTTCTTTCCCTTTTTAAGTGTTCAGTTAAGGGAGAGGAACACTTCAGTGAGCATATCTTTCATTGGAAAAGTAGGTCAGTCACAGCAAACAGTTCCTCTGAGAGGCAGAAATCAATTTCGTGAGAGTCTGAGGTGGCAGTGAGGTATTTAGGCCTCAAAGACGTCTCTGAAAATGGTTGTTTTGCCTGGGCTTTCTGTTTCATAGCTTCCCCTGGCTGCTTTTCTCACCCTCACACTGAAAAAAACAAAAATAAAACGCCCTCAAAATCTGGTGTTCTCTTGAGTCTGCCTCCAAGATGCCCCTTGTTTCCTCTGGTGCTGCCCGCTCCTCTCCTGCAGTCCTGCTGCCCTGTCCATGGGGCTGTGCGCCTTTGATGTTCTCTTCTCCAAGTGGTTTGGGGACCTGTTCCCAAGGGTGTCCTTTATTCGAAGGTTAGACAATTAATATTCATGAAAGTGCCTCACCAAGAGTGCATAATATGTATGTATTCCCACCTGCCAGTAGCCCGTAATGCTCCCTGGGTGGGGACACACCGTTTGATCCCTGGTTGGCACTGCACTCGTATTGTTGCAGGAGTTTCTGGACAAAGCAGGAATTGTTCTGGCCTCTGGGTATCGGACCCTGTGGCTCTCACTTTACAGTTACACGGAGGAATGAAAGAGGCGGAGGGGAAAGGAGAGACGGAAGGTGCGGGTGAGGCCCACTCAGCAGTGAATCTTTGCAATAAAGATGCAGAGTTTTCTAAGGATACTCTTGGATTTTTCATGATGGTACATTTGGTCTGTCCTTGTGTGTTTGTTCCTCTAGTCACATGCTCATTCATTCAACAAATATATGTTGACCGCTTAGCTTCTGCCAGATGCTGAGGCCACCAGAGTGAACAGGACAATTGTGCTGCTCTCCTCCAGGGACTTTGTGGGGTTGGAGACCCACAAGCCACTAGGCGGAGTCGCTGTGGGGGATTACCTGCCAGAGCAACACCACCCACTCTATGTGGACTCAGGGCGACCTCACAGCTTACAGAGCAGAATGCTCCACCTCTTGCCTGGGCTTTCTGTAGAGCAGAGCACCAAACCTCTCTCCTGAGCGCAAATGCTTTGTGCCACCCAGGGTACCTGCTATGGTAGGGGAAGCATACCATTCTCTGGGAGCATCTGGAGAGACACTTGACCCAGAGATGGGAGCTCCTAGAGCTTTTCTCGTGCCTCTGCTTCATGTAGCAGGATGAACTTCCTGTTGATCTTGGGTGCTGTTGAGGCGGCTCTGACTTACACCGACTGTACGGGCAACAGAATGAAACACTACCTGGTCCTCTGTCCTCCTCAGTCGCTCTTCTGTTGGAGGCCAATCTTGCAGCCACTGTGTCAAGAGCATCCTATTTGCACTGGCCCGCGGTTTAGCCAAGCGTGAGACCCATCTCCGGGGGCTGGTCTTCCTTGACACATGTCCCGAGTAAGTGAGGTGATGTCTCCATCTAAGGATGTCTCTAAGGAGCATTCCGGCTATACTTCCTTTACCATCATTCGAATCAACTGATTCCTCTCTGGTCTTCCTTGTTCAACTTAAAATGAACCATTACTGTTCCCTCCCACCCACCCTGCCCCTATCTCTTTGTCCTGGGTACCACTTTGATGGATAAGGAATTATTATTTTCTCTCTGGTTCTACCACCACCTCACTTTTGACCAGTAATGATACACAATTTGCCAATCCCATGTTTTCTTAACTTAGCATTTGATTTGTGTCAGGTTCATTCAGATCTGGAAATCTTAACCTGAGGTTAACGATGGAGTCGGTGATGATGGACTTATCAGCGGGTTAGCTTCCAACTGTTTTGCATGCGCCTAAGTGCATTTCCTTGGGAAGATGATCCTTAGTTTTTTATCAGATTACTGAAGGTTCGGGACTTTAGAGAGATGAAGCAGCAGAGGTTTAGATACCTGGGATGTTCAGGAACAAGGGGCTCAGTTACTCAGGGTGTTTGTTGTTGTTTACCACTGTCCTGGCTCATACTGATCCTCGGTGGGAGAGAAGAGCTTCACAGGGTTTCCTAGACTGTAGCCGTCAAGCAACACGTCCTCTAGGAACTTGTCAAGGGCTTCATCGTGTTTGGATCCACAATCACGGCTCATACAAGCCTCAGTCAAGAGATAAAACTACGCATTGCAGTGGGTAAACCTGCTGCAAAAGACCTCTTTCAAATGGTGAAAAGCCAGGGGGTAACTTTGATAACTAAGGTGCACCTGACACCAGCCATGGCATTTACAGTTATCTCACATGCATGTGAAAGTTGGCCATTGAAGAAGGAAGTACAATATTTAGGTTTATTATGCCAACCTGGCCACAATCAGGTCACAGTTTGATTAGAGGGCAGAGATAAATGGTTCTTCAAGGCCTGCTCCCCTCTCTTTTGCTCTCTGGTGGCTGGAGCATGCTGGAGCATTTGTGCTGCTGCTGGAGCTCGTTCTCTCCCTCAACCTGTGAGCTGCCCTACCTGTAGGGCAAGCCAGCCTGGGAATCATGCTGCTAGAGCTTGAGGCCACGCTGCTGATGTGTACATTGCTTGAGCTTGAGGCTGGTGGATCCTGTCGCCTTGCATTGCTTACGTTCGACATCCCATCCAGGCCTCTTCACTAAGTTCCAGAGCTATTGACTATTGGTGACCTGCCCTGCTGTATGCTGCCTATGAGCAGACTCTGCTTACCTTGCCCCAGAGAGGACTCTGCTGTCTGCTTCTTTGACCTTGGGCCCAGCAGCCCCATGAGTTGAAGGGCTTCCAGTATATTAACTGTTCCAGGGAAGTGAGTTGAACTGAATCCTCGGTACTGCTGTGTAGACTAATTAGCTGTTATATTTCTTCTCATTGTATAAAGTAAACAATTTATATATTCATAAGTGTCCTGGTTTTGTTTCTCTAGAGAACCCTGCCTAACACAGGAAGATGGAAGAAGAATTGATATGTCTGATTTGTCGTGCTGGTGAAGAAGATTGAAAGTACCACTGACTACCATAATAACAAACAAATCTGTCTTAGAAGAAGTACAGCCAGAATGCTTCTTGCCAAGATGGCAAGAGTTCATCTCACGCACTTTGGACATGCTGTCAGGAGAGAGTACCTTCAGACAGTAAGGAAACTCTGAGAATGAGTTTCCAGGCAGAGATTTTAATACAGAGTTGGAAATTCACTCGAAACTATAGCATGCCCATGAACTCCTGGTGAACAAGGAAGACCACTTTGGCAGGAAGGAGCCCTGGTGGAGCCCATCTGCTGGCTGGAAGGTTGGCAGTTCCAACCCACCAGCAGCTCCATGGGAGAAAGACGGGCAGCTGCTCCCTTGAACAGGCCGTCCAGGAAACGTGGCGTGACAGTCCCAGTCTGTCATTACACGTCAACGGACGAAATACATAACCATGGAAGACCTGCCGAGTTTCTGAGCTCAGCCCAGTCTCTGCCATCTCTGAACACAGGTCCTGGTTTGCTCTGTCCTCATGGTGCAGCGAGCCTCCAGCCAGTGCAGGCAAAATTGTTCTCACAGGCTCAATAAACCCTACCCCGAGGGAAGCGTTTGTTCAGTCCCCGAAGCCTGATAGTTAATGACCAAGAATAGAAGTGACTTGGCTGGGAGGGAGGTGGAAAGACAGAGCAAGCAGCTCCACTTGTGCTGACTGGCAGCTCTGGGCTGTCGCAGTGGGTGTGGGAGTGCGGGGGGGGGGGGTTTGTATACAGAGACAACCAAAGGCAATTCCCAGCCCAGATGCACCAGACTTTGCTGGAATGAAGCCTGGTCCCACTTGTATTCTCCTAGAGCTCACGCAGAGGCTGTGCTGTCATCAGAGGGGGTGTGACTGTCAGGCAGCCACGAGGAAGAGTGGACAGACACACTGGTAGGGGTTGGGAGGGTGTGGGGAAGAATTATCTGCTCAGGAAAGAGCAGAAAGCCCATCTCTCAAGGAGGAGCTGGGATCGCTCTGTGCCAGGTCCTGTTCTCAGGGGCAGAGTGTGTGTCCCACTGAATCCTCACCCCCTGCATGGCAGCAACCATTGTCCTTGATGAGCAAGCAGAGGCTCAGAGAACCCCATTCTGAACAGGAAGTTACAGGGCTGGTTCCTCCCGCCCCACCCTCCGCCCCGGCTCTGATTGTACAGACCACACTCTGCCTGGTGCATCTGCATCTCTGATGAAAGGACTTGGGAACACAGTCCACTGCTGTAGAGTGACTCCAGACCCAGTGCTGGGGACAGTATATCGAGCGGCTGTGTATCAGGGGGCTGTGTATCAGGGGGCTATGTATCAAGGGATGTGTATCAGGGGGTTTTGATCAGGGGACTATGTATGGGCACTGTATATCAAAGGATGTGTACAGGGAACTGTGTATCAGGGTCTGTGTATCAGGGAATGTTTATCAGGGAGGGTGTGTATCAGGGGGTTGTGCATCAGGGGACGGTCTATCAGGGAATGTATATCAGAGGCTGGGTATCAGGGGCTGTGGCCATTCGTCTGTTGAGCTGAAGGGGCTATGGGTGGCTGCCCACGCAGCCTTCTCTCTTTCTGGGTATTTCCTCACAATTGGCTTCATTTTATCCTAAATTGCTCACAAGAAGGACCGAGCTATTTGACAGGGAAAAGCAGATGAATTCTGCATTTCAGATTACCATCTGGCAATGTAGGAGGCTGGGATGTGACTCTTGTCTATGGTGATGAGTAGGTATTACTTCTGCACTGACTTTCGGCTGGACCATTTGCTGCTCTCTGCCACTCCCTCAAAGGCACGCCGGGAGCCCTGCTCTCATTCAGGGAATGTCAGAGGATGGCACAGGTTTTCAGCTCTGAGCACACGTGATGGGATAGCCAATGTGGAGGAGATAGAGCCCACCCGCCAGCCAACACTTGGTGTCTGACTGTTGTCCTAGTGTTTACTGGGTGAATTTTAAAACAAAGCCAACTCAGCCACCTTGAGCTGCTCCAACTCCAGGCCCTCCTGTGTGGCAGAGTAGAACAGAGCTCCCTCGGGTTCTCAAGGCTATGTCCTCCCAGAAGCGGACCACTGAGCTTGTCTTGCCAGTGGCCTCTGCGTGGCCTTGAAGCACCAACCTTTTAGTTCGTGGGCAGGCACTTTACTGTTTGAGCCCCCAGGGCTTACACCCTCCAAATCTAGTGAGGTGCAGGCGGGGCTCCAATTTTGTGGGTGCCAACACTGAATATTACTGAGATCAAGTAATTTTTCAAAGGCCACATAGCTGGTCAGTGATAGAAATGTGATTCCTAATCAGGTCTGCCCTGCTCCTTGATAACTGCGCTCATCCGAGGGAATGAGGTAAGTGTAAGCTGAGCTGAGTCACAGCTTCTCAGGAGAGCAGGCATGGGTTGGTTTGGGGCTAGTAAGGAGGCCACAGGGCTCAGAGTTGGCCTCTACAGGACGGACAAAATGTCCAGGGTCACTTTAGTGTCCTAGAGGAAGATCAGAACCCCCTATCCCAGTGGCTCTGCACACACTGGAGTGTGTATGCCGTGCCTTTGGCAGAAGCAGCTTCGTATCCTATGTGGTGGTACCCAAGGAAGTCAAGTGGCACAATGTTGAAGCGCTCCACTGATAACCCATCAGTGGCTCTGCACACACTGGAGCGTGTATGCCGTGCCTTTGGCAGAAGCAGCTTCGTATCCTATGTGGTGGTACCCAAGGAAGTCAAGTGGCACAATGTTGAAGCGCTCCACTGATAACCCATCAGTGGCTCATCAGGAGGAAAGCATGGCAGATTGTTCCTATGTGGATTTTGTGTAGCCTGGGACAGCCAATAGGCAGCTCTGCTCTGTCCTATAGGGCTCCTATGAGTCAGAATCAAAGCAACCGTAATAAGTTAACTTGATGATAGAGAAAGATTTGTTAGCTTATTCATTTGCTTTTACTATAACTTTCTTTAGCGTTTAATTTTAAAGAGCATGGGCTTTGCTTTAGGAGAAAGACCTGGCAATTTGCTCCCCTACAGATTACAGCCTTTCAAACTTGATGGTCCCAGCAGAGTCACTATAGACCCCAGGGCCTAACAACAGCATGGCCTTGATGGTCAACACATTGAACTCTAGTTGAGGCTCTGCCCTCTCACTAGCCCTAGGTTTGTCAGCTGACCTCAGCTCCTGCTGCTATAAAATGGGGCATTAAGCATATTGAATGAGATCCCTAGAATAAATGAGACAATAGAGCATTGGTTTTAGGGTCTTGGTTCTAAAGCTTGACTTGCTGACTTCATCCCAATTCTGGGCAACTGGCTAATCCTCTCCTAGCCTGTTTTCTTGTTTGCAAATTGGGGAAAGGATCATGCTTACCCCATACAATTATGAGGATTACATGAGTCAATACATGTTAAACTCCCACCGGCACCTAGACATTTTCTCTACATACATCCATTATTGGTCCCAGGAGACATTTGACAATCTATGGAGACTTCAGAGGGTCATGATTTGCACTGGGGGTGGCTACTGGCATCCAATGGGTAGAGGCCAGAGAGATTCTATTATGTAAATATCTTATAATACACACAGTCCCTTACAGCAGAAAATTATCTGGTACAAAGTGTCAATGGAGCCAATGATGGGAAACCACAGTTTGGGGAATCCTAAACTCTGGTCATGTTCGAGACAAGCACAGGCTCCTTTTCTCATGGGATATGAAGTCTACATTCTGCGGCATGTTTGGCCTTTGTAATTTGGAGGCGGTGCCATCTATGAGGAGTTTTACGATAGGGTCCTTTCCCAAATGGGGCTCTGAGAGAATAAAGATCCAAACTGGCATGAATTCTAGGCTTCGTTGCAACGTTTTTGTGGGAGAAGCACACTTATGTGCCAGGTCAGCTTCTTGTTACTGGTCTCTTTCTATTCCTCAGTGGCCAGGCCACCACTGAGACCGAAGCTCTGGGAATCAGTGGTCTGGGGCCTGTGCCCTTGGTGTTCTTAGCTTCCACCTGATGATGGCACACCGAGCGGCATTCCGCAGACCAGCCTTCTAATGTCTGAAAGAGTCTGGAGTTGGCTGTAAGTAGCTCACCTCCCCCTGTCAGGTCTGTGGGCTCTGGACACACCGCCAGAGCAAGTGCTCAATGTTTGCTATAAAATAAATGGCTGGATAGTAAGTGAAAGAAGGTAAGTGGCGGGTGTGGGGTGGCCTACTGCACTTTTGGAGTGGGGTCAAGTACTTTCTAGACCAACATTATCACCTGCCACCTCAGTAGCAGGGCAAAAATAGTTTCTTCAGGCTGAGGGTCATCTGGGGTAACCACATTTGGAACCAAGGAACCCATTCCCCCAGACAGTGAGGTGGGGGGGGGCAAGGACTGGTGCCCAATTCCTAAATCAGGAAAGCACCTGAGGAAGCAATACATACAATTCACCACTCTCTCCACTGACGTCAACTGAGGGGGCAGGGAGAAGCCCAGGAGCCAGGAGCCAGGTGAACATGGTGCAGTGGTATCCCAAGTTCTCCCCATGCAGCACCTGCTTGGAAATACCCAGAAGTTATCCACTTGGAGGACCGAGAGGCGGGATAAGTTCCATCCTTAATTTGAAAGGATTCCCAGAATGCTGAGAAGGCTAGAGAAGAGAAACTCAGACAAATTAGGTTGAGCTTAAGAAAGTTCTAAATAAATACACAAGAATGCTTAGCATTTTCAGAGTGAATATGCAGATTATCTATTAAGATTTCCCTTCCATCCTGAAAGCTGAGGAAATCTCATAAAGGAAGTGAAGGAGTTGTTCACCACATGACACTATACAGTGGAAGAGAGAAAAGATGGTGAAGGCAATGTCTGAGATTTGACCCTTCTAGCTCAACCACTCGGGACAAACCCACGGTTTGGTTGAGTCGGGTTTATTGGCTTATTACAGAGAAGGAGACATATCTAAGGAACCATGGGGTCTTTAAAATCAACAACAAACAAACAAAAACAAACCCTCTAACACAACTCACCACCATCCAGGCAATGCTGACTCATGCTGACCCTACAGGACACGGTAGAACTGCCACGGTGCATTTCTAAGACTGGGACTCCTTACTGGAGCAGAAGCTTCATCTTGCTCCTGTGGAATAGCTGCTGGTTTTGAACTGCTGACCTTGAGATGAGCAGTCCACGCATAACCCACTACAGCAAAAGACCTCCTTCTGAAAACAATGAAACTAGAAACGTCAAAGTGGTTGAGGATTTAGGGGAAGGTGGAGCTGGGCAACATTTCAGTGAGACAGCATTTGAGTGAGCAGGGTTGGAGATTCAGAGGTTCTTTGGATTGCAAAGTGGACCTGGAATCCTAGTTCCGTAGAAATCATCAGGTTGGGATAAAAAACAAAAACACCTCCCTGTCATTGAGTCATGTCAACTGGGGAAAATGATGTCCAGAAGTCCCTCTTCTGAAGCTCTGCACTGGGCTGGACCTCCACGGTGTGTCCTGGCATCAGAATGATTTTCTCCTTCTCAACCATTGTTTCCTCCGCACCCTTCAGTGCTTTGGGCCACCCTTGGAAATGGAGCTACAGGAACTTCACCAAAGGGTCCCATGACCCTAGCTTCTGGCTGGGATAAAGCTGGCTGGAGGGACGGAGGAGAAGGATGAGGACAGGGGGGTTGTTCAGTGGCTCCCTCCGAGGGGCCCTGGAGGGGTTCTCTGAAAATCCCAGGTGCACTCCTGGCAGCCCTTGGGCACAACAACTGCCACCCCACCCCCCACTGTTTTCAAGTGACCATTCCCTCACTTCCTCTCTTAGAGGAGCTACCAACCTAGCTGCTACCAAGCCCAGGGCTGCACTCAGTCACACCTTTGTCAAAGTCTCTTTTTAAGGAAACCCTCTTTGGGCTTCCCTATTTTTAGCATGCCATCTGTTTCCTGTTGGTATTCTGATCACTACAGGTGATAATATGTCTGCTAGAATATATATGCCTTCACAAAGTTTTCAGAAAAAATGGAGGAAAAAAGATAATGGAATTAATTAATCCACAAACTACCTGAAGTCTCTTTCTCTCTCTCTCTCTCTCTCTCTCTCTCTCTCTCTCTCTCTCTCTCTCTCTCTCTCTCTCTCTCTCTCACGCGTATTTGTATGCTAATTGATCAAGCTTGTTGTTAGCATAGTTCAACTCATAGTGACATTAAATACATCAGAACAGAACATTGCTTCATCCTATGCGATCCCTATAATCGTTCTTAGGTTTGAGCCCATTGTTGTAGACGCGGTATCAATCCATCTTGTCAAAGGCCTTCCTCTTTTCATTGCCCCCCTACTTTACTGAGCAGGATGCCCTTTCCCAAGGATTGGTCTCTCCTAACAACGTGTCCAATGTAGGTGTGATGGAGTCTTGCCTTCCTTGCCTCTAAGGAGCATTCTGGCTGTACTTCTTCCAAGACAGATGTGTTGGTTCTTTTGGCAGGCTCCGGTACTTTCAATATTCTTCTCCAGCACCACAATTCAAATCAATCAATTCTTCTTTAGCCTTCTTTATTCAATGTGATAAAACTTAACAATATGCTATGTAAGTTTTCTATATATTTGGAAGATAGCTACTTAGCCATCTGACTGGAAGAGATCTATATTTGTACCCATTCCAAAGAGAGGAGACACAAGAGAAGGCTCAAATTATAGAATAATATCATCCAACAGTGGTTGCAGCAGTACATTGATGGGGAGCAGCCAGAGGTTCAGGCTGGATTCAGAAGAGGATGTGAACAAGGGATACCATTGCTCACATCTGATGGGTGTTGACTGCAAGCAGAGACTACCAGAAAGATGTTGACTTGCATTTTTGTTGACTTGTTTGCCTGTGTGAATCATAACAAACTGGGTATTGTTGGAAAGATTGGGAATTCCAGATCATTTAATTGTGCTCATGTGGAGCTTGTACATGGGTCTAAAGGCAGTTGTGGGACCAGAACAGGGGAATGCTACATGGTTTAATATCAGGAAAGGTGTGCATCAAGGTTGTATCCTCTCACCATAGTACTTTTAAAAATAATTAAATCATTTTATTGGGGGCTTCTACAATGCTTAACACAATCTATACATACATCCATTGTGTCAAACACTTTTGTACATTGTTTCCATCATCATTCTCAAAACATTGGCTTTCTACTTGAGCCATTGGTGTCAGCTCTTCATTTTTCCCTTCCTCCCCATTCCTCCCTCCCCAATGAACCCTTGATAATTTATAAATTATTATTTATTATTTTTTAATCATTTTATTAGGGGCTCATACAACTCTTATCACAATCCATACATACATCAATTGTGTAAAGCACATCTGTACATTCTTTGCCCTCAGCATTCTCAAAACATTTGCTCTCCAATTAAGCCCTTGACATCAGGTCCTCATTTTTTCCCTCCCTCCCATTTCTCCCCTCCATCATGAGCCCTTGATAATTTATAAATTATTATTTTGTCATATCTTGCCCTGTACGACATCTCCCTTCACCCACTTTTCTGTTGCCTGTGCCCCAGGGAGGAGGTCACATGTAGATCCTTGTAATCGGTTCTCTCTTTCCAACTCACTCTCCCTCTACCCTCCCAGTATTATCAGTCACACCCCTGGTCCTGAAGGTATCATCCGCCCTGGATTCCCTGTGTTTCCATAAATTATTATTATTTTGTCATATCTTACACGATCCAACATCTCCCTTCACCCACTTCTCCACTGTCTGCCCCATGCTGACCAAATACTCAGAGAAGCTGGATTATATGCAGAAGACAGCCGGAGTGGAGGAAGGCTTATTAACAACCTATGGCAGGCAGATGAAGCAGCCTTGCTGGCTGCAAGGGGAGAGGTCTGGAGGCATTGCTGAGGAGGATCAAGGAGTGCAGTCTTCAGGGTGGATGCCAACTCGATGCTAAGGAGACCCAAATCCTCACAACTGTGACCAACAGGTAACATCATGATAAATGGAGGAACGCTTGAAGTTGTCAAGCATTTTGTCTTGCTTGGACCCACAAACAATACTCATGAAAGCAGCAGTCAAAGACCAAAGATATATTGGATTCGGTAAATTCGCATGCACAGATCCCTTAAATTATTGCAAATCAAGGATGTTACTTTGGGGACTCAGGTGCACCTGACCCCAGCCCTGACTTTTCAGTTGCCTTGTGTGCATGTGAAATTGAACATTGAATAAGGAAGACTGAAGAAGAATTGATGCACTCGAATGGTGGTGCTGGAGGAGAATACTGAAAGTCCCACGGGCTGCCAGGAAAACAAACAAGTCTGTCTTGGAAGAAGTGCAGCCAGGATGCTTCTTAGAAGAGGGTGGAGAGGCTTAGTTTCACCTTCTGCGGACCTGTTATCAGCAGAGATTAGTCCTTGGAAAAAGACATCATGCTTGGTAACGTAGCGGGAAAGCGAAAAGAGGAAGGCTTGCAACAAGATGGATTGAAATCGAGGCTGCAACAATGGGCTCAAGCAGAGACACAACTGAGGACGGTGAAGGCCCGGCCATGTTTCATTCTATTGGCCATGGGGTCACGATGGGTCGGAACCAACTTGATGCCATCCAACATCAATAGCCTATGCTTGGGCACGTCACACTCTGTCTCTGAGCCTTAGTTTCCCCAACATGTAACCGAGAATGGCTCTAGTTTTGTTGGTAGATTAAGTGAGACACAGAGGATGGCTCCCTTGAGTGAGGAGCGGGAGCTCAGTGGTAGCATCCTTACCTTCCATGAGGGAGACCGGCTTTGATTCTTGGCCAGTGCACGTAATGGACAGCCACCACCATCTGTCAGGGAAGGCGTGTGTGCTGCTCTGGCACTGCACAGGTGCCAGTGGTGCTTACAGATGTGCTGGGAAGAAAGGCCTGGAGAACTACTTCCAAAAATCAGTCATGGAAGCCCAGTGGATCTCAACAGTCTGATGCGGTCATACGTGATTTCGGTGAGTCAGGGGCTGACTCAAGAGCCGCTAATAGCAGTTCCCTTGAAAAGACATGGTGCAGTCACTGCCAAAGGCAGGCACGCAGCGTGTCCAACTCCAGCCCTGCTCTCCTTCCAGCCCCGCTGCTGAAGGGACGCTCCTCGTACCACTGGCGGCTGCTCCTCTCTCTGTAACACTCCATGGTTCTCTTTGAAGCATGTCTTTCAGTTCCACACAGTACCCTGAGCTTCAACCTTAATGCTGAGCCACTTTGATGTAAAAGACCTGCCAGGGGAAATGTTGTCGTGCCTGTAGCACATTTCTGGAAAATAGCGTTGGGTCACCAGTGTTTAGTTCCCTGGGGAGATGCGCAGAGAAAATGGCTACGTTCTGCCTTTAGAGCCTCCTGGTGCTGCAGCACAGCTCTGTGCCCATCAGAGCCTTTAATTTGACCCCGAATAACTGGGAGTTTCCCCTTTGCCTGGTCCTGTTAACTGGAAAGTAAATTGAGAAGTTCTCATTAGCTCTGCCTCACAATAACGAGGACCGTGGAATCCGTAGCGGCAGCTCACTGTTCATCACCAACTGTTTAAAAGCACCAAGTGAACAATTATTGTACCCCTTGAATCTAGGACACCATCTGGTCAGTGAAAAGTGATCAATTCATATGAGTTGAGAAAATGGATGGTGCAGCCAGTTTTCTGAGGAGACTCAGCGTGATGAGCCAGCTTTTCCCCAACATCAAAAAGCTTAAAGAAGGGAAAGTAAAGCTCCCGGTTAGGCAGTGGGTTGCTGACTGCCTGGTTGGCAGTTTCAACTCACTTGCTGCTTCTCCAGAGGAAGATAAGGCTGTTGGCTCCAGTCAAGGTTTACAGCCTTGGAAACCCTATTTAGTGTGGCTCCGTGTTGGAATCGAGTTGATGACACAGAGTTTGGTTTGGGGTTTTACGCGTCAGAACAGGCTCAATGGCAATGGGTTCATTCAGGCATTGGACTCTAGATCAAGGGCCCTCTGCCCTCAGCATCTTCCCTGCGTGTTTTTGGTGTGTGCTCAAGCATGATCTGGGTGTGAATGGTCAGCAGCTGTCATATGTGCAAGGCTGAATCAGCCTCAGAGCAAGGGAGACAACATTGCTACCAAAGATGACCTTTGTGGTAACTCCAAACCCCTCACCTCATGAGGGGGGTTTGAAACACCAATCTTGTGGTTAACAGCCCAAAGTGTCACCTGCGACACCCCCAGAGCACCCTTGGAGTGAAAGAAACAAGCTAATATCTCCGCCTGAATTGCTAATCCCACATTAGAACTGTTGGGTCATCCAACTCTGGGGCTGCTAGGTCTTGGTCTTCTGTACAATCGTACTTCTTTGTGGTCACTGGACTTGGAGATATTGTATGAGAAGTGGATTTTGATCAATCAAGCTTGGGAATATAAATATAGAATATCCTCCTTAGAGAATTGCAATGAATATTAATATACTGACGGGTTTAAGAAGGCCCACAGCAAAGAAACTCACATACATAATAGACCCTAGCATTTCTCCAGTTGATTTGACTCAGAAGCCATTTTTTCCCCATCTTTGTCACACACTTCGGAAAACAATAATGAACTTCTATCTCAGATCAAATTGGGCATCAGAGGTAGAGTCAACATTTCCCTCTCAAGTTTGGCGTAAGAGCATACCATGGAGCACAGGCCCTCCGTATAAAGCCTTTTTCAAATGAAGAACTACAGGCTGCAAGAAGTCTTTGTGCAAATAATTTCTCCCTTTGATCACGCATAAAGTTGTACATATCCAATATTTTCCTAGGGGGGCATCCCTTGCATATAGCATCTCCTATGTCCCCAAACTTTTCTGTTCAATAAATCAATCATGTCAAATTCCCTGCCCACAAACTTTTTAAAACTAAGAAAAGGAAATGGGACTAAGACTCATCCATTCCAAAGATCATGAAGAGACCCAAGAAAAAGACAACGTTTTGTCCTGCTACACATAGCATCACTGTGACTTGGCACCAGTTGAGCAGTCGCTGACACCAACAAGTGTTTGTTGTTGTTTTTTACAGTGTCAAGTAGCTTTTTCAAAAAGCAAAAGTGTGGAGGGTTTGTGGGGGAAAGCCTGCTTCTTTCATGTTTTTTCCATGGTTCCTTCTGCCCTTGTTTGTAGTAATCTTGCACAGGCTTGGACTCTTTTATTACCTCCAGCAAAAGGCTGTAAAACATGATCACATTTCATTCTAAAATCACCCTCTCTCTTGTACCCAAAGCAAATAGCCGTCTTAATTTACCCATTTTCATTCCTTCTATTCTTCTAGTCTAGTTCAGAATGTTGCTGGTTCTTCCGTGGGATTTTTAATAATATCTAACTTCCTCTCTCCTCCCCTCCCTTCCTCTTCTCCTCTTCCTCCTCCTCCTCTTTTCTCTCTCCACCCCTCACCCCTGCCAAATTTCAACCACCTTATAGTCTCCTACAAAATAACTTTCTTGATGATTAAAGGAAACCTAATTTCCTGGTTCAAAGGACTTCATTGGCTTGTTCCTTAGTCAGGTATTTGAATTTTCTACCATTTAGATAACAATTTCTGGGTGAGTGTGTTAGTCTGGGTAGACAAGAGAAACAAATTCATAGACACTCATATGTGTACAGAAAAGAGCTTTATATACAAGAGCAACTGAATATCGAGAAAACATCTCAACTCAGTCCAGATCAAGTCCATAAGTCCGATATTACCCTCTATGTCCAATACCAATCTATAAAGTCCTCTTCAGACTCACAAAACACATGCAATGATGCCAAATGCAGGAAGATCACAGACCAGTGGGTGGGAAGTTTTATGGATCCAGTGGTGCTGTTGTAAGCATCTCAGCACTGGCCGGGGTCTCCAAGTGGCTCCTCCAGCTCAGGGTACTAGCGTAGTTCCATGTATCTTGTCAGCTGCAATGTTTCTCAGGGAGTGAGCAGAGAGTGTGTGTCTCCCGCCTCCAAGGAGGAATACAGGAGTTCCCAGAATCCTCAGGAGAAGTCCATGCCTACACAGAGGCCTCATTGACTATGGCCTGATTGACAGGCCAGACACCACCCCTTCACTCTTAATTCTCTTAAATTGAGAAATGAATGTCTAACTATCACAGTGAGGCAAACAGGTAGAGTGCTCAGGCGCTACCTGAAAGGGTGGTGGCTTGAGTCCACACAGCAGTGCCTCAGGAGAAAGGCCGCGAGGTCCAGTGCTAAAAACCAGCCCCCGCCAGCTCTGGGGAGCAGCAGTCTGTCCTGGCACACACTCCATGCTGCTTTGAGTCAGAATTGTCTGAACTGAATCATTTCAATGAAACCGTTTGAACCTCTGTTCCAAATGAAGAGGAATGGCTTCAAATTCATTGTCAAAAGCACTATAGAGAACGGCCCTGAAGTGATGGTTCAGGGAGAGTGACCAGTCTGAAGTACACACATGGGGGAAACCAAGAGGAGAGTGCAGCAGACCAGCGATGGGAGCAAATCCACGATGTCCCCGAGGAGTCCTGGCTACAGGCTTCTGACTCTGGGGTAGCACTTGGCACCTCACCTGGTGGGGGTTACCCACAAGGGGACCACACTGAAAGTCTAAATGTGGGGTGTGTGTGTGTGTTCGGGGTAGGGAGCAATAGACCGCTCCATCCCTGATTTCAGGAAAGCAATGGGGACCTGTAGAGGGCATGCTTTTTGCACACGAGGGCTGAGGAGTAAAAGGGCATTAGTAGTGCTGTTTGGTAAGTGGGTCTGGGATATGGAACCCCAAAAGAAAAGGGGATCAGGCTGACGGGTTATACCAGGTCTTGCCTGATATTTAACACACAGATAATCATCTACTCTGGGTCAGGATACCACTTAGACTTGGAACTATTTAGATGGTCTTACTCTTTTCCTCTCTTTTGGTGTCTATCTATATAAGATAGGCAGGATAACCAGCCCCGTGGAGACAGGGACCGATGTTTGGGGAATGGAGGGGAGGAGGCAGGGGTGGTGGTGAGGTGAGTGGTGAGCCAAAAATGACAGGGACAGAGGAACAGGAAGGGTTATAAAATTGACGGTGAGGAGGATAGAACGTTCTTGGACAGGTTTGATCAATAGAAGTGTCTGAGAAGAATTACTGAGAGGTGAATGGTGGGTAAGCATGATAGTGGGGCAGGAGGAAAGTTTAAAAAAAGGAAAAAAGAAGAAAGCAAAAAGGTTATATATATGTATAAATATATGTAAATATGTACATATATAATGATATATAGGTGAATTTGTCTATACATGTACATATAAGTAAATACAATAAGAAAGCAGATGGACTTTGGGCCTCTACTAAAATCTCACCGAAGTACAAGAATAGTTTGTTCTAACAATGTGGCACCATATGATACTCACCTTCCTAACAGGATCACTGAAGATAAAATGGGTGCATAAGCAGATGTGGTGAAGAAAGCTGATGGTACCCGGCTATTAAAAAAGATAGCATCGGGGGTCTTAAAGAGTTGTAGTCAAGCAAGTGGCCATCAAGCAGAGAAGCAAGCAAGCCTACATGGAAGAAGCACACCAGCCTGTGTGATCATGAAATGTTGATGGGAATAGGTATCAGATGTTCAAAAACAAGCGATCAAATTGATGTACAGGAGTGTGGACAGAGTGGAGACCCAAAGCCCACCTGCCAGTCAATTGGACAGGTCCTCACAGATAGGCCATGTGTAGGTCTGTGTGGGGTGGTGGGGGTGGGGGGGAGATAAGGAATTTAGGTTACAGTATAGCACTGATGAAATACATAACTATCCTCTAGTTCTTTAATATTTCTTCCCCTTACTATTAAGGTCTAGGTTTCACCTCAGAAATACTGTTAGACCTACATAGGATCATTTGTGTAACCAAGGTCATTAGATGCAGTCTTGCTAGGATGGATGACCCTGCAGGAACAGCAATGGGAGTAATGATTCCCTGAGGATACAGAAGACAGGGGGATGAGAATGGGGGAGCTGATGGCAATGATAACTGTATAACCCCACTCCAGGGGAGGGAAAAGCAGACTTGTAGGTAAATTTATATATTGGATGGGGTAACATATGGCTAAAACAAAATACATATATGTATAATAATATATAACAACAAGGGTTCCTAGGGGGAAGAGTGGGATGAGGGAGGGGGTAAAGGGGAGTTGATAGCAAAGAGTTCAAGAAGAAAGTTAATGTTCTGGAAGTGATTGCAGTAGCAGCTGTGCAAGTCTAAATGATTTACTTGAATTATGGAATCTTATGACATCTGTAAGAGCTCCCAGTCAAATGATGAACAACAAAAGATTTCACTATCAAAAAGAACATTTCAATATTTATGTAAAAATACAATGCTGTCTGTGATAGAATATCTATACACTCAGAAGAAAGACTAGTTAATACAACTATTATTCTAATTTACACACCAACAATCTTCAGTTTGACATTGAATAAATATAATCAGTCTGTATAGATTATTAATTGTGATTGGACTGAAGAAGTTAGAACAAAGAGGAAATATCAATAGTAAAAAAATATGATCTTGGTAATAAAAACAAAACTGGTGATTTCATGTTAGAATTTTCCAATGCTATCATTGCAAATACCCCTTTTCAGCACCATAAATGGTGATATATATGTGGACCGTTTCAGATGCACTACACAGAAATTACATTCACTACATCTGTGTAAAGAGAGGAGGGAACAGCTTAATATCATCTACTCAAAACAACATCAGTGGCCAACAATGGAACAGACTACCAATTGTAGACTATCAACGACCATACTAAGTTCAGAGTGAAACAAAACAAAAAAATTAAGCAAGTCCACAAGAACTAAACTATGACCTTGAATGTATCCCACCTGAATTTAGAGATAATTTCAAGAACAGATGTGTTGCACTGACAATGATGACCAAAGATCTGATGAGTTGTGGGATGACATTGACAATATCATACACAAAGAAAAGAAAGATCATTAAAAGCTCTGAAAAGAAAAAGACCAAAATGAAGGTCAGAACAGACTCAAAAATTTACTCTTGGACCTGGAAGAGCTAGAGTGAGAGGAAGAAATGAAGTTAGAGAACTGAAGAGTGGCAACTTGAGAAGACCAAATCGAGTCTTACAATAAAATGTGCCAAGATCTGGAGTGACAAGAGTACTGTAGCGAATGTCCAAGGAAAGAACATGTGCAACATTTCTCAAACGGAAAGAAACTGGTGAAGATCAGAGGCTACAACCTTCTGTATCGATTACAACTCAAGGTAAAGAAAATTAAAATTCTCACCGCTGGACCAGTAGACATCATGGTCAATGGAGAAAAGACTGAAGTCAAGAATTTCATTTTGGTCAGATCCATACTCAATGCTCTTTGAAGCAGCAGTCGGGAGATGAAAAGGAGTGTGCTGTGGGAAAACCTGCCACCCATGACCTCTCTCACAGTGTGGGAGAGCAAGGATATCACTTTGAGGGTTAAGGTGTGCCTGACGCAAACCATGGACTTTTAATAGCTCAAGGACGACTGCATAAGAACTGGTATATTTGAATTATAATGCCAGTGAGAATATTAAAAGTACCAGGAACTGCAAGAACAAACAAATCTGTCTTGGAAGAAGTACATCCAGAATTTTCCTTAGAAGTAAAGATGGGGAGGTCTTCTTTGGATATATAGGGGAGGAGTCAGTCCTTAGAAAAATGACATGATCGATACAGTGGGAATTTCAGTGAAAAAAGAGAAAGACCCTCAGTGAGCTTGATTGACACAGTGATTGCAGCAATGGGCTCAATCGCAAGAATAATTATGAGATGGGAAAGTCCGGGTGCCGTTTTGTTCTATGATGCAAAGGGTTGCTGTCAGTCGGAACCAATTTGAGAACACCTAACAAAAACATGGGGGAAATATTGCCTAATGCAGGCAGCACCAAAATATGATGGGAGGAATGCATAGTCACTGTAACTTGAAGAATTGGTTAATGTTGAACCGTCTCAAGAGGCGGCATATGTTTCAAAGTCAATGGTGCAACTCTTCTCAACAAGCTGATAATGCTGCCTTTAAAGCCCACCAAGGATTATAAAACTTCAGATCTACAAATAATTGTAAAACCTAATCTAAGAAAAATTGTATCTTATGATGTAGTCCTGCTCAATATTTGCCCTGATGAAGTGTTCACTGAAGATATGCGTTTGATAGCAAAGAGTGACAATGAAATTAGATGGTTCCCAACTATCAGAAAGGATAGTATCTGGAGTCTTAGAGGCTTGTCTTTAAAAAGCAGTCAACTAAGTGAGGTGTCAGCTAAGTCCCATGTGATCCTGGGATTGTAAATAAAAAAAACTCAAGATCAGAGGAGGGAATTGTTTTAAGCTTAAAGTCTGAGCTTTGCAGAAGGCTTTGGATGGCACTGAATGCCTAAAATCCATTTGCAGAGTCCCCAAAGTTATTAAGCCTCCATTGAATTTCCTCAGACCATTGACCAGGGATGTGAATAGTCTTTCCCTCAGACCGAGTCAACTGGAAAGTAGATCACTATAGACAGAGTTAGGTTAAAATTTAACATATTATAATTTGTTTTCCCTTTTGACCCATTTTGAATCTGTTCTGATTTCTATTATCATCTGCTTTCTCTTGGGTTGAGGTTTTTCTGTGTCTTATTTTGTTGTCATAGTTGGCTTTTTTTCCATGATTTTTTTATGAAATTCAGGATAGATAAATATATAGAGACAGTAATTAGATGAATAGTTCCTCAGGTTATGTCAGGGGAGGTTGGGAGGTAATGAGGAACTAATAATAATAATGAGTACAGAATGAAGAAAGTGTTCTAAAATTGATTTAAACCAATGAATTATAGTGTATAAATTATGTCGACAAAAAGTATTTAAAAAGAAGACAATAGTATTGAAAGAAATCCAAGGTGCACTGAAGGCGCGAGTGAAGAGAGGCCCTGGAACTGATGGAAGAGCAATGAGAACACTGCACCCCAGTGATGCCGGGCTGCAAGCGGCCCCTCGTTGGGATCGAACAAGACTGCTCCCTGGCCGACCAACTGCAAGCATTCGCGCTGGTGCTCATTCCAGGTGCACATTAGTGAGCAAGATCGTTAAGATCACGTGCAAGTAAAATTTTCTTGAAGGTAATTCAGAAGCGGTCGTTGCAGTACATTGACAAGTTGCTGTCAGAAATTCAAGCCCAAACGAGAAGAGGACATGGAATGAGGGCTATCGTTGGCGGTGCGAGACGGGTCTTGGCTCAAAGCAGAGAGCATCAGAAAGTTGTTTGCCGTAGCTTTGTGAGACTGGGCAAAGGCATTGAACTGTGTGGGTCATAACAAACTAGGGATAGTAGTGAGGAAAATGGGAAGTGCAGAATACTTCACTGTGCTCATGCAGAACCTGCACATGAACTACGGAGCAGTCATTCAAACGGAACAAGGGAACATGGCACGGTTTACAATCAGGAAACGCATCTATTAGGTACAGATATTTACTAGCCGGAAGTGGGCGGTTTAAACCCTGAAGACAGACAGTCCTGGAGATCTGCTTCTGTAGACATTACAGCCAACACAACACTGCGGAGCAGCTTGACACCCTAGTGTGTAGGGCCGCCTGGTGTCAGATCCACTCAACAGCAATGGGTGGGTGGGGTTATGGTTGGAGCATTAAAAACCATACGCCTGGAATACTTCACGTGTAAAACGGAGGCACACAAAGGCCCCCTTTAAGAAACATAGCCCAAGAAAGAAAGTAACGGGTCCACCACCAGGGCTCCTCAGAGAGAATGGCAGTCACCCCTGATTAACTGGGTTTACACGAGGACTACTCTTGCCAAGAAACTGAAAAAACTCATTGCCCTTTAGTAACTAGGAAGTTGGAAAGTTCGACTCCCTATTTTGAATTTTTCGGAGCGGTCTCTGGAATCAATGGTGAAAAAGAAGAAATCTCAGTTCACCTGACCGAAGAATAGGGCATTCCAGATTCCATGTTTGCTTAGCTTCATTTCCAAAAGGCATTTCCCTCTTCTGAAAACATTCTGCAGTTGAGCAGAGTGAATTCTCAGATAATAGCCGGTGAATGCTCACACGATCTTCACAGACTTGCTTTTCTTCTATTGTTAATGCTTTGTCAACAGCATTTGGCAAGGGGGAAATGAGAATTTTCCCATTTCATACTGTCATTAGATAAGGATTTTTTTCTTTGGTTAACAGAAGTGACTTTTGCCTTCAAAACCTTTTTATTTTTCCCAGAACCAACATGTCTCGCAAAAGATCTGCAACTTATTTTTTTAGCTATTTGTATTGTGTTACCAAACTACATTTGCTTTTCTTTTTGAATTATTTTAGAAAATTCAATACAAATCTACGTCAACATACATTTTAAAAATGTAGACTAGAGCAAGCAAGCAGTGATACCAGCCCACCTTATCTTTATGCTAAGCTGTATCTCCTCACGATTTCAGACATTAATCAGGGACACAAAATTATGCAACAAGAAACTAATAGAGCTGATTATATTTACATGTTTGTTGTCAAGTTTATCGCCTTTTAGAAACGGTTTTGAGCCAATTTTGTATTGTCAGACAAATCAGTACACAATTCATTTGACAAGTTATCAGTCACCTTGACATTTAACCAACATTGATTTCCAAGAAGGTTATCACTAGCTATGGTATGGTTTAAAAAAAAATACAACTTTTCACTTGGCCACTGGTAGCTTGAGGCCACCCAGGGGCACCTCAGCAGAAGGGCTTGACAATCTACTTACAAAAGGTTGGAAAGATTAAGTACCCCGTGACGTACGATCCATGGAGTCACCAGGAGTCAGAATCAACTCCATTGTGATCATCCTCTTGAGATTCTTAACAATTCAACTTTCCCACCTGTGCTTTGTACATGATGAGGTCTAATGGGGCAATAGAGCACAAGAGCGGGGAAGGCAATTTCCACGCAAGATCTATGGCTGCCACCAGCGGTTGCCACTCCACTTACACACAACCTTTGTGATGCCCTGTGAGCACACAATCCTGGAAGACCCATTCCTAGGAGTTCAGGAAGATTCAAAGAGAGAATAAGAATAGGGTGTTACATCTACAGCTGAGTAGATGTGTACTGACATCCTTGAGAAACCATGCCCCCTAATGAAACCAGTCACATAAAAGATCAGGGCGTCATAGTTAATTTTTTTCCTTATTTCCTTTTTTTTTTTAACCAGTTGCTGCTGATTCCATTGTGATTCATGGTGACTCAGGTGTTCTCATCAGACAGGGGTCAGTAAACCACTACTAGCGAGCCATATATGGCTCTTTCAGTAAGTGCATGTAAAATACATGTGAAGTAAAATTGGAAATGAAAATAAAACTATCATAGTTTCATTTATAAAAGGCCACGGGTGAAGGGAGATATCGGGCAGTGCACGATATGATAAAATAATAATAATTTATAAATTATCAACGGGGGGAATGGGGTAAGAGGGAAAAATGAGGAGCTGATTCTAAGGGCTCAAGTAGAAAGCAAATGTTTTGAGAATGATGATGGTGACAAATGTACAAATGTGCTTGACACAACGGATGTCTGTATGGATTGAGATAAGAGTTGTACGAGCCCCTAATAAAAATTTTTTAAAGTAACTAAAAATAAATAAATAAAAGTAACAACTTTTGAGAAAAAATACTAAATGATATTGTTCCAATAATGGTGGTTATATTTCTTTGTAAAAATATTATTTATGGCTCATAAATCATTTTTTGATTTTTGTGAGGGATGGAATCCGTTTTTCCATCTCAAAAGTGTGTCGACCCTGTCGTGGCTGTGATCTTTCAGAAGCAGGACAAAAAGCCTGCTTTTCTGAAGCATCTCTGTGTGGTTTGGAACGGCCCATGTTGGCTAGATGCTGAGTGGCCATTTTCAACCCTCGAGATGCTGATTCGGAGCTTTCAGTTTATGTTGAAAATGGTAACATGGAAGGGAAGAAAAGGACTTATGCAACCCCTAGTTCCTTCTCTTTTCAGTGTTTCCTTATGCATCAGCAAGCCCAATTTAATGCTTGCTTTTAGAAACTGCTTGCACTAAAAATAAAAAGAGATGAGTTGATCTGGGCAGCATTTCCATCGTTCTGGCAAGAACAAAACAGATGTAGGCTCCTAATGCCTACTCCATGTAATGTAGGTTTTATTTGTCTAACACTAAAAGAAAACCCAAATGTACTGCTATCGAGTCATTTCTGCCTCAAACGCACCCTGACGGATAGGATAAACCCGCCCCTATGGGTTTCCTAGAATGTAACTCTTGGAAGTAGAAACCCTTGTTTTCCTCCAGAAGAGTTGCTGTGGTTTTGAACTAGTGACCTTGCAGTCAGCAGCCCAATGCATAACCACTATGCACATATGTTTAATACCAATGGAATAGGATGACATATTTCCATACGGATTACATTCCATTCTGGTGACTGACTGAATTAAGTGCTCTTGTGTTTACATTTAAAACTGGCACCACAGGGCCAGAAAACTGTCCTCCAGAAGCTTGAGCCAGGCGTTCTCTCCAATGATGCCATGGACTCGTTCGCAGAAAAGTCCAGGACCAGTCGGATGAGGGATTTGAAAAGATGCCACTATCTATGAAGAATTCAGTATCATAAATGGGTCTCAACATTGGGGCTCTACTCAAGTCCTCCCTCGATGCAAGAACACATTCTGTGATGCTCACCTTCCCAATGATCACTGAAGACAAAATGGCTACATAAGCTAATGCGGTATAGAAAGCTGATGGTGCCTGGCTATCAAAAGATATAGCATCTGGGGTCTTAAAAGCTTGAAGGTAAATAAGCAGCCATCTAGCAGGGAAGCAACAGAGCCCACATGGAAGATGCACAAAAGCCTGTGTGATCACAAGGTGTTGATAGGATCAGGTATCAGGCATCAGAGGACCCCAAACAAACAACCATTTTGATGTGAAGGAGGCAGGTCAGAATGGAGACCCCAAACCCAGCTGTAGACAATTGGACATCCCCTTATAGAAGGGTCACAAGGAAGGGATGAGCCAGCCAGGGTGCAGTGCAGCACTGATGGAACACACAACATTCCTTTAATGCTAGCCCTTTAATGCTTCCTACCCCCTCTCTATCATGACCCTAGTTCTGTCTTACAAATCTGTCTAGACCAGAGCATGTACACTGCTACAGAGCTCTCAACACACAGAACACACAGACATATAAACCCCTCAGGACCAATAATGAGTAGCTATACCATGAGGGTAGGGGGAAAGATGGGGGGAGTAGGGGGAGAAAAGGAAAATCGATCACAATGATTGATGCACACACACACACACAAGGAGGACAACCAACAGAAATGCGGGTGAAGGGAGACAGAGGAGAATGTAAAATATGAAAATAAAAATAATTTAAAAATTAACAAGGATTCACAATGGTGGGAGGTGAGGGAGGGAGGGAGGGAGGAAAACAAGAGCTGATACCAAGGGCTCAAGTAGAAAGAAAATGTTTTGGAAATGATGATGGCAACGTGTACAAATATGCTTGCTACAATTGATGTATGGATTGTTAAAAGAGCTGTAAGAGCCCCCAATAAAATTATTAAAATTAAAAAATTAAAGTAGATTGCCAGATCTTTCTTCTGAGGCACATCTGGGTGGATTTGAACCTCCAGCCTCAGTCTGCATCCAAGCAAGTTGACCATTCACACTCCCCAGGGACACTACTGCATGGTAGTTCCAAGCTGGGGCCCTTCTGCCATGAGAACACACGGCCCAAACGGGCGTCTTCTTCATCCCAGACGCCACAATGGGAAGACATGTGGAGCAGATCCGAGGCAATTGGTCTGTAGCCAAGGATGGTAGTATGATGAGGAATGAAATGTTGGCTGTAGTAAACACTGAGATTTGGGGGTTGTTTGTTGCCATAGCAAAGTTTCCTGATGCATAATAAATAGAAACCAGTCAATGTCCTTAACATAAACGAATTTGTAGGGAAGGGGTTCTAGTGGTATTGCACACTACAAAGATGAATGGTGACATTCGTGCTAATAATTTAAATTGAAAACCTTTCTTTACTTGCAACGACATTAAATATCAAATAATACCATAACAAGTTGAGAGAGGGAGATCGTGTGAGAAAGTGAAGTAGCAGTCTATTTAGATATGTTGTTCAGCATACTCTCCCAGCTCTTTGAAGAAGGGCTTTGTATAGTCTTATAGCAGTTTGGAGCCTTGGTAGCATAATGGTTATGCATTGGGTTGCCAACCATAAGGTCAGCAGTGCAAAACCAGCAGCCACTCTGTAGAAAAAAGACAAGACTATTTATTGTCCAACAGCGTCGTTCTGAGTCAGCATCGATGTGATGGCAGTGAGTTTGGTTTGGGTTTATTAGCAGTACTGTGTGTTGTCTAGTTGATACTGATTCACAGTGTCCTCACAGGATAGGACAGAAGTCTTGCCTCATAGCATTTCATGGTGGCACACGAGTTAACCCCTCCATTGCTAATGCGGCGGTCCGTGGTTTGAAACTGTAGCTCCCCTGTGGGAAAAAGACGTGGCTGCCTGCTTCTATAACAATCACCACCATGGAAACACTGTGCGGAGATGCTGCCTTTCTATCAGAGCAGTGGTTCTCAACCTTCCTTGTGCCGAGACCCTTGAATACAGTTCCTCATGTTGAGGTGACCTCCCCCAACCATAACATTATTTTCATTGCTACTTCATAACTGTCATTTTACTACTGTATGAATTGGGTGACCCCTGTGAAAGGATCATTTGACTCCCAAGGGGTCATGACCCACAAGGTTGAGAAACGCTGCATTAGAGTTTCTTGGAGTCAGTGCCAACTTGCCAACAGTGGGTTTGATTTGAGTGAATATTGCAGAAGCAGGTCACTAGGTTTTTCATTAGCAGAGCCCGGGGCAGGTTTCAACCCCAGATCTTTTATTTAGCACTTACTTAGAACTTAGTCTTATTACCACAAGGGTTCCTTCAAGTTATATGAGATCCCACAAACGATGTAGCCAGCCCACACGAGGGTCTGACAGCCCATTTGCTGATCACTCAAACAACATATATGCAACAGAATATTGGTTAATACTGACATTGATCAGAAAGGATTATTTATTCCCTTGAAGGTAGGAGTTTCAGAAGGGCTGGAAGTCAACCTAGGGCAATGGAAAAGATCTTGTGCTTAAGACAGCAGGTTCAAGTTCAGACCCAGGTCCCCAAGGCCTACTAGCTGCCGATGCACATGTGCTATTAACATGAATCACCCACACCCTATTCGCCCTCCACCTGTGTGCTGAAGACTGCAGCATCTTCCCGTAAAGAGTCTCCTAGGTGTCCTGGGCCTCCCCAAGGGGACTTCTCTCTGAGCCAACAGGCTCACTCCTGCTAAAATCTCCCCCACCTCTTTTCTCACTCACTCAATGCCAGCTGCTCTCCAAGCTTCTTACTGCGTCAATTCTATTTAAGTTGGAAAAAAATGTTTAAGAAAAAGGAAATACTTTGATTTTTCCCCCTGGGACTCAAAGGATATTACTAGAACAGAATGTGAAAACTATCGAACCATTTCACTAATATCACGTGCAAGTAAAATTTTGCTGATCATCATTTTAAAGTGCTTGCAGCCATACATCAACAGGGAGCTGTCATGGGTCGTCGGAACTCTTATGAACCGTATGTACAGCAGAGCTAAACACTGCTCATCATGCGCCCTCCTTGGAAGCCTTGCTACGCCTGAGTCCATTGTTGCAGCCACTGTGTCCATCCGTCTGTCTACTCGAGGACCTTCAACTACACCAAGCATCACCTTCTTCTCCAGGACTAGTCTCTCCTGATAACATGTCTAAAGTACATGAGGCAGAAGTTTATCTTCTCAGGTAGAAATCCCTGGTTCACTAGTTTAGGAATATTTGTCTGGTTTAGCCAGCAGAGTCACTGTAGCCAGGAAAACACAGGTAATTTCACCTATCTGGGTTCTGGTAGAACTTTGGCTGCGAAGCACAGATTAGCAGCTCAAACCCTGCAGGCACTATGCAGGAGAAAGATGAGGCTTCAGCTTCCATAGAAATGCACAGCCTTGGAATGCCTGCGCAGGGTCACCGTGAGTCAGAATCAACTCCAGAGCGGCGAGCTTTACCTTGGGACTCTGACAGTCTGCTGTCAAATGTAGACAATCATACCCTCGAAAGGCTTAAGTCCTGCTACGTTTCCAATCCTACCTTAGATCATTCAAGAAACCCAGCCTACTGCATTGCCACGCTCCATTCCAGTAGATAATGTGTTAAGGAGAGCCAATACTGAGGGACTTACCCCCGAACTTCTGAAAAATCGAGTTCATGAAGCATATACTTCAGTGTGTGAGTTTCTGGTTGTCTTCTAATTAAGGGCAAAGGAGACTATGTGGTTTGTTGTCCGGAGAAAATTAAATAACCAGGCTTCAGATGGAAGGAGGTAAAGATGAAATCTGCTATAAATGGCCTGGGGGAAAGCACCCAGTGAGCGGCCCACAATGAAGAAGGAAAAACCGTCTGTATCAAAAGCCTTGCCCTAGAGCATGCTTTAACCCAATGCTTATTTTAGTTGCACATACTCTCTGAAGCTTTGGTTCCCCTCCGGGAGATGGCTCTGGCTCTTAGGAAATATGACTCCCTTGTTTCCCTGTGTTCCCCAGGGAAGGCTCTTGTGTCTTCAGCTGTTCCCCAACTTTTCATTTCCTCCTACAATGTAGGTTACTGTCCAGAGTCTAGTGTAGATTGCAGATCATGACGGTCGCAAGGTCCCAAGGAGGTCCTTGAGAAGAAAATGCATTTCAAAAATGCATGTGTTATCTTTCCCACTAAGGGCTAGAGGGGGAGGCAGGAGGGAAAACCAACTTCTGTTCAGAGCATGCGTGCATCCACTGTGGCTCCGGCTCACAGGCATGCAGCGTGCCGCTGTGCGGTGCTATCGAGCCAATGTGGTTCTCATAGCCACTCCATTCAACAAGAGTCGAACTGCCCAGAAAAGACAAAGAGACAATTTGTCAATGATGGTATGCACATGGCCAACAATCATACGAAGAAATGCCCACGACCATGAGCTGTAAGAGAAATGTAAATGAAAACAGCGGTGACACACTACCTCACAGCCAGCACAGAGAGCAAAATTCTAAAAACCAATAAACAACAACCACCACCAAACACAAACCCTAGAAAATAATAAATGACGTGGCGTGATTGGAACCCGCATACATTGCTGGTGGGATTGCAGAATTGTTCACCACTAAGGAAAACAGTGGAGCGTTTCCTTAAACTTTAACAGCCACGATCCTGCAGTCTCTCAACTCAGGACCCATCCCAAAGACAGAAGGAAATAAGCATGAAGGACACACCCCCCTTTTAGCGCAGCCCTGTTCACAATATGATGGAAACAGTCAAAGTGCCCATCTGTGGAAGAATGGACAAATCCACTCAGATACACACATACAATGGAATATGATGCATCTTTAGGAAACAATGATGAAACTGTCGAATAGCTCATGGCAACTCCGGTGGGTTATGCTCAGCAAAGCCAGTCAATTTCATAAAGACAAATGCTATGAGACCACTATTACAAAAGGAACAAAATTGAGAAGGTAACCGGACTAATGGTTTCTTCAGGGTACGGCAGGGGAGACTAGGGGAAGATAGGGAGCGAATAACAATCAGTACAAGAAAGAAAATGCTCTAAAATTGGTTGTGGTAGTGATTGTACAACTCTTCTTGATATGACTGACCTATTGAATTGTGTGACATGGGGATTGTATGCCAATAAAATTGTTTAAAAAAAGAAAAATTTTTTTAAATGTTTAAAATAAATAAATAAGAAAAAAGAAATCAAAATGGTTTTTGTACCAAAAGAATTAGACTTTGAAGGTTATGAGGAGGCTGCAGGGATGGGAAAAGGACAGGAAGGAGGGCGGGAGATGGGGAGAAAATAAGAGGAAGAGAATGACACAGACAGAGAGGCGCGCACATACACACCCAAAGATAACACAAAATACTGTAAGCATTTCTACTCTAACAAATCTGAAAATACATAATAAATGTACACATTTCCAGGAAAAAAATTTGTCTTCAAACTATCACAAAGGGAGGCAGAAAACCTTAGCAGACTCATAACCAAAAGGAAGTTGAAACTGTTGTTTAAAAACAAAATAAAATCCAGGAGGATCAAGCCCCAGCCTGGATAGCTTCACTAGAGAGTTCTATCTTTCAGAAAAAATAGAAACCAATTTCTACTCAAACGATGTCAGTATATAAACAAAACAAAGAATATCCCACAATGAGGCCATCATAAGCCTGATTCCCAGACCAGGCAAATCTACCACACACACACACATACACACAGAGTGCACACCCATAGCTCTCATAAGGTCACTACGGGTAAGAACTGACTTGGCACCTAACGACAGCAACGTCCTGCATGAACATAGATGTAAAAATTCTGAACAAAATTTGAGCCAACAAATTCAACCGTTAATAATAATATTAATAAAATTAATATTATGTCAAAATTAATAATAATAATACACGATGATCAAGTGAGATTCATACCAGACAGTCATTGGAAATCAATCCACATAAGTAACAATAAATAAAAGAGAACTGCCCACTATCTGTTCTAGGCTACATATTTCACAGAAGCAGATTGCCAGTTCTTTTCCCCCTGGGGCTGATGGGTAGGTTTGAACCACCTTCCATTGGGCAACCATCTTTGTGCATCAGAGCCTTGCATGTATTACGGTGTGGTGCTGGAGAGTACTGGGCAGGGGCCACGCTGCCTGTGTTGGAATCTCAATTCTATCACTTAACAGCTATTACTCTGGGCAAATCACTTTACTGTGTTGGGTCTCACTTCCCCTCCCCACCTGAAAGCAGAGGGTTAGGACACCTGCGTCTTAGGGTTGATATAATTATAATGACTTTGGATTGCAATGGGAATTAATTTACGCAGTGTCTGCTACATACTAAGTATTCAACAGCCATTAGCTTTGTTTTTATGGGTTAAGCAACCAACAAAAATGCCCAACCTAGAACAGTTTCAATAACTTTTATATAGATACCCAGACCCCAAATCTCAGGGACTGTCTTATTTTTCCAGGTTTCTTGACTTTTCTACCTTTAACAGGGTTCAGTCTTACCATCCTCTATTCATGAACAGTATTTGAGTTTTCCTTCCCTGACCAGTTCTCCCGTAACCCAAGTTTGGCTTTTGTTGGCTTTACTCTATTTTATGTGTTTAGTATTTATGTATTTTAATTAATTCTTTTTTCCTCTGGCTTGAGGATGCCAAAAAATAGGGTTCCCTTCTGTGAGGTGGGACAAGAGAAGGTGTGGCATGGTAATGTGAGGGGAAAGGCCATTTTTAGTACAAGTCCATAGGTTAGATTCCCCGCTACTCACCTCCTCCACCTCCTCTCTGTGTCTAACATCTTTCATTCTCATTTCTGTTTATTTTGTTTGGCTTTATTAAAACCCCTTTTCTTTCCATATTTTGGTCTCTAAAGATCTTCTGAACTACTTTATACACATTTGCTTACTCTGCTGTTAAATTCATTCACTGAGTTCTTCATTTTAGTTGTGTGGGTTTTTTTTGCTCTAACATCTCCTTTTGATTCTTTTTTTTTTTAAGTTAGTACTTTATTTCTGTTGTTGTTGAAAATATACACTGGGAAAAACCCAAACTGAATTCACTGCCATCAAGTTCATTCTGACTCCTAATGACTCTATAAAAAAAGGTAGACCCGCCCCTGTGAACTTCTGAGGACACCTACCTTTACAGGTGTAGAAAACCTCATTTTCCTTCCTCAGAGCAGCTGGTGGTTTTGAACTGCTGACCTTGTGGTTAGCAACCCATCATGCCACCAGCAGAAGGTAAATGAGCACAATTTCTTTTTGTTTTTCTCCCTTACCCACCTTTTTTCTTCTTCTCACCAGCACAATTTCTACATGTACCACTCGGCAACATCAACAACATTTTTCAAGTATGTGACCATTCTCACCCACCTTTTCTGAGTTATTCTTCCCCAGTAACATAAACTCACTGCCCTTTAAGTTTCCTCTCTAATCGTTGAGATCTGTTTGTCAAATGGACCCTGTATCGGCAGCTATTTGAAGGGGCACAATGCTCAAGGCAGTCTGTACTAATTTAGCTAAGCAATTCTTTTGTCTTAAAGGAGACTCCCCGGAGAATATTTTTGGCTTAAGATGTAAAGACTATCTCAGGGCAATCGTTTCTGGGCACCTCCATCCTCAATGGCTTCCCAAAGTCTGGGTCCCCTAAGAAGTTTTAGTCATTTCCTTCATGCTCCCCCTCTAGATTAGGATTCTTCTATACCATCTTTGATCCACTTGATCATTTAAAGTATTTCCAGGTGTTTGCCTTGTAATTTAACTTGATAACATTGTAGTCATGGAACAGTGGACTCAAACAGAAGAATTGGGAGGTGGCTCGGGACTGGGCAGTGTGTCCTTCTGTTGTACATAGGGCTGAGATAAAGAATGAGACTCGATGGCACCCAGGTTAGACTGTGTTCTAGAGAAACCAAACCAAGATACTTATGATTTTATATCTATTTAGATAGATAGATAACATAAGAAGTAAACAATCTATAGAGCAGTACAAATGGCTCAGTACAACTCACTTTTGTGAGACAGCTGATACACTAGCAGTCATCCTTCAAGTCTTGAGGGCCACCGGGTGCTAGTCAAGGAAGCAGACAGCTGAGTCCTCTGTAGAACAATTCAGGCTATCTGCCACAGGCACAAAACAGCGAGGCGGGTCACCAACAGTCAGCCAGATGACAGGGTCCGGAAGTCCCCAGTAGCTTGTGAAGCTGGTCTTGAAGGAACATCAAACGGCAGTGACACAGTCCACAGGTTATATGTCCCACAGGTAGTGTAGCTTGCAAATTGAGATGGAGAACAAACTAAGGCAGCCGCAAACTGGTCAGATGATCAAAGAGCAAGAGACAAGAAAGGCGAGGCTCACCAAGCCATTTATCTCTCTGCCCTTCAATTGATCCCACATGTGTTCATTGGCCAGGTTGGCACAATAAACCTACCTATCACAGCACCTAGCAACAACATTTTAAAATCACGGTCAGATTAACCCCAATATCTGGATCTTCTTAAATTCTCTATCACTTGACTCTCTTCCTGTTTAAAAAAGAAAACACAATTTTTATTCTGAAAAAAATTCAAATTTTGTAAAGTTACAATGCTAACACCTAGAAATTCGGTCTTACATAGGTATGGTATAATTTAAAAACAAGGACATTAACAGACACAATACTACTCACTAAACAATAGCTTACATTTGCATTTCTTCAGTTTTCTTTGGTCTTTTTCTGTGATCCAACTCAGGCTACTACATTGTGTTTAGTCATCAAGTGTCCTTTGTTTCCTCCAATCTGGGAGAATTCCTCATCCTTCCTTTGAGTTCATGACCTTGACCTTTTTGAAAGTCACTGACCAGCTGTTTTGTAGATGGTCTGATCAGATGTTTTCTCATCCTCAGTCTTCTCATCCCTTCCTCTCCTTCTTAAAACTTCTCAAATGTTTGACACTACTGTTTATTCATTCATTTGTTGAAGAACATCTGTTTCCAAGATTTTAGGATCACCAAAAAAAAAAAAAAAATGCCGTAAATATCATATGTGCATGTTTAACTTTCTAAGAAATGGCCACACTTTCCAAAGCGGCCATGCTCTTTGCCATTCCCATCAGCAACGTATGGCATGCCAGTTGCTATGTATCTTCTTCAAACGCGTTACTACCAGCTCTTCAGTCATCTTTTCTTCTTGCCATTCTAAAAAGTATGTACTGGTGTATCGCTATGGTTAATGTGCATGCCCCTAATGACTAATCAAGGCATCCTGTTAATACTATCAGGTAAGCACTGGACCCGGCTAGCTGTAACGTCCTAACCCACCAGCCACTCGGGGAGAAAAATGAAAACGAGGCTATCTGCTCCCACAAAGATTTCCAGCCATGGAAACCCCCATAAGGCCCCCAGGAGTTGGAATGGACCCAGCAGCAGTGGAGAGATGATAAAAACAGTGAATAACTCTTTATATGCTTATTTTCCAACCAAATATCTCTTTTGGTAAGATATATTTTGCCCATTTAAAAAAATAGTTGCTTGTTTTCCTGTTGTTGAGCTTTAAGAGTTCTTTTGTATATTCTTTTTAAAAAAAAGTTTATTAATTGGGCTTAATACATAGATCCAATCATTCCATATTTCAATCACATCCAGCAGAATTGTACATTTGCTACTACAATCTGTTCCCATACATTCTTTTTCTATACGGACCCCTTGGTGTCATTCAAGTCCTTTTTCAGATATATGATTTACAAATGGATTCTCTTGGTTTGTGGCTGGTCTTTTTAGTCTCTTAATATCTTTTACAGAGGACAAAAATTCTTTTACTTTCATAAAGTTTCACATTTAGGTCAATACTTCATTTTGAGATAATATTGAACAAAGCCTGAGGTATATATCAAAGTTCTCTTTCTTTTCTTTATGTTTGTGGACTTCCAATTATTCCATCACATTTTGGGGGGTGGGGTAGGGAGAAATTATTCTTTCTCTATTCTACCTTTGTGAAAAATCAGTTGACTCTATTTGTTGGGGCTTCTAGTTTCTGTGCCTTTCTAATGGAATATGAAATTGAAAATCAGCATGTTGATATGCTTGCTGAGATTTAAAAATATATTTTATTTTCCCCAGCAGTTTTTTGCCATATAATTCACATATCCTACAAGTCAATAGTTCCATCACATCAAAAAGAGTTATATGATAGCTACCATAATCTGTTTCAGAACATTTTCTTCAATCTTGAACTCACGGAGTTATTAGCTCCCCATTTTCCCCCAACCTCCCCTGCCATACCCCCAAGGAACCATTAACCTAGTTATTAACCTAGTCACCATCCTGAATTTACCTATCCTGAATTTCATATAACGAAAAACATTAAGAAGCAAACAATAACAATGAAAATAATAAGAATAGCAAAGTAAAATATAAAAACCTCAATTTAAAAAGAGTAGAAAATATTAAAAATTGGCAATGTAGTCAAGAGGAATTACTGAAGCCTGAAGGAAGGCCAAACTTAATAGTCAGATAAGAGGAAAGTAAAAGGAAATAGAAGAAAGAACTAGGAGGCAAAGGACATTTATAGAGGTCTAAATACAGGCATGTGCACATGTGAATACATTTATATATGATGATAGGGGAATAGATCTATGTACATATATTTATTTGTTAAGTATTAAGTATAATTTATTTGTTAAAGATTAGGACAGACATTGGGCCTCCACGCAAGTACTCCTTCAACCCAAGAACACTGTGTTCTACTAACCCGGTACTCTGTGATGCTCACCTTCTGGACACGATTGCTGAAGACAAAGTGGGTGCATAAGCAAAGGTGGTGAAGAAAGCTGATGGTGAAAGCTGTCAAACAATATATCTTCTGGGGTCTTAAGAGCTTGAAGATATACAAGTGGCCATCTAGCTGAAAAGCAACAAAGCCCACATGGAAGATGCACACCCCAGCCTATGTGATCATGAGGTGCCGAAGGGATCAGGTATCAGGCATCAAAGGCCTACCCCTTCCCCCCAAAATCATATTGATGTGAATGAAGGGGAGGGGAGAGTGGAGATCCAAATCCCACCTGTAGTCAACTGGACATCCTCTTACAGAAGGGTCACAAGGAAGAGACAAGCCAGTCAGGGTGCACTGATAAAACATACAACTTTCGTCTAGTTCTTTAATGCTTCCCCCCTGTGCCTTTTATGACCCCAATTCTACCTTACAACTCCAGCTAGACCAGAGCATGTACACTGGTACAGATAAGAGCTCCAAACACAGGGAATCCAGGACAGATAAACCCCTCAGGACCATAAATGAAAGCAATGATACTAGGAAGGGAAGGGAGTTGGGGGGGGGGACCCAGTAAGGGGAAACTGATCACAATGATCAACATATAACTCCCTCCCAGGGGGACAGACAACAGAAAAGTGGGTGAAGGGAGACAGTGGTTGGTCTAAGACATGAAAAAATAAAATAATTATTAATTATTAAGGGTTCGTGAGGGAAAGAGGGTGGGAAGGGAGGGGGGAAATGAGGAGCTGATAACAAGGACTCAAGTAGAAAGAAAACGTTTGAAAATGATGATGGCAACAAACGTACAAATGTGCTTGACACAATGGATATGTGTGTGGATTGTGACAAGAGCTGTAAGAGCCCCCAATAAAATTATTTTTAAAAAAAATACAGCTATTATTATTGAGTATTTATTGACTTAATGGGTTTTCTATTAGATCTGGTTTCTAGAGATCTACTTTCATTCACCATATATTTTTTAGTTTTTGTTATTCCTATTGTTAACAAGTACGCAAATAATAATAAAGAGCTATACTGGAAAAGAAGAAGGTTTTAAAAACTAGAACAAATTTAAATGGATCATAAGAAAAATCAAATGATAGGATGCTAAATTTTAACCTAACAGTATGTGCAACAGTTCATTTTTCAATGCATTAGCGAGGTGATTCAAGTCCCTGGTGTATGGTCAAAGGACTTAATACAAGTGCATTTCCCTTTCACTTAAAAACAACTGAAACAGCTGTCAATGGGTGTAAAGGGAGAGCACATGATCATATGTTAAATTCGGACCTAACTCCATCTGCCATGATGATGTTACTGCGCTCTCTGTCTGATAAGAGGGCTGTTCGCTCCCTCAAGTGTGACCGGAGGGGATTCGCCAGAGGCTAAACCCAGTTTGGGCTCCCACTGTCACCCAAAGCCTTCTGCAAACCAGCTGTTTACAATGTAAACTCTTATGCCATTCCCTCCTTTAGATTTGGATTACATAGTTCCCATCCGTGAAACACACAGACCGGTGTGCCTCTCCCATGTGAACTTAGTCGATGCTCTACTTAGATGGCTGCCTGTTTGAAAACAAGTCTGTAAGACCACAGATGCTATTTTTTCCTGATGCTCGCTGAGAGTTTGATTGAATTGTTTTGAGTCCTCTGATCAAATTGGGTAGAATTGACATCATAATCATATTGAGTCCTTCAGTTCATGAACATCATTTAAATTAAATCGTCGTTAGTTTTTCTCACCAGTTTTAAACTTACTGAGGCTGCATGAAATTTGTTATGTCTATGCTCACTGTCATTGAGTCAATGCTGACTCGTAGTGACTCCCTGGGGGTTTCTGGGACGGTAATTAGTCTATGCTGGAAAGCCCTGTCTTTCTCCTGCAGAGCTGCTGGTGATTCCGAACTGCTGACCATGTGGATTGCAGCCCAACTTGTTAACCACTACACTACCAGGGCTCCGGGTTATATGTATGCATCTTAAGCATTTTATTTCTTTTGGTACATTATCAGGGTTATTGTGTTTTTATTCCAGTCGCTCATTGCTGGTATAAAGGCATGTTATTGGCTTTTGCATAATGACATTGTATCCCACAAACTTGCTCACATCCTGGTTTTAGGAACATATTTGTATATTCTTTGGAATTTTCTATGTAGATAATGATTGCATACCCAAATGGGTTTATTTGGTAAATATTGAGAAACTGAATGGGAAAGACCCAGGAAAGCCAAAGTTACAGTAATTGATGCTATAAAATTTGCTTATGGATCAAACTATAGATAAATGCCACAAAATGGGGTCTGGAGACAGATATAAATATAGTCCATCGATTTTTGACAAAGATATAGCCTAATTCCATGTCTAAAAGGAGTCTGTTTTATCAGATGGTGCAAGTAAAACTGAACGCAGCTTGTTGCTGGCACGTCAATTTGGACTCATAGTGCCACCAACTCCCACCCCCGACGTACAGAGGAGAAACGAACTGCTCCATGGTGTTTCGAAGACTGACCTTTTGAAAGATCACTCGGTCTGTCAGAAGAGTTGCCTCTGGTGGACGCAAAGCACCTGCCTTTTGACGAATGATCACAGCTCAACTCTGTGCCACCTGGGACTCCAACTGGCTACTGGTTGCAGTCCAGGTGATTTGGGTTCGTAGTTACCCTACAGGACAGTCGAATGGCCCCATGAGGAGTTCAAGGCTGTACATCTTTACCGAAGCACATTGCCCATCTTTCTCCTATGGAGCAGCTGGTGGGTTCAAATCACTGTCTTTTCTATCACAGCCAATTGCTTAACCACTGAGCCACCAGTGCTCCTCCCCTAACTGCATGTCCATGTGAAACCCTGATCACTCTGGCTGCAGAATAGAGCAAGGACTGCAGGACTCGAGGCCGAACGAAGGCGCATCAACTAGAAGGTTTTCCTACCAGGAGAAATATGGTAACATAGTCTTTACTTTGCTGAGCTCACTTGTAAGAACTTATTTTATTTTACTTATGCATTTAGGAAAGGTCATGTGCACAAACCTATTCATTATAGCATTATTTGTAGAAACAAGTAAATTGGAAACATCCCAAATGTCTATCAAAAGGAGACAAGTAAAATGCATTAGAGCTTATTTCTAGAATAGAATTGTTTAAAGCATAAAAGAGCTCTGCCCTGGTAGCGTAGGAGGCCTGGTGGTGCAGTGGTTATGCATCAGTTTGCTACCCGCAAGGTCAGCGGTTCAAAAACGGCAGCTGTCCCATGGAAGAAAGTCAAGGCTTTCTACATCCATAGTTACAGTCCCTGTGAAACTCATAGGGGCAGTTCTATCATGTCTGATAGAATCCTATGAATTGGAATTAACTCGATGGCAGTGACTTTGGCTTGGTTTGGGCCCTGGTGGCATAGTGGTTATGTGTTGGTCTGCTAACAGCAATGTCAGCAGTTTGAAACCACCAGCTGCTCTGCAGGAGAAAGCAGAGGCTTTATGCTCCCATAAAAACTGACAGTCTAAAAACTGACAGTCTTGGAAACCCACAGGGGCAGTGCTACCCTGTCCTATAAGGACTCGATGTCAGTGAGATTGAGTCTTTTTAAAAAGGCTATTTATGGAATGAGCACCAGAATCTATTATTTGTTTAAGAAAACGAGGGTTGGGTGAAAATACAGCGAACTCTGTAAGAACTGGCACCCCACAGGACTGCCTTGCTCACAAGTTTTCTGCCTTTGGCTGGGCACAGTTGCTTGGTTTGAATGGAAAATATTTGCGTTCCTCTGTTAAGTTGCTGCCTTACCCAGGCTCTGGCTTTGCCGCTTTTACTGTATTGCACTACCTCTGCAAAGACATATAAGGAATTGCTAATATCAGTTCCTAGGGTGAGAGAAGCAGACTAGGAGACTGGGGTGGTGTTGTGGTAAGGGGAGGAAGACTTACTTTTCATTCTCTACTGTTCTAGTTATACCTTTTGAGTTTGGGATTTTGTACCTATGTTTTGCCAATGAAATACTAAAACTCAACATTGCATTTTAAAATCCAGAAATGATAGTAGTTAAGACTAAGATGATGGCAGTGAATAGAGAGGCCAAGATGAGGAGGATAAGAGTATTAATATAAGCAGCGATTAGAATGAATCTAACATGAGCTGTCAGAGAAGCTAGAGTCTGGGATGGTTGCTAGGTTTCCTGGTTTGCAAGTCTATTGTGAAATCAGGAAGATCAAATTCGATGAACAAGAAACAGCAGTGGTGCTTACAGGAAGGAGGTAAATGAGTGGGGCAGGCAAGACTGGGAAGAAAACTCATGAACATGGCTTTGGGCATACTGAGTTTAAGGAGCTTTGGTGGCACCATAACACAGTAAGTGTTCAGTGGCTGACTGAAAGGTTGGCAGGTCCACCCATAGCAACTTTATGGATGAATGACCCGGTGATCTGACCCTGTAAAGAAAAGAGTCTAGAAAACCCTATGGGACAAGTCTATGCTGTTCTATAGGGCTGCTATGGGTTGGGACTGATTGAAATGACACCCAACACAACACAGTGGATTTGCAAAATCTAAGACACGGCGATGATGGTTAATGTTATAGGGGGCGACCCTGGAGCTCAGAGGAAAGGTCCAGGCTAAAGATGGAAAAATGGAGAGGTCATGTGAACAGAAGAGAAGTGGAGGCATAGAAAGGGACCCTGGTAGTGCTGTGGGGGTAAGCATCAGGCTGCTAACCACCAGGTGGACAGTTCAAACCCACTATCCACTCTATAGGAGCAAGATGAGGCTGTCTGCTCCCATAAATATTTAGTGTTGGAAACTCTAAGGAACAACTCTACCCTGTCTTACAGGGTCACTATGAGTCAGAGTCAACTCAACATCTGTGGGTGTTCAGAGGGGGACAAGAGGCTCTGGTGTTGCAATGGTTAAGTGCTCAGCTGCTAGCCTAGAGGTTGGTGGTTCAAACACCACAGATACTCTGAGAAAGAAAACATTTAGATATCTGCTCCATAAAGATTTTAGCCCAGGAAACTTTATAGGTCAGGTGTACTCTGTCATTGAGAGAGAGACTTTGAGTTGGAATTGGCTGGACAGAACACCGTAAGAGTCAAGGCGGAACTCCAAACCACTCCTGACCAGGGGCAGGTTCATTTGGTGGAGACCTCTGATCAGGATGCCTCCCCTGCCCCCCAACTCCCCCAGGCTGTTCCCCTGTGGCCCTCGAGCCCCTTTCTCCTTAGGCCTTTCAGACCTGAGGACCTGACATTGTGGGGTGAGGTGCAAGTAGGCAAGGAGGTGCAGAGAAGGTAGTTTCTGCTGAACAGCCAGAGTCATGATCTCAATCAAAGAGGGAGCGACCACAACTGATGCTCAGAAGCTGCTACACCGACTGAATGTCTTGATGGAAAAGAGTCTAGATGTCAGCCAAAGGTTTTCTACTTGAGACACATTGAGTCTGCTCATGAGAATGGCCTCACACTTGCAAGGGCTCAGACTGCAAGGCTAAGGGCCGTGGAAGTAAACAATCTTCTTAGTCTAACTCTGTTCTTGGGCTTTGAAGCCCAAGTTCCAGCTGTGAATTTACTGGACAGGTTTCTGTCACCAAACTAAGTGCCACACAAGCACGTTGGGTGTGATGGACTGAGCTGCTTCTACTTGGCCATAAAATCTGCAGAACAGCGGTAAGTAACGTGATCCATGTCAGCCAGTGTCGTCGGCTCACCAGTTTCAGACTTGATGAGAATGGAAAATGTGTTTGGAGAAGTTGAAAATTAAACGCTGCTGTTACAGCTCTTCAGTTTCTACAACTCGATTACTTGCTCATTCAAGAGAACTTACCATTTGGAAAGAGAAACAGTCTTGAATTTGAACGACTCAAAGCTCAACTGCAGGATCATATTTTCTATAGTAAAGCCCTTCGTGTTGGCGTTCTCACTCATTACAATGGAGAGCCAAGCCCAGAAGTGTATGCAGTTAACAGACGGAGTAGAATGTCTTCAGAAACATCCCAAGATGATGGGAGAGACTGGACCTGCTGGCAAGAACTCACATCCAAGTGTTTGACTCTGCCCCAAGCAAGTGTTCCAGACTAAACGTTCAGGAGTGAAAATGGATTATTTCCTGGTGAACCACAAGGCCATTAAAGGGCTGTTACTACAGGGGCTATTTCCCAAATTCCTGAAACAGTTCCTTCATCAGTAAAATTAATCATAGAGCTGTTTTTATTTTCCATTTAGGAAAAACACTTTAAAAATCAGAATTTGATTTGAATGGCTTATCTCCAAACATGTGTGGGACTCTCTCATTTTTCTTTTGTTTCATGTTGGACTACTTTCTTTTTGTATCATTTTATTGGTGGCTCATACAACTCATCACAACCCATCCATACATCCATTGTGTAAAGCACATTTGTATATTCATTACCCTCATCATTCTCAAAACATTTGCTCTCCACTTAAGCCCCTGCATCAGCTCCTCATTTTCCCCCATCCCTCCCCGCTCCACCCTCCCTCATGGACCCTTGATAATTTATAAATTATTATTTTGTCATATCTTACACTGTCCGACATCTCCCTTCACCTACAACAGTCCGTCCCCCTGGGAGTTTATATGTAGATCCCTGTAATTGGTTCCCCATTTCTACCCCACCCTCCGTCCACCCTCCCGGTATCACCACTCTCATCACTGGTCCTGAAGGGATCATCCGTCCTGGATTCCCTGTGTTCATGTTGGACTACTTTCACCCTGCAGTCTAGCAATATTTATTGTATGCTGCCAAGCTATGGAGCTGCGTGGATAGGAACTGGTGTTGGTAAGCCTTAGCTATGCCCTATAAAAATTTTTGTTTTATTGTATTATAAAATGGGAAAGTTAAAATCAGAAAATTTTAAAAAGTCAACAAAATGAAGTTGGAAATAACAAAGGCATTTACGATATACAAGGCACAATACTAAAGAATGAGGGATTTTCCAATCTCTAATGTGTATATAAACTATTTCCTTAAGTTATATATTTTTTGTCCCTAATAAAATGTAAAAGAAGAAAAGAGAAAAAAATGATTAGGGCAAAGACTGTACAGATGTGCTTTATACAATTGATGTATGTATATGTATGAACTGTGAAAAGAATTGTATCAGCCCCAATAAAATGTTAAAAAAAAAAGAAAAACAATTTTCAATAAAAAACAAACAAAACAAAACAAAACAAAAAGTTATATATTTTTTAAAATCCAGGTGAAGGAGCCTTAATGGTACAAAGGTTAAACGTTCAACTTCTAACTAAAAAGGCAGCAGTTCTAAGCCACCTAGCAGCTGTGCAGGACAGAGTCCTGGCAATCTGCTCCCTTAATGACTGGAGCCTGGAAAGCACTACAGAGCGACTGTGCTCTGTCCCAGGAGTTGCTGAGTTGAAACGGACTCCGTGGAATGGTATTACGTCACAGCTGAGGCAGGGTACTGATGAGATGGCTTACCAGAAGAGAAGATAGGCTCAGCTGGCTGAAACATTTAATGCTAAAAAAAATTCTAAACGAAGAATAACTCAAGACCAGTCCCAGTCATTAAATGAAACAAAAATGCCATGGAAATTCAGCGCAGAACTCTTTCATGTACCAGTGCTCCCTAAGATAAATTATTGCTAAAATGGATGTTTCAGTCGCTGAGTTGCAAGAAGGACCCACTCTGTTGCTGTTGCTTGTTGCCAGGGGCATGGCCCCAATTCATGGCGCCCCAGGCACCATTGAACAAAGTCCCGTGCCAGCCCCACAATTGGTTGTGGATAATAGCACTGTGTTCAATTGAGTTTTCATCAGCTAATTTTTGGAATTATAACCAGGCCTTTCTTCCTAGCCCCTTATAGTCCAGAAGCTCCACTGGAACCTGCTCAGCTTCATAGCCATGCCCCAGCATCCACAGACAGACAGCAGTGCCGAAATCAAACAGCAGTCTCCCTCACGAAAGGTGGAATTCGACCACCGCGCCCTCACTGACCCCTTTTAAAACAGCTAACAGTCGAGCATCTTTCTAAAGAACTACACGTATGGGATCGGATGGATAACAGCAACTTGGAAGTTTAGAAAGGAGCGGGAAGGGGAAGTGGGGTTATGTCAAAGGGGGAGAAACTGCTCAGGAAAGAAGGTGCGAATGCATGTCCCACATGTGTCCATCAGTGTGAGTGGAACATGTCAAAATGGTAGAATTGCTTTGTAGATGATCAACAGGTAGAGAACAAAGAAAATTAAAGGGGAAAAAAAGAGTTACTAAGACGGTTGATACACAGATCTCCTTGGGTCGTGTCTGTAAGTATTTTGAGCAAATGATCGCGTTTTGGGAGCACAAAGCTCAGTGGCTCGAACTTGCCAGCAGCCCTTGGGGGAAAACTGGGGCAGGCTGCTTCTTTCCAGACTTATGGCCCTGGAAACTACGGGGTGCTTCTACTCTGTCCCTCCGGGGGGCTAGGAGTCGAATGGACTCCACAGTCATGGAGGTGTGTGGGGTGGGAGAAGGGGAGGGGGTAGTTTGCTGATGCCTGTTAGCGTTCACAAGCTGAAGAAAGCGCGCGGTGGCCCCGTGGAGCAGAAATGGCAGACCCCTCTTCTTGCCCTAGAAGTCACAGCAGCAAGGCTCGCAGAGGCGCTTCTGTCACACAGCCCGAGGCTCCTGGGCAGGCTGACTTCACAGGTGAGCCCAGAGACCGGCAAAACTTGCTCCGCCCAAGCAACACAATGGGGCCCTTGACTGCACAGGGTTTCGGCAAGCTGTTCCCCGGGTTCACCCCTCACGGTTTCCGGAAGCTGTTCCCCAAGTGAGTTCACCCCTCAGGGTTTCCGGAAGCTATTCCTCAAGTTCACCACCCAGGGTTTCCGGAAGCTGTTTCCATTCCCCATCCCGGCCTTGTTTGCCTGCCCTTGGAAAGGTTTCTTCTCCAAGGGGCTCAGAGGAGAGCCGTCTACACAGCAGTGCCTTGCCGGTCACGAATCTCCGGAAGTTGCTTTATTTGAATAGCCCCAAGCCCACTGCGCTGGAGGCCCTTCTGACCCATAGTGAGTCTGGGGAACAGAGTCGAATCCCTCAGTTTCTGCAACGGAGACGAAGGCTTGAAGGGAGCAGACTGCCTCAGCTCTCTCTCACGGAGCAGCGGGTGGGTTTGAACCTGTGGTTTGGACAGCAGGACCAATTTTTTTCCCCTGTGGGAAGAGAGGGGAGAGGACTCCACAGAAAGAGCATGAGGAGTACCTCCCCTTCTACACCCAGCTGCTTCTCCAACTGCACGGATTGTTTATGAAGCAAAGCCGTGGTGCTGCCTGGGAGCAGCGCTTCTACACACCCCACTCACTGCCGCCCAGCCGATCCTGACTCTCAGAGACTGCAGGGGTAGAAAGCCTAGTCGTTTTCCCGCGGAGTGGAGGGCGGGCGGCCTAGCAGCTGCTCATCTCGTGGGTAGCAGGCCACAGCATAAGCACTGGGCCACCAGAGTTCCACTCGTGCTCTCAGTGGGACTATTTTGCCTTTGGGAGGATTAGGCAATAGGAGAATCACACTTAATTCAACATTCCCTGTGTGCTCGTCCGATCCCAAACATTCATTACACAGACTCCTAATTGTCACTTGATATATTCGACAGCAGTTTACTTTTTTTTTAAACTCAACTCTTAAGATGAAAAAAATTTTTTGCAAACGAAATAAATAAATTGGCCCTCTATTTCATGATTTTGGTTCAAACAAAGATGCCAAGATAACCAGTAACTTGAGAATCCATTGGCTTTTCTCTTGTGCCTATCCCTCTGAAAATGTACGTTAATATGATCTGAATTTAATATTGGCTTGTTGCAATTAGAAAACCTTAAGCTGCGTATCCATAATTTCCTGAAACGACCATGAGGTGGCGCTCACGTTCGGATTCAGAACGCCCGTCTTGGGTGAGAAAGTCGGCTCTCAATCCGTGAAGCCAGAACTCAACTTTAAACGTGAAAATAGAAGGAACAGAGACCTTGGGAGGAATAACAAGAATAAGACCAAGTGAGAACTGGGCACACCCATGTTTGTCGCAGCCCCATCTACAATTGTATAAACAGGGAAACGACCAAAAAGACCAGTCTGGGGAGGAATGGCTAAATTAACCCTGGTACATACACGCAATGGAAACTGGGCATCTAGCAAAAGCGACGATGACACTGTCAAACAGCTCATGGCATGGACTGTTTGGGGGACATCATAGTCAGCAAAGTGAGTCAGTCTCATAGAGACAAATAGGCATGAGAAAATTGGCCTTTGACGGCTACCTGGAAGTCAGGGACCAGCAGGGGGCTAGGTAAGAGAGGACAGAAGAGAGAAGGCGAAAGCAGGTAAAGTAAAAGAAAAAATAAAGAGCGGGCCACATTCACGGGCCGTTGCGGTGGACTGTCTGCCATACTGCCAGTAGCCTGGTTCTTGACACGTGGGTGGCAGTGACCTGGGCATTTACTTTCTAAAAATGAAGTGAGCTATACAACTGCATTTTACATACATTTCCCCCTTTGTTATATTCCACAACAATAAAAAATTTAATTGGGGAAAATTATTATCCCCTTTCAGGACACAGCTATTGGGGCCCAAGCCAGTACGGGGAAGAAATATTTAGGATCCATAAAATTGCCTCGTTCACAGTTGCTTTACCACCATCGCCCCTTTAAAAATAATCGGAAATGGTAAAGCAAAGTGAACATACTGAGAACCAAATGATAATGAAACTTATCACAAACATGTTGTCTTCTGAAGGAAATGTGTGTTTAAAAGCACACCGATCAGGACATAAGAAAGAAGAAAAGCCAAAGAGCTACACATTCAACTAAAATGCCTGGCACCAGAAGAAAGCAGCAAATAACGACGAATAGCCTGCTGGGGACCAGAAGTCTAACTGAAAACATGAACAGTCGAGTAATATGTGTTTTGTGTAAGTGGATGTGGAGCTCTGGTGGGGTTGTGGTTACACATCATTGGGCCGCTAACCACAAGGTCAGCAATTCACAGCGCCCAGCCACTCTTTGGGAGAAAGTTGAGACTTTCTACTCTTGTAAAGAATTACAGTCTCGGTACAATCGCTAGAACAGGGAGGTAGTTTTACCCTGTCCTATAGGGTCGCTATGGGTTGCAAGTGATGCAATGACAGTGCGTTTATTATATTCTGCACCCGCAAACATTTTTTTCAGTAGGAGATAAAAAGGCATTTTACCAGATATACAAGAACTTCACCCCTGCTGATGTAGAGCAGTGATGGCTTCATGAATTTCCTCCACCACCACTCTCCCCACTGCAATGCCCCCCCACTGCCCCTCATTTTAACAATGGTCCCTCTACTGGCTTCATTAGTACTGGCTTCATTTGTCTGGAAATGACGGCCAATCTCCCTGAAGACGCCAGTCTGAGGGACAGATCAAGCATTTTAACTTGTCATGCCGCAACTTTTCTCTGCTTCTTCCCAGCTTCACTCCAGGCACTTAGGAAGGTGTTAATCTAGGTTTTCAGTAATTCACTGTTCGTCTGGGTTGACTAGAAAAATCCAGAGACACTCACATACAGTATGAGTACCACAGGGCTTTATATCAAAGAGTAATTGTCTATTGAGAAAACGTCCCCGTCCAGTCCAGATCAAGTCTATAAGTCTGATATTAGCCCGTATGTCTGATACAAGTCCATAAATTATTCTTCAGACTCATGCAGCAAATGCAATGATGCTAAATGCAGGAAGATCACAGGCCAGTGTGTGGAAAGTCTTGTGGACCCAGTGGTCGTGGGTGCACCTCCAGGCTGCCATCAATGTGGCTCCATGTGGCTTGTCAACGGGAATGTATAGTGGATAGAAAGGGCATCCCACCTCCAAGGAGGGAGAGAGGAAGTTCCCAGAGTCTCCATGAGGCTACACCCACAAGGAGGCATCATCAGGCTGTGACCTGATTGACAGGACAGACTTCACCCCTACACTTATTTTATCAAGTTGACATGAAATTATGTAACTACTACATGCACTAAACAAGGTGAAAAAGCGAGAACTGAGAGAGACCACTCTTTAGTACAGTACACAATTAACTGGAGAGACAAACTGAGCATGTACAGAATATTTGCATTATGCATATAATTTTTTAAAATCCACATATAACTGCACAGGTCTAATTCAAATTTTTGTTATCCAAGGGTCAGTTGTGTATACAAAGCACGTAGCACAGAATGCACCGAAAATCACACTCAGTTCTTTTTATTAGCCTTCCACTATTCCTCTCTTCTTTTTTTGCATTTTATTACTCTGCCCAAGAACCAGCTTTTGATATTCTCTACTGTTCATTTTTATATTCTCTACTGTTCATTTTTGTTTTCCGTGATTGTGTTTTATCTTTTTTCCCCCATTGATCTCATGTTTCTTTTATTTGTGGGTGAAAAAGTCTTGTGGAAGCATCTCAGTGCTGGCAGGACTGTCCATGTGGCTCCTCCAGTTTCAGAGCTCTAGCTGCCATCAGCACGGCTCCTTGTGGCTTGTCAATAGAATGTGAAGCAGTGAGAGAGAGAGTGTGTGTACCCTCCAGAAAGGATGACAGGAGTTCCCAGAATTCTCAGGAGAAGGCCATGCCCACATCGAGGCATCATTGGCTGTAGCCTGATTGACAGGCTAGACTTCACCCCTTCACTCAAGTTGACAGAAGATTTTATACCTGCCACAAACAGTGACTAAGTGGCCACCCTGTGCTGGGCATTGTTTTACGTCCTCCTTGTATGACCTCATCCTCAGTGACCTTGTTTCTACTCTGACAACAGAGTAGAGAAACCCGCAAGGGCTCTGGCGCCTTGTTGAATCCCAGCTCCTAGCCTTCCAGCTGTGTCCAAGTGACTTAATGTCTTCGGCCTTGCCTTCCCATCTGTTGGCTGCAATTGATGTTGTCTGTCTCATTTGTGGGCTGTGAGGATAAAATGAGTTAATGTTTCAAGGGCAGAGCTAACAGTTTTGTCCTTACAAAACTATTAAGTCATGTAGGCTATTAGATGGAAGCAAGTCTTTTAATTTAAGGGAAAATTTCTTCTCCAATGGTGCATGCATAGTATGTAATTTTCTTTTCAAGGTGTCTTGTTTAGGCCTCACATTGTATCATGAAGTAGGTAGTACACATGCTACGTGCATCTCTGTTTCCAAGTAAAGGAAACTGAGTCACAGGGCTAGTGCTTGACCCCAGGGCCGCTGCAAACTCCCAATTCAACGTTGGATGTTCTTTACACTGAACTGACTGTGTGGACCATGATCAAGCCTTGCCTTCATACAACTGTGATTAAATAGCTGTTGTTCGGGCTCGTCATTTCTGATTCATAGGGAGTTCCGGTCAAGGGCCAAGAGGGTTTTCTAGGCTTTAAGCCTTCCAGAGCAGAGCTCCCATAAAGCCCAGTGGGTTACAGTTGACAGGCCAAGCCCACCAGCTGCTCTGTGGTGGACACGTGACAGTCTTTTTCTGAAAAAACAGATGAAGTATGGAAACCCCATGAAGCATTTCTGCTCTATCTTACAGGGTCGCCATGCATCAGAATTGACCACAGGGGGTTGGACAAATCACTTGGCTTCTGTTCATCACAATTTTTCTAATGATAAAAGGAGGAATTAGGCTCAATTCTTAGCTGTTACTGCACATTGTAATTGCCGTGGAGAGCTTTCGAGATCCAATTGAATCAGAATCTCTCATTCAAACTTTCTCTTTTTCTAATGTTCAACAAGGTCAAGAAGGTGGAGTGTATGCGACTACCGCCCAGAGGCACTTTTTGGTGCTTTGGTGGCTATTCACACCACAAAAATAAAAGGCAAACACACAATTTGTCACCTAGTCCATGCTGACTTATAACTGCCCTCTAGAGCAGTGACTCTCAACCTTCCTAATGCTGTGACCCTTCCATACACTTCCTCATGTTGTGGTGACCCCCCAACCATAAAATTAGTTTCATTGCTACTTCATAAAGTAATTTTGCTACTGTTAAGAATCAGGCAACCCCTGTGAAAGGGTCGTTCGACCCCCAAAGTGGTCGCGACTCATAGGTTGAGAACCGCTGTTCTGTAGGGTTTTTGTTTTGTTTTTAATAAATCATTTTATTGGGGGCTCCTACAGTTCATATAACAACCCATACATTAATTGTATCAAACTCATTTGTACATATGTTGCCATTATCATTTTGGAAATATTTTCTTTCTGCTTGAGCCCTTCGTATCAGCTCCTCTTTTTTCCCTCCCTCCCCTGCTCGCCCACCCTCACGGACCCCTGATACATTATTATTTTCATATCTTACACCACCCACTGTCTCTCTTCACCCACGTTTCTGTTGTTTGTCCACCTGAAGGGTGGGTTATATGTTGATCATTGTAGATGATTTCTCGTTTCTCCCCCATCTTCCCCTCTCCCTTCTGTCCTGGATTCCATGTGTTGGGAGCTCATGCTGATAAAATACTCACTGTCATGAAGTCATTTCTGACTAGTAGTGAACCCCGGGTAGAACTGCCCCTGTGAGTTTCCAAGACTACTCTGCAGAGGAGTGGAAGGTCTCACCTTTGCCCATGGAGGAGATTTGCACTGCTGACCTTGAAGTCAGCAGTCCAATGAATAACTGCTATGCCACCGGGGCTGATGGTCACACAAGATTGTGAACGTACTATATCCCACTGCATCGTGAATTTTACATCGTTAAGATGGTATTTTGTGTCGCTTGCCTCAATGTCCACTTCTCTATATAAATAAAGAAAGCACGTGGAAGAGAAGAACTAGAGCAGAGATTTTCAGAAAGGAGATAATACAGGAGCTAAGCTTTGGAGAAATCACAAAAAGGTGAGGAAGAAGGTATAGGCAAACTGGAGTAGCCTGGAAAAGTGAGTGAAAATGTGAGGATTGATATTGAGAGGGTAGGATTGCAGGGGGTTAGGAGAGAGACTGCAGACAGTACGGCTGGGCAGGGCTCTGGGCTGGTCTACAAAATCAAGAACTTCAATGTTGCCCCACAGGCAGTGTAGAGGGCATGGCATTTTCCCAGCAAGAAAATAATCAGACGGGAGTTTGGGCAATTGCAATATGCCAGAGGACCTGGTGGGCATGGGGAAGAAGCACAGAGGCTTAGAGACAGAGGGTCAGTGCAGAAGACCAGGTGGTGTGAGCCTGGACGAGGTTAAGAGCAAGGTTGAATGGAGAGGTGAGCCTGGGTGGAAGACCATTTGGACTTTAAAGACAGGATTTGATGTTTGATCGAAGGTTATTAATAGATGCTGAGTGAAGTGAGTTAAACACCAAAGGGCAAATATTGTATGAGATCACTAGTGTTTTAAGAAATCAAGATAAAGGGTTTCATACCAAAAGAAACAGACTTTGGTGGTTCGTAGGCGTGAAGGGGCAGGGAGCTAAGGGGAAGCAATGAGTTAGTGTGCAGACAAGTGCTAACTTGGGTGAAGGAGAAGGAGAAAATATACTTTAAGAAGAAAGTGGTGAAAGGGGGAGTGACAAAGGCAAAACAACTCCCACCTAATTCACAGCTGAAAGCCTGGGTCAGGGAAAGAGACTGATGAGTAAGAGGCTGGTGAGTAAGTTACTCATCAAGAGACTTGATGACTTGCTGCCAAGTCAGTATAGAATGGTGATCCAACAAGCAGCCATCTAAGTGAGGTGTCAGCTAAGTCCACACAGAAAAAGCACAGCAACCAGTGTGATCCAAAGATAGCTAAAAATAAGATCCGAACCTGGAGGAGGGAATGGTACCAGTGCCTAAATTGTAAACACTCAGATTTTGGAAAGCTATGGATGAAAATGGTAACCTAATTAATAATCAGTATGCAGGGGTCCCTCTGTGGACTGAGTTCTCAGTTTTGTCATAAATCAGTCACCTCTGAGATAAAAGCAAACAAGCAGATTGGACAGAGAAATAAAGAAGCCCACTGAGATCGATGGTCAAGGGAACAAGGAACAAATAGATACTCAGAAAAGACAAGGACCTTCCCCCGGAGCTGACAGAGAGGAAAAGGCCTTTCTCTAGAGCTGGTGCACTGCCTTTGGGCTTCTCGCTTCTCAAACTGAGAGAAAATAATGTTCTGTTCACTAAGGCCACCGCTTGGGGTATTTCTGATACAGCAGCACTAGGAATCTCCCACGCACGAGGATCTGAGTGGCTGTCCAGGGCTTGAGCCAACAAAAGTCACAGGAGGCAAATTCCACACTCAAGACTATCATGTCAACGACAATGTCAGCCACGGGCAAGCTGATTTTACAAACATCCCCTGGGACCGTGTGAAATTTGCTATACAGGGATTTTCACTGCCAGCGGATTCTGCTGCCCTGCTTTCTTCGACTAGAGACGAGGGCATTTCCAGAAATGAAATCCTCACTAGGCTGGCTGCCAAGCGAGAGGAGGCGGACATCTGGCAACGCACACCACTGCCTGACGATTGTCTTCTCTGATCCCGAGGGTTGCCGTAGACTGGTGAATAGAGATGGAGGTGGGCCCAGGGTACAGCAAGGATGTCGAGCAAAGAGGCCTACAGCTTGCCCTGGCTGGCTGGGTCTACTCCCATCCCCGACACAGCCAGGTATGAATTAGGAAGCCAGTCCCCTCCTCCCAAACCCACCTACCCTGCCCCAGTATTCACCCCAAGACGGGGAACCTGTCGCTGCAGCCATCCCAGCCCTGAGCACAGTCGGCACCGAGAAGTCAATGAACTGAACCGCTGACAGTGGCTGACAAGGCAACACTGACTTCAAACTCCCTGCTCCTTCTCTCTTCTCCAGCTGAAGCGGGAGCCCTGAAATCTGGATGGGTTTTCTGATCTGCCTACTCTGTGGTGGTTGTTAGTGGCAGGTGAATCAATGCTGCTTCGTGGCAGGCAAGTCCCTGTGGGCAGAGCAGAACTCCACAGGGTTTTCCGGACTGTGCCCTCCTCGAAGCAAAGAGTGCCAGGTCTAACTTCAGCAGCACCACAGAGTGGATTTGAACTGCCAACTGTTCAGTTAATTGGCCAGCAGTGATGTGTGCCATCCAAGGATTCTTGACTCATCCCTCTTAATTAATTACTCATCACTCAAATATAACCTGAGGCTCCTTGCACCTGAAAGGATCCCTGGTGGTGCAGTGCGTAAAGTGCTGTGAGGTTGGCAGTTGGACCCCACCAGCCAGGCCCTGGGAGAAGCTGAGGCAGTCTGCTCCCTTACAATGAGGTCCTTGGCAACCCTGCAGGGCAGGTCTACTCAGTCCTGTTGGATCACGCATGTTAGAATAGATTTGTCATAGCAGGGGGCCTGGCATCCAACACAATGGATTCTCTGCACGTGATGGTCCAAGGGATCTGATGCTCGCAAGATGTCATCAAAGCCAGCCTGGACATCGCACTTTACTGACATTGGCTTGTTAACACCTCAAACAGAATCAGGAAAGGCAAAGAGTTATTTTATTCATTTAGTCTAAACAATAAAGCATTATCATGCCAGAAGGCACAGCATTTTCTAGGGACCAATGGCCACCTAAAGGCTTGATAATCTGTGCAAAAGCTGAGGTTCATTAACTTGGTCATTAGATCAGTAGGCCAAGATTTGCATGGACATTAAGCTCGTTTCCTAGGAAGAAGCCATTATGGTTGTTAATGTGTTAAGCCAGAATACATCTGCCCAGAGCATAAAAAGTATATAATCAAGACAAATCAGTTGACTCACCTAAGATAATATTTTTCCCTTAATTATCTATGTTGTCTATGGAAGTCTTTTTTTTTTTTTAACTAGAGCATCATTAGAGGATGGAGTAGCTTCCTCCCTCCACTGTGGAGCGGTTCAGTGCATGGCTGCTAACCCAAGTCAGCCGTCTGAACCCAGCAGCCACTCTGGAAGAAAGACGGGACCTGTTTTGTAAGGATGACAGTCTCAGAAGCAGTGGGGGTGGGTCATTCTTCTCTGCCCCACAATACTGCTCTGGTTTGGAGCCGACTTGATGCCAATGGGTTTGGTTTGATATTGTACACTCAACCACAGCTTCTATATCAAGCAGACAGACAGAAGTGACCCTACAGTCTTGAACATTGAGACAAGGACAAGACATGAACAACCCAAGAATCCGAGTATCCCAGATTCAGGAGGTATCATCTAAGGACAGTATGGTCTTGCTCTGTCCAGGGAGATGTTCTTGTGTCATGGTGGCATTATGGGTTTCAAACGGCTTTCTATATCCTGGACATGTACCCCACATCAAGCACGTCCTCTCAATTGCAAGAGATGCTGGAGGCTCATGATGCAATTGTGGCCGTGGTCTCCATGGACAAAGACACAGGAAAAGCCAGAATCTGGGCAGGAGAGAGCAGATAGTGACCTCTCCTTTGCTCTTTACCCACATAAATCCACTTACGTGTCTCCTAAATATTGGAATCAAGACAAAGAGAGTTTTACTTTAAACTGTCTAGAATCTGACAAATAGCTCTGGTCCCTCTACACTTACAAGCCCATTGGAGAGTGCAAGGTGGCATTCTCTAGTGTAAGGGAAGGTCCTGTCAATCTTGTCAGTCCTGTCAGTCTGGCCTCCTGATATCAAAGGATGTGTGTAGACTTGTGGCCTTGCTTTTCCCAGCTATAAAACCAGTTCTCAGCAATTGCATGTCCACAGAAGCATTAAGCCATGTTTTGAGAAACTCAAAGCATCTGTTGTTGTTGTTAGGTGCCATTGAGTTGGCAGCCACCTTATCCACAACCGAATGAAACACTGCCTGGTCTCCCATGCCATCCTCACACTATGAAAACTAGGACGTTCATCATTGGGAGTTCTTTGGCTTAAGGACCATCATTTATTTATTTAGAAAAATGTGTTTGTATTATTTGCTCCTGGGAGTTTCCTAGGTTGAATAGAAAACTCCTAAAATTTTCTGAGTGTAAAAATACGAGGGTAAGTCCAAAAGTATTGCTACAAAATTGTGGCAAGCTTGATTAAATAAAAATATTAAATGTGAAGTTAGTGTTTCTTGATACATCCTCTCTCTAGATCTGTGCCTTCTGAAGGGGCTGTTTCCTCTCTAACCCATCCCTGTGCCTTTTGACGGACAACTCCTCAAAGCAGCAGTTTGACATGCTCAAGGGATTCAAATCGTGCTCCCTTAAAGCAATCTAAAGGGGCACGATCAGGCCTGTAAGGTGGCGGAGGTAAGGTTTCTCAATGAAATTGCCACAGGACAGCCCTTGCTACCCTCCAAGAATGAGCAGGAGCGTGGTCATGATGAAAATATTTCCCCAGCACAATTTTCCCGGCCTTTTTCTCACCGTGATCCCTTTCCATTTTTGAGAACTTCATAATAAACAGGCCATGATCATCTGTGTCCCTCAAGAAATAACAAAGCAGTCATGGTTCCCTTCTGGGCTGTAAGCAGACCCGTACATCCTTTTGGCCGCCATTGTTTTCTAAGAAGACTCAACAATTTACTGAGAGAATTTGTCTGCCATCAGCCACTGACCAAAGACACATGTTTTAAAAGATTTTATTAGAATTAAGCATGTCTGTGTCTGAACTAGAATCCTAGTAGTTACACTTTTAGACGTACATGCATGTAAGTACATACACATATGAGGGAGGGAAGCTTCAAAAAGTTCGTGGAAAAATGCAATGATAACGAAATGAAAGATAATGGAATTCTTCCACTAACTTTTTGAACCTCCATTGTATATATTTTTTGCCCATGATCCCTTACGATAGGCTGTACTGTGTGTGGAGTTTCTTGGCAGTGTATTTTTCAACCATAGAGCCATCTACCATCGGGACCACACCACTCTTCATCACCCACACACATCCACACAATGACAAGCAGTGACCTGGACATGCCCTCTACAGATGGACGCCTGAGGCTTGTAGTGACAGAACCTCTTGTGTTATTGCAAATGGCGATCATCTGGCTGCTTCCCCTAGGAATGCTTAATTAGCTCCAGATGTTTTTCACCCATAAAACCCAAAGTGCTAAGTAAAGCCAGGGGGCATGACGGTGGTGATTTCCGGAGGAGCAAGGAGTGAGTGCCCTGTTCTCTTTCAGGAGTGTTTTATCTGCTCTCGTCTTGGGGAGAGTGCAGGACATTGTACTCAGTAAACACATTTGGAAGGAGCAAGTGGGCCATTGACGCATTGGTCTTTGCAACTCTGCTTGAAGATCAGCGGTTTGTCACTCAGCACTGAAGGATCTACAGCACACCTTCTAGCTCAGGCTTTTGAGGCTGGGGCATATGTGACATGCAAGTTAATTATATAAGTCATTACAAAAGGGTACTAACACGTCAACAAAGAAAATATGTTAGGTCTCTCTCTCCGGCCTAGATTTCAGCCTCGGTCCTTGGCTCCGGTGATCCAAGTGAATTTAATGAGAGTTAAAAGAAGTTTCAGGTTTTACGCGGCACCCATTAGGATTCCTCTGACCATGCGGCCTGGCAGAGACTGCTCCAGGTCACGAAAGGATCTCTCTCTTCCCAGGAAGACGACCAGACCGCCCAAGCAAGCCCCTCTCCCTTCCTGTCCCTGCCTTTTCAAGTGTTCCCGGGGGGAGGTGTGGTGAACGACCCCAGGTCGCTCCCATTGGCTGAATTGCAGTCACCTGGCACAGGTGGGCTGCTCCAGGTGCAACGCCCATCTGGGTCCACCGGCGGGAAAATCCAGCTTTGTCCTTTGCTGGCTCTCCTGGGCATGCGTCAATGGACTTCCCAATTCCCTAGGCTAAGCTGCCTAACAAACACATTGACTTATAACACACATGCCACACAATTCAATGGTTGGGATATATTAAAAAGAGCTGTGAAATCATCACAATCCATTTGACAACATTTTCTTCATTTTTGTACTCATTATTGCTAGATTTTCATTTTCTCCCAATCCCCTGCCATGACCTTAAGAAATTATTATCCTAGTTATTGTCTCTATGGATTTACATGTCTTAGATGTTCATATAAAGAAGATCATAGCAAATGAGATTAGCATATGGAAAAACCTCCATCTAAAAGCAGAAAAGAATTAAAACTCTAAAAAAGTTTTTAAAAATGAGTCAAAACCTGACGCAAAGGGCTTAAGTGGAGAGCAAATGCTTTGAAAATGATTAGCGCAAAGAATGTACGGAGGTGCTTTATACAATTGATGTATGTATATGTATGGATTGTGATAAGAGTTGTATGAGCCCCTAATAAAATGTAAAAAAAATGAGTCAAAAGGGAAAACAAAAGATATTAAAATTTATCCTAACTTACAGGGGACAGCATTGGAGACACCCTGTGGGAAGTGTGTTCGGTCTGACACCCCCCCACACACACACACAAAATTGGAGCGAAACACGAAGGGAGCTCAACAGAGCGCAAGGGGAGCAAAGCAATGAAGTGCCGGAGGAATCGGAAAATAGACCTCAAAATCGGTGGGCAGGGTATGACGCCTCATCAGAGCCGATTGGAAAACATTCAGAAGGGTGAGCAGACAGATCTGGAACTATTTATAGGCTTCTCTCTGTGTGTGTCTCTCTTTTTCCTTTTCATTTTTTCCCATGCCTATCCAGATAGCATACGAAGGATAACCAATCCCAAGGAGCAAACAATGGAGCTGACAGCTCCAGGTGGGGAATGAGAGAGGAGGAAGTGGGACAAAGGGAGGGGGGAGTCAACAAACCGAGGGACAAAGGAACAATAGGAGATCTAAAATTGAGGGTGAGGAGGGCGTAAAATGCCTAATGGTGTTTGATCGAATGCAATGTACCCGAGAGAAAGTACTGAGAGTCAAATGAAGGTTGAACATGATGGTAGGACAGGAGGAAGGTAAGAAGAAATAGGGGAAAAAACTAGGAGGTGAAAGACACTTATAGAGATATTCATATAGGCATGCACATGTGTAAATATATTATGATAGAGAAATAGGTCTATGTATATCTATTTAAATGTTAAGTGTTAAGGTAGCAGACAGATATTGGGTCTCTACTTAAGTACTCCCTCAACACAAGAACACTTTGCTATTTGCATTACACCTTGCATTTTGTATTACTCATTTTCCCAACATGAGTGCTGAAGTCAAAATAGATGCATAAGCAAATATGGTGAAGAAAGCTGATGGTTCCCAGCTATCAAAAGATATAGCCTCTGGGGTCTTAATGGCTTGCAATTAAACAAGTGGCCATCTAGCAGGGAAGCAACAAAGTCCACATGGAAGAAGCACACCAGCCTGTATGACTATGAGATATTGACAGGATCATGTATCAGGCATCAGAGCTCCCCAAACAAACATATATATCCATACAAATGATGGAGGTTAGAGTCGAGACCCCAAACCATCTGTAAACAATTGGAAATTCCCCCACAGAAGGGTAACAAGGAAAGAAGGAGACAGCCAGGGTGCAGCGCAGCATCGATGGAACACACAACATTCCTCTACTTCTTTAATGCTTCCTCCCCAGCACCCCACTATCATGACCCGTTTTCTACCTTACAAATCTGGCTAGACCGGAGCCTGTACACTGGTACAGATAAGAGCTTTTGACACATGGAATCCAGGGCAGATAAACCCCTCAGGAACAGTACTGGGAGTAGTGATGCCATGAGCGTAGGGGGACAGTGGAGGAAGAAGGGGAAAAAACAGGGAACCAACTATATTGATCGATGTATTAACCCCTGCCCTTCCACCACCAGGGGCCGAACAACAGAAAAGCAGGTGAAGGGAGACAGTGGATGGTGAAGATATGAAAATAATAATTTATAATATATCAGGGGTCCAGGAGGGTAGGGGAGGGAGGGAAAAAAGAGGAGCTGATACCAAGGGCTCAAGCAGAATTGATATATAGATTGTTATAAGAGCTCCCAATAAAATGACTTATCAATTAAAAAGTTAGCCTAACTATATCTGTATTAATTTACTTTCTGATACACTCTGTCTGACAACAAGATTATCCACATACTTGTTCAATGGTCTGGAATTCAATGGAAACTTAATCCGAGAGGGGACTCTGTCAGAGCATTTTGGGCTTTCACTCATTCATAGCCTTCTGCAAATTAGGTGCTCAGAATTTAAGCTCGAATATAATTCTCTCCTCTGATCATGAGTTGTATTATTTACCATCCTTGGATCACACAGGCTGGTGTTCTTCTGTGTGGACTTGGCTGTCACCTCACTTAAATGGCTTCTTGTTTTAAGACAAAAATTTAAAAATATAGATGCTATTATTTCTGATAACTGGGCATTATACACCGCACTCTGCTATGCCACACATCTCTTCAGTGTTCTCCTTATGAGGGTAAGAGGATACTGTACCTTATTGGGAGCTCTGCTGACAATGGTGGGTTACAGGTGAGAATACCAGTAGAGTTCAAACTCAACAGCCGTTCCGAGGGGAAAAGATGAGGGTTTCTGCTCCTGTAAAGATATAATAAGCTCACAGGACCAGTTCTACTCTTTCCTTTAGGGTGACTATGATCAAAAATCAACTCAACTCAAAATCAAAGTGAGTTTTGTTTTTCTATACTTAAAGAGCAATATTCACATCCTCAGATACTACTGAGGAACACTGAACTCTGGGTGGTTGGCTTACAGTATAGATGTGTCATTGATTGGAAAGATGAGATTGCAGAGCTGCCAAGCCTGGCCTTCCACCTACATTAGAGCTATATGTCCTTATTGAGTTGCCTTTATTGTATGTCCTTCAAGTGTTCATGAAGTCAGTGCACAAACATGCCTGGGTATATCTGCTGCAAGAAGGTGATCAAGAGAACAAAACCATAGCTTGCTTTAAACATATATGAACATTATCTAGACATATTAGACATATTAAATCAATGAAATCAACCCGAGGCCCAAGTGTCAACCACTGGAAATCCCCTCACAGAGGGGTTTAGGAGAGGAGACGGGTCAGTCAGGGTGCGATGAAGTACCGATGAAGAACACAGCTTTCCCCCAGATCCTGGATGCTTCCTCCCCCCAACTACCATGATCTGAATTCTGACTTGCAGGGCTCGATAGGGCAGAGATTGTACACTGGTGCATATGGGAGCTGGAGGCACAGGGAATCCAGGGTGGACGATACCTTCAGGACCAGGGGTGTGAGGCGCGAGGCTGGGAGAGTGGAGGGTGAGTGGGTTGGAAAGGGGGAACTGATTAAAAAGGATCCACATGTGACCTCCTCCCTGGGAATTGGACGGCAGAGAAGAGGGGGAAGGGAGACCCCGGATAGGGCAAGATATGACAAAATAACAACCTGTGGATTATCAAGGGCTCATGAGGAAGGGGGGAGCGGGGAGGGAGGGGAAAAAAAGAGGACCTGATGCAGAGGGCTTAAGTGGAGAGCAAATGCTTTGAGAGTGATTAGGGCAAAGAATGTGTGGATGTGCTGTATACAATTGATGTATGTATATGTGTGGATTGTGATAAGAGTTGTATGAGCCCCTAATAAAATGTAAAAAAGGAAAAGAAAAAAAAAAGAAAATGATTAGGGCAAAGAATGTACAGATGTGCTTTATACAATTGATGTATGTATATGCATGGATTGTGATAAAGTTCTATGAGCCCCTAATAAAATGTTTTTTAAAAAATCAATGAAATCAAACCCACTTTTGCCAAGTCAATTATAACTCATAGTGACCCTGTACTGCAGAATAGAATTTCTGAGACTGTAAATCCTTATGGGAGCAGACAGCCTAATCTTTCTCCTTTGGAGCAGCTGGTAGGTTTGAACAGCCAACCTTGAGGCCAGCCGCCAGACCCATAGACCATTGAAACACTAGGGTGTCTTACTTAAACATACAGGGGTAGCTTAGTTGAAGGAATTATTTCACTGTGACAAGCAAGTAATAATAAGATATAGAGTTCTCTATAGTACTAGATTGATTTGCATTTGAATTATGCTGTTGGTGAAGAACATTGTAAGTACCATGGACTACCAGAAGAGCAAATGAATACATCTTGGAAGTACAGCCAGAATGGTCCTTAGAAACAATCGTAGCTGATTTTGCCTTATGTACGTTGGAAATGTTATCATGAGAGATGAGTCCCTGGAAAAGGAGACCATGTTTGGTGAAGTAGCGGACTGTGAATAAGAGGACGACCATCAAGGAGATGAACTGACACGATGACTTCAACAGCAGGCTCACACATAACAACAAATTGTGAGGATGGTGCAGAACGGACAGAGTAGTGAGTGTTTCGTTCTATTGTACATTTGGTTGCTATGAGTTGGAACTGACCCAGTGACATCTAGCAATATAAATTTTAGATTCAGCTTCTCAATAGACATACATGTACACACCTGCTGAGATTGTTATTGGAATTACATTAAATTGATAAATCTGTTTTGGGAGAATGGAAATCTTAACAAACTATTATTTCCAATCTATTATTAGAACTTGTGTTGCCTTTTAATTAGGTCTTTTCAAATTCTCTTGCATATTTTTGTTAGCTACTGGTAGATTTTCAAAAAGTATTTTTAGTGAGATTATAATTGGAACTCTTATTATTTTCTTATAATTTTGTATGTCTATATCTATATAAACATTATTACTTTTTATTAACCAGCAATTTCATAAAGTGACTTGCAATTGTTATATGTTATCTAGAATTTTTTGGAATTTCTTTATTCACAAATATTTTACCTGAAGAATATAAAATTTTTATCTTCACTTACAATGTTTTTACTCTTAAAAAAAGACTAGAAGAAAAAAGACTAGGAAATTCACCAGCGTTGAATAGCATTTTGATAGGAGATAATTTTTTCTCAGTTTAAAGAGGAACATGTTTAATATTTCATCATAAAGTAAGATGCTTTGTTTGCATGAGATACATTTCATTAGGTTAGGAAGTTTGCTTTAATTTCTCGTTTTAGAATTTTCAGAAACCCATAAATGGATATCTAGTTTTTGTTAGATACTTATTGATTTTTTCCCTTCTAAACTAACCATAAATTATTCAAATAAACCCAAATGAGTCTCTGGAGCTGAATATTTAAATGATTGATGCTTAGTTTTTGTTCTTTGCGAAAATATTCATCTAACACTTTATATTTCCCTCTGAATTGGGTGTTAGCTAAATCCCACAAGTAGAGATATATTGTATGTTAACTTTCATTCCATTTAAAATATTTTCTAATGTTCAAAGTATTTTGTCGTCCACCAATGATTTATGTAGGAATGCTATGCTCATTTCCAAAGAGGAAAGGTTTCTAATTGTTGTTTTGTTGTTGATTTTGTTTGTAATTATATTATTTTCAGATCATGCAGTTGATAATTTCCATCTTTTTAACTTTATTAAGACTTTCTTTGTGTTCCAGCGTATGGTCGGTTTTGTGAAATGTTTCATGTTCCCTTGAAAGAAGAATGGATGAGCTTCAGTTATTCATTGTCAAGTTCTAAATGTGACAACAGGGTCAGATTTGTTGGCCCATAGCGCAACTTTGCTGGTAAAAATTTCAGATGTTGTTTATTTGAAAATGCCTTTATTTTAAAAGATAATATCTCTGGTCATTGGCCGTCATTTTCTTTCATCAATTGGAAGAATCCATTGTCTTCTGTCTTCCATCGCTTTTATGAAGAAGTCCACTGTCTATCTTGTTCCTTTTTCATAAGTAGTGTGCCCATTTTCTTCTTTGTAGGAAAGAAACCACTTTTAATTTGTAAAATTATGCTTTAACAGACTTCTAAATATTGTCTACATGTAGATTTTATTTTCAGTCCTGTTTATGGTTTGTAATACATCTTGTCAACTATTAAAATTAAGTGGGGGGTTACATTTCTGATCAACTTTGTATTCAAAAGTTTAATCCACTCAATAACCACCTCCCAAGCGTTTACTCTTTGCCCCCACTCTGATGTTTCTTCTCCTTTTTCTAGACTACTGTCTTCCACTGTACCCTACTTAACACCATCCTCAGTCTAGCTCGTTGATTTATCTTTCCTGCTCTGGGCAAACTCCTAAGTCTGTTCCCTTTCATATGAAAATCTTTAACTTCCCCCCTATGTCAGTTGTCTCATATATACACATAGACCATCAGTACTTTCTTCTTCCTTTTTGGTTAGTACTTTCTTCATTGTTTCAGTCCCATTCTCTCTTTACCTTCTGAGACTCTAATAGGACATTATTTTTGGGAGGACCTATACTCCAGTTTACGAATTCTTATTTTTATACTTAAAAAAATCACTTTATTGGGGGCTTGTACAACTCTTATCACAATCCATCCATTGTGTCAAGCACATTTTTACATTTGCTGCCAGCATCATTCTCAAAACATGTGCTTTCTACTTGAGCCCTTGACATCAGCTGCTTATTTTTGTTCTTAAGCCCTTCTACTTAAGTTTCAATTTCATTATAATTTTTTCAATTATAGAATTTACATTTGATTCTTTTAAAAAACAATTTTATTGGGAACTCTTACGGCTCTTATAACATTCTATGCATCAATTGTATCAAGCACATTTGCGCGTATGTTGCCATCATCATTTCCAGAACATTTTCTACCTGAGCTCTTGGTATAAGCTCCTCTGTTTTCTCTCCCATGACATTTGATTATTTTTTATAGTTTCCAGTTTCCTGATGAATTTCTCCAACTTTTCATTGAGTTTATTGAACTTATCAATCAGCTATTTTTAAATGTATATATAAAAATTCCAGTATCTGGAACTAGAATGGCTATATTTCTATTGTCTGTATATTTTCTTGATTTATTTTTGTTCATTGTTTCCTTTTACATGTTTCCTTTAATAAACTAACTATATCACCTAATTATAAACTAACTATATCACCTAATTATTTTTGACTGGATGGCAAACACTCAGAAGGTACAGAGAGTAAATATCAAAATTCTGATGGTGTTAATCTTCATCTGAGAGAATTTTTCTTTGCTTCTGACAGGCAGTTTGTGAAGAGGCTTTCTCTCTCAAGTGCTTTGATTAAAATCTAACACTTGGCTGCATAATTGTTTCTGTAGAATCTTAATGAAACCTGAAGTGGTGCTGGATTTGAAGACTGGTATTTGTATAATTTCTGTACAGATTCCCAGCTTCCATTTGGGAAGAGGGGGTTTTCTTGAGGAGAAGAAAGCATAGCCAAATACCAGCCTTACCTTTCTGGGATTCCTATCTGTCCAGAGTGTTGGCTACTTAAGTTCTTGCTGCTTATGTAACCTAAACATTTTTGACAAAGAATTATTTGTCTTCAGGACTGCTCCAGCAGCGGGTGAGTTAGGGAAGCGATAACATTTTTCTGACAAGAAAAGTGAAATTCTCCTTAAAGGTGAAGAATGAATGCTATTGACTTGTGAGTTGATAATATTTACTAGTATAAACGTGTAATTTGCTATCCAAATGGAAATGTTTTGGAGAGTGGATGGGAAATTCAGTGCACCGAGCACCAGGAAAGCTTGTGTAAAAAGAGATCACCCTGGAAGTTTGAGGATGTTTGATCACCCTACCAATTGTCACCAATTTTAGAAATTACAACAAAACTCCACTTCAATCAACAAAACCCCCTAAAGGCAGTGTACTTTAAGATCTGGTCTCATTACTGATTCATAAGTAATTATTTGAGAGAAAAGGCACCCTGATTTTATATAAACCATTCTTCATTCTCAGTCTTGGGGTTTATGCAGAGGTAAAATAAAAACATTTCAAAGGTTCATAAAAGGAAATTAAGTCTAGAAACTGGATAGGTGAGATGACGAAAAACATGTTTGTTTCACAGAAACTGGACGGCTTTACAAGTGACCTTGACAAAGATTCCTAGACTGAGTCTTAATCAGGCAGCTAGCTCTCACTGCCTGAATCCATCCCTTTGTTTCGAAGTCTCTGCTTTTTACAAATTTAACTGCATTGTCAGAGTAGGTAACAATAAAAATTCACCCTTAAGTTTTTATTGGAGAAAAAACATCAAGCTCTGCCTAGTTTATTTTTAAGACAATGTTCCCTAATTCGTATGACTGAAACCTCACATTAATAAGTCTTACTGAGAAAAGGGCCCTTGATAAAGCATCGGTGGGAAACACCAGATGACTATATATACTGCAGATCAGTTATTTTTGTTAGCTCAGACATTCTGTAACAAGTCTGACTAATAGGAATCGATTCGTGTCCATTTCCCCACATGCAAGGTCCTAAAAAATCGATGACCACTGAGTTGATCTCGATGCATGGCGACTCCACAGGATGGGATAGAAAGCCCCCTTTGTGGTCCTGAGACGAGATCTTTACAGGAGCAAGCAGCTTTCTCGCTCAGAGTGGCTGGTGAGTTTGAGCATCCTACCTTGTGGTTAGCAGCTCAAAGTGTAACCCACGACACTCCCAGACCTCTTTCGTGCAACATTCTCGCGTTTCTCGGATCACAGCTTTTGTATCTCTCTGCATCAAGAACATCTGCTGCTTTAATTAAAAAAACGAAGATTTGGGGGCCTCCTCGCAGATCTACATCTCAGCCAGGGCAGCTGTATTTTTAATCTGCCATCCAGATGTTTATTATTCATATTGAGGCCTGAAGACCACTGGCCTGGGCCACGAGGAAGGAAGCACCAAGATGTGGAATGGAATCAGGAAACGTGAGCTGGGGCCTCAATTTAAAAAGGTGCAGCCTTCATTCTCGCCCTAGTCTAACAGCAATTAGTGCTTGCGATAGGGATCACGGGTGCAACAGCAAAGTGTGGTGAAGACATTAGATGGTGCCCAACTGTCAGAAAATCTGACATCTTAAGGGCTTGTCTTCAAACAAGCAGCCCTAAGTTCAAACTGCTGACCCTGCAGTAGCAGTCCAACCCCTAAGCAGTACCCACCAGAGTTCCTAAGGAATACAAGAAAGAAGAAAATGTTCCAGAGCTGATTATAATAGTGATTATACAATTCTTTTTAGTACAACTGAAGTATGGAAGTGTATGATATGTGGATCACATGTCAATAAAGCTATCTTTAAAAGGGAAAAAGTGTTTATTTTAAACTAAAAAAGTTTTATTGACATAATTCACACATCATACAATTCAACAGTTCAGTCATTCTAGGAAGAGATGTGCAATCATCACCACAATATCATTTGATCTCCCTTTTGACACAGTTTAAAGTTGTTTTGGTTGTTATTGTTTTCTATTTTCTCTTTTTAAAAAATCATTTAATTGGGGCCTCTTATAGCTCTTATCACCATCCATCCATCCATCCATCCATCCATCCATCCATCCATCCATCCATCAATCCATCGGGTCAAGCACCTTTGTGCTGCCATTGTCATTTTCAAAACATTTTCTTCTTACTTGAGCCCTTCCTCAGTATCAGCTCATTTCTCCTCTCCCCCTCCCTCCCTCCCTCCCTCCCTCATGAACCCTTGATAAAACTATTTTTTAAGTTAAAAAAAAAAAGAGTGCGGCATTTCTTGTAGCTTTATCATCTTGAGTACAATGGCCTGGTTCTCTCCTTTCACTCCCATCCTTCCCTAGGGGTTTGAGTCTTTGGGCCCTTTATGTATTCCTGGTCCCCAAGGCTTTCCTGCTGACTTGAATTTCGGTTCTTTTTACGGCTTTTCCTCTGCATGTTGGACCCACCTGTTCCCAGTCACCTGTAGTTCGCTTAGCCTTGGGTTTTGGAGAGAAGGTTCTGGGGACCCCAGCTCAGTCCATTTGTGCAGCAGGAGGGGACATTCTGCAACCGAGCAGTTCAACAACCTCCCTGCGTTGCCGGCTAGAAAGATACGATCCATGGGGTTATTTGGGACCGAGACGGATCTCGCTCGACCCTGTTACTTCTGAATTAGAGAGAAAGTGATCGTTATTTCTGAGATCATGCTTAGTCATCTAGCAATGGTGTAATTGCATTCACTCTACTACATGTAATAAAGAAGGGAATGAGTTACATATTTTTAAACATCCTTATTAACAAACGATAAAAATTGTGTTCGATTACCTGGAAAAATAAAACGACTTTCTCAGAATATCATGTCCTGAAGGTCTTTGGTGAATGAAGACTCACCAGATGAGCTGCTTACTACTTGTTGCCACCGAGCCCTTTCAGACTCAGTAACCCGACCTGCAACATCAGCAGCTCAACACCACCAGAGGCTCCGGAGACAAAGCAGGCTCTTTGCTCCAGAGTTTCAGTTCCAGAAACCTGCTGGGGCCGTTCTACCCCAGCCTGGAGGTCCTACAGTTTGAGGAAAAAGAAACTGCAAGGACCCACTTTCACACCAGATGGCAGAGTTGGTTTTCCTTGGCTTTCTTTACAGTCTCACATTCAAAATACACAGTCCCTGAATCGGTCCACATCAGGTTGTTAGAATTTGGGTCGTAACTCTTCAGCCAAGGAATTAAACTTGCTGCCGAACCGATTCTGAATTATTGTGCCCCGTGGATGCAAAGTGGGACTGCTATACAGCTCAAAGCTGTGATCTCTCCCCAGCAGATCACCAGATTTCTCTGCTGAGATTGCTGGCTGCGTTCAAACGGCTTACTCTTCTGTTGGCATCTGTGTTAGGCTGGGTTTCCTAGAGAACCCAAACCAGTGACAGTCATATCTCTAGAATATCTATATCTATAGAATAAATAGATTTATATCACAAAAGAAATTGCTATCAAGAGAGTGACCCACACAACCACAGAGCAGGCAAGCCCCAAATACAACTTGAGACCGCAGGTCAGATGTGAATACCTTCTCAACTCGTGCAGCTGCTGGAACTGGGGAACCGGGAAACCCGAGGATGAGCCAGTAGGCAGGAGGACGGAACAGAAGCAGGAAGCCCTCAGGACACTGGAGGCAGAGTCGAGTGGATGATGTGTTGCCAGCCCAATCCCAAGAAACAGACACAGGATCCAGGCCGGCAGGAGGAAGAAGAGAGGAGGCAGTTCATCACAGCATCTCTTCTAGAGATGTCTGAGAGGCCACACTTCCAGGGGGTGTCAGATTTTGGCCTCCACCTTATGGGGAGAGGCCATCCTGTCAGACTGCTGGGGAGCCTGGCCCAGCCAAGTGGGCATAAAACCTAACTAAGCACTTACCCATTCGATCCACGAAGGATTATATGGAAGAACATCCCAAACAGGATTCTGGGTTCACGTTTCTTGTTGTCATTTCACTGCTGTGCTGACTCACAGGTAGCCCGTGCACAACAGAACAAAAAGCTGCCGTGTCCTTCATCCTCCCGATCGTTACTGTGCCTGAGCCACTGTTGCAGCCGTGTGTCAGTGCCTACTGTTGAGGGGCCTCGTTCTTTATTGTTCACCCTTTGCTTTACCAAGCACGAAGACGTCTCCAGGAGCTGCCCCCTCCTGATGAGACGTCCACAGTACCCGAAACCACGTCTGCCATCTCCCCATCTTCTCACAAGCATCCTGGCTGTACTTCTTCCAAGACAGATTTATTCATTCTTCTGGCAGTTCATCGTTTGGTGCATGGTCTTTGTCGACACCATAATTCAAATGCATCCGGTTTTCATAATCTACCTGACTCCTTGTCCATCTTTTGCATTCACCTAAGGCAATTTGAAAATACTGTCACTTCAGTCGCTGGTGCAGCTTAGTCCTCAAAGTGATATCATTGCTTTTGTGCACTTTCTTTTGTGGTAGATATGATCGATAACATATGTCATTTCGGTTTCTTGACTGCTGTAATGTTTAAATTAATGTTCTCTATTTTCTCTATATACGTAATCTCTCGGTTCTAATGTCCATTGTAACGGCTACACAGAACTCACAGACACAATTCACGATTAAACGGTTTACTAAGGAAGTTAACAAGTTCTAGTGTCGGGGTAAAATGTTCAGGGTTGAGTTGTTGACCAGGAAATGGCACAAAGTTCCTGTCCCCTCTGCTAGCATACCACTTAGCTGAAAGCCTCAACCCAGGGACATTCAGCTTAAGCTCCATGGGTCAGCAAACCCAGCTCCCTGAATGAAGTGCCCAGAAGCATGTCACTCCAGGAAACCAGCCTGAAGCACTGAGCTCCCCTTTTGTGGGTCAGTGAGTTCAAGTTCCCCAATTAAGCGCCCAGAGCAGCCTGCTGCACAAAAGCACTCCGGTTACATGCTCTGTGAGTTGGGAGGTCCAGCCCCTGTCCAAGCTCTGGCTCCTGGTTCTGCTGCTGCTCCACTGATGTTATAGCTGGATCCAGGAGGTTCACTTGACAGAGATCTCAGGTCCAGAGGAAGAGCTCCATTTCTGGCTTGGATCCTTCCTTTGCTGCTAAAAGGACTCATTTTATACACAGCCCGATGGCACTCCAGGGAATCCTGGTCACAACTACTCCAGGGTGAATCCTATCAGTATCTTCCCCCACCTTACCAGACCCATGGAGGGAAAGATCATTTGACGGGAGTTAGAGACTTCTGCTAGAAGAGCCACATTAAATAATTCACTGCTGCTTCCATTGTCATGGACTGTGGGTACAAGTAAAATTAAATGCTTTACAACTTATTCTTTTCTCCATTTATCATGATGCCGCATATGGATCATAAGGATCGGTTTCCTTTATGTAGAGGCTTAATCCCCAGGAATCCGTACTTAATCCATAGTCTTTGACATTTGTCACTAAACCCTTCAACTCCTCTTCATCTTCAACAAGCGAGGCTGGGCCAGCTGCATATTGCAGCTGGTCAATGAGTCTCCCTTCCATCTGGATGCGGCTTTTGGCTTCATACTGTCCAGCTTCTTGGGTTATCTGCTCAGCATAAAAATAAGCATGGTGAAAGAATTGTAAACCAGGCATGATTGTTTGGTTCAAAAGAATTGCCTCTGGGTCGATTCAGTGTTGTGGAATTACATATCATTTGTTATGATCTACACAGTCGAATGCCTTTGATAGTAAAAAAAAATGAAATAATATCTTTCTGGTATCCTCTTCTCTCAGCCAAAATTAATCTGACATCAGCAATGCATGACTGCCTCATTCCGCCGCATCCTCTTCTGAATCCCATCTGGATTTTTGTCAGTTCTCTGTTGATGTACTGCTGCTTGTGGATTATATTCAGCAATGTTTACTGCATGTGATCTGATTGATATTGCTCAATAATTCTGCATTGTATTTTATTCCATTTCTTTGAAATAGACACATAGACAGATCTCTTCCAGTCAGTTGGCAAGTATTTGGTCCAAATATCATGGCAGAGACAAGTGAACCTTTTCAGTGTTGTAGTCTTTTGTTGAAACATCTCAAGAGATAGTTCATCAATTCCTTGGCCCCAGGGGTTATTTTTCCCCAATTCCTTTAACGGAGCTTGAATTTCTTTCTTTAATACCAGCAGTTTGTTTGTTGGGGGCTCCTACAACTCTTATCACAATTCCTACATACATCCACCGTGTCAAACACATTTGTACATCTGTTGCCATCATCATCTTCAAAGCATTTTCTTTTTACTTGACCCATTCATAGTCACTCCTCATTTTTACCCTCTCTCCCTCAAGAACCCTTGATACTTTATAAATTATTATTATTTGATGTCTTATGTTGACCAATGTCGCCCTTTACCCACTTTCTGTTGTCCATCCCCCTGGGAAGGGGTTATATGTAGATCATCATGATAGCTTCCCCCTTTCTCCTCCCACCTTCCCCATCCCCTCCTGGTATGGCTAATCTCAATATTTGTCCTCAGGGGGTTTATCTGTCCTGGATCCCTGTGTTTCCAGCTCTTATCTGTACCCCTGTACATGCTCTGGTCTAGCCGGATTTGTAAGGTAGAATTGGGGTCATGATAAATAGGCAGCATTAAAGAATAGAGGAAAGTTGTATGTTTCAGCGGTGCTATACTGCACCCTGTCTGGCTCTTCCCTCTGACCCTTCTGTAAGGGGATGCCCAGTTGTCTACAGATAAGCTCTGGGTCTCCACTCTGTACTCCGCCTCATTCACAGGGATACGATTCTTTGTTCAACACCAGCAGGTTTGATCATGTGCAAACTCCTGAAATTTGGACATCCGCCAGTTCCTGCGGCACAGGGGCTCTGTGTGTGCCTTTACCATCTTTCCATGCTTCCAGGGTCATTCAATGTTTTGCCTGTGAGATCCTTCAGCATTGCAACGCAACGTTTGTCTTCCCTCTTCAGATCTTGCAGCTTGAGCACGCTGAGTGTGGTCTTCCCTTTTCGGTTTGTCACTCCAGGTTTTCGCATATCTCCTTGTCATATGCCACTTAGTCTAATCACTGATGGCAATCTTCTCATCAACTCGTTCGTTTCTCGTTGCTCCATTTGCTTTAGCTATTTGACTTTCAAGAGCAAGTTTCAGACCCTCTCCTGACATGCATCTTCTGCATTATGCTTGTTAAAAGAGGACCGTGGGAAGAGGGGAAGCACCCTGAAATGGATTGACACAGTAGCCACAGCCAGGGACAGAAACAGACCAATCATCATGGAGATGGAACCAGAATGGACACCTCTGTTTACTGTTGCCGGCTGAATGGCAACTAGCAAGAACACTCTAGAAACACAAAACCAACCATCGTTTGAAGTGAGGAAGAAGAGAAGGCCATCTTGGATAGCAATGCTGTCTGTCTCTCAGGCCCCTCTGCAACCCTGTATCGACGACAACTGGACACAGGTCAGTCCCCGGCCTTCACTGAGCACACACTGCAGGAGCAGGAAGATGCAGAAGGCCAGGAGTCCTTGATTCAGGATCGAATTGGAAGTCTACTTTTTCCTTTTACCAGCTTTTGGATTTGGGAGAAGTTACCTAATCAAATTGGGTTTCTTCTGAAAAAAAAATGGCTGCAATCATTCATTTTTGTCATCTTGTATGGAGATCTGGTGGTCGAGTGGTTATGCGTTGGGCTGCGATCCACATGGTCAGCAGTTCAAAACCACCAGCAGCTCCAAGGGAGAAACTGGGATTTCCACTCTTGTAAAGTTATAGTCTCAGAAACCCACAGGGGTTCACTGTGAGTCAGCATTGATTCGAAGGCAGTGAGTTCTTGGATTTTATTTATTAATCACTTTCCATAGGACAAACACGCTCCCAGGTGCTCAGAATACAAACTGCTGGCTCTGGGGATGTTAAACATGATCACAAACAGGGAAGCTGCCAGCCCAGATGCCATGGTCCTCGTTATTTTTACAAGAAAGAGCTAATGAGACCTTCATGGGTTACTTGCAAGTTAACAGGAACTGGCAAAGGTGAAACCCCCAGTTATTCGGGGCCAAATTAAAGGCTCTGATGGGCACAGAGCTGTGCTGCAGCACCAGGAGGCTCTAAAGGCAGAATGTGGCCATTTTTTTCTCTGCACATCTCCCCAGGGAACTAAACACTGGTGACCCAAGGCTATTTTCCAGAAATGTGCTACAGGCACGACAACATTTCCCCTGGCAGGTCTTTTACATCGAAGTAGCTCAGCATTAAGGTTGAAGCTCAGAGAGAAAACTACTGTGTGGAACTGAACAACATGCTTCAAAGAGAACCATGGAGTGTTACAGAGAGAGAATCAGCCGCCAGTGGTACGAGGAGCATCCCTTCAGCAGCGGGGCTGGAAGGAGAGCAGGGCTGGAGTTGGACACGCTGCGTGCCTTCCTGTGGGATCCACCGCATGCAGCCTTCTCAAGAGAGCTGCTGTGGCTGCTCCTGGGTCGGCCCCTGACTCGGGGAGAACCCACTCGCGACTGCGTCAGATAGTTTTGACGTATGTGGTTTCCATTGACTGACTTACACCGTTTTCAGGGGCCTCTGAGTACAAACTTTACAATGCCCGAGCAAAGGCATCCAGATGCCCAGTGGGTTCCCTAAACCACTTTTCAACTTTGGCCCTATTGACATTTTGTACCAGCTAATTCTTTGCTGTAAGAAGTGTCTATGTATTGCAAGACATTTATTGATCAAAATCTCTGGCCTCTACCCTCTAGATGCCAATAGCAAACACGACCACTCCCCACCCTACTCCCAAATCATGACAATCTAATACCTCTCCAGATATTGCCAAATGTCTCCTGAGATCAAAATGGATGTCTGTTGATCATATCTTCAAGTGCCACCCTCTATTTATGCGTACTGACCCATAGAGTTACTACAATTTGATGAGATAATTGTTTAACTTTCCCCATTTTGCAAAGACGGAAACTGAGACTAGGAGAGATTAAGTAACTTGGCCAATGTCACAAAGCTTATCAGTGGCAAGTTGCAGTTAAAAATCTAGGCAAGTGAAGCTCCCAAGCCTAGACTCTAACCATAGGGTCCACTGGCTTCCATATGTGAATGACCTCATTTAATTTGCTCAGCACGCCATTTATTCATGTGGAAAGAGAGCTCAATGAACACACACAAGGTCCCATTGCAAGCACAAGACAGGACTGACCTGAAACCCACATGGGCTGACCGCCCAGATCCAGGTCCATAGAGGAGGTTTTGACCTGGGCAGTCAACCCACGTGGGTTTCAGGTCAGAGTAAAATAATCCTATAGAATTTCTTAGACTATAATCTTTCTAGAGGCAAATTAACAGGTCTTTCTCTTGTGGATAGATTTTTTAACTGCAACTTGCTGCTTCTTTTATTCAATTTCTGGAGATTTGTTTTTGGCTAATACCTTCAGTGCAGGTTGGACTTTTTCCTTCAATATCATTGGTCCTTGACCATCTATTACCTCTTGATAGTTGAATTGATCACTTCTTTTGGGTACAGTGTCTCTGTATATTCCCTCCATATTCCTGCATCTTTCAACATGTTGCTGTAATCTATCAGTTTGTCATACTGCAATGGCCATGCGTTGCTGTGAGGCTGGAAGCGATGCACTAGGATTTTAAGAATGAGCAGTCACCCATGGAGAACAGGTTTCAGCAGAGCTCCCAGACGAAGAACAGATTAGGAAGAAGGAAGAGGCTGCCGACTGATGAAAAATGAGCTAATGACAACCGTATGAATTGCCGAATAGCATGTGAAATTGCATAAGTGAACTGAAGGTGGATTCAGGCAAGGGTGGCAGGGTATAAACCTGTGTGCTCAGAGTAACTGGGATGAAGGGTACTGCCCTTCCTTAAAGATAGCTACGACACCAAAGTGACCCTGGGCCCTTTGCCCCTGCTGTAGAGGCTGACTCTGAGCCCTGCTGCCTCCTTCCCTCGCCAACCAGCATGCGTTGCCTGTGTCCCGAGAAGCCTCAGTTCGTCTCCGCTCAGCCTCAGCTAATTCCTTCAGGTGAGAGCAGTTACAGGCTAGTAGGGCAGACTGACTAGAAATCACATGTTTGTCATTGACCTGTTGTGTGGTGACTGTGGCTGGCGTTTATGCACACTAGATGGTCCATGTGCAGAGATAGGGGCGGAGTCCAACCTGTCAATCAGGTGGTAACCTGGTGATGACTCCTTGGTACCTCGAACTTTTTTTAAAGAGACGTGTTGGGAGCTTCTCTCTCTCTCTTTGGTCTTTACCCTCCCCGCCTTGCTGGAATTCTGTGTCTGCATCCTCAGAGCTGCCAGGACCCTGCCTGTGGCAGCCACTGCGTTCATCCACCTTACCGAGGGTCTCCCTCTTTTTACTGCCCTCTACTTTCCCCAAGCGTGATACCTTCCTCCGGGGATTCCTGTCCAAAGTAGGTGAGATGAAGTCTCACCAGGCTGGCCTCTATGGAGCACTCTGGCCGCCCTCCTAACACAAACCTGTTTGTCCTGTAGGTGGTCTATGATACTTTCAATATTCTTTGGCCTTTGACAACTTACTTTGCCTCAGTAATCTTCAGTGTCTGCCCTCACACAAAACGGGGGCACTGCCAGCACCTCACTAGGTTTGGAGGGTATAAAGCTCACCGTAGGCTCCCAGGAGGCTCAAATGGTCAAGCGCCCGCCTACAGACTGAAAGGTTGGTGCTTCAAGGCCACGCAGAGGACCTGGCAAGGCAAGCTTGGTGGTCTGCTTCTGGGAGGTCGCAGCCTTGAGAACCCGAGGGAGTCCCGTTCTACTCTGCCACACAGGGGGGACTGGAGTTGGAGCAGCTCAACGTGGCTGAGTTGGCTTTGTTTTTAAATTCACCCAGTAAACACTAGGACAATAGTCAGACACCAAGTGTCGGCCGGTGGGCGGGCTCTGTCTCCTCCACATGGGCTATCCCATCACGTGTGCTCAGAGCGGACAACCTGTGCCGTCCTCTCAGACATCCCGAATGAGAGCAGGGCTCCCGGCGTGCCTTTGAGAGAGTGGCAGAGAGCAACAAATGGTCCAGCCGAAAGTCAGTGCAGAAGTAACACCTACTCATCACGATAGACAAGAGTCACATCCCAGCCTCCTACATTGCCAGATGGTAATCTGAAATGCAGAATTCATCTGCTTTTCCCTGTCAAATAGCTCGGTCCTTCTTGTGAGCAATTTAGGATAAAATGAAGCCAATTGTGAGGAAATACCCAGAAAGAGAGAAGGCTGCGTGGGCAGCCACCACAGCCACAAGACTCATGAAAACAGCCCCCTGATACACAGTCTCCTGATACACAGCCCCTGGTTCACCCCCACCCATATGCAGTCTTCTGATACACACCCCCGATACACATCCTCTCGTACACAACCACCTGATACACTGTCCCCAGCACTGGGTCTGGAGTCTTATCAGATGCTGACTCCACAGCAGTGGACTGTGTTCCCAAGTCCTTTCATCGGAGATGCAGATTGCAGATGCATTAAGCAGAGTGTGGTCTGTATAATCAGAGCCAGGGCGGAGGCGGGGGGGACGGACCAGCCCTGTGACTTTCTGCTCAGTGTGGGATTCTCTGAGCATCTGCTTGCTCATCAAGGACAATGGTTGCTGCCATGCAGGGGGTGAGGACTCAGTGGGACACACACTCTGCCCCTGAGGACAGGGCCTGGCATGGAGCAAACTAGCTCCTCCTTGTGTCTACTCTTCCTCCTGGCTGCCTGACAGTCACACCCCCTCTGATGACAGCACAGCCTCTGTGCAAGCTCTGGGAGAATACAAGTGGGACCAGGTTTCATTCCAGCAAAATCTAGTGCATCTGGGCTGGGAATTGCCTTTGGTGGTTCCTGCATACAAATCCCCTCCCCCGGCACCCCCACACCCACAGCCACAGCCCAGAGCTGCCAGTCAGTATAAGTGGAGCTGCTTGCTCTGTCTGTCCACCTCCCTCCCAGCAAAGTCACTTCTATTCTTGGTCATTAATTAGCAGGCTTCAGGGACTAAACAAACGCTTCCCTCAGGGTGGGGTTTATTGAGCCTGTGAGAATTTTGCCTGCATTGGCTGGGGGCTCACCACGCCATGAGGACAGAGCAGCAGAACCTGAGTTCACAGACGGCAGAGGCTGGGGGCCGGAGGTGATTAGAAACTGAGTCACACTTAGTGACTTTAACCAAGACCCCTCAACTTACTAACTTAGTACGTTGTTAGTAAGTCTTGGTTAACGTCATCAGTGACGTTGACCCCCTGGACCTTCCTCGAAGGCTGAAGAAGATGGTGTGTGTCAAGTCGTGACTGTGGAGCCTGACGGAGAAGCTGTGCCTGCAAAGTGTGCAGGGTCTCCACGGGGTCCTGATAGGGGCTGCAGGGGCTCAAGGGGGCCATCAGACCCTCAGGAGAGTCCCCTGCAGGTTTGGGTTGGGCAAGTCCTATGTCTTTGCCTCCGCTCCTCCCCACCCTCACTCCACACTGTGCTCCTCATGTGTCGGTTAGTGTGGCAACATGTGTCAATATCATGGTGTCAGAACATCGGAGAACCCAGTCCCTGTTCTCCACCTGCCCGTGTTTCTTCTCCTGCGGTGGTTTTATGGTAAGAATGCCGTTACTGTGCAGCCCCTTCCTGGGCTCCAGACCCAAAGCTCCAATTCCTTCAAATTCACCGCCAGAGTCAATTCTGACTCATAGGTCTGAGTAGAACTGTCCTTGTGGGGTTCTAAGACCGGAACTATGTAATGGAGCTTCATAGAGCTCCTGGGGAGCAGCTATGCCCCTCCCTTATGTCCCCTTACTGTAACCCCTTCCCTGGCCTATTTTATTCATAGTCCTTCTTATTATAGCTTGTTTTTTAATCATTTTATTGGGGCTCATACAACTCTTATCACAATCTATACATACATCAATTGAGTAAAGCATCCTTATACATTCATCACCCTCATCATTTTCAAAATTCTCCTTCACTTGGGTTCCTGGAATCAGCTCATTTTCCTTTTTTCCCTCCCCCTCCCTCCCTGGTCCCCTTCCCTCATGAACCCTTAATCATTTATAAATTATTATTTTATCTTCTCTTACACTGCCCGGCGTCTCCCTTCACCCACTTTCCTGTTGCCCATCCCTCAGAGAGGAGGTTATATGTAGATTCCCGAGATCGGATCCCCCTTTCTACCCCGCCTTCCCTCCCGGTGTCACCACTCTCACCACTGGCCCTGAGGGGTACATCTGTCCTAGATTCCCCGTGTTTCCAGATCCCACCTGTACCGCTGTGTATCCTCTGGTCTAACCAGGTCCACAAGGTAGAATTGGGATCATGATAGCTGGCGGGGGAGGAAGCGTTTAAGAACCAGAGGAACGTTGTAAGTTTCATTATTGCTACACTGAACCCTGAGTGACTCATCTCCTCCCCACTACCCCTCTGCAAGGGATGTCCGGTTGTTTACAGATGGGCATTGGGTCCCCATCGCGTGCTTCCCTCATTCATGATGATATGATCGCCACCCCCACCCCGCCTTTGTTGCTTGAAACCTGGTCCCCTCGGCCCCTCCTGATCACACATGTTGCTGTGCTGCTTCCATGTGGGCTTTGTTTTATAGCTTGTTTTTGCTATTTATCAGCTCACATGTCCTCTGATGAAAGTCAGTGCCCAGAGGCCAGGGACTTGGTATCACTCATTGCTGTATTTCAGCTCTTAGGACAGGGCCTGGCATATGTCACTGGGATGGGGGCTCACACCTCCAACCTCTCAGTTAGCTACTGAGCATGCTACCTATTGGCATCCTGCAGGGACTCCAGCACAGCCCATCGCAGGAGCTCTGTGTGCGTTGAGCAAGTGAAATTCATGAGCACGCACCAACTTCCCAGGACTGCAGAATGGCTCCGTGCACTTTGCGATGGTATCCTATCGTGAGAGCGCCTGGAACGGTGACGCTGAAGAGCAAAACAGCACTCACTCCCCGTCTGGTTCAGAGTCCTTGGCAGTCCCAAGCGTCCAAGATGTCGAGCAAAGCAGGCAATGCCTAGGCACCCAATCGCCCCATTCTCCTCTCCCAATCCTTTACTGTTAGACATCACATGCTACTGTGAAAGAGGAAACAAGCCCACTGGTTCTTTTGGTTTCTTGAACGCTGCCGGCCCTAGGAAACGAGGCAGAGGGCAGTCCAATGTGGAAGTCCTCAAAAGGCAAGGCATCCCTGTAAGGATGAGCCAAGAAAGTCGGGGGGGTGGGCAGCAGCCTGTGCTGACTGGGCTAGAGGTTCTTGTTGGAGGTTGGGGGAAGAAAGGCTGGCTACGGGCAAAGGGCCGGATTCTGAGTGAGCAGGAGAGAAGCGCATGCAGGGATGGGGACTTTCCTACAGAAGTTGGAATGAGGGCATGGGAAAGGGACCATCTCATGCAGCCTAGATTTCTTGTAAGAAGCCCAGGGGGTACAACTGGTTAGGTGCCTGACATGAGAAAGATCAGCTGACCTGATCCTACAGGGATTACAGCCCAGAAATCCCCGTGGGGACCTCCTCCTCTCTCCCACTGGGTGGCTGTGCTGTGCCAGAATCAGCTCACTGGCGCCCACCACAACAAGGAAAGGAAAGGCGAGGTCCTCTCCTGAGAACTGGCTCTGTTGTAAGCCCTGGGCTTCAAGGGCCTGTTGATCCCTTCAACTGAGCCCAGCCTACAGTCAGAAATGTGTCAGCTAGGGCAGCCAGCACTCCTTTTTCCTTCTGCTTGAGTGTGTCTGCCTTTGTGGCCGCATGAGCGACTGTCTCAAAGGCTCTGCACTGTCCCCTAGAGATTCCTCTACTAGGGAGACCTCGTTTACCGGAGGCAGGGAGTTGCGCTGTGGGACCACCAAGGAGCCCAGATACCTGTGTAAGTTCTACTCTGTCTTAGGTGATCACCATGAGCCAGCATCGACTCACAGGCAGTGAGAATGCTGCTGAGGAGTCCCTGTACGGTTAAGGGGCTTGGCTGCTAATCCAAAGTTTGGAAGTTTCAGTCTACCCGTGGTGCCCGGGGAGAAAAAAAAAAGCCACTGAAAACCCCATGGGGTAAAATTCTACTCGACATTGATGGGATTGTGAAGTCTCAAGGTCGACTCAATGGCAACTGGTTGACTGTTGCTCAAATGAGAGCGCTTGGAAGAGTTCATTCAATGCCTTGTCGTTCCCTAAGGTTTCCAGAGCAAGGGTGGTGAGGTGAGCAGCTCGGGATGCTGGTGATTGGCTGCATAAGATCATGGAAGGAGGCGGGCAGGGCAGGCAGGGCGGACACAGACTGGGAGAGCAGAGTCCCATTGACATAACTGCTGTGCTAGGGCTTGCTCCCTGGGGTGTCAATTACTGTAAACCTGCTTGAGAATGAAACACATGTTCTTAATAGATGGCTGGTAATCCGAGTTCATTGAAAAATAATGAGATCACTGGATGATCTGTACTTTTCTTCAAAAATGGGCATTTTTATAGAGTGTGTGTGATAGGACTGTGTCTGCTCTCAGTCCTCAATGCCCTTTCAACAGGATGCACTGAGTAGGTCCTCGGTTTTGTCCTCAGAAGAACAGACTCTGGACAGGGCTGAGGTTCACATGAGGAAAGGGCATTTTGCACATCTGGAACTGTCAGATCTCATTTCACTGACTGGAATCAATGGATTTTTTTTAATCTAAAAGTGCTGCTGGAAAGGATTTTTAAAATACATGCCCTGGTGACATGTCCAAAGTCTATGAGACATCTCACCAACCTCACTTCTAAGCAGCACTCCGACGGTGACTTCTTTCAGGACAGATTTGGTCATTCTTCCGGCAGCCCATGATGTGTTTGATCTTCATCACCAATGCCACCATGAGGTGCCCTAGTGGCATAGGGGGTTAAGCACTGGGTGACTGATGGACAGGTTAAAGGTTTAGAGCCATCAGCTGCTCCCGAGGAGAGAGGTGAGGCAGAGGGCCTCCATACAGACGTGCAACCTCAGAATCCCTAGAGAGCAGTTCAGCCCTGCCCTATCCGGCCTCTAGGCACCAGAATGGAGGGGCAGCGGGCTGTAAGTCAGGAGAGGCAGCATCAATGGCTGAAGGGTGACTTCAGCGTCGGGGTCTTTTTCTTCTTGTCTCTCCTGCCATCCTCCTTATTTTACCAGAACCGCTGTGGTCAGGCAATTGCAATTCACAGTGGACACAGGTGCGTCAGAGTAGAGCCAGGTTCCTTAAAAAGAATTAGCCTTACTTTGCATGTCATACAATGCAGTCATCCAGGTATATTGGGAAGGGGTGAGCAATCGTCACCACATCAGTTTCAGAACACTTCCTTCTCTCTTGTACTCATGGTTAGCTACTTATTTCCCCCCATCCTCCTCGGCCATGTGTCTAGGTAATTCTTAATCCAGTTATTGTTTCTATAGATTTATCTATCCTGGATTTCATAGACAGAAAATATACAAATCATCAACAGGAAGCAAACAAACAAAAAAAAACCCAACAATCATGACTAGACAAAACATTTAAAAACTTCAATTGAAACCAAGCAGAAAATATTAAAAATGTAAACAATTTAAAAATGTGTCATAAGGGAAATCAAATGATGAGGTATTACATTTTAGCCCAACTACATCTGCCATCATCAGCTTTACAATGCTCTCTGTCTGAGAGCAAGGCTGCTCACACCCCTGGGCGGTGGTCAGAAGGGATTCGCCAGAGGCTTAATCCATGTGGAGATTCTGTAAATGGATACTGGGCTTCTGCTGTCACCATGGCCTTCTGCAAACCAGATGTCCACAATTTAAGCTCTGATATCATTCTCTCCTTTTGATTTGGGTTTTATTATTTACAGTGCTTGCATCACACAGGGTGGTGTGTTTCTTCCATGTGGACTTAGTTGATGTCTCACTTGGATGGCTGCTTGTTTTAAGACAGGCCTTGTAGAGCCCAGATGCTATTCTTTCTGACCACTGGGCACATCTGGTTTCGTCCCCACACTTTGCTGTACTGTCCATATCTTCAGTGATCTCCTCATGAAGACAGGTAGTGACTAGGCCATGTCATAAGAACTAATTTTTCTTAGAGTAAGGATAGAATTAAGTGCAACATGGAGATGAAGGGGGAGGAGGAGAGAGTGGAGCACATCCCGGCCCACCAAGCCTTGAGGACAATGTTCCCGATTAGAGTAGCCAGTCCACAGAGAGGACCATATAGCCGGTCCCACTATGAGATAAGACATCCCTCACTGTCCCATAGCCCTACAGGGGACAACACCGGAGACACAGTGTGGGAATTGCACCCGATCTGACCCCGCCACACCGAGGCAAAACACTAAGGGGGTGCAACAGAACAGCAAGGGAACAGAGAGGCGACTTCCCCAGGGAATGTTCAAGGTGGACTTTGGGGCCAGGGGACATGGTGCCCCAACAGATTGGACTGGAAAACATTCCTAAAGGCCAACAAACAATCCTTGAACTAACTACAAGCTTTTCTTGTTGTGTTTTTTTTTGTCACTGATTTGTTGTTGCTGTTTTGTTGTATATTGTTGCTTGATTTTTCTCTGTCTTGTCTTTGTGCATGTTATTATCTACCCAGGTCTGTCTAAATAAGGTAGGCTGGAAGAACAATCTGGAAGAGAAAACAATGGGACCTACATGGGACATAGGAGAGGGGGAGGTGGGGGTGGGGGAGGTAGTGGTGTTAACAAACCCAGGGACAAAGGAACAGCAAGTGATATAAATCGGTGGTGAGGAGGGTGTAGGAGACCTAGTAGGGCATGATCAAGGATAATGTATCCAAGAGGAATTACTGAAACCCAAATGAAGACTGAACATGATAATGGGACAAGATGAAAGTCAAAGGAAATAGAGGAAAGAGCTAGGAGGCAAAGAGCAGTTATAGAGGTCTAGATAAATTAATGTATATATGTAAATATATTTATATGTGAGGATGGGGAAATAGATCTATGTGCATATATTTATGGGTTTAGTATAAAGGTAGCAGATGGACATTAGGCCTCCACTCAAGTACTCCCTCAATGCAAAAATACTTTCTTTTTTTTTTAAATCTTTTTATTGGGGCTCATAAGGCTCTTATCACAATCTGTACATACATCAATTGAGCAAAGCACCCTTATACATTCATTGCACTCGTCATTTCTTCTATTAAACTGGCATTCTATGATGATCAAAATCCTGACACAATTGCTGAAGACAAAGTGGGTGAATAAACAAATGTGGTAAAGAAAGCTGATGGTGCCCGGCTATCAAAAGATATAGTGTCTGGAGTATTAAAGGCATGAAGGTAAACAAGCAACAAAGTCCACATAGAAGAAGCACACCAGCCTGTGCGATCACAAGGTGTCGAAGGGATCGAGTATCAGGCATCATCAGAACAAAAAATCATATCATTGTAAATGAGGTGGGGAGTGTGGAGTGGAGACCCAAAGCCCATTTGTAGGCAACTGTACATGAGAAAGTCTGGGTGCGATGTAGCAATGATGAAACATACAACTTTCCTTTAGTTCCTAAATGCTTCCTCCCCACCACTATCATGATCCTAATTCTACCTTACAATATGGCTAGACCAGAGGATGTACAGTGGTACAGTTAGGAACTGGAAACACAGGGAATCCAGTGCGGATGATCCCTTCAGGACCAGTGGTGTGAGTGGTGATACTGGGAGGGTGGAGGAAGGGTGGGTTGGAAAGGGGGAACAGATTTCAAGGATCTACATATAACCTCCTCCTTGGGGGACGGACAACAGAAAAGTGGGTGAAGGGAGACATCGGACAGGGAAAGATATGACAAAATAATAATTCATAAATTATCAAGTGTTCATGAGGGAGGGGGGAGTGGGGAGGGAGGGGAAATATGAAGAGCTGATGCCAGGGGCTTAGGTGGAGAGCAAATGTTTTGAGAATGATGAGGGCAATGAATGTATAAATGTGCTTTACCCATTTGATGTATGTGTGGATTATGAAGAGTTGTATGAGCTACTAATAAAACGATATAACATTTTTTAAAAGAATTAAGTGCAAGTCCAAAATCCATTTAGCTCTCTATGGTTTATATATGTCTCTGGTTCACTTTAGAGACACTGATTAGGAAGAGGGCATTAGGAGTGGGGTGGGACATCACCAGCATTCATACTCTAGGGTCATAATCCCTTCTCAAACACCTAGAGGCGGGGTGTATTTGGAATTGATAAAATTCATATAAAAATTAGTTGTGTCTATACCTCCTATTACATCTTACATTCCCCTCCCCCCCAAAAGGGAGAAAATTCTGAGGCAATAGCCGGTATTTAAATATGTTAATCAACCTGCACAAAATGAATGAATATTCATAGCAAAGGGATGAAGATGGTCAGTTGAAGATGTTCAAATGAACATGCCCACCAGCTCCGGTCAGACGAGTCAGCAGCAGGTCTGTGTGTGGGAGCTGTCGGTGGCTCCACGTGCCGCATGGCTCGGTGACTGGAGGGCACAGGGATGGCGTCAGGAGAGCTGGGATGTGAAGCGGCTGCACAGGTGTTGGTGAGACGCAGGGGTGGGGGTGGGAGTGGGGACAGGCCCCGCCCTCGGCGGTGGGAATGGGGCATTGAGAGGGATAAAAGAGATACTCAGGGGCAATGATGATTTCAAGCAGGAGATCAATGGTCTGAAAAAGAGCAAAGTCCTTCTTCACCGCTAGAGGTCATAAAGGCTTAAGAATAAGCCTGCCATGGCTGCCATGTGTTGCCTCTTCAGGATCTCTAAGACCACAGGCCCAACTTCTCCTTATTTCAGGAAGAAAACAATGAGCCCTAGACTTTCTCTGTGTGTGTGTGTGTGTATGTGTGTGTGTGTGTTTGTCATAAATTCCTGTGCGAATTCACAGGGCCTTTAGAGCAGAGTCCCCACCAGGCTTGAATCCACTGGAGCCAGGGCCCGACTGAACGCTCGGCAGGCCTGAGGGGGGATGGCCAGGGCCCCTCGCTGTGCCCCAGACACTCAGCACAGGGTAGAGGTGGGTGCCCACTGCCCGCAGTGGAGACAAGTGAGAATGGAGGAACCAATGCTGGGCAGAGGGTTCTGGGTGGCTGAGGGGCAGGAAGTTATGTCAGCGTGTCCTCGTGTCCCCTTACTGGACACCCCATAAATGATTCTGTCTCGCCACCCCCACATTGGGAGACGGTCCAGGATGCAGTGGTCCAGGGCTGAGGCCTAGAGGCTTGTTCCCTGTGCTGAGAAGCAGGGACAGCAGGAAGAAGGGGAGCGAAGTAATGGCAGCAGAAGTCAGGAGTAAAGGGAAGTGGGAATTCAGAAGGGCGGCTTGGAATGGCTCTGAACTGTGTATTTATAATCCCCGCAAGGGTATCCCAGAACTATTGAGTTAGGAGGAAGTGTTATGCCCACTGGACCGTGTATCCTGGCCCACAGTGCCTTGCTTCTCTGGGGCTAGGTGGTGGGGCTCACAGCTCTGAGAACCTTAGAACTGGAAGGGACCCCAGGCCCTCGGGGAGCCCAAAGTACAGTCTGTTCTGCTGGGGAAGCAGGCCTTGGTGAAGTGAGCCACCTTCCTGAGGACACGGAGTTGTTGAAGGCACTTAGTCTCCCAAGACTTCACTGCCTCTGTTTTAATGGGGAAGGGGGTGGGGGTGGGGGTTGAAAGCCTCCTTACCTGGGATGACAAACCGGGGGCCTGTGATTCTCACAATTTCCACCCACATCCTGTGATTAGCCTGCCCGCTCAGGCTTGTGAGTCCCTGTCCTGAAACAAACCCTCTACCCCAGGAGTTCCCCAGCTGCTGACGTCACCTTGCTCTTTGTGGCCACAAGCCCCATTCTCCCTGGGGCAAGACCACAATCCTGATGTAGCCCTCAGCACCTTGCCCCGCCTGCAAACTCAGTGTGGTAGTTACATACTTAATCTGGTGCCAACTTGAGACTTAAGAGTGAAGGGGTGGAGCTTAGCCTGTCAGTCAGGTCCCAGCTTGATGACCTCATTTGGAGGTGCTAAGGAGATAAATAGCTCTCTGGAGCCAGGACACACAGACTCTCCCTGAGACAATTTCCTGTTGACAAGCCACATGGAACTCCACTGATGGAGCCAGAGCTCTGAAGCTGGAGGAGGCAGGTGGAGACCCACACCAGTGCTGAGATGCTTCCACCACCACTGAATCCACAATACTTTTCACCCACTGACCTGTGATCATCTTGCATTTGGCATCATTGTATGGCTGCATGAGTCTAAAAAAGAATTTATGCACCAGTATCGACATATGGGGTAATATAGAACTTGTGGACTTGATCTGGACCGGGATGGGATGTTTTCTTAATACACAATTGCTCTTTGATATGAAGTTCTCTCTTATCCTCATGTGAGTGTTTATGAATTTGTTTCTCTAGGCAACCCAGACCTACACACTCAGGGAAGGGCAGCCTTCTCCATGGCTGGCAAGACCACAACCCCGATGTAGCTCTCAGCACCTTGGCCCGCCTGCAAACTCAGCGGAAGGGCAGCCTTCCGTGCAGTTATCCAACAAGCGAGCTAAGCACCGGCTAGTCTGTGCTACCTTACAAACCTGTAGTGATCAATGTCACCGCCTCAAAGCCTCTGTGACAAAGTGTGGCTGCCATCTGTCTCTCCCTCAACCTCACGGCCCCTTCCTGCCGTCCACAGCATCAAAGGCTCTTCAAATCCACAGTCCCTGACAGGGACGGAGCACTTATTTAGTGCGCAAGGTAGGCAGGGGCTTACATCTGCCTACTGAACTACCCTTAGTGCACATTTCCCAGATATCCCACTTCCCCCTCGCCTTGATGCCTCTTGGACCAGACAGTTTCGACTCTGGCTTTGCACGAAACACCTCGCCCCAACTGCAAACACAGATAAGTTCCACTTCCCAGTATTAAGGCCTCCCATGAGCCCAGGTCTTTCCTGCTGTGAACCTGGGAGTCTGTCGTGCATTATGGCGGCCTTCATGGGCTATTTCCCCCAAGATATGCTAACAGAGAAGTCCTTGAATGGTATAAATGGTCAATCTGTCCAGATAACTGGAACATTGGAGGTTGGGGGTCACCCAGAGGTTCCACAGAAGAAAGTCATAGCAAGCGACTCCCCCGCCAAATCAGCCATCGATGACCCCATGGAGCACCATCACCAAGAGTCAGGGTTGACCTGGACTTTCCCCTGCTACTAGAGGTAGGCCGTGCTCCTCTCTGCTCCTGTTCACCTGTAAAGCCAGGATAACACTGTGAGGGGGGGCTGTCTCCTGCCTCACATGCAGGCTGAAGTGTGATTCGGGCCAAAGACCTAAGTGTACAATGTGTGTGCTCCTTGATGAACTCTAGGTTTTTCCTTCAGGTGCTTGTGTCCCTTTGACCTACCAGGTCAGAGGGTTGGGAGCAGACATGTGGGTAGAGGACCCTTAACACCCAGTCAATGGAATTAAGCAAGATCGCGCATGCATGTACCGGTCCTTTGGTGATAGACTGTTGTATACATACCTCATGGGAATTAGCCACTCGGCATCATCAGGGGGTCTGTGGTTGCACTTGGAAAGCCTAAAGGACCAGTGGATGTGGCTCTCAGTCCCATCAATCCCCGATCCCGTGGCAGAAGAGCCCCAACCAGAAACAGGACTTCTCATGGGTGTAACAGGCTCAGTCCAAGCAAATTTGTGGGTGAATGGAGATAGCTGATGGTGTGAAATAGGAAAATAAAAATAATTTCTAAATTATCAAGGGTTCCCAAGGGTGAAAGGCACAGGGAGGGAGGGAAAAACAGAGGAGCTGATACCAAGGGCTCAAGTAGAAAGAAAATGTTTTAGAAATGATAATGGCAACATATGTACAAATGTGCTTGATACGATTGATGTAAGGATTTCTATAAGAACTGTAAGAGCCCCTAATAAAATGATTTATTAAATTTTTTTTAAAATCTGGTCACTGTAAACACTTCATTACAATTCGGCAAAAGCATGGGGATGGATTTGTTTGGGTATCAGAGTGTTTCTTCCTGCACCCTCCAGTGCTTTCTGAGCTGGTGTGAGTCAATCCAGTGTTTCTGGTGGTGGCGTGCTCCTGGTGATAGGGCAGTGTCTTCTGAGAGGATCTCTGGAACCAGCTAGCTTTTTTTTTTTTAATTCTAAAGGGTTCATCTTGGCAGATTTTCTCAAAGGTCACAGGACATGGGCTTACAACCAAGACGTTTTAAGGACACTAAAATATGCACAGGTGAGGAAAAAGGGCCGGGAATGGTCCACCGAGAATTGTCTTCAGTCGAGACAGCTCATTCTTGGAGGGATGGCCTACGAGAATTTGCAGGCAACCTACCCTCATCCATTCTCCACCTGGGCCATTGTCCCTTCGGTCTTCTTTGGATCCCAAACCGCAAGAGCGTTGGGAAATAACAATTCCAGGAGAATGCTGAACCAGCCTGTTTCTACATGGTGTCCATGCAGGAGCTCAGACCAGGTCAAGGGCTGGAGACATGGACACACTGCCTTCCGAAGACCTAGAGAGAGGCTTCACTGAAGACCAGTAGCTTCACAGTTTGATATGTTCACTTGAGAGAGATTTCCACAGCTTTATAGCAATACCTTTTTGGCTGACCCCTACAATGGTGATTCAGCTTTGGGATGATGAAACGTCTCATTTCCTAGATCACAGAGGAGTGTTGCCCTGGATAGTGCTTGTGACCCTGGTTTAGCACAGTGCTCGGAATTTAAAGCTGTTGGTGCAGAGAGATTTGTTTAGCCCTCTTGAGCCCCGTGAGGGGCCCAGCAGACAGATTCCTCACAAGGCTTCTGGCATGGACACACCATGGGTGGGTGTGAGAATAGGGGCTGTCAGTTCGTTGTGTTGTTGTTGCAGTTGTTGCTGTTGGTAGGTGCTGTCGAGACCATGCTGACTCATAGCAACCTGCTGTAAAACAGACGGAAACCCTGCACCGTCCTCACCATTGTTCTCAGGTTTGAGCTCATTGACACAGTCACTGTATCAGTCCATCTCGCCGAAGACCTACCTCTTTCTCACTGCCCCTCCACTTGACCCAGCTTGATGTCCTTCTTCAGGGACTGATCTCTACTAAGAACACGTGCGAAGCACATGAGACCACGTCTTATCATCCTTTGCCTCCAAGGAACATTCTGGCTTTGCTTCTAAGGCAGACCTGTTTGCTCTTTTAGTCGTACAGGGTACTTTCAATATTTTTTCACTAACACAATCTTAATGGTTACTTTATAAATTTGTGAAATGCTACATAAACCAATCCATGAAACAATTAAATTTCACCAACATATCTAACAAGAGCATTTTTAAAAAATGATTTTACTGGCATATAATACACGGATCATACCTGTCAGTAATTCAATCATGTGAAGAAAAGTTGTGCAACTATAATAAACTTTGGAGCATTTTCTTCCTTCTTGTACTCATTGCTGTTAGCTCCCCATTGCCCTCTAACCTCCCCTGCCACGCCACTAAGTAATGATCAATCCAAGATTCTTATTCAGAAGAGACTTACCCTCTTGGGTCTAACCCTGTGTCCTCGATGGGATTCTGAAATTCCAGAGCTGTCAGTGATAGCTCAGTAAGGGTCAATGTCCTCCCAGTGCCTTTTCCTAATCCTGTGACAGGGGTTCCTGAGAGGCTGAAACCCAGGTTTTAGAAAACCTCTTATATAGTAGGGTGTTGATCTATTCCTAAAAAGACAAATGAAAACCAGATCGCATCAGTGCTGAAGCTAGTTTGGCTAAATCAAGCCCAAAATACACTCCAGGAAGTGCACGCTCCTATTTCACACCACTGTCAAACTGGCAATTTATTCCAGTGTATGTTCTGTTTATTACAAGCCAAGAAAGAAAGACTTTATTTAAAGACAAACTGAAGTTTAGTGATGGCATCTGACTTCAGTGTTGAATATCTTCAGTAAGTAATTTTATGTGGCTCAGCGTTTATAATTTTGTTCTATGATATTTAAGCTAATTCATACTTTGTATTCAGTAAATTTTGAACAGCTGCTTTGGTTAGAGCATGTTTTACAGACGTGGAAGAAAGGAAACCCAAGGCCTATGATTAGCAATAGGCAAAATCGGGCTCCCCTTTCATTTTATTTTCACTTATTCATTTAGCTTTTATTGACAGTGTGCTATTAACAGCCAACCCTCTAGAGCTCTTACTGTGAGCCAAACATTACTGGAAGTACTTTACCTACATTAACTCATTTAATTTTTATACAAGTGTGATTATGGAGATACTGTGTTTAGCTCCATTGGGTAAATGAGGAAACAGAGAACTTCACAGCTTGTGCAAAGTCACACAGCGAGCAAGTGGTTCCTTGGGCCCCGCGATCCCAGAGCACAGAGGTTAGATCCTCAGGCTGAGTTCAGGGCCAGGTACCTCGTAGAGGGGCCTATCAGTGTTGGTTGAACTGAAATGTGTTTCATAGCTTACAGTATACGCAGGTCCGCAGATGATCGCTTAAATAATCACGCCATGAAGTGTGTATTATATGACAAGGAAGAACAAAATGTGAAGGGACCCTGGATGAAGAAGCAACTGATCTTGTCGGTGGAAGTGGGCAAAGCTTCCCCAGGGAGACTAGACTTAAGCTGGGCATTAAAGCAGGAGACCCTGCACAGGTGCAGGGGGGGGGGGTAGACTGCTAACCGAAAGGTCAGCTGTCGGGGTTCACTCAGACATGCCTCAGGAGAAATGGCTGGCAGTCAACTCTTAATAAAGCAGACACTGAAAGCCCCGTGGGCCCAGTTCTACTCTGACACACACAGGGGGTTGCCATGCAGAAATCGACTTGATGGTCACCAGTTTGTTTGCTGTTGTTGTTTTTGGACGGTTGTCTGTTGGAGACACAGAGACACAGAGGCGTAAAGACTTAGAGCTACAGGGCTGCCTGTCTGGGCGACAGCAGGCACATAAAGGCATCCGCTCTGTGGCCTGTATCGAGGAGGCTTGTGGAATAGAGCTGGAGAGGGGGGCCCAGCAGAAGGTGGAGGGCCTGTCTCCCCCCTAGGCCAAAGCCTTGGAATTCATCTTTTCGGGGAAATGGGGGTTGGGCAATAGAACCAGGAAGACAGAAGCGCAATGGATCCATTCAAGCTGTGATGACGCTACAATACCGCGGTGGGCTAGAAGAATGGGCGGCCGCTCGGCTGGCCAGGGGCTGTCCTCAGGAGGGCCCAGTCCCTGGAGAAAGGCGCTGCGCGTGGAGAAGTGGCGCGTCTGTGAAGAAGGGGGCGCCCCCCCAGTGCAGTGCGGGAGACTGACGCAGGGGCTGCAGCCACGGGCTCCCCCGGGCCACGCTCTGAGAATGGTGCAGGACGGAGCCGTGCTTCCTTCTGCCACACAGCAGGTCATCCAGGGGTGGGGCCGCCTCAAAGACACGTGACACTCCCAACTCAATCGCACGTTGGATCGGCAAGAACAAAATGCAGTCGTGTGGGAAGATGAACCAAAATCTGGGGGTGGGGGGGGGAGGGTGGAGGTGGGATGGGAGCCTTTGGAATCGGCTAGGATTCTCCGGAATGAGGCGGGGAGAGGTCAGTCTTGAATTTGTTAATGCCCTGGTGACCACCCTGAGGTTTCACTTCCAGGGATGAGCAGCCGGAACTCTTAAATTGGCCGGAAGGATGAATGAGAGCGAGAAGCTCGCGGGAAGCTTCGCATCAAGGAGACACGCGTGTTGCCAGCGCCTCCCACGCACATTTCCTCCCCACGGTCCTGCTCCCCTCCCCGCCCCGCAATGGCTCCAGAATGTTCCCCGAACAGGAGACTGCCTGAGGACTCCCAGCTCGATGGCCTTTCGTTCTTGACACTGACTAGGGAGGTGCAAGTGATGATCATTTACACGTGAGGAACCAGCGTGCCCAAGTAGCACAGCGAATGAACTGATGACACCGAGATTCAAACCCGAGCCCATCTGGCCAGTACTTTCCCACCTGCCCTCGCTCTGCAAGCAGGCATCATATTTCCTGGTATGCCATCTTTGTAGCTACCCACCTGTGTCCTTGCTTGCCTTGGGCATGATGGGCACTTGAAGGGCAAGAGGGATCGCTCAGGAACTGGCCTTTCAGCCCCCTCGGGTGCCATCTGGTTGACTGTAGCAGAAGCGCTGGCCTGGGTATGGCCGCAGATGCTCCTGGGTACGCTGGTCGAAGCAAGTTTGCAGCCCTCCCCTGGGAAGGTCCTCAAGTGCTCAGGCCCTCTGCAGAGGGAAGGAGGTCAGGTTTAGATGGCAGCGTGGCAAAGGCCCAAAACTTGGCAGCAAGCCCCAGGCACACGGCCCACACACTCCAAGCACTCAGGCAGCCAAGTCCCTTGGTGTGTGCCAGAGTCCTGTCACAGAAACCCCAGGGAGCCTGACCCGCTCTAGAGTCTGTCAAAGGAGACATTACATTCTTAGATGGAAAAATGAACATTCAATGCAAAGGAGGACTGTAGACCAGTCGGGAAACAGCAAACCTGTCTTTGTAATGACATTGGCATATAACACACCCACTGCTGTGGACTTGAATCGGACTCACAGTGACACTGGAGGACACGGCATATCTCCCCATGCCCCTTGGTGCCCAAGACTATGAGTCTGTATAGAAGCAGAGGTCTCAGAGTTCTCCTGTACGGCAGCAGGTGGTTTCAAACCGCTGGCCTTTCAGTTAGCAGCCGAGTGCTTTGACCATTGTGTCATTACTCCATGACTATCTAGAGATCAAACTTAACAAACCAAGGACACCTAGTGTCAGTGGGGAGCTAGGAAATAGAGCTATGCATGTCTTCTAGGGAAACAGGAACACAATTGCAACTTAGCCCAGGTTGTGTCTGGTGGGCGGCCAGGAGAACATGTGTCAGGAATTAGACATCCCCTCACGGAACGGTCACAAGGAAGAGACGAGTCAGCCAGGTTGCAGTACAGCTCTGAAGAAACACGTAACACTCCTCTGGTTCCTTGAGGCTTCCTCCTCCCCCCACTATCATGACCCCAGATCTACTTACAAATCTAGCTAGACTGGAGCATGTACACTGGTACAGAGAGAACTCTCGACACATGGAATCCAGGACAGATAATCCCCTCAGAAACAGTAATGGGTGTAGCCATACCATGAGGGCAGGGAGAAGGTGGGGGAAGAAAGGGGAACCAATTGCAATGATCGATGTATAACCCTCCCCCTCCCAAAAAAAGGGGGGGACAACAAACGTGGGTGAAGGGAGACAGAAGTTGGTGTAAGATATGAAAATAGTAATAATTTATAAATTATCAAGGGTTTCACAAGAGTAGGAGGGTGGGGGAGGGAGGGCTAAGAGGGGAGCTGATACCAAGGGCTCAAGTAGAAAATGCTCTGAAAATGATGATGGCAGCATATGTACAAATGTGCTTGACACAATGGCGGTGTGGATTGCCATAAGAGCTGTAAGAGCCCCCAATAAAACAATTTAAAGAATAGACAGATAAATAGATAGACAGCTAGATAAAAGATGTGTCAGGGCAGGGTCTGCCTAGACCTCCACCCCCCTTTCTTTCAGAGATAATCTGTTGAAAAAATAGTAAGTTTCTTTCCAGAGTCCTTCTCCTCAGTTTCCATCTGGGGACTCCACCTACAGCAACGCTCCCCACTCCCAGCCTCCCAGGTCCTTGTGTCGTCTCTGGATTCACAAAGGCTTCACGGATCCATCATGACTCTAACTAGAATCCCTTTCCCAGCCCTGCTTGCTCCTCACCCTGCTCCTCCCGCGTTTACTCACCTGCGCCCTGGATTCCTGCTGGTTCTTGGGAAAATGGTTTCATTCTGTGGGCGTGACGAACCTGCCGTGGCTTGATAGTTCTCTCCGAGACAATCCCTGGTATCCTACTGTCTCTATTAAGTTTTAACCATTTAACCTTCTGTCTGCCACGCGTCCATCGGTTTGTCACACTGGGTCGGTGGCTTGTGCATTGCTGCGATGCTGAAAGCTGTCTGCAGGATTTCAACAGTTGTGCCATGGGCACATGCGCACACGCACGCTGAATATATACTCACTGCCAGTGAGTAGATCTCCATGCACAGTGACCCTGGAGGACACAGTAGAACTTCTCCTGTCTGTTTCTGAGACTGTGAATCTTTACTGGAGCAGCAAAATCTCCTTTGTCTTCCTCAGAGAGGCTGGTAGGTTTGTGGTCAGCAGCCCAACCCATCGCCCTCTGGGACACCAGGGTTCCTTAGCAGTTGTGTGGCAGCTTAAGCATCAGCAGTCACCCCTGGGGGACATGTTTTCAGCAGAGCTTTCAGACTGAGGCAGACTAGAGGGAAGCCTAGCAATCTTCTGCCCAGGAGAGCTAGTGAAAACGTGTGGCATTGTAAGAGAGCAGTATCTGACTCGCTTGCTTTGGATGCATGGTCAGGAGGCATTGGTCTAGGGAAAGGATGTTCTGTAGAGTGGAGAAGGGAACTAGGAAGGTGAGGGAGACCCTCGGTGAGATGGCTTGACACAGTAGATGGACATGCCCATTATTGTGAGCATGACGTGCAAAGAATGGCATTTCCTTCTGTGAGGTCACCTTGAGCCAGAGTTGACGTGACAGCAGCTGCCTGTCGCCATGAGCCATAGCCGAGAGGAAGAGTTGACTGTGGTAGTTTGGGCGGCAGGGCATCTTGTAGGCACAAGGGCTTCTCTACAACCTTGACTTCAGGAACATTTGCCAATGCAGGCAGCCTGTGTCTTCCCCGGGGATGTTGGGGCAGAGAAGCATGGATGACACTCTTCTTGGGGAGCTGCTCTCTGGACCAGTCCCTAAATCTCGCCCTTCTCATTCATTTAAACCAGGCCAGCTATGCATGAGACAGACGAGTGAAATTCTGCTCCACATGTTGTGTACGGTCAGCGCTCTGAGCCATCCCTGGGGGCAGTGCAGCAGTTTTAACACTCGGCGGTGAACCAAAAGATTTGGGCTTGAGTTCACCCGAGGTGCCTCAGAAGAAAGGACTGGTGGTCAACCTAAGAAAGGAAAAAAAAGCCTCTGGAGCAGGAGTGTAATTCTCCTCTGACACACACATGGGGTCAGCCTGAGACAGAATCCACTTTGCAGCCACCAAAGGCAACCAAATCACTCCTTGTGGGGCGAGACCTGGGTGGAGGTCCGTGGGAAGTGTTCTTGTGAAAAGCTGCTCGCAGTCCTGAGAGTGCCTAGAGGCTAATTCCCTGAGAGAATTCATCACTCGAATTGATTCTTGAAACGCGTCTAGAGGAGAAGGACCTTCCAAGTGACCACGTGCTGACAGCACAATAGCAAGCCATTCACAGGCCGGACGGGTGGTAACAGTCCCCAAAAGTACAGTGCTCTCAGCGAGTGGCTTACACTGACATGGGTTTCTCCTCTCTGTGGCTTTGCTAAGGAGCCTGGTGGTGCAGTAGTTAAGCACCCAGATGCTAACCGAAAGGGGGTTGGAACTCACCTGCAGCTCCTTGGGAGAAAGATGTGGCAGTCGGCTTCCTTATAGTTTTGGAAACCCTATGGGGCAGTCCCAGTGGGTCCCATGGTGTCACTGGGGGTGTGAATTGACCAGACTGTTGCGGGTTAACGATGCCTTTGATGGGCTCATTGGGACATGGCACCAAGCTGTGGATCGGATGCAGCTGTGCTCCACATTGTTTCCTGATTCAGGGGCTCAAAGTCCATTCTTCTCAAGACAGGTAGGAGACACACAAGAGGTGCCAGCAGAAATGCACAGTGCCTCGTAAGGCCTTGGAGCAGAACCAGCACAGTGTCCCTTCTGTCTCAACTCTTTGGACCAAAGCAAATCATAGGTCCAGGCCCAACCTCAGTGAACAGGGATGTACACACTGAGATGACATTGAGGGCAGGCCCAGGAGGAAGGCTCATGAACACCCTGCCACAGAGCAGTCTGTGCAAGATACAGAGGTACAAAGGGGCCGGCATGGGTACAAGGGTGGTGTTTGGGGACAGAGAGATGTGGGAAGGCATGGCAGGGGGCGGACTTGCAGAAAGGGGCTCAGACTGGCTCGTGCAGAGCTCTGCCTCCTTGCTAAGGGGTTTGGCATTAACTCTCTGGGTGATAGGATGACATTCAGCCATGTGGACTCAGTTGGCCTGCAGCTCCCTTGGGCCCAGCTGCTCTTCCTGGCCCTGGGGCACACAAGAGCCTGTGATAAGTGAATGGAAAAACTGCCGTCTGCTGCCAGGGACAGAGCAGAAGATGAGTTTAGGGACAGGCTCGATGGTCGTTGCCAGTGTCACCCTGGGTTTGTATGTGTCAACACCTACACTCAGTTCTGAGTGGCCAGGCTCGCAAAGTACAGTCAAGTACCACTCTGAAAGCACTTGCGTGGCTAAAGGGCAAACGTCTTTAAAACAGGACTCACGCCATAAAAGAAAGCCAGTGGTCAGCACTGGAGGGAAGAACCTGAAATACTGAAAATCCATTGCCTCTAATTAATGACTACTATTCCGCTTACCCCAAAGCTCATTTTCCATAATTTTCATAAAATTTATTTCCATATTTCACAGTTTGTAAAACTCAAAGGATGTAATCAATGCAGTGTCCAAACCATTCTATGCATATAAGCTACTGACTGTAGCCCCTGAATAATAACCCCTGAGTGGTGCAAATGATGAAGCGCTCGACTACTCATCAGTAACTTGGTGGTTCAAAGCCCCGGCAGTGTCTCTGCAGAGAGGCAGGGCAAGTTTCTGCCAAACAAACGGGCTTGAAGACCCTGTGCACACTGATGTTTACTACAGCCATTTCCACAACTGCAAGAACACAGAAACAACCAAAACCCCAGCTACAGAGCAACAGATAAACAACCTCCGGTACATTCGTCGGTGGAATGTGGTGCATCCATGAAAACAATAAACAATACCTTTCTCAAGTAGCGCAGCACGGACAGCACTGGAGAACATTATGCTTAGTAACCTCAGTCAGTCTTCCAGAGATAAACAGTTAACATCGCCATTGTTCGGAGGAAAAGCAAAGAAGAAATGTGGTTTATTCACCAAGAGACACGACTTTAAAGATGACAAAGAGGTCAGGGGCAGGAGTTGGGACAGAGACCCAAAAATAAATAAATAAAAGGAGAGTTTAACATGAAATAAAATAAAAATTTCTTCATGGGGAAACCAAACAAAACACAAACTTCCAGATTCCTACCCATCCGATGTAAATATTGCTCTAAGTGGCTTAAAAGGGGGACAGTAAAACTGAAGTGGACTTGGAGTCTTCAGTGGCATACAAGTTCATTTCAAACATTTTAAAAAGGGGGGGCCCTAGAAGCGCAGCGACACACTGCATCGTGTGGGTCACCGTGGGTTGGAATCGCCTTGGCACCTATTGAAGAGGCTGTGATTTGATTTATCCACAAGGAAGCTGAAACAAAGAGAACAGCTGTGCAGCCAGTGAAACACGCACTGCCTGGCCTGGGTGGACACTGGTGCTCCTGGCGGTGTGCCGGGAACAGGAGAAAACATAGTGTCCCTCAATGTCCCCAGATGAAACTTAACATTTATTCTTCTGGGCTAAGAAGCAAGGGAACGAGGGTGACCTTACGCTACTTTGGTGGAGTCCTTGGGTTAGCATGTTCAATTGCTAACGAAAAAGTTGCAAGTTCAAGTCCACCCAGAGGTACCTCCAAAGAAAAGCCTGGCAAGCTATTTCCAAGAACCCTGTGGAACATGGTCCTACTCTGGCACACATGGTATCCCTGCCGTACACAACAGTTGACCCGATGGCACCTGATGATGGGTAGGCTCCTGTGACAGTGAACCCACAGGATGGAAAAACGGAGAGCGATCACTAAGGAGTGACCGAAATTAAACAGCACCTGAGAATGTAAAACACAAAGAGTCAGCTTCTGTTCCAACTAAAATAGTCCCTGGAAAACAAGGTACCCACAGGGAGATTTGTCCTTCCACCCATGTTTCAGGTCTGACACAGTCCAAGCCCTGCAGGCAGGGGCAGTGGACACAGCTGGGAGATGGTTTGATTTTGCATCTCCTGGCGAGAGGGGAAACCTAACAGCTTTCCTCTGAGGCCAGATGGAGGCTGGAAGCCAGCTTTATAAATGAAAACCAATCAAAGTCAGCTGGCCTTTCTTGCCAGGCCTGTGCACCGAGCATGAGATCTGACAGATTGCAGGGTGTGGCGGACTCGGGGTTGACCCATAAAGAGGTGGGTTGGAAGATCAAGTTCAAGCTGAGAACTTGAAGATCTTTCCTCCTGCCCCAGTTATATATGTAAGACTGGGACTGCTTGGATGATCTGAACACAGTGGAGACATGGATTTCCAGAAGGCAAATAGCAAATTTTCACCTCCATCATCAGCAAAGTGGGAAGTGTGCTTTGTAGTCTCTATTTCATAGAGTATGGACAATACAAAACAGACACACTAAATTGCTTTTTTATAAGGCCCAAAGGGATAGAGACTTAGCTGGCAGATCTTCAGAGTGACTACTTGGGAGGAAAAACTAACTTACATGTTCACATGTGATCGTATGAAGTGTGTGCGGGGGGAGGGGTGGGAGGACATTTAGTTCAGACACAGTCTGTGCTGCTCCACATTCTCTCGCAATGAGATCAAACGATGCGCGCTGTGCATTGACCTGGGTCAAGCAGCCACACATGGGCATTGGCTCGCAGGTGACCGAGTCTGAAGAGGCATGGTTCTGGAGAAGGACGGCAAGTCTGAGCCTGTGATAGAGAGAGGGAACCAGGCAGCTGTTTCCCTTGCTGAGTGCAGTTTCTCTAGATGAACTATTGTACACATTATGCTAATCATGTACTTTTTTATAAAATACGTCTTATTCTGCACCGGGTGAAGATTTACAGAGCAACTCAGTTTTTCATTCGGTAATTCATACATACTTCGCATCATTTATTGCATTTCCTATCATTATCCCACTCTCTCCCTGGGCTTCCAGTTCCCTTTGTGTCTTCTGTCCTAACCCATGTGCCTTCTGACCTTTGGTCTGCAGATGGTTGATTATTCTAAGGAATGAGGCGCTCCCAGCAAGATTGTTTCCCGGACAGTCCCGCCTATTTGGCTGAAAAATGAGACACAGAAGTGAGTCCAGTGGAATTATGTTTCTGTCCACCCCACCCTACGCTTCCCACCCCCACCCCGCCCCACCCCTGCCTCCAATGCCTCCACCTTGACTTGAATTCCCAGTAAATTTCATTTATCGCTCTTACAGGAGTGTCTGCTGATCTGGGCTGACTCTAGAACACCGGTGTATGACAGCAACTGCTTGGTCTTCTTCCTTGTCCCTCCTCTGGGAAACGTGACCCCAGCTATTGCCAGGCGTCCGCACGACAGTCATTGTAACGATCGATCTTTGTTGGCCGCCCAAGCGTGAGTTCGGACTCAGAGCAGCCGTGTGGGGAACAGGAGGGAACCCTGCTGGCCCGCCGGCCATCCTCCCAGTTGTTGAGTTTGAGCCCATGGCTGTAGCCACTGTGTCCCTTCCACTTTGGGCACAGTCTTCCTCTTCGACCCTGCTCTTCTCCTGGACAAAGCATGGTGCAGACTGGTGCCCCTTGATAATGGCCAGAGTGTGAGCCGAGGCCTCACCGCCTGGCTTCCAAGGAACATTCCTGAGGTGCTTCGTTCAGCAGCCGATTCATTGTGCTCCTGCCCTCCATGGGGCTGCCCGTCCTCGCTGCCAGGACCACCATCCCGGTCTCAGCTAGTGGCGAGTCCTTAGCTAGGTCCACCAAATGATGGCTTAGTTTTAAGAAGGCTCTGAGGACATTTCAAAAAATCAAGTGTTAAGGTTTCAAGATTTGTCAGACAGAGAATGTGCGTAATATTACATTTAGTTCCATTTGTGGATCTGCCTGGCGGGGTCTAACTCGGTGGCAGGAAATCCGGCAAGATGCTTTTCTCAGAAGATTCCTCCACCTGCCAGAGAAAAATTAAAATTCCCTTTTGAATCAACAGGAGAAGCTTCCTAAAGGAAATATTAAGATATCCTATGGAGAAACAGATGAAAACAAATGGTATTGGAGGCTGCAGTGAGAGAATGCTTAGGATTAAGTGCCGAGAGGGGAAGAGAAAGCATCATTCTTAGGATCCAACCCATTCATCCACTGACGCCCGTGACTCACTGAGTGCACGTGGAGATACACTCTTACGAGAAAGAAGCAATACCAAAGATGCCACAACACACTGAAGCTGCACATCATAAATTCTGTCACTGAAGGGAAAATAGAAATCACTGTGATGACAAGAGCACATCTCTGATTAGATTTTATTTGTAATACTATACAACAGGCAAGGACAAATAGAACATTAACATGAGATTAGGATCTTCCTGCATTGCTGGTGGGACCCGAAATACCATCCCACCCAGAAATCCCTCTACATGGTCTACGGCTTGGAGAAATACGAGGTCTGACACGAGTGGATACCTGAGCTCATGTTCACCGCAGCACTACTCAAAAGAGCAAGAAGATGGAAATGGCCCAACTGCCCGTCAGTGGAAGAATGGAAAAATGAACTTGGGAGGTACACAGTGGACTGCTAGACCATGCTGAAAAAATAATGAATCTTTGAACCCGAATCAGGATGACCCTGGAGGAAATAATGCTGGGTGTAATTGGGCAATCACAAATGCTGTAGGAGATCACTACTATCAACTCAAGAACAAGCTCACCACACTGAGTCAAGAACAAGCTCACCACACTGAGTCAAGAACAAGCTCACCACACTGAGTCAAGAACAAGCGCACTACAGTAAAAGACACATTCCATGCTGGCTACTAAGGGTGGGAAGGAAGAGGAGGGAGAGGAACTCCTGAGCTAGAGGGCAGGTGACTATTAACTTGGGAGAAGGGAAGGTAAGTCGAGTAAGAGGGAAGTTTGCCAAACCCCCAAAAAAGAAAAAGTCAAAGTCAGGGAAAGACATTGGGATGTTTTCAAGAGTGAAAGGCAACAGAGGCAGATCCCATTATATACACAACCCTGAAATTGATGAGCTCTCTGAGTGGATACTTGGATAGGTGTACAGACTGGACAAGTGTGGGAGGGATAGCAGGGATATACTCAGGAATATATATATAGAGAGAGAGAGGTCTGACAGAGGATATTTGTAAACGACTACCTTTGCTGCAAATAGATCCTTAATGTGGTAGATCATGCAGAAGGCAAAGTCATTAAAACCTCTTAGAGATATTGGATTGAGTGCTCAAGGCCATGGTCTCAGGGGACACCAAGGCCAATCAGCATACAATCCTTCACAAAGACAACATTTTCCTTCCTGGTTTAGTGAGTGTGTAGCTCCTGGGATCTTCAAGTTCATAAGCAGCCACCTCAGGTGCAGCTATGGCTGTCACCCCATCTAGCGAAAAGATGAGTGATGAAAACGGAAAGGCATCTGGAAGCCAATGGATGCAAGCATCGTCATGCGAACATCAGTCTGCACAGCCTTGAGACCAGAGGAGCGAGATGGTGCTAGGCTATCACTAGGCCCTGCTCTCTGAAGGATTCTATTAGAATGTCCTGGATCGAATGGGAGGAAGGTGTGTAACTAAATTCAAAATCATCTACAAGACCAAGCAGACTGTCAGAAAGAGACTAGTAGCCCCCTAAGAATATGATCCTGAGTCACCCTTGAGGTCTGAAACAGAACTCACCGCGGTGTTAACATAATCAGCCCCTGTGCTGTAGTGGTTATAAGATTAGCTGTAATCTGCAGGGTCTGCAGCTCAAAACTACCAACCACTTCAAAAGGAGAAAGACAGGGCTTTCTAATCCTGAAAACAGTTACAATCTCCACTACTCATGGGGCAGTGTTACCCTGTCCTATGGGGTTGCCATGAGACAGCATGGACTTGATGGCAGTGAGTTTATCCTCAAAAGACAGTACTTACACAAGGACAGGAGGGCTGAGGTTTAGAGAAGAAAAAGGTGTGGTGATTAATGAGTAACATATATTAAACATTGGGGGAAATGGCTGACATGCACTAACAATTCATTACATTGTAACAAAGCATTACAATTATTGTTCAACCAGCTAGTTGCTGGTTCATTCCCTCATTCACTGGGAGGTGGTATTATATAGATGCATTACATAACCCTTTACACTTGCTGCCATTGAGTCAATTCTTACTCAAAGCAATACTGCAGGACAGATTAGAACTGCTCCTTTGATTTGTCACTACTGTAATTCTTTATGGGACTAGATGAGGTGGTTGTATTACATTATCTTTAAACATTTTCTCCATGTCGGATTCTAGACATTGTTTTATAAATGATAAATTCTGCCTTTCGTGCTAGATTATTTGTTTCTCAATGTCCAGGATCTATGTTTGTTAGTTTCCTTCTCAAAATGATTTGCTGAGGGCTGATCAGACTACATGTATACATCAAGTAAATATAAGAGAGCCTATTAATTTCTGAGATTCAAGAATGAGACCTGAAGCTAACAGGTAGAAGGCTACAGCTCTTATAATAACCTACTTAAAGCGATTTCTATCTTGGTCATAATAAAACATCTACTATTAAGATTATCGTGATGGTAACAACATATAATTTACTGTGTATGTAGGATGCTCTAGGCATTGTGTTGAATGTTTTATATAAATTGTGCCATTTAATCGTCTGACACATCTAGGGGTTAAGTATTCCTATGCCCATTTACACAGGATATAAAATGAGGGATTTCATTGCCAATGTCAGACCTTGGCCAGAAGCAGAGGCTATCAGAAAGAGGTTAATTTGTGTTTTATTAACTTTGCAAAGGCATTTAACTGTGTAGATCATAACAAGCCACGGGTAGCATGACAATGAATGGCAATTCCAGTAGACTTCCCCGTGCTCCTTCAGAACCTGTGCGTGGATGGGAGGCAGTAGTATGAACAGAGCAAAAACATATGCATGGTTTAAAACCAAGAAGCGGGTGCATCAAAGTTGTATCCTTTCACCATCCTTACTCAATCTGGATGCTGAACAAATAATCCAAGAAGCTGAATTACATGAAGAAAAAAATGGCACAGAATTCAAGGAAGGCCCATTAACAGCCTGCAATATGCAGAAGACAATCTTGTCTGCTGAAATCAAGAGGACTTGCCAACCAGGGCGTACTATAGCAGCGATGAAGCACACGGCATTCTTCTGGCTCCTTGAGGCTTCCGCGCCCCACTAGCATGACCCCAGTCCTGCCTTTCACTGCGGGCTAGACTGGAGCATGTGCACAGGTACAGATAATAGACAAAAGCTCAATGAGGGGAAGTGCGGGGGGGTGGGGAGACCCAAAGCCCATCTGTAGGCAATTGGACATCCCCTTATGGAATGGTTGCGGGGAGGAGATGAGCCAGTCAGGATGCAGTGTAGGAACGATGAAACACAACTTTCCTCTCATTCCTAAATGCTTGCTACCCCCTCTGCCCGCCTTTGCTCGCCCCCTCCCCCACTATCATGATCCCAATTCTACCTTACAAATCTGGCTAGACCAGAGGATGTACACTGGTACAGACAGGAACTGGAAACACAGGGAATCCAGGGCAGATGATCCCTTCAGGACCAGTGGTGAGAGTGGCAATACCGGGAGAGTGGAAGGAAGGTGGGGTGGGGTGGAAAGGGGGAACCGACTGCAAGGATCTACATATAACCTCCTCCCTGGAGTACAGACAGTAGAGGAGTGGGTGAGGGGAGATGTCGAACAGTGCAAGATGTGACAAAATAACGATTTATAAATTATCAAGGGTTCGTGAGGGAGGGGAGAGCAGGGAGGGAGGGGAAAAATGAGGAGCTGATGCCAGGGGCTTAAGCAGAAAGCAGATGTTTTGAGAATGATGAGGGCAATGAATGTACAAGTGTGCTTTACACAATTGATGTGTTGTGATAAGAGTTGTATGAGCCCCTAATAAAATGATAAAAAAGAGAGATAAGAGCTCATGACTCACTGAATCCAGGAACAGGAATGGCAGTAGGATACCAGGAGGGTAAAGGGAAGGTTGGGAGAGGAAGGGAGAAAGAGGGAACTGATCACAATGATTGACACATAACCCCCACCCCCCACCCCACCTCAAGGGGACGAACAATAGAAACCATGGGGGAAGGGAGCCATTATTCAGTGTTTCATATGAAAATAATAATTTATGATTTATCAAGAGGTGCTAAGGGTGGGGGAGCATGGGAAGAAAAGAGGAGTTGATACTAAGGGCTCAATAGAAAGTAAAGGTTTAGAAAATGATGATGGCAACACATGGACAAATATACTGGATCCAATTGATGTATGGATTATTATAAGAGCTGTAAGTACCCCCAATAAAATTATATTTTAATGAATAATGATAATAAAAAGAATAGAGATTCTACAGATGGGCGGGGAAGAAGGACTTGCAGTAAAGAAATCAAATGATGTCGATTTCACTGGACACATATGCTGCACAGGATCTCTTCAAAGGGTTAAAGGACTAAGATGTCACTAGGAGAACTAAAATGTGCCTGATCCAAACTTGGTGTTTTAAAGACCTCCTATGCCTTTAAATGCTAGATGATAAATGAGAAAGACCACAGAAGGATTGATGCTCTTGAACTGTGGGGTTGGCAAGGAATATTGAAAGTTCCATGGATTGCCAGAAGGAAAAACAAATTGGGAGGAGTGCGTCCAGAGGCTCCTTAGAAATAAGGTTGGAGAAACTTCATCTCATGTACTTCAGCCATGTTATCCGGAGGGCCCAATCCCTGGAGAAGAACATCATGCTCAACAAAATAGAAGGTTATCAGAAAAGAGAGAGAGAGAGGCTCAATAAGATGGATGAACATCGTGGATGCAACAATGGGTTTAAACCTAACAATGGTGAGAATGTAACAGGGCCGGGCAGTGTTTCCTCCCGTTGAATGCAAGATTGCTGAGTCAGAGCTGATTTGATGGCATCTAACAACAACAACATGCACATTTACCAATTTTATATTACCAACATAGTAAAATTAAAATTCACAAAGGTTAGTATATTGCCCAAATGCTCTCAGCTGTTGTGAAATAGAGGTGGGATGAGAACTCAGGTCCACCTGCTACCAAACCTATGTCTTTATTCATTCATTTACTACATGAGGGGTCCCCCCAAAAAAAACCTGAAAAAAAGTTCCATTGGGTAGAGGTTTTGTAGTACACAGAATTCTGCTAGGCACTAATTGAGCAACTTACTCTGAGTTAGTGCACCCAGTGGCATCACCTGGAAAGGTTCTCTTTTGTCACAGTGAATTTTTTTCATGAAAGCAGTTTTGCTTAAACCTCGGTTTTTTTGGGGTGTGGTGTGGTGTATGTGTGTGTGTGTGTGTGTGTGTGTGTGTGTGTGTGTGTGTGTGTGTGATGGCCAATTTAAGAGAATAGCGTGCAGCTGAGAAATTTTGTTTCCTGTTTGGGGAAAATGCCAAGAAACTGTTGTGATGTTGAACACCATTTACAAGGACAGCACTATGGGAAAAACTCAAGTGTACAAGTGGTTTTCTCCTTTCAGCAAGATGAAATGTTGATTGGTGACGAACTTCATCTTGGATGTCCACCAACTTCCTGAATGGACTAAAATGCTGACAAAATTCGTGTACTTGTGTTCGAAAACTAAAGACAGACCATTGAAGATGAGGACGTTATCTGGACTATCTTGGAGCACAGTTTAGCGAATTTTAATGGAAGACTTGTGAATGAGAAGGGTCTCTGGGAAATTTGGGCCTCGGATTCTGACCGATCAGGAAAAAGAGCATTGAGTGGAAACCTACTCCACCAGACGTTTTTTCCACGGTCATTACTGGTGACAAGACATGGTGCCATTCCTACAACCCTGAAAGCAAACATCAATCAAGCCAGTGGAAGATGCCATCGTCACCTCACTCAAAACAAGCTCTCAAGTGAAATCTAAGATCAAGATGATGGTCATTTGTTTATTTGATGTGAGGGAGATAGTGCATTTGGAGTTCATTCCACCAGGTCAGACCGTTAATTAAGCTTTCTATTTAGAGGTTCTGAAAAGATTGTGTAACAGTGTGCAACAAAAAAAGGCCTGATTTGTGGCAGATGAGCAACTGGTTTTGCCACCATGACAATGTACCTGCTCATGAAGCCATCTCAGTGTGCCAGTTTTGGGCCAAAAGCAACATGCCTCTCTTGCTCCACACAGCTTACTCACCTGACCTCACTCTGTGGACTTCTTTTTTGTTTCTGAAAATGCAGAGGGACATGAAAGGACAGTAATTTGATGACATAGAGAGGTGAAGAAAAAAATGTTGGAGGGTCTGTCAGTCATCTGTGATAAGGTTGTGTTATAAAAAATTAAATACATAGCTTTGGGGGGATCCACTTTTTTGGGGGGGTGTCCCCCATGGAAATCAATTCAAAATGTGGTGAAACTATGTAGATGGGTATAATCCCAACTCTTGAATAAAAAGATCACAGAGTCATAGTAAAAAGACAACCAGTTCTGCTTTAAGAAAAATAAAAATGACCTGAGAATTTTGGTGTTTTATTTCAGGCTGTTCATGCACGTGGTTGACTTTTACAGAGGTTGCGAACCAGGTTTGGCCCTGTGTGCCCTTAGATTTAACGACCCTGTTTGTTTCTCTTTTCCTCTACAGTAGCGGCCGGGTTCCACTGCAGACACTAATCCGTTCTAGAAGGAGCATCAAGCTGCAATACAGTCGAGTCTGGATCAATTTTTCCCACAAGAAATAACTGAGAAGGTTTAATCCATCCTCAACCACCAAGTTTCTACCCTATCCTTGCCCTTTTATACAAAATATTACACAGAAATTTCAAAGTAAATAAGTTCAGAGTTAAATAATATCATTTAAATAAGCAACACCACATTTAAAAAAAGTTTTTAACAACTATAGTAAGGCCCATACCTTGAGCTTGAGTAGGATCTGCATCTGTGGACATGGATGTGGAGAGGCGGGATAAAGAGAACCATTGTTTGGAAGGGGAATCCCCTTCCATAAAATCAGCTGGAAGCTGCTTTTTAGTTTTAATTTTCTTCTTCCCTTCTTTGCCTTTTTTCACCAGAACCTGGCTGACTTTCTCTTAAAAAAATGTCTAATAGGTCTGCTTTTGGCATTTCCTTAACTGTTTTCTAAAGGGGGTTACTAAAGTATCATCAACAATATTGATAACACAGTTAACCAATTCTTTATCATGATGATGCTTTTCAGAAAACTCTTTCTTAGGGACCATTTTTAAAATCTAAAAACAGTACAAAAAGCCACAAAAACTAAGAAAACTATAGCAAAACACGTGAACACAGCCACAATGGGTTTAAACAATGTGTACTAACAATGCCAACTATGCTGAGTGACCAAACCTCTAACTGCTTTTGTTTACAAAAATCACGTGTGTCAGGTTGGATTCCAATGCTTTGTTCGAGCTCCGATGCAAAATTTTCTCGACATTTTGCCTCAAAATCCAATCATGTCGAGTGCTGATGTGGTCAAGTACCAGGGTTCTACTGTATTTTTTAGAAAATAGTTTTATTGACAGATAATTCCCATATCACACATCGTAATCCCTCAGTCACAGTAAGAAGAGTTGGGCAATCATCGTCATAATTTCAGAGCATTTTCTTCTTGTACTCGTTGCTGTTAGCTCGCCATTTCCCTCCAACCTCCCCTGCCACGCCTCTAAGTGATTATTAGTCCAGTTGCTGTCTATAGATTTACCTATCCTGGATTTTGTACACAGTAAGTTACACAAAACACAAACAGGAAGGAAAAAGCAACAATGACAAAACAAAACAGAGAAAAGCTAAAAAGAAAAGAAAGTAGAAAATATGAAGAACAAACAACTTTAATATGGGTCCAAAGAGAGCTCAAATGATAAGATGTGGCATTTTGACTATATCTGCCATAATTGACTTTACAACACTCTCTGCCTGATGGCATCCCTGGACTGTTGTCAGAGGGGGAAATGACTCTGTTACTGAGGTCAGTAGGTACTGAGGGGTTGAAACTGTGGCAGTGATATTTTAGAGATTTCAAATCAACCTCAAGACCCAAGCAAAGGTCAAGAGGACAGTGTTGACACATGGACCATGAATAAAGAATGCAAGGAGATAAAATACGTGAGCGTAGGGCGTGATGCTGATTGAAAAGCAAAAAATAATTTTAAAGCAGAAGGCAAGACTTCTAGAATCTTCACAGTCTGTGACTCAAAATGTGAAAATTCTCATTATTGTCTTGGCATTCTGTCATGAATTGAATTGTATCCATCACCCAAAAAATATGTATTCGTTTGGCTGGGCCAAGTGATTTAGCAGTCATGCAGTGATGTAATTTGACAGTTATGTAATGATGTAATCATTTCCACTATTATATGATCTGACATCATCAGCCAGTCCATTGTAAGGGGATTAGAGTAGGATTCAACACCCTTACGCAGCTCACATCCTGATTTTATGTAAAAGAATTTTCCCTGAGACGTGGCCTTGATCATCTTTTATCTTACAAGAGATTTAAAGAAGGGAGAAATCAAGAGGAAAGAAGAGCCAGGAGGGCACAGAAGCCTTCCTGTACTCTCAGGACCCCTGCCCTGAGGACCTCCGAAGGCCGGAGGAAGGTTACTGCCAAGGCAGATGAAGCCAGACAAGCAGTGCTAGGTCCAGAAATGTTGATAGCAGACAAGGACCTTGCCCAGAAAACCTGCTTTAGAGCTTGGGCTTCTGGCCTCCGAAATGATGAGACAGTGAATGTCTATCTGTTAAAGCCATCCACTTGTGCTATTTCTGCTCTGATAGCACAAGTCGATGGGACAACGCTGTGAAGATGAAGGCCATGCCTTATTATTTTCTATCCCCTTGTCCTGACGAGGCATTCTTGATGTGACCAGTAAATTACTGTTGAGTCGAACCCAACGCATGGCAGCCCTAGGTGGGTCATAGTCAGACTGGGCTCCCAGGTTTTTGGTTTTCTTTTTATTGTTAATTAGGTGTGGCGGCCATACATCTCAGAACATTTGTTTAATCCAATAATTTAGAAAACTTATTAACTCTCCCACTAGCTTTCTCTCTTCTCTCCCCTTCTCCTCATTTCCCTTTTGAAGAATATTATCTTGACCTCCACCCAAACTAACCCCTATCTCCCCTCTAACCTGGAGCTGCCCCTCCCCTCCCACTGCTAGTCATCATCAAAATGTGTTTCTTTCGGTATGGAAAACTTTCTTTTGATTTTCCCCTTATTTTTAAACAGTGGTCTCAAGACTCTGTCCTTTTGTGATTGACTAACTTCACTCAGCATAATGTCTTCTAAACTCATCCTTGTCCATCAGGGTTTCACAGTTTAAATTATCCTTTAGTTGCAGGTCCATTCTGTCTGTGACAGAGTTTCTTTTTCCATTCTTCCACTGGTAAAGTATTTAGGACATGTTCACCTCCTCGTTACTGTGAAAAACGCTGCAGTGAACACAGGTGTGTGTACGTAAGTTTGTGCTGCACCTCTTACTTCTTCGGGGTGTATGCCAAGCAAAGGGTTTGCTGGGTCCTAGGGTATATCATTCCCATGTGTTTGAGGAACTATCCTATCACTGTCTACAGTGGGTGTGCAGTTCATAGTTCCACCAGCAATGTGTGAAAGTTCCCATCTCCCCACATCGCCTCCAGCATTGTTCTTTTCTGATTTTGATCAACCTTGCTAGCAATGCTGGGGTGAGGTGGCATCTCATGGTTGTTTTAATTCGCATCTCTCAAATGGCTATTTAGAGGGCTTTCAAGAGTTGGTTTTTCAAAAGTAGTTTGCCAAGCCTCTCTTCCAATGAACGTCTGGGTAGACCCAAACCTCCAAATATTCAGCAGCAGCCAACTGCATTAACGTATGCACCACCCAGGGTTCCTCACTTCTCCTAATGTCAGCCATTGCTGTATAAGCCACCCTTCCTCACCCCCGGCCCCACCTCTCTCCTCTAGAGAAGCAGAAGAGGAAGTGGGAAACTGAGGATGCGGGTTTTGTGAAGAGATTGAACATTTCCTTAATGGATTAATTAAAATAATGAATCAAAGTAAACCCAATAGGATATTCAACTTCTGGGTCTCACTAACTTGTAAATAGGGCAGGGAGCAGAGAGGACGTGCAACTGGGATGCAGGTAAACTCAAAGGCATTATCTTTTAAGGGTACATCCCATGTATTGTATGGGTTACAATTTATAAGCCCGATAGGCACACCCAGAAGCCAAGGTTTCCTGATGCTTCGTATCTCGGGGCATGAGAACCTCTGCACTAGTATGCCTTATACAGTCTATAATTTCTGTGAGGTTTATGGCTTTACTTCCATTTGGCTTTCCCCTGAGTACTTTCTGTCCTTGTCTTCCTCTCTTTTTTTTTTAGGTTTGTGCCCTCAGATTCCACCATCTGTAATTCCTTATAACGATAGGACTGTGGACGTGGCATCATGTGATATTTTAAGTAGTAGAGCCCAGGATCATTTATACTCTAAAAATGTCTCTTATTTGTAAAGACAGTGGACTCAGGAATTTCCAGGGTCTCAGCTGCCTTGAGAAATAGACAGGTGTCCTTCTGGCTCAATCCTGATTCTGCAGGTGTTAAGGAGCCCTGATGATGTGGTGATTATGAGTTGGGCTGAGGTCCACAAAGATGAGCAGTTTGAAACCACAAGCTGCTCCAGAGGAGAAAGACGGGGCTTTCTATCCATTACAAGTTCCAGTCTCAACAATTTAGAGATGAAAAGAATGGGACCAATGGGTCTGGGGGAGATACGGGAGAAGGGGAGGTAGGAGGAAGGAAGGGGGGTTAGGGGAACCAACCCAGAGACAATGGAACAACAAGTAAACTAAAATCAATGGAGACAAGACCGCAGGATGCCTAGTGGGGCTTAATCAAGGGTAATGTAGCACTATGAATTACTAAACACAAATGAAGGCTGAACATGATGGTGGAACAAGAGGAAAGCAAAAGGAAATAGAGGAAAGAAGCAGAAAGCAAAGGACATTTATAGAGGTCTAAATACAGAAATGTACATATGAAACTATATTTGTATATAACGAGAGGGGAATAGATCTATGCAGTCATATCTATATGTTAAGAATTAAGGTAGCAGATGGACATTGGGCCTTTATTCAAGTACTCCCTCAAGGCAAGAACATTTTGTTCTAATAACCTGGCATTTCATGATGCTTACCTTCCTGACACGATTGCTGAAGATAAAGCAGGTGCATAAACAAATGTGGTGAAGAAAGCTGATGGTGCCCCACTATCAAAAGATATAGTATCTGGGGTCTTAAAGGCTTGAAGGTAGATAAGCAGCCATCTAGCTGAGAAGCAATAAAGCCCACATGGAAGAAGCACACCAGTCTGTGTGATCATGAGGTGTTGATGAGATCAGGTATCGGGCATCAAAGACCCAGGACAAAAAAAAATCATACTATTGTGAATGAAGAGAAGTGCGGAGTGGAGGCCCAAAGCCTATCTGTACACAAGTGGACATCCCCTTACAGAAGGGTTGAGAGAAGATGATCCAGTCAGGGTGCAGTATAGCGCCGGTGAAACATACAACTTTCCTCTAGTTCTTTAATTCTTCCCCCACCCCCATCCCCCCCACCCCCGCCCCACTATCATGATCAAAATTCTATTACAAACCCAGCTACATCAGAACATGTACACTGGTACAGGTAAGAGCTGGAAGCACAGGGAATCCAGGACAGATAAACCCCTCAGGACCAATGAGAGTAGTGATACCAGGAGGGTAAGGGAAAGGTAGGGGGAGAAAGGAGGAACCAATCACAATTATCTACAAATAATCCCCTCCCTCAGGGATGGACAACAGTAAATGGAGACATTGGTTAATGTAAGACATGAAGAATAATAATTTATAAATTATCAAGGGTTTGTGAGGGAGGAAGGGTGGGGAAGGGTGGGGGGAATGACTTGAAAGGGCTCAAGTAGAAAGAAAATGTTTTGAAAATGATGATGGCAACAAAGGTACAAATGTGCTTGACACGGTGGATGGATGTGTGGATTGTGATAAGAGTTGTACAAACCCTCAATACAATGATTTTGGGGGGGGGGGAGTTCCAGTCTCAGAAACCCACTGAGACAGTTCTACCCTACCCTATAGGGTCGCTATGAGTCAGCATCGACTTGATGGAAGTGAATTTGGTTAAAGGCCTCCTTGCTCTGTCTCAGGCACCAGAGTCAATAAATGCACTCCAAATTATTATAGAATCTCATGCTCTCACCAGTCCTGTGACCGCTGTATTATTAATCCAAATCTTGGATGATGAAACTCAGGGATGAGCTGACATTTTCCATGTCACCCAGCTAGTTTGTGGCAAAGCTGGACACCTCACATGGAAAGTTCTTCTCTGGCCAACATAGGAGACACTCTCACCATGTTCCCAGATACCGTGCGCTGCCTTCCATTCCTATTCCAGAGCACTCCAGGTACATAAGTGACGAGAAAAGTGCCTTCCCAACCACAGTGTCACCACAGCCGCTGCCACCCAGTGTGATAACTCATGATGTCACCCTCGGGATATAGAGAATACCTAGTCAGGTTTCTACATGTTAGTGAAAGCTTGAATGTCGCATTTATCAGCGATTACATGACTACTAACAGTTGTTTTGCGAACTCTTCGTGCATCGCGTTACATTATTAGTTACATTGCCCGTAACGGGATGGAAGTCTTTTATTTCTCTCTTTCTTGTTCTTTTCTACTTCATTGCCGAGAAAGGTACTGAAAGAGTTTCATGAATATCCCAACTCTGCAGCTGGAACATTTCACCAAGTCCGTGATCCTGAAAAGCTCAGCAGAGAGGCCAACGACAAGGCAAAGGTGTGCAGAGTCAAAGCATCATTGTCCCTGGGTGATCACGTCTGCTGTGACCTGAGCCCATCCGAGATTCAGAATGTTGGTTGGCACAGAGGGTTATTTTTGTGGGGCGTTAGTTCTTCATATGGCAGCTCATCTATTCTCTTTGTAAATAAAAGCAAACAAGACTATTTTTCTCTGCAAAAATGATTTTCAATTTAAAACATCTTCAGTATATAAGTGAATGTAACTATTCACTTTGAATTATTTTTCACACCTCACCATTTCTTTGACTGTAAATGATTACCCACCAACATGCCTTTTTCCTTTCTTACATTTCCTGTTTAATTATCCTTAGTAAGGACATGGAATTGTTCCTCACCGTGAGCTCTGTATTTGAATCTAAGGGGTTTAGTGCCGGGCTGGGAAAGGGCATGGACAGAATAACTGAACCACATTTAAGGTATAGAGAGAGTCAACTTTTCTGAGGTTTATTTTATAAAAGTTCTCAGAAATATTATTCCTCACAAAGAGCATTTGGTGTGCGTTTGTATGTGTGTTCTAAAACGAGAGAGGCTGGGGGTGGGTGATTATAGAAGCTAATAGAACCAGTAAAAAAAAAATTAGGTTGGAGCACTCCAATTCCTCATATCCTCCCATATGACTTTCCCAAAAGCCATTTGATCTGGTGCCACAGTAAAAGAATCAGAAGAAAAGTGCATGGGAAGGAGTTGGAGGAAGAGTGGAAGCAGTCGGGGTGAAGAAGGCAGGAATCGTTCAACATTGTATCTATTGTCACTTTCATCAGGCAACTCTTGGGCTGGGCAGGGGATTAGGTGCCTATAGCAGTGTTGGTGTCAGTTCAGAACATGTTCAGAGGATCTAACAACGAACTATCAAAAGAATGGATGATATAAATGATTTCTAAGAGACTCACTGATTGCTGAAATTGAGGAGTAGATGTAAGACCCAGTAGGAATAGGTCCTTTTATATCCATTGCCTTTTGGGACTGAGACCCAAACACCAAACTTACTGCCATCAAGTTAATTGTGACTCATAGCACTCTCTAGGACAGGGTAGAGCTGCCTCTGTGGGTTTCTGAAACTGTAGCTGTTTACTGAGTAGAAACCCTCATCTTTCTCTTACAGAGCAGTGAGTGGGTTTGAACTACTAACCTTGAAGTCCAATGCTTGCCCTACAGTACCATCAGGGATCTTTCGGGGATGGAGAGAAATAGCGAAACTTAACTTCAAGACTAGAGATTTAATGAAGGAAGAAACCATCCCCCAGGAAGATCAGTGTCAAGAAGACACCAGGCTAAATCGTGCCTTGGTGTGATGGTTGTGCACTGGGCTGCCGATTGCAAGGGCAGCAGTTAACCCCAGCAGCTCTGTGGGAGACAGGGGAGGCCTTCCAGTCCCGTGAAGAGTTACAGTCTCGGGGATATGCTCAGGGCCAGTCCAGCCCTGTCCTAGGGGTTCGCTATGAGTCAGCATCAACTCGATGGCAGTGAAAGACAAAAAGTGCGGGGCACATCATATGTGAGTCCCTGGTTGGCACAAAGTGCTTGCCTGCTAACCAACGTTTTGGAGATTTAAATCTATCCAGAGGTACTTTGAAAGATCGACTCCCCCACCCCCAAAAAACAGCTATCGGAAACCCTGAGCAGCATAGCTTGATCCTGACTCATGAATTAAACTCAGATGCCATGAACTGGAGTTGACTTGGTGGCAACTGGTTCAGATAACATGTAACGGGAGCCAGCTACTTCCCTCAAGAGCCTGTCCCACTTCAGCCCCAGGAGACTCTCTGTGTGCTGAGTGTCAGAAGCCAGGATGGTTCACTTGACCGAAAGGCCAAGTGAAAGGAAACAGCCTAAACCCAGAACTGTGGAGTGTTAGAGAAATCTCCCACTCCTAACTCAACACCGCTGTAGCCACAGCGGTGGCCGGGAATGGCCTGTGGAGAAAAGAACTGGGGAAATGTTCGTGTCCTAAGATAACAGAGCCACGCTCGATTCCGAATCAGATGGTACCCTGCATGTGGGTGGAAACTGCCAGCTGGATCTCCCTCGTCGCTGCCGAGAAAGTCAAGAGCACTTCAAACTGTGGGCACACAGAGTCCAGGCAGACTCCTCATCTTGCTCAAAATATCCTCTCCAGGGCCCCCTCGTTAGACAGCAGCCTGCCCTTTCCAAGAATGTTTTATCAAAAAGGCGGCTGGACACTGCTTTCTCGAGAACTCTGTTAACATGCAACTTGAGATCACCACGTATGACTCTATTTGGGGAGTGGAGGCTGACTATTTATAATAACAACGGCTGGGGACACAGCCTCCCCCTGGGACCTGCCCTGCTCATAAGGTCAAGAGCATGTGGTCACCCCTCCACGCTGGGAGGAGGGGGTCTTTGCTGCTTACACGGTAGACACAGGAGGCTGCCAGTTCAAATTGAAAATGGTTCCCTGGAAATGTGGTCTTGACAGAAATTTAATTTTTAAGAAGAAAATGTCTATCAAATCCCCAAGAGGTAACAATTCTACCCTACTGGGGAATGGAGCCAGGCAAGTCTCTGATGTTTTCCAGCCCTCTCTACCCCAGAGGGAACGATAGTGAACTGAGCTAACCTCCCAACTGCAGACAGTGACCGGACATTCTCCCCACCAAAGCTCCGGGTGCTGCAAAGGGAGTTTTATATTTACTCAAAACAAAAGAAGCAACATATTGTGAGGCGATGATCACCTGCCATTAGTGATTTAGAAATTCTCATCTCAGTTCAGTGGGCAGTTCATTACCAACCCTGACCTTGTGAACTAGCACAAGAGGATCCGCTACACGTCAATGAGTCAAAATCACGAAACAACGGAAGATAACGGAGGCTGGTCCTTCTCCTTCTAATACTGTCAAATGTACTTAAAATGGCTTTCCCCCTCTTTTATTTAAGCATTTTTGGGGGGCTGCTTAACATGGCGTTATTGTCTGTTTTGTTGCCCGCATACCCTTGTGCACAGCACACCTCCCCAGAACCACCGTCTCATCACACCCAGCTCGTCGCCTCTGAAGGACTATTAGGAAGCTGCTGACTGAGAACTCCCAGCAGCCATCCACTGTCTGCAAAGGGGCCAAAGAGTGTGGGTTGGTGAAAGCAACACCTTAGACAACAGACAATCAAAAGCTGCAGGCTCTCTTAGAGGAAAGTTCGAGCATAATCAGAACGAAGCTGGAACTTAAAATAGGACGAGTGTGGCGGTGCAGGAGACTCACCGACAAACTCGTGTGGCTTGAATGCGGCCTGTAGTACAAAATCGAAAAGGATGAGAATTCCTATTTTTGAGGAAGAAGTCAGATTTTCAATGGTAGCGCTTTTTCTAGCTCTCTTTCTGAAACCACTGGTATCGAATCTATTTCATCATCCCTGGAAGACTGAAAACTCCAATGTAAAGGCAAGACCATATGGATTTGGGGGGTCAGGAAACTAGGATTGGATTCTGATTCTGTCCCTGAGCTCCAGTTTCTTCATATGCAAAGTAATAAAAAAAAGTGTATCATAAACTGTAAATGTGTAACAAGGTAATCTGTGGAGGGTGCGTCACGCATAATTTTGGGTTCCTGAAGTGAAGGCTTCATGACGTCAAGGTATCCTGTACGTCTTTGGGTGTGGGAGTCTTCCAACCAACAAGCCATTTCGCTCTCCTGCATTGCCAGAGCTAATTTCTGAGTCTCTTCCCACCCCAGCCTTCTCCTTTCTCCTGCTTCCCATTCTGTACTGCTGTGGCAAGGAACATCATGGTTTCTAGCAAAATGCTCACTGGTAATAAAGTAAAACTTTATGAATAGTTCAATCAGGAATATTTATGTTTAAGACTATTTTAGGGTACATCCCCAAGCATATGTACTTCAGATCTTGAAAAATTGGAAGCTGTGATTCCTAAAACAATTTTAGTCACCATCAACTCAGCTCCAACTCATGTGGCCTTGTGTATATCTAACAAAAGGGAATGTGCTTGGCCCAGTGCATCGTTGTTATGGTCAGTATACTTGAACCCATCCGTACAGTTAGGGTGTCAGTCCATCTGACTGAGGGTCTCCCTTGGTTTCACCGACTCTCTACCAGCAGGGTGTCCTTTTTTAGTGAGTGTCTGATGTAAACAAGTCAAAAATCTCACCACCCTTACTTCTAATTGGTTTCTTTTTCTGGTTTCTTCTAAAATTAGTTCCTAATTATTTTCTAATTTCTTTTAAGATTAATTTTATTTCTTCTAAGATTACTTGTTCTGGAAGTCTAAGGTCTATTCAACATTGTTCTCCAACACCACAGTTCCAACACAGCCATTGTTCTCCTCTCTCCATTGCCCCGCTTCCACATGTGCACATGAAGCAATGGGTCCTGACTGCGATCACGAACACCCAAGTCATCAAAGTGGCATCTTTGTATTGTTTTTTAATGGAAGAGGTCTTTTGCAGCATATTTCCCCAATTCCATAGTATATTTGAAAAATTTAAGCTGTCATTTCTATGGATGTAGATTGTTGACTCAAGTAGGTAGTAGGATGACATCATTGACAACTTCAAATTTGTCTACATTTATTGTGATGTTGTTTACCTGTCCAATGGTGAGGATTTTCATTTCCACCCCACCCCACCCCGGAAGTGCTTCCAGTAGTCTTCATTTTGACAGGCAAGGTCTTGTCATCGCGCATCAGGTATCAGTGATACTCCTACCCCTGACCTGATGCCCTTCTTCATGTGGTCCAGAGGATTTGTTCAGTGTGCAGACCGGATACAGAAGAGGAATGTATAAAGCCCTGTCATGAGTCGTTTCCAATTTTGTGCCATTAAACGTAATAACAGCTATTTGGTACTCAATTCAAATAGAATTTAAAATGTATAAAAATGGAATTTCTTTTCCAAAGGCAAGACTGGCTTGTATAAAATGAATATTAACTGCTTGTGCTATTAAAAATAAAGAGGATTTACCCAAGGCTCTTAAAGGCTTAGAGCTGATAAAAGTACATACAAAGATCAAAGAGTTCAGAAAAACCTCAAACGTGAAACACAGGAACTCAGTCAAGCCGGAAGGAAAAGAAACTCATAAGAAGAGGGAGGAACCACACGCAAAAAATACAGATGTAGAAGAACATTTTTAAAGTAAACTTAATAAGCTGAGAGCCGAGGGAAAGATAGTATATTTATAAAACAAGAATAGAATTCTATGAAAAGATCCCAGAAAAGCACTATGAAAATCAACGTCTGGCAGCAGAAATAAAAATTCAGGAAAATGACTGGAAGTTAGGAATTGAAGAAATCTTCTAAAAAGCAAATTTGAGAGAGAAAAGGAGGGTACGATGCAGCAACAATGAAACATACAACTTTCCTCTAGTTCCTAAATACCTCATCCACCCACCCACTATCATGATCCCAATTCTACCTTACACAACTGGCTAGACCAGAGGATGTACACTGGTACAGACAGGAACTGGAAACACAGGGAATCCAGGACTGATGATCCCTTCAGGACAAGTGCTGAGAGTGGTGATACCAACAGGGTGGAGGGAGGGTGGGGTAGAGAGGGCGAACGGATTACAAGGATCTACATATAACCTCCTCCCTGGGGGATGGACAACAGAAAAGTGGGTGAAGGGAGACATCGGACAGTGCAAGCTATGACAAAATAATAATTTATAAATTACCAAGGGTTCATGAGGGAGGGGGGAGTGGAGAGGGGGGCAAAAATGAGGAGCTGATGCCAGGGCTTAAGTGGAGAGCAAATGTTTTGAAAATAACGTTCAATGAGTGTTTCCAGAAAACAAAGTTTAAAGCCTTGTTCATGCCCCTCAAGAACGCTAGCCTGTGTAAAGGTTTTGCCTCTGTGGCCCTGTAGCTCTCTGTGCATTTGTGTCGTGTGTTCATTCCACGCTGATTACTGATTGTGGCCTTATGAAAGAGCCGGGTGGCACAGAGCTGGAGGGTTCCACTAACTGAAAGGGCTGGGGGCTGAACACACCAGTTACCCTGCAGGAGAAATGCCTGCTGATTGCGCTGTAAATATGAGCCCCCGAAAGAAAGAATCCCCCCCCCCTTGGCTGTTCTACTATTCTGCTTTTTAGGGCCAATATGAATTGAAATTCTGACAAAGGATTTTGTTCTGGGTTTGCTGATCCTATCAGAAGTGGCATCTAGGTGTACTACTCATCTTTATGCCTCCCGCTCTTAGTACCATGGTCTGACTCTTGGTGGGTCCTTGATGTTGGAAGGGTTAGGTTTTTAAGTCAATATAACTTGGGCTCAAAGAACATTAAACTAGAACAGCAGTCATGAAGTTCACTGACTTTAGATGATGGGTTTTAGTGATTGAATCATTTTGAGCATTCCAAGAGGTATTGGGTTCCCACACTGTGTGAAGATTTGTATTGCCTAACCACCAAGATCCCAATTTAATTAGCTTCAGATGGATGTGTCTTTCAGCTTTGCCATCATCAGACTTTTAAAGTCTTTCTTGACAGCTGTTGGCCTCCTCATTCATGTCTATCAGGTAGATGGATAAGGGGAACCAGAAAGTGCGGCTATAAATGTGGTCATGCCAATAGACCTTCGCGAGTTATTGATGTAACAGAACGCCACCAGTGATCTCGTAGGTTATTCCGGGGAAAACAGCACAGGCAACAAGACACTTTGTACAGGGCAGAAGGAAGCAGCAAGAAACTCGAGGGTGGTAGGTCTGCACAACTGCAGAGGACACCATTCATCTCGCCTGTCCTGGAGCAGTGCTTAATCTGCCCGTAGGATATGGTGGCCTTGGTGAGATGGGAATGACAGCAACGAGTTTTTAATACTTGCTCAGAAATGCAGAAGGAGAGGTCAATGTCAAAATCACAGAAAAATTAATAGCAATAACAACAACCAACTGGCTCAAACATTGACCAACTGCCTGGTCTCCCTAATTGTGAGATAGCACTAAATTAGATTTTAGCATCCTACTCTTGAGTTTGAGTGTACAAGGAAGCCAAGCTCAAAGTCATGACGATCATTTTCCTAATTCATAACTATCTAATCCGGTGTGTCATGGTCATCTCCCATAACACATCGGGGAAATATGATGGTCTGCAGTCCTTTGTCCAGATCTCAGTCTGAGGGCAGGCAAGTGGGAGCCTTGTGGGAGGTAGATCATAGGGCAGTCGGAGGACTCTCAGAGAGCAGAGGCACTGACAGCAGAGAGATCACACATCAGGGGCACGTGCACACCACTCACTCCAGGCTATTTTTATGCAAGTTCTCTTAATTCCATCGGTCACTGAGCTTTGAAGTCATCAGTGCGCAGATTCCCATAAGACTATTTTAAGAGACCTCATTTCAGAGACTGTTATCAGCACATGCAAACATGAATACTGGACTAAATGAGTTAGCAGAAGGAGCGCATTCACACGTTTTCATAATTCAAAGGCCTCATGTATTGCTTCATTCCAAGTGGCTATCCTTTGTGGGGAACAAGTATGAGAGTCGTCGTCAGAGAGAAAGCGATGCATTGGGCCCTACGGCGCGTTTCAGACGCTCTTCTTCTCCTCCCCTGACAGAGAGTGAGCCTCGAGGGGGTTTAGTTTGCTTACTTTTTAAGTTTTTCTTTGCATGTTGTCTCCTTCATAAGCAAAGGCTTATGTGAGTTTACAAGTGGCAGTAAAGCTGCAGCCTACATGCGCTATTGACCCCAAACGTAGGATAGCAAAAAGAACGTTGCTTCCCCCATAGGACTGTTTCAGAAGGCTGCTGGGAAGGGGTCGTCGCCAATGAGTTCTGATGACTCAGGTGGTTTGCAAGGCATTTAGGCAGCATCAATAAGGGGACACGGGAGACCACACACCACCATGTTCCGTTCATTCCATTTCTAAGGTTCCATGCACTTCTCACCACCAGTGAGAAGATCACTTTGGATTTGAAAATGGGATATATTGCTAATCTAAGCATAAATGAAGAGGAAAGCTTCCAGAACGTTTCTTCCCAGCAGGTGCTGATGCACGTGTTCTATCCACACCCCTTCTCTCTGCTGCTGATGAGTTTCAGTGCACAGGACACAACGATAGTGAGTTCCAGTGCCTAGTAAACCTTGAGAGCTGCGGAGTGATTCACGACCAAGAATGGACAAACGCCAGTGGAGCCATCGCACCAGTGGAGTGGTCCATTAGGAGATTGAACAGTCTCCCACACTGCAGGTGGGTTGTTAAGCTAAAGTGAGGAATTAAATTATTCTAGCAGGTTGCCTCAGCATGGCTGGATACTGGAGCTCTAAAGGAACCTCTCACTATGCCAGATGGCCTCAGACTGTAACAAAGGAAAAGACTCCTGCCCCCGATGGACGTCACTGTCCTACACAAAGTCTAAGTGATTCAAAGGGAACACTTGGAAAGAAAAGGGAAATCAAAACCGAATTTGGATAATTGTGGGTAGCAAAATAAGTTCAGGATTCTGTGGCCACCGTGTGTAGAAGACTCAGAGGGCCGGAAGAATGCAGTAAATTAGGGGAAGATGGAAATGCACATAGATTCTTTTAGAACAATCAAGTCCCAAGCTTTCATTTGTTTTCTTGGAACTGATGTCTTAAGAAAGGCCACCCTTTTTAACACCGGAGCACAGGAAGCACGCTAAGTCACGGACAAGCTAAATCGGACACTCTGACACCCATTAGGCTGCCCTTGCTAACAAAGCCCAATTCTAGTTCTAAACCAGAAAGAAGAGAGCAAAGACCAACCAGTAGTCAAAGTCCTTACACAGGAACCTGACAGAGTGCTAGCCTTGTGATACAACTTGGGTGTGCCTGTTACAGGTCTGGCAGGTAATGTAAACAAGTGAAACCAAATGGTGTATTGACTAGTAAGCATTGGAACTTCGTAAACTGGCAAGTTGATGCTATGTGAAAAAAAGAGAGCCTTCCTTGGCCCTGAGATCTGCAGTAACACCCAAAACAGGATCTATGTTGTTGTAAGACAGACTGTAAATTTTACTTTTTAATATACAGAATCTTTTCATATTGATGACTTTTTAAAAAGTGTATTATTCAGGCAAAAACCAATCTAATTCACGAACCTCTTGAGTATGAAAAATAATCTATAATATTATACAATGAGTTCACCACTCTTCTCTCAGTTTGTTGTACTCTGGTGACTCGTGTGTTGCTGCGATGCTGGAGGCTACCTGTGCCAACAGTACGTACAGTACCAGCAGGGTCACTGATGGTGCAGAGGGTCCAGTGGAGCTGTTAGACGAAGACAGACTAAGAAGAGGGGGCTGGAGATCTGCTTCCTGAAAGACACGGGCCAGTAAGAACTCTGTGAATGTAGTGGGACTGTGTCTGATACGAGCCTCTGGAGTTGAAAGGCACTGAAAATACGATGAGGAAAATGCTGCCTTCTTAAAGTCGGGTCAATCTTACTGATGTGGATAGAGTCAAGCTTTAGGGACCTCCATATGCTGATATGGCATGACTCAAAATGAGAAGAAACAGTGGGAAATAGCCATCAATAATCAGAGTGTAGAATGTATGAAATATGAATCTAAGAGAGATGGAGAAGTTAGGAATGAAATGGAATGCCTGGCAATGGATACCCAAGGTTATTAGTGATCTCAACCAGATTGGCATTGATCACTGTGAATCAGATCGTCATATAATCTACTATGATAGATTGAAGAGGAATAGCTTCACTTTCATGACTAAAATACCATTTCAAGATCTATCCTGAATTATAATGCCATCAGTGATACGATGACACCCATCTGCCTACAAGGAATTGTATTCAGTGAATACAATCATTATTTATAACTAAAGTCAAAGATGAGATGAAAGTTTTTATCAAATTCTACAGTTTTACAGGCAGATATTGATCAAGGATATAATCAAGATGTATTGAAATTTACTGGTGATTTGGAATCCAAAAGTTGATCCAAAAAAGAAGATCAGCACTGGAAAACATGCCTTTGTGATAGAAATTGTGCAAGAGATCACATGATAGAGATTTCAAAGCTAACAAATTTACTGGAAGCAACCCTTTACAACAATATAAATGGTAGCTACATATTAGACCTCTCTGAATACAGTACCCAGGAATCAGATTGACCGCAATTGTGAAGAGACACAGAGCTCAATACCATCCATCAAAACAAGGCCAGGGGTGGATTGTAGGACACACCATCAATTGATCACACGCAAGTTCCAGTTGAAGCTGAAGAAAATGAAAACCCATTCAAAAGTGCCAATGTACAATTTGAGTGCAATCCATCAGAATTTAGAAACCTTCTCAAGAATAGATTGAGTGCACTGATGACTAATGAGTGAAGACTAAACGCGTTCTGGAATGGTATCAAGGACATCCTACATGAAGACACCCAAAAGTCATTGAAAAAAGCAAATGGTTTCATGAGACTGACTCGTTCCCTAGAACAAAAAGGAGCTAAAAGGAATGGAAGGACTGAACAGAAGATTTCATAGGGCAGCTCAAGAAGACAGAAGGCTCTATTACAATGAAATGTGAAAAGACCTAGAGTTAGAAAACCAAAAGGGAAGAACAAACTTGGCATTTCCCAAGCTAAAAGAACTGAAGAAAAGTCAAGCCTTGAGTTGCAATATTGAAGAACTCAATGCAAAGATTGAATGATACAGTAAACACCGAAAGAAGATGGAAAGAATATACAGAGTTGCTCCAACAAAAGGAATCTGTCAATTTGTTAACAAGATTACAGTCTTCAGTGAGGATTACACTTCAGCATAAAGGAAACAAAAAGCCTCACAACTGAACTATTAGGTAACATCATGATAAACAAAGAAAAGATGGAAGCTGTCAAAGATTTTCGTTTACTTGACTCAACACTCGTGAAACTAGAAGTCAAGAAATCGAACAACATTTTACATAGGGCACCTCTGTTGCAAAAGGCCTCTTAAAGGTGTTAGGGAGAAAGATGTTGCTTTGAGGAATAAGGTAAGACTCTGTCAAGCGATGTATTGTCAAGCACATGTGCGTAAAAGTCAGATAGTGGAAAAGGAAGACCAAAGAATGGTTGTCTTTGAGTTATGATATTGGCAAACAAAATCAAATATACCACAGACTGCCTGTAGAATGAACAAGCCTGACCCAGGATGTTCCTTAGAAGTGAGGTGGTGAGACTTTGACCCACATATAAGTTAGTTTTTAAAATCTCGTGGGAAAAAAATAGAAGAAAAAGATCATTGAATTTTGCCATGAAAAATTTTGAGGTCCCCAGGTATTTTAGAAATATTTTCCAGAGAAGCCAGCTTCAAAAAGCCGAGGACCAATGAAAAAGAGGATGTACACACAATAACAAGCCATTTGAAAATGACAATGCCTAAGAGCAGAACCAATTACACAATTTGCAGGCTCAAGTGCAAAATGAAAAATGTGGAGTCCTTGTTCAAAAATGAAAATTTCAAGATGGCAAGATGTGGCATCCGAGCATTAGCTGCTTTGAAGTATAGGACCCCTTAAGACAGTATAGATTACATGTTCGTACCTAAGAATGGCTTTGGACATAGCAGGATCTCAGAAAATGGTAGATTAGTTAAGGGTCCCAGGAATAGAGTCCTTTAATGAAAATCCCTGTTACGAATGGTTTATAGATTTCAATGCAAATGTTAAAGGCTGGAGTCTGTATTCCATCCAGCGCAGTCTCTGTATAGAAGAGGGACAATTGGACAACTCTTCTGGACATGATTGAATTATTGAATCATAAGACATGTGGATGAAGTGCTAATGAAACTGTGAAAAAGCAAACAAAACCCTTGAAAGCCTATGGAGCAGAGCTCCACTCTGCCACCCATGGGTCACCATTGGTTTGAGCCGACTCAATGGCCACTGAAAAAATAGTTAACCAGACTAAAACTGAACAAAAACATAGGCAAGAGCTTGAGGATCAGAATTAAAAATAAACTATGGCTAAAGGATGGGAGTAGACATTTCAGATATGATGACTTCTTTTTAAGCTTAAAAAAAGATATATGAGGGGTTACCCATGCAAAACAGGAAATTTTTGTTTCAAAGCCATGCGTTTAATTTTTTTTTTTGTTACTCAACAACCTTAAAACCTTCAAAGTGTTCTCCATTACATTCTCAGTTTCTCAAATCTGCAATTCCATTCTTAGAAACATTTTTCAAACTCATCTGTTTGGATAGCTGACAGCACCTCGCTGGGTTTTTATTCCTTCGTCATGTCTTCTACGTTGTCAAATCATTGTCTTTTCATATCCTTCTTTATTTGTGGAAGCAAAAGGAAGTTGCTCAGAGTGAGGTTAGGTGAGTCAGGTGCATAGAGCAAGAGAGGCATGCTGGTTTGTTGCCAAAAACTGATGCACTGAGATGTCTGCATGAGCAGATGCATTGCATGGTGGCAAAACCAGTGTTCCATCTGCCACGTATCAGGCCTGTTTTGTCACACATTATTACACCATCTTTTCAGAACCTCTAAATAGAAAGCTTGATTAACAATCTGACCTGGTGGATAGAACTCCAAATGCACTAAGAGTCAACATTTTCATCTGTTTGGGAAGTTGACGGATGTCCAGAATGAGGTTTGTCATCAATCGACATTTCACCTTTTGTGAATCGAGAAAACCACTCGTAGAGTTTTTCCTAAAGAGCTGTTTTTGTAAGCTCTGTTCAACACCACCACGGGTTTTGCAGCATTTTTCCAAGCAGAAAACAAAATTTCATAGTCACATGCTCTCTTACACTGGCCATCACAAAAAAGGAGGTTCGAGCAAAACTGCTTTTACAAATAAAAATTCACTGTGACCAGAGAGAACCTTCCCAGGTGATGCCACTGGGTGCACTAACAGAGCGAGTTGCTGGATGCTTGCTTAGTTGGGGAAAATGTGTACTAGAAAAGCTCCACCTAGCAGAGCTTTTTTCTGATTTTTTTTTTGGGGGTACCCCATTATATATGCAGTAAAGAGCACTAATCTTAAATGTATGCATAGATAAATGTTTACATACTGGTATATTCATGTAACCATCACCCAAATCAAGATATGAGCAAGAAGGCTTCCAACAATTTCTGGAAATTTTTCATTTTCTTCTCATTCCATTTTCCCATAATTTTTTCAAAGTCTCTTGTACTCGTTCCCTCACCATGTGTCCTTGAGAGTCAAGCATGTTGGTGCAAGTTGGTGAGATTTGTTGTTTTTGCTGCTACCTAGTATGAATACCACAATCTATTCATTCCACTCTGATGGACACTTGGCTTATTGGCAGTTTAAGGTGACTATGAATAAAGCTACTAGAACATTTGTGTATGTTTCTGGTGAGAGCATGAACATGTTTCCATTGGATCCTCACCTACAATTGGAATCACTGGGTCATGGAGTGGAAGTTTGAAAGCTTATATAACCATTCACATTGTATTAGAGATCTAGTTGTACTATACTCTCTGCACATAGTTGGTATTATCAATCTTTCTCATTTTAGCCATTCTGCTGAGCATACAGAAGTATGTCCCTGTGGTTTTAATATGTGTTTCCCCGATGACTAATGCATTGAAAGCTTTTTGTTCAAATGGGAATTTCCCTTTTGAATATACTCTTTGAAGTAGCTGTTCAAATCTTTCCTGTTCTTAAAAATGGATCTGTCTCGTTTTTTTGTTTTTAACTTGCAGGAGTTAAATACCCTTTTCATGCTATGATTATTAAGGTCTGTGGCTTGACTTTTCAATTTCTACCTAGTGTTCTCCGTTCATTTTAATGAAAATCTGCTTTTTGCCACGCTTTTCTTTCATGGTCAGGGTTTAGAGTTTCCAGTGTACGAAACCTTTGCCTACCCAAGGTTCCTGTTTGCTTGCTTGCTTTTCCATTTCCCCTTTATCTTCTTTGCATCTTTATTTCTCTTTCTCTTTTTATCTGCTCATCAAATGTTTTCTATATATTTTAACTTTAACTATTTTACTGATATCCTTTTATTATTATTTTAGTATTTAAAATATATTCCTGATACATTCTACCTTAGATTACCACTTTTGCCCCTTCCTGAATAGGGTAAGAAAGTTACAACTGTCTTACTTCATTTATCTTTCCTCTTTTTTGTTGTTTCATTTATTCGTTTGTGTGCTATTTTTTTCATATGCCATACTAAATTCCATAAGGCAAATATAAAACTCTATCTGAAGGTATTGGGACCTGCCAACAACAATGAGCAAGATGTCCTTTTCAGGGCTAAGGTACGTCTGATCCAAGCCAGAATATTTTCAATAACCTCATATGCATGTGAAATTTGGGTAGTGAATAGGAAAATTAAGGAAGAATTGTTGCATATGGTTGATGGTGCTAATGAATAATATCAAAATAGGCCATGGACTGCCCAAAGCACAAACAATCTGCTAGGAAAAGTACAGCCAGAATGCCCCTTTGGAAGTGAGGTTGGCTAGAGTTTCTCTCACGTACTTTGGACGTGTCATCAGGAGAGACCAGCCCCTGAGAAAGAGATACCATGCTTGGTAAAGTGGAAGGGCAGCAAAAAAGAGGAAGGACTTCAACAAGATGGATTAACACAGGGGGTACAACAATGGACTCAAACACAACAATTGTGAGGATGACTCAACACCGGGCGGTGTTTTGTTCTGTTGAACATAGGGTTGCTCACTGAGACCAGTGTTTAGAACGGTGGGTAAGGAAACTAGAGGGCTTTTAAGGATATGACCCTTAGCTATCTATATCTCTCTTTAATTTTAAATTTGCCTTTTTATTTGTGGACTATAACACATATAAAGAAAAACATATGTAGTTACACAGCCAAGCATTTGTTATTTTCTGTGTGTTTTTTAGACATAATTTTATTAAGAATGTCAGTGTGAGTATATCACTGTTACTTTAATTTGTATTTCTCTTACAGATAATCAATGTGAGCACTTCTTCATATGATTATTGACCTCCTAGATGTTATCTTTAGTAAATTATCTATTCATATTTTGTGCCCACTTTTTAATTGGGTTATTTGTGTTTTTCTTATTTAAGTGTTGTTGTTTTCTAAAGAAAAAAAATGAACATAGGGTTGCTATGAGTCTGAACCAACTTGACAGTGCCTAACGACGACGATGAGGAGGCCTTGAAGGGTCAAGAGTCAGGGAAGTCGGAAGAAGGAAAGTCTGGCAGAGTGACTCTGATGTTCTGGGTCTCCATTATCCTCGAAGCAAACACGGAATCGAAAGAGGAATTGAAGTAACTCAGAAACTGGTCATCGATGATCATTAAAGGAAACAAGCAAACACGTTTTAGGTCCCAGATCCTGACCCCGACTCACATCTTGGACACTGTCATAACTATCTGTAGCCCAAAGGCTTCGTGGATTCATTCTCCATGCTCTTCATTGACTTGGAAGATCTTGATGGGCAGCCCTAGTGGCTAGCTAGCCGTCTTTACCCAGGTCCCACTCAATGATTCCCATTAGGAAGTATTCAAATCAGAGACATAAAATTTCAAAACTGTTAAGTCAGTCTAATTTGAAGGTTAACTTTCCACTTTGATTAAACGGTAGCCAGGACAGCTACATTTGCTGTGTGCTTCCTATCTACTAGGCATGGAGTAACGTATCTTAGGCCCTCATTTCCCCAAAGGAGGAACCCAGATCAGCACCATCAGCATCACCTGGGAGCCGGTTAGAAGTGTAGACTCTCAGGCCCCACCTCACACCTTCTGAGACAGAATCTGCTCTTGAACAAGATTCCCCAGGTGTTTTGTGTGTGAATTAAAATTTGAGAAGCAGAGGACTAGACTAATTTTTCAATCCTTGTAACAGCTTGTTGATGGAGACGTTATTATTATATCCCTTTAATAGAGATGAAAACTGCTTTTCATATCTTTTCTTAACTCTACTCATCCACACATGGCTGGCTGTCTGTAGTGGTAATGGAAACACATTTTAAACCCTGTTTTCTCTGGCATCCCTAACCATGACATCAAATTTCCCACTGAAGGCTTCTGCCTCAGTGTCTGGTTGAGGCACAACATGAAAAGCCATTTCCATTCTCCTGTGTTTTTTTAATAACTAAAATCACATTGCTTCTCCATTTCAACTGATACCTTTATTTCATGGTTTAGATTTATTGATCTATTTGAATTCCTTAAGCTGTTTTGGATGTAATGATTCATTAGAGATAAACTTTAAATGAAATGTCACCCCAGCCTGCTTAAAACAATTCTATATTCAGGTATGGGCACACAGGTTTACTGAAAAATTAGTCCAATCAAAAGGCAATATCGGGTGATGATATGATATCTGTATGATTACATGATAGGCTAACTATGATGCCTTTTCACCCAATTTAGTTTCTTGGTTTTGCTGCATATCATCTAGAATTAAAATGAACTCACAGGCCCTGAACACACTTAACAATGGACAGAGAGAAAGCTGTTTCCAGTGATTCAGACAGATCTTCCACTGGCTTCCAAGGAGCAAGGCACTTATGCGAAGCATGGTAGATGTATTAACAAGGACATGTGTGCCATTTTCTCAGGAAGTGTACTATTGTTGGAAATGCTGAAAGTTAAATAATGTAATTTTGAAAACCAATGAATGGCAACATAGGGAGGAGGTCTGGCCAGATTCCCGGAATCTCAGAGAAGGGTACCTGCTGGTAGCTACTGAAATAGAACACTGGGTTTCTCAATGATGCGTGACATGGATTTGGTGCAATAAAAACTCCCTTTGATTATGAATTTAAAATTAAATGGACAGTGGTAGCTCTATAAACCCCAGGAGCGTTGCACGAAGACACAGCGAGTTCTAGAAACATTCCCACTCGTGGGCACGTGCCCTGTTTCATTCTTTGTTGATGCACATCGTACTGTGCCAGGCCCAGGGGCAATAGAAAGACGTAACACATCAAGTACAAGGAAGGAGTTGGCTTGGCTTCAGGATAGTCATGTTCCTACCCTAACTTCCCCCATCCTTCAAAGCCAGCCAGCAGAAAGAGACTCAAAGTCACAGTGGCATTCTCGGTCCCTTCCAGAGAGTCATTGTCCCTCTCTGTTCCTCAGTACCTTCACCTGTAAAATGGGGTGATTGTGCTCGCTTCACTGAGAATGCTGGGAACACAATGTGAATGAGTCCTCTCCTCTTCTCTCCTATCCTATTTTCTTTTTCAAGAAGTTAGAGGAGCCAAGACTAAATAGGACGGCAGTGGGCTCTATAAGGCCACAGGTCTGCAAATTCCTGTCTTGTCGGTGGACCCCGCAATCCCTCCTAGTGCAGTCAAGGAATGGTTTCCCTGTAATTGGCAAGCTGGGCGCGATGCTGTTATAATTCTCTCTGGAGGCGTTCCCTGAAAAGAGGGTGGAGTGGATTTCATCTCCAAGACCACTGCTGAGAGAGAAGACAGCCACTTAACCTTCTTGGGAAGTGACCGCCAACCAAACAGATGCCATTAAAAAGTGCCCGATGCATGTGGTGGTACCTGTGCCATTTCTCAGAAGCCAACTTGGACCTTCGTGTATCAACTGCTAAGGAAGCCACTGCTGGGTCAATGCACGTAGTCCGAAATTGTATCGTCAGTCCTTCTCACGTTTATCTCTTCCTTCTATTTTTGTCGGCCAATTGACGCTTACTTTCCATGTTTGTTGGTTAGCAAATGTTCATCATATTCTGTAAATTGAATTTGGGGTTTTTTTAAAATCCTCCACCCAGGTAACCCTTCCCCCTGCCCCCATAGCCCTCCACATTTGAAGCCCATCCTTGAGTTCTGTTTCCTTTAAAACTGTCGTTGGGAACAGGATCAGAAGAGCCTTCCACTTTCGGCATCTGTTAGATTAAATGAAACTCTTGCTACCATTGGCAACTGGCACACAGGGGGTGTTTTTATGGATCTCACAGAGAATTTTGGCTATTTCACATCTCTAATGGAAAATGGGTATTTCTCTAAAAACGCTCTGTGCATAAATCAAGTAAAGAAAACAGAGCTGTGGTGTGAGTGTGTTTTGTTTTCTCCCAGTTAGTTAAAAATAGTGACGTGAATCTAGGCCAATGCTCTGATAGCTCTGTTGACTTTCCACCTCAAAGAACTTCTTACTGTCCCGGGGGGAACCATGGACATTTTTGCGTGTGGTTCCATGTTTTCTGATCCCGAGGAATGTGACTGATGATGGCTGGGGCTCAAACTACCAACGAATTCTTAGAAGAGGTGTGTTTTCAAAACAACACACCACAATCCGAAGTGCCCTTCCCCAGACTCTGTTACTCAGATTTAAGCCCTGGTTTCGCAATCTTCTGGGGCCTGCTGTACTTAGTCTTTTCTCTCACACTCAGCTGCAGGTTATGATTTCTAAGCCCTTCGATGCCGCTTAAGGACAGAACATGTTGAAAAGAGATCTACCTAAGCATGCTCTACACACACACACACACACACACACACACACACACACACACACACACACACACGGCTTTACTCCACCCTCACAGATGTTCTTCCGAAGGCCGCTTGTTGTGCTGGGTTTCCCAAGGAGGTCGCTGAGGAAACTCTCACCACAGAAATGCCCTCAAGCTGCTTGGCTGCACCACACGGTACATGGAAACTCTGAGTCACTCTCTTCTGCTCAGCTCCACCATGGAGTTCAAAAAGAGCTCCCCAGCTGAGCGCCGCATCAGAGGGCCAAGGCTGAAACAGAGGAGCGGCTCCGGTGGACAGGGAAACGATTTTAGGCAGAGGCCTGGAGCAGGTGTAGAACTTTTTCTTCATCCTGGCTGGGGGATGGCCCTGGGGGTAGGCTCACGAGGGGAAAACCTGGCACAGGTGTGGTTGCTGAACAGAGCTGCTCTTCGCCCCCCCCCCCCCCGAAGTATAGGCAGTGTTGAATGCAGCGTCTCTTGACTTCAATGAAGTAGCCCATGAACAAAAACCGATCCCCAAGCATCAAATAGTATCACTTCTGGTAATTTCCTTAGCTTATTATTAAATAACAGGGATGATTTAAGTCCCTGGGTGACACAAACGACTGGTTACTCATCTGCTAACCAAAAGGGTGGTGTTTCGAGTGCACACAAAGAAATCTAGGGTGAAAGGCGAGGTGACCTTTTCCCAAAAAATATACAGGCACTGAGAACACAGTGGAGCAAAGTTCTAGTCTGAAACACATGGGGCAGCAGCAAATAGTTTAGGGATGACTGATTACCAAGGAGAAGAGGAAGAATACTTAAGAGACTCAGAACACTGACTTTCGAGTTAGCAATCTTGGGTTTCAATCTCCACTACTTATTAGTATGTCATACTAGCAAGTTACTTATCTTTTCTAAGGTTTACTTGCAGGACTCTATAAGAGAAATACGGATATCACCTAGCTTGTGGGACATCTATAAGGATTACTCTATATATGCGTGTATAAGCCGGGTTTGTCAGTACATTTTAAAATGCAGTTTTGTGGCAGAATTAGGTACCTCGCCTGATATTCGGGTCAGCTTGTACTTGAGTATATATGGTAGATGAGGTAGTGCTGATAAACACCTAGGGCGATGAATGGTATATGGAAAAGTAAATCTGAGTGTGGGGGAAGCTTTATCTTTGACCTGAGAAATAACCTCAAAAACCTTGGAATTTTTCCAACAATTGAGATTGGAGTATCTATAATGAGGTTGTCTGACAACACCTGAAGCTTTATGCTAGTGAGATAACTCGTGTTGGAAGCAGAGTAGGCCGGAAAGACCACCTGTGACATCTGCTGATCTCAAGAAGGAGCACTTGATTCAACCAATCATGATGATGTAATGAGACCCAATGGTGGGTCCTAGACATAGACGATCCATGGTCTTCCTGGTTGGTGAAAGACCCTGAGATATGTGAGCAGGTAGTGGGTCTCTTTGGAAGACATGGGAGTTCTGCACTAGAAATGCTCTTAACCTCACTCTATCCATCTCTTCACTTATAGCCATCCTTTTTTTTCCCTCCAAAATTAAGAAGTCATTCTCCAAAAATTATAGAAGCCAGGGGCATAGTAGGAGCCAACAGGTCAGAAGTAAAGGACTCCCGAGCTTGAGGCGGGCATCTAGAGGTATAGTGGGGAAACCCTGAATTTGTAGCCTGCATGTCATAAGGGAGTGTGCCCTGTTGACTTCCAAGCTAGTACCTGGAGCTGTAATTTTTGGGCAGACTGGCCAATCTGGAAGACCGTGCCTTGTACCCTGTGAGATAGGGCCTAGTTTAGGGTGTTAAGGTCTCAGAAGAAGAGCTGCGTGTACAACCGGTATCAGAACAGATGTGGAATAGAATTTATAATAAATTAGTATTAATCACTTATAGTTTGGTGCCAGAGGAAGGACAAGAGCCTTAATGTTCTTGCCTGAGAGTTAATTATGCCAATATTTCATTTTACTGTACCTAGATTATGGACACAACATCTGTTTGTTGGCTACCTGAGGTTTACGAAGCACCTACTGTGCTTGCAAGGAGCCATGGTGGCTCTGTGGGATTGGCCTGGGTGGTTCAAACCCACCAGCCTCTTCCTGAGAGAAAGATGAGGCTGTCCCCATACAGGTGTATAGTCTGGGAAACCCTGTAAGTGCGGGTTGCTATGATTTGGAAATAATCCATGTCAGTGGGTTGGAGGATCTTGTATTCCTAGCACTTCAGAGAGATAATGTAAGCAGGAAAGGTTATCTAAGAGTTTACACAAGAAGGAAAGAAAGTAAATATCCATTTTTAAATTGTGTCATCAATGAGCTAGCCCTCCCCCCCCCCCACCAGTATGGCTAAGGTTTTTTAAAAATAGGAGAATGGGGGCCCTTCCCCTCTGTTGGTGTCAATGCCCACTGTTCAGCTGCTGTAGAAGAGAGTTTGGCTCATTAACTACACACCTACCCTGTCTGCCATTGGGTTGATTCCACTTCAGAGTGACTCTGTAGACCTTTTAACTCTCTTTTTCTCACTGCAATGGAGTCAATTTGAACCTATAGCGACCATGTAGGGCAGGGAAGAACCGCCCCTGTGAGTTTCCAAGGCTGAACTCTTGATGGGAGTAGAAGGCTCCATCTTTCTCCCAAGTTAGACCCATGGAGCTATTCTGTTCTGTCCTACAGGGTTGCTATGAGAAGTACAGTATCAAACAAACAAAAACCCCATTGTTGTCAATTAGATTCTGACGCACAGACAATGTGTGAAGTTTCCACGGCTACATCTTTACAGGATCCGATTGCATCATCCTTCTCCCTCCCAGTGGCTGGTGGGTGTGAACTGCCGGCCTGAGAGTTAGCAGCTGAATGTCTAACCCACAGTGCCACTCATGGTGTACATCCCAGAGACGTGACAGCATCAGCACCGCACATGTACTCCAGTGTTCATTCCAGCACTAGGGCCAATAGCCATCAAGTAAAACCCATCCGAATCCCCATAAACAGATGGACCGAGCAACAAACATGGCGCCTGCACACACTGCAATATTGCCCATTCATAAGGAGAGAGTAAGTCCTGAGACATCCTACATAATTGATGAGCTGAGGGCTGTAGGGCAGTTATAGAAGGGCACATATTCTATGATCTCACGGATATGAAATATTTAGACGAGGAAAATGCATAGAGATCGAAGTTTATTAGCGATCCTCAAGGCTGAGAGGAGGGAAAGGAGGAAGAAGAAAGCATCGTTCAGGAAGCACTGAGCTTTTGTTTATGGGGGTGGAAAATCTGGCAACGGATCATTGGTGATGATTACACAACATAATACAATCAGGAAGGATGAATTGGCAAGTGTGTTGCACGTATGTATTTAATAGCAACGAAAAACAATTGTGCTAAAACCGTATCAGACTTCAGAGAAGAGGTCAGCCTTCAAGGAAGAGGTAGAATTTAAGCTACACTTTGATGAACACCTAGAACTCGGAGTAGAGTTTCTATGAGAGCGTTCTATACCCTCTTGGCCTTCGCCCGCCAATTTCTACCTAAACTCACTGCTTACATCCCTCATCTGCACATGTCAGAGCAGCTTGGACTCCTGGACCCACAGGGCCATTTTTAGAGTAAAGATACTCGTCTAGGAGGTGAAGACTGTGAGGAGAGGAACAGACCATCTTCTTGACTTGATACTGGTCTCCTCCTATGAGCATGCACGTAGGAAGAAATCGTGTTTGGCAGATAGTCTCTTTCCATGGCTTTTATTTATTACTGAAGAAATTATGCTTTAAAAATCATTTCATCAGGAGCCCTTACAGATATAACATTCCATAGTTCAATCACATCAGTGTTGTGCAATTGCTATCACATTACCTTTTTTAAAGAAAGATCATCTTATTTCCTTCTGTTCCATTGTTTTGGGCTTGATCAGCATGTCTATGAATTTATATTGAATAAAAACCTCCACCCAAAGAGTGTGACTAGTATCTTTCTTCTTATATAACTCTGTCTGTGTGATTTTTTTCCCCCTGTCATTCTCAGCATCCAACTTTATATTTGATATAGACTTGATTTTCTTCCCTGAAGAACCTGAGTCTTGATTTGCAGTCACTGCCATGGATGGAAAGACTTGGAGAATGGGTACAAGAGTCGCTGTACAAGTTGGAGCCAGGTAGGAAACAAATGGCACTCCTAAGGAAGCCGGTTGGAGGCAAATTTAATAAAGGGACTACTTTAGAAGGAAGAGCCCCAAGGGAAGTGCAGCTCCTCAAGATCAGAAACAAGAGAAAGGCTTTACCACCTGTGTGAGACAGGGTTCTGTAGAGAAACGAATCCAAGCCACTTAAAATTATACATATATATGTATAATTTTGTATATATATACATATATATAGAGAGAGAGAGAGATGGATATATACAATATAAACCATAAACAGCTAATTAGTCCACAGAGCAGTACAAATGGTTCGGTTCAACTCACGTCCATTAAACAGTTAATACACTGGCAGTCCTTCAACTCACGAGGGCTGCTGGGTGCAAGTCAAGGAAGCAGACAGCTGAGTCTTCTGTAGAGCAATATGGGTAGTCCAGTCATAGGCAGCAAACAGCAGGGCAGGTCACCAATAGTCAGCCAGATGACCGGGTCTGACAGTCCCCAGCTCAAGTAATGGATACACCAGCTGTGTGGCGAAGCAGGTCTTGAAGGAACCTCAAACCACAATGACACAGTCCCAGATTGGTGTCCCATAGGTAGTGTCCCTCTCAAGTTGAGGTAGAGAATTAGCTAAGGTAGCCATACACTGGTCAGATCATCAGAGAGCAAGAAACAGAAAGGCGAGGCTCGCAGAACCATTTATCTCTTTGCCCTTCAATTAAACTGCAACCTAATTAACCCCACATGTGTTTATTGGCCACGTTGGCACAATAATCCTACCTATCACACCACTCAAGGCTTGAACAGGCAAGTGATAAACATGAAGACCAGAACCCAAAGAGAGAGGAGAGACTGCAGGGATAAGAGAAGACCGCCCTGAAGAAGCTGTGGCTTCAGGAAAGAAATGCAGAACCAGCAATATCGACAGGAAGGAAGCTGAGGAAGTAAACAAACACTTGAACCTCACTCTACAATCTTCCACTAGGACTCTCTACTAGTCACACCCAACTGGCAGCCAAGTCAAGGGAACCTGCTGATTCAGCCGTTACAGGTTGGCCTCCAGGGAACATGGACCAGCCTGGACAACAGGAAAGAGCAGGTTTGGAAAGAACCGTGGAAAATATCCAGTGCGACAAACTTTTACTGTAGCTTATTCACTTCATGGGGCATAGCGTTTCAATTCTTCATTCACACTGGAAGCCAGTCAGCAAGCAGTATCTATTATGGGTTAGGATTCAGTACAGAACAGGCTCATCTTTTACGCTCAATAAAGAGCAAAGGGTGAAGCGTTCTTGAAGTTCTTTCAGTACTTCTGCTGCTTGACTTGCTTGCAAACGTATATAATGAAAACATATACACGTTCCTGAAAACACATTTGGATACGCAAAACAATATATAGGCATTGTTTTACAAATGGAAACTAGAAGAAAAATCATTTAAAAGAAAGAAAAATTATCTATAATCTTAATATCCAAAGATGACGTTGTTAGCCTTTGGGTAGATCCTTCACTCTTTTCCTGGGCATGTGATGTGAGTGGGTATTCTTACGTGACAAAAGCGGACCCCTGCTGGTTGTACTTTTTATATATATATATATATATACCTAGATTTTTCACTTACTATTATTTGTGAGCACATATTTGTGTTACTGGCTACACGGTATTTACCTTATGACTATATTATAACCACTTTAGACTTGCAATACTGTACTGTTTGCAATGTCTTATTGTTACAATTACATCGCAATGACTATGTACAACTTTGAATACAGTGTACTTGAGTTCTTGAACTTGCTGCCCAAATTCTCTACAGAAAGGAGCAGGGTATTTTTGTTGTTGTTTGTGTTTTAAATGAAAGTCTTTCCATTCCTTTAGGGCTTCTTTGTTTTTCTGAGTATCAGTTTTTCAACAGTTTTTTTAGCATAAATCCACAGATCATCAATCCAATAGTTCAGTCTCATCAAGAAGAGTTGTGCCATCATCACCACAATCAATTGTAAAACATTTTATTCACTCTTGCACTCAGTTACTAGCTCCCCATTTCCCTTCAACCTCCCCTGCCGCGCCCCTAAGGAACCGTTAACAAAGTTACTGTCTCTATAGATTTACCTCTCTTGGATTTCATATACAGAAAAATATTTTTTTACAAACCCAAACAACTAACAACAATAACAAAGTAAAACATAAAATCTCAATCAAAAAGAGCAGAAAATATTAGAAGCCAAAAGGAATTTAAATGGATCATAAGTGAGATAAGATGCTTTATTTTAACCTAATAATTTATTTGTATAATTATATTTTTAATAAATAAATAAATAGATAGCTATTTAACCTAAGCTGCAACAATACACTTTCCAATGCATTCTGCATGATAGCTAGGCTTTCACATCCCTGGTCCATGGTCACAGGGATTTACCAGGGGCTTAATTCACATGTATTTCCCCTTTTTTTTTTAACCGAAACAGCTTTAAAGTGGGTGAAAAGGGAGATCGAATGATAATTTACTCCATTTTGGCTTACGCGCGTCTGCCAGAATTGACTTTACAATGTTCTCTGTCTGATGGCAGGTCTATTAACATTCTTCCACGATGATTGCAAGGGATTCGCCAGCGGGTTTTGAAAGCCATTTTCAAAATTAATCGGTAAGCAAAAACCAGAACATTTGTGCCACTCATTTGCGGATTTTAGCCGCACTATTTTCATATGCAGATTGAAATGTGCAATCGACAAAATTCTCAGCGAGTCTGCGTTCTCGGTGGTTGGCTACCTTTCGGCAGAAACCTCGGGGGCCCTGGAGGGCCTCGTGGCTTGGTTGGGCATCTCTTCCCCTGCCGCTCTGCAGGAAGAAGCGCTAACAGAGGGCCCGGGTCAGAGCAACACTGCTGTGGGTCTGACTGGCCGCGAGTTTCTGGAAATTCCAAGCTCTACATTTTTATTTTCGGTTGGTTGTTAAATCATCGCCCTTGTTTGAAAGGAAGGCCGCTGAATCGCTGCCAGTTTCCGCATATGATTACCATCTGTCCCTCCCCACGCGCCAAAGTGCTGGACACAGTTTGAACGTTTCTCCTTCCTCCGCTCTGCAGCCTCTCCCGCCACAGCCCGTGGACATCCGCCTCTCCGCTTCGTTTTTAATGAAGCCTGGCCACGTGGCAAAGATTTAGAGAACATGTATGTTTGCGGGGAGTGGAGGTCCCAGGTGACTCGTACACAAAACAGAAACAGCTCAATTTTTCTTTTTCTTTCTATTGAAGGTCGTCAGGCACTGGGTGATCTAAAATCCATTCAGCTCCCAACAGAATTGTAGAAATGTTCATTTTAATCATTAAAAATTAAAAGTTGTGCAAGTCCCACAAGGCCAGTCTGATAGGGAAAAAGGGACGGAAACAGCCCTACGGATCTAGAGAGGGACGATGCACGAGGGGCTTCAGAAAGTTCAAGGTAAACAGGAGGTAAAAGACCACGGCATTCTTCCATGAACTTTCTGAAGCTGTTCTATATTAGTTTTTCTGAACCAAAGGAGTTTAGTTGTATGCACTTGGGCGTGTATGTAGTGTGTGTACAGATGTCTATATACAATACATCTACACAAACATCTACACACACACACACAGAAAAGTACCTGTTTGAGCTGCGTAGACTATGACCACCACTCACTGAAAATTTGGCGGTCCCTCTACTTCCCGTCTAGACTTTGGGAAGCGGGACTTCCGGGTTTCCTCCTTCACCGTCCTGCAGTTCAATTTGCACTCCCTGCTCTTCTCCTCTTACCACTCACCACTCTTGGCACTGGGCTATGCGGTTACTTGTTTCCTCCGTTGGTCTGGGGTTTGATGTTTCTCCCTTAAAAAAAAAAGGCATCCAAATTCACTGCCATGGGGTGGATTCTGACTCATAGTGACCCTATAGGACAGGGTAGAACTGCCCCTGAGTTTCTAAGACTAACTCTTTCCGAGAGTAGAAAGCCCCGTCTTTCTCGTGTTTCTCCCTGCTTCAGCTGCAAACCGGATGAGAGCCGGCATGCGGTCTGTACTGTTTGAGCCTCTGGCTTAGATACCCGGACTAGCACCTGGCAAGCAGGAAGTGTTTGTCAAAGAAAAGAATGAATAAAGAGCTCTTCATCTAAATAATTCCCAGCAGAGCACAGAAGCACACAAAGGCATTTAATACACTTAGACCTCTCTTTCCTTCAATATTTGGATTTTTTTAAAAATACCAAGACAGCCCAGAATGCATATCTATTCATTCTATTGAGTGTCAATGACCGTTTAGTTTTTCAAATATTTCTAGTCAATGTGACACCCATAAATGTACAGAGTAGATAGTATGACAGAGTAGGTAGCAGGGCATTTTCCCCCTGTGAATGCAAATATTTGGTGGAGGCAGGGGGAAGGTAACTTCTTTTATTTCCCTAAATGGAATTTTTCACTTTTGCCCTGAACTTTTCCTACCTCCCAATCTCCCGTTTCACCGCAAGGAGAAAATGAATCAAGTTCTTTACAGTCTTTTTCTCCATCATTGCAGACACTGAAATACATTCATGTACAATTCCCATCACAATCACCATCACTCCCCCCTCCCCCCGGGGCCTCCCACTTTCATCCAAGTGCAGGATTTGTCTGGAGACTTGATTGTACTCTTGGGACAGGCTTCAGGCAGTAAAGGGCCGTTGGATTCCAGACCACAAACTTCCTGGCAGCTCTGACTCCCTGCCGTACACAAGGCAAGCACTCCACACCACCGTCTAACTCCCTTTGGCTTCTCCTACTCAGCTCCATGCATCCCTCAATCTAGACGATGTAGAAAGTAGAGGATAGATGTGTTATATAAATTATTCCCTTCTCAGACCAGGACACGGGTGTGTCTTCTTCTTATTATTATTATTTTTTTTATAGGTCAAGAATCATTGGTCTTTGTTTTCAGTTTACACCATGACTACTTTTTACCTGAGACAGATGACTCATAGTTGGCTAAAGCATAGGTCCTCAGGGCACAACGTTAGGAAATTCCGTAAAGCAAGGGCGGGGATGAGCCAGGTGCCAGGAACATAGAGATTACATCATCTCATCCACACAAGCAAGAAAAGATCATCAGAGGTTCCACACATTCATTTGCAGGATCTCAGAGTTGTGTCATGGTGCCCCTCACCCAAGGAGTAACTAGCAGTTCTAGATAACACTTAGTTAGTTAGGTTCAAGGAACTTACAGAGCATAGGTGTCCTAATGTACTAGTGGTGGTGGTGGTGGTTTACTGTTGTCCAGTCAGCTCCCGACTCATGGCGGCCTCAGGCGGTACCAGGCAAAAGACTCTCCAGTTTTGAGTCCTCACCATGGTCTCTTGCAGGTAGGACCATTATGATCTGTAGGGTTTCCATAGGCTGAATATCAGCAGTAGATCACTCGGTGTTTCTTTCTAGTCTGGCTTAGTCTGAAAGACTGGCTCAAGCCTCATCATAGTAACATACATGTCTCCACTGAGGGAAGGGTGATGACTGTGCATGAGGTGCATTGGCCAGCAATCAACCCAGAGTATCCTACATGGACAGCAGCAATTCCATCCCTGTATATACCCTATATACACTGTATACCCACATGTGCTTCATAGAGGCTGTTTGTCCATGTGTGTTGACATTGGCTGCAAATATATCCATGAATGTTGTGTTAGTCCAGGTAGACTAGAGAAACAAATTCATAGACACTCATATATGTAAGCATCTCAGCACTGGCAGGGGTCTCCAAGTGGCTTCTCCAGCTCCCAGGGCTGCATCAGGCTAGGTCCATGTGGCTTCACCTCAGGGATGTCTCATAAGGAGTAAGCAGAGAGAGTGTGTCTCCCACATCCAAGGAGGAAAATACAGGAGTTCCCAGAATCCTCAGGGGAAGGCCATGCCCACACAGAGGCCTCATTGGCTAAACAATGATTGACAAACTAGACCCCACCCCTTCACTTATAATCTTTTCAAATTGACACCAGATTATGTAACTACCACAGACCACCCCTTATCAATTTGACACTTTCACCCAACTCCTCAGCCATATGTAATTTTCAAACAAACACTAATAAGATCACATCTGTACCTAACCGGATAAAACTGAAATACATACAACTCAATATGTGCCACCCTCATTTTAACATAGCATTCTACAAGTGAACAAAACAAAAATATCCTATGCCCAACAATTGCAGTTAAGTAACACCTACACCTTAATTCTATGAATATATCCCCCAGCTATGAAAGTTTGTAAGCCAACCGCTTCATGCCTTTATCCCCCTATTTTGGGGTTCCAGTTTTCATACTGTGCTCTGAAGGTGCTTCACATATTCTTTGATGTGAAGACTCTTCATTCCCGTTTGAACCTTGTGAAGTCCGCATCCATAAGCAAAGTCAAATCAGGTCAGGCCATCCATAAAGTATGCAACAATATGCACCAGTTCATAGGCTGAAAAAAATTTCTCTTCATCTGGTTAGGTTCTGGTCAAGTAAATGGGGGGCTGACTGCTTCACTTAGCCTTGCCAGGGTGTCCATTGGTCGCCTCGCCTTTAGATCATGAGATCATCACAAGCCTATCCCCTTGTGCTAGGTCATGAATTTCAGACCAGTCTCATCTTCTCCTCCAGTTCCTGTAAACCAGGTCCATGGGTGTCAGTGGCCAAACTTGTCTCTTTTTTGATGCATTTCTCCCACTTCTACTCAAGACGTGGATCCAGGTGGTCACCTGGCAAGCATTTTAGCTTGCCCACAGGCTCCCTTTAATGTTCAGTCCTAGAGAGGAGTTTTCTTCATGGTTCCAGATTTTTTCCAGCTTCTAACAAAAATCACTAGATTCAAACTTCAAAAGGCCAAAAAGAGTTCCTTTTTCTTCAATCTGTCAATAACAGCTGCTTAAGCAAGACTCGTCAGATACAAACATCCTGAGTACTCCAAAGCAATGGATGGGGCTTATCTTTGCAGAGTCTTCTTTGCATGTGTGTACTATACCCATTTAAAAATCTAATTTTAATGGCTCAAGGCAAGTGGGCTTACAAACTCTCTATGTTCACACTTCCCAATAATCATTTACATCAACACTAATATGGAGAAGTAGCCATTTTTAAAAGCGCACATACATTCAAGAAAAAGTATTCTTTCATCTTTCAATAATTACAATTCTTATTATTTGGATGTTAAGCACTGTGCACTGCACAACTTTTCAAACACTGGACCCAGCTTGGATACCATCATCCTCAGTTCCTCTCTCCGAGCTGTGTTTTATTTGATTACAACAACTGCCAGGGATATCAAACAAGACAACTAGTGACATTGAGACCACATGCTAATATGAGCTAGTAATTTACGTGCTTTTCTTACAAATGCCAGATATGGTGATATTTCCCCATAGTTTTTTTTTAGCTATCCCATGGTGCTCCGAGTATTTGCTTAAGTTTCCCCCAGGGCACTTCATCTGGCAGTTTGGGAGCCGAGAGAACAGAAATGTATCTATGGAAAAGAACACCCATAGGAAGCACTAAAACCGCACTCCCTGGTCCAAACATCTGATACCATCTTTTAGATGCTGCTGTTAAGGGCCACCCAGCTGATTCTGACGCAGAGGGACCTTATGCCCAACAGAAGGAAACGCTGCCAAGTGCTGCACTCTCCTCACAATTGTTTCTATGCTAGAACCCATGGTTGCAGTCACTGTCCATCCATCTCTTTGAGAGTCTTCCTCTTTGTTACTGACTCTACCAGGCAAGCCCCCACTTGCCTGTCATTTTGTCGTACTGCGGTGGCTGGTGTGATGGTGTGCTGCTAGAAGCCTATCACTGGTCTTTCAATCAGTAGGGTCACCCGAGGTGGACAGGCTTCAATGGAGCTTCCAGACTAAGGACAGACAATGAAAAATGACTCAGCCGCCCACTTTGGAGGAAGTAACCACTGAACATCTTAAGCAGAGCTTCAAAGCATTGTCAATGTGAGGCAACTTTACCTTGTCAGCTCAAAAATGCAAGTCAAGCTCATTATTTCTTTTTAACGTAAACTATGGCACTTCATGAAAATTATAACTACATCTTCTTTGCTTTCTCTGGTCTATGATATGCTCAGACATCCCTCTCCACTCCCAAGTTTCTTCTCTTTCTATGCTCAGGAGAATAAGATCATACTTTCTTTCTTTTTTTCCTTCTTTTTAATCATTTTATTGGGGCTAGTATAATTCTTATCACAATCCATCGATCAAGATCACAGTTTCTCTTGACACCTGACCCCCTAAACCCACTACCATGGAATCCGGTCCAGCTCACAGCCACCCGCATGGGGTGTGGCCATTGTCAAACTTCATGGGAGCAAGTAGCCTCATTTTATTCACATGGGTGACTGGTGAGTCAGAACTGCTATTGACCTTGTAGTTAGCAGGCAGATGCCTAACCCGCAGTTCCATGCTCAAATATAAAGGCATTAATTTTAACTTGCAGAATGAGTCCCACAGCTGGTGGTGGCACTGTGGTGATTATATGAAGCGGCTCAGCAGTGTTTCCTCAAGTGGTACTTCTGTTAGATGCCACATCTCAGCTATGCAGCGACATGGCGAAGACCAACAAATACTACTAACAAGTCATCCTTTTGCACGATGCACAAGCTCCGTAATATAAATTAATGCTTCCATCTTATATGTCCAACCTTACCACTCGGGTCACTAGACTAATAATACTGACATCTTCATAATGCTGTGGAACTTCATTATTTTCCGTGTTTAATAACAACCTGTAGACAAAGCACAAATGTACCGATCCAATAGAGTTGAAGAGGAGGATGCAAATGTTATAAATCCTAGTTTTAAAAGTCATGGAGTTGATGGAGAGTTGAGAGGGGCAAGGGTGACAAAGAGAGGTGGAAGGCGGTGGAAGGCGTACTCCTTTCCCCTCTCTGTCCATTGCACAGACTAGATGGGATGTAACAAGAAATTGAAGTCCAAGTGCACTTTTTAAAGTCACAAAAGCAGAAAAGAAGCATTGAGTTAAACAAAAACAATTGGGGGAGGCAGAGAGGACACAGAAAGGGTTCATGAGTCAAAGGTCTTACCTTCACTATGAAAGTTAATAGATATAGAACAAATCTGACCACTTCCAACTAGTGTTATAAACACACAATTTAAAATTCTCTTAGAACAACACATAGAAACAGTTCGATGTGGCTCTGCCTGGGGGAGAGAAGGACGAAGCCGAAGCTGAAGCAAGAACGAGACCTTTACTTTGCATTTCATAATGTCTGTGTTTTCTTACATTGTTTCCTAGTATTCCATTTTATTGCTTTCATTATAAAGGCTTTCTCTTCTAAGAAGAAAATGTTCGACAAATTTTAAATAGAAAGAACAATATCCAAAATGGACAATATAAAAAATTCCAATTGACTTTGTATATCTAGTTGTGATATATCTCAGAGGGACAAAAAGAGATCGGAAAGAAATATGCTAAGCTGTTAATAATGGTTAATTATGGATATTGGGAGAAAGATGAAGCTGACTGCTCCTATCAAGATTTATAGCCTATGTAAGATTTCTGAGTCAGCATTGACTTGATGGAAGTGAACTTGGGGTTTTGTGGATAGTGGAAAAACTGATATTTCTTATTTTTAAAATTAGTGGTCAATACTTTGATGAGAACCAAACAAAATCCCCTTAAGACTTCTTCTTAAGGACAGAGCCAATCTGCAGTATACGAAGTGATGGAGCCCACCAACGAGTGCTGACTGTAGGCTTGGATGCGGGCCGGCACCTCGGCAGTACTGGGGGGGGGGGGGAACTGCTCCCCACCCTGCTCACAGAGAGGAGTACAAGGTTTTCATTAATTACTTTTCTACCAGATTCTTAGGCAATAGTCTCTTCACTCGGGACTTCAAATATGAGTCCCAAACAGTCCTAAGGGCTGGACGGTCTGGGTGTCTTCATACGGTTAGGTTCACATACAGGGTACTGGAAAACTCCCATGAACCAGCAGAGAGATCAAACTGTGCAGATTTGTAACCCAGTGGCCATCAGTGCATGACCACACCTTTAAGAAGATATGGATGGAGTCCCGTCGATCAATCAGGTCTCAGACCGAGGATACCTCTTTGGTGAGTGCCTATTTATGAGATCCTATGGAGAACTAGCCACGCTCTCTTGCCCCTCTTCTCCTTCCTGCTTGCTCGGATTCTACACGTGACTTCTGGGGCCAGTGGCCCATGTGGTCTGCCAACACAGGGGGGCTTTCACCTGCTGCCATGTTCCTCCTGACCTCGGGACCCTGCAACTCTGCACCCGCCAGTCTGCGACCTCCAGCTCCTCCCCATGTCGCCTGCCTCCTTCATCAACCAGCAGCTGCTGGAGACTGGAGGGGTCTCCCGTGAGCTCCTGATCCAGGGACTTGAGGTGGACCGGGCTAGGCCGCTTCTATGATATACATTTCTATCTTGATATAACGTGATTCCTTACCCATATGTGAGTGTCTCTGGCTTTATTTCTCTAAAAAACCCAGGCTAACAGTGTGTATATATAGCTGTGAATGCGTGGGTCTTACAGTGTTGAGCCTAGCACAAGCCACAAGGCTAAGCTCTCGTTCCAGGCCAGGCTGTCTCCTTTGATTCAAGATAAACTTCCAGGAGACTAAATAAGTTCCCACACCATGAGACATGAGTCTACTGGGAGTTAGCAGTGCCCCTGTGTGATGGGTCAACCTGGAAAAGCCATATGTTTCCACAACAAGGCTTTGTGTACACAAATGCCTGCCCGGTAGGTGTCTAGGTCATGACCAGATGTGTTGGGGACAGATACTCTTACTCCCTTACTTTATGTCCTGGGGGACATATCTACAAACCTTGACTAGTGGGTGTGCTGTTGTTGCTGTTAGTTGTCACCAAGCTAACCCTCAACTCGTGGTGGTCCCCGGGACACCAGATGCAATCCATGGCCATTGCCATTGGTTTGGTGAAATCGATCAACAGACCTTTCTTCCCAGTCAGTTGTAGTCTAGAAGCCCTGCTGAAACCTGTTCGGCATCACAGCCACGCACAAGCCTCCACTGATGTGGTCATTTGGTATGAGGTGCACCTGGCTGGAAACCGAACTCTTGTTTTGGGCATGAAAGGAGAGAATTCTACCACTGAACCATGATGGCCCAAGAGAGGTTATTTCAGAGGTTGTAAACCGCTAACTGGGTGGCACAAATGTATGAAGCAGTGAGGAAGGTGGGGAAAGACTGAGCTGGACAAAGACAACCCATGTGCATCTGAGAGTCGCTCTTCAGCTCCCAGACGGGCAGCTGTGGAGAAGAATGCAGGCCAGTCTGACCAATTCACACCATAGAACTTCTCGACAATCTTGACCAAATCTGGTCTCAGTAGTTTCCAGACAAAACCTTACAGAGAATATTGTTGTTGTTCTCAGGTGCCATTGAGTCGGTTAGGACTCATAGCGACCCTGTGCACCAGAGAACGAAACGCTGCACAGTCCTGTGCCATCCTCACAGTGGTTCCTGTGCCTGAGTCCCTTGTCACCATGGTGTGTCCGTCCATCTCACTGAGGGCTTTCCTCTTTATTGTGCCCCTCCACTTAACCCGAGCCTGGTGTATTAGCTCCATGAAATCAGGCTAGATTCACCAGACTTTGTGTGCTTAATTGTTTACTTCACTTTCCCCCTTTCCCCCCTCCTTCTTACATTTTTCTTTCCAATTTAAGCAAAACAGACCTTGACTTGCTTCCTTCTGGAATGTTACAGAAAACAGCTTACTCAGAAAAACCGGCTTTCCCAAAATACACCCATTTATAAGTAAGAAAACATGATAACTGGGAAGCTGCAGACATTCCTAATTTGATTTTGTTTGATTTCGCTTTACTTTTTTCAGGGACACCGTCGCCCAGGGTGCGCATTCTTCTTCAGATCTGCACACTCATTCCAGAATCTGGACCAGAATGCCTGAAGCCAAGATGGTGGCAATCAAGGAGCCTGCAAGAACCCACGTGTGGCCAGAGGCAAGAGGAAACTATGATTATCCCCATAAAGAATGGCATTCGGCATGAAAATGCCTCTCTGGGGGTCTGCCTAAATATGGCAAAACAATAGATTAAAGCAGGAGAAATTAATTGCCTAGATACCCGGGCCCAGCCATCCACAGTGGGCTAGCAAACATCAGTCACAGAGTGAAACTTAAGGTTTCCAGAATGAAGAATGAGCCACGCACACTACTCATCCATGTAGAAAGTATATTTGGATACCATCTACCCCAAACTTGTCTCTTCTTTTAAGCTGCGCTCCCTGGGTTTTCCATACTGGATTTCCGAGCAAGTGGACGTGTCCTTGACTGCCCATGGTCAGTCAAACTCCTCGGCATGCTCTTTTCTGTTGTTCTTAAGAGGGTGTTTTTCAAAGGAAAGGAATCAGACTTTTGTCTTGTTATTGCTATTTTTCTTTTACCATCTGCCCTGTTTTTCCTCCTTCCCACCCTGCAGGAAGGGTTCTTAAATCAGTGGTATCTTCACACTAGCAATTGAGTTTCCATCTCATACTCAAAGCCCTCATTGCTGGATTCTTGCCCCAAACAAAAGAGTAGCAATTTGGGGTGCCATTTCCTCATGATTTTTGGTATGGCCAAATTAGATGATGATGGAAAAGCTGGGAAAATGTGGTACATTTTGAGAATGTATATGCTTACTGTCTGTAACAAGGACTTGCAGAAGAGCTGTTATCTTTTGAGCCAATCTTAAAGTTTGATTACCAGAAACATGGACACTTTTAAGTGTTCAATTCAGCAACCTTGTTTACAATTCATGTACAGCCAACACCATGATTTCTAAAATTTTTCATCACTCCCAATTGAAGCTGAGTGGCCGCATTGGAAACCCTCAAAGAAAGGGGAGCTGTGCATGCGAAGGAAAAGGGGAAGCCTTTCGTTCCTTGTGGCATTTTTTTTTAAGAGCAGTCCTATCCAACTTCCAAGTTAATTGTTGGGTTCAGGAGGATTTTTACAAGAGATTTTGTTTTCAAGCTATTTCTGAATTGGGAAGCAGTTGCATTTATATCACTGCGGCACCATCTTTTCCTACGGCCCTTGCTCCGCCCCTGCCCCCATTATGCAGCATCCCCACTTCCATCTTTCTCACTTTGCTTTCTTCCCTACGTTTAGGTCCTAGGGAAAACCTTAATCAACTGAATGAAGTCGAGGCTGAAATAACCGCGGACTGCTCTTGCCCAGCTGTTTACCTCTCAGTGTCTGTCAACATGTTTTCACTGTGAACCATCAAAGAATCAATTAATGCTGTGGCCACTCCTTCTGTAACTGTTGTCTTGCAGCCAGCTGCGTCTTCATAAATTACCACGATCCAATAGCATAAGGGAATCAGAGGACATGCCTCCTTGGTTTTTCCAGGTAAGCGTTCATTTCAAGGGAAGGTTGACAAGCATGGCAGCATTTTGATTTTGTCAATTGTCACAAATTATTTTCATTTATCTTGAGGTCAACAAAACCATATCTCCGTGTCTCTGTCTCTGTTTGAGTTGCTTTCTGGACTTGTTCTGGTTTTACTATGTCTGTTGAACTTCTTGTCTGTTTTAGATGAAATGGAATCCCTGTGTTCCTACTACATTTGCACTCAGTACACCAACGATTATTGCCTTTCTGTCCAGGAACACATTGGGAGCTTTCAATAAGCCCTGTTTAAAGGGTTTGCTTCCTTTCAGACCCCCAAAAGGAGATTGTGTCCTAGTAAAGGTAAATAGCTTTTGACGTTTTGAAGTTCATAGATCTCAAGTATCCAATTTGGCTGCAAAGATTCTTGAATGTGACAAAATGCATTCTTTTCCCTTTAGTTCAAAAATCTGCATGTGTGACATTCCTAAATGAGTTTATAAGCATTCAAATATATAAATAGGTGTGCCTAAATAAACAATTCTATAGCACTAAAATTAAACAGGATTTAGGTCCTTAAGAGTTAAATGAACTATTTAGCATATATGTAACTGCTGAGATCAAAACATTTTGCCCCATGTTTTCACCATTCCAGCCCTGATGATTACAGTGGTTAAAGTGGTGGACTGCTAACTGACAGGTTAGTGGTTCTAATCCATCAGCTGCTCTGCAGGAGAGAGATATAACAGTCTGCTTCCAAAGACTCACAGCCTGGGGGCTCTGGCGGGCAGTTGCTTTCTGGCCTGTAGAGTTGCTATGAGTTGGCAGAGACTCGATGGCAATTTGAAAAAAAAAATTTATTTTTACCTTTCATGATGTTTCCAAAGAATAGAAAATCATCCTTAGAAAAATAAAGTGGGGTTATCAAATACAGAAAGTTTGAGAAAATCCCTAAAGCATGTCACATTGTCTGAAGCTGTCCCTGAATGTTTCTTGGCTCCTTTAAATATTTCATCCGATGGGAACTTTTCTGAGCATTTCCTTCTAATTGAAGTGGGTGTTACCCTGTGCTCAAGCTTGAATCCAACTATTACTCTCTCTCTCTCTCTCTTTTTTAATAATCCAGCTGACCAATTTGTGCATGCCTCTACAACCTGTGTCTGAGAATGTCCTGAAATAAGCGCAGCTGGAAAATTCAGAGACAATTCCAACAACAGACCTACCTTCCTGCCAGGGTCACTTGGTTAGTAAGTATATAAAAAGTGATTCTGCTCAGAATGCTTCCTTTCTTGTGGCTGCCACTAACACACAAGAAAAGGAGTCATGGCTAAGCGTGTATGCTCAGACATAAATGCGAACACACATGCGCATGCCTACAGGAACACATAGAATTGTCTTTCTGTCATTTCCTGCATATCCCTAAACCCAATATGACTTTCATTCTGTCTCAAAAAAAAGAACCCAAAATAGACGTTAAAGAATACCGATTAGCACAATTAATTCAATCGGAAGCACGAGGAATCGTGCCACACGAGGGGAAAGCCAGGACTAAACCTGGAAGGTTTTGCCTCAGTCTCCCCAGACAGTGTTCTTGTATTCCAACCTCTGCCTTTTTTGGTTCAGCCGACAGTCAGATCCTTATCTTCTGAAGCACTCATCATCAGAAAAAGCAGGCGGGACAGAGGTGTAACACGATGGTATGTGTTCGCTGAGTCAAATGAAAACCGTGCACATTCCTGTTGTCTTAGTAGGATTTGGTTCCTGACAGCCTTCCGTGGTGCCTGGCTTTCCTGCCTTTTGCATCTCTTGTGCTCATGACACCATCTTCAATACAAGCACCTCGTTGTCAACCAGAAGATACCAAAACATAGCAAGCAGATGAATCGTACTAAGAACCGTTGCTTGAGGATAGAAAAATGAAAATGAAATGGAGACTCGCAATTTTAAAAAGGGAATTCTGACATGAATGCATTTTCGCTGTTCGGTGCCGTGAAGTTGGTTTCAACCCATTAGGATCTTATGTACAACACAAGGCAGCGCCGCCCTGTCCTGCATCATCTTCACGGATCTCATAATGCGACTGAAGATCAGATGACACTGCATGTTAGGATCTAGACCAAGGATTCCATGTTTAATTTCTTTTTTTTTTTAACAATTTATTGGGGCTCATACAACTCTTATCACAGTTCATACATATACATACATCAATTGTATAAAGCACATCTGTACAGTCTTTGCCCTAATCATTTTTTTCTCCTCTTTTTTTACATTTTATTAGGGACTCATACAACTCTTATCACCATCCATACATATACATACATCAATTGTATAAAGCACATCCATACATTCCCTGCCCCAATCATTCTCAAGGCATTTGCTCTCCACTTAAGCCCCTTGCATCAGGTCCTCTTTTTTTTTCCCCCTCCCTCCCCTTTCCCCCCTCCCTCATGTGCCCTTGTAATTTATACATCGTTATTTTGTCATATCTTGCCCTATCCGGAGTCTCCCTTCCCCCCTTCTCTGCTGTCCCTCTCCCAAGAAAGAGGTCACATGTGGATCCTTGTAATCAGTTCCCCCTTTCCAACCCACTCACCCTCCACTCTCCCAGCATCGTCTCTCACACCCTTGGTCCTGAAGGTATCCACCCTGGATTCCCTGTACCTCCAGCCCTCATATATACCAGTGTACAGCCTCTGTCCTCTCCAGCCCTGCAAGGTAGAATTCGGATCATGGTAGTTGGAGGGAGGAAGCATCCAGGATCTGGGGGAAAGCTGTGTTCTTCATCGGTACTGCCTCACACCCTAATTAACCCATCTCCTCGCCTAAACCCCTCTATGAGGGGATCTCAATTGGCCGACACTTGGGTCTTGGGTCTCCACTCTGCACTTCCCCCTTCATTTAATATGGTATATATATATATATACATATATACATATACACATATATACACATACATACACACACTTATATCTTTTTTTTGCATGATGCCTTATTACCTGGTCCCTTGGCACCTCGTGATCGCACTGGCCGGTGTGCTTCTTCCATGTGGGCTTTTTTGCTTCTGAGCTAGATGGCCGCTTGTTCACCTTCAAGCCTTTAAGACCCCAGACACTATCTCTTTTGATAGCCGGGCACCATCAGCTTTCTTCACCACATTTGCTTATGCACCCATTTGTCTTCAGCGATCCTATCATGGAGGTGTGCAGTCAATGATATGATTTTTTGTTCTTTGATGCCTGGTAACTGATCCCTTTGGGACCCCTCGATCACACAGGCTGGTGTGTTCTTCCATGTGGACTTTGTTGCTTCTGAGCTAGATGGCCGCTTGTTTCTCTTCAAGCCTTTAAGACCCCAGACACTATCTCTTTTGATAGCCGGGCACCATCAGCTTTCTTCACCACATTTACTTGTTCACCCACTTTGGCTGCAGCAGTTGTGTCGGGAGAGTGAGCATCATAGAGTTCCAATTTAATAAAAGAAAGTATTCATGCATTGAGGGAGTGTTTGAGTAGAGGCCCAAGGTCCTTCCGCCACCTTAATACTTAACCTATAAATATAGACACATAGATCTATTTCCCCATCCTCCTATATATATTTGCATGTACATGTATTTATCTAGACCTCCAAGAATGCCCTTTGACTCCTAGCTCTTTCCTCCATCCATGTTTAATTTCTTAAAAGACTCGATTGTCCACTGTCTGACTTCTTTTATTCTCACTCTAATGTCATTTAGTTATGAGGGTATTGGATTTAGGCAAATTTAGCATTAATACTTTGTGCTTAGATCAGTTGTAAGATAATATAGAGAACGGCCCTTATCTTCCATTACAAACGGGTTCTAGAAGGTACTATCTGCAATGAGAAAACTTATATACAAAAGGGATAGCCAAAGTTAGGCAGGGGGTCCCTGCAGTATTGATACTCCAGGGCCTTGAACTTTATTACTGACAGGCTTAAATACATTCCCTGCACGTAGCCTGCAACATGTGACAGGATGACATAAAGGGATGTTCGAAAGTCTACAAAGAAACATTAACGTAACTACCAAGTTTTTCACAGGCGGGAGGGGAGGATGAGGCTGAGAACATGAAATAAGTGATAAGTTTGCAGACTGCTGCCTTCTGCAGCTTTAGTCAAGGAACAGGATGCAAGTGTTCATTTATCTCACCCGGAGAGACAGTCCAGCCACTGCTTTCTTAGCTCCCGTGGCTGAGCCTTCAGCATTTTCCCAGGGGCCATCAACCATGGAAAGTGGTGCTCCTGTCCTGTTTGCCTAAGGAGCAAACTACTCCCCCCCGCCTGCCCGAGTCAGTAACTGTCATTAGAAGTAATGATTCAGAATGTAGAATTGGCTATTCATATTTCCAAGAATCATTGGACCCACACATCAAGTAATGGCCCAAGCACTGGTTCTACTTAGCTAGCTTCTCCAGTGAGTTCTCAGTGAGAAGTCTGCATTAGAATCGTAGTTCAGATCTATGGAATGCAAGCTCGATGACAGTTTAATTAGGAAAATGACTCAGAACTTAAATTCTGGCCGGGACTGGCCCAGACTGACCCTGTGACACAGGCATACCACTAAAAGCGTGCGACACAGCAACCATGGGAGGCGAGCAGGGAGCCCCTGAGGGAGTACAAAGGACAGACTCTGGGGCCAAAACATGGTACCCCATTGGCTCTGACTGAAGGACACGCCTAGAGATCAAAAATCAGACCTTTATCTATTTACAGGTTTTTCTTTCTTTTTAAAATGTTTTTTCTTTTAATTAATTTATTCTTCTATGGGTAATTGGTTTCCTTTTTTGTTATCATAGCTGTGTTCTCACTCATTGCCTATCTTGAAATGACTTGATTTTTGGTGAGTATTATTATCTCTACAGATCTATCTAGATAAGATAGACTGGATGAATAGTCTGGAGGAGAAAACAACAGGACCAATGGTTCCAGGGGGACATGGGAGAGGGGGAGGAGGGGGCAAAGAGGTGGTGCTGACCAACCCAGGAACAGGGGAGCAATAAGTGATCCAAAATCAGTAGCAAGGAGGGTGTGAGTGGCCTGGTAGGGATTCAGCAAGGGCAAGGTAACCGAGAGAAATTACTGAAACCCAAATGAAGGCTGAGCATGATAGTGGAACAAGAGGAAAGAAAAAGGAAATAGAGGAAAGAACCAGGTGACAAAGGGTATTTATAGAGGTCCAAAGATTGAAATGTACATATGTAAATATATTTATATGAGTATGGGGAAACAGATCTATGTGCATATATTTAGAGATTTAGTATTAAGGCAGCAGATGGACATTGGGCCTCCACTCAACACTTACTCAATGCAAGAACACTTTGTTCTAATAAATTGGCATTCCAGGATGCACACCTTCCCGACACAATTACTGAAGAAAAATGTGTGCATAAGCAAGTGTGGTGTAGAAAGCTGACGGTGCCCGGCTATCAAAAGATATAGCGTCTGGGGTCTTAAAGGCCTGAAGATAAACAAGAGGCCATCTAGCTGAGAAGCATCAAAGCCCACATGGAAGAAGTAAACGAGCCTGTTTGACCACAAGGTGCAGAAGGGATCAGTTATCAGACATCAAAGATCTAAAAACCATATCAGTGGGTGCCAACTTCCCTGATACAATCAATGAAGACAAACGTGTGCATAAGCAAATGTGGTGAAGAAAGCTGATGGTGCCCAGTTATCAAAAGATATATCATCTGGGGTCTTAAAGGCTCGAAGATAAACAAGGGGCCATATAGCTCAGAAGCAACAAAGCCCACATGGAAGAAACACACCAGCCTGTGTGACCACGAACTGTCGAAGGGATCATGTATCAAGCATCAAGGAACAAAAAATCATTTCATTGAAAATGTGGGTGAGTGCAGAGTGGAGACTCAAAGCCCAATGGTAGCCAACCGGACACCCCTTACTGAAGGGTTGTGGGGAGGAGATGAACCAGGCAGGGTGCAGGGTAGTAATGATGAAACATATAACTTTCCTCTAGTTCTTAAATACTTCCTCCCTACCCCCACTATCATGATCCCAATTCTACCTTACAAATCTGGCTAGACCAGAGGATGTACATTGGTACAGATAGCAACTGGAAACACAGGGAATCCAGGACAGATGACTCCTCCAGGACCAGTTGTGAGAGTGGCGATGCCTGAAGGGTGGAGAGAATGTAGGATAGAAAGGGGGAATTGATTACCAGAATCTATGTATAGTCTCCTCCCTGGGGGATGGACAGCAGAGAAGAAGGCGGGGGGAGATGTCCGACAGTGTAACATATGACAAAATAATAATAATTTATGAATGATGAAGGGCTCATGAGGTAGGGGGAGTGGGAAGGAGAAAATGAGCAGCAGATATTAAGGGCTCAAGTAGAAGGCAAATGTTTTGAGAATGATGATGGCAACAAATGTACGTATGTTCTTGACTCAATGGATGTATGTATGGATTGCGATAAGAATTGTATGAGCCCCCAATAGAATGATTTTAAAACAAACATACAAACAAACAAAAAGAACTTAAATTCTGAGCACCCAGTTTGCAGAATCCGCCTGCATGATCCCTACATGGGTCAAACCTCCTGGGTCAGGAATGTGAATGTTGCTGCTGGCAGACAGAGAGCACTGTAAAGTCAATGATGGCGGGATTGGTTAGGTTAAAATGCAATACCTTATCATCGGATCTCCCTTTTTATCCATTTCAAAATTGTTTCCACTTTTTTTTAAACAATTTATTAGGAGCTCATACAACTCTTATCACAGTCCATACATATACATACATCAATTGTATAAAGCACGTCCATACATTCCCTGCCCCAATCCACTTTTAATATTTTCTACTTCCTTTTCGATTGAGGTTTTTCTCTGCTTGTCTAGTCATGGTTGTTGTGAGGTTTTGTTTTGTTTCCTGTTTGTGTTTTATATGATTTTTATATGTGAAATCCAGGATGGGTAAATCTATAGAGATAGCAACTGGATTAATAATTACCTAGGGGCACGGCAGGGGAGGAGAGGGGGAAGTGGGATGCTAACAAGGACAAGAAAGAAGAAAATGTTTGAATATTGACTGTGGTGATGATTACACAATTCTTCTTAATATAATAAGACAATTAAATTGTAGGATATGTGAAGTATATGGCAATAAAACTATTCAACAAGAAAATGACTCAGAAAACATTATTCAAGCACAGAACCAAAGCTTAGCATCCTGGTTGTTATAGTATTGAAATACTCCCCTATCCATCCGTAAAGAATGATTCCCCAAGCTGCTCAAATATTCTCATAAATACTTCAACATGCCAGCTGCCACCCACCCCCACTGCCAAATCTCCAGAACTGCCACCTGACTAAGGCATATAATGAGTTAATATTTCTGGCACCTGGCACACAAAGGGTGACCTTAGTACCTGCTTTCATACTAGCTGCTCGATCATTCCAAATGAGTCATCTCCTTTTACTCATCCTTGCACAAAATCATGGTGCATAATCTCTTTGGGAAATCATGGCATCAGAATTTTTAAAAGATTCTGTGGAACTAGGGTTAGGCAACTGAGAGATTGCCACATGAAGGCAGAGTGCCATTGTGATATTTGTCAAGAGAATTAGTAGCCTCCTCGAGGAGACCAGATTGACTAAATCCATGTTCAAGGTGAACAGGACTGAAGATTAAAGGAAAGATCAGTGGAAAGGTCAGCAGTTGGAACCCACTAGCTGTTCCACGGGAGTAACAAATGGCAGTCCACTTTGGTCAAGATTATAGACATGGAACCCTATGGGGTAATTCCACTCAATCTGATACGGTCACTGTAAGCCAAAACCAACTCACCCACAATAGGTAATCTCTCCATAGGCTGTGTATAAATACAGAGAATATGTAAGTCTATGTAAGGTGATCTTACCATGCCTGCTGATTTATATGTTGTTTCCACTCAGTATATGGTACAGTTATGTGACTAAGTTAATAGAGCTCTAGTTTTATCTTAATGTTCAATTGGTGTTCCAATGTCTTTATGTAGAATAATTTAAGTAAAACTCTTGTAGAGGAATATTATTTATATTGCTTTTATTTTTCTACTATAAATAAGTCTGGGATGAAAATTCTTTATCTAGGTTCAAACCTACCACACGCTCAAAGGAAGAAAGATGAAGCTGTCTGCTCAGATAAGTATTTAAACCCTTGTAAAGGTCACTATGAGTCAGAATTAGCTTGAGAGCAGTGGGTTTGGTATCTAGGAGTATATTTTATCATATTTATGAAGCATCATGTTTCTCACTGTTGTCAAGTCCATTCTGATTCATAGAGACCCGATTGGACAGGATAGAACTGCCCCTCTAGGTTTCCAAGACTGTAACTCTTTACAGGAATAAAAACAGTTATTGTTCTCCCATGAAATGGCTGGTGGTGGCAAATGGCTGACCTTGTAGGTAGCAGCCCAAATAGAGCACTAGAAATGGAATGTGTGCTACTTTTTAACTTTTGGGCTAAGATCAAGTGTGAAATGGAATTTGTATGCACTGGTGTGCTCATTTAAATAACATTCTCCAACCGCTCTCTAGAAACTTGAATTAATTTATATTCCTACCAACAGTAAATCGGCCACACAAGACCCTGTTAGAGTACTGAAAACCAAGGATGTTACCTTGAGGACTGAGGTGTAACTGACCCGAGCCATAGTATTTTCAATCGCTTCCTATGCATGTAAAAATTGGAGATGGAATAAGGAAGATTGAGGAGGAATCGGTGCAGTTGAGTTATGGTGCTGGAGAAGAAAATTGAAAGCACCATGACTCTCTAAAGGACAAACCAATCTGCCTGGGAGGAAGTGTGGCCAGAGTGCTCCTGCGAGGCAAGAATGGAGAGACTTTACCTCACGTCCTTTGGACACATTGTCAGGAGAGATGGTCTCTGGAGAAGGACATCTTGCTTGGTCAAGGGGCAGCAAAAGACAGGACAGGCCTCAACTAGATGGACTGACACAGCGGCTGCAACAATGGACTCAAAGCATAGGAGCAACTGTGAGGTTGGCACAGGACCCTGCTGGGTTTTGTTCTGTTGTGCATGGGGTCACATTACAGGCCAGAACCAACCCTCTGGCCCCTCAGACCAACCACCACTGCCACCAGTAGAGCCTAAGAGTAGCTGGTTGCCTGAAGGGTCACCAACATTGGGTACTAGTCTGATTTTTAATTACCATCCTGATAGGAAAAATACTTCAATATTGTTTTGATTTACATTTCTCTTATAACTAGTGAAGCGGAATGTATTGTCATAAGGTTATCAACATTCTTTTTGGCTTGTTGCTTGGTAAATTGCTTACTTTCTGTATTTCATCTCCTTTTTTACCAGAATGTTTACAATTGTGATATTAATGTGAAAATATATTTTATATTAGGGATAGATGCTGTATTTATTTCCCTGATAGAAGAATCTTTTCAATGTGAGGGACATGGAATTAAATGGTCATGAGATTTTCCATAAACTTTCTGAAGTCTTGTGTTTTCCATAGACATTATAAATATTTTCTTAAATTTGGGTTTGTCTTCCATCCTGGAGTGTTCGGGAGCCCTGCGGATGCAGCGGGTTCAGCCAACCAGAAAGTCAGAGCTGCAAACACACCAGTCACTCAGTGTGTGAAGACTTACACCCTCAGAAACCCCAGGGCGGTTCCTTTCCTATAGCGGCCCTATGAGTCAACATCCGTTCAACAGCAACGGGCTGGGCTTTTGTGTTCTTATGAGACATTCTGTCATTTATTCCTTAGGTGGCCCAGATTATTCTGTGGAACAGTTTCCTGGGCACTTCATCCACATCTCATACAATTCAATAGACCAGTCATTGCAAATGCACAGTGGCCTAGTTGATGCTCTTCCTTTGTGGTTTCAGGTTTTCATGTCTCCCCTTACCTCATTGCCCAGATCTCAGCATCTGAGGATTCCAGGAGACACTGAACCTCCAAATTCAGAAATTCTGTGCATTATGGTTCTTGCCTTACTCTCATCCTGCTCTTTGCCTGCAGAACCAGGGTCTACCGCCTTTGCGAAATACTTTTCATCGTGCTAATGGGATTCAAATCAACCTATCCTCTCACCTGTCATTAGAGAAGCTCGCCATCAGCACTTGGCCAAGGCAATGGCAGGGGTTGGGTTACCAACAAGGTGCCAGTAGTAACTCTGACATGATCACAGAGAGCAAAGGTTATTTATCACAGCAACAGCTGCCGGGGCTGTGCTTCCAAGACTTCTTTCTCACTTGGGTCCCCACGTCTGGAATTGTGCACACGTGCTGAGCCCAAATAAAGTCAAGGTCTTGGCTCTCGAGCTCTGCTGTAACAGAACTACCCCAAGTTTCACAAACACAGATACGTATTTCCTCACAGTTTAGGAAGGGAGATAACCAACTTCAGGGTGCCAGCTCTAGGGGGGAACCTTTCTCTCTCAGTGGCCTCTGGTCCTTGTCTCTTCTAAGCTTCTGCTCCTGGAAGATTTTCAGTGGCTTGAGATCTCTCTTCCCCAGGCCAGTTTCCTTCCTTCCATATCTCAAAGGAGATGGCTGCAAACCATGTCTCACATGAAGGCTGCCTCGTTAGCTTAACAAAGACAAATGGATATTAGCTACTGGCATACTCCTGTCACTGCCTGAGAGTCAAGGCTGACTCACAGTGGCCCTATAAGACAGGGTAGACCTGCCTGCGTGAGTTCCCGATGTAGCAGTTTAGCGGAGTAGAAAGCCCCAGTCTTCCTCCAGAAGAGCAGCCATGGTTTCAAACTGTCAACCTTGTGAATTGCCACCCAACCTGTAACCACTAAGCCACCAGAACTCCTTAGCCACTGGCATAAGGGTCAAGAAATACAGCACAGTGTGTGGGGGTGGGGTGGGGGAGGGAGACAATTCAATTCATAAAACCCAGTGACTGTGGTATGAAAAATGATCACTTTGGGGGACTGAAAAGCGAGTGTTCTTTTTTAAACCCCCTTATCTTGTTTCATTGCAGTGAACATATACCCAAACCTTTGTAGTTTTCACAGGCTGCACAGTGACTCTCACTGTGCCCAACATGCCCTGCAACCATCACTGTGATCCCTCTCCAAAATCCCCCCTCGTCTGGGACAGAAAAGCAGTCGTGCTCTGTAAACAGTCCCTTGTCCTTTGTCCCGTCCCTCCTGCCCCATGGGACCACTAGTCACCTGTTTTCTCTGTGCATTTGCCAATTCTTGATATTTCTAATGAGGAGAATTAAATAATATCTGTGTTTTTGTTACTGATTTTTTCACTCAGCATGATGTTTTCGAGGTTCATCGATGCTATCCATGTCTTGTGAGTTCATTTCTTTTTAGGGCCAAGTAATAATTCCACTTGTATGCATGCACATTTTACGTATCCATTGTATGTGGATAGGCATTTAGGTTGTTTCTATCTTTTGATTGCTTGAAATAGAGCTTCTATGCACATTGGCTTACATGTAATCTGTGTTTGCTTTTGAACAATTTCATCTATATGAGTGAAAAGTTCCCAGACTCTGCTGGGCCTAAGCTTTTGAATGCACAACTTTAAATGAAATAGTGAGAACTTGGGGGGTGGGGGTGGAAATGAGTACAACGAGTTCAAGAATGAAGAAAATGTACAAATGTGCTGACACAATGGATGAATGTATGGATTGTGATAAGAGATGAAACAGCCTCCAATAAAAGTACTTAATAATAAAAAACGAAGAAAATGTTCTAAACTGATTGTGTCATGATTAAACAACTCTTCTTGATGTGAATGAACAATTTAATATGATATGTCAATTATTTGACATTAAAACTATTTAAAAATAAAGTCAAGAAAAATTTTGAAAAGAAAGAATAATTAAAACTAATGGTGTAAACTCATTTGAGGGGTCAAGAATGAAAATAGATTTTATCTGGAAACCTCTCTTTAATATGTCAAAAGAGAAAAAAAATTTGTTGTAGAGTAGCAAGAAGCCACTGTACAAAATGAACACTTGAGAAGCAAGTTAAGTGAACACATAGAACTCTCAAAGTACATTGTTGTTGGATAGAGTAAGAGTTAACTAAGAAATAACTGTAGTTGATCATGATAGCAAAACATGAGAAATTCTGATCTCGAGTTTCTTCATATACCATGATGGAAAACTTGTTATCAATATTATTGAGAATAGCAATCAGATGAAAAATTAGCAGCAATGGCAAGGGTCCATTAGAATTATCTGAGCAACTTTTCTGAACTAAGCATATTCTTCCTTTCCTCCTGATAGGATGGTGTGCCTGGAACTCACCTCTCCAGTCCCACTTCCCTTGGAATTCCTGGATCCCATTGACCAGGCATGTGAACAATCTTGCCTTCAGAGAGAATGCATTGAAAAGTACAATACTACAAATACAATTTGGTTAAAATTTTAAATATTATTTTTTTCATCTTTTGACCCATTTAAATTTGCTCTAGTTTCTATTATCTTCTGCTTTCTCTAGAATTGGGTTTTTTGTTTGTTTGTTGTTGTCATGGTTTTTTTTTAAGGGAATATTATTTTCTTTATATGAAATCCAGGATACATCAATCCATAAAGACAATAACTAGATTAATAGTTCTTTAGGATAATGACACAGGAGGCTGGGAAGTAATAACAATGGGTACAAGAATCAAGAAAATATTCTAAAATTGATTATGGTGATGATTGAACAACTCTTTTTAAATATACTTAAACCATTAAATTGTGTGGTATGTGAGCCATATGTCAATAAAAGTGTTTAAAAATAAATTTTAAAATAATGAATGAAATGAGGAAGATTTGGGGAAAAAACACGAGGAATTTGTTATGAATTTCTTACAGACCTCTTGTGAGAGCATAGCTGTGTCCTATCCCATGCCTTGTAGACACTGACAACAATGTGAATCAATATATTCACTATTTATTACTTTGAAAAACACTTTCTGTAAATCTGATATTTTTACATATATTTCATCATTTTGTGTATTTTTAGATGCAACTATACAGTTCTTGGTTTTAATTTCTAATATTATAAATATCAAAAATATAAACTATGTGAGAAAAGGCCCTTTAAGGTTTTCAGCATTTTTTCAGAATCTAATGAGATGCTGAGAGCAAAATGTTGCAGAATTGCTTCGCTAGGCAAGAGTAAGACTTACCCTGTAAAACATCAGCACCTCAAGGACTATATCGCATATGCAATGAAACCTAAGCCCTTTTCCTTGGATAAATAAATAATGATGTCAAACTGAGGACCTTCCCATGAGAACCCATCCTTTCTCCGTTATGCAAATCCCTCCCCAGTTTCCACGGAACTTCTTCAGAAATAGGACTAGTCAGAATGCACGCAATGGAAGTGAATTTTTTTTAATTCCTTCTATTGTTCCACCTCCTGTACAGCCTCGGAAACTCACAAGGCAGTTCGACCTTATGAGGTCCTGTAGGAGCGCCATAAGTCAGCATCGACTCGGATGCAGTGCGTTGGGCTTGGGGTTCATTGCTACTAAGTACATGTCACGAAGGCATTGGCAGAAAGCAAGACTCCAAGAATTGGCAGAATACCAATTTAAATATTTCAACAAACCAAGGAGCACTGGCCACACTCACCTACACCAAGGAATTTGAAACACCGCTACATGGTTGCCCATATTTGTGCCCATTCCAAGGAAAAGTGACCCAATAGAATGCAAACATTATTAAAAAAATGTCTTTAACATACCATGCAAGTAAAATTTGGCTGGAGAGATTTACATAGCACAACAGTATATCTACATGAGGCTGCCAGAAATTCAAGCTGGATTCAGAAGAGGCTCTGGGATGACGGATATTTCACTACTGACCTCTGAGGGATCTTGGCGAAAAACAGCAAACACCTGAAAGGTAGTCGCTTGTGTTTTATTGACTCTGCAAAGGCATTCTGATGTGTGGATCTCTACAAACTAGGGAACACTGAGAAGCGTGGGAATTCGAGAACGCTTCATTGTGCTGATGAACAAAGATCAGGAGGCAGTTGTTAAGACAGACAAAAGAAATACCGTGCAGTTTAAAACTAGGGAAGCTGAGTGTTGTCTCTTTCCCCATATGTATTTAATCAGCAAATGATCAGAGAAGCTGGATGAGATAGTTAAGGTTTATTTTGCCAACCTGGCCAATAAATACATGTGGGATTAATTGAAGTGCAGAGAGATAAATGACTCCTTAAGTCTCGCCTTTCTAGGTCTTGGGTCTCTTGTTTTCTGATTGTCAGATCAGGGTGCAGCTGCCTTAGCCAGTTCCCTGCTTCCACAGGCAAGGCTCACTTTCTGCAAGACATCCCCCAGGAGACGTCACATGGATCTACCCTGATGCAGCCCTGGGTGCTGGACCGTTGCCAGTGCTGAGATGCTTACACATTCACTGATTCAGCTTTCCTCCTGCAGTCAGCATCATTGCATGAGTTTTGTGAGATTGAGGACTTTTTAGATCAGCATTGGACATATGGGCTAATGTTGGACTTACGGGCTTGGACAGCACTGGGTTGGGATGCTTTCTTAATGCATACTTACCCTTTATATAAAACTCTCTTATACATATGAGTTTCTGTGGATTTGCTTCTCTAATGTACGCAGACTAACACACCAGACTATATGAAGAAGAAGTTGGCAGCAGGATCAGAGAAAGGCTCTACAGATGACGCCATTTTGCTTGCTGAAAGTGAGGATGACTTGAATCACTTGCTGATGAAAATAAAAACTGCACACTTCAGTATGGATTGTAACTCAGCATCGATAAAACCAAGCTCCTCATCACTGGACCAATAGACAACATCATGGTAACTGAGGAAACAATGGAAGTTGTCAAGTACTTCATTTACTTGATCCACAATCAACGCTCCTGGAAATTGCAATTGGGAAATCAAATGACACTTTGCATTGGGCAAATCTGCTGCACAAGATCTCTTTAAAATGGTCAACAGCAAAGGTGTCACTTTGAGGACTTCGGTGCACCTGGACCAAGTCAAGGTCTTTTCAATGGTTCCATAGGAATGAAAAGCTGAACCATGAATAAGAAAAAGGAGTAGGATTAATGCCCTTGACTAGTCATGTTGCCAAAGAACATCAGACAAATCACAGACTTCCAGATGAACCAATAAATCTGTCTTGGAAGAAGTACAACCAGAATGCTCCTTAGACATGAGGTAGGCAAGACTTGGTCTCACAGGCTTTGGGCATATGACTAGAAGGGATTCCTCTTGGGAGAAGGAAGGAATGCTTGGTAAAGTAAAGGGTCAGCAAAAGAGACCTTCAATGAGATGAAGTGACACAGACGCAGCAATAATGGGCTCAGACATAGGTGTGATTGCCAGGATGGTGAAGGGCTGGGCAGTGCTTCATTCTGTGGTGCCCGCAAGTCCAAACAACAGCATCTAACCACACTACCAACTGGTAGTACTATATCTAAAAATCCAGGATAGCTTTCTCTTCTAAATTTTATGCCCCTCAACGTGGTTAAATAAACGAATGACTAGCATATTTATACTCCAGTTTCCATGTCTTCTTCATTGTTATACCTACTTTGTACTCTCTCATTTTCCAGCTGGCAAGCCCCACCTCTTCCTTAATTTGATACACATTTAGGAAATCCCTCTACAAGTCTTATTTACTGATTAAAGTAAAGCCAGGGCTCAGTTTCTACAAGCATCTCTCTCCAGGTCTTGGAGTTCATTTAAACTTGAAAAGATTAATTAGATGGACTCAGATGATTGGGACATGTTTTTATTAATTCATCCAAACATTTGTATATAACAATATTTTAACTGTGTAAATTCTGTCAAGAATTTACAGAAACCATTCTTGAAAATCTAAACAGGAAATCACTTCAAGTCACTTGAGCAGAAGGAATTATGTGCCCGGGACTGTTGACACTGGTGATGGAGATGTGAAGAGGCCACTGGGATGATGAAGAAGAAGTCATTGACGCCCTGAGGCAGGGCTGGGGACAGTGTCATGATGGCCTCCCAGCTGGGGTCAACCAGCACCAGCTTGAACCTTGGCAAGAGACACAGCTGTCAGACATGCTGGGCCAGCCCAGCTTCTCCCTTTCTTCCAGTGCCTGCTTGTCCACTGTAGCAGAGAGTCCCTGAAATAGCAGCCAGTGGAGTTTGAGCTACGCTTCTGGCCATTCAGATCAGAGCAGGCAAGGAAGAGGAAGGAGTGGAAATGAAGACAAAGAGGCTTAAGACAGCCGTACTCATCTGTCTTTTCTATGGACCAACACAGACAACATGATGTGAGGGGTGTGAGGCTGTCCCAGAGCTCCCTGAGGGTCCATCATCCTCCCCGACTCTGTCTACTCCGAGGCCTGATGAAGGGCGGCATATCACTCCATCTTTGTTGAGTGAGTCGATCACTTTCTCCTGTCTTTCTCATACTTCGGCTATGTAGGCGGAGTCTAAGAGAGCATGCCACTCACATCACATCTTTGTTTTCACTATTGTGTTACAATATATGTAACACAACATTTGCCATTTCAACTTCCTTTGTGTGGAGAATCCAATGACCTTCATTACATTGACTATGTTGGGCAGATGGCAGTAGTGGTTCAATGACAGAATGCTTACCTTCCATGCAGGAGACCCTGGTTCAAATCTAGCCAATCCACCTCTTGTGTCTCTACCATCTATTGGTGGGGGATTGTGGGTTGCTGTGATACTGAACAGGTTTCAACTGAGCTTCCAGACTAAGCTAGACTAAGAAAAAAGGCCTGATGATCTACCTCTGAATATGTGGTTCTCAACAGTTGGGTCTATAAACAGTCATGGCAGTTATGAAGAGACAGGAAGCATTTTGTTTGTTTTGTTTTTGTCTTTTTAAAAATGTTTTATTAGGGGCTCATACAATTCTTATCACTATCCATACATACATCAATTGTGTAAAGCATATCTGTACATTCTTTGCCCTCATCATTTTCAAAGCATTTGCTCTCCACTTAAGTCCTTTGCATCAGGTCCTCTTTTTCCCCCCTCCCTCCCTGCTCTCCCCTCCCTCATGAGCCCTTGATAATTTATAAATTATTATTTTGTCATATCTTGCCCTGTCCAACGTCTCCCTTCACCCCATTTTCTGTTGTTCTTCCCCCAGAGAGGAGGTCACATGTAGATCCTTTTAATTGGTTCCCTCTTTCCAACCCACTCTCCCTCTACCCTCCCAATATCACCACTCACACCCCTGGTCCTGAAGGGATCATCCTCCCTGGATTCCCTGTGCCTCCAGCTCCTATCTGCACCAGTGTACATCCTTTGCTCTATCCAGACGTGCAAGGTAGATTTCAGATCATGATAGTGGGGGGGGGGCAGGAAGCATTTAGGAACTAGCTGTATTCTTCATCGGACCCTAACTGACTCATCTCCTACCCTAGACCCCTCTGCAAGGGGATCTCCAGTGGCCGACAAATGGGCTTTGGGTCTCCACTCTGCACTTCCCCCTTCATTCACTATGGTAAGATTTTTTTTTTTCTGATGATGCCTTATACTTGATCCCTTTAACACCTCGTGATCACACAGGCTGGTGTGCTTCTTCCATGTGGGCTTTGTTGCTTCTGAGCTAGATGGCCGCTTGTTTACCTTCAAGCCTTTAAGACCCCAGACACTATCTCTTTTGATAGCTGGGCACCATCAGCTTTCTTTGCCACATTTGCTTATGCACCCGTTTGTCCTTAGTGATTGTATCCTGGAGGTGTGCACTCAATGATATGATTTTTTTGTTCTTTGATGCCTGATAACTGATTCCTTCAGAACCACATGATCACACAGGCCAGTGTGTTCTTCCATGTGGGCTTTGTTGCTTCTGAGCTAGATGGACGCTTGCTTTTCTTCAAGCCTTTAAGACCCCAGATGCTATATCTTTTGATAGCTGGGCACCATTAACTTTCTTCACCACATTTGCTTGTTTACCCATTTTGGCTTCAGTGGTTGTGTTGGGTCGGTGAGCATCATAGAAGGCCAATTTAATAGAGGGAGTGCATTGAGGGAGTGCTTGAGTAGAGGCCCAAGGTCCTTCTGCCACCTTAATACACCTATAAATATAGGCACATAGATCTATTTCCATATATATATATATATATATATATATATATATATATATATATATACACGTGTACATGTCTTTGTCTAGACCTCTATAAATGCCCTTTGCCTCCTAGCTCTTTCCTCTATTTCCCTTGACTTTCCTCCTGTCCCACTATCATGCTCCATCCCCACCTAGGTTTCAGCTATACCTCTTCATTACATTACCCTTGATCATGCCCTACCAGGCCTGCCACACCCACCTCACCACCAATTTGGATCACTTGTTGTTCCCTTGTCCCTGGGTTTGTTAACACCACTTCCTTACCCCCACCTCCCACAGGAAGTATTTTGTTCTGCCACAATTGATCCCCACTAATCAGGGCCCTCATAACAACAACATAGTGTGCAACAGCCAGCACTGTCTGTCTCCAAGTCTTGTCCTCACCATTAACACAAACTTAGGATGCCTAAAGCCAGACCTTCTCCCTTTCTCTCTCCCGCCTGCCCTGGTAACCACTCATAAGCCTTGGTTTCTCTGCATTTGCCTCTTCTGGAAATTTAATTTAAGGGAGATTATATAGGATTTGTCCTTTTGCATCTGTTTTGTTTCCTCTGCATAATGTTTTCTGAGTTTGACCACGTTGGAACCAGGACTTCTTTTCTCCTCATGGAAGTTCCTCAGAAAGTTAAGTATGAAACTAACTTAGGACCCAGCCATTCTGCTCCTAGTCAAACCCAAGGAATGGAAATTGGGGCTCATCGAGCACTTGAGCGCCAGTGTTCACTGCAGCATGTTCACTGCAAGAGCTCAAAGGGGAAGCAACCCAAGTGCCCAGCAACAGATAAATGGATAAAGAAAATGTGCTGTGTCCTCACAGTATATGCTTAAACAAACTAGGTCATGTTCCTTTAAAGGCTCTTGGGGAACTAAAGATCGGGGAATCGTCATGAAACATCAACACCACCGACATTTCTCTCCTCTAAGTTACAAGAGCCCATTTTTCTGATCCTCAAATTATGTTTATGCATCTTTATCCTAAGGCGGATGAGGTGACTTAATGAAGAAAATGAGTATTTATCTCATGGTTTTGCTCTTTGGTCCTGAACTTGTACTCATATGTCCAGGCATTTAGAACATTTCAAAAATAAATTTTGACCAGTGCAGGATGAGCCAAAAGGACTGTGCTTTTAGTGACTCATCAAGTAATCTTGCTTTCCCGTCAATTGTACACTTTGGTCTTTTGAAATAAGGGGACAGTTCACTTAATCCTCAGGAAGATCTGCTTGAGTTAATCCAGGTTGAGCTAGCTGGGTGGATTTAAGCAGAGATAGGGGAAACTCGGCCTCTTACTCTCCCCGCAATCAAGGCCGAATCAGTAAACAAGTTTGGTCTTTGGGGAAAGGAGTGAGGAACCATCTTAGTTGTCTTCAGTAGTGCAGGAAACAGAAGATCAGTAAATGTGCATTTCTTTTACTCTGTGCTCCTCCATTTGGATTTCTGTAAATAGAAAACTGAGGGGAACTGAGGTCTAGAGTTCTGAGGTGGTGGGGACACCCGGCTCCTCAAGAGGAAGTTGGCTCTCCTATGCATCTTATCTCATTTTTCATTAGTCTGCTTTTTAATTCAAATCACTTTATTGGGGGCTCTTAAAGCTCTTAGAGCATTCTGCACATCAGTTGTATCAAGCACACTTGTACATATGTTGCCATCATCATTTCCACAACATATTCTTTCTACTTGAGCCCTTGCTATCAATTCCTCTTTTTCCCCTCCTTCCCCAAGCCTCTCACCCTTGTGAATCCTTGATCAATTATAAATTGTTATTATTATTTCATATCTCCCACTGTCCGTTGTCTCCTTTCACCCATATTTTTGTTATTCATCCCTTTCGGTAGGAGAAGGGTGCTATATATCCAGGATTATGATGGGTTCCCCCTTTTTCCCCCTTCCCCCTCCCTGATCATCCCCCTATCCTCATGATATTGCTACTCCCACTCCTGTTCCTGAGGGGTTTATCTGTCCTGAATTCCATGTGTTGAGAGTTCTTTTTTTTTAAAACATTTTATTAGGGGCTCATACAACTATCACAATCCACACATATACATACATCAATTGTATAAAGCACATCCATACATTCTTTGCCCTAATCACTCTCAAAGCATTTGCTTCCCACTTAAGCCCTCTGGATCAGGTCCTTTTTTTTTTCCCCTCCCTCCCCGCTCCCCCCTGTGTTGAGAGTTCTTATCTGTACCAATGTGTGTTCTCTGGTCTAGCCAGATTTGTAAAGTTGAACTGGGTCATGGTAGTGGAGGGAGTAAGCATTCAGGAACTAGAGGAATGAGTGTGTTTCGTCAGTGCTATACCGCGCCTTGGTTGAATCACCCCTTCCTTACAACCCTTCTGTGGGAGGATATCCAATTGTCTACAGATGAGATTTGGGTCTCTACTCCAAACCCCTTCATTTATATCAAGAGTTGGGGTTTTTTTTTGTTTTGTTTTGTTTTGGATCTTTTGATACCAGATCCCATTGACACCTCATGATCACACAGGCTTGTTTGCTTGTTCCATGTGGTCTTCTTTACTTCCCTGCTGGACGGCTGCTTGTTTAACTTCAAGCCTTTAAGGCCCAGATGCTTTATCTTTTGATAGCTGGGCACCATGTGTTCTCTTCACCACATTTGCTTATTCACCCCTTTTGTCTTCAGCAATTGTGTAAGGAAAGTGAGTATCAAAGAGTGCCAGGTTATTAGAATAAATGTTCTTGTGTTAAGGGAGGCCTTGAGTAGAGGTCCAAAGTCCATCTACTATCTTAATACTTAACATATAAATATATGTACATTGGCCACTATGCCTTTCATTAAAAGTAGTATATTTACATATATATAGTTATATACCTATAGCTATGTTAGGTAGCAGAATAGGGAGGGGGGATTGTCCCTCCTCATGCCTGCACAAGGACCCCTAGCTGGGAAGAAGAATCAGGCAAGCCTTAGACAGTCATAGACACTTTAACTGGGCATGCTCCAAATCAAGTCCCCCAAGCCAGGTAGATGGTACACCTGGGCGATCGAAACTAGGCTCAGGTGGGTTTGATTCAGCCAGTGGGGTCAACAATAACCTTCGAGCACGCTTCCCCAGCCAGAGGTTTAAATACCTTGGTTGCAGGGCTGCTGTCCCCCTTTTTACCTTGGGTCCCTCTGCCTTCTCCCCTTGACTCTGCTCCTGTGCCCACTCAGCAGTGCTGCAGTCTCTCTGCCCTCAGGTCACCACATGTGGGTGAGCACTCCACGAGGTTGCCCATATTCAGTGGTGAGCCCCAGCACAGTTTACGCATGGTTTGGCACATCTCCCAGAAATAGCATGTATTCTTTTGAGACCATACAACCTGAAACTTCTTCGGTCCTTCATATAAGCCCACTTGGATCACAAACCAGGCTTCGGCGAGAATTCTTTCTTGTACAAAGCCAAACTTCAAGGTTTTTCCCACAGAGAAATCTCACAGCTATAACTCTAGAAATAGCTTTTGCCTCCTATTTCTTTCCTTTATTTCCTTTCACCTTCTGCCTGTCCCACTGTCATGCTCACCCTCCATTCTGCTCTCAGTAATTTCTCTCAGACACATTGCTCTTGACTAACACCCCACCAGGCATTACACACCCTCCTCACCATCAATTTTAGATCTCTTGTTCCCTTATCCTTAAGTTTGTTGACTCCCCACTGCCCCTCTCCACCCCCACCTCTCCCATAACCCCATGGAACCGCCAGGCCCATCCTGCCTATCTATATAGATAGACATAGGGCAAAAGAAAAACAAAAACAACAAAGAAAACAGTCTGCTTTTAAGATGTCATCCCCTTGTGGATCGTAACTAACACTTATTTCCAGAAACTATAGTTTCCAGAAACTACAACCTGTATGCTGGGTAGCCTATTGCTTCGGGAAGCTCTTCTCTCGTTGACCAAGAAACTGGCTCGGCTTTCAGACTCTCAGACGCTGGCAGCATGCTGCTGCTGCTGGTGATGGTGTTGGGTGCCTTCCCATCAGTTTTGACTCATCAGGGTCCCACGTGATGGAGGAGAACGTCTCCATAGGGTTCTCTAGGCTTCAGTCTTTATGGAAGGAGATCTCCCGACCTCCCTCCAGTAGAATGCCTGTGCCGAGTTCAAATTTCCACCAGCCAGTCCGTAGCTGAGCACTTGACCATTGCCAAACCAGAGTTCCTTTCTTCTGCAGCATAGACCTCCCCAATCTGTTCTCACCCCCACTGCGTAACAGGAAGAAACCCCAAAATCAAACGAGTAGAATAACAATATGACATTCATGCCGAGCCTTTATCCTATGTTTTAGTTGGCTGGAACGCACAGAGACCATACATGCAACAGAATCCAGCACTACTCACTCTGCGCCGTCTTCCGACTCATTGCAGGGTTTGAGCCCACTGGGGCAGCCACTGTGTGCGTCCATCTTGTTGACGCTCTTGCTCTTTTTCATGGACCCTCTCCTGACCAACCACGCCATCTTTCTCCAGAGACTGGTCCCCAGAGGTGAGCCAAGTTCTGTCCATCCTTACTTGTAAGGAACATTCTGGTTGTGGTTCTTCTGATACAGATTTGTTCATTCTTCTGAAGTTTCTGGTATCTTTGTTATTCTTTGTCTATATCATGGTTCAAATGCACCAATTCCTCGGTCTTCCCTTTCCAACTTTCATATGCATAGGAGTAGATTGAAAGGACCATGACTTAGGTCAAGTGCACTTTAGTCTCAGATTATTAGCTCTCTCTACAGAATAACTATGGTGAAAAGATACAACCTTGATACACAGTTTTCCTGCTTTTAAACCATGAATTATCCCTTGTCCTGTGCCCACAACTGCCTCTTTGTCTATGGATGGTTCTGCATGAGCACCGTTAAGTATTATAGAATTCTCATTTTTTCAATGATATGCATGGTTTGTTATGATCCATGATCAAATGCCTTTGCACAGGCAATAAAACACAAGTAACAACTTTCTGGTATTCTCTGCTTTCAGCTAAGGTTCATCTGACCTTCAGCAATGAAATCCTTTTCTGAATCGCACTTGAATTTCTGATAGTTCCTTGTCACTGCACTGTGGCAACTGTTCTTAGCTTCCGTAACATTTAATTGTATCATATATTAATAATATTGTTCGGTAATTTTCACATTATTGTGGGACACATGAGAAAGTAGAGGCTGTCTACTCCCATAAAGACTTGTAAAGCCCAGAAGTCAGAATTGATTTAATAGCAGTGGGTTGGTTGGATCACCTTTGTTTGGAAAGGACACCGATATGTTAACTCTTCCAGTAGGTTGGCCAGGTAGCCGTCTTCTGAAAGTCTCGGCATAGCTGAATTTGTTTGTTGGTTCACCTCAGTTTATCTTCTGTCAATTCTTGAGCATAGGGGTTTGTGTGTGTGTGTGTGTGTGTGTGTGTGTGTGTGTGTGTGTGTGTGTGTGTGTGTGTTTTGCCAATGTCTTCGGTCCAACTTGGATCTCTCCCTTCAATCTCATCAGTACTTGGTCATCACTGCCTCCTGCAATGGTTGAACATCAACTGACATCTCCGTGATTCTATGTAGTCCTTCCCTCTCCTTTAAGTCTTCCTGCATATTCAAGATTGTTCTCCCTAGAATCCGTAAGTATTGCAACTCAAGATTTTTCCCTCAGTTCTTTCATCTTGAAAAAATGCCATTTGGTTTCCTAAGCGCAAGTGTATGTGCATGCCATGGTGATTCTTTACTTTAGCTTCTTGAATGCCCTTTCGCAAGCTTTAGGCTCTCTTCTAATATCCAATTTGTACTTTTCTTTCTTTCTTGTCTTTTTCATGACCTTTTGCTTTCTTCATGTGTACTGTCCTTTATGTCATTCCACAACTCATCTGATCGTTACTCATTAGCGTTCACTTGTCACATGTATTCCTAAAATAGTCTCTAGATAGAGGTAGGAGAATCAATGTTATAATTGGTCGTATGCTTTAGCAAAATTATTTTATTATAAGAAACTATAATATATGACTATTTAATATATATATTGTGGGACACTATATATATATTAAATAGTAATATGTTCTATATAGCTGTTGAGAGAAGTGGGGCATAATAGCATGCCACTTAAGAATGTGATTTTGAAGCTAATAGATGTGGGTTTCAAGATCTGCTCACCGCTTGCTCTCTGGACACTTGGTGCATCCTAGTACATAGTAAGAACTCAGGAAATGGCAGGTATTGTTATTGAAAGAGCTATTTATCTCAGTCTAGAAAATGAGATCTGTAGAGAGCATCACATTCTTCATTTTCATTCAAGGCACCTAACTTTACCACAAAAACTGCATTAAAAATGCGCTAAAAAAACTCAGCTTATACACGAGTATATACAATAACCTACCATGAAAGTAGGAAATATCATCTCTGGAATCAAAGGAGTTCTTGCCTGACCAGTCTTGGACCAGAATCTGGGAGAATTACACAGTGGGTGCCAGATAATTCCATTGACTATGGCGATTTCCTTGCCTCGCAGCCATGGGCAACACAAGAGTCTCTGTTGCTTATATAATCTACAGGCTCCCCATCATTCACACCAACGGTGGAGTGAAACACAGAGGCTAATAAATGGAGCCAATACTCTTTCGAGTTACCTATGAGAAGTCTTAGTCTTTCTTCTCCACAGAGAAGAAAGTCCAGGCAGAAAAGAGAAACCAAAAAAAAAAAAAAGAACTATTCACAAAGGTGTGAGCAGATTTAGGGAAAACAATAGAAATGGTGCAAATCTCTAAGCTTGACTGTAGTGGGAGGTCTTTATGCCTCTAGGTGTAAGGAGCATGGGGAGGCAGAAGTGACCAGAGGCCCAGAAGAGGTGGCCAAATGGAGAGGCATCTCTGACAAGAGTTGTGGCCTTCCCTACAGACTACCATCAACTTGTGGCAACCCAGTCCTTAAGATCTGGGAAATAGATACCTTGATCTCATTCTCCCGCTGGCTCCTCTGATTGGCTAACTCTACCCAAAGTCAAAGAGCCACAGTTGTTTCAGATGCAGCTCTTTCGTATTGGAGGTTGGAGGTGCACTGAGCAAAAGGAGAGGGTAGAAGAATAGCTACGTTTCTACTCCAGGGATCCTAATATCATCTCTTTAAAGGACAAGGCCTTTTCAGAAAGCACGATTCTTCAGACTGCTTCTGCGTTCTTCCCTGTCAGCACAGTTCCACCGTGCCAGAAATGGCTCCGTCCTTTTGAGTCCACTACAACCCATTATACACAGCAACAACCAGGGCACTGTCCAGATCGGCACCATCCTCACAAATGTTCGTTTGACTCCATCGTTGCAGCATGATGTCAGGCCCCCTTGTCAAGGGTCGTTCTCTGACTCCCTGACATTCCACTTGGCCAAGTCTGACGACCTTTCCCAGGGACTGGTTTCTCTTGAAAACATATCTAAGATACATGAGACAAAATCTCAACATCCTCAATTCCAAGAAGCCCTCTGCTTGTACTTCTTCCAAGAGGGATGTGTTTGTTATTCTGGCACACCACAGTACTTTCAATATTCGTTGCCAGCACCATAATTCAAAGGCGTCCATTCATCTGCAGTCTTCTTTACTTATCGCCCAAATGCCACAGGCATCGGAGGCTATTGAAAATACTTTGGTTTGGTCAGACACACCTTCATCATCAGAATGACGTCCTTGTTGTGCAACATATTACAGAGAGCTTAGGCTGCCGATTTTCCCAATGGAAAACGCCAATGGATTCCTTGACAGATTCTTCCACGAACATTGACTGCGAATCCAAGCAAAGTTAAATCCTTGACAACTTCGATCTTTTCTCCATCTATCATGATGCTGTCTACTGAGCGTTTCTAGGGGTGGCTGAAGGTTTAAATTCTGGGATTAGAAGACATTCTGGAAAGGAAGGGGGAAAAAAAACCCAGACCTATCAACTGTGAAATCAATTGCAACTCATAATGGAATTGATAGATAGCAATTGCTCTGTAGAACTGCCCTGTGGGATTTCCCTGGCTGTAAAGCTTGAAAGAAGCAGACCGCCTCTTCTTTCTTCTGCAGAGTAGGTTGGTGGGTTCATACTACTGACCTTTCAGTTGGCAGCCGAGTTCTTAAATGCTTGCCTCAACTTCTAAGTTCAATGGTTCCTCAATGAACATCTCCTCCCTCTGCTTACAAATGATGGTGCCCACTAGGACGCACATCGCGTTAGGCAGCGAATCACCAGGCTGCTCTCCATCGTGTGCCTCTGCGTGGACCGACTCTCAGAGAGGATCGGATAGGACGTAAGGGAGAGAAGGGGCGAGTGCAGAGGATGTGGAGGGAAGCTCACCCTTGGGGATATCGGCATGTCCCATTGTTGGGTGTCTTTCTGGCTGAGGGTGACTGGAAGCTGAGTGTTGCCCTGACTCCAGGGGATCATAACTGAGAAAGTGAAGCCCTCTCCTTGGCACAAGGTCCACACTCAAGTGTGTTGTTTTGCTTTGTCTTGTGTTATTTTGTTTTGTTTTTATTCCCTCCAATTATGGCCGTTTCCTATGACAAAGAGAATCTGTTTCCTTTGAGGTTCATTCTGTAACTCTGTAACAGCAAACTAGCTCAGTCTGCATCAAGGACAAAGGCGATGCCTGGATTCTGTCACGCCGACAAATTGTAGCCTATTTATTTCACGTTGAAGCTTGCCAGAGCTGCTCGTGGATGCATTTAAGCTATTGGACATTTCTGCAGCCAGTTTTGCCTGTTGATTGTTCTGGAGAGTACGGAAGGAATGTTTATGTAGAGATTTCAGTAATACAAAATGGAGTGGTTAGGTGATGAAGGGTGTTCATTGAAAACGAAAATGACAGCAACGGCCAGACTTGCCTTCCTGGGTTCCAGAGATAATAACTGACATTCCACCGGCGACTCGTGTAAACCTTTCACCCTCTGTAACCTTGGCGTTTGCTAGTTCTGAGGACATCTCAGTGAAGAATAACCCAAACTCACTGCTGTGGAGTCATTTCTGACTCATAGCAACCCGATGTCGGGGTTCTGAGAATGTCAATCTTTATGGGAGCAGCAACTTTCCCTCACGAATTGGCCGACTTTTGTTTGTTTGTTTGTTTGTTTGTTTTCATAGACTCCATTCTTCTCAGTCTACAGTTCTTAGTGCTGCCCCAGGCTTCTCTCCTGCCTGAATCTCAGTTCTCTCTGCCTTCTGGTCTCAACACTAAAGCTTTTTCTCCTGACTCTCTGGTTGTCATTCTCTGGTTCTCTGAGTAGGTGGACTCTCTCTGTCATGGAGTCTACCAACCCAGCTAGGTAAAATGTGGCTGGCTGCCTCCAACCTGGAGGGAGTTGTGGTAGCTCCCTATCAGGCTTGGTGGAGCTGAAGGGGAGAAGTGTGGGCATGCTGGTTCTGTTGAAAGGAAAGAAGCACTCAGTCCTTGCGTCAAGGTCAAGCTCAGCCAGCTGCGAGGGGAGGGGCCCTTCCCACGGACAATGCTCAGCTCTGACAGAAGAATAGGGGAAGCCACTTACCTGAGCAGCCAAACTCTGTGCAGAGCGAGATGAGGGATGCTCCTTGCGGAACGAGGAGCACAGGTGACAGTGACGCGTAAAAAGTGGCAGCAGCAACAATGGCCGCCGTAGTGGCCAGGAGAGGAGGGTGTTCCAAGTTCAAGTTGGGAGACTCAAGCTATGCAAGGAGGACTTGTAAGCGTCTTGAAGCAAGCTGCTTCTACGTTCGCTTCTGAAACTTCCAGTTCTATCACTGTGGCCAAGACATGGAAGAAGTTCATTGAAATGTTTTTTAAACCAATGAAAGAACTGTAAGTGATCATGGTCCACTGGCAAGATACCTGGATAAACAGATAAACGAGAGCTGAGATTGTGGAGGCCGTTTTCGAGTTTCCATCGTCTCACCCTTGTGCTGACCGTAGTTTCTGGTTCCTGATGTGGGCCTCAGTACATATTGATGGCATTGAATCAAAATGTTTCTTCTAGTCCTGTTTGTTCTTTGGTTTTGATCTCCGCCTTTTTAAAAACCAAGACCAAAAAATAGTCATCAACTTTTCCCTCTATTGTATTGCCAATGAAAGGTAAGTGCTACATCCATGCTCGACTCCTCGCCCTACGACTCCCTACCCAGATCTCAACCCAGAATTCCTGGATGTTGGCCCTCAGTGGGGCTCCTTCCACCCAAGTGTTTGGGGCACACGTCCATTACATTCCACCCTCAACCCCGCAAGATTGTGCAAATGTAATATGCCCCCGTGAAGGAGTGGGAGGCAGTCAGCACAGAAGAAGGGAGAATATACAATATTCTCCACACATCCTGGGGAACCTTCTGAAAACTGATGAGCCTGGTCAGAAGGTGCCTTTAACCCATGGGCCTGAGTCCTCAGACCCAGCTTCTTCCAAGAGGAGTCCTTCAGACCATTTTAGCAGGAATGTCTTCCCACCCACAGGTAGAGAACTAGAAATTACCTCTCTTCCCCAGGCTACCACTAGGACATGTGTCCACAAGTGAAGTCTGAGATGGGTAATTAGAGACAACTCTTACCCCACTGCAGTCAAGTGTGACATACGGTGGCTTTTAGGACAGGGTAGAACTGCTCCTCAGGGTTTCCAAGGCTGCACATTTCGACAGGAGCAGACGGTCTCATCTTTCTTGTATGGAGCAGCGGATGTGTTCAAACCACTGACCCTCTGGCTAACAACAACTAAACTCATTGGGACCCCTAGGCTCCTGACCTAACACTGGAGGGACATTGGAGGTACAAAAGAACAGTTCAGAGGCTAGCTGGGCCCCATTCTCCCAGCTCTACTCTGGACAATGTCCATAACAGAACGTGTTTTCACAAGAGCAATTCAAGGAAAAGGCTTTGACACGATCCCATTCCACGTCTCAGAACAGGCTTGATCCACAGGGTAGGCGACCTGTGATGGTCTCTGTGAATAGAAGAGAAGCAATAAGAAGACTTATTCTCTTTCTCTGCCAGTGACCACCAGGAGCCAGGTGCGGCAACAGGACAGTTCTTCTCTTCTGATTGGGCACGACACGTCAGCTCATATGCATGTCAAGTATATGAAGGATCCCTCTATCTGGTATGGTTGGGTTTGGAGGTTAATGTTGAAGTGAAAATTCATCTTCAAAGGGAAGGCATCATGAAAGCATCCACACACGGGGAAGATTCGCTCAGATAAAGACAACTTGAGCACGAAGACATCACTAAGAGTGCTTGCCTGGCACTCCCTGATGTACTCCTTCTTATTGTTTTTCTTGGTATATGTCACCGGCGTGCCCGCTCGCTCTCTCGCTCTCTGCTTCCCTCTTCTTGATTTACTTTTGCCTTGAGCCAGAAGCATTGTGAGAATTCTCCCAGCATAACGGGGCACTGCTACATAGGTAGGTCTTTCCAAATATCAAGAAAGCCCAAAGGAATTCTATAATCCTAAAACTAGTTTTGGCTCATTAATAAAGCAATATAGAAAGCTCTCTGACTCTCAGAAATGTAGATTTTTTAAATGATATCCTTTTTTTCTTATTATACAATGAGTATGACAGTAAGTTTAAAAATATTACTACCAAATCATAGAAATCTTTATTAAACAAAATATCAAAATGTAAACCTATTATTTCTCCACTGGCCTTCTAGCTAAGTCTTCTACAGACCATGTTTCCATCTTTCTCATCTTTCCCTGGAGATTTTCTATCCTCTTTCATTACACTGTGTCAAATGGCAGTTTGGGCATCCTCTTCCTTCTTTCCAAGGTTCTGTGAGTTTTAGGGGAAAATTTTCTTGTGAAATGTTTTGAGAATGATGATGGCAACAAATGTACAAATGTATTTGAAACAATGGCTGGATATATGGATTGTGATAACAGTAGTACGAGCCCCAAATAAAATGATTTTTTTTATTTCTTATGTTCCAGGAAGATGATCAATAATGTTCTCAAAGATAAAATAATAATGGTGTCTTGAAGTGAACCAGAGGCATATGTAAGTTGTAGATATTTGAATGGATTGAGAGCTCACACTTAATTCTAACTTCAATCTGAAAAAAATTAGTTCTTATGACATGGCCCTGCTTGATACCTATCCAAGAGATAGCTGAAGTTATGGGTGCTCTAACAAAGAATAAGCTAGATGGTGCCTTGGACTGGAGAAACTGTAGCATCTGGAGTCTTAAAGGTTTATTGTCGAACAAACAGCTATCTAAATGAGGTCCACAGGAATGAAACACACTAGCCTTTGTGATCCAAGGACTGTGAATGACACAATTCAAACCCAAAGGTGGGAATTGTATCAGAGCTTAAATTGTAAACACCTGGTTTGCAGAAGGCTATGAATAGCAGTGGGTGCCCAAAATCCATTCGCAGGATTGGATTAATCCATACATGAATCAAGCCTCTAGTGGATCCCCTCTGACCACAGACCAGGGATGTGACCAGCCTTGCTATTATGCAGATTGGGGTGTTTATTTTTGCTTGTTTTGTTTTCCTGGATTTTGTTTTCTATGTTTTCCTTTATCTGAAACCCAGCACTAATGGATAGTTTCTTGTGGGGTGTGATGAGGGAGGTGGAGGGGAGGTGGGGAGCTGATGACAATGAGTACAAGAAAGAAGTAAAACTGTAAGAGGCTTGGGAAGGGCGTGATCAAAGGTAATGTACCCTAGAGGAATTACTGAAACCCAAATGAAGGCTGAGCATGATAGTGGGACAAGAGGAATTTAAAAGGAAATAGAGGAAAGAGCTAGGATGCAAAGGGCATTTATAGAGGTCTAACTAAAGGCATATACGTATGTAAATATATTTATATGAGGATGGGGAAATAAATATATGTGCATATATTTATAGGTTTAGTATTAAGGTAGCAGATGGACATTGAACCTCCACTCAAGTCCTTCCTCAATGTACGAATACTTTGTTCTATTAAACTGGCATTCCAAGATGCTCACCTTCCTGACACAATCACTGAAGACAAATGAGTGCATAAGCAAATGTGGTCAAGAGAGCTGATGGTGTCTGGCTATCAAAAGATATAGCGCCTGGGGTCTTAAAGACCTGAAGGTAAACAAGTGACCATCTAGCTCAGAAGCAACAAAGCCCACATGGAAGAAGCACACCAGATTGTGGATCACAAGGTGTTGATGAGATCAGATATCAGACATCAAAGAACACAAAATCATATCATTGTGAATGAGAGGGAGTGCGGAGTGGGGACCCAAAGCTCATCTGTAGGCATTTGGATATCCCCTTACAGAAGGGTCTCAGGTAAGAGACAAGCCAGTCAGGGTGCAGTGTAGCACCAACGAAACATACAACTTTCCTCTAGTTCCTAAATGCTTTTCCCCAGCCCCTCCACTGTCATGATCCCAATTCTACCTTACAAATCTGGCTAGACCAGAGGATGTACACTGGTACAGATAGGAACTGGAAACATGGAATCCAGGATGGATGATACCTTCAGGACCAGTGGTGAGAGTGGCGATACCAGGACGGTGGAGGGAGGGTGGGGTGGAAAGGGAGAACTGGTTACAGGGATCTACATATAACCTCCTCCCTGGGGGATGGACAACAGAAAAGTTGGTGAAGATAGATGTTGGACAGTGTAAGATATGACAAAATAACAATTTATAAATTATCAAGGGTTCATGAGGAAGGGGGAGCGGGGAGGGAGGGGGAAATGAGGAGCTGATGCCAAAGGCTTAAGTGGAGAGCAAATGTTTTGAGGATGATGAGGGCAACGAATATACAAATGTGCTTGACACAGTGGATGGATGGATGCATTGTGATGAGTTGTATGAGCCCCCAATAAAATGATTTTTTTTTTAAAGAAGTAAAACTGATTGTGGAGATGATTGTACAACTCTTATTAAAATGACTAAACTAATGCATTGCATGATCTATGAAATATATGCCAATACATCTGTTTGTTTGCTGTTCTTTCCTTAAGTCTGGAAGGGCCATAATCAGGCTTTCCCTAGGAGAGCCCTTGCAACTACATTGAATGAGCAGGTGCGATACTCCTGGGCTTTTGATCACCAAGGGCGTTTTCTCAACACTTCTTAATAAGTCCCCATAACTAGCTTGTGTCCTCTCAGAAAATCTACTGGGATTACCCCTTGGGAGTCCCAGAAATCAACCGCCATAACTTCTGTGCAAAGCCCTTGGCCTTGAATTTAACGGATCCATCCAAACCCCTCGGAAGATATTGTTTGGGTTAGAGGCTTTGCTTTTCTTTGAAGGCACCCTAATGAGACTAAAAGAAGCCCAGGTGGCGTCGTGGGTTACTCACTGGGCTGGAACAGAAAGGGGAGCTGGGAAAAACCACCAGGTGCCCCGTGGGAGAAGGAAGAGGCCCACAGAGGCAGGACTCCTCTGGCCGGTAGGGATGCTGTCAGTCAGAGTCAACACACAGGCCAGCGAGTTTGGCTGTTGATGTATTGTTTTAATAGGACTAAGACAAATGCATGAACTCTGTGCATGCAAAATGGGAACCCGAGTAGCATTTGTTTGACTTACCCTTGCATAATCATTGTACCGAACTTCAAGGTGACATTTAAGCAAAAGAAAAAAATTCATGTTCAGCCACCCTTTACCCAGTCACAACCAGTATTTCACATTTGGTGCGTATCCTCACAGAGAATCACAATCTGATGTAGTAACATAAGACAGACGCAGCATTTCTCTCTTACAGGGACTCCAGCTTTTCATTACCAACACACCATACGTGTTATTTCTAGGTCATTATTCTTTGCTGTCAGTCATATAGGTTGGTTTGCATTTTTCCCAATTATAAAAAGAGCTCCAAAAGTATCCTTGTATTTGGTCCATGTCCATGAGCCTTGCCTTCCAATACATTCCCAGACATGGAATTGTTGTATCAACACCTACAACCATTGCCAAATAGTCCTTCAGCGAAGCTGAGCTCATGCGTGTGTCCCCTCCCCTGCACTCCCCCAATCAACTCCTGCAGTGCATAGTCATGAATCAGACACTAGGGTGAATCAAGCACTATTGGGCCCCGAATGAGTCCTCTCGCTCCCTTTAGTTCTATAGAGAACATTACTTGTACGTAAGAAATCCTTAGAATTATACACGAGCAGAGAGGAGAGGGAAGTACAGAGAACTCTCTTTAAATGTATTCTGTCATCAGAGAAGTCTCAAACTGCAGGCTTTTGAACCCCATATAAGAATGATGAGACCAACTGCATTTCTGGAAAATAAAAAGTTAGGAGATAAGCCATTTGGGAAGAATGCATCAAGTCTTGGGGGGGGAGGGAAGGTAGAGGATATGCTCATGATTACAATGATGTATAACTGACTGCAATCACACATACCCAATTACACTCCCATGGACGTGATCATAGTACGTGATAAAAGAACTGACTGCAATCATGTAAAACTGAACCACCCATTGGTAGTGCGTTGAGTTCAACTCATGCCAACTTATCCGGATATGTTAGTGTAGAATGGCTCCCCAGGGCTTTCAGGAGTTGGTTGTTCAGAAACAGATGGCCGGGACTTTATTCCGAGCCATCCCTAGTGGACTAGTTACCTCCAACCCTGGAGTTAGCAGCCCCACAAGTTCACTCTTTGCACCAACCACCCAAGGGCTCCAGATCTCAGAGGTACTATGTGGCCTGATGGAAACAGTCTCTCACTCCTGTCCTGAAAACGCAGTTACCTCCAGCCACTTAGCTTTATAGCTAGCCCTTGTCATTCAAATCTTCACTCTGAGGGATACACTGTCCTGTGTCTGCCTGCTAGTTGCTGTCAGCTCTGCTGGTTGTCCGATAGAGTGTGATCCCTTGCTCTTGATTGTTGTCCAGTCTTGGCCCCCAGTGCTATTTTGTTGAGAGTTGGGCTATGGGAGAGGGCTGGGATGTCCTTGAAGTGAGCACACCAAATGGGGAACTGGCAGCCCCTTTGCATCTGGGGCTGAGGCTCCTTTAATTTGGATACCGTAAAAGGCCTGTACAACAGAAGGGCTGAGTTCTTATCTCCTGTGGATGGCTGTTCCTCTGGAGAGGCCTTATTTATAGCTTCACTGGCTTGAGCAAGCCCAGCTGGCCAGCAGCTTCATGCACATGGTCAGGCTAAGTCACTGAAGAGGTCAGTCCTGTGCAGCCCCTGTCCCTCCTGATCAGGCAGGAGGGCGGAAGACAGAGCCACATCACAACAGGTAAAGACCACCCGTTTTGTCCTCTGCCCTTTTCTTTGCATCTTTCCCTTTTTTGTGTCTGGAGGTAGGTTTCTTTGACATCAACTGTGTAATCTGAAAAAGGAGCCACGGTGGCCTGGTGGGTTATGTGTTGGGCTATTAACCCCAAGGCCAGCAGTTTGAAACCACCAGCCACTCCATGGGAGAAAGACAAGGCTTTCGACTCTGGTCAAGATTTACAGTTTTGGAAACCCATGGAGGGAGTTCTGTGCTGCCCTCTGGAGTCGCTGTGAATCAGCATGGACTTGAGGACAGGCAGTTTAGTTTGGGTTACATGTAATCCAGGGGCTTCCTGCTCAGTGGGAAGGAGTGTCCCACTGCTGGGAAAGAACACTCTGGCTCTGTAGACGTTTCAGACCCAGGATCGAGCCTCAGACATGGCTCATAGATGGTGTCTCCCACCAATAGCCCAGCTCTTCCTTGCAGGTTGTGGGCAAGGAAACATTCCTTCACACATTGCCCTGGTGCCCGCTCCAATATCCGGCCACCCTGTGCTCATCTTTGCGTCGTTCCGTGGGGATCCAGACTCTACGCTGTGCTTTGAACGCTGGACAACTTTTTTTTTAACAGGGAAAGAAGGAAAATATAATAAACATTGACGGTCGGTAGGGGGCTGGGTTGGGAAACCAGAGCTTTTTCTCCATGATAGAATTTCCGGATGGCCTGGGGGGAAGAGACAAATTACTGATGAGTCCGATTACACAGTGGGAAAGTATGTTTATACAAAATGACTTGTGATGACTGGTGGTTCAAGAATACAAATAGCTGCTGCTTGCTTTGAAAGGAAATACATTCCTAGGTCGCCAACTGCTGGAGCAGGACACGCACCAATGTGCACTGCGCAGCCCTGAGCAACGCTCTGGCCAACTGCACAGCAATGTCAATAATGATAGAGCGCCTTAAGGACGTTACACATATGCAGAAAACTATTCTCTAGCCAGACGACCTGCCAAGCACTCTATCAAGTCCAATCTCAAAGAAAGAGGGGAGGGGGAGAGTTGTTCAATTGTTTACAACTCATTCTGAGTTCAAAAAAGAGTATTCACATCTGTGTTCTCAGCAACTGCTTTTTTTTGTCTGGTAGTTTTTGGTATATGGGTGGGTTGCTATAGTTATTGTTTCTTATTGTCTTGGGGGATGACATTTGAATTTTATTTTCTGTAATAAAGTTGATGGTGTTTTAGAGATACAACCTATCACACAAAAGTGTTTCTTTTTAACCCAGTAGCTAAGGATCCCATTAAGATGATGACATTTTTGGAGATGTTTTCTAATATTGAAGAAACATTTTTCTATGTACTGGTGCCATGAAAGATTCCCATTTGGCAGGCATTCCCAGACTGCTCCCTTACCGATAATCTTACCTGTCTCTGAGCACACTTAGCACTGATAAACTTCCTCATTCTGGCAACGTGGTCAACATTTTCCATCAATTGCGCATCCCTGAAGCTAGTCGAAATCAGATTTCCTTATGCGTTTCTAACATTCTTAGCATAGGCAGTCATCGACAGTCTGCTGGTCCATAAAAGGTTTCATATTTATAACCCCGGGGCCCAGAGACTTTGACATTAAATTCTCCCCTTCCCTGCAAAGAGAGATCAAATGTATTCACTCTATGCAGTCATGGAGCCCTGGGTGGGGGTGGGTGCAGGGGGCACGGCTGCTTCAAGGGGGAAAGATGGGGCTTTCTGCTCCTGTACACTCACAGCCTCAGAAACCCACAGGGGCATTCTACTCTGCTCTGTAGAGTCGCTATGAGGCAGAATCAACTCAATAGCTGCAAGAGTACCTACTGAAGTCTGCTGAGAGAAGTTTCAAACCATTAAACTGTAGGTATGAAAAATTTTAAAACAAAAACAGAAACTTTGGGTAAAATGTAAATCACAATTAAAGAAACATTTTACATATAACTAAGGAAACAAATTATAATGAAAGACAATGTGTGTGAATCATGGAGTTATTTGGCCATCTATTTTTTTCCTGGATTTATATTGATTACACTCTTACTCTCTGCTCAAAATTATGATTCTTTGGAAATAGATTCTCTCTCTATGGCATTAGGTCCCTGAGTGGCTCAAAGGGATTTCCCGGAAGGCTGAGGGTTCAACTCTCTCCTGCAGTGCTACAGAAGAGAGGACTGGTATCTCTTCTTAGGTAAAGACTGACGTCAAGAAAGCTCCAGGGAGCAGTTCTCCTCTGTAGCACACAAGGTCACCAAGCCTCTAAATCAACAAACACCGGCAAAGGTCTTAGTTTGTTGTTTATATAATCTTATTATTTGGTCAGTTGGAGTATTCAAATATTTCCAATAGCAGGACAAGCAGTACACAATGCATAAAAAGAACATTTAGACAAGTCATTTTATAAGCAATTGAGTATAGTAACTAGTTTCCAAATACTTGTTTTACAGGCATCTGAAATTAATTCTGTCTCCTGAATAGTGGAAAAACCACATCTTGAGCTGGTGGTTCTCTAAGACTGGCTTTATTGATTCTTTTATTTATGTATTATTATTATAATTTATATGTCAGCATTTCATCATTTAATCTCCAGTATACTGACCTAAAATGACAAATCGAAAGAAACGACCTTAATGCCTTAGTGCTTGTGTAGCACAAACACCACCGTGGGAAGCTTTCAACAACACCATTTAATTTCTCCCAATTCCAGAGACTATCAGAGCAGATCAGGATCTCAGCCATGTCTGTACCTTCTTGGTCAGTAGTCCCAGCATTCCTTCATTCTTTGGTTTGTAAACAATCCTCAGATGGTGTTTGTCTCGTGTGTGTGTGTGTGTGTGTGTGTGTGTGTGTGTTTGGTAAGTCAGAACAGGATAGATTAAATTTAAAATCCACTACCTATGTGGTCATGAATTAATTTATATAAGAAAGCCCCATTTCCAAACAGTATTACATTCACAAGCATAGGGGATTAGGATTGCAACATATATTTTGGGGGTATATCATTTTATCCATGACAAGAACTAACATAAGATCTGAACAATTTAATATTTATCAGATTAATTTAATAAATATTTTAAAGTATAAATTTAAGAAAAGAAAGTAAATCTTAACTTTGAGTGAATTTTTATAATCTGGTCTTTATTTGAATTTAAAAGCTCATTTTGCATTGAGGAAAAGAGGAATTAAAATGCATTTTAAAAGATGACTTTTGTTAGAGTTAAAAAGTAATGCTGAAAAACTAAACTGAAGAAAAACATTGTCGAGTCAATAAGACATAAAAGGCTCTTAGGTGCATGTTATTAAAGAGGAATGTTGGATTCTACCTTAAGGAGAAAGTGTAAGAACTTCCTTTTGGGTTTTAAGTAGTGAGGCTTCTTTAGCTGCCTGGATGGTAACTAGTTAGTATGAAGCTGCCCTTGGGTCCATTCTAAGATCTGACAGCTCCGTGTATGTCAAGATTAGCAAGGTTCCATGGAGTTTTTAATGGCTGTTCTCCAGGACTTTCTTCAGAGGCACCGCATGATAGCCTCAGGATAGACTCTAAACATCTGGTTAGCAGCCCAGCACGTTGTGCCAAGAGAGACGCCATAAACGAGGTTGAACCAAACCAAACCTACTGCCATCAAGTCCACTCATTGACCATGAAGGTTGAAGGGTTCCCAGGTTGTAAATCTCTCTGGAAGCCTCATCTTTCTACCAAGGAGCTGCAGATGGGTTTGAACCACCAACCTTGCAGTTAAGCCCAACAGTTTCCCCACATGGCCACCAAGGCTGCTGCTTCACACTGCAATTGAGTCGATACCAACTCGGTGGTATCTTAAACAAGGGAACCAGTATTTCATTGTTACCTGAATGCTACCATAGTGCTTTCCGCAGACCCCGTTTTGTGCTGACAACTCTAAACACGTGCCCAAGTGTTGTTCCCTGGTTGAGGATAAAGAGGAAAATGGTGAATCTGATGGTTCTACTTTCTCCAATCCTGTCCTTCGTAGGAAGATAAGATGGACAATATTGTTCAAAGCAATCAGAATGCAAAGAAGTTAAACCGGGGTTTATTTTGAGCAGTTATTTGACATGCATAAAGGGGACCCCTCTGGGGGAAAGAGAGGGGGTGGAGCTTAATGTGAGCTAGTTACAATAGGCTTTTAAGAAGAGGCAGGAGGAGGATAGAAAATAAGCCATTAGTAATGTGATCGAACCATGCCCTCACCTTCCTGACGTCAGCTGGTATCAGGCTACTAGGGGGTCTTTGCCCTGGCCAATTGATGCAAATATGTAGGTGAAGAATTTTGGGGATTTTTTTTCTTTTGCTTAGGGAATGTGTTTCCGTGGTGATAACATACTTAGTTGTCATTGCTTTAGCGTTTTTTAAAGGCCTCCAGAATTCTGGCTTTTTTTTTAACATCTTATTATACATCAATTGTATAAAGCACATCTATACATTCTTTGCCCTGATCGTTTTCAAAGCATTTGCTCTCCACTTAAGCCCTTTGGATCAAGTCCTCTTTTTATATATGTATGTAGCTATGACAAACCTTGAAATTAATGTCATACTTAACAGAGGGTTGAACCGGGATGATCTAGTTTGAAGACCTGCTCCAAACCTGCTGCTACGGAGTCAATTCAAACTCATGACAACCTCGTGTGTTGAGATAGAACTGCTTGGCTGTGCCTTTTAAGAAAACAGATCCCCAGTTCTTTTTCAGGCAGCCCTACTGGTGGGTTCTAACCGCTAACCTTGTCATTAACAACTTACCACAAACTGCTTGTACCATCCAGAGACTTTGATACTATTATGATTCCTAAATTCAGATAAGAAGTGCCTTTTGTATGGGCTCGCAATCAGAGGGACCTTTTGAAACGCTTCCTGGTTCTGAGCTATCTTCACCATGGTTGTCATGTGAGCCCCTTGTTGCAGCCTGTGTCCATCCATGTTAGAAGGCCTTTCTCTTTTTTGTTGTCCTTCTCAGGGAGCTGGTCCCCTGATGACAGGTTCAAAGTACGTAAGAGGAAGTCTTGCCATCCTCATTTCCAAGGAGCGTTCTGGTTGCACTTCCTCTAGGACAGATTTCTTCTTCCTTCTGGCAGTCTACAGTCAACTCGATACCACAGTTTCATTGCACCCATGGGCTCCTATTTCATTGTCAGCCATCACAGGTACAGAGAACATCGAGAAGATGGTGGCTTGGGTCAAGAACACCTTAGTCTTCAAAGTGACACCTTTATTTTTTAATATTTTATAAGAGGTCTGGTGAAGCAGCTTTGCTCAATGCAATACGTACACCCTTTGACTTCTTTACTCCTGCTTCCGTGAGCTGATATTGTAGGTATAAGTAAAATAAAACACTTGACAATGCCAAACCTTTCTCCATCGATCGTGATGTTGCTTGTTAGTCCAGCTGTGAGATTTGTATTTTCTTCACACCAAGTTGTAATCCAGACTGCGGACTGCATTCTTTGATTTTCATTCGTGTTTCTAGGCCTCTTTGCTTTCCGAAAGCAAGAGTGGGTCATCTGCATATTGAAGGGTGTCAATGAGCCCTCCTCCCCTCGTGATGCTGAATTCGATGCTGCCTTCTTCTCCACACAGTCCAGCTTCGTAGATTGTTCGCTTTGCATACATGTTGAATGAGCATGGGGAGATGCTCTAACCTGATGCACACCTTTCCTGGTTAGGAACCCCTCACTGACTCCTTGTGCTGATTAATGGGACTCTCTTTTGGGCTGCGTCCAAGTTCCGTGTGAGCACAAGTCAGTATTCTGCAATTCCCACGCTTTGAAATGTTATGTATAGTTTGCTATGATCCGCATTATCGACTAGAACACAAGTAAACATCTTTTGGGTGGTCTCTGCTTCAGCCACGCTCCAGCTGATGTCCCCAATGAGTCCCCAGTGATATTCCTCACTCCACGTCCTCTTCGGAATTCCTGCTGGCTCCCTCTCAGTGGACTGCTGCAGCCATTTTAAAAGGAACGGCAGCAAAATTGTACCTGCATGTGATATTATCTTATAATTTCTACATTCCTCTGGGCTGTCTTTCTTCAGAATGGCACGGGTATGAATCTCTTCTGATTGGTCAGATAGCTTGGTTTCAAATTTCCTGGCACAGATTTCCAGCTGTTGAATCCATTGCAATTTAGGCACCTACTTTTCTTGGGGGGGGGGGAACCTGTGAAAACCTTATGAATAGAGGTAAAACGTTGCCTGACATAAGACATGAAGATGAGCTCCTCAGATTGGAGGGACTCAGGGTCCTTGTCCATCGGAGTAACGCCTTCGGGACCTTCATTTGGTGATGTGGCACAATTAAAATAAGAATAACTCGTTTTAAACATCCACTAATAATTAGAGAATAGAAGGTACACAGTATGGATTCAGGAAAATTGGAGGTTATGGAAAATGAATGGAATGTATGAAGATCAATTTCCTAGATATAGTGAGCTGAAATGGCTGGTAGTGGCCCTTTTGAAATATACATATATAGTGTGATAGGAATGACAAATTGAATAGGAATGGTGTTATGTTCAATGTCAAAAGAATATTTTTAAAAAGAGAATATTTCAAGATGCATTCTGAAATACCACAATGTCAGCAATAGGATAATATCCAGATTCTTACAAGGAAACCCAGTTAATACAACTTTTAAAACAACAACAATAACAAACTAATGCCAAGGATAAAAAATTGTCTATATTTGTCTATTTCTTTGGCCTGAAATTAATAACCATGTAATTAAGATGCATTTATGAACCGATCTTGGAGATCTATGTGTGACCTCCTCTCTGGGAGATGGGCAATGGGAGGGTGGGTGAGGGGAGATGCCGGGCAGTGTAAGATAAGATATAATAATTATTTATAAACTATTAAGGGACCAGGGGGAAGGGGAGAGCGGGGAGGGAGGGGGAGGGGGGAAAAGGGAAACCGAGCTGATTCCAGGAACCCATGTGGAAGGTGAATTTTGAGAATGACGAGTGCAACGAATGTATAAGGGTGCTTTGCTCAATTGATGTATGTATGGATTGTGACAAGAGTTGTATGGGCCCCAATAAAAAGATTTATTAATTTAAATAAATAAAACTGAATAATAAACAATGTAACTTTAAAAAGATGCATTAATAACTACTGATTTTTGAAATGTGAACATTGGAAAAAAGAAGGCTCAATATCTGGAAAAAATAGCCTTGGTGGTAGAAACGCGGCTTGAAAATTGCATGATAGAGGCCTGCCAAACCAATGATTTATTCATTGCAAAGACCTTTTTCATCTGCATACATGACATCGAGACATGTGGACCTTGCCAGGTGAAGCAAACAGGAGTTAGACCTACCACATTTGTCAAAAGACTATGGAGAAGCTTAACAGCATCAGTCAGAACAAAGCCAGGGGACAACTACAGAGCAGCTCATCAATTGCTTATATGCAAGTTCAAGGTGAAGCTGAAGAAAGTTAAACCAAGTCCATAAGTGCCACCATACAAACTTAAGTGTAGCCTGCTTGAATTTAAAGAACATCTCAAAACCAGTTTGATACTGAACACTAATGACTGAAGGCCTGATGAGTGGTGAAATAGCATCGAGCACATCATACGTAAAGAAAGTACGAGGTCCTTGAAAGACAAGAAAGAGTGTGCTAGCTTCGGCAGCACAGATACTAAAACTGGAACGATACAGAGAAGATTGGCATGGCCCCTGCGCAAGGATGACACGCAAATTCATGAAGCGTTCCATATATTTACCAGCATGTCGCCCACAGTGCTAGAAGAGATATTTTTTTAAAAAGACAAGAAGGAGTAAGACATAACAAAACAATAATAATTTATAAATTATCAAGGATTAATGAGAGAGGGTGGATGGAGGAGGGAGGGGAAAAATAGGAGCTGATACCAAGGGTCAAGTAGAAAGCAGATGTTTTGAGAATGACGATGGCAACAAATGTATAAAAGTGCTTGACACGATGGACGGATGGATGGATTGTGGTAAGAGCTGTATGAGCCCCTAATAGAATGAATTACCAAAAAAAAAAGACAAGAAGGAAAGGAAATATGAGAATGAACATCAGAAGAGACGCTAAGATTTGACCTTGAACGTAGAACAGCAAAAGGAATGGAAAGAAATTAAGTAAAAGAGCTGAGCAGAAGATTTCAAAAGGCACCTGGAGAAGACAAATTATTTGAATGTGTTACACGTAAAGTGTTTAATGCTGTGTGAAAAGACCTGGATTTAGAAAACACAAGGGGAAGAACAGAAGTAGAATGCCTTGAGCGGAAAGAACTGGAGGGAAACTCAAACCTCAAGTTGCAATACTGAAAGATTCTATGGGCAAAGTATGGAAGGACGTAGGAAACATCAAAAGAGGATGAACGGAGTGCACAGAGTCACTGTACTCAAAAGAAGCAGTTCATGTTCAACCATTTCAGGGTAGCCTATGGACACTAACGCATGATATTAATGGAAGAAGTCCAAGCTGCAGTGAAGGCACTGATACAAAAAAAAACTTTTAAGTCTCCAGGAATTAACAGAATGCCAATTGGGATGTTTCAACAAATAGTTGTAACGCTCATTCATCTATCCCAAGAACGTTAGAAGACAGCTTCCTGGCCAACCGACTGGAAAAGATCCACAAAAACCCTATGAGCAGGTGCAAATTTGTTGGCACTCAAAGTAACCATCCTGGGCGACCAGCCAAGTAAGGGAAGAAATATTCACAACCACAATTCCATGTCTACAAATAACCTCAGATGGAAAACCTGCACGTAGCCAGGGGCAGCGTGAGGAGCCAGAGGTGGGGATCTTCAGTTAGAACACAGTTCAGTCAGTGGGGATATACAGAACTCCAGTGGCAAGTGCAACATCGTGTCAATAATGACATTTTGATAGAAGAATTGACAAACCCATCAGCTATTATTAAGGAGCAGCAGTAGTTCCTCCAGGCTGGCTGTTGATTAACTACAACAGGATCCTGGCCCCCTGCCCTGGGCTGTTTCTGCTTTTGTAGATACCACTCCCTGCTTCCTGGGAAGTGTCAGCCCGCTGGGCCAGCTTCAGGCAGGAGCAGCCAGGGAGAGCTAGATACCAAGTCTCTCGGGGTTGAAATAGGCTATCATATTTATAGCTCAAATTAGGTCATATCTTTTCCTACTCAAAGCACTCTGATGGCTTCCCAAATTCAAACTCTAATCATAACTCAAAGAATTCTGCATAATGGAGGCCCCAGGAATCTGACCCCATCTTCCTCCTGCCCCATCCTTTTATGGGCTCCAATCATACTGTTCTTTACCCCCAACTGTTTTAAACACTGCCCTTTACCCTTGCTGGTGCCACAGGGCCTTTACACATGCTGATGCCTGTCCTTTAGACTTGCCCTGAAAGTAGTCGCATGCCTTATTCCGCCTTCATTCACATCAATCCTAGAACCCCTGGGAAACTCCCTGGCTACAATTGCCCTCTGCCACTCTAAGCTCCTTACCGGATCTGCTTTTCTTAAAGCACCGATCTCACATACGTACAGAGTTACACCTGTAAATTTACATGTCTATGACTATACCTGTGTCTATATACACACCAGTGTATATATACTTTCTACCCTCATAAACAGTTGCAGTTTCAGAAATCCACAGGGGCAGTTCTACCCTGTTCCACAGAGTCACTGTGAGTCAGCATCAACTCAATGGCAGTGAGATTTTGTATGTGTGTATATTTAGTTGGGGAGAGACAAACTGAAATATAAGCGCCAATGAAAGATGTCTCTCTTTCATTAACCAAAGTACCTACAGCAGCGAAGGGCACGTACCCTAGCTATCAAGTTGAGTCCAGCTCATAGGATGCTCTAAGGCAGAGGAGCGCTGCTCCACCGGGTTGCCAAGGCTGGGCTTCTTCCTGGAAGCAGAGGGTCGCATGTTTCTCCAGGGAAGTCGTAGCTGGGCTCAAATCTTCTGACCTTTCGGGTGGCAGCTGCACCACACGGGCTCCCTAAATGCCGCATGGTGTTGCGGTGTTGTTCTTGTAGTTGCGCACCAGCTAAGGTGCATCTGCTAAGTAACGGAGGCACAAGTAATCCGCCTTAAACCACCTCATTGTGCATCCGCAGCAGTGGTTTCACTAATTCATATACCACCCCACCCCATCATAAGGGCGCTTATTAGGATCTAAAGCTAATGTTGCCCTGGCCATAGCTCACTCCTCATTGCAAAGATGTCTATGATGCTTGCATTTGGCTAAGAGAGGAACATGGGCGCAGCGGTGTCAGGATGCCTGGCTCACGACTTAGAACATGCGCAGGCAAGTGTGTGTGTCTGTATGTAAACTGTGGCAAGCATGCTTGTAGCAAAACTTTTCCCATCTCAACAGTCTTCGTATGCACAGTTCAGTAATTTTTTAATGCTTATCACGGTCAGCTACCACCAATATCCATCTCCAAAATTTCCCGTCACCCTTCACAGACTCTCAGTGTCCCCTAACCGTTGATTACCTCTTTCTCCCTCCCTCTTGCTCACTCACCAGTTCATACCATCCTGGCTTACAGTTTCCACGACTGTAAATCCTTACATTAGCAGATAGCTTTTTCTTTCTCCCGTGAAGCAGCTGGTGGATTTGAACTACCAACCTTTTGGTTAGAAACCCAGTGCCTACCCTGGGCTCAAACATGTGGCAGACAGGTTTTTTAGCTTCAGTTTCATAGCACCCCATCTTTAAATAGAATAGCAATAGCCTCTTCTGCCTCTTACAGGGATCCCGTATGGCAAGAATCATCAGCAACCTTTAGTAAACATTATCGTGAACCAGAAAACATTTTACTTGCTCTTCTGGACGTCAAAAGTCAGACAGCAGGGGGTCTCACTCAGCTAAGACCGAGGTGCTGGCAGGATTGCGTTCCTTCCCGGAGGCCTAGGGAAGAATTGTCAGTGCCCTTTCTGAGCTTCGAGCTTTGGGCACCTTCCCCTATCTTCAAAGCCAGCGGTGCTGCTGCTGTTGTCGGTTGCTCTCAAGTCCCGCATGACTCAGGAGGGCCCCGGGTGCACTGCACCCTGAGGTTGTCCAGGCTGTGGACTTTCAGCAGCAGGTCACCAAGCCTAACCTGTGAGTTTGGGGTTGAGCAGCTAACCACAAGGCTTGGAGGCTGGAGGCATGGAGGGTGAGTCTGTCTGGTTACATAAATAGTTACGATCTTAAAAACCCTCTCTCGGGTCTCTATGCGTCAGAGCCGACTAGATGGCACTGGGTTTGCTGGTGCTGTTCGGCTGGTTCTAAGAGTGTTCTGCTCTGGAGTCCTGGTGGTATCACAGGTTACGCGTCAGGCTGCTAGCTGGCAGTCAGCAGCTGGAAAGCCCCAGGAGCCACTCCATGGGGGAAAGGTGAGGCTTCCTACTCCTACTCCAGAGTGACAGGCAGGGAAAGCCACAGGGGCACACCTACTCTGTCCTATAGGGTCGCTAGGAGTCAGAACTGACTTCTCGACGGTGAGTTTGGAGCATGGGGAAGGGTGCTCAAACTAGGACATGCTTGAGAGTGGAAGGAGGAGCTTTTCATAAGCATGCCTGATCCACAGGTGAACACCAGGGCTAATCTTTGGACCCAACGCGTCATAAACAGCCCAAGGGAGGCACCTTAGCTGTAAACAGCATGGTTTGCATGGAACTACCCAATCCTCATAAGCTGACCTGCAATTTTGAACACTTGTATGCTTTGTCTGTGAAAAATAGGAATAAGGAAGTAAACTTTCCCTTCAGGCAGATAAGTCATCGACTGTCTTACTCTGGAACCCATTTCCAAGTGATACATATTTCTCCACAGACTCTTATTTCTCAAAGGGGGTGAGTTTACCTAGCAGCTTGCTTTTTGGGGAGTTTTCCTAAATTTGCAGACTTCTCTTCTGTCTACTCTCAGACTCCAAAGAATGTCTCCCTTGACTTTTAGATTCTCAGAGCTTCCTCTTTAAAATAGAATAATAACAATAGTCTTTTATTCCCCTTAAGGGAATTTTACCAAAAGTTTTATGAATTGTGATTCCAAATCTATTTGTAAGCTCTGAATTTCAATGACTGGGTTAAGCCCAGCTTCCTCTGCCTAAAATAAAATAGACACAAGTAGAAAATCATAAAAGAAAAAGCAGCACATAAATAATACTTCATGAGAATAGTTCTCTTATCTACACACACACATATATGTGTATATAAAAATAAGGAGATATATATACACATACACACATATATATCCTTGATTTTTGTCACTCAAAGACCCTACTAGTCTGTTACTTTGTCATACTGTTGTGGGTGGTTTATGTGTTGCTGTGGTGCTGGAAACGATGCCACTAGTATTTCAAATACCAGTAGGTTCACCCATCGTGAACAGGTTTCAATGGAGCTTCTAGACAAAGAACAGACTAGGCAGAATGCAGAGGTAGTCTGCTTCTTAAAAATCGACCATGGAGAACCTTATGCACACACAGCCTTGTAACATTGTCGGATGTGGTGCCCAACGATGACCCCTCAGGTGGGAACATAAAATCCCTCACTGCCATCCAGCCACTTCTGACTGGTGGTGACCCTGTAGGACAGGCTAGAACTGCCCCTGTGGCTTTCCAGGACTGGACCCCTGTATGGGAGTAGAAAGCGTCATATTCCTCCTGCAGAGCCACTGGCGCTTTGGAACTGCTGATCTTGCAGTAGCAGGACAGTACACAACCCACGATGCCACCAGGCCCTGCAAACACGACTGGGCAAGAGCTATCCTCCTCAAATTACAGTTGCCCATAATGACGGGAACGTCGCAAGGCATCGGAGACATTCGTCTACTAATGGGAGTCACCGCAAAATGAGAGGAAACTGCAGCAGACATGTAGTGACTTGAGAAGCTGGACTAAATGAAGTAGAACATGGTATAAGAACTGGGGGAGCACAACCACCTGCTTCATGCAGACGGCGAGGAGCCCTGGTGGCTTAGTGGGTTACGAGTTGGGCTGCTAACCCCAAGCTCTGCAGTTTGAAGACCATTCCCAAGGACAAAGATGAGGCTTTCTGCTCCCCTGAGGATTTACAGCCTGGGAAACCCACAGGCGTAATTCAACCCTGTCCGCCGGCCAGGGTCACTATGAGTTTTGGTTTACATGAAGATAACAAAACTGGATTGTTGAAAGGAAAAGGGACACACAGCACTTGCTGGTGATCATCAGACGACAGCCTTCAGTGTGGATTGCAATTCAATGTAAAGAAAGCCAGCACTCTCACAGCTGGACCAATAGACAGCGCCAAGATGGATGGAGAGAAGACTGAAGGGGTCACGCATTTCATTTTTCTTGGATCCACAACCAACACTCATAGAAACAGTAGGTAAGAAATCAAATGATGCATTGTATTGGTCAAATCTGCTGCACAAGGCCTCTTCAAAGTGTTAAACAGCAACGATGTGACCTTTAACACTAATGTGTACCTGACCCAAGCCATGGTATTTCAATTGCCTCATATGCCTGTGAAGCTGGACAATGAATAAGAATTGATGCATTTGAACTATAGTTTGGGCCAAGAATATTCAAAGCACCATAGACGTCCAGAGAAAGAGAAAAGCTGTCTCGAAGGAAGGATAGCCAGAATGTGTTCATTCTTCTTTGGTCATCTTCCTTATTCATTGTACTTAGAGGGCACATGTGGATAGATTATCTCACATAATTTGGACATATTATCATGAGATAACAGTCCCGGGAAAAGGACATTGGGTTAGACAGGGTTCTCTAGAGAAACAAAAATAGGACATTTATGATTATATATACATGGATAGATGTATATAACATGAAGGAATATAACAGCTAATTAGTCCACATAGTTGTACAGAGGGCTCAGTTCAATTCACTTCCATGGAACAGTTAATATACTGGAATTCCTTCAACTCACAAGGGCTGCTGGGTCCACGGTCAAGTGAGCAGACAGCTGAGTCTCCCGCAGGGCAATGCAGGTAGTCCGGACACAGGCAGGAAACAGCAGGGCAGGTCACCAACACTTGGCCAGACAACAGGATCCGACAGTCCCAAGCTCAAGCAATGTATACGCCAGCAGCATGGTGAAGCAGGTCTCAAAGGAACCTCAACCTCTAGTGAAATGATCCATCGGGTGGGTGTCCCACAGGAATCTCACCTAATTTGGACATCTTATCATGAGATACCTGTCCCTGGAAAAGGATATCATGTTTGGTCAAGAAGAGGATCCATGGAAAAAGTGAGACCCTCAATGAGATGGATTGACACCGTGACTGCAATGATGGGCTCACACATAATAATTTTGAGGCTGGCTCAGAACTGGCAGCGTTTCATTCTACCTTACACGGGGTTGCTATGGTTTAGAATGATCTTGACATTAATGTTAATCAAGCCATAGCAAATATACATTTTTGAAAAGAATGTTTATTCTCGCATTTATTATTCACAGCACGATTTTTGCTCCCTTAGTATCTTACTTACCAGCTGCACTTCCATTTCAAAATGTCAAAATTGAATTCATCCTCTGACACAAACTTATGCTTTCTGTTTCCCTAACCTCAAAGACAACTCCCGGTTACCCAAGCCAGATGGCGGCAATCATCTTTGACTCATCTCTCAATGACTTCTACAGACTTTATATTTGGGACTGGACTCCCTCTGTCTACCCTACTACTATGACTGCCCTTACTCAGAACCTTCCCACCCTGTCTTTCATCAGGACCATAAGCTAGGGTCTCCAGAAGCAGAGTATGAAGTTTATCAAGAAAGGTAGTGGGGGGTATGAGAAGAGGAAGGGCAAGGAGCTAAGCAAGGGTTCAATTTCAGGTTAAGCCCTTGCCTTGGCCTGATTCATCAAGGGAGGTCTGGAATACAGATTAAGCCTCCGCTTTGCCCTGATTTGAAGAAGGAAGGGAGCTGGGATTTCACAGCCCACACCAGTTCTGGACTCAAGCTAGACAAGACTGGTTTGTGTGGGCTTTTGTTGTTAACAACAGAGTGAAGCACGGCCCAATCCTGCACCTCCCTCACAATTGTTCTTATGTTTGAGTCCATTGTTACTCCCGTTATGGTAATCCATATCCAGAGTCTTCCTCTTTTTCACTGCCTATCTACTTTACAAAATATGATGTACTTTTCTAGGGACTGCTCGTTCCTGATAACATGTCTCGCCATCCTCACTTTTAAGGAGCATTCTGGCTGTTTCTTCCAAGACAGATCTGTTTGTTCTTTTGGCAGTCCGTGGTACTTTCAATATTCCTCCAATGCATTGATTCTTCTCTCAGGCTTCCTTATTTAATTTCCAATTTCCACATGCACTTGAGGCCACTGAAAACATGATGGCTTGAGTAAACGCCACAGTCCTTGCTCCTCAACACTTTGAAGAGCAACAGGCTTACCTTAAGCAACGTGTCAGTTGATTTCTTCTTCTTCTTCTTTTTTGGTCATTTAATTTTTGACTGCTGCTTCCATGAACAATTGATTGTGGGTTCATGCAAGGTCAAATCCTTGACAACTTCGATCTTTTCTCCATTTATCATGGCGTCACCTTTTGGTCCACACATGAGGATTTGGGTTTTCTTTACATTGAGTTCAGTATTGTAATCCACACTCAAGGCTTCTTGATCTTCAAGTTCATCATCAAGTTCCCCACTTTCAGCAAGCAAGGTTGAGTTGTCTGCATCACAGGCTGTTGATAAACTTTCCCCTAAACCCGATACCACATTCTTCCATTCTTCTTCCCGTAGTCCAGCTCCTCTGATGATTAGCTCAGCATAAAGCATGAACAAGTGTAGTGAGAGGACGCCACCTCACTCACACCTTTCCAGATCTCATACCATGCAGCAGTCCCTTGTTCTGTGCACACAGCTGCCTCTTGATCCATGTACAAATTCCACCGGAGCCCAATCAAAATGTTCTGGAATTCTCGTTCTTCTCAATGTTATCCAGAGTTGGTTATGATCCACACAATTGAATGCCTTTGCATAATCAATAAAGCACAAGTAAACATTTTCCTGGTATTCGCTATTGTGAGCCTAGATCCGTGTGACATCAGCAATGAATCTTTTCTTCCACATCCTCTTCGGAATCCTGCTTGAATTTCTGGCAGCTCCCTGTCAAGGAACTGCCCAACTGTTGTTGGACGCTCTTCAGCAAAATTTTACGTGCATGGGATATTAATGTCATTGATCTATATTTTGCTTATTCTTTGGGGTCACTTTTCTTTTGAAAAGGTATAAATATGAATAGCTTCCATTTGGTGGCTACGTATCTGTCTTCGTCAGCATGTTGAGACATTTCCATTGGTAGGAAGCAGTGTATGGAGACTTTCAGTGCCATGGAATAGTTTCTTCTTGGACTCATTGGTTTCCTTATTCGCTTTTGTTCCAGATGGGTACAGACTAATAATTGTTTTTATAGATGGCTCCTTTGTTGCTGTTTGTTTTTAAATTTTTATTGTAGCTTAGTTGAAGGTTACAAAATAGCTATCAGTTTACAATCAACAATCCATGTACATTCTATTTCAATTCACCCATTGCAATCCCCTCAATGTTCCATCACTTATTGTTTCCTGTTTCCATTCCTCCTTCTTTCCTACCCCTCTGCACTTTGTGCCTAAGGAAATGCTATGTTTTTATCTTAGATTGTTGATTATTCAAAGGTGGGGTTAATTCACTTTCTTACCTGAAGGGTGACCAAGGGCCATCATGTTGGGGCTCCACCTGTCCCTGTCTGACCAGTAAGCCTGGTCTCTTTTATGGTTTTCAGTTTTGTTCCACAATGTTCTTCCACCCTATCCAGGACCTGCTAGTGTGTCCTTTTTCAGTGCAGGGTAGCCAGGACCATCTTGGTCTTTGGTTTCGTGCTTGTGGAGACTGATGCTCATGTAGCCCTTTAGTCCACTGGGCTAAGTGTTTCGTTCTATCTTTAAATCTTTATCGTTTTCCTTTTCTTAGGATGGGGAGAAATCAACAGTTGCACATTAGGTGGCTGCTTATGGGCTTTTAGGAACCTCATTGCTCTGCACTAAAGTGGGATGTAGAACATTGTCTTTGTTTGTTGATATCCCCTGAGATGATAGTACAGGTTGCTTTCCAACCTTTAAGAGCCCAGACACTACTCGTCAAACCAGGGTGTAGAACATGGTCTGTGTGAACTATGTTGTGCCAACTGACCAAGCTATCCCTCAAGACTATGGTCCCAAGACTTCAAGCCCAATAAACCTATCCCAAAAGTTGTTGGGTTGTATCTATAACCGTGCCCTCTATATGGCATGCTATACACGTGGGCATATAAATTTGCCCACATATGTATCTACATATGCCTATGAGTACATGCTCACTCATATCTGGCATGTGCCTTTCTATTCATATGTGTCCACATAACCACATGCATTCTTGGTTATTATTGTTGTTTGAAAAGATCTCTATTATGGCAATTATTGAAATTGCCCCGTTTCTTGAGTATACTTTAGTGCAGCGGTTCTCAACCTGTGTCACGCGATTCATAACAGTAGCAAAATTACAATTATGAAGTTGCAACAAAAACAATATTTTGGTCGAGGGGTGACCACAACATGAGGAACTGTATGGAAGGGTCGGGCATGGAAGGTGGAGATCCGCTGCTCTAGTGTCTTCATTTGCTGTGGACAGGTTATGCAGTCTTCACCCAGCTTGAGTATTGCCTTTCCCCAACCAAAATGACTTGTATCTACTATATAAAACTTATCTCCCATACTTCCCCATCAGTCCCTGGTAACCAACAAAAAATGTTACTCTGTATATACCTATTCTAGACTTTTTATACACGTGAGGCCAGACAATGTTTGTTCTTTGGTGACTGACTTCTTTCACTCACCACAATGTCCTCCAGATACATCCATATTATGTTTGTAGACTTCTCATTATTCTTTAATAGTATCATGTTGTTTGCATGCATCACAAGTTGTTAATGCATTCACCTGTTGATAGGCGTATGGGTTGCTTCTATCTTCTTGCTAATGTAAATAGTGCTGCAACCAACACAAGTGGACAGGTGTTTGTGCCACTGTTCTTATGATCTTGGAGACGCATTTTTAGTTTATTGAGGAAGCTTCTTGATGTTTCCCATGGTAGGTACACCACTTTTCAATTCGGCCAGCAATATAATAAGAGCTCCCATATCCCCAAAGTTTCATCAGAATTTGTTATTTTGCTTCTCTTCTGTTTTATCATTGCCTTTTTTTGCGGGACAGAGATGTAAACTCGTTATAGTTTAGATTTGCATCTCTCTAATGGCTCAGGATCATTAGCATTTTTAATGAATTTGTTGACCAATTTAATGTCCTGTTTGATGGCCTGCTCATGCCCTTTGGCCGTTTATTTATTTATTTTTAAATTTTAATAAATCATTTTATTGGGGGCCCTTACAGTTATTATAATAATCCATAATCAATTGTAATGAGCACATTTGGGCACATGTTGCCATCATCATTTCCAAAACGTTTTCTTTCTATTTGAGCCCTGGTACCAACTCCTCTTTTTTCTCCTCCCTCCCCTATTCTCCCACCCTCTTGAATCCTTGATAATTTATCAATTATTTTTATTTCCATATTTTACACCATCCACTGTCTCCCTTCCCCCGAGTTTCTATTGTTCTATTGTTCATCCTCCTTGGGGTGGTGGGAGTGTTGTACGTCAATCATTGCTATTGATTCTCCCTTTTCTTCCCCCGCCGTCCCCCTACCCTCATGGCATCACTACTCTCAATATTGGTCCTAAGGGGGGTACCTGTCCTGGATTCTGTGTGTCGAGAGCTCTTATCTGTGCCGGTGTACATGATCTGGTCTAGCCAGATTTATAAGATAGAACAGGGGTCATGATAGTGGCGGGGAGGAAGCATTACAGAGCTAGAAGAATGTGGGTGTCGTCGTTGTTATTCTGCACCCTGGCTGGCTGGTCCCTTCCCTGTGACCCTTCTGTGAGGGGATGTCCAATTGTCTACAGATGGGCTTTGGGGTTCCACTCTGACCACCCTCATTTGCATAGACATGTTTATTTGTTTGGGATCTTCTGATACCTGATCCCATCAACTTTGTGATCACATGGGTTGGTGGAATTCTTCCATGTGGATTTTGTTGCTTCCTTGCTAGATGGCCGCTTATTTAGCTTCAAGTCTTTAAGACTCCAGATGCTATACCTTGTACTACTTGGGCACCATCACCTTTCTTCACCACGTTAGCTTATGCACCCATTCTATCTTCAGCGATTGTGTCAGAAAGGTGAGCATCACAGAATGCCAGGTTATTAGAACAAAGTGTTCTTGCGCTGAGAGAGGACGTGTGTAGAGATTGGGCCTTTTTAAAATGACTTGTTTATCCCTTTGGTGTTTCATATTGCTTTAGCTCTTCTTCAGAGACCTTTCCTTTTCATCTAAGGTTGGAGCTTAGATGTTGCATTCTCTTAGGAATATTGCTAGCATTTGGATCGGGACTGCATTGTAACTTCGGTAGTATTGCCATTACCCATGTAAGTCTTTCACCTCCCTGGTTAGATCTGTTCTTGCTATTTACCCTTTGGGGAAGCTGGTGTAAATAGTATTGGTTTCTTGATGTCCTGTTCAGAGTGCTCTTTGTTACCATAGGAGAATCCAATTGAGTTGATGTGCTGACTTTGTGCCCTGCCACGATGCTGAGTTCTTCCATTGGTTATAGTAACTTGCTTGTGGGCTCTCTGTGTTTTCTATATATATTAGAGGTTTGACTTTCATATGATAAGCATTATCGAAGCTTTTCCCCAATCTGTAAGATTCCTCTTTATACTCTTTTTGTTGAGTGTAAGTATTTAATTTTTAGGACATTTCCATTATCTAATTTTATCTTTTGTCATTTATGAATTTTAGTTTTGTTTTATAGATTATTTAGACTAAAATATTAAGTTTCTTAGCTTTGACTCAATGTTATCTTCCAGGAACTTTATAGTTTTCATTTTAACATTTAGGCTTTGATCCATTTTGAGTTGGTTTTTGCGCATGGAGTGAGTTATGGATCCTGATTCTCTGTCCTGAATATAAATAGCCAAACTTGTCAGCACCATTTGAGTTGTATGAGCCCTTGATAAAACAATTAAAACATTTAAAAAATAAAAACAAGAATGGACGTTGAAAAAAAAAGACTATTTTTTCCCCTGTTGAATGAACTTTGACCCTTTGTCAAGGATCAGTTGCTCATAAATGGATGGATTTACTTCTGGGTTTTCAATTCTATTTCATTGTTCTGTGTGTCTGTCATTGTACCAGTCACCCAGAGGTTTTGATTAATGTGACTATATAGTGAATTTTTTTGGCAAATTATAAAACAATTTTTTCATACTATCTTGTGAATTTAGTTCTATTATTTTCCAGAAGTTTTATAGGCACATAATTCATTTATACAAGTGAACAGTTCAGTAGTTCAATCACATCAAGAGGAGTCGCACAATCACCACCACATCTGTCTTAAAGCCTTTCCCCACCCTGCACCCCATGGTCACATCGCCTTCACACTGAACTGTGCAATCACTATCAGCTCCAGTGCTCCCTCCCACCAGATCGTGCATTTTCAGATGAGGCAATATGAGCTCAAAGCTTTGTTCTTCTTCTTCATTGCATCTGTATTCATGAGAGAATTTGGCCTGTCATTTTTTATTTTTAGTGATATCTTTGCTTGGCTTGATATCAAGGTTATGTTTATCTCATGAATTAATCAGGGAGGGTTGGTCTTTCTTTCTTTATGTTCTGGAATCGTTTGAGTAGAATTGGTGCCAGATCTTCTGAAAACATTTGGCAGTATTCACCGGTAAAGTCGCCTGACTGGGATTTTTTTGTTGTTGTTGATGGAACTTGGAGGGGAGGGGGGGATTTTTTAAATGACATTTTCAATTTCTCTTTTGTTATAGATATGTTTAACCTTTCTACCTCTATGTTAGTTCAGGTAATTATTTTGGTTGTTTAGTTGTTCTAAAAATTCTTCCATTTTGTCTAGATTTTCAAACTTGTTGAGTAAATTTTTCATAATATTCTGTTATGATCTTGTCTGTCTCCATTGGATCTGTTGTATTGTCACCCATCTCACCTCTGACTTTGGTTATTACTTGCTTTCTCCTTGTTCTCCCTTTTGTTAACAGGGCCAGTGATTTGTCAATTTATTGATCATTGAATAGAAATAATCTCCTAGTTTGCTGATTCTAGTTTTGTTTTCTACTTCATTTATTTCTGCTGTAACCTCAATTATTCCATTTCTTCTGATTGTAGACCTTACTTGCTGTTTTTTTATAACTGTGGAAGATGCTGTTGAATTGATGTTGATTTGGGTTCTTCTTTTGTGATGTAGGCATTTATTGCTATAAATTCTCCTCTGAGTGCTGCTTTTGCTGTGTTGCAAATGATTTGGTATGTCTTGATTTCATTTTCATTCAATTCTAAGAAAGTTTCAAGTTCAAATTTTTCATTTTTCTCTTTAACTTTTTGTTGAGATCCAGAAGAAAGTTTACAGACCAAATCATAGATCTGCTCAACAATGCATACATATTTTGTTTCATGCCATTGCATGAAACCATGTAATAGCACTCATCCCAAGTCCTCCTTGGGTTTCCCATTTCCTTTTGTCTTCTTCCTAACCCTTCCTGCCTCCAGAACTTTGTGCTTGGGCAAATGCTGCCCAGCTGATCTCCAATGGCTGTCATTCAAAAAGGCATGTACCACTCTGGTGTTATTGCTCACCTTATAGACCACCCTACTTTTTGAATGAAAGTTGAGCCATGGAGTAAGTTTAGTCCTGGGCTTCAAGAGTGACTAAAGATCAGAGTCTCGGTGGTTCCATCAGTCTCTAGCCAATAAATGAACCTGACTCTTTTTTTAAAAATCGTTTTATTGGGGCTTGCACAACTTTTAGTACAATCCATCCATCCATTGTGTCAAGCATATGTGTTTCCCTCATCATTCTCAAAACATTTGCTTTCTACTTGAGCCCTTGGTATCAGCTTCTCATTTTCCCCTTCCCTCCCCTACCCACCCTCCCTCATGAACCCTTGATAATTTATAAATTATTTTTATTTTGTCATGGCTTACACTATCCAATGTCTCCCTTCACCCTCTTTTTTGTTGGCCAGGGAGGGGGTTATTTGTAGATCATTGTGATCAGTTCCCAATTTCTCCCCCACCTTACCCTTTCCCTCCTGGTAGCTCTACTCTCATTATTGGTCCCTAGGGGTATTATTTGTCCTGGATTCCAAGTTTCCAGCTCTGATCTGTACCAGTGTATATCCTCTAGTCTAGCTGGATTTGTAAGGTATAATTGGGATCATGATATTGGGGGAGGGAACATTAAAGAACTAGAGAAGAGTTGTATGTTTCATTGGTGCATACTGCACTCTGACTGGTTCATCTCCTCCCTGAGACCCTTCTGCAAGGGGATGTCCAGTTGCCTACAGATGGGCTTTGAGTCTCTACTCCACATTCTCCCTCATTCACAATGATAAGATTTTTTTGTCCTTTGATGCCTGAACTTGATCCCTTTGACACCTCGTGGTCATATAGGCTGGTGTGCTTCTTCCACGTGGGCTTTGTTGCTTCTCAGTTAGATGACTGCTTGTTTATCTTTAAGCCTTTAAGATCCAGGATGCTATATCTTTTGGTAGCCAGGCACCCTCAGCTTTCTTCTCCACATTTGCTTATGCACCTGCTTTGTCTTCAGTGATCCTATCGGGAAGGTGAAAATCATGGAGTGCCAGTTTAATAGAAAAAAAGTGTTCTTGCATTGAGGGAGTACTCAAGTAGAGGTACAATGTCAATCTACTACCTTAATACTAAGCCTATAAATATATGCACATAGATCTATTTCCCTATTGTCATTTATAAATATATTTACATATGTACATGCCTTTATTTAGACCTCTATAAATGCCCTTTGCCTCCTGGTTCCTCCCTCTATTTCCTTTTACTTTCCCCTTGTCCCACTATCATGTTCAGCCTTTATTTGAGTTTCAGTAATTCCTCTGTTACATTGTCCTTCATCAAGCCCTACTAGATCTCCTACACCCTCCTTGCCATCAATTTTGAATCACTTGTTCTTCCCTTGTCCCTGGGTTTCTTAACACCACTTCCTTTCCACCAACCTCCCCCTCTCTCATGTCCCCCCAGAACTGTTGGTCCCGTCGTTTTCTCCTCCAGATTGCAGCTGTAATAATATGCACACACACACACACAAAAGACAGAGCAAAACAAACCAAAAAGAGAGAGAGAGAGAAGAAAACAACAAAAACCCAAAGACAATACCAAAAAAGCTTGTAAGTACCTCAAAATCTGTTTGTTGACTTTAGGAGTGTTTTCGAGTCTGGTGGGGTGCCATGCCCTGGCCCCACAGTCTATTTTTGATATTCCCTGGGGACTTTGTTGCTCTGTTCCCCTTGCTGTTCTGTTGCACACTCTTAGTGTTTTGCCTCAGTGTGGTGGGGTCAGATCAGGTGCAATCCCCATACTGTGTTTCCAGTGTTGTCCCACATAGCACTAGGGGTCAGTGAGGGACATCATGTCTTGTAGTGCTCACTTTTTAGACCACCCTATTGTGTGACTGAAAGTTGAGCCATGGGGGTAAGTTCAATCCCAAGCTTCAAGAGTGACTAAAGATCAGAGTCTCGGTGGTTTCATCAGTCTCTATCCAACAAGTGAACCTGGCATTTAAAAAAATAATTTTGAGTTTTATTCCACATTTTTTCTCCCATTTTGTCTAGGATAACCTTTTATGGTGGTCAGTAATGAAATCTAGTGCCTTTTATGGTGATCAGTAATGAAATCTAGGCACCGTGAGTTCTTCTGGCCTCAAGGTCATGGCAGCTGAGATCATGTGGTCCATTAGTTCAGGAGACTAATTGATTTCATGTGTCTTTGATTTTCTTCACTCTTCTGTGCTCTGGATAGGGAGAGCTCAACAGCTGCACCTTAGATAGCTGTTCAGAAACCTTTAAGACTCTATCACTACCTACCAAAGTAGGATGTAGAGCATTGTCTTTGTTGACTATTTTGTGTCAATTGTCCTTGATGTCCCTCAAGATTATGATCCTGATCCCCCAAACCCAGTGATTCTTTTCCTCAAGGTATTTGGTTAGGTCTATGAAGTTTTCATAAATGTTATCCCCTGTATGCTGTACTATATTCATGGATCTATTCACAGTATACATGAAGAAATATCCTCAGTCCAACCTATATATATATATATATATTTTGGTGTGATTCTAAAATATACATTTCTTTAATGATTCAATAGTTTTTAAGTGAGGTGCTATTCAATTCTGTGCATTTACTTTTTCCTTTTCTTTCTGTTATTAATTTCTAGTTTTATAGCATTATGATCAGAGAAGATGTGTTATTTTTGATGTTTTTCAATTTATTGAGGCTTGTTTGAAGCCTAATACGTGATCTAATCTGAAGAATTATCTGCGTCTGTTGGGAAACTATGTGCTGTGGTTCTGTTGGGTGGTGTGTTCTGTCTCTTTCTCTGTGGGGCAGTTAATGGACTGTGTTATTTAGATCTTTGACACAGAAGAATGCTACATTTCTGGTTGGTCTGTCCACCACTGAAAGTGGTGCGTTAAAGACTCGTTATTGGAGAGCTCTCTATTTCTCACTTCATTCTACTGGAATGTGATGGACGGATTTTAGAGCTTTATCACTGGGTATATATATATATATATATATATATATATATATATATATATATATATATATATATATTTACTAAGATGACGTTCTCTTGGTGGATAGGTCTTTTAAGCATTACATAATGGCCTCCCTGTTGGGTAAGCAGTGGACTGCTGACCATAAGATTTGCCATTCAAACCCACCAAATAAGCCTTGGGGAAAAGATGAGGCTCTCTACTCCCATAAAGATCGACAGCCTAGGAAACCCTATGTAGGGTCATTATGAGTTAGAAATGAATCCATAAAAATGGGGTATTTCATTTGTTTGTTTGTTTTGTTGTCTCGAATAGATTTTGACTTGAGTCCATTGTAACAGATTATTATTGCCATCCTTGCTGTCTTTTGACTCCACTAGCAAGGCTCCTGCCCCAAAGCACTCAGCTTTCTTGCTGTATGGGCCAGGGATTCCACCACTGTCACTCCTACCAGTCCCTGTTCTGCTGTCTCTGATTCAACTACTTCCCTGCCATGGTTTCTTGCTGTTCCTCATGGTTTCCGATTTCTTAGCTCAAAGAAACAGACAAGCTGCATAAACAAACTGCTGGTGGAAGGCACAGCTGTGAGCTCTAAGCTCAATTTAAGGCAGCATGTAGCTTCCTAGGGAGTCCCTGGACGGTGCAAATGGTTAAACACTGAACTATGCACTGAAAGATTGGCGGTTCAAATCCACCCTGAGGCACCTCTGAAGAAAGGCATGACCATCTACTGAGCAATCACAGCCATTGAAAATGCACGGAGTTCGGCTTGACTCCCACACATCTGGGGTTGCCTGGAGTCAGAGTTGGCTCTGGGACATGTTTGATTGGTTGTTTGGTAGTTCTCTAAATTAATCAAGCACATTTCTTTCCTTTCCTTTCCTTTTTTTTGTTTTGTTGTTGTTTTGTTTAACACATTTCTATCACTTAACTTTTACCAATTCTCTGAGCATAACGGTCACCTCCTGTGATTGACTTTGTAACATTGTTCATGTCTCCTTCATGGCTCCTCACATCAATATTTCAGCATTTCTCCCCACCCTGGTGGAACCTTTGGTTGCCAGCTCCATGGAAACACAAGCTGATGCAAGAAGACACGCATACCGCAGACTTTCCTCTGATTGCCCACGCCAAGAAATCCTTCTCATCTGCGTAAGGCAGTCTGGAGGGTTGGTTTTGGACACCACTATCACCAACTAGGAGCAGAATCTATGACATAATTCCCAGAGATTAGGAGTCAAAATACACTGTCCTGATAAATCTACTAGCAGGTAGCTTACCAGCATTCAGAGTAATGTCTATTCTGGGCTACCAGAGATGCTCAGTTAATAATACAGGTTGTGGTTTCTGTTGTAGACTCACACGGACTAACATTCAATTCAACCATCTCCTCTCCATCTCCCAGGAGACCAGCCAATGAGCCTCAGAAACAGAGATGAGAAAACTACTCGTTTCGTGGCTAGCTATTTGTGCTAAGCCTGCATCCTGTTTGGATCAGACTGTGAAAGAGGCTCTCTGAAAGGTGAAGGAGTTGGCTGTCATGCCAGCTATGGTTTAAGACTCCTCGGGTCTCCTGCCTGCTGGCAATCTGCCCTTCTGGCCTCACCCAGATTCCATTTAGGAAGCACAACCTCTTGCCATCCTTCCTCTTGTTTTCACTTGACTCTGGTTTTGACCGAGGTTTAGCCACTTGCTCTCCTATGCCCCTGACCTGGGTGTGACCACCGAACTCTGAAGTCCTGCCTTTCAACTTGCAGATTCTGCTTGCAGCTCTGCCGGCCCCAACCTGGCCGGGACTCCTGGTATTCCTGATCTCATGCAACGTCCCTTCATTCTGACGAAGTTGGCCACAGGCACTCACTGTAGAAACCAGGCATGAGTCAGCTTGTTCTCCTGACAGAGAGACTTGGGGCAGTTTCCCAGGCGTGAACTGTAGCTTCGTTAGTAGGTTCCGTGGAAAAGTCCCGCCTCGTGCTTTTGCAGTCTGATTCACTGCAGACGGTTCTGAGACACCAGGCAGGTAAGAAGGAGCCCTAGAAGAGTCCAGGGTGGGTTTTATATTACCTCTCTGCCTCCTCTTTTGGGTACAAAGAGAAAAGTTAGGCATTTTAACAATATCACTTTTAAAAAAAACTACTTATAAATGGGATTTTGACAGTCCTAAAGAGACCTGGTGGTGGAGTGGTTATGCATTGGGCTGCTAGCCGAAAGGGTGGCTGTTTGAGACCACCAGCCACTCCTCTGGAGAAAGGCAGAGCTTCCTGGTCCTGTAAAAAGGTACCATCTCAGAAACTCACAAGGCAGTTCTACCCTGTCCTGTACGGTTGCTGTGAGTCGGCATCCATCCAATGGTAATGAGTTTGTTTTATGGGGGTTGGGGAGGTCTATTCATGGAGTCCCTGGGTAATGCAAATGATTAACATGCTCAAGTGCTAATGGTTGATGGTTCAAGTCCACCTAGAAGTGTCTTGGAAGAAAGGCCTAGTTATCTACTTTGCATAAAAATCAGCCATTGAAAACCCCACGGAGCACAGGTTTGATCTGATACACCTGAGGTTCTCCAGGAGTCTGAGTGGACTTGACAGCAACCAGTTAAGCTCAGCTCTATCTTTAACTCGGTACCCAATTGAATCCAACAAGTCTATTGAACAGAGTTTTGATATTGAATATTAATCCAGGGGCTGACGTAAGAATCTGGTAATGTTCCCCTTCGCATTCCCTAGTTTGCTCTCTTGCCGAGGTTAGAATGTCAGAGGCTTACTTGGAAAGCTGAAGGTAAACATGGGTTTCAGACGCTTCCAGAGAAACCATTAGCACCGCTCAGGTCACTTGTATCCAGCCATCTTGTTTGTACTCATAAACGAACTAATCACGGACAGATGAGCTAATAAACCAACCACGTGTAGACTCCTTGTATATTTTCCGAATGGAAATTTCCTTTTGCTTGGTCTCATCTTTCTTTCCCTCACTTTTCCTAGGTTTTTTCCTACCCTAGAAGTCTCCTTTTGATCCTGTTGGAGTCATGGTTCCCTACAGGCCTCAGAAGTTTTATGTCTGAAATCTGTGTGTCCTTCTTTGTGCCCCACAGCCGTGTCACACGTAGACACTTCCTCCCTTGGGATCACAGGCCCTTCCTACCCACCCCCTGCAGTGGCACAGAAATGCCCAGCAGCTCTCTTGGCTTCACAATGAGGACCTCACCTTCCAGGTGACTGCCCCAGGCCCTGTGCCTGGATACCTTCTCTGTCATTATCCCGCTGGTCCCTGGGCACCACGTTGGACATGGAGCTCCTGAAAATGACCTTGACCCCTAGGATTTCAGACAGAAAGGGAAAGAAATTAATCTTCCAAGACTCTAAGCTTAAACCTACTACCTACTCTTTCCATCCTCCAAATGCCACCACATTGACGGTCAAAAAACAACCCTAGCAAAAAAGATGAAGCCAGCAATGGCAATTGTTGGTGTTGGCTACCACAGTCACCCCCATCCCCTCCCCTGTTGAACTCTTACACAAAGGGCTCAGGCTGTTGTGATCCACTGGGTTTCACTGGCTGATGTATGGAAATAGATCACCAGGTATTTCTTCCTAGTCCATCTTAGTCTGGAAACATCACTGGAACCTGTGCAGCATCATAGCAACATGCAAGCCTTCAATGGCAGGGGAAAGTGATGGTGCATGAGACACACTGGTTGCAAAGCGAACCTGGGCCGCCCACATGGATGACAAAGATTCTACGGAACCCCACGACCTCATACGTAGCTCCTCAAAACTCCATGGTCTAGTGTCAGGACACAAGGTTTTCATTCATGGACTAATAGCTAGATTGTAATCAGTTCTGCTTAAGCAAGGAGAGCTGGTTTCTCCTCTGCTTAGGCAGGCCACCTAGCAATATGTAAAACATAGCAGTTCAAAAAAACCAAAGTATCTCTACACACCCGATGGGTTGTGTTTGTATAGGAAAATTGTAATACTGGCAATGCAGAAGGTACTGGTTCAAATTTTGCTTGGAAGGCCTAAGATAGCCTGCTGGTGTTTACACAGAACTTTGAGTTACATGACTTAGAAATCACTAGTAGGTGTCAGCTAAGACCACAAGGACGAAGCACACAAAGATTGTGATGCACGGATTGTAAATAATAAAATCCAAGGCCAGAGGAGTGAATTGGACCAGAGAATGCACATGGGTACAGATCAGAGCTGGAAACACAGGGAATCCAGGAGAGGTAACCCCCTCAGGATCAATATTGAGAGTAGCCATACCAGGAGGGGAAGGGTAAGGTGGGGGGAGACAGGGGGAGCCAATCACAATGAGCTACCTATAACGCCGTCCCAGGGGAATGGACACAGAAAAGTGGGTAAAGAGAGACATCGGACAGTGTAAGACATGACAACATAATAATAATTTTTAAAATATCAAGGGTCCATGAGGGAGGGTAGGGAGGGAACAGAAAAATGAGAAGCTGATACCAAGGGCTCAAGTAGAAAGCAAATGTTTTGAGAATGATGAGGGTAACACATGTACAAATGTACATGACACAATGGATGTATGTATAGGTTGTGATAAGAGTTGTATGAGCCCCCAATAAAATGATTTTTAAAATGAAAGAACAATTTTAAAAATTGATTGTGGTGATGAATGCACAACTTTTAAAATATAAGATTAAACCATTGACTTATATGATTTATGAAATATAGGTCAGCCAAACATATATATATATATATATAAAGAAATCACTACTAATTGTTGCTGGAGGGAGAATGGCAGCTAGAGGCAGGGGCAAACTCACTCATTGAGGGTGTCCTTGGGGAGTCATCTATACATGCAGATCAAATGCATGTCTCATCTTCTCTTTCCAAGTGATTCCTCCTCAAAACCGATATGAACCAGGTCTGATTTCAGGGCAGTGTGTGCCCGTCTGGGCTCATCTCTGCAGTGTGCCTATAGACAGCACACTCGGGGGGTGGAAGGAAATCGCTGCCAAGTCAGAACAGGGTGGTGCTGCTGAAGAAGCAATTTCACATAGACCCGCTTCCACCACGGAACCACCACATGCACACACGGTGATCGAGGAGTGAGAGTGGACCCCTGTGGAATTTCTGTAGGTGTCGCTTTTACAAAGCTTTTGAAAACTCAAAAAGAAAGAGAGACAAACAGCGTGCTCTGAAGCTGCCACTGTCAAGTCAACTCTGCCTCAATGACTCCATAAGACAGGGCAGAGCCGCCCCCTGTTCAAGCTGGGTTTACAAGCGGTGGTCTTTACAGGCACAGACGTGGCTTTGCGCTGCCAGCCTTTTAGAGAGCAGCTGAGTGCTTTAAACCTGAAACCTCCAAGTTGCCGTCAACATTCTTCAACTAGAACTTAAAGATATACATCCACTGCACCCAGTTCCTTAGAATGAAGTTTGTAGCTTCCCTTTGCAAGACTCAGACTTGGATGAAGTGTTTCATGGCACAACCTTCTTACTGGTTGAATGAGGCCCAGCTGGGAGGTGCCAGCTGGGGGGGCCAGGAGAAGCAACCCCTCCCCGTGGCAGAAGAGCTGAACTGTGGGAAGTAGAAGCATTCCCCCAGGAATGTCCTCTGGTGGGATTCCTTTGGTCTCTGGGGCCTCCTCTGCAGTTCCTAGTGTAGTGGGTGACACACAGCTAATAATCACAAGGTCAGCCTTTGAAACCCACCTGTCACTCTGAGGGAGCTAAGGAAGCATTCCCACTCCACTCCCATCGAGATTTCCAGCCTTGGAAATCCCGGGGAGCAGTTCCCTCTGCCCCAACACATCTTTACAAGTTGGAATCGACCTCAGGGCAGGGGTTGGACCTTCATTTTGCACAGTGTCCTTAGGATACCTAGTGATGCAATGACTAAGCACCCAGCGGCTAGCTGAAAAGTTGATGGCCAAACCCACCAGCTGCTCCAGCGGAGAAAGACACGGCAGTCTGCATCCATAAAGATGACAATCTTGATTTTCATCTTGCCAGGAAGAGGCAAGATTAGAAAATAGCAGGATGTCAGACAGGCACTGAAGGCATGGACTGCCCCCCTCCCCTGATGTTTGGTTCACTTTTCTCTCTCTTTTCTTTTGACATTTTTTTTCCTCTCTTTTTAAAGTTCTCAGTATGTGTTCATCACGAAACTGGTAGATTTCAACATTAAAATGACAGTGCCACAAGAACACCTAATAATCAATGCCAAAATACCAAAACCAAACTCAGTGCCATCAAGTTGATGCCGACTTACATGTATTCCATTAGGACCAGCGGATTGCAGTCCGCATCTTTGGACTTCAGGTGTTTCCTTGTAGCCAGTGGTCTTTAGTGAGGAAAACTTGCCTCACTAAAGAGAAGCAGGCACAGCCATCACAGGGGTGAGTCAGTTATACGTTTGACCCAATACAGGGTGTTAAATTGAGTTGATAGTGCTGTGTGGCCCACGAATGATGTACAAGACACCCAAATGGCTCTTAGCAGAGAAAAACTTCCCCGCCCCTGCTTTAAGGTAAAAACAGAGATCCGGACATGTTTGCTTCATGCGTGAGATAAAGGAAAAGAAGATACAAAAAAGGCTAAGCACACAGATGGTTTCATAGGAGAGCACTGGTCAGGAAACCAGTCCTCTCCATCCTACACCCTGGTCTGCTTTTCCTGGTAGCTTTTCCTAAGTAGACCATTTGGATGTTCTGTTAGTAACCTCGATCAAAAGGGAAATAGTACAAAAGGATTTGGTTGGCAGGGGAGAGAGAGATTGGTATTGTGGAGTTGCAGTGCTGACTTGTAAAGTTAATTCACAAAAAGGAACAGATTTCCATGTGGTTTAACATCAGCATTCTGAGCAACAAATGTGGCATAAACGGTGCGGACATTTCAGGGGAGCTGGAGGAAACTGAGGCCAAGTGGAAGGCTGAGTTTTTAGGATGTGTTTTAGGGAAGAAAACAGGGCTCGTTCAAATTAGAATTCAGGTGTGCAATGAATTCAGCCATTCACTCTTCTTTTGAAGGGATTTTGGAATAGTCGGCAGAGGTAGAAAACAAGCGAATGAAAATGAGTAAAACATGGTTGTCATGCTAGAGACCTTGTCTAGATTACTGGGGAAAAAATCTGGGGTCAAAAGATCTCAAATAAGAAGCAAACTTTTTCAGTCTACATTAGAAATAGTCTTCACCTGAAAAAGCCCAGCAGCCTCAGTGGATCTACAGTGTTCGCTGTCAACTCTCTGCGCTGACAGACAGACAACCAGGGGAGCGAGTGGTTTCACTCTGTGGATGCCAATGCCCCCGCCAAGTGGAACCTTTCTCAGTGAGTGATCAAAGCCACAGTGGAAACCTGTCATCAAATTCTCCAAGGAAGCTTGACCCCAGACTCAGCATCAGGGAGCTGTTTGCGGATTTGGCTCAAAGTCACACATGTTTGGAGGCTGTAAATCTTACATCCCTTGAACATTTTTTTTTAAGAGAGGGAGGAAATGGAATATGGGAAGTTTGCATCTTAAAAAAAGACCTAGGCATTTCCTCTCTGAATGACTGCATGTCAGCAGCAGGAGAGGAAGGGGAACGTTTGCCTTTTATGGAGGGCTAAGCTCTTGGACACAGTGGCTGCGACAATGGGCTCAAACATCAGAACAGTTGTGAGGCGACACAGGACAGGCGGTGCCTCGTTCTGTTGTACACAGGATCGCTGTGAGCTGGCACCAACTCAATGGTACCTGACCGCAGCAGGCGCTAGAATCCATTGCCATCGAGCCGATGTGCCAACTCAGTGCAACGTTATAGGGCAGGGCAGCACAGCCTCTCTTGCCCAACATGCAAGAGAGTTCTAGAAAGATTCTATTTCGGAAAACCCTATGCAGCGTAATTTTACCTTCAGTGAAACAGGGGTTGTCGGGAGTCCAAATCAACTTGGTGGCATGGGACTGGGTTTGAGTTTGGGTTTGAGAGCTTTACCAGAAACTCAAGGGACGAGGTTTGAGTCCTACACAGAATGCAATCGTAACCAGAAGCTGTTCCTTCGGTTTGCCTCAAGGGAAAGACTTGTCCTTGAATCTCAGGTCGGATTTTGCGCCAGACACCGGCGGGCATGCATCCTGCTGGCAGGGCCACCTTTGAAACATGTTTTCATGCTTGCTCCGTGCTTTTAGAAAAGCGAGTTCAACTTTTTGCACTAGCTCTCCTGGGGCCCACGGCCCTGCCTGCTGAGACAGGCAGAGTCTGCCTGCAGCCACATCTCCCAGGGGTGGAACACGAGAACTTGCCCTGTGATCACTCTTGCCTCTCTCCCGCCATGTTTCAGTGCTCTGAGGCTCTTACTCACCCTCCAACCATCTGAGACAATTCAGCATGATTACCTCTGAATCAGAGGTTAAGTAATGCAGGAAGGAGCTCCCTGCCCAACAGTGTGTGAAAGGAACTGCGTGAGAAATCCTGTTTCTTAAGTGGGATCATAATTCTCTCAAAACCTTCATGAGATGCTCACTAAACGCCATGGATAGAGGAAGATCTAATCCCTCATCGCTCTTTCTCCTGTTCCATTTCTTCACAGGGATAGTGAGGTTCTTCTAGTCCAAGGTGGCCACAGTCAGGGAGAGGACACCTGACATCCCTGCTCACTTCCTGCCAGGTATCAGCACATGTGGGCAGTATCAGCACACCAGGACTTTAGGCTGGTTCAACCCCCTGCTAGGCATGTGCTTCCACTCCACATGGGCTGCTTCAGAATCTACATTTGAACACTCTGGCCAGGTGACTCGAGAGGCCTGCTTCATGGGACAGTCTAATCACAGGGTCTACGGATCTGCACCTACCAGTAGAAGCTCTGCTGGTCCTCACAGGGCATGACGGAGGGGGTGCCTTTCAGCTTTCGTACCTCTGAGACACACATGGAAACTTTTCCCATGTAACATGACCTTCCTTGAGCTTCCTCACATGAGGTCACTGACAGAGTAATTACTGTTGTATTTCAGTTCCCGAGTCTATGTTTAGTCTATCTGGGCTCTCACTCTCCACCCTCCACGAGCCTCTCCCTCCACTCAAGAACTGACACCCCAGAGCCCATCAGAGTAGGTTGCCGGTAAATCACAGAGTCGAGCGTGAGAGGCCCTGTGCTGGGTTTCACCGCTGCACAACGTCAGGTATCAGAGTCACCGGGAGGGCTGATTAACAGTGAGGATTTGCACTTTTAGCAGCACGCTGGTAATTGTGGTCCAGAAGATCAAACTTGGAGAGCCACTCGCCCAGAAAACTCGCTGCCTCCATCCTTCACTATTTTGCTATAGAATCCTTCAATATTTCAACTCCAGGCTTGATTTTCTGTTTTTCATTCTTTCAGCTTGAGCTATGCTGAGTGTGTTCTTCCCTTTGGGTTTTCTAACCCCAGGTCTTATGGACATTTCAATATCCCTCAACAGCTATTGTGACTTTTACTTTATTCTAAAGCAGGGGCTCTCAACCTGTGGGTCACCACCCTTTGGGGGTTGAACGACCCTTTCACAGGAGCCGCCCGATTCATAACAGTAGTAAAATGACAGATATGAAATAGCAACAAAAATAATTTATGGTTGGGGTCACCGCAACATGAGGAACTGTATTAAAGGTTCTTGGCATTAGGAAGGTTGAGAACCACTGTTCTAAAGCATACTATAATATATATAACTAGGCCTCAATTAATAGGAATATGAAAAGATCTACTATTTTGCTAAGGCGCCTTGGTGGCTTGGTGGGCTGCATACTACACTGCTAACCACACGGTCAGTAATTTGAAACGACCAAGTTTTCTATAGGAGAAAGATTAGAGTTTCTCGGCATAGAACGATTTGCCGCCTCAGAAACCCACAGGGCAGTTCTACTCGGTCCTACGGGATCATTATTTCTCTGGCGAGGGAGACTATTTTGTGAAAACAAGCAATTCCATAAATGACTAATCTTGTGTGCATATAATTTTACATTTCTGGTTATAAGATAATCAACTGTAAAAGGAAATGCTAGGTTGCCGGTAAATGGTACGAACATTTTTAATTTCTAAAAATATATATCTTGTGGATTCTTTTTCAAACATTTTAAAAGGGGAGACTAGTATAATGAATCCCCACAAACCCATCCCCCAGTTTCAATGGTGACCAATTACTGCTTGACTAATACTATTTCAAATATTGGCCCCAACTATCCCCGTACCCCAAATTATTTGGAAACAAATCCTACACATCATGCTATTTTGTTTGCAAATGTTTTGGGCACTATTTCTATATATATGTATATATACACACACATACATATATACACCCAATAGCATGTATATCACATATATCTATATATGTGTGTGTATATATATGTGTATATATACATATATATATATATATAATTTATGTAAAACCTCAGCTCGTTGCACCTCAGCTTTCAGGGTCACCAGCCCATGCAAGGAGCAAACCTCCCTCAGCTGTAATTTCCTCACGAGCCAACTGGAGTAATAATTCCTGCCTTAACGGGATGAGGCCCAAAGGCGAGCCGGAGCAGAGAGAGGTGTGGTAGCTAATCATCCTGATGACCTCCTGGGGCTCCCAGAGGAGCCTGGTGGCACAGTGCTTCCTCAAGATGGGCAGTTGGAAATCACCGGCTGCTCCGCAGGAGAAAGACACGGCTTTCTATGCACGTAAAGAGCTACACTCTTGAGGAAATGTTCTACCCTGTCCTGTGGGGTCACTATACGTCAGCATCATGTGTTTGCTTTTTATTTTTTACTCATTTACTATTATTGTGTGTGTGACTCTTAAATTCCCCCTCGAAAATATCACCAGTGCGTGTCAACCAGGAGAAAGCAATCAACTCGTTCCTCCTCCTTCTCTGGAGAATGTATTGCCCTGCAGTCCCATGGACGTGGAAAAGAAGTCGCCCTCCCACTAGCTTTCATCTCAGTGGCAGGAGCGCTGCGGGTGCCCATGCCTTTCTGTCCCTGGAATACTTGTCCGCGGTGCCCACACGTCCCAGCTGGAAGGCTGGCCACATACTCCAGGCCACACTGCTCTTTGACGGTGCCCTTTCCCCAGGCATGGACGCAGATCGTGTCTCTGTTGTCTAGTGTGTGGCCGGGCAATGCCCTGAGAAAAGTGTCAGCGTCCAGGTGAAAGCCTGACCTCTCCAGTGGAAGGAACTGCACTCTCACTGGCATCGAATCAATCGGGACCCTATAGGACAGGGTGGGACGGCCCCAGGGGCTTTTCACGGGAGTAGGCCTCGCCTCTCTCCTGCGGAGCAACTGGTGATTTGAACAGCTGACCTCACCATCAGCCAATCTCACCGTCCTGTCCTCTCCTGCGGGGAGGGGAACACAGCCGTTTAAACTGGCCCCACTCCCCTGGGGCGCTGGCGCCGGGCCCTTCACCTGGTCCTCTCGTGCTCTCCCTGCGGGGACAAAGGACCCAGCCTTATCCGTTCTCTCCGGCCATCTGCTGGTTTCATTACCTGACGGAGGGCCAGGCAGGAAAAAGCCTGCCAAGCAAATAGCTTCCAGACACACACGCTTCCTGCCTCCACCAAACGCTCGCCGAAGGGTAGCTCACTCCATCTCCTTCCGCTTCTCCCAGCACCTTCCAAGGACTCCGCCTGCCTCCCGCGCCCCTGGGAACCGGAGCTGCCTGTTTGCAGGTGGGCAGATCCCGGCCCCTCCAACCTGGCCCAGGTCCTAGGGGACCCGCAGCGTCCGAAACTCGTCCCCTTGTAAGCTGACACCCGGGCTGAAACTTCACCTAATCGCCCTTGCACGGGGGTGGAGGGTGGAGAGAAAGACTGCGGGGGGGCGGGGGGTCCCAAAGCAAACAAAGAGTCTGCGGTCCCGTCCGGCTCCCGCCCCGACCGGCCGCGGGGCTCGGTGGCAGAGGGCTGTGCAGCGCCCACGCTCGCCCCGCGCGCGCGCAGGGTGCCAGCTGCGGCGAGCCCCGCGCGGCGAGCGGCGGCCGTCTCCTTATATGGTCAAATGGCTCGGCGGGGGGTTCTCTAGGGCTGCAAGCGGCCCTGGGCGCCACTCGGCCGCCCCAGCGAGGAGGTCCAGCGCAGAGACGCCCCGGAGCGCCCCGGCCAGCCGCGTCCATCCAGGGAGACACCGGCCCGCCGGGGTGCGGTGAGTCCCCGCGAGGGAGCACAAAGGGGCTTTCGTTAACAAAGGCTTGGGAAGGAAGAGGGGAGCTGAGCCGTTGGGGTGAACCCCCAGGGCGGGGCGGGCGGCGCTCTAAGGCGGGCGCGGACCCAGCTCGCATACCCCGGGATGCAGGATCGCTCTCCGGATCCTGCGGAGGTGAGTCCCCCACCGGGCGCCGAGCGGCTGGCCGAGGCAAGCGCGCGTACGAGCCCCGGCCTGGCCGCGGCTCCGGGCATCCCGAGCGCGGGGCGGCCCCGGCGCGATCGCCGCGGTCCATTCGCAAGGGGATGTCGGGGCGCTTTTCTTGTAAGACCCAGAGTGGGCGTGCGCCTTGGTGCGGGTGGAAATCAATGCACGGGACCACCAGGTTGGAAAGGATCGTCCATCGTGCCTTATTTTTAACGGACAAAAAGCATTTTCCCATAGTATTTATGAGTGATCTCGTTAGTCCTGGGTTGGGGAAGGGTGGATGGTTGGGGGAGGAAGTTCAATGTTTCCGTTGTTTAAATGCAGACTCAATCATCTCTATTTTCCAAAAAAAAATTTTTTTTAATCCCATTTGGGTCTCTAGGCTAATACGCCCAGCCCGGGTTCGATGAAGCATATATTCGAAACTGCCTCCCAGGGCGTGGACCCTCCCTTGCCCAACTCTCAAATAGGGGTTGTAATCCACAGAAGTAGGTTCAAATCACAGTACCAACAGGCCTTGTCATTTTAGTGCCAGCTCTGCTTCTGTGTTTGATATAATGATATGTTATTATAGTGGAGAGTGTGGAGGTGATTTAGGCCAGAAAACATTTCAGGCAAGTTTTAGAAGTACAGCAACGCCCCATCTGAGGACCATACTCCTAGAAAATTAAACTTGGAAGAAAAGTTGATGATGCATGGTATGTTTTTCTTGTATTTTTTTCAGATGTAACTCAACGAAAATCTTTGTAATTGTTCGCTCAAAATAGACACAGTCAAACTTCCACCAATTCTGCAGTCTCTACATCTTGTACTTCAGTGACATTGATTCTATTTTTCATGTTGTGCGCCGTTCTCGATTGCCTTGTTCCACGTCACCCCATCACCTTAACAGAAGCTTAGTACCTACCCTCAAGCAAAACTTCCTCTTTCCCTGTCCTTCCTCTTCCCGCTAACATCTAGTAATTGTGTTTCTATACACATTTGCTAATTGCACATCCTTCATACAGTATTTGTCCCTGTGAGACTAACTTCCCGCAGGGTAATGTTTTCACGGTTGACCCATGTTAAGACATGCATCAGGACTTCCTTCTCTTTACAGCTGAGTAATAACATTCCCCTGAACATACATAGCCCATGTTGTTTATCCATTCATCTGGTGATGAGTATTTCGGTGGCTTGCTCATTTGGGTTATTATGGACGTGCATGTCCACGTGTCCATTCACTTCTTGAGTCTCTTGGGATGGATCTAGCTAAGAGTGGAACTGCTGCATCAGGGCCTCAGTGTTCAACGTTCGGAGAAACTGCTAAACCTCTCTAAATGGACTGCACCCATTCGTATGCCCACTAGCAAGCCGGGCGTCAGGGTTCCTGCTCTCTGCAGCCTTCCCAGCCCCTATCGTTGTCCTTTTCCTTTTTCAAGAATCATTTCCATTCTATTGTGGGTGAGAGAGTATCTCGATGTAATCTTGATGGACTGTTTCTGGACGATGCTTTCAGGGGAACTGCTCAGCGGGCCTTTCAAATCCAGGAGCAGAAAAACAAGGCTGCCTACTCCAGGACAAATTCACAGCCCTGCAGGTGCTGATCACTCACTGTCACTGTCATCGCGTCCATTCTGACTCATCACAGCACAGGGGAGAACGGTCACTGTGTGCTTCCAAGATCGGAACTCTTTGCCGGGTCTAGAAAGCCTCATCTTTCTCTCAGAGCGGCTGGTGGTTTCAAACTGCTGACCTTGTGCTTAGCAACCAAACGTGCAACCACGATGCCCCAAGAGCTCCTTTCTCGGGTCACTGTAGGGCAAACTTGACGCGATGGCCGTGGATTTGGTTTGGATTTAACGGCAATGATGTTGAGTATTTCTCCATGTTTGTTGGCATTGGAATGTCCTCTTCGGTGAAAGGCACGCTCCAATGTTTTGCTCGTTTCACGATTGCTTGCTTGCCTCTTTTGTTAAGGTGGAAAAGGGTTTTATATTTTTTTGGAAATTACATGGTTCCCCCAAGTTTTTCCCCCCAATCTATATGTAGGTTGTCATTTCCCTTTTTTTGATGAAGTGATGTGATGAACAGAAGTATGTAAGTTTTACAAGATCCCACTTGTTTATTTTCTCATTTGCAGCTGGTGCTTTTGTTGGACTGAGGCTCATCGCCAAAAACAGTCCCAACAGCTTCATGCCTAGCAAGCCAAACTCTGAAAGCTTACCAATATCCAGATAGAATTAGGTTTCCCCCATGCTGTACAATGCCATGCTTTAAAATGTGTTCACACAGCAACCTCCTAATAAGGGCTAGCATTGGGCGTCCGGTGAACCAGTCATTGTCGTAGGCACATGGCTTCACAATCTCATGTAATCCTCACAAGTACTCCATAAAGCAGGTCTGCTAGGATAGTTCATGCACACATGTGAACTTGGAGCTGGGCTGGCAGTGTCAAGTCGGCCCATTTCTTGGTGCCTCTGTTTACTACGTTGGAAAGGAGGAGCAAGAATGGTGTCTTTCTTAACAGGATTGTTACAAAGCCTGCATATCCTAAACATTGGATGTGTGTTTGATGTCAGCAATTGTAAAGATAAAGAAAGTAAGCGACTTGCTGGCGGTTACCTAGCCTATACGCCGCAGTACCCAGGCAGCTTAGCTTGGGGAGCCTGAATGCTTAACCACTCAATTCTACTGAAGAAGCCCTGGTGGTGTAGTAGGCTGCGAACCTCAAGATCATCCATTCAAAACCACCAGCAGCTCCACAGGAGAGAGATGGGACTTTCTACTCCCGTAAAGAGTTACAGTCTCGGAAACCCACAGAGTTCATTCCACTCTGCCAGTTGGGATGGCTGTGTGCCAGAGTGCACGGACTGCATTGAGTTTGAGTTCTGAGAAATTCTACGGGGGCCTTCCTGTGCATTCCAATAACTGCTTTCTGCTTTGGCTCAAGGTTGCTTGCTAAACCACTTCCCGGGCTAAAAGAAACCTAAATAGCAGACAAAAACTCCCAATAGGACATTAAAAATAATTAGATGGGACACCTGGAGGGGAGACCTGAGTTCCCTTCATGCCCTGCCTCTGGCCTGGGCTGCCTCTTGTGTCTGTGAGGGCCAGAGCAGCCAACCCCCTCTGACTCAGTACCACGAGATGAAAAAGGTCTTTGCACGTCTGTGAACAAAATCTTGAAGTATTGGACATTTCCTGTGTTCTCTTATTGTGAGAATTTTATCAAAGCTACATTTATCAAGTGCCCCCTCTCACATGGCATTATCCGGAGAGGTCTCTTCCTCAAACTTGCTAGCTGGAACAGAATTCATGGGCTTTCTCTAAGTCCCAAGAGCCGTTCCAGAAAACTCACTGGCCTTGTTGACTGTGGAGTGAGTCAAATGTACTTCATCCATCCCGAACTGCATGTCTCAACTTCAGCTCCCCTGCCCCAATGCTGTCTGCTTACACATTCCCTCCACCCATTCCCATCTTGCTCTTTGAAAGACTCCAACTGCAGATTCATGGCCATGGAGCCAGAGTAGAACTGTCCCCGTGGGTTTCCGAGACTGTCACCCTTTCTGGAAGCAGAGAGCCTCATCTTTTCCTAGAAGTTGCTGGGTTTGAACCCCCACCTTGGTGTTAGCAGCCCAACATGTAACTCACTGCATCCACAGGGGATCCTTTTGCTTTAAAAAAAAAAAAAAACTTTCTTTGGGGATCCTTTTGTAAACATTTTTTTAAAGTTTTTTGTTTGGTTTGGTTTTAGCCACCATGCTACTGGTGGCCTTGATTTTCTGTTGTGAACTCTGACTCCCAACTCACAGATCCCATCAAAGAGCCGGGAACGTATCAACTCATCCATCGCCAGCACAGGTCTTGTGGGATAGTTCTCATGCCCAGTCTGAATGTGGGCATCATGTGTCGTCACATTTGTCCTTAGCCTTCATGATCCAACTCTTTACAGCTTTGATTTGAAGCTTTCCCTTCAGCTCCCCCAAAAAAAGAAGACCCAAAAAACTCACTGTCATCGAGTCAGTTCTGACTCATGAGCACCCTATAGGACAGAGTTGAACTGCCCTCTGTGCGTTTCCCAGACCTGCAACTCGGTACCAGAGTAGAAAGCCTCATCTTTCTCCCAAGGAGTGGCTGGTGGTTTCAAACGGCTGACCTTGCAGATTGTAGCCCAACTCATAACCATCGTAACCACTACACCATCGGGGCTCCTTAGGCAATTCATACAAGTTGAGAAAATGGTGTCTCTGGTGATGAGAAGTAGCCATTCTGTTGTTTTTAATGTGTGCATGGAATTCATATCGAATCGTATCCCAGAATGCATACTTGTTTTGTCAGTCAAAAGTAAAAGTTCTTGTGGGTATTTGATGCTAAACCTTCCTGAGCACATAAGAACCAGCCACAGTCAGTAAATGAACCCGAAGGTGTGCAAGTCCACAATAACAGAATCCTAATTCTAGAGACGCTGCGTGCCCAGCTGCTAACCGAAAGGCAGGTTTAAGCCACCCCATGGTGTCTCCCTCCCGGCAGTGTCTGAACAAATCAGTCACTGAAAAGCCCTGCGAGGTGCTGCCTACGTGGCACACGCTGAGTCTTCACAGAAGCAGAAAGCCTCGTCTTTCTCCCTTGGAGCAGCTGGTCCTTTCGAACTGCGGACCTTGCAGTGAGCAGCACAACCTGCTATGAGTTGGCATTGATGGACTAAAGAAACACCAAGAAAGAACTAGATGGGCCTGTGGACATGGGTGAAACTCCAGCTGGTGGAGTTTGGGCGCCTGCGGGTTACCGGAATTCTAAACCTGAAAATCTGTCTGGAAAGCAGTGGGCCAAGGCCATTTTTGCTGACCATTTGGGGTAACCAGAGCGAGTACCCAGCTCTTCTGAAAACTGAAGGTGTTTATGTACAACCTGAAACCAAATTCTATGCAGGCAAGAGATGGGTGTGCTTGTGTGTCTGTAGCAACAAAGGGCACAATGAGTGACCCCTGGTGGCAAGCATGACAAACCCACTGTGATCTGGAGAAAGTAGCTGGAGGCCAGGGAACCTAGTGCCGGATTCCAAGTGGCCTTCCTGCTCAGGCCTTTAGGCACAGATGCATATCTGTATCCCTCAGGGATTTCCACTGATAGCAAATAAAAGTGTGGGCTTGTTTTGTCTTTTTAAGGAAGAAAGAAGAAAAGACACCATGAAGAAGCAAGGTTGAACCAAGGGTGGAGAGGCCAGTCTCCCAGGGCAGGTAGTGGTCCTCAAAGAAAAGAGTGGATCTAGGGGTGGGGGAAGGGGTGGTAAGGGGTGGTCATAGGAGAATGGAGCACCAGGCAACAGAAGAGTCCACAACAATCAGCCTTCTGGCATGGGGGGAGACAGTTGAAAGGGCCGGTTTTGTTTCATAGGTGTTGAAACACAACCAGGGCGTGAGTAACCTGCTCACACCCCACAAGGCAGGTAGCGGCAGCTGTAGGGTGGGAGGGTGGAGTCTCCCCCACCCCTCCCACTTCCCACACTGGGATGATTTATGAAATGGAGCCATCCCACCCTTCCAACCTCTATAATGACAGTTGTCTTGCACTGACTGGGCTGACACGTTTTGAGATTAAATTCCGAGATAGTATCATCAAGATGATTTAAATTCTTTGGAGATAGAGCCCACTCCTTCAGAGTACTTTATCTCTGCCCCAGTGCCTAACCACTGCCTTTCATGGCAAGCATTGGAGTGGTATGCCCAGGCGCCATTCTCACTCCGAGTGACCCTGTAAGACAAAGTGGAACTGCCTCAGGGGGTTTCCTAGGACTCCCCCCCTCCCCACCCCCCGCCTGCCCCCAGCTGCTGGTAGGTGTGAATTGCTGACATTGTAGTTAATAACAGCCACTCTCAGAACTTGCCAACACCCAGCTGCTCCGTGGAAAATATTAATGAACCAGAATGCATTCCTATTGAATGGAATCAGAAGTCCCCCAAACATCAATATATGCTTGACTACTTCTTTATTGATAATGGTCTTCATGTCAGAAATTTTAGACCTTTATTGTTTTCCTAATTCTTTTCATCATATATTCATTATCTAAAAGATAGTTAGGGGGTTTCAATAGCTGGAGGCCAAAGAACCTAGTGCCAGATTCCAAGTGGCCTTCCTGCTCAGACCTTTGGGCACAGATGTGTATCTGTATCTCTCTGGGCTTTCCACTGACAGGAAAGCAAATAAAAGTGTGGGTTTGTTTTGGGGGGGTTTGTTTTTGCAAAGGAAGAAATGAGAGAGGACACCATGAAGAAGCAAGGTTGAACCAAGGATGGAGAGGCCAGTCGCCCAGGAAATGTAGTGGTCCTCAAAGAAAAGACTGGATCTTGGGGGGGGGGTGTCATCGGAGAATAGAACACCAGGCACCCCACCTACCAGGCACGCAGCACCAAACAGGTCTTAGAACTGTCACACACAAAATTAAGATTAAAAAGTGTTTTAAGTGGCCAGTTTTATCTCTGTCCTTTCTGTATAAATATATTCAGCAAGTACTAGTTAATTTACTCTGTAAGCATCATCATACAATGGCAAGCATAGCTTTGCCCACAATTTTAAATATCCATTTCAAATTGACTCTAAATGATATTGTTTAGAAATTACATATGTACATATATGTGTGTGCTTATATGTTTATATAGCAAGTATACTTAAAGCTAACAGCCCACTCCTTTTTTGCCAAAATGTTCCGTTTGTCTAGACAAGATGAACAAGTCTAGATTCCAGACTAATGAGGAGTACTGAGGTCGGCCTATGTCTGTCCACCCTCCTACCCTTAGGAAAAGAAGCAGATGCAGGCGATTTTCCAAATGAATGTCTCGGTATGAGAGCTATTCCGTGAGAGAGTTCCGTGCCTTTGAGTAGAAGGTCTTCTGATTTATAGGCCTGCTGGGTCCCTCAGCACTTCCGGGAACAACTGCTGACATCGGAGACTATGTCATAGGATCTGGCTCGTTCTTCCTGGGGCCATTGGGAGCATCTCTTGGCTGGCTTGTGCTTCGTGGGATCCTCAGACTCTGCAGCTGTGTGTGGAGTGGATTTAGAGTCCAAACACAATAAGTTCTGCCCTCGTGGAAATAGCGCTTTAACTGGAAGAGGGGAAAGAGTGGTCATGAAACTCAGGGTCTGTTATGTTAGACATATGGATGCAGCAGATGCTAGACCAAATTACATTTGGGGTTTACTCTACAGAAGGGATTATGCACATAAAATTTATCTCTTGTATGTTAGTTTTTCAGTCCACGTGTTTGTCTTCTGGTAATTTACCTCTGCCCATTCAGCCTTCCCCTTGTTCAAGCATCTGTGAGGATGTAGGAAGCAGCCGGCACTGTTCCCTGCAGGCAGGGCTGCGTGATCCCCATCGCAGCAGTGTACAGTGTGGTGCAGACACAGGCATTCACCATAGTGTGACGTCAGGCGCAAACACATGCTGTTGCAAAACTCCCACACAATGGACCACTTTGCTTTTTAAAAAAATCATTTTATTGGGGGCTCGTACAACTCTTATCACAATCCGTACCTCCATCCATCGTGTATCAAACACATTTGTACATTTGTTGTCATCATCATTCTCAAAACATTTGCTTTCTACTTGAGCCCTTGGTATCAGCTCATTTTTCCCCTCCTTTCCCCATCCACCCTCCCTCCCTCACCCTTGATCATTTATAAATTATTATTATTTTGGCATGTCTTACACTGCCCGATGTCTCCTTTCACCCACTTTTCTGTTGTCCGTTCTCCAGGGAGGGGGTTATATGTACATCCTTATAATCAGTTCCCCCTTTCTACCCCACCTTCCCTCCACCCTCCCGGTATGGCCACTCTCAGCACTGGTCCTGAGGGGTTCATCTGTCCTGAATTCCCTGTGCTTCCAGTTCCTATCTGTACTAGTGTGCATGCTCTGCAGACCACTTTTCTTAATTCTCTTCCAAAAGCTTTAGTTGTTTGTTGATGAGCAGTGCAGGGATGTCCCCGGTGGCTTCTAAAGGGGACAGCATGGCTTTGCAGAAGGGCCTGTTTGTTTGCCCTGCTTCTCCATGTGCAGGAACAGTCACAGACTCTCAGCAGCAGTCCCGTAAAGAAAGGCGTAGAGCAGGGGTGCGGAGCTTTTTCTTTCTCCCCTTGCCAAGTGCGGTATTGATTTTGTGGGTCCACCATTCCTCACCCCTGGTGTAGAGAACAGCTTTAGGGTTTGGAAGGGCAGGAGGCAGTGGCAATGCTTTGCAGGTCATGAAATAAAGTGAGCGTCAAGAAAGAATGCTCTCTTCCATGATGCTCACCTTCCCGAAAAGATTACTGAAGACAAAGCATGTGCACAAGAAAATGTGGTGAAGAAAACTAATGGTGCCCAGGCTTGTGGGGTCTTAAAGGCTTGAAGATAAACAAGCAGCCATCTAGCTCAGAAGCAACAAAGCCCACATGGAAGAAGCACACCAGCCTGCATGATCACATGGTGTCCAAGGGATCAGGTACCAGGCATCAAAGAACAAAAAATCCTATCATTGTGAATAAGGGGAATGTGGAGTGGAGACCCAAAGCCCATCTGTAGGCAACTGGACATCCCCTTACAGAAGGGTCACAGGGAGATGAGCCAGTCCGGATGCAGTGTAGCAACGATGAAACCTACAACTTTCCTCTAGTTCTTTAATGCTTCCTTCCTCCTCCCCCCATGATCCCAGTTCTACCTTACAAATCCACTTAGACCAGAGGATGTACACTGGTACAGATAAGAGCTGGAAACACAGGGAACCTAGGACACATAAACCCCTCAGGACCAATAATGAGGGTAGCAATTCCAGGAAGGGAAGGGGAAGGTGGGGTAGAAAGGGGAAACTGATCACAAGAATCTACGTATAACCCCCTCCCTGGGGGACGAACAACAGAAAAGTGGGTGAAGGGAGACATCAGATAGTGTAAGACATGACAAAATAATAATAATTTATAAAGTATCAAGGATTCATGAGGAAGGGGGGAGTGGAGAGGGAGGGGGAAAGTGAGCTGACATGAAGCACTCAAGTAGAAAGACCATGTTTTGAGAATGATGATGGCAACAAATGTATAAATCTGCTTGACTGAATAGATGGATGGATGGATTATGATGAGAGTTGTACGAGCCCCCAATAAAATGATTTTTTTTAAAAAAAGGAAGGAAGGATGCTCACCAGAGACTTTGGCCAACCCCAAGTCTGCCTTTCAAGGAAGTTTGTGTCCCGTCAGGCCTCCGAACTGGGCAAGACAGGCCAGTGGAGGCCTCTGGCTGCCTTGCCCACCTCCTGCCTGGCTCCTCTATCTGCTTTATTTTTTCCTCCTCCCCTTTTTCATGTTTCTCCTCTTTGTTCCTTCTTATACCACCCCCCCAAAAAAAATCTTTGGTTTAGAGGTTTAAACATGTAAAGATCAAACCAAACCAGATCGTGTGGTTGCTGCCTTGGCTGCTGTGGTGTGGGCCTGACTCACAGCCGCCGCCCATGTGCCAAGCAGAAGAGTCCCGGGGGGCACCCAAGGCTTCCGAGAGCACAGCCTTGGCCTTTCTCCAAAGGGGCCTCTGCAGGGCTCAGGCCCCCAGTGTTTGGGCTAGAAGTTGCACACTTTAATGCTGTTGATGTCATCGAAGGGCCTCTTCCATAAGCCTGCCTGTGACCTGTCTGCCCACTGCCATCAAGCGTGATCCAACTCACAGCGGTCACACAGATGGACCAGAGTGGCTCCTGGGGCTTCCGAGGCTGTGATCCTCATCTTTCTCCCATTTATAAGCCCGGAGGCTTCTGTTGGTGTTGTTTTACTTTGTTTTTAAGTAAGTGAACCTGTGCATCTATCGCACCCTAAAGCTTCCTGCTTACTTCTGAGGAAAATCCGGGTTCGTGGAATGCTCGGGGAACAAAGACTTCTGCGGGCCGTCCTCACATCTGAGGAGCTGCACCTGGTGCTTGCCTTACCCGGCAGTTAGCCTGGCCTGCAGCCTAGGGTGCAAATGGAAGAAAAAAGACTAGTCTTTTGACAGAGGCGGCCTGGCCTCAGAGAGTGCGTCAACCCTGGGAAAGGATAAGAATTCGGGACACGGTCATTTGGATTTGTCCGTAGCCATACCTCGTGCTTGCTTGTCTCTTTGCACGCTCTTACTTGATCCTTCCATCGTGCCCGTGGGCCAGCTAATGGACCAGAAATTTGGATCAACTGTCGTGTGTGTGTGTGTGTGTGTGTGTGTGTGTGTGTGTGTGAGAGAGAGAGAGAGAGAGAGAGAGAGAGAGAGAGAGAGAGAGAGAGAGAGAGAGAGAGAGATACAGAGGTTCAGAGAGGGTAAGTGAACCTTACACAATTCGGATGGAAAAATCCTTCCAGCACCAAAGGGATCCTATTTTGGTTTGCAAAAACAATTCAAAAATGGGTTCCGAAACCCTGGCAGTTTTTTTAAGAGTTGTTGCCTCTCTGTATTTTCTCCTCCAACCTTCTAGCAAAGTCAGTAAACATTTCATGGCCAGGGGTAGTGGTGGTGGTGGTGGTGGTGGCGGCGGCGGCGGCGGGGTTCTTATCTCCATGGCAACCCCAGGTGTGTCAACTAGAGCTGTGTGCCATAGGACTTCCAAGTGATTTGCTCTCAGCTTCCAAACCTAACAGTTGGCAATTTTAGGCCATTGGCAGCAGGACAGAAGAAAGTCGGTGATTTGCCTCTAGAAAGTTTCCCAGAACCAAACTTGCTGCCATCAAGTTGATCCTGGCTCATAGCAACCCTGTAGGACAGGGTAGAACCGCCCGCGTGGGTTTCCAAGACTGTCATTCTTCACAGGAGTAGAAAGCTTCGTCTTTATACCATGAAGGAAGCTGCTAGTTTCAAACATGCTGACCTTATAGTTAATAGCCCAACCGCCAAGAAAATCCAGTTGAGCAGTTCCACTCTGAAACCTGTGAAGACGCCGTGAGTAAAGGATTCATGTTTGGTTTGGTTTTCATCTTAAGGCAGGCATCCTGGCTGTGTTAGTCTAGGTAGACTAGAGAAGTAAAATTCATAGACACTCATATTTTATAAGAGAGAGTTTTATATAAAGGGTAATTGTACATTAAGCATCCCAACCCAGTCTAATCCAAGCCCATAAGTCCGACATTAACCCATATGTCCAACATTGATCTACGAAGCCCTCTGCAAACTCACAAAACATATGCAATGATGCCAACTGCAGGAGGAAAGCCGAATCAGTGAGCATGTAAGCATCTCAGCACTGGCAGGGGTCTCCACATGGCTGCTCCAGCACCCAGGGCTGCATCTGAGTAGGTCCATGTGGCTTCTCCTCAGGGATGTCTCCCAGGAAGTGAGCCTTGCCAGCTGAAGCAGGGAACTGGCTAAGGCAGCTGCAACTGGTCTGACCATCATAGAACAAGAGATGAGACAGGTGAGGCTCACCGAGCATTTATCTCTTTGTCCTTCGATTACTCCCACGTGTTCATCTGCCAGGTTGGCACAATGAACCTTAACTATCCCACTGGCTGACACTATCCGTTCTGAAAAACAAACCAAATCCATTGCCATTGAGTCAGTACCAACTCATAATGACCTTCTGGACAGAACAGAACTGCCTGTATGGGTTTCCAAGGCTCTGCATCGTTGCTAGAGTAGAGAGCCTCCTCTTTCTGCCTCGGAGCTGCCGGTGTATTTACATCGCCGGCTTTGCGGTGAGCAGAAGAGTGGGTAACCCACCTCTCCACCAGGGCTCTTACACAAAGTTAGACACAGAGTGAAAGCATTGAGCTGCTGGAGGAAAGATCAGCACATCAGACCCACCGGTTGCTCCTTGGGGGAAAGCTGCAACTGTCTGTTGGCATGAAGACGCACAGTCTTGGGAACCCTCTGGGACAGTTGCACTCCATCCTGCAGGGTCACTGTGACTTGGAATCAACTCAGTGGGCGTGGTGACACAGCAACTGGGCGCTTCACTGCTAAATAAAAGGTTGCCAGTTGGAACCTACCCACTGCCTCATGGGAGAATGTTTCTGTACTGATTCATAGCCTGGGAGGCCTATGGGAGAGTTTCACTATGAGGCGACATCGACTCGAGGGCCGTGATTCTGTTGGTTTTGAGAAACAGATTGGCAGCTCAAACCCATGACACCTTGGAGGACAGGTCTGACCATCTGCTCGTTCAAGTTCGCAGTCCTGAACACCCTGGAGGCCACGGTTCTGCTCCGCAACACACGGAGCCGCCCTTAGTTGGCATGGGCTCCACAGCAGCTTTTCCCGTCGTGTGGTAATAGAGTGGAAATAGGTTGCCAGGCCTTTCTTCTGTGGTGCCCTGGGTGGATTCTCACCAGCATCCTTACACAAAACACCTCGCACCACCTGGTCACCCTGAGTCAGAATTCGGCAGCGTATTTGGCTGTTTTGTTTCACTTTGGTCCCCTTTCTGCGATGACTGCGGGCTGCGGAAGATAACCTGTGCTGGAAACGTCTGGCTTCCTGGTGCTTGCAAGAGACGCTCAAATGGGTGACTAAGCAGGGACACGAGGCTTTCCTTGCCATGGTCTCTGACTGTCATTTTGACTGTGCCACTCCTGAGGGATCCCTGGTAACACAGTGGTGACAGCACTGGGCTGCCAACTCAAAGGGTGCCAGTTGGACACCGTGAGCCTCTCGTTGAGAGAAAGATCTGGAAATCTGTGTCCATAAAAATGTACAGCTTCACAAACCTTATGGCCCAATCTACTCTGTCCTATTGGGTCACTGTGAGTTGGAGTCCACTCCGTGGCTGTGGGTTTGGATTTGGGTTTGTGCCACTTCTGCCTACTGGGCGCTTGAGAGCCTCTCATCTTCAGGGTGCCCCACTTGCCCTAGAGTTTCTTTGTTCCACTTTGGCTCACCTTTCCCCTTTGGCCTGAAGCCCCCCTGGCTAACACTTACTCTAGAGCAGGTCCTTCATTGAAGGTGTCAAGTCTAAAACAAGCCTATGCCTATGGGTGGGGGTCTGTTTGTCTGTTTGCTTTTTGTTCTTGTTTTTACCCTTAACATACTGCTCCAAACTCTGTTTGATAAAGATCTGTCTTCCTCACCCGACTAGGAGTTCTTTGAGTGGATGGCCCCTATCTGATTCATCTTTTTACCTCCAACCTTTTTATATAACATCTGGGACATAGTTCTGGCTCAGCCAATGTTTCTTGGGTGACTGAATAATCAAGGATTTTATTAGACTTAGCACTGAAAAATTATAGGGGAGTTATGACATACGCCTATAAGTATGATTTTCCTATCATGAAGAGACTTGCGATTGGATACATAAATTATGTACTTGTGAAATTAAATAAAGGTATACTGTATTGGGTAGTGTTTTAGAGAACAGGGTGGAACTGCCTCGTGGGTTTCCAAGTCGAACTCTTTAACGGAGTAGAAAACCTGGTCTTTCTCCTGCAGAGTGGCTAAGTAGTTTCGAATTATAGGACAGGGTAGAATGTCCCCTATGGATTTTAGAGATTACAATTCTTCGTAGAAAGCCTCATCATTCTCGGGTAGATCGGCTGGTGGTTTTGAACTGCAGGCCTTGTGACCCACAGCCCAATATGAAACCACGAGACCAATTCATTTTATGTAAGGCTTTGTGGAAACGGGCATGTGAGTTCTCTTTTGTTATTTGATATTCCTAAGCTTCATTTTTTCCACCCATAAAATGAGGTGGTTGTCCTACATAAACCCAGGAGCCTATTTCCAGTTTTTGAAATTCTAAGATTTATTGTCTATCTTCTTTCATTCTCATTTCAACTTCTCAAATCCTTACTCATATTTGTGTCAGCAGAATAGGCATTAAGCTCTCCAGCTTCCACTGCCAAATGGCAGCCTTTGCTGGAAAAAATATATATGTTGGAAGGACAACTGTCAATTGTGATAAAATAAACAGCAACGGCTTTCAAGGCCAGTAACTAAGGGATTATAGGAAAATATTAAATCTTCTGCCAGCATAGCTGCTGCAACAAAGGATATTTGTATGTTGGGTTTCAGAGTAATCATCCAAACACTATCAGATCCTCATCTTGTAATATTATCACAAAAATGTCCAGATAATGTGTTCTTTGACTCTGGGAAGAGCGATTTAGGAAGATAGATTGGGTCCCATGTGTCCAGCCGCACATTTAATACTCTTGGAAGAAACTCGTTCTATAAACACAGAAATAATCCAGCATGCATGCTTGAAAGAGAGGTGTTCCTTTCATTGCTTACAACTGTCAGGATCTTGTACTTAACGAACACCGTGCATTGGACTGCTAACCACAAGGTCAGAAGTTTGAAACCACCAGCCACTCCTCAGGAGAAAGACAAGGCTTTCTACTCTGAGTTGGAATGAATTCAATGGCAGAGAGATTAGTTTTTTGGTTTATCCAATGTGCTGAAATAGATGTGTGGTACAGTAGTTAAGCGAAGGTTGTGGGTTCGAACCCACCTTTTGCTTGGAAAGAGCTGTAATGGTGTGCCTCTGAAGATTCACAGCGTTGGAAACCCGGTGGGGGCATTTCTGTTCTGCCCCATAGGATTGATGTGAGTTTGCATCAATGTAATAGCAATAGATTTATAACTCACACAGCAGTGGTTTATCTGTATTGCATGGTACCATGCCGGTGGTCTTATAAACAAAACATGAAGAACCATGTCTGTTGAGCCCGTACTGACTCATGGCAACTGCATGTGCTAGAGAGTCAGGCTGCACCACAGGATGTTCGTGGCCATAATCTTCATAGGAGATAGCCAGGCTTTTCTGTGGGGCCACTGGGTGGATTTGAACCACCAACCTTTTAGTTGCCCACTGCCATCCGAATGATTCTGACTTGTAACCATCCTAAAGAGGATTTCCAAGACTGTCAATCTTCAGAGCAGCCAGCGGTGTCATTCTCCCTTGGAAAGACTAGTAGGGTTGAACTTCCAGCCTGTGGTTCACGGTTCAACACCTAAAATGGCTAGGTTACCTACCTCACATGTTCTTCTCCAAACCATCAGCTCGAGTCCAGTGACCCAGTAGGGCCCCATAGAGCCTCCTCTATGAGGTCCTGAGGCTATACATCCTTAGGGGAATAGACTCATCTTTCTCTTGCAGAGTTGCTGGTGGCTTCAAACTGATGACCCTGTGGCTCACAACCCAACTCATAACCCGTTACGCCACCATGTAACGGTTCTTCCCTCATGCTGTAGAGTCAATTGTGACTCACGGTGACCCTGTGGGACAGAGGGGAACCACTCCTGTCGCTTTGTGGGACTCCTACAAATCTTTACCGGAGTGAGAACCTCATCAGAGATGACTAAAAATTGAGCCAAGTCAAATGAGAGCTTGTGAAACGTTGCTCATCTACGTAGCAAGTCCGCTTACATCGTATACAACATATGAAACGTCCCACTTTTCAGTTAACTGAGCAGTACCATCTCAAAAATCACAGTTTTTAATGTCCTGAAGGCATTTCTTCACATTCGGCCTCCCCCATAGTCAACTTCCTCTCTGGATTAATTCTACCTTTTTTATAGAGAAATGGCCCCAGAGGGTGAAGATTGGGGGTGGGGTAGAAGACCCTCATTTTCTCCCTCTCCCCCTACCCTGTAGCTCTCTGCTCACAGGCACTGTTACACTCATCCTGGAAAAATGCAGCAGGCCAGGGATTCCGTCCACCATGGCTCAGACATGCATGCTCCTTCCTCTTCAGACCTCGTGAGGTGTTGCCTGGAGAGGCCAGGGATTGAGCTCACTGAGTGCTCATTCATGGTCTTGGGAAGCAAACCCTTCCCTGTATCTAGTTCCCTTGCTACCTGAACAGCTGGAGACTGGTTTTATCATCTGGGAGACCTAGGCGGTTTCTCCTGGGCAGGGGCAGGCTGCACTTCCTAGTGTCATCTCAAGGTCAAAGGAGAACACTTGTAGCACGTGCTCTCCGATGCATGAACTCAGATACTCTCCCTGGGGCTGAGGCGGTTCCCTCCTCTTCACTTTTATACATCATAAAGGGACGCGCATGGAAAATCTTTTTATAGAAGTGAGCATAAGGGTTCTATCTCTGCCTTTCTATTTTGGGGGCCTGGAGAAAGGCAAGCTTTAAGGCTCTGGCGCCCTCCCCAAACACAAGCCCAACTGCTCTCCAGGTGAAATGCGTTCTGCTGTCCACAGCGGAGACAGGTGTAGTCGGCACGGGTCACCCAGCACTGAGGCTCGGAAAAGACGCGGCACGCATTAAAACCACCCAGAACTGCCCCCGGTGAATACAAAGACCCGGACCCTCAAAAGGGATGGCTTTGTGAAGGTTGAGTTTTAAAGTATTCAGCTGCTGGCAAGAGCAGGCCCCTGGGTAAGGGCGATAATTCGCAGACTCACAGGTGGCCGGACAGTTCGTGCCTGCCGCCGCCGCCGTGTGCTAACCGGGCTGCCTTCTTCTTCTCTCTGATAGGCTGTTGACAAGCCAGGTGTGAAGATGACTGAGCGCTTCGACTGCCACCACTGCAGCGAAACCCTCTTTGGCAAGAAGTATATCTGGAAGGAGGAGAACTCCTACTGCGTGGACTGCTTCGAGACCCTCTACGCCAACAACTGCGAGGAGTGCAGGAAGCCCATCGGCTGTGATTGCAAGGTGCCTGGCGACGTCTCCCGGGGCCCCCTCTGCCGAACTGAGCTGGGCAGTGCGCTCACGTCACTCTGCTGGGCCTGTCCGTCTGCCCCAACTTCTGGGGACTGCTTTGCGTGGCTAGAGCCGATGCCCTTCTTCTCACCTGCCTCCTGAAAGGCTGTCTTCCAACCAAGCCCTGTATCCCCTATTCCGGGATGGGCTGAAACCCTTTCCGATGCCTTCCTGAGCCCCGTTTTACCTCCACGGGATTTGCTCTCCCCTCTCTCCGTCCTGGAGCACCCAGATAATGCCACCTCAAGGCAGTTACATTTAGTACCCCAAACACCTCTCTTATGTTCTTGTCATCCTTACCCCTCTACCTCTCCTACCTCCCAACCCGTACGGGCCAGGCTCTCTGGCTCCCATCTGTTCGCCTCCTCGTGGCAAACAAGTGATGGGGGCTGCCTGTAAGTGTTTGCTGAATGACTGTGTGTGAGTGAGGGAGTGGGAACCGGTGTCTAGGAAATGGATATATAAATACACTGAATTCCCTGGCATAGTATGGGCTCTTTTAGGGGGCCGTACAGATGTTTGGTTTGGGGGTGTCTTTGTCTGTCTTTAATTGGGAGAGGCACTTGCATGAGAAAGGAACACCTCGACTTGGCTGGCCCATTGGGGCTCCCCGGAAGCCTATAGTCATTTGTGCTAGTAATCGACTGTGTAACGCCTGGCTTATCCTTCTCAACACATTCTTCGTCAGACCTGGATGACGGATCTCTCACATCCTCACCTGCCGAAGAGCCACTTAAACACTGTCATGCTGGGAGCCACTCTGTTCATGGTAACATGTGGCCATTTGGGTATCTGTAAGGATTTCTAGCTTTATGGAAGCCAAGTCAGGTCCTGGTTTCTCCCACCCCCACCCCTGCCCCTCACCGCCATCCTTGCTTTATCCTCTGTCAGGATTTCTCCTCTCCTCTGTGGTTAGTAAGCATCAATCCGGGACAGCAGACAAAAGGGGCTCCTCTGGGCCTACAATGGCACAGTCCCAACAGCCAGTCCAGTGTCTGACGTTTCCTGTCACACAGTTCCTGGGAAAGGCAATATGTCTGAGGCTGCACCAGCCGGTGCTCTGTTGCTAGGTATTGTGTGACAACGGAGGGATGATTTCCATCTTGTGCAGAAAGCAGCCTTGCCCTGAGGGAGATACAGGATGTGCCCCACGGGCTACTTGAAACCGGGCTCCGCCCGCGTATCTTTTGGCCTCAGAACGGGAGCGGCGTGCCAAGTGTAAAAGAAATGAAACTCAACTGTGGGGTTGTGTAAACTTTCAAACGGTCCAGAGGCTTGGCTGTGTGGACTAAAAATTAGCTGATCTTGCGTCTCTAGGAGTTATCTTTCTTTTTCCAACTATGCCTGATCTGTCTCCTGCCCCTCGTGAGCACTCCCAGTCTTTTCTATTCTTTCTTTATCGGTTTCATAGGCTCAGACCCCAAACTGCCTGGTTCAAATCCAGCCTGTCTTTCCCCTGTGTGACCTTGGGCCAGTTACTTGGAGTCTCTGTGCCCACATTTGCATCTACAAGATGGAGTTAATAAAATGGTGCCTATTTCATATTATAGCGCATATAAACCACACTATAATTTAAGGCCCTCAGCACTCAACGTAACAACTGACACTGTTGCCAGCTCCCAGCTTCCTTTCCTTCGGGGAAGGAGCGCTTCCCCGGTCTTCCTGGAGAACATCCGCGCCACATGCCACTGCTCACAAGGCTCTCCCAGGACTTTCCACGGGAAAACACCAGTGAGAAATGTCTGTTTCCAGAGGAACTGATAAACACACGCACAGAGGCCCCGGTGGCCTCGTGGTTACGAGTTGGACTGTGACTAACTACTAGGTCAATGTTATAAAACCAGAGTCGACTCCATGGGAGAAAGACCAGGCTTTCTACTCCTGGATAGAGTTATAGGCTCGGAAACTCTCAGGCTCAGTTCTCCCCTGTTCTGGAAGGTTGCTATGAGTTAGCACTGACTCGATGGCAGTGAGGTGAGTGTAGCGCAGATGGTTAAGCATGTAGCTACTAACTGAAAGGTTGGTAGTTAGAATCCACCCACAGGCTCCTAAGAAGAAAAATCTAGCCATAATTCCCCAAATCAGTCACTGAAGATGCCAGAGAGGGCTGTCTTACTTTGACACCCAAGCACCTAAGGATGGCATGAATCTCATTGACTTGATGGCAGCTGCCTTCTTAAAGATCTGGGGGAGTGGGGAGCAGAGAGGAAATACTCAGGAAGGTGAGAGGTTCAAATTTTATTCTGACAAAGAGCCATCTTGCACTCTTGTTTAAAAGAAAGGCTTTGGATATTTCAGACAAGTCATTCTTGACCAGTGGCTGAAATAAAATAAAACAATCAACTAAAATAACATAGTTTTCCAATGTGATTTAGTGGGAAAGACCTTTTAAACATGCCCTCCTTTGGAAAATACGTGATGATTAAATAAACAAGAATTCCATTCCACCACCCCCCTCCCCACCACCCTTCCAAAAAAGGACCCAAATTATCCAGGCCGCTGCTGCCAAAAAGCCAGTTGTTAATCATGCTGAAACTCTTGCACCAGATTAACAAGTTAAGATACGTGGGGTTACACCATGCGATTTTTCTACACTTTAGAACAAAAAACGATGTTGAGTAGAAGTGTACACTTCCCTCTTTGGGGCTTGTGTATATTTGGGGTGCTTTCCTGGACCGCCGAGGATAATTATGCAGTTGACTTTGGAAAGAAAGCAATAACAGGAGACCATGTCCCTGTTATTTCAAGAAGTGGAGCGAGAAGCCCTGGCAGCCGGAGCCCTTGGTAGGGCAGCTAAACAGGCCGATCTGGTTGCCATTCTTATTTCTTAAAATAGCATGGTCACCGGGGCCCATCCTCAACTCTCTCCCTGAAGGATACGTGTGCTTGTTCAATTGTAAATTATTGACAAGCCTGGAGGAATGAGCGAAGTTTGAGGTCATCAACTAGCTAGCTTTCCAAGGAGAGGGGCAAGACTCTGGAGTTCACATGTGTTTGAACACTGTTTCTGGGAAGCCACTCCATTGTGCCATTTATTTCTATGAACTTACTCTGAGAAAACGCAGTGATCATTCATTTTGTGGCCAGTGGAATCCTGGAACGCAGGTTATACAAACACAGCTCAATGATCCTCTGACATTACACTCTTCTTCAACTTGTTCTTGGACGTTGAGTGATGCCCGCTAAATATATATGTATCTATACGTATATTTTTAGACTGCTCACAGATGCCTTATTGACTGGGTCACCCCAAATGATGGGCTTCAGAAACTCCAGAAGATAAAGATAGGTTGGCCATGAACCCCAGACATGGCTCTCAGTACTGTGCCTTTAGCAAATCAGTGACGTTAACAAACTCTGGGTGTGTCTAGGAGTCTTGGTGGCACAAAGGGTTAAGTGTTGGCTGCTAACCAAGCGGCTGGCAGTTTGAACCCACTGGGTGATCTTCAACAGAATGATGAGCTCTCTCTGCTTCTGTGATGATTTGTGGTCTCAGAAGTGCTGGCCGTACTTAGGAAGGAACTCAGTGTGTGTGTGTGTGTGTTGGTTGGGGGTCATGGGGGGGGAGACATGTGTTGAGAATGCCCTGAGTGGCACAAATGGTTCAGTGCTTCATTTATATTCAGAAGGTTGGTGGTTGGAACTCATGCGGAGGCACTTCAGAAGAAAGGCCTGGCGATCCATTTCCAGAAGCTTTGGAACCCTCTGGAGGATTTCTACTCTGGACGTGTGTGTCGCAATGCCAGCGACTCAGTGGCAGCTGGGTTTTTTGAGGAGGAGGATATGTGACAACTGGAGTCAGGGACATCTGACCTCCCCTAACTCTGTGAGAGAAAGAGAGCCGGATCAGATGCGTCTTCCCTCGCTGGCTTTTTCACCATGGCTGACACCATTCGCCCCGCCCATAGAACTCTGCTTCTCGGCTGCGGTCAACTGCGCTTTGCAGTGGCCACTCGGAACCCACAGACAACACTCAAAATGAAAGGCTTTAAAGGGGAAGTACCAAGTGACAATTTAGGATCAGGAATTGTGCAGAATACAGTTCTTTGGTAGAGAGCTCAGCTGTCCCCAGCAGAGGCAGGCTTCTCCCTTAGCCTCTCGGCTTCCCCTCTCTCCTGCTAAGGCAGATGTTACAAAGCTCTTTAGCGGTGCCAGTAAATGTCTGGAGACACTCCATTCTGCCAGGAGCCCTCGGCCCGCAAGCGCTCTCTCACTTGGTGTGCTGACAAGTCTAGCTCAATGGACAAGGGCCTAGACGCCCCCCTCCCTGCCCCCCACTACACCAGCAAGCCTCCTGTTCTCTGTCTGTAGCTGTGTCTCTCTGTGGGCTGGCAAGCCCACCATGCCATCTTTCACGGATGGGCTGTTTCTGAACTGGTTCTCCTTTGGCCGTGCTGCCCTGCCGGCCTGTGCAGCCTCTGGCTGGGAATCAGAGATTTGTGTGCGATGTAGATTCCTTCAGTGGGCAGTCCTGGGAGGAAGGGACATTAGCCTGACCTCCGTCCAATGGAGCCTTCCACAAAAGGTCCCTGGTTTCCTCCTAGGCCTTTGCTGATGGCAGTGAATGTTACAGCAATGACATGTGATTTATTGCTGCATCCTTTTTGCTAGCTTCCTAGCTAGCTAATCAGGAAACACCAAACTGATGATCAAATTGATATGCGTCCACCCAGCAAACGTACAAAGCTTACCAGTTGACACTTAGAACATTCTGGAGGACAGAACAAATTGTGGAAAAGCGGTCTTTGGGCAGAAAGCAACCAACACCAAGTTGCCCTCAAGTCTGCTCCAACTCCTAGCAACCCCGTAGGACAGGGTAGAACTGCCCCTGTCGGTTTCCAGGACATTAACTCTTTCCTGGAGTAGAAAGCCGTCTCTTTCTCCTGCAGAGCGAACCAGTACTCCACCTGGGCTCCTACAATGCAACCAGGGACTCTGAAAGAGGAGGCTAAGGTGTCTCACCAAAGGGTTGGAGGTTGGAGTCCTCCCAGAAGCACCTGAGAAAAAAACACTTGGGGGGGGGCTTGGGAGTGGGGTGGGGAGAAAGACTTGGTGACCTACTTCCGGAGCATCAGCCATTGCCCACCCTGTGTGGCCTGCATGATTTCGCCATGAAATTGGGGCGGTGCTTTCTGGTTACTCTTTCTGGATTGTTTCTGACAAACACCTGGAATACAGAGCAAGGCTGTTTGGGGGACACAGGCGCCGGATTGTCAGAACCCGCTCTTCCTGCGCGGAGGCAGGACACACGGTTGCGCCTCAGGTCCTTCCAGAGTAGGCACTGCCTTCTGGTCCCAGCCTCAGGGCGTTCTCCAGCCCAGTCCTTTCTCATTGGCTGGGCTGGTGTCTAACGTCTCCTGGGTGGATCATCGTTTTGGATTTTTCCACGCCAGATTTGCCCATGGAGTTTATAACGGTGCTGGACATACATATCCTTACCTAGAAACGGTCTTACAATGCCTTCACCCCCACAGCCACGCACACCGCTGTACTCTGTGGGGACTGAGCAATGGGGCTCCCCAGAAGGCCAGATGTGCTTTGTAAGAGGACCTCGCTCCGCTCAGGGGTGTGAAGGGATCACCGCACCAACAAGGATGCAGAATGTTCAGCCGAGGCCCGAGCCCGGCGACCTGGGTTTAGAGGGGGCTCCGCCTCTCGTGAGCAGTGTGACCTGGCAAATTAAGCCACCCCTGAGCCTTAGGGTCCCTGGTGGCATAGTGGTTACACGTTGGGCTGCTAACTACAAGGTCAGCCATTCCAAGCTACCAGTTACGCCTCAGGAGAAAGACAGGGCGCTCTCCTCCTGTGAAGAGATACCGTCTCAGAAACTCACAGGGGATACTTCTATCTCTGTGAGTTGGCATCGACTCTGGCAGTGCGTGTAGTTTGTTTGAGCCTTTGTTTCCTCATCTCTAAAAGGTGAAGAGGATGAAATAAGGTAATATACAGGGGTCACTCGGAACAGTACCTGTGATTTCCATCACCGTCCACCCTTCTGGACGTGTGGTCTTCTGTCAGAAGGACTTGAGAAGAAAGTGCATTGGGAGCATGGTAGCCCGACGGGCCCAGAGCCAGGAATCCCTTTCCAGAAGGCTGAGCAGGGGGGCCGGTTAAGGAGCGAAAACTTGTAGATTGGAGGAGCTGGGAGTTTGGGAAATCAAGCAGTCAACCAGTGACATCTTGCGTCCAGGGTGACCTTGTGCCTCAGGGTCACCTTCTGTCAGCTGAGGGTCCCTGAAGGCCACTTCCCTGATGCCCTGTTTGCTCTGCCAGATCAGGTCTTAATGGGGAGCGCATGGGGAGCCAGGCAACCAGCACTTCCCATAGTAGGAAGATTCTGAAGTGGAAAAGCCCGGAATCTGAAAGGAGTATTTGTGCCTAACCTTACCTGTCTGTGAACCCGCATCTGCGATTGATAACATTGCGGGGAGCATGGGATTGCCGTTGGTCATTTGACCCTGAGATGTGTCAAATGTTTCTTCTTTCCTGGTTTTTAAGTCTCTCTCCTGAGAAAGCTTTAGATCCAGGACCTAGCAACCCGGTGTGCACCAGAAGGAAACCCTGCCCTGCACCGGTCGTTCTTCCGCCTGAACGCATTGTCACAGCCCCCGTATCGGTCCTTCTTGTGATTTGACCCTCCATGGTGCCCTTCTCCAGGGACTGGTTCTCCTGACAGCGTGTCCAAAGTCTCACTAGCCTCGCCTCTAGGGAGCATTGGAGCGGTCCTTCTTCCAAGACAGATCCGATGGTTCTTTGAGGGGACCATCGTGTGTCCGGTACTCTTCCCCAGCGCCTGCTTCAGACGCCTGGGTCCGTCTGAGGTCTTCCTTATTCAGTGCCCAGGACACTCGTAGGAAATGTTGAAGATCTTGGAAGCCTGTCAGTGCCTCTGTCCTCGTGGGGCCTTGGGTCTTCTGTGCCTCAGTTGTACCCATGTATGCTGCCCGCCTGGGTTTCTCAACCAGCTGGACAAGGCTTCTTATCGGGGGCTGTTGAGTCTCTCTCTGCTCACAGCAGCCCGATGCCCAACAGAACCAAGCACAACCCAGCCCCACGGCCTCCTCACCGTCCTCCTGGGGGCTGAGCTCCCCATGACGGCTTCGTGTCACGCCGTCTAGTCCAGGGTCTTCCTCTCTTTTGCTGCCCCTCTACTTTACCAAGCCTAGCCCCGTACGAACGACCCAAACTGAAAATCTCCTGAAAGCTGTCCACAGCGGAGATCAGAAAAATCAACTGGCACCAGGTCTTGTGTGGGAAATATTTCGAGCACGTATGCTGGACGCCGGCAGGCGGGTTCAATTATAATCTAGCTTGTTGGCGTTTCGGTGGCATTTTCCAGGAGGGCTAACCAGCGTGGCGGACATCCTGCCCCGCACTGAATCCCACAGGAGAACACCGTGTCCGCCAAAAGCCTCCATGGGCTCTGCGGAGGAGGCCGAGCTGGCAGGCTTTCCTTACGGTCCGCTCGCCGTCAAATCCCCGCTCACTAGCTACTTCCTGTCGCCTGCTCTTAGGGAGGGATTCCAGGAAGAAACTGCTGGGATGAATTTACTAAGTGAGCTCAGACTTCCTTCTGACGCCAGTGCACACTCCCCTTCAAAGCCTCGACCAGGCTCCTGACTAGCGGGTGTGGGACGAGAAACGTCTTCAGGCCTGTGCTGGATGCCAGCCAGAAGGAGCCAGTCAGCCCATGCGCAGCAGCCGATGAGGAGTCCTGGGAGCCTGGGCTCCTGGAGCATCCACATAGCGGAAGTAGTTAGGTCACGGCCGGGTTGGGGGGGAGGGGGGGGTGAAGGAAATCACTAAAATGTTGAGTGATCTCAGGAGTAACTGAGTCAAAATGATGGGGGCTGCTGGGTGTGCTTAGAAAGGGCTAGCCGGCTGCTGTTTGGGTTAAGTATCAGCACATGGACACTAGCGCCAGTTGCCATAGGGACCCGTGTGTGTCAGTCACAGCAGCACGCTGCTCCCCAGGGTTTACTGTGGCTGGTTTTTAGAGCTAGGTCACCAGGCCTTTCTCCCGAGGGACAACTCAGTGGACTTGAATCTCCAGCCTTTTAGAATTCTTATTAAGTGTTCACCTCACCCAGGGACTTCACATGTTAATCATATCCATCCCCCTCCCAAAAAATCAAAAAACCTTCACACTCCCTGCCATCGCGTCCATGAGACAGGGAAGAATGCTCCACAGGGTTTCTGAGACTATCGATCTTTACAGGATGAGAAAGCCTTGCCTTTCTCCGGAGCAGCTCCCTGGTAGTTTCAAACTGCTGACCTTGTGGTTTGAAGCCCAATGAGTAACCCCTGTGAATGTGGACATTCTGTGTCTACAAGTCAGTCTTAAACTGGAGCTCTCGTGTTCTCAAGCCAGAAGTGTTGACTTGGGGTTGGGGGGTGGGTAATGGATTTCTGCAGTGCTTTGGATACGCGTGCGTCTTCCCCTCGGCCCTTCCCGTGTCAGGTCACCTGTGGCTGTCCAGTCGCACCAGCACCCTCCACGGCCTGGGCTTTATGTGGGGATTAACCACCCAGGACTGGGCAGTGGTGAAGTCCTGGGGGGTTACTTCTCAGGCGCTGGCCTAGGAGCCCCTCCCTGAGATTTCTTCTTTTTTTTGAGGAGGGGTGCAGGGAAGTCAGTCTCCGGCGACACATTCCTCCTCTTCTCTTTTCGGGGATAACAAGATGCCCCCTCTTCTTTTGGTTTGGCTCTTACTTTCCTGGCTAGCGGGTCAAAATAACCCAGCGTCGAAGGAGCAGCTCCCTGACATTTCTGACTCCTACACGCTCCATTGTGTTCTGGCGCGCTCATCTTACCCAGGCCCTGAGTCACCAACGCAAGAGCTTTTCCACAATAGCAGTCCTTTTTTCAGGTGTCCTGGGCTGCCCAGAAGGGGCCAGTCTAAGCTCCTGAAGAGGAGGGGGGTGGGGGGATCAGTTTTCACCTGCTACAGATTATTCATGCATGATGCTCCTTTGCAGAGCTGGAGCTTTGCAGTTCAGTGATGGGTTTTGCACACATAGACGTGAACTCAAACTTAGTTCAATTCCTCAACCCCATAAAGCTCAAGGTGATAGTTGATTTTTTTTTTCAAACGTCTAAAAACCTTTTAGATAGAAATATAATAGATCCATGAGTCCTCTGCCCCCGGGATGTGCACCCTGGAGTTTTAGAGGTTACACATAAGGGGAGAGACCTAGAATTCAATTAAGGTTCAGTACACGGACATTGCCTAGTTTAGAGAGCCCCACAGACCCTGGGGTTCAGGCAAGAACCAGCCCATTCAGTCGCGCTTTCAGAAAACCATGTGCCCGGCTTCTCTTTGGGCTCTATGAGCTAGCATCAACAGCACGTCTTTTCACCAGATTGATACCCAAACCCGCCTTCACAGGAGAATCGTGTGTGGCAGTCCCTCACAGCTGCTCCGTTCTCTTCTAAGTGCCCGCCATGAACATATGCATAGATGTTGAATTCCTTGAACAAAAACAAAATGTGCAAAAAGATGACCAAATTGAATGGCTGTAGTGGGTTCCAGGTCCTGGAAGACTAAAATCACAAGTATTTTCTCCAGGAAAGAGAACGGTTTGCGCTCTCCTGCATCAGGGTCTAGTCGGTGTTTCAGGACTTTCCAGTTGGGTTCAGAACAGATGTTCTCACCTCCCACAGCCAGGATGACTCCAGCTTCTACTTGGAGGATCAGTAGTAGCATGCCTTGAGAAGGCTGGTCTCCGCCCTATTGCCTGGGTGCTCAGGAAACTCCCCTCTGGACACTGGCCAGGAGACATGGTGATGGCCTAATTAACAAATGAATGGCTGTCTCTTTAACGAATGGATGATGGATTCGTGTTCTAGTTGAGAATATACACACACATAACACAATAGAAAAATATCCTTTCATATACATATATATGTATGTATGTATATACACACACACACACACATATATATATGCATTCCAAGACAAAACTGGGAACATAAATTGGTGGTGGTTTTTCAGTGATGTAACAGTGCTTTCCAATGCTGCTCCACCAGTCGAAAGGGGCGAGCAGGAAAGTCTTACCACTCCTCACTCAGGCAAGATCAAGAGCAATTGTCTGGCTGAGCTATCTGGGGCAGCTTACACAGAAATACTCCAAGTGGGTGGCATTAGCAAACAGTTATTTATACTGTCGCGGTGTAGGAGGTTCGAAGTCCAAATTCAGAGTGCCAGCTCTAGGGGAAAACTTTCTCACTCTGCCAGCTCGGGGTGAAGGTCCTTGTCTCCCTTCAGTGTCTGTGAGGCGGGGGGGGGGGGGGGGGGGAGCAGGGGGGGCGGGGTCCTTTGAAGAGCTCCCGGAGCAAAGGACACATTCCACTCCTGACTCATCTTTCTTGGTGGTAGCTCCTCCCTGCTTGCTTTTCTGGTTACCCATTGGGCTGCTAATCTCAAAGTCAGCAGTTCAAAACCTCCAACCATTCTCAGGAAGAAAGACCAGACTTTCTACTCACGTAAAAAGCTACAGTCTCAGAAACCCACAGGGGCAGTGCTACCCTGTCCTATTGGGTCTCTGAGAGTCAGAATTGACCCAGTAGCAGAGAGTTTGGTTTTTGGTTTGTTTTGTTTTGAAGATGGTATAGGATGTTTGGCGTTGGCCTGCTACTGCCAGTTCAGCAGTTCAAAACCACCAGCAGTTAAAAGGGAGAAAGATAGGGCTTTCTACTCCTGTGAAGTGTGACAGTGTCAGAAGTCCACAGGGACGGTTCTACTCTGTCCCGTAAGGTCCCTGTGAGGAATTGCCTCGATGGCAGTGATGGTTTTGAGTGAAGATAAAAGCTGTGACTTAAACAAGGGTGTGACAACTACCCAGTACTGAGAACCCTGTCTTAACCAGCTTGACACCGACCCTCGAGAGTCACAATTCAACCTGTGACAGCAGCATAGCGTGAGATACTGGGTTCTCTGCTGTGGGCTCATTTCTCTCATTCACCCAAAAAGTGTGAATTCTGTTTCTATCTCTTACCTCTGTTCCCTGGTTATGACTCCCACAGACCCCTCCTCTTGCTGGTCACCATCATTCTCGGCTGCAGCCTTCTGAACGTTCTCCTGCCACCCCGTCAGCCCCCACTTCCTTCCCCACTTCACGCCAGTCTGAGCCTTAGCGAGTCGAGTCTGATTCATAATGAGCCTACAGGACAGGATAGAATTGCTTCTGTGGGTTTCCGAGACCGTAACTCTTTACTGGAGTAGAAAGCCTCATCTTTCTCCCTCAGAATGGCTGGTGGTCTCGAACTGCTGACCTTATAGTTAAGCTCTTCTTAATGTTCATGTTGCCAGGCTCTAATTCTTAGAGGCAGTAAACATCCAAGGGATGTGCTTCAAGAGCCTTCCACACACCAGCACACCGTGTTACTCAAAGATATAGCGAGGGAAAAGCAACTTCACCTTGTTTATTTCAGTACTTTGGTCATGATCCTGAATGCCCATGAACCTCATCTAAAATAAACCAGATCCACTGCCATCAACTTGATCCGACTCACAGCAACCTTAGAGGGGAGGGCAGTGTGGGAACAGCCCCAAGAGTCCCAAGGTTGCAATTCCTATGGGAACAGACTGACACATCTTTCTCCCACGGAGCCACTGGTGGGTTCAAACCACCAACCTTGAGCACTTAGCCAGTGTGCCCCTCGGGGCTCTTCCATGAACCTCAGACACCTTCAGTTCTTTGTCTGTCCTGTGAAGCAGTACCAGAAACCTGATGCTCTGGATAAGACCCAAAAGGAGTCTAAAGTCTAGAGATCTGCCAAGTACTCTCTCTTTTATTGGCTTTCTTGTTGTAATATATACACACACATAGATAGATAGATAGATACACACAGATAAATATATATCACATTTGCCAACTCCGCACATTTCAGGTATGTCATTTAGTGACATCAACTGTGTTAATCGTGTACTGCAACCTTCCCCATAAGCATTGCCACATTTCCCAGCGCCATAAACAGAAACACAAAGGTGTCCTCAATAATAGCTCTCCCTTTCCCCTCCCCTTCCACCCCCACCCATGGACAATGAGTTCATTCCGACTCATAGTGAGCTACAGGACAGAGGAACCAGCCCGCAGAGTTGCTGAGGCTGTAAATCTTTATGGAAGCAGACTGCCTCATCTTTCTCCCATAGAGCCGGACTGGTGGGGTTGAACCGCTGGCCACCCCAGGCACCATGAAGAAACTTCAGTTTCCAAACATTCACCTATTCTCGTTAATCCATACAAGTGAGATTGCACATTATACTCCCTGGGTGGTGGACTGATTTCGCTCAGCGTGTTTCCTGGGCCTACCCGTGTGGTGATGCCTATCAGGAGGTCATATCTCCTGACGGGGGCGTGGTGTCCCTTTTCCTGTATACGCCGGCCACACTGTGTTTCTCCATTTGCCTGTCGAGGGACATTTCGGTTGCTTCCCCCGCTGGGCTGTGAGTCGTGCCCCGGGGAACCTTGGGTCACGTGAATGGCACTCACTCTGTTCTGCTTCGAGTTCTGCAGGATCTGTCGTATAAGGACCGGCACTGGCACGAGACCTGTTTCCACTGCTCCCAATGTAAGAACTCGCTGGTGGACAAGCCCTTTGCTGCCAAGGAAGACCAGCTGCTGTGTACGGAATGCTACTCCAACGAGTACTCGTCCAAGTGCCACGAATGCAGGAAGACCATCATGCCAGGTCAGAGCGCGCACCTTTCCCCAGCACCGCAGGGCCATCAGAGAGCCCGCCTCGCGGCGCCCAGCCTGTCCTCCCCTCCTGCCAACACGGTGCCTCTGCTGAAGTGCCCTCGTGTGCATGGGCTTTGTTCCCGACACACCTGGTGATTCCCCAGTCCTGTGTGTACCGTGCTTAAAGAAACACTGCTGGGTTGGGATGGATCACTGGATCTTTCTGCCGTGTGTGTGTGTGTGTGTGTGTGTGTGTGTGTGTGTCATCATAGCTAGTAACTGCTGGGGACTCCTCCTAAAAACACACTTCCCTCGCCAGCCTCCACCCTCGCACCAACTACGGTGTTGTCGTTAGGTGCCATTGGGTCAGTTATAACCCACAGTGACCCTACGCACAACAGAATGGAACGCTGCGTGGTCCTCCTCCATCCTTATAATTGTTCCCATGCCTGAGCCCATTGTTGAGCCAGGATTTCACTCCCCCTCCTTAAAACCTTCCTCTTTTTTGCTACCCTCCACTTGACCAAGCATGGTGTACTCTCCAGGCACTGGTCTCTCCTGTCAGTATGTCCGAAGTATGTAAGACCCAGTCTTGCCATCCTTGCCTCTAAGAAGCACGCTGGCCCTAACCTCTTTGCCCACAGCTCAGCTTGTCCTTTAGCAGGCCATGGCACTGCCAGTGTTCTTCTCCAGCCCCCGTTCCAGTGCGTCCACTCTTCCTCCCTCGGCGCCCAGCTTTCCCATGCAGATGAAGGTGGGACCACGATGACCGAGGTCTGGCCCACCTGAGTCCTCCTTGCTCTCAAGAGGTCCCTGTGCAGCAGACTGACCTCGTGCAACACATCTTTTGATCGCTTGACTCTCTGCGAGCATTGATTCTGGACCCAAACAAGATAAAAATCCTCACCAAATATGAGCCTGCTCGCTCGCTCGCGCTCTCTCTCTCTTTTATTTTTCCCCAGCTTTAGAACATTTTCTTCATTCTTGTATTAATCTTGATTAGCTCCCTATTTCCTCCCAACTTGCCCTGCCATATCCCAAAGGAACCATTAATCCAGTTACTGTCTCTATTGATTTACCTACCCTGGATTTCACATGGAGAAAAACATTAAAAAACTAACAAGAATAACAAAGTAAAACAGATAAAAACCTCAACTGAAAAGAAAACAGAAAACATTAAAAACAAGAATAAATTAAATGGATTAGAAGGGAGATCAAATGATAGGGTGCTAAATTTTAACTTATCTGCAACCCACTCTCCAGTGCATTCTGAATGTCAGCAAGGATCTTCACATCCCTGGTCCATGGTCAGAGGGGATTCGCCAGGGACTTCATCCATGTGTATTTCCCCCACACTTTTTTAAAAAACTGAAACAGCTTTAAAATGGGCCAAAGGGGACATAAAATGACAAGGTGTTGACCTAATTACATCTGCCATAATTGACTTGCCAATGCTCTTTGTCTGATAACAGGGCTCTTCATGTCCTTGAACTTTGACTGGGAGGGATTTGCTGAAGGCTTAATCCACGTGTGGACCCTGAAAATGGATTTGGGGCTTCTACTGTCATCCATAGCCATCTGCAACCCCCAAAAAACAACATTGAGTCGTTGTTGACTCATAGAGACCGTTTAGGACAGAGGAGAACTGCCCTTGTGGGTTTCCAAGATTGTAACTGTTTCTAAGAGTAACAATCCCTGTCTTTCTCCTTCACAGAAGCTGGTAGTTTTGCACTGCTGATTTTTGGGATCCCAACCTAACTTGTAACCACCATGCTCACTGTGGAAACCAGGTGTTCCAATTTAAGCTCTGATAACCATTCCCTCCTTTAGAATTGGATTAGATTATTTACAATCCTTGGCTCACACAGGCTGGTGTGCTTCCTTCACGTGGGCTTGGTTGATGCCACGCTTAAATGGTTACTTGTTTAAAGCAAGCCTTTAAGACCCTAGACACTATTCTTTCCCATAGCCACGCTCTGTCTAGTCTTAGCTTTCTCTTTTCTCCATTCCTCCTTACTGGATTTGTATTCATTCCTTCGCTTCAACAGATAGGCCTTATACCCTTCTAGGTATGTGCCAGGTACCGTGCTAGGAGCTGGGCATTCAAAATGTCGTGAGGATCCACAGCCCTGCCCCCTCATGGGGCCTGTGTTCCTACTAGATGGGTAGTGTGGACTGGGTCAGGTGTTAGGGTAGTGATTAAGTGACTGCGTGTTGAAGAGGGAGAAGGCAGCTGCTGCGCTTTGATGTGATGCTGGTGGTGGGCTGTTTCCGTGTTGTAGGAGAACTGAGTCTTTCATTTGAAAAAACTCAGGGGAAAATACACTGCATACACATTTTAAAAACTTCTTGTTAGAGCCACATAACTGAAACGACGGCAGGGGAGAGGAACCAGACCAAGATGAGACCAAGCAAACTTTTGATCCTGGATGCCTGAGAGAGGATGATCTAGGCCCTGATTGCAGCAAGTGTAAGATCAGCAATGCCTTTTACAGGCCCTAAGGACAGGTGGACAGACCGTAAAGTTGGCAGATTTTACAAATGAAATGGAAGATGGCTGATTAAAATTGAATTTCAGATAAGCAATGGCCGTGGGTGGTACCACCAGGAATGTCCTCGATTACCTGCTGAACGGTGGCGGCTCTGGCCCTCCTGGAGGTGCCGCAGAAGACGGAGAGGCCCCTGTAGCTCTACCTGGACACACGGGGTCCCCGTGACTCAGAATTGACTCAGCGTCAGATAGCAGTAACAGGCTGCCCATTCAGAATTGGCATATCTCCCTGTGGATAGCACAGAGCCATGGCTTTCTCTCCATTGTTGAGAGAAACTGTAAACAGACCACTGGAGTCCAATTAAGTAGGGGAAGCAAGCTGGGGCAGGGGGTGGACTCTGACTGGACAGAGACTTAAGGAGCTAGACCTTAAACTAAAGCCTGTGGGCTCTGCGGCCTCCTGTTTTGTGGTCCCTGGCAGGAACCAGGCTCAGATTAGCAGCAGGGCCAAGGTTCTAGGCAACCACCAGGCCAGAGGCCTTCTCACTATTGAGCAACGTAATACAGTTCAAATGGCTTGGGAGGGTGCCCTCCAAGGGCAGGTATGCATCCTGCAACCAGGCTAAGGTTTGGAATTGAGCACAGACATATAAAAAGGTCCAAACCCGTTGTGTTAAATGATATGAGCGCATTTGGTATAATATTTATGCTGTTTAAAGAACATTCCTTCTGTTAGAGCAGACAGACTAAGCTGGGATGCGCAATTGACTAAGTGACTTGGGCTAAATTTCCTTTGAAATTTTTTCTTAATTTACAGGTTATTGCAACATCTAAGATAGCTTCTGACTCCTTCCACATATATAGCTGGAGGCCGGGGCCAGAAGTACAGAGGAGGGAGGAGGGAGTTGGTAAGGAGCGCTAGGGAAGGTCCCATTTCAGCAGACTTGAGAGAGAACTGGAGTTCACACCAGCAGCTTCACGGGGTGAGGTGGGAGTGGGACGGGCAGAGGGTGGAGGATGGCCATCTGCCCCCATCGAGGTGACATCCTAGAAACCCTTATCTGTGGCACAGGCTCCCTTAGAGCCGGGGTGCACTCTAAACCTCCCAGGAAAAAATCAGAGTGGAACTATGCAGGGTCTCTAGTGGCTGGTTTTGGGGTGGAAATGCTCACCAGCCCTTTCTTCCGCGGATTGGAACCTCCAACCTTTGGGTTAGCAGCTGAGTGCATTGCTGTTTGCAGCACCCCGGGACTTGGCAGCCTGATCGCGGAAGCAGAAAGGAGCCCTTTGTGACAGAGGAAGTGGCTTGAGCACCAAAGGCAGGGTGGCTAGAGACAGCTTGGTTCGTGAAAACCACATCGAAAAAGCCCACGCCCACCAGCCAGTCCCGGTTCATAGCACTTGCTTGCTGTGGTTTGTTTCTACAAGTGGAGTCACCAGTTCCAGAGGGAAAGCTCTCCCGAGCATCGGAGCAGCGTGCACCCTGTGGGAGACTTGCCACTGGCCCCCAAGCCCCGCACAAGCCCGTTTCATCAGGAAGTTGGTGTGGAATCACAAACCATGAGCCACATGAGTCCCCTTGGCAGAGATTTTTCTCTTTCTTTCTTTTTTTAAAACATATATGCTACAGGCTTCTTAGCAGACTTCAGGAAGGACACACTCCATCATCCTGCCCTGCAGTTTGTACTTCCTCATTAGTTTATCGGATTAGGCAAAGGCACACCTTCCATCTTGCTGGAAACTTGGAAGGGACAGGTTCTGAGAGGAGGCGCTGTACTGCCACCTGCCGGAGGGATTTGACGGGCTGTGCAGCTCTAGCGGTCGGCAGAGGTTAGGTGTTCTCAGTGGTTAGGTGTTTGGCTACTGACCAGTGGATGGGAGTTCTGGCCCAGGAACCACTTGGCTGCTTTAAAGGTTAAAGCCTGGGCCAGAGAGAATTGACCCCACGGCACACAAATTTGCACAGCAATGGGAGACTCTAGGTCCCTGGGCAGTGCAGCCAGTGAAGCGCTTGTTAACCAACCCAAAATTTGTCAGTGTGAACCCATACAAAGCCCCCTGGGAAAACCGGCCTGGTGATCTGCTTCCCAGGAAGTCCCAGCCTTGAAGATCCTCTGCATACAGCGTCACCCTAAGTTGAAATCCTCTCGGTGGGTAACTAACCACAGGAACGTCCCAAGTGTCCCCCCCTTGTAGCAGGTCCCCAGCCCGGGGGGGGGGGGGGAGGGGGGAATCAGGGACTGCTCACTCACTCACGCACACCAACCAAGACTGCACGTCGTGCTTTGCGGGCTTCTGTGTGCACACTGAAGAGCAGAAATTAAAAGAGCCGCGGGCAAAGGCATGCCTGAGAGGCATCAGAAGGGGACCCTTGGAGACGGAAGACAGTTGTTCTCCCATCGACATCGGAAGCTGCCTGCCATTAACTGAAATGCGATTGCTTAACGTAATTTCCCTCGCTTCAGGACCCTTCACTCCCTAACTGGACTCCATAGATTCCCTTCCTGGGCTTTGACGCTCTCTGTGGTCCACCACTTTGAATTCCCTCGCAGGCGCCAACTCATGACACCACCTACATAGGTTTTTGGCTTATTTTCTAAAACCTCTGGGAGGTGATGCCTGTCTGCCTGCTCTTGGAGCCTTAGGAAGCTAAGAATGTGCTCCAGGACTAACATCTAATGAGATAAGTCCCCTCTCCACATATCTCCTAATTACTGCAGATGCTCTCTGGACCAACCGTGCCGTCGGTTAAAACCAGTTAAAGGCCCTGAGCCTTGCTGTTTGGACTTGGAGCTAAAGGCGAGATTCTAGACCGCGATGTTAAACTTTTTGTGGCATCCCGTCATGCCTCCTGGTTTCACATCAGGTAACAGATTTATACCTAACTCTCCCGTGGCGATGCATTGGGCTGTGATCCTCAGGGTCAGCAGTTTGAAGCCACCAACTGCTCCAAGGGGAAAAGGCATGGCTTTCTACTCCCTTAAAGAGTTCCAGTCTCCAAATTCACCAGGACAGTTCTGCCTTCCTTCAGGGTCCCTTTGAGGCTGTCTCGGCTTGGTGGCAGTGAGTTTGAAGATTTCCATCTGTGACTGGACAAGAGGTCCCTGAGCTTCACATTGTGCATCCCATTAAGATCTAGTGTGAACAACTCCAGACTTCTCCTTGTGTTTTGAAATGCTGAGAGACATGCACACATGGCCTTGGAACAGCAGGTTCCAACCACCTGGACCCAAGTGTACACCTCCCCCCCCCCCTGCCCCGTTACTCTTGCAATGTGGTTCTGTGTTAAAAGTATGCACTTGTCACACGTCTGCATGAACAGTGAGCAGTTCACCGTTCCAGTCAGAGCTTAGGCTCAGTTCCCAAACTCATTTTTCAGAATGCCCCCTTTTCAGGAAAAAAAAATTACTTGGTGGCCCTGTGACGATTGAAAACGTTTGTGGTGTAACCCACAATCCAGCATCAAGCGTCTGCATCTGCTTTTGCAGCTCCCCTGAATCGTGGAGCTTCCAGCAGGGGGCACTATTGCCCACTCTGGGAAACACTGAGCGGGATGAGAGGGCGAGTGCCCAGTTAGGAGAGGTAAACTGTCTGCGTGGAGATAATTAGAGCCACGGGGTTTTTTAAATGGATATTCTCACCCTTCAGCTCACCACTACCACAACCGTCTATGTTAATGAGGCCTGTTCATGTCAACCGTGTTGTTCCGAGGGCAGCTGTAAATAATACACGGGCTTTTAACCGTACAGGTCAGCCCCCTACCCCTGCATTGTTCAAGAATCAGGTGTGTGTGTGTGTGTGTGTGTTTCCATGGGCTGTCCATAACCTCCCTATTCAGTAAATAAATACGGAGCACATACTGCGTGTACATGTTATTGTAGGAGTCGGGTGTGGGGGGTGTATAGCCATGAACCGAGGGACACAAAAGTCCTTGCCGTCTACAAATCCAACCTTCTCTTGATTGAGAGGGGTGTCTTTGGGAGCTGAAGTGGCTTGCTATGGCCACCACGCTCTGAAAGTAGATTGACTGGACACCGAGACAGTCATTGTAACACTACCTCTCTTTTGTCCTTGACTCTGGCAACAGGGACCCGCAAGATGGAGTATAAGGGCAACAGCTGGCATGAGACCTGCTTCACCTGCCATCGCTGCCAACAGCCGATTGGAACCAAGAGTTTCATCCCGAAAGACAATGAGAATTTCTGTGTGCCCTGCTATGAGAAACAATATGCCATGCAGTGTGTTCAGTGCAAAAAGGTATTGTCTTCCTCCCTTGGGTCTTACGCATCTAACCCAACTCTCCGTCCTCCTTCTCCCCCAGAGGTAGACCTCAGGCCTTGAATGGCACAAGCACCAGGCCTGGCTTCCTTTGTGCCCTGAGCTGCTCATGTACCTCTCTCGGTGTGTTGAGCCTGGGTCACGGACCTCTCAGAGGTGAGAGCGCTAGTGGGCACAGAGAGAAAACTCCTTCAGCTTTACTTTCTGCTGAGCCTAGCCCCACATTTTATGGTATGTGACTTCATGAGAGAGGGAAGCGGAGCACACTGTCCCACACTGTCCTTGTGGTCCTGCTCCCCTTGCCAAAGTAAGAAAGCAACTGCTACCCTGGATGGGGGTGGAGGGGAGTATGTGATGACTGAGAGCAGACATTCTCTAGTACCTCTGTCACAGAGGGAAGAAACCAGGGTCTAGAGCCCTGTCATGGAAGCGTATGAATCAGGGGGTGATGGTGGAGCCCTTGGAGGTGTGTGGTTATGAGTTGGGCTGCGATCCAGTTTGAAACCACCAGCTGCTCCACGGGAGAAAGCCTGGGCTTTCTGCTCTCTTAAAGTGTCTCGGAATTCCAGTCTCCGAAACCCATAGGGGGTCGCTATGAGTCAGCATTGATTCAATGGCAGTGAGTTTGGTGATTTTAGGAGCCATGGTAGCATAGTGGTTAGGTATTGGGCTGCTAACCACAAGGTCAGCAGTTCTAAACTACCAACCATTCCACAGAAGAGGAGGCTTTCTACTCACGGAAAGTAGTCTCAGGAACCTACAAGGGTGGTTTGACTCTGTCCCATAGGGTCGCTGAGGGTCAGAATTGACTCCATGGCAGTGAGAACTGAGGAAGTTTAGAGAGCTGTTCTTTGGTGGCTTTTTAAAAATAAATCATTTTATTAGGGCTTCATACAACTCTTATCACAATCCATACATACATCAACTGTGTAAAGCACATTGTACATTCATTGCCCTCATCATTCTCAAAACATTTGCTCTCCACTTAAACCCCTGGCATCAGATCCTCATTTTTGCCCCTCCATCCCTGCTCTGCCCTCCCTCATGAACCCTTGATGATTTATAAATTATTATTTTGTCATATCTTTCCCTGTCCGATGTCTGCTTTCATCCACTTTTCTGTTGTCCGTCCCCCAGGGAGAAGGTCACATGTAGATCCTTGTAATCGGTTCCCCCTTTCCAACCCACCCTCCCTCTACCCTCCCAGTATCGCCACTCTCACCACTGGTCCTGAAGGGATCATCTGCCCTAGATTCCATGTGTTTCCAATTTCTACTTGGTACCACTGTACATCCTCTGGCCTAGCCAGATTTGTAAGGTAGAATTGGGATCATGAAGTTGGGGTAGGTGGGGGAGGAAGCATTAAAGAACTAGAGGAAAGTTGTATGTTTCATCGTTGCTACACTGCACCGTAACTGGCTCGTCTCCTCCCTGAGACCCTTCTGTAAGGGGATGTCCAGTTGCCTACAGATGGCCTTTGGGTCTCCAGTCTGCACTACCCCCCTCATTCACAGTGACATTATTTTTTGTTGATGATGATGCCTGATCCCTTTGACACCTCAAGATCGCACTGGCTGGTGTGCTTCTTCCATGTGGGCTTTGTTGTTTCTGAGCTAGATGGCCGCTTGTTTATCTTCAAGCCTTTAAGACCCCAGACACTGTATCTTGTGAGAGTCAGGCATCTTTGGTGGCTTTTAAAGGCAGCTCAGTGAGGATATTTGAGTTGGTGGCAATAACTGAGAAGGAACACATTTCCTCGGAGTGAGGTCGCTCTGACAGGAGAAGCTGGAAGCTGACAGTGTCCTCTCTTGCTCCTCCGTGCCAGCCCATCACCACCGGCGGTGTCACTTATCGGGAGCAGCCCTGGCACAAGGAGTGCTTCGTGTGTACTGCCTGCAAGAAGCAGCTGTCGGGGCAGCGCTTCACCTCTCGAGACGAGTTTGCCTACTGCCTGAGTTGCTTCTGCGATTTATACGCCAAGAAGTGTGCTGGCTGCACCAACCCCATCAGTGGTAAGTATTTAGCCCGACCCTCACTGGTCCCCACGTCAAAACCCAGGCCATCTGCCCGCCTTCGCATAGCAGTTTGGAGATAGCAGGGTCTGACATTTGTAGCATGGGCATTTGCTTGTAGAACGGAAACCGTTAGGCCAGTGAAGGTTCCAAACAGGTGAAACCACCTGAAGGACACTTCAGCAGGTCACTACTTCACCTCTTGTTTACATGGTCTCTTCCAAGCCTGTGACCTGACCTCTGTAGGGTTATGGTTTCTGCTCTGGGGTGGATTGGCATCAGGACTGCACCCAGAGAAGCACATGGGAAGCTGGTGTTTGGGGTGCTGTACTCCTCCAGGTGCTCCCCAGAATCCTAGTGAGGCTTTTCTACGGAAGGCCGTCGTCCTGTGGAGGCACAGGGCACGTTCTGGATACTGCTTTTACGTCCTTCCAAGTGAGAGGCCTTGACTTAGCTGGTGTCGAAGAGCAAGCGCTGGAATAGACTACACGCCGAAAACATTCCTGTAGAGAGCAGACGGCAGCTCTTTTAACTGCTACACAAATCGGGGCATGGGTAGGGAGAAAGAAGTCTGTTCTTGAATGGCACCAACTTCCCCTATGTGCCGTGTCCAAACTCAGTCCCATGCAGTTGATTGGTGTTCCTCCATATTTCATCATGGAAACTTTGAAACCGATCAAACCAGAATCCCTTTTGACTCCCAGCACCCTGATTCACAGGAGCCCCAGCGGTGCAGTAGTGAAGTGCGTGGCCGCTGACAGGTGGGCAGTGAACCCAGCAGTGGCTCTCTGGAGAAAGACCTGTCAGTCTATTCCTATAAAGATTACTCACAGCCATCGAGTCGATGCCGACTCATAGCGACCCTATACGACAGGGTAGAAAGGCCCCTGTGAGGTTCCGAGACTGTGACTGTACGGGAGTAGAAAGTCTCGACTTTCTCCCATGGTGCTGGCTGGTGGTTTTGAACTGCTGACCTTGCGCTTAGCAGCCCAGTCCCAAACCACTAAGCCACCAGGACTCCCCCTAAGATTTGAGCCTAGATGTGGAGGGTACCAGTCTCCACAATCGAATGGGTCCAAGAGGTGGTTGTGTAATTGAGGGGTAAAATTAAAGAGACATCAGACAAGATAAAGCAAGCAAGTGCTCCCCTCCAGAGCCTCCATGATGTCAGGAGTCAGATTCGTGCAGAGAGAAGGACCATATTTCAAGATGGCAGTGTAACTTTGGCTGGTCCTTGAGTTGACTTGACCTTAGGTGTCTTTGAGTCTCCTTCAGGGGAGCAATCCATTATCATTATCAGAAGGAAGTAGGCCCTACTTAGAGTGGGACAGACAATAAGAGCTGATTGCCTTAGATGACTAACAACCTTCAGGCAGATAACTTTTAAGCAGTTGACCTCCAAGTGTCTAGTCAAGTGACCTTGAGTTTGCAAACAGCATCTTAGATTTGGCACACATTAGGGAGGGGCATTCTGGAGAATCACTTTTCTGTTTCCCACCCTAGATAACTGTGTGGGCAGTTCCACTCTGCCATGTGCTCAGGTCGCTGTGGGTTACGGTCAATAATCCGATCAATTATGCCAACCATCCTGCCTGAGCCGGGTCGTCATTGTGCTCTCTGCTCTCCCCCCTGCTCTTCCCTCTGTCCCAGGAATCGGAGGCACCAAGTACATCTCCTTTGAAGAGCGGCAGTGGCATAACGACTGCTTTAACTGTAAGAAGTGCTCCCTTTCCCTGGTGGGCCGAGGCTTCCTCACGGAAAGGGGCGACATCCTGTGCCCCGACTGCGGGAAAGACATCTGAAGGCGAAGACAAAGAAGTCGCCGCTATACACACAGACACGTAGCTCTTTCTCTGGGCCGGCTGGGCCACATGGCGCCCTGGTTCCGTCAGCCACCTGAAGACTTTCCTCTGTGCTTCTCAGTGACAGTCATGTCTGCTTCAGCCCTCTAATCCCCTCTCCTACTTCAGTGCCTGGGACAGGAGAGCACTTGACACACACCCTTGATGGGAAGGTGGTCTTGAATTCTTGTCATGCCGCCGGGCAAGCCTAACAGTAAACTGCCTTGGAGAATGCTATTACTTTTAAATGTACCTTTCTTTCATTGCGCATTGAATTGTTCATTGCAATTACTGGGTGTCACTAAAAAGTTTTGCAAGCTATATATGGTGATGAAGAGTTGGTATTTACCGCTGTATAACTTCCTGTCGTTGTAAGCCTACAGCAAGATTATGTACCTGACAATAAAGTTGTTCAAGACAGAATTGTTGTACCAGGCAGCGTGTGGGACCGTGATGAAAGGAGGGGCTGAGTGTAAGTAACTTGATGGATCCATGAGGTTCACCTTGATGGATCGCCAAAGGTTCGGTGATCCGTTGTAGGAAGGGCACCTTCTGGTGGGTCTGTGTCAGTGTTAAATTGCATCACACCTTTTATGTCAAACAACAAAACAAAAAACCCAAGGGGGAAAATGGCCTTCCACCAGCAATGTTTCTCTCCTCGCTACCGTTCCTCTGTTTTCCTCTTCCAGAGACTCTTTTCTTCGGAATGTAATGCTCTGACCTTGATGTGGTAAGAGCCGCTCAACAACACGAACACATACAATGTTAATTAATAACCGTGAAGCCGGTTTTCAGGGCACCTTTCTCAACAGATTCATTCCCATGTTCGAGGGTCCCTACTGTAAAGAATTCTGGGGCGCGAAACAGAACCAAAGATCCAATCAGCAAAGTTAAGAAGCAGGCTTTATTGAGAGGCTTGCGGATGGATTCAGCAACTCAGGGTATTGAGCTATTGAAAACGCGCCTTGGGGAATTTAGGCTGCGTTTTTATACCCCTGCTGGCAGGCACAGCTGGGAAGGATCAAAGCTGGGGAGGATCTGTGCACACCGGGCTTCAGCAGGGAAGAGTTCGTTAATTTTATCTGTATGTCCAGGATGGGTAGAGAGGGGTGTGCTTATCTTCAGAAAATATTCTGGCTTCGGGACGAGCCGGTTCCAGGTGTTTGGGGTTGAGCAGGGGAGGGGGCAGGTCAGTGAGAAGGAGGTTGATGAGAGGTGAATTCTAAGAGCCAAACTGAAGGCACCGGATTTAAAATGGAGTCCCTTTTGCCAAGACCAGGCACCTACCTGCCTTAGATTCTCAGACCTCACCTGCTTTAACACAGAGAAGTGTGGTGTCTCCCAGCGTAGGAGGCTACACACCCAAATCCAGGCCCTGGCTCTAGGGCAGGGCCAAGGAACCATTTTTTTATCCCTGCCTAAGACCATTTGGGTATTTGTAACATCATTCTCAGGCTATACTGGTTTGATCAACTCCCTCCTGGCGTGATGGCTGGAGCAGCTTCTCTGGTGAGGCGTGTGATATTCGTGCTCTTGATGATTTTGCAAGCCTTACATGACCAGCCGGACATTCCTCGCCCTTGCTCTTGCTCGGCAAAGGCTCTCTCTGTTGTCTTTGGGGAAAGGTCTTTTGAGTTTCTATAGCTCTGGCTTGGCTCCTTGGTGGCATCCATGTGGCATCTGTGTTTCTTCTTTTGCTTGCTCCTGTCTATGCCTAATGTGCTCTGTTTATATGTGACTTGGTATAAATTTTATTGTGATTAGATTTTAGGCACACTACACTGATAGGGCCTTCTGGACATAACCAAGCAAAATCATATTCTTCCATAAGATTGCATACCCAGCTATGGAGATTAGTCTGGCTGCATTATTTTGAGGGGACCTGTGATAGGCCAGATTGACTATAGAGGCAAACCCAAGGACACTCATGTATGTGAAAGAAAGCACTTTATATCAAGAGGTCATTATATATCAAGGCAATACTCCCAGCCTGGTCCAGAACAGGTCCATAAATCCAAGACTGGTCCATAAATCCCTCTTCAGACTCACACAGCCACGTGCAATGATGCAGAATGCAAGGAGATCACAGGCTGGTGAGTGCAGAGTTGTGTGGATCCAATGGCCGTGTCTTTGGCAGCTCTCCGAATGACTTGTCAGCAGAAAGATGAAGCAGAGAGAGGGGGGAGGTCTCCAGGATCCTCCTTATGAGAGGCCACATCCACTAGGAGACATGGGGCAGTGACCTGATTGACAGGCTAGACTCCACCCCTACACTGTAGCCAGTGACACGACGTTATGTAAGTATCACAGGACTTAATCCAATCCATAACAATTCAGTCTACCAACCTGCCTTCTCTGGCATAGATGAATTCCAAAAGGGCAGAGCAACTTGAGGCCAAAGGCAACATCTCATTCCCCTTCGTATCCTCAACACTTTACCAATCTAGGGCATTCTGGAAGCCCGGAGTCAGTGCTTCTGGGAAAAGAGTTACTGTAAAAATAAGACACTGAGCATCTAGTTTGGCAGAACATGCAGTCCCCCAGGTTACAGACAAGATCTCCTCACCAAGAATTTGTAAGTGAGTCAGAATAAGTGCACTTGGCTCTTCCTTAGCAGTCCAGTGGTGTAAGAAAAGCTGTGCACTTGGTGAGTAAACATGAAGGTGATGAGGAACTTGATCAAATCAGAGAGGAAATGTCCATAACTTAAGAGCAGGCTTCAAAGCAGAAAGGTCCAGGTTGGTACACTAGGCAGATACGCAACCGAGACCCTCAACAATGAAGACTTGAGAACCCAAGTGAAATGGATGTGGGTGACAACCCCAGGAATCAGCTTCAAAGGAGAAGGTGAAATGGTAAATCTGTGAAAATGAGAGGAAGAGATTGAATGAAAATAGCAACTTGCAAGCCAACGGCACCGCGTGGTTTTCTGCATGGTTGCAAATCGCATTCTGATTGGAACAGGAGCCAGATCACCAGGCCCGCTGGTGCCGAAGGATGATCACAGAGGTGGGATGGCCCTTACCTTGCACAGCCTCCCAATAAGTGTAGGCACAGTCCCCCTGCCACTTGTTGAGCCTACCCACTACCAGTGCTGTGCTGCCTGTTTCTTTCTCCTATGTTTTCCCCATTTTTAGAATTGTGTACAGCAGACACGATGCCCCTACCATCGCTTTCACCCACCCACACCCCTCCCCAGGCAGCAGTGTACCCCTCCCCACAGAGCAGGCGCTGTGTCCCAACTTTAGCTGTGCTGGTGGCTACCACTTTCCCCAGAGCCCTGGTGGTATAGTGGTTACACACTGGGCTGCTAACAGCAAGGTCAGAAGTTCAAAACCAGTAGCCGCTCCTTGGGAGAAAGGTGGGCTTTCTACTCCTCTGAAGAGTCACAGTCTTGAAAACTCATAGGGACAGTTCGGCCCCATCTTACAGGGTCACCGTGAGTTGGCAGTAATGTTGGTTTTGTGTTGAACTGCTTGTCAGCACAAGCTCACTGCCGCTGAGGTGGTTCTAGCACATACTAACCCCGAGTCCCCTTTGGATTTCCAAAGCTGTGGATCTTTACAGAAGTAGGAAGGCTCATCGTACTCCCACAGAATTATGCTGCTTTTTAGTTTTTCCTCTTATTTTTTCGTTCTTACTCCTTCCCGCTTCCTACCCTTACTCTACTGATTTCCCTTTTTTATTCCTGTGGAGAGGGGCCCACCCACACAAATCCTCTGTGGAAGGCGGTCTGGGGGCCTGCAGAGTGAGGGCCACCTTGTAGCTGCAGGACGGTTTGGCCACTAATGCTTAATGTCACTCCCTGCCACGTTTTCCCTCTTTACTTTCATTTTCCCTTCATTGTTGTAATTTCCTCCATTCTTCCAACACTATTGTTTCCCCTTTTTGTTAACTTACTCCACCACCCCTTATATATGTGTGTGTGTGTTTGAGTGTGTGTATGTAAACACACATGGAGTGAGTGTCCCCTGCCACCTCCACGTTCTGTAGCACTTGCTGCTGACAGTGCTCACGCCCCCGTCCCACACAGCTGTGTGGGGCAGCTGTGTCAATACTGTGCTGCCATGTTTTCTCGAATTTTCCTTTCTTCTATTTCTTCCCTTCCTCTTACACTTATTCAGGAAGGGAATTCAAAAACGTTGGAAAAAATTTTAATTATAATATGATGGGATTTTTCTCATGAAATTTTGAAAGCAAGAGAAAACAAAAAGGCAGGTGGTACAATCCAACATGCCATCAGCACATCAATCCAATAACACCACAATGTCTCTGAGACAGCAGACAACGTCAATCAAACACACCATGAGATAGATGGTTCGAACAAATAACTAAAACCCGGCGCCAGAAAATCTCCCAGAGGAAGAAATGCTACCAGGCCTTCCAGGGATGCAGAATTCAAGCACTTTTAAAAAGAGAGAGTAGCAGAACATCTGAGAAAACATGACCCATCAATGTGTTGTCTACATGAGATAATTTAGACCCAAAGACAAAAATAAGCTGGAAAAAAATCAAAGGTTGGGGGGAAACATCCTCAAAGGCAACCATAAAGAGCAGGAGTATACAGCATCTTTTCAAGCAAAAGCCAAGCGAGCACATTTTAACATGCGACAAAAGTACATAACTATAATACAAATCTAGATACCCAATTGAAGAGCCCCAAATTCATCAACCAACCTGAAGAGACCTGAAAGCAGCAACAAGTAACTCTACAAAAACCATAGAAGACTGCAGTACAGCGGTTCTCAACCTGTGGGGTACGACCCATTTGGGGGAATCAAAGGGGGCCTCCCTATTCATAACAGCAGCAAATTTACAGTTATGAAATCGCAACTAAAATAATTTTATGGTTGGGGGGACGGCGCCATAACATGAGGTCACAGCTTTAGGAAGGTTGAGAACTACTGTTATAGTACTTTTGATAAAGGTCAGAAAAATTAGCAGGAAACTCAACAGGGAAACTGAAGATCTCAAAACACAATCAACCAATCAGCTCTCACAGATATGTACAGAACACTCCACCCAGTGATCACACAGTATACATTCGTTCCCAGCCTGTATGAAACATTTTCCAGAACAGACTATATGTTAAGGCCACAAGTAAACCTCAGTAAATTTAAAAGCATCTTCTCAGATCATCATGCTATACAGTTAGAAAATTATAATGGAAAGATCAAGTGTGGGTACACAGGAGCGGGACGGGCTTAAACACATGGAAACTGAATAGCATCCTGCTTTAAGATGACTTTCTGGGTGACAGAAAAATAGTGAGAGATGACATTTTAAAAATTCCTTCAATCAAATGAGAATGTAAACACAACATGTCAACAGCACAAGCAGACTGAGAGAACCTTTGTAGCAATAAAAATGTACATCAAAAAAAAAGAAGTGGAGGGTCCCCCACGGGAAGATGGCGACAGAGTGACACATACCAGAGGGACTCCACAGAACCCAGCCCAGGAGAGTTGCTTAGAGGGAAATTCAACACTGCTGGAACGCAGGAGGCGCATCATAAAGATAAGTAGGCACAGACTCACGGGCTTTTGAGGGGCTGGGGGCTTTTGGCTTACCTCAGTGGAAGCCGGCTGGGGCTTGACGTTGGCCTCGCCAGTGTATCTGCCAGAGATGGGACCACTTGGAGCCTGTAGGGCAGCTTGGTCTCAGCACAGCCACAGTTTTCTCCCGGCCTGCCTCAGGGCAGGGACAGGACCCTTGCAGTTCCAGCAGGGATGGGGTTCAGCTACATTGTTGCTTCTGTTTATACCTCTGTGTAAGGTCTCTCTCTCCGGGACTAGATTTCAGCCTCGGTCCTTGGCTCCGCGCGAGAAAGATTTCATGCCGAAGCTGGGCTCGTGATCCAAGTGAATTTAATGAGAATTCAAAGAAGCTTCAGGTTTTATGCGGCACCCATAGGATTCCTTTGACCATGCGGCCTGGCAGAGACTGCTCCGGGACACGCAAGGATCTCTCCCTTCCCACGAAGACAACCAGACCGCACAAGCAAGCCAAGACAAAGACCCCTCTCCTTCTCGGTCCCTGCGTTTTCAAGGGTTCCCGGGGGAGGCATGGTGAACGACCCCAGGTTGATCCCATTGGCTGAATTGCAGTCACCTGGCCCAGGTGGGCTGCTCCAGGTGTAACACCCATCTGGGACCACCGGCGGGAAAATCCAGCTTTTGTCCTTTGCTGGCTCTCCTGGGCATGCGTAAATGGACTTCCCAATTCCCTAGGCTAAGCTACCTAACATCTGCTCTCTGTTCACCATATCCTTGGAAGGCTGTGCAGGGGCTTTTTCATGGCACAGCCACAGCTTGCGGCCGCTGAGTCTGGGCAGGGACTAAATCCAAACCCTTGCAGCTCCACAGGTGGGGAGTGGGACTCAGCTACATAGTTGCTTTTATTTCCTTCACTTCCCTATATTCCTGCACAGTCTAAACGGTCTTACTTTTTAATTTTTCTCCACCTCTTTGTCTCTTTCCTGTTCTCTCACACTCCACTGCTGACCTCCAGACACTCCCCTTAGCCTAGGGCATTTACGCCTGTACCACACCCAGCTAGGTGAGCTCCACCCTGCTTAGCTAGCCCGAGGCTAGGGAAAGGCCTGCTTTCTCTTCAGGGGATACTCTGCCCAACTTCTCACCAGGGAATTCCTGCCTGTGCACCTGGGTGCATAAGGCAGCTCAGCCAACACTCATCAACATTCCAAGCTGTTGCAGGAACCTTTGCCTAACCTCTGCAACACCAAAGCAGGCAACCCACCAGCCTTCTGGGGCACTCCCCTGATAGGGAAGCCACAGGAGGATAAAGAGGTAGGTTAATCCCATAGTAAAGTCAGCTGTAGGCAGTTCGAAGAAGCATTCCTATAAATCTGCCAGAGAGAGCCAGTGCTCTTCTACTCCCTGGAAAATGGCACTTGGTCCCTCTGAAACAACACAATGCAAACAGCCATCAGCCCCAACGACCTCAACGAAGAAACAGGAGAAACAAAAGGCAATGGCAGAAGATGTCCTGAACATAACAACATACATAGAAGAAGCAGACATTGAGCTGCCACAGAAACAAATTTTCAGAATGCTGCTTGGAGTCACACAGGATATGAGGTAAACTATACAGAAAAAGAATGAAATGATAGAGGAGATAAAGGCCATACACCAAAGGAAAATGCAGGAGCTTAGGGAGGAGATAACAAAAACCAGTAGCAGAAACATGGGCCTTGAGAATCAATTGGAGGAATCAGACAATCGCATCAGTGACTTGGAGGACAGCCAAGCAGACTTTAACAAACGTGAACAAAAATCTAATAAGATCATCAGAGAAGCTGAAGAAAACCTAAGAGCTATGTCTGATGCTATGAAGCAGACATTAGAATCATTGGATTACCAAAGTAAGACACAACAAAGATGTCATCTGCAACAATAGTGAGAATCCTTGAAGGAAAGCTTCCACAGCTTAGTGAATGAAAACCAGACAACCATTCAGGAGGCTGAAAGAACACCAGCAAGACTGAACCCCAAGAAGAAGTCACCAAAGCACATAATAGTTAAACTATCCAACTTTGAGGATGAAAAACTATAAGAACCACATGATAATATCGATAGATGCAGAAAAAGCAATCGACAACACCCAACACCAATTCCTGTTTAAGACACTTGAGAAGATAGGAATGGAAGGAAAGCTCCTCAAGATAATACAAGCTATATATGAAAAACCAACAGCCAACGTGGTAGTCAATGGAGAAAAGACTAACACAATCCCACTGAAAAAGGGGACCGGACAAGGATGTCCCTTGTCCCCACTCTTATTTAATATCATGCTGGAGGTTTTAGCTAACAGCATAAGGCAAAGAAGAGACGTCAAAGGTATTCATCTGGGGAAAGAAGAGGTGAAACTATAGGTATTTGCAGATGATAAGAATTTATATCTGGAAAATCCCAAAAACTCCACAAGGGGAGTACTGGAAGCAATAGAGGAGTTTGGCAGAGTGGCAGGATACAAGATCAACAAACAGAAGTTCATTGGACTGTTATACACATCGGATAAGACCACAGAAGAAGAGATCAAAAAGGTGGTACCCTTCACAATAGCCAAATACAAATGGAAATATCTAAGGATATACATGACTTAAAAAACAAAAGATCTAACGGGAAAATACAGAACACTAATGCAAGAAACCAAGAGTGACCTCAACAAATGGAAAAATATCCCATGCTCGTGGATTGAAAGACTCAATATAGTTAAGATGTCAGTTCTGCCAAAGGCACTACATAAGTTTAATGCTATCCCGATACAACTACCCTCATCTTTCTTCAAAGAAATGGAAAAACTGATTACCAACTTCATATGGAGAGGAAAGAAGCCCAGAATTAGCAGAGAACTCCTCAAGAAGAAGGACACAGTGGGAGGGCATGCTTTACCTGACTTTAGCACATACTATACAGCCACAGTTGTCAAAACTGCCTGGTATTGGTACAATGACAGATACTCAGACCAATGGAAAAGAACTGAAAACCCAGAAATAAAATCATCAGCATACAGACAACTGATCTTTGGTAAGGGCCCCCAAAATATCAAATGGGAAGCAGATGTCCTCTTTAACAAGTGGTGCTGGAAAAAATGGATATTTACCTGCAGAAAAATGAAGCAACGCCCTTATCTCACTCCATGCACAAGAATCAACTCAAGGCTAAACCCCAGACCTTGAAGTTAAACCCCAAACTATTAGGGCCATCAATGAGGGAATTGGGACCAACTTGAGAACTTTGGCACAGGGAATACATAGGCTATCAGAAATAAGGAAGGACACAACACAGAGGAGGCACAAATTAACAAATAGGATATACTGAAGATAAAACACCTGTGTACATCAAAAGAATTCACCAAGAGAGTAATAAGAGAGCCACGGACTGGGAAAGCATCTTTAGCAATGACACATCAGACAAAGGCCTTATTACTAAAATCTACAATACTCTGCTAGCTTCCAAAAAGAAAAAAAACGAACTGCCCACTTGAGAGGTGGGAAAAGTATTTGAACAGAAGTTTCACAGGGGCAGAAATCCGAATGGCCAACAGACATATGAGAAAATGTTCCCGATCTTTAGCCAAAGGAGAAATGCAAATTAAAACAATGAGGTACCACCTAACACCCTCAAAGTTAGCCCAATTCCAAAAATCAGAAAGCAACAAGTGTTGGAGGGGCTGTGGGGAGACAGGAACTCTCATCCACTGCTCGTGGACTTGTAAGTATGTACGACCACTATGGAAATTGATCTAGCGATATCTAAAACAGATGGAAATCGAGTTACCATATGACCCAGCAATCCCCCTACTGGACATATGCCCAGAAGAGGCAAGAAACAAACCAAAGCCAGACATCTGTGCTCCAATTTTCATTGTGGCACAGTTCACAAATGCAAGGAGTTGGAAGCAACCCAAATTTCCATGAACTGACGATTGGATTAAAAAACTGTGGTATATACATACAATGGAGTACTACTCATCACTAAAAAACAGTGATGAACATATGAAGCACATAGCGGCATTGGAAGAACTGGGGGAAGTCATGCTAAGCGAAGTAAGTCAGGCACAAAAGGACAAGTACAACATGCGCCTGCTGAGGTAAGCATTAAAAAAAAAAAAAGCAAAAGGGGCATAGGGAAAAAACTACTGCATACAAACATTCTTGGGGTGAGGACCGTGTAGTATAGTAGAGACCAGATCAAATGCAGGGATGTACATGGTAGACAACTGGGGAGGAGGTGGAGAAAGGGGGGGGGGGAAAGAGGAATATAAGGAAGAAAAGGGGAGCCAGGGCACGGGGTGCTAACAAACCAAAGGGGAGAGTATTGTTTATATCTTCACAGGGAAAGAGGGACCAAATTTCAACCCAGTGCCTCAAGGTGTGAATGCAAAATTCCGGGGTGGAGTAGGGAATCAGTGGAGAGGTCTGGGAGGCTGGCCTGAGTACCAAATACTAAGTGGATGCCTGTCCCTCCCCCCAGAAGATTTATTTCAAAGGACAGCATTGAATCTGCAGCTCCAGGAGAGGGACATGTCTGATCCGAGCACACGGGAGCAGATGGAGAGGGAGTAGGACATAGTGGAACACATTCTGGCCCACCAGACCCTGAGGCCGATGACCCCAATTAGAGCAGCCAGTCCACAGAGAAGACCGCATGACCAGCCCCATTATGAGACAGGACATCCCTCACTGACTCGTGGTCCTGCAGGGGACAGCACTGGAGACAGTGTGGGAATTGCGCCCGACTTTATCCCACTGCACCAAGGCAAAGCACTGGGGGAGTGCAGTGGAACAGCAAGGGAACAGAGCGGCAAGGTCCCCAGGGAATTCTGAAAGTGGACTTTGGGGCCAGGGCGTGGTGCCCCAACAGACTGGAGTGGAAAACACTTCAAAAGACCGACAAATGACCCTGAACTAACTACAAGCTTTTTTTTTCTTGGTGAGTTTTGTTTTGTTCTTTGTCAGTGGTTTGTTGTATTCTGTTGCTTGGTTTTTCTCTGTCTTGTTTTTGTGCATATTATATCCGCAGGTCTGTCTAAATAAGATAGGCTGGATGAACTATCTGGAGGAAAAACATAAGGACCGACAGTTCTGAGGGGACATGGGATAGGGGGAGGTCAGGGAAAAGGGAATGATGTTAACAAGCCCCAGGACAAGGGAACAACAAGTGATCCAAATTGGTGGTGAGGTGGGTGTGGCAAGCCTGGTGGGGAATGATCAAGGGTAATGTAACTAAGAGGTATAGCTGAAACCCAGGTGGAGACGGAGCATGATAGTGGGACAAGAGGAAAGTCAAGGGAAATAGAGGAAAGAGCTGGGAGGCAAAGGGCATTTATAGAGGTCTAGCCAAAGACATGTATATATGCAAATATATATATGAGGTTGGGGAAATAGATCTATGTGCCTATATTTATAGGTTTAATATTAAGGTGGCGGAAGGACCTTGGGTCTCCACTCAAGCACTCCTTCAATGCAAAAATACTTTCTTCTATTAAATTGGCCTTCTATGATGCTCACCGTCCCGACACAACCGCTGAAGACAAAGCAGGTGAACAAGCAAATGTGGTGAAGAAAGCTGATGGTGCCCGGCTATCAAAAGATATAGCATCTGGGGTCTTAAAGGCTTGAAGGTAAACAAGCGGCCATTTAGCTCAGAAGCAACAAAGTCCACATGGAAGAACACACCAACCTGTGTGACCATGTGATTCTGAAGGAATCAGTTATCAGGCATCAAAGAGCAAAAAATCATATCATTGGGTGCACACCCCCATGATACGCTGAGGACAAACGGGTGCATAAGCAAATGTGGCGAAGAAAGCTGATGGTGCCCAGCTATCAAAAGAGATAGCGTCTGGGGTCTTAAAGGCTTGAGGGCAAACAAGCGGCCATCTAGCTCAGAAGCCACAAAGCCCACATGGAAGAAGCACACCAGCCTGTGCGATCACAAGGTGTCGAAGGGATCAGGGATAAGGCATCATCAGAACAAAAATAATCTTACCAGAGTGAATGAAGGGGGAAGTGCAGAGTGGAGACCCAAAGCCCATTTGTCGGTCACTGGAGATGCCCTTTCAGAGGGGTCTGGGGATAGAGATGAGTCAGGGTAGAACTGGTCCTGTGTGTTGTCCAGACTGGAACTGTCTATGAGGATGGACAGTCCGTCTTTCTCCTCAGAGCAGCTGGTGGTTTCCAACCGTACTTTGAGGTTGACAGCCCAACTCGTAACCACTACGCCACCATGATATGGTACGACAGGACTCAACCTATAAGACCAGAAATCAACCATCTTATCTCTGTTGAGCCTATGTGAAATCAACTTCTTTGTGTGTGTTTGTCTTTTCAATGTTTGACTGTTTATATATGAAAGCCAAGGAGGTGAATTGAGTTGGCATTTAACAACTTCTCTGCCAATTATTCCCTGGCATGGGTTACAATTTTCACCAGGTGTGCCTTCCCTAACGTCTTTTGGGTTTGTTGTTTCCATTGATCTAGCTTTCTTTTCTCTAACCTTTTTATTTTTGCTGGTTTTTTTTTTAACATCTGTGGTAGTTCCATAATTCTGGTGTCAATTTGAGGATTAAGAATGAAGGGGTGGAGCCTAGCATTGTATAGCCAATGAGGTCTCTGTATGGGCATGGCCTTCTCTTGAGAATTCTGGGAACTCCTGTATTTCCTCCTTAGAGGTGGGAGACACTCTCTCTCTGCTCACTCGCTAGGAGCCATCCTGAAGAGAAGCCACATGGACCTTCCCTGATGCAACCCTGGGAGCTGGAGAAGCCACGTGGAGACCCCTACCAGTGCTGAGATGCTTACAATGACATTGGATCCACAAGACTTCCCACCCACCGCCCTGTGATCTTCCTGCATTTGGTGTCATTGCATGTATTTTGTGAGTCTGTAGAGGACCTTATAGATTGGTATCAGTCATATGGGCTAATATTGGGTCTATGGACTTGTTCTGGAGTGGGCTGGGATGTTTTTCTCAATATTCAATTGCTCTTGTATATAAACCTCTTTCTTCTTCACATGAGTGTCTATGGACTTGTTTTTCTAATGTACCTGGACTAACACAATAACCATTCAGCTTTTTATTAGACACCCAACCCAGATGATGCTGTAAGTGATGAAATGGCAAGTTTGATAGAGCATATTTATGTGTTTTATGTTACACATTTGGGGGCTTTTATCTAAAATTTCCTAAAAGGGATATTCATTAAGATGAATTAAACTTACCAAGAAGAGACAGACAAAACAGGTAGAAGTGAGTGAACTTCTTTTCTCCAATCAGTTGAATGGCAGGATTACTGAACAAGGCGCAAGGTCTTCTTTGCTCCCTTACAATTGGTGAACGCCACTGTGAGAAGGCAACCCCAGCAGTCAGCTGAGAGGAGAGAGCTACGCAGCTGGGAGTGTAAGCAGGTGACGAAGTTTGAGCGCCCTGGTTGTCTAGTTTAAAATGGATCCTCTGAGGAATAATCCATTATGGTCTCATATAGTTAATTTCTTAAGGGACACATTACTCACGGGTGATTTAACATCCAATCTATTCTTTGGCTGAAATGTGACTTTGGGTGGCGGGGGGGTGGGGGTGGGGGTTCGGTTTGAGATTTCAAAGGGTATATATTAGGGCAAAATGGCGTACATGGCTGTCAAGCTTAAAACCAAACTCTCTGCTTGCGAGTTGATGCCGGCTCACAGTGACACTATAGGACATGGGCTATAGAACTGCCCCTGTGGGTTTCTGACATCATAAATCGTTACTGGAGTAGAAAGCCTTATCTTTCTCTTGAGGGGCGCTAGTGGTTTTTGATAACAGCCGAATACTTAACCCACTTCCTCCCCACCAGGGCTCCTTATCAGAAAAGGGTATTGAAGTTTACCAAATGTCTTTGCGGTATTGATTGAGATGACCATGTGGTTTTTTATCTCCTTTGGCTTTATTTGATGAAATATGTTGATTTTGCTAATGTTGAATGAACCCTTTCACATCTGGTGTGAATTTCAATTGATCATGATGGTTTTGTTGTTGAATTCTGCTGGCCAGAATTTTGTTGGAAATAATTGTACCTGTATTCATGAGGGATGCTGGTCTCTAATTTTATATTTTAGTGGTGTCTCTGCCTGACTTTGGCATCTGTTTTACTGGCTTCTTAGAATGGCTAGGAGGTATTTCTTCTCTGTCCTTTGGAATATTTTGAGTAGAGTTGGTGTCAACATTCTCTAAGGGTTTAGTAATATTCTCCATCTGTGCCAGGGCTTTTTCTATTGTTGTTGGGCGCTTTTTATGACCTTTTCAATTTCTGTTTAGATTAAAAGAAAAACTCTATTTGTGTTAATTTAGGTAGGCGATGTGTACCTAAAAACTTGTCCATTTCTCCTAGGTTTTCAAATTAGTTGGAATATTTTTCACAATATACTGGTATGATCTGTTTCATCTTTCTTGGTACTGTTGAAATGTCTCCTACCTCATGTTATTTCATTGATTTGTTTCTTTTTTCTTTGTCAATTTCACCCATTGTGGCAGCTACATCATCTCCTGTCAACTTGAGCAAAGGGATGGAGTCTAGCCTGTCAATCCAGTCATAGCTAATGATGTCTCTGTGTGGACTCTTGGGATTCTGGGAACTCCTTGTCTTCCTCCCTGGGGGTGGGGCACACACTCGCTCTCTGCCGGACATTCCTGTTGACTAACCACATGGCGCCACGCTGATGGCAGTCAGAACCCTGGAACTAGAGGAGCCACAAAGAGACCAATACCAGGACTGAGATGCTTCTGCCGCCACTGGGTCCGCCACTGGCCTGCGATCTTCTTGCATTCGGCATCATTGTATGTGGTTTGTGAGTTTAAAGAGGAATTTATGGACTAGTCTCAGACATATGGGATAATATCGGACCTATGAACTCGATCTGGACTGGGCCAGGATGTTTTTGTAATATACAGTTACTCTTTGATATAAAACTCTCTCTTACACACATATGAGTGTCTCGGAATTTGTTTTTCTAGTTAACCCAGACTAACACACCCATCGTCGTTTTATTGGCGATCTCAAAGAAGCTACTGCTACCTTGGTGATGCTATTGCTTTCTTCCTGTTTCACTGACTTCCATTCTGCTCTTTGCATGGTCTCATTCCTGTTTTTCTTCGCTGCTCCTTTTCTATCTGCTCAAGTGACAAGGCTAAGCTAGTAATTTTGACCCTGCCCCTCTTTTTTGGCTCCTTCTGTGTAACTTATACATTTATTGCTAGAGTCTGCTCCAAGCACTGCTTTTTCTATTGTTTACAGTTGCATTTGTTTTTAAGCACTTTTCATGTAATTTTTAATTTCTTAATTGAGTTTTCAAGTAAAGTGCTATTCATTTTCTACGTATTCACCTTTTTCTTAGTCTTTCTGTTGCTATCTAGTTTTACAGCTTTATGGGTCAGAAAGGTGTACTATGCTGTTGGTGGGACTATGTTCGGTATATGTTGACTTTGTTGAGTGTGCTACTTAGAACTCCTTTTACCTGTAAAATGTTTGTTCGGTTTTTTAAAAAGTTTTTTCCTAGTTGTTTGTTCACTGGTCTTTGAAAAATGCCCACAATTTATTAAACAGAGAAGAGGTTCTTTAAAATGTGGTGCTGAAAAAGTTGGATATCTATTTGCAGAAAAATGAAACAGAACACATATCTCACACGACATAGACAAGACCAAACTCACGATGTGTCAAAGACCTAAATATAAGTTCTAAAGTTATGAAAATCACCACCATCAACAACAGAAAGGACAAATATAGGGGACCCTAATGCATGGCATAAATAAGCACCATCAAACAGAATGGAAACACAAACAGAAGACAGGCTATATGACGGGGATCTCTTCAAAATTAGACTCACACTCATATATCAGATTTTAAGCGAAGAGAACCCAGTGGCTGGAGTGAAACCTGATAAGAATATCCAGAACAAGGGTCTGGTTGTTTGGTTTATCATTGAAACTGGCTTGCTAGAGTTTCTTAGAGTTGTCTGCTTCTCATTTCTTTTCGATTCGAGTGTGTTTTATGTTCTGAAGAATTGTCACTGGGTGCATATATCTAATAAGTTAGGTTCTCTTGGAGGATTGATCCTTTAGTCATTATATGGAATGCTTCCTTGTGTCTAATACTGGATTCTAACTTAAAAGTTCATTTTATTAGAGGTTATTATTGCCACCCTACTCTCCTTTGATTGCTGTTTGCATATTATAATTTCCACTTCCTTTGATGTTTAACCTGTTCATGATTTTTATGTCAAAGGTGTGTCTCTTGTAGGCAACATTATTGATGGGTCATGCTTATTTGACTCATGCAGTCACTGTGCATCTCTTGACTGGTGCACTTAAACCATTTGCATTCAATGTGATTATCAGTACGTATGAATTTATTGCTATCATCTTTGTAGCTCCTTTTGTGTGGTGCTACATTTCTTTTATCTGCATAATTTTTTGTGCTGTTCCTTTAGTTTATGGGTTTTCTTTTTGTATCCTTCACGGTTGCTGAGTTTGTTTTACTGGATCTCTTTTTTGTCTTTTTCTTGGCGATTTACTTATTATAAATCATGTTATTGGGGGCACTTACAACAATCCATACATCAATTGTATCAAGCACCTTTGTACATGTTGCCATTGTAGTTACTCTGAAATTTACCTGTATGTTCCTATGTTTAAAGCAGTGTGTCTTGCTGTCACCTTGACTTTCTCTCCATGTGGAAGTTCTATAACTGTTCCATTTATTCCTTTTTGTGTTGTTGATTAGACTTGTATTTCAGTCTTGCACCTTTATTTTTCGAGAGTTCTTCATCTAGGTTGGTATCTAGATGATGCTGTTGTCAGGCTTGATCTCAGGTAGGTGCTTGATGTCATTTGGTTCTTTACTTGAAGAACTCCCTTTGATGTATTTTATAAGGTTGGTCTGGTTTTTAAATTAATTTCCTTAATTTCTGTGTATCTAGGAATGTCCTAGTTTTACTGTCATATTTAGAAGACAGTTTTGCTGTATATGCATGGTTAGATTATTTTCCTTTAGGGTTTTACATATGCCATTCCAATGCCTTCTTACCTAGTTTCTGCTGAGAAATCAATTAATCCTATTGATGACCTTTTGTTGGTACTTCATTTTTCATAACCTACTCCTGAATCCTTTGTCATTGAAAAGTTTATTTGGTGTATTTTCTTTTTAGTGTTTGTTGGGCTTCTTGAATGGAAATCTTGTTTCATATTGTTTTCAGTCACCAAATCTCTGAAAATTGTCCTTTCCCCCTCTATCCTTTTTTTTCTTGTAATTTGAATTGCATGTAAATTCTTGTTGATGGTGTCCACCATAACTCTTAAAACTTTTCATTTTTATTATTCTTCAAATACCTGAGCATCAAAATAGATTTATCCTCCATTTTGTTAATTATTTCTTCCAATGATTCCATTTTACTTCTTGTCCTTCCATTGAGTTATCTATTTGTGATGTTCTATTGTTAACTTTCTGAATTTCTAGGGTGTTTTTTTTTTTGGTTTCTAATCATGTTAATTTTGTCATGTTCTTGTGGTGCTTTCTTGAATTCTTGGGTTTTTTTCTGTTTCCCTTGATCTCCTTGAGGACCCCATAGATGTCTTCTAAATTCCTCAAGTAGTTTTATTACCATCTCATCTTCAGAAACATTTTCTGCTAATTTGCATACTCGTTAGAGCCACATTATCATCCTTCCTCATACAATTGCCTGCCATTTCCTAGACATTAAGATTGGTGCGGAGAATATATATTCTTCCCTGATATTGGGTGAGACTCAGTAGGTGGTCAGGGTCCTGTGGGACTGTGTGGTCCTTCCAGGTTGGTGCTAGCAGCTGTGTCCTCTAAAGGTCAGGCAGGATGCCTGTAGCTCTGAGGGAATACTTACCCTGTGTGGTGGGGAAATGGGTAGCTCAGTAGATAGTGGGGATTAAGTTTTAGTGGATGTGTATTTGACCTGCTAGAACTGTGTGGGATGTGTGATGCTGCAGTACAAAGGGACTAGGACGAAGGCCCTAAAAACTCCTGTCAGGTGGATATAGGTGGCACCTATCAGAATACAGTGGAATGCTTTTAAAGGTGATGTGCCTGGCAGGCTGGTTTCTAGAGATGGGTTCAAGTCACTCACTAGTCAATGGGTTAATAGCCAGTCAGTGCAATTCACTTTTTGTCAGGCGATTGGGGTGAGGATGTAAGGGCCTTTGGTTTCCAGATAGGTGGAACTGGAGCTAACATGACCAATTACTGGTGCAGGACGGGAAAGATGGGGCTGTGCAACCAGTTTCTAAGTGGGTTGCACAGTAGAGCCTGCCCCCACTTGTAGGGAGAGGTGGCATAGTAGGTGTGGTAGGTGAGGTAGAAATGCATCTCCAGCTGTTGGTTGGTAGTATGGTAGCATGGTCACCATGTGGGTGGGGGATGCTCAAGCTTCCAGTTACAGGTTTTCTGATAGTTCATAGTAGACACAATATTCTTAGCTAATACCATAATTTGAATGCCCCTTAATTCTTACCGTCCCTCGAGTAGCCAGTTGCAACTTATGGTGACATCGTGCATATCAGAAGAACTGTGCTCCATAGAGTTTCTAATGGCTAATTTGGGGGAAGTAGACTACCAAGACTTTCCAAGCTGCCATAAGTAGACTTGAATTTTGAACCCTTTGGCTAATAGCCAGGGAACTCTGTCAACCTCTGTAGCATCATACTTCAAATCCCAGATTATTGTAGTGCCCTCTTGTCCACAGGTGGCTGCACTCACACTTACTCCTGCCAAGCTTATGCCAATTCCTAGAGATACTATAGGACAGGGTAGGATGGCCTCTTTAGGGAACTCTTCTCAGGAGTAGAAAAACTCGTCTTTCTCCCATACTGCAACCGGTGGCTTAGAAATGCTAAATTTATAACCACTGTACCACCAGGGCTCTTCCAGGAGGGCTACGGTGACCTATTTGGATTATGCCTGATCTCAACTAAACCAGAAACAAAAGGCTGGATTGTAAAGAAAAACACTTTTCAATATAGTTAATTTAAAAAGTTTTTTATATTTTAATTTTTAATGACTAACAGCCATATTCCAAAGGTGGATTTTATTCAGTTTATTTAAATAAGGATAAGGCTACTTGAAATATTTTTTATATACAAAAATGTACATTACAAGGTTAAACTTTCCTGTACTGAAGTACAAAACTTGCACAAGCATTTAATAAAAGAGCACACTTTACTGAAATTCCACAGTAGTAAACAGGAAGTTCTACAGGTGTATGACTTAATCTACTGGCAGTTTTACTTAATGTAAGTTTTAAAAAGATCACTGCTACTGAGTGATTCTCTAGATCGTCTTTAGAATTTCTCAAAGCCAACCAAAATACTGTGTCAAATAGCAATGACAATTCTCAAGAATCTTAACTATTAGCAAATATATTATGGTTTCATAGTATCAGCTGAACCCACTTTCCTCGGTGCCCGGGTAGCTCTCTAGACTAAGCAGCTGGCTCTAGAAGACTACACTGCCTTTACAGTCACTGGGAAGCAGACCAGAGTCCTGACGTGGCTTGGCCCGGAGACTTTCCGGAATTCCCACAGCAGCCTATGAGCCCTCACCTTTAAAAGGCCTGGGGACTCAGTCCATCTTCACTATGCAGTGAATGAGCAGGGTCAAGCAGTCTGACTTATAACCCTAAGCCCAGGCTTAGCATCTAGAGAAAAGAGGGAGAATGGAAGTACATCAATTAAAAGGATAGGAAAATAGGATCAGAAAAGCGGAAACAAAACAAAACAAAGAGCAAAGACAACTTGCCAGTGGCAAGAAGTGGTGAAGTGCCTGTAACTGTACAGCGGCCCTCTGACTGATGCCACTCATCCCCATAAGACAGGAACAATAGTAACCCAGGTTAGTGTTCTGAAGGGGTAGCCCACTAATATTAAGTCCCTTTAACCTTCAAAGCACACCACACAACATTGCAAAACATACGATTTCCAACACTTCTGCTTGCTTCCCTTCACGCCACAGGCTTCACTAAGTGGAGAATGACATTTCAAAACAAACTGTGTCTACAGACTCCCAAAGGCACAGAACTGTACGTGGCAAGTATTATGTAGTGTGTGAAGTCACGTCTAGCTCTTCTCCACACTGCAAACTCAACCTAGCTCAGTATGCTGCTTATCAGCACGGACTCTGAATGGTCATAGTATAAACTTCAATTTGAAGCAACAGTATTACACAGTTCAGCTGTTATTACCAACCTACTCTGTAAGTTAAATATACAAATAAAAAATCAATCTAATTGCATAACTGAAAATTAGTTACCACTGACTTAAAATCGTCAAATGGCTAATTCTCTCTTAACCAAGAGAAAAATGCAAATGGAAGCAGAGGGGAACAAATGAGTTGAATAGAAACTAGAACTTATCATTCTATTCTAAACTCTCCCTTAATATGTTTATTTATGGGATCATAGTGATCACAGATATACATCAACAATATAACATATAGCAGCGCTGCAGATACCGATATATTCAATACCATTAGTCATTTATGAAACACTTAGGATGTATCAATTATGCCTTACATTTGCAGATTTATTGTTTGGAATAAGGGTCGGACAGAAAATTTCAAGTTTTAGTAACAATACTGACAGGACCAAATAAATTTTAAGGTTATTCAATACCTCAACTCAAATGACTGTTTTAACATTAAGAGGAATGAGACTTTAAATGAGGAAGGGCAGGTGTCAATTTTAAGCTCAATCATACAAGGAGAGAAAAAACAAAGTATTCATTCTTTCAGAAAAGTTGACATTAAAACCCTGGAATATAAGGTAAATCCTATTATCTTACTGACTTCCATTATACACCTGGAGTAATATCATTTAAAAAAAAAAAATCAACAAACCTGACTAGTGCATCTGTGTGACTGTTGGTAGCAAGCTGTTCCGATTAGCCCAATGGAGGGAGGAAGGCATTTTTCCTGCTGCACTCGGCAGCACTGACTGGACCCCAGTGCCCTTCTACTTTCCCCACGCCCTCCCTGCTATACTTCCCAGACTCTTACAGGTTCTAGAATTCTGTTCTCATCTTTTTTTCTGTATTTTTTGCTACCAGGTACCACCTCTAACATGATCACTTGACCTGAAGGTTTTAAGAAAACTTAATTTTAAAATGATTAAACTTCGATGAGGGAGCAACAAGCAACAGGAAACGTGCAATCACAGGCTGCTCATGAAAAGCAGAGATGGACAACTAAAAGGCAGCCGAAACAGAGCCCACTTCCAGCAAGCTTATTCTGACTCATAGCCACCCTACAGCGGAGATGGACAACTGAAAGGCAACCGAAACAGAACCCGCTTCCAGCAAGCTTATTCTGACTCATAGCCACCCTACAGCGGAGATGGACAACTGAAAGGCAATCGAAACAGAACCCGCTTCCAGCAAGCTTATTCTGACTCATAGCCACCCTACAGCGGAGATGGACAACTGAAAGGCAACCGAAACAGAACCCGCTTCCAGCAAGCTTATTCTGACTCATAGCCACCCTACAGGACAAAGTAGAACTACCCCAAGGCCGCAACCTTTTAGGAAGCAAATGACCTGATTTTTCTCTCACAGAAGGACTGGTGGGTTCCTACCACTGTCCTTTGGATTCAGACAAATGCTTTAGCTATGGTACCACCAGGGCTCAGAAAGATGAAGGATAGAAACTGACCAAGCGATCATAATAAATTAATCCTGGTAGCATATCAAAGGGAAGAGCAGTAGTAAGCTCTGATTGCCCCTTGCATTCTGATGGAAAGAAGCAACATGGGGAAAATTGTGGCCTAGTAAAATATTTGAGTTACAAAATGTGCCCCCACCCTTTCCAACGACTCTCAGACAAATGAGAATAATTCCTAAAATTCACACAACGCTTTATACCAAACTTGTAGCTAAGGACATGACTAAAACCAATATAAATGACTTAGACTAAGTCATTAGTTTAAAACAACAACAAAAGCAACTTTCCTCAGATTCAGGATATCTTAGGCAAGAATTTTAAGGAAAAGAAGTAAGAAAATTTGGGGGAAAAAAGGGAAATAACATTACCTTCTTACCTAATCTTAAACCTCTTAGAAAATCCTTTAATAATCAGGGCCTTTGTAAATACTGTCAGTAACTGTGACCTTGTGTGAAAAACTAGTTATAGCTGTATTTACATTTTTGGAAATTTTCCTTCAAGGCCATGTAACATGTTGTATTTTCCTCTTTGCTTCTGGGGGCTTCAGGTTATTCTGAAAAGAGATGAACAGAAACCATTTCATACATGCAGAAAGAAAACACTGTAGCCCTTTTGTAACCTGTAACCACCAGCATTCCCTGTTTAGTGGGAAGCTCCTGTTCCACCTTGAGTGCATGCTGCCATCTGGTGGGGGCCTGCAAAAGTGGGTGAATCCTATAGAATGGACTTCATCCAATCAAGGTCTTTCAAGCACCACAGACCCCGTGGGACATCTGTGCCCCACTGACTAAATCCTATTGTCTAAAAAAAAAAAAAAATTACTCCTATTTCATTCAAAATGCCCTCTACACCATTTCAGCAAAAAAAAAATTTAAAGCAGAAAGTAATTTGGTCTTAAAGGGGATTTAAACACCAAGGTTCATTATTGGTAGCTCACTAGTGCCATCTGGCGGGAATATATTTTGTGACTTGCAGGGGGAGATAACAATGTTTTTGACTGGAGCACTGTGAAATGGTGGAACACAAAAATGAAAAGGTGCAATGCCCACATATCCATTAATGAATGAATGGATGGAGCAAAATGTAGTTCACATACAATGGAATAGTATGCGGCCATAAAGAGAAATGAAGTTCTAGTGTGTGTGATAGCATGGATGAATCTTGACAATATTCTGAGTGATGTAAGAAAACTCAGAAAAATACATCCTCCCTGGTTCCCAATTTCCTCCCCTGCAACTTCCACTTCCACCTCTTCTCAAAAGTCTGTACAACAGAAGCCACCACGGGCACTTAAAGCCAGGCTCAAAGCAGGCCCCAGGGCAGACCATTTAATCAGAATCCACTGGCGTGGGGTGCAGGGGAGGGGAGAGGGGACTGGGTGCTGACTACCTCCTATTTGGGATTTTGTTGCTCAGATGATCCTTAAGAACCATGGACTACTCCAAACCTGTTGCTGTCAGGACCTCCTCCCTTTACCTTATAATCCAAAATTAGTGGAAAACCGTAGTAAGATTAGGTTTTCAAAGGAAATACACACAACTGAGAGAGAGAGAAACGGCCAGGGGGAGAGGAAGCAGGTGAAGGACCTGGGGGCGTATATGTGTTTGCGTATGTGTGTAATGCTCAGGGTTATCTTTGAAATGTGCATTTTTTGCCCCTAACTCATTCAAAACCCCCATCCTCTCTCCCACAAGTACTGAGGTAGCATGTCTTGGGAACAAAAACACCCGAGTTCACATTCAAGCCTGGCCACTATTAATCCTGGAAACCAGGACATTTATTTAAATGTCCTCTGCTTCTGTTTCTTCAGGAACAGTTTGTTCTGTTTGAAATGGGAGTAACAGTGGTGCCTACTGCCTACTTTTAAACCTTCCTCACTTCTTATGAAAGGAGTTTATAAATATTATCACACTGAAGGACTCAGGTTGTCAAATACACAAACGCCGTCTCTTTCCTCCAACAGGAACGACTGTTTCCACATGAGCTACTCTTGATTCCTTTGACGCATGTTTAGAAGGTGATGATAACGTTGAAGTGTAGAAGGCTCTACAATTACTGTGTTGTTTTTTTAAAAAAAAAGAATGAACTTTTCTCAGGAACCTGGGAAAAAGTGACTGTATTTACAATACAAAACTAAACATCACTCACAACTGAAATGTTTGTAGCGAATTTGCCAGCATATCGAATTTCTAATACCCAAATGTTACGAAAATGATGCTTAAATGTTGTATAGCACAATGTAATAGACCTCCCAGACTTCCTACAGCCTTTCCTTGATAGGTACATTTAAGGGGGTTAGAGCGCAGAAGCTAAATATTACAAGACTCTGGTGTCCTTTTAAGGTTACGTGTAAACAACGGTTCACAAATGCTACTTAATGAATGTATGCTCCGGGACAAATTACTTATCATCTGAGCCTCACTGAAAACAGAATCATTTCTGTGTTTTAGGTCCATGACAGCTGATTCAAGGAGGTCCACGAGAACAACTGGGGAAGTGCCTCAAAAGTCTCTTCACACACAGGGCGAGGCAAAAGGCACATGGGCAAACAGAACTAAAAATAATAGATTTTTCCCCATGAACTTTCTGAAAACCTTTTGTATTTTAAGCAGAAACTAATTGAATGCGGTTTTTCAAATGAGTTCACCATCAAGGATTTATAATTTCAGGGTTCAAAACACATAAAAGTAACGAGATGTGAAAAATAAAACCAAACGGAGACATCAATCAGTGTAAGACGTGAAAAAATAATAATAATTTATAAATTATCAAGGGTTCATGAGGGAGGGTAGGAGAGGGAGGGAAAAAATGAGGAGCTGATACCAAGGGCTCAAGGCAAAAGAAAATGTTGACGGCAACAAATGTACAAATGTGCTTGACACAATGGATGTGTGTATGGGTTGTGATAAGAGTGGCAGGAGTCTCCAATAAAATGATTTAAATAAGTAAATAAAGATGGCAACATATGTACAAATATGCTTGATAAATTGATGTATGAGTTGTTATAGAGCTGTAAGAGACCCCAATAAAAAGATCTTAAAAAAAAAAAGGTTAAATAAATAATAAAACCAGCGACTAAAGGGTTCAAAAAACAACATTCGGGGGACGGTGGGGGTGGGGGGATTGGAAGAACACTAGGTGGCACACCTGGCTCATCTCAGGCTCCTGGGCAGAGGATTCAGGCTCCACCCACCTAACTAGGACGTCATCCATCCTGTCCGCTACCCACGCCCCCCACTTACTGCAGCCTCTGCTTCTTCCTTAGGAGCGGCTCGCTTTAACTTCACTGGCGCAGTTCCAACCGGGGGTAATGGTGGCATCTTCACGGCGTCCAGAGGACTTTTCCTATGTGCTAAGTCATGGTTCCGTTTAGTGTCATTAATATTGTGTTCCATTTTATTGTTCACGGGCAAATTGGAAGACAGAGTTGGGGGTGAAACGAGTGAAGAGGAATCGGCTAACTTTGGAAAGACATTGTTGGTGACGCTTGCCTGAGGGGGAGGCTTTAGCCGGTCGTTATCGCCACTCTCTGTCTTTTTCACTTTGATGCTCGTACTTGTTGAACTTCCATCAAACACAATGAGGGGTCTTTTCCTAAACCCGTCCACAGTGGCACTGCTGAAAGAAACCAAGGAAATGCACGCTTGAGGAAAAGCAAGGAAACCCGCTCAATGGAATTTCAAGCTAAAATTAATGATACCCAAAACGATTTATCGATAAGGCTAATCTGTTGCAAATGAGATATTGAGAAAAGTAATCTTTGTTTTTTCTACATAAAATGGAAATTTTCTCGTGATTTATTTTAAAGTTTAAAGCATTTACTTATTTAAAAAATGAAAGTTAGCTTTAAATTGTAATGTATACACAAAATACAATTACTCTTAAAACATGAAGCAACCATATTTTATACAAATGTGGCCTGCATTGTAGGGTATTTCCCCAAATGGTTCAACCCTCTACACATTTGTATCCTATGCATACTCTGCATGCTATATACACGGACATGCTATGGGGGGGGCCCCCCCGCGGGAGAAACATGGTAACTCTGTAACTTACAACATTTCTTACAAACTTAAAACAACAACAAAATAGCCAGCTTATTGACAGCATTAGCTTGACCAGGGGTGTCAAATGGCAGCCGGGAGACTGCATGCAGCCCCGAGGTTATTTTTTGTGGCCCAAGATGCTCTGAAATAAAACATAACCAGGGAATTGTGTGTGCAATATTGCCTTGATCTCCCCTAACCGCTATTTTCTTCATAACAATTATTCCCCCTACACCATCGCTGAAGACAAAGCAGGTACACAAGCAAATGTGGTGAAGAAAGCTGATGGAGCCTAGCCATCAAAAGATATAGGTCTAGGGTCTTAAAGACTTGAAGGTAAACAAACGACCATCTAGCTGAGAAGCAACAAAGCCCACATGGAAGAAGCACACCAGTCTGTGTGATCACAAGGTGTCGAAGGGATCAGGTATCAGGCATCAAAGAACCAAAAAATCATATAATTGTGAATAAGGGGGTGCGGAATGGGGACCCAAAGCCCATCTGTAGGCAACTGGAAATCCCCTTATGGAAGAGTTGCGGGGATGAGACGAGCCAGTCAGGGTGTAGTGTAGCAACGATGAAACATACAACTTTCCTCCAGTTCCTAAATGCTTCCTCTCCACCCTACTATCAGGATCCCATTTCTACCTTACAAATCTGTTTAGACCAGAGATTGCACACTGGTACAGATAGGAACTGGAAACAAAAAGAATCCGGGATGGATGATCCTTTCAGGACTAGTGGTGTGAGTGGCGATACTGGGAGGGTGGAGGGTGGGTGGGTTAGAAAGGGGGAACCGATTACAAGGATCTACATATAATCTCCTCCCTGGGGGACGGACAACAGAAAAGTTGGTGAAGGGCAACGTCGGACAGTGAACCATATGACAAAATAATAATTTATAAATTATCAAGGGTCCATAAGGGATGAGGGAGTGGGAAGGGAGGGGGGAAAATGAGGAGCTGATGCCAGGGGCATACATGGAGAACAAATGTTTTGAGAACGATGAGGGTAATGAATGTACAAATGTGCTTTATACAACTGATGTATGTATGCATTAAAAGAGTTGTATGAACCCTCAATAAAATGATTTTTTTAAATTAGATAAAAAAACCCTATTTTTAAATGTTCATTTTACTTCAGAGCATTGCAGGCCACAAAAAGTTACCTCACACACTGCCTGCGGGCTGCCAGTTTGACACCCCTGAGCTTGACCATGCTTGTTATTATTTAGAAAGGAGGATTCTCATCTTTCAAAGTGAAACCAAAGTGCTTTCAGTGACTTACATACACAGACTTTGCATGTCCCAGTTTTGGTCCATTCATCCCCCAAAGCCTCTGCCCTACTACTTTCCCCTTGATTTGTGTACTCCAGTCCCAAGGGTCTCTGCCAAGCCTGGTACATGATGGGCATATGCCCAAGTGAAGGTCCAGCTAATTCTGCCTGAAACGCTAGCTTGCTCTTTACTTTCTGCAGGTCTGTACCATGACATGTCCGTTCTTGACTGAACTCGCTGCCACTGAGCTCACTCCAACTCATAGCAACCCGCCAGGGCAGAGCAGAAATGTCCTGTGGGTTTCTAGACTGTAGGAAGCTTCCTCGTTCTCCCTTGGAGTGGCTGGTAGTTTCGAACTGCTGACATTGCAGTTAGCAGCCCAAAGCATAATCTACTATTCCACCCTAAAATTGGGATTCTTCTTGTTTTGCCTTTTCCCTTGGCATTTATCACTATATAAGTTATGAGACATTTTAACTTTTTAATTATGTTTCTCCGCACGAATACATAGATAATACACATATATATAGCCAGTCCTTTTCTGATGGTTTTATTATATGCAATAACCAAGGTGGAATCTATTTAACCATATAGCGACCCTGGAGAACAGAGGAGAACTGCCCCCATTGGATTTCAAAGACGGCCATCTTCACAGAAGCAGATTCCTACATTTTTCTCCCACAGAGCAATTGATGGGTTAGTCTTGACCTTTTAGTTAGAATCTGAGCACTTTAACCCATCAAAACGACTTACTCAATAAACAGTTGTGGAATGAATGGATTTTTTTTTAACCTAAGTTTATCTGGGGGGCGGAGAACAATTATTTAGTCACATAGCATAAAAACTAGAACCATTAAAAATTACCTTTTAATCCCGTGCTTTACCTCAGGCTGCTCCCGTTTCATTTCCATCATTTTCCCCCATCGGTTCTTTGGCAAAGCTCTCTGAGGCAATGGGATTGCATGCTGGACATAGAGATCAGTAAGAACGTCTTTATTCACTCTCCTGTCATTTTCAACAGCTATGTTCTTCTGTGAAAAAGAAAACAAAGGAAGTTTCAAACAGCATCCTTCATTTTAGTAACTAGCTATTGAACTCACATGGTAAAGTGTTACTGTGTAAAAGGGCAACTTGTAAAACCAATCTCACAACTGAACAACCTCCTCACAGTCCTAAGTTGTTGCCATTGAGGTAAGTCAGTTGACTCCTGGTGGCCCGAATGGCGGAGGAGATCTGCTCCAAGATGGTGGTCTTTCAGTGGCAGGCTGCCAGGTTTGTCTTCCTAGAAGCTGCTGGCTGGATTCAGCTTTTTGGCTAGTAGTCAGACTTTACTGCCTGCACCACCCAGGGATCTAAATAAGGTGCTGTAACACCCATCAACATTGTCTGGTTTTATCTTAAAGACAATGGGCCCATGACCAGGACTGCTGCATGATTGCTTTGACAATACTCTAGGAATGCAGAACGTTTCCAGTAGTATTATCTGAATCTATTAAGGAGATCTGAATAAAGGGTCTTGCTGGGGAAACACACAAGAAAGTCAACAGTGATAACTACCACTAACAACCACAGAGCGACCTAGAGTGCTAACATCGCCAGCTTCATGGAGTGGCCGTCCCTCATTATTTCCCATGGTCCCTTAATGCAGTGCTATTGAAGGGTAACTCCAGATTTCAAATGGCCTTTGAGATGAAAACCTGGTGGTCCCCTTACTGATGACAGATACAGGACATCGTTGCACTAACATGCTCTGCATGCTCTCGAGGGCCTTTCAGTGACCGCTCAAGCATCACTCCCTAAATCGTCTCATTCTCTCTCCATTTCTCAATGTTTTCCTCATCAAGCAAAACAGACAGCCCCAGACTCTGGAATCGTTATGAAAATGGGTAAGAAAGGCAGTAGGATCACATGCTCTGTAATTTCATTTCACCAAACATTTGTTTCCTACCATTGTGGTGAGGAAATCCAATCGATGTCCCCTGATTACAATTCTTTTTTTTTTTTTACATTTAAAAGCACATTTTACTTCTTCTATTTCTCATATTTATCAGCCCATAGTTCGTCATCTATTTTGCACTGTGTAGTAACTCAGAAGTGTGGAGAAGTCCTGGCAATGCTATTGGACAAGATTCCGAAAGGGTAGGTTTGTTTAGGAAGTTTATTTAGGCCTTTGGTGTAGGATGACTACCTTCAAGAACACAAATCTATTTAGTAGCGGGTGGGGGGCTGGAGGAAATTGGACAGAGTACTGAGAGGAAAACATGAAATACAGTGGACTCAATTCCGAGTCATCCTGCCCCTACAGCTCGGAGTAGAACCGCCCCTCTGCATTTCCGAGACTGTAAATCTTTACTGCAGGAGAAAGTCTCCCGTGTTTCCCGTGGGGCGGCTGGTGGTGTCAACTGCTGATCCCTGCAGTTTGCAACCCAACCCGTAAACTGCTATACCACCTGCTCGATAAAAACACTCAAGGAAACTTTCAGGAACTCTTTACTACTTTAAACTTTTTTTTTTCATTTTCTCCCACAGTCACAGCCGGTCCTACACTGAGAATGAGGAGCTGACTTCTCTCCTGAATGCACACTTTGCAGATGGTTTGACCTTAAGACATTTCACCTCCGTTTTCTTCATCTTTAAACAAAGTCCAAGTGCGTGGAAAACGACGTTTTCTCAGACGCTCTCCAACCTTGAGGATCCGAATTTCTATTCTCCAGTTCTTGCCCGCGTTCTTCCTCCCCAATTCCTCCCTTCCCCGGTCCCCTGCTTACAAACAAACCGGCCCTAGGGGTCGGTCGCCTTGGGGCTCCTCCAGCGCTCGGCGGAAGCAAGCCCATTTCTGGCAATTCCTGATTCCCGAAGGACGCCTGTTTTCCGGAGAGTGGGCGATCTAGGTGGGACGGTAAGTGGCAGAACCCGGGCGGGAGGAGCGACGGCATTTACTGGAGGGTTGGCGGCCCCTCCGGGTGACTTCAGGCGAGCCCCCACCCCAGCGGGCCCACCCTCTCGGCCTCCGCCCCGGAGCGGCCAACCTGCTCCAGCGTGAGAAGCAGGAACTCCTGCGACAGCAGCTCCGGGTGCAACAGCAGCTCCGACTCCGTGCAGCTGCGGCCGCCCACATCCCCGGCCATCGTCGTCGCCCGGACAGCCCCGGCCGGTTACCCACCAGGCTCCGCGAGAGCGGCGTACCGGAAATGACGCGCCCCGGCGGGGACTCGGAGGCGACGTCACGCCGAGCGCGACTCTAGTCCCGCTACGCTTCCGGCAAGCTTGTGGATGCCGGGGACGAGCGCCGGGGGGCGAGTGCTTCTCTGGAAGAAAGGGATAAAAGGAATCACCGCTGAAGAGGGGGATTTAAAGTCGTACGGAAGGCCAGGCCAGCGTCAAGTTCACGGAGCCCGCCGGATTAGTCGCGCCTCCCGGGACGTCCAATGGAAGCGAGCAGCCCGGGTGGAGGAAGCCTGAAGGCTAGAGGCAGGTTGGTTGGTGTTCGGTGCCCTCGGTTGGTTGTCCTCGTCGCGACTGCGTGAGCTACCGCACGAAACACCGCCTGGCACGTACCCGTCCCAGCCGTTGCGGTTGTCGGGGCCCAGTATTTTCTCCCCTGGGTCAGTCCCTCTTGTTGAGGGTTTTCCTGGTTTTCGCTAACTTTCTTTTTTACCACACAAGATACCTCCCAGTGGACGGTCCCACCTGATGACATGTCCAAAGCATATGAGGAAAGTCTCTCTGCCCTTGGTTCTCAGGAGCATTCTGGCATTACTTCTCGCAAGCCACAAGATACCCACAGTCGCTCCCATGGAGTCCTTTGACTCTTGGTGACCGGATAGAATAGGGTGGAGGTGTTCCTGTAGATTTCCCCGATTGTAACACTTTATGGATACATTACTTTAAGTACGGTACTTACTCTCTTTGAAACCTTGTTTTTCCTCCTTTGCCTGTTTATATGGATCGACTCCTTAACGTTTTTCAATATAATGTAAACCCACCAGCACTAGGGACTAAACTCGGTTCCCTATCCCCAGTGCCTGGGACAGGGTTGGCACTCAAGTATTTGTTCTCTGAAATAATACTCAGAAGTATTTTAGATGGATGCTCTCTTACATAAAGAATTTAAAACTAATTTTTACAATTAGAAACTCGGGCATAGTAGAAAAATTGTTCAAGATCATAGAATAAGGAAGTAGCAAAAACAAATTCAAGTACATTGTCTACCAGCTGCCCTTAAGTCAGTTCTAACTCACAGGAGCCCTATATAACTGTCCCTGTTGGTTTCGGAGACATTGTTTTTTACTGGAGTAGAAAGTCTCATTTCTCCCACAGCTACTTGTGGTTTCGAACTATTAACCTTGGGGTTAGTAACGCAATGCTTAACCACTATACCACCAGGGCTCCTTGCCTAATTCTGGTTATCACCAATACATCTTTTCTATTATCTGGCAAATCTTTCATGGGAGAAATCCTGTAATATTTTGGACATTTGAAACTTAAGTTGCTGCTAAATACTCATTGCTTGCATCCCCTTTAAAGTATCTGTTTATTGGGACTCACTACTTCTGTACAAACTATGGGAAACTCTGTGCCCAAAGACAAAGCCTTGAAAGAGTTTTGGCCCATAGGTGAGATGCTCAAGCAAATAAGCAAGATACACTGACAGGCATTTTGGAATTAAAAAAAAATCTGTATATGATAGTTTATTTCTAGACAGAGCTTTCAGCAGGATCATTTCCAGTCAACCCCTCTGATGAAGCCCTGCATTTCCATCCCGAGTGTGCTGAATTGGAATATGTATTTTAGCAAGATCCTGAGGTAATACATACTCCAAGCCCTGTAGAAAGTGAATTTCAAAATTGGGAGGAAACGCAAATGTTACTAGATACAGAGTTTTTTTTTTTAAATTTTATTTTAGTTCTGAGGCAGCTAATCTGAAAGAGTAAAATAATTTGCCTAACACTCTACAGAGCCTTATACTGAGCTAGGGCAGGTGATTTAGATGCTCTAACTTTGAGTTAGGATGCCGTGAAGGCACATCGCTTCAATCCTGTCTCCTAACAGAAAAGTCAGCCGTTTGAACCCACTGGTGATCTCTGCTATTAAAGACAGCAGAGGCAGCCTGCGACTCAGTTCTACTCTGGCCTCTGCGCTCTGATCGCTGTGAGTCCCAGTGGGCAGACAGCACCTTGGGAGTTAAGTGCTCTCATCACTACATGGCCTATCTTAAAATCTGATTTACTTCGCATAACAATACTGAAATTAGTGTCACAGGTATTTATTATTATCCTCATTTCCCCCCCGTAAAGGAAAATAAAACGCTTTCACGGTAACAGCAACTGCCTTGGCTCCTTTCAAGATAGCTAAGAGTTAGACTTGAGTTCACACCCTGTTTTGCTTCACTGAATTCCTCGTTAAGGAACGGGACTGTAGTAGAGTGCTGACACTCCTTGAAGAATTATCGAAGGAGAAACGCTTATATAACACTTGGCCCTGAGTAGTATGTGTGTTTTAAGTTTTCTGTCCGAGGAGACAATATAGAGGGTAAGCTTTGGTGTGGCCCAACCTTTGATTAACACCAGCTCCAGCAGAGTAGGACTGCTTCCTTATTAACGAGGCTGCATGTTTGGGCACAGAAATCCTCGTTTCTCTCTTGGAGTGGCTGGTTGATCTGAGCTGCTGACCTTGTTGACAGCCCCACAAGGCACACCCAATTGAATCCATGCATTGAGTTTGTATCTGAAAGTGTGCTTGCTGTGCTCTTTCCCCTGTAGTTTTTCTGGTCTAAGCACCTAACCCGAAACCTGCCGAGCACCTGTAAAAGTGCTTTATGGAAGGACAAATCGGTGCTGCTTTGCTTTCCTTCCACATTTCCTTTCGAGAACTAGGCCCATTAAGAAGATTCTAGGTGCCAAGGGTGTGAGGGGCGCTGCTGGGAGGGGGTAGGGAGAGTGGGTTGGAAAGGGGGAACTGATTACAGGGATCCACATGTGACCTCCTCCCTGGGAGACGGACGGCAGAGAAGGGGGGGAAGGGAGACTCCGGATAGGGCAAGATATGACAAAATAACGATCTATAAATTATCAAGGGCTCATGAGGGAGGGGGGAGCGGGAAGGGAGGGGAAAAAAAAGGACCTAATGCAAAGGGCTTAAGTGGAGAGCAAATGCTTTGAAAATGATTAGGGCAAAGAATGTACAGATGTGCTTTATACAATTGATGTATGTTTATGTATGGATTGTGATAAGAGTTGTATGAGCCCCTAATAAAATGTTAAAAAAAAAAGAATGTACAGTTCAGGAGTGGGGAGCAGGGAAGTAGGAGGAAAAAATGAGCTGATACCAGGGGCTTATGTGGAGAGCAAATGTTTCGAGAATGTTGAGAGTAACGAATGTACAAATGTGCTTTATATAATTGATGTATGTATGGAGTGTGATAAGAGTTGTATGAGCCCCCAATAAAATGATTTTTTTAAAAAAGTAGATTCTAGGTGTCTCTGAGGCAGAACTCTCAGCATAGAGAGAATGTTTCCTGAAGCAAAACAAGTTAACCTCATCAGGATTAAAAGGAAGAACTGGACTACTGAAATGGACAAGCTCATATCACCACATGAACTGAGAACACCTTTCCGTGGGTGCATTTTTCCCACCCCTTCCCACCCGCCTCAGTCTGGCCTGAGGTCATGTGTTTTAACATCACCGTGGAATGCAGGTGTGTAAGTGCCCTCGGGGAGCAATTCTTGTGGAGAGGACCCTTCTCCCCTGATCAGGAGAAGCTGTAATAAGTCTTTCTCTCAGGGCCTGGAGTGTTTGTTTCCCTCCCCTGCTAGGAGCACAAGCTAGACACAAAATCCAGGAATGGGATCATAAAACAAGGCGCCTGAAACTTTACCTAAATATACTTTTGTTTTACTTCTATCAATGCCACTTAGTGATATATGTATTTTAATTTGCTTTTTCTTCTACTTTCTGTATTCTACCCTCTCTGAATAATATAAACGAAAATTGGCCAGGGAAGAGGAGGCTGCAGCCTGGAGAGAGGTTCCCCTTTGAATATTTCCACTGCAGCCCAGGTGAGCCTGATATTTAAAATAAGACTTCAATAGTTCTAATTGGATATTGTAGTACTCTTTTATCTGAACCCGCATCATACTTTTCTCAGGTACTCAATAAGTGGTGGATAAACAAACACATCATGAACCAAATACATATTGAGGACTTTTTGCGCTCATTCCTATTGTTGGTAGTGTAATATTTAAGATACCATATTTATCTTACAGATGTTCCAGCATTTTAGGTAAAAAATTTAACAAGCATTAGAATAAATGTAGCCTTTCACAAATACTTCACATTATCGGACCTACACTTTTACATATGCAAGGCCAGTCTGTTTTTGAGTTTTAAATAATTGTCTTCAGTAGCATCATAATATTTTGTTTTATTGTGTCATTTCATTTTTGTAATTTCTTGTTTCTTTTACAATGAAATCATAATAAAGGCAAAATTGTATACGTAAGCTACTAACTTTCTTGTAAAACCAATCTGCTACCTCTTTGATGCGCCACTGGAAATCTCTTTCATTTGGAGGCGCTCAGTATTCCAGCAACAGTGCCTGGCACATGGAGTGGGGACATTATGCGAATGCTGAGTGGATATGAACGACTGAACCTGTTCTTGATTTTAGGCACTTTCTGAGTTCTACCGCCACAAAATCCTTAGAGCACATTCCGTTTAGCCTTACAAATGGACTGGGTGGGGGTTTCTTCCACAAGCCTTCTAAATCACTGGATGTGAAAATCATCTGGACGGCTTGTTGAGACAGATTGTCGCCCCCTCCCTGGACTTCCATTTCAGAGGTTTGTGGGCAGCATAGTCATTTGCATTGCTAACAAGTTCCCGGCGATGCTGACACAGCTGAGTAAGAACTAGACAAACCACTGTAAATTAAGGCTCCTTGAGGCCAAGGAGTGTGTCTTTCCTCTTTCAACCTCTAGCAAGGTGTGGAACCCATGGGAGTTGTTCAAAAAGTAGCTGATATAATGGTACAAACGTTTATTTTACTGAAGCTAGTCTACTATGACTATTTGTTGAAAGCTGTGTTTGCTAGCAAAGATTTTGAATGCACACTTTGTTTTTCAGTGCTGTTGTCTGCTGTTGAGGCGCTTCCAGCTCCTAGTGCAATGAGATCCCCTTGTCGTGACCCACAGGCTTTCACTGAGTGGGTTTGAGGAAGTCTATTGCCATGCCTTCCTTCCTCTCTCAAAACTCACTTCCATCAGGTCGATTCCACTCAGAGTGACCCCACAACTATGAGTAGAACTACTCCTGTGGGCTTCCGAGACTACATCTTTACAGAACTAGAAAGCCTCATCTTTCCCGTTTAGAGTGGCTGGTGGTTTCAAACTGCTGACTTTGTGGTAGCAGCCTAATGTACTCAGGGCCCCTCCTAGTTTGTCTTAATTGGGTAGCTCCACTGAAATCTGTTTAGCATAGCAATGTGAACCCTTCCACTGGCAGATGAAGTACACTGGACGCACATTTGCCAGGAACGGAACCTGGGTGTCCAGTCGGAAGGCCTGGCGTCTATCTTTTGAACCACCACTACTCCCTTTCTTTGCTTAACCTCCACTAAGATGGTACCCAAAGTGGTAGTTGTACAAGAGAGCTTATAAATAGGACAGATGCTTAGTATTAGGGTCTTCTTTTAAAGAGATTCTATTTTATAAATATTGAACATTTGAAGTCAAAATTTAAAAATGTTTGTTAGTGTTTCATATATGTCTGTATTGCTTCTCCATGCAGTAGACACAGCAAAGAGCACATAGACTGACTCCATGCCCCCATTCAGACAGAATGGTGTAAAATCAGGAAAGGTGTGTTTCAGGGTTGTATGGCCACACATATTTGCTATATGCTGAACACATAATCTGAGGAACTGGACCATAGGAACTAGGAGAACACCGCAGCAGGATGGGACCTGGAAGGCGTTATTAGCAATTTGCAATCAGCCGACAGCCTCGATTGCTGCAAACCATGAGGGCTTGGAGCACTTACTGATGAAAGATCATAGACTAGCCTTCAGTATGGCTTACAAGTCGGCGTTAAGCCAGAATCCTCACAGCTGGACCAATAGACAACATCATGAAAACAGAAAAAAACTGCAGTTGTCAAGGGTTTCATCTTACGTGGATCCACATTCCACATTCATGGAAGCAGCCTTGAAAAACTAATGACATACTGCATTGCGCAAATAAATCTGCACAAGGCTTTCTTAAAGAGCAAAGATGTCATTTGGAGGACTAGGTGTGCTGGACCCAAGTCAAGATATTTTCAGTTGGTTCATATGGTATGAAAGGTGGACAACACGTAAGACTGGAGAAGGCCGATGCATTTGAACTACAGTGTTGTGGGAGGGTCCTGCAAGTACCGTGGACACCAGAACAAACACATTCGTGTTGGAGGAAGTACAACCAGAGTGCTCCTTAGAAGCGAGGATGGCAGGACTGTGTCTCATGTACTTGGATCTGTTATCAGGAGACAGCAGTCCCTGGAGAAGGGCAGCATGCCTGGTAAAATAAAAAGCTTCTACTTATCATTTCAGGAAAAAGACAAAAAGACCCTCAAGGACATGGCTTGATAAGAATGGATGTAACCATGGGCTTACAGATAACAATTGGGAGGATGGTGCCGGAGTATGCAGTGTTCAGTCTGTTGTACAGAGAGTCGTGCCAAAGCCTATTCAGTGGCACCTAACAAGAAAGCCCTCAAGAGTTTACATCCAGTGTGGAAGTAACACAGAGGATATGAATTCTGATGATGTTAAATGCGCGAAATAGACCGCAACTATTAAAGCATCCAGTTGTAGCTATGCACCTGTTAATCTTCATTGTGAAAAGAATCTTAAACATTGCATAAATTACTCTGAAAATTTTTAGGATGAGCCCAATTAAAATAATTAATAAATATTGATAAATTGATTAATCATTTGAAGAACATATGGCTTTGATCATCTTAAAATGTAACCAACAGAAAAATATGAGGGATTTAGAATTATTAGTCTGATGGACCTAGTTGCACAGACAGTTGGGAAATAGATTTCTCTGAAAATTTCAGGAAAAGTAAGTTTCTAGATGGAGTAAAATGGAAGTTATTTTAAGAGTACGATAATACATCCTTTCATAAGAAAATACTGCAGAGTTCTCTTGTTAATACTTAATTTTGCTCTTGTATTTAAAAAAGGTGGACACAAAGTTTCAATGAAATAATAGAACTTTATTTGGGAAAAAAACTTGAATTCTAGGTTCTTGGTAACTGCTTACAATCATGTTGGGAGAAGTCCTTTGCCTCTTAGCCTTAGTCAACTTTTGTAAAATATTGAAAATAATACTAACTACTCCATAAGGGTATAAGCAAAGTTTAATGAGGTAATTGCTGTAAAACAGTCTAATGTCCGGCAATCGTACCGTTGAAACTGGTCTTTGGCAGCTCCCAGTACTATTCTGTGGTAGAAGACCACATGGAGAAGTGAAAATCTAGATTCTGGGCCCAGGTAGGCGGTGATTTTCAGATGTGTTTGATGGGACAAGTGAATGTTGTCAGTGGGCCTTTGTAAACTGGCTGTATTCTCCTGGTGCCCTCTGGTGCTCTAGCTCCACTGGCTGGCTGTGTCCTTTGACGCCAGGGTGCCTTTACTCCTTGTTTTAGAAGCTGCCCTTATGGGAAACCAGCTGCGGGCATGGGTTCCCCTGGGTCAGAAGTGAAGTAATATCTGGAGCTGCAGCACATATGTGATTGTGCAGTTACAACAGAAAAAGTGGACAGGCCGCAGAAAGATGATTTCTGATGGTCTTTTATTTTTGTCATCCAAACCATGGCTACTTCCCCCATTTTGTCTCAACAGACACCTCTGGTAGGATCTGGCATTTGTCTAGTGACTTGGGATAACATCTTTGCGTTACCATTTCCTGAAGCCCAGTCACTAAAATGAAGGAAAACCAGAGTAAGCGATTCTTTTTGTATGGCAATAATTAAGCACCCTGGAGGGAGTTCTCCGATTCTTCCATCACGAAGTTAGATTTTGACGATAGGCCGGTTCACAGATTGAGAGTAACCGAGGAGGTTCCCCCTGAGGTTTGCCCTTTTCGGAAGAATAGCTTTGCTTCTTAAATACGTGCATGTGTACAAATGTCCGCGTCCTTCAGGGACTCCCATTTCTTCCCGTGCGTGCCCGGAACTCGCTGTGGCTGGTGGGATGGGCACTAGGTCGTCGCCGCTGGCCAGCGATACATTTCCAGCACCCGGTCCGGGAGGCAGCGCTGTCAGACGTTTGTTTCACGGGCTTCCCTCATTGTTGCAGCCATCAGAGTATTTCTGGCGAGGTCTCCCGGAGCTCCACACGCCAAGGCGGAAAGCAGGAGAGACGGCCACTCCTGAGCACTTCCCCTGTGGACGCCAAACCGCGTTCGGAGTGCTTTACACGAATTAACGCCTTTCGCCCTCCCAGTCCCCCAAGGAGGACCCCTATGGGCAGCGGGGCACCCTGGGGCCACGAAGGGCCTGAGCGCAGAGCCGGGGCCCCCAGCCCCGGCAGGCTCGGGCGCCGCGGGCCGCGGGTGACGCGCTGACGCCGGCCTGCTCGGTCGCCGGGGACGGCGCTCGGAAGCGAGGCCGGGCGGGCACGGGCACGGGCACCCGGCCGCACTCCCGCCCTCTCGGCGCCGGGCGGCGGCCCCACGTGACGGGAAGCGGCGGCGGCGGCGGCGGGGCCGAACCTGCAGGAGCAGCCCCGGGCCGGGGGAGTGGGCCAGCGGGCGCTGGGGGCGCGGGAGCCCCGGGCCGCGGGGGTGACGGCGCGGGCCGAGCGCGGGCGCGGGACGGCGGAGGCCTGGCTGGCGGCGGGGCGCTGGTGAGTGCGGCGGGAGCGGGAGGGCGGCGGCCTGGCTGGGGCGCGGGGCGCGCCGTGGGCAGCGAGACCGAGACGGTGGCAAGGGAACGTACGTGTGTGGGTCGGGGAAGCAAGAGCGGCGAGCAGTTTGTGTGTGGAGGCAGGGGTGTGTGTATGTGCGTGAGGGCAGGTGTGCACAAGTGGGGGGAGGGCAGGTGTATGGGTAGCAGGTGTGCACCAGTGGAGAGGGAGGTGGGTGTGAAAGGGCAGTAGTGCACTTCACGAGTGTGTGTGTGTGTTCACATGCACATTCGCTGACAGGTGTGATTGAGGCAGGAGCATGGGGGACAGTGGTTGTTGGGGAAACACGTGTATATTAAATTGGGGGCAGGTGTGCAAATGTGCGACTTAGGAGCAGGTGTACAATTGGGGACAGTTACTTGGTGTGAGTGGTTGTGCACGTGTGTGGGATGGGACTGACGTGCATGTGTGTAGGGGTCAGCAAACGGCACAGTGAATGTGGAGTGGGTCAGAGAGACCTCGTGCTTGATTGGTTCTCTGGGGGTAGACAGGTGTACAAAGACAGTCCAGGCCTTGGGAGCTCCCTGCACCTCGTGAATAGTTTGGGTGCAGTGGCGGATGTTTCCTAGAACTCTGGTTTTGAGAGCTCTCTGTGCTGGGAGAACTGTAGTGGGAGACTGGCCTGGTGTGTGTTGAGAAGGGAGAGGCTTACATGAGGGCTTTGAAGGGCTTGTTTTAAGCCCCAGGTCAAGGGCTGGAAGCTAGTCCCCCAATGGGATTTTTCTTTACCTTTGGAGGTTGAGATAGAAGTTGGACTTTCTGTGTTTTCATACCTCTAGTGTCATGACCGTAAAAATAGAAGCAGTAGTCTCTCTTTGTTTACACTGTGGTGGTGGTGTGCTTCCGTATTGGGCTGTGATCCACATGGTGGGCAGTTCTCAACCACCAGCAGCTCTGCAGGGGAAAAGACTGGGCTTGCTTATCCCTGACACGGTCACAGTCTCAGAAACCCACAGGACTATCGCTATGGCAGTGAGTGTGCTTTGCTTTAGTCATTTCTTCTATTTCAAAGTCTATTGCGTGGACCCCAAACATAAGTCCTTCTAGAGCCACTGTTGGCTTCATTGGACACCGGGATCACCCAGTGCTTCTTAAAGCGCCTGGGTTGTACACTGGGTCCTGGGATCAAAACCTGTCCCAGCAGGAGCTCATTATTTGTGGGAAGGCTCGTGGTCCAGCCAGGTCCAAGCAGTGGTAAGCTAGAGCACACTGCCATGTGAGCTGGTTTCGGACGAGTCCGAATTAGAGGCTGTGGAGTAGGGTGGTGCGGTGCCTGCCAGTCCTTTTTGGGGCATTGTTCTCTGTTGATTATGCAGCCAACGGAAGGTGTCTCAGCCTTGTGGTCAGATAGGTAAAACCACTTGGCTACTTGCTTCCTTTTAGCATTCCGTCCCTATCTGCCAGCCAAGCAGGTTCAACACAAGCACCTCTAACACGTAGAGCATGGAATTCCCTTGAACCTGCTTAACATTAACCTTTCACAGAGCCCTCCCCCCTTAGCCCCCCCATCATCTATTATCGTGATTATGACATCAAACCCTGACCTGGCTACTGAAAACTTAGGCCACTCCAAATCTTACTTGATAATACTATCAACCTCAGTTTCCTCAATTAAAACGAGGACAATGGGAAAGTTAAATAGATATTAGAAAATGTGCACATAAAGCCTTTGCCACAGGGCCTGATAGCTGCCCGCGTGATATATTACCAACAGAGCGATATAACTCAGGGCACCAGGCTATATCACTCAGTTGTAAAAACGCATGATGGGATGATCTTAGTCATTGTTAACCCAATGAATGCTTTGTCCAGAAAGTAGACGCATCATGGATGCTCAGTTACAATTTGCTGTACACATCAATGCTTACGCTTCCTACCTAAAGAAGTCAAAGGAGAGATGTGGAGATCACCCCTAGCTGTCATTTGTTCCGCCCTTTTTCTTGTGCTCATTGCGGATCAGGAGCTGCACGCCTCCGATCATGAGAGCTTGGTCACCACCGCGCGCACCCCTAACAGACGCAGTTCTCTTCTGCTCAAGCTCTTCAGGGGTGGATTTGTAAGGAGCCCATTCTTCAGTTAGGCAGAGAAAGCGACAACATTTTAAAAACAGAAAGATTACTTTTTATTTCTTTTTAATGCTATATTTTCTCGCCTGATTTTCAGCTAGCATTTTTGGGGTGAAAAGAACGACCTGATTATGATTTATTTCTATGCTATTATTAAAACTTGCGAACCTGTAAGAGAATTCCAGGAGATTTTCCTTGATGGCTTCGGCATCATTATCTTGGTCTGCATCCAGTCCTCATTAGGAAGGCATTAAAGTAATCGCTGTGGCAGCCAGGTGTTTGAATACTGTTACATCATTTGGCCCAGACTTTACAACTCATTTTCTCTGGGCAGATCTACCCCGCTATTCTCTATTAAAAAAGCACCTAACTACTCAGTGGCTGGAGAAGGAGCAACTTAATTAGGGGCTACCCCAAATGATCGAGCGTTTCGTGAAGAACAGGAGAAGTCATTTAGTGTGTGGTAAAACCTTGCGAGCAATTTGAAATCAAGATCTTTTTTGATAGCAAGCAAGACAGCGCTTGCGTAAATGAAAGGCCCAGGATGTGTAAGGGAAGTTAATACCGACTAAGTCCGTTGCTGTGGGTCCTGATTCATGATGACTTTATGGGACAGATAGGACTTTCCCAATACTATTTCCCAGGCTGCAACCTTCCTGGAAACTGATGGCCGCATTTTCTTACAGCGGAGCCACGGGAGGTTTCACCCAGTGCCTTCCATGAAGCAGTGAAATGTTTCCCCACGGCACCACCAGGCTCCCTAAAGGAGACCGCTGTCTAGCGCCTAGTCAAAAAGACAACACAACCAAACTCGGTGCCATCAGGTCCATTCCAAGTCTCACCAACCTGGTAGGACAGGGTGGAACTGCCCTGTAAGGTTTCCAAGGCTGTGAATCTTCATGGAAGCAGATGGCCTTGTCTTTTTCCCGTTGAGAGGCTGGTGGATTTGAACCACGTACCTCTTGGTTAATAGCCAACTGCTTATTAAGTACTGTTCTAAGGTTCCTTCCATTAGTAAGATGCAAATCAAAACCACAATGTGATATCACCTTATCCCTATTAGAGTGCTAGTGATTAAAAATTAAAAAGCGTAACAAGTCTCGATGAGGCTATGGAGAGACTGGACTTGGCTCGTGGGAACGTAAACTGGTACAGCTGCTGTGGAAATTAGTTTGGCAGTTTCCCCAAAATACTTGAACACAGAATTACCATGTGACCCAGTCATCCCAATCCTATATCTCAGAAAAAAACTGAAGGCGGCAATGCAAAGGGAAATTTACACCCAGCCATTTTCAGAATAGCTGAAAGAGAGGGACAGCCGAATGGCTGTCGACAGGTGAGTGGCACACCGACTGCAAGACCTCAGCCCTGAAGAGAGGGGAGTGCGGTGCAGCCCCACGCCGTGGCCTGGTGACGGCCCCGAGAACATGCTGCGTGAAGTCAGTCAGCGGCGAAAGGCCACATACTGATGATTTCACTGAGGTGCAGTACGTGAACATGTAGAAACTAAAGATTAGCTATGGTCACCACAGGTGGGCTGGAGGGCAGGTTGGGGGGGGGCAGTTTCATTTAGGGAGGTATCTTAGGTATTTAGTGCAGCTGTTCCAGAACTATCACAGATGTGTTCTCTGACCAGCTCGATGCCAGCTTGAACACGTCAGGGCCTGGCCTCCCATGAAGATCTCCGTTTTTCTTGGCATCCATCTTCCCCTGAGTCTAGGAAGTCCTAAGCGCAGGGACCCCCAGGTCCAAAGCCAGCTTCTCTTTTGTAGTAGTAGTCCTCTTCTACTTGCTTCCCTGGTAACGTAGTGGTTACATATTAGGCTGCGATCTACAAGGTTAGCAGTTCAAAACCACCAGCAGCTCTGGGGGAGAAAGACGGGGCTTTCTCCTCTCGCAGACAGTTACTGTCTCAGAAACTCATGGGGCAGTTGCTGTGAGTTGTCATTGCCTTGATGGCAGTGACTTTGGTTTTGATGTGGAAGATAAAAGTGATACAGGCTGCACCTAAGGAAATTTCCTTTACATATGTGTTAGGTCAGGTTGACTAGAGAAACAAATCTAGTGATGCTCATACAGGTTTGAGAGAGCTTTTTATCAAGAAGTAATTATATATCAAGCAAGCATCCCAGCCCAGTCCAACTCAAATCCGTAAGTCTGATACTAGCCCATAAGTCCCTCTCCAGACTCTCAGGAAGGTCACAGGCCAGTGGGTACACAGTTGTGGCCACAGCCCAGGGCTCACGCAGGTCTCAGTGTGGCTCATCAATCAGAAGGTGAAGGCAGAGAGAGGGTGGAGGTACCTAGGGCCCCCCTGAAGAGAAGGCCAGACCCACAAGGAGGTACCACCAAGCTGTGACTTGATTAACAGACTAGACTCCACCCCTGTACTTTTCTTTATCAAGTTGATATGAAATCATGTCACTACCACAACATAGGACCAGGGTAGTGTTGCGTGGCATAGGGGTTACGTATTGGACTGTCAACAGCAAGGTCAGCAGTTTGAAACCGTCTTGGAAATGCAGAGGGTCACTGTTACCCCGTCCAATCAACTAGACAGCAGTGTTTTGTTTTGGTGTAGGCCACCCTCGCGCTGTCTCATTAACGTGACCTCATCCTGCCTCAGTGACACATGAAACCAAGCACCAGACCTACTGCCATTGACGCAATTCCAAAACTCAAACTTTGGGTTCAAACGGTGGACCATTCAGTTGGTCCAGTGCACTGAAGAAGAGCAATGATGGGGCATTGAATCATAAATGTGGAAGTTCTGTTGGCAAATGGTTTGGGATGTATATTTCTCCCACGGTTGAAGAAGGAAAAACTTCCTTATGGAATGCATGCCATTCCACTCTGCCACACACGGGGTTCTCACGAGTCGGAACCAACTCGAGGGCAACTCCTGGTGTCACGTCCCAGAAACCAGGTAAGGTGCACTGAGGTGTTCAGTGGTTGCTTTATATCAGAGGAGAGAAAGATAACGTTGAGATTTTCTTTGCTAGTTTGGCACAAAGAAAGTATTAGAAAGCTTGCAGGAGAGGAACGTTTGCTATAAGGTCTGGTCGCTTCCTCCCTAGTAAAGAATTTCAAGACTCGAATTTGGCTTTTCAATCAGAAATGTTGCACAGAAATGAGGTTTCCAACGAAAACCTGGTAATGCTGTTGGACTGTTCCACAATGCTAATCACAGGTTGGCAGTTCAAACCGAGAGTTGCTCCTGTAAAGATTGACAGCAGGAGCTGGGACCCGGCGGCTTACTGGCTGTCTAAAACCCCAACCAAACCCACTCTTGTTGAGTCAATTCCAAATCATTGCGACTTGAGAGGCCAGGTCGAACTGCCCTATGCATTTCCAAGACTAACTCCTTGAACTGAGAACCTTCCAGTTCTCAGCCCCGTGCAGAACCACAATGCCACCAGGGGCTTCTGGGGACCGTATCAGGCCGGCCAACTCCTCAATCCCAGCCAACATCACGCACCTCACCAAAGAGAAGCAGCCCCACTCACCACAGCAGTCGTGAGTGAATGACGTGTTTGACCAGTATGGCCCACAAATGCTGTTCTACATACCCAGTGGGCCAAGGCAGAAGGAAGGTTCCCCACCCCTGACTTGCAGCCTCAGAAACCCTATACAGGGGTCACTCTGAGCTTGGATGAACCTGATGGCAGTGGTGGGTGACCAGACACACCTACCTGTCCGACTGTCAAGTAGGCTAGAGGAGTAGAGCTGGATGTGAGGGTGGTGCCTCTGTGTGAAGGGGAATGAATGGAAGAGTCCATTTGGTTTCCACTCCTGGAGATTACAGACACAGAAGCGGGGTGGTGGGGCAGCATGACCTGTAGTCATCTCTTACATGGTTTTCTGCCTTAGCAAGCCTGTCATTGTCGGGCTGGTGCCCCCTCAGAACGTAATGTCCATCACCTTCTATCCTTCACCTGGCTCTTCAGGGCTTGTCCTCATCCACGCACGAAGTGGACTGGGTCAAGAGTAAATTTGCCCCTGCACTTAGCTGCATGTTATCATCCCTTATACAAGGAGACTTCTTCAAGTTCATGGGGAAATTCTGTTATCTTTTGATTCTTCCACAAACTCTCTGAAGCCCATTTGTACATCTCTCTCGAGCTGCCTAAAACCACAGGAGGAGCAGGACTTGTTCTGTGGGGCGGCACTTCGCCCCTTTGGCTTTCTTGTCATGGTGCTTCACACACACACCCCCTTTTTTTGTTGCCGTTTCCTCTGTTTAAGCCTTTTCTCCTAATAAGAAGGGGCTTCACAAAGTTCATGGAAAAGTGGAATTAAAAGGTAATGGCATTTGCTCATGAAATTTTTGAAGTCCCCTTGAGATATTCCACCAGTTGACATTGAGCTAATGACAGAAGACGCCTGTGAAGTTCTCTCTCCTTCCTCGGGGTATTAGGATCTATGACAATATTTGGTAATTCCCTTCCAGGACTGATTTCTAAAACAAATTGATAAAGTTCTATGCAGTTTCCTCTTCGCCTTTCCCTTATAGTGGATTTTGGTATCTGCCCATGGCTTTGTGGTCTGAATATGCTGACCCAAGTTGATTGAGAAACTTCCTCTTCTTGAGAAACATTTCCCCCCCTTAAAAAGCCAAACCCTTTATTAAAATGACAAAATGGCACTTTTAAAATGTCATCCTAGAAATACTGCAATCCCAGCAAGATGTAGAGAAAGAAAACGCATATAAAGTGAATGATGACTGACTTCCTGTTATTAGTCTGTGGACAGCCTGTCTTGGGCACCCGGACAGCTCTCCTAAATGCCCATTTTTGATCTTCCAAACATTTCTGCTCCCCATGGTCACACGTGGTGCAGGAGTTAGACGAGGGAGCAGGAAGCAGTATGAGTTGGCTCTAAGCATTATTGTGTGGTGAAATTTGATCTAGCTCTGGGAGCTAATGATACCTCCTTTCTGACTGATGGGTTTCACTTCTTGAAAAGATGCAGCCTGGAGTTTCTGCTCAAGCTCCCCTTTGGAGGCCAGTTGACTTCCAAAACGTGTGGATACTTGCAGACCTAGGCTGCTGGCCCTTTTCGAATTTAAATGGAAAGCAAATACCACACGCAATCCAGACCTGAGCGTGCACCACGAAGGCACATAGAACACCGAGTCCGATAGTGCGGGGTAACGGGAGATTAATAGCTGTGATTTTTCTTTATAAGAAAGCGGAAGTTTTGTCTGGGATTGGAATTAGAATAGCTTTTCATCTTGCGCTGAGTCTGGCAGGGGTTCTGAATCTGTGCATGTGTTTTAGTAAGATATCACTCATATACCGTGCAGCTAATCCATGTAAAGTGTACAGTTCTGTGGTTTTCCTTATAGTCACAGGCATGCGCAGTTACCACCTCAGTCAGTTTTGAACATTACCATTGTTCCACATAGACACTTCATTTCCTTTAGCTAACCCCCCACCCCCCAGCCATCCCCCAGTCCTAAGTGACCGCTCATCTCCCTTTGGTCTCTGTTCATTGCCTGTCCTGGACACTGTGGAAATGGACTCATATCGTATGTGGCCTTCTGTGACTGGCTTCTTTCATTTAGCATTATAATTCCAGGACTCATGTATATGATTTCTAGGCATCCTGGTCGCATAGTGCTTACGAGTTGGGCTGCTAACCACAAGGTCAGCAGTTCAAAACCAGCAACCGCTGTGAAGGAGCGATATGAGGCTTTCTACTGCTGTAAAGAATTAGAGCCTCTGAAACGCACAGGGGCAGTTTGACTCTGTCCCATAGGGTCGCTCTGAGTTGGCATCCACTCGATGGCAGAAAGTTTGGTTTGGGTTTGGCATATGATTTCATGTACAAGTACTTCATTCTTTTTGTGGCCAAATAAGCCAATTGTGTCCATATGCTACCTTTTCTTTATGCATTCATCAGCTGATGGGTGTTTGGTTATATCTACCTTTTAGCTATTATGAACATTCTTGTGCATGATATTACATGGACGGATATTTGAATTTCTAGTGACGGTATACTTAGAAAGGAGTGGCATTGCTGGGTCATAAAAATGATAACTCTGTGTTCGACTGTTTGGGGAGCTATCCATTTTCCAAAGGGCCTGCATCATTTTACATTCCTGTCAGCAGTGCATGAGGGTCCCAGTTTCTCCACCTCCTTGCCCACACCTTTTATTCTCTGGCTTCTTGTTCTAGTCATCCGAGTAGGAGTGCACTGGTATCTCCGTGGGTTTAGATTTTAATGTCTGTGATGGCTAATGAAGTTGTGCAGTGTGCCATGCATGTTTCTTATTTGGAGAAAGAGCTTTTCAGAGTCTCTGACCATTTTTAATTGGGTTAGTTGTCTTTTTATTATTGAGTCTTAAGGAAATTCCTTATCAACATGATTTATGGATAGTGATATAAGAAATCTTTAACAAAGACTAGCAACCCTAATCAAGCAACACATAAAAATAGTCATTCTTCCTCACCGCCTAGAGCTGCAAAAGGAGGGGCCGGAGATCATCAGGCCCCTCCACTCACGGCTGCCCTGTAGTGACCAGCCAGTCTGGGCTCAAACTCTCCACCCACGTGTGGTAGCATTTACATAGTTTCTTGTCAACCTGAAGACATAAAAGTGTAAGGGTGAAGTTGAGCTGTCAATCAGGTCCCAGCCTGACGGTGCCTCCTTGTGGGCATGGCCTCCTCATGAAGGAGGGTCCTGGTAACCTCCCCTCTTTCTCTCTGCCTTCACCTTCCCGCTGGTGAGCCAGGCTGAGAACTGCAGAGTCCTGTGATGCTTTCGCCACCTTTGGACCCACCAGCCTCTGATCTCCTTGCATTCTGCATCATTGCATGTGGCTGTGTGAATCTGAAGAGGGACTTGTGGACTAATATCAGACTTATGGACTAGTATTGGGCATACAGACTTGATCTGAATTGGACTGGGATGTTTGCTTGATGTATAATTTGCCTCTTGATATAAAGCTCCTTTTTGAACAAAATCATTGGGGGCTCATACAACTCATCATAATCCGTACATCCATCCATTGTGTCAAGCACATTTGTTGCCATCATCATTCTTAAAGCATTTGCTTTCTACTTGAGCCCTTGGTATCAGCTCCTCATTTTCCCCCTAACTCCCCGCTCCCCAATCCCTCATGAGCCCTTGATAATTTATAAATTATTATTTTATCATGTCCTACACTGACTGATATCTCCCTTCACCCACTTTTCTGTTGTCTATCCACCAGGGAAAGGGTTATATGTAGATCCCTGTAATCGGTTCCCCATTTCCATCCCACCTTCCCTTCACCCTCCCGATATCGACACTCTCATCATTGGTCCTGAAGGGATCATCCGCCCTGGATTCCCTGTGTTTCCAGTTTCTGTCTGTACCAGTGTACATCCTCTGGCCTATCCCACTTTGTAAGGTAGAATTGGGATTATGATAGTGGGGAGGGGGGAAGTATTTAAAATCTGGAGGAAAGTTGTATGTTTCATGGTTGCTACACTGTACCCTGACTGGTTCATCTCCTCCCTGTGACCCTTCTGTATGAGGGTGTCCAGTTGTCTACAGATGTGTCTTGGGTCCCCACTCTGCACTGCCCCTCATTCTCAATGACGTGGTTTTTTGTTCTTTGATGCCTGATACTTGATCCCTTCGACACCTTGTGATCACACAGGCTGGTGTGCTTCTTCCATGTGGACTTTGTGCTTCTCAGCTAGATGGCCACTTGTTTACCTTTAAGCCTTTAAGACCCCAGACGCTATATCTTTTGAAAGCTGGGCACCATCAGCTTTCTTCACCACTTCTGCTTATCCACCCATTTGTCTTCAGTGATCGTGTCAGGAAGGTGAAAGCTCCTTCTTCTACTTAAAAAATAATGACCATCATACACCATGATCACCTAGGACTTATCTCACGAATTCAGGTTTAGTTTAACATCTGAAATACAATTAATATAAGGCACCAAATCAATTTATTACAAGGCAAGAAGCATATATGAGACCTCTCTAAAAATGGATATTAAAAAAGCACAGACTCTGGAGAAAATGATAAATCTATCTGTGTTCAAATTTTAAGCTTCTGTTCTTTGAAAGATATAAATAAAGTGGTAGATGAGACAAGGTGGAAGGGAAAAAAGGAGGGTCGAGGGAGAAGACATTGGCTTATCATCTTTGATAAAAGCTTGTCAGGATCGTGTAAAGAGCCCGATAGAACAAAGTGGCAAACACTGCAGTAGAAAGGGGGCTTTCTCACAGAAGAGGGGAAATGGGTGGCCAAGAAACACACGAAGAAGATGCTAAGCATAGTTGCTTACCTGGAATTGCAAATTGTAACCACCATGAGATTCCTCTGTATGCATGCAGTTGAAACAATATTTGGACTCCGATGCTATCAGGTGATAAAGGAACAGACCGAAGTGTGGCTGTGTGCTCAGGAGGCCAGATGCCCCATACGGAGTGGGCATCTGTGCCATCTGGGTCATAGCTTCTAAGAGGCCTTCCTTACCCTCCTGCCACCTTCACCTGCCTCCTGTACGTTTTCAGGACCATGAGCACATCTCCACTCTTAGTCTTATTTTTTAACCAGTTCGAGGCTGCTTTTTACCAATTGCATGGCTTCCCCTTTGGTTTTTCTGTGCTCAGCAAGACCAGGCCTCATCAACAAAGTCACAGCAGAAGGAATCAATCCCTACTGAAGCCCTATCTCAAAAATTATTTAAAGAGTGATAAAATTATTATACGAATAGATACCACATTATAGGCTTGAAGAAAAAAAAGACTGCCCTGGAAGAGAAATATATTCTGCTAAAATAGTGCTGTGCTGAAGTAGTATTTATTAAAATGGGATCTTCCCCAGCAATTATTTGGATAGCAGAGACTGACGCCCTGTTCCCTGATGTGTCATAGGATGTGAACATAGGATAAAGTGCTGAACCGACTCAACTCTGACTTGTGCCTTTATCCTGTTGCTTTCAAAACCAGCCCTCGTCAGTCACTGAAGGCAGAAGTATTACATTAGTTTGCCTTTTGTTTTAAAGCCTACGTTTCAATGTTCAGGTGTTTTTAGGGAGCATATAAGCAGGGATAAATAGGTCCAGGTTGTTGTCACTATATTTGATTGCGACAAATAGATGATGGTGTTTAACATTTCTTTTGTGCCAGGAATTATGTTTAATATCCTGTAGGAGTTCTTCCTCCGGTTCACCCCCACCCCAGGCTTTCCTTGGGGCTCCAAGACATCTCTGCAGCTCAAAGCAGATGAGCACAGTTCCTTTCCTTTGATGCCTTTCGGGCCTCACTCCTTGCTTGTTCCACTCGTTATTCTACAGTCTCTGTGAACGCTTGTGTTTCAGTTTGCCTTGTAGAGAGGTGGACACAGATGACCCACATCTAAGGGTGGACGAAAGGAGCCTGGTGGTGTAGGTGATTATGTGTTGGACTGCTAACCACAAGGTCAGCAGTTTGAAATCACCAGCTTCTCCAAGGGAGAAAGGTGAGACTTTCTGCTCCCATGAAGATTTGCCGGCCAAGAAACCCACACGGACAGTTCTACTCTGCCCTGTAGGGTCACTGTGAGTTGAAATTGACTCAATGGAAGAGAATTTGGTTGGTTTGTTGAATTTTTTTTTGGAAGGACGGGCGATAGAATTCTTTTACTTCTTAATCCTAAACTTGAGAAACAATAACTTCCACAGCATTCCACTCTTGTGCTAGTTTCAACAATTTGCTGCAGTGACCACACAAGATTCACAAACAGTCCTTAACGGTTAGGGAGCATTATTCGGGAAGCTGACAGGCTACAAAATGTTAAAGATACAGTTCTTTGGTCATAGTGCCTCTTCTCAGCCATGCTCAGCCTCTCAGTCCAGTGGTCCCTTGGCCTCTGCCTCCATGAGCCTCACTGGCTCATCGAGACCCCACTGCTCTGTCTCATGGTCTCTCTGTGGCTGCTAAGTTGTATCTATGTCATGGCCTTGTTGCTACGACCTCTGGTGCCTCGGGTACCCCGTCACTTCTCAGCTGTGCTCCACTGGTGGCTCTTCTTTCTTCATGGCCATGCCAGTTCTGCCCCTGCTCCTGAAGTGGTTTATTCTTACATACCGGTAGAATGATAAGACTGAGCAATCCCCATGTTAGAGTCCTCTGCACCACGTTTACACACTCCAACTCATTTGCTGGCTGGGAGGCCACAAAGATTTTGGATACAAGAGTCACAATAAGCAGTTTCACCTCACACTTAATCCTCAATTTACGGAAGAGATGCCATTATTAGGCCCATTTTGGAAATGTGGAAATTGGGGCTTAGAAAAGCAAAGTGATTTTGCCCAATGGCACATGGCTAGTAAACATTGGGACGAGAAAGGAAGGTTCGAAGGAAAGGAAGGCTGGGTTGTTATTCATTTATAGCTGCTGTCCCCAATGGACAGGAATTCGAGAAATTGTGGACTTATGAAACTATTGAGTTGGAAGGCACAGGAGAAGTTGTTAATTCCTCCCTTTTGTCAAGGCATGATTCTTTCTGGACTCCTTCCAGGAGTGCTTCCAGCATGGCTCAAGGGATTAAAGAGCTTAATCTCCTGCTGGGCAGCCCTGTTCTTATAGTGATAGACAAGTCTCTACTACAAATTCACTCAGCGCTCTTCTGCTCTCTCTCTCTGTCCTTTGCACTTCTCTTTGGAGTTATGCCATCTCCCTCTCTAGTCTGGAGACATTAGGCACCGCTCTCTTGGCACTTGCCTGCCAGCTGGCTGGCCGAGGAACCAGGGGAAGGCCATGGGGTCGCGATAAAGTTGGACTGGATTCGATGGCAGTGAGTTTGGTTTTTTGAGTGTCTGATTTTGTGAGAGTTCCTGCCCTGGAGTTGATGGCAACTCATAGGGACCCTTATAAGACAGATACAACTGCCCCCGTGAGTTTCTGAGGCGAGAACTATTTGCAGGAGTAGAAAGCCCTATCTCTCTCCTGAGGAGCAGCTGGTAGTTTCGAACTGCAGGCCTGGAGGTTAGCAGCCCAGTGCATAACCAGTATGCCACCAGGGCTCCGTCCATCACCAGAGCTCCTTGTGAAGTGTGGAGCCAGTCATTTTAGAGGAAGAAGTGGGAAGCTAAGGGTTGAAGAGGCAGTCTCTCCTCCGGGAGGAAAATTCACAGACTGACATGTCAGTTAAGCTTCAAAATGCACTGAATATCATCATTTACCACCTGAAGGATTTTAGAGATGCAAGACACTCCTTTAGAACTCCCCAGGAACACCTTTACTCTGGGAGCCAAATGCAGAGCTGTGGGCCACATCATGCCTCCTTTGGAAGAATTGTAATCATTTATCATGTGGTCCCAGTCCCCCCATGGTGCTGGCAGGATTGGAGGGACAAGACTTGAAACACCTTACGGCTTCATCGCACACAGTCGGCAGAATCCAATGGCCAGGGAAGCTCAAGAGGGAAAGCAACGAGCATGATTTTAAATTTTTAATTATCAAAAGTTTCTTGGTTCTGTTGTCCAAAGGAAACAATTGTGTTTATTTTCTGTATACAGATATGTCTCCCAAGAGCATGTAAGAAAATTTCATGTGGTAGGCAAAAATGTAACAATCCTGTTTTCACTCTTTTCCCCCATAAAAAATGTGCCATATTAGCATATCATAGATCTATTACTGTTGAATGGAGTGGTCAGTATTTTTCTCAGGTTTAATATTTAATATAGAATGTTTTCACACGAAAGCAATGGTTCTTTGGACAGTTTGTGTGTGTTTGTGTGTGTGTGTGTGTGTAAAGGGGTGCTGAGACCAAATAGTTGAAGAGTCAATAGCCTTGGGTGCCAGCTCAGAGTTGGTGGTCTGCAGTGTTGTCTCTGGGAGCCACTGCCTGTCCCAGCGAGTTGCCGTGCTTCTGTGTAACTCTCTGAAAGTGCCTGGCTGGTGAGCTCTCTGTGTGTCCTCTGGTTCCTAGGGGGGGAAAAAAGGAAAGAAAAGAAAGTTTCATGTGGAAATCTCCACTTTATTGAGAATGAGCAGATGGCACTTACATTAGAAGGAGACAAGTATATGTTCTTCCTCTGGGGAGGCAAAGTGGACAAATAGGTGTTTTCCCTTCACAGGTTTTGTGTTAGTCCGGGTAGACTAGAGAAACAAATCCAGGGAGACACTCATATGTGTCTAAGAAAGAACTTTACATAAAAGAGCATTGTATATTGAGAAAACATCCCACCCCAGTCCAGATCAAGTCCATAAGTCTGATATTAGCTCATATGCCCGATACCAGTCTATAAATTCCTCTTCAGACACACACTCCACATGCAACGATGCCGAATGCAGGAAGATCACAGGCTAGCGGGTAGAGGGTCTTGTAGATCCAGTGGCAATGGAAGCATCTGAGCGCTGGTGCGGGTCTCCGTGTGTCTCCTCCAGCTCTCTGGGTGTCTCAGCAGCAGGAAAGAGAAGGCAGAGAGAGAGGGTCTGGCCTCCAGTAAGCTATTTACCTCCGTCGTGCCTCCAAATGAGGTTGTCATGCTGCGACCTGATTGACAGGCTAGACTCCACCCCTTAGCTCAGGTTGACAGGAGATTGTGTAACTTCCACACGTTTTCACAGTGCTGAATAATTTCTTAAAATTTAGTTGAAGTCAGACGTGAGTGGAGTCAAGGTGAGGGAAGCATTGCGATGAGGGTCCTAGCCGTGCATGCACGGATTTATTCTAAACAGAATGTGTCCCGGCGTGTCTCTGATCGTAACGCTCTTGTCCTCCGCACGCCTGCCGGCTGCCTGTGGTGATGCTGCGTAGTTTTCTTCGCGTCTCCAGTTCGATTTGTCTGTAGGCACTTCATCGTGATGGGTTATGGCAAATGGCATTGCCACCCCACTTCCTTTCTAGCGTCCTCTCTGTCAGTGTAGAGGAGCCCGGCAGATCTGGGTCAATTTTGTGTCCTGGCACTTTGCTGAATCCTTCTGTGCGTCCCAGTGCCTCTCTGTGTCCGCTCCGGGTGTCTGTGACGAGGAGAACCATTCCTTCCCGCCGATAGTGGCCCTGCCCACTGTGTGGTCACAGCAGATGCTGCCTTGCAAGCATTTCCACGAGGAACCTTGCCCTGTCCACCATACCGCCCCGATCGTGCACTTCAGTACTTCCTTTTGTTCCCCACACTCAGCAAACACGATCGGGTCTCTCGCAGATGCCCAAACAGCCGCTTTGCCGCACTGTAAACGGAAAAGTGTGGACTCCTTTGGGAAGGGCCCGAGCGGTGGGAACCAGCCTGCAGCAGGGTATAGACCAAGGCGGAGGCCGCATCCCGAAGCGGGAGGCTTACCTTTGCATAGCTTTCTCTCAGAAAGTTCCCTGTGCTTTCGTCGCCGCCGTCGTTTTTGACCGACCCTCGCCTTCCTCACGACCCAGCGTGTTCCCGCTTCTTCCTAGTGATTCTGAAGTTTCCGTTGTTCCATTTCTCTCCCCACAGATCACCCAGAAGACAGGATGAGCATCCAGGCCTTTACGTTGGTCTCGGCGGTGGAGCGGGAGCTGCTGATGGACGACAGAGATCGCGTCCAAATCGAGTGCGTTGAGTGTTGTGGGAAGAACCTCTACGTGGGCACCAATACCTGCTTCGTTTACCACTTCCTGTTGGAGGAGAAGACGGGGCCCACCGGGCCAGCCACATTCACTGCCACCAAACAGTTACACAGATCCCTGGGCTTCAAGAAGCCCGTGAACGAGCTGAGAGCAGCGTCGGCCCTCAACAGGCTCCTGGTGCTCTGTGACAACTGCATAACTCTGGTCAACATGATGAACCTGGAGCCCGTTCCCTCGGGGGCCCGAATCAAAGGGGCCGTGACGTTCACTTTGAACGAGAACCCTGTGAGCGGGGACCCGTTTTGTGTGGAAGTTTGTATCATTTCGGTCAAGCGCCGGACCATCCAGATGTTCCTGGTCTACGAGGACCGGGTCCAGATCGTCAAGGAAGTGTCCACTCCGGAGCAGCCCTTTGCCGTGGCCGTGGACGGCCACTTCTTGTGCCTGGCGCTGACCACGCAGTACATCATCCTGAACTACACCACGGGGGCCTCGCAGGACCTGTTTCCCTACTGCAGCGAGGAGAAGCGCCCCGTGGTGAAGCGCATAGGCCGACAGGAGTTCCTGCTGGCGGGCCCCGGAGGGCTGGGTGAGCAGCGCACTTAGCCTCACAGCCCCCCTTTACGAGCCGCCCCCCTTGGCTTCTCTCCATTGATTAATGCTGCATTCCCAAAGCGATATCTTACTCACAGCCCCCCTTTACGAGCCGTCCCCACTGGCTTCTCTCCATTGATTAATGCTGCATTCCCAAAGCGATACCTTAGTTGTGAAGAGTCCGTACCTGTGAGAAGGATTTGCCAAGAACCAGGATCTGTGGCAAAGGTCAAACAGGACAGCACTGTGGGCTGACATTTTAAGGCAGTTTGCTGGATTTATGATTGAGGAACAGAAAGAGAGTAGTCATAAAACAGTTGAATTTTATACTCAAGTGAGGTTGGAAGGGGGATCTGAGGGGAATGCACCCTTAAGTAAACTGTAAAAATCAAAATGTATACGTTTTTCTTTGTGGGATCCTTTCCTGTGGGCAGGTTTTCAGTAGTCGGTTGCTTTCACTCCTTTTTTTCCAAAAGGGGCTTGAGGTTTCTCCCTTACAAGTATTTTCCTGTGGGGAGACTTCCTTGTTATTTCACAACTTCTTACTTTATTTTCTACAACTTCATCTCACTAAAAAGATGGTGGAAGCTCGCGGGTCCCTGGAAAAGGTCTCAGGCTGTGCATGTTGCCACGGTGGTGGTTGTATGCCAGCTACCAATTCCGACTCATAACCACCTGGCAGCCGGAGTGGAACTGCCCCATAGGGTTTCCTAGATTGTGTCCTGTTATTCTTTAGGGAGGTTAGCCCTGGTGGCAGAGTGGGTTATGTGTTGGGCTGTTAACCACAAGGTTACCTGTTTGAAACCACCAGCCTCGCCAACAGAGAAAGACAAGGTTTTCTACAGCTGAAAAGAGTGACCGTCTCAGAAAGCCACAAAGGCAGTTCTTCCTTGTCCCGCAGGGCCTCTATCAGTCAGGGTGGGCTCACCGGCAGGGAGTTTGGGTTTGGTAAGTAGTCTGTATGGGAGCAGATCGCCCGGTCTTCTCTCCAGCCGATGCCTGTGGGTTTGAGCTGCTGCTCTTTCAGCTCGTAGCCAGGCACTGACCACGGAGCCGCCAGGTCCCCTGGATGTTTGTCATGCTTAGCTGCACATAGGCGTCTTGGCAGTGAGATCAGGTGTTGCTGCCAGCACATCTGAAGCACACTGCTCGGTGGTAAATGTGGTAGGGAGAGAGTGCGTAACAGAGGTGTTTATCACGAGTAAAAGAACACACGTTGTAGGTGATGTACACGCACCAGTACACACCTTAGTGCGATCACTGTATGCAGGAGGCAGGAGAAGAGCATGCTGCCTGCAGGGAGCTGGCGTGCTGGCACGGATCGTCTCGGTTGGGATTTCTGGACTGCATTATAACCTATGGGAACACTAATGCGTGTGCAGTTGAACATTGTCCAAAAGAGCATCAGGCAGCAACTGATAGATAGAAACAGTAGAAGTTACCACCGTGTACTTGGCAAAAATATAATCAGTTCTTCTTAAGTGGGTCTTCCGGCGTTTGTTTATCATTTGGTCTGAACTTCCAAATTGGCTGGTTGCCTCGCTGCTCTTTTATTCTGGTAAAATCGGCAGCTTTGAATTTTGCACGGCAGCCCTTGTTCTTGACTCTAATTTCTGCACTTTTTCTCTGAAGCGTCTCCTATGTCAGGGCCTCTGCCGGGCTCAGCCCCACAGGCCCATGTGCTGCCCAGCTTTGCGTGGTAACTCCAGGGATCCTGGCTTCACCGCAGTGAAAGCAAGCCTGGTGGTGTCATGTGCCCTGAGGGGTTAACTTGTGAGGTAAGCAGTTTGAAGCCACCAGACAGGATAAGGCTGGCTGTTTCTAGAAAGGGTTAAGGACTTGGAAACTCACAGGGACTGTTGGACTCTGCCTTATAGGGTCACTGTGAGTTGGAAGGGACTTGATGGCTGTGAGCATTGAATATATGAGGCTGGGGGAGCGTCACAGTCCCCTGTGGCTTTTTGCCTGACATGTGGCAGGATCTGCAACATGGTCCCTTTGCCCATTTTCCCTGAGCCAAATGCTCAGGCAAAGCTGGCCGGCACCGCTCCATTGCTCCACAATCACGTTTCTCCTCTCGGTTCACCGAGGCTGGCTGTTTTCAAGTGTGCTGAGAATGTAAGATGATGCTACCCTGATTCCCAGCTCTATAGCTCAGTCTGTATTTCCACTTCTGAACCCAGTTCCCAGCCTTGCACCTCGGGTTTCTCTCCTCCAGCATTTCCCACGCACTGTACTATGGTCAGGTAAATTCAAACGGTCGGTGCACCCTCTCTGACTGTGATGTTGGCAGGTGCCTCGGGTTGATTTTGACTCATAGAGACCAGACGTGCAATCTTTTCCAGGAGTGGATGACCAGCTCTTTCTCCCACAGACTCACCGGGTGGATTTGAACAGCCAGCCTTTCAGTTAGCAACTGAGCACTTAATCACAGGGCCATAAAGCTGCCAGATCCCGGGCCTTCTGACCTGTACATCATTCCGCTTCTGGAACAAAGTCAGACTGTCCTGTGATTCTGTCTTACTTTTTAGATCTTAATCACCTGGGCATCTGCCCCCCCCCCCCAATATGGTCATAGAACTTTAGCTGCTTTCTGATCTGTTAGTTCTAGAAAGGAATGAAAACCAAAGGCCCCCGCCCTTGACAGGACTTGTCCTTCCACTTGGGTCTGCCGAAATGTGTCCTCTTGATTCATCTTGCATCTGACTATCCCTTTTTGTGGTGTGTTGTTATTGTGTGCTGCTGAGTGAATTCCAACTCGGAGTGACTCTGGAGCACTGAGAAGAACTCTCCCATAGGGGAACCCCATCGCCTGTAATCTTTATGGAAGTCGGCTGTCTACAATTTCTCCCAAGGAGCTTCTTGGGTGCTCCTGAACTGCTGACCCTTTGGTTTGCAGCTGAGCACTTAACCACTTAGCCACTAGGGCACCTTTTTGTGGCCTTCGTGGGTTCATTTATTCTCTTTCAGGAAAAACTTACTCACTGCCATCAAGTCAATTTCTGATTCATAGGGACCCTGTAGGACAGGGTAGAACTGCCCCTCTGGGTTTCTGTGACTGAAACTCTTTACAGGATTAGAAAGCCTTGTCTTTCTCCAGCTGAGCAGGTGGTGGTTTTGAACCACTGGCCTTGCAGTTAGCAGCCCACCCTGTAATCACTGAGCCACCCAGGGCTCCTCCCTTTCAGGAAGATTGCTCTTACTCGTTGAGAAAGCCCTTGAATTCTCTTCCCCCATCTACAAGTGTGTGACCTACATTTCAGGAACTGCAAAACGTCACCTCTGCATCCTAATTCCTTTTGGTTTTGCTTTGATTAAAAAAAATTTTTTTTGGAACCAGTGCAATCCTCCCTTAAACCACCAGGCCCAAAGCCTCATGGTGGCTTCGACTCCCCCTTTCTCTTGCCATCCAATCAGTCAGTTGCCCAGTTTCTTGGTTCACCTCTGGAATGTCACTGCACCCACCCCCTTCTCCTGTTTATTCCCCCCCTGCCTGGCCTGCCTCCAGCCAGGTGCCTGCAGTCTGTCCCACCTTGAATGCATCTTCCACGCTCTTGGCAGATTGATCTCTGGCAAGTGTCGGCGATCATGTTACTTCATGATCAACCTGTTGCTTGTGAAATTAAGGCCGAACTACTTAGCTGAGTTTTTTATGGTAAGCTCTTTCTTTAACTTTCCGATTCTCTCCTCCCCAGTCATCTTGTCCTGCGCTGGGGAGCCTGCTCAGATGTGTACCAACACACATCTCCCTCTTCCTGATGTGCACCTCCCCCCCACTTCCCCAGCCTCGTGCCAGATTCCCTCTGTTGGTGATTTCTCTGTCCTCGTCATCTTCTCAGTTTTGCCTCCAATCAGAGCACGCAGAAAGGTTTCTGTTCATTTTTGATGTCATTAGTTTACCTGTCCTGCTCAATAATTATTTATGGATTTATCGGAACCCCTTCGCCCTGTGTGAATTCTTTGATTTACTTCTCTGTACTATCTGAGTTCTCTCCATATGACAAGCACTTGACGAGTGAGTGTAAGTTGCTGCTCAGTATACTATTTACAGATTTTCTTCAGATATGTGCTTATTTAATAACTGAGCTAGGTTTTAAATTTTTTTAGTTTATTTTCCCCTGTCCTTGCTGAGTTACTCCACAGTCACATGTGCAAGACCACAGGATAGTCATTTTCAAGAGCAGCCAAATTTAGAGGGCAACATAGATGCTTGTATTTGATTAAGTTCAGTATTTTATTTTCATAATTTAACATACTTTATTACATAATAAAATGCAGTAATGCAATTACTGTTTTACGTTACTTGAGGTTAAATTTAATAAACATATAACTGGCACCACACCTCTATTTCTTTTTTTTTGCACCACTTTTCTTTTCTACTCTAAGGGACTCAAAAAAGTTATTTCAAAAAAGCTGACTAGTGGTTTTACTAAAGCGTTGATTACTGACAGTACAAACTTCTGGAAAGGACACTGGCAAACACCTTTGATATTGTTTAAGTTCAGTATTTTAATCTCAGTAACCTTGGAAGACTTAGAAGGGTCAGTGATTTCATGAGGCTTGGAGTTTTGTCATATGATGTATTTTAAGTAGTTTGCATTGTTCTAATCTGAGAGCGTGCTCCATATCTGCCTTCTGTCGTGTGTATAAATGCAGCTCCCTGCCGTCTAGTCGGTTCGGATTCATAGTACTCTGGAATACTGTCTTCCATTTCACACGATAATTCAAAATAATGCAATGACCATCCTCATACCTAACAATTTGTGTAATGTGTCTCTCTGGGATGGATTTTAAAACAGAATAAGTGCATATTCTATTTTGATAGATAATCCCAGTTCTATAAAAGTATTTTCTCATGCCTATGTCAGTACTTAGTATTACAGTCAATCTTTGAATAATCAATCTGATGAGTAAATATTGTTTTTAAACTAAAAAAAGATTGTAGCTCCATGCTTACTAATAAGTATGGGAATCTCTTCCTATTTATTAGCCATTTGCCTCTTGTCTTTTGTGAGTTGCTGCTTCCTATCATTTGCTAATTTTTCTATTGCGTTTTTATTTTTTAACTGCATTCGGTGGGTCATAAAGGACCAAAGGGATATATGTAGTGTGAAAGAACAGCTGACATTAAGCAGGTATAACTCCTGAGTGTGTGTCATAGACTCACTCACTCACACACTCAGTCTTAAGGCTTCAGATTCTGTCATCTTGATAGAGCTTTTTGTGGTGCTACTTGAAATGCAGAGAGTCAGTATTTAAAATGTCGAGTGGGGCCAAACAGGTATTCAAATTACAATGCTCTCACACCGCAGGCTCTAGAGGGCATTAAATAAGAGGCAGGGGCACGCCTGTGTGCATTAGTGCGAGACCACAGGATATCCATTTTTAAGAGCAGCCGAATTTAGAGGAAAAAGATATGCTTGTACTTGATTAAGTTCAGTATTTTAATCTCAGTGGCCACAGAAGATTTAAAAAGGCCAATGATTTTATATGGTTAGGAATTTTATCATATGGTACATTTTAAATAGCTTCCATCACTTTAGTCTTAAAGTATCTTTTATATCTCGGTCTTCTTCCCGCTCTTGGTTGTATATAAACTCAATCTATTCTGATTCATAATGATTCAACAAGACAAAGTAGAACTGCCCCATGTGGGTTCCTGAGGCTGTTAGTCTTTATGGGAACAGACAGTCTCCTCTTGGATTGACTGACGTTCTAACTAACTGCTGACCTTGTAATTAGCGGATCAAGTCATAGAACCGTCACTGCGGCACAGTAGAAACCATTTGTCTACTGGAGTAGCTAGCACCTTACCAATCGCAGGCAACAGTATGCTATTCTTAGGGTGTTCTGTGTCAAGTAATTTGAAAGTTAAGTTAAAATGTATGAACCTCGTTTGGTGAACATATTAATTTTGCTAACCTCCTGTACACACCATCATTGATAATATCCCTGGATTGTATGCAGCTCATTTGGAAGTGAGTCATTTAATTTTTTGTGTCCATGATAGATAAACTGTCATGAATTGCAAAACAGTTCTGTCTTTCTTTCACAGCGCCTGCATATCCAAAATTAGACTCATATTTTGCACACTGAGCACTCAGTAGCGTTCGTGACACACTGTAAAGACTCCAGAGTGTCAGGGGAATGAACATAGGAGGAAGAGCCATAATTTAGAAAAGGATTAGAGGGCCAGAAAAAGAGCAGGCGAAGCTTCTTCAATTGTTTGAATGAGCTTTTCTCCTCATAAGCAAGAGCACGTGCATATTCCTGTCTTCAAGTGGACGTATAAACCAGTACAGACACTGAAAAAAAAAGTTCAGTTCTAATTGGAAGAAAATAAACTCAAACCCCATTGCTATTGAATTTATTATGACTCACAGGAACTCTGTAGGACAGAGTAGAACTGCCCCATAAGGGTTTTTGACATGGATAACTTCGTCTTCTGGGGAGCAACTAGTGGGTTTTGAACTTCCAACCTTGTAGTTAGCAGCCCAATGCTTAGCCCACTGTGGTACCAGGGCCCCTTTAATTTGAAGGAACTTCCAAAGTTCATGGAAAAGCTCCCTGATCTTTTTATTCCATTATTTCCCTTGAACTTTTTGAAGCCCTCTTGGGCATACCTTCTGGTAAGATCATTGTCTTCACAAAAATACTATAATATCTATAGCATATTGATATTATTTTTCCTCCTTTGAAACATCAGCTTATTTAGGAAACTGGGGGTGAGTTCTGCATCAAGGCACATCTACAGAAAAAGCAACAAAACCCCAAAACTTAGTTATTTACAGTGACAACTAACACTCTGTTCTTATTTCCATAGGCATGTTTGCAACAGTAGCCGGGATCTCCAAACACGCCCCTGTGCACTGGTCAGAGAACGTGATCGGGGCAGCCATTTGCTTCCCATACGTCATAGCTCTGGATGATGAGTTCATCACGGTTCACAGCATGTTGGATCAGCAGCAAAAGCAGACCCTGCCTTTTAAGAAAGGCCACATTCTGCAGGACTTTGAAGGTACTGGTTTATAAAGACACCCTAAGAAAATTGAGGTATCAAACCTTTTGTGATAATACGACTTTGGTAAATGTTATTAAGGGCCTTTTAGGAACTAGGGGAGAAGTCTGCATGGCACAATGGTTAAACTGCACTACTAACCAAAAGATGGGTGGGGTGAGCCCACCGGTGTCTCCACAGGAGAAAAGAGCTGGCTTTCTGCTGCTCCGGTGCAGACTGCAGCCCAGGGAAACCTGGGGCGGCTCTGCTCTGAGATACAGTTGTGATGAGTTGGAATCAACCCAGTGGCAAACACCAAAAAAAGCCCTGGGTGTTACGCTAAGCATGGAAGATACTCAGATGACTGTGACACAGGGCCTGTGCTTCTGTGACCCAAGTTTCACAGGGAGAGTGCCATTCACACAAATAACTCCAGCGGGTGAAGCGCTTGGTAGAGATGTGACTAAGTCCCATTGGGAGAAAGCAGAGGAGAGGCTACTTCGTAGAGATAGCAGGGGAGACTTCCTGAAGGAGGTGGTGGTTTGAGTCAAACCTTTAAGGATGACTTAGGAGTTAGCCAAGCAGATGTGGTATGAAAGATATGGAGAAAGCTGCTTGAGAGGAAAGCGAACACTCCAGACTCTACAAGCATTTAAATTGGCTGTAGTAGTGTAGTAGGCAAGTGGATGGTGGAAGAGTGGGTTAGTTGAGACTGGGGAGCAGACCAGGGCAGCTATTCTACACGTATCGGTAAGCTGAATACGAGCTTTACTTTTCTTCATTTTGTCACAAACGTTCAAATGTAGAGAAGTTGGGAACAAGGGAAATCAAGTGAGTCACCGTACACCTTTTTCCTACAGTCAACAATTATTTTGTTGAACCTTTTGAAAATTGAAGGTATGACATGCCATCACAGAATTCTAATTCCCAAGAATAAGGGCGTTTCTTGTTTAACCACTATACCATTTTCACATCTAAGAATATTGAAATTAATATCCTGCCCATGCTCCCTTGTCCAAAGAATGCCTTGTATTGCTGTTGTTTTTTTTTTTGTTTTTTCCCTTCAAATCAGGATATAATACAGATTTATGCATTTTATTTGCTACTTAAGAATTTTAGTTGAAAAATTGCTTTCTGTGAAAAACTAATACTTAGGCAAAAATATTTCCCTAGGACGCTGCAGGTTCTGATTAGAAAACTTAGCAGTAGAGCTAGTCTTGGGTTGTACTTATGACTCGCCAGTGAACTATCTGTGTGAGTTCTCATGAGCAAAATGAAGCTGATGGATCAGATAACACTAAGAATCGTGAGGCAATGAGGAGCTCTGGTGATAGCGTGATTACACATTAGGCTGCGATCCTCATGGTCAGCAGTTCAAAACTGCCAATAGCTCTGTGGGAGAAAGACTGGGCTTTCAGCCCCCATCAACAGTTACAGTCTGGGAAACCCACAGGGAGCACTGCACATCAGCATTGACTCGATGGCAGTGAGTTTGGTTTGGAGTTTTAGAGAAAGTCCTAACTCTGAGCTGGAGATATGTAGATGGCAAGTGAGTGGAAATATTGTCATTGAATGGCTTAGAATATTGCCCCATAAGTTTCCCAAAACTCAAAGTCAAACTCACTGCCATCACATCAATTCTCGATTTATACCGAGCTTATAGGATAGGGTATTACTACCCGTTTGCGTTTCCAAAACTTCAGATCCAAAACCAAGACTACAAGTCTGCATTGTAGACCGTCAGGAGTGCACCGCCTCATCTTTCCCTTGCAGAGCGGCTGGTGGGCTCAGTGTGCAGCCCACTGCTTTCCAGGCTCCCACCACGAGCCTCGCAGTATCTCAACTAACTGACACGGAAGGGTATCACCAACCGAGACTTTTCCATGACTGTTGTCTGCAGTCTAATTGGACATATATGTGCTTGATATTAGTTGACCCCATCATTTTCAGGAAAAGAGACAGAAATACACATTGTATACTTTGGAAATGTAATATTAAGAGCTGCCCTTTTTATGACAGTTGAGAAGAAAAAGGAAGCAGTATGAGTTATAATTACTGTAGCTCTATATTGGGAAAACTAATAATATTGGTCAACAAATCTGTTTTGGAGGAGCACTATGGTTTCTTCTTTTTTAAAAAAATTTGAAACCAAGTCATACATCACCAAAGAATTCAGCTCCGTTTCAGTTTTCCTTTCCCTCCTTGGACAGCCATGCAGGCCGATGTTAGGTCTGATGGGGCAGGCTTCTGGAGGATTTTAAAGGCTGTGACCCTTCTCTCTCGCTCTTAAAAAATGTTTATTTTAAGTTTGTTTATTATGAGTTTTTTCCCTTTTTGTTGTAGAATATAATACTTTCATAGAAAAACAACTTTTACGTAGTTTCACAGTCCATCTCATAAAATAAAATCCATAACAATATTCCATGAATTCTTCCCACCCTATACATGGCTCATTTTTCTCCCACTCTCCCTCGATAGTTTCTACTCCCTTCTGTCTTCTCTGCTCCCATCTTTGACCTCATCTTACTCTATAAAGTCTTATCTTTTGGTGAGAAAAACATGTTTGTATTTCATTTTACTTTATAATGTATCATAAAATACTTATCATTATGAGATTGACTACCTTTACTGAGCATACTGTTCTCTAAGTTTTTCCATATCTTGAGATGTTTGACAGACTCATCATTTTTTAAGGATGAAATTTTAATATTCCAGTGTGTGAATGTACCAGAGTTTGTTTATCCATTCCTCTTGAGTCAGGCTTTTTGATTGTTTCCATCTTTTTGCTACTATGAAAATTGCTACACTAAACACTTAGGTGCGCATATGTCTCTCTGTTGTTTTTAGTTATTTCTTTAAGGTGTTTATCAGAGATTGCAAGATTATAAAGTATATGTATTTGGAGTTATTTCAGTGAGCACTAGACTGATTTCTACAGTGGTTGTGTAACTCTGCAGTCCCACTATCAATGTACGAGCATTCTAATCTCTCCACATCTTCTCCAGCATTTATTATCTTCTGTGGTTTTGAATTTTGCTTTAGGTATTGGTGTGAGGTGGTATCATAATTTTTAAAATTTATATTTCACTTATAGCTAATTAATGTGAACATTTCTTCATATAATTGTTGGTGTTATGGATGCCATCTTTAGTTAATCATCCATTCGTATTTTTGCGCATTTTTTATTGGGTTATTTGCATTTTTCTTATAAGATCCTATAGTTTCCTATATATTTGTGAAATTATACAGGAAATACATAAATTTACCTGATATATCATAGCTAAATATTTTCCCCCAATTTGTGAGTTCTGTTTTGGCTCTTTTGATATACATAAATATTTTATTTTTAGAAGGTTCCAGTTCTCTATTTTGTCTTCTATATTTTTCTGCAATTTTCATTATATTTGATAGTGTATTTGTGCTGTGTATTAGTATCCATAAGTTTGTCCCTGCTTTTTCATTGATGGTCTTTATAGTTCTAGGGTTTATATTTAGGTAGTTAATCCCTCTTGGGTTTGTTTCTGTGTGTGGTGTGAATTATGGGTCCTGTTTCATTCTTCTGAAGGGAAAGATCCAATTTTTCCAACACCATTTATTGAAAAGGCTCTTTCTTTCTCACTTTATGTGTTTAGGTCTTTTCTCAAAGATCTGGTGTCTGCAGGGACTTGTTTGTGTTTCTTATTTCTCAGTTCTAATCCATTGTTCTTCATGTCCGTTGTGCCAAAACTGCACTGTTATTTTATCACTGTGGCTATATAATTGATTATAAAGTCTGAAAGTAAAAGGCTTCCTACATTGTTTTTATTTTTTAATAGTGTTTTGTTTATCCTGTGTTTCTTTTCTTTCCATATGACATTGTTTATTGGTGTTTCCTTTTCTTAAAGAATTATGGTAGGGTTTGGATCAGCATTGCATTGAATTTTTAAAGTTTTTGGTAATATTGACATTTTCATTATATGTAGTCTTCCTGTACCGGAGCACGGAACATTCTTTCATTTGTGTAAGACTCTTGGTTTCCTGTAGAAGTGTTTTATAGTTTTGTTTGTATCAGTCTTGGGTTTCTCTGGCAAATTTTATTCTTGGATATTTTTAGTTCTTATTATAAATAATGTTCTTTGAGTTGACAAAAGAAAAATCCAACTGATTTCTGTATATCGATCTTTGTAGCCTGCTCCATTGCCAAATATTTCAGTTTCAACAATTTTTCAAATGCATCTTCGGGGTTTTCCATATATGGGATTCTATCATTTGCAGTGTTTTCTTGTAGTTGATTTTTTCCTTCCTTTTTTTGTCCCTCCCTTTCCAACCATATTGAATTTCTTAACAGGAAGAGTGATTGTTGCTACCAGCAAAGGAGTTTATATCTTGGTTCCATTACCTCTGGAAAAACAAATTCAGGACCTCCTGGCAAGTCAGAGAGTAGAAGAAGCACTGGTCTTGGCAAAAGGAGCCCGGAGGAACATTCCAAAAGAAAAATTTCAGGTTTGTGTTGAGCTGATCACCTGAGCATACTTCCAAGCCATCAGTTAGGAAAGTTCGGGTTTGGCTAGCATATGCCAGGCTGTGCTGACGGCTTTTGTTCCTGCTGCTTCATTTCCTCCGACCTCAGAGTGGCATTGTCCACGATTTACAGTTAAAGGAAACAGGTCTCAGAGCAGTCAGTTGGTTTGGCCACTCGAAGGTGTGGGAAAAGTCAGGTTCCAACCTCTGGCTTAATATACTGTGTTTTATTTCTAATCAAGTTCCTTCTTCAGTAGATCTTCTGGGAAGAATCAAGGACCTAGTTTTTAAACACCAAAAGCGAGGGCAGGTTAACTTGTTTCCTAATTTAGAATTTTTGTGTCTTGGGATGAGATTGAATAAAAGCTTAAACTCACATTATTTATAGGAAAAACTTTGTGAACCGTATAGACATGCTATCTAATGTTGCAGGAACAAACCCATCCAAGTAATTTACTTAGGAGAGAACCCTTAATACACTGAAGGAACACTAACTTAATATAATTGGTACGATGAATATAACTGAGATAATAGTCGCAAATTAGTCTTTGATGAAATCTGCTCTCTGAACACAGTTACTTGCTCAGTTGTTAGGTGAGTTCAGGTTTCCCTATATATGGGAGTAATAAAGGATAATATTGATGTGTGTGTACTTTATCAATATTTAAACTTATAATGAGAAGTTCTCATGAATGGATAATGACTTGCTAACTGATGATGAGTTAGGGAGATTAACACATACGACGGCTGTGGGACGAAGTGGTGCTTTTTGCTTTCAGTTGCTTTATGTAGCAAAGGGTAGACAGGATGTGCAATGTATGATTATGGTATGTGAAAGAGGGCATCTTTTCTTCATATAAATCTTCATAAACTTCATGCCTGAAGGAGCCTTGGTGGCCCGCAGGTGATCATTGAAAGGTCAGTGGTTGGGACCCACCAGCCACTCCACATTAGAAAGAAGAGGCAGTCCGCTTCTGTAGAGACGTGTAGCCCTGAAAGCCCTACCGGATCCGCACTTCTACTCTATCCTATGGGGCTACATGGACTTGAACTGACTCAATGGCAGTGGGTTGGTTTTTGTTTTCAGTATGGCTGATAGACTCTGTTCAGCCGGGGGCAGCAAAAGCAAAAAGAAGACAGCACTATCTGGGCAGTGCCTCTTCCGGTGCATTGTTTACTTATTGCTGGGCTGGGACAAGAAGGAGGCAGGTTGGAATCAGAACACTTGGGGCTGAATCTTGCCGCTGCCGTGCCCTTGGCCCCCATTCTGCCCCAAGAAGTGGAGACGGAGGTAGCCTTCACTGAGGGGGCCTCAGGACCAAGGTGCTGGTTGTGCTAAAGGACCACCCTAATGCTTTCATAGTAGACCACCAGCGCCTAGCACCCTTTGAGTATGAAGAGCCCACACTCACTGCTAATGAAAGAAAGAGTCAATTCTGACTCATAGCGACCCTGAAGGACAAAGTAGACCTGTTTCTGAGACTGTACATCTTCATGGGAGCAGACAGCCTCATTTTTCTCCTACCAAGTGACTGGTAGATTTGAACGGCTGGCCCTGGGCTTCAAATCCAACACTTAAGGCTTCAGTTTTCTTTGTGTGACCTTTGCTGTTTTCTCCACTCTCTCTTTGATAGGAGTAGAGATGTGTAGTCAGTACTAGATCATATTATTAGCCATCTTGCTTCTTCTAACCTGCTCGCTGCCATCTCCCTATTGCTCCAAACGCCTGTGTCCAGCCCTAGAAACATGCCTTGCTTCTCAAGGTCCCATGGTGACTATGTGTCCACACCCTTCTGTTTTAGCCTGGTTATTTCAACTACTTCATTTAACTATGTCTATAACATGTCTACTAGAGCGGTCCCAAAAAACAAAATTGTGAATTGGGTACTGGCTTACAGAATAAATCCGTTTTCTATTCAGCCATTTGTACACAATTTGTTTCCCGTCATTGATTGCAGTCCCTGCAATATAACATCACTTATCCCACTTTGACCCCTATTTACATTCCTCCTCCTATCTTAACCCTTCTGAAATTTGTCCTTGGGTAAGTGCTTCCCTTTTGATCTCAAATGATTAATTACTCTAAGGAATGAGTGGTGTCACTGCTCCCTGGTGGTGGCGGTGTTGCCCTTTTAGATCTACGTATCATGCACAAGTAGAATTTTGCTGAAGATCACGCAACAATGGCTGCAGCAGTAGATGGACAGGAGAGGCTAGCGGCTCAAGCTGGATCTAGAAGAGGCCATGGAACAGGGATATCATTGCTGAGTCAGATGGATCTTGGCTGAAAGCAGAGAATACCAGAAAGATGTTTACTTGTGTTTTATTGGCTATGCAAAGACATTAAACTGTAATAAATCCATAATAAATTGTGGTTAACTTTGAGAAAATTGGGAATTCCAGAACACTTCATGGTGCTCATGAGGAACTTGTACACGGATCAAGAGGCAGTATTGCAAACAGAACAAGGGACTGCATGGTTTAAAAACCAGGAAAGGTGTGTCATGGTTGTAGCCTCTCACCATACTTATTCAGTCTGTATGCTGAACATATCATCAGAGAAACTGGATTCCATAAAGAAGAATGTGGCATCAAGGTTGGAGGAAGGCTTATTAGTAACCTACCATATGCAGATAATACAACCTTGCTTGCTGAAAGCAAGGAAGACTTGAAGCCCTTGCTGATGAAGATCAAGAATGTCGGCCTTCAATATGTATTATGGTGCAGTGTAAAGCAGACATAAATCCTCACAATTGGACCAATAGGTAACATCATGATAAATGGAGAAAAGATTGAGGAGTCAAGGATTTTACCATGCTCATGGAAGCAGCGGGCAAGAGATCCAAAGACATGTTGCATTAGGTAAGTCTGCTGCACCAGACCTCTTCCGAGTATTGAAAAGCAAGGAGGTTACTTTGAGGACTAAGGCACCCCTGACCCAAGCTATGAGATTTTCAGTTGCCTCCTAAGCAGGTGAAAATCGGGACACCGAACAAGGAGGACTGAAGAAGAATGGATGTGTTTCAATGGTGGCGCTGGAGGAAACTGTCGAAAGCACCATGGACCGCTGGAAGGACACCCCAGTCTGTCTTGGAAGAAGGGAGGCCAGAGTGGTTCTTAGAAGCAAGTATTGCTAATAGTGACCAGTCCCTACAGAAAAAAATCATGCTTGTTAAAGTGGAGGGACAGCGGAAAAGCAGAAGGCCCTCAAGGGGCTGGATTGACACCATGGCTGCAACAGTGGGCTCAGGCACAGGAACAAATGCAAAGGATTGCACAGGACCACGCAGTGTTTTGTTTTTGTTCCTCTTATGCATAGGGTCGCTATGGGTCAGGACTGACTTGATGGCATTAACAATAACAAGATAGGGTTGCTGTGAGTCAGAGTTGACTCGATGGTAGTGAGTTTGGTTTGTTCAGTATGTTTGAAAATTGACCTATTGGATAAGTTTACTTCCAACTCTGAAGGGTGACTAAGGGTCACAATCTCAGAGGTTCCACTAGTCTATCTGACCATCAAGCCAATTTTTTGTTATAATTTTGAATTTTATTTCACATTTTCCTCTATTCAAGACCCTTTAATGTGATTCCTTACAAAGCAGTCAGCAGTGATAGCTGGGCACCATCTAGTTCTTCTGGTCTCAGGGTCACGGTCCATTAGTCTACTGGACTAGGTTTTTCCAAAGTCTTGATTTTCATTATTCTTCTTTCCTTGAGATGGGTAGAGATCTATATTTGGACCTTAGGAAACAGAGGAAAGATCTAGAAAGCAAAGCTATGGATAGAGGTATAAACATAAGTGTATACACATGTAAATATTGCCCTAGGTACATATATTTATATGGCAATACATTGAGAAAGTATACAGACTTTGGGGCTCTGCTCAAGCCCTCTCTCAATGCAAGAACACTTTGTTCTAGCAACCTGGCATTCTATGCTGCTCACCCTCCCAACACGATAAAGACAAACTGAGTGCAGAAGCAAATTTGGTGAAGAAAGCTGATGGTACCTGGCTATCAAAAGATATAGCATCTAAGGTCTTAAAGGCTTGAAGATAAACAAACAGCCATCTAGCAGAGAAGCAACAAGCCCATATGGAAGAAGCACACCAGCCTATGCGATCATGAGATGATGGCAGACTCAGGTAACAGGCATTAGGAGACCCAAAACAAAAAATACAACATACTGTTAAAAACGAGGGGGCTCAGAGCAGAGACCCAAAATACATCTGTAGAAAATAGGACTACCTCTCACAGAACGGTCATAAGGAAGGGATGAGTCAACCAGGGCACAGTATAGCATCAGTGAAAAACACAATATTCCTCTGGTTCTTTGAGGTTTCCTCACCCCCTACTATCATGATCCCAGTCCTTCCTTTCAGTTCTGGCTAGACTAGAGCATGTACATTGGTACAGATAAGAGCTCCCGACACATGGAATCCAGGTCAGGTAAACCCTCAGGAACAGAAATGGGAGTAGCAATACCAGGAGGGTTGAGGGAGGTTGTGGCAGGAGGGGAGGAAGGGGGAACAGATTGCAATTATCAACGCATATCCCGCTCACCCCCCAGGGTGATGAACAACAGAAATGTGGGTGAAGGGAGACAGCAGTTGGTATGATATGAAAATTATAATAATTTATCATTTATCAAGGGGTCACGAGGGTGTTGGGGGAGGGAAAAAAGGAGCTGATACCAAGAAAGTGAATGTTTAGAAAAAGATTATGGCAACATATGTACAACTATGCTTGATACAATTTATGTATGGCTTGTTAAAAGTTGTAAGAGCCTCCAATAAAATGATCTTTAAAAAAATTTCTACCTTAGATGACCGCTCATGAGCTTTTAAGATCCCAGTCTCTGCATACCAAGAGTAAGATGTAGAGCACCGTCTTTGTGGGTTATGTTATGCCAGTTGACCTTGGTTTCACCTAAAACCATGGCTTTGAGCCCCGAAGCCCCTACAGGCCATTATGCTGGAGGATGGGCCCCTAGGCCAGAAGGCATGACAGTGGTGGCAGCATACCAGTGACTGAGGATGAGTCAGGACCAGTGACCGCTGGTTACGTTGTCGTAGGATCGTCAAGTTGCTGACCACCACTCCGGGGCTCAGCCCTGGGAGCTGCCTGATGTTGAAATCATGACTGGTTCGTTACAGAGTTAGCTCTGATGTTAGGGAGATAAGCAGGTTTGCTTGTTCTCGATCCCTGCTCAGTCTTCTGTGTCCTTCCCTCTCAGCCTTCCTGGTTGCAGGGCTTGTTCAGGATGAGCTGAGCAGAACGCTGTCAGGTTCCAGTAGACAGTTTGGAAAGGACACAGCCAACTTCAGAGAACCAGGCTTGCCTGTCCTTGGTTGCGTGACTAATGGCCTTCTTTAGGGGAAAGTTCGCTGTGGTTACAGCATCTTCAGTACTCATGCCCAGGATGAGAGCATCTACTTCATGCTCCTTCCACCTCTCCGTGGCATTCGAAGTCTGAACATGGGAAATGAGCAATACAGTGTTGGAGCTTTAGAGTCCTAGAAAAAGGGCCATGTTTATTTCCTCCCAGGGCCGGGAAAGGCAAGTGACATTTGAGTCTTGCCAACCACGAGAAGTAAATTGTCACCCAGTTGCTTTTTCTTCAACGGCCCTGAGTGTGATTGAGAATTCTCCCACCACCGCAGCTGGTGGGCTGTTTTTAACCTTTATCCTACGTGGGTGGCCTTTCTTCTTTCTTCTTTCAGAAATGGACCTGGCATTCTTGAACTGTGGCCCACTGCCCTCCCCTTACTGTGAGGCAGTATAATTAGGCCTGTGCTGACACAGGCGGGGCACCCGGAGTCAGCGTCGCCTTGGCAGCACCTGGGCCTCTCGCTATAATTAGGCTGGTCTTTAGGTTTGAAATAGGTGGTTCCAGGGAAGAAAAGAAGGGGCAGGTGGTGAGACAGAAATGAAAGGTTTTAGAAGCCTACTATTTCCCCACATCGTTAAAGGAATTGCTGAGGGAGAACAACAGGCCGTTGTGAATACTGCGAGTTTGAAAATCAGGAAAGGTGTGCATTAGGCTTGGCTCCTCACCATACGTGCTCGATCTATATGCCGAGCAGATCATCGGAGAAGCTGACTTAGAAGAAGAAGAATGTGACAGCAGGATGGGAGGAAGGCTTATTAACAACCTGTCATATGCAGATGACACAACCTTGCTTGCTGAAAGCAAGGGTGGCTCGAAGCACTTCCCAATGAAGATCAATGATTGTAGCAGCGGTTCTCGACCTGTGGGTCTCACCCCTCTGGGGGGTTGAATGACCCTTTCACAGGGGTCACCCGATTCCTAACAGTAGCAAAATTACAGTTAGGAGGTAGCAATGAAAATAATTTTATGGTTGGGGGTCACCACAATATGAACTGTATTAAAGGGTCGTGGCATTAGGAAGGTTGAGAACCACTGGATTGCAGCTTTCAGTGTGGATTATGACTCAATGTCAAGAAGATCAAAGTCCTCGCAACTGGCCAGTAGGTAACCGTGATCAATGGAGAAACGGTTGAGGTTGTCAAGGATTTTATCTTGCATGGATTCACAACCAATGCTCATGGAAGCAGCGGGCAAGAGAGCCAAAGACACGTTGCATTAGGTAAGTCTGCTGCACCAGACCTCTTCCAAGTATTGAAAATCAAGGAGGTTACTTTGAGGACTAAGGCGCCCCTGACCCAAGCTATGGGATTTTCAGTTGCCTCCTAAGCAGGTGAAAATCGGGACACTGAACAAGAAGGACTGAAGAAGAATGGATGTGTTTGAATGGTGGCGCTGGAGGAAACTGTCGAAAGCACCATGGACCGCTGAAAGGACACCCCAGTCTGTCTTGGAAGAAGGGAGGCCAGAGTAGTCCTTAGAAGCAAGAATGGCAAGACTTTGTCTATGTACTTTGGATTCATAAAGAAGGCATCCTGCTTGGTAAGGTGGAAGGACAGCGAAAAAGAGGAAGGCCTTCGAGGAGATGGCTTGGCACAGTGGCCGCAGCAATGGGCGAGGGCATGGGAACATTGCGAGGATGGCGCCGGACAGCGCGGTATTTCGTTCTGTTGTGCACAGGGTTCCTTTCCGTCAGAACTGGCTTGATGGCACCTAACAACAACTAAGGGAGGAGACAGGTGCTATAATTTTGGTTCTCCCTCCCCTCCCCGAGAGAGCAGGATCGATAGACCTTAGGTGCTCATGTCTTCCCCTCTTGCGTTGCTCCAGTAGTGACATTCTTAATGGCCTGCTATGGCCCCGGGTAAAGGACTCTGGTGGTGCAGTGCGTACACATTGGCCTGCTAACCACATGGGCAGCTGTTTGAAACCCCCAATGGCTCTGTGGGCGAAAGATGAGGCTCTCTCCTCCAGTAAACAGTTCCAGTTTCAGAAACCCACAGCAGCCATTCTACCAGGCCCTAAAACGTCGCTGTGAGTCAGCCTCAATTAGACGGCAGCCTGGTTTTTCAGTTTGTGTACCTGAGGAGTCAGTGAGTGGGAAGAACTAGGCTCTTGAATCAGATGTGGTTTCAAACCTTGGCCCAACTTGAGCCTAATCACCGTGGTCATTTTGGCCAAAATTCTTACCATCTCTGAGCAGAAGTTTCCTTCCTGTCCAATGGGGCTCGCTCGTGAGTGGAGCTTCGTGCAAGTCGATCAGATCATTCTTCTGTTGCTTTGGCGCGCACTCAGTCCGAGGAGTGTGAGGAAGCCGTGGGGAAAGCCACGCGCCTTCCCTGCACGGCATTTATGACAGATGGCACGGCGCGATTGGAGGGGGAGAAACTCAAGTCAGAGTGAATACTTGAAACACACAGGCTTTCGTTGCGAGGGGAGGGGAGCGGAGCCTGAGCGTGGCGCTGGAAGTAGTAAGGATGGAGCAGAGGGTTTCAGCGGAAGGACGGATACAGCGGAAACACCGACTCACTTGGGCCATGGCAGGGAGGGCATGAGACTAGAGGAGCCCCAGGACAGCTCTGACCGGTGCTTGGCTCTGGCTAGGTCTTTGGAGAACGCAGGACCACGCCCAGGTGCCCTCCGGCACGTTTCACAGTAGCCCAAAGGCGGAGATACCTGCAATATCTCAGCAGGTGCAAGAGGGACACCTGTGAGAGCCGACCCCGAGGGGAGTGCCTGGCTTTCCTGGCCCTCGCCATTTTCCCACTTTGTCAGGGTGCAGCTTTACCGCTTAAAAAAAACACACAACTCTCCATTAGTTGAAATTATTTGGGTTCTCTGCCTTCCTCGGGCGCTGGCCTTCGCGCATTTGAAGTGCAGTTGCCCACTCGGCCATTCGGACTCCCAGCAACCCTGTAGGACAGAGTAGAACTGCCTGGCTCGTCCTTCTCCTGTGGAGCAGCTGGTGGGTTTTGAACAGCTGACGTTGTGGTTAGCAGCTGAGTGTTTAACCATCCTTGCACCAGCAGGGCGCCTTAATATAGACGTACAGTAAGTTACTGCTCAGCCATTAGGAGAGAGAGACTGTCCCGAGGCACGCCGGAGGCAACACGGTGCCACCTGAAAACACGCTGAGCACAAGAAGTCAGTGCAAAAGGACAAACACTGTAGGATGTCGTGGTTACATTGTTAGGTGCCTTCAGGTCAGTTCTGCCTCATGGCAACCCTGCGCACCACGGAATGCAACAGTGCCCGGGCCCGGCTCTGCGCACAATGATCCTACGCACAGGCAATAAGCAAATATGTAGGAACCAAACATTGTGAATGAATGAGAGCCCTGGTGGCGCAATGTGTATGCACTGGGCTGCAAACTGCAAGGCCAGCAGCTCGAAACCACCAGACCCTCCGCAGGAGAGAGACAGGCTTTCTTCTCCCGTAGAGGTATCGTCTCAGAAACCCTATCCTAGAGGGTCGCTGTGAGTTGGCATGGGCTTGATGCCAGAGAATTTGTTTTGGTTTTCTGGGTTTGAGGGGTGGAGGAAGAGGGAGAATTTTTGGGGGGGGGGGGTCACTAAGTGTACGTCAAAGCTAGTGAAATCTTTTGGACGAGAATAGAAAGAAATGTGGCACAACTTGGAAAATGTCATCTAGGTCACACGGGGTTGTAACTGTGAGTCTTGCCTTGGTGAGGGTTTTACTGTGCGTATTTTCACCACAGTTGAAATAAAAACAACTATAAAGGTCTCTAAAGCTTTAACAGCAGCCACAAAGGAGCAGAGGGCTACTGTGATCCAGGAGGTTTGAGAGACACTGGATTCCATGTGGTACTTCTCTTGCAGGCCTCTCAGACTTTCATGTGTTAGCGTGGTGGTGAGTGGCTAAGGAGGAGGCACAAGACGCAGCATTTCTCCAGCGTTGACCAGGAAAGCCACACGTTGGTTAGCTCCTTCATTCAAAGGCGTGAGCCTGGTGCCTGAGGACTATCTTTTGGGAAGTGCTCCTGGAAGATTCCAGTTGCAGAAGAGTGGCCGAGGACGAGGAGCTTCTAGGTGGCCGAACGTGTTTGTGTTTTATAGAATGCCTGATACTGTCCTCACCTGAACTCGCAACGTCCTGTTTCTGCATCAGAATTGACCCTCACCTTGGCATAGGAGTTAAAATGTCATTTTCCCCTCCTGTGATGGTTTTAAGGCCTCTAAGCAGTTAAACCCGCATCTCTCTGCAGGTCATGTACAGGCGGATTCTGCAGCAGGCGGGATTTATCCAGTTTGCACAGCTTCAGTTCCTGGAAGCTAAAGAGCTCTTCAGGTAATTTAAGGTGTCGGTAGCAAGAGGTTCACGGCACTTTCCCTCCTTTGCACGTGTCTTCGATGATGTTCTCTGGCAAAACCTATTTCACCTGGGATGTTGTGGTGGAATGATGTTTCTGTGTTGCACACGGAATAGTGGTGCCTGTATGTAACAGTGGCCGTTGCTCGGTAACAGTGGTCTTCATGCTAGCAACCCCACTTGTCTGCCCTTCCCCCTGGTAGTCTTCATATAACCTCTGCATTGAGAGGGAGCGGGTGGGAGTTTGCTGAGGGACGCATACTGGAGTTGTGTGAATAATGGTTAAGGGCTTCGAGGTTGTTTAGCAAGGAGAATTCTAGAGTGAATTTCTACCACATGGAGGAGTCTTGGGGAGATAGGGTCTGTTCCTCCTTTTCTCTAGAGCTGGAACATGATCTGAGCAGCCCTGGTGGTGAACTGGTTACCCGTTGGGCTGCTCACCACATGGTCAGCAGTTTGAAACCACCGCGTGTTCCACGGGAGAAGGATGGGGCTTTCTACTCCTGTAAACAGTTACAGGCTCGGAAATTCACAGGGGCAGTTCAGTCCTGTCCTAACGGATCGCTTTGAGTTGGTATTGACTCAGTGGCAGTACATTGACATGATCTGAGTTTAGACAAAGAGACCCAGTCTTCCCGGGACACGGACGGAACACTTTCCTCTCTCAGAATACTCTTGAAATGATCCGTTCAGAATTTTAGCTCTCTTTCCCTCAGGAGGTCCCTGCTGACGTGTGAATGAATCCTGTACCAGTTGACAGCTCTGCGATGGGTGTTCTTTCCCTGGTCCCTCCCTTCCTCATCCAGAACCAACAGAAACCCAAACAGAACTTACTGCCATCAGGTCAGTGCCCACTCAGGACAGGGTAGACCTCCCCCTGTGGGTAGAAAGCCCCTTCTTTCTCCTAAAGAGGCACTGGTGGTTTTGAACTGTGGACCTTGCAGATGGCAGCACCCATGCATCACCACTACACCACCAGCTCTTCGATTCTCTCTCACCCAGGAGGGGAAGGGGAACTAGAGACATGTGAAGCCCATGCCTGTTCTCCCACACTCCTTTGCTCTCAGCCTGCTTCCCCTGGGGCTCATGCATTTTATGTGTGTGCCCAGTGAGGTCACTGCCCCTCGCATGATTGCTCATCCCTCCTTGGAAAAGGTCAAGTTAAACCTTCTGGGACAGTCTTTAAATATCCTCCCAAAGCCCAGCCTATAAAGTGAGTGTCCCGAATGCCTCACCAGAATAGATTCGGCCCCATGTAGAACCACCTAAATCAGAGGGTGTACATAGCCTCAGAATGGACCAGTGGCGGGCAGCACGCTACCTGCACCACTGTGTAGGATGTTCGCCTCCCTCCCCAGGCATGTGCTAAGTTAGGCCGGCCCACAGGGATAAGGTTTAGGGCCCTTTCACACAGTCATTTGTAAAGCACACAGAATTCTGAGCCCAGCGGGACTCATTCACCCAGTAGGAATGCCCTGCCTAACTTGTAAAGCTGTTGCCGTGGAGTGAGAACTCTGCGCTAGCACTTGATGTTCCCGGGACATCAGCGATGTTGGGTTTAGACTATAGATACCTTTCTGCCCTGTGGACGCAATTTCTTGGCTGTAAGTCTGAGATGTGTCCCGGTGGTGCTGGAGACCTCCTCACATGGGTAATGTGTGTGCCCTAAGACTGATTCATGAGTGAATCGGAAACCAGGGGTAACTGCTCATAAATCATCGAGCTGGGCCTCATTCTCAAAATCCTCCCCAACATAGAACTCCAGCGCATAACTTAACTTTGCCACCTAGGTTACAAGGGACATATGCCATGTGTCTGCCTCTCCAGATTTTACTACCTGCCCTTATCCCCAACTCTGCCCAGCACTTTCTTCATTTGGCACATGGCCTAAGCACCAGTGCAGGGGTCGAAGGCTCCGTAGGGTCCCTGCTTCTATGACGGGAGGTCACTAGTCTGGAGAAAGCGTGCAAGAGTTATGCAGCAAAGAAGCTTGCCAGGGTTGAGGGCGCTGTTAACTGCTGCCAATGTAAACAAGAAGGACGAGACCTGGATTCTAATGGTATGCTCGAAACTCTCTGGAAAATCCCACGAATGCTTCTGCATCACATTATAAGATCATTGATGAGAAAAATCACAAGTAGTTTCTTTCAAAGCATTTATTTATGGACAACCCCGTAAGCTGTTTATCATTTCGCGACAGGAAAGGCATTCATTTCAGAATAGCAGCACAGCTGTCCATCTGGTATACCATCCATTGTGTTGCTGTCTTTGCTGCGGCGACCCAGAAGTTCAGGAGCCCGCGTGGCATAGTGGTTACGAGTTACGCTGTGATCCACAAAGTCAGGAGTTCAAATCACCAGCCTCTCCGTGGGAGAGACTTTCTACTCCCGTAAAGAGTTGCAGACTGGGAAACTCGCAGGGGCAGTTCCTCCCTGTAGGGTCACTGTGAGTTCGCATCAGCTGGATGGAAATGAATTTGAGCGAGTGCTAAGTTTGACGTGTAAGTGTGTCAGATGTTTGGGCACCTCAGCGCTCTGTTATTGGCATGTCGTTTGTCGGGGGCACGTGGCTCTGAACTGGTGCTGGAGCGGCTGGCCAACGAGGACAGCCGCTTTATAGCGCTTGCCCGGATGCCCAGCTCCCCACTACTGTGTGCACACATGCACACCCTCCAGTGTTGTTTTGTGTGCCTACGTGTACTCTCTCTCTCTTTTTGCTTCATTTAGTTTGACACTGTAATTGCAGAAGCGGCCAGCTTGATGCCCGGGAGCTGATCTCTCTCTACCCCTTCCTGTTGCCTACCTCCTCCTCCTTCACGCGGGCTCACCCTCCTCTCCACGAGTACGCAGACCTGCACCAGCTCACGCGAGGGGACCAGGAGAAGATGGCCCAGTGCAAGCGGTTCCTCATGAGCTACTTGAATGAAGTCCGCAGCACCGACGTAGCAAACGGCTACAGGGAAGACGTCGACACGGCCTTGCTCAAGCTCTATGCGGAGACGGACCACGACAGCCTGCTGGACCTCCTGGTCACCGAGAACTTCTGTCTGCTAACCGACAGTGCCGCCTGGCTAGAGAAACACAAAAAGTGAGTATTTTCTTATGGCGTACCACCCCACTGCCGCCACCCAGCCCTCCTCCATCCATTGCCCCTTGCTAGGAAGCCAGCCGTTTGTGAAGTCCCCGAAGCTTACTTAGCCCCTATGATGTGTTGCGTTCCCAAGAGGTTTACCGAGTGGCTGCCATGAAATCATCACGACGACAGGAGCAGGGTGCTGCCCCAGAGTGGCCTGCAGACTAATGGAAAAGGTCTTGGAGGGCTTGAGCCCGGAGACCAGTGCTTTCAGCGTCGGGCAGTTTGGAGGAACTCTGGGGGTGTAGTGGCCGTACATTGGGCTGCCATCTGCAAGGTGGACGTTTCAAAATCACCAGCAGCTCCGCAGGAGAAAGACGGGCTTTCTACTCCCAGAAATAGTTACAGTGTCACATACTCACAGGGCATCTCTAACCTGCCCTAGAGGGTCACTATGAGTCAGTCTTGACTCCATGGCAGTGAATTTGGCTTTGTTTTGAACAGTCTGGAACTAGAAATAGCCTTTGTTAGGGGATGGATTGATTCTTAGGTTTCCCCCCTCCTCAGTCTAGGAATCATGAGTGAAATAAATCACACTCGTGTTAATAAAATTAATAGTAAACATTAGTGATTGGTAGGTAGCCACGCTGAAGAGAAGTCGGTTTAAAAAAGGAGCCGGAGGTTTGGGGGTGGGGGGGTTCGGATTCTGTTAGGAGCCCTGGCGATGTGGTGGTTACACATTGGGCAGTAACCTCAAGGTCAGCAGTTTGAGACCACCAACTGCTTCTTGAGAGAAAGACAGGTCTTTCTACTCCCTTAGAGAATTATAGTCTCGGCACCCACAGGGGCTGCTTTACCTTGTCCTGTAGGGTGGCTGGGAGCTGGATTGTGTTGAATAAAAGCTAACGGTTCAAAACTATTTCTTCATCCTTTGTGTGACTCACTAGGTGCCCAACTCAAATGCTAAGGAGTCCTGATGGCACCGTGTTTAAGTGTTCAACTGCTAACTGGTCGGTCAGCAGGCCACTCCATGGGAGAGAAACGAAGTAGTCTGCTTCTGTAAGATTTATAGCCTTGGAAGTTCTATGGGGCACTTGTGCTGTGTCCTGTAAACCCTAAACCAAACCCACTGGCCTTGAGTCAATTCTGACCATGAACTGTCACAGGAGTAGTAGGTAACCTCATCTCTCTCCTGCAGAGTGACTGGTGTGTTTGAACCACCGACCTTATGGTTAGCAAGCCCAGTGCTAATCTCATAGCGCATCCAATTGACTGGATGGCAGTAGTTTTTAATTTTTTTCTTAAACCCATTATTTTCTGTGCACCAGGCACTTAAATACATACTAGCTAAGTTGATTGGACTAGTCAGCTTTCTTTGGGCAAATAAGTAGCATCACATGGCTAGCCCTCAGTTTCTTCATCTAATTCAGGAATCACCCAAGCCCTTTGTTTTTAAAGGTTAATGGGAAATGAAGGGTTTGAGTGATTTCCTGTTTTCATTAAGCAATAAGAGTTTTGGTGAGGTTTATCTTGGTATGAATTGGAACTGGCTACCACCCAGGAGTCCCATAAAGAGCCAGGGCTTCTATGTTAGCTCCTGTTCATTTACCCTGGGGTGGGTCAGCTCTGTAATTGGACTCTGTGTGCGTGCTGGCTCTTGGAGTTACTGGTATACACTATGGACTGATCTTATTGTGGCTTGTGGTGAGTCCACGTGTGCAGAGGATTGTGCCCCACAGCTGCTTCAAGCGTGGGTCCTTTAAGAAGCAGATCGCCAGGCCTTTTTTCTGAGGTGCCATCTTCTAGGGTAGGAGGGAGGTCAAGCGTGGTTCAATGGTTGGCACACCGGGACATCATTATTTTGTGTAGGAGCCAGCGCATGCACTGCTGCCTCGTGTTAGTGACTTGGGAAGGTGGGACCTGGAGAGCCAGTGTAGCGACTTTCTTAACACGTAAACAACAGAGAGCGGTTCACACAAATACTTCAACAGCTGGAGTGTTTGCTTGTTGAGGGGGGCCAGGTCTGACATCTCACTGGATTGATGAGCTGACTCCAGTTCCCTCTGGGAAGGGGGTAGGCCAGGTGCTTGCCACTGCAGAACTTGGGAAGCCTGATAAAGGCGCACTGCCTGGGTGATGCCAGTGTTACCGCGAGCCTTTCCTGTTATCATTGCAGAAGTCAAGGGTTTGGAAGCTACTCACATGTCTCGTAAGTACTGAAACCCCAGAAAAAACAGACTCTCTGCCTTTGCGTCGATGCTGACTCATACTGACTCTATAGGGCAGGGGAGAACTACCCCTGTGAGTTTTCCAGACTGCGACTCTCTAGGGGACTAGGATGCCTCATCTTTCTCCCAAGGAGTGGCTGGTGGTTCTGAACTGCTAGCCTAGTAGTTAGCAGGCCAGTGAGTAGCCAGGACACCACCAGGGCTCCTGGATTAAAGCTCAGGTCCTCGAATCCTGGATGCCCTCCTCTGCCTTCCCTCTGGGGTACCTGGGCCATGTTGGCAGTTACCGCCGTTGTTCTTATTCCTCACCCCTTCCAAGTATTTTTCTGTTATCTCATGACAGGCTAATCATTTTAACTGAAGAGCTATGAAATTGTACTAATATTTGAAGCAAATTAGAAAGCACTCCCATATGTAATTTCCTCACATATGATTGTCGGGTTTTTGTTGTTTCAGCATATCTTAGATTGGAGTGTGAACCTTTTGGGAAGCTGATAAGCCATAACTTATGGGCACCCTCAGTCCCTTGGTTATAAACCGCTAACTCATGTACAAATCAACAACCCAAAGTGATGCAGCAGCCTATGTGGAACCTATTGCACTGACGTTCTAGGGATTAACAGTTGGGCACTACTTTGCAATGCACATCAAAACATTACTTTGACAACCTTATTGTTAAAGATTTTCCATTATATCTGGAAGGGGTTCTTTCTTATTTTGTGTATTGAAAAGTACACTATATATTAAAACAGACATTTAACCAAAGCTAGATATTAGCCATACATTACCGTTCCAACTTAGCATGACTACCTTCTCTCATAATCCGGGGACTGGCCTGTACTAAACATAAATCAGCAAAATGGAACATCCCAAGTTGGCTATGCAAGTCCCAGGTGGGCAGAAATAGGAAGTGCCCCGAACCAGGGTGTGTTAGTGTGGGTGCTGCCCACAGTAGATGGCAGGCAGAGACTGTGCTGACCGTGTTGGTATCTTGCAGGTACTTTGCACTTGGACTGCTTTACCATTACAATAACCAAGACGCCGCTGCCCTTCAGGTTAGTCCGTCTTAACATGATTTAGAATCTGGTGCCTTCTAACGTCAAGAAAACAAGCATGACAGGTTTGTTAGGGAACTCCCTGACCTAGTGCACGTGCTTTTACAGAACCCTACAAAATAGTGAGGAGGAAGGTTTCTTAGTGAGGTGGTAGCCAGGAGCATACCTTTTATTTTGTCTTTAGACCTCTCTGAAGCACATCACCAAGGTAGAGTTCCTGAGAATGCTGAAGGTAAAAACACGATTTCTCACCAGCCAGCAAGGCACGTAACCATCGCTGGCTTGTCAGCTGATGGCGGCTGTGTGTGGCAGGTAGACTTTCCGCTGTTAGAATAACTACTAGCAAATAGAGACAGCAGGAGCACTAGGTGGCCAAAGCACCGAGCTTTGTCTAAACCACGACATCTCACCGTCACGGTCTACAAAGGACTGCAGCCACCAAGTCCCATGGTGAGGAAGTGGGAAGTGGCACTCAGCTGGCAGCAGTGGGCCGATGGCTTCTTTCTGGGGCTAGGCATCGCCAGCGGTAGCTTGTCTCTTTCAGAATAAGCATTTTTCGTGCCCGCCCCTCTCCTCGTACATTTGACTTTCTATTTGCACGACTGTGACGCCACTGAAAACAGAAAGAAAGAGAAAGCACATGGTGCTTAGTTTCTTTTCAGTTTCCTGAGCCATATCCTCAGCATTACTGATTTCTCTGGGCCAAACTGAACAAGCTCGCTGCCATCGAGCCACTTCCGACTCAGAGTGACCGTGTAGGGCAGGGCCACCCCCTGCCCCCAGCGCACTGCACCCGTGGGTTTGCGCAATTGGAGCTACAAGAGTTGAAAGCTTCATCTTTCTCTCTCAGAGACGATGGTGGGTTCAAAGTGCTGACCTTGAGGTGGCAGCCGACTCATAAAACCACTGCACCACCAGGAAAAAGTGGTGATGGTGGTAGTGGTGAGAGTGCTTTAAGCATTTCAAAGTTCCCTCCTACTTTGGAATGTATTTTAAAAGGCCAAGTGAGTGAGCTTCCGTCCCTTTTCTAAGCCAGTTCTATGAGATCTGTAGCTTGACAAGAGCCACAGAAACGGCACGGCACTTCCTATGTCCTGTCGCCCTCTCCCCCTCCCCTCCTAGTTGTGGGTGAGCATCGTGAACGGAGAGATCCACGACCCCACGCGCGCCGACCTGTATGACTACGTGGTGGACTTCCTGACCTACTGCTCAGACCGGGAGCTGGTGTGGCGGCACGCGGACTGGCTGCTGCAGAAGAGTGAGGAGGTGTGTGCTTCGTTCCCGCGCCCTTCGCTGGCCTGGGCAGAGCAACCCAGCAGAAACTCGATTCCCACTCTACTTTCTTTCTCTTGGAAAGGCTTCATTTCCTATCACTTTCTCAAGGGGAAACATTTCATTGCAGTTGAATAGAGAACGTTAAAATTTGTCATCCAAGCAGTTTTTTAAATGGTTGCGAAATAGGGTGACAAAATTTACCACATGAGCACTTTCTACTTTGACACTAGATACATCCAGCGTGGTGCAGCCATCTCCGCTACCTCCAAGCCTTTCCCATCACCCCACACAGCACAGTGTGTCATTCAGCACCTGCCCTTGAACCATATGAACGCCAGCTCCTCCAGAAGTCCTGTGTCTGTGCTTCTGAGACCCTTCAGTCTTCCATGCTCTTCAGAATCTTCTTTCTAGGCAGGCCCCCCTGATAGCCAAGGTTAAGCCAGGGCAGTTTCTTAGCAAGTTCTTAACAACTTTGTTAAATGGGCATGAAACCAACTCTCGAAGTGGGGCCCTTTATCTTCTGTGGGGTGGAGCAGGTGAGGCGGAGACTTAACAATGTCTGATCCTTGGAAGGAAGGAGAAAGCTTTAACACCAGGCAAGCTGCTGCCCCTGTTTCTGCTCCCTCCACCCCTTAGGCTGTGGAGGAAGGGAGGATACTGTGGCCAGGACTGGGCTCCTCTTGGAGGACCAGGAGGTGATGGCCCTAGAAAAGTATGGGCTGTGGGTAGGGGCTGCGGGGAAGGCAGTATGTGCCGGCCAGAGTGACAGAATCCCTCAACTGGAGGCAAGAGGACATTTCCGTTTTCACAGTCACAGAGGTCTATGTGCATTTCCCTGACTGACTCCTGAGTGGCAAACTCGCTTTCTGACACTGGACCTTGATGTGGAGTTTCTAAGAATTGCTCCCGTGACTGTCTTTCTACAGTTAGAAGTGAAACACATTCCTCATGGCACTGCCCTAACTGGGAGGTGGAAGGCCAGTGACCGTGTGCCTTGGGAATCTTTTACTCCACCTGTGCTTTGCCCTGTGCACACATGCAGGGCACAGCCCACATGTTCCTGCATCACGAATCTGTGAGAATCATAAGTTTAGACTTGACCCAGTGCTGGTATAGGGTATCAGCTGGCATTGACTGTCTTCTGCAAACCAGTTCATGTACCTAGCACTTCACATGTGTTGTCCCTTTGAAACATCAATCTTGATTCCATGGGTACCCCTAGGTGGTGCAGCCAGTTAAGTGAGAGTGGAAAGGTTGGAGGTTTGACTCCACCCAGAGGCTTCTTGGAAGCCAGGCAGAGTGCTCTGTTGCCCAGAGGTCACAGCCTTGAACACCCAATGAAGCAGCTCTCTCCTCTGCACACCCGGCTCACCATGAGTCTGGATTGACTCGAGGGCCACTACCAGCAGGAGCACTGCCCCATAGGATGGATATGACTTACAGGTAGGAAAACAGGGACTCAGAGAGGTCAAGACACTTTCCCAAGGTCATACAGTTGTTGAAGTTGAGTCACATCCAGGCTAGCCCAACCCCAAATTCATACACATAACAGCTATGTTATTTCTCTGTGTGTGTGTGTGTGTGTGTGTGTGTGTGTGTGTGTGTGTGATATACGGAGTACGAGTGCACATGTATAAGGGGTCAAGTGAGGTGCCACGGGTTCGTTTCTCTTCTTCCCTATTTAGACTGACCTTCAGTCAGATGCCCCAGGTGATCACTGCAGGAAGGCAGCCAGGTGATCTTGTCCAGTGACCAGCAGGGCCACTCTGAGACCGGTCATGTATCTGTCACTGCAGGCACATGATAGATCATCACTGTTGAGAGAACAAAGGGTTAACTATCCTGAATCTCCAGGATTTTAAAACAGCCTCTCATCGCACTTGATAGCAAGTGACCACCCTTGGTCTCTGGTAACCTTTAATATTGAGAATTTGTCACTCCTAGTTTGCAAAACAGGATGTTAATAGTGCTTCATTCTTTAGGATCTGACCTTCTGTTAAAACAAATCCCAGTGGGATTTAGGAAGAGGGCTTCGGGATTTAGGTGCCTTCCCTACCTCTGCCCTCTGGCCCTTGTTCCTGCCCCACTCTATCCCAGTGTCTTTTGATGGATGGCTTTTTTGCCCAAGGCTCATAGGATCAGTGATCAAAGCCCCGATGACGACAGTAGCTTTGAGAAGCATCGTAACAATGGCACTACGCCTATTTCAGGTTGGAGTTCAAGTTTTTACCAAGAGACCTTTGGATGAAGAGCAGAACAGTTTCAATCCAGACGATGTCATCAATTGCCTTAAAAAATACCCAAAAGCCCATGCGAAATATCTGGAGCACCTAGTTATCGACAGAAGGCTGCAGGTGAGCACATCAGACAGGTAGACCTGCGTGCAGGCTGTCAGGTCACCATGGTCATATAATAGACGGAATGAGACTATAACCCTTTGGGGCAAATGGCTCTCAAGCTCAGCCTGTACTTTTTGATGGTCTGAAAGGGAGGGCCTTGAGGCTGGGGGAGCGAACAAGCAAGTAGCCTTTCTTCCCACCCTCCATCTCATCTCTACCCAGCTTCTATTTTCCTTCCCCTTTCCTGCTCGCCTTCTCTGTCCCTCCTAGAGGGAATGGGAGAAGCTGTGTCCTATTGCAGACCACTTAATTCTGGCGCACTGCACTCCTCCGACGAGAATCCTTGTTTTGAAGAAAACCTTTCTCTCTTCCCCAAAGATGATAGGGTCATCTTCTGGGTGGCATGATCTCTGAGAGGGTTCTGGGGCAGCTAGTGCGTGGTGGTCCCTCACGGAGGCGCGTGTCCTGGCTCCGTCGTTCCCCTGCACAGCCTCAGCCTGTCTACGCTCCAGCTGCCCCGAGAGATGCCCGGTCCCACACACTGCCAGTGCTCTTTGTCAGCTCGGGCCCCTCCCTGTTCTCTGCAGAAGGAAGCGTATCACACTCAGCTTGCTCTCCTGTACCTGGAGGAGGTGCTGCAGAAGACGCCCAGCACCAGCGGCAAGGGTGCAGAAGTGGCTGGGACGCAAGCCAAGCTCCAAAGTCTGCTCCAGAAATCCGACTTGTACAGAGTCCACCTTCTGATAGGTGAGCATCGTTTCCGTATTCTCTCCACTTAAAAGGCTCTGTCCGAGGCGTGGGGGCAGAGCTCAGTGCTCGGGCTGAGGACAGCACCTGTGGGAGTCCACCGGTGGCCCTCCCGGCCGAGTCGGTGAAGCTGCTCCTGCTGCCGCCCTTCAGAAGCAGATTGACCTAAACTGAGGACCTAAAAGCTGTCTTGGTAGACGTTGGGAAGTTATCAGTAACTCTTTCATTTAAACTTTTTCGTTCAGTTATTTTGTTTTTGAAAGTAATTTTTTTTTTGTTATCTTGAGGTCCCTATTGAGGCTCACAGTGCTGCATTTCAACCGTGTTCCGGTGTCCAGTCCTGTGACAGGAACGTCTTTATTTGGCTTTGGGGGAATGATATTATCCTAGTTTCTTTTGCTCAAGGCCGTGTTGGCGCAGGGGCTTTTCCGGCTGGCCCTGCCCTCCCCCACCCCCAGCTGCCTGCTCTTAGGGAACCTGTGGTCCCATACGCCAAGCAAGGTAGCGTAGACATCTTGGAGGGGGTCTGGTTCGCATCTCCTCCAGGGAGCGGAGACAACGCTTCTACACGATGTAGTGTCACACAGTCGCATTTATGTGCAGTGGACACCATGGACTGGTCTCTCTCTTTTTATTAATCATTTTATTGGGGGCTCATGCAACTCATCACAGTCCATACATCCTTCCATTGTCTCAAGCAAATTTGCACATCTGTTGCCATCATCATTCTCAAAACATTTGCTTTCTACTTGAGCCCTTGGTATCAGCTCCTCATTTTTTCCCTCTCTCCCTCCCTCCTTCCTGAACCCTTGATAGTTTATGAATTATTTTGTTTTCATGTCTTACACTGTCCGATGTCTCCATTCACCCACTTTTCTGTTTCCCCTCCCCCGGGAAGGAGTTATATGTAGATCATTGCGATCAGTTCTCCCTTTGTTCCCCCACCTTCCCCTTACCTTCCTGATATCGCCACTCCCATTATTGGTCCGGGGGGGGGCGGGGGTTCTGTCCTGGATTCCCTCTGTTTCCAACTTTTTTGTGTAACCATGTACCTGCTCCAGTCTAGCTGGATTTGTAAGGTAGAATTGGGGTCATGATAGTGGGGGGTGGGGGGGAAGGAAGCATTGAAAACTAGAGGAAAGTTGTATGTTTGTTTCATCATTGCTATACTGCACCCCGACTGGCTTGTGTCCTCCCCGCAACCTGTCTATAAGGGGATGTCCACTAACTGGTCTCTTGCACTAGTTGACAGCCCAGATTTCTAAACTTGCACTTTCTGGGATGAGTAGTAGCGCGTTTTACTTTAACACAGGTTATCACTGTTACTATGGTTACTGGGCCGCATAGTTCCACTTGCTCAGTGTGTATTGTGATGCTGAGTTTTCATATAAACCACGTGAAGGGTAAGCCCTGTGGTTGCCCCAGTTTTACAAGAGAGTAAACCAGAGCTTAGCAAGGGGCCCATTCACCCCAGGTCGCTCATAGGAGAGCCAGGACATGCACACAGGTCTGAGTATGTCACGTGAACACCACTTCCTCCCCAGCTGCCCTGCATCTGTGCAGCCACAGTGCTTACTCCTAGCCAGTGTTCGTCCTGGCAGGCCACTGTCCACGCTGCGCTGGCTGCTCAGTCTTGTTGAAGAGCACCCCTCGTTTATAGCCTACTTAGGAGCCCTGCTGGCACTGCCAGGTCAGTGTTGGACTGCTAACCTCAAGATCGGCAGTTCAACGCCACCGACCCTTCTGTGGGAGAAGGATGAGACTAGCTGTCCCCTTAAAGATTTACAGCTTCCGAACTCCTGGGTAGGACCACTGTAAGTCAGAATTGACTATTCGCAGTGGACCAGGGTGGCTATGTAGTTTACCCTTTTGAAAAAGCATGCTAGAAATGAGTTTGCCGATCAGTGTTTTCATTCGTCCAGCCTTTGTGAGCATGACTAGGGCATCAGGCACTGCCCATCGTGGATATGAAGACGAAAAAGACTTGGTTCTGGTCCTCAAGGGTCCCATTGAATGGGCATGCCGATGAAGGCTGGTAGATGTTCCGGACTGGGCAATGAAGCGTGCCTGAGCGTGGAGAGAGCAGGGTCAGCCTCCTGGAGGAGGTCACACGTGACAGTCATCAAGTGTCCGCCTAGGTTTGCAGATAAAAGCCGGGAGCACGTAGAGAACAGGGATTCCCTCAGAGGCACGCGGGAAAGAGCACTAGAAACTAAAGAACACCCCTGGCCCATGCTTGCCGGCGAGGTGGCTTGGGAATGTGTCGGCCTGGGGAAGTTGTAGGGATGACTGTCTAGTCTGCTTGCACTGAGAAGCACATAGGCATAAGGAGGATGGATGGGAGTCACCACGTAAGGGTAAATTACTTTGCTTTTCCTCGCTGCCTTTGCCCTTCTTCCTGTGCCTTCAACACGGTCGCCACTGGGTAATTCTCTGTTGACGTTTCATCATAGAGATGGCCAGGGGGGCGTGCCGCTCTCCTGCCCAGAGCTATAGTTAGTACATTGTAGACCCCTTTGCTAAAGACTGTGGCGTCTGCTTCATGTACCAGAATTGATGGGCAGCTGGAGGGCCTTGCTGTGGCTGCGCTCAAGTGCAAAGTGCCTGTAATTGGGCCCTTGAAGTAGCCATCATCCGTAGACTACCCCTTTGCCGTAGGAAGAACTCTTACATGCCATTCCTATAGGTTACATTTGTGATGCAAAGCAAAGAGGCTGGGCGACCAGACACAGCCGCTCAGGCAGGACCTGTGGCAGAGCTGAAGCTGCCTTTGGAGGGGGTCTTTTCCCAATCGCCTGGGAACGTAAAAGACCGGAGAAATAAAACCCTTAAGTCACATGGTATGAATTTAATATATATGTATAAAGTATATATATACTCAAGTGTAAGCCAACCCAAATATCAGACGAGGCACCTAATTTTACCACAAAAACTACATTAAAAATGTGCTGAAAATTTTGGCTTATCCGCTAGTATACATGATCTATCTATCTATCTATCTATCTATCCATCCATCCATCCATCCATCCATCCATCCATCCCCATCTTCCTCCCAATAAAATGTATTTTAAATAGGAATGAAAGCGGTTAGACGGGGTTCTGACTGCTTTTTGGAAGGAAGTGATGCTGCCCAGGAGGTAGAGCTGGCAGCATCTCCTCTCGGCAAAAAAGGAACCCTTTCTTGGGCAAGACGAGTAACCATGGATGAATCGAAGCCTGGAGCTGCTTTGTTTGTCAGTTCCCTGGGCCATCCGAGATGCGGATTCTTGGTTTAACAAATCTAGACACCAGAGCAAATGTGCATTCTGAGCACGGGCTCCAGCCCTGGATTCAGACTTGGAACAGCACTGAGGAAAGTCTGGTCTTAGTCATCTAGGTGGCAGTGTTTAGCAACATCTCGGGAACCAAATGCGCTTCGCCTTCTCCCGAGAAGGCGGCCCAAAGGCAGGCTGCGCCCGAGTGGCCTGCTCCTGGGTTCCCCTGTGTCCCGTGTCGGTCTCTAACCTGCAGCTTCTGCTTGACAGAGAAAACCCAGGGCACAGGCCTGCACATGGAGAGCGCCATCCTGCACGGGAAGCTGGGGGAGCACCAGAAGGCCCTGCACATCCTGGTGCACGAGCTGAAGGACTGCTCTGCGGCTGAGGACTACTGCCTGTGGAGCTCCGAGGGCAGGGACCACCCCTACCGGCAGCGCCTCTTCCACACGCTGCTCTCCATTTACCTCAGCGCCGACCCCTCCGACTGTGGGCTGGTCGTGGCCGCCGTGGACCTCCTGAATCACCATGCCACAGAATTTGATGCGGCCCAGGTTTTGCAGCTGCTGCCCGACACCTGGTCCGTGCAGCTCCTCTGCCCATTCCTGATGGGAGCCATGAGGCAGAGCTTCCACACCAAGAGGATGACTCAAGTGGCTGCGGGCTTGGCCAAATCTGAAAACTTAATCTACAAATGTGACAAGGTGGGTGTGTGGCCATTTGGGCAACCTAGCATCCCTGACCAGTTGACATTTTTTTTTAAGAGTAGACTTTACTTATGGAAAAATATATGTCATTTCTTTTCCCCGCTCTATGCCTTTCTCACTCATTGCCAGCGAGTTGATTCCGACTCATCGCGACCCTATCAATCAGGCGTCCTCAAATTACGGCCCGCGGGCCACATGCTGCCCGCCGAGAACATTTATCCGGCCTGCCGGATATTTTTGCCCCGTTTGTTTTTTTACTTCAAAATAAGATATGTGCAGTGTGCATAGCAATTTGTTCATAGTTTTGTTTTTTTTAAAACCATAGTTCAGCCCTCTAATTGGTCTGGGGGACAGTGAACTGGCCCCCTGTTTAAAAAGTTTGAGGATCTCTGCTATAGGTCATGGTAGAACTTCACCTGTGAGTTTTGGACACTTAACTTTCTACAGGAGTGGAAACCCCCATTTTTACCCCACAGAGCGACTGGTGGTTTCGAACACATAACCATGACACCGCCAGTCATTCAAAGACAGGATTCTACTCCTAGAGAAGCTGAGGTATATATGGGTAGGGTCACAAGGCGAGCTGGTAGGTATTCATCTCTCCCTTTTCAGACCCTGACAGTCCAGAAAGAGGTGTGAGGAAGGCGAAGGGAGGGAGGATGTTGTGCTCTTTCAAGTCGATGCTGCCTCATAATGACCCTTGTAGGAGAGGGTGAAACTGCTCCACAGCACCCCCTAGGCTGCAGTCTTTACAGAAGCAGCTGCTAGGTTTGAACTGCCAACCTTTCGGTCAGTAGTTGAGTGTTTAACCATCATACTACCACCAGGGCTCCTTCAAGGGACAGACACCATCACAGCTGACACATGCTGCACACATAGTAGGTATGCAGCCGCTATTACAGGGGCTTGACGTGATTGCTATAATTTCATCATCACGGCTTTCTGTGGTATCTACTATTCCTGTCTGCATTTCACGGGAAAGGAAACTGAGGCACATAGCTATCTCACCGAAAACCAAACTCACTGCCATTAAGTCAGTGCTGACTCATAGTGACCCCCTGCGTGGTTCTGAAACAGTAACTGTTTACAGGAGTACAAAGTCTCATCTTTCTCCCTTGGAGCTGATGGTGGTTTCGAACTGCCGACTAGCGGGATCGCAGCCCAATTCATAACCACCACACCCGCAGGGCTCCAAGAGAAGTCGCACAGGTGTTAGCAAATGGAGGCAGCCAGATAGGAATTCCTGAGCAACTCAGAGCTGCCGGTTCTCAGTCTCTGTGCGCTCCTTTGCCTCTGGAGACTTCTTTCTTGTGAGACCCAGACGCCAAAACAACTAGCGAGTGGCCCACGCCAAGGCTGGAGCGGGGACATAGTACTCTCCACTTCACGGTCATGTTGCCTGCATTCAGATTGTCTCCCTCTGCTACGAGGCTTCTGATTTCTTTGGCACAAGGAGCTTCATTTCTTCATCTCAGTATACTTTTAGGGCCGAGTCCAGCATTTGACGGGCATGTAGTCATTGTGGGTTGAATGTCTGCTGGAACTATTGAATGCATGATGAATTCACAAAGTTGCTACTCACTCCTACGAATAGACAGCCTTATGTGGGTTGATACCAGTCATTTGTCCACTGGGACTTCTTAACTTGTTAAAACTCAAGTCCCATTTTTCAGCTGGAGCTGTTGGCTTTACATCCCACCTTCACCCCCTTTGCAGCACGGACGTCATGTCCCCAAGAGCCCCGGGAGCATGCCTCAAACTAGCTGTGTCTGTGCCCTAGTCGCCTTATTTGCAAGTAAGAGGCCACTCACCGCTCATATGTGAATTTACTACAGTCCGTCCTTAAAACTGACAGCGCAGAGGACCGAGAAGAGTTTCTTGGATAGAAACATAAACACTGTCTGCCTCGGTCAGGCAAGCAGCAAGTACTTTGTAAAATAAGAAAGCCGTTTTGTAGCTCTCGTTCACCTCTGATTACTCAGAAGCTGCTAACCTAGTGGATGACAGGTTGGACGGCCTGCTAACCACAAGCTCAGCCATCGATCCCCTCAGCCACTCTGCAGGACGAGCCTTGGAAGCCCATAGGGACAGTTCTGCTCTGTCCTGTGGGGTTGCTATGAGTGAGGATTGGTCCCAGGCAGGGAGTTGGTTTCTTGTTGAAGTTCTAAGAAGGAGAGCCCTAGTAGCACTCAGCTGCTGACTGAAGGTTGGTGGTTGGAATCCACCAGCTGCTTTATGGGAGAAAATTGAGGCAGTCCTCATCTTTTAATGGTTACAGCCTTGCACACCGTACGGGACAGTGCAACTCCTTCCTGTAAGGGCACTGTGGATCGGAATGCATTCAAAGGCCACAGGTTTGGATTGGTTACTAAGAGCGTTTTAATTTTCAGCTCCTAATACCTTTTATAGTCTGTTTCAAGAAGTTGACATTACAACGGTCCTTGACAGTAACAATCTGTGGAGGAGGCCTCTCCGCTCTGGGAAAATAGCGCCTTGTTGTTCCTCTGTGTGACAGAATTCTTGGTCTCTTGCAGATGAAGGTAAAAGGAAGCTCCTTTCGGCTCTCGGACAAAAAGCTTTGCCAGATGTGCCAAAATCCCTTTTGTGAGCCTGTGTTTGTTAGATACCCAAATGGTGGTCTGGTCCACACCCACTGCGCTGCAAGCAGGCACACGCACCCGAACTCACCCAGCTCTGGCAACCGGACTTGAAAAAAGGCCCGCCTGGGCATGTGAGGGTGAACTCCTGGCCCCTCACCCAGCCTGCGGACGCAGAGCGCAGTGTGTTAAGCCGGGGAAGGGGCCACATCCCGGGAGCTGGCAGTGTGCAGTCAATGTGAAGCAGGGACTCTTAACTGCTGACCACTTTAGATGAATGTAAATGGGAAACACCTTAAAATACCAAGCCTACCCACAGAACCGTTTCAACCGACGACTTGTGCAGGTGCATAGTCATTAAAAAGGGAAAAAAAATCTCCTTTGAAAAAAATGAGCCTTTGCTGTGCTACCCAGACCCTTGGGTGCCCCCAGCACCCCTGTATCCAGAGACTTATTTGCACTGAAAACTTTTCCCCCACATGGCATGGAGATGCAGCCTCTCTCCCGGCGGTGGGCGTTCATCCATGGGGTCTCCTTTCCTGGCCTCCTGCGTCCCCACTCTCACCCTCCTGCCCCTGCTGTATGGGGTGTGGGAGCCCGCAGTGAATTCTCTGCCCATCCGCTCAGAGGTGGCCGCCCCTAGGCAGTGTTTCTCCTCATTCCTACCCTCCATTGCTCAGCCAGGCGAGATCCTGCCTCGTTCACCAAGCCCGTGCTGGAGGAAATCTGTCTGCTTCCAGCTGCAAAGCCAGCGGAGACCTCCCGAAGCACCGCTGCAGCGCCAGGCCTTATGTCAGATCCTCTGCTGATTTGGAACCCCATGAAGGACACCCCAAACCCAACCCAATGACAGCCAGTTGACACCGACTCACAGCGACCCTCTAGGACAGAGCAAAGTGCCCCGTGGGACTCCCCAGGCGGTGCACCTTTGTGGAAGCCAGGCTGCCTCATTGTCCTGCAGAGCACTTTCACCAGGGCGCACCAGGGCTCCTTCCTGAGTAACGCATCTGACTTTAAAAAAAAAATCATCATATATGTACGGGGTTGTTTTTTTTTTTTTTTGCTAAGAAGCTCCTCTGTCATATTTATTAGCCATCATTAGCTATTATTATTATTATTAAAAGTGTATCTCTGATTCAGTACCCAGGAAACGCAAAGGGAAGTACTAATGTGCACAAAGGGAGCTCTGAGGGACCGTGGTAAGCCTGCACCCGCAGCCAGCGCTTCAACTCGCCGAGCTGACTGAGGCCAGGAGCTGCCATTCCCACAGCCAGTGTTAGCCCCAGTGCGCCTAGGCTACCTTACCTCACCTTGCGGATGGTTTACTGCCCACTGACACACAGCGCTCCCACCTAACGGGTTAGGAGTCCGTTCTGTGTTTAAACTGAAGCTGTTGTTATTTCACTGCCCTCTCTCTTGGATTTACTCATTGCAACTATTGACTGGATTCTTAATCGTGAAGCTAGATCCCCCCCCTTGGCCCCCACACACCCACATATGTGCACACACTGGACCGCTCGGAGAAGAAGCTTGTCTGTGTGACAGGAGAGGAGCAGGGGAAAGCTCCTTGTTGTTCAGCCCAAGGCCTAGGCGGGATGAAGAGCTCATTGTCCTTCTCGAAACAATAATGGTCAGTCTTCTATTTTTGTCCTTCTGTGACTCCCAGTGGGCTGAGAAGCAAAACGTCCCTGCCTTGTTTGGGTGGCCTGGCACCCTCTGTCTCCCGTGACCTAAAGAATAAATGATTTCACAATTCTCCCTGTGGCTCCGCTGCTCACCGTGTCTGTTTGGTATGAAGTGGAAGCTGGTTGTGCACCATGGATGCCTCTGTTACGGGCTGGCCACCAGTCCGACACACGTGATCATTCAACTGGTGAGTTTGGTTTCTGTTCCTCAAAAAATAGGGGACCTTTTCCAGGCGACACTTCACCGTGAAAAGCCCTGTTTCTGCAGCCGCGCCGTGGGGAAAGGCTTGAAGAGGCCTGGGGCGGCGCCTTCCTAAGTTGTGGGTGTGATGCTCATGTTACTATGAGCATGGGTCAATGTTTTGAAATGTCCGCCACCCTCTGAGAACTAAAGTTGAAGAGCTCTACCCCCTCCCCCCAACCCCCCATTACATAAGACAAGCTGAATTCTAGGGCAATGTGCAGAATTGCCCCCTATGTGGAAGCCAGGCTGTTTCTATGTAACCTTTCTCTGACTTCCTCCACAAAGCCCTTTCACAAATATATATTTTTTAAAAGAAGTATATGGTTCTTTCCACCAGACCTGCTGCTTTGTGACTGTGCCGTTGAATAAAGCAATTAAACCATCACTCAGCCCCTTTCCCCTCGTTAGGCTCAACGTTACCATTCTAGTTAAACCAGCATGAACTAAACTCCATTTACATTAACTTTCTGTGGGCAATAGTATGGAGTTTTAGGAACTGTTTAGCTACTGTTGCCTATCAAGCATTCATGTAAAAGTGTCGCCTAGGCCGGAGAAGATTGGGTCTGAACGCCTCTGAAAAGCTCCTACTGATAACTTTACCTAAAGTGCTGGCTGGTGGGCGGCGGGGCTGGCGGGAAGCCCAGGTGCTCTCGCGCTGCACTGATGCGGCTTCCAGATTAGCTTGTGCTTGCTCTGCTCGTGGAAACCTCTGTCCCACAACCTTGCTCTTTGCCCCTCATTGGATCCCAAAGACACAAAACGTACAAATGTAAACTTGTTCCTTTTATGAGAAATCATTTTAATTCTTTGTTCTTTCTGTACCCTCCCTATCATTTTTTTAAAAATAAAAATTACCTTGCTAATGTTTTCTGGCCTCCATGGTAGTCTAAGGAGTTGTATAACTAATCCATAGCCATGGAGTCAGTTCTGACTCAGCATGACCTTGAGGAAACAGAACTACTACTACTACCATGAGTGTCCGAGGCTGTGAGTCATTACCAGAGCAGCCAGCCTCTTCTGCAGAGCAGCTGATGGGCTTGAACTGGTGACCTCTGGGTTGTCAGGCTATCAGTTAAACCAGCGTGCCACAAGAGCTCTCTGTAGAGCTCAGTGATCTGTTCTGCACTTCCAACACCTGCAGAGAGAGGGCTGTCTTGTCATCCCACCCATCTGTTGTTAGGGCTGTCCTACATTTGATTTGCTTACTAACAACTCTGCCTCCTCAAAGCTCCTTCTTAAATTCTTGTTACCTCAGGAGCACCATGGTGCTTTGGTCACTTTTTAGCCAGATACTCTGAAAATAAACTTGTTCTTGAGTTTCTAACTCGAAACAAAGTTTTTTCATCTCACCTTGGAATTTTCACTCTAGTCCTTATTAGCTCCTGGTTCGTCGCAGGTTGTTGTGGGATGGATTTCACAGTTCTTCCACATGGCCTTTGATTCTAGGCACTCTTGCTGTGGACTTCATTTCCAATTCGTGGGAAACATTGTGACAGAACAGAACTGCCTTTTCTTATATGGGCCATAGAGTGTTCTAGGTTGTAATCTATGGGAGAAGATCACCAGGTCTTTTCTCTTGGAGCGGTTGGATGGATTCTAACTGCCAGCCTTTAATAGCCAAACACTTAACCAGTGTGTCACTAGGGCCCCTTGGCACCGTCCTTGCCCTGAGCTAAAGGTACTCTAACCTCAAGGAGATTCCTCTGCAGAGGAATGGTTCACATGCCAGCCGGGAATCTTCTGCATGCAAGTGTCTGTGTGGGATACCACAGGTAGGATTTCATAGCCCATGACACCAAACCCACTGCCGTCCAGGGAGTTCCATCTCACGGTGACCTGGTAGGGTTTCCGTGGCTACAAAGCTTTACGGAAGCAGACTCCCACATCTTTGCTGCTGTAAAGAGGCTGGTGGTTTTGAACGGTACAACTTTCATTCAACAGCTGAGCAGTTTACTGCTGTATCACCACGGCTCCTTACCCAGCAATGAATCTACAGAATCCTCCTCGGTCATCCAGTGGGCTTCCGAGGCTGGAAGCTTGGATGGAGCTGACAACCTCCTCTTTCTCCCGCAGAGCCGCTGGTGGGTTTGAACCACTAACCCTGAGTTAACACTTACCTACCCATAGTGCAATCTGAAGAAATGAGGGCACAGGGTGTTCAGCGAATCTGCAGCTTACCTGGCCTGCCATGTCACCAACCCCAAACTAAGAGACAAAGCTCTCCTGTGTCCTCCAACCCCCGGGGGACTGTTCTCGAACGGCAGTGGGTGCTGTCAGAAGAATCACAAGGACAGCCCCTTCCATGGTCTTCCCTCACGTCTGTGTCACCTGAGACCTCGGGACGGGAGAGATTTGGACAACGTTCACTTGAGAATGTGACAGAAATGCAGAAGACAAGGCCACGCCGGGAGACAATTGACTGTAAATTCATGTCCTCAACGTCTGCCGGTGGGGACCAAGGCGGCACCGACTGGCCTGCCGCTGTTAAATGGGCTGTGACTTGTTGAGGGTTAATTAGAGATTAACTAACACCCCATTTGCTCTTCACGGGCCTGTCAGCCCCAGCGTTTGACATGGAACTGTACACAAATCCCCGCCAGATGGCCTGGAGGACCTTTCACCTTCTCCGAAGAGCGAGATGGCTGGAGCGCCTTCGACGAGCTTGTTAACACGTTGTTCAGATATAAGCACTCGAATTAATGAAGGCGGGTTTTCTTGAGCTGGCAACCGGGGAAGGAAAGCAAATCGCTCTAATTCCGTCGGCAGCCCACAGCGTCAGAAATTAGTGAAACCAGACCGCGCGGCAAGAGAGAGGGCTTAGAAAGCACACAGGCCGGCGGCCCAGGCTGACTTGAGTGAATGTCGCTGGATGTGGGGGACCCTGGGTTCCGGCAGACTCCCCTGGGGCCCCAGCATCCCCTCGCCTGCCCCTCCCCACGTGGCAGCCAGCGCCCTGCAGGGCGTGTGGATCGCACACAAAACTAGAACACGCGTGTGTAAAATATACTAGCCTCTTCCGCCTTGGTGGACGCATCCATTATCGAGTGGGGGAGCTGGGTGGTGTCTGGGGGGTTCTTTGCACGCACACCCGCCTCCAAGCACGACGATGGGGCCAGCAGGAAGCAGCCCACTTAAGGGACCAGGCCTAGCCCTTGACAGCCTAAGTTCTGGGCTCTCACGGCTGCGCCTGGGCCCACACAGTGCAAGCACACCACAGCATCTTCATGGCTGTGTTCCAGCAGTTGCAGCCTCTCAACCTTGTCCACGTGTGCATTGCCCCAGTGACAGGGAAAGGCCTGATGGGAGGAAGCACCCCACTGCTTCCGGCTCTGCCTCACCCGCCTCCAGGGTAGCTGGTGTGTGCTCTCTGCTTGTGGGCCGTTCCCTCCAGGGTCTTCAGCTCTTGGCGAGAAATGCGGTGCCCTTTCCCACCCTCTGCACTCCTGCTTCCTCAGTGAGGGCCTCTTTCTCTGGGTGCCTCCCTTGAGATGCCAGTTTTCCTTCCTCTGATCCCACATGTGTCAGACTCAGCTGCAAGACACATCCGCAACCTGTCTCAGCAGAAATGTCAACTCGGGCAACGCAGTGTGTTTTCATCATTGCTGCCCATGTGATTCATCACAGCCTCTACCGCTGGTCGCCCACACACATTTATCATGTACCCAGAGCCGCTGATGTGCCCAACAGCGTTAGGGGAGTCAGTCTGCCCTGGCCCCTCCCTTATCTGTCTGAGACAGCATGTTGCCTGAAAATGTTCCTGGAACAAAATTTATTACTAAATTGTTTCACAATACCTTAATGACTTAGCAACCATTGATTTGTTCACAAATGTATTTAGTTAGCCAAAATGCTAGATGTTTGCTTTCTTGAGAATCGGAATACAGAGGATGTTTCCCTCTGGTTGTTTTATAAGATCAAATCATGAAATTTTCAAAAGATATTTGATTTCTTTGGTTTCAGGTAATTTACAATGTATCTACTTTTTTTTATATGACTCAATGTAGAAACTCAATTTTAGGCCTTAACATGGTCATTTTATTAATAGGAGTATATTAAATACATTTTCTATGGATGTGAGGCACATTGTTTTTATGTTTATAAAGTAAGCTACCAAAAGCATGCATGAACTACATGCTTTTACATATTTTATCTATAACATTAAAACAGGGCATATCATTGCTGATGTCAGATGGATCTTGGCTCAAAGCAGAGAAGACCAGAAAGATGTTTACTTGTGTTTCATTGGCTGTGCAAAGGCATCCGACTGTGGACCGTAATAAACTGTGGGTCACTTAAGAGATGAAGGGGAGTTCCAGGACACTTCACTGTGGACATGTGGGACTTGTATGAACAGAATAAGGGAATACTGCCTTGTTTACAGTGATGAAAGGTGTGTCAGGGCTGTATCTTCTCACCATGCATGCTGAGCAAGTCATCAGAGAAGCTGGCTTACACGAAGAAGAACGTGGCATCAGGATTAGAGGAGGCTTATTTACAACCTGCGATATGCAGATGACCCAGCCTTGCTTGCTGAATGTGTGGAGGACTTGTTGCACTTGCTGATGAAGATCAAGGATTGCAGCCTTCAGTGTGGATGACAACTCAATGTAGAGAAGATGAAAATCGTCACAACTAGACCAACAGATAGCATCGTGAGAAATGGAGAAAAGGTTGAAGTTGTCAAGGATTTGATCTTGCTCTGCTCCACAATCAATGCTCATGGAAGCAGCAGTCAAGAGATCAAAAGACATATTGCATTAGGTAAATCTGCTGCACAAGACCTCTTCAGAGTATCGAAAAACAAGCATGTTACTTTGAGGACTAAGGTGGGCCTGACCCAACCCCTGATATTTTCCATTGCCTCATACATATGTGAAAATTTCACATTGACTAAGAAAGACCAAAGAAGAATGGAGGCAGACCAGAGGATGTACACTGGTACAGATAGGAACTGGAAACACAGGGAATCCAGGGAGGATGATCCCTTCAGGAAGAGTGGTGTGAGTGGCGATACTGGGAGGGTAGAGGGAGAGTCTGTTGGAATGGGGGAGCCGATTACAAGGATCTGCATGTGACCTCCCTGAGGGAGGGACAATAGAAAAGTGGGTGAAGGAAGATGTCGGACAGGGCAAGATATGACAAAATAATAATTTATAAATTATCAAGGGTTCATGAGGGAGGGAGAGCAGGGAAGGAGGGGGAAAATGAGGACCTGATGCCAAGGGCTTAAGTGGAGAGCAAATGTTTTGAGAATGATGAGAGCAATGGATGTACCAATGTGCTTTACACAACTGATGTATATGTGGATTGTGATAAGAGTTGTATGAGCCCCTAATAAAACGATTAACAATATATATATTTAAAAAAAATAAGAATGGAGGCATTTGAATTGTGCTGGAAAAGACTATTGAAAGTACCTGGGACTGCTAAAAGGACAAACCAATCTGTCTTAAAAGAAAGCCAGAGTACGCCTTAGAGCAGCGGTTCTCAACCTGTGGGTCACGACCCCTTTCACAGTGGTCACCTGATTCATAACAGTAGCATAATTACAGCTATGAAGTAGCAATGAAAATAATTTTATGGTTGGGAGCTCACCACAACATGAAGAACTGTATTAAAGGGTTGTGGCCGTCGGAAGATTGAGAACCACTGCCTTAGAGGCAAGGGTTGGCAAGACTTTGTCATATTGGACATATTGTCAGGAGAGCCCAGTCCTTAGAGCAGGACATCCTGCTTCGTCAGTGGAGACGAGGAAGGACCGCGACAAGATGAATCAGCACCTGGCTGCAACAATGGGCTTAGGCACAGGAACCAAGGTAAAGGTAGCACGGGACCAGGCAGTGTTCAACTTCCTTGTGCCAAGTGTCGCATCCTAGCTGACTTGATGGCATCTAACAACAATAACATTATATATAGTCATACCAACATGTAAAATACAGCCCCATTCCAGCCCATCTAAAAGTCATCCATATAATGTCCTAATCCCTGCAATTGGATTCAAACAAACCAAGCAACAAACTCTGACTCATAGTCTAACGTGGGCCCTTGATATTGGGTTCAAAATCAGCACGAAGTCCTTGTCAACCAGAAAAGCCATAAAGACTGTCCATCCACAATATGACACTTCTGCAAATGTCCGGGTAAAGCCCATTAAGAAACAAGGATGAGACCATATGAAAACTGACCAGAGCAGCTACAGGCCAGGGCATGTGGCAGAGCCAGTTGGATGTGCTTAAATGTCAATCATATACATTCATGTATTCATTTATCTATTTTAATAAATCATTTTAACATCTCTTATAGCAATCCCTACATCAATTGTATCAAGCACATTTGTACATATGTTGTTAGCATCATTTCCAAACACTGCTTGTTTCTACTTGAGCCCTTGATATCAGCTCCTCTTTTTTCCACTCCCTCCCCCTGCCACCCTCGAGAACCCTTGATAATTTGTAAATTATTTTTATTTTCATATCTTACACCATCCGCTGTCTCCCTTCACCCATGTTTCTGTTGTTCATCCCCCTTGTGGGGGGGTGTTATACGTCGATCATTGCAATTGGTTCCTCCTTTCTCTCCCTTCTCCCCTCACCTTCCCCCTACTCTCCTGGTATCACTACTCTTGCTTTTGGTCCTGGGGGGCATCTTTGTCCTGCACTCTGTGGGTCAAGAGCTCTTATCTGTACCAGTATACATGCTCTCTAGCCAGATTTGTAAGATAGAACTGGGGTCATGATGGTGGTGGGAGGTAGGGGGAGGGGGAGGAAGCCTAAAAGAACTAGAGGAGTGTTATATGTTTCATTGGTGCTATACTGCACCCTGACTGGCTCATCCCTTCCTTGTGGCCCTTCCATGAGGGAATGTCCAATTGTCTACAGATGGGCTTTGGATCGCCACACCAATCCCCCTGGTTCAAATTAGTATGGTTGTTTTGTGTGGGGGTAGATGCTTACAGACATCTTCTCTGAAGGCAGTCGCTGCCAGACTGCTGTCCCCACACCACAGGTGTGGGCCTGCTTCCTGCTGTTGGAGACAATGGATTACTTCTCCCTGAAGCTTGCAACCATTAGCTTGGTTCCTGTAGGTGGGGTTTACACCCTACTGATAATGGTTCCTATGGAGATCCAGCTGCCATCCTGACTCTAGGATCTGCCCATCTTGCCACATGTGTACCTCCAATCCCTCCTCTTCCTATTGCATGAATACCCCTAGATCACGCCCTCCCATTACTGTTTACCTATAGCACAACCCCTTCCTGTGATGTATGTACTCATTTGTAATTAGGGGGCTTGCATGTTCCCAGCGAATATAAAAGCCTTGGTGAGCATCAAAGATTCTCTCTCCCTCCTTCCACGTGGACCACCAAGCGGGGATGAGGTGAGCATGCTACCATGAATTGTCTGACTCCATTTATTTCAATATTTTTCTTCTATCTCTCATGCTCTCTATAACTTTACTATAATCTTTACATACTATCGCTGTACAATTTTGCCTACCGGACCCGTAATGATGTGTTAGGGGCTGGCTTCCCCTGGCAGTTTTGGGGCTTCTGATGCCTGATCCCTTTGAGATGTCATTATCACACATGTTGGTGTGCTTATTCCATGTGAGCTTGGTTGCTTCACTGTTAGATGGCTGCTTGTTTAACTTCAAGTCTTTAAGACCCCAAATGCTATATTGTGTAATAGCCAGGCACTATCAGCTTTCTTCACCACATTAGCTTATGCACCCATTTTATCTTCTGCAATCATGTTGGAAAGATGAGCATCACAGAATGCCAGGTTATTAGAACAGTGTTCTTGCATTGAGGAGGACCTGAGTAAAGGCCCAAATGTCCAGCTGCTTCCTTATTACTTATAAATATATGTCCATAGACCTATATGCTTATCATTATATATTAATATATTTACATATGTACATGCCTACATTTATGCCTCTATAAATGTCTTTGGCCTCCTAGTTCTTTGTTCTATTTCCTTTTACTTTCTTCCTGTCCCACTATCATGTTCGCCCTTCATTTGGCTCTCAGCTACTTTGCACCTAATTCCTCTCGGCTACATTGATTGCACTTGATCACACCCCACCAGGCATTCTATACCCACCTGGCCATTGATTTTAGATCTCTTGTTGTTCCCTTGTCCCTGGGTTTGTTGGCTCCCCCTTCCTTTTCTCCCGCCTCCTCTCCCCTGCGCCCCCAGGATTGTCGGTCCCATTGTTTTCTCCTCAGGACTGTCCTCCTGCCTGTCTTGTGTAGAGACACTGGGAGAAGGAAAGCGATAGCCTGTAAATAGTGGCAGGCCTGTCTGCTGACCCTTGCGGATACTTCCCAGCACCTTTTTATACGTTCTCTGTACCATATTTTGATGAGAGCAGTGAGGAGATACGCTTTTTCCTCAAATCCCCAAACGATGGATCCTTCTTGGACAATTGCTAGAGCCAATATAGTTCTCCTTCCGACAGGTCACCACTAACTAACACCCAGTAAGTGCTAACAATCCAAGGAAGCTGAGCCCAGAACAGAGAGAGGGCAGTCCTTCCTGTCTTTGGAGAACAAGAAAATGATTTGATTTTGCAGGCGGTGTAGACAGAATGTGGTGCGTATCTGAGTGTGGCATAGTAAGGGTTGGTTGGTATTCCCAACCTCCACTAAACACCGTAACTCATGGAACACCCTGCAATGTCCATTCTACGGCTTCTTTCGCTGCTGTGAAGAGTCTTGGTGCTGTCAAGATTCCCCTGTGTGCTTGCACCCTGCAGTGGAGACCTGGGTCTTCGCTAATCTAGTGTGGACGACACCACAGCAAAGGCGATCTAATTATACAGGGAGGATGAACTGTACCAACACAGCAAGCGGGTGAGCATCTTGGAAACCCATCATCTGGGTTCCCATGACAGTAATTCCATGCACCGTAACATTGACAACATACGAGGGCAGTGCTGATTATCATGCTTGGTTGGCAACTCCTGGTGTCATTATCAAATATATTTATATAAACACTGGAACGAGCCTTTTCCCAAGCAGCTGGCCATGCCAGAGCCGTGCCTGGATGCTCACGCACCGGCCCAGGAAGATGTACGTTGTCCTCAGCCCGCACTGTGTGCACAGAGACCACTGTCCTCACTGGGTGTCCAGAGTGATGGATTCTGTGTTCCCTCCTGGTGCAGGAATGTGCCCCCAGTGTGCTACTGCTTTCAAACAACTGTCACGTGGGGCTGACTTTGCCACCGATGGAAGGAGCCGAGGGATGAAAAGGTCCGTGTGACCAAGGACTATATTGAACCCCCGAGGGGTGGTTTTCCTCCTTTCAATTTAGACATCTCTTTATTGATATGAATCAAATCAGTCATTGACTCTGGAAGTCTGAGGGGGCTTTATAAAGATGGCGGGAGAAATTCAGCTCCCTTTCTTTCTATTTTCCCACGAACTCATCAATCGGGAGCTGGTAGTGGGAGATGGCTCTGCAGCAGGCATTGTGCTGACTACTGCAGATATGAAGACGAAAAGGCGGCATACAGCTGGTCTTGGCTTTCCTGGAACTCACCCTGGAGGCCAACACACGTGCGCGAGATGCATGGGAGGGGTGGGTAGGGTAGGTAAACCAGAGACACCCACGAGGAGGGTGGGGACCTTCAGGGGAGCAGGGGAACGACTTCTAAGCTATGATGGGAGTGGGTAGGAGTTAGACCAAAGATCTTGGAAAAGTGGTCCAGGCAGCGAGAAAGCAGGACAAGCCTGGAAGTGAGCAGGATTCGGATGCATTGGGGATCTGAAAATCTTCATGGGAGCAGTAAGTTTCATTTCTTTCCCGTGGAGTGCCAGGAAGGTTCGAACTACTGACCTTGTAGCTAGCAGCCCAAGGCATAAGGCACCACACCACCAGGGCTCCCAGGAGCCCCGAGGGTATTCAAAATTGTGCTCTATCTGCTTCCCAGGACAGAAAGAAGAGCCTCAAAACAGTCACACATTCCTGACAGCCGCCCAGGAAGGCTGCCTCAGAGCCAGGAGCGGCAGCTGCCGCTGAGTTCTGCAGCATCGTTTGAGCCTGGCGACTCCACTAGACCTGTTGTTTCCAGGAATGGCCCTGGTTTCTGGAGAGGCACAAACTACTTTTAATAGTTGTTTCTCTCGCATTTCTCTACGTATACAAAATGAATGGATATATGTTAACTGGCCGTAACCTTTATGAAACCGGCAAATCTTTTGAATAATGATTTTAAAAACCAACCACAAAGCTCACTGTCATTGAATCCATTGGGACTCAGCAACGCCACAGTCCCTGGTAGAACTGCCCTCGGGGGTTTCTGAGACAATAGCTCTTGGAGGAAGTAGAAAGCCTCCTCTTTCTCCCAGAGAGCAGCTGGTAGTTTTGAACTGCTGGCCTTGAGGTAAGCAGTCCAACTCGTAACCACTATACCACCAGGGCTCCATTGACTAATAATAATGCCTGCTAAACCAAGCTAGCTGTGAGTTTACCGTCCTCGCTGCTCTTGACACACACCATCCAGTGCACAATGCCGTTTGGGACCCAAAGGAAGCTAGACATCGTTTGTTGGCCGAGGGCCCATTTATGCTTCATGACTGTGGTGGTCAGATTCGATGTCAACTGAACATATCTGCGTGAAGGTAAGGGTGGAACTCAGTCTATCAGGTCACAGCCTGACGACGCCTCCTTGCAGTGTTGCCTTTGTATAAGAGAGACCTTGTGCAGATCTGAGCTCTCTCTTGCTTTCTTGATTGCTGCTATCTTATATCTGGATCCTGTGTCTATCTTATATCTGGATCCTGTGTCTGGTTGCTTGATCTGTTGTAGGGCCTGCCAATCCCAGGAGCCGTCAGTCAACTGCCCACCTTGGATGCATTCAACTCTGCATCCACCAGCCTCTGGGCCTCCTGCTTCCTGTCCCTGCTTCCTGCTCATCAGCACCTATAGCTACGCGAGTCAGGAGAAGCCTCCAGCTTGCATCTGACCTATGGGCTTGAACCAGACAGGACTTACCGATTTCTACAACTGTGTGAGCCGTTTCTGGATCTTAATCTCTTCCCAGACACACAGCCTTCAAAGGGTCACTGGCTGAGCTTCTCTAGAGAGCCCAACCTAACACAGTGGCTTTGCTGAAGAATTTGCCAACCATTGGGCAGTTCTCACCCCTGATTGGTGGTAGCAGACATTGGCATCAACTTTCTGAAAAGCAATTTCATTACAGCCTCACAAGCCACCATTTCACTTTTAAAGATTTATTATAGGCAATCCAGCAGAGACTCATCCGTTGCTAGGGAGAATCTGAATGCCTTGGGGAGAAAAAGCCTACTATTTTCTAATAATATTTCTCTTACCTCTGTGCACTCATTTCAAGAAAATTAAAATGATGCTTTCTGTGTTTGCCTGTGCACTTTTAAACTTGTTGACCTTCCACCGCAGGACCAGAGCCCCTCCCTGCATGACTGAATGCAGCATTCAAAGTCTTCACGATCGCACGGCCATGCCCGCCCTCCCTTCCATAAGGGCATCTGGCGGCAACCTTTCAACGAGGGCAGGGCAAGGACACTTTGTAAGAAGCAGTAGGACCTTTAGTTTTAAAAATACTTCCCAAATGGACTCTGCTTATTTGGTTTTCTTCGCCTGGATTAGTTGGCAAGGGGCCAGCCCATGGCAGAGGAGGCGGGACAGAAGGATACAGGGCCCGACTTTTGTTCCTATTAACTATGATCCTCGGGATCCGTTGCCTCGGACACCCCAGAAGGCTACCCTTGCAGATCCGTGCTATCAGATGCCTGCGTGCAGAGAGTAAAACTGGTGACAGCTGAATGTTTCTCCCACAGGCAAGTTCTTCCTGTTCCTTACAGACTAATTAAGCAAGCTCGATCTGTGTCACAGCCCCACTGGTTCCCTCACTGGGTCTGGCTGTCTCTGGCCCCTCTCCTAGTCCCCGAACACCGAACACCATAGGAGAGGGGCAAGGGGAGGGAGTGCAGGGCAGAAGCTGGAACTCGGCAAAAAAGGGCAAAGGGTGCTTGCCCTAAGACGGTTCTCTCTCTCTCTCTCTCTCTCTCTCTCTCTCTCTCTCTCTCTCTCTCTCTCTCTCTCTTTCTCTCTCTCACACACACACACACACACATACACACAATGCATTTCCTACACAGTCCAAAAGTTAGTCTCCTCGGCCCCCAGAGTCCTCCCTTCCCTTCGACTGCACAGATAAATTACTACGGCCTGCCCTGATCACTGAGCCCCCATTCTGCGGGTGTCCGCCTGTACGATCCACAACCGGCCTCTACTTCTTCAGTAGTGAAGCTTTGAAGTTATACTCTTTCCTGGAACAGAATCATAATCTCAGGCAGGGCTTATGGTGTGTTCCTTTAAATAGTAATTTTTGTCCCCAAATTGTTCAAATTGATCTGTATGTGGCTACGGAGTTTTCAAAAGTTTTTTTTCCCCTCTTCTGTATTTTATTTCTTGTGGTGGTCTAGAATATGCACAGCAAAACATACGCCAATCTGCAACTGGGGTTCCAGTCCCTACATATGCATGGTCTAGTCCAAAGAAAACATGTGAGACGTGTCTGTGCTGTCTGTGGGCGGCTGCAGACACGTCGTCTCAGTCATATGCGTGTTTTGTTTCCTTAGGGTGCCTTCAAAGGAAAAGTCCAGTTCAAAGGGGGCCTTTGAAGAGATCTGCTGGCCCTGTGGAACTCAAGGCAGAGAGGTCAGCTCTGAAGGGGCTGGAGATGGACTGGGGTGACACCACACAGAGTAGTCTGGATAGATTTTCTTTAAGGATCTAGGATGGTCACCAGGGCTTACTCAGAAGCAGTTTTAAGAAGTTGGAAAACTCCCCTGGTGAGAACAAGGCGGGGAGATTGGCCGTGAGGGTGTTTGGGTTTTGCCATCCTGGCAATGAACCTGCTCATTCCTTGAGGACAGGAAGGGCTATTCTCTAAGGATTTCCTTGGAAACACCTTACCCCACCCACCCCACTGCCCTGATCTTTACTTTTGATCCCTGTAGTCAGGAGGCTTGGTGACATAGTGGCTTACAAATTGGGCTGCTAAAAGCAAGGTTAGCAGTTTGAAACCACACACAGTTCCCTGGGAGAAAGATGAGGCTTTCTACTCCTGAAATGAGTCAGTCTCAGAACCCTGCAGGGGGAGTTTTACCCAGTCGTCTAGGGCCACTATGAGTCAGAATTGACTTGATGGCAGCAAGTTCATTTTTATGGTTTGGTTTTGGGTTATTAGATCCTTATCAGATACACCTATTGTTTCTGAAGATATTTTCCCGGTTAAGAGCTGGTCTTTTCACTTTTTGGGGGGTGGTGGTGGTAAAATATTTTGATAAGCAAAAAGTCTAAAATTCTTGTGAGGCCCCATTTATTTTGTCAACAGTTTAACTTTTACGTTTCTCATGGTTTATGTGGAAAACGGTAAATTTGACAACAGCATCTCTTTATCACAAACTTGAATCCATGAGGTTTCTGGATGTGGATGTAGGTGCTTATAGGTTTCAGGGAAGGGGCAAAGAGGAAGCAATCCTTTTTGAGCGAGATGGATTTATTGTAGAATGAAGGCTCATTCTCATTTATGCAGTTTGATTTTCAAATGTTAGTATTTGCACGTGTGCTAGGATCTATTATCTTTCAAAACCATATGATGTTTTGGCGGAGATCCCCGGAAGCTCACTGGGCCCTTCTCTTCCCCTTTCTTCCATAGAAAACAAAGTGAAGCAGAGCATGCGACCGTCCACTAGGGACTCAACTTCCCAGCCTCCTTTGTCGTTAGAGGCAGTGTCAGATCACCCACAAAGCAAAGGAAAACATGAGGTTAATTGTGCAGACTTACTACTCAGTAGTGTAAGGAAACACAAGTAAACCTGGGCTTACCTTGTTCACTGGGTCACCTGATCCTAAATAGATGTGTCCATGTGACCGGGCTCTGGACTGTGGAAGACTGGGCATCTTTGTTATTCCTCTATAGTCCTACCCCTTTCCAGGAGCTGGAACACGGAAATGGCGGCAGCCCAGATTGATCACCAAGATCAAGACATTGCCCAGGGGATAATGGGAAACTAGATGAAAGAAACTGGAGTCCTGAATAACCATGTGGGCAGACAACCTGTCTGCTGGCCTAGACTTTTAATGAGAGAGGAAGCAAAGCTGGACTTTCAGAGCAAAACCAAACCAAAAAGCCCTCTTTAGTGTAAGCTCTCTTTTGTTATAGCGGCATAGCCTTGTATGCTGATATGCACCTCTGTCTCCCTCCTGAATCCCTGCACTCCCAGATATGACTCACAGGCTGCTGCATCTCTCATGATCTAAAATTGTAGGATGTGCAGGGAGTTTTCCTAGACATGGGCGTGGGTAGACGTCACCCATCCATTCCATGCTCCGAGTCAACCTGGTGGATTCATTTTATAGCCCAGTGAGATTTTTACTGGGAGCTTGGTGGCATAGTTCAGGTAAAAGAACTGAATTTGGCTCCTCAATGTCAACTCCATGCTCTTGGCGCCAGTGGATGTTGTGCTTATGCCAACTCAACCCTGAGATTTTAGGCCCCGTGAGGATGAGGTAAGGGATTGAACAGCTAGGCCCCCCTGCCCCCCCCCACACACACACACATTGCCTCTGAGAGAGAACAACCTTGGCCATCAATCATGTAGATGGTACAACTGCAATCATGGTCACCCCTGCAGGCTCAGCAGCCACCAAGGACCGGGCATGAGACTAGGATGCTTCTACACTCTGCTGCATATGTTCTTCATTGGGAACATTTTCCCCATTCTGGAAATGAGAAAACGGGTTACCACAATGTTCTGCAACTTGTTCAGGGCCATACAGAGAGCAAGGTGGCACTGGACTCGGACTGTCCAGTTCTGAAGCACATGCTCATTCTAGCCTACAGTTCCCGCATCATGCCCATCAGAGCCTCTTGAGAGGTTTGGGGCTGGGGCTGCCACCGTCATGAGAAAGAGGAGAAGCGCCACCTCCGAAATGCTTCCCAGGGAGACTGTTTATTCTGTAAAAGCAGCCACGTGAGTTGTGATGGAGGAGAAGGTAACTGGGCACAAATTAACAAAGGAAGAGCAGATCTAGGTTTTTGCCCCTTCTCTTGATGGTCAGAGGGATCCAGAGACCCTTTACCTGTGTTTGACCTCAACAATGAGGATCAAGACGAAGGGCTTAAAGGTGGCGGGTTTTCCGGATGACAGAATTAGAGGCATTTCTAAGATCGACTTTGTGCTCCATTTTCTAAGACGAGGCTCACCCAGGGGTCTCGCCTTCCTGTGTCAGTTATTACCCCAGGCAGCTGGTTTCTCGTCTCCCACCAAAGGTCCTGCAGAAACAATTGTGATGTGAAACAGGCATGGGATTCCAACAGAGCCCAGGGTCTGGGTAAATTCTAGGGCTGCAGAGAAGGTGAAAGAAGGAGAAGGAAAAGGAGGAGATGGAGGAGGAGGAGGATGAGTCTATTAAGTTGTGGGGAATGCAACCAGAATGGATATTTCCGTACGATCTTAAGAAAGTGCAGTTCATGAAAGGTTCAGTGAGGGCAGAGATAATGAAGGTACACGGGCCATCTGAAAGCCAGGGGTGAAAATGAACTGGCTCTGGGGCCTTCCAGAGGCTTGGCAAGTAGATCATGAAAGGTGCCTCCCAAGCTGATCCACCTTGTTCATACCCAGCCGCTCGGTGGCTGTCATTGGTGCCTGCCTTAGGCATGCCGACTCTCCTGCTCAGGACTTCTTGATGTTGGTTTTCTTGGGCAGGGTGGTGGGGATGGGGGATGCACACTGGATTCTTGGCTTGCTCTTCAGGATTGTGGCTTTTTTTTTTACCAAAAAAAAATTATAGTCCTATACACAGAAAGAGCAATCATACTTTATTTAAAATATATACAAAATTATTACTTTGAAACATATATAGTACTGTCAGACATACAGCATGTAACGCCGATTAACGTAAATGTGGGTGCCGATGTTCACTCGGTATTGTGATTTCTATTTTATTTGAGGCTCCTATGAACTTTCTTAAATGCTCACTGGAGGGAGGCTCCGCCTGGCTTGTTATCATGGGCTACCCACTAGGGCACTTCTGGGGCTCGAAGAGGCCCTTGCCCTGCACCCTGGGGGCACCTGCAATCCTGCCCCAGGGGAGCTGAAGACAAAAGCTGGCCTATTCCTGGTGAGCCCTCGGGGCACCGCAAGTGGACTAAATCCACATCAATGAATCACACATTCATTTCGCATGTCCCTCTGTCCCCACTTCGCTAGAAAGGAAGCAGGGAACAAGTGAGGAAAGGTGGATCCCTTATTTCCTGCACTAGATTAACGTATACCATGTTCTTCTCTGGGCCTGCCTTCCGCCCCTGCTCCTGTCAGGACTCCCACGAGAGTGAGGAGCTGGGCTCCTGCCATGAGCAATAACAAACAAACAGGAATATGCAAACAGTTGTCCAGGGTGGCAGAGGAGACTGGGTCTTCGACAATGCTTCTCTGAAGTAGCTCCCTTGCCTCTCTTCCGAGGTACCTGGAGGTGGGCTCAGAGCCCCCCGCGTTTGAGTCAGTAGCTGAGCACCTCACTAGGTGGGCCACCCGCAATCTCTTAACAGGACTTTAGAAATAGAGTGAGACGTGGAATAAACACCCAGCCTCGGCGATTTGAGGCTCTATATCTGGGACCAATATCCTGAGTTAAACAGTAAGCTGCTTTGGGGCAGGGCCCTAGCTTATTCATCACTCTTTCCCCCCACAATGCCTTGCGTCTAGTAGGCACTTAATAAATGTGTGAATGAAAATAAGGAACACAGGGGCCTGGTGACAAACGGTGGAGAACATTCAAAGAAGTGTGCTTGAGATCTGGCAAGGGCAGCGGTCACTTCCCGAGCAGCGCCTCCCTGGGGACGGCACCCAGAGAAGCCCAGGGGAGAGGAGGAAACCACGCAAGGCCATGCAACTTGTTCCTGGCAGCGCGAGACCTGGAGTCATACTTCCCTAAGAGGTCATTTTTACAAAGGGTCTTCAAATGTCACCAGAGCTTGATATCGCTGGGGTCCGTGGAGTTCCCGCGCAGTGGGGTGGCCGTACAGGACAGCATAGAAGTGCCTTGGAGGATCTCCCCGGCTGTCATTTTTGTGGGGGCAGATTGCCTATCTGTCTTCCACAGAGATTCTGAGGGGAAGGGGTTGAACCACCAACCTTGCAGTTAGCAGCCCAGGGCTTGACCTTCACACCACCAGGGTTCCTTCAAAAGAGCTTACCCACTCCCTGCAGTCGATTTCAACTCTCGGTGACCTAGAGGACAGAGCAGAATGCCTATCCCTTGGTGTTTGAAAATGGAACGTTAATGGGAACAGACAGCCTCCTCTTTCTCCCACAGAATGGCTGGTGGGTTTGAACTGCTAATCGTATGGTTAGTAACTACTACCAACGTTAGTAACATTGGTGCATGAAACCACCAGGGATCCTTTAAAGAGCTTCGCGGGTGCATAAGCTTATGTCTTGCGCTCAGGAAAGCCCTCCTCCGGTGATGTCAGAAGCTCCCCAAGGTGAAAGGTAGCCAGGGCCCATCAAGGTGTAAACAGAAACAGCTGCCCCCGAGGCAGCTTCCGCCCGGTCCCAGGAGCGCAGGAGATGCGCAGAGTGCTCCGGAGCCCTGGTGGGCGGGTTTGGGTTCCTGTGACAGGTGCTGACTTCAGCTTGGGGGTTCACCCCGCGAGGGGTTGGGGGGATAGGGTTTTGAGCGTGTAAACAAAGCATAGTGATCGATGACCATTTCTGACACGCCAAGCAAGTCACTCTACACACTTGTGGAGGAGATGAACCACGGGAGAGGGTTTGTAGTCTATACACTTTTGGAGGAGATGAACCACGGGAGAGGGTTTGTAGTTCATCAAATGAAATAAACAGTGAAGAGAGACGGGATACACACACACACACACACACACACACACACACACACAACTCCACGCCAACTCATGGCCACTCCGTGGGGTTGTGTTGGCTGTCATCTTTTCGGACACAGACCACTAGGTCGATCCCCCGTGGAGTCACCGGGTAAATTCCCTGTGGAGTCGCTGCGTGGGCTTGAAGCACTAACCTTGAGGCGGGTAGTCCAGCACAAACCGATGGCGTCCCTCGGGGGCTTTGTTCGCAGCAGACCCGGAGGGTGAGCGACTTCAGAGCACGGGGAGGGACAGGACAGCTGGGGGACCTGGACCAGGCAGCGAGCGGGGGGCACATGCAGGAGTACGTAAGTAGCACAAACGAGAAACAGGCGCTGCGAGCTGATCCTTTCGGCCCCGGCCTCTGGGGGCTCCCAAGGGGAGGACAGACCCTCAGAGAAACGGCAGCGCTCTGGTCCCTCCTCCTGGCGGACTTGGTATCCAAACAGGATGCCTCTCCATCCGCCACGCAAGGGAAACAACGTTGAAGAGCAGGGGGACGGGATACCTGTTTTGAGTTTCTCAGAGCAGAATATGGCACCGTGTGGTTTGGCTTCCGACGGCAGGAAGGGGACAGTCAGCCGAGGCTGAGCCAGTGTCCAGGCCCGGGGACCCCCGCGCGTGCAGACGAGAACTGCTCCACGGGGCTTCCAGAGCAGGTGGCCATGTCTGGTTCGGGGGCACAGCACAGGGGATTTGAACCGCCAACCTTCCCGCTAGAGGATGAGCATCTGCGCCACTTAGAGTCTAGAGGGAGCAAGGATGGCGGAGCTGAGAACCGTTTTAACTGGAGCCCCCTTCCACCCCGGGCACTCACCCACGTTATCCCTGACCCCTCCCCCTTTTCCCTGAACTTTCTCCACTCTCAGTGTCCCCCCAGCTCCCAGCGGACCCACACATTATTCTTCTGCTAGGAGAAATGGAAAGCATCCTTTCCCTAACACCTGCGGCCCACAGCCCCGCTGGCCACACAGGAGTATCTTTGTACTACAATCGCCACGACAACATGCTGCCTCTGGTTCCAGTACCACGAAGGCGAACCGGGGCCTGAAATGGCCCACGTGCCGCCCCCGGCCCGGGTCCCCTCCCCCGGGCCCCGGGCCTCCCCTTTACACGGCCGACTGGTTCTCGCTGCACACGTAGACGGTGCTGGGCTGGATTCTCCGGCGGATGCGCTCCGGCACTCTGGGGAGGATCTGGAAGGTGTGTGGGAGCAGCTCTATGCAGGCCTCGCGGAACTTTTTGATTCTCCAGCAGTAGACGATGGGGTTGAAGACGGACTTGAGGTAACTGAGCCACAGGACGCAGGTGCTGGTGGCGTAGAAGGAGGAGCCGTAGTAGAAGCGCCGGCTGAACACCGACAGGAGGCTGTAGACCGAGTGCGGCAGCCAGCAGAGCGAGAAGCCGACGAAGAGGATGAGGATGGTGGTGAAGGCTTTGGTCTTGAAGCTCAAGTCCACGCTGACCTGGTGCTGCCGCTGCAGCCGGAGTCGGCTGGCGCGCGGCAGCCGGCGCAGGTCCAGGCTGTCGGACTGGTTGTGCACGCGGACGGCGTTCTTGCGGACCGTGTTGAGGATGCACAGGTAGGAGCAGAGCATGACGCCGAAGGGCACGAAGAACATGGTCACCACCAGTGTCACTACGTAGGCGCGGGCGGCCGGGAACTCCGTGTAGCCCAGGACGCACTGCGGGGCCCGCGTGGGCACCTCCACCAGCGTCCAACCCGTGAGCGACGGGGCGGCGATGCAGAAGGACAGTGCCCACGAGACGGCAATGATCGCCTTGGCCCTGCGCGGATTCAGCTTGTCCTGGCGCTGGACGATGATGAGAAAGCGGTCCACGCTGATGATGAGCAGGATGGACACGCCCTCCAGGACAAAAAACCAGTAGAGCGTGGCGGACAGCCGGCAGAAGTAGTCCCCGAAGTGCCAGTTGACGGTGATCAGGGTGATGGCCGCGAAGGGCATGCAGCATAAGGACAGCATGATGTCAGAGAAGGCCAGGGTGGCCAGCAGCAGGTTGATGGCCGAGCGCATGGCGGGCCTCTGGTACACGATGATGCAGACCACCGTGTTGCCGAGGAAGCCCACCACAATCATCAGCAGCATCATGATTGCCAAGGAGACCCTGAGCGGGGCCGACAGCGTGGCCGGCCGGGAGTCCGATCGGTTGCTCGCATTCAGCGGGAAGTCCGTGTAAGTCTCCGTGGATGTGCTGTTAACAGCCATCATGGAGACAAACGTGGGCCAGGGATGGGAAAGCCGGAAAGGGGTCCTTTAACGCTCTGGGGACTGCCATTTTCCACCCATTGGCTGCATCTTCTTCCCCGATGTCTTTGAACTTTTGGGGCGCTGGAGCTGTCAGGAGAAGCGTCTTTCCCTGGCTGCCTTAGCTGGGGTTGGCGATTCATCAATCAAACCCTGAACGTCTCTGAGACAGCTTATGGTGTCATCTCCGCAGACCCCGTGTGTAGCCTGGGGGGAAGAAGGATACAACAGAAAAATGAGTTACTCTTTCCAAGCAAGCAGTGAAGAGAGACAATTTCCAATTGTGCAAATATTCCAAGCACCGGGAACAGAGAAGGAACGACTCATGTACAATGAATGACCAAGTATGGTATTCCTGAATAGGGTTTGAACCTTGTCCAGTGGTACCCCTGCCATCGAGTAGATGGCAACTTGTGGGCCAGGGTAGAACTGCCCCCTTGTGATTCTGAGACTGTAACTTAAGAGGAGAAGAAATCCTTTTCTCCCCAGAGCAGCTGGTGGATTCAAACTGCTGCCCTTGCAGTTATCTGCCCAATAAATAACCACTAAGCCACCAGGGCTCCGCTTCCAATAAGAAAGGAAAACCTCTTTAATCATCCTATGGCAAGGCTGAGAAAGTGGATACGTTGTGATCCACATTTATCTAATAGCTCCAATAGTAATTACCTGACCAAAAGAAGCTGTGAAGAAGCCACAGTCCCTTTGGAATGTAAGCTCCATGAGGGCAAGGGATTATTGTTTGATGTCTCGCCATCAACTAGAATGGGCGCGTAGGAGGTGCCCGAGAGAGGAGGAGTAAAGAAATAGATGGTAATTAGCAATGCTGTTAACATATTTTTCCACATGCAAGGGTAAGACAGAATAAGGATAGACCCTTCTTATGTCCTCACCTCAATATCCTGGATAATGTTACTATCCTCAAGGTGACCCTTGACGCCAGGTGATTCCATGCAAACCTGAGTGAGCCTGGTCCTGCACTGGGGATGGTGACTGGTTGTACAAGAGACCACTGGGATCCATAAGGTTTTCAATGACTGATTTCTGCCAAATTGATTGCCAAGCCTTTCTCCCAAGGCACTTCTGTGTACACTTGAGCCTCCACCCTTTCTGTTCACAGCTGCAGTGTGCTAATTATATGTGCCACCATGGGGCTGGGGCTTATTTCCTTGTCCACAAACCAGACCTCCTTTCCAGTCATACATTCTTCATCTGCCCTTTTCCTGTGCCTTACTGCAGAATTTTTCTCACAAGATAATGACTGAGATTGATTTCATGCTTAACCAAAGGAACAAATAGTGTGAGGTATTTTTTAAAATGTGTGTCTTGAGGGTGAATTTGATTAGAATCATCTTGGCTTCTGGGAAACAACTTGTCTTGCATATTTTAATTTTGTGTTTTTGTCACAGTGCAGTTGTTACTACCCAAATCAGCAGAGATTTATCAGCAGGGTCTTTGACACCGAAGTAAAATGTAACAATTAAACAAGAACTGTTCTGTCCCAGCCGGTCAGGGTGCAGTGTAGCACTGATAAAACATACAACTTTCCTTCTTTAATGATTCCCTCCCTCCACCCACCATTATCATGATCCCAATTCTACCTTACAAATATGGCAAACCAGAGGATGTACACTGGTACAGCTAAGAGTTGGAAACACAGGGAATCCAGGACATAAACCCCTCAGGACCAATAATGAGAGTATCGATACCAGGAGGGTAAAGGTAAAGTGAGGGAGAAAGGGGAAACAGATCATAATGATCTACTTATAACCCCCTCCCTGGGGGATGGACAACAGAAAAGTGGGTGAAGGGACGCATTGGTCAGTGTAAGACATGAACAAAATAATAATTTATAAATTATCAAGGGCTTGTGAGGGAGGTAGGGGGGGAAGAGAGGTGGGGAAATGAGGAGCTGATTCCAAGGGCTCAAGTAGAAAGCAAATGTTTTGAGAAGGATGATGGCAACAAATGTACAAATGGGCTTGACACAATGGATGTATTGATTGTGACAAGAGTTGTATGAGCCACGAATAAAATGATTAAGAATTTTAAAAAGCACTGTTCTGTCGCTGTTCGTTTTGTTCGAAAACTTGGTGCTTTCACGTTAAGAAATGGAATCCACTCTGTGAAATATGGGGGGAAGGAAAAGATAAGTTTGGAAACAAAACCATTTCTAAGTCCTTGTTCTGGTTTCTGGGAGCCCTGGTGGCGCTATTGGGTAAACATTGGACCATGAACTGCAAAGTCGATGATTCAAACCCACTACTGGCTCTGGGGAAGATAGGTGAGGCTATCTGCTCCTATAAAGAGTTATAGCCACAGATACTCTATGAGTTGGAATCTATTGGACAGAAGTGGGCTTTGGTCTTCTAGTTTCTCAGAAGTCCAGGTGGTGCAGTGGTTAAGCGTGAGCAGTTTGAAACCAACAGGTTTACCAGGAGCCTGTTGGCCTCACTGTGGTCTTTGGATTCTAGAAAGACAGTTCTGGACAACCGCTGAGACAGCTCTCCTCTGTTCTATGAGCTCATGATGAGTCAGAACCAACTCAACAGCAACAGGTTTGGTTTGGGCTTTACTGTGGTTCTGAAGTCCCTGATGGGTCAACAGTTAGGTACGCAGCTGTTAACTGAAAGATTGGTGGTTCGACTCCATCCCAATGTGTTTGGAAGATAGCAGAGATCTACTTCCAAAATTGGCGCACTGACAAACCTTTGGAGCACAGCTGTAGTCTGACTGGATTTGGCTGGTTGCTAGAGTTCCTATTCAAATGATCTGCCCTAGAACTATCAGGTCGCATGCTGGCTGTGTGCACACCTCTGGGAGTTGTGCATTGATGGTCCTCCGTGAGTTGCATCTACACAGAAGATGCTTTCTGCTATGAACAAAGGAGAGACACTGCCATCCATACATTGAACTACCGCCACTTTTTCTCAAGTTGCTTCTACGACTGCCCCCACCCCCTCGGCTAGTGCACATCTGTACAATAAGCATCTATACAATTCTTTTCAAAGTGTACCTAGGGTCACTCATGGCCACACCCATCAATTGTTACACTCTACTTTGATCTTTAATATGTCAAAGTCCCTGCTAATAAGTGACACTGGGTCACATACCCATTTTCACAACTGTGGGAGGAGGATATGCGATTTTCCCAGTCATGCCTAGCTCAAGTTCATCTAACTGGTACTGAAACTCCAAATGTCGAGCCAGTCCTTGGTTAGAATCATGGCTCCTGGAGGGAGGGTGAATTCATGATGGTGACATGGACAAGCATGGGGGGAAAAGCCATGACAAAATCCAGCAACCCTCTACTCCTCCCACCCCAACGCACGCACACACACACACACACACACACACACACACACACACGCACGCACGCACACATGCTCACACGCTCACACGCTCACGTGCTCACTTAAATACACTCTGAAGATGTGATTACATCGGGCTTTTCTGTTCCGGTTGGTGAGCGCTGAGTTCTCTTAATAGGACAATTCTATGTGAGGTCACCAGGTGGCGCTCTGAGGCATTATCCCAGCCTCCTTGCCGCCTGAGGATCAGAAGAAACTCCCAGGACTCTTCTTGCCTTGCTAAAGCCATTTCTCCTTCTTGCCTTCCTTTTTCCCTCTTTCCCGTTGCCCCCCCTCCTGTCCCCTTTTCATTTAATTCACCCCCCCCAAAAAAACCCTCTTTAATAGTGTACATTGAAAAAACCTGGTTGGGCTGCTAATCACAAGGTCAGTATCTCAAAACCACCAGGCACCTGTCTGAAGTAAGAGGAGGCTTTCTACTCCCGTGAAGAGTTACAGTCTCAGAAAGCCACAGAGGCAGTTCAACCCTACAAGGTCACTATGAGTCAGAACTGACTCAATAGCAGTGAGTTCATTTGTGTGTGTGTGTATGTTATATATATGTGTGTGTATATATATACACACACACACATATATATAACAAATCCCCATTTTGCCAAATGTTTGTGCTACTTGTATGTCCATCCGTCCACCCACTCCCTCCCCTCATTTCCTTCTATACATTCTGGCAGCAGCCCTGTACGTCTTTGTCCCCGAACACCTCTTCCCTAAGCTTTTGTGTTCAGCATAGTGAGTCTGTCCGGGTCCCTTGCAGGGAGAGGAAGCCCTGCTGTGCAGTAGTGGGAGGGAGCCCTGCGCCAGGAGGAGACCGGCGGCGCTAACCAGCAGAAATGCCCAGAGGAGAAGAGGACAGCAGAGCTGTAGGCTGGGTTCTGGAGGACTGGGTGGGAACTGTGCGCCTGTTTGAAAAGCTCCCCAAAGATTTGAGTTGCTGGAGTGCAGTGGGTTACACCCCGAGCTACTAACCCAGAGTGGGTAGTTCAAGCTTACCAGCTCCTCCCCAGGAGAAAGATGAATTTGTCAGCTCCAGGTTTATATTCTCAGAGACCCCAGGGAGCAGTGTTATCCTCCCACGGCCACTCTGCGTTGGGATAGACTCTAGGGCCGTGGGTACAATATGAGCAACATGATCCCGGGTGGCACTGTGGGCTAGGCACTGGACTACGAATAGCTGCTGTCAGAAAGACGAGTCTGTCTGTCAGGCTGTCTGCTCCCATAAAGGCCGACAGCCTCTGAGAGCCTTGGAAGCCATTCTGCTCTATCCGGTCTTTGCTATGAATCAGAATTGGCTGGATGTCAGTGGGTTTGGTATTTTTATTTTGTTTAATAATTTTGTTAATAATGAATAATGGGTTGAGTTACAGGGGTAAGTAGTTAAAGTTTCCAAACTTCCTTGGCCTACTTTCCCATTTTCAGAAAAAAACAAAAACAAAACAAAAACCATTATTCAGCACCCCCTTGGCAATTAAAAACTGTTGTACCATATCCCACAATCCAGGATAAAGTGTGGGTATCTGCTTTTGCAGCATCCCCCCTCCAACCATCATTCCTGTGTCCAACAGTGGGCACTATGGCCCATATTGGAAGACTGGGGCCTCAGCTGCTGACCAGATGGTTGATTATTCAAAGCTACCCTGCTGGGGCGGAGAAATGCTTGGCCTTCTGTTTCCATAAAGATGGCAGCCCAGGAAATCCCATGGGGCAGTCCTCCCTGTCCACTGGCATTGCCGGGAGTCAGAAGAGACTGGATGGCCATGCGCAAGAAGAAGCAATCCCTGGGTCTGTCAATTGTAAATGTGCTCAGCCGCTAACAGATAAAACCTGGAGCTTCAAGTCCCCTTTAAGCATCACAGGAGACACACCTGGCAAGAGATGGTGAAAAATCAGTCATTGAAAACCCTGAGGTGCGCAATCTCCTCTGACTGAGTCGGAGCTGACTGAAAGGAAACAGCTTTGTGTTTTGTTTTAATAATGATAATGATCAAGTGTCAGTCATTTAAGAACAAAACATCAGATCGGTGTGAGGTGTGAACGAGGGGGAGTGTGGAGTGGGGACCCAAAGCCCATCTGTAGGCAACTACCCATCCCCTTACAGAATGGTTGCGGGGAGGAGACAAGCCAGTCAGGGTGCAGTGTAGCAACGATGAAACATGCAACTTTCCTCTGGTTCTTAAATGCTTCCTCTCCCCCTCCCCCCACTATCATGATCCCACTTTTACCTTACAAATCCGGCTAGACCAGAGGATGGACACTGATACAGATAGGAACTGAAAAACAGGGAATCCAGGACAGATGATCCCTTCAGGACCAGTGGTGAGAGTGGCGATACCAGTAGGGAAGGGGTATGAAGGGGGAACCGATCACAAGGATCTACATTTACTCTCCTCCCTGGGGGACGGACAACAGAAAAGTGGGTGAAGGGAGACATCAGACAGTGCAAGACTTGACAAAATAATAATAATTTACAAATTATCAAGGGTTCATGAGGGAGGGGGTGGGGAGGGAGGGGGAAAATGAGCTGATATCAAGGGCCCAAGTAGAAAGCAAATGTTTTGAGAATGATGATGGCAACCAATGTCCAAATGTGCTCGACACTGTGGATGGATGTAGGACTGTGATGAGTTGTATGAGCCCCCAATAAAATGATTTTTTAAAAATAATAATGATCCTGGAGCCAGAGCATGGTCTGTGACAGGGCGTGACTGTCAAGCTAGCAAGCGTCTGGGTTCAGGTAGCAATTCTCATCTCCAGCTCGGAATACGATGGCTTTAAACTGATGAGAAGAAACAAGCAGGAAATCTCTTTCTTCTTCTTCTTTTTTTAAATATCTTTTTTCATCTTTCAAATCAAACATCAGAAGACCTGTCATGCTGAATCTGTTGCCTAAACAGGGGGTGCAGGGAGTGGAGGGCTCGACTCTGGAAGGAAGAGGGAAGCAGCGTGTGGGCAGAATCCAGGAAGATTTGCCTGGACTGGCAACCAGCGCGGGTTGCGCAGATTCGGGGAGAGCAGGGCATTACCACGTGTTGGAGGAAGACTGGCAGACGACTGGGGTTGTTAAGCACCAACCGAGTTCTGCACAGAGGCTCTAACACAGAGAGCCCAGCCCTGTGCTCGGCGTTCCTCCATGCCGCCACAAGGAGTCCTGATGACTCCACAGTTACGTGCTGGCGGCCAAGGGGAAGGTTAGAGGTTTGAACCCACCCAGCAGTTCTGGAGAGGAAAGCCCGGAAACTTGCCTTCACAAAGATGTTGACAGCCAAGGACACCCTACAGGACAGCTCTCCTCTGTCCGCAGGGTGGCTCGGAGTCAGAATGGTCACGGCGACATCCAGCACGACTCTGAACCACAATAGTTGGAAGGCAGGTCTGTGTGGGGACAGGATGGACTATGAAGTGTCCGACGTTCTAACCGGTCTGGACATTCTACAGCTGCTGCCTCTATGGTGGTGCACGAGAATGGTTGCATTTCTCACACAATGGTGCAAAGTAGCTCCTCACCCATCCTGAAGCCCATACCGAGTGAAGCCTGTCTTCCTGAGACTGAATCTCTGCAGGTATGTTCAAGTTAAAAACCAAACCAACCAAGCCCCGAGGACAATGTCCCTGCTCAGAGCAGCCAATGCACAGGGAGGACCATAGGACCGGCCCCACTCTGAGACACCACATCTCTCACTGACCCATAGCCCTACAGGGGACAACACTGGAGACACAGGGTGGGAATTGCACCTGACCTGACACCATCACACCAAGGCAATACACTGAGGTGTGCAACAGAACAGCAAGGGGAACAGCAAGGAAGTCCTGAGGCAATACCAAAAATAGACTTTGGGGGCAGGGCTTGGCACCCCATCAGACTCAACAAGAAAGCACTCCTAAAGGTCAACAAACAGACCTTGAACTTATTTACAGGATTTTTTTCTTTTTTGTCATTGGTTTTATTGTTGTTGTTTTGTTTTCTTTTGTTCTGTCTTGCTTTTATGCATATTATTATCTCTGCAGGTCTATCTAGACAAGATAGGCTAGATAAACAATCTGGAGGAGAAAACAACGAAACTGATGGTTCCGGGATGACATGGGAGAGGGGGAGGTGGGGAAAAGGTAGTGGTGTTAACAAACCCAGGGACAAGGGAACAAAACGTGATCCAAAACCAGTGGCGAGGAGGGTGTAAGAGGCCTGGTAGGGCTTGATCAAGGGCAATGTAACTGAGAGGAATTACAGAAACCCAAATGAAGGCTGAGCATGATGGTGGGACAAGAGGGAAGTAAAGTAAAAGGAAATGGAGGAAAGAACTAGGAGGCAAAGGACATTTATAGAGGTCCAAATAGAGGCATGTACATATGTAAATGTATTTATATATGATAATAGGGAAATAGATCTATGTGCATATATTTATACATTTAATATTAAGGTAGAAGACGGACATTGGGCTTCTACGCAAGTACTGCTTCAATGCAAGTCACTTTGTTCTATTAAACTGGCATTCCATGATGCTCGCCATCCTGACACGATCACTGAAGACAAAGCAGGTGCATAAACAAATGTGGCGAAGAAAGATGATGGTACCTGGCTATCAAAAGATATAGTGTCTACAGTCTTAAAAACTTGAAGATAAACAAGTGGCCATCTAGCTGAGAAGCAACAAAGTCCACATGGAAGAAGCACACCAGCCTGTGTGATTATGAGGGGTCAGGATGAGGTATCAGGCATCAAAGAACAAAATATCATATCCCTTTGACTGAGGAGAAGTACAGATTGGGGACCCACGGCTCATCTGTAGGCAACTGGACATCCCCTTACAGAAGGGTCACAGGCAGGAGATAAGTCAGTTAGGATGCAGGGTAGCAACAATGAAACATACAATTTTCCTCTAGTTCTTTAATGCTTCTCCCCCCCACCCCCACTATCGTGATCCCAATTCTACCTTATAAATCCAGCTAGACTAGAGGATGTACACTGGTACAGATAGGAACTGGAAACACAGGGAATTCAGGACAGATGATCCCTTCAAGACCAGTGGTGAGAGTGGCGATACCGGGAAGTTGGAGGGAAAGTGGGGTAGAAAGGGGGAACCAATCACAAGGATCTGCATATAGCCCCTCCCTGGGGGACGGACAACAGAAAAGTGAGTGAAGGGAGATGTCAGGCAGTGTAGGATATGATAACATAATAATAATTTATAAATTATCAAGGGTTCATAAAGGGGGGGTGATGAGGAGTTGATACCAAGGGCTCAAGTGGAAACAGATGTTTTGAGAATGATGAGGGCAACGAATGTACAAATGTGCTTGACACAATGGATATATGTATGGATTGTGATAAGAGTTGTACAAGCCCCCAATAAAGTGATTTAAATTAAATATAATAATAAATAAATAAATAACCAAACCAGCCTCCCTGCCATGGAGTTGGTTCTGGCTCAAAGGGCAGGGTAGAGCTGCCTCTGTGGGTTTCTGTGACTGGAACTCTATGGGCGTAGAAAGCTGAGTTTGTCTAACAAGTGGCTTCTCCCAAGGTGGTTTTGGACTTCTGACGTTGAGGTTTGACATCCAATGTGTAACCACTATCAGTTAATTTTGAACTGATCACCCTGAGAATAGAGCTAATATATTTTGATGGTTGAACTACATCTCTACTCTTCTCGTTTTAAGTGCTTTTAAATTTCATCCCTAGGATGCAGATCCAACATCCCACACAATCTGCTCCCCTGATAATTTCCCCTCACTCCCCCAGTCTCACAGGAGCTCCGCTATGACACCTTCCTTCTTCTTCACGCTAAGGTGATGATTGACTTGCTCTGGGTGCGGTTACACTGTCCCTGTTTCTAGGATAGCACCACCCCAGGCTGGCTCCTTCACAAGCTGTCTTCTTCCTCTTGTTACCCCCGCACCTTGAAGGTGTCTGCACCCAGGCACCCATGGGTGTTTCTTCTCATGGAACCCTATCCATCTGCTCCCACCCTCACCCCACCTACTGACAGGAGGACCAAGCTGGCTCCAGGTTCTGCACCATAGAAGAAGCACTTCTTTTAGAATTATTTTTCACAAACATAAAAGAAACAGATCAAATACTGATGTTTATGTTTCAATTCACAGATGTTGAATTACACACACACACACACGTGCTTCAAAAAATCACATGATCTTTCCATTCTTTCCAATCCATTTTTCCCACAAGTTGCTAGTGTGTATGTCTCTCTTTAGTTCTCACTTGCTGTCATTGAGTCGATTCTGACTCCTAGCCACCGTATCAGACAGAGTAGAACTGTGCTGTGGGTTTCTGACCCTGCAGACCCTTACAGGAGCAGCCAACCTTTGCATTCTCCTGAGAAGCTGCTGATTGCAAACTGCTGACCTTGTGGTAGCAGACTAATGTGAATACCACTGTACCACTAACGTTCTATATTTATCTATCTATACATAAGTATATATACTTATATACCTAGATACACACATAGACAGTCCACCACCTGTCAGCTTGTCAACTGCGGTGGCTTTTGGGTTGCTCTGAAGCTGGAAGCTACAGCACTGGCATTTCACATGCCAGCAGGCTCATCCGTAGTGGTCAAGTTTCAGTAGCCTTTCTAGACTGAGAAGACTAAGAAGAAAAGCATGGTGATCTGTTTTCCAAAATTTGCCAAGGACAATCTGTTGGCCGTGAAAGAACATTGCTTGCTTTGGACAAGTCATCAGGAGGCATCAGTCCTAGCCGAACATCATGTTTGGTGAAGCAGAGGACCAGCAAGTGCAAGAGAGGCCCTTGGTGAGATGAACTGGCACAGTAGACACAACATCGTGGCCTTCAACTTGCCAGTGATGATAAGAACCGTGTAACGGGGCCACCTTATGTTGCTAGGAGTGGGACAACACCAGTGGTGTCAAGTAAGTGTTGGATTGCTACGTGCAACGTTGGCAGTTCATACCTACCAGCTGTTCCATGGGACAAAGCTGAAGCTATCTGGTCTCATAAAGACTCACAGCCTGGGAAACCCTAAACAGGATCGTGGTGAGTCAGAATGAACTCACTAGCTGGGGGGTAATCCATTTGGTCATGAATAGACACCTGCATATGTAGACACACATACCCATCTAAGATGTACATGTGTCTAGAGAATTTAAAGTACACGTACGTCATATCCAGTAGAATTTGCTTTCTGTCTGCCAGATCTCTTCCAGTCAAATGGTGGGAGCTTTGGTAGACTCTTTCCTCCGCGCCTTCATTATGGAATCAAATAGCCGATTGGTATTTGTGATAGTCAAGTTTTAATTTCTGTTCCAGAAACACAGGGTGGCTCAAAAACACCAAAGCTAATCAATGAGGTCTGTTTTAGCAGATGGGAAAGACGGGAACAGACCTTTGTTGTAGAAACAGCTTGACTCTGTCATTACCTGCAACCTCGGCACCTGTCTTTTTGATACCACGTCTCCAACAGATGGCATATTTCAATTCCAATAACTTTATTGGCAATGAAAAATATGCAAGAGCTGCCAAAAGTAATACATCAAGGAGCTGTGTTTAGAACCAGGTGTGATTCCATGTGTCTCAACTTCTTAAGAAAAGAGAGCTAGAAGGGCGCTGGCTTTTTATTCCTCAACTCAGGCAAGCCTCTCAGGGGAAGTTTCCAAGTAGAAACAGGAGCAGGAAGCCTTTGAATGAAGCAAGTCTCTTTTGGACGATTCTTAGAAAGTCTGAAGCATATCATGTGATTATTATAGGCCAGGCTGAACCTTCTCCAAAACTTAGTGGTTCTGAAAATGTGGTACCTGAACTTGCAGGTCTTACTTGAGCACTTTTAAAATATGCAAATTCTGGACCCACCCTAGGCCTACTGAAACCAGAAACTCAGGGGTGTGGGGGGAGGCGATACTCAGTAAGGATAAGTCTTTCAGGTGACGGAACATTCTCAAGCATGAGCAGGATTAGTGACATAATTGAACCGTCATATCGATCCAATTTTTGCAGACGAGGAAACTGATGAATAGTAAGTAGGACTGAACCCTGCTTTAGAATCCAGGACCTTGACCTTGACCCCTGTGCTGTGCAAATGAAGCCATCTATAGAATCCCAATAAGTTGCAGTTACATTAGACTTTTGAATCAGAAGTAAATCAGCATGTTGGAGTCACAGCAGTGCTCTCAGCAAGAATAAAAGAGTAGCGGAGGCAAACAGGGCTGGTGAGGGCCCTAAACTCTGATAATCTGTGGTGCTCCTCTTCTGCATATTCATGTATTCAAATGGCATATGTGAGTCGCATATACAGAAGAACCAATGCATTTGAATTGTGGTGCTGGCGAAGAACATTGAAAGGACCAGGCTCCGGCCGAACACACGAATCTGTCTGGGCGGAAGTACAGCAAGAATGCGCCTACAATGCAAGGACGGCAAGGCTTAGTCTCATGCAGTTTGGACATATCCAGTCAGTCTCCAGATTATGGACTTTGAATGTATCAGAACCAGTGCTGGCATAGCCAATGAGATGAAACAGGAATATACTTGAATTTTTACAACTGGGTGATTTTTCACGAGAACCGGAGCAGAAAAAATGAATAGGTTGAAGCCCTGGAATTGGACCTAGGAGGTGTGGTCAGTTGCCTTTGATCATGGTGAGGCTCAAAATTCTTAGTTTATGTAAGTTTGCACTCACTGGGAAACAATTGTACCAACCCTTACGTGTAACAAATCCTCCATCACAATCACCACTCGCTGCACAGGCAACTTTTAAATCATTAAGAAAAAATGCTTGAGTCTTCCTCCTCTCACCCGTCTCCCCTTCTCCCTGCCCCCCCCCCCCCCCCGGTGATAAAATAAGGCTAAACAAGAATTGTGAGTACCTGTTATGACTGATTAGAAATTCTTAAAGAAACAGGAATGGATTTCCTTCATAATGGAGGGACTGTCTATATATACACAAGGTGTTTCAAAAAATTTGTGACTACTGAAATCTATGGCTAGAAATTTCCTTCTGAGGACCACTTTTGCTGTGTCCCAAAGGTTTTGGTATGTTGTACTTTCATTCTCATTTACTTTGAGGAATTTTTCAATTGTATTCTTTATTTCTTCAGTTATCTAGTGTTTTTCAAATAAAATGCTGTTAAATTTCCATGTCATTGATTTTTTGGACATGTTATCTCATTATTTATTTGTAATTTTATTGCATTGTAATATGAAAAGATGGTTTTTATTATGATGATGCTTTCAAATAGGCTTATGCTTGCTTTGTGGCCTAATGTATGATCTATTCTGGATTATGTTCCCTGTGTGCTGGAAACGAATGTACAGTGTGTTGTTTCGTGGTGAAGTATATAAGAGATCACGCTGATTAATCAATACTTCACTACATCTTCAAAGAAAGAGAAGTCAACTGGAAAAAATCAATAAAGATACTTCTTTTTCTTTGAAGATGTTGTATTTAAGTATTTTACTGTTATTGTAGCATTAAGTGAACACATCAAGAAAGAAGGACCAACATTGATGCCTCAATCCAACACCTACAACAATTAGAACAAGAGTAGCAAAACAATCTGTGGTAGTTACATAATCTGTTGTCAATTTGAGACTTAAGACTGAAGGGGTGGAGTCTAGCCTGTCAATCAGGTTGCAGCTTGATGACCTCATTTGGAGGCGCTAAGGAAATAAATAGCTCACTGGAGGCAAGGTAATCACTTACTCCCTGGGAGACTTTGCTGTTGACAAGCTACATGGAGAGAAACTGATGGAGCTAGAGTTCTGGAGCTGAGGAGTCATTGGGAGACACATGCCAACACTCAGATGCTTCCACCATCACTGGACCCACAAGACTTTCCACCCACTGGCCTGAGATCTTCCTGCATTTGGTATCATTGCATATGTTGCGTGAGTCTGCAGAAGAGTCTATAGACTGGTAACAGACATAGGGGCTAATATGAGATTTATGGACTTGGTCTGGGATGTTTTCTCAATATTCAGCTGCTCTTATGTATAAAGCTCTTATACACATATGCATGCTTATAAATTTGTTTCTCTAGTCAACCTGGAATAACACACAAACCCTTAAAAAAGTAATAATAAATATTAGAGCAGAAATAAATAAATAATCAGCAAAACAATAGAAAAAAACAAAGAGAAGAAATCGGTTCTTTGAACCCAGAACAAAATTCACTACCATTGAGTTGATTCCAACTCATAGTGACCCTACAGGACAAAATATAACTGCCCCTTTGGGTTATTGAGATGTTAAATCTTCACAGGCCTAGACAGCCTTCTCTCTCTCCCATGGAGCAACCGGTGGGTTCAAAGTGCAGACCTTGAGGTCAGCAGTTCAGTGTGTGACCTGCTGTGCCACCAGAGCCTGTTGGTTCTTCGACTGGAGTAACGCTGTTTGAAAACCACTGACAGATGTAACAAAGCAAAAGAGAATCAGAAGATTACGAATAAGCTATGATACTGGTGGTATCTCAATAGAACCAACCAAAATAAAAAAGATAATTGCATGATATTTTGAAAGACGGTACTCCAGCAGATCGAAAACGTAGAAAAAATGGGCAGATTTCTAGACATACTTACCGACAGATTGATATTGAAAACCATACCAAATCTGTAACCCAAGGGGAAATCAATTTGGTCATTGAAAACTCCCAACAACAAAATGTCCAGGACTTGAAGAGAGCATGAGAGAATTCTACCAAACATTGAGAGACGAGCCAACACCAATTCTACATAAAAACTAGTTCAAAATATAGAAAAGGACAGCACATTATAATCATTCACTGGAACAAGTATAACCCTAAAACCCAAACCAGGAAAAGACATCACCAGAGGAGAAAACTAGAGATGAAAATCCTTTATAAACATAGAAGCTAAAAAAGTTCTAGCTAATAGAATTCAACAAAACATTATAAAAATACATCATAATTAAGTGGGATTTATACCAGATATGCAAATGTTGTTCAATAGTAGAAAAACAACTAGTGTAATCCACTATATAAATAAAATGAGCAAACAAGCAAAATCTCCAAATAAATCATATGAATATGTCATTTGAAGCAGACAAGGCATTTCCTAAAATCCAACATCCATTTTTAATAAAAAACCCAATAAAATAGAAATAGAAGGGAATTAATCAACATAATAAAGACCATATACACAAATCCAATTGGCCAGCATTTTCATCAATGGAAAGAAATGGAAAGCTTCCCCCTTCCAACAGGAATCAGACAGGCTTCTCCTTGGCACCACTTCTATTTGATGTAATCCAGGAAGTCTTAGCCAGTGCTATCACGTAGCAATAAGTCAAAGGCATCCAAGTTGGCAAAGAAGTAAAAGTCTATTTGCAGGTGATATAGTCATGCATAGAAAAACCCAAGATTTGGTACACAAATTATTGGGAATCATGGAAGAAATTGGCAACATGGAAAGCTGTAAGATCAATATCAAAAATACAAACATTCACAAATATTAAAGAAGAGGACTCTGAAAAGGAAATTCAAACACACACACATTTACAATAGCTACACAAAAGATAAAATATTTAGGAACAAATCTAATCAGAGAAACAAAATATCTATACAGCGAAAACCATAAAAGACTTCTATAGGAAACCAGAGAAGAAATGCAGCTGATACACCAATCTAGTCAGGACTTTGATGGCAGTAAGGAGGCCAGGGACAGGGCCAGGGGCAGGGGCAGGGCCAGGGCCAGGGCCAGGGGCAGGGCCAGGGCCAGGGCCAGGGCCAGGGGCAGGGCCAGGGCCAGGGGCAGGGGCAGGGGCAGGGGAAACAGTGGGGTGGGATGAAAAAGAACACATATCTATGGAGTGTTCAATAGGGTCTTGCTATTGATTTCACTTCTTGGGATGGACTGTATAAATATATAATGCTTCCATTTAAAAACAAATCCCACCAGATTCCTTATTCGTCAAACTCCAATAGTGGTTGGAGTGGGTTTGTAACAAAATGGAGGAAAAGTAAAATTGAAATGAAGTTGGAGTCTTTAGTGATAAAAAAAGTTCATCTAAAAAAAAAGACACCTAAAGAGACTTACACAATAAATGGAAGAATGGCCCATGTTTCTAAAGAGAATGAAAATGTCTATGCTGTCAAAGGCACTCTGTACTTCCATGGCATTCCGATCTAACTGCCAGCACAGAGAGAGAGAGAGAGAGAGAGAGAGAGAGAGAGAGAGAGAGAGAGAGAGAGAGAGAGAGAGAGAGAGAGAGAGAGAGAGAGAGACTGATTGCTAACTTCATATGCACAGGAAAGAAACCACAGTAATCAAAACAGTTTGGTATTGGTATCATGATAGATATTAGACCAATGGATCAGAACAGAGAACCAAAAATAAAATCAAACATCTTTAGACACCTGATATTTGATAAAGGACTAAAACACATTAAGTGAGGGAAGAGAGTCTCCTCCATAATGGATGCTGGAAACATTGGCTCTCCACTTGCAAGGGAATGAAACAGGAACCGTGCCTCACACCATACACAGAGCAAACTCAAGATGGATTAAAGGCTGGAACTATAAAGCTAGTCAGTGAAAGAAACAGCAACATACTTAAGGGGACAAGGTATAAACACACTACCAAACATGTAAAACACAAAATAGAAGACGGAGACTTTCTGAAAATAATGACATTTATGAAAATCAAAAACCTCATCGAAAGAGTAAAAAGAACACATTAGGGGAAAAATCTTTGGCAATGACATATTGATAAAGGAGTATCTAAAAAATTCTATCGCAAACAGCGTGACCTCAATAAGGGAAACACAAATAATTCGTTTTAAAAATGATCAGCAGACATGGATAGACAATTCACTAAAGATGACATCCAGGCAGTCAGCCAACAATACATGAAGAAATGTTCATGGTCATTAGCAAAAAGACAGTACAAATTAAAACAATGTTGAGATTCCACCTCACACCAATACTCATTAGCAAAATTAAAAACAAACAAACAAACAAAAATTAACAAATGCTGGAGAGGATGTGATGAGATTGGAACATTCATACATTGCTGGTGGGTGAAGAATTTTACAGTCACTATGGAAGGCAGTTTGATGCTCCCATAAACAAATGCTGATGGGATTTACCATATGGCCCCATAATCTCTCGATTCAATATCCCCAAGAAATACCAACCTGCACACCTATATTTATTTCAGTGCTATCTGCAATAGCAAAAAGATGGAAACAACCAAAGAGCCTGTCTATGAAGGAATGGGTAAAAAAAACTCTGGCACATCTACACAATGGGATACTATGTATCTTTATAAAACAATAAAACAACCGTCAAGCACCTCATGACATGAAAGACATTATGCTCAGCAAAGCCAGTGCACCTCATGAAGACAAATACTATGTGACACCTCCACCACCTCCACCATCACCATACTGTTATCATCACTCATCTGATGAGTTGGGCTGTACAAAATATAAAAATACAATTAAAAATTATTTTAAAATAAAAGGTAAAAAGTGATGCAGGCCACACTCTAGGGGTAACACTGTTACAGACCTGTGACCTGAGTAAGGTCACTACGCCCCTCCACCCCCACCAAAAAAGAAATATCCCAGGAAATCTCAGAAGGCAGGCACCCCAAACTTCACTTACAGGAAAGTGTGGGGAAAAACAATAAGTAAACAATTGGATTTGGTGTATAACTTTCTCCTTCAGGTCTGAGATAGTAAAGAGAAGCCTTACTCACAAGGCAATTGGAATTAATTTCATTGTTATTTCAAATGATATTTCTTAGTGGATCCTTCACAAAATTTTTCCATGGTGTTTTTCATCTTGAAATAATGCTTAGAAGCTTGTACACTCACTTTTTGTATTTTGATGCTCTGTTGCCACAGTTCATCAGACGGTCGCTGATACCCGCTGTGCGTGGGCATGAGTCATCGCCCAAATCCCCCAAAGCACGATACAAACACAAGGCTGTGCTACATCTGGAGACATGTTGCACTTCTCCCTGTGCAGGACAGGACCAGATACGCCACAAATAATGTAATTAAAGAGTGGCTGATAGCGCCTGCTGTGATTAATGAGAGAGACATTGATGTGAGGTTATATCAAATCAGTTCAAAATGAAATGGAAAATACAACTGCTATTGGATCAAAACGGTATAAAATGTACATTTTTTGTGGGATTATTCAATTTAAATATTTAGAGTTAAATAGATAATATGTACACCCATATTGTGGTAGACAGATGATTTTATGTCAACTGGACATTCCGGAGTAGGGATGGAGTCAGATGTGTCAATCAGGTCACCACACTGATGTTATGTCCTTGGGGAAGTGCCTAATAACTTGTTTATTATCATATATTGAGCAATATTGTGTCCTGCGCAACAGACAATAAAAAATGAAACATACGTGATACACATAATTAAAACATTTTGTGTTAGATAAATGGTAATATGTCCAGTATATTTGAATGTTTGCTAGGTTGTTATTATATAAAATTATGATCCTTGTTAGTAATGTATGCTAAGTGGTATCTGCCAAGCATATCTTAAAACTAAACTTACAGATATTATTGTTCACAAAACTTAGAACAAAACTCTGCATATAAATGCTACTTAATTAAAAAGTAGCTTTATTGAAGTCTGTAATCATAAACTCATTTGTATTCTTCTGATATTGTGCATCCTCCATGACACAAGAGTGCATCCTTGTGCACAAGCGTGCACAAGAGTGTATCCTTGTGTTCCTATGATAGCAAAGCCAAACCCCAAAAAAGAAAACAAAACATTCAAGTCTTCCTTGCTGGTGCTGTTAATCAACGAACATGGATGTACAAGACCTGTTTACTATTAATATAATCCATCCTTGTTCAGTAACCAACCACTCCAATTGGGTCTATTTGCATATTGAGTGAGTTTAGTAAGCCCACCCTACTACTTGTTCACTGCAATATGGATACTGCATTTTAACCTCACTGCTGCCACAGTTGACTTGAAAATGTCTCCCTGACTGCATGGCGATCCACATTCCTCACCTGTGGTCAGAGAGGATGGACCATTGACATACCTGTGGTCATACCTGAGGATGGACCATTGGCTTCCACTGTCATCTACCTAACCTTCTGCAAACCAGATGCTTATCTTTTAAGCTCTGACACCAATCCTACTTTCAAATTCGGATTTTATTGTTGACACACAGCTGCTGTGCTTCTTCCATGTGGATTTAGTTTATGCCTCACTTAGATGGCTGCTTGTTGGAAGGCAAGTCTTTATGATCCAGATGCTTTTCTTTCTGATAGCTGGGCACTGTCTAGTGTCTTCACTACACTTTGCTATAATCCATCTTCAGTGATCTCTCCTTGAGGGTGAGCACCAAGCATAGTCATGTGATAGAACTAATTGTTCTTAGATTGGGGATTGATTTAAGTGTGAGCCCCCAGATATGGTTTATAGATGTCTCTGATTCACCTAAGATCAATGAGTCGATTCTGACTCAGAGTGACCCTCTAGGACAGAGTAGAACTTCCCCTGTGGGGTCTGAGACTAGATCTTTACAGACGAAGAAAGCTCATCTTTTCCCATGGAGTGCCTAGTAGTTTCAAACTGCTGACCTTGTAGTTAGCAGCCCAACATGCTTACTGCGTAGCCATCCTGGATGCAAGGACTCTGTGTAGGACCAGCAAGGGTTGGTAGTCACCAGGCTGTCCTCTTGCCTCTATTTATCTGCTGTGAGGCACAAGTGTCCTTGCTGGTCCTACACAGAGTCACTGAAAACCCCATAGAACATAATTCTACTCTGGCAAAAATGGGGTTGCCAGGTGTCAGAATCAACTCCACACCAATGAGTGTTTTTGAATATAGATTGACATTTTGCTCTGACCCAAGAATCCATAACAACACCAAGTATTCTGATAAGATGTCAAAACATGCAAAATGTTTTTATAAAAAATTCTCATTGATTTCTGAGGACACTGGATCAATAAGATTAAGTGATTTACTGAAGATTGTACAAGTGGAAGAACAGGGAAACAGTCTGATCTTTTCATTTTTCAGTGCACACATGGGTTTCCTTGTGGACAAATTAGTTCCTGCCAAGTCAGTGTATGACTCAGACCAACCCACTGGCTACATTTACTCTAGGTATGAAAAGGAATAATTGGTATTGAGGTGCTCCTGAAAAGTTAAAAATAATCCCCTCTTATAAAATGAGTTTCCATTTATCTGTACATTGCCACCTTGTTCTAAAGAGGAGGGCAAAGGAGGTGGTTTGGTGGCAGAGTGATTATACATCGGGCTGCGGAACAAGAGGTCAGTGGTTTGAAACCACCAGCCACTCAGTGGGAGAAAAATGGGCTTTCTACTTCCATCAAGAATTAGTCTGGGAAACCCACTGGGGCGGTCCTACGCTGTCTTATGGGGCCACTGAGTGGGAATTGACTGGATGACCGTGTGTGTGTGTGTGTGTGTGTGTGTGTGTGTGTTGTATCTTCTAGGGCCATTAGTATCCAAGTGAGCCCTGGACAATTCTATTTGTGCCCTTCACCGTTAAAAAGCCGACTCTTCTTTTTCCTTTCAAAGCTAATAGAAAGGTGTTGCTTCTAAGGCAGAGTTTTCAAGTCCCCAAACCAGGCATGAAGATTTTACTAGCGGCACAAAGCATATGGTGCTTGTGTAAAAATGGATATAGCTTGATATTTTAACAAAAATCTGAGACAATTATCACTTTTTCAAGATGTTACAAAATAGGGCCTGCCAGCGCTTGGATTCTCCAGGTGGAGTACGTGGCGGCGCCATCAGTGGCCTGCACCAGGGGCCCCAGGACAGCTGTGACTCACTCGCACCGCCAAAACCCCGTGCCGGCACCTCCACCTTCCCAGGAGTCAGCAGGGCTGCTGGCTGTGAGAAAACTTCTGTTCCAAAATCACATCTGCGGCAGCCCTCCCCTCCTACCTGCTGCTACTTGACTTTCAAAAAATCTGATTTTGAACTTCTTGGATAGTTTTGTATTTCACTCTCACTGCCATTGAGTCAATTCTGTCTCACAACAGCCCTGTAGGTAGAGTAGAGCTGCTCTTGTGGATTCCCTAGACTAGACCCCTTTAAGGGGCTGGCAGGCCTTGGTTTTCTCCCACAGAGCCGCCGGTGGATTTGAATCGCTGATTTTGTGGGTAGCGGGCCAGTGTGTAACCACTACCCCACCGGGGGTCTTCCACATTATAGACTCCAATAGAAACACAACAAAAATGGATGGAAGAAAGAGGGGACAAAGGTCTCATACAAATATGCTTTTTCATTTATAACCTAAACATGATAGATATGGATTATGCATGCTATTAGCCTTCTTTTTGATATTTTGGGTTTTGTAGCTTTATTGAGACACACTTTACAAATCATAGAATGTGTCCATTGTAAGTTTAGAATTCAATGATTTTTAGCCAGTTTTTAGTGTTGCAAAACTGTGCGCATGATCTAGTTTGAGAACACTTTCCTCATCGCCAAAATTTCCTCATGCCTACTTGAAGTCTTTTGATCCTTAAAAAAAAAATTTAGAAAACAACGGGACCGACAGTTCCGGGGGGCCTTGGGGTAGGGGGGTAAGGAAGTGGTATTAACAAACACAGGGACAAGGGAACAACATGGGACCCAAAATGGTAGTGAGGGGGAAGTGGCAGGCCTGGTGGGGAATGATCAAGGGTAAGGTTGCTTAGAGAAGAGGTATACTCTAGCCCAGGTGGCGACGAAGCATGGTAGTAGGGCAGGAGGAAAGTCAAGGGAGATGGAGGAAAGAGCTAGGAGTCAAAGGGCATTTATGGAGGTCTAGACAAAGACATGTACATGCAAATATATATAGGAGGATGGGGAAATAGATCTATGTGTATATTTATAGGTTAAGTATTAAGGTGGCGGAAGGACCTTGGGCCTCTACTTAAACACTCCCTCAATGCATGAATACTTTCTTTTATTAAATTGGAACTCTATGATGCTCACTCTCCCGACACAACTGCTGGAGCCAAAGTGGGTGAACAAGTAAATGTGGTGAAGAAAGCTTATGGTGCCCGGCTATCAAAAGAGATAGTGACTGGGGTCTTAAAGGCTTGAAGATAAACAAGCGGCCATCTAGCTCAGAAGCAACAATGTCCACGTGGAAGAACACACCAGCCTGTGTGATCGAGTGGTCCCAAAGGGATCAGTTACCAGGCATCAAAGAACAAAAAATCATATCATTGGCTGCACACCTCCATGATAGGATCATTGAAGACAAATGAGTGCATAAGCAAATGTGGTGAAGAAAGCTGATGGTGCCCAGCTATCAAAAGAGATAGTGTCTGGGGTCTTAAAGGCTTGAAGGTGAACAAGTGGCCATCTAGCTCAGAAGCAAAAAAGCCCACATGGAAGTAGCACACCGGCCAGTGCGATCACGAGGTGCCAAAGGGACCAGGTATAAGGCATCATGCAAAAAAAAAAAAAGATATATGTGTGTAAATGTACATATATATATGTGTGTGTGTATGTATGTGTATATATATACGTATATACACCATATTGAATGAAGGGGGAAGTGCAGAGTGGAGACCCAAGGCCCAAGTGTTGGCCAATGGAGATCCCCTCATAGAGGGGTTTAGGAGAGGAGATGGGTTAATTAGGGTGCGAGGTAGTACCGATGAAGAACACAGCTTTCCCCCAGATCCTGGATGCTTCCTCCCCCCAACTACCATGATCCGAATTCTACCTTGCAGGGCTGGATAGGGCAGAGGTTGTACACTGGTACATATGAGGGCTGGAGGCACAGGGAATCCAGGGTGGATGATACCTTCAGGACCAAGGGTGTGAGGGGCGATGCTGGGAGAGTGGAGGGTGAGTGGGTTGGAAAGGGGGAACTGATTACAAGGATCCACATGTGACCTCCTCCCTGGGAGAGAGACGGCAGAGAAGGGGGCGAAGAGAGACTCCGGATAGGGCAAGATATGACAAAATAATGATGTATAAATTACCAAGGGCACATGAGGGAGGGGGGAGTGGGGAGGCAGGGGGAAAAAAAAAGAGGACCTGATGCAAAGGGCTTAAGTGGAGAGCAGATGCTTTGAGAATGATTGGGGCAGGGAATGTATGGATGTGCTTTATACAATTGATGTATGTATATGTATGGACTGTGATAAGAGTTGTATGAGCCCCTAATAAATTGTTTAAAAAATTTTAAAATAAAAATAATGTTTGACATAAAAAAAATTTAGAAATGTTGATATGTGTGTCAGGCCAGGTTGACTAGAGAAATAAGCTTTATATCAAGAAATAATTATACAATCTACTTGACAAGATTAAGCTATGGAAAGATAGGATGTATGTCTTAACACTCAAGTAATGACAAATTAAAAGGGGAAAAACCCACACACACAAAAAAACATAGATCCAGGAATGGGTTTGGGGCTCGCACTGAATCCTAGCTCCAACTTAAGAATAATTAGTATTTACGTCTGTGGCCCTGCTTGATACTCACCCACAGGGGGCAAACACAGAAGACATGGTGCTATAGCAAAATGTGGCAAAGAATGTAGATGGTGCCCGGCTAACAGAGAATATAACATCTGGAATCTTAAAGGCTTGTTTTCAAACAGCCATCTAAATGAAGTGTCAACTAAGTCCACCTGGAGGAAGCACACCATCATCAGTCATCGAAAGATGATACACATACATCCAAAGCCAAAGGAGGGACTAGTCTCAGAGCCTAAATTGTGAGAATTCAGTGTACAGAAGGCCATGGTTGAGAGAGAGAGCCCAAGATTCATTTGTGGAACTACATAGGACATAAGTCTCCAGAGAATTCCCTCTATCTGCAATTGCGGGATGGGAGGAAAGTGGTTACTAAGCAGCCATGGAGAGATGAGTACAGCAACCAAAGGCTGTACTTGAACAGCTAACACCGTGTCAGTGGATGCCCTCTGTGGTGCATGTTGGACCTGATCTGTTTTCCTACACGGTATCTTCGGTTTGTATTGCTCTGTTTGGTTTTTGCTTGTCCATATTAGGATGAATCTCAAAGGTGTATGTCATCGGAAGGCACCCTCTTGAAGTTGCTATATGTTTTGACATGTTTCAATATATGAAACCCAGGATTGATGGACCTATAGAGACACCAACTAGAATAAAGGTTTTAGAGGGAGGGAAGTTCAGTGGTGGAGGGAGGGGGGGAGGGAAGATGACGTCAAGGGGTCCGTGTAGAAAGTGAATGTTTCGAAATGGATTGTGGTAACAATTGTACGGTTCTGCTTGATGTGGTCAAATTGTGGACTGCCCCTTGGGCTTCCCAGGGGGCTGGTACTTCCAAGGTTGGGGGTCCAGGCCCAGCAGCTGCTCTGCAGGACAAAGATGAGGCTGTCTGTGGTGCTCACCTTATTTCCCAGGTCAGCACTGAAACCTCTGTTTCACTGGTTCATTATGACTTTATGTTACTGGGCTGGGACTTTGGTGGGGACATGAGTCAATAAATTAAGCTTGCCAGGCTCCCAATCCAACTAATACTTATTATTTCAGAATCATGAATATTAACCCAGGCTAGGGCAGTGTAAGACATGAAATAACAATAATAATATATAATGGGTCAAGGATTCACAAGGTTGGGGTGGGGGAGGGGGTAAAAAGAGGAGCTGATACCAAGGGCTCAAGTAGAAAGAAACGTTTTGGAAATGTTGACGGCAACATGTATACTAGTGTGCTTAATAGAATTGAATGAATTGTTATAAGGTTTGGAAGAGCACCCAATAAAATGATTAATAAAAATAAAAATAGATTAAAATATGCATTACTATGGTCTCACAATTAAAAAAAGAAACATCAGTCAGTGCTCAGTAGGTGTTAAAAAGAAAAATAAACAAATACAATATTTAATCATGGTTTTTTCTTTTCTGTCATGTTAAAAAACATAGTTGTAAAATTTTAACTTTGGTAAATTTTTAAGATCTTAAGCAAAAAATAATGTATTCACTTGTTTAATAAATACAAATATTTCTTGAGCAATTCCAGTGGGGTAAGCAGAGGGATTTATGAATAAAGTTTGTGAAGAAATGGTGTGGGGGCCATGTCTGACCTCCCCCTGCTGCACACTCCACATCTGCCCAAAGATGGCTCCTATGAGGCAGAGGGCTGGCATGCCTTTACCTTCAATCTGACTTTATCTTACTGTGACTTCAACCACTCCTCCCATGGCATTCACTTCTCTGGTGGGTTCTATAATCATTTGGAGTGGTTACACCAAACTCACAGGCAATAATCCTGGTTATGGGGTCTATTAAGGAGGCTAACAGGTTACTAGCCAGTACAAAAAAACCATTAAGGGTACAGTTCTTTTGTCCACAGCACCCCTTTTCATTCATACCAGCACACGTGACTCTCTTGGGACCTTAGCGTCTTAGCCATGCCTCTTGCTGGTCTCTGCCCATCTTAGCAAGTGTCACACGGCTTCTTTAATGCTGGTAAATCCCCAAGAATACTCCACTCTCCAAGCTGCCTTCCTGCCCAAAGACACTCAGTTTTACTCATTTGATGGGAAACTCCAAAGCGTTCACTTCTTCACACAGATGTTGGGTGAGCTCTGCTTTCTTGGCTCTTCATTCTTGGTGGTCATGAGATTCTCCACTCCTGTTTCTAAAATGGCTCACTTTATATTTAGCGGAATTGCAAAATCGACATATTCCTGAATGAGAATCCTCTATACATAGAGAGGAGCCCTGGTGGTGTAGTGATTACACAATGGGCTGCTAATCCCAAGGTCACTGGTTCAAAACCACCCAGATGCTCAGTGGGTGAAAGATGAAGCTTTTTACTCCTGTAAAAAGTTACAGTCTTGGCGAGTCACAGGGCCTATGCCGTTCTACACTGTCCTACAGGGTTGTTATGAGTCAGAATTGACTCAATGGCAGTGTGCTTTGGAATTTCACACAAACACACACATGTGCGCGCGCCTATGGATAGAAGAGTCATACCAAGTTATTTCCCTTCACCATAGTTGACCTTTAGCAACTTATAATCTAATTTTTATAGAATGTATAATCTAGTTTTTCTCAAAACACGGTATTGGGTCAGATCAGGAGGCTTGATAAGTTGTTTAAGTGGTTGAATACAAAAATGATTATCTGAAATGCATACTCCAATTCACAATGGAAGTTTAATATATATATGTATATATATAATTTCTATTTAGTATATAATACATATCTAGGGGTTACCGCAGCACAAGGATCGTAATTTTTTTTGGTTATATTGAAGGCATCCATGACCTGCCTTGCACTGGGATCAGTGCAAAGAGGGCTTTGAAAAGCCCGCTGTAGGCAACTGGACATCCCCTTAGAGAAGGGTTGTGGGGAGGAGACGAGTCAGTCAGGGTGCAGTAAAGCACTGATGAAACATACAAGTTTCCTCTAGTTCTTAAATGCTTCCTTCACCCCACCCCCCACTATCATGATCCCCATTCTACCTTCCAAATCCGGCTAGACCAGAGGATGTACACTGGCACAGATAGCAACTGGAAACACAGGGAATCCAGGGTGAAGATCCCTTCAGTACTAGTGCTGGGAGTAGTGATACTGGGAGGTAGAGGGAAGGTGGGGTGGAAAGGCGGAACTGATTACAAGAATCTACATATAACCTCCTACCTGTGGGGATGGACAACAGAAAAGCGGGTGAAGGGAGACGTCGGACAGTGTAAGATATGACAAAATAATAATTTATAGATTGGCAAGGGTTTATGAGGGAAGGGGTGGTGGGGAGGAAGGGGAAAATGAGGAGTTGATGCCAAGGGTTCAAGTAGAAAGCAAATGTTTTGAGAATGATGATGGCAACAAATGTACAACTGTGCTTGACACAATGGATGGATGTCTGGATTGTGATAAGAGCTGTTCGAGCCCCCAATAAAATGTTTTTGTTTTGTTTTTTAAAAAAAGGAAAGAAAACCTCTCCTCAGTAATCTTGCCTCAGCGAGGACGTGCTGAGAATGGCCAGCATTGCGGGGGGTGATGGAGCTGGTTCTGACCAGCTGTGTGAGCACATCTCCCTGATCTGGAAGCCTGTGGGCGCCACACGGATCAAGCAGAGTGTGGCAGCATCCCCGCTGGTACAAATGGTTCATTAGCCTGACTACTCACCAAAGACCGAAAGTTAGAGTCGTCCAGAGGCATCCCGGACCCCAAACCAACTCACTGACTCTGAGTTGATGCTGCCTCATAGCGACCTTATAGGACAGACTAGAACTGCTCCTTTGGGTTTCCCAGACTGTAGCTCTTTACTGGAATGGAATAGAAAACCTCGTCTTCCTCCTTTGGAATGACTGAAAGTTTGGAACTGCCAACTTTGAGGTTAACAGCCCAATGGGTAAGCTGTTTAAATGATCCCACCAAGGCTCCTGGGATCTTGGCCCAAAGGTGCGGCAAGCAGCCACTGAAAACCCTGAGCGCACAGCTCTGCACGAGGTGCCTGCCAGCTGGAATTGGCGTGGCAGAAGCTTGTATGGGTTCTTGCAAGAAATAAACTAAGTAATGCACTTTGTAAATTGCTTAATAAAGCACCTGTTGTTATTGTTGATGTTTTTTAAAATCACAATATTATTATTTCCTCTTTTCCCTCTCTTCATAGTTGCCCTTATCATCACCGAGCCTGGGATCCCTAAAGACTTACAGGCACTCAATTTGTTCGGCCACTTGGGGCGTACCATTTGGTAGCATCCACTGACACTGAGCGGATGCCGGCTCTTTGGCCTTTGGGGTCATTTAGGTTCAGCCAACAGTCTCCCAGCGACCATGAGTCACGCTGATTTGCTCTTTCCCGGATGGCGCTCTTCAAAGGCCACCTTTCTTGCAGAACTCGAAGACCATTTAGAAACACTTCCAATCACTAAGTGTTCACATGAATCTGGACAAAACTCCCTTGGAATTCATTTATATATTGTTTGGCTCCACGTTTTTCTTTTTCCTCAGATAATGTCTACAGATGCCCTTGAAAGAAATAAGGCAAAATAGTGCCTTTAAGCTCCAAGACTTGGAAAGAATCCAACGAGAAATGGATCGTTTGTAGTAATATAGAGGACTGGACTGTGGAAAGGTTGCTGATTTATTTTTTCATGGAATTTGTTGCTGTTGTTTTTAAATCGTTTGATTGGCATATGTCAGAAAGCATACATTAGAATCATTCATTCGCATACTCATTGTGCTTAGACTCCCATCTCCCCCAACGTCTTCTGAAATGCCTCGGGCAATTATCAATCCAGTTACTGTCTATAGATTTGCCTGTCCTGGGCGTCATGTATGGAAAAATCATACAAAGCAAAATGGAATCGTGCAAAATCATGCAAAACAAACAAGCAAACCCAACAGTGACTAGACAAGGCAGAAAAACTTCAAAGAGAAAGCAGAAAGTCTTTAAACGGAAACGACTTTAAAATGAGTCAAAAGGGAGATCAAATGATGGGGTATCACATTACAACCTAACAAAGTCTGTCACAATCGACAATTACAATGCTCTCTGTCTGAGAGCAAGTCTATTGACATCCCTCCACTATGGTCAGAGGCAACTCACAGAGGCTCAATCCACTGGGAGACGTGGAGAATGGATTTGGGACCTCTGCTGTCATCCAAAGCCTTCTGCAAGCTGGGTGTTCAGTTTAAGTTCTGATACCTTTCCTAACTCAGATTCAGGTTGTATTACTTACCGTCCTTGGATATCCAGGAGCCCTGATGGCATAGTGACTGCTTGTTGGGCTGTGATCTACAAGGTCTGAGTTTGAGCCCACCAGAAGGGCTTTCCAGCCTCAGAAGTTCATAGGAGCAGCTCTATCCTGCCCTATCGGGTCCCAATGAGTTACCATCAGCATAGACTCCATGGCTGAGAGTTTGTTTTGCATTGAAAACTTGCTGATGTTTTTTTTTAGCTTGCTGATTTTTGAGTATCACGATTTGAGGAAAATTATTTTAGGCAAGTTATTTTCATTTCCCGATGTTTCTTATTTCCTTTCGTCCTCTCCTCCTCTCTTTCTCTCCTCCAACACAGTTCCGACTTTTCAGCGAGTAGACTAGTCCCTAACTGCACCATCTAGGGACACCAAGTTGATTGTTGGATGCCAGTGAGTCAATTTCAACTCATCGCGACCTGATCAACCAGAACCCTCCCATTGGGTTTCTGAGGCTGAAATCTGCGCCTAAGGAGATTGCCAGGTTTTTGTCCACATCAGAGTGGCTGGTGGGCTTGAGGCTGTGACCTTTCGGTAAGCAGTTGAGCTCGTAATGGGAGCATTACCAGGGAGGGCTCATGGACTCAACTGTCCACACCCACTCCTAACCACTCAGGTGACTGCAGAGATCAAAAGCCAAATAGTAGTTATCATGGGCTACCTTCTGTAATCACCCAAACTTTACAACCACGTGATACTTAAGAACCTGGGCTGAATGATTTAATGGAAAGGTGCCCTGTTGGTATAGTGGGCTACATGTGGAGCTGCTAACCACAAGGTCGGGAGTTCAAAACATCCAGCCCCTCCATGGGAGAAACACAAGGTTTTCTACTCCCATAAAGATTTACAGTCTGGGAAACCCACAGGGGCAGTTCTACTCTGTCCCATAGGCTCATTATGAGCCGGAACCAACCTGCTGGCAGTGCGGTCGTCAGAGTGAGAAGACAAGATGCAGAACCAGGCAGTGGTTCCGTCTGCGGCACAAGGGGGTGCCAAGAATAGGACCCACGCTGGGGGCGTCTAACAAGAACAGCACGGCCATGTCTCGGGGTTTAACAACAGCTCCAAACCACCAGCCGCTCCACAGCTCTGAACCCACAGGGGCAGCTCTGTCCCGTCCTTTAGGGTCCCCATGAGGCTGCGCCGGCTCCATGGCAGTGCATTTGGTTTGGGGTTTTCAGGATGGGAACTCCTTCGTCACTTAGGGTGAGAGCTCGAAGGAAACCGTGCGTTTGGGGGTCGGGGAGCAAGGGCTGTTCCGTGTGAGAGAGCATTCCGTGCTTGGTGGTGCTTGGAGACGGAACTGGGGGTAACGGAGAGGGGCAATCAGAGAAGGAAATGATGTTTGACTGTTAGGTGTTGAGAGGGAAATGAGCAGGCTGGTTGAGGGCAAAGGTCAAGGGAGAGGGTTTGGGTTGTTTTTGGTGGGGGAATTAGGGGTGTGGGTTTTTCGAATTATGCTCACGCCATGATTCGATGCCCACTCATAGCGACCCTATAGGATGGTAGAACTGCCCCTTGGAGTGTCAAGACTGTAACTCTTCCCTGGTGTAGAAAGCCCCATCTTTCTCCCCATCTGCAACCTGTGACATAGATGTTAGTCTGATGAGAACATGTAGTGTGGTTAGAAAACGGAGCCCTGGCCGTGTGGTGGTTACACATTGGGCTGCGATCCGCATGGTCAGCAGTTTAATACCGAGGGAGAAGGATGGGGCTTTCTACTCCTATAAACAGTTACAGCCTCAGAAACCCAGAAAGAGTCACTGTGGGTCTGCATCGTCTCCGTGGACAGTCACTGTGGGCCCATGTCATCTCCGTGGACAGTCACTGTGGGCCCGCGTCGTCTCCGTGGACAGTCACTGAGTGTCTGCGTCGTCTCCGTGGACATTCATGGTGGGTCCTTGTCGTCTCCGTGGACAGTCACTGTGGGTCCACGTCGTCTCCGTGGACAGTCACTGTGGATCCTTGTCGTCTCCGTGGACATTCACGGTGGGTCCACGTCGTCTCTGTGGACAGTCACTGTGGATCCTTGTCGTCTCCGTGGACATTCACGGTGGGTCCACGTCATCTTCGTGGACATTCACGGTGGGTCCACGTCGTCTCCGTGGACAGTCACTGTGTGTCCGTGTCGTCTCCATGGACATTCACGGTGGGTCCACGTCGTCTCCGTGGACATTCACGGTGGGTCCACGTCGTCTTCGTGGACAGTCACTGTGGGTCCACGTCGTCTCCGTGGACATTCACGGTGGGTCCGCGTCGTCTTCGTGGACATTCACGGTGGGTCCGCGTCGTCTCCGTGGACATCACGGTGGGTCCGCGTCGTCTCCGTGGACAGTCACTGTGTGTCCGCGTCGTCTCTGTGGACATTCACGGTGTGTCCGCGTCGTCTCCGTGGACATTCACGGTGGGTCCACGTCGTCTCCATGGCAGTGAGTTTGGTTTGGGTTTCTCCCGGAGCGGCTGGTCGGTTCAAACTGCTGACCTTGCGGGCTGCAGGCGGATGTGTAATCCCAACGCCGCCAGGGCACCTCTCTCTAAGCACACTCACATGCTCTAATCACACTAACATCTATTTCACAGGCTGGCAGAAGTCTTTCCGGAACAGTCTCGACCCCCTCAGGCCGTCCTTCCCGTCTAAAGTAGCATCAGTCCCCCCGTGGATAGTTCCTGTTCTCTGCCTCCTCCTTAGCATTTCCACTCACACAAGAAGGAAGTTATTAATATTTTGGAAAAAACAATTTAAAACATAAAATGATTGCATATTGTGCAGACAACACGAACGCAAATTTTGGAGGAAAAGCGAGAAGAGTTACAAATAATACTTTTTATAAATTAAACAAAAACCTTAAAACATTATTGGTGTTGGTTGTGCAGCGCATATAGTACATAATGTCATTCAAACAGCTGCTGATTTGTTGCCCGTAGATGTGGAAAATATTGTTGTTAAAATATATTCTTATCTCTATAAATACACTGTCTGCGTTGACATGCTTAAAGAATTTTGTGAAACTGTGGAAGTTGAATATCAGAAAATACTTGGATACAGTAAAACGCGCTGGTTAGCTCTTTAAAAACAGAAGAAGAAGAAAGGGATTCCGCAGCTTTGCCCACGCGGCAGCCCCAAGGCCTGTAGCGGTTTCCGGATCTGAGTAGCTGCTATTTGCTGAATGGGCTTGTTACCTGGCTTTTCTTCCATTTCTTTCCCTGAGTTGTCAGCCTTCTGCAGGTGTCATATTTTATTGTTTGAGTAAGAAGGAGGTTATCTTGGAAAACCTTGAGGAGCATTCAATGTTTTTGACTCCATTTTATTCCATTACTGAGTTGAACTTAGACACTTGGCGGTGATGGGTGGGGATGGAAACAGAGACAATGAGAGAGAAGGGAGAGGAAGACAAACCAGCTATTTCAGGCCATTTCCTGGACATCAGCCAAGTCCTTTGCTAAATCAAGGGGCTGGAATTTAATACCCCTTATCAAGAAAGCCAACTTTCTAATTTAAACCTAAGGCCATACTGTTTGAATACCAGCTGCTCCAATTTCTAATAATTTCCAACATATTTTTATTGTTCAGGTTTCTAATAATGCCAAACACATGTCTTCTCCAGCATGAGGAACACATTTAGTTCAAAACCAGCCAAGATGGAAACATTTGAACTCCACAGCAGAGCCACAGGGGCGAAGCAGCCCCAGGTTAGCAAGTTCCACGTGGGCTTCCCCCATACTGAGCAGGAGAAAAGGGTCCTTTGCCAGAATGGAGGCTCAGTTCAGGTTTCCGGATATAATGCTGAACAACCAGGTCACACACACGCGCCTGCTCTGTGTCAGCCTCCTCTGAGCAGCAGTGTCTGGAGTGTAGGGGAGATGGTGGCTTGAATGTTAGTTGGAGAAAAAGACCATTGTGGATGTCCCAGAGTCCCTGCCTGTCTTACACATTCTCCTCAAGTTTCAAGCACCCTAGTGATGCTGCTCATTCCTGATCTTACAAACCCAGCCTCTCTCTCTCTCTGTTTGGTGCTCTGGAGTCTATGAGACTAGATCAGGCCATTCCTTGGCTTGAATTCCTTAATGGCTTCCCAGCTACTAACCTTGGGATAAAGTCCAACCTGCTGCTGACTGTATGGCGTATACAGGTGTGTGGAGATCCATTAAAGGGCTGTGAGGGAAATTTGGAGGGTCTGATGACACCGTGGGTTAAGCAACGGCAAGGTGCACAGTTCAAAGGCACCAGCTCTGCGGGAGTCAGACCGTCTTTCCACTCCTGTGAGGAGCGACAGTCTCGGAAATCCCTGTACCTGGGTCCATAGGGTCACTACGAGTTGGCAGTGAGTTTGGAATAAAAACTTTGGCAACCCTGGCGGTGTTGCGGTTCGGCACTGGGCTGTGATTCACAAGGTCTGCTGTTCGAACCGCCAGAAACTCTGAAGGAGAAAGACGAGCTTTCTGCTGCTGTGGACAGTGACCATTTCAGACGCTCACAGGGGCATGCCTGCTCTACCTTGTGCTATTGGGTTTCTGTGCGTCAGCATCAGCTCGATGGCAGTGAGGATTTTTGCTTTGTTTGGTTTTAATGAACCCTTTAAAAAGTAGTCCCTGGGCAGCTCAGATAACTGAGCACTTCGAGGTTTGAGTCCACTCATAAGAGCGTTCGCAAACAAGCCTGATGATCTGCTTCTTACTGGTCGCAGCTTTAAGTCCGTACGCAATGTTTCCACTACACAATGTGTGCTTTTACCCCAAGCTTTATAACTAAGGACTTGCTACCTTTGTGATTTCGTTTCCTTGGAATGTATGTGCTAGCTGAGGTCTGATGTAAGATGAGGTTGTTTTTTTAATGTGGGCTAGGGTAAAGGAAAATTGGAAAAACACCAGTAACCGAAATCCTTTCATGGTTTGGTTCTGGTCTAACTCTCTAGCCTGGTCTTTCGGTCAAAACCCCCCAATCCAGCAAGCCAGGGAGAAGGACCATATCAGAAATATCTGTTCATCAATCTTTGTGGAGAATTACTTCATTAGCATTTTCAGAAATAATATTACAATGGGGAGGAGGGAAAGAAATGAGAGAATCCCAACATCTAAGACTAGTTGGTTGGAAGAGTTGGAGAAGGGATGGAAGGAGGCTGGAGACATTCTCTTCTTTCCACCGTATTGCTTTCTCCACTGAGAGCCAGAGTATGTCCTAAGTCCCCAGGTAGTCGTAGTTAAGGGAACTTAATCTTCCCTTATTGCATTTGACTTACCTGTAAAATGGGAGGAAAAAAGAAAAAAAAAGGAAGAAGTTGTGACAGAGCCCTGATGGCACAACGGTTAAGTGCTTGACTTCTCACCCAAGGTCAGCAGTTCAAACCCACCGACAGCTCTGTGGGAGAAAAGACCTTGCGACATGCTCCTGTAAAGATCTGCCCTTTGGGGAGGTTCAGTCTTGTCCCCTAGGGTCGCTGTGGATCAGAATTGACTTGACGACAAACAGCAGCAACAAGCACGGGGCAATAATATCTGTGCCCCTGGCTTGTTGGAACAAACGCCGCTTTGAGACTCTCCGTGTGGAGTCTCAATACACAGGACCCACAGCAGTGGGGACAGCTGGGAAAAAGCGATCCATGGTGGTGCGGCAGGGAAAGGGGCTCCTACAGGAGAGAGGATTCTCCGACTCCACAGAAGATTTCACCTGGAGGTAGAGGTGGGAAAGGCAGGAGTAGATAGCTGTTACGGGATGAGGGGGCAGGACAAGTGAAAATGCAACTGTCTAGGAATACAGACATAAAAGGGGAGGGGTTGTTTTGTTTCCTTTGTTGTTTTTTTTACCATGAAGCAATATGATGCTTTGTTGTTGTTTCTCCTCCCTTTCATAGAGTGGGGTCTTCAAAAAGTCCACGGAATACCCCCATGCTCTTCGAATTCCACTTTCCCACAATTGTGTTGAAACCCGCTTGTGGTGTGATCTCCCAGTATCCCACAAATATCCCCACCAGCGATAAACGTTTCCTTCAGTAACCTCGTCAGTTTGAGGAACTCATTAAAGGAGTGAATAACCCCAGTCTCCTGAAGCTTTGTCAGCCCTGGAATCATTCTGCTTATCTGATGGAAGTCGCCTCGGAGCATCCTGGGACAGCGTGTTCCCTATTACCTGATGGGCTGGCCAGTCGGCCAGCAGGAAATGAGAGGGGAAGGCAGGGCCAGCTGGGCCCAGAGAAATCGAATACGCAATGCCTTTGTTCAAAATAACTTTAACCAATACCTTTGAAAAGGCTAATACAAACCATGCCTGGGAGTCTTTACATCCTTCCAAATATTTAATATAAAACACACACAAAACAATCACTGGGCTTTGGAAGAAAGGTGGCTTGTTTTCCCCCGAGAAAGTCTAGAGGTCGATTCTAAGGGAGTTTCTAGAAGGCATTTGTGAAAGTGAGGGAAACGTAGCTAGCCAAGATGCCCGGTGTCTTGTCTCACATAAGGGTGAGGAGCCGGGGAAGTGGGACAGGCATGGATTGTATTGGAGAAGATGGAATGCATGGAGGGTATGCCCATGTTCCACAAGGTGACTGACCACATTCTGATTTAAGTATGAAGAAAGTAGTGATGGCGAGGAAGGGGCTGGGGAGCCCCCTCGTCTGATATTGACTGATCTCTGAAGGCTGCATTGTTCTGGAACCAACCTGGGGGAGTCGGAGCAAGGTTAGATTATGATGATGTGTCAATGGGGGTGGATAGGCTCAGGCTGCCCTCTGGATAACCAGTTGGGAATTGATCCTGTCTGACAGCAATCTCATGGGTGTCTGAGTGGAACTGGGCTCTGTGATAGAGTTGTCAATGGTTGATTCAAGAGTAGAACACCAAGTCTTTCTTTCTGAGGCAGCTAGACTGGCGCCTACAACTTTTGGGTTAGCAGTTGACCCTGAGGACACTCAGCACCCTCGAGAACCCTGACATGTGATTCCCACAGCACCACTGATTCTTGTTTCGATTCTGACTTGTGATGACTCACGGGCTTCAGAGTAGAACTATGCTCTGAGAGAGCGGTTCTCAACCTGTGGGTTGCAACCCCTTTGGGGGGCTCAAACGACCCTTTCACAGGGGTCACCTGATTCAGAACAGTAGCAAAATTACAGGGATTAAGTAGCAATGAAAATAATTTTATGGTTGGGGGACCCCCATAACATGAGGAACTGTATGAAAGGGTCGCGGCATGAGGAAGGTTAAGAACCACTGCTCTTTGGGGTTTTCGATATCCAGGTAATGAGAGTTAAAAACGTGTTTGTGCTTCCACCCAGCTAGAGGATGGCATGTTGGTTGTAGGACGTTTGGGATCATACGTATCTCCATTGACTCATTCATTCACATAACAGGTCACCAAATCATGAGTATAAGACACTCTCTAGGCACTGGGGATTTAGTAGGGAGTGGAGCAGCTCCTAGCTTCCCAGAGCTTAGAGTCTAGTCGGGAACGAGTAATAACTGGATACACACAGAAGAACATGAAGAGCAGGGTAAAAGGAGGGAGTACACTCGGCTGATCTTGAGGGACTTCTCAGTGCCGGGACAGTGAGCAAAATACAACCTCTACTTTTAAGACGGTTACGGCCACTTGGGGGAACCAAGGAGTTGGAACAGGTATTCTGTGTGGTAGACATGCACCATGGTTTGAAGCCACGAGGAACTCTTGGGCACTTTGGTTGTGCCCTTGAAGCTTTCCCCGGCCTTCTCTTTAGGAGGGATAATATGAGATCTCTACATCCGTGGGCTCTGTCTATGGGTAGGCATTTTCTATGGGCTCTACTCCCTAAATGATTCACTAATTGAATCAATCCAAACAACAGGATGACTTGCTTCCTTGTCTTGATTCACCTAAGCCTGTATTGTTTCTGGGCAAGGATGTACTAAGTATTTCAGCCCTGTAAGACTTTGTGCTCGTTACAGAATCTGGTGTCAATGTGGGACTTGAGGGGATTAGGAGTGAAGGGGTGGAGTCGAGTCTGTTAATCGGATCATAGTCAGCGAGGCCTCTGCGTGGGCGTGGCCTTCCCCTGAGGATTCTGGGCATTCTTGGATTTCCTGCTTGGAGGTGGGAGACAGACTCTCTCCCTGTTTGCTCTTGGAGACTCTACTGACAATGCTCACTCCCTAGGAGACTTTCTTCTGAGAAAACATCCCTACAAGACATCCCTGAGGAGAAGCCACATGGACCTACCCTGATGCAGCCCTGGGAGCTGCAGAAGAAATATGGAGACCCCGGCCAGCGCTGAGATGCTTACAATATCAGTGGATCCACAAGACTTCCCACCCACTGACCTGTATTCTTCCCATATTCGGTGTCATTGCATGTGTTTCATGTGTCAGAAGAGGACTTTATAGATTGGTATTGGACATGTGGGCTAGTATCAGACTTATGGATTGATCAGAACTGGCCTGGGATATTTCCTCAATATTCAACTGCTGTTGTATATAAACCTCTTTCTTATAAACATATGTGTATCGATGAATTTGTTTCTCTAGTCTACCTGGACTAACACAGACTTCACATAACATACTAATGACATATTGTCAGCAAAGATCAATCCTTGGAGAAGGATATCATGCTTGGAAAAGAGGAGGAACAGTGTGAAAGAGGAAGGCTTTTAAGGAGATGGATCGACACAGTGGCTGCAACACTGGGCTCAAGCACAGGAACAATTGTGAGGATGGCGCAGGACTGGGCGGTGCTTTGTGCTTATGTGCATGGTCATGATAGGTCAGAACTGACTCGAGGGCTCCTGGCCACAATGACAAAGGAAAAGTTCAGATCCATTGTGGCGTGAGGGAAGGAGAGCCTGCTTACATTTAATTGTGCCCCCTTCAAAGAGAGGCTGCAATCTAACCTATACCTGTGAATGTAACACTGTCTGGAAATAGGGCCTCTGATAACATTATCAATTATATTTAAACCAAAAAAACCCCTCACTGCTATTGAAATGAGTCCTAGGTCATAGCCACCCTATACTATACGGTAGTACTTCCCCTGTGGGTTCCTGAGACTGTATCTGAATAGCAGGGTTCAAATTGATAGAGAGGTGGACCACAATCCTATATGACCATTATCCTTATAATAAGGACAGACACAGAGGCAGGAAGGACATCCATGTGACAATGGAGACAGATGTAGCTGAACTGCAAAATCAGGAGCTCCATAGTTTGTCAGGAACCCCCAGAAGCTAGTACAGAAGGCATGGAAGAGACCCTCTCTCCGAGGCCCCAGGAGACTCATGCAGAGTCCACAAGAGTAGTTAAAGCGAGGGAGGAAATAACAGGACATGTTTCAGATGGCAGAGTTTGTGAAGACTCCAGAATTCACCCGGGTGGAAGTGCCTGGGGCGGGCGCATGGCAGTTGGCTTCTGAGCAGAAAGGATAGCAGTTTCCATCGCCAGCGACTGCATGGGGATGGAGACGGCACACAAGGAGGAGTGGCTAACGGCTCCTCTCTGCCATGATGCACTGGCTCCTGAAAGGTGAGGCTTGAGCCCAGCTTTAGCCACGTTTGTAATTTGTGTGTCTTCTCCAGCGCCCTTTCATTTGGCTCCAGTGCCTGTTGGAAAGGTCCTCTTCGTTGCTAATGCCACCGTGGTCGTAAGGCACCTCTGTGTTTCCCACAAAGCGACGGCGGTGAAAGAAGGCCGCTGGAAACAAGCCGAGGATCAGTAACACTGCAAATGGCATGAGTGGCCGCACCCCGGCCTGGGCAGCGCCAGAGAGAATCGAAAGGCCCCCTGTGTATTGCATGGGGTAGGACTTACTGTACTGGAGAGAAGGGATCAAGCTTTTTCTACTTCTTTTATCATCTTGCCACCGTGATGTACGCACACTCTGCATTTATTAGAATAAAATGTACTGTGAAAGCCAAAAGTCACTGCCCTTGAGCCAGTCCTAATGAGGGTTCCCAACCCTGTAATCCTTCACTGGGGAGCAGACAGCCTCACCTTTCTCTTAAAGAGCAGCTGTGGGATTCGAATTACTGAACAGGCCGTCAGCCTAATGCCTAACCCCTAGTGCCACCTTTAAAATGCTGTGTAGTAAGCATTTTGCTTTCCACACCAATGCTAGGACACTTGTGGGCCGTAGTGGCAACAATGGTGGCTGCAAACACGGGCACACATGTAGCGATTGTGAGGATGGCGCTGGGCCTGGCAGGATTTCATTCTGCGGCACACAGGGAGCTCTGAGTCACAACCAACTAGAGGGCACCTCGCAACAACAAAAGCAGTCGTAATCTCCTACCAGTCATAGCTCATACCCTGCATGAATTCCGCATGTCACATGCAGGGTCGTTGGCGTTTCACTGGGAGGATTCTCGCCTTCCTAATGGAGACCTGCCTTGAACGCCCAGTGACTAGACTATCCCGCACCCCTACCCACAGCAAACTCTCAGTGAGGTATGTCTGTTGTTTTGATGCTGGACAGGTTTCAGCGGAGCTTCAGGACCAACAGAGGATACTTCAGAAAACTCAGCTAGCTAGTGAGATCCCTATAGCTCACAATAGCCTGACCTACAACCGATCAGAGGATGGTATAGAACCAGGCGCCATTTGCGTCTGTGGTACGTGGGCTTACCCTAAGTCAGAGACCAATGATGGCAGCGAACACTACAGCAACATGCTAGACACCAGGCTCCACTCCAGACATATATTATTTCATGTAATTATTTCAATGCATCCCTCTTAAGCATTATTATTTAACCAGATTTTCTGAGACAGTAACAAAAGCGGAGAGGCGAGTTTATGTGTGAAGGTCACACAGCTGGTAAATGAATTGAAGTTGAAGAAGTTGAATACAATGCCCTAAACCACAAAGGTCATGTTTGTGGGCTAGGTCCAGACCATGCAGCCGCTTCCCTGAGCTCTCCTGAAAGATAGCCTGCTGGACTGTGCAGCCCCTCCCCACGCCTCTCAAGGCCAGAGCTGGACGGTGCAGCCCCCCCCCCCCCCCCCCCGCCTCTCAAGGCCAGAGCTGGACGGTGCAGTCCCTGCCTCCAGCATTCCAAAGAGCTTATCTCTCCAGGCCGGGTCTATACAGCCCCTTCCCTCAGGGTTCCAGGAAGCGGGTCTGTGGGAAAACAAGATGATTTATTCAGAAAGCCTCCTGCCCCTTTCATAATCCTTGGCTCAAGCACTCTATCTGTCCCACTGCCTCACTGTCAGGCACGGCTTCCCTGCCCTAACTCGTTGGGTCACAGAACCTGGCCGGGAGCTCAAGATGCTCCTGTCCCTTTCTCTGCTCTCCCCTCCCTCCCAGGAGTTCTTTCCCTCAATAAAATCTTTCTCAACTTTACATTCCTCGCTGAATTCTACCTCCGCTCTGTGCCTCCACTTTCCACCTTGCACTAAGAATGACTGAGTTAGGATGAAAACGCCAAAGTCCATTCTCCTACCTTCCACCTCATATCGTGAGACCGCTGGAGAAACAGGGCTTCTGACCTACAGCTGGGGCGAAACCCCACTTTCTCCTGAGCAGCTCAACTCAAGAAGGCCAACAGGGACTGGCGCAGGGAGGCAGACCCAGTCCCACGACAAGACCAATAATTTGGGGACCAGGGTTGAGGGATGGGCCCCTGAGGTGCACATTTCTCAATCAATGCAGAACATTTGGAGGAAGATGGGGGCTGATGGTCCTGATGGGGTTGTTTCCAGAAAGAGCAAGTCTGAGCGGTTTATGTTTTGAATTACTAGGAGAAGGCAAAGGAAAACAGCATTCATATGACTGAATAATGGATTCTGTGTGAGGCTCTTAACAAGTCTCATTTAATCCTCAGAAAAGTTTTGAATCAAGATCCGTGTCCCTCAATAGATGAGAGACCTGTGGTGCACATGGGCTTAAGAAGTGAGCCTGGCTACAATGACGGATAATTGTCAAACTGGGACTGAAGACCCAAGTGCATCAGAGTTCTGAATACTCTCACTGTAAATTCATGGATCATCCTCCAGGGATCGTCCTATCACAAGCCAGTTTCTAGATAATCTTAGCCTATTCCTCTCTTCAGGTCTCCACCACCTCCTCTCCCACCCCTGTGTAAGACATCTTCCGCCCTATTTAACTGGGCTGTAGAAGCAAAGGGCCTTCCCCAGTCTCAACCTGAAACCCTCCAAACTAGCTGTCTTCTGCGTATGGACTCATTATGAGGCTGGATTGACTTTGGTCCTGAAACCAGCCCCCTTCCCTATTGCACAGCACCTCACTCTCTTTTCCTAGGATCAACACTGCCCAGCAAAGCTCCTCTCTGTCTTACCCATCAGGTACCCCTGTCGTAGGGCCATTGTTATCAGCTCAGAAATGGACCGCAGTATCCTACGTTTTTTAAAGTTCTTCCTTGAACTCATAATGTCCGGTCTCCACAGCGAGGCCCCTTAAACGAGTGTCTCTGAAATGAAGCAGAAGGGCTGTTCTTTATGTGGACAGGAAAGAAGTCCCACGTGGCTAAGCAGAATCGAAGAAGAACAAGGTAGAAGGCCTCACACTTCCCAATCTCAAAACTTACTGTGTTACCACGGTAGGCAAAACAGTACAGCGTGTGTCTAGCAGTAGAGACAGTAGACCAATGAAACACAACCGGGAACCTAGAGGTAAGTCCATCCACACAGGGACAGAGTGTTCATGACCATCCAATGGGGAAGAAACAGTCACATTAACACATGATATGGATAAGACACCTTGGCCCTTTGTGGAAAAATGAAAAAAAAAAACAACCACTGTCCATACCATCTGCAAAAATGAACTCAAAATGGGCCAATGACCTAAATGTTCAAACGAAAACTATAAAGGGAATATAGAAACAAAATAACCTAAAATTTCAAGCTAAAAGTGTAAAGGGAACACAAGAACAAAACCAGGGAGCTACTTTCGATGTGAATAGCCCATCAAACAAAATCAAACACATGGATAACAGAAAAATTAGATACCTGGGCCTTCAAAAAATTAAATACTTATGCTCATCAAAAGAAGTTAATTACCAGGAGAGAACCTGGCTCCCGGGAAGGAAATGGCAACAGAATATGCAACATAGTACACACACACACACACACACACACACACACACACATATCAATGCCTCAGCCTAAGAAGACAATCAATTTAAAAAATGGGCAAAGGACATGGAAAGTAGCTAACAATAACATGCAGAAATGCTCTTAAACAGTAGCCACTAAAGAAATGCAAATCAAAACCACAATGATATACCATCTCATCCCTTCAAAATGGCAATGATAAAAACGAACCAGCAAAAAATGAAAGCCAGGTGCTGGTTGTGGGGAAGTCAGACCTCTTACACCTTGAAGGTAGGGTTATGAAGTGGTAAAACTCCTGTGGAAAATGGTTTGGGGTCTCCTCAAAAAGCTAGAACTTGAAATACCATCTCATCCAGCAACCCTACTCTTAGGCATCGGTCCCACAGAAGCGAGAGCAGTGACCCACCAGTAATCAGGTGCACATCCATGTTCGTCACAGCATCATTCATAATAGCAAAGAGATGGCAGCATTCTCAGTGTCCAGTGGATGTTTGGATAAACAAATTGTGGTACATACAATGGAAAGCTACAAATTATAATGATTAGTAATGCGTTCACAAAGTATAATATGGATGAATCTGGAGGACATTATGCTGAGCAAATTACATCAGCCACAAAAGGATGAAAGCTGTATGAAGCCATTTTTATAAAAAGTCAAGGTTTATACACAGAAAGCAGCTCTCTTTGATGGTTACAAGGGCTAGGAGGATGAGGGATGGAGAATCAGGTGTCAGGAGTAGACACGTGCGACTGCATGAAAGGAAAGGGATGGAAGGACAGGCAGTAGACAATGTGGGGGAGGTCCACCCAATGTGCCCCAGATAAATGAAGACACGGAGTCATGAAAGCATAAAGAGTAAACCATTATGCAGTGCATTGCTTACTCTGCTGGCAGCGACAAGCTCAAGAATGGCATCACATTGATCATCAAAAGCACTTTCAAGATCTGTTCTGAGTAAAATGCATTTGTTGTTATTCGGTTCCATCAAGTTGGCTCTGACTCACAGAAACCCTAAGCACAACCGAACAAAACGCAGGCCTCCTCACAATTGTTCTTATGTTCGAGCCCATTGTTGCAGCCACTGCATCGGTTAATCAACCCCATGTTCTTTACTATTCTTCCCTCTTTGTTTCCAACGTTTGCATTCCAATTGCCAGTAATTATCAATGCATCTTGCTTGCATGTCTGATCAATTTCAGACTGAAGACACTGGTAAAATTCTTCAATTTCTGCATCATTAGCTTTAGTAGTTGGTACATAAATTTGAGTAATAGTTGTGCCGATTGGATTTCTTCATATTCAGATAGATATCCTATCACAGACGGCATTGAACTTCAAGATAGATCTTGAAATGTTCTTTTTGACGGTGAGTGTGACACCATACCTCTTGAATCTATCAATCTGGCATAGTAAAACATAATGATTTCTGATTCCAAAAGACCAACATCAGTGCATTTCAGGTCACTGACTAACACCTAGGATATTGATTTTCATGCATTTCATTTCATGTTTTATGACCTCCCATTTCTCTCGGTTCAAACCTTATGCATTCCACATTCTGATTATAAATGGCTAATTGCAGCCGTTCCTTCTTCTTTTCGATCAGCAAATGAAGGTCCTGACTAGAGAACTGCATCCGGAGTCAGTTTCATCCCGAGTTGTAATCTATTGCTTCCTTAATAAACCCCATGATCCTGAGCATTGTGTTTGAGTTTTCCCACTGCCACAGACTGCTAAATGCAGCAGGGTTGGTGAAGAGTGCCAGGGGAGGGAGGGAGGGAGGGAGGGAGGGAGGGGCAGTTGGTGTCAGAATTGGTTAAAAGATTAGCAAGAGGAGGCATTTTTGATCCGTGCCTCATAAGAATCAGCTCTGGGTGGTTGGTTGTGACACTGATTCTCCTTCCAGTTTGTGTAACTGCACAAGGAGGTCTGATGCTATTGCCATGGCCATTTCTACATGCTTGCTGCTGCTCTCTTGCTCTTTCAAGATTCTCCTTTGGCTCCTGACAATTGAGATAGTTAATGTTTATTGTGTCAACCTGGCCGATAAACACATGTGGGGTTAATTGAAGGGCAAAGAGCTAAATGGCTTGGTGAGCCTCGCCTTTCTAGTTCTTGGGTCTCTTGCTTTGTGGTGGTCAAACCAGGGTGCAGCTGCCTTAGCCAGTTCCCTGCTTCCGCTGGCAAGGCTCACTTCCTGCAAGACATCCCTGAGGAGAAGCAGCATGGACCTACCGCGATGCAGCCCTGGGTGCTGGAGCAGCCGTGTGGTGAGCCCTGCCAGCGCTGAGATGCTTACACGTTCACTGACTTGATTTTCCTCCTGCAGTCGGGGTCATTACATCTGTTTTATGAGATGGAGGAGGACTTTGTGGATTGGTGTCAGACATATGGGTTAAAGTTGGACTTGTGGGCTTGGGCAGCACTGGGTTGGGATGTTTTCTTGATGTGTACTTACCCTTTATATAAAACTCACTTATACACATGATTTTCTGTGGATTTGTTTCTCTAATGTACCCAGACTTAAACAACAGACTATAATGTTATTGGGTTTATCCTGCTTTGAGTGTGTTGAGGTTCTTGGATGTGTAAATTAATGTCTTTCATCAAATTTGGTCATTGTTTCTTAAAATAATCTTTCTGCATCTTCTCTCTACCCATCATCTAGGAGTGTCCATAATGCATATGCTGCACTGCATCATGATATCCCCTGGGTCCCTTCGCTCCGGTTCACTTTTCTCTGTCTCACTTTAGTCCCTTTTCTCCTGGGACTGGTTAATTGTAATTGTCCTATCTGATTCTGTGCTGAGCTTCCTTAGTGAATCTAAAGTTCAGTCATTGTACTTTCAGAGTTTGGGGGTTGTTCCTTTTCATAGTTTCTCTCTTTTGAGCTGCTCATTTTGTTCATACATTGTTTTCCTGATTTACTTTAGTAATTTGTCCATGTTGTCTTTAGCTCTTTGAGCATATCTAAAATAATTTCGTGTAACACATTTGATGTGAGTTGTTCTTCATGGTGAGTTTCTGTTCACTTATTCTCTTCTCCGTTGAATGGGCCGTGCATATTTGTTTCTTTATAAGTTTTGTTCTTTTTCTATTGACACTTTGACCTGCGAGCATCATCACGTGGAGATTCGGGCAATTGCATACGTCATCTTTGTCTGGATTTGCATTTGCTCTTCTTGATTGAGAAAGGTGGTCATCATCCATGTGCTCAGTGAGTTTTCCAAACCTCCCAGTGCTCGCTCTCTCACTACTGTGTTCCTTGTCATATGTGATTACGAGAGTTTCTGTCCCTTTAGCTTAGGTTCAGCCAAGGGTAAAAACACAAAAATATTCTCAAATAAACAAATAAAAAGCCCCACTACAGGTTTTCCAATCCTCTGTACTGCAGAAGCCACATAGCCTGGCCTTTTCCAACTCTAATTCAGCCTTCAATTCCGATTTGTCCTGAACATAGTAATCAGGCCTGGGTAAAAGCTTAGTCCTCTCAGGTCTTTTCTGAACATGTACCGGGCATGCATATGGTTTTTAAAATTCCACAGTATACACACAGATGATTTTCAGTACCCTAATTTCCCAAAGAAACCCCTATTTCCTACATTGTAGCCAGAGTGATCTTTTAAAAAATGCATGGGAGATCACTCATTTCTTTGCTCAAACCCTCTTGAATGACTTCGATTTCATTCAGAACAAATTTCAAAACCTTTAAAGTCCAATATAATCCAAAAAACCCCAAACCCACTGTCGTTGGTGTGGTTGTCGGTTGCCTTTGACTCAGTTCTGATTCATGCTGAGCTCATGTGTGCAGAGTAAAACTTTTCCAAAGGGGTTTCAAAGCTATGAGCTCTTAAAAGGAGATCACCAGGCCTTCCTTCCGAGGTGCCTCTGGGGTAGGTTTGAACTGCCTTCTATTTCATCAATAGTTTAGACTTCTACCACTTGTGTCACCCAGGAACTCCACTAACTCCCACTGCCATGATTTAATCTTATCTGCTACCCCTCTCCTTGTGAGAAGCCCTGGCGGTGAGCAAGTTCAACAGTTCGCAGCCACCAGTTGCTCGGTTTGAGAAATATGAGGTTTCCTGTTCTTGCAGAGTTACAGTCTTAGAAACCCAGAGAGGCAGTTCTACCCTGTCCTATGGGGGCGGGAAGAGTGGAATCGACTCGATGGCACTGAGTTTGGTTTGGGTTTGCCCGACCACTTTGCACTGCTCCCATAGCCTGCAGCCATACTACTTCCTAAATGTAGACACCCTCTGATTATACTCTTAGCTTAGGGTCTTTCACCATCAGATGGTTCCCTCTGCCTGGAACAATCTCGTCAGCTATCTGTGAGGCTTATGGTGTCACTTCCTTTATTCTATGTAAAAGTCACTTTATCAGAAGAGTTTTCTGTATCAGAATCTCTCCCATCACCCTCTATCCCTTTACTCAGATTTATTTTTCTTCTCACTGCGTATTTCTGATTGCAGACTGCTGTTGTATATAAGCACCGTATATTTAAATGTTCATCCTCACAAATTAGGATGGACACTTCTTGAGCAGAAAGGCTCTGCTTCCTTACTGTTTGTGCTGGCCTACGAGACCTCCCAGACCTGCCTTGCCACTCTGAGCTCAGGTAGAACTTTCTGGTGCTGCAGGTTAAAAAAAGAAAAAGGAAGATAAGTAACAACAACAAAAAGCTTACAAACACAGGTACTTGATTTTGCTGACTTTCACTCTGGAAGGTGGCAGAGAAATGTGTCCAATTACTTGGTTGAAAACCTCTGCGAAGGCTCAGGTGCAGGTTCAGGATGGCAAGTTGAGGCATTGATTCCTTCCTCCTCATTCTGCCCTCTCCCCTGCCCTCCCCCTAAAGTCAGGGCAGACAGTGCTAATCAGTCATGGACTCCATGGCATCTCTGTAGGTTGTATGATTCACCAGGCACCCTCTATGGTGTGCAAATTTGCACTTGTGTTTATTTGCTCTCCCCCATTTAGATATGGTTTAATTTTAAGTTTGGTTCTTATGAATTCTGACACTGTAGTATGCAATCTATTTGAAATGGTGGTCTGGAGTCATCTGGCCCTAAGGTTGTCAAGAGAGACACAATGAGTTGGAATCAGGGGCAATAAATGACAGCTCTTGAACCACAAAAAATGTCCTCTACAGAGATGGCAGGGATTCACCAGGGGCCACACAGAACAGCTTGAGTCCCCTCCATCTTTCGTACTTCCCCGAAAACGCTAAGCCCAGAAAATATCTCACTTCTTTTTTCTCCGGTTGAACACTTCTAACAAGCATCAGGCAGACTAATACTCTCCCCTGAGTTCAGACTCTCCACTACTCTCATTGTCTTCTCCTCCCAATGCAACAGTCCCCAAATCAAATACATGCTCTTTCGCTCTGAACATGGGCTCCCCGCCCCTGGAGGCTGCATCTCAGGACAGGCTATCACACTGTCACTGGCCATCCACACACCCCAGAGCCTCCGGAGTCAAGCCTGACCCCACCCTGCATTCGAAGCCTGCACTCTAGTGCCTGTGGATCGTAGCTGCCCATCTCTGTGTGCCACTTCACAGTTCACCTCAGCATGATCAAGCCTCTAAGAAATCCTGGAGGAAAGAACCCTTCCCCTTTGTTAATTCGGACTTTCAAATAGTCTTCGTCCCAGGAGCCCTTGCCCCCGGTGCTTCATTCCCCCACACCGCCGGGCCACGGACAGTTTTGGGGGGAAGCATCCTCCTGCTTTCTCTTTGGGCCTGCAGGTGACATTTCACCTGTCTCCATTGTGAGTGCCACCTAGGGTGTGACAGTGTGGACAAGGGCCCCTTCATCCTGCAGAGCCATGCCAGGGTTAAGGTAGAGACATGGAGACATGAGGAAACACATCTCCTGGTGGCTTGGCTCCTGGAGTGAGGGGGATTGGTAGATGTGTGCTCTATCAAAACGACTCGAAGAAGGCACAGCAGGGCCACTGGCACCGAGGAAACTGAGTGTGTGTCACCTGGCCCCGGCAAGGTGCCTGTTCCTTTCTTCATTTCCCCTGCCTAGTAGGAGGAAACAAATTGATTCCATCGATTTCATCAGGCAGAGCCCACAGGGCATATTCCTAGGCCACTTTCCATGAAAAAATGTGAGCAAAAATCAAGGGTTTGGGAATGCTTTGTGGTTTGTAATGAACAGAATTTAGGCGGTGGGACCAGGACATTCACCGTTGGCTCAGAGAAAGGGAGGGCAGATCTGGGCACTTTTCTGTGGGCAGCACAAGTGGGAACCGCAGTGAAAAATGCAAAGGCTGCTACCCCAGGCTTTGTAAGGGTTTAAGTGAGCCACTGGATGCATGGCTTTTGCTGCATTTCCTCCCCTTTGCCTTACATTAGGATTTTTGATGTGATTTTTTCTTCTAGGGGTGCATTTGATAAAACCCACCCAGGTCCCAGTCCAGGGAGGTGCCCAGGTCACCAGCACAGCCTTTCCTCAGCAGCAGGAGTGTCGTTCCAAGCACAAAGCTGCTCAGTCAGGTACTGTTCACTCATGCAGTCTCTCAGTTTCTATTTATTTAGATACACAGAGGTTGAGTCAACGGGAATTGATTGCGCTGGGTACTCTCTTCGAGGGTGGAGACGCAGTGGTGAACAAAACAGTCCACATCTCTGCTTTGCAGAGAGAATGGGGGGCTAGATAATACACCGATCGATACAAGATAAATCCATGGAGGGTTTCCAAAATCGCAGCTCCTATGGGAGTAGAAAGCCTCATCTTTCTCCCGTGGAACAACTGGTGGATTTGAACTGCTGATCTTGAGGTCAGCAGTCCAGTGTGTAACCACTACACCACCAGAGTGCTTCAAATAAGTTTATATAATGTGTACCATTATATTTACTTATATATATTCTATTTTTATATGAAAATATAGTTATGTATAGTTACACTTTTTCTTATCCATGACTATATATAGATTATATAGTTATAATATATAGTTATAGATTATATATAACTATATATCGATGAATATTTAGAAATACTGAAATTACATATTTATAGATTTAATATATTTTTATATATCTGTGTATAAACATAAACTTATACCATTTATACTTAAATATACAAAGTGTATTCATGTATGTATATGCTTATATATTATATAAGTATATGGACCTACTTACATATTGTATTATTTATATAAATAGAACATATACTTAATTTATAGCATACTTACTAAATCCATTTAGCTATAGAACTATACATAGATCCATACTTAGATAAACACAAATTATATCTGTGAATTTGAAGATTAGCAATCAGATGGTGCTAAGTGCTATGAGGTGAGATCCAGCAGGAGCTAGGGGAGCGTCAGGGGCCGGCCCTTCCTAGTTCGGTGTTGGTCTAGAAGAGCCCCTGGGCTGTTGCTTGGGGTGGAGGAAGAGGCAGCAGGGATGAGGCCCTGCCTTCACTTTCCCTCTCTGGGAGGAGACAACAAATTGGCTTCATTTCTATTCCATCAGTTAGAGCTTACAGCATTCTCCCGGGCCACTTTCCATGAAGACCGTGGGGGGAAAATCAAGTGCTGGGGGCGTCATGAGGCACCTGCGCCTGAATGGGCCAGCAGGTGGGCAGGTGACGTGGAAATGAAGCCAGGGTCTTGGATTTGACCTTTTACTGTCTATTGGCATCGATCTCTTTTGGAACTCACATACGAACAAGCGTGCGGTACTTCTACGTTTCTAGAGAAAGAACCAAATGCTGACACAAGCCCCCTCTTATCTTAGCTAAACTTAGATGATGGTCTCAGCCGAAACATGTGTCTGTGCTCCTTGAAAGTAGTTCATCTTTACATTTAAATAGAGAGAGCACCCCGCGGAGGCAGACTTTTTCTAATTTTAACTCTAACTCAGCCTCTGAGAGAGAGAGACAGACGTGAGTAAATGAATGGATCTTCTCCCCACAGCGCCTTGCGAGTAGGACGGGGGACTGCAGTACCGCCTTCCTCCTGCGTCCGTTACGGCGCACTTTCTCACGTCACCTGAGCTGCCCCCAAATCTGGGGCCGCTCTCCAATAGCGCCATCCTCAGACCACGGACTAAGCGATGTGGTGCATTCTGGGAAAAGACTGAGCCTGGGGACACTTTGGGGCATCCCGGTGGCCGAGTGTGTGTTCAGATAATGAGATGGTCAGATGATCAGATGGGAGGGATGTTTTGTAGACACCTTGAAGTGCTAATGAATGTGAACGGTCATGATACCCTCCGGGTTTATCCCCTTTAGTTGGAGCTCCCTGGTCATCTCAGCCTTCATTTCTGAAGGCCCACACCCTCCATCCAACCACACACGCGGCACTTTGTTGGCTTAGCTCCAGATGACGGTGTGGAGTTTCCCCTCTCACTTGCCCTAGCCTGCAAGGGTGGAGCACCACCAACACATTGCTGTCCAATCAATTCTGACTCATGGTGCCCTGGTGTGTCCGCCTGAAGAGAAATGTTTGAGAGGTTTGTCAAACTGACAGGGCTTTCTTCTAAGACCCCTCTGGGTGGACTTGAACCGTCAGCCTCTTAGTTTGCAGCTGCGCATGCTGACCACTTACACTCCACAAAGACTCCCACGGGGAGAGGAGTGCCCTTAGCAATTCCTTCTGGAACACCTGGGGAGCAAGTTCTCCCTCAGAATCCCACTGAAAAACAGCTGGGGTGGGGCCAGAGGTTCTACATTGCTAAGGAGCAACTAGGGAGCCCTGGTGTCACAGTGGGACTGCTAGCAGCAAGGTCAGCAGTTCGAAACCACCAGCCTCTACAATAGAGTAGATGAGGCATTCTACTCCTGTAAGAATCTGCAGTCTTGGAAACCTATAAAGATAGTTCTACTCTGCCCTGTAGGGTGATTGTGAGTTGGCATTGACTTCATGGTAGTCATTTTGACCAAACTTCTAGGTGATGCCCAGGGTGTTGGTCTGGGGACCCCACTTTAAGTAGTGAAGGAGAACGTGGGGAACTGCACACTCACATCCTGTCCTGTCTTTCATTAACTACACCCCACAAAGCTCTTTAGTCTTGGTTTTTGTCTTTTAACTTAAAATAACATAGTAACATTATAAGTTGGTGGTGCATTTCTATAAACATCCCCAGGCATTGGCATGGGGCCTGGAGTTGTTTATGTAAATGGAGACTTCCTTCTTAGGCGTTCTTTATAACTTTCCAAGTCCCCTTTTGTTAGGCTCATAAAACCGCAATGACAACCAAACCCGTGGACATGGAACCTCATTGTGAGCCATAGGGCAGAGGAGAGGTGCTTCTGCAGAGTTTCCAAGGCTGTGATCTTCCCAGAGGCCTTTCTCCGCATGCACTGAGTGCAGGTGGGTTGGAACTGCCAACCTCTTGGTTGGCAGGCAAGTGCTTAACCACTGGACTACAGGGGCTCCCGACCAAGCTCCTATTACAGAGGCAATGACCTTCCATCCTCTGACTCTACAGCCAGTGGTGATTGAAGGAGCTAATTAATGTACATGTTTCACACACTGCCAGGCATATCATGCTTCCCAAATGGGTGTAGTTGCTGTGATTATTCTTATAATTCTTGCTCGAAACTTTTCCAGGCTCATGTGAAGCCCATAAAACAGCCGCTTCATAATTAGCACCACCACGAGCTTTCAGCGTGAAATGCTGGAGAACGGAGTGAGTGCTGCCTTTGAGGATTAAGCACATGTCAGCAGCAATCTGTTTTCATTCCGAGAGCACACGCTAAACATCAGCCGCTTCACTCCTTCGCGTGTGCCTTCACCCGGAGTGAATCCATCAAGACCGCCACTGAGAAGAACAAATTATGGCGATCTCTACACAAGGCAGCTTGAACTTGCGTCCCCATGGCTTATAAGCCAACTTGCAACCCAAACTGCTGAGAAATCTCTACATGGCAGATATCCCCCCACTAATTGATAAGAAAGTGCTCAAAAATAGAACCGTCATCTGACAAGTCCTGGAACTAATTGCCTTACACATAGCCGGCTGCTAAATGTGACTGGCATTCTCCCCTCGACTCAGCGGTTCCCAAGGAAACATAGTTAATGCATTCATGACTAACATTTGCCTTGTGAATCCCAGTTCACTGCAGTAGGCATGTGAGTACAGCACTGGGGTGGGGGCGGGGAGGGGGAGATGCTGACAGTGCCCTTTCTAACGTTTTATCTTTTTTTTCCCCCTTCCCCCTGGGTGAAGTGCAAAAATCTCAACCAAAGATTTAACAAATGTTCAGTCAACCATCAAAAACGAATCAACATCTACACATACCCCATCCTTCTAAATGCCTATGTGCATGGGCGTCCTCCTGGTCTCAAAACACGGAGGCATTCTCTATGCCCAATCACACGTTTTTATGAGTAGCTAGCCCTGCAATCATGAGTGATTATGTTGTTTTGGGGTATATTTTGCTATTTTTCTTAATTTATTATTATTTTTCTGCGAGCATTTGTCACCTTATTTAGAAAACACGAACTATTTCAATTTACAGAAAAGGATAAAGATGAGTACTAATGAACGTTATTTAACCTGCACCTTGTTTTGCTCTTATCATCAGAAGCAACAACACCAACAAGAACAAATCTCTACACTTGTATCTTCCCCTTCAGATGTGTTGTACCTGACTTCTAAGGCATTGCTAACAATAGTAACACCACGGTGCCATGCAACAAACATGAAAACCTTAGAGCAGTGGGAGCAAGTTACTTATTTTCTTAACCCGCAGATCCAATTGCTGTACCTTACGGCTTTTTGCAATACTCTCTCTCTCTTTTCCTTTACACAGCCTCAACCCCCATTCTTTTACACACGCCCCATTCTAGTCGAAGTCAACAGTTATTCCCCTCACCCCTTTTAGTACTTTGAAGCTATCGTTTCCCACTGTCGCCCTTGCTTCATTGTAGCTTGAGAAATCAGCTGTTGGTCTCATTTTAATTCCTTCATGTGGAATTGTCTCCTCGCCCCGGAGATCCTGCAGCTTTTCTTTGGTATGCTTAGATGCAGATGCCTTTTTATTTTTTCTAATTTATAGGTGTGTGACAGCTACATAATCTGTCAACTTGAGTGAAGGGATGGAGGCTAACCTGTCGATCAGGTCATATCCAATGTGGTTTTTGTGTGGGCATGGCCTTCTCCTGAGGATTCTGGGAACCCCTTCTTCCTTCCTGGAGGCGGGACACACATTCTCCCTGTGAGACATTACTGTTGACAAGCCACATGGAGTTACGCTGATCAAAGCCAGAGCCCTGGAGCTGGAGGAACCACATGGAGAGCTACTCCAGTGTTGAGATGCTTCCACAAGACTACACCTACTGGGCTGTGACCTTCCTGTTTTCTGCATCATTGCATGTGCTGTGTGAGAGTGTGGAAGAATTTATGGACTAGTATCGGACCTATAGGCTAATTTCGAACTTAAGGGCTAATATCAAACTCATAGACTTGATCTGGACTGGGCCAGGATGTTTTCTTATTATATAATTGCTCTTGGATATGAAAATCTTTCTTATATATACATGACTGTCTCTGGATTTGTTTCTCTAGTCAACCCAGACTAACATGGGTGTAATTGCTTCTGGTTAAAAAATATACATTTTATTTATTGGTGATATTTTACTATGTTTTTGGTGGAGGTTGACACAGCAGATGAGGTTCTCATTCGACAACTTTTACACAAATTTGTTCCATGACATTAATTACATTCCTCAAGTGCAAGGGCACTTCTGTTGCTTCCATTCTGGCAGAGGCTTTTTAAAAAATTCTAGCTAGACTTCCTGACACTGAGGAAGTGAACATTCTCCATCCTCTTTGGAAACGCTTAGCCATGATGTCATCAGATCGCGTGTCTCTCTCTTTTGCCGTTGTTTTTCAACGTTTGAAGGCCACTCGTACTTTCTTTTCTGGGGACCCTAACTCCTTTTATTTTCCACTTCATCTTGCATTTGTGCATTCTGAGTGACTTCAAGTTTTTTCCTTCCAATCCACAGGCTGTCTTTTGCAGAATCTTTAAGGAGCACAGGTGACATAGTGGGTTTTACATTGGGTTGCTAAATACAAGGTCAGCAGTTCAAACTCACCATGGGAGAAAGATGAGGCTGTCTGCTGTCCTAATGCTTCGTAGCCTTGGATACCCACAGGCAGTTCTGCCCTTTCTTCGGGTGTGGCTATGAGCCAGAAGTGACTTGGTGGCAGTGGTTTTGTGTTTGTTTTTCATTCTCCTATTTAGTAGGCTTATGGGATTTGGTTATGGCATTTTAAATTTCTAGACATTCTGTTGTGTTCTAATTAAAACCTCCCACCCCTAGGCCAGCACCTGGGCCTACGGTGTAGAGCCTGGAAGGGAAGCCACCAAGGCTGAGACAGAGAAGAGAGGAGAGAGAGAGAGAGCAGGTCTTATTGCCAATGCTGGAGCCAGGCCCTTTCTTAACCTGCAATGGTGGGGAAGTTCATTTGAATCACCCTCTTGCTATAAATCATTTAACAAGGTGGGTGAAATATATGCTTTAACTGTTAAAGCATAAAAGGGTTATAAAGCAATCATGATATTACCAGGTCAATATTGTGGAGAAAACGTCCTGAAATCTAGAAAGGCAAAAGGATTTGGGAGTTACTTTTGCCCTGAGGGCATCTGCTTGAGGGAAACTCTGAACTAGCATTTTTGTCAGACAGAACCAGGCAGAGTGAGTTTGGAATCTCCACCTTCTCACTTATTGGACAAGTCAGGAAACCTCTCTGTGTGTCTGTCACCTTCTGCATCTGAAAAAATGCCCATGGTCAGTAGCATCGCTGTGTGAGAGGTATGTACAGCCTCTGCTGGAATGTGGTAGTCGAGAGCCCTCCCGAAATGAAACCACACCTACTGCCATCAAGTCAGTCCCAGTGCCTGATGACCCCATGAGTTACAGAGTAGAGCTGCCCCATGGGATTTTCCTTGCTGTAATCTTAAATTGATCGCCAAGCCTTTCTTCTGTGGATTGCTGGGTGGGTTGAACCAGCAACCTTTAGGTTAGTAACCTAGCACAAAGTGTTGGCAACTCCTTGTAACTTTAAAGAGCCTTGCACTACTCTCTGAAACGAAATATTATTCTTCATCCTCTGCACTGAGTACCTTCTCACCCTTATTCTGCTTCAGTTTTTAATTTTAGTCCTTGTCACTGCCACTATTCTTAAGCTCTTCTTGAGACATTGCTTATGATAAGTCATGGTCTGTGTTTGTCTGGGTAGACTAGAGAAGCAAATTCATGGAGACACTCATAGTTGTATAAGAAAGAGGTTTATGTACAAGAGCAGGTGAATATTGAGAAAACATTCCAGCTCAGATCAAGTCCATAAGTCTGATATTAGCCCATATGTCCAATACCAATCTATAAAGTCCTCTTCAGACTCAGAAAACACATGCAATGACACTGAATGCAGGAAGATCACAGGCCAGGGGGTGCAAAGTCATGTGGATCCAGTGGCGGTAGAAGCATCTCAGCACTGTCAGGGGTTTCTACATGGCTCCTCCAGTTGCCAGGGCACAGAGGTCTGTCAGAGTATGTAGTATCATCTGTCTTGTCAGTAGGTGTATCAGGGAGTGAGCAAAGAGTCTTTTACCTCCAAGGAGGAAATACAGGAGCTCCCAGAATTCTCATGAGGCCATGCCCACACACAGGCCTCATTGGCTATGACCTGATTCACAGACTAGATTCCACCCCTTCACTCTTAATCCTCTCATGTCCCAAATTGACACCAGATTATGTAACTACTACATGGTCTTCAACAGTCATGAGCCTTGATGCTCATGTTCACGGACCAGGTCTATTGGAGTAGCTGATTAGGCTGGGCTTAGCCAAGCACATCTGCCTCTGTCTTCTATCTTCATATCTTCCAGTATCTCACTGTTCTTAGATAGGATACTAGCCAGAGCATCTTCTTAGGGCAATGGCCAAAGGACCTGAAGCAGGTCAAATCCAATAGATACACCTCAGGTAGCTGCTCTAGTCACACCCAACAATGTCCCATAGGCAAAGCAAGTGACATGGCCAAGTCCATACTCAAGGGATAGGGAAACGTACTCTATCAACTTGGGAGTGGGGCATGGAAGTGACTGAGTTGTCGCATGACAAAATGTGGATGCATAATTCTAAAATAGGGTACAAAGAACTGGGGAACAATGCTCCAAGCTGTCCTACCCCTTGACATGTATTTCCATTTAGTGTATGTTTTCTGCCACTGTCATGCAAACTTCATGAAAATAGGAGCATTAGTTGCTTTGTACACCACTCCATCCTGTGCACCTGTGCAGACTGATTGTTTAAAGGAATGAATGGATGAAAAGACGAACGAAGAAAGAGTAGCAGTAAATAAAAAAACTAAACTCATTGTCAAGTTTATCTGGACGCATAGTGACCCTAGAGAACAGAGGAGAACATTTTGGGTTTCCAAAGCTGTAACTTTATGGAGTAGATAATCGCATCTTTCTCCTGTAGAGCGGCTAGTGGGTTGGAACTGCTGATCTGTGGTTACCAGCTCAATGTGCATCCCTCTATACCGCCAGGGCTGCTTAAGAGTAGTCAAAGCCGTCGTCGTTGTAGTAGTAGTAGTTGTTGTTGTTGTTGTTAGGTATCATCGAGTCAGTTCCGACCCATGGCGACCCTATGCACAACTGGAAAAAGCACTGTCAGTCCTGCGTCATTCTCATAATAGTTCCTGAGCTTGAGCGCATTGGTGCAGCCACCACGTCAACTCATCTCCTTCCCGCCTTCCCCCGTTCCACTGGCCCTCTGCTTTACCAAGCATGGTGCGTTTCTCTAGAGAGCGGTCTCATCCTGACAGTCAACCACTTGTCGGTTTGTCGTTTTGTGGTGATTGGTGTGTTGCTGTGATGCAGGAAGTGATGTCAAAGATATTTCAAATGCCAGCAGGGTCACCCGGAGTGGATGTGTTTGGGCGGAGCTTCTGGACTAACAATGGACAACCAAGAAGGACTCAGCTGCCCCCCTCAATGGAAGAAGCTGCTGAAAACCTTATGTCTGATGACAAAGGGTAGCAGTACAGTAGTCAGACTCCCGACTATCCTCCAATCATCTGTGAAATGTAAAAATCAAAACAAAGCACCAACAAGGTGGCTTGGTCAGTAGGGCGTGTTCCTTGATGCGGAAAGGAAAAACCACTTACCCAATTGCCAGTCAGTTAACCTTCTCAGGACAGAAAGGCCAGGAACCCCAGGCCCCACCTCCCAGGGAGAAAATGCAGTCCCAGCTCGAAACCAGGTCATCTTTTATCCATTTGGATAATTTTAGATTCATGTTAAAAGCCAGACTCAAAGCAGAAGCAACACCTGAGCAAAAGCCACTTGATGAAACATTTCAATATCGCAATCCCCCTGATTTTTCAACCATTCATTGCGAGAAAAAGCTACAGTGCCAAGTTAACTAAAATAGCACTCACGATCTGCCTGACGGCAGAATTACCCAGCTTCCATTCAGCAACTAGATGACCACATCTGGCTTGGAAATACAGAGTCGAGCATGCTCCATTTATTTATTTATTTTGGTGGAGAGGTTTTTCTCAAGTAACTGCACCATGAATGGAAAGAGCCCTAAAAATACAAATTCTCTGCAATTTAGCAAATGGAGGGACAATGAAAAGTCTAATAATAAACGAGACAGACTAAATGCCACATAATTAGTGCACTTGAACCAAAGGCAGAGGGGGGTGGGAAAAAAACCATGTAATTAAATAGGAATACTTCAGGAAGAAATAGAAATGGGTCCAATAATAGTTAAATCAACCAGAAAGAGAAAGGTTATAAAAAGCAACCTCCAATTGACTTCCTCCAATCAGAAGAAGAGAGAGGCCCAAAGAGAAGAGGATGGAGGAAAAGGAAGCCAAGAGCCAGAGACACGGTGCGCATGATCTCACTTACCAAGAGCAATCGGCCGCGTCTCACGGAGTGCTCGCTGAAGCTCAGTTTCTTTAAGACCCAGTACGTTCTTTAAGAACCAACCCTGAGCACCCGGTGTGCAGGGCTTATGGACAACAGCGAAATCCCGACATCCTTGATCAGGGTCCGCGTGGGGGTCAGAGCTCCAGGGTGTCTCCTCTGATCCTTAGCCAGATGTACAGAGCCTTGCTAGCAGAGGACATTGGGCAGCGGACGGATGCAGACGTCTTTTCTTCTCTCACTGCCATTCAGTCCATTCTGACTCATCGCGACCCTCTAGGCCAGGGTAAAACGGCCCCTGTGGATTTCTGAGACTATAAAACTCAGAAAGCGCGATTTAGAAAGTCTCATCTTTCTTCTGCAGAGAGGATGGTGGTGTCGAACTGTTGGGTTTGTAGCTCAATGCATAACCACCACCCCACCGGGGCTCCCAATGCAGATGTAGTAAGGTTAAAATTTAACCTTATAATGTCTTCTCTCTTTTGACCCATTTTATAGTAGTCCTAGTTTTTATTCTTTTCTGTTATCTTTTCAACAGAGGTTTTTTTGTTTTATTTTGTTATTGTTACTGAGGTTGGGTGGTTTATTTATTTATTTTTCTCAATATGAAATCCAGGAGAAATCAATCTATAGAGACAATAACTGAATGAATCATGTCCTGGGGTTAATGGCAGGGGAGGCGCCCGGGAGGTGGTGGGGGGGGAGCTAATCATAATGAGTGCAAAAAAGAAGAAAATGTTCTACAATTGAAAGTAGTGTTGAATGAACAACTCCTTGTAATATATTTAAGCTATTGAACTGTATGATATGTGAATTATATATCAATAAAAATGTGAAAATTTTCTTAAAAGCACCAATGAACAATAGTGATGTGTTTTCTACGTAGGCACAGGCCCGGGTCTAGCAGTTCTGGGGGCAGGCAGCAGACAGAGCAGTGAGGACGTGGTTCCCATAAACTTGGAGGAAGCCCCTTTGGTGGAAAATGGAAAGTCTCAGCCAGCGCACGTCTCCGTTTGCTTGGTGGCAGATGGTGTTCAGAGTTGCCTCTGTTTCATGTTGAGACCAGTTTCCATAAGGTCAGGTGAGCGTTGTCCCTCGTGGGAAACCGCTGGCCCTGCCCTGTCAATTCAATCTGCAATGCTTGTCAAGTCCTTGCTTCAGATCCGGCCAGTGTAAGACTTGAGTTAGGTGAAACCTTCTGCCCTTGACATACCTATGCCGGTGGCTGTGGCCTTGACTCTGGCTCATGGAGACCCCATGTGTGTAAGAGGACTGAACTCCACAGGGTTTTCAATGACTGATTTTTCAGAAGTGGGTTGTCAGGCCTTTCTTCTGAGCCACCTTGTGTGTGTTGGGCAGTGGAGGGGTCTCAAACTTCCAACCTTATGGTTGGCAGCCAAGTGCCTCAACGATTTGCACCATCAAAGAGCTCCCCTTGCTATCAGTTATTTAATAATAATGCTATTTAAATATGCACGGGCATGGCTGGGAACTACTGATGCCTATAGCTCTTCCAGTTGGGAAAGAGAAATAAAAAGATAAATGAAACACAGACCAACTAACATAAAAATTAATAAATGAATGGTAATGCAAGGCTTACACATAACAGTGTCTAGCACACAGTAGGGATGTAATAGGATCTGTGATTTGGTCCTTATGTGAGGCTTTTCAGCTGGTGCCATAAAGACTGGCCCACAGAAGCAGCTGTGCGGAGAGGGAAGATGGTGGGAAAGGCTGAGCTAAAGCCCTGGGTGGAGACTCTCTGATGCCCTCAGCCATGGCAGCAGCAGCCTCCCTGGGCATGTAAGTGCCACATGGCAGGGATCTTTGCCTTTGTTGTTCACTATGTACAAGGTAGCTTCAGAAACTTCGTGAGAAAATGCCATTGTCTTTTCATTCCGTTTCACTATATTTTTTGAAGCCCATTTGTACCCCAAGCATCTTGAATAATCTTTTGTTCATAGCTGGTTCAAAAACAGAATTCTTGTCCCCCATGCTGGGGACCTGGGTTCCATTCCCCCTGGATGCACCTCCAAAGGACCTGTCTCTCAGTGGAGGGGTTTATGTTGCCATGGGGTCAGTGGGGGATCAAGACTAACATGGACTAAGAAGAAAGGCCTGGTGATCACTTCCCCAAAACACAAACAAAACAAAGTCCACTGAAAACACCATTGAGCATAATTCTACTCTCTCTGATGTGCATGGGGTCATCATCAGGTGGGATATTTAGCAACTTAAAAAACAAAATGAAAGCCCTCCGCGGTTAGGCAGCCAATAAAGCAGTGGGTGACATCGCAATGCCATTGAGCTATCACCAGAGCCTCCTTGGGTTCGAAGCCACCAGACCCATGTCTTCTAACAGCAGTCTTAGTGGTGGGTGAGACCTTCAGACTATACCTACACCCCAAAGTTTCAGACTTAATCCAACTGCCTACGAGAGAACTTGGGTATCCAAACTTGTACAAAACAAGCGTCTTGGTTCCAACTCTCTCCACCGCCTCCTCTAAGGGGCCGAGCGATGATGAGCACAAGCCCTGTTTCTTCCTAATCTTTCCCAGCTCAGGACAGCTGGCACCACTGTCCGCCCGTCAGAGCTCAATCCCGGGCCCCTCACCCCTTCTCCCCACAACCCAGCAGCAGTCTTGTCAGCTCCACCTCCAAAACACAAGGGGGAAAAAACAATCGTACAAGAGACCAGGTTCCAACAACGACTACATTAGAGTGCAAAATCTGGAATTGCACTGAGTGATAGAGACCGTGGGTCCCCCTCCATGCTCCAGAGTCCATGCTGCTGTGGACCTGAAGAACTTGGTCTCTATCGTCACCCCACGGGGACATCAGTGTGATCTATTGATTCCCAGTGAGGTTTAGTGACCTTCCAAGGCCACGGAGAAGAAACAGCAAAACTGGCTGGGATACTTGTAGGAGAAAGATCTTTGTTCGTGTTTATAGGGGACCTTAGAAGGGGGCACAGGTCCCAGGGTGGCACAGAGGGTTTGCATCCCATTCCTAACAGAAAGGTTGGTGGCTGGAGCTCAGCCAGCAGTTGTAAAGTAACAGTCTTCTCTGGTGTAGATTACAGCCCAGGGGAGAGGGAGCTTTAGAACTGATTGTGAGGATGTACACTCAACTCTTTTAAAATAAGATTTAACTATGAGAGTGAATGATATGTGACTATTATATAAAGAAAACTACTAGAAAAGAAGAAGAAATCAAACTTGACCTATGGTTACCATGAAGGAGGAAGAGTATTTCTTGGGTGGCATTGAAGTTAATGGTGCTGGAATAATTTGGAAAAGGATACCGATAATGGGTGTACAACACAAAGAGTATAATCAATGGCACTGAATTGTACATGCAGAAGTTGTTGAATTGGAGAATGTTTTGTTCTGTATATTTTTGACACAATAAAAAACTAATAATTACATGAATAATAATGAGTCCAAAGAAGAAGAAAATGTTCTAAAATTGATGGTGGTAATGATTGTACAACTCTCCTTGATATGATTGAGCTATTTAATTGTAGGATATGTGACTGAAGTGTCAATAAAACTGTTGAAAAAACACAGGCCCCAAGCCCCCATAGAGCAGTACTGCTCTACAAGACGAAGAATTGGAATTGGGATTCACTTGGTGGCAAAGGACTATAGGAAGCAAAAGTGAAATGGGGAGAAGTCCACCCATTGTGTGTTCACAGGCCACAGTATGGAAAACCAGACATGAACACTGTGGGTTGAGGGGTATAAAGTCCTTGGGGACAGTAAAGAGCTGCCCTCAAACTACTACCTTCAAACCATTTCCAACTCGCACTGACTCTCTGAGCCAGCATAGAATTGCCCATTGGTGTTCCCAGGCTGTGATCTTTATGGGGTCAGATCACCGGGTTTTTTCTCCCATGTATTGCCTGGTGGGTTGGAACCAGCCACCTGTTAGTCAGTAACCAAGTGCTTTAGCCACGGTGCCTCCAGGACTCTTTCGTGTTGTTACACCAGCCCTGGATTGAGACCTTCAGTGCTCTGAGTTAATCAAATGTCTTCTATGCTGAAGTCTCCGTTGATTCCATTGCTTAGTGTGATCTACCGCGACTGTGCAGGGGGTTCATTACATGTTGTTCGGGTTACCTGTTACTGTGGAACCAATCATTCCAGAACTCAGAGGCTTAGAGAAATAGCATCTATGTTATTTATTGTCCACTTTCACAATTCTAGAAGCCGGCTGCACAATGACAGTTGTAAGGCGACGGCTAGAGGGAATGCTCCTGCCGCGTGCACTGGGGACCTCACAAGGCTGAGGTTGCTTGAGCTCCTCTCTTTGATGCCTCCAGTAGGACGGGTTGATGCTTGGGAGCGGCGGGAAGGGCCACTCTCTTCTTTTTGCACTTGGCAATGGCCTCTCCCTCCACCAGGGGACCGCCTCATCTCTGTAGGAAGATGATCGGGAGAAGAATCCTCCCGCCAATCCATGATGAACGCGGGACCTGAGCAACACACCCACCTTTGTTGTTCTGTGGCATTCTTACCACCGCATGGGCTCGCCCATCCCCACCGACGTTGGGTGGGCTTGGATCCAATCTCTGCCGATAACTGGCTGTGGGTATTTGAGCCATTCAGTTGTCCTCTCTGAGAATTGGATTTCTCATCGGTGAGCTGTAGAACGGTCCTATCAAGCTAATGGGACCATGAGGCTTAAACGAAGGACATCCTGTGGGGGAGGGGCACAGCAGGTGTAGTGCCAGGCACAGAGTGGATGTTCCGCCAATGGTCATTCTCGGACCTGCTGGTTTCCTTCAGCATCTCAGCTCCCTATCCTTGAGAAGAAGGTGTCAACTTAGGAGTCATCTCTTAGGGCCCTTTCCCAATTTATGACGTATCTGAGCTACGAGGAGCCGTACCTATCGCCGTTCACCGTTTTCGTTTGTTTGTGCAGCTGACTGTTAGTAATGTGTTGCCGTGATATCTTTTTGATGTTGTCATTTTCAGATGGTCACTCATATTCAATTTTATGATTTACCGTTACGCACACTGTTGAGTGTACAAAGACACTGAGAATAAAAGGCAAAAGAGGTATTCTACTTACGTCAGAGCCAGCTCAAGACAGAATGGTCCACATGAAACCCTGTCTAAGTCAGAGTGCCTGTCATTCTGTAATGAACTTAAAGACCTTGACACAGATACAATTAAAGAGTGTGACACACCTGTGTACGCATTTACTTCCAAGGCAAGGGAATGTTTGAAAGATACAGAGTGTACAATTGCGTCTTCTTGGAAAAGGGGTAGGGTTGTTTCTTGGCCCTCAGAATCATTGATTAGGTGCATAAAATACTTGGCAGTCCCTTGCAAATACACAAGCACTTGCAGTTATTGGGCATCCGCACAGGGCTTTGTGAATTCCCACCTGAAGGTGACAGGCAGACATCTCGGGAAGCCCCGGCCATTCATTGTGTCAGCTTCTGAATGTTTGACTTGCTTATGTGGTCAGATTTGCTTGGCTGAAGGCTTGCCAAGCCTTCCTTTGTAGAGGGTCTGCTCTGCTGTTTAATAAGCCCCCCAAAAGAGGGGGGCTGCAGCAAAGCAGTAGGAGGCCAGGTCAAGGTTGGCCCTTCTTCCTCTCTTCAAGCCCTTTGTGGCCTTTTTCGGGGTTCACCCTTTTCATGGTCATGAAACGCTTTCTCATTGGCAACAAATCTTTGGAAACTCCTTCCCCAGCAAAATGTAGCCCCGGGGGTTCTGGGGTTAAGCACTAACTGCAAGTTGGGGTGGTTGAAACCCACAAGCTGGGCCAAGGGAGCAAGGGGTTGGCAGCCTGCTTCCACAAAGTTTACAGGCTTGGAAACCCGATGGGGTAGCTCTATTCTTGTCCTGTGGTCATTGTGTGTTGGCATTATCTTGGGGACAATGGATACAGGCCCCCAGCAAATTGTCCTTCCCACTTAACTCCTCCAAACCCTAAGTGCTCACTGAGGACCTGCTCTATGCTGGGCACTGTGCGAGGTGCTAAGACATCCGCAGGAGCTCGGTTCCCACGGCATCTGCAAGGGAAGAGATGTTTAAGGGGGAATCTCAAAACCAACGGAAACTGCACAGGAACCATCTGTAGGTCACCCCAACAAATAGACACCGGAGGTGTGGCGGTCAGGGAATGACTTACACGCTGTCCCTGAGTCAATTCCAACTCAGAGGGACCCCTATATAAGACAGAGCAGAATGGCTTCTCTGGATTTCTGAGACTGTGCATTTTTATGAGCGTGGAAAGCCTCAGCTCTCTTCCACAGAAGGGTCGTGGGGCCACTGAGAAAGGGGTTGTTTATGATTTTTAAAAGACTTAAGAGTCATTTAAGAGTTGTTTCAGTGAAATAATAATAACAATAAAGTTCGCATGAAGCCTCAGGTGAATCCCTTCTGACCATAGACCAAAGATGCGATTAGCCTTGCTATGATGCAACGGGGCATTATTAGAGATGTACGGACAAACACGCTCACTGCCACCGAGTCAAGGCTGACTGTTAGCGACCCCCGTGGGTTTCCGAGACCATAGCTGTTTAACTGAGGAGAAAGATTTCTCCCTCTGAGCTCCTGGCAGTTTAGCACCGCCCACCCGGCGGGGGATCACAGCCCAATGGTAACCACGCATCTCCAGGGCAGACAGTGTTAGGTTACAATTTAATACCGTATTATTTGATCTCGCTTTGGACCCATTTTAAAGGCATTCTAGTTTTTAATGTTTCTACTTTCTTTTTGATTGAGGTTTTTTCCTCTGTTTTATTTTGCTATTGCTGCTTGGTTTTTGTTGTTTGTTTGCTTGGTTTGTGTATGTGACGTCCAGGATAGGTGAATCTATAGAGCTAGTCACTGGATTCATGGTTCCTTGGGGGACGCCACGGGAGGTTGGGGGAAATGGGGAGCTAAGAGCAGTGAGTGCCAAAAGAAGAAACTGTTCTAAAATTGATTGTGCTGATGATTGTCCAAGCCTCCAGCTGATGTGCTGATGACTGAACTACTGAATGGTATGGTATGTGGAGGATGCACCAGTGGGATTGTTAAAGTTTACAAAAAGGACTTAAGACACTTCAACCCATTACAATCTGTGCATGCTGTTTGGCTCCAACACGACTGCTAAAAAGACATGTCTGTGACGTCCCTCGCTGACCCGTAGCCCTGCAGGGGACAGCCCTGGAGACACAGTGTGGGAATTGTGCCCGATCTGACCCTGTCAAACCAGCGCAAAACACTGAGAGCGTGCATCAGAGAGAGCAGCAAGGGAACAATGCAACGAAGCCCCTGGGGAACACCAAAGATAGACTTTGGGGCCAGTGCATGGCATCCCATCAGACATGACTGGAAAACACTCCTAAAAGTCCACAAACAGACCTGGAACATGTTTCTAGGCTTTTCTTTTTTGTCATTGGTTTTTATTTGTTTGTTGTGGTTGTTTTGCTTTGTCTTTTTTTGTGTGTGCTTATGATTGTCTCTGCATGGCTATCTAGAAAAGATAGATGGGATAAACAATCTGGAGGAGAAAACAAAGGGACTGACAGTTCCGGGGAGACATGGAAGAGGGGGAGGTGGGGAAAGGAAGTGGGTGTTAACAAACCCAGGGACAAAGGAACAAACAACAAGTGATCTAAAATCAATGGCAAGGAGGGTGTAGGATGCTGGGTAGGGCTTGATCAGGGACAATGTAACCAAGAAGAATTACTGAAATCCGAATGAAGGCTGAACGTGATAGTGGGAGAAGAGGGAAGGAAAAGTAAATAGAGGAAAGAACTAGGAGGCAAAGGGCATTTATAGAGTTCTAAATACAGGCATGTATATATATATATATATATATATATATATATATATATATATATATATATATATATATATATATATCTCAATAGGGAAATAGATCTATGTACATATATTTATGTATTATGTATTAAGGTAGCAGATGGACATTGGAATCAAGTTCTCCCTCAACACAAGAACACTTTGTTCTAATAACCCAGCATTCTGTGATGCTCATCTTCCTGACATGATCACTAAAGACAAAATGTGTGCATAAGCAAACAGTGACCCAGAACAAAAAAAATCATATCAATGTGAATGAGCATGGAGTGGAGACCCAAAACCCATCTGTAGACAATTGGACACCCCCTTACAGAAAAATAACAAGAAAGAGACCACCCAGTCAGGGTGTAGTATAGCACCAATGAAGCATACAACTTTCTTCTAGTTCTTTAATGCTGCCCCCACTACCATGAACTCAATACTACCCTACAAATTGTGCTAGACCAGAGCATGTACACTGGTACAGATAAGAGCTCATAACACAGGGAATCCAGGACAGATAAACCCTCAGGACCAGTAATGAAAGTAGTGATACCTGGATGGGAAGGGTAAGGTGTGGGGAACCGATCACAATGATCTACATATGACCCCTTCCCAGAGAGATGGACAACAGAAAAGTGGATGAAGAGGGACAGCAGTTTGTGTAAGACATGAAAAAATATTATAAATTATCAAGGGTTCATGAGGGAGGGAGAGCGGGGGAGGGGGTAAGTGAGGAGCTGATACCAAGGACTCAAGTAGAAAGAAAATGTTTTGAAAATGATGATGGCAACATATGCACAAATGTACTTGAAAAATGGTTGGATGTATGGATTGTGATAAGAGCTGTAAGAGCCCCCAGGGAAATTTGAAAACTGGCTGCATATTTCATGATGCCATGGCATCACTGTTAGGTTTTAGTGTGGACCAGCAGCATGGCGGCAATGCACTGAAAACAAAATATTTTTCTCATAGAGATCTGTTCTGAAGTACAGACAAAGGATATGACATCTGAGATTCAGTTTCAAGTAATTCACTAGGGAGAGGGAACTAGTGGGACATTATATATGAAACCAGATCAGCCAAATTTGATAATTCTAGAATCTTGGTAACAGCAATGAGGCTTGTTATTCAATTCTACTTTGGTGTGTGTTATAAATTTTCCATAGAAAGTATCTTTAAAAATAAAAAAGTATGCAATGAATCTTACGTGCTTTCTACTCCCTTTCTGGTCAAGTTCTACATCCTCCAAGGTGGCTTTGAGGCCTCTCCTGCCTCATCTCTGACCTTTCCAGTCTGAGTTCTGTCACTTTGGCCCATCTGGAGCTCTGGCTTGACCAAGTCACCTGGTGCTCCCAACGTGAACCCTTTCACAGCCCTCAATTTTACAAATAGTTTCCTACCCGCTGAAAACATTCTCTTCCTGTCTGGAGGCTCTCCCCGCCTCGCCCCACCCAGCCTCACTGGGTGCGCTGTCCATGACCAGCCCCACCCCGTTACCCACAGAGTGTATCAGGGCTCTGCTCTGGCTCGTCTTCCCGGGCTACCCTAATCCCAAACCATCCAGCTGCTGTCAAGACATGTCAACTCATGGTGATCCCAGGCGATTATTCAGTGTAGACGGTGATCCACAGGGTTCCCAATGGCTGGTTTTCTGGAAATCTCCAGATCTTGCCTCCAAGATGCCTCTGGGAGGACCCATACCATGTGCTTTGCAGTTAGCAGAGGAGCAGGCTGACCCTTTGGCCCCCCCAGGTCTCCGCCTCAATGGGAGCCCCTCCTAGTTGTTCTGCATTGGTTGGCCTCCTTCTCTCTTCCTGTAGAGCAGGCGTGGGAAGGCTCATTTTCTGACTAGGGTCATCTGGGTCTTTATCAAATCATTCGTGGGCCTTTTTACAAAATGATCGACTTAAAAAGGTGCCTGCTATCCTGGGTCAAATAGTTCATTAACTATTGTAATAGCTCAGGGTGGTGGAGTGGTTACGATGTTGGTCTGCTCACTGCAAGGTTCGCAGTTCACAACTGCCTTCCACTCTTTGGGAGATGGATGAAGCTTTCAACTCCCATAAAGAGTTATAGTCAGAGGAAGAGCAAGAGGAAGAAGAAGAAAAGAGTTACAGTCTCCGAAACCCATAGGGGCAGTTCTGCTCTATCCCATGGGGTCACAATGAGTCAGAATCAACTTGACGGCAATGAGAGCGAATGCAATGGCTCTTTGGTGAGGCATGTGATGTTAGCGGTATTCATGATTTCAAAGGCCTCTATGGCCCAATGTTCCCACCCCTATGATAGAGTCCAAGCTTCTTGAGGGCAGTAAATATACACTACGAATCTGTGCCCCCGAATTATGTATAGTGTCTGGTATACAGTGAGCGCTCAATAAATGGATTGAAGGTGCCAAGGAAAGAAAGAAGCTAAGTTGAGTCACAGGAACGTCTATGGTGGAGGAGGTACATGTGTGTTAGCTGACTTACTCTGAAGAAACGTGGGCGAGGGTGGGCAGAGCAGGGATTCTCAGTTGTAATAAATCACCTCTGAGCACCACTCAGAGGGTGGGATGCAAACTGCAGACAGCACTAAAAATAAAGCATCCATGCCCCCGCCTCCTTACTACAATGGTGATGAGAACATACTGGGCATACATCTTGGCTGACAATGTGTTTCTCCCAAAGGAAGACCGGAAACCACTCCCTCCTGAAAGCACCTGTGGGAATCTGCTGGCAGGGAGTGTGCCCGAAGGTCTTTCCTCTTACACCTTAGCCTGCTCTTCTGGGAGGCAGGCAGGGCCTTCGTTCTGTTCTACCAGCAGAAGAAAACTCTGAGCACAAGGATCAGAGGTTTCTGCGCTCTGGGCGCCTGAACAATAAATATCTGTGGAAATAGAATTCTCCACAGGGAACCAAAAACTGGAGACTATTGTGATAAAAATAAATAAATAAGAAAGAGCCTCCTATCCTTCCTATAGACAGGACTCAAATGATTCCCACTTGCCTTTGGGCTAGTCTGTAGTACATTGGTTAAAATTTCTTACGAACCCTTTAACTTCGGCAGAATTTTTTTGTTTTGTTTTTTGCAAACCCGTTGTCATCCTCCCTTGTGCTCTCCTGGAGGTGGAAATAATACCGAAAGGAGACCTCTTGACTCAATGAAATGAAGATAGAGGGAAACAACTCAAAAAGCAAGCCCGCCCTCACACACACACACATCACCAAACGCTCTGTTTCTGCCTCAAGCTCCCCTAATCTCCAGAGCAGGTGCACTTTATGGAATTAAATGAGTTGAAACAACTCACTGCCAGTGAGTAGATTCTGACTCATGATGAGCCTATAGACAAGGGTAGAACTGTCCACATAGGCTTCTGAGACTGTAACTCTTTATAGGAGAAGGAAACCTTGCATTTCTCCCACGGAGGGGTTGGTGATTTCTATCTGTGACTTTGCAAGTAGCAGCTCAACTTGCAACCCACGGTGCCAACAGGGCTCTATTTAGATGAGGTCCCAAACTCACGCCCTTGAGCCCATTCCAACCCATCGTGACCTATAGGAAAGGGTAGAACTGCCCTGGGGTTTCAGAGACTGTTGCTCTACAGGAGTAGAAAGCTTCATCTTTCTCCTGGGAACAGCTGGTGGTTTAGAGCTGAGTCCCTGCATGTGGTTTAGTCCCCCGCCTACAGCTGGATGGCTGAGAGCTCTCTTGGTGGGATGTTGGATCCTAGCTGCCACCATGCAGTGAAACTCTTGAAACCCACCCTCTTGGAGCTTAAGGTAAAGTGAGGAAGTCAGGCATCGATCCATTGAGATCACTACAGCTCATTCAAACCAACCCAAATTAGGGCAATTTGGAAGTAAGTTCTACAGTAAGAAAGGCACACTACAGAGGTCAAGCTTCAAGGGACAAGTTTGGTTTTGAGCTCTTCCTGAGCATCAAGTCCCTTCTTAATGCATATAATGAATGTTTGATGAATGAATGAATACATGAACCAAGGTGACCACATCTGCCTACCATGCCATGGTTATCTGGTCTACCCCTGGTCTCTTATCTAAATTAGCACTTACTAACAAACTTACCACCTCAAATTAAGTCTATCCATGCCAATTGCCGCAGGAGGAGAAATCAGGGGCTGATAGCTACTGAGTGTATGTTACATGCTTTACAAATTCTGTTTTCTTTAGCTTGTTAGCAACCCTGAGATGCATTTTTTTAAGGTCCATATTTTATGGATGACAGGCAGAGGCTGTAACTGGTTCATTAACGTGCACAAGATCATACAGAGCAACAAATCCAGGAACAAAGGAACAACAAGTGCTCTAAAATAGATGGCAAAGAGGATGGAGAATATCTGTGTGGTTTCATCAAGTGCAATGTAGCCGAGAGGAATTCCTAAGAACCAATGAAGATCGAACATGATAGTGGGACAAGAGGTAAGTAACAGGAAATAGAGGAAAGAACTAGGAGGCAAAGGACATTTATAGAGGTATAATTACAGGCACATATGTATGCAAATATATTTATATGTAACGACAGGGAGATAGATCTGTGTACTTATATTAATCTGTTAAGTATTAAGGTAGCAGATGAACCTTGGGTCTCTAGTCAAGTACTTCCTCAACACAAGAACACTTTGTTCTAATAACCTGGCATTCCGTGATGCTCACCTTCCCAACCTGATTGCTGAAGACAAAATGAGTGCTTGAATAAAGTGGTGAAGAAAGCTGATGATGCCCGCCTATTAAGAGATATAGTTTCTGGGGTCTTAAAGGCGAGAAGTTAAACAAGTGGCCATCTAGCAGGGAAGCAACAAAGTTCACATGGAAGAAGCACACCAGCCTGTGTGATCACAAGGTGTCAACTGGAACAGGTATCAGCAGACCCAACACAAACATTAATATATATGTGAACAAAGGGAGGCAAAGTGGAGACCCAAAGCCCATCTTTAGACAATTGGACATCCCCTCACAGAAGGGTCACAAGGAATGGATGAGCCAGGCATGGTGCAGTATAGCACCAATGAAACATATCACATTCTTCTATTTTTTTTAATGATTTTTTCTTCTAATTTTTTTTCTTTCTTTTTTTTTTTAATTTTAACAATTTATTAGGGGCTCATACAATTCTTATCACAGTTCATACATATACATACATCAATTGTATAAAGCACATCTGTACAGTCTTTGCCTTAATCATTTTTTTCTCCTCTTTTCTTTTTTTACATTTTATTAGGGACTCATACAACTCTTATCACCATCCATACATATACATACATCAATTGTATAAAGCACATCCATACATTCCCTGCCCCAATCATTCTCAAGGCATTTGGTTCTACATTACAACTATGCTACACCAGAGCATGTACACTGATACAGATAAGAGCTCTGGACACACAGAATCCAGGACAGATAACCCCTTAAAGAATGATACCTTAAGGAATAGTGATACCGTGAGGGTAGGGGGAAGGGGGAGTGGGGGGGGGGGGAGAGAGATGGAGAACCGATTGTAATGATTGAAGTATAACCTCACCACCACCACCTTCCAGGGTGATGAACAGTAGAAACATTAGTGAAGGGAAACAGTGGATGGTGTAAGATATGAAAATAATAATAATTTATAATTTATGAAGGGTTCATGAGGGTGGGTGGGTGGAAGAGGGAGGGGAAAAATGAGGAGCTTATACCAAGTCTCAAGCAGGAAGAAAATGTTTTGTACAAACATGCTTGACACAATGGATTATGGATTGTTATAAGAGCTGTAAGAGCCCCAATAAAATGAATTTTTTAAAAAAAGAGGTCATACAGAGAGTAAAGATTCATTCAAATCCAGGTGTTTCTGAGTGCAAAGCCCATGTCACACTTTTCCAAACATGCTCCAACAAGACAAGAGTAGCTGATAAACTTCACTGGGGTGTTCTGTAGCTCAAATAAAAATGATACTGTTTCCATTCAATTTTCATAAAAGCTCATTGAGAGAAAGTTCTTATTTTCATGTTTTCTCCCTACTGCCCCCCCCACCCCCCACTAGCATTGGTGCCCGGTTCCCCTCTGACGCGGGACACCAGTGGCCCTAAAAAGGGGTGGAAACTTATGAAAGGATAATTAACAACCATTCGTGTTCCATTCAGTAATTTTTCTTATATCATGGAAGGAATGCTCCTGGTTTGAATTTTATATTGAATGTGATTTCCAAGAGCCTTGAGGACCCACAGGGGAGTTATATACATGAAGTTCATTAACAAGGTGTCTGGACTGAATGTCCTGAGGAGGGCCGTCCCTCTGAGGAAGAACATCATGATGAACCGGGCTCCGAATTCGCAAGGCCACACCAGGGGTGATGAAATTAATTTCCTATTCAGAAGTAGCGGGTCATGTTCCTTCCTCAGTCAGCGAGCAGGGAGCTTGTCTATACCGGTGCCTATTAGGGACAGAAACAGTCCTTGGTCACTTGCTAAATGACTGGGTTCCCGCAGAAGACACGTCCCTTTCATTAAAAAAGGAGAGAATTCAGGCCACGGCCTTGGAGCTGTAGAACAATTCTGTTCAGCTGTGAACAATTATATAAAAGCCAGGTCCCACTAGAGAGAACTCCTCTAGACTAGACAGAAAGAAAAAACTTTAAACACAACCACATCCAAGGCTAGGCAGTCCTCAAAGAGCCCAACTTATTCCTTCCTTGAGGGCTTATTTGTTGACCCATGTGTTTACTTCTCCACCATTGATTCAGCCCCCACCTGCATAGCACATGTCTAGCCCCCAGGGGCAAAGGCGGAATAAGAGCCAGAAGCTGTCAGTCTGGTGACAGAGGCAGAGTGGTAAATAGAATGGATCCAACCCGGGGTCCTACTTGCTTTGCTGGGCACCTTTGAAAAAGACTTGGGGCGGATAGGTGCGGGGAACAGGAGTGGGCTTGATCACTGCCATGGAGTTGATGCTGATTCATAGTGACCCTACAGGATAGGGCACAACTGCCCCAGGAACTTCCGAGACTGTCACTCTTTACAGGAGTAGAAAGTCCTGTCTTTCTCCTGCACAGCAGCTGGTGGTTCTCAACTGCTGAAAGATGAAGCCACTTAGCCACTAGAGCTCCGTGGGGAGTATAGGGACTCATATAACCTTACTTTTCTCTCTCCATTTCACAGATGATGAAACTGAGGCCAAAAGGTGCTGGGAGATTTGCCGGAATCACACACTGCGGTAGTCCAGGTAGACTAGAGAAACAAATCCAGGGAGACTCGTGTGTGAATAAGCAAGAGGTTTATATACCAGAGCAGTTGAATATTGAGAAAGCATCCCAGCCCAGTCCAGATCAAGTTTGTAATTCCAGTATTAGCCCGTAGGTCCGATATCCATCTATAAAGTCCTCTTCAGACTCATACAACACATGCAATGACACTGAATGCAGGCAGATCACAGGCCAGTAGGTGCAAGGTCTTGTGGATCCAGTGGTGTTGTAAGCACCTCAGCACTGGCAGGGGTCTCCACATGGCTTATCCAGCTCCAGAGGTCATGGGCTATATCAGTGTAGCAACACGTGTCTTGCCAGTAAAGCGTCTCTCAGGGGCTGATCAGACAGAAGGAGTGTCTCCCGCCTTGAAGGAGGAAATACAGGAGTTCCCAGAATGCTCAGGAGAAGGCCATGCCCACACAGAGGCCTCATTGGCTATGTCCCGATTGACAGACTAGACTCCACCCCTTCACTCTTAATCCTCTCAAGTCCCAAATTGACACCAGATTATGTAACTTATACACACACACACACACACACACACACGGCATCTGAGCTGGAGAGACAGCAGCTCTGTGCTCAGCCATTTCAGCTCCGTGCTACTGCCGAGCAGCCTCCTGGCCCACTCTTTCTCAGCTACATCAGCTGTCAGGGCTGCAGACCAGCTGCCCAGCGTCCCACCGAGGAAGGCGGGGTGATATCAGTCCAAAGGAACAACTAGAGCTGTCCGACAGAAACAGAATGCCCAGGTAAATGTAAGCTTAGGACGAACCACAAATGCATAACTCACTTTCAGTATTTGGGGCATAGTCGCTCCAGCCATCAAGTTGATTCTGACTCACAGTGACCCCATAGGACAGAGCATAACTGCCTCTTTGAATTTTCACAACTATAGATCTTTGCCGGAGCAGACAGCCTCAGCTTTCTTCTGGAACAACTCGTGGGTGAGAACTGCTGACCTTGCAGGTAGAAGCTCAGTGTATAGCCCACTATGTCATGAGGCCTTCTTGGTTGGGGTATGCTTACACTAAAAAGAATATTTGATGTGTATCTAAGAGTCATATTTAACTGGATGACCTGTTCTTGATCTGATCTGTTCCCTTTCTTCAGCAGGCAAAATGCTGACTCAGAAAGCCTGGAAACAGAAAGCTACTCATTGCCATCAAGTCTATTCCAATGTAGAGCAACCCTATAGAGACCCTGTAGAACAGAAGAGAACTGCTCCCAGAGGGTGTCCCAGGTTGTAAATTGCTATGGAAGCAGACCGCCTCACCTGTCCCCCGGGGGGCGGCTGCTGTTTTTGAACTACCAAATTTTTAGTTAGCAGTCCAATGCTTAACTCGCTATGTCACCAGGGCTCCCAACAAGAACAGACCTACAGTTCCTGAAGTATCAGCTGAGGCCCGAGAGAGCCCTTAGTGAGCACACACCAGCCCTTAGTGAGCACACACCAGCCCTTAGTGAGCACACACCAGCCCTTAGTGAGCACACACCAGCCCTTAGTGAGCACACACCAGCCCTTAGTGAGCACACACCAGCCCTTAGTGAGCACCGGCCAGACCGATCCTGCGCCAACCAGCAATTCCAGTGCTTCCACCAGCAATTCCAGTGCTTCCACCAGCAATTCCAGTGCTTCAGGATTTGAGCACTAGGCTGTGCTGCATTCCTTTCCATAACATCTTCTTATCTTATCATTTTATTGGGGGCTCATACAGCTCTTATCACAATCCATACATACGTCAATTCTGTGAAGCACATCTGTATATTCATTGCCCTCATCAGTCTCAAAACATTTGCTCTCCACTTGAACAAATAAAACAGGCCCACCCCCAAATAACACCCAGCAAAATGTTTTGTTGTCAAACACTGTCCTAAAAAGCAAGTGCAGTGCAGAACTGAATGTGAAAAAGGAGTGTACAATCTGAGTTCAAGATCTCAGAAAACGAAATAGTGCCCAGGGGGTACACATGCCCCATCAGTAAGTAATTGTGTTGTTTATGGACAAAGTGAAAGCATTCTTATGTCCACTTAATGTATTACCTTTTCTGGAGGAAATTAATTTGCTATGGGGTCCTGGTGGTGGAGTGGTTATGTGTTGAACTGTGGACCGGAAGGTCAGCAGTTTGAAACCACTATCCACTTTGAGGGAGAAAGATGAGGCTTTCTATTCCTGTAAAGAGTTATGGTCCTGAAAGCCCACAGGGGCAGTTCTCCCTTGCCCTATAGAGTCACCATGAGTCAGAATTGACTTGATGGCAGTGAGTTTGGGTTTTGGCTGGGGGGCGGGGCCCAGGTAGGTTCTCAGCCCTGGGGATGCAGTGGCTAATCTGGCTCCAAGTTCGCTAGAATCAAACCTATCAATCATTTGTGGTTTTGCTTGAGCTCCCTGGCAGCCCCATGCCGATGCCTCTAGCTGAGAGTCTTCCTCTTGTTTGTCGGCCCCGTGCTTCATATGACAGTCAAGATTCCAGCCTAGACAGCCCTCTGGAACAGCCCCGTTGCATCCTGTACAATCGCAGTGAGTCAGAGTGGACTCAATGACACACAGCAACGCAATTGCTAGAGGACAAATACGAGGAGGCTTCCAAACGTTTGTGGGGAAATTCTGTCATCGTTTTGTTCTTATGATCTTTTAAAAAACCTCCTTACTGAGAGGTAAGGTGTGCGGGCCTCACTGTACAGTAAGTGGGGCTGTTTGGTACTTCTTTGGGCCTGGCTATCATCGAGCAGCTTTCGGTTGAAAAAAAACCCTATGTCCGTATCTGTGAAAACATAGTGCTCTCACGTGAGAATGTGTATCCGCGTGTTAGATGCTCCCTGACAACTGTTTCATTCTCTCTCCCACCTCTGGCTCCCTTTTCCATTGCCCATGCCCCTTCTCCACCGCCTAAGGGAGTCAGTTCTTAGACTCCTGCAGCTCAGTGCCCACCAGGCCATTAGTAAGTGGGCAGTGTTGCTGCTGGGCCTGAGAATCGATAAATAAAAAGCCCAGTGAACAAAATTCATCATCAGGAAACCCAGAAAAGTACACTTAGTGCCTAGCCTGGGGCACTTAGAGAGTAACTAACTTAGGACCATGAACTTATAAGCACCTACTCGGTCCCAGAGAAAATGTTCCTCGGTGGCAGGAGCACTTGTGCGCATGGAAGAACAGCCTGGCCAGCTGCTTCCATCAAGGGAAGAGCCGCGGAAGCACAATGAAGCAGCCCCACCTGTAATGTATGGGGTCACCATGAACCAGATGGACTCGATAATAGCGGGTTTGGTTGGCTTGATGACCCAAAGGGGGCATTGGTGGTTCTGCCTTACGATTCTCACCTTCCAAATGGGAGGCTCAGGTTTGATCCCAGTCACCACCCATCTGTCAGTGGAGGCTTGAGTGTTGCTACGAAGCTGAACAATCCAGGCTACGCATACGTTGTTCAGAAAAGCTGGATTATATGAAGACGAAAGCAATCGGTATCAGGATTCGTCGAAGTCTTATTAGCAACCTGAAATTTGCAGATGACACAACCTTGCTTGCTGAAAGTGAAGATGACTTGAAGCGCTTGCTGATGAAGAGCAAGGGTTGCAGCCTTCAGTATGGATTACAACTCAATGAAAAGAAGCCAAAAATCTTCACACTGGACCAATAGGTAACATCGTGATAAATAGAGAAAAGGTTAAAATTGTCAAGGATTTTGTCTTTCGTGGATCCACAGTCAATGCTCATGGAAGCAGCAGTCAAGAGATCAAAAGATGCATTGCGTTGGGTAAATCTGCTGCACAAGACCTTTGCAGAATATTGAAAATCAAGGATGTTTCTTTGAAGACTAAGGTGTGCCTGAGCCTGGTATTTTACATGGCCTCATTTGCTTGTGCAAGTTGGAATTGACCAAAGAAGAATCCATGTATTTGAATGGTGGAGCCGGCGAAGAACATAGGAAGTACCACGGGCTGCTAAAAGGACAAGCAACCCTGTCTTAGAAGAGGAAAGGCCAGAATGCTCCTTAGAGGCAAGGATGGTGAGAGTATGTCTTACATATTTTGGATATGTTTCAGGAGAGACTAGTGCCTGGAGAAGGACACCATGTTTGGCAAAGAAGAGGGGCAGCAAAAAAGAGAGGCCCTGAACGAGACACAGTGGCTGACACAGTGGCTGCAACAATGGGCTCGAGGATGGGAACAATGGTGAAGACGCTGCAGGACTGGGCGGGGTGTAGTTCTGTTGTGCATGATGTCACCATCAGCTCGACCCAGTCTGATGGGACCTAACAACAACAACAACAACACATGACACGGAACAGATTTCAGCGGTGCTTCCGGGACAAGATAAACTGGGAAGAAAGGCATTAGTGAACTATTTCTAGACTACCAGTCAACGAAAACCTTGTGGATCCCCAGACCTGAAAGTGAATCCACTCCTGTGGATCATTTTGCAACCAAACGAGATAGGCCTGTCAAGTGAATAGCAACACTGAACAGGAATGGACTCAACAGAACAGTTGGCCATCCAAGTGCGAAGGGGCAGCATTTGACCCTAAACTCAGCAGGCAAAAGGGGCGGTCTTCCTTACTCATTGTACAGTTGTACACATGCATATTAAAAAATCCAACAAACAAACAAACACACTTGATCCCATCAAATCTGTTTTGGCTCATAGGTACCTGACAGGACAGAGTAGAACCGCCCCTGTGGGTTTCTGGGCCTATGGTCTTTGTAAGAGTAGAAAGTCTCAACTTTCTCCTGTGGATCAGGTGATTGTTTCAAACTGCTGACCTTGCAGTTAGCAGCCCAATGCTGAGCCGGTGACATCATCAGCGCTTCCACATGCACATTAGGCTATTGAAGTACAATAGCATGGTCTGCATCAGGTGCACCTTAGTCCTCAAAGGACATCCTTGATCTTCAGCAATTTAAACAGATCTTGTGTAAGATATTGACCCAATGCAGTGCATCATTTGATGGCTTGCCCGCTGCTTCCTGGAGCCTTGGTTCGAGATGCCAGTGACATGAAATCCTTGAGAATTTCGAAAATCTTTTCTCTGTTTATCATGCTGTTGTCTATTGGTCGCATTGTGAAGATTTTTATTTTCTTTACGTTGAGTTGTAATGCACACTGAAGGCTGCACTTTTTATCTTCATCAGCAAATGCTTCCATTCCTGCTCCGCTTCAGGAAGCAGCGTTGTGTCATCTGCATCTCTCGGGTTAATAAACCTTAGTCCCATCCCGACGCTGAACTGTCTAAGTTTGACCCACTGTTGCCGTCACTGCAGATTCACCACATGAAGCACCTTCTTCTCTTTTGTTGGTCCGAAAACCGAGTTCTTTTGAGGCGCAATCCTGTATTTTTAAACGTTCATTTCCTCTGGCGAAATAAAAAGGCTCCAAGAGGACTCAACCCACGATAATGTCAAGCCTGTCCCCTTGACAGACAACCCAGAGGCCCTTTGCCTTGTGGCTGCAGTCCCGGGCGTCTTCTTCACATCCTCCACCTCTTGCTACAAAGGAGCCCTGGTAGGGCATCAGTTCAGGGCTTGACTGCTAACCAAAAGGCTAGTGGTTCAAATCCACTAAAGATCTGATGATCTGCTCCTGTAGAAATTTTAGCCTACGTGTTAGTCTAGGTAGACTGGAGAAACAAAATTCATAAACACTCATCTTTTATAAGAGAGAGTTTTATATAAAGGGTAATTATACGTTAAGCATCTCAACCCAGTCCAGTCCAAGCCCACAAGTCTGACATTAACCCATATGTCAGACATCTATCTACAAAGTCCTCCTCAAACTCACAAAACACATGCAAAGGCACCGACTGCAGAAGGAAAGCCAAATCTGTGAGTGTGTAAGCGCTGGCAGGGGCCTCCACACGGCTGCTCCAGCACCCAGAGCTGCAGTGGGCTAGGTGAATGTGCTTCTCCTCAGGGATGTCTCACAGGAAGTAAGCCTTGCCAGCTGAGGCTGAGAACTAGCTAAGGCAGCTGCACACTGGTCCAACCATCAGAGAGCAAGAGATGAGAAAGGCGAGACTCACCGAGACATTTATCTTTCCGCCCTTCAGTTAATCCCATATGTGTTCGTCAGCCAGGTTGGCACAATAAACCTTAACTATCACAGTCTACAAACCATTTGGAAAACTGACTCTGTGAGTTGGAATCAACTGAATGACACTCAGTAATCTCTCCGCTCATAAATATCCTTGTTTTCTCCATTTTTCTATACTTGCTTAGCAACTATTCTAGGGTGGAATACTTCAGCTAGCCTCTGTCTTAATTATCAAATGCCATTATAACAGAAATACTGCAAGCTTCAGAAATTTTTCTCACAGTTTAAACTAATTTAAAAACAACCCCAAACTCACTTTCATCAAGTCGATGCCGGCTTTCTATGATAAGGTAGAGCCCCCTCCTGTAGGGTCCACACCGGGAACACTTTGTGGGAGTAGATAGCTCCATTTTTCTCCCTGAGGAGCAGCTCTTGGTTTCTAACTGCTGACCGTCTGGTTCGCAGCCGGACTCACAACCACTACGTCAAGAGACTCTCCATTTGAATTGAGGGTGCCAAGCTCCAGGGTTAGGATTTTCCCTGTCAACTAGGAGAAAGGCCTTTGGCTCCTTGAGCTTCGACATCGTCACGTGACTTGGCATCAGCCTTCCTCCGTCGGTGCTTACTTTATCCTCTCCTTTTTTATCTCTTGGAAGAGATTGTCTCAAGGCAGACGCTATAGCAGTCCTGTCACATTACTGTAAAAAACAACACACTTCCAAGAGGGGATTGTAACTGTGGTCATAGAGGTTAGGGTTTACAGCACATCTGGGGGACAGAATGCAATCCATGGTAGCCTCCAGGTTCAGGTGCTCTCTCACAGTGCAGCCTGGCTCTGGAGAACGTCTCTTCACAGCTCCATCCTGTTGTGTCACTAGTTCCTTCAGCGCAGCAGTATCCAGACTCTATCTTCTCCCCCAACCCTTTCCTCTTTCTTGTACAAATTAGTCCGTGAAAACCTAACCTATGGGTCACAGCAGAACACTGTGAGTCGTGTTTGCTTTGAAGCATTCATCAGGCGAGATAAATTCCTCCAGTGGATTATCCTATTTGGTGAAGTGAGAACTTTGGGCAGACAAATTGGCACAAGAACCACGACTATGGGCCCTCACGTGCCAGCAATTGGGAGCACGATGCAGGATCAGGCAGCATGTTGCTCTGTTGTATCTAAAGTCTCCATGAGTTGAAGATGACTTGATAGTATCTACCTACTCACCTGTCTCCTTCCTCTCTGTGGGGCTGGAGAAGAAAACTGAGTGCCAAGGACGCTAAAAGGACAAACAGATCTGTCCTGGAAGAAGGACAGCCGGAGTGTTGCTTAGAACACTTACTTACTTTGGACATGTTGTCAGGATAAACCCGTCCGTGGAGAGGAACATCACACTTGGTAAAGTGAGGGGCAGTAAAAGAGAGGAAGGTCCTCAATGAGATGGGTTGACACAGTGGCTACAATAATGAGCTCAGACATCGAAACAATTGTGAGCGTGGTACGGAACCGGGCAGAGTTTAGTTCTGTTGTGCATGGGGCCGCTACGGGTTGGAACTGACTCAACGGTACCTAACACCAACAATCTATCTATAACTCTCAAACTGCCTATGTATGTATGTATGTATGTATGTATGTATGTATGTATGTATGTACCTATCATCTATCTATCTATCTATCTATCTATCTATCTATCTATCTATCTATCTATCTATCTATCCATCTATCTATGTATATCTCTCTATCATCTACCTACATAACTATCCTGTGTATCTAGTGCAATGTCATTATCTCAGTCTGGAGATTTGTGTAATCACCACCACAATCAAGACCCAGGGTTCGCCCAGTACGTCAAGGACTCCCCCTCACGGCCCTTGTCCTAACAGCATCCACTTTGTTTCCTCACTCCACTCCTCATCCCTCGCAGCCAGTACTTAATTTATGCCCTAGATCTACTTTTAAGGCTGATATAATTCAGATTTTGAGACTAGCATTTTATGGCGTCAGCCTAAGAGTCACTTAGCGCAATGGTGTGGAAATGTACACAAATGGCTGCACGTCTCCATAGTTGTCGTCGTTTTCATACTTGTGTCCTTGGGCGTGGAAACAAAGAGGCTGCAGATTCAAGTGCATCCAGAGGAGCCTCACAAGAATGGGCTGATGATATGCTACCCAACGATGGCAGCCATTGACAGCCCTAAGGTGTGCGGGTCTATGCTGACACAGAGCCCCCATGGGTAGGAATTAGCTACGGCAAGTGGCACGATGGGCAGTGTGTGGATGTCCTAGTTTATGGGATCGTTCGTCAAGTGTGAAGCATTTTGATGGGCTCCACTCGGGGGCGGTGACAAATAAAGCTGCTGGCGCATTTGCATACGGGTTTCCATGTGGACGTACCTTTCCGTCACTCTGGGATACATGCCCAGGAATGAGGTTGCTGCGTTGTCTGGAAAGCATATGTATTCTTTTAAGGAGATTGCCAAACTATTTTTCAGAGTTACTATCACATTTTACATGCCCACCAGCAATATATGAGAGAGCACGTTTCTCTACATCCTGACGACCATTCGATATTTTCACTAGATTTTACTTTGGCTTTTTGGCTAGGCGGATGTCGATCTCAAATCACAGTTGTACGCTGCATTTCCTGGTGGCTGGTGATGTTGCTTCGTTGCCATACCAAATTCTTTGCAGTGTTACATTTCTACATGCATTTAGCCGGCTTATTTACTCTTCTATTTATTGATTTTCTGCTATTGCTCTTTAGTGTCCGTTATTGTGGGGTGGTGTGGTTCTGGGGTTTTAAGGGCTTTCATGTCTTTTTGGATGGTGACATGTTTACATCTTGCCACTGCAAAGGCATCGCGAGGCCACTTCCATGTTGTCAGTGGAGACCACCTGGGAACAGTGACAAAGCCCGCCTCATTGCTCTTTTGACTGCCTCATATCCCACTGCATGGATATACTACACTTGGCCTCGATATTCACCCACTGAGGACATGGTTTCTGGTTTTCAGCATATGAAAGCCAGGATTGATGAACCTATAGAGACAGCAAGTAGAATCTGGGTCTTGGGAGCAGGGGGGTACATGGTGGTGGCGGGTGAAGGGGAGATGACTTCAAGGAGTCCATGTAGAAATGGAATGTTTGGAAACTGGTAGCAAATGTACAGTTCTGCTAGATGTGATTGAGCTATTGGATGATATATGTATTAATTCCCAATGAATAATAAATTTTAAAAAAAAGAAACGTGAAGTTTGGTGAGTTCAACAAAAACCAACCAAGTAAACAAACTCACTGCCATTGAGTCATTCGGACTCAGAGGGACCCTCTGGGACCCAGCCGCAGTGCGCCGTGGAATTGCTGAGGCTGCATGTCTTGGTGGAAGCAGGCTGCCTCATCTTTTCCCTCTGACGTGAATGGTAGGTGCCAACAGCTGACCTTTTGGCTAGAATACTTATTCCACCTCACTGCCAGGCAGGGCCACGATGTACATCTCAGTTGCTTTCAATTATTGGCAATTATGAATAAAACTGCTATATTTATTCAGGGGCAGGTTTTTATGTGGACATATGTTCTCAACTCATTTAGGTAAATATCTAGAAGCATGATTGCTGGATCATATGGTAAACCTATGTTTAGCTTTGCACCAAGCTGTCAAAATCTCCTCTACAGTGGCTGTACTATTTTGTATTCCAACTGTAGCGTTTCTTAATGTATCTCTTTGTGTACTTTTCTAGTGGCTGCCTAGGTGGCATTGTGGGTTAGGCATTAGTTTACTAAGCACAAGGTTGGCAGTTCAACCCACCAGCTACTGTAGCAGAAAGATGTGGTTGTCTGCTCCTGTAAAGATTTAGAGTTTTGAAAACCCTACATAGGGTCACCTAAGTTGGAATCTACTTAATGGTAATGAGTTTGGTTTGATTTGATTTTAGGTTTGCATTTTGTAGACACAATTCATCATAGTTTACTCACAAGGTCCACTTTTTGATGGTTTTTCTAGCCATGGACTTGTAGCTTTTACCAAAAGATTGCATGAGACCATGCAAATAAGGTGCTTATGGCCCACCAAGGAAATTCAATAACTAGCTAATAATATGACATCTTGATGGGGGCAGGACCATGCAAATAAGGTATATGGAACCCTAATGAGGGTATTGGCTGGTTTGCCATCCTTCTAGGCTTAAAGTAGCCATTCCAGAGGTAGAAAGGGAACCTATTATGTAGAAAAGAGATTTAGATCAGAGGGGGTGGGGTGGGGGTCCCCACACCAGAAGTCTCCAGAGAGAGCGAGCTGTAACACTGAAGACAGCTAGGGGCAACAAGAAGCAATGACAGAGAACTAGCCGCAGGAGAGACAGCAGAAGTAGTCTGATGGGCCAGGCGGAGCAGGAAATCAGGAAAGAAGCTTGCTGCCGACTGGAATGCCTGCAGGAATTTACTGGCAGAGATAAATAGCTTGGTTACACTAGCCCAAGCAGGGCAAAGGCTAACCTGGCCGAAGCAGACTCAGAGGCCGAGGGCTACAGAGACAACTGCCTGGGGGCTGGCTGAGAGAGGCTGTCCCCAACAAAGAACTGGAACCTGAGTCTTTCCGGGCCCTAAATTTTAACCTATTACTCCCCTAATCAACTCTCTCACTGTGAGTAGGGTCTGTGAGTTCTATGTGGCCATCTCAATTAATTATGGAACCAGGAGTAGAGAGTTCTATGGCAGACATTGCTGATGTCAAAATAGTTTTTTTTAAAGTGAGGTCTTAGCTGCTCCTAAGTAGCCTTCACTGACAACACGAGGGCCTCATTACTGCGGAGTCATGGCAATCATCCTGACTTTCCATTAGGCATCTTCACACACATCCTAGTGGACAGAGGCCAGGATGTGCTCTCCACCAATACAGCTCTCAGCAGCGCACACAGGAAGAACTTGATACTAATCGACAGGGATGAGGGTCTGAAGTCATTACCCTTCTCTAACACCCAGTGAGGAGTTGGGGTTCTTTATCGAAGCCGGTTGAAGGTAGAAGTGCAGCTATTCCCTTGGCTTTGGCTGGCAGGGGTGCATATGGGGTCACGGTGGATTCTCAGTTGTGCTACAAGCAGCGAGGTCATTGTCTAAATGTTTTTCTATCTTGCTAAGCTGCTTATTGGTTGGAAGGAGGATGCTTTTTGTTTTTTGCGCTGTACTGATTGACATCTATGCATGACAGGCTTCTCCAGTCCCCGGTCTGGTGTATGCGGGAAGGCAGGGTGTAGGCTTTAAAACGTTTATGAACATTTTTTTCCATGATCTTTTCTTTCCATTTTCTCGCAAACTTTTGGAAGTCTCTTTGTATAAGGCAAAATGAGAATCCAGGGAGCCCACTAACATGCCATTCCTTGAGCTCCCAGTCTCGGGTTGCTCAGCCATCGTCTCGCTGCCATTCCATCTTCTCGTGTTCCTCTCACACATGACGGCCTGGCTTGGCCGCTGTATTCAGTCAGGGGCATAAAGGCATGTATTTCTATCATTCTGGAAGTGAGAATCCATTTTTTTAATGGAACTGTTTTCCCCTTCCTGCCTCAAATCTGGCTCTTTCATCTTCCCCTAGTTTCAGTGTTGAAACTGCATTTGGTAATTCTACCTCCTTAATAGTTCCCCAATTAAAAATGTGAGCCTTCCCATGTCCCATGCCTTTGCTCTCTTCAGAAACTCATAATCTCTCGCTTGAGTTATTTAAATAGTTCCCTAATAAATCTCTAAACTGGCATCCTCTCTCTCTTTACCAATCCCTTCTCTTCTCCAGACTATGCAGGTTTATTTCCTACAGCATAATTATTATGCTTTCCTTCCTGGCCTGCTTTCGATCGCTCATCACTGCCTACATAGTAAAACTCACCACTCCTTAGCTCAGAGGTCAAAGCGATCAATAGCACAGCGGTTCGCCACGTCTTCGCCTGCTTTCACATACCATCAGATGCTGTAGCCACCATGAGCTACTTCTAGTTCCCCAAGCTCATGCTGGATGCTTTCAACCTGGGCTTTTGCTTCTCTTCTTCCCTCTCTCTGCTAAGAATGGTCCTCTTCACCCACGTGGATTAGGGTCTATCATTTTGAAGAAACCTTTCCTGATGATCAAGGTCAAAACAAATGTCTTCTTGTCATCACATCCATAACCCTTTGCTCAAATCCCCTTTGAAACTTTTTTTTTTGGCAATCCATTTTGTCATCAGAAGGTAGACTGAACTTGGACGGTCTCTCTCATAGCACTGAATCCAGTTTTGTCCACTCTGTGGTCCAGGAAGCAGGGCAGCCCTATCAATAACTGCAAGGCAGCATTAGTTTCATCAGGAGGCAGGAGATCCATCAGTGAAGGGTTGGCTTACTTCCAGAAGGGGCACCAATTCCAGATTCTGTTCAGCCCTGGACTTCTCTGCAGATCCAAGGAAGGACATTTTAGATACAAGTCCTAGTAGGCTTGTGTGGGGATCACCTTTGGAAAGCCTTCAGCATCCTTCATTGGATCTTATTATGTCTGGGTCAGGGCTTACTCCAAAACCGTATTGTGGTGCCATCGAGTTGATTCTGACTCATCATGACCCTCTATGGCAGAGGAGAGCTGCCCTTGTGGGTTTCTAAGACTGTAACTCTTTTCAGGAATAGAAAGCCTCACCTTCCTCCGGAGAAGCCTTCGGTAGTTTCAAACTGCTGACCTCATGGTGACCACCATGCCAGCAGAGCTCCCCGGCAGTTCATCTTTCCGGGTGTGTGGGTGCTCTGTTCGTAAGGAGTGTGGGTGGCAGCATGAGGAGGGAGGTCAGGAAAAAGCTGCCTGGGTTTCCATCTGACCACACAGAGGTTAAATCATGAGTAAACTCGTCTTCTCCAGCTGTAATGGGGATAAGAATTGCACCCAAAGGGAATTGCACAAACATGCATGGAACAGTTTGTAGCACTCGGTACATATTAGCAATGACCATTTTCAATGTTTTCCACCAACTCATTCTCAGTAGTAGACCAATACTAGTGGGAACTTGGTGGGGATCAATCTCTGCTTGCTTGAGATATACCCTTTAAGCATTCTGTTTCATGGTAAATAGGCTTCAAGTTTGACATTGACTGTATTTTAGTATCTGGCTAATATTTGTAATGCAAAGAATTTTAAGGGAAATTTGCTCCCCAGAAGATGCTTCTATCTTGTCCACACGGGGAAGGATAGAGCTCCCCTACTCGCTTCTACAGTTTGAGACACACACTCTCAGGGTGTTGAGTCAACACTGCAGAGGTCCAGGGCTCAGGTCATCTCTAGAGCGTGCACCAGGGGTGGGGGTCAGGGCTGGCACGTGCTGGCAGTCCACTCTGGAACCCTCCACAGACTGAGGAGTATCGCCAGCCACGGCGTCCTTTCACTCTTTCTCACTGAGATCTGCTCTCTTGTGGACTATGGCAATGTAAGCATGGAAATAAAAATCTTTGCTTGGATTTTTCTGGGCTATGATCATCAATAAAACAGGGGAAAGAGAGCTATAATCTAATGTACTGTATTACTGTAATTAGAGCTTCATGCATAAAGCTCTCTCCCGCCCGCCCTCCAAAATAATGAAGTAATTTAACATAAATAGTAGTGACTTTTTTCCTCATCGTGTGGTGTTCAGAGATTGGATAATTATGGTAACAGCGTACAGTCAATGGATTGGGGGTGGTGGTTCAGCATTGATGTATAAAAGAGACAGGAGATGGTACATGAAGGATTAGAATTATGGAATCATAGCATGGTGGAGCGGGAAGGAATCTGGGCAGTTGGGTGGTCTATAGTCTCAACGGCTTCATTTTACAATGAGGAGATTTAGGGTTAGCGGTGGGGTCGGCTCAGATAGAGGTGGAATCAGGACTAACAGCCTATGTCCTCTTTCCTGTCCTAGCTCTTCTCTACCCAACATGTTGTCTCCAGAGATGCCACATAAGGCAAAGCTCTGGAAGGCTTTCCCACATGGCAAAAGAACTGGCTCTGACAAAACCCAAGCCTACCGCGGCAGAGAGCAAAGCTCTGTGAGCTGTAAGCTTTTAAAATGTGGACTCCAACAAAGAACCTTTATAGAGGTCTAAATAGAGGCAATTACATATGTAGATATATTTTATCTAATGATAGGGTAATAGATCTATGTACAAATATCTATATATTAAGTACTGAGATAGCAGATGGATATTGGGCCTCTACTAAAGTACTGCCTCAACACAAGAACCCTTTGTTATAATACCCCGGCATTCTGTGATGCTCACCTTCCCTACACGATCGCTGAAGGCAAAATTGGTGCATAAGCAAATGTGAAGAAAGGAGATGGTGCCTGGCTATCAAAAGATATAGCATCTAAAGTCTTAAAGGCTTGAAGATACACAAGCTGCCACCTATCTGAGAAGCAACAAAGCCCACATGGAAGAAGCACACAAGCCTGTGTGATCATGAGGTGTTTATGGGATCAGGTATCAGGCATCAAAGACCCAGAACAAAAAAATTGTATAGATGTGAATGAAGAACAGGCAGAGTGGAAACCCAAAGCCCATCTGTAGATAATCGGACATCTCCTCACAGAAGGGTCACAAGGAAGAGACGAGTCAGTCAGGATGCAGTATAGCACCGTTGAAACAAACAACTTCCCTCTACTTCTTTAATGCTTCCTCTCCCCTCTACTCTCATGACCCCAATTCTACCTTACAAATTGGGCTAGATCAGAGCGTGTACACTGGTACAGTTAAGATCTCATAACACAGGGAATCCAGGACAGATAAGCCTCTCAGGACCAATAATAAGAATAGCAATACCAGGAGGGGAGGGGAAAGGTGGGGGAAGCAGGGGGGCCGATCACAATGATTGACATATAACACACACCCCGGGGGGTGAACAACAGAAAGTGAATGAAGGGGGACAGCAGTTGGTGCCAGACATTTAAAAAGGTAATAATTAAAAAATTATCAAGGATTCATGAGCGTGGGAGGAGAGGGGACGGAGGGGGAAAAATGAGCCGGTACCAAGGTCCCAAGTAGAAAGAAAATGTTGTGAAAATGCTGATGGCAACATATGTATAAATGTGCTTGACACAATGGATCTATGTATGGATTGTGATAAGAGCTGTAAGAGCCCCCAATAAAACGATTTGTTTTTAAATGTGGACTCCAAGCACTGTGGCCATTTTAATAGCATCAGCCATCAGCAGTAAATATTAGGAAACATTTGGAGTTGTATTCATTTCATTCATTTGATGAAGCAGAGAGGGAAAATTAGCAAGCACACAAATTAAGGTTGCTTTTAACTTCCTATTGATGAGGTTAATTGTTTTAGTTAGATTTCATTTTTGTGACAACTTAGAGGGATAAAATTTTCTCATAAGATTGGTTACCTTTCTGAGTCTGGGATTACATGTAAATAACCACAGGCAACATTCCTGTAATTGAGGCACAGAGGATTCCTGAAAGAAACAGGCTGGAAATCAGACCATGAATACATAAGTAGGATTCAGGTTGAGGCTAAATGTAAAAAGAAAAAATCAATATTTCAAGCATAAACCCAATTGCAGCCAACGTTGTGCACCTCCCCACTCCCTGGCCACCACCTCTTTGTGGAGACACTGGAGTGTGGATGGCACAGGTCATCAGAGAGGAAGCTTTCCTCCTCCACCATCTGCTCCTCCATCCCAGAAGGCTAGACCCAGAGACAAGGGTCAGGCATTGTGTCCTTCTTCTCCCTCTTCCAAGTAACTGCCCAAGGAAGCACAGTTCTCTCCAAATGCTTAGCGAGTGAAATGAGGTGGCTATGGAAAACCATGCTGTGTCTGTGTGCTTCTGGGAGGAGCACTAGGAAAGAGCAGAGATCAGGAGTTTACTTGGCAGGATGTATAAGTTTGACTAGAAAGATTTTCTATGGAACGAAGGTTTGTGTCATAACATTCAAAGACAGATGTCATGAATAAGCGGATTTCTCAGGAAGGGAGCGTTCTTGGTTGGCTTCATATCAACTCCTGTCATCCTGAAACCCAGTCTGAGCTCAAATGCTATGCTTAACAGCATCACTGAGTCAGTTGTAAAGATGGGGTGAAGATGATGAGGTTGCAGCTGTGGCCAGGGAGACAAACCTAAGAAGCTGTCTTCCGAGCCAGTCAGGGTGCAGTGTAGCAATGATGAAATCTGCAATTTCCCTCTAGTTCTTGAAGGCTTCCTCCACCCCACTATCATGATCCCAATTCTACCATACATATCCAGCTGGGCCGGAGGATGTTCACTGGCAGAGACAGGAACTGGAAATACAGGGAATCCAAGACAGATGACCCCCTCAGGACCAGTAGAGAGAGTGGCGATATCAGGAGGGTGGAGGGAAGGTGAGGGAGAAAGGGGGAACAGATGACAAGGTCTACATGTAACCTCCTCTCCGGGGGATGGACAGCAGAGAAGTGGGTGAGGGAGGCTTTGGATGGTGTGAGATATGACAAAATAATAATAATTTATAAATTATCAAGGGTTCAGGGGGGAGGGCGAGAGAAGAGAAAAGTGAGGAGCAGGTGCCCAGGGCTCAAGTAGAAAGCAGGTGTTTTGAGAATGATGATGGCAACATATATACGAATGTGCTGGACACAATTGAGGTATGCATGGATTGTCATAAGAGTTGTATGCGCCCCGAATAAAATGACAAAAGCAAGTAAGAAGCTGTGTTCATTGTGGGCATCTCTGCCTTCTCATTAGGGTTCCTGATGTGGAGGTAGGCGCGATCAGTGGCCCCGTGGACCGAAGTACCATCGCCATCTGCATCTCTAAAGGAAGTTAAGCTTACATGTACGTAACCTTACAGAATGCTTTCACAGGCAATGTTTTATTTGAATGTCCCGCAAACATATATGCCTCTAAGTTAGCTAAGTTATCTTTATTTGGCTCAAGAAGAAACTGAAGCCCAGGGAGACTAAGTTTATAGTTAGCTAATAGAATAGAGAAGTCTAGGCCAATAGAAACTAAATTTGTTGGAGATCAATTCCATCCAGACACTAGATGGTACTTCAATTACTCCGTTTCTTCATCTGCAAAAAGTGGCACTTTATTTAATAAGAGTCATTATTCAAATGAAATAATGCAGAGGAATATTTAATATAGCTCTAGGTTTCTGAGAAACCCTCAGCTTAAATACTAATTGATCCCTCCAGTATTCTTTGGAATACTCATCTTTCAGTTTGTCATACTGTGATGGCTTGCAAGTTGTTGAGAGGCTGAAAGCTGGGCCCCCAGCCTTTCACATACTAGCAGGATCACCCATGGTGAACAGGTTTAAACAGAGCCTCCAGACTAAGAATAGATTAGGAAACAAGAATAGGTGGCCCATTTCTGGAGGATTAGCTACTGAAAACCTTAGGAATAGGGTCAGAAGATGAGTCCCTTAGGTTGGAAGGTAAACAAAATACAACCGGAGAAGAGCTACCTCTTCAAAGCAGAGTTGACCATAACAAGATGAATGGAGCACACCTTTAGCGATCTTCACCAATGATCTGAAAACACTCAATAATAATCAGAGTGTGGAATGACTTCTGAACCTGGGAAAGTCAGAAGTTGCCCAAACTGACAGGGCATGCATCGGGATGGATAGTCTAAGCACTGGTGAGCTGAAATAGATGGATATGGGTCTATAATGCCGGGAATGACAGATGTAAAAGGAACTCACCATTAAAAGGGACATTTCAAGATCCATCTTGAAATACAATAATGTTTGTGATAGTGCACTATCTATATGCCTACAAGGAAGATAGCGCTATTACAACTTTTATTCGACCTTGAAAACGAACCGCTGAAAGTGAAGAATTCTATGACTGAGATGCCAAGACGGTGAGACCTCATCTCATGTACCTTGGTCATGTTATCAGGAGTGGCCAGTCCCTGAAAAGGGTATCATGCTTGGTAAAGGGTCCGTGTGGCAGTTAGACTTGTGTAGGCATGGAGTCCAACCGGTCAATTAGGTTATCAGCCACCTGACCCTCAGCGATGTTGGTGTCCTGCCGTGTTCCCACTGATCTTGGTTCCACAAAATTCAGCCTGTGATCTTCTGCATCTGACTCCAGCTTTCTCCTATACATCCCTCTGAAGTTACGTGAGTCTGAAGAGAGTATTGGTTAGCACCAGACCCATGAACTTAAGTTGAACTGGGCTGAGATGCCTCCTGATTTAGGGTGACTTCTTGCTATAAAGCTCTTTCTTATACATATTTGGGTATCACTGGTTTTGTTTCTCTAGACAAGCAAGCCCAATACAATCCAGGGAAAACAAGTCTGTCAAGCAGATAGCTCAACACAGTGGCTGAAGCCCTGGGCCCCAGCATACCGAGCGTGGTGATGGTGCCAGACCTGGCAATGTTTTTCTCTGTGCACATGGGGTTTGCTGTGAGGTGGAGCTGATTCGACAGCACCTCACCACAATCATAGCAACCACGTTCCTACAAGTATCTATTATAATCTTTATTGTCAGACGAGATAACGGAGGCACAGAAAGAATAATGACTTACTCAGGGCCACCCAGCACGGTCAATTGCCTACTGAAGCCTCAAATACAGGGCAGTTCTACTAACAATCTGCTTTCTTTCATGGAACTTGCCTGTTTCAAAGTTCTTTGTCCTTTCACGCACCCATGTCCTCTGATTTCCCAACAGTCTCCTCAAGAAAATGCTGTGACCTGGTTTGAATCGAAAAGCCTTCTGTCTCAGAAAACACACAGTCATTGCCTTCTTCCAAACAAAAACACAGAATCCCTACTTCATGAAGATGCACGATGTGAACAAAAAAGCTCTCAGAAAAGCCCCCATCTACTCTGCAATATTGAAAGAGAGTTGAGTGTTTGGGAGAATAGCTACATGACCTACAAGAGGATGTTCTCATTAGCATTTCTACAATTCCAAAAATCCTTTGTCTTATTATGCAATTTCCTTTTGCTTTTTAATATAAATGGGTACAAAAGGAAAGACATTTAGAGTAAAAAAATCCTATTTTAAGGCTTCTTGTCATAGGATTCCACAGATATTTGTAGAATGTATGAATAAACTGATTATGAATGAATGCATGTGTTTTGTTCATGTGAGTTTGCTCAAGGGCCTGTTTTGTGGAAGCTGAGTTTGGCTGTGGACATGGTGAACATGCTCAGTTGCTGACGGAAAGGTTGGCCCTTTGAGTCAACCCAGGGCTACCTCAGATGAAAGGCCTTGCTATCTCATTTGGAAGGATTCGCCATTACCAATCCTGTGGAGCGGTCCACAAAGACAATTTCCCGTGGGCTACTACAGTGAGCAGTGGCTGGGCTCTTAAAAGCTCTGAGCAGGGGAGGGAGGGGAAAAAAAAAAAAGAGGACCTGAAGTGGAGGGCAAATGCTTTGAGAATGATTGGGGCAGGGAATGTATGGAGGTGCTTTATACAATTGATGTATGTATATGTATAGATTGTGATAAGAGTTGTATGAGTCCCTAATAAAATATAAAAAGAGAAAAGAGGAGAAAAAAATGATTAGGGCAAAGACTGTACAGATGTGCTTTATACAATTGATGTATGTATATGTATGAACTGTGATAAGAATTGTATGAGCCCCAATAAATTGTTAAAAAAATAAAATTAAATAATATTTTTTAAAAAAGAAAATGATGAGGGCAAAGAATGTACAGATGTGCTTTATACAATTGATGTATGTATATGCAAGGATTGTGATAAGAGTTGTATGCGCCCCTAATAAAATGTTAATAAATTTAAAAATTTTTTAAAAAACATAATGAGGAAGCTAAAATTTAAAAAAAAGCTCTGAGCAGCCGTGTAAGGTACAACTCTGGGTCTCCTGATGTGGAGGGAAGAAGAGTCATGAAAAGTGAAGGCACACGGGAACAATGAGCCCGTGGAGTAGCGGACCATGTGAACACCAGTCTCCATGATCCTGGGACGAGAATTAGATGGTGCCCAGCCACCGTGACTACCTGCTCGTAAGGAAAGACCCGAGGCGTATTGGTTGGGTAGACACTAGCAGAACCCTGAGACCATGGTCTTCGGTCACCCTTCAGGTCTAGAGCTGAACTCTCCCATGGCTCAATTTTCAGACACTTATCAACAGGTCTGTACAAGGAATAACAACACGAGGGAGGTATGCACACCGGGAAATGATCACCATCCCGGACCACAAGGCAGCATTTACTCAGGGCGAGGGGAGGTTATAAAAGAAGGAGGAATGGAAACAGGGAACACAGGGAAGCAAGGAGGAGATGGCATCAGACAAAATGTGTAGAATTGCTGAACGAAAAACTGATTGCTTTAAACTTTTACCCAGTTCACAACAAAAGCTTAACAACAAATCAACCAACATATTGCTTTAGCTAAATTGCATGCAAACGCTCTTTCTTTGAGTGTTAAAAAGCAGGGATAGCACTTTGAGGACCAAGGCAAACAGAACAAAAGCATCCTGTGCGACACAAGGTTACTGCGGCACACATTTGGTTGCCATGAATTAGAACTCACTTGATGACAACTGGCTTTTATACCACAAACTCTCACTCTGATGCGAGGATGTCACCATGAAGGTGGCCTACAAGCCCCTGGGGCTGGCTAGTACAGCCAGAGCTCACACGCGCTCCGCAAACATTCACCTTGAGCTTGAGTGGATGCATCTACAGCACACACAGGGAGACACCGCGGCCTTTGGGTATTATGTCCGAGATATGCCCTTTGCTGGAGGACTTTCCAAGCAGAGCCCATTTGCACCCAGTTGATAATTCTTCAAGTAAAATCAGCATTCTAGAAAAGATCAACAGGCCAAGAATAGTGAAATATAGCACACGTGTTGGGAGTATCATTACCGAGAAGTCTTCAAGTGACAAGAGAACTGAACGCACTAGCCCTAGGTTGGACTCTTGGCTCTGTGGCCCCAAGAGGAAAGTCTCTCCAGCTTCATTTCTTTCACCAAGTCCATATTTTCCAACTACTTCTCCTTCCTCTTTGTTTCCAAATTTTTCATTCCAATCACCAATACTTATCAATGGTGTATTTCAAAGGGCAGCTTGGGAAGACTGAGGTAGTTAGCTTATTGTGCCAACCTGGCTGATAAACACATGTGGGATTAATTGAAGGGCGGAGAGATACATGGCTCGGCGAGCCTCGTTTTTCTTGTCTCTTGCTCTTTGATCATCGGACCAGTGTGTGGCTGTCTTGCTTTTTTTTTGCCTCAATTTTCAAGCTACACTACCTGTGGGACACCTGACCCATGGACTGTGTCACTGTAATTTGAGATTCCTTCAAGACCTGCTTCGCCACACCATTGGAAAAATCTAATTACATCTCTTAAGCTGGGGATTGTTGGGCCCTGTCATCTGGCTGACTGTTGGTGACCTGCATTGCTGTTTTCTGCCTGTGCCTGGATAGCCTGGATTGCTCTACAGACGACTCCCCGGCAGCCCTCAAGACTTGAAGGACTGTCAGTGTCTCACAACTGCCTCATGGGAGTGAGTTGCATTGAGCTATTTGTACTGCTTTATAATTTAATTAACTGTTCATTTCTTATGTTATCTATCTGTCTATGTAAATATATATAAAATTATTAGCATTCTGGTTTTGTTTCTCTAGAGAAACCTGTCTAACACATTTCGTACCAAGAGTGCTCCTAGAGAAATAAAATAATAAATATGAGCTTCTTAAATTGGCTCTCCAGTCTGATTAGTCTTAACAGCACTAATAATGCTACTTCAACGCCCCAAAGCATGGATAAGTCTGCTACTCTTACTAATCCATGGTGTGAAATCACAAAGCTAATATCTATAGAATCACCACCAATAGATGAGGTGCTGATTAAAGGAGAGGCTCTGAGTGATCGTATCTTTGATATTTTCCAAGAGTTTTGTCAGGATGACAAGTATAGGGAAACTGGTTGGCTAGTTCTTCTTACAATGGTAAGAGTGATTAAGGAGAGGGATGGTCTCAGAGCCTCAGGAGCGCGCCTCAGGTGCAGGCTAACAGATTTGAAAACTTCTGTCTGTGCTACAAAGGATAGCCTTCTCTCCTCTAGTAATAGAGCTCACAAAGATCGGCTCGAGTTTTCAAATGTGTACAAGCAAAAGCCTGGGGAATATCTCTGGGAATGGTTACTAAGTGTGTGGGACACTGGTGGATGAAATGTAATATTAGACCGATCTGAGTTTCTGGATATGGAACCCCTAAGCAGAGATTCTTCTTTCAATGTCTCAGTGAGAGAGGCTAAAAGAGGATCTAATTATTTGTTTGGGTGGTTCACTGAAGCATGGACTGCCAGATGGCCAAGATTAGACCAATTTGAAGTACCTGATCTATCTTGGTACACTGTAGAAGAAGGCACCCAAAAGCTTAGGGAAATTTGTATGTTGGAATAGCTCTCTCAGGATATCCCCATAGACCCAAAAAGGGGGTGTCCTGAAGACATTGCCTTTACTACAACCATAAGGAACAAGTTTGTGAAGTGGGCCCCAGCATCTCTTAAGACTCCTGTAATTGCTATTTTATGTGCACCAGGATTAACAGTGGGCACTGCCCTAAGCGAACGCCGACATTTGCCCACAATGGGGCTGATTGGTCCCCTTGGTGGTAGAGGGCAGGTGTCAGCACTGAATCAACAGAGACAGGGTGGGCGTGGTTATAATAGACAAGGTTTCTGTACTAATCGAAGCAACCTGTCTCGTGTGGAATTATGGCATTGGCTACTTAGCCAAGGTGCCTCTAGGAGTGAAATAGATTGGAAACCTACTAAATATTTACATGATTATTCAGGCAAAAGAATGGTGGATCCGGTGAACAGCAGAATGGACAATTATGATCACTCAATCAATTCCCAGTTCTGAGCCAGTTTACAGACCCACAACCCCCTGAATGAGGGGAAAGCTGGGTCCCTTTGAAGGAGGACCCTGCTATATCACCGAAGGTCTATACTGTTAGTCTTTCTTCTAGCCTTCCCCAAAAGGACTTGCAGCCTTTCACAAGAGTGACTGTTCATTGGGGGAAAAGGAAGTAACCAAACTTTTCAGGGATTACTGGACACTGGCTCCAAACTGACACTAATTCCAGGAGACTCAAAGTGTTTGGAATGCCCACCAGTCAGAGTGGGGGCTTATGGAGCTCAAGTTATCAATGGAGTTTTAGCTCAGGTACACCTCACTGTGGGTCCAGTCTGCCCCCGGGCCCATCCTGTGGTTATTTCCCCAGTTCCAGAATGCATCGTTGGAATAGACATACTTAGTAACTGGCAGAACCCCCATATGGATCCCTGAAATGTGGAATAAGGGCTTTCATGGTAGGAAAGGCCAAGTGAACACCATTAGAACTGCCATTGCCTAGGAAAACAGTAAACCAAAAGCAGTACTGCATTCCTGGGGGGATTGCAGAGATCAGTGCCACCATCGAAGACTTGAAAGATGCAGGGGTGGCGATTCCTACCACATCCCCATTTAACTCACCTATTTGGCCTGGAAAGAAGACAGATGGATCCTGGAGAATGACAGTGGATTATCATAAACTTAACCAGGTGGTGACTCCAATTGCAGCTTCCGTTCCAGATGTGATTACATTGCTTGAGCAAATTAATACTTCTCCTGGTACTTGGTGTGCAGCTATTGATCTGGCTAATGCCTTCTTCTCAATACCAGTCTTGAAGACCACCAGAGCAGTTTACCTTGGCAGCTGGCAGGGGCAACAATACACTTTCACAACTCTCCCACAGAGATACATCAACTCTTCTATCCTGTGCCATAATTTAGTCCAAAGGAACCTTGACTGCCTATCCCACAAAAGGTCAAACTGGTCCATTATATTGATGATATTAAGCTGATTGGACCCACTAATGAGGATGTATCAAAGACTCTAGATTCATTGGTACAACATCTGCATACAAGAGGTTGGGAAATTAACCCAATGAAGATTCAGTCACCCTCCACCTCAGTAAAATTTCTAGGGGTCAAGTGGTGTGGGGCATGTCGAGGTATTCCTACTAAAGTGAAGAATAAGCTATTGCATTTGTGCTCCCCAATGACTAAAAGGAGGCACAATGCCTAGTGGGCCTCTTCGGATTTTAGAGGCAACATATCCCACACTTGGGAGTTCTACTTCGACCTGTTTATCAAGTGACACAAAAAGCCTCCATTTTGAGTGGGGCCCAGAACAAGAAAAGGCTCTTCAACAGGTTCAGGCTGCTGTGCAAGCTCCTTTGCCACTGAGACCATATGATCCAGCTGACCCAATGGTGCTAGAGGTGTCAGTTGTAGATAAAGATGCAGTCTGGAGTCTTTGGCAGACCCCTATTAGTGAATCACAGCGTAGACCATTGAGATTTTGGAGTAAAGTCTTGTCATCCCCCGCGAACAACTACTCCCCCTTTGAAAAACAGCTGTTGGCCTCTTACTGGGCCTTGGTGGAGGCTGAACACCTCACCATGGGCCACCAAGTCACCATGAGGCCTGAATTACCTATCATGAACTGGGTATTATCTGACCCACGTAATCATAAAGTTGGATGTGCGCAGCAACACTCCATTGTTAAATGGAAGTGGTATATACGAGATCGGGCCAAAGCAGGACCTGAAGGAACAAGTAAGCTGCATGAAGAAGTGGCCCAAATGCCCACAGTCTCCACTCCTGTCATATTACCTTCTTTCTCCCAGTCTGCACCTATGGCCTCCTGGGGAGTTCCTTACCATACTGAAGACCAAAAAGTCATGCTTGGTTTACAGATGGCTCTGCACAATATGCAGCTGCCACTCGTAAGTGGACAGCAGCAGCACTACAGCCCCTTTCTGGGATCTCCCTAAAGGACAGTGGTGAAGGGGAATATTCTCAATGGGCAGAAATTCAAGCAGTGCACCTGGCTGTTCAGTTTGCATACAAGGAAAAATGGCCAGATGAGAGATTGTATATTGGGTAATGGACTGTGGCTAATGGCTTGGCTGGATGGCCAGGGAATTGGAAGGACCATGATTGGAAAATTGGTGACAAGGAGGTGTGGGGACCTCTCTGAACGGGCCAAGAAAGTAAAGGTAATTGTATTTCATGTAAACGCTCACCAAAGAGTTACTTCTAAAGAGGAGGACTTTAACAATCAAGTGGATAAGATGACACGCGCTGTGGAGACTGGTCCTCCTCTTTCCTCTGCCACTCCTGTTATCACCCAATGGGCACATGAACGAAATGGACATGGTGGCAGGGAGGGAGGTTATGCATGGGCACAGCAACATGGACTTCCACTCACTCATGCTGAATTGGCCACTGCCACTGCTGAGTGCCCCATTTGCCAGCAGCAGAAACCAACATTAAGTCAAAGATAAGGGACCATTCCTCGGGGGGATCAACTGGCAACTTGGTGGCACGTTGATTACATAACACCACTTCCATCATGGAGGGGACAGCGTTTTGTTCTTATTGGAATAGACACCTACTCTGGATATGGATTTGCCTTCCCTGCACACAATGCTTCTGCCAAAGCTACTATTTGTGGACTTACAGAATGCCTCATCCACCGGCATGGCATCCCACATAGCATTGCTTCAGATCAAGGAACTCACTTCACAGCAAATGCAGTGCAGCAATGGGCCCATTCCCATGGAATCCACTGCTCGTATCATGTTCCTCATCATCCTGAAGCTTCTGGTCTGATAGAACGATGGAATGGGCTCCTAAAGACACAATTATGGTGCCAACTAGGTGGCAACAACATGTGGGGCTGGGACAATGTTCTCCAGGAAGCTGTATACACTAAACCAGCAGCCAATATGTGGTGCTGTGTCTCCAATAGCCAGAATTTGTGGGTCCTGGAACCAAGGGGTGGAAGCTGGAGTGGCACCACTCACTATTGCTCCTAGTGATCCCTTTGCAGCATTTTGCTTTCTGTCCCAGCATCCCTGTCCTCAGACCTGGAGGTCCTGGTCCCAAAGGAAGGAACTCTCCCACCCGGAAACACAGCACGATTCCACTGAACTGGCAGCTGAGAATGCCCCCCTGGGCACTTTGGGCTTCTCATGCCTTTGGATCAACAGGTCAGGAAAGGTGTCACTGTACTGAGTTGTGTGATTGATCCTGATTACCAAGGAGAAATTGGACTGGTGTTACATAATGGAGGTAAAGAACATGTCTGGAATCCAGGAGATCCCATAGGCCGACTCTTAGTGCTGCCATGCCCTGTGATTAAAGTAAATAAGTTACAGCAACCCGATCCTGACAGACTGTATAGTGTCCCAGACCCCTCAGGAATGTAGGTCTGGGTCTCCCCACCAGGCAAAACCCCACAGCCAGGTGAGGTGCTTGCCGAGGGCAAAGGAAATACAGAATGGGTAGTAGAAGAAGGTAGTTCTACCTATCAGTTGCAACCATGTGATCAATTGGAAAAGTACGGTTTGTAATTGTCAGTTTGTTTTCTTTATATGTGCTTATTGCATATCTTTACTTTGTTCATGATTTTTCAGATACAATTACTTGGTGTGTTTTCATTTATATGTATGATAGTTTTTTGATGATAACAATAAGTGTGATGTCATTAATGTCCAGAAATTATATATGCTAAAGAATTGTGTATAAGTCCCAAGTTGGCAAGGAGTGGATTGAGGTAATTAGTTTATTGTGCCAACCTGGCTGTTAACACATGTGGGATTAATTGAAGGGTGGAGAGATAAATGGCTTGGCGAGCCTAGCCTTTCTTGTCTCTTCCTCTTTGATCATCGGACCAGTGTGCAGTTGCCTTGCTTGTTCTTTGCCTCAATTTTCAAGCTACACTACCTGTGGGACACCTGACCCGTGGACTGTGTCACTGTAATTTGAGATTCCTTCAAGACCTGCTTCACCACACCACTGGATTTTACATCTATTGAGCTGAGGACTGTTGGACCCTGTCATCTGGTTGACTGTTGGAGACCTGCCTTGCTGTTTGCTGCCTGTGCCTGGATAGCCTGAGTTGCTCTACAGAGGACTACCTGGTGGCCCTCAAGACTTGAAGGACTGCCAGTGTCTCATAGCTGTCTGGCGGGAGTGAGTTGCACTGAGCCATTTGTACCGCTTTATAGTTTAATTAACATTTTCCTTCTTATGTTATCTATCTATAAATATATATAAAATTATTAGCATTCTGGTTTTTTCCCTCTAGAGAACCATGTCTAACACAAAAACAAAGAGAAATAGTATAAAGAGATGTGCAAAGACCTAGAATTCGAAAACCAAAAGGGAAGAACAGACTCAGAAAATGTGAAACTGAAAGAAGTCAAGAAAAATTCAAGCCACAAGATGTAATACTGAAAGAGTCTATGAACAACATATTGAACGATGCAGGAAGTATCCAAATAAGATGGAAAATATTCACAGAGTCGCTGCACCAAAAGGACGAGTCAACATTCCACCACTTCAGGAGGCGGCATGTGAACAAGAACCGAGGGTACTGAAGGAGGAAGGTCCAGCTGCACTGAAAACATTATCCCCAAACAGGCTCTAGGAACTGATAGAACATCAACTGAAATATTTCAGCAAGCTGATGAAGCACTGAAAGCACTCACTTCTCCATGCTAGGAAATTTGGAAGACAGCTTCTTGGCCAACTGACTGGAAGAGATCCATATTTGTACCCAATCCAAATGAAAGTGACCCAACAGAATGCTCAAACTATAAAACAGTATCATAAATCCCACGCAGTAATTTTACTGAAATCATCCAGGGACAGTTGCAGTAGTGCATTGACAGGTCAGATTCAGAAGACGGGGAACAAGTGATATCATTGGATGTCAGATGAATCTAACTCCAAAAAAATGTTTAACTTTGTTTTATTGACTCTACCAAGACATTCAATTGTGTGGGCCATGAATAAGCTTGAGAAGAATGGACATTCCAGAACATTCATTGTGCTCATGCGGAACTTGTACACAGATCAAGAGGCAGTTGTGTGAACAGAACAGGGAAATACCAAACTGTTTAAAATCAGGAAAGGTGTGCGTCAGGGCTGTGTCCGCTCCTCGTTCTTATTCAATCTGTGGGATGAGCAAATCATCAGAGAAGCTGGTTTATATGAAGGAGACTGTGGCCTCAAGGTTGGAGGAAGGTTTATTAACAACCTGCAATATGCAGATGACACAATCTTGCTTGCTGAAAATGAGTGGGGCCTGAAGGACTTGGCGATGAAGGTCAACGATTGCAGCCTTCAGTAGGGATGTGGTTCATTGTAAAGAAGACCTAGATAGTCACAACATAAATAAAGAGAAAAGGATGAAATTGACAAGGATTTTGCTTTGCTCGGATCCACAATCAATGCTCATGGAAGCCGCAGTCAGAAAATCAAAAGACGAATTGTATTTGGTAAATCTGCTGCACAAGACCGCTTTAGAGTACTGAAAAGCAAGGATGTTCCTTTGAGGACTGAATTGTGCCTCATCCAAGCCATGGCATTTCCCGTTGCTTCATATGCATGTGGACATTGGACACTGAATAAGGAAGACTGAATAAGAATTGATGCATTTGAATTGTGGTTCTGGTAATGGATATTGAAAGTGGTGTGGTTCGCTGAAAGGACAAATGGATGTGTATTGGACGAAGTACGGCCAGAGTACTCCTTAGAGGCAGTGATAGTAAGACTTTGGCTTACATATTTTGGACCTGTTGTCAGGAGAGACCAGTCCTGGAGATGGACGTCATATTTGGTAAAGCAGAGGAGCAGTGAAGAAGAGGAAGGTCCCCAAGGAAATGAATAGACACTGGCAGCAACATTGGGCTCAAACATAGGGGAAATTGTGAGGATGGCCCAAAACCAGGCAGTGTTTCGTTCTGTTGTGCCGTGGATCTCTATGGGTCAAAACAGACTCTGAGGCATTGAGCAGCAACATTGCAAAGCACTAAGTAGGGTACCTCCCCCAAATGGATTTTTTTCAAAGCTATGTAAATTTTTTTTACAAAACCAACTTATCACCTTCAAAGTACTCTCCATTACACTTAATACATACGTCAAATCTGCGATTCCATTCTTGGAAACATTTTTCAAACTCATCTGTTTGGATGGCTGACAACACCTCCCCCATTTTTTTCTTCCCCTCTTCTAAGTCATCAAATCACTGTCCTTCCATGTCCCTATTCATTTGCAGAAACAAAAAGAAGTCAAATGGAGAGAAGTCAAGTGAGTTAGGTGTATGGGGCAAGAAAGGCATGCTGTTTTTTGCTAAAACTGGTGACCTGAGATGGCTGCGTGAGCAAGTGCATTGTCATGGTAGCAAAACCAGTCCCCAGTCTTCCACAAATCAGGTATTTTTTTTTTTTGGTCACAGAACCTCTAAATAGAATGCTTTATTAATAGTCTGACCTGGTAGAACAAACTCCAAATGCACTATCCCCCTCATATTAACAAAAAATCATGAGGTGTCGATGGGATCAGGAGTCAGGCACCAGAAGACCCAAAACAAACAATCATATAGATGCAAATGAGGGAGGGTCAGAGCGGAAACCCAAAACCCATCTGTAGACAATTGGACATCCCCTCACAGAAGGGTCTCCAGGGAGGGTGCAGTATAGCACCAATGAAACATGCAACATTCCTCCAGTTCTTTAATGCTTCCTCCCCACCCCACCCCCACCTCCCACTATCATAACCCCAGTTCTACCTTACAAATCTGGCTATAAGGGAGCATGTATATTAGTACAGAAAATAGCTCTTGACAAACAGAATCCAGGCCAGATAAACTCCTCAGGAATAACAATGAGAGTAGATACTATGAGGGTGGGGGAGAGGGTGGGGGAGAGGGTGGGGGAGAGGGTGGGGGAGAGGGTGGGGGAGAGGGTGGGGGGAGGGGAAGAACGAGGAGCCGATCACCATGATCCGCGTATAACACATACTCACATACAACCCAGGGGGACGGACAACAGAAACGTGGATGAAGGGAGACAGTGGACAGTATAAGATATGAACATAATAATAATTTATACTTTATCAAGTGTTCACGAGGATGGGAGGGTGGGGGAGGGAGGGGAAAGAGAGAAGCTGATACCAAGGGCTCAAGTAGAAAGAAAATGTTTTCAAAATGATGATGGCAACATAGGTACAAATGTGCTTGATACCATTGTGTATGGATTATGAGAGGAGCTGTGAGAGCCCCCAATAAAATGATTTATTAAAATAAATAAAGAGCATCGTCTTGATCTTTGATTTCACTTAATGAGCTATTGTGAAGCAAGGTGACGATGGCATCTCCCACTGGCTGGACTGATGTTTGTTTTGGGGTTTTAGCAATCGTATTGTGTCTGGTCACCAGTAATGACCTTGGGGGGGAAAAGTCTGGGTGGCTTTGGAGCTGTTCTTTCAAAGCACGGCATGTTTCCACTCAACGCTCCTTTTCCTGGTCAGTCAGAACATGAGGGACAGATTTTGCCGCGACTTTTCTCATTCGCAAACCTTTGGTTACAATTCACTGAACTGAGCTCCCAGATAGCCCAGATAACCTCCCCATCTCTTCAATGGTCTGTCTTCACACAACTGCATGAATTTTATCGACATTTTCATCTGTTCGGGAAGTTGATGGATTCCCAGAACAAAGTTTGTCATCAATCAACATTTCGCTTTTTTTGAAATTAGAAAGCCACTCATACACTTGAGTTTTTCCCATAGTGCTGTCCTTTTAAGGTGTGTTCAACATCACAACAGTTTCCGCAGCATTTTCCCTGAGCAGGAGACAAAATTTCACAGCTGCATGCTGTTTTCTTAAATTGGCCATCACAAAAAACCGAGATTGAGCAAAATTCACTGTGACCAAAGAGAACCTTCCCAGGCAATGCCACTGGGTGCACTAACTCAGAGCAGAGCAGTCTTACTGGTTGCTCACCTAGCCAGGGGAGGTAGGAGGGGGGGTGTACTACAAAAGCTCTGCTCAGTGGAACTTTTTCCCAATTTTTCTTTTGGTACCCCTTCGTAGGTAGCAACAGAGGAGCTGGGGAAATAGATCTTTTTGTGTTCAGTGGCCCTTGACACTGAAACAAAAACTAGGTGCAAAGAGTTATAACACTTGAGAGTTAACAGGAAGACTGGTGGCTGAAATACACCCAAAGGCTTCTTGGAAGAAAGACCAAGAAATCAGTCATTGGAAACCAGATGAAGTACTGCTCTGTTGACCTTCACAGGGGTGCCATATGTTGATTTCACAGCAACTGCTGACACATATATTCAACAAACTCTATTTTCAAATGCACCCCGCTCTCAGATGCCGTAAGCTAGAGTTTCCTGTGCATTAGACAGCCTCGTGCCTACGTCTTTAAATCCCATTGGAGGGAGAAATTGTCTCAAATTTCCCCTTAAATCAAATTTAAAGTTACTTTAATTATTTTTTTTAATATCATTGGCTTTAAAATCAATAATCACACCTGTAATCACCACGTTTCCCTACTGGTAAGTGTCCTTCTAGTGCACCCACTACCCATACGAAAGAGAACATTCGATTGCCTCATCGAGATAGAAGGATCCCTGGTGGTGCAGTGGTTTGAGCATTGGCCTGCTGTTACAAGCGAGAGAAAGATGATAGTTGTTCTGGAATAATCTGGCGTCTTGGAAACCCTAGGGAGCAATTCTCTTCTGTTATATTGGGTCCTTGTGTGTGTGTGTGGGGGGGCAACTTGACGGCAATATGTTGTTGTTTTTAATCCAGATAGGAAGCTCTTCCCCACAAAAAGCAGCCTTTTTCTGGATTGTACGTCTATTGACTGGGATGTCTCCCAAGCAGAGTAAAAGAGCAGTCCTGATGTATATAAAGGGAACCCCACCATGGAATCCATCAACCATCTACAACATGACTGTCAGGAGAATTCTGTACGTTTCTGCTGCCCTTTACCGTTTTTAAGCATGTTTGTGATCGTTGCATCACTTGGTCTCGGCCACAAGCCTAGCAGCAGGTAGGGTGGGTGATACTATCCTTTTATGTAAAGGGCTCAGAGGTGTTTCACGATTGTACTAGATACGTTGGAAACAAGAAACAGCACCACTAAGACCTAGGGCTTCATCTCACTTCAGGTCTTTTCACATTACACCCAGGAGAGCTATTTTTGATTTAATTTAACAACTCTTTTGTGCCATCTTTCCAAACATCCGTTCGTCCGTCCATCCATTTATCCACTCATTCATCTACCCACCCACCAACTCATCTGCCCATTTGCCCCTCTACTCACTGGTCCATTCATCTCAGCCTTCCGTCCATGTAGCCAGTCACACATGCACCCCTCCATGTCCACCTATCCACTCCATATTTGAGGACCTCCTCTGTGTTTGTCACTGCACAGAGCTCTGGAGCGACCTATCAATTCTCCTTCTTATAAACATCCAAAGTCCTATTTTCAAGACGGATAGCAATCAGAGTGATATCTTCATCAATTTCTTCTCACTTACCATAGTTTTTCTCTGATAACAGCAAAACCTGATAGCAAACACCTGGCTATGCGCTAATCGTCCTTGTCAGATGAACAAGCACTTAAGAGGCTGACAACAAAGATTCAGGAAAAGGCCTATGTCTGAAGAGTCCTCTCCCCCATCAGCGCATTCGAAGTACAGTAATTGTGGTTAGGTTGTTGGATCACTTTAGAGGAAAGGGGCATTCTTCCAATTCCTTTACATGAGTAGCGGGTTCAAATGATTAGAAACTCATCCCTAGTGGAGTCTTGGAGGTTTGGGGAAGAGCTCACTTAAGTAATTAGGTGTTTTCTCAGGATGCCCTTTGGACATGAGATTCACCTATCTTCATGAATGCACCCTGTTTGGGTTTTTAATTCCTCAGTTTCAGAGTCAAGGGCAAATCACCAACATCAATGTCACGGGGGTCCTCGTTTAGCGAGGCCCCAGAAAGAGAGCAAGAAGCTTCAACATTCGCACACAGCGGAGTGTAAGAAAACACAAGGCCGTGACAAGCTAATATGAAAGGAGGAAAGGTAAACCTGCAAAAGAAGAGACAATGTTGGGGATTTCTAAAACCCCAATAAAAGTCGATGGCTCCATTCAAACATATATTTTTCAATTTCCCCAAGAAGCTGCAACTCCAGTGAAGTCACTTCGAGCGAGTTATCCGACCCCGGGACCTTTCCGATCCTCCAACACTTCGGGCCCGGTTCTCAAACTCGGGTGCGCATCACTTACTTACCTGCGGGCCAGAGCAGCAGACGGCTGCGCCCCACCCCAGGGGCTCTGCTTCCACAGCCAGCCATTTGCGTTTCTAACCTGTTCTAAAAAGCCGTGGTGGCACAACGGTTAAGCAACTGGGCTGCTAACTAAAGGTTCGCAGGTTTGAACCCGCCAGAAGATCCAGCGAGCTGTTCCCATAAAGATTCCAGGCTACACATTATCCTTTGTGGCAGCTCTACCGTTACATGGATCACTGTGAATCGGAACCAACTCATCGCCAACGGTACGTTCCAATGTGAAGCTGCTGCAGCGAATGCTGCTGGGTCAAGAACCCCCGCGGTGAAAAGTTCACTAGACCAGCTCCCGCCCTCACCCTCCTTCTCAGCTGTGCCTGACCCTAGAAGTCACTCCCTCATCCTTGGAGCCGACACTTGCTTTTCCCATCCCTCTTTCCATGCCTCAGCCGCCAATGTTCCTTGGGATTTCTCTTAGGTTTCCACTCTCCCACAGAAGTGGTACCGGGTAATCTCACTCAGACAAAGCTTCCCGTCACCATCTCTACAGGGATAGCTCTCCAGGCTGCAGCCCCCACCTGGCAGCACGAGATTCCCGCCAACAGGGCTCATTGCTTTGTTCGTGGCTCTGATATTTAAATGTCTATTTAAGTCGATATTTCTACTGAAAGGATCCAGCAGCATTAAACAAGCAAGCAAACAGACAAAAAATGAAAACCCTAAACTTATTTTTAAAAGAACCTTTCAAAGAAAGATATTACGTTAAACCAGATTCTTCTCCCAGATTGTAGGTGGTACAATGATCCCTCCATTTTGTGAGAGAAAAGCAAGGGTCATTCTGGAATCCTTGCCGGTCAAACATAAACTTGTGCTGATTGTGTGGTCTAAATCTCTTTCAAGTTCAACCACCTCTCCCCGTTGCCATTGCCCTTGCCTCATCTTGACAACCTCCCTGCCATCGAGATGATTCTGACTCATATCGACCATATACGATAGACTAAAACTGCCCCTGTGGGTCTCTGAGACTGCAAACCTTTCGGGAATAGAAAGTCTCATCCTTCTCCAGGGAGCTGCTGGTGGGTTCTAGCCACTGACCTTGTGGTGGGCAAAGCAATGCAGAAGCCACTAGGCCACCAGGGCTTTAGTTTAGGTCACTCCAAATGGCCCTGGAAGCCTCCTAACTGCTGCCTGGCCTTCCCTTGGTCTTTTCTAGGAACTCTTTGCCACTCAGGAGCCGAGTCACCAGATCTCGCCCTGCCGTGTCCAGGCGTAAGGCTGGTCCATGGATTCTCACATGAAAGCGAAGCTCTCAAGCTTCACCAGTCTGATTGGTTTCTAGCCCATCTTCGGTTGCATTCTATATGCTTCTCCTTCAGGTTTGTACTCCAGTTATCCTCAACTTATTTTGTCCCGTAAATCCTTCATACGCTCCTACTTCAGACTCCACGTGGAACACGCTTTCCTGTTCTCTTACCTGTTTCTGCTTTATAAACTCAGTTTTCTGTTCCCCACTTAGCAATTTACATCACCAGAGAAGTCTTCTTTGTGGCCCTCTCTAAAACCTGGGTTAAGATACTGCAGCCCTTGGGTTCCGTTAACGCTAGTTACGATCCACAACTGTGCTGCTGCTGTTTATTGTCCTGTTTGCCTCTTAGATTATACTACTGTCTTTTGGGGGGACTAGGATCTAGATCTATGCAGGCCTAGAACCAAGTACTGGGCCATATTTGTTAAAGAAACAGGCCAACTACATTTAAAGGGGGGTGCTACCTATTTTACTATGTTGATCAATGTCAAACTAGTAGGTAGATATAAGAGATAATTGATTATAAAAGCACAGGAGAGGAAGTTTGGGGAGAACAGAAATGTCCTTTATCTTCGTCCAGGGGGACTTACATAGTTTAAAATTAATCAAGCCAAACACTTAAAAATTGTTTGATGTGTATATAGCATACCTCAAAAAATTATTATAAAAGTATAATTCATAGGGACTGTCAAAAGAACAGAGTTGTTTTGGAAGAAGTACCTACAGCCGAATGGCCCTTAGCAGCAAGGATGGTGAGACTTCATCTCACAGACTTTGGACACGTTGTCAGGAGAGACCAGTCCCTGGAGAAGGACATGGTGCTTGGGAAAGGGGAGGGGCAGCGAAAGAGGAAGCCCATCAATGAGCTGGATGGACGCAGTGATCGCAACACTAGGCTCACACGTAAGAAAAATCGTGAGGATGGTGGAGGCCTAGGCAGTGTTCCATTCTGTTGTACAAAGAGTCGTTCGGAGCGAGAAACGATTCGATGAAAACTAATAACATATATTTGATATAAAAATTCACATGACCTAAAGCAATTCACATGAATATAATAATATAATGTAATAATAGTCAAAGGCATTACAAGTCCCTTACTGTTTTTAGCTGCCATTGAGTCAAATTCCAACTCCTGGCCTCCCTAGCTGTGCAGTTGGGACTGTTCCATTGGGGTCTTCAGAAGCGGAGCCCCAGGGCCTGTCATCAGTAGGTTCAAGCCACTAACCTTTTGGCGGAAAGTTCAATGCTTGACCATCGCACCATTCAGGAATCCCTAAAAATTCTTTACGGCACTAATTATTTCCCAAAGATTCAGGATTAAAAGCATGTCAAAACAATCCTTTCAACCTTAGTTTTGAAAATGGGATTGTTTTGATCTGACCATGCCTGACTTAAATTTGAGCCCCTGAACTATTCAAGGAAGATTTTGAAAGCCACTCTCCACAGAATCCTATGTACGAGTTTAAAATCCCTTAATAGAGTGCAACTATATTTTAACATCTGAGAGAGCTGCAGCTACATCGTAGGAGCTCTGGTGGTGCAGTGGATATGAGTTGGGCTGCCATCCGCATGGTCGGCAGTTCGAAACCACCACCTGCTCCTTTGAAGAAAGACTGGGCTTTCTACTCCTGTAAATAGTTACAGTCTCAGAAACACACTGTGGGTTGCTAGTCAGCCTTGCTTCCATGGCAGTGAGGTATGTTTGGAAGCTAAACAATGCCAGGAGCTCTAGTGGTGTAGGGGGTACGTGTTGAGCTCTGATCTCCACAGTCAGTAGTTCAAAACCACTGGCCACTCTGTGGGAGAAAGACAGCTTTTAAGAGTCTCAGAAGAAGAAGAAGAAAAACTCTCAGAAATCCAGAGGTATGATCCTACAGAGCATTATGATTCAGCACTGACTTGATGGCCGTGAGTTTGGTTTGATGCTCAGTTGCGACCACATTATTTGAGGACAGTCCCTTCCCTTCTTCCAGTGTAGAATGGGGATGTCCAGGCAGGCCATCCCATGTAGGGGAGCGGGGCACCTTTACGGCCCCTACTCTGAAGGTGCTCTAGTGCTGGGACTTGTGGAGAAGAATGCTTTCCAAGCATGTCAATATAGTTAGGATTGTCCAGTGTCATTCTACCTAGAGGTCACAAAGTCCCGTAAATGATCACGGATGGCCCAGAACGAGGCATGGACTCAGGTCCACTCAACAGGACCTACCAACACCAACCTTCCTTAGATTGGAACAAAACATACAGATCTTCAAGATTCATTTTCAAACCAGTAAGCAAAAATGGAGGCAGTTTAGAGCTTTACTCCATTAAGTTCCCCAGCATCTTCTACTGAGTTTCCACACAGTGCCTGGGAAATTTTTTATGTGTGTTTTACTGATTGGTCAGTTGCCCCTAAGACCACGTAAAATGCCAGTCTGGAAAAAAACAGTAATGAAAGTCACTCATTCATTCCCTGCCACCGAGTTGATTCTGGGTCAGAGGGCCCCTATAGAAAGCCTCCGAGCAGAACTGCCCGTGAGTTTCCGAACCTGTAAGTCTTTATGGGAATGGGCACCCTGGTCTTTCTTCCGCAGAGCGGCTAGTGGTTTCACTGCAGCCCTGCATGTAGCCCACTTTGCGCCACCCCCCCCACGCCCCCCCCTTGACAACTCAGGGACCACAATAGGCATCTAAAGTGATGGGTTCTACAGCCACCAAGTGTGAGAAGGGTACTTTTCCCTGTCTCCAAGAAAGCCACCACCCTTGGCCTTCTTTAGTGATTTTCCTCACAGGTATGGGTTTCGCTTCAATTCCTGGTACTATTTTTAGTGAAAGTTTAGCTTTCCGTCCGCTTCCAATTGCTACTTGGTTTTTGATACTCAAAAATCAAGGGTGAAAACACCCCCAAACTCCTGATTATCCAACTGAGTGAAGATAGCGCTTTATCATCACCATCCAAATAGCCATCAAAGGAGCAAGGAAAAAGACATATACGATGTTTCCAGTTCCAGGAATGGAAAGCCGGAAAGCCACCCAGCAGTCCACTGACTCCGAGGACTGCAGCATCAATATGTCCCCTTTTCCTGATGGGAAAACTGAGCTAAGTGGCTACCCCGGTCTCCCAGGAGATGCGCCGACGCCTGATTGGCGCACTCTGTCGCCTTTTCAAAGTACTACCACCCACAGGAAATAATCTGTCAAAGTTGGCATTACACAGGAAAATGAGATGGGGATGAGGGTTGGGGGTGCTGGGATCGGCGATGGTCAGTGATGGTGAGGATGGTGGTGGGTGTGGTGGTGACGCCTCGGCCGGCTCCTCTCCTGTCTCTCCATCATCGCCCGTCCTCTCCGCCTCCTCCGTCCCCGCGTGGCCTCTGCCCGGAGAAACAGAGCCGACAGCATTTGCACCCCAGCCGCCCGCCCGCCCGCGGGCGCCACGCTGCAGTGCGCCGCCAGCCTGCGCTCCCTCCCGCAGCCCGGCGGCCTCCGCGGCGCCCCTCTGCGCGCGCCCCGCGCCCCCTGCACCGCCTCGGAGCACCCCGGGGCCGCGGGCGTCGGCGGGACTTCCCAGGCCCACAGCCCCTGCAGAGAGCGCCCGAGCCCCCCGGCCCGCTCCCCGCCGAGCCCCCCGCAGCCCGGCCACTGGCCACTTACAGCTGAGCTGAGCCGGGCGCGCCGGGCGGCGCCGAGACAAAGGCTGCGTGGCCGTTGCGCCGCCGGCTGCTCCCGGAGCCGCGGCTGCGGGGGACCGCGGGAAGGTGCAGGAGGAGGAGGAGGAGGAGGAGGAAGGGGAGGTGGAGGTGGAGGAGGAGGAAGAGGAGGAGGAGGGGAAGGAGAAAGAGCAGCGGAGGCGGAGGCGGGAGGGCGGGGGAGGGGCCGTGGCCGCCGCGTCCTCGGCGACTGCGCCGCTGGGGCCCAGACCCAAGTCCTCCTCTGGTCCACAGACCACCTTCCCGGGATCCCTCTCCTTTGGTCCTCCCTCCCCGCCCCTATAACAGCTCCCCAAAAGACTGGGGGCCGCCCACCACCAGAGGTGGGGTGAGGGGCAGGGAAAGAGGACGGAGTGTGTGTGTGTGTGTGTGTGTGTGTGTGTGTGTGTGTGTGTGTGTGTGTGTGTCCGTCCTCCTCTAGTCCATCTTGGCGGTCCTGTGCATAACCTCATGACCCAGCGGTTTTATGAAAATGCCGTTCTCCCTGACTCACCTGCTACAACTCTTGAATTCGCTTTATCCACCTCGCGCCCAGACATTTGTACATTCTCCTCCTGCAGATCCACGCATGTGGATTAGCAAAACTGAGACCTGCGGCTGAAGTGGCTAGTAAGGGTCTCACTGGGAGCAGAGAGTGTCCCATGTCTCAGCGGCAGCGCCTGACAACCTAGTTGGAGGGGCCCAGTTTGAGGCGAGGGGACAGCACAGTCTGGGCTGGGCCTCGTGCCTGGGTTCTGTGGTGGGTGGCCTGCAGGCATTCTTTGGGGGAAGTAACTCCTTTGCCTGGGTCAGTCATTTCCATTTTAGTACAGAAGCACTAAGAATGGGCTCGACTTGGTGAGATTTGGGGTTTGTGACTAGAACTGCCTGATAAGGTTTCCGCGACTGTCATGTGGAAGCCTACTGTCCCATCGTTCCCTCAAATGGGTTAGAACCGCGGACTTCTCAGCTGGTAACTGAGTGCACTGTGCCTAACTGGTGGGACCACCGCAAATCAGGGATGGAGCTCACCAGCTGATCTGTGCGCCTGTCAGAATTGACTGGAGGGTGGTGCTGGTGGTTGCTGGGTGTGGTCCAGGCTTAGCACCCTATGTACACGGAACTAAATACTGCCGCCCTACACCGTCCTCACAATTGTGGTCGGGTTTGAGACCATTGTTTAGCCGCTGTGTTAATCCATCTCATTGAGGGTCGCCGCTTTTCCCTTGACCTCTGTCATGTATAACGTTATTCTTCAGGGACTGGTACCCTCCTGATACAACGTCCAACCTGACTGTCTTTCTTCCAAAGCCAATTCATTTCATCTTCTGGTAGCCCATGTTATGTTTCATATCTTCATCAACATCCTAATTCGAATACATCAATTCCTCTGCGGCCTGATACCTAAAATCAATTCCTCGGTGGCATTCCGTAGGCATCGTCCAGCTGTGGTCTGCACAGAAGGCCACTGAAAATACCCTGGCTTGGATCTGGTGGGTCTCAGTCCCCCAACTGACGTCCTCATTGTTCAAGGCTCGTGCCACTGACTCGCCCAACACAATACTTTATTTGATTTTGTGTCTGCTCCTTCCATGTGGCGTGTGCTTATTGTGGATCAAAGTAAAACAAAATCTTAGTCAACTTTTGTTACTTTAATAAAAACCTTTTATGATAGCCTCTGTCCCAAGGTCTCTTCCAAGCTACTCTTTATTATTGTTGCTGTTGTTGTAAAAAAAAATATGTATATACAGTGAACAACCCAAACCCTTGAATTCATTCTGCCTCAAACAAGCCTCTAGGACAGTGGTTCTCAGCCTGTGGGTCTTGACCCCTTCGGGGGATCAAATGAGCCTTTCACCGGGGTCGCCTGACTCATAACAGGAGCAAAATTACAGTATGAAGTAGCAATGAAAATAATTTTACAGTCAGGGGGTTCACCACAACATGAGAAACTGTATTAAAGGGTCATGGCCTTAGGGAGTTTGAGAATCCTCTAGGACACAGTAAACCAGACCCCTTGGGCAATCTACCCACAAAGAAATCACACAAATGTGCTAATTCAATGACACCGATTACATTACTCGTGCTGTAAAACCCTCACTAGTCTCTACCACCACGTTTTCCATGACCATGAACGGTCCTCAGTGTCCAGGGACTCGGGGTGGGCGAGCAGCAGCGCCTCTCCAGCAGGGCTGTGTCCAACATCCCACTGATCGTGCTTCACACGTTTGCAAGGCCCGGGGCGCCTTTGGGCAAAGCAGCAAACAAGATCAGACAAAACAAAAATAACCTTTATGGTCCCTGACATTGGGAAGCTGGAGGCCATGAACTTACCCCACTTTCGTGTCTTGTTATTTTAGATAAAGTAAGGGAATTGAAGAATTGGAAAAACGCTGGCTTGTCCCTAGACAAAAAAATTCCCTAGAATTTCTTTTCTGTTAAGGCTTCCTTTTGTAACATTGCCTGGCCCAGGTGTCAACTAGGAAATATCGAGACTAGAGGTTGAGAATGTGTTAGTAAAAAATATATATATACTAGAAATCAAGACTTAAATAATTTTACATTTTTATTATCAGATTTAATATAGATCAAAGGTAGAGAGAGTAATAAAGAACCTACAGATGCTCGGTGTCCCCTTCAAGTGACAGTCTGTATGTTCCACTCATCTTCCATCTATCCACTCCCCCTGGAGACATTTCAAAAACCTAAGCACAGTAGCATAGTTCAGCTCACAAAACTACGAGTGAATCTAGTATCTTCAACTCTGATTCGTTAGTAGCCAATAGCTACTGGAGGCCCCGCTCCTGTTTACCACGTCTGGATCCAGCCCTCGGCCTCTACTGTGCATCTTTCTGACTAACCCGAGTTTTACATGAAACTGCTGGTGGCAGGGGGCATGCATGCTCCATCTGCACTGGCTGGCAGTAGCTGGTGGACCAGGAACTAGAGGGTCCGCTAAGGCTCAGACAGCCAGTACTGTGGCCCAGACCACTGAAATATTTGATAGGATCTTCTCCTAGAGAAGGCATTTACTGAATTTTGCCTTAAATCCTAGGGCTTTCGGGGCCGTGCTCACGGGCTATGTGAACACAAGTGCAGGCTGTAAACTACAGAGCTGACCTGAGGCCTCCTTCAGCCTCCTGGAACCCCACGCCAGGATTCTGAGGGTCCTGTGAACTGGGCCTCCTTCAGGAGAACTGGGCCTCCTGTTTTGCCTGGAGTTCAAGGGCCTACCCAAGTAACTATTCCTCTTTCAGGGTGTCGTCCAGGTCAGGGGATGGGACCAGATGCCCCGAGCAGGGTCTGTGTTTAGGTCTGGCGCAGGTACCAGATGTCCATTCTCTCTCCACTCACAACAGCGAAGTGGCCTCCGTTCACATAGGGTTCACTCTCCTGCTGCCCCAGACCGCTTCTCCTCTGGGCAGCCTCCTCTGACCACCTCGGGCAGACGGGCTGGCTTCCTAGTCTGAAATCTTGAGTCCTGGCTGCGCGCACGGGGACCTCGTGTTAACTGCTTTTAGCCCTGCATTAGCGAGTAGAGGTGTCTGTTCCGATGGGTGTTGTGTTGGTCCACCTACACTGTAAATGGCATGAGGGCTAGGGATGCTATCAACAAGTTCAGCATTCTCTCTAGCTTCCTGCACATCGCCTGAAACCATGTCGACGTGAGTGGTACTTTATTTAATGTACAGACAGATAATAGACAATCTTTCCAAGGGGGCTCAGCGAGGGAGGATTTCCAGGCCCCGGAGCCAGACGAGTACATAGCGTGGGTGACTCAAACTTCTCAGCTGTTGGTGAGCCCCGCACTGGTCAGGGCCTGAGGAGAAAGGAAAAATGCCTGGGTACCTTCTGGGCTGGGTTTTTTCCAGTGACCTGTGATGACATCCTGGTTCTGAATCTCCACTTCCTCCCAAACCAAAACAAGCCCCTTGTTCTTAAGTCAATTCTGACTTCTGGTGACCTCATGTGAAACTGCACCATTGGGTTTTCTTGGCTGTCATCTGGGGCTGTCAGCCACAAGGTCAACAGTTCAAAACCATGAGCAGCTCCTTTGACGAAAGTGGAGGCTCTCTGCTTTTGTACAGACAGAAAGCCTCGGAAACCCGAAGGGGCGGTTCAACTGTGTCCTGTGGCGTTGCTAGGAGTCAGAATGGACTCGCCAGCAGTGGGGTTTGTTTTGTTTTTATCTTTATGGAAAAGATCCCTGGTGATTAAGCGCTCAGTTACTAGTCAAAAGCTTAAACCTGATGACACTTCTTGAGAGAAACGTGTGGGGTTCTTTTTCCATAACTTAGCCCAGCCTTGGAAAACCTTTGGCGTAGTTTAAAACTGTCCTGTACAGAAGCCGTGAGTCCGAATCAACCTAGGGTAATACACTTGGTTTTCTAGAAGCAAATCATCCAGCCATTCTGCCGCAGAAGTGCTGGGTGGGTTTGAACCACCAACCTTTAGGTTAGCAGTCAAGAACAAATGTGGGGGCCACAAGAGCTGCCTTTTCTTCTTGCGCTAAATTGCCATCCCTGAATGGGAGGCATAGCTACTTCTGATAGTTCAGTCTCCTTTTTCTGAGGAGAACCAACCTTTCTTACTTTTCTAACTTCTATTTTTCATCCTTACCTCACTCTTCCCTCCCCTGACTTTCAACCCACTTCTTCTTTCTTGTTTCATAATGTGGATAAGGTTGGCTTTTTAACCTTTTGATGGACTTTGTCTACATCAGGACAGGCTGGCGAGGTGACTAAAATCCAGTCGCAGGCCTTTGTAGAGTGAAAGGAAGAGATGCGATTGAGTGTCTAGTGCTACTCACGGGAGAATGGCCAGACTGTGGTCTCCTTACAGCTGTGACTCTTCCAGGGGTCCTCAGACCTGATGATGCTTCTGGGGAATAAATTTTCCAAAGAGCCCTTGTAATGGGTTAAGATGAACCATAATGAAGAGCATGATTAACATCCATTTGTTCTTGGTGCACAATCTGACATTCTGTGCCATCTCGGAGGAAGAGCACTATGAACTATTAAAATGACAAAGAACTTCAGTCACGATAAAGAAATGGAGTTTGGGTTAGCGAAACGGAAGACCTCACAAATGTGAAAGGACAGCTTGAGTGATGAATGGACGCAGTGGCTGTAAAGATCAACTTACACAAGATTGATAGAAGGAGAAATGGGTAATCTCGGGGCTTCCAGCTGTTGAGGAAGATGCAACTTATTGCCATGAAAGATAAGCTTAGATAAAAGACATTCCGTCCAAATGGGGAGAAAATACTTTAAAACAAGCCTAATGCTAGCAACTAAATTAAGGCAGTACATATATCTGTGGTTCCAGCCCATTTACTATTATAGAGACTACAGATCATTATAATGAACAGCAGATTATTAAACACAAAGTGCCCCATGCATCACAAGGAATCTGAGTGACTTTCTCTCACATCAAAGGAAAGTCAGTTATCTCGGCAGCAAAGAAGCTTTTCTATATGGCTTGAAATTTTATTTTTAAATAGAGCCTATCATTTGGGGTGGTTATAAAGCATCAAGAAAGAGACCTATGTCCCCTCCCCTTGAATTTGAAGGTGCCCGTGACTTGCTTTTGACCAACAGAGAATGGTGGAGAAGTTGTTGCATGACCTCTGGACCAGATCAGGAAAGGTCACGGATCAAACAGCGTGCTGTTGTATCTTTAGGTTACATGGGGTCAAACGGATGACAGCCACTCGAAAGGTTAGACAAGAAGCTTCATGGGCAAGGACTGTATGTTACAGAGGAGAAAACATTCGAATAACCAGGGTGAGAATGGTCGCACAACTGGAAGATGGTGCTGTTAAATTGTACGTGTAGAAACTGTTGATTTGTTGACATGTTTTGCTGTGCATATTTTCAAGAACAGTAGAGTAAAGCAATTTTTTAAGGCGATGCTGCCTTCATCTGGCTTGCTTAGAACATTCACTTTCCTATGGTTCCAGTTGGCTACTCTCACTCACAACCCAGCCAGCCACCAGTTGGGAGCCACCCAAGCCACATGGAGCCATCAGTGGCTCCATCCCTCCAGGTGTCCCCGCCCAGGAGCCACAGCTCTGATAATGAACCCTACAAGGAATTTCAGCTTCGAGCCTTAGAGTTACCTGTAGCTATGCGTCTTGCCAGTGGAACAGTGTAGAAAAGAGAAGGTCTCTTCTCTGTGTGCTGTCTAAATCCTGACCAAGGAGTCTGTGAACATCCTACAATAGTGGTTTTGTCCAGAAATGCTTCAGTAGCTGCTGTGTAGCCACAGATAACAGAAAAGCCATACAAGCAAGGAAAATGTGTCAGATGCAATGAGATCAATTTTGTCTATAAAAATGTCAGTTTGAGGAGCAGTCAGTGGGAGATGGGAAACAGTTATTTTTAATCTTTTCACCATACATTGTTGCATTGTGTTTCATTTTTTAATTAATAAATCATTTTAATGAAGGCTCTTATAGCTCTTTTAACAACCCATACAGCCATTATGTCCAGCACATGTTTGTACATATGTTGCCATCATCATTTCCAAAACATTTTCTTTCTACTTGAGCCCTTGATATCAGCTCCTCATTTTTTCCTCCCTCTCCCACCCTTCCACCCTCAAAAACATTTGATAAATTAAAATTTATTATTTTCATATCTTACATGGTCTGCTGTCTCCCTTCACCCATGTTTTTGTTGTTCATCACCCTTGGGGGGGCAGGTTATATGTTGATCACTGAGATCGGTTCTCCCTTTCTCCCCCACTTATTCCCCCTACCCTCATCATATTGCTACTGCCATAAATGTTCCTGAGGCGTTTTTCTGTCCTGGATTCCGTCTGTCGAGAGCTCTTATCTGTACCAGAGTACATGCTCTGGTCTAGCCGGATTTGTAAGGTAGAACTGGAGACAAGATAGTGGGGAGAGGAAGCAGTAAAGAACTAGAGGAATGTTGTATGTTTCATCAGTGCTACACTGCACCCTGACTGACTCGTCCCTTCCTTGTGACCCTTCTGTGAGCGGATGTCCAATTGTCTACAGATGGGCTTTGGGTCGCCACTCTGCCCCACTTTGTTCGCATATATATGATTGTTTTGGGTCTTCTGATGCCTGATACTTGAGACTGTCCACACTTCGTGATCACATAGGCTGGTGTGCTTCTTCTATGTGGGCTTTTTTTGCTTCCCTGCTAGATGGCCACTTGTTTATCTACAACCCTTTAAGACTCCAGATGCTATATCTACTAATAGCTGGCCACCATCAGCTTTCTTCATTACATTTGCTCATGCACCCATTTTGTCTTCAGGGATCGTGTTGGGAAGCTGAGTATCACAGAACGCCAGGTTATTAGAACAAAGTGTTCTTTCATTGTCTATCTGCTACCTTAATACTTAACATATAAATATATGTACATAGACCTATTTCCCTATCATTATATAAAATATACTTACATGAGTGGATTTATACCTTTACAAATGTCCTTTGCCTCCTAGTTTTTCCCTCTATTTCCTGTTACCTCTTGTCCCACTATTATATTTGACCTTCATTGACTCTTAGTAATTCCTCTCGATCAAACCCCAACAGGCGTACTAGGCCCTCCTTATCATTGATTTTAGATCATTTGTTGTTCCATTGTCCCTGGGTTTGTTGGCGCCTCCCTTTTTCCCCCACCACCCCCTCTCCCGTGTCCTCCCAGGAACGTCGGTCCCATTGCTTTCTCCTCAGTATTGTTTATCTTATATCGATAGACAAGGGGGGGGGGGCTATAAATAGTTCCAGGTCTGTCAGTTGACCCTTATGAACATTTGCCGATTGAGTCTGATGAGGTGCCAAACTCCTCCCCCTGAAGTCTAATTTTGGGATTCCCCAGGGACTTCATTGCTTTGCTCCCCTTGCTGCTCTGTTATGTTCCCTTTGTGTTTCACGCCAGTGTGTGAGGGTCAGGCCAGGCACAATTCCCGAATTGTGTTTCCAATGTTGTTCCCCTTAGCACTAGGGCTCAGGGAGGGGACGCCGTGTCTAGTGGTGGGGCCAGCCCTCTGGTCCCTTCTGTGCATTGGCTGCTCCAAGCAGGAATAGTGTCTTCAGGGCTTGGGGGGCCAGGATGGGGTTCCCTCTCTGTCTGTCTGTCTCTCTGTGTGTGCTTCCCTCTCAGTTTGCTCCCGTGCAGTCTGGGCAGACCCGCCCCTCTCCCCGGGCTGCATCTTCAGTGCTGTCCTCTGTCGTGCAATCTTCTGGGGAGGGGGCGGGGTCCACATAGCTGGAGTTGGGACCGGCCCCACAGACCTCTCTGTTAGTTCACTGCTTCGTGCTGGTATGTGGGCAACCATTTTAATCCTCCTGGAATCCAGATTTCTGGAGTCCATAGAGAGAAGGTGACCCACCCAGGCCACCACCCTGAGATTGTATTCTGACCCTTGAGCTTGATATTAGGGCTTACATTCTGAGCAAGATTGGCAGAAGTTTCGGTGGGAGCCCTTAATCCATTTTGCATCTCGACATAAAAGCAGCCTCCATTGAGTTCTTTCTTTTTTCATACATTTGAAATGAACTTGTATCCCCCAGAAGACTCCAAGCCTGTTTCAATGTTACTTTTCCTTGTTTTTCAGCCACTCAGCCTATTATTAGATCCAAGGGGTAAGGAATCTGGAGGGTTTTTAAGGCTTTGAGCTTTTATGCTCTCCCTTAAAACAAAAATCTTCACTATTTATTTATTTTGCTCTTTAAAGAAGCATATTCAATAGAATTGCATAGCCCAGCTGAACAAGGGAAATCCGTAGTAATGTCCCATGAACCCTCCCCTAGAAACGTGGTTTTCTTTGATTTTTTTTCCTTTCCCCATTCTCCTTCCCTCCCTCTTTAACTTCCTATCCCACCCCTCTCCTTACCCCGATCCCATCCCTGGGTTCCTCCTATCTTCAAAGTTTTGTCTTTTTGTGTGAAAGCCCCTTTTATTCTGCTTTGTTTTCCCTTATAATGGTGTGATTCAATATTTCTATAAGGCTGAATGAATTTGTTAAGTACCATATTCTCCAGTTTTGTCCATTTCTTGGGGTGTTTAAGAGACTAGCCATTGCTTTTTTATTGAGGCATAATATGCCACTATATTTGAGTACCAGAGTTTGTGTATCCATTCCTCTATCACTGGACTTTTTGGTTGTTTACATGCTTTTGCTATTATGGAAATTACTGCAATAAACATAGACGTGCATATGTCTGGGCATGTTGTATTCTTTATTTCTTCAGGGCATATGCCCCGTAGCGGGGTTGTAGGAGCATAAGGCTATGATGAGGTAGTGTAAGGATGCACCATAGTGGCTGTACAAGCTACAGCCCGGCCAGCGATGGAGGAGCGTTCCAATTTCGCCACATCCTCTCCAGCATTTGTTATTTCCTGTTTTTAAAAAACTTTGCTAAAAGTACCAGTGTGAGGTGGCATCTCCTTTTTCTTTTATTTGCATTTCTCTTACTGTTTATGGAAAAAGGAGCTCTTGATTGGTAAATCATCTATTTGTGTCTTATGCCCATTTTTGGATTGGGTTATTTGTATTTTTCTGGCTAATATGTTGCAGTTTTCTATAGATTTTGGTAATGAGTCCTTCATGTGTTGTATCATCATTAAATATCCCCCCTCCCAATCTGCGGGTTCTCTTTTAATTCTTTTGATGTGCATAAATGTCCTATTGTAGAAGATCCCAGCCCTTTCTGTTGTCTTCTCTAGTGTACTTTTCATTGCGTTCAGTAGTGTGTTTATGTCCTGTGTTAGGACCCTTAAATTTGTCCCTATTTTTTCGTGGCTGTCCATTGCATTCTTTCTGACTTGCCAGGTCATATAAAAAGGTTGAGTGTGTTTCTTGCTACTCCACTGTCCAGCCCAGAGACTGGCCGTCTCACGCCTAGGGACTGGCTTGAGCACACCCTCGAAAGAAATTAGGGTACCGGGTTCAGATGGCTATAACTCATGTCCTTCCCAAGATGGTCAGAGGGCTTCAGCAGCAGTCCTGCTCACAGTCTAGTCTTCAACATTGTATCTACCCATCCCAGGCTTGGTCCCTTTCCTGCCCTGCTGCTTCAGCCTTCCACCGTGATGAATTGAGCTGCTGCCAAACATGGTTTTGTGGTGATTTTCCTTTGTTTTCCATGCTTCATAATTTAGCTTTGTGACTGTGAACCCTTGGACACCATATGGCCCCGCGCAGATGGTCTTCCTCATCCAGATGATTCACTTGTGTCTTTGTTCCCATGTGTCCCTTTTGAACACATAAAAACTCTGTGCTAGGCACTCTCTCAGGACTCACCAGGTAAGTCCCTTCATTTGTATCACTTTTGCTATATAACATTATAATTTTAGATAATTTTCTGTGGGTCCAATTATTGGACCCAAAAGGGTAATCAGGATCTCTGAATTTGTAGGCAACAGGTCAGTCACAAATGGAGACTTAGGGGGCTCTCAGTTTCTGACTAGCATCCTGAGAGGGTCGAAGAACCATCGCTCATATGCGTGCTAGTCATGGTGACTGTCAAGCCTGTGGCTGGCATTTGAGGTCTTGGAACGACATCGCTGTCTGGTGGGGTATGGCATTCGCTTTGTGAGCTCTGGGCTGGGTCAGGTGGTTAGAGTCAGAGGAAGAAATGTTGGACATGCTGTTAGTTTCAAAGAGAGTGTTTAGAGGTCGAGTAAGCCTTAGAGAAGGCGGAAAGAGAGGCACCTTACATAGCCTCTGATAGTTCCCGCTTTGTGTCACCTTGGCTGGGCCAGCACTCTCCATGCTGTGACAGTGAAGATAATACTCCCCCGTGATCAGAGCTCCTGCCGTGCAAGCCCATCGATGATGAAATCTGCTATGCGAAGCCTGTACAGTTGTGTGAGCAGCTTCCTTGATATAGCTCTGGTGGCACTATCAGGTAAGTATTAGACTGCTAACCATAAGTACAGAAGTTCAAACCCACCCACTGCTCCGAGAAAGAAATATGAGGTTTTCTGCTCCTGTAAAGATGTCAAAGCCTCAGAAACCTTATATGGGGCCACGATACATCAGAAACGACTCAGTGGTGTTGGGTTTAGTATATATGCATACCTAGGTGTCACTGCTTTCTCTTCTCTAGAGAATCTAGTCTAAGACCCAGACCCAAACACCTACAAATACACATGTGTGTTTATGAAACTGTATTAAATTTAAAAAATAGTGCTTGCTCATACAACGTGCAAAATACACTAACCTTTTCTAATTTATTTCATATAACTTCCCACTGAATTATTTCATAATACATTAAACTACATATTATAGCCAAAGCCTGCGATTTGTAAATCACTGCCTCAAGCAATCGGTTTTATTTGGTTTCCTTGATCTAAAATGACCGTGACTTTTTAACTTTGTTCATTGAATTTCTGCATTTTCCAGGCTCCGTTGAAGAGGACACACACACACACACACACACACACACACACACCACTGGTTTGGCATGCTAATCTCTTGTGATCGCTCTCAGTCACGGGTCTGTCTGGGGCGCTGATTCTGGATGTCTTGCTGTTGGATGCCACTTGCCCTGGTACGGTGTGCACGAACTAGCAAGTGTTCAGATAAGATTTTCCAGAATTATCTTGTGATGATTATGCTCCCATAACATATGAGCCATAATCACTTAGTAGGGCCTGAGATACATTGTCAGCCGATGCCACCGAAGATGCTGAGGAATTGTTAAGCGTCGAGGTTTGGCTAGCATCCCTTTGCAGGTCTCTGAAGCAAACATGCCCCAAACCCTGAATATTCATTTCTATCATAATGCCCGACTCTCCTGAAAGCTATTTTCACTTTATAACAACAGGACATTTAAAATCAAATTCCAGAAAGTGTCTCCCAATTAAAATTTTACACTGCCTGTGCTGCGTGCCAGCTTTGTTACTGTGGCTGGCTGCTGCCCATGAGCAGTAATGACCCTGGGAAGCAGTTTGTTACTAAAGCCATGGACAGATGCCCTGCTCCAAGGGAACAAGCCACGCCTCCACTAAGGTGACTCGGTTCATCTTTTCTTTCCCCCTGCTGCTGACCAAGCCTGATGGTAGGTCATAAACTAAGGAAATGGAAATCTCAGGGAAATGCAAGCTAGAGTTGCTGGTCATTCAGGGGACAACTTTATGTGGCTCATAGTTCAAAACATGTCTTTCTTTCTTTTCTCCCTCTCTCAGGGTTCTCTGTGCTAGAAATAAGATTGTATTTGCATAGGAGGCTCCTATTTTTTAGTTGGATGGTGACATCAAGGGGATGACCTCTCCCTTTAGCGTGCTGAAGTAGAAATGGGGCAGACTGTGGTATCACACAGCTGATGAACCACATCATCAGCTAGTCTGTATTAACCGAGCAGCCTGAAGCAAGTTGCTTCTGCCCCTTGAGACTCAGTCCTTAGATCTAGAAAAGGGGGGTAATAAAGGGAGCCTGGGAATCCCTGGGGGATGCGAATGGATAACACGATTGACTGCTAACTGCGAGACCGGAGGGTGAGTCCACCTGGGGACAATTCAGAAGACAGTCTGGGTGATCTACTTGGAAAGATCAGCCACGGAGACTCCTGTGGAGCACAGTCCTCCTGTGACACACAGGGGTCCCCAGGTGTTGGTGTGCATTTGATGTCACCTAAATAAGTTATATGTCATAACCTCAAAACTATTTTCAAGAACTCTCTTCACTTGGAAATATGACACAGTGAAATTAAGTCATTGAAGGGAGTTTCAAATAGAGAATATTTCTAAAGGTGAAATCAGGGATTAGGGAAACAAACAAGGATTTGTACAGTACCCTGGGGTGAGCAGTAAAGAAAGGCAGTTACCACGGATGGGCTTAAATGAAACAAACCCCGACCCAAATGCCCTGCCGTGGAGTTAATGCCAGCTCACAGAACCTGGAAGTCAGAGGAGAACTGCCCCTGGGGGCTCCCAGACTGTAACAACCCCACTTTTTAAAGATTCGTTGTTGTTCTTTATTTATTTTTAATCTATTATTGATTGAGAATGAATACACATATCATTCCATAATTCAACCACATCAAACACAATTGTACAATTGCTACCACAATCAGTTTCCAAACATTCTTTTTCTCCGTGGACTTGAAGACAAGATGTTTAGATCCTACTGCATGAAAAGACTAGTGGGACATACTTGCTCCGAAGGCCCCCAGCATGGCTGAGATTTTGTCAAGCCTACATCACAGTAAATTTTTGAAAACGGATTTTCCCCTATACAACCCTAGGTCCCCTCCTTCACAAGTACTGACTCCTAAAAAAAGCTTCTTCCACACCGAACTCTCTGTTGACATCTAGAGAACCCAACCAGGCAGGAGAAAGCTCGCAGTGAGGACCACATCACTGACGGTAGGTGGAGTACAGATAGCCATGGCCCAAAGGGTTGATCTCAGCTCACCAATAGTGAATTGGATGCTTTGCTCATGGAAGGGAATGGACCAGCTGGTCAAGGTGTTTTAAACACATTTTAAAAATAGCAGATCCAAGAATAAGATGTTGGATCACTATTGCCAAAACCCACGGATGCTCTCCTAAAGGGTAAAGAGAAACTGAGGTTGAATAATAGATACTTTAAAGCGCTGTGTAAAAGCCAGACAGCCTCTTTGTTTGCGTATGAATGAGCTCCCAGATATGGCAGAGGGAAAGCCCAAAGCTGAGGAACCAAGCCCAGGAGTCAATGGAACGGTTAAACTTAAAAGGAGGTTGAATGTTCAGCCAAGTGGATCTGTCACATTAAGGCCCAGGCCCTGGTTAAGGTCCCCCCCCCCCATACACATGGTCATTCAGGTGGGTGTCTGCAAACAGGTTGTCCAATCATTTGAACCTTCTAAGCTGCAGAGGTGACCCGGCTCACTGCATTGATTATCAACACTCCCAGCCCCTGCTTCGAGCTGGAAGGCACTGAGGAAGCTTCCCTCATCAAGGGCCCCAACAGATGTTCCCCTCAAAACCAACCCCCATATCCCCTTTTGGTCACAAGGACTGGAATTAGGCTTAAGTCACAGCATCATTCAGCTGGGGACGTGTCAGTTCTGATGTATCATGAGAAGGTCTATTCCCAAAGCAGCTTAAAGTGTGGCTGACAGACTCTAGTAGAAGCTGGAAGCATATATGTGATATTGGATTCTGAGGGAATTAAATAAAATTGGATAAGGAATAGATTTTTGGTTTAAAAATGTTAAACCAGAGTACAGAATTGGCAAAGATTCTGAAAAATGGTGTGAACTCACTGCTTAGATAGCTCCAAGAAGTAAGAAAAAGGCAATGTCTCACACCGAATGACTATGAAATGGACATCTTTGCTCTGGAAGCTAGTGAATCAAGGAATGAAAAAGTCCAGGGAAGTGGGCATGTCGAATGGATATGTTGAGTAAGTATGGTAGGAAAAGCCAACGCATTCCATAGGAGAGCTCAGAGAAGACAGTCCTTGCCGGTGCCATAACCAATTCACTCGTGTGAAGGTAGAAGTCTCAGCACAGAGTTGAGTGATGGTCCGTCTCTGTGGGCCGGCTTTTTCCTATAGGAACAGTTGCTGCAGAACTGAGCGCACGGATGACGCCCAAACTACAGAGGCCAGACAGTGAGTTAACTGGAAGAAACCGTAGGGCTTCAGGGATCATCAAGATGGGCAAGGGGGCCAGCCCCACAAAGTCCACGGGAATGGTTAGTAGTCCGCAGTGTTGTGAGTGTCAAAATGATGGACCATAAAAACATCCGACTCAGCTTGTACCAGTATACAAAAGTAAGAACAAATGAATGGAGGCTGAGGGCAGGAGCCTTAGTAAAATATTAGGCTCGTCCCAAGTTTCTGGAGCTGAGCCAGTTTGCATACCTGGAACTGACAGACCTATTGTGGGTGGATCCTTCTCTCGAAGGAGCATTCCCTCAAGTAACTAGAAAAGTGAGGCTCACCAAGCCATTTATCTCTCCGCCCTTCAATTAACCCCACGTGTGTTTATCAGCCAGGTTGACACAATAAACCTTAACTATCTCAAGTAGCAACAAAAATAATGTTATGGTTGGGGGTCACCACAGCATGAGGACCTGTATTAAAGGGCCGTGACATTAGGAAGGTTGAGAACCACTGCTCTAGAGGATAGTGTGGAATAGTCCTCTGGGTCTCCAAGGCTTAAAAACTTTACAAGGGCAGAAAGTTTCATCTTTCTCCCTCAGAGTCACTGCTGGATTTGAACTGCTGACCTGTGGTTAGCGGCCTAGCTCACAACCTTCTATACTATCAGGGCTTCTCTATCCTAGATAGTCAATTCAAAAGTGCACTGGGGCAAGGCTGGTGTCTGCAGCAGAGAGTGGTGATATTATTAATTATGATCATAATTATGTTAATTATGATCATTTCTAAAATAGCTTCTTTAAAAAAATTATTGTGAATTAGGTGAAGGTTTATAGAGAAGATTATCAATTTTACATTCATCAACTCATCAAACCTCCAATTGTCTTGCCCTATTTTCATCTGTTTGCCTGCCTCGGGGCATGGCTGGCGAGACTTCATCTTACATACCTTGTACATATTGTCAGGAGAGATCCGTCCCTGGAGAAGGGCATCGCATTTGGTAAAATGGAGGGGTCTAGGAATAGAGGATGTTTCTCAACGAGCTGGATTAACACAGCGCCTGCGGGGCCCAGGCATGGGAACAATTGCGTGATGGCAGTGTTTGGTTCTGTTGTGCATCCGGTCCCTATGGGTTGAAAGCGACTCAATGGCACCAAACAACCACAATGCCACCATTGCAGGAATACTACCTCATGTCCCTGAGGTTTTGAAGCAACATCGTGGCACCTTTTGTGAAGCATTACACAGCATTTGAAAACAACACCCAGTATGTTCTCAGGCCTTCGGAGGGTCATGTCTCCTGACCATAGACAGCAAGTGCCTATGAAGCTGGATTGCCCTTCGTGAGCTGGGTCTAAGACCAAGTCATATGACTGGGACGGCTCAGTAACAACCCTTTGTAAAATGTTAGACAAAAGTGATCCATCCAGGACCGAGACTAACCATCCAGGATCAGAGGGCCAAGAAACCTGCATGGGCAGACAGTCTGGGCCTTCAGGGCCATCCATCTCTGTGGGGATAAATTCATCCCTGAATTGCAACTCACACCCATGGCTGTGTGAGGAGCAGGAGTTCCCTGGCAACCAGCAGATGAACGAAGACAACAGCCTGCGCCAGGTTTTCAGATGGATTGGCTTATTTTGTAAGAGCAAGCTGAGATGCACGGCAGCTCCGGTTTAGCCTGTCCCATAGTCTTTCGAGGAGAGCCTTGAAAGCGTGCCGGAGGACACCCCCCTAAAGGTCACAGCGCTCAACGGTCCATCTGCCCATTGACTTTGTGTAGGAAGAGACATGCACACACGGTTAGGACGTACATGGATTTGTGGGCAGTGATGAATAACCTGGTAGACAGGAGTCTAGAAGGAGGGAGATGGAAAGATCAAGGAGAAAGAACTCGGGGAGGGGGGTGTTACATGGACTGACTAGGGAAGCAATCATGCGGAGTGGATGCAGTTATAAAATATGCTCTCACACACCAGGGTACGTCTACTATGGAAGAAGCACTCAGTCGGGTTTCCTCAACCACAGATGTAGATAGACAGGTTGATAGAGAAACAAACGGCTTTGTGGATTTAATTGCGTCCTCCCCAAATATATTGTAAATCTTAACCCTGATCCTTATGGTTGTAATCTCATTTGGGAGTAGGGTTTTCGTGGTTGCATTAATGTATCAGGCTGGGTTGATTCGGGAAACAAAACCCAGAGACTCTCATTTGTGCATAAGACAGACCTTTATATCAAGAAGTAATTGTACATCAAGAAGGGATCCCAGCCCAGTCCAACTTAAGTCCTTGGGTCTGACGCGAACTCGAGCCCTCTTGAGACTCACGTAACTGCAGGTGACACAGAAAGGTGAGGTTAAAAGCTGGAGACCCCAGGTGCGGAGTCATGTGGATCCCAGGTCAGTGGCCCACATGCGGTCATATCTGGAGGCTGATACAGAATACAAGCACAGAAGAAGGCAAAGGGGGAGGGAGGGAGGGAGAGAGAGAGAGAGAGAGAGAGAGAGAGAGAGAGATCCATCCCAGTGTCTCCTATAAAAAGGCCACACTCTCCATGAGGCATCAGGTTAGAATTTGACCTAAACTCTGACCACTGCAGTTAATAAAGCCATTTCAGTGGAGGGTAGGTCTTCTGCCGATCGCCTTTGAGAAATAAAAAGAGCAAGGAGGTATCAATGGACAAAGATAGATGTCACTGCCCACGAAGCTCACTAAAGATCTGAAGAACAGAGGCCGAAAAGGGGCAAGGATCTTCCCCCAAAGCTGACACAGAGAGGAAGCCGTCCCTTCAAGCCAGCGCCTAAATTCAGACTTCCAACCTCCTTGGCTGTAAGAAAGTCAATGTCTGTCTGCTGCAGCCACCTCCTTGCTGTGCTTCTGGAATACTAGCACTAAGAAACTCAGACAGAGTTGCTGCCACGCCCACCCCAACCCACGGCAACCGTATGGATCACAGAAGCGTATGGATCCTGCTCAGTGTGAGGACCATGGCCAGCTGGCAGCCTCTCCTTGCCAGCTCCTTCCAAGGGCCACTTTGGCTGGCAGAGAGCCGTCTGCATGAGCTGACAGCTGTGATCTGCCCAGTGAAGTAGAGCAGGAAGGCACAGCTCTTTGGGGACTATGGGGAGCCAGTCTAGCTCCAGAGCTCCCCGCAGGGTGGGCCAAGGCTTTGTGGGAGCTACATTGCTCTTCAACCTCGTTCTCTGTCCAGTCCTGTCTCCCCTTTCCCTTCCAAGGTATTGCTATCCAAGAAACTTCTTTCACCCAAGCTCCAGTCCAGCCGTTGTTTCTGGTAAACCCAGCTGACCATAGGAGCCAACCCTTTAAATCCAGAGACCCAGTGCTCACAGTTAGCCTGCTATGTCAAGAGCCCTGGTTGCGCAATGGTTAAAGCCAACCTGTGTGAGCAGGATGTGGGCAGTCTGCTTCCACAAAGACTTCCAGGCTTGGAGACCCCCGGGGCAGCTCCACTCTGTCCTACGAGACCTCTGTGAGTCAGAGTCAACTTGATGGCAGTTGCTTGGTCATCTTACACTTTCTCTCTTTGGGTCTAATGATCTTAGAATGCACTTCTATCCATGGTCTCCCACTGTTTCATTTTTAAATTGTGGAGGTACAGATGTGTGGCTGTGTATACACACGTATGTTGGTATGAACCTAGACACACATATGCCGATATGTATATGCCTGTGATATATATATTTGTATACACACGTGTGCTATATCAACACATTAGCTTCTCTGACCACATTTAGGTCTACAGTTCAATGGCATGAATTACATCTATCACGTTGTAGGACCATCACCACCATTCATTTTCAAATAATTTTCAACTCTCTAAAGAAAAACTCAGTGTCCTCTAAGTAATACCTTTCTCCCCACCCCCACCCCCACCCACCTCCCTGGTAACTAACTACCTTCTGTCTTTAGGATTTGCTGATTCTCAGCAATTGATATAAGGAGCCTGCTATTCCTCTGCTATAAAATCTGCCTCTTCCTTGATCAAGCTGCTGAAGATGAAGTCTTGATGACGCTCGCATCCCAATATGACCTTAACTTGCCTTTTTCCATTTGTGTCAGTCTGGGTGCTTTAGAGAAATAAATCCACAGAAACTCATGTATAAGAGAGAGTTTTATGTAAAGGTTAAGTGTACATCAAGAAAATATCCCAACCCAGTGCTGCCCAAGCCCACAAGTCCAACATTAACCCATATGTCCAACACCAATCCACAAGGCCCTCCTCCACCTCACAAAACAGACGTAATGATGTCAACTGCAGGAGGAAAGCCGAGTTAGTGAATGTGTAAGCATCTCAGCGCTGGCAGGGGTCTTCACACAGGTGCTCCAGAACCCAGGGCTACATCGGGGTAAGTCCATGTGGCTTCTCCTCAGGGATGTCTTGCAGGAAGTCAGCCTTGCCAGCTGAAGCAGGGAACTGCTAAAGCAGCTGCACACTGGCCCGATCATCAGAAAGCAAGAGACCGGAGAACTCGAAAGGCAAGACTCATCTATCCATTTATCCCTCTGCCCTTCAATTAATCTCACATGTGTTTATCGGCCAGGTTGGCACAATAAACTAACTCACCATTCCGACATAGTGAAATCAGTTGTCATCCTCTGCCTGGAGTTTACAGCATCCGCATCCTAAGTAATCGCCCGCCTCCTCCTTGTCCAGGTTGAATTCATTTTCCGCACTGCGGCCCGAGTGAGCTTTCTGAAGGACTGGGCAGGTGTACTCTCTTGGCCATAGTAAATGAATGTCTTCCCTTCCTTGTGGATGACGTGGCCCTGGGGCTCCCCTTCCGGCCAGGCAGTGGCAGGCAGGGCTTCCGAGGCAGGGGGCAACTGCCTAGGAGAAGCAGCAGCTGCTTGGGTTTGTCTGACAAATGAGACACTCTGGCTCCATGGTGGGAATGCATTCTTAAGCACCTTGCTGGACGGAGGGAAAAGGGGCGGCGAGGGGAGGCTGGGTGCTTGTTTTCAGTTCCTTCTGTATTTCTGAAGCATCTCTACATATCAAGAGCTAAGGCCTGAGTAGCGTTTTGCCGAGAACCTCAAGTCACAGAGAAGCAGGCTGTGCACATGAAGGCTTCTTACCCAAGAGGGGACCTAGGGCTAGACGCCCCGTCTCCCTCCCGCTGAAGTTTCTAGTGGTGCCACGGTGGTGTCGGGGTTAAGGGTTTGTTTTCCGAGAGGTTGGATAACAGCTGCTCTGTGTGAGAAATACGTGGCAGTGAGGCTCTGGAGAGTCAGGCTCTCCTCTGGAGAGAGTCTATTCTATCCTATAAGGTCACTAAGAGCCAGAAGCGCCTTGACAGCAATGCCTGTTGGAGGGACTCACAGGAAAGGGGATTGAAGGCTTCATCCTCAGGCACTGAGTGCCTCCTGAAGGAAGAACAGTCCTGGCTTGGTTCCTGGACTGCTACGTGACATGAGGGGGACGCAGAAGACTGAGAAGCTCAGACCAGAAGAACTGCAGGGTCCAGGTGAGAAGGTCTCAAAGTTCAAGGTCCTGGTGGGGGAGGCCGGGTCGGTGCTTGGTGTCCAGGGAGCAGACCAGAGAGGCCATCTCAGTGCTCCCCCTGAGGGGCCGGTGGAGTGAGAGGCCAGGGGTCTTAAAGGAAAGAGTGTGAACATGCAGGGAGCGGGTTAAGCTTCTCCCTGCACCCAGACTCGATCGCTAGGGTCAAAGTGGCTGAGGAGAGGGGAGGGGAGCTGGACATGCCGCCTCCTTCGCCCACTGTCACACCGTCCCGGGAAGGGAGACGTCGGCATGAGGTCCGTTCTAGAAAAGCAGACTTTCTCTTCTTTCCTTTTCGCCCTTCCTCTTCCCCTCCCAAATTATAGTCCCTGTTGTTGATGTTAGGTCCCTCTGGGTCCCTTTAGGCCAGTGGTTCTCAATCTTCCTAATGCTGCGACCCTTTCATACAGTTCCTCATGTGATGGTGACCCCTACCCCCCAACCATACAATTATTTTTGTTGCTGCTCCGTAATTCTCATATTGCTACTGTTTTGAATCAGGTGACCCCCGTGAAAGGGTTGGGTAATTCGACCCCACCCTGTGTCGCGGCCCACAGGTTGAGAACCACTGTTTTAGACTCATAGCAACCCTAGAACAAAGAAACAAAACCCTGCCCGGCCTGCACCAGCCTCACAAGGGTTTGCATGCGTGCACCCAGTGCCCCAGCCACCGTGTCCCTCCATCACATGGAGCGCCTACCCCATTCTCCGTGCCCCCGCACTTGCCCTAACACGATGTCCTTTCCCAGGGATGGGTCTCTCTTGAGAGCTCATCCAAAGTACGTGAGACAAAGTCTCTCCAAACTTGCCTCTAAGGAGCATTAAAAAAAATCATTTTATTGGATGCTCGTACAATTCATCACAATCCTTGCATCCATCCATTGTGTCAAGAACATTTGTACATTTGTTGCCATCATCATTCTCAAAACATTTGTTTTCTACTAGAGCCCTTGGTATCAGCTCCTCATTTTCCTCCTCCTTTCCACACCCTCCCTCCCTCACGAGTCCTTGATATTTTATAAATTATTATTACTTTTTCATGTCTTACATTGACCGATATCTCCCTTTACCCACTTTTCTGTTGTGCATCCCCCAGGGAGGGGGTTATATGTAGATCATTGTGATCAGTTTCCCCTTTCTCCCCCCACCTTTCCTATCCCCTCCTGGTATAGCCACTCTCAATATTGGTCCTGAGGGGTTTATCTGTCCTGGATTCTCCATGTTTCTAGCTCTCATGTGTACCCATGTACATGCTCTGGTCTAGCCAGATTTGTAAGGTAGAATTGGGGTCATGATAGTGGGGGGAGGGGAAGGAAACATTAATGAACTAGAGGAAAGCTGTATGTTTCATCAGCACTAGGCTACACCCTGGCTGGCCATCTCCTCCCCTCGACCCTTCTGTAAGGGGATGTCTAATTGACTTGGGGTGTCCACTCTGAAACCACCCCCTTACCATTCACAATGACATGACTAAGAAGCATCCTTGCTGTGCTTCCAAGACAGAGCTGTCTCCTCTCTTGGCAGTCCGTGATTCTTCCACTGTTCTTCGCCAGCTCCACGATTCAAACTCATGGGTCTTTCTAGTCCTCCTTATTTAATGTCCAATTTTCACATGCATATGAGGTGATTTGTCTTCAAAGTAACATCCTTGCTTTTCAGTAACTTTAAAGAGGTCTTGTGCAGCAGAGTTACCCAACGCAATGCAGCCTTTGATCTCTTTACTGCTGCTTCCATGAGCAGTGATTGTGGATCCACCCAAGAGGAAATCCTTGTCTTTGTTGCTTATGTTATTGCCTACTGGTCCATGTGTGAGGCTTTGGGTCTTCTTCACATTGAGTTTAACCCATACTGAAGGCTGAAATCTTTGATCTTCATCACCAAGTGCTTCATGACCTCCTCACTCCATCCATCATCTGTGTATTACAGGTTATTAATAATAAGCTTTCCTTTGATCCTGATGCCACATTCTTCTGCATGTAATCCAGCTTCTCTGATTATATGCTCAGCATACAGATCGAATAAGTATGATGATAGGATGTAACCCTGACATACACCTTCCCTTATTTTAAACCTTGCCATATTCCCTCAATCTGTTCACAAAACTGCTTCTTGATCCACATACAAGTTCCACATGAGCGCCTTCCAGTGTCTGGAATTCATATTCTTCTCAAGCCTACCTATTGTTTGTTATGATTCACATAGTCGAATGCCTTTGCAGAGTCAATAAAACAGAAATAAACATCTTTCTGGTGTTCTCTGCTTTGAGCTAAGAGCCATCTGACATCAGCAATGATATCCCTTGTTCCATATTCTCTTCTGAATCTGCCCGAGCCTCTGGCAGCTCCCTGTCAATGTACTGCTGCAACTGTTGATGACCTCCAGCAAAGTTTACTGGAATGTGATATTAATAGAATGGGCTTACATGTGAATCTCCTCCAGTCATTTTTCTTGGCATAAATGAGTCTGTGCTTCCAATGCTTCATCGGCTTGTTGAAACAATTCCATTAGTAGGCCATCAGTTCTTGGAGCCTTGTTTCTGACGGATTCTTCCAGCGCAGCTCAGACTTTCCCCTTCAGTCCCATCGATTCTTGCTAATATCCCAGCTCCTCAGCTATTTGAATGTGGATTGGTGCTTCTTGGTACAGTGGCTCTGTGTATTCTTTCCTTCTTCTTTTGACATTTCTTGCACTGTTCAATATTTTGCACATAGAATCTTTCGATATTCACTCAAGGCTTGAATTTTTTCTTGAGTTCTTCAGTTTCAGATATCCTGAACATGTTCTTTCTTTTTTATTTTCCAATTCTAGGTCTTTGCACATTTCATTATAATATTTGACTTTGTCTTCTCGACCTGCCCTTTGAAAATTTATGTTCAGTTTTCGGCTGCATCATTTCCTCCATGTGCTTTAGCTACTCTATAATTAAGAACAAGTTTCAGAGTGTCTTCTGACATTCACCTTGATCTTTCTTTCTAAATGACCTTTTGCTTTCTTCATGTCTGATGCTCTTGATGTCTTCCTACAGCTCATCAGGGCTGGCATTAGGTTCAATGCAGCAAATTTTTGAGATGTTCTTGAAATTGAGGTGGGAGAGACTCAAGGTCATAGTTTGGCTCTCTCTTCATCTTCCTCAGCTTTGGTTTTCCTCACTATAAGTGTGTAAAGTGGGATCCCTCCAGTACACTTAGGATCATGTGATTTTCCTGCTAATATGTTCCCATTTTCTTCCAGGGATAAAAACCAAACACAAACCCTTGCCACAAAGAAAATTGTGGGTTTCTGGGCTTTGCGGTGTCTATAATGGCAAGAGGAAGCTGGCGAGAACTGTGGCATCTGCCACTTGGATGCAGTCTTACCCTTTTCCATGGCAAACAGTAATGAGGGCAGGAGATGGCATGGTTAGTGTTTAGCAAGGAAGGCTGAGAAATGGTGACTCAGATCAGGCTAATTCAAAGTTCGGCCATTCATCTGTCTGTTTACTTTACCCAACATGATCATTACATGGGACACATTTGTTCTAATCACTGTGGTGGACAGTAATTATCTGCCCTCAGGTTGTTTCTGACTCACAGTGGCCCTACAAGACACAGAACAGCCCCTTAGGGTTTCTTAGGCTGTAATTTTTATGGAAGCAGCTCACTACGTCTTTTCTCCTACAGAGCTCTTAACTGTTGTGCCACCAGGGATCCTGATGGTCCCCACCCCACCCCAACCACCAGCTCCCTACCTCCTACTTGTATGATCCCCTCCCTTTGAGTGTGGGCAGGAATTTTTATTTGCTTCTAACCAGTAAAATGTGGTGAAGGTGGTGGGAGGTCATTTCCATGATCTAGTGCATTACACGAGGCTCTATCTTGTTGGCTCACGTTTTTCAGAAAACAAAAATTACTCGGCATCCAATTGATCAGGACATAGGGTGGCATCTGATTTGCAGTCTCCCTCAACCATTTCAGTGCCCTTTCATGGAGCCGTATCACCTACTTTGGGAAACACTGTTCTAGAACTCTCTCCTAAGCTAGCTTCAAAAACAGAGCAGCCCTGTTGGGAAGTCCACATAGCAGCCTCCAGTGGACAAGAAACGCCCTGAGTCCTGAAAGTGCCGGGAAGTGAATTCTGCCAATGACCCAACTGATCATCCCAAACCCTTGGCCATTGAGTCGATTTCAACTGTAGTTGAACCTGGAGGACAGAATAAAAGTATACCTTAAACTTTCTGAAACTAAATCTTTATGGGAACAGAAAAACTCCTCTATATCCCATGCAGCAACTGCTGGATTTGAACTGCTGACCTTGTGGCAGTTTAAACCACTGTACCACTGGGGCTTCGGTGCCTGAATCACACCTCCAGAACTAAAGTGCTTACTACCTGCGAGGATCCCTCTGCCTCCCCGGAAACCATGGGGATGGGGCGGGTGCTAGAACCAAGACAGAATGTGCCCTTGACTCGTCGGCAGGATGCGCCTCCTAGAAGGAGACTGAAAGGGGAGGAGCTGGGAAAAGCACAGGGTGTCCGGGTGGGCCTTGAGAGTCACTTTGTAGTTTCCTTCAGTCATGTCACCACCACGACTTTTTCATCGGTGTATATATTTTTAATCCTGTGCCAAACCTGTATATAATTGGAGGTATATTACCCTTCATCTCCCCACATTTGTTCAGCGTGCCCCTCTCTGTAGGTATCCATACGCAAAGAACCAGCATGGCTACCACGGCTCCATGGTGCACATGATGGCAGGTGCCTTGGCTGCCTTTTGCTCACAAGGTCTTCGGTGACCCTGGTCACTTTGTCTTGCCTTTCCTTTGCTGTATCTTGCCTTTCGTTTGTTTTAGGGGATGAAAGAGATCCCAAATCTCAAATATGATGTAAGGAGAACATTGATTAATTCCTAAACAGGACAAAGAAAAGACAAAGACACACGATCCAGATGAGGAAGACTATCAGCACAAGGTCATAACGGCATCCAAAGATTTACAGGGAACTTCAGGTTTAAAAGGATATGGGAGGGCAAAGGAAGCCGTCACAAAAGCACGACTGGTGACAGAGCAATGCAGCACAATTGCAGGCTGGAGGACAGATGTGAGACGGCAATGTACAATATGCTCGACTGAAGAGCTCATAAGATTGGTTCAGGGCCCTCTGACCAAGGCAGTCAGGGTATGTACGCAACTCTAGCACCCCAAGTTCCATTTGTATTCACAGCCGGGCAAGTTCTTCAGGACCCAGGCTGCCTCTTCCCCAGACTGGCCAGGGGAGGGATGGTAATCCATTAATCCATTCGCTAATGCATTCTGCCTGAGCACAAGGCCCTTCCCACTGCTGGAAAATGGTCACAAGGAATTAAACAGTCTGAATTTATATGGAGTCTCCCAAATGGATCTAGAGCTTCCACTGTATGCCATAAAATAAACAAATACACAAACACACACAGACACCAAACTCACTGCAGTGGAGTCAGTTCTGACTCACAGAGACCCCACAGGACAGGGTGGAACCACCCTTGAAGGTTTCTGAGACTGTCACTCTTTGTGGGAGTTGGAAGCCGCCTCTTCCTCCCACTGTAAGGCACAGTCTTCCTTAAACTTAGTGCTCAGAAATGTACATTCCAACACGCCCTTCGCCCGACTCAGTTCTTGGCTGTTGGTGATTTTCAACATAGGAAATGTAAGAAGAAAGAAAAGGCTTGAACAGTTGGGTGTGACTTGGTTAAGATTGTTCACCCAGCCCTTCTGGGTGAAAAACTTCCAGAAGTTTCTTTTTAGTCCCTGACAATATCGTCCTGGCTAGGTTTCTTCCCTAGATTCTGCGTGTCCTTTTCACTTCTCACAGTCTTTCCTCACTGCTACCTTCTGAGTGCTAGCCCAGACTCTTAAAGGGGATTGAGCCCCAGCCTGAAGACACCCCATGCCCTTATGCACAGTGATGGCTCTGGTCCCCAGAACATGGTGTCCGCATCTGCCCCCATATATGCCACACATACAGTATGGGGTCCCTGATGGTAAACATGGGTAAGTGCTTGGCTGCTCACCAGACGGTGCATTGAGTCTGTCCTGGGGAACCTAGGAAGTAAGGCCTGGCAATCTACGCCCCCCAAATTAGACACAGACAACCCTATGGAGCAGTTCTGTTTCTTTTTTAATAGTTTTATTGGCATATAATTCACCTATCATACACTTCAATAGTTCAGTCATGTTAAAAAAGAGTTGTACAATCATCACTACAATCCGTTCTGGAATGTTCCCTTCCTTCTTGTACTCATTGTTACTAGCTCGTCCATTTCTTTCCAACCTCCCCTCCCATAATACCAATAAGCCATTAATAGCTTAACCTATTCTGATTTCATATAGTAGAAAATAAAAATGCCAGCCAGAAAAAAAAATCAACAAAAACAAAATAAGCAGAGAAAAACCTCTATGGAAAAAAGGCAGGAAAAAAAAAGAGAGAAAAGCAGGGAATATTAAAAACTAGCACAAATTAAAAATTGGTCAAAAGGGAGATAAAAGGGTAAGGTGTTCACCTTTAACCTAACTAGTTCTGCAACAATCCACTTTCCATTGCACACTGACCGGCAGCAAGGCTGCTCCTGTCCCTGATCCACGGCAGAGGAAATTCACTGTAGGCTAACTCCGTGAGAATTTTATTTCTCCTTGGGTTCTTTCTTTCTTTCTCTTAATGAAACAACTTTAAAATTAGCCAAAAGGGAGATAAAATGATGAGGCATTATATTAAAAATCATGTTATTGAGGACTCAAACAACTCTTCTCACAGCTGGAGCACAGTTCTCTATAGACACACACGCGGTTCCTGGTAGCTCCCTTTTCATTTGGTGATAACCCTGGAGCTGGTTCTTTCTGGGGGAGGTGAAGGATGTGCTGAGGAGTGATTTCAGAAAATGATTTCCAAGGTGGGGATGAGGATGGGGGACTGAGGGATGAAAAGGGAAGGAGTTGGGGAGCGAGATTGGGGTTGGAGACAGGTTTTTGAAAGAATGCGCTCAACTCCAAAAGTGTGGAAGGAGAGCCACACAAGAGGTTGAAGAAAGAGCAACAAATAAAGACGAGGCGAGGAAGCAAGCAGGGGAGAGGGCTGCGGGGTGAGGAGTGGAGAGAGTTTTGGGGGACAAGGAGGCAGTGTGTCCTGCAGAAATGACTCCCAGAAGGTCAAGGCTGTTGGGAAACCGTCTGGAACCTGCGCACGTCTGGATGGTCCCGAGAGATGGCAGCAGCTGAGAAGCTGGTTCAGGCGAGCCCTGCGGACCGGCTGAGCATCCAGAGAAAAGGCTTTGCTCGTGGTTGCTGGCAAGTGGATCCCTCCTCGTGGTGGCCCCACCGAAACAGAGTAGAGCTCTGTGCCACGGGGGTGTCGGTGGCTGACAGTTCCTGGCCTGGATCACCATATCCTTCTCCCAGGCATGTTTGGATGGATTTGAACTTTCCCACAGCTGGTGGTGCACTTCACTGTTTGCACCACTCAGAGACTCACAAAGGACAGAGGGCCACACGTGCCTCCATCCGAGTCTCGACATGGCTGTGTGTTTGTTGGCTATCAGCTGATGGTTGCAGCTGCTGTCCTGCAAGGCAGGGAGGAGGAAGCTCAGTAGAGTCTGCTCTAAATTTCAACACAGTGTCTGTGGAGGCCTTTAAGTTTCTAGGCAAAATTTCTTATGACAATAAATGGGAGGGGGGGTGTTTGTTAATCCAACACTGAGCTTCTAGTTGTAGAGGGGCGTGACCTGTACTCTTCACTCACTCAGGATCATTAGGTTGTTAGCTGGACAGAGGCACTCAGGGACACTTCTCAACTCTGCCATGGGGTTGACTTGACTCATAGAGACCCTAGGACAGAGTAGAACTTCTCCTTTGGGTTTCTGAGATCGTAAATCTTTGTGGGAGTTGAAAACCTCTTCTTTCTCTGAAGTAGCTGCTGGTGGTTTTGAACTGCTGATGTTGCAGTTAGACACTAAGAAAATATTTACCAGTTGATAAAAAATATTCTTAGCTGAAGTCTACAGGATGGTGAAGCTTCAGAAATGGCTCTTCTAGATGGTTGGCTCTCTCCCTGGATCTACAGCACAGGCAGCTGTCAAAGGCCCGCAGGCTATCCCACCCTTCGTAGTCGGCTCCAACCAGTGACATTCCCCACCTCCCACCACCACCACCGCTGCCTCCAATTTGGCATAGTGGGTTATGTTTTGGGCTGTTAACACAGATACAAAACTCAAAGCCACTGGAGAAAGAAGAGGCTTTCTACAGGGGTGGTTCTCCTCTGTTCTATTGGGTTGCTTTGAGTCAAAACCAGCTCCATGGCAGTGAGTTCTGGAAAGAGTTGTGGTTGTCATAGCTCAGTGGGGAGCAGGGGGTACCACTGACATCTAGTGGGTAGAGGCCAATGATGCTACCAACCACCCTGTGGTGCACAGGGCAGCCCGACAGCAGAGAATGACCTGGCTCCTTTTGCCAATAGCGCGAGCCAGGAAATGCTCATTCCAAGCTGGCAGTTCCTCAGAATGAGCCAGGTTCTGTAAATAAATTATCCTCACATGATGCATTTTTATTTGTGAGCCTCTGAAATAATTTCATGAGCAAATGAGTGAATAGTAAATAAGCATAATTTTACAGTTTGCAAAGCACTTTTACATATTGAATCTCATTTCTGCCTCAGCATGGCCTCGTGAGGCTGATGTCCTGAACCAAAGTTCACAATGAGTTCGGTGACCTGCCCAAAGTCACGTGGCTTGTGACAGTTATTACAATAGAGTACAAATTCAACTGACATTCATGATCCCTAATCCATGTTTTCACCACACTGTGCATATTTGCTTTCATCTCATATTTTCCAGAGCAGGCAGAGAAGTTAGATTACATTTACCTTATAGAAAGAGCAACCCTTTGCAAAGAGGAGGCAGTGTTCTCAGAATCCAGTAGAGAAGAGTGACCGCCATTTGATCCCAGGTCCCAAATTCTATTACCCAGACCTAGGTCCTGTGCTCAATCATAAAAGCCACAAAGATATCCAGAGGCAAAACCGAAAACCCACACCGGAAAGGCAAGGTTAGACAAGGTCATTCCTGCGCTCCTTGCAAAGCCATCTTCTTGGAGGTGATGCTTCCTTCCCAGGTAGAAGCTGCACTTTCTCATCTCACATCTGAGACAACGATCAGTACCCAGAGCGCCTGGAGTACCCTGGGAACACCTGCTTCGCTGGCCTCGGGGAAATGAGTGGGAAGTCAGCAGGCATAGAGGGGTGTTCTGCATATGCCCAAGAATGGGGTGAGATATGACTCAAGGAGTGGGGCTTGAGACCCGGAACGTGTCCCAGACTCTTCCCCATTATACACGTCTCCTACGGCTCTTTTGTCAGCCTTGACTCCCCAGAATATTCAATAAATTCATAATCAAATGTAAATACAAGCCCACATTTGAAAGTCAAATTTAAAAGATTTCTGGGTTTGTATCATTTTGCATTATCCGGGCTTCTGTTTTCATCCAGGGATATGAATAAATAAGAGTTGTCTGAGACCCTAAATCATTTTCTGGGCAGAGTGGAATAAATGTGTTACAATGAATTTTCTCAAGTCTGAAGATGAAAAGCCTTTACCCACGATGGAACGCAGAGAGATGAAATCTGCCTGCTAATTTAAATTTTTATCATTTTGCCTTTTATTATCAAGGTAATGATAGGGGAGTAGAGGATTTTATGGAGGGGAAGAAAAGGAGTCAACATGAATGAACAATACTCATCAATTAACCCCAACCAGGCACCGCTGAGCCTCTGACATCAATGTTGAACGCAGTAGGCTCTAATCAATTCTCCTCAAGTGCCTAATCAAATTCCCTTTTTAATGAAAATCGCATTCCTTTTGATAACTTGATCAATATTTTCAGAGGGAGCGCGAGAAAGCTACCCACTTCAGAGCTCAAGTTAGCTGAGTGTTAATTTCCATCAAGGAGCCTCCACATAGCTCCTTCTTTCCATTGTTAGACAAGAGTAGATCTTTCCTAGTTTGAGGGGTTTTTACAGGCTTCAACTTCCAAGAGGAGATCATGTGTGAAAGCAGCGATTTCTCTTCTAACTCCTTGCTGTTTCTCCTCTTGGATGGTCTAAAAAGCACCATCTATATCTTAAAAAAAAAAAGGGTTCTTAAAAACATTAATACAAGTATTACTGTAGTTCTATTTTTAATTACTTATACATCTCCCCCTGTCAAATTTAATAGGCCCCTTAATAGAAAAATGAAACCAATGGATCGGAATCATATTTTAAATGGATTATTGGAAGGTCTACTTTTCTGCACATTGTTTTTTACTGCAAAATACATGTGCCGCTTAACTTGTAAAATTGTAAATGCTAGATAATGTCATTTTATCAAGAAATTGGCCCCCTAAAGGATTATCCTTTGTTCACTCCTTCACCCCAAACTCTTCACCTCTGTAATAATCATCCCCTTGCTTTTAAAAATATGCTTACTTTCTCGATATGGCTACGTCTATGATAGATGTATCCATCGTCTTATGGATAGGTCTGTGGATATGTGTATCGATCATCTTGGTATCTACATAAGTACCTTTCTTGTCCTCCTTGTCACTATGGGACTCAAGGTTTTTACGGATCTCTTACATCATAGTCATCCTCCCCACCCCACCCCACCCCAGGTTTTGATTGTGAATTATGTAGGGGTTAGATTTCAGATCGTCATTTTAGTATTCCATAACTTAAACTTATCTCATGTATCTAACTTCCCAATATCTCTCTCTGCCCAGCCCCACCACGTTATTCTCCCTGCCCCCTTTTGTAGGGCACTGTCTACCCCTCCCCCAAGTCAACCCCTTACCCTCTCCTGCGGCCTACTGGTCCCCCCACCCAGCTTCCTGCCCCCTCTGGTAGTTGCTTTGGCATGAAAGCTTTGTGTTGACTGCGTACACACACAGTAGAAAAGTACACATCGCTAAAGGTAAGAATGAAACGGAGGCACCTCATGAGGTGAGTGGATTTGGAGGACATTAGGCTGAATGAAGTAGCCAATCACCAAAGGACAAAGACCGTATGAGACCACCATCATTCTTTTTAATGTGCGAACCATCCCACTTTGACAAGAGGAAGAAGTCTTTTAACATGGCGTCTGCACTATTTGAACGTCTATCTTTCATCTCATTTTTCAAATCAACCTTCCCGGGATATTCTCTGCATAAAATCTGGGATCTGTAGTCCAGGCAATACATCTTGACAAAGGGATGGCACCCCCACAACCAAGCCATCACACATGTCACCCTAGGAAATTCTTTTGGGCTTCTGTTCAGATGATCCCCAAGTCGGGCTCCACTCTACTCTTGGCTTTATGTCGTTATTTCTTCTTTTCTCCCTCTCTCTAGAATTTCACATAAGTGAAATCATGTATTAAGTGTTCTTTGGGCTACCTTTTCACTCAAAATGGTCATTTGAGGTTCATAACATTGTTGGGCGTACCAGTAATTGATGCTTTACTGTGTCTGAGTTGCATTGCTCTCTGGGACCCAGCACAGTGTGCGCCTCTGTTGACTTTCTTGGGTGGAAAATACCTCCATTCTTGGCTTCGCAGGAGAAATAATTCATGCTGAAGCCTGGTCTGTGATCCAAGTGGGTTTTTATAAAGAACAGAAGTTTCCAGTTTGACAGTCACTGCACAGGGCAACCTGTGGGTCTACACACCCACACATGGGAGGTAGCCTGAGGCCGGGGAGAACCGGACACAGCCCAGCAGAAGAGCCAGGAAGATGAAAAGGGGCTTGGTGGTCCCCAGTTCCCGGTATTTGGGGCCTTCTACTGGGAGGCGGGGTCGAAGGTATTGGTTAACCCCACTGGCTGAATTAAGCCCACCTGGGCCTAATTTGGGCTCACCCAGGTGTACTGCTCACCTCGCTCGGGCTTGAATTGGCGCATGCCCAGTAGCCTTTATGGCTGGCTGAAGCTCGCCTGGGAGTCCCCGTCAACCTCCTGTAGGGGTCCTCCAGGCACGGAGAGGGACAACCGCTGTCCCTATCCTGCTACCGTTGGTGGACGTTTGCACTGTTTCCAATGCGGGCGTAATGAGAGCAAAGTCCTGTGGATATAATTTTAATATCCAAAGTGAAATCCCTGCGTTCTACGGCCATCATATGTGTACAAGAGACTGTCAGCATGTTTCCAGCCAGGTAGGGAGTCTTTGACGACGTCCTTGCTCTGGGGCATGAGATAGCCCAGTTCACCTTGCTAGGTCTTTGCTTCCGGAAAATCGGCCATCGCTCCACACAGCCTCGTGTCCTTCTCAATAACAACAGGATGTAGAAATCAGGGTTTGGGTGTGGATGTGCTATTGCTGCTGGCGACATGCTGCCTTGACAAGTCACACGGCCCTGACCGCATTGCTACCATCGAGGCAATTCTCGGAAACGGTGACTCTTCTTAACAGAATTCTTCACAAAACAAAATTTGATCTCCCCACAGTTTGCATTCCTGGAAACCCCTTGGTGTCCCTGGAGACTTTCGTCCTGATCCCCAGGGACCAATGACACATCCATTCAAGCTATTTGCTTATCTAATTAGTTATCATATTGTAAGGTCTCTCTCTCCGGACTAGATTTAAACCTCAGTCCTTGGCTCGGCAGGAGAAAGAATTTACGCCAAAACCTGGCTCGTGATCCAAGTGAATTTAATGAGAGTTAAAGAAGCTTTAGGTTTTACGCGGCACCCATAGGATTCCTTTGACCATGCGGCCTGGGAGAGACTGCTCAGGGTCACGCAAAGATCTCTCTCCTAAGTTTTCCTCTGATAAAGACGACCAAACAAGACCCCTCTCCCTCTCGGTCCCTGCCTTTTCAAGGGTTCCCGGGGGAGGCATGGTGAACAACCCCAGGTTGATCCCATTGGCTGAATTGCAGTCACCTGGCCCAGGCGGGCTGCTCCAGGTTTAACGCCCATCTGTGCCCACCGGCTGGAAAATCCGGCTTTGTCCTATGCCGGTTCTCCTGGGCATGCGTCAATGGACTTCCCAGCCTCTATGCTAGCTACCTAACAATAACTTTACCTCTGTTATGCCCTACCACATTCATATATGTTGGTAGTAAAGGTAAATATCCATGTACAAATACCCCGGCAAGCTTACATACGGTGTAGACTGTGTCTAACTCACGCATCTACTCGTAGATCACCACTTTCACAGGAGGGTGGATATAACAGTATTTACCTACTGCCTTTAGCTCTAGCCTGACTCTTAGTGTCTTCTCCTGCCATTGCTGTTGTTGTTGTTGTTGTTATTTTGCCAATCTTCCCCAAGTTAAATCTACTTGACTCCCTCTCCATCTGGAAGTTCTGGAACTGTACAATTTACTCTTCTTAGGCTGTTGTCATTGTCTTTGTTACAAATTGCTATTGCTGGTTCCCTATTGTTATTCTTGGAGGTATGTTCTGAGGAGCCTGGCGGCTTAGTGATTACAATGTGCTGCTGACTGCAAGGTCAGCAGTTCAAAGCCACTAGTCGCTCCTCCAGAGAAAGATGGGGGTTTCTACTCCCATAAGGATGCACAGGCTTGACTCCCCACAGGGACAGCTCTCCTCTGACCTGCAGCATCGCATGAATAAGAATAGGCTCAGGGTAGTGAGTTCTTTCTTTTTTTTTAATTAATAAATCTTTTTATTGGGGCTCATACAACTCTTATCACAATCCGTACATACATCAATTGAGCAAAGCCGAGTTCTTTCTTTTTTGAGGTAAGTACTACCTTGGGTACTTCTTCCTATATCTAGGCTGACTTCTGGTTGCTGTGATGTCTGTTTTGTTTTTTTCAAATCATTTTATTGGGGGTTCATACAACTTATCATTTTGCATACATACACCCTTCTGTTAAGCACATGTGCACATTTGTTGCCATCATCATTCTCAAAACATTTTCTTTCTACTTGAGCCCTTGGGATCAGCTCCTCATTTTTCTCCTCCTTCCCCACACCCCTTCCCTCACAAACCCTTGATAATTGATAAAGTATTATTATTCTGTCATGTCTTACACTGCCTGATGTCTCCCTTCACCCACTTTTCTGTTGTTCGTCCCCCTGGGAGGGGGTTATACGTAGATCCTTGTGCTCAGTTTCCCCTTTCTCCCTCTACCTTCCCCTTCCCTTTCTGGTACCGCTGCTCTCATTATTGGTCCTGAGGCGTTTATCTGTCCTGGATTCCCTGTGTTTCCAGCTCTTATCTGTACCAGTGTCTATGCTCTGGTCTAACCTGATTTGTAAGGTAGAACTGGGGTCATGATAGTGGTAGGGGGGAAGCATTAAAGAACTAGAGGAAAGTTGTATGTTTCATTGGTGCTACCCTGCACCCTGACTATCTGTTCATTTCAGGTTGTTATCCATTATCTTTCTGAAGAACTACCTTCAGTATGTCAAGTTGGTCTGGTTTTTACAAGTTTCTCCAATTTCTGTTTATCTGGAAATGCCCAAAGTTTGCTACTATAATTGACAGTTTTGCTGGTTATATACTTCTTGGTTAGTAATTTTTTTCTCTCTCAGAGTTTTCTATATCTCAGTGTCCTTGAGCCTGTTCCGACTCGTGGAAACCCTATAGGACAGGGTAGGATTGCCACTGTGAGTGTCTGAGACTGGAGCCCTGTAGGGGCATAGAAGTCATCTTTCTCCTGCTGGTGGCTTCAAACTGCTTATTTGCTGTTAGCAGGCCAGTGATATATATATTTAACTGCAATGTTAACAGACGTGCAGCTATATGTCCAAATGTGTACTGAACCTTTCCAGGCAGTCGCCGTTTCTCAAACCCAGAACCCCTCTTGTGGATGTCTCGTCAGAGCCAGAACAACGGAAGGAAGTCTGTCTCACCATTTATAGCATCATCTGGGATTTAGTTTACATCGTAGAGAGCACCACTTATCCTGATCTGCCCTCCCCCCCCCGCGCCCGCCCCTACCCCCCCTTGTTCACAAGCTTGCTCTTGCATGTCACCAGCATCGTGAAGTGGTGGAGAGGGCGGGTTTTCAGAGAGAAGGCTTTACCTAGCTTTGCTGCTTAATACCAAGTGCTGTGGGATGAGGTACTCACCTTGCTAAGCTTCCGGTGCTTAGCTCTGAAATGAACTGGAGAGACAGCGAAGACTACAGAAGGCAAGACATTCTTAGTGTAGTACCTGGCACGTGATTAAAATGGAATAAATGACAGCTAGTATTGTTAATGGCTTTACCCTGTTTGAAAAGCTTATTGTAAGATTGGTATAAGTGAAGATATTTTAAAAATATGCCCAAGTGAAGCGTAAGAGGAGATATTGGAAGATTACACTTAAGCCTCCTAGGTAATTCTGTAAGAGAGAACCAAGTATGCTTTGAACCGTGCTAGGCGGCTGCAGCGAACACTCGTTTGTCATGTAAGGTCCGCCATGCTTGGTGACAAAGTACTGATCTGACAACTAGTGCTCGTCTCGGGGAGAGCAGGGGATGGAATGGGCCAGAGGGACTGTATTAGCAATGCTCAGTGGGGCAGGGAAGCTGACAAATGCTTCTTATTTTATTAACACATATGATACACATTCTTTTGCATAAATCAAATATGGTATATGTCCGTACAATTTTATCTCACTGACATGTAGTCGTACCTGATGTGTGCACACATAATGCTCACATGTACATGTACAACAAACACCATTTTTTAGCAAATTTCTTTGAACTACTGTTCCATAGCTATATAAATAAATAATAAATATTATCACACAAGGGACATAGGGCTTACTGTACAAAAGAGACCCCAACCTCAGATATCATCTATAGAGACAACTGATTGACTCTTCAGACAAACACAAACACAAATCATCTGGATGAGGGAGGACGTTGGCACGAGGCCACTCGAGAACTGACTACTTAAATATGGCAAGGCGGTACCGGGGAAATGGTCCCCACAGCATGATTGGTGATCGTTTGATACATAACACTTGGCAGGAAGGGGCCCATGTTTGGTGGGTAGCATTCCATGTTATACCCTCAAATCGAAGAGGGTATAAAATCAGTTCAGGACCTTCAACCAAGGCGGTCAGGATTTGACTTGTGATTACTTGACCCCCGTACTCCAATTTCCAATAAGGGCACACCACCCAGGAAAGTCCCGGAGGGCTGAGCTGCCCTTTCCCGGACTGACAGGGGAGTGTTATTCATATCCTTTCTAATGTACTCTTCCTGAAGGCAAGGCGGTTTGCATGGCTGGTACGTGGTCAAAGAATTCAGTGGAGGCTGAAGTGATGTGGACACTCCCAAGTGGACTCAGGCCTGCCACTGTAAACTGTTGCTAGGTGCCACTGGGTCGGTTCTGACTCATGAGGACCCCAGGCACAGCAGAACCAGACACTGCCCAGCCCTGGGCATCCTCACAATTGTTGTTATGTGCGAGTCCATTATTGTAGCCGCTGTGTGCATCTATCACCCCAAGGATCACCTTGTGTTGCTGGTCCTGCACCCTACCAAGCACAGTGTCTTCCCTAGGGGCTGGTCCCTCAACCTGACCAAAGTACATGAGAGAGACCAAGTCCACCCAAAGCAGCGTGAGGCAAGAAGACACGCAGGGTCTGAGTTAAAGGCTGAAGGCAGTTGGGAGAGAGGAGCGAGGAATTCTGCAGGTGTGGGCTTGGGAAGAGGTGCCATCCAGACCCCCTGCAACAGACAGGAGAAAGCTGGTGAAACAGCTATGGATAGAGCTGTGTCCTTTACACTGCTAATTCATTCACTCTCCTCGTGTGTAAGCCACGCCAGCATTGAAGCCACTAGGGAATTCACGACAGATCCACGAGGAGCAGTCACTACACATCAGTCAGGGTGACCAAAGGGAGCAGGGACAGAAAGTGTTAACCTCACATGCTGATGAGGATGCGGGAAGCTGGGGGTCTCCCACGTTGCTCGAGGGGACACTGTGCAACCACTTTAGAAAGCTGTGTGGCAGTTTCTTACTAAAACTAAACATACCGTTCCCAGATAGTCCAGAAATGACACTTTTAGACATGAATACCAGAGCAATGAAGGCTTATGTTCACACAGTGTTGAACTCATGCATGCTCTTAGCAATTGTACTTAGCATTGTCTCAAATGAAAAGAGTTCCACCATTTAATGAGTGAATGGTTGACCAGACTGCGGTATGTCCATGCTGTAGAATAGTCCTCAGCAACAATGAGCAAACTAACGAGTGGATCTCAAGGGGATCGTGCTGTAAAGTCAATATCAAACATTTATGTAAAATACAATTCCACGTACACTTGACATAGCCTCAGAAAGACTAGACTCACTGCCATGAAGTCAGTTCCAACTCAGAGTGACTGAGGGGCTGACTGAGTATGGCCCTGCTAGCCATGTTCTCTTTTGCCATCATCCATGTTGGGATGCAGTCTAAACTCGTCCTCTGGGCTGGTGGGTAGCATTCCATTTTGGAGGGCATTCTCTGTTAGAGGAGTAGGAGGCAATGCAGCCTAGACCCGACTTTCCAGGAGGTAAGACTTAAGTCAGCCTCGTTTCCCCTGGAATAATGGGCCTTTGAGAGATAAAAACGACATCTCCACCAGAGCCGGCCCTACCGTGACTTCTATTTCCTGACTGAGCTTTAGTAGAAGCGAGAAGATATGCTTTGATTTTGAACATGTTGGGCGCTGGCTCTGAACCCTGTGTTTGGCTGACCTCTGCCTAACCTGTGGATTTGGGACTTAACAGCACCCACGACCACAGCATGTAGTCAAGTTTCGAACTGGAATAGTGAAAGATTCTTTGGGAAAAATATTGAACGATGTAGGAAGCATCAAAAGATGATGGAAAGAATACAGTCACTGTACCAAAAAGACCTAGTCGACATCCAGTCTTTTCAAGGTGTAGTAGATGAGCAAGAAGCAATCGTAACGAAAGCAGTCCAAGCTGCCGAGGCTGTGAATCTTGACCAAGACAGGCTGCCTTGTACAGGCGATGGAGCAGCTGGCAGATTTATATGCTCACCTTTAGGTTAGCCACCCAGCACTTCGTCTGCGGCACCTCGAAGGGTCCCGAAGTGCATGTTGGTGGTGGTGAGGTGCTGCCTCATCTGTTCCAACTCCTGTCAATCCTATGTGCAACAGAGCAAAACACCACCCACCACTGCCCCATCCTCATCTTGGCTCTGCTTGAGCCCATGTGTCAGCCCCTCCCACCAAGGGCCTGCCTCTTTCTCCGACTCTCCCCTTTACCAAGCATGATGGCATGCCCAGGTCCCAGTCCCTCCAGATAACAAGCCCGAACTATGCGAGACGAAGTCTCGCCGTGACACCTGAGTGTGCTCAAGGGATGGTACCAATGTCAATGTCAATGTACTGCTTGCAATGCTGTATCAGAGTTAATCAAGATGTTACCATTGCAGGACGCTGGAGAAAGGATTCACAGAATTTGCACATTATTTCTTACAAGTACTTCTGATTCAACCCACATGGCAAAAATTTTAAATAATTCTTAAGAAGAATAAACGTATTGAGGACAGCATCATTGTTTGGGGCAGAAGGCTCCATCGTTCCTTCAGCCTGGTCTCTTTTTCCCAAGAGCCGCACACTTCTTCCCTGACAGCATCTGGACGCTTCTTCTCATTTAGATGAATTATCAGAAATTACTACTTGGCTTTATTTATTGCCTGCCTCATTAGAAAACCCCATAAACCTTACATTTTATTTATGCTAATGTTGTTAAACAAACATTGCTATCTTATTTGCATAATATCAAAATACTGTCTGTGATCTTAAATTCATCTGTCTTGGTTCATTTCAAGCTTGGAGACACAGGCGCACTGAGATGAGCGAGAAGCTCGGGTTACCCCAACACTTCCTCCACTTCTGTCCGCTTGGGTCTCTTGGACCAACAGATGCATGTGTGTCCATCACTCTTCCTCTCTGCCATGCCAAAAATAGTGACGAAAGGGCACCAGTAGACCGGCCTGTCTACTATGTCATCCAGAATTGAGGGCACATTATTTCTCCTGAAGTGGTGAGCAGAACCAAAGCTTTCTATACAATTCACTATATTCCAGGCACTATCCGAAGCATCTTATATTAATTGATTGATTTTTTATAACAAGCCTATGAAATAGATTATATTGCCACCTCATTTTACAGACTAAAAAGAGCAAAGTACAGGGAGGCAGGTAACGTTCCCTAATAGTACATGTAGCCACAATTCAAAGCAGGCGGTTCAGATCCAGAGTCTTATGCTCCATTGCTTCCCAGATGAGTGAGGGAGTAGATGGGTAGATGAATGAATAAATGAACAAATCAATGGACAGGCCTGTCCTATGTGTCAATAGTGAGGAATGGGATTCTCCACTAACCTGTGAGCTCCGCCAGCACGGGCTCTGACTGTGGTCTTTGCAAATCAGTGTTTGCCCTGGTTCTGGGCCCAGGGTTTGCTTTTCCATCAGGGTGATGGTCACAGAATCGAGTCCCAGGCAGGACACATGGGCTCTGACTTTCACGGTACCATCAACCTGCGCTGTGGCCATGTAAATTGGTGACAAGCATATCTGTGTCTCCATCCTCGTCTGTAAATGGCAGCTCTCCACTGAGATAGTTTCTGTTGTTGTTGTGTGAGGTGAGTCGACTTTGACTCATAGTGACACCATGTGACAGGGGAGAACTTCCTCTGTGGGGTTTTCTCAGCTGCCGCCTCAGAGTATCGGGCCTTTCCCCTGGAGAAGGGCTGAGGGGGTTTGAAACACCACATGTCAATTAGAAGCTGAGTGCTTAATGATCATGCCACCAGGCTGCTTTCTACTCCATAATTCCACGTTTTCACTCCTTTAAATGAAAGGCCATTGTCAAGACCAGAATCATAGCTCTGTTGGTGAGACTGATATTTAAAACTATCCTGGTCCCTGTCTACAGGAGCCTGGTGGCCTAGTGGTGATGCATTGGGCTGTTAACCACAAGGTCGGTAGTTTGAAGCTCCCTGCTCCCTGAGAGAAAGACAAGGCTTTCTACTATTGTTAAGAGCTACAGGCTTTGAAACTCATGGGGATAGTTCTTCCCTGCCCTACAGAGTTGTCTATGTGGTGGCATCGACTCAATGGCAGTGAGTTTATTTGTTTGGGTTTGGCCCCAATCTAGGGAAAATGCAACTCTCCAAATCCTCTATGTGGTCCCTAATAATTGGCTCGGCATTGGCAAATGACAATCTCTGTACTTGCACTGCAGAGAACCGTTGAGTGTGCTTTTGCTAGTCATAGGCTGTTGCCCCCCGTGGACTTCGTTTCCCTGGTGGGGTGGAGTAAGGAGGTGAGTGAAGCTATTGATTGGATTGTATGATTCAACTCTGACTGGTCGCTAGCAGTCTTAATTGGAATTGCTCTCCTTCTTGGTATAAAAGCAGCCTGTAAGCAGAAGGGAGGGTTTTATTACCAGCAAGAGAGAAGAGCCAGGAGGGGAGTGCGTCCTTTAAGCCACGAGATCCCTAGCCTTGGACTCTTCTCGATGCAGGAGACACCTAGGACCCCAGAGGAGTGGCTGAACAGCAGCCTCCGCAGCACAACCAGCCTGAAACAGAGCGATGGACTCCCAGCCCACAAAGCGATGCAAGTCGGGTGCTTTGGGCAGGAAGAGGGTGTGAGGTGTTTATGGGGGAGCTAGGTTTTGCTAACCCACAGAGCTGGAGCTGAGTGCCGTTTTGTTGAGACCTACGGTGGAGTGGCTGCCTTTTGGGCATCCATTGATAGTCCTGAAAGAGCTCTATAATGTTGCCGGGTGCACCACTGGGTGGGCTAGAACCAACAACCTTTAAGTCAGTAGCGAGGAGCCGTAACCATTTGCATGATGGGGGATAGATTTTAGTGATCTTAAGGAGGTACGATGCATAAGCTCCCAACGAGTGAGTAAACTTGGATGTCTACAAGGACACTCCAGATTTTTAACGTGATCAGGTAAGTGGACAATGGTGGGGTTCACTTGAGGGAACCCAGGTGAGCTGGTAACGAAGGTGAGATGGGAAAATCAAGACCATGCTAACAGCAGCCGGTTGGAGATGCCAAGACACTGAGTTGGGTCCAGTAGACAGATCTGGCTGGAGACCGATTTGGAAGCTGTTCATATAACTAGGGAAGGGTCGACATCTTGGCAGTGAATGCAGAATGCGAGGTGGAAACCAGGAGTAGAGGGTCCACGAGTGTTTCTAAATTTGAGAGCTGACGTGACAGTGGAGAGAGGACATGAGGCTGTACAGCTCAGCCTCCCATGCCATTCGCCAACAAAGACAAGACAATAAACACTCAGAGGGATAGGAAGATGGGGAAGGCAAGATAGGAGAAAGTTTCAGGAAAGTGAGCGTAAAGACATCACAGAGATCAAATGGAACAGAGCTGAAAGGTGCCCACTAAACGTTGCAATTAACATCACTGGTGATTTTGGCAAGAACCATTCTGGTGGAGGTGGAAGCAGGAGCTGGCTGAGGCACGAAGAGAGGTGTGGGGTGCATTGGCAGTAGAGGCCAGAAGAGGAAACAGACAGTAGCTGGTAGGGGGCTCTGCTAGCCAATACAGAATCTTGAGCTGCTCACAGACTGAGAGATCAATGCCAGGGCAGGCTACCTATGGGGACCCAGCCCAGGAGATCAGAGAATGGGGTGGGGATAGACTATGTTTGACTGTCTTTTCGTTTTTGCCTTGCTGTAGTTTTCAGTTGGCTCTCTCCACTTTGTCATTGGTGTACGCTCCGGTTTAGAGGTCACTGCTGGCTCCACACGTGGGTGTGAACACACCTCTAAAACACCCACTCGAGAAATCGCCCCTTTTTGTTTTGGAGCAGGGCAGCCTGAGGTGGAGGTGGAGCCTCGGGAACTCCCGAGGATTTTCCTTCATTGCAAAGACAGACTTTGCCTCCATTAGGAAATATGAGTGGTAAGGACGACACCTTTCGTTTCTAGGTATTTACAACAATTTACTTCTTTCATTAAGCAGAATCCAGCTAATGGGTAGGATAATTATAAGTTCAAATGTAAGCCTCAGAGACACCATAAATCAGAATTTAGAAATGCATCTGTGATAGATGGGTGGGAGAATGTAATGAGTACCTCTGGTTGGTTTACGAGGCATTAGAATGCACACGGATCTCCTAGATGAGAATCAGGAAGGGGGCGGGAATCCCGCCGTTCCCTCTGGCTGTGCTCGCCGGTGCCTATTAGGTTGTAAACTGCCCCATCTTGTGGCTATACAGTGGTACTGGCGGTTTAGAAACTGGGTGCTCTTACTTGTCCAAAGACATCACTGTTGGCTCCTTGGTTCTGAAAGGTTATGAATGACAATGGCTGCGGCTTTGGAAGTCAATTGTGAGCCCTTTCTTCAGAGGTTGGGCTCCCATCTCCAACTCTTCTACCCAGGGACTCTCTGGGTCGCCGAGAAAGGTCAATTAGCCAAACCATTCCAAGTACTATACTAACATGTCATAAGGAGAAAACCCATCTCTGTAAAGCAAAGCCAACAACTACTTTATAAAACCAAACCAAACCCGTTCCTGCCGCATCCAAGAGATGAGCGAGAAAAGGGCTCCCTTGCTGCCATGCTACATGCCTGTAGCACAGTGTTTGTCGGAAGTGAAGGGCTGGTACATCTCCCTGCCGTGTCAAAGCAAGACTAGGGGACAGGCATCGGTCACCTTCTTCAGCTGTGCATAGGCTAACATAGTCGGGTCCATTTCAAAAGCTTAAGCCTAGTTGGGTCTGACTCATCGTGACCCCAAGGACAAAGAGTTGCCCCCCATCGGATTTTCAAGTCTGTAAATTTTGCAAGGGCCAACTGCCACAGTTTTGGGGCCCAAAGTTCAACCTCTGAACTTTTTTGTTAGCAGCTGAGCACTTTAACCACTGTCAGAAAGACAGACAGGATGGAGGGAAGGGGGAAGGGAGGAAAGGAATTTATTAAACAAAATCCTAAGAATAGTTTTCTGAACACATTTTCAGTAAAGGGCAAAATATTAAATATTTCTGGCCTTACAAGTGTTAACTTTCAGGGGTGTGAAGATGATCATGCCGTTAGGCTGTGTACCCAGTAAAACTGTAATGACAGACTTTCATCTATATATATACATTTAGTAATATTTTAATGTGTTATAAAATACTCTTCCCCAACAATTTACACATGTAGAAACATTCTTAGTGCCCAAGCTGCACAGAAACAGGATTTGGCAACCACTGCCCTCAAACCAGAACCAAATTCACTGCTACTGAGTTAATAGGACAGGGTAGAACTGCCCCTGTGGGTTTCTGAGGCTATACCGCATTCTGGGAGTTGAAAGCCTCATCTTTCTCCCTCAGAGCAGCTGGTTTTGAACTGCTGACCTTGCAGCCCAACTGACTAGATCACTTTAACTCTGGTTAGCTTCATGTGGTGCAACAAAGTATGTGCTTAGGAGAGGGCGGTTGGGGGAAATAGTACTGAAGAAAATTTTTGCTTTTTAAGTTAACACAACTTTAGACTTTTAAAATATGTTTTTTAGTACAATCAATATATTAATTGTAATTTAGAAAAAAATTAGCTTTGGGATTAATCCTGAAATAAACAAATTTATATGTCAAAATGTCTATGAATAAGCTTACATAAACCTCAGACAACAAACAAAGGGTTGTCCATAACCACAATTTGGAAAATTATCTTCCAGAATCATTCTAGACAAGTCTATATTTAAAAGCCAAAAATAGCTGTAACACATATTGTTTTAATAGTTACCCAGTTGCCTTTTCAACTTCAAATAAACTGGCCTCTTAACCTAGTGCAGAAGTGGGAGGCAGTCGATATTCAATCACAATAGCGCATGGCAATAAAAACAGTGTTTATATAGCAGTCTCTTTTGGCCTTGGCTGCCTGCGCTCTAAGAGGGAGTGAGAGGTGGTTCGGAGGCTGCACACCTTGGCTGCTCCCCGGATCCAGTCCTCATGCATTTGACCTTCTTGCTGCCCGTTGTGGTACTCCCGGCTCCACTCGTTTGTTACCTACATGGGGAAATTTTGGCTTTCAACCCCAAACTCAAAACTCACTGTTACTGAGTCAATACTGACTCACAATGACTGTATAGGACAAAGCAGAACTGCCGGGGGGGGGGGGGTGGTGGTGGTGTGTGTGTTTCCAAGAGTGTACCTTTTTATGAGAGTGGATAGCCTCTTCCTCAAAGTAGCTGCGGCTTCAGACTTACAGTGTAACTAATCACGATCCTCCATTCAGGCACAGCATATCCCACCACAGGGCCTCCCGGTAAGGGAACCCCTCCCTGTCTGGTGCTTGAAGCAACTCAAAGTTCTCCTACTCAGTGGGTATTCTGTAGGTAAGAAGTCCAACCCAAGGTTTTGGGAAGGTTCACAACCCCTTCATAGCCAGGCTAGGGATGCTGGAGGGTTAGATCAAAAGGATCGAATATTATGTAAACTACTCATGCCTATAAATGTTTTAATTGTTACTATTCTAAAGGATTAAAACTATTGGATTTCTAGGATAATAGGCAAGTTCCTGTTACTCTGCTTGGTGAGCTCTGAAGTCAATAAAATAGACTTTAATAATCTTCTTAAAGGTTTTACTGCTACACACTGAATCAGGAGGACGGGGAGGTGATGCCTTTGATCGACGGTGCTGGTGAGGCGCACTGGAAGCACCACAGACTGCCCGAGGAACACACGCACCCTGGTCTCGGAAGCAGCGCAGCCAGGATGCTCTGCAGAAGCAAGGATGGGGAGCCTGCATCTCGAATACTTTGGACATGTTGTCAGGAGAGACCCATCTCTGCAGAAGGGCGCATGCTTGCGAGGGTGGAGGAGGGGCGGACAAAAAGGAGGAGTCTCTCAAGGAGGTGGACTGGCACACTGCCCGCCACAATGGGTTCACAGAACCATCGTGAGGAGGGCGCAGGAGTGGGCAGTGCTTCATGATGTCCACGAGGTCGCTGCGAATCCGAACGGCTGGGCAGCACCTGGCAGCAGCAGCAGCAGAGGGCTTTTAGTCCTAGCATGAACTGGGCCGGGCAGAGCACAGGATGCCAGCAAGGCAAACTCCCCACCCGGTATTCCTGAGCCCATCAGGATGACCCCAGGCTCCCTGAATCATACAGCTCCTCTCCCATTCTCCTTCCTCAGGTGTTTTACATTCTGAGGGTGACACTGAACCTGCAATTGAAAGTGATTTGTCGTCAAAGTCTCCCTCCACACCTGCTTCCCAGAGTGGTTCCCACTGGCACGGGGAAGGAGCCTGTGGAGATAGGGCAAGATGTCAGCTACCTCCTTCCCCATCTCTCAGATAGAACCTTCTGGAGGGGCTGGGTGTGGGGTTTACCTGGAGGGGGAGATGAACCAGAGTTGCTAGACACTATGTTGACTTTTGGGGAGGGAGAGTCTGGAGGTGGCTGTGGGGTGCTCAGATGGAGAGGGCTCACAAGCAGTCCAAGACACACACCCCCTCACATACCACATGATTATAATAGACCAAGGGCTTATGGTTTATTTAGGGAACTTATGCATAAAGATCAAAATGAATCCACTGTACTTTTAAAATCAAGTCAGTGTTTTAAAGATAGGGACACACACACCATCAGAAATAAATTGTGTTAAACGTCACTGAAATAATTCTGAATTTATTCAACTGTAGGGATGGATTTAAAGAGGAATGCTTTCCTGGTGGCCTTTGAGTGGATTCTGCCTCACAGGGACCCTGTACATGTCAGAGTAGAGCTGTGCTCCCCACGACAGGCCGTGGTTGCTTTGGTGGCAGGAGATTGCCAGGCCTGTTCTGAGGCACCTTGAGGTAGCCTGACCTGCCAACCATCTGGTGAGCAGCTGGCAGCCCCACTCCACGGACAGGCGTTAGCAGACTGGGACCCCCTCAACATTAGTCCAGCATCACGCGGACATGAAGCCTACCATGATTCTATTACCGCACACGGCTCAGTGACATCTTCACTCTTTAGAAACTCATACTGTTCTGAAATGGCAGGCCGGCCATGCTGACACAGCGCATGACGGTCTCTTTAACCTGCATGCTCGGCCACAGCTGCCCAACGCCTGCGAAATACTCTGTGATGGACGGAAGAGACACGGTCAAGGAGGGCCGGCCCACGTGGATTTCAGACAAGCCCTTCCACATGCGGAGCACCAGACTGCCCGAGACACCCGTGAGTCTGGGCTGCCCTTGGATCAGCGGTTCTCAATATGTGGGTCAGGACCCTGTTGGGGGCCGAATGACCCTTTCACAGGGGTCGCCCGATTCATAAGAGTAGCAAAATGACAGTGATGAAGTAGCAATGAAATGATTTTGTGGTGGGGGATCACCACCACATGAGGAAGTGTATGAAAGGGTCGCAGCAAGAGGAAGGTAGAGCAGCACTGCTTTGGATTCTTTCTGGGTTAGGAAAAGGCCCAGGTAAACAGAAGGTGTGGCGGAACCAAGGGGCTAAGAGAACTCATGGCATTTGCCTGCCTCATGCTACCTGCTTGTCAGGATTGTTTCTCCCTGAAGCAGTTTTTGTTGTTTTTTGTTTTCCAGTTAACGCTGGCATTCAGTTGTGCCAGGATCCTGGTGTGGAATGTCCCACGTCTCCACTTACAGAGCAGAACGCCATGGCTTTGGGAGGACCACGCTCAAAGTCAAGGAGCTCCCGACGAGCCTCCGGCCCTGCCTCTCCCAGCACACCCCCAGCCGATGGATCATTACTGCTCCCACAGTCAACACTTCACAGCTGAGCACTTAATTGCCTTCTAATTGTTTTGTTTGTTGTGTTTCTCTAATTAGTCTCTAAGCTCCAAGGACAGAAACTCTTGCCTACTATTTTTCTGTACCCCCTTACGACTGGACCCACAAGAGTCCTGGGAAAATCCACGTGGACTGCCCGAAGGCTCAAACGGGACAGGCAAGACAAGCAGACCTGCGCCATCTGATGAATCAGCTGAACACTCTTTGGGAGGGATTGGTCTGTGCTGCCTGTGGGCCGGGCACTGGGCCCTGCCCTTGCTGAGCTCACAGCAGTCCCAGCACTTGTGACCTGAGCGACAATAAATGGAGAGCCGGGCTGTGGACGCCGAGGAGAGGTGGAGGGGCAGGGGGCTGGCAGGGGGCAGTGGGCCACACCTCCCCACGGGGTCTGATTTTATAGACGTTCACGGGCAGAAAGGCAGTTGAGGGGGAAGTGCTGTTGGAGCCAAGGCACCAAGGTGTTTGAATGCGTGGCATATTTGGGGCTCGGTCATCCTGGGATGGCTGGTGTGGAAGGTGTGGTGGGGAGGAGTTTGGAAAGGTAGGTAGAAGCCCTCTCTTTCAATAGTAAAGAAAAGAGTTTAAGAGCACCCCACCCCCAGGAACACTGGCGGGCCAAGAAGATCCAGCTTGTGTGTCCTACAGGCTGACAGAGTATCTCTGACTTGAAAGCCCTCCTGCAAACTAGCTAGCCTTTCAGCTCTTCTCTCGTGAGCATCAGATGCTGATCACTGTGGCTAGGTGCCCTTCATAAAGACCCTGTGCGAAATACAACTAAACAGCGTACAGTCCCGCGCCAGCCTCTCAACTGCTACTGTTCGAACCCATTGTTGCAGCCACTGTGTCGATCCACCTTGTTGAGGGTCTTATTTTTTAATTTCAGACCCCTCCACTTTACTAACCACCATGTCCTTTTGCAGGGACGGTCTCTCCTGATGACCTGTCCAAAGTATATGAGACAGTCTTCCCATTCTCATTTCCAAGGAGCATGCTAAGTGTACTTCTTCATTCTTCTGCTAGTGAGTATTCTTAGCCGAGACCATAATCCAAAGGCAACCACTTTCTTTGATCTTCCTGATTACAACACGATTTGAAAATCCCATTGTTTGGGTCAGGTGTGTCTCAATCCTCAAAGTGCTTTTCAGTTGCCTACAATAGGTCTCGTGTAGTAGCTTGTCCAGTCCAATACTTGGTTGGATTTCTTGACTGCTACTTCCCTGGATGTGGATTGTGGATGCGAGTCAAAGGGAATTCTTAACAACTTCCATCTTCTCTCCATTGATGATGATGTAGCTTTTGGGCCAGTTGTGAGGTGTCTGTCTTCTTCACATTGAGTTGCAGCTCATACCGAAGTCTACAGTCTTGGCCCTTCATCAGTCAGGGCTTCAAGTTCCTCGGGCCTTCAGCAAGCAAAGCTGAAACACAGGTTGCTGAGCCTGCCTCTGCTCTTGGTGCCGACTTCTTCTCCACACAGCCCAGCTTCTCCATCACGTGCTCAGCACCCAGGCTGAACAAGTGTGGCAAGAAGACACAACCCGGGCAGAGCGCGCTCCTGATTTTAAACTACTGCATTCTGATCATTTCCCTGTACATGCCCCCATGTTAGTTCAAGCCAGTTCAAGGCGGACTTCTGTAAACCTACAGTCAGGGGTCCTGGCTACACATTACTATGAAAAACCACCGTCACCCCGTATCGTCTTCATGGCAAAGCCAGATTCGGAAATGACTATAAAGAAAAACTCGACTTCACCATGGGGTTGGGGCAGACCCTGTACGGGAATAGTTAACTTCACCAAAGCAACAATGACACCCTCAGTGGAGAGGGTTTATGGTGAGATTGGATAGAATCTTGGAGAATTCGCACTGGCTTCCCTGGAGGTTTCGATCTTAGAGAAGTGCCATCAAGTCTTGGAACATGAGACAGGCATGTTGGATGGGGCAGCTTTCATTGGCAGCCCCAGAGTGGGCCTACCTTTTGTTAAAACCGGAAGTAGTAGTGGTTTAATGAAATGTAACAGGAACGTACCCCTCTATTACTGGGGGCTCCTACCCTTACTTCAAAAAGTGTCCCCGAAGGAACACCCTTGGCTGGGATTTTGAACCTTGATACCCTTAAAGAGGCACTGGGCCTGCAAAGTGTGCGTGGCGACCTCCTGGTCCAGTACTGTAGCAACTCTGCCCACTGAAGTCGTCGTCTCTAATTCTCCTTCATGCTCAACCTGTCCACGGCCCCTTGGACTCCATGCCTACCTCTAAAACTTGGCGAGTACACGACAGCTTTCTACAGAACCCTGACGGAAATGTTAACCCACATGCAAACTGGGAATGGCGACCTCCCTTTTAAAGGCCCCGCGCTCGTCGGGAGCTGCCCCATATAACTGGAACGCAGGCCGCATTTGTGGGTGTCCTAGTGCTGCTCTACGAGAAGTACCACAAGGGGGTGCTGTACAGCACAGGCCTGTCTCCTACGCCAGGAGGCTGAACATCCTGAGGGCAACCCCACCTCTTCAGAGGAAGCTCCAGGGAAAGGTCCTTGCTTCTTTGTAGCTTGTCCTTTGATGACCTCCACACAGCCCCCATCTCCCCGGCGGTCCTCAAGTGACTGGTTTGCAGCATGACCTCCACTGCCACCGCCTCATGAATGGAACCACCTACTCACCACCAGGGAAGCATCTACGTGTGTGGGGTTAGTATTTCCACAGATGAGGGCTGGTGGCAGACGTGGAGTTGAAAGATGACGGCGTTCCATGGACTCCTGCCTCGCGCCTGGGGTGGCATAACTCAGTCTATATCCGCAGGGTTTCCTGCATTAAGGCCAGCCTTCATGTTTTAGCAACAACACTAAACACCAAAAGAGATGCCTGGTCTACATCGAATGACTTCTTCACCCTGTGAATCAGCATCATGTTTTGGCTATTTATAAGTCAATGGGCTTTGTGCTAAAAAAGGAAAAAATGTCTCAAGGAAACCATTTGCTTATTTTGCTATGACCTCGATTCCTTCCCTCTTCCAGAGGCGTGGATCATCCTGTGCCTTATTTAACTGCAGAACAGGCAGGTTAAGGCAAGATTTTCTTGATGGGAATCATAACCAGCAGGTAAAGTAGACTTTTCCTGGCCCAGGTGGTTTGGATGGATTTTATTTCGTCCTTGCCTATCCCTGGGAGATACCACAACTCTCCCACCTGCCAAGGAACTGTCTGGGGTTACCAAGTTCAAGTTGCCCAGGTCACACGTGAACTTATCTGCTCCCTCTGGTGGGTCTTCTATTTCCACGGTTGCAACAGAGATCCAGATAAAAAGCACCCCAACTGGAAAGCAGACTGAAGTGAGTGCGAGTCATCCCACCCCCCAATAAGAAAAAGACTGTCATCGAGCCCCGGTATTTGCCTCAAGCTCACACCCCCGCCCAGCACAGGTCCCATCGTGGCTGCCTTCCCCTTTGTTTGCTGACCTGCATCTTTCCCGCCTCACTTGCTGGAGTCACTGCTGCATTCGAAGACCAGCTGCATGACTGGACTTCTAGAAATGGGTGGAAATAGGCCATTACTTTTCCATTTCATTTTCCCACGAACTTTGTGCAGTCCCTTCGTATTTTCCTGTAACAGAAGGTCTCCTTAAGCCAGTGGTTCTCAATACAGAGGATAGACAAACCCCTTTGGGCACCTTAGGATCCATCCCTAGGAAAACGTACCTATGGAGAAAACCATTTCCAGGTCACCTGTCTTTCCAATGCTCTTCATTCCCATCCGCTTCCTGACTCTGACAAGGCTCTGGATTGGTTGAGGAGAACGAAAACGCTGACGCGTCTATTGGGACGTGGCTGGCATTCCACGGCCTTTACAGTCTCCTGACTGTGGCAGACTAAGCGCTCACAAGGAGAGCGGCATTTTAGCTTATGTTGTGGGCACTCTGTTTGCAGCTATCATGTCCTGCCTGCAGTGGTTCAAGAGCACAGACCGTGGAGCCGGAATTCCATGTTTAAACCTGCCACTCATGAGCTGTGTGATCTTGAGCAAGTTACTCAGCCTCTCTGGGCACTAATTTTCTCAGTATTTACCTCAGAGGACTGTTAGGAGGATCACATAAGTACTTATTTGTACGACATTCAGGAAGGTATTTTCATGACGCTACAGAAGCATCTGATTTCAAAGCAATTATCATGTCTATAAAATTTAAAAAAAGATAACTCCTATAGTCCTTCCCAGAAGCTATGGTGGTGGAATGGTAAGAGGCTTGGCTGCTAACTAAAAGGCTGGCGGTTCGAACCCACCAGTTGCTCATAGGAGAGCCATGGCAGTCTGTTTCCATCAAGATTATCGCCTTGAGAATGCTACGGAGCAGTTCTCCTTTGCGCTACAGGCTTGCTCTGAGCCAGAGTTGGGCTGATGTGGGGAGAGGTCAAAAGCTTACAGACATCCTCCCCAGGGAAGTCAGTCACCAGACTACAGGGTAGGCCTCTAGGGTAGTTAGTCAACCAGACTATATGGCAGGCCACACTCCCTGCTACTGGGGACAATAAACTATTCCTCCTTGAGGCCTGAGACCAAGTGTTCACACCCTACTGATAATGGTTCCTATGGAGATCTAGGGAATAGGTCAAAGTTAGGCTGCCATCCTGAACCTAGGATCTGCCCATCTTGTCACATGTATAACCCCAATCCCTCCCCTTCCTATTGTGTATATGTCCCTAGACCACCCCCCTCTCATTACTGTACTACCTATAGGACAGCCCCTTTCAGTGACATATGTCCTCACCTGTAATTAGGGGGCTTGCATGTCCCCAGATAATATAAAAGGGGCCGGGGCTACCATTAAACCCTCTCTCTCTTCCTCCACGTGGACCATCAAGCGGGGCAGAGGTGAGCATGCTACCATGAAACGTGTCTGACTCCCATTTATTTCAATACTTCTATCTCTCATGCTCTCTATAACTTTACTATGATCTTTACTTATTATCGCTGTACAATTGCGCTTACCGGACCCGTAATGATGTGTTAGGGGCTGGCTTCCCCTGACAGGCTGACAGCACACACCAGAGCCCTCCAAGAGCCGTGTACACAGTAGACTCACTGTGAATTAGTCGATGTGGACTCTTCACAGGCAGACATTAACCAAATGCTAACAGTCAAAACCCAAAAGTGATTTTACAAGAGAATGACTGCCACGTAGAAGAAACCATAGAAAACATTTTCTACAATAACCGGGGAGATGAGCAATGCACTGGGCTTTGCAGGAGGGTACTTCAGCTTTTCATTATTTTTATTACAGTGTAAGGATGTGATATGAACATAGATGCTCAAGAATTTAATCAACCTTCACAAGTAACACAGAAACTTATACATCAACTCTCTGGAAAGGAAAACTGAGCATTGAGGGTCTCATTCTTGAAGTAATATTTTAATTAAGGAACTGAGTGGATTTATAGTACCTCTGTCTCCAGTTACTTTTGCCTTCAAATACCCACCACTAAATTTCATCAGTTAAAATGCCCCAGATCCTCCCTTGAAGGGACCCCAGGAATCCTCTGGCGAACTCCTCAGTTTAAGACTTTGAACAACACTCCACTTACTCCATTCTTCTGAACAAGGTCTCTTGCCTTTCCATCTTGAGAGCATGTGGGGAACCGGCAACAATGAATCCCAATCTAGTCCTACCACTGAATTAGGAGCCTGCTCTGGATGGTCATGTAGGAAGGGGTGAGATTTCTCCTCTGCAAAGTGAGGTGCCATGATTAGGCTTTACTGAGAGCTCCGTTCAGGTCCAGTATTCTATAGATTATGTCTCTAAAGTATGATGGGGCTTCGAAAGTTTCATGGAAAATGGAACTGAGGGATAGTGGAATTGCCCCACCAACTCTTTTGCGCTCTCTCCTATCTCCTGAGAAAGCCACAACATAAAGTAGAAGAATGAAGCTAAGCAACTTTAAAAAAAATTTTAAACTTTACAAAGTAGCATTTAAAAATAAGCAAACTCCCAACTCAAGGACAAAACAAAAACTGGAAATGTTGCCCTCACATTGGTCAACAAACATTATTGTATGTCTGTCACATGTCAGGCTGCTTTTGCAGTGTTTCCTCCTGTCCCCCATGGAGAGGTGGGGGAGAGATAGGGAGCATGACACTTAGCGCTTCTTCCACGTAAACTTTCTGCGGGCTCCCTCTTGGCCTGGCTTCTTCCGTTCTCGGACACGCGGATCAGTAGTAAGTAGTCCAGCTGTAGAATAGAGAAGAGAAACATGTATGAACCATGGGAAATGCACGTTGCCAGCAGGAAGTAGTGGCCTGCATGGAACTGTAGGCACTGTTGGCAGAGAGAAACCATGGGAAAAGCCCCCAAACCTATAAATAACAGTTTAACAGCCTGGGAAAAACTCTGGGCAGCAGGGTACTTTCCCTCTATCGGGATAGTCTTCCAGTTTCAAGGAGTATAATGATTTCATTCCTATTCCTGTCTGCTTTCCTTATTCTGCGACTCCTTTCTGGTTTCTCAGTTTGGTCAACTGAAGAGCCATCTGCTCTTACGTGGCCAGTCACTGCTCACTGCAAAGGAACTGATCCCACATGCTGATTGTTATGAACATAAGAAAAATTCATGGAGACCAGAGGCAGAGAAGAAAAACAGCAGGTAGGACTGATCCTTATTATTAGTGGATTCTGGATTTGCTGATTTTCCTGCTAAAATTTACTTGCAACCTTCAAGTGACACTCCTGGCACTTTCATGGTCATTCACAGATCTTCACAACACTGAAAACGTTGAGTCACACGGCATGTATATTCCCAGCTGAGACTGAACAAGGCCCTTTTGTTTCAGTTTTCAATGGTAAAAAAAGGTATCCTTTTCATGGTGCGTGTAAAACCGTGTTTCTTACAGTTCCATGCTTTTGATGGGCGATTCCACTGTTGAAACAACCCCCAGGTTAGTGCCAATGTGCCATCCTGTGTCCCTGAGTTCAAGAGGGTTGTAACGGGCTTAAGGAGAAATGCAAGTTGGATAAGCTTTGTTCAGGCTTGAGTTACAGTGCGGTGAGTTCCACGTTAGTGAATCAATGACACACTACTAATTAAGGGGTCTTTAAACACATCCCAAACTACACATTGTTTGGCTGATGACTATATTGTGACCAGAGGCTTGCAGGAACTGAACTCAGTGTTCTCCCCAGCCAGCAGTAACATCTGAATACACGGTAACTCAGTGTTCATGGTGACTTTGTAAAACACAGCTACCACGAATAACAAAATTAACTGTACTTAGATATCACATATTATACAAAGCACAAAAATGATTCATCAAGCATTTGTGAAAAGAATCTGTTCGATTGTTGTGATTTGCCTGATAATACAGCTCCTCGGGACTTTGTTTCAAAATCTAAGAGTTCATTTTTTTAGTTATGTTTTCAGTGCAAGCAATGCATTCTACACCAAAAAATTCAATTCAACCCAGAAGCTCCCGCACTCTTAATCAGCAGGAACAATGAAGAGTTTGGGCAATTAAGAAGTTCTTCTGTGCATATGGTCCACATAGAGGAGTCCCAGTGTATTAGTGAAGATCACAGATTTCATAGAATACCAGTGACCAGAACACTCTTAAATTGCTTTTACTCTTCCAAGAATGTGTTTGATGTCCTATTATGCAAGGTCTAAGTATGTACTTATAGGTCTGTTCACGGACACCGGTCAAGGGAAAACGTCAAACATATACACAGCCCTAAGTTTACTTGTGCTTAGAGAGTACAGAGAAAAGTAACATCACTTTGGACAAAATGCAAGTAAGATCTGTCTAAATTCTGGCTAAAGTTATAAATAATAATGCTTTATTACTTCCAGATATGTACAGGACCTTCAACCAGAAGAATTATAAAGGCCCTATCAATTTATTTTAATGACTAGATGTGAATCACACATAATGGTGAACTGTTTATATGCCAATGGGTTTTTAAGAGGTTTAACAAATGAATTGGGCTACACAAGAGGCAGCACTTCCGGTTCGAGTGGCCAACCCAGACTGGAGGGCCGGAGGGCTTGCTGAGATCCCCTCATCCACCCCTTTCCCTCGGCCAGGGAAGACATACAGACCCAGAGGTGCCAAGTCAGCAGCACACACAGCTGACACTGCGTCAGGCGTGCAAAGAGCACCTCTGATGTGCTGCTCTGAGCCTTACAGCAGTGCCCAACGAAGGAACAGCCTGCCGTCTTTGTCGCACTGTGCAGGGATCTGGTCACAGAATGGAGTTCAAAACACAAGACAATTGAAGTAGCAGATGTGGAAACAATAAAAATTTCCATTAACTGTGGAAATTAATACCTTAATAGTTTTATCAATAAATCAAGTATTACAAATTAGCCATGACAAAATAAAAGTAGCCAACTTAGCTGTTAAATACAATAGAGCTAAGTGCTTATACCTTTAGGCCCAAATAGGCTTTCCCAAACCTTAGGACTGAACATGACATCAGGGCTACCAGAGTCCACTCCATCCCCTTTTGCTAATTCAAGTTTACATCTTTTCTCATTCATTTCAGTAATTAGTCCAAGAAAAGGAGGGCCCTTGGTAGTGTAGTGATATGTTGGGCTGTGCTCCACGAGGTCAGCAGTTCAAAGCCACCAGCGGCTCTGTGGGAAAGAAACAGGACTTTCTACTCCAGTTAAGAGTTAGTCTTGGAACGCCCAAGGACAGTCCTACACTACCCTATAGGGTTGCTATGAGTCAGCGTCCACTAGATGGCAGCGAGTTTGGTTATAACTGGAGACCTAGTGGCAACGTGGTTAAGGGTTGGTTGAGTAGTTTGGGCCTGCCAGTGGCTCTGCAGGCAGCGATCTACAAAGATTACAGCCAAGAGAAATGCATGGGGCCGTTCTAACTCTGTCCTATAGAACTGACTCGATGGCACGCACCAGCAAAGGGACGGGAATCAGATCTCCTGATAGGAAGTATCAGGACAATCATGTCTTTCCAGCTTAGACACCTACCTTGTCTCATCCACTCGACCTCATCCTCCGTGACAAAACTGCATAAGGCCTTTGCTGTGGCCAGGCGTATTGCTCCAGCCTGTGCTGACCTTCCGCTCCCCGAGACCGTGCAGGTCACATCATGTTTTCCAAGCCGGTCAAGGAAGTGAAAAGGGAACATCAACTGCTCTCTAAAGCACAAGTGCATATAGTGAGGGTTATGATAAACTGCTGACATATAAAAGCCCGACTGTGCATGTCAATCGCACATCTTTCACACTCCCCAATTAATCTATTAACCAAGCCATAGAAACCCCGACAGTCCTGCTGCTTAGAATGCTGCGCTGAAAGCCCTTTGGTTCATTCCTTTTACCTGGGGACAGTAGCACGTTTGTCTTGCACTCTTGTTGACGCCCTATATCTCATGTAATTTTACAAGGCTTGGAAGTAACCTCGTCATGAAGTCTTACAGTTGGAGGACTCCATTCGTAAAAACGAGTCCAGCTCCTCTGGGTGCAATGACAGCTATAATGTAAGCTCCCAGGCGCTTGTCAGAAGCTATCTGGATTCACTAAATAGTCTACTTAGTTTATTTGGATAATATATGATGCCCATCTCCATGTGCTTTTGGTTTTTAAAGTTACTAAAATGAAATTCAGCTCTCCCACCCTTACTGAAACACATTCTAATACACACCTCTAAACTCCAGAATCCCTTGAGGTTCCTGTTGCCAAGTGGCATCCCATAGCACCAAGTCAGACTGTTTCACTCGATCCACGTGACCCTGGGCCATTACCACCACTGCGCCAGAACATCATGGCATAATAGCATGACCTTGGACCTGCCTTAGGTCAATAAGACAGATGCTTACAGACACTGGTTATGTGCCAGACCCAATGCTCACAGCCACCTGTCACCTACTCTTTTCTGCTGTTTTGTCATAACTCTGCTGAGTCTTGGTTTGGAAAAGTCCGTTTTCATTGTATTTGTTTGCTCTAACAGTGACGTTTTCTTGACCGCCCCCCCCCGCCCCAAGAAAAAAACCAAAACCAAACAAACACTTATAAAGGTGAAGATGGATAAGGACCTGTGAATACTTGCTACTTTTTATACCAGACTGGCAAGAGAATCAAAGCAGATTAGACAGGAGAGCTTCAAAGGGCACTGTAGATGGAATTGGAACAAAACTAGTAGAAAGGAAGTAATTCCTACAGCCACACAAGCAGTGCTATATTACTTTTCTGGACATATGTTTTCAAAGTAACAAAGTTAAGAGTAGCAATATGCTTTAAAATAATATAGTGGCAAGCCATATTATTATAATACATTTTAAAAAGTAAGAGACTGATCTTCTCATTCCATCGTTTCATTTTCCAGTGAGATGATAGTGGGTGAGAGACAATCTATGGGGTTATCATGTGCGCACATCACAGGAAATGTCTGCATCCTTCACACACCATTAAGTGGGCTATGATATCGGAGCAGTTACTAAGAGAAGTTTATGAGCAATTATTTGTTCGACACTTTAAGTCTTTATCTGTGTCTTAATTCCAAAAGTCCTCAACAATGTGCACATGGATAAAGCTAACATAACGAAAGTAAACATTTTTTTAAATGAAAGATTTTATTATTTCGTCACCAAGCCTCTGTCTCAGTAATGGAGCTGGGGGCCAAGGTAAGAAGGAGCCATTACCAAGACCCTGGGCAGCTGCCGAGTCCTTGGGACCGCTGTTGCACTGCACTAACATTGAATTAGATTTCGGTTTTAATGGTAAAAACTGAAATGGTCATTATACAGCTATTAATTTTAATTAATCTGGACTGCAGACTAATTCATGCAAGAAATAATTACATGGCATGGAAATATTTCATAATCCATCTTCTCTCTCAGGAATCTAAGATGAAATTCTGAGTTAAAAGAACCACATTTATTTTGCTCTTTGGAAGACTTCCTCATTTCTACAAGTATCATCTCTGAATTTTAATTCTATAGTATAGAATTTAATATATAATGACATACTGTTATTTCTTCTCTAATTGCTTAGAATGCTAACCTCATCTCTTCTATTAAATGGTGAGGGCTGTGCAAAAAATTGGATTTTCTTTTGTACAGATGATCAATTAAGAGTTGGTTTACTGGGGGACTGGCTGTTCCAAATCAAGGTTTTAAGCTTTGTATCCTGTGGCCCAGGCACATAGCAATGATGCTTGTTGTAGAAAAAAAATTTCTGATGCCTCTGGGAAGACAAGAAAGTCAACATTTCCAATTATCTGCTTAGACCATTTGCGTTAAAACAGCCTACAGAAAGGATTCTGAAAAATAAGCAGTTCAATTGACTCTGGGGCAAGCATGTCAGAGACCATCTAGCTCACCTCCTCCAGCGTAGGAGAGTAACCTTTAAGCATCTTGCCTAAAGCCCCACAGCTAAGAAACAGAATCGGAACCAAGGTCACCTGATTCTTGACTCAGTAGTTCTCGGGCTGGCTAGTGTAACTTCACAGCTAAATTTCTAAGTTCCTGAGCTGCTTCTGCCAGGGGGAAGAAAGGGCAGTTCTGGGTTGGAGTCCTGCCCTAAGTCCCTAGAGCGACTCTAAAATGGCGAGGTCATCTGGGTTCCCCTTTGCACCAACAACTTCCCAAATGAATAGTAAGTTTCTTGAGATGGGAATCAAATTTTAAATAGCTCTGATATCTTCAATAAGACCACTCACACAGAAGATTCTTGGTAAATGTCTGCCGAATCCAAATACAAGGATACAGCATTAGGATATACTTTAACTGTGAGCTCTAGCCATAGCTGAGACTTGCTCTAAGTCATCGGGAGTTGCATCTTAATAGACAACAGCTCAAGTGCTATTGCTCCGAGTAGTGCCATCTCTCTGCTGAAGCGCTAATCTCTAAGGTAAGGACCTCTCGCTGGCTGCTAATACGGAACCCAAGAGCTTCCTTTGAGGATGATGCCAGGATTAATTTCTGTTACATACACTTACAGTGGGGCTACTTCTTGACACAGCTATGCACACAGTGCATGGACGTTTCTGTGCAGAAGCTTCTACTTCTTATACAAGCATAAGGATGAAGACTCTACATCTCCGACCTTCCAAAACACGACTTGTAGGAAACAGGCAAAAACTTAGAAGAGAAGGAATAATTTAACAGGTAATATTAACTGTCTGAAGAAGAGGCCTTTATATAGTAACTCACATAAGGGTCCAAAATAAGTATATTGGAAGATAAGAAAAATTGTAATATCTATATTTAAAGTTATCTCCTCTAAGATACAAAGTTAAAAAAATATAAAACTGCCCTACTTAATACTGGGACTATACAAGGTCTGATGACCTCTTATTTTAACCAGTAAACAGCAGGATTCTTTGCATACTTTCCCTGTACTTTTACCTAGAGATAATTAAAAGAGAATTTTGAAAAAGCTAGCCTAAGAAACTTATATACTTTCTCACTGGTTTGAGAAATTATATTCATTTTTAAAAAATTCAAACAAATATAATGAATAAAACAAAACACCACACCATCCTTTTAAATTGACCACTATGTATTATGCTGTGCATTTTCTTTGAAAACAAGAAGCAATCAGGACTAACCTGTCCTGTCTCACTGGGAAGTAAAGCATATAATCAGTTCCATTGATTTTGATCCTGCCGCTTCCGTGTTCATATACAACTGCTTTTGCTCTGGCACTCTTTCTTTTACCTTTAAAAACATTTTTAAAGACATGAGACGCCCATTACATTTTTTCTCTAGAAGAGAAATCTAGAACGTTACATATATAAAAGCTCTACCACTGTTACAAGTTAAACACAAACAAAACATGGAAAATGTTCCATAATCAACGCAGTACAGCTTATTGAAGTACACTATTATGCTTAATTCGATTTTAGAGATATGATTTTAAATGAATTTCAGCAGCAAGAAAAAAAATTCCTATTTACATCTACTTTTACATGGTCTTTTGTCAGTACAATTAGAGTAATTAAAACAGAAACACATGTATAATCTGGTAGGATATAATTGGGGAGAAATAAACATTGAGAATGAGTTTGGAATAATGTTAGATTTTTAGAGTTGCAAGCATATCTCTTAATAAACCAATTCTGAAAAAAGTTAAACCCTGCCAAATGCCTTTGTATAGGTGTCAGGAAATGGGAGTTAATGGTCTGAAACGTTTTCACAAGTTCCACAGTTTTCATTTCTGACATATGCAGATTCACCGTGCATATTCATTTTATTTAAGAACCCTTTCTCATAAGCCTTTATCAATACTATCAGTTGAAACTGTGGAACTAAAACAATGTAATATAAATATTCAAACAAAAAAAATTTTTAATGTTAATATGTGCAGATAAGTATGTGTCTACGTATTTTCCTGGCGGGACACAGTAAGGCTCAGTTTTTCTAAACTTGAACCAAATACTAAAAATTAGGGGATCCAAGGTTGCTATAGCAAAAATAAGCAAACGAACCAACGAAATAAAATGAATGCCGGAGAGCAACAGCTAATCAAAATAATTGTAGTTTCTCAAACGTGGCCGGATTTGTTTTCTCTCCACAGACTGCCATTACCCTCGCCTGTGCTGAAGGCCATTCCTTGCTCGTCAAACTGCACAGGTTCAATCAGCTGTTGTCGGGATTGAATAGTTACACTCCTGCGAAACCTCTGCACAAAGTCTTCTTCACCAGCGTTGTGCTGCATTGTCAATAACCTTTCCAGCATCCGAATGAACTGCGCATACTGCAGACAATAAAAATTCATTAGAAGATGCAAGTGTAATTGCATTTGCTAAGTTTTTTCTATTTTTATAGACTTGATATTTCCAATGTTGCTTTTCTTGATGAATGTTGACAGGATGACACTTCTGCATCTTCATGCTGCTTTTAAAACAGCATGCAAACGCATCGTTTCCCGGCCTAGTGTTAGGATTAAATCTTTTATTTCAGGAAACGAAGAAACTATCATTCAAGGGGGTGGGGCAGGGGATCAATTTCTCTGTATTGTGATTATAGAAAATTGAGATTTAAATTCCTTATCAAAAAATATTTAGAGGATCTGAAAGTATAATTTCCAAACTCCTATTAGAATTGTATCAAGGAGCTTTGTAAATGATTTCAAGTAAGTTATGTACAGTGAGTTTGATTTTGAGAAAATGTGCCTCAAATTATATTTCATAATACATTTGGCAAATATATCTTTGGCTGTTCAAGCTGTGTTACTTTAAATGTTTATGATTTCCTTTAAAACTGAACAATCAAGCTATTTAAAAATTCAAGAGATACTTGACTTAAAGGGCAACCTCTTGAAATAAATTATCCTTGCTACTCTGTGCATTTTTTTTAATAGTTCTTGAACATGTGATTAGAAAGTAAACAACTTGGTATTAACCCCTTAAAATTAGAAGCCAGAATAATCATTCTAAAGTGTTTATGCAGGAGGAAACAACTAATACTTGAGATCTCTAGTTAAGATGGATTATGAAACCCAGATTTTGATAACCTTATTTAAGTAGGGGCTTTTACAAATTTTTTTTGCCAGTCCTGAAAACCACATTTTCTATATTGCCCTTGTCTTTATAATGAAAAATCTGCCATTAATAATTGGAACTATATCATGCTCGCCTAGCACTCCTGACCACTCTGACCGTGGACATAATATAGTCCTTGGATAGACTGGGAAAACAATGGAGAACAAAACTCAAATTCCTAAAAAGTGGCCAGTCTTCCTAGATGAGAGATAAGAACAACCCCCAAGACTTATTACCCTACAGTACACACTTTGAACACTGAAGTACAGCTATTTCTGCAGGCCCATCTTTGCAGTCAAGTAGTAAATTGGCTTATAAAATATACAATGCTGCCTGTCCTTGAACAATTAATTACATGAAACCTAATGATTAACACTGACCCCAAGCAAAGGTGTTAAGGCAAAGAAGGGAAACTAGGTCAATGGGAACAGAACAAGCAGAATGGAAACAATAATATAAGAATGATGACAGACTGTAAAAACTGTAACCACCAGCACAGAACAATTTGTAAAAAATTGGCAAAGGGAACCCTGATTTGCTATGCTAACTTTCACTTAAAACACAATCAAGTATTATTTGAACAAACAAACACAAAGCCACCAGGCCCCTGTCTCTGCCTTGGGTTTGGGATGGAGAAAAAAACCGGTAAATTAAAATGAGAAGAAATGCTTCAAATATAATTTCTGTGCTATTACAATAAAAGACAAGGTACTTCTCTAGATAAGGATAAAATCCTCAGCCACCTAAGGCACTGCCCAGACAGAGTGCTATTCTAAACACCACCCTCTCTCGGCAAACTCCATCGACCCGCCCATCTTCCACACCCTGACTCCCATTCCAATCCAGGGAGGCAAGTATCAGCCTGGCTGTGAATTCTTGGGAAGTCACTGACCACTCTTACATTCCACCTCCATTCTTAGCCATAGTCATCAGCATTTCTTTTGACATGCAGTATCCTAAATGTGCTGAGGATTATCATCTATATAGAGAAAGATGGAATGCGGCTTCCAATGCAGGAGAATAGAGACTTTCCCAGTTAAGAGTCAACTGCGGTAACACTGACTTGGCAGCAAGGAGATCAGGAATGAACTGTGGGGAACTAGTACCCAAATGCCTGACACCTTGGTGAAGCTGGGTGCAACTGTTCCAAATGGCTCTAGAGATGACCTAAAGCAGGGGCCACTACCTTGTGGGCACAAGAGTCCCCTGGAAAACCTGGTAAAATATTCAGGCTCCTGGATTTCCTAGAGATCTTGAGTTGGGTTGGGGAGAAACGGGGATATGGCGTTTCGTGATCAACATTCCCAGGGATTCAGACACAGGTGGTTTTGCAGCTCCCCTGATGAAAGGCAATGACCTGACCGGTATGCACACAGAGGTAAGCCAGGAAGCGGCAAATTGCAGGCTGGTGGCCCAGTTGCTTCATCCCTTTTCTACTTAACCTGTAACAGCGCCTTACATTTATCATTAGCTTATAAAATTAGCTATACGCTTTACTGAATGAGATGAAACGAGACATCTGCCACACTCCCCTAAAACAACTGGCAAAGGACACAAGGGCACTTATAAAAAGAGTCGTTGGGGAATAGGCATGTCACTTTCATGACCACTGATAAGGCCCTCCCATGGCAGAAATCAGCGCGAAATGTGTTTGTATCCTTTTTTTAAGGGAAAAATGTCTTAGGAACACCTGCCTCGGAGGAACATTATTATTAGGATCCTAAATACAGTAATTGTCTGCATTCTTATGGCACAGGTCCCCTTAAATTAAAAAGATTAATTACTCACATCTTGATCTGACAGTTTTTCCACTAACATTTCTTCTAGTTCCTCCTTAATCAGCCATCTGCTGCCAATCAGGTCTCTGTTAAAATATCACATATATTCTCTTTTTAATTAATCATGCAATTAGAGTTATATCACAAAAGATCCCACATACAGTTGCAACTCATGATTCAGACACACTTATATAAAATATAAAGCCCCAGTCCACATAAATGCCTTTTTGAAATATATTATATCTCATCTCTGCAACCTACTTTAGAAAATACACACAGAATATCAACTATTCTGTCTTAGGAGTTAAATATGCCATTGTGGAACTTGCCTGATACAAAAAGTCTAGCCAATTTCTTAAAGAATAAAATTGTGCCTGCTTCTCATGATGTATTTGAAAGACAAGCTATGGAAGCATGGTTAATCTGTCAGCGAACTGATCAGAACAAAAACCCCACTATGCAATTGTGACTCATAGTGACCCTGTAGGACAGAGCAGAACTGCCCCAGAGGGTTGGCAAGGCTGTCGATCCTTGTGGGAGTGGACTGCCACCACAGCTCTCTCCTTCGGAGCAATGGAGAGGTTTGAGTCTCTGATGTCAGTTAGCAGCTGGGCACTTGAACCACTGCGCAACGAGGGAGGGCTCTGTAGTGAACTGGCTCCAAGGAGAGCACACTCACTGTCCTTGAGTCAATTCTGACTCTTAGTGGTCTTCCCGGGCACAGCGGAACTGCCCTGTCGGGCTCCAGAGCTGTAAATCTTCATGGAAGCAGAATGCTGCATCTTCCTCTTAGGGAACAACTGGTAGGTTTGAACTGCTGGCTAAGTCGATAGCAGCCCAACCGGTAACCCACCTATGCCCCCAGGTAGGTCTCCTTTTCGTGACCTCAAGTTGTAAGAGATTGCAGACATAGGGTAGTATTTACGATGTCAACAAGGCATTCTTAATAACAGGTAGAAAAATGTGAATAACAAGATCAGAATTGAAAACGTATTGCTTATGCAGATGGCTCTGGATTCACCACTGTTTGCCAACTGGAACCCACATGGAAAAAATAGAAAATATTAAAGCTTGCAAATGCAAAGCTAATGTGCAGTGGGTGTGTGTGTATGTATGTAATCCTACATTCTGCGGTAACCACATTCGAATAAGAGTAACTAAGTATCACTTAATACATAAATCTAGAATGAAGTAACAACAAAAACAACTACATTATTTGCTTTTTCCAAATAAAAATCGCCTATTATTTTGAACCCTAACTTTTTAATGACTGATGCTTAAATATTGTGTTTCATTTGTAGTTCAAACTTTGTACACATTTTAATGCCAAAAAAGGATAACTTTTGAAAGCTGGGCAACATCCGCTATCAAAAGTTCCCCCTTTTCTGGGGCATTAAAATATGTGCAAAGTCTGGGGTCTTAAAGGCTTGAAGTTAAAAAAAATGGCCATCTAGCAGAGAAGCAACAAGCCCACATGGAAGATGCACAATAGCCTGTGCGATCGTAAGGTGTCGAAGGGATCAGGTAACAGGCACCAAAAGACCCCAAACAAACAAACAAAAAACATATTGTAGAGAATGAGGGGGACAGAGCAGAGCCCCAAAACCCATTGGTAGACAATGGAACATTCCTTCATAGAAGGGTCAAAAGGAAGAATGAGTCAACCAGGGCCCAGTATAGCACCAATGAAACACACAATATTCCTCTGGTTCCTTGAGGCTTCCTCACCCCCCCACCATCATGACCCCAGTGCTGTCTTTCACTTTGGCCGAGACCAAAGCATGCACACTGATACAGATAAGAGCTTAGGATACATAAAGTCCAGGAACAGGAATGGGAATAGTTATACCAGAAGGGTAGGAGGAAGATAGGAGGAGGAGGGGAGGAAAGGGGAACCAATTGCAATGATACACACACACACACACACACACACACACACACACACACACACACACACACACCACCCCACCCCACACACCCTCGGGGGACAGACAACAGAAACCGTGGGGGAAGAGATACAGTGGTCATGTAAATCAGTTGGTGTAAAATATGAAAACAATTATACAAATATGAAAATAATGTATAATTTATCAAGGGGTCACAAGGGTGAGAGGGGGAGGGAAGATAAAAGGAGCTGATACCAAGGGCTCAAATAGAAAGTAAATGTTTAGAAAATGAAAAGTACCATATGTATAAATATGTTTGATACAACTGATATATGGATTGTTATAAGAGTGTAGGAGCCCCAATAAAATGATATATTAATTAAAATAAATAAATGGAACTTACTTAGTCGTCTTTTTCTCCAGGGCTAGACCTTGGGCTTGCAGCTGGGTTTGGGTTTGACGGGTTTCTAGTTCTAGTAGCTTGCCGTACATTTCCTATAGCAAATGAAACATGCACACTGCTGTCAGGCTGGCCACCGCCACCCGAGCCTCGGACACTCAGAAACCGTCACAGGATTTTCATGATTCCATTTACCTCCACTGTTCAACGACCTTCGGGAAGCCCCCTCAGACTTTATATGTCCCCTTCTCAAGTGACCTTCTGAAATCATCTAGTTACAGAGTAAAAAGACCTGAAGAATGTTTTTTAATATTACTAGAGGTTTCTCCCACTATCCAAAAATAGAGCAGTCGGAAACGTTTCTAGGCTGAACTGGTATAAAGCTAAGAAGCAATCGCCTTGAGTTTATATGGGGAAAATGTCTGCAATTTCCCAGTTCACAGAAATCATCTACGAAATCACAGCATGTTACACATACAGCCTCAGTCTTCACCCCCCCCCCCCCCCGAGCTCACCGGCACAGCATAAAGCTCAGGTGGACGGCCAGATGCCGAGGGCAGTTCTCAGGGAAAGGGATGCCTTCCCCACTCAGGCTGGCCCTCTCCCTGCTCAGGGTGCCAGCTCACTGGCAGACAAAGGTTGAGGGCTAGTTCTGAACTAGCACTGAACTTTTTTGGCTAAAAGTGAAAATCTCCTTTGGAAATATTTTCTTCAGTGAAAGCAGGCACTAATGTACAGTTTTAGAGAAAGTGAAGTGTCGTAATGAAAACTTGGAAAGTAAGGGCGATTATTGTATTTCTACCCTACACAGCAGCACACATAGCTTCAACGGCTTTTTAACGACCTACAAAACTAGCTACAAGCTGACATGTTCACCTTATGGCTTCACATTTTTCTTAAAAATCACTAATATGTACGCAAAATCTAGAAAATTAGCCAGGAAAGCTTATGGTATTGATAGCTGACTTACCCAATATTTAATGCTTACATAATAGTAAGTCCTCACCTTCTTCCCACTAATTTACTTTCTAATAAATTCTCTGACCGTAAAATTGCAATGCAAGTAGGGGAAAGCTTGTCATTTGTTAGAATTTGTAAACAGCGATAATCTAGCAAGAGCGATCAGAATTTACATTTCCCGGGAAATGAGCAGAATATAATGATTTCCCACCCTTTATGCCTGAGCGACTTCTATTTCTGAGTACTCACCCCCAATACAACCACAATCTGAACTTATGTGTATATATACATACAACACTCCCTGGATCCAATTTTAAAAGGATGAGCTAATAATGATAAAATAATACTATATTTTTTCTCATGATGGCTTCTAATATCTAATATCTTAAGATATGCTACTGATGGGAGATATCAATCCACATCTCAAACAGTTAAAACAATTTTCAAGTTTGAGGTCAAGTTCCTGTTGGGCGTGGTTGTGCTGCTGGATCATAATACGGCTGCTAAGAGACTGTCTCAGAACAGAAGTGCCCCTCAGCCATTATCCTTGCTCTTCCCAGCGCTTGTGTTTCAGTATTTCCACTCTGCAACTTCAAGAGTCCATTTCTCTCACAAGGAGAAAAAGAACTAGGCTGTGCGGACTTTTGAGCTTCAGCAACACAAACAAATATAAGGGAAGAAAGCTGAGCTCAAACTCAAGGAGTTAGAATGTCTCATTGAGAGAAAGATGTAGAAGTTCATTTCTTTTGGCTGATGAGACATGAGAGTCATCAAAGAACCTTCTTTGTTTGTTTTGGTTTATTTTTTTTTTACACTAAATGTGGTAGAATGGATGTCTTCAGGAGAGAAAGAAAAGCAGCAGAGGGGAAAAAAAAAAAAAGAAGAATGGCATGTACTGAGCATTGAACATTGTAAAACTGAGGGTGAACCACAGGGACTCCTGACAGTGGCCACAAGCATCTGCAGCCCAAAGTGAGTTGCTCCCTCTAGTGCAGTAATTGTCTAAGTGGAGCCCCCCCACAGCAGCACCAGCATACGAGCCTACAACTTGTTAAAAATATATATTCTAGGCCCCACACCAAATTTTCTGAAAAGGAACCTGGTGGGGGAGGGCTCAGCAGTCTATTCCATCCACGACTCTAAGTGATACTGACTGAAGGCTGGGAACTACCGACGGTAAGTGCAGCACCCAGCAAAGGGGTCAACCTCAGTGACCACAATTGTGTTTAACAACTACTGTGTTTGAAACCATGCGCCAAAGCGCAAAACCACTACTTATTAACTAGCAGTAGAGGAATGCATCTTACAGGTAAAAAAAAAAAAATCAAGCCCAAATTGTCCATCTTAAAGAAAGCAAGAATGAATGTGAACCAGCCATCGCACAAAACCTACGTTGGCTATTTAAAATAAAAGTTTACAATTTGTCTCCCAAGTAATTCCGAATCTGGTGTGTTTATGTTAAGAGTACTTAAATAATTTAAAAAGACGAAGTTAGTGACAACAGTTTTTGCAGAAAGTAGATTCTACAGCTTTAATTCCCTGAAGAGAAGTGTACGAGTTTACAAAAAAAATTCTTGAGGGCTTTTGCCAGGAAGTGTCACTATTACATACTATCACTGGTAGTCTTTCCTAGATGGTTAAGTTTCCACTTAATTTTTAAGGGACACTAGAGAATTAGTATGACCCCACCTACACTAAGTTTATATACTGTATTTAATAGTGTAATTTTTGAATATGACAGGAATAACCCAGATGTGAAATGCTGAATCATTAATCACAGCTATGATTAATATTTCATAAAATCAAAGCAAGCCTTTCCACCCCTCGTGTCATCAGATTTCCATAATGTATGAGTCAAATTTAGAAGGTGCCTAATTTGAAAATACCAGATGCTCAGGGTGCAGAAAAGAAATGCTTAAACGAAATCTTTCCAATAGCACAAGCAATAAGATTTTTAGTATCCTTCTAAAATCTGTTTTGGTCATATTAATTATAGGGAAATTCCAATTTTAGGAAGGGTAAACAAGTAACATTTCATGGTTGGGGAATACAGAAAAAGTCAACTACACTTTTATATACAAAATAAACAATAACACACTATTAGCAATGATCATCTTGGATACTAGAGGTTAAGGAACCGAAAAGTAACTGGCTTTAAAAACCCTATTTATTAATAGGATCACAGAGAATTCATTTCAGTCCAAAGAAATTCAGTGATAAATAACAGTCTTCTTTATTTTTGGCGTCTGAGATACATAAAATCTAATGAAATATAATTCATTCATCATTAACTTAAGGACAGTTTTCTGCTCTATTCTTCATGTTCCATGTGACATGATTCTATTGTAGACTCCTGCTATTTGTGAGTACAATATGCTATCGAGTTTATGTCATTAAAAAGAAGACTATACTTAAAAAGTCTTAAATATCAGACATATGAAAGAGTTTTTTAGGAATTACATAAAAATTCTTCTAACTCAAGTACCATATATTCTTACTACTCAAATGAAAGCCCTATCATATATTAAAATACCAATTATACCATTACAAAAGAAGTAATCTGATTAAAATCAAAACACAGAGGCAACAATAACAGGTTAAATCAATTTCTCAAAAAATTAATTTTCCTAATTGTTACACTTAGAGCATATAAGAAGATATACAATAGTAATTATTCCTATGTGAGGAAAATGTATATTAAAAAATACTTCTAGAGTAGCACTTTCTATTGCTGAATTAATTACTGAATTAACTCCTGCTGTCAAGAAAAGTCTTTAAACAGCATGCAGAAATATTTCAGCACCAGTCTCGAGCTTTTTAAAAATCATCACTTTACACAGTTGTAGTTATTTCACAATACCGCACTGTGAGAAGGGTCACTATTTTAATTCCATTTTGGGAGATAAGAGCACTACAAGTACGAGTTTTAAATATTCAAAAAGAGGACTTTAAAGCATCTAAACCAAGTAGGATTTCTTTAATACTCAGTCCCCAGGACTTTTCCTTCTTGAGTCTGGAATCTTCCATAATGAAGCAACACATCTCTCCTGGGTGTGTTGCTCCACCCGCTAGGAAAGGTGGGTTGGTTACTTACGTCATTCAAAACAAACTGCAGCATCTAAGTCATAAGCTTCTTTCAAAGGGCAAACTAACCCTGTTTATGCATAATTACTGGGATTAGAAGTACTTGGTTTTCTTTCATATTTTAATCTCAGCAAACAGCTTAAGTGTATAGTTTTCCTTATTTATTTTACTTATGTTTGACTGTTGGAAATTTCATCTGTGGCTATATGTCCTTTCATTTAACGAAATAGTTTAAAATATTCCATTATTTACTTTAAAAAATCATTTTATTGGGGCCTCGTATAACTCATCACAATCCACAAATACATCCATTGTATCAAGCACATTTGGATATTTGTTGCCATCATCATGCTCAAAACATTTGCTTTCTACTTGAGCCCTTGGCATCTGCTCCTCATTTTCCCCCTCCCTCCTGCCCCTCCTCCCTCACAAACCCTTGATAATTAAAAATTATTATTATTGTCATGTCTTACACTGTCCAATGTCTCCCTTCACCCACTTTTCTGTTGTCTGTCCCCAGGGAGGGGGTTATATGTAGATCATGTGGTGATTGGTTCCCCCTTTCTACCCTACCTTGCCTCCACCCTCCCGGTATCACCATTCTCACCACTGGTCCTGGGGAGTTCATCTGTCCTGGATTCCTTGTGCTTCAAGTTCCTATCTGTATCAGTGTAGATCCTCTGGTCTAGCCTAATTTGTAAGGTAGAATTAGGATCATGATAGTGGGGAAGCATTAACGAACTAGAGGAGAGTTGTATGTTTCATCAGTGCTATACTGGGTCCTGACTGGCTCGTTTCCTCCCTGCGACCCTTCTGTAAAGGGATGTCCAATTGCCTACAGATGGGCTTTGGATTCCCACTCTGCACTCCCCCTCATTCACAATACAATTTTTTGTTCTTTGATGTCTGATACCTGATCCCATATTTACTCTTTTTACTTCATCTCTTTTATATTTTTCTTTTTTTAATAAATCATTTTATTGGAGCTCATACAACTCTTAACACAATCCATACATATATCAATTGAGTAAAGCACCCTTATACATTCGTCGCCCTCATCATTCTCAAAATTCACCTTCCTCTTGGGTTCCTGGAATCAGCTCATTTTCCTTTTTTCTCTCCCCCTCCCCGCTGAAACCTTAATAATTTATAAATTATTATTTTATCTTATCTTACACTGCCTGGCATCTCCCTTCACCCACTTTCCTGTTGCCCACCCCCCAGAGAGGAGGTTATATGTACATCCCCGCGATCAGTAGCTCCCAAATGCTTCTAATGACTGTCATGAGTCAATTCTGATTCATAGTGCCCCTAGAGGACAGGGTGGAATTGTCCCTGTGGGTTTCCTAGACAATAAATCTTTATGGGAGTGGAAAGCCTTGTGGCTCCACATTTCTAATCTTGTGGACAGCAGCCTACTGTGTTACATAGTCCACTGTGCTGCAGTGCTGAAGTCTCAAGGTGGTGTTTAGAGATAGATCACTAACCTTATCTTAAAGATGGATTGATGAGAGAGGATGCTTATTTAAATTTTCAGTAAATGTTTTAAAAATTTTTCTGGACTGATACTACTCCTAAAATTCCTAAGACGTTATAACCTCTCTTTTGAGAAGATTTATTTGAAATGACTAAGGTCTGCACTTACAACCTAAGGGCGGGCTGGAGATCCCTGACAGCCTCTGCCGGCACTAATTGCAGGCAGTACGAAAGGTGTTTGGATAGGAAGAGTTCCACTATCCAGTTAGGGTAATCAGAAGTGAATTCAAGCAACAGGTTCTTTACTGAAGGTTTCATCATGCAGTCATTCCTTACAGGGTTTCTAATATGCCTAACCTAACAACTTCAGAGCCCCTATGTTCCTGAGAAAGCACTTTGGAAAAAAACTCGATTTAAATCATTTTTTATTTAATATTTTATAAAAGGGTTCACAATTTGGAGTCCAATAATGAGTTTTAATTTATGTTTAACTCGCTTTCAGTGAATTACACTTTCCCCCCAGAAAACATGTCTACTGGGAACACTAATAAACCATCTCCATCATCTATCCTTAAATGACAAGATGGGCACACGGAACAGTGGCTGCCATGTTGCAAATGTCTTTCTCATGAATCTAATCCATTCTTCTCCCCCCGCTCGCTCACCTGGTAGTCCTGGACAGGCTCGAGCCACCGTGGGCAATGGGTAGCTCAGTAGACTGGTACGTAGGCTGGTACATCCAAAGGTCAGACCACTCTCTGGCTTACCCCTTTCCCCGCTAATCATGCCGTTTTTCTCACTTGTCTAAGATATCCACAGCTTAGCACTGTCTTTCTCACATACATAGATATAGCATCTTTAAAATTCCTTCCTTTCTATTATGCTTTTGTTCAGTTGTTTCTGGAAACTTGATTCTTTATATATTTCTTCTGCTTCTCAAACGGAAAAGACAGACAAGTCAGTGCTATCAGGTCCAAGGTTGCTTCCCTTTGCAGCGTTCAAAGATCCTTTGAAAAACTCTGTAAGTCTCTTATTTTCCTCCTATCAAAACTATTTGTTAATTGCTAAGAAATATTTGTTAGTACCGAGAAGAACTGCTGTGGGGTAACATCGGACCTTCTCCTAAGGAAGGAACAGGAAAATCACCATCAACATCAGCCCAAGACTGATTCTTCTGAGGCATGAGGCAGATGTCAGGCCTGCCTCCTCCACCTTCTCACCTTTTTATCAGTTCTCATACCAACTGTTCCTCCCACAGCACTCTCTACTGCTCTGCTGAATCTGATCATTCATAGAAATGGCCAGAGTCATAATTATGATATGGTATAATTCACGATCAGGAATGCTCAAGACACTGAACGTTCTTCAATCGAGACAGCTTCTTCTCAGCCATGCCCACAGTTGTGCTTCTCTCTGATCCTCTGCCTAGTCCCTGTCCTGCTTAGGTGTTACGAAGCTTAGTTTTACTGAGTATGTGCTTAAAGGCACCCTGCTCCACCAATAAACCTCAACGTGAAATGTCAGTTTCTCACCATCTCAGGTATAATAGCTCTCTGTCCCCTACATTTAGATGGCCGAGCTCAGGGATGTAGCTCTTATTTCAAGATGGTACCCTCTTTCTACCGCTGAGACAGATCATTTTAAACTAACAGGAAGGCAAACCTGACCAATCCCCTCATTAGGATTCTACACGTTATTTGCATGACCCCACCCCACAAGAATGCCATATGCTTTAGTTACACTTTTAGCAAGCTATCCAATCCATTCGGTGGGCCCACAAGCACCTCGCACTTGCACAGCTCGGCTAAAAGATGCCCTTGGGTATGCGCTGAGCTACTATCCCCATAGTCAGAAGTCAGAAACCACCCGCAGCTTCTCGGGAGGAAGTCTGGGCTTTCCACTCTCATACACAGTTACAGTCTCAGAAACCCACAGGGGGTCACTACGAGTCAGCACTGATTTAATGGCAGTGAGTTTGGTTTTCTTAACCAGTCAAAGACCATAGCTATCCAAAACAAACAAATAAAAATGACTCTCGCTTTAAGGACCATAGCAAGTAACTCACTATGCTGCATAACTTTTGTACTCTTTAAATTACTTCTACATTACACTAAGTAGACTGTAAAATAAATGAGTTTTTATTGACTCCACCAGGATTATAAGGACATGTGTATCATCTAGCTCAGAAGCAACAAAGCCCACATGGAAGAAGCACACCAGCCTGTGTAATCACGAGGTACCGAAGGGATCAGTTATCAGGCATCAAAGAACAAAAAATCTTATCATTGTGTGCTCACCTCCATAATACGATCGCTGAAGACAAATGGGTGTACAAGCAAATGCGGCAAAGAAAGCTGATAGTGCCCGGTTATGAAAAGATATAGCGTCTGAGGTCTTAAAGGCTTGAAGGTAAACAAGCGGCCATCTAGCTCAGAAGCAATAAAGCCCACATGGAAGAAGCACACCAGCCTGTGCGAGCACGAGGTGTCGAAGGATCAGGTATCAGGCATCATCAGAACAAAAAATCTTACCACAGTGAATAAGGAGGGGGGGGTTTGCGGAGTGGAAACCCAAAGCCCATTTGTAGGTCACTGGACATCCCCTTTCAGAAGGGTTTCGGGGAGGAGACGAGTCAGTCAGGGTGCGATGTAGCAACGATGAAACATACCACTTTCCTCTAGTTCCTAAATGCTCCCCCCGCCCCCCCACTAATCATGATCCCAATTCGACCTAACAAATCTGGCTAGACCAGAGGATATACACTCGTACAGATAGGAACTGGAAACGCAGGGAACCCAGGGCAGACGATCCCTTCAGGACCAGTGGTGTGAGTGGCAATACCAGGAGGGTGGGGTAGAGAGGGAGGAACCAATTCCAAGATCTACATATAGCCTCCTCCCTGGGGGACGGACAACAGAAAAGTGGGTGAAGGGGGACGTCAGATAGGGCAAGATATGACAAAATAATAATTTATAAATTATCAAGGGTGCATGAGTGAGGAGGGAGTGGGGAGGGAAGGGAAAAATGAAGAGCTTATGCCAGGGGCTTAGATGGAAAGCAAATGTTTTGAGAATGATGAGGACAATGATTGTACAAATGTGCTTTATTTACACAACTGACGTATGTATGGATTGTGATAAGAGTTGTATGAGCCCCTAATAAAACAATAAAAAAATATAAATCTTAAGCAAAATAAAAAAGAAAACAAGAGTTCCAGCTAAGGCACTTTTAGACTGTAAAACATTTAAAAATGTGAGAATTCCACGAATTGATAAATTTCCTTAACTTTTTATTTTGCTATCATGCAACATATCTGGACATCCTTTTCTTCCAGCAACAAAATCTGCCTACTTCCACACCAAAATCGGAGAGGCCAACTGGAAATTGTACTCTCCTTAGCAATATACACTATCTTTGACTTTCAACTGCAAATCACCTTTTGTTACAAATGTAAATGGCTTATATTAAGGCACTATACAGTCACCAAACACTAATTTAACATTATTGCAAAAGAAGGGTTAATAAACAATAAACATCAGAAAAATTGCCTCATAGAATAGCACACTCAAACTACTTTTTGTCAAAAACTTGGCCAGTAACTGCCCATGCTTCACACCCTCATAGGTAGTCAATGACGTGGGAAAAACACTTTGCTTTAGTGTCTTTTTACCATGTCATACAAGAAAACAATTTTATATGCAAAACTAACACTAAGATCAAAAATTCATTTCCAAATATTTAAAGCTTTGGCCACCTTCAGAGGACCAGCTGTTTTGGTGTGCTGGAGACTGGCAACATAGTCACGTTCACTCTCCTATGCGGGCTAGAACCCGCTGCCCACCGGAGCCCCTGTAGCCTAGCGGGCTCCTCCTCTGGACTGCAGTCCAAAGGCCCAGCAGTTTGAACCCCCTAGCTGTCTAAGCGGACAGCCTAGGAGACCCTCAGGAGCAGTTCCAACCTTGTCCTATGAGGTCCCTGTGAATCCTCACGGACTCAGTGGCCATGAGTCTGGCTGGCCCCCTCCCATCAAGACAAGGCAGAGCAAAGGAGAGAACAAACAGTTTTATAGTTTTACTTCTTAATGTAATGCTTGACTTAATCAAAGCCAGTTTTGTAAGCTGAACAGGGATCACTGTTTAAAGTAACCGTATCTAGGATAATACTGGTTTGCATTACCTAGGAAATGAGGCTGGTGTAGCTCAAGTTCTTAATAATAAAATGTAGCAGCCAAGGCTGCTGAAATGACTGGCATTTATCTGTGAAATCATTTATCCTGTGTTTTTTTGGTTTCCTTTTTTCCATACATGTAACTAAAATTCCACAAGAGGCGTATTTTAAAACATAAGGCTATTAATGATCTGAATTATAATGCTCAAGTTAAACCAAAGTGCTAACAATTCTTATAGGTAAATTATTCTTATGAAAAATGAAACAACAGCTAAACCCATATTTTGGGGAAAGGAGAATTACAACACTTAACAAAATACACCAACCTGAAATACTGAGACAAGTAACAAAACTGTATTATTTTAAAAAGCTTATTCATCAGATCTAATAAAAAAATATATATATATACTGTTTAGTCGAGAGGTATGGCATTTTAACGACTGAGAAACCAACCAGTTTCTTGAGGAGTACCTTTGAAAATAAGTACACAAATGGAAAATAAAGTTAGGGCTCTTATATAATGTGTAATTTCTTCATTATGATGGAATGCAACAAAATATCTTGCCCTTGGGTTGCTCAGTTTCAGCCCAAACAAATGCAAATGGCTTGTCAGATGACAGCTGTTTGATAAGGCTTTTCTACAAGACCTGCATGCTTTACTTTTTTCCGTGAAACTTGGGATGAAAGGCAGAAGGCAGGAAGAGAATTAATGTAGCATACAGTCTAAAGGCAATGCTACAACCGTGATTAAGTAGAAAAGTTAAAAGGCACAGATTTTCCACAGCTTCGCTGCGTGCAACCCATCCGTGTAACAAGTTGACAGGCCTAGCGCGTCAGCTCCATCATCCTCTCCGACAGCTAAAACGCAGCACTGCATCCCTTTTCAGAGAAAATTTGCGTCTGCACCATGAAGCGTTGTACATTATTTCTTAGCACTGCAGGGGGCTCAAGTCCATATGGAACCTTCACAAATATTACCACAGATCAAACCAGCGGCGTTGGAGGCAGATTTGACATACCTATTTAAATGAACAGCAGGGGTCCCTGGGCAGCCGCAGGCTGTGCAGGAGGAAACCTCAGCGGAAAGCGGGAGCTGCAGCTCCATTACTCAGCAAAGACACCCTCTACATGTATCATTCATTTCATTTCTGCCAGGGCAAGAAGCTCATTTGCCCAAGGTCAACAAAAAGCAGGGAGAAAAAAAGAAAGGGTTTTCTTCCCCCCGCCCCCCCAAGAAATAAATGTACCTGACAAGTGGGGATTTTTTCCTTTGGGTTTGTGGAGCACAAATAAACACCAGATAATTCTAAAAAGCAGAGTAAATGTTTGCACAGAATTTTAAAACCTAGAATCATACAGTGGATTGGGGAGAGGGAGGAAGAGCCCAATAAATATTTCTGTAACTTTTAAGAATCATATAAAGAATGAAATAAGACTTGGTATCGTGGTTTCTGTCATTTACAACTGGATATTAGCTAGCATTCAACCTTTTCCTCTCCCATAATAATTCTGGGGGACTTTCCCAAATTTGCACTATGAAATACAAGCTCTGAAAACAAAACAGAGCTGTCCACAATACATTCAAATGCATTTGGAGGTCAATGTGTAAAAAAAAAAAATCACTTCTGAGGTTGTGTTTTAGGGTCCAAATTCTAGATTCATACACTGCCTTACCCTATGAAACATGAAAAAGCTGTCTCTCAGTAACAAAAGCAAAATACAGATAACTACATGACTCTCTCCAGGTAAAAGCAGCTGACATCATACAAGCTGATCCTGTGTTGCCTTACATGAATGGACTGTGGAGTAGAACAGCTACCTCCTGACATAATTTCAACCTGTAAATACTTCATTTAAAGGACAAACTATTGTGATATAAGCTCTACAGTTTGTCTTAAGTAAAAACAAATAAAATGTAAAACCTTTGAACATACTATCTTACCTCTAGAAGTCTTCTTTTTAGTAAGAAAATATTGAACAAGTTCTTAAGTTACTAAGAAAAATCGCTGGTATAATTAGTTATTTGGCTTACAGTGAATACTTGTTATCATAACTGCGATATACTTACATGCATTAATGAATAATATGATTGCTTTCCAGTGTAAAAGAGAAAGTGAAATGGACGGCCATCTTCTCCCCACTGGATTGCTAATAAAAAGTCAAATGAAAACAGGTAAATAAAAATAAGATATTCATATAGAGACCAAACAGCTATATTTAATCAGTTATAAACCTTTAAACATATATAATATTTTATACCGATGAACATAAAAGCCTTTATATTTTATAAAATATTCCCAAACAGTTCATTATGAAAATTCCCAAAATTCCTTTTAAATCAAGGTACATGCAAAATAGAATAACCTTTAAACAAAATTTTATGCTGAGAGTGGGGTTGCGGAGGGAGGGAAAAAATGAGGAGCTGATACCAAGGGCTCAAGTAGAAAGCAAATGTTTTGAGAATGATGAGGGCAACAAATGTACAAATGGGCTTGACACAATGGATGGATGGTGGTGAGCTATACGTGCCACCAATAAAACGATTCAAAAACTGTATGCTCAGGTGTAAATACAATACACTCCCATAGTCGTAACAGGCATAATATAACTAAAAGGAAAATGTATTTTTTATGCCACATCATCTGCCCTCACTCCTGCAGTGACATACCTCTGGGAGGCTTTAGATCCCCCTGCCCCAAACAAAAAGAATCCCAAAAAGTGGGAATTTTAACCTCTTGTGAAATACAGATGTTTATTCACAGCTACTCACCACATAAGGAACTTGAGGAGTTACTCTAGTAACTAAAGCAAACTTTAAATCCATGTCCTTTACCTATATGAGGCTGTCTTGTTAACTATTTTCAGGACAATGGTGTAATAATGATAATATTTCTTTGAACATTAAATGAACTGGAAAATACGTTTTTTTGCTTACAGTTTTCTTCATCCTCAGAAAGTTCAAAATACGCATATAAAATTTTACATCGTAAAAGTTGCCACTTTTCTTCTATTTGTTTCAGGACCATCTTATCCCTACCTTATTATCTCTACTGAATTGTTTTAAGTAGTTTTCTCCCTAACTCCTCTGCCCTCACGTCCCTTACAATGTAATTTTAAGACCACGGATACTCTGGCTATCTGTTGCTGGAGTGTAATCCCTTGACGGCAACCAATCTTTGTCATATCTAGGATTTTATCACCTCCACAAACCAATCTTCATTCCTCTGAGACTTATCACCTCCATGAAAATGCAGGTCTAAGACTTTTGGGTTTTCAAAAACTATTGCTCTATTTTTTTTCATGAAATTTTTTTTATGTTTTCATATTAAACTATTTTATCTATCTGGAGTGTATTTTTGTGAGGCAGAGAGATATCTTATCCAGCAAAGAAGAATCATTACTCCATTACACTTGTTTTGAATAGTGCACCCTTTCCCTATAAAATGCTGCCTGTATCATAGATAGGATGTCTTTCTTCTCTGAGGATAATTAGTACTAAACATAATAGTGGTGTTAGTACTGATGGTAGGTGCCATCGAACTGGTTCCAAATCATAGCGACGCAATAACATGCAATAATGAAAGCCTGTCAGGTCCTATGCCATCCTTGAACCCCTTGTTGCAGCTACTGTGTTCAACTATCTCACTGAGGATCGGCCTTTTACTACCCATCTACGCTACCAAGTCTGATGCCTTTCTCCAGGGACTGGTCCTTCAGATAACGTGTCCAAAGTACGGGAGAAAAAGTCTTGCCCTCCTTGCTTCTAAAGCACATACTGGTTGTACTTTATCCAAGACAGATGTGTTTGTTCTTTTGGTAGTCCAAGGTACTTTCAACAGTCTTCACCAACATCATAATTCAAAGGCATCAATTCCTTTTAAGTTTTCCTTATTCATTGCCCAGCTTCCACATTCATATGTGACAAATGAAAATATAGTATCTGGACATTTGAAGGTGAATACACTTAAAATAGATATAAAATTGTCATAATAAACAGTGAGGTTGGGGGAGGATCTGATTGGGAGTTTGGTTCGAAAAGTAAAACTAGAGTACTATTTGCCAATGACTTTGTGAATGAATTAAGGAGTTCTCCAAGATCATTTTCACTAAGTTCTACGTGTTTTCCAATATTTGTAACATCAGAATGTAATCTATCTTGATGCAGTGTTAGGTAAGCAGCAAAATAGTGCCCAAGACAGGCAGCCGTCAGGGATGGAGATAAGATTCTACTGCAAAGTTAAGACAGGCTCTTGGGCTGGGTCTGTTCTTCCATAACTGAACAATACAGTGGCCACTATTTTTATGTTGTGACTACTTTGGAAACTTCACAACTCTAAGAACTGATTGTGGGAATCACCTGAACTAAATTATATATACGTTATTTCATTGAACATTAAAAGTCATAAATGTCTTGCCAAGTGCTATAAATTAAGTAGCGCAAAAGAAGTTGTCAAATGATATCATGATGGACACAATGACCCGGGTTCAGATCTAGCTCTGTTATCGCCTGTTTTTAGTTCCCACAAATGTAAACTGAGGGAAATAATAGGCCTACTGATTAAAACTGCTGGGTAGATTAGGAATTAATACAGGCAAAGCACTTAGAATTGTGTTTGGCCCACTAGAAATTTCAGTAAATGATGGTTATAATTATTATCAAAGTGATGTTTCAATTCTAAAGTTACTTATTAAAGTCCTGGTAGCATAGTGAGCTTCATGCTAGGTTGCTAACCGCAGGTGAGCAGTTTGATACCAGCAGCACCTCTGTAGGAGAAACATGAGGTTTTCGAATGACTGATGAACCTCATGAGCAGTTCTACTTTGTCCTACAGAGCTGCTATGAGCCAGGGTGTTTGGGGATTATAATAATCTTATATTTATAAAGTATGGTCTGAATAGTCTTAATATTGTTTGAATATTTTTAATATTGTCCTTTAATATTCTCATTTTCCTTGAAAAGATGAACCAGAAATTGATAGATTTATTTAAAAACTCTGTTGGTTTTATTTATACTACTTAAAAATTTTTATTTACTTCATTGATTTTTCTTTTTCCAGCTTCTTTAACCAAATTCTTAGGTCATTTCTTTCAGTCTTTAAGTTTTTCCAGTTAATATTTGCCGTTGAATAACACAACATCCACCTCCCATAGGGTTTTCAATAAAACATTTTCACTTAGTTTCATGTACTTCAAAGTAGTCTACAGTATCAATTTTGATTTCCTTTTAAGCCAAGAGTTACATGGTTCTGTATAGGGCTTTTCTTTTCGGGGAAGTTCTTAGGATTTCTTCATAATCCATTATAAAATTCTATTCAGATTCTATTGGCATTTGAAAAGAAAATGATTTCTTTTGTATTTATTTCTGTTTGTACATGATCATGCAGTTATTCAATGCTCTATAGCTTTGGGTAACAGGTTTTATTTTTTCCCCTTAATACGAAATTATGTGGTGTATAAGAGTCATCATCTGAATGAAGATTGGGTTTTATCTGTATGAATGAACATTTCTTACCTTCTTTAACCTATTTCCTCATATTCCACTGAAGTATATTCTCACTCACAGAGACCCCGCATATGACCAAACAGAACTGCCACCATGGCTCCGGGGGTTGCGAATCTGTGGACGCAGACAACCACATCTTTTCCCCACAGAGTGGCCGGTGGCTTGGACCACAAACTTCTTCAATCAGTATTTGAGCACTTTAACCAATGAACCACCAGGGTTATTTCCTTAACATTAAAAACAAGCACACTCTGATTGAGTTTATTGTAACTCACAGTTTGGCTTTTGCCGTTTAGCTAGTATATCGAGAAAAAAACAAATATATGAGGGCGTTTCAAAAATTTCATGGAAAAGTGGAACTAAATAATAATGGAAAATTTCCAGCAAATTTGTAAAACCCATATATATCCAATATTTGCATCTCTAAATAGTATAAAATAGAATTTTTATGTTTACATAATATAAACTCACTGGCCAGTTTACATCATAAAATCTGGATACATTCATCTTTTAATAAGGAAGCTGGTACCATTTTGGAATTGCCACATTGAATACACACATAAAAATTTGATATTTTTAACATTAAAAATCAGTTTGTCCTATATTTATGAGTATACAAATTTGTGAGGCAGGTTGCAGAAGGTAAAAAATAGTTTCTTAATTCTAATTTAATGCTTTAATTACATAATTTAAATATATTTAATGGATATATTTTATATTTAAATAAAAAATTGTGGTTTAAAATTCAAGTTAAATGCAATTTAAGATAATCGTACTAATCCTGCATGTTTCCAAAACACATGGACAATCTGCAGATATTACATTCCAGTTAAAAGTAGTAAGTTTCTTATATCTAACTATCACTAAATTCGAAAGAACCAGTATTATATGAGTGGTCAAGAGTAAGAAATCTAAGTAGCAGTAGATACACATAGAACACTTAGGTGGAGCAGGCTGCGAGGTTTAAAGACAGAATCTAGTCAAAAAGGAAAAAATAAAATACTATCACTAGAAGCATTTATAGAAAAATCACTAGGTTTCAATGCACTGTGCCTTGTAAATAGTTTAAAAACAAGAACTGTGTATGTGTCGTGGTTTAATTTTTTCATCATAATTATTTAATCTGTACACTGAACAAAGAACCTTAGAAGCTAAACTACTTAAAATGAGGCTGCAGGATTGGAGGTACACTCAATGGCAATTGTGACAAACAGGTGATACAACCTTGTCTGCTAAAGGCAAAGGAGACTCAAAGCACTAACTGATGAAGACCTGAGACTAACGTCTTCAGAACTGCCTCAACAAAAATCCTTACAACTTCAGCAATAAGCAACATCATGTTAAATTGAAAAAATATCGATGCTTTCAGGGATTTCATTTCACTTGGATTCATAATCAATGCCCATGGATGCTGCAGTCAAGAAGTCAAATGGTGCATTGCACTGGGTAAATGTGCTGCAAAAGACCACATTAAAGTTCAATATCAAAGATGTCACTCTGAAGACGAAGACTAAGGTGCATCTAGCCCATGTCATAGTACTTTCAATGACCTCACAAGCATGTGAAAGCTAGACAACAAATAAGAAAGATCAAAGGAAAATGAGTATCTTTGAATCATCGTCTTGGCAAAGAATACTGAATATACCGTATATATTTGAGTATAAGCCAATCCGAGTATCAGCCGAAGCACCTAATTTTACCACAAAAACTGCGGTGAAAAACTCAGCTTACACATGAATATATACGGCACCACAGATTGCCAGAGTAACAAACACATCTGCCTTGGAAGAAGTACAGTCGGAATGCTTCCCGGAAACATGAGAGACTGCGTCTTAAGTACTTTGGACATGTTGTCAGGAGAGACCAATCGCTGGAGAAGGACATCATGCTTGGTAAAGTATTTGGTGGGTAAAATATGCTACAGCTAGACTGATAGGGTGGGTGCGACACCAGGCTCAAACACGACAACCATTGTGACGATGGCACAGGACCAGCAGTGCTGCCATCTGCTGCGCACGGGTTCACTAAATCCCAACAGAGTCAGCTGAACATAAGGACAAACTTTATAAATTAACCAGGCATAAGAACTGATAAAAGAATCAAGAACTGATTAAAGGTGAAATGTGAGCTATTTATGTAAAGGTTCAAAATATTTATAAAAAGACTGAAAATAAAACATCAATTCAGAGTCATGTGGAGCAGTACACTGACAGAATATGTAGCTTTGAGCACACGAAAGACTTGGCTGAAACATTAAGGAAAAACAAATAAACTGATTCAACTTCCTAAAACATACTCCTAGCACCAGTTCACTGAGCATTTCCAGCTAAACTGCAGCACACCCACAAGTTTTTGCTGCTGAGTTATAAGTTTACTAAGAGTCAGTTATGTTTCCTACAAATAGACTAATATCTATTACAGTTATACCTATGTCGGTGATTATAAGCACTAAATAAACACACTATGAGCAGACACAGAAAATAAGTAAGAAACTAAGTGGAATGCTGTGGAAGCATTGAAAGGCAGGTGGTTAAATAAAATGTTTAACTTTGGTGTAAATAAGGGGAAGAATTCTTACAAATCTCTATAGGGTTATATTAAAAATTGAAAAATAACTGAAAGTTTATAGTTTGAGCATTTAAAAACATATTATCTTGGGCTTTAAAAGACTTCTATTTACTGATAGATGTCACCAGTTCACTTTGGGTAAGAGGCCTCTAATGTACAAGGAACATTCAAAACGGTTGGGGAAAAACTCCATTATCTTTGAATTCCATTTTCCAAGAATTTTTGAAAGTTCCTCATAAGCATAATTGGCAATGTTAAAGCTATTTTTCCCCTCATAACTGATTTAAAAGCAAAAAAGCCAAAGAAAGCTGGACAAATAAGATAGCCATTTGTTAGTACAATGCCATGGCATTACCAGGGTGCTGAAAGACCAAGAAGAGGGCAATGCATTCTGTGATAACAGCTTATAAAAAGTTCAATTTTTCACACAGCACCAGGGGCATTAGATAAACCATAGATAAATCAATGGACTTTCAGCTCACGCTTAATCATAAACCTTAATTTAAGAACTATTAGTTCTTATGATGTATCCCTATTCAATCTTGCCGTCACTAAAGCAAAGTGTGGTGAAGAAAGACGGTGCTTGGGTATCAGAAAGAATGCTGTCTGGAGTTAAAGGCCTGTTTTAAAACAGTCATCTAAGAGAGCTATTTGCTAAGTCTGCAAAGAAGAAGCACACCAAGCAGCATAATCAAAGAATTATTAACAATACAAACCAAGATCGAAGGGGCTAGACTATAGCAGAGGTTAAATTCCAAGCACCTGGTTTGCAGAAGGCTATGAATGAGAGCAAAAGTCCTAAATCCATCGACATAAAGTGCCTGCACATGGCTTACGTCTCTATTGAATTCTCTAGATCCATGGACCAAGGAGATAGATAGTCTTGCCTCCATACTGAATGTACTGGAATGTGCATTACTACAGATACAGTTAGGGTAAAAGTCAACATCTTATCAGTTATTTTTCTTTTTAGCCCATGATCAACTTGGCCTAGCTTTTATTACATTCTATGTTTTGGACTAAGATTTTTTTGGTGTTTTATTCTGTGGTAGTTGCTGGTTTTTTGTTTATTGTTTGATATCTATTTATATATACACACTTGAATGACTTTCTTTAAATGAAACTCGGTATAAGTAAACTCAGGATAGATGAACCAAATAGTGTTTTAGTTTTATGACAGGGGGAGGTTGAAAGGAAACAGGGAGGCAATAATAACGAATACAAGAATGAAGAAAATGTTCTAAAATTGAGGTGAATGCACAACTCTGTTTACTTAAACACTGAATTGTATGCTATGTGAATTATATGTTAAGAAACCTGTCAAGAGATCAAATGACGCATTGCATTGGGTAAATCTGCTGCACAAAACCTCTTTAAAGTGTTGAAAAGCAAGACTCAGGTGTGCCATGGTATTTTCAATCATCTCGTATGCATGTGAAAGTTGGACATGGAGTAAGGAAGAAGACCAAAGAATAATCGAGGCATCTGAATCATGATCCTGGCAATGAAAGTGGAATGTGCCGTGAACTGCCGGAAGAACAAACACATCTGTCTTGGAAGAAGCACAATCAGAACATTGCGTAGAAGCAAGTCTGGCAAGACCCCATCCTTGGTACTTTGGAGGCTATCAGACGATCACAAGCCCTGGAAAAGGGCACTGCGCTTGGTGAAATAGAGCGCAGGGAAAAAGAGAAAGCTCCCAAACAAGATATATTGACATAGTGGCTGCAACAATGGTCTTAAAATACCATTGTGAGGTTGGCACAGGACCAGGCAACGTTTCATTCCGTCATACATAGTAGAGTCGCTGTGAGTCAGACCTAACTCAATGGTACCTAACAATACAACGGTTTAAATTTTTTTTTCACATAAACTAATGCAGAGGGATTTTATTGCTATCATAACTACTCCAATCTGTTCCTAAAAAAGATGCATCAGTTACTATGCAAACAACCCCAACAAAACCCCAAAACCAAATGGGGCACCATTAGTAAACTCTGCAAGAAAACTTGAAGCACCTATGGATGAAGATCAGAGACTACAACCTTCAATATAGATTACCCCTCGACATAAAAAAAACAAAAATTCTCACAACTGGACAACAAGGAAGCCTCATGACAAAGGGAGAAAAGATGGGCGTTGAAAGGCTTCGTTTTACTTGGATTCACAGTCAACACCCACGGAGGCAGCCACCAGGAAACGGAAAGCCATACTGCGTCAGGCAAATCTGCTGCAAGAGATCTCTTGAACATGTTTAAAACAAAAGATGTTACTTGAAGACTAAGGTGCACCTGATCCTAGCCATGGTGTTATTAATCACCTCCTATATATGTGAACGATAGACAATGCATAACAATGACTGAGAAAGAATGAATACTTTTAAATTATGGTGTCAATGAAGAACATTCAACAGGCCATTGACTGACAGAGAATGAACTAGTCTGTACTGGGAGAAACAAAGCTTCTAAGAACGTCTGTTAGAAAGGAGGATGGTGAAACTCTGTCTGACGTGTTTTGTGTATGTCAGTATGAGGGAGGGGTCAGTCGGTCCCTGGAGAAGGACATCATGCTTGGTAGAGGGTCAGTAAAAAAGAAATGAGTAAGAACTTGAATGAGATGAGTTGACAGTGGCTGCAGCAAAGGGCTGAAAAAAGCAGCATCTGTGAGAACAGAGTGAAGAAATCTTTCTTACCCACTTCACAACAACCATAACCCCGGAGAGTCTCCACTCCATATGAAGTGGCTGCTGATTTGCAGTACACCACTGTAGTAAAGAAAAGACTGCTTAGTCCCTTCTTGTATACACTTACCTCTTTGTTTTGGAAAAATGTAGTCAGGATGCTGTAAAATTTTTAAAAAAAACGCATTAGATAATTACTATAACATATAAAACTAAATGAAATTATAAAAATATTAAATAAGATAACAACCTTCATTACTGGCCGGGCCCGCTTCTCAAACAAACCACTCGGAAAAAGGTAAACAATAGCTCTCTGAAAATATACACAAAAGTTAATTAGCAATGCATAAAACAAGTTAACCTTATAGTTCAGTTTTGTGACCTTATCACATGCTGCTACCCATTGAACTAAGGTTTTCATATACATTTCACTATATTAAAAATATAAGAAAATATCCTTCATGACACGATACACATAGCAAAGGTAAAGTAAAAACAATAAGCACAGCTATCTATTAAGGGATAACTGGGGGGAAAGGTGAAAGGCTTATGATAACATGGCTTCTCAGGGTATAACTCTACGTAGTTAAATTTTGAAGCATGTAAAAATATATTATGTTGAAGAATTTTTCAAAAGAAGCACTAAACATGCAAAGTGTAACAGACATATTGATATAAACTCATCTTTAAAAAAAACATTACCTAGTTATGTTCCTCAAAAAAAGCATAGAAGTAACAAAAGTAATTACCCCTCAAAACGATGGGGGGTAATTAGCACCCAAATCTTGTCTTCGAAGTACCACTTCCCAGCATAAAGAACGTTTCCTTAGAGAAATGGCTGTTTCTTGGTCTAGGATCTAAATGAGCTTAGGACATCCAATGTAAGCAAATAAGGTAATGCTCGAAAGGACACAGAGCCAGACTGACAGGATTCCCATGGGTCAAACTTGGGATGCTCAAATTGTGGGCCCACTAGATTTCAGCGCTTATCCTCACAGAATATGGCAGCCCGTGTGAAACTTGAGTCCCTAACCTGGCTGCACATTTCATCAGTAGGGCTGTTGAATCCAACATCAGAGGGTTAGAAGCCCAGAAAACATGAAGGACGAAGCATAACTCTCCTACGTAGAGTGCACTCATCACAAGCATAAGGGAGAAGACAACTAAACAAAGGCCACTGGGATAGTTTTCATATATGGAAATTACCACCGCTAATTCACAATGTAGGCAATCACCGAATAGAGTCCTAGAGCAAAAAGAAAACGCAGATAATTCTATTGCATTGTTGAACTTAACTTAAAAACCAAGACTCAGGAAATTCATGAAAAATTGTACAACCTAAAAATAAGTCATCTACTGCAAAGGATATCTAGGTTTTATAGGCAGTCTCTGCTTTCAAAAAGAAATGCATAACAAGAAAGAGTATGCTGAAAGTATTCTAAAATGCGCCAAAAGGTCAGGAAATGTACTTTAAAGAAAAACACCCTAAAAACACACACATATGTACGTGTATGCATATATATGTAAATAAATGTTTATTTTCCCAAGATTTGACCCGGTGTCTTCACCAATGGGCTCAAGCAAAACAATTGTGAAGATGGTACCGATTAGGTACTATTTAATTCTGTCATACAGAGGTTTGTTATAAGTGTGTGTGTGTATCTTTAAAGATTGTAGAAAAGGTCTACAGAGCAAAACTCATCATGTCAGAAAAAGGAAAAATCACAAATCAGTAAAAACTATAAAAAGCAAAGGATGGAAGAAAAAGGAACAAGGAATAGTAAATAATAAGCCAATTGCTTTTTAGACTAAAACACACATCCAAAACAGAGAAGAAACATTCCCAGCATGCTGTCATCTATTTAGTATGCACAGAACGTTACTAACATGACCCTAGCCTATTCCATTGATCTCCTATGGGCATTCTAAACAGATTTCTTAGAAATTCTGAAGCAGACAAAGGACTACCTTGATTTTATGAAAACATAATTTTGTTGCTTTCTGTGTCTGCTTAACTCCCAGTCAACACACACAGTTGTGAAAACTCACGTAGGTAAATACCCTTTTGGAATAAATAGTGACTATTTTTAAGAACAAAGGAATTTGGGGTTGTAGCATTGTTGAACAGCCTATGGATACATTCTGGGTTGAACATTATGAGCTATAAAATAGGAGGAACCCTTATTTCCACATTTCAGAATTTAGAAAAAAAGGGTGGCGAACATAAAAGCAGGACAAAAGTATAAATTAACATATAATCTGCATTTTGTCTGACTATAGCTATAAGAGTATTTTTCCGGTATCAATCCTCCTGATTCTGATTTAGAATGGCATTCACATGATCTGGTTGCTGTGAGGATTAGATAAAGCACTTCTCAAAGCATATTACCTAGAGGGACCGGCCTCTAGAAAAGGACGCCATACTTGGTACAGGAGAGAAGACCCTCGACAAGATGGATTGGCACAGAGGCTGCAGCAATGGGCTCAAACACAAGACCAAGTGCGAGGATAGGGCACGACCCGGCAGTATACAGCCATTCTGAGTCAGAATTGACTCCGTGGCTGGCACCTATCACACAGCAGATATTCAATAAATGGAGCCTGATAGGCATTAGCAATTCGTGTAAAGCACTCCACATTATTTGAAGACTAATATATAGCCGTCCATTCATGAGCTCTATTCTCTCATATATACAGGGTCACTATGAGTCTGAACTGGAGTCTACTGATTAACAGTAGAGAAAGAAGCAATTAGTAAGAAGTGAATCCAAGACTGCTGAAATCAATTGCAAGGCTAGCACATGAACTTCTAAAATTGGAAATTGTGCCTTTCTTTGCCTGTGCCAGGCAACCAAAGTTTTCTTCTTTGTCAATATCAAGAATATTCAGGCATTTAGTACCAAGATGGGGAAGATAATCCAACTATTCCTAAAGGAAAAGAAACCAACCAATTTACTTCACAATTTGCAATCAACAAGTATTTATCATACCTACTATGGTTTAGACCTTCTATTAGTCTAGAAAGATGAGGGCGACATTGGCCCTAGTGGTGCTGCTCAATAAACCATGAACCACTAACCGCTAGGCTGATGGTTCAAATCCACCAGGTACTGCATGGGAGAAAGAGGAAGCCGAGCTGTCTGCTCCCAAAAGGATTTACAAGCAGGCGTCCTCAAACTGCGGCCTGCAGAGGACATTTACCGGGTCCGCTGGGTGTTTTTGCCCCATTTGTCTTTTACTTCAAAATAAGGTATGTGTAGTGTGCATAGGAATTTATTCATAGTGTTTTTTTAAACTATAGTCTGGCCCTCCAACGGGTCTGAGGGACAGTGAACAGGCCCCTTGTTTAAAAAGTTTGAGGACCCCTGATCTACAGCCTCAGAAACTCTACAAGTAGGATTCAACTTAATGGCAGTGGGTGTGAGTTTTTGTTATTTTTTAGTAGTAGAGATAGATGAGTAATTTTAAACATAAGAGTTGCAATATTATACCTGAAATAATAGAGTATAATAAAACAAGCACAGGTCCTAGCTAAAAGCACAGATCTGCTAACTGAAGGCACAAAGGGCAACTGGCTAGTCACTTCTTCTCAGTGATGTGCCTCACCTGCTTCTGCAGTCATTTCTTTTATTAGTTGGAGTTTAACATATATAGATACATATCATATCATTCCATATTTCAATCACATCAAGTAGAAAGTACAATGACTACCAGTTTCCAAACACACAGAGTCCTTAACATCATCTCCCGTTTACTCCCCCACCCCACCCCAACCCCTTATTCTACTTGCTGCCCCTATAGGTTCATCAGCCCTGTGGTTCATAAACTGAAAAACAGAAAAGCTTAAAACACAGCTTCAAGAGGTCACAGTTCTGGAAGACAACCTGATACGAACACATTTCTGCCATCTTACCAAGGGCATTTACAGACGGCATCCTCTGTGTGGAATATCTGTTGTTCTCTTTCTCCATTTAACACACTCCTGTTTGTTTCCAGAGGAGCCGCTCTGAGGGAGAAAGATGGGGCTTTCAACTCCCATAAACAGTCTCTGAGAGTCTGTCCATAGGGTGGACTCGGTGGCAGTGAGTTCGGTTTCTATTTGACCTTCAAGGCCTCCATCAAATGTAACCCCGCATGAGACGCCGTCTCCGAATCCCCTTCACGGGCACCTCATTGGCACTCCTCTCTAGTTATGCTCTTTTGGCATGGTCCCTGCTGCACTTCTGCTCGCCCACTCCCTCACACAAAAGAGGACAAGGCTCTTTCAGGCCCACACCATCTGGGTATTTCCTCTCCCCTCCTGCTCGCTCCGAGTCTTCCTTCCAAGTTACTCCCCAGCAGTCACACAGGACTGGCTTTCTTGGTTTGTTTTCTTCTTCCTTTCCACACCAACTGCTGCCACCTTTGTGATGAGCAGTGCGATGTCAGATTCCTGGGTTCCATCCAGGCCAGTAAAGCAACTTTGAATCCCCACTCCCAGCCCTGTCCCTAGAGGCACTCACCTAGTGTCAGGAGCACCCCGTATTCTTCCCTTCACTAGGTTCAATCTGGCTACTACCAACATGCCTAGTCTGCAACTGCTTTTTCAGGAGTTGCTGAAACAACTATTTTCTATAATTCTAAATTCCAAATGACTCTAATAGTCTTTCTCAACTGTTTTCAAAACCACTTCTTCAGGTATCAGTTTCAAGGAAAAACACAGTAAACACGTAACTGCAGGCTGATACTACTTATAGCTCCAGAGCATTTCTCCCTTTAAATAACATAAGGTAAAACATTCAGATTCTAATAAATACTTCCTGTGATGATAGACAATGGCCTATATAACATGCTGCCCACTAAGCAGCCAGTGGCCCATGTGGCCATTATGCACTTGGTCTACATGGTAAGTCAAAAAGGACTGCTCTTCGGAATCACAGGAACCAGTCTCCGTAACCTTCTGGGGTGACGTCGATGCCCTGAGTTTCGGTGGCCCGCAGATCCCCTCAGAAGCCACTCTTATAATTGGACTTTGGGAATGGTCTGTGTGTGCAACTAAGACAAGTGTACTACTGCAGTCATCTACTGGCTGCAGATCCATATACATTTACCCTCCTATGGCCAGTGCAACTGAGGGCCTGGACTTTTCATTTGATTTCATTTTAATCTATTTATTTTAAATAACCTTACATAGCTCGTGGCAACTATACAGCTCTAGCCTGTCGGAATTGAAGTCTCTCTCTGCAACATCGTACCACACTAAATGTACTCGGTTGCATTTCAGCAAGGTTATAAATTTCATTCCAAGACCACACTCATTGCCATCAAACCAATTCCTACTCACAGAGACCATATCAAACAGCGTAGAACGATCCCTATGCGTTTCTGCGGCTGTACATCTTCATTTCTTCTGTGGAGCAGCTGGCAGGTTTGAATTGCTGACCTGTGGTTAGCAGCCCAATAAGTAACCCCCTATACGAGCCAGTTTCCTAAAACTTCCTTAAACTGTTATATAATCAAAGGTCCTAAAAGGAGAGGTGGGGAGTGGGGAAGAAGCTACAACTTCTTTCTCTCCAAAATCTACTGCCAGCAATGGTGCCAGTACTGGAAAAAAGTGCATGTTTGTAACCCCCCCCCCCAACCTCAAAACACTGCAATCTGAACCAATCCAGACTCACAGGACAGACTAAAACTACTGCATAAGGTTTCTGACACTATCAACCTGTTTATTCCCAAAAAACCTTTTTATTGGGAATATAAATAGCAGATCACACCATAGTTCAATCACACCAAGTAATATTATACAACTGCTACCACAATCAGCTTCAAAACATGTTCTTTCTTCTGGAACTCCTTGGTAACATCTCCCTTTTACTGCCCAATATAATCCCCCACCCCCCACGAGACTATAAATCTTAAAAGAGCAGAGAGCCTCTTCTTTCTCCTATGGAGCCGAGGTGGATTAGACCTGTCAACTTCCAGGCTAGCAGCCCAATGCTTAATCCTCTCCTCAGTACCTACATGCCTATCAAGCACCCAAACATACCTGCTGCATATCACTGTCTCACCAGTTTACTGGTCATCAATCTTACCAGTACAATCTTGGAAATCACTGCTGTCTTGGCATTGGCAGCTCTGCCCCAGTTATGAAAGGAAGCGGACTCCACATTATGGCTACAGTGAAAGCAAAATCCAAATGTGGAGCATGACAATATTCTAGTTTCCTTCCCCTCAGTGGGCTTTGCTGCCCCGAATCAGAATGACTGCTATATGCATGCTGTCAGGTTGACTCCAACTCATAGAGACTCTAAGGGCAAAGCTAACCTGAACCATAGGATTTCCGAGGCTGCCTCCTTCTGTAGCAGGTGACCAGGGCTTTCGTCCCCCAGAGAACGCCACTTTTCAGTTAGCAGCTGTGCTCTTAATCAGTGTGCTGCCAGGGCTCCTTGGACTAAGACTACAGTCCTAATTCAAGACCAGCGAGGAAAGTGAGCACTGCCACTGGCAGGCAGACCTTTACCATTTAGTCTGCCTTGCTCTTAATCTGGTCTGTCAGGAACTGTGACTTGATCTTTATTTTGATAGAAAAGCATTTGCTCAGGCCCTTGCAGACAGAAAACTTACCTTACCATCTCTACCTTTACCAACTTGGCTTCCTCAATTAGTTTCTCTCAAAAAGCCTTTCTTTCCCCAAGCTCCCCTTGCAGATAGTAGACAATTTCATTCAGACTTCTTAAGCTTGATAGCCTTGGCCTCACTTTGGGAAAGCACTTCACTAAACATTAAAACCTAAAACCTCCCAAGGGCTGATCTCCTGAGCCCTTGGGAAGTCCCCCAATACACAATAAGGATACAATTTTCCAATTGAACACAAGGCGTTGAGTTTAGTCTGTAAAATCCACTCTGAGGACACAGAACTGTGAACAAGCCATATTGCCCTGTTTTTCATTTCCTCCCTTTGGGGGCAGCTCTAGGCCTCAGAACAAAGCACCAACCCCACTGAGACCTGAGAGGAGCCCTGGTGGCGCTGTTGAGTATGTGCCGGACTGCTGAATGCCAGGTCAGATGAACTCGATGCGACGACCTTGTTTTTCTGAGGTTTCTTACCTACCAGCCACTCTGAGGGAGAACGATGAGGCTATCTGCTCCCATCAAGATCGACAGCCTCAGAAAGCCTAAGTAGGTTCACTATGGGATGGAATGGAATTGATGGCAATGGTGGACTGAGGCCTGATGTTTGATTACAGGGTTAAAAAAAAACTCAACTATGGGCTAATCACATCCTTTCCCTAGAAAGCCAGGGAGGGCATTATTTAATAACATGCTTGTTGGCAGGGTTAAAAAGATACAGTAAAATCTGTCAATGTCAGAACCTGACTGTGGTAGTTACATAATGCTGTCAATTTGAGACTTAAAAGTGAAGGGGTGGAGTTTAGCCTGTCAATCAGGTCACAGCTTGATGACCTCATTTGGAGCCACTAAGCAGATAAATAGCTCGCTGGAGGCGGGACACAGACACACTCCTTGCAAGACATTCCTGTTGAGAGCACATATGGAGCTACACTAGAGCCCTGGAGCTGAAGGGACCACGTGGAGACCCCTGCCAGCGTTGAGATGCTTCCACTGCCACTGGATTCGCAAGACTTTCCACCCACTGTCCTGTGATCTTCCTGCACCCGGCGTAATTGTATGTGTTGTGTGAGTCTGAAGAGGCACTTATAGACTGGTTTCAGACATTATGGGTTAATATCAGACTTATGGACTTCAATTGAACTGGCTGTGATGTTTTCTCAATATTCAATTGCTCTTGTATATAAAGCATCTTCATATACACTTATGAATGTCTCTGGATTTGTTTTTCTGACAAAGGCAGAAACTGTCACAGAAGGAAAAGACAGTGGGTGTTTATGAGGTAGGATTCTGAAAAGAGGGATTAACAAGTGATAATCACCCTATCAGACGCAGTAACATTGTGAGACCAGGAAGAACAAGGCAGCCCCATCGAGTTCCATCTCTCACAGGTTGCACAGAACATTTACTCACATAGGCTGGGGCTATGAAATAGCTGGGGGAGTCTTCTTGGTTTCCCTCAGCTTTGGTGCTTATGGGTAGTACATACAGTCTGAAGACCCACAGTATGGCCCTCATCACATCTCTCCCCCATGAAGCCAGGCAAGGGGCTTGTGTGAATGAGTTCTATATATCTACTGAGCAGTTCCAAAAAGGCGGGGGTGGGGGTGGGGGACAGGGACGGGGCATGCAGGGCAGAATCAGTAAGCCCTTTGACTATCCCATTTGAGTTCCTCACCCCTGACACAAAGTGGGAGTGAGAGTGAGTGAATGAGAGTGTGTGTGTAAGAATCGTCATTATCGCCGCACAGCTTTTGAGGCAGGAGTGCTCACCTGTGCCTGTGGCCCCCTCTCCATTTCTTTTTTGAAGTAGTAAGAGCGGCTTTCCATTGTGCTACTGAGCACTCAGTGTCTGATGAGGAGGATGTGGTGTTTACCAAGTAACATTTTCCTTGATCCATTTCTAGCTATTTAGTATTTCCGACATTAACTTCCAGAATAAGTATTGAACTCAACTTGGCAAAGTTCTTGCATGGTTCAAAATCGCAATACATGTTTTAAAATTCTAAATATATAGGGTACGATGGCTGGTTGATCTCACCAATACAAACCCGCTTCTTAAAAAAAACAACAACAAAAAATGAGGTATATCTAATAATAAGCACAGAGGCCTGTTGGAGTTATGAAATTATAGTCTGTTTCAGAAGTAAAACCTAAATCTGAAACAAAAATGCCAACCACCCCCCCTAAAAAAAGGAAATTACATTTTGAAAATTAACCAAGTAAGTCATGAGATGATCCTCTCATGAAACATTCTGCTTACTGTTTTAGGCTTCAACTAGAACAGTGGAAATCGGACAGTTCCCTAAAGTGAGGGCAAAGTATTTAACTATATTCTGAGGCTTAAATCAAAGTATAAAAGGATTGCAGCCTCCACCCAGGAGAAGCACTGGGTCAGGAATGCAATCTCTATTAATTAGGTATCCCAGCTGGGCAGTGGGTTTGCAGCTGTTAACTTGATCAATGACTTACCTAAATGTCATCTCTACTGATTCGCTTATAAATTACCAGCAAGTGAGACTAATGTACAGGTGCTAATTTATTTAAACTGTTCTCTACAGTTCTACATAGCTTTATAAACTGCATCTGGCACCTAATGTTAGCTGTCAGTTGTACTTAGACATGCCTGTCCTAACGACTCTGTTCATTAGAAGTGAGCACAAATTATGAAATATTGTGAAAAATGATACATCAAATGGAATGGGCACAGCAAATCAATTAGAGAAACTTCATACGGCATATTCACACTTAGGAGAATAAAACATTCTGGTTTCGGAATGAGGTCTATAATACCAATTAAAAAGTAATTGGTAGACTTCAGTAGTGTTATATATCAATTTGCTGGCTTTTTTCCTGAAATTCTACAGTAAGGTAGAACTTAACTTTTAATTCCCAAACAAAGACATTAGTGAAGGCAAGTGTAATTCTGAATTCATAATATTTAATGTAGCTGAAATGTCTCTAACATAATTGATGTTAACAGGAAAAGGAAAATAAAAGCAGAGTATCAAGCGGTGGTCTCCACCTTTCTGGATGACACATGTCAAAGGATTAAATTTACTGCCTGAGTCCATTCTGACTCACAGACCCTCTAGGGCAGCGGAGAACTGCCCCCGTGGGTTTCCGAAGCTGTAAATCTCTAAGGGAGCAGAAAGCCTCATCTTTCTCCCCTGGAACAGCTGGAGGATTTGAACTGCCGACCTTGCAGTTGGCAGCCCAACAAGTAACCCTCTATGGTGCCCAGGTAAAAAAGGACGAAAAGACTTAAAAAGTACTACACAGATTGGCAGCAACTGTAACCCAATGGCCAAGCTAGCCCCAAATGTGTTACAGTGACTTTAAATGTTCACAGGTGGTGGGTGAGCTCACCATTTGCCTGCCACCTTTTACAAAGCCTTGGCATCTCTATTTGCGGGACAACCACTGGATCACTAAGTCTGCCCTTTGTTAGACATTCACAGGGCTCACTCACGGCAATTTGCATGCACCTCGAATCTTCTTTGGAGCACAATGAGACTGCTTTATCCTGAGTAATACACCCCACTCAGCTCAAGGCTCCAGCTGATGGAGTCCTCCTAACAGTAATGTATATTGTTATAGCCCCAAAATACTTTTTACACATTAATCAACACTTTGCAGTCACCTGCGAAAGGTTTCTAACACAAGAGTTGAGAATTACAGGGAAAAAAGTATAGCTTATTTTGAAAATATTTATATACGTACTAAGCAGAAAAGATGGAAAAATACATCAAGTCTGGCAATTCTGTTACTAAATCTAAGAAGTTTATCTTTACAACATAAATTAAGACACGGTTAGCAATTAGCATGTGCTCAAAATATCTCCAGCATAACACTTTAGTGTCTACTATTATTTGTGAAAGGCAAACTGTTCCTCCTCCTATTAAGCTTCTTGAGGATTATCAGTATCACCATCGTAGTTGGGTGTATATGAGCAATCGGTAGTTTATTTATTGTCAGTATAATATAATTATGCAAAAGATAAGTGCATCCATTTTGAAATAGAGAAAAATCTCCATTTGTTTATGACTAATTTATAAACTTCATTTTAGTTAGTAATACTATTTCTTTACCTGCTACTGCTTTCAAAGAAATTTAATAAACAGGTTGAGCACTAAATACTGCAATGTAATTTTGCAAAGCATTCTCTCATTTCTAAGAGATGCGTAATACTATAGGCACAATAACAAATCCGCTAAGTAATGTAACATACAAATAAACATCATCTGGGACAAGGTTTTCTTTATAAAATTTTACCTTTTTTTTTAACCACCTCACATCTGTGATCTTTTAAAAAACCTTACTAATTAAGGAAACATAAGCAACATACAACATTAGCTGAGTGCAATTTCACACAAAGATGATAGATGTTGTCATTGAGGTCAGATTTCTACTAGCACTCAACCCTCTGGATAAAGCTGTAAACCTAGAAACCAAGGTTGGAAAAGGCCCACGAAGAGCTGACATAGATGACAATAAATTCATGGGTTTTATATTAGTAGGAAGGGCACACAGGGGTCCTTACTCAAAATCCAATGGCTCTCAGTTTTAATTCACATGCCTAACAAGTTTAGTTATGCTGGCAGATGAGAAGGCAGGTGAGAGCTGGGAGAGGCAGACACACTGACATGAAGACATGTTGACAGGAAAGGAGATGACAGGAGTCAGTACAGCCAGAACATTTAGTACAGGGGCAAATGTGTACTACAAGCCACATAGTCAGAGTGATGCCGCAGTTTAACAACCATACTAGAAATTAAAATCTTAAAGCACTGAACGGCTAAATGATACTCACCATTTTATATGGTGGGAAAACTATATGGTGGGAAAACTAATGTATTTTAGAAAGTATACAAAATGGTAGTCTTTGATAGTGTGAAAGGAACAAAGACTTTGAATACAGAAACATCTGACCAGCCTTGTTTTTTTCCAATAATAAAATAAGTCAATTTCTATACTACACATTTTTAAAATATTAACATGCTAATATCTATCAGTTTATACAGTAAGTGATGGTAGTTTTCATTATAAATTCTAATTAAAAATGTTTCCTTTATCTGGAAAAACAAATCAACTTTATTTAAAACTTAATTTCTAATACTAAATAGGAAAAAATGGCTACATAAATTTTTATATTTTTTAATATAAGTGGTTTTTAAAACATTACAACTTCTAAGTATATAATAATAATTGTAATATTCTTCCAAATATTATTTGGATGCTTAAAATGTTTTGTTTTTGGTCTAAAAATTATATATGTGTATTTTCAGAAAGCACTAAGGATTTTGTCGGTATGGAAAATGCTGACTAAGGCTAATCAGCTACATAAACACAGCTAAACCCCAGTCAGAAAGAACAGTTTCACAATGTAAATGAAAACAGGGGCCTAGATGGTGGACATGTGATGTCTACATGCTGTAAACAGTTGTTATTATCCTCTTTTGCTTTTCATCCTACTCACATGTCAAAGAGGACCCGCTAAATTTAACAAAATGCCCAAGGGGTTGACTGATATGAAAGTTAAGACTCGGTGAAGCAGCTCAATCACCTGCAGGAAAGCCCAACACAGCAGAACCATGGCACCAGAGTCAAGGAAAACGTCAACGCTCGCTTCCGATAAGCTTTTAGTTCGCACGTTGGGAGAAACTAAGTATCAGTACAGGAGATATGATGCCATCTCCAGTTTAAACTAATCAACAATATAGCAATGCACTCAGCAGCAGTCCGGATAATTCTCCCACTATTCAGGTGGCATGGGAGCTAAGTATGACCAAAGCAATGAGAGAACCAGGGAATGTTTCAGGTGATATTTTATTTTTTGCTACTACGAGAAATGAAAATACTGCTTCACATTCATCTTCGGTTATGCTCGTCAGGTTCTTTGTGGAGGCAGGCAGCAGGCATCATCATTGTGATCTTAGAGGTGAGAAAGCTGAAGGACAGGGAGTGAATTAACTCAAAACCATGCTGGCTAGAGTCCGCAAGGAACCTCCTATTCCCAGGTCTTTCCCCATCACTTCACATTATGAATTGACTGCAAAGGAAAAGCAACTGCGTAACAAAATGTACCTGTTCTACACTCCTAGTCCTCATCCCAAGAGTAACTCAGCTTCATTCCAGATCTTACAGACGCTAAGCATTTCTTCATATTATTTTAATATTTCATTATTGGGTAAATGCAAGGGAAATGATTCAAATTTTCTATTAGTACAAAGTCACAAACTAACATGAAAGCCACTTACACCATACATTTATACAAATAAGCACTTTCAGAAGTACATGTTAACTGTCATTTACATTTACAGTGCTGTTAATATGTCCTCTCTGGAAACAACTGTTTATTTTGATACCCAAAATGAAATACATTGATTAGGATATTTAAAGATATTTTAATGTATACAAAAAGTTTTCAAAGTTATTTTGCTTCCTAGATGGCTTCAGCTAGCATTGTGTTAGTAATTGGATAAGTAGAATGGAAAATATAAAATAGATAATGAATTAATCTGAATGCAATGGCACCAATTTAGCTGTGAAAATCCTCTAGTGAGCCTAGACTTTCAACTAAGTAGCTGAATTAGATTATGGAACATGTGTACTTTTGTCTAAACTCTGATTAAAGATATAAGCAATGAACTATCCACTCCAAATAACAATTCATTTTTAACATGCTTATTTTATGGCCATCCTTATGCCTCAGGTAGGATTACGAAACTGCTGGTGATTCAGTCTCTCTCAATAAGCTAAGTATAACCCATGCACACCCAAAAGAGCAGAATGAACAGCGGAAAAAAATATCGTCATGAGCTCAGTCAGGTAACAGGATCCTTCTGCTGCAGAGAACAGTTACACAGGGGCACACAGGTCTCAAGATGGGGAAGCGCCGTGTCAAAAAACAAGTTAACTTTTTAAAAACTACCCACAAAGAAAAGCCCAGGTCCAGGTGGCTTCCCGAGTGAAATCTACCACATTCCAAGCTCGGCAACACTCTGGACAAAGCCCCCAACAGCTCCAAGAGGAAGGGCCCTCCACAACTCGTTTTACACAGCCAGCACCACCCTGATAGCAAAATCACACCCCAAATTACACGAAAGTACTGGCTACAGACAAGTATTAATTACAAATATCAAATCCTCAACGAAATATTAATCAACTGAATCTGGATACACGAATCCTAAATGACACCGTAACGGAGAACATTTGTCGAACCGCACAAAACTATTCAACACAAGGAGTGAATAAATCCTAAGGTAAACGTTGGGCTTCGGTCACTAATATCGAATCAGCGTTCGCTTTTTATGAGTCGGAACCAACTTGATGGCAGTGAGAGAGATTCGCTTCTCAGCTGTCACGGTACCACTCTCAAAGAGGATATCAACAATAGAAACTGTGTGGGGACAGGGCTATTATAAAAGGGAGCTATCTGTTCAATTTTTCCATAAACCTAAAATGAGTCTAAAAACTAAAAACAATTGGCAGGGCGAGGGGGGAGAGGGAAATGGCCAAAAGATCTGAAAAGACCGTTCTACAAAACTGTACAAATGGCCAACATGTACCTGAAAAATTGCAAAGTGTCACTAGTCATCAGGGAAATGCACGGCAAAACCACAATGAGGTACCACCCAATACTCACTAAGGGAGGGGCAGAATGGTAATAGCAATAGAAATTCAAACCCTCATAAATAGCTGATGGGTTTGGAAAAATTACAGCCACACAGAAGACACCTTGGAAGCTCCTCAAAAAGTTAAACACTAAGTTATCGTATGACATACAATACTACACCAAGGTCGATATCCAAAAGAAATAAAAATACGAAGGGGCTTCACGAAGTCTGTGGAAAATTCCATTCTTCGTAACTCCATTTTCCACAAACTCTTTGAAGTTCCCTTGAGTACGTCCACAGGGGCCCTGGTAGTATAGTAGTTACCCATTGGGCTGTGAGCTGAAACATCAGTAGTTCGAAACCACCAGCCAGCTCTTCAGGATAAAGATGGGGCTTTCTACTCTGGTAAATAGCTATAGTCTTAGACCCTAATAGGGCAGCATACGCCTATCCTATAGGGTCACTATGTGTCGGCACTGACTCGATGTACACAATGTTCACGACAGCATTCATACTAGATAAAAGTGAAAACCATGAAGTATCTCTTAATTGATGATATTTAGATAAAGAAGATGCGGTATAAAACAAAGATAAAACAAAGTATTATACAGCAACAAAGTAGAATAAAGTACTGATACATGCTACAACAGGGACAGACCTTAAAAGCATGCTACCTGAAAGAAGCCAGTCGCAAAATTGTACCTATCATATTATTTAGTTACAGAAAAGGCTCAGAATAAGTGATTTACAAAGATTGAAAATAGACTGAAGGTTGCCTAGGACAATGATGGGATGGAGGACAGAATGCAGGGAGTGAATTTTATCCCCCCAAGTAAATGTGGAGTTCCTGGTCCTTGCACCTGTGAATGTAGTACTGCTTGAAACAGGATTTTTCTTATTTTATTGTAATGAAGTCATAGGGTTTGATCCTAAATCTAATCACTTCTGAGTTTAAAAACATCTCAAAAACAAAATAAAACAGAATGAAGCCCAACAAGGTCAAAGGCACAGCAAACAAAGATGATGACAGCTGCCTTGTGACGACTGTCAACAAGCCAAAGCACTCAAACATTCAGCGCTATTTACTGGAAGGAAGAGGCACGACCAAGCCCCCGACTGAGACTTTTCGCCTGAAAAGTCGTAGGAAAATAAAATCGGGGTGGTGTGGGTGTGTGTGTTTCAGATGAACTTGTCACAAAAGACTCCAAATCCATTTAAATATTATTTTTCCTCCTTTTTTAAAAAAACCCAACAGGACATTATTGTTGATTTCATTTCTAGAGATGAATTATATCAACATACATGATCTGACCCTTTAAAAACAAACAAACCAAATCCCCCCAAATTCCTTAACCCTCAAGCCTAAGTAGTGGTCTGAGTGGCTGAAAAAAGAAAACAGGGAATGAATGCTGTTTTAAAGCTACCACTTACGGCATTTGTGCCGCTGAAACACTAAGTAACCAAGGGTGCAGGGTTCCTTTTAGGTGCGATAAAAATTTCTGCACTTGACTGTGGTGATGGCGGTACCATTCTGTGAACAGATTAAAATCCAGTGATGCATAGACTTTAAAGGAGTGCACTGTATAATACATGAATTATATCTCAATAAACCTGTACCCAAAAAATGAATAAAAAGAAAATGGTACAAAAAGTAGTCTCAAGAATGATAACTTATGGGAGTAGATACTTTACCCCTATTTGGAAACAAACTGCAGTCTGACTCTGTAGCAGGCCGCTGCAGCTCCCGCTTTCTCTTTCTAAAGGATTCATTAGAAAATGGAGTGGGCGAAAGTTATCGTTCTTTCAGTTAAAAACAGCCAAATCTTTGAGTACACACATAACAGTCATGTCTCTAGCTATACATTCTACATTCTGGATACTGCCAGGTATCTATTACCTATGAAATAAAACAAATATAAAAACAAGAACAGGGGGCTCACAGGGTAGTCTTAGAGTATCTGCTTTTTAACACTTACTTACTTAAACAAGAGGCTGAGTCTGTTTGTACTTGTCTCCTCTTCTAAACATGGGGCAATCCTACACTACCAATCATGCAGGGAAATCATAGAATGGGACGCTCACATTCTTAACATTATGTAACGCCACAAAGACTCAACAGGAAGACAGAGGTGATGCGGGTCACAGCCGTCAATCGACAGCATGTCAAAGGGCAGGAAGGAATTATACTTATTTGGGGAAATACCAAATAAAACCTCACATGTTCACCTGGCATCTTGAAGGGTTACTTCAGTCATATTTATAAATAGTTGGGAAAGGTATACAAAAAGATACCTTCATAAAATGACTTAACACTAAAAGTACAAAATCACTGTGTGATCAAAATCCTATAAAAGTAGAGAATCTTCAGTTCAATATAACACATGGGATGTCATATATTATCCTTTTTAAAAATCAGGACAAATTACAAGGCTTACTGTTAAATTTAAACTCCTTCACTAGCTTCCTTGGTGGATCTAGTTTACACACACACACACGCACGCACGCACGCACGCACACACACACACACTGAAAATCACTGCTTTTATCAAGAATAAAATAACTGCAAAGTGGAGTAAGAACTAAGAGAGTCTCTATTATTTTAAAATATGCTCTCACTTTGAAAATTAAAATATCTGCTAAGGTAGATTAAAGCTTTGGGTGGAGGCTTACTTGTGGGATATCCTAGAAACGTGACTAATTTTCATTGCCATCCATTTGATCATTTGTCAAGAAAGCTGAGTCTAAGACTACAGAATAGGATCAATGCTCACGAATAGTACATACACATGCATAGTGGCTCCTCTGACCCTGAATCAAGGAAAATATCTATTCCTAGCCAAATTCTACAATCTAGTACGCTCTATAATGCTTCAAATGAAAGCAGCATCTTTCTTCCAAACCATGGTTCCAATTTGCAACGTAAGTAGCGTTTTTCCCTATTCTGACAGTTTGATTAAAATTTACACGGAGATAAGGGGCTTGTGGTGAAGAAAAGTGCTTTCAATATCAAAAACGCTACAGTTAATTACTTTTCCAACAAAGGAACTGTACTTACATCAATGTCCTCTTGGGTGAAGGTTTCTGGATCTTCTCCCATCATGTTGGCTAAATGTCTCTTTCCTATGTTGAAATCTTCAATCTGCTTTTTAATAAAATCCAACGTGTATGTTTCACGTCTGGAGGCAGCAACATTTTTCTTTGTTGGTACAACAGTGATGTGTTTTAGCCTTAAGATCTAAACGAAAGTAGCAATAGAAAGAACGGTCTTCAGAATAAAACAACTGTCTCATAGGCCATCTTCTAAATAAACCTGAATATTCAAACATTTGTCTTTTTCTACTATGGCTATTAGTTGACAGAAGGCTGGGAAGCAGGTCAGAGACCTGTTATGAGAGTTGCTGAAATCATCTCCTGCTCAAAATTTTATAAAAACCCGGTGTTTTAAAGTATTTTAAACTAATGGCATTTCACACATTAATGAGAGAAACATCTCAAAGTGATTATCAAAGTGATTATGTTACCTCCTTTTCTGATAGGAAATGTGATGATTGGTTGTCTAAAGGTTAGCCGATCTAAAGATTGGTGGTACAGATACTCATAGCAGGAGTGCAGAGGAAAGGCCTGGTTATTTCTTTGCATAAAAATTCCAGCCAAGAAAGCCCCATGGAGCAGTTCCACTCTGTAACAAATAGGGTGGCTGCAAGCCAGAATCAAATCAAAAGCTCAGGGCTGGGTTCTTGGGTCTTCTCCTACTGTAAGCGTTCTTGCTTGACACACCTGGTGAGGGTCACGCCAACAGCACACAGGGAGCTAAGAGTACAATGAAACCACTTTTAACAAAAGGCGACTGCACAACGCAGACACTGAATAGTACACAGAAGACAGGAGTGGGTGAATGAGCATGCAGCACTAGCCTTAGACGCCGGCTATTAACCTTAGGGTGAGATACAAATGCGGCCTTTCTGGAAATTCTTTGCTTGGCATCACTTTAGCCGTTATCCCATGATCCCTCAGCTTCATTTCTTATCTTTTGCATCAGAGTTTAAAATTATTTTATAGCAATTTGTCAACTGAAAATAGATGAAAAAGCATAGGCTAATATTAAACAATTGAGAGTTAATATTTAATAAACAATACAGTTTTTTTTCTCCTTTAGGAACAACAATTGGTCAAGATAGATTACTATCAGTGCATAAAACATGATCAAAACAGGCTTGGTATTAAAAGAAAAAAATACCAAGGGCTCAAGTAGAATGAAAATGTTTTGAAAAAGATGATGACAACATATGTACAGATATGTTTGACACAATGGATCTATGTATGGATTATGGTAAGAGCTGTAAGAGCCCTAATAAGATAAAATTTAAAAATAAACGAAATAAACTCATTGGCATCGATTCCATTTCTACTCCTAAAGAACCTACAAGACAGAGCAGAACTGACCCGTGGGTCTCTGAAACTGTAAATCTTTAGGTGGTTTGTTGTTAGGTGGCATCAAGTTGGTTCCAACTCATAAGGAGCCTCGGTGCAACAGAAGGAAACACTGGCCGGGCCTGCGCCACCCTCTCAATTGTTGCTCAGCTTGAGCCCACTGTTGCAGCCTCTGTGGCAGTCCACAATGGAGGGCCTAAAGCCTCATCTTCTCCCAGAGCAGCTGGTGATTTTGACCTGGTGGTTAGCAGTCCAACCCATAACCCACTAGACTAGATGGATGGATGGATGGATGGATGGATGGATGGATGGATGGATGGATGGATGGATGGATGGATGGGATACACATACCACCACCACCACCCCACCACCACCAGGGCTCCCTTTTGCCTGTTGCCACTCCAACTCGCATGGACCCCATGTGCTGCAGAGTGGACTTCCTCCTTACCGTTTTCTTGGCTAAAATCTTAATAGGAGGAAACACTAGGCTTTTCTAACACAGTACAGCTGGATGAATTCGAGTTCCCACCTTGAGGTCTTAGTCCAACACAAACTGTGCCACCGAGGGCCCGTTTATAAAGCAAGTTAGTTTTAGGCCCTTGTATCGTCCTCCCCATCGCCAAGCTCTCTTTACACCTTCTGCTTTGAACAATGGAGGAAAAAATACTGTGCTCCACATTCAAAATGAAGAAATGCCTTCCTACCCAACACTCACAGCAAACACATGCCCCAAAGGCATCAATGTAGGAGCCCAAAGCAATAAACATTAATGGTTGCTCTCCCACATGTCACATTCCAAAGTATGACCATACTGCTAGTTTTGTAAATAACATGACAAAATATTTTTGTCTACACCTGTAAGAATCCATTCGATATGAAATAAGAGATGAGATCGTCTCTACGTCAATGAATCCTTTCGACCTGGGGTCCCTGTGCTAAGAACCTCCCAGATTCAAATGAAAAGGCTATACTGAGCAGCGTCAACACTCAAGACCAAGAGAAATGGCGGCAAGCACAGCAGAGCCAAGCACCTGAGAAATGGTGGTCATGGCTATGCCGCAGGAACCACAAGACTAGAAGATGGCACTGTGGGCAAACTGGTATTAGAGAAGACAGTGGTGATAGGCAATGCTGTCCAGCCAGGCACCTCCGGGCAGAAGGTTCCAGCAGATGTCTGTAAAGAAGAAGAAGCTATAGCCAGGGTCCACGCAGGCAGACACTTGAGCAGAGCAAGTAGCAGTGCTTGTCTGTCTTTGGCAATAGCAGATAATCTAGCTGCACTGAGAGACGGGGCCTGTCTCAACTGGACCTAAAGGAAGGTTCTCTTGAGAAGGCTGAGAAGAAAGCTGCCCAGAGAGGGGTAAGAAGAGGCCTGTCCCAAGAGCCAAGAAGTTGTCTGCAGACACTGTACAGGTTGGCTTCGAGAGCTGTCACAAAGCAGGTATTGTTGGTATTGGCCCAAGGTTGTTCCAAAGCTGCTAGTTGACAGCTGAACAAGTAAGCACAGGGAACAAGGCCCTGCCAAGAAAAGACTAGGAGACAGAGAGAAAATGAACATGGCCACAATGCATCTGACCTGAGCAGACAACATTCCTGCTGGGCTGACGCATGATCCAGTGTGCTCACTAGAGACACAGACTAGACATGGGCAATTTGAAAAGGGCAAGCTGACCACCACGTTGAGACACAAGTGGATTCCTTCCTCTCTCATGATGCTAAGCGGAGTATTCATAGAGGTGAAGATGACCAATCCACCTAAAAGCTGTTCCTGTTGCTTGTTTGCTTTCTATACATGCTCTGCTCCTGCTGTTAGGCGCCATCAATGGTTCTGACTCACAGAGCACCCGTGTCTCCAGCATAATAAGACAGTGACCAGTCCTGCGACCTTCTCACAATCACTGCTATGCTTGAATCCGTTGTGGCGGACACTGTGTCAATCATCTTGTTGAGTCTTCCTCTTTTTTGCTAATATCCTTCTCTCGGGACTAATCTTCCTGATAAAATGATCAAAGTATTGGAGAGTCCCACCCCCCTCACTTGAGGAACATTCTGGTTGTACGTCAGCCATGAAGAAATCTGTTCGCTCTCTTGGCAGTCCCAGGCAATCTCAATTACTCTTCTCCTCACCGTAATTCCAGGGCCTCACTTATTTGGTCTTCCTTGTTCACGACCCAGAGTTTGCATGTACACGAGGTAAATGAAAAAATACTACGGGTTGGGTCAGACACACCTTAGTCTTCAAAGTGACAGCAACGTAGCATTTGATTTCTGGACTGCTGTTTCCTTGGACACTGATAATAGATCCAAGTAAATTGAAATCCTAGACAATGTCAATCTTTTCTCTCTTTGTTCTGATATTGCTTCCTGGTCCGTTTGTTTTGGTTTATCATCTAACTTCTATACATAACAGCCATCAAATGCCAACACTTTGTAAAATGTCTTTGTATGTGTGACCTGGTCAGAGAGGCTATCTGAGTCCTTATCCTCAAGGTCTCAAGAGCACTTGAGTTTTAGAGTACAACCTATGCATGTCCGAGCGTGTAAAAGCACATGCACACAGTCCACATATCAATATTACAGGTTAGACAATTTACACAGAATTCTCCCCTCGCTACTATTCTCTGGGTCATATATACCAGTTATGATCTTTTTTTCTCTGTATATAAGCATCTCAGTCTTACTGGTCTCTTTTTCTGCATTCGGAATGATTGCTAAACCTATATGCTATGTCTTTCCTTTTCTGCAGTATCAATTCTACTTACTGCAGCTACTCCAGATTTTTAGCTTCTTGTCACACCGGTCTATCTTCAATTTTTTCCCCTCAATGGTTTCTTTTCGTTGTCTTCTTAGCCCATTTCAGTTTTTTTTTTTCACTCTGCCTTTAAAAAAATGTTCTTGACAGCATATAGTTGTAGTAATTCTTCCATCTCATTGAGTAAATACTCGATTGTATTCATTTATCTTTTATACATTGTTCCTTTTCTTCTTTCGTCCCCACAACATTTCAGGATGATCACAAGCAAACGAGCTGACTACTGGCTTGAAGATTGATTTCTTCAATTGAATTAAAATTATTCTGTGCTTGTCTATAGTCCCCAGGATTTGTGGCATGAGGTGACAGCTTTCTTGGTTTTAACATAAATGAAGTTTTGAAAAAATGTTTACGAAACTTTTACTATTGCTCATTTAGAAAAGGCCTTACAAAGAAAAACAGAAAAAGAAATCAAATATGTCTCACTAAAATATCCTTAAACTCTTTCCAAAAAAACATGTGTACACACTGCATTAAGATGATACCCATCTGGAAATGTTAAAAGTTACAAAGTCACTAGTGCTAGCACTCCTGAATTCAGGGGTCCATGGAGGGGAATTATACTTAACAGAGTACATTATGTATTTGTCCAATCTATTAAGTAAGGTAAGGTTTAGCTCTGTAGCTAAAAACACTAAGAATTCCGTGAGAGAATCTGCTTCGCCACTGCCACACAGCCCCCAGCAGAATGTTCCAGAGGTTCCATTTCCAACTGAAGAGCTAGTAGGAGAGCATTTTTCTCAGACTTTGCTTTTATGGAACAGTATACACAACTTGACAGAACTGTTTCTTTTTTAAAAGATAATCGGCGGGTTAGACAACTATAATTTCAATCAAACAGTCTGCCAAAGCAGCAGACACATCCTGACAAACCAGTGATGTCCCGAATTTGGCCAAATGCCAGTGCTATATACTACTTTGATGTCATTACAGCAGAATTAAGGAGGTGCCCTTTTGATTTAATTGGATCAAACAGAACAAAGAAGGACCTGGTACATTGAATAGAAAAGGTAAAAAGATTATTTTGAATAGGAGAAAACAGTGAAGACTAAAATCAGACTGGAGAAGATATATAAACACAAGATATAGGCCCCAAGACAGAGGTTAGAATAAGCATTAAAATTTTATTTCTTAGTTCTAGGTTTACAGAAAATTTGTACAGGAAAGTAGCATTTTTTATGAAATCATTTTATTGGGGCTCATACAGCTGATCACAATCCATCCATCCATCCATTGTGTCAAGCACATTTGTACATTTGTTGCCATCATCATCCTCAAAACATTTGCTTTCTACTTGAGCCCTTGGTATCAGCTTCTCAATTCTTTCCCTTTCCTCCCTCATGAACCTTTGATAATTTATAAATTATTATTTTTTCGTGTCTCACATCGACAGATGTCTCCCTTCACCCACTTTTCTGTTGTTTGCCCCCCTGGGAAGGGGGTTATATGTAGATCATTGTGATCAGTTCCCCCTTTCTCTCCCCACCTTTCCCCCTACCCTCCTGGTATGCTGCTCTCATTATTGGTCCTGAGGGGTTTATCTGTCCTGGATTTCCTGTATTTCCAGCTCTTATCTGTGCCAGTGCACATGCTCTGGTCTAGGCAGATTTGTGAGGTAGCATTGGAGTCATGATAGTGGCGGGGAGGAAGTATTAAAGAGAAAGTAGCCTTCCTAATTACCCTCGTCCCATTGCCCTGTTTCTCGTATTAACATCTTGCATTAGGGTTGTACTACTGCAGTAACCTTCTTTTCAGAAGCTCTTCCATCAGGAACCCTGGTGGCACTACGGGGTGAGCACTGGTTCTGATGCTGCGAGTCACTCCTACTTGTATGTTTCAGGACCCAAGGAAGCTGAACATGGATTCCTGATCAACAGGAACTATAAGAGCGGCTGTTGTGTTAAGCGAGTTATATTTTGGCATAATTAGTTATGTTGCAATAGGTAACACATGCATGCAAGATCACTATTATAATATTGAAGCATAGTAACAGGATGTTTGTCCATTTTGTTTTACAAAGAAAAGAAATACAAGTGATGATAGCAGCTATCAAGGTACCTAGACACAAGCAATTTGTAAATTGTATAAAGCAAAGAGTGCATTCCAACTATAGGACAAGGTAGAATTGCCCCATAGGGTTTCCAGCTCTAAGTCTTTATAAAAGAGTCACGCTGCCTCATTTTTCTCCTGCCAGTACCTGGTGAGTTTGAACCACCAACTTTTGGAATAGCAACCCAATGTTTAATCTACTATGCTACCCAATATAGATTTAAATGTAGAAGTATTTTCCATCGTTAAAACTGAGGATGATTCTAAATTAGTTCTAGTCTTTTAAAAAAAAAAAGATGAGACCTCAAAAAGAACACCTTCATCTACCTAGTACAGATTATACCCTCCAGGAGCTCATGGGAGATAAAAGGAGGAGATACGTAAAACAGAGACAGAAATGTGCTCACAATGAACAAGCGCTAACCACCAAATGTGGCTCATTCTTTTATGGCAGAAGATCCCAAGTGAATACTTCATGCTGACCCTGTAAGCACTTAGGCACCAAATGCTAAGTAGAAATTATTTTACTCAGTTACCCTATAGGTCAGGGCAGAACTGCCCCTTTGGTTTCCAAGACTACATACAGATCAGTGGTTCTCAACCTGTGGGTCACGACCCCTTTGAGCAGGGGTCCTCAAATGTTTTAAACAGGAGGCCAGTTCACTGTCCCTCAGATCCGTTGGTGGGCCGGACTAGCTAAAAAAAAAAAAAAAAACTATGAACAAATTCCTATGCACACTGCACATCTTATTTTGAAGTAAAAAAACAAAACGGGGCAAAAACACCCGGTGGGCCGGATATATGTCCTCGGCGGGCTGCATGTGGTTGTTTGAGGGCTCCTGCCTTTCACAGGGGTCGCCCGATTCATAACAGTAGCAAAATTACAGTTATGAAGTAGTAACGAAAATAATTTTATGGTTGGTGGGTACCACAACATGAGGAACTGTATTAAAGGGTCGCAGCAGTAGGAAGTTGAGATTGATCTAGATCTTTACAGAAGTAGAAAGCCTCATCTTGTCTCCCATGGAGTAGCTGGTGGTATCAAATGCTAATCTTGTAGTTAGCAGCCCAATGTATAAATATGAATTGACTGCATGGTAATGAGTATACCAATATTTTATAGCAAAATTGTTTAAACAGAAGTTGTTCTTTTGCTTTTACTGATAAGTCATAAGGTTACAGAAATTTAAACAAGCATTTTAGAATCAAAGTTTTCGTTTTACTTGGATCCACAATGAACACTTATGGACACCGAAGTTGAGAAATCAAACGGTGTATTGCGGTGGGCAAATCTACTATAAAAGCCCTCTTAATGTGTTACAAAGCAAAGGTGTTACTTGGAGGATGACTAAAATTGGGCCTGACTCAAGCCATCCAATCACCTCATGTGAGTGTGAAAGCTGGACAATAACACTGATGTATTTGAATTATGAAATTGAAGAATACTGAAAATACCATGGCCAGAAGTCCTGATGGTATAGTGATACCCACTGGGCTAACCTAAATGTCAGCAGTTCGAAACTACCAGCCCCTCCATGGGAAAAAGGGGCTTTCTACTCCCTTAAAGTCAGGCTTGGAAAGTCACAGGGACAGTTGTACCCTGTCCATTAGGGTCTCTGTGAGTCGGCATTGACTCAATGGCAGTGACTTGAGTTTTTGCCAGTAAGAACCAACAAATCTGTTTTAAGTGTAGCCAGAAATTATTTCTTGGGAAATTTATGGGCTGATTCCAAAAACCCAACCCAATCCTATTGTCCTAGAATGGAATTCCAACTCCCCCTTACCCTCGAGTATTGGAACTGCCGCATAGGGCTTCCAAGTTTGCAAAGCATACAGCCACAGCTTTCTCCAGAGGAGGCCACTGGCTTCAAACCACTGACCTTTTGGTTTCCACCTGAGGCCTTAATCACTGCGCCAATGACTTAAAAAAAGAAAAGGAAAAAGAGAGTCCACCCCAAATTCAGTGCATTCAGCATGTAGCAAGGATGGAAAGACTGGGCCCCTTGTACTCTGGACAGGCACCAGTCCCTGGAGAAAAGAATGAGACTTCAGATGAACCCACAGGCCGCAGTGATGGGAGCAAAAATACAACTGGGAGGGTAGTGACGGGCTGGGCAGTCTTCTGTATTCATTCTACTGTACACAGGGTTGTTATGAGTCAGAACTGACGCAACAGCATCTCCCACACAGGAAATTCGACTTCTGTGTTCTAAAATTCTGGATCCAGAAGACTTGCAACCTACTGGCCAGTGGTCTTCCTGCATTTGGTGTTACTGCACGTGTTTCAGGAGTTTGAAGAGGACTTGACAGATTACAGACATATGGGCTAATATTGGACTTATGGACTTCATCTGGACTGGGATGTTTTCTCAGTATTCAATTGCTCTTGTATATAAACCTCTTTCTCATATGCATACGAGTGTCTGTGAATTTGTTTTTCTAGGCTACCCGGACTAACACAGTTATCTTAGTTATCTAGTGCTGCTACAGCAGATGTACCACAAATGGATGGTTTTAATGAATAAAAACTTCATTTTCTCACAGCTTAGGAAGCTAGAAGTCTGAACTCAGTGCTTTAGACCTCAGGGAAAGCTCACTATGTAAGCTCTCAAAAAAAAAAAAAAAGGTTCTTGTCTCTTCCGCTTCTGCGTCTTAATCCCTTGGAGATCTTCACGTGTCAAGGGGTCTATCCCACTCCATGTTTCTACTGCTCTCTCGTTTAATCTCCATTATATCTCAAGACATAGACTCAAATGACACCCTATAATATTAATCTTATCTCATTAACAAAGATGATCCATTCCCAAATGGGGCTGCAACCACAGGCAGAGAAGTTAGGATTCACCACACAATTTGGGGAGCTAAAACTCAGTCCCTAAGAGTTTACCTGTGATACTGACAGGCTTAAAGGTGCCCTCGTTGGGCTAACTATAAGACTAGCAGTTCAAAACCACCAGCTGCTCTTCAGAAGAGAGACAAGGGGTTTCTACTCCTATAGAGTCACATTCTCAGAAACGCACAGGGGCAGTTCTACCCTGTCCTATAGGGGCACTATGAGTTGGTATCAACTGGATAGAAGTGAGTTTTCATTTTGTTTTTCATTATGTTGAACGGTGTAGCCATTCACAAGTAAGATTTCTTATTCTGCCCTAACACTGGGACACAGCTATGTGCAACTGTATTGCTCATTCATATACACAGGCATGCTGTCAGATTGGCATGTGGAAGGGGGTCAGCAAAGAAGCCCAACTGAGCATCCAGCAGCCGTAGCTGACAAGCTTGTTTCTTTATGTCTGGTTGCATCAGTATTTTTAAAACTTTTTGATGGCACATAGCAAGATGTACAAAAATATTTATTTGGCATGAGATGCATTTTTCCTCTATTCTCTTCTTTCCCTTTTGTAATATTGTCTGTAACCCCTAAACAGATTTCGTAACAATGGGTTATGATTCAGATACTAATAAAATAAACCTGGCATTTTGATTATCCCCATGAAGTGATTTAGAATGCCACTGTTTTCTGACACATGGTCCCCCGGAGAAATATAAATATTAATATTTCAGAGAGAAGTGAGGCAATATTAATACATATTTAAGAATGACTCGCTGTGGGTGGTGGGCATGTGGCGCATTATGAATGTCTACAGCCACCCATGTGGCCTTTAGGGATCTGAAGGAGTTAGTTACATCTTTTAGTTCTATCTTAACCATACTACTGTAGTCAAGAATCTACTGTGGTGGCATTCATGAATTTGGCGATATAGCTGTTTCTGGTCCGCCCCGTGGTAATGACAAAGGGTGAGTGTTGTTCCCTGGATAACGGGTTATTTACTTCACTGGTTTACTTTATTAGTTATGGCTGATGCTCAGGAAAAGTTTGTCATATTAGGAGAAAAAAAACCCAACACTTTAGTTCAAGAGCAGTCAAAAAGATGAAAATAACTGTTCATTCATCTTATTGAAAAAACTCCAAAAGCCAAACACCAAAATGTGATAATAGCTAATGCTGGTAGAAACAGACTGGTAGATTTAGGCTAATTTATCTTTTTTAAAGAATACAGGAAAGATAGTATTCTTTTTTTATATACGGTAATTTTCAGAGCATAAGAGTTACTTGAGGAGCTTTGGTGGCCTGGCGGTTATGCATTAGGCACAAGTCTTTCTACTTCCATAAAAACCTAAGTCTCAGAAACTCACAGGGGTAGCCTACCCTCTGACAGGTGAGTAGGCATCGACTCAATGGGAGTGTGGTTTGGGTCTTTGGAGTAGTTACTTGACTTTCCTGAAATATTTGGCAAGTTCTCTTTCCTGGAAGCACTCTTGTTTTCTATGACTACCTGGTTTCACCCATCTTTTTCTACCAACTCATTCTAGCTCTCTAAAGGGTCTTTTCTCCTTCTATGTCTTGTCCTCCTGCCTATTCATTCAGTGAACTCTCCCTAGGTGATGTAATGCATTTCCAAGGCCTCAATTACTATCTGCAGGGTAAATCTCCCGTTTTCTTCCTGAACTATATTATAACTACAGGATCCTGGGCGGCGTAGTGGTTTATGTGTTGGGCCCCTAACTGCTGGTTCCCAGTTCGAAACCAGCAGCCGCTGCAGGAGAAAAACAAAGGGGTTTTCTACTCCTGTAAAGAGTTACAGTCTCGGGAGCTCAGAGGTAGTTCTACCCTGTCCTATAGGGTCGCTATGAGTCTCGGCATTGACTCGATGGCACTGAGTTTGGTTTTGAGTTACAGTACACCTATCTCCTGGCATACTGGAAATGCGCCTATCCAAAGGACTGCTTTTCTCCCGCGGAAATCTCCTTCCGCCTACTGACTTCCCACAGCAGACAATTCTCATCCACCCAACCGTGGAGCTAGGAACCTGGCTTCCCAGAGCCCCCCGGATCAAGTGAAATAGACAAGAAGTGTACAAATTCTGGGCGCCTCCTCTCTAGAAAGTAAGTTTGGGAAAACTTAAGTAAACAAAAACTGCATAGAAGACAGTCACTTTTAAAAGTCAGGCTCCTCCCCACTGTTTGACTTGCTCCATGCAGCTTTCTCAGCTGCAAGTCTGGTCCTCACTCAAAATCGGGGGCGCGGGCGGCCAGCAGCACCGCTCCGGCTTCGGCCCTGGCCCGCGGGGCAAGCAGGCGAGCGGACTCCGGGTCGCGTCAGTCCCGCGGTCCCGTCCGGAATGGGTCGCCCCAGTTCCGCCTGTCGAAGCTCTCCTCACCACAACACGCGAAACCCAGAGCAATCTCCCGAGGGTCCCCTGCAGACAGATGCCCACGACCCTACAAAGCCCGCGTCTCAGGCCCGCGCGACGCCCGGCGCGGGCTGCGGACCTGCGGGACGGGTCCCTTTTCCTCTCAGCCCTCTCCATGACCCAAAGCTGCAGCTACCGGGGCGATGGCTGCCCGTTCCCTGAGGCCTTACCTGGAACCTGGCCCCTGTCTGCAACCCGGCAGCCGCCGCTGGCCAGAAGCCTTGCCTCTGGGTAAGAGTAACTCGCCCTCCCGAGAAAAGCCGGTGGGAAATCGCGGCACAGCACACCTTGCAGGGAGCCGCCATCTTGGCTGAGTCAGACTCGGCCCGGGCGGGGCAAGGGGCGGAGCCTGAGCGCCGCGCACGCGCAGATGCTCTCCGGCGCCAGGCTGTCCGACGCGCTTCCCGGACGTTTCCAAAAGGGGGCGTGTCTACGTCCCAGGTAGCCGGTTGCTGATTGGGTGCGGGTAGGGGGTCACCCCCTTGGACTGAGGAGGACATCGCCCTCCAACTGTACGTGTTCAGGACGAATTGCTAGCCGTGTGCTTTCCAAAGCGACTTAAAAGAGTTTGTGGAACGGTGGAATTAAAGAATAGAATTTCAACACACACACACCCGGAACTCTTGGAAGCCACGTCTTTTGCCTTGGTTGCGGTTGTTGGATACTGCCATGTCTCTTCGGACTCAATGCGACACAGCTCCTTCGAACCACCCCCACCACTTTGCAGCCACTGGGTCAGTCCACCTCCTTGAAGGTCTGCCTTGCTTTTCGCTGACCCTCTAGTTTACCATACATAGTGGCCTTCCCCAGACTAGTCCCTCCTGATAACCAATCCGGAGTACAGGCGACATCCTTGAGCATTCCGACTACTTCTTCCGAGACAAATGTGTTCCTTCCTCTGGCAGTCCGTGGTATGTTCTATATTCTTTGCCGCCACCATAATTCGAATACATCAGTTCTCTGGTCTTTCCTAGTCATTGTCCAACTTTCACATGCATGGGAAATGTTTAAAAGACCACAGCCTGACCCAAAATGTAACCCTTCCTCCGCTTTTAAAATGTAGGGGAGTGGCGGTGGGGTGGGGGAAGTGCCATGGTTTGAATCGGGAGCACCTTAGAGCTCAAAAGTAATATCTGCTTTTTAACAGTTTAAAGGGGTCTGTTCAGCAGGTGGAGAGGCCTGGTGATGCCATGGGTTACGTGTTGCAGCTAAACACAAGGTCAGCAGTTCAAAACTACCAGACCACTCAGTGGGAGAAAGATGAAGCTACCTAGTGCCTCTTGGTAACTCACGGGGACAGTTCTACCCTGTCCCAAAGGGTCACAATGAGCATGAACTCAATGACAGTGAGCTTTATAGTTAATCGGCATACTTTGGCCTCCAGGCTTGTGTACCTCTCGAATGCAGTCACCTCTCAAAGTCAACTCACAAACACGATTAATTCTCCTGGAATCCAGATCTTCAGGCCTTGGAATTGGGATGACCCACCTATGTCATTTACCCTTGAACATGTCCTCTTGAGCCTTGAAGAAACTAGTCCCTTGAAAGCCACTTTACAGTTCTGCAATCGTTACATGCCATCAAGTGGGTTCTTAACGGATAGTGACCCGTGCACAGCAGAAGGAACCATGGCCATCGTCTGGCTAGTGTGCACATTCATCTTGCCTCAGACATGGTGCTCTTTAGAAGAATTCGGTTAGTTTCAGGTAACAAACGCCTGGGTCAAAGTGGAAGCTGTGTCTTAGATTAAACTGTTATCATGAAAACGCTGCCCTGACCCCGTTTCCGTGGCAGTGTTGATGGGCCGAGGCATAGAGTCTTGGGAGGCTCTTTCGGAAGGAAAGTTCCTGGGTTCTTGAACTGAAAAAAAAAAAAAAATCAAGCTGATGAGTTCATAAATAAATGTAATATTGTGAAAATGTTAATTTTAATATCTCCACAAGGCTATTTAGTCAGTCCTTCCTTCTCATACCCATTGCTGCCCCAAAAGAGGTTCTCCCCAAAATGTTTGAGGTGGCCATGGCCCTGCAGGCGACCCGCAACTGTCTCATTAGTTCTTATCCTATTCTAACACGCACTTCTCCTCCCCTTCAGTCCTTGATCATTCTCTCATGAATTCCTGATGGTCAGCCTTGCTAGTGTGAGTTTACCTCCTCCCCGACAGCCACTTCACGGGTGGAAGACAAGGCAGTCTGTTGCAGAAAATATTTATTCTCTGAAACCCTAAGGAGCAGTTCAACTCTGGCCTCTGAGTTGCAGTCAATTCCCAGTCAGTGGGAATGGGGCGGGAGCATCCTTATGGGTCCAGGTCAACATTCTCTTACTCTAGCAAGCACCCACCCACTCAGGCTTCTATTGGGTCGCCCAGAGGAAATTATCCTCAGGGAGGCACTCCCTTTTACATTGTTTCTTAACTATGTAATGCACACGCTAAACTGGAAACCAGTGGGGACTCCGCGTTGCCTGACTCTCCGCAGCATGAAGACTAAGCCTTGCTTGAAATCCACTCATAACTAGATAAAGAATTGTTGAAGGGTAATGACGATGCCTTGCCTCTTGAGACTTGTGTGCTCCTGAAAGAACTCCATAGGGTTTTCTACAAAATGTGCATTAAATAATATATTAAAATTTTTTTAAACCAACTCACTGCCATCGATTCATGGTGACCATATAAGACAGGGTAGAACTGCCTCTTTGTGTTTCCGAGACTAACTCTTTAAGGGGGTAGAAAGCTTGTCTTTTTCCTAAAGAGCTGTTTTGAGCTGCTGACCTTGAAGTTAGCAATTCAAAACATAACTACTATACCAGCAGGGCTCCTCAAGAAACAAGTTAAACTCCCTAAAACAGGTTTTAAGCATATTTATTTGGCAGATCAAAAGAATGAAAAGCACAAATAGGAAATCTGGGGTCACATAGAGTTGTCAGGCAAATATGAGGGGGCTTCAAAAAGGTCGTGAAATGATGGAATTGAAAGGTTGTGGAATTTTCCCACAATTTTTTCTAAGATCTTTTGTCTGTGCCACCTGTTATCAGCATAATTTCATAAAACACAATACACATTTTAATATCAAACGGGTAGATGGGCGGGGGGGAGGTTGGAAGGACATAATCTCAAAATAGAAATGAGGACTTTCATTTAGTTATATGAAACTCTCACTATCTTCTTACTTTGCCATTTCTTGTAGACTTGTGACACTGTCGCCCAAAATGTCAGAGGTTCCATGGACAAGCATCTGGGACCCAAGACTTTCTGGGTCATTAAAGCCGATGCCTCCAGCAGTTCTTATACATTGTAAAATTTAAGAAACAAACCTTAGTGGGGAGAAGCTCAGCAAGTAGAAAACCAACAAATAATAAGTACGGAGAAACAGAAGTTATACCCTGTTAAAATCTCATTGGTGTGGAAGCAATATGAATTAAGGATATACTAAAGGTAGGGCTGGGGACTTCTGGACCTTCTTTTACTTTTTTTTAAAAAGTTGGTTTTCCAATCTATTACTAGATTGCAGTAAAAACATGTTTCCTAATTTTATTGGCAGCACATGTACTATTGTCGTTGTTGTTGTTAGGTGCTATCTAGGAGGTTCTGACTCAGAGTGACCCATGTACAACAGAAAGCAACACTGCCTGGTTCTGCGACTTCCTCACGGGGGTCCCTACCCTCGAGCTCATTGCTACAGCCACTGTGCCAGTCGTCTCATTCAGGGTTCTCCTTGTTGCCGAGGACCCTCTACCTTAACAAGTATGATGTCCTTCTCTAGGGACCAATCCCCCCTGATGAAGCCTCACAGTCCTTACTTCTAAGGAGTATTCTGGCTGTACTTCTTCCAAGGAAGATTTATTTGTCTTCTGGTAGTCCACAGAACATTCAGTCTTCTTTGCCAGCATCCTAATTCAAAAGCACCAATCCTGCTTCAGTCTGTCTTATTCAGTGTCCAGCGTTCACAGCGTGTGAGGCAATTGAAAAGACCGTGGTTTTGGTCAGCCACACCTTAGGCCTCAAAATGGCATCATTGCTCTGTAGCAAAAAGATCGTGTTAGAGATCTTTTGAAGCAGGTTTATTGAATGCAGTATGTTAGCTGATCTCTTGACTGCTGAATCCATAAGCATTGACTGTGGATCCAAGTTGAATGAAACCCTTCACACGTCAGCCTTTTCTCCAGTTTTCATTATATTGTCATAGGTCCAGTTGTGAGGATACTTCTCTCTGTTGAGGTGCAATGCCAACCGGCCACGGTGCTTTGCTCTTTATCAGTCCGTGTTTCAAATCTTCATGTTTTCACGAGCAAGGTGGCGGCATTTGTGTACCCTACAGAGTTGTTGAGCCTTTCTCCAATCCTAGTGTCACCGGCTTCCTTCCAGGGGGCTTCAAAAAGTGTGTGGGAAAACAGCATTTACAGGTCGTGGAAGTTGGATGTTCTCGCATATAGTCAAACTTACAGGTTAATTAAATACGATGCCATGATACAACCCCGGTGTACACCTTGCCTGGTTGAAAACCTTCTGTAAAGTAGAGGGACATCGGAGGAGAGGAAGGCCCTCAAGGAGATGGATTGACGCCATGGCTGCAACAATAGGCGCAGGCACAGGAACAATTGTGAGGATGCTGCAGGGCGGGGCAGTGTTTCCTTCTGTTGTGCATCAGGTCACTATAGGTTGGAACAGACCCGATGGCACCTGACAACAACAGTATCCTTTTGCCCTGTTCAAGTGATGTCTCTTGCCCTGTGAATAGGTTCCTCGTGAGCACAACTGAGGGTTCTGCAATTCCTATTCTTCACAATATTATCCATAATTTGTTATTATCCACATAGTTCAATGACTTTGCATAGTCACTAAAGCATAGACATACGCTGCTCTTCAACACGGGCCATCTGGCATCAGCAATGGTATCTCTCATTGCATGTCTTCTTTCTGAATCTGGATTGAATTTCTGGCATTTCTCTGTTGACACATTTCTACAACTGTTATCGTCAGCAAAATTTTACTTGCTTGTGATATTAGCAATACTGCTTGATTGTTTCTACTTTCTGTCGCATCACCTTTCTTTGGAGTTGGCACAAAATATGGATCACTTCCAGTTTGTTGGCCAGGTAGCTATCTTCCAAATTTCTTGGCATAGATGAATGTTTCCAGTGTTACATCCATTCATGGAAATATCTCAGTTTTCCTTCCATCAATTCCTGAAACCTTGTTTCTTGCCGATGCCTTCAGTACAGTTTGGACTTCCTCCTTCAATTCATCACTTCTTGATCATCTGGTGCCTCCTGAAATGACTGTACCCTTCTACTACTGCATTACATTTCCTGCACAGTCCCTAGCTTTGGGGGAAAATACACTGCTCACTGCTATAGATTGATGTTAAGTACATAACTTGAAGACAGAAGAAGAGATTGAAATCAGAAATATACTGATAAATATTGGAAATATGAATGAAAACTAAAAGTTTATCAGGCAGTCAAAACTTTGATTTATTTACATTTCTCTCCCTTTACTGAGCACCTAATCTATTGTAGAAATCAGGCATTCTGAGTACCAGGAACACAATCTCTCGGAAGTCCAACAGGAGGGGGTCAAATTTTATGTAGCTGTTGGGTTGCAAAGTCAACTTGCAAGAGTAAAAAGAGTCAACATTTGGCACTAAGAAACCAAATACTGTTGAGATATGGGAGAGCAGGCACGGCTCAATGATGCTCAGCAGGGTGTAAACTGGTCGGCCCTCGTGAAGCCACCTCTCATTCATCAGCCCTATTCCTTATCTCTCAAATATCTCCTTATCTGACATTTCAGATTTAGGACAATGGTTAAGAAAATACATTGGACTGTTTTGTGCATAAAATAATGTAAATTTGTCAAGACAAACACCTGAATTGTGTGGCAAGCATAATGCTAGCTGGGATGGCTAAGATTCGTATCAACTTGGATAGCCATGATTCTCAGTGGTGTGGCAGTTGCATAATGTTATATGGCAGTTACGTAATGATGTAGTCATCCTCTAAGGTGTGATCTTATGTGGTCATCCTGTATTTTGACGTAACAGTTTGGTCTTTGGAACCTAACACTGTTGAGAAGTGAGAAATAGGTGTGTAAAGCTAGGAGCTCATAAGATGAACACACCCCACAATTCATCGATTCCATTCCAGTATCCGTGGCCATCAAGACAGTTTCCACTTACAACAACCCAAGAGATGCCAGTGTAGAACTACGTCATGGGGTTTTCAATGCTTGGTTTTTCAGAAGTAGACCAGCAGGATTTTCTTCTGAGACACCTTTGGTGGTACTCAAATAAACAGGAGCATTAACCAGTTGTACCATCCAAGGACTCCTCTTAATCTTGTGCCCTGCAAAACTGTTTGCACCCTGCACCAGGAGGCCTGGGTGAGGATGTGCTGTACAGCATTATTTTGTAACCCAAATCATCTGTCTATTGATGGAAGTATGGATAGATAGGAGAGCAGCCTCCGCCATGGCGATGAGTGAGGCACAGCTCCACATATGAATATGGATGAGGTGTGCCAGGTGGAGCAAAAAACAGGTCGTCCTGTCATCACGCATTATGCCTCCATTTACATAAAGCTTCAAAACAAGCAAGATATTGTTTAAATTTTTTTTCCTATATAGTAAAACCAAAAAGTAAAAAGAAGCTAGTGATACACAAGAAATTCAAGATAGTACGTCCCCAGGAGGAGGGAGAGGGATGGCACAGGCAGGGCACACAGGGGGAGGGGGCTGGGCAGTGGCAGCAGCTTCAATGCTACAGCAGTGCCATTTATCTTTAGGTGAGTGATGGGTACACAGGTCTAATTTATTCGGATTATGGAAATTCTCTAGGTATCTGAGGGTACATCAAAAAGCATTGCTATACTTTGAAACTCTTATGAAACGAAAAGGTCAAAATGTAAAGATACCATTGCTTGACATCGTCTGTCTGGGTCTACACACTTCCAGGGGCCGTGTTCTCATCTCTGTGACTCGGCTTTGCGCCATGTCGAAATGGCCCTTTCAGCATCTTCACAGGGCTCAGATCACGCTCCTTAGAAATGTTCTTGGCCATTTGGAGACAAAAAGAAGGCCACAGGGGCAAAGCCAGGGCTGAACGGTGACTGGCATAAAGCTTCCTAGCCGAATTCTCACAGGACAGCCCTTGCTGTCCATGAAGTCTGAGAAACCGAATAACATGGAAGCTGCACTCTGTACCATTCTGGAGACGAGCTCATGGGACAGACTGTGGCTTTCGGCTTGTTCCCTTTCTTTGGAACATCCAATCCGCAGCCCTGAGGGGAGACAGCCCTGTGAAGAACCCACCTAGTCACGGACACTTCTGGCTCACAGCCATGAGATTAGGCCAACTGGAAAGTGGATTTTTTTCATATTTAAGGTTTCATTAAAACATATTATTATAGATTCATATGTGCTTTCAGTGATCAATCCTATTGACAAAGTTACATAAAAGTATGCTAGGATAGGGCATGGTAATATATAATGTATTTTTTAAAGTTTTTTTAATTAATAAATCTTTTTATTGGGGCTCATACAACTCTTATCACATCCATACATACATCAATTGAGCAAAGCACCCTTATGCATTCGTTGCACTCGTCATTCTCAAAATTCGCCTTCCACTTGGGTTCCTGGAATCAGCTCGGTTTCCTTTTTTCCCCCCTCCTCCTCCCTCCCCGCTCTCCCCTTCCCCCTGCTCCCTTAATAGTTTATAAATAATTACTTTATCTTATCTTACACTGCCCAGCGTCTCCACTCACCCACCTTCCCATTGCCCATCTCCCAGAGAGAAGGTTACACATAGATCTCCAAGATCGGTTCTCCCTTTCTACACCCCCTTCCCTCCCGGTGTCGTCACTCCCACCGCTGGTGTTGAGGGGTTCATCCGTCCTAGATTCCCTGTGTTTCCAGATCCCTACTGCACCGCTGTACATTCTCTGGTATAACCAGGTCCGCAAGGTAGAATTGAGGTCATGATAATTGGGAGGGGAGGAAGCGTTCTAGAACTAGAGGAAGATTTTGAGTTTCATTGTTGCTACACTGAACCCTGAGTGACTCATCTCCTCCCCACTACCCCTCTGCAAGGGATGTCTAGCTGTCTACAGATGGGCAGTGGGTCCCTATCACACACTCCCCCTCATTCACGGTGATGCGATTCCCGCCCCCACCCCCCACAGACACTTTTGTTGTTTGAGACCTGGTCTCCTCTGCCCTTCACGATCACCCATGTTGGTGTGCTGCTTCCATGTGGGCTTTGTTGCTTCTGGGCTAGATGGCCGCTTGTTTGCTTTCAAGCCTGTAAGTCCCCAGACGCTATATCTCTCAGTAGCCGGGCACCATCAGCCTTCTTCACCACACTTGCTTATGCACACTTTTGTCTTCACTGTTTATGTGAGGAAGGTGATCACACAATGATTGTTTTTGTTCCTTGGTGTCTGCTACCTGGTCCATTCAACACCTTGTATTTGCTTAGGCTGTGTGCTTCTTCTCTGTGGGCTTTGTTGCTTCTGAGCTAGATGGCCACTTGTTTGCCTTCAAGCCTTTAAGACCTCAGGTGCTATATCTTTTTGACAGCCGGGCACCATCAGCTTTCTTCACCACGTTTGCTTACACACACACCTGTCACACTGGAAAGTGGATTTTTTAGCCAACTTTTCCTATGACCTTCCTGACAACCTTTGTGAGATCTTCAGCTAGAACCACTGCTTCTAGAGGCCTGACCCCAAGAAACCTCGAAATATTAAAGATTTGTTATTTGAAGTCACTAAAATGTAGGGTAAAGTGTTTACACAGAAATAGATGACTTAAACACACAGGCATTTGTTAGAAATGCACATTCTTGGGTCCCAGAAAAATGCCTTCCTAGTAGTTTAGGGTTCTAGCTTTGATGTAGGCCAACTTTTAACTAAACCCATACAGGAGAGTATACACAAAGAATAGCTTGAATGGACATGAAACCTGCAACTTAGAAAGTCTAGTGATCTAGGCCACTTCCCAGCTAAATAACTAGTAGATATTGGAGAAGAACATGGGTAATGTAAATTTCACTAAAATATTTAAGAGATTTTACATTAACGGTCATTTTAAACATAATGATTTTTTCTGAAGCTTCAATAACAGTCTAAAAATGGAATGTGTCTCGGCCTACAAGCAGATCTAGTCTCCCAAGAGGCTTATATTTTATCATATTAAATTAATTTGAATAAATAGCATATAGAACTTATATTTTCTTTGATTTTTTTCACAGTGTTCAATATAGACCCAATCCATCTACATATGCTCTTTACCTCCGGCTGTCAATTATGTTTGCTATAAAAGAGACAGCACTTAGGGAGCTGTCAGTCAAAGCTGTTGTGATGCTTCAAGCATCATTTCTGCAGGCTTGGTTATCAAAAATAAAACAAATTTACATGGAACATAAAGGTAGATTGATCGCACTGTTTGCGATGCATTGAAAATGACTTGGGCCAGTCCCAAAGGGACAGGTACAACATGAGTCCCCTGAGGTAAGTACAATCAGCATGACAGAAATGGGGCATTAATCCACCCAAGGGGAGGGTATTGTTTATATCTCCACAGGGAAAGTGGGACCAGACTTCAACCCAGTGTCGCAAGGTGTGAATGCATTATCCCGGCGTGGAGGACGGAACCGGTGGAGAGGTCTGGGAGGCAGGCCCCAGCACCATAAATTAAGTGGATTCCTGCCCCTCCCCCGAAAAGAACTTGTTCCAAAGGACGACATTGACCCTGCAGCTATGGGAGATGGACATATTTGATCAGAGCACACGGGAGCAGATGAAGGGGCAGGAGGAGAGAGTGGAGCACAGCCTGGCCCACCAGGCCGTGATGATGATGTTCCTGAGTAGAGCAGCCAGTCCACAGAGAGAACAACATGGCTGGCCCTACTATGAGACATGATGCCCCTCAGTGACTAAGGGCGATACAGGGGACAGCACCGGAGACACAGTGTGGGAATTGCACCTGACCTGATCCCACCACACCGAGGCAATGCACTGGGGGAGTGCAGCGGAACAGCAAGGGAATGGAGTGGCAAGGTCCCCAGGGAATGCTGAAAGTGGACTTTGGGGCCAGGGCGTGGTGCCCCAACAGACTGGACTGGAAAACGCTCCTAAGGGCCAGCAAAGATCCCTGAACTAACTACAAGCTTTTCTCTTGCGAACTGTTTTGTTCTGTTCTTTGTCAGTGGTTTGTTTTTGTTGTTTTGTTGTCTGGTTGCATACTGTTGCTTTGTGTTCCTCTGTCTAGTTTTCGTGCATGTTAGTGACTCCACAGGTCTGTCTGAATAGGACAGGCTGGATGAACTATCTGGATGAAAAACAACGGGACCGACAGTTCCGGGGGGACTTGGGGTGGGGGGTAGGGGGGGGTAAGGAAGTGGTGTTAACAAACCCAGGGACAAGTGAAAAACATGGGACCCCAAAGGGTAGAGAAGGGGGAGTGGCAGGCCTGGTGGGAAATGATCAAGGGTAAGGTTGCTTAGAGAAGAGGTATACTCTAGCCCAGGTGGCGATGAAGCATGGTAGTAGGGCAGGAGGAAGGTCAAGGGAGATGGAGGAAAGAGCTAGAAGTCAAAGGGCATTCATGGAGGTCTAGACAACGACATGTACATGCAAATATATATAGGAGGTTGGGGAAATAGATCTTTGTGTCTATATTTATAGGTCAAGTATTAAGGTGGCAGAAGGACCTTGGGCCTCTACTCAAACACTCCCTCTATGCATGAATACCTTCTTTTATTAAATTGGAACTCTATGATGCTCACTCTCCCGACACAACAGCTGGAGCCAACATGGGTGAACAAGTAAATGTGGTGAAGAAAGCTGATGGTGCCCGGCTATCAAAAGAGATAGTGACTGGGGTCTTAAAGGCTTGAAGATAAACAAGCGGCCATCTAGCTCAGAAGCAACAAAGTCCACATGGAAGAACACACCAGCCTGTGTGATCGAGTGGTCCCAAAGGGATCAGTTACCAGGCATCAAAGAACAAAAAATCATATCATTGACTGCACACCTCCATGATAGGATCGCTGAAGACAAATGGGTGCATAAGCGAATGTGGTGAAGAAAGCTGATGGTGCCCGGCTATCAAAAGAGATAGTGTCTGGGGTCTTAAAGGCTTGAAGGTGAACAAGCGGCCATCTCGCTCAGAAACAAATAAGCCCACATGGAAGAAGCACACCGGCCAGTGCGATCACGAGGTGCCCAAGGGACCAGATATAAGGCATCATGCAAAAAAAAAAAAAAAAGATATAAGTGTGTGTATTTATGTGTATTTATGTGTATATGTATATATGTATGTGTATATATATATTATATTAAATGAAGGGGGAAGTGCAGAGTGGAGACCCAAGGCCCAAGTGTCAGCCAATGGAGATCCCCTCACAGAGGGGCTTAGGAGAGGAGATGGGTTAAGTAGGGTGTGAGGTAGTATCGATGAAGAACACAGCTTTCCCCCAGATCCTGGATGCTTCCTCCCCCCAACTACCATGATCCGAATTCTACCTTGCAGGGTTGGATAGGACAGAGGCTGTACACTGGTACATAGGAGGGTTGGAGATACAGGGAATCCAGGGTGGATGATACCTCCAGGACCAAGGGCGTGAGGGACGATGCTGGGAGAGTGGAGGGTGAGTGGGTTGGAAAGGGGGAACTGATTACAAGGAGCCACATGTGACCTCTTCCCTGGGAGAGGGACAGCAGAGAAGGGGGGAAGGGAGACCCCGAATAGGGCAAGATATGACAAAATAACGAGGTATAAATTACCAAGGGCATATGAGGGAGGGGGGAAAAAGGAGGGAGGGGGGGGGAAAAAGGAGGACCTGATGCAAGGGGCTTAGGTGAAGAGCAAATGCCTTGAGAGTGATTGGGACAGGGAGTGTATGGGTGTGCTTTGTACAATTGATGTATGTATATGTATGGATTGTGGTAAGAGTTGTTGGAGTCCCTAATAAAATGTAAAAGAAGAAAAAAAAAAAAAAAAAAAAAAAGAAAATGACTTGGAACATTCACGCATGTCCAGGGGCAGCGAGCTAAGGACCGGTGTCCCCTTGACCATGTTTGTTACTGTTTTCTGTGTGTTTATTATACCTACACACACATTTAATGTACATATTGGGGATAAAAGTAGTTATTCTGACATGGTGAGAAGAGATGAGCGACCCTCCTATTTTAAATCCTTGTGTATGGAAAATGATTGATAGGATTGTAGGTATTTCTGTTACCCATGGCCTTGGCATGGATTTAGGTTCAATACAGGGCTCCCCTGAGATAGACCCTGAGGGGGTTAGGAAGAGGCAACTAAGTGACTTTGAATATTCAAAAGACTAGAATTTTAAGGATTAAAAGAAAATTAAGAAGCAATTAATTGAATATTAAAATCAATCAAATATTCAATAAAATCCATCAAATAAAATTTAAATCTACTAAATCACAAAGGGCATGGTTAAAAGAAATAAAGTAATCAAATTCCAAAGCAAGACTCCTTGAGGCATAAAAGAGACTATTTTAGGACAAAGAGACCAAGTGCTACTTTACGCAGCAGGGAGGCACCTTACAAAATGCGCTTTTCCTAAGAAGTTCAAGCAGCCTGGAAATATAAATGAGTTGCAGAAGATTGTGATCCGGGCGAGAGAGAAGAGATGTTCTGAGGATAATTTTCATTCTTAACCCTTTGAAGAAGCAAAATGGCATATCTTTCGTGTATCAGATAAAATATTTTTATTTAGATGAACCACAAGAGCTAATTCTAAGACCCATGAAAAAGAATGATAAGTGTTTGTTGTTGAGTCCATTCTGACTGATCTCAACCTGTGTATGCAGAGTGGACCTGTTTCACCAGGTTTGCATCACTGTGACCTTTGGGAAGCAGTTTGCCTGGCCTCTCTTCTGAGGCACCTGGAGTGGGGGCCCATACCTCTCGGCTAGTGGCACTTTAAGTGTTGCCTCACGCAAGAGAGTCCCATATAAATTATAGCATGTAAACGAGGGGAGTTTCAAAAGGCTCACTATTTAAGCACTGTTTCAAGTACAGGTTTCCCTACCTCGACCCTTGTCTGAAAGTAGAGCATTCCTATGAATGTTTTTGTAAACTGATATGGCTTAAAGCAAAGAAACAATGACCATTAATTTATAGGTGGTAAAATTTTACGTGTTCACAGAACCATAACATAGCCCACCAAATCATTCCAAATAACAATAAAACTCAGTATAACTCTAGCATCCAGGTCACAGACACAGTTCTAAGCCATGGTGGCTGGATGCTGAGATGCTGAGTGTAGTTCCCAGGAGCGAGCTGGTGGGGCCGCTCTCACGGCTCCGGGGGTGTGCCGCTTCCAGTCGCTCACTCGAGCAGTGGAATAGCTCAATTAACGCGGACTGTTAGTTTTGTTTTTCTGCCGTTTTTCATGCAAGTGAAAATCTTCAGATTCCTCTCAGTGGTCAAAGTCGGGCTCTCATACCGTTCTTTTGTAAATGCAGAGTGACATACAGTGAAATTTCAAAACGCAGATGATAGCCACCCCTTTAAAGGGGTCTCATGTCATCCGTGGAACACCTCTATGAAAGCAGCGCTGTCATCCTCATGCTAGTCACAGGGACGCTGCGGTACAGAGGAAAAGTCTCGTGTCTGTGGACATGTCAATTTGGCTAGGCTGTGAGTCTCAGTGGTTTGGCAGTCTCTTGGCACATCCCCTCCCGTTTTATGATGTCATATGAGCAGCCAATCAGTTGAAATAGGAATTTCCTTAGGAGTGGGGCATGCATTCAATGTTCTGGCTAAACGGCCTTTCTTTTCAATCCTGCAAACTTTTTATCGCCACACCTTGGAACATAAACCAGAAAGGGTCTCCAGCCTGTTGCCTGACCAGCATTTGGAGTCATTAGTCCCCACAATGATGTGAGTCAGCAGAAGCCTCCAGCCTGCAGCTTGCTCCATGGATTTGGGAATTGCGAGCCTCTATAATTGTGTGGTGGGAGAAACATGAGGCTTTCTACTCCTGGAAGCAGTTACAGTCGCAGAACCCCATAGGGGCAGTTCCATCCTATCCTATCCGATAATGCCCAAGGGTCATCATCAACATTATGGGAATGAGTTTTTAGAGTTATACTTGTGCGAGCCATTTCCTGGAAAGAAATCTCTCTGTGTGTCTCTTTACACACACACACACACACACCACATATATATACATATGCACATATATACATATATACACACACATCATGGATGTATGCATGTATATATACTTCACTGGCTTTACTCTTCTCAATAACCCAAAATAGCAATGGAGAAGGGTTGGAGCTGAGCCAAGTGGCACCAGAGCACCCACACCTAACCTTGACTCCATGAGATGCCCGACTAGTCCTAGGCTGAATTGTGAATTGGGTGAAGTGTGTCTTCAGAGTTCTCGCAATCACACTTTTGTGACATCCGCCATGGCACTCGCTCACTGATACCTTTCTCTTCTTCATAGACCCAGTTGCTTTAGCACCCAAGCCACCCGAACGACGCCATTCCCTGCTTTCACAGCTGTCACTGATTCCAGCCCCAAGTAAGCACAGGGGATTATAGTTGTCTAGATGGCTTTTTTAGAAGTCCCAAATTGACTGCCCTTTGCATATCGTTTATTTAGCCATCCAAGTGGTGGTGCGTGCATTTGTGAAATTTAAATGTGGGTGTCTTTGTATTGGCTACACACCAGCTCTTTCACCATAGCCCACACCCTGTTCTTGATGGCTTACCTCAGGTTCAGTGTCCACATTTATACCCCATCCCTGCTTTCTAACACAAGTGCTACCATAGACAGTTCATCAGTGCTTCCTGATACAAATATGAACTTCAGGGCTATTCCAATTTTGGCCGCTCAATGGAACCCAGGAATGCACAGGTCCCAGGACCCAAAAGATCCTTTCAGATAGGCCATCAGAGTGTGGACACTTCATGACTTAGAGGCATAGACAGACCTGCCCAGTGTGGAAAAGGGAAGTTCTAGTACTCCAGGAGTTAGGAAATCTACACAAAAATCAATGTTTTTGTTTTATTAACCAATTTTATTGATACATGATTTGCAAGTCTGTGATAAGGACCATCTGGATCTTAAGATGGTACCTACCATTTAGGAACTTATATAGGCTTACATGGGAGAAAGGATATTTACACAAATATCACAATTCTAGAGTGAATTACAAAGTGATTTGGAAATTTGAGAAGGAAAACATTGCATCCTGCCAAATGATCAAGATGGTTTTATTTCCTAAACATTTTAAAGAGCTGCAAATCAAAATAAGGAAGCCATCGAATTATTCCTTTACTCTGATGCAGGACCGCTTTCTAGACTATCTATGAAAACAATTAAGCTGCCCTATTGTAGAACACCTACGTGGTAGCATGTTCACCACAGAAAATCACATTGTTAAAAATAATTTTTCAATATCCTTAGATGATTCTTTAGCATTTGTATGCCACATTTCCTATTTCCACAAAAGAAATATTCCTGGTTCATTTTTGAAGCACTTTCCAAAAATCAAGAGCCATATCCATTTACTCAAGTTGTGTCTAATTTCAGCTCTCCCTGGCCAATAGATCACAGACAGTGCGCTATTAAACTATCTTATCTTTTAATTACTCGAGTTTGTTGTAATTAAATTGTAGACACCTGCAAGATGTTGCTTTGGCTTTAGATTCAAAGAAACTTTTATTCAGGAAAATCGAGATTCCTGAAATAAGTACAGCAGTTTCCAAACCAATCTATTAGAGTTACATTCTTAATGGCCTTTGGATCTCAGAAAAAGGACATTTATATGGTAAATTTGTCATTTCCTGTTATCTTAATTTTATTAATATTGGTCTTCTGATGACGATTGTACAGCTCAGTGCATGCATTTGTCAGATAGTTTCTTAATGTAATCTACCTAGGTAAGATGTTTCTTTACGTTTTCAGAATCAAGACTTCCATTTAGGAATGCAAGAAACTCATGCAGTTTTATAGATGGAAGATGGAATCAATAGTAAGAATTAACATGGCTTTCAAATGACAAAAAAACCATATCTGGCTTATTGTTGGAAATAAAGACTATGAGAAAAGCAATGGGATTTCCATTTTTATTCTCTTTTGTCCCTGGTGTCTGTGCTTAATCAGTTTTGTAGCTTCACACCTGTTGAAATTCCTGTTCGACAATAGATATAAGTTTTGGATTAGGGCCATTCTATCCATTTGTGGTCAGTTTCAGGTGCCAGAAACCACTGTTACTTGTTTTTTTAATGGAAAGTGACTACCAAATAGTAAGTGCTTTACAAACAACTTAAAGTATAGATTAGGTCAGGCTGTAGGTGAACTTCCAGGAACAACTACCAGCCCCTAATTTACTAGATGGACTTTTCCATGAACAGGAAAGCTGCTAGTGCAGCTACTGAAGGTGCAAACCCAGGACCACACCATCTCTGCCACGGGCAACATCAGCAAACGGAGTGCCTCCAGCCCCACTGACATCCCATTCATTCGGTTACAAATTCAAATCTTAGTGCCTTTGGCTAACTCAAACTCAACCAGCTCTGAAACTCTGGCTTCAAGACCGGGATTATAAAAACCTTTTAGTCTTAGTTGTTCAGTAGTAAAGAAGGAGAAACATGTTTGACTGCTCTCCTCCTTGCTCCATTCCTCAGTTTTCCAGATAACCCCCAGAACCTGAAACATAAATGTTTATTCGTAGAAGGGGGAAAGGATGTTGAGCAAATTCATCCGTAAGTTTTGCAGGAACTACTTACTGAGAATATTACACAGTGGACTTGGGCATCTAGTCGTTAGACGGGATGAATTTGAAGTCTTTTTCAAACACCTTGAGTGCAGAGTTCACGTTGTTTTGTTCATATGTGTCTCTAGCTCGAGACTATGCCTGGCAGTTGTTGGTTAAAACAAACATTTGCTTTTCCCTTTTCCGCCTTCACTGTCTGGCAGTGGTTCCGATCTACATATTGACCCCTTTGCCGTGTTTGCTTGATATTATAGTATTGTCTTTGATCATTTTCTCACCGGAGTTTGTGGATGTGTGTGAGTGAGTTTGTTTTGTCTTCTACTTATACTGGCAGGCAAATTTGTTTCGAGGTTTAGTTACCTCAATGGCGGACTGGGAATGACAATAATAGTGTGGTTGTCCCACAGGTCTATTTGTGTTTTTATTAAACACACAAAAATCAGTGATGAATTTTACCCTGGCAGAAGATGTGGTTGTTGGTAGGTGTCATCAAATTTACTCCGACACATTGCGATTGGTCTCTCTTGACAATATGTCCAAAGTATGTAAGACAAAGTTTTGCCACCCTTGCCTCTAAGGAGCACTCTGGACTTACTTCTTCCAACACAGATCAGTCTGTCCTTTTAGCAGTCCTCGGTACTTTCAGTAGTCTTCTCCAGCACCACAAGTCAAATGCATCAGTTCTTTGGTCTTCCTTATTCCATGCCCAACTCTCACATGCACATGATGCAATGGGGAAAACCATGGCTTGGGTCACGCACACCTTAGACCTCCAAGTAACGACCTTGCTTTTCAAACCTCTAAAGAGATCTTGGGCAGCAGATTTACCTAATCTAATATGTCTTTTGATCTCTTGGATGCTGCTTCCATGAGCATTAATTGTGAATTCAAGCAAGACAAAATCCTTGACAACTTCAACTTCTTCACTGTCGTGTTACCAATTCATCCGGTTCTGAGGGTACTGGTCTCCTTAAATTGAGTTGTGATCCACACTGAAGACTGCAATTCTTGATCGACATCAGCAAGTGCTTCAAGTCCTCCTCACTTTCAGCAAGCAAGACTATGGCATTTGCATACTGCAGGTTATTAAGAAGCCTTCCTCTGATCCTGATGCCACACTCTTCTTCATATAATCCAGTTTTTCTGGTTCAGGGACTCTGTGTGTTCTTTCCATCTTCTCTTGATGCTTCCTGCACCGTTCAATATTTTACACATAAAATTTTTCAATATTGCAACTCGAGGCTTGAATTTTTTTCTTTTGTTCTTTCAGTGTCAGAGATGTGGAGCATGGGCTTCCCTTTGGGCTTTCTAATTCTAGATTTTTGCACATGTCATGATAAGATTTGGCTTTGTCGTTTGAGCTTCCCTTTGAAATCTTCTTTCAGCTCTTTGACTTCATCATTTATCCCATTTGCTCATCTTCTCTATGATTAAGAGCAAGTTTCAATATCTCTTCTGACATCCACATTGATCTTTTCTTTCTTTACTGTCTGTTTAATGACCTTTTGCTTCCTTCATGGATGATGGTCTTGATGTCCTCCCACAGCTCATCAGGTCTTCTGACATTCATGTTCCATGCCTCAAATCTGTTCTGGAAATTCAGGTGGAATAGGCTCAAATGTAGTCAATTTGAGATCTGTGTATTCCATCCAGGGAATGCCATGTGTATAGTCACCTTTTGTGTTGTTGATTAAAGATACTTCTGATGAATAAATCATTGGCTTTGCAAAATTACATCATGCAATCTTCAGCTTCATTTCTAACAAGTTCATATTTTCCAACTACTCTTTCTTCCTCTTTGTTTCCAACTTTTGCATTCCTATCACTAATAACTCTCAATGAGTCTTGATTTCATGTTTGATCAATTTCAGGCTGAAATTGTTGGTAGAACGCTTCAATTTCTTCATCACTATCTTTAGTGGTTGGTGAATAAAGTTGAAGAGTAGTTGTATTGACTGGGCTTCCTTGAAGGCAGAGAGATATATTTCGACCACAGACTGTATTGGGCTTCATGATGGATTTAGCAAGATCCTTTCTGATAACGAATGCCATACCATCCCTCTTGATTGTGTTATTCCCAGCATACTAAATCATATAACTTTCTGATTCAAAATGGCCAACACCAGTCTATTTTGGCTCACCAATGCCTAGGATATAGATCTTCATGTGTCCCCTTTCATTTTGACCACTTCCAATTTTCCTAAATTCATACTTGCACATGCCAACATTAGAAGATTTTTGCAGCTGTTGCTTTTTACCTTGAGTCAAGAATCACCAGCACATGGGGATCCCGAAGGCTCCACTTCTACAGGCCTCACCGGACTCACATCACCATGGTCGACTCCCATCCAAGAAATCAGCTCCTCTTCAGCCACATTCTGAGCGCCCTCAGACCGGAGGGCCCCCTTCTCTGGCAGTATCTCTGACGCTGCTCTGCTTCCTTTGTAAAGGATCTCAGCATGTGACGTTGCTTCGAAGCTATGCATAAGGTTTTCCGTGGTTTCTTCCTTTGCAGTGGGGAGCCTAGTGCTTCGTTGTCTGTTTTCAGTCTAGAAGTTCCCCTGAAGCCTGGTCGTTTTGAGTGACCCTGCTGGCCTTTGAAATACCAGTGACACAGCTTCCAGTATCACAGCAACACAAGCCACCACAGTGTGACCAGCTGACAGACAAGTGGTGGTGGCAGAAAATGCTTTCTTTTGAATAGTAGAAACGGCAGCTTAGCTCTTAAAGAAAGGCAAATGTGGTTTTATTAAATTTATCAGGCAGTTATCATCACAAGACAGTTTTCTGAACATCGTGTCCTTGATGTAGCTTTGTTTCTGTAATTTGAGGTGAAGGATAATGATGAGAACTTTTAGTTATTTGGACAATTCCTTTCTTCCTTATTAACACTTTATAGAAGAGGCTTGATGAGCTATTTTATATACATCATAAAGAAAAGCTGAGTTCTCCTTTCCTACAACATTCATCAACATTCCATATTCTGTTGATTAATCTGTAGAAACCTCCATTTCATTTTGTTGTCAGACCTAACACTTTGTATTTCTATAAAATAATTGTTGTATGATTATTTAATTAAATTATCCAAGGATTAACACCTTAGGAACTAATTAAAGAAAATATATAAGATACAACTTGGTGTTTTAAGCTACCAGTTTCCACTTCTCAGTGCTTTACAGATTAGATTTATAGCCGTACCTAGAACAATTTTATCCCTCGTATTTAATTAATAATATTTTTTTGTTTGTTTTCATTTTTTAAAACATTTTATTAGGGGCTCATACAACTCTTATCACAATCACAATCCATGCATATACATACATCAATTGTATAAAGCACATCTGTACATTATTTGCCCTAATCATTTTCTTTCTTTTCTTTTTTTACATTTTATTAGGGGCTCATACAACTCTTATCTCAATCCACACATATACATACATCAATTGTATAAAGCACATCCGTACATTCTTTGCCCTAATCACTCTCAAAGCATTTGCTCTCCACTTAAGCCCTCTGCATCAGGTCTTCTTTTTTTTCCCCTCTCCCTTCCCGCTCCCCCGTCCCTCATGAGCCCTTGATAATCCACAGATTGTTATTTTGTCATATCTTGCCCTATCCGGTGTCTCCCTTCCCCCACTTCTCTGCCGTCCATCTCCCAGGGAGGAGGTCACATGTGGATCCTTGTAATCAGTTCCCCCTTTCCAACCCACTCACCCTCCACTCTCCCAGCCTCGCCCCTCATAATAATATGTTTTTCAAATTTCACAACCACATTAGATTTTTAAAATATTAGAAATGATTTCAAGTTTAGATATACCAACTTGTTAAAAGCACATGTTAACAATAAAATAGTGTTATTTTTAACATAAAAGCCACCTTCTAATACTTTAAGATAAAATCCCTGCAAGGAAAATTAAAATATACCTAGATTGCTTATGAAAATGGAATTCTTTATTCTATTACCACTACCGAATCAATTCTGGCTCAGCAATTCTTTTTTTATTATTCATTTTATTGGGAGCTTATCCAACTCTTATCATGATCCATGTGTCAAGCACATTTGTACATTTGTTGCTATCATCATGCTCAAAACATTTTCTTTCTACTTGAGCCCTTGGTATCAGCTCCACATTTTTGCCCTCCTTCCTCCACTTTCCCACCCTCATGGACCCTTGATAATTTATAAATTATTATTATTTTGTCATGTCTTACACTGTCTGATGTCTCCCTTCACCCATTTGTCCATCCTCCAGGGAGGGGGTTATATATAGATCATTGTGACTAGTTCCTGCTTTTTCCCCACCTTCCCCCTCCCCTCCTGGTATCGATAATCTCATTATTGGTCCTAAGGGGTTTATCTGTCCAGGATTCCCTGTGTTTCCAGCTCTAATCTGTACCCATGTACATGTTCTGGTCTAGCCAGCTTGGTAAGATAGAATTGGGGTCATGATAGTGGTGGAGAGGAAGCATTAGAGACCTAGAGGAAAGTTGTATGTCTCATCGGTACTGTACTGCACCCTGACCGACTTGTCTCTTCCCTGCGACCATTCTATAAGGGATGTCCATTTTCCTACAGATGGGCTTTGGGTCTCCATTTCACATGCCCCCTTATTCATAATGATATGATTTTTTTTTTGTTCTGGGTCTTTGATGCCTGGTACCTGATCCCATTAACACCTCATGATCACACAGGCTGGTGTGCTACTTCCATGTGGGTTTTGTTTCTTCTCAGCTAGATGGCAGCTTGTTTGCATTCAAGCCTTTAAGACACCAGGCACTATATCTTTTGATAGCCGGGCACCATCAGCTTTCTTCAGCACATTTGCTTATGTCCCAGCTTTGTCTTCAGCAATTGTGTCAGTTGACTTCTAACTGCTGACCTTGCCGTTAACAGCCCAATGTGTAGTCAACTCACCATCCTTTAAATTCCTTAGCTGTTTTTAATTTCTTTACACAGGAAGAAATAGCCCTTTGTATTTTTTTAGTTTTAAACCATAACACATTTTCCATGTTCATTTTTTAAAAACTCTAAGTAACTTTTCCTGTACCAATTACTTTTAAATAAATACAAAATTATATGCTAATTTTAAAAAGACCGAGTTTTTTGCAAAAAGCAAGACATTTTCCCCATTAACATATTATGGTCTTGAGGAAAATAATATTTTTTTAATTTTCAAGAGTAAAAGAGGCATTTAAAATAAAGCAACTACATTGTTTCATACATGCCATTAACAGTGGTATTATACTTTGTATCAAAGTTTCTTGACACTGACTACATGTTGACATTATCTGGGGATAATTCAAAGGAAACCGTGATACCAGGTTCCCTTTCTCAGAGATTCTGACTCAGTGGTCGGAGAGGCGACCTGGGAATTGGGATTTAAAGCTCTCTAGGTGATTTTCATAATCACTAAGGTTGATAATCTTTGCTCTATGTTTGCTGTTTCCCTTTGCAGTGACCGAGCTACCAAAAAACATGGCTACCCCAACATGTGTCCGTGTTGTTGTGTTTTCTTAAAATAATTTTATTGGGGGCTCGTACAATTCTTATCACAATCCATACGTACATCCATGTGTCAAGCACATATGTGCATTTGTTGCCATCATCATTCTCAAAACATTTGCCTTCTACTTGAACCCTTAATATCGGCTGTTCATTTCCCCCCTCCATCCCCCCTACCTCATAAACCCTTCATAATTCATAAATTATTGTTATTTTGTCATATGTTACTCTGTCCGACGTCTCCCCCCCAGCCCTCTTCTCTGTTTTCCATCCCCCAGGGAGGAGGCTATACGTAGATTCTTGTCATCAGTTTCCCCTTTCTACCCCACATTGCCTCCACCCTCCAGGCATTACCACTCTCACCACTGGTCCTGGATGGATCATCTGTCCTGTATTCCCTGTGTTTCCAGTTGCTATCTGTACCAGTGTACATCCTCTGGTGTAGCCAGATTTGTAAGGTAGAATTGGGATCATGATAGTGGGGAGAGGGGAAGAAGCATTTAAGAACTAGAGGAAAGTTATATGTTTCACCATTGCTACCCTGCACCCTGACTGGCTCATCTCCTCCCCACAACCCTTCAGTAAGGGGGGTTCTGGTTGACTAGCGATGGGCTTTGAGTCTCCACTCTGCACTCACCCACATTTACAATGATATGATTTTTTTTGTTCCTTGATGCTTGATACCTGATACCTGATCCCTTCGTGCGTCCTTGTTTTACAAGCCCAGGCATGCTGTATGACATTGTTACCTGTATTGGACATTGTTGGGGGTTGGTCCAGAATCAGTTAGATCATTTCTACTCTGATGCACCTTTCCACTGCTTTCCGTTTGCTTTTGTTTCTATCTTGTGACACCTGTCTTTCTTGGAGCATGTGCTTAAGGTCCATTGGCACCACTTTCCCTACAAGTTCAGAAAACCATAAGGGCCTGGGAGTTTGGATCCCCTCAGGCCTACCTCTAGCCAATTGCTGATTGGTGCGACCAGATCTTTTGCTCCTAGTTGGGATAAATTGAGGCAAAATGTATATTCCAGTGATCCTCTGTCAAAAGTAAGCTGGGTCTTCGTCCAAGGAACTTTGCCTGAGATCACCCTGTTGCTTGACTCCTGCCCTTTGTGCGTCTCCTTCTCCCAGTCTGTCTTTTCCTGGGAGCACTTCCTTTCCAACTCACTTACACAGAAATCTTTGTCTCTCAACCTGTGTCTAGAAAATCCAGCTATGGTGGTCCCTTAAAAGTAGGTCAGTTGATGGGGAAAAGAAAAAGCAATGACTGAAACATCTATTAGGAAAATGAGCAAGAGTTATCCAGCCAAGCTTAAAGAAGTCTCACAGTCAACAAAGAGGACTTCCTATTTTTAATCTTCATTTGAAAGCCAAAAATTTGTTTGTGTTTTTGAAAATTTCCCAGTGGTTACTGCTATTTCCATCTATTGGGAAACAGCAACAACAAAATGTTTCAAAGAGTTGATCATCAGAAAACACAGTATCAAATTTGCAGAGATGAGTATATGTATTCTGTCAGCATGGCTTAGCCCTGCAGACCCCCAAACTTATACGCCCTAATTATGTTCTTTGGTTACTGGCATGTGACAAATTAGAACTGATGCAGGGACGTGGTTACACCCTGAATAGTGACAACAGACTGGTGTTCTTCCAGTCTTGAAAGGGATATATTGAGTTACTTTTAAGTGGGTAGTGGTGGTTCAAGAATCATTTGGGGGTCATTTGCAGATGGGAAGACAGAGTTCAATCTAGTTCCTGATGCAGGAGGATGCAGAAACTTCTGTCACAACAGATACTTGTTTTTACAACCAAGCCTGCAACTTTAGGCAAGGAGAAAATAGTAGATCAAGATTTAAAGTGACCTCAAGGCATCTTTGAGGAAATAGTCTCCTTCCTGCAGACTTGGGGCCAATAGTTTCCTGAACACTCTATTCTCCAGCGGAATAAAAGGCTTCATTTACAGAGCTGTCAGTCTGATGCCTTTCTCTAGAATTAGATTTACTAAAGAATTTTATAGAGGGAAAAAGGGAGCGAAATTAAGCAAAATGTCCAGATGTCATCTGTTAAAAATGTTTTATTGAGACAATAAACAAATAACATCAACAAGTACTAAAATTTTAATTAAAATATGATTTACAATGTTGCTATACACCACTAGAAGCATTCTTAGTGAATGGAAATAAGATTGTTACTGCTTGTATCCCTAGGACACTCAAACACTCCATTTGACTTTGTGGTTCTCCGACCCAAGTGCTGAGCTCTTATAATGTCTTTTCCATGCCCATGAGCATGAAAATATTCATCGGCGCTTTAAAACACAACAGTAGTATCAATCGTTTCTTCTCATTGCTGGCGACATCACTAAATAGATATGTATTATGTTCACTTGCCGTCTGCTCAGGAAATCTAAGTATTGCATTTCTGTCAATTCATTGATTGAAGAGCTTCCCCCTCAGAATGTTGACAGCTGTTTCAGACATTTATAAAATAACTTGGATAACAGCTGCAAATGGATTGGCTAAAGAAGATTCGGAGCCATATAATTAGCATTCATCAAAGGCACAGAGCTCCATAGAAAAACCTCTTCAACCCCAAAGTTGACTCTCAGGAAGTCAATGATTCTTATTAAGTCTCGCAACAGGACTTGCTAATACTGAACTCTTGTTTAGCTGATCCTAAATGGGAGCATACTAATATAAGCGAAAACCCAAACCATTACCATCTATCAATTCTGACTCATTGTAACCCCACAGGACAAGGCTGGTCTGCACCACAGGATTTCTGAGATTGTTAATCTTAAAGGATGCAGACTGCTTTATTTTTGTTGTGTTTGCGGGGAAAGAGATCTCAAATCCAAGTGTATTCTTTTAAGTCAAACAGGACAAAGACAAGACCAGAACAAATCATCTGAATAGAAGAGACCATTATAACGAGGCCATCATCGTGTCCAAGAATTCACAGTCACACATGATTTACATAGGGCATGGGACACAAAGGATGCTGTCACAAACTCATGACTGGTAGCCATTCAATTCATCACAATTGCAGGTGGGACTACAGGTATGAAAGGGGCGATGACTGGAATATTCATAAAACTGCAGAGATGCTAACTTAGAAAATTGGCTCAGGGACCTCTGGCCACTCGAGCTGGGCTATGACTTGTCACCACGAAGCCCTAATACCCCAGTTCCCATCAAAGGCACATCCAGGCATGTGGCAAGAGTGAGGCAACCTGTGGCAGTTAGATTTCATGCCAACTTGAAGCTGTGTGATGTGTAGGCGTGGAGTCCAACCTATCAATCAAGTCATAACCTGATGATACCATCTTGGGGGTGTGGCCTTCTCTGTAAGAAAGAGTGAGAAATTCTCTTCCTCTCTCTGCCCACATGCCTTCATCTTCTAGGATTCTGTGTCTGCCTCTAAGGGAGACCCCATGTGGATGCCTGACCCTGGGATCCACCTCCTAGCTGTAGGAACCTAATCATGTTTCCACCAACCTTGGATCCACGCGATTCTACATGCACCAACCTGTGACCTTGCTTTATCCCGCTTCACCATTCTGCATCATTGCATCTGCGTTTGGCTCTGTGCGTTTGAAGAGGGCTCAGGCTAGCATAGGACCCATGGTCTTCAGTTGGACTGGGCTGGGATGCTTTCTCCATATAAAATTTATTCTTCATATAAAGTTCCTTCTTCATATATGAGAATCACTGGGTATGTTTCTCTAGACAACTCAGCCTAACACACTGCCCTTCGGGAACTGGCTAGGGAAGGGGGTTGCAAACATACTCTGCCAGAAGGCAAACATTTTTACATTGCTGGCCAACGATCAGAAAGGACTCAGTGGAGACTCCGGATGGACTGAGGGCTTCCATTGTAAACCACTGCCTTCCAAAAACCTCGGGCTCAGGATCTAAGCTCGAATGCAATTATTGCTGTTCTGTGAAGGATGAAGATACTCAAGCCTCTCATTGCCATTGAGTCTATTCTGATTCACTGCGACCCATCAGGACAGGGTAGACCTGGCCTGATGCGTTTCCGAGACAAACTCATTACGGGAGTCGACGTGATCGTGAAGTTCCCTTTTTGAATCTATCTCCTCTATCTGAACTTCTCTGTTGTTCTGGCTTGTTCCCTCACTTTGTCCTTCTACTAGACTATGTGGTCTCCAGGGCAGCATGGTTGTCCTTCAACACCTGCCCCGATGATTTGCAATATTGATGTGTGTATGTTGCGCGTAATTGTTTGGGTTTTCACCTGATATTAACGACTAACATTTTTCTCTCGCATTTTTAAACGTTCAACATTTATATTTCTATATTGAATTATAACTGTCATACATAAACTGCATACATTTAAAATGTACATTTTGACATATGTATACACCTGTGTCACGATCCCCACCATCAAGATAATGAACATATTCATCATCATCAAAAGTTTCCTTGTGCCCTTTCTAATCACTCCATCCAGCCCCAGTCCTAGGCAGTCACTGATTTGCTTTATGGATTCCTTTGAATTTTCTTTAAATAGAATTATGTATTTTTATTCTGTATAAATGGGTAAATTAAATGGCAGTTAAAAATCCACGTGGTTGTGTATGAATAGTTAATTTTTCCTTTTTTGCTGAGTTGTATCCCTTCAAATCAGTAGAGAGTTAAGAGAACAGAGGGAGACACTCAACAAGATGCATTGACTCAGTGGCTCCCACAAGAGGATCAAACACAGCAACGGTTTGGAGGATGTTGCAGGACCAGTCAGTGCTTTGCTCTATTGTTCTTAAGATTGCTGTAGAGTTGGAACCCATCGATTGGCACATTATGATAATGGCAACAGTTACTTCAGATGGATTTATCACAGTTGATGATCCATTAGCAAGTTCAAGGGCATTTGAGTTGTTTCCCATTTGGGATTTTTACAAGCAAAGCTACTATCAACATTTGTGTTCAAACGCTTGTGCATACTTCTTAGATAAGTGCATAAACATGAAACGGCTAGTTATGTGGTAGAATAGGTTTAACTTTTAAATAAATTACCCAATTATTTTCCAAAATGGGTGTGTCATTTTGCATTCCCACCAACAGGGATGAAACTTCCACTTGCTCTGTATCTTTGCCAAGACTTGGCATGGTCAGTCTTCTTAGTTATTTTAATGTGTATGTAAACGTGTCTCATGCTTTTAATTTGCAATTCCTTAATGATTAATGATATTGAACATCCTTTCACGCATTTATTTGACCTCCATACTCTCACTTGTCTAAGATAAGTGTTTTTCAAATAGTTAGCCCATTAAAATAAAATTGTATGCCTTCTTATTCTTGAAGTATATGAGTTCTTTACATATTCTCAAGCATGCTGGTGGTGCAGTGGCATAAGTGCTGCACCATCAATCTGTGACCTGATTGGCAGGCTAGACTCCACCCATCACTTCTATATCTTCAAGTTGACACAAAATTATGTAATTACCACAGACAGGCCCCATTTTTCAAATGGCCCCCTGGCTGTTAAGGCCAAGCTATGAGGGCATCACAGAATCGGCATTATTTCTTCTTACACAGTTAATAATTTTTATCATTGAAGTCATCTGGACCTGGGTGTTTCAACATTAAATACATATGCAAACTATGAATTTCTTATTGAAATAGTGTAGATAGTTTGTGTATTTCAAGAAATTGGTATATATCTGAGTTGTTGAATTTATTGCTTAGAGTTTTTCATATTAGTTTACCCTATCTGCAGGATCTGTGTGGATGTCAGCTCTCTCACGTTCCTGATGTTGATTTTTGTGTGTCCTCTCTTATTTTTCTGATCAGTCTGGCTAGAGGTTTATCCTCTCGATATTGATTTTTAGAAAAAACAATCTTTGAGCTCCAGGGTTTCTGTTGGTTACACTTTGGATAGCACATTGTTTTATCTTGTGGCACCGTGGCTAATGATGCTATTTCTGAAGTTAGGGAGTTGGGGACTGACAAATCATTTTCTTTCTCCTGGGATTAAGATTTTGGAGTTTATGGAGTTGGAGCGACCCCTTCAGGTTAATCTGAATTGAAGAGTCCTTTTGAATCTTGAATTTTGAAGGAACTGTTTCCCTAAAGTCATCTTCAAGTGAAATAATAGCCTAGTACGCAGCATAGCTGAGAACATTTTGCCTTGGACCCTGGGATCTTTTCAAGAATTGTCTCAGTGCAGTCAGTTTCCAGGAACAGGAACCCCAGGGTCTGACTGGAGAATGCATGGCATGTCCTCAGTGATTCTGACTCTCCAACCTCCTGGAATCCTGCACTTACTCTGATGCTTTCTCTTAAGGAACAAACCTGCCAGTAGCACCGGTTTTCACGATCGCTCCTTTAGATTCCCTTCCTGTGGTAGTTACATAATCTGCTGTCAATTTGAGAGGATTAAGAGTAAAGGGGTGGAGTGTAGCCTGTCAATCAGGTTGTACCTTGATGACTTTATTTGGAGGCACTAAGGAGATAAATAGCCCAATAGAGGCAGGACGCAGTCTCAGTCTCTGTGACATATTCTTGTTGACAGGCCACATGGAGACATGCTGATGGCAGTCAGAGCCTTGGAGCAGGAGAAGCCACGTGGACACCCCTGCCAGTGCTGAGATGCTTCCACCAGCACTGGATCCACAAGACTTTCCACCCACTGTCCTGTGATCGTCCTGTCTTCCACATCATTGCATGTGTTTTGTGAGTCTGAAGAGGAATTTACAGATTGGTATCAAACATGTGGGCTAATACTGGACTTATGGACTTGATCTGGACTGGCCTGGGAAGTTTTCTCAATATTCAATTGCTTCTGTATAGAAACCTCTTTCTTATACACATATAAGTGTCTATGAATTTGTTTCTCTAGTCCACACAGACTAACACATTTCCCCATATTGTCTGGTTCGATATTGTCTAAAGCCAATCATGCAGGATCCCTGGTGACAGAGTGGTTATGGGTCAGGCTTCTAAATACAAGGGTAACATTTCAAAACCATCAACCACTCCCTGGAAGACAGACTTGGCTTTCTACTCCTGTAAAGACTTAGTCTTGGAATGCCACGAGGGCAGTTCTACCCTCTCCTATAGGGTTGATAAGAGTCTGTATCAACCTGATGGCAGTGAGTTTTGGTTGTTTTTTGGAAATCATGTCCATCATGCTTTCAGTACTGACAATGACTATATTCAACTACACTGTTTTTTTGGTGTTTCTTTTGTTTTAGAGTTTAAATTTAAAAAAATCATTTTGGGGGCTCATAAAATTCTTATCAAAATCCATTCATGCATCCATTGTGTCAAGCACATTTGTACATTCGTTGCCATCATCATTCTCAAAACATTTTTTCCTCATTTTCCCCCTCCCTCCCCACTCCTCCCTACCTCATGAACCCTTGATAATTTATAAATTATTATTTTGTCATATCTTATACTGTCTGATGTCTGCCTTCACCAACTTTTCTGTTGTCAATCCCCCAAGGAAAAGGTTATATGTAGATCCTTGTAATCAGTTCTCCCTTTGTACCCCACCCTCCCTCCACCCTCCCGCCAGGTATTGCTACTCTCACCACTGGTCCTGAAGGGATCATTTGTCCTGGATTCCCTGTGTTTCCAGTTCCTATCTGTACCAATGTACATCCTCTGGTCTAGCCAGATTTGTAAGGTAAAATTGGGATCATGATAGTGGGGGGAGGAAGTGTGGTCATTTTTGGAACATTAATTGGTGTCCCTACATGAAGAAAAAAATCCAAGCCCTTAGTTCCCATACTGATGAATTCTATTGGCAAAATATTGGATGATGGAAGGAATACACAGAGTCATCAGAAAGAATTGGTCGACTTTCAAACTGTTTCAAGAGGTAGCAACTGATCAAGAATTCATGGTATTGAAGGGAAAAAATCCAAACTGCAGTTAATGCATTCGCAAACACAAGGTGCCAAGAATTGGTGTAATACCAATTAAAATGTTTCTAAAAACTGGTGCAATGCTGGAAACATTCACTTGTTTAGGTCAAGATATTTGGAAGACAGCTACCTGGCCAGCTGACTATAAGAGATTTACATTTGTGTCCATTACAAAGAAAGATTACCAAAAGAATGGGTAAATTATTGAACAATGTCATTAATAGCATATACAAGTACAATTTTGCTGAAGGCAATTTGAAACAAAACAAAAACAATTACAGTACTATATTGACAGGCAACTGTCAGAAACTCAAAGTGGAACCCAAAGAGGACATGAAATGAGGAGTATCATTGCTGACATCAGATGGACCTTGGCTAAAAGCAAAGAATAATGGAAAGCTGTTTACTTCTGTTTTATTGACTATGCAAAGACATTTGATAAACTATGGATAACATTGAGAAGAATGGGAATCCAGGACACTTAATTGTGCTCATAAAGAACCTGTACAAAAATCAAGAGGCAATTGTTGAGACATGCTCTAAAATCAAGGAAGACATGCTTCAAAGTTGTATCCTTTCGCCATACTTACATGCTGAGCCAATAATCTGAGAACCTGAACCATAGAATACTGAATGGCAATAGGAGTAAGGCTCATTATAAGTTTGTGAAATGTAATCAAAACAACCTCGTTTCCTTGAAACACTGATGAAGATAAAAGACTCGGTACAGATTTCAGCTCGATTGAAAAAAAGAACCACAAGAATTCTCACAACTGTATCAATATACAACCTGACAAATCGAGGAAAGATCGAGGGGAATGAATAGACTCTTAATGAATTCATGTTTATTACCATATATATTTTGTTGTTGTTGTTTAATACTTTAGTTTCAGAGACCTGATAGGAACTTAGCAGATGCACATGCAGGATTCTGACATAGTCACATGATCATGGTAGGGAGAGAAGATAACGCAATGATTTAGTTGTATCTTTTTGGCAGTTAGGGTGGTGTGATCTACTGGCAAACTGAAAATAAAACAAAACAAAAAACAGATATGCAGTCAATTTCCTCCTTCTTTCCTCTTTCTTAATTGGATTTTTACCATCCCGCTCATAATCTTTGTTACAGAGTTGGTTACGAGTTGGGCTACTAACCGAAGGGTCAGCAGTTTGAAACCACCAGCTGCTCTGCAGGAGAAAGATGAATTTTTCTGCGTCTATAAGAATTTACAGCCTTCAAAACCTGCAAGGAAAGTTCTACTTTGTCCTGTAGGGTTCACTATGGGTTGGAATCAACTTGATTGCAGTGAGTTTGTTTTTAGGTTCCAAGACTTATCAGGGAAAAAACTACTTCCTGCCCCCATGGAAATTAAAAGCTTTTGTACCATAGTTCATAATCTAGGATAAAGTGTAGGAATCTGCTGGATCATTCCAGGCTCCCAGAGGGTGGTATGGCCCACTTTGGGAACCACTGGTAGAACAATCATGTTCTCATATGCCTCCCTTCACACATTACCCTTTACCAGAAAATAAAGACATGCTGGGGACATCATGTGTAACTTCTGATCCAGATGAGCCCAGGTCTCAGAAGTGGTCATGGTGTTGCTTAGCATGAACCAACTTTCTGGATCTTGAGCAAATCTCCAAAATGGAGATAATCATTTAGATCTCCTTTGAAGCTAATGGGACACTCATCTACAAATTGGATATTGCACTCAGCCCTACTGATGGAATGGCACAATTATTACCTGGTCAGTAATAGACAGTCAATAATAGGCCTTGTGTTCACCCTGTAGAGAAGTGGAATTCATTATCTGTGCATCTAGCTCAAAGAAAGCTTGGATAAACACTGCTACAGGAGTCTGTTCAAAATCCACCCAAGGGGAGGGTATTGTTTATATCTCCACAGGGAAAGTGGGACCAGACCGCAAGGTGTGAATGCAATATCCCGGCGTGGAGTAGGGAACCAGTGGAGAGATCTGGGAGGCTGGCCCCAGCACCATAAATTAAGTGGATTCCTGCCCCTCCCCCAAAAAGAATTTGTTCCAAAGGACGACATTGACTCTGCAGCTCTGGGAGATGGACATATCTGATCAGAGCACACGGGAACAGATGAAGGGGCAGGAGGAGAGAGTGGAACACAGCCTGGCCCACCAGGCCGTGAGGATGATGTTCCTGAGTAGAGCAGCCAGTCCACAGAGAGAACAACATGGCTGGCCCCACTATGAGAAATGATGCCACTCAGTGACTAAGGGCGATACAGGGGACAGCACCGGAGACACAGTGTGGGAATTGCACCTGACCTGATCCCACCACACCGAGGCAAAGCACTGGGGGAGTGCAGCGGAACAGCAAGGGAATGGAGTAGCAAGGTCCTCAGGGAATGCTGAAAGTGGACTTTGGGGCCAGGGCGTGGTGCCCCAACAGACTGGACTGGAAAACGCTACTAAGGGCCAGCAAACGATCCCTGAACTAACTACAAGCTTTTCTCTTGTGAAGTGTTTTGTTCTTTGTCAGTGGTTTGTTTTGTTGTCTGGTGGTATACTGTTGCTTTGTTTTCCTGTCTTGTTTTCGTGCATGTTAGTGTCTCCACAGGTCTGTCTGAATAGGACAGGCTGGATGAACTATCTGGAGGAAAAACAACGGACCGACAGTTCCCTGGGGACTTGGGGTGGGGGGGTTAGGGGGGATAAGGAAGTGGTGTTAACAAACACAGGGACAAGGGAACAACATGGGACCCAAAATGGTAGAGAGGGGGGAGTGGCAGGCCTGGTGGGGAATGATCAAGGGTAAGGTTGCGTAGAGAAGAGGTATACTCTAGCCTAGGTGGTGACGAAGCATGGTAGTAGGGCAGGAGGAAGGTCAAGGGAGATGGAGGAAAGAGCTAGGAGTCAAAGGGCATTTATGGAGGTCTAGACAAAGACATGTACATGCAAATATATATAGGAGGATGGAGAAATAGATCTATGTGTCTATATTTATAGGTTAAGTATTAAGGTGGGGGAAGGACCTTGGGCCTCTACTCAAGCTCTCCCTCAATGCATGAATACCTTCTTTTATTAAATTGGAACTCTACGATGCTCACTCTCCCGACACAACTGCTGAAGCCAAAGTGGGTGAACAAGTAAATGTGGTGAAGAAACCTGATGGTGCCCGGCTATCAAAAGAGATAGTGACTGGGGCCTTAAAGGCTTGAAGATAAACAAGCGGCTATCTAGCTCAGAAGCAACAAAGTCCACATGGAAGAACACACCAGTCTGTGTGATCGAGTGGTCCCGAAGGGATCAGTTATCAGGCATCAAAGAACAAAAAATCATATCATTGGCTGCACACCTCCATGATAGGATCGCTGAAGACAAATGGGTGCATAAGCAAATGTGGTGAAGAAAGCTGATGGTGCCCGGCTATCAAAAGAGATAGTGTCGGGGGTCTTAAAGGCTTGAAGGTGAACAAGCGGCCATCTAGCTCAGAAGCAAAAAAGCCCACATGGAAGAAGCACACCGGCCAGTGCGATCACGAGGTGCCAAAGGGATCAGGTATAAGGCATCATGCAAAAAAAAAAAAGATATATGTGTGTATATGTATATATGTGTGTGTATGTATATATATGTGTGTATATATATATACCATATTGAATGAAGGGGGAAGTGCAGAGTGGAGACCCAAGGCCCAAGTGTCGGCCAATGGAGATCCCCTCATAGAGGGGTTTAGGAGAGGAGATGGGTCAATCAGGGTGCGAGGTAGTACCGATGAAGAACACAGCTTTCCCCCAGATCCTGAATGCTTCCTTCCACCAACTACCATGATCCGAATTCTACCTTGCAGGGCTGGATAGGGCAGAGGTTTTACACTGGTGCATATGAGGGCTGGGGGCACAGGGAATCCAGGGTGGATGATACCTTCAGGACCAAGGGTGTGAGGGGCGATGCTGGGAGAGTGGAGGGTGAGTGGGTTGGAAAGGAGGAACTGATTATAAGGATCCACATGTGACCTCCTCCCTGGGAGATGGACGGCAGAGAAGGGGTGGAAGGGAGACTCCGGATAGGGCAAGATATGACAAAATAACGATGTATAAATTACCAAGGGCACATGAGGGAGGGGGAGCGGGGAGGGAGGGGGGGGGGAAAGAGGACCTGATGCAAAGGGCTTAAGTGGAGAGCAAATGCTTTGAGAATGATTGGGGCAGGGAATGTGCAGATGTGCTTTATACAATTGATGTATGTATATATATGGATTGTGATAAGAGTTGTATGAGTCCCTAATAAAATGTAAAAAAAGAAAAAAAAACAACAAAAAAACTAAATAGATTTCCTTGGCTGAAATCATTGAGATGTCGGAAGCCAGGTGGAAGTGGATAAGGGCATAGGATCTAGGTTGGTTTGGCATTCTGTCAGATCAATGTTCGAGGCACCATCCAACCTTTGGGAAGCAGTGATGGAGGACATCATTTGAGCAGTAGGGCAATTATATTAGTGCAGGTTGGGTGCTCAAAAGCATAGTTTCCATGACAGCTATCATAGATGATCTCACTGTGCATCATGCAGCACAATCAGAGTGCTCTAGGATGATGTGGGTGGAAGTATGTAGTCGTAGGGCTTAATTACGCCTCGTAGAAACCAAGAATACAAGTAAAAGGAGAATTCCAACCTGATTTTCTTGACAAAATCAACCTAGATAGTCCATCAGCAGGGATGTGAACCTGGGACTAATTTCACTACTGAAGCTGTAATCTTGACATTTGTGCAACCAGTCAGTCAGTGGGCAAATTCTGTCTAAACCCAGGTCAATGATTTCCCCACAGGAATGGTTATCAACAAAACCTTCCTTGTTGTCTTAGTTATCTAGCACTATTGTAGCAGGAATATCACAAGTGGGTAGCTTTAACAAATTTATCCTTTCACAGTTTGGAAGTCCAAAATTGGGGCACCTGCTGTAAGGGAAGCATTTCCCTCTCTGTTGGATCTGGGGGAAGGTCCTTGTCTCTTTTCAATGTCTGTGGACCCAGAGTCCTCTGGTCCTCTGCTTACTTGTTTAATCTATTATAGCTCAAAAGAGATCAACACTATATACAACCTAACCCTATAGATTTCACCCTGCCTCATTAACATAAGTGCCACAAATCCAACTTTATTAACATCATAGAGGTTAGGATTTACAACATGCAAAATAATTACATTAGATTATAAAACAGAAGATAATTACCTAACACTGAGAATCATGACGCATTTTTTAGACACAATTCAATTAATACTACTTGCGAAATCTGAAATGCTTGGTCTCAATAAGAACTGTTTTTTTTAATCCTCTTCTTTGGAGCTTTTATTATCTGGATGCTGGCATTTTATTATTTCCTGGTGCCTCCTTCTTGTGGGATTTCTTGATCTGATCTTCTAGACTGTTGGATCTTGTGGTGGACTGCATTCTGCTGTTTATATTATCTGCTCAACTCTTTATTTTAGCAGTTAGACTGTTCATACTCAGTATTTCCACATGGTTGTCTCTTTTGTAAAAGACTAAAGTGTTTGTTACTAATATCTATTCTTATGTCTTGAGAAGGGAATGAAATATTGGGAAAAATAATAATTGGGAATTTTTAAGAATTAAACCCAAATATGAAAGAGTTCACAGGATGGATAATAAAAGATTTATGTTGTAATGCACTATAATTCCATTCAAAGACAAAGAAAATTTTATATACCAATACAATAGTGCTTACTTAAAATTTTCAGGGTCTTTAAATTAATTCATTAGAATTCCAGTTTATTTGATTTGCTCTTATATGAGATAAAATTATAATTTCTAATAGCATTTATTAAAGTGTTGGCTACTATTTTAAGTTAGATATTCTTTATGATGACCAAGTAATAACCTTTCCCCCCCCTAAGACCTTTTTGTGTTCTAGTTATAATTTGATGTTAAATTTTTAATGATCTGCTTCCTAAAACATAAAGTCATTATAATATGAACCAATACTATTATTCATTAGTAGTATTGGTACTGATTGTGCACCATGAAAAATATTTAACTCACACCTTCTCTAATTTGTAGTAGATAAATGTCTGAATTCTCTCGCAAGAAAGCACTGAGACTTAGTCTGCCTTTTCTCTTTAAATTGAATTAAAATTTGATAGTCTCACATTTATTTCTTAAAATCAATGCAGATTTTAAGAGTACTTCAGCAACACCTTTGTCTATTATAGGTTCCCAAATTTATGTAGCCTACAGTCTCACCTTTTCAGATTAAAAAAAAATCCTCAGCACCCTCCTGACAACTAAAACCAGGATAAAGTGTAGGGATCTTCTTTTGCAATCCTGTCAGATGGTTCTAGTGGCCCCAGGAGGTATTATTACCTATTTTGGGAAATACTGGTAGAGGTAGTTAGTTTATTGTGTCAACATGGCCAATGAACACATGTGGGATTAATTGAAGGGCGGAGAGATAAATGGCTTGGTGAGCCTCGCCTCTCTTGTCTCTTTGATCATTGGACAAGTGTGCAGCTGCCTTTCTTGTTCTTTACCTCAATTTGCAAGCTACAGTACCTGTGGGACACCTAACCTGTGGACTGTGTCATTGTAATTTGAGGTTCCTTTAAGACCTGCTTCTCCACACCATTGGAATTTACATCTCTTGAGCTGGGGATTGTTGGAACCTGTCATCTGGCTGACTGTTGGTGACCTGCTTTGCTGCCTGTGCCTGGATAGTCTGTATTGCTCTACAAAGGACGACTTGGCAGCCCTCAAGACTTGAAGGACTGCCAGTGTCTCACAACTGTCTCACGGGAGTGAGTTGCACTGAGCCATTTGTATTGCTTTATAATCTAATTAACTGTTTATTTTTGTTATCTATCTATCTATCTATCTATCTATCTATCTATCTATCTGTATAAATATTTATAAAACTATTAGCATTCTGGTTTTGTTTCTCTAGAGAACCCTAAAACACTGGTCTAGCCCAATAATGGAATTCAGAATGTATTGTGTCTACTTAGAACTTTTCTTTGCTTATCTAATTTAGGTAAAAGTTCTTGGTCTTTGTGGTTTGTGTGTTCTCACCAGCCCCTCCCCAGGAATGCTAGCTCAGGCTTGACTCTTTTATCTATCTTTATCTTTTTATCTTCTACTATGGTAACTACTGTGGTTACCATGCCTTGTTGGCAGATGTCTCTCAAGTGCCCTGCAACCTCCTCAACTCTATGCTCAGGAAAGAGCCCTTATAACTTTAGATATGTCTGTCTGTGGGGTACAAAGTACAATGTGTATATACAGATTACATTTTATTAATTATGTCACTTCTTTAAATTATGAAATACAGAACATATAGTCATACTACGATTTATAGTTCTTTTTTTTCCTCCCCCCCCCCCGATTTATAGTTCTTAACTTATTTCATAATTGCCTAGCTTTATCCCTCTGCATTTAGTTTAGGACAAATTATATCTTTGGCCCTATCTTTTATTTTAATCATTTTGGGGAAAGGGGACTCATACAATTCTTTTCACAATCCATACATCCATCCATTGTGTCACGTACATTTGTACATTTGTTGCCATCATTATGCTCAATATATTTGATTTCTGCTTGAGCCCTTGGAATCAGCTCCTCATTTTCCCTGCTTCCTCCCCGCTCCTCCATCCCTCATGAACCCTTGATAATTTATAAACTATTATTATTTTATCATATCTTACCCACTCCCTTCACCCACTTTTCTGTTGTCCATTCCCCAGGGAGGAGGTTATACATAGATCCTTGTAATTGGTTTCCCTTTTCTATCCCACACTCTCTCCACCCTCCCGGTATCGCCATTCTCAGCACTGGTCCTGAAGGGATTATCTGTCCTGGATTCCCCCTGTTTCCAGTTCCTGTCTGTACCAGTATACATCCTCTGGCCTAGCCAGATTTGTAAGGCAGAATTGGGATCATGATAGTTGGTGGGGGGCAGGAAGCATTTAGGGACTAGAGGAAAGTTATATGTTTCATCGTTGCTACACTGCACCCTGATTGGCTCATCTCCTCCCTGAGACCCTTCTGTAAGGGATGTCCAGTTGCCTACAGATGGGTTTTGGGACCCCAATCTGCACTTCCTCTTATTCACAATATTTGATTTTTTGTTGTTTGATGCCTGATACCTGATCCCTTCGATACCTTGTGATCACACAGGCTGCTGTGCTTCTTCCATGTGGGCTTCGTTGCTTCTGAGCTAGATGGCTACTTGTTTACCTTCAAGCCTTTAAGACTCCAGATGTTATATCTTTTGATAACCAGGCACCATCAGCTTTCTTCACCACATTTGCTTATGCACCCGCTTTGTCTTCAGTGATAGTGTCAGAAAAGTGAGCATTATGGAATGCCAGTTTAATAGAACAAAGTATTCTTGAAGTGAAGGAGTACTTGAGTGGAGGCCTAATGTCCATCTGCTATCTTAATACTAAACCTATAAATATATGCACATAGATCTTACAGATAACAAATACTTTCTTCATCTATATTTATCTTGTCTAAATGGGTCAGTTGACTTTTTAATTCCAATTGTCATATTTTTCTCTGTGGATACTCTGCTTGGTTTTATTCAAAAGTATATGCTTTTTTTTATAAGGGGGGTCATGCTTGCAAGTCTACTGAGTAATATATCAAATTTATATTATAAATACATATACTTTTTATATATAATATAGAAATATAATATAATGCATAAATGTATTATATAAATACATACTTATTGATTTATATTATATATAAATGAATTATCTATGTTATATAGTATATAAGTAAATAGATAATATAACAAATATATATACAACTGGACTCTATCATAACTGTATTACAGTATCACTATCAGCAAATTGACATTGGTACCATTCATAGGACTTACTCTAATATAGCCAGTGTAACATCAAATTGTTTTTGTGTGAGGATATTATCACGTCTGTAGCTTTGTATAACAACAACAAGCAATATACAGAATGCTTCCATCATTACAAAGGCTTCCTCACATGATTGTTTTATAGCTGAACTTTTTTTTCAAGGTCGCCACCCCCAACCTTCTCCATTACAGCTGGCAACCATTTTGGGATTCTCCAGCTCTATAATCTTATTTCAGGAAGGTCGTATAAATGGAATCATATGACATATAACCTTTTGAGAGAGATTTTTTAAATCAGCATAGTTTCCTGGATATTCATACAAATTAGGGGACATATCAAGAGATTGCTCCTTTTAATTGCTGTGTAACGCATTCCATGACATGGAAGTGCCACTGTTTGTTGCACTGAATGCACCAACTAAATGATGTTGAAATATATATATATATATATATATATATATATATATATATATATATACACACACACACACACACACACAGCTATAAACATTCATTCACTTGTTTTTCTGTGAACATTGTGCTGCATTTTTTTCTGAGATAAACTCTCAAGAGTGTGAATCCTGGGTTGTATACTAGGTACATATTTAGTTTTATCAGAAACCATCAAGCTTTTCTAGAATGGTTGCCACATTTTACCTTCCCACCAACAATGTCTCAGTGACCCAATTTCTCCCTGTCCTCACCAACATTTGAAGCCATCATTGTTTATTTTCACTTGAGTGTATTTTAATAGACTTTTATTTTTAGAACTGTTTTAGAGTTACAGAGGAAATGTGAAGGTAGTTTGGAAGTTTCCATATGCCCTTCTCCCTGCTCTGTAGTTTTCCTCTTATCAACATCTTGCATTATTGCGGCATATTTGTTATAATATGGGTCCCTGGTGGCACTATTGGGCGAGCATTGGACTGCTAACAGCAAGGTCAGTGGTTCAAATCCACTAGCCACTCTTTGGGAGAAAGTAGAAGTTATCTCCTCCCAAAAAGATTTACGGCCCCAGAACAGGGTCACTATGGGTCAGAATTGACTCGATGGCAGTGGGCTTCGTTTGCTTTTGGTATTTTTAATATTGATTCATTATTAATAGCTAGGGTCCATAGTTGACTTTACAGTTCACTCTTTGTTTTGCACAGGTCTAGAGATTTGGACAAAAACATAACCTTGTGCCCACCATTACAGTATCATGCAGAGTAATTTCACTGACGGATTACTCTCTCTTTTGCCTAGTCACACCTCTCCCTCCTTCTCAAACCCCTGAATTCACCAATATTTTCACTGCCTCTATATATTTGCATTTTTCCCCTCAGAATGTCATATACAAATAATACAATATGTAGCCTGCTCAGACTCTTCTTTCAATTAGCACTATGCATTTAAATCGCCTTTGTATCTTTTGGTGGCTTGGTAGCTTATTTATTTTTATCCCTGAAAGACACTCCATGATATGGATATGCCACAGTGTATCTATTGACCTATTGAAGAAAATCTTGGTTACTACCAAATTTTGGCAACTATGAATAAAGCTGCTATACACATTTGAGTACAGATTTTCATAGGGACATACTTTTTAAATATTAGATTTAAAAAATCGATAAATACCGAGGCTCCTGATTGAGACGTAAGCCTAGGTTTAGGTTGATAAGAAATTACCAAACTTCTTTCCACAGTGAATGCATCAGTTTTCATTCCTATCAGCCATGAATGAGAGTTCTTGCTGCTTCACATTCTCACTGGAGTTTTATTCTGCCAGTGTTTGGGCTGTAATCATTCTGATTGGAATGCCAAAGTTGGGAACAGAGAGCAAAGAAAAGTAGCGGTAAAACGTGAGCTTGGTGATAGACATGACTCAGGTGAATCACAAGATAGAATTTTGCAGGACCAAGGACTTTATTGAAAATTCCTTCTTTAAACATCATAAATGGTGGCTATACATGAAGACATTGTCTGACAGAAAGCACCAGAATCGATCAATTCTCTCTGCACCAACAGAGAAGCTCAATATCATCAACCCAAACAAGGCCAGAGGAGTGACTGTGGAACAGATCATCAACTGCTTTTATGCAAGTTCAAGTTCAAGGTGAAAAAAATTACAACAAAAAATATGAGTTAAAAGAGCCAAAAATATGACCTTGAGTAGGTCCCACCTGAATTTCGAGACCATCTCAAGAATAAAATTGATGTATTGATCATTAATGGATGAATACCAGACAAGTTGTTGGGTCACATCAAGAACATATTTTATGAAGAAAACAATAGAATATTTAAAAGACAGAAAAGAAAGAGTAGATCAAAATGGATGCCAGAAGTGACACATAAATTTGGTCTTTAATGTAGACGAGCTAGAACAAATGGAAGAAATTATGAAGTAAATGAGCTGAACAGAAATTTTCAAAAAGCAGCTAGAAAAGACAAAATAAAGGATTATAATTAAATAGGCAAAGATCTGGAGCTGAAAACCAAGAGGGAAGAAGATTCTCCATCTTTCTCAAAATGAAAAAAAAAAAGAAGACAAAATCAAGCCTTCAATAAGGATCCTTTAATAAGGATCTTTGGGCAAAAAATTTTAAAATGTAGGAAACATCAAAAGATGATGGGCAGAACACATAGTCATTGCGCTAAAAAGAATAGGTCAACAATTAACCATTTCAAGAGGTCTAGAACCAAGGGTATCAAAAGAAGACCAAGCTGCACTTAATGTATTAGAGGGACGACCTCCAGGGTTGACGGAATACCAATCACAGCATTTCAAAGTATTGCTGTATCACTGGAAGCACTCACTCCTTGATGCTGAGAAGTTTGGCAGAAAACTACCTGGACAACTGCCTGGAAGACTCATTCCAAAGAAAGGAGACCCAATATAATGTAGAAATTATTAAACAATATCATACTGGTAGTATAGTGGTTACGTATTGGGCTGCTAGCTGCAAGGTCAGAAGTTTGAAACCACCAGCTGCTTCACAGGAGAAATCTGGGACTTTCTATGGCCGTAAAGATTTACGGTCTCAGAAACTCATAGGAACAGTTCTACCTTGTACGATGTGGTTGCTACGAGTCAACATCAATTTGATGGCACTGAGTTTGGTTTGATTTGAGTTTTATCGCGGATATTGGATACAAGCAGACTTTTGATGAAGATCATTCAAGAAGAGTTGCCCCAGGACATCAACCAGGAGCTGCTAGAAACTAAAGGCAGATACAAAAGAGGATGTGCAACCAGGCATATCATTGCTGATATTAAATGGATTTTGGCTGAAAACAGAAAATATTAACAATGATTATGTTTTCTCATCTATGCAAAGTATTTGACTATATGGACCCAGACAAATTGTGGATAGCATTGTAAAGAATGGGCATTTCAGAACATTTAATTATGCTCATTCACAACTTATATATAGAGCAAGAGGCAGGGGTTTGAACAGAACAAGGGGATAGTGCATGGTTTAAAATCAGGAAAGATGTGTGCCAGGGTTGTGTCCTTTCACTATCCTTATTCAATCTGTATACTGAACAAATCGTCTGAGAAATTAAGTGATACAAAGAAGAATGGTGTATCAGGATTGGAGTAAGGCTCATGGAGAACCTACAATATACTCCGCTTGCTGAAAGCAAAGAAGACAAGTACTTACTGACGAAATCAAAGACTATAGCCTTCAGTATGGATTACAACTCAATGAAAAAAAAAACCCAAATTCTAACAACTGGACCAATAGAAACATCGTCAGATTGTTTGTTTTAGGTAGCATCTTCTCCTTGCCCCTACTGGCTACTTCTTTGACTTATAGCGTTGATATAATATATGAAAAAGAATAATTCCCAGGAATATTCTAGAGACTACTAAGCCATTTCTAAATCAGATAACTCAGGATCTGTCTCTTCATAGAAAACTTCTTCACAAATCATTACCAGGCTCACTGACCCTTTAAATCTGTTTGAGGATTCGAGAATACAGTGGGTTCCAGCTATATCCTATCATCGAGGATTCAGAGCCAGCTTGGCAGAAGATATAGTTGTGTAGAGAACTGCCCGGGTCTGAACCATGGCAGTGAATCAAGATCTCAACTTCTCTTGCTCCGTGACCTCCCATCACCAGCTGATGCCTCCTACTGATGAAAGGCGACTAGAAGGATGCTTCCAGGACATACAATCCTACACAGAGCAGGTAGAGAGAGAAGACGAATGGAAATGATAGGGCAGATGGAGATTAGCATATGGTGAGAAAATCCCTCATACTCTATCGATATCATTCCCTTATGAATGTTCCTTCCACAACCTTCAAGTTCTGGGTGAGTGTTGTGAGTCAACTTAGCCTGGTGAGGCTGTAACTTTATGACTCCATCTTTTGATAAGAAATTTTCATTCCCAAAGCTCATCTTTTAACCCAACGTCCATTATATAAATGAAGGAACCAAGACACCAAATGATAAAGTCATATCCTCAACACACTATTTCTTAGGGGTTGATAGCCAAGGAGAGAAGTTGAGGTTCTGCTCACATAGTATTTTTCCCTCCAAACTTTGATCCGTCTTCACAATCTGTATTTGTTGTGAGCAAAATGGCGTTTTGTGTAACTAAACAGGCCATCTTTTATAAACTTTTGTTATTGTCTGACCTTAGATATTTGGAAATAAGGATCAAAGCCTATGTTGTTATTGTTTTTCTCATGGTTATAAAGAAGAACAACATTCTCTCTTTGTTCAAAGTTCAATCTAATGAATATGTTTTGGTTTACTATGTCACATGGAGTAGAGTTAATGTTGTGTTGCTCTGCACCTAGATTTTTACATTAGGCTTGTCATTTAAGGTAGACAGCAGTTGCTGATATAATCACATTGGCAGATTAGGATCTATTAGAAGGGGTTTTCCTTCAAAGAACAGGATTAGAGAGAATATCGTTGTTATTAGGTGCCATCGAGCTGGTTTCGAACCATAGTGACCCAACGATGTACAACAGCACGAAACACTGCATGGTCCTGCACCATCCTCACAAAAGTTCTTATACTGGATCCCATTGTTGCAGCCACTGGGTCACTCCATCTCCTTGAAACACTTCCTCTTTTTTGCTTCTCTTCCACTTTACCAAACATATTCTTCTCCAGGGACTGGTCTCTCCTGACAACATATCGAAAGTATGAAAGACAGATTTCACCCTCCTTGCCATTAAGGAGCACCTTGGCCTTATTTCTTCCAACACAGATGAGTTTGCCCTTGTAAATCCAGGCTACTTTGATATTCTTCTCCAGCACCTCACAATCCCTCAATTCTCCTCAGTCTTCCTTATTCAATGGCCAACTTTCATATGCTTGTGAAGCAATGGAAAATACCATGGATTGGATCAGACACAGCTTAGCCCTCAAAATAACATCCTTGCTTTTCAATACTCCAAAGGGCCCTTGTGTCCCAGATTTACCTAATGGAACACATCTTTTGGTCTCCTTACTACTGAGCAATGATTGTGCTAAAGCAAGGCAGAATCCTAGGCAACTTCAACCTTTTCTCCATTTATCATGATGTTAGTTATTAGTTCAGTTGTGAAAATTTTGGTTTCCTTTAAATTGAGTCTTAATCTAAGTGGAAAATTGCAATCCTTGATCTTCATTAGCAAGTGCTTCAAATCCTCCTCACTTTCAGCAAATAAGGTGTTGTCATTTGCATACTGCAGGTTGTTAACAAGTCTTCCTCCAATCCCGATGTCACTTTCTTCTTCATATAATCCAGTTTCTCTGATGACTTGACTTGTTCAGCATACAGACTGAATTAGTACAAGTGTGATGAAAAGATACATTCTTTGAGCACACCTTTCCTGCTTTTAAACCATAAAGTGCTCCCTTGTTCTGTTTGCACAACTACCTTTTGACCCATGTACAAGTTCTCCATAAGAACATTGAAATGTTCTAGAATTTCCATTCCTCTCAAGATTACCCATAGTTTGTTATGATCCACACAGTCAAATGCCTTTGCATAGTAATGAAACACAAGTAAATATCTTTCTGGTATTCTCTGCTTTGAGCTAGGATTCATCAATGACATTCCATGTCCCGCACCCTCTTCTGAATCTGACCTGAACCTCTGGCATTTGCATGTCAATCTATTGCTGCAACCATTGTTGATTATCCTTAACAAAATTTTACTTGTATGTGATATTAATGATAGTTTTTCTACAGTTTGACCAGTCTGCTGGGTCCCCTTTCTTTCAAATGGGCATGATTATGGATCTCTTCCAGTTGGTTGGCCAAGTAGGTGTCTTCAAAATTTCTTGGCATAGACAAGCGAGTGCTTCCAGAAAGAACAGTGAAGGTCGACAAGAGGACTTGTCATTCTTGTAAGGAACTTGCCATGCTGGCTCAGATAGTGCTTACGTAGTTATCTATTGCTGCATAACTAACTGTCTTAAACCTGCCATTTAGACTGAGCCCATCCTTGTTGCCTGTCCCTGGTTTGACTCCTAACGGCAAGGCTCACTCACCTGACTGGGACAGCTGTGAGGGTTTTGTGGTGATGGTTTTATTGCTGTTAGGTGCCATCTAGTTCATTACAACCCAAAGTAACTCTGTGTACAATAGACTGAAACACCGACTGGTCCGGCACCATCCTCACAATTGTTATGCTTGATCCTATTGCTGTAACCACTGTATCAGTCCAGCTCCTTGAGGGTCATACTCTTTTCTCCTCGCCCTCTCTCTTACAAGCAGAATGACTGATATCATACCATGCTCAAAATACCTGAGAGGAAGTCACACTCTCATTGACCCTCAGGAGAACCCAGGCTGTACTTCCCCTAAAACAGATGTGCTTGTTCTCCTTGTGATCCACAGTGCTTCCAATATCCGTCACCTGCACCATGATTCAAATGCATCAGTTATTCTGCAGTCTTCCATATTTATTGTCCAACTGTCACACGTGTATGAGGTGTTGAAAATACCATGACTTAGGTCAGGCACACTTTGTCCTCAAAGTGACTCCATTGCTCTTCAACCCTTTAAAAGAGGTCTTGTGCAGCAGATTTGCCCAATGCAATTCATGGTTTGATTTATTTTTTAAAAATCATTTTATTGGGGGCTCATACAATTCTTATTACAATCCATACATATATCCATTGTGTCAAGCACATTTTTTGCCATCATTATTCTCAAAACATTTGCGTTCTACTCGAGCCCTTAATATTGGCTCCTCATTTTTACCCCTTCGTCACCACTCCCTGCTCCCTCATGAACCCTTCATAATTCACAAATTATTATTTTGTCATATGTTACACTGTCCGACATCTCCCCCTGCCTTCGTCTCCCCCTGCTGTCCATCCCCTAGGGAGGGAGCTATAGGTAGATTCTTGTAATCAGTTCCTCCTCTCCACCCCACACTCTCTCCACCCTCCAGGCATCATCTTGGTTTGATTTCTTGACTGCTGCTTCCACGAATATAGACTGTGGATCCAAGCAAAATAAAATCCTTGACAACTTTGATCTCTTTTCCATCTATCATGATGTTGTCTATTGATCTGATTGTGGAGATATTTGTTTTCTTTCTTTTCTTTTTTAAGATCCAGTAGTGTACTTTATTCTTTTTTTTTCTTTCCATAAAATACATTTATTTTTTTATTACTTTTTTTTTACATTTTATTAGGGGCTCATACAATTCTTATCACAATCCATACATATACATACATCAATTGTATAAAGCACATCCATACATTCCCCGCCCCAATCATTCTCAAAGCATTCACTCTCCACTTAAGCCCTTTGCATCAGGCCCTCTGTTTTTTTTCCTCCTCCCTCCCCACTCCCCCCTCCCAATGTGCCCTTGGTAATTTATACATTGTTATTTTGTCATATCTTGCCCTATCCGGAGTCTCCCTCCACCCCTTCTCTGCCGTCCCTCTCCCAGTGAGGAGGTCACACGTGGACCCCATATTTGTTTTCTTGATATTGAGTTTCAATGTACACTGAAGTCTACTGTTTTTACTTTTATCATCAAATGCTTCCAGTCTCCTTGATGCCACCAAGCAAAATCGGGTCATCTGCATAGTAAAGGTTGTTAAAAAGCGTTTTTCCAAACCTAATACAGCATTCTTCTCATCTAGTCCAGCTTTTTGGATTAGTTGCTGAGCATACAGATTGAATAAACATGTTGAAGGAATGGGGTCTTTTTAAGCGATGCTTTAAGGGCTGCCTAGACATGCTCATATGATTAGAAGTGGGTTCCCAGAAGCAAGAGGAGAAATTACAGTGTCTCCTAAAACCCAGGCCTGGTACTTGGACAGTGTCACTTCTGCTGCATTCTCTTTCAAAGCAGGTCTCCAGGAATCCCATATTCCAGGGGGTGGGGAAAAAAACTTCACCTCTCAATGAGAGGAACAACACAAAATTTGTGACCACATTTCGTAAATCTACCACAGTGTCCAAAGACCTCAATGCCTCCTTGTCAACTCCCCCAAAAGAGCAAACCAAGCTGCAAAAAATAAAAGACTAGTGACAGCCAAGTCAGTCTGTCAGAGAGGTCATTAGTAACTCATCTTTGACCACTTACAATCATCCTGAGGAAGAATTCCCAGATAATGAGACCCTGCTACTTTGGTGCAGGGTTGTGAGAATGGAAAGTTGAGCTATTGTTGCCAATTACATCTTTGGGTTTTGGTTCACAATATCAATTAAACAGACCTTCTGCTTCCTTTAATAAGTGCCACATTCCAGGATGGTTTAATCTGGGCTCCAGAGAACCAAAGCAAGCTTTCTGTAGGAACCCATGTTAGTAAGAGACTGGAAGGTTTCACCGTAGCAGACACAATGATGGTGCAAGTTTAAGTCCAACAGATGACACGGACTGAACACATGCCATTTCCCGTCATGCTCTCATATTCAATGGGCTGAAGGGTTTAGCAAGATGATTGAGAAGGTCTTTGAAGGACACAAGTGGTTTGCATTTGACTGGTAACTGAAAGGTGGGTGATGCCCACCCACCTAGCAGCCTCCCCAAAGAAAAAGCCTGGCAATCTATCTGCTTCTATAAAGATCATAGCCAAGGAAATCCTATGGAATGACTCTGTCCCACGGAATCAGCTCGATTGCGGACACAGGACTTGAATTGAGTTGGTAGCATAACCACATCAAACAGTCATTCTGTGTACCTTTAAAACTATTACTTGATTCCATATCCTTCATGTGATTTACCTTGAGATCAAAAGAATATATTTGAATTTGGCCTGACTTTGTATCCACAGCAAGTGACTTTTCTTTTTAATAAGACATACTCCATATCTGCTACGTTGCTTAATTAATTTTCATTTGTATATGTTCTGGGCAAAACAATAAGTATGACAAGCATTTCAAAGCAAAATTTAAATTGGCCTATTTAAGACTTTATTTTGAAATGTTTTGAAAGCTTCAATACATAAATATATCAGCTGGAAATAATACATGTCTACCCATTTACATCCACCCACTTGGATGGAAAAGCAAGTATATATTTTTATAACTTAAAAAATTCCGTTATTTTTCCCAGACAAACAAGTGGGTGGAATTTTCAAGACATGTCCCAATGTTATTACACCTGCATAAGGGAGAACACAATGAACTTCTTTGTGTTTAAGGAAGGGCAAAGCACCAAACACTGAGTAGTTCTTCACTTTTACATAATGACACCCTTCGGCATGATTTGTATTTAAATTATAGATATGAACCAGCATTTAGGCAAGTGACCAATATATAATCACTGACACAATAGCTAAATAGCAATAGAATATGATATGATGTGATGATGGAAAGTTGGAATATTTGATTTACATTTTGCTATTTTTTTGAACATTAACTATCTCTGGGGAAGTAACAGAATTCTGTTCTTTTTTTTTTAATGTCAAAAGTGCACTCATTTGACACACTATAGTGAACTCAAGAGAGCTCTTTACATACCCACAAACTTAGCAGCTCAGTTCTCTGGCCAACTCCTGTTTCTAGTATTCCTTGTGAATGTTATTGATATTCTCCCCAAAGAATGGAAGAATGGCTTCAACACTGCACACTTTTGAATTGTCTTTCCCCCTTTCCTTTAGTAGTGTTTATTTGTAGATATACATTTCTCATTCTTCTCCAAGAAGATTTTTGTATGTCCTGAGCAGGGAGTTTACTTACATCTGCTTTTTAAAATTAGTTAGTTTTATCTTTGTTGCCCAGAATGCACACAGCAGAACTAATAACTCAACAATTTCTATATACATAACTCAGAGACATTGCTTACAGTCATTGAGTCCTTAAACTATTCTCTTTCTGAGTTGTTACTCCCCCATCCATGTAAGCTCCTTACTACATTTCTTATCTGAGCTTTGGAGTTGCCATTGTCCATTTGATCCTATAATTAAGGCAGATATCCTCTACTGGTTAAGATAAATTATTGCTTAATTTTCAGAAGATTTCAGGGACTTGTTGTTTAAGGTTTAAAGATTACCTCAGGGAAATAGTTTCAGAGGTTTATCCAGACTCTATGGCTCCAGAAAACCTGGATTTCATGAGCATTTTGCATTTTGTCCCGCATTTCCTCCTTTTGATCAGGATTCCACTCTAGAGTCTTTAATTGAAAGTTCAGAGGTGGTAGCTGGGCGCCCTCCAGTTCTGGTTTCATGGCAAGGAGGCACTTGTTCACTGAAGCAACTCGCCAAACTTTCCTTTCTTCCTCTTGCTCCTCACTTTCCTCTTTCCCTATTACTTCACATTAAGAGAGACCTATTGCTGTACTTTGGGTGGCCACTCACCAGCTTTTAAGACCCCAGAGCTATATAACCGATTAGGAGGTAGAACAGAAGCACCACGCAAGATAGTAGCTATTTAGTAGATGTCCCATGACCCTAAGTCCCCAAACAAAGATCCAGTTCCATCAAGTATGTAGTTAAACATTAAGTAACCTTAGTAGCGACTCTGTTTTTGTGTGACTATTGTAAATATATCGCATAACTTTTCTCATTCAATATTTTACAGGTGTGTTATTGACTGAAATTACACTAACTGGTTTTAATTCTCCTTTTTACCAAATATCATATTGTCAATTGGGGAAAAATGCATCATGGCAAAGCCACAAATCATTAGCTACAAAGCCATGCAATGTTAGACACCAACAACATGGTTCAAATTCCACTATAGCCAGTTATAAGCTGCTTAATCACAACTTCCCTGAGCCTCAGTTTCCTACATTGTATGATCAGTACATTAACACCAACAATGCAGATGGCTGATGATAATTGGCAACATTCAAAACACTAGCACCAACAATACAGGGGGTTGGTGATAATTAACAACTAGCTATGCAAATATATTAGCTGATAGTAGATGTGTTACAAATAGTTCATATTTTAATAATTGTACTTTTCATAAGCTATGCCTATATTTATGTCTGGAATCCATCTTCTATATATGCATTTTAACATTTTCTCTTATTATATAAAACATTTAATTTATATATTCAACTAGTACAACACTATGTTATGCACATGAGTATTCCTTGTAATAGCTTCACTAGTAGCACTTATGTACATCAGTTAAAGACATAAATGGGTTTTAAATTGTTTGCTGTTTCTGAGGTTTCTTGGGGAAAGCACCGCTTACCGAGGTGAGCTCTTATGCTTACGTTGTTTTAAAATTATAATCATTAGTGGATCATTTTATCTAACTTACAGAGTTAAATATGATGATATGTGACCAGCCATTTAAAAATATATTATTTAAAATGTTACTCGAAAATTTTTTAAGATTATTTGACATCATTAACATTTTTATTTTAGATTGTTTTAAAATGTATTTTAAAAGGTCTCTTTATTTAAAATGATATCCTTTTATGCTATTGAGAAAACTTTTTAATATTTTTATTGATAGTTATACTGACTAATGTAATTGGCATCATTCTTTAGTATACCTGAAAAATGTTAAATTGACAAATGTTACATATATATACATTTTTACCAAACTAGCAAATAAATAAGAGCAGCTGTTGAGGCTACTTAGATATAGCCAAACACATTATGAGATTTGTTTCCTTGGTTTGGAGGTTTAGGATCATAGTTTTGAGAGGTATAATGATTCATTAGCCTACGATTGTTTCTCAGTATTTCTATTCTATCTTTTAATTCATAGCTAAGGGCCCATATCATAAAAGCTAGCGAGTAGCTACCCAAGATACAAGAGTAGGTCTTTATTCACCTGGAGCAGCAGAAGAATAAGATTCAGAAATTGGAGGGAGAAATGAATTACATGTCTGGTTTCCTTCATGAATTACTGACTCATTTACCATGAGGTCAGAACTGGATTATGCCTGCTACCATTACTGGACATTTTAATAAAAGATTTTGTAACAATCCTGATCAAAAAGGGAGAAATATGAAAGAGAATTTCAAATTCTCAGTGGAACCCAGACTTTATGATGCCATTGCTGGGTGAACCCTTTAAATAATCTTCAAACAAAAACATTCATCTGAATCTTTTTTGAATTAAACAAATTGTTTATCTTAAGTAAATTATGTCTGTGATGAGCACTGTACTCTTTAAAGAATTATATATGTAAGATAAGATTGACAACAATACACAATCATGGAAGACAAAATGGGTGCATAAGCAAATGTTGTGAAGAAAGCTGATGGTACCCAGCTATCAAAAGATATAGCCTCCTGAGTCTTAAAGGTTTGAGGATAAACAAGCAGCCATCTAGCTGAAAAGTAGCAAAACCCATATGACATGAAAGAAGCACACAGCCTGTGTGATCATGAGTTGTCAGTGGGATCAGGTATCAGGCATATCAAAGACAAAGAACAAAAAATCATATCAATGTGAATGTGGGGGAGCACAGAGTGGAGACCCAAAGCCCATCTGTAGACAATTGGACATCCCCTTACAGTAGGGTCATATGGAAGAGATGAGCCAGTTAGGGTGCAGTATAGCACCGATGAAACATACAACTTCCTTCTTGTTCTTTAATGCATCCTCCCCGCCACTATCATGACCTCAATTCAACCTTACAAATCCGGCTAGACCAGAGGAGTACACTGGTACAGATAAGAGCTCTCAACACAGGGACTCCAGGACATATAACTCCCTCAAGACCAATAATGAAAGTAGCAGTATCAGGAGAGTAAGTAGCATACCAGGGAAGCAGGGGAGTGGGTGTGGGAAAAAGGTGTCGCTGATCACAGTGATCTATGTATAACTCCTTCCTAGGGGGATGGACAACAGAAAAGTGGGTAAAATGAGACAGTAGTCAGTGTAAGACATGAAAAAAAGATAAATTATCAAGGGTTCATGAGAGAGAGAAAGTGGGGGAGGGGGGAATGGGGAGTTGATATCAAGGGCTCAAGTAGAAAGAAAATATTTTGAAAATGATGATGGCAGAAATATGTACAAATGTGCTTGACACAATATATGGATGCATGGATTGTGATAAGTAAGAGCCCCAATAACAAAATTAAAAAGAGTGCTACATAGAGCACAAGGCAGGCACACCAGCGAACTCCAGCTGATGCCTGGCCTCAGGTGTGATCTTGCCTTTGAAGTAATCCCACTCATCTGTGGAACCCTACATCAAAAGGGTACACCACCCCGCTACCATGAGGAAGAGTTGGAATTCCTCTAGCCTCACGGACAGGTGATCAAGTCTCAATTCTCTCCTTACCTACTTCTCTATTCCTTCTCTATCTATTCACAAACCCTTCTATCTTTCCCACTACAGTCAGTCTCAACAAGCTGAGGTTCGTGTTGGGTTTTCTTCTCTCTTTTTTTTCCCTCCCCTCCCCCTTTTTTCCCTCTTTCTCCTCTTCTCTCCCACTCTTTCCTATCATATGCCACTGCTGGCTTCCAGGTCACTACCTTCCGCTTAGGGCAAATCAACCCAAATAGCAGGAGAAACTCGAGCCTTCCCTCTGTGGCAGTGCTGTACACCACACAAGGCAGCTGGGACACAGATCTACACCGGGCTGCGCTGCTAAGGAAACCTCTGTCAGACCTCTAAGGCGATCTCGTCAACCACTGGGACTCAGCATCAAAAGGGCACACCAACCTACCATTTTGGGGAAGGGTCTAAACCCCTCTGGCTCCACATTCAAGCAATCAGGGATCACCTAGCTCTTTATTCTTTATTTCCTCCTTCTCTCTCTTCCATCTTTACCATTACAGCCAATATAAGTGAACACAATTGGGGTTTTCCCCCCTTTTTCTTTTTATTCTCTTTTTCTTTCTTTCCTCTTTCTCCTTTGTTATCTTTGCTTCTCTCTCTTTTTGTATGATTCTCTCTGCTCCCTCTCATTCCTTTCACATGCCACTGCTAGTTCCCAGACCCCTACACTCTGCCTAGGGCAACCCTGTCCTCCCAGTGGGCAGCCTGACCCCTAAGACAGTGCTGCACACAGGAAGAGTCACTGCTACACACAGCACATCACGGGGTCAGCTATTTCTTTAACAATTTTTAAAATTCCCTCTTCTCCTTCCTTTTTTGTTCTTTTTTTCCTTTCTTTGTGATCTTCTTTCAAAGTTTCTTCTTTTTTCTTCATCTTCTAGCTCGCCTCTATTTCCTACGACAGCCTCAGCAGATTTAGTTCTCCTTTTTAGTTGTTTTATTCTCTTTCTTTTTTTTCTCACTGTTTTCACTTTTTTTATTCTGTGCATTTAGTTGTGTGTGTGTGCGAGTGAGTGTCCGTTTGCTTGGCATTACTGCTCCAGTCTGTGTCTTCCTCCTTCTCTCTTTTTCCACTCCTTTCACTCTCATTCCTGTTACAAGTCACTAGCCACCTCCCACCCGCATTTATTGGCTTGGCAAGCAGCTGGAGAATTTATGCCGGTCCTCGTCCACACACATAGCAACAGGGGGTTCTCCCCTACAAAAAGTGGAGGTTTCCCAAGCCTAAATCCTGAGATCTTACCAATGACTGGGGGAAACGCCTGACCACCGCTAGTAGGGCTCCACGCTACTGTGGGAACATCTACCCAACCTCCAAGAGCGATCTCTCTGTCTACGGTAATTCCCCTGCCAGCTACAGAGCTCTAAACCACGGAGGGTATACCCACATGCCCTCCTAAGCACTACAGTTTCAGAGAAAAACACCACAGGTCAGTCGAGGTGCTCCAAGAACTGTTAAGTCTACTTAGAGATTGGCCAGGGAAGCGATGCCCTTGTGGGCCCACAACAGCCCGACCAGTGTCACATGAGAGGGATATCCAACACACATTCCAAGTAATGGAATACTGGATGGCTAGGATAAGAGTGAAACCACAGGAAGATATAGTGATAGCCTGACACCTCAGTACAGCTATCGGCAGGTAGTTTATAGAAGTACTCATACGAACTCCCCAAGAGAGAGCCCAGGGCTCTTCGACTCAGGAAGATGGCCACAGGCTCCTCTAAAACAACATGTAAACAGCAACCAGCTCTAACAGGTTCAACGAAAAATAAAGAGAAAGAGAAGACAATGACGGAAGAAGTCATGAGCCTAATGATGGGCATAAAAGAAGCAGATATTGACCTGCCACAAAAAGAAATTTTCAAAATGCTGCTTGAAGTCATAAAGGATATGAGAGAAGCAATGCAGAAAAAAGATGAAAATGATAGAGGAGATAAAGGCAATGCACCAAAAGGAAATACCTGAGTTAAGGGATGAAATAACGGAATCCAGTGACAAATTGACAGACCTTGCCAATACGCTTGAGGGGGCAGAGAATCGCACCAGTGATCTAGAGGACAACCAAGCAGACCTCAGCAAATGGGAAAAACAGTCAAATAAGACAATCAAAGAAACTGAGGAAAACTTGAGAGCCATATCAGATACTATTTAAAAAACAATATTAGAATAATTGGACTACCGGAAAAAGACACAACAAAGAAGTCAACAGCGACAATAGCAAGGGAATTCTTAGAGGAAAACTTCGCCAGCTTAATAAATGAAAATCAAGCAACCATACAAGAGGCTGAAAGAACACAAGCCAGACTGAAGCCCAAGAAGAAGTCACCAAGACACATAATAGTCAAATTATCCAACTATGAGGAAAAGGAGAAGATCATTAAAGCAGCTAGGGAAAAGTAGACAGTCACGTATAAAGGTACCCAAATAAGAGTATGTTCAGGTCTATCAGTGGAAATGATGAAGAAGAGGAGGGAATGGAATAACATATGGCAAATATTGAAGGAAAACAATGCAAACCCAAGAATACTTTACCCAGCCAAATTATCTATTAAGATATATGGAGAAGTAAGAGTCTTCCCAGACAGGAACAACCTCATAGAATACATAAAAAGAAACCCAGCGCTACAAAAGATCCTTGCCAATTCAGTATGGACAGAAGATCAACACTTACTGAGGGCAAATAAGAGACCATCACATAGAACAACTCCACCCATAGGGCAACAAACAGGAAACAGTCTCCAGGATAGCATCAGCTCAATAGTGGAAAGAGGGCAAACATAAACTGCATGCACAAAACAAGTGGATACGATAGGTAGAAAGGAAAATATCCAACACAAAAGGTACAAGATGACATCACAGATGTCCACAGATGAATATAATAACACTGAATACCAATGGCCTGAACTCAGGCATTAAAAGTCAGAGGCTAACAGACCGGCTCAGGAAACATAACCCATCGATCTGCTGCCTCCAGGAGACTCATCTGAAACTTATAGACAAAAACAGGTTGAGAATTAAAGGCTGGAGATAAATATACAAAGCAAATGGTAATGCAAAAAAAACAAACAAACGGGGGTAGCAATTTTAATATCTGACCAAATTGACCTCAAGATATAGGCCATAACAAGAGACAAGGAGGAGCTCTATATAATGCTCAAGGGAACAATAGACCAAGAACCAGTGAGCATAATAAACATATATGCACCTAATGAGAGACCTGTGAAATTCGTAAATGAAAGAATCCAAAAGATGAAAAAAGAGATCACAGGCTCAACAATTATAGTTGGTGACTTTACTACACCACTCTCTTAAAAAGGCAGATCATTGGGAAAGAAACTCAACAAGGGGGCCACAAATCTACATACCACAGTTGGACGACTTGACTTGATAGATAGTTTCAGAGATTTTCACTACCTGCAAAAAAGTCACATTCTTTTCAATCTCACATGGCTCATGTTCGAAAATAGACCACATGCTGGGACACAAGTTGAACCTGAGTAAATTCAAGCACATAGAGGTTATACAGAGATCTCGCTCCAATCATTGTGCTATAAAGCTGGAAATTAACAGAAGGACAGTGAAGAAAACAAGGGTAAACAATTGGACGATGAACAATTTCCTATTGCAAAAAGAGTGGGTATTGACCCAGATCAGAGATGAAATCAGGAAGTTTCTAGAAACCAATGCGAATGAAAATACAACGTACAAAAACCTGTGGGATACAACAAAGGCATTTATCAGAGGAAGGCTGATAGCAATAAATACACTCATTAAAAAAGAAGAGAGATTTGTAGATGATATACTGACACAAAACTTGCACCAATTAGAACAGAGTCAACAGAACAATCCCACTAGTAGAAAGAGGATAGATATAGTAAAAATCAGAACTGAGATACAGGAGAGGGAAAACAAGAAAACTATGGAAAAAATTAATGCTGCTAAAAGTTGGTTCTTTGAAAGAATTAACAGAATTGATAGACCTCTGGCAAACATAAACAAATAAAGGAAGGAACAAATGACATTTGCAAGGATTAGGGATGAAACAGGGGACATTACAATGGACCCAATGAAATCAAAAGAATAATTACACAGTACTATGAAGGTCTATATTCTAACGAATTCAACAATTTGGAAGACATGGACAAATATTTGGAAACACAATCTCTCCCTAGACTATCCCAGATGGATGTCAACAACCTTAACAGACCCATAGCAATGGAAGAAATAGACAACGTAATCAAGGGATTGCAAACCAAAAATCCCCCTGACCAGATGGCTTCACAGGAGAATTCTACCAAGCATTCAGGGAAGAACTGACACCAATCCTATACAAACTCTTCCAGAACATAGAAAAAGACGGAAAACTCCCAAACTCTTTCTAAAAGCTGGTATAACTTTGATATCTAAAGCGGGCAAAGATGCCACAAGAATCAAGAACTATAGACCAATATCCCTTATGAACATCGATGCAAAAATTCTTAACAAAACACTGGCCAATAGAATACCAAAGCATATTTAAAAAAATAATTCACCTTGACCAAGTGGAATTCATTCCAGGGATGCAGGGATGGTTCAATATACAAAAGACCATCAGCATTATTCACCACATTGGCAGGAAAAATGATAAGAACCACATGATAATATCAATAGCTGTGGAAAAAGCATTCGACAACATACAACATGCATTCCTGTTTAAGACACTTAAGAAGATAGGAATAGAAGGAAAATTCCTCAATATTATACAAGTCATATATGAAAAACCAACTGCTAATGTGGTAGTTAACAGAGAAAAGATTAAAGCAATTCCACTGAAAAAGGTGACCAGACAAGGATTCCCCTTGTCCCAACTCCTGTTTAACATCGTACTGGAGGTCCTAGCTAACAACATAAGACAAAGGAAAGATGTTAAAGGCATTCAGCTGGGGAAGGAAGAGGTGACATTATCATTATTCACAGACAATATGATTCTATATATTGAAGATCCCTTAAACTCCTCAAGCGGAGTGTTGGAAGCAATAGAGGAATATGGCAGAATGGCAGGATACAAAATCAACAAACAGAAGTCTATTGGACTGCTCTACACATCAGACAAGACCACAGAAGAGATGATTAAAAGATAGTACCCCTTACAATAGCCAAGCAAAAATGGAAATACCTAGGGATATACCTGACTACTTCAAGAAATCAAGAGTGACTTCAACAAATGGAAGAATATCCTATGCTCGTGGATTGGCAGAGTGAATATAGTAAAGATGTCAGTTCTGCCCAAGGCACTATATAAGTTCAATGCTATCCAGATACGAACACCACCATCCTTCTTCAAAGAATTGGAAAAACAGATTACCAACTTCAGATGGAAGGGGAAGAAGCCCAGAATTAGCAGAGAACTCCTCAAGAAAAAGGACAAAGTGGGAGGGCTTGCTGTACCTGATTTTAGTACGTACTATACGGCCATAGTAGTCAAAACAGTGTGGTACTGGTATAACGACAGATATTCAGACTAATGGAAAAGAGCTGAAGACCCAGAAATAAAAACATCAGCATACAGGCACCTGATCTTTGATAAGGGCCCAAAAAATATTAAATGGGAAGCAGATGGCATCTCAATAAATGGTGCTGGAAAAAATGGATATCTACCTGCAGAAAAATGAAGCAAGACCCTTACCTCATTCCATGCACAAGAATAAACTCAAAGTGGATCACAGACCTTGAGATAAAAACCCCAAGCATTTAGGACCATTAATAAAGGAATTAGGACAAATCTGAGAACCTTGGTACAGGGAATACATAGGCTATCAGAAATAGGGAAGGACACAAATACAGAGGAGTCACAAATAGACAAGTGGGATATACTGAAGATAAGACACCTGTGTACATCGGAAGAATTCACCAAGAGAGTAATAAGAAACGCCACCAACTGGGCAAACATCTTTCGCAATGACACATTAGACAAAGGCCTTATTACTAAAATCTACAATATTTTGAAAGCTTACAATAAGAGAAAAACTAAGTGCCCACTGAAGAGGTGGGCAAAGGACCTGAACAGAGGTTTCACAGAATCTGAAATCTGAATGGCCAGTAAACATATGAGAAATTGTGACCGATCATTAGCTATAAGAGAAATGCAAATCAAAATGACTATGAGATACCACCTTATACCTCACAGACAGTACAATTCAAAAAATCAGAAAGCAACAAATGTTGGAGGGGCTGTGGTGTGATAGGAACTCTCATCCACTACTGGTGGACCTGTAGGTATATACAGCCACAATGGAAATTAATTTGGCAATTTCTCAAACAGATGGAAATTGAATTACCATATGACCCAGCAATCCCCTGACTGGGCATATACCCAGAAGAGGCAAGAAAAAACCACAGCCAGATATCTGTGCTCAAAGTCATTATGGCACAGTTCACAATCACAACCCAAATTCCCATTAACAGACGAATGGATTAAAAAACTGTGGTACATACATACAATGAATTCATGAAGCACATAGCCACATGGGAAGAACTGGAGGAAACTATGCTAAGTGAAGTAAGCCAAGCACAAAAGGACAAGTATAACATGAGTCCGCTGAGGTAAGTTTTTATATATACAGAAAGGTAAGTGCAAAGGGGGCACAGGGAAAAAGCTACTGTATACAAACATTCCAGGGGTGAGGTCCAGGTGGTATGGCAGGCACCAGACCAAATCCAGGGGTACATATGGTAGCCAACTAAAAAGACGGTGGTGGGAGGAAAGGAGAAAGAAAAAAAAAGATGTGTGATGGGGGAATAGGGCACTGACCCACCCAAGGGGAGAGTATTGTTTGTATCTCCACAGGGAAAGAGGGACCAGATATAAAGCCAGTGCCAGATGAATGCAGTATGCCGGCAAGGATTGGGGAGCCAGTGGAGGGGCCTGAGAGCTCGGCGCCCATACCAGCTACGTGGACAACTGCCCCTCACCCCAGAAGAATTTACTTGAGAGGACGGCACTGAATCTGCAGCTAGGGGAGAGGGACATGTCTGATCAGAGCAAATGGGAGCAATTGAAGGGGGAGGAAGAGAGAGTGGAGCACATCCTGGCCCATCAGGCCTGGAGGATGATATCCCCGCTCTGACAATGGACAGAGTGGACAATATGGCTGATCCCACTATGAGACATGCCATCCCTTGATGGCCCAGGACCCTAAGGGGGACAACACTGGAGACTCAGTGTTGGGACTGGATCAGACTGACCCTGTGACACCGAGGCAAACCATTAAAAGTGTGTGGCAGAGCAACCATAGGAGCAGAGCAGGGAACCCCTGAGGGAATACAAAGGACAGATTCTGGGGACAAAGCATGGTACCCCATGGGACCTGACTGAAGGACTCACCTAGAGATCAAAAATCAGACCTTGATCTATTTACAGGTTTATCTTTCTAAATTTTTTTTCTCTTAATGAATTTATTCTTCTATGGGTAATTGGTTTCCTTTTTTGTTGTCATCGCTGTGTTCTCACCCATCACCTATCTTGCTATGGTTTGACTTTTGGTGTATATTATTATCTCTACAGATCTATCCAGATAAGATAGACTGGATGACTAGTCTGGAGGAGAAAATAACGGAACCATGGTTCCAGGGGGACACGGGAGAGGGGGTAAGTAGGTGGTGCTGACCAACCCAGGGACAGGGGAACAATAAGTGATACAAAATCAGTGGCAAAGAGGGTGAGAGGCCTGGTAGGGATTCTGCAAGGGCAAGGTAACCAAGAAAAATTACTGAAACACAAATGAAGGCTGAGCATGATAGTGGGACAAGAGGAAAGTAAAAGGAAATAGAGGAATAAACTAGGTGACAAAGGGTATTTATAGAGCTCTATAGACTGGAATGTACACATGTAAATATATTTATATAAGAGTGTGGGGAAACAGATCTATGTGCATATATTTATAGGTTTAGTATTAGGGCAGCAGATGAAAATTGGGCCCCTACTCAAGCACTTAATGCAAAAACACATTGTTCTATTAAATTGGCATTCCAGGATGCACACCTTTCCGACACGATTGCTGAAGAAAAATGTGTGCATAATCAAATGTTGTGAAGAAAGCTGAAGGTGTCCGGTTATCAAAAGATATCGCATCTGGGGTCTTAAAAGCTTGAAGATAAACACGCAGCCATCTAGCTGAGAAGCATCAAAGCCCACATGGAAGAAGCACACCACACTGTCTGACCACAAGGTGTAGAAGGGACCAGCTATCAGACATCAAAGAACTAAAAATCATATCAGGGGGTGTCCACCTCCCTGATACCACAACGTATGCTTAAGCAAATGTGGTGAAGAAAGCTGATGGTTCCGGGCTATCAAAAGATATAGCATCTGGGGTCTTGGAGGCTCAAAGATAAACAAGTGGCCATCTAGTTCAGAAGCAACAAAGCCCACATGGAAGAAACACACCAGCCTGTGTGACCACGAGCTGTAGAAGGGACCAGGTATCAAGCATCAAGGAACAAAAAATCATATCATTGTAAATGGGTGAGTGCAGAGTGGGGACTCAAAGCCCATCAGTAGCCAACTGGACACTCCCTTACTGAAGGGTTGTGGGGAGATGAGCCAGTCAGGGTGCAGGGTAGCAATGAAGAAACATATAACTTTCCTCTAGTTCTTAAATACTTCCTTCCCCCCACTATCATGATCCCAAATTCTACCTTACAAATCTGGCTAGACCAGAGGATGTACATTGGTACAGATAGCAACTGGAAACACAGGGCATCCAGGACAGATGACTCCTTCAGGACCAGTGGTGAGAGTAGCGATGAATGGAGGGTGGATGGAATGTGGATAGAAAGGGGGAACTGATTACAAGAATGTACGTATAGCCTCCTCCCTGGGTGATGGACAGCAGATAAGAGGGCAGAGGGAGACATCAGACAATGTAACATATGACAAAATGATAATAATTTATTTTTATGAATTAAGGGTTCATGAGTTTAGGTGGAGTCAGGAGGGAGCGGTAAAATGAGCAGCTGATATTAAGGGCTCAAGTGGAAGGCAAATGTTTTGAGAATGATCATGGCAACAAATGTACATTTGTGCTTGACGCAATCGATGTATGCATGGATAGTGATAAGAATTGTACGAGCCCCCAATAAAATGATTTTTTTTAAAGATGAAAAAAAGGTTGACAACAACTCAAAACATTAGAGGAGTTTAGAGGGCAAGGATTTTAAGTCAATGGTGGCATATATGGAAGCTAGCCATAACTTGAAAAATGTCATCAGTGCAGTGAGTTGAGCATGAACACATTTATTGAAAGAGTGTATGACTATGTGTATCTGTACCAAAATATTTATTTTTAATGCTATGAGGGTGTCTACTCCTTGGTCCCACTCATCAGCATACTATATTGTACATTAAGTAAGTTTCTTTGTGAATCTTAATTTATTCAGTATTATGGGTAGAATCCCCTTTCTCTGCCTCACTTCCCTGCCAAACAATTATTCCATTTCTCTGTTATCCTTCACAGAATAATTTGCTGAGGCCTATACTATCTTTAATCCCTTCTTATCAAGTTTCCACCCTTTACACTCCACTAAAAAGCCCAACAATGAGTTATACTTGACTAAATGTATTATTAATTTCCAGTCATTTTCTTCTTTGACCCATTAGCATTTGTCCTATCTGATCCATCTATCTGTTTGGCTTCCAGGACAATGGCAATTTCTGTTTTCCTCCTGACTTTGCAAATCCCTTCTGATCTCCTTATGTATTAAAGTTGGAGTGCCCATGGCCGCTATTCATCTCAATCTGCACTCACTCCTTTAATAACCTCATGTCATTTTAAGGTTTCAAATTATAAATTTAAATCTCCAATCCTGATCACTCCTTTGAAATACAGACTAGTAAATCCAACTATTTTCCTGACACCTCTGCTTGACCAGCTTGTAGTGTTCTTCCTCTTAACATACCCAAGTGAACTTCTTGGACGTTATATGAGTTCATGGCAACTCTGCCTTTCCAAAATTCAATCCCCACATCTGGAGTTACCTTGACTTTTCCTTATCTAGACCTAACATTCAAGCCATCAGGGAGTCCTGTTGAATGTACTAAGTAGATCTAGGCTTTACTCATTTCTAACCACCTCTACTGCTCTGCTGCCACTCTTGTTGCAGTAGCTTTTGAAGTGACCGTCTTACTTCCATTCTTGCTGTCTTAAAGTGTCACCCCATTATGTCATTCCTCTATTTAAAAATCTTCCAGTGGGTTTCAGCTTACATATTTACTTAAAGTTTTATTCCATAGTATAAAAGGATATTATTTTAAATAGAGACCTTTTAAAATACATTTCAAAATAATCTAAAATAAAAATTTTTAATTATTTCAAATAATCTTTAAAATTTTAAAGGAGCCTTTGTAATAATAAAAACAGTCCTGAGGGATTTCCAGCAGGTTACCCTTCCCCATCCAAATGCATTTTCTTCTCTAAGTTTATCTTCTACTAGATTGAGCTTGCTCATTCTAATCAGCCATACTCACCTTTTACTTGTTTCTTCGGTGTGCTAAATGTTTCCAAGCATTAGTCAAATCTAATTACATGTAATGGAGAGTAGTTTGAAGGTGCTAATGTTATTTTGTAAAAAACATTAAGTACATGACTTTTTAAAAGAATCCGTTTTGGGGTGTGCCCCTCATGCATATAACCCCCTCTCCTCTTCAAGAATATGTTCAAATACCATGTGCTTTCTTCAAACCACATTATTTATTTATTTATTTCTATTTAAATTCATTGTTATTCTTTTTAAAAAGTCATTTTTGAGGGGCTCCTGCAACATTCCATACATCAATTTATAATAAGCATATCTGTACTTATGTTGCCATCATCATTTCCAAAACATTTTCTAATTAAGTCCTTGGTAAAAGCTCCTTGTTTTCCCCTCCCATCCCCACCTCTGCACACTTGTGAATCCCTGACCAATTATCTATTGTTATTTTGTATCTTACACTGTCTCTTGTCTCCCTTCACCCACATTTCTGTCATTTGTCCCCTTTGGGTGAGGTGGCTATATATTCAACCTTGTGATGGCTTCCCAATTTCTCCCTCCTACTCCCTACCATCCACCTACCCTCATGATTTCACTACTCCCAGTACTGTTCTGAGCGGTCCTCCCTCACCTCTCCATGTGTGTCCCTCCTGAAGCTGCATGCTCATTTGAAGAGGATGACTTGCCCCGATAGAATGAGGACCATCCTTTGGTCAAGGGTATACGAGCAGCTGCGCTCCCCTGTTAGAACTTCCAAACAAACCACAGTATTTTAATTGTAACCTCCACCATTTATCCTTCTTCTCCACTTTATTTTTCCTTGAAAGAATTTATCACTTTCTTATATACTCATTCATTTCCTTTATTGTCTATTTACCTGAACTAGAAAGTAGGCATGAAATGGAATGGTTGTATAATAATATTTTTGATGTTGCTGTATTTCTAGTGTGTAGAAACATAGAATGGGGGCATTTGGTAATCTGGTGGTAGAATTCTACCTTCCTTGTTGGAGACCCTCGTGTGATTCCCAGCTCCTTGTACTCTATGTGCAGTCACTCTCAGTGTCTCCATGGATTCTTGCATGTTACTGTGATGCTGAACTTCCAGACTAAGAATGTGTTAGTCTGAGTACTTTAGAGAAATAAATCCACAGAAACTCATGTATAAGAAAGAGTTTTATATAAAGGTTAAGTTCACATCAAGAAAACATCCCAACCCAGTGCTGCCCAAGACCACAAGTCCAAAATTAACCCATATGTCCAACACCAATCCACAAAGTCCTCCTCCATCTCACAAAACAGACGCAATGATGCCAACTGCAAGAGAAAAGCCAAGTCAGTGAATGTGTAAGCATCTCAGCACTGGCAGGAGCCTCCACATGGCTGCTCCAGCACCCATGGCTGCATATGGGTAGATCCATGTAGCTTCTCCTCAGGGATGTCTTGTAGGAAGTGAGCCTTGCAAGCTGAAGCAGGGTACTGTCTAAGGAAGCTGCACCCTGGTCCGACCATCAGAAAGGAAGAGACCTGAGAACTAGAAAGGGGAGACTCACTGAGCCATTTATCTCTCCCCCCTTCACTTACCCCCACATGTGTTTATCGGTCAGGTTGGCACAATAAACTACCTCAATCCACCCCTTGTCAACTTGGCACGTATACATAATTCTTTAGTCTCACAATTGCAATTAAGTAACACCTACACCTTAATCCTATAATCCTGTGAATATGTTTCCCCACCTATGAAAGTCTGTAAGCCAACCACTTCAAAGACAGATCAGGAGAAAGGCCTAACAAGTCATATCAGAAAAGTCGTCATTGAAAAATCTAATCCACAACAAGTCACGAAGACAGTGCAGGATCAGATAGCTCTCTCTTCTGCTGAGCATAGGGTCACCATGATTTGAGGCAACCTCAATTATGGCTGACAACACCACAGAAACAAAAACGCACAGTAGGCATTCTACTAGTATATGAATAAATAGATCAGAGAACGAATCACTTATTGGGAAGTCTTAGGAGTCCAGTGCACTATCCATTGCGCCACAGAGCCCAGCTCAGATCAGCGAATGAAATAACACATTTCCTCTCACTTAAGTGGTAAGGAACTCTAGTGGCATAGCTGGTTAAGTATTGGGCTGGCTGCTAACCACAAGATCAGCAGTTCAAACCCACTTTAGCCACTCTGGTGAAAGATGAGGCAGTCTGCTCCTGAAAGGTTTCCCATCTCAGAAACCCTAAGGAGTTCTACTCTGTCCTGTCATATTGCTATGAGTCAGAATCAATGAGATGCAGTGGGCTTGGAGATGGCTGTCTTTCCTCACATAAAGGAAGGATAAGGATGGAACTTGTATCCTTGATAATATTTCCAACGCTGAAAACAAACTGTAAGTCAGAGTCTGTCAAGCTATTTTTGTTGCAAGTATAACCAAATATTATGCAGCAGCCTGAAATGTTAAGTAATGTAAATGTTATTTTCACTAGAAAGAAAACTAGCTATTTGCATTAAGCCCTTGTTCACCTACACGTGGAAGGGTAATTAAAGGAGCACAGGTAAATGTCTGTAGAATCTGAAAAGCAACACACGTCTTATTTTTGATCCTATGTCTTGATTACATCAGTTTTCTTCCTTCTACTTTTATAATTCACTGCATGAAAAATGAGCTAAAACATTTCTATAACAATTTTTTGTATTTAGAATGTTTTTACACTGAGTAAGAAATGTTTCTTAATTTCTCAAAGCTCTCCATAAGTATACCATCCATCATTTTATGTAACTTGAGTTCAAAATGAAATTTCAATGATGCTATTAAAGTCGGAAGGCAATGTGATCTAGCAGAAAGGAATTTTTGTTTGTTTTGTTTTGTTTTTCCCCTTTTTGCCTTTGCCAACAATTTGCTCTGAATTTTCAAGGGATTCCCATCACTCTCCTGTTTCTGGGCTGCAAAGTGTAAAGAAAAAGAACTACTAATCTTTTATATGAATGTTATGTTTTATAAACTAATATCAGTAAAGATATAGTATTTTAATATAAAAGTTAAGAAGTTCACAATTTAAATTTATAGTGTTGTTACTCATTGAATAGACGTGCACCTGAGGGCATGCAGTGGAGCAGCAGGGGGAGCAGAGTGATGAAACCCCTGGGAAACACCAAAAATAGACATTGGAGACAGAGTGTGGCACCCCATCAGACTCGACTGGAAAACACTCATAAAGGCCAACAAACAGACCTTGAACTATTTATAGGCTTTTCCATTTTTGTTAGTGGCTTCCTTTTTGTTATTGTTATTTTGTTCTTGCTTTCTGCTGTTGTTGTTTTGACTTCCTTTGTTGTTTTATTTGGCTTTGTCTGGTTTTTGCACTAATTAATGTATCTGCATGCCTATCTAGATAAGATTGGTGGGATAAATAATTCAGAGATGAAAAGAATGGGACCAATGATTCTGGGGGGGATACGGGAGAAAGGGAGGTGAGAGAAAGGAGGTGCGGGGGACCAACCCAGGGACAAAGGGAACAACACGTGAACTAAAATCAATGGACAGGTGGTGGGATGCCTAGAGGCGCTCAATCAAGGGCAATGCAGCAGCAAGGAATTACTAAACCTGAATGAAGGCTGAACATGATGGTGGGAAGTAAAAAGGAAACAGAGGAAAGAAAGGAGGCAAAGAACATTATAGAGGCCTAAATACAGACATGTATATATGTAAATATATATAATGAGATGGAAATAGAGCTATGGACTCAATGTTAAGAATTAAGGTTGCAGATGGACAATAGGCCTCAAATCAAGTACTCCCTTAATAAAAGAACACTTTGTTCTAACAATCCAGCATTCTCTGATGCGATCATTGATGATAAAACGGGTGGATAAGAAAATGCGGTGAAGAAAGCTGATGTATCAAAAGATAAAGTGTCTGGGGTCTTAAAGGCTTGAAAGTAAACAAGCATCCATCTATCTGAGAAGCAACAAAGCCCACATGGATGAAGCACACCAGCCTGTGTGATCATGAGGTGTCGATGGGATCAAGTATCAGGCATCTAAGACCCAGAATAAAACCATACCCAAGGTGAACGGGGGGAGGGGCTTGGAGTGGAGACCCAATGCCCATCTGTAGACAGTTGGACATCCCCTCACAGAGATGTCACAGGGAAGAGATGAGCCAGTCAGGGTGTAGTATAGCACCGATGAAACACACACACAACTTTCCTCTAACTCTGGTTTCCTTCCCCCCACTATCACGACCTCAATTCTACCTTACAAATTGGATTAGACCAGAGCATGCACACTGCTAGAGATAAGAGCCAGCAACACAGGGAATCCAGATAGATAAACCCCTCAGCACCAACAAGGAGAGTAGAGATACCAGGAGGATTGGGGGAGGGTGATGGGAGGGATGGGGAGTCGATCACAAGGATCAACTAGAACCCCCTCAGGGGATGAAAATGGAAAAGTGGTTGAGGGGCAATGGAGGACGATGTAAGATATGGAAAAATGATCTATAACTTATCAAGGGTTCATGAGGGAGGGCGGGCGGGGGAGAGGGGGAAGAAATGGGGAACTGATATCAGGGGCTCAAGTGGGAAGGGAATGCTTTGAAAATGATGATGTCCGCATAGGTGCTTGACGCACTGGAGGAATGTATGGATTGTGATAAGAGATGTAATAGCCCCCAATAAAAGTACTAAAAATAAAAAAGAATAAGAAGTGTACAAGATTTAACCCAGGACTACTGAGTTCCACTATTCCCCATGAGTTAGATTTGACTTGCTGGAATCTAACAACAATAACTTATTGAACATACTCACGGACAGTACTCGTTAGGACTAATATTGTGAACACAATGATTAAAGACCTCCGGTGAGCTCTAAGAGGTGACTTCTTATGAGATGATTTCCATCATCCGAAATGTCCATTTACTAGATCGTTAAGAGAAACAGCAAACATCTCCAAGATGTTCCAGTCTTCTTCACATTTAAACCTGGGTCTCTATTTATGCTTGTATACACTAAAAAGTTGTAATACACTGGAAAGGTATTGCATTATTACTAAGTTAAACATTTTGTTTTTAACTTCAGAAGAGTGCTTTGGTAGTCTTAACATATCTCAAAATTTCCAAAGCACTTTGTAATGTTCTTATCTCTTTTGTAATTGAGAAGATCAAGGATTTTCAGGAGTTTACTCTTCTGAGTTGTGTGAAAGCACTGTTGCCTGTGAAATGCACACACAGATTACTATATTAATACAGTTCTGAAGACAAACAGGAGAGGTGTTTTTTCCACCCATATTTTTCTTTTTCTTTTTTTTACCTATAGTATGTTTTTATTTGTATGTTATATTCCACAGATAAAAAGGAAAATTATGATAATAATGAAAGTGAAAAGAATTATTTCTTTCAAAGATTTCTTTTTAAAAATAGAAGAGCTAAAAGATATCAGAAACTTTTACCTACTGAAGCCTGATCATGAATCAAGTGCTATTAACGTAAAGCATAAATAAAGGAAAACCTGCACTGGAATAAATGATATCCAGTAATTATCACTTGGAATCTTGAGTCATTCTACTTTGACAAAAAATATCGCAGTCATGTTCTTTGCCCTTTTTAACTGGAGGAGTACAGGGAGCAAAACGGAAACACGATAGCTATTGGATCACCAGTGGAATGTGAAAACCTTCTCAGGCCATCTTATGAAAGAAGCCATGAAGCTCTGTGGCTGTTGTTGTCAGGTGTCCGTGAGTCCATTTTCACTCAGAGTGACCCTGTGTACAGCAGAATGAAACAGTGTCCCCTCATGTGCCACCTCACAGTCTTTCATGTTGGAACCATTGTTGCCACCACTGTGTCTGTTCATCTGATTGACGGTCTTCCTCTTTTTTCCCCGATCCTCTAGTTTATCATATGTACATGATGTTCTTCTTTAGGGACTGGTTCCTGACGAGATATTCAAATTTTGTTAGACAAAGTCTCATCATCTACATTTTTAAGGATCATTCCAGATGTACTTCTTCCCAGACAGATTCATTCATTCTTCTGATAGTCCATGGTATATTTAATATTCTTATCCAACAAAATCAAAGCCATGGTATATTTGCTTATTTTATGGTCTCATTATATCTTTATTAGTGCTGATATCTTTGATAAAAAACCAGGAATCACCACACTCTTGATTTCACATCCTGCAATATCCCTCAGTTCTGTTTGAAAAAGGTACCATGGTGATAAATAGAGAAAAGGTTGAAGTGGTCAAGGATATTGTCATGCTTGCATCCATTTTTTTTTCTTGAGAGTATCCCACAGTTCAGGGGAAGTGCATGCTCAAATTCACACTATGCCAGTCTTGGACTTTAATTTTCTTCAGCTTCTGCCAGGGCTTGCATCTGAATAACTGATAGTCTGATTGTCGGTTATCCCTTGGCATTCACTTTACTCAATGATTATATTGAGTTATTTTTCATCTCTTTCCACAGAAGTAGTCAAAATGACTCATGTGTACACAATCTGGTGAGATCCATATGCATACACATGATAATTTATTTTTAATTCCCCCCAAAAAACATGTTGTAGGGTGTACTCAAGGTGGTTCCAAACCAAAGGGACCCTCTGCACACCAGAATTAAAAATTTCCCAAGGGAAAAACTGCACTCTCCTCAAAAATGTTTCTATGATTGAAGCCATGGTTGAAGCCACTGTGTCAATCCATCTTGTTCAGGAGCTCCTCTTTGCTTTTTCCCACTGTTTTACCAAGCATGCAGTTCTTCTCCAGAGACTGGTCTCTCCTGACAAGCCCAAAGCATGTCAGACCAAACTACTTCTCAGGAACACTCTGGCCATACTTCTTGGAAGACAGATTTGGTTTTCTTTTTAGCATTCCATGGTATTTTCAATATTCTTCTCCAGCACCGTAATTCAACCGCATCAATCTTTCTTCAGTCTACCTTATTCAGTCCCTGTCCAACTTCCATAGGCATAGCAATCAGTTGGAAGTGCTGTGGCTTGGGTCAGGAAGAACAAGTCCTCAAAGTAAAATCCTTGCCTTTTGAACTCTAAAGTGGCCTTGGGCAGCAGGTTATCCAACGCAATGCAGAGTTTGATCATCTCTTGATAGCTGTTTCCAGGATCATCAACTGTGGATCCAAGCAAGACAAAAATCCTTGACAACTTCAATATATTCTTCACTGATCATGATGTTATCTATTATTCCATTTGTGAGGATTTAGGTCTTCTATCACCCATGTTTTTCATAGGAAAACTGGATTGTCAAGATAGAGATATGCCCAAGGCCACACAACTGGTGAATGGAAAAATGGACATTCCAAATTAGATGATGTTTTCCATTCTGTTCCCATTACATGGATGGTTCAGGTGGCCAACAATTGGACATATTTAAAGTAATATTCATTGTGATAAAGTATCATTTAAGTTTTGCTTTCACTCAGAAAGAAAATAGTTCAAGAAAGGATACTCATGGGAAATAACATTCATTTATGGATATTCTTGAGAAGCCACCTCTTCACATCAATCAAGAGAAAGGAATAGATCTTATTACACAAATTATAAATTCCAATTAAAATGTTTAAAAAGGGCCTCATGAATGTTAATAAAATCTCAAAACCAAACTCACTGCTGCTACGTTGACTCATAGCAACTATTTAAGACAGAAGACTGCATCCTAGGGAGCTCTGGTCCACAGGCGATAACTGCATGGAAGCAGACTGCTACCTCTTTCTCATTTAGCGCATTGGTGGATTCAAACCACTGACCTTACAGTCAGCAGCCCTTAACCCATTGCACCACCAGGGCTCTTTATAAATTTTACTACCATGTATCTTTGATTGTTCTATTCTCCAGTAGATCCCGTGTTTAATAAAGAGCAAATGAGTAAATACAAGTACAGTATCTATTTCTTTATTCATTATTTGCGTAAATATATCTTCTCAATGTAGAAGCCTGTATTGTTAGTTATCTTTGCATGAGCCCATGTGTTGCTTTCCTAACTGGAACTTCATTTTCTTCAGGGCAGAAACACCATCCTGCCCCTCTTGATATTTCCCTTCTGGTGAAGCTTCTGGCACATGGCATGTCTTTAGTGAACACGTCTTATTTGACATGGAATGAAAGAGATCCTAACCTGTATACTTCCTGAGCTACCACCCTAGCTTCCCTCTGCCTCCCCTAGTCTCATGACCTATGGCTATGCTCCCTCACTAACTCCCCCTCCCATTTTCTTCATAAGCTTCAGCTAACTCTGAGATAACTTATTTGAACTTCTGGATAAGTCAACAATAAATGTGTTATGGTTCTAATTAAGTGAATTTTTTCTACCCGGCAGTCAAAACTATTCTAATTGATGACAGGGTAAAAAGAATCTAAAATTTGTTCATTTACTCAAGGGAGAAGTTTTGCTGGGGCCCCACAGAGTCAGTAACAAAATAGATCCTAGTCAAGAGATTAAAACCCAGAAACATGTAGGTGAGTTGGGAACTAAAGGAATTGAAGCCTTTGGTGGCAGACATTGACAACAGTGATATTCAGGTTTCAACTGTGGGGCCACACTCTCGTTGTTACCACCAAATATTTTGTAGAGAATGTTTCATAAAATAGCAGGAAGAGGGGCTGCATCCAAGAGGGAAAAGGTACTGAGAGAATCTACTGAAGCCACAACGCCTGAAATAGTCCTTGAAAATGAACATAGAATTAGAATTTAGAATTCGTCTTCCTCCTTCAAAAATACTTAGACATGGGGGAGAATGCAAGTTTACTCATAGTCTCTGTGATGGAGGCTCCAGACACACCCACATATTAGAACTGCACCCAGGGGGCTGCAACTGGTGACAGAGTGGTTATCCATTGGGTGCTAACTATAGTGTCAACAATTCGATACCTCCTGCTGATTTATGAGAGGAAGGTGGGGCTTTCTACTCCCGTAAAAAAACACAGCATGGTTATCCACACACACACAAAAATATACACACAAAAAATGCAGCCTTGGAAACCCCCAGCGGCAGTTCCTTCTGCCCTACAGGGTTGCTATGAGTCAGAATGGACTTCCTTCTAGTTACCTTTTGATTGCTGGCTTCTTTTAGATTACAAATCTGTTACAAGCCAATCCTTATCCATCACCATGGCCATCCATCACCTTGACCATCGCCAGGCAAGCTGGCATTCTTCCTATCACAGCACTTGTCAGATACTCAGCACTGGATTCAGCCCTGGCTTGTTCTGTGTTATTGGTGGGGAAACCAGGGCTTCTTTGCCCTTTCTAGAGGACACAAATCTAAATCACATTTTAGCCAAGACAAAAGAAATGATGCTTTGTATTACCTTAGACTTGAACAAAAGCCACGGTTGTCACAGTGAGGTGCTAAGCCTGGCTCTTTATGTTCACTAAAATGACCTGACTCTACTTTTTATTGAGGCTGAACCATGTGTTTTTAACATATTGACTTATATTAGCTGTGGGTGGACAATTAAATCATCAATAGAAGAAGCAGAAGGTAGCATTAAGTGACTTAAAAAGTAAGTAGATTGAATTAACTAGATGTGTTTAGGTTATAAGGACATGTTTTATATGTGAGGTTCAAGGCTTGCTTGATTTTTAATTGCCCCTATTCCTTTTGTTCTAGCTCTCCCCTCTTTGGATGGACACACTCGTCTCGTCCTCATTTACTTCAGAATCAGAAATAAGAAAATGTGGATAAAATTGGTTTCTTATCACATCTCCTGGAGGAGATTGTGTTGCCTTGCGACCTGAGAATTTTTTCAGGGGTTCTGAGTTATCAAGACCCCGTTTCAGTCAGTTCTGATCTGCTTCCTTCTCCTTGGGTTCCAGGTCTGATATGGATATTATTTGTGTTGATACAGACCAAAGAATAGCTATTATCTCAATCTGACAGGAAAAGAGTTGGTGACTCCCTGAGATACTTCTTTCAGCCACCCTAGGCTTCTATGAGGTTCCATTCTGACATGCTCCCTTTCTCCTCCAGCAGGCCCTGGACAAAGAGGAGGCAAATGTAGAGAATAATGAACAGGTTTGTTGTCAGTGAGAAAGAAGCCCAGAGCTTGCCTCCAACTCTGCCCCTAAGGGAATGACCTTCGAAAGACTCACTCACTTTCTCTCTCTCTCTGCTTATCTGTTCTCAACTCTAAACTTAAGTTGTGTCCTTAGAGTTGATTTCAACTCAGGATGGCCTCAAGTGTATCAGAGTGAAAGTGTGCAGCAGAGGATTTTGGATGGTTGATTTGTGGAAATCAATCACTAGACAATTTCTTAGGAGGCATCTCTGGTCTTACCTTTCCATCAGCAACCATACTGGTAACTGTTTGTACCACGCAAGGACAGACATCATGAAGAACTTCGCGTAGTGAAAATGCCTCCCTGATGTAAACGAGCACAGAGCTCTGAATGGAGGAAACTTAGAGAAGCTCAAAGCGGTATTGTTTTGAAGGGTTAACATAATTTTTTTAAGGCAAACTGTTTGCAGTAGAATTAGGGACTTTTTAATTTTCCTTTGTCCAACACTTACTTTATAATGGTTTAATAATTACAGATTCTTTCTCGGTTCTGGAGTCTGATGAGTTTCTTCCGTGTAATTGATGCCTTTCGAATTGGGTACCTTAGCAAGAACACTGACCAATTTCTCAAGGAGAAGCTTGCCCAGGTCACTGTGGGGAGATGAGATTTCACTTGAGTTTGTAGTGCGTGCAGTACCAGGTAACCTGAGTGTTGCCGCAGAGAAATGTGCATTTGGTTGTTGCCTAGGAGATTGCTCTTAGTTTAATTTTAGTTAATGCAAGTATATTAACTCTGTCTGCACCATTAATTCATAAGACCTTTCCACGAACCTTACTTTCCTCTTGCCATCTCCCTATAATATTAGACAAATTGTTAAGGTTGCAATGGCAGGAAGGGATTCTTTGAGTGTATTCTGTGGTCTCCCTTATGAGTACCAATGCAAATGAGTTCTGCCTTGTCTAGTGCAAACTTTTCTCATACTATCCATGTTATCTCTAATGTTTTAAAAGAAGAAGTGAAATATTTGTGCACATAACCCATATTTAAAATTATTTTGATAGACATAAGGCTATGTAACAATGGCCTTAGTTCCTTGCTGAAAACCAGAAGTTTCCTGCTTACCAAGACCCCTGCCTTTATTCCTTCACCCATTAGAATTCGCACCCATGGGCACAGTGCCAGGTCTGCTGGGTTCAGAGTTGTGCCTGTTACTTTGGGGAAATGAGCCCTGACTCTACTCTAAACCTGGGACAGAGATGAATTACCTGTTCTTGGACCAGCATCTTGCTGGCTGGGTTTATGTACCACACAGAACACACACTTGGGGAGATTAAAGTAAAAGTTTTTTATGACTCCACAAGGTTGCTTTGGAGAGTGGAAAAAGAAAAGAATGATTTTCCCCCTCTTTATGAATTTTTTGCCCATTTCCCCTTTACTTCTAGAAATCATGTTGGAGGTACCTGTGATAAGGGCACCCTTGATAAAATAAAGAAAGAAATTCTCCCCTGAGGGGCTTTCTCATTGGTAAAAGTGTTCAGATGTGAAAAGCGAACTTTTAATTGGGCAGCTAACCTAAATTCATTTTTGGTTGTACGAAGACAGTGTTGGTGCTTAGGGTCTACCTATGCCAGGAACTCTTCTCAGGTGAACGACAAATTAGTGTGACGTTGGAAATTAGCAGCTGGCAGCCTGTGTAGAGAGGAAAACTCTCACTGAGGGCAAAAGTGGCTTGAGATTTGAAATCAAAGAGGCCAACGGGGGGCAGGGGGGATCTATGTGTTGTGGAATGGATGTTGAGGACAACCTGTGTCTAACAAAATGCAATTGTGTGGCTAATTCATTCAATGAGGGCAGTGGGAGAATTCTCACCTTCCATGGGTAAGTGGAAGAATTCTCACCTTCTATGGGTAAGACCCATCGACTTCCCACCGATGGCCCCATGTGCAACAGCTGTCCTGCATGTCCAGTAGAAACAGGTGTCGGTTGCCATGGTGTTGAACAGGTTGGAATGCTGCTTCCAGACTAAGAAAGACAGGAAGACAGGTCAGAAAATTAGTCAAGAGAAATCCCGTGTATCACTATGGTCCAATCTGCAACTAAGTAGGGGATGATGCAGGACCAGGAAACTTTTGATTCTGTTGTGCATAGAGTCCACTGTGAGCCAGCTACAAGAACAATGATTTATTGTAAAGATATTTATTGAGTATATCTTACGTATTCTGTTCTATAATGTGTTCGAGGCTAAAACTATAACAGCTAATTCAAAAATTAAAAAACAAAGCCCTACCTTGATGAAGCTTGTTTTCTTGTGGGAGAGCCAGAGGTGAATTCAATAAACACACTTTGAATATGAGTTATGATCACAATCTGGAAGGAAATGAACAACAAGGGGGCCTTAGCTACTATGAAGGAAAGGGTAGGGTGGAACAAGGGAAGTTTTTCTGAGGAAGTGACTTCTGAGGTCAGAAATAAAGAATGAGTAAGGATTATCTGTGCAAAACATGGAAGACAAGCCATTTCAGTGAAAGAGGAATGAGAAAGGGCCTCGGATGGAAGGCTGGAGCATAGGGAACAGGAAGGAAGATGGCTCTGACTAAAGATAGAAGAATAAACACAGGTGGGATTATTCAAGACACTGGAACCCTTGTCATGTTAGTTGAAGAGAAACAGAAACTTCTGGAAGATTTTTAAAGAAGGGAAGGACATGATTCAATTTGAGTGTCTAAGAGTTTCACAGAAATGGTTTTCTGGAGAATGTCTCAGAGGGGAACAAGAAGAAAATGGGCAATACCAGCGAGAAGATGACTTCAGAAATCCAGACAAGAAAGATGCCCTAGGAAGAGGCGGTGGAGATGGAGAGAATGCTTAGTGGCATGTGTACACACCATCATGAGCTACTGGAAGCAAATGCAAAAGAGTACTTCTATATTGTATTAGTTCCCCATGGCTGCTGTAACAAAGCTCCGCACACTGGGTAGTGTACAATTGAGAAATGTATTCCCTCGCAGCCCTAGAGGCCAAAAGTTTACAATCAAGGGGATGGCAAGGCTATCCTCCCTCCAAAGTATTTAGGGAAGAATCCTTCCTTGCCTTTTTTAACTTCTGTTGGTTGTCGGCAATCCTTGGCTTATAGATATACCACTCCCCTCTCTGCCTCTGTCATCCCCTGCGTATGTCTCCAATTTTTGTCCTCTTTCATGAAGACACACATTAGAATGAAATTAGGGCTCACACAAATGCAGCAGGCTTTCCTGTCTAAAGTTGATTGCATAGGCAAAGTCATGTTTCCCCCCCAAAAGTCACATCCAAATGTTCCAGATGGATATAAATGTGAGGGGATTGCTATTCAATTACTCAGTGTAGTACACCCTCCATTCATAATCGGCCCAGGGAAGTATGCAGGATACCAAGCACTGACATCCCAAGTCAGTGAGCGACACGGGCAGTCATCCAGTCCTCAAAAAGGTGAGTGAGTCACTTATGCTTTCTGTCCTCTGTGGTTAGCCATTGCCCCTGGAGATCGCTGCCCACATGCCCATTGAAAGGAACACTGAGCCCTCATCTTCTCCACAGTGAAGACAGAATGCCTTTTCTTTGCTTGGTACATTTTTCACGGAGCCCTTGACTGTGTTTGTAGCTTTTGTGTGTGTCCACCTAACATCTCGCTTCAATTAGGACTCTCCCTCGCCTGCTGCCCTTGTCCAGATGAACTTGGGAGGCATATGGTTCTCAGCTGTTGATCATGGCCACTTCCCTTCACGTCGTGCATCAGAGTTCTCTTATCACCTTGGCGGAGAGAATTCAGAAAAATTACATGCTAAGGAATTGAGAGTTTAGGGCAGGGAGAAGATAGAGCGAGGCTGTGAAAATACCCTGCTAATAGTGGGAGAAATGTAAATGAAAAACACTTACCAAGAGATGCCTTTTATAGCATCTACATTATTATACTAACACAAGTAAATTGTATTTTGATTGTGGCCGGTTGAAAATCACATCCTACATGTATGAGGTATATAATCAGCTTAATCAGTTGCTGATCCCAGGACAATTTCATCCCAGTGTATTGGGAGATTGCAAATAACATAGAGTTTATTCCATTCTTCTTAGTAATTTAAATGTCACTTTGTTAAATGAACTTGAAGACAGATTTGCATTACTTGAATGCAGGGTTTCCAATAATATAAGACTTTTTTTTTCTCCTTCCAGTACCAAGGCAATGGCTTAATACAAAAAGCAAGTGGTTAAAACTCAAAACATTTCCCCAAATGAGTGTCTTTATAGTACTATGATGGTGTGTGTGTGTGTGTGTGTGTGTGTGTGTGTTGCTGGGGAGGGGGAGGTGTCTCTGATGTTGTTTGTTTTCTAAGTGTTAATAAATACACCTCTTCTTGAGCTATCACCTCTCAGCTCCAAACACAGTTCTATATTGTTTGATGAAGCCGAGGCTTTGCCATCTGATTCCCTATTAGAATTTATCAAGAGTGGGTACAAGAGGGAGAGGGTGATTTGGGTCGGAGAAGGGAGGCGTGCTCTGCCCTGTTTGCCTCCTCTCTCTGGCAGTCGAATCCAGTCTACACTCTTTCCAGTGCTCATCAGACCAGCTTCTTCTCACTTTGTCAGAGGATCAATGCCGGTGCCTGGAGCTCCCTCTCCCGAAGCCTGAGAGCCAGTTCCATAGGAGCTCTTCCTTGGGCTTAAAGAATTCAAACCTCTTTCTCTTGCTCCCCTGACCCTAGGGGGAAGCAGCTGCTTCTGGCGATTGCCAATTCTGTGTGCGATACCTTTAAAAATACAAAGAGTGACTTTCAAGTTGACTTCATTCATGGTGACCCCATGTCAGTGTGGAACTACCGGCGTCCTGGTGGCTGCTTTTTCAGAAGTAGATCACGGTAAACCTCTACACACTCCTTTGGCAACCAAATACATGGCATCACCCAGGGACTCATGGGATATCTTAGTGCTCCCTGTTTGCCCTTTTGGCTCTTAAATCCCTAGTTAACAGATCTTGGGGGTTTAATTACCACTGTTAAAATTACTGGTGTGGGTTTAGTCTCTTAACTGGATTCTAAGTGATGGGCAAGGTAGAGTAAAGCCACTGTGAGTGATTGACACTTGTGGGGCTTTCTGAGATTTCAACCTCTGTCTGCATTCTGAGCCTGCATTCACCAGGACTCCGTGTCACTGAGCTGTGAACTCAATAGTTTCACGAGGATAAAGAAGCGCTGCAGCTTAGTGCCGTGGGTGCCAGCTGAAAGCCTCCAGCCCTGCCAAACTTTGCTTTGTGTTTAACGGGTTGAAAAAGCCCATGCAATAGAAGCATTGTGGAAACGATAGAAATAGAAGCCGTAAGAGTAGCCTTTGCCAATTTTTTTTCCAGCTGAATTCCGCTGAGCATTCTTAAATAGGAGTGTAGAAGGATTTCTCTTCCTAAAGGGAGCGGATAAATAAAAGGGCTCGAAACTCTGGGTTAGAAGTGCCTGTGACTCAAAGCCCTCGGCTGTCTTCTAGAAGCATTTGTTATAATTTTTGTGACCAGAACCATCCCTCAGAACTCATGGAATTCTATTCTGATGTAAAGTCCTTTCCCCGTCTTCATTTGTAAACATGCGGACAAAACCCCAAAGTGCTGAAAGGCACTAATAACAAAAATTTAAACACCCCAAACTAGGTAGGCTCTAGCACGGACATTGGAATCTCGAAGGTGGGCTTTCCATTTCTGGCCCCAATGTCTGTAAGCTGGGTGACCTCAGGTGAGTTGTGTTCTGACTTCCTCATCTCACAAAAGCAAGACAGTGATGCCTGACTTAAGGCTATTATGAGAAGCAAATGAAATAATGATTGTCAAGAGCTGAACCGGAACCTGGCACACAATAGATGCGCAGCAATGTTGGCAGCCACTTCTCTCCCCACCAGCATCTAGTTTGTACCCCTGACCTACCAGTTGGGCCGATCTTGTCACACAGACCAAACCCACTGCATGGTGTAGAGAAGTGAACTCTCACAGGGTGGTCTTTGCTTTTAGCCTTTCCCGTCATCATCGCACCACCACCACCACCACCACCACCACCCCATATAACTTCCAATTCCACGCAGAACCAAGTCGTGTGCTTTAGCCATTTCCTATTTCCTCAGGAGCCTTAGAAAGTTGCCTTGGAAGGTGGCCGGGAACATGGCAATCTTCCTTAAGCTCCTCTACAGAGGCAGTTCTAGTTGAGACTTTCTCTTTTCAGTGCCCTGGGGCTTCCGATGCGGCCACCGCAGGTATTTAGAGATCTCCAAGCTTCTCCAGATAGCCCTGAGGCCACCTGCAAAGGAAATGAAGAATTACATCCTGATCTAGTCCGATGAACTCCGCATGATGATTTTTAAACAAAAGTCTTATCAAGTCCTTCTTTGGCTTAACAGCTTCCAACAACTCTCCATCATCTATGGAATACTGTCTAAGATACTCTCTAGTCTTCAGAGATGTGCCTGACTTTGGACCACATCTCCTGGTGTTCGTGCCCTCAGCATGGGATTTGCATTGGCAGTCAGTCTTTGGAGACTAGATTATTGGAAGCCTTGCAGCTTCTGGCTCGTTTTCTCGGTACCCTCATTGTGGGGGAAGCCAGCTACCTCGTTAAAAATCCAATTCTCCTGACATAGCCATGCAAAGATATTAGTTGTTGCTAGGTAGGTGCCCTTCAGTCAATTCTCACGTACAGTGGTGACCTTAGGCACAACAGGATGAAACACTGCCCGGTCCTGGGCCAGCTTCACAATTGTTGCTGTGTTTGAGCCCATTTTTACAACCACTGTGTCAACCCATCTGAGAGAGTTAGTTTATTGTGCCAACCTGGCCGATAAACACATGTGGGATTAATTGAAGGGCGGAGAGATAAATGGCTCAGTGAGTCTCATCTTTTTTATCTCTCACTCTTTGATCATCAGACCAGTGTGCAGCTGCCTTGCTTGTTCTGTGCCTCAATTTACAGGCTACACTACCTGTGGGATGCCTAGCCTGTGGATTGTGCCGTTGTAAGTTGAGGTCCCTTTAAGACCACATGATTGGAATGTACATCTCTGGAGCTGGGGACTGACGGTTGGTGACCTGGCTGACAGTTGGTGACCTGCCTTGCTGTTTGCTGCCTGTGCTGAGATAGCCTAGCTCTCTCTACAGAGGACTACCTGGCGGCCCTCAAGACTTGAAGGACTGTCAGTGTCTCACAACCCTCTCATGGGAGTGAGTTGCACTGAGCCATTTGTACTGCTTTATAATTTAACTGTTCATTTCTTGTATTATCTATCTATCTATCTATCTATCTATATATATAATTCAACAGTTCATTTATTGTGTTATATATCTATCTTTATAAATATATATATAAAATTATCAGTAATCTGATTTTATCTCTCTAGAGAACCCTGTTAAATACACCATCTCACTGAAGGGTTTCCTCTTGTTCCCTGCCCTTCTACCTTATAAGCATGACCAGAGACTGGTCTCTACTGATAACACTTCCAAAGTGTGTGAGATGCAGTCTTGCTTGTCCTTCTGTCGTAGTCACACAATTCTATGCCAACTTGGTATATGAGCAAAGGGGAAGAGCCTAGCCTGTCAATCGGGTCACAGCCTGATGGAGCTCTCCTTGTGGGCGTGACCTTCTCATGAAGATTCTGGGAACTTTTTCTTCCTTCCTGGAGGGGGACACACTGTCTGTTTCACATTCCTGTTGACAAGTCACGTGTAGCTATACTGATGGCATCCAGAGCCCTGGAGCTGGAGGAGCCATGTGAAGACCCACACCAACACGAAGGTGCTTCCACTGCCACTGGATCCACAAGACTTTGCAACCACTGACCTGTGATCTTCCTGCATTCAGTGTCATTGAATATGCTGAGTCAGAAGAGGAATTCATAGGTTAATATCAGGCTTAAGGGCTAACATTGAACTTATGGACTGGATCTGGATTGGGCTAGGATGTTTTATTGGTGCATAATTATTTCTTGATATAAAGTTCTCTCCAACACATATATGAGTGTCTCTGGTCTACCCCGACTCACCCAGCTTCTGAGGAACATTCTGGTTGTACTTCATCCAAGACAGGTTTCTCTGGTCCTTTGCCCATCTGGTGTACTTTCGAGATGATTTGCCAGAATAAGTTTACCTGCATCAAGTTTTCTTCGGTATTCCTTATTTAATGCCAAACTCTCACATGCAAATGAGGCCATTGAGTCAGGTACACCTTAGTCATCAAACTTTTAAAGCGGTCTTGTGCAGTATATTTGTCCAATGCAATTCATCATTTGGTTTCGGTTCTTTGCAACTTCAATCTTTCCCCCATTTATCATGTTGTTATTTATGTGTCCAGTTGTGAGACTTTTATTATTTCCCTTCCATTGAGTTGTAATCTATACTGAAAGTGGTCATCTGATTTTTTAGCAGTGAGTGATTCAAGCCCGCCTCGATTTCAACAAGTAAGGTGTGTCATCTGCATATCAAAGGTTGTTAACGAGCCTTCCTCCAATCCTGATATAGTCCAGCTCTGCATACAGATTTAATAAATATGGGGAAAGGATGGAACTCTGCTGCACACCTTTCCTGATTTTGAACCACACAATATGCCCTTTCTCTGTTCAAACCACTGCCTCTGCGTCCATGTACAATGGTGTGCTCTGGAATTCCCATTCTTCTTGGTACTCTCCATAGGTTGTTATGATGCACACAGTCAATTACTTTTGTCAGTAGTACACAAATATCTTTTTGTTTGTTGATATGAACTTATTTGTCATCAAAAACTCTAAGTACATCTCAATTTTACTTTTCCCTCTCTCTCCTTTAAAGCCACTCAGATCACTCTCTGGGATAAGGAATTGGGAGGATTTTCTTTGTTAAAGAAATATACTATATATATTTACACAGACTATCTCAAGAAATGAAATCAGCAGCAATACCTTGTTTAACCCTCCGTAGATGTGGTTCTCGTCCCTCCCCCGGTCCTTCCTTCATTCCTCTTCACTGAGCTATCCTTCCCTCTCCCCATTTCCACTCCATCCCTGGCCTCCTCCGCCACCAGTCTTGTCCATTGGTATATAAACCATGTTTCTTTTTCTTTGTTTTTCCTTATAACAATGTTGTTATTAAATATTTATTCTTGTGAGTTTGCTGAACATAATGTTCTCTAGCTTGGTCCATGTCTTGCTGTGATTGAGAATGGTCATTTTTTTCTTATTGATCTATAATATTCCATAGTATAAATGTGCCAAAGCTTATTGATCCATCATAATTGGGGATTTTAATTGTTTCCGACTTTCTATGACTGTGGAAATTGGTGCAATAAATATAGGTGTGCATAACATCTCTTTGGTAGTCTCTGCTTTCAGCCAAGATTCATCTGCTGTCAGCAATGATGTCCTTTGTTCCATGTCCTCTTATGGATCCAGGTAGAATTGCTTACAGCTCCCTGTCAAAGTGCCGCTACAGCCATTGCAGAATTGTCCCCAGCAAAATTCTACTTGTATGTTATTTTAATGGCACTCTTCCATAATGTCAACATCCTGTTGGGTTACCTTTCTTTGGAATGGGTACAAATATTGATCTCTTCCAGTTGTTTGTCAAATTTCTTGGCATAAAAGAGTGAGTACTTCCATTTCTTCATTAGTTTGTTGAGACATTTGATGGTATCCCGTCAATTATTGGAGCGCTGTTTTTTGTTATGTTTTTCTGCTAATGCCTTCAGTGTATGGTGGATTTCTTCCTTCAATACTCTCAGGTCTTGAAATGGTTCGATGCTGACTAGTTCTTTTGGTGCTTCCTGCATCATTCAGTATTTTGCTCACAGAATTTTTCCAATATTGTAACTTGGGGCTTGACTTTTTTTTCTATCAGCTTCTTGCGGTATTCTGGATGTGCTCTTCTGTTTTGGTTTTCTAACTCCAGGTGTTGGCGCATTTCATTATAATACTTCATTTTGTGTTCTTGAGCTCTTCTTTGACAACTTCTATTCAACTCTTTTACTTCATCGTTTCTTCCATTTGCTTTAGCTGTTCTAAGATCAAAGCAAGCCTCAGGATTTCTTCTGACAATTCACTTTGATCTTAAATCCTCCCCACCCCCATGTCTTTTTAATGATCTTTGGCTTCCTTCATGTATGATCTCCTTGATGTTTTCCCACAGCTAATCAGGTCTTCTATCATTAGTGTACAATGGGCCCAGTATATTCGTAAGTTGTTATAGAAATTCACACAGGCAATATACATGGTTGCATCTTGGCTCTTACAGACTTGTTTTAAGTCTCTTCCCATTTCAACCTGAATTTACACACAAGCAATTGATAGTGTGCTCCACATTCAGCTTCTGGCCTCATTTTGGCTGCTGATATTGATCTTCTCCATCATCTCTACCTGTGCACCCCATATGAAGAAGTCCACGTGTGGAATTACCATTTATGTTGTTGAAAAAACATTTGTAATTGGTCTTGCAAAATTCTATCATTCAATCTCCAGTTTCATTTCTATTACCAAGAGCATAGTTTCCGACTATCGTTCCTTCTTTTTTTGTTTCCAATTTTCGTATTCCAATCACCAATAATTGTCAATACATCTTGCTTGTATGTTTGATCAATTTTAAATTGAAGGAGTTGGTAGAAGTCTTCAATTTCTTCATAGGTTTAGTAGTTGGTGGGTAAATTTGAATAATTTTTCTATTAATTGGATTTTCTTGTGTGTATATAGAATATTATTCTATCACTGACAGCACATTAATTCAATGTACTTTAATATAGATCTTGAAATGTCCTTTTTGGTAATGAATGTGATGCTACGCCTGTTGAATTTGTCATCCTGGCATAGTAAAACATATAATTGTCTGATTCAAAATGGCCAACAGCAGTCCATTTCAATTCACTAATGTCTAGAAGATGACTAGTCATCATCATTTTTGATGACTTCCAATTTTCCAACATGAATACATCCTACATTCCAAGTTCTGATTAGGAATAGATGTTTGCAGCTGTTTGCTCTCATTTTGAGGCATGCCCCATCAGCAAATGAAGGCTGTGAAAGTTTGACTCCATCCTCATCATTATGGCCAACTCTACTTTAAGAAGGTGCTCTTCCTCGGTCATATTTTCGATGCCTTCTGACCTGAGGGGCCCCTCTTTGGGCATTATATCTGACAACTTTCCATTTGTTATGTTTTAAGATTTATAATGGCCAATTCCTCAGAATTGGAAAGCCTATCCCTTCTTTGTAGTTTGTTCTTAGTCTGGTAGCTCCACTGAAACCTGTTACCCTTGGGTGACCCTACTGATGTTAGAAATAACAATATTAGAGATTCCAGCAAAACAGCAACAGAAACGACAGCACGACAAACTGGTAAGACAAGTAGTGGCCTGCAAAAATGGGCAAAGGTAAACCTATAAACCCATTGACGTCAAGTAAATTCTGACTCATAGTGACAGGGTAGAACTGATCCAGAGAGTTTCCAAGGCTATCTAAATCTTTATGGAAACAGATTGCTCCTTATTCTCCCAAGGAGTAGCTGCTGGTTTCCAAACACCAACCCTTCCATTAGCAGCCAAGTACTTAATCACTGAACTGCCAGGTAGCCACTAGGCAGAGATACCCACAAGGAAACTCCCCGCAGATACAAGAAGCAGCAGAATAGACAACCATCGCTGTGTCCCAGTTGAAGTCTTCACATAACTCTAACCTCAGCCACCTACCTATTATCTACAAGTGATCTTACTACTACCTTTGTCTTAGTCTCTTTAGGGTGGCCTCAAAAGGAAAACAAAGAAGGTGAAATCAACAAGGCTTAGGACAGGATTAGCTGGGTCAGTTAACTTGAAGGCAAAGTCTGCTCAGAAGATTATGGAAATAGTTGTTCCTGTTTGTTTTGCTTTGTTTTTGATGGGGACAACTCCCAAGGGGTAATTTTGCTAGATTTCCCTGGAGGACATAGGGCACTCATGGGAGATGGGTAGGAAACTGTTTTAAGAAAATCGAAAAGTGTGTTGGTGAGAAAAGGGCCAGGAAAGTTGTGCCAAGGAACTGTTTCCATGACAATGCACCTGCGCATTCTTTCAGGGTAAGATGAGCTGGCCCGAGGGAATTCCCGAGGGAAACTTAGCCACACCACAGCCCTGATCTTGTCCCGTTAGACTTTTTTTTTATTCTCTCCAACTGAAAGAACATTCAAAGGAACATGATTTCAGTTCCTCAAGGATGCCCAAAGCTACTTTTGATGCGGTGTGTCAATGAACACAGGATTCTTCTGGGAATGTTAAGAAAGAGGGAAACATTTGCCTGTGGAAGTGAATCTATCTATCTAGATGGAGGAAATGTCTAGATCAATAGTTTCACATTCTCATATTTCTGTTTCATGAAGGTTTCTTTCATTTGTACCAGTACTTTCGACTTCTGACATCCAGTGAATGTCCTGTACTTACACTGACAAAGCAGGATATCGGCTACTGTTTAGATTAAGTGCTTCATTTAGTTGCATGTATTCTAAAGTCATATCCCCTTCTTTCTTTCTTTTTTTAATTTAATCATTTTATTGGGGGCTCGTGTAACTCTCATCACAATCCATACATCCATCCATTGTGTCAAGCACATTTGTACATTTGTTGCCACCATCATTCTCCAAACATTTGCTTTCTACTTTAGCCCTTGGTATCAGCTCCTCATTTTCCTCCTCTCTCCCAACTCTCCCTCCCTCACGAATCCTTGATAATTTATCATTCTTTTTTCATATCTTACACTGCCCGATGTCTCCCTTTACCCACTTTTCTGTTGTCCCTCCCCCAGGGAGGAGGTTATATGTAGATCCTTGTAATCGGTTCCCCCTTTCCACCCCACCCTCCCTCCACCCTCCTTGTGTCACCACTCTCATCACTGGTCCTGAAGGGATCATCTGTCCTAGATTCCCTGTGCTTCCAATTACTAGTTGTACCAGTGTACATCCTCTGGTCTAGCCAGATTTGTAAGGTAGAATTGGGATCTTGGTAGTGGGGGGGATCATCATAGCATTTAGGAACTAGGGGAACGTTGTATGTTTCATCGTTGCTACACTGCACCTGACTGGCTTGTCTCCTTCCCTGCAACCCTTCTGTAAGGGGATGTCCAGTTGCCTACAGATGGGTCTGGGACCCCCAATATGCACTTCCCCTCATTCACAATGATTTGATATTTTGTTCTTTGATGCTTGATACCCGATTCCTTCGACACCTCGTGATCACACAGGCTGGTGTGCTTCTTCCATGTGGACTTTGTTACTTCTGAGCTAGATGGTCACTTGTTTACCTTTGAGCTTTTAAGACCCCAGATGCTATATCTTTTGATAGCCGGGCACCATCTGCTTTTTTCACCACATTTGCTTATGCACCCATTTGTCTTCAGTGATCGTGTTGGGAAGGTGGGCATCATAGAATATCAGTTTAATAGAACAAAATATTCTTGCATTGAGGGAGTACTTCGGTTATATCCCTTTCTTTCATCTCATAGGATGATCATCTTGAAAATTAAAAGTGATTTTTACAAATACTGAAGTAGAAATGGAAGAGCAGAGATTGTTTTTTAGTGTGATCATGAGCACTCAGTTTTATTAAAACATATTAACCTGGTCTCCTGATTCCTTTTAACTGATGTTTATCTTTATTTTGACTTTCCTTCCCCATTGGGCTGGGCCGGGGCAGGAGTTGGAGTCAGAGTGGTCCAATCAGGTGACTCAACTTTAGGTGGAATTTGTAGGTAGTAAAATCACTAACTCTTTCATTCTTCATGCTCTCTCCTCACAGGCACTTAGACCTAGCATCTCAGAAGTATGTTATTGTCTTAGAGGTGCCACCAAGGTAATTCATAGGGACCCCACATGTGCAGAATAGAACTGCTCTACAGGGTTTTCAAAACTATGACATCTCTGAAGCAGATCTGCATGTATGTCTTCTGAAGCGCATCTAGATGGATTCAGACAACCATCTCATTGGCTAGTAGATGAATACTTAGTCACTCAGGGGCTCTGTCAAAAGCATAAACTAAGTCACTAACCCAGTCCTAGCTATGAGCCTTTATGGAGCAAGAGAGAAGAAGATATGAAGAGGGAGAAGAAAGACATGAGGAAGAGCTACTGCACAGGGTCTAAGAGAAGAAGGCATATGGGTGGAGTCCCCTATGAATGAGATGAATAGGTTCTAGGAACTGACATACAACTCCATAAACCAGTCTGGGCAGTGTGGGTTTTTTTTTTAAAGGAGGTCATTTAAGAATTTTACCAGCGAGAGAGGGAGAGAAAGCAAACAAAAAAAAGTGATTATGCTTTCATAAGATCAGCCTGGCTGTGTGGAGAATATTATGGTTAAGGGGGGACCAACATGGAGATGGAGATACCAGTAGACAAACAATTCCAGCAATCCAGGCAAGTATGAAGGTGGCTAAGGGGTTGTGTTAGTCTGGGTGCTTTAGAGAAACAAATCCACAGAAACTCATATGTATAAGAGAGTTTTATATAAAGGGTAAGTGCACATCAAGAAAACATCTCAACCTAGTGCTGCCCAAGCCCACAAGTCCAACATTAACCCATATGTCCGACACCAATCCACAAAGTCCTCCTCCATCTCACAAAACACATACTATGACGCCGACTGCAGGAGGAAAGCCAAATCAGTGAGCGTGTAAACATCTCAGCACTGGCAGGAGTCTCCACACAGGTGCTCCAGCACCCAGGGCTGCATTGGGGTAGGTCCATGTGGCTTTTCCTCAGGGATGCCTTGCAGGAAGTGAACCTTGCCAGCTGAAGCAGGGAACTGGCTAGGGCAGCTGCACCTGGTCTGACCATTAGAAAGCAAGGGACCCGAGAATTAGAAAGGTGAGGCTCACCGAGCCATTTATCTCTCCACCCTTCAATTAACCCCACATGTGTTTATTGGCCAGCTTGGCACAATAAACTTTAACTATCTCAGGTGTGATGACAGGGATCGAGGCAAGTGGAGAGCTTTGAGGTCTAGTTTGTGAGTAGGATCCAAAGGGTCCGCTGCTGAGGGAGGAGTAAAGGAAAAGTCTGATTTCTTCAGATCGTGTGGCCTGTAGCTGACAGCCAGTTTCAGTAGGATAGTCTTAAAATGCCTGTAGACATCCAGATGAAAATATCAAGTCTACAGATGGATAGATGAGCCTAGAGCAGAGAGGAGCGTTCTGAGGGTGGGAGATATCAGTACATATGGCAGTTACATAATCTTCTGTTAACTTGTGAAGGGGTGGAGTTTAATCTGTCAATCAGGCCACAATCAATGAGGCCTCTGTGTGGGCATGGCCATCTCCTAAGGATTCTGGGAACTCCTGTATTCCTCCCTAGAGATGGAAGACACTCTGTCTGCTTCATTTTCCTGCTGACAAATGAGATGTGCTACGCTGATGGAGCCAGAGCCCTGGGGCTAGAGGGGTCACATGGATACCCATACCAGTGCTGAGATGCTTCCACCACCACTGAGTCCATAAGACTTTTCACTCACTGGTCTGTGATCTTTCTTCCAGCATTTGGCGCCATTGCATGTGCTGTGTGAGTCTGGAGAAGAATTTATAGACTGGTAATGGACATACGGGCTATTATTGGATTTATGGACTTTACCGGGATTGGGCTGGAATGTTTTCTTAATGTACACTTACTTTTGATATAACGTTCTCTATTACACACATATGAGTGTCTATTAATTTGTTTCTCTAGTCTACCCGGACTAACACAGTGCAGAAATTTAAATGCCAGCGATTAAGTATATTTACTAATGAGAAAGTATGAAACACAATAGATGAGGATTTGGGCTCAAGGTCCATGGGATTCCAATACTTAGAAGTCGTGTCAGTGAGGGGCACATGAAGTGAAATGGCTGAGGCAAGCCTTTATTCATGCGACTCCCTTTGTCTGGAATGCCCTTTTCCCCTTCCACTGCCTGCAAAATTCCATTCATCTTTCAAAACCCAATTCAAATGCCGTCACCTCTGATCTGAGAGCCTGTTCTGACCCTCACCAGCCTCACCCTAATCCCAAGAAAAGCAGTTGCTCACTCCTCTGTCCTCACACCAGTCTTTATTCACAGGCTCCCATTGTGCGCAAGGCAATTGTTCACTTGTCTGTTTTCTAGACAGATTTGGGCAGGGACCATGGCTTTATTATTCTTAAAACCCAGCACTAGCCCAGTACCTAGCAAACTATAAATATCTGATGAATGAAGGAAAGAAAGAAAGAATCAATGGAAGAATGGTCTACACATTATAAATTAAAATTTACACTGCAATCACCTGGTGGGTTTGAACTACTTGTAGATCTTGGCTAATTTAGCTCAGGAAGAGTGATTTGAGTTCTTTAGACCAGGCCTTTGAGAACTACACTGCCTGCAAACTCAGGGCATATGTCAGGATTGCTGTCTTTTCACTTACTGGTTTTGCAAACCCCCAGCCCCTGTCTTGTGGAGGTTTCCAAAGAATCCCCCTGACATCGTATGCATGTATGCATTCTTTTTTCTATGGGTACATTATATGAAAAACAAACAAACAAAAAACCCCAAGGTTTACCGCTGAGTCACATCTCAAAGTGCCGAGGTTTCTGTTGAAAGTCACTGCAGAGATTCTCGACAGTCTTGCAGGATGTCAGGGGGTCACAGTTTTCTGACTCCCGTTAGGAATCCAGATTCTAGAATTTAAAGACGGTTGAGAGTGGAGGACATTCTTTACTGCCCGGTTCTTTCGTATCTATTTCACGTTCTGAATGCAGGTGACTATTGGCCCCAGGAAATCCGTCGTCCCAGTAGCAAGGAGAAGAGCTTGGCCGAAGAGCAGCTCAAACAGGTCACGTACAAGGAGCAACAATTACTTTCTCTCCCAGCACCTCCAGAAATGCTGCGGTTCCAGTGGCCTGGCTGTAGCTCTTCCACTGAAACAGGGGCTGGAGCTAGAATAGACCTGCCTGGTAAGCACTGGGCGGAGAAACGCCTGCTGGTAACAAGGTCGCCACGAGAGCCTGCTGTCATGCCTGTAGATTGCTTTTTCTTGCTATCACTGTGGCCTGTGGTAAAGGCATGGCGACCTGGTTTTCTGCTCAGCCACCTCCTGGCCCTCACAAGTGAGCTGACTTGCTCTTTCTTTTTCATCACAAGTAAGGGGATTGTGTTGTTAGCTCCTCTTACAAATCAATCTTGCAAGTAAAAGAAGCATACAAACAACATTATCTGCAATGGTTTGGTTGGTCCCTTTAGCAATCAAAATCCTAACAACCTATTCCAAGCAGAGCTTAATAAAACGATTCTTTTTATTTTCCTTCATATGTTTGAAATGAACTTGCATGTCACTAAAGAATCCAAGTCCACCCCAGTTTTACTCTTTTTCCTTGTGGAGCCACTCAGACCCATGGTTAGAGGCAAGGGTTTCAATGGCTGTGAGCCTTCACTCTCTCTCTTTCCTTTATTTATTCATTTATTTATTTTGATTTTTAAAGAAAAAGCATATTCTGTGTCTTTGCACAACCCATCACGTCAAATCAAATCAGTAATAGTATTTCTGTTAAACCTCCCATAATGCGGTTTGCTTTGTTCCCCCTCACCGCCCCTCCCTCTCTCCATAGTTTCCCATCGCTCTCCTCTCCCTGCTCCACCCCAACCCCTTCCCGATCCACCCTTGGCCTCTTCGCAGACTTCAAAGTCTTGTCCTTTCATGCGAAAACCACTTTTCTTTTTCTGTGTCTTTCCTTATGATAATAATATCATTAAATATTTGTCTTTATAAGAGTGACTAATTTTACTAAGCGTGCTGTCCTCCAGCGTTGTCCAGGTCTTGCCGTGTTTAACAGAATCATCATTGTTTGTTATTGATGCACAATATTCCATTGCCTGAATGTACCAGATTTTGTGTACCCATTCCTCTACAAGCAACGTTTTTAGTTGTTTCCATCTTTTTGCTACTATGGACATTGCTGCCATAGACGTAGGTGTGCACGCGTCTGTTCACGTTGTGTTCTTTATTATTTTAGGGTATGTACCCAGGAGAGGGATTACAGAATCGTAAGATAATAGTATTTGCCTTTGTTTAAAGAAGCTCTGTGCTAAGTTCCATAGCGGCTGCACAATTCTACAGCCCCACCAGCCCTGTGTGAGCATTTCCATCTCTCCATATCCTCTCCAGCACTTTTTATATTTTGTTTCTTTTTTAAAGTTTGACTAAGCGTGTCAGTGTGATGTGGTATCTCATTGTTGTTTCAATTTGTATTTCTCTTATTACTAATGAATGTGAATACGTATAGTCTTTACAGAAGTGTAATTACAGCTTAGGAAAAGCAACAAGAGATGATGCAGTTCTTGTGACTACTAATAGCAAGAGCTTTACCATATTGAGATTCGATGGGAACAAAGTATGGTGTGTGTGTGTGTGTGTGTGTGTGTGTGTGTGTGTGTGTGTGTGTGTAGGGAGAGAGACAGGGAGAAGATGTAAAATATGAATGTGATTTGACAGAATGCTGTGAATTGTGGCCTTTTGATGAACGCCATATTCCACCCACAATTGACTGAACAATGAAGAATACGTACACTGCTTTCCCTTTCGACCCTCCCTCTGACCTTCTGCTGGTCTTCTTTATTGGCCAAACCCAATCAACGTTCACAGGGCGATGGTCTAGTCCATTTTGCTGATGGTCTAGCTCATGTTTGAGCTGGTTCGAGAGTGTTTGGGGAGTGAACTTGGAAGGACAAATGGAAGATTTCCCAGTATGACCCTAGCTGAATACATTGTCACAGTTGCCATGACTTCCCTGGGTCAATACCATGCATATTCTTAGCCATATGTTTGCCCCAAACAACTGTCTACTGTGCTCAGTGTTTTAGACAGAAAGGCACCTCCCTAGGGATTTTGGTGCTATGCACTCAAAGGGGGTGGCTTTACCTCCTCTCACTGAGTTAACCCTGGCCCTAGTCCTCACCTTAGTTCAAAATGACCTTGACTCTATTGCCCCTTCACCTTCACCTAACAAAGGAGTCCTGGTAGCTAAATGGGCTACGTGTTGGGCTGGTCACGGAAAAGTCAGCAGTTCAAACCCACTAGCGATCTGCATGAGAACGATAACACCGTCTGCTTCCATCAAGATGCACAGCTGGGGAAACCCTCTACGCAGTTCTGCTCTGTCCTACAGAGTCACTATGAATCAGAATCAATTAGAAGGCATCAGTTTCAAAGGTCACAACTTCTGTCAACAGCCACTCCATTCAGCCGACTAGAGGGGAGTCTGGTTGTGTTTGACCTAAGACTGGTCTTGTGAGGACTTGGCTCCCTCCAGTTCATTTTTGAATCCTTGACCCAGGCTGTGTCCCTTCTCACATTGAACCTTCATTTTCTGTCTCGCTCCCTTTGTATCTGACTCCAGAACTTTCATCTTCACGCCTTACATGAATGGATTCTAGTCACAATTGGGATTGGATCTTTGGCTTTACTCACTCCTACACTGGTCCCCTGCTGTACGCTACTTTGGTGCCGGAACCCTGAGAAGGCATGCAATTTCTTTAAAACCCAGGAACACCGTATTGACTTACTGCAACCACTCCTCCCACCATCAGTGGATTGTGCTGCACAGTGATCACATGTGTGTCAGAGCGGAATGGCGTTCCATCAGTATTTGATGGCTAGTTGTCCAGAAGGAAATTCCCAGACCTTTTTTCTGAGGTGCCTCTAGGTAGGCTTTATGTTGGCAGCTGAAGTCGTTAATCATTTGCTGTACCCACAGATTCTCTTGTAAAGTAAAATCTACACTGGTCTTAAAGCTTCATTCTTACTTTAGTTGGACCTTTCTGTTCCCTTCTCTAAGTAACCCTCTCTGTTACTCAAGATGTCTTGGATGGGGTGCATTTAGTCTCTGATCTTCTTTGTCCCAGACTCAGGTTCCTGGTTTTGTGCTCATCAATGTCTTTCCACCTGGAAAATCTCAACCTTGACTTTCAGGAGTCAAATCTTGGTTGTTGTTGTTAGGTGTCATAGAGTTCATTCCAACCCGTCACGACTGCACAATAGAAGGAAACACTGCCTGATGCTGTGCCATCCTCACAGTTGCTCCCAGGCTTGAGCCCACTGTGGCAGCTATGGTGACCGCCCATCTCCTTGACCCTCCCTCTTTTTCTCTGCCCCTTTATTTAACAAACATCATGTCCTTCTCCCGGGACTGGCTTCTCCTGACAGCATGTATGTATGTAACACGAAGTCTGCCATCCTGGCCTCTAAGAAGCACTCTGGCCATACCTCTTCCAGCACAGATCTGTTTATGCTTTTAGCAGCCCACGCTGCTTTCATTGTGTTCCGCAGCACCACAATTCAAATGCACTAACTCCTCTCTATTCAACAGCCAGCTTTCACATGCAGATGAGGCAGCTGAAACTACCCTGGCTCCGGTCGGAGCCTTTCAGTCCTTAAGGTAACATCCATGATTTCAATATTCTATAGAGGTCTTGAGCAACAGATTTAATTAATTCAACTTTTCTTTTAACCTCTCAACTTGTGCTTCCATGAGCATTCATTGTGGATCCAAGCAAGACAGAATCTTTGAAAACTTCAAGCTTTTCTCCATTTATTAAAATGTTACCTATTCAACCAGTTGTGAGGATTTGGTCTTCTTTACATTGAGTTGTTATCCCGACTGAAGGCTGTAATCCTTGATCTTCATCGGAAAGTCAGCCAATTCCTCCTTACTTTCAGCAAGAAGGTTGTGTCATCTTCATACTTCAGGTTGTAACTAAAGCTTCCTCCAATCCTGATGCCGCAAACTTCTTCCTGTAACCCAGCTCTCTAATTCTATACATGCTCAGCATACCAACTGAATAAGTGCGGTCAGCGTATACAACCCTGACACACCCTTTCTTGGTTTTAAACCACACAGTATTCCCTTATTCTATTTGATCAACTGCTTTTGATCCATGTAATTTCTATTCTTCTCAAGGTTTTTAAAGTTTGTTATGATCCATACAGTCAAATTCCTTGGCACAGTCAATAAAACATAAGTAAGCATCTTTCTGGTATTCTCTGCTTTTAGCCAAGATTCATCTGACATCAGTAATGATATATCCTTGTTCCACAACCTCTTCTGACTCCATCCTCAACCTCTGGCAGCTCCCTGAGAATGTATTGCTGCAAACATTGTTGGATGATCTTCAGCAAAATTTTGCTTGCATGTAATCTCCCTGATATTATTCTACAGTTTGGTCATTCTTTTGGAAAATCTTTCTTTGGAAAGTTTATAAATGTGGATGTCTCTCTTCTAGTCAGGTGACCAAGTAGTAGCTGCCATCCACATTGCCTGGTATAGACCAGAGAGTCTAGTCCAGGAACGTCATCAGCTTGTGGAAACATTTCAATTAGTATTCCACCAATTCATGGAAGCTTGCTTTGGGCTAATGCTTTCAGTGCAGCTCAAACTTCTTCCTTCAGCGCTCTTGTTCCTTGCTCAGATGCTACCTCCCGAAATGGTGAACTGTCCACTAGTTCTTTTTCGGTACAGTGACACTATTCTTTCCATCTTCTTTTAATGCTACCTGCATCATTCAATATTTTGCCTATAGAATCTTTCAGTATTGCAACTTGAGGCTGGAATCTTTTTCTTGTGTGCTTTCAGTTTCAGATATGCCGACCATGTTCTTCCCTTTTGGTTTTTGAATTCTAGGTCTTTGCACATTTCATTTTAATATTTTGGTTTGTTTTCTTGAGCTGCCCGTTGAAATTTTCTATTCAGCTCTTTGATGACATCATTTCTTCCATTTGTTTTATCACCTCTAAGATTAAGAGCAAGTTTCCGAGTCTCTTCTGGCATTCATTTTAATCTTTTCTTTCTTTCCAGTCGTTTTAATGACTTTGCTTTCTTCATGAATGATGTTCTTGATATCCTCCCACAACGCATCAAGTCTTCTGTAGCTAATGTTCAATGGCTCACATCTGTTTCTCAGATGTTCTCAAAAACCAGGTAGGACAGACTTCAGGTCATATTTGGACTCTTATGGACTTGTTTTAATTTTCTTCAGTTTTATCCTGAACCTGCGTATAAGCAATTGATGGTCTGCCCCACAGTTATCCTCTGGCCTGGTTTTTGCTGCCGATATTGAACTTCTGTATCGTCTCTTCCGACAGATGTAGATAATTTGATTTCTGTGTGATAATGTGATTTCTATCTGGAGAAGCCCAGGCACACAGTCACCTTTTGTGTTGTTGAAGTAAGACATTTGCTTCTCTCATGCGATCTCCAACTTCGTTTCAATCAACATGTCCATATGTCCCAACTCTTGCTCCTTCCTCTTTGTTTGCAAATTTTGTGTTCTGATAATTATCAAAGCACCTTCATTGCATATTTGATCCATTTCAGCCTGGAGTCTTTGTTAGAATGCTTTAATTTTACCATCCCACTTTTTCTTCTTCTACATCCATAATCCACTTTCATGTCCTGATTTGGGCTCTCTCTCTTCACTTGGCCTGAGTTTCTACCATCTCCCTCCCCAGACAAAGGTATAGATTTAACTATTTCCTACTAGACTCTGATTCCAAACACTCCCACACCCATGCTGGCTCCCAACAGTGACCACTCTAAGTAGCACTTTGGATGAGTGAGAATATTCTTCAAGACTTTCAATCTCATTCACTTACATTTTCCAAAGTATACAATTTTATGTTGCAATCTAAGATGAGAAGAGTGTTATCAAAGTAAGATTGTGATGGGCTTTTTGCATATAGAATACTGCTAGGAATTTTTAAAAATCATTTTATTGGGGGCTCATATAACTCTTATCATAATCCGTCCATCCATCCATTGTGTCAAGCACTTTCGTACATTTGTTTCCCTCATCATTCTCAAAACATTTGCTTTCTACTTGAGCCCTTGGTATCAGCTCCTCATTTCCCCCCTCCCTCCTTGCTCCCTCCTCCCCCATGAGCCCTTGATAATTTATAAATTTTTATTATTTTGTCATATTTTACACTGCCTGATGTCGCCCTTCACCCACTTCTCCGGTGCCCGTCCCCCAGGGAGGAGGTTATATGTAGATCCTTGTAGTCGATTCCCCTTTCTCCCTCACCCTCCCTCCACCCTCCTGTTGTCGTCACTCTCACCACTGATCCTGAGGGGTTCATTTGTCCTCGATTCCCTGTGTTTCCAGTTCCTATCTGTACCAGTGTACATCATCCGGTGCAGCCGGATTTGTAAGGTAGAATTGGGATCATGATAGTGGGAGGGGGGAAGGGGAGAGGAGGAAGCATTCAAGAACTAGAGAAAAGTTGTATGTTTCATTGTTACTACACTGCACCCTGACTGGCTCATCTCCTTCCTGTGGCCCTTCTGCAAGGGGATGTCCAATTGCCCACAGAAGGGCTCTGGGTCCCCATGCCACACTCCCCCTCATTCACAATGCTATGATTTTTGGGGGTGTGTGGCGCCTGATACTTGATCCCTTCGAAGCCTTGTGATCTCACAGGCTGGTGTACTTCTTCCATGTGGGCTCTGTTGTTTCTCAGCTAGATGGCCTTTTAAACCTCAGTGCTATATCTTTTGATAGCCGGGTACCATCAGTTTTCTTCACCACATTTGCTTGCACACCCATTGTCTTCAGCGATTGTGGCCAGGAAGGTGAGCATCTCAGACTGCCTAATTGTTAGAACAAAGTGTTCTTGTGTTGAGGGAGTACTTGAGTAGGGGCCCACAGTCCATTTGTTTCCTTAATGCTAAACCTATAATATATGTGCACAGATCTATTTTCCCCTCATTGTATATAAATTTCCATCTGTATATGCCTGTATTTAGATCTCTATAAATACCCTTCGCCTCCCAGATCTTTCCTCTATTTCTTTGTACTTTCCTTTTGTCCCACTATCATGTTCAGCCTTCATTTGGGTTTCAGGAATTCCTCCTGGTTACATTGTCCTTGATCCAGCCCTGCCAGACCTCCTACACCCTCCTTGCCACTGATTTTAGATCACTTGTTGTTCCCTTGTTCCTGAGTTTCTTAATGTCCACTTCCTTTCCCTGCCTCCCCCTCTCCAATGTCCCCCCAGAAATGTCATCCCATTATTCTCTCTTCTGGCTTGTTTTTCCTACCTATCCCTTCCAGGTAGACATGCAGCAACAACAATATGCACCATCACAAGACCAAGTACAGTGAAGCAGCAATAGGAAATTAAAAAATAGCTACAACAACAGCAATAACAAAACCCCTGTAAATAGTTCAGGGTTTATTTGTTGTCCTTTACAAGTGCTTTCCAGTTGAGTCTGATGGGGTGCCATGCCCTGGCCCCACATCTATCCCTGGGGACTTTATTGCTCGGCTCCCCCTGCTGCTCTGCTGCATGCCCCCAGTGGCTGGCTTCAGCATAGTGGGCTCAGGGCAGGCACAATTCCCGCCCTGTGTCTCTAGTGTTCCCCCATGGTCTATGGGTCAGTGAGGAACACTGTGACCCATGGTGGGGCCGGCCCTGTGATCATCTCTGTACTTCTAGGATTTTTGAAATATCTTTTAGGATAGAATACATTATTTTGTGTTCTGACGAGTCAATATTCCACAAATGGAAAAATAACTCTTGGGCTATGTTTCCTTTTACACAGAGGCATTTTGTGAGTCCTCCAAAAGATACCTTGTGAGCATACTTGGGAGTAACTTTTGCACATGTCACAGGACTGGATGGCTTTGACCACTGTGCAGTTTTAACTTATTTTATTCTTGTTGTTCTTGCTAAGTGCTGTCAAGTTGATTTCTGACTCATAGTATAGACTGCCCCATAGGATTTCTATGCTGGAATCTTTATGGGAACAAATAATTTAGTCTTTCTCCTGTGGTACCTCTGTGTGGGTTGGAGCCAGGAACCTTTCAGAGAGCAACTGAGTGTATCACTGTGGTAGTTACATAATCTCCTGTCAACTTGCAAAGGGGTGGAGTCTAGCCTGTCAATCAGGTTGTAGCTTGATGACCTCATTTTGAGGCACGAAGGAGATAAATAGCTCATTGGAGGGCAGACACTATGCTTTGTCTTCCTGCTGATAAGCCACAAGTCAGATTCTTGGGGCTGGAGGAGCCACGTGGAGATCCATGGAAGCACTGAGATGCTTCCACCACTGCTGGGTCCACAAGACTGTCCACCTGGCCTGTGATCTTCCTGCATTCAGTGTCATGCATGGCTATGTGAGTCTAAAGAGGAATGTATGGGCTAAAATCTGACTTAGGGACTTGATATAGACTGGACTGGGATGTTTTCTTAATGTACAATTGCTCTTTTATACAGAGTTCTTTCTTACACACATTTGAGTGTCTATGAATTTGTTTCTCTAGTCTACCCAAACTAACACAATCCCCAAAATAAAATTTACTGCTATAGAGGCAAGCGTGACTCACAGCAAACTTACAGGAGAAGGTGGAATTGCTCATAGCATTTCTACGAGAGTAGAAAACCTTATTTTTCTCCCAAAGATTGGCTGGTGGTTTCAAACTACAGACTTTGTGGTTAACAACCCAACTCATGGCCTACTCTGACGATCTTCATTTTATTCTTAGACATATATTAAGACTTATACTTGTTAATTTTGTTAGAAAGAAATACAAGAAACATAAGGAAACCTGATGTGAAATCACTAATAAGGAGCATAAAATGATAATGAAACTGCAAATTTGTCTCGAGATTATCTGCATTGATCTATAGAATGTCTTATATTGAGTGCACTGTCATTTTAAAACTCAATGCTCAAAAGATAAAATATAAGCACATGTAAAAACTGATATAAAAATTGGTGAAAACAAATATAAAGCTAATCAGACCCACAATGTAATTTTTGTAAAGCTTTTGCTGGTACCAATGTGAAAATTTCTCCCTTATCTTGTCATTGAGAAAAAATGAAAACATTATCTTAAAAATAAGCCAGTTGGTTTTCTTAAAGGTAACATGCAAGATTTCTAAATATCAGACCACAAAAAAATATGTAGCTGAATCTTTACCTTCATTTTAATACATGTTCAATCTCCAAGAGTAACACCATGTATCATGTTAAGATGATTTCATGAACAAAATAGTTTTTTTCTTAAAGTCTTAATTTAAAATGAACAAAACAGCTTGAGTTACTTACTTAAAACTTGATCAATTTGACGTGTATTATGCATTTTAGAGGATACATTTCAGGGTTATAAAATATGAACTTTTAAGGATAGCTTGAATAAAATGGCTATAAAATACTTTAAAACGTAAACATCACCAGGCAATACAAGTATGTGAAAAACAATTATAAGGATATATAACAGACTGTACTCATATTACTTTAAAGAAGTTTTCAATGAAAAAGACAATGATAGGAATCACGGCTTGGTCATCTCCCCACCAAATGCCCTCGTTGAAGTCCTTGGGAGCCTTTCCTTGGGCTGTCGATAAGGACAGTCAACACACACTACAGTCAGGAGTGGTTGATTGCCAGCAGATTAACAGCTGCTCCTTGGAGCTAGCTTCCTGCACTTCTCGGTGCTCCAGGAATGGCTGAGCAGAAAACCTGTCATCCCCAGAGATGCTGGGAAGGAGGTGGAGGGCTCTCAGGCTCTGTTTGGCCTTATAGGATGTGTGCTTTGCACCCTGATGAGCCCAAAGGGCCAAACAAGTCCACCAGCAGCATGGAAGCAAGAATGACTTTCTCTGTTGGTTAAAGATACTTATCAAAACAAGTAGAGAGATAGTCTATCTCTTTCAAAATGATCATCTTCTGAGGGCTAATTGTATATATTTTTAAATCTCTTAATTAGAAACCACTCTGGCCATCTCTCAGTAGAAGCTGGGGAGGTCTGAATAAAGTCGATAGTTCAGTTGACAGGATTGTACACATGTTAATTTTGGAGTTGTACCAACTGTGTAACATAGTCACATACACTTTAACGTTGGGAAAGCAGAGTGACAGGAACTCTCTGTACTATCTTTGCAACTTTCCTGTGCATCTAAGATAAAAACACACACAATGCTGGAATTCACCTACAGAGAGCACCAGAGGGGGTAGCCGGAGAGATTCCGATGCCACATGGAGGGCGCTTGCTTGCCCAGCTCAAATATAGCTCTTAGCCTGAGAAAGATTGCCTCCAGTGGGGCCGTCAAAATGTTATTTCCTATACAGAGCACACATAGTTTATTCTTTTGGTGCGTCCTCCCCTCCGTCTTGCAGATCAGTTTGAATCTTCCATTGTAGTCTGTGTGCACCTGGACTTGTGGAGGCAGAGCCCTGCTCAATCTCTTTTATGTTCCAATAATGCTGCTTTTCCGGGCCACCCATTGAATCAGGTCCCTACTGCATTTCACACTTGGATTAACTCAATCATGCAAATTATGTCAAGCCTAAAAGAAATCAGGCTGTGGGCAAATAAGAAATGCTAATAAAAATTGAAAATACGGCTCACAGCCTCGATGCTCCTTTATGCTGCTGCTGCCCTCTGTCCTCGGATTCACCTGCTCTGGCTAAGGCTGAAAGGGAGGGGTCAGTCAGAAGGGTGGCGACGTAGTCTAAGCAAAACCATAGGGGTAATCAGATTTCCAAATCTGAATGCCACTCTTTGGGTAGAATGAACTGCTTCTGACAAGATTAACAGGATCAACTTTCCCAAAACATTCCTTGAAATAATTTTGTTGGTCTTTGGTAAGCCGAAATTCCCAATGGGTGCTTGTTAGATTCTGTAAATATTTCTTTCTGCATGAACTCCATGAGGCATTGGCCCCAGATCTCTGACTTTTCTATTGGAGGGCCCTCTCTTAGACACTCTGGACATGGGCACATGTGTTCAGCTCCCAATCTCTCTCTCTCTCTTTCTCTCTCTCTCCCCCCACCCACACACAGACACACACACACACACACACACACACACACACACACACACACACACACACACACACATATATACTGGGAGCCATTCTTGGTTCCTGTCAGCAGAAAGATTCCATCCCTTCACCACCTGCAGTTTCCTGGCTTCCCTGGTCCTTACCATGATGTTTTTCTGCCGAGAATAATGGAAGTTCTTTGAAGGTTTTGCTGTGTCATCTTGGTCTCTCCTTCCGGATTCGGCATCATGACTTTTCCCCCCATTGTGAGTATTCGGTGAGTATTTCTGAGATATTCTTGGCCCCTAAAACAGAGATGGTTGGAAAAGAGGAATACCATCCAGGTGATGGATTGCCACTTGGCTACAACAATGGCCACAGCACAGCAAAGATTATGGGAATCGCTCTGGACCAGGCAGTATCATTCTATGGTACGTGGTGTGGCTCCAGGTCTGCGTCAACTCGATGGAGTCTAACGGCAACAGCAGCAAATCAGAGATGAAGATCAGACCACATAAGCATGACTACTAGAGCCTCTGATGTGCACTTCAGATTTTTCATTTTCCTTCTCCATTGATGGAGACAATTCGGCAAAGGAAGGGATCCATCGTGTAGTTTCAAAAGAAAGGTCATTTGAAAAAAACCAATGATAAACAGAGATTCGGAGACCTACAGGAAGCCCCTTAGAATGTGATTCCCACTAATCCTTAGGCTTTTTGCTTCAGAGGATGAATTCACATGCGTGACAGATGCTAGGCTCCATCCTGCATTCCCACTCTACTCAACACGGCCTTGTCCTCAGTGGCTTTACTAATTTATTTTAAAGCCATTGTCTGACGGGCTATACAGAAAACGTCTGTGTTCATCCACGTGGATTTCAGTTTTTATTTTAATTTAAGTTTACTGAAAGCAGGGACTACATTTCAATGTCATGAGCTCTGAGTGTTGGGCACCATCAAGTGACTGTGCATGAGGATCCCATGTGACAAAGTAGAACTGCCCCAACTGGGCAGATCTTGGTTATCCTATTTATGGAAAGAGGCCTCCATGTCCTTTTTTTACCTTCTTTAGCTCAAAATAGTGTTCAGAATTTTTAGTGAACAATAAACTCAGCCAGCGGAATATGTTTACCTGAGAGATCTCTTCTCTGACCTCACCTTACTTCTTCCCACATCCTCCTAAAATCTAGTTTGAGAATATAGTGTAGCGACAGCACAGCTTAGAGCAAACAATGCTATTCACCATGCTGATGAGGATAATGTTAATGATTCCAAGAACAACACTTCCTGGGTGCTTCCCAAGGGTCAGCCTATGTGTGTAAGTGATTTAGGTGCATGCTCTCATTTAATCCTAGTAAAGTTATTTGAGGTATGAGCTAAATGATTGCACATCTTTTATACCCAAGCAACCAAGCAAGGCCCTAGGAGCGGTGCAAATGGGTTGCATTTGACCATAAGCGCAAAGATTGGTGATTCAACCCATCTATCAGCAAGATACTCTCTCTCTCTCTCTCTCTCTCTCTCTCTCTCTCTCTCTCTCTCTCACACACACACACACACCCCTGGCTATCTGCTTTCATGAAGATTAATACCAAGAAAACCCTATGGTGAAGTTCTTCTCTGTCATGCTTAGGGTGGCCGTGATTTGGAATCAACTCATCAATAACAGATGGTGATGAAGCACTCATGACAGCTGAAATTGGGGAGATTCAGAAATGCAGAATCCAGGGTCCCTGTCTCAAATCAGCAAGAGGAACAGCATTTCTCCTCTTCCTGTCACCTCACTCACCAAGAATGCTGCCGGAGGCATAGCATGATGGCTTTGGAACATGTAGTCTCTCACATACGATCAGCATCACCAAGAGAGGGGCTTGAGCCCTACTGCTCATTTCTACCGAGTCGGTGTAAACACTGTTCATTCCCAGGGATCTTAACTCCATCTCAAGTGGGCAGTCAGTGGTGGTGCCCAGAGCTTATATGCTGCATGCGCTTCAGTGGCTGAATATGGAGACAAGCAATATGCAGAGGGAGCACATACCCAAAGACCTAGTGCCAGGAGTTGCATTTTTCTTTAAAAAAAAAAAAGAGCCATAATAGTAGGATCTTACTCTACACTTATCTTTATCTTTCTTCTCTTGCAAAAGGCTTTGTGGCAAATAATACTGGCAATAAAAAGTATCAGCTATAATCATTTTTATCTTAAACCAATTCACTTATGCTAAGGTCCACTAAAAGAGGGGATCAAAATAACCCCACAGCCAATCTCGCATTTGAGGTGATTGGCATCCTCTTTTTTGCCATGGAAAATTAACGAAAATGCCAAAGATCAGTAGTGATCTTACCTCTCGAGGCTTGTTGGAACTCCAGACACATACCTCTGACAGATACAACAGGGATTAATGAGCCGTGACCAGAAGTTTGATTTTTCTGTCAAGTGCTCCCATCCGTTTTTAATAAACAGAAGAACAACATAAACTCCATCGCCTGCTCTCTGCTGCTTGAGCCGAGCAGGTTGCTCCTGGTACCATGTGTGTTGAGCTGAGTTATGATTCTAAACTACTGACAAATGCTTTTACGAGCCCCGTTGGTCAGCGACTCTGGTGATTGGCTTGGCTCCCCCAGTTCCATTTCTTTGCATCTATTCAATAGGAGCTGCTCAGGGCTCGGCCAGGGAAAACCATCAAGTGTATTGCCACATTTACAACTAAATGGCTTCAATTTAGTGTCGCTGGTGCACTATCTGCAGTGCAAAAATGCCAATATGCCCACTGTCTTCCCTCTGAGCCAGGCTGTGTGCCCCTTTGCAGAATGCAAGTCTACTCAGCCTCGGCTAGGACTCGGGGTTGAGCCAGGGAACAGCAAGCGCACAATAGTAGCAGATGGCAGACACCAGGTACAGTTTCACAGCTTCGCGTGACGTCATGGTGCACGCACTCTGTTTTGACGTAGTTGCATTTTGCTTCAGGTAAGCGTCCACCCTTGGGGGGGGAAAAAAAGACCAATGATCAGAACTGGTTCTGCCTCACTTTTACGCTGAAAAGTTTTGTTCCAGAAAGGAGATCTCCATATTGTCAAGGTGATGAGGCACAAGAATGTTTTTTTTTTCTTCCCTTCTGTTTTCCTCTTGATCTTGGAAAACGAAGTAGGGTGAATGTGGGGGTGCACTTCTTCCTTCCTTCCCTGGGATAGTGGCCGGGGAAAGACAGCCTGCCTTGAACCAAACTGACCACAGGATGTCACCAGTGTTCCATGACAATTCCACAGGAAGGGCATTTACCTGGTAATGCAAAACCCGTTTCTTAAAGAAGAAAGGTCAGCCCCCATCCAGGTGGTCACACCTCTCAGAGAAAAAGAAATCTGGATTTGGAGAAGCACCCTGGCTTTCAACGTGGAAAATCAAAGCAGCCATGGACTGAGGGTGTCCTTGAGGAAGAGGCACCACCCACAAGTAAAGCCACTAAACTTAACAGCCCAGAGCTGCTATTTAATTGCCCCTGAAGAGAAGTCACCCTGAGGTGAAGTTAACAACCAATATCAGATCTGATTTTTCCCCCCTTTGATTTTCTTTGAATGCCTCAGTCTGAAGCAATGTGGTGACCAGAATCCAAGGGAATTAAGTGCTTCTCAAATGTCTTCCCTGGACTGACATGTGTTTAGCAAACCCCCCCAGATGAAAGACTACTAAAGGAGAGCACATGGAAAGGAGCAATGTAGCGTTACGCTTATTTACATGTGTCCTTATGGGCGTCAGACATTTACAAACAAATGGGTTACGTTATGAGCCCAGTTTTCTCTTGGACCGTGGCTGGTGGGGTCAAGGCCATTGTGAGCAGAGGCAATTCTCGACAAGGAGTTGGAGAAGGACAATTTTCATAGAATAATACAATACAAAGCAGTGAGCCTATTGGTGATGGAAGTTGATGGAAGCAAAGTGTATATTGTATTTACAAGACATTTCTTCCATGACAACAAACATGAATGGGTCACGACATTCTGTACGAAAACCACCTGGTTGAGCTGGCAAGGCTGCAGCAAGTCTTGTCCAGTCTGGTCCAGCCAAGAACCGTCATTCTTTGATCCCTGGGGTAGCTTGCCAGCTTTCTTCTTGGCCTGGATGCACTTGGGTACAAGGTGGTACAAAGGTTAAGTGCTTGCTTGCTTGCTTGCCAAAAGGCGAGTTGTCAAATCACCCAGAGGGCCATCAGACAAGCCTGGAAATCTGCTTCTGAAAGGTCCCAGTCTTGGGAGTGCAGTCCCAGTCTGCACACGTGGGTCCCAGGAGCGGAAACGGACTCAAGGAAAGAGCAATCGCATGCTGTGAAAGCTTTGTGAGTTGAGTCAGCAGTATAGTATATGTACTGAGCCTTCGTCCCTGAGAATAAGCATCTCACATTTGCCTGATGCTCAGCTTGTCGTCGCCGTTGCTCAGTTCTGCTCTTTACCAGTAAAATGCGGGTTGCTTCCTCTTACGGATGACGTGCCAAAGACAATGATGGAACATGCTTTCTCATTCTACAGATCTGTGAGTACATAGCTGTTATTTTTAGAAACTCACTGTAAGCTATGCTTTTACTGATCTGGAAGCTAAAACCTCTCCACTTGGTAAGACCAGTTGTATGTATTCCCGGGTGGTACAGATGCTTAACATGGTCACTGACTAACCAAAAGCTTTCAGGTTTAAGTTCACACAGAGGTGCCTCAGAACAAAGGCCTGGCCATCTACTTCCAAAAAAAGCCATCCCAACCCTACGGAGCGCAGTTCCTCTCCGACACATGTAGGGTCCGCAGGAGTCAGATGGACTGGATGACCGTGGTACTGGTATGGGTAAAAGGCCCAGTTCAGGAAGGTTTCATGGAGAATGGGACAGGGATGCACTTCAAGGCTCTTAAATGTTTGCCACTGCCTTGTGAAACAACCAGAACCACGATAATCCCTATTTTACAGAGAAGAAACAGAGATACAGAGAGGGGCCAGGTCCCTCTCGGAGGGCTAAAATAGTTGGAGATTTGCAAGAAAAGAGTAGTTGAATCGAAGTTGAAATTGAAAAATCACAACAAAAACAAAAGCAAAAAACACAAAACCCTAATCATTCTCCGACTCAAAAATAGAGAAAACACCAGTTGTACCCCTACAGGGTAGTCCGCATCCTCGAATGCTGGCAGTGGGTAGTAGTAAAAGACTCTCTGTTCCATGCCAGCTAGCTGCAAACTTCCTGTGCTGTCACTAGGATTGGAGCGACCCATGACCCAGTGTGGTAACTGGTCACCCATACACACATACCCCTCCCAGGATGCAAGCCAGGGAGCGCAAAGAGCCCCTTCTCTTGGGTGAAGAGAAGGGGGTCTTTGCTGTGGCCAATGGGGCAGGGAAAGGGCTGCAAGGAGGCAAGGGGGAGGGATGGGGTGGCGCTGCATTCAGCCCTGGGCATTTTCAAGCCTCCCAGCCAAGGGGGGTGATTGTGTGACACCAACGCAACCAACTGACTGAAGCTGTATTCAACATAGGACTTTCTGTGTTTGGACTTTTTGGGCAACTGGAAATTAATTTCAATACCCAGTTAAAGGGACCGGTCGGTCACTGTCATTTTTACAAGACAGCTGCTGCACGTTCAAGGCAATGCCCTCAATCTCTGGGGTGGGGTGCCAGAGACAAAAGGGTGCACTTTAAGCATGGTGTAGCTAATTTATATATAATTCAAAATACAATGAAAACCTATGTAAGCCGAACCCTGTAGATTTTGTGACTGGGGTGCAGAAGGCCTCATTCTTCTCCCATATGGCAGAGGCGGGGGTGGAGGTGTAGGATGGGGTAGGGGGGGGGGTGTTGAAGCACCGACTTTGCAGTGGGTAGTGCAATGCCTAACCCACAGGACCATAAGGGCGCCTTTTAAAAAAATCCATATAGATTTGATAATTGTAGAGTATTAAGAACAGCCCCTTTTAAGGATTAGGGGAAATATTCGGGTCATTAGTTGTTCAACTCAACCATTTAATTACTTTAATGTCTTTTTCAAAATACCCTCCTACCATCTCAGAGGATGCGTGTGAGAGCTCTGTACTATGTCTTCTTTATAATAATGATAAGCAAAAAGTAAATACAATTTGGTGTTTAAATAGCTTTCCTCTTTTCTCTGGCCACCCGGGCCTTCATTTCATTTAATTAATCTGTTCATTGCTGGTTGGTACCATATCTTCACACCGCTTTGGGGAATTTAGATTTCTGGGTGTACAAAAGAACAGTCGGCATGTCCCGATACATGATTGAGTGTGAAGGTGGGTCGGCAGACCGTCATTCTGGTAACAATTTCCCTCATATCACATGCGTTATAAGAGATTGATAAACCGTTAGTGGCTTCTGCCGGTTTTCAGCCTATCACTTTCTGAACTAGATTCCCCAGCCTCTGAGAAAGCAAACGTTTATAAATAAATCAAAACCACAAAGCACAATGCAAGGAGCCCACCGAATGTCTGCCTCCTTTTTTTTTTTCTTTAGCAATTAACCTTGTTGCTGTGCTGGGTGGTAACTTCTGTAACTGAATAGTTAAGTCTGGAGACTGGCTTGGTTTTCTGTTAAAATGCACAGAGCAGAGGTGTGTGTGTGTGTGTGTGTGCGTGTGTGTGTTCACACATGTGAGCGTGTCCACATTTCTCTCCATGGCTGTACCTGTGTGTGCCCACATTTCCCTAGGTAGCTGGCTGTGGTGTGTGTGTGTGTGTGTGTGTGTGTGTGTGTGTGTGTGTGGTGTGTGGCTGGCCCTGCCTGACATCAGGGAATTCTCTGAGGCAGAGGAGTGTGGTGCAGTGGGGGTGGGGGAGCCAGTCCCAGAGAGCCAGGGGAGGGACTACCTTTGATGCCTTTTCCAGCGAGATGCTTTGACTAATGAGCAGGGGCTACTAATGAAGAGCGAGGCCGGGCTTCTCCTTTCCAGAGACTGAGCCCATTACCCTCTTGGTCCTGACTAGCCCGAGGGCACCGAGCCGGCTTCCCGAATGGATGACTTCTGGCTCAGGGTGCCCGGGTGCCGCTTATAGCCTTGCTGCCAGTGGCCGTGAATAACCTTGCTTTTGTGTGTATTTGTTTTCTTTTCAGTGTCTCCACCCTGGTGCTTTCCCCACTCCAAGCCCCACCCCGCTCCTTCCCCAGCTTCATGTGGTGATATTTCTTGAAATGTTAGACTCTTGCTTCCTCTATCCACGCATGCCGCCCTCCTGCGCCCCCGTTCCTTCCCCTGCAATTCTGGAAGCATTTTGTTTCTGTACTGCTTTGTGAAGCTGGTGCCGAGTCCGAATCCTTGGGGCTTTAAAGTTGAATTAATTATTAAACAGGAAGGGAGCAGTACTTTCAGCAAGCGCCAAGTCACTGTACTTAAACTGCAACCTGGCACTGTTTTTCCCACCCTTTTGCTGTGGTTTGCTGAAGGCGACTAGAGATTTTTATTCTAGTTTTAATCAAGCATTTCTGTACATTTTCAGGCAGTCCAGATTTGGCAGTGATGGGCCTGGGAAGTCAGTCTTCATCACCCTCTGACCATTTGGGGGGGAAAAAAAGCAAAAATCAGCCGGACCTTTCCCAGTTCATAAATCAACCTGAATGGCTCACGCTCAACTGCCCAGCTTCTTGGAGACGAGGGTGGGCTGTTCTCTCACATCCACACATCTATGTCTGTTTGTTTGTACACGACCTCCCTCTCCTTTGTGGAGAATGATACCGTTCAAATAAAATCATCGGGACATGTTGCCATCATTCCTGGGCTTGGGACGCCAAGTTGATGACAGCGAATCCGTGGGTTTCGGAATTCGCATGAGGGTGCAGGCTGCCCAGTTTCCAAATCTCCTGAGGCTGCGGTCTGACACTCTTCAGCGAGTTAGTGGAGCAGGTTTGGGGTGTGGGTTTTGTCTCAGCTCTATGGCAATGAGGAAGTTTCTAGAGAAATGCCAGCTTCTAGTCCTCTCCTTCTACTTCCTCAGGGAAAAGAAAGCGTGTTCTTTTATGAGACATTTCCAGTGTCAGTGAGGTCAGTCTGTGGCATGCTGGCCCCAACACGTCACCTGAGTTTGTCCCTCTAATACTCCAGCCACACTCTTGTGGGACCTCCGCCCTCCTCTGCCCAGATGTCTCTCTCCCTGCCTTTCTCTTTTAATTAACCAAATAACACCCCTGAGTGGCAGAGACTCTCCCTGGATGCTGACCCATTCGATTTTGACTTGGGCTTCTGCCAGTTGGGAGTGGGGTCTTTCCCAGTCTCAGCTGACTGGCTTTCCACAGGAAGCGTGATAGAAAGCACGCTGCTTCATTAAGCCTCGCCCTGTAGCGAGCAGCACAGCGACGAGGCTGTTGGGGCGAGGAGGTAGAAAGATCTATGTGGGTGCAGCTGGGTGTGGGCAGGAGGGTGAAACATCCTCAGGAGGAAGGAGAACAAAGATTTGGTTAAAATTTTAGATTCGTGCAAATACATTCGGAAGGCAGGTGGGGGTGGGGAGTAAACCCAACTGAGGCAATGTCCCTCCGCTCCTCAGTTGAGCTGTGAAGCCGTGTGCGTGTAAGATGTAAGCGGGCTTCAGAGAGTGAAAGCTGGTACACCCATGTCACCCTCCACAAGGCATTTAGAAACCTTGCCCAATTTACATCCCTTGTGTTCTTAGAACTCTCGAAAATTTAGATGTACGTTGTGAGTCTTGCTCTCAAAGTATTATTTTGAAATACTGATTTTCCCTTTAGAAATAAAAGAAAGTAGGTGATGTTGCCAACTATTTTCCCCCTTCAATCTATGCAGTGTTTTTAAGTCACATTTACAAGGGGGTTTCAAAGAGTTCGTGGAAAATTGTTAGCTTTTCATTCAATTTTGCATGAACTTTGGAGCCCCCCCTCCTATTCTCTATGTCTTGTGTCTTCCATTTCCATCAGCCTATAAATTTAAGTATAATAAGCAAAAAACAAGTAGTCTGAAGGCTTGATTTTAAAGATTTGTTAGAAGAAGCCAGATAAATTTAAACCTTAAAGAATTTAACTGAACTCAAAATTTCCACCATGACTCCTGTATTTTCCCTTTGCCTTTTAATTTTTTTAAATAGTTCCCATAACCTTTTCCATTTACCTGCCTTTTCTGAATATATTGCCCTTGACTTTGGTGGTGAGATTGTTACGGTACTCCCACTCTCAGAATTTCAAGTTTGGGTCATATTATTTAGGATTTCCGTAATGGCCACTATGAAATCATTATGCTTCTAACTACAATCAATAATTTAAAACAAATCTAAAAAAAGATACATTTCTCAGGCACCAATGTTTTTTTAATTAGTTATTAAATGAAAAACTTTTCCACAATTTCAATCTGTTCTGTATGTCCCTGCTCCCTTCTTCCTTCATACTTCACCTCCCCAAATATCTTTTGAATTGATGAAAAAAATAAGCGATAAACCTTTTGCTCTTTGATGAAGCCTATGTCTTAGTTATTAGTCTTGACAATAGGTTAATACTCTCATCCCTTGCGCAAAGAAGGAGCAATATGAAATTTGAAAATCACTTTGTTAAAAATAGCCTTCCAGTAAGTGACTAGTCCTCCCTGGTTAGATATTAGAGCACATTTGAAAACATCCTTTCCCTTAGGTGGAAAAATAAATCTAGCCACCTGAGCAGCAACAGCCGAATACAAAAATATAAAGAAGTTGAAGACCGCCCCAAACATGGCAAGTGTTGCTTTTTAAACGACACCCTACCAACAACTACAACTTTAAGGAAAACATTAAAAAATTGTGCATACCAACCTATGGTTTCCTGAGAACTTTCGTCCCTGACGCTATGAAAACGTCATTCGGAAATGTGTATTCCTGTCTGCGTCGTGTCAACTATGTTCCAAAGAATAATGAGGCACGCCTCACTTTACTTAAGAAGTTGTCATCCGAGTAGGTGTCGCCCTCACTTCCATGGCCTTCAGAACGGCTGGTCCCCGGCAGTGAGTGCTTCTTCACCGTGTGCGAAGCTTCGACTCTGGGCGAGTCCAGCCAGGCTGCCCAAGATGTCAGCCATCTCTGCAGGTGGATGGGCTGCAGCCCTAGGCAAGGATCTCCCTGCCTTCCCCAAAGGTCTCCGAGCCTTTCTGCAGCCCAGATGGTTCCAATTTGAGGCCTACACTCAGTGCTGGAGCTGTATTGAGTTTCTTCCCTGAAACCAACAAAACCTGCTTCAGCATTTTGCTTGGATTAAAATATTTGTCCCTTTTATTCACAGGGCAGAGGGAGGACTGCTGCAGCGTCCGAAGGAAGGAAATCATTAGCGGGCCCACAGAAGTAGGTCATGTGTTGCAGCTGCTCGTAGTTTACGAGGAAGAAACATGGGACCCCAAACCTGGAACATGATTCTTTCAAAATGCTTGTGAGTAGCCCAAGAAAAACATCCTCCCGAGGCTTATCTAATAACCATGATCTATAATCGTCTCAATGTGTGCTCAGGTTTCCTCAGGAGTTTGCACCTACTTCCCAGAGCTAACGAGATGCTGAAAGAGAACACAGAACATTTTAATGAAGGGGATTTAATAGTTTGTGTTAAAGCTAATATGGTCCATTAGGAGCTGTCATTTTTGTAAACAATGAAGATACGTTACCCTCTTCTTCGGTGTAAAGCCATTCCTTGCAGGGTCCCTAAACAGTCGGTAATGATCGGTGGAACAGGCACGAAAGACCATTAAAGACCCGGCTTTTGGGGGTGGGGGGTGCGCGGGGGTCTGTTTTCCTCACATCTTTGGTTTCTTGCTAAATAAACTTGTAAGGATCATACATGTAAAAGCATATGCTTATATTATAAAAATAACATGTGTGTGCATTTCATTAAGACAATCAGCGGACAGACGTCTTCTAAGTGGAGGGGTTTCTATAAGCTCCGAAAGTATCGGGAACGATTAGGTAAATGAGGAGCGCAGGGTCTGTCTTTCAGTTCCTGCTGTCATAATAAACGAACCACGATTTTATGGTAGTTTAAAAAACATTAAATTAATATTTCACAGTGCCATCAAAGGGGGGCAATTACAACCTTCAAAGCCTCTAAACAAAACAGTGTCTATAAAATCTACTTGTGCTCCTTGAGAAGAGGAGTAGGTTCCCCTACTACCCAGATGCTTGGGAGGTGATGAATGTGTTTGTCGCAGGGCTGTTAGGTGAGGCGTGAGAAGTTGTGCACTTTAGGAGACTAACAACGTATTTGAGAAAATAAAATCAGTGGACTCTGATTTTGAAAATAGAATTTATTCCCATCCTTTCTCGTTTAAAAAAAAGACAAACGATTCCTTTTTATAAATTTTAAGTTTGACAGAATGAGATGTTAAAATAACAAAATGTAATACCCTCCTCTCCACCCCCACTGCCAACATTTCCTTCTGTGTACAGAGGGGGAAGGGGAGAAAAGAAAGAAAGATCCAGATTAAAATTATTGTAGTTATTCACGTGGATTTACAAGCTCTGGTGACGGTTTTGAGATGTTGCCTCAGGCAGAACTTGCTATCAATGAAGGGCAGGAACAAAAACCATTTAAAAGCAGATTACAGGTCCCTCTTCACAAAGCAAAATCAAATCACTGATCGATAAGTGCAGCTGGGTTTAAATTGTCTCCTTAAAAAGGCTTTAAAAACTTTTTTTGAATGATAGGTTGGGGGCGGAACCTTTTATGCTTGGGAACAAGTTTCTTCTGTAAAAATCTTTCCCATCTCTTCCAGGGAAGCCTCTCTTGGGATGAGACAGAGTTGCTCTTTTCTTGCGTACTACCGAAGGCCCCAGGGCTGGAAAAGGCTGGAAACATGATTTCCAAGAAGGGGAAAGATGTTCTTTGATCTGTGTCTAACACGCTAAGATATTTTAGCTACTATTCCCAAAAGCATAATGAGATTCCCCCTGGTCATCTATGAAACACTTCTGAGTTGCCCACACTAGATTGGCTTTTTCTTGCTGTAAAATCAACTTGGAACTTAAGGAAAATCTTTAGCAAAGAAAGACCCCAGACTCGAGGTGAATCGAGCCACAAAAATGTGTGAGGTGGCCTGTTGGTGGGCTGTCTAGATCAGGGCCGGCTGGGGGACGTGGAATGTACCTCCAGCACCAGCCTCCACTCCGATGCTCAGCCCCTCAGCGACTGAATTCAAGCAGGGTTTTTAAAAACAAGGGGAGAGAAAACAGACAAAACCAATGAGCAAGTGGTATTCGATTTATTCACATATGTTCCAACTGGCACAGAGATAAGCAAGAAAGGATTCTGGTACATTTTTAATGATTTCATTATCACCAGACAAGAATTGAAAGATTGTCCAGATGCAATTGGAAGGATAGAACAGGAAGATATAAAATTAATAATAATACCATGATCGTTCTCTGCTTCCAACACAGTCAAGGCAGCCCTAATGAGATGGGCAACGTTGAGGTACTTTGCAAATAAGAAGCTGGACTGAGATTCTGTAGAACGGGAACTTCCAGACACATGTTGTTTGGGGCCTGTTCTCTCCTCTGGAGAAGCATTGTCGGGCGAAGAGTGTTGTCATTTGAGTAGACAGTTAAGTGTGGCAAGAAGGAAAGTTCTGTCTACACTGTTATCACCAGGGGGAGACAGTGGCTCCAGGTGGGCCTGCTGTGATATTCTTCAACTGCCTCGGTCCCACTCACTGCCAACAAGGACTGCCACCGAGCCGATTCCCATGGTGATCCTATAGAACGGAGGATAACTGCCTCTTTGGCTGTAAATCGTTTCTGGACAGAAAGCCTCATCTTTCTCCCGAGTGGCTGCTGGGAGTTTCCAAATGCCTACCTTCCCAAAGCAGCTCAACTCAAAACTCACGGAGCCCCGGGGTTCCTGCTGTGCCTGACACTCCAGCGCCGTTGGAGGGACGGTGTCCATTCCCAGGGCCAGTGCTGGGCCATCTCCTTCAACTCCCATCCCTCGGCCCCCTAGTGCAACACGCCCTCCACTGTCACAGAATGCCCTGCTCACCATGGCCTGAAGAAAAGGCTCCCATTTCTGGGGGAATCCTAGAGAAGTGAGCATTCCGAACAGCTCATGTGGAACTGATTTACTGCCTGGAAAATGGGTTTATTATCTCTTCGTGCACATTTGTGTAGGTGTGAGTCTACTTTCTAAAGAGATCGTGTACTTCCTGACTGACTTGGAAGGCTGTATAAAAGCCTCGTCTGTCAGGTCATCCTGACTCAGGTAGGACTGTCTCGTATGTAAGCAAACCCAACTCACTGCCATGCTGTCGATTCAGCTCAGAGTGACCTGCCAGGATAGGGTGGAACTGCCCTGGCGAGTTTCTGAGACTCTGACTCCTCCACAGTAGAAAGCCTCATCTTTCTTCCGATGAGCAGCTACTGACTTTTGGTGAATCGCCCAAAGCCTAACCTCTCTGTCACCAGGCCTCCTTCGGTTCTCAGGGTCCGCAGTTGTTTGGGGGAGTTTCTTTCACAACATCTCGGAGAGTCCGAGACCATCCAAGAGCCAAGTGCCTTTATTACCCTTCTGCACTGCCCTGGGGCTCCATCTCTCTCTTCCGGGTCTGGATACCTAGTGGCTCAGTATAAAACGGTCTATTTCTGGGTGGACGATAAAGAAAGTGAACCAGACAGTCATGTCCTGGAGAGAATTAGGAAGGTGAAAATCTTCATATGAAAATTCAAGACCTGTTTAGTTATAGTATCTTTGAAAAGTTTTGTTTTGCATAGTCTCATCCTAGGGAAGGAGAGCAGCAAAGCCTTTTCAGAAAGGACCCTGTCCCTTTAAGAGCACAGGTGTTCGCCATCTGTTTTCCTCCCCCAAAGCCTCCCAGAACCACAGTGAGTGCATAGGTTTCTGCTCCTGCTGTCCCACGGCTGCAGAGAATGTTCACGGCCAGGCCTCCCTTTGCCTCCCTCCTTGTGAGACCTTCTGCTTTGGAGTAGAACAAATGGCTTCTGCTCAACTACCAACCTAGAGGCCAACAGGAAGAACCCACCCAGCAGTGCTGCAGAAGGAAAGGCCTGGAGATCTACTCCCGTGAAGTCTACAGCTAAGACAACCCAGGAGACCATTGCACACTGTAGCACACAGATCATCACAAGTCCGAATCGGCAGCACTGCCATTATCTTGGAAGCAGGCATCGGCGGTTGGGTGATGGGATTCCATGTGGGCACCCCACGTGCCATTGCCTCACGCATCTGTCAGTCTGTCAGTGGAGGCTTGTGGGTTGCTATGATGATGGACAGGTATTGGTAGAACACACAGACCGGGACTAGGAAGAAAGACTTGGCAATCCACTCTTGAAAAGTAACTAGGGAAAACCCCATGGAGCTAGCACCTGAATCTGCAACCCTTCATGTGGATGCACCGGCTGGGCAGCTTTTCATTCCTCGGGGGCTGACTCGACAGCACCTAAGCATACCACTCTCTAGGAAAAGTAGTAAAATACTCCTCAGCCTTGTGTATGCAGGATGGATCTTCGTCATTTATGTATGACAACGACTTCCGCTACTCAAGCTTTGGTGTAGTGTTTAATAACCCAAAGCGGGCTGCTAACCCAAGGGTCAGCAATTTGAACTCACCAACCTCACAGGCTTCCTTCTCCATAAAGAGTTACAGACTCGGAACCCCACAGGCGCAGTTTGCCCCTGTCCTATAGGTTGGCACTATGAGGAATGAGTGTGGAGTTTTGAGTTCAGCGTGAAAGGATCCACTCGTTTCGTGGCCAAAGCATCATCTCACTCACGCTGCAAGTGCAAGGTAATTCTCCAGCAGCAGCGTGGTTTTTTTTTTCTAGGTTGTAAATAATCTCTCTTTCTCTCAAATTTTATATGAACTCAGCACAAATCAATATGAATATCTACATTTTAGAGATGGAAAGTTTTAATGGATACTTGTAAATTCTGTTCTTGAAATTCTAACAATATTCATTTATCTTTTGTCTTATACATTTTTAATTGTTACCAAAGGCATCGCTCACTCACAACACCCTCTTTACCTGCAGCAGAACTATTGTGTTCAACGGCAATGGTAGGAAAATACAAATCGCAGGTCTATTTAGTCTGCTAATGGCCGATTCCTGTTCTTTTGGTATGGTTTGAAGGGTGAGTCTGTCAACCATCTACTCTCTTGATTAAGTGACTGTATTACTGCTGTTCTTTTTTGCACGAACTACAAATCAGACTGTAGAGAGGCAAATGAGTCCCTTGAATTCAAAAACATTTACTGAGAACCTAGTGCATGCTCGGCAAGTGACAGAAAGGCTATGTGCCAAAGCGCATTGGTTATGAATGCGGTCATGTTGCCAAGGTGTGATTCTGCTGTTCTTGACAGTCGTTCCAGACAGAGTTATCAGGTCCCAGTTATACAATGGAAGTGCCACTTGCTTAACAAGTTTGTGACTCATGACTTACTTTAACACGTTGAACAAGTTTAGTGCAAGTGGTCGTTACTCTGGTTGGCTGACTGAAAGGCTGAAGTTTCTAGTCCATCCTGAGGCTCTCGGAAGAACGATCTGCAGATCTCTTTCTGGGGAACCAGCCACGGAAAACCCGTGGAGCACAGTTCTGCTGTGACACACACAAAGCAATCAGCCAGCTCACGGTCATTAAGCTCATCCAAGGCCTCATAGAGACCCCATGGGACAGGCTAGAACTGCCCCTGTGGCTTTCCATGACTGTCACTGCAAGGCAGTAGAAAGCCTCCATTGTCACTCTAAGAGAGCCGGGTGGTTTTGACTTGCTGACCTTGTGATTAGCAGCCCAACTCGTAAGTCACTACACCATCAGGCTTCTTGTTTTAGGCAATCCTAAATTGGAGGTTGGCACACGACTGGGTAGTGTTTCATTCTGTTGCATGTAACTTAAGGCACAGCAACCACTAGGGCCCCTTCGTCACTAACAAAGGGGATGGAAATTAAAAATTTAAATAATTGCTTAAGGTTTTTTTCCATACATGTCAAATGACCACATTTTTCTTTTTCCAGTAAATTGACATGCTTTGAGATTCTAAAGACAAAGGTGGAACACATACGAGCATTATTATAGCATGTTTCACTTTTACTAATCTTGGGTTGGGTGATTGGTTTATAGTTTAAACAAGAACATATGTAAAGTGAGATTAATCACAGAGTTAAAACATCAGCGACATGGTATTGCCTGTCTTGTTTTTCACTGGTTCTGTACCGACAGAAAGGAGCTCTGATCATGCAATGGGTAAGCACTGAGCTGCCAAGCCAAGTCAGTGGTTCAAACCCACCAGCTAGCTCCTCCTTGGGGGGAAGGGATGACAGTCTGCTTGTGTAAAGATTGTAGTCCTTGAACCCCAATGAGGGACTTCTACTTTGTCCTACAGAGTCTCAGTCATTCTGATTCCACTGGATGGCAGTGAGTTTCTGGCTTTACTGCCAGAGGCAGAAAAACTATTTTCACCAATCTCAACATCCCTTTACTCTTGGTTTGCCCATTCAAGACTGGACACTTTTTCTTGTGTCATTTGGTCACTTTGAAGTTTTGTAAGACCTGTAATCTCTTACCACTTCCAAAAACAATTTTCTAAAGTTTTCATATAAGTAGAAACTATACGAAAGCTTTGGCTAAATGATGCTGTGGAATAAAACTTCTTAAATAACACTTGGAATCATTTTATCTGATGACAAGCTATGTTATCATTATTCATTAAAATGTCTTTCTAGAAATTCTCCAAGTCAAGTCCAGTATAAATCTGGCTACTTTTCTTTTGAGAGAATGAATCTCCAGGACATTAAAGACTCAGCTTTCAATTTTTTACTGTATTCCTCTATGTGCCTGGAATAAGGATCCTGTGTGTGTGTGTGTGTGTTTATACACATAAGCATATTATTTTATGAATTATAAATGCTTTCAAATCTGAATATGTCCTCATGTCCTCTATCTTTTACTTTTTCTTATTCCTCTCTTTTAACTTGAGTCCTATGCCAACCAAATATCTGTAACAGAAATTCCTCAATAAATGTCAAATTACTGGCAACTTTGTGCGTAGGCAGAATGCCCACGACTTCCGTAAGAGCTTTACCTGGAGAAGAAAGAGTAGATGGCATAAAACAGCATGGCTGCAGAGTTAGCTCAGCTCTGGATTATGCACGTTCAATACGAATGCCTAATACAAAAGAATTAATGAGGAAAATGAGTAGCTTTAAATGTAAATTTTGTTCAATGTTTCTATTTAATTTTAAATAGGGTTTGAAATAGATCATAGCATTGCCAGTCTTCAGATAATGTGGTCCCTCGGTCTAATTGAAATTTTATTTTCTCCTATGAGGGTTATTAAACCAATGTTTACCAATGATACTGATATATAAAAATATATATTTTATATATGACATTATATCTATGATATATAATTCTACTCAGATATATGCATATCTATATTGTTGTCAGGGACCACCAAGCTGGTTCTGACTCAGAGCTGTGCGACGTACAATAGAGTAAAGCACCACAAAGTTCTGCACCAGTCTCACAATCATTCTCATGTTTGAGCCCATTGTTGTAACCGCTGTGTCAGTCCACCTCACTGAGGGTCATCCTCTTTGTGGCTGGCCCTCTACTTTACCAAGCATGATGTCTTGTACCAGGGACAGTCACTCCCAATATCATGTCTAATGCACATAAAGTGAAGTCTCCACATCCTTGCTTCTAAGGAGTATTCTGGCTGTACTTCTTACAAGACTGATGTGTTTGTTCTGCTCCAAGTCCTTGGTACATGTAGCATTCTTCATCAGCACGATAAATCAAGCCCTTCTTAGGGCTTCTTTAGTCAATTAGTCAATTCCCAGCTTTGATATGCATATGAGACAATTGAAAATACTGTGGCTTGGATCAGACACACCTTAGTCCTCAAAGTAACCTCTTTGCTTTTCTACACTTTAAAGAGATCTTGTGCAGCAAGCAGATCTACCCAGTGCAATGCATCCTGTGATCTCTTGACTACTGCTTCCATGAGCATGATTGTGGATTCAAGCTAGATGAAACCCTTGACAACTTTCCTCTTATCTCCATTTATCATGAGGTCACCCCTTGGTCCAGTTGTGAGGATTTGGGTTTTCTTTACATTGAGTTGTAATCCATATTAGAGGCTACAACTTTTTATCATTATCAGCAAGTGTTTCATGCCCTCCTCACTTTCAGCAAGCAAAGTCGTGTCATCTGCATATAATTGGTTGTTTAATAAGTCTTCTTCCAATCCTGATGTTGCATTCTTCTTCATAAACTCCACGTTCCCTGATTATTTGCTCCGCATATGGATTGAATAAGTATGGTGAGAGGATACAAGCCTGATGCACATCTTTCTAGATTTTGAACCATTCATTCAGTATTCACTAGTTCTGTTCATACAACTGATCCACGTACAGATTCTATAAGCACAATTAAGGGTTCTGGAGTTCCTATTCTTCTCAAGGCTGTCCTTAGTTTGCTACAGTTTGCCAAATATACATCAGTATATAAAATACGCTGTTCGGTGTGTCATACTGTGGTGGCTTGCGTGTTGCTGGGTTGCTGGAAGTTATGTCTCTGGTATTTCAAGTACCAGCAGGATCACAAAGTGGGCAGGTTTCAGCAGAGCTTCCTGACTAAGAACAGACTTTAAAGAAGGAATAGGCTGTCCACTTCAGAGGGATTAGCCAGGGAAAACTTTATAAATAGCATCGACATATTGTCAGTTACTAAAAACCTAAGGAAGAGAAGCAGGACATTGTCAGAGCTAATGCCAGAGATGAGCCCCTCAGGTCAGAAGGCACTCAAAATATGATAGAGGAAAAGCTGCCTTCTCAAAGTAGAGTTGACCATCATGTTGAAGATGGAGTAAAGCTTTCAGGGGCTACATTTGCTGATGAGTCACCACTTAAAATGAAAAGAAACAAGTAATCATTGGAACTTGGAACATATGAAGTATGAAAATAGGAAATTTGAAAATTTTAAGTTGTTAAAAGTAACGAAACACATGCAGATCGGCATTCTGGGCATTTGTGAACTAAAATGCACTTGTGTTGCCATTTTGAATCAGAAAACCATATGGTTTACTACGCAATGTCAGGAATGACAAATTAGTCATGAATGGTGTCCCATTCATCTTAAAAAAAGGGAATTTCAAGGTATATCTTGAAGTGTAATGCTCTCTGTGATGGGATAATATCTATTTACACACAATGAAATCTGGTCAATATAACTATTCAAGTGTATGCTCCAATCACTTAAACTAATGATGAAGATATTGAAGAATTTTATCAATGCCTTCAGTCTGAAATCAATTGAGCATTCAATCAAGATGCATTGATGATTCTTGGTAACTGGAATGCAAAAGTTGTCAACAAAGAGGAAGGAACCATACTTGGAAAATGTGGCCTTGATAGAAACAAAGCCAGAGACTGCATGATAGAATTTTGCAAGACCAACAACTTCTTCGTTCTATATAGCTACCCCTCCCCAAAAAAGCACCTAAAAGGTGACTCTACACATGGAGTTATCCATGTGGAATATACAGAAATAAAATTGACTACATCTGTGGGAAGAGACGATGGAGAACTTAATATTAGCTAAAACCAGGCAAGGGGCTAGCTGTGGAACACACTTTAAATTGCTCGTGTATAAGTTCAGGTTGAAACTGAAGAAAATTAAGACAAGTCTATGAGAGACAAAATATGATCATGAGTGTATACCGCTTGAATTGTGACACCATCTCAAGAACAGATCTGAAGCACTGAACACTAATGACAGGAGATATGGTAAGCTGTGGAAGGACATCAAAAACTTCATGAAGACAACATAAGACCATTAAAAAGACAGGAAAGATCATTACAAAGTGGATGTCAGAAAAGACTCTGAAACTTGTTCTTGAATGTAGAGGAGCTAAAGCCAATGGAAGAAATGATGAAGTGAAAGAACTGAACAGAAAATTTTCAAAGGGCAGCTCAAGCAAAACATTATAATGAAATGTGCAAAGACCTACAATTAGAAAACCGAAAAGGAAGAACACACTCAGTAAACCTTAAAGTGAAGAAACTCAAGAGAAAAATTCAAGCCTCAAGTTGCAATATTGAGAAATCCTGTGGACAAAATATTAAATGATGAAAGAAGCATCAGAAGATGGCAAGAATATACAGAGTCGCTGTACCAAAAAGAACTTGTTGATATCCAAGAGGGGAGATATAAGCAAGATCCAGTGGTACTGACAGAAGAAGTCTAAGCTGCACAGAAAACCAGACTCACTGCCATTGAGCTGATGTCAACTCACAGCAACCCTATAGAAGGGTGTAGCACTGTCTTGGTGTGTTTCTAAGACTGTAACTCTTCACAGGAGTAACCCTGTCTTTCATGAGTGTCTGATCTTTCAAGCTGCGGACCTTGCCATGAACAGTCCAAATCATAACCACACCGCCACCCGGGCTTGTAGCATTAGCCAAAGACAAGCCTCCAGGGCGTGACGCGATACCGATCGAAATGTTTCTTCAGTATACCCGACCTGAATTTTAAGACCAACAAGCCGATAAAGTACAAGAAACACTCATTTGTTTATGCCAAGAAATTCGGAGGACAGTTACACGACCAACTGACAGTAAGAGATCCATATTTGTATCCATTCTGAAGAAAAGTGACCCAACAGAATGCTCAACTTGTAGAACAATATGATTGATATCACATGCAGGTAAAATTTTGCTGAAAATCATGCAACAAAGGTTTCAGTGGTACATTGACAGCGAGCTGCCAGAGGTTCAGTCTGGATTCAGAAGAGAACACAGAACAAGGGATGTCATTACTGATGTCAGATGATCTGTGATGAACACAGAGAATACCAGGAAGATGTTTACTTGTGTTTCATTGACTACAAAAAGGCATTTGACTGTGTGCATCACAATAAACAATGGATAGATGGATAGCTTGGGAATATTGGGAATTTCAGAACACCTAATTATGTTCGTACAGATCAAGTCACTGTGCGTAAACAGAACAAGGAATACTGCATGATTTGCAGTCAAGAAAGGTGTGTGTCAGAGTTGTATCCTCTCACAATCCTTATTCAATCTGCTGAGAAAATCAGCAGAGATGCTGGATTTTATGGAAAAGAATGTGGTATCATGATTGGAGGAAGGTTTATTAACAACCTGTTATATGCAGATGACACAACCTTGCTTGCTGAAAGTGAGGAGGACTTGAATTACTTTCTGAGGAAGATCGAGGATTGTAGCCTTAATATTGATTATAACTCAATATAAAGGAAACCAAAATCCTCACAACTGGACCGATGATAGAGAAAAGGTTAAAGCTGTCAAAGATTTCATCTTGCTTGAATCCACAATCTCGCTCATGGAAGCGGCAGTCAAGAAATAAAAAGATGCATTGCATTTGGTAAAACTGCTTGCTACACAAGACCTCCTTAAAGTGTTGAAAAACAGAGCTCTTACTTTGAGGACTAAGGTGCGCCTGACACAAACCATGGTATTTTCCATCACCTCTTATGCATGTGAAAGCTTAAGTAAGTAAGACCGAAGACGAATCGATGCATTTGACTTATGGTGCTGTTGATGAACATAGAAAGTACTATAAACTGTCAGAAGAACCAACAAATCAGTCTTGGGAGAAGTACAACCAGAATATTCCTTCGAAGAAAGGATAGTGAGACTTTGTCTCATGTACTTTGGACATGTCAAGAAAGTTCGGTCCCCGGATAAGATTGTGATGATCAGCAAAGTATAGGGACAGCTAAACATGAATTGACAAGATGGACTGAGACAGTGTCTGCAAAAATGGCCTCATACTTAACAACAATGGTGAAAATGATAAATGACAGGGAGTGTTTCGCCCCACTGTACAAAGGGTTTCTGTAAATGGGAACCGACTCAAATGTACCTATCAGAAACAGCACCCTGTACAAATGCCACCTACATATATCTGGATAACATTCTACATTCTTTTTTACTTTTATTTTTTTTCCATTAAAAATGCTCTGACTGAAGCCACCCCCGAAGGCCACCTTTCAGCCAAAAAACAGATTGCCTAAAAAAATCAACCCTAACACCCAGGAACAAAGTGTTTCTTTGAATCATCCTTAGCCTAAGTCTCCGGAATCTGAGGCCTAATAGGCAACATTTGCCCCAAAGCAAAGATGCAAAGGTAAGTAAGGGCAGAGAAGCTGGAGAGTGGGAACTAGGAAGGCTGTACAGAAATGGGGAGAGTTCAGGAAGCACCACCAGTGATGCAGGGGAATGATTTGTGCATAAGGGGAAAGTTTGTGGGGGGAAATTCTATCATGTAATTCATTTTTTCCATCAAATTTTGAAGCCCCTTCTAGCCAACTGTTGAGTGAGAAACTAATAAGTTGTGTGAACTTTTAAGTGAACCACAAAAAAACTGTTCAAAAAAATCCATGAAAAGGCAAACAAACCTTTCTGGCCTAGCAACTCGACTCTCACAGCATGGCGCACGTTGGAAATGAACAGAGTGCATCACCCCTAGTCCCAACATTCAAGGAAACTTAACTTTGCTCAGGAAACAAAGAATTTTTTTTGTACATGCATAAGAGATTAGAAAACAAAATAGTCATGTCATCCACAAGGACGAGGTGAATCTAATGTATTCCCATCAGAAACCTGAGATTGAATTTTGAGAGTCACTTGAGTATGTATGAAAAGGGCCAGTAGCGAGTAAATCGTTCACTGGGGTTGGATGACCTAGGCAACAATTCTGGGAGGAAAGAAGCTACAAGTTCTCAATGAGGTAAGAAAGGGACTCCTGGTAAGAATATGGTCAGGGAATTTCTGCAAGCCTCAGCTCGACACAAGGAGGTAGGAAATGGACTTCTGCTGAGGAAGTCTAGTCAAATTCCCAATTACTACTTAGTAGCAAACCCAGATCTTTGCTCAAGTAATACCATCATATTCCCTGAGTAGTCAGCCGATGGGAGAAAAATGTACTATTTCCCTGAGCAAAGCAAATAAATGACTGTCAAAATCATCCAAATTCTACCTTAAAAAAGGCATTGCCTTGAAAGAAAGTAATAGTGGAAGCGGCCTAGTTTGTTGTGTGAATTAAATACAAATTTACACACCCAAATGACTAAAATAGTGAAAGTGATAGATTAGTGTATTGATGCATAATCACTTTCTAAAATGCAGAACTTACGAGCAGCCTGATTATAAGAACAATTACTTGTAATTAAAGCTCTGCTGGTTACCAAAAAAAAAAAAGAAAGAGAAAACATAGAGTGACGTCCTTTGTGTATAACACCAATTAATTACTTTTTTTTCTCCCCAGTGAGAATAGCTCTTCAATGTCTGTGCTGCTATTTATATCTGCCCACATTCAGAAATGATATGAAATATGTATTGCTTAGCAGCATTCTTAAAATGCTCTTTGTAACTCACAGTTTTTGGTCAGTTTTCTTTAGAAAATAATATAAAATAATCACATTTAAAAGGCTTATGTAGAAGGATAATGGGGGTCTTGCTTTCTTCTTAATTACGAAATATAAATGTCTATACCCGGATAAAGTTTGTGAATCCATCTCTGTAGCTGTTTCCCTCACCTGTACAAGTGATTGAATTATAAATCCCATGTTGTTCAGATATAACAAGCCTTCTCCTTATATTTCATAAGAAGTTAAAATATTATTCTGACACAGTCCTTTGGTTTGATGTTAGACTAAAATAGGAGGTGGTGGTGGTTGACATCTGTGTCATCCTGTCTCTGTTTCTGGCCTTTGATGATGGTTCAGGGTCAGTCATCTGTCAGGGCTTGCAGTAGGAGGTTCTGCCGGCTGGTGTCTAGCTGCCTTACAGGCTGCCAACCTCTGTCTGAAAGCCTACCTGTTTATTCTTACCATTTGGGGTCAGGAGTTTCATGGGAGAAAGACTCAAAGATAGAAGACTATAGACTAGAAATTCGTATGGGGTGTTTCTATTCCGTTCATATGTTGAAAATGGACTCAACAGTTCTCGACATTTGCTCTGTGACCAAAGTGACTGAATTTCTTTCCTGTTAATATGTATATTTTTCATTTTAGAACTTTTTATTGTGAACTGGATGAAGGTTTACAAAGCAGACCACCAGTTATATGTCCAAAGATTCCTATATGTTCTGTTTCATTTTGTTCATCGCAATCCACTCAATGTAACATGACATATCCCTCTGGCTCCCCGTGTTTCCTGTCTCCATCCTCCTTCTAAGCCTTCTAGAATGGTGGCTCTCAGCTTCCCTAATGCCGCAATCCTTTAATAAAGTTTCTCATGTTGTGGTAACTAACCTCCAGTCATAAAATTCTTTTTGTTGATACTTCATAACTGTAATTTTGCCACTGTTATGAATCGGGTGACTCCTGTGAAAGGGTCATTCAGCCCCACGGGGGTTGTGACCCACAGGTTGAGAACCACTGTTCCAGACTTTGTCCCTATGTAAATGTTGCCTTCTTAATCCCAAATGGTTCCTTATTCTAAGTTATGCACACATTCATAGGGATAATATTTCCCATAGAGATCTATTGTTTGACTCAAAATTGAGCCACAAGAGTGTGAGGTCACGTCCAGTCCTGAAAAATGACCACCAGTCTTTTATGATTTTGAATTTCCAATCTATCCAGAACCTTCCAATGTGATTTTTTTCAGAGCAGTTGGTAGTGGTAACCGGGCACCATACAGTTCTTCGGGTTTCAGGATCATGAAGAATGATGTTTGCATGGTTCTTAGCCCACTGATTTCATGTCTTCAGTTTTCACCACTTCGCTTTTCTCTCAGCAGGAAGAGACCAATAGGTACACACTAGAAAGCCGCTGAAGAGTTTTTATCACTACTCCCTGAAGTAGACTGTAGACATTGTAGACAATTGACCTTGCTGTCTATGTTAGTTTGGGTATATTAGAAAAACAAATCCATAGAAACTCATATGTATAAGAGAGAGTTTTATATAAAGGGTAAGTGCTCATCAAGAATACATCCCAACCCAGTGCTGCCCAAGATCACAGTCCAACATTAACCCACATGTCTTACACAATCCATAAATTCCTCCTCCATCTCACAAAACACACAATGATGCCACTGCAGAAGGAAAACTGAATCAGTGAACATGTAAGCATCTAATTGCTGGCAGGGGTCTCCACACAACTGCTCCAGCACCCAGGGCTGCATTGGGGTAGGTCCATGTGGCTTCTCCTCAGGGATGTCTTGCAGGAAGTGAGTCTTGCCAACTGAAGCAGGGAACTGGCTAAGGCAGCTGCACCCTGGTCTGACCATCACAAAGCAAGAGACCTGAGAACGAGAAAGGCAAGACTCACTGATCCATCTATCCCTTTGGCCTTCAATTAAGCCCACATAGTTTATTAGCCAGGTTGGCACAATAAACTTTAACTATCTCCCTGTCTTTTAGGATTATGGTCCTGGATCCAGAGACCTGCTGACTCTTTCTCCCAGGTGCTCAGTTACATCCAAGAAATATTTAGAACTTTGTCACAACTATACTTCATTGCATCCATGAATATAGTTACAGCAAAGGTAAAAATATACACATGTAAAAATATCCTCTTTCAAATATATATTTGTTGTTATTAGGGGCCAGCAAGTTGGCTCCAACCCATAGCAACTCTATAGACAATTATTATATCCAAGCCCATCATTACTGCCACTGTGTGAATCTAGCTTGCTGAGGGCCTTCCCTGTTCAATGCTCCTCTGCTTGACCAAGCATTATGTTCTATTCCAGAGACTGGTCTCTCCTGATAATATGTCCAAAGTACATGAGACAGAATGTCTCCATTCTTGCTTCTAAAAGACACTCTGGCTGTCCTTTTTCCAAGACAAATTTGTTTGTTTTTTGACAGTCCATGGTACTCAACATTCTTTTCCGGCATATCGTAATGCAAATGCATCAATTCTTCTTTTAAAAAGATCATTTCATTGGGGGCTCTTTCAGCTCTTATAACAATCCATACATCCATCCATTGTGTCAAGCATATTTGTACATTTGTTGTCATAATCATTTTCAAAACATTTTCTTTCTACTTGAGTCCTTGATATCAGCTCATTTCCCCTCCTCCTCCACACTTCTTCCTTCCTGAACCCTTGATAATTTATAAATTATTTTTTTTTCATGCCTTACACTTTTGTGTTGTCCATCCCCCTGGGAGGGGGTTATATGTCAATCATTGTAATCGGTTCCCCATTCCTCCCCACCAACCCCAACTTCCCCTTACCCTCCTGGTATTGCTACTCTCATTATTGGTCCTGAGGGTTTATCTGGCCTGGATTGCCTGTATTTTGAGCTCTTATCTGTACCAGTGTACATGCTCTGGTCTAGCCAGCTTGGTAAGGTAGAATTGGGGTCATGATAGTCGGCAGGGGTGTGGGGGCAGGAAGCATTAAAGAACTAGAGGAAAGTTGTATGTTTCTTCAGTGCTATACTGCACCCTGACTGGACTCACCTCTTCCTCGTGACCCTTCTGTGAGGGGATGTCCAATTGTCTACAGATGGGCTTTGGGGCTCTACTCCACGCTCCCCCTCATTCACATCGATATGATTTTTTGTTATGGGTCTTTGATCCCTGATATCTGATCCCATTGACACCTCATGATCACACAGGCTGGTGTGCTTTTTCCATGTGGGCTTTGTTGCTTCTCAGCTAGATGGCTGCTTGTTTATCTTTAAGCCTTTAAAACCCCAGAGGCTATATCTGTGATAGCCAGGCACCATCAGCTCTCTTTACCACATTTGCTTATGCGCCCGTTTATACTTATGCACCACTGGAGACATGGTGCAGGAATTGTTCCTGACCTGATTCCCCAACCCACTGGGGCAAAACACTAAGGGCATGCAACAGCAAGGGGAGAAAAGCAATTAAGTCCCCAGGGAATGCCAAAAATAGACTTTGGGGCCATGGCATAACACTTCATCAGACTCGACCTGAAAACAACCATAAAGGTCAGCAAACAGACTTGGAACTATTCATAGGCTTTATTTTGTTGTTGTTGTTTTTTGTTTTCTTTGGTTGTTTCATTTTTGCTTTGCTTTGTTTTTGTGCTTATTATTGTTTTTGAATTTCTATTTAGATAAAATAGGCGGAATAAACAATCTGGAGGAGTAAACAATGGGACCAGTGGTTCTGGGGGGACACAGGAGAGGGGGAGGTGTGGGAAAGGAAGTGGATGTTAAAAAACCCAGGGACAAGAAGACAACAAGTCATCTAAAATCGGTGGCAAGGAGGGCATAGGAGGCCTGGTGGGGCTTGATCAAGTGCAATGTAGTCTAGAGGAATTACTGAAACCCGAATGAAGGTTGAACATGATAGTGGGACAAGAGGAAAGGAAAAGGAAACAGGGGAAAGAACTAGGAGGCAAAGACCATTTATAGCGGTCTAAATACAGGCATGTGCATATGTAAGTATATGTACATATAACGTTAGGGTAATAGATTGATCTACATGTATTTCTATGGTAAGAATTAAGGTAGCAGACAGACATTGGGCATCTACTCAAGCTCTCCCTCAATGCAAGAACACTTTGTTCTACTAACCCGTGATGCTCACCTTCCTGACATGAGCACATCAATTATTTGGTCTTCGTTATTCAATGTCTAACTATCGCCCGAATATGAGAAAATTAAAGTATATATACTTCCACTTTCTCTCACACACACTCAGCCAACATGTGTACCCACACACCTATTCATAGATTATAGTTATTGCAGGATTGTGTATATAATTGCATTTACCTTTGTTGCTTTACCTTTGCCTCCTTCCAGTGTCCTCCCCTGCCTCTGTCATCCTTTACAACTGAAATGCATTTAATGTACGCTTGATTGGGAAGTTCTGTCATGAAACGATTCCTCCTTTTTACTGTTATTGTCTTAGTGACAAATTTATGTCTATGGTTCCCTATTTTCGTTCTGGTAGAGGTGAGTTTGCCTTTGAGTACTTCTATGATTGGTTTGATTTCTGAGTGCTTATAATGTATGTTAAATTTGGTGTTTCCTGTTATTGTTAGTTTTCTTTCCAAAGAACTCAAAATCATAAAGGAGACCATGTTTCTTGGTCAGAGAGAAGTTAGTGGTCATGCTTCAGCACTGGACTAATGGGACTATTAGCAATATGGATATGTGCATACCTTAGAATAAATAACTATTTCTTGTGATGTTAGTCTGGTTTTTATAAATTCCTTTATTTGTTTATTTGGACATTTCCTAATTTCATCTTCATGTTTCAGCAACAGTTTTGCTGGGCATGTAATTATTTATTTGCAATCATTTATTTCTTTCAGAATTTACATTGCCTTCTTTCCTATATGGCTTCTGCTGAGTAATCAGAACTTAATCTTTTCTTTATGGGCATTTAGTTGATGATCATATAATTTAATAATTTAGTCACATTCGGAAGAGTTGTGCAGTCATCAGTACAGTCCATTTTAAATCATTTTCTTCTTTATTGTATTTATTGTTTGTCACTCCCCCGTTTCCCCCGTGCCACTAGGTAATTATTAACCCAGTTTCTGTGTCTACAGATGTTCTTATCCTGAATTTCATATACAGAAAAAACATATAAAATGAAGTCAAGCAGCAAAACAAAATGAAACACACACACACACACACACAACAAGGACAAAAAAAGATTTAAAAACCCCAATAAAAATATTAGAAACAACTTTAAAATGGGTGGAAAAGGAGGTCCAATGACAGTGCATTCCATTTTAACCTAACTGAATTTGCAAGCCAACTTTGGAATGCTCTCTGTCCGATAGCAAGGCTGGTCACACGCCTGGATCGTGATCAGAGGGGATGCACTTTGGGCTTGACCCACATGGGGACCTGCACATGGATTTGGGACTTCCACTGTCAACCGCAGCCTTCTGCAAACTGTTCAGAAGTTAAGCTGTGATACTGTTCCTTCCTCCTTATTTGGATTTTGTTATTTACAGTCCTTGGATCACACAGGCTGGTATACTTCTTCCACGTAGATTTTGTTGATGATTCACTTAGATGGCTGTTATTTTAAGACAAGCCTTTAAGACCCTAGACATTATTTTTTTCTGATAGCATGGTGCCATCTGACTTCTTCACCTCACTTTGTTATAGCACCCATATTTTCAGTGATCCCGCCATGAAGGCAAGTATTAAGTAAGGCCATTTCATAAGAACTAGTTGTTCTTAGATTAGACCTATAATTAAGCATGAGCCCAAAGTCTACTCATATGGCTATGGTTTATATGTATCCCTGGTTCTCTTTAAATAGATTGCTATTATTTTATTAAAGATTGTTATAAATCATTCTCTTGAGACATAAGATAATTCCACTGATGGCATCATTGGGTTGTCAATGGTATAGAATTTACAACACTGTTGAGATAGGAAATTACATTAATATAGACTAACCTTTTAGACCCAAATACATGAATTGTTAACTTGTAAAGATTAAGAGCTTAAGTGACTAGACACTATTGACACAAACAAGTATGTACTGGGCATAAGGCAAAAATTTCAGTATCACTCATTCGCAAATGCAGAACCATGCCTGCTAGACTAAAGCATTATATATATATATATATATATATATATATATATATATATATATATATGAAAATAGTAATTCTATGGTAGTCCTGGGCCACCATACATTGGGCACTCTTAAAAGAAGAGATCTGAACCAAAGTCCAGCAATCAGAAATTCCATAACTTTGAGACAGTGGGCATCTGCTCGTCTCACACTAGGGTATTTCAGCCTAAGTCCAGAGAAGTAGTTTACTCCTTAAGTCTGCTACAGATGGGTTTACAGTGAAGTCCAGTACACTTAGTGGGGTTTCCAAACAAGATCCTTATGATATGGCCAGTGTTGTGCACCTTGAAAGGGCAAAGTCTAAGGTCCAGGTTGTCTGTAGCATATTGCCTATGTCACCAAGTTCTGGATACACACAAAAAAATCTGATTAGGTAAAAAAAAATCCAATTAGGAACATGATACCAGGTGTATTCTCTGATTGGGTTCATAATATGGTAAGCATTTTCTTCCAATGGCAGCTAACCCAACCAGCAGAAATGCCATCCCTTCCTGGCAGACAAGCATGGCCCAGGCCCTCCACCCCTTGGCTTGAAATTCCAGTGAGTTTTGCTAATCATTCTTATAGGACTGTGTTAATTTGAGGTGATTGTAGGACAATGTTATATGGAAGGGGTTAACTGGGCTTCTCCCTCTTCTTCCAACGTAAGAAACTGACCAAAGCTCGGGTGAGGCAACCTCTGTTTAAGTTATTTCTTAAGATGTACCAATTAGGGTATATGAATCATGAGCATTAGTCAGACACACCAACTAGTTGCTTGGGAGAGTCAGGACAGGTGATCCCTTCAGGAACAGTGTTGAGAGTGGCTATATCGGGAGGGTGATAGGAAGGTGGGGTGGAAAGGGGGAACCAATTACAAGGATCTACATATAACTGCTTCCCTGGGGGATGGACAACAGAAACGCGGGTGAAGGGAGATGTAATATATGACAAATAATAATGATTTCTAAATTATTAAGAGTTCATGAGGGAAGGGGGAGCTGGGAGGGAGGGGAAATGAGGAGCTGATACCAAGGGCTCAAGCAGAAAGCAAATGTTTTGAGAATGATGATGGCAACAAATGTGCTTGACACAATGGATGGATGGATGGATTGTACGAGTTGTACGAGTCCCCAAGGACATGATTAAAAAAAGAAGAATATCACATGACTCGATAACAGATACCTGCCTTTGTCTTTGTGCTTATTCTTGTAATAGAGGTCTCAATAAATATATATCTTTTTGTGATAGACTAACCGTGCTTAGTGTAATGGTTTCCAGGTCCTTCCATATCATTAGGTGTTTTGTGGTTTTATCTCTGTTTTTTAGGCATGTATCGTATTCCATTATATGTATGTACCAACGTTTCTTTGTTTATTCTTCAACTGATGAGTATTTGGGCCTTTCCCAGCTTCTTGCTATTATGAACTGTGCTACAAGGAACACAAAAGAGCATATGTCAGTTTGTATCCTGTCCCCTACTTCTTTGAGGTATATGAGGGGGTACCCTCCCCCCCAAAAACGAGAAAAAGCTCTGCTGAAACAATGCTTTCATATTATGCATTTTTCCCAGTAGGCGAGCATCAAGCAATTCTCTGAGTTAGGGCATCCAGTGGTGTCTCCTGGGGAGATTCTCTCTGGTCACAGTGAATTTTTTCTTAAAAGCAGATTCACTTGAATTTTGTTTTTCATGATGGCCGATGTAAGAGAACAGCGTTCCACTGGGACATTTTGTTTTGTGCTCAGGAAAAATGTCACAGAAACTATTGTGATGTTGAGCACAGCTTACAAAGACAGCACTATGCAAAAAAAGTCAAGTGTACACATGATTTTCTCATTTCAAAAAAAGGTGAAATGTTGACTGATGACAAACTTCATTCAGGAAACCCATCAACTTCCCAAACAGATGAAATGTGACAAAATTCATTCACAAAATTCATGCTCGAAGACTGACAATGATGGACCATTGAAGAGATGGGGAAGTTATCTGGACCAGCTTGGAGTTCAGTTCAGTGAATTTCAATGGAAAATTTGGGAATAAGAAGAGTCACTGTGAAATATGTACCTTGGGTTCTGAATGACCAGGGAAAAAAGCGTCAAGTGGAAGCATGCCGTGCTTCGAAAAAACAGCTCGAAAGAGACTCAGGCTTTATCTCAGGGTTATTACTACTGACAGGTCATGGTGCTGTTTTTAAAACCCTGAAAGCAAACATCAATCAAGTCAGTGGAAAATGCCATTGTCACCTCGCCCAAAAAATGCTCATCAAGTGAAATCAAGACAATGCCTATTTGTTTTGGGGGTTTTATTTTATGTGAGGAGGATAGTGCATTTGGAGTTCATCCCACCAGGTCAGACTGATAATCAAGCTTTCTATTTAAGGTTCTGAAATGATTGCATAACATGTGTGACAAAAAAAAAGGCCTGATTTGTGGCAGACAGGGGACTGGTTTTGCACCACGACAATGTACCTGCTCACGCAGCCATCTCAGTGCACTATTTTTTAGCAAAAAAAGCCCAGCATGCCTCTTTCGCCCCATGAACCTTACTTACCTGACCTCACTTCATGCGACTTCTTTTTGTTTCCATGAATGAAGAGGGACAAGAAAGGAGAGTGATTTGATGACATCGAAGAATTGGAGAAAAAAACAACCAAGGGAGGTGCTGTCAGCCATCCAAGCAGATGAGTTTGAAAATGTTTCTAAGAATGGAATCACAGACTTGACAAATGTACTAAGTGTAATGGAGAGAGTACTTTGAAGGTTATAAGTTTGTTTTGAAAAAAATTAAATACATAGCTTTGGGGTGGGGGGCATTCTGGGTTTGGAGGGATAACCTTTCCCCCATCCCCCCTCATATGCCCAGCAAAAGTATTGCTGAGCTATAGGGGTTTCTATTCCCAGTTGTTTTCGGCAGCACCATATCACCCTTTACAGTGGTTGGACAGGTGCACAAGCCCACCAGCAGTGTTTTCGAGTTCCAATTCCCCCACTCCCTCCAGCATTTGTTGTTTTGATTTTTCAGTTGTGCTATGGTTAACGAGCTCCAGTAATAAATCGTTGCTGTTTTGATGACATCTCCAGGATGGCTAGTGACCATGCGCATTTTTTCATGTGTCTGTCAGCCATTTAAGTGTCAACTGGCTAGTGGTTAGCAGCCGGTGCGCAACACCTACACCCACAGGGCTCCGGAGAGAAAAGAAAGCATAAAGGGACAAGACAATTTGAAGGAAGCAATAAAAGAAATCCAGGAAAGAAAGGATATTAAAAAATGGAAGAGAAAAGAAAGGGGGGGAAACAAAAAGAAAGATGGGAGGAAGGAAAGAAGAAGGGAGAAAGAAAGGTGAGCACTCTCGGAGACAGGCCACCCAAGGAGCTCAGGGCATGGTGGTCACGGGAATGGCTGAGACAACGTGTTCTAGACGGAGTTCTTTATATGTTATCTGGGACCAGGGCACCGGATCTTGAAATAGTTTTTACAACCTCAAATGGTGGCTGAGGTCAGTTCTTATTCTGTGAAAGAATTGTCTCAGGTACACTGGACAGCTGGTTGTGGAAGGAGCTTTTGCCTGTCTGAAGGTGCCACTGTGTGTCTTGCCAGATTGGTGTGTGGGGGGGGGCATCATACACCCCCAGACATGGGGGTAATCCACAAGGTGCCAAATCCATTAGGTGTCCGACGCATGAGGACACACCTTAGACCTTCAACAGTGAGGGGCTGCACAGCAGGAGCTGTCAGCAGCACCTGGGTGGGTGAGGGTGAGGGTTGGTTGGCCTGCTTCTGCTCACCAGGAGGTTATAGTGAGCAAGGAAGAACTCTGCCACCAGCCACTGGGTGCCAGGCCACTGACAGTGGAAGGCTGGTGCTAAAATTTCAAGATGGTGCAGTGGGCACGGAGTCAGACCAGTTAGCAGTTTGCCCCTCTGCCTCCTCCCTGGACAATTTTGCTCACCTTCTTCTCTGTTTAGTATTCAACCCATTTCCCTGTCCTTTCCTCGGAAGCTCGGAGTTTCCGAATCACCATCTGTATCTGTTTCATTAGGTTTCTCCTGGCTCTGTTGTAGTGGGTCAGTGTAGAATGTCTGCTTAGTTCACCACATTGCCGGAAGTCTAGTCCTTTGCTATGTTAGACATTTTCATGTAAATATACTTGCAAACCAGGCAACTACATCAGATATAGGGTTCTGTGTCTAGATGTTGAATTCCAGAACTAAGGTTGCTATAAGGAAATAGCTCAAAGCCAGGACAAATAGACATTTCTAGAATGAATGGCAGTCTGTTGTTGTAGCAAAGCAAGTGAGACCTGAAGTCACACTGCCCAGGTCCAATCTCTGGCTCTCTCCATGTCCCAGTAAGACTTCTGTAAATCCATGTAACATTTACCTCATAAGGCTAGTGCAAAGATTAAGTAATGCTATATGTAAAGACATGGCCACCATGCTGGCCAAAAGAATTACTAATCATCCTTAATGAATGTGATTGATAAGGAGTCCTGGTTATGAGTTGGGCTGCCAACGGCAAGGTCAATAGTTTGAAGTCGCCAGCTGTCTGAGGGGGAAAGATGGGGCTGTCTACTCCCCAGTTACAGTCTTGGAAACTCATAGGGGCAGTTCCAGTCTGTCCTACAGGGTGGTTATGAGTCAGCATTGACTCAATGGCAGGGAGTTTGGTTTGGGGGTTAATGTGATCAGTGCGGTCCCCGGTGGCACAAGTGGTTGGAGCCTAGTAATGGTGTGTAAGAAAGACCTGGAAATCTACTTCAGTCAAGATTACAGTGAAGAAAACCCATGGATCATTTGGTTCTACTACATAACACACAGGCTCTTCATGCATGGAAACCGGCTCAATGTGAAAGTGTTCAGCTTTTTGGTTTTAAGCAATTCGTGAAATGTTTCCAAAAATAATGAAAACACACACATGCACATACACACACAAATGATTTCCACATGAACATTGCGCCGCCAACTCTCACAATATCTATTATCTGTTTGGGTTAAGATATTGTGGCAGCAGTCTCCTGCAAAGAATGAACCTAGTTATATGCTTAGAAAGTTTTTCTGGAAGGACCTCCACAGAACTATTAACAGCAATTTCCTCTGTGGAAAGGAAGGCTTTCATTTACATTTTATATATTTCTGAAGTATCTCTATTTCCACTGTGTACTGGTATGTATTGCACACCATCTATGACCTTAACAGATATTAACACACACACGAGGAAATGCACTTTTCTCTTTTAAAAAATCATTTTATTGGGGGCTCATACAACTCTTATCGCAATCCATATATATATCCATTGTGTCGAGTACATTTGTACATTTGTTGCCATCATCATTCTCAAAACATTTGCTTTCTACTTGAGCCCTTGATATCAGCTTTTCATTTTCCCCCTCCATCCCCACTCCTCCCTCCCTAATGAACCCTTGATAATTTATAAATTATTATTATTTTGCCATGTCTTACACTGTCTGACATCTCCTTTCACCCACTTTTCTATTGTCCATCCCCCGGGGAGGGGGTTAAATGTAGATCCTTGTAATTGGTTCCCCCTTTCTACCTCACCTTCTCTCCACCCTCCCAGTATCACCACTCTCACCACTGGTCCTAAGGGATCATCTGTCCTGGATTCCCTCTGTTTCCAGTCCCTATCTGTACCAGTGTACATCCTCTGGTCTAGCTGGATTTGTAAAGTAGAATTGGGATCATGATAGTGGGGGAGAGGGGGGTAAGAAGCAATTTAAGAACTAGAAGAAAGTTGTATGTTTCATTGTTGCTACACTGCACCCTGACTGGCTTGTCTCCTCCCCACTACCTTCCTGTAAGGGGATGTCCAGTTGCCTGCAGATGGGCCCTGGGTCCCCACACCGCCCTCCTCATTCACAATGATTTGATTTTTTGTTCTTTGATGCCTGGTACCTGATCCCATCGACACCTCATGATCACACAGGCTGCTGTGCTTCTTCCATGTGGGCTTTGTTGCTTCTGAGCTAGATGGCCGCTTGTTTATCTTCAGGCCTTTGAGACCCCAGACGCTATATCTTTTGATAGCCAGGCACCATCAGCTTTCTTCACCACATTTGCTTAGGCACCCGCTTTGTCTTCAGGGATCGTGTCAGGAAGGTGAGCATCATGGAATGCCAGGTTAATAGAACAAAGCGTTCTTGGGAAATGCACTTTTCCAGTGAACTAGCAAAGCATAGGTCTCTGAAAGACTGTCCTGTAAATGAAAGCTACATTCGCAGCCATAAATAGAGACGCACAGGGCCTCCTGCAAGGCAGGTGTTGGCTGCCTGAGGAGTCTGGGCTCCTGGGCCTCACCACTAACCACCTGAACCACCTTCTCTGTATATGCTGCAGGATTGTTTGGCTCATATCACTTGGAGTCAGTCAGGTCTGATGTGGGACCTTGATCTGGACTGGTGTGGCTTGTGACCTTGGAGGGATGTCACTTCTCTTGCCACACTTCCATTTCTTGACTTCGACTTGTGTCATGAATGCAAAATTCTGCCAGACCTGCTGCCATAGAGTTGGTCTCCTCTCAGATGGTGTTGCTGGTGGTTGCCCTTGAGTCAGTTCCAACTCATAGCGGCGCTCAGTGCAACTGAACGGACCACAACCCGGTGGAGCCCCAGCCTCACGACTGTTCTTGTGTTTCAGGCCACTGTTGCAGCTACAGTGTCAAACCATTTTGTCAAGAGTCTTCCACTTTTTCGCTGCTTCTCCACTTCACCAAAAATGATGTCTGATTCCAAGGACTTGTCTCTCCTGATAACTCCTATTGCAATCCTCTATTGGGTTTCTGAAACTAAATCTTTATGGATGACAGCCTAGAAAAGGTAGGGGAGGAAAGTTGAAACACATGGCTTTGTGTCCAGTCAATTCATAAACATATTTTTTCCATAATAATTTTTTTAATGAAGAGCATGTTAGTATTTGTGAGATCCCAAAGTTTGCTTTCTGGCTCTTTCTGGCCCCTCCATCTCTGGGTTTCTGTGTATCTTAAAAAGAAAGCATTCCCAACCTAGTCCAAAATGGTTTTTAAAACAAACTAACAAAATAACTTACCATCAGGAAATTCTACCTCACAGTCTAAACCCTTTGTGGCTGGGAGAATTTTCTGGGATTTGTCAGCAATTCAGAACTGCTTCCAGGAACTACTCTTCGAAATCTGAGGGGAAAAAATTCCCCTTTAACCTTACTTTTAGGCTAAATAACCATGAATTATTTAGCTTATTTGGGGGGTTGTTGTTGTTCTTTTACTTTTTATCACTTAAAAATTATGTCTGGATCTGAGGACTTTCCCACTAAGCCTTCCTGGGATTGGCATGACTTACAGCTGTTGCACCCAGCGCTGCATAGTCTAGGGATGGTCTATTTGGTTGGGTCTTAGTCTAGGTTCTCTAGAAGAACAAAACCAGTGAGACTAGGGATTGGTGCATTCGAGGTTGGGTGAGGAGATCTTTGCAGAAGTACCTCCTCAGTACTGGAGGTCATCTAATAACAATAGTTCACGGTCAAGAGAGAATGAGCTTTGCCATAATCTCCGTTTAAGCACTGGAGGCAAGCTACACCCTCAAGGGAATTCCCCCTTTCAATGGCTTGGCTGATTATATCAGACCACTGTCATAGAAAATTATCACATTCTATTGCATTATGGAAGTGCAACCACTCAGGCTTCTGCCAAGACACTATGAACTGTGGCCTAGCCACATTGTCACCTAACATCAACTATCACAGGTTGGGTCTCCTGGACTCTCTTTTGATTCTACTGCATAGTTATCACAGGGGATGCAAGTTAAAGGGAGCCAGAGAAAACTTTGGATATCTCTTACCCACCCCTTTTCCCACCCTATTTCCAATCTCTCCAATCCATCCTTCCATCTTTAATTCAGTTTTGTATCCAGCCCTAGAAATGCATTTTCTCACAGTGATCTGATATGCAAGTCATTAAAACTGTTCTCTGATTCAGGGCTGTCCTGAATCCCAACTACGTGGACAACATCCCGCCCCGTCCCGCCCCCCCCCCCCCCGGAAGAATGCACTTAACAGAGGACAGCATGGAAGCTAGCTCCAGGAGAAGGATGCTTCTGATCAGAGCTCACCAGGGACAAACAAAAAGGGAAGGAGAGAGAGTGGAACACATTCTGGACCACTAAGCCCCCAAGGACAATATTCCTGCTCAGAGCAGTCAATGCACAGAGAGGACCATAGAGCGAGCCCCACCACGTGACACTAGGTCCCTCGCTGACCCACAACATTACAGGGATAACACTGGAGACACAGTGCAGGAATTGTCCCTAATCTGACCCCACCACACTGGGGCAAAACACTAAGGGCATGCCTCAGAGCAGCAAGGGGAGCAAAGCAATGAAGTTCCCAGGGAATACCAAAAATAGACTTTGGGGCCAGAGCATGGCACCCTATCAGACTTGACTGGAAAACACTCCAAAAGGTCAACAAACAGACTTTGAGGTATTCGTAGGCTTTTCTTTTTCTGTCATTGGTTATTTGTTATTGTTTTGCTTTATTTGGTTTTCTTTTGTTGTTTTGTTTTGCTTTGTCTTGTTTTTGTGTGCTTATTATTGTCTCTGCATGTCTATCTACATAAGATATGCTGGATAAACAATCCAGAGGAGAAAACAATGGGACTGATGGTTGTGGGGAGACATAGGAGAGGGGGGAGAGGGGGAAAAGGGGGGAGTGTCAACAAACTTAGGGACAAGGGAACAAGAAGTGAGCTAAAATAAATGACAAGGAGGGCATAGGATGCCTGGTGGAGTTTGATCAAGGGCAATGTAGATGAGAGGACTTACTGAAACCTGAATGAAGGTTGAACATGATAGGGGGACAAGAGGAAAAGGAAAGGAAAAAGAGGAAAGAACTAGGAGGCAAAGGGCATTTATAGAGCTCTAAATGCAAGCATGTATACATCTTTATTATATAAAGGTAGGAAAATATATCTATGTACATATATTTATATGCCAAGAATTAAGGTAGCAGATGGACATTGGGCCTCTACTCAAGTTCTCCCTCATAATTCAAGAACACTTTGTTCTAATAACCCTGCATTCCATGATGCTCACCTTCCGGACAGGATTACTGAAAACATAATGTGTACATAAGCAAAAGAGATGAAGAAAGCTGATAGTGCCCGGCTATCAAAAGATATAGCCTCTGAAGTCTTAAATGCTTTAAATACTTAAAGATAAACAAGTGGCCATCCAGCTGAGAAGCAACAAAGCCCACTTGAAAGAAGCACACCAGCCTGTGTGATCATGAGGTGTCGATGAGATCAGGTGTCAGGCATCAAAGACCCAGAAAAAAAATCATATCAATGTTAATGAGGGGGAGCATGGAGTGGAGACCCAAAGCCGATCTGTAGATACTTGGACATCCCCTTACGGAAGGGCCACCAGGAAGAGACGAGCCAATTGGAGTTCAGTATAGCACCAACAAAACATACAAATTTCCTCTAGTTCTTTAATGCTTCCTCCCTCCCCTACTATCATGAACCCAATTCTACCTTACAAATCTGGTACAGATAAGAGCTCGAAACACAGGGAATCCAGGAGAGATAAACCCATCAGGACCAACAATGAGAGTAGTGATACCAGAAGAGGAAGGGAAAAGGGGGAGAAAGAGACAATGGATCACAGTGATCAACATATAACCCTCCTTGGGGGATGGGGGATGGGCAACAGAAAAATGGGTAAAGGGAAACAGCAGTCGGTGTAAGACATATAAATTTTCGGGGGTAAATTAACAAAGGTTCATGAGGGAATGAGAGTTGGGGAAGGTGGAACATGAGCTGATACCAAGGGCTCAAGTAGAAAGCAAAAGTTTTAAAAATGATGATAGCAACATATGTACAAATGTGCTTGACACAATGGATGGATGGATGAATGGATTGTGATAAGAGCTGTACGAGCCCCCATACAATATATTTTTAAGAAGATCACCTTTCCCAAGGACAAATGGTGTTCATAAATATGCACTAAATGGAAAGGAGGGTTCGCTCCTCAGTTCCTTTAACTACTTATTGGCATGAGTACAAACTGGAATCATAAAACCCAGACTGAGCCAAGGAAGCCCAAGGATGTCTTTCTTACTGAAGGACTTCATAATAGAACCTAAATAGCATGCCTCCTCCTCCCACTTAAATGTGCTTGATTGAATTATCTTTATGGTCTCAGATTGATTATGTTTGACGTGATCAAGGCTTTAAAAACAAGTTTGCTGTATAACCAGGATTCTGTTCACAATACCCTCTATCCATGGAGGAAGACACTGAGAACTAACCTGTTTTTACATGTCAGAAACCATTTCAAAAGAAAGCCAAATCAATTCAGGACAAGAGAAAATGGATGGATCCAAAGAAGGGGAGACACAATTATGAAGGATTGGACGTGTAAGGTGAATTGAAAACTTGTCATGTTAGTCTGGATAGACTAGAGAAATAAATTCATAGATGCTCATATGTATATAAGAAAGAGCTTTACATGCAAGAGCTTTTGAATATTGAGAAAACATCCCAGCCCAGTCCAGATCAAGTCCATAAGTGATATTAACCCATATGTCTGATACCAATCTAAAAATTCCTCTTCTGACTCACAAAACACATGCAATGATGCTGAATGCAGGATGATCACAGGCCAGTGGGTGGAAAGTCTTGTGGATCCAGTGGTGGTAGAGGCAACTCAGGGGTCTCCACATGGCTCCTTCAGCTCCAGAGCTCTAGTGTAGCCCCATGAATCTTGTCAGCTGCAATGTCTCCCAGGGAGTGAGCGTGTGTTTGGCCTCCAGTGAGTTATTTACCACCTTAGCCCCTCCAAATGAGGTCATCAAGCTGTGACCTGTTTGGCAGGCTAAACTCCACCCCTTCACTCTTAAACCGCAAATGACAACAGTTTATGTAACTACCACACTTGTGACTAAAGGTGGTGACGCAGAAAGGTCAGCAATTGCTTCATTTTATTGAAATTCATATTAATCTACCTACAGAAAAAAATTGTGAAATGTGATGCTTTCTGGAGACAAACATTACTCATAACCCAAAACAACGAGAAGAAAGGCATCAGGATCAATATGAAGAGGGAGCTCTTTGGACACCAACGGACCTGTTCGTGTTTCTTAAGACAAGACAAAACAAAAAATCTTTGTATTAGTTGACAGAATATTTGGGGTTTGAGTTTACCCCTCTAATTAATTCTCTACATAGCATTAAAAATGCTTTTCTAAAATTTCAGATATCATCTGTACTATAATCAGTTATTCATTATCTTCTCATAATTTATAATATGTAAAATCTATATGTAGCATTACCTAAGCATGGAATAAGGAGCCCTGTTGGTGTAGGGGGCTTCATGCTGACCTGCCCACCTCATGTCGGCAGTTTAACTCCACAAGCTGCTCCGAGGGAGAAAGTTGGGCCTCTCTGCTCCTGTCCAGATTTGCTATTGTTGTGGTGGTGGTTAGGTGCCATCGAGCCAGTTCTGACTCATCGCAACTCTGTGTCCAACGCAACGAAGCACACCCAGTCCTGTGCCGTGCTCACAGTTGTTCTTATGTTTGAGACCGGGATTGCAGCCACGATGTTACTCTGTTTTGTCAAGGGCCTTCTTTTTTGTTGTTCTTCTACTGTACCAAGCATGACATCCTTCTCCAGGGACTGGTCTCTCCTGACAACATGGCCAGAGTATATGAGATGAAGTCTCACAAGCCTTGCCTCTAAAGAGTATTCTGCTTGCTCTTAGCTTCTAAGACAGATCTGTTCTTTTTGTAATCCAGGATACTTTCAATATTCTTCACCAACATTACAGGTTAAATCCAACCATTTTTATTCAGTCTTCCTTACTCAAAGCCCAACTTTACATGCATAGGACATGATTGACAATACCATGGATTAGGTCAAGTGTACTTCCGTTCCCAAGTAACAACATTGCTTTTCAACATTTAAAAGCGGTCTTGTGCTGCAGATTTACCCAATGCAATACATCCTTTCATGTCTTGACTGCTGTTTCCATGAGCAGTGATTGTGGATCCAAGCAAGATGAAATCCTTGACCACTTCAATCTTTTCTATGTTCAGCCTGATGTTACCTGTTAGTCCAGTTGGGAGAATTTGGTATCTTTAATATCGAGTTGTAATCCACACTGAAAGCTTCAGTCCTTGATCTTCATCAGCAGGTGTTTCAGTTCCCCTCACTTTCAGCAAGATTGTGTCGTCTGCACACTGCAGGTTGTTAATGAGCCTTCCATCGATCCTGATGCCCCATTCTTCTTCATACATTCCAGCTTCTCTGATGATTTGCTCATCATAGATTGAATAAATATCATGAATGGATAAAACCCTCAGGCACGTTTTCCTGGATTTAAACCATGTGGTATTCCCTTGTTCTGGTCACACAACTGTCTCTTGATCAATGTACAGGTTCGGCATGAGAAACGAAGTGTTCTGAAATTCCCATTCTTCTCAAGGTTATCCATAGTTTGGTGTCACTACACAGACACAGTCAAATGACTTTGAATAGTCAGTGAAACACAAGTAAACATCTTTCTGGTATCTCTACTTTCAGTCAAGATGCATCTGACATCAGCAATGATATCACTTGCTCTACATCCTCATCTGAATCCAGTCTGAACCTCCGGCAGCTCCCTGACAATGTAGTGCTGCCATTGTTGGACGATCCTCAGTAAAATTTTACTTGCATCTGACATCCATAATATTGTTCAATATTTCTTTGGAATGGGTACAAATATGAATCTCTTCCAGTCAGTTGGCCATGTAGTTATCTTCCGCATTTCCTGGCATAGACCAGTGGGTGTTTTCAGTGCTTCTCAGCATGTTGTAACATTTCAGTTGGTATTCTAAAAATTCCCGGAAACTTGCTTTCAGCTAATGTGTTCAGTGCAGCTTGGATTTCTTTCTTCAGTACCATTGATTCTTGTTCATATGCTTCCTCTTGAAATGGTTGCGTGTAGAATCATTCTTTTTGGTATATTGGCTCTGCTGATTCTTTCATCTCCTTTTAACTTCCTGAATCATTCAATATTTTACCCATAGAATCTTTCAATATTGCAACTTGAGGTTGGAACTTTTTTTTTGCCTCTCAGTTTCAGATATGCTGAGTGTGTTCTTCCTTTTTGGTTTTCTAACTCTAGGCCTTTGCATATTTCAGTATAATATTTTACTGAATTTTCTCAAGTTGCCCTTTGACATTTTCTGTTTAGCTCTTTGACTTCATCATTTCATCCCCATACTTTAGCTATTGCACAATTAAGAGCAAATTTCAGAGTCTCTTCTGATATCCACTTTGATTTTTTTTCTTTTTCATTACCTTTTGTTTTCTTCAAAAATGATGCTCTTGCTATCCTTCCACAGCTCATCAGGTCATTTGCCATTAGTGTTTAGTACAGCCAATCTGTTCTTAAGATGTTCTCAAAATTTGGGTGGGACATACTCAAGGTAGTATTTTGACTCTCATTGCTTTGTTTTAATTTTCTTCACCTTCAACCTGAACTTACATATCAGCAATTCATGATCTGTTCTACTGTTGGCCCCTGGTCTAATTTTAGCTGCTGATATTGAGCTTCTCCATTATCTCTACCCACAGTGTAGTCAATTTGACTCCTGTGTATTCCATCTGGAGAAGTCCACATCTGTAGTTGCCTTTTGTGTTTTTAGTAAAAATATCTACTATGAACAAGTCATTGGTCTTGCAAAATTCTATCATGTGATCTCCAGCTTCATTTCTATCACCATGGCCATACTTTCCAATTACTCTTCCCTTTGTTTCCAGCTTTTGTATTCCAATCACCTATAATTATCAATGCATGTTGATTGCATTTTTAATCAACTTCAGACCAAAGTTGTTAGTAGAATTCTTGAATTTCTTTATCACTAGCTTTTCTGGTTGGTGATAATATTGAATAATAATAGTTGTATTGATTGGCTTTCCTTATGTGTGGATAGACGTTGCCCTATAACGTAGCATTGTACTTCAAGAGAGTATCTTGGAATATCCTTTTTGATAAGAAATAGAAAGCCATTACCATTGATTGCATCATTCCAAACATAGCAAGCCATATGATTTTCTGATTCAAAATGTTCAATACCTAACACCTAGAATATAGTTATTATGTGTTATATTTTGTTTTTAATAATTTCCAATATTCATACTTGATGCATTCCAAATTTCAATTATTGACTGATGTTTGCACCTGTTTTCTTCCCATCTTGAGCCTTGTCCCACTAGCAATTGGAGGTCCCGAAGCCTTTGTTCCTGCAGCCTTTACTCCTTCCATGCCATCATGGTCGACTTTTCTTTGAGAAGGCAGTTCTTCCTCAGTCATATTTGAGTGCCTTCCAGCATGAAGGACCCATCTTCTGGCACTATCTCTGACAATGCTCTTCTTTGGTTCATTATATTTTCAGTAACTAACAATGTTTTCATGCTATCCATAGGTTTCCAGTGGTTAATTCCTCTGAAGTGAATGATCAATTCCTTCTTGGTTCTCTGTTCTTACTCTGTAAACTATGTTAGGCAGGGTTCTGCATAGAAACAAAACCAGGATGCTTATGATTTTAGATAGATAGATAGATTTGTACAGCTAGAAGGAATATAACAGCTAATTAGTCCACACAGTAGTACAGAGGGATCAATTCAATTCACTTTTGTGGAACAGTTAATATACTAGAAGTCCTTCAACTCACATGGATTGCCAGCTCCAAGATCAAGGAATCAGACAGGGGAGACTTTCCTCAGGCAAGGCAGGCAGAGTCTGCCCACAGGCAGGAAACAGCAGGGTGGATCAGACAGGCAGTACCTCAGGAGATTAGTGAAGTAGGTTCTGATGGGATCTTGAACTCAGGCTCGGTGACAGGACCCACCAGCCTCAAACTCAAGCAATGTACGCACCAGCAACATGGCGAATCAGTTCTTGCAGGAGCCTCAAGCTCTAGAGACATGATCCACAGGTTGGCTTGGCCTACGGGTAGTGTAGCACACAGGTTGAAGCAGAGAACTAGCTAAACCAGAAGCATATTTGTCTGATCACCAGGGACCAATAGGGAGATGGGATGCTGCCTCTCTTTATTTATTTTGGTTGTTCTACAATCAAGCTGCCGCCAGATCAAACTCCGCCAACATGTTTCTTTTGGCCTAGCTGGCACAATAAACCTAACTGTCACAGAAGCTCTGCTGAATCTTGTTAACTTTGTTTACCCCACTTTTTTTGAAATACCAGGGACATAGCTTTCACCATTGTGGCAACACACAAGCCACCATAGTATGACAAACTTACAGAAAAGTGGTGGTGTAAACCCAAGAGGACACCTCTTCCCTGCCCTATAAGGTCACTATGAGTTGGAAATGACTCAATGGCATTGAGTGTCGCATTTTCAGTTCTAGAAGCACAGGACTAAACATAACTGTGAGAATGGTGTTAGACCTCAACATGTTTCATTCTGTTGTGCATACTGTCATTGTCAGGCAGAACCAACTCAGCGGCACTGGCAACAAAACCAAGTGCAGGACAAGAATCCCTGGTGGCACTCTCCACTAAGCATTGGACTACTAACTTCAGGTTGCCAGCTCAAAACCACTAGCTGCTCAATGGGAGAAAGATGGTGCTGTCTGCTCCTGTAAAGTTTTCCAGTCTTGGAAATCTTATATTGGGCCTCAATGAATCAGAATTAACTCAATGACAATGGGTAAACACAAGGTGACCATATGTCAAGCTTGCCAGGGGCAATCTGGTATGTGCCTATTGTCCTGGTGTAATTATTTATGGCTCTGCTTTCACAATATAGACACAACTTATAAAGCCTGTGTCAGCAGCCTCACCTCAGGATATTCACTCTTCCACCCCTGGATTTCTTTCTCTTAATACTGTAACAGACCTCTAGTTGTTCACTAGGCCTGTGGCAACATAGAAAAAGAGATGATGTTTCAGCTCCCTAGCAACCAGTGATGGGCACAAGTCCTAAATAAAGTCTTTCAAAGGAAGAGGCATGTCATTCTCTCTACCTCCTCCTTCTTTTTGGAAGGTGGATATCAAAGTGAGCCATCTTATGTTCTATAAGTACAGTCAAGAGTAATACCTTAAGATGGCAAGACATCTGTGTATGACCCAGTGGGGGAGAACCATACATGAGCCCTGGACCATTTACTTACCAATGGACAGGTATATGAGTGAGAAATAAATATGCTTATCTCATTGAGGCCACTTTTCTTTCAGATCACTCTTACAAGTACAGTATGTCCAAATAAAACAGAATGTATTAGTACCAGCAATGCCTAATGGTTGTACAGTAGAAGCCAGTTTCAAGGACTCAGAAGCTGTAGGCTGAAGGGAGGGTCAGGGGCCCCTATTATGAACATGTCAAAACATTTGGTAAAACCATCTCCTGAAATAAACTTGCAGTCAAACCATGTACTAACTAAGTCTCAATTCTTAGGGAAATGGTTGGAAATAATTAAAAATTCTGATGGGCATTGGCTTCTTCTTGTTGCTTTTAGCAAAGTCCTAAGAGTTGAACTCCAGCAAGGGACCATCAACTGGCAAGCAGTAATGGGGGAGAATTGTGCTCTAATCAAGGCAGGGATCAATGCCCGTGGCTTAAAATCTAGGTTGACCGAGATGCAATTTGAAAAAACCAACAGCATCTGTAACCACAAATGAAGTCATTGTAAGTGAAGCTACAGGCCTAGCAAGAAGTCAGAGGGAGGCCCAGAGTCTGTTTCCAGAATCTTTGGTTAAGTGGAGGCTTTTTCTGGTTCTGGTTCCTTCGCATGTTTGTGTTTGCCAAACAATGAGAAGGATTCAGTCAGTCCAGTGTTCACTACCCAAAGGGAGGCCTTTTCGCTGAAACTATTGTTTCCCAAGTGTCTCAAACTGATGCCATTAAGCTGCGAGAAAAAGAAATGGATAGAGATCAGCAGAGTGAGAGTGAAAAACCAGTCTTCCAGTTTAGAAACTATTGAGAACTGGTTGAAGTTACTCCCTCCTGACACTGCCCTGAAGCAAAGAACCTAGGAAAGAGTGTGGTTTGGAGGTAACCATATTGTCAAATAAATCACATGATTGGCCTGGCGAAGCCTGTGACCCCAAACCACCGCTGAACCTCAGAGGAGCCCTGGCAGAAAGTGGGCTGTGAAAATGGAATCCTTCCCCACCAGGGCATACCTGCCAATGCTCATCGGAGATGTTGCCATGGGGGTGATGGATAAAGCCCAGAAGACAATGACAGGAAAGTTCCTCCAAGGGAAGACTAGGGGCTGCCAGATGGCTCTCTCTCTCTCTCTCTCTCTCTCTCTCTCTCTCTCTCTCTCTCTCTCTCTCTCTCTCTCACACACACACACACACACACACACACACACACACACACACACGAGTTGACTTCACAGCCAGGGCAGATAATTTATCATTTTTCTCCAGATGAAAGACCACTCAATGCCCCATCTTTCCCTTTCCACCTTGGGAGAGATATTACCATCGTCAACCTGTTTCTTCTCCTCGATTACACAAAGAGTGTGTCGAGGGCAGATCTTTTGTCTTTTGAGGTCACAGGTGACCAGAAATGAAGTTCCACATGGCAGGAAGGAGGCCTCATCACCCAGAGATTTCTGAGATAGAACCAGATGCAGTAACCACTTGAGGAGGAGAACGGGTGTGTTCTGTAAGGAACAAGAAACGACACAGCTCTCTGGGTGGTCAAAGGAACTGCCTAAAGCAGTGATTATTATTACACTCTCATAATAACAGTCTACAGTTTTTATCTAGCCGCATGACTTCCCAGCAACGACCACATTTCCCATCTCCGATGAAGCCATGTGTGGCTGTGAGACTTCATACGGGCAACTTCCAGTGGGCAACTGTTGGGCACATCCTGACAGCGAGAGGGCATGGTCTCCTTCTTCCTCCCACCCCATTCCCAATTCTGCTGCTTCCAACACAGAGACGTAGTGGCTGCCCATGGGAGACACTGGGGATGAAAACACTACCCCAGCAATGGAAGAACGAGACGGAAGAATACAGAACCTTGGCCATGAAGCGGAACAACCACACCAGTCCTGGATTGCTAGTTGACACGTGTTCCGAGAGACAAAATTACCTGCTATGCTGCCCAGAGCCAAGTGCATCATCGTATGAATACACTGGTCTTCCTTCGCTTCTGAAATCATGGCTCTTTCTTCCTACTTTGGGTCCTTGTGCAAGTTGTGTTCCCCCCACCAGCCCCTCCTTCCTGCTGATTCCCACCGGTGGTCCAGATTTCATTCAAACATCCCTCCACAGAGGAAACTTTCTTCTGTACCCTGAGGGCAAAGCCAGGCCCCTCTCTTATCTAATCTAACATCAGATTATTGCTCTCCTGGTAGCACATACATCAATTCTAATTAAATATGTATTCTTACAAATATAATGATCAGATCAACCGTTGTTTCTAACACATTATTGTAAGCTCCTGGAGAGTAGATTAGGGTCTGACTTACGATGGTGGGCACCCACGATCACCTGGTACTCACATTCTTCTAAAATCATATACTCTTAAATGGAGGCTGAGCTGTTCACCCATTGTACCGCAAAGAAGGTCGTGGCAGTGAGCAGATGCCATTTCAGAGATCAAGTAATACAAGGTGTTTGTGTCCCATCTGAGTTCGCTCCCTGGCTCTCTTTTGGATTCCTCTCTTGGGGAAGGCCACCTGTCATGTTTTGAGATGGCCCTTTGTTTAAAAGGTCCACTCCTGAGAGTTTGGAAGCAAATCTTTTGGCCCTGCTTGAGATCTGAGATGAGCAGAGCCTCGGCTACCTGAAACCTACTGAGAGGCTGGGAGCCAGGCACACTCAGCTTAGCCATACCTAGAATCCTGAGCCATAGCAACTGGGTTTGTTGTGATAAGCAGTTAAGTTTTGTGTTAATTTACTCTGTGCGTGCTCATCACTCTATTGCCAACCCCTATCTTAACATCTGGCACATAGTAGGCAGTCAGTCAATATTAGTAGAAGGAATGTTACATGCATTACCGAGTTTCCTCTCAGCAGGTTGTGTAAAGTACCTTGTTGCTGGGTCTCCAACTCACCCTAACTCCATGCCCATGGGAGCAGCCCACAGGTTCATCTCAACTTGTGCTGGGGTTCCAGATGGAAGACACCATCAGAAATGGATTCTGACATAAGCCAAAGACGTCTCCCTCTCTCTCCCTCTTTTCAGTTTTCATAACCTACGACAAGGCAGCCTTTTGAACAGTAAATCATAACATGAAGCATATGTGATTGAACATCTGAGAAAGATGACATCAACAAATTACTTACTGCAACAATGTTTGTAGTAGCTATTATTAATGATAAGCTATAAAAAGAAAAGGCAACAGAATAAAGCAAGCCAACAAAACCCAGATGGTTGAATGTGTGATCCATCCTAACACAAATAAACGGTAGGTTAGGGAGGGACTCCTTCTTTTCCCAGACTCTGCTCTGTCTTCATGTCCAGTCACGGATTAAACCATAAGGATTCAGAAAGTTTTCATTAGCTTATTTTTAGAAGTTAATCACCAGGCTTTTCTTCCTAGTGCTTTTTAATCTAGAAGCAGTGCTGGCTGAAAACTGTTCTGTGTCACAGCAACACACGCGCTTCAACTGACAGGTAGTGGTGGCCTTGCGTGAGGTGTACTGGCCAGCATTCAACCCAGGTCTCCACATGAAAACCAAGAATTCCTATCACTTATCAAGGGCTCGTGAGGGAAGGTGGGCAGGGGCGGGGTTGGAGAAATGGTTAGCTGGTGTCAGGGGCTCAAGTGGGAAGAGAATGCTTTGAAAATGATGATGACGGCATATGTGCTAATGTGCTTGACACGCTGGATGAATGTATGGATTGTCGTAAGAGATGTAAGAACCCCCAACAAAAATATTTTTAAAAATAAAGTCAAGAATTCTATCACAGAAGCACCACTGTCCTGAGTACACTTACATTTGCTAATCCCCAAATTCTTCATTATTTTAAAAAAAAACTTTAAAAGACAAACTCAATGCCATAGAGTTCATCCTGACTCAGAGCAACCCCTGAATGTTGGGCATTGAATGTGGACGACCTTAGGAGAATGGATGCATTTGAACTGTGGGGCTGGCGAAGAATATTGAGAGTACCTTGAACTGCTAAAAGGACAAACTGATCTGTCTTGGAAGTAAGGCCAGAGTGCTCCTTAAAGGAAAGATGGACAGCTTCATCTTACATACTTTGGGCGTATGGTCAGGAGAGCCCAGACCCTGGAGAAGGACATCATGTTTGGTAAAGTGGTGGGGCAGCGAAAGAAGAAGGCCTTCGACAAGATGGATTGGCACAGGGGCTGCACCAATGGGCGCAGGCACAGGAACACGGTGAGGCTGGCGCAGCACGTGCAGTGCTTCCTTCTGTTGTGCATAGGGTCGCTGAGGGCCAAAGTTGACTCGATGGCACCTAACAGCAGCAACAACAATGACAACAACAACATAGCAGCCCCCTGCGGTGGGTTAGAACTACCCCTGTGAGTTTCAAAAACTGTAACACTTGTGGGAATAGGACACCTCATCTTTCTCCCTTCAGGAGCACTTGCTGATTTCAAACTCCTGACCTTCTGTTAGAAGTCCTGTGCATAACCACTAAGCCACCAGGACTCCTCTAAACCAAGTTAGTCATACACAAAATGAGTAAATAAAATCTTCTGTGTAAGTGCACCTTAGAAACTATAAGATATGGCAGGAATATTAGATTTATTTAGTTACCTATGTTTGCCATATGTTCTAGAAATGAACTGAGGTGACAATTTTATTTTACTTTGTCACACATGCTACAGATGTATACTCTATTTGGATGAGTATCTGAACACCCATATAATATATATATATTGTACCCATATAATATATGTATATATAGATGTACATATGTATATTATGTGTGTGTGAAAACTTGCTTTAATCTGCACTATGCAATCCACTGGCATGAAACTGATGCTGACTCAGACCCTATAGGACAGAGTAGACCTGCCCCACAAGATTTCCCAAACTAATCTTTACAGAAGCAGACAGCCATGTCTTTCTCCAAGTGCATAACCACTGTGCCACCAGACCTCCTGAGAGTGGTTATTTTACATTCGAGTCACCGCATCAGAAATGCATATGCCAAGAATGATGGGTTATAACTTGAGAAACTCTAAAACCAGGAAATTGCACTCCAGAGGCAAGTGCTTCAAAAATCACCCTCTAAATCTGCTCTCAAAGGATTTGTCCATCAGCGTAATCGATGTTAGGAATAACGTTGCGTCGGGGAAGTGGATGGTGTCTAAGATTTGTGGTTGACTTGAAGAATTTTGGGGAGTCTCCATTGGCCCTTCATCATCGTGTAGAAAGCTTCTGCATTTGGAGTGTATGTTGGTTGCCAGGGCTTGGTTTGAATCCACCCAGAAGCTTTGTGAAAGAAAAGCCTGGCAATCTATTTCTGAAAAATCAGCATTGCAAACGCTCGGGAGCCAAGTTGAACTCCAAGACCCATGGAGTTGCAATGAGCCGGCACTGCTCCCTGACAGCCAGTACTGGTAGATCTGCTTTACCAGACGACCACCACATGGTGGCTTAAAATGGCAGAGATGTATTGTCTCGTGGTTCTGGAGGCTAGAAGTTCACATTCAGGATGCCAGCAGAGACATGAAGCCTCTAGAAGCAGATCCTGCCTCGTCCCTTCTGGCTTCTGGTAGCCCTAGGCAATCTTGGACTGGCAGCAGCAAAATAACTCCATGGTCAGGGGGCTGGCTTTGTTCTGCATGTCTTACTGTTTCTCTACTCTTTTAGAATAACGCCACTTAGATTAGAAAATGAATTAGGCATGGGCTCTGGAGAGACAAACCAGTAATGCTTGGATAAATATAGAGACAGCAAAATTTATATTTAAAAAATGGTTCGCTTGGTTATAGAAGAGGACCGGTTCAAATCCAGGCAAGTTCCAAGTCAGAGTCAGATGATGGGTTTGAGGCTTCTCCCAACTTACAAAGCTGTGGGGCACTGATGATGCTCAGCAGAAAACCACAGTCCACTGGCTGCAAGGGTAGCAGGTCACAGGACAGGATGCTGATGATTCCAACGATAAGCAATATGGCAGAATCAAATCCCAAAAAATCAGAGGTCAGCAAACTATACACAAGACCCAGTCCCAGCCAAAGCAAACCAACTTTTCCACAGTGTCCACTTCTATAGGAAGCAGGCCACACCACTAAGGAATTGCTTTCCAGTTGGTTGCATCAAAGCTGGACGCTGAGTAAGAGTATATTGCATTCTATCCTAATTTTATCCTATCATGGAAGCTCACAATTGATTGCCTGTGATTATGTTGTGTCTGGCCATGGGGGTTACTCAATGTTAACTGCCCAACCCTTGAAATTCCTGGTCCCACCAAGGTGACACAAAACCTATCCCAGATTAGGGCCAGCCTTACTCTGCTATAACCTCATGTTAACTTTACTGAGGACATCTTCACAATTCCTACTTGCAAACAAGGTCACATGCGCAGATCCCAGGAGTGAATATTTCCACATATCTTTCTGGAGGGCACCATTTATCTAGAACAAGTAGTTTGGGTCTTTTCCCTCACTTGAAGGAGGCACCTCCACCTCCCCCCACCCCTTCCCCGCTGACTGGGAGGGTGGCTGAACGTGCTGTGACAAGTGGTGTTTGCTGTGCGGTCAGCAGAACAATTGTGTCTGCCACACAGCGAGCATTGTGCAGAGAGCTCTGGAGGACAGTGAGCGGGGACATCCCTAAGTTTAAGAGAATGGTCTTTTCAAAAATGATTTTTCTGTAGGGGGTGGTGTGCAGGAGGAAGCAGATAGCCTTGTATGCCTCTAATCACTGGACTCAAATCTTCTATAAAAGCCTGACATTTTTGAACAGTTAAATTGCCTTGTACTCGTTCACAGACACTGGTCTCACTGGGGCCTGCCTAAATTACAGGTGCCTCCACAGCAACCTGGTCTTCCACTTGAAACAGGGACCTTTATGAAAGCATATAAAGATCAATAGCATTTAGAAAACAAGTGGATTATTATTTAATGAACCCCAATTGCCCAAGTCTCCCCAGATTATGGATGTCAAGGGGGAATTGAGGTGCCCCAAATACTCAGAATATCCTGACTCTTGTCTATTCTTATCATGCAGGACCCCCATTTGCTTTAAGTCACCACATGGGCTTTCCTGAGCACACCTATCTGCCATGCACATCAAGCCAAGACAACAAATTGGTTGCTGTGTATATCAGATTTAAATTATGCTCTATAGAGGCTTTTTAATAGTAGATCTGATTTTGGAAATAGACCTTAGGCCTTTCTTCCAAGGTACCTCTGAGTGGATTCAAGTCACCAACCTTTCAGTTAGCAGTCACATGCTTAACTATTGGCACCGCCCGGGCATTTGACATCCATGCCTCCCAGCAGCACAACAAAATCTTCTGCTTCTTTCTGAGCAGAGATTATGTGGAGGCCTCCCTAGGCCCAAATGGGACAGGGTTTCCCAGAGAGGTAGGGAGGCTCTCTATTTCTTTACCCAACTCTGCATTACCCTTTGTCACTGAGACCTGGAAGAGCATTGCTTTTAGGGTCTTGGGGAGCCTCTCTATGTTTTTAGCTCCTGCTTACAGCAATGTCCTGTAAAGCATCAGAAGTCATCTTGCAGTTGGGATAGAAACATGCATCAGGCCAGGGTGTCCAGGGAAAGAAATCCAAGGACGTTCAGATCTGTATAAGAAAGAGCTGTATATCAAGAAGGAATTATATAGAGAGAAGGAACCCTGCCCAAACCAACTCAAGTTCAACAGTCCCATGCTACTCAAAAGTCTTTCTTCGTACTCAGGGAGCGGCAGGCTGGTAACACAGAGAAGTGAACCAGGAAGCAGGAAGATCACAAGCCATTAGGTACAGAGTCATGTGAGTCCAAGGTCAGTGGAAACATGGCAGGACTCCAGTAGCTACCAGGGTCCTGCAGCCTACGCGGGGCCAGCCCTGGAGGCAGAATTCCAGCAGGCAGGAAGGTGGAAGGGCAGACAAAGAGGGAGGTTCCCAGTTTTCCCACTGAGAAGAAGGCCACGTCCCCAAAGAGGCATCCTCGGGATGGCACCTGACCTGACTGACAAGTTGAAATCCACCTCTACACTTCCATAAAAATTCAAGTTGATATAAAACCATCTAACTGCCATAGAGGGGGAGAGACAAATGCAGTCTCGTTCCTTCCATTTTCCACTCCCATCACCAGGGGACCTCATATTACAACCGTCTTCCTCCTTCCGTAAAAAAAAAAAAAAAAAAGTCCACATGCCTCCAGCTTCTGATTCAGCCTGTCACCCACTCATCAAACAGACCCAGCTACACCTGAATCTGCCCCATGGACACAGCCTGGGCTCAAGCTGCAATCTGCTATTTAATTAGTGTAATTTGGTTGACAACGCTTTAAAAACATCAGGCCCAGGAGGCCCTGGGTTATGCAGAGGTAGGGAATTTTTGCCCTACTTATTCCTCTTAAGAAAAAAATTCTTTCCCAAGATTTTCCTTTTTAACTTGCACATTATAGCCGGCTGAAGGTGGCACTGAAAAGATATAAAAAGTAAAGAGACACTGGGTACAAATTATTAACACACTCACTACTAACTGAAAGATGGACAAGTTCAAGTCCACCCAGAGGAGCCTTGGAGGAAAGGCTGGGCCATCCACAGCCAGAAGAAATTAGCGACTGGACACAGGCCTCCTCTGACACAGACAGGGCCAACATGAGGCGGAATCAACGGGATGGCAGCTAGACGCTCTGTCTCTCTCACAAAGAAACCCAGCGGAGCCTCCAGGAGCAGAAGCCCCTGGCAGTTCCTTGGAAACCTAAGTAACGTGTCCGCAAGAGGGTTGCTAAAGTTTGACATCAGCCACTAGCCCTCCATTGAGTTAACAAGTACATTAACACCATTTACAAATACGAACCCGAGAATGTGGTGGAAACAGTCCTGACAAGATGGATTGGGACAGAGCCGTGATAACAGATTAACAAATTCTGGCCAATAGACCAGATATTCTGTTGTTTGACAAACTTAATAAAACAGAGATGCTCGCTGCTATTGCTTCCCTAACTAAACAGAAAGATCCCAAGAACATATGCAGAGAGGATAAATAAGTATGTGGCTTTCCCAGAGGAGTTGGAATGGAAGCAGAGCACGAGGGACAGTAGAAAAGCGGACTGAGATCTTTATACCATACGTAGGCTTCGCAGCCTAACAAGTTGGCAGACCTTGGACTGGAGCCTCAGTTCAAAAGCAGAGCCTCTGTATCTAGCTGGGAAATTTTTCCTCTTTGTTTTAATGGTGGGTGCTCAAAAGATACTTAGTTGTTATTTCTGTACAAAGTATACGAGGAGCTAATAATTTTTAAAAAACAGAAATAGGATGGCAATGAGAACATTGATCAGATGATACTTATCTAGGTGCGTGTGTTTTCTGCATGTCTATTACACTTCAATTGAAGGCTTTTTGCCTTTTTTCCCTAAATGCCAAATGCAGGAGACCATTGTTCCAAACCAAGCTGTAGTCAAGTCATGTTATTCACATATATTTTTTATAAGATGTTCCTTCCAGTAGCTAGCTCTCCTGATCATTTAGTTTCTAGACCAAGTGACTCTTTCAGAGACGGTAGCCCAAATGTTCTGAAAGTACGTGCTTTCTAAGCTCTAACAGACAGGAGAGTGACAGGAATAAGAATTGCCTCAGAGGACTCCATTCTTTAGAAACAAACAATCAGAAAAAACACCACAGATGGTTTGCTTATCACAGTTTAAAAACTCTGCCTTCGCCCTTTGAGCCAGAGAACAAGGCCGAATTTGGCCCCATTTGAATGGCACGGCACCTGGATTGTGTGAAGCTCTTTGCTTCTGAATCCCCGCGACTGTTTCATGTCAGTGGAGTCCTTCAAGGGGCTCATGCTGAAACTGTGGGAGGAAGACCTTGTGGATCTCTGAACTTGATCCTCAGGGCAGTGAAACCCCTCAGAAATATATATGTCTTTCTCAAAACCATAAAACCATGAACCTTGGGAGTACTAAATATTTAAAAAAAAAGTACTCTTAAATGAGTGAAAAAATATCTAGCGATGAGTTACTGCTTGAACACACCCCATAGTCTGCTGTGAAAAACAAACCCAGACTCGTGTACAAAGTGGCTGTGGCCTGGGCACAGTGGCTACCCTATGACTCAGAGTGCATCTGTGTCAGTCCGGTGGACTAGAGAAACAAATCCGTGGACAGTCCTATGTGTGTAAGAAAGAGCTTTATGTACAAGAGCAGTTGAATATTGAGGAAAAAACCTCAGCCCAGTACAGATAAGTCCGTAAGTATTATGTTAGCCCATATGTCTGATACCAATCTATAAAGTCCTTTTCAGACTCACAAAACACATGCCTTGATGCAGAAAGATCACGGGCCAGCAGGTCGGAAGTCTTCTGAATGTAGCAGCAGTAGGAGCATCTTGGTGCCGGCAGGGGTCTCTACGTGGCTTCTCCAGATCCAGAGGTCTGGTTGCATTTGGGTAGGTCCTGTGGCTTCTCCAGGTCCCAGGCCAGAGCACCATGTGTCTTGTCAGGAGAGTGGTCTCTCAGGGAGTGACCACACAGAGAGAGTGTGTTTTCTGCCTCCAAGGAGGAAATTCAGGAATTCACAGAATTCTCAGGGAAGACCATGCCTACACGGAGGCTTCATTGGTTATATCTTGATTGACAGCCCAGACTCCACCCCTTCACTTGCAATCCTCTCAAATTGACACCAGATTGTGTAATTCCAACAGCATCTTTCTCCTTACAGAGCAACGTGGTCATTTCTTATTGCCATTTTCCTCATCCTGGCTGGTGCTGTCAGCTAGGTGAATGGCTCAACAGTTGTACGCAATCCTACCATATTATAGGTGTGATCTAGACCACTGTTCGGCATTCCAGATCGCGGACATTTGTGCCAAAATACAGTAAAATGCATACCTCGATCCCTTTTCCCAAATTCTAAATAATGGGGAGTGGAAAATTATTCTTTGGAGTTAGTTGTGGTGGGAAGGAAGGAAGGAAGGAAGGAAGGAAGGAAGGAAGGAAGGAAGGAAGGAGGGAGGGAAGGAGGGAGGGAGGGAAGGATATAAGGGTAGGAGAGAGGGAGGAAGGGAGGGGGAGAAAAGGAAGAGTGAATGAGAGCGCTACGCATGGAAATCACATGAGCACAGTAGCCTTGTCCACATATTACTGACAAGGTGGAGGCCACCGGCACTACACGGTGCTTGACCAGTGTTTTAAAATGGCACTGAAGAGCTTTGGAGTAGAGATAGAAAGACTTTGATCAGGAAACTAGATGCAGGGCCAACCTTGCATGAGGACAGTGATTTGAACTCTGGCAAGAACATGTCCTAACTCCAGTCCCATTCCACCATTATTCAGAAAATGAGTGTTGAGCACACACAACTCTAAGCTCTGTGGTTGGCGCTTGTTCCATGAACGTGAAGGCAGCACGGCCTCTCCTTTATGTAGAGGCAACGAGCAAATACAGTACCTGAATGCCAGAAAGGGCTGACTTCTATTACAGGGACTAACCTGGGGCTTGGGGGAAGGAGGAGCATTGAGGGGCAGAGAGAACCTCATAAATCTGGACTTAATCCTGTGGACAGGGTGAACACCTCAAAGAGTGAGACACGTAAGACTTTCTATTTTTTATTATTAAATCATTTTATTGGGGACTCGCACAACTTTTATCACAATCCATACATCCATCAATTGTGTCAAGCGCATTTGTACATTTGTTGCCCTCATCATTCTCAAAACATTTGCTTTCTACTTGAGCCCTTGGTATCAGCGCCTCATTTCCCCCCTCCCTAGCCCACCCTCCTTCTCTCATGGACCCTTGATAATTTATAAATTATTAATATTTTGTCATGTCTTACACTGTCCAATGTCTCCCTTCACCACTTTTCTGTTGACATGGACTTTCTTAGTGCACTTTAATTGATCTGTTGGGGTGCTGTGGAAAGTTTTCTGAAAGTTGATCCTAAAATTCTTACCACAGTAACATAAATTATATTTATATGTTCATTTAAACAAAGTCATTTCCACACTTTTCTGATACATTCCTTGCAGGTGTGTGTGTGTAAGCAATAGTGTGTCAAAACTCCAGTGATGAAACATTCTATTTGATTGGCTCTCTCATAAGGAGGGGTTTGCTGCATGATGCTTTTTAGACATCCACACTTAGAATGGCTCCCCTTTCTTTAGTTGTCCAGGAGGGCCTGGGTGACATATGTGGCAATGTACCCAACTACTATTCAAAAGATTGAGTTGGAATAAAACAAACAAACAAAAACAAATTCAAATGCTATTTAGTCAGTGCTGACTCATGGCAACCCCGGGTGGATTTCTGAGACTATAAATCATTATAGGAGTAGAAAGCCCAGTCTTTCGCCCACAGAGCTGCTGGTGGTTTTGAACTGCCACCCATGCATATTGCACCCCAACACAACCACTACAGCCTATATCAAAGCTGTTAATAATCATAGTTGTCCTTTCCTTCCACTTCTCCCACCCCTCACCACAGTCCTCCTTAACTCTGTTTCTAACCTAACTTGGAACACTTGGAGATAAATCCCTATTTTCTGCTCTCTATCTGTCAGGGTTGAGGTAGGAGCCCTGGTGGGGTAATGGCTAAACGTTGGGCTGTGATCCTCACAGTTGGCGGTTCAAAACCAACATCTCTGAGGGAGAGAGGCTGGGCTTTCTACTCTCAAAAAGAGTTATCATCTCAGAAACCCACAGGGGATCACGATGAGTCAGCATTGACTCCATAGCAGTGAGTACGTTGGGTTTTTGTCTTGCTTTATGGGTCAGGGGCACGTAGAGGCATCTGAGTCTCCAACGACAGCCACAGACCTGCTTTGAAATGTTCTGCTCAGACACTGGCAGGAAGTGGTGCCTGCTAGCTACACTTCTCGCTGCGCTCTGCCAGCCTCGTAGATACTCTCTGCGCCCTCAGCCATGTCCTGCACTGCGATGCAGTTCAGGGCCGAGCCTGTCTGCTTCCTGTTTATTACATCTCTTACTATTGATAACGACCTCCTGAGCAGCTACTCAGCAAGTTTTAAGCATGTACATTTGTACCTATTCTAAAGTCAACTAGATCCTACTTGGCAACAAAACATAACTGCTTGCTAAAGTCTGAAGAAATCCAAAACTGCTCTTCCATTTGGGGAATGTTATTCTCTTCTTTGGGTGTCATGACCTTCACTAGCATAAGCACTTCAGGGTCCCAATAAGTGATAAGTCATCTTTCATTTACCTACCTCTCTGTGTGGCGGGTACTGTTACGTTGAAAGATGAGATGAACGAAATAAGAGCCAGCATATTCAAAGGACTTATCCACAGTCACGTGACTATAAATGGGAAAAGGCAACTGTTCTCTTTCTTCCAGCGAATTCAAACAGCAGGCAAGGGACTGCACGTAGTGATTGTGCTCTTCTAAGTCTCAGCAAGGCTGGAGAGATCAAAATCAACCATGACTGCCCAGTCTTGACCTACACCTGACCCCCAAGAAAGCGGGGAGATATGGATTGAGGAACCTCAGCCCCATGAAGGATCTCAAAGCACATTTTTGATCTTTAATTATGTCATAAGGACTATTTTATTTTTTATTATCACCCAAAGCCAAATTGCTTATGGCTTATAATGTTATTTTTAGATCATCGCTATAATAACAAAAACTCATCAAATTGTGAAAAATTCAGTCACACACTTGGCTGGATTTTTTTCTTCCCCTCTTGTCTATATAGAGTCAAAAATAATCAAATCTAATTTTTACAGGATGAGCTGGGCTTGAGGTCTTTGATTTTTAAAAAAATAGACTTTCAGGGATAATGGGAAATTGACAATTTCCCTAAGAATCTTACATGAAGAAGTACTCTCTCCTACTTGAATACCGGCAAGAGATGAAGCGTTCCGGCATTCCTTCTTTTTTCCCCTTTATTAATGAATTAGAATACACAATTGATTCAAAATTAAATAAAAATCTCATCAGCATCATTCACATCTTCATTACCAGTCACTTGCTCTTTGTAAAACTGGATTTCCATTTACATAGATTTCTGTCAAAATGGGGAATTGACTGTGGCTGTTAGGATCTCAGCAGAGAAGCAGACTGACCTGTCCAGCAGGCAGCCAGGCAGGCCATGCAGGTGGTGGCCACAGGGAGGCGGGCCCTGGCAGCTGCCGCAGTGGGCAGCCAGACGGTGTGGGGGCTGGTGTGTGGGCAAACACGGATACTGAGGGTTATAACTGAGCAGGGAGGGAGAAGGTCAAGAATTCTGATGACTCCTGGTCAAAGCTTCTTAAAGGATGGTTTGCAACCCCCTATGGAGTTGCATAATTGATTGTGGAGCTCACAAAAAATTTGGCAACCGATAGGTTTTGGTGTGCAACCATCAAAAATTAATTCAAAATCAAACGCATAAGAAGTCCCAGATGTTTCTGACAGCGCTGAGTGTGTTGCAAATTTCTCTGGCAAAAGGGGTCGAGAGTAGAAACTATTTAGGAGCCCTATATCTACAGCAAGTTCTCCTGAGACATGTCAGCTACCGATTCAGTTAGGACCTAAGACGTTTTCCTTCTGTGTGCAGGAGAACAGGTGAGAGTCATCTCCCACTGCCCCCGGCTCCTGTCCAGCTGCACATTAGGCTGTTTAGGAATTCTTGCTCGGCTAAAAAGTGGTAGCCTGAGCTTGGACAAAAGTCTGGCAGAAGCCTTTTAAAGGATTTTGGGCTCATGATGCACTAGTTTCATGGAAAACGTGAGAACACATTGTTACACGATTAATTCCTTCTCTTTCAAAGCCTGATGCCATTTTTAAAAAGTGACAGATTTCAGAATAACTAAATAATTTCTAATGTCACTTTTTTCCTCCCAATATTAGTATCACATGTGAAACCTGGTATTTTGAGACTTTCAATCACCCATCTGGTTCTCTAGGAATCTTTAAAATTGGCAAGTACTTTAAAAAGAAGGGAAGGAAGGGAAAAAAGACAGAACATCACGCTTTCTCAATGTAAATCAGGCTATTATGTAGCAGCTCTGCATGTGGTCAAATGTTCTGAAGTATGTACGTAGGTTCATTTTCCCAAAAATTCTTTAGTGTTATAAACAAGCTGGACCTAACAAAACATCATGGTCTAGTCCCAACCACTTTGGAAGTAAGTCAAATATTTGAACACATTTGATATCTTCCGGCATTGCTTAGATTGGAGATCCATTCCTGCTTTCTTTGCTGTGGTCTCCTGGGAAGCCTACAGTGAAAGCCCCTTTCAACTGACTCGGAGCAAAGCTAAGGCATTACCCAAGTTGGCAGGAAGGACATTCCTCCAGACTCTTGCTTGTGGCTGCTGGGTGCTGTGGAGCTGGTGCTGACTCACCGCGGCCCTGTGTGTCACAGAATAAAGACCGCCTCGTCCAGCGCCAGCCTCACACTCCTCTTATGTTTGAGCCACTGTGTCACTCCATCTGGTCAAGGGCCTTCTTCTTTACGCTGCCCCTCCGCCTTTCAAAGCAGGACATCCTTCTCCGGGGACTGGTCTCTCCTGATAACGTGTCCAACGACTGTGAGATGAAGTCTTGTCATGCTTGCCTCTAAGGAGCATTCTGGCCGTACTTCTTCCGAGACTGCTTTGTTTCCTCTTTTGGCAGTTCACTACATTTTCAATATTCTTCTCCAGCATCACAATTCAAACTCATGGATTCCCCTTCAGTCTTCCTTACGCATTGTCTAATGTTTACATGCATATGAGGCGATTGAAAATACTATGGTTTGTGTTGGACGCACCTTAGTCCTCAAAGTAACATACTTGGTTTTCAACGCTAGAAAAGGGTCTTGTGCAGCAGATTGACCCAATGTAATGCATCCTTTGCTCTCTTGACTGCTGCTTCCGAGAGCAGTGATTGTGGATCCAAGCAAGATGAAATCCTTGACAACTTCAATCTTTTTCTCTATTTATCACTTGTTAACTCTTGGGCCAGTTGTGTGGATTTTGGTTTTCTTTACATTGAGTTGCAGTCCACACTGAAGGCTACTATTCTTGATCTTCTTCAAGTGGTTCAAATCCTCCTCGTTTCAGTTAGCAATGTGCCATCTGCATATCACAGATTGTTAATGTGTCTTCTCCAAATCCTGATGCTGCTTTCTCATTCATGTAATCCAGGTCTCTGATGATTTGCTCAACATACAGATAGCATACCTATGGTGAGAGGATACAACCCGGATGCACAATTTTTGTGATTTTAAACTATGTAGTATTCCTATGTTCTGTTCTTACAACTGCCTCTTGATCATATATAGGTTCCACATAAGCACAATTAAGTGTTCCAGAATTCCCATTCTTCTCAATGTTATCCATTGTTTGTTAAGATCCACACATCTTTTTGGTTTCTTCTACTTTGAGTCAAAGTGAATTGGACCCCAGCAATGATATCCCTTGTTCCATGTCCTTTTCTGAATCCAGCCTGAATCTTTGAGAGCTCCCTGTTAATGTACCGCTGAAATCATCGTTAGATGATCTTCAGCAAAATTTTATTTGCATGTGGTATCAATGATCCAAGTCACTAACATCGAGTTGGTTCCAACTTATAGCAACCCTATAGGACAGGGTAGAGGTGCCCCTATGAATTTCTAGGACTGTAACTCTTTATGGAAATAGAAAGACCCATCTTTCTCCTAAGGAGTGACTGGTAGTATTGAACTGCTGACTTTGCAATTGGCAGTCCAGTGCCTCACAGTCCACTACATAACCAGGACTCCTGTTATCAGTGATATTGTTCATAATTTGAGCATTCTGTTGGGTCCTCTTTCTTTGGAACGGATACAAATTTAGATCTCTTCCAGTCAGTTGGCCATGTGGCTGTCCTCCGCATTTCCTAGCATAGACCTGTGAGTGCTTTTAATGCTTCATCCACTTGTTGAAATGTTTCCCTTGGTATTACATCAATTCCTGGAGTCTTGTTTTTTTGGCTGATGTGTCACTGCAGCTTGAACTACTTCCTTCAGGACCATTGGTTCTTGCTCACACGCTACCTCTATAAATGGTTGACTGTCAACTAGTTCTTTTTGGTACAGTGACTCTGTGCTCTTTCTATTTTCTTTTGACACTTCCTGCCCATAACGTTTTTCACTATTACAATTTGAGGCTTGAATTTTTTCTTTAGGTCTTTCAGTTTCAGATATGCTGAATGTTCTCTTGATTGTTGGTTTTCTAATTCTAGGTCTTTGCACAGTTCATTATAATATTTTACTTTATCTTCTCAAGCTGTCCTTTGGAAAAAAATTCAGTTCTTTGACTTCATCATTTCTTCCATTTGCCTTGCTACTCTATGATTAAGAAGAAGAAGGAAGTTCCGAAGTCCGTTCTGACATAAATTTCCTCTTTTCTTTCTTGCCTGGTTTATATTTTTAAACAATAATTTTATTGGTGGCTTGTACAATTCTTATCACAATCCATACTTCCATCCATTGTGTCAAGCGCATTTGAAAATTTGTTGCCATCATCATTTTCAGAACATTTTCTTTCTACTTGAGCCCTTGATATCAGTTTCTCATTTTTTACCCCTCCCTACCCTTGCTCCCTCATGAACCCTTGATAAGTCATAAATTGTTATTATTTTTTAATGTCACACTGACCGATGTCTCCCTTCATCCACTTTTCTGTTGTCCATCCCCCTGGGAGGGGGTTATAGGTAGATTATTGTGATTGGTTCCCTCTATTTCTCCCCACCTTCCTCTTCCCCTCTGGTATGCCTACTTTCAATATTGGTCCTGAGGGGTTCATCTGTCCTGAATTCCCTGTTTCTAGCTCTTATCTGTACCCGTGTACATTCTCTGGTCTAGCCAGCTTGGTAAGGTAGAACTGGGGCCATGAGAGTGGGGGGGTAGCATTAAAGGACTAGAGGAAAGTTGTAAGTTTCAATGGTACTGTACTGAACCCTGACTGACTCATCTCCTTCCTGAGACTCTTCTGTAAGGGGATGTCCAGTTGTTTACAAATGGGCTTTGGGTCTCCACTCCACACACACACACCCCACCCCATTCACAATGGTATGATTTTTTGTTCTGGATCTTTGATGCCTGATACCTGATCCCATCGACTCCTCATGATGACACAGGTTGGTGTGCTTCTTCCTTGTGGGTTTCGTTGCTTCTCAGCTAGATGGCTGCTTGTTTGTCTTCAAGCCTTTAAGACCCCAGATGCTATATCTTTTGATACCCAGGCACCATCAGGTTTCTTCACCACATTTGCTTATGTATCCACTTTGTCTACAGTGATTGTGTTGGGAAGGTGAGCATTATGGAATGCCATGTTAATAGAAGAAAGTGTTCTTACATTGATGGCGTACTTGAGTGGAGGCCCAATGTCCATCTGATACCTTAAAACTAAACCTATAAATATATGTACATAGAGCTATTTCCCCATCATCATATATAAATATATTTACATATGTGCATGCCTGTATTTAGTGCTCTACAAATGCCCTTTGCCTCCTAGTTCTTTCTTCTATTTCTTGTTACTTTCCTCTTGTCCCACTATCATGCTGAGCTTTCATTTGGGTTTCAGTAGTTTCTCTCAGTTACATTGCCCTTGATCAAGCCCTACCAGACTTCCTACACCTTCCTGGCTATTGATTTTAGATCACTTGTTGTTCCCTTGCCCCTGGGTTTGTTAACACCCACTTCCTTTTCCCCCCGCCCCCCTTCCTCCATGCCCCCCCCCCAGAACCATCGGTCCTGTTGTTTTCTCCACCAAGATTGTTTATCCCGCCTATCTTATCTAGATAGACCTGCAGAGATAAAAATATGCACAAAAAAACAAGACAGAGCAAAACAAAGCAACAAAAGTAAACAAAACAACAACCAAAAAAAAGAAAGAAGAGAAAAGCCTATAAATAGTTCCAGGTATGTTTGTTGATCTTTATGAGTATTTTCCAGCCGAGTCTGATGGGGTGCCATGCCCTGACCCCAAAGTTTATTTTTGGAATTCCCTGGGGACATCATTGCTCTGCTTCCCTTGCTGTTCTGTTGAACCAGCTTAGTGTTTCGCCTCGGTGTGGTGGGATCAATTTGGGCACAATTCCCGCACTGTGTCTCCAATGTTGCCCCCAGTAGTGCTATGAATCAGTGAGGGATGTCCTGTTTCATAGTGGGGCCAGCCCTATGGTCCTCCCTGTGCATTGGCTGCTCTGAGCAGGAATATTGTCCTTGGGGCTTGATGGGCCAGGATATGTTACACTCTCTCTCCCTTCCCCTTCATTTGCTCCTGTTTGCTCTGATCAAATATGTCCCTCTCCCTGAGCTGTAGTTTCCGTGCTGTCTTCTGAAGTGAATTCTTCTGGAGGAAGGGGAAGGGGCTGTCCCATGGTTGGGATTGGGACCAGGCCCCTCAGAGCTCTCTATTGGTTCCCTGCTTCATGCCGGTATGTTGCATTCACATCTTGGAGCACCGGTTTGAATTCTGGTCCCTCTTTCACTCTCCTGTGGAGATATAAACAATACCCTTCCCTTGGGTGGATTAGTGCCCTGTTCCCCTGCTACCCATGGATTTTCCCTCCTCTTTTTTTCCTCTGTTTTTGTTGACTGCCATATGTATCCCTGGATTTGGTCTGGCCCCAGCCATAGTACCTGGACCTCACCCCAGGAATGTTTGTATACAGTAGATTTTCCCTATGCCCCTTTTGAATTTTTAAGCTTACCTCTGCGGACTCAAGTACAATACTGTACAATATTGGACTTCAAGATAAATCTTGAAATGTCTTTCTGATGATGAATGTCATTCCATTTCTCTTGATTGTGTCATTCTAGCCTAGTAAGCCATGTGATCTTCTGATTTGAAATGAACAGTATCCGTTTTATGTATTCCATTTCATGTTTAATGACTTCCAATTAAACATGAATTCCTGGATTCATACTTCATACATTCCAAGTTCTAATTATTAATTGATGTTTGCAGCTGTTTCTTATGTTGAGACATGCCCCATCAACGATGGAAGGAAACAAAGGCTTTGCTTCTTCAGACTTCACGGCACTGGTGTGTCGTTATGTAGACTCTGCTCGGAGACGGCAGCTCTTCTTTGTGTTGCGTTCTGAGTGTCTGCTGATCCGAGGGGCTCATCTTCCAGCATTTTCTGTTCTGCTTCTGCTCATGAGGCTTTTGCTGCTATCCATAGGGTTTTCAGTGGCTAATGCCTCTGAAGCAAACAACCAGTTCCTCCTTTGTTGCCTGGTTTTAATCTGGAAGCTCGACTGAAACTTGTTCACTTAAAGTGTCCTCGCTGGTAGTTGAAGTACTAGTGACAAAACTTTCAGCATCACAGCAACACATAAGCCACCACAACACGACAAACCGACAGACAGGTGGTGGGACCCTTATTTGGATAGAGGAAAAAACTGAAGTCTTCGGCTCCATTTTTGTATCACCCTTGAATCGAAGATAGAGAGCCATTAGGCCAGAGAGGGCCTTAGATCCTCACTGAGGTCAGGTGTGCCAGGCGGAGAGTCTCCTGGTGCCCCTCCTCCTTGCGTAGGGTGGGCACATGATTTCAGAGGATCCTCTGGGCCAGTGGTCCTCAGCCTTCCTCATGCCACGACCCTTTCATACAGGTCCTCATGCTGTGGCGACCCCCAACCATAACATGATTTTCGTTGCTACTTCACAACTGTCATTTTGCTACTGTTATGAATTGTCATGTAAATATCTGATACGTGGGATGTATTTTCATTGTTACAAATGAACATAATTAAAGCATAGTGATGATGAATCACAAAAACAATATGCAATTATATATTGTGAAATATTTATTTCTATTTACAAATAAATGAAATTTTGTCTTGAAGTATGGTGTAGCATGAGTCACAGTCTTCATGTCGGGTACTCGTATGTGGGCGTATCTGCATGTGGGCGGACCTACCTGGAGACAGCTAGAGTAGCGGTTGTCTCGGGTCCTAAGACCATCGGAAATATGTGTTTTCCGGTGGACTTAGGTGACCCCTGTGAAAGGGTTGTTCGATCTCCAAAGGGGTCGAGACCCACAGATTGAGAAACACTACTCTAGATTTTCTTCTGCAATTGTGTACTTTTTAAGTTTAAGAAATGAGAGTTCCCTGTTTTAGGCTGCGTTGTCTAGAGAAACAAAACCATATATGTGTATATATGTTTTTGTATGTATGTATGTATATCACTATATCGCTGGTTTTGTTTCTTCACTATATGAAAGAACTTCATAACTATAAATAATTTTACATCAAGGCGTCTCAGCCAAGTCCAAGGTAAGTGCACAGTTCCAATGTTCGTCAGAGTCCTCTTCAGACTCCGTAACACAGGCCAACGATACTGCAAGGGACAGGGGGAGGCAGGGAGATCACAGACCTGTGGGTGGGTCCAAGTCACATGAATCCAAGTCGTGTGGCTCCCACCCTGTCACTGAGAACGTGACAGGGTGTGGGTGCTTCAGAGGTTGGCTTACAGTGCAAGTGCCCTTCATAGGGCCTCCGCTGGAGGCAGACGCAGAGCCTCCACAAGGAGAAAGGCCAAGGCCAAGAGCAAGAGAGATGTTTTCACTGTCACTTTCATTAAAAAGCCACACCACCAAGGAGGCCTCTCCAGGCTGTGCCCGATTGATACATTGAATCCGACCGCTACACTTTCACACAGATTCACTTTGACATGAAATCTAACCGCCACGTTGCCTTTCCGCTCCTCATCCCGAGTTTACGGACAGTGCTCCAAATCGCCATGCTGCCTCTGCAGGGCACTTAGGGAGCTGTGGCCGAGCTTTAGGCCTGAGTGATCATCCGGACCCTGGGTTTGTTTGTATTTCTGGCTTTCTTACGTCCTTTCTTCCTCACTTCCTGTCCCCTCCTGCTTGCTTTCCCTTCCTCCCCCTCCCTCTCTTCTCTGTCATGTTCACTTATAGAGATGCTCTTGTTCCAAAGCTTATTCATCGAGGACAGTCCCATAAAGTGAATTTTCTGTGAGTTACCACCTAAATGCATGAACACTCACGAGTATTGTCACAGAGATCCTGAACAACAGATTGGCAAATAGAAGTTGGCAGTATATTTTTAAAAAAGAAAAAAAATGACCAAGGGAGATCACACCTGGAATGCAACACTAAGTTGAACATTAAGCAATCTATTAATATATTTTTTTAAATAAATGAATGATTTGGACAAATTATTAAACAAGCCCGATTCGTGTACAATGCTAGTTTGTAAGGAAACCACCCTGAAAGTGGTCTAGAGCTATACTTTCATAGTAATACTTCCTTAAGATGATAAATTTTAAGTACACACACACATTCATTCCATCGCTGGTGTCACATCATCCCAAGCCTGTCTCTCTGAGTTTGATTCTGACACGTGGATTCTGGGACTGCCAATCTCTACCAGAGCAGACAGCCTCATCTTTCTCTCACCAAGCCACTGGTGTGCTCGAGGCAGCAACCTTGGGTTTAGCAGTCACATGTCTACCCCACTGTGTCCCCCAGGTGGTAAAACCTAGAAGGGAAGGGTTTTTCTTAAAGTGAGCAGCAAGTCAAAGGTTCCCTTTAGCAGTACTATTAGTTAAGATTGTTCCAGAAGTACTAATCAAGGAAATGAAAATCATAGGCAGAAATAAAGCCAAGCAGGAGGTAAATATTTTATTATTTACAAATGCTATGGTCTGAACAAATGCCTGGAAAACCTCATGAGAATTAAATAAAGCCTTATTTAAGAGAGAAAATATATATCACCTTTCATCTAAAACACAATAAAATGTCAAAAAGAAAAAGAAAATGGGTAGGCAGTTACTAATTTTTTATTTTAAAAAATACATGGCTTTCTACTATATAAAAGATATAAATCTAAAAAGTCAGTACTTCCATTGAGCCAATATCAACTCATACACACAGGAATAAAAGGCAAGAGACCATCCCATTCACTCTCTTCGACATATTTTCCGCGAGAGGCGAGCTTTGGGGATCTAGCTATCCTGAGACAGAGCAAGAGATGAGCCTTACATAAACGAAGAGACAAATATACACAGAGACAAGTAGGACATGTGAGGCTGTGGCAAGTGCCGTTGAAGAACTGCAGAGAATCTTGGGATGGGAGTGATAACCCTGAGGGAGGTAGAAGGGATTTGGGAGGAGCTGTGCATTACAGAGATAGATCTGGTGCGGTCTGAGCTGAGACATGGATGAGATGTAGCAGTCATGTGAAGAGTGAAGGGAAGAAACAAAAAATATGGAAAATCAAATGGCTAAGGGGGGAAAGGAGGGATGGGGCAAGGGCTTGCAGGTTAGAGGAGGTAGAGTCGGTATGGAGCGGACGAGACATTGGGCAGCAGCACACGGCACATGGTCAGGAGGGTTAGCTCTAATTTAAGCAAGATAGGAAACCACTGAAGGGTTTTCAAAGGAGGGGTGGTACCCAGATTTAACGTATGGGTGGAGATAATACACCCACCCTGGCAGATGTGCAGAGACTAGATTGTACCAAGTTGGGGTAGGAAATGTGGCCTAGGTAAGGCATGGTGGTGTTGGGGCAATGATGGAGCAATCTGCATGCGTTTGGCATCTCTGAGAGTTGCAGAACTCACAGTACTTGCTAACAGATTGATGTGGAGAATGAGTGGGAGGAGAGATCGTGGTGCAATTCAAAGATTCCACTCAACAGAAAAACAAACAAAAACATGAAATGTGTAGGAATAAATTACACAAGAAATGCCCAAAACCTATGTGAAGAAAACAATAAAAATCTGCAGAGGAACTTATTTAAAAATAAGACAAAAACAACAAAAAGAAGACTTGCATAACAGAGAAACAACTTTGTTCTACAGAAGAAAGAAAAACGTGGCAATTTGCAGAAATCCGTCCCCCCTGCACCCTCAGGGCAATCCCAACACAACCTTTAAAAAACAACATGACAGAATAGTACAGAAGTTCATTGGAAAGCATGAACATTTATTGGGAAACAACCAAAACAATTCTTGCGGGGGGTGGGGGTGTGCAGAAATGACTAAGAACTGTCTCGACCAGCTATTGGATTGCAAAACAAAGCAACGGTAATGAAACAGAGAGATACTGGTATAGAAATAGACAGGTAGACTCATGGAACAGAGTCAAGAAATAGACCCAAATATATTTGGATATTTTAAATATATTATGAAAAGAAGGTGTCCCGTGCACTGTGGTAGGGGCGTTGGAATGCTCACCGCAGTAAAACTAGTGGTTGAAACCATCCAGCTGTTCTACAGAAGAAAGATGAAGCTGTCTGCTCCCATAAAGATGTACATCTTGGAAAACCTATACATGCTTTCTATGAGTTGAAATGGACTTGATGCGGTGGAGTCAAGCTATATTGCAAAAGTCACATAGCCATACAGAGAAAACCAATTCCAACACTGTCACGGGGCCAATTCCAACTCATAGTGATCTTACAGGACAGAGTAGAACTGGCCCCGTGCGTTTCTGAGTCTGTAATGCTTTACCAGAGTAGACAGCCTCATTTTCCTCCTGCAGAGCAACGGGTGGTTTCGAACAACGGATCTTGTGGATGGCAGCCCAATTTGTAACCCACTGTGTCACCAGGGCTCCTAGATACATGCAGACAATTTGTCTTATTAAATACATATTATTAGGCTAGTTGACTAGCTTTATGAAATATAAAGCAGAATCACTATTTTATGCTTCACCAAAATCAACTCAAATGAGTAAAAGTTATAAAGGGAAAAAATGGATCTTTTATAATCTTGGAGTGAAGAAGACTTTTATACACATGATAAAAAATTAGATACTGTGTAAGGGATGATTGCCAACTTTAACTAAAAATAAAATTTTAAATAAAGTTTCTATGCCAATGAAGTGAACAATATACAAACAATGACTCCAAGGCTAAAACAATTGATCTCACCCATTTCTGCTCCTTTAAAGCTGATCTATGATTTCCATTGGAGCTCTCCAGACAAATATTTCCTGATTGATGCTTAATAGGCATCTTGAATGTAACGGCTGTGGAAAAAACCCCAAAAACAAAGCAGTAACTCTTCCATAGTTACATATTAATACATACATAGGTAAAAATCTAAAATAGCAGACCACCAAAGATAACAATAGTTAGCTCTGTCAGGTAGGCTTAGAGAAGACTTCCACTTTACACATATTCGTTGGGTTTGAATATGTACTAAATTGCATGTGCTACTTTTATAGTTTAAAGTGTAAAATAAAAGATGAAGTAAAAGCCTGCCATAATGCTCTGAGTCGGGTCCAAAACTATAGGTGATCTAAAACGAAAAGGCAGCCACCGAGGGAGCAATATACCAGGAGGAACGTGAGCAGCTAGTCAGCTAGGAGGTCGAGGCATCTAGCTGCTCATGTCCAAATCTAGATTGGACTCAGCCAAGACTAGTCACCATGACGGTCGTTGTCTGGGTTGGTTAAATATTCGTGTGGTTTATTCTGGCCTCTGGACCAATTCGGATTCCTGGAATAATGGTACTATTTCAGTAATTTCCCCAGTTAGCCGGTACCTGTCTCATTGGCCCAAACAGGGGAATGGGAACTGATGTATTCAGTGGACACAGGGACCTACTCTCCATCGTTCTCTTTCCAGGTCTGGCTGCTTGCCAATTTCCTACCTGCCTACCTCACAGGACCTTCCACATCACCAATCTTGCACCACACCACAACCTTAATAATGTAGCCTTTCCACTTTGCTAACTCTGAACCAATAACCAATGGCAATATATTTCTTAATTTGCATTTTACAAGGTACAGCCCATAGTTTGAGTATTGTGTTTTATATTGCACCCTGACTTAGGTAAGAAACAAAATAAAAGAAGGCTAAAGGTTCTTATATTTCTCATAAGTCTAACATTTTCATTCAAGTTGTTCTTCCTGGAATAGTGGTGCACGTGGCATCCGATTCAAAATGGCCAGCGCTGGTCCATGTCAGCTCTCTAATGCCTGAGGAGACGGAGCCCGGTGGCACAGTGGCACGGTTGGGTAAGTGCTACACTGTGAACTATATCGGTGCCTCAAATCTACCAGTCACTCCACGGGAGAAAGATAAGACTCTCTGCTCCCCAAAGATGTGCAGCCTCAGAAACCATCTATGTGAGTCAGAATCAGCCTGATGGCGGTGAATCACGCCCAGGATCTCGGTCTTTATGCATCCCATTTCTCATACATCTCACGTTCCAATTATTAACAGATGTATCCTTGGATCACGCTTCTTTCAATCTATATGCTGAGCAAATCAACTCTCTCAGAAGCTGGAAGAGATGAAGACGATGATGAAGATCATCGGGATTGGAGGAAGACTCGCTAATCCCTGTGATGTGCTGATGACACGACCTTGCCTGCTGAAAGCAAACAGAACCTGAAGCACTTCCTGATGAAGATCAGGATGGGTTACACCGCAACACAAAGCAAATAAATGTCTCCACAGCTGCACCAAGAAGCAACATCATGATAAATGGAGGAAATATTGAAATTGCTAAGGATTTCCACCACTTGGATTCACAATCAACCCCATGGGAAGCAGCGGTCAAGAAAGCAAACAATGACCTTGAGAAATCGTGCTGCAAGAAGACCTATTTGAAGTGTCAAAAAGCATAGCTGTCACTTGGAAGACTCAGGTGCACCGTGCCCAAACCCGGGGATTTCCAACGGCCTCCGTGCAGGCAAAAGCCGAGCGATGAACAAGGAAGACTGGAGAAGAATCCATGCATCTGAATGATGATGACAGCAAATAAGAGTTGGTTTCTATAATTTTTGCTTTTATTTTAATCTCATGCCACATGCACCTTACAATTGGTCTACAGATAATACCTATTTTCTAACAGATTGAAGACTGACCAAACTCAAGATTGACTTGGTTCGCTGCCATCAAGTCAATGCTGACTCATGTTAAGGGTGTGAGACAAAGGTAAGGTGGAGCCTCGACTTGATCTACAGGGCAGGGTAGACTGTCCCCAGAGTAGAACAGTCTCCAAGACTGGCACTCCTTATGAGAGCTGCTGGTGGTTTGGAACTCTATCCTTGATGCTAGCAACCGGACTCATGGCCCTTATGCTGCCGGGTCTCCAAGATGAACAGGTATGTAATTTGATCATCTTCTGCGGGGCTTTAATTGTTCAACCTACTACAAATGAATCCCCCAAACCGACCCTCAGTCAACCTCTCAGCAAGCAGCCCTGGAAAGGATCTCCCTCTCATGTGCTTGTTCAGGCTACCGAAAACATTCAGAATGCCAGTTACTGACACCTCACTCTTTTTGTTTATATATATATATATATATATATATATATATATATATATATATATATATATATATATAGTGTGTGTGTGTGTGTGTGTGTGTGTGTAGCGTGAGATATACTACCCCCGCCCGCCCTCTGCCAAGCCATTGGTTTTATTGTCACGGTACCCTACCACATCCTATTTCATATATGTTGTCCTCTTAAGTCTTGACCATCCCTGAGAGTTAAGGCCATTCCTTAACTATGAGGCTGAACCATCCCGAAGACAAGCATTATAACTCTTGGCCTTTCCATATAGTTCTTGAACAAGAGAACCCCAGAAATGTTGGTCCTGCCCTTCACCAAGCAAGTCGAGGGTCCTGAGCCCAATTGGAACCATCAGCTCTTCTGTGCTTAGCGTGTAAACTGCAAGCCTAGAATGAACAGACTGTCCCGCCACCTGAGCCCTAAGAGTGCTGGAACCCTCCCCACCCCTACCCTATAGTCAAACATTTTTCTAGCAGAGAGGTTATGGGAAGGAGAAGCTGGATTTACTAGCCGTCCCCTTGGCCTGCTGCTGCCCGACTTCCTTCGGGCTTACCAGACCGATGTTTAGGCGCCAGACACATATGCAGCCTGCCATTTGCGTGTCTGTGTTAAAGTTGACTTAATTAGGAGAGTTTACCTCAAATAAATGCTTAAATGAATTCTCTTAGCAGTGTAGCATATTTTTTGTCTACTGCCTATTGCTGTGCCTTGTGGCTGGAAAAGAACAGAGCGTATGAAGCGCACCGCAGCTCGGAAGTCATGTTTACATGCATTGATGTGCAGTAGGAAAAGAAAATGTGACTGGGGTCAAGTGAACTCCTGTAGGATAAATAGAGATAAATAATTCAGATTCTCATTATAATAGAGGCATATAGCTCCCGTGCGTCGGCGTGCCCCAGCCTTCGTGTGAATTGGTATGCAGTGGCTGTTCAGGGTCCGTAACATGTAATCTAGCATTAATATTAACATAAATCAGAGGCAGGAATTAGCACTCTTTCTAAAGTCTTATAGGATAACTGAATTCACACTATATTGTTTAGTCCTCCTGGGCATTTTCATAATCATGTAATAGAAATGTTGAGGTAGTTGAGATATTCTTTATATGACTCCTTGAAAGAATCTTTTAACACAATGTCTTTAGTAGACAGCTTTGATAGAACGCATTGAACAAAAAGAAATATGCCTATTTGGGTAATATGGGTATGTTTCATTAGCTCAGCCTGCAGCGATATGACATTACATTCTAAAAGGAATACAATTAATAACAATGAGAGAATTTTAGCTCTCAGAGTGTAGCTGGAGGAAACTGAGCTCGGTGTCAGGGCAATTAAGTCGAGGCTCCGCATTACCTTTGTCTGCACACCCTTAACATCATCCTGCCGCAATGTGTTGAATAGGTTATTTCTTTAGCGCAGAATTGGTAATTTATTTTGATGTTTCCTATAATTCAGACCACCATAATAAAAAATGATTCTCTCTCTCTCTTTGCAGGTAGGAAAAAAAAAGTATTTAAAAATAACCAGCTAGTCGAAATGAACATTCCTCTGGACCAGCATGGCTTCCATTCTCCGGTGAGGGAAGAAATGGTTGCTTAAGAGGGACACATCCACAACTGCTTTGGACCAAACCATCCAATTGGTGCAACTGAAAAGTAGGAAATAAGTCAGCAGCCCGGGATAGTCCACAGGCGATGGGGGAAGTCAGGAAATCTCATTTTAAATAAAAACAAACTGGGGAGGAAGTTATACTTTGAGATGATGAAAATAATCAACAGGGGTATGATTTCATCCACGTTAACCTTCATGTTGTACGTTAAACACAGTGATGGTTCTGGAAGGGGAGGATGCCCCAGGGCCTTGGTAGCTACGATTTCTTTGTAATCTCTGAAGCAGTTTTGTTGCCCTCTGCACTCCTGAAATGGCTCCGGGCTCCCTTTACTGGTCCGTTTTCATACGCGTAACACAAGATAGAATGGTTCACAACCTGAGAACTCTGCTCTTAAAAAATGTATGATAAATACGCAGGTTTAAACATCCCATCTCGGTGAGTCCTGTCTGCTTCAAGCTTTGGGAGACATGATTCTGTTTGGGCAAAGCGGGGTGGTGGGGTGGTGGTTGTAGGTGGTGAGGAAGGGGTGTGGGCAAAAAGAAAGGGAGAGAGAGGAGACATGGCTCAGGCTAGTTGTAGATAGTGAGGAAGGGAGGCTGTAAGAGGAAGGGGGGAAGAGTGAGAAAGAGAGCGAGAATAAGCGAAAGATGGAGAGACCCTTACCAATCATTCCTCCTGGCCCCAATTGACCCTGATGGACTTTTCTAGGTGAACATCTACAGCCCGTAAGCAGGTGTCTAGAAATGTTGCTTGCTGCGTCTAAGCCTTGGGGGGATTAATACACAACTCCATTTCCACTCATGAGTGATGTATTAAAATTTTGTAGCTAATAAATTCTTAATCGGAGAGGCTCCGGGTTATTCCTGACTTACACAGCTACTTGGTTAATGGAATACCAGCCGGGCCCTCGCGTGGGCTGCCGGTTATTTTCCGCCCTCTTTTCCCAGCGCGGTCGGCCTGACTGCCAACTTCCTCTTCCTGTGACCACTGTTCAGTTCCTGCATATATGCAGAAGCACACACCTCTTCAGACAATTAAATCACACCAAACTGCTCAGGGACTGTCGACCTGCGAGTGTTATGTGAGCAGTCGCCCACCCCTGCTAAGTATTATTGACAAATCCATCAAAGGCAGTGATGCATTGGTTTCCACCTTACCTAGAAGGACACTGGGGCAGCAGTGACATGCTGTCACCGTGGTAACTGCGGCTGAAGTGAACAGCCTGTTGGGATAGGTGACCTCTGTTGGCAGTGTGCCTAGAGATGTCGTGCTCGCCTGGCAGCCATGTCACGGGGACCCCAAGGAGCAGCCCAGTGCCCTGAAATTGATTCATTAGGCCCTAAAGGTATCGATCGTTCCAATTTGCAGGAATTTATTATATTGATATTGGACTGATTAACATTTTGTGCCAGACTGGTTCGATATGTGCTTGTAACAGCTTTTAATGATTAATTGACTTTTATGATTCCATCTCAGGGCTGTCAGTGAGCTGTGAACTGTGGGCAGGCTCCTTCCTGGGCTGTCTCTCAAGTGGCCCAGGGCAGTGATTGAATACCTCGGAAATTAGTGTCCTTGCTGTCTCATTTTATGAAAGATAAATGCTATGACATTTAATGCAGACCTTAATTTAGAACAGAACTAAGCAGATCATTTTGCAATTTAATCATAAACAGGTAAATATCAAAACTTGTTTAGCATTTTACCGGTTAAGCACACAGAAAACAAGAGGCGAAGCCGAGCAGGCACCGGGGGAGCCGGCAGAAGCCAGAAGAAAATCATCAGGCCGGGTTTTAATAATCGCCTGATTTAAGAAAGCCAAACTCCGGGCCCATTTTTCAGCCCACCGTACACTGCGCTCATTCACTCGGTGGCCAGCCAAGGGCGTGCCCGCCTGGCACATGCTGAAAAGTTAGCATTTACCCTGCCCGGCCGCAGGCAGCACTGCAATATTGCCTGGTGAGCGGAGGAAAATACATGGACGGGTTTGTCACAAATGTAGATAGCAGAACCAGGGAGACGCTCTAGTTTAATATGTGCCCTTGACATGTAATAAGGAGACCATCAGATTCAGCATGGTTTATGTGTTACCTAAAACAACCGTAAACATTTTGAAAAGGCGCAGGAGAAGACGAGGCTTCATTGTGCTCTCTAACAAGAGAGAGAGAGGAGCGGGGAGGCTGGGGGCTGTCAGCTCACACCTTCTTGCATTCATATTTAAAGCATATTTCCTTCCTTTCATTTTAATTAAAAGACTTAAGTTAGGGGAAAACTGTCTAAACATCATGTCAAATTATTCATATTTGTACATATAAGGAATAAAGTGAAATCGTTCCCCTGCGTACGCGTTGCCTCTCTTCTTCACCCACCCCACCGTTTTCCATCCAGTCGCGCGGGAGGACGGCCGGCGTGATTTGATGTGCGGCTGTCAGTTGCTAACGTGCCACCTCACCATGGGCAGTATACATATTTTATGGCCCCGGCAGGAGATGAGGGCCCACCATAGCCTTTTCATTTTCCCCGGCCCTCCATGGGTGAGGATAATAAGAGGCCGCAAGTCAGGGGTCACAAAGACTGCAGTCACCTTGCCCGAGAAGCAAACCTCAGCTCTTGGCTTCGCTCATCTTCTGAGGAAGACCTAGGCCACCCCTCGGCCTGAGTTCATAGACGACTCCCTAGCATCATTTCCACCTGCGTTTGCGCTTATGATTGTGCATTTGAGATGCTTTTATCTGATGGAAAACGGGGCTTAATTAGGCTTCTCAGAATGTGTGGATACATATATACATAGATGCACATATGGGCGATCTTTGAATAGATGCATTACACCAGTCTGATCTGACGCATCCTTAACTCCCTGGCTGTTCCGAATGATGAGTCTAGTTTGGCATTGCTTGCCTTTGGCTACGTGGGGTATCATGACGCCCCTCTGTTCAGTGTACAAAGTAGAGCGAGAACTGGAGCTCTGGGAAACCTCAAAGCACTGCCCTCCAGTTTTGAAATTGAGAAAGTAGAGACATAATTGCTTTTGTTGGATTGGAATCCCAAAGAGCAAAAGACTTAAAAAAAAAAAAAAACTGCCCTTCCTTTGGTTTTACATCTCCTCTCTTTTTGGCTACTGTTCATTGTTCTGCATTATATCCCTTACAGAACAATCTTTTCTGAGCCAATATTTTCTTATGCTACAGGATAACTTGGATCCAGGGTATTTAATCTGATCCAACCCCACAGAAACCCATAATAGACTATGACACCACCACATACAGATACATTCTATAGTGAGCGCTAGGTTTTGTGCTAGAGGATCGGATTCCCTCCTGTGTGCCAGAAATGCTCTATCCCCAAGGCACAGAGGTGTGGGTCTGGGTCTCCCCTGCACTGGAAGAAGAAAGGGGAGAATCTGGCTCCTTCCAGAAGCTCTGCGCTGAGTCCAAACTGGTGTGCTCTCATGGCCATGTCCCTTCCTGTCCACGCATTACCCCCGTACGCACACATCCAGGCACGCACAGCCAACCCCCGTATGCACACATCCAGGCACGCACAGCCAGCCCGCTGGTGTGTTGGTGCTATGCCGGTGTATATACGCACACATCCAGCCACGCACAGCCAGCCCGCTGGTGTGTTGGTGCTATGCCGGTGTGCTGCCAGGTCTCTTCCCCTCAGCAAGAACAGCACCGCAGAGCCCCCGTCCTCGTCATAGACTTCAGATTGCTCAGCTCGGTCAGAATCATCACTCTCACTTTTCCTGCTTTCGTGCCGCCGGGAGAATTTTCAGCAGTAGCCCTTGAATGCTATCCTTCCTCTTTGCTCCCAGCTAACCAAATAACTTTCTGTATCTATTTCATCTTCAGGTTCAGCTGTCAGATACCTGTCGTACAATTAGCAAGAATGCCGTGAAAATTTTAACAGAAAAAAAAGTTGATTCCCCCAAGTGAACTACTTATAATGTATTCTTTGCATATTCTGTGGTTATTTGCCTTCAAAATGCTTACCTTTGTTCTCTTCTTTTTGGTCATTTTACTGGGGGCTCATGCAACTCTTCTCACAAGCCACCCATCCATCTACTGCATTAAGCACTTTTACACGTTTGTTGCCATCACCATTTTCAAAACATTTTCTTCCTACTTGAGCCCTTGGTATCAGCTCCTCATTTTCAAATGCTTACCTTTTAGTGAGCCTTTCAAGTCAGGCAGAGGACGGACCAAAAAAACAAAAAGTGGTAAATGATCTTATTCTAAATCAAACTCACGTGTAAGGAAAATATATGGAGACACACGACCAAGAAAAACCAAAACCACTGCCATCAAGTTGATAGGGAATCAAAGTGACCGTCCAGGTCAGGATCGGATCGCCCTACTGCCCTACTGGGTAGCAAGACTGTTATCATTACGGAAGCAGACTGACACATTTTTCTCCTACCACCAATCTTTTGTTTAGTGGTCAGCTGTGTTAACCACTGAGCCACTGGGGCTACTTCAAAGACACGAATAGACAAAAATTCAGTCACTCATTAAAAAAAATACTTTGCTCCACGTGTTTTATTAGAAAGAGCTCTCAAAGAGCCGCTGCTGTTTGGTATGGCTTATCTCATGTTGCTCTTAGAGACCATGGAGGGGGTTACAACTCATAGTGGTCTCATGTACACGAGAATGTAACACAGCCTGGTCCTGCTCCATCCTCACAACTGTTAAGTTGGAGCCCCATTGCTCCAGCCATTGTGCTCATCCATCTCGTTGAGAGTCTTCCTCGATTTTGATGATGGCCTCCTACTACTGGACAACATGCTATTCTTCTCCACGAGCTGGTCCTTCCTGATAACGCAGCCAAAGTGCATGAGATGGAATCACCTGTAAGGAGCATTTTGGCAATACTTCTTCCAAGATGAGATTTTGTTGTTCTTCTAGCAGGCCACAGTATGTTCAATACTCTTCCCAACATCACGATTCTAAAGCATCGGCTCTGCGGTCGTCCTTATCCATTGTCCAGCTTTCTCATGCATGTGACGCCATTGAAAAGACCGGGACTTGAGTCAGGCCCACTTTAGATCTCCAAGTGACATCCTTGGTGTTCACGGTCATGGTCATGATATATGCAAATGATCTGCACGTGACTACTTGTACATAATAGAAATTCTAGTACCAGACACTTTACATTTTTGATACTACAATTTCTATTATTATATTGAAATTTTATTCAATCCGTATTGCCTTCAGAATAAATAAGCTGCACACACCACTTCTCAGTCTTTGGCTAGAATCAAGTGTAGAATCAACAATGGAATCCATTATGATAGTTTGAAGATTTAGCTATTTATTTATAATCAGATTTGTATGCCTTTAATCAAAATGCTATTCCCATGAAAAGATGCATACACAGGTCTAGGTTCCCTTTGGAAAACATATTCTTTTTTTTAGTTACTTCACTAGCCACACGAATTGGTGTTAATCAACTTAAGCCTAGTCAAGTATATGCCTTCATTTAGCTTCATCAGGCCTCAAAAGGAAAAACAAAACAAACGGACTTCCATGTTTGGGTTGTTGGAGGGGTGCTGACATCCCAGCAAGCAACCAGTGTTCCTCAATAGTTAAGCACTGGTTGGAATGTGTACAAACCATCTGGTTCGAGAGGATATTTCATTTTTTATTCAAATGTTTCCACGGTGCACAAACTAACAAACTGATTCTGGAGCCACGTCTGCCTAATTTTTAAAACCAGCACCTTTTCCCCTTAAAGTCTCTGGTCACTTTCCCTGCCTCCAGCTGAGTCACCCCCCACCCTGGCTCTGGTTCTGTGCCCATGGCTGTGTGTTTCAGGGGGGTTGTGGCCTGAGGGGTTGGTCTCCTGGGAGGCTGTGTAGTCAATCACTCCCCTTGGCCCCCATCTCTCCTTTCTTCGTATTTTAATGAGGAGTAGACGTGGAGGAGTAGAGGGACATTTCATAACAAAACCCGGGTGCCATCCAGTGGATTCCAATCCATGGCAGCCCCATGTGGTCTAGAGTTGAACTACACGCCATAGGGTTTTGAATCCTTTTCCGTGACTTACCAGACCTTTCTTCCACACCATCCCTGGGTGGATTTGAACTGCCAAGTTCCCCCACACTTGCCAGGACTTGGGACACAGAGAATTGATCCCCATTTCTCAGTGAAGAAGCTCTTGGTAGATTGCATAGGAATCAACACTCAGAATAATTAAGGCTCTACTATTTGCTGAGAAAGGTTGACAGATGAGTCTACCCAGAGGCACCTCAGAAGAAAGGCTTGGTGATCTACTTCTTAAAGAAATCAGCCGCTGAAAACCCTGTGGACATAACTCTAACCTGACACCCATGCACGGGCCTCCAGGGGCAGACAGTGACTGGTTGATTGATGGCCAGGGACTCGGGATTGACATTGGACTCTCGGTGCTGGTGTGATCTTAGGCAAACCTTTCACTTGGTGCTCCTGCATTTTCCTCAGTGATACAATAAGGTTCTATGGACTGTAAAATGTTCTACCAAATTCGCTGCTTCATTCGTGGTCTGGTTATTAAACATCCACTTGTTCCCTCCCATCCCATATCACTCACCTTACATTTTGGACTCAGGCTATTCTGGGATTTTAATGGAAGATTCTAAGGAGAGAAGAGAAAATAGAGACATATAAGGTAGGAACTCAGAAGTCCAACTCAGTTTTAGGGCTGGCCCAAATCAGCGTGGCTGAGATTAGAAAGACGAGGTGTTGTTAGGTACGGTCTCTACACTTGTGCCTAGGCCCGCATGCCTGACCTGAGAGAGCTGTGAATTTTGAGAAATCCAGCTTAACTGGAACAGGCCTGCTGGCCATGGAGGTCAGCGTCCAGGCTTCCACCAGGTTCCTGCGGCGGTGCAGCGGAGAGCAGAGTGCCATGGGGAAATGAACCGGAGAGACCGGGGAGGAACCGGCGTTTAACCTGTCCATACTATAAATGTGCCCTTTGCCAGGTCAACTCGAAGGCACGACCTCAGGTGTGTCTGCTAAGTGTGCTATTGATGAGTAAGGCTGTGAAGTGGTCAAGCGCAATTAAGTGAAATACAGTTAATACAAAGGCATAGACAGTATAATGCAGGTGTGATATAAGTGACTGAATGCTGAAAGGCAATGCGCAGTCTTCATAGCACACTCCTGGGGAGTCTGGGGCTCTTTAACACAGCTGCATCTCACTTGGGGTCTAGTCTCAAATCCATTCCCTTTGGGCTATGCCATGACCCTGGACAACACCACAGATGGGCAAACATAAACTTGGTGGGTGGGCGGAGTTGCAGGGCACAGAATGGATTGTGGGACCCTGTGCACAGCCAAGTTGGAGGCCTAGCTCCAAAAGGACAGAGATATGGGGCGGTGGGGTGCGCTACACGGAGCTGGAAAGTTCTCAGTCACAACTGATCTCCTGCTCACCTCTCGTTTATTCCTACCTCCACCTTGGCTACTGGACTCTGGTCTCTGCTCCTGAGTTCCTGTTCCCTGCTGCCGGGGCTTCCTCTGTTTATTGCCTGATAATCTGCCTTAGTGTCCTACCAGGGAGAAAGACGACTTTCTACTCCCAGACACAGTTATGGTCTCAGGAACCCCCAGGGGATCGCTGTGAGTTAGCACTGACTCTGGGGCAGCAAGTTTGTTTGTGAGTCAGACTTGCCTGTGCTCACTAAGTCACCGACTGGCAGGGCACAACTGGCCCTCCTTGGAAACGGCCTGAAGTTGCCTACCGAGGCAGACACACTTGTCAAGACAAGTTGGCTTGATGCGTGCATGCATCAAATGACAGTCAGTTGTGACCCAGCGGACTCAGTGGAATTATAAAAGTACTCAAAATGTTCAAATGAATGAGCTTACTTCCCAGTGTTGAATGAGCTTACTTCCCAGTGTTGTTGTTTTAATCCATCAAAACTGCATTTATCTCTGAGGTTAGGCAATGTGGGCACAGGAAGGAGGAAAGCACAGACTCGTGGTAGGAGTCGGGGGGTGGGGGGGATGGCGAGACTTTCTCATTAGGGCTTGTTTGTCTCCCATGGCGGTTCTGTTTTCCCTGTGTTTGGATATCTGGGAATATATTCTTCAAATTGCATGTTAATTACCACATTTGTGGCTTCCGTAGTATCAGACATTTTCAGGAAATATTGCAGTTATAATTTCCAGATTAATAAAACTGGAGACCAAGTTGACCCGGTGGACATGATTTACTGAACTTTTCAGAAGGCTTCTGATAAGGCCCCTCATAAAAGGCTATTAAGGAAAATAAACAACCAGAAGGTAGAGAGCAAAATCCTGTTAATTACAGCTTCCAAAGAAGCTGAAGCAAGTGCAGAGATTCACAACGACCTGGTTGTTGTTTGCTGTTTACATGAAATATATGGAAAATCGGTAGTGAAGAATTTTAAAAATAAAAATAACCCTTGAGTTTCCATCAAGTCTGATTTCCTTTGAAATTGTAACCCTGTGAATCCAGGGTGGATGATCCCTTCAGGACCAGGGGTGTGAGGGGCGATACTGGGAGACTAGAGGGTGAGTGGGATGGAAAGAGGGAACCGATTACAAGATCTACATGTGACCTCCTCCCTGGGGGACGGACAACAGAAAAGGGGGTGAAGGGAGATGCCAGACAGGGCAAGATATGACAAAATAATAATTTATAAATTATCAAGGGCTTATGAGGGGGGGGGCAAAAACGAGGACTTGATGCAAAGGGTTTAAGTGGAGAGCAAATGCTTTGAAAGTGACTAGGGCAAAGAATGTACAGATGTGCTTTATACAATTGAAGTATGTATGGATTGTGATAAGAGTTGTATGAGTCCCTAATAAAATGTTAAAAGAAAGAAAGAAATTGTGACCCTCTAGAGAAGTAACCAAAACCAGGGATCTGAGCACAGCTCCAAACAGAAAGGCGTGGCTTCACTTAAAGTAAAGGAGGTGCTACCGGGATAGGAGCAGGTGAAGAACACACACACACACACACACACACACACACAAACATATGCTGGAATACACTACAATCTGGGTGGTAGGTCTAAATTTAATAGGTTGTTTTTTTGTTGTTGTTGTTGAAGTTGTAGATAAGCTCCTTTAGGAAAATACCATATTTAGAGGAGGGTGAGCACCTGCATAGAAAGAAAACCCCAGGCCACCAACAGAGTAGGTAGCTCTATGGGAGTCCCTGGGGCTTCCTGTGAACTGTGGGGCTCTTCCTAGCTGAGGGAGGAGGTGAACTGAGGCCAGGTGTCTAATGCACAGTACAGGAAGCCTCACAGTATGCAAGGTCATCTGCTTTTAGCATGTCTGTCCTTGTAGGAAAAGGAGCCCTGCTGGCCTAGTGGGTTACATGTTGACCTGAACTTGCAGGTCAACAGTTCAAAACCATGCACTGCTCCTTGGGAGAATTATGAGGCTTTCTGCTCCATGAAGCACGTGTACAGTCTGAAACTCATGTGGACAGTTCTACTTTGCTCTGTAGCACGGGTTCTCAACCTGTAGATCATGACCCTTTTTTTGGGGGAGGGGGGTGTCAAACAATCCTTTCACAGGGGTTGCATGGTTCATAATAGCAGCAAAATTAAAGTGATGAAGTAGCAACAAAAATAATTTTAGGGTTGGGGGGGTCACCACACCATGATGAATTGTATTAAAGGGCCGCGGCATTAGGAAGGTTGAGAACCACTGCCCTATAGGGTTTATGAGTCAGAATCAACTCGCTGGCAGTAAGATGATACCCTAATAGAACTGTTTTGGGCCATGTCTAGACAGATTCACTCGAAAGTCTGAATTTTAGCCTCGTGTCAAAATGCCTCTGGGCCCCAGTGGCAGAAAAGTTTGAGTTCCTGGAGAGGCACCTCAGAAGTAAGACCTGGCAATGTACTTCTCAAAAGCCAGCCATTGACGACTCTCTAGAGCACACTTCTACTCTGACACGGGAAAGACTGTTTGCATCTAGTCAACGCAGTTCACCTGCCTTGCCCAGGTGTGTATTCCTTTGGTCTCTGAGGCCTCTCTTGGGCTTATTCTGTCTCAATGTGCACATCCTGTTACCTTGTGAACACCTAGGGGCACCTGTATTCAGTGCAACCAGATGCCCTGAATCAGACAGACCCTCTTTCCCGGTTATTATTTCTCCCCTTGGGGGGATGCAATTCAGCTTGCAGTGTGTGGGAGTGCAGGACAGGGGAGGGAATGCGAGTGGCCTCTGCAGACTGAACTGTGGGCTGGACCTCAGACCATGCGCTTTGTTTCTGAGTAACTCACTGCTCTTTGTCTGAGTAACAGCCGGCCCTCAAAACAAATTTTAAAAATGATTTGCTGTGGAAAAAATTATTTTGAGGTCAAGCAGATATAAAATTTGCAACAAAATGTAAGCAGACTTCTTCTCAACTCATCGAAACACCCTATCTTGTTTCGGAGAAGCTGCCGCATACAGAACAGCCATTTTCAGGTGGAGAAAGCCTCTTCCAGAAGGTCAGGAACCGCTCAGATGAGCTGAGAGCGGGGAAGACTACCAGCCTTGGCAAGGGGAGCAGGTAGGGTTAACATTTAGAAAGCGGTGGAAGAAGACAGTAGATTTACCACTGGTGGGCACTTACTGAAGTTAGGATCTCACCTGGCTTGGCATTTTTCATTTAAGGGAGGACCCCCCCACCCCAACTCCCAGCCCTTACACACACCTGATTCACAGTCTTTAAACAGTCTGTGAAAAAAGGAGAACACCTTGCCCTCAGTAAGCTTTCAGCTCTGGATGACAGAGCATCCATCAGTCTTAGAAGTGAGATGGCTGCTACTGGAGACTCTTTGATGGAACACATTGTAAGTAGGGATTTACCAGTACAATCTGGGAACAAAGTCCACTCAGAAAAGTGACTTCCAAAGGGATCGACTGGGCCAGTTCAATTTAGGCAGAGGGCAGCTGAGGAGCCGATGATAACTGTTTCTGGGACTTCCAAAGAAATGACCTTGACGAACACAGGGTGATCTTGAGGTATTATGAAGATGATCTAAGAAAACAGACAATCACATTGATTAGGAAAAGCCCAGCAAAGTGGTGCCGGGGAATTTTTTCCTTCACAACAATTCATCTGCGAATGATTTCAGGGTGTCAATGGTTAGTCTAGGAGAATTCCACTGGGAATGCTACCCATATCCCCACTACAGTCTTAATCTTGCCCATTCAGATTTCTTTTTGTTCCCAAGCTTTTTAAAGAAACACAATTGGAGTCCTACAGGGATGCAGAAGCTGCCGTTTTGATGCAGTATAGACGCCAGGGCACAGAGTTCGTTGAGGAAGGCTTAGAGCTAGAAACAGCTCCTTCACAGTTGTATAGACCTACATGGAGGCTCCATCAAAAGCAATAGCTTCAAATTTTGATAAATGTGTTTAGTGAAGGTTTCCTGTATTTTGCAGCAGCCTTGTTCACGTATGCTTGTAGAGCTGCCCCACGGGAGCTAGCGCTGCTTAAGCATCTACTTTGTGTAAATCTTCATTCAACTCACGTGATGTCAGTGCAATATATTGTCATTGAAAATATGTATGGATTGTGATAAGAGTTGTATGAGTCCCTAATAAAATGTTTAAAAGAAAAAAGAAAACGTGAGCAGTGTCTATGAATAGTTTTGGCCCAAGACGTTTCTTAGTAAAATGTCAACCATGGCCCTCTGCAGACAACTCCAAGACTGGCATTCCTCAGCTTCATCGCACCCCAGGCAGCATGGTTCTAGACTTATTCTATTCTATTCGTCAGCCTGAGAAACCAGTTGAAAGAGCTCCCTCCTCAGAACGATGGCCTGAATATTTTCAGGGTGAACTCCAGACGTCAGGTGAATAAAAGAGCAACCACTCTCAAACCAGTGGGCCCTGTGCTTGGGAAGTTGAGTCATTGTAAAAGTGTTTTCAATTCATCTTTGCCCACTGGTGTTTACTTTCAGAAAGCAAGTGTGTTGTGGATTGTGTTGTGCGCCCTCTCCCAATGGTATATTGATGTCCTGACCCTTGTACCTGGGAATGTTTTTATTTCATTATTGTTAGGTAGGTTGAACCAGTTCTTACCAGTGAAGCATAGTTCCTGCTCTGAGTGCCTGATCAGATGGCCACACACCACCCGGAGGTGTATCTATAAGCAACAAAGAAATGTCAAGGTTTGCTGGTCTCAACAGAACTTAGAAGCATGGAAGTCTAGCTTTCAGAACTGTGAGAAAATACATTTCTGCTCTTTAAAGCACTCTCTGTTGTGGTATTTGTTATGGGAAAAGTATGTAAAAAGCATGGAGTCCCTGAGCACATCACTGGGTGACTCAGCAGCAGGCCCTGGATTTCAAACTTCATGTTAGCACACCTGCAAGTTGGAGGTGCAGTTAGTATATGCCGTCCATTGTCTGGACAGCTTCATTGTTCTGGGGCCATTCTCTCCTGTAGCCAGTTGGAGTTTTCTATGAATAACTGTATCATTCATAATCCAATGAAATAACATTAATGTCAATGATTAATTCCAGAGGCTAATCTTATAGCCCTCTATGTGGGTAAACCTCTCAAAAATAGCCATCTAATTCGATCTTCATTACTCATCTTCCATCATTATTAATTCAACACATGACTCATTTAAATGGCTAAGTCTTCAAAAATTGAAATGAGTAAATACTAAAGTGACGTGGGATACTCAAAACTGCAACCACTCTCTAAATCTCTACCTTGCACCAAACATATTGCAGGAGGCTATCTTTGATGTGATGGAATTGGGTATTCTTACTCTCACATTAGAGGGTCACTGGGGTGCAGTGACTTCATGTTGAGCTTCCAACCACAGGGTCAACAGTTCAAAAACACTAATCACACTGAGGGAGAAAGATGGAGTTTTCTACTCCTATAAAGAGTCATAGTCTTGGAAACTCACAAGGGCAATTCTACTGTGTCCTACAGGGTTGTTGAGTCAGCAAGGACTCAATGGCAGCGACTCCCATATTAAGGCTAACGGACGGTTTGAAGTTCTTGCTTTTTCACTGGACCACACCCACTGCAGAACAGGTGGCAACGTTAGGACTTCAGAACATGTGGCTTTCTCTGTCCAGCTCTATCATTTGTGATAGCAAGGGTCTATGGCACAGAAGAGTACAGAGTATTGATGACTCTATCAGACTCGCTCTTCATCTCAGAGTTCAGCTCCCAACATCAATGGATTTGGTCTGAGCATGGGTGTGCACATCAGTGAGATGTGTCTCTTCATACTTCAGCCATAATACGTGCTTCAATCTGTATGATGTGCTATAGGCTGTGTCTCAATGATGTTGCTCTCTAACTCCCATGTGAAGCTTTCAGATGGCATATACCATGTTTTTTATGTACTTAGAAACAGCTAGTTGATTCACTGAATTTTTAATCTTTAACACGAATGTTTGATGTTGAGTAGACTGTGCCTTGATATCCTCTGAGAAAAGAAAAAAATTATATAAAAGTCTTATTCCATAAATATTTTATATTTCTCCGAATGACTCTGAAGAGAAATATGTTGATTAAAGAGACGATACTTATCTTCCCCATGTAGATGAGATGCTCATTTTCAAATACATGGCCATGACTTCCCCTGTGAGAAATGTATCCACTTAAATCTTTCTTCAGGATTGGATGGTCTCCCCCAGAAGGACATTTTGATCACCACAAAATACATGAAATGATGCTCATAATCATTAGCCATTACAGGGAGGCAAATGAAAACTACAAGGAGATACCATCACAGCCCTGAAAATATGGCAATGATTCTAATAATAATAATTCAAAAGTTTAAAACAACAGAAAATAACAAGTGCTGGTGGTTTTATGGGAGATTGGATTCTGATACATAACTGAGGGATTGTTAAACAGTAGAGCCATTATGGAAAACCATACGGGGCTTCCTGTAAAAGTTAGAAGTAGAGATGCCTCATGAGTCGGCAGCCCCACTCTTATACAAGAGATATAAAAGCTGTGGCATTCAATAGGCATGTGCACTTGTGTTCACTGCAGAAAAATGATAAACGCAACCTAAGTGCCATGGGTGAGTGAATAGGTAAACATGTTTACATGCATACATGCACACAACGGAATATTATACAACTCTAAAGAATAATGATGAGTTTACAATACCTCTTGTAACGTGGATGACTCTGGAAGACATTATGCTGAGTGCAATAAGTCAATCACAAGAGGACAGAGGTTGCCCAGTCCCACTATTATAAAAAGTCAGGATTAAATATACACAGAGAAAGAAATGCTGGTTAAGAGAGGAGAGGGGTGGGAGTGGCAACCACTTTCTAGCTGGTAATCTCTTGAGAGTTTGGGTGATGGGAAAGACAATACTAAATACGATGAAGTCTGCACAGTTTGACCAAAGAAATACACAGGACAAAGGGACAGCTTTAGTAACTGCTACAACATACACAACAACAGGAGTAGCAATGAGTGGTGACATAAGTAGAAGTGTGTGCGTTTTTTAAGGCCCTTTAGAATGTTGGTGGGAAAAGGGTATCTAAAGATCATTGAAGTTCCCCAGGAAATTTTAGAAGCACCCTCGTGTCTGTAGGCATAGGTAAATATGTGTTTTTGTGGGTCATGTATGTGAAAGTAAATTTTAAAATATTGCTACAAAATCACAGAAAGCTTTCTGAAACAAAATAGCAAAACGTACAACTATTGATTCTCTTCATCCCTTCCACATACATCTACACGCTTCTGAAGGCAGTGTGTCCATCTCTCTTGCCATCGCATCCAAATGTTATGCTCTCTCATTTACACCCTGTCAGAAGGGACAGTTTTGGGCATCTTCAGGGTACTTGATTTGTTGTCCTTTTCAATATGCTTTGTGTTTTTTTTTTATGCTTTGTGTTTTAAGAACAAAAAGAAGTCTGGAGGGGCAAGACAAGGCTTATGAGGTGGATGGGTGAGGTTTTCAGTGAAACGCTCATGGGAAAGTCCTTGCTAGCCTGAAAGAATGAGTAGCACATCTATCTGTCTGGGTCTTTGTCTCGCCATTACAATGTTCAATTGTCCTAAAACTTCTCCATAATGTGTCCCCATGAGTAATACTGAGAAAACTTGTCTGCAGTCATTCTAATTACAGAAACATGTTTAAAAGTTTGATGTAGTACCCATGAAGAACACAGCTTTCCCCCAGATCCTGAATGCTTCCTCCCCACAACTACCATGATCCAAATTCTACCTTGCAGGACTGGATAGGGCAGAGATTGTACACTGGTGCATATGGGGGCTGGAGGCACAGGGAATCTAGGTGGGATGATACCTTCAGGACCAGGGGTGTGAGGGGCGAGGCTGGGAGAGTGGAGGGTAAGTGGGTTGGAAAGGGGAACTGATTAAAAGGATCCACATGTGACCTCCTCCCTGGGAGAGGGACGGCAGAGAAGGGGGGAAGAGAGACTCCAGATAGGGCAAGATATGGCAAAATAACAATCTGTGGATTATCAAGGGCTCATGAGGGAGGGGGGAACAGGGAGGGAAGCGGGGGGGGGAAGAGGACCTGATGCAGAGGGCTTAAGTGTAGAGCTGATGCTTTGAGAGTGATGAGGGCAAAGAATGTACGGATGTGCTTTATACAATTGATGTATGTATATGCATGGATTGTGATGAGTTGTATGAGCCCCTAATAAAATGTTTTTTTTTAAAAAGGTTTTTGTTTGGAATAAATCTGTGCATGCATGAACTTGAACCCTAGAGCACCACTGGTTTCCTTACCTATGTATATCCACATTATAACAAAACACGGGGGGCCGCAGTGCCTTCTCTAGGAAAGGGCCTCCTAAGCAAATCCTAACAATTTACAGGGTTGATTTACAGGGATAACTGAATCAATTAGCATCATAGCATTGATAAAATTCATGTTTATTTCTAAAACCACCTGAAGTCTTAAAAAAGTTTATGAACAGCCATCTGAGATACAACTGTTGGTTGAAAGACCCACAGAAGGAGCTCTTCCATAGGACTAATAACCCATAGGAACCACAGCTTCCTCTAAATGGAGACCAGGAGACCTCAATGGGGCCGCACTCCTGCTTTTAAAAGTTCTGCCCAGCAACAGAAGACTCCTGATAGAATGAGAGAGAAAAACCTAGATGAAAATGCCCAAGAATGTCCGGAGTTACTGGACGGGCAGAGACCAGAGGAACTCTTGAGACTATTGCCTTAAGATCACCTTTGACCTTGGCACTGAAGCCACTCTCAGAGGCGACCCTTCAGTCACATAACTTAAAATAAATACTGCCATGTGTGAGAGATATTTTCTTTAAACTATCAATTATATGAGACCAACTGACTAAAATTATGCAATAGCAAGGATGAGGAAGGCAAGGAGAGAAAGGGCGGATAGATCAATGGAAACAGAACAAACAGAGTGGAAATAGTGAGAATGCTGACACATCATGAAGTGATAACCAATGCCATGGAACAAATTGTCGAATGATAGCCTAGTTCCCTGTGTAAATTTTCACCCAAAACATGTTCAAATACATATATCTTAAAGTTGAGTTGTCTTTAATTCCTTTTATTACATGTTTAACTTTTATTTCAATTTTTTTGAACTAATGTGCCTGAATATTTAGTAAAAAATTTTGAGATCCCCCAGCTTCAAAAATGAACTATAATACAAATGTTTAAGCCTTATACATAATAAGCATGCACTATATATTCATAGTCATGCACTTGATCACTATTAAATATTTGTCAATTTTACTGTATGAAAATATCAACACAATTATCATATAATATGCAGTTATAAAATATTGATATATATTAATGTGTTCTAAAATATAAAAATATATTACATTTAATTACATACCACAGGGCTAGTATATCTAAATAAACTCACTTCCATTGAGTCGATGCAGACTAATGGCAATCCTACAGGACAAGATAGAACTGGCCCTGTGAGTGTACAAGATGATACTCTTGACATGAGTAGAAAGTCACGTCTCTCTTCTGAGGAGCAGCTAATAGCGTTGAACTTTTGACCACGCAGTTAGCAATGTAGCACATAAGCACTACACCACCAGGGTAAGTAGGATGCTTTAAAGAGATCCCGAATGGAAAAGACTTAGTGTTTATTGAATACTTAGTGAATATCAAGTTTGCTGCTAGATGCTTCATCAAGCATCTCCTTTAGTCCTCAATAAAATACAAAAAGTATACAAAACAAGTAACTCACCATGATCAAGTGGGATTCATACCAGGGCTGCAGGGATGGTTCGACATACGAAAGACCATTAGTATAATTTGCCACATTGACATGAAAAATTATAAGAACCGCATGATATTATTGATAGATGCGGACAAAGCCTTCGACAACATCCAACACTCATTCCTATTTAAGACACTCGAGAAGATAGGAATTAAAGGAACATTCCTCAAGATAATACAAGCTGTACATGAAAAACCAACAGCCAACATGGTAGTCGATGGAAAAAAGATGAAAGCAATCCTACTGAGAAAAGGGATCAGACAAGGATGCCCCTTGTCTTGTCCCCACTCTTACTTAACATTACACTGGAGGTTCTAGCTAACAACATAAGGTAAAGAATAGACATCAAACATTTTTGTCTGTGGAAGGAAGAGGAAAAGCTCTCATTATTCACAGATGATATGATTTTATATAGAGAAAATCCCAAAAACTTCACAGGGGGGGGGGGCGGGTTCTGGAAGTGATAGAGCAGCAGTTCTCAACCTGTGGGTCATGACCATCTTAGGGGTCAAATGACCCTTTCATAGGGGTCACCAGATTTATAACAGTTGCAAAATTCCAGTTATGAAGTAGCAATGAAAATAATTTTATGGTTGGAGGTCACCACAATACAAGAAACTGTATGTGTATTAAAGGGTCACAGTATTAGGAAGGTTGAGAACCACTGTGCTAGAGGAAGATGGCAGAGTGGCAGGATACAAGATCAACAAACAGAAGTCTATCGGACTGCTGTACACATCAGACAAGACCATGGAAAAGGGGGATCAAAAAGGTAGTACCCTCCACAATACTCAGACACAAATTAAAATATCTAGGGATAAACCTGATTAAAAGTAGAAATATGTATTTGTACGAGTAAAACTACAGAATACTAATACAAAAAAAACAAGAGTGATCTCAACAAATAGAATACCCCATGCTCGTGGATTGGAAGACTCAATATAGTAATAATGTCAGTTCTGCCAAATGCACTATATACGTTTAATGGCATCATCTTTCTTCAAATAATCGAAAAAACTGATTACCAACTTCATACCGAGAGGGAAGAAGCCCAGAATTAACAGAGAACTCCTCAAGAAGGACAGAGTGGGAGTGCTTGCTTAACCTGACTTTAGCATCTATTAAACAGCCCCGGTGGTAGAAACAGTGTGGTGTTGGTATAATGACAGATTCTCAGACCAATGGTAAAGAACTGAAAACCCAGAAGTAAAATTTTCAGCATACAGACAACCGATCTTTGATAAGGATTCAAATAATATCAAATGAGAAGAAAATGCCCTCTTCAACAAGTAGTGTTGGAAAAAAGATGGATTTCTACCTGAAGAAAAATGAAGCAAGACTGTTACCTCGCTTCATGCACAAGAACAAACTCAAGATGGATCACAGACCTTGAAGTAAACTCCCCAACTATTAGGATCATCAATGAGGGAATTGGGACAAAAGTGAGAGCTTTGGTGCAGGGAATACACAGGCTATCAGAAATAGGGAAGGACATACACACAGAGGAGGCACAAACTGACAAGTGGGATGTACTGCAGATAAGACACCTGTGTACATTGAAAGAATTCACTGAGAGTAGTAAAAAAGCCCACCGACTGGGAAAAAACCTTTAGCAATGACACATCAGACAAAGGCCTTATTACTAAAATCTACAATACTCGACCAGCAAACAATAAGAAAAAGCTAATTGCCCACTAAAAAGGTAGGCAAAGAACCTGAACAGAAGTTTCACAAAGGCGGGAATCTGAGTGGTCAATAAATATAGGAGAAAATGTTCTCTATCACTAGCCATAAGAGAAATGCAAATTAAAACAACGATGAGATGCCACCTAATACCCTGAAAGATCGCCCAATTCAAAAATCAGAAAGTAACAAGTGTTGGAGGGGCTGTGGTGAGATAGGAACTCTGGTCCACTGCTGGTGGGCCTGTAGGTATGTACAGTCATTATGGAAGTCTATTTGGCGAGATCTAAAACAGATGGACATTGAACTACCATACGACCCAGCAATCCCCCTACTGGACATATACCCAGAAGAGGCAAGAAAGAAATCATGGCTCCAATCTGTGCTCCAGTGTTCATTGCAGCACAGTTCACAATTGCAAGGAGTTGAAAACAACTCAAATTTCCATCAGTGGATGAATGGATGAAAAATGGTGGTACATACATGCAATGGAGTACTACGCATCCCTAAAAAGCAGTGATGAACACATGAAGCCCATCGCTGCATGGGAAGAATTGGAGGAAATTATGCTAAGTGAAGTAAGCCAATCACAAAAGGACAAGTACAGCATGAATCTGCTGAGGTAAACTTAAAAATACAAAAGGGGCATAGGGTAAAATCTACTATATACACATATTCCTGAGGTGAGGTCCAGGTACTATGGCTGGGGCCACACAAAATCCAGGCATACAAATGGCAGTCAGCTAAAAAGGAGGGGAAAAGAAAGAGAGAGAAGGGGGAAAAAAGACATGGTAGCAGGGAACAGGGTGCTAACCCATCCAAGGGGAGGGTATTGTTTATTTCTCCACAGGAGAGGGAAACAAGGACCAGACTTCAAGTGAGCCAAGACATGAATGTAACCTACTGGAATGAAGCAGGGAACCAACAGAGAGATCTGTAGGACTGGCCACAATCCCAACTACATGGACCCCCACACCCACACCCCAAGAATGCACTTCAGAGAACAGCACTGAAGCAGCAGCTCAAGGAAGAGGCACTTCTGATCAGGAGCAAACAATGAAGAGGGAAGGAGAGAGCGTGGAACACATCCTGGCCTACCAAGCCCCAAGGATGATATTCCTGCTCAGAGCAGCCAATGCAGAGAGGACCATAGGGCCAGCCCTACCTTGAGTCAAGAGGTCTCTCACTGACCCATAGCAGTATGGGGGACAACACTAGAGACACAGTGTGGGAATTGTGCTGGATCTGACCCCATCACACCAAGGCGAAACACTAAGGGCTTGCAACAGAGCAGCAAGGGGAGCAAAGCAACGAAGTCCCCTGGGAATACCAAAAATAGACTTTGGGACCAGGGCATGGCAACCTATCAGACATGACTGGAAAAGTCAACAAACAGACCTGGAACTATTTATAGGTTTTTCTTTTTTGTTGTTGTTTTGCTTTCTTTTTCTTTCATGGTTTTGTTTTGCTTTGTCTTGTTTTTGTGCTTATTATTGTTTCTGCATGTCTAGCTAGATAAACAGGATAAACAATCCAGAGACAAAAACAAGAACATCTGGGCTAACAGTTCTGGAGGACACAGGAGAGGGGAGGCCAGGGAAGGAAGGGGGGGGGTGTTAAAAAAAACAACCCAGGGACAAAGGAGCAGCAAGTGATCTAAAATCAATGGCAAGGAGGGCATAGGATGTCTGGTGGGTCTTAATCTGGGACAAAGTAGCTGAGAGGAATTACTGAAACACAAATGAAGGCTGAACATGATAGTGGGTCAAGAAGAAAACAAAGGAGATAGAGGAAGGGACTAGGAGGCAAAGGACATTTATAGAGGTATGTGTTAGTCTGGGTATATTACAGAAATTCATTTATAAGAGAGAATTTTATCTAAAAGTTAAGTGCACATCAAGAAAACATCCCAACCCAGTGCTGCCCAAGCCCACATGTCCAACATTAACCCACATGTCCGACACCAATCCACAAAGTCCTCCTCCATCTCACAAAACACACACTATGACCCCGACTGCAGGAGGAAAGCCGAGTCAGTGAGCGTGTAAGCATCTCAGCACTGGCAGGGGTCTCCACACGGCTGCTCCAGCACCCAGGGATGCATTGGGGTAGGTCCATGTGGCTTCTTCTTGGGGATGTCTTGTAAGAAGTGAACCTTGCCAGCTGAAGCAGGGAACTGGCTAAGGCAGCTGCACCCTGGGCCAATCATCACAAAGCAAGAGACCTGAGAACTAGATAGGTGAGGCTCGCCAAGCCATTTATTTCTCCACCCTTCAATTAACTCCACATGTGTTTGTCAGCCAGGTTGGCACAATAAACTTTAATTATATCAAGGTATAAATACAGCCACATACATATGCAAATATATTTATATATGAAAATGATAGGGAAACAGTTCTAGGTACATATAATTATAAGTTAAGTATTAAGGTAGCAGATGGACATTGAGCATTTGCTCAAGTACTCCCTCAATGCAAGAATACTTCGTTCTAATATCCCGGCATTCTGTGATGCTCACCTTCCCTACGTGATCACTGTAGACCAAATGGGTGCATAAGCTAATGTGGTAGAGAAAGCTGATGGTTCTGGATATCAGAAGATACAGCCTTTGGGGTCTTAAAGGCTTGAGGAACAAGCTGAGAAGCAACAGAGCCCACATGGAAGAAGCACACCGGCCTGTGTGACCATGAGGTGTTGATGGGATCAGGTATCAGGCATCACAACATAGAAATCATATCAATGCAAATGAAGGGGAGCTCAGAGTGGAGAACCAAAGGCCATCTGTAGACAATTGGACATTCCTTCACAGAAGGGTCACAAGGAAGAGACGAGCCAGTCAGGGTGCAATATAGCACCAATGAAACATGCAACCTTCCTCTAGTTCTTTAATGCTTCCTCCCACCAACTATCATGACCCCAAATTTACCTTATAAATTCAGGTAGACCAGAGCAGGTACACTGGTACAGATAAAAGCTCACAACACAGAGACTCCAGGACAGATAAACCTCAGGACCAATAACAAGAATAGAGATACCAAAAGAATAAGGGGAAGGTAGTGGGGAAAAGGGGAACCGACCACAATGATCTACATATAACTCCCTCCCTGGGGGACGGACAACAGAAAAGTAGGTGAAGAGAGACAGTGGTCGATGTAAGACATGAAAAAAATATTTGTATACATTATTAAGGGTTCATGAGGGAGAGAGTGGGGAGGAGGACAAATAAGCTGATACCCATGGCTCAAGTAGAAAGAAAATGTTTTGAAAATGATGATGACAACATATGTACAAATGTGCATGACACAATGGATGTATACATGGATTGTGATAAGAGCTGTAAGATCCCCTGATAAAATGATCTAATAAATAAAACAAATTTTAAAAATTAAATAAATAAACAAGCAAAATTCACCCATTTGGCCCATGGGAGGACAGGGATGTGGAGATTCAGATTCTCCAGAGAGAGGGGCATTTTTAAAACACCATACGCTTTGTATCGTATACTTATGTGCTCAGAAATATGCTGGGGAAGGCAGGCCTTCTTTAGCTTGGGCACGCCTGGGGTCACTCTCCCTCTTTCAGTAGAATCAAGTGGTTCCTCGGATAAACAGGGCGTTGGCTGCCTGGGATGTCTTCCATCTGAGATTTTATGTGGTCCTGGAAAGTACAGAGCGGCCCAGCGAAGGGTAGATCTTGTGCCTTCAGAGTTCAACAAGGGTCCATCCCAGGTCTAACATGTGCTAGGGGTACCACTCCCCAAACAAGCAGACTGATCACTACCCTTCTTCTGATCACACCTAGACAGGCTGCCATGGTCAAAATCGCTACTTCCCTTTGGATTCTGATAGTCAGTTGCTAAAACCCAACGTGAGGTTATTTAATAATTTATTTGGTTATGTGTCTTCAATTGCCCCACGTACATGTGAAATCTGGACAATGACTATGAAACACTGCAGAACAATTGACACACTTGAATTAGTGTTGGGGAAGACTATCGAATAGACCATGGATTTCCAGGAGAATAAACAAATCCATCATGGAAGAGGTACAGCCAGAGTGTGTATACTAAGACTTTGTCTTGTACTTTGGACATGTTTTCAGGAGAGGCCAGTCCCTGGAGAAGGTCATCATATTTGGCAAAGTCAATAAAAAAGAGGAAGGTCCTCAACAACACGGATTGACACAGTGGCGGCAACAATGGGTTAAGCACCGCCATGGTTATCCGGACGGCTCCAAGAGGGGGCAGTATGTTACTCTGTTGTGCATAAAGGTGCTATGAGATGGAACTGACTATATGGCACCTAAAAACAACCTGTATTTCTTGGGGGGTGGCAGGTGGGGACAACTCACGGGCATCAAGTCGATTCTATTTTATTATAGCTAAAACTCATAGGGACCCTGTATCAGGTTTCTCAGGTGGTAAATCTGTACGGGAGGAAATAGCCTTGACTTTCTCCTGAAACGGCAGTATTTCAAAGCCACCAGCTGCTCCGAGGAAGAAAGCTGAGGCTAGGCTGTCTGCTCCCATGAGGGTTTACAGGAGTGGTTCCCAACCTTCCTCATGCCACGACCCTTTAATGCAGCTCCTCAGGTTGTGCTGACCCCAACCATAACATTATTTTCAGTGCTACTTCAGAATCAGGCGACCCCTGTGAAAGGGTCGTTTGACACCCCCAAAGGGGTTGCGACCCACAGGTTAAGAACCTCTGGTCTATACAGTCTCTAAAATCCTTTGAAGTCATTCTGCTCTGTCCTATAGTGTCACTATGAGTCAGAATCAGCTTGGTCATTTGCTTGCTAGTTTTATTAATTAGCTGCATCTGTTCCTTGCACTAAAGACTTAGCAAATTTTGTAAAATTTGTCATTTTGTTCCATTCAGCAGGCATTTACTTGGTACTTGCTACCGAAGTGTCCAGTAGCAATACCAAAGTGGAGATGAGAGATAGCCTGCTGGACCATTTCAATGCAATCTCAGGGTCCTGGTTCTGTGTCACCTTTGAGATGACTCCCAATCCCTGTGGAGATACACCAGCCCCGCTGACTAGCTATGGGAACTTGGCTAAGGATGAAGTAAGTCCTCTGATCTTTGTTTTTCTCATGTGTTAAATGTGGTGGTACAGTGGTTAGCGATTCTTTACTAACCAAAGGGTCAGTTGTTCAAACCCACCATGCGCTGTGAGAAAGAGCTGTGATGGCCTACTTCCGTCAAGACGGGAGCCTGGGAAACCCCTGGGGGGCAGGTTACCTGGGTCTGGAGGATCTGCATGAACTTGACAGCAACAGTTTTGGTCAAATTTTATTATAGCTAAAACTCAGATGACGGGGCCTCTTCGGATGAATTTGAGCTCATGTCAGAGTTGTTGGGGGGTCTGTACGTAGACGGGGCTTCAGAGAGTTCTTGGGGCATTACACTATCACTCCATTCCATTTTTTCCATAAACCTTTTCATGCCCCCTCATATTCATTAGAGGTACCCTCCACCCCCCAGTGTCATCAAGTCATTTCTGAGTCATGGGAACCTTAGAGGTCAGGGTAAAACTGCCCCAATGGATTTCGGAGACTGCGTACTCTTTAAAGGAGCAGAAAACTTCATCTTTCTCACTTGGAGTGGTTGGTGACTTCGAACTGCTGACCTTTCCGTTTTTAGCTCAACCACGTAAGCACTGCACCACCAGGGCTCCTCTATTATAAACTAGATTTTGCTTCTTTTGAACCCTGTGGTCCTTAAGTTGAGTCAGACCTAGGAACCCCATCAGATTTTCATGGTGGCAGACTGTCATCACATCTTTTTCACAGAGAGCAGCCGGTGGGTCCCTGCCACTGACCTTTCCGTGAGCAGCTGATTACTCAACCATTATGTCGCCAGGCTCCTTTCATCAAAATAATTTTTTTTAATTACCAAAAGTTGATGAAAGGTTGCCCATGAGGACAATTGAAAACAAACATGTTGAGCTGGGCTAATTTAGGAAGAATGAATTCAAAGTGCTTGGGTTTGTGGGAGGAGGGGGTGGTGAAGAAGGGAGGAGGTCTCTCAGCCAAGATTTGCAGGTGTTAAACACAAACCCCACATCCGCTATGCCACTCTCCTTAAATTGGGGGAAGGAAGCAAGGTGGGTGGAGGGGTGGGTAAGGAGCGGCAAATTCGGCCAGAAACCAAGGCCCATATGACACATTTGAACAGCTCCTCCCTTCGTATGTTTCCCTTTATCACGGGGGCTGAAGGGACAACCAGATAACAAAACCATACCTTGAAAGACATTTCTCTCTCTCGCTCTCTCTTTTTTCTCCTGCTCATAATCAAGCCCTGTACCTTCCAAGATGCAGAAATTCTTGAACAACAACAACAAATGTACTCACCGTGTTCTGAAAGCTTTCCAAATCACGGCAAAAATCAAGAACAACGAGGTGGCCGAGCCCTGGACCAGCCTGGCATGGGGGATGTTTTTATCTCACCAGGCAGCACTTCACACATTTCCTATGATTCAAAACCCATATGAATATCTCCATTCCCCAACAACAGAAACCAATCTTCTAGACCTCCCTGATATGCCTGGACCCTTTGGAAAACATTTAATATTTGCCCTGCTACCCTCCCCCGCTCCCCCAAGAACTTGCAAAAATATGCCCATTTTGCACCCGTAGCAAGGTTGCCTCCAGAAAGAGCAGGGTGTGTGCCTTTCAGATGAAAGGTGTCTTTAAAGTGCAGCATTGTTATTAAAGGCATATTATATCTGAAATGGATGCACTTTGCAGAGATAATGAATGATAGCACTTCCTTATTGTCAGGACCCACTTTTCACTCTCATGAAAAGCGGGTGCTGTACAGCTTAGGCAGGGATCCTACAAAAGGAAATTTCAAAATTATTTAAATACCTAACTATTCCTAATTGTTATTCAGAATAAAAGGTTGTGCTTCTTAAGTGTCCCCCCTCCCCTCCTCTTAACACTGTTTTTAATACCTCCACTTAACGCCTGAAAATAAAACGCTTTTGCATATGAATGGAGAGCAGTGTGTTGCGAGGTGGGTCCCGTGGGCTGGGCTGGTGGGGGGCCTGGGTGTTCCCATGCGGGCCATCTTACACACGCCATCAGAAATAGATGGGGTGGGGAAAGGTCTTGATGGATTCTGTAGGGGATACAAAGAATCTGAAACTTTCTCCCCGAACCTGAAAAGTTGGAAATTCCATTGCCAAGATAAGACATATATGAGGGGGCTTCAGAAAGTTCAGGGAGAAAATTTTTTTTTCATTTTTCCCCACAAACTTTCTGAAGCTTCCTCATACAGTGGGACCAGTCCATTCAGTTGCAACCTGGAATCCAGGCTCCAGCTATGGCGCCATTCCACGTCTCAGATGTAGACTGTCTTTCCCAGGATTCTTTCTATTCGCATCCTCTGTGCAGCACAGGGAAGGAGCCCAGGTGGTGCAGTGGGCGACCCCCAGAGCAGCTAACTACAAGGTCCACACCTCCACGTTGAAAGATGAGGCTTTCTCCTCCACAAACATGTACAGTCAGAAACCCCAAAGGGCAGTTCTACCCTGCCCCTTTTTAGGGGTGCTATGAGTCAGGTTCCCCTTGATGGCAGTGAACGAGTGGGCGATGCCGCTGATGGCCTCCCTGTGGTCCGTGTTAGGTGCGATGGAGTCCGTTCTGACTCATGGCAACACTGCCCACAAAAAGAAACACCGGCCAGTCCTGCACCATCCTCCAAATTGTTCTTAGGTCTGAGCCCATTGTGGTAGCCACTGTGTCAATCACTCTCATCTAAGGGAAGGTCTTCCTCTTTCTGGCTGTCACTCTACTTGACCAAGCATGATCAAGTCCTTCCCCAGGGACTGGTCTCTCCTGATGACATGTTCAAAGTACACGAGGTGAAATCTTGCCATCTTTGCCTATAAGGAGTTCCCAGGTGTGGTGCAAACCGTTAAGCTATCAGCTACTAACCAAAACGCAGGAAGCTCAACTTCACCCAGAGGCACCTTGGAAGAAAGGTCTGGTGATCTACTTCTAAAAAAAAAAAACACACAACCACTGAGAGCCCTGCATAGGGCAGTTGTTCTCAGCAACAGCCAGGTCGCCAGATGACAGAGCTGACTTCACAGCAACTGGGGAGTGGTCTGTGCATCGCGGATCCCGTGCGGGAAGGGGATGTGCTGATTCTCCCACCACACCAGGGACAACTTTACCCCCAACTGGTCAGCGATGTCGCAATGCAACCGAGAATATTTGCTACCATGCAAGTCATCAGCCAGACATTTTTCAGTGATGTAGAGTCTCACCTAAATCCCTTTGCTTAATGGCTCAAACTGCTCCCCCCACTTTTCTGCCCTCACCACAGATGGAAAAAACTCCCCCTGCCCCGGACCCCATTTCCCTAACAACTTGAGACCAGGTCCCACATTTTGCACATACACTGCCTCTGCCTTCCTTGCCCCGGTTCTCAGCACATACTACATGTTTCATAACGTCAGGGCATGCTCTAGTCAGCCCAGTTTTAAAAGATCTCTAGCTTCCCTATTCAGGAGCCCTGGTGGCATAGTGATTCGGCTTCCAGCTGCTAACCACAAGATCTGCTGTTCAAAACCAATATTCTTCTTTAGGCGAGAGATGGCGCTTTCTACTCCCTACACAGAAACTCACGGGGGCCGTTCACCCTGACCTATAAGGCCGTTAGGAGTCAGCATCGACTTGACGAAGACAGTGAGGTTGATTTTTTGAGCTTCCCCATTCTAGACACAAACCAGCTTTTCTGGGAGTTTTTCCCATCCAGCTTATTGTCCCTTGGAACACGTTCCAAGATTTTTTTCCCTTGTCCTTTCAGAGTGGTGGCTTCCAGGACAGAAGTGCCTCCGCTCTGGCAGACTGACTAAAACGTCCTGCCTGCGACCCTTTCAGAAACATTCCGGAATGCTCTTCTTTTTCCACCACAACCCAATACTCATGTAAACTTTTCTGGGTCAAAGAAAAGCTCTTTGTAAGCTGATGGCCCAACTCCTTGTGGGTTTTTCATAGACTGAGAACATTTTGCTTAATTCGGCTGAGACCACTTGTCCTGGCCCTCTGCTCATTAGTTGCAAGGTTGGAGCTGTGGGAACAGGGTGAGTAGGGAACGTGTGCTGCAGAGTAAGTGCCTGCCCCTGTGCACTTGGACATCCTCAGCACATGGGGCTCCGGGAATCCTTCATGTGTCCTTGTAGGCCCAGAGCAGAGTGCTTCGTAATTGATGGGCAGTCACAGTGTGAGGTTTGGAGCTCAGCGGGGTGGTTTCCTGCAGTGGCCCTCTAAAGCCCAACCACCTTAGACCATCAGAGCAGAGCCCAGAGAAGGGATCCTTTATTTGCCACTGAGGGGGCTTTGAAGGCAGTTTCAAAGTTTAAGAGTATTGAATTCCTCAAGCTGCAATTCCAAACTTGACCCATCATTCTGGACTGCTGGGCATCTCCATCCTCTGGTCTAACCCTGAGTTTGTGCCTCATGGATTTAGATACACATGTGTATCTATACATACATAGACATGTGTATCTATACATATATATACATAAATGTTTTTGACTCTTGACCATCATCTTCCCTGTCATACCTTCCAAAATCCTTCCCTTATCAACAATGCCTGACTGGCATCATTTCTAGTATAATGAGCCTAATTGCTAGTCTCATCAGTCCTTATACAAACAAACTGATGGTGGTCAGGTGGATTCCGATTCCTAGGAGGCGTGGCGGTGTAGTGGGTTGCATGTTGGATTGCGAACCTCAAGACCGGCAGTTGAAAACCACCAACCACCCCTCATAGAAAGATGAGGTTTTCTACTCCCAGAATGATTGACAGTTTCTGAAACCCACAGGGGTAGGGTTGCTCTGTCCCATAAAATGTCGCTAGAAGTCGGTCCCTACAGATAAGAGAAATTGATATCATCAGTAACAATTTGATATGGGTGACTTATAAGGAGGTGAGAGTTGTATAAAATGTCCTTATCCCCCCCCCCCCCCCCAATCTTGCCCTCATCCAATTCAGTTCATCAGTTACTGGCAACTTTAGCAATTCTAACCAAGCACGACTCTAGGTATCGCACTCCCTGCTATTCCAGATCTAGTCTCACTTCCTACCAATGTGGTGCTGTTGTTTTTTTAATCCCCTTCCTTGCTCCCAGCTGCTCATATCCACCCCAATAGTCAGAATTGAAATGACATTCACTCCTGGCTGTTTGAGAACCCAACATGCTGACTTCCTCCCACTGAACACACCGTTGGCTCGTGGAGAGCAAAGATGGTTCCCTCCCTGTGCAGTGAAAGCAGAGACTTGCATTTGTGAGTGTCTCCCAGATGCTCAGGGAAGAGAAATGGGCTGAGAAGGTAAACTGGCCACCATCCAAAGCTACTGTGTAATCCTGCTGCCTCTCCATTGCCAGGTCTTCTGGGTGTGATAACACATTGCATAAATCTCCTACAAGAGAAGACCTGCCCATCTCAGTCTGGCCTAATGATAGACCAATGTGAGTTTATACCTAATTTGAAGGGGGTGGGCAACCTGCCAATGTCCAGTTTCTCTAGACCAAAGGTAATCTAATTCACAAAGCCCAAGGCCAAGGTTGCAGTAGCCCTGTGAGGGACAGGGGGAGGCAGGGTGGGTGGGTGCTATGGAAGAACAGGGCTGTGTGGCCGGTGCCTTACACTCCACCCCTTCTAATAGCCCTGGTGGTGCAGTGGTTAAGTACTCCGTAGTTACCAACAGAAAAGTTGGCAGTTCCAACTCAGTAGCTGCCCCGTGGGAGAAAGATGAGATAGTCTGCTTCCGTAAAGATCACAGGCTTGCAAACCCTATGGATCAGTTCAACTTTCTCCTGTAGGGCCGCTGAATCCCAATCGACCAGCAGGCAGTGGGTTGGGTGGGGTTTGAAATGGCCCTGAGCACCGGCGGTGGGCCTCTCTCTGACCTGCAGGCCCTAAAACGCTGACTTATTTTCTTCAGTCCTTCCACTTAATCCATTTAGGGGTAATCCCTGCAATTCCCCCAAAGAAAAGTCCTGTTTTTCTCAGACACCAAGCTGGTCATGCCCCTCCTCGCTGCTAGGTGCTTGCCTTATACACGGATGCAGGGATGATTTCCCAGTAGGACTTCTCTGGGTACAGAATTACTTTTGGATGGCTACTATTTTCTGATATTCAATATTGTGCTTCCTTACCAGTATTACCTGTCATTTTTACCTGTCATTCTGGAATTCAATTCTTATCCTAATTCCCTTCGGAAAGCATTCACTCTCCCTCTGTGACATTTCTTCGTGGTTTTTTCCCAGAGAAAGAAAGTGGAGTGAGAATGTACACAAGAGGCTCACGTAAGAAGAGGTACCTAACTTTTAAGGTACCGAACATGTGAATGTGTCGCTGAACTGAAAGTTCACGTGTTTTTGTCATACAATGTCAGGCATCGTGATACACAGGGGAAGCGCCCTCGATTACTCAGACATCGAAGTTTGCCATCGTAAAAGTCAGGATGAACAGTATGCTCATTTCTCAGCCCTCACTCTGTGGATAGAACCGTTCAGGGAAGGAGGCGTAAAAATGTCTTGGTCTTCTTTCCAACCAGTAAGATGACCCAAACCCACAGTCACTGAGACATTTCTGACTCCTAGCCACCCATCCGACAGGACAGGCTGCCCTGTGTGTTTGAGACTGTAACTCTGTGTGGGAGCAGGAAGCTTCTTCTTCCCCCGCACAATGGCTGGTGGTTTCGAACTGCTAAACAATGAATAACCCTCTACATCACCAGGGGGCATACATTTCTTACTGACAGGAGGCCAGAGTGATATTTTAAATTCAGCTAAGACTTAAATAAGCAAACAAACAAGCAAACCTTTCACTTTGAAACTGTCTGCATAAGCATTAGCAACCCATTCATTCCTTTACAGTACACTCTATCTGCCACAACCATCTTTTGGTGCCTCCATAACTCTTTCTACTAGATCACAGCAAACTATTAACATGCTTCATCATTTCCCATACGAGTGTGGATTTCATTTCTTCTTTCTTCCATTTCTTAAGGGGGGAGAAAGGAGCAACCTTGAGGTGCACTGGGGTGGAGGATAGGATAGCCAGGGGCAAAGGAATGAGAACTGCCTTAGGCGTGCATCGCCCTGCCCAGCTCCATACACTTGGACTGAACAAGGACATGGACCAACCCTAGTGGGTGGGAAGCAATCTGATTCGGTGAACCCCATGAGCCCACTATTTACCAATAAATTTTCATACTTTAATCAAAATTTTATTGAAGTCAAGAAAACATACTGGTATTTATAGGCACACCAGAACACCTCTCTCTCTCTCTTTCTCTTTTTAAATCATTTTATTGGAGGCTCATACAACTCTTATCACACTGCATCTATCCATCCATTGTGTCAAGCACATTTGTACATTTGTTGCCCTCACCATTTTCAAAACACTTGCTTTCTCCCTCACCCAGCCTCCCTTCCAAACCCGTGATAATTTAGAAATTATTATTTTTTCATGTCTTACACTGACTGCTGTCTCCTTTCACTCACTTTTCTGTTGTCCATCCCCCAGGGAGGAGGTTATATGTAGATCCTTGTGATTGGTTCTCCTTTCTCCCCCCCCCCCCACCTTCCCCTTACTCTTCTGGTATTGTTACTCTCATTATTGGCCCCAAGGGGTTTATCTGTCCTGGATTCCCTGTGTTTTCAGCTCCTATCCGTACGTGTGTACATGCTCCAATCTAGCTGGATTTGTAAGGGAGAATTGGGATCATGATAGTGTCGGGGGAAGGAAGCTTAAAGAACTAGAGGAAAGTTGTATGCTTCATCGGTGCTATACTGCACCCTGACTGGCTCGTCTCTTCCTTGTGACCCTTCTGTAAGAAGATGTCCAGTTGTCTACAGGTAGGCTTTGGGTCTCCACTCCACACTCCCCCTCAATCACATTGATAAATATATTTTTGTTCTGAGTCTTTGATACCTGATACCTTATCCCATCACACCTCATGATCACACAGGCTGGTGTGCTTCACCCATGTGGACTTATTGCTTCTCAGCTAGATGGCCACTTGTTTATCTTCAAGCCTTTAAAACCCCAGACACTATATCTTTTGACAGCCAGATGCCATCAGATTTCTTCACCACATTTGCTATGCACCCATCTGATCTTCAGCGATCGTGTCGAGAAGATGAGCATCATGGAATGCCAGTTTTTAGAATAAAGTATTCCTGTGTTGAGGGACTACTTGAGTAGAGGCCCAATGTCTGTCTGCTACCTTGATACTTAACATGCTGGGAGAGCGGAGGGCAAGTGGGTTGGAAAGGGGGAACTGATTATAGGGGTCCACGTGTGACCTCCTCACTAGGAGAGGGACGGCAGAGAAGGGGGGGAGGGAGACTCCGGATAGGGCAAGATATGAAAAAAAACATATATGTACATAAATCTATTGCCCTATCGTTATATATAAATATATTTACCAGAACCTCTCAATTGTACAAATAGTTAACTTGCTTAGCTGCTAATCAGTACACCTGAGAACTATTTCTGCAAAACCTGCCCCTGGAAAAACCCTATGAAGCACAGCCCTGCTCTGACCCTTACAGGGCTGCCATGAGTGGGGTCCACTTCGTAGCAGTTGGTTTAGAGACACACCTTAGGTTTCATCTGAAGGTCAAGATAATCAGTTGGGGGGTAGGGGGGTAGCTTCATTGTCCCTCCGTGGATTTCCACCTATACTGAACGTGTAGGACAGAGGAGAACTGCCCCTGTGACTTTCCAAGGCTGTAACGCTTTATGGGAGTCGAAAGCCCTTGCAGTTAGCAGCCCATCTCGTACCCCACTATGCCACCAGGCCTTGGCGTCTGTTTAAAGGCTGATTAGGGGATCTAAAAGGAAATAATTTTAAATATTTTTCATTTATAAACACACATGTACATGTAAAAAGAGAAAGAAGGGAGACAGAGGACAAGCGAGAGGGAGGGGGTGCACAAAGCACTTATCTGTGTATACAGAAGGTGGGATGAAAGAGAACAACGAGACGCCATGCGTTGGAAATGAATTGATGCCATCAGGTGGAGTTTTCATCCCTCCAAGAGCCTAGCTTCTGGAGCGTAAATGAAGGAGAAGCTTATCCGTGTAATTAGCGGTTGTCTGTGGTGAGACATTTTGGATACGCGGTCTGTGCTCTTCTGTGTTAACTCTCGAAAGCTGTAAGTGATCAACTGAGTCTAAAGCATGGAGGCAGTCTTCCTCAGAGAGAAGGATAGCCTTCACTCTTCCATTCCCAGAGCTGACAGACACACACTGGGCCAAGCCTTTCCCCAGAGAAGAGCCGGGACCCCGCTCACGAGCTGTCCTGTGTGCACAGTGGCATCAAGCAGCTGACACACCACACCCGTGAGGAGAGAACGGGAAAGCACGTGAAAAGGGGTGTCTTTCTTTGCTGTGTGCTGCCAGGTATTCCCGGGTGTAGGGAGGCAGGCGGGCAAATCAGAATGGACTTGATTGCACCCCTTGAAGGAACATGTAGATAAGCCCCCACAATGGCACTGGCAATTGCTACCAATGAGGTAGCCTAGGACCAGCTAGGAGACATGAGTGTGTTTCGGTTCTCTACAACTGTTCCCCCTACAATGGCAGGTTGTTCATGGGATCCATCGGCTTTCAAGCCCACCCCCTCAGCCAGCCCCCAGCTGAGAGCATCTCTCTACAGATTGCACTGTGTTCAAGAAGAGCATCTGGCAGTGGGGCCTGGGGAGGGTTTTCTCCTCCTGGTAACTTTGGAGAGGGCATTGTGGCTGCCGCAGAAGAAAGGAGAGGATCTGGCAGAAGGACTCTCTCCCATCCTCCTGGCAGTGGAATGAACAGGTGGCCCCAAATCTGCCTGTGTGGTGGTGAGGTGGGTGGAGGGAGAATGAAACAGAAAATATAATGTCCTGAAACTTAAATCTGTACTGCACAAGGGAGGAGAGCGAAACTGTAAGGTAGCATTCTCCAAAATTTCCACTGAGAGCTCGCTGATGTCAGAAACTGCAGTGTGCTTGGATGAGAAGAGGCAGGTACTGGGCCAAAGCCATTGTTTCTCGTCTTAAATGGCACATAAAGTCTTAGTTTTTGTTTTTAAATCATCTCATGGTTTTGTATCCTCTTAGATATATTGCGCTTGGCTTGCTATACATGCACTGTTTTAAAGTATGCATCCGTTAAATTGCTCAACTTGTCCCCAAAGGATCCTGAAGTGATCTGTTGCTTCTGGAACATACACCTGAGTCACATGCTGTGGCTGGCTTTCTGTAACCTAGACTCAGCAGGTGTTGGGAACAAGGACATCCATGGGGCAGGGACAGGCCCTCTGTTGTTACCATAAAGCAGGGACCTCCAAGGATGGAAGGAGAAGCCACAGTAGAGAAAGGTGGCTGCCTCAGCCCCAAGGGCCCTGCCCACTGGCCTCCTCTTCCTTGCAGAGCTTCGGCCTGTGATTGCCGCTCTCGTCCTTGGCTAGCTCTCCTCGCACAGAGATGCTCCCTGAGGACAGCAATGACACTCAGACGGAGTCAGGGTGCTGGCTCTAGGGGAAGGTTTTCTCTTTGTCAGCTCCGGAGCAAGGGCCTCGCTTCTTCTGAGCTTTGGCTCCTGGTCAGTGTTCCTGTGACCTGTCTTCCTGCAGGTCTGCTCACTTTCTCTCCAGCTAGATATTGACTCAAGACACACCCTATGAAAACCCTGCCGCACTAACACAATAAACACAACCATTCCCAAATGGGATTATAACCATAGGCTTAAAGGTTAGGATTTCCAACCCATCCTTGGTGGGAGGTGGGGGGAGGGCACCATTTACTCCATCACCCAGTTTCGTTCTCTGTGTTAGATAGCGTCAAGTCGCCTCTGACTCATAGTTGTCTTTAAAACCTCCACCTGAAATATTGGAGGCGAGGGGGCTTGTTTCTGTTGATTTCTCTGCAGCTTAGCTATGCCAGTTTTTGTTTTTCCAAAAAGATTAGAAAATGCATTAAAAGAGAACAAATAGGACATTAAGAATAAGAAACAGAGAAGCCAGCATGTCCTCGGACCTGAGAAAAACCACACCTTATATCAGATCACAGTCAGAGGGTGACAACAGCTTCCCCTCACAGCTAGCACATGTCCCCCTCCCAGGATCTGGTCTCTTGGACACCTGGAGGAGATGTATTTATTATATTATTACTGCAATCATTTTGTCCGTATCTTCAGCAAGTTTTACTTGCACGTGATATCAATGGTGTTGCTTGTTTCATATTCTGTGGGATCACCTTTCTTTGGAATGGCATGGCTCTAGATCTCTTCAAGGCAGTTGCTCAGGTCTCCCAAATTTCTTGGCATGGACCAGTGAGTGGTTCCAGCATTGATTCCATGTGTTGAACTATCTCAGGAAGCGTTCTGCCAATCCCTGGAGCCTTGCTCCTTAACAATGCCTGCAGTGTCGCACAGGCTTCTTCGAGGGTCATTAGCTCGTGAACATACGAACCCTCTTGAAATGGTGGGATGGTAACCAATTCTTTTTAGAACCGTGACTCTCTGTGTTCCTTGCATCTTCTTTTGACGCTTCCTGCACCGTTCAGTTTTTCGCCTTCAGGATCCTCCAATCTTGTCACTCAAGGCTTGAATGTTGTCTTCAGTCTAATCTATTCTTGAAAGGGTCTCTAAAGTTAGGCGGGATAAATACAGTGTTGTATTTTGGTTCGTGTAGATCTGCTTTCATTTTCTTCAGCCTCAAACTTGCATAGGAGTCATTGGTGGTCTATCACAGTCAACCCCTAGCCTTATCCACACTGATGATATTGGCCCGGTTTTTTCATAATCTCTTCCCACACATGCAGTCGATTTTATTCCTGTGTACCCCATCTGGAAAGGTCCAAAGTCACCATTTATGCTATTGGTGGTGGTGGGGGGGGTAATAATGAACATAGTATTGTTCTTCCATAATTCACCAGGGTCCTCTACTATCAAAGCTATGGCTTTTAATCATCAATCCTTCTTTGTTTCCAACCTCGTCATTCTAACCACCAGTAATTATCAATGCATCTTGATTGCATATTCGATCAATTTCAGGATACAGTGGTTGATAAATATCGTCAGCGTCTTCTGTGACATTAGTGGTTGGTGAATACATTTGAAGAGCATTCATATTAACTCACCTTCCTTATAGCATATGGATATTCTTGGTAGTATACTTCAGGATGGCTCTTAGAATATTCTCTTAGACAACGAACGTAATGCCATTCCTCTTCAACTTGTCATTCCTGGCACAGTCAGCCATATGATTGTCCAATTCAATGACCAACACCACTCTATTCCAGCTCACGAAAAACTAAAACGATATTGGTTGATAACATATACATGTGTAATCTAGACACACACACATATATGTGATTCATCCTCAAGTGTTCCATTTCAATCTGGTGACTTATTTTCCTAGACTCATACTTTATACATTCCACATCGCCATTATTAATCAATGTTTGTGGCTGTTTCGTTGCATTTTGATTCATGCCAGGCCACCAAATAAAGGTCCTGAAAGTTTCTTCAGTTGTGTCATTGATAATCAAGTCTGCCCTGAGAAGGCGCCTCTTCTCCAGTCATGTCTTGGATGCCTTCCAACCTGCGGGACTCATCTTCTGGGCTGCACTGTGCCCCTGCAGCATATTTGCGACCTTGGCAGGGCCCTGATTCTCAGTGGTTTGGCCACTCTGTGGTGGTAGAAAGTGGCTATTATAGAATGGTCCCCCATAATGTGATCTGATGTCATAAGCCAAACAGTGGCAACAGCATGAAAGGAGGGGTGCAACACCTGATTCCAGACAGCCCGGATGTGATCTAAGGGGAGTGCCTCTGGGGGAACTCCTTTTGTCTTACAAGAGATCAAAGGCAGGGGAAGCAAGCCTGCAGAGAGGGACTCACTACCATCAAGAAAGAAGAGCCAGGATTGGAGCTCATCTGTAGACTTGGGGCCCCTGCACTGGGAACCCCCTAGAACCAGGAGAAAGCCTCGCATTAGAGCCAGTGCCTCTGAAACCATGAGAGAACACATTCTTGTTTGTTAAAGTCATTCGTGTGTCGTGTTTCTGTTAGAGAAACGCTGAATAGCCAAGGCAAGTACTATGATCAGACTTTGTTCCACTGATAGTCATAAGGTTTTGACTGGCCAGCTTTTCTAGAATTATGTATTCCCAGGTTCTTCTTCCCACTGTCCCTTAGTTGGGAAGCTCCACTGAAACCTGTCTGCCATGGGTGGCCTTGCTGATATTTTCCAGAGCTTCCAGCACCACGGCAATAGGCTAGCCACCATAGCATTGATGGATGAGTGAAGAATATATACACAAGGGGAGAAAAACGATCATGGGAAAATAGAGCTGTCTTCAGTTTTTGCTTCTGTCCTCCTTTTCTGACTAGGGTAGGGTCCAGGGGAAGAGTTAGGGTGGGAGAAAACTGCAAAGGGACCTGGAGTGGGGGGCAGGGAGCCCTGAGAACCAGGGGCATGGCTGGGGCCCCGTGGTAGGGTTGGCAGTGCTCGCAGGGCAGGGAGGAAGGTTAGAAGCAAGAAATTGGTGGTCCTAAAGCTTTCGCCTCCATCCTTTGTTCCCCTCTAAGGGTGGCTCATTGGGAATTCAGCTCCCTAGTCCCATGGCCCCCAGACCCTCCCCTCCCCACCAATGCATCTGCCGCCACCCTTGGGATACCATGCCCAGCAGGGAAGGACCTCCGAGTTAGCATCTGTACCTCCAATCTGTGAAGTTACAAAACAGTAATAATAAAAGGGTTCCCGGCTTCCACTAGACAGAAGAAAAGGGGGCTACTGCCTGGCTAACTGCTCTAAAGGAATGTTAATAATTTCTTAATAAACTTGTCTACAAAACGAAGAAGATCATGGGGTATTTTCCCCTCATATAGATATAGGATTCCAACTCCTGGTGACTCCTTGTGAGTCCAAAGAGACCCGTGCTCTGTCCAATTTTCCGCGGCTGAGTGTCGAGAAGTGGATCGCCAGGCTTCATTTCCGCGCGACTTCTGGGTAGACTATGAACCTTCAACCTTTCAGTTCACTGCCCAACCTGCTGTGAAGCTTCTGCACCACTCAGTTCTCACTCCCACCAAGATCGTCTCAACTCAGAGAGGCCCTTCAGGACAGAGTAGAATGAGCCCCCCCCCCCACCACCACCCGTTTTTGAGGTCAAAATATTTTTATGGGAGCAGAGAGCCTCATCTTTCTCTGGCAGAGTGACTGGGAGTTTTGAACTACTGATCTTTCAGTTAAAAGCACAACTCATAACCCATATGACACCTGGGCTCCCTTTTTACCACTCAAAGGCTCACACACACCAGAACACTGTGTGGTGAATGTTGAAACCAATCAGAGCTCAAGTCCATTTTGGACACCATGCAGATCCCTATGACTCAGTAACTTAATTGGAGTTTACTTTTCATCAGGGATGAAGTCGTGGGGGACTGACAAATTAAATAATCCGAACCCCGGGGCCATACGTCAACTCTTTGATACGGGTTTTACTTCACTTTTGTATTGTACACAGTGTAAAATAATACTAGATTCCTTTAATACATACAGAAGTCATCTAAGAATTCTAACCAATGAGTCGTGAGAGAGCAGGCTTATCACGTCAGCACAATGCAGAATAAAAGCATCGAACTTCCTGGAAGAATATGCAAGAGACTGTTATTTAATTACTGCGTTAGAGTCTACACTGTGGTATCACAGCTAGATAATATTTATTTAACTTGATCAGTGATGTGCCTCAGACTCTCCCTGGACCGTGGTAAAGAAATTGGTCAAGAGGAAAAAGAATCCACTTAGTTGGAAGAAATTCATCTTCATTTCCAGACCAAACCTACAATTGCATTCTGCCTCTGAAATTTAAGTAAATTGCATGATTTTGTTTCCACTCTGACCTTTAGAATTGGGCTGATGAAGGCTGAGTCTGCGAGGGCAGGCGGTCTGTCTTTGTACTAAACGGATCTACTAGACACCAGTCAACTTGGCCAGGCAAGCAGCTAGCTACTAGTCAGCCCGTGTCTGGTTAACCATGACTGAACACACAACTTCACAGGTTTTGAAACTGCCTCTAGCTAGGTAAATGGAAGAGCCTTTTCCTTTCGCCTTTGTCCTCTGGAGCCATTCCTGCGAGGATGAGAAGGACATTCTCAGCCAGGAAGATCACTGTCCTACTCAGAACAGAAGCCATCACAGCAATTGGGCCCAGCAGCTAGAGCCTCCCAGCCAAGCCACAGTGCAGAGAGAGGGCAGAGGCTCGCTCGCCTCTGCTCTGGCGAAGTCCCATTTCTCTCTCCACGCCGTGACGAGGATGGGACTGTGTATATATGACTGGCATTAGTGCACAGTCTTTGCTATCAGTGGAGGTCCTCAGTGCAGACGATCAAAATGGGACACCAAAATTAACCACGGAGTCCCGTCTGTGGTCTCTGGGTTTATGGGAAGGACATTTTGCAGGGTAACTGTGTGTTAAGGATACACTTTGGCTATTTCCCCTGGCAGGGTCAGTTGGAGGGAGAGCTAATCACTCAGTAAACAGAGAGAAGAGAGATGCTTATACTTAATAAGCCATTGCAAATGGAAAAAGCAAGCTCCTACCCAATGTGATTCTCTCTAGAAACAAATGGCTTGGATCCAAGCACTACAAAGCCCTTTCAGAATGCTGAGAGATCTCTCGGTCCCAGCGCCCCTGAACATAATCCCCTGTGCACTCTTTTCTTTTGCGTGGAAGTGGCTTTAATACCGGGGGCGGGGGTGGTGGTGGTGGAAATGAGTGTGTGTGTGAGAGAGAAAAAGAAACTCTGGTGAATTTTGTTCTTTTGTGTTAAGTTGTGGAACTCCTGACAGGCAGCACATCCTTCCCTCTGGGGAGAAACTGAAACAATTAAAGGGGAGGTGCAAACCAACACCCACAGCCAATGGCCTAGTAACTGCCTTCACGACCTTCTGCACACAGAGTGTTTCCACCCTCCTGCCTTCACTCGTCCTGGGCCCCTGAGAAGCAGTGCACCCCAAAGAGTTAGTGATTCAGCAAGTGGCCAATTTGGCCTGCTGGGCAGAAGGGAGGTCACGGGCTCTGCCAAGGCTTGCTGCTCTGGTTTTCCTCATCTCTGCCTTGCGCCAGCCGGCCCGCCAGATGAAAGACACCGTGGGCCTCCATGGGCCAAGGAAAATCCCAGGCTGGGAGCCTCTGCCGCAACCCTGTCACCACAGCCATGCCCATTTATTATCTGGTGCCCACGCTTAATACTTTCACTTAACATGTGGGAATAAGACACTAACCTGCCTCCCCAGATTGTAAAGTGGAATGACTGATAGAGAACTTCCAAAAGGGGGTGGTGGGTAATGGATAATAGAGCACGTTGTGAATACACTGCACGTCGACGCTAACTACGGCTGGCACAAAGTAATGGGGCTTGTGAAGATGGAGAAGGCGGCTTTCCTTTGAGATGGCTTTAAACTCAAGTTCTTGAAAGGCAGGAGGGAATTCTGGGAGTGGACCAGCAATCCCCCAGCTCTCACACTTGTTTTTCAGCCCTCTGCCTGCTCTCTTTCCATTAGCCGCCCAGCCCGTCAATGTCTGGGTACCAGGATGGCCTGTCATTTGTATGGGAATAAATCAGAAAACCCAAGAAGGGGAAAGGAAGCATTCTTTGCTCTCCTCTCTACTCAAGGCAGGGTGACCCTCCAACTTCCTTCTGGAAACAAAGAAAGAAATGTTGTTGCCCTTGACGGCTGCCATCTAGCCAGCCCCGAACTCCCACCGACCCCATGCTTCATGGGATTCCACCATTTTGATCTCTCTGGTGGGTGTCCGCTGCTTCGTTTGTAGAAGTAGATCACCTCTCTTCCTAGTTGGGATTAGCCCAGAAGCGCTGCAGCATCATAGACCTCCGCAGACAGGTGGTGACCGCTTAGCAGGTACACTAGGTTCAAGAACGGAAATCAGATTCTGCCAGTGAACCGACCACTCCTGCCCTCACGAATAAGACAGGCAGCCCTTCGTTTCCCGCTCCTCGGGGAAGGGTCGGAGCGTGGTCATCAGAATGCCATTCGTTCTTGGTGCCCTTTCGTCGTGAACACTTCAGGGGGGATCATTGGTAAAAGTTCCTCCTTTCTCTCTGTCCCCAAATCCAGTCACTGGGCAACGAGCTCCAGGCTTCCACAAAACCAGCAGCCCCGCACCTCCGCTCACTGGCCGCCCCTGTGTGTTCTGCCTGAACACTCTTACCACCAGCGGGATCTGAGGAGTTCATCTCTGCTAGCCCATCATTCCCTCACTCCCTTATGAGTCAAAACTACAAAGTTTCTTCTCAATCTATTCTGCCGACCCAGTGGCCATCAAAGCGACTCCAGCTCAGGATGACCCGTTGCACGTGAGCAGAACTGGCCTCCAGTGGGTTTTCAGTGGCTGTATTTTCAGAAGCAGACCACCAGTCCTTTCTCGGAGGCACCTCTAAGTAGACTTACACTCCAACCTTTCAGCTAGTAGCCGAGGGCTTTAACAATTTGTATTACTCCTCCGGCACAGTCTCTCATTATTGACCTCCTTTGAGAATTAGGGGGACATTTTAAAATGGCTGTAAGTCATGAAACTTCCAAGCATGATCAATTGTTTTGGCCCAAACCCTTTATTCGTATTCAATGAGTGGCGTTATTCCAATCCTTGCAAGAAAAGAGATCTTCGCTTCTTTTGTACCAAGGCCTCAGATTGGGGTGATGAATGGAGAGTTATTTTGCTCTTCGTGCCCTCCAATCAGACCCAACTTACAGAGAACCAATGTCCAACAGAGTGAAACACTGTCTGGCCTGTGACATCCTCAAACTGTCCTGATGTTTGAGCACACTGTGGCAGCCACTGTGTCAATTTATCTTGTTGACGGCCTTCCGCTTTTCTGCTGACCTTGCACTTGACCAGGCATCATGTCCTTCTCCGGGGACTGGTCCCTTCTGATGGTCTGTCCAAAGTACATGAGACAAATCACCTCCAAGGAGCACTCTGCTGCAGTTTCTCCAGGTCAGATTTGTTTGTTCTTCTGGCGATATCTGTTTCTTCTTCTCTCGATATTCTTCACCGACACCATATTTCCAATGCATCCATTTTCCTCCTGTCCCCTTATTCAGCGTGTAGTTTTCCCCTGCCCATGGAAAATCCCATGGCAGGGGCCAGGGGCCCCTCATTCCTCAAAGGGGTATCTTGTCCTTTGGGCACTTTAAAGAGGGTTTGTGCAGCAGATTTGCCCAATGCAATCAAGTAGAGCTGCAAAACTCTAAGGGGGAACAAACCAAAACAAGACAAAAAACTGACTGGGAATTGAGGGCCCTTTTGAGAGGCAATCACAGTTTTCTACTTAGAAAAGAGAGGAAATAGGGCCGTTTACTTTTCATGAATTAAGGTCAATAGGTTCCACGGTGGGAATCTGCTTTAGCAGAAATTGCACCGTGCCAGGTCGTGCCACCTGGAGAGAGCAGTTTCATACCATGGCCCGGATGGGTGGGAGGCGGGCTTTACCTGTCAAAGCATAGCCTTCGGGGTCGGTCCTCTGTCTAGGGGCGCTGTGGCTTGGGGTATCTATTCCACTTGTTACACTGGATATCCGGGTTCCTGGGAGAACGGAGAGGCTCTGTTTGTGCTGGATCATCTTGGGGACCACGCCTCTGCTCTGCAATGGACACCTGCTGGGGCAACAAAGTACAGGGAGGAGAACAACAGGGCTGTTCTGAGGTGATCACTAGCGATGTAGACAGCCACACTCAGCCCCAGCCTCGTTCCTCACACCAGGTTCTGGCTGATGTTGCTGAGCCTCCGGCACAATCGCACAGCTGTGGGGGCCCACAGTTTGGATCTCGATGGCCTCAGGGGTCAGTGGCGGGACTCTCTGGGGGGCCTGCCTGGTAGCACACTCTATTCAGACAACCTAGGCATTGTCCCAATGTCATCCTACCCTCTGCTTAGAGCAGCTGCTGTGGACAGGCAGACAAGCCTGCCAGCAGGGGACAGTGTCCTCCCCCCAGCAGGGCAGCCTGCACCCATTTCCATGCCACCTCTATTCTATTCGTTTGTGACTATCCCCCCATCATAGAGTGGACAATGTTCCCAGGCCAGCTGGAGCAGTCATCAGCAGCAAATTTCAAAATAAACAAGTAAATAAATCACCTGGGTTTTTAAATAATTGGCTTAAGAACAAGGCCACAAATGCGTTGGCCTGGTTGGTGGCAGGAAATCCTACCTTTGTCCTCTTTTGGTCTTATGAAGAGCTTTTGGCCCAGGAGACATGAGAAGATGACAGGCTTCTCCTAGACCACTGGACAAACAAAAGCTTCTGCCCCTGTCCCCATGGCTTACTCTGGGCCCCAGGGTAACTTCAGGCCAAGCAGAGCACGGTGGGCTTCTGAGGCCAAACACTGCTACCCGTGGACCCCTAGAAGGTGAGAGAGACAGCGAGACTTCCCTTCTGCCCAGTCCCTGCAGTGATTTCAGTCCTGAGGAAGTTCGTGCATGGAGACCTGTTTGCTTTCACCACCCAAAGAAGGACTTGGGAGACCAGATGTCTTTGGGATTGTCACTGCTGGAATGGAGAAAGAACCAGAGAACATCTCCCCGGGTCTGCATCTCCCCCTTGCTCACTGCCACCGAGTCGATTCCAACTCCCAGTGACCTTATAGGAACAGGGTAACACTGCACCTGTGGGTTTCCCAAACTGTATCCCTTTACAGAAGTCAAACCCCTTCTCTTTCTCCCGCAGCTGCATTGGTGGTTTCAAACTGCTGAACTTTGGATTGGCAACCTGAAGTTCCACGACCAGGCTCCTTTGTCCTGGGTCTGGTCATTTAGGGACAGTGCTAGGTCTCTGGGAACCATGCTATTTTCAGATGCTTGAGCAAGCACACCTCTCACCCACCCCACCCCCCCACACACACACCTTCCTGGGTGTATATTGGTTTACAAAATGGGACTATTTTTAGCTTGAAGAAAGGGCAACTTTTTCAGATACACACAAATAAACTCGGAACATTACTGATTTTCCTTCCTCATTCTCAACCTATGAGAAAAATATTGATCATACAATTTAACTACATTATTTCACTTTTACTTTTCTCTAGTAATGATACAAAGTTAACTTTTATTAATGCGTGCATTAAGAAAAGGGAAGTGAATTTCAAAGAATCATCAGGATATTTCCACTCTATTCAAACCTAAGACTAGTTCACTTTACTCGTTTAATTTCTAATGGCTGTCCATCCAAACTCCGTTAATTTTTTCCCCTACTGTCCCAACATCTGTGACAGAGGAGAAGGTATGATATACACTTTCCTGTTCTAGAAACCTAGAAAGTGGCAGTTGGAAGTCAAGGCAGAAAGGTGTTCAGTCGTTGAACAAATGCATCCACTCCTACACGGGTGAGGTCCACTTACCTGCCCAGGTAATACAGACACCAGCCCAGCCAGTAGCTGGGGCAGACCCTGAGGGTGGCATCTGTCTCTGATCCTTTGCTTGGAATCGTGGAGACAATTCCCCCACACTGTTTAAAAAACAAACCAACAGGACAGATGGCAACTATGAGGCTGCCTGGTGCCTGGCCTCTGTCTTGTTTCACAGCTGGCCCAGAGACACCAGCCCTTCTGTTACCTTCAGAGTATGCGTGAAGGTTCCTCTGACCCGGTCAGTAGTGAATGGTCTGCACTTGTATCTCCTCAGGACTTGCTCTCACCCGGGCCTCTTCAAACGCCATAGGCCACCTATTGGGCAGGTGAGTCCCTAGGATCTCCCTTACTCCCTGCCCCGCTTTCTTTCCACTCCCAGAAGCCTTCCCCAGGGAGGTGAAAATTTCTTCCAACAGCAGCTGACCTTCCGGAACCCACCCCCTAGCCCCCTAGGGAACCGGTCTGAAGCTCCCAGCCTTCTGCGCAAGTGCAGGTTCCTACTGCCCTCCGCGGCTTACTCCTCCACTTTTGTTTTGTTCCCATCGCTTCCTTGACCTCTTTTGATGCCCCTTCCACCTCTGGAAGCTCCCCTGGCTGCAGAGTCCTTCCCTTGTGCCAGTTCTGGAGTAAAACAGGGGTACCCGCTGGACAGGGGTGGCGGCTGGGGACTTGGGATCGCAGGCAAAAAGGGAAATGGGAGCGCACTAGAACGCCACCAGGGCATATCAAGTCAGGCGCAAGACAGTCCTTCCTTTTCTGTTTGCCTGAGAGGAGCGTGGAAAGGCAATAGCGCCTCAGTGCTGGCAGAGGACAGCCGCCGGGAGCCGCCCCCCTGATCCCGTCCCTGGTCCCTGGGGGAGAGAGAGAGAGAGAGAGAGAGAGAGAGAGAGAGAGAGAGAGAGAGAGAGAGAGAGAGAGAGAGAGAGAGAGAGAGAGAGAGAGAGAGAGAGAGAGAGAGAGAGAGAGAGAGAGAGAGAGAGAGAGAGAGACGTGGAGGAGGTCAAGGTCTGGGTGTGCATCAGGAGGACCCTCCAGCCCCATCTCTCTCCACCCACCCCCACCCCCACCCCCACCAGTCCTAACCTGCACCCAGAATTGTCGGTTTTGTGCTCCCGTTAGATGGCGCTAAAGACTTTGCAACCACTTGCGAAAGTGAGTCTGGCGGGGAACAAAAAGATGTGTGGGGTGTGAGTGGGTGGGTGTGAGTGCGAGGGAGTGAGTGTGAGTGAGTACTCGCCCGCCGAGCGCATGCCGGGCACAGACTGCTGGTGGCACCCTGGCGCCGACGAGGCCACCTTCTCGAAGGCCCGGCTCCGGGCAGGGTGCGTGTCTGAGGCCTGCTACCCCAGGCCCGCTCGCCCGCCCGCGCCGCCCCCCCACAACTTGCGGCGCTCGAACTCCGGCGGCCGCGAGACCGAGTACGGCCGCTCTCCGCCCAGTCCCGACGCGCGCCCGCAGAACAGCCCCGGCCCACGGGCCGCTCGGCTGGGCCACGGCGCCCAGAAGCCCGTACCGGCTAATCATGAACACGGCAGCTAGGTGCGGCGGAAGAAAGGAGCCTGGGACCCTCTAAGTCCAGAAAGGCTGCTCAGATGCGGGGGGAGGCGGGGGGGGGGATAACGCATCCATGAAAGTCCCCTTCTCCGTCGGGACTTGTCGCTCTTAACTTTGAACAAGTCCGGAGAATCTCTTTTTAGGAGAAAAAGTGCAGATGCAGGTGCAGGTTTTATTTCTGTAACCATTGCAAGTGGAAGTGGACTCTAATGTTAGGTTTCATTAACTCAGTGTGTGTGTGTGTGTGTGTGTGTGTGTGTGTGTGTGTGTGTGTGTGTGTGTTTCTGGCGGTGAGGGGCAAACCTTCTTGCTACTCCTAACCCGCTAGAGCCCCTTTGAAGTCAAACTGACGCCTTTCAGTCGCAAAGCCCCTGGGGACTCAGGGTGGAAAACGTGAGAAGCGACAGTGTCCGGTTACCCAATAAACACGGTAAACTCGAGCTTATTTGTGCTTATTTACCAACCTATAGTGAACAATTTCACTTGTTTTCGCCACATCCAAGAGCCTGGTTTTAGATCTGGCTGGCACCTGCCTCTCTCCCAAGCCCACAGCACCTTCCTGCAGAATGAAATCCTCTTTCCAAATCTACATGCGATGCGTGACAGGAAGGGACCTTGCACCCAATAAGCAAGGTAAGCCGGAGCACACTGTGCTTACTTTTTAATCTGAAGCGAGCAGTTTCACACGTTTTACAACACATCATGGGTTGAAACTCAAGTGTGATTGTTCACAACAGATTAGTAAGTAAGCACAAATAAGCCTGTGCTTACCTTGGCTATTGGCTAACCCGCCCCTGGAAACAACAGCCAATTATCAAATAATTCTAACTAGTGATCGGGGAGCGAACTTTCGCTCCTCCACCAACTTCACCGATTCTCCCACACCCTTCCAGAAAGTTGACCGGACCATCAAGGAAACCCTGCCCCGAGCTTTCTCCCTAAATGCCAGCTAGAGCGTTTCCCCTGAAAAGCCGAGATTGAGAAACTCCTTTGTGCCTTCCCCCAGTGGGAAACTTTCCCGCCGGGTTGGTTCTCCTTTAAGAAAGTAACGCGTCTGCATATTTAATACCGGGGGCGGCTGGCGAGCACGGACGCGAACCGGGGACCGGCGCACCCCGGGGCCCGGAGCCCAGGGAAGCCCGCCGGCCTGGCTCCGGGCGCGGGCGCCGCGCTCTCGGGCGCGCAGTAGCCAACGCTGGAAACACCCGTCTTCCCACGGAGAGAAAGGGCGGCGGGGAGGGCCGGGGGATTAGTGGGAGGACCGGGCGGGAGAGAAAGGGGGCTGGGGACGGGCCGTCGGGCTCCGAGTGAGCCGGACTCTGGGTTCATTTCCATAAGAAAGCTGCGACCGCGGTGGGAGGAAGAATTTGTCGCCCGGGTCCCCCTTCCCCCACGCCGGTTTTCTGCTGGAAGCGGGCTCCTGGTCTCAGAGCCCGGAGTGTGCACTCTTGTCTTTGATGGTGTTGATAAAATGTGGTTTCCAATGATGCCCAGAAGGAGGCTGGTTTCCTGTGAGTGGAGCGCGGGCCAGAGCTGCGCCGGGCGAGTCCAGAGCTCTGGGTAACCGAGGAGGAGGGATTAGGGCACAGACGAGTCCCGGGGATGCGGGAGCTACGGACAGGACACCTTGAAGAGAAAGTTCTTCGGTAAGTTCCTGAAAGGGGAGGCCAGGTTGCAATGAAGTCCCCCAGCACTGTGTGTGTGTGTGTGTGTGTGTGTGTGTACACGCGCGCGGGGGGTGGGGTGGGGGTTAGGGTGGACAGGGATCTGGGAAGAGAGGTAGGGAAACCCCAGAGCCCAGAAGGACCAGAGTGGAAAAGTCTGGCCGGTTCTGCCACGACTCTCTTCGGAAAGACCCCAGGAAACCTTCCCTCCTCTGCCGCCAACCCTCTTCCCGCGAAGGAATAAAGGCAACTTGCTCATTTTCTCGATTTCACCAGCGATTCCATTCTTTCTGTCTTCCCGTGAAGTTCTTTTCGGCTTTCAATGCGAACCATAGCCATGTGTCCTCGATTCTATAGAACGCATTTAAAAAAATCTACTAGGTACTTTATGATCCCATCTGGAGAAATTAAAACCCAGATCTGTAATGTTTATTCTTAGATAGTTTACAAAAAGCAAAAAAAAAAAAAAAGTGTGAGACACACGTCTGCAAATAAAACAAAAGTGCTTTTCCTTCTGCTTGGAAAAGCTGCCTGCAGATGGCTTCTTTTTACCGATTTTGGACCACCTGTACTTTGCAGAGAAACTGAATAGTCTCAGGTAAAGCACCAATCAGATCTAGCAAGTAAACACCAATTATGACTATTAATGAGTTTATTACTAATGGCTGGAGTTGAAGACTCCACACCCACACCCCGTCAGGGTGATCAGATAACCAAGTTGTTTTAAAGTTCTGCCACCTAAGATTTTTAAAAAGTGCTTCACACCGAAAAATATATACTTATGTATGATGGAGATGATGGCCAAGTTCAAGAGTTTTCCAGGAGGTATCCGTGGTCAATGCTGCAGCTGTTACTTACAGTAAAGTTTATTGCTAATTCTAATAAATAGCACAGACTTCCTTTCTGGTCTGTACAATCCGTTAGGCAAAGTGTAGTGCACAACCGGGTCACAGCAGCCACTTGGTGTGGCTGCAGAAGTGGGGAGGGGAAAAGTGTGCTTTGTTGCCTCTGCCTCTAGTCATGCTATGGCTTGGAGAAGATTCCAGGGAACAAGTGTTTTAAATCTTCAGATGGGATAAAGGATATTGGGATGGTTGAGGGGAGTGGTGTTAAGGAAATGAGAGATAGTGGTGATAAACCCAGGACCGAAAGAGAAAATAGGAGCTTGCTTTTAAGTTTATCAATTTCATTTTGCTTCTGGGTTGAAATGGTTTGGGCCTGCCATAAGCAGAGTTGACTATTGGAGAAGAAAAGGTTACTTAGAATAAATCGCCTGTTGCCTGAAGGGGGACTCTGGCCTAGTTTATGTATTACTCGCCTCGTCTGGACTCTGTTGACACCACCTCTTCTCCCAAATAGAAATCGGTGTTCAGTTCTGGATTGGGGTGGGGAGGAGGGATAAATTGCTGTTGGAACCCCGAGCAGAAGGACAAGAAAGGGCCAGACACCATCCAGCAAGGCTGTCTGGGCAACTGAGCACTTGGAGGAGCCAGCAGTTCTTCTCATTATTGTAGGATGGCCCATGGTCCAGCCCCTTCACACTACATTTCAGAATACCGAGGGAGTTTGGGGCAATGAGTTTACAGTCTTATTGGAAAGAACACCCCCTGCACTTCAGCTCCTGGATAGAAGTCACAGTCACGGCAGCAGCACACATCTGCTTCCAATGTATTTACCGGGCTGGTATAGAAATGCCCGGGCTGCTGCGACCAGCACGCTCCTCTTCTAAGCAGCCCAAAAGTTTTGATCCTTTCAGAGTTCTGGGTGGCCCCTTCTTTTGATGTGAAGCACATGACCCCCCTTCCCAATTCTATTTTGTCAGGATTAATTGCCCTGCAGTGGGGTATCTCACACCTCAGGCCAGCCAAGAAATAAATGCAGCAGGGGGGGGGAGGGGGGGTTTAAGGAATCCTCCATAGGTAATAGGATGGAGGAGGATTATTTCAGTCACCAGGAGGGTCCCCAAAACTGACTTGAATGAAAGGAGGCTCCCTGGGTACAGGCCTCATTTGCCTGACCTAGGTTGTTAGCACCCTCTGCGAGACCAGGGGTCCTGTGGTGTTGTCGGATAAACGGACTACTAACCACAATGTCCGTGGTTCAAACCCACCAGCTTTACCCAAAACTGAGTAAAGATTCCCAGCTCTGGGAATGCTATACAGGGTCAGTCTGAGTCGGTGCCCACTTGATGGCACTGGGTGGGTTATAGTTCTTCAGGCCAACACTCATCCTCAAAGGCAGAGCTTAGCATAACCCCGAGGCTCCTGAGAACCCAGAGGTACCCAGCCCTGCACGAAAGAAGCTGCAAGTGGCTGGGGCAAGGTTTCCAAGTAACTCCTAGTAGTCTCCGCTCTGCCTACCGCTTGTTACACATGGCAGGAAGGTAGAGAGGCAGAAGTTGGGAACAAAAACAAGAAAAAATTTAAAATCTGGTTGCTGCCCTTTCTTTGAGTCAGGTGCAGGCAGGGCTGAAATAACAAATAACCTTCACAAAGGGGGCACTCAGCAAGGTGCAGTTGAGCCTAGGTGACAGTGGCTCTGTGGTCCTGCCTGATCATCCTGTTAGAAGTGTCTGGACCCTGCTTCCGAAGGCACATTAGTCCTCTCAGGAAGTGCCCCAGTGAGGCGGTGTGGGGTGAATACCCGAGGCCTTTGAGTCCCTGGACCTGCTGCTGCTCCTTTGCTCCTACAGGAGGAAGCTTGTGGCGGCCAGGTAGAGAGAGACCACCTGCTTTCTCAGAAACCCTGGTGAGGGAATCTGGTGAGAGTTCCAGACAAGTTTTCTCAATTTCCCATGTGTTGGGAAATTGACACAAGGAGGAGAGAAAGAGCAAAAACTCTTTAAACTTAGATGTAGTCTCCATTGGCTCAGAAAAATCACCCCACTTTACCCACCAGTACACCCCAGAGATCTGGCTAGGTGGCCCCTACACCGCAGAGAAGGGAGAAGGGAATTGGTTTGTCCACCTCACCCAAGTAAACATGAATGAGTTTTGTTTTCAGCCAGAAAGAAATTCTGCAGTTTGAAGCTTTTCCCTGCCAGAATCCACTTCATTTCATCAAAGTCTCTTGTCAGCAGCCAGAAGCCTACCACACCTACTTGTCTATTTCTAGTTTGTGGCTTCAGGTTGTGTTTTAGGAGAATTTACCGAATGTTGTTCCTGTCAGCAAGCCTCCCTGTCCCCACCCTCACCCCATAACCCCGGAAGGAATCATAGTTAGAAACCACACACAAAAGAGAATAATAAAAAAAATCCCCCTCCCCCACCTATTCTTCCCGACTAGAATAGTTGACAATACATAGACATAGACACATTAAGTTGCATAAAGTACTGTGGACGGATCAGCCATGCATCTCATTTGCACTTGGATGTAGCCAGGGGTAAGAGCTATACCTTCCTCTCTGCTTGCTGGGGTGCCTGGCTGGAGTTCTCCCAGTGGGCCCCAAGTCAGCAGCCATTTGGGAGGTAGGAGTCCCCAGCCCCAAACTAGGACGAATAGGTTGGTGGGGAGGGAGATAGGGGCCTTGGGGGCCTGACTGGGGCTTGAGCCAGCTAGCCCCTGCTTGGCCTGGACCGTTCAGGGGTGGGAAGGCCGGCCAGCGGGCTGGGTGCATGCACATCCATCGCTGGAAGCTCTGCAGTGAGTCCGGTCTTCCCCTGGGTTGCGTTAAAGAATGGACACAGAGGGATAGTCATTGGGTACTTTGTAGCCCCATTCTACCCCTTCCCCAAAGTTGTGTCTGCACAGCCCACCTTTTCCTGTGGAGGGACACCTTTACCCAGATGGCCAGCCCCACCTGCTCCCTTCCTGGACTCCAGCTCTGAGGCACTCTTAAGTCTTTCTGGTTCTGCCTTCGCTGTGCACCACCCCAAGTCTGGGAAAGCCTGGTCCAGGAGCTGTGCCTCTCCCACCCACTCCCTGAGGCCAGAGAGGTGCTGCCCTTTCGGGACTCAGAGGGGTCGTTTCTGTTTTGCTGTGGCTTTTGTTTTTCCCTCAAAAATCACTCTGCTCCGTGGATTTTCACTCTTCCCACTTTCGGCTCTTGTGGGTACCAAGCAAGTGACCGCTCAGAACAATTCCTCCGGCCAGCTGAGGCCAGCCTGCCCGCTGGCACTGGGCCTCATGGCAGGGCTAGGAGGCGCGGGGTTGAGGATCCTGGAGGAGCCTCCGCTGGCTCTGGAGCCAGTGCCCTGTGTGAAAGGGCACCTAGTCCCCGGGAAGTGCGTGGGTGGAGGAGCTCACCCAGATGGACATCATGTCCTGGGGGGGCCTTTCATTCTGAAGCCTTCAGATTCTTTCCTGTAAAAACCCTGGTGATTTGGACACCCCGCCAACTCCTGGAACTCCCCGCTTTTCCAGAGCTCCTGCCCAGCAGGCGAGTTGCAGGGGCATCACCAGACCAGATCACAGCTCGACCTTCCGGGGCTCATCAAGGGCGAGGCGAGTGGCCCAACCCTTCCACCGCCTCCCCAGGTCGCCTGAGGAAACCGCTACCAGCAAGGCCCTGCAGGCATAGCCTCAGTCACCCACCCATGCCAGCGGCAGCCTGCGGGCAGTGCAAGGGCCGAGGCAGCAAGACTGGGCGGCCAGTCCCGCACCACGGACGGCCAGGGCACGTTTGCGGAGCATTATGGAACAATGGGTGGGTTTCTAGGTCCCAGGAGCTCGGTAGGTGCAAGGTGTAGGAGCCTTTAAAGCTGCTTGGGTATTAGTTTTGCATGAAGCCTTTGTTGTTATAGCTTTGTCAGCGGTGCGTGGCGTCAGCAGCTCCCCCGCCCCCCCTAGGGGAGGATTGGGGGGGGGGCTCCACTCCCTTCTTTTTCCCCCTGCAGGAGGGCTGGCACAGGGGATCTGAAACAATATCCCCAGAATCAATGGCCCTGCTCCAGATCACCTCTGGCAAGAGCCTACTGGTATGCACCATGATCTCCCCTTAGTGACTGGGACAAATAAATAAATAGGCCTTGCACCTCCTCAGCCTAGACTGCCGGGCTCCCTGGGAAGAACTAACAGACTTCTTGAATGTGACCCTGGTCTGGAGGCTGAGCCCTGCTGCTGGAGGAAGGGATGGTTGAGGTTACTGGGGTAGTCACCTGGGGTGGTCACCACAGGTCACACAGGTGACATGCCAACACAGATTTCCAAAATGGGGGGATCTTAACAGAAGGACCCGTTGGAGGATTCCACAGCTCTGAATGCTTCCCCCTGGCCACTGGGCAGCCGGTCAATAGGGTTGTAGGGTTCCTGCTCACACCTGCCTCCCCACCCTATTTAAGTAGACCCTCCTGAGCTACAGGTAAACTCCTGCAGATGCTGGGGCCCTCCAAGTGTGACTGTTTACATGCACAGCTTCCCCCAGTCTCCCTGGTTAATTTGTCTCCACCCCTCCTCAGTAGGCCCTTGCCCTGCCTCCCAGGCATTTGAAGGAATCAGGTGTGTGCACCTCTCCTCACAGAGGGTTCCCGTGTTAGGCAGCAGGGGCCCAGCAGTTCCTCAAGGTACCATTTTGCCTCAGATCAGCCAGAACCCTGTTTCCTGGAGTGTGTGTGTGTGTGTGTGTGCGCGAGTGTGTGTGTGAGTGTGTGTGTGTGTGTGTGTGTGTGAGTGTGTGTGTGAAGGTGAGGCAAATGCAGGGGGCTGCTTCATTCTCTAGGGGCTTCTCTTCTCCTTGAAGTCCCAGTTCAAGGCTCAGGAACAAAGGGGTAAGGTAACTGTGCTCTCTTGGTCTCTCCCCTGCATCTACCCCATCACCTACAGGCCTTTGGCTTTGATAAATAAAGGAAGGCCTGTGGGATCAGGTACATATGTAAATAATGCTGACCTTGGCCTGCCCCTTTGTGTTTATAATCAGAGTGCCCATTTCAGGTGCTGGCTACCATGGGCCTTTCCTGTCACCTGCACCTCCACCCACAGCCCCAGACTGCCATGGGTGTTAGGATGCGGGAGCCATTTGCCTGGCCTCCTTGTTAGCTACATCTCGGGGGACAACTCTTAAATAGTCTGGGGATGGGGGTGGGGAATTAAAGACACTTCTCTCAGGGTGGAAACGTGGTTAAAGCTTTCTTTGGAAGACATCATTGGAGAGTACAAAGAATCATCCAACCCATACGATTGCTTGAGTAATTTGGAAGCATTTCTTAAACAACATCAAGTGTTAATTAAAAAATAGTTAGTAGTTGTTGTTTCACCAAATGATTTTTTTTCACCACCATATCTTAAATATCCTCAAGACAAAGCTTAGATATGTCTATGTTCATTTTATAAGTTTCTGGGTGATACTTAGACTTTCTGATCAGGCTTACTTGATTTCATTAATGTTTTTTTTACCTCTGCAGAAGAATTTTCAACCTTGGAAATGTAATTTAAAAAAAAAAGAATACATTCCTGTGAGACCCTATAGAGGCTGACTGGAATAAATATGCTGGGTCCCACTCACACCTCTGAGGCCCTATGTGAGCCTAGCTCCAGTGTGTGTGTGTGGGGGGGGAGGGGCGAGGGGTAGGTTTGGCACCTTTTATTTCAGTGTGGGTACAAGGGGAGCTTTGTGAAATGAATATCTATTCTATTTCAGTGTGCAGTGTTCCGGTCGACTAAATGGGCTTGCCTTCTGCTAAGAGTCAATCCTGGAAGACAATGCTAACATGTGATCTCCCCGGAAGCTCGTCATTAGAATACCCCTATTTTTTTAAAAATCAAAAAGATGTACTTACTATCCTCTTAATGTTCACCCCCATCATAGCCATCATAATAAAACAGGGGCACTGATGACCATGCCCCTCCTTTTTTTCCCTTTGTAAACACACTACCCACTATTAGGACCACAAGTCACCTTGGAGACATTGCAGGTGTGACTTCAATGTTGAATGTTTACTCACCACTCACTTGGTCACACAGAGGAGGCACAGTTGAGTCCTCTTTTCCCTGGTCAGCTCTCTGCCAAGCAGTGCCCCTCTCCCAGTTTATAAGGGGAAACAGATTTTTTAAGAGAACATATCCCAAATGAAAAAAAATATGTAAAAGCCAGGTTTAGCTTCTCAAGGTACGTTATTCTGGCTAGCTAGGTGAGTAGAAAGGAGTGATGTGGTCTAACTACTTTGAGGAGGCAGAAGGCAGGGGGACAGGCAAAATTTGCTGGTGCCTCGAGAACTATGGCAACTAAGGAAATCTCACTGATAGAATTTAGGCAGATTCCTAACCAACACAAGTTACTTAAACTCTGGTTTTGTTCACATATACACATGCATGCTCATGTGTACACACACACACACACCCCAACTTGAGTCATATTACCCATACATTTCCCATGGGTGATTCTGGTGGGAGCAACCACCATCAACAAACTTTCTGAAAAGGAAAAAATCAAAACAAAACAAAAAACCCAACTCTCTATATATCTTTAAAAGGTTATTTTTATATATTTTAAATCCCCAAAGACCCCAACTGGTCAACCTTCCCTGCTCCTTTTGCCAGGAACAGGTACACTGACCATATGCCCCCCACCCCCTCAGGCACCCAGCTACTTTTAGAAGGTAAAATTTCTGTTTCCAAAGGGGGGAGAGGGTACCAAATTCCATTAATGAATTACATACATGGAATGTTGACTTGTCTAAGGCAATTGTATTTGTAAATAAATGGCTTCCTGCTTTTTATGTATGTGTGACTGAGAAAAAGGAACTGTAATGCCTCTGAACCTGCACTTCAGCCAACATTCTAATTCCATCTGATGTGCTCTGTCTCTCTTTGGTACTCACTAGAAAGCAACAGGGTTAAAGTGAGCCAGGAGTGGAACCATTTTCTTTAAGCTGCCAGGTTAACTTGGGGAAATGTCACATGGAGTTTTCCCAGGTTTGCCAAGTAGGGTGTGTGTGAGGGGGGACGGGGGAAGTGTTGTTTGGCTCTTTGGAAGTGCTGGCTACTCAAATTGGGAATTTCACTTTCCCCAGAGCCTTCTCTGGCAGCTTCAAAGAGCAAAGGCAGAGTGCAGTTTTGCTGGACCTTGGATTGAACTTCTGCCGCCTGGTTACTCTGGCATCCCTGACCCCCTACCATTAGTACCCCATAGGGTCACTCTCTACCTCAGCACAAGACCTAGTCCACTCTGCCACATTTGTGGGGCCTCATATTTTCGTTCGAGAAAAGCCTGGGCTGGGCCAGGTGTGGTTAGGGGCTGCTACCCTTGAACTACCAACCCCAGTCCAGCACGCAGGGCCAGGCTGCTGGGACTGTTCACCAGGCAGGCAGCCTCCCGCTCTCCCCCCACCCCCCAGCCAAGTTCCTCAGTCCCAGCTTTATAAACCTCAGTGCATTCTGAAACAATGGGACCTGCCTAGTCATGGCTATTATAATCTGACCCTTTCTCCCCTCCTGCATTGGGACTGTAGCAAAAGGTGGCCTTTTTCTGAGACCGCGCAGCCCCCTCCCAGTCGCACACCCTGCAAGGCATCCCTTACGAAGAGAGACAAAGTAACCCCTACCCAAGCAAATGACAGACTCTGGGGTCTGGACTGCACCACAGTCTTTCAAGGGCAGCGGGTCACGGCCCAGCTCTGTCTTTACTTCGCCTTCAGACTCCGAGCTGAGGAGTGGGATCCGCGGAGAGGCGGGGTCAGACGAGCCCCTGAACTCAGACCCCTCTGAACTCCCCGGTGGACGGAGGAGAGGGGGCAGACGGCAACTCAACACCCCAGTAGAGAAGCTGGGTTTCCAGAACAACGGAAAATCCGCAAACATCAAACCGATATCTACAGGCTTATCTACCGTTGTTGTTTAGCACGCACAGCCTTCCAGAAAAAAGCCATCTCCAGAACCCACCGAGTCTGAACCAACCAGCTAGCAGTACCTCTTCTCCGCTTCCAAGAAAACTTTCCAAAGTTTCCCTTCCTTTCTTCCCTCTCCGCCTCAGACTTTCTCTGCTGTGCTTGGCCATGACTCTGATAACCACTCTTTCGTCTCCGGGCTCCCAGGCCTGAACGTTTCACCATCACACACCACCTCCATCATCATAGTAATCATTAGGCTGGGAGGATCAGAGGGTATGGGGCTGAGGGGGAGGTTCCTAGAAATGCTGATGAAAAGGGACATTTCAACTTGTGTTTCAAAAGCTTTCCATCGACCATGATCAGTAACCTCAAAAGACAACTCCATTGGAAAGAAATAATAATGATAAAGAATTTACTACTGCATTTGAAAAGCCGTAATTTTTTTTACATCGCTTTTAGGAAGATAGATGAACAAAACCTGGCCGTTTCAAGCCATTTTGATGTGTAATTAAAGGGCAGGATCGGTTTGTATTCTCCTATGGCTTTTACAGAAGTTGCAGTGATCCAAAGTCGGGTTGCTGTGTCAGAGTGGCATTTTTATTAATGAGAATACAAAAAGCTTGCATATTCTTAGCCCTGCTTGAATTTAGTTGCTAAGCAACCGGTGTATGGTAATTCATCCGCGAAATTTAAATCTTTGAGAAAGGATCCTGCGTTTTGCTGAATGGTCGCCACGAGGAAAACAACTTGTGGGACCTGCTGCAGCTGCTGCTGCCGGGCCGCGCAGTCAGGCGGCCCGCAGGGCCGGGCCGGGCCGGGCCGGGCGGGCAGCTGGCGGGCGCCGGGCCGCGCCATCGCCCCAGCCACCCGGCCCTCCCTCCAGGAGAGGCACTGGGTGGTTGGCGTTCTGCGCCCGCGCCGCCCGCCCCACCGTTCCTTGGCCTCTCAGAACCTGGTCTTTCACCTGAGAGGGGCCCTTCCACCTGCAGACGCTTTTGCCTCCCCAAAGTTTGCCAGGCAGGCTGGGTCCCCGCACCCTCTCCTCGCCTCGCACCCACCCGCCGCGTGCAGCAAGCGCGTATCCACCAGAGCACACACACGGCGTCGCCCAGAGAAGGCCCATTTCCCAATTCCCAGAACCCTCTGAGGTCACTTCCAGAGCCCACTCTTCTTTGAAGAAAACCGGACTCCCAGGACGGCAGCTCCCATCCTGCCAGAAGACCAGGCGGCTGGGGTTGGCATGCAGTGACATCATAGGCTCCTGCTCGCCACGCTCGCGCCCACATTTTAGGACACAGGAACAAACACGGATGTGAAATCAGAATGAGAGAAAGTAATCTAATTAATAGGCCATGAGCCAGGCTAACAAAATCAAAGAATCTGATTACACAAGTAAGTAGTCCTCTTGCTACCTCCGCTCTCTCCAATCCCCAGCTCTTCCAGCGCCACCCCCACCCCCCACCCCCGCCCCATTTCCTTCCCTACACTGGAAAGTTCAGGAGGCGAGCCCAGAGCCCGCTGACTTCCCTACTGAAATCAAGATCAAGCCCACCTTGGGGCCGGAGGAGTGAGAGGTCACAGGGTGACCTTGAGGCGCTAAGAAGAGTCGCCCTGCCAAGCGGTGCTGAGGTGCTGACCAAGTTTATGCCACAGAGCGGGAGAAGTGACCAGCAGCATGACTCCAAAGACCAACATCTGCACGGTTGTTTGTGCTGCCAGACACACGACTAGGAAAAAAGGTGCTCTTGGCTCACAACCACATTAAGCTGGATTTTTCTTTTTTTCCGGTTTACAAGGTGAAACCTAGGATAACTCTTTGTTTGGCATCCCCTAGCTTAAGGTCACTGATAACCCCCAACTGGTAATTCTCAACGAACGAACGCCCTTCCCCAGCAAAGATGTCCCAGTAGAACCAGGTATTAGTGTTTTAATCACTGATCCAGAACGTCTGTTCTAATCTTTCCAGCCGGTCATGTGCAGTTCATGAAAGAAGAGAATTCTTTAATTTCGATCTTCCTGCCTTGTGGAGAAAAACAGAAAACAGGTCCACCTCCTAAATAATTAATTTCGAGCCTGCATCCAGTGCCAATACTTGTTGCTTCCATTTTAGAGTTTGATTAATTACCCTGTAACTTGGGCAAACTCAACTCCATGTGGAGAGAATGTTTCTTCCTTCAATTTAGTCCTGAAAGCTACAACCTACTGATGGCTGTACTCTGTTTACATACAAATTGGTGCAAACATGCCCATCTCTTAAAATGCATTTTGTGTAAATATATAAAAGTATCATTTTTGATGTAGCTTGAAGAGGTTGATCATTTATTACAAAAATAAACGAATAAATACAACAATATATTGTTGTTCCCAACAGGATAAATACTTTACAAATATATAATTTAAAAAACAAATTTAATTGTTAAAATTATTTAAAATATTACACTTATCGATAAAACTATTAATTGTATATACTGCATTTAATATTAGAACCAATTCTTCTCTGAATTTTGAAAAACCATTCATACAAGACAGATTATGAGCATGGTAATGAGCAGACACTGGAGGCTATAGGGAAGCAGAGGGAATCTCTAAGATCAATAAAGGACAATTCTTTTTTTGGGACAAAGAAGTAGTCCTTGGCTAAATACTGGGTTTAATAATTTAAAAAAGAAGAAGAGGAAGAAGAATCAGCAGAAGATGCAAAGCAACAACAGCGAAGTGGTTATTTTGAATACACCTTGAATGATTTATCTCACAACCTTGCCAGGAGAGGATGGTTGGGTGAATGAAGTGGCTGAGGCTTGGGCAACGCGACTGGGGCTATGGGAGAATGTAAACTCTAACTGGACTGAGCTCGGATTGCGCGCCTGTTGGGACAGAACTTGGCCACTTTCCTTTGGGCTGAAAGGGGGTGGGGGTTGGGGTGGTGAACTGAAATGGAGGAAACAAATGGACACTTGACGGAGCACAAGACACTTGCGTTGCAAAAGAACACAATGAGCAAATTCATTATAAAAAGATCTGGTGATATATAACAATATTTTCATTATTTACATGTGTAACAATATAAGCCTTAGTTGTATCTTCCTTCTTTTTTTGTTTGTTTGTTTTTTCCAGCCATGAATATCATTTCGTCAATACATTCACAGGGTCGCATTTCTCTCTTTCTCTCTCTAGATGGACTGAAAGCATTGGCTCACTTTATAAAATGCAAAATAATGAAACAAAATGAGTATGCTTTCCCAGCTTCTCCAATTAAAAGTTACTCTGCTATTCCCCAATCAGGGCTTCTTCCAAAGTCATCAGCAAAGGTTGCTTTTTAATAGAAAACAGTGTGTATTCTAATGTTAACTCTTTTGTTGTCAGTCAAATCAAGTAAGCAAATTCCTCCAAATTTGTTAAAGAGATCCATCCCCTCTCTAATCAACCTCCACCATTCCAGTAGAATAAACAAGATTGCAACTTATATGCCAGAAGTATCCACCACAGGAGAACAACCCCACCCAATCCTCAGCTTCCCAATGAGGCCTTCTTTGCTGGCCCCTGTAGACCCTCAGCAAATGAACTTCGCCCCCTGCTCCCACTCCAGGTTATAAATTCACTAGGCAAGAGGGATCACAATGGCTAGAGAAATAGGAAACAAGGATGGGAAGAAAAAAGTGATTTTTCCCCGTGTCTTCCAATTTTTCCCTTCTCTGTTTAATCAATATGGACTTTTTCAGATTTCACAAATCAAAATGATTGTGATTTTGTAGTAGGACTTGGTGTTTAAAATAATGCAACTGAACACACGGCCATCTGGCTGGACTTGATTTATGAAAATGACATAGGGTCTCTCTGGAAAATAACTGTCCCTTGTTTCAGCTTTCTAGGTTTTTAAACCTTTGCCTGGTATCACAGGGAGAGGGAAGAGGAGGAAGAAGGCAAAAAAGTGGGGGGCAGACAGTGAGATAAGGGAGCAATTCATCTTTGCTTTATACCATCATTGCCTTATCATTCCGAAATACTTTTTATTTGTCAATACAATACTGAGGGACTCAACTAAGCAGAGCCTTTTGCTCCTTCAACACAGGACTGGAGGCATTTCACTTTCATTTTCCCACATTGTAAATATTGATACATTGACTTGGTAAATGTGACCACTCTGAAGGGCATATCTAAAGAGTGATCTAAAAAGTTAAAACCCCAACAGCAGTAGAGAAGGGGGACATCATTCCTGGGGAAAGATTGTGGCACTGGAGTGGAGAACCTTCCATCTGAGCTGGTAATCACAGAGAAGGTAAGTCAGGGTTTTAGAAGGATATCCTTTAGTGAAAGGAGGCTTAATCATGTAAATTGAATTCCATAGTTACTAGTGGGAAGTAATTGACATAAAATATTTTATAGACTTGAAAGCTAGCCTTCACAATTATGTCTTCAAAAAGAGGACTGGGACAGAGCAATATTTTGGGGGGAGTGTGGAGAAGCTGAACTTTAGAAAAAGGGTGCAGGTCAGTATCAGTTGGCACATTTTTACTAGTGATGTGGTTCATTCTTCTGATCAAGAACACAAGTACCTCCAAGAACAGGCCTATTATTTCGACAGCTTCACCTACCCACTAAAAATATCCACTAAAATCAAGGGAGAGTAAAATCGTGTGAAATTGATGGGTTAACAAGGAGTGACTAGAATGTTACTAGCAGTTTCTGTCCTTTTCTCTAGGTTTCTACATACACCTTCGGTGGAGCGGGCTCTCCTTCCTCAATATTATCACTTAAGGATTTGCATTAGTAAAAAAATATTTCTAAAGGACTCTTTCCTTCCCACACAGTGTTTACGCATCAGACACAGACTATTTCATTCTAACAAATTTATTTTCTCGATCAGCTCTTACGGAATCACTACTCAAATTAAATTACAATCAAATTATCACATCAAAAGATACCCTTATTACCTAACAACTGTCCATATTTTCATTTCATTTTGATTTGTGCTCGTCTGAAAAAAACACGTAATACAAGATCTGGGGAAAAATAAATTACCGTTTTGCAGCAGTTCATAAGTATTCTGAATAAAATATTAAAAGAAGTCATTTAATGAAAATATAAAGCAAATATTTTTAGATCAACAACGGATCTAACAATTCTATATTGCCGTCTTTTGAAAAGTCTGTTTATTAAAACCTACCAAAAACACTGCTTGGAAATGGCAGTGTTATAGAATCACATCCACAGCACCCATTCAATCAAAGTTGGCAACGGATTGAGGAGAGAAGTTCAGAGAAGTGCAGCGGCAGGTGCTCAGTCTCTCTAAATCCCTTTATCTGAGTCAGTCCCGAAATAAAAAATAAAAAATATTAATTAAAAAAAATATTAGCGGTGGCATTTTGAGGCATCGTCCACCCCGAGTGACAGCCTTCAAAAACCAGAGTTGATGGCTGGGACTCACTCGGTGGCCTCGCTGGCTGGGTCGCCCGCCTGGTCCTCCGACTAGGCCCCGCGTCACTCTCCATGGACGCTCTCTTCTTCCTCCCCATCCCTCCGCTTTTTGGGGAAGGTTTTATTTCCAAGGTTACTTTGAGGATGCTTATTTCCTTTTCTTTTGGCTTTGCTATTCAGTCTGTGAATTTCAGAAGATGTGAATTCTTCCGAGCCCTGCCCCCACCCCCTTCTTTCCTGGAGACCTCCCCCTCCGCCCCTTCCAGGTTCACAGTCATTTTCTGTTTGTCCCCAAATGACTTTATCATGGACAAGAAAAGCAGGGTCTTTCCAGGTCGCTCCCAGGAAAGAAAGTTTCCGTGAATCACTTTAGACAGCCCTTTGGAGGGAGGGAAGGAGAGAAAGGAAGAACTTTGTTTGTTTGTTTGCTTGTTTGTTTTAAGAGGAGAGGACAAGGCTGGTGCTGTCCACCACCACCATTCAGGACATCCCAAGGTGGCAACATCTCAGGAGGGCAGTTTTGGTGCGTTACGTTATCTTCACCATTCTTTTTTTAATAGCAAAAGCAAAACCCAAGCACGAACCACCACCTCGGAGAAAAGAGAGAGACCTCAGGGTCGCCCCTTTTTCCTCTTCCGGTTTCTGTTGGCTGTGCAGATGTGTGAAACAGTTGTATATATGTAAAACAGTTAGAATATTTCTTATGCTTTTATTTTGTTTGCCTCCTCCCCTTGCTTGGGTTGCAAAACAAACCCAAACCAAAAACACCTCTCCTTGCTCTGTCCCTCTGGCTTTTTCCCTCCAAGGGTGGGCCTGCCTGTCTTTGGACGAAGGGGAGGGCGGTGGATCAGAGCCCCGGCGCGGTGGCAGCCCGGGTCGGCGGTCGATGCAGCAGCGGCGGCGGCGGCGGCGGCGGTGGCGGAGGCGGTGGCGGTGCTGGCGGCAGCTGCAGAGGCGGTGGCGGCGGCGGTGGCGGCGGCTGCGGAGGCGGCAGCGGCGGCGGCCCTCGTTCTCTCGGTGCCCTCCGCCTTCACTGCACGCTCGTCTGCAGCCCGTGGTGGGGCGGCGGCGTGTCGGCGCTCACGGTGCCCACCTGCGAATAGACGTCGTCTGGCGTCTGCTGTTGGATCCCGGGAGGCGTCATGCGCTTCTCCTTTTGGCGTCGGTTGCAGAACCAGACCCGCACCACCTCCTTCTCCAGCTGCAGGCTGTCGGCCAGGTTGGTGATCTCCTGCGCCGAGGGCTTGGGGCACTTGAGGAAATGGCTCTCGAGCGCGCCCTTGACGCTCACCTCGATGGAGGTCCGCTTCTTGCGCTTGCGGCCCTGCGCGGCGATCTTGTCGATGCTCGTGGGGCTGCCGGTGCTCGAGTCCGCCTCCTCCAGCCACTTGTTCAGCAGCGGCTTGAGCTTGCACATGTTCTTGAAGCTCAGCTGCAGGGCCTCGAAGCGGCAGATGGTGGTCTGCGAGAACACGTTGCCATACAGCGTGCCCAGTGCCAGCCCCACGTCGGCCTGCGTGAAGCCCAGCTTGATGCGCCGCTGCTTGAACTGCTTGGCGAACTGCTCCAGGTCGTCCGAGGTCGGCGTGTCCTCGTCCGAGTGCGGGTCGTGGCTGTTGAGTCCCGGCCCAGCCCCGCCGCCGCCGCCGTGGTGCGGGGGGCCCTGTGCATGGTGCGGGTGCGGCGGGTGCGGGTGCGCGTGGTGGTGGTGGTGGTGGTGGTGCTCGGCCAGCTCGGGCGTGTCCCCGCGCACCAGCCCCGGGTGCACCAGGCTCTGGCCGCCGCCCGCGCCGCCGCCGCCGCCGCCGGGCCCGGGGGGCGCGCTCAGCATGCCGTTCACCGTGAAGCCCCCGGGCTGCGAGTAGAGCAGACTCTGCGGCGGCGGCTGCTGGCCCCCGGCCATGGACGGGAGGTGCGCGGCAGCGGCGGCGGCAGCAGCGGCGGCAGCGGCGGCGGCGGCGGCCCCCCAGCCTCCCGGGTGGCCCTGGTGCGGGGGTGGTGGCGGGGGGCCGAGGTGCGGCGGGCCGCGGTGGTGCAGCGCGGTGCCCGCGTGCAGGTCGTCGCGCCCGGCGCCGCCCTTCACGTCGGGGCCCTGCGGGGGAGGCGGCGGCGGCTGCGGCGGCTGCTGGGGGCTGCCCGCCATGCCCACGGAGCTGCCCGACCAAGGCGAGCTCGCCTCCACGGCGGCGGCGGCGGCAGCGGCGGCGGCGGCGGCGGCGTGGGGCAGGGCCGTGACCCACTGGTGCGCGTGGCTCAGCATATGGCCGCCGTTGCTGGCGGCCATGGCCCCCTGCATGAAGTCGCTCTGGACCATCTTGACGGAGGACGGGTCCCCTCGGTAGGCGCCGGAGGTCACTGCAGCGCTGCCCGGCTGCATGCCCCCGCCGCCGCCGCCCCCGCCGCCCCCGCCGCCGCCCCCGCCGCCGCCCCCGGCCCCCGCCGCGTCCGAATGGACGATGGAGCCGGCCGCCAGCAGGCTGTTCCCCGGCAGGTAGGGGTTAGAAGCCGCCGTGGCCATGCCGCTCCTCTCCCGCCACCCCACCGCCGCCACCACCGCCGCCGCCGCCGCAGCAGCCGCGGCCGCCGCCGCTGCCGCCGCCGCCGCCGCGCCCCCCCGCCTCCCTCCGCCTCCCCCGCCCCCGCCCCGGGCCCCCGCCGGCCCCGCCGCCTTCTCCTCCTCCTCCTCCGCCTCCTCCGCCCCCGCCGCCGCCGCCGCCGCGGCGGCCCCCGGCTGCAGCTGCAACGCCGCTCGGCAGGGTGCGGGGGTCGCCGCCTGGCCTGGGTCAGCAGCAGCAGCAGAAGCAGCAGCAGCAGTTGCAGCGCTCTGGGGAGGGGGGCTCGCTTCTCGGGGTGCACTCCGTGGCCGCCCCCTTCAGGGAGGGTCGTGGCTCCCCCCCAGCCCCGGCGCGCTCGGCTGGCTCCAGCGAGACTCGCCGGGCAGGGAGGGGGCCTGCGCTGGGTCCACTCTTCCTAGGCGCGCTCCTGCCGCCGCTCCTCCTGCCCCGGCACAGGGCGAGCGTGGACTCTGCCCGGGCGCGGGGGCTCAGTTCACCTGGGAAGTGAAGGTTTCACCCACCGGAGACAACAAAGAGAGAAGCGGTTCTGGTCTTCCTGAAGCAAATGATAGGCGACGGGCCACCGGCCCCGCTCCTTCCCTTTGCCCGCTCTGCTCTGGTAGCTCCTCCTCAGGAACACATTTCACTGGGTTTCCCCTTCGAGTAGTAAAACTTTTTCCTTCCTGGAAGGCGTGGTGATGCTGGCTGCTGGCTTGTGCGGAGAGGGGAGGCTGGCTCCCGCTCTCCCGCTCCGGTCCTCTCCTTTCAAGTTTGGTTCTGTCCTAGGCAAACTTCTTGCGAGGATGCATGTCTCTGAAGTTGCTATTGCCGCAGCTCTGGGTTGCCTCTGACAAAAGAGTCCTTTTTCATTCTCCTCGCAACAGTCACAGTCTGATGCGACATCTTCCCTTTTGGGCAGAAATCGAGAAACAAATATAACAAGGAAAAAAATCGGATCAGAAAAAAAATGAGGCTGAAGTGCTCTGTTACCTTGTTGCTGAAGGTTGCGTTTGGTGTTTTATTTTTTTCCCAGCAGTTGTCTGGAGGAGGAGGAAGAAGAGTGCATTGGTGGAGGTGGAGGTGTGTGTGTGCATATAGGGAATCCTTGGTACACAATCAACTCCAGTGGGCAAGTTGCACGGCTGGCGGAGGGCACTGACAGCGGCGGCGCGGGCGCTGGCCGTGCTGGAGAGGAGTTGTAGCCGGAGCTCAGCTCGGCGCCCTCTTTCGCGCTCTCTCTCCCTCTCTCACTTTCCCTCTCCCTCCCTCTTCCTCTCTCTCTCTCTCCCTCACTCTCTCGCGCCCGCTCTCTCGGCGATCTGACAGTTCGCTCTCTGTCCCTCCCTCTCAGAGCGGGGACTGTCGAATGTTTACCCTCCGCCGTGAGCGCGCACCCACCACCACACTTTCCCAAATACAAGGAAGTGGAGCGCCAGGGCCCCCGCTGATTGGCTACCCGCTGCGTGATTGGCAGGCTCGGAATGACTGGTTCAGGACGTGCGGCCCCCCTTCCGGCCGTTCCGATTGGTTGCTTTTTAATTTAGGCAAAACGTCGTAGAAGCTGGAAATCTGTCGTCCCCCATCCTCCCTCCCCCGCGCCACTTTTCCCTCGCTCCTTCTCCCTCTCCGCCCCTCCGCCACATCTTAACTCTTAGTGTCCGGCCCAGACGATGGCGTTTCCTCGGCGGCTCGGGGCTTTCGCCCGGGGTCTGGGACAGGGGAAGAAAGCGGAGAGAAAATGGAGGGACGGACGAGAGAGGAGGAGAGGGCCAAAGAATCGGAAAGAAAATGAAGAGGGCAAAAAAAAAAAATTATGACAAAATAGCATAGCTATCCAGCCCAGATAACACCGCGTGCTGTTGGCACCCTCCCCCTTCCCGATACCTCCCACTCTAAAGCCAGCGATTCGTAAAGCGCGCGGCCAGGCAGCATCGGTCCCTCTAATACCTATAGACAGAGGTGTCCCCAGTGGTTTCAAAGTTTCCTCTTCCCTGCAGCAGCTGGCCCTCATCTCAGTTTCGGCGGGGGTGGGAATGGGGGGCATGCGTCGCCAAAAGCTCGGGTAGGCGCCACGCTCCTTGGAAATCCGCCACCGCAACTTTCCGCAGTCGCTTCGCGCCGGCGGCGGCCCCCTTTGTTTAAGTTCGCGGATGCCATCATCTGAGAAACCTACAGCCCAGGACCCGCGCGGTGCTCGCGCGTGCGAGACGGGCGTCCGCTCGCTGCCGCTGCAAGCGCTCTCCTCCACCCCTTCTCTCCCTCTCTCGCCCGCCCTTCCTTCCTCCCTCCTTCCCTCCCTCCCTCCCTTACTCTCTCCTCTGGGATCCAGGCAAGAACCGAACGTGCCCTTGCGAGTTTGGAGGGTGCCGGTCAGCGGAACCGCTCGCTGTCTTTGAAAAGCGATCAGCCCGACCTTTCCCTGTAGCTACATTGTAAGTGTACTTGACCCAAACGGCTCTGGGAATGCCAGTTCTGGCAGGAACCGGGCCAGACAACTGTGATCCACTTGCCGCACCCTTCACTGTTCCACCGCTTACATCGTGTGTGTGTGTGTGTGTGCGCGCGCGCGTGTGCGTGCGTGTGCGCACATTTGAAAGTCAGTGTAATTTTTAGCGGTGGGATTTTGCTCGCTCCCTATTCTTAGGCCTGGTGGTGCTTTCCCCTTTTTCTGTCTGCTATGACTTGGCGTGGTGCTCGGGGCTGGCAGTGACACACGCTTTCTTAGCTCCAGCCCAGCTGAAAGAGTTAAGGGGGACGGGAGGGGGGAGTGCTCCAGGGAGGCGGGAGAAAGGAGGGAGGGGGGGGAGAGGCGGCCAAGCGGAAACGCTGCACAGAGGAACCTCAGCGAACCAAGAAAAAAGAGAAAGTGGCAACGAAAACAAGGGCAAATTGAACCCTCCTCGGGGATTTCCAATGAACTAACCCAGCTCGGACATTCAATAAATACAGCGTTCCTAATGAGTATGCGGGAGCGTGCACCCCGCACCCCCAGCTGCGGGTGCGCTCTCGGCGGTGGCAGCCCGCCCGCAGCCTCCGCCAGTCCCGAGCTCCAGCCCCCGGCGCTCGCCGCCCTGCAGTGCCCAGAGCCGGGAGGCCGAGCCGCTAGCGGCTTCCGATTGAAATGTGCTCGGGCCCGCCCTTCTCTCTGGGCGAGGGATTCTCGGAGCGAGCGCAGTTAGGGGACCTCGGTTGGAGCCCGCCAGTCTAACCGCAGCTCCGCCGCCGTTGCGTGCTCGAAAAACGAACCGTAGACGCGTAGAATTGCTGTAGGATTTTTGTCCAGCTCCTGCATGCCGGGCGAAAGATACCATTGTAGGTAGGTTTTAGCAAAGCCATGACTGCTTAGCTATAGGTCTGAAACGCAATAGTAAGCAAACCCCCAAACGACGGATTTCCCCTCCCTGCCTCGCCCCGAAGGGTCCTTTTTATACTTATGTATGCATATATATGTGTGTATAGATATATGAAAGATGGAACACAGATTTCATTGAATAAATCTGAGATCTCCAGGTGCAGACGTTTGAATAGTCGGTGCCAATACCCCGTGTTTTCCTTTCCTGCCGATTTTGCTTGGATCCGGCTCAAAATCCGAGAGAGTCTCGTGGTTTTGTTTACACTGAATGGGGAGGATAGGAACAGAGCCATGGGGCCGCCTTTCATTAATATACAGCGAGGATTTTGTCTAAATTACTGCTATGAATTTCACAGTACACGCTTTCAAAAGCAGTCTCAGGTGGCCTGATGAAACGTGATAGCGCCTCTGCAAACAGATCCACTTTCTTTCTCTTCCAGGAGGGTGTGTGAGAGAGTCTAGGGGAAGCCCCCCAAACGCTGGGTTCCTCCATCACAGAAATATACTTCTGTTCTGAGGTCGATCCCCTTCCCACCCCCTTCCTCTACTTAGTCTCTTAGTTCTTCCCCACCCCCCCACCCCCGCAGCCCCACCCCATCCGCCCCCTCCTTTTGCGGGAGTGTGATTGTTTTGTCTGGAAAAAAAAATCCAAAGTATATAACAAGGGGAGAACAGTTAGTGCTGATTTTCATTTGCATACATTTTCATATATTTTGTGAAAATAATAGACTAGTGGAGAGCTGGGCTTAGAGGAGTCACTGTAATGGGAAGGCTAAGGACGCGTCCGTTCTGGGGGGTTGAGACTCCTCTGCCTTTCCCCCCCAGTCACCTGATTTAAAACCCCAAATAAAGCATCTTTCATTGTAAAATCTAATCGTGGAACTTTGCTCGGTAAGTTTTTTCTTTTCTTTTTCTTCCCCTGCTTTCTCTTTCTGCCCTCCCCCCCCCCCCTTGTTTGACTTGTGTTCTGGAGGGCTTGGGAGACAATTTTCATGGCTTGGGACAAGAGAGGGTTCACAGAACAACTGTTTGAAGGAGAAAAAAAAGAGTGTGTGTATGTGTGTGGGGGAGGGGTGGTGAGTAGAAAGATGTAAAAACCGACAACCACAGATAAAAACCCAACCCTGCTGAAATATTACATAAAATGATGGGCTCATTCCAGAGCTGTACACAACAAAGCGGCGGCTGTGGCGGCGGTGGCGGTGGCACTTTGCTTTTGGGAGGGGGTGGGGGGAGGAAGTGCTATTACTTTTAATTGTTGATCATAAGAAAAGGCCCATTGGGATATTTGGGTGGGGGTGCGGGTTGGGGTGTGGGGGAGCGGTTGTAGAGCATGAAGGATTAACAATATTTTTTGGTTGGGGATTCTGTTTTGTGTTTGTCAGAGAAAAAGCGCTCGCAGGGGGAAAAACTCCTTTCTGTAGCCAGGAATGATTTGGTGAAGTGTGCAGGATTGCCTTCGGTTGGGGTGGAGGGGCTCCTGCTGGGAGCAGGGGATGGGGTGAGGAGGGGGTCTTGGCAAAGAGGGAGCAGAGAGGTGAGGAAGAAGGAAGCCGGAGAGGAAGAAGCAGCAGGAAGTCTGACCCCCCCCCCCCATTGCTGTGTCTGGGGAGCAGGCGGTAAGTTTCAGCCTCTCAGCTCCTCCGAGATCCGTGGCGAAAGTCCCTCAGAAAGAGGGTGATCAATCAAAACTAACCAGGACATCCCTGCATTTTAGTCTCAAAGGAACGTTTGCATCACAAACTAGATTTCACTCTGTTTTCCGGTTGTTGTTGTTTTGTGTTTTTTTGACAGCTGCCTTGACCCCCTTGCCTGGTTCTCGGTAAAATTTGAAGATGCAGTTACTGGCGGGGTGCAGTTAATTAAATAACTGTGGCTGGAGAAAATAGCTAGGCCAAGTCCAGGCCCACGGGTACCTTACCTTAGTTAATAGACTGGAGAGGATTTTTTTTTTTAAGCTGCTTGGTTTTGTTCTTTTAAAGGGACAGTATCTAGGGGGAGGGGCTCGGGAGAGGGGGGAGGAATCAATCAAATGGATTGAATTTTATTGCTCGTTTGTCCACAGAACACCTTGCAATTTAGGATCGGTAGTTTCTTTGGCAACAGTGAATGCCAAATCAATGAGATGGTTTGTGAGAGGAAGAGTTTTCAGTTGGGGAGGGGGCTCCGAACTGCCCATTTTCCACCCCTTGTTTATGTGCTTGGCAGCATCGCTTTTGACTGGGGTTAACTCTGTGTGCTCCGTTGGACCAGATGCCATATAGAGCTTCTCCCTGAAGATCATTTGTTTCCTTGATGGGGAACATTTCTGAGCAGAGCATATTGGTTGCCATAGAGAAAGAAATCAAAGGAAGAACACTAGTCACATTAAGCTATATGTTTGTGCACTGGGCTTTAGATAAAAGCACCTTGGTTCAGCCAAAGAGAATGAGCCAAACTCGAGATTTCTAGCGCCTCTAAAACTAGCTTTATTTTGTTTTGGACTTTTACAGTTGAAACATATAAGCTAATTTTATTGGTTGTTGTTAATTTTATATGACACGGTTTACTGAACAAAATAAACTTTGGAAGTGCTCTGGAGCAGCGCCACTGGCTTGTCAGCAGGGGGCGCACTGACTCATCTTAGCGGGTATTGAGTAAAATGCAGTTGTTGGAAAAGCAAATCTGCTGGTCTAAACTTGCCAAAAGGAACAAACACTGCTACCTTTCTATGTATCTCCCCAACGAGGAGTTATAGATTGCACTAGAACAGTCTGTGAAAGTATCAGGATTTCCTCATCTTCTACGCCTCTAAGCCTGCGAAATGGCCCAGCAGGAAGTACAGTTTGAAAAGAGTTCACCCATCTCTGTCAGTGAAGTATGTGTAAGGCTGAAAAAAAAATTGGGCGGTGAGACTACCATTAAATTTTTTTATTAAGGATCTATAATAAGCTGCTTAAGAGGTTGCCTTTCAGTCTACACTTTTTTGTGTGTGAAATAGTCCAAACAAAATGTGTCCTAAAGTATTATGTTAACTCATGACCATTCTGCAGTCTGATACTTGCATTGCCTTCTAAAGAAAACTCAAAGCAAACTCAAAGCCCCCAGAGTTGTTTTTTTTTTTAACCAAAGCACCCAGGCTCTCTTTTACTCCATTTGCTCTATCATGGCTTGTGAAATTCTTGGTTTTGCCTATGGTTTCGAGAGAGATTTAAACTGTATCCTTTAGAGGTTTGAGAAGGAAAAGAAAATACAAAACAACCAGCTGTTAGGTGGTGCTTTAAAGTAGAATATTACTTCACCCCTTTGAAGAAAGTTTTACCAGAGCAAGAGCTTGCCCACTCAGAATTTTTATCGACAGTGTCCATGGGGACTGGAGTTGGCTAAGATGGCAAAGATGGCTATGGGGGAGATGCGTCCTAGGATGGCGAGGGGCAAATCCTGGGAGGTTTTGAGGAATTAGTCAGTTTGTCACTAACGATTTTCCCAAGGAGATTTAGAAAGCGTGACTAAGAATGGGAAGCCATGGGTGACTGAAAGTTAGGAGCTGGCTCCCACGGTTCAGTAGTCTACCGCACCTGTGAATTCTGTCCCAGCGCCTGGAAGGGGCATGTCGGCATTCTGTGGGTGTTCTGGTGCAGCTCAGATGGGGGTAGATACCTCGCTCTTTCTAACTGAGCTCCAAATCTCCCAGGTGCCAGGCCGGAGACATTTTTTTTTCTCCTTTGAAACTCACTTTACAAAAGTCCAGGTTTGGATTTAGAGCAAATGTAATTTGGGAGGTTAAAACATCATGAGAATCACATAAGCAATGGGTAGGGGGTAGGGAACCCCAACATTTTGGTTCCACGATTTACATTTTCGGGTGCTGACATTTATAGTCTGGAAACAAATGTGTCAGGCTCTATTGCTGCTAAAACGAGGTTGAGAATTGAAGAAACTGTATACTTTGCAGACAAGCATTGCCTTTTCTTCATCTGTCTGGACATTTCAGATGAAAGACTTTTGTCCACATGAACTGGACAAACGTCCCTTGAGCTGCCCAGTGCATTGAAAAATTAGTAGGATTGAAGGAAAGTTTCCTGGTTAGCCAGGAGTTTTGCAAAACACAGGGTAAGCCATAATTAGGAAGATTTGGAGCATACTTCTCTTTGTGTCCCTTTTAATGGGATCCAGGATTGTTACTATCTGTGTGGTTTTTGCTTTTTTTTTTTTTCCCATGCGAAGGTGGTTTTAAAAAATAGAGAAGGGAAAACTTGCTTGCCCTGTAGGATATAGATAGTCCTAGGCTCCGTAAAGTAAATGTAAATAGAAAATAAGACATGTGGCAAAGCAACAAGTTACTTTGAGGAGAAGTGAAATTTTATAGAAACAGATTTAGCACCCTAGAGTGTTTTGTGGGACGGAAATGATCAAGCTGGGTAGGAATTAAAATCCAAAGTGTTGGGCGAAGCTGCAGACTTTTAATTACTGTGGATGGAGACATTGCTTTGGTCAAATGAGAAAACCAAGTACATTACCTGGGTCAAAGGCGCAGAACACAAAGTAGGTATTTACACATTGACTTACATTTGAGGAGAAGGGTAAGGTGTGCTGGATCCAGCTGCAGCCAGAGGCTCCATGACTGGGAGATTAGCACTTACAAATGAAAATGTTGGTGTACCCACAACCCACACAGTGCAGTAGAGGCTAAGGAGAGACTCCCCAAAGGGAGTTTTTGGGTGGACATAGACTTTGTCGTCTTGGCCGTGGATCAGTTGGCTCTCGGTCTTGCTAAGTTTTTTTTTAAGCTGTCTGGTGGGTCTCCCCCTTTCTTCCCCCCTTTTCTTTGTATCACTTTGATAACTGGTTTATCTGATCTGTAGGAAAAGAACGGGACCACTGGGTTTTCTTACATGGGCTTGAAGGAGTAATTAGAAATTCAAAGACACGATGAAGTCTCACCCTACAGGAAAGCAGCTTTTATGGAATCTTAAGGGGACAGCTTTAAACTACAGGATGGCAGAACCTAAACTAAGTGGGGGTGGTCACCAACTTGGTAATCAAATGCATGCTTTTTAAACATTCCGTTTCCAATAGTTCATTCACTCTAGCCACATGCGTGTACCTGACCAGTCTTGTAGTGCAAACCGCCAAATGCTAGGGAAGCAGTAGCTGACACAGGGCGGTGGACTGTGGAAAGGACTGCTCAGATAGTCTGGCCCCTACCCCACGGGCAGAATAGTCTTCCTGGAATTCACAGCCACATCCACGTGGCTAGCTAACATAGGGCCCAGTTGACTGACTGAGTGAATGGTATTATTGTTATTTATTAACAAAAACATGTGGGTATGTCCTAGCTAGAAAAATACTCCCAAGGTTAACTGTGTGTGTGTGTGTGTGTTTAAACAAAACTCAGGAATATTAGCAGCTTGAACCTAGGACTGGTTGGCTTTTCTGCATTCGTGGTTCTTGCAGATTTGAACTCTTCTCTCACTTGGGGGATGTTCACTACCATGGAGGGTCTCTACACATCATGCAGTGTATCATTTCTGAATTGGAGCAGGTAGTCTTGTGGTGGCTAACACACACACACACACACGAAACAATTCCTGCATGTTGGGAGCTCTTGTTTTTTATTAGATTTTTTTTTTTGACATTTGAACTTGGCAATTATCTAAGGAGCCGGGTGCAGAGAGCAGCGTGTCAAGCTCACGGCTGCTCTTTTTGGTCTTTTCCACACACGGTGCTCCTGCCAGCGGCTTCTCCGTGCCTGTGAAGGCACATTCTCTGCTCACCTCCAGGTTTGTGCTCTCTCTGGACTGGCCCACCTCAGAGGTGTTTTCTAGAAAGTGTGGCAGTTGTTCATTTTAAAACTGTACTAAGTGCATTCATTGGTATTCGAAACCTCAAATACTGCGTGGTTTGCAATGATGTAATTTCAACATTAAAATATCGAATAAAGATACTTTGGTCATGAGAATTCAGTGCCCTTGCCCATCACAGTTTCCTGGACCTCCAGTGCTGGTCCGCAATTGAAAGCTTTGAATGTTTCTCCCTCCCCTCAATGTTCTGCAGAGAGCCTGCTTACTGGGTGGATTCCAGGTTTACAGCGGCATTTGATAAACGTCAAATCTTGATTTAGTATTATATCAGGGAGCAAAATGCCACCTGAACTCCAGCCATGTGCTGTCCAAGTGGCACAATTTATGGTTTTCTTCCTCTGTTTTTAAAAATCACATCGCAAAAATAAAAAGTTCACTTAGGAAAACACTGATGGTTAAGAAATCCTAAATTCAAAAATAATATGACTTTCCTGCAGGGTTCTGGTTAGTGGTCCTTCTCGAAGGTTCGAAAGTGAGCTGAGAACTTTCCACACAGAGGTTTGCCTTGGGGACACTATGTATGGGCGGTTCAGTGGGGTCCTCCGCCCCCCCCCTTCTGTAATCTGTGGGTCCCCAGAGCTATTTCTCCTGAGCCTCGGATTCGTGGGGCCCCAGAGCCAAGCTGCGGCTTCAAACAGTATTTTATAATGTTTTATTTAGAACGGAGTTTGCTTAATAAAATTAAAAAGGTCCCATTCCTCTCCCACCACCCACCCCAACTCTGCCTTGCAAGGACTTTCAGACTCTGCTGTGAACACCCTGAGCGGCCTTCAGAAGGAAGGCAAACCCTACTGCAGTGCATGGCAAAGGGGTGAGAAAGGGCGGTGGAAGACAGGATAAGGTAAAAGGGGTGAGGCGGCGGCAAAAGGAGGAAAGGTGGAGGTGGAGAAGCCATCAGAAAGCAGGGAGTTAGAGACTAGGGCTTGGTGGGTGGCAGGCGATAAACGCTGAGTCACCCTAACAGGTCATTGAGTAAACATAAATGCTGCATCCCAGTAAAAAAAAACAACAACAACAGCAAAACAAAACACAACAACAACAACAAAACGGTGCAAATCGCACCCCCATTTCCCGGGCCCTCCTTCCCAGTCGGCTTGTGAGAGCGCAGACTTCAAGCTCGGCCGAGCCCGCCGCCCCGCCGCCTTTGTCACTGGCTCCCAGCGCGGCCCTGAGCTCCCGCGGCGGGCTTTGTTCCCGCGGAGGAGGGCAGGACCCCTCGCCGCCGCCGCGTCCCCGCCCTCGCCGAACCGGGAAGGTGGCGACGGGGGCAGGGGCGGCCTGGTTGAGGATAAGGGGAGCACCCGAGGGCGTCTTGGTGCCCGTGATTTCGTCCCTGCGGTCCCTTTCTTAATTGAGCTGTCCTCCCCTGGGGAGGGGACTGGGCTACGCGGGCGGAGGACGGCGGCCGCGAGAGCTCAGAGCCCGCACTTTGCCGGCAGACTGGCCCCGCGGGTCTCTCCATTCCTGCGTCGGAGGATTTTTTGGGTCTGTCTGTCGGTCTCACTGCCTGCCAGTCTATCTGGGGCAAACCGTTGAACGGGGTCCCACGCTCCAGGATTCTGGGCGGCGGTTCTGGGCCGAGGACTGCGGCGGGCGCCTCGGGTCGGAGCCTGGTCTCCCCCGCCTCCGTGGAGGTGCTGCGGGGGCCGCGGGGACCGCTGCGGGGGCCGCTGCGGGGGCCGCTGCGGGGGCCGCTGCGGGGGCCGCTGCGGGGGCCGCTGCGGGGGCCGAGGGGGGCGCGCAGGCCCCTCGGCTCGCGCCCCGGGTCTCGGGGTTACGCGGGCGGCGCGCAGATCTTTATGCGGAGGCCTGCGGCAGGGGACAAAGAGGCAGACACCCTGCGCAACGGAGGGCAGCTGGGCACGCACGCAGAAACGCGCGCATCCCTCCCGGGTCCCCTCCGCCAGCGCAGACCCCCCAGGGCCCAGCTCAGGGTCCAGCGTTCTGGAAAGTTCGCTGGGCTCAGAGCCCGCGCCCCTGTCGCCATTGCATTTAAGCAGCGGAGTGTGAACGTGTGTCACCCTCTCCCCACACCAGCCCCCAAAGGTGTGGGCAGATTGCAAGAGTTGCTGCTCTGTTATCGTTTGTCAAACAGGCCCCTTCTCTGGGGAGATGGGCAAGGGGCATGTGGCGAATCCTGGGCCAGGATTACATTAATCAAAGCATTATTTCCCCAGAGAAGCCGAGCACAAATGAGAGCAAATCCTAATAAAATTGGATAGCGGAGAAAGGGAACGCTTTAAGTAATCGGTGCTGCCTGATAAAAATCTCCCATTTATAAAGTGTGTATCTTTACACCAAACCAAACCGAACCAAAAAAGCCCGCACACCTCTGGCGTCAAGTCAGGTGGTGGTTGGGCAGTCACTTCCCAAAGATCACCCGAACTCCAAGGGGTACCCCTAAGCCTCAGTGTTTCACCCAGCCAGGGCTACTCAGAGGATACTTTCAGCCCTGGGCGCAGCCCCTGGAGAGTCCGCAGATCTGGACTTCCTGCGCTAGGGCTCGAACTTTGCTCCTCTGGGGTCGTGGCGCCCTCTCCCCTGGGGGCCCTCCTCCCCCTGAGTGCGCAGGAGTTAGACAAGGACCAAGCGCGGCGTGGGCGGCAACGATTCCCGGGGTGCTCGCCCCCACTCCACAGCCTCTGACCCAGGGCCCGGGCGGACCAGCGAGGTGGGGGTGCTCTGCGTTTGGGGAAACGTCTGGTGAAGCGACGGCGTGGCTCGCGGGTGAGACTTCTGGCACCTTCGGGCCTGGAAGCAGGGCTTGTACTTCAACCGCCTCCTTCCTACAAGTGTCCGCAAACTTTCCGACGGCCCGCGCGCTCGGGGAAGCAGAGGAAAGCCGCCGGCCTCGAGGAGCTCAGTGTCCACCTGAAGCCAGGCAGAGCTGAGCAGCCAAGAGGCAAGCTGGCCCTGCTTCCCCAGGCCTCCCCCAGCCGCCGCGGCCGGGAGCGCGCGCAGTGCGCTCGCAGTGTCCCTCCTTAGCGACAAGTGGAGACGCCCCCGCCCGGGGATGGGTACCGGCCTCGGGGCGGCGTGATTGCTTCTCGGCTCCTCCCGACCCTCCCCGGGAGGCGAGGAAGGACCGCGGCCGCCGCGCTCCCCGCCGCTCCGGGACCCGGCGGGTCCCACGCGGGGCGCGAACTCGCCGGCGCCCCCTGGAGGCGCGGCCCGGCCGCTGCGCTCCGGGCGACGCAGCCCTGCCCGCTGCCCGGCCCCCCGCGTGGGTACGGGCGCCCCGCGTCCTCGCGCGCCCGCGTGCGCGCGCATACCGCCCCGCCCCGCGCGCCAGGTCCTCGGGAGCGCGGTGCCTTCTGCGCTCAGAGCCATTTTGCAGCGCCAGCTCCGGGCGGCGGTGAGAGCGGCGGGGCGGCAGGGGGAGGGGAGGGGGAGCCGTGCGCGGGGTGGAGGGGCGGCGGCGTCACCCTCCCCGCCCCCTGCCGCCCCGCCGCTCCGCTCCCGCCCCTTCTCCCGCACCCACCTCTGTCCCGCCCGGGCTTCGCCCAGCCGCCCGATTCTCCGGGACGGCCTGGTGCCCCAGCCGGCGTGCAGCCCCCCCCGCCCCCCACCCGGCTGGATCCAGCCCGCCCGCAGCCTAGGAGTCCCCGGAAGCCTGCGCCCGCACCCGGGGCTGCTCCCCCTTCGGTCTGTCAACATAGAGCGGCTGGAAGTGTGTGTGTGTGTGTGTGTGTGTGTGTGTGTGTGTGTGTGTGTGTGTAGGTAGGGGTGTGTGTTCGTGCAAGTGGGGTGCGCGCGCAGGGCAGGACCGGAGCGTTAAAGGATGGGATGCTCGGATGCCAGCTTAATCTTTTCTTCAGCCTACACATGTAAATCTGCAACCCTAGAGCTTATTATTAGTAATTTTGCTGGTTCGCCACACAAGAGTCTCCCGCTAACCCCCTCCTTCACATCTGAGCCTCAAAGAGTTTCCAGCCCCCCCCACCCCCCCCGCACCAGCAATCCCTGGAATATTCTGAGAATATTCATGGGTACTGACACACGTGAGTGAGGGTCAGGCCGAAAGGGACAATGTTTGCTGCGGAATGTCATGGACAGCATCTCTATCATCCAACCTGCTGTTTAGACTGGTTTACACCCAGAGGGCAGCCACGTTTGGGGGAATTGTTTATTTGCTTCCTCACTGTGCTGGTCTTAAAAGATGGCTGCGTGGCTCTAGCTTTCATTTTGAGGGATAAAGAAGACGTTGGGATCGATTACAAGTCACTTTTGGGGTGTCTAGCTGAGCACTTCTGGTTCTGGTATGGGCTTTACCCCTTACTTCAGCCTCTTTCCGATTTACTGGCTCCTTTCCAGTCACGGGTGATTTGGGGGGAAGTAAAAGACACCCACATCTTTTTGATTCATAAGTAATGACTCCTCCTTTCTTTCAGTCTGTGATTTCCATAATTTCATATAAAACAGGGGCTGTCAATTAGCGCCTGGTGGAAAAGAGACGCAGAGAAGCAGAAGAAAACTTGGGCCAAATTAAATTTTTCACTTCTTCTAAACATTAAAGAGGGACTTCTTCTTCTCTGAATCCTATCAAATGTCTTCAGGTATCAAAGGGATAGTTTGATAGAGGACAGAGGTTTCCGAAAAGGGCTCAACACTTCTCTCCGTGGAGGAGACAACCCCAATTGTGAAACGAATTTTGAGTATTATCAGATACAGAGGAGTCTACAAAGATAGTTGACAAGTGCTCTTGTGTCCTGATGTTGGCATCTGAGGATTTCCAATGACTTGGGGGGAACCTGTCTCTTATACTATACACACATGCACACTTATGGGTTTATTAATATTAAATGGCTTTATTATTAGTCATAGTACTTTATAAGCCCCTTTGCCCAGAATGCAGGCGTTAAGTAACTTTTATACATGCTCTGGCTATCATCTCAAAAGACCCTCACTATCTCCTGTCATGATAAAATTTAAACTACATCTAAATAAGGCAAGTTGTATATAAATAAGTGACAGGGAAATATAATTTCTAGACAGTTGCATTTTAATAAAAATGTTAATGGAAAATGTTAGCATTTAACTAGATGAGCTATTGCTTTTAGAATCAAACTTTAGCTTTTCTTTGAATCACTTATCAAACTGCTTGCCAGCGGGTTTTCCTAAGCAGGGGTGGAAGGAGGAAAAAGGGAAGGGTATCCTTTGTATTGTCTTAAGCATCTATTAACATTAAGATGATAAAGCCAGGTTGTTGGAGAGCAGAAAATAACTAAACTATTGCACATCCCACCTTTGGGATGGTGAAAAGAAAAAAAAACACCGAAAAACAACCCAGCCCCTAATTGCTTTGACTAGAAAACAAATCTTAAAATTAACTAAAGTATTATATGTTTAGAAGCTCCTTCTCTTTCTCCTTTTTATTTATATTTTTAAAAAATGTCAATCGTAGTATTGGGAGCTCTTGCAGATATCACAACAATCCATAATTCAATCACACCAAGCAGCATTGTACAATTGCTACCACAATCAGTTCCAGTACATGTTCTTTCTTCGTGAACTCCTTGATATCAGGTCCCCTTTATCCCCTTCCTCTCCAAGGGCTTCAAAACGTTCATAGAAGAATAAAATAGCAAGATAATGGATTTTTTCCACGAACTTTTGAAGCCCCCTCTTCTCATACAGTTTGTTAATATACTTCGCATATTTAAACATGGTATAAATATACATATACACAAGGGTATATAACAGAACAAAACATAAACATATCCCAAGTGACTACATTTACATAAAGTATGCCCAGGTGTAATATAACAAAATTCTATGATTAACAATACATTTTATAAGAGAGGGGCTTACAAAAAGAGCTGTGACTAAATCTTTAAAAATCTTTTCCAGTGTCAATATCTCAAGCTTAAGAACTTCAGCAAGTTATTGTATTACAGGGACCTAATAGAGGATTCTTATTTTAAAAGTTAAAAAAAAACTTCCTAAATGCATTATGTTGGAAGACACCACAGGAACCAGAAGACGACATGCGTATTATTAATATTTTAAGCATAGCCTGATGAAAAGCTGAATGTACTCACATAGCTTGTTTTCCATAAAACAAAAGGAGTGCTATACTTTGGAATGGATGTTTGAAATATAAACATTCTGGCCACTACAATGAGTGTCACGTGCATATTTTGTCTTTTTAAAATTAAAAACTGTTGCTTTAGAAAAAAACTTAAATTCTAGATACAATAAAAAATGCTTTTAGTTTTCTTTTCCATTCTGCTGCAAAGAAACATTTTTAAGTGGTTGACTTGATGGGCTTCAGTATTTGTTAAAAGACATTCAGTAATCTAATGGTAATTAAAATCATAAAAGCAAACTTGAAGCATATATTTGTACTTAAATTGATTTGAGTAATATGGGATGGCATGTCACTTTTTAGCTCCTTGTTAAGTGTATTTTGAGTCTTTGGGGTCCAGAGTCTTTTTAAAAGTAAAAATAAGACTTACATGTAAAATGAATACATTGGCATTAATTGGCAAGACTCCAAAGGTTCACTGGTGCTAAGCAAATGTGAAGAAATGTTAGACCTGAATTTTAAACATTTGAAACTATTTCTCCCATTTGCCAAATGTTTCACAATGATAAAGGCTTGACATTTTCTAGAAGACCACGATAGAAGGAGCTCTCCCTTCTAATAAGAGTTATTTCTACTGATATTGTGATATGTCTCTTTTGCTTTTTGCTGTTTATGTATATTTTGGTTTCTTTACTGTAAAACATATACGATGCTTATGCAGACATTTATTTCCACAGGCAATTTATTGCTTGTTTACTTTAGAGTGAGTATTTAAGAGACTGATGACTCATCCGTGGTGTCTAAATATTAGTGATGAGCTTGTGAAAATTAGTCCAACTCCATTTTGAGGGTTGCTTCTTAATTGCTTACCAAGTTTGAAGTTAAAATGAGGGATACGCCACAAGTCAAAGTTAAAAAATAAAACAAACAGAAAACTAGTGGGTTGACAGAAAGAAATAAAAGCATTTTATTTTAGTTGTGCTATAATTTCAACTGCAAAAATAAGGTTGGCTTCTATTTTTTTCACGTTTTCTGTCTGATGGCATGGTGTGATACGGACACACGGCCTTCATAGTGATTAAAAATGTACAGTGTTTATGAGAAAACAAACAAACCACTATGTAGAGCCATTCAGTATAAAAGGCAAAATAATTTTCCCCTCTGATTTAATTAATGAAGCAGGCTCAGGTTACATATGCAGAAAGACTTGCAGGGAGAAATACTCCAACATCCTGTAGCCTAACAGCAGGCAGAACTGCAATCTAGGAAATGAAACTCCTCAGAATGCAGGAATCCAAGATTCAATTTCATTAAAAAAAAATTTGGCAGTTAAAGAAAAGAGGGAAAATGCTTATTAAATCAGGGAAAGTATAAAATGTTGACAGATCTCAAGTTTCATATCCAACTAGGCTCTTCGAAGGCTACTGGGACATTGGGGGAGGACATGCTTTTCTGTCAAACCACTTTCCAGAGCGGCTTATCCTCTCACTACCTTCACATTTAAACTCGCAACTCAAGAAACCAGCCATTTTTGCCCTCCCGTCTTACCACCTTCCTCCCACCCCGCTAGACCAGGAACAGGTGGGTGAGGCCTTTGGAGATGGGAGGTCCTCCCCTTCCGTAGGTGGGCATGATCAATGGCATACAGCAAGTGCACGGAGGACATCCGTGCCACCTCAGGACATTTATTGCCTTCTTCTCATCCAACTACCCGCGTTTCTCAAAAGAGAGAATCAAGCGATAGATGCCCACAAGCAAAATCAGTTGGAAAATTGAATTAATTATCTAGAGAATTCCGGCAACGCTGCCCCTCTTTTCCTTCTAGCTTTCACAGGGGAAAAAAGACAGTAAAATTTGATCCAGATTGGCTTCGATAGTGGTGAAATTAGAAAGATGTTGATTCCGTCTATGAGAAACTGCTTAATTCCTCCCTATAGCCGTGTTACACACACCCCAATGCACACATAGATATGCACATGTATGAAGTGTGGTGGAAAGTTGAGGTCATTATATAGGTTAATATATTTCCCCCGAGGTTTCAGTCTAGGGAGTTGAAGAGCCTGGTGTGCCAAGTGTTGCTGAGCAGACTGCTTGAAGTCATCCAATAATTGTGCACCTTTCTTTGTCCCACAAGAAGGGACCCACTCATGGACATATTATGAAGTACTTTAAATTATTATGAAATAGTCTAACTGGGGTCACTAGGATTGTTTACATTTAGCAATGAATGGCAACGTGAACATTGCACATTTAATGTAAGATCTTAGTCTCTGTGTATGCTCTGACTTGGAAATATTAGCTTGAATAAGTGTTCAGCGGTATTTTAGGGAGGATGGTTGTCTCAGTGTAAGTCAGTGAATTGAAAGGTCCCTTTACTTTCTGTGAGAGACAATAATGGAGAGGATAAGAGAGGGTGATGTTAAGGATTGCCAGTGGTAATTAGATCTATAGATGATTTAAAGTGGTCTTTGATAGAGTAGGGTAAGATTGAGAATATTTGGGTTTCTCTAAAGAACAGTAGGAAACATTTATTACCGGCAAATTTTAAATAGGAGATTTTTCTGCTACATATTATTTAAGAATGTCACTTAGAGTCTATATTAACAAACTTTTGCAAAAGTTTTTTTGAAAAATCACGTCACTACAATTTGCACCTATCTAATTAAATATGCCGTGATTGCTGCAGCATGTTAGGCATAAATACTAGTAAGACAAATACCATTTTACTCTAGCTAGAAAACATTGCTGGTTTCATTTTGCTATAGCTTCAAGAGAAGATGGTCAAGCTAAACATATGGACTAAGAGTGGTTTCTAGTGATCCAAGCAGTTGTTTCGGTACCTCAACATAAATGACGTGACGGGATTCATCTTAGAAAAATGTGATACTCTTGAAAAGATTAACGATGCATTATTCTAAATGCACATACAACACGCAGGTACTTAAGAGCTGCGTGTCTGCCTGCACAGAAATTACACACGCAGAAAGATATTAATGAATCACTGGAAGAAGTATGTTTGACAACGGGGCATTTAAGTCTAAGCCTGTACTACTGTGATGGACAATGATCCTTCATCCTGTGCTGCATTTTCCCCACCCACCTTCCCAAACAAACTTGAATGGGAAATTGCTCCCGTCACTAAGGACTCCCCACCCTAGGCTCTTCAATAAAACGATGCCATGGCCTGCAAAGTGGGGCCCAGCCGAATAACAGACCTCTCTCCAGGAAGTTTCCTCGCCTTCAGAATTGAGAAGATTGAAAATAGTAGTACCTCTAGCAATATTTATTGTGTTTCCTTTCCTTTCTCGTGTCAGAGCTAGGGCCTCCTTCCCGGTGCTGGCCGTTGCTCACGGTGGGTGCTGTTGAGAGGTAGTCCCGTAATTTCTTTATCTTTCACCTGCAAATTACACACATTATTTTGCAGCTCAAAATAAGCATTCCCAATGAGTTGCATTCAGGAAATGTCTTTCAGAGCATTAGTACAGAACTGAGGTACAAAAGAATATTAATCTAATACATTCCAAAATTCAAATACTTGTGATTAATAAGCATTATTATCTATAAATAAGGCCCTAATGATACTTTGGCAGTGTTGTAAACACAAGAATCAGAGGCAATTATTGCCATTATTGTTCGACAAGTACTTCCCATGAATACCAAATGGGATTGCTGTCCAGCTACTTGGCAAGTAAGGTTCCTATAAAGACACAGATGTTGACCAATCAGGGCCGACTACTATTAACCATCCTGAGCCCAAGACACAGAATCTATCAAGAAAGGAAGGACGGAAAAAAAGGAAAAGGAATGGAAAGAACACAAAACCAAACCCAAACAACAAAATCCCAAGATATTAAAAACCGTTTCGATGACATTTTGAGATGTCCTTTATTACAGATCTAACTCGATCGTGGAAGTGATGTTGTTTCTTAGTGCTAACTTTGAATTGCACCCATCACCACGGTGTTAGCCGGGGGGCCGAGGGCTCATGGGTGAGGTTCTGAGCTTTGAGAGGAGGTGCCCTTGGAGTAACCTCCGTGGACAACCAAAAATAAGTGCATCAGCACAAGCAACCTTTCCCCGAGCGTGGGTGTAACCAGAGTGCTCACTTCTTTCTTCCCCAGGCCACACAGAGATTACTCTTTTTTATTAAACATGACTAGCCCACAGGGCCCAGATCCAGTACCAGGTGGGGGGGGGGCTCTGCAGTAAAAGTCAGAGAAAGTTCCAAACTCTGGTAGAGAACTTGGCACAAGGCCTTGGACACACACACACTCTGACTGCCTCTGAGACTTAGAAGTCAGTGCAGCCCCTGCTCTGGCTGCATCAGTGAGCTGATTTGAGCTTGCGGTCAGTGCTCCGAGGAAGTCCCGTGGCACTGGGCAACAGCCAAACATTATTTGTAGAGATGGGACAGGCAACTTTTGTACGTATTTTTTCCCAAGGGTTAGGTGCAATAAACATCGAATATGGTTCTGGTTTTGTTTTTCTGTTTTTAATTTTCCTTGGGCTAGCCTGGTGCTTTAAAGATGCTACAGTGCTGTACAAAGGAATTGAGGCAAGCATTTAAGTTGGGTTCCCAAGGTACTGGAGAAACTCAAGAGAGGGAGGGGTGGCGTCAGGGTAGGGCGATGTGGCAAAGATGCATCTTTTTTTTGCCTACTACTGCCGACCTGAGCCCAGACAGTGTGCCTCCTGGAGAGTGAATACGTGGCAGGATGCCAAGCCAACCCACAGGTGGTGCGGTTGTTTCAGCTGAACTTGCCTCTCCTCTGCCTTCCTCGTCCTAAACCTCCTTGTCATCAATTTACATGTGCTGTGACTTTCACCTTGAGGGGTGCCAACTTGCAAGCTATCTCATGACCTTGGGGAGTAGTCTATGCTATCTCTCTTATGATACTGGGACCAGAATATGGCTCAACAGGTCAATATGTAATGAGTATTAAAATTTGGATGGGTAGTCAGTCCATCGGCACTTCAGCTAACACATTATAACAAAATACAGTAATGCCTGTTTTGGCACTGTGGAGGATGCAAGTGTGCTGTCATTGACCCAGGAGATCATCCTTGCTTTCAAGCTCCGAGGGACACCCAGTCAGGTCTGAGGCACTTAACTACATGACAGGACAGCAGGCGGGGTGGAGGTGGGGGTAGCGCTCATTTGACTTCTCAACTCACTTGCACCTTATAAACAACAATCAAAACACCAAACCTGTTTTCACTGATTTCAACTCATGGCCAGCCCCATGTATTTTGTAGTAGAACTGGTCACCAGGCCTTTCTTCCATGGTGCCACTGGTTGGATTTGAACCACCAACCTTTCAGGTAAGAGCTGAAGGCAAACTGTGTGAGCTACCCAGGGAATCTTACTCCCACCGTAGCAGGGACTATATGGATGCTTCATAAAGCACAGGCAGAGCCACGTGGATGAAACCATGAAGTTATTTCAGGCATGCTCAGTGTCAGTGGTGGACGCCGAACTCAGAATTGGGCCTGCCCCTCAAGGGGATTTGAATCTGGCTGTTGTTCTTCTGTGTACTTCGAGGTGGCAGAGTGTGGGGTACTGGGGCAAATAAATTCTGGTCCTAGACTAGAGGAGAAACCCATGGCTTCATCTAGGGTCTAAGAGGAGATACGGTCAGTCAGGACACTTTTAGAAACAGGGGCCCTCTGCTCACTGTGAAAGTGATGTGGTTTGATGAGCCACGTCAATCGTTACTTTACTGTAAATGAACTATTCCCTGCTGCCACTCACTCCCAAAGGGTAAAAAAAGAGATGATTTGTAAGGGCCAGAATGACTTTCCAAAGGTGACTTTTACCAATTCATTAATGAAGTACTGAATACTCTTCTTCATTAAAAAAAAAATCGAGGCAGTTTACAAAAATGCATGGTGGAAAGAAATTTTAGGATGCACTCCAAATACTGTACTCGGCTTAGGGATGATGGAAAGTAATGTAAGATGACAGAAGAGATGGTTTTGCTTTCTCCAAAGGAAAATAAAAAGTTCCATAATAAGCTACCAATACATGTTAACCTTTATATAAAATGATCTTGTTTTCGGGAAGAACTACCCATCACATATGGCTTGGAAATAGATTCTAAACATCGTTGGTACATTTAACCTCAAAGGCACATGTTCTGAGAAGGGATTTACTATAAGATCTCTTGTCTTGATATTCCAAAAGGCTTGATAATTTAGTCCAGTCGAATTTTCTACCAGACAAAGGGGACTGGATAGTCTCTGATGATTTTTAGTGGTAGTAATTGGTATTTCATTGCCCCTACTTAATTCACATAAGATATTTTGACAGATCGCAAAATATAGATCATGTTCAGCTTCTTCCCAGGAAATCAATAACCGATCCGTGTTTTACTGCTTCTGTCTTTTGTTTAGGCCATCAAGCGGCTGACAATAATACCAGAGCTGTGTGAAGTCCCTTACGTTTAGGGACGCATCCCGTCACACAGCCTCTGCTCCAAGGAGCTTAGGGATTTGGTTGCCTCACGTAACTCTTTTTGTTTCCGTTTTTCTCACTTCTCATTTTTATCTAGTCACCATGTAGGATTAGTCTAGCCTTAACTTGCCTCCTAGCCACAAAAGTCTGTGTTTTGAGTTTTGTGTCTAACAGGGATTCGATGAATACAAGCATGCCTTTTCCCCTATACAGTTATATTTCAATTGATAGAGAGCTTGCATGTAAAGAACACAGGGAATTCTATTATGCGCTGTAAATCAATAAAATGAAAATGTATCCATTGACAACATTTGTATTTTCACCTATTACGGAGCTGTGCCATCTCTTTGAATACAATACACTTTAATGCCCCATTAAAGCATGCTTGACATAGCTTTCAGCTACTTGCAAATGCTGAGAAGTTGAAAAACATAACATTTACAAAAGATACATCTGGTGCATATTTATAAGACTTGGAATAAGGAATCATTTAAATACTGCTGAGCCATCTCCATATTAGGAGAAAAGTTATTCCAGGTCCATATGTGAAATCGGTGGTAGTAAAATACATGTAGGTTTAAGTTTCTCTTGCGCATTTTTTAATTTTTAATTTTACACATGTTAAAAATCTGGACATCTTGGTTAGGGATAAAATCCCCGGAATTGTTTTTTCGTCTGATTTTTAGACATTAGGCAATTAAATCGAGTGTATATTCTGGAAGTAATGTTTCGAAGGAGGTTAAAAGTAGCACTTAGTACTTCGAAACACTCGCTCTTGATGTACAAGAGTTCTTACCCCGGGGTTCCTGCGCCTCGTAAGCACTCAGACAGAGGCTTCCGGGCGCACAAGACCTCCTGAGTTTACCGGCAGACATTTTGGAGGTGTAAATGCGTATAATGCTTTTTTCCCCTCAGGGAAAAAGACAACTGGCAACAGTATTTTAGACTTACATCAGTATCTCAAAGAGACTCATGACGGTGGGTGGGTGGGACAGGGAAACGTTTGCGTTTCTAAGGCAGACCTGGGGACCCCCCCGGCCTTCTTAGGAAGGTCAGCAGCTTCCTTCTGTTGGCCACATCTAGGAAGCACATCCTCAGAGACCCTTTCCAATGCCAGCATCCTTGCTTCGGACCCTTAGTTCCGGCTGCCCGCACAGGGAAGCCCCTGTGTCGTCGGGATTTGCTCTCCGCTCGGCATTTCCAATGGCTCTCGTTGAGGCTCCATGCTGGCTACAGGTGAGGCGACGCTGAGTCCGGTACAGGCTGACATGTATATCAAGTGTGTGTGTGGGGGGCGGTGGAGAAAACACACCTGAAAATTGCCCTGCTTTTCTAGATTGTCACGTGGTACAGCATATGCGCTAGAACGTGTGCCTTCCAGCTCTCGCACACACAGTTTAATTCGTGTTATGGACTATGCTTTAAACTGAGAGAAGGGAGAAAACCAAGGTTAAGGACATTCTGCTCTTGACGACATGGAAGTGGGGGGGGGGGGAAGAGCGAGCGACAGCTATGTAAATTAAGGCCTTAATATCTCCTTGTCAATTTCTTATCTGTTGTCAGCCTGAATGATTCCTAAATCAGAAGAATGCTCAAAATCTGCTTTCCCATCAGTTTCCAGCCTTAGGAATGCGAAGCTGCAGTTCTAAGCCACAGGGCTCTACTGCAGAGTGCAGATGCCAGGCGTATGGGCAGCTCCAAAAGGTTCAGCCCAATCTTTCAACTTGAGTGGGTCACAGAGAATTCCACAGAGTGGGCACATGTGGCCAGGGCACATCTTAAGTGCCCCTGGACACAGTGAGCTAGAAGGGAAGAGACCTCTCCTGACCAAGCAGAAGATTGCTCTCCTGAGCACTGAGGCTAGAGGCTATTTGTAATTGCTGCATATTTTGATGTGGTCTAGTTCCAGCATCTAGAAAACGCTCTACGCAGTCAGTTCATTCGGGGTCCTATGGACCCAGCCCCCAAAGCAGCTATGATCAATTGTGCAAAGGGTCTTAACTTGAGAGCTATTCATTAAATTTTCTCCAATTATTTGTATGTTTATTTATTTTTTTTGTAGCCCTTTCAGATCTTTCATGCCACTGGGGCAGTGGTGCGTGTGAGCTAACCCCACATGTAGCTGGGAACCAGAAGCAGGCATCCACCATCAACTTTCTTCCCTTCTGCTCTCTACAACTATCTAGGTGCATTGCAGAACTATGAAAACTCATCAGAACAAGTGGAGACAACTTTTTTCTGAGTTCAAACCAGCAGGAAGACTCCCCTCACCCCATTTCCCCAGGGAACATGCCTGGAAATGGGTCCTGGGGCTGAGATGTCTGTAGGCATTGGTTTCCTGTGAAGTCTGGCTTAAGGCCCATCACGTGAGGTGTCCCAATGACTCTTGGAAAACAGAGAACATTGAGATCGATGGAGTGATCGCCCATTTATATCTCAAGGGATAGCAGTCTCCACGACCTGTTGAACAACAAGAGACAGAGTTCAGCTTGGGAGTCACACAGACCCTTTTTCAAGGAGGGAGGCACGGAAGTATAGAAGGATCACTTGTGCCCCTCGGAAAAGTCTGGTGCTCTATAGACAAAACTATGAGCGCACCCTGTGCTGATTTCAGGTTTTTAAATTTTTATTTATTCTTTTTCATTAAGCAATGCATTGACTGATCTGCTTTTTGCAGTATTCCTCTTGATACAAAGCAATGGTGACTCCACCTGAGTCCAAGTTAACCCATGAGGAGACGGAAGTTCAGAGTCAATTTGACTCAAGATGCTGATTTTGATCTTTGGAAGGAAGAGAAATAAAGTGCCACTCTGTCTCCATTGGCAGGGATCAGAAATAGCGGAGACTGTCCTCTGAGAGACTCCTTGCTGTCCCCTTGTGATTCTCCCAGAGACCCCCGCAGGGAGGCTCCTCTCCACCGTCAGTCTACTCATGGTCTACTTTGGAGCTTGGTAAGCCCTATGTGAGTTTTCTACGCAGGGAGCAGCTCATGGAAAACGCTACATGTAGAAATGGCAAAGCGACCACCATAAGTCTGAACAGCAAGGCAGGATCAAATAAATTAGCTTAAGTTTAATGATAATCTTCAACTAGCAACATATTTCTCTATTCATGTGCAGATATATTAGGGTTAATCATATCTGAGTTTAGTATCATAAGGACTTTGGGGTAAGAAGTGAAATTAGATATCAAAAGCGCCTTAGCAAAAACCGCCTTACCTGGCAGAATCTTGTACCTGTCACTGTGATTTGGTGCTCCAGGCGTCGGAGATGGCCAGCCCGCCCTTACCGGACAGCACCCCTGCCTCGCCCAGTGGGACCCCATCTGATTCAGACCTTTCCCGGTCTCTCCCTGCGGAATTACTGGGCATTATTTTTATTTAGAAATGTCGTTTGTTTTATCACGGTTATTCTTTCTATGGGATATTATTATTCATCTCTGGAGGCTGCAACGCCACCTGCCACCTCCGAGAGGGTCCCCATTTGCGTAGCTGAGATTTCTAACCCGGGCTCCCCCCGGAGAACACTTTCGTATGTCTCCTGAACTTTGGGGTTTATACTGTTAACTAATGATTTATGTCAATTACAGAGCAATTTTGTAAGTAAGCGTAAAACAAAAAAAAGGTGCCCGGATAAAAACAACAGCAGCCAAAACCCCCAAAACAAAAACAATAACAAAAAGACACCTATCCATGTTCTTCCACGTTGCTCCTGGAGATTGGAAATACAATTTTTTAAAGTCGATATTATTTCGAAAAAAGGAATCTGCCTGTGATCTTGCAAGATGGTCCAGGACTGTTCCAGGAAACTGTATTTTTATATTACGTGCTGGCAAATATTTCCGTCTTAAATGTGGAACAATTTCTTTTCTCTCTGTTGTGCCAAAACAAGCACACAAACAAACAAACAAACAAACAAAACCCCAAAGCAGGCAAAGTTTGAAGTGTTTCCTTTCCTTCATGTTGCCAACAGGGAAGAGCTTTCTGACAACAAGAATCGCTGAAGGAGAGCATGACATGCTCTTGTTAAATGTGTCATTCTCCCTCATAAAAGACACAGGCTACGAAATGATCTATTGCCCAACGTCGAGAATTTATGGGTCTGTGAGTGCAATAGTAAATGTTCATATTGCAGATCTAGATCGGAAGAAAAGCCATTCTGTGAATACTCTTGGGCGAGGAAGCCGTGCAGATTAATTAATCCTGAGGAAGGGACAGCCTGCACCTCTGCTTAAATGGCTGGACCGTTTTGATGGGGATGAGCGACATGTTCAGTTACACGGTCCAGTTAAGTTGGCTAACCCGCTAACTCAGTGGGGCTAAAATTTAAAATGTGGACCAGATGATTCAAGGCCATAGATCGGAATAAAATAATCCGGATAAAGGAACGTGGACTCATTTCTGGTGATGTCGTTTGCGAAGGTGTGAGGACACAGATGGCAAGTATATTTTGTAATTATTGGAGACACATGCGTCACTTTTGAGTCTGTAAAATTGGGGGGGAATGGGAGAATCCTTAAATAGAAACCTGGAGATTTATACCCATGATTTTTCTTTCTTTTAGAAACCTGCATATGTTTTGAATATTAAAAGACTTTCCCCTCTCTTGTTTTGGTATTTCCTTTCTCAATAGCTAATGGGCTTACTAGCCATCATAACCTAAGTCAGATGAATTGGTTCTTTGTGATTTTTCTGGTACTTCGAGGTGCCTATTTCTACCAGTTTACTAAGAGGACAGAAGGCATTTACTTTTTGTAGAAATAAATGTTTTGGGCCACTGAAAGCCCCTAGTTTAATGTTTTTATTTCCCTTTTCATTTCACTCCTTTGATTCTTGTCCTTTCTCAAGGTTTACAATCAGTCTCCTGTGTCCACATCTCTTCCTTTGGTCCCCCTCTTCCCTAGCCATACAGCTGGAGTTTCCTCTCTGCACGCCATTCGGAATTCCTTACGCGTCTGTCTAGGAGCCTGTGACATCCGCCGCGTCTTTGCTTGTTTTCTTTCTGTTGCCGTCCTCCTGTAGAGACTTTCCAAGCCACTGGGAAATCACAGACCAACGCATGTAGCTGCATCTCCCTTTCCGTCTCGTTTCGGATTGGCTTTGCCTCCCCGCCTGTCTTCACCACCGCTTAGTCTCGCTCCCGCTTCCTCGCGTGCATAGACCCGGTCTTTGCGTGCTCAGTTGCTGGCTCCTCTTTCCTTGCCAGCGAGGCTTTGGAAAGGCTGGAGGGACTCGAGACGGAGAGTTCCATCCCCTGCTCAGTACCTTGTCCCCAGCAACTGACTAGATGGCAGCTCCGCACCCATCCTGTTGGCACCAGCCTTGGTGGGAGGTGTTGCCCCCTGGGTAGCTCACAGACTCCTCTGTGCCACCGCTTCCTCTAAGACTGAGAGAACAATGCGCAACGCAGGGTTTCTGCACGGATGTTGCATTTGGAGCATTTTCAACAATTGTGACCTTCCTTTGCCCAATACTGGATAGAGACACCAGACTTAAAAAGTCGGCCTTCAACTCAGCAGGCACGGGAGAAGCTAGCCATGCCACTCATATGACACTTTTCACGATTTAAAGCAAACCCATTTAAACCCAAACCATTTCATTTTGTCTTCCCAGTGAGCCCCAGGCACTGTGTTTGGATCCCAGGGGCCTGGGTGGAGAATCTCTTCTGGGCTACTTTAGTAACCAGGTGATTAATTCGGAGGGAAAACCATGGCCACTGAAAAGCCATTTGTGTATTGCGAGGGCAATGGCGAGTAAGAGATCGTCCTGCGTGTGGAAAATTGGAGCCATTCAGCCCTGTCGAAAAGGGAAGTCTTATTTTTCATACCCCAGTTCAGCGAAAAGAAAACCTTTCCTTTGCTTTCCTCTTTGTTGTTGTTGGCAAGACTCCGCAAGACTGCACATTTTGACTGGGCCAAATTTTCAAAGAGCCTCTATGGTTTGCACGTGTTAGGTTTTTCGGGCCCAGCTCCGGCTCTGGGCGCGGGGGAGCTTGGAGCTGGGTGGGGCAGGCATGGGCACAGATGGCTTTTCACAGTTGCTTCCTCACTTGCGTGTGGACCGGTCCTAACGTTTGTGAGATTTGGTTCACTTGAAAGCCGGGGTCCTCAAGGAGGCTTCAGCCTCGAGCCGTGCAGTTTCTAAACCAGCAGTTCTGACGACGGTAAGACGTCTGGGCCTGGCAGCCAGGGGCAGAGCAAGGAGGTGGTTTATTGTTAAACAGAGACCTCAGTCAGGCAAAAGAGACCTCCGAATGATCTTCTGTGCGGACTGCAGTGACTTCCAACCGCTTACAGGCCATGCTAGCCATTCTGTCCAGGACACACCTTCACTGGGGAGGGATTAAATGCCTCAGAGTTAGTGATTTGAGGACATACGGCCTTGAGGGTTTGGTTTATTCTGGAAGGAGCCTACAGGTTCCTTCTTTCAGATGTGACCACCAGTGATATGAAATTCCCTCAGTTTTTCTGTTTGCAGTCTATTATCTGTCAACATACTCATCAATTCGGACTCCCGGCGACCCGATACGTGGAGGAGCAGGAATGCGCCGTAGGCTTTTCTTGGCTGGAGTCTCTGCAGAAGTAGAGCACCTCGCTTTTCGTGGGTTCGAACTTCCAACATTTACGCAAGTGGCTGAGTTCCAACTGTTTGCAGGACCCTTTAGTTGAGTCTCGGTAATGAACAATTACCCAAATCCCAGTGGCTTGATACATGGAGAATTTATTTCTTGCTCCCAGCGCAGATCCAGGAGGGATGGTTTCCCCTTGTGGACCCTCAGGCACCCAGAGTGGTGGACAGTCTGTCTTAAAATGTGTTTCCACCTTCACTGGAACCGAGGCAAGAACCCATCGTGGCTCTTCCACAGGCTCCCCTCCTCCTTCCCAGGAAGGACACGCGCCCCTTCTACTTAGGGTACGTTTCACTGGTCCCAGCAGGTCACAGAGGGGCTGTTGTGGTGGTTGTTTGTTGTCAGTGAGTTGTTTCTCACTTAGGGCAACTCCTTGTGTTGGGGTGTTTTCTTGAGTATCATCGTAAGGAAAGCCGATCAAGCCGATTGGCTTTTTCTTCCATGCTTCCACGGACTGCGTTAGAATCGGCAAAGAAACAAAAACCAAGCAAAGAAAAACTGTAGTGTGACTGAGCGGAGTGTGGCTCCTAGCCACCGTATACGTGGTTCCTGAGACGAAATCCTTATGGGAGCCGGCGGCCTCATCTTTCTTCCTCACAGTGACTGGTGCGGTTGAACAGCTGACCTGACAGTTCCAAGCCTGCCTGCCACCATGCGGTCTTGTGATACAGCACCTTCCAGGGCTGCTGATTCTTGGAAAGGCTTTGAGTGACGAGAGAATGATGAAACTATTGAAGAATAAGGGGAACTAAGGAGACAGATCCCTGAGGTTATTGTTTTAATGCTATTTCTCTCTATTTTTTAGATGTCCCTTTCAAGTCTTAAGGAACAGCATCTCTGTGAGCAGATGAATGAACACTGGATGGCTAAGAAAGTTAAGTCTCAGAGAAGAGAGAGGGAGTAGACTTCTCAAGTCTCTGTGACTAGAAGTCAAGTTTGTTTAACTCTTCCTTTTGAATTTGGGTGCCATCCCCATGATCGTCACAACCGCTTCATCATGACCACCCTCCCAGTCACCGCCATGCTGACCGCCACTGATGGCCACACACAGGCACTGTCCGACCCCTGTCAACGGTCACCCCTGTTGGGATGGGCTACCAGGTGCCGACTGCAAGGTCATTTAGCACACCACCGGCTGCTTCATGGGGGAAAGATGAGGCTTTTGAGCAGGGGTTCTCAAACTTTTAAAACAGGGCATCAGTTCACTGTCCCTCAGACCTGTTGGAGGGCCGGATTATAGTTTAAAAAAAACCATGAACAAATTCCTATGCACACTGCACACATCTTATTTTGAATTAAAAAACCAAACGGGGCAAAAACACCCAGCGGGCTGGATAAATGTCCTCGGCGGGCAGCATGTGGCCCGAGGGCCAAGTTTGAGGACACCTGCTCTTGAGTTCTGGAAAGAGGGACAGTCTTCAAAACTCACCAGGGCCTGTCTACTCTGTTCTATATTGTCGCTATGAACTGGAATCGACTTGATGGCGGTGAGTTTTGACTTCCAATCACCATAAAGGTCCAAACATTAGGTGAGACTTTTAGGAATTGCCTATGTTTTATCCACACATCGCACAACCCAGGAGTCAAACAGGTCTACGGAAGAAAAGTGGCGATTCAGAACATGTGGGGAGATTACGCTTGGACTCTAGCTATTTTTTCCTTCTTTCCTTGGTAAAGTGTCCCCTTCTCTCCTTTAAACTTCTGAGAGAACCCAGAGCTGACCAAGCAAACCAAAAAACTAAATACTCCAATGGGTTGCTTGAGTGGGAGTTGACTCTGTGGCCATGACTTTGAGTTTTGGACCTACAGGAACTAGAAAGGGGCTGGGCATCACTGTGGCGGCGAATTCCAACTCTGTTATCACATATGCCACGCAGGTGTGCTGTGCTGAAGTGCACGGGGATGGCCAGGATTTCCAAAGGCAGGAGTCATTCTTCTGCATGACTCTGTTCAGCAACCAGCAGAGGGAGGTCAGAAGGACCAGTCCAAAGTGAGGGGTCACAATTACTTTGGCACTGAGCAATTGTCCCCTGTATTGGGATCCATTGGTAGGATCACCTTCAGGGGTGGGTCTCATTTCAAAAATCCACCTGTCGGCTTTCATTTGAGTGTGCTGCTCCAGGTCTCAGGGGACTGTGTGCAGAGACAGGGTTTGGAACTGACTTGCAGGGCCATGAAGTTAGTGGTCTGTCAGTAGCTTCTGCTGAAGTGAGGAGAGATGGCCTCCTCTCGGGCTCCTGGCCATGGAGTGTGTAGTTTTGACAACCCCGTACAAGACTCCCAGATATGTGTGTGTTTAAGTGCCATGTTGGCTGTAGTGGTTGAGATGAGAAAGGCTTTGGCTCAGGACCGTAACCCTAATAATGCTGTACCCTTTTTAACTCCCCCGCCCCACAAATTATTAATAAAACAAGCATGTGACTAAATTACCAAACCTGGCTCCCATTGAACATTTGCCAAGAATTCTATGCTTCCATCTCACATAATAACCTTTCCTTTTTCTTTTGGGGATTTGTTTTCGGAATCAGTTTGCTTCTTCGTGGTCCAATAATCACCAAATGGAAATTTCTCCATCTTTCATCCTTCATCATTGGGGGTGGGGGCAGGGGCCCCATATCATTTTCTGGCAAGAAATAAATATCCTAAAATGAAAGACAATATTTAGTGACCATAAAAAGGAAAGAAACCTCAAGAGTACTGCTTTTGTGATGAATCAGAACTGGAAGTGATTAAGGGCTCAGTGCATTAAAACAATGAGCCCTGGTGTCCGTGGCCCCATCTTCATAAGGAAACCCAACATCCTCCTTAAGTAAGTGGGGGGGAGGGGCTGCTTAATTAACTCTTTAAGTGAGCCATAGAGACATGCACTGGCATAGTTTGAGTAGATGCATAGAGGAAGTTAAAAATCTTTATTTTATTTTATTGAACTAATGTTCTCTGCTGGAGACTAAAGTAGTCATTGAGTTCCGACCAGAAGACAGACACTATTTAGTTGTCAGCTTTCCAGTTATTTCTTCTCTACGTCAGCCGGAACTTGAACAGGGTCTTAAATGGGAACTTATCAATTGGTTATAAGGGTGATTTATGGATACAGTAGGGGGCAAACTCAGATGGCAGTTGCAGAGAAAAATATATTTGTTTTAATTTGATTTGAATTTGTGGATATTAACTTTATATAGTCAGAATGTGACATTTTGGAGGTTCAAGTCGACTGAAATTTGGAATATTTTAGACAATCACCTATTTTAATCATGTTCTTGTGGAAAGTTCTACATGCCACTTTGTAATGCCTTTCTTTAAAAAAAAATCATTTTATTGGGGCTCATACAACTCTTATCATAATCCATACGTATATCAATTGAGTAAAGCACCCTTATACATTCGTTGCCCTCATCATTCTCAAAATTCTCCTTCCGTTTGGGTTCCTGGAATCAGCTCATTTTCCTTTTTTCCCTCCTCTTCCCTCCCCGCTCCCCCTTCCCTCATGAGCCCTTAATCATTTATAAATTATTATTTTATCTTATCTTACCCTGCCCGGCGTCTCCCTTCACCCACTTTCCTGTTGTCCATCTCCCAGAGAGGTGGTTATATGTAGATCCCCGAGATCGGTTCCCCCTTTCTACCCTACCTTCCCTCCCGGTGTCACCACTCTCACCGTTGGTCCTGAGGGCTTCATCTGTCCTAGATTCCCTGTGTTTCCAGATCCCTACTGTACTGCTGTGCAACCTCTGGTCTAACCAGGTCCACAAGGTAGAGTTGGGATCATGATAATTGGGAGGGAAGAAGCGTTTAAGAACTAGAGGAAGGTTGTGAGTTTCATTACTGTTACACTGAACCCTGAGTGACTCATCTCCTCCTCACTACCCCTCTGCAAGGGATGTCCAGTTGGGTCCCCATCTGTAAACAAAAAAGAACCGTTGCAGGTTTCACAGAGCTTTTGTCCTTTCAGCCGGTCACCTCTTAACTGTTCAGATCAGAACATGTGATTGAAGTGTGATGTATTAGGTTTAATCGTTAGTGGCTTCTTTATGGATATATATATATATATATATATATATATATATATATATATATAGAGAGAGAGAGAGAGAGAGAGAGAGAGCGCTCCTATTTAGATTTTATTTTATATTTATAAAGGAAGGCTCATTTGAAATGCAGACATTTTACAATAACACAACCTTTATAAAAATCAGAAGGCAGATACTACCTACAGCAATAATTAAGATGTACTGAATCCTTACAGAGTACTCAGTATCAGGCAATATGCTAAATAACTCTGGGCCTTTAGATCATGTGAAGAGGCAGCAAGTACAGTTTTGTTGTTTTAGCGCCCGGATGGCACGGTGGGTTAAAGGCTGGTATTTAAGGAAGGCTGGTTGTTCAAATCCATCAGCAGCTGCTCTGCAGGAGGAATAGAAGGTGTTTGACATCTATGAAGAGTTACAGCCTTAGAAACTCACAATGGCAGCCCTCCTTTGCCTGATAGGGTTGCTCTGAGCCACCATGAACTCCAGGGCAGTGGACAAGGCATTTGGGACATAGCTATAGTCAAGGTGTGGGTGCCTCCGTGGCAGAATTCTCACCTTTAACTCGGGGTCCTGGATTTGATTCCCGAGCAAAGCACATCATGGGCAGCCACCTGCCGATCTTGTGGTGAGGATGCTGGAAAGTTTCAGCAGAGCTTCCAGACTGCGGCACACTCGGAAGAAAGACCTGGAGATCTACTTCTGAACCTCAGCCCATGAAAGCTCTATGGTCACACAATGGCCTTGCGTGCAACCGTGAACCACGGGGGTGGCGTGGGACCGGGCAGTGCATCTTTCATTCGCCTGTGCACAGGGTGGTTGTGAGCTGGGGGCTGTCTCCACCACAACCGACACTCCTAAGCTCTTTCCAAACGAGAAGAACGGATACCTCCATGCAAACACCGGGTGTGCCCAAAGGCCCCTAGCTGAAGAGGTCGCATGGGAAAGCAAAATGGCAGAAGTGGGTGCTCCTGAGACAGCAATCGGGCCTTCTTCAAAAGACCCCATGCTGCCTCTCCCACATCTTGCAGCTGTCTGGATACTTTAAGGGAGCCTTGGGAAGCAAAGGTTGGCCTTCTGGTCAGAAAGCGTCTGGGGCAAAAGGTGACCAGGGCAAGCCACTAGGCTAGATTCCCATCCCTTTTCCACCTCGTAGAAATTCTCCTGCAAGACAACCATGCATTTGAAAGCAGGCTTTTCCATGGAAAAGCTGGCGTGGGCACACACTCAATTCAATTCCCCGAGTGCTTTCTCACAGAGGTTCTTCCATAAAATTACAAAGACTGGGAAGCCAGCCCATTATTATTAATATTTAAAAAACTGTTGTGCTGGCTCCTTTCAGGGCCGTATCAGTTTCAAAGATCACTGTCAGGGTGGGAGCAACTGCAGTTTAAATGGGCAGCTTGGTAAACGTAGTCTCAGAGTGGAAACTTTTCTTAGGAGTTGAAAAGCGGGGCGGAATATTCATAGAAATTTAATATGAGCACAGGATACCAAGTTAGTGTCAAAACTTTGTTCCAAACCATATTTGCTGTTTTTATAGCTGGCTCATCAGAGACTGTGGTGTGGGCTAAGGTAAGAAGGATGGGGGGATTGGTTCCAGCGTGCCTTGGGGCTGGGGACTCCAGTCCTTCAGGGAATGAGTCAATTCTCAGGAATTGGGGCTCTGGAGGGCGGTAATGGGGTCCAGCCTTCCCTGCTTCAGATATGGAATACATTCTTTCATCTTACCACCTGAGTTTGGGGCCTGAGAACTGGAACGATGGCGGAGTCTCTAGGAAAATCATGTGCTGTGGTTTGCAAGCACGGGCATTAACTCTGTTGGCTTTTGCCTGGGAAGTCCCCTGATCAGAATGTTGATTTAAAACAAAACAAAACAAAACAAAACAAAAAAGACGTAGAGGTGAAAAACCACCATGGCTGTCACCTTAAGATTCTCAAATATGCCTTGAAAACCAACCAAAGGGACCATCGATGACTGATGACCTAAATCTCTTTGCAATAATTAACAAATCTCTCTCATTGCACCCCTCCTCCTCCCCCCCCCGGCGTTCTACTCATCTGTCATTAATCTAAAAATGAACATTTAGCAAATTACTGCCTCAGTGCCTTAAATGGGGAAGGTACTTGGTGGCTCCGTTGATTAGAACCCTGTACTAATGAGGTCGCAGGTTCAGTCCCCAAGAGGCCTGGTTCACTTCACCATGGTCCCTGCCACAGACTTCCCTTCTAACCCCCCCAGCAAGACCTTCAAATGAACACTGGTCACTCGTGGCCCTCTGGGGGAAGAATTGATGCAAAAGCTTCACTGTTTGTGGGAAAATCAACTCAAAGCAGATGCCTGGAGGTAACTGGGAAGATGCCCCTGTTCTCATGAGGAAATAAAAAGACTCTCGGGGCCCCACTTCTGGAGGCTAGCTTCCGTGCTGAGAAACCCACTTTGCTGTGCATGGGGGGTGGGTCTAATCCTACGAGTAAAAGGAAGGGCCAGCTAATGATGGCAGGAGGCTGGACACTTACTCAACATGCAGAATCGGGGAGACAGACGCTTGGCGAGAATTTTATTGACTTTTCACTAGTCACTCATTTAAAAGACGAGCCATTTTGGTCCTTGGACTATGCTTCTCCCATAGCCAGGCTACTCCAGTTATTTGTCCCAAGATGATAGGAGCTAGTCTGATTCTTGCTCTCCTTTCTGCCCACTAGCCACCTCCCGCTTCCTTTCAGAGACGCTGTTTCTGGGCCCAATCTCACTCAAGCATGACTCGATTTCATGCATAGATTTCCTCCGAGGCCCAGTTTTGGAACTGAGGGAAGAGTAACGTCTGATTAACTCAAGCGGCATTGGCTGCTGGTGCCAAATGTGACCTTGCTGGTGCAGTGGACTCAGCACTGGACTGTCCACTGCAAGGTAGGCAGTTCAAACTCCCCAGCTGATCTGTGGGAGAAAGATGAGGCTGTTTGCTCCTCTAAAGAGTTACCGTCTTGGAAACCCACAGGAGCAGTCTTACTCTGTCCTAAGGGGTCCCTAAGAGTCTGGAGCCACCGGAGAGCGGAAGGCTGGGTGCCCGCTGGCATTGGCTACAGAAGCTAGCAGCCTCCACAGGCTTTTGCTCATTTACTGGGAGCAGCTTCCTGGGGACAGAGGCCACGTCTTTTATTAGTAAATTGTAAGTTTAGCCACTCTACCCTTAAAACATCGTACAGTGCTCTGTACATAACCAAAAAGCCCAAGTGCACCGCCATCCAGTCAGTGCTGATCTGGAGTGCCCTGCAATGATGCTTTAGGAGAGTAGAAAGCCCTGTCTTTCTGCCTCCGAGAGGCTGGTGCTTTTGAACTGCTGACCTTGCGGATTGCAGCCCAATGCGTAACCACTGTGCCACTAGGCCTCCTCATTTTGTATACGGTAAGTTTCGATAAATATTTGTTGGCTGCACGAATGGATGAGTGAAAATAGGTCAAAGAATCCAAGACTCAAATGTAGATTCTACCATTTAGAGGAGGGCAATTTTTTTGTTTTGTTAACTTGTTTTCCTTTTACAAAGTATACAAGGTTATTAAAATAATTTAGGAAATTGAGATGAGCAGAAATTAAGAAAACAAAAATCAGCCCAAATCCTAACACTCCAGGATTACTTTTCTTGATATTTCAGCGTATGCTACATCTGTATCTCCACGTATAGCTTTACCTGCTGTTATATAGATTGGAATTAGGCTCTACATACTATTTTATAACTACCTGCTTTTAAGAAAGTTAACATCTCTGAGAAAAAAAAAGAAAAGAAAGTTAACACCTCAAATCATCTTTACAAATATTATATACTCCCCCAGGCTATCATTCAATGCCTTTTTTTCTGAGCATTTTATTGTATGACAGTACTTCAGCTTTGTCAATTACATATTAAAATATTCTTGTAGCTCAGATTTTCTGCTCAGTTTTATTATTTCCTTGGGATGAATTCTTTCCGGAGGAATTGCATGCGCCCCTGGTTTTCTCGTTCAGTCTGTGCTGGCCTGTTACTGATCAGAAAGGTACCAACAGTTTCCACTCCCACCTGCCGGGATCAGTGAACCAGTTCTCCCCCACCACCCCTCCCCCGACCAGTGAGCATTATCGTTCAAGTAAACATTTCCCAGTTTCCTGAAACGATGGCAATGTTTTCATACTTACGTGTTTGATTACCAGTGGCATTGAATGTATTTTCACGTGGCCATCTTAATGGCTCTTTGGAGAGTATTTGTTAAGATCTTTTAAAACCTTTATCTATGTCTTGGGAGGCACTATACTTAGCCTTCTCAGTTTCACAGGGCACTGGTAAGAACTGAGTGATGTCATCTACTGGACTAGTGTGGAAAGCCACACAGAGATACATTAGTGGGCTGAGGGTCCGAAGGAATGAGTGGTCTGTAGGTAAAAGGGGCAGAGGCAACCTCATGGTCAGATTCTGACTTGGGTTAGTCCAGGGCTTTGAACCGATTTGTTCTGACTGCACCCTCTGCTAAAATGTAGATTCTGACTCAAGAATCCAGGGTGGAAACGGAAATTCTCAGCTGAGGGTTGGGCAGGACTGCACTGGTCAGAAGTCTCAGGTCAGCATCACCGGAGGGAGACGGGGAGACACTCCTATGGAGGAAGGAAAAGACGCCTTGGCCTAGGGATGTGTGCCTTTGAGGTCACTAGAAAGAGACAAGGCCAGAGTCCATTGAGGCCCATCTACTAGAAACAAGAGCCACCTAGAAACAGAGGGAAGGAGACAGATTGGAGTTCCTGGCCAAACAGAGATGGTGCTCAGGAATTACCGGAGCAGGGGTCAGACGCCCCCACTTTACCAACTGAGACGAGACAAAGTCAGCAGCGCCACTTCCGGGAAGACGCACACTGATTCCAGGGTGGGTAGGGGTGATGTGACCAAAAGCAGAGGGCGAGAGAGGATGGCATCGCTCACAGGTGTGCTTACCTTTGCACTCCAGCAAGCCACTGGAGTAATTCCTAAGAGAGCCACGAAAGATAGCTCCATGGGTGGATAATTAAATGACAATAAAGGAATGCACTGAAACCTGCCCACCCCAGCAAGTATATTGTGGGTGTCAGTTGCCACTAGATGGGCCCTGAATCATCGTAACCTCATGAACCACAGGATGGAATGTTTCCTAGCATGTTCATGAAGCCACTTTTGCAAAATTGCATTGGGCATATGTCTATGTCTACATATCCACCATGTGTCTATAAATTTGTTATACCACGGTGGCTTGTGTGTTGCTATGCGGCTAGAAGCAATGCCACCGGTATTTCAAATACCAGGGGTGATAGGTCTCAGCAGAGTTCCCTGCTTCAGACAGACCAGGAAGACCTAGTGATCTATCTCTGAAAACTGGCCAGCGAAAGCCCTGTGGATCACAACACAGTATGGATCAACATGGTGGTAGAAGATGAGTCCCCTGCACTGGAAGGTTCAAAATACACAGTGGCCCAAACAACGGCCTAGAACGTGGCGATGCTTGTGGCGATGGCTGAGGACCAGGCAACGTTTGGGTCTGTTGCACAGGAGTTGCCATGTGTTGGAGCTGACTCAAAGGCAACTCACAGCACATATGTATTTGCGTGCACTGACCCAAGTCCTTTGTCAGTGTCTGCAGTAAGCGGGAATGAGATAGGTGAGGCAGTAGAAAGAGTGACTGATGCTTTCATTCATCTGTGTCGGTATCGTTTCACTTGTTGCAGTAAGATGCATCCCTTCTGTACTTATAAAACCATCCAACAAAGAAAAAAGGCAAAGAATAAAAACAGCCCTGTACATTGTGTGTGTTGCTCCGCTTCTTCACTCACTAGCACTGAGCGGGGCATTCACCGGGCAACAGAGAGCTGCAGTTCCAGGCTGCCCCTGCAGCTGGCATCAGTCTGGCAGGGAGTCACTGAGAACACCTGCTGTCCGGGCTGGGCAGGTGGGTAGCCTGCCTCCTGATTGCAGACCTGGGAGTCACACCTTGGACCATGCAGGGCACTGAGCCCATCATTTTACACCGGAGGCTGACACGCTTAGATGCTAGAGGGAAGTCACCACCCCTTGGCAGGCAGAACTCAGGCCAACAGGTCAGCCCTTTCTACAGGCTGGGAGCAGACACGAACACTTCTTCCATCTCAGGCGTGAGGCTCTGGGAGTGAGGAGGTTCTGATTCATGAGAGTTTGAGAGGATAAAAGAACTTGCACTTGGAAGGTGAGGTGGGGTGGGGTGCGTGAGAACTTTCTTTTCTTGTAGTTCAAGCACCATCACTGCAGTGGACAAGACCAGCCCTCTGATTGGGGCTTTGTTTCATTTGATACCTGGTGAACCGCTTTAAGGGAAACTTGTTCCCTGTGTCCATCGGGTGGCAGCCGGTGTGGCAGGGGACAAAGCAAGGTGCAGAAGTGAGAAGACCCCCACTCTCCTGGAGATTATAGCTGCATTTAGGGGGAATAAAAACTCAACATCAAACTGTTTGCCTTCAGTTGGTTGTGACCCCTGGTAAACTTCTCCATAGAGCTTTCTCGGCTGCAATTTTGATGGAAGCGGATCCCCAAGGTTTTCTTTTGTGGAGCTGCCGAGTGGGTTTGAACTGCCAACCGGTAGGTCAGTTAGAAGAACATTGGTGCTGGCGTCCCTTGTAGCACCCAGGGAGCTTGTGGTGAGGGTAGGTAGTAGCACTAGAAAGAGCGCCACGTGTGGTTGTGGTTGCAAGAGAGGATCCTGGAAGGGGCCAGGAGAATGACTAGCTGGCTTGGACTTACTGTGGATCAGGAGGGAAGGGAATATTTTCTGAGCAGAGCACATGAAAGCTCTCCAGAAGGGCGACAAGGTGCCAGCAGGTGAGTCACGGCGTGAAGGGAGACCCAGGACGCAGAATAGCAGTGTTGCTCCAGGCCCAAGGTGGATCCAACTTTATCTCTACACAGCAATGTCTGGGGGCCGGGGTGCTGGGGAGATCTGTCAAAAGGAGATCTGAGAACTCAGTAGGCATCAGATCATACCTGGCTCCGTAGTTCGTGTTTGGAAGGTGGCTTTTACTCAAAGTGTCAAGAGAAGAAGGCAGAAAGTATGCTGAGAAAGCCAACACCAGGGTGGATGGGTGGCATCTTAGCAAGTGCTAACAATGTGTTGAACAAATGCCAAATAAATACAATGGGTGGGTGGTCCATGCCTGGTAAACAGCCTGTTTTATTTTAAAATTTTGGTGTTGCCTCCTAGTACCAGGACACGATTTCCTTTCCCGTTTGTGTTCACGTGAAGACTGAGCGGTGGTGGCGAGATTAAAAAGCACGATGCTTTGAAATGTGCCAGAAATGATGCAGCATGTTAATGGGAAGCATCCCTGCTGCCGCACTCACAAGGTGAAACGCTGTCACAAGCACCATGCCGCTCCATCGCTCCATCGTCAGGGTGACCCGGCGTGTGAGCTGGGGCAAGGATTCATGCTGTCTCCTTGGGGTATATAAGGAAACTCAGCCTCAGAAAAGTTCAGAGACTTGCTGAGGTCACCTGCGTTTGAGTTGTTTCTGGGTGTATTTTCCATGACCCCAGGGCGAATTGTAGCCACAGTGGACTGAGTTAGAATTATGGGGGGTCTCTTGTCAATGGAGTTGATGGGCAGCAGGTGGGAGCCTCCTGTGAGGGGAGCTGCTGACTGTGGGGACTGGGGAGTTTGCCTCCTTCATCCCACCCCATGACGGCTGACTATGCATGTCCTACCCCGTGTGTTTCTGCAGGACATCCAAAAGGGATCAGAAATTTCTTCTTCTTTTTTTTTTTGCTGTTGACTTTGCACTTAAGTATACGTGGAACCTCTACTGCTCTCAACAATGAAGCTTTTAAAGTCTGTGTTGGACTCACGTCTTACAGAATACTCTGATTAACATATTTTCTTATGAGTGGTGCTCGGTCATCAGATATTAATAAGTGGTAGCCAGAGAAGCCAACTCTGGAGGTGGGCCCGGGGACATTTCCATGTGCACCATGGGGTGGTGTGGACAGGAGAGACCCTTTAATTTTGCGACATGGTTTGGAGTCTCTGCTGTGAGCTGCTCATGGCATGGTTTCTTCGAGGCTCTGGGTCTGTTCTAGAGCCTGTCAGGACTCCCACATCGCCCATCCTGGCAGGCAACTCCCTTTGAAGTCCACAGGAGCGCTTTGAATGGAAAGCAGACACCACAGGGTGTTGATGCAAATAAGAATCAGGCCTGGTATACGCAGGAAATAAAGGTGCTTCTCACCCCAAATATTAGCTCTTTAGCCCAGAAACTATGGTTTGATCATTAAATAAGAGAGCCCCCCCAATAAAAACAAACCCACACTCTACCACAGAAACGCCATCATCCATTCACTCAAGAAATTATAAACCTGCTAATTACTGGAGAGTTAATTAAGCAACAGATACAGGCAGTGCAGGGCTCTGCTTTTACTTTAAACATATCAATAGAATAAATATTCTCAATTCCAGTGCAACTTGCTAATTGAGGAAAAAAATATTACCATCTTTGGAAATTTCACTCACCAAATGCGATAATTTAGAAAAATATCTCCATTAGGGATTTAAACACACACACACACACACACACACACACACACACACACACACACACACAAATCCACTATGCTCAAGCTCACTCCGACTCCTAGCGACCCTACTAGGGATAGTGAGAGATATTTTCTGGTTGGAAATGCATTCACGGATGGAATACAAAGCCATGATTTGTAGACAGGTTAAGTAAATTAAATCACTCACTGTCTTTTTTTTTTTCCTCCAATGGCTTTAAAAGTTAAAGGTAATTTGAAAAGAAAATGCTCAGTTTGAATTGGTGTGTAATATCTGTTAATGATCTTAAAAAAAAAACCCCACTTATTCACAATCCTGTCCCTGAGGGAATTCAGCACGCTATCAGAAAAATTCCCAAAGTCTGAAGTGTCATTAGCTAGTGATTTCTTTGAAGTAAAAAGCCCTGGGGGGGAAAAATTACATGAAGTATACAAGTGCCTAGGACAATCACTCTGATGAATAATATCTGTATTTTTCATAATGTTTTATAGCTAAAAATGCAACCATTGAAAACCCAAGCTGCTAAATTATAGAGCTGTCTTTGAATTACCTCAGTGTAGGCCTACCTGCTCTGTTTATTTCACACATATATTGGATTTTTCCATATATTTATAGATTGTTGATGCAAAAACAGTAGTGTTAGGAACAATTTTGATTATATTCCCTGTGCTTACCTTTTGGAAACACAAGGTGTTGCCTGCATCGGAGCTTACAGGTGCGCCATCCGGATTGAAACAATAGCCTGTTTAGTACAGCACGCTGGATCCCAGTGAGGCCTATGCCAGGTGCCTTGAATGGAGGTGCAAATATTCTGCAGGATACTAGATAACAGAGTCTTGAAATACTGCCCCAAAGGGAACAGTTTCTTCCTGACCCCAGCTGGCCATCAGTCATGCAAGGGAATCTTTGCAATACAATACTAGCCAGTGTAACTGCAGATGCTGATCCTGCTACTAAAAATAGCTAATCCTTAAACAAAAACAACAACGTTTTTTTTTGGGGGGGGGGGGAAGAGCTAGATTTTACTAAACCATTGGTTGCAGGTTAATTATATATTTCATCAGAAAGCATTTTCTTGCAGCCAGCCTGAATTTGTTGCCTTTGAATCCCGCTAGAAGAAGGCGAGAAGCATCTGAGCATCCAGCAGACCGTTCATTACTGTCCTTATTTCATGCACTGGACATTTCGCCTCCCTTTTAATTTTCTTTCATTCTTCCCCACCCCCACCCCTATTCTCTCTCTCTCTCACATATTTTCACTTCTTAACCTGCAAAGACCCTCCATTGTATTCACGCTGCCTCCCGAGGAAGGCATTCTTGTCCTTCCAGGACATCTGGCCTCTAACCACATGCATAGTTCCTTCTAGTGTCTGCTTTCTGAGAATCCACCGATGGCCTTTACGAAAGACGTTGTATTCTCGGTATCAGTCCCTCCGTATAGCGGAGTGGAAATCAGCTTTCGTGAAGGTCCCAAGGGAAGTTTCATAGGGAAGGGTGCAAAGAACAAAAGGGTACTCCTCAGTGTACTGTCACAAAAGGAGCACATCCCCTGAAAACGCCCCAGGGGAAGAATGAGAAGATGCCTCGTGTCCCAGACAGGCCCCGTGGTAGGGACTCTTCCTGCCTCCTCTCAGGGATCCACTTGCTGCCATGACTTCTAACACCAGAGGATTGTTGTGCTTTGGGGGGAATCGGATTTTGGGTGCTCTTTTCTGTCTGGCCGTGGAGGTTTAAAGGATTCTGAGCTGTGCTGCTAACCGAAAGGTCAGCCGTTGGAGCTCACTGAGCTCTGCAGGGGAAAGAGGAGCCTTCCTGGCCCTGTAAACATCGACAGCTTCAGAAACCCACAAGGACAGTCAGTCCTACTCAGGACTCAAGGGTGGGGCTCCACGCGAGGGCAGGGCGCTTGGGTTGGAGGTATTTCTGCGTGCCTGACTTCATTCCTTCAAGGTCTTAGCTGCATTCCAGATGTGATTGTGTTTGTTTTCCTTGTTGTCTTTGCTTTCACTGTGCCAAAAATAGACCAAACGCCAAAAAACCAAACTCACTGCCATCAAGTCGACGCCGACTCAAATCGACCTGATAGGACAGGGCACAACTGTCCCTATGAGTTTCTGAGACTGCAACTGGTTACAGGAGTAGGAAACCCAATCTTCCTCCCACTGAGCAACTGGTGTTTGGAACTGTCGACTTCAGAGATCGCAGCTCAGGGTGGAACCATAGCCATGAGGGCTCCACAGGTGACCCATGGCGCTGTTGATGAACGTAGCTTTGTTTTCAGTTTTCATCTATTTCAGATCACGCTGCCATGGCCCTTCATGTACAAATCTTTGGTGTGGTTTCCTTTGGGCATAGCTACTGAGATAGTTAAGGTTTATTGTGCCAACCTGGCTGATAAACACATGTGGAGTTAATTGAAGGGCAGAGAGATAAATGGCTCGGCGAGCCTCGCCTTTCTAGTTCTTGGGTCTCTCGATTTCTGACAGTCAGACCAGGGTGCAGCTGCCTTAGCCAGTTCACTGCTTCAGCTGGCAAGGCTCACTTCTTTCTTGCAAGACATCCCCGAGGAGAAGCTGTATGGACCTACCCTGATGCAGTCCTGGGTGCTGGAGCAGTCGTGTGGCAACCCCTGCCAGTGCCGAGATGCTTACACGTTCACCAATTCGGCTTTCCTCCTGTAGTTGGAATCATTGTGTGTGTTTTGTGGGATGGAGAAGGACTTTATGGATTAGTGTTGGACATATGGGTTAATGTTGGAGTTGTGGGCTTGGGAAGCACTGGATTGGGATGTTTTCTTGATGTGAACTTTCCCTTTATATAAAACTCTCTCTTATACATATGGGTTTCTGTGGATTTGCTTCTCTAATGTACCCAGACTAACACATCTACCAATGGGGAAATGACTAAATTATTAGAGTATGAGTGTGCTCAATTTTAGTAGATAATTTCAAACAATCCTCCCAAGAGATCACACCACTCTAAACTCCTACCAATCCCCAAAAATATCTCACAGCCTCTCTAGTAGTTTCTGACTTGTGGTGAGCATATAGTCAGAGTAGAATTACCACATCGGGTTGCCCGGGTTGTAAATTTCTACAGAAACAGACTGCCACATTTTTCTCCTATGGAACACCTGGTGAGTTTGAACTACTGACCTTGTGATTGGCAACCAAGCCCTTTAAAAACTGTGCCCCTAGAGCTCTTCACACCAGTCGTGGTGCATATTAGAGCTGCTCCACATCCTTGTTAGCTCTTGGACATTCTTGGTCTTTTTGATTTTAGTAATTATGGTGGACATGCCTCTTATTGTGGCTAAAGCTTGACTTCTCTGACTGTTGTATTGAGCAATCACACATGTAAACTGTTATTGGATATACATTGACTATTTGGATCTATCTATCTATCTATCTATCTATCTATCTATCTATCTATCTATCTATCTATCTATCTATCTTTCTATCCATACTGGTGGAGTGTCTTAAAATCTCTGCTTTTTTTTTCTTAATGGAATTGTCCATCTTTTTTTACTGATTTGTATGAGACTTCTATATATTCCGGACTGAAACTCTTTTTGGTTATATGTGTTACAAATATCACATAATGCTGCATAAAAATGTTGTGGCAGCAGCATCTGGACTTTTCTAATCTCATAAAGGGGACCAGCTCAAATCAATAATCACTGCCATCAAGTCAATCCTTTCTCACTGTGACTCTATAGGGCAGGGTACAACTGTCCCTGTGAGTTTCCAAGACCATAACTGTTTACAGGAGTAGATGGCCTCATCTTTCACCAGAGGATTATATGGTGGTTTTGAACTGCCAACCTTGGGGTTAGCAGCCCAACATGGAACTACTACACTACCATGATCCCTTCAGAAAGAGGGAGGAGACTCAATATCAACAGCTTAAGGCGGATTCCTGTGAGGTGGAGAAGCTCACAGGAGTGAAGATGCTTACACCGCACCAGAGCTAAGATGCTTACACTGCCACTGGATCCACAAGACATTCTGCCCACTGACCTGTGATCTTCCTGTATTTGGTGTCATTTCATATATTTTGTGAGTCTGAAGAGGAATTTATAGATTGGAATCAGACATTTGAACTAATATCGGACTGATGGACTTGATTTGGACTGGACTGGGCTGTTTTGTCAGTATTCAATTGCTTTTGTATATCAAGCTCTTTCTTATACACATATGAGTGTCTGTGAATTTGTTTCTCTAGTCTACCCGGACTAAAACATTGACTATACAAAAGGATTCAACTGTGTGAACAATAACAAACTATGGATAACCTTGAGATGAATAGGAATTCTAAAACACTTGTGCTCATGTAAGTAAGCCTACATATAGACCCAAAGACAGAAATATGAGCAGGTTAAAGAAATACTGCATATTTTAAAACCAGAAAATGTGTGTATCAGAGTTGTATCTTTTCACCATACTGAGTGATTGTGTATGCTGAGCAAATAATTTGAGAGACTGGAGTATTCGAAGAAGATCACGGCATCAGGTAGAGAGGAAGATTCATTACTAACCCGTGATATGTACCCACCCTGTGTGCTGAAAGGAAGGTGGACTTGGAGCACTTGCCAATGAAAACTGACACAGCTCAATTAAAAATTACATTGCAGTGTGAATTTCAACTCAATATAACAAAAACAAATATCCCTGCTACTGGATCAACAGTTACTGGACCATGATAAACATCATGAGAAAAGATGGAAGTTGTCAAGGATTTCTTTTTTTCTTGGGTCCACAGTCAATGCTCATGGAAGAAACAGTGCACACATCTGCTGCACAAGAATTCTAGTGTGTGCCTGACCCAATCTCAAATGCACGTGAAAGCAGAATTGATCCATTTGAGCTGTGGTGTTGGGTAAGAATATTGAAAGTACTGTCACCTACCAGAAGAACAAACGGATCTGTGTTGGAGGAAATACAGACAGAATAGTCCTTATAAGCAAGAATGGCAAGGTTTCTTCCCATGTACTTTGGATATTTTATTGGGAGAAACCAGTCCCTGGAAAAGGGCATCGGGCTTGGTTAAACAGAGGGTCAGTGAAAAAGAGGGAGACCTCAGTAACAATGGGCCCGAATCTAGCAACAGCTGCGAGGAAGGTGCAGAACCGGGCAGCATTTCATTCTGTTGGCACCATCTTGAGAGCACCCAAGGACAGCCACAACAGAAAACATTCCCGCCAGACAGCTTCCTTGCAATCTTAGCAACGATCCAATCCCCTGGGGGGCCTACCAGCACCTCATATTTGTTTAGTTCTACCTAGCCATTTTGTGGGAGTTACAAAGACTATAGGTAGAGGGACCGTGCTAAGTAATTGGTAACATTACATATCCCAAAAGTTGACTTTTCAGTTAATAGCACAGAATTTTAAAAAACGATTACACAACAATTTATTTATTTAGAAAATCTTAGGTGTAACTTAACTAGTGACTTTATAATAGATTAAGGGAATTCCTCAAAGTACAAGTGAGATTTTAAGCCGATGTGTCTGAGGCTAAACGTTTGTTGGCCTAGTAGTTGGGGTTGAGTTGATTATGAATCGTGACCCTTTAGGTTACGGAGGCTTTTCTTGGTAGTAATCTTCATGGAAGCAGAATGCCAGGCCTTTCTCGGGTGGGGTCAACTGGGGGTGGGGGGTGCTCAATCTACGGACTTTCAGGTTAGTAGCTCACTGCCATTGAGTCAGTTCTGACAAATAGTGACCTGATAGGAAAGAACACAACTGTTCTCATGGGTTTCTGAGTCTGTCAGTCTTTGTGGGACTAGAATGCTTCACCTTTCTCCCATGGATGGCTTTGACCTGCTGGACTTGTGACAAGCAGCTCAAAACCCACTATGCCACCAGGGCTCTGTTAGGTTAGTAGTTGAACTCAAACCCTTTACAGTTGGTTACAGCAGTTGAATTCCAGATCCTATAATCTAGGCCCATCCTCAGCTTAGAGGAGAACCTATAAGATGGGCGGCTTTTTTTTTATACATATATCAAAGTCAATCTTTTTGCCTAGTTTCTATATTCCACAGAGAATTTTTAAATCCTTATATAGTGTACACCTCCGATATTTTAATTCTTCTTTCCTACTTACTGTTGGGCTACTTCATGGCTTTGTTACCTCATGCCTGAGCTATGACATTTATAAGCCATTTAGTTTCCCTTTCATCCTCTTTATCACCGGCCAAGTGCTTTTTTATCTTTTTCTTCTTTTTCTAAAACTCATTTTATTGGGGGCCTCTACAGCTCTTTTAACAATCCATACATCCATTGTGTCAAGCAAATTTGTGCATATATTGCCATCATCCTTTTGAGAACATTTTCTTTCTACTTGAGCCTTTGGTATCAATTCCTCACTTTTCCCCCTCCCTCCCACACCCTCCCACTCTTATGAGTCCTTGATAAATGATAGATGATTATTTAAATATCTAACACCATCTGCTGTCTCCCTTCACTAATCTTTCTGTTGTTCATCAACCTGGTGGGGTGTGTGTTATATGCTGATCATTGTGATCGGTTCCCCCTTTCTCTCCCACTTTCCTCCTACCCTCATGGCATCGCTACTCTCATTATTGTTTCTGAGGGGTTATCTGTTCTGTGTATCTAGAGCTCTTATCTGTACCAGTGTACATGTTCTGGTCTAGCTGGATTTGTAAGGTAGAACTTGGGTTCTGATAGGGGGGGCAGCGGGGAGGGGAAGGAAGCATTAAAAATGTAGAGTAATGTTGTATGTTTCATTGGTGCACTCTGGCTGGCATATCACTTCCTTGTGACTCTTATGTCCTTCTTTAAGGGGATGTCCAATTGTCTACAGATGGGTTTTGGGTCTCCACTACATGCCCCCTCATATGCATCGATATGATTGTTTTGAGTCTTCTGATACTTGATACTGTCGACATCTCATGATGACACAGGCTGGTGGACTTCTTCCACGTGGGCTTTGTTGCTTTCCAGCTAGGTTGTTGCTTGTCAATCTTCAAGCCTTTAAGACCCCAGATGTCATATCTTTTAAATCCGGGTACCATCAGCCATCTTCACCACTTTTGCTTATGCATCCATTTTGCCCTCAGCGATCATCTTAGGAAGGTGAGCATCACAGAATATCAGGTTATTAGAACAAAATGTTCTTGCCTTGAGGGGGTACTTGAGTAGAGGCTCAATGTCTGTCTTCTACCTTAATACTTAACATATAAATATGTGAACATAATATCTATGTCCCTATCATTATATATAAATATAGTTACATATGTATGTGACTGTATTTATATCTCTATAAATGTCCTTTGTCTCCAAGTTCTTTCCTCTATTTCCTTTTACTTTCCTCTTGTCCCACTACCATGTTCAACCTTCATTCAGCTTTCAGTAATTCCTCTTTTACATTCCACTTGATAAAATCCCACTAGGCATTCTATGCCCTCCAGGCCATCAATTTTAGATCACTTGTTCCCTTGTCCCTGGGTTTGTTTGCTCCCTCCTACCTTTCTCCCACCTTCCTCTTTCTACATCTCCCAGGAACCGTTGGCCCCATTGTTTTCTCCTTGGGATTATTTATCTTGCTTATCTCCTATAGATTGAAAAATAAAACAAAAAGCCTATAAATAGTTCCAGGTCTGTCTGGTGACTTTTATGAAATTTTTTTGATCAAATCTAATGAGGTACCAAACCTTGTCCCCGAAATCTCTTTTCAGGATTCCTCAGGAGACTTCATTGCTTTACTCTCCTTGCAGCTCTGCTGCACGCCCTTTGTGTTTCACCCAGGGTGGGGGTAGGGGACAGACTGGGCACAATTCCTGCACCGTGTCTCCATTATTGTCCCCAGTAGCTCTATAGGTCAGGTGAAAGGATGCTGTGTCTCATGGTGGGGCTGGTCCCACAGTCCTCTTTCTGTATTGACTGCTCTGAGCCAGAAATATTGGGCTTGGTGGGCTGGAATTCGACGTTCCTACTCTCCTCCCCTCTTTAGTTAGCGCCCTGTATTCTGAGCACACCCACCCCTCTTCTCAACCGGTAAGTTTCCTGTTTTCTTTTCCCCTCCATTTTAGTTGAATGCCAAGTGCTCTCTTCCAAATGGAAAGGCAACCCCAGGAACCCCCTGCTGAGTCCTGTTTGGTGGCTCTCCACTACAGGAGAGGGGACTTTCTTTCTTCCAAGGGCATGTGGATATTCATAACATCATTCACGGGTCATACTGATCAAACCTTCACCTCACCCACCCTTAATGGAGAAAGACAGGTTTTTCTACTCCCATAAAGCGTCGCAGTCTTAGAAACTCACAGGGGCAGTTTGACCCTGTCCTATGGGTCGCTCTGGGTTGGAATCAACTTGCTGTCTATGAGGGTTTTTTTTTTTTTTTTTGGAATGTGACAGCTGGACTTGTTTCTCTCTGGTGAAGCATGTGCTGTCAGCTGGTCTCAATGACTTCACAGGTCTTATATGACCCGAGGGCTGGCTCTTTCCCACCCCTGATTTACAAAATTGAAGCTCAGGATCCTCAACATGACCCATCACTTCTTCCATGACTAGACTCTTGCTTGTCTCTCTAGCCTGCTCCCTTGTCACATGCTAGTTTTGGGATTCCCATTCCAATAACTTTATCTGCTATAATTCCCCAGTGTGTACTTGGTCTTCTCTGCATCCGAGTCTTTCTCTATCCTCACCTGTCTCCATGGAATAGACCATCCTGGATTTCATCCAGGCAGATCATCCAAGTATTTCACCTGGAAAATTCATTCTTTAGCTCAGCTCAGGTGAGTTAAAGCTGCCATCCTACAGCTTAGTCAGCTCTCAGACTCTACCCAGACAAGGAGCATGTGGCTCCTCTTGTTTTGTCCACGCCTCTTGCTCTTGAACTAGATTGTGAGCTCTTTGAGGGTGGGCTCCAGTTCTAGGCATTTCCTTACACCTGAAAGTTGCTGCGTGCCTGGCATATAACAAGGGCTTAAATGAACATTTATAGATCCAAATTGAAGGAGCAATAGCGTCTAATCTGATCTTTGCCTCATCTCTTTGTAGAAGTCCGAGATGGAACCAAATGCCCACACTGCCATAGCCAGAGGTAGGTAGCAAGGCAAAGGGCTCTGGGAAAAAAATTAACATTTATAACTTCTTCCTGTGTAACCGTCCAGCCCAATATGGCCCAAACTAAGTAAAATCCTCTTATGGTGATTACAAAAAAATAGAATGATCTAGTAACAAAGATTTTCTAAGAAAGATTTTTCAGAGACAATCTACTCTCAGAAATTCACTTTAAGAATTATAGGAAAAACATACCGTAACTTCTTAAAAAAGAAAATTGGCCAATATTCTTCCCCCTTTTCTTTTTAAGGAAAGATGCACACAGAAACTCCTTAAGAAATGGTATGAGATCCCCTGGAATCATAATACTTCTTATGAGGCATTCACTTCCACAGTGTAAAGTTGTCCACACCTTAAAAACGGGGTCAGATAAAATGGCATTTTGGGGGCTCTTCTAGATGAATGGGTTCACCTTGTTAAGTGGTGCCATTCATTTTATTTGACCCATTGAATGCAACGACATTCTAAATTTGGCCTTCATTATTTTTCCTTTCACAAAAATATTTTCCGGGATCTTTTTGAACCCTGAACTACTTCCTTCATGCCCCTTCAAATAGAAGCCAGGAGTGTTATTTTTGTTCCCTTCTAATTGAAATAATTGCGTAGCTCCTTGTCACTAGATTCATGCAGTTATTGGCCTGATACGTGGATGGGTGCCGTGGGTGCTTGAGAGACAGAATGAACAGTGATCACAGAGCTTCACATGACAAAGGTTCCATGGTGCCAAGGAGCAGTAAGTGCGTGACTTCCTTTCGGCTGGCATTTTAGAAGAGACTTTGGTAAACCTGCCTCCTCCCGCCCCAACCCTTGCTTTTACTAAAAGACTATTAAGTGAAAGGATGGTTCTCTTGTCTCTCTGAAGACATACGGCTAACAGTACAATTTGAAGAGAGGTACTTGATATGCTGGGGATACTGCAAAGACCTCTGGTGTGGTTTTAATTTCGGTCCCTGCTTTGTCTTTCAGAAGCACTGCTATCGAAGAATGAATGCTTCATGTTCCTCTCTGCCACTTGGTGTGTCTATTGAAGGTCAGCACAGGAAAGGGGCAGGCCATGCTTGGATTTGTGTATTAATCAAGATTTGCCCTGGCCCTGCTTCCAAAAAGTTTTGATAGCAAAACTTTTTTAAAAAAGCTGATGTACTCCGGATTGGCAAATAACAACCCCATGGGCTAAATTTGACTTGCCTTCGGTTTTTATAAATAAAGTTTTATTGGAACACAGCCACAACCCTTTGTTTATGTATTGTCTATGGCTGCTTTCTTACTACAATATTATGTAGTTGCTGCAAAGACCACATTGCCTACAAAGCCTAAAATATTTACTATCTGGTTCTTTACCAAAATACTTTGTGAGGTGCATCCATCGAGTATCTACCAAACACCCACAACATGCAGGGAAGCATTTGTAGGGATTTTTAGAGTGAGACGCATTTGAAGAACTGCTGAGGACTTTGATGTTGTCCCAGTGTTGTAGGTGTTCCGCACAGGCAGTCTGGATGGCAGCAGACAAGAAAGGTTTGGGGCAAAAAGCCATGGGTTGAGAACTGGTCCTACACTCTTATCACAGTGGCAAGTCATTCATCAGACAGCACATTCGTTCTTTGTTAGTTTCCTGGAAGGGAAAGGTGTAAAAATACCAGGAACTTCTGGCCTGGAGGGTACCTTTAACTAACTACTTCAAACCCGAACTTCAGCAATCTGGACTCCTGCTTCCAGGTCCAAAGGAGGACACCTTTGGATGCCAGTTGGTGGTGGAGGGGTTCAAGTGAGAGAATGTGAGTCAAAGGATCTTCTGAACCATAAAGTGCTGTATTTGTGGTGTAGATATTATTGCCTGTAAAAATGGTAGAAGAAACATTATTATCCCTACTTGGCATGCAACGCAGGGAGAAATGGGCAGTGAGTAGACGACCGCGGAGCTGTCTCCTGGCTCTACGTCAGTGCGTTTTCAGTATACGATGCTTCTTCACTACATCTGTTTCTTTGATTGGCTTCAGAAACGTTTAGTTCTCTAGGTTATTCGTCTATCTATTCACCATTCAGCATTATTTGAAAGCCTGCTACAAGCTGGAAAAGGGGGACATTTTTCACGGCGACTTTTGATGATAGAAGAGTTGGAAAACTCTCACAAGCATTTTGTGTTTGGACCCTTGTGGTTGAATTGCTGCAGAATGGCATATGATCTTTTCCCAGTTTCCTCGGGTGTTGGCCTTTATTTTGAGACCTGGAGAAGGAGAGAGGGATGGCAATGACCCAGAAAGAGTATTCTAGACATTCTAGAAAAGTCTCACACTCTGCCTAGTGTGTGTACATATCTCCGTGTGCACAAACCATAAGAAAGAGAGATACCGAGATGTTACTAGCAGCCATAAAAGAAGGGAAACCATCTCAGCTCGCGTGATTTGAAAGCTAAGAATCTGTACATAAAACCCATGGGAGCCTATATCAAAGGCATTACCAAATGTGAATTTGTCCACTTAAAGGACATATATCAACTATGCATATGCCAGATGCGGGCTTCCTTCACCACGCTGCTGACTATGACCTTCATTTGTATTGTGTTTATTCAATTATGTGTCCTTTAATCTTTGAGGCGACAATTGTCGATTGCTCCTGAGGGAAGCAGGGTATTGAATATTGAATTTGCCTGGTCTTAGCAGGACAGTTAAGTTCTTGAAAGCTGTAGAGTGTTTTTTGATACCTGCCCTTTTTTACCGGGAAATTCTGTGAATTATTCCACACATTTAACATGGTTGGCCACTTGTTTTATACAGGTCTGTCCATGAGCCAGAAAATCATAGGATTCTCAGAAACCCACACGCCAGTGAAGCTGCCTGATGGAAAAACAAAACAACCAACTTCCAGAATCTTCCATTGACAGTTGCCACCTGCAAAGACCTCCGAGAGGTACATTAAAATGCCCTACTTCGCCCCTACCCCAAAGACACGCCCAGTTCTGCTCTCTGCGTTTTGAGGTGGTGATACCCAGTTCTGGGCTTCATTTGTGAAGCTGTTCTTTCTCAGATATCCCCATGATCTCTGGTTTAAGACATATAACATGTATTAGCACCCAAAAAGCATGTTCATAACAGGGTTTAGCCCTGATAGATCCAACATGTTTCATCTGTAAGCAACTTGGAGACATTAATTAATTGACAGGCAATCCCCATAGTGTGAGTGAGTTCCAACCTTAATGGATTTCTATGTAAATTAGATCAGTTATGGTTTATAGCTAAGATTGACTAATCGTAATATGTAGTGGCTCAAGTAGATCATGGATTGTGAGGATGGTGCCGAACCAGGAAGTGTCTCATTCTGTTGCACACGTGGTTGCAATCGGCTTGACCTAACAGCCACCACAAATGTAGATCTCTGTGCCTGGAGCATTTCAGGAACACTTACAGATATACCCAAACAACTTCAAAATGATACTCTTGTCATAATAGGAGGGTCCCTGGTTATAGGTGGCGTCCTGGGTTATAGGTTGGACTGTTAACTACAAGGTCAGCAGTTGAAACCCACCAGCTGCTCCTGGGGAGAAAAACGAGGCTTTCTGCTCTCATCAAGATGTGCAGCTTCAGAAAGCCACGAGGACAGTTGCTGTCTGTCCCATAGGATTGCTTGGAGTTGGGACTGGTTTGATGGCAGTGAGTTTGGTCTGGTTAGTAAGAATGAGGCTTCAATGTGTATCACAAAGTAGTATTAGCTTGTTGTTGTGGGTTGTTTTTATTTTCTTCAGTATGTATGAGACCAAGTGTCCCTGGGCTGCTACATTAACTAGCAGACAGGGATAGTTAAGAAACAACTTCACTTTGAGCGGGGGAACGACAAAATAGCACTTAACAGGTTGTTGTGGGTTTTAACAGAGTGGACTTTATGGGTAGCTTTATTCGGAATGACAGGCTCTAGGACTTGGCCATTGCGAACCTATGGGCCTCTGGTACTTCACTGTCCAGTAACGGAGTCAGTTCTTTCCATTGGATCTTGAATACACTGTGAGTTTTTTTCTTACTTCTATTTCTTCAGTGGATATGCTGCTGAGAAATTGCCATTGTGCTGGAAACGTTTTGTAAACAGGAAAGAAATCCTTCAACACTGCGCAAAACTCCACGGCAGTAGATGACTTTCATTATAGTGAAACAAACAAACCTTTTCTCTCTCTCTCTCTCTCTCTCTCTCTCTCTCTCTCTCTCTCTCACTCTCTCTCTCTCTCTCTTATTAAGCAACACTATGGAAGCATGCTAAATCCCTTCGGAAACTGTAGTAACTTTTACTTGACTAGCACTCTTACTCTGCACACGTTGGTTACTTTTGGTTCCCCTAAAATAGAGCTTTAGGAAAGTCTCATGTGTTACTGCTTTAGAATTTAAGTCCTTAAAAAAAGGGATTTAATTCCTTGATATAAAAAATTAGGGCAAAAGCAATGAGTCTGTGGTGGAAGGGCAAAAGAATAGGGTGTTGATGTGAACACTGCAGTGTCACTGATTACATGGTAAATTGAGACTATGGCAGGCCCAAAGATCCGTAAACCTTGGTGCATGTCCTTGTTCCCACCACTGTGGGTGCTACCTCACCTGGTAAACAGTTGGCAGTTGTGATTAGCTAAGGGTCTTGAGATGGATTGTCTGAATGGGATGAAAATGACTAGCATTCTTACAAGAGTGAGACAGAGGGAGATATGAGCAGAAGAGAAGGCAGCATGATCACGAAGGGTGAGATTGCCTGGATGGAGCCAGAAACCAGGGAATTCTGGCCACTACCACAAGCCGGAGGAGGCAAGATAGGAATTTTCCCCCCTTGAGCCTCTGGAGGGAGCACAGCCCTATCAATACTTAGGTTTTGGACCAAACTGATTTTGGACTTCCAGCCTCGAGAACAAAGCTCTGGTGCTTTTATCCATCAAGTTCATGGTCATTTGTTATGGCAGCTCTAGAAAGCGAATGCAGGGACCATCGTCCCAAAGTAAAAGCCACCAAGTTGTAGGGCAGGCTGATTAAATGGATGAAAAGGATGAAAGGGGGAAAGATTGCTAGTTTGTCCCTCTGAGTGGTCAAAGGTTTTCCTTATGGGGCCTTAAAGCCCACTCTTCTCTCCATCTTGATGTCTTTGGGTGATGCAAATGGTTAGCCCTCTCTCCTGCAAACCAAAAGCCCGGCAGGTCAAGTCAATCCAGTGATGCCTGAGAAGAAAGACAGAAGGTCTACTTCTCCAAACTCTGCGCTGATAACCGAAGGGGCACAGCTCTGCTGTACACATGGGGTCACCATGAATGGGAGTTGACATGGGGTCACCATGAATGGGAGTTGACTGGTAGAAATGGATCTGATTTGTACTTTTCTTACCTGTTAGCTCCAGCTTGAGCCTGGTGGGCTCTTCTGGCATGTCTCATGCTTCAGGGATGACAGGGAGCCCTTGGCTGGGAGGTAAGAGGACAGTTGGGTGGACACAGGGGAGGCTCCGTGGTCTTGTACCGATTTGAGTAGCAGAGCACCTGCGGTCCATCCCACGGCCAGTGGCCTCAGAGGCAGTTTGTGGCTAAAACAGTTTTCAGGAAACGTATAGGAGTGCTCTCAGACAACTATCTCAATAGTTCTCATGATAATTTCTGGAATCAGGCATGCTACAGCCTTCTCAAGAACCATTCATTATTTGATCGTGAGTACCTTTACCTTTGAGAGCTCCCACCCCTCAGGGGTGGGCATCATGTTGAAATGCTGTGGTTGAAATCTCTTCCTTGCGTCAAAGCCTGTCTTCATTCACGCTCCATGATTGGCTCTGGTTTTACTTCTTGATACACGTACAAGAAAATTACTTTTATATGGAAGCATTCGCCAATAATTTGAAGATAGTTTTTTCTTTCTTTCTTGCATTCATTCTTTTTTTCCCTACCAGACAAAGTCCTCTCATTTCTTCAACTTGACTTTGTGCTGGCGTGTTTGGTCACTGGTGACCACACCAGTCCTCCAATAAACACAGACTGCAGGGCAGCTACAGACTCGCACCAGAAGTTCAGGCATGGTTTGGTCAAACACAGAGAACTCTCGCCTCCCTGGTTCTAGGTATATTACATCACTCATGTGGCTTAAGGTGAGTTCTGTTGCTTTTGGGCAATCATATAATTTTTGAGCTGTACTAAACTCTGGGCTGAGTAAAAGACTATTTCCTTACACCGGAGTGAGATGATTATAGTGAGGCATTTCCTGGTGCCTGTGGCATCCTAAGAGGCCCGGATAATTTGTTGTGTCCTTGCCGATGATGCTACTATAGTCTGGAGATAAAAATGTCCTCCTCCACTTCTCTAGAATGTAGTACCCTTCGAGTTCTTTTCCTGGTCCAGCCTGAGTCTGGAGGGTCTTCTGGAGGACAAAGGCCATTACCATGCACTGAAAATGCCTTTGTGGGCAGAGACTATAGAGTCGTCCTTTCCCGACTTCACAGCGAGCCAGTCAGGTAGATCTTGCTATCTTCATTGGACACATAAGGAAATAAAGGGTCCGTTCAAAGTAACTTTCCTAGCGCCAAAAGATACATTCCTAACTGGACTCAGGTCCATGAGATTTTTCTGATATACCATGTTGCAGCCAAGTGATCTAAGAGCTATAGGAGAATTGAGGTGTTTGTAAGTGCTTGCGCCTCTGGGGATGGTGTAAGATTGACCCAACCCTTTCAGGGTCTCCAGAAGAAGCCAAATACTAGGTAACTGGCAATGAGACGCCGAGGCGATACAGGGTTTCCCTCAGTCATTGAGTTTCCTAGTGCCGTATATCTTAGGCAAGCAGGGCCCTGCCAGGACTGATCTGACCCAAACTCTTCAGTTCACAAATACGGACGCTTCATTGGTCCAGCAGGTGTTCACTGAGGACCTTCTGGGCCTCTCAGACCAAACCAGAATACTGAAACACAAATAATCAGACAAAGAGAGGCCCCCCGCTCTAGGGTCATGTGGCAAGTCAGTGGCAGGAAGCAGAGCTGTAGGACCCAGGTGTCCAGTTCCCTGGTTCTGAGCATGGATGGCATCGAACTTCCTGGTCACACATGAAACAGGGGACTCTTACGAAGCATCTGCTTTTTCTCTCAGCTCGTCTTTTCACCGTTTTACCTCATTGGAGCAGTTAGGCCAGTGGCTGCTCGTGGCCTCAGGGGAGGGAAGTGACAATGAAAAATGAGTCTTTTCCTAGTTTTGGCAGATTCTCTAACTTGACCCACACAACGCCCTCTCCAATCCCCTAACAACCGGCATTTAGCTGCCGGGGCGGCTGGGAAGCTAAACTTGTACCTTCCCGCCCTCAGCTACAAATTGGAGTGGCCACGTGACTCCAGCCCTGACCCAGGAGACATAGATCGGAGTCTGTTGTCGCCTCTGCCCTTACTTCCGGCTCCTCTCTGATGGAAAGGCCTGGGGGTGCTCAGAGGGGCAGCTGCCGTGGCTAAACAGTGGCACAGTCTGAGACAGAAAGAGCGTGGCCTCTGATCGCATCTTTGAGCTCCGTAGCAGATTGTTTTGTTATGTGCCACACTAAAGTTCTGCCTGGTCAGGCCTCTGCTGTTGGGGTTTCCTTATATTTATCCAAATGCTAGTCACCTTGTGTGGCGTTACAAAGGGCCTGATTCTTAAGCAAACAGAAAGGCCATAGGGTCTAGCCAAAGAGCTAAGAGAAAACATTATGAGTAATAAGATCGCCTCGGTAGAAGTATGACCAGCACTGATGGTAATTCTAGACGGAAGGGAACCTTGTCCTGACTTCTCCGATTCTGCATATAACAGCTGTTTCCAAAGGGGAGATCTATGTCTGAAAAATCAGCAGTGAAAGCCCTACCACGGTTTGACATGGGCTATAGGGGCAGAATAAGAACAGGTCTAAGGTGCCGGCATGGATTGATGTCCGATGAACTAGGTCATGGGAATGATTGATATCTCAGAGATTACCTGAATAGTTCGTGACATCAAGGACTAATGGCCACTCCCCTACTAAGTCATAAGAATTCTCCAAATTAACTACACCCTAGGCTGCAGAGACAAACATTGCTTTTCTACTGCCTTTAGAGCCGGAGAGTTCAACATCGAAGTGAAAGGATAAAGCTATTATAAATGTTTAATATCCCTGAGTCAGGGACTGAGAGTCACACCCAGCTACATAGGAGGGAAAGGAACAGTCTGGAAAAGGTTGAGATGGACCTTCTGTGCTGGGGTTTCTTGCACTCTTGCGGTGTGATGGGCAGGGTTGCCGAGGCCACGGTTCTGAGAGTCCTGGGCTGTCCTCTTTCCCGACCCCTTGCTCATTCTAGCATCTGTAAGTGGCTCTCAGTTGCAGGACTGCTTTCTAAACAAGGAGGGGGGTGGTGTTCTGTGCAGGTGGAGTCCGGGCCGATATTCAGCAGGTGATGGAGAGAGGTTGGCTCTCTCTTTGTGGTGCTGGCAGAAAGGTTGCTGACCACCTTGAGATGATGTGGGAGAAATTGGGCAAATTGCTTTTTTGGGAAATGAAACCAAATGGCTTCCTGGAAGCCCATCGCTCCTCTGATTTTCCATTCAATTAGAGTCACCTCAGCAGAGAAATGTCTGGAACCCTTGACGTTGAACTGCCTGGCTTTGAATTTCTTTCATAACACTGATGAACCTGGTAACCTTGGGCAAGTCACTTAGTGTCTTTATCTCACTTGTTTCATGGGACTAAAAACAGGGTCTACCTCACAGGGCCGTGTGAGGGGTACCCCCCTGCAGGGGAGGGCTCAGTGTACCGTGGGCAGTCAATGGATGGATGAGCATTCTCAGCTTCCTGCAAACGCTGTGGTGTGCCATGTGGCGGGTCAGCACCAGACATGGCAGAGTGAGGCTCCCTCACCCACTCCCTCATTCTTTCTCTGTGGGAATGACCAGTCCTGGACATCCCTGAGAGAGAGCACATTGCAGGACACAAGGCTGACACTTTCTTTCATCAACGAATCCACGTTTATAACTCTACCATCGTAGCCTTGTAACTGGATAGGCCTACTTTTTGCACTTGATTTGAGAGGAGGAAGTGTGCTTCAATTCGCGGCCCTTCACTGCTTGAAGGGCATTTTCTGGTCATGAACCCCTACAGTAGCAGCTGTCTGCTCCCTACCTAGTCGGGGAGTCTCAGATGGACTAGTGGTGTCCCAGGCTTGAACTCTCCACCAGGTTGCATATTTGGAGGTAGAATATAGTTAGGGTACAATTTTGAAAAAACAATTCCTAGTACCCCCCCCACACTTTATTCCTTTCCTCAGTTCTGATGGAAAACTAGTGACGATGACGATGAGGAGGAGGACGAGGACGATGATGGCAGCCGCAGACCCTGTTCCCACGCGCACAGCAGGAAGGCCTTCTTTGCAGGCAGTTGGTCTTACGGTTTTGCTTGGATGAGATGTGTTCCGATGAGCCCCTTCTCTTCATTCACTGTGCCGAGATCCCATTTATTGGGGACAGAGATGAATGCTGTGTGCTTATCTGATTCAACTGTCTGGTTTTTAAAATCTATTTTCACAGAGACTTTTTTCCTCCAATAGACATTCAACTGATACAACACATAAAAATTATGTCTGTCTCGGTGGTTTCCCTATAGTAGCTATGTGGGGTACGTGTGTGTGTGTGAGAGAGAGAGAGAGAAAGAAAGAGAGAGAGAGAGACAGAGAGAGAGAGAGAGAGAGAGAGAGAGAGAGAGAGAGAGAGAGAGAGAGAGAGAGAGATAATACACATGCTAGCCCAGTGGCCTCCTGCTATGGTTGATATGTATTCGATGATTATATAGCAACAGCAGCTTTTGAAAAGGCAAGGTTGGATGTGTGCCTTTTTTACCAGTCTAAAATACTTGCCCATTATATAAAACACCAGCGACAAAAACCAAACGCAAAGCAAACCAAGACACTCCTAAAGGAACTGAAACCTGTTGCCAATGAGTTAATTCCAACTCATACCTCCCCTATAGGTTTAAAAATAGAACTGGGCTCCATAGGGCTTTTGGGGGCTATGATCTTATGGAAATAGGTCACAAGACCTTTTGTCTCAGGTGCTTTTAGGGGAGGGTTTGAACTTCCAATCTTTAGACCAGTAAACAAACAAACAAACAGACAAACAAACCAAACTCACTGTCGTCCAGTGGAATCTCACTCAACGTGACTCTGTAGGACAGGGTGGAGCTCCCCCTGTGGGTTTCTGAGACTGTGTCTCTATGGGAGTAGAAAGCCTCATTTTTCTCCCTCAGAGTGTCTGGTGCTTTTGAACTGCTGACCTTGAGGTTAGCAGCCCAAAGCGTAACCAATGTGCAAACCATTTGCTCCAACCAGGGAACTACTGGATACATAGGTTCCAGTAGGATAAAAGAGGAAGAAGAAGCACTTTTCAAAGATCTTCCATTTGAATGAAATGCCCCTGGTTGCAGGGATAATTTGGCAAGCTTTATTTCCAGACTATTTCCCTAATATTTTCCCTCATAAATGGGGTCTGGGGAACATGACTGCAAATGTCTTCGGCTTTGTCCACTGCTATCATTGGAACCTTCATTAATCTTTGAGCTCTTCGCTCCTACTTTACTGAAAGAGTAATTCTGCCCCCAGAATTACACAAAAATCAATGGTGAAGTTAATTGAAATCTGTATCTATTAATGTTTTCCCTATTTCTTAAGCCATTGCTTGGTTTCTGAAAAGTGAGGTTTAACTCAACAGAGGGTTTTAATTGAGGGTGAGTGAATTGGTAAGAGATAGAAAGTTGAGGTAGATAATTTTCCAAGTGATTGAAAGATAGTGTTTACATTGAGGATTTCAATTCCTTTCAAGTGTTACATGGGAGCCTCAGGAATGCTCATAAGAATGGCCAGGGCATCGCCACAGGCACAGCTCCCTGCTTTATTGTCTCTTTAAAGGGCTGGAAATGCTTTGAAGCCTTAGCTGCGTCCTCCCAGGGGGCCAGAGAGCAGAGGGAAAGGGAGGTGATGGAGAAGGTGGCCAGCTTCTTTATTTTCCCAGCTCTTTCGGCGATTAACCGACTCAGATCATAGGTGCTGAGGTCTATAGTTTGTTTTAATAATAGGAATTCTTTTTTTATATTTATAGTGCCTTATGCCATGCACATAGGTCCTTGAGTGGAGCAACCAGTTCGCCCTTAAATATTAACCAAAAAAGGTGGTGCCACTGAAGAAAGGCGGCATGATCTTCTTCCGTAACATTAAAACAAAGTAAAACAATCCCCTTGGGTTTCATCACAGAGACCCCCTGTACTACAGAGAGCTGCTCCGTAGGGTTTCCTTGGCTGTCTTTGCAGAAGATGCTGGGCAGTTTTGAACCATCAATTCTGAAGCTCATAGTTGAGCGCAAACTGTTTACACCAGCCGAGGACCTTCCCTGTGAAAAAAGGAAGAACTTGGACAAGATGGACCGATACCGGGGCTGCCGCGATGGGCTCAAAGATAAGAACAACTGTGAGCCTGGCACAGACCGGGCAGGGTCTCTTTCTCTTGTCCATAGGATTGCACTGGGTTGGAAGCAACTTCACAGTCCCTGGATGCAGTAACAGCCACTGGCGATAGACACAAACCAAGGTCGACACCATCTACCAGCTACTGTCGACCATCCACACCTACCAGCTTGCAGGACAGACACAGGCATGTGCAGAACCGCTCCAAGCAAGTCCCAAACTCAACTTGTCAGTCTGTCCCCAAACTATTCTCCCTTGAGTGTTTCCTGCCTCAGTAAATGAGGGGACAGCCACATGTTCACACAATCGAACAAACATCCAAATAAGATTACAGCCACTGAAAATCCCATGGGGCACAATTGTTCGACTTTGAAACCCTTGGCGTCTCCAAGAGTCAGAATGCACTCAATGACAAGGAGGCTTGGATTTAGAGTTTTAGGGCATGCCAAGTAAATGGTATTGAACCGGATCCTTACCTTAATTATCAGGAGTCAATAAGACAGTTTTATAAAAGTTTGGGTTTGCTCTCTATGGTGAAAGAAGCAGAGGCTTGGTGAGGTCATATGTCCCTTCAGGTGACCCAATCATTTTTGGGGGTGGGAGGTACACGTCTCTGGGCTTCTAAAGAACAAGAAAGGGGACCGAGAACTTCACTTTGCTGAGCTCCAAGCAAGGTTAGAAAGTTTTCTCTTCAGCAAAGTCAGAACTCAGATGCAGGCCCTGCCATTTCCCAGCTTAGTGCCCGTCAGAACCCTGGTCCTGAGCCTCCTCCGAAGGCTGGCGTGGACTCTCTTTGGGGTCTGTAGCTTCTACAACCTTCAGACAAAGGACTCTGAAAAGCATCTGGTCAAGCTTTGCAAGAGGGGAAACTTATCCGCTGATTCCCGAAGCCCTGAAGTCAGGGATTTGATTACGCTCACCATGATCTTGGCTTCCCCAGCTACAAATGCGATTAGTTTTGTAATTAGTTAATGTCATTACCTGTCATCAAATCCAGACAACACTGGTCTCAAAAACCTCCCGTGGCAGAACATTCCACAACCTGACAGCTTTCCACTGTTCAACACAAGAGTTTCTTTAGTCGTCCTGGCAACTGTCCCCTCATTCTTAGACCCGAGGTCTGAAAACTTGGGGGAAGGGTATATTTCTTTTAAGCCAATTTAAAATACTTGAGTTAACTTCCCCTGACTTTTCTTCACTCCAAGCAAAGCATAAATATAATCTTTTCAGCAAATCTTCTCCCCCACTGAATTTTCCTTCTTATATATCTTGGCTATATTTCTCTTTGGGCAGCATGGCCGGCCTAAGAACTAGTATACCACAGGGAAATGCCCTGTTAAGGACTATTTTAACCGTTGAAAAAATGCCGTGGGTCGCATTACTTAACGTGATGTCAAAGGCTGAGCAAATAGCTTTCTCCTTTGAGCTTATTTATGGATTCTTCGCGTGTTTTGGAGCGCCTCCTGTGTACAGGTGCAGTCCTTGGTTATTGCAAACAGTTCCTGTGCTCCACCGTTACCTGAACGTTTGAAGTTCAAGTACCCTAGAGGCACCTGAGAAGAAAGGCCTAGGATCTTCTTCTAACACATCAGTCGTTGAACACTCTGTAGAGCACAGTCGTACTCTGGCACATGTGAGCTCGCTGTGAGGAGGAATGGACTGGTGTTCTTTATTCTAAAACATTGCGTGTGTGTGTGCACGCATGCTCAGGATATTTGAGGTACTGTGGGAAACCAAGAAGGAGCTGTCATGGCATAGTGATTACACTGTGAGCTACTAACTGCAAGGTCGGATGTTTGAAACCAGTGGTCACTCTATGGGAGAAAGGCAGATCTGTTTACTCTTTGAGAGTGTCAGTCTTAGAACTCACAGGGGCAGTTCTGGTCTGTCCTACAGAGCCACGATGAGTCAACATCAACTCAACGGCAGTGAGTTGCCTGAGTCGGGACCCAGACTTACCCCAAATCCTTGCCCTCCTGGACTTGACATTCTGATGGGGGTAGGTGGGGAGGTAGATTATACCAAAAGAAGGTTCCAAATTAAAGATACTGTCTGTGGACTAGGCATTTTTCATTAACTTCTTCTGACCCATTCTCTGCCCTTTTCCACCCAGGTTCATGGAGAAAGCTTGGAGGTGAGTGGGTAAAAGAGGGTCTCGGGGCTTCCTTACTCTCTGTGTCTGGCTGGGTTGGATGGAAGCAGGGCACTGGCTGGAGGTGGAGGGGAAGGGCAGCGAGGCCAGGGGCCTTGTTCCTCCACTGTCCCCTGCCTGTGAGAGGATGCTATAATTTCTTTCCTCGGTGATGGTGGGTGAGTCTCCGAAATCACTCGTCCCCAGGTCCCTTCAGGCTAATGGGTGACAACTGCTCTCACTACAGTTTAGGTTTTCTTAACCCCGACCACCCCTCTGTGAACAGATCCTTCCCGAATCCTCCCCAGTGACCCATTTCAATGGACCATCTGTTTCCCTCTGGGCCCCTGGACCGTTACTGCGGGTTAGAAAGTGATAAGTGCTGGATGGGGGAAAGTGTCTTTTCTTTCATGCTCCCAGTTCATCGGCAATTTTGCAGGTTGTTAACTGCACTTATTTGGAGTAAATGTCATCTGGCATCAGGCTGCCCCTGTGACTCAATTACTCATTGATCAGCCACAGAATTCATCATCTTTATAAAACAAGGGAGGCGCCATTGCATGTCCTCTGAAGGCAGCAAGCTTGCTCCGCAAAGCTTGGCTATTCCTCATGCCAGGTGTAGACAAGTCCCTGCTCATTCACAGACTAGCTATGACACTCCCAATACTTTACAGGACCGCATCTCAAGTCTTTAATACGGTCCCCACACCCTTCACTTCCACCCTAACCTTCCTCTGCACTCGCCCCTTCCCTCTACCTGCTCTTAGTGCCATGTTCATGGGGCCCCAGGGGCCCCCATGCACTTAGTCCCCCATGACTTCAAGACCCAATTCAAGTGTCTCCTCGGAAGGCATCTCTGATTTCCTAACTTTGTGTGGCATGCTATGTCTTTGGCATTGAGGGAAGCACCTTTATATAGCACCAGGCTACCCCTGTTGACTAGAGTCTCATGAACAATTGTAAACATAAAGTTAACACGGCATTCACCAATTTAACATTGGTGTCTTTTTGCTTTCCTGACAACATTTGTAGGTTCTTGGAATTCCTTGGCTTGTGTAGTTCACACTGGCCTCAACTGTCTGCTGAAGCCAAACCAAGTATTTTCCTCGTCTGCATTTACGCTTACTGTTTAGTCTGGGGGGGGGGGTGTGTGGAGTCGATCCGGACTCAGGGCCCTGCTCTTCATGGACTCTGCTCTTCTTGAAAACAGAATGCTCTGGACTGTGCTAACGTTACCACACTTGGCCGCTCACTGACAGGTTGGAGGTTTGATTCCACCAGAGGCAAGAACCTCAAAATAAGGAGGCCTGGGGATCCACTCCTGAAAACCAGCAACCACAGTCAACCATGTGGAGCTCAGTTCTCCTCGGAAACACGTGGTATCTCTGAGAGGCAGGGTTGACTCGATGGTAACTGTACATCTCTAGCTCTCTAGCTGCAGAGATGTACCTACGCCCACGCCTACACCGATACCTACACTTACAGGTAGGTAGACCTATCTCAGGCCCTTAGCTTTCTCACACGTGGCTTCCTTCTGGAAACCAATGGTGGTTGTCATCCAATAATGAGATTTTCTCCTTTGTGCACATTTTGTTCAGGTTTCTCCAACACTTTCCCCTTAGAGATTTCAGTCTGTGTTAAGGCCACAGTAGGCCTCCCTGTGAAACAAACCCCTTGACTTAGAAAACCCCTACTTTTCTTCCTGGTAAAGGTCAGGCAGAAAGAAAAACGAAGGAAAGCAACCACAGCATTGCTACCTGATGGTTCTTATTAATTAGCTCCACCAGACACAGCACGGAGAGAGTTTGTGTGGCTTGGAGCTTAACTTTGGGGGAGTTTGTCTCCATAACAACCTATGAGTGGAGGCTGTCCGTGGGTGCACTGTTTTTATCTGTCATTGATGAAATAAGGACAAGACTCCTTACTTCATAATGTCACCAAGAACTCTTCCATATAGGCTTCAGTGTAAAACTCTCAACTTACAGCAGTCTATATATGTATAGAAAAATTGTCTGGCCAAAAAATATTCTCAGGAAACCAGCCTGGAAGAACAGAGGGCGAAACATGAATGAGCTATTTAGCTTTTCTTGGAAACTGGCAAAATTCCCCGAGGAGTGCAAGGGCGAGCATTCCCCAGATTTTTGTCCGACACACGGACCAGTCCACAAAGTGCCGGAACCCCAAACCCAGGCCCTGGATGGATTCCAGTTTCAGCCATTCAGGTGTTTGTGGCACAGAATCAACACCACCCAGAAGGCAGTCGTGAGTTACCAGAAGTTCTAGCATGTAATATAATTTTGGGCAGTACTTTCAGCTTCAGGGATAGTAAGTCAGTTATTCAGTTCACATAAGCAACATATTTTACTACTTAAAAAAAAAAAGAATCCTAAATCAACCAATGTTTGGGGTTGATCTGCTGAGTTAATATGTTTCTCTGGAGGATCTAAAGACCTAGCTTCTTTACTCTGCTGCTGGCTTCATGTCAACAACTCAGTCAGGTGTTTACTGAATGGACATCATGCAGCCTTCTTTGTTTTTGTTGTTAGGATCTACCTGAATCCAGCCTGATGCCCGCTACATTCTGGGAGCTGGCTGTCTAGCCAATGAAATCAGATAAATATGTATGAAAATGTGAACAACTGTGGGGCAGGAACTGAGGGAAGAGAGGGGGGGCTGCTACTCAAGTAATGCAGTGAATACTAGGTTACCGGAGAATGTAATAGAATTTGAAGGAATTTGATTAGATGAAGGAAAAGAGATGGCATGCGGTCTGGAAATGAGAAAGAACCATTAACTGAAAGAAAAATAAATACCTATGTGCAAGGCATCAACTAATATAATTCTAATAATAATCACATGAGGAAGGTGTTTTAGCTACTATTTTAGAGATGAGCCTACCGAGTGTTGAAGATGTTAAGGAAGTTACTCAAGATCATACGAGAAGGCAGCTGCTGACGGAGGGTGTTTTGGGGGTACTGAAGAGGTCAACTGAGCCAGCAATCTCGTTGGAGATTAGCATAACGGCCACTCAAGTCTATAACTTTTTTGCATGCTCTTCTTCCATGGTGTGGCAGTCTGGGGACTTTAGAGAAACAAATCCATAGAAACCAATATGTATGAGAGAGTTTTATATAAAGGCTAAGTTCACATCACGAAAACATCCCAACCCAGTGCTGCCCAAGCCCACAAGTCCAACATTAACCCACATGTCCGACACCAATCCACAAGTCCTCCTCCATCTCACAAAGCAAACACAATGATGCCAAGTGCAGGAGGAAAGTCGAATAAGTGAATGTGTAAGCATCTCAGCGCTGGCAGGGGGTCTCCACACGGCTGCTCCAGCACCCAGGGCCGCATCTGAGTAGTCCATGCTGATTCTCCTCAGGGATGTCTTGCAGGAAGTGAGCCTTGGCAGCTGAAGCAGGGAACTGGCTAAGGCAGCTGCAGCCTGGTCCGACCATCAGAAAGCAAGAGACCCAAGAACTAGAAAGGCGAGGCTCACTGAGTCATTTATCTCTCCACCCTTCAATTAATCCCACACGTGTTTATCGGCCAGGTTGGCACAATAAACTACTTCACATGGCGAGCGAAGACTTACATGGAAGTATTTAGGTGCTCAAAGAAACATGCAGCTGAATATTTTCTGAACTTCAGAATCCAGAGAGGATCAAGAATGACTGAACATGTTGGAGTCTTAGTGTCCAAGGCTGAGCTGTTTTCTCCAGCTCCCAGGAGCTCTGCAGTGTGAAGGCAGTGACCATGTTGGAAGGTCTTCCCCATCCAATCAAAGAGTCTGAATACAGGCCACATTGCCCTTGGGCAGGTCGTGGCATGATTTTTACCCAAAGGGCTGTACAGGAACACATGGCAGAGGATTGGTTCACCCTCAACCATTTTTCCTTTCCTCCTGGACATGAAATCATCCAGCTAAAGATGAGTATTACTCAACCTCTTTTCAGGCCAGGAGTCTAAGTTACTGCCTATGAAATGTAAGCACAAGTTATATGGGCACCTTCTGTTTTACCTCTTTAAAAGAAATCACTCTTCCTGGACCGCTTTCTCTCTACCAGCGGTGGAACTTGGATGTACTAACAACTCAGGCAAAGGCAGAGGAGGAACAACAGGAGGAAAATCTGGATCTCCTGATTTCTTGGTGAAGCACAACATTTTTACCAGCCTGGCCTGCCCGATTCTAGGATATTATGAATTAGAGAAACCAATTCAGTCTTATTTGTTGTTTTGTGCCTTTTAGTGGATCCTGACTCGTAGTGTCCCTGTGCACAACAAAAGAAAACACTGCCCAGTCCTGCGTCATCTTCATAATGATTGTTACGTTTGAGTTCATTGTTACAGACACTGTGTCAACCCATTTGTCAAGGGGTTTCCTCTCTTCGCTTCCTCTCCACTTTACCAAGCATGGTGACCTTTTCCAGGGATAGCCTCTCCCGATAAAATGTCCCAAGTATGTGGGGAAAGGTCTTGCCATCCTCATTTCTCAGGAGCATTCTGGTTGTACTTCTTCCAAGACAGATTTGTTTGCTCTTTTGGCAGTCCATGGTAGTTTCCATATTCTTCGCCAGCACTGTGGTTCAAATGCATCAATTCTTCTTCGGTTTTTCTTAGTCAATGCCCAACTTTCACATGCATAGGAGGCCATTGAAAATACCACACCACAGTCAGGGGCGCCTAAGTCCTCAAAGTAACATCCTTGGTTTTCAGCACTCTAAAGCAGCCTTGGGCAGCAGATTAATCCATACCACTTTTCCTTTCATCTCTTGACTGCTGCTTCCCTGAGCATTGCGAATCCCAGCCAGAGGAAATCCTTGACAACTCCAACCGTTTCTCCATTTATCGTGGTGTTACCTATTAGTGCGTTTGTGAGGATCTTCTTAACATTAAGTTATAATTCATGTTGAAGGCTGCAGTTCTTGATCTTCCTCAGCAAGCACTTCTAGTCCTTCTCATTGTCAGCAAGCAAGGCGGTGTCACCTGCATATAAAACATTCTTAGCAAGCCTCCGTTCAATCCTAATGTCTTGTTCTTCTTCATATAGTTCATCTTCTCTGATGATTTGCTCAGCATACACTTTAAATAAGTATGGTCAGAAGATACAACTCAGAAGCACACCATTCCTTATTTATGCCATCCAGTATTTTCTTGATCTGTTTGCACTTTTGCCTCTTGATCTATGTACATGTTCCCCACGAGCACAGGTAGTGTTCTAGAATTCTTATGCCTTTCATAGTTTGTTATGATGCACACAGCCGAATGGCTCTGTGCAGTCAATAAAATACACGTAAACATTTTGCTGGTATTTTCTGCTCCTAGTCAAGATCTATCCGATGTCAGTGCCTCCTGACCCGAAGAGCTCATCTTCTGGCCCTCTACTTGATGCTGCAATTCATGTGGCTTTTCCGTAGCTGACAGTGTCTTGTGACTATTCCCATCATTCATTTTCAGAATGAATGCAAGCTTTTCTTTGGTTAATTCTCAAGAAGTAGACAGCCTATTCCATCTTCTTAGGCTGGATGCTCTGCTGAAAGCTGCCCACTTTGAGTTACCCTGTGGGTGTTTGAAATACCAGTGACATAGCTTCAAGCATCACAGCCACATGCAAGCCACCACAACATGACAGATGGACTGATAAGCCGTGTATTCAGTCTTATGAACCACTGTCTTTTGGAGTCTGTTTAATATAAGAACTTAAATTTTATCTGGAATGATATAGAACATCTTGTATCTGTTAAGCAGAGCATAGGTGTAAGTCAACTTTTTAATTTTCCTCCATTTAAACAAACAAGCAAGCAAACACCTCTTCCAGTATTGTTGATCACTGATTATGTATCAGGCAATAGTCTTACTGTCCTGGATTTTACATCCTAATAAGGAGTCAGACAATATCCAGTGAGCAGACACAGAAATACAGTACAGGTGACATATGTCTTAGGAAGGGTAGAAATATGGGGCTGTGACAGAGATGACTGGACATGGGAAAGCTCGTAAGATATGCTGGTCATTGTAGGTCTCCTGAGGTGCTCTTGAAGCTGAGTCCTGAAGGAAAAGGTGAAGCCAAGGAAGAGTGGGAAGCAGGGAGTGGAGACCTGGCCATTCTACACAAAGAGAAACAGGCAAAGGCTCTGGGCAAGGTAGAACTTTTTGAGTAAAAGGAAATGAAGTTGAGACTGGACAGGGGCGAGAGGGGGAATAGGAAATTGGTAACAGGAGTGGGCAGCGGGCCTTGGTTGCCCCCTCAATGCCCTAGGAAGCTACTGAGTACTGCAAGTGGGAGGACAATCGGCTTGATGTAGGCGATCAGCTCACGTGCACTGCTGTGAGGAGAAAGAGCCGAGACGGGCGGGCGTTTTTTGCATAGGCTGTCGGGCATGGCAGTCCTGGCAGTGGAGAGAGAAAAAGGTTCTTTTAAAAAAAAATCACAGAATTATTTCTCTAATAATACAATTAACATCAGAGTTTAGTGTAATTTAAAAATGGAGCCAGTAGCCTGAGGCTGGAAAGAAGGCTTTCTTAAATAATCTGTTTCGATTCCGAACCATTTGGTCACTGCTGGGTCAGGTATAATGGTGCTGGCATCGTCTCCCAGCTGTAGTCCTTGGCCGAGGGTGAGGCTAGCGAAGAGAGAGTTTCCAGGGTTAAGTCACTGGGCCTGGAGGCTCAGGACCATAGTCTCAGGGGACATCAAAGTCAATGGACATAACTTAGTCCATAAAGACAATGTTCTATGTCAGTGTTTCTCAAAGTAGACACAGGAGCAATCCAGTGGGGGCTTCAAAAGCAAATGCCTACACTTTATCTTGGATTAGGGTTTGTAGTACCAAAGTTTTCATTGTCGGGGGTGCTGAGTTATTTATCTTCCCTGAAAAGGAGTGGTCGTCCAAGTAAGGTTGAGAGCCTATGTTCTATATCCCGCTTTGGTCTCACAAACTTGTGAGACCCCATCTAAGGTGCAATTGTTGGTCTCTCTCTGTCAAGAGCAAAGAAAAGGAAGAAAATCAGAGACACAAGGGAGCAATGAGTCCAAATGGTGAGTGGATCACTCAGATCTAAGTGTTCAAGACCCAGAGCCAGAAGAACTATATGGTGCCGGCTACCTCTACCAAACCTCTCAGACAAAGCTCATACTGGAAGGCCACACTAAGAGAACAATGCAGAACAAAGCTCACATTCGTGAAACAGACCAGGTTTACTGGCCAGCTCGACTAGGAGAGCCCGTGAGACTAAGGTCCTTCATTTGGCCTTGGAACTGAACTCATGACTCCATTTTCAGCCAAATAATAGACAGATCTGTAAGGGGACCGACGACATTAGGGAAGTACTCACTGCTTAGAGTTAGCAACCAATGGAGAGAAACAAGGTAGCATTAGCTCAAGGACAAAGCTCCTAAGGCAGGAAGAAGGAGGAATGGAAACATTAAACACAGAGTGAAAGTAAGATGAACTGTGGTGCAATGTGGGTGGGGATTGCAACCAACGACAGGAAACAACATGTGCATGCCTTCTTGGATGGAAAATGAATTGGCTCTGTCAATCCTCTTCCAACTCCTAATACAAAATTTAAGAAAAAGAAAAGATCTCCTCACAGGTGCAGTGCACTTCCTAGATTCACAAAACTTGGTGCCATTATTATTGAAGTTTTTTTTAAAACCATTTTATTGGAAGTTAATACAGATACCATAACATTCCATAGCTCAATCACAGCAAGCAGTATTGTACAATTGCTGCCCCAATCAGTTTCAAAACATTCTTGTCCATTCTGAAATCCTGGACATCAGCTCCTGTTTACCCCCCCCCCCCATGTACACCCCCACACCAGAAACCCTGTTCTATGTGCTGTCCCTATAGGTTTATCAATCCTGGGCTTCATATATTGAAACACCAAAAACACATGTAACAAAAACTCCAGAGGGTGACCCCCAATGACATGACACATCTGAGTTAAACCCCAAATACAAACAAACAAAAAAACCACAGCAAATTTTGAAAACCAGATGACAAGGTTTTCACCGCTCAAGTCAGGTTTATCCCTTTGATCTGTTGTAGTCGACTCTCCAGTGCACTCTGTTGAGTAACTGCTTTCCTCCCACCCCTCGATTCTGGATGGAGGGACATCACCAGAGATTTATTTCCTATGTAGATCCCACAAATGTATCCTGGGCTCCCACTGCCATCTGTAGCTTTCTGCAGACTATTTATTCTAATTGTGAGAATCAGGCTAACTAATTAGGCTCTGACACTAATCCCTCCCACTTTGGACTGTATGATTTACAGTCCTTTAGTGGCTGATGTTGTATTTCTTGCATGTGGACTTAGTGAACATGACAGATGGCTGCCTGTTTGGAGACAGGCCTTTAAGACCCCAGATGCTATTTTATCCGATAGCCGGGTACCATCTAATTTCTTCACCACATTTTGCTATAGCGCCCTTATCTTCTGTTTTCCCTTCCTGAGGGCGAGTATCAAGCAGGGCCACGATGAAGAACTAATTGCTTTAAGTTGGAACTAGGATTTAGTGCTAGCCGCAAACCCATTTCTGGATCCATGTTTGTTTGTTTTTTAACCTGCCTTTGGCTTCCCTTTGAAAACCTCCTTGCTAATTTATGGTAGAGAGTCTTCTCGATCATGCCCCTGGGGCATAAAGATCTTTCATGAATACTGTCTTGGATTAGCCTCTGGTACTAATTTTTTAAGGGGCTTTGTTTTGTAAACCATTGTCTTATAACACTGTCCATAGAAATAGAAAGTGGCCTGATTGCTTATCACTTTTAAAAATAGGAGTGTGACATCAGGGCCTGCAATATTTTAAGCCAAGCATCTGAACCACTGGCTTCGACTGCATTCATTTTTTGCGTTGCTAGAAAAGGAGTCCAAGCCTGGGTTTTTGCACATCAGGAAGTGCTTAGTGCCTCCGCCTCTGCCTTCCCAGCCAGAGGGGGAAAACCTTGCTTTCTTCCCCCCTCACCACCCCTCCCTCCCTTGACTCCGTTCCATCTCTCACCCCAAAGGATTCTCAAGGGAACCCGGAGATGCTTGACTGCCCCTGGAGAATGGCCACGGTCAGCACAGCTGCTCCTTCACTCAGCGGTGCCTGGGCAAAGGCTTCCCTGGACCCGGGACGCCGCCCTCGGAGACGGAGACGCACTCTCCTGGGGGGCGGACGGGGGAAGAGGGAAGCGTGGGGTCACACATGGCTGGGTTTACTATGGCAGAGCGCTCTTGTTTTTGCTGCTTCCTCTGCTCCCAAAAAGCCCCTGGAAGAGGCCTGGGGAGTGAGATCAAATGCACTGGCTGGTCGCCAAAGCCTGCTTCTCTTGGCCTGTGTCTCAGGCGAGCGAGCGAGCTGCACGTTTTCAAGTCTCATTTCTACCACGTTGAAACTGATAGGGAAGGTTAATGAGATTAAGATGGCAAAACACTGTGGGTTTCTGAGAAGGAGGGAGGCAGATAAGTGCCATCCTCCTGCGACCGTTTGGGCCAGACCATTCGGGCTGGAGATGTTTTTTTATTGAGCTCCATTCTAGTAAAACCTGATTGTTATTAGACAATTGGAAAGTAGCACGTATTCAGGGCTGCGAGGAGGAATTCACACCAGTAGCTACTCAATAAAATGCCTGTTGAGTAAATGAGTGAACGAAGGCCCTATTTTATTTCGCTTCTGACCTTTTGGCCAGCTCGGTGTCACACTTTTTGCTCTTTCATATCTGCAATGATTAATATTCTCGTGTATGGGTCTTTAAAAATCAGATTATTCAGAAAAGAAGCCGCGCGTGTGGGGAAAAGTGGTAAATGGAAGAAAAGGTAAAGGACTAAAAACAAACACTCTTATCACTGGAAAGATGAACTAACTCTTTTGGGCAAACGATACCTAAGAAAAGTGGAGACATTTGTGTGCTTCCAAGTGCGTTTTTAAATTTTTTATATTTCAAACAACACACACACACGAAGAAGGAAAAGGAGGAAGAAATTTTGGGTAAATCTACGAAACAGCCACAATTTACAAGAGTTTAAAAGGCAATTTCTTTTTAAGGGGCAAATTCCTAATTTCCCACATAAAAGTATGGGAATTGAATGGTAAATCCGTCTTTGCCGACAAGACCCCTGAAAAGAGGTATGAAAAAGAGTTACTGTTCACTTTCCATTCAAGTCTCCTGAAAGCCCGGGATGTGAAGCGGCCCTGGGACACACAGCTCCGGCTTTCAAAGCTGCCCGCGTGACTTTTCAGAAATGATCTATTGTGGCGCTTTGTTTGGTCCGGGTCACCCTCGTTTTGTTCTGCTCGGCTGTATCACTCTTCTGCCGCTGCCGTTAATCCACCCTGTCCACTCCTCCACATTCAGACGCACATTTTACCCCCTGCCCTGCACAGAACGCCCTGGGATGAGATGACTGAAGCGCTCAGGATCGCTGCATCCCGAAGAGGAGCGGCCGGGAAGAAAGAGGAGGGGCGGGGGTTGGGGGTGGGTGGGTGGGGGGGAAGAGGGCCACAGGGCTGCAGGGTGGGCGCCCTGGCTCACCTGGGTGGCTTGGGTGCTTCAGAAAAGAAGAACAGGGAGTGGCCTGAGGCTTGTGAATAGGCTTTATCAATCTGTTGGAAGCCTTGGGCAAAGCGGAAAGAAATCTTTTTCTTACAATTTAGTTGTATGGCTAAGCTGCTTGGCGAGGCCCTGGAAACAGGAGCTCATGTAGCTTGCAAATGAGACTGCCCTTATTTTTCCGTTCAGCATTCACCCACTCATTCATAGTTAGGGAACGAGGCTATATGTGGCTAAAGGATTGTCAGGCAGGGATCAAATGGCAAGAGATTTAAAATGTTGTTTTTGTCAAAGTAAAAAAAAAAATGAATCCCGAACTCTTGTCATTTGGTTAGTAATTCAAATTTAGTTTCATCCTTCCTTCCTCGCTCTTAGAAATCTCATTAGGTTCGTAATAGGAATATTACGTTCTTAATAGGAAGGATGGCTCTTCGTCTCCTTGCTGTCCCACTCATCACGCACCTTATTTTTTTAAATTATTATTTTTATCTTGGCATCATGGTAGGTTGAGACGCAGCAGTAAGGAAGAATATCGAGATTCCAGACATCCTTTACTGAGTTTCTATCAATATGTAAAACTATATCACTGGTATCACAAGGAGAACCATCACCCACTTTTAGTATTACAAAGGACCCTGGTGTCTCCCAGAGTCCTGCGATGTATTGCGTTATAAAGACTTCTCTGGAGTAACAGTGTTTTAATCTAACCAAAACTACCGTCTCTTTACAAGTCTGCTGAGGGACGGCCGGAACCTTTGCTGGATGGAGTCAACCATTCCAGAACCTGAGGACAAAGCATAGTTCTTTCCACGTGAAGAAGGAAACCATCCAGGCTCTTGCACTGGCCACGAAAGCCCCAGCTCGGAAAGTCACTTTCCCTCACAATTAGCCCAATGGCTGCCGCCCGCCACAGTGACTAGGAAAGTCGGTGCCTCTGCTGAGAACAGGAGGACCAGGCTCCCACTGGTACCAACCCTTCTGTGTAAGCCCCTGGTGGAGAAGTGGAGGGTGGAAACCAGAGGAACAAAACATTTAAAAAACATTTGCAGAGTGCCCATCCTCCTGATACCATCACTGAAGACAAACGTGTGCATAAGCAAATGTGGTGAAGAAAGCTGATGGTGCCCAGCTATCAAAAGATATAGCCTCTGGGGTCTTAAAGACTTGAAGGTAAATAAGCGGCCATCTAGCTCAGAAGCAACAAAGCCCGCATGGAAGAAGCACACCAGCCTGTGTGACCATAAGCTGTCGAAGGGATCAGGTAACAAGTATCAAGGAACAAAAAAATCATATCATTGTAAATGTGGGTGAGTGCAGAGTGGAGATTCACAGCCCATCGGTGGGCAACTGGACATCTCCTTATTGAAGTGTTGTGGGGAGGAGATGAGCCAGTCAGGGTGCAGGGTAGCAATGATGAAACATAACTTTCCTCTAGTTCTTAAATGCTTCCTCCCCCCACTATTATGATCCCAATTCTACCTTACAAATCTGGCTAGACCAGAGGATGTACATTGGTACAGATAGCAACTGGAAACACAGGGAATCCAGGACAGATGACTCCTTCAGGACCAGTGGTGAAAGTGTTGATGCCTGGAGGGTGGAGGGAATGTGGGATAGAAAGGGGGAACCAACTACAAGAATCTACATATAGCCTCCTCCCTGGGAGATGGACAGCAGAGAAGAGGGCAGGGGGAGACATCAGACAGTGTAACGTATGACAAAATAATAATAATTTATGAATTATGAAGGGTTCATGAGGGAGTGGGGAGTGGGGAGGGAGCGGAGAAATGAGCAGCAGATATTAAGGGCTCAAGTAGAAGCCAAATGTTTTGAGAATGATGATGGCAACAAATGTACATATGTGCTTGACACAATGGATGCATGTATGGATTGTGATAAGAATTGTACAAGCCCCCAAGAAAATTATTTTTTAAAAGTTTGCAGAATAGCATAACAGTGACTCTCAACTTCTCAGCTGGCTGGAGTGTCTTAAAAATCGGAGTAACACTGAAGATAAACACTGCATCCCCTTGTGCAGGTGAACTGTTTTGCACACAGCTGACATCAGCTCTGGTTTCCACCTACACCAGTGCCCCGCACTAGCTGCTGTCCGGGCAGTTGTGAAGAAGACTGTGCTGAAGAGCACAGCTGAGCTCCAGAGGGTTTCAGTGGCTGATACTTTTGGAAAGTAGATTGCTAGGCCTTTTTTTCTGATGTGCGCTGGGATGGCCTTGAATCACGAACTCTTTGGCTAACTTTTGCAAACCCAGGAACCGTGTCTTCTCCGCATTATGAGCACCTTGATTTAGATTGAACGACAGCAGACTGTGCTCACGGGGAGCAAGTTATTTAGCGTGTTGCGCCTCTGTTTGCCTGTCTACGGAGGGACGCGTTGGGTCTAGTTCTATGGTTTTTACAGTGGGGTGAGCTTCAGAATCACTCGGCAGAGTCCTTAAAGCAGATCTTGCCAGCTTTCAGTCCAGAGTTTCTGAGCCAGCGAAGTCAGGGTGGCGCTTAAGACTCTGTATCCTGGAAAGGCCCCAGGTGAAGTTGATGCTCCTGCTCCGGGAATATATTTTTCAGAGGATCTAGAAAAACTCCAACTAAAAAGTTCTATCTGTCCTATAACGAATGAGATGAGACAAAACTACTTGATGGGTTCTGGTAGCTAATAGCGGCAGTAAAGTTTGCATGTTGAAGTTTGGCTGGAAAGGAATTCATGGAGCCTCACTGCCCTGAGCTGGGTCCGAAAGCACGTTTGCTGGCATTTTTAACGACGCATCCAGTTTAAAGACACATCTCCTTGGTAAGACGTGGCCCAGACAGCATCCCTTGTGGTAACCGAAGCTGCCACTAAACTCTGAGCAATTACTTAAAATTAGACTTGTCAAATTTGTTTAGGGTGACCAGGCAAGTACATACATTGACCCACTGTCACTCTTCCTGGGGAGACATTGTAATGATTTTGTGTATCAGTCTGACGATTTAAATACTAATGCTGCCTTCATGCCGTAATCACCATTCTAGTCAGATGTCATTTTTAGAAGCCCTTGGGGATTTGCATCCTTTAATTATTCTTCAATACCCAAACCAGGCATTCTTTAATCGGTGTAAATTGAACAGTGCTCCAATGCAAACAAGGAGAGGGCACACTAATCAATGATTCCGTGCATGTCTATTGGAAAGCCATTGCCATTAGATCAAGCAACAAATCCTTAACTCTATTAGCCGCTGAGGAAACACTGGGCAGGGAGCTGGACAAAAAACGACTTCTACTTGCTCCATCAAGATTAGGAAACACGGAGGGAGCTGTGATTCCAAATCCTCAGCATTTAAGGAAAGAGCTCAAAAAATCCATCATGAAAATACCTTCTCTTTCAAGGCCAGAAACCACCTTCGCGCGTCTTTTGCAGAAATTCTAATAGAATGGACGTGTTTCCACACTCTGCCAATTGGGGGGAAGGGGGACGATGCCTGCCTCTTTCTCTCTCTCTCGAAATTGGAAACAATACACATTTTTATTGTTGTTGTTGACCTGTGGGGCCATTTCTGTCTTTGAATTTTCCGTTTTGTTTGCTCGTTTCTGCTAGTGTGTGACCCACCTAATCCCATAGATGAGTTGCGGTGGGCACTGTGACACGGGAGTTCTCACCTACTTTTAATGTGATTGAACAAAGGACGGCACCCAATTTAAGCAGCCCAGGACAAAAACCCTTCCCATACATGTGTCGTGCCTGCTTTTCACTCTTGTCTCTTTCTATCAACTTTTTCAAATCGATCATTTATTTCTGGTGGAAAGAAAAGGGAGCAACAGGCCCATCACACACCTCTGGCCCAGATCTGCCACTCTCTGGTACACGTGGCTCAGAACTGCACGCTGATGCCAGGGGTGGGAAGGCTGTGTGTGCTCATTTTTAATCTAGCGGGGGTTTTGACAAAACGCGTTGGTTCTCTGGGAGGAATCTCTCGAGTTGATTTAAGTGTGTGTGTGAAAGCAGTCCAGAGGAGCAAACTTAAAAACGAGCAGAGAGGAAGAGTGAGAGAGCTGTCGGCTTTCTTGACAATCTTTGTTCCATCGCTGAGATTTACAGGGGAGCTTTTGGTGTGTAAGCTAGTTTTGGTAGCCTGTCGGAACGCATTGTATACTGTCATTTAGACACATTCTTACAGAGAGCCGGCTGCCCGCCTTTGGACTGCCTAGACCAGGGGCTTGAAGGAAACCTTACAAGGAAAGTTTTGGTCTCCCTGAGTTCAAGTACCGAGCCCACCTGGGGAGGGTCATCTTTTGGAACCGCCGTGGAGGTTGGGGGCTGAAACACATGGTCTTTGAAGGAAGAGCATTTTAACCCCGGGAAGTCATGGTCACTATTTCCTTATCTGAATCAATTTCCAAAGTCTTCAAAAGCAGACTTGTAAACGAGCTGTGGAAATGACCTGTCCCTGACATTTTTGACATTGTGTGCCTTGGTCCACCTCTTCTCCTTTGCAATCAGTTCAATCCACCGCTAGTTTGGTACAAAAAAGTAATCACTCTCTCTCTTTCTCTCCATCCCCATCCCCATCCCCACACGCACACCCACACCCACACCCACAACCACACGCACACCCACACCTATCCCTATCCCATATCCGTATCTATCTCTATGTCCCTCCTGGTTCTACTTACAGATATAAGAGTTTATTTAAGGAGAGGTTGCACACAGAGCAGTGGTTTTCTTTTAAAAAGTGTTTGCCTTTATCAGTTAAATGCTTGGAGTATTAACTTGCAGTGCATCAAAATTAGTTTACTTATGAATCGTGCACCTCTCCCACTGTACTGCAGCACCTGCCTGTGGTTTGTCACACTATGGTGGCCTGCACTTTGCTGAGATGCCGGACCAGTGCCACAGATACATGAAATACCTGTAAGGCTGCCCATGGAAGTCAGGTTCAGCAGAGTTTCCACACTCATACAGACTACCGAGAAAGAAATGCCTACTCATCTATTTCCGAAAGTTAGCCAATGAAGACCTTATAACCAAAACAGCCCATTACCTGACTCTTTTGCTTTAGATACATCATCATCATCAAAACAAAACAAAAAAACAAAAACCAACCCTAACTCACTGCCATCCAGGTGAGGCCGACAGGGCAGATCTGCCCTGAGAGTGCCCGAGACTAAATCCTCACAGGAGTAGAAAGCCCGGCCTTTGTGCCGTGGAGAGCCACAGGCTGGACAACAGTTTGCTCAGCTGTACATAAGCTCGCCATGGGTTGGGGTTGACTTGATGGCAGCTGTCTCGCTCTCCCTCCCTTTTTATTTACTCTTTAACTAATAGATTATTATATTAAAATATCTTCCAAAATCAAAATTCAAAAGGATGTGCTAAAAGGTTCTACTTCCCCACATCTACGAAGGGGTCCTTTGGTGACCACTTGGTCAGAGGTGAAAGGTTTCCAAGTCTGACTTTAGAGACCTGAAGGACACTGGGGCTTTGTGAACTATAGGACATAAAATATTTGGAAGTTCAGGAGGCTCTAAAACACTGAAAAGAGTTTTTCCCCGTTGGCAGTCTATTGTGTGCCTTTAGCTCACGTTGAGGCATCACTCACGGCTGTTCTTCGAGGTACACATATGTTCTCCCTCATTTTCTCCTTATTTCTTGTAAGGACTCCTATCTGGTTGGCCAAGTCCTAAGTCATGCAGGCTCTAGCCCCTCTCCTAGCTGAGATCGGAAGCCCACGGAGTCCTCAGACGTTTTGCCCTTGTTTCTTTGGCCTGGAACTGTACAAACACAGACTTTTCATTGTCCTGGTTCAAAGTTCTTGAAAGGACAGGTCCCAGGTCTCAAGGAATTTGTCATTGCTGTGTGCTGTCGAGTGGATTGTGGCTCATCGAGACTCTGCTGGACAGAGTCCAGCTGCCCTTCGGAGTTTCCTAGGCTGTCATCTTTATGGGAGCAGATTGCCTGGTCGTTTCTACCAGCAGGCACTTGTGGGTTCCAACCACTCACCTTTGCAGTAGAAGCCGCGTGCGTCACCCCGATACCACCAGAGCTTCTTTCCGGTGGGTTACCAACTCTGCAAAGGCCCAGAAGAGCCAGGTTGCAGATACACACAGCACTGACTTCATCTGCACACTAGACACGTGCGACAGAACAGAGACAACTGATGGATGAAGTCCCACTTAGGCAGAGTTTTCTGTCTGCTCTCCAGTACTTACTTTGTGTCCAGGAAAGGTTTGTCGAGTGAATGAGTGATCACCTCCTCTTATACTGCCACCCAGCGCCCAGGAGACTTGTTCCATGGCTCACTTCGGCTTGGGTTTGGAAACAAAACAAAAGACTGATTCTAGCTCAGGTTGTTTTCTTCTGAACTGGAGAAGTGATGCGGGGATGCCGAGGCTCAACTTTTGGATTTGATCTCCTTGAAGCATTCATACTGAAAACCACAACGACTGGCCAGGAAATAGCTGCATGTGTTTTTAGGAGTTCTTCTCTCTGGCGCACTGTGAGCCTGGCTACTGCTGTCTTGCTCGAAAGCTTTGCATTGTTTCCATCCTGGAACCTGACCGTGTCCCTTATGCTTTTTCATTCCCGGATACACATTTGTTTCATTTTTTTATTGCCTCAAACCTCTTAATGACCCTTAATTTGCTCCCTGCCTCAAATGAGGTTTTACTTGATGAGCACGCTTGGATTGGTGTTTCTTTTTCAAAGAAAATTTAGAAATGTTTAGCTTTATAGTCTGTCCTTTACCTTGTTTTTTGATTCTGCAAAATCTTTTTTTCCCCTAACCTGCAGCTCTCAGACAACACTTCTCTCGCAAAACTGTGGGTTGAGTTGTTGTTGTTGTTTTTCAAATCCATGTGACACATGGTGACACATGAAATGTTAAAAGCACATTTGATCCTCCTGACACCTGCCCTTCTGAGTCTTGTTGAAGCAAACATGTTTCTGTTTTATTGTGGTGGCCCAGGATTTCCACTTACAAAATATGTCTGAGTTCTTCTTTGGCTCTTTCCTATTTTTTGATGTCTTCTCAAATCCCTATCTAACCTGCTACATATTCCCCACAGCACTAATTCGGATATCTCTTTGTTGTTGTTGTTGTTCTTTGAGCCTGCTCTGCATGGGGGCTCATGCACAAGACAATGTGAGCACCAGGCAGCTGCTGTGTGTGCTCCTTCACTCACGGTCTTTTCTCTGGTGGAGCCACTTGTGGGTTCAAGTCAAAGACCTTAGGTCAGCGCGTGACCATTGTGTCAGGAGGGCTCTTTGGATAAAACAGTGGGAGCCGGAATGCGACATTCTCCTGCATGCCAACACCTCCTCCCTTCTAGGGGTTTCCTGAGTCTATGCAACTTAGATACAAGGCCTGATGGGACTTCCCTGCTTTCTGTTGTTGAAACCAGCCAAACAAAAAACAATGAGAAAAGCAAACAAGAAATCAAAACAATAACTGAGCCTAGGGGACATTTCGGTAGGAGAGGATTTTTAATTTGTCAAGTCAAATCCCACTTTCAGACTTCTGACCATTTAATCCATGCCTTATGCATAGACGCAATCAGTCTCATTTGGAGAGAAATGTCTAATGAATTAGGTGAGAAATGAAGGAAAGATAACCAGGAAGAAAAAGGAAAGAACACGGAGCACGAGCCATGCCTTGTCCCTTGTCATCTCGGCGATGTCCGCTGCCTGCTTCCCGGAGGGGCTGCGGGTGAGCAGATTTGAAGATGCAAACACAAAGGAAGTGGTGCAGCGCCAACCGCTGATCGCTGTCTCACCACAGTGATTTTCTAAACACTGTCATAATTACACTTAACTGTTATTAGTTATATATCACAGCAGTATTGATGAAAAGGACATGTCTAGAAGGGAACATTTGCATAACACTTTCTATGAGTGAGTCATGAACACTAGTAGAAAAAAATTTTGAATTTCGTTTTGGACAATTTCTAATTAGGTAAATTAGCAGTTGGAACTTAGTCTCCCTTTTTCTTTAGAGGAGGTAACTTAAAAAAAAGGATCAAAAGCCTTTCTTCCTCCTCATTAATATCAAAGTCGGTAAATCATTGTCTGCCTAGAACTCTTATTTTTTGAGTGAAATAGTTCTGTCTTTGTACCAGAACTAGAAAATTCTGGTTTTAATACAGCTACACATAATTTCCTAAGAGAAACACGTGGAAATCCAGTGTCTTACAAAATGATTTCCATTTCATTCATGTTTTAATTCTATTTTTAGTAAAACTTGATCGTTGGCAGACACAAGTGGTACAGGAAGCCTCGCTGAGTGTGTAATGAATGATTTATCATTACCTACAGCCCTAGCAAGTCTGCATCCCTTGAAACATTGGACTAGAAAAATAAAATCCACACTCCTATCTTTTCTGAGATTGCCAAGCCACGAGGACCATTCTAATTGGTGCCCACTTGGGTTTTTTTTACCTTTAACACGATGACTTGTGGTTTTTAAAAAACCAGCAAGAACTGTCCTAGAACTTTCAGAATCCTTGCTCGGCTGTGCTGAGTCCTGAGGGAGGTTTGGTGACAGAAGAATAACAGCCGTCGGCTCTGTCTTACTTCAAGGAAGGTCCAAGCTCTTTTACGACAAAAGTGTCGTTAGAGGTGCCACCACTATGACCACATCCACGGAGTGGACTGTGTTAATGACTGGAGGAAGGGTCCCTTAACACGTATCACTGTGAAGAAGACAGTGACAGCATCATAAGAATTATAATACATACTATGAATTTAGAAACTTAAACCAACCACAAATGAAGCAAGCGTACACAACCTATTGTGACTGAGAACCATGGGCTGCGTAGCTCAGAGAGATGCAAGCCTGCCTGTGCTCCAGAAGCCCTTGTTATTTTCTTGCCCAATATCTGGTCAGCCAGCAGCATCATTTTCAGGATACCTGCCTAGGTCCCTTGATAGAGAGATCTGAAGGTGATTAGCTACCCGATGCCTCAGGAATTCTTGAGCCACATAGTTTTTGATCATCGCAGTCTGGACCGGAATAGAAACCAGACCAGGTTTGGCTAATCATTGGTCAAGCAACCCAATTTGGGAACTGGCTTTGTGGCTTCTCAGGACGTGGCTGATGGTATCTAGGCCTCTCCCATAGTGTGTGTGACTGCCTTTCTCCCCTCCACGCTTTCTCTTTAGGCAGCGGGGCTTCTGGTACGGAGAAGCAGAGTTGCTTCCCTGCCACGCATGCAGGGGTAAGTTTGGCTGGAAGGAAGAACATCTGGGGAAGCTCCAGCTAGTAATCTCCTGAGGCTGAATGGAATAATCAGGCTTCATAAATTGGGTTGACTAGACAATGAAATATTTATCCTAATTCACCTCCCCCCCATACACACACCTTTTTTTTTTTGAAGTTCAAAAATCCTTGTCATCCCTTGGCTGAAGTCTGTGTACGCATGAGAAGAATTCACAATTAGATTAGAAGTAACCTACCACCACTTATTGATTACCCGAGCCTGTATCAGGCAGAAGGCAATGATTGTATCCACATGTATGATCCATTTGATTGTTTTCTTTTTTTTTCCTTCTCTCCTTTGAAAACAGAAAAGTCCACAGTGTGTGTGGGGTGGGAGGGGGGATTGGGGAGAAAACAACCCAATAAGGAAGCCCGGAGCACTTTCATTAGCTTTCCCTGTATGAAATATTTTCTTGCAAGAGTGAAAAAGAAAGACAAATAACTTTGATGCTGTTTTAAAAGCCTGTTTAGTCTTAAAAATATCCCCCCCGCCCTTTCCTTGAGTCTCTCCTAAAAGCAAATTGAGAATTATGGGATTGGACAGATAATTTAGACCAAAGTTTTGGTTTCCCCACAAGTGGAACAGAAAACATAGCTGAATCTGATTTGCCTGGCTAGTTACCAAGTGTTTTCATTCGGACGGTGGCTCAGATCCTGCCTGCACCCTCAAGCCAAGTCATGTATCAATAGAACAGTTGTATGGGTTTCAAAAAACAATGCTCAACACTCTACCCTATCTAAAGACCATACATATTCGAGTATAAGCCGACTCGAATATCAGCCGGGACACCTAATTTACCACAAAACTGCATTAAAAATGTGCTGAAAAAACTCGGCTTATACATGAGCATATACGGCAATAGACGGACAAATTATTTTCTTAATTGTTCACATTAGTAATTTGACATTAAAATATGTCAATTAATTAATCATCAACACTGATGGAAGAGTAAAGACGAACGTTTCTCCGTTTGGATAAAGGGTGCTATCTCCTTACTCGCCTAGGTCTCTGTGTGTCATAAATGCTTTACACATGGCGACTCACCTCAAAGACTGGGGGCTTGAACCCACACAGTGACACGGTATAAGAGAGACTGGGTATCTGTGTCCACAGCAATGAAAGGAAGAAGATGAAACCTGTGGACCATGCCACATGTAGTCGTGGTCTTCACAATTGTAATCTCGTGATGGCAGCAGGCCCCCTCCCCCTCCCCCCAACCCAATGAGTTAACTCTCATGCCCTGTCATTCCTCAAGGGGCCCTACGCTCCAGTGAAACAAACTTCCTTGGTGCTTCTCCACATGTCCTGACCTCTCACTCTTCCAGGACATCCCTAACTGTTCTTCTGGCAAACTCCTGCATTATCCACCCTCAGGCCTGGTTCCTCTCTTTGTAGACTTGCTGATCAACCCCCTTACCACCATCTCCAAGCCTGAAAAAGGCAACCCTTCTTTGAACTTCCACTTCATCCTCTCTGCATCTTTAAAACATCATTCTCATTCTTTCACAGCGATTTATGGAGTGCCTATGGGACAGAAGGTACTGCTCACATAGTAGAAACATACACACAGTCCCTGACCTCAGGGAGCTCAGATTTTAGCAGAGGAGAAAGACAAGCACCTACATAAAAAGATGTCAGGCACCGCTCTGCCCAAAACATTTTATTGTCTCACTTTCCCAGTAGACTGTGAAACTCTTTGTGAGTTCACTGCCATTGAATCGATGCCAACTCATATGTCCCTATAGGACAGGGGAGAAGGATGCTGTGGGTTTCCGATACCATTAGTGATGACAGGAGTAGAAAGCCCTGTCGTGAAGTGCAGCTGGTGTTTTCAAACTGCTGACCTTTTGGATGGCAGCCCAACTTGTAACCACAATGCCACCAGCACTCCTCTTTGACAGTAGGAGCTCACAAATCGAGCTGAGGGTGGAGCATTAGAATATCGTACAAAACCAATGGCGACCTTCCCGCCTCCCCAGAAAGCAAATAATAAACACAAATGCCCAAACCAAAATCCCTGCCATTGAGTCAATTCTGATTGATGGTAAGCCAATGTAAGTATACATTCCCAAACTTATTTGGTCTACTGCCCCCTTTTCAGAAAAACAAACAAAAAAGGTACTCCGTACCCCCTTGACAACAAAACCTTTTGTACTATAACCCATAATGCAGGATAAGGTATTGGTATCTGCTTTTATAGCTCCTCTGGATCATTCCAGTCCCCCTCTTCTTCCCCACAAGAAGGCAGTCTTGCTACGTTGAGAAACGTTGTTATATAGGGATTTGACAAAAACCTCATTGCCATAGAGTCAATTCCAGCTGCCCTGGAGTTTTCTGAGGCAGTAACCTTTTATGGGAGTGGAAAGCCTGATCTTTCTCCCACACAGGCGTTTAGAGATCGTAAATCTAATCTTTAGCTGAGCAAGTAGCCTCAACTTTTCTCTACAGTGCAGCTGGTGGGTTGGAGCCACAGACTTCACTGTTAGCCCTTGAACACTTACTTGAGAGTGTCATAAGGCCCTTGGATTACAGGAAGCATCTGTAGGTGTTGAATGAATGACCACATAAAAAGAGTATTCATCGAGCATAACTATTTTCCTAACACTGAAGAATATAGAAGTAAAAACTAATTTTACTTAGCATCCAGTCGGGAAGTTTCCTCTTCTCAAAGAATATCTTTTTGACATTTTCACTGATTATAAGGAATTTTCCTTCTGACTAGAAAACAACAACCAGATAATATAGACAGGCACATTGCTATAAACTCCTTCTGTCAGTGATTCAGCTAGATCTTTTATAAGACATGTTTTTAAAAAAAGATGGCTTTGTATTATGCATTTTTATTTTTAAGTTATATGACATATGATCTTGAATAAACATTTATAGTCAAGAGTTGATGCAAAGTCCAATTCAATTGAGCAAATAAAGCATTAGAAAACATAATTTCCTTCCTTTGCTAAACAAAGTCAATTAAAACTCTATCACAAGGAGCAGTAAAGGCAAAGTTTAAAACAAGATCTATTTTCTTCATTTTTAAGCATATAATATTGTATTGAGTTTTTGGTGAAAACTTCCCCAGCAGCTTGGGTTCCCATTAGGTAATGTCTATGTGCATAGTCCAGTGACATTATTTACATTCATTGCAATGTGTTCCACATTCCCTTTCATTGTGTTTTGTGTAGGTCTCTTTCTGGTATTCTAGCTTCTCTGACCTTTTATTTTCTCATCTTTGCTTTTGAGTAACTGTGGAACTTTGGGTTTCCTATTGGTGTTTTTCATTGGGTTTATGGGTAATAGCCTTTATTTTGTGTACCTCTCTGCTAATTGGTGATTCCAGGGAATAATCATAACTCTGTCTATCCCTATAGAGTATCTCAGGGTGACAGTCAGTGGGCCCTCTGTTCCTTATGGCTTCAGTTTGTCTGGAGCTTTAACAAATAAGAACTTGAATTCTGTGCCTTGTGTTTCTTCATTTCTGTCTGGGACCGATTATCGTCAAACAGTCATGGATAGTAACCAGGCACCCGCATGTCTAGTAGATCGGTGTACGAAGCTGTGGCTTTTGTAAGTTATTCGCTGTGTTTGTGGCTACTGTCATGAATTGAATGGTTTCCTCCAAAATATGTGTCAATTTGGTTGGACCCTGATTCTCAGTGGTTTGGCAGGTATGCAATGAAGCAATCTGGCAGTTATGCAATGATGTGGTCATTCCCAATGATGTGATGTGATATGATCATCTAATCAGTGGTAAGGGGGATTGCAGTGGGGTATGACACTGTTGCTCAAGTCATAGTCCTGGTCGGATTTAAGGGGCTATTTCCTGAGCTGTGATCTGTGTCATCTTTTATCTTACTAGAGATTAAAGGAGAGGGAAAACAACAGAGAAAAAGGGACTTGATTACCACCAAGAAAGAAAAGCCAGGAGTAGAGATGTCATCTGGACACAGGGTCCTTGTGCTGGAACCAAGTAGATCCAGGGGCGAGATGGCTACCAAGACACACAGAGCTCTCCAAGGAATGCCAGACAAGGGTTTCCTCCAGAAGAGAGAGCCTTCTACGAGAGCTAGTTGTTCAAGTCCTGGGCTTGAACGTCCAGCTTCCTAAAATGTGAGAGAATAAATTTGTTGGTTAAAGGCACCCACTTGTGGTGTTTCTGTTATAGCAACTAGCTAATTGTTATCTTCTTAGTGTTTTGCCCCTGGCAAATTGTGTCTTAGATGGCACAAGCTTTTAAGAGTGCAGAAACGACTTAGTTCATCAGGATACAGAGCATGATCTTTATGAACTATGTTCTGCTGCTGACACAGTGGCTTCAACAATGGGCCCAAGCATAGCAACACATGTGAGGTTGGTGCAGGCCCTGGCAATGTGTCATTCTGTTGTACATCAGGTCCCTATGAGTTGACACCCACCTGATGGCACCTAACAAAAACACGTTGCCAATTTGATCACGCTGGGCAAAGGATATTCAATACAACGCATAAGAGTGACACCCATTATACAGTTGTATTTAAATTATTTCCTCCAATTATTCATAAGTAGAAGCATAAATTAAGCAAATGTAACTTACAGTGAACTTTAGACACCCATCGGATTCTCCACTGATGAGTAAATTGCCAGACTCATTCACTGTGACACTTAATTTTTTCTGTCTCCTCAGAATGAGGAAAGAGTGAAGATATAAAACAAAATCACATAGAAAAGAAATAGATTTAAAAAAAATGTGCTGGACACAAATAAGTACTTTTAGTTATCCCCTATAGATATTCGAAGAGGTAATAAGTCCCCCCGCACCCCCCCCCCCCAAAAAAAAAGCTAAGGTAAAGTTGTTCCTCTGGAATCAGGACCGGAAGGATGCTTCTCTTTCATTATTATTCAGCACAACTCCATGGCCCCAAATGGACCAAAAGGTGAAAGTACAAGTATGGTTAAGAGTAGAGCTTTTACTAGTTTTATCTTGCATAAAAAGGATGAACTGACTTGAGAATTTGTCCTGTTTTCCGCTATACTAGATTGAGAGATCTGTGGGCATAAGTAGAAAAGTACATTGCAACAGACACAGTATTTTTGGATATTTTTTATGTGATGCAATTGGGTATACATTATTGGTGGTTTCTATTGTTAAGGGTGATGGGGAAACTTGAGAGTAGGTAATGGTTACGGTTGAATGACATGATAAACATAACCAGTGTTATATATATATAAACCCAAACCAAACTCACTGCAATTGAATTGATTCTGACGCAGAGTGACCACTAGAACAGAGTAGGACTTCTTCTTAGGGTTCCTGAGTCTGTAACTCTTTACAAGAGCAGAAAGCTTAATCTTTCTCCGGAGGACTTGAGACTTGTTCCTGACACCATCCATTGTGGTGTTCCTGCTGTAGCAGCACCAGGCAACTGCATAACTGTTATCTTTTTAGTATGCCACCAACGCTTATGCGACTACATTAGAATTACACGTATCCAAAATTATATGAAACCACACAGCAATGCTGAATCGCAATCCTACCCTTAGTGACTTAAATTAACATGCGTTATCAAGCTTACTGGGCTTGGTTGACCTGAGTTGGAGTCAGGCCGCTCTCTTCCACGTGTGCCGTACAGGGGAAGGGGCCTGAAGGGAGCTTCAAGCGGCTGTTCAAGCACACGTCTGTTTCACCCATCTCTCATTTTGCCAGTCAGCTGAAGCAATAGAATGATGCGGCTCACACTTTATTTCTCCAGCTAGAAGTTGAAGCTTTCATTGTTGCTGCTTGTGGTGCCACCAAAGTAGGATTGATGACAGAGGGGCGCGTACACACAAGAGAACAAATACTCACTGTCCTCTGCGATCCTCATAACTGTTCCTGAGCCTGAGACCATTGTTGCAGCCTTTGCAGCGATGCGCTCAACCCATCTTCTTGAGGGCCTTCCCTCTACTGCCCTCCACTGTACCAAACATGCTCTCTTTCTCCAGAGACTGGTCTCTTCTAACAACATGTTCCATGTATGGGGGATGAAGTCTCACTGCCCCGGCCTCTAAGGGGCACTCTGGCCCTACTTCTTTCAAGACAGATCCGCCTGTCCTTTCCGCAGTCCGTGCTACTTTCAGTATTCGTCTCCAGCACCACAGTTCAAACACACCGATTCGACTTCTTTGAGCTTCCTTACTAAATTTTGCATGCCTATGGGGTGGTTGAAAATATCACGGTTAGGTGCATTTTAGTCCTCAAAGTAACATCTTGGCTTTTCAATACTCCAGAGTGGTCTTGTGCTGCAGATTTCACAAGGGATGAGCCTTAACACCAAGGCTCAAGAGGGGCACATTGAAGGTCAGGTCCATGTGTTACTGGCCAGTGGAAGTCACCTGGTCAAGCTCAATATTAGTTGGGTGGGCAGTAACTTTCCCCATAGTCCATGTGTGTGTAAGAAATGAGTATTTGCTGAACAAGGACACGGATATAGAGAAATGATGCGCTTTAGAGGCTATTCTGCTGATTCTGACTCCTGGTGACCCCAGGTGTGCACAGTAGAGTTGCTCAAGGGGGGTTTTAAGGCAGTGATCTTTCAGCAGATTGCTGGGGCTGCCTTCTGAGGGGGTCCCTGGGTGAGTTGGAACTTTCAATCTTACAAGCTAGCATTTAAGTGCTTAACCAAGGGGTCCCAAACTTTTTAAACAGGGGGCCAATTCACTGTCCCTCAGACCTGTTGGAGGGCCGGACTATAGTTTAAAAAAAAACTATGAACAAATTCCTATGCACTCTGCACATATCTTATTTTGAAATAAAAAACAAAAGGGGGGAAATACCTGGCCCGCAGGCCGTAGTTTGAGGACCCCTGACTTAACCATTTGTGTCATTATCACAATAAATGATGACAAAGGAAAACCTTTCTTTTAGAAAACATTTAATTTTGAATTAGGTGAAGGTTTACAGAGCTGACCATCAGTTTTCCATCCAACAATTCGTACACATTTTGTTTCCATTCATCCATTGCAATACCCTCTACGTGCCATCACCTTTCCCACTTTCTCCACGCATTCCTGTTTCCTTCCCAGCCCTCTGGAGTCTGTCTCTGCGCCCATGCCCTCTTGATCTTACATGGTTGATTATTCTAACGTGGGGCTGAATTCCAGACCCAGAGAGTGATACAGGCAAGACCTTTATTCTCAGGTCTTGGCTCCTTAGTTATTACAGTTTCCTCTTAAACACGTTTTTCTGAGTTTGCTAACTATGTTAGATTATCTAGACAGGCCTCTCAGTGAGTCAGATTGAGACAGACTTAACTTTGAACGAGGCAGCCCAGTTATGTCTTCCCCTGACTATTGGAAGGAGAAAGCCATGGAGTGTGGATCCAGGTCTTATTTGGCTTTCAAGCCATACATCGAGCAGCCTAGTAGAGACCAGACGGCTAGGAACACAGCCTCAGCAGATGTGCGAATGACTTCACCGCTCCGATTACAGCATCACCTCTCCCCTGTCATCAACTGGCAACCCACAGCAAAGGATGTTTTTCTGATCATTTTGCGCTCATTAAATACAGCTGTCACAACAGTGGATGTGAGGATGCATGCAAAACTTTTCTGCCACGTCAAAATAAAGCTGAAACGCTTAAAAAAAAAAGAGCTGAAGCCGTTGAAGCCTATTCTTGAGGAGTATTGAAATATCGCCTCTTCGTTGTTGACAATCGAAAGTGCTCCATTGCAACACAAACTCCATCTCGGCCAAGGCCAAATGTGCACCACCATCAACGCTCAGAAGTAGAGGAGGCAGAAATCATTTGACCGGGCATTTGGGCTTCAATCACACTCTTTCTGGGTCGAAACCTGGGGCTCCATACTCACAGGGCTGGCAGACTTCTGCTACTAGTTTTTCATGGTGTGGATTTGTTCCCTGACACTCACAGAGCTGTCCTGAGAATGAAACAGTTGAATACCTATTACACACTTGGAAGTCCTCCTGGATTATGGAAATGCATCATTCTTCATTACACAGGCCTTCACGGGAACTGGTATTCTGAATGACGACATCGATGGAGAAGATTGAATAGACCAGGGACTTTCAGAAGAATGAATCAATCGGCCTTGAAGTACGTACTTAGTCTCTTCTACTTCGGATATGTTACTAGGAGGGACCAGGGCTTACTTGGAGAAGGACATCAAACTTGCTCAAGTAGAGAATCAGCAGAAAAGAGGAAGACCCTCATTGAGGTGGATTGACACCATGGCTACAAGAGCGGGCTCAAACACATCTACTGCTGGGAGTGGGCAACATTCACTCTGCTGTACCTGAGTCCTTTATGAGCCAGAGCCAACTTCACCGCTCCTAAAGTCAAAACCAGCTGCACTATATATTTCAGTAAGATGCCTATTGATATGAATCTTGGGGCTTCCTTTTTCAGTCTGAATTACTTCTTGCAGTGCTTCAACAATTGGCCCCCAGATTCTGCTTCTCCAAGAAACTTTCCACCTGCTGCTGCTGTTTTGTGTAGTGGAAGCTGGATCTGTGTTCCCTTCAACCCGTGTCTCACTTCCACTAGACTGGGCTTTTGAAAGAAAGACCCTCACCATCGCTTGTGTGGCGTGGCAGTATAACACTAGGCTTGGTACAGAGAAGGCCCGTGGAACGGTTGGTAAAGAAGTTCTGAAAGGTGGGAGGCTAAGAAGGAGGTGGGGGGCGGGGAACAGACCATTTCAGGGCAGTGGTTAGGCACAGTTTCCTGCCAGATGCTGCTTGAGAATATCAGGCAACACAGTTACAGATGCTTGAGGCTTACCTGCCCCCACTTCCCCTCCCACGGTGCCAAGTCTGTCAGCGTGGCTAGTTGCTGTCAGGCACGGTGTTGCTGTCAGGTGCTAGCAGTCAGGTCCAACGTCTAGAAGCGCCGCCAGAGACTTGTCCAGGCTCTACTCTTTATGGAAGCACATTTCCGGGTCTTTCCCCTGGGGCCACTGGGTGGGTTCAAGCCGTCTTTCTTTCCACCAGCAGAATGCAGGAAACAGTTGCGCCACAGGCTCCCCTGCTGTGTAACAGTTTGAAACCGGCCCGTCCTGTGCCATTTTGTTGAGAATCGTGCGTAGGACCATCGCGGTGGCTACTGTATCCTTGTGTCAATGTCGTCTTTGTTTTTGCTGCGCTCCGCCCCCCACTGGGGCGCTCTGTTACTGGCTGCTTTTCCCAGGGAGGTGTCCGGAGTGAGTGGAGGTGTTGCCGCTTTAACTTCTGAGGGCCCGTCTGCTTGTATTTCTTCCGAGTCTGATTTGATCACTCTTTCGGAAGTCTACGGCCTGTTTAATACTGTCATCAGCGCCACGAGGCGAATGCATGTTTTTCTCCTGTCTTTCTGTGTTCTTGGCTAACTTTCACATACACCCGGGGTGACTGAAAAGATCACAACTCCGGGCAGTCATACTTTAGCCATGAAAGTGAACAATTATATAGCAAGGGGCACACTACAGGTTCCTGAGCATATGAACACTAACTATGGAGTATTTAACAAGAGAAACACTTACCAGAAAAACTAACCTGACTAGATATCTCAATATTAGATTTTTTTTTTTGACTTCACAACCATCCCCTGAGTTCTCATAACGCCTGTTGCTGTTCAAAGACAACGGCTTCATCATTGGGCCAGTGGGAGCAAGATAGCCAGGGAGTCTGCAGCGGTTCGGTCCCTTCTTCCATCCTCAGATGTGACACACATTTAAAGGGCCCAACATCAGCCGCAAAAGCATTGGGATCTGGTGACGAGGCCTCTTTTGGTCTGCACATTTTTGTGTGTGTGTGATGTGGAGGATATAGCACGCTACTTCCCGGAAAAGAAGAATAGCGGAAATTGATGTGCAGTCTCCACCAGGATGCCAGGGGGCTGAGAAAACCCAAAGATGAGAAATAACTATTCAGAAAGAATTACGGAGGAAGCCCCTGAATTCTCTTGTGTTCCGTTGCTGTCCAAACACATGCTCAGTACTGACCTAGGGTCTGAAGAGAGATACAAAGGAAAAGGCTCGAGGGGAAGTGAGCGCCGAGCCAGGAGTGGGTTTAAAGGCCCTAGGTGGGCCCATCCGGGACAGGAAGCCCGTGTGTACATTCTGCTCTAAAATCTCCTGGAAAGTGAAAAATCTACGTCTTGGTTGCTTTGTCTACACACATGCATATTTTGACTATATCTTCTTACTAATTTGAACGTATTAGATCTACTTGTATAAACTTTCAATAAGCCAAAAAGAACTTACTGTATATCTCCTATGTGCAAGATGCCTCTGCCAGGAATACTTCCCCCCCGCCCCACTCTTCGCCCAACAACTTCCTTTTAATCTCCTAAGATTCCTCTTTTATTGTGCCTTCCATAGAGGGACTATTCTCAGTGTTCATCTACAGCATTCACCTCTGCTCCGTGATTTCCTATCCCCAGCACTTTGTTTTTCTGACATAGCACTATTTACAATGAATAGTTATTTTATTATGTCTGTTTACTTCCTAGCTGTTTGTCTCCTGCAGGGGGTCAGGGCCCGTGACCAGATCCCCCATGTTTAGAGCATAGCTTGGCACCCGATAGACATGAAATGAAATTCCATGGTATGACTAGGTAAATAGGCAGCATACGTTGTGCAGAGTTAAATAAGCTCTGAGCTTTTCTCAAAGACCTGATCACACTGAGAGGACCCTGTACAGAGGCATGTAACAAAACAAAGCATTATAAGCTAATTCCTTACAAGACTGGTGCGATGGAGGGGAGAATGGCTACTTGCTGTTTAATGGTTGTACAAGGTGGTAACCCCCCAAAAACTCAAATGATTTTTTCAAAGCTATATGTTTACATTTTTGTTTACAAAATAACCTTATCACCTTCAAATTACTCTCCTTTACACTTAATACATTTGTCAAATCTGTGATTCCATTCTTGGAAACATTTTTCAAACTCATCGGTTTGGATGGCTGACAGCACCTCCCTCGTTTTTTGGTCACCTCTTCTACATCCTCAAATCACTGTCTTTTCATGTCCCTCTCCATTCATGGAAACAAAAAGAAGTCCCAAGGAGCTACGTCAGGTGAGTAAGGTGTGTGTGGCAAGAGAGGCATGCTGGATTTTTTTTTGTTTTGACCCAAACTGGTGCACTGAGATGGCTGCAAGAGCAGGTGCACTGTTGTGATGGCAAAGTAAGTCCCCTGTCTGCCACAAATCAGGAATTTTTTGGTCCCACACTGTTATACAATCTTTTCAGAACATCTAAATAGAAAGCTTGATTAACAGTGTGACCTGGTGGAACAAACTCCAAATGCACTCTCCCCCTCGCATAAAAAAATACCAAATATCCATTGTCTTGATCTTTGATTTCCTTTGATGCACCTTTTTTTGGGTGAGTGACAATGGTGTCTTCCACTGGCTTGACTGATGTCTGCTTTCAGGGTCATAAGAATAGCACCATGTCTCGTCACCAGTAATGACCTTGGAAAAGGGTCTGGGTTACTTTTGAGCTTGTCTTTCAAAGCAGGGCATGTTTCCACATGGCAGTCTTTTTCTTGGTCACTTGGAGCCCGAGGCACCCATTTTGCAGCGACCTTCTCATTCCCTAACCTTCCATTAAAAGTCGTTGAAAAGAGCTCCAAGATAGTCCAGATAACTTCCCTATCTCTTCAGTGGTCCATTGTCATCGGTCTTTGAGCCCAAGTGCATACATTTTATCGACATTTCCATCCTTATGAGTTGAGGGACGTCCAGAACGAGGCTTGTCATCAATGGACATTTCACCTTTTTTTGAAACAAGAAAACCACTCATGCACTTGAGATTTCCCCATAGCGCTGTCCTTGTAACTCGTGTTCAATAACACAACAGGTCCTGCAGCATTTTCCTTGAGCAGGAAACAAAATTGCACAGCCACACACTGTTCTCTTCAATTGCCCATCACAAAAAAAACAAGGTTCAGGCAAAACTGCTGTTCCCCCCAAAAATCACTGGGACCAGCGAGAACCTTCCCAGGTGACACCACTGGGTGCACTAACTCAGCAAATTGCTTGCTGCTTGCCTATTGGGGAAAATGTGTGCTATGAAAGCTCTGAGCAGAGCTTTCCCCCATTTTTTTAAGGTACCCTCTCGTATTTTATGTTCAGGGTAGAGAAAACATTTTAGAAGTAGATTAAGGTGATGGTTACACAACATCGTGATTTCCAAGAATTAATGCCACTGAGATGTACACTGAACAATGCCGCTGATGGCAACTTTTATGTTTTCATATTTTCCCACAATAAAATAAAATGCAGTGGAAAGAGAAACACAGAGTGGATTGAAGTAAGTTTTCTGCAAAAAAATTACATGACCAAAAGTACTGAAAAAGATTGATCAAACAGTAACTATCATAGAGAGGCTTATGGGTGCTCTCAGCGATCTTGTAGGCAACACACTTGGCTTTCAATTTAGGTAGAAGAAGAACACAGAGAAAATAGGAACACAACTCGAAGAGTCCTAAGACAAACCAACAAAACAACAACAACAACAACAACAAACCCAAACCACCCCCAATGCCACGGAATGGATTCCCACGTAGAGCGACCTTCTATGGAATTTCTGAGGCTGTAATTCTTTTTTTTCTTTTTTTCCCTAACCCTAACCCTAACCCTAGATCTAACCCTAACCCTAACCCCTAACCCTAACCCCAACCCTAACCCTAACCCTAACCCCAACCCCAACCCTAACCCTAACCCCAACCCCAACCCTAACCCTAACCCCAACCCTAACCCTAACCCCAACCCCAACCCCAACCCCAACCCAAACCCTAACCCCAACCCTAACCCTAACCCAAACCCTAACCCTAACCCTAACCCTAACCCCAACCCTAACCCTAACCCCAACCCTAACCCTAACCCTAACCCTAACCCCAACCCTAACCCCAACCCTAACCCTAACCCCAACCCCAACCCCAACCCCAACCCTAACCCTAACCCCAACCCTAACCCTAACCCTAACCCCAACCCCAACCCTAACCCTAACCCCTAACCCTAGGCTGTAATTCTTTCCAGGAACAGATAGCTGCATATTTCTTCCAGAGGACAGCTGGGGGGCTCGAATCACCAACCTTGAGATTAGCAGTCTAATGCTTATCTGACAGTGCCCCTGATGCTCCTTTGGTATCTACAAACTCCTGAATAATATTCTTTTCTGTTACTGTGGATTTTAGACTCCCAAGTCAGGTAGGTTTGTAGTGTCCGTAGAGTGTAGAACCAGCATTAGCAGGCAATTTTGATGTCATGGGTCAAGACCGAGATGAATTGCACAGGATGCATTCTGGCTCACCTGTCACTTTATTTCCTCCACTGACCCACTCCCTGCTCTCCAAGCGTCATGGACTGTGCTATGTCCTTTGTAGCGGGGTCCATTTAAAACCATCCCCCAGATGGCAGTTATTTAATTCTCAGACTTGTGCCTCTCTTAAAAGTACTACATGAGGGGACTTCAGCAAGTTTGTGGAAAGACAGAATGAAAATATAATGGAGCTTTCCCATGACCCTTTTACGTCTCCCCTGGCGTGTGTGTACGTGTGTGTACTTTATTGTCATAAAAAGCGAGTCACAAATAAGTGTATTTAGAGGACTCCTCAGGATAACTGGGGGTGGCTAGGATGCCAGAGAGTTAAACCTTTTTTGCATGTAGGAGGGACCCTCATGCTGCTGCATATTGCAAGGAACTGGCTCAACCCCGAGACTGAGGGCAGGCAACCACCTCGAATGGTAGGGGCCACCCCGAACTCGGGAGGCTTTCGAATTTATTTTTTCATTAATGAATGCTTCAGAAAATGCACTGTCCCTAATTCCCTTCTTTGAAAGATGGAAACTTTAATGTGCAGTTAATTAAATGTTGTGTAGATTTGCAAACCCTGGGTTCTCAGAGAGGCCTTGGGGACACGAAGGCAGGTTTAGAAATCAAACAACAGGGGGACCCGCTGTCCCCCATTTGACCACAGAGCAAGTGGCACTGCTTGCTCCAGACACCAGGGGAGGTGCTTGTGTGGCCAGGATGCATCTTCTGGGCCCTGGTGGTTTCTGCATGATTCTGTTTACAGTTGAGACGGGCAGAACACGGCCACAGTTTCCGAGCCCTGGGAAGGCAAAGGTTGGCCCAAGGCTTACATCTCTCTCCCGGTTGTCTTGCTTTCAGACTCACGTTTCCTCTTGTTTCCCCCTGGTGGGTCAGCGCTTCTTTGTGTGGAGAGGAGCTGTGTCATGCTGCAGTCCCTTTTCATAACCAGCGAAAGAACCCAGCTGCGGCCCTGGATGCAGGAGCTGGACCTGCAGGCTCTCTGCTGAAGCTCTCTTCCTGGTGTAAAGAACAAGGCCCACTGGGCTCAGGGTGGGGGAGAGCGCAGTGGATGCCTCCTCGCACCAGGGGTAGTGGTGGAGGGAGTTTGGCGGCTCCGAGGAACCAAACAGGGAAAAAAGAAAACAAATCCAACTGACTGCATTCTAGTTGATTCTGCTTCATGGCGACCGTGCAGAGGCACAGTGGAGCTGGGCCCCATAGGGTTTTCAAGGCTGTCGCCTTTCAGAAACAGACGGCCAGGCTTTGCTTTGCAGGCACCTGGGAGTGGCTTGTGGAACCAGGTCTACACCCAGCGACTTCTGAGGGAAAGGAGAGATGGGTGGAAATGCAAAGGCAATTGGGATCAGAGACCGAGTGGAACAGGGCCACCGAGCTCATCCTCCATAACTTTTATCTGATGGGAAAGGAAATATATTCAAGACATTCCGTCGCTTAATTTTGTAAGAGAAAGTGTGCCTTGCTCCAAGTAACCAGCACCTGTTAACAGCGACAAACTTATCATCCATTTGGCCCTGGCTAAAGGCACAACTTCTGCAGTTACCAACTGACAACTCCCAGGGGACCTGCCATCAGAGCATGCTGGCTTCTGCCTTCCGCACGGAGGGAGCAGGGCCTCGCTACCTGCTCAAGAAGAGACCGTGGCTCCTGCTTTGGCATCTGACTCCCTGGCTCTGGACTCTCCTCTGTGGTCATCTTACTTTGCATGGATAGCTGGCAAAGGTGTGAGGTCGGCTGGAGGAGCCCTCGGCAGTGCCACCATATTCTTATTATGAATAAAATTTTAAACCCTAGCTGATAAACATGTATTTTTTTCGCACTGAATTCATCAGGAATACATTAACATTTTCTAAAAGGTAAAGACGGGAGGGGGTAAAGCAAAAAAGGAAGAATTGAAAGGAGAACATTGGGATGTATTTGGCCATTAGGATCCCTGTTTCCGTCTGCTCCTGTGACTGAGCCAGGACCTCACCCCGTGCAACTCACTGGATGGGAATTAGCCTATGGAGTAATTATCCTTCCCAATGAACATGATAAGAGCTGGTTCGCATGTGCCTTTCAGAGCTGTTCCTCCTAGGAAAGAAATGTGGAGTGGAAGCTCACAGCATGCCTTGCGTCGGTCCTGTGAAAGGATCCAGGCAAAACAGGCTTTGCAACGTTAGTTATGATCATGTATGGAAAAGCAGTTACTTTCTGTGGTGACATATGGCTTAATTGGTCCAATGCCCAGGAATCTCAATGTCCCCCCCTAGAAGGGTGCGCCCGAGCTTTATACTTTGCCCACATTATCAGCAGGACAAATAGTCCAGGCAGCTTGTGGCGAGATCACCCACGTGCCAAGACCCAAGGCTGCTGTTGGGCTCGAGCAGTTGGCAAGTGGCACCGTCTCCTTCTGTGATAATGCCTTTTCCTAAAGCAGGGAAATTATGAATGGAACCCAACCCGTCTGCTTAAAATTCAAGCATGGTGACACTCCATAGTAAACAGAAGACAGCAGCAGCAATGACAAAAGCAAGAACGATGATATTGTCAGGATGCCTCCCCCTCTAGACACGGCAACATGGATGCTTTGTACGGGTCATATGATTTTACCAATAAATATAATTTCCAATATGACCAAGCCAGTAAATCAAAGTTTCTGATGGAAGAGACAGAGGAACGTGACCAAGGGGGCATGTGCTATTCATTCATCCATCCATTTTATCTGGCATGAATGGATCCAATTCAATTCAATCCTTTTGGAATGCCAGCACTGTGCTCAGCACTCTGGACAGAAAATGATCCTTATCTTCAAGGAATGTGGGGGTGGCAAGGAGACTTATAAGTCAGCCACAGTGTGGTGTGTACTTTGATTTTGGAGACACTTCAGAGGGACAGAGAAGCTAGATTCAATGGTCCCTGGGAAAGTGGGGAGGGGTAGAACCTTTTAGGTGAAACCGAGCATCGTCTGTGAGGGCGCAGTCTTGGGAATCAGGAGAGTCCGACTCTGCGTATAATGTATGTATCTCTTCCCGTCCGCTTGTCCATTTTGATGACAGTTCTTATCTCATGGCGCTGCTGTGAGGGGCATTCTATGTCCTGAGAGGGGATTGTAAGCTGGGCTGTGAGCCACAAGGCCCCCCAAGTACCCCATGGGAGAGAGATGAGGCTTTCTACTCTCAGCAGAAACACAAGGGCAGTTTTTCCTCTGCTGTGGGTCCCTATGTGTTGGACTGGACTTGATGGCAGTGACCTTGGCTTGAGTTTTGGAGGCAGTGAGTGATCCAGATGTGATAGTTTGGCACCGGTGGCATATCGTATAGGAAGTGTCGGAGCCTGGACTGATAAAGGTAGCCCCTGGATTTGAGTGCAGTCATTAATGGTCTTTAGTGGAGGGGAAAACACTTTGAGATTTAGTTTCATGAAGAATGCTTGAGAGGCATTTTACTGAATGTACTAAGAGAAGAGTGGTGGGCAGAGGGGTATAGGTTGTGCAATCAGTAAGGAAGGTACTGAGGCAGCCTAGTAAGTAGTTATGAGAATAGGTCTTCAGCTGGAAAGAGAGAGAGGAATAGATAGATTGGAGATAATTTTGGAAAGCAAAATCGGCAGGAAACAGTGACCAATAAATGATGAGGAAAGACAGGTAGATGCATGGATGGATGGTGTGCTAGTTTGGGTAGACTAGAGAAAAAAATCCATAGAGCTTTATATACAAGGGCAGTTGAATATTGGGAAAACATTCCAGCCCAGTTCAGATCAAGTCCATAAGTTTGATATTAGCCCATATATCTCTGATACCGAACTATAAAGTCCTCTTGTGACTCACAAAACACATGCAATGATGCCGAATACAGGAAGACCACAGGCCAGTGGGTGGGAAGTCTGGTGGTGGTGTAAGCATCTCAGCACTGACAGGGGTCTCCATGTGGTTTCTCCAGCACCCAGGGCTGCATCAGGGTAGGATCATGTAGCTTCTCCTCAGGGATGTCTCTCAGGGAATCGGCCTTGTCAGTAGTTAGTCTCCAAGGGAGTGAGCCAAGACGGCGTGTGCCTGCTGCCTCCAAGGAGAAAATACAGGATTTCCCAGAATCCTCAGGATAAGGGAATGCCCACCCAGAGGCCTTGTGGCTATAGTCCAATTGACAGACTAGGCTCCACCCCTTCATTCTTAATCCTCTCAAGTTCCAAATTAACACCAGATTGTGTAACTACTACAGATGGATAGATAGGCAGGTAGATAGACAGCTTTATCTCATTGCCACCGAGTGAACTCTGACTCATGGCGACCCTATAGAACAGTTTACCTTTTGTATTTTCAAGACTATACCTCTTTACTGGAGTAGAAATCCTCATCTTTCTCCTTCAGAGTGGCTGGTGGTTTCAAACTGCTCACCTTGTGGTTAGCAGTCTAATGCATAATCCACTATGCCACCAGGGCTCCTCCTAGATAGGTAGGTAGGAAGATAGAAAGAGAGACAAATTGAGACGTGGATGAGGAGTGGCTGGGAGGTGGACGCGATTTAGATGCTGAAGTTGACGGTGATGCCATTACTTGAGGTTGAGAATAAAGCAAGGAGTCCGGTGAGAGTGACATTAGTTCAGAAGCGAAGACACCTCCTGTCAATATGGAAATGCGCCCAAGAAAATGTCCTTAGCTCCGATCCAGAAATGTCTGCCGAGATGAATCCTCCTTTCCAGAAGTATTTCTAGTTCCTGAGCACTCAGCCTGCTTTCAGACATTATGCTCAGATTGGAGTTAGCCACGGAGGATGTGAACAGGCTGCGGAATCCGTCCCTGGAACAGGAAAGTCACCATCGGGAACTGAAACGGATGCTCGCAATGAGAGACTTTAGCAGCAGTCGTCCTACCTGGACCACTCAATACAAGGGAGTTTCAAAAGGTTTGTGGAACACTCTGCTTCCGAGAACCTTTGAAAGCCTGCCCATCTGTTGGGGCCATGCCCGTGCTCTCTGCCTGCCCGAGCACGTGGAGGAGGCACAACCTGCACGTTGCAACATAGGCAACGTCCACAATGCAGAGCGTGGCGCTGACGCTGTGGCCCCTCTTTGGGTACCTTGCCCCTGGAGGAGGTCCTTCTTCCGTATCTTCCCGTGCCACGCCTCTGCGCGCAGTCTCACTGTGGGTCTGTACATGGCTCCGTCTCCATCGCCGTGCCTTCTTCTACCAGTACCCTGGATCTTCCAGTCTTGAACCAGAGTACGACTGTTTTACAGTTGCTCATCCATGCCCTCATCAGTCCTTGTGAGGGCTTCCTATGTGTCAAGCCCTGACACAGGAAGAGGAAAGCAGTGGTGAGCCCAAGTAAGGGGACCCCTGTCCTCATTGGGCTTTTAGTTTGGAGAGGAGCTTATGGTTTAATGTTGGACTCCACCTGTGGCCAGAGAGCTTTCATTTCTTGCTGGAGGCAAGCTGGACATCGTGATTGGAGGACAAGGGGCTTGTCTCTGCCCTGGAACCCCTGCAGCACGGCCTTCAGGTACTGCTCCTCTGGATCCTAGCGGCAAAGGCCACACAGAGTTGCGTTCAGGAGACAATACCAGGTTCTCCCAAGAAAACATGCCTTAGGAAAAGAAAAAGGATTTGGTCGCAAACAATACTGCAATCTCTCTTAAAGGTGGGTGCAGACATTTTGGAAGAATAAACTGATTCTTGGGAATAGTGGAATTTTAGCAGATGATCCTTAAGCAATTGAGAATTGCGATCATTGAATGCCATTTTGAGGAGACCACCCTTCCAGAACTGTACTTTATCTAAGGCAGTGTTTCCTAACAGGGAAGGCAGTGGTGCTGCTGGGATGACCCAGCGGGCTATAAAAGTAGACATCTAGACTCTGTCCTGGACTGTTGGCCCTAGGACAAAAGGTTTTAATTGCCCAGGGGGTGCTGAGTAATTTTAAAATTTTTCCTGAAAAGGCAGCCGAAGGATCCCAAGTAAGTTGGAGAAGCTGTGTTCCAAACCCACCATAATCCTGTGAGGACAGACAGTGTGTTGAGACTGTTGTGCAATGGGCAAGGGAAACCGAGCGCAGAGAAGTTAATTACTTGGTCATAGCCACTCAGCTACTCATGGTTGGAGATGTTGACTCTTGATTTTTAGGCTCTAAGTACAAAATTCATCCCATTCCTTTTAAATGCTTACATCCAGAACGCAGTTCATTATGTATTGCTTTATCCATATTTCTTGATTTTCAATGCTTTTAGCTTCTACTGTTGGGGGAGGCATTTCTATGAAGAACTAGGAGTTTTGAAATTACTAAGGGAAGAACTGTTGTACAAGGGGGAAGAGCTAGAAGGTGGTGATAGGGATCAATGCTACATTCATGGTGTTTGTAAATTATGTCCAACTACAATACTCTGTGCCTCTTGAATATACTTTATTTAAAACAGCGATGAACAATGTGCAGCCCTGAAGCTTGACCTGTACAACCCTTGATGTAATAACTTCGGGAGTGAAAACAGTACATAACTATCTTGTCCTCATGCTGTCATTGATCCTGCCAGACTCAGCCTGAGGAACCTGCCACTAGCCCAGGATGAGTCCTGGCTGGAGATTGGCCCGGAAATGAGCATATGAAGTCAGGCAGCTAGTGTCACAGTTCAGGGTAAAGAGTGGCAGAGACCTAGACTCCTCACCTTTTTACATACGAGGGGGTACCCCTCCAAAACACAGATATTTTTTCAAAGCTCTATTTATTTAACAAAAAACCCTTATTACCTTCAAAGAACTCTCCATTACACTTAATACATTTGTCAAATCTGTGATTACATTTTTGGAAACATTTTTCAAATTCATCTGTTTGGATGGCTGACAGCACCTCACTCATTTGTTCTTCACCTCTTCTACATCATCAAATTGCTGTCCTTTTATGTCCCTCTTCCTTCTCGGAAACAAAAACAATCACAGGGAGGGAGGTCAGGTGAGTAAGGTGTGTGGAGCAAAAGAGGTAAGCTGGGGTTTTTTGGCCCCAAACTGGTATACTGAGATGGTTGCAAGAGCAGGTGCATTATCATGGTGACAAAACCATTCCTCAAAACAGCAACAACAACAAAAACCATTCCTCCATCTGCCACAAGTCAGGCCATTTTGGTCACATATGGTTACACAATGTTTTCAGAATCTCTAAATAGAAACTTGATCAACAGTCTGACCTGGTGGAACAAAGTACAAATGCACTATGAGTTGACATCCATTCGGGAAGTTGACGGACATCCAGAAAGAAGTTTGTCATCAATCAATATTTCACTATTTTTGAAACGTGAAAACCACTTGTACACTTGAGTTTTTCCCATAGAGCCGTCCATGTTAACTGTGGTCAACATCACAACAGTTTCTGTGCCATTTTACCCTGTGCAGGAAACAAAATTTCACAGCTGCACACTGTTCTTTTAAATTTGCCACCACAAAAATGAAGATTGAGCGAAACTGCTTTTACCAAAAATTTCACTGACCAGAGATAACCTTCCCAGGTGATGCCACTGGGTGCACTAACTCAGAGCGAGTTGCTTGATACTCTCCTAGCAGGAAAAAAAATAAATGCATATTACAGAAAGCTCTGCTTCCCCTAGGTCAAATTTTTTTTGGGGGGTGGCTACTCCTCCCTGTACAGCCTCAAAAGAGGGTTAGAGCAAGAAGTTTCTTTTTCTTCCTTTTATAATTGAAGAAAGAAATCCAGTCTAGAGAGCATGTGGCAACTCCTCCTTCCGTGTGCTCTTATTTATACCCTCTTAACCTCTCTACCCTAAATGATGGGTCCCTTCTACCCATCCTGCTCTCTTATGTCATAGAAGCTTTCTAAAGATCTGCCTTTTGTGTCCTTACTCTGTGGTTGGACTCTGGTAGTTAGTTATCTCTAATTGGTTTATTCTTTCTTACTTCTGAGAGACAATTTCTTCTCTAAAAATCTTTCTGCCCAGTTATTCATTTTCAGTCCCCAGAAGCATTCCAAACATGGACTTTTTTTTGGATTTTGCGTTTTGTGCTCTCATTTTTGTTGCATGCCGTTGAGTTGATATTGACTGATAAACTCAAAACTCACCATCATTATGTCCATTCTGAACTTGGTGGCATAGTGTGCTATAAGCTGGGCTGCTAGCCACAAGGTGAGCAGTTCAAAACCACTAGCCACTGTGCAGGATGAAGCTTTTACCCCCTTTAAGATTTACAGCCTTGAAAACGCATAGGGGGCAGTTCTACCTTGAACTGTAGAGTGGCCATGATTTCGACTGATAGGATAGTCCCTATAGGCCGGAGTAGAACTGCTCTTCGCTTTGTTTCTCTCTCCCACTGGTTTCTTAGACTTTAAATCATGATGGGAGCAGACCTCTAGGTCCCTTTCCCCGTGGAGCTGCTGATGTGTTTGAACTGCTGCCTTTTCAGGTACCAGCCCAGCACTTAGCCAGTGTACCTCCACAGCTGTATTTAGCTAAGTCCCCCCTTTCCCCAAGCAGCCAGCAAAACCTTCATGAATTGTAGATTGTTATTGAAATTTTAGAACATTTACGGATGCTGAAAAATATTATGTCATAAAATATTCTATCAAATGACTAGGTAGATCATGAGCAGTTTAATGTTTCCCCAAAAGGCATCTTGCTTTAAATTCTTAGGTGGACTAAGTAAGGTTGCTCTACGTCTGAACTGGTCGTGTCCACTGACGGCTGGCTCTGCCGGAGAGGGCGGTTTTCCTCTCCACTGGGACCTGGAGAGCTGCAGTCCCGCAGCACTGCTTTGCCTTCCACAATTCCACCGTGGGTAGGAGTCAGAGTCGCCACTTCTCTATCACTCGTTTTTGTGGAAAATATTTGAGTTTTCCTCCTCTAACAGGTTTTCCCCAAACATAGGTTCCAGCGTTTGCACGTTCTTTCTGTACTTGGCTTCTAGAAACCCGTGTCTGTGGATGAGGAGATGGTGGGAGGGCTGTCCACCCCATTGGTCAGTGGGAGAAGTCTGGACTTCCTATGGCTAGAAGACCCTGTGGTGAGGTCCAGTGATGGTCAGTGAAAACATCCTACCCTACGTTTGAGTCTCCAAAGGTTGGTGATGCTGGTTCTTCTCTGGGCTGCTTTCTTTCCAAGCCTTCTCTTGTAGACACAGCCTTTACTCTAAGGGTTCAGTCCTGAAAATAGTCTTACAAAAAAAGAATCACCTATCTTCTACCATTCCTGACAACTGTAGGGTGATGGTCTGGACCTGATAGATTGCCAACATCAAAGGAAAGTGAAATGATAAGCTGATACTCCCAGATATTGCTCTTGTTGTGAATATGGTTTTAGGTTGGTTAACGATCAGGCTTTCGAGAAGAAGCTTTAAATATATTCAAAAAGGATATTGATGATGATGCTCACTTATGAGATCTGGAGTGCCTGGGTTGTCCTTGTCTGTCGGTAGATTTGAAGAGATTGTCAAACCAGAAAGGAGCCCGGGTGGCGTAGGGGTTGGGCTGTGATCTAAAGGCACAGTTTGAAAGCACCAACAGGCAGGCAGTTTGAAAGCACCAACAGCTCTGTTGGAAAAAAATGGGGCTCTCTCCTCCCATAAAGAGTTCATTTCAGAAACCTGCAGGGGAAATTCTACCCTGTCCTATAGAGTCACTCCTGAGTCCATATTGACTCAAAGGCAGTGAGTGAGTCAGACCAGACGTGAAAGTACCCCCGAGGGATTGGACTCAGGGGGCCAGTTTGGTCAAGTTCATCCATGTAGTTAGAGCGGATGGCCCATTGGGGTCTTGGGCCCTCTGCATGGTCAGACACAGTTAAACTGGAAAGTATTGTCCAAATGGGCATTTTTGGTCTTTCTTAGAAATTATATATATGGACTGAAGGGGGTTGACATGAGCTCATGAGATATGGGAGATTGGCTGTGCCCTGACTGGAACTTTGACTCGCCTGTTTGTACAAGTTAACACATTCATTATATGTGTAAAACCCCTGCAATTTAGACGCAGAGGCCTGGAAACTATGATTAGCACCTTTGCAGGCTTTTCATCCCCAGAGGGCCGGGGACCATGCGCTGCCAATCTGTGCATTTTGTGTGGCACCTAGCAAGGCCCACCGCTTGTAAGAGACTTCTCCCTAACGAGCACCTTCACACCTATTTTTACCTTCACCGTAAGCGGTGGAGGGATGCATGCTTCTCATCACGGGGACTGAGCAAATTGAGGCAGAGGGAAAATGAATGACTTGTCCAGGACCCCAGAGCTGGTCAGTGGCAGAGCAGGGCTTTGGCCTTAGGATGTACCCTTGGCCCCCCTGCTCTGTCAGTCCGGAGAAGACGCTGGAATGGCTCACTGGGGAGATGGTACCTTGCTGCTTTCCTGTCCAACCGGCACGGTGTGTGAGACTAACAGACCTGAGCTCTTGGAGTGAACGGTGTCTGTAGACATGGTAAAGCCCTCAAGGGAAGGATGTGCCTGTCCTCTTTGGCAACCTCTATGGGTGTTCCGGAATCTCTGAAAGAGGGCATAGGTCAACAATGACTACACTTATTGCACTGGGCTGCTAACCAAGAGTTTGGAGGGTTGAGTCCACTGCTGAAGAAAGACCCAGAAACATGCTGAAGGAAAGCCCTGGGGGCACCCCCCCTCTGACCACATGGCCCCATCAGACCTCAGAGCCAACTCAACCGCAATGGGTGAAGCCATGCCCTCGCGCTCCTCATGGACGGGAGCCCGCCGCCCTCCACACCATTTCCCCCTTCCTGATGAGCTTCAATTCCCTCACACAAGTTTAAGCCACTGGACCCTTATTCCGTACTTGATGGGGATGAAGAAGAGCTGTTCACTCTCTTTCTCTGCATAAATCTGAGAAACAGAAACACCTACGCACCCCAAATGCCCACTCTTATCAACTCAGTTCCTCCACAGACCTCCCCCAAGGTAGTGCTCAGCTCAGCCTTTCACTTTTCGCCTTGCACCATTCCTCCATGCTTTGGAAAATATTTCACAGATTAAATAGATATCAATGGTAGGCTTCTCAAAAAGAATGCCTCCCAGTTGATGCACCCTGGATTCTAGTTTCCAACGTGTATGTTTTATTGTGAAGCAGTGGATGTCCTTGAAATTACAGAGTGTTAGAAGTGCTGCCCGTAAACTTTTAAATTATGGATCATATCCACATCTTCCTATAGGGATGCCACAAATAAGGAATTCTCGGAGTGTGTCCATGAATGTAAGAGTTAGGCAACATTGTCTCCCTGGGTTATAAAGCTTCCAGTACTAGACTTTATACATTTGGAAAAATATATGTATCATAGCCATTTGTACGACAGAGGAGGATAAGTTGAAGTGTGCCTTTCTGCTCTATTTTCATTTGCATTAGAGATTTCTTTTGCATCTATTTATGAGCTCCCAGTTAGAAGGCAATCGCCCAGCTAGACAATACTCAAACTGGGGGGCATGGGCCAGGTGCTGAGGAGCTGAGGAATAGCAGGAGATGGGAGTAGGAATCATTTGGAATAAAACAAAATCTTCCTGGCCTCTTCTTGTTCACCATCAGCCCCTCTTCTCCTGACATGGATGTTCACTTTTGAAATCACCAACCAAGGGCGCAAATGTAAGGAATAGCTGAGACATTCAGAGTATTAAAAGGCAGGGGTGGGAGGAGTCACTTCTGAGCGCTCTAGAGGAAAGCGAGGAAGGATGATACAGAGATGGGAGAGCAGGCAGGTGGAGGACGGCAGAGAGCAGGGTAGAATAGCAGAGAGAAAAACCAAGAAGACACAAGAGGAAAGGGAAGGAGAGAGGCAGGGAAGTTTGAAGAATGAATCAGGACAGGGGGGCAACATCTCCAGGTGGAGACTCCTTCAGGCTTCGTTGGATGCATTCAGTGGGGTTAGCCCATGTGCATGCTGGCAGTTCGGCTTTCTATTACCCCCACTCTTTCTGATTCAGCCTTCACGTCAGCACCGGCAGAGGTATTGCTAGGGGAGTCCATTTGGACTTCGGTCCAGCATAGTGAAACTTAACCTGATCCTCGCCATTTCTAGGATCGCTGGTGTGTTCCCATCCATTGTTGTGGCTATTATGTCAATCCGTCTCCTTGACGGTTTACTTCAATTTCGCTAACCCTCTACTTTACTGAATGTGGTATTTGTATTACACAAATAAATGCCATTCATTTTTTTCTTAGCTCTCTTCCATTTCCTCTTTCAATTTTCATCCTCACTGAGCTAGTGTCGCGCGCTCAGTCTCGCCAGCAAGAAGGACGCGCCACAACAGGATTCTTCCACAGGCGTTTAATGCGGGTTCGATTTGCAGATGCGGAAAAAGACCCCGAAGCCCCAAACTACTGCTGCTTATATGCGCTCTATGGGGACGTGCTGTGCATTGATTGGTGCGTTCGCCAGAACCCTTATTAGCATACTCCAGGGTGGAGTTATGACTACGTCATCTAAGCAGTGTGCATGCTCTAAGTGGTTGTTTACCACTTAACTGGGCCACCGCCCTGACTGCCCAGCGCCATCTTGTAATGGCGGCGAGAGCTGCGGCTTCCCACAAGCTAGTTCACGTCCATGTCAGCTATCTTTCCTCCAGGTCTTAGCAGGCCCCTTGGCCAACCTTGCTCCAGACTCCCAAGTTCCCATCTCCCTGTTCTTCAGGCTCTGCCTTCCAGCCCATGTGTATCGCACCCATGTCTGTTCTGCCACCTCCCGCCTTTGAGCCCTGTGTTTCTGTTCCACAGAAGTACTGACAGCTTCCCAAAACAAACCATGCTTCCCTACTGGATTCTGCTGCTGTCCTGGTGACCTCAATTCATGTGAACCCTGCACATGTCAAAGAATAACTGGGCCCCACAGGTTTCCTGTGGAGTTGTCAGAGGTAGATCACCAGGCCTTTTTTCGAGGTGCCTCTGGGAGGACCTGGACCTCCAATCGCTGGGTTAGCAGCCCAGTCTGATAAACATTTGCACCTCTCAGCGACTCCCTGCTGTACTCACTGTTTCCTAAATCTGGAATAATGGCAACAGTAATGATACTGGTTCATGAGAGTGCCACGCTGGGGTCTAGGCTTAACATATTACCACCATATGAGGGTGTACCTGGAGAAAAATCTCCACTTTACAGAGAAGCAAACAAAAGCCTGGAGAGGCTAACAAATTTCAGGGGTGTCTTGTCTATGTGGGCAGGCATATTTGATAAGGACACAGAGGGGGAAAAAAGAATAAATGCAAAAGAGCGAATATACACTTAGCATCTACTATGTGTCACGCTGTGCTAGCTTGGAATATGCCTTCCAGATCTAAGACTTTATGATTTGAAAACAAACCTGTCATATATTACTAGAATAGAGATTTTTTTGATGAATGTTTAGAGGACAGACATTTTGAGTCTCATAGACTTCATTTATATGTGTTTTTAAGTCACAGCGTCTTCTGGTTTGATAAGCTAAAGGATTCTCTCATCTGCCCCTTTTCTCATTGTCAGGACTCTGTTTCATTCCTTTGCTTGCCGCTGCTGTCTGCTTTTGAATCGCACAGAACCACTTGCAGGAAGAGCTCTAGAGAATTTGGGAAGAAAGGGGAGGGAGGAGAGACAAAAGGTGTATTTTTTTTCAAGAAGCAGGAAAACATAAGGAAAGTAAAGGTGTTCTCAAGTGTGTCGCCTGCAGCCTTGTCAGGTAACGTTTCTTTAGATGGTGCTGCTCCCCCTCCCACATGCCTAGCTGGCTCCTCATCATTTTAAACATTTCTTTGGGGCCAGAGACATGAAAGTCAACCACGGGTCAAAGGCTGGAATTAGGGGTTCTGGGGCCCTTTGTCTGAGAGCCTCTCTTCTTCTTTGTGTCTGTGCCTGCCCTGGGAGGAGGTACGGCTGGTTCACAATTCCAGTCACATCAGCCTCTCCTGGATGACAGGATCACACCTTCATCCATCCCATTTACATTTCAAACTGCCACCCGCCTGCTCTTGATTAATTATTTAGTAACCCTGGCCACTTGTGAGCATTTCCCAGCTCATATTTCACGCAAAAGGTCCAATCCTTTTCTATCCAGATCTTCTCTCCCTGAATCCATGTGTAGCTTTCCAAATGAAATACTAGGGTATTCAGTGTGCAACCTCTGGTCCTGGGCGCATCGGCCTCCCTTCTTTGCAGCCATTCTCCCAGGCATCCTGCTGGACTGCTGGAGTGGCAGCATGCTCACAGGACCAGAATCTAACCACCCGCCTATCTCTATGACTCCGACCAGCTCTTTCTCCATCAATTATATGTCTTCAATTATTGGTGGAGAGAGACATATAATAAAGGGAGCTATGTGATATAGAATTCAAATGGAACTTGGTATCTCTCCTTCTGGTTGTGGGAAACCTTACACAGTTACTTGATCTTCCCAAGCCTTCCTTTCTTTCCCCCTGCAGGGGGCACGGGATGGTATAAGGGGTAGATGCGCTGAGAGCACTGAGTGCAGCAGCCCCAACCACAGTGGACCTTGAGTGCTGATGGGGAGACAGATGGTGCACTAGTCTTGAAGCTTCCAAGCAATGCAAGTAAACCAACTGGCACTGCACGGATCCTCCAGGACAGGTCGATAGTTTATTACAGTGATCCCTTTCTCCCGGATAAAATTATTACTACTACTGATGTGAGAATGCCATGGTAGAGCAGGCTCAGTCATCTGAAGCAGTGACCTGGCCTTGTTGTTGCTAGACGCCATCAAGGGGGTTCCAACGCCTAGTGACCCTGTGCACAACAGAACGGAGTACCGCATGGTCCCACGCCTTCTTTGCAATTCCTCCTATGCCTGAGTCCATCGTGGTAGTCACCGTGTCATTCCATCTTGTTGTGGGCCTTCCTCTTTTTCACCGCCCTTCTACTTTCTTGAGCAGGTTGTCTTTCTCCAGAGACTCCTCTTTCCTGACAATATGTCCAAAGTACGTAAAACTAAGCCTTGCCTGGACTTAGTCTACTTCAAACCTTGACATTCCAATTCTACCATGGAGTCCTCATGTGACTTCCAAACCCAACCCAACCCAACCCAAGCCAACCTAACCAAACTCACTGCCATCCAGTAGATGTCAGCTTATCATGAGCTTAGAAGGCAGGATAGAACTAGCCTTGTGAGTTTCTGCGACTGCAGCCGGTTAAGGGAGTAGAAAGCCCCATCGGTCATCTCCCACAGAGTGGCTGGTGGTTTCAAACTGCTGACCTCGCACTTAGCGGACCAACACATAACCACTATGCCACCAGGGCTCCCTCATGTGACGTCGGGTAAGATATTTCATTTTTCTGGGCCTCAGTTGTGTTATCTGCAAAGTGGTCCCCAAAGTAGTTCCAGGGATGGAATGAAAATAGTAAAGACATAAAGAAGTAAGCCCCCTGATCCCTAGGAAGCATTCAACACATGATTTTGCTTCTTCACATTATGATAAATTGCAGTGTGCTCATAAAGAAATTCTGATCAATTCTCAGAGACAGAGAGAGAAAGAGAGAGAGAGAGAGAGGTTTAGAGTTTTCCATTCTGTTTCCCAAAGTAACAAAAGGCTTTCAAGACAACAGATAAGAGAATAGAATCTATAGGTTGTTGGCAAGTGAAAACAAACAGAAACCCCTAAGCACAGCGGACATACATTCTCTGCATATTGCATTTGTCTCCTGGTTCTACGGCCTGCAAAAACCAAAAGTCCATCTGTCTCCAAAGACCGAGTCTCATTTCTATGAAAAACAAAAAACCCCAACATTGTCTGGATCGAGTAGTGCAACTTAATTGAGCTGCCTTGAAGCCACACTTGATAATTTCCTTCTGATGTCATCTGTCGAGGGCAAGATGCTGATTTATGGCTGCATCTGCCCTGGCAGGTTAACCCCCATTGCAGGTCGCTCTGCTCTGCTAATTGTCTCCCAACCTTTCCCCATTCCTTGCCCGGTGAAATCACACCAGAGGCTAACGTGCAGCTTGATGCGCGTTGCTCGCGTGTGCCTACATGGGAGGAACAGCTAGAGATGCCCTGGGTACCGCTGCTCTTCTTTTCACAGTGCCGACACAGTCCTGAGTCAATCGGAGAGCTGCTGAGCCCGTGAGTCCATGAGCTGCCCCTGGCCTGGCTCTCCTATTGGATGGAGGCGATTGTGCCTGAGAACACGGAGATCTTGACTCATTTCTCAAGCCATGTTTTGATGTGTGTGTGTCCCATTGCACAGTCACCCGAAGCTATGCAGTGTCCAGCCAAGCACCCCGTAACCCTCCATGTGGCCCACAGCTCACACTTAGGTGCTTTTGTGGCAGATGTGGTATTGACTACCTAGACCAGTGGTTCTCAACCTTCATAATGCCGAGACCTTTTAATACAGTGACTCATGTTGTGGTGACCCCAATCATAACATTATTTTCGTTGCTGCTTCGTCACTGTAATTTTGCTACTGTTATGAAATGGGCGACCCCTGTGAAAGGGTCGTTCGACCCCCAAAGGGGTTGTGACCCACAGGTTGAGAACCACTGACCTAGGCAGTAGTAAGACAACAAAAGGATGAAAGGTATCTATGTTCCCTTTCTTTTGGCTGTTGGCTTAATAAAGGTTTCTATAATTTTGCAGCAATATTGTTTGTCTGTTTGTTTTATTAATAAATCATTTCATTGGGGGCTCTTACAGCTCTTCTAGCATCCATACATCCATTATATCAAGCACATTTGAACATTTATTGCCATCATCATTCTCAAAACATTTTCTTTCTGCTTGAGCCCTTGGTATCAGCTCCTCTTTTTTTTGTTTTTCTTCTAACAAAACAATTTCATATTTAGCAATACAAATAATCATTTAGGGATTATGATTGAATTTTATAAAACCTCAATATAAACCGAAGATGACTTAAAATTGCATTTTCTGCATCAGTGAGTTTCTTGCCTATTTGAGACTGGTTATGTAATATGTCCTGTTCTGAGCTAGTATTACCTCCTTTTGTACTTACAGACTTAAAAAAAAAATTAAATGCTTTTATTGGGGGTCTTACATCTCTTATCACAATCCATACATTCATCCAGTGTGTCGAGCACATTAGCTCCCCTTTTACCCTCCCTCCATCTATGTTCACTGTTTAATGGAAGAAAAAAAAGAAGAAGCAATCAGATCACCAAAGTAAGACAGATTTCATTTGATCCCCAAGTAATTTCCAGGCCTACAAAGGGGTCAAGAAAGTATGTTAGACTTTAGGTTTGAGTCTTCTGTAGGGAGGATGGCTGCCTGCTCAGGTCTCCGCTTAGTGTCCTGCCGGAAGAGAAGCTCCATCTCCCAGCAGAGACGTGACCGGGAGCTGAAGCCAGGAGTGAGTGAAACCTGGTTGCCGAACCTTCTTCCTGTCTACACTCTCGGCAGCTCTCCACATGTGTTGCTCAGAGCCCCAAGGCCACCCCTTAGGACGCCGCCCCTCTGGTTGACCAGGTCTCAGGGCAGCCCAAATATTGCTAGGAAGGATCACCTCATCCTGCCATGGACCCGTAGCCAGCTAGTCTAGTGCACCGATGTGCTCAGCTCTGGACTACGGAGGGCGGTTTCTTCCAATCCTCCTCCTAGAAGTTACACAGATCCAATGAAAGCACACCCGTTAAGGCTTGTACACCAGGAAAACTCTCCTTGAGATGGAATCGGTGACACAATCGTCACAGCAATGGGATCAGGTAGTCACAGATCAGGAGGATGGCACAGGATGGGGCACCTTTTGTTCTGTCATACTGAGGTCACCAGGAGTTGAAACTGGCTCCATGCAGCTAACGGAACCAACAATAACCAGGTTTGTAACATAATAAAGCCGCACAAACATACAAGATGTTAAAAAAAAATCCCTGCCAACTAAATAATAGATTAGTTTCAATCCTAGGGCCAAACTCTGCATGCTGGGCAGCCAACGTCACAGGAGGAGAGGTGGGGGGCTCTGACCCTGAAAATGTGACCTCCCATCAGTCATGGAAGATAATGGCGTGTGCAACAGCCACGGTACCCAGTGCCACCTGGCTGGAAGTGCCTCCCCTCCCCTTTCTTTCTTCTTTTTAGCCTGGGTCGACAGCACAATCCACCATGCCAGCAATTGGTATCTCTGAGACCTGGCTTCTAGGCAGAGAACCTGTCTGAATACATCGCGTGGGTGCTGCCAACCTGGTCCATTGTCCATAAGAAGGAGCTGCCCTGCGTTCAGGGATCTTTGCAAACCAATGCTCACCCAGAGTGAATACTGATGTACACTGGGTCACAGAGAATGCCCCCTTCGTATATGGGGATGACTTTTCAGGGAAGGTTTTGAATGTATTACAGATGGTGAATGCAGTGTTCTTGGGACCAGCACTAAGCCAGATTGTGAAGGTTGGTCTTGGCCTCAGTTTTTTAGTAAATCTGTGAAAACCATGATAATATCCAGGCAAGATGGACACTGGTGGGGCTGACATTCAATCCCGAGCATGTAAATGGAAGTGGGATTATAACATTATTAAATGAAGGTGAATGCTAAAATAAATACTACTATCCCTGGACAACGGGATAGAATATAATGAGCAACCATGACAGGGAGAGTAACTTACTACTACTGAGGATTTAGTTTGACCATTTACCATATGAGGCTAACCATAACTAGGGCTTAAGCAAGATAGAAATTTATTTCTCTTTTACGTAAGAATCTGGCCCCCTAGGTAGTGGAGGCCCATTCGTTTCACTCTGCTCCCCGTTAGCCCACTTCTGGAGAAACTGGGACACACTTGTCTAACACTAGATTCCAGAGATGGCTCTTCTATCTCTCGCTGCTGCTTCTCTCTCTCGTTCGCCCCTCATGTGTTTGAAATGAACTTGCATGTCACCAAAGGAGCCAGGCCCGCTTCAGTTCTATGCTTCTTTCTTTTCTTGCTTCCTTTTTTCTTATGGGTCTACTTGGGTGTTCCGCCCAAGGACAGCTCTCTGCCTAAGAAAAGCACTTCAGCTCTGCCCATCACATGTGCATTCTTGTCAGCAGGAAAGAGGGACGGGGAAGTAAAGATCAAGGTCACATGGCTGCTGTTGCTTAAGAAAGGCCTGCAGAAGGTGTCACACAACACTTTCACTTACCTCCCATGGGTCAGGTCGAAGTCACATGATTACACCTAGGTGTCTTTATTTGTAGTGACCACATGCTCAGCAGCTAACTGAAAGGTCAGCTCTTGGAAAGACGAGACATTCTACTCTCGCAAAGAGGGACAGGGTTGGAAATCCACAGAGGACGTTCTTCCCGGTCCTAGATGATGACTATGAGCTGGAATCAGGTCCATGGCGGTGAGTTTGAGTGAGCGTGGCGCAAAACCCAAGTACGATGGAATAAATGGAGTCGCTGGGGGATGCACCTAGTGTTCTCCGCTGCTAACCGAAAGGCTAGAGGTTTGAGTCCTCTTAGAGATGCCTCAGAAGAAAGCTTGGAGGGGTCTTTCCAGAAATCAGCCACGGAAAGCCCCATGGAGCATAGCCGTACTTTGGCATACACGGTGTCCTGGTGACTGAGTTCTTTTGGCAGCATCTGGAAGAAATGAGAATGAATGGTCTCCACCACACCGTATGATTTCAGAGAGGCGCTTTCTGCTTCCCCCTTGCCATACCGCCCAGCATCTTTAGGCAGGACCTAACATTTCTCAACGGACATCCATTCTACCAGCAAGCTTTCTCATGCTGTGACCGTCTCCAGGTGACCGGTAAGGTTCCCGCTCCTAGCCCCCCTTTGTTCCCCAGATATTCCTGCAGTCCAGCTCAGCGGAGCTCATGGTGAGTTACCTCGGAGAGAGCATTCCCTTCTTTGTTGATATGCATGTTGCTGTCGTTGGCATGTGCTGTCAAGCCGATTCACATCCAACACCACTTTGGAAACCCACTGGGTTTCTTAGACCGCCACCTTCATGGCGGCAGATCGCTGGTCTAGCTCCAGCAGAATGACTGGTGGGTTCACACCACACCCTGTTGGCGAGCAGCCCGTGCTTAACCATTGTGCCATGAGGTTTCTTGCCCAGATTCCTAGATGGAAGTTATTCATCAATATTTCACCGATATCCATCAATATTTACTGAGACTTATTCTATAGTAAATCTTGTGTTCCTAAATGTCTAGTAATTTTTTGTGAGAGCTGATCGATTCATCTGCATCCATGTCCTCTAGGGACTCAGCCTCATCTAATCAGCACAGCTCCAGGGAATGAGTGCTGGCAACAGACCAAAGAAAGGGAGGGGAGACATATGCTGATGCTATGTCCGCCCTGGCGCCAACCGCTCCACCCCACAGCTGAGCCTGTGCCATTTCTGCCACTGTCCCCACCTGGCAGGTGGGAATAAATCTCTGCTGGGAACCCTAATACTGTGAGAGCTGTGCACTCAGTGGCAACCCGAAATGTTGGCGCTTTGACTCTGTGGGAGAAAGATCTAGCAATCTCCTCCCAAGAAGACAGCCTAGAAAGCTCTGGCACTTGGGGTGGCTAAGGATCTAAGTCCTCAATAACATGGCTGTTCACTATGATGATCCCTGTGGAGGAGGCACATTTATATGCACCCTAGTTCTTCAGGGTGTGTAGGTGAGGAATGGCGTTGGCAGTGGTGGTGTTATTGGTGGTGGTAATGGTAGAAAATGCTAGAATAATGGAGAGAAGACAGTCTGAGGAATCCCGTAAGAGGTATGTGCATTTCACTGTAGGTGTTCTGGAGATATAACTTTAATTCACCAAAAGGGACACTATAAAATAAGTTAATGACTTGAGAGCAGCTATAGCTCATTTCTGTGGCTTACCCACAGGACTCGGGCGAGACTGCATGCCGTGCCATTGAAAATTTGACCTGTTGAAGCACAGCCTTTCGAATCCTCAATTCCTACAAGTTCAAATGCGTTAGTATTGACACACTAGAGGTCATGGGAGTGTGGACCCATAAAGAACCGGCTAAAGCCATTTCCTTCTGTACGTGGTGTATCAGTGAAGCACCTGAACTTTAAGATCTGGTCAGATTGACTGGGATCCTAAATCCTGGACCCTGAGAGGATCCAGAGTCTTCCTTCAATTATTGTTCTTAGTGCTTGCTTCCTTGAAGTTCTGTGTTAGCCTCGTGCTTGAAAGCTACCTTATTTGTCCCAGGCCATTTGCGTTTGTAAAAGGTCACTCTTATTCATTGTCCTATCATTCTGAATTTAGGGAGTTAGTAGCTCAATCAAAGGTAGGTAAATGCCTAAGGAGGGTTTACATCTTAGGACATGAGGCATTTTCCTTGCTGTTCTCTTCTTCCGGTGGAATAATTTCAGCTCTATTTATTTAATACATGATTACTCAACAGCTGTGAGTTTATACCAAGACGTGGACTAAAGAATTTTCCTAACCCCAAATGGATTTCCCATGCCATAAGAAATTCTGAAAGGTTAAAATCCCTTTCTCCTGCTACTCTTGTTAGACTGGTACAACAAAAATCAGTCTGTCTCTGTAAAAAGAGATGCTATGGGTCTCCTATAGGCTGGTGATGAAAACTCAGGGGCCCCTCTATGGTTCCAGAAGACAGGCATTTGGGGTCCCTGTTAGGCCAGTGCCCCTGCAGGATCCGGACATGCTGCACTCTTCGGAGGAGGCAGATGCTGACCATTTTGAAGATGATTGGAATGAAACTGTCTGCTATATAATGAATGAGTTTGTCCACTGGAGAAAGTGGTAGTGATGCCTAATGGGTCTCTTTTCACTCCGGCGCACATGGGAAGAGTCTCTGGCCATTGTCTGGGGCCATGCCACTTGTACAGCCTAATGACCCCTGAGTTCTTATTCTTAGCCAGTTAAGTGTGATGCGAGTTTTCCATTTTCTCTCTTTTGCTATAAACCATGTGTTGCCATGATAGGTTTGCAAGATGGAAGGAGACAGAATCCTCCAGACACCAGATGGAGGCGCCTGAGATTTTGCATGAGTGAGATTCAAACTTTTATTAGGTTAAGCCCCTGTTCTTTGGGCCTTTATTTATGACTAAAGCATCAGCGCTCAGAGAATATATAACTCAGACAGCTTTTATTCCATTCTGTGACCGAGGTGCACCCGAAGATCTCGGAAATGTTTCACAACTAGAAGGAAGGAAAAATTCTCCGTACCCTTCTCTGATTTCTGCTGTTTTTCTTAAGTGGCCATCATTTCAAAGAGACTAGGCAATCAGGTGACAGGTACTGAATACAAACACCAACAGACAGAGTTGGAGAGGAGCATTTGGTAGGAGGGTTCTCGCAAACCTCCTCAAGCCTCTGCTTGCCTAATTGATATGCTGGTCTGGACCCCTTCACGCGGACACCGTGCTCCTGCAGGTTAGCAAAAAGGGGAGTGCGGCGCTGAATCCATATGCTACCATTCTGCCTTTCAAGGAAGCCGAGAAGCCGCGGCTCCCATTTCCATGCGTAATTACCCAACAGAACAATTAAACACAAAGCGCACCAGGCTCTAAAATCCCCGGAGGATACTCTGTGTCCATCCTGCTTGAGTCTGAAATCTGCTCTGTGTATCCGCGAGGTGGAACTGCTCGTTAGAGAAGTTGGGGAGGATACACGAACCCCAAAGATGGAGCGCAGAGGAACACATTCTCTTCTCAGAAGCTTTGGGAGTGCCGAACACAGTGCCAGGCAGTCATAAACCAAACGCCAAACCCGCTGCCGCCTGTCCTTCCCGACGTCTGGTGACCCTTTATTGGGGTTCCAAGGTTGTAAACCGTTACAGGAGCCCAATAGCCTCTCCCTACAAGCGGTTAGCCAGGCCAGGCCTGCCTCAGCACCAGTACGGCTCTTTATAGAGCGCCAGGGGAGTATTTATTGATCAAATGGTGCCGCAGACTTGCCAAATAGTAATAGGATTGAGATTTAAGAACTCCCCTGGCTATGTGGAAAAAGAGCATGAGTCATGTCTTCTCTGATCCTGCTTGGCAGCCCTGGGCATTCTAGCCATGCCATGCTGCTGCTGGGCGCTCCGCAGGTGGCGAGAAGGACTACGTGGGCGTGGCCGGGAGTTTGAGCCACCAACCTTTCTGTTAGCAATCCAGGGCTGAACCATGGCGCCGCCCGTGCTCCTCAGCCAGCGAATACCGACTGGCTTCCTCTGGGAGGCCACTGGTGACTCCAGACTGCTGGTGCCCCGCGTGTGACAGATGCACATGTACTAGCTGACTCATATTTGTGACCTGGGCTGATTCTAGAGAGTCCTTTATCTCCAAGGAAGTGTCAAACCACTGCTGGGTTATCAGGAAGCATATCTCACTAAAACCTGTATTTGGTTATACCCCTCCTCTTTGGTCCTTTCTTCGTTAAAATAATACAACATTCCTGCATCCCAACATATACCCCCAATATGTTATTTATACAGATTTCGCTGGTTAAAAACCTATTCATCACAAAGAAAACTGTGATACTCCTAATGGAAGAATCAGAAGTCTTGTCTTTTGAAGAAGTGCCACCTTTGTCATCTGACTTTTGGGAATCCTCCTGCAACACTAGAGAGAATGCTCTTTTGTCTGAGACTTTCCTGTAAGGCAAAAGGGAAAGGCTTGTGCGCTTTTATTTTTTGCCCTTATAACTGCAAGCAGGAGCTTCAAGAACTGTCATGTGTCCTCCGAACTGCTCGGTCATGTGGCAGGGGCAGGCAGACTGTCTCTGGCAGGTGAAGGGTCAAGTGTGCCAAAGTACTATGCCAGTTCTCCATGTGTGTGGATTGCCAATGTTTACTTGTCTTTTGAGACAGGAGAGATGGAACAAATGAGATGATCTCTCTCTCTCTCTCTCTCTCTCTCTCTCTCTCTCTCTCTCTCTCTCTCTCTCTCTCTCTCTCTCTCTCTTGTCTATCTCTCTGTGTCTCTCTCCCTTTCTCCAGAAGGCTCTTTAGGAAAATTTCTTTTAGCTTACCTGACTCAGACGAGCAGCAACTTGTCCATGAACTGTCAGCCCCTAGAACGTCTTCCTCCAACAGTGATCCATTCTGACTAGCCCATTTCCACGTCTGTACCTTTTTATCGGTGTCCCCAAGGCTGCAGCAGCATGCAAGCTCTTCCAGCATCAAATAGGTGGCTTTTGGAGGCTCACGACTAGTTTCCCTCAAGCTGATTGTGGGGAAGCGCTTGGTAGCAAGTCACGTGATAAGAGCGAACCCTGGAGCGAAGGGGAAAATGCATTGTGAATGTGGCCGATGGCACCTCTCTGAACCTCATTTTCCTCAGCTACAAAAGAAGAGGATGGATTATGGCAGCTACTAACCAATAGCATCTTATCATTCATAAGAAATCCTATTCCACAGTAGAAAATCTGTACTGGCAAATGTGTATTTATGTATCTTTGACAATACCACTCTAGACTACTTTTGAGCGAGGTCTAGTCACCTACTGACTGCGCTATCTTCATTTCATATTGATGCCACAGTCTCAATAAGTTAACCATAAGGCTAACACACTGGCTGACTTCCAGCCTTCTCATAACAGAATAGGTTAATTAATCCAGACAATTACTGTCAAGTCTTTGTATTACAGTGCACGTTGTGTGTGTTGGGGGGGTGTTGGGGGGCGGGGAGGTGGCGGGCGGGGGAAGCTGGTTGTGACATTTCTAAGGAAGTTGGGTTTTGTGCAGCTGGCACGGTGAATTTGAGAGTCGGGAAATGGAATTTTTGTCCTACAAATGACCTAAATAACTGTTAGATTTAAATAGTAATATTGGTTGGGTAGAAATCTATTAAAATTATAAAGTTTTGATCAATTGACCAATGTGAGAAAATCCATATCAACTAGCTAACAGGTTTATATAATGTGTTTAGGCAGATAAGTCAGCCAATCCAACTCAAAAGCAGTAGAAAAGGAAACAATTGCACGCCCCAGAGACACTTATTGAGAAGCAATGTGTTAATATGTTTCTGTTATAAAATGCAATAGCCAGGAGAGACAATGTCTATATGCAACTTTGGCTTCTCCCCTGTGGGTCTCTATTACTTTGATAAAATTGGGAGTTGAATGGTGACTCAATAAATTTAGAATAAATTGGGACAACTAGGTCCTCAGGGCATACCTTTGTAGCTCCTTTAATCTCAGATTAATAATTTTAGAATTTTCTTTTTCTTTTCAAGTCCACGATCTTTAAAGTAGACTTGTGCTGCATCTGGACTGTGGAATCTGAGAGAGTTTGAAGATTCTGCAAATTCATCTTGACTATAAAAGTACCTTCCTTTTACCTATAATCACGGCCTCATTGCCCAAGCTCTGTTGATGGAATCTCTGCTTTATCTGACGCTCTGAGATATTTCTGTTATTGAGGTACTCTTCAAATCTTCAAGCTGTAGGTAGATAACTTATTTATCCACTGAACCCCGAATGAGAATTCTGGCATGCTCATTAGTCTTCTCACAAACCGAGTCTGTAAAGCTTCCCCAACACAAGTGAGAACCAGATTTTATGAGGACCTGAGACCAGCCAGGAAAGTTTAACAAAGAATAAATTTCAGAATGGCAAATTTTCAGTTGTGCAAAGGACATTGCTAAACCTTCTGGGTTGGAAGGCATCCTGATCTACCTAATTCTATTTCTGAAACTGCATATGTGCTTTGAAACTCCATTTAGATCCAGCTCTTGCAGTTAGAGATGGAAACCATATGTGTGTCTAAGACCCTTATGTTTTGGCTTGGGGAGTCTTGGATTGTGTTTTGATTTCCAACTCGGCATCATTTTCGGATCTGGAGGAATCCTGCATACACCCTTGACCTTCCGTGCCATACAGAAATGGTTTTTATATTTTAAATCTATTACTATGCTCCCAAGAGGAATCCCATTTACCTCTGTCTACAAAGGTGCTGTGGTTTTCCATTCCACCCCCCCCAAATTAGACTACATAAAACAGAGTTCAGAAGTAAATAAATGGAAAATTCAGGCTTACAATGTTGTACACAGGTGAACTAACTAGGATTTTGTTTATTGCTTATTTGAATTCCTAGGCTCTTTATTCCTATATCTTTGATTCATTTCTATAAGATCACACGTCGGCCTTCTGCACTATGTACTCAAGAATTATGGGTATGCACTAGTGTGAAGATGGTTAGCTATTCACCAAAATCTATATTCCCACTTTTTCAAGTTAATCCTACAGTTGTAGCTGCGTATGTGGCTTTTGGTTAGGGGCTATGCCTCAAGCTGTCCTAACATCCATCCATGCCCTGGGCAGTGGGAAGTGAGCAGAAGGGACGGAGGACATCTAGACCTTCGTTGTGCATGTTATGCTGGCTTCCTGTGAGTAGGCCCCTGATTCCTGGTGACTCTATGCTCGAGGGAGTAAACACTGTGTGATCCTGTGCCACCTTCATGATGGCTCACTCATCAAACTGTTGTCACCCGCAGGGCTTTACTGGCTGTGGTTCAGAAGTAGATTTCAGTAGCCTTTAGTCCTAGGTCCTCACACATCCCCTGTCCCTTTGGCAGAAGCTGACATACAGAATAACAACTATCTCTGAACATGAAGATGAGAGCCAGAGCCTGATGGTGGATAAATAAATGGGTAGAAGAAGCCAAAATCCTCTAATACTTTCTGGGTGGCCGCCTGTCGACACTGGGCTACTCTATGGGAGAAGACAGGGGTTTCTTTGCTCTTATTTTGGCTATTGTCCTAAAAATGTTTCTAGAAAGGTAGGATTTATATAATCATGCTTCAAGAACCAAGGAGATAATCATGAGCTGTGCTCACATGGAGCCATTCAGCCAATCAGTTTTCTTTTCTTTTCACCTTGTAAATTAAAGCTTTCTGTCTTTAAAAAAAAGGCATTTTATTGGGGGCTCCTACGACTCTTATCACAATCCATTTATCCATTCATGTTGTCAAGCACATTTGTAGCCATCATCATTTTCAAAACATTTTCCTTCTTCTTGAGCCCTTGGTATCAGCTTCTCATTTCCTCCTCCCCCTCCCCCTTCCCTGCTTCACGAATCCTTGATTATTTATAAATTATTATTATTTTTCATGTCTTACACTGACCCATGTCTCCCTTCACCCACTTTTTGGTTGTCTATCCCCCTGGGAGTGGGTTATAGGCAGATCATTGTAATGATTCCCCCTCCCCCCCCTTCCCCTTCCCTTCCTGGTATGGCTACTCTTAATATTAGTCCTAAGAGGTTTATCTGTCCTGGATTCCCTGTTTTTCCAGCTCTGGTCTAGCAGGATTTGTAAGGGAGAATTGGGGTCATGATAGTGAGGGTGGGGTAGGGTGGGAGGAAGCATTAAAGAGCTAGAGGAAAGTTGTATGCTTCATCGGTGTTATTCTGCACCCTGACTGGCTCATCTCCTCCCTGCCACCCTTCTGTAATGGGATGTCTAATTGCCTACAGATGGGCTTTGGGTCTGCATTCCACACTCCAACTCAGTCACAATGACATGATCTTTTTTGGTTCTGGGTCTTTGATGCTTGATAACTGATCCCATCGACACCTCATAATCACACAGGCTGGTGTGTTTCTTCTATGTTGTCTTTGTTGCTTCTCAGCTAGATGGCCACTTGTTTATCTTGAATCCTTTAAGACCCCAGATGCTGTATCTTTTGATAGCTGGGCACCATCAGCTTCCTTCACCACAAACAAAATAAAGAAATTTATCAAGAAAAATTAGTCAGTGTGATTATTTAACATCATGATAATTTGGAGCCGGAAAGGACTTTAAGGTTTATCCTACAAGGTGTTGGCATTGCTGGTTTCTATGGATTCCACTTCAATTCATGGTGAGTGTGCATCCAATAGACTGAAGCCATGCCCAGTCTGGCATTATCCTTTAATCATCAACATCTTAGCCAAGCCCTCCTTGACCCTCTGCTTCACCAAACATGATGCCCTCCTTCAATGTCCACTTCTTTTTTCTGAGGACATATCTAAAGCAAGTTAGTCAAATAGTGTTCCCTTCTGATAAATAAGATTTTCATTGGCTAATTGTTGCTAGTAGATCACTAGGCCTTCCTTGGCCTGGAAACTCCACGGAAGCCTGCTGACCATTGGCCAACGTTTTAGCATCACAGTAATATGCAACCCACCATAGTACAACAAATGGACATGCTCATGTCTACACACCCACTGCAAAACCAAATCCATTGCTGTTGAGTAGAGTACAGCTTAGAGTGACAGAGTTTGTTCTGGTGGTAAGCAGTTCAACTACATTACTAGGGTTTCTCTTAGGGTCTCATAAAATAGTGCAATGGAAGGATTTTTGCAGTGATTGTTCTGTACTAAGAAATAATCATTCATATAAGCTATGCTGGATGGATAGGAGCCCTGGTGTTGTTGTGATTGTGCATTGTGTTTCTACCTGCAAGGTCAGCAGTTCAAAACTGCCAGCCACTTGACGGGGGAAAGACAGGGCTTTCTATTCTCATAAACAGTTGGTCTCTGAAACGCACAGGGGCAATTCTACTCTGTCCCAGAGGGTCTCTATGAATCTGCATAGACTTGATGGCAGTAAGTTCTTAAGAGAATAGTCCTGGTGGCCTACTAGGGTCCCCTTTGGATTGCTGCTTGAAAGGTCAGCAGCTGGAACCCACCAGATGGGGCTGTCAGCTCCTATGAATATGCGCGGTCTTGAAAACCCAGAAGATCAATTGTACTCTATCTAAAAGGGTCAGCATGAGTCAGAACCAACTTGACCATTGTTTATTAAGAGGCCTGTTGGGGTTGTGGGTGGGTGTGTTAGACAGGCTTATATAGAGAGATAAAACCAGATTGCTGATAATTATATATATTTATAAAGATAGATAGAAAGATAACACAAGAAATGAACTGTTAAATTATATACCGATGAAGACCGAGGATCGCAGTCTTCGGTATGATTACAGCTGAATGTAAAGAAGACCAAAATCCTCACAACTGGACTGAGAGGTAACAGCATCCATAATTAAAGGAGAGCACAATGGAAGTGGTCAAGGATTTCTTCTGGCTTGGATCCACAATCACTGCTCATGCAACAGCAGTCAAGAGATCGAAAGACTAGTTGCCCCGGGTGAATCTTCTGCACAAGATCTCTTTATAGTATTGAAAAGCAAGGATGTTTCTATGAGGACTAAGGTGCACCTGACCCAAGCCATGGGATTTTCAGTTGCCCCATAAGTATGTGAAAGTTAGACATTGGTAAAGAAACTCAAACGACTGATGCATTTGAATTAGGATGCTGGCAAAGAATATTGAAAGTACCATGTCAAAAAGACAAACAGATCTGTCTTGGAAGAAGTACGACCAGAGTGCCCTTAGAGTCAAGGGTGATAAAACTTGGTCATGTATACTTTGGACATGCTGTCAGGAGAGAACAGTGCGTGGAGAAGGACACTGTGCTTGGTAAAGTAGAGGGCCAGGGAAAGGCCTGGACAAGGTGAATTGACAGAGAGGCTGCAACAATAGACTGAAGCAAGGGAACAACCGTGAGGGTGACGCAGGACCAGATGATGTCTTGTTCTGTTGTGCATCCGGTCACTGTGGGCAAGGACCAACTCGATGGTACCTAACAACGAAGTGTCAGGTGTCTCTTTAGGAAGTCCACTGATTAGGAAGAGTCAGCCTTAGATGAAATAAGCATCTTCAGAACATAGTTCATCTAAGAATTGATTTGGGCCGTTTAATAACCGAAGTAGAAACATTCACGATTGATTTACTACAGCTATCAGTATCAACTCTAAAGCCGATCAAAATAAGCAGGACACCTGAATAGCAGGACTCAGTTTTCCTGCTACATATTTTTAATTTCTGCAGCTTGTTGTTTTCATGAGTTCATGCTTGTGTACATGAAATGAAGTATGTAGCTAAAAATATTATGCATAGAATGCAAATTCTCATTCCAGCAATAACCTAAGTAATTTATATTACATGTTTACCATATTAAATAAAAATGTGAATGCTGAGTTAGTTAAATGCCTAAGTGAGTAAATAGAGATTGGTAAATATATAAGTATGTACATGATAGTCAGTGACCGAGCCATTTATTTGATAAGATTCAGACAATTTCTTGGGTTTTATTATTCTTTGGAATAATTCGCTTCATGGGTGTGTGGCCACCAATTTTATCTCAAACATGGTCAACCATCTCACTTACGCTTGCCATTTGATTTTAAGGAATAACCATCTGGAGCAGAAATATGATTGGTACTTATTGCAGAAATTATTATTGTTCAAGGTCATCCCACTCTAGTGATATATCCCTGGGATGTACATCACTAATGTCACATTCAATTTGAAGGATACATTTTTTTAGCTTTTATCTTCCATTTTGGTATGCTCTTTCTGCATTTTTGGGGGAGAGGAGATTATGATTATTGTCTGTGTTTCTTCAATGGCTCAATACTATATGGGTCTAACCCTTTTATCCACTGTCTTCCTTATTGTAGTTTCTGGTTTCATTTCTGTCTCAGAACAGCATCCTTCTGCTTACTGCTGAAGTTCAGATTCACTCATTTATTAACATCTCCACTTGAATGTCTCATTGTACATCCAGAATGTCTGCATCTTCCCTTCTCCCTTCCAAACCCACCTCTCTGTTCATAGTCTCTCTCTCTCCATCCAGTTGCCCCAAATTCTTCACTCTCTCAGCTTTTCTCGACAGTCAGCCAATGCCACGTCAGTCTGGGATTATTCAGCAAATGGACTGAACATTTCACAGTCTATGGGGTAGGGTTTCCTAGAAATGAACTCTACGATTTCCCAAATTGTATTATCTTACTTGATGAAGTCTAATGGTTGAAGGTATAGATTTGGAATTAGATTTCTTCAGTTCGTATCCCTGCTCAGCTCCACTCACTAGCTCAGTGACTTTGGTCATGTTACTCAAGGTCTCAGGCCACAGGTTTTCCATCGCAAAATGAGGAGAATAGATTCTACTTGTCAAATTGATTGGATTCTCCTGAAGGATGAGTGTGAGCAAAGGGATCTACTTGAGTAGCTTAAATGAGAATGTGATCTGAGACAGCAGGAGGGAGGGACAGGAAAAGTGAAACTGGGCAATAAGGAGCCAATAGGATGTATGTGTTAGGACAACCACTGCTGAGGGCAACACACTGATCCAACTGTCAGGGCTTGACATGCTCTAGTGAAGATACCATAGCTGGCATGCAACTGTGATTGGTTATGCTGCAGGAGCTCCCATTGACTTGCCCAGCTTCATGTGGACTTTGCTGGAGCTGGAGAGATGTACTGAGTGGGAATATTCTGGAACTACTGCCCTCCCAGTAGTCAGTGCTGTAGGGTCATTATGAATTGGCATTGACTTAATGACAGTGAGGGTTTCTTGTTTGTATAATCTTTACACCTTTAACTTGTGGACAATGAACTCATCTTTGCAATTCCTCCCAGGGTGCATTAAGGCTTTTGATCTCCTATCTTGGTTGTGTTATTGTTTTTTTCCCTCTCTTTGTGTGATAGAGAAAGTTGGGGTGGATGACTACCTACTCCATAGTGACCCTTACTCTACAAGTAATCAAGGTCTGTTATCAATTAATGACCTTCTAGAATGTAGGGAAATGGCAGCGATATGGGTCTTCCTCTCATTCTAAGATGAACTTGGGTCAGGGCTCTGTTTATCACCTGTCTCAGTCTATGTCTCAGAAACACAAAGGGGCAGTTCCAGTCTGTCTGATAGAGTCACCACGAGTGGGAAATCATCCAAGGGCAGTGGGGTTTTACTCTGTGAGGCCACGATGACATTTTGGATGCATCAGGCAAGACCCTGTGTTCATCTGACCTGAAGAAGCCTACCTAGCCCTCTTCTCCAGTGATCAGTCACCCTGCAGGAAAGCATCTGGGGAGTGTTTATTGTATTTATCAGCAGGGAGTGATGCGCCAACTCTTGGGCAACATCCCTTACATTGATTTCTAGGTCACCGAGGTGACTTAATCCTGAAAATTGGGAGGGGCTTCCCTTGTCCATTGTGATGGCTTATGTCATCCTCTCTCCACCAGTAAGCATTACGATTTTAATATTTAAGTTAATAGCATACACACTGGGCAGCACTTTTGTTGGTTGTTTACCTATGATTAGCTGAAGATACAGATCCTGGAAATCAGACATCCCAGTTGTTAATCTGACCTTAAATGATCATTATATTAATCACAACCACCTCACTGATGATGGGTAATTGAAGTCCTCTGCTATTCTGAAATCCGCTCACCCCACATGATGCAGGTCTTTCCATTGTTAACTCGGGTCTACCAAGGACAGCCAGCACTGAGCAAAGCCAGAAGCCCGAGGCCCTTCTGAGGGCACTTTCTGGTTATGTAAGGGTAAAGTTCCAAGCCCACTCAGGGGATAGCGTCTGGGAGTGGGTTCTCCAGACTGCCGACATAATAAATTCCTGATAACATTGTCACCTCCGTGAGCCTGCGCCTCTTTCCCCAACGGTGTGCTGAGACAGCCTTCACTGTCGGCCACGCCTTGTCCAAGCTTCAAGAGTTATGAAAAGCAGCCGTGAGAGCTCGTGCGTCATCACCCATGGCAACAAACCCTGCCGGCGCAGCGTTATCGTTGGCTCAGCCTGTCCCGCACTCACGGTCCTGGTTTCTCCTGGCACAGAGTAGCCGGGTCTGCAGTTCTTCCAGCACTGAAGCGATTGTACTCCAATCAGGAGGCAGCGAGTGAGGTGTCGGGGTAGAGAGGGGATCCTGAGGAGCCCAGCTTCAGCGTATGGGAGCCAGGTCTTCGGGGAGATTGCTGTGGGTTCAATAGTCAGGGAAAGGCTGCTCTCTTTAATCACCCTGGAGGGTGTTGCTTCTGTCAATGCAGAACTTTAAGAAAATCTGGGAATCATCTATCAAATGCTGACTCCTCCCTCCCAAGGTGTCAAAGATTTACTCTAGGCATCTTGGCTTCGACATAGGAGACAAGCCTTGAGTGGACTGTCAGTTTCATTTGCATTCCAGCTCCTTTTACTAAGACTGGATCGCTGGGTGTCGCAGATGGTGAACACTGTAAGCTGATCACTGAAAGCCTGGAGGGCTGAGTCCACCAGAGGCAGTCTGAAGAAAGGCCTGGCGGTCTCCTGAAGGAGTAGCCACTGAAAACTCTGGAACACCGTCTGATGGTGGCTTCATGAGTCAGAGTCAACTGCTTGCAACTGGTTTTTAGGGTCCTGCAGCGTGTCCTCTCAAAATGATGCCATAGATAGAAAGCCCCTGGCTAGTCAGCCTGCCTGCAGGTGAGGAGTGATGCAACTGAGCTCAAAGAGTCCAAATCTTGAAAGAAAGCTCGCATATTTCGCAAACTACAGTGACCCTTGCCCCATGCCACTGAAGTCCCTCTGTTGTTGATCACGGGATGCTCCACCCTCCTCTAGTGTTGCACCTTAATCAGTCACAGGTAAGAAACTCAGTCTTTTGATTATACCACCTCCACTACCCCCTCAAAGGAGCCCTGGTGGCATCATGGATTACATTTTGGTTTATACTAAGCTTACACCAAACTGCATGGTCAGCAGTTTGAACCTACCAGCCACTCTACTGGCAAAAGATGAAGTTATCTGTTCCCATAAATATTTACAGCCTGGGAGACCTTTACAAGGTTGCTATGAGTTGGATAGACTTCATGGCAGTTGGTCTGTTTTCTCACCCCTTGAAATAGCTTCCTGATTGCCAACAGTTTGGTCAGTGATCCAATTCCAATATTTTCTTCTAAGCATCCACTTCCTAAAGTTACCCCTTATACCAAGTTTCTGAGCTCAGATCCCTTGAAAGCAGAGGCCAAGGCCAAGGTTTACATATGAGTCATCTCTGGGAGTGCGATTTCACGGAAGGAGTGCCAATACAAATGGCGCTTAGAGATGACGATGTTAGTTAGCCCAAGCTGGCTGCTGTGTCTTAGGGGACCTTACAAAATGTGTCTAAGGACAGTACACCATTTATTCCAGGTTGTCCCATGGTGTGTTAATGCCCTTGCATTTCTTTCCTAGAACAAGAAGTGAGAGGTGTGTGGAGCCGATCTGAAGGGAAGCATTGACACCATGGTGCAAAAAGTGCTCCAGGCAGGCGCCGAACGGATGCCCGTGGCAGCGGTTGCAATAAGGGACGACGTCTGAAGGATCTGCGTCAGTAACGCATGCAGGGCTGCTGTACAGTCACAATGAATGTGTGCAAAGCACTTAAAAGACCGAGGGTGTGTGGCAGCCTGTCAATAGCTGCCAAGTGTGATGGTGATGGTAGTGGTGATCATGATATTTCTGTCCTCAAGGAAGCGAACCACGCAGCCAAGTACAGACTGAACGTGCTTGTCCCTCGCCTGACAATAGGACGAATACTACAGATGGGCCTTTGAAGTTGCTTCCAGATGTTCGTCAGTTTTGGCAGGCCCCCAGGCCGAATTGGATACCCCTGAGGGCATAGCGTTTAAAAAGGTGTGCCTTAGAATTCCACGAGTCAGGAGTTGCACTGTCCCTACCACGGTCACCAGCAGTCCCAGCTTCTTCTTGGGTGGAACCGCCCCATCGGCAGTCCAAGGTCCCAGTCTGCATGGAAGCAAGATGGGTGGGTTCACACCCCTGACCTTTTGCAGCCGATTGCTTAACTATTGTGTGACCAGGGCTTCTGTGTCTGAGCTTACTTTCTTTATTTGTAGCTAACTTGGACCAGGTTGGATTGATGAAGGCAAAAATGTATTTCTTAAACTCGTTTAGACTAGAGTCTTGTGGAGCGGAATTTGAAGGGAGGAGAGAATAGTAGGAACCATGGTATACCTCAAGGGGGTGCTGGTCACATGTGTTGAAAGCTGATCTTGGGTTATGCTCTAGGGGGCACAATTCACGCTACCAAAACTAAACCCGCACGGTGGCCATCAGTCAATTTTTACGTATACGGAGCAGAACACTATAAATCCTTACAGATGGAAACTGCCACATCGTTCTCCTGGAGAGTGGCTGATGGGTTTGAACCACTAACCTCTTGGTTAGGAGCCAAACACTTACTCACAATGTGAATGTTCCCTGGAAGTGTGCCATGGCAGTCCTAGTATGGGACAAGTCACATGGAGATTGACTAACAGTACTACCCAGCATAGTATCTTTCCTACTTCCCATGTCTGAGTTCTCCAATGCTGCTATTATAGAAATATCATACGTGGGTGCTTTTAAACAGATACTTAGTTTCTCAGAGTTTAGGTTACAGAGAGTCCAAATTCAGGCTTTTCCTCTTTGTCGACTCTGGGGGTGGTGGATGGTGGGGTATCCTTGTCCAGTTTCGGTTTCTGTAACTTTGGAGCTGTCCATGTGACTGCACACTCTCTCCCCATCTCTGCCTGCTCGCTGCCATGGTCTGTTTGATCTCTTTTCTATCGCAAAAGAGATGGCTTCAAGACACATGCTACAGGACATCCTTATCATAACAAACAAAACCCATTCCCCATGACCATAGAGGTTGGGATTTACAACCCATACTTTGGGGGAGGGGACACAATTCAAACCATAATATTTAGTTCTTCATTTTGATGGTTGTGTTAGTCTGGGTGGACTAGAGAGACAAATTCATAGACACTCATGTGTATAAGAGAGAGCTTTATTTAAGAGAGTAAGTGTATATTAAGAAAACATCCCAGACCAGTCCAGATCAAATCCATAAGTCCAATATTAACCCATATGTCTGATACCTGTCTATAGATTCCTCTTCAGACTCAAGCAACACATGAAATGACCCTGAATGCAGGAAGATCACAGGTCAGTGGGTGGAAAGTCTTGTGGATTCAGTGGTAGTGGAAGAATCTCAGAGTTGGTGTGGGTCTCCACATGGCTCCTCTAGCTCCAAGGCTCTGGCTTCATCAGTATAACTCCATGCAGCTCGTCAACAGATATGTCTTACAGTGAGAGTGTGTGTTCTGCCTCCAGGAGGAAGACCAGAGTTCTCCTATGTCTCAGGAGAAGGCCATGACACACAAAGGGCTTATTGGCTATGACCTGATTGATAGGCTAGGCTCCACACTTTCACAAATTCACAGGAGGTTATGTAACTGCCACAATGGCTAATCACGATCTTCCATCTTCCAATCACAGCCAGGGTCTTGTTGCTCCGGAGTGCATACGTGTTTTATGTACTCTACTGCAGCATTCTTATGCCTATAAATTTAAGATCGACTTTGGAAAGCTGCATCATCACAAACAAGGAGCAAAGTCTTTGCTGAGTGTTCTTATCTTGTCTTATGCTATATATATATATATATATGAAAGCACATTACATGATGAGACAGTATTGAGGTGTTTTCATATATTTCAAATGTGTTAACTTATTATATTGACAACCACATTCTATTAAGTTTACTGAGACACAAAAACACATTAGGGTTAACCACCAAGTGAATTATTAGTAGGGTTGAATACAAATTGCAGGGATTTAAAGGTTGAATAGAAATTATAGGAACTTAAAATGTATGTGCTCAGAAAAGGGTTTTAAAAGACATGTTGGTTCTGGAGCATATCTAGCCTGGATTTGCTCAACAGAAATCGTCTTTACAATAAGCAAGTATGCCAACAGTTGCCGGGATAATTGACATCTTTTGCCTATTTCACCAAAATATTTTTTAGTTTGTTAAAGAAGAGAAGGAAATACATTTGTCAGCCATAATGAGTTTTAAAGAGGTTCTATAAATGCGGGTGTGCCTCAAATTAAGAAAGCCAGACATTTAAATAGTTGACCTTACAGAGCACATAAATTAGAGGGTAATTACTTAAATGTTCTTCAGTTTGTGAAAGGATTTACAACAGGGTTCCTCTAAATAGCTAAGTCTCTAGTGAATTTAAATTAATGGTGTGTGTGTGTGTGTGTGTGCATTTTGAAATTAATTCCTTTTTTCACTTTTTAAAGAAGTATACCTGTTGCATGAAACAAGGTGTGTCATAATTAAGAAGAACTGCATAATTTTCCATTTTAGTAAGCATTTTTTCCCAAGTCATGTAAAAACTAATATTTACCAAGCCTCTTTTCAGGAAGAATTATTCAGTAACAAACTGCCAGGGAAATGCTGAGTTTACTTCATTCAGTCTACTGTATGTTATTTGGGTCATGACAGAAAAGACTTCAAATAAGTCTAGCGGGCACCTCACTAAGCTTTCCCTGGAAGTAGGGGGGTGTGGAAGGTAGTGAGAGTAGAATATTCTGGGGAGTCCTGGGTTGCCTTGGACTCAGCATTTCTGCTTTGGAATTGAACGATCTCAGGTGTTAAAGACCAGTGAGAACAAAAAGGGGAAGAAACTCAGCACTGTGGTCCAGAGTAAGAGTTCAAACCCTTAGTTACACATTGTGTAATGAAATGACATGGGATGCAGCCAATGAGGAGGGGAAAACATATATGTTTTATGTTTGATTTTTACTTTAAGATTGTTGTTCTCAAGAGTACACTTATAATTAATCGAAGTTGCCTTTAAAGACCAAATATTATGAACATTATTTTTAAGGAGGTTGCTCTTTTCAAGTCCGAAAAATTTACACCAAAATCATTGTTCCCAATCTTTGATCTGCTCCTTATTGACATTCCAAATGAGATGTTTCATTATTCGTTTATCTAGAAAATATTTATTTGTGTCCTATTTTATATCAGTCTCTGTTCTACTTACTAGAGATATAATTATCAATGACAGAGACAAAATTTATCCTAGATGGTAGAGATGAAAATAGTAACTAAGATTAAAAAGCTGTAAAAAATATTCTTGATGAAGTTAGGTAACAAGAATGTAGTATTTATTATATATTTATCTCTCTGTCTCTACCTATAGCTATATATATCACTGCCATCCAGTCCATGCTGACACATAGTGACCCCCTGTGGGTTCCCAAGACTGTAATTTTTTTTCAGGAGTAGAAAGCCCAATATTTCTCCCTTGGAGTTGATGGTAGGTTCAAACTGTTGACCATGAGGATCACAGCCTAATGCACAACCTAAACACCACTATATGTATATGTGTATATATACATACCACTATATACACACACCATTATATATACACACCCTTATATCACCCTTAAATCACTACTCTATTTTTCTTAGTATTTTGTAATTAAAATGTCATCTGTATTTATGAAATAAATTAAAATGAAATCAATATCCATGAAGTTGATTCCAACTCAATCGCATCCCCATGTATGTTACAGTTGAACTGCATGCACAGGATCTTTGGTGGTTGATTTTTAAAGTATATTGACAGGGCTTCATCTTATGTCCCTTCAGGTGTACTTGAACTATCAATCTATCAGCCATCAAAGAAGCATGTTATATTTGTGCCAGGGACTCCAATTGTGATATTAGACAGTGAGAAAAAGTTTAGCAAAGTTGAATAATGGTGTGGTAGCCAGTTCCTAATATTATCCTCAGTCAAACCAATAGAGTACCATTCACATGATCGAGTAGGATATATGCTAAGGCTGTCCTGTATGAACACGCGAGTACAGAGGGAATGATGGCAATCAATAGGAAGATTAAATGATAAGAGATGCCGCAGTTTCCATCTTGGTTGCCTTCTCTTTCTTGGGTCACTTGATCTGGGAAAATCTACTGCCATTATGCGCACAATCCCATATAAAGGTTCAAATGGTGAAGAACTGAGTACTCTTGCCAATATCAAGGCAGAAAGCAGGCCTGTAGTCATGCGTGTGGGTGTGGAAGGAGCACTCAGCCCAATCAAGTCTTCAGACGACTGCAATTCTAGCTCACGGCAACCTCATAAGGGAGCCTGAAACAGAATCCCTCAGTTAAGCCTTTCCTAGATTCCTGATCCTTAGAAACTCTGTCATAATACTTGTCTGTCGTGGGAGTCACTATGTCATGGGGGTAATTTGTTATGCAGCAATAGACAAGTACTGATGCATTATTTTCAAATAACGAAAAGGCAACACTATAGTAACCACTATCATGTATGGAAATTGGTTCTCTTTGTAAAGGACTGTGAGCCAAAGTATACTTCTCAGTATCCCCCCTACCCCACCTCTTGGCACTTTTGTTAGACATTGGGCTGCTAATTGCAGGGTTCTTGTGCAAATCCACCAAGTGCCGCAAGGGAGAAAAATGAGGCTGCCTCTGATGTGCAGGCTTGGCCTTAGAAACCCTCAGTAGAAGCACTGTGGATCAGACAGACTTGATGGTGATGGGTTTGGCTTGGGATTTTGATTTGTTTTTCTTTCACTTGTTAGAATTACTACTGTTCAAACGTGCACTGTCATAGAGACATGAATAACTTCAGCATGGCTATTTGGCTTTAAAGAAGTACCCACCCATCCCCTTTTGCTTCATCCAGATCCCATCCCCTTCACTGAGTCGCAAATAATTGCATTTAACGGAAGTTACTGGTAGTTAACTAGTAAACTTTTGAAATACAATCTCTCCAGAGACTCTGAGAAGCAGACAGATGGGTGGTTTACCCTTGCTCTTTCAGTATATTTTTGAATGGCATTGCCTTTCATACATAGGGTTTTTCCAGTTTGGGATGATAATTCATATAATCACCCTATTGAGGAATAAGACACTCACCAAATTGCTCTGTTGTTACTATAGGTGCCCTGTAATCAGTTCGGAACCACAGTGACCCTGTGTGCAATAGAACTAAACATTTCGCGGTCTTGTGCCATCCTCAAATCCTCTCTGCGTTTGAGCTCATTGTTGCAGCCACGTGTTGTCAGTCTTTCTCGGTGAGGGTCTTCCTATTTTATTTGCTGACCCCTTTACCTCACATGATATCCTTCTTTAGGGACTGGCCTATTCGGATGATGACAGGTACGTGAAATAAAGTTTCACCATTCTCATTTGAAGGATCCTCATTGTGTTTTATTTTTTATACTTCATCCAAGATAGATTTGTTCATTATGCTGGCGGAACATGGTGGCGGATATTCTTCACCACACCACAATACAAAGGCATTTGATTCTCCTTTGGTCTTCTTTATTAATTTCACATAAATATGAGTGAATGGAGATACTATGATTGGATTAGGTGCAACCTAGTCTACAAAGTGACCTATTTGCTATGTAATACTCTAAGGAGGTTTGTGTGTGTGTGTGTCATAGATTTGCCCAATGCAATGTGTCCTTTGGTTTCTTGACTACTGCTTCTATACATATTGATTACGGAACTAAGTCAAATCCTTGCCAGCTTCTATCTTTTCATAATGTTTCTTATTGGTCCAGTTGTGAGGACTTTTGTTTTCTCTACGTTGGGCTGTAAACCACAGTAAGGCTATAGCTTTTTAAATTCATCACTGAATGCTTCAAGTCCTCATAGGTTTCGGCAAGCAGTATTGTGTCCTCTTTCAACTGTAGGTTGCTAATGAGTCTTTCTCTAATCCTGATGCTGTGCTCTCCTTTATATGAGGGGTAAACTCCACAAACAAACAAACAAACAAGCAAACAAACAAACCAGAATGGAAAAAAAGCTCCCTGGGTGGAGCTTTCATAGTACACATTTTCCCTGATAGGTGAGCATCAAGCAACCCTCTCTGAGTTAGTGTACCCAGTGGGGTCACCTGGGAAGGTTCCCTCTGGTAACAGCGAATTTTTTGTTGTTGTTGTTAAAGCAGTTTTCACTCAAACCTTGTTCTTTGTGATGACTGATTTAAGAGAACAGTGTGATGTTGAACACAGCTTACACTATGGGAAAAACTATAGGAACACAGCTTACACTATGGGAACACAGCTTACACTCCGTGGGAAAAACTCAAGTGTATGAGTGGGTTTCGCATTTAAAAAAGGTGAAATGTCTATTGATGATAAACCTCATTCTGGACATCCACCAAGTTCCTGAATGGACAAGAATTTTCATAAAATTAATGTGCTTCTGCTCAAAGACCAACCATAGACCATTGAAGAGATGGGGAAGTTATCTGGACCATCTTGGAGATCAGGTCGGTACATTTTAAGAAAAGATTTGGGAATGAGAAGGGTCACTGTGAAATTTGTGCCTCTGAGCCTGAGTGGAAACATGCCCCGCTTTTAAAGGACAGCTGCACAGTGACCCATCCTTTTTCCAGGTCATTACTGGTGACGAGACACGATGCTTTGCTTACAACCCTGAAAGCAAACACCAGTCAAGCTAGTGGAACATGTTATCATCCTCTTACCTTATAAAAACTTGTCAAGTGAAATCAAAGATCAAGACAATGCTTATTTGCTTTTTTGATGCCAGGGAGATAGTGCATTTAGAGCTCATTCCACCAGGTCAGACTGTTAAACAAGCTTTCTATTTAGAGGTTCTGAAAAGACTGCATAACAGTGTGCGAAAAAAAAGACCTGATTTGTGGCAGATGGGCATCTGGTTTTGCCACTACAACACTGCACCTGCTCATGCAGCCATCTCAGTGTGCCAGTTTTGGGCAAAAATACAGTCCCACGTACCTCTCTTGCCCCACGTGCCTTACTCACCTGACCTCACTCAGTGTGGCTTCTTTTTATTTCTGTGAATGAAGAGGGATATGAGAAGCCAATGATTTGATGACATAGAAGAGGTTAAGAAAAAAGTGAGGGAGGTGCTGTCAGCTATCCAAACAGATGAGTTTGAAAATGTTTCCAAGAATGAAATCACAGATATGACAAATTTATTAAGTATAATGGAGAGTACTTTGAAAGTGATAAGGTTGTTTTGTAAAAAAAATTAAATACATAGTTTTGGGAAAATATCCATTGTTTTTGGTGGGAGGTAGCCTCTTGTATGTTCTAGCGTCTCAGATTATTTGCTCAACAAACATACTGAACAAGTGTGGGATACAACCCTGATGCGTATCTTTTAAAAATTTCCATCAGTCAATAGCCCATTGTTGTGTTGGAATGACTGCTTCATGGTCTATGATCCATAAATTGCTATTATTCACATAGTTGAATAACTGAATATTTAGTAAAACACAGGTAAACATCTTTCTGAGAGCTTCAGCTTTCAGTCGAGATCCACCTGAAATCAGTCAGGATAACCCTAATTCCACATCCTCTTCTGAATAATGCTGTCATTTTCCTGGCAGTTCCCTGTTGATATGCCTCTAAAACAATTGTTGCACTGTCGTTAGCAAAAACTTACTTGTGTGTGGTATTGATGACATTGTTCTATAATTTCTTCATTCTTTTTGATCACCTTCCATTCAAATGGAAACACACATGGGTCTCCCCAACTAGTTAACCAGGTATTTCCAAAACGTTTGACACAGACAAGTGAGTACTTTGTTCATTTCATTTGCTTGTTGGAATATGTCACCTGGCATCCTGTAAATGGGTGAAGCTTTGTTTTTCTCTAAAGTCTTCCATGTAGCTTGTCGTTTTTCCTCCAATACCATCACTTGATAGACTACTTTGTGAAATGGTTGAATGTTGGTCAATTCTTTTTCCCATGGTGACTACGCATTCCTGCAATATTTTAATGTTTCTTTCATCACCCAGCATTTTGTCCGTATTTCCCTTCCATATTGCACCTCAAGGTTGAGTGTTTTCTTTATTTCTTTCATCACAGTTTAACTTACAGTCTTTCACTTTGCAGATCTCCGTGGTGAACACCAGAACTAATTTCCAAGGGTGAATGAAAGACTAACCATTCCAAGATATCCTTTAGCCATCGTATTTTCCCTCTGAATGGCTGTGTAGAGGCTACATCCATTTGATTCGAGGAGTTCCCAATCCAAAGGAAGCATTAGTACCTGGAGCAGTAAGTAGCCCAGTGTTTAAAGTCGCTCTAAGAGTTTCAACAACAGTAGTGACAAACAACGGATCTTCCTCTTTAAATTCCCGAGGAGACTCAATGACTGTGATTCTTCCCATGGAGCTTAGAGGTCTGCAAAAGATGTCTCTGGAGCCATAGCCAGGGCCATGGCTTCCTCAGATTTCCCAGTGAGTTCCAAGATGACAGACTCTGCTGTAGGACACGAATCACCTAATAACAGAGGTGTTTTTCTGCAAAGTCTGGACCAGTAGTGCCTGCCATTAGCTTTGATTTTAGCTACAACAGTTCAGACAAATTCACCCTACACTTGGGTTTTCTGGCCTAGGAAGTAAGGCCTTTGCTGAAGAAGCAGTGGAAGAGGAAAAAAAAAAAAAAGATTTCAGGCCAGAAAAAAACAACAAGTTCTGTTCAGACTTCAGAATTTATTCATTGTTGACCTTGGTCAACCTGATTAACATCTTTGAATCTCAGTTTATTCCTCTGACAATAATGCAAACTTCAAAGTCTTATTATGAGGCTTAATTAGGACAAGGGTAGAGAACAGAACACAGGGACTGGCATAATAAAAGCACCTTAGTTGCTTTTATCAAAACTTCCAAGAAACTGGTTCATTCGTGGTTGACAAAGCAAAATTGGAAGAGACTCAAATCTCAAAAAGTAGAATGACAACTGAAACGAGTGAAAGTACTGGTCCAATCCCTGGGATTGGACTTGGAAGAGGCATAGGAAGCCCACTCAGGAGGCTGCTAAGAGCGATGCAATTATTTCAAGGACTGCAAGTTGTTGTTGTTGTTAGGTACGCTCAAGTCACTTCCAACAAACAGCAGTATTATGTACAACAGAACAAAACACTGTCTGGCATTGTGCCACGCTTAAAATCATTGTTATGGGTGAGTCCATTGTGGAAGCCAGGATGCCAATCCCTCTCCTTGAGAGTCTTCCTCCCTTTTAGCTGGCTCTCTGCTTGACTCAGCACGATATCCTTTTCCTAGGAACTAGTTTCTTCCCTTAATATGTTCAAAGTACCGGAGACACAGTCTCATCCTGCTTCTCAGGAACGTTCTGGCTGCATCTCTTCACAAACAGACGTGTGTGTTTTTTTTGGGGGCAGTTAATGGTATAGTCAAGATTTTTCATCAACCTCCTAATTCAAATGCACCAACTCTTCTGTCTTTCTTATTCATTGTCCGGTTTTCACACGCATATCACATGGTCAAAAGTGTTATAGCGTTGGGTAGAAGCACCTTGGTCCTTAAAGTGAAATCTTTGTTCTTTAATAGTCAAAAGAATTCTTGTTCGGCAGATTTACCTAATGCAATATATTGTTTGATTTCTTAACTGCTTCCATGAGCATTGACTGTGGATTCAAGTCAAATGAAATAACTGACAACTTCAACCCTTTCTCTTTATAATGCTGTTGCATATTGATCCAGTTGTGAGGATTTGGGTTTTCCTCGCAATGAGTTGTAATCTATACTTCTTTCTTTCTTTTTTCCCTAACAGCTTTAATGGCAACTAATTTACATATCATATAATTCAATAGTTCAATCATATCAAAGGGAATTGTACAATCCCCCCCCATCAATCTCAGAGCACCTGCCCCATGGTTAAATGGCCTTTAAAATAAGTTACGCAATCACAATCCGTTCTAGTGCTTCTGTCTTCATGTTTACTCCCCAAATCCCCCTTCCCTCCCTGTCACCCACCCTCACCCCTGAAGTCTCCACATCCCCTTGTATCAGTTATTCTCATTATGCATTCACTCCTGTGCTTCACAGCCAGGAGACCAAACAGGACACTATAAAAAAGAAAATTGCACTTAGGTGGAAAGGTTAAAAACATAATAGTATGCAGACAAAAATACAAATAATGAGTAAAAAGAGAAGACATCCTCCCCGCCCCCTCCCCCCCACACACAACTTTCAAAGAGCCAGGCAAGAAATTTCTGTCATGGAACCAGTAAGACATACTTGCACCCAGAAAATGTTCAGATTGTATCTATAGGGTGGTCAACTGGCCAAGTATTGAGTTCGATCCAGCAGAATCAAGCTTACACTGGTCTCTGCCTGAGAGTAAGGCTGTTTGAGACTCTTGCCTGTGGCTAGACCAGATTTGCTCAGACTGACTAGATACTCTGCACATGGGTTTTGGGCTCCCACTGTCCCCCATAGCCCTTCACAAATTGTTCATAATTTTTGCTCTGCTGCTTTTCTTCTTACCATATTTGAATTTTGTAATTGTTATCTTTGGATCACACAAGCTGATGTGCTTCTGTGTGGACTTGTTGACTGCTCACTTGCATGGCTGCTTGTTTGAATACAAGCCTTTAAGACCCCAGATGCTATTCCAGTTGATATGTGGGCACCATCTGCTTTCTTCACCATTCTTTGCTGTAGCACCCTTGTCTTCAGTGATCCTTTCATGAAGCTGAGTATTGAGTAGGACCATGATGTAAGAACTGATTGCTCTTAAATTGGGACTTGGATTTAGTGTGAGCCCAAGCCCCGTTCCTGTATCTGAAACCGCCCCACCCCTTTAAAAAATTTGCTGTAACTTGGGAGTCAATACATATGTCCTATCATTTCATAGTCAATCATGTGGAGCACAATTGTACAATTATTTCTTCCATAATCATACACATTCCCCAAAAGATACTTTTCCTTCTTGGACTTTTTGACACTATCTCCCTCTTTACTCCCCCACCCCTCTTTATTGCAAATCTGTCATAGGATGGTACCTCTGCTGAACCTCTCCACCATGGTTAACCCTGATGGTATTTGAAATACTGGTAGTCTAGCTCCCAGCATGAGAACAACATGCAAGCCACTACATGGGACACACATATAGATGGGGATGGAGGACTGTGAGAGTGAGACACATTCAAAGCATCATGGTCAGCTATCATCCCCCCCAACAGTTTTATTGGCACATACTTTGCATATCATATAATCGAATAGTTCAATCGTTCACTTATCTCGAGGGGGACTTGAACAATCAGCACCACATTGATCCTAGAGCAGTCCCTCCCCCCATCTTTGAATCTCCCCCAAAATGAGCTGTGCAACCACCATCCGCTCCAGTGCTCCCTCCCTGTTCCCTGCTTCGTTATTTGCTCCTGAACGTCCCCTTCCCTCCCTATTGTCCATCTCCCACCCCTACACTCCTTTGTATCAAATGTCATTATGCATCCACTCCTTCCATGCTGCAGAGCTGGGAAACTCCACAGAAAACAATGAATAAACAAATCACACTGAAGTGGTAAGGGTAAGATCACATTGGTATAAAGACAAAAATACACATAATGCATCAGTGGGAGAGGGCCCCCATCAACACTCAAAAATCCAGGGAAGCAATTTCTATCATGGGGCAACTAAGAGATGCTTGCACCCAGTACAAATTCAAGTCGTGTCCATAGGGAGGTCGACTGGCCAGCGATTTAGTTTGATCCCGCACAATCAAGATTACAATCCTCTGCCTGCTAGAAGGACTGTTTGGGACTCTTGCCTTTGGCTGTCGCAGATCTGCCAGCTTCTCGGTCTGACTAAATGCTCTGCAGGTGGGTTTGGGCTCCCACTGTCCTCCATGGTCTTCTACAAATGGAATGTTCATAATGTTATCAGCTGCCATTTTTGAGTAGGGCACCACTGCTTCAGATTCTGTCAAATTATTTAGTTGCTATGCAACACACATAGAGGAGCCCTGGCGGTGCAGTGGTTCCGCATTGATCCGTAGTTCACCAACCACTAGCAGCCGACGCGGGAGACTTGCTTTCTCTTCCCGTAAACAGTTACGGTGTCAGAAAACCACAGAGGGTTGTGATGACTCCGTGGCAATGTTTTTTTGTTTGTTTGTTTTTAAATGCCATGCACATGGAGCTCTTATTATTTAAGAGAGCGATTAATTTCTATCGGGGCGTTGACCTGTAATATTTTCCATTTTCAATTTCATTCTAATTTAGGTTTTGTTTCGTTGGTCATGACTGAGGAGGAACCAGTTTGAAGAACTGGTTTTTATATAATGAAGTTGAAGATAAAAGTTTTGAAGAACCTTTCAATGTTGTTCCCCTACTTGCTCCATCACTCTTAGTTCAGGGTCCTCTTGAGATTACTGACTTCTTTTACCTGGGATATCTTTTATCTTCCCTTTGCTTGTCTAAATCTTATCTTTCAGACCCTTTTCCTTCCAATCCTTATTGATTTTTCAATCTCTTTCCCCATATCTCCCTCTCTCTATCTATGTATCTTGTCTAGATCGAGTTTCCCTAGCACATAATTGAATAATTACACACCAAGTCAGAATCTTTGATAGTGAGTCACGTGTCTCCAACCTGCTAGAGTCTTTGAGTTTAGGGAGCATGACTGGGATGGGGCAGGGTTCAGGCTCTGCAAAAATAAACACAGAGTGATTGGTTGTTGTTGTTTTTAATGGAGTATTTAATAAAATACTTTTATTTCCTGAACCACTTGACATTATATGGAGAATATATAGAGGGTTAAGCCAGGAATTTCTCTGACACGTTTGAACAGTTTAGTGTTGATTTTAAAATCCAAATGCACATTTGATGACATTGTCCTTTTCTTTTGCTCATAACATTTTGATTGTTGATCAATAACTAAGTAAATACGACACAGGAAGTTTTCAATAGCTGAACACCATTGCTGGGTCACAAAACATTAATTTACAGTGGTGTTTTCACTCCACCAGATGTGCAGGTGGATGTCAGTATCTCTCTTTGCTCAACTTTAGGCATTGCAGAAAATCTGAATTGTGGCCATGTGAGAGTACTTTGTAGTTGTTAAGGAACTCAAAATGAAATTACTTGAACAAAAAGGGAAGATGGCTGAAAATTGCACAACCAGCATTTAATCTGGCCAAAGAGCCAACTTTTGTTGTCTATAATTATGTTAGACAAACAAAGGTTGAGGGGTATAATTATATGAACAAAAATCATGATCTATAAAGAGCATGAGACTGTTAAAAGTTTTTACATGATGACAATCTTGAATCTAAAAATAGCAGACAGAAACATTTGAAGACACTCATCACATATTACAAGTGCACTGTGGTCATATTCTGATATAGCTGGTGGTTCCGTCAGAACATATCTAACAGGAAGACAAAGAAAAACCCAATGGCAAGCCTCAGGTGCAGTTGGGACCACATTTTAAAATGTGACCAATAGGGTTAGGTCTTTCTATATCAGAAACTTGTCGAGGGAATATCTGTACCTTTTTCATCTTGGTTTATTTATGGCATATGGTAGGCTTTCAATAAATAATTCTGAAATAAATGACTGAACTGTACACTATGAATTTAGCTTTTAAAATTTTAAGTAGAAAAATGAACATTTGTATTTTAATTGGAAACCTAGGAAGCTCTGTGCAAAGAATTTTAGTCTTTACTGCTAGTCGTAATTTTCCCTTCTTTACCAAACACAAAGTAAAAGAATAACCACATTTGTAAAGCTGCATGTCAAACTGCATGGATTTTGTTGCTTCTCAGAAATATATTGACTATAGATTTCATTAGGTATTTTCTTCTCTACTGAAAGATAGAAATGTCTGAATTTTCTGGGCTGAATTTGATGATATAGGTTGCTTACCAGTCACTATTTATTAGGGATTTAGACGAACTTCAAATTTTCTGAATTAGAAAAAGGTACACTTGTATACATGCATTTTTGTACACATCGGTATTTTTAACACATTAAAAGATTTATAGCATTTTATTGGCCTGTTTGTTTTCTTTAAGTAAATTTTCTAAAAGAGAATTCTATGTCAAAGAACACACATATTTTGAAGTTATTTTGGATACATGTGACAAAAATACTCCTACTATTTGACATATTCTTGACTACTTACAAACAACCAAAATCACTCTAGCTGATTTAATCAGAAAATACTTTATAATCAGGTATATGATGCCTGTACAATTACTGGGGGAACTTTCTCTATAGTGATTGTAGGAAAATAACTCTTTTTTTCCCTCAGTTTCTGACAAGTCAGTTCTGACACATGCTCATCCTACGTGTGTCTGAGTAGCTCAAACTTCATAGGGCTTTCAGTGGCTGATTTTCCAGAGATATATTTCTAGTTCTCTCTTCAGAGACACATTTTAGTGGACTTTAATCTCCAACCTTTTAGTTAGAAGTTGGCCATTTTAATAATTTATTGCAGCTAGAGATTCCAGATAAACGACTAACTCTCTGAATTTTATTATTTATGTCAGGATGAAAATAAACTAAAAACAAATGGACACTACTGCTTTAGGAAGCCAACTAACTGGGAAATTTCTGCTAGTAAGCCGTAACTGCTTCTACTTACAACTGAACTGCCAAACAAATACCTTCTCTGGGATGATTGAGAAGAGTACTCATGGTTTCAGCGAGGTAGCAGTTTCAAGTTACAGACTATTGTACCACTGCTGCATTCTCCACTGGAAGCACTCCTCCCTAGGTATAAAAGTCATAGTCCATCAGTTAATTCCAAGACTTGAGAGCCAGTTTACAGATCCATGATTCCTTGAATGAGGGAGAGGACAGATGCCCTTGAAGAAGGACCCATTGCACTACTAAAATTTTTCTCCCAGATTTCCCTAAAATGATCTAAATGTTTTTACTAGAGTGAATATTTATTGATGAGCAGAAAATAATCAGACATTTTGATGATTACTGGACACTAGTTCTGCTCTGACATTAATTCTAGAAATCCAAAAAATCACTGTGCTCCACTAGTCAGTAGGGGTATATAGAGGTCTGATTATTAATGAAATCTTAGCTTAGCTCTATCTTACAGTGAGTCCAGTGATCCCTAAACTCATCCTGTAGTGGTTTCCCCATTCTAGAATGCATAATTGTAATATATAGACACAGCAACTGGAAAGACGGCCACATTTGGATCTCTGACATGTGTAGGAAGGGCTGTTATGGTAGGAAAAGCCAAGTGGAAGCCATGAGAACTGTTCCTACCTAGAAAAATAGTAAATCAAAAGCAACATCACATCCTTGAAGGGTTTGCAGAGATTAGTGCCACCATCAAGGACTCGAAGGACACAGAGGGAGTCATTATGACCACATTCTCAATCAATTCACCTGTTCATCCAGTGCAAAATAGATAGATAGATATTTTAGAGATTGACAGTTGATAATATTAATTTTTCAGGTGTTTACTTTAGTTGCAGTTGCTAGTCTAGATATGGTTTCAATGTTTAAGCAAATTAATGGATCTCCTGGTAACTGGTATTCAGAAATTGATCAGTTTTTTTTTCTCCAATACCAGTTTCAAAGATACCAGAAGTTTGCCTTCAGCTAGAAAGGCTAGCAATACACCTGCACTACCCTACCTCAAGGTATTTCAACTCTCCAATCATGTCATAATTTAGTCTGCAAGGAACTTGATTATATTTCCCTTCCAAAAAACATCACACTAGTCTTTTAAATTAATTACTATATGTTGATTGGACTCAGAAAAGAAGGTGCATCAATGACTCTAGGGATAACGGTAATAAATTTGCATACTCATGAGTGGGAAATTAATCAGGATGATGCCTTCCATCTCAGTGAATTTTCTAGGGTCCAGTAGTGTGGGTTATGTCAAAAAATTCCTTCTAATGTAAAAAAATACATTATTGTACACGGCCCTCCCTACAACTAAAAAGGAAGCGCAATGCCTAGTGGGTTTCTTTGGATTTTCAAAGCGACATATCCATCCCTCATTTGAGTGTTTTACTCTAGTCTACTTGTCAAATGATTTGAAAGCTTCTAGTTTTGAGCAGGGTCCAGAACAAGAGATGTTTTTGAATAAGTTTTTGATAATGTGCTAGCTACTTGCAACTTGGGACATGTAATTTGACTAATCTAAGGGTTCTTGAAGTGTCAGTGGCAGCTGTGTATGCCCCTAGGTGTCTTTGTCAGGCACCTATTGGTGAATCACAATGCAGACCATTAGGATTTTGGAGCAAAGCTTTATCATATTCTTCAAATAACTGTTGTCTTTTTGAGGAAGAGTGTCTGGGCCTTACAAGAGACAGAACCATAAGATACTATGTCATCCTGTGTCCTGAACTGCCCATCTTGAACTGGGTGTTTTCGATGCACGGCGTCATAAAATTGAGCATGCATAGTAGCATTCCATTGTTAAATGAGAACAGGATTGGGTTTGAACACAAGTAAATTATAGGAGGAAGTGGCTTATGATTGCCTCGTCACCATCATGGAATCTTATACGTGACCTTAGAGCAATGAACATATTTCACAGCAAATGAAGTGTGGCATTGGGTCATGATCACAGAACTCAATAACACAACTATGAGAAGTGGCTAATTTAACAGTATGATTAAATGGTTTTCTGAAGATAGGATTACTATGGTTCCCAAAAACATAAAAAAAACCCAACCAAACTCATTACTATTGAGGCAATACCTACTCAAAGCAACACTATAGGATAGGGTATAACTGCCCTGTGAGTTTCGAAGACTAACTCTTATGGGAGTAGAAGTGGAAATACCTTGAAAGGTTGGGTTATGTTCTCTAGGAGCCTATACAGGCTCTAAGCCAGTGTTCAATACATGGTGCTGTATCTTTAATAATAGGACGTATGGGTCCAGGAATCAAAGGGTGGAAATGGGAGTGACACTACTTGCTTTTACTGCCAGTGACTCACTCACAAAATTTTTTCACTGTTTGCCTCTGTGACCCTTTGTTCTCTGGATTTAGAGGCCTTAGTTCCAAAAGGAGGAATGCTCTCACCAGTAAATACAAGACTTATTCCATTTAACAGGGAGTTAAGAATTTTATCTGGCCATTTTGGCCTCTTTATGCTTCTGAATGAATGGGCAAAAAAGATAGTTACCAGATTGTCTGATGTGATTGATCCTGATTACCATGGAGACATTTGACAAATATTACATAATGGAGGCAAAGGGGAGCATACCTGGAATATAGGAGCTCCCTTCGGATGTCCTCTTAATACTCTCATCCCTTGTAATTAAAGTCAATGGGGAAGTACAGCAGCCCAATTTTGACATGACTACTAAGGGCCCAGACCATATTGAAATTAAGGTTTGGATCACAACATTGGGCAAAGAACCTCAACTTTCTTTCTTGTTTTGTTGTACATGTATGTGTGCATATACACATACACACGTGCATGCATACACACACACACATTGCTCATGTTGATGTTAAGTGCTATTGAGTTGGTTTGGACTCATAGTGACGAGAGAACAAAACATTGCCTAATGTTTGTGAGGATGGTGCAGGATTAGACAGTGCTTCATTCTGTTCAACGCAGGGTCGTTATGCGTGCACACCAACTCAACAGCCTTTAACAACATCAGCAGTATGTCCATCCATCTCATTGAGAATCATCTTCTTTTTCATTGACTTCTACTTTACTAATCAATATCTCTTTCTCCAGGGACTGATTTCTTCTAATAACATGTCCAAAGAACTTGAGACAAAATCCAGCCATCTTCTTTGCTGAGGAGCACTCTGAATGTACTTCTTCCCAAACAGATTTATTTATTCTTCTGACAGTTCATGATCTATTCAATATTCTTCACCAGCAACATCATTTAAAACATCTATTATTCAGGCTTACTTATTCGTTATCCAATTTTCACATGCATGTGAAGTGACTTGGATCAGGCACACTTGAGCCTTCAAAGTGATATATTTTTCTTTCTTTTTTAAAACTCATTTTATTGGGGGTTCATACAATTCTTATCACTATCCATACATCCATCCATTGTGTCAAGTGCATGTGTACATTTGTTGTCATCACCATTCTCAAAACATTTGCCTTCCACTTCAGCCCTTAATATTAGCTGCTTGAGCATTCAAAGTGATATATTTTCTTGTGCATACCTTAAAGAAATCTGCTTTTATAACTGATTTTCCCAATGTAATATATTATTTGAAGTTCTTGACTGCCTCCTTCAAATATGTTGATTGTGGATCCAAGTAAAATATTTAACATTTTTTCTGTTTATCATCATGTTGCTTATTGGTCCAATTATGAAAGTTTCTGTTTCATTATGGCTACAGTCATTGATTTTTATTAGTAAGATCTTCATCTCCTCACTCTTTTCCAGTTTTCATTTTTTTTGAGAACTTGGTCTGAGACACAAAGGAAACCAATCCTTGTAGGTATAGAAAATAGACAATAGTTTACAGGTGCATTATTAATTGGAAAAAAGAGAAATGCCAGACTCACCTTCATCCTTTGGATGCTGATCAATATTTTCCAGAATAAAAATACAACAAAAGAGTACTGTATATTATCTCCTGGTTCAGAGCATATACCCCAGGGATAGGACAGTATCTTAGCTTTGCAAGGTCTGGCTCTTCTGTTGATGCTTCAATTGAGCCTTCAGGAAACCATTTATTCTTTATTTAAGACCAGTCAGTACTGAAAACATAGTATGCAGCATACTTGGTAAATTCTTTGAGTATAATATCATTGCTTCACTTCATTTGTTATACCATTGGTTTCTTGATCAGAAGTAATATGTAGAATGTGTGGGGTATTGTATTTGTGAATCCTGAATCATTAAGTACTTGGAGAATTGTTGGTGGAACTATGGTGGGTAGCACAGGAAACATCTCTATTCACCTATTCAGGGAACACATTTGCTAAAGGAACGAGTTTTAATGAACCTTGGTGGTGTAGTGGTTATGCATTGGGTTGCTAAATGCAAGGTCAGCAATTTGAAACCACCAGCTGCTCTGAGAGAGAAAGATGAAGCGTTCTACTTCCAGATAGAGTAAACCCACGTGGGCACTTCTACCCTGTCCTGTAGGGCCACTGAATTGGAATAGACTTAATGGCAGTGAGGTGTTTTTGTGTTTTGTTATAATTAAGCTGTTACTTGGTGGCTGGATGGATCCTTTGAATTATGAGGTCCGATAGATCAGCCTTGGATAAGGGAAATCCATGTGCTCCCTCCATTTATGCTACATGGCTACTTTGTTCATGAGCCCATTCAGAAAGCACTGGCATAGTTGGGATAATTGTTTTGTTCTTTCTCTACATACCCATCTTGAGAACTCCCATTGCACATGCTGGGTCCTTTTCTATATAAATATATACACCGAGAGTTAGTTAGTTTATTGTGCCAACCTGGCTGATAAACACATGTGGGATTAATTGAAGGGCAGAGAGATAAATGTCTCAGCAAGCCTTGCCTTTCTTGTCTCTTGCTCGTTAATCATCAGACCACTGTGCGGCTGTCTTGCTTGTTCTGTGGTTCAATTTGCAAGCTACACTACCTGTGGGACACCTAACCCGTGGACTGTGTCGCTGTAATTTGAGGTTCCTTCAGGACCTGCTTTGCCACACCATTGGAATTTACATCTCTTGAGCTGGGGACTGTCGGACCCTGTCATCTGGCTGACTGTTGGTGACGTGCCTTGCTGTTTGCTGCCTGTGCCTGGATAGCCTGAATTGCTCCACAGAGGACTACCCAGTGACCCTCAAGTCAAGACTTGAAGGACTTCCAATGTCTCACAACTGTCTCACAGGAGTGAGTTGCACTGAGCCATTTGTACTGCTTTATAATTTAATTAACTGTTTATTTCTTATGTTATCTATCTGTATAAATATATATAAAATTGTTAGCGTTCTGGTTTGTTTCTCTAGAGAACCCTGTCTAACACTATACACACACGTATATATACACATTCAAATGTTCATTCTCCATGTGCCCTTGCCACTAACATGTATTCTGGTGCTTTTCAAACCCATGATGAGGTGGCCAAATCATTAACCATCTGCCATAAGTCAATATAGATCTGTGCCTAGATATTTATCCGAGACAAAGTGGAACACCAGATATGTTGCCCGACAGTCTGTCAAACAGGATGGTTTTCTTCTTCTATTATCTTTCAAAAGTATAGTTGCCATTGTCCAGAAGTCCACTTGTGATCGCTATAAACATTGTTGTGCAAAAGAGTCAATAAACTGGGTTCTATTTTTTTTTTAGTCTACTGCTCAGAAAAAACTCTTCCTGGAGCTGGAGCTTGACACGCTTGAGTGTTGTCCACCTGTCATGTTATGGCTTGTTATCAGAGGACACTCAGTTCTGGATGTCAACTCCGAGCACATGGTTACTTGTCCCATAGTCAAGTCTTCAGTCCAAGTGGCCCCAGATGCACGTTAGGGACTGACTCTCAAGAAGAGAAGTATTATTTTGGTGGAGACATCACCTTGTTTCAAAGACCTATGAGTGTGGACCATTATTCTACTATTCGGGTTTGCTGAGGACTCTGAAAGGCTCTGCCCCTCTGCCTCACACACTTTAAACATTAATAGATTGCTGTGTCACAATGTCCAACCCGGACTATGGAGAGCATTCTCTTGTCCTAGGCCTCCCTAAAAAGTGATGTTTAATGGGCTCTTGGTAAATGAAGACAACAGGCTCATGTTATTACAACATATCGTCTCTGAAATCCAGAGAGGCCTAACAATTCTATCGTCTGTATTTTTAGCGTAGTGGTTTCAAGATGCCCCATATTTTCTTGTACTTCTGCACAATTCTCCTGATAAGACTCAAACAATCCAAACTTCTGGATATTCAATGTGGTGACAAATCTTGGAATTATTTTATCTCCTACTCTCTGTCACTTTGCTCTTCATCAAGAGATACAGGATCCCTGCTTTTGCCATTATGTCTCATGCAGTCGTGATGTGATCAAGGGGTCTGTGGAGTAAATTATGAAGCAGAGTCAGAAAACAGATGGAACCCTGAGATAAGATGGTGAACTGACTTTCCAGATGAAAGCAGATATAGGTTCTAGTGAAATGTTGTGATTGGGAAAGAAAGAGTCAAATTAATTTACTTCAATAGTGAGATGGCTCTTGGAACAGCAGAACCGTTTCACATTACCCGATTAAGTTTACAATAATCCAGAATCATTTTTCAAGGTGAATCTTCTTTTGGCATAAACCAAAGATGTGAATTAAATGGCATACAACAAAAAACCAATCTTTCTTTATCTTTTAGGCTTTTGATGATGCCACTTCTCCCAGGATTCCATCTGCGATCTGTGATCTTGATTCTAGGCTACTCTCTTGTGTGAAGACATAGAATTCAGTTTCACAGTGAACACTTGGTAGTTTCTCACTTCATGGCCCCAGTTTTAAGCCTGTCTGTTCCAGTTACTCCTTCAAGAACTGAGGTCCTAACTACACGATGGGTTCACAGATCTACTTATTACCTAAGTTGCTCTTTAAACACTTTTGTTGTAAATTGGGTGAAGATTGACAGAACCAATGATCAGTTTTACACTCAGCAATTCATACACATTTTTTGTCATTCCAGCCATCGCAGTCCCTTCAGTTAACATCCCGTATCCCATTTCCTCCCTGCGTTTTCTGTTTCCATCCCTTTTCCTTTTCTAGCCCTTCTGAACCATCCTTGGGTAAATATCGCCCTCTGAGCTCAAATGGTTGATCATAAGGTATGCTTACCTCCCTAGTGTTATTATTCCCTTTATAGACCTGTCCACTGTCTGGCTGAAAACCAAACCAGGGAGTGAATTCAGGTCCAGACCTGAAAGTGACTAATGGACATGGTCTCATGGACTCCACCCTTTTCTAGTTGGCTGATTTGACTAGTATCTGTTAGCACCATCTCATTTATATGTTTCATTTTTATTGGTAGGTCTGGACCTTCAAAAAAATACTGTTAGCGCAGAGCTAGTGTCTAACCAGTTCTAAGCAATCTGGGTGTATCTTTTTCTCATTTCAAAGATTGAGTAAAGAGTTATGTACCCTTTGGAAAGATGCAAGGAGCTGTTTATATGAATATATATACATATAAATTCATATATATGAAAGTCAATATATGTTAAAACTAACGTACATACGAAAACAAATATATACACACTATATGAAAACTGATATGTTTGAAAACATATATATGAACATATAAACATTCATGTATACATACACATAAGTACATATATTGTGTCTGTGCTTATTATTTTATAGCAGTGTCCTTCCTTAAGTGTACTCAGATTCATCTTCATAGAAGGAGCATAGACAGTGGATAAGCTGACAAGACTCTTTATATTGCATCTAGTAAAGGGTTGTGGTCAGGCTCAATGAGATGGTGCAAGCAAAACTCTCAAATGAGTATCTGGAAAAAATGAGTACCTGGAACAAATGAGTACCTGGAACAAAGTTTAGAATGAAAAATGATCTACCAGCATCTATTACAATAATTTTGATGATGATGTAGATAGATCTACTTTTAGACTTCTGTGTTAGTCTGGGTTGACTACAGAAACAAATTCATAGACACTCGTGAATAAGAAAGAACTTTATATAAAAGACCTATTGTATATTGAGAAACATCCCAGCCCAGTCCAGATCAAGTCCATAAGTCCAGTATTAGCCTATATGTCCGATAGCAATCTATAAATTCCTCTTCAAACTCATGAAGCACATTCAATGATGCTGAATGAAGGAAGATCACAGGCCAGTGGGTGGAAAGTCCTGTGGATCCAGTGAGAGTGGAGGCATCGCAGTTCTGGCATAGGTCGCCACATGGCTTCTTCAGCTCCAGGGGTCTAGCATAGCTCTATGTGTCTTTTCAGCAAGACTGTCTCGCAGGGAGTGAGCGAGTGTTCCGCCTCCAGTGAGCTATTTATCTCCTTGGTGCCTCCAAATGAGGTCATCAAGCTGCGACCTGATTGACAGGCTAAACTCCACCCCTTAACACTTACGCCTTAAGTTTACAGCAAATTATGTAAGTATCACAACGTATATGCCTTCCTTCACTTAGATCCTGCACAATTCTTCACTACATGTATTTCTTGGTTTTCTGTAGTTGCTACTTGGGTGAAGTGGTCAAAAATCAGAACCAGATTAGACAAAATTGAACTTTGGAAGTTGTTTATGTATACATGAGGGGCCTTCATAAAGCACATGTAAATGTGGAATCATAAGACAATGTAGTTTTCCATGATTGCACACAGACTTACATACATACATTTATATGTCCTTTAATTAAAAAAATACTTTGAGGAGTGGTGTAGAAATTTCTAAATTCCATTTGTCTTAAATCACAAAGCTTTAAAGTAACCGGTCATGCTGACACTATTCAATAATCAATACTCTGGTCACTAGTTTACTGTTCTTTAATGTCTGACTTCACTAGACTGCAACTTCCATGGGAATGGGTATCAAAAAATTTTTTTAATGTATTAGCTCCCATAGGAGACGGTCTCAAACAATATATGGAAAGTGGAATTGAAAGATAAAGAAAAAATCTTTGCCAACACTTTGGAGCCCCATCATTTGTGTCTGACACTAGTGTGTGCTTACTAAATAACAAGTAAAAAATAATTTTATTTGGATATAGTTAACACTACTGGATTTATTTCTTATTTCTGAACCTAATGGTCTCAGAACATCTTGTCACTGTCCTCTGTGCTCTTTAACATGCCTTTGGTGTGTGTGTGTGTGTGTGTGCCATCTTTCTGTCAACAGGAAAACAGTTAAGTAAAAGGTTCCCCTCAAAACACCTTTCCAGAGGATTCAGTAGCAGTGTGTCAGAGCTTGGTCTTTTTTTTTAAAGTGGTTAATGGCAGTATTAGAAGGTTATTGGGTTTCTCAGAGGGACAAGAGGAGGTCTTTGGTTGGCAGAATAGTCAAATGAAATGCACCTGATGGGACAGAGGCAGACAAGCTGTGTGGCTGGGTTAGTGTTCTTTGTTTCCACTGTTAGACGATGGGACTAATTGTACAAGAAAACACGCACAGGTGTGGTCTGCCTACATCCAGGCTCACCAAAGAAGAAAGGACAATAAACACGTAGATGGTGAAGATCACTTGAGGGGGAAGAACCATAGTGTGCACTCCACAGGTCTTGGAGCCTGAAGGGCAAGTTTCCCATTCTGCGTCTGCACTTACTATGTGGCCTTGGATAGGTTACTAAATTTTTCGGGGCTTCAATTTCCTCATATGGGGAATGGGACTGGAAATTCGGCATGCCACCAGGATGGACTGAGTTAACACTTGTAAAGCACTCAGAAGACTCGGCTCCAGTAAACTTGACTTAACTGCTAGGATGATGATAGTGTAACTTGTGGAGCTAAATAGATACTGCGTTGTGTTTACCATTAATTTGATCCTTCAATGTATCATAAAAAGCCAGTCACTGTCCAATCACTTCCAGTGGATGTTACTCCCTCGAAATGCAGTTTAGAACTGTGTTCCTTATGATTTCCATGGCAGCCTCCCCCCGTTTCTCCACAATCCTGCATGTGGTAGGTTTCCTTCTTCACAATGTCAATTCATAAAATTTTCAGGACCAAGAGATTCCTGGCCAAGAAACAAAAGCAGAACAAGCCCAATCTCCAGTGGCTTAGAAGGAATACTGGTAATAAGATCAAGTTCAACGCTCAGAGAAGACACCAGAGAAGAACCAAGCTGGCTACGTAAGGAGCCTCCCCGGTAATGGCACGCACAGTTGCATTTACCCAGGCTCACTAGCGGGCTGCCATGATGAATTAAAGACTTTGCCACCATCTGAGTACTTGAACTTGTCTTGGAAAATATCTGACTTCTTCCTTGGTTTTTATGCATCGAGAATTTAGCAATAAATAATGTACGTCCATTGGTTTGAGGGGGAAAAAGATTTTCATGGCTGCCACCTTTCAGAAGTTGGTTATTAGACTTTTCTTATAATACACCCGTGGGTTGGTTTGTACCTTTAGCCTTTCATTTAACAGCCAAACACTTAGCCATATGTGCCACCTAGATATTCTTGCTGAAATGTAGCATTACCCTTATATGCATGCCCTTCAATCATCCAGAAGAGTTGACATTGATCTTTACCTTTTAGCTTCTCTGTGAAATGCAGTGCCTCAGGGATTAAGTTTTGCTAGTGTTTAAATGTTGAACATACATATTTCATTAGGTGGTATATGATTTTGTTAATTTAATTTTTATCAATATTTTCATACACATCTTTTTATCTTCCTTCAACAATGTTTACTGGGTCCCCACTACATGCTTGGTACTGTCCTAGCTTCTTGGAGGACAAAGATTTCTGCCTTTCTAGAAGATTTCTGAAAACCAAAGAAGCATTTGCTACGTTATATTTTTCATAAGCATTTTGTCAAAATGTTGGCATTCATACCGTGAGAAAAGATTATTTTTAAAAGAGTCAAATATTTAAGAATATCCAATGGGAAAATCAAACTTAACTTCTCCCCAATGATAAGAATACATAGAGAGAACAAAAGCAAACCTTTATGTTTCCCCTGTATCATGAAAGTTAGTTAGATTTATAAATTATTACCAGATGCTGAGGTCCAGAGTCTATCATTGGAACTAAAACCCCAGAAAAGTAGGGCAATAAAAATAAATAAAGCAAAAAATCACCCTGGAAGAATTATATATCCTATGTAGTAAATAAATCTACTAGTTAAAAAATAAAAAACCGGTAAGACATTTATTGCAAACAGAAAATAAACAACCCCCCAAATAACTATATTAATGAAGGCCAATGTCCCTTTTTTCCTCAGGATAGAAATAAGGGATTACATTTCATCAAAAATTCGAGGTGGATATAAAAAAATTAAACTCTATATTGTTATTATTGCATGTCATCAAGCAAAGTGGGCTTTCAATCTATAGTGGCAGTGAAAGACAGAGTTAAATGGCTTCATAAGTTGTCCTAGGCTGTGTTTTTCATGGGAGAAAAATCTCCATGTCTTTCTCCCCTGGATCGGCCAAGAGGGTTCAAATTGCCAACTGTTCGGTTAGCAGCCCAGTGCTTAGAGAGTACTATATGCACTACTAAGTATCGTGCATATATGTAGTGTGTATAATACTCTAAGACCTGCACATGCTCCACTTAAAAAATTCTTCACAGTTAGCTCAAGTGAGGCTTTTTGCTTACTTTCATTATGAGGAGTGAACTGAGGGTTTGCACATTTATTGTACCTTTTCTAGAGCTTGCAGTTAAAATGTGGTGAAGAATCAAAGTTGCCTTAACGGGTTCCAAAATCTTAGCCTGTTTGTCCCAGGTTGGAGCGTGTCCTCTCCAAACTCATGTCTCTTCTGGAGCCTCAAGATGTGGCTTTATTTGTGAGTAGTGTATTGCAGATGTACTTAGTTAACATCGGTCATCTTGAAGTTAGTGGGGCAGCGTAACCCAATATATGAGGTGCCCTTACAAAAGGAGGAGGAAAGACGCAGGAAGGCAGGCATGACGGAGGCAGAGATTGAAGTTCCGATGTCACAAGCCAATGAAGACCCGGGACTATGAGAAGTTGTAAGAACCATCAACATGAGCATGGTCAGCCTACCACTTTGATTTTGGATTTCTAGACTTTAGAACTGTGAGAGAATACATTTCTATTGTTTTAAGCCAGTGGTTCTCAACCTGTGGCTGGAGGCCCCTTTGGGGGTCGAATGACCCTTTCACAGGGGTCGCACGATTCATAACAGTATCAAAATTAAAGTTATGAAGTAGCAGTGAAAATAATCTTATTATTGGGGGGGGGTCACCACAACACGAGGAACTATATGAAAGCGTTGCGGCATTAGGAAGGTTGCGAACCACTGTTTTAAGCCATCCACTTTGTGGCGATTTTTATGGTAACCCTAGTGTGTTAGGCAGGGCTTTCTAGAGAAACATAATCAGGATATATGTGGATAGGTTTATACAGCAAGAAGAAATATAATGGATAATTAGTGCACCCAGCAGTGCAGAGGGTTCAGTTTGACCCACCTTTTCGGAACAATTAATAAACTGAAGGTCCTTCAACTCAAGTCATGGACTGCTGGTCCAAGTTCAAGGAAGCAGAAAGTGGGTGGAGTCTTCCCTCAGGAGAGACAGGCCCACAGGCAGCAGACAGTAGGGTGGGGCAGTAATCGTCAGCAGCAAGGGAGAGTAGGGAAGCAGGCCCTGATAGGGTTTTGAACTCTAGGGAGGCACTGTTGGTTGAGCACCGGTTGAGGCATAGAACTAGCTCCAGCAGCAGCATGCTGGTCTGATCACCAGGGAGAACGAGATGGGGTGCTGGCCAAAGAAAGCATTACTCTCAGTTGCCCTCCAATCAAGCTGTGACCTAATTAAACTCTGCCCACATGTTCCTATGGAGGCCTAGTTGGCACAAGAAACCTAACTATCACACCTAGGAAACGAATGAAGCCCTTTCTCACTCACTGCCAGGGAGTCCATGCTGACTCATATTGCCCCTGTGGGTTTCTGAGACTGTAACTGTTAATGGGAATAGAACACCCACTCTACCCCCATGGAGCTACTGGTGGCTTTGAGCTGCTGACTATGAGAATCTATGCTTAACCACTACAGCCCCTAGGTGGTGCAAAGGGTGTATAGTTTCTTTCTTTTTATAATGCCAAGATATAAGCTTTTACTGAGTGATTACTATGAACCAGGTGCTATAGACTATTTAATTATAACTTCAGTACAACCTCTTAAAGACAAACCTGTTGTCACGGAGTTGATTGGGTCTCAGTGATCCTATACACACATACACCCTCTCTCTTTTAAGAAAGAAAAGACCACCATCAATATTTAAAAAGCCAGGGAAGAAATTTTTGTCATGAAACCACCAAGAAATATTTGAGCCTAGATCACATTCAGGTTGGGTTGAGATGGAGGTCAACTGATGAACTGTCAAATGATATACCATGTTGGATCCACCCTTATATAGTTTACATTTATTGCGCCAACCTGGCCAATAAACACATGTGGGGTTAATTGAAGGGCAGAGAGATAAATGGTTCAGTGTGCCTCACCTTTCCAGTTCTCAGGTCTTTTGCTTTCTGATGGTGGGACCAGGTTGCAGCTGCCTTAGCCAGTTTCCTGCTTCAGCTGGCAAGACTCACTTCCTCCAAGACAGCCCTGAGGAGAAGCCACATGGACCTACCCCATGCAGCCCTGGAGCAGCCGTGTGTAGACCCCTGCCAGCCCTGAGATGTTTGCACGTTTACTGATTTGGATTTCCTCCTGCAGTTGACATCATTACATGTGTTTTGTGAGATGGAGGAGGACTTTATGGATTGGTGTCGGACATATGGGTTAATGTTGTACTTGTGGGTTTGGGCAGCACTGGGTTGGGATGTTTTCTTGATGTACACTTTACCTTTGTATAAAACTCTTTCTTATACATGAGTTTCTGTGGATTTGTTTCTCTAAAGTACCCAGACTAACACAACCCTAATCAAGTTTACAGTAATCTCTGTCTGATAAGAAAGCTGCTTTGAGTCCCTCACCTTTTGCTAGAGGGGATCTGCCAGAGGCTTAATCTAACTAGATACTCTGCAGATGGATTTTGAGAAAAAATCAATCATTTCAATCCACCCAAAGGTACCTCGAAGAAAGGCCTGGAAATCCATTCCTGAAAGAATCAGCCTCTGAAAACCTACGGACAGGAGTTAGACTCTGACATGAGTCAGCTCAACCTGATGGCTAATTCAAAACCCAAACCAAAATGAACACATTGTCTTAAAACAAATGACAATGATTCCTACCAGGCTGCCCCCGAAATTACATTTGTCTCTTAAAATGATTTCTTCTTATTCACTACTGTGTCTTGCTGAGGCAATTGTGCAGTACAAGAAAACGTGCCCCACTCTGCTACAAGTTAGGACGGCCCTGACAATTCAAAGAGCATGTTTCTCATGCACGCGCGCATATGTGCCTCAGAATCTTACCAGCAGCCTTTGTGTTTAGCCTAGGTATTGTCGCGACGAAGACTTCTTGTCAGTATATCTCCCTTTTTACAATAAATCCCCAATTTATTCTAAAATTTTAATATCCTCTACTTGGTCTCAGATTGAGGTCTTCCTCTGTTTTAGATGATCATGCTGGCTGTGTCCTTTTGTTTTGTCCTTGGCTTGCACATTTTTCTGTACAGGGCAGCGGGGTGGGTGGATTTTTAGTGGCACGAAGGAGAGGGTCGGGGAGGGGAATGAACACCAGCGAGTAGAAGAAGGGAGAAAATGTTCCAAAGTTGGTTGTGGTGATGATTTTTCAACTTTCCTTAGTTTGATTAAACGATTGAGTTGTGTGATATGCTAATTATAGCTCAATAAAACTAATTAAAAAACAAAGACAAGTAAGACAGACTTCCTGCCTCAAAGGGCTTACAGCATGGTCAGAAGACAGTTACTTTAGCAAATAATTATGATATAGCAGAATGTGTCCATGTGATTATTATTAAACTCCTGTAATTCAATTTCTGCAATTAAATTCGGAGAACACTTATTAAGAGATGACCACATGTGCAAAGAAACTGGAGTTTCTTTTCTTTCTTTTTTTTTCAGAAATAACCATGCTCTGGAAAAGCAATATATATACACATGATCCTGTGAAATGAGGAGGAACATATTGATACATTCAGACTTGGCATTTTCATAAGGACAAAATCAGTGTAGCCTGACTGTGGTGTTTAGGAAAACTTACCTATGGAATTTGTCTGTGAAGATTTTAGCAAGAATGCAATGTCACCTAAGATTACCTAAGCGTTCACCCTCGCACATGCCTCGACTTCAAAATCCGCGGGGCTATTTTAATTACGCGAGAAGCACGATTTGGGGGCTCAACTAAAAACTGTCATAGTCTTATGACAGGTAGATTCAACAGTAAAATACCTATGATCTTGCTGGCAATTTAACATATCAGTTGTGTGTGTGTGTTTGTGTGTGTGTTTTAAAAGTGTATGGTGCTCCAACAACAAGGCTTGTCCAATAACATTACAGAATAGTGAACCAACATTTTGTTGGGAATTGCTATATTTCTCTCTAATCTAGAGACCAACTAAGACCTGCTACTCTGCACTGTTGTTTCAGACTTGCACTATCCTTTATGACCCACTACAGGAGGCCCACGGGGCTTCCGAAGATGTAATCTTTACAGGAACAGAATGTCAGATCTTTTCTCCCACCCAGACACTGGGGTTCAAACTACCTGTTTTGTGGTCAGCAGCCAAACACTTAACCATTGACCTTGGATTCTTAGATTATTTCTCTAATATCGTGTTTTTTTAATGAACAACCCTTTACATCTACAGTTCTGTTTTTAATTTGAATTTAGCTTTTCATTGCGTTAACCTGTGGGTTTGCATTTAAGATTAATCATAGAATCCCACATCACAGATCCTTGTACACAAAACAAAATAAAAATCACAGGTCACACGATATCTAAATAAAATTGCCCATTAATTCTAGGCAAAGCTATGTGGTATGGGCGCTTTCCACAAGGTTTTAAGACACTCATCCCAAACAAAAGGAACGTTTAAAGTCCAGAGGACACAGCTAGCTGCGCATTATTTTCTAAGACCCTAACATCTATTGAAATAAAATTTGATACCATTCATTCAGTTCAAAGCAGCTTGTGCTTTGGGACATGTTTGTCCAGTGAAGGAGCTTCCTCTATTAATTGTCCTGCAGCCAGCAAGTCAGATCCAAATTTGAGGAGGAAAAGCAATTAGGTATTGTAAGCGGCTATAAGAGCACCACAAATAATCCGTTTCAATGGCATCATTGGCTACTTGGCCAAGAAAAAGTCTATAAAGGCAAAAATTTATTGCAGAATATCAGCCAGCATGCAGGCCATTGATTCTCTGCAGTGTGCAGAGATTGCTGAGTTTAAAGAGAAATCCCTAATGATGCTCCACCTTTAATTTCTTTCCCTGTGAAACGAAGAACAGGAGGAGAAAAAGGTGAGTGGCCCACTGAGGGCTCAGTAGAAGCAAATGAGTATCTTTGTAGTTATAAAGATACATTGTTAGACTTCTCACAAAAATAGGAAAGCAGCAAACTGCTTGGGAGTAATTAGACATAATCTGATGCATGCCACCTCATAAAGGAGGAAGAGCTAATTACAATTACAATACACCGTGCTTAGAAACATATTTATTGTGCTTATTTTTAAGATGTTTACTTCACCTTAAAGGAAAGCACTGCAAAAGCATTTTCCTGTAATCAAAACAGAGATCATCATCTTTTAGGGACCACAATTATTTCAATTTATAAAGTTCATGTCAGACAGCAGTGCAATCCCCATTAACTTTGAGGGTTCTCGAATGCTTACGACTAACATTGCTTAAGGAAAAACATACATCTCTACCATTTCCCACCCTTTCTTCCACTCCTTCCCCCATGCATTGGGGACAGGATGAAATGTTATCATTTGACACAATAATTTCACTATAGTTTCCCTGAGAAAGGAAGTCAGGAGCCTCATATGTTTATTTAAAGATTAAGCATGCATTTAATCCTCAAAACCAAAACAAACTCCAAAGCAACATTAGAACTCTCCTGGCTAGCATCCTTTCATCGGCATTTGTGCTGACCTCAAAACGAAATGTGGAATATTCACCGCGGCGATGAAAGGCACACCGACTGGAACCAAAGCCTAGGTTATAACTTGAGGTAGAACTACGCACCTGGCTTTGTTCCACTATGGTCCCTTCTTCCATGGCTCATTTTAAGTGACTCTGATGCAATCTCTGGTAAAACAAACCAACCAACAAAACAAAAAACAAAGCCCCCCAAACCCTTCTACCCTGTGCCCTCAAGTTCATTTTCTTTTTGTTCTAGCCAGAAGGTGACGTCTGTGGTGGACAGAAGACACCTGGCATGAAAGGATATGTCCATCGGAGGAAAGAGACACGGCGGTCCCGGATTCAGGAGCCCGCTGTGACTGCGGGCACGGATGTTTTGGAGACGGATTTCTTTCTGTTTTAGGACAGGGCTGGCTGAGGCAGGAACCTGGGAAGGGATTCGTCTGAGCGCTTGTGGTTCGCGTGCGGCCGCTCCATCTATCCGTCCATCCATCCACCATCCATCCATCCACCATCCATCCATCCATCCATCCATCCATCCATCCATCCATCCATCCATCCATCCATCCATCGTGCCCACGGAGGGAAAGGCCCGCACATGCACAGAGGCGCTCGGGGGCGAGCAGGCTGTCTGCTCCACCTGGCGTGAGCCCCACGGTCCCAGCACTGTGACGGGGCTCTTTGTACAGTGCGGAGCAGGCGTCTGCCGCCAGGAAATGCCGTCGGAAGTACTTCTGACCCTGCATGGCCTTCTCTGTGAGGCGGCCCGCAGGATCAGTGGCTTGAATTCAAACCCGTTCCCCAGAGAGGGCAAATCAATTGAGCATATGTTTAGTCTAAAAACGTAGGTTTTTTTTTCTTCTTCTTTTAATGTAGTTTTGGAATATGCGAGATATTTCCTTACACACCAGCCTTCTCTTTGCCCCAAAGATTTGTCAAATGGAATTGAATGCATACATATCAATGTGCCCATTGTTGCCAGGGGAGAATCATTGCACTGTGTCCTTGCGCGTTTGGGAGAAAATGCCCGCAGTGTTGAAACAAGATGCCTTACAAAAGTTGTGAGTACATGGCCACTCCAGGTTTCTGGAAGAGGAGACTCAAATGAGATTCGCCGAGTTCACATTTTAATGTCAGGCCTAGGAGAGAAAGGCAACGGTGCCTCATCTGCAGGCAGGCTGGGATTGGATCTCTGTTTTTCCTCAAGTTTATCAGTTACCTGGAGAAACTGTTTATAAAAGGATGTGTATACAGTTTTCTCCAGGTTCAAATTCTTAAAAGATCGAAATTGAACAAACGTATTTTCATAACAAAGGGTTTCACAAAGCCTCCATTGGCTTTGCCACGCTGCCAAGCTACATAATAGTGACACTTTCCAACGATCATGTGCCTTATTAAAATAGGACCCCCCTAAACAAACAAAAACTTTTAAACGTGTTCTTTGGCTGTGCCTTAACATTTTTATTCTTACAATGAGAATGTTGTAGAAGCCACTTTGCCAGTCTTCCCGAATAATGAGAAAAATGGAATTTTCTATCAAAACCCAAAGGATGGGCATTTGCCTTCAGTCAAAACTGGAGAGGGCCACAAAACTGAATTCCAACAGCCAGGCTTCCTGTGAAGGGCATGTTCCCCACCTGGCACATTCAGAGTCTACGAGGACATATCAGATGGAGACTCAGACACGATTGCTGACACTCGAATCTAGTTTCCTCACGCAAAGCCTCATAAACGGGAGGTAATATTATGACACACACATGCTCTCTGCCTCCCTCGCTGCATTTTCTCACAGTGAAGATAGCACACGTATAATACGACAACCTTGAGAGAGCACACGCTGCTGGGAAACATTACCTTCTGTGCTGCAGAGGATTCACGAGTTTGCACCAGCTGCCTGAATCTGCCCAGACATGTTCCAGTGCTGATCCCGTGAAGACGGGCAATTAAGCCAAGTGTTGTAGCCAGGAGACCCCAAATGTCATTCCAACCTTCTCTCCCCTTTGCTGAACCCACGTTGATTTTTTTTCTCCGTTAAGTAATTGCATGTATGCCTGTATACAGGCGTGTGTGTGTTCTTGATGCGCCTAACCGAAAGTGACAACCCTGTAATCATAACATATGAATTCCCTACTATGAAAGAAGATGAATTTTATAAGAGCGCAAATTCACGGTGGTTATGTTCAATAACGTGTGTTTAAAAACACACCTATCTTGATAGCGTCTTTAACTCTGTCTTGGTTAGTCCACAGAGGTTTCCACAAGAAGTTTCTTGTTGGTTTAACCATTGAGTGCAGGAAGAATGGGGCTTTAAAAGTCTCCATAGAGAAGTAATCTCAGAGGGGGGGGGAGGATAAATACAAATCAGGAAATATGAAAACCCCCCTTCCCTTCCCCAAGTCTGTGTCATGTTACAGAAGCAATATTAATAAAATATTATCAAAGGATGGAAAGATCTTAAGAAGGAGCACATTGAATGTTTGTGGCAGACAATTCTGGGGCGGCCAGAAAGAACGAAACAACATCTCAGGACGGCACTGGCGGAATAAACCAATTGTCGGGGTAGCGGAAAACTGAGCAAGAGTGACCAAAGTTAAGAGACCTCATGATTCGTGACATCTTCCTTGAAAAATAAATCCAAAATTAGAAAAGGAAGAATCAAGTGGACAACCACTCACTGAAGGGCAAGTCAGAATTCTCTTTATTAGTGCGGACTAGTCGATTTTATGTGATAGTTTGTTGTATTTAAAGACAGTGTAAAACTCTCATCGCAAACAGTTGTTTACAGTACGTTTTCCAGCACTGAGCTGTTTTAAAGCTCAATTGTGCATTTTGCAGATAAAGTGGGAAAACTAACTGAAGGCTGTATTGTAAGCAGTGGTTGCCGTGGAAACCCCAGTTTCAAGAGCTGGTTCTCCATTACCACTTAATTTAGGCTTCCTAATTGCATTCCACTAAATCGGTAGCGACAATATCTGCAGAGCAAAACTGCATGCCCAGTCTAGCGCGAACCTCTTTGAAACAGGCTTTTTGAAAGCCAGGAGCTATAAAAACTCAGCATGACGTGGGGCATATGAGAAACCTGTAGTTCAAATGTACTGCTGCCTGCTTTCTCATCCTTAGTAACTTCAGTGCGCCCCACACCAATCTATTAGTTCAGTCTACCTTAAAGATCATAACGCTCTGCCATGTGGAAACTCATCTGTCCACCAACACATTGGTGCAAAATAGATTTAATTGTACTTCCAGCCCGGTATCATGTCCATCTCATTTTACTGCACACCAGCAGGTAGCCAGCGCACAGCCTCACTCTCCTGGAACTGCCTTTGCCCCACAATACCAGGAGAACAATACTTTCTCAGTTGAAATTATTTGCCACTGTTGGGCTGAGCGGAGAGCGAGACCGCCCATATGTGACCTGAAGAGAGGCTTGTCAGAACCACTAGACATAAAAGCATTCCAATTATCAACCACACTGCTTTAATAGAGGAGGCAACTAATATGATAGTGTAAGTGCCGGTGCCAGTGAGAAGCTCTTCGTCACTGTCAGATTAACACTTGAGTTAAACTCTTGTAAATCAGTCACATTATGCTGCGGGTTGAGAAATAAACAGAGACCTATTATGCTGAAAATTCCAAAGGGCTCTTCCCGCAAAAGGAGGTGCATTGAATGCTTTCTGAATCGGAATTTTATGAAGTTTATTATTTTGCCATTGCTATCGTGAGTCCTGTTGGAAAGGTTTAAGTTGCCTGGGATTCAATGCTGAATTAGATAGAACCTTTCGGAACCAGCAGGAAGGCCACCCTGGCTCTCTCGCAGGGCCTAGTGGTGTTTTGTGTGACGTCCAGGGGGAGAGAGAGCCAGCTGACCTCTCTCTGATTGACAACGAAATCCCACCATTCTCGCTTTCTCCCGGAACAACAAACGCTTTCAAGCAGAACGCCTTGCTATCTTGGAGTACATGACTTTATGCCAATGCGTGGCGAAGCTCATCATTTCCATCGCTCCGTTCCAGAGGATTTGGCATCTGTATTATAGGCGGAGCGAGTCTCGGTTTTGGCCCCAGAGAGACAAGGAAACAACTGCAGCATTTTATCCTCTCCCTGGCGTGGGGGCATGTTGCTTAAGCAGCCTCGAAGCTGCTGCCAAGCATCCCACTATTGTCTTCTGTCTCCCAAGGGTTTGAATGCCTTTGCCCTCCCAACTGCGGGTCTTCTGCAGGGAATGAATGAGGCATTTTCCCGAACAAGACTTTATGAATGAGACAGACTGTGTATTACAAGGCAAGAGGATTCGTGTATTTCCTAGATTAAGAAAGCGAGTGCTAAGGGAGCCTTCCATCTAGGGCGCTAGCCGTCATGTGGGGGTAGGAAGGAAACCACCACCATTTGGCCACAAAGGCAACTCCCCCCAGCCCCTCCCCAACACCGACCAAAAAAACGCACAACTAAACACTGGAGAAAGAGCGAGAGGAGATGATGCGCTCCAAGATGAGGCCCGGAGGAGCTGGGGCTGCAGGTGGATTCTAACAGACAAACAGGCAGTGTTCTAAGGGGGTGGGGAGAGGCTATAGATGCGGGACAATTCTTAGCACGACGTCACTTCAATGCAGTGGTCTGTGTCACAGTGCACTTGATTTTTCACTTGGTTGGGGTGTGGTTGTTTCTGATGGGGAAGAACGCCATTGTCGACGTGGCTGGCTGCCTCTCAGGCAGAAGGACTTGCCACCTTCCCACAAATGTAATAACTCACGACTGGGTGACGTAGAACGTGTCCTCTTAGAGATGAAGTTTAAGCAGCATTTGGAACTCAGGTTCTGAAAGGTCGGTTAATCTCATGGGCGCAGGCCTCACCACCCTATTCTTGCTCCTCTCCTTCGGGCTTTCTTAACAAGAAGTCATTGGTGACTTCAGGTTCTGAAGGACACCGCGGTGTATTTCTGATGCCTCAAATGCTGCGTGCTCCGCACTGGCTCTATTTCTGTTGGTTTCTGCCTCGCCGTGGAAGGATTGAAGACAGAAAGTACGTTTTATGTCATCAAGTCATAAACACGTTAAAAACAAACCCCTTCTCCCTTCACCTCACTTGGGGCTGACCAGCACCGCAGACTTGTCTGGGAAGCTCATGTAAGTAGCTCTCACAGGGCCAGCAGCCATCAGGGACAGAGATCAAGGAAAAGTAGACGCAACTTTGTTCAAGCATCAGGTTCCTGCTAATTTCCTCTCACGATACCCTTATGAAAATGCCTCTGATTTTATCTGTCTTCTCCCACTTTGCCACAGCTTATCTCTTCTGCACCTCACGAAACTAATAAAATAAAAGACTAATGTTTCCTTCTCATCTTTAACAATTAATTCTAATTCTAAAACTTCTTTGATCTCCTCCCCATTCTTTTCAAATGAAAACCCCACTCCTCCCATTCCCTAAATCTTTTGGCTTCAAATCAAGTCTAGTTGCAGTGCACACTCTAGGTACTCCGTAAAAAGGAAATTGCTACAGCTACAGAAAATGATTACTGCTGAATTACAAATCACCAAGATTGCATAAATAGTTATGAGGGAAAATTGCAGGATAATGCTGCCGATAGAATCAATAGCATCCTCTATAGAGATATACCCGGGGGTTCTATATATTATCTATCCACCAGAATGTCAATATAGTAAAATCTACAGAGGAATTTACATCAAGCGCTATTCTCTGTTAATTCCCAAGTGAATAATAAATCAAATTGCATCCCTGAAAGAGCTTCTCCTCTAATCAACTCGTTTAAGAAACTGGTTAAACTGACCGTCATGCTGTTGCAGCTAATGGATGTTTGCAAGCGCTCATTTCTCCTTTAAAATTTACAGAACATTCGCTGGACTAAGCATTTTAACATATGACCCACGGTGGCAAAGGAAAAACAGCAAACATTCTTGAGTAATTAATACCCATGCAATTATATTTATTATAAAACGTTTTGCACTTATATTATTTCTCTTTGAACTTCAGTGCTTATTTAGGGGTCCCAAACATAAAGGGATTCCTTATAAAATGTATGTTTTTAAAAAATAAATCAATATATATTGATCAGGCTTTCTTTATCTTTAGAGACCAATGCTCAGGTTGTCTTCTTTCTTCTAATGTCCTTTAAATGAATTACTCCAGGAATTAAAAAAATATATACTTTATACGTTTTTGTAGAACAACTGGATACATCTTAAACTGCACTGTTTCGTAATCATAGGTCTTGATACCTCTGAAAGAGGCAGGAGTGCTTTCAGCCCACTAGGGAATGATTGATTACATATTATTAACACAAATTTGGCATATATATGTACATATACACACAATATATATATATATTAGAGTTCCATATGATTGTCTACAGACTAGATCAATATCCAAAATTCCAAGAACACAACTATCTTCCTTTCTCTTGCTCTTATTTTAAAACGTGTACTTATACTGTGTTGTTTATTTGTTTTGAAGAAGTAATTGGCCATTCCCATATAGTTTAGTCACTAAAGAATGTCATGAAAAATTGGCTGTGAGTCAGCTACCATTGCTGAGCACTCTGAAATTGACTACAGTAGAGGACTCTGGGTACAGTGGGAGAAATAGGTGAGACAAACTCAACATAATAAAAATGGCCACCCTCACTGGTGTGGGGGAGACACGTGGAATCCTGAGACCATGGTCCTTGCTCATACTTCCGACCTGGAACTGAAATTTCCTCCATGCTCAACTTTCCATCAACTAACTGACAGGTCTATCGGGTGAAAAATAACACACTGTACAGCATCCAAAGGCCCACAACCAACCATACAGAACCGAAAGGTTCTGACTTGCCCTAGGCTAAACCTCAGAAGATAGGAATGGATACAAAAGAAGGATAAATGGAAACAGCAAACAGACAAGAAGTTGGAAGAGTTGCTACATTATGGAGACTGCAAACAATGTCATGCTGTAAAATGTGTATGAATTATTGAATCAAAAACAAATTTGCTTTGTAAATCTTCATCCTAATCATAATAAAAAGTAAAAAAAATCAATAACTGTGAGGTAACTGTGGTAGTTACGCAATCTGTTGTCAATTTGAGACTTAAGAGTCCAGAGTGGAGTTTAGCCCATCAATCTGATCACAGCTTGATGACCTTATTTGGAGGCAAGAAGGAGATAAATAGCTCACCGGAGGCAGACACACGCTCACTCCCTGGGAGACATTGCAGCTGACAAGACACATGGAGACAGGCTGATGGCAGCCAGAGCCTCAGAACTGGAGAAGTCGCATGGAGACTCTTGTCAGCGCTGAGATGCTTACACCACCACTGGATCCACAAGACTTCTCACCCATTGACCTGTGATCTTCCTGCATTCAACGTCATTGCATATGTTTCCTGAATCTGAAGAGAACTTTATAGATTGGTGTCAGACACATGGGCTAATAATGGACTTATGGACTTGAACTGGACTGGGCTGGGATGTTTTCATAATGTGCAATTACTCTTTATATAAAGTTCTTTCCTATATCCATCTGAGCGTCTATGAATTTTTTTTCTCTATTCAACCAAGACTAACACACAGTAGAAAGCCTCATCCTTCTCCTACAGAGCAGCCAGGGGTTTCAAACTGCTGACCTTGCAGTTAGCATCCCGATGGGTAACCCCTTCCACCACCGGAGCTCCTCCAAAGCCTTATGGCATTACTAATAACCATCCCTTAAAATCAAGAAGTGAACAATCAACAATTTGATAGAAAAACGGGCAAAAATATATCAACAGGCAGGTCCCAGAAAGCATGAAAGCAGCTCTTGAGCACATTAAAAAAAAAGATGCTTGACCCCATTCATTGTAAAACAAATGAATATTAAGAGAGTTCTTGGACAAATTTTTTACATATTAGGCTGGTAGAAATTTGACTGGTTTTCAGCATAAGTTATGGACGATGCTGTGGGGAAACAAACCCTGCGATAAAAAGCAACAGAGGATGGATACATCTGACCTCCTTTGACTTGCCTATTGCCATGTGGTAAGAGTCAGGCAAGCCTGCACGTTCCATCCTTTGTTGCCTATTGTGACACCAACCATTCCTCCCATGCACGCTCCATCTATGCAGATTTCCATAGTTCACTGCGATGGCCACCAAGAACTCACAGACAATACCCATGGTTAAGGGGCTTCACTAAGGAAGTTAATAGTTTATCATAGGTAAGGGTCAGCAAACAGTAAGGATACAGTTATTGGTTTCTTTAGCCAATAGCCAGGTCTCTCTCAATTTTGTAGTCTCTCAGTCATGTGGTCCCTGGGCCTTTAAATCCATGGACCAGGAAGCCAGCCTGCCTGTCACTCTCTCCTCCATAGTCTCAGGCCACATGAAGAGGTGCCCTATAGTCTCAGCGATGTTCCTTGCCCGTGTCTAATGCATCTAGCCTTGGCAGACTTCACCATTGGAGGACAAGTTCTTTGATGTGCTGTTCCCAGTTCTTCTGGGTTTCTCTCCTCTCTGCTCCTGCTTCAGAAATGGCTCTTCCTTACAACCACGGGTGATAGTAACGAAAACGGACCAACCCCCTCTACCACTGTTACACATGCCCTGTTTGCATAGTCCCGCCCAGTCATTTGGTGGGAGTTACAAAGACTGGGGTAGAAGACCATATTAACAATGGTGTATAATGCTTGTGAACAGGTAAAATGATACAACTCCTGTACAGGCGAAGTAGAAAATACCTATCAAAATACTATATGACTTTCCCTTTTGTTCCAGAAATCTCATTTTTAGTATTCCCTTAGATACATTTTCAAAAAAAAAAATCAAAAGCACAAAACTGTTCATTACAGCACATTTGTATTAGCAAAAGATTGGAAACAACCCAGGAATCTCCATAAAAAGGTCCTATGGGAATGAACAGTACAGTATCCAAACAATGAAATGTTAAATGAAAAAAATAAAAGAAAGAAAAAGGTCTCTGTACAAGGATATGAAACGATCCTCGCATACATTCTGGGGTGAAAATAACAAAGTGTAGAACACAAGCCTTTTGTGTAAGAAAGAGTTGCAATGTGACTATGTTTACCTATTTGCTTATATTTTCATAAAGCAAAAAATAGAGAGATCGCCCCAAATGAGTACAAATTGTTGCTTACAGAAGAGAGCAAAGGGGACAAGACTGAAATTAGATTTCTTTGATGTAAGGCACTTCAAGTATGTGTATTTCAGACTACAAAATAAAAAAAATAAAGATTTCAAATCTTCAAAAAAACAAAAACAAATTAAAAGCATAAACCGATATAAATTTGCAGACAGAATTACATGAAGAGTTAATTTAAGGGATTTTAGAAGACATTATTTAAACTGAGAATCCAAGGTAGTACATATTTTTAAGGATAAATAGGACTACTACACAATCTTTAAATTTCATTCTTTAGTAAAAATTACACTTCAGGACAACCTGGGAAGTCTAGGGGCAATTCTAATCTGTTATCCGATGTTGTAATGATTTGGAATCGACTCAACGACAACATCAACAATCTTAAAGTTAACAATATTAGTACTATCACTTTAAAATTAATTGTACATGAATTGTAGGATAGAGAAGAGGAGAATTTAGCATCAATATATTTAAAAATAATTTTATTGGGGGTTTGTACAATTCTTATCACAATTCATCCATCCATTGTGTCAAGCACATCTGTACATTTGTTGCCCTCAGCATTCCCAAAATATTTACTTTCCACTTGAGCCCCTAATATCAACTCCTCATTTCCCCTCTCTCCCCGATCCCCCTCATGAATCCTTCATAATTCATAAATTATTATTATTTTGTCATATCTTATACTGTCTGGCGTCTCCCTTCACCCACTTTTCTGTTGTCCATCCCCCAGGGAAGAGGTTATGTAGATTCGTGTAATCAGTTCCCCCTTTCTACTCTACCTTCCCTCTATCCTTCAGGGATCACCACTCTTATCACTGGTCCTGAAGGGTCATATGTCCTGGATTCCCTGGGTTTCCAGTTCCTATCTGTACCAGTGTACATCCTCTGATCTAGCCAGATTTGTAGGGTAGAATTGGGATCATGATAGTGGGGAGGAGGAAGCATTTAAGAACTAGAGAAAAGCTGTATCTTTCATCGTTGCTACCCTGTACCCTGACTGGCTTGTCTCCTCCCCGCAACCCTTCATTAAGGGGGTGTCCAATTGCCTAACTATGTGGGTGTCAGCAAAAATTCTGAAACTTTCCCTTCAATGTTCAGTAACTAAAGCAAATGGAATTGATGGAATAAAGGATCTGAACAGAAAATTTCCAAAGGCAATTTTGAGAAGACAAAATCGAGTATTACAATGCAATAAGATCTGGAATTAGAACACTCACAAGGGTAAACATCCCCAACATACATATTTCAAGCTGAAAGAGGTGAAGATAAAATAAAACATTGAATTTAAATATTGAAGACGTCCTTGGGAAAAATATTAAGTGATGTAGGATATATTAAAAGAAGATGGAAAAAATACGCAGGTTTACCATGCAAAAAAGGAATTGGTAGATGGTCAACCATTTCAAGAGATAGCGCATCCATCAAGAGCCAATTGCTTCGAAGGAAGAAATCAAAAGTGAACTGAAGGTATTAACAAAAGAACAAGGCCCTAGGTATTGATGGAATGGCCACTGAAATGCTTCAACAAGCTGATGAAGCACTGGATACTACATCTGGTATATGACAAGAAATTTGGAAGACAGCATTCTGACCAACTGCATGAAAAATCTGTACCCATTCCAAAAAATGGTGACCCCATAACATTGTGGATATTGTCATACATTATCATTAACTTTATATAGAAATCTACTTTCACTGATGAGAATTCGACATTTGCAGGAGTACATTAACAGGGAGTTGTCAGAAATTCAAACTGATTTAGAAGACAGAATATGAAGCATATCATTGCTGACATCAAATGAATTTAAAAATAAGCATCAGGAAAAAAAGCTCATTTTTATTTATGAACTATGCAAAGGCATTTGATTGTATTGATCATAACAAATGATGGAGAGCATCAAGAGGAATGAGAATTCCAGAACCCTTCATTGTACTCATGTGAAGCCTGTATGGAACAGGAAATCGTCATTCAAATGGAATAAGGGAATACTTTATAGTTTAAAATCAAGAAACACGTGCACCAGGGTTTTATCTCTTCACCCTTATTTATTCAAGCTGTACGTTGACCAAATCATCTGAGAAGCTGGACTATATGAAGAAAATTGCCACATCAGGATCGGAGGAAGGCTGATTAACAACCAATGATAGGTGGATGGCACAACCTTGCTTGCTGAAGGTGAGGAGGCCTTGAAGCACTTGCTGACGCAAATCAAAGACTGTGACCTTTCGTATGGATTGCAACTCAATGGAAAGAAGATTCAAATCCTCACAATTGGACCAACAGACCGCATCCTGATAAATGGAGGACATCACTTTGAAGACCAAGGTGCGTCCATCCCAAACCAGAGTATTTTCAATGGCCTCATATGTATATGAAATTTAGACAGTAAATAAGGAAGACCTAGAACGGACACATTTATTTATGGTGCTGGTGAAGAATATTGAAAACAACATGGATTGCCATAAGAACCAACAAATCTATCTTGGAAAAAGGATAGCCGGAATACTCCTTAGAACTGAGGGCTCTGCATCTTGAATTTGCTGTCAGGAGAGACCAGTACCTGGAAAAGAACATCAGGCTTGGGAGAGGAGAGGGTCAGCAAGCAAGAGGAAGACCCTCACTGAAATGGATTGACACAGTGGTTGCAGCAATGGGCTCAAATCTAACAATTGTAAAGGTGGCGCAGCACTAGGCAGTGTTTTGTTTTGTTGTATATGTCAGGTCACTATGAGTTGGAACGAGCTCAACAGCACCTAACAATAACCACACAGAGACACTGGCAGTTACTAAGTACTGTGTCCATTGAAAGGAACCAGGTCTGGTGCAGGAAACATGAAAACAAGCAGGGATACTGGGTGTGCCAGACAGTAAAGCAGCTGTAGAAGACTAGTGGGGTCGTGTGAAAATGACAGACTAGATAATATGAAGGGCCATCAATGGCCATTTGAGGACTGTGATGAATTGAAATGCATTAAATCTGAGAAAGCAAGGCAGTGATCTGACAGGTCTGTGTGTATGAGCTATTGGCCTAAAACAGTATCTGCCACCACCACAACACACACACACAAACCAAAACACAAACATTCATTAGTCTCCATGGAAGGTAACTTAAACATCAAATCTTTTGACTGAACATTAATACTTAGAGGAAAGGAAACTAGCATTTATACTTCTCTTTGATGCAAATCTATTAATTCCTTTGAAAAAATAAGGAACGTAGACTAGATTAAAAAGCCACATTTTAACAACATATAATAAAGTATTTGATTCAAGCAGAGGTCCTCAATTTAAAAAAAACATAAAGGGGTGTGACGTAAACTTTACGTTGAAGGGAACAGGCTGCCACCCTATCACCCTGATCACCACTACATAAATGTGACTGGGCTTTCAAAGATGGCTGCAACAATATCCCTAGTGCTCTTTTGAAAACGTGGCTTTCCAGTTGAACTACCAAGAGATGGTCTAGGCTAATCTTGTGACTCGTATGAGTTGGATGTGATGTTCTGTAAAATCTTCGCTGGGCCCTAGTAGATTTGCATCTTTTGCCTTTTGTCACTTGAAGCCATCTTTCTTGGAAGTCAGTTGTCATGTAAGAAGTCTGGTTACCAGAGACCATCACGCTGTGTGGAAACTCGAGTGTATCTGTGTGGAAAGAGAGACGATGTGGGGGAGAACTCAGGAGCTCCTCTTGGACTTTCTAGCACAGCCTTGCCACCAATAGAATGCATCCAATGGAAGCACACCAGTAAATGCACATGGATCAGGAAGGGGCCTACGGAGGCCTGATCCAAATTGTAACCTATAGTATTATGACCAAATAAGGTTATTGTTTTAAGCTATTACATTTTGGGTAGTTTCTTAGTAACTGCAACATAATTACAAGTTCACTGTTTTGCAGTCTATAGTAAAATATTTGAGATATTTCAAACAAAAATGATCTGTAGAAGAAACCAATAAATGAAAGTTTGTTGGAATACTTACATTGAAAGATCAGATTTTCATCTTCAGAGCCCATTTCTCATTGTTGCCTTCATGGTGAATGGGACAATAAGATTTAAGACATCTCTCTCTCTCTCAGTTCATATTTCAATTAGATCAAGCATAATTGTACAAATGCTACTGTTCGGTTTCTCTCTCCGGGACTAGATTTCAGCCTCGGTCCTTGGCTCAGTACGAGAAAGATTTCACGCTGAAGCCGGGCTCGTGATCCAAGTGACTTTAATGAGAGTTAAAAGAAGCATCAGTTTTTACACGGCACCCATAGGATTCCTTTGACCATGCGGTCTGGCAAAGACTGCCCCAGGTCACACAAGGATCTCTCTCCTCCCAAGAAGACGACCAGACCACCCAAGCAAGACCAGCCCCTCTCCCTTCTGGTCCCTGCCACTTTAAGGGTTCCTGGGGGAGGTGTGGTGAACGACCCCAGGTCGATCCCATTGGCTGAATTGCAATCACCTGGCCCAGGTGGGCTGCTCCAGGTGTAACACCCATCTGCGTCCACTGGCAGGAAAATCCAGCTTTGTCCTTTGTTGGCCCTCCTGGGCATGCGTCAATGGACTTCCCAATTACCTAGGCTAAGCTACCTAACACTACCACCTTTATTTTCAATGTTTTCTTCTTGAAACCTTTGATATCAGCTCTCCTTTATTCCTTGCCTCCCCACCCTACTCCCCAGGAACCCTTATTATTATATTATATATAATTATTATTTGCCGTATCTTACACCATCCAATGTTTCTATTCACCTGCAATTCTGTTATTCGTTCCCCTTGAGTGAGGTTATACAGTCACTGATATAGCTGTCTTGTGCTGTGTGCAGCACGGCAGCAGGTGAGGGGGTGAGGGTGGCAGGACAGGCAGGGAATGCCCCATTCAGCCAGAGGGCAGGCAGAACCTCCCCAGCTGCATGTAGGATTACTGAGGGCAGACAGTAGCTTCACCCCCCCCCCCTCCATTGGGCTTAAAGCGTTTATCACAGATACCCTAATAACTCAGAGTTTCCTCCCTACAGCTGGAATTGAATTAAGTTATTCTGAAACAGGATTGTGTTGGGGTCTTTGTTAAATTGAAAGCCTCTTGGCTCTTTAGCTAACTTCTGACATTCCTTAGCATGGGATCCTTTATTATGCTAACGTATGTTAAAGGTCTCCTTCTACCAGTTGTCTTGGAGTTAAACAATGAGCCTGTGATTTGCAGTTTTTCCCGAGAAAATATTTTTACTATTTTTATATTGGGCTTGTGTGGTGTCTTGATATCAGGCTGACATGCTGATGCTCCTGAGGAGGAGATCTAGCTTATCAGAGAGGTTGTTTTCTTCTGGCCAACTGGAACTGAATTCGTCCCCTGGACTATGGCTTCCTGCTTATTTTCTGCCACACAGTGATCTGACTCAGGCAAGTTTCCTCACGTCTTTTCAATTGCTCCAAATCTATGGCTACCCGTGCTTAGCCAGACCCCAAGGCTATGAGATTAGGGCAGCTAACTGTGGGAAGCTCTGGTGTGGGGTCCTGTGGCTAGCTTTCAGAGGTTGTCCTTGAGTCTGGGATTATGACCCCTATTGGATGTCGGTCTGGGGAAATCGACACTTGCTGCCAAACCAGGGTCCTGGTAGCTGCCATGCCGGAGCCCACAAGCCCAGTGCACTGAACCTAGAGCGATTCAGTGTGTTCTCAGTTTGCATTGTGAATGAAAATAGGATAGGTCCTAGTACCCTGATTCAAATTTTAGGACTCTGCCTCCCAGTCACCTTACCTCCCAGTTTTCTGGTCTGGCAGCAGGAGCTCTGGGAGGGTAAATCTCACTGCATGCCATTGTTTTCCATCTCAACTGTCTAATTCCACATGTAGACCCCCCTCAAGACTTGTTAAGAAAATGGTTAGGACTGATTGAAATATTTGGCAATGTGGTGGCATGTAAGATTAGCATACAAAAATCAATTAGATTCCTGTATGCACCGGAAGAAAGCTCTGAAAAGGAATTCAAGAAAAATAGCCATTAAAAGATAAAATAATCCAGAATAAATCCAATCAGAAAAATAAAAGATTTGTTCAAAAGACCTGTAAAAAATTACAAACACCCCAGATGCTATATTTCTTGATAACCGGGCCCCATCAACCTTCTTCAACACACTTACTTATGCACACTTTTGTCTTCAGCATTTATATGGGGGCACATGAGCACATAATGATAGTTTTTGTTCCTTGGTGTCTGTTACCTGATCCCTTCAACACCTCATAATCACACAGGCTGGTGTGCTTCTTCCCTATGGGTTTTGTTGCTTCAGAGCTAGATGGCTGCTTGTTTACCTTCAAGACTTTAAGACCCCAGATGCTATATCTTTTGATAGCCAGGCACCATCAGCTTTCTTCGCCACATTTGTTTATGCACACATTTGTCTTCAGTGATCATGTCGGGAAATTGGGTATCATGGAATGATCATTTAGTCGAGCAAAGTGTTCTTTTATTGAGGGAGTACATGAGTAGAGGCTCAATGTCCATCTGCTACCCTACCACTAAACCTATAAATATATGCACATAGATCAATTTCTCCCACCATCATAAATATATTTATACATGTACATGCCTGTATTTAGGTTTCTATGTATGCCCTTTGCCTCCCACTTCTTTCCTCTATTTCCTTTTAGGGTGAAGGTAAACAAGCGGCCATCTAATCCAGAAGAACAAAGCCCACATGGAAGAAGCACACCAGTCTGTATGATCACGAGGGGTCGAAGGAACCAGGTATGAAGCACGAAAGAACAAAAAATCATATCATCGTGAATGAGGGGGAGTGCAGGATGGGGACTCAATGCTCATCTGTAGACAACTAGACATCCTTTGCAGAGGGGTAGTGGGAAGGAGATGAATCGCTCAGGGTTCAGTGTACCATCGATGAAACACACAACTTTCCTCTAGTTCTTAAATGCTTTCTTCCCTCCTCCCCCACTATCATGATCCCAATTCTACCTTGTAAACCTGGTTAGACCAGTGGATGTACAGTGGTGCAGATAGGAACTGGAAACACAGGGAATGCAGGACAGCTGAACCCCTCAGGACCAGTAGTGAGAGTGGTGATACAGGGAAGGAGGAGGGAAGGGGGCATAGAAAGGGGAAACTGATTACAAGGATCTCTATATAACCTCCTTCCTGGGGGATGGACAACAGAAAAGTGGGTGAAGGGAAATGTCAGGCAGTGTAAGATATGATAAAATAATAATTTATAAATTATCAAGGGTTCATTAGGGAGGGGGAAGCAGAGAGGGCTGGGAAGAGAAAAATGAGGAGCTGATTCCAAGAGCCCAAGCAGATAGCAAATGTTTGAGAATGATGAGGGAAGCAAATGTATAAGTGTGCTTTACATAATTGACATATGTATGGATTGTGATGAGTTGTATGAGCCCCAATAAAATGATAAAAAAGGAAAAAGTGTTGGGAATGGGCTTGCATTTTAAATAAAATGAAAAGAAATGGGCTTATTTATTACATTAAATAAAGGCATTAAATGTTAAAAAATAATATTACAAACACTATTATAAGAAACCAAAAGAGACTTATATAGGTTCATGAATCAGATGACTGCAAAAATGTCAATAGTAGTACATATCACTAATGAACAATGATGAAATTAGGAAACAGTTCATGACATGGATGGATTTAGAGGAGACTATGCTGAGTGAATGTAGTCAATCATAAAAGGACAAATATTATATGAGACCACTAATATGATAAAAATGAATGAAAGATTTTTACACCATTAAACACAGATCTGGATGGTGATCAGAAGTGGGGGGGAATGCAGTTTTGGAAGTAATAGGCTGACGTATAAATAGTTGGTAACAATATTGTAAATGAGGGACTTGAGGTAAAAGGGGCAGGGGGAAGCAGAAATAGGGCAAGCCATGGGAAATGTAAGTAGTTTTAGTTGTTGAATGCAAAAATTATGATCTCCACCTAATTTACAATAAAAAGTTAAAACAAAACAAACAAAACCTCCAGAAAACAACAAATGGCATAGAGAGGCGAGAACCCTCCTAAGCTGCTGGTAGAATTTCACCATGGTACAACCACTGTGCAAAACAGCATGGCGTTTCTTTAAAACATTAGAAATTTAAACACCACGTGATCCAGTAATCTTAGAACTAGGTAATTACCCTAGAGAAATAAGAGCCATGACACAGTAGTTATAGACCAACCTGTGCATCCTGGATCACTGTTCACTGTAGCAAAAACATGGTAGCACCTTAATTGCTCATCAATTGAACAATAGACAAACAAACAATGGCACATACACACAAAAGAATACTACACAACAATGGTGAATCTGTGAAATACCTCATAACATGGATGAACCTGGAGAACATTATGCTGAGTAAAATATGTCAAGCACAGAAGGACAAGTACTGAATGAGTTCCACTTCTACAAAAGCTCCAGAAAAGTTTTTAGACAAAAGAAACATTCTTTGATGGTAAAAAGGGTAATCGCTAACTAGAGGGGAGGCACAAATTAACTTGGGTCTTTGGGAAGGTAAGTGTAGTTCAATGAATTATGTAACACTAATTATGTAATTAATTTGGCTATTAATAGCCAAAAATGACTATTTTTGTCTTTTTGACTCCCACCAAACAACTTTCATTTTCTTTACGGGTTTGGGTAAGAATGTGGGGGAAGATTTTGATAGACACCCTCTTCTATTTCAAGTAGTAAGTGATAACAGGGCTCATTGTGACTGATATCCCACTGGGTATAAACCCAGCCATCGCAGAGGGCTTCTTCCAGTCAGAAAGAGAGAAGGGCTAGCAGTAAAGCATGCCCTTTGAAATCTGAAATCATTGAACCTCTTTGAACTTCTTCGATCCAGGAGTCAGCTTTGTCACCAGAGGAATAGCAGAGGAGGAGCAACAGCAGAACCAGGACCTAGAGCTTGAAAAAAGTGGTGGAATTTCCAATCAACAGATCGAGTAGAATTGAGTTATTTTAACGCAATACAAGTCAATGGCTTTTGGAGTGGAGTGTCTATGAACACTTGATTGAGCAGCTGGGTTTGCTGACACATGGAGCTGGACCCAGTACCTTCAGGCTAAATTGACTTCAGATGGAATGGCATGCCATTTGAACATGTTTTGGCAGCTCTACAAGAGCTTCATGATAGTGCCCGGATTGAAGATGGACGCATTTGAGTTGTGGTTCTGGAGAATATTGGAAGTACCATGAACTGCTTGCTAAAAGGACGTCAGTTTGTATTGGAAAATGTTGAGTCCAGAGTGCTCCTTAGACACAAGGATGGCAAGATTTCCTTTACCTTACATACTTTGGACATATTGTTAGCAGATACCAGTTCCTGCAGAAAGGCTTCATGTTTGATAAAGTGAAGGGCCAGCCAAAGAGGAGAAGGCCCTCAACAAGATGGATTAGCACAGTGGCTGCAGCAATGAACTTGGGCACTTGTGTGGATGGCACAGTACCATGCAGTGTTTTGTTCTGTTGTGCAAAATGTCGCTATGGGTCAGAGCCAACTTGATGGCAACTAACAACATTAACTGGTTTGTGTATTGAACTGACCAAGAGGTCAAGAGGCCAAGGGCCAAAGAGAGGGCTGCCTGGGAACATGGTAGATTCCCTAATACCATATATATTTGTGTATAAGCCGAGGTTTTCAGCTCATTTTTAATGCAGTTTTGGTGGTAAAATTAGGTACCTCGGCTGATATTCGGATCGGTTTATACTCAAGCATATACGGTAAATTCCATAATTATGAATACTGTCTTTTAGTTCTGCGTGGCTGTTTCAATGGACTATCAAAGCCAGTCTCAGAAGTAGAGGATTATGAAAGGGATGGTTTGTGTCAGAATAGGCTAAGAATTCTGTCATGTCTGACATACCTGAACTCTGTTTTATGGCAATCAACCTTGAATGCCAGAGGAGTTCAGATGTGGCCCCCCAAATGGCTTTCTCAGCAGTAAGGAGGAGCTGTGATATTTAGTTTGGGTTTTTTTTTTTGTCTTTATTCATGGAGAGCATGAGCGCATTCCCCCACTACCACAAATTATGCAGTTGAGTTTCCCACATTTGGGGAAATCACAGGGGTCAGCACATCCAGAATACAATGGATAAACCTCACCCTGGGAAAACCACCTTCGTGATCATGGTATCTCCCCTCCCAGGTTGTGTCAAGTTGGTGGACCAGGATTCTCAGTGGCTTGGCATTTAACACCTACTATTTCTCCATGAGTTGACTTAATGTAATGCAATAACAGCCAATCAGTTGAAAGACCATTAAGGTGGATGAAACACTTTTGCTCAGGTGACAGCCCAAAAGAAATCAATTGAAAGGGAGTTTCCTTGGGGTGTGGCCTGCCTCTATTACAAGTAGACACAGTGGCAAAGTGGGTTCTGAGTTGAGCTGCTAATTGAAAGGTCAGCAGTTTGAATCATCAGCTTCTCCAAGGGAGAAAGATGAGGCTTTCTACTCACTTTAAGATGCATAATTTTGGAAACCCACAGGGGCAGTTCTACTTTGTGCTATAGGCTCAGACTCACTTTGTGTCTGAATTGACTAAATGGCAATGAGTTTGGTTCTGGAGCTTTGCTCTTTGCAGGTTCTGGAAACTAATCTGGCAGTCCTAAAGCCCACCAGGTTGATTGCTGATCCTGGGAGTCATCCCTGTCATGTGCCCTGTTGACCTGGGATGCATTTGCCTCTGTAGCCATCAGTCTGTAGTTTCCTACCAATCTTGGGTTCATCAGTCACCACATCTACTTGAGTCAGGAGAAGTCTCTAGCAGCTAGAGTCTAGCTTGACATCTGACTCATGAACTTGGAACCTACCTAGACTTGGGCTTGTCTGCTTCCATAATTCTATGTTTTATGAGCCATTTTCATGATATAAATTTCTCTTTAGATATACATATATAATCACTTGTTTTGTTTCTCTAGTGAACCCAACCTAAAAAAGGAAACCAGCAAAAAATGATGAAGTCAAATGAAAACACCAAGCTAGGTTAAAAAAAATGTCCATGATATAAAGGAAACAAAAACAACAAAGAGATGGGATAATTTTATGAAGGGATTTACCAGCTAATCAATTATACAATGAATGGATCTTTTTTGGGTTTTAACACTTATCACCTGGTAAAAGACACTCAGGGAAATTTGAATATATAAACTGGATTTTATATGATACCAAGATATTAAGTTTTTGGAGTGTGATCATAGCAAGGTAGCTATGTAAGAAAATGCCTACTTTTTTCCTAGTGATACATGGAAACAGGTACACGTGAAATGACACTGTGATTGGATTCTTCAAAAAACACGTTTCTAATTATACATAAAAGGAGGAAGGAAATAAGAATGGACTGGGGAAGGAGAAATCAATGATGCAAGATTTTTGATAATAGTTGAGTCTGAGTGAAGATATATACAGACTCACTATTTGAAGTCTCTGTTTTTGCTGAAAATTTTCATCATAAAACATGAAAAGGTACCCATCACCCATTGCAATCAAGTCATTCTGACCCAGAGAACCTTGCAGGACAGAGTAGAAGTGCCACACAGGGTCTTCAGGGCTGTAGATCTTCATGGAAGCAAAGTGATACATCTTTCTCTTGCAAAGTGGCTGCTGGGTTTGAATAGCTGACTTTCAGGTTATCAGCAAAATATTGTGTTTTTTAAATTTAATAAATATTTTTATTGGGGGAAATGGCATATATAATAACAATCCACACATCTATTATATCAAGCAGACATGTACAATTGTTGTCAACAGTTTCTAAACATTATCTTTCTTCTTGAACCCTTTGATATCAGCTCTTTTTCCCCTCCCTCCACCTTCCTGCCACCCCTACGAACCTTTAATATATTATGTATTGTTATTATTATCTATACATATCTTATACCACCCATTCTATCCCTTCACCTACTACTTGTCCCCCTCAAGGGGGTTAATTCTGCTATCATTTCTATCTGTTCCCCCTCCCCACTTTCCCCTTCCTTCTCCCTTCCCTGTCCCTACCCTCTTGGAATTTCTACTCCCATTACTGTTTCTGCGGGGGCTCGTCTATCCAGAGTTTCATATATTGAAAACTTTCATCTGTGCCACTCTATGTACACTGCTGTACCGGGATTTGAGAGGTAGGAGTGAGAGCATAATAGTGGCGGGAGGAAGGATGAAAGAATTAGAGGAATGCGTTGTGTTTCATCAGTGTTAAACTGCTCCGTGGATGTATTTTCGCTTCCACGCAGCCCCTCTGCATAGGAGTGTATTATCTACAGATGGGCTCTGGGTCTCTACTTTGACTGCTCTCCATCACCTTGATGAGATTGTTTATTTTTGAATTTTGATGTCTGTTCCCTGATATCTCATGATCACCCAGTCTGCTGTGCAAATTCCATCTGGGATTTCTTGATTCCTTTTAGATGGCTGCTTGTTTGGCTTAATTTAAAAAACCCAGACACTATATCTTTTCATAGGTGGGCAACATCTGCTTTCTTCATCACATTTGCTCATCCACCCAGTTTTTCTTCAGTGATCCTGTCAGGAAGGGGAGCAACACTCAGTGCCACAATATTAGAACAAAATGTTCTTGTGTTGAGGGACTACTTGAATAGACACCCAGAGTCCATCCACTACCTCAATGTATTGCCATATAAATGTATATATAGTACACTACCCCTATTTTTATGCATTAATCTATTTACATTTATACTTGTCTATGTTTATATCTCTATAACTGTTTTTTTCTTCCTGGTTGTTTTTTCTATTTCCTTTTACCTTCCTCCTGCCCCACTATCATGCTCACCCCTCATTTGTCTCTCAATAATTCCTCTCAGTTAGATTACAGCTACTCCAACACCACTAAGAACTCTACACCTTCCTCAGCATTGATTTTAGATCCCTAGTTGTTCCCCTGTCCATGATGTTATTGCTCACCACTCCCTCCCTCCAGCCTCCTCCTCCCCCAAGTGCCCCAGGACCATCAATCCTATTGCTTTCTCCTCAGATTTGCTTTGCATGCCTATCATATAGACAAAACAAAAACAGCAAAGACTAAAAAACAAACAAACAAACAAACAAACCAACTCCTAAACATAGCTCCAGGTCTATCTGCTGACCTTTATGACTATCTCCCCACTGGTCTGGTGGGGCTCCGGGCACTACCCCTCCAAGTCTGAAGTCTATTTTGGGGATTCTTCAGGGGCTTCGTGACTTTGCTCCCATTGCTGGTCTGTTATATTCCCTTCTTGGTTCACACCACTGGGGGGAGTGAGGAGGGTGGTCAGACCAGACTCACTCACCCCGCGGTGAGGACAGTAGTGTTCTCTGTAGTGCTATGCTCCAGCGTGGGGTCATCATGTCTTGAGCTGTTGTTGGCCCTACAGTCCTCTTTGTGCCTTGGCTGCTTCAGGCAGGGATGTCATCCTCAGGATTTGGCGTGCCAGTATGGGGTCTAGTCCTTCACTTTCTCTTTCCCTCTTAGTTCACTCCCATGTGGGTGGCAGGGGTTGGTCCCTCTGCCCAGCCTGCAGCTTCAGTGTTGTCCTATGTCGTGCATTCTTCTAGGGAGGGGGTCGGCATAGCTCGGATTGGGGCCAACCTTGTAGTTCTCTCTGGTAACTGGTGGGTCCATGTTCTTGGTGCACCAGATGGTGTCTGTAGTCTCAGTCCCCTTTCTGTGGAAACATCAACATCCCTCCCCGTTGGTGGATCAGTGCCCTGCTACCCCCAATGCTATCATCTTTCCCCCGTTCCCCCCTTCTTTATGATGGGATGCCATAGCCCTCCTTGCACTTGGTATGTCCCCTGCTAGAATGCCTGTCCCTCAACCCATAAATTACGTATGAAGTACCTCTTTTCCCTGAACCTACTATGTTGATTGAACTTACCTCAGTGGACTTTTGTTGTACTTATCCTTTTAGCAGCCAAATATTTTTACCACTGTGCTACCAAGGGTCATTCTATAGAAATGAAGGGATTATAAAAATTCACATGACTCTGGTAAATAATGTGAGTATTTATTCTATTCCCAAAATATGATTTGTAAACTACCTCTCAATTAATCTGTTGTTACCAAATATTCGAGTCAAATGAATGCTCTGGAAAGACCTAGCACCCCTGACCTTCAGAGCAGCACCTTCTTAAAACCTTGAACCTCAACACCTGCTCTATCGTTTGCCTGTTGGTCATTCCTGTTTTAATGATGTTCAGTGATATTTATTTATTTACTTAATTATTAGTGCTTATTTGTAGAGTATAATGAATGAAATGGAACAAACATGACAAAGCTCGGTAGTCTAACTCTACCTATGGTTAGTAAAAGAATGAGATAAAATTCCCCGTGCTTTCTTGCCCTCCTTTCTCGTAGGCACAGCATGATTCCTGATGGGGTCTTTCCAACACACATGCTTGTGTTCAAATTATTACCATTGTGATAAGAAACTTCCATGGTATAGTGGATAAGTGGCTGTTAACCCACAGTTTTCTGGTTCAAAGCCACCAGTCACTTCATGAGGGTAACGACTTGGCAGTCTAGTCCCATAAGGCTTACAGCCTAGGAAAACCTATGGGGCAGTTAGGGTCTATCCCATTGGGTTACCCTGAATATGAATCGACTTGGCAGCACACAATGGCAACAATGGCCCTTCTGATGTTTGCTCTTCTTACTCTCTCCCTCCAGCCCAGAGAAGGGGCCCCAGTGGCATTGTGTGCTTTGTCATGGGCTGCTAATGTGAAGGTCAGCTATTTAAACCCATCAGCTACAGGAGAAAGATGAGGTTGTGTGCTCCTGTAATGAGTTCAGGTCTCAGAAAAGCTTGTATGGGGCCACTCTGAGTCAGAATGGACTAGATGGCAGTGGGTTAGGTTTGGAACTCCTGCTTTTTGGCTTTAGTGATGGTGGATGTGTCTAAACCATCTTGGAAAACCCGTTTATATTTAAGAGAGGCTTGTTGAATATGAGACTATTACACAAATGGATGACGTGAATAATAGAGTCTTGCTATGGTGTTAGGTCCTAGGGGTGGGCCCAGAGATGGGTATGGCTTGAGATCTCTTTTGGGCAAAGGGCACTTTCATGGAGGTTTTAGAACTACATGGTGCGATTTCTGTTCTCTGAAGCCAGTTTAAGTTTTAGCTTTCAAACAGTGTCGAGGATGTTGTGGGTCATGGAAATGAGAAGACTTTTCCAGGCCTTCTAGATTTGAACCATTTTATTGGGAGTCTTCGGAGCACAGATTGTGCAGTGGTTAATTGCTTGGCTGCTAACTGAAATGTCAGGGTTTCAAACCCACTCTTCAGCTCCACTGGAGAAGGACCAGGCATTCTGCTCCTGCTAAGATTGCGACTTAGAAAACCCTCCGCTCCAGTTCTGCCCTTTCACCTGGCGTCACGAGGAGCTGAAACGGACACAACTGGGCCCAGCAAAAACATAGCAACAACACGAAGGGTTTATGCATTACACGTCTCATGGCTGGACATGGTAAATGTTAGCTTTCCAATGGCACAGCTGGTCAGACATCACCCTTTTAAATCATGTGCCAGTGTGTTTTGGACATTCAATATGTTCACATATATTTCAAGATACTTTTTGGCCATGAGAGCAAGTATGTACTGGGTTATTAGCCAAAAGAAAGGAAAACAAAACACGACCTTTCAAGGCCAAGCCCACACTCTGCGAAGTGAGTTTAGAGAATGTAGACTTTTCCACAAGGACATTTGAATCTGTTTGGGGTGGACGTGAATGCACAGATCCTGTGGGAATCTCTCCGTCACTCCCTACCTTGCTAAGATTCAAGAAAAACAATGATGTGTGTGGAACCCAAGGAGATTAGACTAAACCCAAAATAAATACAGCTTTTGATATCATCCTTTCCTGACTCAGGTCTTGCATATTTCAAATTCTCTGGGCCCCACGAACACATTACAATCAATTATGGCTGAAGCTCAGAAGACTGGGGGGTTGAGTACTTAGTGGTTCCAAGGCATGAAAACCTAGCTCAATTTCTCCACGTTGGAAAAGGCCCAAAGCACTGGGGAGGTAGTTAAGTCATTTGCAGCCAAATTCAGAGGAGGGGAAAAGGGAAATAGAAATCAATCATCAATCATTGCATTGTTAAAGCCGCTTGGGGTTTTGGTTTTCTTTTCTTTTGCCCATTTATTGTAACAGCTGGAAGGGTGAGCTCAGTGAACTTAACGGTATTTTGTAGTCCTAACATATTTGGTGACAATTCAACTCTTGGAAGCCTAACAAAAGCAGAGAGATTAAAATTATAGCTCGAGACTTGAGAATTCTCTGACATCATAGATCATCAAGAAGTGAATTTTTTTTCTTTCCTTGTTCATATATATGGCAGTAGTGTGATTGGTCATCATTTAAAAAACTGACACATCATAAGAAATAACTATTGGGTAGGTTGATATGGCAGGTGACTTGGTGAGGGGGTGGCAGGCTGAGGTCCCATAACATATTTAGGGGTTCAGAAAAAAATGTTTAGATCTCAAAGGCAAAGGAACTTTTTAGACAGAGAAAGCATTTAAATAATATATAATATTAGTAAATTAATCATCATTTCAGCACTGTTGTAAAATGGACTTTTTAATCTCTTTATTTTCATGAACAAGAGGGTGCACAAAGGCAAATGTGTCGGGAATGCAGGCGGTTGTATTAGATTGTGGTTATATGGCACCCGCTTCCCAACTCGTGTATCCACTTTTGGATCGTAGAAGCAGCCTGGAAGTTAGGCAGCCTCCCTTAGCCACAAAGGCTTCTGCATTCACTGATTCCACCGAGTAGATTTACAAGGAAGAAGAGGGACTGGAACTTTGTCAGTTTCCCTTTGAGATTCAAAGTTATAAACCTACTGGACTTTCTTTCCCTTTGGAAGCCAGTATCTTTAGATCAGTATAAGTGGAACAGAGAAGTTTCTTTCTTATACCCTCATCGCCTTTCCATGCTGCTCTTTGGTCTGCAGTAGGGAAGAAGAGAGGGAAAGCCCCAAGGTTCAATGAGCCTACATTGATGTGCTTTTCCCAAGCCATGGGGTTTGTTCATTGCCTCATATGCACGTGAAAGTTGGACATAGGATAAGGAAGATTGAAGAAAACCCGATGTTTTGGATGGTGGTGCTGGAGAAAAATATTGAGAGCACCTGGACTGCTAAAGGACAAATCAATCTGTCTCAGAAGAAGTACAGACAGAGTGCTCTTTAGAGGCAACGATGGCAAGCATTGTCTTACATACATTTTTGGACATGTTACCAGGAGAGACCAGTCCCTGAAGAACATCATATTGGGTAAAGAAGAGGGTCAGTGGAAAAGAGGAAGGCCCTCAAGAAGATGGATTGACACCGGGGAAACAGCAATAGGCTCAAGCATAGCAACCATCGTCAGCTGGTACAGGACCCAGCGATGCATCCACCTGTGGGGCAAAGGTCTCTGTGGACTGTACAGCACTTAACAACAACAACAGCAGTGCTAATTTCCTCAGGGGTGTTGAGCAGCCGAGACCATCACTGGGACTATTTTTGGATCTTATCTGACTGTGGAGTAGAGTGGTGATTTAAAGATGAAATCCAAAAACTTGAGTTCCAATTTTAAAACTAGCCCGTAACAACTACACAGCATTAACCATAATAACCACCACCCATTGCTGCTGACTTGACTCTAATTGATGGTCACCCACTGTTGTCCAGGGTATGACTGTTCCTAAGGGGTATACTTTTAGGGGTTGGAGGCTGTAATTTTCCTGGAAGCAGATCATTAGACCTTTATTCCATGGTGTCTCTAGGTGGGTCTGAGCCACCAGCGTTTAGGTTCATAGGGAAGCCCAAGCCATGTCTAACTCCCAGGGACTTACATGCAACATTAAACTCAATCAAATGAATTCCATTGCCATCCAGTTGATTTGGACTCCTACCAAGCCTGTAGGATAAAGTGGAACTGTTCTATGGGGTTTGCAAGGTGAAGCAGACTGCCTCGATTTTCTCTGGAGGAGCACCTAGAGGGTTTGAACTGTTAACATTTGCTTAGTGGCATAATATTTAATCAAGTGCATTACCAGGGTACATCAGGGCTTCTGAATTCCATTTCCTCCCCTATAGGAATAATAACATATCCCCTATTTTTATGTAAATAAAACATATGCATACATATGATTTATAATTTTTTCCCTCACAATATAATGATCCCTGAGTCATTTCACACTTTATGCTTCAGTTTCTTTATGAGGAAAAAAGAGGAGGAGTTGACCTTCAACTTACCTCAGAGAGTGCTATGTAGACAAGAACTGGATATCATGGGAAAATGTGCTGAAGATATTAAGTGGTCTCTGTAATTAAATTATTGCTAGACTGATGAGCTTTTCCTGCCGATCACTACAATAAAACATGGACTATTGTCCTATGTTGCTGTATGTTGGACCTAAAAAGGAAGATATCCAAGATCGGAATGCAGGCTATCTCACTTCACTGGACTTTGTCTTCTACCTCAGGTGGCACTGCCAGCGAAGCACGGGACTGCTAGAGACAAGATTGGCAGTTTAAAACCACAGCGAGGAGGGTGTCTGCTGCAGGAAATCACCGCAGTCTTGGAAACCTTAAACAGGGTCTCGATGAGTCAGAGTGGATACAGTGAAAGTTTGGGTTTCTGATTACTAGCGTTTCACAGTTTTTATTTGTTTGTTTGTTTTTTCACTGCCACAATGGCAGGCAGTCTCTTTGTGTCTGTGTTGCGTTTTGGTTATTGTAACAATAATTCAACCTTGTTCACTAGACAAAAGTTAGGATAAACATGGAACTTAAATGCAATGGGAAAAGACATTGCGTGGCTCAGCTCACGTGACGGACACTTGTTTATTACAGTGTTTTGGAACTGAACTGGCAGTATCTCTGAGGTATGCCTGTACCTGTACTTAGTCCATCAGCAGCAGGAGGGAAACTCTTTCTGTTGGGGATGATAAGTTGTCTCTGTGTCAGTGAAAGCCCTTTGTTGATGCTCCTCTGGTGTACATCTGCTTCCAAATGCCAAAGCCCTGCTTGTTAACCTTTACCCCGTAGGGCTACACTTGGTCCCTTCCTCATTAAACTGTTGCTTCCCCCACCGGCTGGCTGAGTAGGATTCTGGAAAGGGCCCGAACTTAGTCATGGCAATTACCTTTTCATCTGGGCCAGCCTTTGACTTGCTATGTCATAAACACTAAAAGGAAAGGCAATTCCTGTCTATTAGAAGTGCTCAGCCACCCCAGGAGAAGACAAATTGCTTCATAACCATCTCCACCTTCTGGGAAATTATGGCTCCAATCCAGAGAGGGGGAAGTCAAAAGGAGGTGCTGTCTGTCTTCAGCAGAGGCTAAGAAGACAAAAGGAGTCATGCAAGTGGCGTGGTAGAGTCTGCCCGGGTTGAAGCCCTCGCCTAACACGTCCAGAAGACAAAATCGCCACACATTCCCATCAACTCACAAAGTTGTAACTATTCTGATAGGCTTTGTGCCAACTTGGCTGGGCCAACTCTCAGTGGTTTGGCAGTTGATGCCTCCATCATAATGTGATCTAACATAACGTAATCACCTCCATGATTGGATCTGCTGCGAGCCAAGCAGTTTACTCAGGTCATAGCCCTGATGATGTCTGCCTGAGTGTGTGCCATGTTTGATATTTGAATAGACATGAAGGAGAGCTCCCCTTCTTGCTGGCTTGGATCCCATACCTGTTGCATTGATCTCTGTGTTGTTTTTAACGGGGGCTCATACAACTCTTATCACAATCCATACATACATCAATTGTGTCAAGCACGTTTGTACATTCGTTGCCCTCATCATTCTCAAAATATGCGCTCTCCATTTAAGCCTTTGGTATCAGCTCATTTCCCCTCTCCTCCCTCCTCTCAACATATTGCCTGCTGACTCTGGGAACCACTAGAGTCTGCTGACCTTGGAGTCCTGGATTCTGCCAGCCATAGGCCTGATCTGAACTGAACCACCAATTCTACCATGTCCTCTCTTTCTCTTGTTCTCCTTTCTCTATTGTGCATTTAAGAGTTTCTACATTCCTCGTCCACATTTAACTCTGTTTACTAAGTAAACAGAACTACCACATCAGCCTCCCACTATCAAATCAATACAAGAAATGAAAAACAAAACACCAAACCCGCTGCCATTGAGTCAATGCTGACTCATCGGGGACCCTTGTGGAGTAATGAGACTGCAAGTGTTTATAGCAGCAGGAAACCCAGTCTGTCTGTCTCTCTCAGAATTGCTGGTGGTTTTGAAATGCCAACCATATGGATTTCAGCTCAATGCGGAACCACTAAGCCACCAGGGCTCCTTCCAACTCTGTAGAGCACCCTAGATTTGTGTCTTCTGCCTGCTTCCTTCCTGTTACTATAGAAGAAGACATCTGATTATCTACCTAGTTCTACATTTCCACTTTCTTGCTTTTGAAAGACTCTTCACCCCCAAATTTTCCCTGTCTTTGTTTTATTATTCACAAAATGTAATAATTATTTTTATATTTGTTTCCCATTATTCACAAAAGTACGCAAACACACTTAGTACCTCCTACCCTAAAAACAACAACAAAATTGATCTTCTGTCACTCACTACTTTCTGCTCCATTTTTTTTTCCTGCTCCTTTTCAAAGTTGAACTTAAAAAAATGCCTTCACTCTAACTGGCTCTGTAATGTGCAGGTGAGATCAACCTTCCCTTCCCACAAGCCTCTGCTGTGGCCCATCATAGACAGATGTTCTCAAGGATTTGTGAGTTCTGGATGGGAACACTCACTGCTCTGTGATGGGATTAGGCAACCAGCGTTCCATGACCCTGGTGCATTCTCTGTTGACAAGGGGGCACCCCCCCAAATTTCTAAGTATTTGAATTTTTTTCTCAAAACAACCTTATCACCTTGAAAGTACTCTCCATTACACTTAATACATTTGTCAAATCTGTGATTCCATTCTTGGAAACATTTTTTCAGGCTGGCAACACCTCCCTTGTTTTTTTTCACCTCTTGTATGTCATCAAATCACTGTCCTTTCATGTCCCTCTTCATTTTCTGAAATAAAAAGAAGTCACACGGAGAGAGGGCAGGTGAGTAAGGTGTGTGGAGCAAGAAAGGCGTGCCCCAAACTGTTTTTTCCCCTCAGACTGGAGCACTGAGATGGCTGCATGAGCAGGTGCATTTTTGTGGTGGTAAGACCAGTACCCCGTCTGCCTCAAACCAGGCCTTTCTGTGACATACTATTGCACAATATTTTCTTTCTTTTAAAAAAATTAATAAATATTTTCTTGGGGGCTCATATGTATTAAATAATCCATACATCTATTAAATCAAGCCGACATGTACAAATGTTGCTATCAACAAGTTGAAAACATTATCTTTTTCTTGAACCCTTTGCTATTAGCTCTTCTTTATTTCTCACCCACCCTGCCACCCTCATGAACCCTTAATATATTATTTATTATTATTTATACATATCTTACAATGCTCATTCTATCCCTACACCTACTATCCTGCTGTTGATCCGCTTGAAGGGGGTTCTTCTGCCATCATTGCTGTCTGTTCCTCCTTCCTGCCCTTCCCCCACTTTCCTTTCTCCCACCGTCCTGGAATAGTTGCTTCGATTACTGTTTCTGAGGGGTTTACTTATCTTGAATTCTGTATATTGAAACCTTCACATGGAAGAGAAGATCTATCCAGGGGGCAGTTTAGTCCCGGTGAAACACACAACACTCCTCTAGTTCTTTAATCCTTCATCCCCCCACTATAATGATTGCAATCCTACCTTGAAAATCCTGCTTGACATTAGTACTGACGAAAACTTAAAATATATGCAATCTTTGCAGATTCTTTAAATCCAAAGCTTGATTAACAGTCTAACCTGGTGGAACAAACTTGTGCTAGGTATATTGTGCCAACCTGGCCAACAGGAACATGTGAGATTCATAAGGTCACACTTTGACTGGAGGGCAAAGAGATAAATGACTCAGCAAAGCCCTCCCCCCTCTCTCTTGCTCTCTGGTGATTGGACCAGCATGTGGCTACGTTAGCTAGTTCTCTGACTCAACTTGTGCACTACACTACTTGTGGGATAGCTGTGGATTGTGTTGCTCGAGCTTGAGGTTCCTTCGAGCCCTGCTTTGCCATGCTCATAGTATGTACATTGCTTGAGCTTGAGGCTGGTGGATCATGCCATCTTGCATTGATTTCGATATCCCATTGGGCCTGCTTTGCTAAGCTCCTGAGTGGCTGACGGTTGGTGACCTGCCCTTCTGTTTGCTGCCTGTGGGTGAACTGCCTGCCTTGCCCAAGGGAAGACTCAGCTGTCTGCTTCCTTGACCTTAGATCCAGAAGCCCTCCTGAGTTGAAGGCCTTCTAGTATATTGACTGTTCCATGGAAGTGAGTTGAACTGAGTCCTCTGTACTGCTCGGTGGACTAATAAGCTATTATAGTCCTTCATGCTGTTTCTCTCTCTCTCTCTCTCTCTCTCTCTCTCTCGCTCTCTCTCTCTCTCTCTCTCCTGGTTTTGTTTCTCTAGGGAATTCTGCCTAATACAGAACTCCAAATGCACTATCCCTCTCACATTAAAAAAGCAAAACAAAAATAAAACACAAATAAGTGAGCTTTGAATTCACCAGATAAGTTTTATTTGGGCAAGGTGAGAATAGGATCTTTCACTGACTTGATTGATGTTTGCTTTCGGGGTGTTAGAATAGATCTACGTCCTATCATGACCTCTGAAATGACCTTGGGAAATCTGGGTTGCTTCAGAGCTGTTCTTTCAAAACAGGGCATGTTTCCACTTACACTCTTTTTCCTGGTCAGTCAGAGTCCAAGGCACAAATATCCAGTGACCCTTCTCGTTCCCATATCTTCCATTAAAATTCACTGAACCGAGCTGCAAAATAGTCCAGATAACCTCCCCATCTTTTCAATGGTCCATCATTGTTGGACCTTGAGCACAAGTCTACTCAAAAGTGTCGAATTTTGGCGACATTTTCACCTGTCAGGAAGTTGACGGACATCCAGAACGACGTTTGTCATCAATCAACATTTCACTTTGTTTGAAATGAGAAAGCCACTCTGTATGCTTCAGTTTCCCCCATAATGCTGTCCTTGTAAGCTGTGTTCAATATCGCAACAGTTTCTGCGGCACTTTTCCCAAGAAGGAATCAAAATTTCACAGCCTAAGTCATCCATCACAAAGAATGGGGTTCAAACAAAACTGCTTTTATGAAAAAATTCACTGTATCCAGGTGACGCCGCTGGGTGTGCTAACTCAGAGCGAGTTGTGTGTTGTTCACCTAGTGGGAAAAATTCATACTATCAAAGTTCTGCCCAGCGGAGCTTTTTCCGCTTTGGGGGAGTTACCCCCTTGTATTCCCATCAGATTTTATATAAAGAACACCAATTCAAAGATAAAATGAAACATTTCAAGGTAGCTAGGCAGTGAGCCTGGAGCCTTAAATCCGAAGCATGGAGTCCTATTGAACCTGGTGTCCTTTGTGACTTACTTCCTCTCTGTTCTTTCATTCTTCAGCCCATCACAGTTATGCTTCTCCTCTCTCTCCTGCACTCAGTATACTCTTCTTCTTTTTAAATAGTTTCTTGGGAATCTACTTCACAGATGATGCAATTGATTTAATCATATTTAAAAGACCTGTGCAATCATCACCATAATGCATGTCTTCTCATACACATGTTGTTAGCTTCCCATTCCCCTCCACCCTCCCCTGTCATGCCCCGAGGTGATTAAACCTAGTTACTGCCCCTATAGATTTACCTATCCTGGATATCATATTACCAAAAATCATACAAAATACAAAAAGGAAGCAAGCAAAAAATCCAACAGCAATGCCTAGCCAAACCATAGCATAACCACAATAAAAAAAAGAAAGCTGAAAAAAACTAAAATCTTAAACAACTTTAAAATGGGTTGAAAGGGGAATCGAATAATAGAGTAGTACATTTTAACCTAGCTGCATCTGCCATAATTGATTTTACAATGCTCTCTATATGATCCACATCTACTGACATCTTTCAACTATGAGTAGAGGGGACTCACCAGAGACGTCATCCACGTGGAGATCCTGCAAATGGATTTTATGGTCACCCAAAGCCTTCTACAAACTGAGTGCTTACAATTTCAGCTTTGACACCATTTCCTCCTTCAGATTTGGATTTCATTATGTACAATCCTTGGATCACACAGGCTAGGGTGTTCCTTCCATGTGGACTTTGTTGACGTCTCATTTAGATGACTGATTGTTTGAAGACAAGCCTTTAAGACCCCAGACACTAGTTTTTCTGATAGCTGGGCATCATCTGGTTTCTTCAACACCCTTTTGTATAGCAGCCATATCGTAAGTGATCTGGAGGGTGAGTATTCAGTAAGGCCCTGTTGTCAGAACTAATTGCTTGTAGATTGTGGCTAGAATTAAGTATAAACCCTAAATCCATCCACATATTTATGATTTATATGTGTCTTTGGTTCACTTTAGACATCAAAATCATTTTATGATAGAGAACACTGTAAGTTATCCTCCTGGGGCATAAGATAATTCTATTGGTAGTCTCATTGATTTAGTAAATGATATACAATTGAAAACTTGAGAAAAAACAGTGTTAAATGTGAATTGTTGACCTGTACAAATTAAATGCTTAAAAGTGACTGGACACTATTTACAGGAACAATGGGAGTTGGTGATAGGGCAAAACTTTCAACAACTTTCATTCACAAAGACAGAAACATGTCTACTAGACTAATGCATGTCATGATAAAGAGAGGGAGGCATCAAAATAGTAAATATAGTAAGTACAGGGTAGTCCTGGGCCATCCTTATCTGGGTACCCACAGAGCAAGTGATCCAACCCAAAATTCAATGAGCACGAGTTCCATAACCTTGGGATGATATGCACTCAGTCTGTGAACAAACACAGAGGTTGTTCTCGCCTCTGATTTCACCTCCATCTAGAACACCCTCATCTTGGCTTTTGAGACAACACCTTTTTTTAATCCTGATGGCGCACCCTGGCTACTCCCACCTGAGTTCAGGCATGGTGGGGTTCCATCACACCCTTTACTTATCATTGGTGATCCTTGCTTTGGATGCGCTCATTTCTTTCCATGAAACTGAGCACCTGTCATGTATATGACCTCTACATTTATATCCCTGAACCATCTTATGTCTTTCTCAGGGCTTTTGGTAATGTTCAGTTTCAAAACTGAAGACTATATTTTGGACATTGTTTTTTGGCTTTTCTTTTTTACATCCAATATGGTCATGGTGATGACTCATGAATTCTTATTCTCTAAATTAGTTCTCGTAGGAATTCTAGAAAGCCATTTTTGTTGATGACCCATTAAGAGTCTAATAATTATATGGCCCGGGGCTGAGGTCCCTAAGTACTATGACTTGGGGGTAGAGGAAGGCTGACCGGGCAGCATTTGGCTCCAATTCCAGCAGTTCCATTTGTATTTATTTTTTTAAATTATAATTTTATATATAATTTCATTTGGAGAATGAGCATTGCAATCTAGGGAGCATAGTGACTTGTGAAAGTGACAGTGGTGAGTGGAGGAGCTAGGACTAGACTTTGAGTCCAATTCCGAATTACTCACAAGGGAGCTTCAGAATGATTCTTATGTGACTATTACAATTCTGAGACTCATTACAGGTTAAAAAATTTAATGTTCATTTCTCTTTTCATCTCTAGCATTTCTAACTTACAGAGGTGTGTATTTTCTGTTGTTTTGGTTCTGAAAGTGTTGCAATGGCTTTTGGCTCAGAACTAAGAGACTTGAAGAGACTGGCCTTGAATCTTGACTTCCTTCTAAAGAGCATGGCATCTGGGGATTCGGAAGCTGTGCACTGGAATGGAGGATTCCATGATTCTTTTTGTCAACAGTGGAGTAGTGAAATGAGCTGCGGTCCTACCTGAAGCTTTGTAGGTCATGGCTGGGTCCTTTCCCAGGGACACATATCTATCATTCTTACTTTTTCCAAAAATTTTAAGACATCTTTGCCTAATATTAAGATCAGATTCTAGGGAAAAGAATTTTCTGAATTTCGTATGTACTGAAATAAAGTTTTGTTTTACATTTCCTGAAATGATTAAAGGTTGATAAAACAGAGTAGTTCAATGGAAATATTTTGAATTGAGATAGACCATATAGGAATTCTGCATCTGTAGCAATCTAACTAGGTCATTTGCCCATATTGTTAAATTAATTATTAAAAAGCATCTGATGTGGAATATGAATCATAGTAGGTATATCATAAGTAGTGTAAAAATATTTTTTCAAGGATTAAAAATGATTTTATATAGTGTACAAAATACTTTATATATGGAGGTAGATATACTTCTCTAAACCTAGTTGTTTTACATGCTTTGTAATGTTGTCACTATGTGGTATATACACTGAGAAAATAACTTTTAGTCATGGCATATACTCTAATTATTAATTCAATAAATGTTTAATAAATTATTATATATAAAGAAATTATATATCATATATAAAGAAATTATATTCAGGATAGAAAGATATAAACAAAAATTCCTACTAAGAGAGTTTAACCTACATGGCACAAAATACATTTATGTAGTCAAATTACATTTTTGTTTGTATGAAAATAATCTTGATGTCAGTAGCACATTAAAATTTCTTTTGACATTTTGTCCTAAGTACTCATTATCAGTTTGATATCACTGCTTTGTAAGGAGATATTCATGAAAAAGCTGAAAGGGGGATAATATTACAATAGATTAGGTGATTGTATTCAGTGTCTATAGAATCTAATCTAAAGGACTAGAAAATTAGTATACCTACTAAATGGAAATGGACACTCAAGTGTAGCATTCATGAGTCTGATTGCAAATAAGCAAACATGTAATTGAAGATTTCCAAAGAAGTTGTTAGAAGTATAAATTGACTAAAATAAGAAATACTACTCTTATTACCCTGAAATGGTCTGGAGCTCAATTGAATGTAGCTTGATTTAGGGACTATAGCAATGAATATCATTTTTTACATTTTATTAGGGGCTCATACAACTCTTATCACAATCCACACATATACATACACCAATTGTATAAAGCACATCTGTACATTCTAGCAATGAATATCTTAATGGCTTGGAAGTCTTCATAAAACCATGAAAAATGTGCTACATTAACTCTAGAGACCATACATAGAGAGGATACACTACAGAACCATCTACTCAATAGAAATTCCTAGAGAGAGAGCCCTGATCCTCTCTGCATTCCATTAAAAAATTTTTTTCCCCTCAGTTTGGGGTGATTTTTTTTTCAAAACACATGATTTCAAAACTCAGTGCCATCCAGACAATTTTGATTCATGATGACCCTTTGGAACAGAGTAGAGCTGCGGTGGGTTTCCCACCTCTTTCTGGGCTAGAAAGTCTCACCTTTTTCTTGATACATAATTTTAGTATTTTTTTGAGTCCCTAAAATGTTTTCTTATGCTAGAAAATCATTCCTTCAGTAGATATATGTGATAGTGAAGACTTTGTGCCAACTTGGCTTGGCTAGGATTCTCAGTGGCTTTGTGGGTTCTCAGTTAAGACCTCATGATATGGTCTAACATAATGTAATCATCTCTATTATGGGATCTGCTCTAAGCAGCTGATCAGTTGTAAGAAAATTAAGGTAGTACACAGCATCTTTACTCAGTTCACATATCCGACCAAATCAATTGAAAACATGTTCCTCAGACACCTGGGTTGCTTTCACTCTAAGTAGACACTATAGCAAAGTCTGCTTCCTTTGTCCTGGGTCTGGATCTTGCATCTGGTGCAGCGCCTCAGTTCTTTGGAGCTGAGCTAATGTTTTTATTACCTGCCAGTCCTGAAAGTCATCAGTAGCTTGTCATTTGATCTGCCAACTTTAGATTCATGCCTCTGATCTCCCTGTCAATCTGTGGTTCATCACTCCCCAACGCTATGAGAATCTGGAAAGGCCTCCAGTCTAACACTTGACCCATGGATTTAGATTCTGCCTTGATTTGGACTTGCCTGCTTCTTTAACTGTGTGAATTATTTTTCTTGATATAAATTTCTTTCTGTATGTAGCTATCTAAGCTTCACTGGTTTTGTTTCTCGGGAGAACCCATTCTAAGGGACCATGTTTTCTTGTTTTTCTACATAATCCTACTGCGCCTGAAAGCAGCCATGGTGTAAAATTGGGTTTCAGGGCACTATAGCAATGGGAGGAATTAAAGGCATTAATGTGTGGTCCATTCTGGCTCACAGTAACACCACTGGTTGCAGAGCAGAAGTGTGCTCCATAACTTTTTCAGTGGTTCATATTTGGAAATAAAATACCAGGTCTTTCTACCAAGTGCCTCTGGGTAGACTGAGACATCAACCTTTTGGCCTCAGCCACGTTTTTTAACCAATCGCACTCCCCAGGGACTCTTTTTGATCGGAATATCAAGTCCCAAATTTCATTAGAAAACAAAGGTGATTTAGGAAAAATACTTTGTCCTAAACCAATCATTACCAAAGGAAAACTATAAAGGAATGTACTTCTTTAATTTAAGGATTGATACTGGAGTTTTAGAAATGAGTTTTCTTTGCCACTTCTCAATGTAGAATGTAACTTTTAAAGACCCAATCTTCATTTTTAAATAATGCACCTCTCACTAACATGAGGTTCTGGAATTCTTTTGGTAACCTTGACTTGGTTATAAATTATGTTTCTGGCATAGATCTTCCCTACGTTGGAAATGTAAAGAAAATAAAATTTAGCACGCATTTACAAGATCAACATTTTCAACAGACGCTGTTTTATTTTTATTGCTTGTTATTTGTCTGTTTGTTTCCTGCCTTCTCTCCCTTCCTCTCTCTCCCAATTTCACTTCTTTCCACTTGTTCTACCTCTTCTTTCACTTCTTATCTTTATTATTTTTAAAATTATTTATAATAGTTGATGACTCTTTTGTAATTTATTTTTACCTTAAGAGAATTACCATTCTGCCTCTTATTTCTGAAGTGAATCAGAATTTTGATTTCTATTTAAATTCGCCTCTTTAAAAGTTCGTCATTATCTATTGGAAGTCTTTTCATGGGTTAAAAAACCCGGTTTTATAGTGCTAATGCAAGTCCAACGAGACTTGATCATCTGCTATAGTTATGGTTCCGTCCTTGGGTGATCAAGAATAGATATGAATTTTAGAGAATGGAGGAAATGAATCTCTTTAAAAGACATCAGTGATCCTCTACTGGAAGAGGAAGGCGCTCAGTGAGATGCGTTGACACGGTGGCTGAGACAATCGGCTTAAGCACGATGACAACGACAAAGGATCACTGCGCGGCAGAGCCAACTCGTTGAACGTGACAGTGTGCATTTAAGGCTCCACATGTGACAGCTCCTTTCCTTTTATTGCTGAGTATACCTCGCCGTGTGGGTGCACCACCGTTTATACATCTGGTATTGAAAGACCTCTTGGTGCTTTCCAAGTTATGATAATTTGGCATAAATTTTTTACAAATGTTAAAAAAAAAGACACTTAAAAATTTCCATTTGAATTTGACTTGGGTTTGTTTATGTAACCAATTCAACCCATGCCATATTTACTAAATACCTACCATGTTCTGTAGGGTCACTGTGTGTCATCAGAGTATCAGAGTCAGAATCAGCAAGCTGACAGTGGGTTTAGTTTTGGGCTTACCAGAGGGTCCTTGTGAGTCAGCATTGACTTGATGGCAGTGAATTTGATTTTGGTTTCATGTGATAGAATTGATGCTGGAGATTCCATCACAGGATATAATTTTGCAAGACTAAAGACTTCTTCATTGCAAATGCTTCTTTTAATAAAAAACATAGAAACTATACATGTGGACGTTGCCATACAGAATACACAGGAATCAAATTGACTATGTCTGTGGGAAGACACACTGGAAAACACTCAGTATAAACAGCTTAAACCTGGCAAGGGGGCTGTGTATAGCTGGATTGCCTAGAGAAACAAATTCTTTCAGACATGTATGAGAAAGAGCTTTATATCAAAGAGTAATTGTATAGTAAGAAAACACCCAAGTCCAGTCCAGATCAAGTGCATCAGTCTGATATTAACCCATAAGTCTGATACTAGTCCATAAATTCCTCTTCATACTCATGAAGCCTATGCAATGATGCAAAATGCAGGAAGGTCACAGCCCAGTGGGTGCAAAGTCTTGTGAATCTAGTGGTGGTGGAAGCATCTCCAGGGCTCTTGCAGGTCTCAGTATGGCTCCATCTCAAAAAGCCATTTAGCTCTGTCGCCCTCCAATCAAGTTGTGACCTGATGGACAGGCTAAACTCGACCCACATGTTCCTACAGGAGCCAATTTGGCACAAAAACCCTATCAGGGGGAGCCAACTATAACAGAGCATCAATTTCTCAAATGTAAGTTCAGGTTGATGATGAAAAACATTTAAAATAAGTCCGTGTGAGTCAAAATATGACCTTAACTATATCGCAGCTAAATTTCAAGAACATCTACACAGTAGATTTCACTCATTGAACACCAATGACAAAAGATCAGCCCAGCTATGTAATGGCATCAGAAACTTTATACATGAAGAAAAGCAAAAGGTCATTTAAGACAGGAAAGAAATTAAAGTTCAAAGTATATGTCTCTGAAACTTATTTTTGACTGAAGACTGATAAAAGAAAATGTAAGAAAGATGAAGAAAAAGAGCTAAACAGAAAACTTCAAAGGGAAGCAGCAGAAGACAAAGTATTAGAATGAAATGTGCAAAGACCTGGAGCTAGAAAACCAAAAGGAAGAATATGCTTCACATATCTAAAGCTGAAAGAACAAGGACAAAAGTCATTGAAAGATTCTATCAGTAGTTATTGAATGATGCAGAAAGCATTAAAAGATGATGGAAGGATTATACCAATCACTGTCCCAAAATAGCTAGTCAATATTCAACCATTTTAAGAGGTAGTTTATGATTAACAATCAATGATACTGAGAGAAGTTCAAGTTTCTGACTGCAGGCATTATTCAGAAACAAGGGTACAGGAATTGATGGAATACTAATTGAAGTGTTTCAACATGCTCATGAAGCACTGGAAACACTCACTCACCTTATGCCAAAATTGTAGAAGACAGCTCCCTGTCCGACACTGAAAGAGATCCGTAGTAGTATCCATCCCAGGGAAAAGTGATCAAATATAATAAAGAAATATTAAAACAGCATGATTGATATCACACGTAAATAACATTTTGCTGAAGATGATTTAATGATGATTGCAGCAGTACATTGACAGAGAGCTCCCAGAAATCCAAGCCAGATTTAGAAAAAGATTTGGGATTAAGGATATCATTGTTAATGTCAGATGGATTTGGGCTGAAATCAGAGAATATCAGAAAGATGTTTACTTGTGTTTTATTGACTATGTCAAGGCACTTGACTGGGGGGATCATAATAACCCATAGATAGCCTTAAGATGAATGGGAATTACAGAACACTCCATTCTGCTCAGGTGAAACCTGTCCACGGACAAAGAAGCAGTTGTGTTAACAGCACATGGGGAGAGCGTATGGTTTAAAATCTAGAAGGGTTTCCAGCAGGATTATATCCTCTCACCATAATTATTCAATCTGTATGCTTATTAAATAGTCAAAGAAGCTGTACTATATGAAGAAGAGGACATCAGGATTACATGAAGACTTTTCAAGGACATGTAATTTGCAGGTGACATAACCTTGCTGACAGAATGTGAGGAGGACTTGAAGTACTTGATGATGAAGATCAGGGACTGCAACCTTCAGTAGGGGTTACAATTCAATGTAAAAATCAATATTCTCAAAATGGAATCAATAGTTAACATCATGATAAATGGAGAAACGACTGAAATTGTCAAGGATTTCATCTTGCTTGCAACCACAAGCAATGCTCATGGGAGCAGCAGTCAGCGATCAAATGATGTGTTGACTAGGTCAGTCAGTTGAATAAGATCTCTTTCAGGTGTCGAATAGAAAATATGTCAATTTGAAGACTCAGGCGTGCATGGTCCAAGCCACGGTATTTTCAATAACCCCTTATGATATGAAGAGGGGACATTGGATAAGGAAGACTGAAGAAGAGTCAATGTGCTTTAATTAGGGTGCTGGCGAAGAACATGGAAAGTATCTTGGACTGTCAGAAGAACCAACAAATCACTCTTGGGAAAAATACCTCCAGGATGCTCCTTAGAAACAGGATGCTAAGACTTTGTCTAATATACTTTGGGCATGTGACCAGGAGACACCAGAACCTGGAAAAGAACTTCATACTAGTTAGAGGAAGAAGTCACCGCCCAAAAGGAAGATTTCTAAGAGACTGATGAACACCGTGGCTGTAACAGAGGGCTGTGCAGATGGCACAGAGCTGGATATTGCTCTGTTCTGTTGTACATATGAGGGCTAGCAGTCAGAACCAATGCAGTGGCATCTATCAACATCAACAATAACAAAAGACATGAAGCATAGCCAGGCTGAGGTTTTTTTAAAAGTTTATCTTTGCTCCTTAAATTTAGCTGAGAAATAATATACTGAAAACACTAGCATCCTCCTGGCCCGGCCCCTTCTATTTCTTAATATTTCCTCATGCCTTCCCCTGACTTACTCATGGTAACTTTTACTATTTGAACTCTTGTGTTCTTTTGTTCTACAAATGTTTTTCACTCAACTATTAAACTAAATGTTGGCCATTGAAATCCACCCATTTGCATTATGACAGATCGAGCAGTTGGTGAGATTCCGTAAAAATCAAAGCAAAGAGAGAAAGACACACAGAACATTCATACAGTGCAGAACACGGGGTCATCGTGAGTGAGAATTGATTCAATGGCATCTTTCCCCCATTATTTGTAGGTGTTATTTAAAAACACATACCAGGGGAATCCCCTTCCCCAAGCGGAATTTTTTAAAAGTCATGTACTTAATAACTATTATTATTATTTTTACAAAACAATCTTATCACCTTCAATGTATTGTCCGTTACACTTAATACAATTGTCAAATCTGCAATTCCATTCTTGGAAACATTTTTGAAGCTCATTTGGATGGCTGATAGCACCTCCCTTGCTTTTTTCTTCACTTCTATGTCATCAAATTGTCCTTTCATGTCCTTCTTCTTTCATGGAAACAAAAAGAAGTCTCATGGAATGAGGTCAGGAGGTGAGTAAGGTGCGTGGGGCAAGAAAGGCATACTTTTTTTTGCCCCAAACTGGCACACCTGAGATGACAGTGTGAGTAGGTGCATTGTTGTGGTAACAAAACCCGTCCCCATCTGCTACAAATCAGGCTTTTTGTGTCCTATGCTGTTACCTCTCAATAGAAAGCTTGATTAACGGTCTGACCTGGTAGAACGAACTCCAAATGCACTACCTCCTTCACACCAAAACAACAAATGAGCATTGTCTTGAGCTTTGATTTCACTTGATGAGCTTCTTTTGGGCAAGGTGAGGATGGTGTCTTCCACTGGCTTGTTTGATGTTTGCTTTTGGGGGTCTTAAGAATAGCATCATGTCTTGTCATCAGTAATGACTTTGGAACAAAGTCTGGGTTGTTTCCACTTGTTGCTCTTTTTTCCTGGTCAGTCAGATCCCAAGGCACAAATTTCACGGTAATTCTTTTATTCCCAAATCTTCCATTAAAATTCACTAAATCAAGCTCCAAGATAGTCCAAATAACTTCCCCATCACTCCAGTGGTCCATTGTTGGTCTTCAAGCACAAGTGCACAAATTTTATCACATTTTCATTCATTCAGGAAGTTGACAGACGTACAGAACAGAGGTTTGTCATCAATCAACATTTCACCTTTTTTGAAATGAGAAAACCACTAGTACACTTGAGTTTTCCACATTATGCTGTCCTCGTAACCTGTGTTCAACATCACAACAGTTTCAGTGGCATTCCCAGGCAATGGCCACTGGGTGCACTAAGTCAGAGTAAATTGCTCAATGCTTGCTTAGCGGGGTGGGTGGTGGTGGGGGTGGGGAGATGCAGACTATGAAAACTTCACCCTGCTGAGCTTCGTCTGTGTGTTTTTAAAAGGAACTCCCTCATATGTCATAATTTCCATTATACTCAGGATTCCATCAGATATGTGTGAAAATAGTCTAGTTTAAACTCTGGATTTCAGCTGCATTTTAAACTAGTTCCACTGATTACAACAAGGGCAATGCTTGGCCAAGTTACTGACTTTCTTTGTGTGTTTGGGAGATGAGACTGATAATAGAGCTAAGTCATAAAATTGCTTTGAGGATCAACATAGGTTAAACATTTAAAACAGTTTCTAGGATACACTAAAGGCTCAACAAATGTCTCACATAATTCATATATTTTAGAGGTTGTAGATAAATGTAAATCTTAATGAATATAATAAAATTTAGTCTCATAAGGATACTTTCTTTTGAGGGGAGTGTATTGCCTATGGGGAAAATAACACAGAATGAGTTCATCATTATTAACAGCAAGTGATATTTAAACACAGTTACTTAGTAGACAACAGATGGAAGGCAATTGTTCTATCACGGCCTCTTTTCATATTGTGTTAGTTATTTTTGTCACTGTGAAGTTACTTTATGACCTTGAGGATATGTGAATTTCAAGAGCATCTCAGGAATAGAATAGACATATTGAACACTAATGAGAGAAGACCTGATGAACTATGGGAAGATATAAAGATCATCATACATGTAGAAAGAAAAAGGTCATTAAAGAGGCAGGGTAGAACAAACCACTCTTGTACTGGGGTAGATTTATAGATTTAAGTAGATGCTCAAAATGCATTTTCTTCCTTGGTGTGTGTGTATAGACACACACACAAACACACACACATATATGCACATATATGTATCTATACATATAGTGAGACAAATACAGCTATCTTTATATATTTATATATATTACCTTGATATATTTTTTACTTTCTTGTTCTTTGTCCTTTTTGTATTTTCCACCTTTTCTTTTTTCTTTCCTTTTGCCCCACGATCACGTTTATGCATTGTTCCCCTCTCAGTAATTCCTCTTAGATACATTTCAATTGATCAAACACTACCCAGAACATGACACCCTCCTCACCATCAATTTTAGATCCCTTGCTATTCCCCGGCCCCTGTTATTGGCTCAGCACTCCTCTCCCCCAGCTGAAGACAAAATATATGCATAAACAAATGTGGTGAAGAAAGCTGATAGTGCCCGGCTACTAAAAAAATACAGTATCTGGGGACTAAAAGGCTTGAAGTTAAACCAGCAGCTATCTGGCAGAGAAGCAACAAAGCCCACATGAAAGAAGCACACCAGCCTGTGTGATCATGAGGACTTGATGGGAATAGATATCAGAAATAAAAAAATATGCAATCAAACAGATGCAAAGGAGATCAGACAAAGCAGAGACCCCAAACCCACCTGAAAGACAATTGGAAGGGCCACATGGAAGGGATAATATATCCAGCATTCAGTAGAGCACTGATGAAACACAGAACTATCCTCTAGTTCGTTATTATTTCCTCCTCTCCTTATTGTATCATCTTAGTTTTACCTCATTAATTTTGTTAGACCTACATATGTTCATTTGTATAACTAAAATTGTTTGATGTATTAAATCCAAGAGAGATAAGCCCTTCAGAAACAGTAATCGGAGTAATGATTCCCTGAGGGTATGGGAAAGGTGGAGAACTGGGGGAAGGGAAACCTGACAGCAAGGATGACTGTATAACCCCACTCTAGGGGAATGAATACCAGAATTGTAGGAGAACAGATACATTAGATGGTATATAATATGCCCCCCCAAAACAGTTATATATAATCTAATAATAAAGGTTCCTGGGGGTAGGGTGGGAGAGGGAGGGGATCAAGGGGAGCTGGTATCAAAGAGTTCAAGAAGAAAGAAAATGATTTGAAATGGATGGTGGCAGCAACTGTACAATTATCCTTGACCTAAGTGAATTATGGATTATTTTATCTGTCTTATCTCCCAATAAAATATTTTTTTAAACAGGCAGGAAAGAAAGAAAAGATCAAGGTCAATATCAGAAGAGACTCAGAAACTTGCTTTGAACTGTAGAGTATCTAAAGCAAATGGAACAATTGGAAGAAATAATGAAGTTAAAGACCTATATAGAAACTTTCTAAAGTCAGTTTGAGAAGACAAAGTGCAAGGTCAAAGAGGCAGCTATGGGAATAGAACTGCTGGGAAAGCGAGGACTTGTAACATTTGCTTATCAAGATGAAGGATTGCAGCCTTCAGTATAGATTATAACTCAATGAAAAGAAAACCAAAATCCATATAATAGGCAAACTAATGAGAAATGCCTCATATTCATTCAAAAATTGGACATTGTATCGATATGTTTGCATCATGGTGTTGGTGAAGAATACTGAAAGTAACAAGAACTGCCAAAAGAACAAACCAATCTGTCTTGGAAGTAGTGCAGCCAAATTGCTCCTTAGAAGCAAGGCTGTCATGTGCTTTGGGCATGGTAACAGGAGCAATCAGTCCCTGGAATGGGACATCATGCTTGGTAAAGTCGAGGGCAGAGAGAGAGAAAACTACCCTTGACAAGACGGGTTATCACAGTGGGTGCAAAAACGGGCTCAAGCATAACAATTGTCAGCAAGGTGCAGCCCTGGCCAGAGTTCTGTTCGGTGGTACACAATGCCACTATGGTCAGAACTGACTTGCTGGCACCCCGCAACAGCAATGAAAGCAGTTACTTTATGGCTCTTTGAGAGCCTAGAGGAATGTTTCTCTTCTTGTTTTCAGCATCTCTCATCATCTATCAAGTTTGTACTTCCTCTGGGAACCAGAGTTGTCTCCACATCTCCTTCCAATGCCACCAAGCTCATTTCCTCCTCCTTGCAAACGTTGTAAGGCTACACCTGGAGTGTGTTCCTGTGCTCTTCAAAAGCTCTGCATTTCTAACTGGATTCCAACAGAGGTTTAATGGCTAAACAATGCTGAGAGGTGGTCAGTGCCCCCCAGCCCAGGAAAGGAGAGCTTTGCTTGTAATTCTTAAGTGTGATCCAGAACGGATTCTTACTTCTGACTCTGTCCAAATGTTGAGATGGGGATAGTGAATTCACCAAGTGGTACATGAGCATTTGTTATAGCTACATTTCTACTCATAGTAATTAATAATAGATACGCACTTTGGAAAACCGAACAAAATTAGCTAATCTGGTATAATGACATTAAGTATTTTTATTGGGGTCTTAGGCATTTTAGGCCAGCTGGTTAAATTCACAGTCTTCCACATTAGATACCACATTTCTTTGGAATATGAATTTCTTAGGGCTAGGGTTTTAGTTTTGCTTCTTCACAGTAGTCACGATTTGCCATTCAGTGAATTCTGACTCATATATTTGACATATGTAAGTGCTTTTAAATAACACACACAAAAATGTAAAAGCAAACAAACATTGCCATTGAGTTATTTAAGGCTAAATTGTGAATGAAAACTCTGGTTCAAAGCTAATTATACATTTGCTTGTGTACTGAAAGGGCTTTACATCATAGAAATGTGTGCCACAGGGTTTTCTGGACTAGTTTACCACAGCAACATGCCAGGCCTTTCTTCCATGGTACCCCTGGATGTGTTTGAACCATCAGCCTTTAGATTAGTAGATGAACACACGCTGTTTGCATCACCCAGAGTGCTTTGTCATAATATTGTTGTTGCTAGGTTCTGCCAAATAATGACTCTGAGACCTTATGATGTACAGCAGAATAAAGCCCCTTTAGCCTTTCCCCATCTTCACAATTGTTCTCATCATATTACTTGTTAGTGAATGTCACCTACTTTGTATATTAAAAATGCTGAGGAGCACTTCATACCGCTGTCCATGAGTGTTAATTTAAGACACCTATGAAATATAATAGAATCTATAAGATTATAGTTTTTACTGTTCTTTTCCCAAATTTAGACTATAGGTCCTCAAACATGTTTAGCCTACTGCTCCCTTTCCAGGAAAAAAAATTACTCAGTGCCTCCTGGTCAATTAAAAACCTTTATACTGTAGACCACAATCCAGGATAAAGTGTAGGTATCTGCTTTTGCAGCTTCCAGCACCCCAGGGGTAGTAGTATCACCAACTTTGGGAAACAGTGATATAGAGAAACATGTATAAGCACCCCTCAGACTGCGTATGATTCAGTAGAATGATGTAAATGCAATCCATTGACTTTTTTTTCCCACCAGAAGAGGCAGAGAAATAATTCCTAATATGAGTATGGAAAGAGAAGTAGGCAGTCCAACCATATTACAGTTAGCATTCAATGATCAAAAGTTAATTTGCCTCCATAAATCAACTGCCTACAGAGGAATACACATTTTCAAGTCTATTTTTTCCCCTTTGAAAAGGTATTGTGAAAGCTTTGGTGCCCATAATAAATAAGAACATGTGAGCTATATAAATGCTCCAAAAATAAAATTCAGTTTTGGGGGCATAAGTACTGTGCCAGAAATGCAGACTAAAAATATATATATAAAACCTTATTTTCCAAACCCTGTGTGATCTGCATATTCAGCATCTAGAGTGGGCACGTGGGTGATAAGAATTCTATAAAGATTGGAGGGGAAGAAACCAATTTTATGGTAACTGTTTAGTAATCAGTAAACTAGAACTTAAATTAGAACAAGGAGACATAGAAAGGCATTGAAAAGGTTTTCCTTTAAGAGAAAGGAAAGCCATTAGAAAGGAAAGTCAAACAGTCTCTTCAACTGACAGCAAGAATTCCTCTCATTTTTCTATGTGCCAACACAATCATGTCACATGAAATTATCCAACTAATTAATAAAAACAGATTCCTCTGAAACTGTATATTATTTAACCAATCCAAATTAATTCCAGTCGCCTCAGTGTAAGTTTGGTCATTCCCAGGGACTGTAGTGTTGCCAAGCGCGCCTGATTTCTTATGGGCTTTCTGGTGTGTAATCTGGGCCCAAAAGGAGAGGGCTGTTTCTATAATGTGCCTTAGTGAAATGGCCCGGACTCTTCTTCTTCCAACGCAATTTAAGTCATTACTAACAGGATCAACTTGTAGATACCCCCGGTGGGGAGATCTTTTTTGAACCTTACCCATGTGTTATCCATCAGCCCAGAAGTAGACAGGTTCAAACAGTCCTTTCAGTTCACAAACTAATGTGTGATTAGCCTTGAACCGGAGTTTGCATCCACAATTTAGCCTTCAAACCACTGAGGGTGCAAAGCAGCTCGCTGGTCCTGCTGGGGAAACTACTTTCCTTTTTACTCTGTACTGCAGAGGGTAGCTGCCAAAAATATGTTTTTTGTTTATTGGTAAGGGGTCTTGTTGGGATTAAATTTCTGAAGGAGATGTCTATTGCAATTAAAAAAGGCATAATGTTTATATTAACATTTTAAAGTTTGGTTACTCTGGGAGCATCAGTTTACATGAGTGTAAATAGGCAATAATGGAAATGATGAAGTATTCCATATTACAACTGTGTATAGCTTTCTAGGAAAATGTTGATGTGGTTAAACAGCCTCTAATACCAGCTGCAGGACAGTGAGAGTAGCGCTGCTAGGATTTAGTCCCTACTTGCCTTACAAAGCAGGTATGAACTGTTTCCATGCAATTTTGCCGCTTGAAATCTTAGGCAATGCACTGAATATAGAGTGCTTAAGATTTACCTGTGTAGAAACTAGATTAAGAAATAGTTGTGGAAGAGAAACCCAACTGAACTCACTGTCAACTCTGGCTCATAGCAACCCTATAGGACAGGGTAGAACACCCACTTTGGGCTTCTGAGGCTTTAAATCTTCATGGGAGTAGTAAGCCTCATCTTTCTCCTTCATAGCAGCTGAGGAGTTTGAACTGTTCACCTCGTGGTTAGCAGCTCAGGGCATATTCCACTATGCTCCCAGGGTTCTTATAGAGGAAGCAAACTATGTGTTTAAACACTTTGCCATAAATTTTCGTGAAAATTTTCAGAGGAGAGGGGATTCCAGATCGAATGATACAGTCCATGGGGCATCCTGGGATTCCTGCAATGAACTCTGGTTATGTGCAGGTGTTAACATTTTTTACCCATGTCTAGTATTCCCTCTCCCTTTTCCTCAGCGGTCTTGCTATCTTTTGGAACACAGTGGAGGCCTCACTCTCATTCTGCATCACCCTCACTCTTACTCCAACTTGCACGGGGTCACGCCTTGGGGAAGCCCACATTTCCTAGCCCTGAATATGCTCTTGCTCTTGTCTTACTCCTCTGGGCAAAGCCCAGAGATCCAAAACACATTTTTTTCAGTTCTTCCTTCAATTTCTTAGTATGACTGGGCTCTCTCTCCCCCTCCACCCCCACTCCCAAATATTTTATCTTCCATTCATTATCCTATGCAGGTCACACCTTCCACACCAAAGATCTGAGCAGCAGCCAAGTGAAAGAAAGGAATCAGATACCTCATTGCTCCCTAAGGGATATTTTCCAAATCAATTCAATAAGTATTTGTTGCATACTTATTATATGTCTGACTCTGAGCCAGGTGGTATGGAGGACAGATACAAGAATCAAAAGAAAGGAATTTCCACCATCAAGGCGGTTACAGTGTGGTGGGGGGACGTTAGCATCACACAAATCACCGTGCTGGAGAGCATGTGGGAATGGAAAGAGATGTGCTGCAGAGTTCCTAAACAGGCAGGGAGTTATTCCCAAGGGAAGGATGGAAGAAGGCTTGAGGGAGAAGTCTACAGTTTTGATGGGTCTTGAGATGTGGCTCATTAGAGATCAGAGGTTGGATGTCTGGGGAAAGATTACAGAGGAGTCAGACATGAGTACAAGGATAAATCACTACCGAGCGTGAAGACCGAGGCACAGATTATTCGTGTGTGTGCATGGACGTGTGTGTGCATGGACATGAGTGTAAGGTGGGGGAGGAAGAGGGTGGGAGAAGTGTGTCTAGTGTGGTAAGTGGCGTGCATTGCGGGTAACCTAGAATGGAGCTTATGAGCCCCATGGAAAGCAGGAAATCATTTTTCAAATATCTTGTTTTCTACATACAGAAAGGATAAACACCTTCTGATGTAGAACATTTAGAAACTATCGAGAGGCATAAAAATATGCATGTTATTCCAAGTAGGGAACCCACTACGGTTTTTTTGGGGTATTTTCTGCTGATTTCTTCTCTTTGTTTCTAAGAAAAACATGAATACAAAACTACATACATATTCTGAACTATTTTATAAGATTATACCTTATGTAAAAATACCATTTTAATTTGTACTTCAAATGTAATATCCAATATCCTCCAATATCCTCCAATATCCTTTTTTTGGTGTGTGTGGTAATAGTCACAATAGTGTGTAAAGTGCTATCTTATTAAGATTTTGATTAGAATTTTCCTAATTTGTGAGTTGATATAATAAACCCCACAGCACCTAACTGACCAACCACAACAATGTCTAATGATGTTAGGGGATCTTTTCTTGTGGCCACTTTTTGCCTTATTGGCTTCTTTGGAGAAAAATTTATTTAAGTCCATAGCCCATTTTCATGTTGCATGCTATTTTAATTGTTGAGCTATGGGGGCTCTTTACATGTTCTGGATTCAAATACATTATTAAATACACAATTTAAAATATTTTATTCTATTCTGTGAGTTGTCTTGTCCCTTTCTTGGTAATGTCCTTAGATGCACAAAGTTTTGATGAAGACTAATTTATCTAAATTATTTTTGATTGTCCGTGTTTTGAGTGCACCTAGAAAACCATTGTCAAATCTGAAGACAATATTTTTTCCTCCACATTTATTTCTAAAAGTTTTCTGATGTATGCTGTTCAGTGGAGGTCTTTGATCCATGCTGTTGATTTTTTATACATTGAAAGATAAGAGTTCAACTTCATTCTTTTATATATGAATTTCCAGTTTCCCCAGCACCATTTGTTGCAAGCGCTGCCCTTTCCCTACTGAAAAATCTTCATATTCTGGACCAAAATCATTGGCTTTATATGGGAAGGTTTATGTGGTAGTTATAGAATTTCATGTCAACTTAATAAATAAATATAGGGGTGGAGTCTAGCCTGTCAATCAGATGACAGCCTGATGTTGCCTCTTTGTGGACCTACCATCCTCATGAGGATTTTGATAACTTCATCTCGCTCTCTGCCTTCTTCTTCCTGTGGACAAACCATGTGGACCTATGATGAGACCTGAGCAACCCATGCCACCACTGAGACCTGCGGAGGCAGCCCTGTGAGGCTTCCACTGCCACTGGATCCATAAGACTTTTCACCCCCCAGCCTGTGATCTTCCTGCATTTGGCATCATTGCATGTGCTGCGTGAGTCTGAAGAGGAATTCATGAACTAGTCTTGGGCATATGGACTAATATCGGACTTAAGGACTTCATCTAGTCCGGGCTGGGATGTTTTCTTAATATACAATTGCTCTTTGATATAAAGTTCTCTCTTACACACATATGAATGTCACCGAATGTCTTTCTTTAGTCAACCCAGTCTGACACAGTTTGTTTCTGGGCTCTCTGTTCTATTCCATTGGTTTATATGGCGACCTTACACCACTATCACAATGTAGTTTTGTAGTAACTTATGAGGGTAGGGAATTTGAGACCTCCAACTCCATGATTTTTCTCCTGCCCATCATTCTCACCAGTTTATCTTCACTACCTTCAAGAAAATTGAAGACCCTTAGAAAGATCTTTGTGTAGGAGGATAAGTCAACATATATTGCTGCGATATCCTAGAAACTGCGATTAAATACAAATAACAAACATGGAGCTATTGCTTCCTTATATATGTAAGACGTCACATTTAAAAGTGGTGTTTGGGTCTCCAGCCCTTCCCTAAAGAATCTGGTGCTCTCTGATTGACACCACAGCAAATGGCAGTTTTGACATCCTCAAGGAACTCAAACCATGTTCTTTTGATATATTCTTTGAATTTTCGAACAGCAAGACAAAAGAAATCTGAAGGGCCAAGATCAGGATAGTAGGGTGGGTGGGGATAGGTTTTCCAATGAAATTCCTATAGGGTAGCCCTTGCTACCCTTGAAGAATGTACATTTATGGTGGAAAAAATAATTCCAGCACAACTTTCCTGGTCTTTTTCTCAGCAACAGTTTTCAATTAAAAAAAGAAAATAAACAAAAACTTTCTAAAAAGCATCCATTATCATCCTGTGCCTTTTGAGGAAAAAAAAAAATCAAGATTAGTCCTTGGCATTCCCCCAAACAGTTGCCATAACCTTCTGAGTTGACCTCTCTGCCTTGAATGTAACGGGCTCAGTCATTGGGTCTTGTTGAAGGCATTACTTTGATTGGATCCATTTTGGAAGATGCCCTAATGAGATTCAGAGCACTGAGAGAACTTGCTGGCATCCATCTATGGGTCACAGATATTTGCTTAAACAAGTTTTTTGTTTGTTTGTTTTTTAAATAAACCAGCATATATATGAACAAGGAACCCAGGTGACACTATGTGTCCTGTTAACCACAATGTTGATGATTCAAATTCACCAACAGGCCCTTATGAGAAAGATGAGGTCGTCTGTGTCTGTAAAGATGCGCAGTCATGGAACCCTGAGGATCAGTCAGTTCGAGTCAGAACGGACGAGATAACAGGGGTTAATCTGGGAACTGGAAGCCTATGGCACTCCTGCTTGGCTCACCCTTGTTTTAATAGATTTCTGTATCAATGCTTTCTTTTGCTTCTTCTTGGTTTTGTTTTTGCTTCAAAAATGCTACATTACATATGAAAGTACCAAAACATATAAAGAGACCAAGTAAATGGTGCATTTTCAAAATTGAAATAATTGAACTCATAACACAAAAATTTCTCTTCTGATTTAGCAAATAAAAAATATCATTTGCTTCAGTAAAACTCTAATAATTTAATTTCAGTTAGTATACCCATTACTCTCCTTTCTGCATATCATTAAAACTATTTTAAATTAAACTATCATTAAAACTACTTTTATTAGTTATAAAAGCAAAATGGTTTGGGAAAATTTTGGGAAAATACAAAAATAAAATAAGGAGATCAATAACCCATGTAACACCATAGTGGATGAAGGTATACAGGAATTCAATGGTCTAGGATCAAATGCTGGGCACTCTACTTATTAGCTGAGTGATCTTAAGTAATTAAATTTCTTTACTCTGGTTTCCTCATTATTAAAACAGGGACCTAAATATTATCCATTTTAAGAATGACTTTGATAGTTAAAGAAAACAATTCATGTGATACTTTTGTCACACTTATTGCTTGATATTAGTAAATCCCAATTATTGTGATTTTAATTTTTATTGCAACTTTACATATGTATATTTACATATGTATATTTATATATCATAGGAACATATAACTATTTGCAAAGCTGGGGTCACATTGCATTTAATATGCAATGGCCTGCATTTCCCTAAGCCATTTTGCATTCTTTGAACACATGGTTCTTAATGGCTGCTAACATTTCGTTCTATGAATTTACTATAAGTTACTTAGCTAAATCCCTATTGTTGGTTAATTAGGCAGTGGCAGTTTTTTGCTATTATAAATAGCATTGCATTGAACATCCTTGCACATAATTCTTTGTTTGTTTCTCTGATAATTTCCTTGGGACAAATTCCAAGAAGCGCAATTATTAGGTCAAAGCATAAGAACATTTGTAAGATTCTTCATCCACGTGCCAATCTGCTCTCCAGGAAGTTTGCCCTAATTTACATTCTCTCCAGCCATGGGTGAGAGTTTTATGTCATCACACCTCATCCAGTGTTGGATTATACAGCAACCTCATGGTGAAGCGTGCCAACGCCCGGGAAAAAGGAGACCTGTTCATTAGCCTGTTTTGGTTATATGAGTGGGTTTGGGAGAATATTAGGAGCCGGGACCCCTCGTGCAGTTCTTTTTTGGCAGTTGTTCGGAGTACTGAAAATTACCTGAGTTATTGAGATATTCATGTTTTAAAATAAAAAACAAGTGTAATTTTCAACAATTACACTGACAAATATACCTGTATTAAAATATTTATAAAATAGCACTTATTTGGTAACCAAAATGACACATTGTAGCACCCAACTGTGGCCCAGAAGTTTCTGCTTCCTATAACTGACTGTGTTCCCAGGGACTGACAGTAATGACTTCTTACACTTCTCATTGTTGCATGTGCCATCCCATTGAGTCCCCTCCCATAAAGACCTTCCAGACAGAGTAGAACTGCCCCATAACGGTACCTAGCCAACCTTCACCAGGGCAGTTCAATAGAGCCTTTCTCTTGTGGAGCCTCTGAGGGAGTTCGAACCACTAAACTTTAGGTGAGTGGGTGACTGGTTAAACTGGTCTCCACTTAGACCTCCTGGGAACCTCTTTTACACCGAGGCACTAACCCTGAGTACACACTGGGGGACATGTCTATGCGTTCACTCCTCATACTTGATGAGAGAGCAAAGGGATGTTTTCCAACCCACCTCACACTGCTTCCTAAGCGTCTTGGGTAGAAAAAGAAGTTAGTGCTAGAACTGGATGGAGTTACTGAGTTCAGGAAAGCCAGCACCCTCCCACAACTCTTCACAGCTGGATGAACCACTTTTTGTTGCTTTGTTTGAATTCCTTTTACTACTTGTTCTTTAACTAGTAAAGTTAATGTAATACATTATAGCCAGCATTTTACGGATGCGATTTATCTGCATGTGAATGTGCCAGTGTGCTTAAGAGTCACGGATCTTCGCTTGTTTGCTAGAAGGAATATGCAATATTTAGAAAAGCGGGGCCTTGCACTTGTCTCTGAGACGGAGGTTGTGGTTTGTGTTGATTCAAAGGAGATGCACTGAGTTGGGGAAAAAAGAACGTCCTTCATTTTGTCTGTGAATGCGATGGCAATTAACACGTTTGTCTGAAAAAATGAGAAGCCATTCCTCTGTGCTGTGGAGAACTGATTAGAGGCAGGCATGCTCTGCGTAGAAAGCGGCTGGGTGGCAGCCGGGCGGGCGGGGATGCACAAGGACCCGTAACGCTTCCGCTGGGTCAGACAGCTGAACACTGACGGGAGTAGCGAGTAAATGATTTCCGATGCAAAAGTCCCCGCGACAAGCTCAGCCTGAAAACCAGAGACAAAGGCAGAGCAAAATGCTATTGAAGTTGAATGAACGGGCCAGGGTCGGAACTTGCTGAACTTGCTGATCACTCTGTGTTCTTGCCAGATGTCTGAGTCTGCTCAGTAGACCAATTTCTCTGTGATACGCTCCTGCGGCTAGGTACGATTGGTTATGTGGACAGAAAGAACCTCTCATGAGAACTTTGGTGCTAGACCTGCTGGCTTTGTGAGGCACTCTTACTGAGGCATTCCGAGCACAGGGCCACCACGGAGGTGGGAGGTGACCATGTAGGTGACTAGATGAGCCTGGTAGCTTTGTGAGGTTTGGGCTGCTGTTTATTGGACACTGACTTTGACTTTGGCGTTAGCCTGTGCTTTGATCCCTGCCTGGAGCACTCATCTCCGTCAGCACACAGTGCTTCAGGAAGCAGTCAGATGAGCACGCGATGCTGACAAGACGGTGCCACTGGAAGGAAGCATCAGTGACTCAGATCCAAGACTGATTTCCTCCCCCTGCCTTGAATGTATGCTTTTGGCACATGAATCCTTCTTGATTCTTATCTGAGTCTGTAAATAGAAACAGAAATTGCACATGGAAAAAATGGAACGAATCATACTTTCTTTCAAAGGGCAAATTAAACCTTCCATAGAATAAGGGAAGAGTTGTTAAGGAGAGAGGGGAAAAAATTAAAAAAGCAACCTTGCTAGCTCCAGTGTGCAAAAAGATCGGAGTAAATTTGACTCAAGCTCTGTCTTAAAGAAAGTTTTGAACATTTGCACTCCCCCCCGCCCACCCCCTTTAACCACCCTCTTAACCCTCCTGCCAAATATCAAATCCTAAGTTTTCTGAAGGCCTGAAAATATTCCCATTAATTTGTCTCTCTCCAAGCCCTGTATTTACCAGGAGCTGGAAGGGAAACACTGAAAGCCAGTAATCAAGGCCACGATGGCATTCCAGGTCTGGTCTGTCGGAGGCCCAGCAGTGCTGGCGAATTGCTCAGGAAGTTCCGCTCCTACCCGCCTACAGTGGTGTTTTCAGAGGGGTTTTTGAAAAGCCAGGTACATTAAGAATATTAGTTTGCTTAAAGAGCTGGGGTCGGTTATTTCTTTGACTGAAAAATTAAGAATAAATAAATCCAGTTGTGCATGAAATTCAGGAATTATAGTCCTTGAAAAGGAGAGGAGATGAACCTTCTGTGACAATGACTTGGAATTATATGACCTTCTTACATTCCTGGGCGTGTCCAATGAGAGTTGTGGGGTATTCATCCACAGACAGGATTGCTACTAATTTGTGGAATCCTGAAATGTCACAAAGTTTCACCCAATCCATAAATGCCTTCCAGGGGCAGTTCTGGGAACACGTCAAAGGGTTGATTTCAGGCTGCAGTACAATAGTCAGTCCACAGCAAATGTTTAATTAGGATGGCTGAATGGATAACTAAAAAGTCTAGAAGGAGGGAGAGAGAACTGGATCTGGAGTGAGAACATCTGACTGGACGTGGAAACAGTGGGCTCAGTTGTGTAGCTGGGCTGGTAGTAGCCCGTAACACCAACCTGCACCATTGTAGTTTACTAGTGCTACTGTCCCAGACATACCACAAGCGGGTGGTTTTAATGAATTGGACTTTATTTTCTCATCGACAAGAAGTCCAAAGGCAGGGCACTGGCCATGTCGAGTTCATCTTCGGGTAGCCCACAGCCCTTGGAATGCCTCTGTCACCATCAAGTAGCATCCATTTCCCCTACTTGAGCTTGCTTGCCGGGGTCTGTGCTGTTCTTAATGGCATTCAAAAATGATTAGGTTAAGGACACACCCCACACTGATATGGCTTCATTACCATAATAAAGAAAACTCTAATTCCAAATGTAATTAAATCCACATATAGGGAAGTCAGGACTCCAACTCCTTTTGGTGCAGGTGGGGCACAGTTAAATTCATAACGAGCATTCTTTTATGAACCCCCTCAGCTCAGGCTGTTTGCAAAGTTTCCTTTCCACAGTGGAAGAAGGGCCTGATTGAGTTGTTGTCAGTTGATATGGCTTTTCTAGCCATAATTCCTTAGGTGATGGAGTACAATTCTGGAATCCATGTTTGGGACTACTGTCAATACCACTTTGGGACCATCTGTTACAGGATTCACACACCCCTACTCATAGTGACCCCATTGGGTAAAGTACAACTCCCTCTGTGATTTTCCGAGACTGTAACACTTTTTGGGGGAGTAGAAAGCTTTGTCTCTTTCTCACACAGAAGCCAGTGGCTTCAAACTGTCGACCTTATTGTTACAAGCCATTAAAAGCTCCTTAGAGGCAAGGGTGACAAGACTTTGTCTTACGTACTTTGGATGTATTGTTAGATATACCGGTCCCTGGAGAAAGAAATCATGTTTGGTAAAGTGGAGGGATGGCAAAACAGAGGAAGGCCCTAAACAAGATGGACTGACACAGTGGCTGCATCATTGGTCTCAGGCACAGAAACAATTGTGAGGATGGTGCTGGACCAGGCAGGGTTTCGTTCTGTTGTGCATGGGGTAGCTATGGGCATTCTACCATCATCCTGTTGTAAAGTTTCCCTGATTAAGTCTCTGGATGTATAATACTCCTCAAGTGAGCTTTCTGTCCCAAGGCATCCTCCATACCTGGAAGCCCACAGTTCTGCCTTGGCTCTTGACATAGCGGTCTCTGATTGGGACTTCTCTATCATGTCTTTGGTTCTGTCTCCTGGATCAACAGATTTGAAATGCAGGAATTTGGGTGTTCAGTGGGCATGCTCCACTCCTGAGTTTTCTTTCTTGATGGCCTATGTGTTAGACAGGGTTCTCTAGAGAAACAACACCAGAATATATATATATATATATATATATATATATATATATATATATATATATATATATATATATATATATATATATATATATATATTTATACAGATAGATATATAACATAAGAAATAAACAGTTAATTAAATTATAAAGCAGTACAAATGGCTCAGTGCTGGCAGTCCTTCAAGTCTTGAGGGCCACTGGATAGTCCTCTGTGGAGCAATTCAGGCTATCCGGGCCCAGGCAGCAAACAGCAAGGCAGGCCACCAACAGTCAGCCAGATGACAGGGTCCGACAGTCCCCAGCTCAAGAGATGTAAATTCCCATGGTGTGGAGAAGCAGGTCTTGAAAGAACCTCAAATTACAGCGACACAGTCCACAGGTTAGGTGTCCCACAGGTAGTGTAGCTTGCAAATTGAGGTGCAGAATAAGCAAGGCAGCCACACACTGGTTCCATGATCAAAGAGCAAGCAAGTAAGGCAAGGCTCACCAAGTCATTTATCTCTCTGCCCTTCAATTAACCCCACATGTGTTTATTGGCCAGGTTCACACAATAAACTAACTACCTCAGCCTGGAAGCTGCATAAATATGTCTCCTTGTGGAGTAAATTATTTCTATGGCTCTTCTAGCCGTCGCCTTTGTAATTCCTACAATTTGATGAATGGGGCAATGCAAATAGCGTCTATAGAACTCTAAATGGAGATTGGTCACTTTTGCTGCCAAACTACATTACACATGAGTCATCTCAGAATTAGGAAGGTGGCCATCTCACTGCCATCAAGAAAGAGGAGCCAAGAGTGGAATGTGCCCTTAGAGCCCCAAGACGACTGCACGTTGAACTTCTTCAGAACAGGAAACTGACCAGAGACATGGTGCAGAAACACCGGCAGTAAGTAGAGGCAATTGAACTAACAGCAAAGAGAGAGCCGTTGGCCTCCGGACATCTGGAAGGGATGCACCCCTGGAGCAGAGGGAGCCCTAGCTAGTGGCATAGTGGGTTCCCTCGAAGTTAGCAGTTTTAAATCATCCCCACTCCTCAGGAGAACGATGGGGCTGTCTACTCCTGCGAACAGTTATGGTCTCAGTAACACACAGGGGCAGTTCTACCCTGTCCTGCTGGGTCACTCTGAGTTGGCATCAAATCCAAGGTAGGGAGTTTGGTATGTTCTCAGCGATATTGATTCGCCCTCAGCTCCAGGGGCACAGCCCTTCCAGGAGAGGCCCTTTCTATTAGGGCTCAAGCCCCTCCTCGTCCACCCTTCCAGGTGTGGGGCCTCCCCAGTTCTCGTCACACCAGGCCCTGGACCATTCTCTGCACAGTCTGCTGACCTCTTCTGGGACCCCTTTCCTCTCTTGCTTCTCTGTGATTGTTCACCAACCGATGCCCTTCACACTGTAATAAAATTCATGTTTGCCCACTTTAGAAACTCATTTTAAAATATGTGGGAAAGCAAACCGTTACACAAAGTGAAACTTACCATTGTTTGATATGTTGCTTTGGCTCTGTTTCCCCACTCCATGACTTCTAGGCATTTTATTTTTTCACTTATAAGAGCGTTACAGAAGGAGAAATTGTATATTGAGAGAACATCCCAGCCCAGTCCAGATCAAGTCCATTAATCTGATATTATCCCATATGTCGGATATAATTTCCTCTTCAGACTCACACAACACATGCAATGATACAGAATGTAGGAAGAACACAGCCCAGTGGGTGCAAAGTCTTGTGGATCCAGTGGCAGTGGAAGCGTCACAGGGCTTATGCAGGTCTTGGCATGGCTCAACAGAAAGATGAAGGCAGGTTGGTGGTAGTGAAGTTTCCAGGACCCTCCTTTATGAGAAAACCATGCCCATAAGGAGGCACCATCAGGCTGTGACCTGACTGACAGAATAGACTCCACCCCCACACTTTTATATCTTCAAATTGACATGAACTTTTATAATGATCCCATGTTCCCAGGGGCAATAATTGTGGATTGAAGTAAAACACAATCTCTGACAACTTCAATATATTCTCCATTTAAAAAATAATTCTATTGGTCCAGTTGTGAGGATTTTTCCCCCCTTGGGTCAGGGTATAATCTGTACTGAAGGTTGAAGTCTTTGACCTTCATCAGTAAGAGCTTCACACTGGGTTCATAAAGGGACATGGAATGAGGACCTCAGATGGATATACCCCGAAAGCAGAGAACCCCAGAAAGATGCTTCCTGTGTGTATTTTCCAGACTCTTCCAATGCATTCCCTCATGAACACTTGATAATTTATAAATTAATATTTTGTCTTTTCTTGCCCTGTCCGAAACCTCCCTTTACCCACTTTTCTGTTGTCCATCCTCCAGGGAGGAGGTCACATGTAGATCCCTGTAATCGGTACCCCTTTCCAACCCACCCTCCCTATATGCTCCCAGTATTGCCACTTACACCACTGGTCCTGAAGGGATCATCTACCCTGGATTCCCTGTGTTTCCAGTTCCTATCTGTACCAGTGTACATCCTCTGGTCTATTCAGACTTGCAAGGTAGAATTGGGATCATAATAGTGGAGGGGGATGGGGAGCAAGCATTTAGGAACTAGAGGAAAGTTGTATTTTTCATCTTTGCTACATCACACCCTGACTGGCTCATCTCCTCCCTGAGACCCTTCTGTAAGGGGATGGCCAGTGGCCTACAAATGGGCTTTGGGTCTCCACTCCATACTCCCCTCCCCCACATTCACTATGGCAAAATTTTTGTTCTGATGATGCCTGATACCTGATCCCTGGGACCTCGTGATCACACCTGTTGTTGTGCTTCTTCTATATGGGCTTTGGTGCTTCGGAGCTAGATGGCCACTTGTTTACCTTCAAACCTTTAAGACCCCAGTTGCTATCTTTTTTGATAGCCGGCACCAACAGCTTTCTTCACCACATTTGCCTATTCACCTGCTATGTCTTCAGTGATTGTGTCAGGAAGGTGAACATCATAGAATGCCAATTTAATAGAAGAAAGAATTCTTTCTTCTATTAAAGGAGGGAGTACCTGAGTGGAGGCCCAATGTCCTTCTGCTACCTTAATACTAAACCTATAAATATATGCACATAGATCTATTCCCCATTCTCATATGTAAATATATTTGCATATCTACTTGTCTTTATCTAGACCTCTATAAATGACCTTTGCCTCCCAGATCTTTTCTCTATTTCCTTTGACTTCACTCCTGTCCCACCATCATGCTCAGTCCCCACCAGGTTTTCAGCAATTCCTTTCGGTTACATTACCCTTGATCATGCCCTACCAGGCCTCCCACACCCTCCTCACCACCGATTTGGATCACTTGTTGTTCTCTTGGCCCTGGGTTTGTTAACACCTGGGTTTGTTAACACTTGTTGTTCTCTTGGCCCTGGGTTTGTTAACTGTTGGTCCCGCTGTTTTCTCCTCCAGATTGTTCATCCAGCCTATGTTATTTAGACAGATCTGCAGAGATTATAACATGCACAAAGACATGACTGAGCAAAACTAAGCAACAATATACAACAAAACAGTAACAAACCAATGACAACAAAACAAAACAAGAAAGAAAAGATCGTAGTTAGTTCAAGGATCATTTGTTGGCCTTTAGGAGTGTTTTCCAGTTCAGTCTGTTGGGGCACCATGCCCTGGCCCCAAAGTCCACCTTCAGCATTCCCTGGGGACCTCGCCACTCCATTCCCTTGGTGTTCTGTTGCACCCCCTTAGTGTTTTGCCTCAGTGTGGCAGGATCTGTTCAGTGCAATTCCCACACTGTGTCTGTGGTGCTGTCCCCTGTAGGGCTATGAGTCAGTGAGGGGCACCATGTCTCATAGTGGGGCTGGCCATGTGGTCCTCTCTGTGGACTGACTTCTCTAATTGGGAGCATCGTCCTTACGGTCTGGTGCGGCAGGATGTGGTGCACTCTCTCCTCCTCCCCCTTCATTTGCTCCCGTGTGCTCCGATCAGATATGTTCCTTGTCTGGAGCTGCAGATTCAATGCTGTCCTTGGAAATAAATTCTTCTGGGGGGAGGGGCAGGTGTTCACTTAGTAGTTGGGATTGGGGCCAGGCCCCAAGACTTCTCCATTGGTTCCCTATTCTATGCTGGCATGTTGCATTCACATCTTGGAGCACTGGGTTGAAGTCTGGTCCCTCTTTCCCTGTGGAGATATGAACAATACCCTCCCCCTTGGGTGGATTGGTGACCTGTTCCCCCGCTACCCATTTCTTTTTTATTTTTTTTCCTCTCCCAAGCTCCTTTTTAGTTGTCTACCATGTGTATCCCTGTGTTTGGTCTGGTTCCTGACAAATTACCAGGTCCTCACCCCAGGAATGTTTGTATACAGTAGCTTTTTTCCCTATGCCCCTTTTGCATTTTTTTTTAAAGCTTACCTCAGCGGTCTCATTTTGTACTTGTCCATTTTTGCTTGGCTTACTTCGCTTAGCATGATTTCTTCCAGTTCTTCCCATGCAGCGATGTGCTTCATACATTCATCATTGCTTTTTAGCGATGCATAGTATTCCATGGTATGTATATAGCACAGCTTTTTAATCCAATCATCAGTTGATGGAAATTTGGGTTGTTTCCAACTCCTTGCAATTGTGAACTGTGACGCAATGAACATTGGAGCACAGATGTCTGGCCTTGGTTTGTTTCTTGTCTCTTCTGGGTATATGCCCAGTAGGGGGATTGCTGGGTCGTATGGTAACTCAATTTCCATCTGTTTTAGAGATCACCAGATCAATTTCCATAGTGGCTTTACATACTTACAGGTTCACCAGCAGTGGATGAGAGCTCCTGTCTCCCCACAGCCCCTCCAACACTTGTTGCTTTCTGATTTTTTGAATTGGGCTACCTTTCAGGATGTTAGGTGGTATCTACCTCATTGTTGTTTTAATTTGCATTTCTCTTATGGCTAAAGATCAGGAACATTTTCTCATATGTTTGTTGAACATTCGGATTTCAGCCCCTGTGAAACTTCTGTTAAGGTCCTTTGCCAAACCTCCTAGAGGGAAATTAGTCTTTTTCTTTTTGGAAGTTAGCAGAGTATTGTACATTTTAGTAACAAGGCCTTTGTCTGATGTATCATTGCTAAAGATGTTTTCCCAGTCCGTGGACTCTCTTATTACTCTCTTGGTGAATTCTTTCAATGTACACAGGTGTTTAACTTCAGTATATCCCATTTGTCAAATTGTGCCTCCTCTGTGCTTGTGCCCTTCCCTATTTGTGATAGCCTATGTATTCCCTGTGCCAAAATTCTCAAGTTGGTCCCAATTCCTTCATTGATGGCCGTAATATTTGGGGGTTTAACTTCAAGGTCAGTGATCCACCTTGAGTTTATTCTTGTGCATAGAGTGAGATAAGGGTCTTGCTTCATTTTTCTGCAGGTAAATGTCCATTTTTTTTCCAGCACCACTTGTTAAAGAGGGCATCTGCCTCCCATAGGATATTTTTGGGGCCCTTATAAAAAATCAGTTGTCTGTATGGTGATGATTTTATTTCTGGGCTTTCAGTTTTTTTCCATTGGCCTGAGTATGTGTCATTGTACTAATATCATGCGGTTTTGACAACCGTGGCTGTACAGTATGTGTTAAAGTCAGGTAAGCAAGCCCTCCCACTGTGTCCTTCTTGAGGAATTCTCTGATAATCCTGGGCTTCTTCCCTCTCTATATGAAGTTGGTAATCAATTTTTCCATTTCCTTGAAGAAAGATGAGGCTAATTGCATTGGGATTACATTAAGTTTACATAGAGCCTTTGGCAGAAGTGACATCTTGACTATATTGAGCCTTCCAATCCATGAGCATGGGATATTCTTTCATTTGTTGAGGTTGCTCTAGGTTTCTTGTAATAGTGTTCTGTAGTTTTCCCCATATAGATCTTTTGTTCTTTTAGTCAGGTATATCCCTAGGTATTACAATTTGTGTTGGCTATTGTGAAGGGTACCTCCTTTTTGGTCTCTTCTGTGGCCTTATCTAATGTGCATAACAGTTCGATGGACTTCTGTTTGTTGATCTTGTATCCTGCCTCTCTGCCAAACTCCTCTATTGCTTTCAGTACTACTTTTGTGGAACTTGGAATTTTCCGTATATGAAGTCATATTATGTGCAAATAACTATAATTTCACCTCTTCCTTCCCCAGATGAATGCTTTTGATGTCTTTTCTTTGCCTTATGCTGTTAGCTAAAACCTCCAGCATGATATTAAATAAGAGTGGGGACAAGGGGCATCCTTGTCTGGTTCCCTTTTCCAGTGGGATTATGTTAGTCTTTTCTCTATTGACTACCATGTTGGATATTGGTTTTTCATATATAGCTTGTATTGTCTTGAGGAATTTCCCTTCCATTCCCATCTTCTCAAATGTCTTAAACAGGAATTGGTGTTGGATGCTGTCAAATTCATTTTTTGCATCTCTCAATATTATCATGTAGTTCTTATAGTTTTTCATGTAAATGTGGTGAATAGTACTAATAGTCTTTTGTATGTTGAACCATCCCTGCATCCCTGATATGAATCCCACTTGGTCATGGTGAATTATTTGTTTTATATAGTTTGTATTCTGTTGGCTAGTATTTGGTTAAGGATTTTTGCATAGATAGATGTTCATTAGGGTTATTGGTCTGTGGTTCTCGATTCTTGTGGGATACTTTCCCGGTTTTGGTAACAGAGTTATACTAGCTTCATAGAAGGAGTTTGGGAGTTTGCCGTCTTCTTCTATGTTCTGGAAGAGTTTGCGTAGGATTGGTGTTACTTCTTCCCTAAATGCTTCATAGAATTCTCCAGTGAAGCCATCTGGTCCAGGGGATTTTTTGTTGCTAATTCCTTAATAACCTTGCCTATTTCTTCTATTGCTATGGGAATGTTGAGATTCTTGATGTCGATCGAGGATAGTCTAGGGAGGGATTGTTTTTCCAAGAATTTGTCTATGTCTTCCAAATTGTTGAATTCATTGAAGTACAATCCTTCATATTACTTTGTAATTATCCTTTTTATTTCATTAGGGTCTATTGAAATGTCCCCTCTTTGATCCCTTATTCTTGCTATTGAAATTTGTTCCCTCCTTTCTTTGGTTAGGTTTACCAGTGGTCTGTCAATTCTGTTTATCCTATCAAAGAGCCAACTTTTTGTAGCATTAGTGTGTTTCCATAGTTTTCTTATTTTCCCTTTCCTGAATCTCAGCCCTGATTTTTATAATTTTTTTCTTTTGCTATTAGTAGGATTGTCCTGCTGACTTTCCTACTCTAATTGTTCTAAATTTTGTTCTAGTTTTTCTAAATTTTGTGCCAGCATATCAATCATGAGTCTCTCTTCCTTTCTCAGGTGTGCATGCATTGCAGCGAAACTTCCTCTGATAACTGCCTTTGCTGTGTCCCATAAGTTATGGTACTTCATGTGCTCATTCTCGTTGGTTTCTAGAAATTTCCTAATTTCATCTCTGATCTGCGCCAGTACACACTCCTTTTGCAGTAGAGAGTTATTCATCCAATTTTTGCTGTTTTCTTCGTCTTCTTTTTGTTGATTCCCAGACTTATGGCACAGTGGTCAGAGAGAGAGTTCTGGATATCAATGTACTTAATTTTATGTAGATTCGCCTTATGCCCTGCATGTTGTCTATCTTCAAATATGTGTGACGTGGGCTTGAGAAGAATGTAAATTAATTGTATTTGGATGAAAATTGTAATATCTATCAGGTCAAATTGTCCAAATGTAGTATTTATATCTCTAGCCTCCTTGTTCAGTTTCTTCTTCTATGATCTATCTTTCTCAGAAAGTGGTGTATTGAAGTCAACGAATATTATTGTTGAGGCTATGATTTCTTTTTTCATCTTTTGGAGTGTTTGGTTGATGTATTCAGTGGGTCTCTCATTCATGGAATATATGTTTACAATGCTTAGTGGTTCTTTGTATATAATTCCCTGGAGCATTATATAATGTCCCTCCGTATCTCTTTTTATGGTTTGCACTTTGAGGTAAATTTTATCTGAGATTAGGATTGCAATCCCTGCTTTTTAAGAACTGTTGTTTGCATGGTATGTCTTTCTCCAGCATTTTATTCTCAGCCTATTTTTGCCTGTAGCCATGAGATGTGTCTACTGTAGGCAACAGGTTGATGGGTTGTGTTTTCTAAGCCAGTTTGCTAGTCTCAGTCTTTTAATGCCTGAGCTCAAGCCATTGATATTCAGGTTTATTATCTCCATCTGCAGACTATGTAATGTCATTTTATACCTTTTGTGTTGGGTGTTTTCCTACTTTCCTTTCTCATTAGTGTGTTGTGCATGCCTGTGTGTATGTATCATTCTTGACTTCTTTCCATCCTTAAACCCACACTGTCTTGGGGTCTGTTTTCTCTTTGTTGCCCTCTGGGTGAGATTGTTCTATGTGATGGTCTCTTATTTATGCTTGGTGAATATTGTTCTTTTGCCAATTCAGGGTCGGCAAGGATCTTTTGTAGGGCTCTGTTTCTTCTAACGTATTCTTTGAGTTTTTCCTTGTCTGGGAAGACTCTTAGTTCTCCATCTATCTTGCTCAATAATTTCGCTGGGTAGAGTATTCTTGGCTTTGCATTGTTTTCCTTCAATTTTTGGAATATGTTACTCTACTCTCTCCTCTTCATAGTTTCTGCTGATATGTCCGAGCATATTCTTATTTGGGAACCTTTGTATGTGATTGCTTGTTTTTCCCTAGCTGCTCTGATAATTTTCTCCTTTTCCTCAATGTTGGATATGTTATCTCTTATGTGCCTTGGTGACTTCTTCTTGGTGTTCAGTCTAGCTGGCATTCTTTCAGCCTCCGGAATGGTTGCCTGGTTTTCATTCATTAAGCTGGGGAAGCTTTCCTCCAAGAATTCTCTCACTATTGTTGCAGATGACTTCTTTCCTGTAAGCCAATAATTCTAATGCTGTTCCCCTACATAGTGTCAGACAAAGCTCTTAAGTTTTCTTCAGCTTCTCTGATGATCTTATTAGATTTTTGTTCAAGTTTGTTAAAGTCTGCTTGCCTTTCCTCCCAGTCACTGATGCGGTTCTCTTATCTTCCAGTTGATTCTCGAGGTTAGTGTTTCTGCTACTGGTTTTTGTTATCTCCTCCCTAAGCTCCTGTATTACCCTTTGGTGTATGGCCTTTATCTCCTTTATCATTTCGTTCTCTTTCTGTATTGTATCCCTCATATCCTGTATGAGTCCACTCAGCATTCTGAAAATTTCATTCTGTGGCAGCCCAATGTCTGCTTCTTCTATGCATGTCATTATGTTCAGGACATCTTCTGCCACTGCCTTTTGTTTCTCCTGCTTTTTCGCTGAGGTCGTTGGGGCTCATGGCTGTTTGCATTGCATTGTTTTAGAGGAGCCAGGTGCCATTTTCCAGGGAGTCAAAGAACATTGGCTCTCTCTGGGAGACTTGTAGGAGTGCTTCTTCGAACGGCCTACAGCTAATTTCACTATAGTAGTGACCTACCTCTTTCTCCTCCTGTGACTTCCCTCTCAGGGGAGTTACCCAGAAGGCTGTTGGGTTGCCTGCTTTGGTGTTGCGAAGGTTGGGCAGAGGTTCCTGCTGCAGCTTTGAATGTTGATGAGTGTTAGCCAAGGTTCCTTAGGGCCCCAGGCACACAGGCAGGAATTCCCCGGTAAGAAGTTGGGCAGAGTATCCCCTTGTGGAGGTCAGCAGGGCTTTCCCAACTCGGGATAGCTCCACAGGTTGGAGCTCACCTACCTTGGTGTGGCATTGGCATAAATGCCCTAGCCTAAGGGGAGTGTCTGGAGGTCAGTAGTGGAGTGTGAGAGAACAGGAAACAGACGAAGAGGAGGGAAAAAATGTAAGCCCCTGGAACTGTGGGGGGATATAGTGAAGAGAGGGAAACAAATGCAACATTGTAGTTGAGTCCAGATCTCCACCTGTGGAGCTGCAAGTGTTTAGTCCATGCCTCAAGGAGGAGGTGGCAAGCTGTGGTTGTGTTGAGAAAAAGCCCCTGCACAGCCCTCCTAGACTGTGGGCAGATAGAGAGAAGAGATGGAAACAAAAGCAACAATGAAGCTGAACCCTGATCTCTGCCCATGAAGATGCTAGGGTCTAGTCCCTGTCCAGTGGCAGGTTGTGTCAAACTGTGGCTGTGTTGAGACCAAGCCCCCTTATGGGCTCCAAATGGTCCCAGCTCCAGCAGAGACAATGGCGGGGCCAAGGTCAAGCCCCAGCCAGCCTCCACTGAGGTAAGCCAAAAGCCTTTAGCCCCTCAATACTGCATGGGTTTGTGCCTACTTAATCTTTATGATGCTCCTCCTTTGTCCCAGCAGCATTGAATTTTCCTCTAAGCAACTCTCCTTGGCTGAATTCTGAAGAGTCCCTCTGGTATCTGTTACTCTGTTGCCAACTTCCTGTAGTTTTGACCTCTAGGCATTGTAAAAGAAAAATTACAACTCAATGCTATGAAAAGGATTTTGAATGTGCTATATTTTTAATTGAAAAAATACACACTCTTTGTTGGATGTGAGAAACATGTATAAAAAGTCCAGAGAGGGAAAGGTTCCTAGACTTTGACCCTGCACTGTACTCCTCATCCACTGTTTGCATGCATATAGAAGGAGCATACTGTGTGCATTCATTTTTGAGGGCTAGCACAGTAGCTAGCCCAGTAGTATTCATAGGCTGTCTGTGAAGGTGTAGGTTAAGGGAAGTTTAACAGATAATACTTTAAAAAGAGTAAAACACACACAAAAACCCTCCTTGCCATTGAGTTAATACTGACTCAGCTTCCCTATAGGACAGGGCAGAATTGCTCCTGTGGGTTTCCAAGCCTGTAACTTTTTATGGGAATAGAGTGTTGTCATTTTCCCACAGAAGAGCTGGTGGTTTTGAACCACTGACCTGTGGTTAGCAGTCCAACGCATAACCACTACTCCATCAGGGTTCCTCCTGGAGAGTCTTTATTATTAAAAATAACCAATCAACAGCAAAAGATGGTTTAGGTCATTCCTTTAAACATACAGTAAATCATAACTTTTATTCCAGCAATAAAAATGCTTACTGTATTCTTTTATTTCCAGATTTTATGATAGAAAAAAGAATCTTTTTTATCCTGCAGTTCTCCTAACATCTCCTTTGTGTATTAATCTTAAATGGAACGAGACTCAATCATTGACTAGGTTGAGAAGTGCACTGGTTGGTGGTTAAACGCAGGCTGTCCCCGGTTTATGTACCAGGTGTGCAACTGCATGACTGGTGGTGGGATGGATGCCTACCTTCTTCATTAGTTATTTTTTGCCCTACTTAGATGAACCAGTGTTAGCAGTTGTTGCTAGCCAAACACAGCTTTAACTTAGATGGACTTTTCCTGCTTCTGAATCCTATTTGGTCCTTCCCAATCTTCACCCTGACCCAGCAGATTTAAATTTCTCCCTTCTCTCTCTGTCACTGTGCTCTCAACTATATCACACTATGTATGTCGATAAATATTCTACATATTTCATTGATTATTTTTATGTTTCTGTCTCCACTACCTCCAATGTCCTGCCACCCTCATCACTACAGTGACTCTGTAAGCTTATTAAAATTGAGGACTTTTTCCAGCAGAATCCAGCCTGGCCCTTGTGGGTGTCTAATAAAAATGCCAGTCATATGTGTAACTCCTCTCCTTCTGAAATTGATTTCCAAACTTAGATGTATGACCTTATGTTTATTCCTACTTAATTTTACATTTTGGACCTCAGTTTCCCAATGGTGTTTGTGTTACATTGTTGGAAAATACAATCAGGAAAAAAATCAAATCAAAACAAAACAAAACTGCACATCAATAGACTGAAGTAATGTAGCTTGCATGCTTTATATATTCAGATATTCCATAAGCATTTAGTCACTTGTACAAGAATTGCCCATGTCAGAAATGCAGTCTAATAGAATTCACAAAAGTAATAATAGTCAAGTAAGAAGATGTTACTATTTAATGTCTTCAACAAAGTAAAGTGATTAAAGTTAACACAGAAACCGAAAGGCCAAACTGAACCCATGAACTCTTATGCAGTAGAAATGGCTGGGACAAATAACACACACAGCCCTCGTGGCCTTGGGGATTACAGGTTGGGTTGGTAGCAGCAAAGTCAGCACTCTGAGCTTGCAAGTCGCTCTGCAAGAGAAAAGTGAGGCTTTCTGGTCCTGTGAAGATTTACAGTCTCTGACACCCACAGGGAAGTTCTAGTCTGTCCTGGGAGTCAGAATGGACTTGATAAGAGTGAGGAAGAATGAAGTAAAAGAGTGGTACACTGGGTAAAGGAATCATGGTGGCTCAACATTTAATCACTTTACCCTTGAAGTTGGTGGTTCAAACCTACCTGATGTTCCATAAACAAAAGTTGATCATTTGTTCCCATAAAGATAACAGCCGTTCAAAACCCTGTGTGCCTATAAATAGTCCCTGGTCTGTCTGCTGACCTTATGAATGTTTTCCACTTGGGTCTGGTGAGGTGTGGGGCAGGGACAAAATAGGCGCTGAGCTCAAGTAGAATGAAAACATTTTGCAAATGATAATGGCAACAAATGTACAAATGTGCTTGGTAGAATGGATGTATGTATGAATTGTAATAGAGCTGTAAGGGCCCCCAGTAAAATGATTATTAAAAAACAAACAAACAAGTCTCTTAGCAGTTCTACTCTGTTACAGCGAGCATTGTAAGTCAGAATCAACTGGATAACACCTGAAAACAGCAACACCCTGCCCCCCAAAGAACATCAACAACGAAACTACAAGCAGCAAGGAGCTAAGAGTAAGGAGAACAAAACTGAAGAAAACATTAAAATGGATTTGGGCGATGATTGCACCCTCTTTTTAAATTTTCAAACCATTTGATTATATTGTAATGAATTAGATGTCAATACAACTGACAAATGTCAATTTAAAAAGAAGTGTGAGGAGATATGAGATGAGAAAGCCTTGATAGAGGATGCATCTCGAGTTGAACCTTGTAAGACACAGATTAGAAAAAAGTTACAGATCATTTCGGACTGAGGAACCACAGTAAATGAGGATGGCATGGCACAAACATCATATGAGCATAACACTTGAATGTGTCTTATGAAAGCAGCAAACAAGCATTTCAGGGGGGTTTGTCATTCCTTCTTTGGATGTCAGCAGTGTCCACGTGTTGGGACAGCCTATCATTTTTATGTGGGTGCCACACTTTTTATTTAGGCTAAAATGTCTGATGCAGAAAGATGTAACATTAGCTCATTTTAAAAGGATCTGAGTTCAATTGTATAAATGCCATCGTTTAAAGTGTAAGGGCAGAAACAGGAAGATGAAACAGATAAAATACTTTATTAAGGAGGAGAAAATAGACATTTTGAAAAACAAAACCAACAAAAACCTTCCAATGGGAAGATCTCAAAAACAAAGAATGCATGGCCATAGAGTCTGTGTTACTCTGGGTTGACTAGAGAAACAAATTCATAGACACTCATCTGTGTATCAGAAAGAGCTCTATGTACAAGAGCAATTGCATATTGAGACAATGTCCCAGCCCAGTCCAAGTTAAGTCCATAAGTCTAATAATTACCTATATGTCCAATACCAATCTATAAACTCCTCTTCAGATTCAAGAAACACATGCAATGATGTTGAATTCAGGAAGATCACAGATCAGTGGATGGAAAGTCTTATGGATTCAGTGGCATTGTAAGCATCTCAGCACTGGCAGGGGTCTCCACCTGGCTCCTCCAGCTCCCAGGGCACTGTGCCTTTTCAGTGGAAAGTCTCTCAGCGAGTGAGCATGTGTCCTACCTCCAGTGAGATATTTATCTCCTTAGCACCTCCAAATGAGGTCATCAAGATGACCCGATTGACAGGTAAACTCCCCCCCCCCTTAACTTGTAAGTCTCAAATTGACAACAGATTATGTGACTACCACAGAGTCATCTCCAAATCAAAGTGACAGAGTAGAATTGGCCCTTTGGATTTCTGAGACTAGAAATCTTTAAGGGAATGGAAATCATTCTTCTATGGAGCAGCTAGTGGATTTGAACCGTTGACCTTATGGTTAGCTGCCCCACTCATAACCTGTGTTATGTCACCAGGGTGGCCCAGAAAGGGACACTAAATAGAATTTGGAGAAACTCTACATTACAGGAGCCCCGATGGCGATGTTGGATAGGCATTGAACGGGCAGTTCAAACCCACCAGCTGCCACACTGGGAGAAAAACGAGGCTGTGTCTGCTCCTGTCAAGATTCACAGCTGATATAGGCTGACAAGGAGTCAGAAGTGACTTGATGGCAGTGGCTTTGTTTGCATTTTTTCCCTTTTTTTGCTTATAAAATAAATTGCAGACTGAAAAGCTTCTGTCTGAGACTTGTGCACATTACTGGTTCTTGGCAGAGTTTAAATCCATAAATCAAAAAACACCGTGCAAACTTTTTAAGGCTACTGCATCCCTAATGTAGTTTCTAGTTGTTATCAATTAATAAAACGTGTGCCATTGTGAACATTTGGTAAATAGTTACCATAATTATTGAATTTTGCTTAGCTCAAGTTTTTTTTCCCTTCTCACATTTTTGAAGAAGTACGGTACAGATTGCAGTCGAATTTGGCAGCCATGCCGATGTTAAAGTGTGGATTTCAGATGTCTGAAAGTTGTAAATACATGGAATTCTGATCATGAATGGGGGTTTAACATTGCAACCTTGCATGGTTGGAGAGATTTCGCTATAGCAACAATTTCACATTTGCACAAACAGCTTTCCTGTAGTTAGTGTAATATATGGAAACATTCTGACCAGAGTTAAACCTATGAAGCAATCACATTTGAATGGGGATTTTTACTTAAAATCATAGACTCATCAACTCTAAAACGGTTTTATCTTTCACAGGAGACAAATTTAGCCTGTTTTGAGTAAAATCCCTTAATATCTGCATTTTCTACTTGACATATTGCTGCAATGGAACTTTAAAATAAGACATGAATCAAAAGGGGGGAGGAGCCAATAATTAAAACACTTGACCAGAAATTCGATGAATTTTTATCCCACCTAGTAAAATCCTTGTGTATAGGATGTTTATTTCAATTGAATGTTAAGCCCATAATCTCAATGTTGTTTCCACAATGAGAGCCCAGAGGGGAGAGAAATAGCTAGCATCTTTTGAGATTTAACCTCCTGTTTCTTTCCATCGGAATTTCCCTCGCTCCTTTCTCCTTCCTTGTTGAGGCACAGCTTTGGTTGGGCAATTTGATAGGCATTTTATGAGAGCCTATTCAGGGAGGGAGGTAACTATATTCCAATTTAGCAACTTACAAGGTGTTCTTGATTAATCGGACTACTTTATGACATACCTTTTAAAACCTAAGGTTGAAACAATTTGTATATCTCTATCAAAGGCGTGATATTCATTTAAAGAATTATGTCAGTTAGTTCAGCCTTTTGGATAAATGTTGGATTAATTATTTGGCTCCTAGGAAATTTCACTCAGGCATATCCGAGTTGCCTACAGTTTGAAAATAAAAAGCAATTGAACTGAGAAATACAAATATAATATTGCATGATATTGCTATTTTATTGTAACATGAAGTCAGTTTTATATAGAAAAACTCCGAACTTCAATTGACGCAACCTTTATGGTTTTTAATGTGTTTTAACTCAACTGGTTATTAACTCCCTCTCTTAAAAATATTAATTTGTAAATTTGAAGGGAATGAAACAAAATTGTCTAATCATTTGAAAGCAAGTAAAGCCATTTAAAATGAAAGCACTCATCTACAGAATTTCATTTCTCTAGTCTCATTCAAATGGATGCTACCGTGTCAAAGCCAGGCTCCCTTTGATATATTTTATTCACTCTTAAAACACTGAATGGTGTTTTGCTTCCTTAAATTCAGAAGTGGTGTGCTAATTCTGGAAACAAAGCTGAAAAGTCTTTGTATTTTTCTCCTGACAAATCAATGACAGGGATGGGTGGGGTGGGGAGATACATTTCGAATTGAGAGCTATTTAAAGGGAAGGGATGATCCAATATGAAATAAGTAACATCAGTGCTTCTTGAAACATCAGCTAAAGATTTGACTATACCTCAGCTTTACTCTAAATAAAAAAATTGAAAGATAGCTGGGATGTAATAGTAGCATATACCATTTTTGGAAAGGTTCCTCTCAGTTCTCATTCCTTTACACATATAATTTCATTAGAAACATCAAACACAAGCTTATGAGGTAGATATGCACATTAATCCATTTTACAGATTGATTAACTGATGTAGAGAGGCCAGTCAGTCTGCCAAAAGTCATTCTTTAGCAACCTGACCAGCTGCACTGTTTCTATAATGCATACTCTGTGATCTTGACTTCCAGTTGTGGAGCTCGATATGATTACATATTGCTGGGATTGCAGACAAAATGGCAGGATGAGAAATTTTGAGCATCTCTTATTTCTTGTAGATCATTTTAAAACAAAGGTAAGCAAAGAGAAAGAATTAAAAAAATCACACGGGATCAGTAATACCCAGTGTTGGAATGGGCTAAGCTTTGGGAGCATGTCATTCAGCATGTATGTATATTTCAACACACAGAAATATACTTGCTGGCAGTTCAGTTTTTTTCATAACAATACATTGTTGTTGTTGGGTTTTATTTTATGCAGAGGCTACCACATAGACTTGTTCATGTAAGAAGCAGTTTGAGCCCATACCGAGCAGAGCTCTTTGCAAATATCTGCCAGTGTGTTTCTTTATTTTCTTTTCCCACCTCCACATCGTTGCTGATCCTTTTAATTCCCCCCTGTTCTCCTGATAGCATCCTTATACGTGTGGCATTTCCCTCTCCTTCAGCTGCTGCAGCGTGCTGATCTCACAGCTCAATTTCAGCTGCTCTAGTGGTCGGCTGCCTAGATCTTGAAGATGTTCCCAAGAGCCTTCCAAGTAAAATTTGTGGTCTCAAGGAGCCTGTATTTAACGCGGAGAAACTCAAATATACTCTCCAAAATGTGTGTTCTCTTTTGTGCTTACTCGTTCTCTTTCTTCCCTCTTTCTGTGGCAGCTATAAAGACATCTCCAAATATATGCAGTTTTGCTGCCTCCGTGTATATTGCCCGGTTGCATTTTCTGGTCTTCTTGAGATCATGTGGGGATGGAATACATGACTGATTCGAATCAACCAGATGCAGCAATTTATTGCCAGTGTAAGCAATCTAGAACACTGTCTAATGGAAATTAAGTACCAAGACACAAATGTGAGCCACAAAATGTAATGTTACACATTCTAGTAGTCACATGCAACATGTAAAAGAAATAGAATTAGTTTCCACTTAAATTAATTACTTTTTCTGCCATAGTTTCCTTCAACCTAAGACATTCAGAATAGTATAATTGCAACACATGATCACAATTTTAAGAATACAGATATTTTATATCCTTTAATTATTAATACTTTTTGTACAAAGTCTTTGAAATTTTCTGGGTATTTTACACTTACATCTTGCTTCATACTAGCTTTATTCCAATAAGGGTAAAAACAAAATGAAGCACAGCAATAAAAACATTTCAAACTAATTGCTGGCAAGGTAATTCTGACTCATGGTGACCCTACAGGAGAGTAGAATTGTCCCTGTGAGTTTCTAAGGCTGTAAATATTTATGGGAGTAGAAAGCCTCATTTTTCTCCCAAGGAGTGGTTGGTGGTTTAGAACTGCCAACTTTCTAGTTAGTAACCCAACTAGTAACATTATGCCACCATAGCTCCTTCCAATAAGGCCAGAGGCTACCTTATCTGGCAGTACCATTCTATCACTCTCTTTCCCTGTGCTCCAGTCAGTGGTAGTGGAGATGGTGGCAATAGAGTGTAGAGATGTGGAACACAGTTTCCAGCTTCCCTGAAAGGAACCTGTAGTCTAAGTGAGATTAAACCTTCTTTTTTATAAGACATTACAACTCTTGAGTTTCTATTATTACAATATCTTATTAATCTGTCCTGCCTGATACTGGTTCCTTCTTTATATCAAACAGGGCCATACTATTCATATTATTTCTGAATACCTAGTACATTTTTGGTATTAGACAGGGTTCTCTAGAGAAAGAAGACCAAAACACTTCTGAATATATATATACAACATAAGAAATAAGCAGCTAATTAGTTTATAGAGCAGTAAAAATGGCTTGGTGCAACTCGCTTCTGTGAGAAAGCTAATACACTGACAGTCTTTCCATTCACAAGGGTCAACAGGTGCAAGTCAAGGAAGCAGACAGCTGAGTCCTCTGTAGGACAATTTAGGCAATCGACCATAGGCAGCAAACAGCAAGGCAGGTCACCATGAGTCAGCCAGATGATAGGGTCCAACAATCCCCAGCTCAAGTGATGTATACACCAGTAGCATAGCGAAGGAGGTCTTGAAGGAACCTCAAACTACAGCGGCACAGTCCATGGGTTGGGGGTCCCACAGGTAGTGTAGCTTGTAAGTTGAGGCAGAGAACCAGCTAAGGAAGCCACACACTTGTCCAGTCATCAGCGAGCAAGAGATAAGAAAGGCGAGGCTGGCCAAGCCATGTATCTCTCCATCCTTGAATTAAACTGTCCTTCAATTAATCCCACATGTGCTCATTAGCCAGGTTGGCAAAATAAACCTACCTATCACAATTTTAAATATATTTCTACTCATGATGCATTCATCTATACTACAGCATCTTTTCTATTAGTTATAAAACATTGCATATCATGTCTATACCTTAATTTAACCAATTGCCCCATTGTTGTATCTTTAGAGATGCTTCCAATTAAATAATGTAACAAGAAATATTGTAAGTCTCTACAGTTAAACCTGAAGATCCTCTGCTTTTTTTAAAACACAAAATCTTAGAAACAGTATGTTAGTCCCAGTAGACTAGAGAAACAAATTCATAGATACCCATATGTATATGAAAAAGAGGTTTATATGCAAGAGCAATTGAATATTGAGTAAACATCCCAGCATAGTCCAGATCAAGTCCATAAGTCCGATATTAGCCCATATGTCCAATACCAATCTATAAAGTCCTCTTAAGATTCATGAAACACATGCAATGACACCAAATGCAGGAAGATCACAGGTCAGTGGGTGGAAAGTCTTGTGGATCCAGTGGCATTGTAAGCATGCCAATGCTGGCAGGGGTCTCCATGTGGCTTCTCCAGCTCAGGGCATTAATGTAGTTCCATGTGTCTTGTCAGCTGCTATATTTCCCAGGGTAAGCAGGAAAGGTGGGGGGAAGAGATTCCTGCTTCCAAGGAGGAAATACTGTATTTCCCAGAATCCTCAGGATAAAGTAATGCCCACACAGAGGCCTCATTGGCTATGACCTGATTTAAAGACTAGACTCCACCCTTTCGCTCTTAATCCTCTCATGTCCCAAATGGACACCAAATTATGTACCTACCACACAGGGTGGCTGGAATAGAGGCGCAGTCCTTTTTATAATGTATGATAGATATTTCTGGTTATTTCTATCCCCTTATGCATAGCAAGTCAGGAGAGACCAGTCCCCGGAGAAGGATGTTGTACTTGGTAAAGTGGAGGGATAGTGAAAAAGAGGAAGGTCCTCACAGAGACGGATTGACAGAGTGGTTACAGCAATGAGTTCAAGCACAGGAACCATTGTGAGGATGGTGCAAGACTGGGCACTTTTCATTCTGTCTTACATAGGGTTGCTATGGGTTGGAAGGGACTCGATGGCATCTAACAATAAATACATAGCAAGGATCCCTGGTAGTGTAGTAAGTTACACAGTGGGCAGCTAAAGACAAGGCCAATAAATAGTTCAAGGTCAGCACTTCAACATACCAGCTGCTCGGAGGGAGAAGGATGCAGTCTGCGCTCTAAAAGATTTACAGTCTCAGAAGTCCCAAGGAACAGCTCTACTCTGTCCTTTAGGGTCACTGTGAGTTGGAACCAACTCTATAGTAGTAGGCTATTGTTTTTATGCATGGCACAGGGGATTTCAATTTATTAGTGAGCTTAAAAATTCATCACACATGTTGGACAATTGTATTTATTAGTTTCCCAATTACTTGTACTGAATTTTCATCTTTTTTATTAACTGGTAATAATGTTGACTATATGCAACTATTAACTTTTCTTCGTAAATGAATATTTTAAATGTGGCCTTCACTTGCCATTTTTATTCACTCTTGAGATGTCATTTTAAAAAGAAATGTGGTTTTTAAGTGTTCCTTGAAATTTAACTTTTGTTTAGAGTTGAACTTTTTTGATTGTTTAGAATTAAAAGCATAGGTTTTTACATGTCAAAAATAGAGTAAAAATAAAATAGTTGATCAGTTTAGCCCCAAAGACAAATAAAGCATTACACAACTTAAAAAAAATCATTACATATTTGCCCAGCCTGTTAAAAGTTATGCAATGTCCTCCTTTACCATAAAACCATATATGTATTATATATGCTAGTAATTCATTCTATATTCTTTTACATAAAATACTTTCTCTAAATTGTGAACCTATCTTTTGCAAGTAAGTTATACAATGTCCAATCTAAGATTTCCATACTTTTATTACTTGCAATAGGTATATTTCATGGCTCCATCATAATCACTATTGAGAATAATTTAAAAAAACCAAACAACAACCTAGAATTCGTCTTTCTTACTCTCTCATTTGTTCACTGACTCATCAAAAATTCTCTGACTCGTGTTTATTCGGCATCCCTAATTCCTTTTATAATTCCATTCTTACAACATGCGCTGTTGTTTCTGGAAAAATATATTGTGAACTACAAGCGTCTGTTATTTCATAGCACTTGTATGTCATTCTTAACACATAAAAGATGATTTGCATTCATTTGTAATCATTGTTCTCCGAAAAATGCTGGTAAGAGGGTTATTATAATAAGCGCCATTTTGCCCGTGGGGAAACTGAGACCCAGCAAGGTTAAGTGACTTACCCAAAGGCAGAGAGTGAATTGACAGGCAGATCCAGGATTGCAAGGGAGCTTCCTTAGAGGTTGTCTATGGTTTAGCACACTCAGCAACAGGGCCTCTTGGCAGTATTCTCTTTCCTCCACATGTCACTTCTTATTATTCCCTCACCAGCAGTACTATTCTTTAAAAACACGTGACATGCTTACAGTACACGGCTAGAAGAATATATTCTTATTCTATGCTTCTCTTCTCTTTTTAGAGAGTATTCTAACAACTTGGAAGTAGGTGGGCCGTGGAGAAATCATTCAAACATTCTACATGGTACTGAACGGAATCACTGAAGAATCCACGAGAGTTTCTAGGCTGTTTTCTTACCAACCAGTAAAGTGCTGCCATCAAGTCAGTTCTGACTCCGGTAGGCCTTAGATTGGGCTTCAGAGGCCAAGCTGTTTTTGCCTAAAACAGACAGTCTTTCCTTTCTCCCAGTGAGTGACCTGTGGGTTTGAACCACCGACTTTGTGATTAGCAGCCCTATGCTCAATCCATGATCCCATCAGCACTCCTTTATTTTCTAAGGGGCTAGGAAATACACTCAAGTGAAAAGTGTTACCATGCACTCTCCCAAATGCACAGGTTTTAATAATTGGAGGGCAAGGATAATTATTAATAACTGTTTAGAGTGATCAGACTGTACATTGGAAAGTCTGTAGGGATATTAATTTTGAGTTTTCTTTTAAGTTTATTGTGCTCCCCAAGTTTTTCTTTTCTTCATCACCCCAGGTAACAGCAATATTATGGAATTATGGAATAATAGGTGGCTGGTAGATAAAGGATTTTTCAACTTCCAGCAATCAGAGAATCAAGTGGAATTGCCGTCTGCAGTATCCTCTTAACAGGCGCACTAACTTTGTTTTCAGCAGAATATTTTAGGAGTAGTTAGGGATTTCTGCATTTCATGCATGTTTATGAAAATCAACATTGCATTCATAAAGAGTCACAACGGGCTATAATTTAGGCACTATCTCCCACCACTTCCCCTCTTCCTCTTGTCCTTCACGTCCACATTTTAAAAAGCATTGTGTTTTTCTCTATTTGTAATATTGTTTGTGGACAGCTACTGACAGTTTGAAATGTGGGCGCTGGTTTTCCTTTCTATATAAATTATGAGAAAACGTTGTTATAATTGGGATCTCTGGAAAGAACTTGAAGGATGTGAAGGATTGCGCAACTTAATTTAGGTCTCTACTTTAGAACATATATCATGTTCTTTTTGCTTCCCAATGTTTTTTTTACATAACCCCTTGCTTCAAGAAGTTATCAGTTATTACTCTCTGGAAGCAAGTCATGCATTGGAAGATAATCAGATTAAGAGAAAAAGCTTACCCTACTTACCTTAGAAGTGAATTTTCTTTTTCCTTTCAGGAACAACACTTAACTGGGCGTTTATCTAATTTTGTGATTCTGTAGGAAAGGTATTTGTTCACATTGCTTCCTGGAGAGAGGACTCAGGTCATGTTCCATTCTTCTTCTTCTCCCAGGCTCTCCAACATCTAGAGAATTCAATGATAACTCACCCTCATTTAGGCAATCTTACGTTTGAGGTGTCCGGAAATGACGGAGTAGAATAATAATAGCCCTTCCTTTTATCCCTAAGTCAAGTGGTTTGTGCTTTGTATAGAAAAGCCCAACTTCCTTCTCCTATCGCTTTCTATTTCCTCATCTCCTTTCTGCTTTCCCATCCACCCTTCCCCGTTTTCCCCCGCACCCCCAAACCATTTTCTTGGGAGTTCACACAGAGATCATATATAATTCCATAGTTCAGTCACATCAAGCAGTATTGGAGAGTTCTTACAGATATCATAACATCACAGCCAGCCATATTGCACAATTGCTACCGCAATCAGTTTCAAAACATGTCTTCCTTTTTGAACTCCTTGACATCAACTCCCTTTATCTTAGCCCCACCCCCACCCCCCGCGACTGTACACACCCCCACGCCAGAAACCCTTATTCTACTTGCCATCCCCAAAAGTTCATCAATCCTGGGCTTCATCTACTGGCGAACAGAAAAGCATGTAGCAGAAATTGATGAGGGTGGCCGCAATGACAGCACACATCGCCCCTTTGAACTGCTTATCTTCTCACCTTTCCTCTTCATCCCTCTGCTGCCAAGGGGTGTGTGTGTGTGTGTGTGTGTGTGGCCACACCCCTTTACTCCTCAACAAAGGAGGTGGGGGACCGAGTGATTGTATCACCAGTGATTCCCACTGCCTCAGTTCTCTTGGGAGGAGAGTCTGTTCGATCCAATCACACCACTGCTTGTCCACCTCTGCCTCGCCTTGCTGCTGAGGCCAGCAGGCCGCCGTGGATGGGCAGACTGACACTGCGCCGCCCTCCGCCAGAGGCTCCCAGCCTTCGAGAGTAAGACTCTTGCTTTGTAAGGGTTGGGTCTTGTACAATTCCTTGTACCATATGCGTTAGAAGCCCTAAAGAGAGAAGAAATGGGATTGGGGACCAGTATAGTGCTTAGCAGTGGAATCAGTGCTTCCTGGAGCCCCCCAAATTGACTGCCATTGAGTCCATTACAACTCACAGCCAACCTAAAGGACGGGGTAGAACTGCCCCTGTGAGGTTCTAAGGCGGTAACTCTTTATGGGGACTTTCTCTGGAGGAAAAGCTGGTGGTTTCCAAGTGCCGACCTTGAAGTTGGCAGTGTAACACAGAAAAACTACATCACCAGGGCTCTTCTTCCCGGATTAAGTCGCTGTCAATAACCCAAACCTTTATCACCTGCCTGGCACACAATTGACCTTTGCTCTCTAAATGGTGATATTTTGCTCTCCACTAGAATTAAGATGAAGAAACCCCTTCAACCACAGCATGTGAAAACCAATTTTGGAGGCAACTAGTTAACCATTTCCAGCAATCAATCTCGTGGGCTCATTTAATTAATACACATGGGTGTGGAGATGGTAATTGGCTAAGGATTCTGGAAACTCCAAAAATCTGCAATTGACACAAACTCTTGAAATATCCTATTAAAACTAGATATCTGGCTACATTTATTGACATTATATTTGAAAAGCATTTAAAAAAAGAATACGATTTTAAATGTTAACACCTTACTTGTGTTTTTATACCCTTCTCTCTACTCCGAATGACCCCTCCTCTCCCTTTTTCTTTGTTTCTTGAAGAGATCATAAAAGGAAACATTGTTTTCCCCAAACAAACAAGCAACAACAACAAAAAACAAAACAGAAAGAACAACTTTCTCATCCATTTCCCTGAAATTGAAGAAAACATTTGGTTTCTGGTTTTAAATAAAGGAAGTTCAGAAGGTACTATGCATTAAATGTAAATCTTTCATGAGGGAAAAACAAACAAAATAACAACAGCAACACAGCCAAACTGTATCCCTTTCTGGCAAAATGTGTATTCAATATATATATATTTTTTATAGGGGGAAGGAAGAAGACAGAAAGCAGAAAATGAACCCCACACATTTGCCTGGGACCCAAGAAGGGGATCTCAGAAAGGCTCTTTCCCCCAGCTGGTGCCTGCCACTCCTTTATCTCAGGTGCCTCTGTGGGGCCCTTCTGGGCTCTCATTGATCACTGGAGGCCCCGCCTCGCGACCCTCTGACTTTGGGGCCCCTGCTCCGCGCCCCGGAATTCAGCTCTCCACCCCATTTATTCTGCTTGACCTGGGAGCCCTGGGTTAAGCTTCCCTCCTGGAATTCAACCTTGGACCCTGCTATTGTGCTGCCTGTCTGACCTCTGCTACTGGAAACTCCAACAAGGTGATGTGGCAAAAACCACCGCCACTCCGTCCCTGGAGAGCCCCCCCAGACTCGTCTTTTCGCGCTCTCGGTGGCGGTTCTTTTCTCCAGGGGGGACCACCAAGTGCTCTGCGTTGGATGGCCAATTTATAGCGCTGTCAGGGGCTCCGGCGCGGCGCCCATTGTGTCCCAGCGCCTGGCCTGACCCCGCCGGCAACTCCGTGTAGCCCGATTGTTCCCTCATTAGGGCTGCGAAGAGCCGCTGAAAGGCAGAGCGCCCTTTCCCACCATTGCTGACAATGTGCGGCCGCAGATTTGTAACAATCCCAGGCTGGGAGAAATGGAGAGGATGGGGCTCCAAACGCACTGCGGGCAGGTGGCATTCCCACGCGGGGCCGGAGAGACACTCCAGAAGGGAAAACAGCAAACCCCAAACCTAAAGCAACAAACCCCGAAGATTTTAGTGGCTTCAGTAGTTTGTACTAGGGTTTTGGGGGTGGCTGTCAACACCCAGAAGATAATGCAGAGGAGAGCTCCTGAGCACTCAATAGAGAGTGCCTAAGAGCGCAAAAGCAGTTGGCAAACCTGGCCACAGTAGGGTCCTTGTGAGCAGGGGAAAGAATTGCCAAGACATAAACACAGGCTGAACTGGGCCGGGAGAGGAGCTGGGACTGGGGCCACGTGGAGAAGCACAGTGCCCAGACTGAGCAGGGAACACAGGCGCCTGAGCAGCACTTGCAAACGCTCCTTTTAAAACTAGGAGTCATCCACTGAGCGCAGCAACTTCTTCCTAACTTGCTCTTGGAAGCAGTGGGTTCTTAGCCTGCACCTTCCCTCCACCCTGGTCTGCCCTTCTTCATGTCGCTTGCTTGTCCGGGATGCGCGTATGATGCTGCTCTTCTTTCCCAGGGAAAACGTCTCCTAGAGAGGTCAGTCTGGGAGCATTCCCTCCTGATTTTCACCCACTCACTTATTCTCCTGGGCAGGCAAGTGAGGAAACTGAGGCCAAACAGCCACTCTCCGCCGCTCTCCTTTTGGGCCTGCCATTGAAAAGGGCTTTTTCCAAAAGTGCCAATACAGAGCACAGCTTCAGGGAAAGCGGGCAAAGGCTCAGGGGAAAGGGACAAAAACGGACGATCTCGGTCTTCGCCTCTTAGATGTCTACAAAAGACTATGTTCAGATTCTTAGGTCTGGAAAATGCTATTTGAGTTGAAAGACAATGCCCGCCTCACAGGGTGTACATGGAAAGAGATTTTAGGCAGGGATAACTTAGGGAGAGCCCTCTTTATTTTATAAACATCATTAACTCATCATATGGTATAATGTGAGAATTTATACCCCCCCCTTCCTCCATCTTTGTCACTTAAAAAAGAAAAGTAGATCCCAGCGCTAAGGCCATGTTTCTGTCTCAGGAAGCAACCATGTTTGTTAGCAGGTGACTCAAAATTGTACGTCCACAGGAAAAGTTACTGCAGGAAGTTTAAAGGGATAATACGAAAATGATGTTTGTTTTAAAACTCCTCTCAAAAGTGAGAGGAGAGACGCTCACTTTGGCAGCACCTGTACTGAAAACAGTGGCTTCACGTGCAATAGCACTTATTTTTGGTAGAAAATTAGAATGGTTAAGAAAAGGAATAGCTTATATTTCAAGATACTGTGTGCATCAAAAGTACAATTACTGATGTCCATTGTGCAATTCCCTGTCTTTGCAAGGAGGCTTCCAGAAGTTCCTGGGGGAAAAAATCTCATGGTCTTTTAAAAAATTCCGTTTTCCCACCACTGTTTGGAAGCCCACTCATATTTTAAAAATCTAGACACTCTAGAATTTTGAATTTTTCTTTGAAGGAGAATTGAAGGTATTTCCACGATCACCACCATTTAAAATAATGTGAATGAAGCTTCTCAAAAATGAAAGCAAGCACAGCTTTCCCCCAGATCCTGGATGCTTCCTCCCCCCATCTACCATGATCCGAATTCTACCTTGCAGGGCTGGATAGGACAGAGGCTGTACACTGGTACATATGAGGGCTGGAGGCACAGGGAATCCAGGGTGGATGATACCTTCAGGACCAAGGGTGTGAGGGACGATGCTGGGAGAGTGGAGGGTGAGTGGGTTGGAAAGGGGGAACTGATTACAAGGATCCACATGTGACCTCCTCCCTGGGAGATGGACGGCAGAGAAGGGGGGGAAGGGAGACTCCGGATAGGGCAAGATATGACAAAATAACGATGTATAAATTACCAAGGGCACATGAGGGAGGGGGGAGCGGGGAGGGAGGGGAAAAAAAAAGAGGACCTGATGCGAAGGGCTTAAGTGGAGAGCAAATGCTTTGAGAATGATTGGGGCGGGGAATGTATGGATGTGCTTTATACAATTGATGTATGTATATGTATGGATTGTGATAAGAGTTGTATGAGTCCCTAATAAAATGTAAAAAAAGAAAAGGGAAAAGAAAGAAAGAAAAGAAAATGATTAGGGCAAAGAATGTACAGATGTGCTTTATACAATTGATGTATGTATATGTATGGACTGTGATAAGAGTTGTATGAGCCCCTAATAAAACATTTAAAAAAAATGAAAGCAAGCAAGCAAACAAACAAAACCCCTCATCTCTGGGGTGCATCTTGCATGATTATTTTTTTTAAAAATCTAAGCTTCCAGAGCATTCTTGACAAGATAAAAAGGGTGCTGTTCATTTCTTGATTTTAAAATTATAAAACAAACTTGAGGAGGGGGGTGCGTAATCATAAAACCATTTGTGTGAATTCCTAAAAAACTGCTGGGATTTATATATTTGAGGGGCTCTTTCTGGCTCCTTTAAAGCAGATGACTTTCTGTTGATTGCTAAACTTTGACCCACATGTGCACGTTTTCCTTTCTCTTGAAATGTGAGCACGATCCTCTTTGGAAATGCACTGGGCATCTCCTTGAAGCCTTGTGATGATTGGCTTGGGTAGGGCACCCTTGACTTGGCTTTGGCTTTCCATGGAGTTGGTTAGATTTCACTGTTCTTGTAGTTCTGCACTGGTAAGTCTTCACTTGATCTAAACCCAAACATATTTTGCTTGTAAATAAAAAGTCGTCTTTTATGAGGATGTTCACTTCACAGCTGGAGCAGTGTAATTTTTATACAGGTCTCAGCAATCAATAAAAAGCCACAGGAGGAATGATTTATCTTGTTGGTTACAGAGTGTGTCACCGACAGAAATTGTAAAAGATCAATTTACACAACCTGGTGTAAGAATGTTATTGATATAACACGGTTGATCAGTTTCTGGTTGTCTATGCTCAGGCAGAGTCGGGGGAGCCCTGGCCTCTGATAGGCCCAGTAGCCAAGGTCTTAATAGACTGGGTGCTCCAGAAAGGGGGCACAGAGCCAATAGCAGCAGCAGGGCTGGGCTCTGCGTGGGAGACAGGCTCGCAGACCAGACCAGGTATTGGCTGGGTTCTGATTACTTCGTTAGGTAGTGTCATGCTTCCTCCTCCTTTTTAAATTTATTTTTTTATTCTTCCCCTCCTACTGTGAGAACTGTTCACTTGGCGACTCCCTGTCTTAATTACAAAGAACCCTTTTAAACATAGGTCACAGGACTTGGCTCACTTTACAGGAAATAAGGAAACAAGTTACCTTCCTGAAGGAAAAAAAATTCTCGTTTCTAACTTCCACTTCTCAAATTAGTTAAATGAAGCTTATCAACGGTTGGGAGTTGAGCCTTTGACAGTTGGCTAATTGCAGTTGGTACATTAACTATGTTTTAACCAGAGCTGTTTGGGATGTAAGTGAATTGAAAAAAATAAAAAGAGCCAGGTACTTCTAATGGAAGGCAAAGAGCTGTTACTATAGGAAAACAATTTTTTTGTAGTGGTAATCTGCATCTATGTCTTGCAAACAATGCAATATAAAATGGACTCCTCTAGATTTGACATTTAATTGAACAGCTTTGCCAACATAGCTTTCAATAATGATGATGATGATACTTATAAAAAGCCATCAGATTACTCCTTTAGGTTCCACAGTGTCCTTTTTGCCTTCTCTTAAAAATGCCCAGTGTGCATTTTCATATTAACTACACAGGAGGAATGAGTATAGAAAGTAAATCTAACTGATTTGGAATGCCTATCTAATTTATGTCTGATTTCAAGTCTGTGTACACAGTTCTCAAATATAAAACTTTTCAAATGGAGATAAACCTCATATTGAACTAGTTACCTTCTGATTTGTAATTCTTTACTATTCATTATGAAAATGGACTCATAGTTACAGTACAGTAAAAAACAAAAACAAACACACAAAACCCCACTCTAGTCACTTTCTCATGGAAAGACTATTGTAATGAGGTGAGCCGAGGAAAAGCTAAAAATATTTAAGATCAAAATCACGTTTCTGTGTATTTTATTCATAATGTATACTAATATATCATGTAAGAATGACAATTACAATGAGAACTGAGTTGCAGGAGTATGAGAGAATTATTAAAAGCCTCAGAAGATAGCTATGGCACAGTTTGCCCCTATCTTAATTACACATTGTAATTCTAATTTTAGTAATGCAATTTCATGTTACTTTGCTTTTTAACAAATTTGCTATTTCCTTATTTATTTTCCTATATACTATATATATGTGTGTTAAGAAACTTACACTTGAAGTCTTTCCTTGCCTTTTTCATTTCCTTGGGAAACACACACACACACAAGCATCTTTTATTTGGAAAATAGATGAATCCTATGCTTTCTGAACACCTACTTAAAAGGTAAGAATTAACTAGTTCTATGCACGCTATTAGATCAAATTTTAATTGCTAAAAGTCCAATTAGTATTTATATGCTTTTGTTTACAGGAGAGTGAATAAATGTGATTTTGCTTTCATATTCCTGTATATTAAAATTCCCTAATAGCCCTCATTGTCTTTTCATTAGCTAAAATTAGTCCTCAAATCTCTTACCATATTCATTATAAACTGAACACAAACAAAAGACTGCTCACAAGATACGTTTTTCCCTTCATTTCCCCCCCAAGCTCTTTCACGGCATGTAGATACTCCTATCTCAATATCAATGATGCCTGTAATATGACATCAGGCAACTTTGCCACTTATTTCCTCTTCAGGGCTTTCACGGAATCAGCACTGACATTATGTAGCTGGTTATAATATCCCAACACCAGAGTGGAAACAATGTTCCCCTCCAGATGCGGAAAAACAGCTTAATTCCACCACCACCCCTCTTAAACATCTGGATAAGACAAGCTTGCTCACATCTTTAATACCTGTCTTTCTTTTTAAACTCATGTTTGATTCCAGCCAAGCTCCTGATGGCATAGGCCTGTCCCTCGTCTAGTACTGTTTGTTCTCTTCCCTAGTCCCCTCCCGCCTCCGTCCTCATAACCAGATCAGTCCCTCCCTGGCATCCTACAGATCCAAGTTAAAATGCAATTTCCTGCTTCTGATAAGTAGACACTATCCAGCCAGAACAAAACAGAACACTCTGATACAATTGTCTCATGGCCAAAGGCGAAGGCAACTCCCACCCTGCAAGTCTCCCCTCAGTTAAGCCAAGCAGGAAATGCAATTTCTGATCTTTCTTCCTGCAGGTTTTCATCTGACTCTCCAGAAATACACTGAGGAGGGCTGGACTCGACTGTACATGTGAGTCACTCAGCTCGCCAAAGCCAAGGTCCTCGCCACAGGGACAGTTTCCATAAACTTTCAACTAGAAAATATGGACTCTTTCAATCTTGGATCTACAAATAATCAGAATTGTTCAATAGCTAAAAAAAAATAAAGTATTTTTATACTCGGCAGAATAGTCAACCTGAGTGCTCATTGTCTTGGGAAGGTGTCATGTCACCGGGATATCAGGCCAAGTGATTACGGAAACCATGGAGCTGCATTTTCCTTCCTGAAGAATGATAAGTGTGTATCCAGTCATTAATGTTAGTTCTACTTTCATGAAGGTAGACACAGTCAGGAATAAAGCTGTCTCAGTCGTCTTGTAGTGCATAAGACAGGTGGTGCATCTGCATGCAAAGCACTAAGAATCCCAGAAGATAGGTGAGACTGTCTGGTGTGGGCTCTCTTCTGGATGATCTGATCAATTGGTTGGCAAGAAACTGTGTTCAAGGGTAAATTGTAACATGCAGCTGAATGGACTACAGGTGCGTTCCAGGGGCGTTGGCATTCATAACATTGGGAATTATTAAGGAGGTTTTCAGACAAAGTTTGGTTGGAAGTAAGTGAGAAGGGAGAGGATTACTGGTGAAGGAAGAACATATGAGATGCCTTGGGGGCAGGACGGTGCTGGCTTGGGCTTCTGAGTGAGGACCAGTTAGGCACTGGATCGTGATGGGGGCTGCAAGTGAACTCACTGGACTCTCTAGCGAAATACTGGAAGCTCGTATCAGCCGGAGGTGCCTCGGAAGAAAGACCTAGCGATCTCCTGAGAAGTCACCTACAGAACACTTTCTGGAATATAGTTCTACTTTGGCAACATGAAAGCATCGTGATTATCTTCCCCCTGTGGCGGGAAGCAGAGTTGCAAAGATATGATGGGACTGGATTATGAAGATTCTGCATAGGTCTATTACGGATAGTTCATAGATGCCTCATCAATAGACTTAGATTTCAGGTTTGGAGGCCAGGATCTTGGTTGTATTACTGGCAGGAACAGATTTCCCTATTTTCTTGGGAAGGATGCACACAGTATAGGATATGTATTCAAAAAGAATTGTGAACATTTCCAGTAAAAGATGCAATCGGAGGTTCGAGGTCTAGGGAACGTTAGTTTCAGAGCCGATCTGGAGACACCCACGTGGACGTGATGCAGCTGTTCTATGAACCCTTCAATACAGGCCATGACTGGAGGGGCATCTAGATATACTCCAACTGGGTTTTAAGAGAAAACATTGTATTTTAAATGCTAAAAGCAGTTCATGAATATTAAATTAGCATAGAGATCACCTAGTAACATAATCTATAATTAATAATTAAATATGAGTAAAGCAAGATTTTGGTTCAAGCCAGTCTCTCCTTTATATGTTTAAGAGGAAAGGACTCATCATATTTGAGGATTGTTTTCACTAAGCCGTGAAGGTGTGTGGCCAGAGCAACATGAAAAATGCCATGTAAACAAAGTGCCACAGAATGAGAGCTCTCTACCTTGAACTCAAGTTTCATAACCTAGAGTTTGTGAACACGGGGACAGACTATCTGGAGGTAAAAAAGGAGTGGCTGTCTGAGTGATTGATGCCGTGACAGCAGGACTCGGGGTCAAATGATCAGGCAACAAATTTCATGCATGTAACTGGGCACCAGAGTGCTTCTCAAAGGCTGGCTTGTTTAGGAGAGCCATGAAGTGTTTTTCTTAAAGCATACCTTTAACTCGATCTTTTCCAGGATTAGCTATAGAAAGTCAAGACTACACAGGAAATTAGTTATGTAACACCTTTTCTAATGAACACGAATTTAGACCAATTGTGAAATTATATCTTGATGATGTAAAGAACGTTCTATTTTTAATTCAAATGATGCTGCTCAAGACAGGTATCATTAATGTTGGTTGAGCAAAACTGAGCAGTAAGAGAAAAGTTCTCCTAACATTTTTCACAAGCACTTCAACCAACAAATGCACATGGAAGAAAAGAGGAGACTGTATACCCCTTAAAGATTTCCAGTCTTTGAAATCCAAAGGGGGAGTTCAGGCCTGTCCTACAGGGTCTCTATGAGTCAGGACTGATTCAATGGCAGCAAGTACAGATAGTGTTGTATGTACCAGTTGACCTCCTTCCAGAGGGCTTGGCTTGGCCTTGGTGTATGTAGACCTTTACATTTTTGGTGAATCAATGGCAAGAAAACTATGTGATGATAACTACATCCTATTGTAGGAATGGGCACAATAGGAAGAAGACACAAATATGTATTTGTGGAAAAGGCTTAGAACTAATTTTAGATTTTTTGATACACTAGATGAGGCCATTCAATCTGCTGAGATTATTAGAAAAAAATGTAATATTTTTAACCTGGAAGTTAAGTATGAGAAAAGTAGGTCATATGGCTATCCTAAAACCATCTGTAATAAAAAACAGAAACCTCTTGCTTCTGAGCTAGATGATCGCTTGTTTATCTTCAAGTCTTTAAGACCCCAGACACTATATAGCCTACCTAGAAGAAGCACACCAGTCTGTGTGACCACGAGGTGTTGAAGGTATCAGGTATCAAGCATCAAAGAACCAAAAAATCATATCATTGTAAATTAGGGTGAGTGCAGAGTAGAGACCCAAAGCCCATCTGTAGGCAACTGGAACCCCTCCCCCCCTTACAGAAGGGTCGCGGGGAAGACATGAGCCAGTCAGGTTACAGGGTAGCAACGATGAAACAGACAACTTTCCTCTACTAATCTTCCTCCCCCCACTATCATGATCCCAATTCTACCTTACAAATCTGGCTAGACCAGAGGATGTACACTAGTACAGATAGCAACTTGAAACACAGGGAATCCAGGACAGATGACCCCTTTAGGACAAGTGGTGAGAGTGGCAATACCTGAGGGGTGGAGGGAAGGTGGGGTAGAAAGGGGTAACCGATGACAAGGATCTACATATAACCTCCTCCTTGGGGGATGGACAACAGAAAAGTGGGTGAAAGGAGATGTTGAACAGCGTAAGATATGACATAATAATAATTTGTAAATTTTCAAGGGTTTATGAGGGGGAAAATGAGGAGCTAATATTAAGGGCTCAAGTAGAAAGCAAATATTTGAGAATGACGATGGCAGCAAAGGTACAAATATGCTTGACACAATGGATGGATGGATGGTGATAAGAATTGTAAGAGTCCCCATAAAATGATTAAAAACAAAACAGAAAGGCAGGAAATGAAAGAATATTGAAGTCCTCAAGAAAATAAAGACATTATACTAATCAATACAATAAAGTCTCCACACTGAACAATAATCTGTAGTAATTGGGAATGGCATGGGCAGGCGTGGGGGGTGGGGAGGAGCACAAACAGTTGCAAGCTTAAGGAGAACTGTTCAGAAATCAGTCTCTCCCATCTTCTAGAGATATCTTCTTTAGGGGAAACAACAAGACCAGAAACCCTCTCCTGTTGCTAGATACAGCAATTCAATTGTGCATTCTATTTTTCTTGTCGAGCGAGGCACATCTCATATAGTTTTAGCCAATAGGCTCTTAAAGACAGAACTCCAAAAGCATGTTGAGGAAGCCCAGCCCCAGATGCTGGTGACAAATCACGATCCCTTCCTTTATTGAGAGTGCGACGTGGGCAAAGGGCGGCTGCCTGCCATCATGTAAGGGTACACCGAGGCACAGGAGCAGTCTTTATTGCCCGGGCGGCCCCTCTGCACTGGAGTCTTGTAGTATTGTCTACTCTCAATGCTTCCTTGATCAGCTCTCTTAAATTCAGGGAAAGGAGATATTTACTTTTGATGGATTGTCTTAGTCTATTGCCTGTTACTTTAAAAACACACTCACTGTTCAATTCTGACACATAGCCACCCGAATGGACAGGGTAGGAATGCATGGCCCTGTGGCCTGTTACTTAGTGAACTATGTACTCCTCAGACACTACTCAGGCATGCAGCTATTTCTGTCCTCCACCCAAAACTCGCCCTCTTCGTATGCAATTTTCTCTTTAAAAATTATATATATCACATCTCTCTCTCTAAATATATATATATCCCTTACCATTCTATTGTAATTTTAAAACTCTTAGTCAGGTGCCTTCAAAGTAAATTGAAGGACTAGATATTTGCCCACTACCACATTTCTTGAACTACATCAATATGGAAACAATTCCCCGCATTTGGGGGAAGTGTATCTTAACCTAGAAGCTCTGAGCATCTATCCACAATCGTTTGGATAAAGTGCTCAGTGTATATTGAATTATAAGAGGTGACCAGAAAGAAGCCTGGTGGGATGGAAAGAAAAACAAACAGAAAGCAAACTGGTGTGTGAAGGTTCCAGTGGGCGATACTTCAGAAACAGAAACCAGCCTTTCTATTCTGCTCCATAGGCAGTAAGGAAGGTTTTATATAAACTCTACTACTCGTTTCTGATGTTCAAGAGTCAGAGAGAAGGTTCTCCAATGAAGAATACTGTAATAATCCACTAGGTGCAAAAGGCAAATTAGGTTCATAGGGGGCACGCTAAAGATCAGATATTCAGTCTTCGCTGCGAGAAATGTCCAGTGTAATACAACGCAAAAACCTCATTGCTGTTGAGTTGATCTCCATTCATGGTGGCCCTATAGGACAGAGTCGAACTGGCCCTGTGGGTTCTGAGACTGCATACACTTTGTTGGAGTAGAAAGTCTCACCTTTCTCCTGTAGAGCAGCTGGTGGTTTCAAACTGCTGACCTTGAGGATCACAGCCTCATATGTAACCATGACACCCCCAGGGTTTGGCAGTGTAATAAAATAATGTCCAATTGCAATTGAAGCTGTCTCAGGTATACACGGGTGGACAAAATATGTTTTCAATGTATGTTCTTTAGACACAGCCTTGTACACAAAGTACACAGTAAACTCCACATCTGTGAGCTATGTAGTTGGAGCACGTATCTTAGGTAAATATAATAGAGATGACTTTCTTTTTCACTTCAGCTTCTTCATATGAAAAAAGTATTTAGAGGTTTGCATTTGAAATGTTTAAATGATGCTGACAATCATGTTTTAAAATGTAATTCTTTGTACTGCCTGTTCACTTTTTCAGGGAAAACTCTTTGCTGTAGAAAGTCATGCTGTAGAGCCGTCTCTAAGCTATGTTCTTATTACAAAAGAGCAAAAGGCAACAAAATGATCTATTTAATAAGTGTATTTTTGAGGGGGGGGGCCTGTTTAAATAAGAAAAAACTTTAAGTAACATCTTGCTATTTTCTTTCTAAGACTTCAGAAGAATCAGCTAACACAGCAGATCAGGGCCAAAGCTCTTATCTAAAAAGAAATGCCTTACTTACATGAATAGGGAATGCGGATTTTCTGTTCCTTTATTTTAACAGCAAGAACATTTAAACCTTCTTTCAAAAGAACCACGAGAGAGACAGAGATAGAGAGACAGAGAGAGGTTGGGGCTGGACAGGAGTCAGGAGAAGAGGCAGTCTTTGGCTCCCTAAAGATCTTAATATTGAAATGTCAGAGATTTTCTTGTGTGTTATGAAAAGCGACACATTTATCTTTTGCTATTTCCTCAAAGGAGGTTGACCCAAATCCAACTGCAGTGGTGGACATTTTTTCCCCTCAAGCTTTATCAAATGGCCCCTCCAGAATCCAGCTTAAAATTAAAAGCTCCCCATACCAGAGGGAATATATGTGACTTTAATAACTGAAATGTGTTTTTACTTTCTATTACAGAGGTCAAAAGGTTTCCAAACAAACCAAATTTATCAATTATTTAGAGCTGATTTCTTCTGAAGTGGTATTTCTGAGATATTATTTGGTGGATAAATTCAATGTTCTAGGGCCAACAGCAGCGTTTTATTCATAACAAATTTTCACTAAACTGAATTTGCTGGGGCAACTTAATTTCCACTCTCGTGTTTGCACTGTAGAAATATCAACTGAAGTGTTACAGTGACTAACTAGTGAGCTTTTCTCAACACAAATTCCATAGAAGCATGCTTATTCAGCACCCCTCCCCCCCGCTTTCTGTTTATTGCTTAAGAAATGAACTGGTTTCTCTGTCTGTGGGGATTTAAAAAGGAAAAGAAAAAAATCTTTCTTCAAAACCACAGAGGAGCTTTCAAGTTAGGAAACAATACCTCAAAATATGATGTCACCTCCGTGGCCAAGGAAAATGAGATTCTTTTCAACATTTTGATTAAACCGATTTAAAAAAAAATAAAGGAGACATAGATTTGTACGCCCTGCTCATCATTCCCCCTCCCCACAATATGTGGGCCAACCCACACACATATGCATGTATGTGCTTGGAGGGCAGGATCTTCTCTTAAGAATTCTTCTGGAATCTTGATGGGCCACTTGGTTTAGGGCTCTATGTTAGGGAATTCAATAACAGTTTATAGAGCAACTGCTCTTGATTCTTAACACAGTACATAGCCCATGTAAATATTATGTTTATTATATACTAACTAAACATATATTGGGTTTCTGCCTAAAGTCTACCATTTGGTGTATGCAGAAAACATTATAGAGCAGTTCATAAATTCATTTGAAGCTGTGTTAAATGAAAGCAGCCATCCAGAAGCTGAAATTTTTTCATCTTTAAAATAGCTGCCTTTCCAGCTAGAAAGCTGTAGGCCTATTTATGGTGGTGAATGCAGCAGACCAAAGTAATCAAGGAACTATGATTTTAATGAAAGCAAATTTTGTTAAGGCTAAAGGAGGATTATATTTACCTTATCAATACGAGCTTTTATTTTATGGTTATTATTATTATTTTTCTGTAGATTCAAAAGGGGCGACGAGAACAAAAAAGCCCTTTCTTCTCTGATACCTATTAAGACTGTTCGAGATGGAAGAAACAGCAATTAGGGTTTCCAGACCGCTGCTGATAAAGACAAATGGAAAGTGAAGGAGGGAGAGAGGGAGGTGGCAAGCACAGGCAGGGAATTGACTGGCTAGCAGATTGGTCCTATGCTAGAGAACCTTTCACCTCTGAATGGCTGGCCGCCATCCAACCAGAGCCTGAGAGACCGCAAAGGAGATGCCCAATCGCTGTGTGGCCCGGGGCGGTACGTTGGTGGTCTCAGAGTGTTCGTCCAGGGATAGATAACCTCCACGAGGTTTGGCACCTGTGTGCGGACGACTGGAGGCTTGGAACGCTCTACACGTAAACGTTGTTCCCAGACCCGGTTCCTGGTGGGGTTGGGTGAATCCAACGCCAAGCATTTCATTTGCACATTTTCACTTGTTTGCTGTTCGAATCATGATCAGCCCCAAAGATACAGAAGCCTTTGATAGTCAAGGTCCCTGCTGCCATTTTGATCTCCAGATTCAAGTACTCATGCCTACTTGGATTGTAAGCAAAAATTAGAAACTAAAAAAAGAATTGTGTTGTCCTGGAAACAATATTTCTGAGGGTTGGGGGGGCGGGGAGGAAGGGGGAAGGTGCTGTTATTAAATCAATTAACCCTTTTCCCCCCTTTTTCAAGAGGGTAGGGATTTTTGTGTGCTTTGCTCACAGAAATAAGATAATCTTAATCACCTAAAGCAGTTTCTGGCACATAGTATGTCTTCAAAAAAGATAGTTGGAGCAAAGGGATCGATTCAACAACAATGATTTTGCATATCAATGAACTAAAAATCTACGCTTATTGTCTTTTCTCAAATGTTCACCACCACACTGGAATTTTAAGGCTCCTGCTGGCTATGGGTTTACTTCTTGGCCAAGGTTAGCTGCTCAGAAACCACGTGAGGGAGAAAGAAGGGACTGTGTACTCCCACAAAAAGCTACAGTCCTGGAAAGGCCGAGGGTCAGTTCTCCCCCATCCTCCGTGGCTGCTGTGAGTCAGAAGCCACTGGACGGCAGTGAGTTTGGTTTGGTCTGGATGGTACTGTTTGGGTAACCACGAAGTAGGGGGTTTAAGTTTGCTAGCTGCTCCAGAAGACAGAAGAAAGATGAGGCTCTTTGCCCCCTGAAGATTTACAACTTCCCAAACCCTTTGTAGGGCCCTTGTGAAACGGAATAGATTTGATGGCTGTGAGTTTATTTATCTATCTATTTATTTTTGTTTATTACTTACCGGCATTGATCATTGGCCCTTTGCCCCTAACCATAAGCTTTACTCTCTGAGGCAGATCCTATTTTGACTCCGTTTATGTAAAACAGTTCTTGAGAGAAGCCCAAACCAGCACTCACGGTGGTCAAGCCAAGTTCAACTCACAGTGACCTTCTTCTCGGAGAAAGGAGAACTGTTCCTTAGGGCTACAAGACTTTAAATCTTCACAGGAGCATATAGTATTTTTTTCTCTCTCCAGCAGAGTGTCAGGCGGATTCAAACCACTGACCTTGTGGTTACTAGCCCTGTGTGTAACCTACTATGCCACCAAGACAGACCTTATCAATTGCTTTAACGCCAAGTCAGTATTTGGTAAACATTATTTTCTAGAGAATCAAGTGGTAACCTGGGAAGACTTCTAAGGTCTGTTTGCTAACTTGGTATGTGTATTTACTCAGATATAAATTTTGGAGTCCCGTGGTGGCATTGCCTTATGATATTATAGCAACTGAGCCCAGAAAAATATTAATTTATGACTTACAGAGTCCAGAAGTTTAACTTGTCTCACTGTTGCCCCCTTTCCACATCATTTGAATGACTTGGTTAGAATAAAAGTCACCTGAGGATCAGAGATTTCAGTTCGACAATCTGATAACCGAAGGAGTGATCAGGGGCTGGATTTCAGTGCTCTTAAAATAGCATATGACTGGGAACCTCCTTTTCCCATAGTGGAGTTTCTCAGTGCCTACAATCACCCAATGCTTGACTTTTGAGGTATGAACCGAGATCGAAGGTAATGAAATTTGTTCTCACCCTAGACTGCTCTTGAACCTGTGAGAGATAACCGTGTGCGGAGTGTGGCTCGGACATGTACTTTGGGAATTTCAGTATAAGGGCAAGAATTTGGATCAACTTGAATCTTTTTTCTTTGCTTTTAGCAGAAAAAATGTACACTCAAATAAAGTCAACGAGGGATTGAGGCCCCAGCTTGGTTTCTGAACCTACCAAACCAAAATACCAAACTCTCTGCCATCAAGTTGATGCCAACTTATAGCAACCTTATGGGACAGAGTAAAAGTACGCTGGTGAGTTTTGGAGGCTGTAACCCTTTACAGGAGTAGAAAGCCACATCTTTCTCTTGGTGGTTCTTTCAGTTGGTGCTTTTTGAACTGCCAACCACTATACCATCAGAGCTCCTCTGAACCAGCGAAGCTCTGTTGCTGAGCACACATTAAAGGAAGAAATTCCAAGCATAGCTACCAACCACGCCAAAGCTCCCCCCCCCCCAGTCTATTCTTGGGAGCAGGGGATCTGAGAAGTCCTTTTTCCATATTGTTACCAACACATCAGGCAATAGCATTAGGTACTCTATGTGAGCACTGATTGAACACAACAACACCAACAAAGAGAAAGCGGTTGCCACACAGTGGATTCTGACTCGTGGTCCGAGTGGCCCTACCCTCTGCAGGGCTTCCAAGGAAGGGTTTTTAGAAGTAGATGGTTTATCTCTATTTCTCTCTCTTATTTATTTATTTAGTTATTTGTTTTATCCTGAAGCATCTCTGAATGGACTTGAACCTCTAGTCTTTCAGGTAGAAACTGAATAGATGGACCTTTTACATCATCCAGGAACTCCAAGTACTGACACCACTATTTTATCTTCCCCTTGTCTAGCTCCCACATCCAACACTGTCGTCTCCAGTAGAAATCAGCAGCAAAAGTAGAACCTCAAAATGTATGGCTTTCCTAAGGTCTTGTCTGTCTTTCTTTACAGGGTGAGCTCAATTAATTCTTATTTGCAGACTTGATTCTCGCTAAGGAAGGAGAGGAGCCTATAAGACTATGGTTAAACCAGGCTATTTGCCAAGCGGGGGGGAAAAAAGAAAAGAAACAAACCAGGTATGGATCAATTCATGTGGCATTTGAATGTAATAGAACATGGCACCATGTGAGGAAAAAAATTGAGATATCAGCATTTTGTAATGATGCTAATCATTTTTACTATTAGAGTTAATGTAATTTTCCACTTAAAAACAGTTTTCCTAAGTACAGAAAAGTCAATAATTTGTGGCCAATTGGGTTTAAAAATCATCTTTCGTTGTCTAATCAATATATAATTAGCCAATTAGCATACTTGTGGCCCAGCATGAATAACACTTACTCACATATTACACCCCCCTTCTGTCCTTTGCAGAATCCTCTTTCTTTCTCAGTGTCTCTCTCTCTCTCTCTCTCTCTCTCTCTCTCTCTCTCTCTCTCTCTCTCACACACACACACACACACACACACACACTGTCAGGATAAATGCATTGTCACACACACACTAGCATATATATAATGTTTCACAGGAGCATAGAGAGCCCATGAATGTGTAAAATGTTTACAAAAATGATCTCCATTGATGTGAATTCTTATTCCCTATTTTGTTTTCTAGTCCCTGGGTGCAGCAGACAGTTAATATGCTCATCTACTAACCAAAAGGTTGAAGGTTTGAGTCCATGTAGAAATGCCTCAGAATAAAACTTGGTGATGCATCTCTGAGAAACCAGTCATTGAAAATCTTGTGAGGCAAATTTCTACACTGACACACTTGGGGTTTCCATGGGCTGGATCTGACTCAATGACTTCAGGTTAGTTTGTTCTCAGGTCCAACTTACCGATTGAATTTTAAATATTTATAATGTGGAAAGATAATACCTTCAGTGTGGAATTTCAACTGGTTTATGAAAGTTTCTCAGTGAATATTATAGTTTATTTGGATTCAATTTTTACTGAGAAATATTTTACCCAGTTGTCATGATTATCTTAACATTGAGACAAGTAGGTACTAGATTAATCCAAATGTTTTTAGACACAAGCTCATAACTTACAGAGAAAAGTGTTGATTTCATTTGCAATACAGAACTAGTAAGCCATTCAGCTTTGTAAGACTTAGACGGTAGAAACCCCAAATAGTTGTCTTTCTCCACAGATGCCAGTAAAGGCCTTGTGTCATTCTCCCTTCTGTGTGTTCTTTAAAAGCAGTGCTTGCAGTTCTGAGGTGGTGTGTCTTTCACTCTTGTCAATCCTTGCAGGCTATATACACCATTAATTTAAAAGCAAAACAGAAACTCAACTGAACAACTTAGGGTGGAATTGAAACACAGTTCCTCTAGGACCACAGCCTGTATACACATTTGGCATGCTTGGATGCAACCTTTACTTAGGTGACTCAAAAGGAATGAGTTGTTTTTATTCTATTTCATTGGGGACATTTTCTAGACTTATTCCTTACTTATCAACATGGTTGGTTCCAAAGACCAGGCCACTATGTAACAATTGGTATTATGTAAAAATTGAAGATGACCACATCAGATCACATAATGGAGGGCGACTACGTAATTGTCAAAACATTGAGAATCATGGCCCCATCAAATTGTCATGTAACCTCGCTATTGTAGCTAATGTGACTTTCACCTTCTATCTTGCACCTCAGGGTACATTACTGTCAGATGTTTTCCAGTAATATGCAAAATAGTGGAATAGTATTTTACTATTGCATCTATTCTATTTTTACTATTGTGTCTTCTCACCATACTTATCAATCTGTATGCTAAGAAAATCACCAGAGAAGCTCCCTTATATAAAAAAAGCGGCATCAAGAGTGGAGGAAGACTTATTAACACCCTGCGATAGCAGACAACAAAACTTTGCTTGCTGAAAGCAAAGTAGACTTGACACACTTGCTGATGAAGATCAAGGATTGCAGCCTTCAGTATGGAGCACAACACTGTTAAGAAGCCCAAAAATCTCACAACTGGACCAATAGACACTATCATGATAAATGGACAAAAGGTCGAAGGTATCAATGATTTTATCTTGCTTATGTCTGTAATCAATGCTCCTGGAAGCAGCATCCCTGAGGACGATATTCCTGCTCAGAGCAGTCAATGCACAGAGAGGACCATAGGGCTGGTCTCCCCTCACTGATTCATAGTGGTATGGGGACAACATTGGAGACAGTGCAGGAATTCTGCCTGATCTGACCCCAGCATATGGGGTAAAACATGAAGGGCACTGCAGCAGCGCAGAAAGGGGAGCAAAGCAACGAAGCCCCGAGGAATACCAAAAGCAGACTTTGGGAGCAGGATGTGACACCTCATCAGACTCAATCAGAAAACATTCATAAAGGTCAACAGATAGACCTGGAATTATTTATAGGCATTTCTTTCTTTCTTCCCCCTTCCCCCATGTTTATCTAGATAAGCTAGGCTGGACAAACTATCCTAAGGAAAAAAACAATAGGATCGAGTGTTCCGGGGGGACATAGGAGAGGGGGAGGTGGGGGAAAGGAAGTGGGAAGCCAACAAATCCAGACACAGGGAACAACAAGTGATCTAAAAATATGGTGATGGGGGAATAGGATGCCTGGTGGGGCTTGACCAAGTACAAGTAGCCAAGAGGAATTAGTGTGAGCCAAATGAAGGTAGAACATGATAGTGGAGACAGGAGGAAAGTAAAAGGGAATAGAGTAAAGAACTAGGGAATAGAACTAGGAGGCAAATGACATTTATAGAGGTATGAATGTAGGTACGTATATATTTAAATATATTTACATGTAATAATAGGGGCATAGTTCTATGTACGTATATGCTAACTAATAAGGTATCAGATGGACATTGGACCTCTACTCAAGTCCTCCCTCAATGCAAGAACACTTTGTTCTAATAACCTGCCTTTCTGTGATGCTCACCTTCCCAAAAAGATCACTGAAGACAAAATGGGTGCATAAGCAAATGAAGAAAGCTGATGATGCCTGGATATCAAAATATATAGTGTCTGAGGTCTTAAAGGTTTGAAGATAAAGAAGGAGCTGCAAAGCTCATATGGAATAAGCATACCAGAATGTGTGATAATGAGGTGTAGATAGGATCAGGTATCAAGCATCAGAAGACCCAGAACAAACAATCATATTGATGCGAATGAGGGGTGGGGGGCGGAGTCGAGACCTAAAGCCCATCTGTAGACAATTGGACATCACCTCACAGAAGGGTCCCAAGGAAGGGACAAGCCAACCAGGGTGCAGTATAGCACCGATGGAACACACAACATTCCTCTAGTTCTTTAATGTTTCTGTGCCTATACTATCATGACCCAATTCTACCTTACAAATCCGGGTAGATCAAAGCAGGTCCACTGGTACAGATAAGAGCTTTCAACACAGGGAATCCAGGACAGATAAACCCCTCAGGAAAAAATAATGGGAGTAGTGATGCCAGGAGGGTCTGGAGAAGGTGGGGAGAAAAGGGGAACCAATCACAATGATTGATGTATAACAGCACCCCCCCCCCCAAGAGGAATGAACAACTGAAACATGGGTGAAGGGAGATAGTAGTCTGTGTGAGATATTATCAAGGGTTCATGAGTGAGTGAAGGTGAGGGAGGGAGGGAGGGAGGAAAACGATGAGGAGCTGATACCAAGGGCTCAAGTAGAAAGAAAAAAATTTTTTAATAAGATGACAACATATGTACAAATGTGCTTGACACAATGGTTGTATGGATTGTTATAAGAACCCCCAATAAAATGATAAAAAAGAGTTGAATTGCATTAGGGAAATCTGTTGCACAAGATCTCTTTAGATGGTTGAAAGCAAAGATGTTACTTTGAGGACTAAGCTGTGCCTGACCCGAGTCATGGTATTTTCAACTGTCCCTTATGCATGTGAAAGTTGAACATTGAATAAGGAAATCTGAAGAATCAATGCCTTTCATTTGTGTTGCTGGAGAAGAATATTGAAAGTACTATGGATTGCTAAAAGGATCGGTGTTGGAAGAAGTATGGCCAGAGTGCTCCTCAGAGGTGAGGATTGTGAGACTCCATCTCACATACTTTGGACATGTTGTCAGGAGAGACTGGTTCCCAGGGAAGTACATCATGTCTGGTAAAGTAGAGGGGCAGCAAAGGAGAGGAAGGCCCCCACTGAGATAAACTGACAATGTAGCTGCAACAGTGGGCTCGCGTATGGAAACAATTCTGAGAAGGGCACAGGCCAGGCTGTTTTTTGTTTTATGTGTTTGATTGCCATGGGTCAGATTCCGCTCACCGGACTTAACAAAAACAACATCTTAACTGGGAATGGAGGAACCCTAGGGTATGGCAGCTACACATTGGACTGCTAACCAAAAGGTCAATAGTTTGAAACCCGCAGTTACTCTATGGGAGAAAGATGAAGCTTTCTAGTACTGTAAAGAGTTAATAGTCTGAAACCCACAGGGACAATTGTACCCTGTCCTGTAGTTCACTGTGATTTGTGAACTCAATGGCAACGACTTGGGTGTTTGTTTTGGCAAATGAGAAATTAGCCCTAGTAGTGCAGTTGGTTACATATTGACCTGTAATTGTGAGGTTGGCACTTTGAACCTATCAGATGCTCTGAGGGAGAAAGCTGAAGCTATCTGCTCCATTAATGATTTACAGCCTCAGAAAACCCTGAAAGTAGTTCGACTCTGCCTTCTAGGGCCTCCAGGAAGGAGAATCCACTCAATGGCAGTAGGTTTAGGTTTGTTTGGCAAATGGGAAATGTCGGATACTGAGATTGTCAGTAAGTGAGGAGTCTAATGAGCTCAGCATTATCACAGTGACTGTCATGTACTGAGTCCCCTGTGCTTGTTAGACTTCTGTGCAAGTAGAACAGGATTCACTGTCCACTACATCAGTGCCCTCTTCCCACCTCTATGAAGGAGTTGCTGTTGATTGGTCCTATTGCAGAACAGTATTTTGCTGGGATTTGAGTAGATAAGACCACTATGAGTTTAATTTCAGATCCATAGATTTATTTCTGATGCTCTGTCTTTATTTTTGTCCTCTGTTTATAGAAAGAGTAGTCAGGTGCCAGGTCTACTTTTTCCAACAACCTCTTCTCCTATAGCAGTGGTTCTCAACTTTCTGAATGCTGCTACCCTGTAATACAGTTCCTCATGTTGAGGTGATTCCCCAACCATAACAGTATTTTCGTTGTTACTTTGTAACTGTACTTTTGCTACTGTTAGTAATTGGGGGACCCCTGTGAAAGGGTCATTCAACCCCCAAAGGGGTTGCCACCACACGTTGAGAACCACTTCCCTATAGCATTACAGATACGCACACACACACATCAACTTCTGCCTTCCTGTGGCTGAAGAATTTTGCAGTTAGGGTTAGCTCTGTCTTCTCTTAAGTGTTTTCAGCAGCTCTCTACTTGGATGTGGGTCAATCCCCTAAACTGGTTTTAAGGTCTTGCTACCGCTCCAGAAATTGCTTATGAGAAAGCACTGCCCTGGGATTTATGCATAAGTCTGACTCTGATGGAGAGTTACTTTAATTTTATTTGCTGATTCCATTCAGCATATCTTCTTCTCAGGGACATGGGTGAAAGAGTTGCTGTGTTTTGGGGTATGACTCAGGTATTCTTGGGGCCCGTCATCTAGTATTGATAAAAACTCAGCATAGCCTTCATCAGCTCATTCTCTTTCCTACCCCCTGATGGTCCTGTAGGAGGTAGAAACCGCATTTGACAGGTGAGGAAATCAAAGCTCAAGATTTGCTCAAGACCCTTGCCTTAGTTCCAAGTGCTGCCATAGCAAAGTAGATCACCAGTGGGCATCTTTCAAGGGCAAATACTTATTTTCTCCCAGTGATCACAATTCAGGAAGCTCACAGCCCAAATCAGGGTCTTGGCCATTCCTTCTGTCAATCTCTTTCTGAATTGCACATGACTGCTTACAATCCTTGGCATATTTTTGCTTTTAGAGGTCCCTCAGAGCCATCTCTTACCCTTCTCTGTGTTGCTTTTGTTGATATTGCTTTTTAAAAAAGACATCGCACAGAAGTAATTAGAGTTAGTCCTGGTGGCATAGTGGTTACACGTTGGGCTGCTAACCACAAAGTCAGCAGTTTGAAACCACCAGCCTCTCTGTGGGAGAAAGACAGGGCTTCCTCTCCTCAAAAGAGTGACAGTCTCAGAAACCCACGGAGCAGTTTTGTCCGGTCTTTTGGGCCTTTATGGGTTGGAATCCACTCAATGGCAGTGAGTTTTCTTTGTGTGTGTATGATATCTGGTCTAATGACATTAGCATGACAAACACAGTCCCCTACTGGCAAACAAGGTCATAATTTTAATTACAATGGTTAGAACGTCTACCCAAATTATTATTGAGGGGCACAATTCAGCCCATACTAATCCCCTAAATGGGAAAATAGAAAATAACATAAGAAATAAAATTAGAAATAAAATCGTAGTATTTATTAGTACAGTGAAGACAATAAAGCCGGATAGGAACAGAGCCAGTGATGTGTGCATGGGGTATTTAGTTTAGTTGAATAGGGAAAGCTTAGGAACACATGAAAAAAGAATTATTCAGGCTCTCAGTTAAATCTAACCTGTCTGTGTAGACATCACATGGAACTGCCTGATCTCTTAGCACCATGATTTAAGCAGAGTGGTTCAAGCCAGAACGATTTCTAAAGCGTTTCATCTACCGACAGAACAAGCTATGCTTTCAATAAGAAAACAAACAAACAAACAAACAAACAAACCCAACAACTTTTTCACCATGTATTCTTATATTCTTGTGAACTAAAAATTAAGACTGCACTTACACGGGCTGAAACAAAGTGTGTAATTTAACCAAGATGTTCTTTGCCCAAATGTAGCGCCATGTCAAAGACCAATGAAGAACATAGCAGAAGCCAGTGAAAGCCCCCCGCATGGCAGGATGTGCGAATGTTTAGGGCAGGGGCAGTTTCAAAGGCTGTTTGGATATATTTTGCACACTTTCTTTGCACCCTTTCTTGCTAGCTCATTTGGGGCCTTTCTGTAAAGTAGAAAAGCATGCTTTTGTTTTCTCCAGAGTTCATGGGGTGATGAACCAAGGGCGGGCTGTATTTCAGCTTTCTCTTCCCCCTCAACCTGGGGCTCTTGTACAGAACATAGAATGTACAGCACTCTGATTGCCATCACCTTTCAGGCAATAGTGACAATTCTTTGCATTGCTCTGACACATTAAAGCACTTGGACCAATATATTTCATTTGTTTCCAAAACAATCCTGAGTGATGAATGGTCAAAGACCACCATGTTTATTTGATAGTTAACAGGCCAAGGCACAGAGAGGTGAAGTGACTTCTCCAAATCCACCCAGATTATTATATATCGCTGAACTGGGGGCTCTTTGACCCTTGACCTATTCTTTCTGTAGCCTGGTTCATGCCAGAAACATTCGTGCATTTATTCTTTTTTTTGAATTTTTAAAAGATCATCTTACAGCTCTTATACCAATCCATGTATCAGTTGTATCAAGCATATTTGTATATATGTTGCCGTCATTATTTTCTAAACATTTGCTTTCTATTGGAGCCCCTGGTATCAACTCCTCCTTTTCCCTCCCTTCTCCCCGCGAGACCCCTTGATAAATCATGAATTGTTATTATTTTTATTCTTTTAGTCCTTAATCATTCAAAATTGCCAAGTCCTTGAGGGAAGGGCCCTCTCCTCATTCATATATGTGTTCCACAACATTATCTCATTATTCGACACATATTAAGTCTCCCATGCCAGGAGTTCTGGTGGCGCAGTGCTTAAGGGCTTGCTGCCAACCAGAACCAGAAGGCTGGTGGTCTGGATCCTCCAGCGGCTTTGCTAGAGAAAGATGTGAAGATAGGGAGGCTTCATCCTTGGAATTCTTAGGGGACAGTTGTATTCTCTCTGATAGGGTGAATAGGAGGCGGAATCGACTCGCTGGTAATGCGCTTTCATTTTGTTTTTAAGTCTACAATGCAAGTTTGCTCCACGACTTTGACTAAGCCATTGCAGACTTGCTCTGGTATCATTGCTAAGTGCCTCGAGTTGAGGCCAACACATTGTAATCTCACATGACAGAATGGAATTGCCCCACAGGGGTTTCAAAGCTTCAGTATTTACAGAACAGATGGCTGGGCCCTTCCACCATTGGAAGTGATGTATGGGTTTGAACTCCCCACCTCACAGTCAGTGGCAGAACTATTAACCATTGTCACACCAGGGCTCCATGTGCTGTGGATACATGACTTGACTGAAATGACAACCGCAACATTTCTCCATTTTATTTGACAGTCACAACTGTAGGCGTGGTCAGCCTCAAGCAGGTCCACTGTTTTTATTCCAGAAGCTGGTTTGCAGACGCTTTGGTCAAAGCTCTGTAGAGAGAAGGCAGGTGAAAACGAAGCCTGCTAAACAGGCAGGTGCAGGTTTGTGAGGCTGCTCTGAGAGTAAGGAGTGTCCACCTTCAGAACATTGATGATGTGGAAAGGGATGACGCTGCAGATACAGGTGTCTGAGAACCCGAGCTCCTTACATAGAAGCTGTATGAGCATGGAGGCTTTCAGCAGCAGCACCCCCGCCCCCCTGTTTGCTGTCGGATAGTTCACCTGTAAATTCTGCCAGGTCCTCCAGGGAAAGGAAAAATAGCCTTGGGAGGGGGCGGGGCTCAGGATAAACCTGATCCCACCTTTTCCACCTGCCATTTGTTGGGTTATCAATAATGTACAGTTGTCTGATTTGGAGGCTCCAAGAGAAGGAGACTTGGCTTCTTCAGCAATCTGAGTCTCCTGAAGATGCTCATGAGATTTTGGCTGAAGCATCCAAAATTTGTCAGCAAAAGGGGAGCAGCACATCCCCATAAAACTGAGCAGCCTTTTGTGAATAACTGGCAGGCAAAATAATGGGAATCACACCCACATTTATTTTCCATAGGTCTAAAAATATGGGGAACCAGTGCGTTACTCTGGTGCAGATCATAAGAATGTCATAATTGAATGATCTCTAAACGGCATTATGCAAAGGAACATTGAACAAATGCAGCTGAATGCTCTTCTATTGGATTCTTTTCTTTCTCACAATTAAATGTCATTATGAGGGATTCTACCCTATTTTATACGTAATCAGGACTTGTAAAGTCTCAATATAAACAACATTTTTATTTGATCAGAGTTCATTATGAGAAGCATCTACTGTATAGAAAAATGCCTGAAATTACCCTCTGGAAGTCGGAATTTACTAAGCGGCAGGGAAAGAATGGCTGCCTTGCCAACCAAGCATACCTTTGCAATCTGGTGCGTTTCCGTCGGTGGCCTTGTGTGGGGCTTATACACCGCTGGAATCAATTTCTTTTAAAAACACGTTTTTCAGAAACTTATTACGCACTTTAGAGATATATTATATACCTTCAGCGGCAAAAGAAGAAAAATTACAGGTGCAAAAGCAGCCCATTTTTCTAGCAGCTGAAAATGATGCTGTGTACTAGTCACAGGGGAACAGTAAAAATTACACTCCGACAGCAACAGGGCAGAAGCCCACAAAGCCACAGCCGAGCGAGTGGCACGGCCAGGGAGTGCGCTAATAAATCAAGATAATTCTCTGCCTGCCTTGAACTTAGACCCGGCTACAATTCACTGGTACAGCTAGGAAGAAGGGGGGAAAAAAGTCTGTTAGTGGAATTGAGCTTTACTGGGGGGACGTGATTAGTCACTGGGCAGATTGAGCCTCGATTGCATCTAAATGGTCCACTTTATGAACCATTTATCTTCTGCTCAGACCATTTTCATTACACCAAAAACTGATGCTGAGCCACCAGCTGTAAGATACAGCCTGGTGAAAATTAATAACCTTTTTTTTCCCTCTCCCCCTTCTGCAGGACTCCTGCATATGTGAGCAGGAGCATTTATCCCTGTTTCGTTGCTATTTGCATCCCAGCATCCCTGGCAGTCTTTCAATTTTCTCAAGTCTCTTAGCCTTTGCCCCCTGTTTCGCTTTTGCAACACAAACAATCCATCCTGTGCATTTAAAATTCTCTTAGCGCCCTGACATCACGATATAGCCTTAGAGCAGGGAGCATTTTGCACAGAAAGGGCTCTTATTAATTCCTCTGTCCTGCTTTCCTGCTAAAATATAGGGATCTTGAGATTACTGCTGGGTCCCTTAAAGACCATTTAGAGCTGTGCAATTTAAAAAAGGAGACCTTTATTAATACCTGCTTAGGCTACTGACTGCGGGGAGGGCAAGGCAGGTCTGGCTGTGATGGAAGATAGTCTCTTAGAGAAGCAGTGTCACGTGACCGATAATTCACGAGCAGCCTATTGAGCCTTGCGTAGCCACTGAGATATATGCTGATATGATTACAATAACATACAATGAAATTATGGAGTATTAATGGTGCTTAACCACTGTCAGGCATTAAGCCGAATTAACACGAGCCTTTTATTTTCTTCTTCTTCTGAGCGGACATAGTTTTGATAGGGCTGGTTATGGATTTGGCTATCTAAGGACGCTCATTGTAGTATTCATTAGGGTACAACGAGCCCAGACTGTGTTGTTTTGGCATGTTTCTGTGTGGGGCCACATGTTTGCTGAGAAGTGTGAAGTTCGTCGCATTGGCCCTGAAGTGGTGGGAAGCCTACTGAGCTCTGCTTCCTCTTTCCTTCTTGTTCCTGTTCCTCTTCTTCTTGTTCGTCCTCCTCCTCTTCTTCCTCTTCTTTTCTCCCCTCTTGTGAAGCATATCCCAATTATTTTGATAACCTGTCTTCTTAAGCCATCAGAGATATACTATGTCTGCAGGAAGATTTGGTGATTAAGAAAAAAAATCTCTAAAATGATTTATTTTATAGAGGACTGTAAAGTTCTATTAGACCAAAGGTGCAATAGGAAACTCTGTTCTCTTTCCTGTCTGTGACTCTGTGAGGCTTTGTAGCTTTTTCTTCAATATATGCCACATATTTGGAAAGGAAGAGGCTGCAGGGGAGCCTGGCTGCTAAGGGAAATGTTAGCAGCTTGAACCCACCTAATGGATCCTCAGGAGAAAGGCCTGTCGAACTGGTCCCATAAAGATTATTGCAGGGCTGGATAGGGCAGAAGTTGCACACTGGTACATATGGGGGCTGGAGGCACAGGGAATCCACGGTGGACGATATCTTCAGGACCAAGGGTGTGAGGGGCGATGCTGGGAGAGTGGAGGGTGAGTGGGTTGGAAAGGGGGAACTGATTACTAGGATCCACATGTGACCTCCTCCCTGGGAGATGGACGGCAGAAAAGGGGGCGGGGGGGAGGGAGACTCCAGATAGGGCAAGATATGACAAAATAACAATGTATAAATTACCAAGGGCACATGAGGGAGGGGGAAGCAGGGAGGGAGGGGAAAAAAAAGAGGACCTGATGCAGAGGGCTTAAGTGGAGAGCAAATGCTTTGAGAAAGATTGGGGCAGGGAATGTGCAGATGTGCTTTATACAATTGATGTATGTATATATGTGGATTATGATAAGAGTTGTATGAGCCCCTAATAAAATGTAAAAAAAGAAAAGATTATTGCCTAGAAAATCCTATGGGCAGTTTTACTCTGTCGCATGGGGTGGCTATGGGCCAGAAGTGACTTGGCAGCACCCAAGAACAGCAACAATATTCGAAATTGGAGAAAAATTGACTTCTTCCTCTTCATTATCATTTTTCAACCTTTCCTTTCCATGGCAGCCTGCATTTAGTCATGAAGTAGATTAGGTATTGGGGAGGGGCACCGAATTAGGTTCTTCTGTCACAACAGGATGCTCAGCAAAGGGATTTTTCGGATGGACTGTGTGGTGATGGGGGCTTCAGGTCAACTTGAGTCGCCGAGTGAAGTAGAGATAGACAGCCCAGTGTCTGGAGCATGATTGAGGCTTTCTCCAAGCAGGTGTGTGCATTTGACTCTGAGAAGTCAGCTCCGTCACATGGCTATCTGCTCCTTCCAGATGAGGCCCAGCCATGCCTGTCTCTGCAGCTGCCTTGAGCCAGGGTTGATCTGCATCAATTGCTGCAGTGGCCAAGTGGAGCTGATGATCTGTGTCCATTTATTTTGTCTGGATGTGGTCTCGATCGACCAGCTGGGTGTGCGGCCTGTCTGCCTAACACCTGTTAACTGTCAATGGGCCATACGTAGCCAGGCACATCGCAGACTTGGGAAAGCTCAAGGGCATGAAGCAAATTCTTTGGGGACACAGATTTTAGACAGGATGGCTAGGGGCTCTAATGAACCTAGTCTCACCAGTCTTCTCTTTTGTAAACTTCTGACTGAAAGGACAATGACTATCATCAACTAAAATCATTTTGGCCCAAGAACCAAGAATAGGTTAAGTAGTAGTGTCTCCAGGTGAGTCCAGACAGTCCAGAAGGGACACCTATTCGGGAAATGCCTTCGTGTCACTCTTCACAGGCACATCTCCTTATAAGTTTGGATATTAAAATCATGCAGTTACTGAGATCTAGCCATTCCCCACATATGGAGATGGTTAGGTTTCAAAAACGGTAATTTGAAAATGGAGGACGCACTCATTGGATCATAGAAGAAAGGGTGATTGCATCACTATACAGCTGCCAAAGTATATCGTTCCACGACTTCCAAACCCCTGGGGACCATGACCTAGCCACGCTGATACATCACCACCACAGCCAGTGTTGTGCTTGTTCAGTGTTCATTACTGGCAGACAATAAGCAGAAAATAGTTAGATAGTCTATTTTTAAACTACTGTCATAAATTAATAATGATATAGAGGGAAATAGTCAATAGGCAAAGAATAAATGTAATCTATAATTTGTATGTGGAATTTGTAACTCTAATCTGTATGTAGATTTGTAAATCAACATTTCAGAAACAGTGGGGTTTAAGAAATTTTTTTATGGTAATGATGCTCTCTCCTAACATGCACAATGGAAAATTTCTACCTGTGTCAGATGAAATCAGCAGAATACAGGGCCATTATAAACAAGGACTAGGTCAATGACTTCACAGAAGATACCAAATATCCCTTCAAAAGCACTGTTATCTCAACATAGCTACTTTAAGAAAAACAAAGTTATTGCTGAGAAATTTCCCAGGGGACTAGGGAGCACTTAAATGAAGGAGTCAACATAGCTCTTTTGTCTCTGGAAAAATGTGTCATTTCATCTTTTATGTAAAAGCATTATAATTAAGGCTCTTAGCAAATGGTTGACTCTATATGCCAAGATGTGAGAACTGGATCACTTCAATCATGACTGGAAATGGCAAGAGTTTGTGGTGATTATGAGATTGGCTGAAAGACCTGTAAATCAGAACTTTCCTGTAAATATAAACCAATTCAGGAATTTAGCAGCCAATGACCACTTGAGTATACATTTTTGAGTTCTTACTATATTCAGGCACATTAATATGGGTTGTAGATGCTAAAAGCAGATTTTAAAAAGGTAGCATCTTTCCCAAAGACATCCATCTAGTAGGGGAAGGAATGTACAAGTTATTAATTGCTACAGATTATGGAAAGCTTTAAAATAAGTTAAGTCCAGCATACTAGCAGAGTATAGTGGGCTGGAAATGAGCTAATCTGCATGGTCTTGATGGGATTTCCTATACGTAGATGGAAGGGGAGTGGACAGAATGACCTAGGAGGGAAGGTCACGGGGGCAAAAGAACCAGTTGTGCAAAGCAAGGGTTGTCCGAAAGCCCCATCTACATGAAGCACACTAGAGTCTCAGGATTGGATAGAAAGTTGGAGATTGTGAGGAAAATGGAGCCAAAACCCACTTAACATAAGCCTTACAAAGCACATTAATTCTGAGGGTGCTGAAAGCCCCAGAGGGAGTTTGAATTGTAGAAGACATTAGCAAGCTTGTGTATTAGAAAACCCATAGTAGCTTTAACATTGGAGGATGCAATGTGGGTAGGAGAATGATAGTGATGTTTTATAACTCCCATCTGCTTCTCAACTTTTTAAAAAATTATTTTTATTTATTTATTTTTTTTGCTTCTCAACTTTTGAATTCATGTTAAAACCACCTTTCTTCAAGAACCATGCCATCTGTTCAATTCTCTCTATTCTTTTTTGGGTCTCTTTTCACAATATATATTCAATTGCAAACTGAGTCAATAATCTGAGAAGTCGGGCTATCTGAAGCATAATGCAGCATCAGGATTGACAGCACATGGCACACAGATGATACAACCTTGCATGTTGAAAATAAAGAGGACTTGAAGCACTTCGAAGATCAGAGACTAAAGCCTTCCTTCAGGTGGATGGTGCACAACCAGGCAGTGTTTTATTTTGTTTTCTATAGGGTCACTATGAGTGAAAACTAACTCTAGCAACAATAACAATGTATGAAGAAAACTGGAATGACTTTTTTGAGTGGTGGTGGTAATTTGATAGTATGTACCTAAATCAAATATGTCGACCCATCTCAGCCTTTTCTATAATTCTGCAGACACAGTGACACAATGATTAGATGTGTAGGCTCTGGGGTCACACCAACCTAGCTTTGAAAATATCTTCTTCCCCTCACCAGCCCTATGATTCTGACCCATCCCTTTTTTGTGTGTGTGTCCCCTTAACCTTTGTCAACAAAGACACTAGCCCTCAAATCAGCCTTCCTTTCATGTCTTTCCTCTCATGAGTCCATTTATGTTATTTAATGTTCTTCTTTTAATTCAAGCTCAGAATTTTCTAAACTTCGAATTTCCTGTGTTCGTTAGCTAACTCACATGGACGCTTGCAAGCGGTGCTACGTCTCAGATTTTAAAGCTCCCTGCCCCAATTTTGGAACCACTCCTATCCCTTGCTCTCTCTTCTTGCTCTTTGAAATCAGCGAGACTTTAAACATTGCCTTTTAGTTCTGTTTCTGCTTCCTTTTCAAGATAGCCTGTACTCCACGGGACATCAGTTCCGTTTCTCTCATGCTTACTGCATCTTCAATCCTGTGTTAATCAGTTGCTTAGCATCCCTGTTCCTGGAGTTCCTGAAGGCTGAAAACGTTCACCGTGCCTAAGTGGTAACTGAAATGGAGGTAGTGCTGCCAATCCACTCAGGGAATCTTGGGAAGAAAGGCCTGTGGGCCTGTTTCCATATAATCCGTCACGGAGCGCACTGGAGCCCAGTTCGCCTCCAGTGCCTGGATGGTGACCAGGACTAGACCTGGATCCATTGGAGATGCTGAGCACTTGGGCAGAAAATCACACAACCCTCTTTCTTAGTGCATGCTTTCAGTTTCCAAACTGGCAGCCTTCAGTATGGATGGCACTTTCACACAGAGGGATCAGAAAAACCTCCAAACTGGACCAGTAAGCTACATCTTGATAAGATGAAAAGAGGTTGAAGTTGCAAGGAATTCATTTTATTTAGCCCCACAATCAACACCCCTGGAAACAGCAGTCATGAAATCAAAGGATGTGCTGCACAAAGGGGTACTCCCCCAACCAAATTTTTTATTTCCAAGCGATGAATTTAATTTATTTTTTAAGGAAACAACCTCATCCCCTTGAAAGCACTCTCATTACACTTAAAACATTTGTCAAACACGGAATCCAGGTCAGATAAACCCTTCAGGAATAGAAATAGGTGTAGCTATACTAGGGGAATGGGGGAAGGGTGAGAGAGGAGGGGGTAAAAACACATTGGGGAAGGGAGAAAGTGGTTAATGTAAAATATGAAAATAATAATTTATAATTTATCAAGGGGTCACGAGGGTAGAAACGGGGAGGGAGGGAAAAAAGAGGAGCTGACATGAAGGGCTCAAATATAAAATAAATGTTTAGAAAATGTTGATGGCAACATATGCACAAATATGCTTCATACAATTGATGCATGGATTGCTGTAAGAGTTGTAAGAGCCCCCACTAAAATTACCTTAAAATATGAGGCAAATTGCATAGTTTCTGATCCCGATTTTAATTGAAATGGTTATCATATGTCACATTTAAAAATAATAGCTGTGATTGAGTTTTGGTAAATGATCTGTTACTTGTCTAGTACTATATAACAAACTACTGTATCTACTCAAGTATAAGACGGCCCGAATATCAGCCGAGGTAACTAATTTTACCACAAAACTGCATTAAAAATGTGCTGAAAAACTCGGCTTATACACAAGTATATCCAGTATCCAAAATGTAGAGGTTGAAAATCAATATTTATTATAAATTGGGATTTTGTGGGTCAGGGATTACAGTCAACTTGTTTGGGAAAATTTATGTTCTTTGTGGCAGTTACGTATCCTGTCAGTTTGAGAAGGGGTGGCGTCTAGCCTGTCAATCAGGTTGCAGCTTGATGACCTATTTGGAGGCGTGATGGAAATAAATAGCTCACTGGGAGCCATATACACTTTCACTCTCTGCTTGGTCTTCCTGCTGTCAAGACTCTTGGAACTACGCTGATGGAACCAGAGCCCTGGAGCTGTAGGAGCCTCGTGGAGACCCACGCCAGTGCTGAGGTGCTTCCACCACCAGCCAGCTACAGGATCCACAAGACTGACCTGTGATCTTCCTGCATTTGGTATCATTGCATGTGTTGTGTGAATCTGAAGAGAAAGTTATGGACTGGTATTCAGACATATGGGCTAATGTCAGACTTAGGGACTTGATCTGGACTGGACTGGGATATTTTCTTAATATAGTTACTCTTTTTTTTTTTAAGAAAGCAGATAGATGGCCTTCATTGATAGCTCCTTACAAACAAGTGTCAACACATCATTCAGTTGTTTCTTTAGTTATGCCTTATTTGCCATGCCTGCTTTTTAGGCACATCATTCAGGGTTTTGAAGAACATAAATGTTTGGGGCAGGACTTCCAGTGGATCCAGTTTGGGGCAGGTCCTGCAGTTACTCTTTTAAATAAAGCTCTTTCTTACACACATATGAGTGTCTATGAATTTATTTCTCTAGTCTACCCAAACTAATACACTCTTTATGATGGAAGAGCACCCAGACTACTCTGGAGATCCAAGGCACTTTGGTCCTCAGTGAGGGACTGGCAGTCAAGGCTCAGCATAGTCATGCAATCTTAGGCTTTCTCCTGATGGTCTCTTCAGCCCCATCACCACAGACAAACAAACAAGCAAACAAACAAAGAAACACAAGCTCACTGCCGTTGAGTCAATTCTGACTCATAGTGACCCTATAGGACAGGATAGAACAGCAGCATCTGTGGGTTTCTGAGACTGTAACTCTTTATGAGTAGAAAACCTTGTCTTTATCCAGTCAGAATGGTAGCAGCATATTTTACATGATGAATTGGGGATCACTGTCTAATTATTCCAATGACAAGATGCTGAACTGGACAGTCCCTTAAGACATGAGCCCTGAAGCGCATTCAGAGCAAGAACACCTAGACTCCAGCTAAGGAAAACTCAACCATTTTCCACAAAAAAAAGAGGCAGAGAGGTGGTAACATAGCACCCTATGAAAGATACCAAATTGGTGAAGTCCTGTATCAAGTTCCTCTCAAAGATTCATTGTATTTAAATAATTTCTAATGAATATTAGTTTGAAGGAACTCTGGTGGTACACTGCTTAAGAACTTGGCCGCTACAAAGTAAGCATCTAACGACTCCATGGACAAAGAGACCTGCCAATCTGCTCCTACACAGATGAAAGCCTAGGGCTAATCAGTGACAACATTAACAGTAGAAATTTATGCAGCAGGGAGATGATCGATAAGACTCTTTACCATAAATTAACAAGGAGGTCTCTAAAGGGAGCCAAGGGCAAATTAAAAACAACAACAACAACAACAACAACAACAACAACCCCCCCCCCCCGCCCCTTGCCCGCAAAGGTCCAGGACTGAATTTAGGACTCGCACTAAATCCTAGCTCCAATTTAAGAATGATTAGTTCTTACATCATGGTCCTGCTCAATACTCACCCCCAGGAAGGGAACACAGGGTGTTATAGCAAAATGTGGTGAAGGAACTAGATGGTGCCCGGCTATCAGATAAACTAGCGTCTGGGGTCTTAAAGGTTTGTCTTCAAACAAGCAGCCATCTAAGTGAAATATCAACTAAGTGCACGTGGAATTTGCACACCAGCAGTAACAAGCAGTTATAAGTCATACCATCTAAAGCCAAAGGAGGGAACAGTATCCAAGCCAAACTTGTGTGAGATTCTGGTGTAACGAAGACTGTGATGGCAGTGGAATTCCAATGTACATTTGTGAGATCAACATACAAAGCAAGCCTCTGATGGGTTCCCTCTGTCCACACAGTGTGCATTGCAGAGATGCCCACAGAAGATCAAAATGACCCGAATCATTAAAACCTTGTCACTCTGATACATGTTGGGCCAGATCTAGGTTTCCACATTTTCTGCGATTTTTGTTTTTTTGTGTGTGTGTTTTACATTGGGGTTTATACCAGATATATTTTGTCATTGAATTTTGTTATATATTTTTCTGTTTTTCAGAATATCAAACCCAGGATTGATGAACCTATAGACACAAGATGTAGAATAAGGGTCCCTAGGAGGTACAGTAGGGAAAGTGGGGAAAGGGGAGCTGATTTCAAGGAGTTCAAGAAGGAAGAGAATATTTTGAAATGGATTGGGGTAGCAGTTGTACAATACTTCTTGATGTGATAGAACTAAGGAATAATATGATATCTGTATTAGCTCCCAATAAAATGGTTTAAAAAACAAAAATATTTGTCAAATCTGTGATTCTATTCTTAAAAACACTTTTCAAACTCATCTGTTTGGATGGCTGACAGCACCTCCCTCATTTTTTTTCTTCACCTCTTCTGTTTCATCAAATTGCTGTCCTTTCATGTCCTCTTCATTTGTGGAAAGAAAAAGAAATCGCACAGAGTGAGGTCAGGTGAGTAAGGTATATTGGGCAAGAGAGGCTTGCTGTTTTTGCCCCAAACTGGCTCACTGAGATGGTTGCATGAGCAGGTTCATTGTCGTGGTGGCAAAACCAGTCTCTCATCTACCACAAATGAGACCTTTTTTTGGGTTGCACACTGTTAGTCAATCTTTTCAGAAACACTAAATAGAAACAGTCTGGCCTGGTGGAACGAACTCCAAATGCACTATCCCCCCTCACACTAAAAAAAAAAAAATAGAGCATGGACTTGATCTTTGATTTCACTTGATGAGCTGTGTGGGGGTGGGGGTATGTGAGGTGGTGATGGCATCTTCCACTGGCTTGATTGATCTTTGTTTTTAGGATTGTAAGAATAGCACCATGTCTTGTCACCTTGGAAATAAAGTCTGGTTCGATTTGGAATTGGCCTTTCTTTGCTGCTCAGTCAGAACCCGAGGCAGACATATTGCAGTAACCCTTCTCATTCCCAAATCTTCTGTTAAAATTCACTGAACTACCAGCAAGCTCTAATATAATTCAGATAACTTCCCCATCTCTTCAATTGTCCATCATCATCTTCAAGCACAAGTGCATGACTTTTCTCAACATTTACATCAACTCAGAAGTTGATGGACATCCAGAATGAATTTTTAAATCAACATTTCACCGTTTTTGAAATCAGAAACTACTTGTACACTTGAGTTTTTCCCATAGTGCTGTCGTCCTTGGAAGCTGTGTTCAACATCACAACAGTTTCTGAGGCATTTTTTCCCCGAGCAGGAAACAACATTTCACTGCTGCACACTGTTCTCTTAAATCAGCCATCACAAAAAATGTGGTTGGAGCGAAGATGCTTTTACAAATAAATTTACTGTGACTCGATTGAAACTTGCAGGTGGTGCCACTGGGTGCACTAAATCTGAGAGAGTTCCTTGATGCTCACCTAGCAGGAAAAAAAAATGCATATTATGAAAGCTCTGTCCAGCTAGCTTTTATCTGTTTTTTTGGGGGGGGTGGGTAGGGTGGGAGGGAGGTTACCACCTTGTACTGGGAAAATTGTAAGCAAAAGACCTCTTTAAAGTGTTAAATACGAAAAATATACCATAAGCACTAAGGTTCACGTAATCCAAGCCATGGTATATGCATGTATACGGTGCATACGCATGCATGTGAAAACTGGATTATAAATAAGAAAGATGGAAGAAGAATTGATTCCTTCAAATTATGGTGTGGGTAAAGAATCTTAAATATACCATGGACTGCCAGAAGAGTACAGTCAGATGCTCCTTAGAAGTGAGGATGGAGAAAATGTGCTTCATGAACTTGGAGAAAGCTTTAAGTCTCAGTAAAGTCAAGGGTCAGCACCAAAGAGGAGCCTCTTCACAAGCTAGAGTGAAAGGGGCTTCAATCAGAGGCATAAACATTGCAATAATTGTGAGGATGGTGCAGGATCGGGCAGTATTTCATTCTGTTGCGCATAGAGTTGTTATGCATTGGAATCCATTCAACAGCACCCAAAACAACAATAACTCTAAACTGTTTCACATTTAGAAAATTTCTCTTCTTATAGATCACAGAAGAAATTGAGGCCATTAGTCCCACAATATGTGATCTGCATGATCAATTTACATGTTATTGAATTTCTGTCAGCTCCCCACTGTTTGTGAAGTAATGACAGTGCTCTACAATGATGTCTTCTGTTGGGTGACCTTCCTTTGGAATGAGCACAGATTTGATCTCTTCTAGCTAGTTGGCCAGGTAGCTGTTTTGTTTTTCATAAACTTGTCTTCAGTGCAGCTTAAGCTTTTCCCTTAAGTACTATTAGTTCTTGATTGTATGCTACCTCATGTCGTGGTTGAATGCCAACTCATTCTTTTTGGTACAGTGACTGTGTATTTTTTCCATCTTCTTGATGTTTCCAGTATCATTTAATATTTTGACCATGACATCTTTCAATATTGCAGCTTGAGGTTTAATCGTTTTTCTCCCAGTTCTTTCCATTTGGGATATGCTGAGTATATTCCTCCCTTTTGATCTTCTAACTGCATGTTTTTGAATCAAGTTACATACTTCTAGCATTATCCTCAGATTTCTTTCTTTCTGTTTCCTTTTATAAAGACATGTTCTCCCAAATGTTCCAGGTTTCCTGCCAACTTCTTCAGAGAACTATGCCCCTAGTTTTCTCATCTCTCAATTCTTTCTTCCTTATCATCTTTTCTACCTTGTGCTTTCACCTTCAACTTGTTCTCTGATTGCTCTCAGGTGACTACTGGTTGGTCTCTTTGAAAGTCTCCTTTTACATTGACTTCATTTTTAATGCGGGGCTGTTTCAGATGCTCTCTCCTTTGTCTTCATTCACTCACCTCACTCTCCTCATTCTCTCTAGATAATTTCATTTATATCCAAAATTTGAGCTGCCACTTGAGTAGTGATGAATCTCAAATTTAAAGTTAAAATGATAACTCTTAGGCCCTTAAGGATTACTATTAGTTATTGATTGTAATTTTCTACTCCTGTGACTTCAGTTCCATAAGGGGCTCCAGGGCCAATCTGGTAGATGAAGCTCAGGATGGGGGTGAGAGGAGAGACATTGGCACCCTCACTTCACTCATTTCTAAGCTTCTTGGTCTTCTGTGAAGTTGAGAAATATTGATCACAAGAATATCACCGCTTGGATGTTCCCAGCACATCTTAAACTTAACTTGTCCCCGCATGAACTCATGATCTCTTTGTCAAGCACGTTCTTCATCTGGTGCTTCCTAACTGGGCTGATGTTGTCACCCAGTACGTTAATCCACGTGAGATTTCCAGGGGTCATAGTAAACTCCTTATTCACACTCAATGTCTGTTGATCATTATTCCTAAACATCTGCTATTTGCCTTCTTCTTTCCATCTTCACCAGCACCCTCTTCACTCTTGTGTTCTCAGCAACTACTGTATCTACTGTCTAGGCGGTGTCTGTGAAGGTTTGCTTATACCCTTCAGATATATAGAATGTCCAGAGAATCGTGTTTCGTTAACCTTCAGCTAATTCAAAGCCAAGTCCAACACAAAATTCTTGTAATTTTGATCTGATCTTATTAGAGTTTATGTTTGTCATGAATATAAGAAACACCCAACTATTTGCAACAATTTCATGATCACACCTCAAAGCGTGAGACAGTGTGTTGAGTAATAGGTGGCAAGAGAGCCAATGTGAAGCTCAATGGAGTCATGAGACATATCCTTCAAGAGCAGACCTTCTGTGGCACACATCCGAGAGCCCGTGTGTGACAGTAAATGACCGCATGAATCCAAAGGCAGAGGCAGGACACTTGCTCCACTTAGGAGCTCGATACCCATTTTGGTCCTGACACGATGTGCTTCTCCTTCAGGTTTCCAGCTGATACATTCCTTCCTTGGAGAGCATGCCAGCATTCATTTCAAATCAATGTTGAAAATTAAATGGTAATCCTCAAGGGGAGGGAAGCGCTTCCATTGCCATCACTTCCTATTTGAAAACTTCCTTTCATGTTTCTGCTTAGGACTCAATCCAGGGCTTGAAATTAATTAAAATATATCCTTTCTCTAATCTTTAGATAATTAGCTTCAAAGATTTTCTTCAAAATGTTGTAATAACTTTATCTTTTATGTGTAAATTCAGAACTGTTCCATCAGGACAATAATAATTCAGTCATAGTTAGCAGTGGAGTGAAAGTAATGAGTTGTCTGTGATTTGAGTATTTGGGATTCAGGCATGGAAAGTAAATATTTATAATGAAGTTGATTTTAAATCTTTTGTATAAGAACAAAGAATGAGTGAAGAGCATCATCGAACGTGAAAGTCACTGCTGTTGAGTTCCTTCTGACTCCTAGTCCCCCTAGGGGACAGAATCAAGCTGCCGCAGGAGTTTCAGAGACTGGAAATCTTTGTAGGAGTGGAAAGTCTCATCTTAGTTCCATGGACAAAGTTGTTTCCAACTACTGCCCTTAGGATTAGCAGCTCACTGCCCAGCCCACGATGTCACCACCTCCTTAAAATACTGGAGTTGGGAAGAACCACAGATTAATACTAGGTACAGTCATTCCATAGAGAGAAAACTAGTTGAAAATAAAATGTGAATATCTCTAATTATAGAATGTTGGTAACAAATAAAAGCTTGATAGTTATCTTTTGTTTATATTGTGAGAAGAAAAAATAAGGAAAAGGACTTTACGTAACTGCAAAAAGTGTTTTATTTAGATGTACAATGAGCTGTTGATAGTAGAGAAAATTTAAAGGATTAAGGATGGCCATCCACACTTAGACATTCTTTTCATTGAAAAGTGGGTTCCATTTTCCTTGTCTTTGAGTCAATCTTATTATATAAGGTATAGTTGAAACGGTGGTTTATAACCCCTGAGACATATACCTTAAGAAGCCCTGCAGCTTCTGCCTGTGCTATCACTTTTGCAACTTGAGTCACCAAAAATCTGATAAGCTTAAGTTCGAACTAGCAAGGTAGAGATGCTAGACATGTGAAAACATCGTCAAATATCTCCAGCCTCACCCATAATCTGGTAGCTACTGCAGGATGGGGCCCAAATGAGAATCAGTTAGCTGAACCTGTCACCATTAGAACTGTGAAATAGTGACAAGTTGATGCTTTATGTCACTAAGTGCTGGAGTGGGCTGTGTCACAGCAGGTCACTGGAGTAGACTTGCTGCCATTGAATCAATTCTGACATAGCTACCTGTTGGGGTTCAGGGGTGCCCAACACATGAACAGGTCCTCAGCAGTGACTTGGAGATTGTGGAGAACATTAAAGATAGACAGTGGGGCACAGGAGCTCCTCCTTCCATGTCAGGACTGAGAGAGCGAATTATTTTCCAATGGGTATATATAATGGGGCTTACAGATCTTTCATATGGCATGCACACAATACAGCTCACATATTACCTAGTTGATGGGTAATATCATAAGTAGGTAACATAATACACAGACTATGAGGAGTCAACGTCTTGACCTAGTGCTGTTGACCTTGGATATCCTGAGTCCTCCCTAGGGGTTTGCTACATTTTACAGTGGGCTGGCTATAGAGTGTATTGGCTCTTAAATGCAGATAACCTCCAGACACAGGGAACAGCCAGGCACAAATAGGATTCATCTTTTATGGCTCATTTAGGACAGTTCTTTTACGGTGGTTATTGAAAGAACTGTGCTTAGTCATAAGAATGTGCATTACGATGTATTTTTAACTCATTACTATGAAGGTCTTCCCCTACTGGAGTTGGCTTTCCAGACCTGGAATTATGAGCATGGATGATTTAGCTGCATGACATTCTTATCCAGTCCCTCAGTTTACCACAGCTACCCTATGGGGTAGAATAGAATTACCTTTGTGGGTTTGCAAGATCGTAACCCTCTGTAAGAGTGGAAAGCCTCTTCTTTCTCCCCTGAAACGACTGATGGTTTTGAACTGCTGATCTTGCAGTTATGAGGTAAATTCAGCAAAGTTATCTGGGATTAATGTAATTAATCCTTACCTGAATGTTATGAATATGAATGACAACATCTGACAAGTAAATAAGGCATAATTTGGAAAACGTTTTAATGGTACACAGCCCTCACTTTCCATTAATTCTGCACTTACCCCCCCCCCCCCCTCCTGACTCTATTCACTTTCATTCCTCAGGTCATGAAGTTGTGTGTTTTTATGAAAACTACTTTGGTAAAAAGTTTTATATAAACATATCACATAGTGAAAAATAGTGTCTCAACTACCCCTCTAACCCGCTGTCCAGAAGAATTTACTTGAGAGGACGGCACTGAATCTGAAGCTAGGGGCGAGAGACATGTCTGATTAGAGCACACAGGAGCAAATGAAGGGGGAGGAAGAGAGAGTGGAGCACATCCTGACCCACCAGGCCTGGGGGGTGATATCCCTGCTCTGAACAGCCAATGCACAGAGTGCACCATTTGGCTGATCCCACTATGAGACACGCCATCCCTCGCTGACCCATGACCCTACGGGGGACAACACTGGAGACTCAGTGTCGGGATTGGCTCAGAATGACCTTGTGACACCGAGGCAAACCACTAAAAGCATGTGGCAGAGCAACCAGGGGAGCAGAGCAGGGAGCTCCTGAAGGAGTACAAAGGATAGACTTTGGGGACGGAGTATGGCACCCCATCAGACCTGACTGAAGGGCATGCCTAGAGTTAATAAAATCAGTCCTTAGTCTGTTTACAGGGTTTTCCTTCTTTTTAAATTTTTTTCTTTGAATTAATTTATTCTTTTATGGGTCATTGATTTCCTTTTTGTTATCATCACTGTGTTCTCATTCATCGCCTGTCGCACTATGCCTTGTTTTTTGGTGCATACTATTAGCTCTACAGATCTATCTAGATAAGATAGGCTGGATGAACAGTCTGGAGGAGGAAACAACAGGACCAATGGTTCTAGAGGGACATGGGAGAGGGGGAGGCGGGGGTAAGGAGGTGGTGCTGACCAACCCAGGGACAGGAGAGCAACAAGTGATCCAAAACTAGTGGCAAGGAATGTGTGAGAGACCTGGGAGGGATTCATCAATGGCAATGTAAATGAGAGAAATTACTGAAACCCAAATGAAGGCTGAGCATGATAGTGGAAGAAGAGGAAAGTAAAAGGAAATAGAGGAAGGAACTAGGTTACAAAGGGTATTTATAGAGGTCTAAATACAGGCATGTACATATGTAAATATTTTTATATAGGATGGTGGGAAAATAGATCTACATGCATATATTTGTAGGTTTAGTATTAAGGCAGCAGATAGACACTGGACCTCCACTCAGATACTTACTCAATGCAAGAAGACATTGTTCTATTAAATTGGCATTCCATGATGCACACCTTCCTGACACAATTGATGAAGACAAATGTGTGCATAAGTAAATGTGTGAAGAAAGCTCTCAAGTAAATTCTTCTGGACAGCGGGTTAGAGGGGTAGTTGAGACACTATTTTTCACTATGTGATATGTTTATATAAAACTTTTTACCAAAGTAGTTTTCATAAAAACACACAACTTCATGACCTGAGGAATGAAAGTGAATAGAATCGGGGGTGGGGGGGGGGGAATAAGTGCAGACTTCAAAAGATATAGCGTCTGGGGTCTTAAAGACTTGCAGATAAACAACCGGCCATGTAGCTGAGAAGCATCAAAGTTCACATGCAAGAAGCACAGCAGTCTGTGTGACCACAAGGTGTAGAAGGAGCCAGGTATCAGATATCAGAGGACAAAAAATCATATCAGTGGGTGCCTACCTTCCCGATATGATCACTGAAGGCAAACATGTACATAAGCAAATGTGATGAAGAAAGCTGATGGTGCCTGGCTATCAAAATATAGAGCTTCTGCAGTCTTAAAGGCTTGGAGATAAAAAAGTGGCCATCTAGCTCAAAAGCAACAAAGCCCACATGGAAGAAGCATACCCGCCTGTGTGACCAAGGGGTTTCGAAGGGATCAGGTATCAAGCATCAAAGAACAAAAAATCATATAATTGTAAATGAGGGTGAGTGCAGATTCAGGCAATTCGACATTCCTTTACTGAAGGGTTGTGGGGAGGAGATGAGCCAGTTAAAATGCAGGGTAGCAACAATGAAACATATAACTTTCCTCTAGTTCTTAATGCTTCCCCCTTCCCAATCATGATCCTAATTCTACCTTAGAAATATGGCTAGACCAGAGAATGTACATTGATGCAGATAGGAACTGGAAACGCAGGAAATCCAAGACAGGTGGCCCCTTCAGGACCAGTGGTGAGAGTGGCAATGCCTGGAGGGTAGAAGGAATGTGGGGTGCAAAGGGGGAACCAATTACAAGAATCTACATATAACCTCCTCCTTGGGGGATGGACAACAGAGAAGTGGGCAAGGGGAGACATCAGACAGTGTGAGATGTGACAAATAATAATAATTTATGAACTATGAAGGGTTCATGAGGGAGGGGGGAGAGAGGAGGAAGGGGGAAAATGAGGAGCCAATATTAAGGGCTCAAGTAGAAGGTAAATATTTTGAGAATGATGGTGGCAACAAATGTACAAACGTGCTTACACAACGGATGTACATATGGAGTGTGATAAAATTGTACGGGCCCCAGATAAAATGATTTAAAAATATCTCACCTTTAACAAGGGCTCAAATGGAATGTAAATGTTTAGAAAATGATGGCAACATATGCACAAATGAGCTTGATACAATTGATGTATGGATTGTTAAAAGAGGTGTAAGAGCCCCCAATAAGATGATCTTTAAAAAAAGTAGTGTCTCAGTCTTATTGCTTGATTTCTATTCATTCCTTCAATTATACAGAAATATATATACCATGAACCCTATGCTAACATTTAAGTTAAAGAGCTGAACATAACATTTCAAAGGGAAGTTCAAGAAGACAAAGCAAAATATTATAATGAACTGTGAAAAGACCTAGAGCTTGAAAACGTAAAGGGAAGAATACATTCAGTATATTTTAAACTGAAAGAAAAAAAAAAGTCAAGCCATGACTTGCGGTGCTGGAAGGTTTTAAGGGAAAATATTGAATGATGCAGGAAGCATCAACAAAAATGGAAAGAATACACAGTCACTGAACCAAAAAGAACTACCATTTGGGGCAGTAGCATGTAAGTAGTATATAAATACCATATATGTATATTGGTAGCAATAGGACTGAAGGAAGAAATCCAAGCTGCATTGAAATCATTAGCCTAAAACAAGGGTCCTGGAATTGATGGAATACCAATTGAAATGCTTCAACAAGCTGATGAAGCTCTGGAAGGACTCACTGGTCTATGCCAGGAAATTTGGAAGATAGTAAGCTGGCAAATTTATTAAGCAAGAGTCATGTGTGTACAAGAAAAATGACATAACAAAATGTTGAAATTAAACATCAATATCATTGATATCACATGTAAGTAAAATTTGCTGAAGATCATCCAACCAAAAGTGTAACAGAAAATTGACAGGGGGCTGACTTAGGTTCAGGCTGGATTTAGAAGGGGGCATGGAACGAGTGATGTCATTGCTAATGTAAGATGGCTCTTGGCTGAAAGCAGAGAATACCAGAAAGATATTTACTGTATATACTTGTGTATAAGCTGAGTTTTTCAGCACAATTTTAATGCAGTTTTTGTGGTAAAATTAGGTGCCACGACTGATATTTGGGTCAGCTTATAGTCGAGTATATATGGTTCTTGTATTTCATTGACTAAGTCAAGGCATTTGACTGTGTGGATCATAATAAACTGTAGATTGTCTGGGGGGGGGGTGGGAATTCAAGAACACTATATTGTGCTCATCTAGAACTGTTACATGGACCCAGAGGCAGTTGTGTGAACAGAACACGGAAATATTACATCTTTTAAAATTAGGTAATGTGCGTGTCAGGGTTATATCCTTTCACCATACTTATTTAATCACTCTGCTGAAAAAACAGAGGCTGGAGTATATGAAGAAGATTTGGGTATCAGGATTGGAGGAAGGTTTATTACATATGTTGATATACTTTACATATGCTGATGACATAGCCTTGCTTGCTGAAAGTGAGGAGGACTTGAGGCACTTGCTGAGGAAGAACAAGGATTACAGCCTTCAATAAGAATTACAAGTCAATGCAAAGAAAATCAAAATCCTCACAACCGACCAATAGGTAACATCATGACAAATGGAAAAAGATTGAATTGTCAGGTATTCTGTCTTGCTATATTTACAATCAGTGATCATGGAAGCAGCAGTCAAAAGATAAGTAACATATTACCTTAGGTAAAACTTCTGGAAGATCTTGTTTCTGCAAAAAGACCTTGCTTGAGAACTAAGGTGAGCCTTATGTAAGTCATAGTATTTTCAATTGCTTCATAGGCAGGTGGAAGTTGGACTTAACTATGTAGAAAGTAGACATGGTGGTGTGAATTTGTGGGAGTTCTTCTCTGATTGCTTCAGTTTAGTCAGGGAAGAAGGAAGAAACAAGAATGAGAATGGACAAGGAATGAATATCTACTATAAGACTTTTGTAACTAGTGTCCAATCACTCAATTTATGGATCTACAAGTTAACAATTCATGCATTAGAGACTAATAAGATGTCCTTCAAGTGTATAAAATCCTTTGTACATACATGCAAACATATATATGAGGATGGGGAAATAGATCTAAGTGTCTACATTTATAGGTTTAGTATTAAGGTGGCGGAAGGACCTTGGGCCTCTACTCAAGCACTCCCTCAATGCATGAATACTTTCTTTTATTAAATTGGCACTCTATGATGCTCACTCTCCTGACACAACTGCTGAAGCCAAAGCGGGTGAACAAGTAAATGTGGTGAAGAAAGCTGATGGTGCCCAGCTATCAAAAGAGATAGTGACTGGGGTCTTAAAGGCTTGAAGATAAACAAGCGGCCATCTAGCTCAGAAGCAACAAAGCCCACATGGAAGAACACACCAGCCTGGGTGATCGAGTGGTCCCAAAGGGATCAGTTATCAGGCATCAAAGAACAAAAAATCATATCATTGGCTGCACACCTCCATGATAGGATCGCTGAAGACAAATGGGTGCATAAGCAAATGTGGCGAAGAAAGCTGATGGTGCCCGGCTATCAAAAGAGATAGTGTCTGGGGTCTTAAAGGCTTGAAGGTGAACAAGCGGCCATCTAGCTCAGAAGCAATAAAGCCCACATGGAAGAAGCACACCAGCCAGTGCAATTACGAGGTGCCAAAGGGACCAGGTATAAGGCATCATGCAAAAAAAAGATATATGTATATATATGTGTGTGTGTATGTATGTATATATATATATATACATACATACCATATTGAATGAAGGGGGGAAGAGCAGAGTGGAGACCCAAGGCTCAAGTGTCGCCCACTAAAGATCCCTTCATAGAGGGGTTTAGGAGAGGAGATGGGTCAGTCAGGGTGCGAGGTAGTTCCAATGAAGAACACAGCTTTCCCCAAGATCCTGGATGCTTCCTCCCCCCAACTACCATGATCCGAATTCTACCTTGCAGGACTGGATAGGGCAGAGGTTGTACACTGGTGCATATGGGGGCTGGAGGCACAGGGAATCCAGGGTGGACGATACCTTCAGGACCAAGGGTGTGAGGGGCGATGCTGGGAGAGTGGAGGGTGAGTGGGTTGGAAAGGGGGAACTGATTCTAAGGATCCACATGTGACCTCCTCCCTGGGAGATGGACAGCAGAGAAGGGGGGGAAGGGAGACTCTGGATAGGGCAAGATATGACAAAATAACAATGTTTAAATTACCAAGGGCACATGAGGGAGGGGGGGGATTGTAAACAATAAGATCCAAACACAGAGGAGGGAACAGGACCAGCGCCTAAATTCTAGACGCCCAGTTTGTGGAAAGCTGTAGATGATAGCGGAAGTCCAAAATCCGCTGGCAGGGTCCTTGTGTGCATTGAGTCCCTGGTAAATCCCCACGGGGTGTAGCCTCGGAAGGTTAATAGCCCGACTAGCAGATGAGGTGCTCTGTAAAGAGGTTCTCAGCAACGTGCTAGTCTAGAAATATAATAACTTGCCATTAGATTTCCCTTCAGATCCGCTTTCAATTGATCCTAGATTTTAAACATTGTTTGATTTTTCTTAGATTGAGGTCTCTCAGTGTTTAACATGATAATTATTGCTGGTCCCTTTTCTCCCTTCCTTCTGTTCTTTGTCCTTGCTTCACATGCTTTTCTGTACAGGGAAACCAGCCAACACCCACAGGTACAAGAAGGAAGAGAATGTTCCAAAGTTGATGGTGGTGACCCCTTCTTAATACGACTGAACTATTGAATTGTATGCTGTGAACAATTACCATTATAGCTCGATGAAACTATTTAAGAATTTTCTCAAGTATTTCAGTTAGTGATAAATGCGAGAAAAGTTGCTAAGCTACTTTTTGTATCTCATTTCAGTGGAAGCAGTCCTCACAGGGGTTGCTTTAGAATGAATCAGCAGTTTTTGAATTGATATTATATCTTATAGGTAGTGTGAGTAAGCTAGTTAGCAACTCTAAGAAAAGTCTGAAATACATAAACTTGAGTTAAAAGTAAGTGTAAATCTGTGCATTGTATATAAAGACCTACTGTATTCTCTTTGCCTCTTAATGAAAATTTTCTTACAATTCTGTTCTAGGATCCAGGTTCTCATTACTAAGAAACGAGGATGCAGAACACCAAAGCTTTTCTCTGTTGCTAATCAGGCATAGAGGAATGAAAGAGGTCAACTATTCAATATAAGCAAAGGCACAATTTTCTCATACTTAATAAAAATGATAGCATTTTATAGCACATTTGTTTAAACCAAATTTGCTAATCTGATTTGATAGAAAGGAACTGCGTAAAAGATTAATATATTGGACTAGTGTCTCTAATATAATTGAAGACTTAGATTTGCACATCATATTAGTGGCTTTCATGCTCTTTGTGCAATTTTCTGATGGAATTAGTGCCACCTGCAACACACGCACAACTTCTTATATTATCAGGAGAAATTTTACTATAAATAAGCAAGTTTATACTTTTTTTAAACATGCTTTTGAGTGCATTGATTTCCTAATTTGAAGAGAATGTCACTTCACTGAAGACAATGATTTTGTGCTTTCTTCAACTCCAAAGATTACGCCCACTTCAGCAGCACAGGTGACGTTTTTGTCCCTGTATCCTCCACTAATCAGGAATAGTATTTTTACTTTCTTTTGTTTGTTGTTGTTGTTGTTATTGTTTTTCAGATACCTTCATGTTCATTTGCCTCAACCTTTGATATGAATATTTCTGACATTGTGAGCTTGATGGTCAGAATGGTTATATAATTTCTGATCCCTAAAAAAGGATTTTTTCAAATAAATCTTATTTACTCAACTGGAAATAAAGATCATGGGAGTGGATTAGTATGCATTCAAATTGTCCATTGAATGGTCCCCTCCTGTTCTCAGTATCAAGTCTAAACTCCCTAGCATGGCCCATGAGCCAGCTCATGTGCTGGCCAGGCTCATTATCACTCCAGTCTCATGTCCTGCCATTCTCTTCTTTTTCTCCCCCTGGTTCCATGTCTTACCGAACTACCTCCAAGTCCCCTAAAGACGTCAGGTTATATTTCATAACTCTTGTGACTTTGCACAGCTGGCTTTTCAGAGTGAGCTTCCTTTGAGAGCTACTTCACGACCTTCCTTCTATTCTGATAGGTGTTCTCCTCTGAGTGAGGACCTTGCCCATTCCACCTTCACCATGGATGGAAGTTCCTGTCTCTAGAAGTTACTATGACCTCAATTACAACTCTTGGTCCATGGTACAATAATTACATACTTGTATGTCTCTCTTTCTTTCTACATTGTGACCTTCTGAAAGACAAAGGCTCTCATCCCTGGATAACTTTTTAGTTTTGACACAATAAGCATTTGGTAAATAAATAAATGAACCAATGATTGAGAGGGTCATTAAGACTATATTCTATCCACTGTAAGTCCTGTTGTCATTGGTTGTAATCCATCCTTGATCTTTGCATGTTAACATACAACCGTTTCTGTCTAACATAATTAATAATTCTTCATCTTTTCTGTCTATGTATCATGTACACATCTGAGGTCATCTGGTAATTAGATTTTCTGCTGTTTGGTGATAAAGCAAAACCTTATGAGACATTATAGACATGATTTGGCAAGGATGTTTCTCTGTTCTCTCTTTCTCTCCTTATTTTAGAAAGGCAAATATAATTTACACCTATATTAGTAGTTATGCTAGAGAAGGCATCAGTAGGGAGTCCTTGTCAATAGATTGTGAATTTCTTTTATTGCATACATGATATTTTCAGAACTATGTAAGTTGAAGGATCATACTCAAGTGGTAGAGTCCATCAGTCCCAAGAAGCTTCCCATAGTGGACACAGAATTCAGATACTGTGGAGAAGGTAGAGCTGTGGTGTGGACACTATGGTGTCTTCTAGGGTCTTTAAGCACTTCTAAACAAATACACATTCATTTAGTCCCATGCTTTATTATGTACCACATGTCAACTCCCCAAAGAACAATGCATCTGCCTTGGAAGGAGTACAACCAAAAAACTCCTTATAGGTAAGGATGGTGATACAACTTCTCATGTTCTTTGGCTATATTATCAGGAGAGACCAGTCCCTGGAAAGAACATTATATTTGGTAGAGTACAGGGACCCTTGACATGATGAACTGACACAGTGGGTTGAAGCATCTCCGTGGTGAGGAGAGCATAGGACCAGGGGGTGCTCAGTTTGTTGGACACATGGTTGGGAGGAATTGGATAGTACTAGACTCTACCTAGCAACAACCACAAGGACAGCAGCATTTGATCAATGTGCCAAGATCTTCTGTAACGATAGTACACTCGACGAGCTGTTCCAGTGGAGCTAGAGTGAGGGCGATTTCCCGCACATGAATGACGCAGTAATGCAAGGCGCTTCTTGGAAGAGATGGCAACATTCTCAAACGGGGGTTGTATTGCATTTAGATAATTTCCCCACAAAGAATCAAATCTGAAACTGTAATAGCAATCAAGGAAAAACATATTAGTTCCTCTCTATTTTTTTCACATGTAACTTCCTTACTCACTCCTCTGAATATTATGCTATGTGACATACAGAAATGATTATTTCACTTTGGCTTCAGATATAGATTTTCCTCTAGCCTGAGAAACAACATGATGTATTCAAATATACAAAACTAAAAAGGTATTACATAATTAAACTTATCTTGTAGTTTCTCCCAAAGTGGTTAAGCGAAGGAATTAAAGGAAGTCAGAAACAAGCTTTTGATTTGTACTTAACCTCCCTTGGGCAGACCAATATCCTTAGCTTACGGGTGCAGCATGAATGAATGAGTGATGGAGTAGGCGGCTACAACACTTTACAGTGCTCTGTGTGACAGCCTGCTTTAGACTGCGTGGAGCTTTACCGTCTCCAGTGTGAGGGCTTGCTGCTGAAACAAGAGCTCACTCTCCTGGCACAGACTCTCATTCAATAGCACACCTTTGGAGCCGGCCACTTCCTCCTGTGTTTCACAACCTCTGGTCTCCCGCGACAGATAAGCTCAGCGTCACCTGAAAAGTGGGGCACTGTGCATCCTGCTTGTGCTAGTCCAGGCTCCATTGAAGGCTCTGTGCAACATACCAAACTCCAAATTTACTTCCGTTATTTGAACTAGGTTCAGAAGATTTAAATAGAAGAGCCTTTTCCATTTCATAAAGCAAAAGGTACACTCTCAAAAATATAAACTTTAGAGGACTTTTTTCCTCTGCAGCTTGCATGTGCAATTTTTACTCGATTTTTCAGAGTGCTTTTATATCGTAAATATTGCTCACAATCTGTCTCTGTGTGGGGTAATATTCTTTCTCTCTTAAAGCTGAGGGAAACACACTCTGAGCAGACATGACTAGCTTAAGATTATACAGTCATTAAGTATCTGCAATCAGGATTCTGAGTGGCACTTCTGATCTCAGATCAATATTTTTTCACTCCAGGATATGTAACACACACTGTGTAAATGTAAATATATATTCTGAAATATACAGCTATACTCTCCCATCTAAATTTTCCAAATAATTATTAAAGTGGCAGATTTAAAAGTGAATGCCCCCCCACCAACCAGGTGTTCCTGATGTCTTCTTAAAACCAAACAATAATTTAGCTTAATTAACAAAATTAGGTGTCTTTAAGTTATGGTCTTTGAAGGATTATTTCTATAGGATCCAACTGACTATAGCAACTTAAAAGATGAGATAGGGACTTTAGGAGGCAGTGCATTTATGTTACTCAAAGAACAACTCAGAAAAGGAGGATGAGAACAGCTACACAGTCCAGTCTGGAATGATGTCAGTAAGTTGTATACATAGAAACTGTTGAATTGATGTGTGCTTTGCTATGTGTTTCCTCAACAACAACAACAAAATAAATGAAATCAGTGTTTTAAACATGAATGTCCCCAATGAGTCACTCACTCACATAACCATCGAGTTGATTTCAACTCACAGTGATCCTGAAGCGTCGTTCTATTACCCACATCCATGTAGAGTCCCTTCCCCACCCTTTGATACTACTGTCTTGTCCCTCCCACCCCCACGAAGAACCTGGAATGAAATGAAAATGACCCAGTGGGTCTTGATCAGAAGAAGGCTCATAGCTTCGATTTCCGTCTCAAATAGCACTCACCCAGGGATAATCCAGGTACCCTCTAGAAAGTTGGACTACATTGAGATGACAATGTCCAGAGGAAGCCCAAATCAGTCATGTCAAGAAACAATATGGAGAGACAGATACCAAATACACTGTTCCAGCCATGTTAGTCCATGTGCCAGAAATAGAGGTGAAGAAACCTTCGAGACTCAGTGTCTTCCCCTCTCTGACTGCAATCATAGGAGAGACCCATCAAGCAATGGCAGCTCAGCTGAACCAAGATAGTCCATAGAACGACAGAAGAAAAGATAAATTGTTATTTCAAATATCCTAGTCTTGGTTGACTTGATATGCAGCAAGAGATAACAGAAATAGTAAGGTTCAAGTTTGTGTACTTTCCTTTGAAAATTACATTATGTTTTATATATTCTCAAAACTAAATGAGCAAACAAAGAAGCAAGGAAAACTATCAAAACTTAAGCGATCATTTTATTAAAGTGGTTTTGAAAAACAAAACAAAACAAAAAAACCCCATCTATCCACCAATAAAAGATGATGCATCCAGGGTGCAGTGCAGCACTGATGAGACACCCAACTACCTTTTAGTTCTTTCATATTTCCCCCCCTGGAGGAAATATTAGTTTTACCTCATCAATATTGTGAGACCTGCGCATGTTCATTTGTATAATTAAGATCATTCGATGTATGAAATCTAAGATAGATAAATCCTTCAGAAATAGTAATGGGAGTAATGATTCCCTGAAAGTACAAAAAGAGAGGGAGTGGACTATCTTATCAAGGATGCTTTTATCACAAACAGGATGGGAAAATCAAGAATCTAATCTCTACCTGGAGCAGATATTTTACTTTATTTGCAGTTTCCTCTAGTATCCTGCTTGCTAGCTCCAGAGATCTGTGCTCATGACGATAGATTCACATTCCATAAGATCAAGGGTCCTCTGTTGAAACACAGACCATGGTGTACAAAAGTTTATGAATTGTGTTAGCAATTGAGGAACTGCACACGCAGCCATCCTGGTGCTAGTGTTGAGAGGAATGTATTGTCATCTGACTCTGATTCGGGAGTCTAAAGCCTTTCAGAAGCATTTGTGGGACTAATGCTTATGAGGTGGGAAGTAAGAAAGAATCTCAGATTCTTCAGAGTTCTTAAAAATTAGTTGAGCTCATTTGCTAAATCAATATAATTGTTCAGTCATTGTTAAGATTTTAAAAATTAATATTAGATATCATCTTGTTCAACTCACTGAAACTCTCCCAGATCTTGTTTCATTTGGGTTAATAGGGCATGAGTGAAATCCCTCATATTTGGTAATGCTAATGGTAAAAGTGATTCTTACCTTGACTGGTTGAGCTGAACTCTGTGTTCCCAATGGTAATTCTTCATTTTACAGCGCTCATATGGGACGCCCAGCAAACTGACCAGATCCTTTGGATGTCGAAGGGTCAAAAAAGGGTAGTGGACTCTAAGAAGACTTTATGGAGTCTGGAAGCAGAATTTCCAGTGAAGAATAGAATTTCTGAAATTGATACTCCACAAGAGCTGATTTGTCTTCAGATGCTCATCAAGTAGTTGGGTCCCATCAGCATTTTTTTTTGCATTAAATGTTTAATTGTGAGAAAATCACACATTAATATGTAGTTGTAAGAATCAATGCCAAGAGATATCCTGTGTCCTTTCCCCACATTCTCCTATTGGTAATATCTTGTAAAACAGTACAGCATCACGACCAGTATGTTGATACATCAAAATAGAGGTTTTCAACACCTCAAGGATTCCTCACATGGACCCTGTAGAGTCATGCCTACTACTCTCCCACACCCACTCCCTCCTTATCCTCCAAACCAAACCAAATCAAACGCACTGTTCTTGAGCTGATTCTGACTCACTGTCACCCTATAGGACAGTAGAACTGCCCCTGTGGATTTCCAAGGCTGTCACTTTATGAGGGTGGAAAGTCTCATCTTCTGCGAAGCAGCTGGTGGTTTCCAGCTGCTGACCTTGTTGTTAGCAGCCTGACATGGAACCCCCCACACCCCCCAATGTCCTTGTGGCCATTTATAGGATGTTAGAGATGAAGTGACCTTTGGGGATGAACTTTTCTTATTTAATTAGTCATAATTGACTTTTCTTACTTAGCATAGTTCCTGACATCCATTCAGATTGTTACATATATGTATGCATTGTCCTTTTATATCATTGAGTAGTATTTCATGGTATTCACATATCACAGTTTGTTCATCCATTCAGCCATTAGAGGACACTTGGTTTGCATCCAATTTGGGCTATTATGAAGATAGAGTCCATAAGCATACTTGTATAAGTTTTTGTATGAATATATCTCTCAATTTTAGGGGGGAAATGCTCAAGGGTACAATTATTGGCATGCATGGTAATTGCATCTACATTTTGTTATTGTTTTTAACAACTGGGCAAATGGTTTCCAAAGTGGCTGTAGAAGATTATGAGGGCACTGGTGATCTGGTGGTTATACGTCAAGGTCAGCAGTTCTAAGCCACCAATGTCTCCGCAGGAGAAAAACAGGGCTTTCTGCTCCCATAAAAGTTATAATCTCAGAAACTCACAAGGGCAGTTCTATCCTGTCCTATAGGGTTGCCATGAATCAGCATTGACTTGATAGCAGTGAGTTTGTTTTATTGTTTTTGTTTCTAGAATTTTATACTCCTAGAGGTGTTATGTCTGTTGTCTAATTTAGTTGCATTCTTACCAACACTAGTGTTGTCACTAACCATTTTGATAGGTGTGTAAATGTGTATAATTACAGTTTTAATTTAAATTTCCCTTATGGCTGATGACATGATGGCAGTGCAGTTAATGGATAATGATATTTTGATTTGAAAATATTTTAATGTGATTATTTGCCATCTGTATATTCAGCACATCTTCTTTGGGAAAAAATTTCTTTATATCTTTTGCCTATCTTCTCACTTGATCATTTTCTGTGAAGTTTGTAGTCTTTAGAATATAGTCTAGATTCTAGTTTTTTGTCTGTATTTGATTTGTAAATATTTCTTCCCACTCTCTGTCTTGTCTTTTTGAAAGAGTCTTTCATAGAACAAACATTTTTAAGTTTTGATGAAGTTTCAATAACTCAACTTCTTTTATATTGATTGTGATTTGGGTATCTATTTCAGAAAATATCACCTTGCTCTAGATCCTTAGGTCTGTATATTTTGTGATGTATATTTAAATTTGCAATCCATATTGAGTTAATTTTTCTATTAAGTGGAAGATGGTAAAAAAGTAAACCGACAGCTTTGGAAACGCTGTGGTGCAGTTGTACTTTGTCTAGAGAGGCTTTGAATTAGGATAAAGTAAATAGCAGTCTTTTTATAGCTTTTTCTATAGCTATAAAAACTCTTCCTGGGATTTTAATTGAAATTGGGTTATGACTTTATCAATTTGGGATAAATTGACAGTGTTTTTATGTTGATTTCTAGAATAATCTACGAACATAGTATGGGTGTCCATTTATTTAGATCTTGTTTTGTTAGCACTTTTCATTTTAGTCTCAAGGTTTGTACATTTTTTGTTAGATATTTTTTAAGAATCATAAATTACTTCATATTTTTATCAGTGTTTGCATATATAGGGGTATGCCCCCCCCGCCCCCAGTGGCTTTTCACTGGGAGGAGCAGAGCTTTCCTAGTGCACATTTTTCCTGCTAGGCGAGCATCTGGCAACTTGCTCTGAGTTAGCGAACTCAGTGGCATTGCCTGTGAAGGTTCTGCCTGGTCACAGTGAACTGTTTGTTAAAAGCAGTTTCATTCGAGCCTTGTGTGTGTGTGTGTGTGTGTGTGTGTGTGATGGCCAATTTACGAGAAGAACATGTAGCTGTGAAAGTTTCTTTCTTGCTTGGGAAAAATGCCACAGAAACTGTTGTGATGCTGAACACAGCTTAAGGGACAGCACTATGGGAAAAAACCTCACATTTATGAATGATTTTCTCCTTTCAAAAAAGGTGAAATATTATTGATGACAAGCCTCTTTCTGGACATCCATCAACTTCCTGAACAGACAAAAACATTGACTTGGCATTTGGAGGTTGATCCACCAGGTCAGACTGTGAATCAAGCTTTCTATTTAGATGTTCTTAAAAGATAGCGTGTGTTAGTCTGGGTGGACTAGAGAAACAAGTCCAGAGACACTCATATGTGTGCAAGAGAGAGCTTTATATCAAAGAGCAATCATATATTGAGAAATCATTCCAGCCCCGTCGCGATCAAGTCCATAAATCTGATATTAGCCCATAAATTCCTCTTCAGATTCACACAGCACATTCAATGATGCCAAATGCAGGAAGATCACAGGCCAGTGGGTGGAAAGTCCTGTGGATCCAATGACAATGGATCTATCATCAGGCTTTCACTACCATCAGCATTGGCTCCATGTAGCTTGTCAATAGGAAGGTGTAGCAGAGAGAGTGCGTCCTGCATCCAGGGAGGAAGAGAGGCTGTGACCTGATTGACAGGCTAGACTCCACCCCTTCATTCTACTTATTAAGTTGATGTGAAATTATGTAACTACCACATAGTGTAACAAAAAAAGACCTAATTCGTGGCAGATGAGGGACTGGTTTTGCCACCACGACAATGTACCTGCTCACGCAGCATCTCAGTGCACCAGTTCTTGGCAAAAAACAGCATGCCTCTCTTGCCCTATGCACCTTACTCACATGACCTCGCTCTATGTGACTTCCCTTTGTTTCTGAGAATGAAGAGGGACATGAAAAGACAGCGATTTGACAACATAGAAGAGGTGAAGAGAAAAATGAGGGAGCTGCTGTCAGCCATCCAAACAGATAAGCTTGAAAAATGAAATAGCAGATTTGACAAATGTATTAAGTGTAATGGAGAGTACTTTGAAGGTGATAAAGCTGTTTTGTAAAAACCTTTAAATACATAGCTTTGGGTAGGAAAAAAACTTCCATTTTTCTGGGTACCCCTTCATATCCTGCTACTAAGTAGAAATAAAGTAGATTTTTGTATGTTTATCTCACATCCTAAGATGTTGCTAAACTCATTTAATAATTCTAGTATATATTTATACACACATATCTTGATGTTGTATTCATAGATACACATTTTTAGATATTCTATGTGCACCATAATGACATCCACACATAAGAAATGTGCTATACCTTCCTTTCTCTATGAGTGCCAGCTATTTCTGTCGTACATAATGTTGCTGTGGTTAGATTTTCCAGTATTTTGTTGAATAGCAGTGGTGAGGAAAGACATCTCCGCCTTGTCCAAAATCTCAAGGGGGAAAACATGCAGTCTGATCATGAAATATTATGGTAACTCTGGGTTTTCTCTAGGTATTTTTCATAAAATTGAGGATATTTGCACCAATTCCTATTATTTCCCTCAGTGAGCTTTTCATGAATGTTGTTTTTGTAAGGTGTCGTTCAGTCAGTTCTGACTCACAGCAGCTCTATTTCCAGTGGGATAAAACACTGCTCAGTCCTGTGTGATCGTCACAAATGTTCTTATATTTGAGCCCCTGGTTGCAGTCACTGTGCCAATTCATTTATTAAGTGCTACCCTCTCTTTATTCCTGCCCTTCTCCTGAAAACATGTCCCAAGTCCACGAGACCAATCTTGCCACCTTTACTTCTAAGCAACATTCTGTACATCTTCCGAGATGGCTTTGTCTCTTCTTCTGGCCGTCCATAGAACTTTCAGCGCCACAATTCTTCACCAGCATTGTCATTCAGATGCATCGATTCTTCTGCTGTCTTCCTTATTCCCTGTCCAACCTTCACGTGCATTCAGCACATTGAAGATAACATGGCTTGGGGCAGGTGAAAGCAGGCAAAGCACTTAGTCCACTAAGTGACATCCTTGCCTTTTAACACTTTCAAGAGGTTTTGTGCAGCAGATTTACTTACGCAGTGCAATGTGTCTTTTGAATCTTGACTGCTGCTTCCATGGACGTTGATTGTGGATCTAAGTAAGATGGAATCCTGCACAATTTCAACGTCATGCTCCATCAGTAAGTGACCGTCCCGAGTGCTTTTCTCCACACTTTCCATCACAATGGCGGACTCGACTGTGAGAAAGCCGCTCTCTCGAGATTGTACTTTGAAGACCTTCAACCCTAGAGGCTCATTTTCTGGCACGGTCTCTGACCTTGTTCGGCTTCCATTTTCCTGGATAGGTGTTGCGTTTGTCACAAGTTTTCTCTGCATTAACTTCATAGGAACAGGTGATTTTTCTGTTTGCTCTGTTAACATGATGGATTGCATGGATGGGTTTGCAAATACGGAATCATTTTTTTCCCCTAGAATAAACCTTACTTGGTTATGGTATATAATTGTAAGTACTTCTATAAATTGTTGAATTCCATTTAATACTGCTTTAAAAATTCCCGAGCTGCATGCATGAGTTATGTTGGTCTCCCTTATTTCTTTTTTCCTTTCTATTGTTGACATTTTGTCCTGGATCTGTTATTGGGCTAAATATTAGCTTTACAAAATGAATTGATGAATAGTGAAGAGTCTCTTCCAATTCTTTCTGATGGAGAGATAGTGGAAACTGAATTTTTTGGTGTTGGAGTAATGCTGCTTCAAGAGTGATGCTCCTCATTGCCTCTGCTCCCAAATTGTGGAGATGATAGAGTTTAAGTCTTCTTCAAATGATGGGAGAATTCGTCAGTGAAACCGTGTGGAGCTGGAGCACTCCATGTGGTTCTCATTGTGCAAGTGCGGGTAGATTGTGTCTTTGAAGAGATTGGCTTATATGACCTAAATATTCCCTTAGTTTTTCTTCATCTGAGATGTTTTAAATGTCATCTACATTTCTGAAAAATTTTTCGTTCAATATTTAAAATATTTTGTTCTCAATGCCTTCTGACCTGCGTGGTTTCTAGTGAGAAAACTACTCTAATTCTAATTGTTTATTTCTTCTAGTTAAGGTGTGATTTTCCAATGGCTGTTTAAACTTTGTAATTTTGTCATTCACTTTGGAAATTTAATGATTATTTGTCTTACTGTATGTTTTGAATGTATCTTTGCTTCCAGTACACTGGGCTACTTGAATCTGTATTTCTTGCCAGTTTTCGAGGTTTTCTGCATTACATGTCTGAGGGGTCCTCATCCCTACTCTTTTCTGCTCTGCTGACAGGACTCTGATGATACAAGTTCATCGATTCTTTTCTTGGTTCCTTCTACTCTGCTGTCGAGCCCATTCATTGAGCTTTTATTCCAATGATTGTGTTTTCTAGTCCTACAGTGTCTATTTAGTTCTTCTCTACATCAAGTTTATTTACTGAGATTTCCAATGTCTTAATTGAGATTTTCTATTATCTTATTTTTTAAATGTGCCCACAAATGTGCATTTCAGAATTTTTGCATAGCTACTTTAAAATCTTTGCCAGGTAATTCTAAGATTTCTGTCATCTTGGTTTCATCATCTATTGACTTAAATAACCTTTTGTGATCATCATGGTTTAGGATATAATGAGTGATTTTGCATCGTAGTCTTGACATTTGGTCTGAATCGCTGGGTCTTAGTTCAACTTTCTCTTTCAGCTGGTTTCCTCTGTCACCATTCTGGCAAGGAATGAACTGGTGCTGTTTTGTTCTGACGAGGTGGTAGTGGAAATCTGAGTCCTTTGCTTAGATCCACTGACGTTTGAAAGGTCTTTTCGCATTAATAATCCTTCTCTAATCCACTATCCAATGCTATAGTGTGAAAATGCATGCAAAGAAATCATTTCCACAATGTGTTCTCCTTTCCCGGAAATATATAAAATCCTTAAATTAAAAAAAAAATTATAAAAATGAAACTGCTTATCAACTTCCTTATCAGTTTATATGACCATTCCACCCTTGAGAACTTCTCTGCTAGACACTGCCATTTCTAAAGTACAGTTTAGAAACCTATATTTGAGGAAATATTTCAGTAGCTGAAGAAATTCCTCAATTGCTATTTTAAAAGTCCCATTGTGCACCAAGTCAATACCAATAACTGAAACGATCTCAATAGAACTGTTTAATCTTAAGCATATAGAAACCACTCAAGCAGAAGAGAATATAAAATGTGCTAGTAAAGAGCAAGATGGAAAAAAGACTAATACGTTCAGGCTAGACATTGAATTATATACAAATTAGACACCAGCATATAATGGGACCTTTTCTGTAAATTTGGCAAAAAGTGATGTGACTCTAAAATTCTATACCAATAAAACTGTGTTTCTCTGGGAAAGAAAGCTATGGGTGTACTTAAGACGAAAAGTAGCGACAGTGTATCATTCCTAAAATAAATAAACAATGAAATAATTAAAGATATAATAAATCCAATAGTGACACTGAATTAACAATACAATTTTAAATTCATATATGAAGAACTCTTAGTGTAAAAGAATCTGCATGAGAGCACATAATTAAAAAAATAAAAACACAAAATTAAATAAAGATTGTTGTAACTACAAGTAGCCTAAAACAGCAATAAGGTTTGAAAGAAGAGAGATGTAATATTAGAATAATAGTCTTCTTATGGCTTGTTTTGTTTATAAAAATTTTAAAAATATCAGAATAACAATGTGTGCTTGAACTTGTGGGGGAAAAGAGAGGAGTTCATTGGTCATGTCAATAGCTTTTATTTATCTTTGTAGTCGATGATGCTAAAGACAGAGAAAACTTTTAAAACACTTTTCCCTTGAATTTTAAAATTTCCATGACTAAAGATAGGATGCCTAAATCCAAAGTTATGAGAGGAATAAATCAATGAAAACAGTAACCAAATAAAGACACAAACACACAAAACAAGAAAGCATTAAAAAAATCTATAAACACATGACATTATAGACAAATATTGCCAAGCATATATGTTGTGGTATTAAAATAAATAGGAATAACTCACAATTTTAAGAATAAAATTTAATGAAAAGTTTAAAAATTAACTACATATTTCCTAGAAAAAAAGTATACCTAAGACAAATAAAAGAAAATTTTCAATTAATGATACCCAAAATGGTCTAAAGATAGACATACATATAGCATGAAACAAAATATGTTGCCTTTGGTATCATACAATGTGAACTGCTATTACAAGGCTTTGTGTAACAACATGGCATTGAAATGTTTGAAGAAAATCTTTTAGCCACAGGAGGAATAAAGATGATGCAACAGTAGAAGGAATTTTAATTTACTTATTTTTCATCATTCCTGTACAAAAGGGCTTTTAACATAAGTACCACAAACTTATAAAAAATAAAAATCAGTGGACAAAATTAAAGCATAGTGAAATAGAATTTTAAGCAAAAAAGTAATTATATAGAACTCTATTCTTAATATTAAAAATTTTCAGATAAATAAAATGTAAGTATGGCATCTAAAATGATTTTGTTATAATTTTTACCTGTAAATAATATAATGTAGTCAAAGTGTACTCAGATGAAAATTGTGTTATTTATTTTCCTAAAATATCCATATGTAAAATGTTTTAAATAATAAGAATTCAAAAAAAACTACAAAAAGAAAGTTGTATAAAAAATAGAACTGAAAAATAAACTCAATAATTTGTTATGTTAACTAAGAAATATATAGTAAAAACTCTAGTTGATTATCAAAAATTATTACAAGAATTACAAGGGATTGTTTGGGTAATTTTAGACATTTAAAATTTTGTACTGAATAGATGCTTCTTTAGAATATAACTTATAAACATTATTCAATGAGAAGTAGAAAAATCAAATATACATAGGAAAAATGGAAAATAAGTGATCCTATGTTCAGATGAATCCCATTAAAAGGTCAAGAAACAACGATGCTCAAATTACCTAAACTACCGTGTAGAAAAAAAACAAAACAAACTAAAGCCAATTTATAAGCTCTTCATCAAGGTAATATAATTGATGATTTAATGATTTTATCCCATTTGTCTACTGGAATGTTAATCTTATTCTTATGAACAAGGAAAAGTTGCTTTATATATATTTTCATTTATGTTCAAGAAAGTTCTGCCAGGCCTTATTTACCTTTTAGAATTATTTTTCACCTTTGCTTCTTTAAACTAATCCACCAGATTAAAATACATGCAAAACAACTTTAAACTGCAGAAATGAACTAATTGAAAATTTGAACTGGCCATAGTTTATCATAGATTTAAAAGAATGAGAATGATCAGTATTACTATTTTTATGTTTGAGAAAATAGACATTCTCTTAAATGAATTTAAGAAGTGCTAATTGGTACAAATATTCAGAAGGGCAACTGCATGCTTAGTTATATGCATATATGTACATACATTAGATACTAAAACTCTTTTCTTTTTGATTCAGCAATTTCGTCTCTAATATTTTATCCCTAAGGGGAGAAACTTAAACAATGTAGTTCCTTTAAAAATATTAATGACACCTATGCCTACATGCATGTTTTTGGTGTTTACTACAGGTAAATTTATTAAAACATAGCATCGACAAATTCCGTAGGACATTTTGCTTTCCCTCCCCGTTGTTCCAGGGCCTGTATATTCTAAACCCCGCAGCTCAAATGCCATGGTTTACAGATTTAAAAAGACTTCTAGTGAATTCCAATGAATGAAGAAAACAAATGTAAAGACAACATTAATAATACACCAAGAAGAATTTAAAACGACCTTAAAACGTCTGTGTTTTAAAAATGTACACTAAAATGCGACCTGAGCTTCCAGTGGCATGAAAGCAACAAAAAGCACCCTCCAAAAACACACTTTTACTTCCGACTAATTTGGAGGCTGAAATTAATTGATCTGCAGGTGGCGGCGTCTCTTCCCCTTCTCCGTTGGCATCAGGAGGCCTCTCCCAGGAAGGACCTCAGCAGAGAGCGAGGTGGTGCGGGTTGCTGCAAACACTAGGCATTGCAAGATTTTGCGTGATACTGTTTGTAATCGAACTTTTCAAGAGTGAATCTGGAAAGGGTTCCTTGTGGCCCATTGAGAAGGAAAAATGTTATAATATACAGGGATGCTTGTCCCTGACAATATAATATTAACCTATTGCAAGTAAGCAACCATTAGCAGGATTCATAAAAGGATCGTTGGTCCTCTGGTTAACATTTATAAAAATTAAGAAAATAAATGGTCGCCTCCTAGTGATTTGGAAACACTATGAGTTATTGTGGGATCATTTCCAATTAGTCAAGTTTATTTCTTCAAAAGTTAAAAATTTCAAGTATAAAATCTCTGAACACTAATACTCAGGTGGTTCTTTTCAACATGTGTTACACCAACATGGAAGGCTCCTAATTAAAGAGATTTCTCTCACTGTCTCTGCAGGCTCGGACTGCCTGTGACTAACCAGGGGAGAGGATGGTGCGCATCAATTTCACGACAGCACGATTTCCAGTATTTTGATAAGGAACACCTTGCGTATTGGAAGTAGTTGACAGGAACATCTGTAAGTTGGGGGTAGCAGGGAAATATGGAATAAAACCCGAAGAGAGGCACGGTGGGGGAAATGGGTGTTTGGAAGAAAAACGAAGGCAGGTATTTTCCTCTCACCGGAACCCTTTTCTGAAGAGGAAGCCTTGCCTGGGCTTGACGCTGTGTGCCTTCCAAACCTTCCGTGTCCCCACAGGACCTCTAAATCGTTGCCAGTTGGGTCCAGCTCTTCTCTCTGATAGCGTCACACCTACAAACACATGCCAGCATAAAGAGAAGGTTTGGCAACTCTTCCCTCCAATTACGGTCTCCCTGTTTCTCTGGTCCCTCAGTGCGCGGCCCACTTCAATCCTCTACTGCCCACAGATGCAAATCCTCCTGGAGTTGCTGGATCCCAAGCAAGCGGCCGAGCAGTGGAGCCGCTTCAGCGTGCACAGAGGCTACTCAAGAAAATGTCGCCCTGCCTTGGCCGATACATTGCACAATTGGAGTGGGGAAAGCTCTTGTTTAGAAAGGTGTAGAGATGGACGACTCTTTGAATGAGCAACTTCAGGGCCAGTCTGGGAAGGGGGGCATGGGCCTGGGCAGCGCATCTCCTTCAAAGAGTTTTCATTTCTAATAAGAGATCTTCCATGATCAATGTGCGCATGCACACACCGCAAAACCACCCACTCAGTCCCTTCTCTCTCCTGCTTTTGGGCTATTTCTCTGCTATTTATATATTTTGAACATCATCATTTTTGTTGCAAACCTATCTGTTAGTGCCAATACCTTACTATTCACCGTGGAAGAAATCTGAAATAAACAACCTTGTCCCCAGTCCCCTCTGGCTCAGTAAAACCAATTACCACTTGAGCACAAAAGTGCCCAGTGAAAAACAAATAAACAAACAAAAAACCTCAAACCTTGGAGCACTGACATTTGGGGGTGGGGGGGGGAGGCTACCGAAGAAGCTTTTATTTGCAAAGGCCCAGGGCTCAAGAAATTTTTTTTTTTTTAAGTCAGCAGAGCCACACTGCTCTTTGGGAACACAGAGGAGCCCAGAGCCCCTGGGACACAGGGGCCACTTCCTTCACTTCCATGGTGAAAGGAAAAATCCGCTGTAATTGCTGGAGTTTATTTTTTCACAGCAGTCTTTGGTGGAAGACCCTTGGCAATCCACACTTTGAAGATTTATACTCGGCAGTTACCAACTCTACTTTTATATATTTGAAATAAAAATAGCTCAGCAGCAATTTGCTGCTGCTTTTTTTTTAACTCTTGTTTTAAAACTCATTCCTTCACTATTTTGAAATACAGAGAACTCTCTCAGTCATCAGCCTTTTTGGATGGCCAAATGTTAATCATAAGAATTTACTTTCTGTGCTAACAAATGTTTTCCTTGGAGATTTTTTTCTTTCTTTTTTTTTTTATCATTTTAAACAGAACTTTAAAAAAATATATAAATTAAATCAGATTGTTGAGAAATTTCCCCGGGGAATAACGCCTTCATTTATAAAATTCTCCAGATCACTGAAATGCTCAAAGAGCATAGAATTCCCACCGAGAGAGGAAAACACTCGCCACGGAGACCTTAAACGAAAGAGCATTTTCTTCTAAGGCGATTTCATTCCAGTGATGGAGACGGCGAATAACAGCGAAGCGGCTATTGATGCAAAACATTCCAAGCCCCAAACGTCTCATGTAGCTTACAGGAGGCCTCCTTTTCACCCAGTTTCTGCAATTGCGCACTGAAGACTACGAGGCGTTTCTCCAGAAGTCTGATCAGCACACTTGATATATGGATTTAGATCAATTTTTTCTTATGGCAAATCTATATGTTATTCTCCGTCTTCATTTGGCACTATTTGCTGAGTGGCTGTTACTCAGGGGCAAAGGTCGCTCTCTGGCGGTCTAAGCCGCCGAGTAATCTGTTACTCCTCATAAGAGGAGCGCGAGATCTTAAATCACACTTGACGTACCTGAGGCACCGCAACTTCATCCATATTTTATCTGCTGTAAATTTAATACCACAGCACTTTTTAGGGTGATGTATTTATTAACTGGCTGGGGATGAGCAGCAGAGAAATTCAGTTTGTTCAGGAAAATAAAATGAAGACAGTCTGACAAGTTTATGAAGTAAGCACAATAGCTATTTATTACTTTTTAAACACACAGTTTGCTGAAATGTCCTTAGCAGTGTTTGTTCAATAAATGCATAATGCTTTCTAAATTGTCTCAGCTTAGTATATATATATGTATATATATAATTTTTCTGTTGAATTTGAATAAAGCTTTTTTCTTAAGATAATATGTCACTCCCTGCTTCCCAGGCTCAGTCTTGGAGGGCTCATCTGCCACCTTTTATGGGAATCATGGCTGCCTTTGCTCTGCATGAACATCCTGGGGAATTGTGGGAAATGGAATCACATTTCGACCTGCTGTAGCCAGTCTGCTACCCAATAAGTCAGTTGAAGAACTGTTTTAAAGTGACAGTTACCATTACCAAGAACACTGCGTTTCTCTGGATTGTTTTGCTTAACTGTTGTTGTTGGTTTCTTTTAAACCTTTCCTGTGTTTCACAATATTTGTGCTCCCAAACCTTCATCCAACCTACAGCTAAATTGCCATCTTCTCTTGAGATGGACAGGCCCGCACCACTTTATTCTCTCTCTGTCTGGTGTCATGAGGCAGGCTTGCAAAGGAGGATCAGGTCTGTTCCATTTATTTGTACCATAATTTAAATGTACCAAAGCTTTCTTTTTCTCTCTTGAAGTCATGATAATACCTCCAGAATCTAAGCTGTCATTTAAAAATTGGTAGATTTTAGTAGAAAGTGGATGGCATTTCATGGCCATTATATCATCTCTTTCTTCGAGCAGATCTGCGGATCCTTTGCATGGTGTCCTTTGGTTTTCCTGTCAGTTGGAGTCCAGGGTTCAGAAATTAGGAAGGGGATGCTGAGAAATTAGGAAGGGGATGCTGAGAAATTAGGAAGGGGATGCTGAGAAAATAATCTGAGAAGCTAGACCATACAAAGAAGAGTTAGACATGTGGATTGGAGGAAAACTCACTGTGGTCGTTAAATCATTTCATGCCAACTTGAAGATATATAAAAGTTTAAGGGTGGAGTGTAGCCTGTCAATCAGGTTACAGCCTGATGGTGAGCATGGTATTCTCATAAGAACGGTCCTGGGAATCTCCCCTCTCTCACACAGCCTTAACCTTCTCGCTGGAAGATTCTGGTTGCTGCCAGATCTCTGGAGATGCGTCCTCCGCCATTGGATCCACAGGACTTTGCAACCACTGGCCTGTGATCTTCCTGCATTCTGCATCATTGCATGCGACTTCTTGAATCTGAAGAGGAACTTACGGACTAGTATCAGACTTCTGGACCTGCATTGGACTGGCCTGGAATTCTTTCTCAATTTTTTGATATGAAGCTCTTTCCTACACATATATGAGTGTCACTGGATTTGTTCCTCTAGTCAACCGGGCCTAACACACTCACTCACACAAACTTGCAGGATGGAAGAGAAGAGAATATGAAGTATTCAGTGGGGAAGTGGGGAAGATCAACAAAGCAAATATTCACCAAATTGGATCAATAAACAACATCATTCTTGATAAATAAAGCTAGAAATTTCCAACGATTGACTCTGCTTGGATGCACCTTTAACACTTATGGATGCAATAGTTAAGAATTCAACAATGTTATATTTATAGGTTTAGTATTAAGGAAACAGATGGACAGTGGGCTCCTGCTCAAGTAATCCCTCAGCACCAGAACACTTTGTTCTAACAATTCGGCTGTCTGAGATGCTCACCTACCTGGCATGATTGCTGATGACAATGTGGTGAAGAAAACTGATAGTGCCCAGCTACCAAAAGATATAGCAAATGAAGTCTTAAAGACCTGAAGATGAACAAGCAGTCATCTAGCTGAGAGACAACAAAACCCACATGGAAGAAGCACAACGGCCTGTCCCAACTCATTCACTGAGGACAAAGTGGGTGCATAAGCAAAAGTTGTGAACAAAGCTGATGGTGCCTGGCTTGAAGAAAATCAGGCAGCCATCTAGCTAAGAAACAACAAAACCCACATGGAAGAAACACACCAGCCTACCCTGACATGAATGCTGAAGACAAAGCAGGTGCATAGTCAAATGCGGTGAAGAAAGCTGATAGTGCCCAGTTATCAAAATATTTAGAATTTGGGGTCCCACAGGCTGGAAGATAAACAAGGGGCCAACTAACTGAGAAACAACAAAGCCCACATGGAAAATGCACACCAGTCTGTGAGATGACAAGGCATCAAGGGGTCAGGTATCAGGCATCAAAGACAAAAAAAAGAAAAAAATCATAGCATTGTGAATGAGGGGAAGTGCAGAGTGGGGACCTAGGGCCCATCTGGGGAAATTGGACATCCCCTTGCAGAAGGGCTGTGAGGAGGTGACGAGCCAGTCAGAGTGTAGTGTAGCAACGATGAAACATATAATTTTCCTCTAGTTCTTAAATGCTTCCTCCACCCCACTATCATGATCCCAATTCTACCTTACATAACTGGCTGGACCGGAAGATGTACACTGGCACAGATAGGAAATGGAAATACAGGGAATCCAGGACAGAAGAGTCCCTCAGGATCGGTGGTAAGAGTGGCGATATCGGGAGGGTGGAGGGAGGGTGAGGGAGAAAGAGGGAACAGATGACAAGGTCTTCATATAACCTCCTCCCTGGAGGATGGACAGTGGAGAACTGGGTGACATCGGATGGTGTAAGATATGATAAAATAATAATTATTTATAAATTATCAAGGGTTCAGAGGGAGGGGGGAGTGAGGAGGGAGGGGACAAACGAGGAGCTGATACCAAGGGCTCAAGTAGAAAACAGGTGTTTTGAGAATGATGATGGCAACATACGTACGAATGTGCTGAACACAAATGATGTATGTATGGGTTGTGAAAAGAGTTGTATGAGCCCCTAATAAAATGAATTTTAAAAAAGAATTCAACAATGTATTATTGCATTGGATAAATTTTATCTACAAGATCTCTTTAAATTATTAAAATCAAAGGTGTCACTTTGAAGAGTAAGGTGCATATGGCCCAAGCCATAGTATTTTCAAATATCTCATGTGTGTGAAATGATTAAGAAAACTCACTGCCAGTAAGTCCATTTTAACCCATAGTTAAAATATAGAATACAGACCACACACTAACCCATTGTCAAACCCTATAGACAGGGTAGAGTTGCCCCTATGGGTTCCCAAGACTGTGAATCTGGTTGGGAGCAGAAAGCCTTGTCTTCCTCCTGCAGAGTGGCTGTGGGTGGCCAACTTCTGGCTTTGCAGTTCGCTGTCCAGTGCGTGTTGGTAAAGAGTATTGAATATACCAGGGACTTCCCCAAATGAACACATACATCTTCAAAGAAAGACATTCTCAGGAGGCATCTTAGCAATAAGAAGGGTAAGGTTTCATCTCATGTATCCTGGATGCACTATCAGGAAGGAATAGTCCCTGGAGAAGGACATAATGCTGGGAAAGTAGTTTCCCACCAAGAGGAGGAGCTCGATGAGTTGGACGGATGCCGTGGCTGCGATCAGGGGCTCAGACACCGCGACTGTGAGGATGGCACAGGACTAGGACACACTTGTTCAGTTGCATTTAGGTATTTATGAGTGGAACTACCATGACGGCACCTCACAGCAACACCAGCAATATCCAAAACAACTTCCCCTGGGGGCAAGAGTCCTAATTGCATATGGTGGGACAGGAGCAGAGGTTCTCAAAGTGGGGCCCAGACCAGTAGCTTCAGCATTACCTGGTACTTGTTAGACATGACCCAGGGCTAGGCTAAATGTAAGAGGTGTGAGCCTACCCAGAGGCACCTGGAAGGGTTGCTTGGTGATGTATATCTGAAAAAGCAACCCCTGAAAAGCCTATGGAACAATCACAGTTCTACTTTGCCACACTTGGGGTCTGCATACCTTGAATTCAACATAGCACCTGGTGGTTCTGGGTACCACCAGCACTACTGGAGACAGGACTCAGGTACCATTTGTTAAAAAGATGTCCAGGGGTAGCTGATGACTATTTAAGTTTGAGAATCACTAGTCTTACAAAAAGGTCAACTATTTTCAACATTGCTTTAACCTTTGCCTGCCATTCAGCAGGGTCTGGGCCCACAGTATGATTTCCAGTGGTGTGTGCTAACGTGATTTACTTTGGAAACATCGCATTCCAATACCAGATCCAAATGCTTTTAAGATCACTCAATATACTTACACCTTTGTTTGTCCTTGCTTATTCAAAGATGACACCATCTTGATTTAGGGGAAGGGCAAAGGAAATACCTTTCTTTTTTGGAAAGAAAGAAAACCAGTATTAAAATGGTCTTAAAATGCATTTCTATAATTTGTAAGCAATAAGGTGGTACAATTATTTGGGTTCTTTGGTCTCACAGAACATTTACTCCTATAAATAAAATCTGAATATTTTTAGGAAACTACATTCCAATTCACTTGTGATGCATTTTTTTTGTTTTCCTATGCTTGGTAATATGTAATATTTAAATAGGGAATGCTTCAAAATTATCTTTTTATCATCTTTTTCAAAAAATACTTTGACTTTTCTTTCTTATTTGATAGTATCATTCTAAAATTCATTGTAATTAATTCATTGATGCTTTTTTCCTTACTATGACATTGGAAGATGCAAATCTCCAGGTCATAGTGTTGCCTCTGACAGGATGTATCAAACCAAATTATCACCACATCAGCGTTAGATCTTATACTCCAAGGGACTTCATGACATAGTAGATGAGGTGTCAAGAAAACAGGGTTACTGCAGCACTGGAAATTCACAAGCAGAACCCGAATTCACCTCAAAAATCTTGGGATGCGTTTGACTTTCACAAGTTAGAATTTAAATGGAACCACAACCTATAGTCTGATCTGAATTGTTTCTTTGAACTCTAAAATGTGTTCCCCTTAAGAAGGTCACAGCCAATGAAAGGAAACAGACTGTGAGTGGCCTGGAGAAAAATTAAATGAGTTTCCAGACTCTAAACCTCTGAAATCTGTAGGTCTCTCCTACTCACTGTGAATAAAAAATCATTTATTTTTTTTAATGGAAGGCTTTCACATGTATACATCTCTATACTGAATTTCAGCAGCTAAAGGCAAAAAAATCTACTTATTAACTTCATCTATGATATAAAACTGTTGTTTTTCAAATAGTTAATTGTAACCACTAGCGGCTCATGAAATTAATTTTGTGGATCTTGATCTGCATTTAAAAATTAAATTAAATAGGACGGGATAGAATAGATGACACTAATCTAGTATAGAATAGAAAATAACAGAATACACTACTGTATATAATTGATGTTTTTTTGGAGAGGAAATTTATGTTTGTATTGCTTTGTTATAAAAATACTACTACTCATTGCCATTGAGTGGGTATTGGCTCTTTGTGAGTCCCCGTGTGTTTGTGAGACTGTAACTGTTTATAGGAGTAGAAAGCTCAGTCTTTCTCCTGCGGGACTGCTGGTGGTTTTGAGCTGCTAACCATGCAGATTGTAGCCCAACCTGTAACCCCTACACCACCAGAGCTCCTCAAAATACCAAGATAGAGTATTCAATATTTATACTGACTAATATCAGTGTGATTTTTCTTCCCTTGAAACATTCCCTCTTGAAATATTACATATTTTTCAAGCCTAGGAAAACAAAAAGTTTTCTCTTATCAAAACCAAAATAATCAAATTTAGATCAGAGCTTTCTTGAAGGAGATGATTGTAACTAGGCATTGCTTAAGCATAAAGTTCAATACATTATGAAGATTTCTTGATTTTGTTATCCACCCACCCATTCATTCATTAATGGACTTTGAGTAAATCGATAGACTTTGAAGTTACGAAGGATTTAATTTTGCTTGGATCCACAGTTAATAGAAGCAGCATTCAAGAAATCAAACAATCCACTGCATTGGACAAATCTGCTGCACAAGACCCCTAAAAGTTCTGCAGAGCAAGTAATGCCCCTTTGAAGGCTGAGATGTGCCTGACTCAAACTATAACTTTTCCATTCGCCTCATATGCATGTGAACCTTGGACAATGAATAACTTGATACGATTGAATTATGATGTTGGCAAAGACTGTTGAAAATACAATAGGCTGTCAGAATGAAAAAAAAAATCTGTCTTGGAAGAAACACAGCCAGAATGATCTTCAGAAACAAGGATGGGGAGACTCCATCTTGCATATTTTGGATGTTATCAGGAGAGACCAGTCTCCTGGTCAAGGAGAAGGTCATCCAAAAGGAGGAAGACCCTCAAGGAAAGGGAACGCACACAGTGGGCTCCCAGCAATTATGTGGATGGCTCAAGCCTGGGCACCATTTCCTTCTTTGAATCATAGGGTTGTTACATGGTGAACTGACTCAAGGGCACCTCTGGGCCCCAACTTCCTTTCCATGGAATGCCATCGCAATAGAAACAACCTCACTAAATTAGAACGGTGATCAACTGAGCTCATCTAGGTAAAGTGCAAAGAATAATATGATGATTTATTAATATTGTTCTTATCTATAGGTAATATGTAGATAGTGGATAGGTTTCAGTGGAGCTTTTAGACTAAGACAGGCTAGGTAAAAGGGCCTGGTAATTCATTTCTAAAAAGATTTGCAAATGAAAAGCCTTATGATAAATACCAGTAAAATATTGCCTGATATATTCTAGAAGGTGAGTGCCTCAAGTTGAAACATGGTCAAAATGTGACCGGGGAAACATTTTGCTTCCGTAAAGCATGGTCCACCTTACTGTCATCACTGGAGAAGCCCATCATGACCTCCCCTGGGTGGTTGATATGCATCATTCAGGTTGCGAAGAATGACTTCACACACCCAATAGTAATTGGAATAGCAAGTATAGGAAGTATGCATTAGGGAAAAGCGAAAGTTGTGAAAAATAAAGTAGAACACTTTAAGATTGATATCCTAGGTATTAGTTAGCTGAAATGGATTGATATTGTCTATTTTTAAATAAGCTATCATATGGTCTACAATGCTAAAAATGACAACCTGTAAAGGAAATGAATGTTGTTTTCATTGTCAGAAACGATATTTCAAGATCTACTAATAAAGTGCAATGTTGGCAGTGATTAGATAATATTCATGCATCAGAAAAGACCAGTTAATAAGAATATTATTCAAATTTATCACCAATTACTTCACTAAAGATAAAAAATTAAAAACTTTTAGCAACTTCTGTCTGAAATTGTTTAAACGCATAGTCAAGATTCATTGATAGAAAGTTGATTCAAGATGACAGATTTGATATATTAACATTTTACTACATTATTTGATATTTTGAATGGATTATTAAATATGTGTTTTAATAATGTGACTATTAAATAATATTTTACATATGTTTGTAACATATTGCTAAAATTCATTCAAAGAAATATTACCAAGACCCTTTATAGCAAAGCCGAGTGAGATGGATATGGATGACAATCCTGATACGCTCAGCCTCAAAGGAATGGATAAAGAAGTAGATCAAATACTGGATAGAAGAAAACACAGAGTTAAAAGAACAACCAAGAAGACTGTGAAGTGCAAGCTGGCCTAGTACCGCACAGCCGTGTTGAATTATAGCTGGAAAACAAGCAGGACTCTCACAGGACTGTAATCACACTCACAGTTTCTATCAGTGACCAGAGAGGAGTGATCTGCCATCACATCCTATACCTCCTGTGACCAGAGGTGTAGTACACCCCAACCCCCACCCGCACCAGACAGTCAAGCCACTGCCTCTGCCTAGCCCACATGTCACCCTGTGTCCTTTCTCCATCCATCCATGGCACGGATGGCCTGAAGCAACTCTGATGAATTAAAAAACATACACCTGTCAGCTGAGACATATGCAGAGTTGGCAGTGTCCACCCCTGCCACCTCTAGGGTCGACAGTATGGAACCTCACAAAGCAAGCACCACATTCCATTTTTCACAGCTAGTTCTTGGGCTGGTGCTGTGCTGCTTCATTTTTCTTTCTACTGGGTTCTTCCCATTCACCCCATTTCTTTATGTTCCATGGTCCGTCAACACTCCTCCTCTTTATCCCATCAGTTGGAAGTCAGAGAACCTACCAGGCAGAGCTGTCACCTCTGTTGCCCCACCTACTTGACAATTGCCACCACTCAATATAGCATCACTGAAAGAATGACTTATGGCCGCTAATCCCAGCAGCATGTCCTCAGCTATTCCACATGACTAGCAATTTGATTGTAGTCCCCACCTTCCTACCTGCTATCAAATCTATTTGAAGACAGACGGGGACCACCTTAGTGCTGCTGAACTAGGACAGTGGCACACCCACCTACTTGCCCCGATAAAAGTCCCTGGAAAGGGACATCATGCTTGGTAGGGTGTCAACAAAAGAGGGGAAGATAAAAAGGAGAAGATGAATTGACACAGTGGCTGCAACAATGGGACCAAATACAACAGTAAGATGTCACAAGAGCAAGCAGTAATTTGTTGTGTGGTGCATTGGCTCACTATAAGTTGGGACCAATCTGGGAAACCAAATAACACAACAGCATACTCATAAACCTTGTTGATTGGAACACCCAGCAATCACATAGTCAACATCTGTGGAAAGAAACAATGGAAAAGCTCAATATTTTCAGTCAGAACAAGGAAATGTCCAATTGTAAAACAGATAATCAATTGCTTATATACAAGTTCATATTGAGTCTGAAGATAAAATAAATCCATTAGAGACAAAGTACAAATTTCAGTACATCCCAGTGAATTTAGAGAACATCGCTAGGATTGATTTGATGCACTGAACACTAATGACTGAGATCAGTTGTAGAATGATTTCAAAAGCATCGTGCATGGAGAAAACAAAAGACAGGGGGAAAAAGCTCAAGTTGCAATATTGAAGAATTCTGTGGATCAATTCAAGAAGCATCAAAAGGTGTCTGTTAGTCTGGGGACTTTAGAGAAATAAATCCACAGAAACTCATGCATAAGACAGAGTTTTATATAAAGGTTAAGTGTGCATCAGGAAAACATCCCAACCCAGTGCTGCCCAAGCCCACAAGTCCAACACCAATCCACAAAGTCCTCCTCCATCTCATAAAACACAAGCAATGATGCGGACTGCAGGAGGAAAGCCAAGTTAGTGAATGTGTAGGCATCTCAGCGCTGGTAGGGGTCTCCACACGGGTGCTCCAACACCCAAGGCTGCATCGGAGTAGGTCCATGTGGTGTCTCTTCAGGGATGTCTTGCAGGAAGTGAACCTTGCCAGCTAAAGTAGGGAACTGGCTACGGTAGCTGTACCCTGGTCCGACCATCACAAAGCAAGAGACCCGAGAACTCAAAAGGTGAGGCTCACCAAGTCATTTATCTCTCTGTCCTTCAATTAATTCCACATGCGTTTATCAGCCAGGTTGGCACAATAAACTAACAAGGTGGAAGGAATACAGAGTCAATGAACCAAAAATATTGATCAACATTGCATTATGTCAAGAGGTCATCTGTAATCAATAACTGATAGTATAGAGAGAAATCCAAGGTGTGATGTAGGCATAAATGAAACTGTATAAATGAAAATCAAAGCTCCAGAAACCGACAATATCAATTGAGATGCTTCAATAGATGGATGCAATACAGGAAGGACTCACTTGACTATGTCAAGAAATTGAGATTGTAGCTATCTGATTAACCAACTGGAAATATACATGTTTGTGCTCCTTCCAAAGAAAGATGGTCCAACAAAATGCAAAGTCATTAATATTACATGCAACTATACTTTCTTGCAGAAGACAATTCAAAACATTTGCAACATTATGTTGTAAAAGGGACTGTTCAGAAATTCAAGGCAAATTCAAGAGAGGAGATAGGCCAAGGATATCAATGCTGATGTCAGGAGGATCTTGTCTCAAGCCAAGACTACCAGAGAGATGTTTATTTTTGTTTTGTTGACTTTTCAGAGGCATTCAACTGTGTGCATCATACAAAATTATCTATAAAATTATGAGATATTGTGAAGATGTGACAGGATTAGTCAGTGTTTCTTTCTGCATATGATCTCAATGAGTCAGTGCAAACTCAACTCAATGCTACTCTTTTATAGTCCTGGGGAACCTGCCCCCTCTGACACTCACATTTGACTGTTGATTTCAAGATTTGGGGAAAATTATTATTATATTATATATTATAATTTGGTCAGAAAGGACTGAGTCGAGAGACTTTCAGGGTGTTATATGGAGCTCTGGTGGAGCTGTTGGATAAGTTAGTGCCAAGGTTGGGGGTTCAAACTACCCGCCTTTCCATGGGAGAAAGATGAGTGTCTGCTCATCTTTGAGGATTTATAGCCTCAGCATGATTTTGCCTCAGGAACACTATCTAGAATCCTTATGGATGGAAATCAACCTGATGGCAGTTATATATATATATCTCAGAACAAGGGAGAGTAGTGTAGGCAAAGTCACTTTGAATGATATATGTGTGCCCGTGTACTTGTGGGACTTTTATGAAATTCAGTGTGAATGGAACAAAGCCTTTAGAAGAAGTTTTGGAGCTGACACTGGCAGGGGTGGGGGTGGGAAGGTGGACCCATTTCATGGAGGAGTCATTACTTAAACTAAGATGCTTATAAGGAAGCAAGACATAAAGGAAGATACTGTCTTTTACAAAGACGGCTGTGCCACATTGAAGAGATGGTTGACGAGGGAGGGAAGAGAATCTTTAAGGAATTTATTTCCATTGTCTACAGAACTTGAGGTTCAGGATGGAATTTTGTGGAAGAATAGTTAGGTTAAACCAAAAGTTGAATTTCTATAAGGTTTTCATTTTCTCTTATCAGATGAAGCTGATTTTGGGGAGTTAGCATAGAACAATTATGAGTATGGCTCAGGAGCAGGAAGTGTTTTGCTCTGTTACACATATGGTCACAATGGGTTAGAGCCAAGTCAAAGGCAACAACAAACAAAAACACTAACAGCAAGCATGGAATACTTAACATGGAAATCAAGTTGTAAACATTGATATCCTGTAAAGCAGTGGGCACTGTAATGCTTTGCATGAATTTTTTAATGTAACCCATAACAAAGGGGCCTTGGTGGCAGAGCCTTGGTGTTGAGTAAACATTGAACTGCTAACATTGAACTGCTAAGGTTAGTGTTTCAAACCTACCAGCCTCTTAGAGGGACAAAGCTGAGGCTGTCTTGATCCAGTAAAGATTCATAGCCCCAGAAACCCTAGGAGTTGCTATGAAGGGAATTTTGGTGGCAAAGTGTGTTATCTGTTTGTCTACTAACTACAAGGCGTGTGGTTGGAAACTAGGAGCCACTTCTAGGGAGAAGGTTGAGACTTTCTCTTCCCACACAGCTTTACACTCAGAAAGGGCAGGGGAAGTGCCGCTCTGCACTATGGGGTCACTAGGAGTCAGATCTGATCGATGCTGGTGAGTTGAGTTTGGCCTGGTAGCTATGGTGACAATTCTCTTTTGTCAAAGGGAATTTCCCACCCTCCCTCAGGAGTTTGGAGTTAGTATGACGCTTCTCACTTTCTTCTTCTTTTTCCCTTCAACAGTTTTATTGGTAGGTAATTTACATATCACATAATTCAATAGTTGAATCATTCAATCATATCATGGAGAATTGTGCAATTACCCCATATCAATTTTAGAGCATTCCTGCCCCATGGTTAAATCACTTTTAATATGATTTATGAAATCACAGTCCATTCTAGTGCTCCCTCCCCACTTTCATTTTCATTAGCTACTCCCAAAATCCCCTTTCCCTCCCCATACCCACCACTCCCCAGCATTCCCTAGATCCTTGTGTCCGTAATTATCACTAGGCATTCACTCCTCCTGTGCTTCACAGGGGTGGGGAGACCAAACAGAAAACAATAAAAAACAAAATCACACTTAGGTGGTAAAGGCAAAATCATAAAAGTATTCAGGCAAAAATATTAATAATGTGTAAGAAGGAAAGGACCCCCAACAACGTTCTAAAAGCCAGGGAAGAACTTTCGGTCACGGAACCAGTCAGAGATACTTGCACCCAGAACAAATTCAGGTCACGTTTAGAGGGAGGTGAACTGGCCATATGTCCAGTTTGGTCCAACATAATCAAGATTGCAATGGTCTCTGTCTGACAGGAAGGCTGATCAAGACTCTTGACTATGGCTAGATCACATCTACCAAGGGCTTAGTCTGACCGATTACTCTGCACATGGGTTTTGGGCTCTCACCTCCCCGGTAGCCCTCCACAAATGGGGTGTCCATAAGTATGGTTCTGATGCTTTCTCTTTACCATATTTGAATTTTGTAATTGTCATCTTTGGATCAAACTGGTGTGCTTCTTCCATGTGGACCTAGTTGACTGCTTGTTTGAATACATTGGCTGCTTGTTTGAATACAAGTCTTTAAGATCCAAGACACTATTCTGATTGTTAGCCTGGCACCATCTGCTTTCTTCACCACACCTTGCTGTAGCACCCTATCTTCAGTGATCATTTCATGAAGATGAGTATCGAGCAGGGCCATGATGTAAGAACAAATTGTTCTTAATTTGGGGCTAGGATTTAGTGCAAGCCCAAAATACATTCCTGGGTCTATGACTATTTTATGTACTTACTTTTAAAATTAAGTTGCAAAAAAAAAAAACAAACCAAAAAATAAGTTGCTGTGATTTGGGAGCCAATACATATGTTCTATCATTCCACAGTTCAGTCATGTGAGACATAATTGTACAATTTCTTGCATAATCATAAATGTTTTCCAAAACATGCTTTTCCTTTCCTGGACTTCTTGACATCTTCTCCCTCTTGTCTTCTCCATCCTTCTCTATGCTCTCCCCCGAAACCCTTGTACATTTTCTTTCCTTATAGGCTCAGCATCCCTGGGTTTCATTTATCTGCAATATACTAGAACAAGAGAGTGAGCCCCAATGGTGATGCGCCTCTGGGGCACACTCTACTGTAAATGAGCATGAGCACAATATAACACAATAGCCATCACAAGATTGCCAGGATAATATGTATTTTAGTACAGTGTACAGGGCATGTATGGACCAAGACCTTGTTTGTTTGCCAACCAACAGTACACAGTTCTGGGTACCACTGCCTTCTTCTTCCACTGATACTGGGCGTTTTCTGGCTTAAGTTTTGGGCTACAATTTTGACTGGGGGCAGAGTCCAGTTCATCCAGTGGAGTTCCCATTTGGGGGGGTCTCACCGATGCCGCCTCTAGAGCATGACATGTACCCTGAAGGTCAAGATTCAGTGTCCCAGTGTTCTGTGACTCCTGGGTTACCCCTGATATGCTAGGCCAAGTCTTTTCTCCTACTGCATGCCACTAAAACTCTCACTACCTAATATCCCAAGAGCGTCATCAGTCTCTCCTTCCCCCACTTAGTGGTCAGCCCTCCCTCCCCTCCCCCAACAGATGTACCTCTATGTTCACCCAAATTTGACTGTTCACAAAGAGAATTTGCTTGGTCTAGCACATCAGAGTTTAGTTCTCGGGTTTGAGTCCTAGTTCTCCACCCCCAGGCCAGTATACTTGGACATGTATTCCTGGGATTGCAATCAGTGGTCATTGAGTTGGTTTCAACCTGTGGCAATGCAAAGTGTGTCAGAGTCAGTTTGCGTACTTAGGATTCTCAATAGCTGATTTTAGAAAGAAGATTGTCTTATCTTTCTTCTGAGCTGCCACTGGGTGGACTCAAGCTTCCAACCATTGGGCCAACAGCAGTTGAGTACAACAACTGTTTACACCACCCAGAAACTCATTCCTGGGACTGGCCGCATGGTAATCATTTTGTGTTCTTGTTAAATATTTTTGGATGAAACCTGTGCTTTATGGATTCGATTGTGTTCTAGAAAGTCCATAAAATCTGCATTTCTAATGAGCCATACCAGGTGACCCTTTTCATGTTGGTGCACATTTTAAGATCACCCAGGTACATTTTGTCTGAAGTAGCATGGAGAGGAACTGGAGACAAAAGCGCCCCGTCTGGATCCCTCTCGTATTATGGAACGCCCAGTGTCAGATAAAAGGAAAAGTCATTTTCATTTTTATCCAGCAGGATTTGAAGAGGTGGATGAGCGCGTGAGGGGGGAAAGGACTAAAAGCAGGAAAGGGGGGAATCTGGAAGATGAGACGGCCAACGAAGCAAAGACATGACATGAATGAGCAATTGAAGTGGCAGGAGGGGAAATGTTACAGGGCCTCTATCAAAGGCTGGGGAGGTGGAGGTGGGAAGAGATCAAATATGTCAAGCTCATTGGCTTCCTTTTGTTCAAATCTGAGCCCCCACCTTCTTTTCACTTTCTCTTTTTGCTTAATTGACGATTGTGAGGGTGTAGAAAATTCATATGCCCAAGTGAAAGGGGAAGGTGGAACTATAGTTCATGAATGATTCGTGCTTTCTCTCACTTGACAGACAGTGACAAGGATAAAGGTAACCTCCTTCTTCCAACCACCCAAACAGTGATAACAAAGTACAGCTCACACCGGAAACCTCGGGACCCTTTACAACTCAAGTCAAATGAGGGCGTCAGAATCTAGCCCATTTTGGGAGAAAACCTCCCCCAGGGATTGCTGACGTTGACCCTCATGCAGTCACCCTGGGCTAGACCATCTCTGGAGCCCCTCTGACCCTCAGACAGTCATTTGTTACCAAATATTCTTGGTATAAAGGTCACAAGTGTGTGAGGAGGGATTCCAACCCGATTTCAAACAGAACATCGAAGGACGCCTCCGCGCCTAGATCTGTGTTGCCTCACATTCTGATGGCAACGCTGTTTGACGTGGCCCCTCATTTCACGACAGGAGGGCTGTGTCTGTGCAGGGGCAGCCATCCCTCTCCCCCCACCCCCCCCCCCCCGGAGCAGCGTGCATTCCGACCCCACAGGGCAGAATTATCGCCATCCGTCTGGGGATGAAAAGAAGATTGTTTAATGCTGAATTCCCCGGAGAGCTGGGGCCTACAACTCCAGTTAAAAGTAGGCTCCATGAAGGTTAAGAAAGAAAGAAAGAAAGAAAGAAAGAAAGAAAGAAAGAAAGAAAGAAAGAAAGAAAGAAAGAAAGAGCAAAGGAAAGTGCTGAGGGCAGCATGAGTCATTTAGCTTTTCAGCAGTGGGATGAACTGATACACTTAGACCAGGGAGATGTCAGCCAGCCCTGCAGGTGTTGAAAGGACCACACAGACAAGCGACAGGGAAGCCCAGGAGAGAAAAGTGGGCGGCAGGAAGGGAAGGCTCTCAGTCGGCTCCAGTTGGAAGCGGCTGTGGAGAGCAATGTGGGCTTTGCTGGCAGTGTACCTGGAGGGTGGGTGCCAAGGGCCACCAAGCAGCAAGGAGTGAGGCAAATCAGAGAGAGGTTTTTCTTCTTTTAAAGAACATTTTTATTACTGGTAAAAGTGGACTCTTTCTTACAGCTCTTAATAACAATCCACACAGCAGTTGTATCAAGCATATTTATACATATGTTGCCATCATTATTTTCTAGACATTTACTTTCTATTGAACCCTTGGTATCGGCTCCTCTTTATTCCCCCTCTTGCTTCCTTCCCACCCTCGTGACCCCTAGATAAATTATAAATTATTATTTTCATATTTTACATGGACCGCTGTCTCCCTTTCCCTATGTTTTCTGTTGTTTGTTCCACACCCTTCCCCCGCCCAACACCCCATCCGTGGTGGTGGTGGTGGTGATGTGTCGATCATTGTGATCAGTTTCCCGTTCCTCCCCATCTCTCCCCACTTTCCCCCTAGCTTCCTGATTTCACTACTCTCATTCCTGTTCCTGAATTCCAGGTGTCTTAATCTCTTTCTCTCTCTGTCTGTCTCTCTCTCTGCTGTGTGTGTGTGTGTGTGTGTGTGTGTGTGTGTGTGTGTGTACGTGTGCACATGATCTGGTCTAGCCCGCAGTGAAAGGCAGCACGGGGTCATGATAGTGGGTGGGTGAGGAAACCTTAAGGAACCAGAGGAGTATGGTGTGTTTTGTCTGTGCTACACTGCGCCGTGGTTGACTCAGAGTGGTGCTGCTTCTTCACAACCATTTCTCACCCCAAGGAGCCCTGAGGCCCTGGTGGAGTTAATGGGTTACCAGTTTGGCTGCTAACCAACTGCAAAATCAACAGTTTGAAACCACTGGCCGTTCTGCAGGAGTAAGATGAGGCTTTTTACTCCTGTAAAGACTTCCAGTCTCAGAAACCCAGAGGGGCCGTTTTACATGATCCCAGAGGGTCACTCTGAGTTGGAATTGACTCGATGGCAGTGAGCAGTACAATGGGGCCAGCCACTTCATAGGAGAAAGTTCTGGCAGCCTGCTGCCTTAACAACGTGCAGCCTGAGAACTCCAATGATACACTGGTACCCTGTCCTCCTGCAGTGTCACTCTGAGTTGGAATCAACTGAGGGCAATGAGATTGGCTTTAGGAGCCGAATGGCACAATGTTTAACATGTGACGGCTGAGCAGAAAGTCACTGATTCTAACCTTCCAGCCACTCTGTGGGAGAAAGAGGAAACCGTCATCTTTGTTACAGGTTGCACCTTTGGGAGTCCGGTGGGGGTGTCTACTCCCTCCTACCCTTCGAGCCAGGGTGAGCGCTGCAGCAATGGGCTCTCCCCTCTCCAGCCCCTGGATGGTACAAACAGTGAGGCTCTAGACTGCCAGCCCAACGATTGGTGGTGAGAACACCTTCAACATTGTCTTACAGGACAGGCCTGCTGACTGATTTCCAAAGGGAACCAGCCTTCAGTCCTGTGGAACAATTCCACCCCACGCACTGGGACTGCTATTACTCACAGTCACTGAGTAGCAGAGGACAACGGTCATCTCTCTCAAAACCGTGATCCGTGAGCTAACATCAGTGGATTTCATCTCACAGGGAGTGACCCTGAGGCAGAATAGAACTTCTCCTGAACATTTCTGGATAGACAGCCTCATCTCATTGCCTTGGAGTGACTGGTGGGTTTGAACCGCTGGCTTTGTGGTTAGCAGCCTGACAATTCCCTCTTTAAGAACCCTGAAAAGAGATTTTCACACTGGCTTTTATGTGAAGAAAAAGGGAGTTATTTGGCAAAGAAGAGCTTTGCCCAGTAACCAAAGCTTGGGGAGGTGTGTGCAGGTGTGGACTCAGACAGATGCTCATGTGTGTGCCAGGAGAGTCAGCACATGCTGAGTGACAGCGGGCAGCCCAGTGCTGATGCAGATTTACCTTGCCAACCCACCACAGTCCCAGAGGCATCCATCTGTACTCCATTTTATAGATGGGCCAACTGAGGTTCTGAGAGCCAGGACTGGAGTGCCGGCTGGTCTGCACAGTCTGGGAATTTTCTGTCAGACTCTTCCAATACTCCAGGGTGAGACCTCTGAATGTGTCATTTAGGGCACAAAAAGTACATGCCAAAGCAATTTGTTCCCTTTGTTGGTTTCTATCAGAAATAGCTAAAAACACAGCATTCAGGATCCAAAATAATTTTCCTCTTTTGCACTTATTGTTTCAGGGTCCCAGGTAATGGCTTTTTCATTTTTCTTTCTTTCTTCCTTTTTTTTTTTTAAAGTCAATGCATTCACTAGCTGCTTTGTCAGTTGGGTCCTTCTGCCTAAATCTCATCTGCCTGGCTGGATGGGAGTACACAGTTGTCTGCTCCTGGACTTGCTCAGCTTCCTTAAATGCAGCCTTCTAGGGTTCTCAGTGATTCTCATACTTTGATGCCTTTAGGATCACCTGGGGATCTGGTAAGGAGCCCTCTTGGCACTGTTGGGTTAGTGTTGGATTGCCAACCTCAAGCACAGAGGTTCAAACCCACTAGCTCTTTCTCAGGGAAAATATAAGACTGTCTGCTCCTATAAAGATGTACAACCTTAGAATCCCCATACAGGCTTGCAATGGGTCAGAATTGATTCAATGGCAGTGTGGTTGGGGGATTGTGTTTTTTAGAGTTTGCGGGACCTCAAATTTCCCAGTGCCCAGGCTAAAGTCCTGAAAATGGAATCATAAACTCCTGCAAATAAAATCACTTGTTCTTAAAAGTCCATGGGTGATTCTCTCTGCAATTAGTTTGAGAACCAGTGTAGAAGCTGAAAACCAGGCGATCCATTCAAAATAGAGAGATGGAGGAAGAAAGTAGAAAATACAAACTACAATGTTTCTTTCCACTGACTTTTTCAGAGCACTTTGGGTGGACGCAGTTTAATCCCTTTAATTGGAGAGTCACTATGATGATGGGGACTTGGCATGCTATAAATAAATGAGCTCCACAGATAATGTCGATGCCTCGTTTCAGCCATTACTTTTGACCTCCTCCCCCATCAAACCTTCAACAAAAGCTGCTGATGTGCAGCAAAATCGACTCATTTTGAGTCTTCTCTCTATTTTTCTTGCTCATCCTCTGGTGGAAGTGCTAATGAGGACTAGATCACCCCAAAGGTGGGCAGCAGCAGGGGGCACACAGAGATTTAAAGAGCCTGCACAGCCTGTCCAATGTGATCAAGCTATTTTCTGAGCTTGACTTCCCTTTCAAGGAGATAATCACAGTGCTACACAAGAGGCTGCTGATGTGAGTATTTACATTCTAATACCACACAAAACACACACACACCAGCTGCCAGGAAGTCGACGGACTCATCCCTGACTCTGTCCATGCAGGTCAGAGTAGACCTCTGCTTTACAGGGTTTCAATGTCTGAATTTTTGCAGTAGATTGACAGACCTTTCTTTCAGGACACATCTGGGTGGATTTGAACTTCCAACCTTTTGGTTAGCAGCTGAGGGCTTAACCATTTGTGCCACTCAGGGAGACCTATATTATAGACCAACCCTACTGAATTGTACATTTTGTGTTTGACTTGGAGCACTGAGATCAAAGACAAACACCCAATGATAGGTGGCTCCCTGCTATAGTTGAAAATTCTGATGGCTTAAAACACTTTTACACAAATTTTACTGACATCGAATAAAAGACCATTGTGTTTCACATGTTAAGTTTTCAGGAAAATTCCAATCCTATGTTTCCCAACTCTGTACCTAGCTTCCCACCTCCTTCCACAGTCTCTCTATTTCTGGGTTTGGAAAATACACTCTGAAGCCTTTATGTCTCCATTTTGTAGTGGAGTGGTTCCATCTCATGGGAAGATGTGTGACTTAAATGAGATGAAGCAGATGAAGGAATCTAGTTTAGCCCAGCCTCTAACCCTATACCTGATACCTAAGCCCCCACCAAATGCTGACACCCATCTCCTTTCCTTTCCACTTTTAGAACTGAAATCTCTCTCTCACACACACACACACACACACACACACACACACACACACACTCAAAACCCAAGCTTATGACAGTTTAAAATGACAACAGATCCACAGCTTGCTATACTCTATTCCTCTGTCTCTCCCGGAGACATTTACAGAGTAGAACAAATGGTCAATTGGAATTAGTTCCTTAGCTCGGCGAGGACCGGAACACTTAAGGTGCAGGAGCATCGACTCTTTTGTTCAAGCCATTTTCAGTGGAGAGACTTAAATCACCACAGTTTGGTCAACACTCGGAGCACTTGTGGGGTAATCAAACGGCACCTGAACAAAAACATACCGGTCTGGAACAAGCAATTTAAAAGCAAGCACACGATTCCAATGGGATTTGCAGGTGGAAGGCATCTACCTAGGAGCCTGGCTTCAGGAGAAGAAAAGGGAGGCTGAGCTAAGAAAACAGCAGCAAGCCTTAGTTAATGAGTCAAGATTCATAGGAAGCACGCACGCCGGGTCTGAAATCTCTGCTGTTGTGCGCCCTGACTGCTGGCTGGAAGGACACAGAGCAGAGCAGGGAGGTGGCTCTCCATCCAAAAGCAGAATGTGAGAGGGGCCAAGCTTGTCCATAGTTACCTGTGGCATCACCAGGACAAGCGAGAGCGAGCCTTTCAGCGAATCTTTTGATCATGCGTCTATTCCACAGAGAAGCGCCTTTTCCCCCTTTCCGGGGCGACCCTAGTGCTGCACATGTAAACAGAATGGCTATTTTTGTTAAACAGAGCTTAACTATTTCTGAAACAGTCATTTATTTGTGAAGACTATTTTATGTTAATTTAATTATAAGAAAATTGAAAAGTGTAATACATAGCTAAGCCCTTAAGGCCGGTTAATCTATTTGAATTGTAACAAATATAATTTTTATTAGCTCAGCCTATTCGGATGGTAACGAGTATAACCTTTCCATAGACATTACAGACTCTGAGTTATGGTCTATTTTTATGTAAAACCAGCCTTGAGTAGAATAAAAAGAACGCTCTTTTATCTGTCATTGTGTTATGGAATCATTATATTAATGAGAGTCGAATCTGAGCACTTCCTATTATCTTAGAGTAGGGCCCATGTCTTCCCTAGGTATGATTGGGGAATAAAAACGACTCCGGTAGTCATTGGAAAGACGATCAGCCTGATAGAGAGGTAAGATATTCTGGAACCTCCCACGGGTACAATGTGTTGTGTTTTTTTTAAGTGAGAAGGTGAAGCATTTTCCTCAGCCAACCAATTACCTAGAACCTCAACACTCTCTTAGAAGTGGATGGACAACTTGGAAAGAAGAAGAAGAAAAGGCCCCGAGATTACAAAGGGGGCCCCAAACGTGGGCGCCATGGCAACTCTTTTCTAAGAACGCAACCGTTGCCAGCTAGTTGATTCTGATAAGAGTCACCTATTTCACGTGGTTTTCTGGTCTTTCCCAAACACTGCCCTCACTGGGCCTTCGAGGATCGCTCTTCGATGCCTGTAAGTTGGTTCCACCAACAGCAACCGAAGAACCCCACTGTCATTGGAGAGGACAGAGCTGCCCCGGCAGGTTGCTTAGGCTGCGAGCAGACAGTCTCCTCTTTCTGCTGCAAAAGGGCTGATGGTTTTGAACCACTACCCTTGGCTTTAGCAGCCCGCCACACGGCACGCCACACCACCCAATCACATTAGCGGTGATGAATCCTCTGGCCACAGCGTCAAGAGCGTAGTCGACTCCGGAGGCAGCGTGGCTGTGCTCAAGTCTGTCTCACTGGATGCCCCACGTGACGCTCAAGTTCCCTTTCCAGAAAATAGGGACAAAAGTCAGAATGCCTCCCTGGGAGAATTGTGTGACTGCTTGGAGGAATTAACTAATGTCAAGACCGCTGAAGCGGCTCCTGGTACCTGGGAAACCCTGAGGTGTTTGTTTTTCATGATTCTCATCCAGATTAAATCCACTCTCTTGTTTCTCTTTTCCCTCAATTTTATTTTTTAATTTTATATTTGATAGGTTCTGTTGCCCACGTGGCACAACATCTTTGAACCTACTTGATTTTCATTAAAGATCAATGGTATACACTGTATTTTAAGAATTTAAAAATGCAGCCACTTTAACAAATGAACTTCAAAATTTAGAAAATTTACAGCATATAAAAGCATGGTACTTCATGGGGAGGGGGGGCGGCTCCTGAGTCAGCCCTCGTGTTCTACACCATATGTGTCAGAGGAACATGGAGTATTTCCTGCATGTAGAAAGTCATCCAGAGCGAAAGCGAGTCTATTAGTAATTAGACAAGGACTCGGGCCGCCGCTGTACTCTCTCCTACAGGATAAGTTAGAATCGGCTCCATAGCAGTGCATTCGGTTTGGGGATCTTTGTGGAGTACAGATGAAATTTTCCATGATTCCAGGGAACACATTTGATTGGCTTCAGTTACATGAACCAACCCATTAAGTAGCCTTTTATATTAGTAACTCCTTCCATTCCTTCTTGATTTGGAAAGAGCCAGTAGGGTGTGGAGGTCCTCTGGGGAGGGCACACACCTCCGAGTTTTCTTGCTGGTCGGCAAAGTAGAAGGCAGCAGAAAGAGGAAGAGCCGCCACCAGGTGAGTTGGCACGGTAACTGTAAGGATGTGCTCAAACGTAAGGGCAGCTGTGGGGAGGGTGCAGGGCCAGGTGTGCATCGCTCTGTGTGCACAGCATCCGGATGGATCGCATCTCACTTCACCTCACTTACCAACCGCGAGTCCACTCTCACTCTCTTCTGTAGTAGGAGTCAGGGCTACTTCTTCTCGACTCGATTCGTTTGTCCAGTTATTTACATATTCATTTATTTAATGAACATCTGTTCACCTTTGTACCAGACACCTACGGGTCTCTGAAAGCACAGTGGTGGACAGAACCAGCCAAGGTGTCCTCTCTCATCCAGGGAACTTGCCAGTGAACAAAAGATTTCTAAGACTTCTAGGCAAAGAGCAGACCAGTCTCTGATCCAGGTGAACAACCATTCCAGTTTGTTCAGGACTGTGGGGTCTCACTGAGAGATTTTAGTGCTGAAGCAGAAAAGCCCTAAGCAAACCTGGACAGGTGATAACAGCTAGTTACTGGGTTTACTCTGCATTCTCATGGTTGCAAAGACACCCAGATTGGCCTGGTTTTACACTTAGTTCTTATCCACTGGACCTCCTTCTGGATGCTTGGGGGGGGGGGGAAACCAGGCGTGACTGAAAGGAAGAAACCGCCAGGCCATTCAATCTTCCACTTCTGGGCCCAGCAGGCAGTGATGGGAGAAGGGTCTGGCTTTGCACACAGACTCCTGGCAAGCCGGTACAGCCGCCGCTGGGCTCCGCTCCAGGGCCTGTAGTCAACACTGTAGCATGGCCACGGTCCTCACTGGGGAGGACTCACAGGCAGATGGGTGTTTGCCAACTCACTCTGACCCTGTCGGATGAGAGCTGGTTGCAGAGGCTGGAGTGAGGCTGGGAACCAGCTCCAGAGCCAGAATCCTGGGTTTGCAATACATCCTCTTCCACTCTCCAAGTGTGATCATGAGTAAGCTATTTCAGCCTTCCTGTCTCCTGGTGTCCCCTGATGGGAACAGGAGTGGCGTGTGGGTAACAGCAAGCACCAATAGGCCAGAGTGCACGGTGGGAAGGAGTCAGGGCAGCACGTGAAAGCATTCTTGCGACTTGAACGAAGAAAGGACTGACATAGATGGAAAAGGACGGAAGTCTTTTACTGAGCTTCAACTGAAGCACGCATGGTGAATTCAAAATGGTCACACCTGGTTTTGTTTCTCTTCTCATCAAGATGTAGAGTCTCAGTTGCTTCTAAGTTGCACCAGGGGTTGGCCAGATGTCTTGCTTTGGCTCCAACGGAGGCCTGATCACCTTAAACCAGGGAGTGAGATGTGCCATCGAGAGCAGCAGCTCTGTCCCAACAGAATACAGTTCTCAGTGACCTGCGGTTGAATGAGGAAATCTGCGTGAGCTCAGGGGAGACTACAAGGATTGCCCAGAAAAGCCACAGGATTGCGAATCATCAAAAATTGCTTTGGATCACAGGGCTTTGGGGTGACCAGCTGCACGCCTAAGATGGGTCAAGCATAATCACAAAAGCATTGGCGATCGGTATCATCCCACTGCCGTGGACTTGATTCTGACCTCTAGCAACCCCGTAGGATAGAGTAGAACTGCTTCCTAGGATTGCCAAAGCTGGAAATCTTTATGGGAGTAGGCAGTCTCTTCTTTTTCCAGAAGTGCTTGGCGGGGTATGAACAGCTGATCAACTCATAGCCCACGACACCACCAGGGCCGCACTTAGGGGATAAGGAAAGGGTCTCAGAAGCACCTTATTTGGGTGTCACATCGCATCCACAGCTTGTTTGTCCCTGGTCTGTCTGACTCTACCTTTAGGGACTTCTATTACCTCCCTTACTTACTTCTATTACCTCTCTACTTAAGAAAACGAAGATTTGTTTTTTAACTTACAAAGCCTCCTTTAGGTTAAACCTGTTTTTATCTTGATGAACATAATATTTTACCGTAAGTTTTCAAAGAATTTAGAAATAATGTTCTCAATATTCCTCCCAGTGAATTGGTTCCTTCAGATTTGACTCATTGCTGAGAATTTTCATCCCAGCCCCAGACACATGAGTCAGAAACTACATTTTGAATAAGATTCCTGGGTGATTCTTATAGATACCCAGTTGGTTCTTAAGTATATTTATAGAGAGACGGATTCAGGATAACTAGGGTGGAAATGCAAATTCTCAAGTGAGCAGGGGTCAAACAGGGTGAACCGGTTTAAAGCGCTTGGAAGAGAGGTTTATTGACTCACAGATGTCAATAAAACCCCATAAAAATGAGTTTCTGTTGCCTTTAGTTGACTTTGACTCCTGGTGACCCCATTGGCACCAGAGTAGAATTGTGCTCCACAGAGCTTTCCACGCTGATGTTTAAGAAGTCAATCAGTAGATCTCTTTCCTGTGTCCTCTCCAGAGAGTAGACGTGAACCTCCACTTTTTGATTCAGCAGCTGAAGGCATCACCTCTGCGCCATGAAGGTACTCCAGCAATGAAGAGGCAATTCTGAAAACAGGCAGGGAGATGGATTTGGCCTACAGTCTAGCTAATGGCACCTGCTCTGCATCATTTGGAATTGGCAGCTCTATCATTGACCTTGAAGACTTTATCGTGCGCTCTCCCCACCCCAAGAGGACTTTGCTACTATTTCTCCTCCTTCATTCTCCCTTACCATCAGTTTCCTCTATCTTTCTTCATGACTTTGAAAATATGGGCATTGTCTTACTCCAGGTGACCCTCAAGGTTAAAGGCCAGTATCGGTTAAGCTGTTCTGTGTCATTGATCGAACCTATTGCCATGCTGACTGAGATATTCGGCCAGCATCCCTACTGAAGGTTTTCTTTTTTTAAATGGTGTTCTATTATTCACTTTAAAAAAAATTTGAAATCAACAACATAGGGTTAGAGAGGAACTGTATAGTCTTCAGTCATGTCAATCAATTTGGGCTTAGCAACAAGTTAATGTTGGTCAGGCCTTTTATTATCTATCAGACTTGAGAACTTTTATTATTTCACACACTTGAGAACTTTCTAATTAGATTGTATAAAACTTTGTGTAAATGCAAGGAGCCCCAGGGCACCTGGGTTCCTGGCTTGACTGCTAACTGAAAGGTTGGTGGTTCAGATGTTCCACAGGAGAAAAGGCTTAGTGATTTGCTCCCATCAAGATTTTAGCTTGGAAGTTGTTATAGGGCAGGTCTACTCTGTCATGTAGAGTCCGTATGCGTCAGAATTTACTGAGCAGTATGTAATAATGACAACAATGTTAGCAAGATGGGTGGAATTAATGCCTGTCCTAAACTTCTGTGGCTTGGGGTAATGGATTAAAAATTCTGTCTTGCAAACCAAATACATGGGAATGTTCATGATGTACACTGCCAACCTGCTTGAGTTGATTTCAAAAGTGGCTCAACTAATGATGGTAAAGAATATTTTCAAATCATGGTTTTATCTTCTGTGTTTATCTGTCCATATGAATGCTGATAACTATATCACTCTTTTAAAAGTAAGAGAATGAAATGGCACAGAGAATTTGAGTACCGATAGCCAGGTGTGCAGTAGCAATTCCTGTGGGTTCTTCCCCCTTGGGCTCCTGTGTACAGCAGAACGAACCCTTCCCAGGCAGTGCCAGTCTCATAATTATTGATATGCTTCATCCCACAGATGCAAGACACTGTGTCAATTCATTTCACTGAAAGACCTCCTCGTCTTTCACCTACGCTCTACATTACCAAGCAGGATGTCCTTCTCTAGAGCCCGGACTCACCAGGCATCATGACCACATGTGTGAGATGAAGTCTCCATTCTCACTTTTAAGGAGCATCCTGGCAGTACTTCTTCCAGGATAGATGGATTCATTCTTCTGGTAGTCCAGGTTATACTCGATATTTTCATTAACACTAAAATCCAAATGCATCAATCCTTTTTTAGTCATGGTTTCATATGCATATGATATGATTGAAAATACCAAAGCTTGGTAAGTAGCAATGCCTCCTATTTTCCATTGAATAATAAAAGCAAGTAAGAAATCAAATTTCTTGAAATTAGAGAGAAATCAGCTTAACACAGTACTTAATTCTAAAAGCCAATAGTCCATAGTACACAGCTCAGGTATCCCTGGCACCGTGGGTTAGGTGTTGGGCTAGTAACCACAACAGCACTGGTTCAAACCTCCTACCTGCTCCTCAGGAGAAAGGAGGATGCTTCTGTAAAGATGTAACATCTCAAAACCCTACATGCAAGGTCACTGTGAATAGGAATTGACTTGATGATGGTGAGTATGCTTTAGATAATATTTAAGAAATATAATAGGCTAAAAGACTCAAAGATGAATAATAGTGATGATGAGAGAGAAATAAAAAATGGTTAAGGTATTTATTCCTCTGTGTTTTAATAAAAAAACAAACAAACAAACAACTGAAGGCATTGCTGAAAAACAATGCTAAAGAAACGAATGGAATAAAAAGGTGGCAATATCAAACAATACAACTGATGTGGCATACAAGTCCTATTCTGCTGATGACAATTCAGGAAACAGCTGTGGCAGAACAGTGACAGGGAACTGCCAGAAACTCAAGTTGATTCAGGAGAGGCTGCGTCACAAGGAATACCATGGATGACCTCCAATGGATTTTGGGTGAACATAGAAGATAAAAGAAAGATGTCTTTTACTTGTGTTTTATTGGCTATGCAAAGAAATGCCACTGTTTGGAACCTAAGAAATTAAGGATAACATTGAGAAGAATGGGAATTTCGGAAACTGCACATCGACCCAAAGGCGGATATTTAAAGAGAGCAAGGGGATAGTGCATGGTTTAAAATCAGATTTATTTAATCTGAAGGTTGGTCAAAAATCCCAGAAGTTGGAGGATGTGAAGTTGGAAGACTGTAACAGCATCAGAATTGAAGGACGATGCATAAGCAATTTGCAGTATTCCCAGGACACAACTTTGCCTGCTAAAAGTGAAAGGACTGAGAGGGAAGAGGACTTAGTAGTGAAGATGAAAGATGGCAGTCTTCACTATGGATTATGCCTCGATATTAAAACATAAATGTAAAAAAAATCACCATAGACCACATCATGGGAAAGGGGGCAGAGATTGAAGTCATCACGGATTTCTCCTTTGAACTGAATACATAATCAATGCCCATGGAGGGAGCAGTTAGGGCGTCAAATGGTGCACATGACATCGGGCAAGTCTGCTGCTGAAGACTTCACGTTTCAAGAGTAAAGATGTTATTTGAGAACTCAGGTGCACTTGGCTCAAGCCATGGGATTTTTCATCCCCTCGAAAAGACTTGCAAGCTGGGTAGTGAATAAGGAAGACCCCCGAAGATGCATTTCAACTTTGGTTTTGTCAAAAAATATCGAATATGTCACGTCTGCAAGAAGAACAAACATACTTGTCACGGAAGGTTTGCCAGAACGTTCCTTAGAAGCAGGCATGATGAGATTTTGTCTTCCACACTTTGGTTGCAATATCACCAAGAACTTGTCACCGGACAAGTAGAGAGTCACTGAAAAATAGAAAGACCCTCACAATGATGCATTGACACAATGACTCCAGCTATGGGCTCCCACTTAGAGCAGTGCTTTGTTCGCCAATTCGATGTTTGTCCCCTCTGTTGAGATCGTCCATTGTTTTGTATGACAATCAGGTTAAACATGCTGGAAAGCCAGCCGTGATGCTACCCTTCTGAGGTAGCAGGTTGGGGATGGTATGCACACAGCTCTTTTCAGGAATTGTTGTGTGTGTGTGTGTGATTATTTTAATAAACCCAGGAGGGAGGTAGAGAGGAAGAGGAGGGCAATGAGAGCAAGTTTTTTTAAGTTTCACGTTTCCTACTTGAAAACCATCGTGGGAAGTATGAGCGCCCTTCAAAGGAAAAAGAGCACACGCTTGAAAGGGGGCAGGATATGAAACTGAGAGGGGGCGCTAGGCTGCTGAGTGAAGGAAGCGCCCCCTATGCAGTGCCCAGAGGGGAGAGTGGATAAACAAAGTGAGAGGGGGCTGTGGGCTTCAAGGAGTGACAGGAGAACTGAGAACCTGAGAGAGGGGCTGGCAGCCTGGGATGAGGAATTCTGAGAGTTTTCCTCTCAGGGGGACTGAGGGGGGAGAGGAAGTTTTCCCATAGATGGCCCAAAACATTTCAGAGCCACATGTGGAAAGAAAGATAAGCTATGAAAGCACTTCATAGTAGAAACCACAAAGGTCACAAGTTTCAAGGGCGGCTTGGGGGAGAAGCATGAATGGAGACATTAAGGACTTGGATTTCTAGAGAAAGACACACGGACTTTTGAAAATCAACAGGGAATCTAAGTCACAGTGAAGCCAATATTAACACTGCTAGAAGGCTGAGGAAGTGACACATTTATGAATAGCAACTTTTAAACATACTTTGCCCAGAGAAGAAATTTTAGCGTTAAGCAAATGATAGTGATGGTAGTAATGAAACAAATTAGTGGTGGAAGGCAATGACCACAGGTCAGAGATCTTAGGGGCACTTGAAGCCAACGTGGCTTATGTGGTTGAAGAGTCATGTATGAAGAGTTAGATGAGGAAGGCAAATGATAACTGGGGAAGTGCTCTGAGACTACCTGGGAATAATGGGTTGCATGCACATTAAAAAATGTTGACATGTGTTAATGAAATGGCACATTTGCCTGGAAAAAAATAAGTATGAGTACAGTAAAAATGAGTGTGTACAAATATTTCCTACACCTTCACATTCTGATTGAATAAAAATAATGGATCCCTATTGGTTTTCGAGCCAGGGCCTTACTGTGTACAAGCAAGCCCGCACAATTGGGGATCAGGCATGAATATCAAGAGGCTAAAGTCTGTCACAAGGGTGAGTTAACATAGCAAGAGGGAAAAAAATCCAGCCTTCTCTGTGCTTACTGATATTTAAACTTTGAAAATCTCAAAGTTGCAGTGACATTTTATTTTTGAAGCAGCAGAGTTTGAATTAAGCCTAACAGAGCTGGGTGGTGTGGCTCTGACACATCTGCATACGTTTTTGGTTTTTTTTTCTTTTTAAAGAGAGAGGGCAGAAAGAAAAGGAAAAAAAATGAGAATAAAAGGACCAAGGACATCTCTCTCTGTTGGGGGCGTCCTTTGATGTGAAAGCCTCCGAATGCACATGGCATGGACAAGATCTACGATTGTAGGTGAGCAGCAACATGAGCGCACCATCCCTGGAGAATTCCTTCCACCTCATTAAAGGTCCCGTGGCAGGAACGTCCAGAATATGTGTTTGCTTCAGGGCTGGTAAGACTAGCAGCCTCCTGCCTTGTGGAGACATTGCTAGGCTGTTATCCCTGGCATATATTGTGCCATGATTTTAATTAAAGCATCTGAATGCTGGCAGGTCAGTATTGTTGGGAGGGATGTCTGAGTAATTGCTTCCTTCTTTGTCACAGCTATCAAGGGGATGCTCTGAGGGCCCAGGCTAGAATCTAAACAACTCCCCCTAGAGTGGACAAGGCGATGGACGCAGGAGCGGCCCGTCCTTTTCGCTTGGAAGGCGAGATAGCAGAAAAGCCCAAATTTCACTGGCCATCAAATGATCCTATTGAAAGATGCCTTAGGTTCAGGAATGCATCCCAGCCCTGGCCGGCTGGTCAGGATAACTGGTTTTGTGTATGGGACTTTATGTGGGTACCACTCGTGCAGAGGGACAGGGAGGATTCTGCAGGTAAAGAGCCGTGCTCTCAGGCAGCCACATTAATAAATGTGCAAATTAAAAAGGATGTCAGAGCACTAAAGAAACATCTGTTAACCAAAGTAAAAAAAAATAATGATGATGATGATAAATAGAGAGAGACAAAAGAGATTTTTGCTTCAGGCAAATTTTCATCCAGCTGCACCCTACTGTACAGAGCAATTCGAGTTACCCACGAGACTCCCACGCTGGTGAGATTCTATCGGAATGTTCTCTTTTAGAATCCAGGTGACAGACTGATAGAATACCGACACCTGGTAGCGTATTACCTAACATTGGCAACTGTCCTGATTCACCCTGTGTCAGGGCTTTGCCAACTTGGCACTCTGGACGCTGGGCCAGATAATCCTTTGCCCCTGAGGCTGTTTTGGACATTGTAGGATGTTTAGCAGTGCTCTGGACTCTTCTACTAGATGCCAGAACCCCTCCCTCCACCTAGCCATTGTGAAATGTCTAGTGACTTGAAAACATGTCCACAGGGGAGAGGGACATGTGCACAAGTGACCCTGGCAGAGAACCACTGCCTGTACCTCACCTGCAATATTTCAGGCACAATGGGAAATCAGTGTAAAATCCTGTCTAGTAAGCCACGCAGTGCTATATGTGATATTTACAATGGATAAAATCCTCTTTGGTAATAAAAAAATATTCACTTTCTAGAAATTCAGATGCTTTGTCACATCCCTACACCATTCTCTTTTTATGATGATTTCTCTTTCTTCGTTATGAAATTTAGGGGTTATTTTTTGCAATGGAATGCAGTTTTATTTTTCAGGAGGCAACCCAGCAATGACTCTTTTCACAACTAAAAATGTTGAAAAGAATCTTGTAGCTAAACACTTATGTCATCCTCAGATCTTCCCCATGAACTTCCTGTTTAGAAACAACATAGTAATTACTAATTGTGATTATGTCCCGAATCTCTAAAACCAGCTGCCTGGGCTTTTTGTTGTACAAGAAGCAGGTGAAGTCAATACTAATTTTTGGAATTCACACCAGTCACCTGGGGAAATTCAGTGCTGATTACTGAACACGACATTTTGCTTTACTTATGTATTCAAATTGGGGAACTATATTTTTCAATATTCTTTGTTTACTAGGGCAGGAATTATAATTGCTAGCTAATGACACGATTGCCACTTCATGAACTGAGAAAACGGGAGCACAATGAAATGAGGTAGCTAATGTTGGGGGTGTTCTGGTGGCGACAGTTGCCGTTGACAGAATGAAACCTTGCCTATTGTTTCTGTAAAGAACACCAAAGCCATGGAATACAATATCTTGAAATATATGATATATTAATATATGTAATTTATGCTATATATTAAATATAGTATCTATTATATAAAATATATAATGTTATATAGTATATAATATATTAAATATATTTTAAAATGAGATTTATTTTATATATATGTATATATACTAAGTATTTTAGAGGAATGTCTTCTTTCACATAGCTTTCTAACCATTTTCAATTTCTTAGAATATCACCATAAAGAGCCATCTCAGTATGTTTATTAGGCTAGGTTCTCTGGAGGAGCAGAATCATTGGAGCGTATATATGTACAGAAGAAATGCACATCAAGAAAATGGCTCTCGCAGTGGTAGAAGAGCACAAGTTCCAAGTTCAGGTGAGATATAAGCCGGGGTTCCGATGGTAGGCGAAAGCTTCTCCTGATTCATGTGCCTCTGGAGGCTTATGAATCCCAGGTCGGAAGGAAGGTGATGAATGTAGCCACAGAGGCACATGAATTCTAGGCTGACAGGTCAGATGGCACGGTATGCAGGATCCCGATCCAGCACAGAACAAAGTAAGCTTTCCCACACACCCCTTTATGCTAGAAGCAGGTTACCTCTCGTTGGGTGAGTTGAATCATGGCTGTGTCCTGAGTTAGAGTGTTGCTTCCCACCCTACTCTTCTTGCAACTGATTGGCTGGTCATAGCAGATCTCATCATGCAGATTATGGTCTTGCGTTAGATTACATCATAGGGAATTATTATTTTTAACTGCCCAACTACTGGGAATCCTGGCCCAGTCAACTGGACACAAATCTAACTATGACAACACTGCAGTGAGCAGACACAGCAATCACGACTCAACACTCCACCTGGGCCCCATGCAGTCTCACTCTCAGATGCACAGTTGGTGATCTTCTTTGAGTCAAATTTAAACATGATAGATGAGACCTTAAAACCAGGACAAAATGTTCCTAAAATCAAAGATCCCCTTCTCTAAAAACATTCCTGACCTCTTCACTCTTAAACGACAGGAGAAACATGTTATATTTCCCACATAATCAAATATTTTGCATGCCCGGTGTATGCTATCCTGAATTTGAAACCAAATGTGATCAATTTTGATCATTCTTTCTTCCCCCGCGGCTCGGCGATTTGTCTCCAGAACAGTTCCCATTGAATTAAACTACCTTGCAATTTATTTTATAATCCGAAAGAAACAACAGCCAGATGAAAGGCATGCCAATGTCCATGAATTCTACATGCTACTCCTCACGGCAAACGAACTCAGTAGTCTACAGAAGTTCATGCACGGCTTGAAGAAGCAGCCAGGTTTCAGGGTACTTGTTCAAATGCAATCTTGATGGTCTTTTTTTTTTGCCCTAATCATTTTCTTTTTTTTTAAATCTTTTTATTGGGGCTCATAAGGCTCTTATCACAATCTGTGCATACATCAAATGAGCAAAGCACCCTTATACATTCATTGCACTCGTCACTCTCATAATTCACCTTCCACTTGGGTTCCTGGAATCAGCCCGGTTTCCCTTTTTTTTTCCCCATCCCCCTCCCTCCCCGATCCCACCCCTGGTCCCTTGATAGTTTATAAATAATTATTATATCTTTAAAATCCATCCAGCCTTAACATAAGTCAGAGTTTTTCCTACTTGAATTGCACAGGAGAAAAGGATGCCAAAGCATTCTATTAGTAAGATTGTGAGTACCCTTTGTATAGTATGGGGATATGAAAATTATGCTCATTTTTTCAGTGCACTGTGCATAGATGTTTAATATTCATTCACATTTATAAATATGCATTTAGTTATAAGATCATAGAAATATGGGAGAAGTACAAGATTCAAAGAGACTATTGAGAGAGGATCAAGGAATATGATTTAAAAGGACCTTGGAACGACACTTAGAGAATGACCCCACCCATGGCAAAAGGTCCTCCCTTTTATAGGAGGATTCTGTGGTGCCAAATACCTACTGACCTTTTGATTATGTGACATTGGACAAATTGTTCCAATTGTAATCTTGGAATGTTTCCTCTGACACCTGTCATGTGTAAAAACGCAGAAAAAAACTTGGGTCTTCTACCACTACTATTAAACATAATTCATTATAAAATAACAAAAGAGACAAAACGTATTTGCACTGATTGGCTGTGGGTCCTTACTGGCCAACCAGAGAGCTGGACTTTGTAAAGACCTGAGAAACAGCTGTGCAGATGTGGGTCACTGACTGAGAACCCTCCATCACACCAACTGGGCAAGGGAACCATTTTTGTCTGTTGTAATTAAATGATGATTTGAGGCTCAAAAAGAGATACACTGCTCAATAAATGGGTCTTGAGTCAAAGAAACACTTTAGGAAAGCTGTAAAGTCTAATTTAATGTCCTGGTAAGAAAAATAACACACAATGTTATATGAACAGAAGCACCTAGTTAGCAGCTAATGAACAGGAGGGGGCGAAGAATAAGGCCAGCAGAATGTGGATTATTAAGTATGTTGGCTTGGACATCTGTGAAATGAATGGGTCTGAGTGGGAATTTCGGATATGTCACTACATGTGAGAAATAATGTGTTACTGGAGTTGTGTGCTCCACTTTTTGATATGGATGTACAGTGGGAAGGAGACTGGACTGCTCATGTGAGACCATTTGAATGATCTCCACTCCACTCCGACTGTGTGACCTTGAACAAGCTCCTTTATCATTCAACTTCTATTTCAAAACACTGAGCAATGTGATACCTGTCCTTCAGAATCATGTTGAGTTCTTTGTATTGAATGGGTCTGACTTAGCAGAGATTTGTGATAATAAAAGACTCACGCTCTCTCTGTAAAATCCAGCTGTAGCATAACATCTACCTCCGAATACTACCAGTGACAATCAAACTGCAGTAGTGAACCACTGTCTAATTTTTAAAAATTCATATGCAGGAATGCATTGTAACCCCTATCTCCACGTACTGTGTTTGGGTAATGTTGATTTATTAGTACAGTAGAATCCCACTAATTAGCACTAATGACAGGGGAACCCATTGTGGATTATAGAATTTTGCAAATTAGTGAGTACATGAATAAACAATAAAAACCCAGAGTCCTGCACTGCAAAATGTCCTTTTCTACTTATTTTGACAGGAAGGTGTTTAATGTTGATTATGTATGATAATTCTTCTTCATACATTGCTAATGTTGGATTTGGTTAAAAGGGGTATTTGGGAGGATTAATGGGATAGTGCTTAGAAAGCATTTAGGTAAAAGAAGCAACACAAGTGCAAAACATGAGGACGATGGTACATAATGAAGTTGTCGGGAGACGCTGGACGACGTGCAAGTTTGTGATGAGAAGTGTGGGAGGCAGCTGGCTGTTTCTGAGGCACAGTGGAATGCTGAGCTTCTGCTGCAGAATCAGGCATGCTTAACTCTGAAATGCGTGCAAGGCCCACCATTGTGTTTGTCAGATGATTGGATGCGGTTTTTTATTCTGGTGAAAGGGCTGGTTTTTCAGGTGACATCTTTCAGCAATAAGTGCAAATCAAAACATGACCACGACCACCAAACTCTTCACCATTAAGTCTAATCCAACCCATGGTCATGTATCTCAGGGTAGAATTGCGTGGATTTGTACCACCGACTATTTAGTGAATTGCTGAGCGCTGACCGTGCCATTCACAGACCCTCAAGCAATAATGAATTTGCTGGAATACTCAGAGTTAAGAGGTAATTGTCCCCACATGAAATTCCAAAAAACATAGGTCCTGAAGAGTTCTAGATTTACCACATTCCCAGATCACCTGCTGCTCGGGCTGTTTACACCTCTGATCCAGGAAGGAAAAAGCTAGACTTGAAATGAAAATATCTTTTGATGATGTATCTAACCTTCTTCTAACCCAGCTTAGGGGAGGGAGCTGGTTGACTAACATTTTTTGCTTGTTTTGTTTGTGAAAAAGAAAAGAAAACCCTACAAAGTCTGTTAGAAGTCAGAATGGAATCAATACATCATTGAAGATTACTTTCATAATGGAAATGATTCAGACTTTATTCAAAACCATTTCTAATGAGGAAAGTGCTCTGAATTTACATATTTAGTATTGCAGTTTTATTATAAAATTAAATATTTGTTAATTTAATTAAAAGACCCAGAGATGTGGGGACAAGATTCAGGGTCAGCAATTTGGGGATTTGGTTTTTGGAATAACTAGTAGTGAGATATCATATTTATGCAATTTTGATTTGGAAATGTATGACATCCATCCATCAGGCATCTGGCATTTTGCGGCAGTTTGAGGCCTTTTGCATTACAATGCGGCTGGAAGCAATGCCACTGGAATGGCAGGTACCTTGGAGGTTAATCATGGAGGATAGATTTCATCAAGGCTTTTCATCAAGCTAGGAAGAAAGGCCTAGTAATCTACTTTTAAAAACTAGCCATTGACAAAGAAAAGACATCAAACGTATTCATCTGGGGAAAGAAGAGGCAAGACTCTCATTATTTGAAGATGATATGATTTTATATATGAAAAAAATCCCAAAAGCTCCACAAGGAGAGTACTAGAAATGACAGAGGAATCTGGCAGAGTGGCAGGATACAAGATCAACAGACAGGAGTCTATTGGACAACTCTGTACATCGGGCAAGAGTATGGAAGGGAGGATCAAAAAGGTGGTCCCCTTCACAACAGCGAAGCACAAATTGAAATAGCTAGGGATATACCTAACTAAAAAACAAAAGAATCCTACGAGGAAAACTACAGAACGCCATTACAAGAAAGCAAGGGTGACCTCAGCCAATGGAAGGCTATCCCATGCTTGTGGATCAGAAGACAATATAGCAAAGATGTCAGTTCTGTTCAAGCACTGTATAATTTCATTGCTATCCTGATACAAATACCATCATCTTTCTTCAAAGAATTGGAAAAACCAATTACCAACTTCATATGGAGAGGGAAGAAACCCAGAATTATCAGAGAATTCCTCAAGAAGAAGGACAAAGTTGGAGGGCTTGCTTTACCTGACTTTAGCACATACTATACAGTCACAGTTGTCAAAACCGTATGGTATTGGTATAATGACAGACACTCAGACCAATGGAAAAGGACTGAAAACTCAGAAATAATATCATCAGCACACAGACAACAGATCTTTGAAAAGAGCCCCCAAAATATCAAATTGGAAGGGGATGCATGCCTTCTTCAATAAGTGGTGCTGTAAAAAATGGATATATCTCTGCAGAAAAATAAAGAAATACCCTTACTTCACTCCATGCACAAGAATAAACTCAAGGTGGATCAGAGACCTTGAGGTAAAACCCCAAACTAGTAGGGCCATCAACCAGGGAAGTGGGACAGCCCTGAGAACTTTGACTCAGGGAATACATAGGCTATCCAAAATAGGAAAGGACACAACCACAGAGGAGGCACAAATTGACAAGTTGGATATACTGAAGATAAAACACACGAGTAGATTGAAAGAATTCACCAAGAGTAAAAAGAGAGCCCATGGACTGGGAAAACATCTTCAGCAATTTCACATCAGGGTCTGTTACTAAAATCTGCAATACTCTGCTAACTTATGGCAAGAAAAAACCAATTGTCCATTGAGGAGGTGGGCAAAGGACCTGAACAGAAGTTTCTCAAGGGCAGAAATCCAAATGGACAATAAATATATGAGAAAATCTTCCAGATCACTAGCCATAAGAGAAAGGCAAATTAAACAACTACCATCCTCCAAGATAGCCCACTTCAAAAATTCAGAAAGCAACAAGTGTTGGAGAAGCTGTGGAGAGATAGGAAGGCTCATTCACTGCTGGTGCACCTGTAGGCACGTACAGTCATTATGGAAATTGATTTGGTGATATCTAAAACAAATGAAATTGAGCAACTGTATGATGCAGCAATCTCCCTACTAGGCATAGACCAAGAAGAGACAAGAAACAAACCACGGCCAGACATCTGTGCTCCAATGTGCATCGCAGCACAATTCACAATTGCAAAGAGTTGGAAGCAATCTAAATTTCTATCAAAGGATGAATGGATTTAAAAAATTGTGGTACATACATACAAAGGAGTACTACACATTCCTAAAAATCATTGATGAACGCATGAAATACACCACCTAATTGGAAGAACTGGAGGAAATCATGCTAAGCCAAGTAAGCCAAGCACAAAAGAACAAGTACAACATGAGTTCACTGAGGTAAGCTAAAAAGAAAAAAAATAAAAGGAAAAAAAGGGGGCATGGGGAGAAGCTACTATACACATACATTCCTGGGGTGAGGTCCAGGTACTATGGCGGACACCAAACCCAACCCAGCTATAAGTAAGGCAGCCAACTAAGAAGGAGGGTGGGGGGTGGGAAAGAGACAGGGGTAGCAGGGGAACAGGGCACTAGCTCACCCAAGGGGAGGGTGTTTTTTATATCTCTACAGGAGAGGGAGAGAGGGACCAGGCTTCACGTGGGGGCACCAAGACATGAATGCAACATACTGGCATGAAGCAGTGAACCAATAGAGAGGTCTGCAGGGCTGTCCCTCTATCCAAACTCTGAGGGCACCCACCACCCCCCACCCCACCCCAGAGGAATGCGCTTAAGAGGACTGCACTGAAGCTGCAGCTCAGCGGTAGGGTGCGTATGATCAGGAGCAAAGGAAGAGGGAAGGTGAGAGTGGAACACACCCGGCCCACCAAGCCTTGAGACATTCCAGCTCTGAGCAGCCAATGCACAGAGAGGATCACAGGGTCCACCCCATCATGAGACAGGATGATGTCCCTTGCTGGCACATAGAGCTAAGGGGGACAGCATCGGGAACATGTGTGAGAGATGTGTCCAATTCCACCCCACTGCACCGGGGTGAAACACTAAAGGCGTACAGTGGAGCAGAAAGAGAAGCAAAGCAACGAAGTCCCTGAGGTAGACCCAAGGTGGACTGTGGGGCCAGGGTGTGGCACCCCAGAGGACTTGACTAGAAAACACTCACTAAGGTCAATGGACAGACCTGGAGCTGTTTGAGGGCTTTTCAGTTTTTGCTGTTGGCTTTTCTTTATATATATATTTTTTGTATTAGTTGTCATTGATTTTTTTTTGGTCTTTTTATGTTATGTTTTTCTTTGCTTTGTTTTTGCATGTATTATTTTCTGTGCATGTCTATCTGGACAAGATAGGCGGGTTGAATAATCCAGAGGAGAGAACAATGGGACTGACGGTTCCAGGGAGGACACGGGAGAGGGGGAAGGTGGGAGGGAGGAGAAGGAGTGGGTACCAACAAACCCAGAGAGAAAGGAAGAATAAGTGATCTAAAATTGATGGCAAGGAGGGCGTAAGATGCTTGGGGGGGGGCGGGGGGAGGGCTTGATCAAGGGCAATGTAACTGAGAGGAATTCCCAAAACCCAAATGAAGGCTGAACATGATAGTGGGACAGGAGGAAAGTAAAAGGAAAGAGAGGAAAGAACTGGGAGGCAAAGGACATTTATAGACGTCCAAATACAGGTATGTATATATGTAAATACATTTATGTATAATGATAGTGGAATAGATCTATGTACATATATTTATTTATAATGTATTATGGCAGCAGATATACATTGGTCCTCCCTCCACTCAAGTACTCCATCAACACAAGAACACTTTGCTCTACTAACACGGCACTCTGTGATGTTCACCTTCCCTGACACAATTGCTGAAGACAAAATGAGTGCATAAGGAAATGTGGTGATGAAAGCTGATGGCGCTCAGCTATCAAAAGATATAGCATCGGGGGTCTTAAAGGCTTGAAGATAAATAAGCGGCCATCTAGCTGAGACTCAACAAAGCCCCCATGGAAGAAGCATGCCAGGCTGTGTGATCATGAGGTGTCGATGGGACCAATATCAGGCATCAACGACCCAAAGCAAAACAAACAAACAAAACAACAAAAAAAGAATAACCAAAAAAATCATATCAATGGGAGTGAGGGGGAGGGCAGAGTGAAGATCCAAGTTCCATCAGTAGTCAAGTGGACACCCACTGTCAGAAGGGCCACAAGGAAGAGATGAACCAATCAGGGTGCAATATAGCACCGATGAAACACACAACCTTCCTCTAGTTCTTTAATGCTTCCTGTCTCCCCCCCCTATAATGACCCCAATTCTATCTAAAAAATCTGGCTAGACTAGCACATGTATACTGATACAGATAAGAGCTCAAAAACACAGAGAATACAGAACAGATAACCCCTCAGGACCAATAAGGGGAACAAGAATACTAGGAAGGGATGGGAAGTGGGGAGAGTAAAGGAGAACTGATAAAAATAATCGACATATGGCCCCCCTCCCAGGGGGATGCACAACAGAAAAGTGGGTGAAAGTCAGTGCAAGACATGAAAAAAATGAATAAATTATAAATGATCAAGGGGACTTGGTGGAGGGAGGGAGGGTGGGGCAAAATGAGCTGATACCAAGTGCTCAAGTAGAAAGAAAATTTTTGGGAAAAGATGATGACAACATATGTACAGATGTGATTGACACAATGGATATATGTATGGATTGTGATAAGAGCTGTAAGAGCCCCCAATAAAATAAAAGCTGAAAAATTTAACCATTGAAACTCACATAAGAATGCTGTCTAATACAGCTGCATGATGGGTCCCCTATGTTGGAAATACACAGTCACCAATCAGTGTACCAGTGAACATGGCGTAGGGCCAGGCGGCACTTATGAAAGGTGTATATCAGGGTTGTATCCTTTCATCATGCTTTCTCAAAGTGTTGGACTACATGAAGAATATTGCAGCTTCAGCTTAGAGGAAGGTTTAGTAACAACCTGTGACATGCAGATGACACAACAGTGATTGCTGGAAAAGAGGAGTACTTAAGCACTTGCTAATGAAATTCAAAGACTGGAGTCTTCCGTATGAATGGCAACCCATTTGTGTTAGTCTGGGGAGACTAGAGAAACAAATTCATGGACACTCATATGTGTATAAGAAAGAGCTTTATATACAAGAACAGTAGAATATTGGGAAAACATCCCAGCCCAGTCCAAATGAAGTCCATAAGTCTGATGTTAGCCCATATGTCCGGTACCAATCTATAAAGTCCTCTTCAGACTCACGAAATACATGGCTCCTCCAGTTCCCATAAATGAGGGGTCTGTCAGTGTAGTGCCCTGTGTCTTGTCAGTAGAGCATCTCTCAGGGAGTGAGCTGAGAGAGTGTCTCACCTCCAAGGAGGAATACAGAATTTCCCAGAATTCTCAGGAAAGGGCTATGCCCACACAGAGGCCTTATTGGTCATGATCCATTTAATAGACTAGGCTCCACCCCTTCACTCTTAATCCTCTCAAGTCCCAAATTGACATCAGATTATGTAACTACCACACCATTGTAAAGAATACTAAAATTCTCATAATTAAACTAATAGATAATATTGCAAAGAATGCTCATGGAAATAAGTCAAGAAACCAAATGATGTACTGTATTGGACAAATCTGCTGCAAGACTTCAATAAATTGTTAAAGAGCAAAGATGTCACTTTGAAAACAATTATGCATCTAACCCAAGTCATGGTGTTTTCAATTGCCTCAGAGGTATGTGAAATTTGAACAGTATATATAGAACAATGGAGGCATTTGAATTGTGGTGCTGGTGAAGAATACTGAAAGCACCGTGGACTGCCAGCTTCCTGCTATCCCATGGATAAATGTTTCCCTTCAAAGTTCCTATTGAGCCATTGCGAGTAACAAAAGGTATAAATAGGCAAGAAAAAGTCCTCAGAAATTAGCAAAGTTGGTCCTCACTGAAGGGATGTGAATCCAGGCTGAGGGCCAGGGACAGCAGGTCAGAGATTCTACTTCTCTAGTCTTTCTGTTGCTTTTTGAGCCTTCCAAAACCCTTCCAAACTGACTGCCTTCTAGTTGATTCTGACACATAGTGACCCGATAGGGCAGGTAGAACTGCCCCTTTGGGTTCTGAGACCTCAAATCGTTGCAGGAGTCAGAGCCTCATCCTCCTGCTGAGCAGTGGCTGGTGAACTTTCATCATAGGCCTTGTTAGCTGCTCAAGGCTAACCCATTGTGTCACAGAAGTCCCCGTGGGACCCTTGGAGGTCACAACGTTCCTTATTAACACACAATTGGTTAGTCAAATCAGGACATCCAAACAGACTCATGAACGCTTATTTCAAAATTGCATGATTGTATTAAAATATGGCTTAGAATCTAGATGAAAATATTAGATTCCTTTTTAATTTTGTGCATGTTTTAAGCCATTATCCTTACATGAAATTCCCCAAACACAGGCTATGGTCCCATTTTCCAGACTTCCTGTAGCTTGGTCTGGTTACACTTTTGATCCTGGAAAGAATAAAAATTTACTTTACAAGGGGGGTACCCCCTCCAAAAAAAAGATTTTTCCCCCAGAGCTATGTATTTATTTATTTTTTCACAAAACAACCTTATTACCTTCAAAGTACTTTCCATTACACTTAATACATTTGTAAAAGCAGTCATTCCATTCTTGGGAACATTTTTCAAACTCATCTGCTTGGATGGCTGACAGCACCTCCTTCAACATTTTCTTCCCTTCTCCTATGTCCTCAATTCACTGTCCTTTCATGTCCCTCTTAGCTCATGGACACAAAACGACTTTTCACGAGCAAGGTCAAATGAGTAAGGTGTCTGAGGCAAAAGAGGGATGCTGGTTTCCCCCCTATAACTGGTGCACCGAGATGGCTGCGAGTGCAGGTTCATTGTCAGGGTGACAAAACCAGTCTCCCATCTGCCACAAATCAGGCCTTTTCAAAAAAATTTGTCACACACTGATATGCAATCCTCTTAGAACCTCTAAATAGAAAGCTGGATTCACCGCTGGACTTGGTGGAACAAACTCCAAGTGCACAAGTTGACATTTTCATCCATTAGGGTTGACGAACGTCCAAAACAAGCTTTGTCACCAATCAGCATTTCACCCTTTGGAAATGAGAAAACCACTCTGTACATGAGTGTTCCTTCTAGTGTGGTCCTTCTAAACTGTGTTACACATCACAACAGTTTCTGCAGCATTTTTCCCGAGCAGGAAACAAAATGTCATAGTTGCACGCTCTTCTCTTAAATTGGCTATCATACTAAATGAGGTTCGAGTGAAACTGCTTAAATGAAAAATTCATGATGATCAGAGAGAACCTTCCCAGGCAAGGCCACTGGGTGTGCTAACTCATATAGAGCAGTACAATGCTCGCCTAGCAGGGAAAATGCGTACTAAGAAAGCTTGGCCCAGAGGAGCTTATTTTCCATGTGTTTTCCCCTCATATTCCATAGTCTGCTTGACTCCAAATGAAAATCCCCCTTAAAAATTTATATACATATATTTTTTATATTTCAGTAATTTAAATATATTTTAAAGTACTTGTGCAATCATTACCATAACTAATTTTAGGACATTTTCTCTATTCTTGTACTCATTATCATTAGCTCTGCATTTCCCATGAAACTTTCCTGCTACAACCTAAGAAACCAATTACTGTCTCATCAGACTAACCTATCCTCATTTCATACAATGAAAACCATAAAAACAGAACAAAACAAACTGAAGAATAACAAAGTAAAACAAAACAAAAACCAATAAAAACTAGAAAAATTAAAAATAGATCAAAAGGGAAAATGAATGATAAATTGTTAAATTGTAACCCAGCTATATCTACATGCAGTCAATCCAATTATGATTCACTTTCTAATGCTATCTGTGTGAGGACAAGGCTATTTATTTCCCTGGTAAATCGCCAGAGGGGATTTCCTGTAGGCTTAATCCACATGGGGATTATACAAATAGAATTTGAATTTCCACTGTCATCATAGCCTTCTGCAAACCAGGTAATCATAATTCAAGCTCAAATACAATATCCTCTTTTGATCTTGGGTCACACAGACTGGTGTGCTTCTTTTTTGGACTTTACTGACACCTCACTTAGATGGCTGCTTCTTTTAAGACAAGCTTTTAAGGTGCTGGATGCCATTCTTTCTGATTGCCATACACCTTCTGATTTCTTCACCATGCATTGCTATCATGCCCATATCTTTAGTGAGCTCTTCATGAAGGTAAGTATTGAACAGGTCTCCATGATAAGAACCATGGTTAGAAACAGTTACAAACATCTATTAATAATTGGCACTTGGAATGTATAAAGTGTGAATCTACAAAATTGGAAGGCATCAAAAATGAAATAGAATGCCTACAGATCAATAGCATAGGCATTATTGAGCAAAAATGAACTGGTATTGGCCATTTTAAATTAGACAATTCTATGGCTTAATATGTCAGAAATGACAAATTCAAGAGTAATGGAATAAAAAAGTTCATTTCAAGTTCTATCTTGAAGTACACTGCTGTCTGTGATAGGCTAATATCTATACACATGCAAGGAAATCAAGTCAATGCAATTATGTAAATCAATGCACCGACCACTGAAGCTGATGATGAACAAATTGAATTCTATCAACATTTCAGTCTGACATTGATCAAAGATGCCATCAAGATTCATTGATAATGACTGGCAATTGGAAAGCAAATATTGGAAACTAAAAGGAAGGAAGCATAATCAAGAAAAGTGATCTTGGTGATAGAAACAAAGCTAGAGGACGACACGATAGAATTTCGCAAGACTAATGACTTCTTCTCTGTGACTACCCTTTTATCAACAGCATAAATGATGACAATACACTTGGAGTTCTCCGGATGAAATACACAGAAGTCCAACTGACTGCATCTGTGGGATGGAGTTGATGGAGAAACTCAATACCATCAGCCAAAACCAGACTGTAGAACAGACCAGGAATTGCTTAGAAGTGAAGCTCTGGTTGAAGTTGAAGAAAATTAAAACATGTCCACAAGAGCCAAAATGCTTTCTGGAGTATATTCCAGAACATCATACAAAACACTATCTGGAGTATGAAGAACAGCATACAAGAAAACAGCAAAACCCAAGATCTCAAACTCACTGGTCCCAAGTCAATTCCAAGAAGAAAGAAAAGATCAAAGTGGATGTCAGCTGAATGAAATTTGCTATTAGTTGTACAGTAAATGCAAAATTAAAGTAAATTAAAGTAAATGCAAAACAAAATGATGAAATAAAAGAGCTAAACAAAATCTTAAAGGTAGCTCAAGAATAACAAGTAAAATACTATAATAAAATGTGCAAAGGGAATTCTAGAAAACTTAACTGTGCTCATGCCAAACCTGTATTGTGGATCAAGAAGCAACCATTCAAACAGAAGAAGGGAATATTGCATGGTTTAACATTTTTTAAAAGGTGCGTATGCTTTCACCATACTTATTCATGCTGCATGCTGGGAAAATTATCAGAGAACTTGGGTTATGTGAAGAAGAATGTGGCATTAGATTAGAGGAAGGCTTATCAAAAGCCTTCCATTTGCAAATGACACAACCTTGCTTGCTGAAAGTGAGGAGGATTTTAATATTGCTGATGACGTTCAAGGGTTATAGACTTCACTAAGAATTATACCTCAATGGAACGAAAACCCAAATTCTTACAACTGAACCATTAAGTGACATTGGATTTTGTCTTGCTTGGATCCACAATCAATTCTCAGGTAGAAGCAATCAAGAGATTGAATGATGTAGTGTATTAGGCAAACCTGGTGCATATGACCGCTTACAGTAATGAAAAGCAAGGATATCTGTCACCTTGAGGACTAACGTGTGCCTCAGTCAAGTCGTGGCTTTGGAAGCACCTTACAGGAATGTGAAAGTTGGACATTGAATAGGGAAAACTGAAGGCGAGTTCATGTATTTGAATGATAGTGCCCATGAAGAACATTGAAAGGACCACAGGCTGCTAAAAGAACAAACAAATCTGTCTTGGAAGAAATACAGCCAAAATGTTCCTTAGAACTGAAGATGGTAAGACTTCCTCTCACGTGATTTGGACACGTATCAGGAGGAATCAGGCCCTGGAAAAGGACATCATGCTTCATGACATCGAAGGGCAGTGAAAAAGATGAAGAACTTGGGTGAGACAGATTGACGCAGTGGCTGCCACAATGTGCTCAGACCACAGCAATTGTGAGGCTCACCCAGAGTGGGGCGTGTTTCTATTGTACACAGGGCTGCGATGGGTTGAAACCAACTCAGCAGGACCCAACAGCAACAACAGACAATGAACTTGGAGGTAGAACAAAGATGGAGGTAGAACAAAGATCTCATTTAATACCTTATATGGATGTGAAAGTTGGACATTGAATAAGGAAGACTGAAGAATTGATGCGTTTGAATTGTGGTGCTGGAGGAGAATATTGGAGGTACCATTGACTGCCAAAAGATTCAACAAATCTGTCTTGGAAGAAGTACAGCCAAAATGTTCCTTAGAACTGAAGATGGTAAGACTTCCTCTCAAATGAGTTATTAGGCCAATTAACTTGGATGTGTCATGACAATGACCACAAAAGAAAGAAAATCCCCGAGGGTGTTTGGCTGTACGTACAGCTCTTTTCTTCTTTTAGGTTGTTGTTTAAACATATCTATAACACACTTTGCCATTTCAACTTTTCACAGGTCTACAACTGGACAACAATGACAAAATCTGTGGTTTAACCCTATCCTTAATCAGTGGGATATTTCTGGCACTTAACTCTCCTTTCCCCCCACTGTTTAAACTGTGTTAACCACTACCGTATTTACTCACTGCCACAGAAGCGATTTCTACTCATAACAGCCTAATAACATAGAATAGAATTGACTTAGAGGCTTTCTGAATCTATAAATCTTTATGGAAGCAGACAGCCTCATCATTCTCTCTTGGAGGTGCTGGTGGGTTTGAAGTGCAGACCTTGCAGTTTGTAGCCCACTCCTTAACTTACAACCTCAATGGGGGTCCTTTATTCTGTGCCTTTTCACGTCTTTTTACTTAATTAAATATTTGTCATACAATATTTGTCTTTTTGTGATTGATTTATTCCATTCAGCGTAATGTATGCAACTTCCTCTCGATTCAAACACAAAGTTCCATATATTAAGATTTAATTTCCCCTACTGGTTGTGTACTATTCTGTTGTACACCTGGACTGTATTTTGTCTATACATTCGTTGGTTGATAAATATGTAGTTTGCGTCCACTTTTTGGCTGCTGTGCAATATATATTTATGTGCAAGCCTCTTTTTGAGTCTCTGCGCTCTAGTCTTTGGGGTATATATCTAGGACTGGAATGGCTGGGGTTTGGGGGCGTTCTTTCTCAGAGTTTTTTTCAGGAATCAGAGCATTGTTTTCACAATAATGGTACCATTTTGTATTACTCCCATCAGTGAAGTAGTTTTTCATAAAATCACTATTTTTGTTGGTGCAATATCTTATTTAAGACTAGCTGCAAGTTAGGGGAAAATGTAAATATCTGAATGCTCCAATCACCTTTTTGACTTGTGTTGCCTAGGAGGTTTCAAATTACTATGTTTTAAATTACATGTAGTGATTTATTGGGAGATGCGGATCTGAGTTCCCAGTTCATTTATATTTACCTCAGCGGACCCCATGGATGGATTCTAATGGATGTGCTATAACTTTTAAACATGTTTCCCCCCTAGAAATTCACAAATTAGCAAGCATAAATGAAATGAAAACCCAAAGGCCTCTAGCCACTTTGAAACCCATGCTACATGAATACTAGATTTTATCCGAAAGCGGTAGGAATGATCTTTATCCTTCATGCATGTGTTTCCCAGGTCAGATGTGTTTTCCATGCAGACCTTAATGAATCACTCATAAGCAAATGACCGCCAAAGAGAAACATTACCTCAACATCCATTAATAAGTTCAAATAAAGCATTTGATTCTACTCATGAGTACTAATGGCACATGCCTAGTGAAAGGACTGCCACACCCCATTTCTAAGTGTTTTTGAAGGTGATTGCTTCAGAGCTGGCACTTCTGTTTCACTGGCATCCCACAGAATTGCTCCCTTCCGCTGGAGCCACACTGTTTCACCATCCAAAAGGACCACAATCACCACAACATATCAGATCATCTTCACGGGAAAACAGTAGGACAGCAGGAAGATATACACATATAGTACATATAAACCAAAACTCACAGCCATCGAGTCCATTCTGACCCTATAGGACAGGTCAGAACTGCCCTGGAGGGTTTTCAAGACCTGTAACTCTTTATGGGAGCAGAAATTCCCACCTTTCTTCTGAGGAGCAGCTGATGGTTTTGAACTGCTGATCTCAGGGTTGGCATTCCAATGCATAACCACTAAGCCACCAGGGCATCTCTTAGTACACACCGACATATACAGCACACACACAAGTGTACACACAAGTGTACCAACACACTCACCCTACAGGCAACATTCGAGAGAGCTGTGTTTGTACCATGCTGGTGAGCACTAAATGAAAAGCGTACAGTTCAACATAGAATGCCTGGAATTCACCCTGTCTGTTAAAAGGAGTCCTGACTGCAAACTACAAGGCCATAGGTTCAAACCCACCAGCGGCTTCTCGAGAGAAAGATGAGGCCATCTGCTTCCATAAAGATTTACAGCCTTGGGAATCCTACGCAGGGTTGCTATGAGATGGAGCCACCTCTATCGCGCTGTTACTCTTGACATTGAGTTATAATCCATATTGAAGCTGCAGTACTCTATCTTCATCGGCAAGTGCGTCAGGTCCCCCTCTATTTCAGCAAGCAAGATTGTGTCAACTCAATGGTAAGAGGTATGATCATAACGGGAGGAGCCCTAGTGACACAATGGTTAAGTGCCCAGCTGCTGAAACATCGGCACTTTGAACCCAGTAAATGGTTCCATGGGAAGACTATATGGCAAATTGCTTTTTTTTTTTTTAAAGATTAGGGTCTGGACCACCCTGTGGAGCGGTTGCCTCTGTCTTATATGGTTGCTCTGAATTGGAATTGGCTCGTAGGCAACAAGATGATAATAAACTGGAGTCCCTGGGGTATATGAATGCTCAATACTCTTAGTTCCTAAACCAGATGTTAGAAGCTTGGGTCCACTTAGAGATGTCTTGGACAAAAAGCCTAGTGATGTACCTCTAAAATGACAACCACTGAATACCCTGGGGTCCACAGTCTTCCTTTGGCACCCTGAGTTAGGACACGTTTCACAGCAGCTGCTTTATGAGGAAAGCTCCATCTACCCCAAACCTTTGCCGTTAGCCACGCGCTTCTTAGCATCTCCTGCTCCATGACTAACCGCGAGACACTACATTTTCTCAAGTTATGTTTGAACTTTCAAAATAATTGAATTTCTTCTTTTCAGATTTAACTCTCAGGGGTAGCACCGGAAATGAATCAGTCTGATGCACAAATCTTGCTGTGTTAGTCTGCGTACTTTCGAGAAACAGAGCCACAGAAACTCACCTATAAGAGAGAGTTTTATAGAAAGGGTAAGTGCACCTCGAGAAAACATCCCAACCCAGTGCTGCTCAAGCCCACAAGTCTAACCTTAGCCCATATGTCCGACACCAATCCACAAAGTCCTCCTCCGTCTCACAAAACACATGCAATGACGCCGACTGCAGAAGGAAAGCTGAATCAGTGAAAGCGTAAGCATCTCAGCGCTGGCAGGGGTCTCCACCCGCATGCCCCAGCACCCAGGGCTGCATTGGAGTAGGTCCATGTGTCTTTTTCTTGGAGATGTTTTCCAGGAAGTGAGTCTTGCCAGCTGAAGCAGGGAATTGGCTAAGACAGCTGCACCCTGGTCCCAACGATCAGAAAGCCAGAGTCCTGAGAACTAGAAAGGCGAGGCTCACTGAGCCACTTATCCCTCTGTCCTTCAATCCCCCACATGTGTTTATCGGCCAGGTGGGCAAATAAACTTTGACTATCTCACTTACCATTCTCCAAGCTTCCACTGGGACACTGAGCACCGCCTTCATCAGGGAGCCACATGCATTCCGTCCAAATGGCTTCAGTTTAATTCCAACTTGACGCTTTGGGAAAATGGCCATATTTTAAAGAACTGCATATACTTTTTTGGATCTTTGAATTGAACGTTTATATTTTTACATGAAGACAAGCAGAAGTAGTGAATCACTACCATTTGATTATTTTATTTCATGAAACTCTGTTGACCAGCTCAGATGATGGTCTGGGCATGGACAAGCAGGTTTTTGGGAGGAATGAAGGGGGCATGCACGCATCTCATCGCTTCACTTGTAGACAAACCCACGAACACGTATCAGGTCACTGCTCTCCTCTGATTGTCCTCCAGAGAGCCAGTAGAAGATAGAGAGCAGGCTGGCTTCTTGTGCCGATAGAATAGAACAGAGATGCTCTGTGAGAAATTTAGTATGTACGTTTAATGATATTTATCAAATGTTTTCAGACACACACACAAAAGGAAATAGAAGGGAAACCATTCAAGTCCTTTGGCTTCTTTCTGTAACTCCCGAAACAAACAAAATGCCACACACTCCCATCGCATCAATTCCGACTCAGAGTGACACTAGAGACAAGGTAAAACTACCCTGTGAGTTAGGAGAAACCATCTTTCTCCTAAGGAGTGCCTGGTGGTTTCTTACCATTAACCTCTTCGTTAGCATAACCCAAGAGGTATAACCCGCAAACAGAACTCACTGCCACTGAGTTAATGCCAACTCATATTGACCCTATAGGACCGGGTAGAACTGCCCCTGTGAGTTTCTGAGACTGAAACGGTTCATTAGACTAGATACTCCACCCTTTTCTCAAGGAATGGCTGTTTGTTCTACACTGTCCACCTTCTGGATTACAGTCCATTGAGTAACCCCCTACACCACCGAGCCTCCGAGACCCTTTATTTTACAGATGCTTGATTTTACTGCTCTCTTTCCTGCCAAGAGTTGGACTAGACCTTTCTTAAAACTAATAGTAGCTGAATATAGGGTTAAATATGAATATATAACACTTAAATGTGTACTTATGGAATCCACACCTATATTCAGTAACTTACAAACTGCATAGGGAAGAAAAATATTGCTCTATTAGATTTTTTGCATGTTTGTTAAGAATAACATATATGCAAAAACAATATCTGTAATTTGTGTAAGGAATACATTGTAAAATGAGGAGCTGATGACAGGGGCTTACGTGGAGAGCAAATGTTTTGGGAATGATGAGGGTAACAAATGTACAAATGTGCTTTATACAATTGATGTATGTGTGGGTTGTGAAAAGAGTTGTATGAGCCCCCAATAAAATGATTAAAATAAAAAAATGTTTAACCCCCCCAAAAAAAGAAAAATGTTCTCTAATTTCTGTAGATAAAATTATATTTTAAGTGGGGTTTTTAAATGAAAGATGAAATATCACAGTTGAAAGAATATTTACATTTATCTTTTACTATCCCTGAAATTTCACAGTTACAAAGGAGTCTATTTCTAAACCCTTCCAGATTCACTAATGCCTAGCTCTCAGAACAATTTCCTCCTGAAGGCAGGACGCACCTTGAGAAACTCGTGGACCACTTCACCGCATTTAGAAGAATCTAGGTCGACATTTCTCAGCCTTTTCCTTACAGATCTCCAAGGACGTCTCTGCAGACATTCAAAAATGTCAATACGCTGCCTACTCTTTTGGGAAGTATTTGAGGAGTGGTAGGGATGCATTTTGGTACATGACTCTGTTTACTCCATCCACCGTCTTTTGAGCTTCCTGTGACTCTGCTGGTCGGGCTAATAACCTCAATGTCAGCAGTTCAGACCCACCTTCCATTGCACAGGGCTGATCTGCGTCGGAGGTGACTGGAAGGTAGATATCAACACAGCATTTATGGTTTTCTCTTCTTGCTTTGGTTAGTCCTGATTTCCTGATTAAATTAAACTCTTTATAAGGAAAATAATTTTATTTGATCCATACTCCAACTTCAGAGTTGCTTTGTTTAATGTTTGCATCATTATTGCTTGTAAGTCACAAAAAGGCACTTTGTTCTAGTCTGCAAATTTTGAGGTGGCTAGATTGTATCATTGGATGAAATCAGATGATCTTTTGCAAAAATTAATTTCCTCATTACTTATGATTCTTAAAATATGGTTTTCATTTGCAATTGTCAAAATTTGTAGACAAGGTGTCCTGTTGGAGTAGCGGGGTTAGCCTTGGGCTACTGACAGCAAGTTTGGCAGTTCAAATCCACCAGTCACTCTTTAGGAAAAAGATGAAACGATTCACAATTTCTTGGTTCACTTCTCTTTGGGAGGGGCAAAATGTGAGCGTCTTCCAGACTGTTGGCCTGGTAGGGGTCTTCCAAATATCTTGGCATAGATGCATGAGCGTTTTCAGCATTTTTGCATATGCTTCTTAAAGCATCTCGATTGGTATTCCATCAATTCCTGGATCCTGTTTGTGATGTAGTGATCCTTGTGAAGGAGTGGGTTAAGTGTTGGACTGCTAACAGCTGGGCCAGCAGTGTAACAGCACCAGCCTCTCTGAGGGAAGAAAAGGACGAGGCTTCCTGCTCTTATCAAGATTCGCAGCCTTGGAAACCCAAACGGGCGGTTGTGCTGCGTCCCGTGGGCTCCTCGGAGTCCGAATCATCCCGATGGCAATGACTTCTGCGTTGGGACTGGTGTTTGTCCAGGAGTCAGCATTGGGGTGATAACTTTAATGTCAGCCATTTAAACACACTTCGTAGGGGAAAAATGAGTCTGTCTGTGCTTACATAGATTTACAGTCTCACCACCCCTGAGGAGCAATTCCACTCTGTCTGATGGAGTCATCATGAATCAGAATAGACTCAATAGCAATGAATTTGGTTAAATTTTTGTGTGTTGGCTTTTTTGAAATCTGTGCATAAAACATATTCCAGTTGAAGATCTGAGGTTGGGAGACCTACAAAAACTTCACAGACTTTTTCTCTGCCTCATTTTTAGTTTTCTGTATGTATTTAGTTTAAGACATGAATACGCTCAACACCGCAGTGCAGATTTCAAGACTGGAGATATAGTCTTCAGCTATACCCCAACTGTGAATTGTTATTGAAAAACATTGCTCTGGAAAGAACTACCCCCACCCCCCGAAATATTTTCATCCAGCAAGAACCTATCAAGGATGCCGCCTCCCTTCTGATTTCTCTGGACAATGTTCCCCGCCCCCTCCCCCACACCCCCCGCCTTTTTTCTTTTGATGCTTTTGCTACATACCAGCTACACACACCAGGACTGCTACTCCTTAGGGATGCTTGCTTTATTTGTTGCTAGGTATGTGAGTTAAACAAACAGCCCCGGATTCAGGGATGTACTCATATGTAACAATAGCACTTCAGAATTGTTTTCTGTGCCAGGGACATTGTAAACTCTAACATGGCGTGTGCCCAGTGTCCTCACAACCCCTCTGGAGGCTGGTGGCAGGGTTTCTCCAAAGTATGTCCCTGCATCCTTTGATATCACAGTTGCAGCCAAACTCTTGACTGGAGCTGCCTAAAGGATGCCTAAAGGCTTCCAGGCACCCACAGGGCAAGCGCAGGCATCGGAGGCACCTTGCAGCTGTGGAAATGCCTTGCGTTCTGTGGCGGCCACTGCGTAGTGGCCATCAGACAGCTCATTGGTGGAGTCAAGAGCTGTAGCTTCTCTAAAATCCGTTCGAAGAATGGAACTGCATACTGCCTCCCTCCCCCAACCCCCAATCTCACTATAGACGAGCTCTTGATCTGTCCCTTCCGAGTAAGAGAACACAATGACAGATCTGGGACTCAAAAGTTGGTCAAAACTCACATCTCACATACTTGCCCACTTTTTCTAGTTCTTGCATCCTCCCTGTGGCTGCGGAAAACCTCCTCCCTCCTTTTCTGGGGCATCTTAGCGATGGCCGTGGGGAAATGAGTACATAGGCCTCAGAAGAATTCTGTCAATGTGGGAATTGATCTTAAGTAAGTCTCTGTCCCTTGAGGAAAGCCTTGGTACTAGATAGTTACCTCTACATTATAGGGCACTGAAGGGAAGCCTGGAGAGGTACTTCAGCATTCTCCTATTGACATCTTTGTATGACAAACGAACCCTCTGGCACAGGAGGCTACATGCTGGGTTGCGAATTGCAAGGTCTTCAGTTCAAACCCACCAAGGGCTCCATGGGAGAAAGACCAGACTATCTGCTCTCTTGAAGATTTACAGCCTTGCAAACCCTATAAAGCAAGTCTATCTGCCCTATAGGGTGGCTATGAGGAGGCAAAATTGACTTCATAGTAGTGGAATTGACTTATGTGCCCTAACTGAGAACGAATCCTGCTGCCCACACAGCAATATATTCCCGTTCTCCGTGGAGAAGGGATACATTTACATCCCTCAAGTACATCATCATTGACCAGAAGGGACCCGACCGCCCCATTTAACCCATTTCCCTCTAATACCACTCTTTGCAAAACCCTCTGTCAGGAGAGGCGGGGGCGCAGACAGGATGGGACAACTCTTGCTTCAAAAAGCTACAGTGCAGTGACAGGAGAATGAGAATAGCAGGAACCCAAATCCGGATTTGGTATCCTCTCAACATGTGATCCATGCAGACAACAAGGGGCTTAAAAGTAGAGGGTGTCCGCATAGGGAGAGTTTGACAAGGGGACTCATGGGGAGGCTCTGGCAGATGGGTGGGATGTTGAAAGGTGAAGCGGAGTGAGGGCATTCTCTGCTGATGGAACAGTGTGAGAGAAGATGGAGGATCTAGAAAGCAGTCTTCACAAACAATCCAGTTTGGCATCAGGAGAAACTTTAAGCAGAGGAGCAGGTGATGAAGTTGGAAAGGCAGATTGGAATTGGACCTCCAAAGGGCCTTGGATTTTAGCTTGAGATGATAATTAGAATCTGACATCAGATGAATATGGAAAAGAGCAGGAGAAGGCTTTGAGTATGAATTGCCATGATTTGATTGTGGTTTGTACATGGGTGGGGAGGGTAGCCAGTGTGTCCACTGAAGGCCTGGGGGGGGCATCAGACGCTAGCAATAGAAATTTTATGAAAAGGGGTGGAATTCTGGGTAATCAACTTGGCTGGGGACAATTTAATACTGACCATCAGTGGAACATCTGGGGAAGAAGCCCAGAGCAGGTGGAATATGTAACTATCTTAAGGTGAGTTAGAGCAGAGAGAGAATCTTTAAGAAATCATTAGCTTAGAGAGAGTGGCTGAGAGTATGGGATTGAGTCTGTGTCGTCTTCCATAAAGAGACATGAAGGCTGCCCCAGAAATGTCAAGACCTCGGCCAGAGTTGAAGAGAGAGAGAGAACTTGCAATCTTAGGACACAGTGTGCTCAGCGCAAGAACAATCGGAGGATTTGGCAAATGGAGAAGCTCAGGATGCGGGATGAGGACTGTGACTAATTTTGCAAAGAGGTTGGTTGGAGGGTGTGCTGCTCCCTGGTGCTCTGTGTTGGCCATGCCGCCCTACGTTTTAAAAACCCAAATCACTTTGATGCTGATCTCAAGGTGGTGCCCAACAGGAGGTCAATCCGCACTGTACAGGCTTCGTGAGGGCGAGACTCTCAGGCGTGAGGGAAGTAGCTGAGGGAGGACCCCGTGTGCCTGACTGGAACGGCATGTTTTTCCCCTGTCTGATATACTGTGGTTCTGCGAACCAGGACTGGATTCTGAGAAAGGTGCATTTCCCTTTTGGGAAGGCATTTCCTAAAATAGAGGCCAGCAAACTGTAACTTGAAGGAAAATTGTGGCCTCTGCTTATTCTTGTAACCCAACCACGCCTGCTTTTGTGTTACAAAATCCTTTCCATTTACTCTTGGCCCTTTCTAGGAAGAGCCCCAGATCCTTGTCTTAAGCCACCTACTAGACTATCATGTATGAAAATGAAGAATGCTAAGTCAGTCTAAGCAAAATGCTCACCGTATAATGGAAAGACACCCAGAAAGAAGATCAAAGTGTTTTCCATTGGCCAGGAGCTAACACCACTTACCTGGTACTAAACCTATATGCTTGCTATTTTCTTTCTGTATTTAGAGGACAAAGGAAGACAATGGATGAGGACTGGGTGGCCTGGATGAGGCAGCACACATCAACTCAGACACGAGTCAAGTGCAGTGAGCTGTTTACACCTCTGAAGAGCACAGGAAGGATAGGTGTGGCGACAGAAAAGATGAGAGGGCATCATCCTAAAGGATAGCCAACAGTCCTCTAGGACCTGTGAATTCAGCACAATGGGGTACCAGCCAATTTGCCCCCCATCCATGAGCCAAGCTCTGGGCCTCATAGAAGGACATATGTCTCTCTATTCTTCCGCGGTGTCTGGCAGGACCAGCGGCTCCTTGGAGGAGAGGTGGTGTCCCTTGGGCTGGCAGCCTCTCTGGTGTTGGTAGCACAGCAGGCTGTCTGAAGCGGCAGCCCTGCTGGGGCACATCTGTCCCTCTCAATATTCACACTGCTAATGTCTCACTCTGGTGACAAATGCAAATTGGGCTGCTTCGTCCAAACATGTCAGCCTCATTAGCAGGTGCACCGCGATTGGCACAAGGCACTGGGCCCCTCCGTGTCTTCTGTTCTTACTTCCTTTTACTTAGGGCTCTCTCACCCTTAAGGGCTGCTGATGCAGAGGTCTACTTATGAGCATCAGGAAGGAAAATCCCTTTTAACAAAAGAAAACTCAGTGATTGCTGTCAGTTATTTTTTCATGGGTTATTTTCCGTAAAGCAAAATGCCCATTACGTGGGGTCAAAATGTTGGGCAAAGCCAGTGGAGCATAAACTTTGATTTTGAAGAAAACATGTGGAGCCCTCTGTGTCTTCAGAGAAGAAAAAGAAATTAATAGTTTGAAGATGAGAAGTAGGGCAAGGTGCTTCCTCGATCAGTTTAAACACATAGTGATTGAATAGAAAACAAACAAAGAAACCAACTTTATTTTGGTGAAAAACTTGATTACCAATATAATCAATCACCAAACTTTGCTTTTCCTTCCATTCAACTGAATAACCCCTCTTGAGCAACTTTCTCCCTTAGATAAGAATTGCAGATGCAAAGGATGACATTAGGAGTCTTAAATTTTGGATAGATGAATGGTAACAACAAAAGTCTGAAAATTCAACTTAAGAATGACACACTTGTCTTTAATGGGTGTTCCCGTATATTTCATTCCTAGGCCCAAGATTGACTTTACTACAATAGAAATCTTTTAAAAGTCCTTTCTAATGCCAATGATGTATGTTTAGTAAACGTAGTTTAACCATTAAGATATGGGGTTGAAATGAAATGTCACCTGGTGATTCTCATAATTTCCATGTTACATTCATTTGATTCCCAACAAAGATTTCACAGAGCCAAATAAATAATCTTGAATGCTTTAGCCTCTCACATAGTGGTTTTAAATCATGGCCAGGGGGGTTCTTAATTTCTTATACCTGGACAAATTTTCCTCTAACACAGGTGATGAGGCTTTGACATTACAGGTCTGTATTTTCATCTTTATATATGTATCTCCTTGCGCATGAAAACTGTAAATTCCCCTCCAGAACTTTGTTGTTGTTGTTTCATAAAACCAAAATACTAAACGGAATACTGAAAAACGTCTGCTCTCATGATATCTCATCCTTGTTTGCCTTCATTTTCTGCAAACCAAGCAAGCAGAATTAAGTCAGCAAATAAGTTTATACGTTTCGTCTTAGTTTGTTTTGTGCTTTGTTCTCATGATAGCAACTGCGTAGAAATTACGTTCTCAGGCACCTGCCAGCCAGGCTGGAATCTGGATTTTTCACACTTCCTTTGGTCTTCATGAGGGAAAAGTGAGGTTTTCTCCTCCCTGAATAAGTTCCAGTCTCTGAAACTCACAAGTGCAGTTCGACCCTGTCCTGCGGATAGGGTCACGATGAGTCAGAAGCCACTTCATGGCAGCACATTTGGTTTTCTGTTTTCGTACAAACATAAGGGTGCTCCAAAAAGCATGTGGAGAAATCCCACCATCCTTTGAATCAATTTCCCTTTCCCATGAGCTTTCTGAAGCCCCTTCATATTTGGTGTTGCCACTGATGTATGCGAAGGGTACCTTTTCAAAGACTGTGAAAGGGACCCGACGCGGTCATTGTTTAAATATTTTCTCGCTCAAAGGCCATCCGTTCCCCAGAAATCAGGTCACTGTGTTAGCTTCTCTTAAAGGGGATCAAACTGCCCATGTGACGATTCACAGGGGCGCCCATGCTGTGCGCCTGCCTTTGAAAGACAAAGCTAACCAGCCGGAAGATAGCTGTCCGCCAGGCAGAGTGAAATGGAGTGCAGGAGCCGTGCAGTGGTTCACAGCCCCGAACCTCATCAATAGCATCCACTAGATGAGAGGCCGCCTTGGCCACTCGGGCTCTGGGTCGCCTCCTCCCATTAGCGCTGCGCTCACGGCCCCCTTCATGGCAAAAGTGACCAGCACTTTATCTTTTCTGTTCTGAAAGTACTGACTTTCTTGTGTTGACAGCTGATGTGACTGGCATCGGTCCAACACGCCCAACAATTCCTTTCGGCCTAATAAACGCACGTGCGGGTAGCGCCGCCCCTCCCTCTTCCCAGTCAGGGATGCTCCTAGCTATCCCCAAGCCTCGCTGCTCCTGGTCTTAGAGAGCTGGGTTGTCTGCCCTCCCCTCTTGCCCACATTTCCTTAACTTTATGAAAAGCACCTCCTGGACTTTGAAGTGCTGAGCGCCCTCATCTGCATCTCTCTTGCTCCAAGGACTAGTCAAAACACAAACATGAAGTGGAACCCTGCTGAGAAGCTTCCAGTAGGTCCTGGGGCGGAGGGATGTCTACTTCCTCTAGCAGCCCTTACACTCCCAGCACAGCCTACTGCTGGCCAGAATCATCAGCAGGTGAGAGAGCATGTGCACCTGTCTGTCGCTGAGGTTGGCACGGACGATGATGGTGGCTGGGATTCAGAACAAAGTATCTTTCAGAGATGGTGCACGGACTCTGGCCCATCACCATCTCTGCTGAGTGGGCAAACTTTGTCTCCAATCCTGATGGGGCAAAGGCAACAAGGGGAAGAGAGTGGACATATGTGTCCTGAGAACTGACCCCTTTTCTATTTACACAGTCACTTTGCATGGACATGCTGAAACATCTCCGTGGAAGCGGTCTTTCTACTCATGTAGGATAACTTCAGTACTAGTGTAACTAAAGAAAGGCAATATAATTAGTGCCCACAGAAATTTCTTGAAATTCCACAGACAGTTCTCCAGTCTGGTGAACACCTGCGCGGGTGTTGTTCGGGGTCAGTTTCATAACTTGAGGTCAAATGCCTACAGGCCTACATTCCCCCCACTCCTAAACCTTGACTTTTATCTCATGCAGTTTCCTGGATGTGAGAAAGAGCGGGATATTTAGTGGATTAGCACACGGACTTAAGTCTTTGAAAAGACCGTGGACAATACATGATTTCAGGTGCACCTGAACGTTTCAAGATGTGAAAGTTGCTAATGAAGTTTGGGAATAGATTTTGAAAAACATCTTGTCAAACTGGAATGCGGAAGGGTTCTGTCTTGCAGAGTTTGCAAACGGAAAGGTCTTTGGAGGAGGGTGGCGGAAGGTATGGAGACAAAGAGAAGCCGCAATGTAGAAGATGCCGCTGTTGAAATGTCCCCAGCTTGTCAGGTTTCTGGAAAATGACTGGCCAGGAGGCCTTAACATTCCCCCCAGCTTGGCTTTCAGGCAGACCTCCTCCTGACTCAGTGTTCTTCACTTCTTGTCCTTGACCCTTTCATAAACCGGGTGTGGCATGTTACGTTGCTTTTAACAGGAAACGCAGGAGAGAACTTTATGGGCAGGACTTCAGTATGCTTTGTCCTTGACAAGCCATCTGACCCACTGCTTCAGCAGAGTTGAAATCAGACTGACTTTGGGACGTTTTCCTCTATTGTGAGAGTCACTCCCCTTTTTAATTTTTGCAATATTCTTTGAATGCAGCCATCCTCACCTGTTCTCCCGACTGAAATAAAGGTCCTAGAGCAGCGGTTCTCAACCTGTTGGGCATGACCCCTTTGGAGTTCAAACAAGCCTTTCACAGGGGTCGCCCAATTCATCACAGTAGCAAAATCACAGTGATGATGTAGCAACGAAAATAATTTTATGGTTGGATGGGGTGGGGGGGGGTCACCACCACACGAGGAACTGTATGAAAGGGTCGCGGCAGGAGGCAGGTGGAGAAGCTCTGGCCTAACTCGTGGTGGTGCAGCCTGCAGGCCTTGCCCAGGTCAGTGAGATTCAGTTCACTTTCACGCATCATCTAGCTGGGAAAAAGGGGCTCTGCAGGAGCTCTTCCTCTCATCCACCAAAACTACTTACACGGCAAAGAGCAAAGGCAGAGGGAGAATCTGCGACTTGCTCCGGATCCCCTGTCATACCACTTTACCAGAGAACACTCCAGAATCTGAAGCTTCTGATTCTAAACCTGCTAAATTTCCACCACTGCACCTAATTCCAACATATTGAAAAATAGCGATGAAAGCTTGCCTGTAGTTATTCTGTTCAAACGCTAAATAATCTGAGCAATTTACTTTCTCTGATGTAAAATGGGTATAATAGATTTTACCCATATGTTTGGTGCAAGTGGTAAGAAGATAACATACGTTTATAAAATAAATCACGATCTTGGAATATAGTGTTGCTGATATTTAACATAATTGATTGCCCTAGATTCCTGGCAGTCCCCTACACAATGGATGGACAAAAAGAGCTGCCTGGCTCTTTGCCATCCACATGATCAGTTGCTCCTCAGACTGCTCTGATCCATAGGATTTTCATTGGCAGATGTTGGAAGTGATCACTAGATCTTTCTTTCCAGGCTCTATTAATCTGAGATCTCTGCTGAAATTCTTCACAGACCAACTGGTAATGGCTGTGCACGATACGCTTTGGCTAGGGACTGAACCCAGGCCTCCCCCATGGAAGGTAGACTTCTATCAGTAAATCACCTGTAACACCAGTTGTTGACTTGACTTCTGGCAACCACATGTGTGTCAGAGTAGAAGTGTGTTCTGTAGGGTTTTCATGGGCAGATTTTTCAGAAGTAGATTGCTAAGGTGTCTCTGGGTAGACTCAAACCTTCCACCTTCAGTTGAGCACTGAAGTGGGATAATTACTTACACCCAGAGGCTCCGACCTAGACTATAGTTGTTGCTGTCAGTAGGTACTGCTAAATTGGTTCTGACTCATCGCAGCCCTTTGAATGAAATACTATCTGATTCTGTGCCATCCTTACAATTGTTCCTGTGTTTGAGCCCATTGATGCAGCTGCCGCATCAGTCTAGCTTGTCAAAAAGGTCTTCCTCTTTTTCACTGCCCCTCTACTTTACCAAGCATACTGTCCTTCTCCAGACACTGGCCTCTCCTGACAGTATGTTCCAAGGACACAAGAATAGGTCTCGCCATCCTTGCCTCTAAAGAACATCCTGGCGATACTTTTTCCAAGACAAATTTGTTTATTGTTTTTGGCAACCCATAGCACTTTCAGTATTCTTCTCCAGCACCGCAATTCAAATTCTTCAATAGTTCTTCAGACTTTCTAAGTCAATGTGCAACGTTCACATCCACACGAGGCAATGGAAAACACCGTAGCTTCAGTCAGGCAAGCTTAGTCTCCAAAGTCATAGCCCTGCTTTTCAACACTTCAAAGAGGGATGTCATGTAGCAGATTTGCCCAATGCTAGTATCATTTGGTTTGATCTCTTGCTTCCATGAGTATTGAGTGTGGGTCCAAACAAGACCGATCCTTGACAACATCAATCTTTTCTCGGTTTATCATGATGTTACCTATTGGGCCAGGTGTGACCCATAGTGCAGGAATGGTTTATAACTCAGATTGAAGGAACTAAGAAGCAAAGGCTGAAGTCCAGGAGCTGGTGGAAGAAGACCATAGAGCCACAACCATTGATAGGCTAGGCACTGAAGTTGGGATCTCACATGATTCAACATCTTCATTTTTAAGCATACATCTTGGTCTCAGCAAGTTTTCACCTAGAAGGGTGACAAAGGTGTTTCATGAATATTGGCTAGATCCAAGAGCTGGCTTTTCTATAAGTGGCTGAAGCTGGTGAAGATGATTTAATAGAATTAACGATCACCAAGTCTGAGACTGTTTCCCAACATGGTCCAGAGAACATAGTCCAATCCAAACAGTGGCTTCCATGGGGATCTGCTGAGCCACCTAAATTCAAGACTGAAAGGTCAGCTCAGTAGGTTATGATAACTCTGTTTTGGAATTCCTAAGGGATAATCGTGAGAGTTTTTTCTTGAAGGACATTAGAACACCACAGTGGATTATCATTATGAAGTTTTAAGAAAATTAAAGCTTCATTTGAGAGAGAAAGGCCAGGATAGTTATGCTGAGGAATTTTTTCCATGATGACAGTACAGCTGTATATTCTTCAAGGGTAGCAAGGGCTGTTTTATGAGAATTTTGTTGGGAAGTTTTACCCCATCTGTTTTACAACCCTGATCTTACCATTAAGATTTTATTTGTTCACCAAACTTAAAAAAAAGACATTTAACTTTTAAAGAACATAATCTGAATCTTTTTAGGATGCTGTGATAGGTAGAGATTGTGTCAACTAGACAATCCTGACTAGGGGTGGAGTCAAACCTGGCAATCAAGTTGCCGCCTCATGACACCTCCTTGATGTCATAAGACGCTTGTGTAACAGTGAGAGACTCTGGGTATTGTTCTCTTGGCCCCACTTTCTTCCTGCCTGAGGGAACTCTGCCTCCCGTGAGGGCTGGACCCATGGGTCTGTTGATCCTGAGAGCTGCTGGCACCTTGGCATGTTCCCCCAAACCTTGGATCCATGAGACTCTGCACCCATTAGCCTGTGATCTCTCTGTGTTTTGCTTCACTTTTTGGTGTTAGTTATGTGAATATGAAGAGGGAATTATGGACTAGCATCGGACTTATGGATTTGATTCAGACTGGCTTGGGAGGCTTTCTTGATATAAAGCTCATCTTTATACCTAGATGAGTGTCATTGGATTGGTTTCCCTCGATGACCCAGCCTAACTCAGGTGCTGCAAATGTGGTGTAAACCAGAGAGCAGAGAACCCTTTGGTGAAACACCACCTCCAGAAGTGTATAGACCTAGATGGAGGATATGCCAAAAAAATAGAAGTTTCATATTTTAACATTTGTTTAATAAAGGTGAAATATAGTCCATTAATATGGCCCTTCTAGCCACAATTCCTTATGTGATGGATTACAATTCAGGACTCCATCCCTGAGGCAATAATCCCATTTTGGAGGGAGTTCTCCCTATTCTAATGGGCTAGATTAAGGTGAGATTAAGTTCGGACTTTAGTAGAGGATATGAACCAAATCGCACCTCCCCCCGCCTACTTGGGAGTATGGTCTGCTAACAGACAACCCATCCTTCAGTCAACGCCATTCCTCTGTGATGACAGTCATCTTGCTCACAGAGAAAGCCCAGGTTGACTGGAAGAGCAGAGGCTGAGAGCAAAGGGACCGGAGACTATGGCATGGAGAAGACCAGGGAAGGTGGAGTTCTGCGGGAATGGTCACGCTCATGGAAAAGATGAGAGTATGCAAAGGAGCGAGGCTCGGAGGAGAGGTTCCAAGGCAGCCACGAGACAGAGCCGAGGAGCAGTGCCTAGATGATGGGTTCTGAGGCACAGTGACAGGTTGACTTCCTGGTTCACAGAGACAGCGGCCAAGGGACCACATGACGGAGAGGCCGAGGACCGGAAAGCAGGCTGCTGGCTGAGGAGAGGTGTTTCTATGGACCAGTAACTGCATCCTTACTGTTTACTGAGCCTGACTTTTGGGAACTTATTGAAGTCCTTAATAAATTTCCATAATTGTGAGGATTATCTGTGAAGGATGGAGGGTGAAGGCATGTCTGACACCTGTTTCAGGTCAATAGGGCAGCAAGAGGACGTCGGATAGGCCTCTTTTCCCCCAAAGATTCTATGATTGTATAAGGGACAAAATTTTTGGCTCCAGGAAAAAGTTGCAGCCTCCGCCACCCCCAGGGAACACTTTGACTATCCTCTATGGTTGCTATGATTTGGAATCGAGGTGGTTACAGTGGGTACGTGATTTAATAGCAGTACTTTTTGACTTACCCTTAAGTACAATGAAGCCCGTGAGAGTTGGGCCTCAGCAGGGCTGCCTGTAGTTTCAGGTTTCATAAGTCTCCCACCTTTGACAAGGCAGAGTCTTGCCACTTTTACAAAAATCATTTCCTATTAGTGAAAAATACTGTAATGTCTCTAGTCTGACAAGTTTCGGCCTTAAACAGTTTCCAACACCTGCTGGTTTTAAAACCCATATAGAGTTCAAAACCAGGGTCTGACGAAAATGTTAGGAGCCACTCAGACTAATAATATAGATAAATATCCAACAGCATTTGCTATGTGTCTGTGCTTTACAGACTTACATTTTTCATGTCTCACAACCCTTGAAGGTAGTTGCTGTCACTATGATTGTTCTCCTGTGCACATGGAGATGGGGAGATTACCTTGTCCATATTTGAACCTGCAGGGTTGGGTCCAGAAGCTGGCTCATCATCAAATCTCTTTACCACCAACCGCATCAGAGTTTGTTCTACCTATGGATCAGAGTAAAGTTGATGCCAATGGGTTTTTGTTTTTAATTTTATCCTCTTCCACTTACAAAATCTCCAAAGTCCCTGCCAGTGAGTCTATTCAAACTCATAGCAACCTTGAAGGACAGGGGAGAGCTATCCCTGTGGAATTCCCAGACTGCCACCCTCCCGGGAGGAGAAAGCCTGGTCTTTCTCTCATGGAGTACCTGGTGGTTTTGTATGGCTCACGCTGCGCTTAGCAGCTCTCTGTGTAACCACCATGCCACCAGCTCTGCTTATTTCAAAACTTCCCATTTAAAATTTGCTGTGATGTCACGCAGTTGTTCTTGCCCTTCCCCTGACACTCTTACCTTGGAAGCTTTCTTCATCTAGCATACCAAAAGCCTCGACTAAACAGTCGGTGTTCTTTTTTAAAACCTACTAAAAATTATTTTATTGGGGGCTCTTACAGTTCTTATCACAATTCATACAAGCATCTATTATGTCAAGCATATTTATACACATGTTGCCGTCATCATTCTCAAAACATTTTCTTTCTACTTGAGCCTTTGGTATCAGCTCATTTTGCCCCATCCCCCATTTTCCCTCCCTCACAAAAATTTATAATTGATACATTATTATTTTTTTCATGTCTTACACTGGCCACTGTCTCCCTTCACCCACTTTTCTGTTGTCTGTCTCCCTGGGAGGGGGTTGTATGTCAATTATGGTGATTGATTCCCCCTTCCTCCCTCCAGTCTCTTTCACCTTCTGGTATCACTACTCTCATTAATGGTCCTGAGGGTTTTATGTGTCCTGAATTCATTGTGTTGCAAACGCTGCTTATCTCTACTAGTTTACATCCTCCAATCTAGCTGAATTTGTAAGGTAGAATTAGGGTCATGATAGTTTGGAGTAGGGGGAAGCATTACAAAACTTGAGGAAAGTTGTGTGTTTTGTTGGTGCTATACTGCACCCTGACTGGCTCCTCTCTTCCTTGTGTCTCTTCTGTAAGGGGGTGTCCAGTTGTCCATGGATGGGCTTTGTTTTTCCACTCTGCCCTTCCTTTAGATCTTTGACACCTGATACCTGATCCCCTGAGTTCAAATGTATTTGCTATCCCTCCAGTTCCAAGAAATTACCTTTATCTAACTCTGCCTTACTTACATGGAAGAAGATTAAAACACTATTCCTAAAGGTGCTGAATGAATTACTTCATTTCCTGTACATGTGAGAAATGGCATTTATATTTACATGTGTGTTTGTGTGTGTGAGCATGTGTGTATTTCCTCTGAAACCTGAAAAGATTAAGAACCTTCAGAAAAGCCTCATTCAGGATAGTATTCTTCCTGTAGATTTCATTTTTTCCACATGAAATTATGACTTGATCTGCCCTAGACAGTATGCTAGCTAACCAGTGACGGATGTGGCTCTTCTGCTCCCAAGATTGTCACCATTTCAAGGATTTAATGTTCTGGATACAAAAATATTGTAGTGGGACTCAGAAAGTCCTAGATGTGAAATGGTTAAAGAATCCAGCTACTAACTGAAAGGTTGCTGATTCTATTCCCCCAGTGGCTTCGTGAAATAAAAGACCAGAAATGTGTGTCAGCAAAGATTGTCATTGTTGTAGGTGCCATCGACTCAGTTTCCACTCATAGGGATCCTATGTTCAAAAGAAGGGAACATTGCCTGGTTCTGCACCATCCTCACAATTACTGTCATGTTTCAGTCCATTGTCATGGCTCCTGTTTCAAACCATCTCCTTTATGGCCTTCCACTTTTTCACGGATCTTCTACCACACATGATGTCCTTTTCCTGGGTCTAGTCTTCCCGATAACATGTCCAATGTACATGAGATAACAACATCTTGCCATCCTTGCTTCTATGGAGAATTCTGCCTATACATCTTAAAGAACAGATTTTTTTTAAGAGTCTATGGTACTTTCACACACACATGAAGGAGTATATGGCACTTTCAATATTCTGCCCAACATCTTAATTCAAATGAATCAATTCTTCCTTGGTCTTATATATGCAACATCCGACTTTGACATCCTTATGGGGCAATTGAAAAGCCAGTGGGTTGGGTCAGGCACGCTTATAGCCCTCAGTGACATCCTTGTTTTTCAAAACTTTAAAGGAGTCTATGCCACAGATTTGCCCAATGCAATATGCCTTTTGATTTCTTGACTGCTGCTTCTTTGAGAATTGATTGGAGACCAAGCAAAACGAGGGCCATGGAAATTGCTATAATTTCTTCCTTTAGCATGATGTTGTCTAGTTGTGAGGATTTTGGTTTTCTTAAATTGAGTGGCAATTCACACCGAAGATCATAGTCTTTAATTTTCAACAAGTGCTTCAAGTCTTCTTCACTTTCAGCAAGCCAAATTTATGTAATCTGCTAGTTGTTAATACAATTCCCTCTAATCCAGATGCCATGGTCTTCTTCATATAGTATGACTTCTCTGACAATTTTCTGGGCATACTGATCGAGAAAGTATGGTGGAAAGATATAACCCTCCTGCACACTTTTCCTGGTTTTAAATGATGCTATATCCCCTATTGTGTTTGAACAACTCCCTCTTGGCTGATATGCAGGGAAGTGTTCCGGAATTCCTGTTTTGCTCAGTGCTATCTATAGTTTGTTAGGCTCCACAGAGTCAAATGCCTTTGCACAATCAATAAAATACAAGCAAACACCTTGCTGATATTCTCTGCTTTCATCCCAAGTCCATCTGATGTCAGCACTTGCATTCGTCATTCTTTGTCCTCTTCTGAAACCAGCTTGACTTTCTGGCAGTTCCCTGTCTATGAACCGCTGAAATCATGTTGTAATTATCTTTGACCAAATTTTACTTGCTTGCAATTATTTGAGGATGTACATATTCTGGTGGAACCCCTTTCTTTGGACTGGACACAAATATGGATCTGCGCCAGCCAATTGGTCAAGTAGCAGTCTTCCAAATTTTGGATATATACAAGTGAATGATCCCAGTGATGCATCCACTTGTGAAAACATTCTATTGTTCTTCTCTTGATTTCTGGACTTGAAACCCTGGTTGATGAAGATCAGGGACTGTAGCCTTCAGTATGGATAATAACTCAATAAAAAGACTCAATATAAACAAGATCCAAATCTTCACACCTGGATCAATAGACAATATCATGGCAAATTGAGACAACTGAAGTTGTCAAGGATTTCGTCTTGCTTGGATGCACAATTAATGTTCAAGAAGCAGCAGTCCAGAGATCAAATGATGAGTTGCATTAGGTAAATCTGCTACACAAAGTCTTTTTTCAAGTATTGAAAGGCAAGGATGTTACTTTGAGGATTAAGGTGTGCCAGACCCAAGTCATGGCGTTTTCCATTGCATCATGTACATGTGAACGTTGGACACTGAGTAAGGAAGACTGAAGAAGAATTGATATATGTGCTTGGATTGTGATGCTGGAGAGGAATATTGAAAGTACCACGGACTCCTAAAAGGAGATTTATTGTCAGGAGGGACTATACCCTGGAGAAGGTCATCATGTTTTATAATGTGAGGGGCCGTGACAAAGAGGAACGTTCTCAATGAGACGGATCGACAAAGTGGCTGCCACAATAGGCTTGGGCACGGCAACAATTGTGAGGCAGTGCAGGACCTTGCCGTGTTTTATTCCCTTGTGCAGAGTCTCCATGGGTCAGAGTGGACTCAATGGCACCTAGCAACAAGGACAACATGATCGAGAGCACATTTCTGAGTCTCTTCTGAGATCCACATTGATTTTTTTCTTTCATCTTGTCTTTTTTATTACCCTTTGCTTTTTTTCATAGATGATGTTTTCGATATAACTACAGAGCTCTTCAGTCTTCTGTCATTAATGTTCAATGCATAAAATCTGTTCTTGAGATGCTCTCTAAATTCAGCTGAAATATATTTAAGGCTGGATTTCGGCTCTTTATAGACTAGTTTTAATTTTCTTCAGCTTCAACCTGACTTGAATTTAAGCAATTGATGATCTGTTCCACAGTTGGCCTCTGGCTTGTTTTGGCTGATGACATTGCATTTGTACATTGTAAAAATTACAGCTTAGAAAGTCCCTTATGGGAGTTAGATTTTATTGTACAAAGGTGCTATTATTTGGGATTTACTGGCTAGCAGAAACAACAACAAATTGAGTTAACTTTGTTGTGCCTTTAATCTGGATTTTTTCATGGGAATATAAAAAAAGAATAGCATGGCATCAGGAATGGAGGAAGCTAATTAATAACCTGCAGTATGCAGATGATGCTACCACAGCCATGCTTGCTGAAAGGAAGTTGATTTGAAGCACATGATAAGACTACAGCCTTCAGTATGTATTGCATCTCCATATCAAGAAAAAAAAATTCTCACAAGTGGAGCTATAAAAACCATCCTGTGAAAAAGATAAATTAATATTAGTAAAGGGTTTCATTTTACTTAGATCCACGTGCAACACCCATGAAAACAGAAGTCATGAAATTAAATGACACATTGCCTTGGACAAATCTGCTGAAAAAGCCATCTTTTAAATACTAAAAAGCACAGATGTCACCTTGGGGACTTAGGTGTGCTGCATTAGAAGCCTGGTACTTTAGATGGCTTCATGTGCACGTAGACTGTGGACAGCGACTAAGGAAGATGGGAGGAGAATTGATGACCTTGAATGATGGTGTTGGTAAAGAATACTGAGTATACTGATAGGAGCACAGCCAGAATGTTCCTTGGAAGTGAAAATGGTGAGATTTTTGTCTCACATATTGTGTCAGACAATGTTCTCTAGTGAAACAAAACTAAGACCCTTATTATTTTATCGATAGATAGAACATAAGAAATAAACAGCTAATTAGTCCACAGGGCAGTACAAATGGCTCAGTTCAACTCACTTCCATGAGACAGTTAATGCACTGCAGTCCTTCAACTCACAAAGGCTGCTGGGTGCAAGTCAAGGAAGCAGACAGCTGAGTCTTCTGTAGAGCAATACAGGCAATCTGGCAACAGGCAGCCAATAGCAGGGTGGGTCACCAACAGCCAGTCAGATGACAAGGTCTGACAGTCCCCAGCTCAAGTGATGTAAACACCAGCAGTGTGGCAAAGCAGGTCTCGAAGCAACCTCAAACTATAGTGACACAGTCCATGGGTTGGGTGTCCCACAGGTAGTGTAGCTTGCAAGTTGAGGCAAAGAGATAGTTAAGGTAGCCACACACTAGTCTGATCATCAGAGAGCAAGAGACAGAAAGGCGAAGCTCCCTGAGCGATGTATCTCTTTGCCCTTGAATTAAACTGCAACCTTATTAACCCCACATGTGTTCATTGGCCAGGTTGACACAATAATTTTACCTATCACACAGTTTGGACATAGTATTAAGAGGGGCTGATCCTTGGAGAAGGATATCGTGCTTATTAAAATAGAGGGTCAGCAAAAGAAGAACCCTCCCCCTCCCCCAGCAAGGTGAGTTGACTCAGTATCTGCACAGTGGCTCCAACAAAGCAATGACTTGCGGCACAGAACCAGCTGGGTTTTGTTCTGTTGTAAATAGACTTGGAATTTTCTTGAAGACACCTAACAGCAACAATCACTGGCTGGAAAGAATTCACTGTTTTGAGTTTTAGATTTGAAAGATTCTTAAAACTTTAAATTGAAGATTCTAATCTCAATGAATGTTTTATCTATGACTTCTCAGCCACAACACAAATCTGAATCCTTAATGACCCCAAAAGATAATTTTTCCTCTCTGTTTTTCTATCCATTTTTCCCTTTTTAAAAAAATCTATCTCTGACTTTGTCCAGACTTGCTCCTGTTTTCATTTGCTTGGCTCCCTTTTTAAAGTTTCTTTTCTTTGTCATTTAATAAAAAAATGAAATTATGAACAGATGAGAAATAGATGTTTATTTCATTTTTTATTCAAGCTGCATGTGAATTAAAATTTTAATCTGCATCTACAAAAGTGATGAAGATAGAACAAATTTGGAGAAATTTTGGTAATAGGAGAGAGATAGGATTAGTAGAAGGTCTGTTCAGAAAATAGACATTTTTCAAATCTTATTTCGGAAATATTATTTCCCTTCTTAAGTTAAAAGCTAAATAAGGAAGAGATTTAGTTATGTTTGACAGCTCTACATTTCTTAAAAGCTAGGATAGACAAGTATTATAGCTTAAGTTAATATTTATGAAGCTGAAGCTTTTGCATAAATATTTAAATGAGGCAGTTATCATCAGAACTATTTGTTGTTTATATTTGTGTTCCAATTTTAATGAACACAAATGCTACTTATGTAGTAAAGATCAATACCTGAAAAAATAATAACTCATTTGTCCATTAATGAATTCAGTCATAGAACTGTCAGGGGAAAATGTTGTTTTTAAACTAAATAATTTAAGAAGACATAAAAATAAGACTTCTGCTTTATGGAGGTAATAGACATACTTGTTTCTATTTCTCTTGCTAAATGCAATTCAGAATTCTGGACATCATACATGAAACACATAAGAATACTCTGAAAAGTGGAGAGAAAAAGGTAGATTGGTTGGAGATTTCAGGAACCAAAGAATGACATGTTGATGAGTTCTTCTATTCTGTGCTGCTGAAACTAGCAACCTGGAAATACCAATGAGTGTACACGTGCGCGCACACATTCCCAGTCCCCCACAAAATGCCTAAGAAAAGTAGAAGTACCAGGAAGAAAGGAGCTTAGGATACACATGGTCCAAACAAACTCATTGTCCTGGAGTCCATATCTACTCGTGTCGAGCCCAGAGCACAGGTAGAACTACCCCTGTGGGTTTCCAAGACTGTAACTGTTCACGGGAGTGGAAAGCCCTGTCTAGTAGATAATGCATAATTTCTCAAAGGCAAAAAGCTGTAGCAAAGCCTAAGTGAGCAGCCAGACTGAAAAGAAACTCTCACAAGGCAGTGATAAGATGCCCTCTGACGTGCTCCTACTGGGCCAGTGGTATCAGACAAAGTCAGATAAAGGACAGCTGGGACTCTCAGACCCACTGAGTGGCAGTGGCCAGCCCTCCTCCACATCCTGTGGCTCCCCAGGTGAAATCATTGGAGTCATTCACTTGAAACCTTGATTTCCACCCCAACCTACAGTCAGGAGAGACCTTCTCTTTCCATAACTGGTGTTGTCAGAGGAGGCCTGTTGCAAGTCGGATCCCCCTTCCCTCCTCAGGAGTTGCAAGGCTACCTCTGTGTCCAGTGGCATCAGTGGAGGCAACTGGGGAATAATGAGCAGAAGTGGTACAATATTTCCCAGCCCTGAAGGAAAAGAACTAACAATAGAGATAAAAATGAAAAACCCGGCTTAAGTGATTAAAACCTTGTCAGTTGATCCCTGTTCTGATCCACGTTGGGCCTGATCTGGTTTTCAATCTTTTGTGTATTTTTGTTTGTTTGTAAATATTGGAGTTTGTCATTGGGGTGACAACCCTCCTGAATTTTACATTTCTTTGGCTTTCATTATATGAAACCCAGGATTAATGAACCTATAGAGATAGCAAGTCGATGAAGCGTTTCTGGGGCTTACAGTGATGCAGGTGAGGGTGGTCACAGGGAGCTGGTATCAAGGCATTCCAGAAGGAGAGAATTTTTTGAAACTGATTGTGGTAGCAATGGTACAATACTGCTTGACGTGATTAAACCATGGAATTATATGATATTTATGTTAGTTCTTGATGAAACGGTTTTGGAAAAGAGAAATGATTGAAAACTCACACACACACACACACACACACACACACACAAAGGGCATTGTGAATTTAAAACAGACTACAGCAACAACAAAAACATATGACCCAACTATGTTCTTTTTACCAGAAAATCGCATTAAAAATTATAAACAAAAATTGAATGTAATAGGAGGAAACAGGTATTTTATTCATAGGAAAATGTGTTTCTTCAAAATAGAGTAGATTCAGGACAAAGATAATGAAGGGGAAATTATATGATAAAGATAAATACACCAAGAAAACCTAATAAATGTTAATGTATATGCATTAAATAACAGTTAAATAGATGGCAAAAAGTCTTAGAAATGCACAAATTTTTATTTATATTTGTGGCCTTGATACTGCCTCTAAACAATTAATAGAACAAAGAGACAAAAAACGAATAAGAGTAGAGAAGGCCTCGACAGCACCATCAAGCCAGAGGTTCTCATCGATATCAATGGAATATCCCACCCAACCACAGTAGGGTACTCATTCTTTCTCTCTCTCTCTCTCTTAAAAAAAATCATTTTATTGGGGGCTCATACTCTTATCACAATCCATTCATCCATGCATTGTGTCAAGCACATTTGTGCACTTGTTAAAATCTCTTTTAGACATTCACAGAAAATATAGGAAATAAATAATATGCTGAACCATAAAACGAACCTCAACATTTTAAAGAATTGATATAGAATGTGTTCTCAGACATAAATAAAATAAAACTAGAAATGAATAGCAGAAAGATAACATGAAAATCTCCAAACACTTGAAAGTTATCAATACCTACCCATAAGGCATGAGTCAAAAAGAAAATCTCAAGAGAAGCCAGTCATATATTTCATGGAATGAAAATTAAGTACAATTTATTAACATTCCTTAGCTAAAGTAATACTTTAAAAGGAAATTACAGTATTAAATGATTGGTTCTTTAAAATGGTCAATATAATTGACACACCGTGGAAGAAAGACAAAAATAGAGAAATGAGTTTCTAGCCTCAGGAATTAAAAGTCGCTATCACTACAGACTCTACATTCATCAAAATATTAATAGCGGAGAGTATGCATAACTCTACCGGAGCAGTAAGGGTAGCAGACACCTCTGAACTGACTCTCCCGCAAGCTGACCCTGTGTGTCCCTGAGTAGAACCATGCGGTGCATTTGTTGGCAGTAGGTCAGCAGTCCATTCTTTGCTGATGATCTTCTGAGTAGATCTTACTAAGATACATCTGGGTGGACTCAAAGCTCCTACATTGTGGTCAACAAATTTAGATTAAATTAAATGGACCACTTCCTATAGAAAATTCATCTAATCAAATATGAAAAAGAGCATTTGAATATAGCTATAACTATTAAGATAATTGAACTTGTAAGTGGAGACCTCTTGGAAAATATATCACTAGGTTCCCATGATTTCACTGGATGACTCAAAGAAGATGCCAGTCCCACATGAGCTCTTCCAGGAAAAGCGAAAAGAATATTTGCCAACTCCTTCTGTGAAGCATTTCCTTAATATCAAAATCAGAGTAAGAGAGTATTAGAAAAATCCATGAATATAGATGAAAGTTCTTAACAAAAATAAGCAAATAGAATTCCCCAACATATGAGACCAAATGGGATTTTTCCAGGTGTACAAAGTTAATTTAATAGTAAAATACTACCATCTAAAATATATGCTATAAAAGACTGACTGTTGGTAGTCAGTACTGCTTATTGGTAATCAAAACCAGATTATCATTTATGGGGAGAGGCTGTGTGTTTTCAGGTACCTAGGACTTCATTAAACGTTCTTAGCCACAACACCAAGAGCATCATCCATAAAAAGAAAAAAAAATACAACTTCAGCAAAATTGGAAACTTTGGGTTTGCTAAAGACTCTGTTAGGGTGATAAAAAGACAAGCTGCCAGCCACAAGAAAATATTTGCAAGCTATCTGTTCAGCAAAGTATGAATATCAGGGTCATAAAGAGTATTCTCAAGTTCAACATTACAAGAAACAAACAATCCAGTTAGAAACAGGACAAAGACATGAATAGGGATTTTATAAAACTAGGTGGCATAGACGCATATGAAAAGAAGCTCAACGTCGATGGCCATTAGAGAACGCTACTCACTAATTTGAATAACTAAAATTTAAAAGTTATGAAAGTACCAAATGATAGCTGAGGTGTGGAGTAGCTGGTTCTTTCATAGGTTGCTGGTGGGTATACAAAATCATAAAGCAACTGTAGAACAAAATTAAAAAAAATTTTTTTAAACTAAACACATATTATATGATCCAGTAATTTTACTCTGGGCATTTATCCAAGAGAAATGAGAACTTCTGTCCACCTAAGAGCCTTTACAGGATTGTTTATAGAGCTCTATTTATAATTACTCCAAACTGCAAACTATCACAACAGTCCTCTACATGGAATATCCCTTAGCTATAAAAGGAATGATCTATTGATGTACATAATGCATATATGCATCTCCAGGTCTTTATGCTAGTTCAAGAAGAGCTAAAGTAAAACTGCAACACAGAGTATGCTTGCATTTATTTTATTATTATTTAAAACCTCTTTTATGGTCGTTTGGATGTTTACAAAGCAAATTATTTTCCCACTCATAATTTATTCATGTTATGTCACTGCCTGGGCTGCAATTCACACTCCTCCCTGGGTTAGTTTTCCCTTTACAGGCTTTCTACCATTTGGCTGAAAGCTGAGTCCCAGAGACTTGTTTGATTCCACCCTTAAAAGCTATCTAAGGGTGACAGATTGGTCTATAGCAGACCAGGAAGCCTTGTTTTTATTATTATCTAGAATTTCCTCCCACATTTATCTTCTCCACTTCTGTCCAGGACCTTCTTGTGTGATCCTGCTCAAAGTGGTTGCTAGTAGTGACCAGGCACCATCTAGTTCTTCTGCTCTCAGAGTCGTGGAAGCTGTGGTGCACACGGTCCCAGAGTCCTTTGGGTTGGTTAATTATTTCCTTCCGTCTTAGCTCTTCTCCACTCCTCTGAGCATTAGAGGGAGAAGCAGTAGCTGACCCTCCGGTGTCTGCTCCCCGCTTTGTAAGATCTGAGTTACTACTTATGATAATAAGGTGCAGAAGATTTTCTTTGTAGACTGCAATCCGTCAATTAACCGAGATGCTTCCTGCAACTGTGGTATATGCTTGCCTTTCTTCAATCATCTTGAAATGACAATTTACAGCTAAGTCAAGTAGATGGGTGGTTGCCATGATGTAGGGTTGGTGATGGGAAGGGTTTGGGTGTGACATAAAGGTATGCACCAGGGAGCTATCGGTGGTGATGTGCTTGTTCTTTATCTTGCTTATGGTTGTAGTTACATATGTACACATAAAATCCTGTGATAAAATGGGATAGAACTATATATACATTAAATACCAACATTAAAGTTTTCATGCTGATATTGTATTGTAATGATGTAAAATGAAATATTGAATTTGCGAAGGAAGTCAAATGACATATTACATCATGAAAATATGCAACAAAGGGGCACTGTAAATACTTAAACTGGGGGCGGGTAGTCGTGGTTGGGTAGAATTCGCACCTTTCATGTGGGAGAGCTAGGTACAATTTTGGCCAGTGCTCCTCAAACGGCCGCCATTGTCTGTCAATGGAGGCTCCCATGCTGTTGTGAAGCTGGCCAGATTCCAACAGATATTTCAGACTAAGATGAACGAGGAAGAAAGGCTTGGTGAGTGATTGCCAAAAGTCAGCCAAAGAAAACCTTCTGGATAACAACTCTTCAATTCCATGGTAGAAGATGGCTCTATGATTTGGATGCTAATTTAATAAAAAGAAAAGCAGGACCAACAACCATTGGGGGAGACTAAGTGGAAGGTATGCGGGACCTCTCTGTATTATCTTTGCAACTTCCTGTGAAGTTATAAATTATTTTAAAATAAAAGGATACAAGCAAAAGAAAACAAACCCTTTTTAAATCCCTTCAACATCTAACAGATAGAGGAGGACTGTAGTAATTTCTCTATAGGTAGTCCCCGACTTGTGAGAAAGTCCCACATCAACCATCTACAATAACTCATTTTGAGATAATACTTAAAACATTTTCACTTCTGCTGCCTTTTTACACATATACCTTTATAAATATTATCTTTGTCTTTGGACTTGGGAACATTACATATAAGCTTACAGATATATTTTAATGCATGTATGGAAAAAGTACATCAATCATAAAAATGTATGCCATCCACAAAGAAGTATTGAGTGACATTGGAAATTAGTCAGTTGCAATAATAGTTCCATTAGTGGAAGGCTCTGGGTCATCTGAAAGATGCCTGTCAATGAGGATGGTGTTTCTGGCCAGCTATCTAAATAGTCTTTTTCTCCTTCGTGTATTTTATAGAAGTGTCTTTCTGATTCGTAATTTGCTTGCCTTTAGCAAGGCAATCGGCATTTGAGCAAATGAAATGCTCTGCTTTAGTTAAGAAAAACCTCCAGCTAATCCTTGACAAAAATGTTTAGCAATTTTCTCCTTCCTTTTCTTCATTCTTTCTTTCTTCTTCATCATTATTTTCTCTGTAAAATCCAGTATTTGCTGATCTGTCATTCCCCCCTTTCCACGGTCTGTGAACTATTCTACATCAATGGCATCAAACTCCAATTCAGTGTTCTTGCCATATGGCCATTTTTCCCCATTGATCTCGTGCATAATATTATCTTGATCAAATTCATGGAGTGTGTTTACATAAATTGACTTTTTTCCCCAATATCTCCTGTATGCAATTTTCCATAACTGCCTCCCAGGAAGATACTATGCTCCAGCTACACTAAGAATATTATAATTCTTCCAGGAATCACACAATGTTTTGGTTCCTCCATCTGCTATAGCTGTTGTCTGAATAAACATATAGTCAGTAAGTATTATGCCTTAAAGGTGGCAATCACACCTTGATTCATCAACTAAATCACAGATGTCATATTGGGAGGTAGACACATTACTTTGACATCTTAATGTAGATTAGGCTTCGGGAGGAGAATGTCTTAGGGCATTGCCAAGAGTCTTGGAAGGATTGTTCCTTTTAAGGCAAGAGGGGTGCACTGCTGGGATGACACAATTTTAAAATGGGCCATGGAATAACACAATCATAATCTAGACATTAGAAATAGTTGGCAGCTTAAAAATTATTACGATGATGACTTTACTGTGAACAAAGGGAAGGCTTACAGGAAGATCATCAGTTTCCCACTTAACTTTTCATACAAGTTGTGTTTCAACTCATCCATTGCAATTCCCTCTAGAAACTCTCACTTACCTCGTTTTCTTCCAGTGTTTTCTGTATCCATTCCTTTCTTGCCTAAACTTGTCCTTGAATAAATGCTGCTTGTATCTCATGTGGTTGAATGTTTGGCCACAAGGGTGAAGTCAGTTCCAGGCCTGAAAGGTGACTAAAGCATATCAGGGGTCTCACGTGTCTCCATCTGACCCGAGTCTACCTGGTCTCTTTCATATCTGGGGGTTTTGTTCCAAATTTTTCCCCGTACTTTATCCAGGACCATCTAACTGCTTTTCAGAGCAGTTGGTAGGTAGTGGCTGGGCACCTTCTGGTCTCGCGGTTGTGAGACTGAGGCTAGTGTGGTCCATTAGTACGTTCGACTAGTTGTTTCCATATGTCTTTCAATTTTCATCATTCTTTCTTTCCTCTGGATGGAGATAGACCAATAATTATACCCTAGATGGCTGTTCACAAGGTTTTAAGACCCCAGTCACTATTCACCTGAGTCCGATGCAGAACACTATCTTTGCGAACTTGGCAGTCCTTGGAGTTCCTGAAACTATGGTCCCCCAGAAGGCTGGCTATGTATAAGATATTTGACGTTGCCTCCTGTGTGCTCCACTACATTCATGGATATATTTGTGGCAAAGATTTTATATATATATATATATACACACTCTGTCATATATACACTCTGTTATATACACACATATACATATGTGTGTATGTATATATATATATATATATATATATATATATATATATATGAATGACACATCTCTAGCTTTATCTCCATATCTCCATGGGCATGTTTTTCATCCCCCTCCCACACCTGATCAGCCAGCATCTACTTGTAGATCGCCACCATTGCAGGAAACAGCAGCTTATTTTTGCCAGTGGTTATGAAAGCTCAGGGGCTTATGGAAAATTACTGTCTTCAGTGTGGTTTGTCATAAGTAGGAAACTTCACAAGCTAGAGAATATCTACCTTTACTTTATTTTTTTCCCCACCTGGTGTCACCACAGATGATTATCTAGAAACAGCATGGATGAAAAGTAAATGAATGTGAGAATGACGAGGGGATTTTTAATTTGATGTTTTTTTAATTGATTTTTATTAAAGGTTTTGAACCTTACCTTTCATTTAACTGTTTCACTTCGCTTCCATGGCAGCTAACCTCTCCAATCTTTCTGTGGTGGCCCCCTGGATCAGAGGGAAAGGATCCTATCAGCCTCTTGCTAAACGATCTGAGGGAATTTCTAGGAATGAGATGAACAAAAACCGGATAAAAGGCATTTTGCTCTACAAGGACCGAGTAAGGAATCAGAAAGCAGCCCTAGCTGATCGCCGGCGGTTTCCACATACACGAGGATTCCTTAGACCGTCCAGGTGGCGGAGGTTTCAGAAACACCCCCGCATTCAAAGGTCTCTTCAAAATGCAGCTCGAAGGTAAGGCGTCCCTTTCCATTCGAATTTCTTCACAGCTACTTTGAAGCCCAGACTTAGCCAATTTTCTTTTTGTCACCTACACCGAATCAGCCCTAACAGAGGCCAGCAGCCCTAGCTCCCCACCATATGAGAGGTAGGAAACTTCCCCCTGAGCAACACCATCTGCTCTGAAGACCGTGCCACCCTGGCTGTTGATAACGGAACCCTCGCTGATAATGCCAGTGCCAGGGCCTGCACCGCCACCCGCACGTGTGGGCAGGCTACGAACACAAAGGTTGGCCCTTCTGTCCCCAGCCCTAGTACCCACCTTCTTAAAGAGACAACAAATAGGTTCTACAGGGTCATGTGCGCACACACATATTCCAAGCTTGACATTTTGTCTCCCCCCCTTTTTTTTCTCTTCCTTAACAGGATTCGGGCTTTATTATGCATTGGCGATTTCAAAACAGCCACTCCGTTCTCCTACCTGATCAAAAATAATTCAGAAAGCAATCTGTACACCTGGCTGTTGTCATTCATAACAGTATGGGATGGAGAAGCAGGGGGAGAGACAGAGCCTTACTCCACACTCGGGTAATGATTATTAGTATTGATAAGAAGGCCCGAGGATGGGAGTAGTCCTCCAATAGTAACCCCCGCCTCCAAAAAATCAACCCCACCCAGTCTGACCCCGTGCAGACTTAAAAAGAAAAGAAAGATTGTTAGTATCAAGGGCACGTCATACTTGGGGATATATCGGTGCCACTGAAAGAGATTTGGCATCTTTAAATTACCGGCTAACGTAGATAAAGAGCTGGAGCTCTGCCAAGGTAAAAGTTGTAAAACTGGATTGATTTTTGCTACAGCTTGCTAAGGGCTCCCCTGAGCCAGGATGCAATGTTCAAATATAATAATTGATAGCCTGAAAAAATGTTTCTGATAAGTGTGCCGAGGTAACGCTGAGCCCTGCCTGAGATGAAGTGAGCCTTTGTGGGGGAGCAAACCCCACTCAAAGTGACCCAGATGCTCAGCCCAGCTCTTCTTGTTTCTTCTGATTTGAGCCACCAGGTTCCCTGCTCTCCCCCTCCCCCCCCCCCACCTGGCCCACCTCCATACACCCCCTCAGCATTTCCACCTATTCCTGCCTGGACTGTGGCTTCCTCCAGCTGGAGAGAAAATGGTCTTGGCCTTCCAATAGGGGCATTTGTTAAATGCTGTTGTGGAAAAGTAATTATCCAACAATCAGACCTGTATGTGTGTGTGTGGGAAATCACATTTGTTAATACCACCTTGGTAATCCCAGGGGGAGAGGGGTTCACGCTAATCTGGCCCCCTTTCAGTCTTGCCTTGGTGAGCTGACCACCCCAAGCTGTGAGTGTATGTGTCTAAATTGCTCCGGATTCAATTGAACACATTAAATTTTAAAAAGGATTTAACTGAAAATTTTCAATAGCTTCTGAGAGGGGGCATAATTTATTAGTTCGGAGTAAATTAAAATCTCAAGCAGGGGTAAAGACTTTGCAGATTGCTTTAATACATTTTATATGCTTTCAAAAGAAATGTTCTTTTAAATGGTCCAAAAATCAGCTAATTTTGTCCTATTTAGCAAATTACCTCCTAAGGCCACAATGTTAAAAAAACTTAACATTTTTTGAGAGGAAAAATAGATGGAAGGGTGAGGGTGTAAAGAAACAAAACCAAAAAACCCCCTGCACCTTCCATAGGCAACCTCCAAATCCTACATTGCTGTCTTTTATATACCACAGTTAGATTTTCTTTTATTTTTTCCTTCACCTTTCTTTTAATTCAAAAGTCAGTTAAACATTTGTGTTACCTTCTGCCAGGCCACACGTGGCTCTTTTTTTCCACATAGTGATTGTGGGCTTGGGCAGGGTAGAAGGTTAATGGAGGGGCATTTGAAAGCTAAGTCTCCATGCACTGCGCGGATAATTTATACCTTTATTTCAGGCCACATTCACCTGTGGAGCAGGCAGGCCACGAAGGTGAGTTGAACTGGCTGCCCCGTTCAGCCCAGAGGCTATCCCCATCCTGACAGAAGATTTCTTGCTCTGAATTATCTGTGTAATAAAAGACTCCGACCTGCCTCTAACTGACATTCCGATGCTGCAGGTGGAAGATTTGGGTTTTTTTGCCTCGCCTTTTCTTTTTCTGATGATAAGTAATATTTCTTGGTTTGTATCTTGGAAGACTTTCCTAATGTGCTCTGTACATCAGTTTAAAGGGCCCGCGGCTGTCGTCTCTCTTCCTCCCCTGTCGGAATGATGAGAACAGAGCCGGAGCTTTCTGGTCCCCTAGTGGAGCCTGTGGTGTGGACGCCGTGTGGGAACAAGCTGGAGACTGTTTTGGTGCGTTTTGGATATGACCCTGTTTGCAGAAATCGTTTTGATCACTTTATTTATTAATTTTAAATAGTGTCATTGACATCTAATCAACACATCATACACTTCCATGGTGCATTCCTAGGAGGAAGGTTGTGGATTCATCACCACTGTCAGCTTTGGAAGATTTCCTTTCATCTTATACTCAGGGCGGTGGACTCCCATTTCCTCCACCGTCCCGTCCACACGCCAGGTGTTGATTCATTTTGTTGCCATCTTCATAGATCCGCCCATCCTGACTCCCTTACACAGGCCACCTACACAAGAAAGACACACACACACAACCTCAGACCCACCAACAGTGACCAAATAAAACAGCGAAAATGGAAAAGAAAGTTGAAAATACTAGAATTCCAGAATAAATTCAAAATGGGTCCAAAGAAAGATCTAATGACAGACTGTTATATTCCAGCCTACCTAAAGCTTTTACACTCACTTGACAGTGCTCTTTGTCTGATATGATGGTTATTCGTGTTCCTAGATTTGATCAGTGGGGATTTACCGGAAACTCAATCCACCCTGGAAGTGGATGTGGTGCTTCAGTTATGATCTCTAACATTCACTGTGATCAGTTTAGAGAGCAGTTACAAGCGGATTCTGTTCTGCAATTATGATATATGTGGGTAAGTCAGGAAGAATTGCTACAAAATCATAAAAAATCTTTATCAAGAAAAAATACTAAAAATTACAATTATCGTGTCTTGACATATCTTTCATCCAGAATCAGGGACCCTCAAACTTTTTAAACAGGGGACCAGTTCACTGTCCCTCAGACCTGTTGGAAGGCCGGACTATAGTTTTAAAAAAAAAGCTGTGAACAAATTCCTATGCATGCTGTACGTATCTTATTTTGAAGTGAAAAAACAAACAGGGCAAAAACACCCGGTGGGCTGCATAAATGTCTTGGCAGGCCACATATGGCCCACGGGCCGTAGTTTGAGGACGCCTGATCTAGATAGACACATGTTTGAAAGGGATGTTTTTATCTTTCTAACCCTTTCCTGAAGACTGCTACACGCCTCAATTTAGACCACCCTTCAGGGGCATAAATCATGTCCTTTTTTGGTGCCCTTTCTGGTTTGGGAATAAAAAGAAGCTTGAAGGGGCAAGAACAGGGCTGTAGGGTGGATGGACAAAGTTTTCCAACAAAATTCTTGTAAGCCATATGTTATCCTTGAAGAATGAGCAGGTGCATTATTGTGATAGAAATATTACTCGCAACTTTCCTGCCCTTTTAATCCCCAATGCAATTTTCAATTTTCTTAAAATTTCTTCCTAATAATCTGCTGGGATCACCATGTGTCCTTCATGAAATTCTATAAAGATTATTCTTTGGGTGGCCCTTCAGTCACTGTAACCTTCTGAGCTGACGTTCAGCCTTGAATTTGATGGACCCTGCAGACCCTATTGGGAGACACTTATTTTCATCGAGACTTGTTTTTGAAGGCAGTTTAAATATCAGCAACCCATAGAGGCAGTTCTAGTCCATCCTTCAGGCTTGCTTTGAGTTGACAACAACTCAATGGCATTGAGTTTGAGCTTTTGAGGCTAACGTGTTGAAGCCTCCTCATGTTGGTGAGGGAACTCGTCTTTAGCCATGCACCGATTGCAGGGACATGTTTAAATTTTTAAAACAAACAAGGCAATAGCAATATTTTTTACAAGGGAATGTATGAACCTGGTGTCAATGGTTTTGGATGTGTGTGTGTGTGTGTGTGTGTGTGTGCTCGTGTGTAACAGTTGCAGTGGAGTCAACTCTGGCTTTTGGTGTCAAGTTGCAAAGTTGTGCTTCACAGGGTTTTCAACAAGTAATTGTTGGGCAATATGTCAGCAGGCCTTTCGTCTTAGGTGCCTCTGGAGGGTCTCAAACCACCATCCTATCCATTAGCAACTGAGCATGTTCATAGCTCGCACCATCCAAGAACTCGATGTACGCAAGTACAGTTGACCCTTCAACAGAATGGAAACTTGGTGCACCAACTTGCACTGCAGTAGAAAATCCCTGTATAATTTTACAGCTGGGCCTGGACCAATGGGGGTTTGAACTGCACATGTCCAATTACCCACAGATTTCTGCCCCCTTGCTGTTATTGCAATGGGCTCATGTGTTATGAATACCTATTTAAAAAGCGATGTATTCATCTTCATGTAAGCAGTTAGTGTTTCCAGTAACTCACACAGAGATTATTAGTCTCACACAGCGTTTAATACAGATACACTCCAAATTTAAGCTCACCTCCATAACAACAGAAAACAGGAAAAAAAAATCTATGTATAATTGCCCCCCCCCCTGCCCAGTGTTCTTTAAGGATTGCTTACATGCACAGCTGATGAAAGACAGCAGACAGCAATGCAGAAGGTGACCCAAGAGATTTATTTCTCCAAATGATGACCTTCTGCTTGGGTGAATCTGTGTTAAGGCAGGCAGCCTCTAGCCTGCAATACTGTGTTCCACACCCTTTCCTTTGGGAGATTCCTGCATCTTTCATATGCTTCCAAGAGGTTTCCAGGGGCTGCTTGTCATACCCCTTTTCTCAAGGTCCTTCTCATTTTTGCTTTGCCCTTTTATGTATGTATATATATACAAACACACACCCGCATGCACACAATATATATATATATATATATATATATATATAGTGTGCCCGCACACAATATATATGTAATATATTGGGTATGCCCACATGCAATATATATATTGGGTGTGCGGGTGTGTGTATTGCTTGCCTATTTCCCAGGAGGCTGTTTGAAGACTCATGTTAATTAAAACCCCCAAAAGCTTCACTATCATCCAGTCAAGTCTGAATCACATGGAGGCACAGGACACAATAGAAGTGCGTGTGTGTGTGTGTGTGTGTGTGTGTGTGTGTGTGTGTAGCAATTGGGTTTCGAAGATGCAACATCTTTACAGAGGTAGAAAGTATCACTGTCTTCCTGTACTCTAGAACTGCTAACTAGCTACAGCCCAAAGTGGCCCCAGGGCACTGACATGGCTCTGTATGTTGAGTTCCTCTCATCCCTTTATTAGTGGTGATTGTGGGCAGATCACTTGATTTTTCCCAAGCTCACAAATAATGACCAAATGGCATTTTGATTTCTCTACCCTTTCTGGTCCCCACATCACATGTGTTCTCTGCATTGTGGCAGAAAAGCACAGAACAGATGCTTCCCCCAGACAATTGTTGGTCTTCCTTGTCCTTTGAGGCACTAAGTCAGCCAGTTGTGATTGTGTGACCCAGGGAAATGAGGACAGGATCCCAATAATAAACAGTTGGAATTTCCTTCGAACTTTACAGAATGTGGATCACAGTAAGAGTTCAAGGATTTAAAGAAACATTTAAAAAGTAATACATCTTTCAAAGCTTATTTTGGAGACTAGATTCATACCTGTTTCATGTATTAAGGAAAGATCAACTTTCATAAAGATCAAGTTATATAACGGACCTGGAGTTTGCTTTGAATGTTTGCTTCATTTAGCTATAAATGTGATACTCCTTTTTATCCTGATGCCATCTGATCTCTATGGTCAATTCCCTGGCCAACCCTGAGTAGTCTGTTATGACACAATCAGCTCAGTCTTTACCAGCTTGAAGTGAAGCTGGTAAACACCATGTATATAGTAGCTCTGGGTGATTAGCAAGATTTGGTACAAATTCTCTCTTTGCCACTTCCTAGCTTTAAACTTAGAATAGCTTAATTACTATCACTGTACCTCAACTGCCTCATCATTGAATTGGGGTAATTATATTACCTGCCCTGTACAGCATTTGTGAAGATGAAATGATTTAATCCTTATAAATGCTGTTCGTTTACTTGTTGTCATCATGATTGGATGTTATCACCTTTCCTGCATTTCTGTCATTTCTTGGTGGTACTTATCAAACCTGGTACGGTCTTGTATCACTCAAAGTGCTTCACACGGGTGGATGAAATGAAAGCTGCTTAGTCACCCAGAATGCACACTTGGAGAAGTAAAAGATATGATTTGGACATTTTTAACCATCTCTACTATTAAAATAGTGAATATGATATCACTGACTATTGAAAATAGCATAAAACCTTAACAATGATCATAATGAAGTTACATAGATCATATGTTGCATACCTTTATGAAAAACTCTTAATATGGAACATTTTGGAATACGTTTTACTATAACTGGAGAAGAGGGGTAATATGAGTCATTCAAAAACTCTTTAGTCTCTGCATGTGATTGTTGTCAGATGTCATCGCATCAGTTGTAACTCACAGCAGTCCTGCGTGCAACAGAATGCAATACTTCTTGCTCTAATGCCGTCTTCATGGTCATTGCTGTCTTTGGGCCATTGATGTAGCCATTGTGTCCATGGAGCTCAGCGAGGGCCTCCATATTTTGGACTAACTCTACCGTTTCTTCACTTCTTATTTTCATTATTCATTAACGTACCCTTCTCCTGTCTGAGATACCACACAAAAGAGGCTTAAGAGGAGGCCTCGCCCTACTTCCAAAGAAGGTCCCATCCATTGCTTCAAGGTGGTCACAGTGGAAAGCACGTAGTTCAATCCATGACAATGCTCACGAAATTTATAAAATTAAACGCTTTGCATTTTTAAAAATTATAAATGAAATAGTATTCACGCCACAAATTAGAAGAAAGCAGGCCCCAGAGTACAGGGTTCGACAGCACTCTTACTTTGTACCACACACAGTTGAGTAGGGGACAAGATGGATTGCCACAGTGGCTGTCTCGATGGGCTCAAACATGAGAACAATTGTGAGAATGGTGCAGGCCAGGCCGTGTTTCCTTCTGCTGTGCACAGATAGGACTGCCCTGAGTCAGACCTGACTCGGTGGCCCCTAGCCACAACAGAGCCTACGTTTAATCAATATTCCTACCCTCTCCCAGAGGAACAGAGCAACGTAGTTCTTATCTTTTCCCACTATTGCTGACAAGGATTTTGATTATTCTTTTATAAACCTTCCATTTAGATATTCTTTTTTAAGTCAATGGAGATTCATTTGTATTTACTTGGGTATTTATGAATTTCCTTACTTGCCAATGGGTTCTGTAATTCAGTTTCCCACTTTGCATTAACTGTGTATTATTCTAAATGATTTCTTACATATTTCTTTAAAATTTTAATTTTATTTAAATTTTTTTCATTGTGAATTAGGTGAAAGTTTACAGAGCCGAAGACAGTTGTACATTCACCAAGTCCTGCACATTCATTCACTGAAATCCCCACAGTGTTCCATTGCCTCTCTCATTCGCTCCCTGTGTTTTCTGTTTCCATTCCTCCTGCCGTGAATATATATTTGTTTTAAAGTATCTTTATTGTTCTCACACTTAAAAATAAATAATAGCTTCATTTGGCTATAGTTTGGCATGTTATTTTGGTTTTGGCAGGTTATTTTGTTTTTCTGCTCTGAATTCTAGGTGATGAGATGACTACAGTCAGTTCCACTGTAGTTTTCCGCACCACACCACCTTTTCTATTTATCATTTCCTTTTTAAATGGCTGATTGTTTGAAGGCAAACTTTTAAGGCTCCAGAGATTATTCTTTCTGATAGCTGGGAACCATCTTATTTCTCCACCACACTTTTCTATAGCACCCACAGCATCAGGTATTTCTTTATGAGGGCAAACTGGGAGTAGGATAATATCATAAGAAGTAACTGTTCTCCGGTTAGGCATAGGATGAAGTGTGAGCTCAAAATCCACTCATTGATCGATGGTTAGGTACCAGTGCCGTTTTAGAGACATCAGTATCCTTTTATTGGGGAATATTATAAATCATCCCCATGGGGGCATAAGGTAATTCTAGTGATAGTATCATTATTTTGGTCAAAGTTATAGAAGCTCAATGCTGTTTAGAAAGGAAAATTTACATAGGGCAGCTTTTCACATCAAACTCTAGAATTTTGACCTGTGCAGAACAACTTAAGTGGCTGGGCACTGTTTACTCAAACAATGAGGGTTGGAGACAGGAAAAAACCTTCAATAATGTTCATTCACAAAGGCCTATTCTTGCCTGCTAGACTAAGATGTGTCATCAAAAAGTCAAAAGAATGTGATAATAGCAAATATACGGAAGTCCTGGGTATCCTCAAAGCACAAGACTTGAACCAAAGTCCAAGAACCTCCAAATCCATAATTTTGGGATGGCAGTCGTCTGCTCATCACACAGGTACATTTCAGCTCTAAACCCAAGGGAAGACTTCAATTCCTTAAATCTGCTACAAATGGGTTTATGGTAAAGTCCAGCTCACTCAGTGGGGTTTCCACAAGGGATCCTTCAGTGGTGGCCTATGAAGGCTATTGTTCACTTCCAAAGGACAGAGTCCAGGTCCTGGTTGTCTATTTCATGTGGTCTGGGCCACCAAGAACTGGATAAAAATTAGGTTAAATGTGTCCAGTTAGGAACATCATCCTAGTATTATCCCCTGTGGTGCTCTATATAAGTTATGTTAAGCATGTTTCCCTAAAGGCAAGCTGTCCCACCTGGTTTATCCTCCAACAGAAATATCATTATCATCTCACCTATAGACCTGCCTTCCCCTGGGCCCCCACTCTGATCTTGAATTTTCATCAAGGTTCGCTGGGCACCCTTGTCTGTTGATTCGGGCCGACTGTAGAACACTGTCACATGGTAAGAACTGGCAGGTCCGCTTCTTCTCCCCACACGTGAGGCTTTCTCTGTCAAAGTGGTGATTAAGACGTACAAAAAGGGGCTGCTATATGGATTGCAAGCCTTAGGCAGGCACACACTTTGTTGCTTGGGAGACCAAATGAGCAGATTACGTGTCCTAAGATCTGTCCTTTGGCTTGGTGCTAATGCTTACAGTATTAGTGGTCTATGACAATATTTGTCCTTTTGTGATTGACTTGGTTCAGCATAGTGATTTCCAGGTCTGTGCATGCCACACCTCTATTTCTTAATCATGATTTAATTTCTTTTGATTCTTAGCAATTTACCTGTCTCATTATTTTTCTTATTGTTCAGCTATTGAGATGGTAGTTTCACCCCTGTGGCTATATTTCTTTGGGTCTCTCTACAGAGAGAGCCCTTTTTTCCTCACCATTTCTCAGGTCTTACATTATGGATACAATTTTCATGCTGATTTATTATTTGGGGGTTCCAATATTACCTGTATAATTTCCGTGTGGGCCTCACATACACTCGTGGGGTACACTTGGGGTTTTATTTTCTCTCCTTTAGTTTCAGGCAATTGGGAAGCTGCATTGCTCAGTCATCAGGTTGGTGAACAGAATTTTGAATTCTTCTTTCTTTGGCTTGGGAAGTCCTTGGAGACTTAAGACTATAGGGACAGAAAGTAGAAGAAGGGCTTGGGGGTGGTGATGGGGAGGTACAGTGGGGGTGAGGATGGGGAGGTAAAAGGGAGATGAAGGAAAAGAATGTCTGGAGACTGATTTGGTGGCAATTGTATATGATTGCACAATGGAATGGTATCGTGTATGTATTAATTCCCAATTAAAATACATTTAAACAATATTATAAGAATGGCATATCCAGATCTTTACTTAATCCAGTTGGAGCAATTCTTCACTTGTTTCTGTATAGATACCCAGTATATATATTAAAGTCCCAGTTAGAAACTCTAGAACCGTATTGGCAAGATACTATAATAAATGGTTGGGGAGTCTGTTCCAGCTGATGTACTAATCATCTGATGTTAGTTACTTTCCTTGCTCCTACATCCAGGCTCCTAGATCCTAATATCTGCTGCGGTCCTTTACTTCTTTTAATTTTCAATATATATATTACAACTTGTTATATATTTTTCCAAACATCAGTTCAGTCTACTATATTGCTGAAAACTCAAATATGTATTTAGAATATCAATAGCTGCTATATAACGGTTCTTTAAATAGTTGATATTTAAAAAGGGAAAGTTGGGGGGAAATTGAGAGGGAATGAAGAAAATGTTCTAAGACTGATTGTGGTGATGATAGTACAACTCTACTTGATGCGATTGAACTATTGAATTGTATAAGAAGTGAATTAAATGCCAATAAAGCAGTTGAAAAAATGGATTTCTTGTCTTCCCCCAAATTGGGTGCAATAACTAAACTTGATGAAGAACTGCTTCTAGTAGGGGAGTGGTATTGATGGTAGTTTGTATTGACATAGCATTACACACGAATCTGTATCTGTCAAGAATTCCTAATGTTTCAGGCACTGCCCCAAGCACTTCGTTGCAATTTGTAGCTGAATCTTCTAAAAAGGTTATGATGGAGATAATAACTGCATGTGGTTAAAACTTTTGTACTGATAAGAGATAAAATTAGGGGGTAGGCCACTCCTAGATAGACACAATGGCTAAACGAATGGACTCAAACATACGAACAATCGTGGACATGGCACAGCCAGGAATCACTGAGTGCTGCTGCACATAAGTTCATCCTGAGTGGATGCCGACTTGCCGGCATCGAACAGCACTAGCGCCCTGTCCAAAGTACCTTGATCAGAACGTCTTGAGACCCTACTTAAATCCGAACTGTCTGCCGCCAGAGCCCATGCTGTCGGGGTGGTAGTGATAATGATGATGATTAGTAGTGATAGTAATAATAGAACTTGACATGTATTCAGTGTATACAATATTCCAAGAAATTTCTGAAAGCATTTCATGAATTAATTTATATCATCACAACAAGCTGTGAAGCAATTATTATAATTATGCCCACTTTACTTGGGAAAAAAACAAAACAAAACAGGTTACAAGCCGTACAGCGAGTCAGGTGAACCCAAGCAGTCATGTTCTCGAATGTACTCCCGGCTGTACTTCAGTGTTGGGGAGGAAGGAAAGAGCAGTCAGCCCTGCGCACGCGCGAGGGTTGTCCAGAAAAACGTAATCGGGGTCTGAATGAAAGGGAAGGGGAGGGGAGGAACAGACATGAGAGTCATGCAGGACTGAAAACACAACACTTGCGTTTGTGGGGGTCATAAAGGAAAGTCTATGGAATAAGGAGTACCTGAGGATCATTTCCTAATCTCTGGATTGTGTTAAATCCTAATGACTTTCTCTAAAATGGAAGAAGGGAGGAAGACCGAGTCTGGAGTTCTGTGCATGACTTAGGAGGCTGAAAATGTTGTTCGATCTAATCTCTCGTTTCCATTGCATTTAATGGAGGTTTTTTCAATTAAATGATGAACATCTTTGGTTTCCCTTTTGTAGAATGAGGAATGTTCTGCAACGTGAATGCTTACCTTTTTATATGTAAGCAAATAGTTTTATTTCCTTTACTTGAAGGGGAGGATTCCTTATCACTGTATCATCTACTTTCAAGTTTATATTACGGGGAGGTAAAAATCAGTGACAATTTAAAAAGCTATTCACAAAATTCACTCTACCGGGACCATGCGTGTCTTGACTATTATGCTTAAATATTATCTCCTCTTTAGAGCAGGTTTCCTTATTAGCCACCAGGAACTCTTAGGTGGGTTGATTTCCCAGAAGTCCTGATAGATTTGTAATGATCCATCCTGACCCTTTTACCTGACTCCTCCCTCTGTCGACAGAGATGCAGTTTCAAGACGAGTGGCCTGTGCTCGGAGTCATCTGGGGACACGAATGGGACTAAAGCTAAGTGGCCCACATGGGCACTGAACCTCTAACCTTAGCCTCATTAGAACAGCGCTCTGACCATCTGAGCTTACCCGACACAGACTAATGAGGTGTGCATGGAGGCGCCGCCACATCAATCACGTTTCCTGAAGCAAAACTCACTGCACTGGAAGCAACCGGAAGAGCCACTCATACAGAGCTGATCACGGAGCGAGCACAGAGCTATTCCGATGGGCAGCTGCAATACTCATTTCCACAATGTTCTCTAAGGATGCCACGAGTTGGACTTGACTTGACAGCCCCTAACAACCATTCATTCATCATCTCTAGCTCCTAAGAGAATTTGTTAGTCCTAGGAATTTGCATTAATTAGCATGTTTGACCCATTCTCAGTATCGATAGAACTCAGAGATCTGAGACACCTAAGCGTATCTATAGCAGTGAAAGCAGGAGGACTTGGGCTAAACACCAGGCTACTTAGTCAGAGGGGGGCTGTTGGACCCCACGAACAGCTCCACAGGAGGAAAAGGCTGCTCCTGTCAAGACGTAAACTCACACTATCGAGTGGATGACAACTCACAGCAACCCTATCGCCCCCTCATGGACACCAAGTTGATGACGATTCATACTGACCCCTGCAGGACAGGCGAGAACTGCCCTTATGGATTTCTGAGAGTGTTTACAGGAGTAGAAAGTATCCCACGGAGCAAGTGGTGTTTTTCATCTGCCAACACTGCCGATAGCAGCCCAGTGCATAACCACTCTACCAACAGGGTTCCTTCCAGCTAAAGATCAGAGCCCAGGAAACCCTATGGGCCAGCTCTATAACATTCTATAGCAGTGGATCTCAACCTGCGGGCCACCCAATTCATAACAGTAGCAGAATTGCAGTTATGAAGTAGCAATGAAAATGATTTTATGGTTGGGGGTGGGGGGTCACCACAACATGAGGAATTGTATGAGAGGGTTGACATTAGGCAGGTTGAGAACCAGTGTCTATAGAGACACGATGAGTCAGAAATGGACTAGATGGCACACGGAACAGAGCAACAGAAGTAAAGCCTGGGGACTCCCTCAGGCAGCAGCTCTCCTGTTGTTCCCAGAGAGCTCTTGAGTGAGTCTGTGATTGCTCTTCGGTCATCAGAGGATCTGTAAACTCTTCACATTCTATGTGGGAAAGTGTGTGTGTGTGTTTGAACAAGGGCATTTTCCCCTCTTTTGTAGAATATTCAATTGTCTTTAGACATGCAAAAGTACCTGGAACCGAAAGCATAAGCTCTGTTTCCTTGAAGCAAAAAAAGTTTAGGAAGCAAACGTATTTACCAAAAGGCCCAAGCTGGGTAAGACAACAGTTGCTATGTGATTTAGCATTGGGCGAATGAGAATGCTGGTACTGTAGCAAGCACAGGAGACAGCTGATTGCATGAGGTCACAATGCGCAAATATTGCAGAAGCAACTGGTCTACCTGGACACCATGTGAGTTCCTGTCCATTTGGGCAGCCAGGACAGTGAGGAGATTCGATCAGAGTTCCTATCACAGCACCACTCCCGCATCCTGTATGGGAGATCATGGAGAGCTCAGAACACTGCTTGCTGACTTGATTGAAAGCTGTAACTAATTTCAAAACAAAACGACTTTAAGAGACAGGAGACAGTCCACAGACTTCGACTTTTCTCTGACACATATTTTAGGATGTTCCCAGAGGGAGTGAAGCGTCTGAAAGCATAAATAAGAGAACAACAGAACAAGGAAAGAAATCAGACTGCAGAACAATAAGAACGAGAACACATGAGAATGATTCTCCTTTCAGCAAGTTTAGTCCTGGGGGATACTAGGTCCTTCATAGACACTACCTTACTTAAGTGGGAGAGTTACCTGGGTGGCAGGGTTCTGCTACTATTTCACTTTTACAAACAGGGTCCTTAACCTTAGGAAAGTGTAGGTAAATGGCCCAGAGTTATGGAGACATTAGGTGGAATTTGAACTCTAGACGGCATGTCTCTTTTTTGCTGCTTTCTGAGCCAGAGATCAGCACATAATGGCATGTGAACTAAATGTAGTCTGCTGCCTCATTTGTTTCCTTAAAAGAACAACAGCAAAGTATCATTGGAACACATTTACTCGCATTTGTTTACAAATTGCCCGTGGAAATCATGATTATGAAAGAGATAATATGACCTACATAGAACTGAGGCTCAGAGTAAAATCAAAACATGGGGTCCCTGGGTCACAAATTATTAAGAAAGTCAAAACCGTGTCAGCCGAGTGGTAAATCAAGAACAGGGCCCTTCGAACACGGGTCACTGTGCACCACCGTTTACCTGCCCGTGAGGACCACTTGGACGGAGCCTATAAGATCTCCAATAGTACTTTATAGAAAAAACAACCACGCTGTTCCCAGTGATTTTCGAATTTCCAGCTCATGATAAAACTCAACTGGTTCCCCAAGAAGAGCAACCAATGTGTTTTATTCAATGAAGCCAGATAATTGAGATATCCTCAACATAAAAGTTTTTACTTTAGCGTTTCTGTTCTTTCTAATATCTGGCTATTAAAATACTCTTTTTCCTTCTTCCCTAAAATGATAGAGTAGATGGTATACATTTGTTTTTCTTATCTCCTTAATTGGAATAAACAAGTTTATTACCGCATTCAAGAATCTAATTAAAAAGGAATTACTAGTATATTATTCACTAGAGGTACATACTCTGAAATGGATACATTGAAGGAAAAATGTTGTTGAGTAAAGCACAGAATGAGTACAGCATGATATCCTATAAACACACAGAAATACTAAAAAATATATATGAAAATCAGGGGTGAGAGAGGAGAAGATGGGATTGGGAAAGAGGTTACCTGCAAAATTATAAAACAATGCAAGAGAACCACCTTACAGCAGCTGCTGTTCATAATATGCTTTGAGCTGAGAAAACAGTGACTGGTCTTTCAGCATTGTGAGCACTGAAGAGCCAAGCCATCTCCTCTCCACTGGTGCTACCTCTCCCATCCCTCACATTGATGCCTGAAATGCCAAAGGACAAAACACTGATAGGACACACGGTCCAATTCACAGTCACCATTCTTTAGAGAACTCAAAAGGCCATATTCTGATGGTATTTTATGACTCACCCAGCAATTTCTCATTGATTATCTTTAGGTGCTACCCACAACCCAGAGTTGTCCACGATGTGCTCCCCATTTTCACAGAGGAGCAACCTGAAATTCATAGGTAAAATAATTGGGCTGCCAACAAAATGGGCAGAATCTGGGCGGGGAGCCCCCACTTCTGACTTTCACATATACACCTTTGCCAGGCTTTCTAAGGTTGTCTGCCTTCAGGAAGCACTGCTACTTATGGGAAAATATATTGGTACCACCTCCGAATGCACTTATAAATTAAGAAGGCATTCCATGCTCAGGATTTCTGCCTTTATCTCCTTTATTGTGGTTTATTCCCATTGTCAGTCTGGCTTTAGAGAGCTGCAGAGCCAAATGCAACCCTTTAAGAAGACTCTAGTGTTCCTCTAGGGTAGGACAAAAGTCAAACTATTACGTAAAGGTTTAATTCATACTTTAAATGCCCTCATCCTGCTTCTCTAAGACTCCTTAGTGTCCATGCTATGTCTCCTGGCTTTGAGATAAGCTTTCCTTGCTCATGGCTAACTAGAATCTTTCCGGGTACGTTGTGACCCTTTTCCTGTCATCAGAAACACAGCTGCTCGTATTCCAATACATGTGAAAGACTGTTATTAAGTCTTTCTTTCACTGCCCTTCTTTAGCCCAAGTAAATGGAGATCCTCTTGCATTTTCTCATAAAGACGAATTTTTTTCATTTATTTTTCACTTTACATTCTCTTGTCTCCCACTCTTCTTAGACATCACATAGAATCTCAGATGCCTGTGTGATCATTTTGATCACTGATTCTCAAAGTGTAGTCCTTCAACCAGCAGCATCAGCATCACCAGTGAATTTGTTGGAAATGCAAATGATCAGGCCTTCTAAATGAGAAATTCTGGAGCATAGGGGTTTCTCAATCTGGTTTAACACCATTTTGTTTTATGCATGCTAAAATTTGAGAGTTATTTTTCAGCACTCTTTTGATGCTTTCGTTGTGGACAGAAAAACTCTTCAACCCTGTGAAGGTTGGGCTTGGCCACTTGACTGGCACTGGGCAATGGTCTGTCAGTCAACATTGACACAATCAAAAATTGTAGACTGTATATACTTATGTATAAGCTGAGTTTTCAGCACATTTTAATGCAGTTTTTGAGGTAAAATTAGGTACCTCGGCTGATACAAATGTTTGTATTATAGTTCATTACACCCATCCCCACGACCAGGGAACAATATTAACCACAAGGAAATCCTGTTACAGAGAAAGTTTCAGAGTTTCTTCTGACATCCATTTTAGTTTATTTTTTCTTTTCTTTATTTTTTAAGGACTTCTGTTTTAGTCATGTATGATTTCCTTGGTGTCATTCCACCATTTCGGTGTTGGGTCATCATTGTTCATACATCAAATCTATTCTTGAGATGGTCTCTAAATTCAGGTGGGATACACTCAAGGTCTTATTTTGACTCCTGCGGAATTGTTTTAACATTCTTTAGCTTCAACCTGAACTTTCCAATGAACAATTGTTCATCTATTCCGTAGTTGTTCCAACTTTGAATATTAAGTTTCTCTGTCATCTTTCCATAGAAGTAGTCTATTCAATTTCTGTTAATTCCATCTAGCAAGGTCCACATGTATTGCCACCAATTATATTGTTGAAAAATCAATATTTTAAGTGAATAAATCTTTGATTACAATGCTTTGATTGATTGCAGAATTCTGTCATGCAATCCCCAGTATCACTTCTATCACCAAGGTGATATTTTCCAACTACCAATCCTTTTTCACTTCCAATGTTCGCAGTATAATCCTTCATTATTACCAAGACATTTTGAATCTATGTGTGATCATTGTCAGACTACAGACATTAGCATAAACCTTCACTGTCTTTAACTTTAGTGATTGGCACGTAAATTTGAATAACAGTTGAGGTGACTGGTATGAATATGGATATTATTTTATCAATGGCAGAATTCCCCTTCAAGATAGATCTTGAAATATTATTTTTCACAATGATTGAGACTTCATTCCTCTACCCTTCAACATCCTTATCATAGTAGATGCTATGAAGACTTGACTGATTTCACCTCACTGATACCTAGTACATCGATATTTATGTGTTTTGTTGTGTTTTTGACAACTTTCAATTTTCCTAGTTCATACTTCATAAATTTCACATTCTGATTATTAATGGATCTTTCCAGATGTTTTTTTCCTTCTCATTTTGAGTTGTGCCACATGAGCAAATTAAGGTCCTAAGAGCTTAACATCATTAAGACCAACTCAACGTCAAGAAGGCAACTGTTTCCCAGTCATATTTTGAGTGCCTTCCAACCTGAATGGAGCACTGGTAGTATAGTGGGTTATAGAAATGATAACCACAAGGTCAGTAGTTCAAAATCACCAGCCAATCCCAGGGAGAAAGAGGTGGCTTTCTACTCCAGTGAAGATTTACAGATTCAATAACCAAAGGGGTAGTTCAAGATTTTCCTATAGGGTTATTATGAGACAAAATCCACTTAATTGCAGTTACTTCCAAAGGGCGGCTTATTTTTCAGGACTATATCAGACAGTGTTCCATTGCTATTCATAGGGTTCACTTGCCAATATTTTTTTATAAATAGATGTTGAGGTCATTCTTACTAGTTTGTCTTGGTCTGGAAGCTCCCCTGAAACCTCTCTACCAGGGTGATCCTGCTGGTGTTTGAAATACTGATGGCAAAACTTCCAGTCTCATAGTAACATACAAAGTACCACAGTACAAGAAACTTACAGATAAGTTGGGAAGGAAATACTCATTTAGTGAATAAACTCGATGAGGCCAGTTATCCATTATGTTGTAAAAATAAAAATGAGCAAATGGAGGGAAGGTATTAAATAAAACAGTATGCATGCATTTTTTGTTTTGATAGTTTAGCTTGGTTCTTGAGGAGTAAAAGAAAAGTAAAAAAGAAAAAAGAAAGAAAAATGCAATCATAGCAGACGAATGAAGTAAACTTCACATTTGTCTCCCTCCCATGGTAACACGCCTGGACTTGCCTGTCATTGGCCCAGTAAGTCCATGAAGTCAGGGTTAGCATCTCTGAAGGAAAGAGGGGAAAGATTCAAAAGAAGTGAGTAGGTTTCGAACTAGGTCTTCCAAATGGAGGGTGTTTAATCAAGGAAATTGGCTGCACGAGAAGAGCCTCTCCTTAAAAGAGGATGAGCGAGCGAATAGAGGGACAGGTAGGCTCTCGATCGTAGCAGCAGTCAGAATGACACAAGGAGTAATTGTGAGGGCTCCCAGGGGTGCTCAGGAAGGTGAGCACAGTGTCCTCCTGAATTTTTCTCTTACAATTGCACTCCGTATTAGTGCCTTTCATTTACCCACAATTCTTTCCCTACTTGCTAGGTCAGTCCTGAATTCTCCATTTGCACAGAAATCCTTAGGTCAAGTTCTGCTTCTGAAAAGCCGATTATGCTGATTATGCTCAACATCTCCCATCATTGAAACAGAACTCATTTATTTTGCCGAAGCAGTTTCTGAAACATATCGAGTGATTTAATTGTAAGTAAGCTACTATCTTGGCTTATGTGAACAAAGAAGTAGATTTGACCTTTTTTGTTTGATTTCTCCAACATATTACCTTGGTAATGAGCCTCAGAAAGGGAGGGGGTCTGGCGAGGCCTCCAATCCTCCACCCAACTCTGCTGAGACCTGACCTTTGTCCTTTCAGCATGCCATGTGAGTGGCAGGGTAGAAAAATGTCTGGGGGGATAATTTTGGCTGTCCCTCAGCTATGGTGTTAATAAGGCACACATATAGCAGAATTATTAGCCCATCCAATTACCTACCTTGCTGGAGGGATTGGCAGAAGCTAAGTCCCCTTTCTTAACTTCTTCACTATTGCACTAAGTGCGGTTATATTTTACAGTCTCTGCCCAAAACTTTTGTCTGAGTGAGAGAAACCCACTCATTTATTCTATGTGGTCTGCTTCTGATCGCAAACAATAAAAACTACTTTTTCTGAACTAGCGTGTGGTTGCCAGCCGGCATGCTCCTTAGAAGTGGGAGGGCAGGTCTTTGCTTCACAGGTTTTGGAGTAACCAGTTCCTGGAGATGGTCACCATGCTTGGTAAAATAGAGGTCAGCAAAAAACAGGAAGACTCAGTGCGATGGATTGGCACAGTGGCTGCAACAGCGGGCCGAAACATAGCATCATTTGTGAAGACCCTGCACGCTGGGTAGTGTTCTCCTCTGTTGTGCATGGAGTCGCACAGAGTTGGGATAACTTGAAGGCACGTTCTAGCAGTGTATGCTCAGGCTCTGATTAGGAGGAGCTGATGCTGACGAAACAGGCATGTTCAATGATCGGTACCCTTTTCCCACTGGCTTTTGGTTATTTTAAAATTACGGACAACTAGTGAGTACCTTGCGGTTTGGGTTGTCTTGCAATTTACATAAACTAATTTATTTCTGCTTCTCTGTCCACTTCTTTTCCTCTTTCTTGCTATTACCAAGACACCACGAACTCTCAAAGTGGTCTGAAGTATGGTCTGAAGCACATCTGATTGATTGTATCTTGTCTCCTAAAGAGCACTGTAGTTTTACAAGCTTTGCTTCAAGGCAGTATTGGGGATTTTCTTTGGCATGCTTGGCCTTGGGAAATACGATTTGTACACATATATACCTTTTGCAGCTTTTACTAAAGAAATAGTTAACAGAAACATAATCTTTCCATGTCTTTTCTGACATTCTCTTTGACATATTATTCGCTCTAGAATTCAAGCCATTTTTTCTTCTTCTCCTCCACTACTTTTTACCAAGGTATGCCAATATCTGAATTTTGTACACACCATGTACTAAGCGCTCTCATTTGCAATACTTGCAATATTTAACTTTGAGTTTTATTTTCAAAATGGACTTTGAGTCGGATTCAGAATGCACACCTTTCTCTCATCTTTATAGAGGAGGAGACTGAGACTCTGATTAAGAGGCTTAGTTGAGGCTACATAAAACGTGAATGTCTTATATTACCCAAACCTTAAATCTGAGTAATCGCGCTAGTAAACTAACAACTTTCTTACCAATAGGATGAGTGCTTTGATTGACTGGACTTTGGTTTACAAATCCTGACAAGAAAATTTGAAGGAATTAGGTCATTCTAACTGAAAGCAATCTTTTGTGAAAAACAGATATCAAGAAGAGAAGCTTACGTGGAAAACAGTTCAGTGTGTTACTTTTAAATCTGAATCAATCGATCACATTTATAAATCCTGGTACTGCTGTGACTAGGGCTGATCAAGCTTTCTGCTTCCATAAAAATATTAGTTTCTGAACACTTGTATAAGATTTTGGTGAATCAGAGTCTACTCGATGGCAGTGAGTTTGGGATTTAGTGAATTTAAGCAGGAGCCTTGGTTGTGAGTGGGTTTTGCATTGGGCTGTTAACCGAAAGTGCATCATTTCAAAAGCACCAGATGTTCTATGGGAGAGGAGGAGGCTTTCGATTCCCAAAGAGTTATAGTCTTGGAAATCCACAGTTGCAATCCTGTCCTGTGCCAAGGAGTTGTTACGCGTCAGAATCAACTCAAAGGTCGACAGGTTGAGACACATCAACAGTTTTTTGGAGACATAGAGAGAGATATAAAATCAGGTGCTTTGGAAGAGGTCAGGTATAAAAAATAAATGTGGAGATTACAAGTAGGGGTGAATACATTAAATCCTTAGAGCAAGGGATTATCAAATAGGGTGGGAATATCTGTTCTAAGTCTTCCAAGGGGGATTAAAGGTATATTTCAACTTATGGACATTACCTTAAGCTACATACAGAAATTTAAGCTGAACAAAATGCTCTTACCAGGTTGGAATATACAGACATAGGGGGAGAAAATACATGCCTTAAATTGGGAACTAAAATTTTATGTAGGTATTCCATTAAAAGGCTGAATAAATAGAACATAGAGGACCATTTACAAATTGGATAGAATAGTTTTCCCTGGAGAGATATTGAAAGATTGGGGTAAAATTATGATTCTGTGAAAACTGAATTGTAATTCATTTCCTGGAAAATCTCTAGTTGAAGAGACAGATAAATCATTCAAAACACATTTATTTAATTCTTTAACAACAACAAGAAGAAACACTTGGGCAGACTCGGTGGTAGATTATACTTCCCAAAGATGGAACAACACTATCTTCTCAGCCTGACATGCTCTTCTAGAACCTTACCCACACACCCATAAGCAAGTGGGATCGAATTAGTCTCTTCTCCAATCTGTGTACGTTTACAACTCACTTGTGGAATGTACTGAAAGTGATGTTGTCTGACTTCTGAAACAAAGTCAGCAACAATAGGCTGTAATTCACCTTGCTACAGGAATACTCAGTTACCATATGAGTAGGCTTCCACCCCAAGAGAGCTATACTGTAAGAAAGTCCAACGAGCTAGATGGCAGACTACATTGAGAGGCTCAGAGCCCATACTTGAAAGAAAAATTTCCCCAGAAAATCCTCAGCTGTTGCATTTTTGCAATAACACGGGAAACCATAAGCCTTACTGATTTCCGACTCACAGAAACAAGAAGCTATGGATGTCGGTTTAAAATGCTTGGGCATGCTCTGTGCCTGGCCTTGGATGATCAGAGTACTAATTTTTTTTGGCTAGGCTATTTCATGTATTGAAGCAGCAAAACCCCACTCTCACCGACACTGTTCTGACTCACACAGACTCTGCATTGGGTTTCTGAGGCTTTGAATCTTTACGGGGTCAGGCAGCCTCATCTTCTTCCTGCAGAGTAGCCGGTGGATTTGAACCGCCTGCTTTTCTTGTGGTTAGCTGGCTAACATTTAACCTACAACGCCAATTGAAACTAGAACTGCTTTTGCCTTCTTGAGGTTTGAAGACTAGGTGTAGTGATTTTGTGTTGAGTTGCTAACTTCACAGTCAGCAGTTCAAAGCCACCAGCTAGCTGCTGGGGGAGAAACATGGACATGCCTACTCCTGAAAACAGTAAAGATCTCATCAACTCCCAGGGGCAGTTCCAGCCCGCCCCATAGGATCGCTATGAGTCAACATCAACTCAGTGGCAGTGAGTTTGGTTGGTTTTTGAGAAACAGAGAGAATGGAGGACAATTTAGAATCCACATGGTCTAAATTTTATCTAAATTTTAGAAAAATATTTGCACTGAGATAGGATCTGATGACTAAGAATTACGCTAGTGGTACATACCATGGGGCAGGTGGAGAGAAGTTATGTGGCATTTGGAAGTGAATGAGAAAGGAAGATGCCATGCATGTAAGATGAGCTTTGTTCGCTCCCTCCTTCTTCACCTCTGAATAAAGAGGAATTGAAGAAGGGAGCAGCTCGAGCAGGAACAAGTGTGAGGAAAGGAAATAAATGGATAAACTGGAATGCTGTGCTTGGGCAAGTGGCCAAACACAAAGGTGTTTTTAAACTGATTCTTAAAGACTAGAGAAATGCTGTTACAATCATCTTCCTTTTGGGGGCACTCAGGGGTCATGCTTCCTTTCAGGTACATATTATTAAGCAGAGGGCAGACCCATCCCTAGCTCTGGATGCTTTGTGGGCAGAACAAAGGGCAAGATAAATGTATATGCCATCCACCCCCCAACCTCAAGGATTTACAGTGTTTTAATCCTTGTACTTGTCTCTGCTTATGAATTTCTTATAGAATTATTTAATGATGTGAGTTCAATGGGCAATTTTAGAATCGACTTAATTTGCCATTTCTTTCCTCAGTGATGCAGCAGTGTTTGCGCACCAGGCTGCAGAGGTAGGAGCCTGAATGTAGGAGCGAGAAAAAGCAACCAGCGCCAGAAAATTAATACTTAAGCCAGGCTCCCACACTGTACCCTTGAACCCCAATAGCAATGACAGAAGACTCGAGAGTTTCACAGGTCACAGAGTGAGCTGTACCAAAACAGCATCAAGCACATCTTAAGTCCAGTCTTGGAATGCCCCCTATGTCCCTAGACATCCTCTAATGTGAAGGGGCTGAGTTTTACAGGGCAAATGCAATAAAAGCAAAGGACCAAGAGATGTAATCTTAAATTGAGTCAGTAGTCTGGAAAGGCAGACATGAAGAATATGCCCAGTAGCATTCAGAGGAAAATTGTTACTGTAATAAGCTCGGGAATCACATGTACAGATAGATCTCTGACATTAGTGAATATATATTAGTAAATTAGAATGACTATGAATATTCAAACCATTTCTGAATGAACCAACCACAACACCTTACAATAGGCCAACTGTGAGGCACAGAAGAGTGTGGTGAGAATGAGAGACAGAAGACACAGGTACTAGAGTTCTAGCCTGGCAGATGCTTCTGATTCACACCTAGCTCTTCTCCCATGATATCCCCCTATCAAAGTGGTGGGAAGGATCGCAGATAGCAAGGCAGCTCTCACCCACAGGTGAAACACCCCAGTCCTCCCTACAAGTCATAGCAGCTCATCCTGTCCTGTGGTAAATCACTTCCAGAGCATTTGTTCTTTGCATTGGACAAACCAGTAGGTCGCAATTTCAAATCCAGCTCCAGAGTAATTGAAGGGCATTCCCTCACCCGGGAAAGACTGCCGATGACCTTTGCACAGCCTCCTGTGAAATGAGGCTTTCGTGCCCATTCCGTTAGTAATAGCGCAATATCTGCAGCACTTAGTGGATGCTAAGAGTTGACAGAGGAAAAGGCAGACACACACCGGGGGTCTCCTTCCTCCTCTTGATGTGTATGGAGTGATGAGAATGCGTCTGGTCATGTGGATGGAAAGCTGCAGACATCAAATCCGCCAACTGAGCCTTTTCACAAGCAGACAATCCAAGCAGGAGAGAGCTAGGGAGGGGGGGGGGGCTCAAATTAGTAACCAAACATGTTTCTGTTTCCTAATGCTCATTCAGACAGAGGTTCAATGGCTGGAAATTATTGAAATGAGGCAGATGTCAAAGGAAGGCTGCAAACGCAGCTACTTCCCCCGGCAGCCGTGAATTTGTGCCTACCGGTCCAGGAGCCCTGTTAAAATCTCTGCAGTGTGAATGGGCCTATGGTACCTGCAGGCGCAATTTTCCTCTTTGTTGCTGAATTGAACAAATGAGCATAGCTCTGGAATGTCCATGCTTGAAGCTGGATCTAAGCAGTATTTTCTCACTGGTAACATTTAAGAAAGCTAGCTACCCACCACCACCAGCACCACCCAGCCTACCACCAGTAGCATAATTTCTGAGTGCCATTGGCTTTCTCCTTTCTGTCATTATGTTGTCTCTTCTCCCACTATGTCAAACCTTTGAGCCTTGATTTACATTGGGGAGAGGAGGCGAGATGAATCTTGAAATATTAGGTTTCCCGCTGGCTTCTCAACTGAGCGCAATCAAGGTTGTTTTTCTTTTCTTTCTCCCCACACCTTGTGTCTCTCAAGATAATAGATATTAAGCATCAAAGAGGTGAAGAAACATTCAGATCGACACCAGGATTTCTGTTGTTTTTACAAACTGTGGCCCTAAGGAGGTGGCATTCCAAGTCTTAAGAAGACTGGAGCTATTAGAGTTTAAATATCAACTGTTTGCCCATTTTGGAGACATGCAACATGTATTATTAAAAGAAACACACAAAGCTTATGAGTTCCTTCCACTTTAGGGGAGAGGCCTCTCCTGAGTTGATAATAAAAGTAGGGATTGGGAAGTGGAAGGAACTTTCGATTTCAGCAGAATAATACAGTATGAGCTCTAAGATTACCGGGAGCTCTCGGTGTTCGACTGACCAAACTTGTGTACTTTTCTATGTCACCGCTGAATTGTGAGGTACGGCTGATGTGGCGACCTACCGGAGATGGGAGGTCAGGCTGACTCAGGCCCACATTACTTCTCTCGGGCCCAGAGTCATAAATGGGGACAGTTCACAAAGACTTCCTCCCAAGGAAGGCAAGGGTCATAGTGTCTTCATCCTAGTTTACAAAAATGATGATAAAAGACAACAAAAATGATTCTCTTAAAACTTAGGATAACTTTAACTCGACAGAGGATATTGTTTAGAATATTCGTTTCCCCTGCTTCTATTTCCTTCGCCATTGTCACTAAAAAGGGGAAGGAAAATAACTTGTGATAGATATATTACTTCATATTCCTGGAAAAACTAATTGAGTTTACTCCCCTCAAGAATTAAGGTATTTTTAAATGAAAAAATTTAAGTGCAGTACAAAATATGTTGTTGAAAGATATAAATATGTTTCTGACTTCATAAAAAGAAGCACTTCATAATTTACACTATACATTCTTGAAGAAAGAACAGCTTCACTACTCATGAATTATCCGTTTGTTCTACCAGATTAAAAATTCCCTCTGTCTGGTTCATGTTTCAAAAAATTATTGAACAATCTTAGGGGAAAACATATCGAAAACACAATGCATATGGGATTTTGTTATAAAATGTGGCAAATTATCAAAAGTAGAAGTTAATGTGTTGCCTTTTCTGAACCCGTGGGGCAAGCAAGGTTGTTCAGTTTGCAGTGGCGGCTGAATGTTTCATGACTACTCTGCTAGAATCATATTACTGAACAAATAATTATATTCATTTAACTTTCTTTAAGAAAATCTGCTTAAAACTTTATCGTCCTATAATTTAGTGAACATTTAAGTATATAATTTTTACCACCACTAAGCTAAACCATTAAATTACATAGATGTTCCAAATTGTCAACTGCAAACAATCCCTAGACAATGTAAGACTGGTAACACCCTGCTTCTAGAAGCTTGAGTGGAAATTATACATGAGTGCCTGAGTTGTGAATTTACCAGGTGATTTACACCCCAAATATCATGCTTGTCAATCCATGTGCTTTGATAAGGCCAAAACAGGTATGAAGATGCACAGAAAAGCTTGGTAATAAAACAGATTGGAATTTGGTTTTCAGTCATCAAAGATGTGGAAAACAACACTGGGTATTAATGCAGAAAACAGATTGAGCTTTTTAATGGGACATCAAATAAGACTTTATTAGCATCTATTAGGTTCAACCCAAAGCTCAGGAAATAGCATTAATGAGCATCATATATCAGTGTGTGTGCTATTAGATAACAGTATCCCTTAAAACTAGCAAGCCATATAGTACTTTATACTTTTTTTTTTGGTTTTACCTTTATCTTTAGAATTAGCTGACATTCCATCCTGTTACACTGGCCTTACTATTAGTAATAGTGAACCAATTTATAAACCCATTAGTGACACTTTTTCCAGAAGATAAAAACAGTCAAAATTATCTGGCAGCAATTAATCTTAATGGCTGTATGCAGTAAACAGCAATGGGCTAATTCCAGCTCTGTCAGCCCCATCAAACAATCCCGCATTAGGCAGCTTTTCAGTGATCCATTAAGCATATTCAGAACAACAACAAATTCCGTGCTGAAGGCATATGCACTAAACATTACAACAGTGATCTTCTGAAGCCATCATTATCTCTTAAATGGTACTTCCCCCATGTATTATCATTATGCTGTACATTAGAAATACTTTGATTAAACTCCCTTAATTCATAACAGACAGCTGCAGACCATTTATGCAGTTAATCTCAACACAACAGCTATTGAGGAAATATAACAAATGAAGGCTGTAAACTGGAAGTCATTACTAGGAGAGATACTGGTTTTCTAGCCTTCCTAGAGCCGAGTGCATCCTAGGAATGGATTTGGGGACTAGAACAATGGGGGGGCGGGTTTGCAGGGAACCAGTCACGACATTCTCTGGAACATCTGTCCCCAGGGAGAATGTAGCTAGTTTACATCACGTCTTGTTTTTTGTGCACTGACTAATCCAAGGGTTATTTGACCAAAGATCACCAAAACTGTGGTTAACTAGTATTTTCCCGCTTTGAAATTAAGACATGAAGATTTGGTTGAATGCAAACATATCCCACGGATTCCCCTGGATCATCACTATAAAGGTTGGAGATCTATTTCTGGTGCTATAGCACCATTAGCAATCATGTTTGATTTTCTTTTCTATGAGTAATGACTTTTTATGTTTAATTCATAGGACTTGAGTTTATGCAGTACATCTTTTAAAAACATCCAAACCCATACACTCATTGCTGTTTTGTGTGTCTTGTCCATTCCAACTGCCAGTGGCCCTATAGGACAGGCAGAACTTCCCCTGTGGGGTTCAAGGCTAGAAATTTTAGAGGAACAGGCAGGCTTTCCCCATGGAGGGGCTGGTGGACTTGAACTGCTGATTTTGGTGATCATAGTCCAGTGCGCTGCCTATATGCCCAATGCCTATATATAAACACACACATGTATACATATACATTTACACACACATATATGCATAAATGTCCTTTCTAACCTTTCTTTCTCATGCAGGCTTCTCATTGCACAATTCCGAGAAGCTCTGCATATAAAAGCATGTCTGTGCCATGACCTTCAGGAATCATACCCTATATACATGGCCAGTTGAGCAAAATATGCACTGCCTTAATTTGTTGAACGAGAAATCTGTGTAAATCTCCCTCATAATGCACCTTCACAAAGTCTTTCCTCTTCACAGGTAGAGGAACCATAAACATGTTTGTGAATAGGCTCTATGTGTCTAGCATGTTCCCCCCTCATGTAAGGCTTATTTCAAAGTTCTAAACTACAGACACCGTGTCTACCTTCTGATGAAGTGGACAACTCATTAAAACATAAACTCAGTGTCCCCTTGCCAACTCTGACAGTAGCTACAGCTTTTTAACTCATGTAATAAATGAATGAAATAGTCACTCTCCTTGTAAGCCACAGCCATTGTGGAGTGATAAGGGCCTCCCGTTCAGAGATAAAGGATACTCTCTGGGGCCGTGTACATTCAATGTCCAGGAGAATTTTCACAGCTGTGACTAACGTGGCCCACACCTTCAAGCCGGTCATGGACAGAAGCACTGGAATGCTTGCTGCTGTTTGTACAGAGCCAGTGAGTCCTTACCTTTCAGTAGATTAACTGGCTGGAGGGGACTCCGTTACTCTTGCCCTCTCAGAGTACCTCTGCTCTAATAAAGCTCTGTGTGATAGTTAGGCTTTGTGTCAACCGGGCTGGGCCAGGATTCTCCCATGATATGATCTAACATAAAAGTAAGCAGCTACATGACAGGATGTTTTATGAACAGCCAAGCAGTGTGGGAAGATTAGAGTGGAGTTCCACCCTCTGAATCAGGTCACAGCCTTGAAACAACTGAAAAGAAGTTTCATCAGGGGCAGGGCCTATACCTTTTTAAGCAGACTCTGTGGAAGACCTTCCCCCTCTTTGTTGCTAAATCTGGTTCCTGTATCTGTCTCCTCCACCTCTGGTTCATTGGACTTGAGCCAACAGCCTATTAAATTGCCTGCTGACCCTGGGAGCTATCAGAGGAGTGCCATATTGCCTGCTGACTTTAGACTCGTTCAATTCTGCAGCCAGGAGCTAAATCAACTGGCCTTGGATTCATCTGCCTCTGCTTCCACCAGCCTGTGGTCTTCCCTCTTCCAGCTTCACCAGCTCAGATAGGTGCATGAGGCAGGAAATCCCTCTGGCTTCACTTGGGCCAATGAATGTGAACCAGACTGAATTTTCTCATTTCTACAACTATATGAGCTATTTTCTTGATATAAATCTCTCTCGCGCTCTCTCTGTCTTTACCTATATATGGTTATCGTTCTCTAAAGAACCCAGCCTAACATAATTTTGTATTGTCCTTTCTCAAACTCCCCACTAGTCCTCATCAATAACACAGTGTTTTAAAAAATGGCAGCTCTAGGGTGCAAAGGAAATCTCTGGAGGGTACTTGGCAATTTGCAATGGGTTGCTAGCCTAAAGCTTGGTGGTTCAAACCCATCCACCAGTATTATTCATGAAAGGCCTAGTGAATTGATTCTATAAATTCAGAAAGCTCTATGGAATAGGATTACTCTTAGTTAAAATCAATTAAAAAGCAATGGGTTTGTTTTGGAGGGAAGCAAAGAATGTTGGTTTTCTTTCCCTTGATTTCAACAACATTTATAGAAGGACACATATTCTGTCCCTTGTTTCTCAGAACTGACTTCGGGTTGATCACTGGGGTGAATTGCTTCTGGGCATTTGCACATCATCACACCAATTTCGGGCTTCCTGGTGTTGTTTGAAACATCCAGGATTTTCCTAATTGTAAAAATCTTCTCAGTCTTAATATTAGTTTCTTGCCTTGGAAGTTATGCTATCATTTGTGTAGGGACAAATAAGTTTGAGATATACTGTCTCTCCTTAAACATTTCCAAGGGGGTGCTGTGGGTTAGGCACTGGGCTGCTAACCACAAGGTTGATGGCTCAAACCTACCAGCCGCTGCATGGGAGAAAGATAGGGTTGACAGTCTTGGAAGCCCTGAAATTGATGACAGTGATATGGTTTTTTTGCTGTAGACATTCCCAGTATTTCTTAGCATACAAAAGCTTTAAAAATTCTACAAATAAAAAAAAGGGAAACTTTGAACTAAAATTAATTCAAAATGCCCAATCCATTTAAAATACAATACAAACAAACAAAAGCCAGAACAATGGTCAATATCTTATGGGATACTAATCTTTTACAGAATTTCTTTCGGAGACACGGTATTCTAAATTTCTGCTTGTAATGGGTATGCCTCAAGATGAATCCGTGGCAGAAAAGAACAGATTTGTGAATTGTCTAATTATTGTATTTTCTTTTCATTTTTATTCGTCTATTAGGTTTGATTTAGTTCAAACACACTCCAGTGTTGCAATATGAACATCAGCACATGAAATTACATTTGGAATTCACAAGCTTTGTGACTTTTATAGGTCTTGCCATTCAAACCAAAATCTAAGTTTGGTACACAGTGTTCATATAGAAATTTCTTTTTGATTGAGACAGAAGGCTTTCTCTAACTAATGATTAGATTTTTACAACTAATGTTAAACATATGGATAATTCACAAATGTGCTAATTTTTCCTGCTGTGGAGCATTATCTTTAGCCATAATCGAATTATACTTTACATCTAGGTTTCTATCTTGATATATTTACCCATATCTATATCTGTGCTCCATTAAGGAAACCTAAAATTATGAATGGATTACTTCTATATGCGAATCTTAAGTACCATGCTTGGGAACTCATAATATAGTTTCCCACAGGAGTGTATTAAAAATAAAAAATAAGCTGAAAGTAGTATGGCTGTCATACTAGTAAATGAAACGAAGTAGAATAAGGTAATCAAAGTAAAGAAATCCTTTTAAAAGTTTGATCTAATAAACTGATGCTTGAAACAATGTGGATTTCATTTGTGAAGGTGAGACCAGGGTTTGCAAGTGCAAGCATGTGTGTCGTTGGTGGGGACCTCCATCATTTCCTATCTCTGCTTGCCTCTCCCAGGGCCTGTGCGCCTTCACCTCTACCCTCCCCCATACAGACAGATGATGGCAGGTCTCTTGTCAGGCCAAGGGCAGGAACAGTCCTGTAGGGAACATAAGGGAAAGAAGTAATTTGAGTACGAAAAAGATAAGCGTATTCTAAGTAATACAGGCAAGTTTGGGCAGTGATAGTGAGTGGTAAATTAGCTTGAAGAGTTTGTATGAATGACAGAGGGAGGGGTGGGGGTTAAGTAGAGAGAAGAGGTGTTGGAGGTGGACAGAGAGAAAGACATTGGTCCAGGAGAGAGAAGGACAAAGCACTGTGGCCAAAATTTGATGAGGTGTGACCATGAAATACAAATCCTTTTTGAGAACTAGCAAATGTTCTGAAGTGGACATTTGGAGAAGGGGGTCGAGAGTGATAGTATATTCTTGATGTCAGATACTTCATGGCTAATTTGCCTGGGCTCTGTGTCAAGTATCTATGTAGTCATCAAGTCCTGACTTCTTCCTAATTCCTATTTTGGTGTTTGCTTCTGTCCTCTAAGTTCTGACTCCCTGTCCTTGGGGAGCAGACTGGCTCCCCACTGTGCTCCAGCACTCTAAATCCTATCAATCCTTGTCCCTGAAAGACTTCCTCTTACCCTCTAACCACCACCTTGTACCCTGGCAATGAACCCTTAGGCCCTTCTCTCCACAACTGCTCCTCATCCTCACTGGTTGCTATGGCTACCAGAGTACATGCTTCTGTTCTGTGAAAATAGCTCCCACTGGGCCCTCTAGAAATTTCCCTATCAGTTTCCTCAAGCCATCCATGATCCCAGAGTAGTCTTCACGGATGCCCAGAAGGTATTTTAGGAACCCTTCTGAACAGCTGCTTGGCATTCTCTTGAACCAGTCCCTGTTTGTTAGCATGCAGCATCATCTGTCTCCCTCCTCTGCTTCATTCCCTACCTCTATTGTTGTATTTATTTGGTTAGCATGGCTATGTCTCAAATGCTTAATATTTACCTCAACCTCCTTGTCTTTGTACATACTGGTTCACTGCCTCTAACTTTTTCTGATTAACTAACTCATATTCATCAACATTAAGTTCTGTCATCATGTTGTTCTTTGACATATTCTCAAGCTCAACGCTGACTCACAGTGCTCCCCTGTGCGTTTCCAAGACTAGCTGCGGATGGGAGCAGGAAGCTCCATCTTTCTTCTGCTGAGTGCTGGTGCTTTCGGACTGCCAACACATACACCACAGCCCAATGCACGACCACTACACCGGCAGGGCTCCTATTGGAATCTTGGCCTGTGGCTGATCAAGATGCTCCTATTGATGGAATTATAATTCACTGATTTATAATTATTTTCTTTTCTCACTGTCTTTGAACTATCTGAAAGCAAAGAGTGCTTTCTTGTTTTGTAACACCAGTTGTGGGATATTCCTTGGAACAAAATTGAGATGAACAAATATACGAAAGAATTACAGAAATTCCAAGTAGAAGGACTAGCTGATCCTCCTGGTCAACATTTCTCCATATTGAGATCAAAGGGATGATGTGACATGGTGCTAAGGGGCTCACTTCTCCCAGAACTACTGGGGATGGGTTAGAGCTAGCATTTATCCCAGGAGATGAGTGCTGGGATGAGCCACTTATGTGTTTCAAGACACACTGTACCCAATTTATCCTAAGGAGGCAGAGTGGCTGGTTTACCAAACTAAAATACAGGAACACTGCCAACCTCCCCACATACCCCATGGCCGGGAGGCCCTCCAACAGCCAAGGGTGTCCTGAGCATTCCTTTGGATCATAACGAGCAGCGTCTCTGCCCATCGCTGCTGGGCCAAGCTCAGAGTCTACCCCATAAATGTTGTTGACCGACAAGTTCTCCTGAATGGGTCTTTCATTCCTATGAAAGTTAGAAAATTCTCTTAAATAGAAACATGATGTTTAATGCGTTTTTAAACCTTACATGTACAAATGCACTGAGAAAAATCAGTGCACTTGTCTAATATTATTAAAGATTAAGAAACAAGAGTAATGACTTCTGAAACCTGCTAACATTCTGCTTTCATACTGGAGAATCATGTGTCCAATGTCTTTGTCATGAGACTTATTGATCTGCTATTTCACTTAAATTTAGCCAACCTTTAGTGTGTGCCTATTATGTTTATGGTACTTTGTAAGGGGTTTTGAAGGAGTCACAAACAAGAAGGAAATGTGACCCTTGTCTTCAGGGAATGTAGAACATGTTTCCTATGTATCAGCTGATATATAAATTGTCATTTCCTTGATTATAACATAGTGGAATAAACATTTCATTTACATTTACTGGATGACTTTCTATTAGCTAAAAATTATTCTCCACCCCTTTTTGAAAATGTTAATAGCTTACAAATTAACTTACCCATATCTTTTAACAAACTTCTATTTGTTCATTGACTCATCCACTTATCTACTAACTCAAAAGATTTTTGTGGAACACTACTGTGTGCTAGACATTGCCCCCAAAGCTGAGATAAATGATGAATCAATGTTACATACTCTTACCAGAGGCTTGCGTGTTTGCTGTAATTATGCAAACATATCAGGGAGCTTCTAGACTGAGGTGTAAGAATTGTCTGGTGATTTTCTTTTGAAAATCAGCCAATGGAAGTCTAATGGATCACAGAGATCAGATCCATAACTGATCGTGGGGATGGCATAGGACCTTGCTCTTTGTGGGGTCACCAGGGCCGGAGTCATCATGAGTTATGAGTTGAAGGCAGCTAATAACAGCAGTGAAAAAGAAATCAAGTCGAACCAGAGGGTCAAAGGGGCGAGGAGCTCGTCTGAGGCACAGCGTATCAGAGAAACCGCCCAGAAGATGAATTGTGCTTGGAAATAGGCCAAAGACTGTGGTATAATGTGAATGGTGGACATGAAGGCATGCAGAAAGTCCTAAAGCAGAATCAGCTGGAAAAGTCTGAAGAACAGCAAAAAGCCCACCGTGGCTGTGAAAGCGTGACTGAGGGCATAACATTGAGATGAGGGCTGAACAGGAGCTAGGATTCCGATGATAAAGGGCTTGTAGGCCAGGGCACAGGGAGTGGGTTTCATTCCAAGTTTGACAAAAGACATTAGGGTTTTGAGCATAGATGAGATGTGATCCATCCTTCACCTACAAATGATGACTCTGGCTCCTTGGTGCAGAATTTCTTGTTGAATACGTTGAAATTAATAAATATCTGCCCCATTATTTTAGTTCTTGTTAGAAATAAATTTGCAGAAACATACATGTCTTTTGAAGTTTCAGGTACACCTCAGCAATGTGTTAATGCAATCCCTACTATGAAAAAAAATTCTGGAAAAAAATTGGTCCAACATAAAAATAAGCGTGTAATAAATAGAGTTATTCAACTGTGTGCCTCTGTAACACAACTCAAGACAACTCAACTCAAATCAAATAAGTCAAGTCAATTCAACACATGGCTCTCAAATGGATTCTAACCCATAGCAACCCCTTAGGACAGAATAAAACTGCCCTTGTGGGTTTCTGAGACTTTAAATCTTTATGGAAATAGAAAGCCCCATCTGTAGGTTTCCAAGACTGAAAGTCTGTATATTGAGTAGAAAGCTTCCTTTTTCTCCCCCAGAGCGGCGGGTAGTTTCAAACTGTTGACCTTCTGGTTCACAGCCTGATTGTACTCCCACAAAGTCTCCAGGGCTCTTTCCCCTCTTCCTAGGAGCATCCAAACAGAAAGTGATCCACTCATAGAAGTATCACTGAAATGATGCCTGTGCTTAGTGAATACTAACCAGAGGAAGTGCTGAGAATTGATCATTCTCTAGATTCAGTTATTGTCATTTAATAGTAAACATTGCATAGAAGTCAAGGTTCAAGATACAGACACAGAGTACAATAGAACTATGGAATAATCTACACATTCATCTACAATCTCCATTGTCCAAAGTCTTATTTCAAGTTGGGCATGGTAGTACCAGACAGTGTTCAGCTCTCAGCCTTTCCTGATATTGTCTAGCTGGAGAAAGGTGCTTAGCCCAAGATCACTCCATACTCCATTCAATTGCTAGTAGATATTGGGACAGTTCTACTCTGACCTTTAGGGTCGCCATGAGTCAGAAATGACTCACTGACAATAAGTATGTTGAATTTATTGGGGTATAAAGATCTGACCCCTTTACTTCAAAACAGGACAACCTTGAAGGTCTTTTCTGCTTCTGTGCTCCCCAAATGTCAGCTAGTACTTTGATGAGACCGCATGACATGCCAAGTTCTCCTTCTGCCTATTTCTGCTTTATTCCCCTCCTTTCTGTTGTGTTTTCCCCCATAGCTCGCCCCATCAAATTTCCAGCATAGTAATCACCATCTCCATGTCTGCTTCTTGGGAACCCCAGCCAAGAGCTCCATTGTGGAAGAAAAGACAAGAGCCTTAATGTCGTTTATGCAACTTGAGTCCACCGCTCATTTGTGTTTTGACGCAGCTCATCTTGATGGAAGCCGTAGAAAAATGAACCTATGATACTCAGGAAAGAAGCGTGGTTTGAGGAACTTCAAGAGAGGAACATGGGATACAATTTGGGGTGTGCACACTGTCAGGAATGAAGTGGGGACTCACTAAATATGTATGAAAATATAATCTGTGCTGCACATATTTTGGGTGGTGGCAAAAATATTGAAAGTGTTCTGGGCTGCCAGAAGAACAGCAAAGCTGTCTTGGAAGAAGTAAAGCTAGAATGCTCTTTAGAAGTGAGGGTGGCCAGGCTTCATCTCATGTCCTTTGAACATGTCAGGAGGGACAGTCCCTGGGAAAGGACCTTATGCATGGTAGAGGGGAAAGCAATTGAAAAAGAGGAAGACTGTCGAAGCCATGCATCGACACAGAGGCTCATCCAGTGGCTCAGGTAGAACACCTGTTGTGAGAATGGTGCAAAAGTGGGTCACATTTCCTTCGGGTACACGCACGGTTCCTCTGCCTCAGAATCATCTCAGTGGCACCTACCAACAAGGACTGACCACAAACCCAGTCAGATAAAATTAGACCCAGAGCTGCAATTAGGATGGTTTTCCAGTGTGTGTAACTCAGGAAAGTAGAATGTTGGAGCTAATGGCCATGGCAGCCCCTGAAGACAGAAAATGATGCCCAGTCTGAAAGGATTATGTGGGTAGGAGGTGCAAGAACACATTTGCTTATTGGCGTTAAGGGAGAAGAATGCCGTTACAGGCACATACCCTGAAAATTAGACCACCTACCAATATTAGCTGAGAAAACAGAGTAGCATTTTAAGATAGATCCATGGAAAGATGAAAAACGTTACTTTCTCTGATATTTTTAGCCAGTACTACAATTTATTACCTCACTCAAAATAATTTTACATTTTTCTCTGATATCTTATTATACTACTTTTATGACTTTTTCTAAGTATATTGAACATTTTTACTTGTTGGCATCAATGAGTTAGATAATAAATTTAACTATAATATATAAATCCATTAAGTGTGATATGTATGTATAAGAATATATGTCTCTGGGACTAAATCTATATTTTATTTTATTTCAGTCTGTAGATAGGGGACACGTTTTGTGGATGCTAATTTATTACACAAATAATGATATGATGAGGGGGGGAACAACTAAGTATTCTCTTTTGAGAGGGGAAAAAAAGGTTTGCCCCCCCCCCCCATGATGAGCTTTTAGTCAAAATTTATCATCTCCATGGCACTCATGTCCGGGGTAAGGCAGCAGAGGGTCAACATACCTTTTCGCAGGAGGCATGATGCTCAGTGGGCTAGACTCCAGAGATTCATCCCACATTCAGGTACTGGTCCTGCCTTCCTCGGTTGCATGACCTTGAGCAAGTTTCTTATTCTTGATGCCTCAGTTTTCTTATTTTTAAAAAGGGCAAAAATAATACCACCTAACTGGTAGTGTTGGTTCAAGAAAGTAACATATGCAAAGCAGTTGTAATAGCGGTCCATAATGCATTGTAAATTATTTACTATTGCTATACAAAAGACGCTTCAAAAAATAATGTCCAAGCTATTTTGCTACAGTGTGTGTGTTGTGTACCAGACATGATTCTTCCCATTTGAGGATATCACGGAGATGATATTGAGAAGACAGAACCCCAGAAAGCATACTTGAGGATCAAACATTACGACAATGGATCGTACAAACTCACTATTCTCAATAGAATGGTTCATGGCTTTAGCATCAGTTACAGTTCTACATAACTCATTTCTCATAGCTTAGGGGAAGTAATTTGATGATAACCATTTTATTCCCCTTGCTCTGTTAAATGGACACAAAATAGTTAACTCCATGTTTAACACTCCATGCTAGCTATATAATTAGATGGCTTTATTTGTACTGCTCATTGAACTCACATGGCTTAAAAAGATATTAGACAGGAGAGGTGGCCTTTGTTGCCATCTGCTTATTGCATTACTTTCTCCTGCAGCATCTGTAGCTCTTGGTTTTGAGTCTAGACAGGTATTTAGATTCCTTTTAAAAAAATCACTTTATTGGGGGCTCATACAATTCTTATCACAATCCTTACATACATCCACTGTGTCAAGAACATATGTACATTTGTTGCCATCATCATTCTCAAAATATTTGCCTTCTACTTGAGCCCTTAATATCTGCTGCTCATTTTGCCCTCCCTCCCCACTCCCCCCTACCTCATGAACCCTTCATCATTCATAAATTATTATTATTTTTGTCATATATTACACGGTCCGAAGTCTCCCCCCACCTTCTTCTCTGCTGTCCCTCCCCAGGGGGGAGGCTATACGTAGATTCTTGTAATCAGTTCCCCTTTCTACCCCATATTCTCTCCACCCTCCAGGCATCGCCACTCTCGCCACTGGTCCTGAAGGAGTCATCTGTCTTGCATTCCCTGTGTTTCCAGTTGCTATCTGTATCTATGTCATCCTCTGGTCTAGCCAGATTTGTAAGGTAGAATTGGGATCATGATAGTGAGGGGAGGAAACATTTAAGAACTAGAGGAAAGTTATATGTTTCATCATTGGTACCCTTCGCCCTAACTGGCTCATCTCCTCCCCACAACCCTTCTGTAAGGGGTGTCCGGTTGACTACCAATGGGCTTTGAGTCTCCACTCTGCACTCACCCACATTTCCAATGATATGATTTTTTTTGTTCCTTGGTGCTTGATACCTGATCCCTTTGACAGCTCATGGTCACATAGGCTGGTGTGTTTCTTCCATGTGGGCTTTGTTGCTTCTGAGCTAGATGGCCACTTGTTTATCTTCGAGCCTTTAAGACCCCAGATACTATATCTTTTGATAGCTGGGCACCATTAGCTTTCTTCACCACATTTGCTTATGCACACGTTTGTCTTCATTGATCGTATCAGGAAAGTGAGCACCCACTGATATGATTTTTAATGCTTTGATGTCTAATAACTGGTACCTTCCACACCTTGTGGTCAGCCAAGCTGGTGTGCTTCTTCCATGTGGACTTTGATGCTTCTCAGCTAGATGGCTGCTTGTTTATCTTCAAGCCTTTAAGACCACAGACACTATATCTTTTAATAGCCAGGCACCATCAGCGTTCTTCACCACATTTGCTTATGCACACAATTTTCTTCAGCAATTGTGTCGGGAAGGTGTGCATCCTGGAAAGGCATTTAGATTTCATGGTTGGCAAGTCTATCTCATTGACTCTCACATCGGTGGCAAAATCAAGTCTTTTGAGATGGGAGTCTGGAAGACCTGGACTGGTCCTACACTCTAAGGAGAGTGGCAGAGTTATGTAGTCCTTCTGTGGGAACTTCAACCTGTCTTACATGACTACTGTGGTCCAGGCAGAGGAGAAGTTGGTGACAGGGAACCCTCTTCTGCCTGTCCCATTCCTTCCTTCTGAAGACTTGGGGGTTGTGATGACAGAATTTGAATTTGTGAAAGTTACTTCCAACGTTGGATCCAAAAAAAAAGTATTCAGTATCTTTCACCATGTGCTGTCAAGTCTGGGTTTTCTGCTGCATGTCAAGCTCCATTTCAGCATTCATTTGTTTCTCCAAATTTTTTCATTGCAGGAATAACTGAGAAACACAAAAAGATAAGAGGTAAGAAATTGATTGGGCTCAATCCCTTCAAATTATTTAACTTCCCAGAGGTGTTCTGATTTGGGATGTATTATTTTTCTGTTCTGTGAAATGGGTACAATGCAAAACTCACAAAATTTAGTGCAATGTCTTTTCTTAACACGTAGGCATTTCATTTTTGTGAATGTAATTGGAATAGTATTACTTTTATTTCTATTTCTTAACTTTAGCACCAGAAATAAATGCCTTTCTAAAGATCCAATTTCCAATTTTTTCTAAAACAATATCATTCCAGTTTAAGGGGTCATTATAATGACCCTCAAGAGCAACCAAGACAATTTATGGACCATGGGCTAGTTATCCTTTTCATGTTACTTCAGTTTCTCAAGTTTACATTACTGTAGAAAACCCTTCCTTTAAGGCCAGCAGCCATTAGACATCCACGTTCTGATGTCGGATATGTTCATTACTGTACTATACTCCTTTGGTATCTCTACACAAAAGAGGAATAAGCATGTTCTGAAGGCCATAGGCTTAAAGGAGTCAGGAGCAACACACGCTGATATTCTACTCACAGGGACCTACCTGCTTCAGTTCAAGAAAGATACCTACACACGAAACTCCCGTTTTCTTTTCACTCTCATTTCAAGTTCCTTTTGTCTTGCTTTGTTTTCATAATGGATTTTCTGTCCTGCACTCATGTACACCCACGGCCCCCTCCTTTGGGACCAGGTCCCTGGATTTCGGGTACTTTAAGCAAGTCAGCAAAGAATTGAAGCAGTCTGTGTCCTGCGATCCGAGTCTTCTCTCTCAAGCAAAGTATTTATTTCAAAAGTAAAATTTAGAAATTGATGATGGTGGCATATGCACAAATGTGCTTGACACAGTGGATGAATGTATGGATTGTGATGTGAGTTGTAAGAGCCCCAATAAAAGTATTTAAAATAAAATCAGGAAAGCAATCATATGTATATACACACACACACATATATCTATATATTTAAAGTGCTACAAAGCTGCAGCAATGAAATACGTCTGCAATCTACAGTCAATTTATCAATGGCCATGCAGCTCAGTGATTACAATTTGAATATGTATATTTGACAACATCTACACGGGCTGTAGATGTGATACATGAGTCGTATGTAGCTGCTGCACACCAGCTCACATGATGCCTACATCGGTTCTGAAAGCCCTGCATTGTGGCAGGGGGGCTGGCAGCCACCAGACTCATTAGGACGGTCCTTGGTATTGCCTGTGATGGTAGGTGGGTGTTTGCATTATAGCCCAACACACCATTAAGGACACAATTGTTATTTAATGTGGCACAATCATCTCTCTACTCTTCATGAAATCCACTTAAGTAATTACCTTCTTAGCTCATTGGCTCTGTGAGCTGTCTGGTTAGAAAGGGTTATATGGAAGGAAATATTAAAAACGGGCTCACATAATCGTCCCCTTCAAACTGACTTTAATTTATGAACATATTCAAAGGGAACTTCATTTTTATTTTTCCTGTGCTGAAATCACAAGAAAACTCCAAAGCAAAAAAAGGCTCCGGAGGATTCACTGGATTTAAAGAGAATAGGAGAACATTAGCCCGAAGCCTCGTCTGCTGTCAGCCTTCCTCATAACACTGCTGATACCTGCATTGGGCCTTGTACTTTGTACTTCCAGCTTGACATCTGTTTTAGCCAATCCATTTTTCATTAAAGTCAAACTGCTGTTTTAAAAGCCGCCGTGGCTTTCTATTTTTAAGAGAGAAACACATTCCTGATGAAAATATTCCTTTTAAAAAGCTCAATGCCGTAGCTTACCAAGCGGTGTGGATCTTACTAAGTGACATAGTTTTGAAGACTCTCTTTGAATAGGCTAGATATTAAGATGGGAGGGCTAAAGAATCCCCAGAACTCCTTTCAGGAGCATCTTTCAACATCTTTCAAGCAGACCTATTCTTTTTTTATTATTATTATGACGTGGACAACATACGCTTGCAGAGATTTAGCTTCATTGAAGAAGAGCAGAGCTCAAGTACAGAATTGAAATTACTTGAAAACACACATCTGCATTTTCAACTTTAAGCTCGATTTCAAAATAGACCGTGCAATCCATGTTTACTATAAATACACCGAGGTAAGTCTGAAATACCTTTATCTTATTTGGTGGCTCTGTGTTTGAGCCTCTTTGTTTGAACAGAAGTGTCAGCTGTATTTTACTTTATTATATAAAAAAGTTTCAGAATTTAATTAAGGGTCAAGTACCAGCAGTAGATAAATGCAACAGCTAAAGCATATTTCTGATCACTCTGAAGTCTGCAATCATGAAAATTATTATCATTGAGTAAAACTGGTCTCAATGATGGTGACTGGGAGATGGAATCTGTTACTCAGCCATCATTTACATAATAATGGGTTCCAGTTTTCATCAGCACCTTTTGTTTGTACAGTGCTTAGTGCTACAGTAAATTGTCAAAATGTCATTCCTCTCCAATCAGCCAGAAAATATCAACAGTAAACAAGGCACAGGAAGAAATTCTCTGATTAGGGTGTGACAGAGGAAGAGTAAAGCTGAAGGCGCCTCGGTAGCTTGAAACATGTTATTCTGGCGTTCCCAGTAATACACTCGTACAGTTTATGAAAATTACTTCTCTCTCCCACCCCAGCCTTCACCCAGCCCCTTTAATGAGGAAATACCACTCTGCCACTGAGGTCACTGGGAAACCTCAGGACTATCGCTGGGGATTAATAGATTTACATATGTATTTGTCCCTGCCACTGTTCCCTCTTCCCTGGGATCAACTCGCTTTCCCCCCTGGCACAGTGTCCTGGATTAAATGGGGCCAGATTCTCCAACAGTTCTCCTGTCCCTGTTTGGATTGCTAACTGCTTGCTCATGTAATTGTGTATTTTCCCAAAATAAAGGACCTGTCATGGAAAAGCACCCTGGTGGCATAGTGGTTAAGCCCTGGACTGTCATTTGTAAGGTTGGTGGTTCGAACCTACCAGGTGCTCTGCAGGAGAAAGATGTGACAGTCAGCGTGGGCACAGATGACTGACTTGGAAACCTCAAGGGGCAAATCTACTCAGTCCTATAGGGTTTTTATGAGTCACAGCCCAACCCATGGCAGCTTAGGGGGTGAAGAATGTGGGCCATGGCCACTGAGTCATACTATCGGGCAGTTAGAGAGGGAATCACAGCATTTGACCAACAAATATTCTCCTTGTTTCACACTCCAGAACCAAGAGAGAGAAGCTGAAAGGTCACCCGCCTCTCAGCCACCCCATCCTTGGGGCTCCCAGGGATTTAGGAGCAAGAGGAAGCGCTCAGTAGGGCATCAGTAGTTCACTCCCATTTCTGCCACAGTGCTTATGGCTCCTGTGCTGTCCTCTGAACGTCAAAGACAGCACACCACAGCAGATGCTTGCGCAGAAGACATGGGAGCCCCAGTCCACACGCCCAGTGTTCAAGTAACAAAGCGTGCATGTCAGATACAAGAAATCCAGGCATGTTCCTGCTCCTCAATGCAATCTCCATCAACTAAGTGAAGTCCAGGATAAGGATGAATTAGTACAGTGTATGCCTTATGGCCATTATACTTACAAAGTATATTAAAATTAAAGACTTCACATTGTGTTTGAAATAAAAACGAATATAGTGGCATCCTGCCAAGGAGTCCCAGAAACCACTCTTGTGTGGAATTGAAACATTTGGCTCATATAATACTTAATTTATTTTTATGAAATGACAAGTCATATAAATGTATGTTTAAAACAGAGGGACACAACATTTTTTTTCCCCTTTTGGAAGTTTCTTTGTCTTCTAGTCTATAGAGTTATACAGTTCAGGTTTATATCTACACAGAATAAAAAGCAACAACAATAAACTTTCCCAAAGTGGGGTGTTTTTTTCCCCTAACATATTTCCAAATGTGATCATGTAGCCGAAGTGCCCATGGAAAAGCTCACAGAACCATCTTTTGGAAACGAATAGTTTTCACATCAATTGGAACCAAGTGTTGACATCAGGAAATATTTTGTAGAACCTTCGGGTTTCTTTAGCGTGCACTTTATTTTGCTTGGCTACTTTTAATTTTTTTCTCCCCTTTCCTTCTTCTCTTTGAAAATCCGACATTGTCCAAACCCTTTCGATTAAGAAGCTGGCCTGAATGAAAGCCGCGTGCGGCTGTCGCGGCGCATCAGTAAACAGGGAGGCCCGCAAAGCCCGGCAGCCTGCGGAGAAATAGGGCTGATCAGCGGTAATTACCCTGACACCTCATGCAGTACAGGGAATTAACTCCCAGGACTTTGGGCCGAATGAAGAAGAAGTTGATGTTTCACGTTGTGAATGCATCAGTGCCTGAACCCATTACCAGTTTAAACGGAGAGGGGAATTTACTATACTCTCTCATCTATTTATTTATTTATTTATTTACTTTTTGGGGTTGGGAATGTAGAGCCGTGTGCAGCAAATGAGAAAGCAGTTCGGGATGCTGAGGAAGAGCGATTTGTATTCTTATTAAGGTCTTTGCCTTCTGAGCCTATAGCCACGATCCTTAAAAAAAAAAAAAAAAGAGGAGGTCGGTGGTACCCATCTGTCTTGAAAGGAGGGAGTCCGTTGGCTTAAGAAGAGGTTAGTGCAGGACCAGGGTAGGAGCAGGTATTTCACCAGGTCTGATAGCAACCAAAGTGCTCAAAAACAAAACAAAACAAAAAACCAGAGCTGGAGGGGAAGCACAGCTCAGAAGGCAACTAGTTAGCAGCTGCCACTCTGACCTTTAACTGCATCCATGGTAACTAGGCTAAAGATGGAGTTCCATTTCATTATTCTCACACCCACAATGTTAAGCCTGTGAATCCCATTGCAATTTAATGGCTGAAATCAGAAGGCAGATCTGTGTTCATTGGACCAGTGCCGATACTCTCTTAGCTAATGAGTGCAATAAACATTTTCATGCCAGGAAAGCAGTGCAAGTGGAAATATTATGCCATGCAGAAACATATACCCAAACACAAAGACATGGTCAGGTACGCCGATCTTTTAGGTGGATTTGCGCATTCTAACACTCAAAGCCAACCCCCTTTGAAGACGAGAATCGAGGAGCTGCTCTACTATTAACAAGTGAGCCACACCACAAAGCTGACTGTGGATGAGAAATCTGCAGTTATGAATTCGAGCGTCGATGACTATCACGGCTTCATCTATTATTTTCTTTAATGAATCTAGGTTTTTTTGGTAAATGTCTGCTGGCTTTTATATGGCTCTAATCCATCCCGTACCTTTTCACTGACTATATACTGTACCTCCAGCACAGTAAACAAAGATTGTCAAAGAAATGCCTCTCTTTAGGTAACCGGAAGAGAGATTTTAACGAAAACTTGCCCTGCACAGCCATTTAGCCCACGGTTTCCTCAGAATTGGTGACAGCATGGCATATTGTTGTCCCAGACTATGAAATCTGTAAGGCTACAGAGACCACTCCTGTCTGGCTTACAGCCTAAGGGGTGAAGAAAAGACAGCATGGTCAGGAAGTGAGCTCCCAGATGTTCCTTCGAAGGCACGCTCCCACTGCCTCTCTGAAGGAACACTGGGCAGGCTTCTCAGGAAAACACACAGTTTGGTTGAGAAGGAGAGGGCAGCTGAAGCTGAGATCCTCCCACGAAGGAAGAGCCGGGAACAGAGGTTAAAGCGTGCTCACTGTGCTACATGAATTTTAAGTTCTATGCAATTTCTCCATTCCAAACTTCTTAATTCATTTTACAAAATTTATTTTTGAAACATTAAACTCTCTATACATATGTATGACTAGAATCAAAAGGCCGCCATGAACTATTCTTAAACTCATAGGTCAGTCTAGTTTACTTGTTTTAATAAAGTGTAGTCAAAGTCATAAGACTACATGAGTGCCTTTAGATAATGCAGTATATGGATTTTCCCCCTCAGTGATTTCACTTCTTTCATTCAATGTTTTTCACCCCTCAGCCATAAAATATTCCCCAGTTTTATTCTGGTTAAACTGTTGCCGGGTACAATCAGAGAGAGTCTTAATAACTTCTCTTATCAAGACACACACACACACACACACACACACACACACACACGAAACAATGCCAGATATCTTTGTAAGAAAAATTTTGAACTACTTTTGCCCCAGAAATTACTTGTTCAGGAAACTATAAAGGTCAGAGAGAAAATAACTTTGGTAGTTCTTATCTTTTAGAACAATATCACTTTTATCAGTATCAAAGAGGTTTGGGAGGGTGAAAGAAAGTGGGGGAATAGAAGTGAGACAAAGGAAGTGAGAACTCTGAGATCCCTGAATAATCCTACCTGTTTACTTGACTTATAAAAGGGCAGGATGTGCCTCAATCAGTTTAATAAAAGATGTTCTATCAATTTAGACAATTACACCAAAGATTATGAATGTCATGAAGCTGATGAAATCTCCTAGGTAACATTAAAAAATAATATGCTTTTAGATCACATCATATATTAAATGACAACTGCCAATTTTTTTTAAGGAGTACTCAAAATTCTTTCCTGAATGACAATTTGAAGTTAAAGTACTTTGTTCTTAACATTTAACTTCAGTGACATGTCGCTCCTGCTTCTTGACTAGTGAAACTTGGCTAATAAATGTTTTTTGTTTATCCAAGTCAAAGTGGACTGCAGAATACAGTATGTGTGGTTAGATAGTTTTTGCTTCATTAAGGACCACACGAGCAGTATTTTGCTAGCATATTGTTGGATTTAAATATTTAAACATGGCCTACATTTGAATATTTACCATCCTCTGGAGCCGACTCACTTTATTTTATTGGCTCCTGAACAATTACTTTTCTTATACTTAGTCTGATAAAAAAGTAACACGAGCTTTAATTAAAGGTGTGATAGTAGTCTCCATGGGCAAGATCAGACCATGGGCCTGCAATGACCTCGCCCCAGACCCAGCTCTGTGGGGGATTAATTGCAGGACCAGAGGTGAGTGGTTTTACATCTGTATTCTTCATGTCCCCTGTTAGGTCCATGTGCATAATAATATCCACTCCATCTGATGACTGTTATACAGATAAGTGACAGTTATAGGTAATCAGATATGCCTTCATCATAGGCATGATGGAAACTTCTGGCATCATTTAATCACCTTTCAGCAATATTGTATTTGCAGGTAACTACGGTTTTCATGAAACTGGGTGAAAGGCGTCATTAGTCCTCTCAGTCTCTATCCCCTGGGGCCTTTATAAAAGGCTCTGCCCCCACCGCCACCTCCTTTCTGAATGAAAACAATGAAGGCAGAGGACCTGAGTTGCACTGAACCTCCAAGTGAAACCTTGTCATCAATGCTCCATGTATTGGTGATATGCTCTTGGAAACCTAGATATAACCGAGAGGTCACCAGTCAGGCACAAGGGTGTTTCCCCCAGGGACTTGTGCTTCGTGGTGTGGCTCACTCCAATTAGTGTCACAGTGAGCTTGCCAAAATCTGCCAGCTGCTCCTCTGCCTGCCCTGTCACTACACATCCCGGCCCCAGGCCCAGTTGCTCGATTTGAACTTCTGCCTTTCAGGGGCTTCTGGGTTGTTTTATACAAGGTGTCAAAAGTTCATGTCCATCCTGTACTTTTCAAGTTTGGGCACCTACACAAAAGTCCTCGATTTATGAAGAATATGTAAAACGACCACTATTACCGACAGCAGCAGTAACCATACACATTTCTGGGATTCTTATTTCGGGGTTGTTAAAATCATTATTTCATTTCATCCTTATTGCAACTCTATGGAAAAAAACAATTCTAGGAAGCACATTACCCAAAGTATTAGAGATAATACATATTTAGTTGGGCTGTAATTCTCAGAAAGACCAACTCTGATGACATAATATGAGAGTTAGCTGTGTTTTCTTTTTCTTTTTTTTCTTTTTTTGGGTACAGATGCCAAAGCATAAGTACCTTGAATTAGTCTTTCCATTGGGGGGATGATTTGATGAGGTGTTTGTTTCAAATTGATTTTCATCTAAATATTTTGAAATCTTCCTCACTGGATAGCTTAGAGGTATGGCCACTCCTTTGAGGTAATTTATACTTGCCTTCTGGGCGTGACTATTTTGTCCTTTACGGCTTCCCTCCCAGCATTGATGGGGGTGTTTGACTCCAATACTGTCCTTCTGCGATCCTTATCCTGGCATATTCCTCAGAGCACCAATTTATCCTGAATCATCACTCTGGCCAGACATACTGGTGATTCAAGAGCATATTTCTTTGAATCACTTGACTAATTTTGGGGGTTTTCTTACCAAAATCATCTTGTTAAATGACTTAAATAATGAAAAGGGAATATTAGAAGATAAATAATTGTAGTTTTTAAGTGGAAAGAGAGTGTTCTGTATAAGCCAAACCCTAAATCACACTTACTGGCACGGAGTTGATTCTGACTCCTATTTACCCGCTGGCACAGGGTAGAACTGCCCTGGTGGGTTTCTAAGATTGTACTCTGTCCTAGAATTAAACTCATTGCCATGAAATCGATTCTAACTCATAGTGACCTGATAAGACAAGGTTGAACTGCCCCTGTGGGTTTCTGAGACTGTACATTTTTATAGTAGAAAGTCTCATCTTTCTCCAGCTTTTCAGGAATAGGAAACATAATTTTTCTCCCTTATACTGGCTGGTAATTTTGAACTGTTAACCTTAAAATTAGCAGCCCAATGCTAACCCACAGGGGATCCTGTTCGCGCTCTCTCTTATGCTAAACTTTCAGAGTAGAATATTAAAGGAAATCAAGATATACTTGGATTTGCTATAGAATCCAACATGATTCAGAAACAACTACAGAGACCACATTTAACTAGAGCTTTATCCAATTCTGAATTTAAGATGTGTGTAGGAGTGTGGGACATAATATGGTTGAAACAAACTATTAGTTTCCTAGGACAGCTAAATAAAGTACTACAAGGTAGATAGATTGCTTTTAAAAATAGGCATTTCTGCCTAATAGCTCTTCAGGCTGGTGGTCTGAATTCAGGGTATTGGAAGGGCCTTATTCTTAGTCTATACATGCATTTTCACATGTCTGTGTCTTCTTTTGTCTCTCTGGGGCATCTCTCTAATGGGGTAAGAATAGCACATTCAAAGATTAGACTTCCAAGGTCTCATTCATAGATATAGTACTAAGAATTTCAATAGATTCTTTTGGAGAGACATACTGTGTCTTAGTGATTTTGTGCCATTTAAATAGAATTTGAAGAGTGTTGAGGTGCAAGGATATCACTTAGGACGACTACATGCCCCTGACCCAATCCATGGTCTCGTCTCGTTCATCATTTCATATGTATGTGAAAGTTGGACAATGAAGAAAGAAGCTGACGGGAGATCTGATGCATTTGAAGTACAATGCTGCAAGGGATTTTGAAAGTACTGTGGACTGCCCAAAGAATAAACAAATCTGTTTGGGAAGAGACACAACCAGAATGATCTTTAGAAGTAAGGAAGAAAAGTCTTCGCCGTCCGTACTTTGGACATGTTATCAGGAGAAGCCAGTCCTGCAAAAAGACATCATGATTGGTAAAGTCGAGGTGCAGCGACAACACAAGAGCAAAAAACCTCAACAGAATGTGGATTGACACAGTGTCTGCAACAATGAGCTCAAGCCTAAGAACAACTGTGAGGACGGAGCAGGATCGGGCAGCGTTTCTGCTGTACATGGAGGAGATGGAACTGTGTTGGGACTGACTCATCAACTAACAGCAACAAGACAGAAATGCCCTAAGTAGATGGGCTTAGCAAATAGAAATTCTGAACAGTTTAGGAAATGATAAGACTGAATTCAAAGCATCCGCCCTGAAGGAAGGCCTTCTTTGTTGGCTCTTCAGTTTCTGCTTCCTGATTCCTGAGAGGGATCCATATGTTTGGGCACTGCTTTTACCTCCTCTCTGCTCTGCTGGCTTGTGTAATCTCTTTTGTGTCTCAAAAGAGTTCACTAAAGATAGGCACTGCACTAATCCTGCTTTATTAACAGAACGAAGACAGCCCATTCACCAATGGCATTATAACTTTAGGCATAGAGGGGTTAGGGCTTATAGCACATATTTGGGGGTTACAAAATTCAAGCCATAACACAATTTGACTCACGAAACACACTTTACTTGCAGGCAGGCTACTGAAGAGGAAACTTTCCAGAGACGATCAGTTAGAGGAATAGTTCGACCTCAGATGATTCACTGTATAGAAGGGGGTATAGAGAAGGGCAGTCAAGTGGCAAAAGAGTTGCAGAAAAGATTGCAGATGAATGTGGGGGAAAACTAACTATATCAGTTTTCTTAGACTAGGGGTTGTAACAAGAAATGAAAGCAGCATTGTCAAATGTGGCACCGTGGAAATTAAGTACTATTGATATAGGAAAGCAAAATGACTAAGAGGAAGAAAACAGGGAATTGAGAGTCACAAAAGTGTTTTCTAGGGATGTTGATAAAATGCAAGGAATGGAGAGAGTGTGCACACTACAGGACCTGGTTCTGCAGCAGTAAATAAGGCAATTTGCATGCACAGAAGGCTCAAAATGAAATTGTCTGGGAAGAAAAGGAAGAAATAATTGAAAATGAAAAATTATTCCATCTTGAAATAAAACATAACACTTATCAAATGAAGGAGTTCCCAAAGATATAGTTGATGCAGCCAAGTGATTTTGGTGGGAAAAAAAATCAAACAAACTCAAGTTAAGATTCCAAATGACTGATATATGAAGGACAAAGATTGTTTCCTGAGGGTCAAATCATGACCTTACATCTATAAAACACTTGGTACTATTAGTATTATCACTGTGAGCTCCACAATAAAGAATAAAAACGCTAACCAGATCAAAAGGGGGGGGGGAGTATTGTCATGATGCTTTAAAAAATGACATACTAATATATCCTCCAATATAAGAAAAGTTAGTTCTTACATCATGGCTTTGCTCGACACTCACTCTCAGGATGGGAACACAGAATTTCATTTAGGAGTACTATAGCAAACTGTGGGGGGAAATTAGATGGTGACCAGCTATTAGATAAAACAGGGTCTGAGGTCTTAAAGGCTTGTTTCACCCAAGCAACCACCGGAATGAGATGCCAACTAAGTCCACATGGAAGAAGCACACCAACATCTATAACCCTAGGACGTAAATTATATACCGTAATCCAAAGCCAAAGGAGGGAATAGTATCAGAGCCTAAATTGTGAGATTGTGATTTGCAGACAGCTATGGATGACAGTGGAAGCCCAAGATACATTTGTGAGATCGATGCAGGAAATAAACCTCCGGGGATTTCTCTCTGTCCATAAGAGGGGGGTGGGAAGAAACCAGTTACCAAACAGTGCATTGGAGAGATGACTAGAGGAGATCAAAACGATAAACCTGACACGAATGGTTAAAACATTGTCAGTTGATCCCTCCTTGAATGCATGCTGGGTCTCATCTGGTTTTCAGCATTTCTATGTTTTGTTTTTGCTTTTTCATATTGGAGTTTATCTCAGATGTGTTTTGTCATTGGGGGTGGTCCTTTGGAATTTTGGTTATATGTCTTTCTTGTTTTCGGTATATGAAACACATGATTGATGAACCTGTAGCTACAGCAAGTGAAATAAGGATTCCTGGGGTATAAAGCATGGGAGTGGGGATAAAGGGGAGCTGATATCAAGGAGTTCAAGAAGGAAGATAATATCTCAAAGCTGATTTTGGGAGCAATCATACGTTACTGCTTGATGTGATTGAACTGTGGAAGGATGTGGTATCTGTATGAGCCCCAATAAAGTGGTTTTGGGAGGAAAATTACATAGTACTATTCAGTATGTAGGTAAATAAGTTAAACATAAAATTATGGGTAAATATTTTATTATCCTGCATTTAATCAGTCAGACTTCTATAAAGAACGACATATTTATCTCTTTATAGACACACACAAATATCATATATACTTGTGTATAAGCCAAGTTTTTCAGCACAAACAAAAATGTGCTGAAAAACTGGGGTTCGGCTTATACACAGGTCAATGGTACCCCAGCGGGGTGTAACATCTTGCTGGGGGCCCCCTGAGGTAGTGTGACAAGCGCCCGTTATCTCGCAGGTCATTGGAGTTTCTCCATTCTTCATTCAATGCCCTGCTGACACTGCGGGGCTTTGAATGTTTGTTTACTCACATCTAACCAATCAGAGCCGTCTTATGACGTGTATCTTTGACTAAGCCTTTTAAAGACCGTGTGTGAAGGATGTGGCATGAATGGATGTCATCTGGTCAAGTCCAACTAACATCTCATGCAGCCTGAGATAGAGTTAATAGCAAAGAAGTTCGAGATGCATGAGAAGACATTCCAGAAGACATGGTACGATGTGCCTTCCAGAAATGTAGTATTAGTAATGCTACGGATGGCAGTGAAAACTGCGCGTTGTATGAAAATGACAGCAGTGGTGGTGATGACGGAGATCTCAATGAGGACAGCATCTATGATGACCTGACACCAGCTGAAGCTCTGCATTGGGATACAGATGATGATGAGGAATCAAGTTTTGAAGGATTTTAACTCTTTACATTTTTATCTTGGTTGCTGATTAAGCTCAGGGAATAGTACACTTAAGGTATCATTGTTGATACCTTATTGTTTTTGTTGAACCTATTTTCCACTTACTGTGCTGGTTTACTAATGTTAAATGATTTGTTGTGCTTTTATTTATGTTTTAAATTTAAAATAAATATTTAAATTCATTACCCCACTGATGTCTCAATTTTCAGTAATTTTATTTTCACTTGTTTTGATTACTGAAACTTACCAATAGCTTCTGCATTTTCCACCCTAGGCTTATACTTGAGTCAATCAGTTTTTCTGGTTTCCCAGGTAATAATTAGGTACCTCGGCTTATACTCAGGTCAGTTTATATTTGAGTATATACAGTAAATACACATATGCACACACAAATATAGAGAAAGATTACTTTTAAGGCATTTTATTCACATGATTGTGGGAGAGCTGTCAAGTCTCAACCCTTTAATGCAGGCTAGAAATGTGCGGAGAGTTTCTACACTATCATCGTGAGGAAGAAGTCCTTCTTGTCAGAGAAATCTCAGGTATGCCATTTAAAATATCAATTGATTGCATGAGGACTGAGGTAGTTAGTTTATTGTGCCAACCTCGCCGATAAACACATGTGGGGTTGATTGCAGGGCTGAGGGATAAATGGCTCAATGAGCCTTACCTTTCTAGTTCTTGGGTCTTTTGCTTTCTGATGGTTGGACTAGTTCCCTGCTTCAGCTGGCAAGGCTAACTTCCTGCAAGACATCTTTGAGGAGAAGCCACATGGACCTACCCTAATGCAGCCCTGGGTGCTGGAGCAGCTGCCTGGAGACCATTGCCAGGGCTGAGATGCTTACATGTTCACTGACTCGGCTTTCCTTCTGCAGTCAGTGTCACTGCATGTGTTTTGTGAGATGGAGGAGGACTTTGTGGATTGGTGTTGGCCATATGGGTTAATGTTGGACTTGTGGGCTTGGGCAGTACTGGGTTGGGATGTTTTCTTGATGCGCACTTACCCTTTATTTAAAACTCTCTCTTATACATGAGTGTCTGTGGATTTGTTTCTCTAATGTACCCAGACTGACACAAGGCCTGTCTGCATTATGGAGGGTAATCCTTTTCACTTAAAGTCAATGGACTGTGTATGTTAATGACCTCTAAAATATTCCTGCATGGCAAAATCTAGACTAGTTATTTTGACCAAAAATCTAAGTACCATAGTTTGACCAAATTGACACGTATTGCTTCATTTGATGCTAGGGCATGATTTAAAATAACAAAAAGCTAAATGCATCAATTAATCATTGGAACTTGGAAGGTATGAATTTATGAAATTTGTCAGCTGTTAAAAATGAAATGGAACACATAAAGATCGATACTCTAGGTTTCAGTGAGCTGGAATGGACTAGTATTGAGCATTTTGAATCAGAACGCTATGTGGTTTACTATGCTGGGAATGATGCAATAAAGAGGAATGGTGTATTCATTGTCAAAAGGATATTTCAAGATCTAGTCTGAAGTACAATGTTGTCTGTAATAGGATAATGTTTATCTTAATTTAAGGAAATCCAATAAAAACACCTGGTATTCAAATTTATACACCAGGCACAAAGATTGAAGAATTCTAACAGTCTTCATTCTGAAATCAATTAAATATGTAATCGAGATGCACTGATGATTCTTGGCGATTGGAATGCAAACGTTGCAAACAAAGAAGGAATAATAGTTGGAGAATAGAGTCCTGGTGAAGGAAATAAAGCTGGAGAATGCGGGATATAATCTTGGAAGATCAATGACTTTTTCATTGTAAAAACCATTTGTGAACACATTGCCTTCTCCAGGTGGAATGTTCAGAAATCAAACTGACTGCATCTGTGGGAATTGATAATGGAAATCTCAGTATCTGCAGCTAAAATCTTGCCTAGAGCACATTGTGGAACAGACCGTCAGTTCCTCATATGTAAGTTCAGGTTGAAGCTGAAGAATATTCAAATAACTCCACAAGAGCTGAAAGATGAACTTGATTCTATTACACTTACATTTTGAGAAGATATCAAAAGCAGATTTGATGCATCAAAGACTAATGACAGGAGGCCTGATGGACTACGGGATAACATCAAGAACATCATTCATGAAGAAAGCAAAAGATCATTAAAAGATAGAGAAGAAAGAAAAGATCAATTTGAGGATCAAAAGAGGCTCTGAAATATGCTGTTCGTCATAGAATAGCTAAGGCAACTGGAAGAAATGATGAAGTTAATAAGTGAACAGAAAATTTCAAAGGCCATCTCGAGTAGACAAAGTCAAATATTATAATGAAATGTGCAAATACTTAGAGTTAGAACATCAGAAAAGGAGAGCATGCTCGGCACCTTAACTGAAAGAACCAAAGCAGGAAAAAAAGCCTTGAGCTGCAACCGTGAAAGATTTGGTTGGGAAAATATTGAATGATTCAGGAAGCAACAAATGAATATAGAAAGAACTCAGATTCACTGTAGTGTAAATAACTAGCTGACATTCAACTGTTTCGAGAGGTAGCACAATACCAAGAACAAATGATAGTGAATGAAGATGTTCAAGCTACACTGAAAGCATTAGCCAAAAGCAAGGCTCCATATATTAATGAGAAACCAATTGAAATGTCTCAACAAACCCATGACGCACTTGAATATGACTGGTATATGACAAGAAATGTGGTAGACAGCTTGGAAGAAAACTTGAATGACTAACTGGAAGTATTCTGTATTTGTACCCATTCCAAAGAAAGGTGACTCAAAAGAATGTTCAAACTATAAAACAATATCATGGATATCACATCCAAATAACACTTGCCAGAGTATCAACTGGTTTCAGAAGAGGACATGTAACAAGGAATATCATTGCTGACATTCGCCAGATCTTAGCTGAAAGCATTGAATACCACAAAGATGTTTACTTGCATCTCATTAACTATGCAAAGGCGTTCAACTGTTTGGGTCATAAACAAATTATGGATCGCATTGAGAAGAATGGGAATTCTAGAATATTTCACTGTGCTCAGGTGGAACTTGTACATGTATCAAGATGCAGTTATATAAACAGAACAAAGGGATACTGCATTGTTTAAAATTGGGAAAGATTTGCATCAGGATTGTATCCTATCATCATACTTATTCAATGTGCATGCTGAACAAAGAATTATAGAAGCTGGATTATGTGAGGAAGAATGAAGTACCAGTATTAGAAAATGGCTTCTTAGCAACTTGCAATAGGCAGATGGCATAACCTTGACAATAAAATTGAGGAGCACTCGAAACACTTGCTGATGAAGATCAATAATTCCTGCCTTCAGTATGGATTATAACTCAAGGTAAATAAAGCCAAAATCCTCACAAGATAAACGGAGAAAATACTGAAGTTGTAATGGAGCTCATCTTGCTTGGTTCATCAATTTTGCATTGGGAAAATCTACTGATAGGACCACTGTGGAATATAAAAAACAAGACAATTACTTTGAGGACTAAGACACACTTGACCCAACCCATAGCATTCTCAATTGCCTAATAAATTTATCTGTGTAGTTGAACTATGAGGGTGGGGAAGAATATTTAAAGTATCGTGAATGTGAAAAGAACAAATATATTTTCTTGGAAGAAGTATAGCCAAATTTCTCCTGGAGGCAAGGATAGTGAAATTTCATCTCAGTACTTTGGGCATGTTATTGGGAGAAGCCAGTCCCTGGAGAGGGACATTATGTTTGGTAAAGCAGAGGACCAGCTAACAAGAGGAAGGGTCTTAGCAAGATGAATTGACTGGATTGACACAGTAGATGCATCGATGAGCTCAAACATAAGAAAAATTATGAGGATGGCAGAGAACTGGGCAGTGTTTAATTCTGTTTCACACTATAAGCAAGAACTGACGATAGCACTAAGCAATAACAACAATGCTTTTATAGATTTCTTTGCAGAATGAAGGCAACTAAATCATACAGGTAACCCTGAAAATGTGAATATAGATGAAAAAAAGAATACACAAAGAGAGAGAAACATGTCGCATTACATTTTCCCTTGGACCAGAACAGGCAATTTATATTGAAAGCTAAATCATGGCCCATTCTCAATTGGTTAATGTTTTATAAGATGTTCATTGCTTCTATCCAGAGATAACTTTCTTATTCAGTTTTTTCTATGACCAATATTAACTAAAGTCATAATTCTCTCAACTTACTGTCATTGAGTTGATTTCTACTCATGGTGACCCTACACGGGAGGGTAAAACTGCCCCTGTGGGTGTCCGAGACTGTAACACTTTAAATGAGTGGAAAGCTCTATCTTTCTATCATGTGGCAGCTGGTGACTTTGAACTGCTGACCTTGTGGTTAGCAGCACAATGTTTATTCACTATTTCTTAACTATCTAGTATGGTTAAAGAGGGATATGATTTTGACTTTCTGGGAAACTTAAATGGAAACCATTAGTGGTGAAAACTTTGGTTTTTATACATATATAACGATTTCCCTGATAAACATTTCAATGAAGTCTTCTACACTTTGTCTCACTGGAATTTAACTGTATGCAGCCTAGAGCAGAATTGTGTAAGAGACAGCACTCAGAGGGACTTTAAATAGTTTGGACACCATGTCTTGTCTACCTTCCAATCAATGAACATTGTCATGGAGTGAGAGCATGGCCAGTGACCTGGCACTGTTTGTTTGTCACATGGCCACAATCCCCTGTATCTCTGATAGTGTGTCCACCTGTCCTCTCTGAAGGAGGTTCTGTATTACTTGACAGAAGAAATGCTATCCACACAGGTTGGTATCTAAATATTAAAACAATTCCCCTGTCTCCATTGTGCTCCTGCAGAATTTGTACATGGATCAAGAGGCAGAACAAGGGAATACTGCACGGTTTAACATCAAGAAAGGAGTGCGTAAGGATTGTATACTCTCAGCATACTTATTTGAGCTGTGTGTTGAGGAAATCATTAAAGAAGCAGGACTATATTAAAAAGAATGTGGCATCAGTGTTGGAGGATGGCTCATTAACAACCTGAACTATGCAGGTACCACATCCTTCATCCTTGCTTGCTGAAAGTGAGGGGGACTTGAAGCACTTGCTGATGAAGATCAAGGAGTGCAGCCTTTGGTGTGCATGACAACTCAATGTAAAGAGGACCCAAAATCCTCACAACTGCACCGATACGTAGCATCATTGTAATAGAGAAAAGTGTCTAGCAATGATAAGATCAGGACATAAAATTCCTCAAAATAAATAATTTACATTGTTTTGAGAAATAGAAAATAGGAAGAAACTAAGTTGGGATCAGGTATTCCAACAGGTAAAATTGAAAATTTTGTGGCCTTTGCCTTAGGACTATCCTGCAATCTGAGGTAATCTATAGCAGACAACCACATCCTAATCAACTTGAGTGTCAGAGTGGACTTTTGTAGATTGAAAAGGCAATAAGAATGGTATGAATTGTCTATCTAGATAGGTGGGATAAATTATCCAGAGGTGAAAACGGCTGGATGGACAGTCAGGGGGACACAGAAGAGAAGACAAGATAACTGAGGGGGGTGCCAACAAACCCAGGGCCAAGGGAACAACAAATAATCTAAAATTGATGGCGAGGAGGTCATAGAATGTATGGTGGGACTTGATCAACTGCAATGTAGCCAAGAAGAATTAATGAAAGCTGATTGAAGGTCAAGCATGATAGTGGGACAAGAGGAAAGTAAAAGGAAATAGAGGAAAGAACTGGGAATCAAAGGACATTTATAGAGATCTAAATGCAGGCATGTGTATATGTAAATATATTTATATATAATCAGAGGGAAATAGATCTATGTACATATATTTATATGTTAAGTATTAAGGTAGCAGACAGACATTGTGCTACTACTCAAGTACTTCCTCAATGCAAGAACATTTTATTCTACAAACCCAGAATTCTGTGATAGTCACCTTACCTGACAAAATCGCTGAAGACACAATGGGTGTATAAGCACATGTGGTAAAGAAAGCTGATGGTATCCGGCTATCAAAAGATATAGTATCTGGGATTAAAGGCTTGAAGATAAACAAGTGGCCATCTAGCTGAGAAGCAACAAAGCCCACATGGAAGAAGCACACCAGCCTGTGCGATCATGAGATGTCGATGGGAACAGGCATCAGGCTTCAAAGACCCAGAACAAACAATCATATCGATGTGAATGAGGGAGAGGGCAGAGTGCAGACCCAAAGTCCATCTGTAGACAATTGGACATCCCCTGAGAGATGGGTCACAAGGAAGAGAGGAGACAGTCAGGGTGCAATATAGCATGAGTGAAGATTACAACTTGCCTCTAGTTCATTAATGTTTCCTCCCCCCCAACTATCATGACCCCAATTCTACCTTATAAATTGGCTTGACCAAAGCATGTACACTGGTACAGATAAGAGATCACAACACAGGTAATCCATCAGAGATAGACCCCTGAGGACTAATAATAAGAGTGGCGAGATACCAGGAGGGTAGGGGAAAGGTTGGGGAGAAAGGGGAAACGGATTATAATGATTGACATATAAAGCCACCTCTCCCCACCCGGGACAAACAACAGAGAAGTGGGTGAAGGGAGACAGCCATCAGTGTAAGACATGAAAAAATAATATATTATAAATTATTAAGTGTTCATGAAGGAGGGAGGGGGAGGGAGGGAACATGGGATGCTGATGCCAAGGGCTCAAGTAGAAAGAACATGGTTTGAAAATGATGATGGCAATGTATGTATACATGTGCTAGACACACAGATGGATGTATGAATTGCGATGAGTGGTAAGAGCCCCCAATAAAATGATTAAAAAAATAGAATGTTATGAGTTATGTCCAGGAAGGGTGAAAATTACAAAGGGGGATGAATTCTCAGTCTGCATTAAAAGTGTAAATATTCTTAGATTCTTATCAAATAGCACTTGGTAGAAAGCCACATGGGAATGCAGTTAAAAAAAACAGAAGCTATAGTAATCAAGCAGAGATCTAAACTAGTGCCTACAACAAGGCAGACTGATTTTGGAGATTGAATGTAGTCAGATTAGCTGCCTGCTATTTCAAATACCACTCTCCGGAAAATGATATAGAATGCAGTATAGCTCAAACATAAGGTTACAAATATGTAGGGCCTAATAAAAATGACTCGATGTGTAAAGAAATTTTTAAAAGGAACATAAAAAAAGAAATCAATAGAATTATTTTGAGGTGACTCCAACACTATTATTCAGACAAGGATTTTGAGATAGATATTATATATAAGTTCCACCATGTAAACTCAAACACACAGAAAATTAACATATGTAGAATCTTATCAGAGATTTAGAAACTACATTAAGGACTTAGTAGATATCCTAAAACTGGCTTCTTATTCATAATGAAAAAAGAGGATCTCTAAAACCGTCTTGGAAAGAGTAGTATGTGCTAGGATAATGTCTATATGCATACAAGGAAGACCAGTTAATACAACCATTATTCAAATTTCACACCAACTATTAGAGTCAGTGATGGAGAATGCGATGAATTCTACCATGCAAAGTGCACAGAGCTAGAGATAACAATCTGAAAGGGGATACTATGCTTAGCATACCTAGCTAAAGGAAGTGAAGGAAAGAATACAGCCTCCGAGTGCAATACTGAAAGATTGAACACTCAAGAATTTTGTGGGGATAGGGAGGGGAAGAATCTTCGGTGGGGCTGTGGGGTCAGCACTGGACTGCTAAGATCTTCTGCTTCTAGAGTGATTTACAACATCACGGAAACAAAATAGGGTCGATAAAACTCTGAAGCGACTAGATGGAAATGAGCACGTGTGTGTCTGTGTGTGCTTGTTTAATGGACTAAATGTTGAATGATGCAGGCGACATCAATGGAAGATGAAGAACAAAAGACAGAAATGAAAAGGAAGATGGGAGGAAACACAACCACTGTACCAAATGAAACTGGCTGACCTTCAACCATTTCAAACAGTAGCACAAAAACTACAACCCTCAGTGTAGATTCCGTATAGACGATTGGATAGCATCGTGACAAATGGAGAAAGGATTTGCGCTGTCTGGAATTTCACTTTACATGGCTCCACAATCAACGCTCATGGAAGCAGCAGTCAAGAAATCAAAGAACACATTGCATCGGGAAAATCTGCTGCACAAGATTATTTAAAGTCCTCTCTTGGACGATTCAGGTGCACTTGACCCAGTGAATAAGGAGGGCCAGAGAAGAAAGTTGGCATATTGAATTTTGGTTCTGATGAAGAATATTAGATGTACCATGGAAGAACAGACAAATTTATCTTGGAATAAATACAACCAGAATTCTCTTGGAAGAGATTGATGGTGTGACTTCGCATGCATTTTGAACATGTTAGCAGGAGACAACAGTCCCTTAAAGAGTGCATCATAATTTGCAACGTGGAGGGTTAGTAGAAAAAAGGAAGATTCTCAGGTAGAGACATTGAGCTGATGTCTACAAAAATGGAATCAAACCAAAATATAATACTGAACATAGCACAGGATCTATCAAAAATAGCCCAATAATAGTGGTATATTGAATAGAATTTCAAAATAAAAAGTCCAAGAATTAAATAAAAATGAACAGCCACAATAGAATAATGCAATACTCGTTTCTCATTGGTTGATACAAGTAGAAAATATTATAAACTTATAAAAATAAGTAAGCAGAGAGATGTGAACTAGATCAACAATCTTGACCTAACAATACATTTTAATACAATACACAATCACTACAGAATACAATCTTTTCAAGTATACATAAAATGTTCAACAAGATTGGCTCTATTTTAGAACATAAAATAAATCTCAAATTTCAAAGTAGAATATCTAACAATATTTAAGAGGATACTAAAAAATGGAAATATTTTTAAAGGCTATGTATTTAATTGTTTTTACAAAACAACCTTAGCACCTTCAAAATATTCTCCATTGCCCATAACACATTTGTCAAATCTGTGATTCCATTTTGGGGAACATTTTTCATAATTTCTTCACCCCTTCTAAGTCATCAAATCACTGTCCTTTCATGTCCCTCTTCATTCATGGAAACAAAAAGAAGTTTCACGGAGAGAGTCAGGTGCATATGATGTGTGGGGCAAGAGAGGCGTGTTGTTTTTGCCCAAAACTGGAACAGTGAGATGGCTACATGAACAGGTTCATTGTCTTGGTGCCAAAACTAGTCCCCGGTTTGCCACAAATCAACCCTTTTTGGTCACACACTGTTACACAATCTTTTCAGAAATTCTAAATAGAAAGTTTGATTAACAGTTTGACCTGTTGGAACAAACCCCAAATGCACTTTCCACCTTGCATAAAAACAAAACAAAACATATGAGCATCATCTTGATCTTGGATTTCAATTGACAAGTTTCTTTTGGGCAAGGTGGAGATGGTGTCTTCCACTGGCTTGAATAATGTTTTCTTTGAGGGTTGTAAGAATGGCACCATGCTTTGTCACAAGTAATGACCTTGGGGGAAAAAACGTCTGGGTCGCTTTGGAGCTGTTCTTTCAAAGTACTGCATGTTTCCCTCGATGCTCACTTTTCATGGTCAGTCAGAACCCGCGGCACTAGTTTCCAGGCGACCGTTCTCATTCCCAAATCTTCTGTTAAAATTCGCTGAACTGAGCTCCATGATTGTCCTGATAATGTCCCCATATCTTCATTAGTCCCTCGTTGCTGGTCTTCAAGTACAAGTGCATGCATTTCGTTGACATTTTCATCCATTCGGGAAGTTTTGTTAATGGACGTCCAGAAGGAGATTTGTCATCAATCAACATTTCACCTTTTCTGAAACGAGAAAACCACTCAAACAGTTGAGTTCACGTAAGTTGTGTCCAACATCACAACAGCATTTTTCTCTGAGCAGGAAACCAAAATTTCACAGCCACACGCAGTCCTCTTAAAGTAGCCGTCACAAAAAAACAAGGTTCAAGTGAACTGGCATTTATGAAAAAAATCAGTGACCAGCGGGAACCTTCCCAATGACACCACTTGCTGCACTAACTCTGGGCGCATTGCTTGATGCTCAGCTGGTGGGGCAAACATGCCTATTGTGAAAGCCCTGATTAGTGGAGCATTTTTTTTGAAGGGGGGCGTACTCCCTCTTATTCTAAAAAAAATGGAAAAAACACAGGGTGCAAATTCTTCTGAAAATAAGTTTATAGTTTTGTAAAGCTTAATTATAATATTTGGACTGAGTTGAGTAAAATATCTACAATATTTTTGGTAACAACATTATCATGGACGGGCACTGGAATTTAAATATGTAAACCTTGAAAGTAGAGGATCCCATTATTCTTTACATTAAAATTGAAATGTAAATTGCCAGCAGAAAAAGGAAACATCTCCTCAATCCCTTGGTCAGAAGAGTAGTATAGCTCTAATATTTTATCAACTAGCATGCATGCTTTTCTACTCTATGCATATAATTCGTAAGTCAAAACATGTACATATGGTTCTTATTTAACCTTAGTTTAGAGAAAGGAAAAACGTAAAGCTTGAAGCCTGTTCAATGATTTAAAACCTGCACATGCAGCAAGAGAATGTGATGGTGATAAAGAATTAATTGAAAAGGCTGATTCAATTGCTTCATGATGAAGGCAAAATTACCTAACATTAAGTAGCATGTAGGAATTGTAAGATCTGAATGTAAGATCTACATTCAGAGCCTGTGCACTGCTTGTACTTCTACATCTTGATCAAAACATAAGGGAAACATTTTGTAAGATAATTTGATGGCATGATTTTTATTTATTAGGACAGATTTATCACTTTTTTCTTTATCATTTTGTTAGGGGCCCTTACAGTTCTTATCACGATCCATGCATATATCCATTGTATCAAGCACATTTATACATATGTTGCCATCATCATTTTAAAAACATTTTCTTTCTACTTGAGCCCTTGGTATCAGCTCCTCATTTTTCTTTCTTCCTCCACGACCCTCCCTTCCTCATGAACCCTGTTATTCTTTTTTGCATGTCATACATCGACCACAATCTCCCTTCATCTTCACCCACTTTTCTGTTGTTCTTACCTCTGGGAAGAGGTTCTATATCAATCATTGTCATTGGTTCCCCCTTCCTCCCCCCACCTTCCCTTAAGGTCCTGGTATCAATACTCTCATTATTGGTCCTGAGCGATTTATCTGTCCTGGATTCCTGTGTTGTGAGTTCATACCTGTACAAGTACACATGCTCTGCTCTAGTCGGATTTGTAAGGTAGAAATGGGTGGAAGCACTAAAGAACTAGAGGAAAGTTGTGTGTTTCCTAGGTTCTACACTGCACCCTGACTGACTTGTCTCTTCCTTGTGACCCTTCTAAAAGGGAATGTCCAATTGACTACATCTGCCGTCCCCCTCATTCACATCAATATGATTTTTTGTTTTTCATTGGGTATTTGATGCCTGATACCTGATCCCATCGATACTTCAAGACTTTAAATCCCAAGATGCTATATGTCTTGATAGCTGGGCACCATCAGCTTTTTTCACCACATTTGCTTATGCACCCATTTTGTCTTCAGTGACCGTGTCGCGAAGGTGAGCATCACAGGGTGCTGGTTTAGTAGAACAAAGTCTTCTTGCATTGAGCGAGTACTTGAGTGGAGGCTCAATGTCTATCTGCTGCCATAATACTTAGCAAATACATATATGTACATAAATATATTCCCCTATCATTATATATAAATATATTTACATATATACTTGCCTGTATTTAGACCTCTCTAAATGTCCTTTGCCTCCCTCTAATTCCTTTTACTTTCCTCTTGTCCCACTATCATGTTCGACCTTTATTCAGATTTCTGTAATTCCTCTGGGCTACATTGTCCTTGATCAAGCTCCCCCAGGCATCCCATGTCCTCCTCACCATTGATTTTAGATAATTTGTTCTTCCCTTGTCCCTGAGTTTGTTGGCATTCCCCTTTCTTTCCCCCAACCCACCCCCCTCATTCATGTCCCCCCCAGGAACCATTGATCCCATTGTTTTCTCCTCCAGACTGTTTATCCTACCTAACTTATCAAGATAGACATGCAGAGACAATAGCACAAAAACAAAGCAAAGCAAAATATAGCAACAAAAAAAAAACCAAAACAACAACAAAATCCAACAGTAATAAGAAAAAATCATAAATAGTTCCAGGTCTGCCTGTTGACCTTTATAATTATTAGTATTTTCTAGTTGAGTTTGATGGGTGCCGTGCCCTGGCCGAAGTCTATTTTTGGTGTTCCTAAGGGACTTCGCTGCCTTGCTCCTCTTGCTGCTCTGCTGCACTCCCTTAGTGTTTCTCCCTGGACAGGTGGGGTCAGATTAGGCACAACTCCCACACTATGTCTCCTGTGCTGCCCCCCTAGTCTTACAGGTCAGTGAGGGATGTCCTGTCTTGTGGTGGAGCTGGCTCTATGGTCCTCTCTGTGCATTGACTGCTCTGAGTCAGAATATTGTCCTCGGGGCTTGGTGGACCCAGATGTGTTCCACTCTCTCTCCTTTCCTGTTAATTTGCTCCGGAGCAGAAGCATCCCTCTCTCTGAGCTGCAGCTTCAGTGCTATACAGAAGCTTACGTCAGCGGACTCATGTTGTACTTGTCCTTTTGTGCTTGGCTTACTTCACTTAGCAACATTTCCTCCAATTCTTCCTATGCAGTGATGTGCTTCTGCATTCATCACGGCTTTATAGGGATGCATACTACTCCAATGTAAGTATGTACCACAGGTTTTTAATCCATTTGTCTGTGGGTGGAAATTTGGGTTGTTTCCAAATCATTGTGATTGTGACCTGCGCCGCAATGAGCATTGGAGCACATACGTCTGGCCATGGTTTGGTTTTTTTCCTCTTCTGGGTATGAGCCTAATAGGGGGATTGCTAAGTCATATGGTAACTTGATTTTCATGTTCTAGAGATATCGCCACATTGGGACAAGAGTTCCTGTCTTACCACAGCCTCTCCAACACTTACTACGTTCTGATACTTGGAAATGGGCTGTTTTTGAGGGTGTTAGGTGGTAAAATATAGCTGTTTCATTTGCATATCTCTTGTGGCTAATGATTGGAAATATTTTCTCATGTTTATTGGCCATTTGGAGTTCTGCCCTTGTGTAAAACTTCTGTTCAGGTGCTTTGCCCACCTCCTCAGGGGCAGTTGGTTTTTTTTTTTTCCCTTATTGTAAAATAGCAGAGTATTGTAGATTTTAGTAATAAGGCCTTTGTCTCATGTGTCATTTCTAAAGTTTTTTCCCAATCTGTGGGTTCTTATATCACTCCCGTGATGAATTTTTCAATATACACAGGTGTTTTATCTTCAGTATATCCCACTTGTCAATTTGTGCCTCCTCTGTGTTTGTGCCCTTCCCTATTTCCGATAGCCTGTGTGTTCCCTGTGCCAACATTCTCAGGTTTGTCCCAATTCCCTCATTGGTGGCCCTAATAGTTTGGGGTTTTACCTCAAACTCTGTGATCCACTTTGGGTTTAGTCTTGTGCATGGGATGAGATGAGGGGTCGTGCTTAATTTTTCTTCAAGTAGATATCCATTTTATTTTTTACAACCCCACTTGTTGAAGAGGGCATCCATCCACTCTCCATTTGATATTTCTGGGACCTTATCAAAAATCAGTTATCTGTATGCTAATGATTTTATTTCTGGGTTTTCAGTTCTTTTCCATTGGTCTGAGTATCTATCAGTATACCCATACCACACTGTTTTGACCACTGTGTCTGTATAGTAGGTGCCAGAGTCAGGTAAAGCAAGCCCTCCAACTTTGTCCTTCTTCTTGAGGAATTCTCTGCTAACTCTGGTCTTCTTCCGTCTCCATATGAAGCTGGCAATCACTTTTTACAATTCTTTGAAGAAAGGGGATGGTGCTTATATCAGGATAGCATTGAACTTATATAGTTCCTTGGGCAGAATCGATAACTTTACTGTATTGAGTCTTCTGAGCCACGAGCATGGGATAGCCTTACATTTGTTGAGGTCATGCTTGGATTCTTATAATAGGGTTCTGTAGTTTTGCTCATACAAATCTTTTGTCTTTTTTAGTCAGATATATCCCTAGATATTTCGACTTGTGCTTGGCTATTGTGAAGGTTACTACCTTTTTAATCCCCTCTTCCGTGGTCTTGTCCAATGTATATAGCAGTCCAATAAACTTCTGTCTGGTGATCTGATATCCTGCCACTCTGCCATATTCCTCTACTACTTCTAGCACTCTCCTTGTGGAGCTTTTGGGATTTTCAATATATAAAATCATATAGTTTGGGAATAACAATAGTTTCACCTCTTCCTCCCCCGGATGAATATCTTTTATGTCTTGTTTTGCTTTATGTTGTTAGGACCTCTAATATGATGTTAAATAGGAGTGGGGTCCCCTTGTCTGGTCCCCTTTTTCACAGGGATTATTTTCTATTTTTTCCATTGACTACCACATTGGTTGTTGCTTTTTCATATATAGCTTGTATTATATTGAGGAATTTTCCTTCCTTTCCTGGGTTAGTCTGGGTAGACTAGTGAAACAAATCCATAGAAATTCATGTGTATAAGAGAAAGTTTTGTATGAAGATCAGATGTTCATTAAGAAAGCATCCCAACATAGTCCAGATCAAGCCCATAAATCAAAGTTTAACCTATATGTCTGATACAAATCTATAAAGTTCTCTTCTGACTCAGAAGCTAATGCAATGATGTGAATATAGGAAGATTATAGGCCTGTAGGTGGGCCTTGTAAATCCAGTCTTGTAAATCCAGTGGCATTGTATCTCAGCACTGGTTGGGTTCTCTATGTGGCTTCTCCAGCTCTAGAGGTCTGCATCAGGGTAGGACCATGCAGTTTCTCCTCAGGGATATCTCACAGGAAGTGAACAGAGAGAGAAAAGTGTCTCCTGCCTCCAAGTAGGAAAAACAGAATTTCCTAGAATCCTTAGGGGAAGATCATGCCCACACAGCGGTTTCATTGGCTATGATCTGATTGACAGGCTTAACTCAAGTCCTAAATTGACATCAGATTATGTAACTACTGCAATTCCTACCTTGTCTTCAGTGTCTTAAACAAATTTGTGCTGGATATGGTCAAATGCTTTTTCACACCTATCAATATTATCATGTGGTTCTTATAACTTTCCATGTCAGTGTGGTGAATAATACTAATGGTCTTTCATATGTTGAACCATCCCTGCATCCCTGGGATGAATCCCAGTTGGTCATCGTGAATTATTTGTTTTATATACCTTTGTATTCCATTGACCGGTATTTTCTTAAGAATTTTTAAATCAGTGTTCATTCAGGATATTGGTATATAGTTCTCCAGTTATAATGTTTAGATCTGTTGTCTCATTGTTAAGTTTATTTCTTTGTGATCTCTCTGTCCCGTCCCGCGGGACGTTCACCGTGGGTCCTGGAGGAGAGAGTGGGAATTGGGGGGGTACAAGAGGCACGGAGAATGAGGACAAGACCATATCCTGATCAAGTCCTGTTTTAATGAACAAAGAGTCACAGCTTATAAGGGCCAGCCAAGGAGGAGAGCCTCAGCCGCACATGCAGATTAGACTACCTTGGCAACAGGCCAATCAGGGAGTTCAGGGGAGCGTGCCCTGCCCATGAGTCAGTAAGGGCTTACAGTCTTCAATTAGGTACGTAGAGGAGTGGCATGTACATGCAAATCAAGCATAGGGGAAGACAATCTTTTGCCCAATCAAGGGGATGCAGGACACAGGTGCTTATCTAAAGAGTATCACCCCTTGTTTGCTCAAGCTTTACAGCTGCAGTGCTCTGTCACGTAGGCTGGGGTAGAAGAATGCCCAGAGCTCAGGCTAATAAATTTCAAGTAATGGCCGGGCCTCACGGCTCCAGGCAAGTCCTAATAAATTCCAAGCAGTGGCCGGGCCTCATGGCTCCGGACATCTCTCTTTCTCAGAGAGCGTTGTATTAACATCACCTACTCTAATTGTTGAGCCTGTAATTTCTTTTTTCATCTTTTGGAGTGTTTAATGGATGGATATTGTCCGTCTCTCATTGACTGTGTATATGTTTATTATGTTCACTGGTTTTTGGTCTACTGTTCCCTTGAGCTTTATATAGTGTCCTTCCTTATCTCTTGTTATGGCTTGTGCCTTCAATCAATTTTATCTGAGATTAGGATTGCAACCCCTCCTTTTTTTGAATTGCTATTTGTTTGGTATGTTTTTCTCATGTCTTTGGTTCTCAGCCTATTTTGGTTGTAATCTTGAGATGTGTCTCCTGTAGGCAGCAGATCAAGGGTTTGTGCTTTCTCAGCCAGTCTGTTGGCCTCTTCCTCTTAATGCCTGAGTTCTTTCCATTGATATTCAGGATTATTATATTCATTTGTGGACTCTGTGATGTCATCTTGTACTTTCTGTGTTGTGTGCTTTCCTCCCCCCCTTTCTTTATCATTGGGTTGTGTATGTATCTGTTTGTGGCTCATTCTTGCCTTCTTTCCACCGTTGAGCCAATGTTATTTTAGGGGGCTGTTTTCTCTTTGTTGACCTCTGGGTGGAGTTTTTCTATGTAGCGGTGGTTTCTTATTTGTGCTTGATGAGTGTTTTTCTTTGACTTCTACTGGGTCTACAAGGATTTTTTGTAGGGCTAGGTTTCTTTTAATGTATTCTTTGAGTTTTCCTTGTGGAGGAAGACTTACTTCTCCATCAATCTTGATAGATAATTTGGCTGGATACAGTGTTCTTGGTTTTGCATTATTTCCCTTCATATTTCGAGAATATGTTATTCTACTCTCTCCTCTTCTTTATAGTGTCTGCTAATAGGTCTGAGAATATTCTTATTTGATTGCCCTTAAAGGCGACTCTGTTTTACTCCCTAGCTACTCATGATTTTCTCCTTTTCCGCAGTTTGACTGTTTGACTATATGCCTTGGTGAGTTCTTCTTAGATAGTGTTCTTTCAGCCTCCTGAATGGTTGCCTGGTATCCATTCATTAAGCTGGGAACGTTTTCTTCCAAGAATTCCCTCTCTATTGTTGCTGTTGACTTCTTCGATGTCTTTTGTTCAGGTAATCAAATTGTTCTAATAGTGTTCCTCCTCATAGCATCAGATATGGCTCTCAAGTTTTCTTCAGCTTCTCTGATTATTTGACTCCCCCCACCCCACCGGTTTATTGAAGTCTGCTTGTTTGTCCTCTAGGTATCTCTTGTGATTCTCTGCCTCTTCCAGTCAGTTGGTGATATCTGTTCATTTGCTACTGGTTTTTGTCATCTCATCCCCTAGCTCTTGTATTTCCCTTTGGTTCCTCCCTTTATCTCCTCTCTCATTTCATCCTTTTCCTGTATTGCTTACATCATATACCGCATGACTCTAAGCAGCACTCTGAAGATTTTTCTGTAGGAGGTCAACATCTTCCTCTTTTATGACTGTCATTAGGTCTTGGTCATCCTCTGACATTGAATTCTATTTCTCTTATTTTTGTTGAATTATATGAGGCAGTTTGCCACTCCCATGTTGATTTATTGGAGCAAGGTGCCATTTTCCCGGGAGTCAAAGAACCCTGGGCTATCTCTTTGAAAGTTTGGAATTGATGCTTCTGCAGCCTACCAATAGCCTACTGCCCTGAGGGACTGTGTTTCACCTTTGCCCAACTGGAGTTCACCTCTCACCCTAGCCTATCAGGAGTCTGTTGTTTGGAGGGCAGTTTGGGTGGAACTCTCAGCCATCAGGTTCTGAGGTCACCCTATGTCACACTCTGTAGGGGCCATTTGAAACTCTGTGCATCGCAGTCTGAAGGAAAATGCTGGCCCAGGTGTGGGAGCATGCAGCTCAGGGAGTGAAGATGGGGCAGGGGTGGGGTCCTTTGTTCCCAGCAGCTGAGTCTGTTGGAGAGGCAGGAAACACCGGGCAGGTCTGAGAAAGGGTAGGAAAGAAAGTTTTGGTCTTGAAGGAGGGATCTGCTAACAGGCAGCAGGAGTGCTCCATGCCATTTGGGTTATTAAACTGTGGTTACATCAGTCTCTGCTGGGTGGCTGTTGCTCGGGATACTGTGGCTGGCGAGACATGCTCCCTGCTGGACTAGTTCCTGCAGGTGCAGGATAATTAACTGACTGTCTAGGGAATTAACCAACAGCCTCTGAACCCCTACTTGGCCCCTAGGTCTCCCAACTCACTGATTTCCACAGAGTTCCCATGGTGAGGTGCCTACGTTGTTGCCATCTTGCCCTGCCTTAATATATCACTTATTAGAAAAATATTACCTGGTGTTCTGTGTTGTATGATTGAAAATTGTTCAATATAATGCTATTGATATAATGAACCTACTTATTTTAGTGTAATTATACGATTTTGTTTACAAATTCTTAGTATATGTATTTCTATAGGTGCCGAGTCATAGTGACCCTATGTACAACAGAATTAACTACATGAGCCCACTATTACAGCCATTCTATGAATCCATCTTTTGGAGGATATCCTGTTTTTTGTGGGGTTTTTTTGCCTACTCAAGCAGAATATCCTGTTGTAGGTAGTAGTCTTTCTAGATACCATGCTCAAAGTACATGAAATGAAGTCCCACCATCCTTGCTTCTAAGGGGTAGTCTGACTGTACATCTTCGAAAACAGATTTGTTTGATCTTTGGACAGTCCATTATACTTTCAATATTCTTTGCCAGAACCATAAATCATATGCATCAATTCTTAGGTTTTCCCTATTCAATGTCCAACATACATGATCTTAAATTGAAATGTTCCTCAAAGAATGATTAAAAAACAGAAAGAGAAAAAAAATCCAGATTTAGCTTTATCGCAGTGAAACAGCATAGTACAAAAGATGAGTCTATGATAAAGAAAATACTTCTTTGTGTGAATTTTTAATATCAGATTTAACATCAGTAGTAAATGATACCAGGACATAATGAATATGATATACCAGAAAAAATACCAGGCCACAATATCTTCAGCTTTGTCAACTTTCAACTCTATGCCCAGAAAAATCACTTAATAGGGAGAAGAAAAATACAAAATACAAAAACAAAGATTATATTACTCAACTTTCTTATTGAAAAAAAGTGTTAACAGTGTATCTCAGCAGGAATAAATATGAAGAAAAAGAGGGAGATTAAAAAACATAATGGTAATGATAATAGTGTCAGTGTCACTGAATGTAGAAGAAAGTACTTTAAATATAAAATCAAATTTCTATTCAATAATAATGATAAGATAATAAGAAAAAGAAGAATGAGACAGAATGACCAAGAGATGGGTGGGGGGAGAATGTAGGGTTGTTGATTGACATGTAGTTAATGTGAGTAAGGCTCTTGTTTTTTTCACATCATGAAATAGAGACACCAAATATCCATCCGCATTGTTAGAAATATTTGTTGGGCATTTTGTGTAGGGCTGTTCTCTACTCTTTTTCATTGGGTTGCTATGAGTTGGATTCAACTCACTTGCATACACGTTGCTTTTTAAGCAGCCCTGGTGGAGCAATGATGAAATGCTTAGTTGCCAATCGAAAGGATGATGATTCAAATCCTCCCAGAAGCTACTCATGATAAAGATCTGGAAGTCTGTTCCCAGAAGGATGATAAAGCATTAAAAACCCTACAGAAAAATTCTACCCTTTCACACGGGGTCTCTGAAAACAGCTAGCTTTTAAACAAGCTGAGTAAGATGGGCGGTTGGGGGGTGGTGGGGAGAGGAGGCTTTATCAAGCTAGAAGGAGAAAAATATGAAAAAAATTGCAGGAAAAATTGTTCTAAATAATTGTGAATGTAAGAAATGGTAACAAAAGACATATTTATTAAAATATGAGCACTAACAAAGTAGAAAACAAAATACCAGTATAAGAATCTTTGCTTACAAAGAGGCACATTTGAAGCAAAACCACCCGAAACTATTGAAAATGGCAATAGGCATAATAACTCTCAAAAGATAGTGTAGCAATGTTAATATCTGATAAAATGCAGTTTAGAGTGAAAGTCTTCAATACGATTAAGAGATTGCTACATAGTTTTAATAAAGAAGCAATCTGTCCATGTGAGCAAATGTGTATTTCAAAAAAATTGGAATAACTATATTCTGTCCTGATACATAGGCCTTTTATGAGATTAAACTATTTTTTCCCATCCTAAGTCCCTACTGCTTGTATGTCAGAGTTTTTGAGTTGAAAGAAATAATTTTCACCCTATTTTATTTTTTATTGTTGTTATAATTTAAATCTTTTTGTTTAATTTAAGACACAATAGAAAAATGATAAAATGTATGTGTAAAGAAAATGAAATATTGACCAAATACAAAAAGTATTTGCTAAGGTAAAACAGAGTACTCGTGTCAGAAAAATAAGGCAACTAACTGGACATGGTATGTAGCATGAAGAAGGGTACAGATCACAGTGATGAGGAGTAAAGTCCCTGTAGTTTGTGCAAGGGACCCATTTGACTAGTGAGAAATGATACAGAAGAAGAGTACAAAAGCTAAAGCCAGGATCCTTCTTTCATTAACTACTGAGACTGAGTGAAGAGCATTTATTACTTCAAGGTGCTACGATGGAAATTACAGGTTTAAAAATGTCCTCATTTCAAAATTTGAAAATATGGGAGTAAAATTTATTAGATAAAGCTTAAAGAAAGGCTCTATCCAATGTTACAAGAGATTTGTCAGTTGAAGTCCTTCATGAGACTTCAGATGACTCTGGAGTTTCAGCTAAAGGCGTGGCACTTGGTTTCATATGTTATTCAGCAAACAGAAAAGATGCTTGGTGTGACTTGATAAATTCCCCCAAATTTGAGTAATCCAAAATTCCATCCAAAGCATGGTTTCAAATTGTAGTAAAAAGGAATGATTATTGATGTGCTTACACAAGACTTCTTCATGACAGGTTAAAAATAACAATAAAGCATTCTTTGTTGCCATAACGAACATATGGTCAATTGTAAACCTGAGGAAGAAGGCAAGGGGTTCTATGTCTTCAAGTGTATTCAGGACATTTACAAAGGCTAAGTGGCATTGGCTGGAATGTGATCTTTAAAAAGATGCAGTTAAAGTCTTACACCTTAAGAAAAAGTCTTTGCAGATGCAAACAAATTTAAATGAAGTCATATTGGAGTAAGGTGGGACAGAGAAAAATCCAATATGGCCAGAGAAGAAAAGAAGAGACATAAGCAGACACAGATGTATGACAGTTAAGTTATGGAGGAGAAAGAGATAAGAGTTAGATCGCCACTAACCAAGGGAAGTCAGGGATTGTTGCCAGTACTAAAAGCAAAGAGAAAGGCAGGGATGGGTTCTCCCCTAACTCATTCAGTGGGAGTATGGCCCTGCCAACCCCTTGACTTAACATTTATAGCCTCCTGAAACATAATACAGTTCTGTTCCCCAAAACCACTCAATTTGTTAGTGCCCTCCCTCACCTAAAATATACATATTGTAAATCTTAACCCTCATACCTGTCATTACAAGCCCATTTGGCAATGGACACTGTTAAACTGAGGCAGTATTCATGTAGGGTGTGCTTTGAGTTCATCTTTTTTGATCATCTAAAGGGAGTATTCACTTAATATAGGCCATGAAGAAGTAGACAAGCCGGGTAGGGTGATGGGGTGGAGTATGTGGAAGAGATGCCATGTCACATAAAGAGCATCAAGGAACAAGTCCTAATTCCAGAACAGACATGGGAGACAGTCTTCCCTGGCATCCTTAATTTGGACTTCTAGACTTCTAAACTGTGACACATGTACTTTGGGCATGTTGCCAGGAGAGACGGGCCCCTGGAGAAGAACATCAGGTTGGTAAAGTAGATGGGCAGTGAAAAAGAGAATGGTCCTTGACAAGATGGACTGACACAGTGGTTATCACACTGGGCGCAAACATATGAACAATCGTGAGAATGGCACAAGAGCAGACGAGTTTCACTCTATTTCATAGGGCCTCTGTGAGTCAGAACTGACTTGATGGCACCTAATAACAACAATGACAAAACTGTGAAAGGATTGACGTTTGTCATGTTACAGCCACTCACTTGCGGTGTTTGCGTTACAGCAGTACTAGAAAATGAGAAGGGGAAAGAATACGCTCCTAAACAAACTCACTGCCACCGACTCCGTTCCCTACTGGTGAAGAAGTGACAAGTTGGGCTGCTATCTGTAAGATCAGCAGTTCGAAATTACTAGCCGCTCAGTAGGAAACAGACAGGACTTTCTTCTGTACTCCTTTCACTTACTGGAGGCAGTTCGACCGTGTCCTGCAAGGTCGCTATGAGTAGACAACTACTCTGGCAGTGAGTTTGGTTTTTGGCTTACAGGGCAGGGTAGAGCTGTCCTGTAGGTTTCCAAGTGTGCAACCCTTTATGGAAGTAGAAAGCCTCATTGTTCGTGGAGCAGCTAATGGTTTTGAACTGCCGGCCTTTCGGTTAGCAGTCCAAAGTGTACTCTTATGAGTTGGAGTTTCCCTAATTGTCTTAGTCTTATCTGCATTGTGTTTAAATAAGAAGGTAAAATCTGATTAGCAGAAAGTCTTTGTGGGAGGATTTTGATTTTTTTGTACAAGTTTTATATTAACAGTTCAATATTTTATGTAGATTGATATAAAGCTCTGATTTGGGTTTCCTCCTGCTTCCCTAAGTTCCTCTTCAGATTTTTCCAGAGGAGGCAGAGATCTTGTGGAAGCTCTGCAGTAGAGTTGGTGAGCGGGAGGTAATGGCAGTGCCGTCACCACCTTGTAAACACCATTAATGGAACCGTAGGTATCACAGGGACCATTAACCAGACCACCGCTTCCCCAAGCCCAGATAAAAGTGTTTCCTTTACCAAGACAACCCGAGAGAACGAGAAAAAACAAAGCAGAACTAGCTTTCCACACAGCCATTTTATTTGAAATAATCTGTTTTATATTACTGCCAAACTGTCAAAGTGTTTTTGATTGTGTCGCTTTCAATTACTGTATATTGAATATAGAAAAAAATAGAGCTTTAAGGGAAAGCCTTGCCATGGCAGAAAAAAAAATACATTTTTAAAATACAAGTTGCTATTACCTTCGACAATTTTGTTGACAATTAGATGTAGCTTACTGCAACCTTTCTTGTGTATGGTAATTAAACATATTTTTGAAGGCTCCTTTTAAAAAAATAATATGAAGAAATTTAGTCTTGCATAGAATAAATAAAACCAATGAAATATTTGCACTAAAATAAGTAAATGTGATTTAGGCGACTTGAATTTTGGGATCATTGAGAAGTTTTAAATATTTTTAAAAATGAACTCAATCAAAGCTTGTGTGGGATACTGTAGGTGGTTTGTGTTTGTATTTTGACCTTGTAGCCAATTCCTAAATTTTACCAGCTATTTCACTTTTTTTAAAAGGCAGCCACTGGCAGTTACCCCTTCTTATTTCTTTCAGGCACTGCAGTACCTATAAATAGCTCTGTAGAGTTACTTTAGGTAGGAATCCAATATTCCATTGCAAGCAATGTGGAATTTTGAATTTTGAATAAAAAGTAGCTTAAATGGCATTTTAGATTTCAGTGGTGAAATTAAAAGCCAGAAACAAGTCACATAAAGGGGCCAAGCAGATGTTTCCCTGATAGTTGGATTCTTTAGAAAATTGACTATAAATTTCATGAAGGTAATTATCAACACTGGATTATATAAATCGCGGGAGTTCTCTGGCTATCTCTGAAGTCATTAAAAAGTGTAAGAGGAATGAAATGTATATTGCATCCCAAACAGGGACTGCTGTTGGTCTTCACTGAAATCCCTCTAGCATGTCTTTTTCTATAGCTTAATTAGCAGAGTCAAATTAAGATGAGACTCTAGTGTGCTTAAATGAAACAATTTCTATAAGAGGACACTTCATTAAAACATTTAATAATGGAGAAAACTCTCACTTATCTAAGAAATTTTGTAAAAGTTATTTTTGCCAATGAATAAAAATGATTTAATTAAGAATATTTGTTGTTCAAGGAAGATCAAAATGATGTTCCTACCATGCTATGTGGCAGGTGCATGCTATATGCTTTGCTTATTATCTCTGCTGTCAGCTGCTTACAATTATCAACAATGCTATAGAAGAGGCCTGTATTCAACATATTTATTGTGAGCCAAGTATATGGTCATGGTTACTTGTTGGTCTGCTAACCATAAGGTGAGCAGTTGGAAACCACCCAGCTGCTTTGTGGGAGCGAAAGATGGGGTTTTCTACTGCTGCAAAGAGTTGGGACAAGGGAACAATGAGTGGTTCAAAACCAGTGGAGGGAGGGGATGGGAGGATTGGTAGGGAGTGAACAAGGGCAAGGTAACTGACAGGAATTACTGAAATCAGAATGAAGGCTGAACATGGTAGTGGGACAGGAGGAAAGCACAAGGAAATAGAGGAAAGGAGTAGGAGACAAAGGGCATACATAGAAGCCTAAATACAAACATGTACATATGTAAATATATTTATGATTATGGGGAAAATAGACCTATGTGAATATATTTACAGTTTCAGTAATAGGGTAGCAGGTGGACATTGAGCCTCCTCACGTGCATTTCCTCAATACAATAGCACCTGGCTCAGCTAAACGGTCATTCCAGGATACCCACCTTTCTGACATGATCGCTGAAGGCATCCACGTGCATAAGCAAACATGGTGAAGAAAGCTGATGGTGCCTGGCTATCAAAAAGATATAGCGTCTGGGGTCTTAAAGGCTTGAAGGCAAACAAGTGACCATCTAGCTTGGAAGCAACAAAGCCCACAGAGAAGAAGCACACAAGCCTAAGTGAACATGAGGTGTTGAAGGGAATCAGGCAGCAGACACCGAAGAACAAAAATCATCATTGTGTGATCACCTTCCACACATAAACGCTGAAGACAAATGTGTGCATAAGTAAGTGTGGTGAAGAAGGCTGATGGCGCCCGGCTATTGAGAGATATAGCGTCCGGGGACTTAAAGGCTTGAAAGTAAGCCAGTGGCCATCTAGCCCAGAAGCAACAAAGCCCACATGGAAGCCGCACACCAACATGTGCCATCATGAAGGGCCGAGGGAACCAGGTTTCAAGCAACAAAGGCGGGGGGAAAAAATCATATAATCGTGAATGAAGGGAGTGCATGATGGGGACCCAATGCCCATCTGTAGACAACTGGACATCCCTTGCAGAGGGGTAATGAGGGGGAGGTGAGTCACTCAGGGTTCAGTGTAGCAATAATGAAACTCACAACCTTCCTTTAGTTCTTAAACGCTTCTTCCCACCCAACTATCATGATCCCAATTCTATCTTGCAAACCTGGTTAGACCAGAGGATGCACAGTGGTACAGCTGGGATCTGGAAACACAGGGAATCTAGGACAGAAGAACCCCTCAGGACCAACAGCAAGAGTGGCGATACCGGGAGGGAAGAGGGTTAGGAAGGGGGAACCGATCTTGGGGATCTACATATAACCTCCTCTCTGGGGGATGAGCAACAGGAAGGTGGGTGAAGGGAGATGCTGGGCAGTGTAAGATAATATAAAATAATAATTAATATATCATTAAGGGTTCATGACGGAGGGGAGAGCGGGGAGGAAGGGGAAGGGAAAAAATGAAAATGAGCTGATTCCAGGAACCCAAGTGGAAGGCAAATTTTGAGAATGATGAGGGCAGCGGATGTATAAGGGTGCTTTACTCAATTGATGTATGTATGGATTGTGATGAGTTGTATGAGCCCCAATAAAACGATTTTTAAAAAAGAGTTAAACAAATAAATAAAACAAACAAACACCTCACTGTCACCGAGTCAATACTGACGCAGTGACCCTGTAGGACAGGGTAGTACTGCCCCTGTGAGTTTCTGAGACTGTGACTCTTAACTGGAATAGAAAGCCCAGTCTTTCTCTTGAGGCGTGGCTGGTAGTTTCTAGCTGTGGACCTTGAGGTTAGTTGCCCAATTCATAACCACTGCAACAACTTCAATCTTTATTCTGTTATCTTTATAGTGTTTATTGATTTGATTGTGAGGATTTTTTCTTTATATTAAGATGTAGTCCTTAATGAAGGTTGTGGTCTTTGGTCTTCATCAGTACGTGCTTCAAGCCCTTTTGGTTTACAGAACAGCATGTCCCAAGCTGTTAATGAGTCTTTTTCCAATCCTGTTGCTGCATTCTTCTTTACATAGGCCAGTTTCTGGGATTATTTGCTCAGCATAAAGATTGAATAAATATAGTGAACACTGATGCACAAATTTAATGAGGTATAATTGGTATGCCATACAATTTATTCAGTTAATGTGCACAGGTAAACAGTTTTTAGGGTATTCACAGACATGAACAGTCATCACAGTCATTTTAGAACACGTGCATCACCAAAAAGAAACATCATTGTGGTAGTTATATGATCTATTATCAGTTTGAGACTTAAGAGTGAAGGGGTGGAATTTAGCCTGTCAATCAGGTCGCAGCTTAATAACCTCAGTTGGAGGCACTAAGGTGATAAATAGCTCGCTGGGGGAAGGACACAGGCTCACTCCTTATGAGACATAGCTTGCTGACAAGATACATGGAGCTATACTAAGTCCCGAGATGAAGAAACCCCGTGGAGCCCCCTGCCAGTGCTGAGTTACCTCTACCACCACTGGATTCACAAGATTTCCCACATACTGGCCGGTGATCTTCCTTCATTCAGCATCATTTCAAGCATTGTGTGTGTCTGAAGAGGAATCGATAGATTGATATCAGACATATGGGCTAATATCGGACTTATGGACTTGACCTGGACTGGGCTGGGTTGTTTTCTCAATATTCAATTGCTCTTGTGTATAAAGCTCCTTCTTGCATACATATGATTCTCTCTGGATTTGTCTCTCCAGTCTATCCGGACTAACGCCTTCATACTTGTGTGTTGACCAGAGAAACAAATTCAGGGACAGTCATATATGTGCGAGAGACAGCTATATATGAAGAAGTAGCTATATATTAGGAAAACATCCCAACCCATCCCAGATCAAGTCCATAAGTCTTTTATAAGTCCATAAATCTCTCTTCACACTCATGCAGCCACATGCAACGACATAGAATGCAGGAAGATCACCAGGCAGTTGGTGCAAAGTCTTGTGCATGCAACGTAGGTGGACTCACCTATAGAGTTGTTCATGTCTCTGAGTGGCTCCTCAACAGTTAGGCAAATGCAGAGAGGGGAAGTTCCCAGGATGTTTCTTATTGCCATGACCACCAGGAGGTACCACCAGACTGTGACCTAATTTACAGGCTAGATTCCACCCATGTCTTCTTACAGGCTCCATGTTGGCACCAGAAACCCCTTATCATAATACTTTTTAACCGTGAGGCTTTAGTCTCCTCATCTCTCCCAGTCTTGGACAACCATGGATGTACTTTATTTCTATAAATTTGCCTATTGAAGACATCCCATAAAAATGACATCATATACCACAGGATTTTTTTGACTAATTTCTTTCATTTAGATTGTTTTCAAAATTCAGCCATACTGAGGCTTTCTATTCCCATGAAGGGCTTCAGCCTTGGAAACCCACAGGGGCAGTTCTACTCTGTCCTATAGGGTCTCTATGTGTCAGAATCAACTCAATGACAGTGATGTCTTTGGGTTTTTTTGGTAGCCTGTATTAGAGAGATCCTATAGGAAAGAGCAGAACTGCCCCTTTGGGTTACAAGACTGTAACTCTTGATGGAAGTAAAAAAGACTCATCTTTGTCCCCCAGAGCATGGATCATTTCTGATTATTAATCCCGAAGTTAGCAGCCCACTGCACAACCACTGTACCACCAGGGCTCAGAATCCACTCAGAGGCCTTGAGTTTGGTATGTCAATCCTGTTACCCCTAATAATGGTTCATGACTGGAGCAGCAGAGTCAATTCACTCACTCCAAGTGAGATTAAAAAAAAATAATAGAAGCAACGCTGTGTTTATGAAAATCATGTGATATACAGATTATCTTCTTTTTCCTTTGGAATTTATATGCTGTAGGAGTCACATATAGGCATTGTACATCACAACAGGTTTTAGGATAATCACCTGATACAGTTGTCAACTATTGAAAAGCAGATGGAACAAAATTTTCCTCGAGTCTGAAGACAATCTCAGGCAACCTCTGTTGACTAATCAGATAGCAAGAATTAGCTTCTTAGCAACTAACAAACTTAAAATAAAAACAAACAGAAAAACTCACTGCCACTGAGGTGACATCCTCAGCCAGTATGTTTTATTCTGGTGGTACAGAAAATCATCAAATATCCATGGAGACGAGGGCAGGGGGTAGAACAAGGAAAGTATGGTGCAAGTTAAGTAACCACATCAAGAAAAACATGGAATATTTTAGGCTTATGACAGAAAGGCATATGTTGGCTTTCAGTACTATGTATTTTTAAAAAAAACATTTAAAAATCCACATTAAGTGGATTACATTTATTCATTCATCAGTTAAAGGACATTTGTGTTTGTTTCCACATATTGGTTATTCTAAGTAATCTTGCTAATAAATATTATGTGTAATGTTGTGAATGGATAGTTTTTCATTTCTTTTAGGTATATCAGGGCCTTAAACTGGTCCCCATGAGTTCAGTTATGGCTAAGGGAAGCAAGAGCAGTGTATGCATTGCCTAGAAACCAAATCTCTTGTACTTTGAATGTTGACTCCAGTGTAAAGGAGGTAGCAGTCTCTCGCTCAAAGATGGCAGCCAATTCTGAACCTTTAAATTATTTGAAACCCTGATATATATATATATATAGATATTGATATATATATCTATCGATATATATATATATATTTAGGAATGATAATACTTGTATGATCACTCTATCAATAGTCTTTGGAGAAATATCCTGTAGGAGTAATGAATAAAGTGGGACACATTTTTCAAGATACAGCTTATAAGACGTATTCACTGATGGATCAGGTGTGGAGAATGCAAAAAAATAAGAGAAATTAGAGTCTAAATTTTTCCTCTCAAGAAGAGGGGAAAGATGTAGATTACACAAGTAGCTGTTACCTGATGTCCAGTGAACTCCAACTTGTGGTGACTCCATGGGTGACCGCCTGAACTGTTAATCAGTTCTAAGCGTCTTCACAATCATGACATGCACTGGTATAATATGTATTTTGAGTTTCCTTCAATTTAGCAAACTCATCTTCCAGCATGATATTGGATGATATGTGCTTGTTATCCAGAGGGTTTTTATTAGATCATTACAAAATTTATTTAAAACAAGTTTTAACAGTTATATTGACAAATAATTAATATAGCATATAATTCAAAGGTTTAAACATTAAAAAGAGTTGTGAAATCATATCACATCAGTTTTAGAACATGTTCTCATTCTTATACTCACTGTTAGTAGCTTCCCATTTCCCCCCAAACTCCCTTGCCATAAGCCAAATACACTATCAACCCAGTCACTGTCTCTATAGATTTACTAATCTTTGATTTTATATAAAGTAAAAAAATATAGTACAAAACAAAACCCAATAAGAGTAACAAAGTAAAACACAGCAAAATCTCAATGGAAAAGAAAGCATACAATAATGAAAACTCAAATAAATAAAATGGGAGAAGAAATGATAAAGCATTACATTTCAACTTAACTACATTTGTGTTAACCCATTTTATTCACATCCCTTGTCAGTGATCAGAGAGGATTTATCAGAAACTTAATCTATGTGAGGACCTTGCAAATGAATTTTTCACTATCATTCATCGGCATCTGCTAATTGGGTGCTAAGAATTTGCACTATGATACATTTCCCTCCTCTAGCCTTTGATTTTATTATTTATAGTCCTTGGATCACACAGGCTGGTGTGCTTCTTCAGTGTGGACTTAGCTTACACCTCACTTAGATGGTTGCTTGTTTTAAGAGAAGCCTTAAGACCCCAGATGCTAGTCTTTCCGATAGGTAGGCACTGTCTGACTTCTTCACCACACTTTGCTGGGCCACCCATACATATCTTCAGTGATCTCTTCATGAGGCCAGGTAGATCTTAAGAACCAAGTAGTGCTAAAATTAAGTGAGGGCCAACAATCCATTCATATGATTCTGGTTTATATATGTCCCTGGTACACTTTAGATACATCTTTATAATTTTGGGAGGTAAATTTTAAATTGTCCATGGAGCATATGGTAATTGTATTGATAGTATCATTAATTTAGGCAATAGTATAGCAGTTGAATACTATGTAGAAAAGGGAGGTGTACATGTTTATAACAGCTTTTCAGACTAAAATGCATCTGTTGTTGACAAACAGATGAAAAAGTTAAGTGGCTGCACACTATTTATGAAATCAATGAGGGCTGGAGATAGGGCAACACTTTCAGTAGCACTCATTCACTGAGGCAGAATTATGCATGCTGGCCTAAGACATGCCATAAAAGGTAAAAGAGACTATGACAATAGCAAATGCATGGCAGTCTTACATTGCCATTTATAGGACATCCTCCAAACAAGAGATTTGAACCAGAGCTCAGTGATTTCCAAATCCACATCCTTGTGATAACAGTTACCTACTTCTTCTTACACTAAGATGTTTCGACCTAAAGGCCAAGAGAGTAGTTTCGTTCTTTCAATCTGCTCCAGGTGTCCAGTTCACTGGGGTCTCCGCATTGGATAATCTCTGGAGGGTTCTGTGCCCTTCTGGAGGGCAGAGTCTACAGTTCTGGCTGTCTATAGAAATCAGTCTGGATCACCAAGGTTTCACAAGGAACTCAGTAAAAAGTGACCAATTAGGAACACAATATTGGGAATATTCTCCCATCAGGGGTGTGTGTCTATAGAGGAATGTTAAATGTTTTTCTCAATAACAGGTTACATTACCTGGTTTTCCCTCCCCCTTAGCTAGTTTTGAGAAGTAGATTGCAGATTCCTATTTCTAGTTTGTCTTCTCATGAGTTTTCGAAATATTGGGAGCCTGCCTTCTAGCATACAACAAACTGATAGAAGCATGGTGAGGAATGGGGGAAGAGGGCAGTTTAAGTAAATATTTTGTTTACTCAGTTATTATTAATAAAATAATGAGTTTTTCTGGAATTTTTATTTCATCAACTAGATTTAGCACAAGTAATCTACTGAATGTAATACCATTTTATGTGTTTCTTAAGACCTTCAGATTTCTATAATTTTTAATGTTAATGTGGTATTGTTCAAATCAGATGGGAAGCCTTTAGGACTTTAATTTTAATAACAAATCCTTTACATTAGCCAGTAAATGTTTTCCATTAAAGAAATTATAGAAAATGTTGCTTTTATGTCTCTTCAGAGATTTTCAATTTGGATTGTGAATAAACAAACATCTACTGTGCGTTTTCATCACTGGTCTGTAGGTTTGCCATCCTGTGGTGGCTGTGTGATCAGATGCTCAAAGCTACGCCACGACCATATCAATTTTCAGCAGGCTTATCTTGCTTTGCTGAGCAGGTTTGTGGGACTTTCCAGACTCGGAGAGAGAAGAATGAAAGGCCAGGCAAAATCTTTCACATTTTGAAAATTTGTCAGTGAAAACTTATGGAACACAGCAAAAATGTTGTCTGGTCCATTTGCATTCATTATATCCTGGTGCGGAATCCGTTGCTGGGGGAAGAAATCATAGGTGGTGAAGTAAAGGGCCAGTGAGGCTGAGAGAAAGCTGCCTAGCGATGGACGGACACAATACTCTGATGATGACCTTGTGAAGATGACACAGGAACACAGAGGGTTTTATTCACTTGTACATAAGGTTTCCATGACTCGGAGCGCACTTGACAACACTTCTCTGTCTCTGTCTCTCTCATGTATTTAATAACTCCTGTGAAGGATCAATACTCTTAAGAGGAAAATAGCTTTGCTTCGGAAAAGCAAAGGAATTTAAAACTATTTAGGCTCTGTTATTTTTACTTAGCAAAAAAATTCAGATAACAGAAATAACTATCTTGTCCGGAACATTTTTAGCCTTTGACTTATAAGTCTGTGTGCTATACATTGATCCAATGATCCATAAATTTACTGGACTAAAAATGAATTTTAATGTCTTTATTTTGAAATTTCCCATCAGCGTTTATTTCATTTATTTATTTATTACTAATAAATTTATAGGGAGCTCCTCCAGCTGGCACAATATCCCATAATATCCCATAGTCCAAACACAGCAATCCACATTGTACAATTGCTACCAAAATCCGTCTCAAAACATTTCCTTTTTTCTTGAGCGCCTAGATATCAGCTCCCCTTTATTCACTTCCTCACTGTGAACCATTATAGATATGCTGTATAATACACAATCCACTATATCCATTTGCATACAATTTTGTTGTTCACTCCCCTCAAGTGGGATTGTGCAGTCATCAATGCTGTCAGCTCCCCGTTCTCTCAGGGAATCATGATTCTGTGAATGTGAAACACCTTTGACCTGTAGTTCAGATGTCACGCTCTACTGAACCATGACTTGTTACTCCAGTAAGTTGGTTGCCCATTGGGATGGCCTTCAAACTCTTGAAGGAGTCTGTTTAAGCAATAACAGACACTATCTAATTTTATTTCGGGTGAAGATATACATAAGCCCATTCCCATTTTACATTCATTAAATTCTTATTGTTGTATCCATACTCTTGTTATTTCTGTTCAAATTCTTTTACTCGGTTTACGTAATCATTTTGCCCACCAACCTTCTCATCTATGTTAAAAAATATATATGTTGGGGGGAAGAATGACTGAAAATGCTTTGGGGGATGCTAGCGGAGTGTGTCTCTGGTGTATGCATTGACCCAGACTTCTAAGCACATCCTAGAAACCCAGGTGGGGGTCATGGAACACCGGGGCATTGAGTACTGGATCTTTAAGATGCAAGGGATGCTCCAGTCCAGAGGCTACATCAGTGATATCTGATGCAAAAATGCACTGGGTGAACTGGACTCTAGCTGAGACAGAATTATAACGTGAGAATTTAAGACAGAAGATTCATGGTGTCTGTGGAAGCTGGTCAAACTGTTGGTAGGCAACCTTGGTCTTGCCACATCAGTGCCCTTTATGCTGCATTAAGATATATATTATTCCAGCAAACCTATGTGTGACATTCTCAATGAATATGATTATAAAATTTCCCTAACAATTAACCACCATTTTTTGCGTAAATAGCTTCCAGTCATGAATTTTGTATAAGTGGGTAATGCAGGTGACCTTCTTGAAGTTTGTTCTATGTTTCCAGTCTATAAAACCCAGGACTGATGAGCCTATAGGGACATGGAGTAGAATGAGGGCTTCTGGAGGGTGGGGTTGGTACCGATGTGGTAGGGTGGGGGTGGGGGTGGGTAAAAGGGAGCTGATGCCAAAGAGTTCAGGAAGGATAAGAATGTTTTGAAATTGATGATGGCAGTGATCGTACAATACTGCTTGATGCAAGTGAACTATGCACTGATATATCTGTATTGAATCCCAATAAAATGGCTTTGAAAAAAATCTGTTGACCACTTGGTGTTATATAAATATTTTCTCTAAATTATGGAATGCAATACTCCAGAGTCACAATCTTTACTCCTTGTTGAAGTGTTACTTTATAAAAGTAAGGGCAATGGATAATTTCAGATTCCTCAAGCCACAATAGTATCATTAAGTCTGGATTCCTCAAGAATTTGGAAGTTCTTTTCTGTGTTTCTCGATTTTCATGAAGATTTCTCTAGTATATTCCTGATCAGAATGGTCAGTGGTGGCAGTCAGGCACCATCTAGTTCTAGTTTCAAGGTGGAGGAAGCAGGGCTTTATGTAAAGAATTTGTACTGTCTAATTTCTTCCCTGATTCTTGTGGCTAATTCTTTCTCTTGAGTTCAATACGAATAAAGACCAATAGTTGTATCTTAGATTGCTACTTAAAATCACTAAAGAACCCAGAATCCTACCTGTCGACTTCTAAATAAATGATAATCTCTAAGACTGATACAAGGGAAGATGGCACACTTCCTAGCACCTCTATGAGACCCGAGAATCCAAATGCGGGAAAGAGAAGAGGGTTAAATACTGAAGAGGAGAAAAGGCTAAACAGAAGCAGCGAGAAGAGACCAATGTGTTAACTGGCCTGAGAGCGTGCAGACATGTTTCCTAAATAGTATCCCCTCCAGGCAGGGGTTTGACACACCAGTGACTAGTGACAAGAAAGGTGATAGTCACCCTTGCCCCTCACACCCTCCTGGGAGCCAGAAGCATGCCCAGCCATCACCCTCATCTACATATTCAGTGTTTTTTGTATCCACATGCCCAAATCCCATGCACTGGCCCTTCTCTGCCTAAGGTTCTAGCTATGTTTTGGGTATCAGGTACCAGGAGAAGGGAATTGAACGTGTGTAAACTCAACCTTATCAGATACGAAGAACATGCCATACCAAACACCAGCCACCTTTGGAGAGTTAAGAGCCTTTTCCATAATCAACTGTCCTATTCCCAGCTGTCCTCTCCACCTGAAAGAATTCCTTCTGCGAGCAAGCACTCTCACCTGAGTCATCCTCTGAGTGAGCATGAAATACGTTCTTTTCAGGGGCCCTGACCCTAGACAACATCTGGGTCTCCATCCTTTACCCATCTGTGTTAGGCTGGGTTTATTAGAGACACAAATCCAACGACATTCATATATGGGTAAGAAAGTTTTGTATCAAGCAATTAATCCCAGTCCAGATCAAGTCCACAAGTCCCTCTCTAGATTCTTGCAGCCTCATGCAATGATGCAAAGTCCAGGGAGATCACAGGCGGGTGGGTTCAGAGTCTTGTGGATCCAATGGCGGTGGAAGCATCACAAGGCTCTGGCAGGTCTCAGCTGTGTGGCACACCAACAGGAAGGTTGCAGCAGAGAAGGGGAGTGGTCCACCTCCAGTGAGACATTTAATCTTGGTGTCACTTCCCAATGAGGTCATCAAGCAGCGACTTGATTGGCAGGCTAAACTCCACCCCCTTCACTTCTCTATCTTCAAGACACAAAATTATGTAACTACCATACCGGCCCACCCCCTGCTCCATCAGTGATCTTTTGGTAAATGACAATGAAACCCGAAGAGTCCAAAAGTGAGGTACCGTGTACAAGACTCTTCTCTTGCTTGTTAAGAGATTAAATATTGAAGACAGACGACAGAGCAGAATCACCTGAACCCAGGTGCAAAGAAACTTTTCTGAATCATTCTTTTGTATTTATGGAAGCTTAGTTCTGAGTTCAGCTCCAGTTAAAAATTTTTCAGCATCAGGATAACGTGCACATGTCCACTGACAAAGAGGTAGTGGTTGCACATAAGCTGTATTGGCTGGGATGTGAACGTAGGTCTCCTTCATGGAAGACAGAATCTTATTGCTGAAATACTCCTGATGTGTAAAACTAAGAAAGACTAGGAAAACTAGGTGATCTACTTCCAAATATCGATCAGTGAGAATCTGAGAATCCTAAACACCACAATGGTTCAATCAGCAACCAAACTATGGGGACAACCTAGCCCCGAATAACATTTTATTAGACTGTGCCTGGGGCTGCCCTATGAATCAGGAGCTGACTTGATGACAGTTAACAATTATGGCAACACGTGAGGAAAGTTTACTTGCTAAGCTTCAACTTGTCAGTGACAATTCTGTAAAATGATATGTTAAAATTTTCCGGTAATATGTTCAAACCACACAGATAATTAGGCTGTGCTTCTTTCTGACTAAAGTAGAAAATTCTTCAAAGCATTTTGAATGATGGACTAGGACCATAAAACTGCATCTCCCGGGAACTACAAAGGGCAGCCTCGATCAGGACATGTGCAGCTTTATGGGCAGCACCTTGTCTTTATCTCTGTGCCTCCTCCTTTGATGTCACTCGCATCAGCCACATTTTTGAAGAGTGTCTTTAGAAGGCATGCGAAAATGTGGTTCTCTGAGCATTTTCATATAAACTCCCTATGGTTCCGAATTGACTTGAGTCATGGAAGTGGCTTTGGGTTTGGGATTTGGGGGAGCTATTTTCATGGTAGCACAAGATTGGTAAACTACACACAAGAGAGAGAGAAAGAGAGAGAGAGAGAGAGAGAGAGAGAGAGAGAGAGAGAGAGAGAGAGAGAGAGAGAGAACAAAGAACAAACCTACTGTTCTAGGATGTCTCCATTCCTTTGTGGGAACCAGGGAATTCTCTAGCAGCTATAGCTAAGGGTCACTTTAGCAATTGGAAACAATGATCAAGCAGCAAATTGTTGGCAGGGGAAATCCATACAGAAGGTAACTTAAATTGATGGCTTCTGTGGAGGCCAAGGGAATTTGAAACAGCATTTGCCAGGATTTTGCTTGGCCAAATCACCTTTATCAAACAATGTGATTCCCAAGCACTGTTCATGCATCAGGTAAGATACAGAAAAGTGGAATTAGGAGTTTCTAAATAAAAAGAAATTACCTTATATTGATGAGATGACCAACTTCAAAAGAAAAAAAAATCTCTACTGTATTGCCTCAATTTGCTCTAAAATTATCAGTATTATCTCTCAACTATCCAATATAGCAAGTTGCTAATAAACTTCCCAGCATCTTAACTATAATTACATGAAATAAAAGTTCACTTTTGAAATTTTGAAGTGAATTTAATTGAAATCATTTATGATACTTTTTTTGGCATACCTCCTCTGACATAGAGAGCAAGTGATTGACTGCAGGCAGGCCAGTCTCTCTTACCATCATGGAGTTGATGCCAACTCTTAGTGCTCTCATTGGACAAGTACACTGGCTTCACAGGGTTGCAATCCCCGCCCCGCCCCCTCCGCCCTAGCCCAAGGCTGTAAATATTTACAGAATGAGCATGCCTTATCTGTCACCTGAGGAGGGAGTGATGGATTTGAAACCACTGATTTTTCAGTGGGCAACTCAACTTTTCACCCAGTGGGCCACTGACCTCCTTCCTCCAGGCTGCAGTTGGCAGTCAGGACAATTGCCACAATCACCTTTCATGCCTATCTTTGTGGACAGCTCCGGCTTGGTCTTCTCCTTCAGCTTTCAGGTCACAGTCATTTCAGCCTGCTCGGGACTGACCACACACCAATTTCCCGATCCCTGGCAGGCTGAAACTCAACATCCTTGGCAGGTTATCAGTAAATATCCTGGCAGGCTGAAATTCAACATCCTTGGCAGGTTATACACGCAGTTTCAGACACTCACTCAACTAAGCTGCCTTAGGTCTCAATGTGGCCATAGTCTTGTTCTCTGGTACTAGCTCTACTGAGCTACTTTCAATTCCCTGCTTCTAGACTGGGCTCTTTTGACCCCTGCTATACACTGTTCTCTCTGCTCTTGAATCCTCTATGTCCATGCTTTCCTACCAGACTTGCTTCTGCCTGATCGCTGCTCATTCCTTACCTTGATGAGGATGACGTCTCAGAACACCAGTGGAATTCTTGGAACACCATTGGCCTTCCTCAATGCCCACACCTCTCTCTGTAGACTTTCCCGAGACATGTTAACCATATCTCAGAACTTACTGCACTCTAATGTCTTGTAGGGAATTTGCAGTATTCTATTCCCAGTGTTGAGTTTACCTGCACCATTTAAAAACAGTTGCTATTGAGCCAGCTCTGACTTTTCAGTGTACATCAACAAGCCGTTTTAACAAGTTGCCTCTTTGTGAATTCCAACCTATCACTATTTGTGCTACCTAGTGACTATATTGTAGGCAGCATGCATATCTCTATTATAAACATATTACATGTATATATATATATATTTATCACACAATGATTATTTAATGAATAAATGTTACTCCATTCCCCACCTCCCACACTATGTCTCAGTATTTCTGTCTTAAAAAAGTAGATATCAGTTTTGGTGAAAAAGGCAAAACAAATCCTAATGTTTTATTCCAACACATAAGTTTGAATCTTGCTAGTCTTATACTTTTAGGACATGACTTTCATGTTAGAAGACTTGGTTTACTTATCTGTAAAATACAGTAACGATTCGTCTCTTATATGGTATCTGTAGTGTTTACAGGAGTCCCCGGGGGATGCAAATAATCAATGCCTTTGACTGAGAACAAGTGGAGGTTGTAGTCCACCCAGCGGAGGAAGAAAGACTTGGAAAATAGGCCTGATTATCTACGTCTGAAAAATCGGCCATTGAATATCCGATGGAGTACAATCCTGCTCTCACCCACGTGAACTCACCGTGAGTCAAAAGCAAATCAACAGCCTTTTGGGGTTGGGGGTGGGGGGATCTAAATGTTGGATATTCTGTACAATCGTCATTGCAGTATTTGCAATCTGCCGGTGCCTAGTAAAACGATTCACCGGTTCCCAGATGTTCCGGACGCATATTCATCTTAAATGTAGCTGAGGAAATACCATCCCTTCCTCTCCACCAGCCGTATCCTGCCTTTATTCAGTTGCCAATTGGACACCTCTTACCCCAACCCTTCCAATTGGGCTTTGAGTATCATTGTCCAGAACAAGGGGTCCTTGTGGTTTGTCTATACATTATTAAATACTGTGAAAATGTTTTATTTTCACATATATTTTTATTTTGTGTGTGAGTGACTCACAATAGTAGTGCTAAAAAGGAGTGAAGGATGAGGGCAAAAACCAGGAATGTTTTCAAAGCAGAGGGACCCAGCCTCCTGGCCTCTGCCACCTTTTATTCCATAGCCAGTGTAAAGCGAAAGGAAGCCCCTTCTCAAATACTCAGCCCCAGTCTCCATGTACCCAGTGGATCACTGTATTTTGTTTAGAAAAGATCACTTTGTCTTTGGACTATGAGGACATGTCCCTCAAAAAAACCCACTGTATAAAACAGTCATTATCGCAACCATAGCGAGAAGATTGGGAGCGTATTGTGTGGCTGGCACTGTGTTAAGCACTTCATATGTGCCATCTAATTTAGATTTTATTCCCCAGTTGATGTTCAAGAAGGTTTCCGATGTTAAGAGTGAACTAATCCCCCAATTCTAATGTTTCCACAGAGAGAAGGAAAATTTCATTGCACTTTCCAGGAGGGAAATATATAGGAAAAAATGTTCCCAGCCTCTCTCTGCACCCTCCCTCCCTCCCTTCCGAGTTAGGTAGAGGTGGTGAAGGAGCACAGCACACTGGGACCAGAGGGGGAGCAGAGAGGATTCTGCATGAATGCTCCCCTTTGGATCCATCTGTACAGCAAGCAAGTGCACATTGGCTTTTGGTAAATTTACAGGGCGAAAACTTTCCTCTTGACTCTTCCAACAAGGACATTGATGGGATGGTAAAAAGGCCTTATCAGGTGGAGAAAGATCACATCTCTTAGCAACATTTCTAAATCAAACTAACGTATAAAGTTACCAACACTCTAATGTCTATTTCAGTCTCCTGTAGCTTCCTTCTTAATTGATTTCAAACTAGGGTAAGATATTTCAAAAGAGGGTGAGATAGAGACATTTTCTGCAACCCCGACCAAACCCTCAATAATCAAAGTTGTTTTAGTAACACATTTACTGAGTCTCTGAGGTGGGCACCTGGCATTGCCCCAGAATAAAATGACAAAACTTGAAGCAAGCAAATAGTGTTATGATGATTTGGTCCTGAGGTTATCCTTCTTTGGGGGAGAGAAGGCAAGATTGATTTTAAGACTATGGGCATGGTCAAAGTTCATGAGTTTAAATAAGCTTTAAACACACACACACACACACACACACACACACACACACACACACACCTGTCTTTACTTCTAAACCCTAACCTCTCTATTTTTCCTCCTGGAGAGAAAAAACATGGCTCTTGTTTCCCTCCTCCTACCATCTAGCCCCTTCTTTGAATTATTTCCTCAAGGAGCAGTAGACAAAAAGGCGAGTAATTATTGGCTTATTTGTTTGTACCAGTATAACGATTCCTAATGGCAGCTAGGTAGTGATTCTGTTTAGAGACTCCTGTTTCCAAAATCCAGGAACCTACAAGTATAGAGGAATATCTTCAGTCAGTTGGATTGACACAGTGGCTGCAATAATGGGGTCAAACAGATGCACAATAGAATGAAATACACACATTAATACACAATTAAATGATGCATTTCATTCTATTGTGCATACGGTTGGTGTGAGCTGGAACGGATCCCATGACCTTTAACAACAACAACAGCAAACACCTAAGGGGCATGGGAAGAAGTGGGTGTGCGGGAAAGGATGGGTGACATTAGCACAAGAGAAGAACCGCCAAGTGTGTAGAACAGGCACGCGGCCTTTAGTTCGCTCACGGATGAGGGCCAGCCTGGCTATCAACGGAAGTAATTGGGCTTTGGGTGCAACGGGCAGAGGAAAGTTCGAATTATTTTCATGGAGGTGAAAAATACTTTTAGGGCAGTGCTGGTCTATGAGTAGACGAACAGTATATGTTCCTTCACAAGAATGGTACTAGAAAGAAGACAGGGGGAACCTGCTCAAGAATGGGGTGAGGAGGAAGCTTGCATCTCCTAGGAAGAAGGCAAAGTGCATCCAAGAGCAGATCTTTTACATCATTTACATTTCTCATTTAACACCATCTCCTTCTGAATAATAATTAATAATAATAAAAGTTGTATTACCATTTCTAATTTTTTTGGTTTCTTTGTTTGTTAGGTACCTTCAAATCAGTTATGTTCCACCTCAGGGTAGCCCCATGCGAAACAGAGCAAAACACTGGCTGGTTCTGCACCATCCTCACAGGTGTTGCCATATTTGAGCCCATTGCTGCATCCATTGTGTCAACTCAGCTCCTGAAGGGTCTTCTTTTACACTGCCCCTCCACTGTGCCAAGCACGATGTCCTTGTCCAAGGATTGGTCTCTCCTGATAAGATTCCCAATGTATTTGATATGAAGTCTTGCTATCTTTCCTACCCAGAAGAATTCTAGTTGTATTTCTAAGACAGTGGTTTTCAACCTGTGTGTCGCAATCCCTTTGGGGGTTGAACAACCCTTTCACAGGGGTCCCCCCGATTCATAACAGCAGCAAAATTACAGTTATGAAGTAGCAACAAAAGTAATTTTATGATGGGGGTCACCACAGCATGAGGAACTGTATTAAAGGGTCGCAGCATTAGGAGGAAGGTTGAGAACCATAATTCTAAGTTATTAATGTGTTCTCTAGCAGTCCATATTACTTTTAATATTCTTCACCAGCACCATAATTCAAATCTATCAATTCTTCTGTGGTCTTCCTTATTTAATGCCCAACTTTCCTATGGATACAAGGTGATTGGAAATACTACAATGTTGGTGAGGTGTACCTTATTCCTCAAAGGGTTGTCTTTGACCTTCAGCAGTTCAGAGAAGTATTGCAAAGCAGATTCACCCAATTCAATATGCTGTTTTCACCATTTGTCTGTCAGCTGGTCAGAGTGTGGTGGCTTGCATGTTCTGTGGTTGCTGGAAGCTATGTCACTGGTATTTCAAATGCCAGCAGGGTCACCCATAGTGGATCAGTTTCAGCAGAGTTTCCAGACTATGAACAATAAAGAGGACTTGGCTCCCCAGTTCAGAGGAAGGAGTCTCTGGAAACCTTATGCAAAGCTTTGAAACAGTGAGAGATACTGCCACCTAATGAATGGAAGCAGCACGCTGTCAGAGACCGTTTCAGAGGATGGACCCTGTTGGTTTTGAATATGCTTGAAATGTGACTGAAGAGGAATGTTTCTAGGAGGGGAGTCTACCATGGTAACATGAATGGAGTAAAGCCCAAGGAAGTGGAGCCTTCAGGATCCTCAGTTCCTGATGGGGCACAAGTCAAAATAGGAGGAAAAACTGCACACACGCACACATACATACACTAATCTCCTAATCATCGGAACTTGGAATATGTGAAGTATGAATCTAGGAAAATTGAAAGTCATCCAAAATAAAATACAACTTATTAACATCAATATCTTAGGCATTAGGTAGCTGAATTAGACTGATATTGACTATTTTGTTTCTGAAAATCATAGAATTTATTATGCCAGGAATGAAACAATCAAGATCAATGATGTGGCATTCATTGTCAAAGATGACATTGGAAAATCAATCATGAAATGTTATGCAGTCTGTGATAGTACTATATTTGTCCGCCTTCAAGGAAATCAAACAAACATAACTATTATTCACATTTATGCATGACCCACAAAAGCTACTGTTAAAGAAAATGAAGAATTCTACGGATGACTTCTTTCACAAATTTATCAAACAGGAAATAAAGATGCATTCATCATTATTGGCAATTGGAGTGCAAAAGTTGGAAACAAAGAGAAGGGACAGTAGTTGGAAAATAGGCCCTTGGTGATAGAAATGAATGTGGAGATTGAATGATAGCATTTTTCAATGCCAATGGCCTAATTGCAAATAGCTTTTCTTCTTTTTTTTTTTTTTAAACAATGCAAACGGTGACTATACACATAGACTTCTCTAGACTGGAAGACACAGAAATCAAATCAACTGCTTCTGTGAGAAGAGATGTTGGAGAAGCACAATCAGCAGCTAAATTTACACCAGGGGCTGACTGTGGAACAGGCCATCAATTGCTCATCAATTGGAAGTTCAGGATAAAGCTGAAGAAACTTCAAACATTGAATTCAGCCTTGAATCTATCACACCTAAATTTCCAGAATATCTCAAGCAAAGATCTGATACATTGAACACCAATGACAGAAGACCTGATGAGTTACAGCATCTAGAACATCAATCATGAAGACAGCAAAAAGTGGTTCATAAGACAGGAAAGAAAGAAAATATCAGAGTAGGTGTCAGACGAGACTCTGAAACTGGCTCTTATTCATAGAGCAACTAAAGCAAATGGAAGAAATGATGAACTCAAGGAGCTGAATAGAACATTTCAAAGGGCAGCTCAAGAAGACAAAGACTAATATAACGAAAAGAGTAAATACCTAGAATTAGAAAATCAAAAGGGCAGAACACACTCATCATATAACTTACATTGAAAGAACTCAAGAAAAAATGCAAGCTTTGAGCTGAAATCTTGAAAGATACTATGGGCAAAATAGTGAATACTGCAGGAAGCATCAGATGAAGACAGAAAGAATACACCAAGTCACTGGACAAAAAGGAACTAATTGACATTCCATCATTTCAAGAGGTAGCATATGAGCAAGAACCAATGGTGCTAAGAAAGAAGGTCAAGCTGCACTGAAAGCAATAGCCCAAAACAAGGCTCCAGGAGATGATGAGATACAAACTGAACTGTTTCAACAAGGTGGAAGCACTCACTCCTCTCTGCCAGGGAATTCAGAAGACATGTACTTGTCTAACTGACTGGAAGAGATCCATATTTGTACCCTTTTCAATGAAAGACGATCCAACAGAATGTTCAAAATAAAGGACAATATCATTGATATCATATGCAAGTAAAATTTTTCTGAAGATGATCCAACAATGGTTGCAGTAGCCTATTGACAGGGAGCTGCCAGAAGTTCAAGTTGGATTCAGAAAAGAATATGAAACCAGAAATGGCATCACTGATGTCAGATGGGTGTTGGCTCAAAACCGAGAATACCAGAAATATGTTTTTTTGTGCTTCATTGAGTATGCCCAGGCATTTGACTATGTGGATCATGACAAACTCTGGATAACCTGAAAAGAATGCAATCCCAAAGCGACTCATTGTGCTTCTGCAGAACTAACACGTGGATCAAGAGGCACCTATGGAAATAGAACAAGAGAATAATGCATGGCTGAAAATCAGGCAAGACGTACATTAAGCTTGTATAATCTGTATCTCTCACCACACTTGTGCAATCTGTATTCTGGGAAAATCATCAGAGAAGCTGGCTTACATGAAAATAATGTGACTTGAGGATTGGATGAAGACTTACTAGTAACCTGAAACATGCAGATGACACAACCTTGCATGCTGAAAATCAGGTGGAATGGAAGCATTTGCTGATGAAGATCAAGAATTGCAACCTTCAATATGCTTCCTTGAGCATACAAGCAACCAAGATGAAATCTTTGAACATTGTCTACATACAAACTGTCAGATCTTTGTAAAGTAAGAATATCTCAGTCATTTGCATGTTCTATTGAATTGAAGAAATGCAAACATTGAAATAACTTTTAAAAATTCATATACCTTGTATTCATCTCTCCTAGGCCCTTCAGATACAAATGTTTGAGTTACACCTAGAAAAAAATTCACTTTTATATTTGGGTTGGTGGAGTTGAATTAAAATTCAACCCTACCTTAAGCTTTTTCTCAAAACACCTTTTCTCAAAATTTCAAAGTAATAAGCAATAATTAAGATACTGGTTCATTTGTACCAACATAGTGGTTTTTATAAAAGAGAATCCATCATGTAAAACTATTTATTTTTATACAATTCTTGGGAGGTAACCATGCAGTGTCTAGGCATTGCTGCATCTAGGTGGCTGTGGTCACTGTCATCTCCATGAGAATGATAATCGAGCTCCTCTAGAGTCGGATCCTATAGAAAGAACCCAAGATAGACCCGAACTTCCTACGTATAGAACGAAGATTGTACAGAATTGTCCTCCTTTTTAAAAAACTGTAAAAGGTAGGTCATATTAGAGCTGAGCTTACAAGGAGAATTCCTGGGGAAGTGAACTTTTCTGACCACAGCCACAGGTACGACCCCGAGGAGTCAATGAGATAGCCCTCTCACCCCAGAGTCAAGAAGAAATTCAAGTCCATTGCCATTGCCACTGGCAGAAGGAGTTCCCTGGGTGATTGGCACAAATTGATATCTTGGAAGAACTGTAAAGAAATGCCATTTCCAAAATTAAATAGCCTGAGTCTCTGTGGTCAGGAGAGGGGTGGCAGGTGGAAAGCCCTATCGCAGCAGGGAACTAGTTTGGCATTTAGCTCAGTCACACTGAAGCCCCGCGCATAGTTGGTTATAAAAAAGAAAAGGCAGACAGAAAAATGTATTCCATCACATAGAAAATAAAACCTACACTGCGTACCAATCAGACAAAAAGGAACAAGCACTCTTTATGCACCTTTTTTTTTTGCTTGTGTCATATTTCCATCTTTTAAAGAAGAGATTTTTTGTTTGTTTGGAGGAATCATCTGGTGTGATGAGAATGTGAAATGGGTCTGTCTGTCTGTCCTGGAATCTGGGTTGAAGAGCAGCTCACTGTGTCTGCAGCCTTCTCTGGGAAAGGAAGGGAAGGGAGCAGGAATGCCGAAAGTTCGCTCTCTAATGAATAACATCTTGGCATAAAAGTTGCCAGCTTTTCATGCTGCCTTACAAGGTATTAGGGAGACACAATACACAGGCAGCTTTCAGAGACCGAATTTGGCAGCTGCAGAGTCAGTGTTCTCTGTACTTAGATGTGAACTTTGTTCTTTGTTTGCACGCTAATTGCATTGTGTCAACAGAAGCAATTTCTGTTAGGAAGAAATATAATGGTGATTTATCAATGATGGTCTGAATCTATGTGTCTTTGAAACGTGAGAAATGCTGCAATAAATTGCTGATGTTTAAAAACATTGAAGAAAGCTTTTTGAAAATGAGATGTGTATTTAAATTATCATGAAGTAAGTGGTGATAGTTGAAAGAAGTAAAGATTTTCACTGAAATTATATTTGGGGGTGGGGGTGGCTTGCCGTTTTGCAGGGGTTTTGTTTCACTGTAGACATCTGGTGGCGTCCAATAGCCGTGTTTACTTATCAGGCATAGCTTTGCCTTCCTAGTTAGCACCATCTATTGCTAAAGAAGGTTCTAGCCGTCAACCAGAAGTTACAACGCTCTAATTTCAACATCTCTTCACTTTGCCTTGACTGACACTGCTCAAAACTTTCTGGTTTATCTATGGCTATGTAATAACAACACTTAGTAATTTAAAATAACCCCTTTTCATAGGTTCCCTGACTTGTGGGTCAGGAATTTGGAAACGTGAGTGTCAGGATATAGGGGCTGTTTTTTCTTAAGTCGGGACTTCATACACAAGTACATACAAGCTGTTCTTGCTGTCGTTAGTTGCTTTCCAATTGACATTCCTTGTATTTAAAAATAGTAATTCACATTTTATTTCTAAAAGGAGGGCACCATATACTCTGGTAAATTTGTATTAAATTTAACTTGACAAATGGAAGCTATGAAATAAAAAGCCACAGAATGGTCAGTCGTAAGGTCTGGGAAGGACACCTAACATTTTCTGTATTGGAACCCAGTCCACACACATATCCTTGCACTACAGCTACTGAGGAGTCCCTTGATGGTATGAACAATTAGCATACTTGGCTGCGATTGGACAACAAAGGTTTGTATCCATGCAGACAGGTCATGGAGTAAATAGGGACTTCCAAAATCAGTTATTAGGAATCCTAGAGAGCAGAATTTGACTGTACACCCAATGGGGCTGCCTTAAACCAGAGTCAACTCAGTGCTACTCTGTTTTTTCCCCTTTTTTAGCTATGAAGAACACTATTACTTTTTTAAGAATTAAGAAGCATGTAAAATAAATATTCTTTAATATATAATTAGCCAAAAAGAAGAAAGGTTCAGTACTCAATCCAAGAGACTAAGTTTATGGACTGTATTATTAAAGCAAAGATCTAGTTATACTAAAGACTCCCAAATCTATCTTTACATATATTTCTGTTTGGAAGAGTCTGAGACTCGCCATCGAAGAAAAGTAGAGAATTTTCCTCCACAAGCGGACAGTTAGATTGGAAAACATAATGAAGTGCCGACAAATAGGCCTGGTTGCCAAGCGGAGCCCAATGATGGCAGTTTATGTTAAGAGGTTCTCACGTTAAACTAAGCGTTGCAATTATTCAGTTTGACTTGGGCTGGACGGGCTCCAATTGGAACCTGGGGTTGGGCATCCCGCCTTTCCCAGACAGACAGCACGAATTGGCAGGAGTTCTGAAGGGAGCATCCGAAATGATAAAAGTTTTAGAGAATGTGACCCACGAGGAAAGGTGAAGAGAACTGGACGCATTCAATCTACAGAAAAGAAGACCAGAGGGACATAATAACTATTTTACTCCTACAGAAAGGGATGTTATGAAGAGGATGGGGACCAATTATTCTCATTAGTCGGCGGGGACAAAACAAGGAGTAATAGGCTTACACGGCAGTAGGGCAGATTTGGGTTAAATATCAAAATGGGTTTTAACACTATCAGAAGTTAGGGAACATACAGGAGGGTTTGGGTTAAATCATTTTTCCTAGAGACGACTGAGTTGGATTTAATGTGTTAGTAATTGAGATGGGTTTTAAATGATTAGCTCAAGTCCTCTGATATACGATAGCTTTGGTGTGTCATCGAATCCTTTCACATCACTTCATACTTGATTTTGGAGTTTATGTGAATGGGATAGATATGAATGTCTAGGGGGTTCCCATTGTACATCTTTACATTAAAGTGTCATGTGAAGAAACACTGCTCTTAACTGATCGTCAAAATACGTTTATTACAACTGCTATTAGAGAGTGCACAGTGTACTATTTCATAATTCATGAAATGTACAACTTCCATCACCCTTTGAAATGTTTTACAGAAACATAACACTCAATAATGTCTAAACAAGTGTGTGACAAGAACATTGAAACATGCTTCCTATAAGGAATAAAATCATATTAACTTGGGATGGATTTTTCTTTCTGTATTTCTCTCTCTCATTTACTGATTTCACTCAGGCTTTAGAAAACCCTTGGCACCTGGAACCAAGGAACATACAACCCCTCACCCCCTACTGAGGCTTATTGGAATTTTATCTGCCTAAAGATTGGGCAAGTTTACCTCATTATTTCTCCACTCTCTCATTGGTCACAAAGTTTGTAGCCCGTGATACATCTTTTCATGGAGCCACTGAGTGAAACAGCCAGTAATGAGCGTCTTCACAGCGACTCATTTAGTTCCTTTCACTGGAAGCGATGCATATTGCTTCTGCAGCACTTCACCTACTCCATTCAAGAAACCAGCAGACCTGGGAAGTTGCCATCACAAACTTTATTTGTTCCTGAAATCTCTTGTGTTATAAAATTATGTTTTGCTTCTAAACTTTGCACAATCTTGACTTTTAAAATAGGCTATGTATGTTTATAGGGGTGAGAGTGAAAGAATTGTAGGGATTCCTTTGGCTTACTTATATTTAAATTTTTCCTCCAACACCTTTGGCTGCCAATTATTCATTGAAATAAAACATAGTGGAGTAATTTTTATACATAAAAGTACTTAAATGCCATACTACGTTGATATGACCAGGATACTTAGAGAAAAATAGCATAACTAAAAATAAATTTGAACTTATAAATAGATTGCTTAAAGATAAGCTTTCACGTCTGACTGTCGATACTTTCAGGTGCCAGACTTGTATTTATTGGTAAACAGAGCCTAAGTTACCACCCAGACACTGTCGATGGGTAGGCACACCTACTCCCCCCATTGGTAGTTTATCATTTAATTTCTGTGAATTATGCTCATAAGAACATTAGCAGGATGTTTACATCAACATGCCTGGCCTACTGGATGACTTTGGGTACTTACGTAAAATATAATAATGAGTGATGGATTTTATATCCTTAAAGGAAAGAAGTGCTTACGAATAAATTGGTTCAAACTTCACTTGTTAGCTTGCTCATATGAGTCCATAATAACTATTAAATATTTAACATGATAACTATACTTAACTAGAATTTCTATGTGATCAATATCAATAGAAGTGTGGATTGGGGAGGTGGGTAATTAAGTAGTGATTTAAAATTAGCTTTGGCATTAAAAATTAAAATGAAGTTTTTCTAAATTTCCTATTCATAACTGAGCCAATTCCAAATTACTTTTACTTCCTAGCAATTATTAACCTGTTGCCATCCTCTGACTCATAGCACGCTCGTGTGTGTCAGAGTAGAACTCCGCTCATAGGATTTGACAATGAACTATGCTCATTTTGGCTGATTACAAGGCTGTTTCTCATACACACCTCTGTGTGGCCCTGAACCTCGAAACTTTCAGTTCACAGGCAAGTAGCTTAACTGCTTGTACCACCCTGGAATTTCTAATGGATTATTACTGTTGCTTAACTGTTACGACCATATATGTATCTTCTAAATTCCAAATCTTGTATTAAAAACCTTCATTGATCCACATTGACTACAGAACCTGCTCAAACTCCTATGTACTCTTATGTATTATCCCTTGATTTTTTGTGTATTATTATTATTTTTTAAATTATAAAGTGATGAAAATGTATTGCCTTCTATCTGGAAGAAATAAAATGTATAAACATCTAAAGTGAAAACTGTCCATAATTTCCACATTTAAGTCGTGTTAAATTCAACAAATATAGGTATCTAGATTTGGGTGTGTCTCCAAGTGTTACTTGAAACGGTTTCTGCCTGAAATGGTTTTTCCCCACTCAGCCACCTTAGGATAGATTTTTAGAACTTTAAGGTTTTAGTCACATCTTTTCCCTTTATACCATTTTTTGTGTTTTGGTTTGGGTGGAACTTTACACAATAAATTAATTTTCCAGTCAATGTACATGCATTTTGTTTCATGACAATCGTTGCAATTCTCTCAATTTACAGCCTCTTCTGTCCTCTTCCATGAGATCCCTACTTCCTGTTGTGCTCCTGTCTACCACTTTTGCCGTGTGGACTTAAGTGTTGCTTTTTGGTGTGTGTGTGTGTGTGATTACTGTCTTTCAAAAATCTCATATGTCAGATTATTTTGAAGAATACGTTCTCTAAATGCCTGTTTATTATTTGACTAAGGAGAAGGCTCATTTGCTCGCTTGGACTGCAGGCTGTCTAAGGGCCATAGTCCTGAGGGTTCCAGCCATCTTTACCAAACCAGTAAATCTGGTCTTTATTGTGACTTTACTGTGTTCTTTGTTCTTGTCCAACTCTGCCAAGAACCTTCTATTGTAATCTTGTTGACACAGGTTGGTAGGTGCAGTCAGGCACCATTCCGGTTCTCCTGATCAGTGAGTTGCCCCTCCATTTGTTCTTTGGACTAATTGTTTCCTGGATTTTCTTCACTCTTCTTCGCTCTGTATAGGAATAGACCAATAGTTGAATCCTATACAGCCACTCACAAATATATATGTGTGCGTGGCAGACAATGTTTCTACATAGATATCTGGATGTGCTGAAAATACATCCATGTATGGAGTAGAGGGTACAATGGGAAAGGTTATACAAAGGTTAGCTATCATGAAACATCTTGAGGGACTGACCACTTAATGACCATAATAGCAGAGGATATCTGAGTTAATTTGCTATAGGATTATCCATAAAAACAATGTTCCACATTCTACTTTATCAGTGGTGATTAGGATCTTAAAGGTTTGTGTTGGGCTACTGACCACAAGGTTAGCAGTTCAAGACTACCAGCTGCTCTGAGGGAGAAAGATGAAGCTTTCTACTCCCATGGGACAGTTACAGTCTCAGGAAGCCACAGGGGCAGGCCTAGCCTTTCCTAGGGGTCCCTGTGAGTAGGAATGGACTCACTGACAGTGACTTCGGTTTTGGTTTCATGTGCAACAGAAGGAAACACTGTTTGGTCCTGGATAGCCTCACGATTGTTGTTTTGCTTGAATCTATTGTTGAAGTCACTGTGACAACCGTTTCCTTGAAAGTCTTCCTCATTCCCCTGATCCTCCACCAAGCATGCTATTCTTCTCCAGTTCTGGTCTCGCCTGAAAACACGTCCGAAGTGAGACAAAGTTTCATCATCTTCTCTTCCAAGGAGCATTCTGGCTGTACTTCCCCCAACACAGGTTTTGTACTTGCAGAGTCCATGGGAAGCTCAGTATTCTTCCCAATGCCGTAATTCCAAGGAGCTGATTGTGCAGCCTCCCACTTTCATTGTCCAGCTCTCGCATGCACCTGAGGCGACTGAGAACATCGTGGCCCAGGTCAGACCCAGCCTCGTACTCAAAGTGACATCTTGTCTCTCTGAAACTTCAAAGGTCTCAACGCAGCAGATTTCCTCAGTACAATAGGTTTTTGGATGTCCTAACCAATCATTAGCTTTGTCCAATGCAATACATGGATCCCGGACACCTAATGAGTTACGTATTCGGCTGCAAACCACAAGGTCAGCAGATTGAAACCACCAGCTGGCCCGTGGGAGAAAGATGGGGCATTCTATTCCCATAAAGAGCTATAATCTTGGAGACCCACCAGCCAGTTTTAGTTTTCCTATAGGTAACTCTGGGTTAGAATTAACTTACTGGTGGTTAGTTTTTATAACGCAGTACATCTGTAGGTTTCATTTTTCTGTGCTCTTTTGGATAAGTTTTTGATGTGCATAGTAACTAAGTTTTAGATAGTTCCAATCATCTAGTTTATTTATTATTTTTACTGCTTGTCCACTTTGAGTTATAATTTATGCCTTTCATTAGAGCCCCCGAAGTTTGCCCTTATGCTTTTTCTCATGATTTTTATACTGTTAGGTTTTACACATAGGTTTTTGATCTATCTTGAGTTAGTTTTTGAGTATAGTGTAAAATATGGATCTTGTCTTGTTTTTCTACAAACAGAAATTCAGTTTTGTCAGCACTGATTGTTAAGGAGAGTAATGCTTTCCCATTTAATGGACTTTGGTCCCTTATCAACAATGAATTATTCATAGTTGGATGGATTTATTTCTGGGTTCTCAATTCTGTTACATTGTTCTATGTATCTGTGGTATGGATGCCATGCTGTTTTGACTATTGTGGCTATAGAATAAGTTCTAAGGTTTTGAAAAACGAGGTCTCCTGTGGGGGGGCTTCAAAATGTTTGTGAAAAAATGTAATTAAAACAGAATGGAGTTTTCTCACAAGCTTTTTGAATATCCTTGTATTTTGTTCTTTTTCTTCAACAGTGCTTTGTTAAATTTTCCATGTAAAGTTGATGATTCATTTTTGTATAAGTCTTATTCATGACTAGTTAGGTTTATTCTTAAATAGTTCATCTTTTTTAGGGTTACTGTAAATGGAATAGTTTTCCTTTTCAGAGTTCTTGTTAGGGCAGAGGAACTTGACTATTTTTGTATGTTCATTTATTACCTGCCACACTCCTGAATCTTATTATTAGTCCCAGTAACTTTCTTGTACCATTTTTGAATTCTGTATGTATAGGATATAACAATGCAAAAGGGATAGTTTTACTATTTTTTGACAAATTTCTATACCTTTTCTTTTCTTTTTCTTGTCTTATTGCTGTGGTCCGGACTTCTAGTACAATATGGACAGGGGTTGTAATAAAAGCATCCTGTCTTTTTCCCATTTGCTAGTGGTTTTAGCCTTTTTTTATTGAGAATGAGACTGAGTGATAGTTTTATGTATATTCCCTCAGTTACGTAAAGGCATTTCCCTTCTATTCCTATTTTGCTCAGGATTTTTATCTGGAATGAGTGTTGGCTTCTATCAGATGTCTTTCTATTTGAATTTCTATGATTATGTGGTGTAGTGCATTGATTTTTTGAAATGTTAATTTATTCTTAAATACCTGGTATGAATTCACTTGGTTATGATGTATTATATTTTAAATATGTTACTGGATTCTCTTGGCTGCAATTATCTCAAGAGTTTTTGTGCCTACGTTCATGAGGGATATTGCTCTGTCATTTTCTTTTTTATTGAAGACTCTGCCTAGCTTTGGTATCAGGGTGAGTATCAGCTTCCATCTATCCTCCAAGAATGAGTAGTGCCACTTCCAAATTGGATGAGATCGCAAGTGTGGTGGCTGTGGCTGGTAGTGGGAGCGTGGTCATTGTCGTCCTCTGGTTTGGGTGGGTAAGTGATGGGTTGGCACATGCAGAGTCATCCTGATGCTGTCTGTTGCATGGTGGTGGCTACGGAGGGCAGGTTGGCATCTATCGGGTACATACTGACTTCCTATTGCTCAGTAGGGGCAAGAAAAGAGGTGGGGCATGGGGGTAGCAGATGGGTGCACATTAGGTGTGCTGTTGTCCGCTCTCACTGGATGGAGCATGAACTGAGGGTATGCTTATGTGCACACATGCCATTTCAGGTGCCATCTTAGTAGTGCTTTCTCTAGGGTCTCTAACTCCTAGACATAAAATTTCTCCATATTGTCATTACATCCTTTAAATGCTGTCTACGCCTCTATCTATATAGGTGGTGTGAACCCTCTAGGCAAAGGTGTTGATATCATACCCTTGGTAGCTCACACAGTGACTGCATTAAGTAGGTTTGATAAATTTGGGTGGATGAATAATTAATGATTTCCTCCTTTGCAGAGATCTGTCAACTCACAACCATCATTGTCGGACATACCACTCTGCTAAGAAGAGGAAACGACCCTCAGCCACTAACTCAATCATGCTGCTTGGGACCTCGAGTGACGCCGTGTCAGGAAGGGTGGTGGGCTACAGGATTTCCGTGGGATGGTTGTTTGGAGGTAGATCATCAGGCCATTTTCGAGGGTCCTCTCCAAGAACTCAAACCTGTAACCTTTAGTTATTAGCCACGTGTGCACACCATTTGCACCACCCAGAGACTCTCTTCCATCACCTAAGTCTTGGAACAAAGGAAAGGCATCTTGGAATTGAGTTCCTTCTGACTAGCTGGCTTAATTGCTTGCCCTTGCAATTTAAGTCAGGTTTTTCTTACATAGAGATGGAGTTTATGAAGCTCATTGAATTATTGGATCATTCACTTAAAAGTTAGTTTGTTAAAAAATCTGTTTGCCACTGATATAGATTCAAAATAGTTGATAGTCAGTGAAGCTATTAACATGCTTTAATTTTTACAAACCACCGGCTCTATGATTTTGAGGTTTATGAACATCAGAATAGAGGTTATTGTATGCAGTCTCGATCTAGTCAGGCATACCTGGACCCATTTCTGTGGCAATAAATTCCTACAGCCACATGTTCGAGGTTGGTATACCTCTGGATGGTGCCACGTTTGTTCTCCATTCACCCAAGGGGCTCCCTGAGGTCCAAAGAGCTTTAGATACCTGCTACTTTAAGGACTGACCACTCCTTCCAATGGGTGGTGAGCTTTCAAGGCATGAAAAAAACATTCTGCTCAGAATCAGGAGACGTGGGCCCTTGCATTCATTGTGTTGGGCCACAAACTTCACAGTTTTCCTGTAAATGACACAGGTTTCTATAGAGGACAACATGACTCTGTTCTTCCACTTCCCCATTTGCACCACATATCCGCAGTTGTCTCTTGCATCTTGACCATTGACGATTCTGTTTTCCATCGAATGTTGACCTCTTCTCCTGCCTATGATTCTTTGGCTTAAGAGAAGTACATCCTTCTGTAGACATTGTTCATATCCTGAGTGCTTCCAAGACAGCCATCCTTATGAGAGCTACAAAATGGGATATCAACAGAAATGCCCAAGAGGAGTGTTTAAAGCACATACTTTTGAAAGTAACATTCTAGACCCCCTGGAGGCTGAGCCCTCACCATCTTTGCATCCTCTTTGGACCCTCTTTGGAACCCTGTGCTTTTTAGAGCTGGGGAGGGCAGGGTTTTTTGTGGTGCCTACGAGTTCATGGTGTGTAAACCCAGAATAGCAGAGGCTAGCCACACAGAGCATGCCTTAGAGCTTACGCGAGGAACTGCATGTACCTTGCACTACAGATGTGCAGAGCCCTTGCACTAGACAGCTTTTGAATGAGACAAAGACTATTGTGTACTTATGGATTATTTTCCTCTACGGGAAAAATACCCTAGTAAGCATTTTTGACACATGGACTAAGTACGTCTGTGTAGCAGCTGGAATGACACAATGCACCCTAATAGCTTTTTTTCAGGTTTTTTTTCATACTATCCACACACTGCAATGCCCCCCCATGCCTGCCCCTCCCCTGCCCGTGCTCCCCCCACCACACGCACCCCACCAACCCCAGGAGGACTTGCTAACACACCGCGACCCTGGGGATGCTTAGATTTGGATATTAGGAAGTGGAATAGAGGATGCCCTTGAATTCCATGAATGTTATTCCAAAGAATCCCTCGTCAGATGTGTTCCTTAGCACCGTTCGTTCCTTGAAAAGTCAGAGTGCGGCAGGCATGAGGGGGCTTCAGAAAGGTCATGGGCAAAAGGAATGCAAAGACAATGGGATTTGCTCATGAACTTCTTGAAACCCCCGAGTATGCGACCTGACTTTCCAATCTGAACAACAGAATGATTTCCGGTGCTAAGGTATCATTTCTCTATAGCCCGTTTCTGTGCCCTCCCAGGGGTACAATCCACCGAGAGCCACAAAGGTAGTGCTGTGTCACAAGAAAGGCCACATGGCTGCAATTATGTTGGAATTAACACATCAGCATTATGAAGCTCTGAGGAAAACACATTTCCCAGATGCGTTTTTGTGGCTTGTAAATTTGTAAATGGAGTAGATGAAACAATGACACACTCTCCCCCACATTTCTCCTTGAATATTTGTGGGTTTGTTTGCCATGTTTGGACACAGGGATATGAAAGAGAGGTAGGGATGTGTGTGTAGATGCGTATCATTTGTGAATAAAGTGTAAATTGAACATGCCATTGCTCCAACAGCCGTGATATAAATGCTTGATGTTAAAATGCAATTCTCTGCAAGTGACTGTCTTTGTGGCTTTGTTTATGCCATCTTTGTGCGTTTCAGTGCTGCTGAGGGGTGTGTGTGGGGGGGGGCAGCAAGAGGAGAAATGCCTAGTGTGAAATTGGAGAACTGAAGAGTTTTCATGGCAACGTTCTTCTCCAGCGGATTCTTGAAACAAGCCACAGGAACATCACTTTCCATCGACCCAGAACAAAGAGTTAAAACAGGTCCTGTTTTCCTTTGTTCTTCTATGGCAAACTAACCACTTCAGCTTGGATTTCAAGATGCATATTTGCTCTCTTGGTCTTGTAGACTTGAAAGTGAAGTTGAAATCAATCTCAGATGGATTATCTGTGTGATATAAACATGTGGGCATGAAATGTATGGAGCGTACATATGGCAGGCCCATCTGATATAAACAAGTGGGGCTGAGAAATATACATGCATGCCGTGATTGATTTGTGAACTGGGTATGTAAATGGAGCTGAAAGCCCTTTTTCAAGCATGACCTGCCATAGGCAAACAAATATAAATACACAATAATCCGAGATAACACAAGAATAACATCAATTAAAACAATTATGACAACTTGTAGTCATCATGAGGTATTGTTTCAGTTCTATCTTAAAACAGGAAGAGCTTCCAATTGTTCTTAAATCGACTGGTAACTGATTCCACATTTGCGCAGCCTTGACACAAGGGGGTTTTGTCCCTGACTTGTATTCACTTGAGGACATGTGGGGCTCCAAAGCCTCAGCAGGGAAGTTACGTTGAGCCCTCTGTTCGGCTGTAACAGGCTCAAGTGGGATTCACTAACAATAAGATACTCTCTTTATTTGTATACTCTATTATTGGTCTATTGTATATATTTGTATATTTTTACAGTATATCATCATGTACTGATTATATATCTATATAGATATATAATTTCCTTATGAAGTTCAAGGATAATATTCTAACTGTTAGCAATTTAGTGATAGTTTTCATGTTCACAAACCCTGGGATGTAAAACTGGCAAATCTTTGTTAAACAACTTCACATTATTTGGTGACATCATTGCGTTCAATGGAATGTACAGTAACTTCTCTATATTAAGAAAGGCAAAGTATTTCTACAAATGCATACCGTCAGAACAACAAATTATTTGGTGCCCGTGCCTGGGTGCTAAATAAGCAAGTGGATTGCCATATGCCCAGGGCAGCAACAACACCCAATTTTGAGCCCTCAGCTGCCCTTCAGTCGCTGCCATCAACTGGTCACGACTCTGGGTGGGGTTGTCAGGACTGCCAGCATTTCTGGGAGCAGACAGCCTCATCTTTCTGCTAGGGAGCAGCTGGTGGGCTGGAAGGGCCTACCTGTGGTTAGCGGCAGTCGAATGCCTACCTGCAGGGCCGCCAAGGTCACTTTACTCATCCACACGAGCATTTCATGCATGTGAAGCCGGGTCTCTGCCCGCACTTTCATTATTGCCATAGCTGTTTCTCGGTTACTTAAGAGATGGTTGAAACCCCTACTCTGGGACACAGCCACGGAGTTCTCCAGCGACCTCTGCCGTGGCGTTTCTCCTTTAGGCCGGTTTGTCACAGGTTACATGTTGTTGCTGTTGTTAGGTGCCTTCCCATCAATTATGACACGCAGTTATCCGATGTATAACACAGGAAAAGCCGGCTTTGGTCTGCACTCGCCTCACGATTGTTTTCCTTGAGCACCGTATGGTAGGCACCATGTCAATTCATACTGTAGAGGGTCTTCCTCATTGTCAATGGCCGTCTACTTTACCAAGCACAATATTCTTTTCTGGAAAAGGGCAAGTTTCACCGGAGTTTGTGTATAGATCTCCTCCTCTCCATTTCCCCCGCTCTGAGCAATGCAAACAAGTAATCAGCTCACTTGCTAAACCCAGTGTTGGAGGTTAATCTACCCAGAGGCACCTTAAAAGCAAGAGCTGGAAATCTCTTTCTGAAAAACATCCACCACGCAGAACCCTGTGGGTACATTTTGTTCTCTCTCTCTCTCTCTCTCTCTCTCTCTCTCTCTCTCTCTCTCTCTCTCTCTCACACACACACACACACACATACACGGGTCTTTCCAAGTTGGAGCATACTCCATGCTCATCTCTCTCCCCCAGGAAGCTGCAGGCTGGTGGAGCAAGAAGCATAAAGATGGCATTCATATCGAGTTCTCACCAAGTTCAAGTTGAAAACCGACTTGAACCATTTTAGAATTGACAGCTATGTGTTTAGCCTTAGAATTGCAGACAGTTTCTTCATATCGACATATTTTTTTCAGAGCAAGATAAAAAGCAATCACTGCTGTGCAGTTACAGCTCTTTAAAGCGAAAGATCGGAACCGAATTATCCTGACTTCGAATCTACATTGCATTTCTGGCTTGGCGCAGCAAAGTTTACCTCCTCTTGGCATCTGTCTACCTGCACTGACCCAGGGATGTGCTCTCTCCTCTGAGCTATTCTGCCCATGTGACTTCCTGAGCCAAGTCCGAGTCGACCATTGCATGCTGAGATCACTGAGCACATGCGCTTGTCTTTCTGCTCGTTTTGACTTTAAATGCTTCCCAAGAAGACGAAGTCTAATTATGGAGTTGACTAAAATTACCTATTTCCTTGGAATTCTCCATTGATTTTACTTGTGAAGATAGGATTTAATATCAATGGCAATGTATCTTTGTGTGTGTGTGTCTGAAATCCTCCTATGTACAGTGCTATTCAATTTTGGAAATAAAAGAAAATGTATATTAAGTTGAACTTCTGTAGGAGACCAGATGAAACAATGTCTTTTGAAAGCTGCGGTGAGCCCACCAGCATCCAGCACAGGCAGGCAGGCTGGTAGTCTAATGGCTGGTGAGCACGGAAGCAGGTTGACCAGCAGTTGACTTAGCTTCGGTGGCCCCTGGTGCAGGTCAACGGCCACTGTGAGTGGGAAGAAAAGCTGTGCTAGCATCGTCTCCACAACCTGCCTACATTTCTTTTCTTTTTAGACCTTCAATTCAATACATATATATGGGTGTGGGTATGTGTATATGTCTATGTGTGTTTATATACATACATAGACATACACACATATGTATGGGTCCTCTTCACTTCTTTGAGTCTACATTTCTTCATATTCAAAACAATATACAGGACCAGTTGATGTCTGTCTACGGGCTCCTCTGAAGCCAATAGTCCATCTGTGTGTACTTATCTGGGGCTTCCAAATACCGATAGATCGTAACTCCCAACACTCACTGCCAGTGAGTCAATTCTGACTCATAGTGAACCTACAGGACAGAGTAGAACTGCTCTTATGGGTTTCTGAGACTGTGAGTCTTAGAGGAGTAGAAAGTCTCTTTCTCCTGAGGACTGGTTGGTGGGTTCAAACTGCTGACCTTGTGGTTAGCAGTCCAACATGTAACTATAACATCACCAGGAATCCTATATTATTTCTAATGGGGTGAATATAATCTATTGGGATGACTTACCTTTTTCCTTGGGACAAAAAGTAGGGGAGTATAGTCTTGAAGTCTCTGACCAAAGATCTTTGTTTTAAAAGGCAGCACGCACCACACATCAACCAATCGTCACCCAACCCAACACAGCAGCTCATTTTAAACGATACCAAGCCAATTAGCTGAAGCAAAGATGGGACTGTTGCTCTCGACTCAATTCTAAGCAGGAGAAATGCATTTTCCGTAAAATTCCAAAAAACACACAAAAAACTTAAATAGTCTTGCTGGGCTATGAACAAGGCAAGTAGAGCTGAAATAGGGCAATCCAGGTAATTTCACAGAAAGTAAGATTACTACACTGCAGGAAGCTGGTGGGCAGAAGGAAAGCTGTAAGATGCCACTGAGTCAACTCTCAACTTGAGTAACCTAATGTGACAGAGAAGAACTGTGCACATAGGGCTTCCCTGGCTGAACTCTTTCTGGGAGGGGATCACCACTTCTTTGTCCAGTGGAGCTACTGAGTACATTCCAACTACTAACCTTTCAGTTAGCAGTCGACGGACACTGCATCGTTGCATCATTGGGCAGGGAGGGGATGGGTGGCGGATAAGCTGGCTATAAACCTGGGAGGATGTTCTCAGATGAACTCAGGCTTGGGCGAGACTATCAAACTCCAAAGCCAAACCCCATGGCAAGGAGTCAAGTCTGACCCAATAGGACAAAGTAGAACTGCTTTTGTGAGTTTCTGAGACTGCAAATCTTTCAGAGTGTTAGAAAGCCTCATATATTCCCCATGGAGCAATTGAAGGTTTTGAAGAGCCAAGCTTTTGGTTCTCAGCCCAACCTATAGCCAACTATACAATCAGTCTGATAGATGAACAGATATAAACATGCTGTCTATCTAGTAAACACATTGCACATCTGAACATTGGATGAGAACATCTGCCATCTGAACAGCATCAACTTGGGTAAAACTTAAATGATAAAGTGAAACCAATGTTACAGATTTCCAGTGAAGCTGGGCATACTTTTATTTGATGGAAAGCCAAAGGAGTAAACACCTATTATCATGTCATAGTATAAAGTGAAAATGTGAAATCAGCCCTCTGAAAGCTTCCACCTGATCAAACCTCTTGATTTGTGGGCTCTCCCCCGCCCACCCCTCTCTCCCTGACCCCGCCCAAAGTGCAAGTTCCTCCCAAAATATTCCTCTCAAATACCAAACAGCTTCTCGATATGCAACAGACAAATGGGTTGCAAATCTTAGGGCAAGAAATGTGGCTGTCATACTTTCCATTGGCAATTACATCTTCAGGTCACCCGAGACAGAGCTAGGAGGATCTTTGGTCCAGGTCTCCAGAAGCAGCCGTGCCACGAGGATTCATGTGTGAGTGATCAATGAAGTAAGGCTTCCAGGAGAAACAGGTGAGGGAACCAGGGAACAGAGAGGTGAAGAGGAGGAGGCCAAGCATGAGAGTGATTTTAGGCATAGTTTCAGCCTCAGTTGATGTAGGACATGAACTAAGTCAGAGAGCATTCCCTGAAGTACGGGAGGTGGCTGTGCATGCGCCCACGGGCCAGGCCATGGTTAGGGAAACCAGGAGCCAAAGGAGAGCTCTGAAGTTTATGAGGAGTTATGGACATAGAGGAATCTGTGAGAATAGACTGGAGAATTGTGTCCTAGGAAATGACCCCAATCAGTGACTATCACCTACAAACCTATCACAAAACCAGGATTGGAGACAATTTGCAAACACCAAAACCAAACTCACTGCATGAGTCAATCAGGATTCAACACAACCATCTCCAGCAGGGTAGAACTGTTGCTGTGGGCTTCTGAGGCTGTAAAGAGTTATAGTCTCATCATTCTGCAGTGGAGTGGCTGGTGGTTTTGAACTGCCGACCTTGGGGTAGGTAGACTAATGCATAGCATTTATGTCACCAGGCTCCGTTTGGAGGTAGCTTGGGTTTTGTTTTGCTAGGTTAGGTTTTGGAGCCAGACATTTGAGGTATTTCCTCTGAGCCTTTGACTTCCTTACCAGATGTATATAAACTTGAGCATGTTACTTAAGTCTCAATTTCTCATATATAATGGCTCTGTATTCACCTTTGAAAAATATAAATAACAACATTGCCTCCCTCATGGAATTGTTTTGAAGTTTACATGACAGACAGTGTCGGTGTCAGTTCAGTGCCCACATATAATAGTTAATAGATATTGGCTAAAATGAGTATTGAATTTCATTATGCTTATTGAGTTATCATTGTGTAGAATGTATCAGAATGCATGCAACTTGTGTGGATAAGTTGTGCTGGAACTTGAGAGTAAGCATACGCATTCCTTCTTAAATTCTGATCCCTTAGTATTTTAAACATTGTTTGTGAATTATTCAAGGAACCAATTCAACTGTCTGCCTCAGTCCCGTTATGCTTGGGGAACACAAAGGCCATTGAAGCTTCAGTCTTCCGTTGCACAAATCACAGAACTGTTTCAGACCAAAGTTTCTCATCGAGTTGCCGAGACAGCTAACAAGATAGACTCTCCTTCCAAAGTCTGTTTTGATGCTATTATTTTGTGCAAGTTATTCGAAAGCGAATCAATCAGATAAAAATAAACTTTGAATTATACTGACGTTTGTTTCTTTCTAGCCTAAAACTATTCCTTGGACTTCAATTAGAGGTACAAAAATAGGAACACAAACTATTTTGTTGAGGCGTTGCTCTGATGTCTGTGGTTTGGGGTTTGAAAGCCGGCCGGGTAGGCGTGAAAGGTGAGTGTTAACTGAAAAAGAACTCCAACGTTTTATCATTTCAAAGGCATGTTTGCAGCCTGGAGGGAAAGTTGAATGGCTCGTTTTGACCCACATGAAAAAAGTGTTGAACATGAGAAAGCTCTCTATAACAGGAGTTGTAATAAGTGTGTTGACAGACACCTAACTTCCTTAAGATACAGTCTTTGTAAAATACACTGATTCCATGTTAGGGGAGTTCTCAGGCTCTTAAAATATGCTTATCCCTTTAAAATAGATATAAAAGTAAACAAAAAACAGGATAATACAATTAGATTATTTAAATTGCTTGTAGGTAATTATATAAATGAAATAATATTTATTACCTGATAACTATGGTCATATTAAAATTATTAACCCAGCTATAAAATTTACTTATCTCATGGTAGTTCATTTTATAGTCAAGAAGAATCTTATAGGGTTCTGAAATAATACTAACTTCTGCATGTATATATTAAGTTTGACAGTGATCAGATTAGCAAGTCATATCTAGACTAAAAATATTTGCCATATTCTCAGCTTGCTCTTCTACACATATATATATGCACTTATGTTTAAATGTTTAGAATATGAGAAATTAAACATACGGTATGTATTTTTTCTTTTTTTTAAATCATTTTATTGGGGGCTTGTACAACTCTTATAACAATCCATCCATCCATCCGTTGTGTCAAGCACATTTGTACATTTGTTGCCATCATCGTTCTCAAAACTTTTGCTTTCTACTTGAGCCCTTTGCATCAACCCCTCATTTTTTCTTCCCTCCTGCCAAAATATATATTTTTAAGGCTCAAAATGCAAGTAGTCCGAGTCAAGCCCTGCAGTGGGAGTAGCACGGGGCTGCCAACCGCAAGGTCAGCAGCTGGAAACCCCCAGACGCTCCCCTGGCAGAGGGCGCAGCTTCCTGCCGCGGCACAGTGCGCAGGCTCAGGAATTCTGCCATGCGCACAGGTCACGGAGAGTCAGAATGGACACAACGGCATGACAAGTGAGATGAGTTTTCCTTCCTTCGCAAGATAGTCCGCACACAGCAGACACACATGAACACCTCCTTCCCGGATTGTCACTAGCACCAGAGAGCACTATAGCATTTGAAAACTGGGATGGCCTTGCAGGGGGCCGGGGGGGGGGTCAGATTTCAAATTAAGATTCTAGTCTAGGAACGGTGGGAAATTCAGGTTAGATATTGGGAAACAGTGCTACACTCAAAGAAGACACGGGGAGAGAACACCAGTGACAGGAGTGTTTATGCAATCGGGCGTATGTATGGATTGTGATAAGAGTTGTCCGAGCCTCCATTAAAATGATAAAAAAACAAAGAAGTGTTTATGAAGTATAAGTATCGATGTGGAAGAAATCTCATCGTTGCCAAGGTTTCCATGGAGCAGATCAAAACCGAGATGAGGACTACACTGATGCACTCAGAGCCACCCTCCCTGCCCCCCATGCTTAAATGAGTGTTGCTTTAAGTGGCTGCACTGGGAGATCAGGCCTGGGGAGATCGAGCAGCAGAGAAGCAGGGTGGATAAGCGTTTCTTGGCAGAGCCATTAGCAGGACCAAATGGCAGAAGTGGATGAAATGAGTGTCTTAAAGGTATTTCTGAGTACAATTATAACAGGACTTTTAATGTCAAAATTCCAAGGAAATCAATCAACTATAATTGTCAAAAAAAGGGAAAAACAGTATCAAATAATAAAGAAAAGTAAATACAAAGAAAGCATCATAACTAGGTCACCAAATACACCATCTATCATAGTAGATTATAAACAAGTGAAATTTCCCTACTAACATCAGGCAAATCAGGGAGCAAATAAGCAAATAAATAAACAAACAAATAAAGGATATGATAACACATAGAGTGAATTCTTAAATTTTAAGACTATAATCACTAAGGAGATAACACACACACAAGTTAATGTGCAGAGCTAGAGAGCACTGACGTAGATAAGTAAGTGCTGTTGGAAACACAAGAGAAGACTGCAAATCAACAGAACGAGAGAGTTTGACATACTTTTGAGAGTTAACAAATCACGGGCAAAGAAATGAATGGATATGTAATATATAAAACGTTGCTTTCCAAAATGGGACAATGATAACATTCTCTGGGGGATACCGAATTGAGGGGGGGGGGCTGTAAAAATAAATACCTACACTATCCTAGATCAGGGGTCTGCAAACTTTTCAGATGGAAGAGACAATTCTGTCCCTTACAGCACTTTAAAAATTATTCTAGAACCATAAATATAATTTTCAAAATAAGTGTAATTGCCATTATCTGAATAACATCCTTTACAATTTTTCAGTTTTACGTCAGAGTCACATGTACATACTGAAAGAGCTGTATATGGCCCTTGATACCCATTTTAATACCCTGCACTAGATTGCAGTGGCTGTTGGGTGATGCTTCATTGGTGACAATCCACAGTGACACCATGTGCAAGATGTTCTATGTGGACTATCTAGTACGGTGGGGGTGGGGTGGGGTTAATTGTTATTGAAATACTGACCTTTTTTTCCAGAAAAGAGGGAGGTAGGTCAGATAACTTTGTGAATCAATGATTTAAATTAGGAAACTATTTGAATAGACAAATAATACTACTACTACTTTTTTCTGGAGGTGTTGTTGGGTCAGCATTGGATAGTTAACCACAAGATTAGAGCTCCATAAATCATAGCATTGTGAACGAGGGGGAGTGCAGAGTGGGGACCCAGGGCCCATCTGGGGGAAATAGACATCCCTTGCAGAAGGGCTGTGGGAGGTGATGAACCAGTCAGAGCGTAGTGTAGCAACGATGAAGCATACAATTTTCCACTGGTTTTTTAATGCTTCCTCCCCCTATTATCATAATCCCAATTCTACCTTACATAACCGGCTGGACCGGGAGGTATACACTGGCATATACAGGAACTGGAAATATGGGGAATCCAGGACACATGAGCCCTTCGGGAACAGTGGTGGGAGTGGCGATATCAGGAACCTCCTCCCTGGAGGACGGACAGCGGAGAACTGGATGAGGAAGGCGTCGCATGGTGTAAGATATGATAAAATAATAATTACTTATCAATTACCGAGGGTTTCGGGGGAGGGGGGAGCGGGGAGGGAGGAGAAAATGAGGAGCTGATGATGCCAGGGGCTTAGGTGGAGAGTGGGTGTTTTGAGAATGATGATGGCAGCATATGTACAAATGTGCTCGACACAAATGATGTATGCACGGATTGTAAAAAGAGTTGTATGAGCCCCTAATAAAATGATTAAATAAAAAAGATGAGAGTTCCACTCACTAGCCACTGCAGCAAAAGCTGAAGGTGTCTGCTTCAGGAAAGAGACACAGCCTCAGAATTCCTCAGAAACGCAAACCTAGCCTGAATTGACTGGGTAGCAGTTGGTATGTGTTAGGTTTCATGATGAACAATTTAAATATGAACATATTATTGATTATATTAGTAAATATAATAAAACTTCAACATTATAGCTCATAAACAGTAATATTCTGACACATTACCTGAAAACACTGTCATAAACTTAGAGTTAACAAAAATATAAGCAGGTATATAGGTTTTATTTTCTTTATTCTTAATACTAATAAAAATAGTAATTATTGCTTTCAAATATGAAGGAGAAATGATGATTATAGGAGATCCAGTAAATAATTATAGTAAACATTGTTATGTATCAAAATATGTGGGAAGTTCTCAAAGTTCTAATTAGTTATCCATTTGTAGTACAAAGGGGTTTTGGTGTTAAACAAGAAGAAGTGGATTAACACAAGCTAACATTCATCTTAAGGTTCAAGAAATAAAGATAAAACAATAGTAAAAGAGAAAGGCATTGCTATGATGATTACAATGACAAGTAAATCTGAATTGTTTTCTTAAATATTGACGATTTTTAACTAGCTTCTTTTAGCAAATAAAGACAAAAGACATATATTTCCAGATTTAAAGGAAATTAAATTTATGTACAGAAATATGCACCATGTCATACCAATTGTTTTGAAAATGTGATTAAATGGTTAATACTTCCAAATTTCTAAAACACAAATTTTCCATTTAGTAAATATTTATATTTTTGTTTTATTTCTGTTTTTATTACCCCATAACTTTCATTTCTATGGTTACTATAGGGTTAATATCAACTACTTTGATCCACGACAATTATAATCTCTGTCTTTTTACCCTGGTGCTGTTTATTGGTGCAAGATTTAAGTTTTCTTTACACTGAGGTATGATCCATACTGAAGGCGGAAGTGTTTGATCTTCATTGATAAATACTTCATGTCTTCCTGACTTTCAGCAAGCAAGGTCAAGGTCGTGCCATCTGCATATCACGGGTTGGTAATTCTTCTTCTTCTAATCCTGATACTATATTAGTGTTCATGTGGTCTGCTTTCAGGGATTATTTGCTCGGCATACAGGCTGTATGTTGAAAGGATGCATCTTTGATGCGCACTCCCCCACCCCCACTGATTTTCAATGAAAAATGACCTAGCAATCACGATCAAGTGAGAGTTCTTCTAGTAATGCAAGACTGATTGATCTTTTATATATCAACAATGCAATGCACTATGCCAGCCAGCTAAAAATAAAATCCAGTAGTTTTATCAATTGATAAAACAATAATTTAACACATCCCTATACTTACTCATGCCCAAACTCAGAGAATCAGTATTATAAGGGAACATCAACCTGATGAAGAGGAACTACAACCAATCTAAAGCTAATAGCAATGCAAAGTCTCAGTGCTTTGTCCTTCAGATCAGGAATGAGGCAAAATGTTTGCTTTCACCACTCTTGTTGAGCACACTGCTGGAAGTTCAACTAGCAATTATGAAAAGAGAAAGAAGAAAAGACATGGATAGTGAACTAAAAGAGGGAAAATTGTTCTTATTTGCAGTTGATATTATTGTCTATGCAGAAAATTCCAAGGGAATATATACGTAAAATTCCTAAATTATAAGTGAGTTTAACAAGGCTTTGGGATATCAGATGAACACTGAAAAATAACCTTTCTATAAAGTATTAATAGCTGTAGAAATATATACTTAAATCACAATTATATGTGTGTGTATTTATTAGTTTCAAATAAAATTAAATATTTGGTTATAAATCTAACAAAACAATATAGGCTGTCTATGCTTAGAATCCTAAACTGCTTATGAAAGAAGTGAAAAAAAACAACAACAACAACAAAAAAAACAAGCAAAAAAAATCCCAAAATAAACACACCCTTACAGATTGGAATACTCAAAAGTGTCAAGGGTAAAAGTTTTTTGTAGAAATAGACCAGCTGATACTAAAATTTAGAGGTCTTGGTTGTGCAATGATTAAGTGTTCATCTGCTAACCAAAAGGCAGAGGTTTGAATCCACTAGTCACTATGTGGGAGAAAAAAAACCTGACCATCTAATCCTGTAAAGATTACACAAAATTGTATACCATGCCACCTAAGAAAATAATGAATATTCAAAACACTTCTTGAATACATATCACATAAAGGACATATGAAGGGGTACCCAAAAATAACCAGCCAAAAGCTCCGCTGGGCAGGGCTTTCATAGTAAGCATTTTCCCCGGAGGTGAGCATCAAGCAACTCAATTCGAGTTAGTGCACCCATGTTTTTACCTGGGAAGGTTCTCTTCGGTCACAGTGAAATTTTTCATAAAAGTAATTTCGCTTGAATCTCATTTTGTGATGGCTGATTAAAGAGAACAGTGTGTGGCTGTGAAATTTTATTTTCCTCCTTGGGACAAATGGATGTGAAACACAGCTTACAAGGATGGCGCTACGGGACAAACTCCCTAATGGACGAAAATGTTGACAAAATCCGTGCACTTGTGCTCGAAGACAGACGACGGAGCACGGAAGAGATGGGGAAGCCATCCGACTAGCTTGGAGCGCGGTTCAGCGAGCTTTGAGGGAAGGTATCAGAATGAGAAGAGTTGCTGTAACATTTCTGCCTCGCGTTCTGACGACCAACAAAAAGAACGTCAAGTGGAAACGTGACGTGCTTTGCAAGAACAGCGCCTGTGCGACACAGACTTTTATTTCCAAAGTCATCACTGGTGACGAGACATGGGGCTTTTCTTATGGCTTTGAAAGTGAACATCAGTCAAGCCAGCAGAAAACACCATTGTCCTCTTGCCCAAAAGAAGGTCATGAAGTGAAATCAAAGATCAAGAGGGTGCTCGTTTTTTTATTGATGTGAGGGAGATAGGGAATTTTGGAGTTCATTCTACCAGGTCAGATTGTCAATCTACCTTTCTATTTAGAGGTTCTGAAAAGATTGTGTAACCATGTGCAACAAGAACTGCCTGCTCTGTGGCAGACAGGGCACTGGTTTTGCCACCACCTCAATATACCTGCTTGCGTAGCCATCCTAGTTTGCCAGTTTTTGGCAAAACACCAACATGCTTCTTTTGTCCCACCTTACTCACCTTACCTCACTGCGTGCAGCTTCTTTTGGTTTCTGCAAACGCAGAGGGACAGCAATTTGGTGACGTAGAAAAGATGAAAAACAAAAAACAAAACAACAACCAAAAACCGAGGAGGTACTGTCAGCCATCCAACAGATGAGTTTGAAACCTGGTTCCAACAATGGAATCACAGATTTGACAAAGGTATTAAGTGTAATGGAGAGTTCTTTGAAGGTGATAAGGTTGTTTTGTAAAAAAAATTAAATACATAGCTTTGTTTTTTGTATCTGACCCTCTTATAGCTGACCCCTTTTGGTTGCAAAAGGGAGGAGAATCCCACTCCTCACCAGCACGAGGCCTACTGCCATAAGATAGCGGTCACATAGTTCTCCATCCTCCATCATTCTCTACCCTAGTGAGGCGTCAGCAGTTCCCCTCAAAACACGACTTTTTCTGCTAGGTTTGCTCATTGGTTACAGTGATCACCCAGAACTCCCAGACAATTATAGGGCATATTAGGGAAGTTACAGGATGAGAAATCATTAAGATTTTTGTCCCCAGAAATGCCTTTCCTTGGCTAACAGCCAAATCTCTCTCTCTGGTTCTCAGCCTTTAGCCATGAGGTACATTGACCTTGGGCTCTATGGGCCAGAAAGCCAGTCCGTAGCTCTGCCTCCTGGGCGCATAGTCTAACCATTGCTCCTCTGCTCTGTCTTCTAAGTCTCCTTGCCTGGGCATGGCACAGCCTCCGCTGCCCCCACCACTCGAGGCAGGAATGTCCCACGGGAAGCCCTTCTTTCATGATTTTTTTTAAAGCTTCTCACTGCCATGCACTTGAGTCTGACATAGCGACCCTATGGGGCAGAGCGGCTGTGCCTCTGTGAGATTCTGTTTCTCCGGAGCAGGCTGGTAGTTTCATACAGCAGTCCATTCCACCCCCAGGGGCCCTCTCTGCCTCGATGGTGCTGCGGATTCTGTTTCTCGGCTCCCGAGATGGCTGTTTTTATACACAGATGAAAAGCTTTGGTGGTGGTATGGCTTTTGCCTTTCAGGAGACTATATCTCCAAGAAAATCAAGGATGGTGACTTGGGTCACAAAGGTCGTAGAGAGGCCTAGTGGCTAAACATTCAGGTATGAGCTGAAAGGTCTGCGGCTGGAACCCACTAGCTGCTCCGCATGAAAAAGATGGGGCTTTCTGCTTCTATAAACAGGTTCAGTCCTCAAAACTCACAGCGGCAGTTCTTTCCTATAGGGTGGCCAGGAGTCAGCATCTACTCAAGGTTTGTGGGGTATGTTTGCTTTTTGTTTTTCTTGAGTAAGGTGGCCGATTATATATCGGGTTGCTAACTGCAAGGTCAGCAGTTCTAAACCACTAGCCACTCGGCAGGATAAGGATGAGGCTTTCTACTCCCATAAAGATTTATAATCTCAGGAACCCACAGGGCAGGTCTATTCTGTCCCATAGGGTTGTGCTGAATTAGAATTAACTTAATGGCAGTAAATTTGCTTTTTGTGAAGTGGAGACTCTGCATTTCAACCATAATTCTATCTATAGCACAACAGGGAATTCCCTCCAACATGTGATTATAACCACAGGCATGGAAGCTAGAATTTACCATAAATTACAAAGGGGATTGTGGCTAGAAGGATCATATTAAGCAATTGACTAGCTCTCAATCGTTTACAATGGATGAGCCTGGAGAATATCATGCTGAATTAAATTAGTCAATCACTGAAGGGCAGATATTGGAGGAGACCACTATTGACAAATAATCAAGGACAAGTCTTCACCAACAAAAATGTTTTTAAAAAAAGGTTTTATTTACGACTACTAGAGGTGGGACAGGGAGGAAGGGAAGTCCCTGACTAAAGCAGAAACATGCTATCTTGGGTGAAGAGGAAGACAATCGACAATAAGAAGGTGGCCGGCAAAAAAATGTTTAGGCCAGGAAAGACACTGGGCGAGAATAAAACTTAATGGCCACAGAGGTAATGATTGTTACATATACAACCCTACAAGAATGGTGACCTACCATTTGTTCAAGGAACACTGATGGTGCAATCCACGTGTCTGGCATTTTGAAACCATCGGCAGCTCTTGGGGAGAAAGACTGGGCTTGCTGCTCCCGCAAATAGACACAGTCTCAGAAACCCACGGGGGATTGCTCAGAGTCACTATTGACTCAATGGCAGTGAATTCTTAGTTAGCACTTGTCCACAGTGTGCTGCTATGATTCTGGAAGACGGGCAGGGTCCCACATGGCGAATAGGCTCTCACAGGGTGTCCAAGCTCAGAGCAGACTAGGGGGAGGCCTAGGCTCCCCACTTATGAGGCATTAGCCACCAAAATCTTTAAGAATAGGAATGGAACATTGTAAGTGATAGTGCTGGAGGGTGAGGCCTTCGGGTTGGAAGGCATTCAAAACATTCCTGGGAAAGAGCTTCCACCTCAAAGTAGAATTATCCTTAATGATGTGGATGCAGTAAAGCTTTAGGAACCTTCATCTACTGAAGAAGAACGACTCACAAAGAGAAGAAACAGCTGTAAACATCCAGTAATAATTAGATCCCGGATGTACAAAGTTTCAATCTAAGAAATTGAAATGAAACAGGATGCCAAAAGGAAGTGATGCTCAGCATTGGTGAGTGGAATGTGACTGCTGTTGACCAGTGTAAGTCAGATGATCATATAGTTGACTGCCAGGAATGGCAACGGCCACCAGAATAGATTCGCTTTCATTGTCAAGATCTATCTTGAAGTACAATGCATTCTGGATGACAGGATAATAGCTTCATGTTCACACACCAACCACTAACACTAATGATGCAGGAATTAAAAAATTCTATCAGCTTCTTCACTATGAAATTGATCAAACATGTAATCAAGATGCATCAACACCACTGGGCATTGGGAATATAGAAATATCAGAAATTCAGAAGCAAAATGGAAGAAACTGTAAAGTGAAAACATGGCCTTGGTGATGTAAAACACGCCGGCGATCTCGTGATTGAATTTTGCAACCATTGTGTTTTATCTATTGGGGAAAGGCATTTAATGGTGTGGATCAAGAAACTACGGATAGCATTTCCAAGAATAGGATTTACAGAGCAAGGAACGTGCTCATGTTGGAGCTATACAGGACAAAGAGGCAGTGTGTGCCGGAGTGACATCCTTTCATCATACTTATTCAATCTGTCTGCTGAGAAAAGAATCTGAGAAGCCGGGCTGTATGAAAAAGGATGTGGCATCAAGATTGGAGGAAGGCTTGCTAACAATTCCCAATATGAAGATGACACAACTTTGTTTGCTGAAAATCAGACATACTTGAAACACTTGCTGATGAAGAGAGAAGACTCCAGCCTTCGGTATGGATTGCATCAAATGCAAAGAAAATCCAAATCCTCACATCTGGACCAATTAGCAAAATCACAATAAAGAGAGAACAGATGGACGTTGTCAAAGATTCCATTTTACTTGGATCCACAACCAACACACATGGGAGCGACAGTTACAGAATGAAATCATGTATTGCACTGAGCACATCTGCTGAGCAAACCCTCTCTACAGTGTTGAAGAGCAAAGGTATCATTCTGAGAATCAAGGCATCTGACCATAGCATGGACAATCACCTCACATGCATGTGGAAGTTGCACAGTGAACAGCGACGTTTGCAAATGAACTGCTGCGTTAGACGAGTGGTGTTGGCAATGAAGGTTGTAAATGCTGTGGACTTCCAGAGGAACACATATTTGTCATTGAGGACATGCGTACACCGAAGATTCTTGAGAAACACGGAAAGTGAAACTACTTTTCACTTTGGACATGCCTTCAGGAAAGATCAGCCCCTCAAGAAGGACATTATGCTTAGTCAAGTAGAAGGTCAGCAAAAACAAAAAGAGAAAGAGCTTCAATGAATGGATGGACGAAGTGGTTACCACACTGGGCCCACGCACAGTAGCTGGAAGCTCGGGCACACCAGGCAAGGTGCTGTAGAGTGCTGCCATTCGTCAGAAGCGACACGGAGGCACCCAACAACAAGGAGACACATAGGCTGAACAGGTAGGAGAGGGAGAGTGGGAAGAGGTCTACCTGTGTATATGTAAGCATGACACAGGATATTTGTACATGGCTCTTTACCTTTACTCTAAGATAGTCATGAATGTGGTGGAGCACACAGAGGGCAAAATTATGAAAACTTCTTAGACAAACTAAACTCTTTTAAAGACAAACTAAACTCTTTGGAGGAATGACTTGATAGGACTGGGGGCACAGGATCATACCTCCAGGTCCTTAAGGTTAATTTGCATAACTTATAAAGACCATGTTCTCCACCTTACTTTGGTGAGGAGTAACTTAAAGGTTGATGAGCTGCCATTCAAGGTACAACTATTGGTCTCTTCTGTAGGAAAGAGGAGCGACGGAAGTCAAGGACACATGGAGGGAATTAGTTTAGTGGACTGATGGAGCTCATGAACCATCTCTAGAACCTTGATACCAGAAGAATGAGATGATGCTGGCTACAGCTAACTGTTCTGAAAGAGATCACATTTGAAGGTCCTGGGAACATTTGGGGGAGAAAAACCTCTTACTGGTCAAAAAGGGACTGGAAGAGCACTGGAGACTATGGTCCTTAGTCATTCTTCAGATCTGAAAATGAACTTACCTCTTTGGTTCAATTTTCAAAAAGATTATAGTTAAAGAAACATACCTGAACATACATGTTCTGCTACACCTAAGGTCACCCTGAGTCAGAATTGATTCTCATGCAACGAAAGGGCGTAGATTATTGACACAACAACCAGGATAGGACTATGCGGATTATGTCGATTGAGAAAAAAAGGCAATTTCAAGAAGAGGTAACATATCACATGATGCCATTTTATAATACTCTAAAAATGGGAGCATCATGGAAACAGCTAACAGATGACTGGTTTCAGGGAATAGGGAGAGGGAAAGACTGTGAGCTGACATGGGATATAATGGTAACACAAAGATGTTCACATTGGACTTCTGCAGTTTGACTACGGTGCTGCGAACCCACAAATCTGTATTTTGGATAAAATACACACAAATGAGTGTACACAACCAACAGTTGTGCAATCTGAATAAGACTGATGGATTATAACAATATCAGTTTTCTAGTTGTGGTGATATTATTTTGCAGTGAAGAAAGCTGGGTAAACAGGCAAGAATGCTATGGTATTTCTGGTATGATTCCTTGTATATTATTTTTACCAAGGAATGTATGCAATAAATCTCACTATAGAAAGGTTTAAAAATCAATCTTTATGCATCTTTTATGGTAATCATAAGGTCTTTTCCATTTATGAAACATTAATATATTTCCAAAAGTGAACCACCCTTGGCATTCTAGAATAAAGCTTAAATAAGCATAGCATATTAATTTTCTCTATACTACCAAAATTGATAGACTTGGTCTGTTACTATTGTTCATAATTTTTACAACAATTTTTATAATTGAGTTTAACCTGCAGTTCCATTTTGAAGCCCTGAAGTAGCTTTGCAAAAAATAACTCAGAAACTTTCCAGTTTTCTCTTTCTAAGTTCTGGTTCAGTTTACAAGACATGGAAGGTCTTTGAGGGTGTTTTTTAAGAAGAATTTATCATTACATTATCTGGATCCACAGTATTTTATGGAAGCAATTCTTTGGAAACCATTCCATTTTCCCCTTGTTTGATATTAGATTCAGTCTCTCAAGCTCTTTTTTTTTCAATTTTATCATTTTCTATTTTCCTAGAGTCTACAAAGAATTACCATCAGAAATATATCTCTAATTCTATAAGATATTCTGATCCAATGGTACGTGGAAATTATTGAACAATTTTCCTAATATCACATGCAAATAAAATCATGCTGAAGATAACTCAAAGATGGTTGCAATGATACATGAACAGGGAGCTATCAAAAATTCAAGGCAAATTCAGAAGAGAGATGGATCTTGACAGAAAGCCAAGAATACCAAAAAGATGTTTACCTGTGTCATATTGACTGCAAAGGTTATTTAACTATAAATCATAACAAATTACGGATAGCATTATAAAGAATGAGAATTCCAAACAGTTAGCTGTGTTCATGTGGAATGTTCATAGGCTGCTTGGTCATTGCTCAAACAGAAAGAGAAATCTACATGGTTTAAAATCAGGGGAAATGTGCATCAGCATTAGCATATATCCTTTCACCATACTGATTTGATCTGTATACTGTATCCAAGAAGTTGAATTGAAGAAAATGTGGGATGAGGATTGGAAAAAGACTCACTCACATTTCCATATACAGAGGACACAACTTTGCTGCAGGTGACGAGGACTTGGAGCACTTATTGATGAAGTTCAAAGACTACAAACCGCTGTGAATTGTACTGCAACATAAGGACAATGAAAATCCTCACAACTGGACCTACAAGCAGCATCATGATAAACAAAGAAAACATTGAAGTTTACAATGATCTCATTTTACTGGGGTTCACAATCAATCCCCATGGAAGAAGCAATCATGAAATATAATGACTTATTTTACTGGACAAATCTTCTGGAAAATATCTCTTTGACGTGTTAAAAAGTGAAGAATTCACCTTGAGCACTAAGGTGAGACTGAACCAAACCATAGATTTTTAAATAGTCTTCCATACATGTAAAAACTGGCCCAAGAAGAATGGACATGTATGAATTACGGTGTTTGAAAGTGATATTGAATGGACTGCCAAGAGAATGAAAAATGCGTTTAGGAAGAAAGGCAGCCAGAATGCTCCTCAGAAGTAAAGATGGTAAGACTTAGTGTCAAGTATTTGAACATATTATCAGGAGAGTCCATCCCCTGGAAAAGAACATCATGCTTGGCAAAAGAGAGGGTCAACAACCAAAGAGGAAGACGTTCAACAAAGGGGATTGACACAGTTGCTGCAATAATGGGCTCACCCATAGCAAAGGTCCTGAGGATGGCACAGGACGATGCAATATCTTGTTCTGTGATACATAGGGTCACTGTGTCTTATAACAGAATGGTTGGCCTCTAACTGTAATAGTTATGCTCTGAAATATTTTTTTACATTTTACTATTTGCATGGGAACAGTTCATTTCTCGATTCCATTCTACTCTACCGAAAATATATGTGTTCTTCTAGTTCTTTGGTTTTCCATGACCTCTTAAGCCAATGTGGATCGTTTTGAGACAATAACTTGTAGGAAACCTTTTATTTATTTATAGTGGAAAGATAGACAACTACAGTGACTCAAGAACATTCAGTATTTTTTATGTGTCAGTTTCTGTTCTGAATAAAAAGCATGATTTGATTGCTGAGAAATTAATGCTCTCCATGGCTGAATGACAAGGAAAACATCAATGATTGCAAAGAATGCCTTAGTAGTCAAGGGGTATCAGAAGGGAGGTCCTTGGCCCTGTATTCTACTTTTTAGTCTTTGAATTCTATAAAAATGCATGAATGACATTAATCAAATATACAACAATAATTTCATTAGTGGAATATAATGCCCATAGAAGTAAACCATAGTTCTAAGTATACTGTTGGACATAGACATGTGATTTTAAAATAGGATGAAGTCTACCACAGTCTTTGGATACAACAACCATAATTTTAAAGATTCATATTGCTTGTCTCTTAGATGCATCAAGGAAGAAGACAATTGAATTCCAAATAAATAAGAGCCACGCTAAAGAGAACAGAAGAATATATAGGCAAAATAATGAATTCAAAAATAAGAATGGGACAAGGAAAATAGATATCAAGTTTCAATGTAAATGTATAGTGATTAAATCATTGTGCTACTCATCCAGGGCTAAACAAATCACTGGACCAGTTAAAGTACTCAGAAGCACACATACGTATACAGAGGAGTTCAGGATAGCTTCTTATATCTGAGTTAGGGTAACAGCTAATGAAAGAAATGACAGTAAAGGGTGCCAGAACACCTGCAGGGCAGGGGTGGTAAAAGATGAAAAAGATAAAATTAGATCACTACTTCACACTATTTTCAAAACTCTATTACAAATAGGGAAATGTTTTAAATACTAAAAACAAAATTGTTAAAATCTTAGACAATAAGAATATATTTTGATATAGAGTTTAAGAACCTTTTCAACAACAATAAAAGAACACACTTAAAAGAAGAAATTAATTTGTCTCCACAAACAAATAAACAAAAAGAGCTTCTATACTCGCCCTCAGGAAGGGAACCCAGAAGACCATGGGTGCTATGGTGAAGTGTGGTAAAGAAATTAGATGGTTCCTGGCTATCAGATACGCTAACATCTGGGGTCTTACAGGCTTGTTTCCAAACAAGCAGCCATCTAAGAGAGATGTCCACTAAGTCCGCATGGAGGAAGCACACCAGCATCAGATATTGAAAAAGTGTCAATCGTACAATCTGAAGCCGAAGGAGGGGATAGTAAATTGTGGATTCTGGTTTACAGATGGCTATGGAGGACGGTGAAGGCACAAGATACATTTGTGAGAGCTACACAGGAAATAAGCCTCTGATGGTTCCCCTCTAACCATAATAGACGAATGGGAAGAAACCGGTTAAAAAACAGTGCGTTGGAGTGATGACGATAGGAGATCAAAATGACAATCCTGACTTGAAGGGTTAAAACCTTGTCAGTTGATCACCACTCTGATGCACGCTGGGCCTGATCTGATTTTCAACATATTCTGTGTTCTTCTTCTTCTTCTCCCACCCGCCCCCCCCCTTTTGGGGTTATTATCAATGTATTTTGTAATTGGGAGTAACTCTCTTGAATTTTTGTTCAATGATTTTCTGTTTTTCAGTATACGAAACCCAGTATTGGTGAACCCCTAGAGATAGCAAGTAGAATCCGGGTTCTTAAGGGGTACAGGTGGGGAGTGGGGTAAAGGGAACTGATATCAATGAGTCCAAGAAGGAAGAGAATGTTTTGAAACTGATTGCTGTAGCAACTCTACAGTACAGCTAATCTGATTGAGCCATGGAATGATGTAACATCTGCATTAGCTCCCAATGAAATGGTTTCAGAAGAAACACCCAAAGTCAAACAAACAAACAAAAATACCCTTTATAAAATAACAAATGAAAAACAAATTTAAACAAGAATCCAAATCCCTTTCCACCGCTTGTTGTTGTCCTTGCTCGGTGCTGTGCGCTGCTTCAGACCCACGGTGAGTGACTCCAGGCCCACGAGGAAGAAGCAGTGCTCTGCCTTGTTCCGTCCTCAAGATCCTTGCCATGTTCCCACCCATTCTGGCCGCCTCTGTGCCTGCGTAGCTCACTGAGGGTCTTATTGTTTTCACTGCCCTCTGCTTCACCACCATCCTCAGGGCTGGTAGGGGCCACCCAGTCAGTTACAACTCAGAGTGCCTCTGTGCACAGCAGAAGGAAACTCTGCCCTGTCCTGTCTTGCTTCATGCGTACACTTGTTCTTCTTCTTTTTTGAACATTACAGAAAAATGATCATTACTTGAGATTTACTACGTATCTCATTCTATAGTACAATTGCTACCACAATCAGTTCCGTACATTCGTTTTCTATGTCCACTCCTGGACATCATTGTTGGAGCCACTGTGTCAATCTATCTTGTTGAGGGCCTTTTTTTTTTTAATTGCCCTTCTGCTTTACAAAGTATGATGTCCTTCTCCAGGGACTGGCCTCTCCTGACAACATCTCCACAGTGTGTTAGTCCGGGTAGACTAGAGAAACAAATCCATGGACACTCATATGTGTACAAAAGATTTTATATATACGGTAATTGTTCATTAAGAAAGCATTCCAACCCAGTCCAGTCCAAACCAATAACTCTGACATTAGCCCATATGTCCTATACCGATTTATAAAGTCCTCTCCAGACTCACGAAACACATGCAATGACGTGGAATGCACGATGATCATAGGCCAGTGGGTAGAAAGTCTTTGGAGCCAGTGGCATTGTAAGCATCCAAGCGTGGGCAGGAGTCTCCATGTAGCTTCTCCAGTCCAGGCTTCTCTACATCAGGGTTGGTCCATACGACTTCTCCTCAGGGATGTCTAGCAGGGAGTCTGCCTTGTTGGTAGAGAGTCTGCAAGGAAGTGAAGTAGTGAATCCGAGGCTCTCTGACCTCCAAGCAGGAAATGCCAGTGTTTCCCCAGAATCCTCAGGGGAAGGCCAGGCCCACAGAAGCCTCATTGGTTATTTCTTAATTAACAGGCCAGGTCCACCCCTCATTCCTAAGCCTCTCAAATTGACACCAGATTATGTAACTACCACACAAAAAATTCAAGATGAAGTCCCGCCACCCTTGCTTCTAAGGAACACTCTGGCCTTACTTCTTCCAAGATAGATTTGTTTGTTCTTTAAGCATTCTCTGGTACTTTCGATATTCATCTCCAGTGTCATAATTGAAATGCATGGATTCTTCTTTGGTCTTCCTTAGACAATGTTTACCATCCACATGTATAAAAGGCAACTGAAAATATCATGGCTTGGGTCAGGTACATCTTAGTCCTCAAAGTAACTGCCTTGCTTTTCAACATTTTAAAGAGGTCTGTGCAGGAGATTTGTCCATTTCAAAGTGTTGCATCTCTTGACTGCTGCTTCCATGAGTATTGATTGTGGAAAAATCCTTGAGAACCTACCTCTTTTTCTCCATTAATCATCAAGATGTTACCTTTTGGTCCAGTAGTGAAAAGTTTGATTTTCTTTACATTGAGTGAAGGCTGAACACCTTGATCTTCATGCTTCAGGTCCTCCTCACTTTTGACAGGCAAGGTTGCATAATCTGCATATCAGTTTGTTAATGTCTCTCTCCAATGCGATGCCTCATTCTTCCTTTTATAATCAATCCAGTTTCCCTAATGATTTGCTCAGCATGCAAACTGAATGAGTGTGTTGTGAGGAAACACCCTGATACACTCATTTCCGAATGCCAAGTCATGCAATATCCCCTTGTTATGTTTGCGCAACTGATTCTGGATCCATGCACAATTCCATGTGAGATTCTGGAATTCCCATTCTTCTGAAGGCTAGCTGTAGTTTGATATGCGCCACACAGTTGACTGCTTCTGTATGAGGGGGTACCCTAAAAACTAGATATTTATAGAAAGCTAGGTATTTAATTTTTTTTTTTTTTACAAAAGAACCTTATCACCTTCAAAGTACTCTCCATTGAATTTCATGCATTTGCTAAATCTGCGATTCCATTCTTGGGAACATTTTTCAAACTCATCCGTTTGGATGGCTGACAGCACCTCTCTCATTTTTACCTTCACCTCTTTTATGTCGTCAAATCGCTGTTCCTTCATGTCCCTCTTCCATTTTCCTTAGCTACTCTATGATTAAGAATGAGTTTCAGAGACTCTTCTGATACCTGCTTTGATCTTGTCTTTCTTTCCTGTCTCTCTAATGACCTTCGGCATTCTTCATTCATGATGTTCATAGAGATATCTGCAGCTCATCAAGGCTTTTGTCATTAGGGTTCCAGATGTACTAATGATGCAGTTGGGATATACTCCAAGTCATACGTTGACTTTTGTGGACTTGTTTGTATTTTCTTCAACTTCAACCTAACTGTACATATGAACAAGTGATTGTCAGTTCCACAGTTTGCCCCTGCCTGGTTTTAGCTGCTGATATTGAACTTTTGCATGGCATTTTTCTACAGATGTGTATTCAATTTGGTTTCTGTGTATCCAATCAGGAGAAGTCCATGTGTCCCATCACCTGTTGTGTTACTGGTTTTGGAAAATCCCATCATTTGCTCTCCAGGATCATTTCCATCACCAAAAACATTTTCCAACTACTGCTCCTTCCTCTTTGTCTCTAAATTTTGCCTTCCCATCACTAATAATTATCAATGCATCCTGATGGCATGTTTGATCAATTTCAGACTGAAGGCATTGGTAGAATTCTCCAATTTCTTCAACTCTAGTTTTAGTGGTTGGTACATTCATTTTAATCATAGTTGTGTTGATTGGATTTCCTTGAAAGTGGATAAATGTGATCTGATCACAGATGAGATTGTATTTCAAGATAGAGCCTGAAATGGTCTTTTGGATGATTCATGCAATTCCATTATTTTTGAATCTGTCATTCCTGGCATCGTAAACCATATGATTTTTTGATTCAACAATGGCCAATGCCTGTCTATTTTAGCTCTGAAATGCCTCAAGGATAGATCTTTATTGGTTGCATTTCACTTTTGACAACTTATAATGATCCTGGACAGACTTTGCATATTCCAATTTCCAAGGATCGATTGATGTTTATAGCTATTTCTTCTCATTTTGAGGAAGTTCTGCCTCAATCATATTTTGAGTACTTTCCAATCTGATAAGCTCATCTCTAACAGTGTTCTGCTTCTACCCATCAGGGTTTCCATATCTGACTCTGTTTTGATGGAGTTTCAGTGGCTAATTCCTCAGAAGAGGGCAGTTTATTCCTTTTTTGTTGTCTGTTCTTAGTGTGGAAGCTCGGTTGGAACCTGTTCGTGTTTTTGAATGACCCCACTGGCATTTGGAATGCCAGTGACATAGCTTCCAGCATCACAGCAGTACACAAGCCATCACAGTATGACAGACAGACAGACAGACAAGTCGTGGAAGCATGATTAGCAAGCATAATATATGAATACACCCCTTCAATTGAAAGAATAAGACCTCAACAATAATAGAAGGTTCCCAGCCCAAGGACTCGGAATCAGAGGGAGGCACACTGCTCCCTGCTTTTCTTTTTTGGTGGTAGTAGTTTCTCTGATCTCTGCTCGTGTGTCTAATGGTTTTGATATCTCTAAAGAGATTTGATTAAAATATAACCGAATCCTGTAAATTGTATCGTGTCTCAATACATGGAGGTAAATGCAATGATAAGCCTGTGACTGAGAGGCAGTTATATTGAGGTATATACTTAATTATTGCCTGAAACCAAGACACACGGAGATCTCCAACAAAAGCTAGGCCCACCATATACTAAAAGAAGTCTGTGAGCTAGCACCCTGAATCCTGACTTCTAGTCTCCCAAACCCTGAGAAACTACATTTATTGGCCACAAAAATAAAGTGCTTTGGGGATGAATAGATGGAGATTTAAATGTCCTAATTAACTGTGCCATTAGGCTGAAATAGAATAGTTCATAGTGTCTCTATGTCTGGCTATCTTCATCTGTAAACAAAGGGGAATGTACTAGATGATTGACGACAGAGTTACCATCACGGTTATTTTAGTTTAGTCAGCAGATACATGTTTTGCTGTAAAGGAGATATCCAACCAGGCGCTGTCGAAGGGACTCTGGTACATGGCAATCCCCTATAAGTCAGAGCAGACCTGTGCTGCACAGGATTTGGAACAGCTGTTTTATCCCAAGTGGATTGTTGGACCTTTCTTCTGAGACAGTTCTGGAGTAGCTCCCACTTTCATCCTTTCAATTAGCAGTGGGTTGCTTTAATATTTGCTCTCCCCAGGAACAAGAACGGGCACTATGATTTTCCTGTTTTAAAGAGGAAGAAGCTAAGTTACAGGAGAAGCCAAGAGACTTGCCCTAGGTCGCACAATTAGTAAGTGGCAGAGCTGGGATTTCAGCTCAGATTATTCACTTGGACTTCAGAGTCTGCCACTAACATCATTGAACTCCCTGACATCAAATGGATGATAACTCACCATGATCAAATTGCACAGAGTGGAACTGCCCCTGTGAATTTCTGAGGCTGTAAATCTTTACAGGAGCGGAAAGCCTTGTTGTTCTACTGAGGAGAGACTGGTGGTCTTGAACTAGAGAGCTGAACCAATAACCGACAGTGTTTCCAAGGCTCCTTTTGCTCCAATCCTACTCTCACTCAGTAGAAATGCACCAGCTCATGTGCATATATCTAAGTATACAAGATGTATGCAGATTCATACAGTAATTGAGATTCTTTTCTAATGAAAAGATTTGGAAATTTGACATTTTAAAGAGCTCTGTACTTTGATTCTGTACATGGCTCTTTTGTCACAGCATTATTGAGCTTTACTCCAGCAATCATAAATAGTCCTCTCAAGAAGTATATGGAGATTTGCCTCAAGAATATTGTTACTGACTAGGACTCAAGGGGCCTGGTTTCCAAGAGGACTTTTCTTTCCCTCTTTGAAATAAGGAAGTTGACAATTTACCTCAAAAACTAAATTGGATTAAAAGTCTCTTTTTTTTGAGTAACAAGCAGGCCCTATACTGTTGACGGTTTTCATTTAGAGTCTGTGAGTGCGTTAGCAGACACAAAAATGTTTGTGCTAACCCTGAATTACATATGAACCCAACTGGCTACAGAGCGAGGTGATTATGCAACTGCTCCTCTACCCCTCATGTGTCCCCCCCGCCCAGTTTTCCCCACCCCACCCTAATGTATGGCCATCTCTTCACCCTACCTGGGAGGCAACAGATATCTTAGTGGTACTTCAAGTCTTCTCCCTCCCCACCTTCTCCAAACAGGGAATCATTTGAGAGTCTTCTTTTGACATTGCATACATAAATTATCTAAGTAACTTTCCATTTAAGATCTTTCCGTTTTTATCTTTCAGTCTGATTAGTAGAATTAATGCCTTTTCTTTGCCAAGTCAAAGAAATTGAAGCACTTTTGAGCTGATCAAGCCTCCAAGTCGGAGTTTCCCTTACACTTTGCACACTACTGAAACACAGTGTGTTTAGGACGTGCATGTGTGTCGGGAGGTGGAAGGATGCCTTTCAGAAATAGAGGCCACGTCTGGCTCAGCCTCATACCCTTGCAATAAACATAACCTCTATTTTATGTATCCCCCAAATTCCTAGATCCCAGGGTTTGGTGTCCCTGTCTAGTGTCTCCTGCATTTCCCCCTCTGCTTAATTTCAGGATTTGTCTCAGGTTCCTGGGCCAGAGATCCTGGACTCGGGGCCCTGGCAGCTAAGGAAATGCGCAGTGGCAAGCTAAGACTATGTCCATTCACGTATGCAAGGCCCCTTCTCTGGTACTAAAATGGGAGGAGCTAACACCACCATGGAAGATGTCAGGGATGGAAGATGTTGCTGATGGAAGATGTCAGGGAGCTTTCTAGTCAGAAGACAAAACAAATCTCAGACTACTGATAGCTCTTTCTGTGAATAGCTTTCATTGTTCTTAAATATCTTGCAGCGTCATAGGGACTCGGCCATCCAATGGGCCAGGTTAACAGTTTGGACCACTCTATTTGTCTCAGCAGCAAGCCATGCCTGGGTGATCACTGCGTGCAGTTTCCCACCCTCCTCTCGTCCATTTGTGAGCAAGTGGCGGTCAGCCCTGGGAAACAGGGCCCTTGTGAAGAACATGTGTCAGAGACGTTGGTCTGTGGTCCATTCCATCTGTGATTGTGTGAGGCAGGAAGCGTTCTTTAGAACAGGCCTTCGTTTTCCTATCTGTGATACGAGGATAACAGTAAGTAACTCAAAGCGTTGTTCAGAGAATTACTTGAGCACAGTATGTGTTAAGTGCCTGGCACATAGTCAGTACACAACAATCATAGATGCTATTAGGAGTATACTTATGGGAAGTCCCTTCCCGTGATGAGAAAGCATTCGTGCAGAAACCGCCCTACGAGTTTTAATGATTTATTGTAACATCAGAAAATAGAATGCTATTCAACTTAAATGCACTTGAAGTGCCATGTGATTAAAAAAATATAGGTTGGGTGCTATTAAGGACCAACACCGGTGACTATGCTTAAAGCTTACAATTTGATTTTGTGAAAGTGACTTAGCAATGTAGCTAGCAATAGAAGATACCAGTTAGATGCATTCTTAATCTGTATCATCAAAATCTATAAAAATTCATGTTTTCAGAAAATGATTATGTCCTGTACTTTCTTCTCTCTCTCCCCCCACCCCACCTCACCCCCAGCTCATAAAGGGCGAGCTTTGGAAATGAAGTGTTCATTGAGAAAAGGGAAGAACCAGAGAAGACCAGGGGAGCCAAGGTAATCATCAATTGAATAAATCATTTACAAAATTGACAGATTCAATGTCCCATGCTTTGAGATAATTCACTATTCCTGGGTTATTTATTGAAAAAGATTTTGGCAATGTCATTTCCCCTTATGAGTCCCCCTGCTGAACTGTTGTGTCATATTTCCTTCCTAAAAGTCACTTTTCCAAAGGAAGGTATGGAAGGGCCAGGTAAAGGGGAAGTCGAATGTTCCGCTAACATTTTTGGTTGAAGAATAAAAAGAGTAGAGATGTCTGTAGCGTGTTTGAAAAGCAGAAGTTTCAGCTCTCTGCCAAGCACCACAGCTGAAACTGACAAGGCCTGCCATCTCCCCCTGTTTCCCCTGCTCCCGATTTCTGTGAAAATACTGTAGACACTGGATCAGGAAAGACAGTGGAGTCTTAAAATAATCACTCTTTCAATTTGCCCCGTGTTAGTTTCCACAGGAAACAAAAGTGGGAACTGTAGCCGGCAGCAAGCAACTGTCTCCTTAGACCCTCCCTTGTCGATTCAGCTGGGGCTGTCGGCTGGAATCTGAGAGTGGCATTTTTCAAAAGGCCCTTTGGCTTCTGTGTCTATGGAGTTTTCACTTTGGAAAGCAATAAAAACGAATGGAAAAAAAAGTGAACATTACTTCCAACACCAAGTTTTCATATACCTTGGGATTCAATTTCTCATGCAAGAACTTTTCATTTCTCTACCTAGGAGTTTATGTATGAGAACTGAAACCCATTTCATAAAAGCAAAAAGATACATAAAAAATGAAACTATGCCTTTTTGGAAGGCTAAACTGTGGATTTGGGAAGTTAGCTACCTTAACTGTAAACCTTATCACGTGAAATTGCTTACATCAACATTCGATTTAGGGAAGGTAGCTCAGTCTTCATCGAAACACCATCCTGGGTCTCTTCATATTTGACAAATACATTCCAAGTTTCAAAGTGCTAGAAAGGTAGAGAAGATTTCCAGAAAATTCAGCAAAGTATAGAATTTAAATCAAACAAAAATTTGCTCTAAAATAAAACTTGTTGAAAATATACTGCTATAAGTTTATATATTACATGTAAATATATATATACAAATATTCAAACATTTAAAATTCATCAGGGCTCTAGGTACTACTTCTTAACAACAATTTAAAATAAATAAAAACAAAGAAACAGTTCTCTTTTGGAGTGATTCATTTGGGGGGAGATAATATTTTATAAATATTCATAGCTATGAATTATAGTACAGAATAGTAATTCCATCTTGCATAAAATATTATCCAAGTTTGGTGAGCATCCACAAATACCACAAAAGCAATATTAAATGGTCTATTGTAACTGCCATTTGAATACATTGTCATCAAACTCACAATGTTCTCTTTTAAGAGAGAAAAAAAAAGCAAAACAAAAACCAGTCTCTATTGTGAGAAGAAGAAGAGCAGAAAAAAATATACAGGCAGGAAAAGATGTACTGCCCATATTTACACCAATAAGTGGAGAGGAATGCAGCAGACACACCCTTAAATCAATTTCGAGTAATCCCTCAAATATACGTAAAGGACGTTATCTAATACATCTGTAAAATCGAGCACACTTCCACTTTCTTTTTGATTTTTACCTGCAACATGAACAAGAGCCCTAGCAGAAAGATGTGGCTTTTTTTTTAACTTTGACTTGAAAGTGCATCATAATTTTAACATTTAACTGTTCTTTAATACTTTTAACTATTAATACCTCCCAAGTAATGCTCTTTAATTTATTTCCTATTCTCATCACCTGGGGGCATTAGTGTTCACATATCCTGTTTATTTAAAAAAATCAAAGAAGAAGCCATCTTTTTACAGACATCTCCCTCTCTATTTTTTTAATGTCCGATTTAAATTTTCAGGGAAATTTAAAAAAGGAAGAAAGAAAGAAATCCCAGGTTTGATGTTGAAGCAAAACTAAATATTGGGATTGGCCTGTGAGAAAGATCCTACAAATTCAAAGTTACAGATTAAAACAGAACAGACAATTCTGAAGGAAAATTACTCTGCTTAAATACGTCCGGAGTCTGGTGTTTCTTTCAAGTGGTTGCTAAACAATTTGTATGTAAGCAAGATTGTAATAATGGAACACTGTTCAGCTTTCATACTCCTCCTTCATAACTCGTTAATGCTTTTGCCATGGGTTCTTTATGGGGCATCCATTAGGAGTGTGCACTAATAATAGCTTAATCCCACTACACCCAATTATATATCCCCGAATCAGAGTCTGCCTCTCTTTCTCCCTCTGAATTATGTCTAATAAAATAGAGTATGCTAACAGAGAGGATTTAAAAGACAACAAACCTCTCCCATCTCAACATTAAAAATTACAAATAGTAACCGTAATGCAACAAAAATGGCCGGTGAGTGGGCAGAAGTGGATAATGATGTGCATCACCCCACCTCTTATCATTAATAACACCATACCTGACAAAAGAGGAGCTCCTCCCTGCAACAACAAAACTACATAAACACCCGATATTTTATTAAACAACCTGTTTTAGAACTTAAATCATTAGACTGCCTCTCCATGGGCTCTCTCAGAAGGACTGTCTGAGAAAAATAATGGATTGTCTGCAAACTTTTATCTTAGCCATTGCCTCTAGAGTTGTGCTATTTAATTATTAAAATATAGTATTAATGAAACATGCAATCCTAGAAAGGAAGCTACTTTTATCATTGCATATGAGAGGCAGAAATTTAATATAGTGAATATACCGTATACACATTACAAATGTATTTGCATCCACCTTCCAAACAGCAAGCACCCCCACCCCAGCTTCCCCTCCTCTCCTTTACAGCTGCTCAATCTGCAAGAATGTGCAGAAGTAATTTATCTGAAATGGCCACTATTGTTCTTGATTCTGATTTGATTCCAAAAAAGCCAAATAATAGAAACCATTTTGAACATCTATTTTGTGCACCTGTTGTGCTGCATTATGGTACTCTGCGATTTCCATTTACGTCACCACATCTCTTGACATGCCTTTGATTCACCATGTTGCTTTGCTCAACAAAAATCCAGGATGCTAGAAACCAATGCTGTTCTTATTTTATTAACAGCATGGCAATGAAAAATGCGATTGAATGGTAACTCTGGAGCACAATAACCCAGCACTAGCCAGAGTGCATTTAACAATGGTTAAGCTTTGATGGCATAGTGGACAACGGATTAGGCTGTGAATCACAAGATCAAGGGTTCAAGCCACCAGTCTCTGCAGGAGAAAGATGAGGCTGTTTGCTCCCATAAAGACTTAGTCTTGGAAACTCAAGAGGGGAGGGAAATTCCATTCTGGTCTTCAGGGTTGTTATGAGTCAGAATTGACTTGGTGGAAGTGAGTTGGTTTTTGTTTTGTTTGTTTGTTTTTCAGTATATTTAAAATTAGCTAAAGAGCCCGGAGGGACTCCAAGGATATAAAAGCACAACATTAATGATTCCATTACTTGGGCAAAACTGTAAGAATGTGCTAATTTCTCCTCCCCCCCACCCCCCTCTGGATACTTTAGTGTTTAATCCAACTTCAGTTTCCAAATGACTATAGGTGACATCTGGGTTCATTGTTCACCAATCCAAGAAACCATGCCACGCAACCTTCCCAGCTCTCGAGCATCATCTCAATTTGCATCTCAAATACTGCGACTCTCATACTTTCAAACTTCCTTAGAATGGATGACCAAGCACACTCACTGCCATGGACTTGTACTGCCCCATAGCATCACAAAGGTTGTGAATGTTTTTTAATCAGACTACTACATCTTTCTCCCATGGAATGGCTGGTGGGTTCAAACCAGTTTTTGATGAGTAGCTAAGCCTTTACACTCTGTGCCACGAGGGCTCTAGGAGACACTCCGGAGAGACCCAAAATGATTATGGTGATGCTTTTTCTGGAAGGGGACCATCAGCTTTGCATATCACAAAAGGTCACCCAGATTTTGATGGCAGCAAACATCCAAAGTACTTTGAGAGTCTTTCAAGGTAATTAAGGAGCATCATCTTATCTTTGCTGAGTGTAGTCATGTAATGGCTCTAATACCCCGCTGCATAGGACCACACTATAGTGAGTGATGGTAATGATTTGGGGGCAACTAAAATTTTAGTTTTCTCTTTAAAGTAAAAGCTAACAAATCAGATGTCCTTCCCAGGTGGTATAAAGGAATCACACAAAGTGGTTCCTTTCAAAAATGTGAAGAGGATGAAAATTATCTGACTCACAGAGTCCTAGCACGTGAGTGGGGTCCTGAGGTCACACTTGACTCTCTCCTAATACAGAGATCAATCCCTCCTTCAACATCCTTGACAGATGGTCTTCCAAATTCTGTGTGAACCTTCTACTAAAGGGCAAACTCCTGCTTAACAAAGCATTCTGCTCTATTTGTAAACAGCCCTAATTATTAGGTGGTTTTCCTACACTTGATCTTAGCCAAAAGGCCGAGAAGCGATCGGGTGGTTTTCCTTTACATTGGGCTGAAATATGATGCCTTTGGAGCAGAAGCTCTAGCACCAACCGAGGATGGCTTCGCCGGCCTGCAGTGTGTGCAGTTGCCCATAGCCCCATGCTTGGACTAATCTTCTGCTGTTTCCACCTTGAAATTCCTAGTGATTTTTTATTTCACACTGCACCCTGCAAAATGCAAAATTCACAGCCTGCCCTTGTGCTGTGGCTTAAGATGGAGAATCCATAAGAAATCTTATACATATTGCATTGTGGCGGCTTCTGGTTCCTGCACTGTATTCATGGCTTGTCAGAAGAACTCCATAATGGTTTTTTTTGGACTTATTTGCAAAACAATTTTTACTCAGTGAATTTTATACACTTCCAAGTGTTTTCTTCCTCAATCCCCACCCCCTTCCACTTCACTAAATTGGGTGGCAGGATGGGGTATAAATACAAAACTCCACTAAGGTTTAGTCTTTGACCTTTAGAGTTATTCACACTTCTCTCTCCTTTGCTTTTGAAACATTACCTCAAATCTTTCTTAGAAGGGCATTATTTTAGCCAAGTCAAGCAGGAGCAAGGCCATTAGATCGTATAGAATCAGAGCATTGTGTTGGATGCAAATGCATGCTTCTTGCTGGCTCTGTGACTTTGGAGAGGTCCTTTCATGTGAATGTCTCCTTTCTGCATCTGTAAAATGGGAATAACAACATCTGGCCTGCTTACCTCACATGACCTTGGCAGTGCTGGAGGGAGAGCTCTGGAATGTGGAGAATCTGGGCTTTGTTGAACTTAGACACAGGGCTTCTCAGAAGCCAGCCTAGAGCTCTGTCTCTGGCTACACTCTGATTCCAAGACCACAAAGAGACATCAGGGAACCCTCTCAGATAGAGCTGGTCCCAGTGAGTGCAGGCCTTCTATTTCTTCTTTCTTTGCTTTGCTCCTTCTCCTCAGGTACATATTTTTATCACAGTTACACAGAAGAAATCCTGCTCCAATTTAAGGAAAAGTAATGCTACCGGAACCACTGTAGATCTTAAGACCTAAGCCTGGATTTATGAGTGAGGCAGGTAAAGGTAACGTGGGAAGAGGGCCCAAATAGAGATAAAGCACAAACCCATCAGACAGATTGTCAGACAGGATTATCCATTTGGTGTAAAAGTGGGGATCGCACACAAGTGAATTGGAGGAATCAGAATTCCAAGAGATAGGCTGGGATATAAATGATCTCTTGGAAACCAACTTCTGAAAATTCTCCCAATCAGGACAACAAACAGAATTGGCATATCTCATCTCTATCAAGAATGGCATCTTAATTTTTATGGTATTTAAACATCTACTCTTATTTGAAAGCCTACTTTAGCAAACATGATTAAAATACATTAAGTCTCATGAGTTTTTAAATCTATCATTATGGTCAAGTTTATTATTTAATGTGAACTTCACATACAGCCTCTACTTTTTCTTCTAGCAGTTGTTTAAAACTAAGCTGTGATGAAATTATACTTTGAGGGTAATAAAAGTTAAGTGCTTCTTAAAAAGTAAAATGAAATAAAGTACCTGAAAATGTTTTGTACAATACATACACAGGCAAAGTATTATTATATTAAAACTAAATTGTGCATCAGATGAATGAAGGGTCACACGACCGATCAGTTTTCCATTCAACAATCCATACACATTTTGTTTCATATTAGTGATTGCAAGCCCCGCAATGAAACAGAATTTATCACAGTTCTCCTTGTGCTGTCGTTTCCATTTCTCCTTCTTCCTGACCCTTCTGAACTCTGACCTTGAGTAAATGCTGCCCCGTTGCTCTCCATTCACTGATTATTCTTAGAGAAGTATCTCTCCCTAGTTAGTGTTTCCTTTATAGACCTACCTATTGTCTGGATGAAAACTGAACCATGAGGATGAATTTATTTCCAGGCCTGAAGGATAACTAAGGGCCGTATTCTTGAGAGCTCCGTCTCTCTCTACCTGATCAGCGAGGCGAGTCTTTTTTTTATGACATTGGATTTGAAATAATGATCATAACTGAACTTGACACTAATGATTTTTTTAAAGTTGTATACACCTGGTTTGGAAAGGAAATCGGTTGCACAAGATCTCTTTAGAGTATTGAAAAGCAAGGATGTTACTGTGAGACTAAGGTGCTCCTGACCCAAACCGTGGAATTTTCAATTACCTCATAGCATGTGAATGTTAAACATTGAGTAATGAAGATCAAAACAGAATCGATTCATTTGAATTGTGGTCCTGGCAAAGAATATTGGAAATACCATGGGCTGCTAAACGGACAAGCGAATCGGTCTTGGAAGAATTGTGACCAGCGTGCTCCTTAGAGGTAAGGATAGAAAGATTGCATCTCACATCCTTTGGACACGTTGTCAGGAGAGACCAGTCCCTGGAGAAGAACAGAATGTCAGATAGGTAGAGGGGCAGAGGAAGAGAGGAAAGTCTTCAACCAGATGCATTGACCCAGTGGCTACAACAATGGGTTCAAGTGCAGGAAGACTTATGAGTCCAGAGCAGGAGCAGGCGGTGTCTCATTCTAGGTCAGAATGGACTCAATGGTACTAAACAGCATCAACACTTGGAAAGTACATTTGAGTGACTCTGAAATGCTTTGAGAAATGCCCTTAATCCTGTGGAACTTTCAGGTTTTATTTAAGATGAATACAATTTCTCAGATACTATCATGTGATGTTAAGGAATGCTAACTGGCGATCCTGGGGTGTCTCCAAACACAGCACAGACCCATTCCTTTGGAGGTTAGAGTCGTGAGCAAAAGCAACGTTTCAGAAAAGCAAATCACACGCTTCCTTGTTTAGAAAATGGAGTTTGCCATCAAGCAACTCTCTTATCAGCCTGCCCACCAAAGATGGAGAAAAGGGATTAAACAAAGTGATGATTTTGTGTTTACTCTGTGGCCTGTCATTTTTCGTTGCTTTATGATAGAGACCCTGTGCCGCAGGCATTCAAACTCCTAGGTGTTGATGACCATCCACAGCATTGCTGAGTGACAGCCACCAAGGAGCTGGCAGGACCAAACCCAAACTGCTTCAAACCTGCCTCCATGGAGTCAATTCTCCAACTCAAAGAGGCCCTATAGGACAGAGTAGAACCGTCCCTTTGAAGGTTCCCAAACTTTACATCTTTATGGGAGAAGACGGTCTCTCGTCTTTCTCCGGAGGAAGAACTAATCGCTAGGCTCCAACTGCTAATCTTGCAGCAACCCACAGTGTCGCCAGGTTCTTTCAGTAGTTAAGACACATTTGCCAACTTCTAAGAACCTTAAACTCATCCCAGCTAATCTTCAAACATCATTCCCACTACAGCAGTATCACACAGGTCTCGTTTTCAATAGGAAGTGAAAGCAATAGATTGCATGCCAATATTTAAGCCTCGGAACATAGAATTCCTTGTGCCCAATCCCCAAGTTTCTGAAGAAAAATACGTTTTCCATAATGGAAAGAAAAACTATCATGTTCCTCCCTGGAAAATATTCATTTCATGTGTGAGACCAGTTGGTAGAAGTGAGATATTTTTATTGACTGATTTAGGCTTCCGGGATTTTGCAATCAAGGAAAGCATTAGACTCACAAAAAAGAAAGACCATGCCTCGAGGAAAGAATAGGAAACTAGAACAGCATGAATCACATGTGAAACAGAGTCTTAACCTTGTCCCTTAACCTTGTCCCTTAACCTTGTCCCTTCGCTCAGGAACGCTGATCAGCCCAGGAGGACCCCGGTGCTATGCATATCTGTTGGACCTCCAAATTGCCTTTGCTCTAGTCAAGAGTTATTTTGATGACTATCGGCTACTAGAAAGAGAAAAAGTAAAGCTGGAGGAAGAGCGGTTAGTGCCAGTTGATGCTCTGTTGGGTTGAGGAAACTGGCTTTACCTAATATGGAACTTCCAGGCACAACTTCGCCTTGTTCGTACCTGTCCCTGACATTCAGTCTCTGTTGTTCCACCTTTAAAAATGAGAAAAATTTGGAAATTTTTCACCATTCATCTCTCTGACGCACACTGTCTACTCACATCAGTACATTATAATATCTCTCTCTGCCGTGCAGTCGATGCCGTCTAGCAAACCTGTAGGATAGGGTAGAACTGCCCTTTGAGTTTCTGAAACTGTAAGCATTGAAAGTAGTAAGCCCTGTCTTTATTCCGGAGAGTGGCTGATGGTTTCGAACTGCTGACTTTTCAGTTCGCAGCCCAATGCGTCCTAACTCTATGCCACCAGGAAGCCTAATTTATAATAAACCAAAAATCGAGCTCCGGGTTTGGATCAATGCTGGCTCACAGTGAGCCCCTGTGGGTTTCTGAGACTAAAGGTTTTCTTTCTCCAAGGAGGGGCTGGTGGTTTCAAACCGACAACCAGTCCTGCAGACCGAAGGCAATAGGCATGCAAATGTCTTTCCTCAGGCTTTTGAAGGCGTGGGTATGGTTACAGAAGCCAAGTGGCTTGGAGACATTCTCAGGAGAGACTAATCTAATCACGTGCGGATCTGATATTTTTAGTTTATTAAGATTGAGGGTGCTCCTGGCAAAGAGCACAAGTAGCATTTCATGGAAATTACGCGTGATGACTGCATCGAACCTAAGACCTCCTTTTCCAGACATGTTCCCATGAAGTAAAGACCCTTTGCGAAGCTGACTACTAGACTTGGACTTTCCGTGGGGGGGGGGGGGGTGCGGGGGGACCACAGAACACTACAGTTTCAGGATCTTGGTGGGATGCTGCTTATCAAGTGCTCATCATATCGGTGCTCCGGCTCTAGCTCTTTTCTCATCCCCTATCATTTGCAGGCTCCCTTTTTAAAGCAGGCGGGGATCACGATTCAAGAACAGAACCATCCACAAATGTCACGATAGCCATTTTCAATGGTCATTTTCTGGTTGCTCTAATACTCTGTTGCACATGTGCTACCTGAAGCTGTAAGTCTCAGAGAGATAAGAGCTACCTAGATGGAAACTATTTCTATCTTGGGGGAATGTTTGCTACAACAGAATTGACCGCCAGTACCTCAGAAGAAAGGCCTGGCGGTCTACTTCTGGAAAAACAACCATTGAAAATCCTTGGAACATAGGTCTGCTTAGATACACACGGAGTGTCCAGGAGTTAGAGTTGACTTGACAACAACTATTTTTGTTTGTTGTTATTTTATCAGGAACATTAATGAATTCAGTTCCACATAAGACGCAGATGAAAGGCTATCCAGTTATCCCTCCAATCATTTTTACAAGGACTGCTCTTTGTGGGGTGGATTGAGACGGCTTCCCCTCCCCCCCCTCACCACCCCCGTCGTCTCCCCAGGTCACACAGAAGCTGCAGAGGTAAAAGCCAACCAAGGTGAACTTGCTCATTCCACACACCAGGGTGGCTTGTTCACCACGGGGTGTTTTGGAGAGTGCTCTGTCCACTCTAATTTTAAACATCTAGCAATGGGTGTCCCACTGCTTTTCTTGGAAGATTACCCTACAGTCTAATAGACCTCAACATTAAGAAGATTTTCAATTGGTAATTGGTAATCAACCTAAATTTCCCTTTTCTTAATTTCAACCCATTACTCCACACCCTATCCCCTGTTCCACCTAGTTCTTCACCCTCATTAGAGTTTACACTCTCCAAATACTAATAGATAGTTAAAAAAAAAAAAACAACCCAACAACCCTCAATCATCATTTAGGGAGAGCACAGGTAATTCAATCTTTTGTGTGTGTGAAAAACATGTCAGTTCACACATATGTTACTTAAAATACAAAACATCCTTAATATTGAAAGATCCAACTATTTTTAATAAGTAGGGGGAAAAGCCTATAAGCGAAAAGCACAGCAGCTTGTAATGGACTTGAGGGGAATAAATACCGCCTTAATGTGGGCGGGTGATAATGGTACATCCAACTTCACCTTCCTGTGCCCTTATCCAGATGCACACGAACCACTGAAACCACGGGATGAGACCTCTCCCCAAATATCCATCGTACATGTGATGAACCAAAAGCTTTTTTAGCATGGTTTATTGAAAACATTCACTGAGATTATCCATCAATAATCACTTATTTAATAAAACCACCCATGTCAGCAAGGATAATTTTGTTTTACTCTACAGTCACACAAAATATTACAAAGTAGTCATTAAGCAGATGAAGAATAAGCCTTACTTCAAAATACTAACTGCTCTTTCTTATAGTTCACTGATTTTATTTCATGGGAAAGTCAAAATACTCTGTGTTTGTAGCAAATCTCCAACATATTTGGGTATTCAACAAATCCCCAAAATAGAATATCTGTTCATGTTCCAAAACTTTTTCTTTCGCACTTTGTTTAGAATATGAGCAGATTCGGATTCAAACTGGATCCCTAGAGCAGTGGTGTGGTTCTGCCTTCACCCTTGAAGGTTGTGATCATCTTTATAATTTCGATCCTTATCTTGAATTCAAAGCTAGTTTTTTTGTTTTATTCAATTCAATATGTGTTTTACATGAATAAATAAACCAATGGAATAGAATAAAAGTTGAGTCACTTTTAGAATACTTAATTTTTAGAGATGGCCTTCTTACGGCTTATACTCTTGGCATTTCTGAAGTCAATCATATGCCTTCTAGAAAAATTCTGGATGAAATCTTGAAAACTCACAATTATTGCCAACACAACATGCTTCATTCAGTTCGATGTGCATCTTCATGCATGATTGAATGAGTTTTGACCATCTCTCTTCCATTTATTTTTGTAGCTACTTCACGGACTGTTTAGAACACTGCCTTGATTTATAACAATCCCTTGTTTATCTGTTTAATGTCAATATATATGATTCTTATAATTTGAGAAGAAAAAACTCGCAAATTTCAGCAAAGGGACAAGAGATTAAGATGATACTGTAGCATTCGAGAACGTAATATGTCACACCAGTTCACAAGCTATGCGTCACGACCCCCTTGGGGGTCGAATGGCCCTTGCACAGGGATCGCCCGATTCATAACAGTAGCAAAATGACAGTTATGAAGTAGCAACAAAAATAATTTTATGGTTGGAAGGTCACCACAACATGAGGAACTGTATTAAAGGGTCGAGGAATTAGAAAGGTTGAGAACCACTGGTATATGAGGAACCACTGTTATATAAGCAGGTTTTGGGGAAGGAAGACAGGTGACCAGTTACCAGGTCTTAAAGAAGACCTCAAATCCATTTGTTTTCTGTCATGTTGATGTTACTGTGCCTCAGTTCCAATAACTCTGGGTAAATGAATTTCTCTGTTGAAATTTCAAATTATTGGTAGAAAGAATATGAATTTATCTTATCCCTGCAGAGCTAGTCCAGGAATGAGCCTAGGAGCTGAGACTGGATATATTTGTACTGTGGCTGGAGGTCCGCCCTTGTGCAGTAAGGATCTTTTCCAGAGATAAAAAAAGTTGTTGTGAGAAATCTGTACACAGCTGAGGAACAAAGTTAAAGTTGTATCACATGGCAGTTAGTGAAGATCGATTTTTGCATACCAAAATAATCTTGCTAATTGTGTTCAATGTTTGTTTTCCCTTTCTGACATTAGCATATTAAAGGTATTTGCATGCCTTTGGTTCATTGATGGCAGATATTTATGTAACAATCTAGAGAGTCTTTTGAGTGGAGCTGGGTTGTAAAAATTCAGTCACAATACGTCTTGCAAAAAACAATGAAAATACCATTTATTTTTCCTTTCCTGTAGTGGCAGCTCAGTGTCTTCCCCAGCCCCTTGATCAGTGGTCACTGGGACTGGGGATAGAAATTAACGAAATGCCCAGTTAAGTTTGAAACTGCCGTGTCTAATCCGTGAAGCCGTCTTTCTCAGTTGGTGTTCATTCTTCCATTTGGATAAAAGACCCAATATCTTATTCCATCTCCCTTCTTCTTCTAAGGCGGCGTCCTGGTGTGGGCAGAACGTGGATGCGGCTGAGGGGTTCCCCTGGCCTTGGAAAGCGGCGCTGTTCGTGCAGTGGTTAAGCAGTCCGCTGTGAACGGCAAGATCAGTGCTTTGAATGTACCAGCTGTTCTTCCGGAGCAAGATGTGGCAGCCTGCTTCCATAAAGATCATAGCCTTGGACACCCTGCGCGGCAGTCGTCGTCGTCAGTTCCATGGGATTGCTAGGAGTTGGAATTGACTCAATGACCATGGACATTGGCTTTGTCGCTGAGGCACGTCCAAGGCCATTTTAAAAGTCTGCGAGCCATCTGGAATTTGAACTTGTGGTCCTTTTATTTTGGCATGCAAAATGATAGGGGGAACGTGTCCAACCCCTCTTGTCGACAGAGCCTCACTCCGTTTCCTCCGTTTGTAGAATCCAAAGTCAAGTCCTTGCCATGTGCTCCGTCTAGTTCACTGGCCAACTGGCCATTCCATGTCCCCATTATCAGCTTGCCTTGCTCTGTAACAGGAGCCCAAAGTGTGTTTCAGACCTCAGCTCAGCATCCACCCCTTAGCTAACAAACAACAGTTAAAGAAGTTCAACCAGAGGGTCTGGGTGCCTCATCACACATCAAGAGTAATGGTTTCTTTAATGTGGACATTGTAAGAGTGGTCACATGTAGTCTTGCTTTTTTCTAGGACAAGCATTACCTGCAGAATAGCTGTACTCTATGCCTTTAACATGTAAGCTCCTTTTATAAAAAAATCTGTAGATACTTTTATGAGACCTTACACTTATGATTATTTCCAGGTATATGAATGCCATACTTTAGAATTATATTTGAATAGCATGAGAACTCACCTATCCAGGTCTCTACTCTAACCTGCTAAGTGTAAGAGCCCCCAGTAAAAGTATAGTTTTTAAAAAAGAAAATTGAAAACTGCATTGGTAAGACAAAGGCCAGTAACCTTGTGCCAATAATTTTTATTTTTTACAATCACAACAATGTACCTAATTATTCCTTGAGACTATCAATACCTGTCCTAGGAGGATTTTTGAGGGGAAAACTTAAATAATCCACTTATAGCCCTGATTTTGTCCCTTGAGACTTCTCTTTGTTCCCCAAAACCTAAAGAACATTTAGAAAGACCACAATTTCAGATTCAAATTTAAAACAAAGCTACCATTTTCCTTGGTATCAATGAAGAGTTCAGGAATCTTTGAGGAAGGATTAGCGAAAAGGAAAACCATCCAGTGTGTAAAAATGTTAGAAATTTCTGCTGAGAAAGTTTCTAACATTTTATAGTACTATTTGTTGACTGTATATAACTTCCTGGTGATAATAAAGGAGATTCTAATTCCTGAAACTGCACCACAAACTGTGGACACTGACTTTCTCTCTCGATGCAAGCTTCTTGAAAACCATTTACATAGTGGCTGCGTCAGTGGGCGCACTCATAGGGACACTTGTGCGGCTGGGTAGTGTTTCGTTTTGTTTTATGTATGGTCACTATGAGTCGGAAGCAACTCGATGACACCTGACCATAGCCAGAAGAACAACAAATCTGTTTTGGAAGAAAGACTGCCAGAATGCTCCTTGGAAACAAAGATGGCAAAACTTCATCTCAGATACTTTATACATGTTATCAGGAGAGAGCAATTCTTGGAGAAAAGCATCATGCTTGGTGAAGTAGAGGGTCAGCAAAAAAAGACAAATATCCTCAATGCGATGGATGGGTGCAGTGGCTGCAAGAGTGGGTGCAGGGAAAGGGAGGAGTAGCAGGATGGTGAAATAAAGGGTAGTGTTTCACCCTGTGACACGCAGGGTCACCGTGAAGTGGCACTGTCTTCATGATACCCACCATGATACCCACTGTCTTCATGAGGTCTGGCTGGGCATGGCAGAAAGATGGTTTCCTTGGGGGTAAATGCATATACATTTCCCACGGGCTCGCAGTTACACGCAGACTTCAGGACACCCAGATGAACACTCTACTTTTATACATTCCTCCCTCTCTTCCCACTGTCTTTCCTTCCTTTCTTCATCAAGAGTGACCTCCAGCCCCTGTGCTGTCAGGTTCCGCTAATGGGGGTGGTTCCTATGGTTCTCCTCCATTGCGTCACACCCGAGTCATTCTTTTTTTTTAATGCTCATTTATTTTATTATGTATTTGTTTGTTTTTTTAAGAATTATTTCTTGAGCATTCTCTTTCTCAAGAGTTGGAAGAGGGTCACCAGTAAACACAATCTCTTAGTCCATCATACGCATTTAATTCGAATCCATGTCTTAATTAATTTTTTTTTGCAGAAGGATCAAAATAATCGAAAAGAAAACGCTGGCTGTAGTCCTCACAAGCATTAGTAATCTAAATGTCTATAAACTAAACTCATAGTGAAAGCTAGACCCATCATTACAGTCACAGTCTCCAATGATTCTATCAACTTATACTATCAAGCGCTTATTAATATATTGCATTTTCAGGTTTAGGGAACACAAGGAGCAACACATTATCAGATAATGTAAGCACCATAGGAGACAGAGATCCATAGAGCTGTGTTAAAACAAATATCTGTTCTTCTTTAAGGCCCATCTAAAAATAAAGGATAGATAAAATCATAATAATTGGCCTTCATATTTTCAGAAGTGAAACTCCAAGACAGGAATCCAAAGAGAACCCATGAATTCATAAAAATATTATAGTGCTGTATGGTAATATTTGGTATGCATTACATACATGATAAATAAGACAAATGGTAGTTAAGAATTATCTCTGCTATATATATATATATATATATATATATATATATATATATATATATATATATATATATATATATATATATATATATAGTTGTTGTTTTGCTTTTTGTTTTTATCCTCAAGAGAAGTTTTGTGACTATTTCATGGCAGTCTGATCTCTCTGTTTATGAATAGTTATATGTACAGAAACTCACATCACTTGCCATCAAGACAACTCCAACTCACAGTGTCCCATGTGGATCAGACTAGAACTGTGCCCCAAGGGGCTTTGATGGCTGCTTTTTCAGAATTGCATCACCAAGTCTTTCTTCTGAGGTGCCTGTGGGTAGACTGGAACCTCAGATCCTGTGGTTAGCCACTGAATGTGTTCACTGATGGAATCGCACAAAGACCCCATATAGACATGTATAATATAAAATATAAACAGAGACAAAACATACGATATATTCTGTTTAATTTTTATGAGCAAACAATTTGTTCTTAGTACCTTAGGTTACAATGCCTTGTATGGATTTTATTTTTTAAGCAACATGTCATTCCTGTTAAATAAATTGTATTAGGAAAAGAAGACCATGTGACACCTTAGCAGATTTTACTGTTGTAAAATTAACTTTGTAAATTTTGTGAACATTCACGTAGCTGCTATTGAAAAAGTATAATTCCCATAATAGCCTGCACCAGCACAGGTTGGTACAAAGTGAACTAAAAAACTGCGTGCTCTTACTATATCAATGGCAAACCACCATGAAATAACAAAGTAGCTCCGATAGTGAGACTAGTGCAAAAAGACTTACTATTGGGTAAAAGTAGAAATTATGCATCTGTCGATTCCAACCCTGCCAGTCACGCCCCCACCACTGCCATTTCCCTCTCTTATGTAAGATTGCGGCATCTTTACCAAATGGCATTTTGTGCTGTTTTAATGCTACTGTTTCTTCCACATCTTTAACTAACTCTCACTTTGTTCCTCAATCTGTTGTAAGTGGCAAGTCGGCAGCCTGTCAATAAATTAGCAAAGCTTTCTGGAATGCCCTCTCTCCCAGGGCCCTTGGCTAACAGGTGATAATAACATGGTGCATCCACAGAGTTTTCGAGGTAAGAGGAAAATCCATCTGAATGGCAAAGACCCTCTTGGTGTAACTTTAGGAACTGTTCCAAAAGCTACCCCTGGAGGCCCACTCCCTCCTTGAAACACTGGGGCAGATGAAACCTTATAGGCTGAACCTCTACAAAGTGAGCTGACTGTTGTTTCTACTTCTGGTTGGGTGGGAACACAGGTAGCACATCCTTATTCCTCACCTCTTCATCAATACCTTGTGTGGAATGACGCGTGCTGAAAGCCCCAGTCAGAGTATCCCCATGCAGACGTCCTTCGCAGCACACCTTGCTCACTCTCTCTTTTTAAACCATTTATTTTTAGTCTACTCTCTATCTGTCTTTATCTGGGGGTTATCATTTCATTTAGATTAGTGACATGCCAATATGTAAACTGGGAAAAAAAACCCAAAACTTGTTTCCCTTATGGTCTCATTTGAATTGGTCAAGGGCAATGGCGGTTTCTAGGAGGGATTGGGACTCTCGAGCTGAGCCCCCACCCCAGCCAGTCCCTCTGGCACCTGGCCATGGCATCTAAAGCTTCTTCTGAGAACATCACAGCGGGTTGTTCCCTGCTGCCAGTGCATCCTCTAAAAGGTGGGGCGAGTGCAAGAAGCGCCTTGCACACCGCTCAGTCTTTAATGAGCTACCTCTAAATGAAGGTCATCATTTACAGCAGAGCCGCCCTTCGCATGCAGAACAGCTCTTCCCGCAAATACCAGGCACCAGTGCCTAAACTACCCCACGATGGCAAAAAACGGATCCGTCCCATTAGAAGGGAATTTTATTTCTATTTCCCCCCTTCACCAAAATGGATGGTTTGTTTGCTGCCAAAGCACCTCCAAAGGGCTGTGGAAACGAAAGCCCTCACGGCACCGCCAAATTTACAATAAAATCCAGCATCACAGAGCTGCCGGTCCAATCTCTTCAGCAATGGGACAGTCCTCTCAGACCATGTCCCCGCTGCATTTGGCGTTGCCCACCTTGAAAATCAGGGGACGCAAAGGTGGGTGAGGAAAGCCAAGCCAAGCCAAGCCAAAGAAAACAAAACCACAATCCAAATACAGAAGAGAAGGAAGAAGCAAAAAATAAAACAAGCAGCAACAAAGAGAGTGGAGGGGAAAAAAAAGAAGAAAAGCAGCAGCAGCAAACAGCCACGCAAGCCATTAAACATATGCCAAAGTAAACAAGCACGGGCGCGCGGTTTGCCACGGCTGTGCCCTGCAGGTAGACGACAGGCACACGGGAGCATCGGGAAGGGAAAAGAGAAAGAGAAAGACAGGCAGGAAGTGGAGGAGCTGCCGAGCGAGCCCTGCCTGCGAGCAGGGCGGCCTGATTGTGAGCCTCAAGACACACCATCAGCCATGCAAAACAGGACATACCTTTCTGGCTTGCTGGTTCTGTCGGCTGAGACAAAGCAGTCCCATTCGCAGCGGGAGGCCAAATCAAATGAAATTTTATTTAGTCTGCACTGTCCCCAGATTGGGTTTCAGAATGACTGCTTTAGGAGATAGCATGGATGTGGCGGATGCATGCTTTGCATATGAAACTGCAGTAGGAAAAGAAATCTACATAATCAAAAAAATCTGTGCTCTGTGTGTGTGACAAAAACCCTGGGCTCCGGCTTCTGCTGCAGTGCGCGTTCTCAGGAGAGCCCTTTCTGGGTGAAAGGCATTTTTTATTCCTTAAATAATATGATCCAGAAACACTAATAAATGCATCAGCCCCTGGCTTCTGAAAATCTGGACAATTTTCTGGGTACAACTCTGCCGCTTCAAAATGGGAGCGCTTTTCGAGGTATTTATGAGCACATCAGCAATGTGTGTGGGAAAACAAATTGTATTGAAAGACATGCACAGGTTCTTTGGGGCTGATTTTGGTCTGACAGCTACTCCGTCTTTTGAACCCCTAAAAAAAATCAATGAAAAGCCTAAGGGTCACGTAGCATTTCAGGAGCGTAGAAGCCCCTTTGACTTTTCTCTCTGAAGACACTTCATAGTCAGACACTTCAGAGTGTCTAAACATTCATAGTAAATATGGAGGCACGTCATATTTAGAGGATTTTTGTGTTCCAAAATAGGAATACACACCTTTGGGAACATTTTCAACATAAGAAGATGCATCCATGTGATTTTATACATATACTGATATATACATTCAAATAAGGGTCTGTACAATGGAGATACGGTGCAAATCTAGAATACTTGAGGAAAAATGGATACAGCCCCACAGACTGCTCCGAATTCAGCGGGACCCCCAACTTTGACAGGGAAGGAAGTAGTCTACAAGTTATAGTGAAACAGGGGGCAGAATAGAGCCTGTTGGTAAATATATATGTATTACTTCTGAAAGAAGTACTTATCTCAGTTTGAGTTTGATAGACCAGTTTCCTGGGGTTGAGTGGTCTCAATCACTATCTTAAAAGTGGAAAATAGAAAGAAATAATCACAAAAAAATCTCCAACTTATAGAAAAAAAGTAAGAGGGAAAAAGGAGAGAGAGAAAGACAAGATAGGCTCTCCCCCTGCACGGCTGCGCAGAGCTCTGGGAAAAAAAATGGTTCGTCTTTCTTCTAAACTTAGAAGTTTTTTCCCCAGTCCGAGATAGAATATGAAATCTGTTCATTGTAAGCTCCGAGTGAGGGGCCAGTCTTCAAGTCACAACCCAGAGTTGCATAAAAACTTCTCACAATAACGAGAAACAAATCGCTCAGCCCCAGTAGAAATTATAAATCCACAGCCCCAGTAGGAATCATAAGCAACTGAACCCACAGTCCCTGGAGAATCAGCCAGGGGCTCCTTCCGTGATTGGGTTTTGGAATATGGTTCCCTTGGCAGAAGCTCTTTCCTGCCCCAAGTCGGACCTGTGGCCTCTCAAGAACAGCAGTTGCAAACATAAAGGCCTCTTTAAATGGATCCTTCCACAGTAGGTAGGATGGCATCATGTTCGCCGTGTGCACACCACCAGCATAATTAAAGCCTAAAATCCAAAAAGAGCAAATGGTGTTTGTCTCCTTTAAGCCCCAGGGCCCCTGCACGCAGGTCTCCCTAGACCAAGGACTACGGTATGTCTGCGTCTCTCTGCCTGGTTTTCTGTTTCATCAGAATACTTCAGGTATTCGTTAAGCAAGAGTTTTGCCTGCATATTATCTTCAGTGACAGGGCACCCCTTTTCTGAGGAATGGGAGCATGTTGATTTTAACTGATCCTGTATCCCCAAATTCAGTGCAGCTGGCATTCACGTTCTACCTAATAAGCATCCGTGAATATGCAAATGCTCCGTGTCTCCGGAACCTCATTGATTTATTCCTCAGGCAACCGTCGAATGGGGACCCAACCTGTGCCACTCGGACTGGAAGTGGTGCAGCTCAGGCTTCTGAGAGAAGTCCCGGAAAGCCCAGGCTGCATTTGGAAACCAATGGTTTGTCTTCAGACCTTCCTTTGGCCCGCTAATTCAGACAAAGGCTCTTACCTTCCTCTACTTAGCTGACAGCAAAAGGCGAAAGGGAAAATAAAAAGTCCTAGGAACAATAAGGAAGATCTCTCCACCACCTCCAAACAGAAAACAGAGGTGATTCATGGTTCGAACAAACTCTCCAACAGCAAAGACAGTTTCCATATTGCCCAAGTTGTCTTTATTTTGTTATTTATTGGAAAGGGGGGTGGGGTGGTGTTTGGGCAGCGCAAGAGGGCGACCTGCTTTCTGTACTGCACGGCAGTAGAATAATCTTTCACTTTGCCCACATTCAAAGCCCTGAATAATGTTTATAAAATGTTAGGGAATCCCGGTAGGTTTCCTATTTAACAAGCCATGTATGACAAATCACAGTGTAATGTACTACGTTCTTAATCTTTAATTAGAATGTGCATATCTGCTGCAGAACGCAGTTAACTTTGACACGTTAAATCTTCTGGTTAAAGTGCCTTACAGGGAGAGCCAAGATGAAACACTGTAACAATCTCCCGCTTCTCGCCATTCACCCAGACAGTTGGGGAAGGATGATAACATCTTGTAATACCTGCTCTGGAGTAATTAATCGCTGTGGTATTTAGGACCATTCAAGTAGACAAATATGACAGAGACAGGGACAATTAGGAACCTTGTTCAAGCTACATTAACTTTCCAGCTATTACAGCGCAGCAGCTCAAGTTTGCTTGTAAAAGCTGCAGAGGGATTGTTATGCATTAGCCGTGTGATTATTAATGAAAGAAAGGGAGAATTGTGTTTATTGTAGTTTGAAAATTGCAAATAAATTTCAATTATCTGCTATGTCATTTTGTTAAACATGCATTCTAGAAATGCCTTTGTACTCTAAATCATGAGCTACTTATAGCAAACTAATATCAGAAACCCTCAGGGAGCTAGAAGTCAATATTTTTGTGGGGCTGAACTTTTCTTTTTTTTAAATGTGAAACTGGAATTGGGCCAATCCACCTGAATGAGTTTCAGGTAGCAAGCTCGATGGCATGGTGGCATTCACTCAGCCTGCCTTGTACCAGTAGGGATTGAGTCACCATGTCCCAGGCAGACATCAGGGCAATCAGAACCACACTGTTAAAGGAAACTGGAGAGGCCCTCCCTCCTTTGGGAACATCCTCAAAACAATGATAAGAAATCATTTATGACACATAAACACTGCCTGCCATCTTGCCATCTCGGCATCCCCTGGTCCCCAGTCTGGGCAAGCAAACCTAAGGACGGGTCCACTTTAGCCGTACAGGTGCTGGGGAAGACAAGTTTTCTGGTCAATTGTCGATGCCTACCTTCTTTTCAAGGATGGCTGCCAGTCACTTTGAATGTCAACCTTGATCTTGCAGGGTGGGGGGTGGGGTAAGGGGTGAGAATCAGAAGTAAACACATGTTTCTCTGATATCTTTTGAATAAAACAAGCCTTTCTCAAAGCACACGTACACCCATTCAGCTCCCCAACCAAAACCACGCCGCAGAAGCACTTTCCAAAAACTGACCAGACATCTGGGTTCTGCTGCCCACCACCCAGAAAAATGCCCATGTACAAACCTGCCCTCCGCTCTGCTCTCTGCCCACCCAGACCCAACCCATTTCTCATCAGATTTTGCTGTCCACCAAGAACTGAACGTTCACAAATAATTCCGGTCTGTGCTGGAGCTGAGACCTGTTCCCATTGTACTCCGCAAATCACGAAAGGCCAGCTTAGGCTGGCACAAATCTGCATCCCCACCCAAGAATCTGTTGTCACACACACACACACACACACACACACACACACACACACACACACACCCGCTCAGTGCCCAGGAACAATCTCCCCTCTCAGCCGAGCTGCGATGATGTCAGCTTTCTGATTACAAACTGCTTATTTATGCTTCAACAGCTGCCAAGAGCAGCAAATAAGTGGCTAAAAGAGTGTCTAGACCAGGCTTTCAGGCCTCTATTGTCTGGGGGTTGTTACCTGGTTGACAGCGATGGGTCCAGCTGCCTGGTGTGAAAGGGAGCAGAGATGGGGAGGCAGTGATTGACAGAGGGCCCTCTGGGTCAGCCCGCATGGCCCCATGTCTTTATATTCCGGGCTCCAGAGGGAAAGCCAGGGCCCTGCCTAGAGGTTGGAGGTGAAAGGAAACGTTGGAGGGTAATGAAAAAAATCTCGGGGCCCAATTTGTGATCATGAACACTCAGCCAGGGACCTGAGCTAGTCCAAATGGTCATCGAGTGGACTTCCCGTGAGCACCCACCTCCAGCAAAGAGAGCAGGCCATTTCTGAGAAACTTCACGAGGAGGAGGGGGAGATGCAGACCGTGGGCACACCCCCAGTCACCTCTCTGTTGCTTTGTGTTTTGTTTTCTGGTATGGGGTAGTGAAGTTCAAGCCAATGCGCTGTGGCCACCGTTTATTTTTAATATCATTATGATGTTTTTAAGTTCACCATCCTTGTCGTTGGATGAGGCTTGAAGGAACCTTCCCTGTCTTCCTTTCAATGGAAGGCTGACAGGACCTGAAAACCCTCACCCAGTTGGGACAAACAAGGAGCTTTGCAAGCTGACGCAAGTACATGTCTAATTAGAATTTCCCAGCACCACTTGCAACCTTTGAATCTTCCATTCCCATTTGTTGCCCGCCACCCTCTCCATGTTAACACTTTTCAGGGTCGATTTGAATGTACCAAATCACACCCTTCATCCCCAGTGCCTCGCCATTCATTGTGGGTTGATTGGCACCGGACGTTTGTGGACGCAATTCTCCTTGTCCCCACTTGCTAGTCTGGGGTGCTGGCACGGAGAAGAATGCTGCTCACCATTGCTCATGGCCAAAGCACTCCTGGCGCACACCACAATGGTCGAATTAGCAATAATAAAATCACTTCGTCCCCACAGCCCCACCTCATTGCTGCTGCGCCGACACGGTGCGCAGTCTCAAGAACTGTAGCATTATTATGGAGGTGCCATTGTCCCTTTGGGGACAATTAAGAAGTGTGGCTCTCAGGAGGCACAAACTCATGCGCCTACTTTTGCATTTGTATCTTTTATTTTCTTTTCCCAGGCATCGCAACATGTATATATTTTCAAAACCTTGCCATGACCAATGAAGTTCATAGGACAGGATGATTCTGCAGCTGTAAAATGGTTTCATGTAGTTTCTTTTTTTTCCTTTTAAGAATAAAGATAAAAAGTCAGCTTTCTCCTATGCGAGAAATAACGTCCGTTTAAAACTCTGGTAATCCCCAGAAGCAGCCAGACTTGAATGAAACGCAAGAGAACACCTGAGGGGGGAGGCTTGATTTGTGTATACAGTTGGATTTCTCCATAATATCTGATTCAGTCTCTGTAACTAAAATGAAATCACGTTAAATTAACTGTAAAAAATAAGTTGATTTAATTAAGCACAGAAAGACTTAATAGATATAATAAAATGTTAAAAAGTCAAATGATGTGCAGTTACATTTCAGTTAACAGTGCTCCACCAATGTACTAAATTTATTCCTTTCAATAATGATATGTTTTGAACATTTAATTAGATAAATAATGTCTAATCACTTCAGCAAATCTGAACTAAAAGGTCCCCTTGTCATCGAAGGTGACTCATACTTGTTATATCTACCTTTTCAGGGATGGTAAAGCTGCAAACTTGCCTTCCTTCCAAGGAGAGGAGCAGAAACTAACATCAAGTCGGGCTTTTAAGTCTCATTAAAATTCCGGGTTTGCTAAACAAACTATTATTTACAGTAAGAAGAATGCTCCTCGGAATAGACTTCTTGTTTGCCTTTTTTTGTAAGCACCAGAAACTATAAGCTGTTGATAAGAAAAGGTATTCAGTGTTAGATGTCCTTTAATTCATCATAATACTGTTTCCTTTAATAACTACTTTACTCAAGTGATTGGCATGATTACAAGAAAATTACTTCAAATTATTCATCTCTCATCTTTGCTCTAAGTTGTCCTAAGTTGGGTGATAGTTAGCATAATGGGGCCTGTTAATTACTTATGTAGAAAGTCCTTCACAATTTGGATAGAATTTGTAGCCCAATAAACAAAATCGTGCCACAGGGAAACTCACATGATCCACTCCTTAAGATGGTGCCACCCACTGCCTACTAAATGGAACGTCAAGGAGATTGAATTCTTCTGGAATTTACCGAGACGACCCTCACTCGTCCAGGAGAGCTTGGGCAGATCATCAGTGAACATGCATGCATTTATACACATGTGGACACCTGTAGGTGGGTACAAGCCCAATGCGCAGAAGCTGTGATCCATTCGGAAATATAGAAGATGATTACTATAACATTGACATTTCAAGCTTATGGTCTACATCCATCCAGATCTTTCTTGGAAATTTGACTTTTCCTGATGCAGAGTCATTTCCTTACACATGTTGCCCCTAATAATTTGCTTTGGGAATTTTACCTAGAGCAAAGCAGTGCTTTCCACACTGCGAGATGGTGGAAGATTCTGCTAAAACCTCACGACAATTTTGACTTTACAGAAAGACTGAAAGCATCTTTCATTCCTCCCCTTTCTGAGAGGGAGAATGACATCAAAAATGGAATCCGAACAAAATACACAAATGTGAGAGTTTTCTTTTCTTATTTTTTGGCCAAATGTGAGAATGTTCATTCTTTTGTATTCTAAATGTTCGTCCTGTTCTAATAAGTTATGCCCCTCACCCTGCAGTGCATGCTGGGATACTTTTTAGTACTGCTTATTTTCTATTTTTAAAGTTGTTTTCCCCACACCCCCCTCAGGTCATATGAAGATTGAAACAAAGAATGCAGGAGAGATAAGTCAAATCACAACAAGTATAGAAATGGAAATCGAAAGGTTTTATTCTATGTAAACATTCACTTTGGCTAGTTGGGGTAGTTTTATTTGCTCCCTTTCCACGTTACAATTTAAAGAACTTCTTAAACTTCCTCTTTTAGTGTGAACTGAACATTTGAAGTGGTTTCCCTGTGGTTTTGCCATATAACGACAAGCCTGGCAACATGCACGTAGATTCTGGCATAAAAAGCAAGAAAACAACATGACCAACAAACCCAGGAATCCAGAAAGCAAACTGTGTCATTCGTGTTAGTTTGGACTGTGAACTTTTAATCAACATCTGACTTAGCCAGTTTTAAGTTTCACCTGCGTCTGCCAGGACCCTATAGCCAGCTTCAGATTCAGTTACATTTGCTGGACCAGGACGTTCTACCTGGACCATCCAGCCTTGACCTCCCAGGGAACACAGGGCAAGGCCAGAGGGCAGAAATAGCTGATGTGGCATCAGGCTTGATGGGGGATGTGGATCTTCTTCTTTCATTCTGACTTTCACCTCACTTGCTACTTAACTGAGGCTGGGACTTTCTTTCTAGATCTTTGCCATTTTTGATCAGACTTCTTGTTTCTAGTTGGTTTTAATTTAAAAGAGATCACTGAAATTTTAACTTCTGAGGCCACTTCTTGGACTCTCCTCCAGGCGCCCTCTCGTCATATGCTGTGCACGGTGAGGGCGATTGTGGACTGTGAACTGACGTCCTGCATCAGGAGCAGATTTAACCACACGGCAAAATGATTGGGAAACTATAACAAAAGATGCAAATGCAAGCTGTTAATACAATTGGGTTGTTCAGATCTACATTGCTACATTGCTTAGGCAATGCAGTTTTGAGTCTGGGTGTGCAAGGCAATTTTAAAAGACTTATGATAGAACATAAAATGCAAAAGGGGGACTATTCATACTTAATTATATCTTGATTGTGTATTAGCAATGCAGACCATAAAATGTATACCCAAGCCAAAAATATTTTTATTATCTTCCAATATGCACAATATATTCCACAATGCAATTTTAATATTGTAATAAAGGTGAGTTCTTTCGCTCTCAATCTATTCATAATTTCCTCACTTGTCTGTCCATCTGTGCGCCTGTATTGTAGGATTTTGCACAGCATAACTTGAAATTTTGGTCGTGCTTGCTCGCAATTTAAGATCTCTATTTAAAATTCCAAAAAGTAGTCTTGTTTGGGTTGCCTTTTCATGTGTAAGTTGCATCGTCTGGATCTTGGCCCTTCTTGGGAATAAATTGTTGCAAAGTCCAAGTGAGTCTGTGCTTAGTAATGCATAACCTTGAGTGAGTCATGTAATCACTCTCCGTCTCAGTTTCTCTATGTACAAATGAATGAAGCCGATCCAACTTTCTAAAAACAATAAACAAACAAACAAACTTCAGACTTAAGAAAACATAAGGTACTTTAAAAGGGGAAAATAATGCAAAAACCCCATAAAGTGGCAATACCATCTGTTTTAAAATACAAAGAACCTAGAGAAATAACAAAGAAGGAAAACAAGTATTGACTTTTATCTATTGCTTGTGTGAACTAATTTATACTTCTAGAGAATTTGTCCATGCTCTTTCTGAATTAGAAATGGGCAACAACCCAAGAAGATGTGAACTGGAAATGCATTACAGGCAAAAGCCTGGGCTGAGAATCTGAAGTTCACAAATGTAACTTGGATCCTGCACATTTGGTGATAGCGTTGGCAAGTCTCTCCACTTCAGGGCCACTCCTCTCCCCACCGGAAATTCTGCCCTAGGAGAGATACACATGGTATCAGAAGTTGACTTAAAGGAAAACCTAAAATAACAAGGGCACAGAATTTTACATGAAAGAACTCAATTGGTAAAAATATTATTCCTTTATTCACACTGGGCAGAATTGAGTAAGGTCCCAGGAAAACCATTTGTGCTGCCAACGTCAAGAACACGGAAGTTGCATAAACACAGCATAGTTATGATCCTTCTAAGGTTTACTAAGATTACTTTGGAATATCCAATTTCTAGTTTGTAACATAAATAAGCCTTCAATGGACAATGCTAATGAGGACACAATTTCACATTGACTTATCTTCCAGCTACCCCCCTTGAAAAGCTCTATGAGCCATGGCCATGGCACAAGGCTATGATTCCATCCATATCTATCTTTAGTTAAAATGACACCTATTGAGCTATTGGCTGAGCTCCTTCAAAACAAGGGATCCAGAGCACATTTCTCCCCGTGAGGAGACAGGTGCATTGCCTGCATTGACAGCCGGGTAATATATATGAATGGAAGACACAAGAGTAGAATAACAAGTCAAAAGCTCAAACCAAATCAGTCACATCTCACACAGGTTATGAAATGGGTACATTGTTTTATCCTTGTGTTCTTTCATCAACCATGGAAACAAGTTTTCAGCAATGTAATCCCTTGGAAATTAATATCAAACCACACTTTAATTTTATCCCCCTGGTTTAATTTCCTAGAGGAAAAAATATTTAAACAGATAAAATAGTCATACTACTTAAAATTAATGTTGTACATTTTATTTTGAAGCTTATATCTCTAATTAATTTATTAATTTACTTTATGGTAGCCATCCTAGAGGCAGTAAACAGTAATACATGTGCATTTCTTCATCTGGATAAAGCATAGTCATGCAACGTGTAGTTATCGGGTTCAGTTCAAAATTAGCACAATGGCTAAAGCTCCACAGTAACAGGTGGTGTTAGTCTGGTTGGACTTGAAAAATAAATCCACAGAAACTCATATGTGTATAAGAGAGACTTTTATATAAAGGGCAAGTGTACATTAAGAAATCATCCCAACTCAATCCAGTCCAAGCCTTCATGTCCGTTACCTATCTATAAAGTCCCCTTCGGGTTCACGAAACACATGCAATGATGCCGAATGCAGGATGACCACAGGCCAGTTAGTAGAAAATCTTTGGATCCAGAGGTGTTGAAATCATCTCAGCTCTGGCAGGAGTCTCTTTGTGGATTCTCTGGCTTCAAAGGTCTGTTTGCATCAGGGTAGGTCCATGAGGCTTCTCCTCAGGGATGCTTCTCAGGGAGTCTGCCTTGTGTCATGTCAGTAGAGCATCTCCAAGGGAGTTAGGAGAGAGAGAGGTGTTTCCTGCTTCCAAGAAGGAAATACTGGATATCCCAGAATCCTCAGGAGAAGATCATGCCCCCACTAAGGCCTCATGGGCTGTGACCTGATTGACAGACTAGACTCCACCCCTTCATTCTTAATCCTCAAATTGACAAATGATTGTATAACAACCACAAGGGTCAAGAAGAAAAATGTGGAATTTTTGCCTATACTAGTCTAAAATTTGAAGTTGCCAGCACTTCATTTTACTTAGATCCAGAATGAAACTGTATGAAAACAATAGTTAAGAAATCAAAGGATGTGTTTTATTGGGCAAATCTACCACACAAGACTGCTTTAATGGGTTAAAGATCAAAAATGTCACTTTGAGGATGAATGTAGGCCAGATCCAAGCCAGAGGAGCCCTGGTGGTGTAGTGGTCATGCACTGGGCTGCTAACTAACTATAGGATTAGCAATTCGAACCCTCCCACTACTTTGTGGGAGAAAGATGAGGATCTCTACTCCTGTAGAAGTCACAGTCTCAGAAATGCCCAGGGGAAGTTCCAGCCTGTCCTCTCAGGTGGATATGAGACAGCAATGACCCCAGGCAATGAGTTTGGTTGACTTTGGATCCCAACCAGGGTAATTCCAATGCTCTCACCTGTATCGTGGAAGAACAAACAAATCTATCTTGGATAAGGCAGACAGAACACTGCTTAGAAGTGAGGACGGTGAGGGCTCACCTCATGCTCTTAGGACATGTTACTAGGACAGACCAGTCCATGTAAAAGACATCATGTTTGATATAGAGGGTCAGCAAAAAACAGGAAGCGCCCCAATGAGGTGGCATGACACAGTGGCTGCCACAATGTGCCTAAGCATCACTGTTGTGAGGATAGCAGAGAAACAGGCATTGCCACAGACAGGCAATGCCACTATCATCGGGAAGCAACTGCGAAGAACTGAACAACACACACATGATTATTTCAAGTAGATGACTAGTTACATAAGATCCATAAACTAAGAAGTCGCTTTTACTTACATATTTAGCAAACTTATATGGGATGACATTAGTAGTTTCGTGTGTTTTTAGTACAAGAAATGACACTGCATATTTTCATATTCATCATGGTCTGTGAGGTAGACCATAACTCCAGCAGGTCATTGCAATGTAAGGGATAAGAATAGAAACGGGAGTGTACATCAGGACAGAGAGGAGGGCGCCCCGCGAATGCACCAAAGGAAGTAACTGAATTCTGAAGACATTGCATGGGGTTTGCTGGTGTCCAGGAGGGAGAGAAGAATTCTAGGAAGAATGACGTTCTGAGTTGTAGGACAACGCACAGGAAAGCAAGCACAGATAGGGGCAAACCATCCCCAGACGCTGAGATGTCTGGTGGCAGGGTCTGTGCCAACTCATAGTGACCAGGCAGGACAGAGCAGAACTGTCCCCTGGAGTTTTCTAGGCTGTAATCTTCACCGGAGCAGATGCCACATCTTTTTCATGAGGTAAGAGTGCTGGCGGGTTTGAATAGACAATCTTCTGCTTACCAGTTGAGCACTTAACCACTGTGCCACCAGGGTTCCTTAGAGTTTAGGATGTCTGTTTGTAAATCAGGATCTTGGCGAAGATGCTGTCATTTTAAAAGTTGAGCTCAGTGAGTGGTCTGGGCCCCAAGTAATCCCCAGACCTTGTAAGAAGGTTGAGGCAACCGGGAGCAAAAGTCTAAAAGGATTAGAAATCATGGATGTGCAGACCCCTATGAGAAGAGTACAGCTGGACATGGGCTCTAGACCTTTACCTACTCTTCGATGCCCTTGGCACAATATTCTCAGAGAAGCTATGCTTGAACATAGTTGGTGGGCGAGTCGACCTTTCTTCTGGCTGTGAATCGGATCTACTCCCGAGTTCTAAACTGTTGGCCGATGTGCATCTCACTTCAACCCAGATGTAATCCATGAACTGAGACGCTTGCTTGACTTCTCTTCTGGGTATCCTTGATTGCATGTGGTATTATTGCCCACCCTCACAAAATGGGTACCCTACAGTCAGGTCTAAAATGTTTAAGCCTCTCTGATAATAAAATTTGTTTAGACATCGATAAATGTCCATTCCTTATGTGTAGTTGCTGTTGTTAGTTCTGAACCATAAGGAGCCCTGGCACAACGGGATGACATACAGCCTGCTTCTGCACTGAGTCTGTTGGTGAAGCCATCCTGTCAATCCATCTCCGAGAGCAGTGGTTCTCAACCTGTGGGGTTGTGACCCCTTTGGGGATTGAATGACCCTTTCATAGGGGTCGCCTGATTCATAACAGCAGTGAAGTAGAAATCCAAAGCCAATCTGTACGCAATTGGACATGCCCTTACAGAAGGGTGACTGGGAGGAGACGGGTCAGTCAGGGTGCAGGATAGCACCGATGAAACATACAGCTTTCTTCTGGTTCTTTAATGCTTCCTCCCCCACCCCCACTCTCATGACCCTAATTCTGCCTTACAAATCTGGCTAGACCAGAGAATGTACATGGATACAGATAAGAGTTGGAATCACAGAGAATACAGCATAGATAAACTCCTCGGGACCAATATTGACAGTAGCCATACCAGAAGGGTAAGGGTAAGGTGGAGTAAGAAAGAGGGAACCAATCACAATGACCTATCTATAACCCCCTCCCAGGGGAATGGACAACAGACAAGGGGGTTGGGGGAGACATTGGTCAGTGAAAGACATGAAAAAATAATAATAATTTGTAAATTATCAAGGGTTCATGAGGGAGGAAGGGAGGGGGAGGAAGGGGGAAAATGAGGAGCTGATACCAAGAGCTCAAGTAGTAAGAAGCTCTTTTGAATGATGGCAACAGATGTGCTTGACACGATGTATGTATGGGTTGTGATGGGTCGTACGACCCCCAATAAAATGATTTATTATTTTTTTAAGTAGCAAAATTACGGTTATGAAATAGCAAGGAAAACAATTTTATGATTTGGGCCTGGCCACCACATGAGGAACGGTAGGAAAGGGTAGGTTGAGAACCACTGGTCTACAGGGTCGTCCTCTCTTTCCCTGCCCCTCTACTTTTCCAAGCAAGACGGCCTTCTCTAGAGCCCGGTCTCCCCTGACAACATGCCCAAAGGATGTGAGATGAAGTATTCTTGCCTCCAAGGAGCACTCTGGTCCTACTTCTTCCAAGACAGATTCGTTTGTCCTTTTAGCAGTCCATGGTATGTTCAGCTTCCTCTGCCAGCACCACAACTCAAACACATGGATTCTTCTCCAGTCTTCCTTCTTCACTGTCCAACTGTCACATGCATATGAAGCACGACAAAATACCATCTGGACCCTAGTGCATCTGCTTCCTCTTCTTCTCTAAAAGGCCATCAAGAAAATAAGGAAGAAAGATCCTGTGGAGACGAAGAGATGAAGCCTGGCCAGGGAAAGATGAAGACAGTGGGCAGCCAGGTAGAGAAGGATGCTGGCAGTTTCACAGAAGGGGAGGGTCCAGTTGCAACTGTAAAAACCTCCTGAGTTCCTAAACGATTACTCTGGGTCAAGACCAAGGGGAATACACAGTCGAGCTACTTAGTAAGGTCTACTGAAGGGTTTCGTGTCCACAATTGAGCAAGGACTGCAGGCAGGCTTTTTTTGGAATAAAGAGAGACGCCTACTCTTTTCTGCCGCCAAAATACTCTGAGGTTGCCTTTTGTCTTGCCTGTCAAAGGATTGGAGATTAGGACGGACAAGCCATTATTGATAGCACGGTGTCCTTTAAGGTAAAAATATAACACAAAGGAAGGGAGGAACGTGGGGAATAAAGCAGATGGTAAATTGACATTTCTTCAAGGACATATTTTTTATTTCCTTTAGGCAATTTGGCGAGACTCCTTGGGTAGAGGCAATCATTACGTGTTTGGCTATTAACCTACAGGTTGGCAGTTCAAATCTACCCTGAGGTATTTTAGAGGAACGTCCTGGAAATCTATCAAATGATCACAGCCATTGAAAATCCTCTGGAGCTTTCAAGCCTATGGGGTGACCAGGGTTCACAATTGACCTACAACAGCTGATTCGCTTCTCTTTAGAAGAAACTGGAGACTTAGTGGCTATTGCTTCCTCCCAACGGGCCATATTTTGAAAGGAAGGAGTCATCTTCAGGCATGAAATAAATCTTCTTGTATTTCAAATGAGGGGTATACTTTAAATATCTTGATCTATTAATAATTATTCCTAATCCTATCTGTTATCAGCAACACCTAGACAAGTACTACACACATATGTACATAGGTGCATGTGTGTGCTTGTGTCCCAGGTGGCACAGTGGTTATGTGTTGAGCTGCAATCTGCATGGTGGGCAGTTTGAAACCAGCTGCTCTGTAGGAGAAAGACTGGGCTTTCTACTCGTGTCACCAGTTACAGTCTCTGGGGGGTGGGGGGTGGGGTCACCATGAGACAGCATTGCCTTGATCACAGTGAGTTTTTAAATATATATGTATATAGGCTTTTTAGAAATTTACTTTGTCAGTTCCTGGAATCATAAAACATTTCAAAACAATCCCTCTTTCTTAAGAACAATCCTTACCAGAGTTTAAAAAATAACTATCAAAACAAAATAAATGGAGAAAAAGATGAATGGATTATGGAGGTACGTTACGTACTCACAAAATGTTTTTGAACACAATATTTGTCTTCTGGTTCAAAATAAATACTTTAAGAATAGTTCTTGGTGTGTGTGTGTGTGCATGTCTGTATTTGTGTGTGCTGTGGAGAAGCTATTATATATAAAGGAAAATTATTTGTTCCTTTATTATTTTCCTCGATTATCTTAATGAAAATAATTCAGTGTCATATTTCACCCAGGCAAGATCATAGGGAGTATTCCATTACATAAAAGAAGTGAATCACAAATTGAAGACACACACTGAATATTCAAAGAGAGAACAAAACCATGCTCTTTCATTGTTTTTGATGTATGGATGGATCCATTTGGTTGAATTTGGTCAGACCTTGAGGGAGGAGGCTGTTGTTGGTCGGTGCCACAGAGCGAACTCTGGCACCGAGTAGAAGAGTCCCATAGAATAACCTCTAAATCTGTGCCACGGTGAATTGCCAGGCTTTCCGATCAGGAAAGCAACGACTGGGTTCAAACTTCCAGACTTTCAGTTGGCAGCTGTGCCCTTAGCTCAGGAACCATCAGGCTATTTTGAGAAGGACAGTAAATGTAATGTTAACCTTGGAAATCTCTACAAACCCATAATGAGACTTGCCGGTGATGAGAGCAGCCTGGGGTGTCTAGAAAACTCTGCTGTTGCCTTTTATTGTTCACAGCTTGTTGAATAATATGGCCGATCACAATGAAGACAGGGCATCTCTAAGAAGGGAAACTTCCATATATTTCCACAGGCTTAAATTCCAGCAATTTAATGTTGGAGGTAGATATTTAGGAATGGATCGACGTGGCTCTCAGGATTTATATCAGCGTAAAAATATGCTGAATCTAAAATCATTTTTTAGTTCTTACTTCAGAGAACCCTCTGCCTTGTGGATATACAGGCAAACTTTTAATAAATGCTAGTCCATTACTATCTTCCTGGTTCTCTCTCCGTGTTGCTCAGAGTTTGAGCATGAGGAGAAATCGTGTGGGCCATGACTTCATTTCGTTTACATCTCCGCCCCTAGATCCCTCTGCGAGAGGGTCTCCAGCGACCGACAAATGGGCTTTGGGTCTCCACTCTGCACTTCATCCTTCATTTACTATGGTAAGATATTATTTTTTCTGATGATGCCTTATACCTGATCCCTTCGACACCTTGTGATCGCACAGGCTGGTGTGCTTCTTCCATGGGGGCTTTGTTGCTTCTGAGCTAGATGGCCATTCATTTACCTTCATGCCTTTAAGACCCCAGACACTATCTTTTTTGATAGCTGGGCACCATCAGCTTTCTTCACCACATTTGCTTATGTACCCATTTGTCCTTGGCGATTGTATCATGGAGGTTTGCATCCAATAATATGATTCTTTGTTCTTCAATGCCTGATAACTGATCCCTTCAGAACTTCCATGTGGGCTTTGTTGCTTCTGACCTAGATGGCTGCTTGTTTATCTTCAAGCCTTTAAGACCCCAGACACTATCTCTTTTGATAGCCGGGCACCATCAGCTTTCTTCACCACATTTGTTTGTTCACCCGCTTTGGCTTCAGCGGTTGTGTCGGAAGGGTGAGCATCATAGAATGCCAATTTAATGGAAGAAAGTATTCATGCATTGAGGGAGTGCTTGAGTAGAGGCCCAAATTCCTTCCGCCACCTTAATAAGGGAACAACAAGGGATCCAAATTGGTGGTGAGGTGGGAGTGGCAGCCCTGGTAGGGAATGATCAAGGTTAAGGTCATTATTTTCTCTTTAATGCAAATGCTAGGCATTGGTACTATGGTATCATCTTAATCTCGAGTCCCCTTTGCTTAAATCTGCAGAAGCTTGTTAATCTCAAACTAATAGCATCATTTGCATTGTAGCAGTCTAGGTAGTTCATGAAGTCACTTACAAAAATAAGAATAAGTAATATAGTGTTTCCTAGGATGTTAAAAATTTTGAACGCATGATCATACATGACCCTCAGGATTGTGTGAGGTTGATTAAAACTATAAAAGGAATGTAAAATTTCTCAGCTAGATCTAGCGCACCATGAAAAGGAATTTGAATAATAGGTTGTAAAATTCAATGATTTTTCCATGAGAAATGATGGATTACTTTAAAATTTTAGTTGAAAGTGATAATATGATCCTTTGGGACAAAACAAGTAAACTAGCCATGTGGAGGGAAGGTTACACAGCAGCAAAGCTCTCTAGTTGACAATGTCCAGAGTTATGACCAGGGTCAAAAGAGGTGATCAGATTCTCCTGTCTACATACAGGAGGTAGGGGCCTGATTGCATCTGTTAACCATAAAGAAAGGAGTAAAATGGAGCTAATTTGAAAAGAAAGACCTGCCTGAAGGAAAAGGGATTAGACCAAGAATAAGGGATTAGACATTAAAGTAAAATATCTTAATAAGATACCCAGCACAGCAACACACCAACATCTAAACAATTATAGCCAAATCACAGAACTATTTCATTGTATGCTTCTGTGATTTTTTTTTGTGAAGTATGGATGAACACTTTGGGATTAGGATGTTCTAGGTTAAGAGGATACCTGTCAACTACTGATGCCAAGTCCCAGATGCCAGGAGTCCCACATCAAACCTGAACTATCCTGGGCAGCTCTGTGAGGGCCATTTGCCTTTTTCATGAGTGATTTTCTCCTATCAACCACCTCTACCAACTGATACAGAGATTGTGTTCCATCACAATATTCTGAGCTGGATTAAAAGAATTTAAATCAAATTACTTCTTGCCCACATGGTTTTGGATTAGAGAATGTAGGTTTGAAAGGATTCTTACACAGAAAATGGTACACTCTATTTTCTAAAGGAGGAACTGAGGCCCAAGAGGTCACAGGCTCCAGGTGATACACATAGACATGCCTAGATGTCAAAGCCCATTTGTATCCCCTTGATGTGCTCCTTGACGAAGGTGTAGTCTACGGCTTCTCTCAAAGGTGCACACTGTATGGAAGGTAGGTGGTGGTGCGTCTGTTGATGTCTCAACTTCAATCAGTGTCTGGGAACCCTCTGTAGTGCTCAGTCAGTAGGATTCTTCTTTAAGCAGCAAGGCCTTTAGCTGCCAAGCCATATTTGGCTCTCCGCATCTTTGGCCCCCGACCCCTTGGGCACTCATGTTAAAGAACAGCAAAGAAAGCGGACTCTTTACTGGAAAAAAGGTCGTTATGCAGTGGAATCTGCAGCCCCTGATCCCTGGACAGGATCAAAATCAAGGATTTAAGAATATCTGAGAGTTCCGATTGAAAAGCCTAGAAATTAGTGAATGGAAAAGAAAATTCAAAAATTGAATTGTGAAGGATTTGAGATATTTCATTCTAGCTGAAAATAATATGGTAAGCATTTGGAAAGGGATGGAAGCTTTTGAAAACAATCATTTGTCTCTCTTTCCATTTTTATTTCCCTGCACTATGTTGAAAAGTCCTCTTCTGAATTTTAAGATGTCACCATTGTTGTCTATCATGGTGCCACCAGATTTATCCCGTTTAGCTCTGGGGAAACCTTCAGTGGCTTTATTTTAAAAAAATGTTTTGGGTTTTTTTTGCTATTAAAATGTCTATCTTGTTTCTCTCTTTCTCTTTCCGTAAGAATAATGAGGTTAGTAATAATTCAGAGGAAACAAAGTATGTGAAGAAAAAATTTAAAAGGTAAACAGTGATCACCGAAGGGACATTTTAAAAATGTGTTGCCATCTCCTGGTCCCTAGTCCTGTGCAGTGGAGTGAAGAGGCTGTGTCCGCTGAGGTCATACTTGACGCAGATGAGTGGATTTCCTGATGTGATTCCATTCAAAGGAAGGCCCCTTTGATTCCATACCCTCTTGTTCATTGCACACCCCACTCAATTTTGAAATCTATAAATGTATATTTACCATTAGTAAAACAGAGACTGCTTTTATCAATTTATAAAATATATATTTTTCTATTATGTGTCATACAATGGTACCTCCTCCTCGGGTCCCACACTCAGGCGGTGAGCAGGCTGGGGGGATTCGGTAATGCTCGCCTGGAGCCTTCACCAAGGATGATAAGCCTGCATGAATTTTACGAGTCTCAGTATCAAGGTTGCCCTCGCCCAAGGGATTTAAAAATAAGGGGAGGGGGGGGAGAGGCAGATGTATGAATAACTGGCATTGTAAATCTTCACCGGGGCAACCCACAGCTAGGAAAAGTCTGTGATGGGTTCATGACTTGAGAAGAAAGCGACACAGCAGAATGTGAATGGATTTTCTTCAGCTACTTAATGCACTCCTTAGAGCAGCTTAAGGGGGTGCGTGTGAGTGTGTGCAGGAGGGGAAGTGTGTGTGTGTGTGTGTGTGTGTGTGTGTGTGTGTGAGAGAGAGAGAGAGAGAGAGAGAGAGAGAGAGAGAGAGAGCGCATTTGTAAGGGGAGGGGTTCTCTGGAAATTCGTTAGGAGGAATTAGTAGTGTTACACAGCTCGCCAGCTTTAGGGGCAAAAAGAATACCGAATATAAATGACTGGATTTTGCTTGAGGTTGGGGCGGGGGTGGGGGTGGGGAGGGTGGGGGAGGGGCAGAGGATTATGCAAGCGAGTAACAATGAGCAAATTGGACCCTCCGCTACACAGCACAAGGTCACGGCGAAAGTCATCGTGGTGGTTGGTGGAGGTGGTTGATAGGAGAAAATGGCTCATGATAAATAGCTTCCCATTTTGCAAAATCTGGCAGTTAATGAAAATAAGATGCATTTGAGTAGTCTATATGAACACCTGATTTTTCCCCCTTTCTCACCCTCCCTTTCTGCACACATATACCCAGGCGCGCGCGCGCGTGCGCGCGCACGCAGGACCTGCTGATGTATGAAAGCAAAGCACTGGCTCTAATTGTGCAATTATAAAACGGAAATGATGCAGGTTTGGCAACACGGGGAAAGAAGGCAGCTCAATAACATTGTTTAATAACAAGCAAATAAAGCTCAGAGGGGAAAGAGGTGACGATTTCTGCTTTAGACTCATTAAGGAGCCTGAAACATATTGTAAAAGAGTGATATTTAATTATGGGCTGGACTGATAACAGAGAGCAGGGCCTCACTGGGAGAAAGAGACCCCGTGCTCCTAGGAGCTCACAGCTCCAAACATCAATTACCATGATTATCTACCCGGTGCTTACAAAATGCACCGTCTCCATGTTCCATCAGCGACCCGTAAACAGGCATTGCATAGGCAAATTTATGGGCACAGCCAGCGAGGGCCAGGTGGGAAAGCAAGCCTCCTATTGGTGGCTTCCAAGCAAAGGAGGAAAGAGGCAAAGGAGAGAAAAATCTGTCTTGTGCGCTGCTGAAGGAGCAGTTTATTACAGAGCATTCGCGGGAGACAGCCGTCGTTGCCCTGCTGCTTTTGGGGGGGAAGGGGGTGACTTGCTTGCCTGTCTCATTGAGAAATTGGTCCTTATTAACCAATGCCTAGTTTACTGGGGGTCCCTGGGCTTGGTCTCATCCAATGTGTTGGCCCTGTAGAAGCGGCCAGTCCAAAGACTAGGAGTTTGTGGGGTCTGTCCTTCTCCTGAGGCCCACCTTCGGGCACTGGGAAGGACTGGTTTATTTGTTGAAAGCTAGAGAAGGTAGAATTGAGAGGGCAACAGGGAGGAGAGTGTCCTGTCTTCTGTATGTTAGGAAGGATGCCTTCGCTCTACCGGGTCTCTCCCATGGTTGTATATTTTATATATTTTGGGGTATGGAGGTGAAGAATGAAGTCATGCTTAGAGATGGTTGTAATACAACACCTACTCTTGAGAAAAATACTGACTCTCGCTTGCCTGCCATTTATACAAACACAAACAAACAAACCCCTCACTCTCCGAACATACAAATCATCCCAATAGCTGTCTGGATGTTTGAGAAAATTGCTCATGTGGTTTTGGTCTTCTGTATATGTATTTATATTTAGGAAAAGAACTGTCCCTTACCTCAACCTTTATGGCAAACTTAAGAAATTATTTTGTTTGTATTTGTGGTAGTTATCACCTCTCTAACACGTTGAGAGATCGGGCCTGAATGTGGTCGTAAGCCTTTTAAGCCACCTTCTTGTCAACAGTGCGCAGTTGCAGTGTGCAGTTCACACAGTTGATGCTGGCCGGTAGAAGCAGGAGGTTGGACAGACAGCTAGAGATGATCCACACCTTGGTTCTCCTCAGTTGCCCCCATCTGGCTCTCCGACTAGACGGTCTTGTGTCTCACAAAGAGGAATACTGAGGACTGAGGACTACTACTGTCTGCAAGTGTTCTTGTCAGCCCCATACTGAAGAACAAAGGGAATTTGGGCTACTTTTTAATTCTATCCTCTCAGCTCATCAACACTTGGTTTGCATTAAAATGTAAGAACATTACACTCCACACTCTGCTAATAACCAGAAAGTACAGCTTTGAAGTTTCCCTGTTTCTCAGCCACCACCCATGACAGATGTTTGCCAGAGAAAAACTCAGGGGGCATTTTCTTGCAAGCATTTTGGCTGAGAAAGGTAACCATTGTGCCGCTTAATATTTCAGCAATCTCTGGTGAAACCAGGGAACAGCAGTTCCTTATTTATCGCATGTCTTGCTCCTTGCTAGCTCCCACAACCCCCGGCACGACCTCTGAAGGCACACGTTAATTTCACCTCAGTATTTTTGTAGCATCAATTAATAAAAACTGACGACGTTTTCACCCAACGCACATGTCCTGATAAATGAGGGTCCTGACTTAATTGCTCTGTAAATTAAGAGCTCATAGTAGTGACAATAGAGGATAGTTTTAATATTTAAAAACTCATTAGATTTGTGTATTTTTGAATAATTAAAATAACAGGACCACCCACCACCCCCGAGAAAATTTAAGTTTCATTCTTAAATGTATATCCTAGAGGGGACAAGTAAGGTGCAAAAACAAAGATAAGTTAGGGGACTCTCTGTGTTATTAATTGTGGACGCTGTGAGTTCGAATCGACTCGATGGCAGCGAAGGATGGTTTGTTCTAATTATTAAAATGATCTGGCCTAATTTTCATCTTCTTTTCCCCCTTTTCCAAAGGCCAGTGGCTGACCACCAACATGCAGTATGAGTATGTTTCAGATCAGTTTACCCAAAGGGGAAAGTAAGTGGGCGAGTTTATTTTTAAAAAAAATTTAAGTTCCTTTTTTATAGGAACTAAAGTCCTTCTTGTGCATTTGATTGCTTTCATTTGATGCATGACCTAATATTTTGGTATAAGTATTTGGGGAGAAAATAAACCACGTTGTGTTGTTTTTGTTCATGACTTACAGCTGGGCAAAGATCTAGACACTCCAGAATGTGTCCTGATGACCAGGCCTGAAAGGGTTTGTGCAAAGCACAGATCGTGATGATTGCAAAAGGGGGGTACTGGCTGAGCAGTCTACAGCAAAGCTCCACACTAACCCCTAAAGACAGAGTAGAGATCCCCCCCTACCCCCCAGCCCCATTTCTACCAGAAGGTGACAATTTGCTCTGCAAATGATAGCTGCTTTCCTGCCTAGTGTTAACAGTTGGGAAAGAATTTAATCCTATATCGAGGGGGTTCCGTTGTTGCACCTTTCAAATGTCTTGCTTCACATGCAAACCTTAGGATTGTCATCAGTGTGATCCATGGCTAAACTGCAGCTGTGGAAAAGTTAGCCTCCAGAGATCACTGGCCATTTTGAAGCACGGATTCTCTCTGTAAATGGCAAACATAGGACACTCTATCTGATGCTTGCTCCTGGAAACTCATGTACTATGTTTGAAAGAACTATTTTTATGTGAATTTCATATTTTTGAGATTAAAAAAAGAAAAAAGAAAGCTGGTGCTTGGGGAACTTGGTGAAAATAGAAAATTAATCCACTCTAAAATATATCATACAATGGAAAAGAGATGGCTACAGAAAACAACATAACAAAATAGTATTCATAAAGCATTTGCTTTCCTATGTTTTAGGTCAGAGACAGAGAAGCAGACTTTCTACGATACTGGATAGGAAGAAGGCATGCATATTATTATAGGTACTATTCTGGGTTTTGTGTCTGAAAATAAATAGACAAGTGTAGTAGCAATTCAGTGTTTGTGTGCCTGGGACTTTCTAATATAAAAAAATTCTAAAACTGCAGATAAAGTAGATAAGACACACATACTCAGAGTACAAAAAAAGTAAAATATAAACCAATTTTTACACCATCAATTTATTATCTGAACCCTTGCCTAGTGCCTCTCTGTCCTAGACTAGAGGCTATCATTCCAGAGTTCTCAACTATAAGAAAACTATTATATTAAAATACTCTCACAATGAATCCCATGGGATTGGGGAAAGCTATGTTGCAAATGGGATTTTGCACTGTGTGAATTGCCAATCCCCAAAGATTGTGAAATCCTGTGGCTAGGCACAGGTCCTACAATATGTGCATTCATGAAGCAGGAAGGTCTCTACTGCAAATTATTTTTACCATTGGTAATCATTTTGTAAAAATTTCAGAGTGACTCACGTTGAAAAACACTTCTCTAAGGGTTTGCAAAAATTTTAAAAGTCTTTCTGGAGTATCATACCATCAGGCATTCAAGGATTTGTTCTAAGATGGTTTTTGTTTGATTTGACTTAGGAAATAAATACAAACTTTAAACTGACAACCTTAAACAGAACCTGTTTTAAGCAAGGTGTAGCAAATGCTACCGTGGGCATTACTGAGCAGAATGTAAGAAAAAGAAGTAAAATGTACAAGAATAAAAGCAGGGAAGAAAATAATGGGAGGTTAAAGTACCCTTACTCTTCTTATTCTGTTTTGGGTATGTGCAGATGAGAAGAGAAAAGAAATGGATATGGAGAAACACATGTTGAAAAATAACCCAAGACCACAATACACCGTCACTTGGCCCAATAGAAATGTCACTTCACATATTAAAGGACAGAAGAAGCATTGAATTGCCCATATTAAATGGTTACTTTGTTACAAAGCATTCACTAAAAAGCAAATTGGTTAAATTTGACCACATCATAGTTTGTCTTTTTCACAAACCCACTTTCAGAAGGCCACAAAAGTCCTTATTTTATGGTTAACATAATGGGCATGTGGAAATGTGTCTCTATCCACAAGAGGGCAGAAAGGATCTCATCGATTGGTCAGGGAACTTTGGCCTTCAACTTCAATTTTGAATAATTGTCAGTTGCATCGTCTTTCACTGCTAGATGTCATTCTTCCTGCCACTAGGGACATGTTTACACATCTGCTTTAAAACTCTGCACTCCACTGTCTTACTGTACACTAAAGAGATGCGATCAAAGTGCTAGATGGGACATGTCCTGTCTGTATCTGTGCATTTGCCTTTTGAGGTGTGCAATTTTTTTTCAATACCCATAAAATTGTTGGCACATTAATTTTTGACATTGTTCTACAAGAACAAGATGTAGAATGCTGAATAATTTAATGACCATTCCTTTGTATTTCATTGTTGCACTGAAACTATCCTTTAATAAGTCAAATTCGTTATCCCTCGGTATTCTTCCGATGTTTTGATTAAGTTGTAAACAGCAGCCTGGACTGTAGGAGCGTGCCCAATAAACACGTGGGTTTCAAAGTCTTCGGGACCCGTTCTTCTCTTTCTAGCACAGCGATGTTCAGTGACCATAAGCATCACAAGTCAGAAAAGTAGCCATTTGGGCAAAAAAACCCTCCAAAATGTTAGGAAATACCATATTTTCCTATAAAACGTGTCCACATAAAGAACAACCCATGTTCCTATAGCAGAGACTAGGGGTTGCACAATGTACAAAACGATGTATAACAAGCCTGTGATTTACATAGAAAATTTGTTGTGTGAGGTACCACTGAGTCTGCTATGACACATAGCAACCTTATGCACAACCTTATGCCATCCTCATTGTTCCCACGTGTGAGCCCATTGGTGCAGTCGTGTGATCATGTCAATCCCTCTAGTTGTCTGTCAGTTTGTGCCTAAGAAAACAGTAATTAAAATAACTATAAATACAATCATAAATACACTCGGAGTAGTCATAACATATAGTTTTTGTTGTTTTTTCCTTGCTGGTGCCAAATGACTAGCCAAACTGAAATATACTCCAGTTAACATCTGAACAAGTGGGGAAAAACTGGCTCGGCAATGGTCATTGGATTTGGTTGTTCACCCAATTTCTGTACAAGTTACATCTGTTGGCCAGTCCTGATTCCTACTTAACATATGAATCTGATGAGAGATTGAACTCTGAATTAATAGATGTGAAATGGATTGTGTTTAATTAGTACATCTTTACCCTTTCATGTTGAGAAATTGGCATTTAAAGAAAACTAGACATTGTTCAGTAGCAAAAACTAAAGTACATAGACATTTTCTAAAAAATAAAAAAAGAATCATAATAAGAAACAGGAAGCCTATGAACTTCACTAGAAGCCAAACTACATGGAGGTAGCCAGTGAAAAAGTAAAGCTCTTTTAATTGAGTGCAAAAATCTGTCAATACAGCCATGCCATGATTGCTTAGTCACATAGGACATTCTGTGATCTTGCCAGGTGAACGAAAATAATGAAATAAATCCAGGTGCTTTCAACACCATCCTTCCTTTCTTCGGAACCAAGATAGGTTTTTAGAATGTTGTGATATTTAGGGGAATAATGGCCTCTCCTTGTCACCACCTCTAACTCTCTGGTAATGGACCCCACTGTGCATGCATTTAGATTCCCTTTGTGGCCCATTATTTGTCCCTTGGAGGCTGTTGTGACAGGCCTGTGTCTTAATGAGTTCCTAGGATATGCGTAGCCCTGATTAGAGCCACAGTAGATGTAATTTAATGCCAAGGTAAAATCCATAATAAAGAAAGCTTTCCAATCACACATATGTTACCAAAATGGACAAGAGACAGTCTTTCCTAAAATGATATACTGGCAGGTCCTTCATAAAAGAAGTTTCTCTTGTGTCAAAGTTTCCCCCATTCATCTAGCTATTACTTCTTCAGGTCCTCACTTCATGAATATTTTTTCAATTGCTGTTTTGTTACTCTTATTTCTTCAAAGGTTTGGATGATCAATTATTTCTGTCACTTTCATAAGTGACACATTTTACAAGTGAACATGGTGCAACCGATAGTAGGCACTTCGCTTCGACATGTTTTTTCCGAATGGATTTTTTTAGCAATTGTTTTGTTTTTGCCTCACACATTTTTCCCTATCTTTTCCTAAACTATGTCTTTTCCAACAATAATATTCACATGCTGGCATTAGCATGTGTAAAAAAAACCTGCAACTAACAGACTGAATTTGATGAGAGTATTCATAACCTTGACTTCACTATCCCAATTCTTTATTGAAGGATCAAACCAACCACAGATGCCATGATCATCTAAAGCTCTCCAAAATGCTATAATTTCACCTGAATCTCTAGTCAACTATGCAGAGCAAAACATATTTTAAATTCTCTATTTAATTCCAAAATGCACTTATGCAATTTTTAAAGTTAATTTTTTTATCCTCTGCAAGAACAAAACATAAGTGTCAAGCCAATTATATATACAGCTGTCTAATTGCTTGCAAATTTGAAGCCACTAGGAACGAACTGTCATTGAGAGAGGCCGCCATAAATCTGACCACGGTGTTCTGTGACTGTGTGCTAGAATCCCAGTTCTTCCGTTCTCCAGCCAGAGAGGTGTGTGTTTCTTGCCGAGTGCTGTTGCTGCGATTTCCTCTGTAGAATAAGTAAGGTACTCACTATTACATGAATGAAACAAAATTGAAAATCTCAGAACAGAAAATGCATTTTGGATCTCAAATACAAATTCAACAGAAATCCAGGAATATAGTTCCACTTCTCCATAGAACTATAAGGGTGATGTGCAGATCAAATCAGTAATTTTCCGATTATACGGAAAGATGGATTTGTCAGGTGTAAAGTTTTTGTTTGTTTTTGATGTGAAGGCTTTTTGAGCTCTGTAGAATGTAAGGGATAAATAGCTTAAAATTCGATTTAAAGGAGGAAAACTGATCATCATGTGCTCTGCGTATAGGAACAGCTAATCTATAATTCAGGTAATAATAGGAATAAATATATAAAAGCAACTAGGTGTTATCTTGATGAGTTTTATGCAAACAGTCAGCAGATTGGGGGTATTTCTGTGATGCTAGAAGTCAGATTTCAATATCATCTTGGGATTTTCCTTTTAACTGAAAACTGCAACGTCACAAGTGACTGCAGTTTGCTCTTTGTCTTTTCTTCCCAAGCATGGCGTGCTGAGCAAGCCTACTCAACTGGCCCTCTCCTCTGATCACACACCCTTAGCCGTGGGACTGCACTTGAAATCGTGAGCGGAGAGGCTCACAAGCTGTTGTTAAGACTCTAAACTAGCCTTCTTTTCCCTCATTGCTGCTGCTTCACTATTCATTGCTGGAGTTCCTCTGCATTTTCCTTTGGCATCAAATTTCAGAAAAAAATAGTTTTCACATTATCATCGATAATTAATTTAAATCCCACGATTTGAGTACTCCACCTTAATGTCCTTTAGTGGGGCGATCAGTGGATTTATTAGTCACCAATATGCTTCATATGTGTATGTGTGCATATTTTCTATCACACACAGCATTCTAAATAACCTATCATGCAACCCAGGCAGAGTTTCAAATCTTGATTATTTAAACAAAAGCAGATTTTACCACTGTAGATCTTTACAAAGATTTCCAACAGCTGAAAACAAAACAGACAAATGAGTGATTTGCTTTTAATCCAGCACGTGCATCTTGGTGGCCTGAATACTTTCCGTCTTTTCCATGGGAAAGGAGGTGGCTTCCAGTCCAAGTGACCTTTCTACAAGTGCAGCACTTGGTAGAGTGCTTATTATCCAGACCATTTCAACCTATTCCGATCCTAGGACTATTTATGATACAAATTGCTATGTAACTTAGTTTAATTTTGAGGTTGGGGATGTGAACACACCATCAGATTTCCGGGGCCTCTAGCCCGCTAGGAATATTTTCTTCAGATGCTCTGATAAAATGTTGATTGCTCAGAAAATAAAGTTGCAATGTTCATCACTTTGTGAGCACCATGACAAATTACAGAGCATTGTTGTTTAAATTAAATGTTAGAGTAGGTTAGTCGAGACATTAATAACGGTGCCTGTAATTAGCCAACTGGTAAAATATCAACAAGTTAACTGTTTGGGAAGAATTGGGGCAAAAGAAGAAAGGTAATATTCCAAATACTCAAGTATGAGCATTGGGTCTTTAAACAAATGATGTCACGCAGTCTGGGAGGCTTTGTCATGTTCAGTAAATTAGCATGGCTTAACCACAGCAGAAAATTTCCTTGAGCTGCAATAAAGACTAAATGCTTTCAGACTCCCATGATCCTTTGTAGTCATCATTTTAAAGCACTGCCTTCGTGAGCTAAACCTGTAAAGTTTTCTTTTGAGCGGCTGTGAGTTGATTAGATCTATTTCAGCCTAGTAGTGGTAATAGGCTCCTCTCTGCGAAACTGCTTACCCTCTGCTCCCCTGGCAGCTGGAGAGACTGGAATTAATCAGGTCTGCTGGGGGCTTCCTCAGCATCTCCGCAGGCCAGCGACTCTGAATCATTTACCACAGAATCTGACTGTCAACTCTTTGTCATTTAGGCTTTTGATTATGCTTTCTTCCTTTCTCTCATTTTCTTTCTTTTTTTTCAAATAAAAAAAAAAAGAGGGCAGTGGGGGAAAAGGATGAGAGATTACCCTAATGCAGAGTTGCACTAGCGATTTACATAGTATCTATTATCACCTTTGATCTGTTCTTAAAATATAGGTGTATGCTCAGAGTGAGGGGCTGCTATTAAAATCCACCCTAACCCTCTAGCCCCCACCCCCTTTCCTTATGAAGATATCGGTCCAGTCAAAAGAAAAGCAACTCTTCAGAGGGACCTTGCTTTATGATCTCAAGGAGGGTGCATCTGGAGACCTCGGTTTTTGAAGGCCCTTTGTGTTTCCGTCAGCAGCGTCCCACAAAGTGCTTTGCCTATCTCACCAGCTAAATTTGTCTGTGTTTCAACATGTACAGAAACACTACTTAACACACAAAGCACATTAGCATTCATGGCAAAACACTTTCAAGTACCCATAGAAATGACAAAGAAACAGATTCAAGTCCCCATAAAAACCTACAAATTTAATTTCAGGATCTGATTTTCTCAGATGCAAATATCTTGATAATTGAGTCCTCTGATTTTATGCTTAAACTTAAAAAAAATTCTACCCCCAGAATGTCATAACAAAAATAAACCACCCAAATCAAAATATAATTTTACATTAAGACTTTTTATCTTGGGGCAACTTTTTCTCCATTTGAGCGACCAAGAATATTTTTCCTTATTTTAGCATTCTAATTGTTTGACAGGGTTCTCCATTCAAGGGAAACATACCCAACAGACAGGGTAAAGAAATTTAAATATCTTCTCTAGGGTATAGCCATAGTAATTATATGTAAATGCTGAGACATAATGTTTCTAAAATTGTGATACATAATATTGTAGGAAAATGCAAGTTCCCTAAAAGTACTTTTGCAAACAATATTTTCTTCCCCCTAATTGGTGTAAAGGCTGTAATAAGTCAAAGAGAAACACTGTATATTGCGTGTGCCAAGATGTAATGAATACACCAGTATCACATGGCCGATACCAATAAATGTGTTACTGAAACAGACAACAGACTAAATGTGTTTACCTTATGACATGAATGTCCTGCTTTCTGTATGCACTTTCTGAGCGCCGCAACAAGTTTCAATGAAGAGGTTGTGAATTACTTTGGGCTGGTGGACTCTCTATAGCTGTAGCTTGCTCATTTTTCCTGTTCTGACACTGTTTATGTCTGGTTGAACCACAAATAGACATAAATATTTCATAGATGTGAGGGCTCACTATGTGCATGTTTGGTGTGTGGAGGGTGTGTGCTTCAACCTTCTTTCATGAGAGAAGGAGTCCTAGAATAAACTATGCTAAAGGCACGCGCCTAATTTATATTTCACTGACACTGTGGAATATATATATATATATATATATATATATATATATATATATATATATATATATATATATATATATATATATATATATATATATGATTTTAAACCAGAGCTTCCAACCGGTTCTATCGTGTTGGACACCCTGGTGAGAAGTTGCCTTTCCACCCAAGATATTCTAAATCAGAATCTACATCTTAACCTGATTCTTGGGAAAGCTCTAAGAATCACCTGGGGATTTGGGCAGAGGCAGATTCTGATCCAGTATATCTGGGGTGGCAATGCAAATTCTCAGCAGGATGTCCCATATGAATGAACCCGTTCCAAACCTGGATTCAAATCTTACAAAGATCCACTTGGACCTATATGGATTGCAGAGCTATGGCTTCTTGGCCCTGCTCTTTTCCCCCATCTCCTCTCCTCAAACCTCTCTCTCTGGTCCTGGTCTCTCTTATAGCCGCCAGCCCTATGCTTTATTCTCTTTGGAAGGCAAGATGCCCAGGTGACTCCCGAGGGTCTTCACCTACATTGCTGATTAACCCCCCTCCAGAAGGCAAAATCATCCTGTCACAATATTCTCTGCTGTCTCATGGTCCCAACAGGGCTGGGGGACCAGGATTTCTCTGTTGGTCTCAGATGTCCCAGACATCAGAGCTAGAAAAGGATGTTGCTAGGCTAATTTAACATAGCCCCTCGTGACAGTACAGCATGCACTTGGCAAAGTTCAATGAGGGAGAGAGGGAGAAGGAGAGGGAGAGGAAGAGGGAGAGGGAGAAAGGGAGAGAGAGAGAGAGGGAGGGAGGGAGGGAGGGAGGGAGAGAGAGAGAGAGAGAGAGAGAGAGAGAGAGAGAGAGAGAACTCTGCTCACTAATTGAGCTATTTAACAGACTGCAGAGCCACCTGGAAAGCAGCCAATCATCACAGTATCTTAATAATATAGACTCTTGAATCACTCCAAGTAAGAAGTTGCACATATTTATTTGTTTGTTTTATTTTTGTTTGTAGTTTGGGGTCGGATGAGAAGAGGAGAAGGTTGGGAACTGAACATTGAAAGGGGAGGAAGAATTTGAAAGTGAAGACACACTGCAAAGGTTCCCTAACTTCCGATTTGAACTATGAAATGCCAATATGTGTACAAGTCTGTGGCAAGCAAACAATTTATAATGGAGATAAATAGATGATAGTGGACAGATAGATGATAGAGATAGATAGATAGATAGATAGATAGATAGATAGATAGATAGATAGATAGATAGATAGATAGATGAATTGGAATCTTTTCTGGACTTGACATTATAAAGTCTCCTCCTTTCTTTTGGACAGGTAATTTTCTACCATTTCTAAATATATTGGGTCCTTTGTCAACATCTACTCATTGCCCACGGGCAACTTTTCTCATGCTACTTCTGTGAGGAGGTTTAAGTTGGAGCTATGCGCATGAGAGGGTTTGCTTTGGGAGCTGCCCTTGGACAGAAGGGAATTCATTGATTGGCAAGATGGCTGGAGTGAGATCACTCTGCCAACCCAGACCCCTCTTTTCTTTCCTCTAATGTCCCTTTTTGCCTATAAATGTCCCTCTTCCTGAAAGCCTCTGGACCACTCGTCCTCCATTTTTAACTTTCAATCCTTTGTGTACACATCAAAATGCATGTTCACATAAATTACATTTCTCATTGATTCCTTTTCTTTTTGGGTGAGTTATTGGTGTCTGTTTCATCTTGACTAGAAACTAAACTTGTAGGTATGTGTATCTTGTCGTTTAATTCTTTTAATTTAATTTTTTCTGAGACTTTTTGTGTTATAATAATTTATGAAGTTGTGTTTACAAAACTACTGAGGAAAATGGTAACTGTTCGATGAAGCTTCCATATTGTGAAAATCTTGGTCAAGTTATTACCCTTCTGTGTGTCTCATTTTATCAATATTAAGAAAAACTACAGTGGTACATTTCCATGATACATTACATGCTTTTATGAAAATTAATGGATAATTCCTGGAGACAGGACAAGGTCATGATTAAAGAGGGTGGCTGTGGTGCCGGCTGCCCAGTTTGAATCCTGGATCTTACTAACTGTTCAATAAGTGTATTGTTTAAATTTGCCATTCAACTTTCAGCTTAATAGCTATTGGATGTTTGCTCTGTGCCTGATGCTGTGACCAGAATCCATTCACTTCATCATCCTGGAACCCCTATGAAAGAAATATGGCCGTTTTCCCCATTTTGCATGCGAGGAACGTCAAGTGCTTAACACAGTGTTAGATGTGCATGCAGTTAATGTCTTGCGAACTGCTGAGACGTCTGTTCTGATGCATGAGGTGCCCCAGGTGCAGAGTAGAACTGCCCCCTGGGGCATCTGAGGCTGTGAACTTCCAGAAGCAGATCGCCAGTCTTCTCTTGCCAGACACTGCTCAGGGGTCCAAACCACCAAGCTCTTGGCTAGCAGTCAAGCAATGACCCATTCGATTACCTTTTGTACCACATTGGCATTCTTGGACAGAGTAGGCCCTCAGTGATGGTCAAACTAAAACTATCTGATGAACTCATGATGCCGTCCAAAGGGAAATTAGAAAGAAGACCCACTCGTGTTTCCTTTCTCTAGCCTTCCTCAATTTGCTTCCGGGTCTCTGCTCCACAAAGCATCTCAGCCCTGGCAGAGTGCATATGCAAGCCCGAGCACAGTTTACAGCCACGTCAGAAAGGAACAGAGTGAAGCTTGCCTCTTGTTCACACCAGCTCCGCTTTCCTTGCGCACTGCATTTCTGTGTAAGGCCCCCAGCCAAGGGCGTGCAAGAGGGTTTTTACCACTGAGACTGGCTTCTGCTCAAACTGTCAGAACTAGTGCCAAGTGTTGCTGTCAAATAGTGGCACGTCTTTTCCTCTCAGAATTCTGAAATTCTCTTTGGGTAAAAAAAGAAGAAAGAAAAGAAAGAAAAAGTGCATTTGTATGTGTTATTGATGCCTTACCCTGTGAGTGTGAGTATCCTCAGACACTTGTGTTGACTTATGTTTGAGTCTAATTTGTAAATTATTATATCAGTAACTGAACTTGCCTCACACTCTAGATGTGACAAGAATTTAGTGAGCAGTATGTACCTGGGAAATGCTAGCAAAACATATCCCATAGCTGACGATTTCCTTGGCATGACCTTTGTGTATGTATTTAATTTGTTCTTATCATAAGTTTAAGGAACATGATTTATTTTTATTATTAAAATAGACATATTTCAATCTTCTTTGTACCTTGATGACTTGTAGATCGATCGATCGATAGATAGATAGATAGTAGCTAACATAAGACCATTTATAATATAGGCATTTAAAAAAAAACCTGGGGTGAAGTAGAGTTTCTTAGTGTGGCTCTCCTATCTATGTTTCTGTACGTCTCATCAGATGATTTGGTAGGACTATGCATGTGGGGCTTCTGTGTCACTAATAGAGGGGCAGGTCCTTTTTGTTGCCGTTCCACTGGCTGTCAGGATGAGCCATCTCAGAAGCAGGCACAGAGGAGATTCCTGGGACCATCAAGAAAGAAAAATCTTCCCTAGTGAATTCCCATAGCTGTGAGTATCGCCTGTGAGTTCTGGGTGGTCATTGTCACAGTTGTCAAGTCTTACACGAAGGAGCGTGTCAGTGGGGTCTGAGTAGAGTTCTGAAGGATGGAGTGCAGAGGCAGGTGTGATTTCTGCCTTATTTCAATTGGCCTTGGGTTTCCGTGGACTTGGATGCTCCTCCTTTGTGTTGTCAGAAGACGTCGGTTTTCACATTCCCTCTTTTGTTAATTATTTAATTTATTCCTCATGATTCAACAGCTGTGAGGGCAGTCCTTAAAATGTGAAATCCAGGGTGAGACTGGAGGACAAAGAAAATGTGTTCAGTATACAGAATATGGGCACAATCGAGGTGGATTATTTTCATAGTTTAGGATCGCTGGTCTTTGAAATAACTATATTTTCCATTTACTGAGCAAATACTATGTCAGTGCATCCTATTAAAGTTATGAGAGAACATACATTAGCTTCGTTTTACGCATTAGGAGAGTAAAGCTGAGTACGGTATTGCTTTTTCTAAAGCCACATGAAAGGTAGTGTTGTTACTAACTGAAAGGTCAAAGTTTGAACCCACTAACCACTTCAAGGGAAACAAAACACAAAAAACAACCTATTATCTCCTTCCACAAAGGGTAAGCCTAGTGAATGCTCCACATACGTTCCACTCTGTCCTGCAGGGTTGTGATGGGATGGAGTTGACTCTATAGTAAACAACAACAACAACAACAGAGCCACAAGTTTGCTCTGGGCCAGCGCTTATTTTACAGATGAGCTCTCTGACCCCAGACTCGGAGCCCTTACTACTGTGCTTTCTTGGTATCCAACTGTTACGATGAAAGGATGGGCAATTTACATTTTGTGTCCAGGGTAAACATGGAAGTCCAAGTAGGATTTCCGGAAAAGAATATAGAGTACGATGTCCATTAATTTTCTGTTTGCAAAGTTCAGCCTTATTGCATTGTTGGGAAGCCATTGGACTGCTATCCTCTAGGTGTGTGGTCAAACCCATCAGTCACCCAAGAGAAAGGTGAGCTTGTCTTCTTGTTAACAAGTCTCAGAACCCCCTTGGAGGGCCCCTAGGAGCTGAAACCGAGTCAGTGGCAATGTGGGAATGCATCCTTGTTTCTGAGGATAGTTGGTAGTATGTGGCCTGGGGCATACTTATCCTCAAAAGAGTAGTCATTGGTTGTTTAAAATCCGAATGGAATGGGTGTTTTATATTGTACTTGCTAACACTGACAACCCTACTATGAATGTATGCAGAGTATGTGGCTAAGGAGAGGGTCCCAGCCTTCCTGAAATCCCAAGGGTTGTTGTTTTCTTCCCCTCGTTACTCTCGGAAGGCTTTTGTTTCTTCCTTTCCTGCTCTGGTTTATTGTCATGAAGTCCCCAGAAGTGTCAGAAGCCCAGGTGTCATTTCTACAGCACAGACACATGGAAAGACTTGTCCCTGCTCCTGATGCCCATGGACAGCACCCGGTGGCAGTTGCCCTCCTGAGACCCCTACTGTGATGGGTACCTTGCCTATGCCAACCTGCTGTTGATGCTCTTGTCAAAGCTGCAGCATTCAAGGTCACCACGGAGGCGTGAGAAACTGCTCTTTTAGGCTTTTGTTCTGCAGTCCCATGTTCTAGGAATCCATCAAGAGTCTCCGAGGGTTGAACAGGAGAAAAGTTGAGTAGCAGAAACTAAGCTTTGCTCAGGATAACTTGTCCTTCCCATCAGGACCCAGAGGACAAGTTTCCCTACCGATTTGTTGAGTCCTTATGCCAGGAAATTCCAACCAGCCCCACAGATGTGCCCAGACATGACTGAACCCAGAAGGGTTTGATTTTCGCTCATTCAGAGACCTCCTACCCTTAATGTCTTTGAGGAGACGCTCTCCCCTCTACTCTGCTTCAGTCTTCCTATGTTATAATCCAATTTTCCCATACAGAGAAGGTGAGTGAAAAGACCATGACTTGTCTCAGACACATCAAAATGACAACTTAGTTTTTAAAACTTGAAAGACTCTTTTTATATAATATTTTCTACCTTATTTTTTAAAATAATTTTATTAGGGGCTCAAACAACTCTTATCACAATCCATACATACATCAATTGTGTAAGGCACATTTGTACATTCGTTGCCCTCATCATTCTCAAAATATTTGCTCTCTACTTAAGCCCCTGTCATCAGTTCCTCATTTTTTCCTCTTCTTCCCCACTCCCCCCTCCCTCATGAAACCTTGATAATTTATAACTTGTTATTTTGTCATATCTTTCTCTGTACCATGTCTCCCTTCACCCACTTTTCTGTTTGTCCCCCAGGGAGAAGGTCACATGTAAATCCTTGAAATCAGTTCCCCCTTTCCAACCCATCCTCCCTATTCCCTCTCAGTATCGCCATTCTCACCACTGGTCCTGGGGGAATCATCTGCCCTGGATTCCCTGTGCCTCTAGTTCCCATCTGTACCAGTGTACATCCTCTGGTCTAGCCAGACTTGCAAGGTAGGATTCAGATCATGACAGGTGGGGGTGGGGGGAGAGGGAGGAGGAAGCATTTAGAAACTAGAGGAAAGTTGTATTTTTCATCGTTGCACCCTGACTGGCTCGTCTCCTCTCCAAGACCCTTCTGTAAGGGGATGTCCAGTGGCCTACAAATGGGCTTTGGGTCTCCACTCCGCACTTCCCCCCACCCCCGCCACACCAAGGTAAAACATTAAGGGGGTGCAAGAGAACAGCAAGGGAATGGAGTGGCGAGGTCCCCAGGGAATGCTGAAGGTGGACTTTGGGGCCAGGGCATGGTACCCCAACAGACTGGACTGGAAAACACTCCTAAAGGCTAACAATTCTTGAACTAACTACAAACTTTTCTTTCTTGTTGTGTTTTGTTTTGGGTTTTTTGTCATTGGCTTGTTGTGGTGGTTGTTTTGTTGTATATTGTTGCTTGGCTTTGCTCTGTCTTGTTTTCGTGCATGTTATTATTTCCGCAGGTCTGTCTAAGTAAGGTAGGCTGGATGAACAATCAGAGGAGAAAACAACGGGACCAACAGTTCTGGGGGAACATGGGAGAGGAGGAGGTGGGGGGAAAGGTAGTGGTGTTAATAAACCTAGGGATAAGGGAACTACAAGTGATCCAAATCAGTGGTGAGGAGGGTGTGGGAGGCCTGGTTGGGCATGATCAAGGGTAATGTAACTAAGAGGAATTGCTGAACCCTGGTGGGGACTGAGCATGATAGACAGTAGGACAGGAGGGAAGTCAAAGGAAATAGAGGAAAAAGCTGGGAGGCAAGGGGTATTTATAGAGGTCTAGATAAAGACATGTACATATGCAAATATACTTATATATGAGGATGGGGAAATAGATCTATGTGCATATATTTATAGGTTTAGTATTAAGGTAGCAGATGGAATTTGGCCCTCCACTCAAGTACTGCCTCAATGCAAGAATATTTTCTTCCATCAAATTGGCATTCTCTCATGCTCACCTTCCTGACACAACCACTGAAGACAAAGAGGGTGAACACCTAAATGTGGTAAAGAAAGCTGATGGTGCTCGGCTATCAAAAGATATAGTGTCTGGGGCCTTAAAGGCTTGAAGGTATACAAGCAGCCATCTGGCTCAGAAGCAATATAGCCCACATAGAAATAGCACACCAGTCTTTGTGATCACGAGGTGCCAAAGGAATCAGTTTGCAGGCATCAAAGAACAAAAAAAAAAATCATATCATTGTATGCTCACCTCCCTGATATGACCCCTGAAGACAAATGGGTGCATAAGCAAATGTGGCGAAGAAAGCTGATGGTGCCTGGCTATCAAAAGATATAGCCTCTGGGGTCTTAAAGACTTGAAGGTAAACAAGCAGCCATCTAGCTCAGAAGCAACAAAGCTCACATGGAAGAAGCACAGCAGCCTGTGCGATCACAGGGTGTCAAATGAATCAGGTTTCAGGCATCATCAGACCAAAAAAAACTTACCGTATTTTCTACTTTCTTGACTGCTGCATCTAGGGATTTTGATGATTGATTCAGATGGCGTGGAATAGATAATTTCAGCAGTTAGCAGAGCTACCTATGCAACATAAATGTGTAATTGTAGATCTACTAATTAGTATCTATTCAGCATAACACACACATGACTGAAGGCTCTTAGTGCTGCCTGATAGATCAGGGTACTAGTGAGTGCCTGAGATTTGGGGGTAAGGGATATTCTTGATCCAAATTTTCAACATTTGGTGCTGGCTAGATTCTTAAAATAAATGAGAGATTATTATTATTATTACTATTATTATACCTTTGGTACATAATGTCCAAAGCATATATTAAATTCACTTACTGGTAAACCACTAACTCTCCTAATAACCCAGCTCGGTGTTTTGGCGCCTGGGACTGGCCACCTCCTGGCCTTATTTAGAACACCTCCTGGGATGAGTACCAGCAGGTGTATTATGTTTTGAGGCTAATTTGAAAGTCAGTGGTGATAGCATGCAGCTATAGAACATTTGTCATTTGAGCGACACTGAAAAACTTCTCAATCTTGGTCTCTTCATCTGTAATCTGCAGAAAACAGCTACTTATATATATACTGTCATGACAACCAGCCATGGAGTTTGAAGGTTCAAGGTCTGCCCTAGAAGTTAAAGGACATATCAGTCTATGATGAGTGCAGTTATTAATACTGACATTATCTCTGCATGAAGAAGTACAGACAGAATGCTCTTTAGAGGCAAGAATGGCGAGACTTCCTCTCATTGCTTTGGCTATGTTATCAGGAGAGTCCAGTCCCTGGAGAAGGATGTCATGCTTGGAAAAGTAGAAGAGAAGCAAAAAGAGGGAGACCCTTGAGGAGAAGGACTGCCCCAGTGGCTGCAACGATGAGCTCAAACATAAGAAACGATGCGAGGATGGCACAAGCCTGGCAGTGTTTCACTCTGCTGGCCACTGTGAGTCCGCTGACTCGTTGGCACTGAACAATAACATGGCTGAAGGGCTACCATTTCGTTGACTCTGACTAGTGATGCTCCTGTGTAACTCAGGGTAGAATTTTACTTCATAGCGTTCTCCACGGCTGACTTCTTAAAAGGAGGTTGTAGCAGAATCTAGTACACCCAGAGCACCTCTCAAGAAAGACCTGGGAACTAATTTGAATAACTTCACTATTTGTGCCACCAGTGGACCTTTTGCTCTGGATAAATGTAGCTAATATTTCATATAGCTTCTGGTTTTTAGAGCTGCGCTTGCCAGAGGAAGTGCCCTGCTGCACATGACTATGGAATACTTGAAATTCTATGGCACACATGTAAAATACATCCTAGATTTTGAAGACTTAGCACTAAGATAAGAATTCAAAGAATCTGAGGGTTTTTCCCCCCTTCTTTCTATCATTAGGTGTTGGAATGATAATAATTAAAGATTTTATGTAAGATGAAATATATTATTTAATTCCAGCTGCATATTTTTGCTACTTTAATGTAACTAGTAGAAAAGTTAACATCACAAAGGTGGTTTGCATTTGTGGCTTGTGTTTTTGAACAGAGCTTGCTATTCAAGAGCAATTTGGTCGTAGACCTTAGAAAGGGAGTCAAAGCAATGGGGCCCTATCCTTTTTATTCTATTTTCTCCTCTTCATCTCTGTGGTCTGGAGACACCTGTTCCTGCCTATTTTTTCCCTCCCCCCTGAACAGAACTTGTAAATATGGTGCATGTAGGAAGTACCAAAATAAATGATAAGAACAGAATTCAATTCATTAATAGATTCCCAGGAATGCTTTGAAAATATTTAAGGCTCTTATCTTAGTCAACAATTTACATCTTAACTCATTTCTTATTCAAACATAGCAAGGAGACTTTCAATGCAGAAGATAAAACTCTGAAGGATACTAACGGGGATCTTATTGCACTTGAACATTGACTGAACTATTTGAAAAATTTTATCATAGGTTCTGATACTGGTGTTTCAAAGGAAAATAATGTACATAGTATCTGTATGATTGTGTTATTCCTAATTAAACTATTTAAGGTCTTCTTGTGTGAGCTAAAATGCAGTACACTTTTCAAGTTTTATAGAAATGTAGAGAAAACCTGGAAATAACTGACATGTATTACGTAGTATAAATTGGTGCTGAAATGTTCCTTTAGGTAGTTGGTATGTAAAATTGTAGGGAATTTTATTTTTTAAACTCGGACACTACAATTATTTTTCTGCTTCACTCTTTGCTCTATGTAGCGCTGCTCAACTTGACCTTTACAGATTAATCAAGGTCTGAATTTACAAGCAGTTTAAGACTTTCACTATAATTTTGAGCTTATGTAATGTGATATTCAATTAAATTGAATAAAAACAAATTAAACGCATGTCGTCCACTATAGTAGAATCAATTTCACGTTTCTTAGTGCCATTGCTGCCGTCAGAGATGTTTTATTGGAAAATAATGGTTTAGATTGGATAGAAGAACTTGCCTACTGGTAGATAGCATTCATAAGCGGCTGTGTCTGTATGTGTTTGTCATGCTTGTTACTTTTAAAATAACATTTTAAGCATCCTAGGTGCCCTGGTAGCGCAATGGTCAGGAGCTCAGCGAATAACTGAAAGGTGAGCAGTTCAAATCCATGAGCTTCTCCAAGGGAGGAAAGATGTGGCAATCTGCTCATATACAGCCCTTAAAAAACACATGGGACAGTTCTACGGTGTCCTTTGGGTCTCTGCGAGTCAGAATTGATGGTATTGTTATGACTTTATTAAGCATCTTGGGGGAAAAAAAGTGGGGGGTGATTTAGGAAAATCCTGTTCTTGCACATGCCAATTCTTCTTCCCCAGGGAGGGAGTCCTGTTCAGACCAACCTCTTCTCCATTTTCACTGACTTGATATTTTCAACTCTAGTGGGTGCTCTGGAGGCAGGGGAGTGGTCCCACTGCACCTCTTGGCTCCAATAGTCTACACGTGTCACATTTTCTCTCATGAAAACCTATTTGTCTAATCACTATAAAGGTGCTATTTAATTATTAGCCACAAATGCCAAGCTAGAAAGAGGAAATTTCTCAGCAAGCTGGATTGACCCCATGAACGGAACCACAGTGGTGAGGGCAGGCAGGAACAGACACTCATGTTGCTCCTGTTGTCTTTTTCACTGCAAGTCAGAAGCTCCTTCCAGGCCCCTCACAGCACAGCAACATGGCTCCGCCTCTCACCTATCAGTTTGTTGCTGGGGGTTGGAAGCCCTGTCACTGCTATTTCAATACCATCAGGATCACCGCTCATGGATAGGTGTCGGCACACTAAGACTGATGAGGTAAAAGAACCTGGTAATCTACTTTAAAAAGAAATAAATAACTTGGCCAGTGAATACCTTAGGGATAGAGGAGGATGGTTGCCTGGCCTGGTCTCAGATGAGCTTTTCCGGCAGGAAGGCACGCAAACTATGACTGGGGACGAGCTGCCTCCTGAAAGTAGTGTGGACTTTACTAGTGGAGTGCATCTCTAGGGACATTCATCTGCTAATGCGGCATGGATCAAAGGAAGATAAGCAGATGCCAGTGTCCCTTAATAATCAGAACATGAAGTGTATGAAATATGAATCTAGGAAACTTGGAAGTCATCAAAAATTAAGTCAAACGGATAAAGGTCTATGTCCTGGCATTTGTGAGCTGAAATGGACCAGTATGAGCCACTTTTGAACCCAACAAACATGGTCTAATAGGCTGGGAATGACAGATTGAAGAGAAACAGTGTCAGATTTAGCCTCAAAAATAACATGTCAAGACCTGTCCTGAAATGCCAGCTGTCAGCAGTAGAATAATATCCATACACCTACAGAAAAACGAATTAACACAACTACTATTCAACCACTCCAGCCACTGATTCCAAAGACGAAGACATGCAAGAATTTCAGTAGCTTCTGCAGATCAAACATGCAATCAGGATGCTTTGATAATTACTAGTGATTGGAACACAAAGGTTAGAAACAAAGAAGGATTCACAGTTTGAAAATAAGGCCTTGATGATAGAAACAATACTGAAAATTACATGACAGATTTTGCAAGATCAATTACCAAGTACATTTTTAAACAACATAAAGATGACTCTGTATGTGTGCCTCAGCGATAAAACACACAGCAATCAAATCGACTACCTCTCAGAAAGGTGACAACAAGGAAGCTCCATATCATCAGTCAAGACAAGGGCAGTGGCTGCCTGCAGAACAAGCTGTCAATAGCTCATAAGCAAGTTTAAGATGAAGCTGCTGAATATTAAATTCATGAGAGTCAGAATGCCTGAGCATGTCTCACCTGAACATCGAGACCAGCTCAAGAATAGATTTGATGCACTGAGTACCAGTGACTGGAGACCAGACCACTTGTGGAATGACATCAAGAACATCATACGTAAGAAAGCAAAAGGAGAGGAGGGCAAGGAAAACAAACACAGAAGTCATCAAAGACTTGGGAACTTGCTTTTGAATGTAGAGTCACTAAAATGAAAGGGGAAATGTTGAAGTGAAAGAACCGAACAGAAGATTGCTAAAGGCAGTCCTAGAAGGACTGACACTGGTTAGTGAAATGTGCTAAGATGTTGAATCAGGAAATCAAAGGAGAAGAACATGGTTTCACTTCTCAAACAGAAAGATTTGAAGAACAGATCTGAGGCTCATTGGAGGGTGATGTGGGCAAAATATGGAATGACACAGGAAGATAAAATCAGGAGGACATTTTAAAATTTTTTTATTTTTCTTTATTTTTTTTAATTAATAACTATTTTTATTGGGGCTCATACAACTCTTATCACAATCCATACATACATCAATTGAGCAAAGCACCCTTATACATTTGTTGCCCTCGTCATTCTTTTTTTTTTCTTTTTTTACATTTTATTAGGGACTCACACAACTCTTATCACAATCCATACATATAAATACATTAATTGTATAAAGCACATCCATACATTCCCCGCCCCAATCATTCTCAAAGCATTCGCTTTCCACTTAAGCCCTTTGCATCCGGTCCTCTTTTTTTTTCCCCTCCCTCCCTGCTCCCCCCTCCCAATGTGCCCTTGGTAATTTATACATCGTTATTTTGTCACATCTTGCCCTATCCAGAGTCTCCCCCCCCTTCTCTGCCGTCCCTCTCCCAGTGAGGAGGTCACACGTGGATCCCTGTAATCCGTTCCCCTTTTCCAACCCACTCGCCCTCCGCTCTCCCAGCATCGCCCCTCACACCCTTGGTCCTGAAGGTATCATCCACCGTGGATTCCCTGTGCCTCCAGCCCCCATATGTACCAGTGTACAACCTCTGCCCTATCCAGCCCTGCAAGGTAGAATTCGGATCATGGTAGTTGGGGGGAGGAAACATCCAGGACCCGGGGGAAAGCTGTGTTCTTCATTGGTACTACCTCGCACCCTCATTGACCCATCTCCTCTCCTGAACCCCTCTGTGAGGGGATCCAGGAGGACATTTTGCTGGGTGAAATTAGTCAATCATAAGAGGATAAATATTATATGAGGCACTAATAGAAAGTCCCCCCCAAAAAAGTTTTACATACTGAATGAAGCACTCTTTGAAGGTTATCCTCCGTGGGAGCAAAAGAATGGATAAATCTCTAACTAAAGAGAATGGCGTCATACAATTAGCATAAAATAATCCAAGCAAAGGAAGACCCGGGGAGAAACACAAGGGTTAAAATCAACAAAGATAAGTACTATTACATACAAAGTCCAGCAATAACAGTAAAAACAATAATTTACAAGTAGTTATACATAGCTAGGCATGCAGGCTAAGCAGGTGTGGGACAAAGAATGGGACTCTAGTCATGAACATATACATATGGTTTTGACAGAGGATACTTTTACATAGGCATTTGTGGGTGCTTTAATCATACCAAAGTTATGGTAGCATGTTTGGGGCATAGAAGTATTTAAATTTCTTAGTCCAAACCTTCAAGAACTGATAGACCCAGTTTTGGAAGACGGAAAGACCAGTGGGCATGACAATTGTTCACAAAGACAATGTTCTATATGTTCTACATTGGTAAGTTGTGGCTTGGGTCTTAAAAGCCTGTGAGGGACCATACGTGTTGTAACTATTGGTTTTCCTCTGACCTAAGCAAAGGACAGTGAAGAAAACCAAATGCATATGAGAATAATTAGACCATGTGGACCTCAGTCTCTTTGAACCTGAGACCTTTAGAAATAGATGGTGCCTGGCTCTCCAATTAACTCTGAAAAGGGTCACAGCAGAAGGTCTGGATAAAATGGGAGACAAATGTGGAACAGAACACAAAATCATAAGAAGAAGGGACAGGGAGAAACTCCAGGCTTCCTGGTCTGATGAGGATTTGTGGAATCTTTGACACTATATTCAACAGTCACCTTTCAATCTTGGGCCAAACTCACTCACATGGTTCAATTTTCAGCAGAATTATAGTCCTATAAGATGAACAATAAACCAAAGAGATATGAGCCCCTTCGAACCCTAAACTATATAATAAACCAAAAGGATAGCATTTGCCTAGGGATAAAGCTCAGAAAGTGGCAAGGGAGAGGAAAAAGAAGACAAGGAGAAGGAAGAGGAAGCAGGAAAAAGGAAGGAAAAGGAAAGACAGAGAGTAGGAAGAGAAAGGAAGACAGGCAGGCGGACACAGCGTTGCTGTACCAACAAGAATTGGTTGCTCTTCATCCATTTCAGGGGAAAGCGATGATGCTCAGGGAAGTCCAACCTAGACTAAAGGCCTTGCAGAAAAACAAGCCTCCAGGAATGATGAAATACCAATTGAAATGTTGAAACAAATATGGGGTGCTGGAAACACTCACTCATCTAGGCCAAGGAATTCAGAAGGCTGGAAGGCCTTTGTCCCCATTTCAAGGGAAGGTTGAACAGAACAAGATTCAGAAATGAATGGACCATGTCATTAATATCACGGGCAAGTAAAATTTTGCTAAAATAATTTTAAAAAATAGTTGCACCAATACCTTGAGTGGGAGCTGCCAGAAATTCAAACTGGATTCACACAAGATAGGCTACAAAGAATATCACTGTCAGACGGACCATAGGTGAAGGCAGATGATAAAGGAAATACATTAACCTGTGTTTTGTTGACTGTGCAATGACGCTGGCCTCTCTGGAGCATACCAAATTATTGGTAATATTGCGCAGAATGGAAAATCCAGAACACTTGTCCTCATGTGAATCTATAAATAGACTGAAAGACAATATTCAAATGGGACACGTTTTAAAATCATACAGGAATGTGCCAGGCGTGCATCCTTGGGCCACATTCATTAGAGCTGTGTGTTGGGTAAATACTCTGAGAGCCTCGGCTCTATGAAGAAGAACACCTGCTCTGACCTGAAGAAGACTCCTCAACAACCTGCAATAAGCAGGTGACACAACCTCGTTTGCTGAGGGGAAAAAGACCAGATGCACTTACTGATGAAGAGCCAAGACTTCGCTATGGCTATAGCTCCATAAAAAGAAAAAATACTTCCCACTGGACTGAGGATCAACATCACTACACAGGGAGAAGTTGTCAAATGTTTCCCTTGAATTTAATCCATGAACTATGCCTACAGAAGCGATAGTCAACACATCGATGTACGCATTGCCTTGGGCACATGTGCTACAAAACCCCAATTTAAAGCGTGAAAAAGCACACATATAAACTTGAGGACTAAGATGGGCATGAAAAATGCTGCACAATGAAAATGGAAAATTGAAGAAGAATGTCTTTCGATGATGGTGTTGACAAAGACTATTAAAGACAAAGATTCATGGGAAAATTCTGTTATCTTTTAAGTTTATTTCCCCCCAAAGTCTTTGAAGCCTCTCATGTACCCTGAGCTACTGGTAGAGCAGGCAAATATGTCTTGGAAGAGGAGGAGCTAGAAGGTTCCCTTGAAGCAAGGAGACATAGACTGTGCTGCACATGCACTTTATCAAGAGGGACCACACCCTGGACCTCATGCTTCGTAAAGAAGAAGGTCCGTGTGACAGAAGAACACTCAGAAAAACAGATGGACAGCATGGCTGCACCAACGGCACTGACAGTGATCAGGCGGATGCTCAACCCTAAGCAGTGTTTGGTCCTATTGTACACAGGTTTCTATGAATCTGAACAAACTATGCTTCTGTGTTGCCATTAAAACACTCTTTCTTTACTGAAACTTTATATCCCGTAATAAGCAATTCCAGATGTGTGAAGAGAGAGGGTTGGATTCTGATAGAATTATTGTGATCTGATCCAACTGACCAAAAAGGCATTCAGGGGTGCACCTTTGCATGCAAACTGTTGATAGTAAGAGGAAAGTCATGGTTCATTGGGAGAATTCTCACCTTTTGTGGGAAGGGCTTCTATTTGAGGTCTCTGTCTTTCAAGTGCAGTTATCACTCACTGGCCAATGCAAGCTTGCATGTTGCGATGCTGAATACGTTTCAGGCACTTCCAGATTAAGATAGACTAAAAATAAAGGCCTTGCCATCTTCTTCTGATAACTCAGTTAATGAAACGGTGGATCACAACAGTCTGATCCCATGGTGTACAGGATGGCCATAAGTTGAAGGCTGACTCAGTGGCAGCTAATGATAAAAATATGATGATCATATCTCAAGCCATGAATTCAGAGCATATGTTATGCTTTGCATAGTGCCAATCAGAATGCCTCTCATTAAGTATCTGTCAGATGGAGCAGGCATGGCAAGGCCCGACATAATCATTTCTCCCAGTATAAAAGGGTGAAAACAATGGACTTGGAACCTGCCCACCTCCACTCTGCATCCTCATGTTGGCTGCTAGGACTTTGCTGGGCCTTTGGGCTGGGCCCTTGCACATGCCGAGCCTGTAGATGTTGCTTGGCTCACCTGCCAGGTGAGCCATATGTGTAGTAGAAATCACCCTACCATGTATTTTTCCAGGTTCCTGAGTTGAAATATATAGTTTAAAAAATAAATAAAAATCAGGAGTCTTATACATAGGTGTTGCTCTCTAAGTATAACAATTGTGGATCATATGCTTGTTAATCATTCTGAATATTGGTCATTTAATTGCAAGATTTCTTCAATCGAAAGCTATCTCATACAAAATAATTAGTGGTCCAACAAGCATTGGCCATGTGGAAGCAAATCGGAAGAGTCTCAGGTTTCATCTTGCCACTTAAGTGCCTACAGGCTAAAAGTTTCAAAATTGAATGGGCAAGTAAGTATGGTCATTACAATTTAAGTAGATGGAAATTGGATAATTGCATGCTGCTTTTTATCCTGACACACATTATATTAAAAGTTACTGTGTAGAACCATCTTCTTGGGAAATAAATAGAGGAGATTGTTAATCAAGGAACTATTTCTAAATCATATCACAAGACTAGAACAATTGACCAATATTTTATTTCTGCTGCAATGCCCAGCTCAGGGCCTGACACATAATAGGCACTCAATAAATATTTGTTGAGTCTATTAATGGATGAAGGTAAACAAACAAACAGAACCTAGTTCCCAATTAAAAATGAAGTAAGTAAAACGAACAGAATTATTGTAAAACCTAGCCCAGAATCAGACACAAATCATCCCAATTTAGCTCTTAATTAGCATGAAGAGTTCATTGTTGTTATCAGTTTTCAAAATTCACTTAATGAACCTGAGGTAGTTGAAAGTATTTGTAGTATGTTTCCTGGGTTGAGTTAATGTTCACACACACACACACACACACACACACCAAGAGAAAAAGAAGAATCCCTTTTGCCCAAAGCAATCTATCAATGTGTGTCTGACAGTGTAAAACTCAACGAATGAGAAGATCTCTTTGTCTGGGTTTTAGTTCTGCTCTTTATCAAAGATAAACATTCACCAAAATATAGAAATAAATACAAGTTCCAAGAGAAAGGCATTTCCTTTGACATGAGTACTATTTAATACTTTTGGCTTCTCTGAGTTGCCCTAGGTAGGACTCAGATTCCGGGTGCTGGCTGCTCCACCTTCATAGAGACACCCTACTCTCATCTCCTACCAAGCTGACTTTGGAGCCACGGTGCTGAACATCAAGCAAGTTTATGAGGATCAAGCAATTCAAGGAAGGTAGGGAACACTCCAAAGACAAAGGAGGGGAGGCTATCAACAATAAGAGACTGACTCAAGTCTGTACATGGGTAGGAGCTGATAGAATTACCCTCAATGTGATCTCACATTATTCCTCATTTTGAATTTTAAGCAAATGCTGTGGATTTAGCAAGCTTTCTGAATGATGGGAGCCTACAAAACGCATACATCTTTTAGCTTAAAGAGCTGATTTTCCCATCAGTATTTTAAGCAAGATCGAAGTCAATGAAGACAATTTATGAAATGAATCATAATTTACCAGCATGATCCAGATAACAAAAGTCCAATAAAAAAGTAACTACCCTTGGGATGGGGGTGGGGGTAGGGAGGCTTGTCTGAATGTCCTTGATGGAGATCACTGGGCTGCAGACATGAGTCATGCCCTGACTGCCCCGAGGAAGACCATGGACCAATCTTATTAGCTCCCTTGTCTACCCCAATCATAGCTCATTCCTGATATGATAACCCCATCTGTAACTCTAAGGTCTTCATGTGCTGCATACCGTGCATGTGTGACAGTTTTCCTTGATCTCTCATCACCTTTCTAACGTCTTCTATGTCAGCACAGCCTTGAACACCACTAGAACCCCATGCCACTGGTTGCCTCTATCTGGGTAATATGTCCTTGTCTTTATCTTTGTTTCCTGTGGTTCAGTTTAAGATTGTAATTTTTTTCAACAAATACACACAAGACACAGTAGCTTGTGAGAGGATCTGGTGAACCAGTTCAATTCAAAGCAGGTAAGTCAGCCTAGAAGATTATGAAAACCGTTTGGGGGTTGTGGAATTCCAAAGGGTAATCTTTATAGATTTTTCTCAAAGTTGATCATGGAGGTGAAGTCTGATAATGTGCTCAGAAAATGAAAACTGTCTTTGTGAGAGAAAAGTCAGTAGAATCGTGTTGAGGAATTGTCCATCAAGACAATGCATTTGCTCATGCTTAGCGGGTATTACTTGCTGTTTGGGGGGAAACCAAATACTGACCTGGATAATTGAGAGCCAGTAGAAGAGGGCAATCTGATGGAGCTGGAAGAACGACAGAGGAGCCGGAGGATGTGAAGAGTAGTAGGCTTTAGCCTAAGAAAAATGGACAAGGCCTTGCTCAGGTGACTATCCTGACCTGTGCAATGGTTACCATACTTTGACCTACTTTGTGGAGAATAGTTTGTGAGAAGAAAGGGGAGATTAGGTAGGAGGCTATGGTGCAATTCGAAGCCTATAACACAGCGCGATGTTTTCGTAATGTTTCATTAAGTATATATATATATATATATATATATATATATATATATATATATATATATATATATATATATATATATATATATGAAAGTAAAGAATAAAAACAAAAAATATTTTTCCTGAAATTAAAAATTCAGGCGTTATAGTGAGATGATGATGACTTGGACTCCAGCAGTTGCAGGTGAAGTGAAAGAAACCAGATGGGAAATTCAGTGGTAATTACATCAACTTACATTGCCCTCTCACTTGTTAGACACTGCATTCCTTCTGAAAATATTTCTGTAGTCTTATTTGCCCTTTTACAGATATAGGTACTGAGACAAACATGGCTTTAAAGACAGGCAGCCCAGTGAAATGCCAGGAAAAAAGACTTGCCTGTATGTGTATGTCTCCAAAGATACAGGACTGTACAATAAGCACGTGAAAAAAATGCTCAACATCATTAGTCATTAGAGAAATACAAATCAAAATGACAATAAACTACCATTCACTCTATAAATACCAGACTAGTTCCAAGGAGTTGGAGATTAAAGATGTCTCAAATGGCCAGCTCTTCCAAGATGCTATTCTGCTCCACATCCCCCTAGTCCTCCTTTGAATGTATTCCCTCATGTCCCTAGCTTCTGCGATTCACCGCAATGTCCCACAGAAATTCATGAAACTTTAAGGAAATGCCCATGTGGGTGTTGGGACTGTTCAATCCAACCCCAAGGTCAGGCAGAGGTGAGCTGTCAGAGCAGGTCATGGTGCTTCTCTCACAGCTCAGTCGGGGAAGAGGAATAGCCTTGGGGAGGTGTGTGCTTTGCCTTTTGGCAGACCCTGCCCCCGAGGCAGCACCAGGAAGGCTACCTCTCCTCATCTCATAGTGTCGAAAGACGTCACCAAGGAACCAATGAGTTTGACTTGGTTCACACCCTCCACTAAAGTCTGTTGTTCTTTTTAAAGTCATTTTATTGGGGGCTCTTACAGCTCTTATAATAACCCATACATCAATTGTATCAAGCACATTAGTACATAAGTTGGCATCATCATTTTCAAAACATTTTCTTTTTAATGGAGCCCTTGCAATTGGTTTCCTCTTCAACTTGAACACATCAGTAAGAATCGCTTGCTGCAGGAGAATGTTCTATCTGGCGAGGGAGAATGCCAACCATAGTGAGGGAGTTTGAGAAGCCCCCTAATCCTGTCCATTGGTGTCCCCTCACTCACGGCAGTCATTGTCACCTCATAGTGGTTCCTACAGCACGGGGTCGAACTGCTCCAGTGACTTTCCAAGATGGTGAATCTTTATGGGAGGAGAAAGCCTTATCTTTCTCCCACAGAGCGGCGGGTGGTTTCAAACTGATGATCTTTCTATTTAGCAGCCCGACTCATAACCACAGAGCCACCACTAGTGACTGACTTTAACTAACATACATTTCTTTTTCACAATGTAAGAGGCTGAAAGTGAAAAATTTAGGGCGATGTCTTTCGGGAAAGGCACTGCAAGAAGAACGTATCTCTCTGTTTAGGCTCTGGATTCAAGTCCTGGGCATTTCACCTTCTGTTCTTGGTTTCTTGAAAATCTCCTGTGTTCCCCTTTGTGCTGCCTTTTATACCCTAAGGAGATTGCCTCAAAGCACACCCTAGTCTAATCTTGCTCAGTACGGTAACAAGGCTGGTAGTTCTAAACTGCTTATCTTGAGGACCACAGGCCAATGCATAGCAAAGAAGCCACCAGGGCTCCTGGTATGGTACAGAATACTCTGCAGAATGGACGATAGCCACAAGCATGGACTCTAGAATTAGAACACATCACATAAAGTATTATGGCTAGAAGGGCCATATTAATTGAGTACAACTCAGATGATATAGATGATTGATTATAGATATATAGGTATATAGATAGATAGATAGATAGATAGATAGATAGATAGATAGATAGATAGATAGATAGATAGATAGACAGACAGATAGGTATAGGTAGCTGCTGTCTGGTGGTCCCTGACTCATCATGACAGACGCCAGGGTCCCATGAATAAAATGTTGACTGCTCTTTGGTCATCATCTTCATAACCTCCTCTAAATATGAGTCTGTTTCTGAAATTCCTCACTATGGTTGGCATTTTCCTTCACCAAATATAATATCCTCCCGCAGCAATCAATTCTTACTGATGTGTCCAATAGGAAAGAATTTTAGCAATGTGCTTCCATGATATATAAGGTTTTCACAGACTTATTTTCAGACATAGATTGCCATGCTGCTTTTTTTTGCCTACCAGAAAGATTTTAATCATAGCAATAAAGTAAAAAATAGCAAGTGTTGTGAAAATATTCAAATTCTCAGATATTGCCGGGGGAATATAAAATAGAAACAATTTGGCAGTTCTTCAAAAGCTTAAACATCGAATCATCACAAAATCCAGCAATTCTACTTTGAGGTATATATGTAAAATAAATAAAAACATATGTCCACACCGAAACTTGTACATAAATATTTATTTATAGTAGCATCACTCATAATCAGCATAAGGTGGAGACAACCCAAGTGCTCATCATCCGCAGATGAATGGATTAACCAAGTGCAGTCTACGGGTACACAGGACAGCAGCCCGAACCAGGCGAATCTACTGTTATTTAGTCAATTCCGTCTCATACTGACCCTAGGAGGCGGAAAAGAAACCGCCTCTGTGCGTTTCCGAGGCTGTAAACCTTCACAGGAGCAGAAAATGTTCATTTCTCTCAAGGAGTGTCTGGTGGGCATGAACTGCTGACCTTTCTGATAGCAACCCCACTACGCCACCCGGGTTCCTTGCATACAGGGACAGCAGGAATGTATTCAGCCATGAAGGAAGGATGAGGTACTTATACAGACCACCAGTTGGAAGCACCTGGAAAGCACGCTCAATGAAGGAAGCCAAGCTCCGAAGGCCACATACTGTATAATCCTTTTTATAGGACATGCACCAATTAGGTGCATCCATAGACACCAGCTGAGATTGGTGTTAGCGGGGAAAGAGGAGAGTGGTTACTTAGTGAGTATGAGGTGTTTTCCCAGAATCACGAGAAAGTTTTAAAGCTAAAGAGACGCAGTGGTTGCGCAACATTGAGAATACTCTAACTACCATTGAATTGTAGACTTGGAAATGGTTAATTATATGTTATGTGAATTTCAGCTCAATTAAGCACCCGCGCTAGCACACACACACACACACACACACACACACACACGCACGCACGCACGCACGCGCGCGCACCATAAACCAGGCTGATTAACTTGAGAGCCTGGCATCTTAGTCTCTGCCTGAAACTGCCTCTTGGACCACAGATGAAATACAGGGACTTGGGATATAGATGTGAGTTAAAGTTCTAGCAGGGGATAAGCTGTCTTAAGGAAGGTGTAGTAGAGAAGACAGCAAGAACAAGAATCTATTCCCCAGGAACATAAAATTTATAAACAGGGGAAATGAGACTGGATCAGAAAATGAAGGTAAGATGGAGCAGTCAGAGAACAGAAGAAAATCAAGAAAGATGAGACTACATCAGCCAAGAGAAGAGACTATTTCTCAGATGAATTATTCACATATGTCCTAACAGAAAAATATGACAAATTCCAAGAAATTCCCATCAGTTTTAAGTCATGAAGGTCACTGTTGTCCTTATGCAGCTGGTGTTCCCAATCTTGTTCATACTTGTAAACTTTTAATTTTAGACTTCTGTTTCCCACACTTGCAATTTTAGAGAATATCAAACGCTAAAATGTGAATTTCTTAGCATTACTGGCATTTTCTGTTTTCATTTTATAGTACACCACAATTAATAGTTGAATTACATTTATGCACTTAAATAAGATTTTCCTCTGACTAAATTGCCAGTCTCCTGAGTAAAGTCTGATAAACTAAAGTTTAATTAATCTCTGCTATACTCTTCTCATCTTTTTCCCATATCAACTTAATATCGATTTATTTAAGCACTAACTTTCACTTTAGGGCTCTTACTTATTGCTTATGTTTTTCTCTGCAATGATTTTCTTCTTTTTTTTTTTTCCCCCAAAAAGGCCACCCTTTCCATTTTGGTCTTTCTTTCCTAAGATGCACATGATCTTCTGTCTTATTTTCAATGATTTGCATTTCAATAATTCATTCTGCAGATATTTCCTCAGCATCTTCTGTGCACTGGATTGTATTTTAGCTAATGGAGCCTAAAGTTTAATCACCCGCAAAACAACCAAACAAAAGGGTTGGACATCTAAGTGACTAATTGTGACACAATGTAATCAGCACACGGATCCTGCACCTTGGGAGGCTGTTCACACCACCCGAGAAGCTGACGTCGGGGCTACTCTGAAGCATTGCTTAGGGGTTGGACAAGTAGACCCGGTGATAACATAGTCAGTGCTAGGCTGCTAGCTGAACAGTTGGTAGTTAGAACCCAGCAGTGACTTTGCTGGAGAAAGATCTAGTAATCCGCTCCTAGCAAGATGACAGCCACAAAGACCCTATGGGGCAGTTCTGTCTCATAGACTCACTGAAGGGCAGCTAACAGTAACAAAAACAAAGTACTGGGCAGGCAAGGAGGGACGAGCTTGTGGTGAATACAGTCCAGGAACGAAGGGGATTGCATGATGACATAGTTTCTGACAGAGGTGCTGGCTCTAAGAGGCATTGCAAATGAACGCAGAGTGGATGGACTGGAATCCATGTGGTAGGGTGGGTAGCAGTGGTGGGAAGGTGGAGAGTTGTATGACAGAGTGCATAGACATCAGTAAGGATGAATTTTTGAATGAAATATGATTCTAGAGGCAATACTAAGAAAATTAAGTCTAGGTAGTTGACAGTGAATTGTCTTCTGTACCTAAGCCAAGATTTATGCATTTCTGGGCATATTTCCTAGACTTACTTCTCCATGAAATATCCCATTTCCAAAAGTATCCTTCTACTGCTTCATTTCCCTGAGTCATCAGAATTAATTGCACTCTGAATTCACGGGGGGAATGAGCTGGTAGTATCCTCTCTGAACAGTTCACTCATTCATTCATTCATTCATTCATTCATTCAGGTATTTGTTAGACATTGATCGGATGGCTCCATGTTTCAGGACAGTCTCCTAAGCATTCAGGGTAAGAATGGATGGATTTGGAGTCTTGGCAGAGAGATAGGAAAATTAATAACAATAGCCGTGGGAAGCTTTGAAATGGCGATGTACACAGGTTTTAGGGACTACAGGTAGAAACTTGTCAGAGGACCAAATACAAAGAACCTAATCACCTGGGTACATGTTTATGGAAGAAGCTCAGACTTGACCAATGATGCCAATTAGCCACTTATTTGGGGGCAATTCTTCTCTGACTTGATACTCCCTTTTGTTTGTGGGCTTGTGGAAAGAACCGTCTCACTAAGACGATAGAAGGCAGAGGTTTTCAATACTTTTAAAAAGTAAACCCCGGGAAGCAAGCATTTCCCCTAGAATAACTGAGTGTGCACAATCACATTAAAAAAGATTTAAGATAAAGGTATCAACTTTCTAAAACATATTCATAGCTAATAGTGGCAAGCTTTACTTCGCATCATAATATTAGCTGTTTTATTTGCGCTATTGTGGAATCAGGAGACTTCAACAAGGCCCGAGATCTAAATTCTCTGACACTTAGTAGAACGTCGTTCCAGGAGAGCTTTCAGTTCCTCCTCCCATCTGTGGTCCTAAGCTTGACTACCTCCTAGAATTATTTGTGTTGTGATTCAAATGTATCTCAGTAATGGGAATGATTACTCTAGTAACTAGATGAATTTTGAAGAAGATAAAAGTAACTTCTCTTGACAAACATAAACATTCTTGTTTGTTTTGTTACCTAAAGAATTGCTTCAAACATGTTTGCTAAGGTAATTATTGAAACTAAAGGCTAGGTTGCAAGTGGGACACTTTTTCTTATTAGGGATAAAACAGATTAATATTTTCAGAAGTATCAATCCAATCTTATATGAACCTATTGACAAGATAGAGCTGAGATTCTTTTAGGAATCTACATTACAGTAAAGTGTTTTATAGTGTAAAGAAATGGCTTTATGCTACAGATGGTAGGAAAGAATGCAATACTGAAATATCTTTAATTCTCCTTCCTATCACCATAACTAGGAAAAATGTATTTCAAGCCTGATATTAAAGAGTTGATGTGAACTTGGTCTATCTCAGATAACCAGTAGGCATTTTAATTTTCATCTGCAGGTTTTCTCAGGATTATAGAAGGTATTTCTAAAGAAATCGAACCCTCACTAACCCCACCTGCTCAATAAGTATGGTGCTAAGCTTTTAAGCACCACTGTTGATATCTACAATGGATTTCATAGCTGATAGTGGTTATATTTGCTACGCAGTTTTGAAAGTTCTATACAATATTAGACATCTGTATTAAAAACTATAGGAATTTTCTATGAGACAAGCCTATTAATTTCAGGGAGTTCAGGAACAAAGGAAACATTAGAGGCAAGCGTGTTTATCACTGAATAAAATTGTATGTACCTTTTATTTAAATTTTATATCCTACCTATCTCTCTGCCTAGTAATTCTATGAGAAACATCTTTTGAGTAAAGTCCACATTTGAATCTAAGACTGTGCCTTTTACCTAAGAGGAAAGGCATCCGCAGGAAGATGCTCTATCTTTGCAAGTAGAAATAATTGACTGAACAGGCATAATGTGATTCACTTTTAAAGTATGTTCTCCGATATGACACTTCAGTAGTAATAGTAACGATCTTTCTTATTTTATGCTCCACTAGGGCATATGTGGCCAATTGTATCGCCAGTGTAAGTCTGGATTACTTTCTATTACTTTCTATTGATAATTTTTAATAACTGAAGACATTTGGAACTAGAAGGCAGTCAGTGGTGCTTGCAACAAAGCAGGGGCAATTAAGATGGGCGAGAGTTTTAAACTCTGCATTGGTCTGTGCACATCGGGAGAGGCAAAGTCAGCCATTAAAAAAATTAAACCATTTGGGTGTTGGGGTAAGGTCTGTGAACTGTTTAATGTCATAATTGCCTGCTGCCTCAATCATCAAGCTGAATGTACTTTTAAGTTGAAATGTCATAAATGCTCAGCGTATAGATTTATATAACCCAGGTATCCGACCTACCGCCATGCCATGCCTGTGGCAGGAAGTGTTTGTTATGTCTTACTCAACCTTTGGGGAAAAAAATAAATAAATCCGGAAATGTGCTTGTTCTGGCAATGATCAAAACATTAAGAAGCGATTCTGCTATCTGTATGGTGCGTGCAGAATCTGCGATAAACATATCCATTTCCTATAAAAAATAATTTAGAGCCAAATTCCTTTCATGGATATGTTGTGTGTTTATTATAGCAAATGAAAATGGCTAGTGTCATGTTTTTACTGTGTCTTTTGCCAAAATCTGAAAGAAACATTTCTTGGCTAAAGTAAATTCCATTTTCGGAGGTAGTACACTACTTTGTGATAAGCTCTTACATTTTGATCCTTATTAATTTGTTTTAAGAAGCAAAAAAACCCCCAACAACACCCCATTTTCTGTATACTGTAAAGTATGCAAAGTTTAGAGCAATATTTTAAATTAATAGTACTTAGAATTTTCCTCTTTTATACAATCTAAAAACTGTCAACATCTTAAACGATAGCAATAATTCTCTAAAATTCAATAATATTTACTCCTGAAATCATCAAAATCATGTTTTGCACTCTTACAGATTGATAATAAAAATAAAATATATACACATTTTTATTTTTACTATTGATTTGTAATAGTGCATGCCGTATAATTTTGATAATTTGAGAAATAGATATTATTGGATTTAAGAGAACTTTATAGTCCCAGATGTTGATTATGTGAAGCATTAATTTTAATATACTATATGTTTTGTGTTATATGTCACACATTGAATGCTATATGTTTTATATTAGTTTGATTTATTATTATATTAAAGAATTTCATTATATAATGTATTATGTAATTGAACTATGTATTATATTATATGATGATAGCATATAATCATATAATAATGCTTTCTGTAATATACAGCATATAGCATGCAGTATGTGAAACAACATATGATAATAAATTAAAATTTGTGATATATTTAACTCAAATGAGTAACAGTTTTATAAAATAGTTTTAAAATATGATATTATAAACTTTTATAATATATAATTATGTTATGTTATTTGTTATAAAATAAGAATTACATGGCTTGCATTCTTATAAATCAATTATAAAAATAAAAATTAATTAAAGACACAAAAATTATTGACAAGAATGTATATAAGTGGTTAATAAATATCTTACAAATAGTCTAAACCAGTAATGTCCAGAGAAATTCAAATTAAAAACATAATGTTAAAAGTTAAAATGTACTGAAAAATTAAGAGTTATTAGGGTCAAGGAATACATGAAACTTTTATGCATTGGTGGTTGAAGCATTTATTAGGAGCCTAATATTTAATATACCTACCATTATATCTTTATGTGGTTATTTGCCACTGACTCAGCTCTCACCTCATAGCAGGCCATAATGGGATTGTGTTTCATTGACTGGATTCTTTTGAAATAGATCACCAGAACTTTCATCCTCATCTGTCCTAGCGTGGAACCTCTGCTGAGCTCTGTTCTGTACCATAACAACAGGTGAGATTCCACTGAAGGACAGGTTATGGTGACACTTAAGGTGAATTGGTCAGGAATTAAACCCATGTTTCCCTCATAGAGGCAAGACTTGTACTTACAATCGTTACCCCTAATACTATTTTAGGTGTTACAAACTGCTCAGGGGAACAGATCATCGCTGCACCTTCTGGATTTTGACAGATCCTGTGGGGCACATAGGTCTTCAAACAAGAAAGGCAAGGGGTAGAAGGAAGGAAAACAGGCTGGCTTCCAGGGGACATATCTGCTGAACCTGGGAAGGAGAGACAGTGGCTTCAGGAAAGCAGTGTAGGCAGAGAAGCACCAAGCTCCGGGTGGCAGATAGGTGAAGGAGTGCTGCAGCTTATTCAAAATGAATTCCACGTGGTTCAAAGAACTAAAGGTAAAACCTAGAATTACAATGATCACGATGAAGAAAATAACGAGAAACTTAAGCCTCCTAATACGTGGCATAAACACACTATTAAACTTAATGGAAAACACACAAACAACAGAAGACAATCTAGGTAGCGGTGACCTCCTGAAAAGCAGACACTTATGTGCCTAAAAGTTTTCACCCAAAAGTTAAAAAATAAAACTCACAACACGGAAAAATATTAGCAATACCATATCAGACAAGGAACTAAACTCTAAAATTTATAGAAAGCTTCAGCACCTCAAAAAGAAAACGACCAAAAATCTGGTTTAAAAATGTGGAGAGGACAGGAAAAAACACCGCTACAGATGGCATTCGGGTGGCTAATGAACATATGAAGAAGTGCATGCTACCATTAGCCACTCGAGAGTTGCAAATCAAAAGATGAAGGAGCTATCAACTCGCCCCAACACCAGTAGCGCAGTTCAAGAAAGAGAATAAACTAAGTGTTGGCTGCAGTCTGGAGAGCCTGCAACCCACACACCACGCTGGTAGGACTGGGAAGTGGCACACGCCCTTGGACAGCAATACAACTCTTCTCCACAATGTTGAAAATGGAAATACTATATGATCCCGCAATCCCGAACTTTGCTATATTTCCTCGAGAAATCAGAGTCATGACAAAAATATAGATGCATGCTTCCCATGTTCATCACAGCAATATTCACAATAGCACAGAGTTGGAAACAACCTAAATGCTCATTTAATAGAAGAATGGATAAACAGTGTTGTTTTGTACACACAATGGAGTCTGAGGGAATGTTCAAGGATAGTCAACGATAAAGCTGAAAAACACCTCATAAGATAGATGAGCTTATTTTGAGTAAAATTAGTCAATCACAAGAAGGTAAATATTGTAGGAGACCACTATTTGAAAAAGTAGAGACACTTTTCCCACACACAAAAACATTGTTGATAGATACAAGAGTGGAAAAAAGAAGGTGAACAAAGGAAGTCATTGGGGAGAAGGGAAAGAGTTATTAATTTTGGTGAAGGGCCTGGTAATGTGTTAGACAGGGTTCTGTAGAGACACAAAACCAGGACACTAATAATTATATATATTTAGATAGATAGATAACATATGAAATAATTAATCTATAAAGCAGTACAAATGTCTCAGGGCAACTCACTTCCGTGAGACAGCTAGTACAATGGAAGTCCTTCAAGTCTTCAGGGCCACCAGGTAGTCCTCCGTGGAACAATTCAGGCTATCCAGGCACAGGCAGCAAACAGCAAGGCAGGTCACTGATAGCCAGATGACAGGGTCCGACAGTCCCCAGCTCAAGAGATGTACCTTCCAGTAGAGTGGCAAAGCAGGTCTTGAAAGAACCTCAAGTTACAGTGACACAGTCCAGGGGTTAGGTGTCCCACAGGTAGTGTAGCTTGCAACTGGAGGCACTGGTCGGATGATCCAAGAGCAAGAGAGAGGTGCCCTTCAACTAATCTTATATGTGTTCATTGGCTATGTTGGCACAACAAACCGACCTTTCATGGGCAATATGCAATAATGGGGGCAAAACGATGGAGGCAAGCAAAGACACTGGTAGATTTGCAAGTGTTAAAAGTAACAGAAGCAAATATTATTATCTATCCAGTCTTGTAAGGGTGGTTATCTGCTAGTAGGTGTGTGGGTAGACACGCAGGCTAAACAACTCCTGGAAGGAAAGTGGGAAGACTGGCACAACATACCAGGGGCAAAGTTATGACAACTCCCCAGACACAAACACCTTGAATGAAAGGGTCACTGGACCTCCTGGCTCAGACCCTCAATCTCAGAGGCGAGCAATGTCCATTGCCATATCATAGTGCACACGGGCAGTGCTCTATATCCTACTTGGTGAGTAGAGACAGGGATCTAAAAGCTTCTGAGCAGACATCTAAGGTGTAAATATTGTCCTTTCCTTGTCTGGAGGATATACGAGAGTGATGAAAATCAAAAGACACGTGACAATAATTAGTCCAATAAACTCACAAAACATGAAAACATCAGACTCCGCAACCTTAAGACCAGAAGAAGTAGATAATTACTCGGAAAAGGCTCCCTTTCGATTGTCCTGGAAAGAATGGGACCCAATTGCGAGACAGTCTCAACATCATAAAAGAGACTGGGTTGGATAAAGACTAGTGGAACCCTCAAGATTGTGGTCCTGAGTCAGCCTTCAAGTCTGGAAATGAACTTCCCCCTGTGTTAGAAGAAGCAACCATTTAAGATCCAAAAGGCAACAGTTACCAAGGACAGAGGGCTGGGGAAGAAGGAGGAATGGACATAGGAAACCATGACAGGAAATGAGATAAGAACGAGTACTGTATCAGGAGTACATATAGTACAGATGGGCTTCACATGGCTGAGTTGAAACAAAATGTGTGTAAAGTGTTGAATTTTAAACTGTTGATATGTTCTGTAAGCCTTCACCTAAATCACAATAAATGTTGAGAGAGAAAGAGAGAGAGAGAGAAAGAGAAAGAGGGAGGGAGGGAGGGAGGGAGCGAGAGCGAGAGCGAGAGCGAGAGCGAGAGCGAGAGCGAGAGAGAGAGAGAGAGAGAGAGAGAGAGAGAGAGAGAGAGAGAGAGAGAATGGGTGCTAACCACCACAAAGGGGAATATGACTTGTAGGAGAAAACCAAGATCCTGAGACCCCAAAGGAACAATAAGGGATCCAGGACACAGGAAATGAGAGTCTTTATGTAGATCCAAAGAAAATTATATTTCATTAAAAAGAGAGAGAATGTACCCCTAATTCTGGGTGCTTTGGGCAGTTAGGAGGAACAATAGAAAACAGGCGGGTCCAGGAGGAGCCACAGACAAAGGCCACAGATCATGCATTTGAAACATAATGTACTATGATATAGTAAAATAGGTGGTCTTTCTCCTAAAAGCTTTAAAAATCCAATAAAGGTTTTGTTCAAGCAAAGTGCTATAATAAAATTTGTTTTATTGAAAAGACCATTTTTAAGCAGCTTTGAAAATTGACAAGATGTATGAAAAGCTGAAGATAATCAACGCGATGATGTAAAAAATATAATTTACAAAAGATAACTAAGATGGAATTACCTACTCCAGTGATCCATATCTTGATATCTGGAAATTCACACCAAATGTATGTGTGTTTTCTTTTTAGATGTCTGTTTTCCTTCCAGAAAGTTGTGAAATCTATGATAAAAGTGCTGAACAGCTACTGAGGAAAGCTTAGGCAGATGATGACAACATTATTTTGCCAAAAGATTATCACACTCAAAACAATATTTCATCACAGAGGAGCTGCCTTCCAGAAGAGACCATCAGACGCCAAGACACCAGGCAGTCTGCACACCACGAGTTCCTCCTCCGCATTCACTGTCTGGCGTGCCTCAGTGTACCTTTAGCAAAGAGACCCTTAGACTTACTGAGGCTGAAGCATAAAACCAACCTTAAACATTACTCTTGCAGGACTAAAGGCAGTTTCTAAAATAACATACAGCAAGTTTGCCTACCCTTGAAGTACACACTGAGAAAAGATGCCTGACGTGGGTCACAATGATTGGCTAAAACAAGCTTGACTGTGTTTAGCCAGGTTCCAGTTAAGGAAATCATGTTCAAGCGCAGGTAGTAGGGGGGATTTGTTTTATTTTCGTGTTCAAGAACAGGTGTGTGTGGGTGGGTGGGGGGATGTCTCCAAATAGCAAGTGGCAGAGATGCTAAAAGACCTGAAAAGATAACTAAATGAAGTCACCTAGGAATACCAACTGTTGGAAGCCCCTTTGGGGGGGTCTAACAACCCTTTCACATGGGTTGCCTGATGTATAATAGTAGCAAAATTACAATGATGAAGTAGCAACAAAAATAAATTTATGGTTGGAGAGTCATCATGACATGAGGAACTGTATTGAAGTGTTGCGTATTAGGAAGGTTGAGAACCATTGGCCTAAAGGGTTGAAGGGCACAGGGAAGAAATGTATTCCTGGCTCCGAATGCTGGCCTCTTAGAGGGATTCATGCTTGATGGGAGGTAGAGGTTGAGGAGAGACAGAGTTGCTGCTAGAAATCCCTAGAGGAAGTGGGTCGCAAAGCATCATCTTTCCTCTCCGCACTCCTATCCGCATTTTCATTGACGAAACTTATCATGAAGCCAGTGGGAAAGAGAGTCTGAAAATTTCAGTTTGCAATTTTTAACACACCGTGCTACAGAACATACTGTGGAAATATGAGGATGGGATCTGAGAGCTAACTCGGTGGGGTGGTGTCTTTGCAGTTAATCCTGACATAGCTTTCCTTCAGCCAACAAAGAGCTATCAAAGCTAATTTTCAGACCTTGATTGAGAAGAAAACATAATATTGCATAGTGATAGCATAAGGCCTGAGGAATTTTTCAAGGGTATTACATAATAATTAGTCAATTTTATGAATGCAGTTCAAACAAATCCTATTTTATTTATTTAATAGGAGAGATGTTATTTTCTACCCATAATAGGTAAACAACGAAACTTGTCTAATGAGTACTTTAAAATGTGATTCGAACACAGAAGTCCTTGTAGTCAATACCTGAAATCCGTAAACAAATTTAGAGCCCTGTCCTTAATGTTCCCTAATTGCCCAGAGAATTGGCCTCGTTATTGATGGAAACATTGCATATTTGTGGAGAACTTCCCGAGGTTTTGTGGATTAGAAATCAAGGTGTATCTCTACATAGGTAACATCAATTCTGGGCCACAATACGATAATTAATTTCAGACTAGAACATTTTAAGTAAATAAAACATGATAGAAAAATGACCCCAATAAATGATTCAAAAATGACAGTGAAAAAAGGAAAAGAAAATGACTGTGTGGATCTTCCTGCAACCCATACTTTGCATTATTCCACTGTCTGCTCTCTGTTGTACATCATGAGATCAATAATACATTTTACTCAGATGGACACAACTTCCTCCTCTACTTTCATCTCACCATCGTTTACTGTTCTTTGGTTTTTTTCCCCTCTTGATGACTGTTTGTTGCCTTTATCCACATAGGAGGCTTGTCTTTCCCTTTGTGTTTCTCTATTCTCCTTTATCCATTGCATATTATCTTCATGATCTAGCATTCCACTACATGTATAGTGCTCTTATCTTGAGTTTGGCCCTGAGCTGAGTATAAATATAAATGAACCAAGGACCAAAAAACAGCCTAAACAAAAGAAGCTCAAGCCATTACTCTTGGTGTCATAGAGCTAATCAATCAAGATATTCTCTTATGTTTTTCTAATTATTTTTAAATTAATTAACACATTTTGATCAGCCAATGAAACAACTAACATTTGGTTTGCACTCCTTACCTATGCAGTTCCTGGTAAAGTGGATGGGCAATCATTCCTATTTTTTCTGACACCATTGCTTTTTGGTGTGCCATACTTTTAATCTTCATTTTACAGAAGACCCAGTAGAAGCATCGAGAGTTTTTATTGGTCAGTATCTGGTGGGGCTGGAACTGAATGTCTAATAGTAGAGGCTGGAAATTAGGTGGGGGGGTCTCAGGAAATAACCCACCTTGAACAGGATAAATGACTTGATCTTCATCACACTGGTCTACTAAGTGTCAATCCCTGTCCAAAGAACTGGAACAAGAACATAGACAAGAATGGTGTCGAATCTCAAGAATTCAAGTCAGTGAGCATATTTGGTAAATTTGCATGTGAAAATGTGTCATAGAAGGTCACAGGTTTTGGTATAAAAGAAGACAAAAGATGCCTAAGATAGAAAAAATAACTGTAAAAGTATGATTAATGTAGCTCTTCCTGGGCAATGGAGGAGACATGGAAGCAATAATGATTTAGCTGAGTCAAGAAGCTTGGCTCACCAGGCTTGTGGTAAAGGACAATAAGTGAGAGAAAGACTTCAAGGAAGTATTTGCAAAGATGGGGCACTATTTTAAGAATACACAAAGGGGTACCACCCAAGAAAATGGATTTATTTTTCAAAGAGATGTATTCATTTTTTTTTAAACTACAAAACGATTCTATCATCTTCAAAAACTGGCACACCGAGATTCCCATGGTGGTAAAACCAGTGGAGATTTTTTGTAGGGTTTTTTTTTTTTGCTCACACACTGTTACATTATCTATCCCCCTCACATCACAAATAACAAATGAGCATTGGTGGATGTTTGCTTTCAGAGTCGAAGAACAGCACCATGTCTTCTAACCAGTCATGACTTTGTATTCATTCTGGAGTTTGTTCTTTCAAAGAGCCGCGTATCTCCAGTTGATGCTCTTTTTGCTGGTGAGTCACAACCCGAGACACCCATTTTGCCACCACCCTTCTCATTCCTAAATCTTCTCTTATAATTTGTTCAGCTGAGCTCCAAGATAGTCCCGATAACTCCCCCATTTCGTCAAAGGCCCATCGTTGGTCTTCTAGCACACATGCACGGATTTTGTTGACATTTTCATCTGTTCAGGAAGTTGATGAAGTCTAGTAGGAGGTTTCTCATCATCTGGCATTTCCTCTCTTTTGAAATGAGAAAACCACTTGTACACTTGAGGTTTTCCCATAGCACTGTTCTGGCAAACTGTGTTCAACATCACGACAGTTTCTGTGGCATTTTTTCAGAGCACAAACAAGATTTCACAGCCGAAAGCTATTCTCTTAAAGCAGGCATCACAAAAGGTGAGGTTTGAAGTAAACTGCTTTTATGAAAGAATTCACTGGGACTAGAGAGAACCTTCCCAGGCAATGCCACTGGGTGCGCTAACTCAGAGTAAGTTGCTTGATGCTCACCTAGAGGGAAAATGAGTACTAAGAAATCTCCGCTCAGCCGAGTTTTTTTTCTGTTTTATGGGGTTACCCCCTCATAGATGGCAAATATTGAATGTAAAAGGAAGAGAACAGATCTATACATAACACATGACAAAGCCATACCCATATTTCTCAGAAGGGTAGAGTTCATCCTGACACTAATGAGTCTCTAAGTGAATTTTGTTATTCGAAAGACAACCAAAAGCAGGAAGGAGGGTAGATCAGAAATACAAAGCCAAACATATTGTTGCTGAGTCAATTCTGACTCATAATGACCCCAAGTGTTTCATGGTAGAACCACTCCAAAGGAATTTCTTGGTGGCAATTATTAAAAACAGACCGTAAGGCCTTTCTTCTGTGGCATTACTGGATGAGCTTGAATTAATTCATTTAATTCAAATAATTTCACGTGTAATACAATGAGGACCTTAGATGGACCAATAGTTATGGGGATGAATACACCAGATTCTTTTGTTATGTGCCATCTAGTTGGCTCTGACTTATAGCGACCCCATGGACAACAGAAAGAACTTTCTTCCTCTTTTTCACGGACATTTTATTTACCAAGCATAGTGTCCTTCTCCGGGGACTGGGTCCTTCTGGTAACACGTCAAAAGTAAGTGAGAGGAAGTTTCATCCTCTTTGTTTCTGAGGACCACTCTAGTTTATACCTTTCAAATTAAATTTTCTCAAGATAACTTTAAAATGGCTGCTATAGTGTTACATTGAATGGAAGATGCCAGAAATGCAAGTTGCTTCAGAGGAGGAAACTGAATGAGGGCTAGCATTGTTGATGTCAGAAGAATCTTGGCTGAACAAAGGATACTAGAAAAATGCTTACTAGTATTTTATTGATTATGCAAGCATTTGATGATGTGGATTATAACAATATATGGATATCATTGTAAAGAATGGGAATTCTAGAATATTTCGTTATGCTTGCACATAGACCAAGAGGCAGTTAGTTGTTGGAACAGAACAATTGATACTGAATGTCTTCAAAGCAGGAAAAATGTGCATTTGGGTGACATCTTTTAACTAAACCTATTCAATCTGTATACTAAAGAATTAATCAAATAATCTGGACTGCAGAGAAATACAGATACTATGAAGATGAGGAAGGCTTATTAACAAAGTGCCCTATGAAGATGATACAACCTTGGTTGCTGAAAGCACTTACTGATTAGGATCAAATATAAAAGAAACTTGTGAAGTAGAAATACTAAACTAATTGGACCTAGGACTGAGAAAATGAAGGGAGTATGATAAAAAAAATCCCCTGACTTGACCAACCAAATGGATTTCTATAAAACAAGGAAATAGGAGAAAAGACTTGGTTGGAGAAATGTCTTTTTCTTTTTATGTCTTCTCCCATTTCCATTTTCCTGCTTCCATTTTGAAAATTATATCTTAATTTCCATCTTATTGTTTCCCTAAAGGCCAGAGTTGTGAAAAAGTTTATGCTGCATGATTTGTAGCTAGTGAGACAAGAATCCTTAACTGGCACTCACTCTCATAGGCTTTAATTGTCTTATTTTTTATATTCAAGTATTAACAGAATTAATTTTATAAAATTAAATAATAAATCAATAGCAATTAATTTTATAAACTTAAAATATATACACCTGAAGGCTGTGGATAAATATATGTGGAAACACAGATGTCCAAGTGACTTTTGACTAAAATGTCTAAGTGATATTAAGTAAGCTTTACTCTAAGAAATATAATAATTTAAGGATAAAGGTAAGTTTGTTTTCATTATGCTGAGGTTGTGGTGTCCCTGGGACTTTTCTGTATAAATTATCTCTAAATAGAAGAGAATTGCATTTTTCAATATATTGCTGTTATTGGCAGCTGCTATTTAATCATCTCCCACTCTTAGTGACCCTATCTATGCACAGCCAAAGGAAGCACTCGACCATTCTTATACCATCTTATACCATCCTTATACCAGTGGTTATGTTTGAGCCCCTGTGGGAACCATAGTGTTAATTCATTTTCTTGACGGATTTTCTCTTTTTCGACGATCTTCTACTTTACCAAGCCTGATGTTTTTTTCCAAGGACTGGTCTCTCCTGGTGACATGTCCAAAGTATGTGAAATGAAGTCTTGCCACCCTCCCTGCTGCATTCTGATTATGCTTCCACACAAATTTGTTGGTTCTTCTGATGGTGCCCTGTATTTTCAATATTGTTCCAGGAGAATGCAAGTACTATAGCTCGGGACAAGTGTGTCTTAGCCTTCAAAGCGACACCCTCACTCTTCCACACTTTAAATCAGTCTTGTGCAGCAGATTGGCCCAGTGCAATATGCTGTATGGTTGCATCACTGCTGAGTCCATGGATATTGACTGTGGACCCCAGCAAATAGGTAGAGACTGAGTTTTTCAGCATATGAGTAAGCTTTAGATAAGGGATAGAATGATAGGTGACATCATCACGCAGAGAGTAAAGTCATATGACACTCAGAGAAGACTATTAAAGGGAAGAGGGCATGACCGAGCATTACAGATGACCATCAGGAGTCAGGCAACTGAAGAAGATGGACAGAAAATGGGAAGATACAGGAAATATTATTGGAGAAACAAGGGAACTAAAAGAATTATGTAGGCCAAGTGAGAATAAATTTAAGAATAAGGAAGAGTCCAATATAACAGAGGTCAGTCATATTTAAGACCAAAAATGCACATCAATTATGATTATGAATGTATCACTAATGACTTTTGATGCACCCAACTTGGCAGAATGTCTGGAATGGAAAAGCAATTGTAGTGGGCATTAAGGAAGTTCATTCAGTCAGAATATGTAGGAACAGGCCACCTGTGGGGAAATTTGCAGATTAGTCCTACTTTTCCATGAGCTCAAAGATTGTTAAGATTGTTGGGGTGACAGTAGAAGTGTCCTGTGCACTGGCCCATGGAATTTATGCAAGGAAGCTGTAGGCTGAGAATGGGAGTAACCACATCAAAGCTTAGATAGCAAAGCTGATTATAAATAATTCCATACACCACCCCACCAAGATCCCAAACTATTTCAGTCTGTCCTAAGAGTCTTAATACCCAAACCACAACATTGCCTAGAGACATGAAGTCAGTCTGAGGCCATATACAGATATGATTAGCCTATGTGCCACTCTATTCCTGCTCCCATTTACTGACCCCGAATCTCCCCAGTAACATCAAATCCCTTTAATATCACTGAAGTCGGTTCCATCTGGGAATGTTTAGATGTTTCAGTGCTAGCCTTAGGCCGAGATAGATGGTAATATCTACTGAAATGAGATTCACTGTCAAAGGAAATTCCAATGGCCATGCTTTCATGGGCCCCATATTTTCAAGCTGGAAGAATTATGTGATAACTATGTGAACAAATTAGATACATTTGCTTAGATAATACATAAATAGTCAAGATCATATTGGTTGGTGACCAACCTTCACCTTCACCTTTGGATCTACTGCTTGGTAAGACCCTCTGGTGAATCATGGCTCATGGTCTACTGATCTGCTATTAATACCATTTCTGTTGCCCTTTGAGTTTTAGCCCCACACATGTGAATTCACCAAGACATCCAGTATGTTATCTGAAAGGTCTCGCAATGCCACCGCTTCAATGCAAACCAGACTACACACAGATGAACAAAGGGAATTTAACTTTCATAAGTTGGTTTTGAAACTGCATTTACTTTGACTGCACTGAAAGAATCTAAAAAAAGATGAAAAGCATCTTTAGCATGCCAAAAACATCTGGTTTCATATTTTCAGACCAAAAGGAAATTGCATGAAGACTAAAATCTTATGTTTTGATTTATATTATTATTGGAAGGCTGAGAAGCTGCCAGTCACCAAGTAAAATTTTATGATGATAAATAAATAAGGAAAACAATCTGACAAAACATGTTGTGGAACAAAGCTGCATTTCAAGTTTAATTAACTGATAACAATGTTTATGATGGGAGAACGGTGCCACCAATTATACAGTTAGTAAATGTATGCTCCCAATGAGAAGGCAGGCCTATAAAACTGTATAAACGGCTCTCCCTCCGCATAGTATTTCAGCCTATCCAAGCAAAGCTTTGCTTCATGTAGTAAATGAGGCACCAATTAAGACCCTCTCGGAACAAGTGGCGGGGTTGGCCTCGGAGCGCTGGTCCCTCTCTGAAGCACATGGAACTGTCACAGGAGGAGAGATGCTTTCCTCATAAGCTGAAGGGTAGTGTCCTCGGCATGTGACCAGCCTCCAGCAGCAGAAGAGATACCGCAGTCGGGGGAAGAGAAAAAGGAAAATGGTAAAAAGAGATGAGACGGAAAATTCATGTTAGCAGTATGTCTTTCCCAGCCTTCGAGCCCTCACAAAGTGCTTCAGGAGGAAGGCTTTCACAGAGCCTGCCCAGCAGATGGGGATGCTAGGTGAAAGCTGTCCTTCATCCTACATGTGAGAGGAGCAATGTCTCTTTCCTTTCTGGAATCTTGCATTCGAAAGCGTTGCCTACTCAGTCGTTGCAATTCTAAGACAATAGGGTCACAGCCATTGTTTGTGCCCAGGGGAAACGGTTTGATTTTGGTTTACCACTGAGACGATCTCATGCCACGCTTTAGCATTTATGATGTTTTGCAGGAAGACTTTATCATAGCGAATCTTATAAGTTGATTTACTCCAGCTATTCAAGGAGATAAACCAAGACTGATCTGTAAGCGATTTTATATCTCATATTCCTCAGTTTTTAGAATGCTGGACTATTACCAGATTTAGGAAATATTTAACTCCCCTCAATCTAGGTCTATTAACCATTGTGCTCACAGCCCCATAGGATCCTTTCAAGAGTAATAACTGTCAGTAAGCTTTTGGTCTGTGTAGCAGTGAGCACCGGGCACAAATAAGATCAGTTATCACATTAACAATGCATTCCAGCTCTAAGGTAGTTTCCCAATGGATGAATAAGGGAATTTAACACACACACATATATCTGATATTAAAGGGAATAGAGTTCCATCAAAAGCTTTTATTGGTAAAACTCGATATTTTATAGGCAGACAAAAGGCATGCAGAATGTAGAACAGTTGTGGGAAATTCCTGGAACTTTAGGCTTCAGAAGAGTTGCCATCAAAAACATTCTGAAGTGCATTTGTTGACTTAAGAGGAACACAAAGCATTTGGAATTCTGGTTTTCCTAGACTCCATTCTGACTCGCACATTGTCAATTTCCTGCAGGACATTTTTTGCTCTTTCTGCCAGTATTCCTCTCACGGATTAATACTATACCATTGCTCTTTTCTTATTCAAGATATTAACAGTTGACGCAGTTGTGTACTTAATTTTCTTTTTAGGTGCATCTGCAGTGGCCAATCCTTTCTTGAATGAAATAAATCTTTCCATATGTGGAATGTCCGCACTGGTTCACTTTATGTCTGTCTGCGTGCAAATAGGTGTGTGGAGAAGTTAACATCCTGTCTTCAGTGCTGCTGGGAATTACTACTGGCATGTTTTGACTCATTATCTTGAATCTTAATCAGCTGATGAAAAAATTAGTTTCATCAGCTGATGAAGGCTCAGGGTAATGAGTCAAAACATCCGGATCTGGCTTCTCAGCAGCCAGAAGCAAGTCTGGGGCATTTCACCTGACATGGTTGTCTCTCAGAGCTATCCAACACATGTTTCATTCAGTCTCCTTCTTTACCACAGTGTCACAATCACATTCTGTCCCAAGAAACAACTGTCAGTCCTTCCCTCAGAAGATGGGTTGTGTTCTTTATGTTTAAAGCAACTGGTGCCACCAAGGCTGCAGACCCTCGGGAGGTGTGTGGAAGAGCACATGACCATCGATGCTTCTGTGAGTCAAAGGCTTCTCATTAGGGACAAATACAACCCAGGTCACCTAATGGCGGTATGTAATGGCTCACTTCTATTCATAATCAGTGCATTTGATGAGAAGCATCCACTGGTAACTGTGGGTTTCCAGAGAAAATAACAGAGAAATAAATTCTTTGATCACAAAATTAAAAGCCAAAGTTTAAAACTGTGTGCTTCTCAAAATGATGTCTGTTTCAAGATTCAAGAATTGAGCATGTTTACATATTTTTAAATGCTAGGTTGAACAGTGTACTGTGAGGGCGTTTCTCTCAGCAGGCAGTTAGTGAAAGCAGTGGTCTAATGGCTTTCCGCAAATGTAGTCTTTGCTCACTATTATTGCCAATTGGCACCTTTCTCCATCTTTGGCCAATGCCTCTTTTCCACGTTGGCACTTGACTTAGGTCAGCTCTCTTAGGTTAAGGAACAGAACCAAAAATGCATGAAAAAAGGTTAAAATAAGTGAGAATAAACAATGTGCACGTACACACGTGCACACACACAAAACCAACAAAAAGCAAGCTGTGGTCAGTATGAAGTGAGGATATATCCACAAAGTTTCAGAAAGTTTGAACTGATGGAATATGAAGCTGATGATTGAGGGAATGGATGTCACTATTTTTTAAGGGCTTAAATAATTGGAATATAATGTTCAGCCAATAATTTCTTATGTATTGGATGAATTGTCAATGATAGAGCAACAGGGAGCATTTCCAGTCACAAAACATGTGAACTAAAGAGACCCCGGGGAAGAAGAGTGCTTTACTGTGGTTATTTGACAAGAGGCTCTGAAATCACACGGCTCTTCGTGGCAGACTTGGAGACAGGCAACGGGAAGTAGCTTGAGACCTATCCAACAAACGCACTGATCACATTGGGATCATTAGTGAGAGAAGCAAAAACATTTCCCCCCATAATCTTCACATAGTACTTTTGTCGTGCCCATGTCACAATGCATCTTCAAGTAAGTGTTGCTCTTTCCCTTTACCTGCTCATTCTTATAGGCAAGTTGCCCTGGCTGCATCTCAACCTTCCAGAATTCTACCTGTGGAAGATTCCATGGCCTGCTTCATCTGTAATCCCTCTTAATTAACCACACACTCTCTGTGCTACACATCTGTACATTTAATTTTAAATTAATGGCTGAATGTTATATTCCAATTGTTTAAATTCTAATTTTCTACTAGATATCACGTTTGGATACTGAGAATATCAGGGAGGTCATAAAAAACGATGTCCTTGGCAAGTTTAAATTGTGATGAAATTCCTATTCTTTATTTCTATCTTCTTACCAATTTCTTGGACTGTACTATATATGTCCTTGATGGGAAGTAATGTGCTGTTTCTGAAAATAACCCCATATTACATCAAAAGAAACAGCATGTGAAAAGTAGACATCATTTTCAAATAAAGCTTCTTGCTTGCTTATTTAATTTCTTCTTATACAGACACCAACTGCTGTGACTTGCCAGCACTGTGTCCTGTGTGCCTGCTATGATTGTAAAGTGATCAAGCTTGTCTTAAGTATGATTTGAGGTTTCAGTTTCTATAAAATAGAATCATCTTGCATTTTCTTTATGCTCTTAGCTACATTTCAACAAATGACTGTGTATATATATTTATATAAGTATATTTTTACACATACCTGCACCCATACAGAGTTCATATTTGTATGAAAGCACATGTTCTTACACTTTTTTCCTTGTTTACCTTTTCCAATCCATGTATTTCCCTTCTACCATGTTCTTTTTTTAAAAAACATTTTATTACAGGCTCATACAACTCTTATCACAATCCATTCATATACATCCATCAATTGTCTAAAGCACTTCTCTACATTCTTTGCCCTAATCATTTTCAAAGCATTTGCTCTCCACTTAAGCCCTTTGCATCAGATGCTCTTTTTTCACCTCCCTCCAGGTTCTCCCCTCCCTCATAAGCCCTTGATAATTTATAAATTATTATTTTGTCATATCTTGCCCTATCTGGCATCTCCCTTCACCCCCTTTTCTGTTGTCTGTAACCCAGGGAGGAGGTCACATGTAGATCCTTATAATCAGTTCCCTCTTTCCAACCCACTCTCCCTCTACTCTCCCAGTGTCACCCCTCACACCCCTGATCCTGAAGGTATCATCCACCCTGGATTCCCTGTGCCTCCAGCTCCTATCTGCACCAGTGTACAACCTCTGCTCTATCCAGACTTGCAAGGTAGAATTCAGATCATGGTAGTGGGGGTTGGGGTGGGGGCGGGGAGGAAGCATTTAGGAACTGGAGGAAAGCTGTATCATCGGTGCTACGTCTGTTGCACCCTGACTGACTCATCTCCTCTCCTCGATCCCTCTGTGAGGGGATCTCCAGTGACCGACAAATGGGCTTTGGGTCTCCACACTGCACTTCACCCTTCATTTACTATGGTAAGATTTTTTTTTATGATGACTTATACCTGATCCCTTTGACACCTCGTGATCGCACAGGCCGGTGTGCTTCTTCCATGTGGGCTTTGTTGCTTCTGAGCTAGATGGCCACTTGTTCACCTTCAAGCCTTTAAGACCCCAGACACGATCTCTTTGCTAGCCGGGCACCATCAGCTTTCTTCGTCACATTTGCTTATGCAGCCGCTTGTCCTCGGTGATCATATCTTGGAGGTGTGCAGCCAATGATATGATTTTTTTGTTCTTTGATGCCTGATAACTGATCCCTTCTGGACCACATGATCACTCAGGCTGGTGTGTTCTCCATGTGGGCTTTGTTGCTTCTGAGCTAGATGGCCGCTTGTTTATCTTCAAGCCTTTAAGACCCCAGACACTATCTCTTTTGATAGCCTTGCATCATCTGCTTTCTTCACCACATTTACTTGTTCACCTGCTTTGGCTTCAGCAGTTGTGTCAGGATGGTGAGAATCATAGAATGCCAATTTAATAGAAGAAAGTATTTATGCATTGAGGGAGTGCTTGGGTAGAGGCCCAAGGTCTTTCCACCACCTTAATACTAAACCTATAAATATAGACACATAGATCTATTTCCCCATCCTCACATATATATATTTGCATGTACATGTCTTTGTCTAGACCTCTATGAATGCCCTTTGCCTCCTAGCTCTTTTCTATATTTCCCTAGACTTTCCTCCTGCCCTACTATCATGCTCCGTCCCCACCTGGGTTATAGCTATACCTCTTCTTTATGTTACCTTACCCTTGATCATTCCCTACCAGGCCTGCCACTCCCTCCTCACCATCAATTTGGATCACTTGTTCCCTTGTCCCTGGGTTAGTTAACACCACTTCCTTACCCCTCACCTCCCCCTATCCCAAGTCTACCCGGAATTGTTGGTCCCATTGTTTTTCCTCCAAATAGTTCATCCAGCCTATCTTATTTAGACAGACCTGCTAACACATTCTTGAGTGGACTAAGGCTGTACTGCTGGCAAGAAACAATGGTAAGTGTCTTTATAAGAATTCATCAAATAAGTGAGAGGTTTCATTTGAAAATGACGTCTAGTTTCACCTGCTATCTCTTTTGAAATAATGTGGGGCATTTTTATAAATAATGTGTTACTTTCCAACAAAATATTCCAACAAGATCGGAGAGCTTGTGTTTAAACTTGTTTAGACCTTCCATTAAACTTACAAGTGTGAAGAGCAAAATTTGTAGTTTGGATGACATTAGTAAAGCATCATCTCTCTCTCAGATGGTGCAGTGAGGTCACGTGGCAACTTTCTCACACTGTTACAAAGTCCTTCAAGCCTCATTAGTGTGTGTGTGTGTGTGTGTGTGTGCTCTTGTATGCATTTAAACAGATTCTTCTCAACTATCATCAGTGCCAAGTCATTGGGTTCCCTTTCTCCTATATACTGTCTAAGTATGCTTTAAAGGAGTACAGAATAGAATAATATTACCTTAATTGACTAATCCAATACAATGCACAGAGGCTTGGAGGCAAGAGGAGCATGACTGTGAAGATCATATTGAATAAACAAATGGTCCCAATCAATTGAATCAACAATCAGAGATAAAGTCGAGCTCTTCATGGTTGCCTGAAAATCAAAGTTCTGGGATTTGCATCCAATTTGTATAATTTTTGGCTGCTTTGGCCATGCTTAATTTAATGGTTCATTCTATTTTAAAACATTAGTTTGAAAATTTGTTTCCTTTCACTGAATCCATTCTCCAAAAAGTCATATATTTCAATTTAGTAGCATAGCCTCCAGTATTTGGCAAGAGCATTTGAATTTCCTGCTCTTTTTCGGATGCCGTAGAAAAAAAAAACAAACCAAAAAAGCACTACCTGAATTGGCATGATGTATTTTTCTTTTAAACTCGTTCTCCCTTTCTGAAGAAAAAATGTACCAACCTCAGAACTTTTAGAGATTATTGCTGGCACAGTTTCCTTGTCCGACCCCAGGTAGGTTTGCCAAATTTCTTCTTCTTCTCAAATGATAAATAATGGTACTTTGTTTCTAATTTTGAAGATAAAAAAATGTCCGAAAAGCCTGGAGTACTTGGACACTAATCTGTGGAAGCCCCTCATTCAAGGCTAACCATCTTGAGTCATGTGGTACCACTCAAGAGTCCTGGTGGCTGAGTGGTTCATGCACTGGCCTGCCAGCCACAAGATGAGCGGTTTGTAGCTGCCAGCTGTTCCTTGGGAGAAAGATGATGCTTTCTCTTCCCTTAAAGATTTAGTCTAGGAAACACACAGGGGCAGTTTTACTCTGTTCTGTTATTGGTCCTTATGAATCAGAATTGACTTGATGACAGAGGTTTTTAGTTGGACCCTCCAATGTTGTATGCTTGAAAAAGTACTTAGCAACAAGCATGCTGTTCTTTTTGCTTAAAAATACTTGCCAGTTTCCCCCTATAGAACCAAACCAAACCTAAACCCAAGTGTAAACATTATTCAATAACTCAACCCAACCACTCAACTCTATTCACGTTATTGAGTCCATGCTGACTCATAATGACCTTGTAGGACAGAGGAGAACTGTCCCTGTGGGTTTCCAAGGCTGTAACTCTTTAGAGGAGCAGAAACACTCTCTAGTCTTTTGGTGGCTTTGGCTTTAAGGTTTGGCTTTATGTATGGCACCAAGATTCCTTGTTTACTCCACCACACACCTAAGTCATTAATAGGACCATTAAAGAATCAATAGTTTGAACGTCTTTTAAGATTCTTTCCCTTCCTCCTATGGCATAATTACTACTAAAGGAGATGGTGAAGGCATATGTATGTGTTTTTGAACCTTTTTAAAATATTCACTCATACCACATGCAAACGTATGATTGGCCACTGTTGGTGGTGGCATTAACTTCGATATGCTACAGAACGTTTTGTAAAGTGTTAGATGTCAGTGATATCTTAAGCAATGCTAAAAGGTCGGAGTTTCTTTTTAATTAAAATAACCACTGAAAAGTGTCCATATAGTTCAGATAATATTATCTTGGTTTATTTAATAACATTGTGCACATTAAATCTTCAGGTATAAATTATTTGACTCTGAATTTGCACACTTTTCTAAGAAATTAATTGGGAGCTCATACCTAGAAATATTTAATTTTTAACTTTAGTGGTAATTTTTAACAACTCCACTTTACTTCTATTTTACCTAGTACTTTCAAGAAAAATCTACTTTTATCACCTTAAATTGAATAGACCATACTTTATCCCCAGTACTTTTGTCACAAAAAAGTAGTACTGTTTTCAGAATTACATGGGTTTCAAATGCATCTTGTTTTTTCATTTCCTCCTGAAAATGTCCAAAGCTATTTTCCAATCGAGAAATCATTATTTTGCAAATGTTACTTCTCCACAACTCAATTTAGTTGTCACAGAAATTTGCATGGTAATTGTACACAACGCAGGATCTTTATAATGCTATATAAATGGATCATTGAAAATAAGAAAATATATTTTTACTTTGAAAATATATTTTCTTGACATATTTTTTTTTTAAATTGGATACACAGTTTCACAATTCCAATCAAGTGCAAAATCCTGGTTTGTAGATGTGTGGTTCTATGAATATACTCATAGCAAATAGATCAGTAATAATAGTGATAAGATACATTATGACTGCAGTAACATGGACCTCTCGATGAACTTTTAGAAACAACTGTGGAAAAGTGTGATGGTCTCCACTTTTGTTCAGAAAGTTTGGGAATAATGGAAGGGGGGTGGGGTGCACGTAAGCCACCGATCAAAGTTGGAAATGCTGATAACTTTAGGTCAACAGGAAATTGTGTGCATCAAATAATACAAAGCTTTGCCAGTGTCAACAGGAACATAAATTTGCATAACTGGTGTATACATTGTAAAGGCCAATTAGGAAGTGATGAAAAAGTTGTAGTGCCGCCATGAGCTCCATTTTAGCTAAGTTTTGAGAGTTTTCCATTTTTGTTCTTATTATAAATTTATGTTTTATATCATCATCAGAAAAAATAGGATCATGAAACAGTTAAGCATGCCTTTGGAGAGTTCCACTTTTTTTTGTCGTTTACTCGCTGAAAAACTTTCAGAAGAAGAGAGACCTTCCCGTGGCCCTGATGGTAAGCTTACATCCTTCCACATGATTCTGATGCTCTTGGGCAAAACGAGATGAGCTCCTCAAAATTACAAAATAATACCAGCTCCTCAGATTAATATATTCTGCATCATGATCTTGACCTACTGATATACTTATCCTAAGTCACTAGGGAGTTTGTAATTCTTTTTCAGGCCAGGCACAGTCACCTCCAGATAGCTTTCCTTGAAGCGTTGTCACCAAACCCTTGAAGAAGACAATCTCTGACTAGAAGGGGGAAAGGAGAATACGTCCTCTAAGGCTAGCCTTCCATGGGATCATGGAAGAGGGATGCTTCGAATCACAAGGGATAACCAAATATTTCAATTGTACTAGGTTGGGGGAGAATTTGATGTCTTTAAAAAGTCCATAAAGTGAAAGAACAGCAAAGAAGAATTTGAGAAAAGCTGGTTTAAATAGGTCATTGACAATCATATATTTTCTTGTATTTAACCCAATGAGTTGAGGATCCACAGTGAGTCAGATACATGTGACGCAGTGTATGTCATTATTTCTGGGACGGTGTTAGATTAGTATTGTGGGGGAACTTTAGAGGTGTCTGTTCTGTATTCTCAGATTGGGTTTTTTGGGGGGTGCATACCTCGCTGCAACTCAAAGACCTTGCCCTTGGAAGCTTTGGGACACTGCAGGACCACAGCAGGACAGAGGTAACATAACTACTTTGTCTCCCTCCCCATTGCTAAAAGTTTCTCTGAGGTAAGTCCTACGCCAGAAAGAGCAGTCACTTGGTTATACAGAATACTTCCTCCTTTGATAGGGCTTAAGGTACTCGGATTTTTTCCATATACTCTGGTCTTGCAAAGTAACCCAGGCACTTAAAGAGGCACGCCCTGTCACAAGTGACTGAGCTCAATCCAGCGTGACCTACCTACTGGCTGCTAGGTCAGACAGGACCAGGATCTTCCCTGCAGTATCCCAATGGGGCCTGCTGCTCTCACACAAAGGCTGCTAGGCAGAGATTCAAAGGACTCATTGCCAGGATGATGCCTCTTGGGCTTAGTTCAGAGTATGGAATCACAGAAAATAATTGCTGGAAAACAAAGGTAAATATTTAACTCGTAGGACTTTGATACTGTAAGGAAGGGGAAAGAGATTTCAAATGCGTGTAGCCGTTCCTTGCTGGTTAGCCTAACCCAAGAGGAGGCTGACGCTGCCCACTCTGGTGCCAGGGAGCCCAGAGCTGTCGCATTCCAACTACGCCATGCTGGAAAGGAGACTGGTTTGTTCCCTCCTTGTTCTCATTACTTACTATTTCTGAAAGTGGCATAGAGTAACAGATAACACCTAAGTCTAGAAGAAAGGACAGCTGGGTTTAGTTCTGTTGAGTTTAATTAACTCAGATCAATCTCTCTAGCTTAAAAACCTCATCATGACACTGTACATAGTACAAAACTTAAAATTCCCAATTTCAGTTGAAAACAATTGAAAGATTTATTATATTTCCATAAACACAAGTTATATTCTGTATGCTCTTAAATTATGATAATTATAGCTACTTTTCTCTGATGAATATGTTTTCATGGTTTTTATCTCATTTGTTACTATAATATCCCTGTAAGGGACAGATTTAACAGTCTTCCATTTACAGATGAGGACAGTGAGGCACAGATGGTCACATTTGCCTAAAGAAGCATTGGGCTACCATATTTACTATTTTCCACTGAGATTTTATGATACTGAATTATTTGTTGAAATAGGAGCAAGATTTAGCTCAATCACCACTTTCCTTCCTCATTTCAGAAACCTAGAGAATATCATTATTCATCAGTCCATATACAATATGGAAGCAAGCCTAACACATTTTCCCATCCACTGCACAGTGCAGTAATAGATATACAAATTATTGTCAGAGCCTCTTAATTATAAAATAAACACAAAACTTTGGAACTATCTGACACTTAGGTTTATAAAATTACTTGTCTAGGTTCAGACCCAATGCTCACTCAGAGAAAATAATGTATGGTTTTAATCAGAGATTCTGAAAAGTTTTAAGCTCATGTAAATTCCTATAATTAGGTATTAACCAGTATCCAGGATACAAGTCTGAAGTCAACTAAGGACTCAGGTGTAAAATATGATCCATTAGGCATACTATGGAGGACGGCATGGATCATCTGAGACAGTGAGAGGGGCCAGAGGTGAAGATACAGATGTGCTTCAATTGAAAAAAAATTACTCCAAAACCTTATAGTGTAAAACAACATCGCTTATGATCCTTTATTTTGGTTTGGGCTTAACTGGCCAGTTCAGTTCGTCTTGTACTCAAAGGCAGTGAAGCTTGCCTTAAACTGGATGATTCAATAATGGTTCACTCACATGCTGCACAATTAATTGATGCCATCAGCTAGAACTCCTTCAATCTTCTCTGTGACCTCTTCACTTGGATAGCCTGGATTTATTCGTTTGTTATTTACATGATAGTATCAATGTTCCAAGAACTCAAGGCTCAAGCAATGTAGAATTTCTCCTCTGTAATTATAATAATTTAAGAGCATACAAAATATAATTTGTGTTTATCTCTTGCCAACAGTTATGTTGATCACAGAAAGTCATATGACCAATGCAGGAGTCAATAGAGAGAGAGCTACACAGAGGTGCGGGCACTGTAGAGCCATCACTGAAGGCTACCTGTATAACAAACCCATCCGCAGCATGCAATGATGGCTCGTATATGTACCAAACAGGTTCTTCCACAGAGGCACACAAACCTATTGCTGCCTAGTCAATTCCGATTTGTGGTGACTTCATGTGCTACATAGTAAAACGGAGCTCCGAGGAATTTTCTTGACTAGAATTGTTACAGGGTCAAATTGCCAAGACTTTAGAGAAGCAGAGCCATGATGCCACGGAGTGGGTTCAAATACACAACCTTTCAATCAGCAGTCGACTGGAACCCATTTTGCCAGGCTGACTTCTGACCAGTGAGCTTGAGAAAGAAGTCGTGTGGAGCCCCGGTGCCCGACCGCACAGACTCATCATAAGCAGACTTCGACGCGAAATGTCCAGAAACTTCAGTGTCGGAGCTCGAACCAAACATTGGAATACGGCCCGAGGCACGGGATTTTTGTGAACAAAAGCAGTTCACGTTTCAGTCACTGGACGTTAGTTGGCATTATGGGATGTATTGTTTATACCTTTTGTGGCTGTGTTCCAAACATTTTGCTATAATTTTCTTAGGTTTTGTGGCTTTTTGTACTGTTCTTATGAAAATAAAGAAAACAGGGGTCCTAAGAAAGAGTTGTTTTGAAAAGCATCATCATGCTAAGGAACTGATTAACTGTGTTATCGATATTGTCGATGATAATTTAGTAACCCTTTTAGAAAACAGTCAAGGAAAGGCCAACAGCAGACCACATTAGACAGTTTTTTTTTTCCTAGAGAAAGCCAGGCAGGTCCTAGTGAAAAAAAGGCAAAGCAGGGGAAAAAACTCCTAAAAAGCAGCTACCAGTTGATTTTATGGAACGGGACGGGAACATTCTAAACAATGACTCTTTCTCCATGGTTCCCCTTTCCCACAGATCCAGCTCCTCATCAATCTCACGGTATGGGCCATACATACCGTAGTTGTTAAAAACTTTGTTAATGTTGTATTTCTTATTTAAGTTATATTATCTAACTATGAACTTATTTGCTTTGAAACTTCTATGTAATGTTTTGTATAAAAAGGCAAGTTTAGTATACAACTTGGTGGTTGTGAATGGATTAATCTGTTTTCAGTTATTTCTTTGGGAAAAATTGATTCAGAACTCAACTGCATCACATCTCAATGCCCCTTCTCGAATGGATTAGTATCCGGGTCTGGAGTTCTACTGCATACACGCTTATAAATCTGGGTCCACTCTTGACGCTGACATAAACTAAATGTATCTTTGAACTTTGAGTTTGAATGTTTTCTCTCACACATGAAATAATCTTTTCACTGTTACCCTTTTTGAATAGGCAGGATTATTTTTATGCAATATTTCAGAAAATGTAATGAAAAGTAAAGCCCCTTAATAATAACTGAGTTTCCTGAGCACTTATTAACAACTGAGTAGTTTATACAGTATATAAAAGAACACATTTCACTTTCTAAGCTTCTGTTTTCTTGATTTCATATGAGAATAATAAAAGGACCTACCCGGGGCAGACAATGTTTCCCCAAAACATCATCTCTTTTACTCCCAGATGAGAACGATATTCCTTCAGGTATTGAGTAATGTGGCAGTTTTGAAATCTCGTGTCAATTTGGGGATAATGAGTGAAGGGGTGGAGTCTAATCTGTCAATCAGGTCACAGCCTGATGCCTCCTTGTGGGCGTGGCCTTCTCTTGAGGATTCTGGAAACTTCCTCTCTTCCTCCCTGGAGGCAGGACACACTCTTTCTCTCTGCTTGTAAATCTGGGTCCTTGTCACACTCCTGTTGACAAGACACATGGAGATGCGCTGATGGCGCCCAGCATTGAGATGCTTCCACTACCACTGGAACAACAAAAATTTTCACCCACCGGCCTGTGGTCGTCCTGGATTCAGCATCATTGTGAGTGTCTACGTGAGTCTGAGGAGGAATATCTGGACCAGTAACGGACATATGACCTAATATCAGACTTAGGAGCTTGATCTGGACTGGGTTGGGATGTTTTATTGATGCATAATTACTTCTTGATATAAAGTACTCTCTGAGACATATCTGAGTGTCTCTGGATTTGCTTCTTTAGTGAACCCGACTCACACAAGTAATGAGGTGTTTAAGGTAGATAGGTTCTTCTACCAATATCAAAAAAAGGAAACCTGAGAGAAATAAGCCAATTGATGACATTCCCATTCCATTTGCTAAGGGTCAGTTAAGAGATCGGCATAGCTTACATTCTGGCTGATGAAAGTTGAAGAAAAGTTGTCTAGGAGCTTTTTTAAAACAAAGTTCCTTCTTTTGAAAAATAAATATGATGTCCATAGAAAAAGCTTCTGTTCTTTCTGCTGGTTTTCAGAGGTTTTAGCAGAAGATGAAATGCTTGGCAATGTAGCAGCTATCTTGCAAGTCTGAGGAAAAAGCCAAGAGAAACAGATCCAAAAACCTGATAATCTTGCCCAAGTGAATTAATGAGCTTTGGGCCTGCCACCGTCAGTCTTTTGTTGACATAATGAAATGAAATTTATGTGCCTGATAGTTTAAAAAAAATAGATTTAACTATTATATTTTCTATGATTACCTTTATTGTTATAGTATTTTGAATATTTAGTGTCTCACAGGCTCTAAACTTAAAGTTCATAAGGGCCAGGAACTCAGGTAGGACATAGAACATGGGGTAATGGATAGATAGAGCTGCATAAATTTATTTGTGATATGGCAATTTTAGCCTTTCTTCAATATCAAAGAGCAAAGAAGTAACATTGAAGGTATAAGAAAATTATGGTGAATGAATTTATGGTCCAGGACAAAATGAGGACAAACACTGCATTTCAGTTGAACCCAGTGAACACTAGCAGCTAATAACAGAGTAAAATAAAGTTGAACATGAGATACCAGATTAAAAGTGGTTGACCATGACCAATCTGGTGATTTTACAAGTTTTAAAATATTTTTTAAGAACATGAAATACTTAGCTACTTGAATTAAAATATCAAAAGGCTAAAATTAAGTATTACATTTTTTAATCCTAATGTATTGTGCTAAGAAGAAATACTAATGGCAACTAAACTTCCATATCGAATTGACTGTTAGTGGGGATTAGGAGAGGTCGGTGCGGTAAATCTGTTTCTGAATTAGTTTGCAACAGGGCCGGTTTGTAAATATTTTATAATCAAAATCCACTCAAAGCTAAAACATGGGAAGGGAAAGCAATATAAGGTTAAAATCATTCTTAGTCGATATATTTAATAGCTGAGATTGCTAAACATGTGCTTATGCGTTTATTATATGGAGTGGGCCCTGGCCATTCAGTGGTAGAATTCTCACCTTGAAGACACGAGACTGCTAGCCTACGTAGCTCATGTGCAGTCCCTTTTGTGCATCAGTGGTGACATGGGTAATATTGTCATCCAGGAATCAGAGCTTCGAAACTAAGAACAGACCAGGAGGAAAGGCCTCGTAATCTTTTTCTGAAAACCAGTCAACAAAAACCCAATGACTCACAAGGCCTGGATCCACAGTCCAGCGTGAGGATGGCGCCAGAAGAGGCAGAGATTTGTTTGATTGTGAACAGGGTTGCATGACTTATGGTCAATTCTGCATCATTACCAGCGGCAAAGGAGGAAGCCTGGCTCTAGCAATGTGTGGTCTAGGACCCTCATATATTCCTCCTTCCCCTCCGACTCTGTCCTGAAGAGCTTTCATCTCATCACTCACCAGATTAGGAGATTCTGTTTAATTACTGCCTCACTCAGAGTTAATTCTTCTTCTTCATCACCAGTTTCATTTTTCAGTTCCATTATTGTTCCGGTGAGATACTCTTTCTCCCTAGCTTTCTCCCGACACTCTACCTTTCAGCACTTCTGCATCTGTTGCAAGTGCCCTTACTTTTTTGCACACACACATATTGCAATTAATTCATTTTGACACTCAGGCTCCTTAATAGTTCCCTTTAATTACCAAGTCCTATCTTCTTAGTCAGGTCTTTCTGGCCAATTCCTCTGAGCAACTTTCCCATTAATATCAGAGCTTCTGTTTTCCAGGCTGGGGACAGATGGCATGCTTCCCACTCATTTTCTATTTTAACTTTTCTCTTTCTACACTCCAGCTCTCTCATCCATCCTTCACAAAGGCCATTGGTAAGTTTTAAGCAGGACCTGTTGGTTTCTGTTTCTAGAATGTTCTTCTGGTTTCTTTGAAGGGACCAATTACAAAGAGTGAGAATGGAAACAAGAGAAATCAGTAAGCTAGGAGTGCAAGTGAGAACAGTGATTTGGAATAAATATAGGGATGGAACCAAGATACAAATTGGAGGAACACTCTAAACAGGACTTGTTTATGCATTAGATGTGCATGCAAAGGACAAAGATGCAAAGAACACAAGGATGCAAAGGAAATTATGTGAGGACCTGGTTTGAGAGCTGTGCACTATAATGAGATGGGAAAGAACGGGAGACGGTCATGAGGAGCTCTGTCACAGGGTTTTTAAGATACTCAGTTAAAGGTACCACAAAGGAAGTTGCTTATGCATTCTGACTGTGAGATGAAGTGTGAGTTAGAGACCTTGTGATCTGGGTATTCTCCTATGCAAACATATAGATAATCAAATTATGGGTCAGAAAAGTTGTGTGCCATGTCTTGGCCCACACAATCCTTAAGTAGCAGAACCAAGCTGCAAGCCCATAACAATCTAAGGCTGTTGCTCTCTCATGGTGCACTGTATTATATCAAGAGCCTATGCTTTTCTCACCACTGTACTAGGTGGAGGTGAAAGTAGTAGAAAGTAGCTCTCCTGGCTTTAGCACTGCAGAAGGGGAAGGTAGAGGAGGGGACAGAAAGGGAGAAAGAAAGCTAAATAGCGAGGTACGATTGCTTTATTAGAGGTTTATTATATAGAGAGCTTATCTCATTTTATGACCAACATATGAAACTTTGGAATTGATGAAATAGTGTGATTGAAGTGTAACCCCACCAAAAGAGACATCCTAAATCTTAGTCCCTATTTATATGGGCATAATATCATTGGGGTATAATGGTTCCTTTGTTATCTTAATAATTCATATTTGTGTATTGTATGCTTGGCATTATTCACTTTTGAGATATAATTGAGCAAATTAGTCACAAAAGAAATGATACACAGGGGGAAGACCACCACTCTTTGAAGATGATGAAGGCAGACCTGTCTCCAAACCTAGGGAATTCCCAAATGTCTGGCTAGGGAAGTTGAACCGAGGTTTCCCCCATAGAGCTGGCACAGAGAGAGCCTTGCCTGAATTCACTCAGACTTCTCTCTCCTGGAACTATAAGGAAGTAAATAAATATCTATTCATTAAAGTGATACACTCTGGTATTTCTGCAATTTCTATATTGGATAACTATGACACCTGCTTCCCGAGGCAGTTTTTGTCCCTCTGATGGCATTGAATGTATGAATGTGCTTTACACAATTTATGTATGTATGGATTGTCATGAGTTTATGAGCCCCTAATAAAATGATTATATATATATATATATATATATTCTATAAAAGAGGACAGTAAATAAGAAAAACCAAAAAAGAATTGATGTCTTTGTATTGTGGTGTTGATGAAAAATATTGAAAGTACTGGGGGACTGCTAAAAGGACAAACTGCTCTGTCTTAGAAGAAGTACAGCCAGAGTGCTCCTTAGAGACAAAGATGGCAAGACTTTGTTTTACAGAGAGACCAATCTCTGGAGAAGGACATCATGCTTGATAGAGTAGAAGGTCAGGTAATGAGAGGAAGACCTGCCAGGAGATGGATTGACCCAGTGACTGCAACATGTGGATGAGTCCCAAGAACAATTTCGAGGATGGTGCCCACCCCAGTGGAGCTTCAGTCTGTTGTGCATAGTGTAGCTATGCATCTGAACTGACTTGGTGGCACTAACAACGAAAATGAAAGAGATGGCCCCAAGGAGCAAGCAGATTTTAACTGCCTTTGCCTCAAAGGAACATCTGGTCCTTTTTGTTCTGAATTATTTTACCAAAACAAATTACAGTCCCTCAACCTAACTACCAGAAAAAGCAGAAAATGTGAACAAGTATATGAAATAATTTTGATGAGTCACCAGTTAAATGAAAACTGATGGCACAAAGACCATGGTAAGATATGTGTATATAAAACTCTAAAAGGAAATTTTGTCAGCCAAGTGTCTTATATTCAATAACACTATCCCTCTGTAATATAAGGGAGAAATAAGGGCATTTCCAGGCAAGGGGAAATTAAAGGAATTTGTAAAAACAAGACCAGTTTTACAGGTAATACTAAGGTGTGTTCTTTAGGCAGATAATTAGCAACTGAAAATATAAGCCTGAGGGAAGCATACATACAAGATACAGCCACCAAGAAACCAATCAATTTAAAGGAATATTCAAAATAAAACAAATTTACAAGACTGAAAATAGAGAGCTAACTATATCATTCTTCAATGAAGATTAACGCAAAGAAAACAGAGGGCAAATTACAAAATTTTCAAATAGGAAGTCAAGTACTTGACAAGACAGAAGAGGTCTTAAACGGGGGGAGAAAATAATGTCCAGTTGATATAATAGATGTTTTGATTATTATATGTAAGAGCTCCTAATAAAATTATTTACTATATAAAAAAGAAAAGAGTAAATAACAAGATAACCTCAGAGATAATGGAAAAACCTCATCAAAATAAAAGGTCAAACCAGTGGTTGTCATCATTGTCAGCTAACCCTGAAACAATTCTGACATTTTTGGCAGTATAAAAAACTCCATAGGTCAAAGTCTGATTTTTGTTTCTTTTAAAATTTTTTTCTTTTTATTATTTTCTTTTAATTAATTTATTCTTTATGGGTCATTGGTTTTTCTTTTTTGTTGTCATCGCTGGGTTCTCATTCGTCACCTGTCTCTTACTATGTCTTATTTTTTTGGAGCATATTATTATCTCTATAGATCTATCTAGATAAGATAGTATGGACGAACAGTCTGGAGGAGAAAACAACGGGACCAGTGGTTACGGGGGGGACACGGGAAAGGGGGAGGCAGGGGTAAGGAGGTGGTGTTGGCCAACCCAGGGACAGGGAGCAACAAGTGATCCAAAATTAGTGGCAAGGAGGGTGTGAGAAGCCTGGTAGAGATTCAGCAAGGCAATTTAACTGAGAGAAATTACTGAAACCCAAATGAAGGTTGAGCATGATAGTGGGACAAGAGGAAAGTAAAAGGAAATAGAGGAAAGAACTGGGTGACAAAGGGAATTTATAGAGCTCTAAATACAGGCATGTACATATGTAATTATACTTTTATAGGATGGTGGGGAAATAGACCTACGTGCATTTATTTATAGGTTTGTAGTATTAAGACAGCAGATGGACACTGGACCTCCATTCAAGTACTTACTCAATGCAAGAGCATGTTGCTTTATTAAATTGACATTCCATGATGCATACCTTCCCAAAACGATCACTGAAGAAAAATGCGTGCAAAAGCAAATGTGGTGAAGAAAGCTAATGATTCCTGGCTATCAAAAGATATAGCATCTGGTATCTTAAAGGCTTGCAGATAAACAAGCAGCCATATAGCTCAGAAGCATCAAAACCCACATGGAAGAAGAACACCAGCCTTTGTAACCACAAGGTGTAGAAGGGACCAGTTATCAGACATCAAAGGACAAAAATCATATCAGTGGGTGCCCACCTTCCCGATATGATCACTGAAGACAAACATGTGCATAAGAAAATGTTGTGAAGAAAGCTGATGGTTCCTGGCTATCAAAAGACATAGCATCTGGGGTCTTAAAGGCTTGAAGATAAACAAGAGGCCATCTAGCTCAGAAGCAACAAAGTCCACATGGATGAAGCACATCAGCCTGTGTGACCATTAGGTGTGGAAGGGATCAGGTATCAGGCATCAAAGAACAACGAATCATATCATTATAAATGAGTGTGAGTGCGGAGTGGAGACTCAAAGCCCATCGGTAGGCAATAGGACATCCCCTTACTGAAGGGTTGTGGGGAGGAGATGAGCCAGTCAGGGTGCAGGGTAGCAATGATGAAACATATAACTTTCCTCTAGTTCTTAAATGCTCCCCCACCCCAATTCTATCTATCCCAATTCTTACAAATCTGGCTAGACCAGACGATGTACACAGGTACTGATAGCACCTGGAAACAGGAAATCCAGGACAGATGACTCCTTCAGGATCAGTGGTGAGAGTGGCAATGCCTGGAGGGTGGAGGGAATGTGGGGTGGAAAGGAGGAACCAATTAAACCAATTACAAGAATCTATATATAACCTCTTCCCTGGGGGATGGACAACAGAGCAGGGGGTGAGGGGAGACGTTGCACAGTGTAAGATATGACAAAATAATAATAATTTATGCGTTTTGAAGGGTTCATGCGGGAGGGGGAGTGGAGAGGGAGGGAGAAAATGAGGAGCCGATATTAAGGGGTCAAGTAGAAGGCAAATGTTTTGAGAATGATGATGGCAACAAATGTACAAATGTGCTCGACACAATGGATGTATGTATGGATGAGGATAAGAATTGCATGAGCCCCAATAAAATGATTTTTAAAAAGCTCCATAGGATTTTAATGGGTACACTCTAATGGAAGCAGATTGTCAGTCCCTTTCTCTGTGGTGTCCCACCAAACTGTAGGTTGGCAGCTGAGCACAATTAGTTCATTTTACCGAAGCATACCACCAGGCCTATCTCCTTAGGTACAACTGACTGACTTTCCACTGACAACCATTTGGCTAATAGGTGAACATTTAACTGTTGGTGCCACCCAGGGACAAATACCTTCCCACAACTCTGCTGTTTCCTGGAGGACTCATTCCTTTCCCTGTTTCCTGCATTCACTCTCCATCCCTTCAATGAAATTTTTGTTAACAGCTCACTTTTTCTTCAATTCATACAGGCTTAAATTATCTCTTTAACTCTTCTTTCTCTAACCAGAATGTATCTATCTGCCTGTCTACCTCATTCCCATTCCCATCGATTAATTTAAGTTCCAATTAGACAATTTCTACATTATTACAACAGCCTTCTTTCTGGTCTTTTGGTGGCCAACTTCTGATCCATTCTATGCATATTGGTCAGATCTGTTATTCCCAAATGTATATCCGATCTTGTCATTATCCTACCCAGAATTGTTTTCCTACTAGACTATTGTAAAATAGCCTACCTATCGTGTGTGTGTAGATATTTTACCTATTCTGACCCAGTATTTAACTCCTATATGTGTCCAAGAATATTTAATATACTGTGGACTACAAGAAGAATAATCACTTTGAAAAGTCTTCTTAAGTAAGTACTTTAAGTTCTCTTGGCGTTCAACAAGTAAGGTTATGTCATTTACTTATAATAAATTTCCTCCAGTCCTGTTGCTGCATTCTTCATATAATCCAGGTTCTTAGACTATTTACTCAACATACATATTGAATAAAATTGGTGAAAGAATGAAACTCTGATTGTAAACCATGCAGTGTCCCCTTGTTTTGTTTGAATGGCTGCCTCTTGGCTTAGAGATTCCTTATCAGTATACCTGTTTCGGCATTCCCACTCCTTATAATATTATACAAAGCTTGTTATGATCCACAGTCAAATATCTTTGCAAAATGATGACATAATCAACTCATCAATGAAACACAAGCAAACTTTTTAGATTCTTTGCATCCAGCCAAGATGCATCTGATATCAGCAATAATATCCCTAATTGCAAGCCCTCTTCTGAAAGTGGTTTGAATTTCTTTCAGCTCCCTGTCAATGTATTGTTTTGAATTATCTTCAACAAATATGTACTTGTATGCAGCATGAATGATAATGCTTGGTAATTTCTGCATTATTTTGGGTAATCTTTCTTTGAGGTGATTGAAAATGCCATGATTTGAGCATGGGCACAAATATGGATCTCTTGTAGTCAGTGGACCAGGTACTTGTTTTCCAAGTGTCTTTTGTCATACATTAGTTAGAGCCTCTATTGTTGCATCAGGTAGTTGAAACATTTCCATAGGCCTTCCTGGATCTTTTTTTTTTTTTAACACCTGGATCAAATTCCAGGATCTTTTTTTTTAACACCTGAGTGCAGCTTGGATATTTTCCTTCAGAACTACCAATTCTTGACCATATGTTACAGGTTGAAATAGTTGAATGTGAACCCATGTGCTTCTTCTATTTTCTTTTTTTATCTTTTTCATTTTTTTAATTTAATCATTTTATTGGGGGCTCATACAATTCTTATCACAGTCCATACATACATCCATTGTGTCAAGAATATATGTACACTTGTTGCCATTATCATTTTCAAAACATTTGCCTTCTACTTGAGCCCGTAATATCTGCTGCTCATTTCCCCCCTCCCCACTGCCCCCTATCTCATGAATCCATCACAATTCATAAATTATTATTATTTTGTCATATATTACACTTCAATTTTCTTTTGATGCTTTCTGAATTTTAACACCGTCCAAAGAATCCTTCAATATTGCAACTCTAGGATTATCTTTTCTTCTTTCTTCCTGAGAAATGCTGAGCACGATGTTTCCTTTTGATTTGCTAACTATGATTCTTTGCCCACTGAATTATGAGGGGATACCCCTCAAGTGGATTTTTTTCCTTTGAAAATTACCTATCACCTTCAAAGTCTTCTCCATTACATTTATACCATTTGCCAAATCTGCGATTCCATTCTTGGAAACATTTTTCAAACTCATCTGTTTGGATGGCTGACAGCACCTCCCTCCTTTTTTCCTACATCTCTTCTATGTCATCAAATCGCTGTCCTTTCATGTCCCTCTGTTTTCATGGAAACAAAAAGATGTCTTACAGAGCAAGGTCAGGTGGGTCAGGTGCGTGGGGCAAGAGAGGAATGCTGTATTTTGCGAAAAACTGGTGCACTGAGATGACTGCATGAGCAGTGCACTGTTGTGGTAGCAAAACCAGTCCATCATCTGCCACATATCAGGGCTTTTTGGCCACACACTATCACACATCTTTTCAGAACCCCTAAATAGAAAGCTTGATTAACAGTCGGAACTGGTGGAATGAACTCCAAAGTACTATGAGTCCATTTGGGATGTTGACAGACATCCAGAACAAGGTTTGTCACCAAGTGGCATATCGCCTTTTTTGAAATGAGAAAAACCACTTGTACACTTGAGTTTTTCCCAAAGTACTGTCCTTATAAGCTGTGCTCAACATCACAACAGTTTTGGTGGAATTTTTCCCTGAGCAGGAAACAAACCTCCACAGCTACGTGCTGCTCTCATAAATTGGCCATCACAAAAAGCAAGGTTCGAGGGAAAATTCACTGTGAACAGAGAGAACTTCTCAGGCGACCCCATTAAATACACTAACTCAGGGCAAGTTGCTCCATGCTTGCCTGGTGGAAAAAACATGTACTACGAAAACTTCCCTCAGCCTTGTGCAATTCCTGGTTCTTCTGGGGGATATGCCCTTGTGTCATGCTTTACTCTGTTTCCTGAAGGTGCCTTTTAAAATATTCTGCTCAGGTCTTTTACTTCAAAATCCCCCCCCCCCATTTGTTTTAGCTAGTCTATGTTCAAGAACAAATTTCAGTATCTCTTCTCACATCCACTTTGTTGTTTTATTTCTTTTCTGTCTTCTTAATTATTTTTTGTTTTTTCCAATTTGATGTTCTTCATATCATCCCCAGAACTCATCATGTCTTCATTCATTAATGTTCAATGTGTTAAGGCTTCCTGAAATTCTCTCTACATTCAGGTATGATATACTCAAGGCTGTGCTTGGTGTTCATGGGCTTGTTTGAAGAGTTTTTAGATTCAACGTGTATTTGTAAAAGAAATATTAGTGATATGTGCCACAGGCAATCCCTGTCCTTGGCTGATGATAATGAGCTTCTCCTTCATCTCTTTCCACAGTTGTAGGTAACATGATTTTCTGTGATCCATCCGGTGAGTTCTATGAGTAGTTCTATATATGTTGTTGAAAAGGTATTTGTAGTAGAAAAATCACTGGTGTTGCGAAACTCTCTTTTGTGATCTTTAGCTTTGTTTCAATTGCCAAAGACTATTTTCCGAAGCTATTAATCCTTTTCTCTACATTTTGAACTTTTACGTAACAATCAATGTTTGATCATTTCAAGAATGAAGAACTGATAGCTTCAATATTTTCATCACTGACATTAGCCATTGATGAGTAAGTCTGAAAAATCATTGTAATAACTTGTTTTTCTTTTAAGTGTATAGATATTATCCTTTCACATATTGCATTATCCTTCAATATATATTTTGAATGTTCTTTTTGGTAAGTACGTATACAGTGAAACATGCATAACTTCCACTCCCATCCCCCTGTCCATATCAGATTTCACGAAATCCATTTTCTTGAACAAGTTCCATCCCTCTCTTCTCTGTGTCCTCATCACTTTGCTTCTATTCAAGCATCTTTTATGTCACTTGGCTTATCCTTCACATTTCTTGAAGGCAGAAATGACATTTATTTGATTTAAAAGCCCCAGCCACCAAGCAATGCAGTGAGTAAAGGGAGCAAAAATGAATAATGGGTAAAGAAAAATTCATACCCTTTCTTTGTTTAATATACTTGGTCCGTAAGACTTGAATAAAGCTAGATAGATGCAAAGTTTCTTTCTTTCTTTTTGGAACTGTGTCAGCATTTCATCTCTGTTAACTTTGTATATCTATCTTTTCTCCTTCAATTCTTTGCCATTGTTATTGTACTTGTTATTACGGTTATTGTCATTGTTTCATAGGGATATATAGAATTCCATAGGAGTATTTACAATTCCATAGAATTACTTACAATTTATTTGTTGGTAAAGAAGAGAAATTTCCTGTGAGTGTCCAGGACATTCAGATATTATCTGAAGTAGAGGGGATTTCAAAATGTTCATAGAAAAATGACTTTAAAAATAATTGACTTTTTCCATGAACTTCTTAGAGCTCTTTCAGACTTTATCATTATTATTAATACCTGTTACAACTTTTATTTCCCCAAATGCCTGTGCTTGTGTCCTTTAATCTTTAAACCTGTAATCCAGCAGGACACTTGATTTTTTTTCTTGCTAGAAATAATACTATGGTAACTTTTATCTTGGTGTTTAAAAATTGAAGAGTTCATTCAAAACTCTGATTTTTTTCGCTCCCCTGGTACTCCAACAGCAGTTGGATTTCAGTGTTGCCTACCTGAATCCAGATGATTGTTCAGAAATGTTCAAAACATTTCAGCCCCAGGCTTCTATTTTAAACAAATCTGGATTATTCTGACATTAAATATTTTATTTTCCCCAATTGAGCTATCTTTGTTTGCCATCTCATTTCTTTTTATGGCTTTTTTTTCCATAAGAGATTTCTGAGGATTTAAACATATGTATCTCATAACCGCTCAACTCTTTGATATATCTGAGAATAAATTTGAGTAAATATTTTTATTGTTTCTTTTCAAAATTTTGAAAAGGCAGCATCATATTTTATTGCAGCAGTAAAAATAATGAGAAACCATCTACCTCTATCTGAGTGGCATTGGTAACAAGTAGTAGGCCCATGATAATATTTGCTAGATTTATTCAAACAATAAATATTAATTATACCAGTCACATTACACCATACGACTTTTTTCACCCCCTCAACTTTAAAGATTTCACTGTTTACTAGGTGGAGACAGATAAATAAAGAAGCTATAATTCAAAATAGGCTTTACAATAGTGTCTGTACTATGAATAGCTAATGGAGGGGCTACTTAATTTCTTGGTTTACTAACTGGAAACCCAGTTAGGTGTTCTATACTTTACAGGGGAGAGACACACAAATTAACTGAACTTTCAAGCATAAGTAAAAATTTAAATATTGGGAAGAATAAAGAGTGAAAGGTAGATCTGATGGCCACAAAGCATGATCTCCAGTATGAACCCCCATTGGTCTGCCACTTTGTCATGCTGTGCTGCTGGAAGGTGACATATGATGTTGATGAATACTGAAAGTACCGTGCATCACCAGAATAATAATAACAAAATGCTTCTTTGGAAGAAGTACACCTAGACTTCTTCTTAAAGAAGAAAATAAGACTTCATCTCACATAATTTGGACGTGTTGTCAGGAAAGAGGAGTCACTGGAGAACAGTGTCCTTTTGGGGAAATGAGAGGACAACAGTAACCCTGGTAAAGCATACACCCCTTGTAATAATCCACCATTTGAGATATCAAGTGCTGCATTTACCCAAGAGGAATGTTCATAAGGGTTGAGAAAGAAGAAGAAATGGCAACTAGATGCACAAGGAGCAAATGAGGTAAGTGGCCTTACATTGAGGAATTGCAATAGGTGAGGTGAAACAAAATCTGTATGAATTGTTGAATGTGAAATGGATGATCTGGTCTATGAACCTTCATCCAATTCACAATAAAAAGTTCCAAAAATAAATTGCCATCATTGAAAGATAGTTAAAATGTGGCATATAGGTGTAATGCATTGCATGCTATACCGATAAATGGAGTATTGCTACATTGAAAACACCATGCCAAGAAAAGCAAATCTGTCATCAAAGGACAAATATTGTATGATTCCACTTCTACTTGATTCTAGCCACCACGTGGTTTTTATCCCAGACAGGAACTGTCTGAGGCGCTGTGTAGCATGAGAGGTAAGGAAGTTGGGCTGGTTATCCACTTATTCTCATTTAATTCCTCACTGGCTGATGGTTGACCCAGGATTACACTTTCGGCATTTTCTCACCACTGAATTAACTCAGGGTCTTCCCTCAGTCAAATGCTATAACCTCAGCTGGGTTTCTTCTTTTCAAAAAGGCACTGCCAACTCCACACACATGTGTCTGCCAGTGAAGTGGGGGAAACCAGAACTTTAAGTGCAAAGTAGACAGAGCCCACAGTGGTGACTTCACAACTTGCAAACAGTTTCCAGACGTTGCACAAAGCTTCCCTTGAAAGAGACAAATTTATATGGCAGCAAAGTGACCAAATTGAGGATTTACATCAGCTCTTCTTTCAGTTATGAATGCTACAATGTCAATGTCAGCAAATTGGCTGCTTTCACGTAGAAAGATATTATAAAAAATGTTCATCCCATTCTCTACTTATTTTTAAAAATGCAAACTCATGATCTTATTGTTTTTGAGAATTGCAGAACCTGACATTTAGTCATTCAAATGCCAAGCTGGTTGTGTTTGACTAATGAGTTCAATAGCTTTAATGAATTTAAGTGAAATATACATAGAATTTCCAGAAGGTGAGGCTTAAAATTTTATTTTAATACAATTTAGTCTTTTCTTCTCTGTGGAGTAAAAGAGCATCTGGTGCTAAAGGTTATCTCAGGTAATAAATGAAAATGATAGAATGATCCAATTGAAAACAACGCTTAAAATGTACTGACTTTCTTAGTGCTTCATATCACTAGAATTCTTTTCAGGAATACTCTCCTTTTTTATTTTCTCCCCTTTGTCATGGTATCAGAAGAATGAATCGGTGATAGATATCATTCATTTATCCAATAAGCACTTATACATGTCTCCCTTACAATTTTATATTGCTACCACAATGTACAAATGCACAAAAATAAATACACATCATGCCACTGGATTTAAAAGTACCATGAGATGAAAAATATAAGAAATAATAAATATAATTATTAAAATATGTCCAATTTAATTTAATATGTGTTCTGTCCAGTATCTAATGCACTGTACTTATGAGACCAAATAGGAGTCATGGCATATGTGTATTTGTATAATATATTTTGATGATAGAAATCAAATTAAGGTAATAATTACTTTACTTAAAAGCCACACTTATTCCAGTTAGATAGCTGATATTTTTGTTGGATTGTGATGCCCACTTTCATTTCTCACACAAATTCATAACTTTATTTGCTTCTTACACACTGCCGTTATATGTTTAATAATACTGGATGTTAAAGGAGTTTCTCCATGCTTTTTGTTTTCTAATACATGGTAACCTATAATACTGCTTGGCATATCATGTGAAAGCTATCAGTTGTCATTGACCCTGACTCATGGGAATTCGGTGTGTGTCAAAGTCGAACATTGCTCTACATTCTCAGGCCTTCTACCATGGCTGCTTTGTGAGGAATTTCATCTTCAAACTTGGGCTAAAAAAACAAACATATTAACCCTTTAGCATATAACTCCATGTACAAGATGCTAGTTCTTTTTATGTAATCTAGAAATGATAGCATTTTAAGGAAAGAATATGTCATTATTCTCCCAATCAACGAGAGTAGGTTCTGGGCTCTCAAATGGTGATTTTTAAAAGAATCCTTCAGCCATAAGGAACTTGTTAAAAAGAAATGCATGTTTTCAATCACCATCCCTAGATAGCCTGATTGCGTCGCTGAATGTAGTAAGGGATCATCTTGCATTCTTTCTTTTTCATTAGGATTTCACAGCTGTTCCTATCACGAGGTGGGTTCTATTTTTTTTTCTTTACATTGTGAATTGCTAACTGTTAAAATCCTGAAGATTCTATCTCTAGAAGTAAGTCTAGTGCTTTTTTCAAAGGGAAACTCATTTATAACAGGTGATTTTGTTTCAGAGTGGTCCAAAGATCTAATCATGGTGTCCTCAAACTATGGCCTGCAGGCCACATGCGGCCCATCGAGGACATTTATCTGGACCACCGGGTGTTTTTGCCCTGTTTTTTTTTACTTCAAAATAAGATATGTGCATAGGAATTTGTTCATAGTTTTTTTTTTAAACTACAGTCTGGCCCTCCAACGGGTCTGAGGTACAGTGAACTGGCCCCCTGTTTTAAAAGTTTGAGGACCACTGACTAAGGAGCACTACAAGCTACTATGTGGAATTTCCCACTGTTTCTTAGTTTGTCATACTGTGGTGGCTTGTGTGTTGCTGTGATCCTGGAAGCTCTACGCCAAGTGCCAGCAAGCTCACCCAAAGGGAACAGGTTTCAGTGAGACTCCCAGATGAAGAATACACAGTTAAGAAGGACTCTTCCCCCTCTCACAAGGAAAGTGCCACTGAAAACCTTATGCACAGCTTGAAACATTGCTAGATATGAAGGCCTAGAGAATAGGAGCAGAACAGTGTTCGGATGGAGCTGTAGCCTGGGCGGCGGTGCAGGTGTGAGGGCATGTACTCTGTGGAGGAGCGGGTTTCTCGGAGTGGAGCAGGACATGGTGAATGAGTTGAGGAAAGCCTGTGGGAGTGGAGCCTTTGGGATTGTCATTTCTTTATGGGGCATGACTCAAAATAAAAAAATAATAAAAAGCTAAAAAGAATCTGTTAATGCCAAGAAATGAAATGGAAAACATACAGCATCTATTTAACTTAGTGAGTTGGAATGCACTTATATTGGCCATTTTGAGTCAGAAGATCATATGATTTACCACACCAAGAATAACACAATCAGGTGTGGCATTTATTGTCAAAGGGACACTGCAAAATCGATTTTGAAGTGGAATACAGTCTATGATAGAATTATATCCATCTGCATTCAAGGAAATCCAATCTGTACAAATACTATTCAAATGTATGCAAAAACCACAAGAGCTGGTGCTGAAGAAATTGAATAATCCTACCAATGCCTTCAGTTGGAAATTAATAAACTATGTAATCAAAATGCATTGATAATTATTGGTAATGTGCAAGTTGGCGACAAAGAGGAAGGACAGTTTTTACAAAACAGGTTTAGTTTCACAAATGAGGCTGGAGATCACGTGATAGAATTTTGCAAAACTACAACCTTTTCATAGCAAATATCTCTTTTAAAAAACACAAAAGAACACTATAATTGAACTGACCCAGATAGAATACACACAAATCAAACTAACTACATCTCTGGAAAGACATGATGGAGAAGTTCAATATCAGCAGCTAAAAATAGACCAGGGGCTGATTGTGAAACATATAATCAATTTCTCATATGTATGTTCAGGATGAAGCTGAAGAAAATTAAAACAAGTCCATCAGAGCCAAAATAGGACCATGACTCTATTCCATCTGAATTTTGAGAACATCTCAAGAATGGATTTGCTGCATTGAACAAAAGTGACAGAAAACCTAATGAGCTATTGGACATCAAGGCCATCATTCATGAAGGAAGCAAAAGGTTATTAAACAGACAGTAAAGAAAGAAAGGCTCAACATGGATGTCAGAAGAGACTCTGAAACTTGCCCTTAATCATAGAAATAGCTAACGCAAATGGAAGAAAGGATGAGGTCAAAGAGTTGAATAGGAAGAAATCAAAGGGCAGCTTGAGAAGACAAAGTCAAATATTATAATGAATTGTGCAAAGACCTAGATTTAGAAAAGCAAAGAGAACACATGTGGCATATCTGAGGGAAATGAAGAAAAAAATTCCAGCTTTGAGTTGCAGTCTGGAAAAATTCTTCGGGAAAATTATTAAATGACACAGGAATAATCAAAAGAAGATGAAAAGAGCACCCACCGCGACTGTATCAACGAGAACTAGGCAACAGTCCCCCATATCAGGAGGGAGCAGAGAAGCAAGAACCAACAGTGCTGAAGGAAGAAATTCCAGCTACACTGAATGCAGTAGCCAAAGCCAAGGCTCCACGATCCCTGGGAAGCCAAGTGAAATGTTTCCGCACGTTGGTGCAGCACTGGAAGCATTCCTTCATCTATGCCAGGGAATTGTGAAGACAGCTACTTGCCACCTGACACTGAAAGAGATCCATATTTGTACCCATGCTAACAAAAGGTGACCCAACAGAATGCTCAAATTACATAACAACATCACTGACATTTTAAGCAGAACATTTTTGATGAAATTATCCAACAATGATTGAGATGTACATTGACAGGGAGCTGCCAGAGGTTCAGGCCAGATTCAGAATACATGGAACAAGGCATATCAATGATGATGTCAGATGGATCTTGGCTCAAAGCAAAGATAACTAGAAAGGTACTTATTTGTGTTTTACTCACAATTCATAGGCATTTGATTGTGTGAATAGTAATAATCTATGGGTAACCTTGAAAAGAATGGGACTTCCGGAACAGGTCATGTATTCATGGAGAACTTGTTCATGGATCAAGAGGCTGTTGTGGGAACACAACAAGGGCATACTGCATGGTTTAAAATCAGGAAAGGTGTGTGTGTCAGGGCTATATCCTCCTACCATACTTATTAAATTTGTAGACTGAGAAAGTAATCAGAGCTGTTGGCTTCTGTGATGCATGTGGCCTCAAGACTGGAGAAGGCTTGGCAACAGCCTGCTAGATGTAGATGGCACAGCTTGCTTGGGAAAAAGAGGAAGACCTGCAGTGAGATGGACCGACACCATAGCTACAGCAAGAGGTCGGGCACTGGAACAATTTTGAGGATGGCCCTGCACTGTGCAGTGTTTCCTTCTCCTGTACACAGTGTTGCTTGAATCTTTACTTATGTGAGGGCACCTCACAACACCTCACAGGAATCCTTGAGTGGTGCAAATGACTAACAAGATCCTCTAGTAAATGAAAGGCAGAGGTTTGAATTCACCCTAAGTTAGCTCGGAAGAAAGGCCTAGTGATCTACTTCTGAAAAAAAAATCAGTCTCTGAAAAACCTATGCAACAGTTGTGGTCTGACACACATGGGGTCACTCTGAGTTAGAGCTGACTGGCCAGGAATTGACTGGGCTTGTTATTATTATTTTGGTGACTGATAAAATTTTGCTTGAGAGAAGGAAACAACCAGCGAAAGGAGCTGTATATTTTGTAGCATAGATCTGACAATCCTCTTGTGTGTGTACATGTAGCCTAGTATAATTGTGTTATCTATGTACATTACATATTGCAATCAGTATATTGTGTTGCATGGGTGTGATGATTAGAAAAGTGAAAGGCAAGGGATTAGTAGCATGATCCATAGCTGGGTTTAAGGCTCACCATGAAAACATCCAGATGATAACATATGCTGGACATCCAGACATCTATAAAACACAATGTCAAGGTAAAAGCTTTCTAGTTTATCGGTATGATTTTAGCGCTACCGATGTTGCCAGGTACTATTCATTACAATTTATTTGAATCCACAACCAGTACTCATGGAAGCAGCAGTCAAAAAAAATCAAAGGATATACTGCATTGGGAAACTGCTGTATATGACCTCTTTAACATGTTAACATGCAAAGATGTTACCCTGAGTACTAAGGTGTACAATACACAAGCAATGGCGTTTTCTATATGCATGTAAAAGGTGGACATTGAATAAGGTTGATTCATTTGCAGTATGACAAAGAATATTGAAAGTACCATGAACTGACATAAGAATAAATCTGGCTTGGAAGGAGCACTCTTTAGAATGGAGGTGGCAAGATTTAGCATCGTGGACTCTGGACATGCTATCAGAAAAGACCAGTCCTTGGAAAAGGGCGTCAAGCTTGGTAAAGTTGGGGATCCATGAGGAAATGGAAGGTCCTCAGTGAGATGGAGTGACACTCGGGGTCCAGCAGTGAGCTCATGCCGAGCCACAATTGTGAGGCTGGTGCAGGACTCGGCAGTTTTTATTCTGTTGTGCGTAGAATCCAGTCAAATCAGAATGGACTCAATGACACCTCCAACAAAAAAGGGTTTGTCAATCAGTGACATTATATATCCCAGGGGTTGATGGTAAGGATTGTCTATGATATTGCTTATTATGCTTAAGGGATCCTATTGGTTTGTGGCATATACACAGAAGAAAAAGGTGTATCATGCCCAAACTTATTTCTCACAAAATAGTTGTTGATAGGTGCTTTGCAGATGGTACAGGACAAGAGTTGCTCTCTGACAAACCTCCCTGTAAACTAGGCAAACACTCCTAGTCTACTATGATGTTTACAAGCTAGTTCTTCCATGTGCCATGGTAGGACTTAATGCTACCCCAAAATTCAACTACTGAGTTGTCAGGATCGGGCAGGAGACAGACTGTCCCATGTCGTATTGCTTTATAATCCTAGCTTCTGAAAACATTGGGAGAGGGGGCTGACACTTTCCTAACCATGCCATTTGATAACAAGGAAACCTGAGGGTCAAGTTCCTTCTCCCCTGGCATTAGACCTGCTAGATATCAGGGCCTTTCTTTAAATGAATAGACAGTGAGAACTCAAACTTGATACTGATTAGCTCAAGAATATCCACATTATTGAGGGTAATCTCCTTTGCTTAAAGTCAACTGATTGTGTTAATCACATCTGCAAAATATTTTCTACATCGAAACTAGTATTTGTGCAAACAACTCTACACCATAGACTAGTCACATTGACACATAAAATTAACTCTCATGGTCTCAGTTTTCAACAGGACATTAAAGTTGATTGAAGAGACAAGATTTCTATGTAAAAGAGATTTAAAAATTACATTAAAATGTCCAATACAGTGTTAAATTGAAAACAAGTGGATCATAATAATCAGTGATGTTCATTATTGAAAAGAAAGTGTCGCTTCAATGTTAAGAGATGCACCAGCCAGGATGACATTGAAGCCTGTAATCAAACTATTACAGATTTCCATGTATACTATTAAACAGATATTGACTTTCATGAGGTTATATCAAGATTTATTGGCCCAAGAGGTAAATATTGACTGATAAGATGTTCAGGTCAATAATTACCTCCAGGGACAATAAATCTTTATACTCACACACACACAAATTCAATAGTCTGTGTGGTTTGTTAGATTAAACACAAATTCCAAGTCATTAGAAATATCTGGAGATCCCTTTTCATAACCATGGATTCTGACAGTTTATAATTCATCTCAAAACAGTGTCTTTTAAATCAGATCTTCTACAGCTATAGAAAATTCTATTTTTAATCATAAGCTTCTGGAAATAATGATTTTATATATTTCTTCTGGTTGGCTAATCCTATTTCAGCAGCTACCACAGTAATACCGACATGGTAAGTACTCTCTCTATATAATTTTAAAATGAAATTATTCTTAATTTGGCATGTTAATTCCTAAACAACTGAAGCTTGCCAACAAAAGCCATTTTGACAACAAAAGCGTGCACGTCTGTGTGTGTGTGTGTATGTGTGTGTGTGTGTGTGTGTGCGTTTCCCCAAACATTAAGCGTACCAAAAACACAAAACCATGGTCCTTTTGTTAAATCTGACTCCAGCACCATATATATGTGTTCTGGAACTGTACATCTTCATGGGTGCAAACAGCTTCATCTTTCTTTCAAAAATTAGCTAGTCAACTTTTATGACTGATCTTGCGGTTAGAAGCCAGTGCCTAACCCATCACTGCCAAGGAGAAAGCTGTCACAGCCTGCTTTGGGAAATAAAGATTTAACAATTAAAAGTCCTGCAGGGCAACTCCTTTGTGTACTACAGAATTGCCATGACTTAGAATCCATTCAGTAGCAGTGGGTTTGATACAGACATTTGTTGGTGCTGTGTCATCATCACACCCTTGTTATTGTCGACCCTGCTGTCACAGAGACTTTGTCGATCTATGTCATCGAGGGTCTCCTTTTCCACTCCTCCTCTACCAAAAATGACGTCCTTCTGTATGGACCAATTTCTCTTGATGACATGTCTAAAGTATATAAGAAGGCTCTTTATGCCTGTTGCTAAGAAATTTGGCTGTATTTCTTCCAAAACAGTTTTGTTTATTAGCTTTTCTGGAAGTCCACGGTATACTTTTAACATTTGGCCAATGCCATAATTAGTAAACAGCTCTCGTTTGCCCTTTCTTACTCAGTGTCTACTGTTCTCGTGCACATGATGCTAATTGTTTAGGTCAGGGGCACTTTAGTCTTAAACGTGACATGTTTGCTTTTAAATACTTTAAAAAGATTTTATGCAGCAGATTATCCCAAAGCAGTGCATCTTTTGATTTCTTGACTGCTGCTTCCATGAGCATTGATGTGAATCCAAGTAAAATAAAATCCTTGACAACTACAGTCCTTTTTTCTCTGTTTATCATGGTGTTGCTTATTGACTGAGTGGTGAGACGTTTTGTTTTCTTTATTTTCAGTGTAAGCCTTAATGAAAGCTATCATATTTTATCTTCATCAAAAGGTGATTCATGTCCTCTTCACCTGCAGCAAGCAGGATTGTTTTATCTCCGTATCACAAATTGCGAATGGGGCTTTCTCACTCCTGATGCCGTTGTCTTCTTTAGTGTGTACAGTTTCTTGGTAAGCATGCAGATTGAATACATGCGGTGAGAGGACACAACCTTCATGCACATCATTCCTAGTTCTCAGTCACATGGTATCTTCTTGCTCTTTTGGAAGATGTGTTTCGGCCGTTGAACAGTTTTTGCTTGGGCACAGAGAAGTGATCTGGAATTCCTAGTATTTTCAATATTATCTTTAATTTGTTGTGTTCTATAGAGTTGAATGCCTTTGCATAGTTAATAAAACCCAGGTAAAATAATTTTCTGCTCATGTCTACTTTCAGTCAGGATCCTTCGGACCTCAACCATGATATTTCTCATTCCATATCTTCTTCTGTAGCCAGCTTGGCTATTTGGAAGTTCCCTATTGAAACAATTATTTATAAATCATCTGCAGCCAAATTTTACTTATGGTAGTATTAATGTTATTGTTCAGTAATTCCTGCATCCTGCTGAATCACCTTTCTTTGAGATGAGCACAATATAAACGTTATCTAGTCAAGTGACCAGGTAGCAGTCTCAAATTTCTTGGCAAAGAGGAGTGACTTCTTGCAGCATTATGTCCATTTGTTGAAATGTCTCAGTTGGTACTCCAATTCCTGGCAGTTAACGTCGCCAGGGGACTGCCAAAAGAACAAACGATCTGTCTTGGAAGAACTGTGGCCAGAATGCTCTGAGGCTAGGGTGGTGACTTCAACTCATGCACTCAGGAGACACTAGTCCATGGAGGACATCATGCTTGGAGAATCAGTGTCAAAGAGAAAGAGCCTCAACCAGATGGATTGTTGGAGCTGCAACAATGGGTTCAAACATGAGCACAATTGTGAGCATTGCGCAGGATTGGGAGTGTTTTGTTTGTTGATATCTAACAACAACAACAAGATGTCTTCAGTGATGCGTGGGTTTCTGCTTTGACTAAGGTGGTTTCTTGATCATATGCTAAGTCCTGAGTGCTTGAATATCCTTAATTGAGTGACTATGCTTCCCATGTCACTTAATATTTTGCCCACAGAATCCTTTAATAGAATTTGAGGCTGAGTGGTGTCACATGTGGTCGCCCCTTTGGGTTTTATAATTCAAGGTTTTTGCATATTTCACTATCAGAGATTGTTTGCTTAAGTCACATTTTGGAATCTTCTCTTTAGCTTTTTTATATCATGATTTCTTTCATTCACACTAGCTACACGGTGTCTAAGAGCACCTTGGAGAGTCTCTTCTCTCATTTTGGGAGGTTTCCTTTCTTTTCCATATTTCTAATGACCTCCTGGTTTTGTTATGTATATTGTCTTTAAAAGTCATCCTACAAATCATCTAGTCATCAGATGTTAGTGTTCAATGTGTAAAATATTTTATTGACTTTCTAAATTCAGGTGGGAGATATTAGAGCTCACATTTGGCTTCTTATGGGCTAATTTTAATCTCCTTACACTTCAAGTTAAACTTACATAGGAACAATTATTGATGTCTTTTACATTTAGCCCTTGCACTTGTTCTGACAGATGATATTGAACTTCTCCTTCATTTCTTTCCATGGATATAATTGATTTGATTCCTGTATTCTATGGGGTGAAGGCCCTAGGTGTAGTGGCTATTTATGTTGTTGAAAAGAGGTATTTCCAATGAGTGGGTCATTCTTCCTGAAAAATCCTAATGTGTGATATCTGGTTTGTCAACAAAATATTTCCGAATTGTTCTCAAGTTTGGCATTCCATTCACCAGTAATTATCAGTACACCTTGATTGTGAGTTTGATTAATCTCAAACGGCAGAGATTGGTAAACATCTTTAATGTTTTCATCTCTGACATTAATGTCTGCCAAATAAATAATAATAACAATAACTGGTATTCCTTGTAGGCACGTGGGTACTCTCCTGTAACCGACAGCTTTTTACTTAAGGATAGAAATTGAAATATTCTTTTTGACAATGACTATGATGCCATTCCTCTTCAGTTTGTTATTTCTGACAAATATCAAACAATATGCTTATCCACTTCCAAATGGCCAATACCAGTTCATTTCAGCTCACGAGTGCCACAGAAATCTATTTTCTTACATTCTACTTTTTTTCCACAACGTCTAACTTTCTTAGATTCATGCTTTATACTTTGCCTTTTTCACTTATTAATGCACATTAAATTAAAATGTGTGTATATATGTATATGTAAATGAGAAGAAACAACTGCTGCATATATATATCCTTGAAGAGGTAATGGATTATGTGTTGTTCTGCAAATCACAGATCATCAGAATCCACCAAATGCCTCTCGTGAGAAAAATGATGCTATCATTTTATGTAAAGACCTACAATCTGAAAACCCTGAGGAGCTGTTCTACTTTGTCATAATTAACTCAATAGCAGTGGTTTATATAAACACTCATACATACACACACATATAGTATTATATATATAATATATGATGAAATAATTAGGACATTTAAAGTAAGTATAAACCACTCATTTATTCATTAAAACGTTATTCAGAACATATGTTAGTGTGAGGGGCATATCAGGAAAAATATTTATACCACTAATCTGTTTAGAAATATTTGCATTATTAAATATTATTTCTTTACTTGATGTCTGCTCAGAATTTTATTTCTTTCAGACATTAAATTTTCAGCCATTCAAAATTTGATGTAATTGAGAATTTAAATTCATAAAATGTAAAAATACACTAAATGCTTTAGTTTCAAAGAACTCGTTTTTGATTTTGTAAACCAATCCTGTTTTCTTGCCTCAACATGGTATCCAAGGGGCCTGTCAGAATTTGATATGGTGGCTAGAATCTACAAGCATCATGAATTGTTGGCGTACAAAAGGGTGCTTTGGCTCTACCTGTAAAGAATGAGACATGAGCTCTTACATACATAATGCAGCCTGCTTTGTGACCACAGCTTTCATACTCAGACCACTGACCACACACATTAGTCATCTCCTTACAGAAGCACTCCGCCGTGCCTACAAACTGTACAAACATGCTCCTTCCTTGTGGCCACGCAGTGATAAGACAATATGCGATTGTGCTACAGTGGACATTAGTGCTATATAACCCCAAACCAAACTCACTACCATCGAGTCGATGCCCCCTCACACTGACTCTTTAGGTAGTTTCTGAGATGGCAAATCTTTATGAGAGAAGATGCCGTCATCTTTCCTTTGAAGAATGATCAAGCATGTAGTTCGTCACCCAAGCCCTTACTAAACGGCACCTCTAGGACTTGTTGCAGTTAGGTGCTTTCAATAGGCTGCAGCTCGTAGTGATCTCATGCATGGCAGAATGAACCGCTGTCTGGTCCTGCACCCTCCTGAGAATCATGTTACCTTGACTCCGTTGCTGTGGTCGCTGTGTCAACCCATCTCCTTGATGAGCTAGCTATCTTTTGAGTACTATATTAAAAAGATTGTAAAGCTACTTCAAAATAGTACAATTTTATAAGTATATATGTATTCTAAGCCTCCCAGATTAACGATTATCAATTGTGTGTCATATTTTTACTTTTTAAGACAAAAGGGAAGGATTATATGTAAAGATTTAAGTTGTCATTTTTTATCATTATTCTTCTCCCCAATTAAAAGTAACCAGTGTTATGAGTTTGATATTTGCTTTTGCTAATACATTTCATATCTTAATATAGACATCCAAATCCATATTATATGTAGGTAGATCCATAGAGTATACTATTTAAATATAGGTACTAATATGACAAAAATGCCTTCCTTGTGTTCCATATATTGTTCTATCTCTTTTTTCACATATGGTGTTTTTGATATCTATTCAATAATTTGTTTCAAACTAATAGATCCAGGGACCAATTGAATTCCTTGACAAATTTGGAAATAGATGGGGAGAAAGACACACCCTTTAATTCCCTCCCTGGTTAGAGAGTATTAATTTTGAGATCAGTATTTCTGAAACCGAGGTCTACATGGACTGTGGACATAGAGTTGAATCTTGGAGAGGAATGGCTGGGAACCTCCTGTTTCTGTGTGTGTCACTATATTTACACAGAAGTCTATTTCTGTGTAGACATGCTATAGTTTTCATTAGGTCCCCAATGGGTTTGATAAGCTCCAATTTTGGAGCCTCTGTTGTAATGATAATTGAATTCAATGCTATAACAGGTAAAAATTGGCTGGTTAAATAATTAAAATAAGGGAACTGTGATGAAATCCCCTTTGTTAGAGCAGTCATAAATGACATATTTTTAAGGCACAGATATACTTTCGATTTTATTTAACTAGAAATTTTTTAATCACACAGAAGCATTGAATACCTCAAGTGTAATTATTAAATCGGTTATTACATCTTAGAATTTTAGAAATTGAGCTCAGTTATACAGGGAGTTCAAGGATCAGATGGGTAGTTGGTCCAGTTATCTTTTAATTACTCACAGAAAATACCTAGTCTAACTTCCTCATTTTACAAATGAGGGTAAGCTCCAGTTCAGAGAATTGAAGGGGCTTATAAATGAGCACTATTTCCATTCAAGGTCAGTAAAGTGTCATGAAGAATTTCCAAGGTCAATTTTTGTGGAGGAAGAAAAAGGTGTCTTTCTTTGAAGTCCTTGTACGATATTTGGAGAAGGAGCTGAAAGCCCAAGTTAGCTTCTTTCTTGTTGTGACCTAGAGTAAGCTGGCGCAGGAAAACCTGAAGCTTTGATTCCGGACACCTCATGCAAAAGACATTTACAGAAATGCTAGGCCCTTTATGACTTTTATTTTCAGACCATAGACATGAATGCAAGCATGTAGCAGGCGTCCTTTCAGAATTTATGTCCTGGAAGTCTTGGAGAGAAGACCGGTAGAAGGGCATTCATTGAGCCATTGTGCTGTTCGTCCTGACGCAGTAGGGTGTTATCAGATTTGACCTTGTATTTTTCTTTCTTAATTACTAAAAAAGAACTTTGGAAAAGAGCTTCTCTCACTCAAATAAACCATTCAGCTGCTTTTAGACGAATAATTTTAAAGGAAGTAAACTTGTCCTATCTTATAATTTGACAGGTGAAAACATGAGATCAAAGGCATGGAAAGTTGGAAAGATTGAGCTAGACTTGCAGGACTAAAGCCTCCAATTATTTATTCATTTATTCTTTTGACTCAGAGTCTGCCACCTTTGCCTAAGAGCTGTATATTATTATGTTTGAGATGTATATTTGTGTGGATATAGGAAGTGAGGTGATTTTTTTTTTTTTTGCGCTAACGCTTCCAAATTCCTGTGGCCTGTGGCTACCAAGGACTGTGGCTTCCAAGTCCTGATTATTTATCAAATGAATCAAGTGATAGCATTTGTGATAAGTAATTGAGGGATTGCAGAACTGAAAATGAGGATTAAAAACAACAGCATGGATTAAACTGTATAACGACATTCATTGTGGGCATCATTCTTACCTTTACCTTCATCTTAATCTTATCTTTATTTTTATTAACTCACCTTTCATACAATACATATTTATTTTTACCGAAAATCGTGATTCCATGACAACTCACACTCATCTACTTCATCATACTCGGTTTCCTCTAATAGGCAACGATTAGTTTGGTACATTTGTTGCTATTGATAAAACAATATCGATACTTCATTATTAGCTAAAGTCAATATATTACTCAGATTGTCTTCACATTTACTTAATGGTTTCCCTCCCTCCACCCCTAAATCTGATTGAGGAAGCCATCTCACCTTTACTTATTCCATCTCCTTAAGCTCCTCTTGGCTGTGACACTGTCTTGGGTTTGTCTTGTTTCTGATGACCTTGACATTTCTAGGACTCCTGGCCAAGTATTTTGTAGAATGTTCTTCGACTGGGAGTTTTCTGATGTTATTCATACTATTTGGCAGGGGTTATGTGTTTTGGGGAGAAAAATCACAGAGACAAAGTGACAAATTTATCATGTATGAAGTACATAAACTGTCACCACGCTGCGACACCTATAGTTAATAATGATTGCCTGGATGGAGTTTATGCATCTGGTTTCTCTACTTTAAAATTACTCCTTATCTATTTCCCATACTCTTTAAAAGGAAGTCACTATGTACAGACCATATTACTTGTCTAGATAAATGACCTGGGGTTCTTCTTCCCAAGAGATGTGTCCCATATCATTTACTTATTTATTTACGTATTTATTCATTCATTCATTCATATACTCATCACTATGGATTCATCAATGCTTAGACTTTGGGTTACAATTCAATACTCTCCAAACTCTAAAATCACTACCCTAGAGTTGATTCTAACCCATAGGGACCCGACACTCTTTAGTCTGTTGTTTAAATTGATACACGTTTGTCCATTGGGAGCAACTATTGGCTTTTGGAATAAGCGCAATATGGATCTCTTCCATACAGTATTGAAAGAAGTAAGGCCAGAAGGCTCCTTAGAGGTAAGGATGGCAAGACACCGTCTTCCATACTTTGGACGTATTATCAGAAGAGACCAGGCCCTGAGAGGGACACCAGGTTGGGTAAAGTGGAATGTCAGGAAGATCAAAGCAGAAGATCCTCAAGGAAACAAACCGACACAGCGGTTAAAACACTGGCTCAGGCACAGCAACAGTTGTGAAGATGGTGTAGGGTCGTGCAGTGTCTCGCTGTGTTGTCAGAGTTGATTCCGTGGCGCCTAACAACAACGCATTGACTTTTGTGCCTGTGTGGTTGATCTCTATTTTATCGTGTCCATACTTCCACACCCTCGGGTACTAAAAGAAGCTCCAGGCCTGCCTTGTGTAGTTCCTACCCCAGTCATATAAAGGAGCTCATGTTCTTACTTAATGTGCATGTGTTTTATGCTGTGAGATTGAGCGTGTAATTTAAATCAACTGGTCTGAAAAACGTTAATTTATCTTTTGGGTCTACTTTCTACATTACTTCACCTTCTCAGCCTGTGGAAACTACCTGATTGCATTTAGGCAAAGGTACCTTTCTTCTAGGCTTACAATGTTGTTATTGTTAGTTGCCATCTAGTCACCTCTAACCGATAGCTATCCTATTCACAATACAACAAAATACCATACACTACACAGTCGTGTGCCATCCTCACGATAGTTGCTATGCCTGAGACCATTGTTCCAGCCACTGGGTCAATTCATCTCATCAAGGGCCTTCATCTTTCTCACTGTCCTTCCACGTACCACTTTACCAAACATGAATGGGATTCTTCTCCTGGGACTAGTCTCTCCAGGCAATATGTTCAAAGTATGTAAAGTGAAGTTTTGCCATCCTTGCCTCTAAGGAGCACCCTGGCCTTACTTTTTCCAATAAAGACTTGTTTGTCCTTTAAGGAATCCATGGTACTTTCAGTATTCTTCTCTAGCATCATAATTCAAGTGTGTTAATTTTTTTCTAAAGTCTTCCTTATTCAGTCTTTCATATGTGGGATAGTTAGGTTATTATGTAAACCTAGCCGATAGGAGCATGTGGGATTAATCAGGTCACACTTTGATAGGAGGGCAAAGAGGTAATTGGCTCTGCAAGGTGCCACCCACCCCCACACCTCCCTTTCCCTTGCTCTCTGGTGATCAGACAGGCATGCTGCTGCTTTAGCTAGGTCTCTGCCTCAACCTGTGTACTACACTACCTGTGGGCCAAGCCAACCTGTGGAATGTGTAGCTAGAGCTTGAGGTGCCTTTTGAGACCTGCTTTGCCATGCTGCTGGTGCATACATCACTTGAGCTTGGGGCTGGCGGATCCTGTCACCTTGCATTGCTTGAGTTCGATATCCCATCCAGACCTGCTTTGCTAAGCTCTTGAGCTACTAACTGTTGGGAGGACTCTGTTGTCTGCTTCCTTGACCTCGGTCCTGGCAGCCCACTAGAGTTGAAGGGGTTCCAGTATATTAACTGTTCCTCGAAAGTAAGTTGGACTGAGTCCTCTCTACCGCTGTGTGGACTAATTAGCCATTATATTCCTTCTTGCTCTATAACCCTATCTTCTAGTATATATATATATATATATATATTCGTAAGTATCCTGGTTTTGTTTCTCTACAGAACCCTGTCTAGCATAATATGCATAGGAGGCAATGGGGAATACCATGGCTTGGGGCAGGAGTACCTTAGTCCTAAAAGTAAAATCCTTGCTCTTCAATACTTTGAAGGCTTACAATTGGCCACTGATAATAAAGATGGCCGGTAAGATAAGAGAGATCGGTAGTGGGATAGTGCGTCTGAGCTGTGCGCGTTCCTGTCCGAGGTCTTTGCTTACATCCAGCAACACTCTTCATATGACTTTCACCGATCTAATTCCCAAGCTCTGCTTTGGCCTCGTCCAGTCTGGTGTAAGAATTTCTTCTGTTGTTATCCCAGAGGCACTTTCCAGGATCTTGCAGTTTCTTTCCACCCGGCTCATATATTTATAAACAATCTTATTACTAAACTCCCCTAATTTGCTGCATCTTACCTTCCATGCTGGGACATTTTCTTTAAATTTTTGGAGTATATTAGAGTATGTTTTAAAAGGTCCCAGGGTGACACAACTGCTTTGCCCTCAGCTACTAATCAAAATGTTGGCTATTTGAGAAAGACCTAGTGTTCTACTTTCATAGAGATTGCAGCCAAGAAAACCCTTTAAGGTGCAATTGTACTCATGGGGTAGCCATGCATCAGAAAGAACTTGACTTCACCAGATTTCATGCTGTATTGAACAAGGGTAGGGAAACATGACAGAGGAAATGAAGGTGGGGAGAAAGAATCGGCGATGACAAAAGTCAAGGAGCGGACAAGACAGTGGAAGCAACCTAAGAAACAGAGACAGAGGCAACCTAAGAAACAGAGACAGAGAGAAAAGGACTCTTTGGGCTTGAATTGTGTCTCCCCCACCCCCACTCCCAATATGTGTTGGAAATCCAAATTTTCAGTGCCTGTGGTTAAAATCTCACTTGGAAGTAGATCATCAATGGATTACTGTAGGGTGTGTTTTAAATCAATCTCTGTGAGGATACATAGATGAAACTACTATAGCTGTTCAACAGAAACCACGACCTTTCTCCTACACTGGGAGTCAATAGAATGAAAGCTTTCCTCTAGCCGTGGCACCCCAACATAGGGCTTCTTGCCTCTTACAGTGTGAGGAAATACATTTCCTCCTGTTCAATAAACCCACTTAAAGCCACGCAATTAGAACCACATGAACTAACTAAGGTAACTTAGAGGGCAATCACCGAAGAAGACAGACTGTAACTTACAGCCAATCTATGTGCTTTTCTGTTTTTCTCACTAAATAATAATTTTAGGTCCATGTGGCTAGTCATTTTTATTTCAGAAGTTAACTTTGGAGCTAATAATTTTAATATGTGGAGTTATTATTAATAACTCTTATGGTATCCTGACAATGTGTTAGACATCGAATTCTCAAGTAGTTTAAAGCAAACATTTCTTACTAGTAAAAAACAAACTGTGCAAGTTCCATATTTATGCATATGAGGTTTGATATGCTCATTACCTTGCATATAGTCTTCTTAATGAAAGAAGATATCTCACCTTAAATAAGTCTTTAGATTTTGCTGTAAATTCGATGAACATGTGCTGTTGGTTCACAGAATATTGCATTTATAATTGTTTTAGCATACTTCCATTCCCTTAAAATATTTTCTGATATATTAGGATAGAGATATATTAGCCAATATAACAATCTGTGAATTTACCGATGACTGGATGGTAACTGTACAGATAGACAATTAATATTTATTTAATGTTTAAATCATGTGGTAGAATTTCGAGTTCTATAAAAGAATAAACTGCCATGAGAGGGCCAAATGACTCAATGTTGGGATACTAACTGAGAAGTTGGTGGTTTGAATGCACCCAGAAGCATTTGGAAGAGACTTCTGACAACTTGCTTCTTAAAGGTCACTGCCATTGAAAACCCTGTGGAGCTCAGCCTGACTCCATGGGGTCACCATGAGTCAGATTCAAGTCAAAGCCGACTGGTGGTTGTACTGCACAGAAGAGAGACAGAGATATTTGCTGAATACCACAGAAACGATGAAAAGCAGGAACGGAGATGGAATATGGCTTTCCTGAACTCTAAATCTTTTTCACTTTTATACCAATCACTTTTAATACCAATCATTAATATTAAGTTTTACTCATTGGAGAACCATTAATTCTGAAGAATTCAGTGCTCTGAAACAGGAACATGTTTCATGTTACACTACAATTTTTCTTTATAATTTTCATTGGTAATAAGATGGTTTTACACTACAAGTTTTAGACACACTAAAATTTTTTCCCCCATTTTGAAAACACCTTCAGGTAAAATAGTCTATTACTGGTGTTCACATATTACAGAATAAGATCGAACAACTTGCTCAAACATGCATTTCTGGTTTTGATTACCTTGGTGTCAAAGTTCTTAACTCTGGTTTTCTTTTGAAGAAAACAGAATTGTATCTGTGCTAACAATAAATAAATAAAGCAGATGTATTTTTCTCCTTTGCATTTTTGAACCTGGGTTTATTTAACCAGATTACAATTCTGCCTCGTGAAAGAGAATGGAGACACATTGTTTTCATCCGAGGGAGGCAGCTAATTAGAATACATGCAGCCAGACTGCCCACACAAGACTTTGAAAACCACTAGTAACAGAAATTCTGTCGTGGACAGTTCCTACTATTTTAATTTGAATAATGGTTTATCAACCAACACTAAGGCAGTTCCATATTTGTTTCATGCACTCAACAAATATTCTCTAATATTATATTTATGTTATTCTCTAATATTATATTTATATTATATTATATTTCCTTAAATATTTTTCCTGTACTAGGTTCTCATGCAGGTCTTAAGGTGCTGAGATCACCATGCTTTATTTAAATAGATACTGCATTTCATCAATACTAATTAATGTAATTTTCAACTATGTTGAAAATGTCAAAAAATTTGGGACAGGAATTTGAAAAAATTGTACATATTGCCAACAGACATTGTAATTGGCTCCCAGGCTCCCTGAGAATTAAACTAAGGCCCCTTTCTGGAATTTTCCAGTGGAACTCTAGCATATTGCAAAGTCTTAGCGATAGTGAGAGGCTGACATTCTCAAAGCCACGGAGCCCAACAAGGACTGGTCCTTTGCCCTTGGCTCTTGGATCTATTCTCAAATAGCAGACTGGCCTGCACAGGATTATTCAGGGAGTCGTTCAGTTTGTTTCACTCATTTTTCCATTTATATATAGGCTTACACAGTTGCTGTTGTTGAGCCAACTTATGAGGACCCCATGCACAATGGAACTTAAAATTACCTTAAAATTTGAAAATAACTTAAAATTATATTCCAGTGCATCATTATGGCTACTGTGTCATTCCATTTTATCTCATATAGTGTTTCCTTTGTTTTTCCTTTACCAAGCATGTTGTCCATTTCCAGTAGCTGACCTTTCCTGGTGGCCCGGTTTGCATTGGGTTCCTTCTCTAAGACAGACATTGGGCAAGCCATTGGGTGTTCCCTGTGAGTGTGTACTGGCATGGTGGCACGCCGGTTGAATTAAACACTAGACCTATGGTAAAATATTCATTGATATGAAGATCTTAAGTTACTCTAATGTAATCTCTTAGAAACATGATTTCACCAAAAGTATCAGGTGAAGTGTAGCAAACCACCACTCCAGGAAGAATAAGGAGTTATGAGAGAGAGAAAGCAGGAATTCCTAACATACTCTGGCAGACTGAGTACACGTTCACTCTGGATGAAAACCTGGGGGGGGGGGGGGGAAGGAAAGATGTGTAGACATAGGGAAGGTGAAATATGAGATGAAGGAGGGTGCCCATTTTCCAAATCAAGTATCATTTAGTGCTAAGACCTGGAGCTTGAGATCACCAATAAACTGAAATAAGACATTTTATGATGGAAATACATAAATGCGTGAGGCTCTAAATAATGATACTCTGATTCCCTTGTGTATTGGGGTGCCAATGCATTCAAAATGCTTTGGATGTACTCATTCATGTAATCTTCACACCAGTCTTATGAGGTAAGGGTGGGTTGTGAAGTAGTTTACTGAACAGGATACTGACATTTACAGTTGTTAAAGATGGAGCCAAAATTTCTGTATTGGGGATTTACGAGATGAGATTCAGATTAGGGTTCTCTGGAATCACTGTCTTGCTCTTCACAATCTGACATGTTTTATTTTGTTTCTCTGAATGGGACATGGGCTAGGCATGGGCATAGGATGCCCTTTTTTTATTCCATTTCCATAGCTGGATTTCAGTTTCTACAGTTGGGAAAAATTATCCAAACCCCCCAAACAATTTGAATTTATGCCTTGTCATCCTGTATTTGCTTACTGAATGCAAGCCTCTATATTTCCTTTCATTTGTGGGTTTATGAACGTCAGCATCATTCTTTATATGTGGCTTGATTTCTATTAAAAAAAACCCACCTAAAATGCCATAATTAAAGATACCTACTTTGGACAAAAACACTTCTCTCCTATTTGTAACACTCTGGCCCTACACATGCAAAAAGACATAAATAAAATACATAGCCTATGAGCTTAGACAAGTGGTACTTTATATTTTTTTAATGTGCCCACTATTTAATATGTGTACCTTGCCCAGTTTCTGGGCTGGTGTTCTTCCCCTTAGGTTTTCCTCTGGATCATTTTTGTGGCTGCTTCATTTCTGCTTAATATTTGCTTGTTTTTGTTGAAATCCCCAGTGCAGAAAGCCACAAACCAAACAAACACTGACGGAAAACACAGAGCGGCTCAAACGCCCTTGGAGACACTCATTTCCCCCCTCCTCTGCCACCATTTGTCATCCTCTGCTCAGAGAGATCAACAGTTTTTAGCACACAGATCAATATTCTCTTAACCCGGACCTAATCTGGGGAGAGTTTCCCTGTGTTTCACCTTGGCCTACTCCTCTTCACTGCAGAGAGCCCCCCCACCCTTTCTGTCCCTCCACAATAATTTTGTCTGAGTAAGACAGCAATTTTTCATCCTTTGGTCAAAACTGGTGACAAAAGAGGGAATAATGGTTGCTGACATCCGAAATGATAGATTTGACACATGGCGTGCTGAGCTGGGAGCTTCCACGCGCCGCGGCAGAAAGACAGATCAGCAAGCCGATGGTCCTCCCGACAGGACGGAGGCTTCCCTACTCCACCCCCATCCTCACCCTCTAATACCAAAAGGACCTCGATCATTTTTTTTTATTCCGCCTTTTTTTTTTTTTGGAAGAAGTTTGTCTCTGACTTTGGACAGGAAGCAAGTAAATGCACTGCTTGCTTGCCCAAAATCAACATTTCCCTGTCCCGCAAAAATGATCAATCGCTGCCCTTTCCTCCAGCACAGTGAGGGCAATACAACATGCTGCTTGAGGAAATATTAACAAATATAGCCAGTGAGAGGGAAACAGATGGGACTAAGAAATTAAACCAGCAGATTTCTGGACTCTATTCAATGAGTGGAGTTTTATAATACTGAAACAGAACTGCTCTTTAATTTTTTTTGAGCATTGATCGTCAAGAAACACCTCTTTCCAGTCTCCTGGTCTCCCTATTAAAGACCTCCATAGAGGGCCACAAAAGGGTCCCTTTCTTAATCATTCTGGCAAAAGCAAATTAAGGCTTACAAAAGCGAGTGCCAGGCGGGAGCAGGAAGGCGTGTACGCTTCCCTAGGTCTGGTTCGCTGGGACAGACTGGTGACCTGTATGCCATAGGGCAGGGCTCCAGCCCTGGGATCCCGTTACATCTTGACACACAAAAGCTTCTTTCAGAATCTAAACTAACAAAACAGGAACAATTTTTATTCCTGCACGGGCTCCGTTGGAGCATGTGTTCACATTTAAAACGCTGCCCCATGTGACATATGCCCGCATTCAGAGTTATTTGTATTCTGCGGATTTGCAAAGCAACTGCCGCCAGGACTTTACTTGGTCACAGGAGCCTGTAAGGACAGCGGGTACAATTTACCTTCCAAAATGAGTATTTCGCCTAGCTCCCTAATCCTGTTTCTCTTTGGTTTGTTTTGTTTTTTCCCTGACCCTCTATATGATTCATGGGAAGAGGTATGGCTTTTTCATCATCACATTGGCTACGGACATTTAAGCATTCTTTTTTTTTGCCCCTGAGATAAAATGCTGATAAAAAAGCAAACATTCTGAGATGAATGTTTGTCACAACACCACCAAACAGCTATTTTGCCTTTCATGAAAAAAAAAAGTTTCAGAAGTAATATATTAAACCTAATGTAATAAAGGTGTCTTTTTCTTTAAGATTGCCCAGATCCCCAAATACAGACATGCTATAAACATAAACAGATTACATATACATAAGATCAAGTGCATTTTTATTCCTCTGACCCAATTTTGTAAAAGAAAAAACTTTTTATGGTTTTTAACTTAGTCTCTAAGGAATTAAAGAGTTCCTACCAAAAGTCTATGATAGATAATACAAAACAATTTCTTAAAATACAGAGGTCTTTATAGATGTGACAGCTATATGAAGAAGACGAGGAAGGGGAAGTGTAAGAGGAACAAGCCTCATAGATAGGAGTTTTTGAGCATCAGAATTATTTTGCAAGAAGTAGATCTCAAGTCATCTGTTATATTTGTCCTTTCCTGTAGACTCTAGATTTCTCACAAAATCCTCAGCTTGACCTGAAGTTTTTGTAGGTTTGTTTGTTTGAATCTTAAGTTTGTGGTTTCCAGTGCATTCCCTCAGTTGAGCGGTCCCTAAGTGAAAAGTCTCAGGAGGCTTCTGGCATTTTCTTTTTAATAGCAATTTCAAGTACAGGATTTCTGAAATGTAGAATCATTTCTGAACACACACCCTGAGGCCACAGGACAATGAAGAACGTTTCAAGGGAGTCAATAAAATAAAAAGAAAAATCAGCACAACCGTTCATTGGAAAGCCATGCTGTTGCTCTCGGTGGCCTCAAATCTCACCCTGGCCTGCCCTCCCATCCAAGAGCAGAGCCCCAGCTAGCTACCGGTGGAGCCAAAGAAACCAGAACCTGAGCACAATGCTGGGAGGGGACTCGGAGTTTATCTGGGAAAAGGGATCCTTTTGCATCAGAGACTTTGCAGACACTCGCTGCAAAGGAAGTGTGTACATTATGACTTTGTCTCCAGCATCTCCTCCAATAGGTGATTTCTCACAAAAGTCTCCTGTTTGATTCCAACACTCTCACTCCAGGGAGAAGACAAAGAGTTAAGATTATGTTTCTGGTTGTAGAATTAATCAGATTCATATTAGCAGTAGTAAATGTCATGTTGGCACCTTTTCCTTCTCACACATTACGGTTTCAAGTCTTCGCTATGAGGACATAATGAGGTTGAGAAATGCAGTGCCGTACACCGTGCATCTCTGTGTCATCTGCATAAGAAATGAATCGTATCTGCTACCGAGGGTCACAAGGGCAGCAAGTTACGAAGACTGCTTAAAGAAATGGCATGTCGAAGGAAATTGTTTTCAAACTTTTCTTCTGAGTACTTCCAAGGAAGATTGCCTTTTGGAAATCAAATGTTCGCTGCACCCATCAACGACAAGGCTTTATTCTGTTTAATTGCTGCAGAGCAAGTGGTGCTGAAGTCTTTGCAGCTTATTAATGAGATCGATATCACAACAATGACCTCCTCAAACCTAGCCCGGAGAATGCTCTGCAGAGGTGACATTTCCCTCTGTCCTGTCCTGGGGACTGGGCGGTACAGGGGTTACTCGTTTCGGCTGGGAGTGAGCTCCTCAAATCTATTGGGTTGTTTGAACTTGAGCATGCTCTTTAAGCCCCTTTGAACTTATTTTGTTCACATAAGATGGTAGTAGTATTTGTCTCATAGAGTTCTTGTGAAGATTAAGTTAGGTAAATCTAATAAAATCTTTGAATTTTGATGCATGCCATAGACTGAATGCCAATTAGTATTCATAGTTTGTATATATTCATCAATTCATTGATTGTTTCAATAAATGTTTACTTGTTACCTGCTGGATTGACAATTGGGAAATTCAAGAGAATAATTGAGTTGGGTTGTATTGTTTAAGACAAATAATATCCTTAAAGGTGGTTTTATATAAAATAACTTCTACTGTCAGTAAATTTAATATCCCTTAAGAATCAGTAAGGAAAAGTTATTCTTATTTACATGCTTCTGCCTAGTGAATGTTACATATGAAGATGAATCCATGAGTCAAATTCAGTGTTTATGCCATACTGTTTCTGGATTTCGTTCTTCCTTTTTTTAAAAAAAATCATTTTATTCGGGGCTCATACAACTCTTATTACAATCCATACATACATCAATTGTATAAAGCACATTTGTTCATTCGTTACCCTCATTATTCCCAAAACATTTGCTCTCCACTTAAGCCCCTGGCATCAACTCCTCATTTTCCTCCCTCCCTCCCTGTTCCCCCCTCCCTTATGAACCCTTGATAATTTATAAATTATTACTTTGTCATATCTTACATTATCTGATGTCTCCCTTCACTCACTTTTCTGTTTTCCATGCCCCAGGGAGGAGGTTTTATGTAGATCCTTGTACTCAGTTTCCCCTTTCCACCCTCCACTCCCTCCATCCTCCCGGTACGGCCACTATCACCACTGGTCCTGAACGGATCATCTGCTCTGGATTCCCTGTGTTTCCTGTTCCTGTCTGTACCAGTGTACATCCTCTGGTCTAGCCAGATTTGTAAGGTAGAATTGGGATAATGATAGTGTGGGACGGGGGAGGGGGATGGAAGTATTTAGGAACTAGAGGAAATTTGTATGTTTCATTGTTGATACCCTGCACCCTGACTGGCTTGTCTCCTTCCATAAGGGGATGTCCAGTTGCCTACAGCTGGGTTTTGAGTCCCCACTCCGCACTCCCCCTCATTCACAATGGTATGATTTTTTTGTTCTTTGATACCTGATGCCTTATCCCTTCGACACCTCTTGATCACACAGGCTGGTGTCCTTTTTCCATGTGGGCTTTGTTGCTTCTGAGCTAGATGGACGCTTGTTTACCTTCAAGCCTTTAAGACCCCAGATACTATGTCTGTTGATAGCCGGGCACCATCAGATTTCTTTACCATATTTGCTTATGCACCCGCTTTGTCTTCAGCGATCATGTCAGGAAGGCGAGCGTCATGGAATGCCAGTTTAATAGAACAAAGTGTTCTTGCATTGAGGGAACACTTGAGTGGAGGTTCCATGTCCATCTGCTACCTTAATACTAAATCTATAAACATATGCACATAAATCTATTTCCCCATCCTCATCTATAAATATATTTACATATCTACATGTCTTTATTTAGACCACTATAAATGCACTTTGCCTCCCTGCTCTTTCCTCTATTTCCTTTTACGTTCCTCTTGTCCCACTAACATGCTTGGCCTTGGTTTGGTTTTCAGTACTTCTTCTCGGTTATATTACCCTTGATCACGCCCTACCAGGCCTCCGACACCCTCCTCACCATCAATTTGGATCACTTGTTTTTCCATTGTCCCTGGGTTTGTTAACACCACTTCCTTCCCCCCCCGCTCCCCTCCCCCCAACTTCTCTGATGTCCCTGTGGAACTGTGTGTCCGGTTGTTTTCTCCTCCAGATTGTTCATCCAACTTATATTATTTAGGCAGACCTGTGGAGATAATTACATGCATAAAAACAAGAGAGAGCAAAACCAAGCAACAAAAGAAAAAACAACAGCAAAATCCAATGACGAAAACAAAACAAAAAAACTCCCCCACACAAAAGAACAACCACCACAAAGAAACACTTGCAGTTAGTTCAAGGACTCTTTGGTCTTTAGGAGTGTTTTCAGATCGAGTCTGATGGGGTGCCAAGACCTGGCCCCCAAATCTATTTTTGGTATTCCCTGGCGACTTCGCTGCTCTGTTTCCCTTGCTGTTCTGTTGCATGTCCTTAGTGTTTTGCCTTGGTGTGGTGGGATCAGATTGGGCGCAATTCCCACACTATCTCCAGTGTCATGCCCTGTAGGGCTATGGGTCAGTGAGAGATGTCATGTGTCATGGTGGGGCCGGCCATATCTTCTCTGTGGATTGGCTGCTCTGAGCAGAAATATTGTTGTCAAGGCTCGATTGGCCAGGATGTGCTCCACTCTCTCTTCCTCCCCCTTCATTTGCTTCCATGTACTCTGATCAGACATGTACCTCCTTTCCTTTCTGGAGAAAAACCTTTTGAGATGGAAGAGCCAATCCTGGCCCTCATAACAATCTAAATATCATTCAGGAGCCATGATTTTTTTTACAAACAAATTAAATCACTATTATCTGAATAATACCTTTCAAAGATTTAAATTATTGCTTCAGTTATATGCAAGGACTGAAAGAGCCGCATACAGCTCAGGAGCCGCTGTTAGCTGGGATCCCTTCTCTAGAGCATCGACCCTTGTTGTGTGTTTGTGAGAGAAAAGATGCACGGCAAAATGTAAGCATGTCAGCAATTTCTACAGTACGCATGAGCGCCATTGGTTACACCTCCCTATTGTGTCACCGTTCTTAGGTTCTCCATCCCTTTGCTTCAGCGCCATTACTCCGTGTGCCACTTGACGTTCGCCTTTGTGCTATCGAACTCCTGGTGACGATATGATTGCATGCAGATAAGTCACTACAGGAACGAAATGCTCAAGGGTAACATATTTTTATTAATTGGTATAAAGTGTTGTTTTATTTACAAATGAATTCATGGGATAGTGTTGGTTCAAAGATTAAGGAATATTTCAGGACAATGAATTCAGAGGTTTCCCCAATCTCAGTTAAGCTCCTCGGTCTGGTTTATTTAAGAATTCTATGTTCTTCATTTTTCCTACTTAGATTTGGAAACAACGATTGAGTGCTTGTTCATAATGTTCAGTAGTGATATCCAGCTACCATCCATTCCTTCTAATCTCAGGGAACAGCTAGCAGTTTATAGAAGCAATTAGATCTGCAGTTCATTTACTTCACTTCTTGGGACTCTTTTTGCATTTTTTTACTCCTTTGACTGCTTGAGGTGAAGAGAGACCATGTGTTGTGTGTTGCGTGGCCACTTGTCAGCTTTTGAGACCTCTGATGCTACTCACCAAATTTGTTGTTTTTAGGTGGCCACTGAGTCAAATCCAACTCATGGTGATTCTATGTACAAAAGGACATACCACTGCCTGGTCCTGTACCATCTGCACAATCATTATGTTTGATCCATTGTGTCACTAAATCTAAGAACCTTCTATTTTACAAGGAACTGGTCTCTTATGAGAACTGGTCCCTGCAAAGTACACGAGACCAAGTCTCCTATCCTCACTTCACAGGAGAATTCTGGCGATACTTTGATATAGTCCATATTCGTCACCAACATCATACTTCAAAAGCATTAGTTCTTCTGTCGTCCTTAGTCATTAGTCCATCTTTTGCATGCATATGACGTAATTGAAAATCCATGGCTTGGGTCAGACACACCTTTGTGTTTTTGACATCTTTACTTATCACTTGCTGGTGATGTCCTTGATTTCAAATACTTTGAGGACTTTTGCAGTAGATTTGCCCAATGTAACATGTCATTTGATTACTTCACGTTGCTTCCATGGAGATTTATTGTGGATTCAAACGAATGGATATCCTGCCAAATTCCACTTTTTTCACCATTCATCATGGTGTTGATTTTCCATTCTTCCTCATCGAGTCCAGTTTCTGGGTATTTACTCAATAAAATCAAAAGTCAAATCACTGTCATCAAGTCCATGCCAAATTATGGAGGGCAAGGTAGAACTGCCTCTGTGGGTTTCCAAGACTTTAATGTTTTACAGGAGTAGAAAGCCCGAGGCAAGTCTGGTGGGTTATACCTGCTGACCAACGTGTAACCACTGAGCCTCCCAGGCTCCTCTTTTTTTTCAATAAACATAATTAATCAGTATGTTGAAAGAATACAACATTGACCATTACCTTTTCTCCCCTTAAACTCCAGATACACATACAGACTCACTGCCATCGAGTCAATATTGACTCATAGAGCCCCTATTGCACAGAGTAGAACTACCCTCTTTGAGTTTTTACAGGAGTATTAACAGGAGTAAAAATTCTCAACTATGCCAACTTTACTGATCTCAGCCTAACTCCTAACCACAGGGTAGTCTGTTTGCATGACTGCCTCTTGGTCCCTGTGGACGTTCTGTATGCCACAATTAAGTACTCTGGAAATTCCATTGTTTTCAATGTTATTTATTATGATCCAGTGAAATGATTTTGCATGTTCAATAAAATACATTGAAGTATATATGTCTCTCATTCTCTTCCTTCAGCCAAGGTTCATCTGACAACAGCAATTATACCCCTAATTCCATGCCTTTTCCCCCCTAATTGCTATTAAGCATAGAGCAGCTAATATAAATGAGTGAGGTGATGGAGTACAAGAGCTGAAAAAAATTTCAAAAAGTGAAATGCTATAACTAAACGTGCAATAACATAACATTAGAAAGCAAAAAAGGCATTTCTCAAGCTGAGCAAACTGAAGAAAAATATTCAAGCCTTGCATCAAAGGATTCCCCGGGACAAACAGTTGGCTGGCACAGGAAGCGCCAAAAGAAGATGAAAGGATTGCACGGGAGCCATTGTACCAAAAAGAGTTGGCTGACAACCATTTTAGGAGGTGGTACACGATCAAGGCCAATTATAATGAAGGACGGTGTTTAAACTGCACATTGGTATAAAGTAAGGATCCAGGACGTCGAGATATTTCAAAATGATATCTCACTTAGTCATCTGTTTATACCAACACATTGGTAAGATGGCAACTTGGTCAACCAAGTGGAAGGGCTACATCCCTATGACTCTTTGAACCAAGGCTGTTAATGGAATGCAGTAATTTTATATCAAGCAATATCACTAATAACACATGTAAATAAAATTTTGTTGAATCTAGTTTTAAACCAGTACAGATTATTGACAAGGAATCCACCAAACTAGACAATACCATTTTAAAGTAATATATCCCTCAACTATTTCATTACAATTTATTCTCGATCTCTCCCTCTGTTCTCCCTTTCCATGTCTTTATCTTCTGCATCTCTATGTCTCTCCTCGTTTGAGCTCCCTCTCCAATAAACACTTAAAGTTTTCATCTACCTGGCTTGACTTTAAAACTGCTGCTTTTCCTGTGATGAACACCCTTTTATATCTTTCCTAAATTATGTTAGGAAGTGCACAGGGAAGCAAGGACTACTTTGGAAAATATTTCTTTTTTTGTCAAGCAAGTTCAAAACTAGATTAATTTGCAAATTATACCATTTGGCACTCCCTGGTGCTTCATATAAACCTCAATGTCAGAGTTTATTGCTATAATTTTTAAAATTATTATCATTTCAGGAAAGCTTTACAAAGCAAACTAGGTTTCTGTTTAATGATTCCCACACAAAATAGTCAGTGAAGTTGGCTACAGTTTTCAAAAATGTGTCAATATTTTCATTATTTCTGGTCTGGTTGTACCTTTCCCAGTAACCTTATTTACCTGTCCCCTGCTGTCTCATCCTTGCATTATAGTACTTGTAGCATCTTTGGTTTCATATAGATTATTTTTTTGAGGAATGAAGTTCTCTTTGGCGACAATCGTTATTTTATGTGGCAACTGTTAGTTAGCTAAAAAGTGATTTCAGAGGATATTTTCAGTTCAAAGTTTAAGGTTTAAAGAATATCTCAGGGCAAAAGTTTTGAGAGTCTCTCAACAAATCTAGTAAGGTTGGATTTTTTAAAAATAATTTTGGTTTTGTTCCATTATTTTCTCCTTCCCATCAGGGCCCATCTACTGTGACCCTAATCCAAAAGGTCAGTATTAGAAACTAGACACAACCTAGTTCTCCAGGTCTCAGGATACATAAGTCATGGTTAGTGTAGACCATTAGCCTTATAGTATAGTTTAGCCTGTGACTCTGATTTCTTTTCTTCTCTTTAGCCCTCGGCAAGTAGATTGTTATACCTTGATTTTAAATTTCTATAATAGTATTATATGTTATAACATTATACAATATATTATTATATTATTATTATTAGCAATATGCATATAAAATCCCCCTCCCCCCATTTTAAATGCACCATTGGATATCTTGACAACTCCACACAGTGTGAAATATTTTCTGCATCGGAGAAGTTCCAGTGTGTCCTGTTGCAGGCACTCTCTTCCCCGTCTCTGGCCCTGATGGGTTTTCTGTTCATAGTTTTATTTTTCTAGAATTTCAGACAGATGGAGTCATAGCGCATGTGACCTTTTGGATGTAGCTTTTAATAAATATTACCACACTTTTGAAATCTAGCTCTGTTGTGGCATATTTTAGGTCTTTGCTCTGCATTGCTAAGTAGTAGTCCATTGTATGACTGTACTGCGATTTATCTAGTTGCAGTGTGTTGGGTATCCAACATATTATTTGGTGATAGTGTGTGATTCAATGTTGGTCATCTCATGCTAAAGTACATTGTTTGGTTAATGATTATGTACAGATTCTCCATGAAGTCATAATTAAACACAGGAACATTCATAATTAGCGTTGCTATAAGGTGGGTCATGATAATTAGGATCCCTGGGGGCTCTGTGTGTTTGGTGTTGGGCTACTAATTCCAAGATGGGGATTGCAAACCCACCAACCACTCAATGGAAAATTCTGCTTCTTGCGCCCATGAAAATTTGATTTCATAATCCCTATATAGGGTCACCAAGTATCAAAATCAAATTCCAAGGCAGTGGGCTGTGGTTTTGTGATAATTACTACAATTGAGATATAAGCAAATTTCCTATGAACATTTATGAAAAGGAAAAGGGGATTAATTTCAAAAAACTATTGAAAATAAATGATGAGATCATTTCTGTCATAGCACTGTTCACCTTCCTTTCCATGACCAGGCAGTTAAAATTTTAAGCTGTTTCCTCATGGGATACTATGAGGTTCAAGTGAGCAAATGTATGTGGACATCATTTAGTGCTACCAAAACACAAAGAGTAAGTGTGCCTATCACAGTCTTTTTAATCTCCATTTTATAAATATTATGCAGAGTGGAGCTAAAATAGAGCATAATGTATTTAGAATCATACTTCTCACATTGAATGTGTACCAATCTCTGGGGAGCTTCTTAAAGTCAAATTCTCAGTCAGTAGGCCGGAGAGTAGCTTACCACTCTGCATGCCAACAGGTTCCTGGGCAAAGTTGCCGCCGCTCTCCCAAAGACTGTGCTTTCCAGACCCAAAGTCATGGGTTTCTTTTAGGGTGGGACTCAAGTTCTGTTCCAGATGCACCAAGTGGCCTTGACTCTCTTCACTGTTGCTGTCATTCAGTTGCTCTGGATTCTCCCTAAGGAAATGTTGTTGATATGAGCAGACTGTCCTCCACATTGTTTCTCTAATGCTGAAGTACACCGCCTTACTCATTCTTAGAACAGTATGGGCTTTTTAAAGTTCTTCTCAACCCCTGACTTGGAATTAACCTAATGAATTTGGCCTTCTGCAATAATTGCCTTCCCACCAAAGCTTACCGACAACCCAGCGCCCTCTGTGTACTTACGGTGTGTGATTGCAGTAACCATGCCCTGCTTGTTGATGGGCCCCAGAGACAGCTCCCCGGGCCACTGTCCATATTGTATTTTGTGGGATTTTGGAGAGAACTTTTCAAGCAGGCAGATTTTTTGTGCAGTTGGCAGTTACTTAAGTTGAACGATGTCTGGGCACTGTTAGGAGATTTTAAGCTTTGCCAAATATTTCCACACCAAATGATTTTTGTACACCCAGAAGCAAGCAATTCAGGTATAGTTTCCCATTTTTTCAGCTGAAAAAACTTTGGGAGTTTAAATAAACTTGGAATTAAGTCATACAGATGAGGGTGGTAAAATAAAGAAATACAAATAAGTCTATTGCTTTTTGTTCCCATTTTTCATCTTTTTCATACATATGCTTTCCACATTCCTGAGCCAAGCAGAAAATGGATCCGTATAAAAACTGTAATATGTTTAAACAATTGCTTTGTTTCCATGTTGTTTTATCCTAACAAAATTAGCCACCTGACTTCATTTGATGCTCCCAGGAAGGGGAAGATTTTTCGGCTCAGGGTGGCAATTGAACTTCCAGCATTTGATGCTCCTAATCTCCTAAAATAATACTGGGTTTGGCAAAGGAATCCAGCAGTAGGAGAAGGTGTACCTGTGTTGACATCTTGAGAAGGCTCCCATCTGCATTTCTAGATGATGTAACATAGCTAGGATCAGACTCAAGGAAAGACTGACCCATTTCAACTTTACATTCTGTTGAAGCCAATGTTGGCCAGGGAAGTGGGAAGAAGAGACAATGAAATGAGAGCACAACACTAGACAATAAAGACGTCAACCTGAACCTTAGATGCTGAAGACCACAGTGCTCTGGTCTGCAATGGCACCAACTCCTGGGATGGACTGAGTGTGGGAAGCATGTTAGGAACACAGACACCTGGCTGTGGCTTATGTATAGGTATGGTAGTTGAAAAATCTGTTGTCAATTTGAGGCTGAAGAGTGAAGGGGTGGAGTTTAGCCTGTCAACTGGGTCACAGTGTGATTGGAGATCAAAGAGATAAAAGGCCCACCTCCCCTCACTCTCTTGCTCTCTGGTGATCAGACAAGTGTGCAGTTGCTTTAGCTACTTCTCTGCCTCATCTTGTGACCTACAGAGACCTCCATGAGATATTCCTGCAGACAAGACACATGGAGCTAGAGCCCTAGAGCTGAAGGAGCCGTGGAAACCCCTGCCAGCGCTGAGATGCTTCCACTGCCACTGGATCCACAAGACTTTCTCCTCACTGACCTGTGATCTTCCTGCATTCCGCATCATTGAATGTTTTGCATGAGGCTGAAGAGAAATTTACAGATTGGTATCAGACATATGAGCTAATATTGGACTTAGGAATTTGATCTGGACTGGCCTGGGATATTTTCTTAATATTCAATTGCTCTTGTATATAAAACTCTTTCTTATATACATAGGAGTCTGGCTGGGTTTGTTCCTCTGGACTACCCGGACTAACACAACAGGGAAGGCTTGCAAGTCAGGGCAATTGAGTCAACAATACCAGGCTTCCACCACCAACTTCTTTCAGTATTGGGCAATGCTTTGCAGCTCAGCATAAGGTTCTCAACAGCGTCTTCCTCCAAAGTGGGGAGCTGAGTTCTTCATTGTCTGTTGTTAGTCAGAAAGATCCACTGAAACTTGTTTACTTCGGGTGATCCCACTGGCCTTAGAAACTCCAGTGACAGGAATAAGAACGTAACATCAATTTTGGAGGCAGGCTTTCCAACGACCTGCCATCTGCAGAGGACACAACCTTGCTTGATGAAAGTGAGGAGGACTTGAAGCTCCTGCTGATGAAGATCAAGGACGATAACCTTTAGGATAGATTACAACTCAATGTGAAGGAGACCCAAATCCTCATAACTGGGTCAAAAGGTAACATCATGATGAATGGCGAAAAGGTTGAAGTTGTCAAGGGTCTTGTCTTACTTGTATCTATAATCAATGCTCAAGAAAGTGGCAGTTAAGAGATCAAAAGACATATTGTATTAGGTATATCTGCTGCCCATGACCCCTTGAGCCTATTGAGAAACAGGATATTACTTTGAGGACAAAGATGTGCTGACCCAAGCCATGGTATTATCCATGGAAGCATCTGCAAGTGAAAGTTTGAGATTGCATAAGGAAGACTGAAAGAAAATTGATGCAGTGTATTGTGTGCAAGAAACGGATTTTGAAAGTACTATGGACTTGCTAAAAGGACAAACCAATCAGTGTTGGAAGAAGTCCAGGGTGCTTTTTAGAGGTGAGGATGGCAAGACTTCATCTTATATATTTTGGACATGTTGTCAGGAGAAACCAATCCCTGGGAAGGACATTATGTTTGGTAAAGTGGAAGGGCAGTGAAGAAGGGGAAGTTTCTCAATTAGTTGGATTGACACAGTAGCTGCATCAATGGGTTCAGGCAGAGGAGCAATTTGAGGATGGCAAAGAACCACACAAGGTTTTCTTCTGCTGTACACTGGGTCTCTAGGGGTTGGAGCAGTGTCCCTACTCCCCTAACAGCAGTCACCAGAGTCTGCAGGAGGAAATGGCCTGAGTCACAGATAAAGCTCATTTCCATTGCTATGTCTGTAATTATTCCTGAAAAGCAACTACTCTATGTAAAACGATCATTCTGATTTTTCTCTGTCTATATGTCTCTGTCTGTAATCCTAAGAGATTTGAAAAGTCATTTACCCAATGTGGTGTAGAACCCTTTAAGTTCATAATACATTAAAGAAATGGACTTCTTTTTCTATAATCCATGAGAGTAAATGTATGTCTATATGTAAGTGTGTATACATATGTATGGGTATAGATATAGGTATAGGTATAGATATAGAGATAGAGAGATATATAGATATATTTAGACTCTGATTTTATTCAATTGATCAAATAAAAAGAAAAGAACTTTTCTAACAGGGAGAAACATAAAATGAGAAATTGTATATCAGAGATTTCCAATCAAGAAAAAGCAGTCAAGTCATTGTTGATCTCAAATAAAGATTACAAAGAAGAAATAAAATAAAATATTACACACTCAAGATTAGAGTGGACATGAATCTACAAAATAAATCACAATTTCAAAACTTGAAAATTAAAATAATATTTTAGAATCCTTCTTCCTTTCTCCTGCAGGGGAAAAAATTTAAAAAGTAGCTGTGTTCACTATAAATAAAGGATATGCATTGCCTCCAGACCTGTGAGACAATTGCATTTTAGATTCAATAAACATTTATTGAGCACACACACTGAACCAAAGGGCTTTACATATAACTTACTGCTCATAAAAATCTTGTGATGTAGGTTTTTATATATTTACAAATACTAAAATTCAGAGAGGATGAAATTATCACAAATCACAGTCTGAAAGAAGAGATTCCATTAGATATATAATATTTTTAAACCTTGCTTTTGAACCAGTTTTAAAATTACAGAAAACTTGGGAAAATGAGACAACTTCCTTCCTCTAAATTTCCTATGCTGCTCATTTCCATCCAGTCAATTCCAAATCAGAGTGACCCTACAGGACAGGGTAGGACGCCCCCTGTGACTTTCCAAACTATACGTCTTTACAAGAGAAACATTGTATCTTTCTCCAGCCGAGTGATTGGTGGTTTGGAACTGCTGGCCACATGGTTAGCAAGCACTGAACTTCGGTTTAGTTCTATTAGCTTCACTGAATATTTTATGTGAAGTGTCCCTTGTTTTCCCATGCGTATCTTTTGTTCCATCCCATGGTCTTATCCAGAATCTGGAGTTGCATTCTCTCTTCATCCTCTTCCGTCGCCAACAAGCCCTCCCCTCGTCTTTTGGGACTGCTGCGCTTTGAGAAACCAGCATTTGTCTGTAACTTTTTACACTTTCCTCCACTTGGGTTTGTCCTGTGTTTTCTCCTAAGTGGACTGAAGTGATACATTTTGGACAAGAAAACAAGAGAGCAGGTGGGGCATTCTTAGTGCACAGTCTTGGACTGTATGAGGTTCAGTTGTCGAGTTACTAGCAATATTGGTTTCAGTTAGATAGCATACTGTCTGCTAAGTCTCAATTAAAGAGTTACTATCTTTACTTTTGTAGTTAGTAGTTATCTTGGAAGACACTAGAAAGCTATGCTAATGCTGTTACTTGTCACATTTGTCAGTTTTTGAATGATCATTTGTCAGGCATCAGGCAAATAAAAATAAAATATAGTGGTATGAAATGATGTTGTTCACAAAGGATTCCAAGTCATCAAAATATGTTGGATATCATAATTTAGTATGCATTTTATTTAAATTATGTTTTCTTAATTAGATGGTGTTAAGCCATCCGACTCATAGCAATCCTATGTACACAGTACTGGACACTGCTGGTCTTGTACCGTCCTCACAGGTAGTCTTCCGCTTGCACCCACTACTGCAGCCACTATGGCCACACGCCTTGTGCAGCACCTTCTTCCTCTTCACTGCCTGTCTAGTTTAACCAGCAGGGTGGCCTCTCCAGACTGGTCTCTCCTAATAACAAGGCCAAATACACCATGGGGAGTCTTAGCATTCTTGCCTCTAAGGGATATTCTGGTTGTATGTCTTCCAAGACAAATGTGTGCTTTTGACAATCAACGATACTTTCAATATTCATGGCCAGCATCACAACACAAATGAATCCATCTTTCCTTGGTCTTCCTTATTCAATGTCCAATTTTCACATGCATGGGAGGGATTGAAGATACCATGACTTTCGTCGGGTGCGCCTTAGTCCTTAAAGTAACATCCTCGATGTTCAACATTGTACAGAGATCATCATGCCATTCCTTTACATGTCTAGAACCTTACAAATAAACATAGTGCTTGTCACTATGAGTCAGAAATGAATTATCTCAGGCTCATCCTTTCCCCCTCCTAAATAGGATTGAAGATACACCCACATGTATGGATATTATATATATTAAATAGATACATTTAATTAAGATATGCTATGATTATACAAATATAATTTAAAATACATTTGATTATATTTAAACATTTAAATGCAATGTAAGCTACAACATTTGAATTTAAAATGCAATATTCATGGAAGTGTGGATTTTGATTCTTTCTAAACAGGTGCTTTTTTCCCCCCTGATTTATAAATCGCTAATCAACTGAGATACAGCAAAATGGTCTTGCTTCTAAATTTTGGTGGTCATTTTAACTTGTTGTTGTGCCTTTTCAATTACACCACTTAATTTCCTTTGGTGTTTTTTTTTTTCCCTCCAAGAGTCATAGAGCGGCATTCAAAAAATCCATTTTGAATTCTTAGTAGAAGCTTTAAATGAGACTGTTTGTCTCCTCCCACTCATTGTGCTTTGGTACACCTATTTGACCTCTTTAAAATGTTTTTTTTTTTTTTTTTTGGCCTCAGCGACTATCCATCATCGGAGGGCCTTCTTTCTTGGTGAGTTTTGTGTTCTCAAAAATAAACAAACCAACCTCAACAACTGTCTATTCCCCCCTCCCCACCCTTCCTCCAAGCAGGTTTGGGAACCTGTAAGTTTAAACAATTTTATGCTTAACGGCACTTGCTTCGTAGCTTGGATCACCTTTTGGATATTTTTTCATTTTCACTTTTCCTTATTTACATTCGAGCCAACTAATACTGCGTTTCTTCCCATTGGCAACTCCAGCTGTTTTGGCTCCGGTGTGTTATGTTATCACACCTGCTCTATTTCCACAGTTCCAGGGCACTGCTTGACTAGCTGGTAAAGTTGGAGGAATGGCGCAATTCCCATTTAAATTTAAATTCCATTTATTTATTTATTTATTTTGTGCAAACCATGAATAATGGATTCTCAGCACCTTCCTGTCATCATCCGTCTGTGTAGCTAGACACTGCAAGGCTCTTGCACGCTGCTTACTAATTACCACCCCAGCGCAGCCAGACAGCGGTGCTGATTGGAGGAGTATCTCCTGGGGAATTGAGAAAACTAGGAATTTTATCCTACTCAGTAGAGAGGAAATAAAGGCCCCCTATGCTGATTCCAATAGTGAATAACATCAGAGAACAGCAGGAGCGATCTTTCCCTCAAATTAGCCCAATGGTCGGGACTGGGAGTGTTAAACTGGCATTTAGCTACTCCTCTTGCATTTCAAGGTGCCCTGGTGGTGTGCTGGGTTATGTGTTGGGCTGTTAACTTCAAGGGCAGTAGTTTGGCCCCAAAAGGTGTGCAGGAGGAGAAGGGTGAGGCTTTTTGTCCGGTAAAGTTGTACGACTTTGAAAATCCACAGGGACTGGTCTACTCTGTCGACCCTGCTCTGTTGGGCCAGAAGGAATTTGCTGTCTTGCAGTGAGTACATTTCCACCCTTGCTATTCTAATTCTAGACATATATAGATATCTAGAAATGTGTCTATCTATCTAAAGATATATGTGCTTCAACACAGTTTCATTTAGATTCAGGAAATCAAAAGTTTGCTAAAACTATTTTTCATTGGCTAAATAATGAGTAGGAATCTTAATGTTAAAGGGGACATTTCAAAAGTCACTTTTCATAAAAATATTATTCTAAGTCAAGTTATAACAAATAGCAAGTGTATGATGACTTTGTATGAATTGAACCCCGGCTTACCACAAATCCCTGTGCTCAGGCTGTCTGGATTGTTTTCCTTTTTCTCTTCTTTTTTTAAAAAATTTATTTTTTAATCATTTTATTAGGGGCTCATACAACTCTTATCACAATCCATACAAACATCAATTGTGTAAAGCACATCTGTACATTCATTGCCCTCATCGTTCTCAAAATATTTGCTCTCCACTTAAACCCCTGGCATCAGGTCCTCATTTGTTCCTCTCCCTCCCTACTCCCCCCCTCCCTCATGAGCCCTTGATAATTTATAAATTATTATTTTGTCATATCTTGCCCTGTCCAACATCTCCCTTCACCCACTTTCCTGTTGTCCGTCCCCCAGGGAGGAGGTCACATGTAAATCCTTGTAATCGGTTCCCTCTTTCCAACCCACTCTCCCTCTACCCTCCCAGTATCGCCACTCACACCACTAGTCCTGAAGAGATCATTTGCCCTGGATTCCCTGTGTTTCCAATTCCTCTCTGTACCAGTGTACATCCTCTGGTATAACCAGACTTGCAAGGTAGAATTCGGATCATGATAGTGGTGCAGGGAGGAAGCATAGAGGAACTAGAGGAAAGTTTTGTATTTTTCATCGTTGCTACATCGCACCTTGACTGACTCATCTCCTCTCCTAGACCCCTCTACAAGGGGATCTCCGGTGGCCAAAAAATGGGTTTTGGGTCTCCACTTTGCACTTCCCCCCTCATTCACTATGGTAAGAATTTTTTGTTCTGATGATGCCTTATACCTGATCCCTTTGACACCTCGTGATCGCACAGGCTGGTGTGCTTCTTCCATGTGGACTTTGTTGCTTCTGAGCTAGATGGACACTTGTTTACCCTCAAGCTTTAAGACCCCAGATGCTATATCTTTTCATAGCCGGGCACCATCAGCTTTCTTCATATTTGCTTATTCACCCGCTATGTCTTCAGCGGTTGTGTCTGGAAGGTGAGCATAATAGAATGCCAATTTAATAGAAAAAGTATCTTGCATTGAGGGAGTACTAGAGTGGAGGTCCAAAGGGGGAAAATGATGAAGATAAGGAAGAAATAGTTAGTGGGGCCACAGGGTGCTAACCCATCCAAGGGGAGGGTATTGTTTATATCTCCACAGGGAAAGAAGGACCAGACTTCAACAGTGCTGAAGGTGTGAATGCAGCATTCCGGTGTGGAGTAGGGAACCAGTGGAGTGGTCTGGGGGGCTGGCCCCTGTCCCAAATATTAAGTGGTCGCCTGCCCCTTCTCCCAAAAGAATTTATTTCAAAGGATGGCACTGAAGCTGCAGCCCTGGGAGAGGGACATATCTGATTGGAACACACGGGAGGAGATGAAGAGGGAGTAGGAGAGAGTGGAGCACATCCTGGCCCACCAGACCTTGAGGACGTTAACCCCAATTAGAGCAGCCAGTCCACAGAGAGGACCACATGGCCAGCCCCACTATGAGACATGATTCCCCTCACTGCCCTATGACCCTGCGGGGGACAGCACTGGAGACACAGTGTGGGAATTGCACCTAATCTGATCCCACTACACCGAGGCAAAGCACTAGGGGAGTGTAGTGGAACAGCAAGGGAATGGAGCAGCAAGGTCCCCAGGGAATGCTGAAGGTGGAATTAGGGGCCAGGGCGTGGTGCCCCAACAGGCTGGACTGGAAAACACTCCTAAATGTCAACAAACGATCCTTGAACTAACTACAAGCTTTTCTTTCTTGTTGTGTTTTGTTTTGTTATTTGTCAGTGGTTTGTTGTTGTTGTTTTGTATATTGTTGCTTGGTTTTGCTCTGTCCTGTTTTTGTGCATGTTATTATCTCCACAGGTCTGTCTAAATAAGATAGGCTGGATGAACAATCGAGGAAAAAACAGCGGGACCAACAGTTCCAGGGAGCATGGGATAGGGGGTGGTGGAGAGAAAGGAAGTGGTGTTAATAAACCCAGGAACAAGGGAACAACAAGTGATCCAAATTGGTGGTGAAGTGGGTGTGGGAGGCCTGTTGGGCATGATCAAGGGTAATGTAACAAAGAGGAATTGCTGAAACCCAGGTGGGGACTGAGCATGATAGTGGGACGGGAGGAAAGTCAAGGGAAATAGAGGAAAGAGCTGGGAGGCAAAGGGCATTTATAGAGGTCTAGATAAAGACATGTACATATGCAAATATATTTAGATATGAGGATGGGGAAATAGTGCTGTGTGCCCATATTTATAGGTTTAGTATTGGACTCTTTTCTTAATGAAAATAGCAGAATGCAAACACAATTCTTATTATAACCAAGTCAAGGTTTCTTTTTAAGAAGACCTTGAGTCTTTAGCTCCAGATATGTTCTAAAAGCTACTGAAAGTGATAGTCAGACATTTTAAAATTTCTAAATGAAAACAATAGTTCTCCTTTCCTCACATAGGCATGCATAAAGCTCCTACTTTGTGCCCGGCACATCTTCAGCAGCCACCTGCAATGTGCTAGCTCCTGCTCTAGGTGGGGAGCTGTAATAACTGTGATAGAGTCCTTGTGGGTGAATACTACACATTTCAAGATTCCTTGTATAGGATCTGCCTCAATTTCCCACTTACTTCCATTTCTTCACTTGCAAAATAACAACAATTGAACGTGTCCCTCGAATGGTCCCTCCTTTCCATTCTTTTCCTAAAAGGAATGGCCGTCTAGAAACAGGATCCAATGCCTCTACTTGGAAAATCCTCTAAAGTTCTGTGGGTTGCTGGTACTATGGGATGTTAATTGGTGAAATATAAAGAATTCCTTTTGATCAATGCCAGATTAATTCAGATTCAATGACCTCCTTTCCTGCTTGGTTTCTTGGTGAGAGACGTGATGATGCTAATGGCCACTGCAAATCATCTTGATTCTTTGACCCAAGTAGCGTTAGGACAGGCCCTCACATGCATTGTGGTAATACTGTCGTGGAACCTACTTCAGCCCATAGGCGTGTCTCATTCAAATCTACCTTTGAAGCATGTGGGCAGTTCCTGTAAGAAGCAGGTGCCACGTTCTTTGAGGCTCCTGATCAGCTGAAAAGAACTATGCAGATAGAGAAGTTTCATCTCTACAGGGATAGGCAAACTTTTCTGTCCTTCTTGGGAGTGCCTACTAGCATTCAAAGCTTTTTTGCTTCTAGTTTATTCCCTGGTCCTTGTGGTTGCTGTTAGTTGTTTTTGAATTAATTACAATTCCTGGTGACTCCATCTGTTGAGACAGGAACTGTGTGATAGTATTGTTAAATCTGTGACCCAGCGACTCGCCAGGTCTTTCTTCTGAAATGGCTCTGGGTGGAGCTAAACAGCCAACCATTCAGTTAATAGTAAAGTGCTTAACTGTTTCTGCCAGTCACACACCCCTAAGGCATACAGAAAGAGATGTTTTCCAGAAGTTTATCACGGGGTGGACACATTCAGATTTCACTCCACAAAAGCCAGTGAAAGAAAGAGGTAATTTCTGTAATATTTTAAAAGGCGTATTACATCCTGCTAAGCTGCAACAGGAGACTCTCTTCATTTTATTTTTCAAATCCTTCCCTTCCACTGAAGGTCTTGCTCAGCTCAGTGGGATAGTGCTGGGAAAAGGCAGTATTGTGTATGTATACACACATCTTAATACCATAGTCATTTATTTTCTCCTAATCCTTTATTTTTGATAACACTCTCTTGCTGAGTGAATCACCTTTAAAGTTTTGGGTTGGGCAAATTCAAATGCAAATAAAATCACAGAGGAATTTGATAGTACTTTTGGGTGTACGCGTCAAGAAAGCTGAAGCACCGCATCACCTATTCATTGAAGGACTTCATCTCTTCCTGTCCAGATAACTGGGAAATAAAACAACCTAGCCACCAAATGTGTAGGTTCACCCTTGGTTTTTAACATTCCACAGACCTTTAGTGAGAACTGACTATTTAAGGACATTGTGCAGAGTCTGAATACATACAAATAACTAAAATGTAATCTGTAACCTTAAGGATTTCAGATGTTAAGGAGGAAACAGGTAAAGTCTAACTTTCAGAAGTAGGGTCATACTTCAAAGTTCTAAGACAAGGGTTGGCAAGCAGAAACGCCAATTCTGTCCTGTACAACAAGTTAAAAATTATTCAAGAACCAAAAATAAATATTTACAAACAAACAAAATCAACATTATCCAAATGAAAGCTCTTAACTTTTTTCAGCTTTATTTCAAAACCACATGCACATACCAAAAGAGGCACACACAGTTCGCTCGAGCCACTGTTTGCCGACCACAGTTTTAAAAGGATGGAAGAGGGAATAATAGGTAAACTATTTGGCTTAGTGATTAAAACAAGAGAAAGATGAGCCAATGTTTTCTTAAGGTTGTTGTTGGGAATTTTCAAGTTGGTTCTTCCTCACAGGGATCCTGTGTGCCACCGAAGGGAGCCTGGGTTGGTCCTGTACCAGTCTCTGTCATGGCTGTGTTTGAGCCCTTTGTTGACCAGAGTGTGGGGAATCTACTCTGTCACTGTGAGTTGTTGCTGTGAGGCAGAGCCTGGTTGATAGCAACAGGTATGGACCAGTGTTTTGAAACTGTACAGCGTGGGAAGGGGTTTGTTTAGCAGACTCTTCTACTAAGTCCTTTCATTCATTTAGGCTAGCCCTTGGAAGTAATGACACCAGTTAGTTTACCCTGTGCTTGACACCTTTGTACACCCTTAATGAACTACTCCCATACTGGCTCCCCAGACCAATTCTCTTTGTGTCCCACTGAACTTATTCTACCTTAGAAAATGAGCCCACAAGACTGAAGCTCCTCCAATCTAGTAAAAGAGTTGTCATGCTGTTTTTCCAGATCTCTATGTATGCACTTGGCACCCTGTCACTGCCCCATTCACATGGAAAAGTCAACTGTGCAGATTTAATTTCTTTATTCCATTCACAGTGGGTTAGCCAATGGAATCACTGGAGCAAGGCACTGATACATGTTATCCCTTCTGGAAGGCCATTGGTGTAGTGGAGCTATTGTGGCCTTGGGAAGGTGACAATTTAAAATATATCCTTTTTGTCTTTAACTATTGGTAGCATTGCACTGATGTCTACCACCTGATTGAACCACGCATTTATGATGAGGAAACAATTTGACAGGTTCACTCAAAAAGCACTATTTGCATTTTTTATTTCAAAATTTTAAGAACTTCACTTAGCTGTCAGCTTGTCGATAGGTGGTGGCTTACATGCTGCTGTGACGCTGGAACATATGCCAGAGGTATTTCAAACACCAGCAGGACCACTCATGTTGAGCAATTTCAGCAGAACTTCCAGAAGAAGGACTTATTCAGAAGAAGACTGTCCACTTCTGAGGGATTGGCCACAGTAGACCATTCTCAGATAGAATATCAAAATTTGAGACAATCAGGTTAGGAAGGCCTCTAAATATAAATGGGGAAGAGCTGTCTCCTCAAAATTGAGTCACCTTTACTGACCTTGAAGGAGCAAAGCATTCTGGATCTTCATTTGCTGATATGACATGACTCAAGAAGAAACCACTACAAAAATTCAATAATAATGGCAACATGAAATACGTAGGGTAGGAATCTAGGCAAATTGAATCTCATCAAAAAAAGAAATGGAATGCATAAAGATCGCTATTCTAGGCATTAGTGAGCTGAAATGAGCTGGTAGGGAGCATTTAAAATCAACGAATCACAAGGTTGACCATGTATGGAGTGACAAACTCAAGAAGAATAACATCACACGGATAATTAAAAAGAGAATCTCAAGATCCATATTGACATGTAACGCTGTGTGTGATAGGGCAATATCTATCGTCCTACAAGGAAGATTAGTTAATAAAACTATTATTCAAATTTATATACTAGTCACTAAACCTAATGATGAAGAAATTTAAGAATTTTACCAGGTTATTCAGTCTGAACTTGATCAAACATGCTATCAAAATGCAAGAATAATTACTGGTTATTGGAATGCAAAGTTTGGAAACAAAAATGAAGGATGATTGTTGGAAAATATGGTCTTTGTGATAGAAATCAAGCTAGAGATCACTTGAAGAAAATTTGCAAGTCTATTGACTTTTTAATTGAAAATATATTTTCTTCAATATCACAAATGGTGACTAGACACTTGGCCCAGCCCTAATGGAATATACAGTAATAGAATTGACTATATCTGTGGGAAAGCACAAAAGAGAAGCTCAATATCACCCAGTAAAATAAGGATGAGCTGATCGAGGGACAGACCATCAATAGGCCATAGGCAAGTTCAGCCTAAAATTGAAGAAAATTAAAACAAGGACCTGAAAGCTACAACATGACCTTGAGTACACCCCACCTGAATTTAGAGACCATCTCAAGAACAGACTTGACTGTTGAAAACTAATAACCTAAGGCTAGGTGATTTGTGGGATGGCATCTAAACCATCATGCATGAATAAAACAAAGGTTCAATAAAAAATGGGAAAGAAAAGCAAAAGTGGATATCAAAAGAGACTCTGAAACTTGATATTCAACTTATAGTAATGAAAAGGAACAAAAGAAAAGATGAAGTAAAAGAGGTGAACAGGGGGCCAAAGAAGAGCATGAGAAGACAAAGCGTTCGCTACAGACAAACAGGGAAAGATGGCGTTAGGAAGCCATAGTGAAGAATACCCTCTGTGTTTATGATGCTGAGAAAGACCATAGAAAGACTTCAAGCCTGAAGTTGCACCATCGAAGGATTCTGTGAGGAAAAAATACTACATTATGCAGGAAGCCTGAATTCAGGCGCGGGGGGGTGGGGGTGTTGGGGGAAGCTGAAAAATATTGCCCAGAATGTGAATTCTGAAATATTTAGTTGTGTCTGAGGAACATGCTCATAGACCAAGAGGTAGTCATCTGGAAAAAATATGGCTTTGAATCAGGAATAGGCTGCATTACCACCACACAAATTCACTTTGTATGCTGACCAAAGAAATTGAGATATATGAAGAAGACAGTGGCCTCTGGATTGGAGAAAAACTCATTGACAACCTGAAATATTCAGATTGCACAATCTTGCTTGAAGATAGCTAAAAGGACTTGATGCGCTGACTGATATAGATCAAAGCCGACAGCCTTCAGTAAGGATTACAACTGAAGCAATGAAAATAAAACCACTCACATCTGGACCAATGGACACCATCATGATAAATGGAGAAGAGGCTGAAATTGTAAGGATTTCATTTTGCGTGGATCCACAATTAATGTTGATGAAAGCAACAGTCAAGAAATCAAATAAGGTATTTCACTGGGAATATCTGCTGCATATGATCTCTTCAAAGTGTTAAAGAACAAAGATATCATTTTGAGATGAAGGTGCACCTGACTCCATAGACAGATACATGTGGTAGCTGGACAGTGGGTGAGGACAACTAGGGGGTAATCAGTGCACTTGAATTCTGTAGTGGCAAAGAACAGTAAAATGCCATGAGCTGTCACACAATCAAATTTGTATTGGAGGACATGGAGCCAGAATGTCCCACAGAAGCAAAAATGGTGAGACTACATTTAAAGTATTTTATATGTGCTAATAGATATCAGTCCCTGACCAAGGAGCTCATGCTTGGTAGAGTATCATCAAAAAGGAGAAAAACTCTCAACAAAAGGGATGGGCACATGTACTGCGACAATAGGTTTGTTTTAGGCAGGGCGAGGATGGCACAAGACTCGGTTGTGCAAAGAGCCTCTATGGATTTCAGGGAAATTAGAACAGGATTGTGTAGTTGTTTCAGTGAAAGTTCCCGCAAAACACAAAATCCCAAGTTATTGTACATACGTAAATGTTAAACAATTATGTTTATGCAAAAAATTGAAATAAAAATCAAGTAATTTTTCCATGTACTGTTTGAAACTCTCTTGTGTGTATATTTGTGACGATGTGGAGGATCACGGACACATGACTGTGGGGTCACATATGTTGAAAACCCTTGTACCATATGACAGGATTTCGTTTACACTAGTGAGGCAGATTCTTAGTGCCTTTGGGAAGTAAAAAAAAGGTTCTGCTCTTAATGTCTTTAATTGATTGGATGAGGTTCACCCAATCTGCTTGACTTAAGTTGAGTTGATTAAAATGTTAATCACACGCAGATACCTTCATTGTGACATCTAGACTAGTATTTGACTGCCCCAAAGGGCATTTAATCCCAGACAATTAGCACATGAAATTAACTAAAGGAAATGACATAAAGACTAGTCCAAAAAAGCAAACAAAAAGCATTTCAGAACTTGCACTCAGCGATTCTTCCCTTTTGTGTCTATCTTCTCCCCCAAAACACAAACTACACTATGTGGACAAGTGCTACTAGCTGCGCCTTTATGGACTTAAACTTGTCTTCAGGCCTCAGAGCAGTGATGTCCAATTAGTACAACAGTACTCAACTTACGAAGAGTGTTGGCTTTGCTCCGGAGGACTTTCACAGGCACTACACCTTGCTTTCAGAGTACAAGCTTATTTGTTCTTTTATAGAACCCAAGATGGAATCTCAAAGGTTAACATTGTTTTCTCCTGGAGAGAGCAGCTGCTGCTGTTGGCATGTAGGTGTCTGATTTATTGGGTCTTCTAAACTCAAAGAGATGGATATTTATTAAAGAAATGAATTAGAAATGTTAGCACCCGTAACGATATTTTAAAAAGTGAAAAAAGTCACTCAACTTGAAAAGGAAAAAAAAATGAAACTTTTTTTTTAGTTCCAGCCAAACAAATGAATCTTGAGTACCGATGAGTCATCCAAGTATTAATCTACTAGAGAATCTTTGATTTGACTCCCATGAAATACCCAATGATACAAATCATCAGCTTTAACACGTAGTATTACTATTTCTTACTTAAACATGACTAGAAACTTTCTCAGGGTTTTGTTATTTTTTTGACAACATTGGATTTTTCTTTTGCTACATTTGTTTATAAATCAGCAGGAAGTTGGTTACAGAAGGTAAGTGATAGGAAGAAATTTTGAACCAGTGAGAGTTGGTAAATGTCCACGATTATTTTGCTTTTGTTTCTGTCCTTATTTGCCTACACCCTCACTATAGGCACTTAACATAAATCAGCCAATCGGTAGCACATACCTGTAACTAGTGTTTATGTACAAAAGAAGAATATAACAAACAGGTGGACAGCGATATCCTACTGTGTGTGTGATGATACATTCCCTACCCCCAAAAATTTCTAAATAGGGCTTTCAAGTTCAGTGAAAAAAGATTTTTAAAAATTCCTGTTTGATTTATAGAAAGGATTTTTTTTCCTATTGTCTTTGTGAAGTCTTTTCATCTGTAACATTAGCTCGCCTTCAGCAAATCATGTCCATAGGATGTTTTCTAAACTGAGCTATTCTAGAGGGATTCTAAAATGGCTTTCTCTAAATAATACATAAAACCTCCATTTCTTGAGAAAATTTAGACAGACATAAAAGCAATAAGAGTTCTCAGACCATTTTAAGTAAAAAGCCTCTGGGAAAAGAAGTAAGTGAAAATTAAAGAAAAATTGTTCAACTAAATATTTTCTGACGAACTAAAAACATGTACACAGGGGAAAAGCAGACTGTTAATGCCAAATTAAAGGACACCATTAACAAAACTGATCCATATGTCCATATTCTACCACTTTACATACCTTTCCAATTAGAAAAATGAAATTATTCCTTTAATCAAATAAAAATCCAAACTACAATTTCCATTATTTTTGATAAGAAAAAAAACTCACGAAAACCTGTAAATCTGAGTATTCCTTTTCCAGATGTACCAACGTAATTTGAAATCGCAAGACACTGCATGGCTCTAATACATGCGCAACATATGGGCCCGTTCATTTCACTGTCTTTCCATGCACAGTCTCCCGGAGTAAGCATAGATCATGTTAACTACACATAACATTCTGGATATTAAATATTTTTAGGAATAATCTTTGAGCTGCACTGCACATATGACCACAGCGTTACTTTTCTGTCATGAGGACATTTTTAGTAAGTGGAGACCACTTTATTAGATTGTGTCTGTTTAATAAACTCGTTAAGCAGTCATTCTTTCAACTATTTGTTTAGCCAAAACAAGCAGTACAAACTTTCTCCAGGACGACATGATTAGAATAATTATTGTCATACTAAGCCACTGTGACTTGTGCTAATTAGTTTTACTAATATGTAGTGTTTTATAAATGTTCTGTCATGAAAAAAAATTGCAGACAGAACAAATTACAGCAGAATCGAGTTCAGAACAAATTAAAGTAAAATTCAGTTCCCTTCACCAGGATCTCAATCATCAAGTTAAAACCAAGTAGTGGCATAGATACTGGGCAGGTTCGTCTTCACTGATGTTTGCCATGCGTTACTGAGCTTCTCTCATTTTCTAGGATGGAGAAAAGGACACCATTCACAGGTAGGAACAAAATGCACATGCATTTCTCAGAGAAGTAGTGCATTGAGAAATGCATCTTGGAAGGGAGTGAAGGCATCTAGATCAGGGAATTGAACAGAGGAGGAGTCCGTAGACCTCTCATTTCTGAACTTCACTTTTGTTTCTATTCAACTCATGGTCACTTTGTCCAGCCATGCATTTTAAATTTAGGATGAGCACGGCTACTTAGTCAAGACTGAGCATACTTTCTTCTATTTTGTACAATGGGTTTTAGTAACAAGAAAAGAAAATTTATTGTTGTACTGTTTCTTAAATTTCTTCATCAGTAAAGAGTATTTCATTCCAAAGTAGTCAATCGCTGGCAAAGATTACCACCACCAATAGCCATCTGTCAGTTCAGACTCAAGGACATCTCATGTGTATTAGATTAGAACCATGCTCTATGGAATCTTCAATGACTCTTTTTTAAAGTAGATCACCAGGTATCTCTAGATGGAAGCAGGTGTCTAGATTTTCAGTTAATAGTTCTGCACATTAACCTTTTAAACTGCCCAGTGACTGTGAGGTAGCAACACAGGTGATTGAATTACCCAAATCACATTTCCTTTTCTGTTGTATGATCTAGTGATCCTCCTGCATACTTCCATGCTCCTTGTTTTCTTCTGTATGGATTGTATCCAGTGAACATCTGAACCACCTTGAGGAATTAGTAATTTTACTACATATGCTCATTTTACGTCATTAGGTAGAAAAGTCAGGAGGTGAAGCTTGGATGAGCATTTCAAGGTGAGGTGTGACTATGTTGCCTACCTCTCTGGGTAACAAGAAAGACATGGCATCTCAGATGCTTGTTACCATGTATGTGTGGAACGTCAGTTGTTCACCACCTTCTTCCTTAACCACCTTTTGGATTTCTTTTTTAAGCTACTAAAACAAAACTAAACAAAATATTTGTTAGAGATTTTAAACTACTGTATGCCAATTGTGTTTATTTCCACACTTCCCATTTGTTTGTCAGCTCTACAAGGGTGGAGAATCCATGAATCTTGCCTCAAATTTTGAGTCCACCTTGTAGTGTCTAAGAAGGCTTGGTTGTATCCTGGGTTAAGCGCTGGACTACTAATCACAAAGCCTTCAGCTACTCTGAGGGAAGGAGATGAGACTTTCTGCTACCTCGAAGACTTACAGTCTCAGACGCCCAAAGGGGCAATTCTGCTCGGTCCTGTAGGGTCCCTGTGAGTAGGCATGAGCTTGACGCCAGTATGGGCTATTTTGGTTGTTTATTTTTAGTTTAGTGTTTTGTGCACAATAGCTATTTTGCTAAAGTAAATAATGAACAAATATGCTGCTTTGCAATTTTCCAAGTCCTCTATGTATTATCCCATTTGTGATTTTCCTTTTCCTACGAGGGAATATGTCTTTTGTTCTTTCTTCAGTCAGTTTGTTCACTTACTATGATATCAGCTGGTAGGTATAAATGCCTTGTTTCTCAAGCCTATGAAATGTAAATGTCAAGTTTTATAGTCTAATAAAAATCTCTGTGATGTATTAGGTTGTGCATAGTTATCTTCTACTACAAAAATCGACCTCCTCAGTTTTCTAAGTAAGAGAAAATAGCATTTCGCATTTTCAGTCCCAGTGAAGGCTGAGTAATGTAACGTATCTTCAAACTATTGAGTCCAAAGACCCATTAGTAAATGTTTGCCAAGAGAGCTCCCTTGTTTTCCTTAGAGAAAGCAAAGTGAATAATTAATCTTCTTACTTCAAGAGCCAACTCTATTCCTAAAACTCTTTCAAATATTCTCATTGTGCTTAAAATTAAGGAAAAGACTAAGAACATTAACAATGTATTTTTTTGTACTCATTTCACAGACTAGGTCTTCCTGTACTGTAGCCTCTGATACTTTATCTGTTATCCTTCGATGTCTTTGGAAAGTAATTGTTTACATCTCAAGATGTGTTTTCCCATGGAAACAAAAATGTTTAAAGAAAATTCATTTTCCAGGTTCAATCAAAGCTTATGTCTGCTCTCTGCGGCTTCATTCAGTAGAAGGATGGTGAAAATGTCACTACTGTGTGTGTCCAGGAGGTGGGCACTGGGTTGCTGCAACACTTCCATTAACTCTGGTTCTTGCAACTTTTTTCGACGACTGTTCTTATCTCTGACATAGGACTCCTTTCATTTGATTAACTCAAAATAGGGTAAAACTGAAGAGTTAGAGCCAACAAATTAACTGTATTAGTTTCAACCAATAGTTTCCAACTCATTTTGACTTCAGGTGTGGCAGGGTAGAACTGTGCTCTATAGCATTTTCAATAGCTATTTTTTTTTATTAAAAAAAGCATCCCAGGTCTCTTCTAAGACACTGCTAAGGGGATTTGCACCCCTAACATTCCAGTTATAAGGAGAGCTATTTTCTTTTTATACCTCCCAGTGCTCCACAACAAGCAAATAATAGACCTCAATGCTTTCTTTAATCCCAAACTCCCCAATCTTGTCTTTCTACATTTCTAACTCCACATGTCCAAACAAGTATGAGGAACCTAAGCATTCTGGTGAGGACATGGAAAGATGATGAATCTATCAGCTATGCTACCTATGACATTCCCAAAGAAAACATTACCTTTGTTCAAAATTCCAAGTGTTTAAAGTAAAGCAACTTTCATGATAGTGTTCCTCAACAGAGGTGAGAAGTGCTAGTAAGATGCTCAGTGAATGTTGGCTACCATTTTGAATGAAAGCAGAAAAACATAAATAAGCAAGAACTCAATTAATAGATTTTTTTGATGGAGGGGGGACAAAGGTGCAAGAACATGTGCTAAAGGTAGAAAAAATGAATTTGATTAATTTTTCCAAGGTATTGTTGAATCCCCATGCATTAATCATGAATAACACACATATACAGTCTTGGAAGTTGACTATATCATGAAATGCCATTCTCCTTATGTGGGGAATGAGCATATAGAGTATGTCAAGCATTGATAGAAGAATAGTATCAGAATAATATCATACTGTAGACCAATGCTTACCAAAGTGGGTGATATAACATCCCCTGGAAGCCTCTGGTTAGGTGCCGTGGGTGGGGTGGAGGGTGGGCGGCTGAAAACAGAAATTTACACTTTATCCTGGATTATGGACTATAGTGCAAATGTGTTTAATTACCAGTGTCGTGCTGAGTAATGTATTTATTTTTCTGGAAAGGGGGCACTAGGCCAAATAAGTTTGAAAACAATGCCCTAGACCATTCAGGCTACCATTGCCCTGCCAGTTTGCCACTCTATGGCACTTACTTATGAGTTACCATAATGCTGGAGACTGCCAGACATTTCCAGTCTCAGCAGGGTCACTCATGGTGAACCGATGTCAATGGAGCTCTCAGATTAAGGCAGACTAGAGAGAAAATATGGATGGTCCACATCTAAGGAATCAGTCATTGAACATTTTGTAATAAAAAATTGCTACTGTTTTATGGATAATTTTATAACTAAAGAGTCTGACATGAAATAAGCATACCATTAGTTGTAACCTTAACTGCCAATATGGTGAAGACAAAGCATGCCTTTGGTAAAATGAAAATACAAATACAGTGTTAAAATAAAAAGGTGAAATAACAGAGCTCTTAAGAAAAAATATTATTTTATTATTATGAGTTCTCATTTGGGCTACTAACCACAAGGTCAACAGTTTACATTAACCAGCTACCTCACAGTAGAGAGATGAGGTTTTCTATTTCTGTAAAGATTCACAGTCTTAGAAACCCAAGTGGCAGTTCTACATTGTCTTACAGGGTCCCTTTGAGTCAGAATCAAGCTAGTGGCAGTAAGTTTGATTTTGGTTAGTTGTTCATTGCATTCCTACTATAGATCAAATATTACAGAAGTCTAATTTAATCTAAACATTCAACTTCCACGGGGGATATTCTTATCTTTATTTTACACATGAGGAGAGATAATCAACAAAGTTATATATCATTCAAGTTAATATAGCTACCATGTGGCAGCGAATGGATTCAAACAGTTCTCAGACTACCTGCTTGTCCTCTTTGATATGCTATCACATGAAGCACAAATAGGATCAATTTGAGATGTTTTTTATCCAATTTATAACTTTATTCCAGCTAAATACATTTATTTGTATAAATGTATATGTTGTATAGAAAAAGAATATATATATATATATAATCCCTTATTTTAAAACAAATCTTTGTTATGTGGTTTTTATTGTTATGTGGATCATTCCCAGGGATATTCCCTGGACTTCTGCTTGTACGTATTAGAAAACTCAAGCAGATCTTTCGTAGGACAGCACACTTCTTCCTGAGTCATCATCTGAACCTCACCTTTAGGAACTTTCTGAGACTGAACTCTAGTTACAGGTCAAGGGTCAATAATAGGTGGTGGTGGTGGTGTTTCCTGGGGACTCTCAGCAGTATCTTGTAAGGCATCTCCCCCAGGTAATGCTACAGATGCAGCCCCACCTGGCATTTCATTTTGAACAGTTTGGTTAATCTGCTCAAGTGTGGGTTGTTTTACTGATAGTGGATTAATCCCCTCAGCTGGGAGGGGTGGATCTAATGACTGGGGTGGTCCGTTGTCTCTAGAGGCTAAATATCCTGCTCTTCTGAAAAAATCAGAACCTCAAGTTCTAGTGACAAGATCCACAGGTCGGGTATCCCACAGATAATGTAGCTCACGAGTTGAGTCAAGAGTGCAAGAGAGACAGGCAGGGATTGTGGAGCCCATTTATCTCTTTGTCCTCCCATCATACTGCGACCTTATTAATCCCACATGTTCCTATTGGCCAGGTTGGCATAATAAGTTTGCCTATCACACCTGTGTGTTTATGTTTCTGTGTGTTCTTCTAGGCTTGCAGATATTTTGAAGAAAGGGAATCTAGGAATCTTGGTTACTTTGAAGATGTAAGTGATGAAATAAAAGAGGAAAAACAAAGATAAATGACAGGGTTTTGAATATGGGTGAAAGTGACAATGGCATGTAAATAAAGAAGTCAGAAGGAAATCTTTCAGGGAAAGAACATTTGTTTCAAAGGATGAGTTTAAGATCCTCGTGTGTCATCTTTGAGGAAATGACTAGTGTATAGTCAACAGTGTATATTCAATGACGGTAAACTGAGTTAGGTGAGAATTTCAAGGAGCTTGAACATGATGAGACTGGCTGGGAGAGGAGCTCGGGTCAGCAGGACGGAGCCTGGACACTACAGTCACAGTCAGGTAGACTTGAAGGGCAGTTCCTTCATTCACAATCATATCACCCATGAAAACTTCTTCAATTCTCTAAGGCTCATTGGTTTTCTCACTTCCAACAAATATAGACATAACAAGATCATGTGGAATTCTACCTTGTATTGTTGAAACGGTTCAATAAAATAATGACAGCCAAGTTCTTCTCAGCAATGAAACTGGTTTAAAATAAGCCCTCCACAAGAGTAGCTGGTATGGTTATCATGGTTATTGTAAGCAGCATTTCAGTATATAAAATTAAGAGAAGGCGAAGAGAATGAAAAAAAGAGACAAATTTTGAAGAGCAGTGAACTTTGAAGAGCAGCTTGAAGATAAACAACGGAAAAGAGGGGGAGAGTAAGAGGAGGCATCAGTACTATTGAAAGCAGTGGGGTGGAGAAGAGAGCTTATGAAAGTAGTTGGTTAACTGGTAAGTGTGTCTGGGCAGTGTGGCACAGGGCTTGAGTACTAGTTGGCAAATCGAGAAACCATCAGTCTGATCCCATCAGCTTTCTTATGGAAGAAAGATGTGGCAAGTTTGCTCCTACAGACCGTCCACTCTGGAAGACTTAGGGGACAGTTCTAGTCTGTCCCTTGGGGTCTCTGTGAGTCAGAGTGAGCTTAACAGACATAGGACAGGTTTCGGGAAATGAGAGACGATGGCAGATTGAAAATGTCGCCAAACTTGGAAAGTAGATTTTCCATGGGGAGAAGAGAGAAAAGGGGTTTGCTGTTTGCCCAAGTGGCAACAAGATTTGAAGAAGATAGAAGTCGTTGGGGTTTTTTTGATATATGAATTTGATTTTTTTTAAATGCCCACTTAAGATATTTGATGGTGACTGGAAAGACCTAGCGTGGTAATGGAAAAGGACCCATCCAGAGTCAGTCGAGAGAAGGCAAATAAAGTACATAAACACGACATGGCACGTTGCCGACTGTATCCACAGGACCAGCCTACTTAAGTGTCAATAAAGTTGAGTTCAGTGAATCGCTGGATGGCTGTATTGGAAGAGAATGGGTAGGAAAGGGAAGCGGAAGAGCTCCTGACAAGTAGGAAAAAGGATGCCATTTTAAAAGCATGTAATTTATTTCAAGTTGACAGACTTGGATATGACAGCAGGGAAACTTTTTAAAAAATAAAATATTACTGTGAAAACAATGACAGAACATTACATAAAATTTAAATGGTGTGTGTGGGAAACTCCTGTAATTTCCATCATACTCATATAATTAAAGTAATTTCTGTATATTCCCTTCCAGTCCTTTATCCACAAGCAGTCATATTTTTACATAATTACAACCACAATATACAGACAATTTGCATCTTGCTTTTTAATTTAGTTCAAGGGAAGTTTAGCTACAATTATTTGAAAAAGAAACAAATATAAAATATTGAGTATAAATATTCAGTTATGAGCGAAGGATGATTCCATTCCTCAATCATAATATGTAGAAAAGAAAGCAACAGAGATGGTGTAAAACGATTCAATAGCACTTTCCAATTCCTACTGAGAGAAAAAAATTGAACTTATGGAATTAAATAAAATATTCCAGCTAGAGGCATTGGTAGTTTTTATAATCTTTTGCTAAGCATTGCTTCATGCTACATCTTGGCACTTTCTGTTAAACTGATTTTAATATCCTATGGTAAATGTCTGCTTTGTAACAGAGGAAAATCATTATTATCATTATAATCATTCATATTATTAATTCATAAGTGTAAGTGAACAACATATAAAAATTCTTTACCAATATTTAAAACCCCCATTTGATCCTTGCCTGGAGAACATGATCTGAATTAGATTAATAATATCTAGGAAATATGATGGTGACATGATACAGTTGTAGCAATGGCATAGATTTCGGGGGGCGACAATGACTCTGCTAAAGAAATGCTGTGGAAGTGATCTTTGAAAATCATAGAAGCTTCTACTTTGAATAAATTTTGCTTATGATTCACGAGTCTTATGAAGTTTATAACTTTCCCCCCCTGCGGCACCCCTTCCCAAGTTCTATAATATCCATAATGCCCTTAAATTTTAAAAGCTCTGGATCTGGCAGCTAGGGGAAGCTTCGGAAGATGAAAAAAAGGAAACAAGCTTACTTTCCCCTCTCCAGGCAGTACTTCCTATTCACATGTTTGTAGAAAGAGGCTTCTTGCAAATAGGCAGCTTGGAGGCGGCCCAAGTAAAAAGAATGAAGAGCTTTGTCATCTGATTGATTTCTAAGTTATTTTTAGTTGAAAAAGCAAGCTTAACACTATTAAATTGTTTTTTTAATGGTTGCTAGTAGTTGACCAGTACTTTCGACATTGAATTCTAGAAGCGAAACAGAATGGTGGAAAAATGTGGTCAAATCTGTTTTTCTTATTAAAGAATACATCACTCTTTCTAAATATCTAGGTATCTGATCAAGGTCCACATTTTCTGTGTAGTCAGAGAGCATCAGACCAGCATGGACAAGTCTTATAAGATAATTGGCTAGAGTGGGAGATGATTATGAAATGTTAAAAATGGATTTCTAGTTTGCAGAAAAATCAGCATATTCCCAAAGGCAGGTACTCTTAAGCACATTTCTATGTTAACTCTCTTCCTTTAATACTTCAAAGGAAGGTTGTAAGTTAAGAATGGACAACATTCGACTTTATAAATGACTAAGGAAAGATCTTTGTGAAAATGTGTGGCCTGAGTAGCGGAAATAGAGATTATGTAATTTTCACTTAGGATAATATTAATTATACTAAAATAGCTAACAATCAAATGCCAATTATGTATTGACCACTATCCTAACTATGGTTAACATTTTATTTAGTGGTCACAAAAAACCATATGGGGTTGGCACTATGAGAATTACCATTTATAAATGAGAACCACAGAGATTCCACTGTTGGTTAGCAAAAAGAGGTGATACCAGTCTTATGTCCTCCGGTACTGCTCTTTACTTTTCAGTGATTTGTCTAAACTATCAGAAGTCTTTGATTACAAAACAAACGAACAAAATATAACAGTTCATTTTAACATTGTGCTCCTTCATAAATGGTCAAATGGATCTTGTCAAGCAAATCCTCTCTTAGAAAACAAAAATCACCAAGAGATGAACTACAACGATACCCAAAATCCAGGCAGGTCCCCCCCATACCAGCTACGTGGACCCTCCCCCCAGAAGAATTTACTTGAGAGGACGGAACTGAAGCTGCAGCTAGGGGAGAGGGGCATGTCTGATTAGAGCACATGGGAGCGAATGAAGGGGGAGGATGAGAGAGTGGAGCACATCCTGGCCCATCAGGTTTGGGGGATGATATCCCCGCTCTAAACAGCCTATGGACAGAGTGGACAATATGGCTGATCCCACTAAGAGACACGCCGTCCCTTGGTGGCCCAGGACCCTAAGGAGCACAACACTGGAGACTCAGTGTCGGGACTGGACCAGACTGGCCCCGTGACACCGAGGCAAACCACTAAATGTGTGCGACAGAGCAGCTGTGGGAGCAGGGCAGGGAGCCCCCGAGGGAGTACAAAGGACAGACTCTGGGGTCAAAGCATAGTACCCCATGGGACCTCACTGAAGGACACACCTAGAGATAAAAAAATCAGACCTTGATCTGTTTACAGGTTTTTGTTCTTTTTAAATTGTTTCCTTTTAATTAATTTATTCTTCTATGGGTAATTGGTTTCCTTTTTTGTTATCATCGCTGTGTTCTCACCCATTGCCTATCTTTCTATGGTTTGAATATTGGTGTGTATTGGTGTCTCTACAGATCTATCCAGATAATATAGACTGGATGAAAAGTCTGGAGGGAAAAAGAACTGGACCAATGGTTCCGGGGAGACCCAGGAGAGGGGGAGGAGGGGTTAAGAAGGTGGTGTTGACCAACCAAGGGACAGGAGAGCAACAAGTGATTCAAAATCAGTGGCAAGGAGGGGGTGAGAGGCCTGGTAGGGATTCAGCAAGGGCAAGGTAACCAAGAGAAATTACTGTAAACCAAATGAGGCTGAGCATGATAGTAGAACGAGAGGAAAGTATAAGGAACTAGAGGAAAGAACTGGGTGACAAAGGGTATTGACAGGGGTCTAAAGCCTGGAATATACATGTGAAAATATATTTATATAACAGTGTGGGGAAACAGATCTGTGTGCATATATTTATAGGTTTAGTATAAAGGTAGCAGATGGACAATAGGCCTCCATTCAAGCACTTACTTATTGCAAGAACACTTTGTTCTATTAAATTGGCATTCCAGGGTGAACACTGACACAATTGATGAAGAAAAATGTGTGCATAAGCAAATGTGGTGAAGAAAGCTGATGGTGCCTGGCTATCAAAAGATGTAGCATCTGGGGTCTTACAGGCTTGAAGATAAACAAGCAGCCATCTAGCTGAGAATAAAAGCCCACATGGAAGAAGCACACCAGCCTGTCTGACCACGAGGTGTAGAAGGGACCAGTTATCAGTCATCAGAGAACTAAAAATCATATTGGTGAGTGCCCACATTACTGATACGATCACTGAAGACAAACATGTGCATAAACAAATGTGGTAAAGAAAACTAATGGTGCCCGGCTATCAAAAGATATAGTGTCTGGGTTCTTAAAGGCTTGAAGATAAACAAGCAGCTATATAGCTCAGAAGCATCAAAGCCCACATGGAAGAAGCACACCAGCCTGTCTGACCACGAGGTGTAGAATGGACCAGTTATCAGACATCAAAGGACTAAAAATCATATCAGTGGGTGCCCACCTTCCTGATACTATCACTGAAGACAAACGTGTGCTTAGGCAAATGTCGTGAAGAAAGCTGATGGTTCCTGCCTATCGACAGATATAACATCTGGGGTCTTGGAGGTTTGAAGATAAACAAGAAGCCGTATATTTCAGAAGCAACAAATCCCACATGGAAGAAACACACTAGCCTGTGTGACCACGAACTGTCGAAGGGACCAAGTACCAAGCATCAAGGAACAAAAAAAAATCATATAATTGCAAATGTGTTAGTGCAGAGTGGAGACTCAAAGCCCATCGGTAATGGGTGAGTGCAGAGTGGAGACTCAAAGCCCATCAGCAGCAAACCAGACACCCCATTACTGAAGAGTTGTGTGGGGGAAATGAGCCAGTCAGTGTTCAGGGTAGCAACAAAGAAACATATAACTTTCTTCTAGTTCAATACTTCCCCCCAACCCGCACTATCATGATCCCAATTCTACCTTACAAATCTGGCTAGACCAGAGGATGTACATTGGTACAGATAGCAAATGGAAACACAAGGAATCCAGGACAGATGACTCCTCCAGGACCAGTGGTGAGAGTGGTGATGCCTGGAGGGTGGAGAGAATGGGGTAGAAAAGGGGAACTGATTACAAGAATCAATGTATAGCCTCCTCCCTGGGGGATAAACAGCAGACAAGAGTACAGGAGGAGATGTCAGGAAGTGTAATATATATCAAAATAATAACAATTTATGAATTATGAAGAATTCATGAGTTGGGGAGGGAGGGGGAAAATGAGCAGCTGATATTAAGGGCTCAAGTAGAAAGCAAACATTTTGAGAATGATGATGGCAACAAATGTACATATGCGCTTGACCCAATGGGTGTATGTATGGATAGTGATAAGAATTTTATGAGCCCCCAATAAAATGATTTTTAAAAAACTAAGAGAAAAAAAATCAAGGAGGTCTCTACCTAGAAGCAGGGAGTACCACTGAGCACGCCTCCAACATTTAATGGACTTTAGTGTTAGGGTTATGTGGTTAGCTTACTTAGAATAGATATATTTACTATTGCTGGCTTGAAAAACCGCAAGAGAAGTAGTTTGTAACAGACAGAAATGCCAAAGAGTGAAGTAAATTAACCAAGGGATGGGCGGGGGGGGGGGGGGGGGGGAATCATCTGCACAGAGTCCCAAAATATGTAAAATCTCCCTAAACATCTGGCCGAAACCTGAGGTACACATACGTGGAGCAGACCCAAGCAATTTACTCAGAGATAACAGACATTTCAGCTTTACCTATCACAGACTCTACTGGTTGAATTCACCGGAGATAAATTCCTGATAAAGCAACAGAACACCCAAACTATAACTCAATATGACTAGAGTATATTTACAAAGTTAATCAGTTTACAAAGAACACATGGCCAGTACCCAAAAGAAAAGAGCTATCAATACAGATTAACTCTCAGATAATATAGATATTGAATTTATAACAGAAGAAAACCAAGTAGAAAATATCAGGACAGATATAGAAAAACTTAAAAAGAGCAAGAGATAGAGATTCTAGATGTGTAAAGAACACCATCAGACAGGCAGGTAAAACCACACTGATTTGACTTAAAACAATTAAAAAGAGAAAGAAGACTCATTGAACTTGAAAGCAGAATGAGATAAATTTCAATTCATAGAGATCCATGTGACAGAGTACAATTTCCCCACAAGGTCTTCTAGGTTTAGTGGTTACAGGTTGGCTGCAAGCGATGCACAAGGCCCGCTGGTCAGAGCAAGCAGTCACGCTGGGAGAGAAATCGGAGGCTCTCTGTTCTCATTAAGAGTTGCAGTCTTAGAAACTCCCAGGGATAGTTCCACTCTGTTTGATAGACTCGCTATGAGTTGGCATCAACTCAAGGGCAGTGAGTCTAGAGGAGATCACCAGAACTTTCTCTGCGGGTTTAAACTGCTAACCTTTCACGTAGCAACCAACCACTTAGTCTAAAAAGCAGAGAGAGAGGAAAATAGAGACCCCCACACCCCCACAAGCCTCCAAAAAGAGAGAATCAGAATGTAGGAGCAATAATAAAATGCCCCATAGAAGTTTAAGTAAGTACTTGAGAAAAAGAATGGATAATGTAGGGTAGGGAAATTATTTAAATAAATAAAATGAGAAATTTATCGATTTTTCCCCCAAAAAAACACACTTGTGAGATTGAAGAATATCTGCAAACTTCAAACAAGAAATAAACAAACAACAAAGCAAAGTTATGGCTGAAAACAAAGGTAGAGAGAAAACATTATAAGCAGTTAGAGAAAATATCACATTACAGATAGGAAATCAATCATATGAGTAATAGCTAACTAATTGCTCTCATATGAAGATGGAAAGCAGATTGTGAAAAATCGAAATTTAAAAATTCTGGGAATGAGAAACACAAACACACACAAACTGGCATTATCAATCCAGAATGGGCTATTTTCACATGCAGTGAAAATATTCATCAGAATACACGGGAAATAAAAACACATACAAATGAAAGTTCAACAAATATTTTGCCAGCATATATGCTGAAAAACTTTCTAAAGGAATGTCTTCTAGCTGCAGCAAATGGTAGCAGTTATAATCTGGGATCTTCAAGAAGGTAGTATAAATATCTGAGCACATATAAAGGCTATTTTTATGTTAATTTCTTTACATTATATATGATTCTTAAAAGCAAAAATTTTAAGGAGGAGGATCAAAATTATGGTCTAGCAAATAATGATCTTATTGCCAACTTGAATTTTTATGAAAGTGTAGGGTTAGAGACCAACCTGTCACTCAGGTCAGAGCCATATATGCCACCTTGGAGGTGTAGCCTTCTTATAAGATGAAACTCGGAGTCTCCCTTTTCTGTGACTTTACCTTCCTGCTTGCTGGGATCCTTCCTCCAAGGGTGGCCTTTGGGGGGCCACTTGACTCAGAGCTGTTGGTGTCCTGCCCTGTTTACATCAACCTTGGATCCATGTGACAGCACCCATTGGCCTGCCCTCTTTCTGCACTCTGCATCATCTTTCTGCAACATTAACTTGCTTTATAAGTTTGACAGTTGGACTGGGTTAAGATGCCTTCTTGATATGAGGTGATTGCTTCATATAAAACTTTTTATTACACACAGATGAGTGCCAATGATTTGTTTCTCTATAGAACCTAACCTAACACAGAGACAGCCCAACCAAACACTTATTTCCTCTATGACAAAAATCAACCAAAAGAACCAACAAATGAAACACTTATGGATGGCGATCTGGGAAACTTGATCTTCAAAGGAAAGACCAAAGAAGTAGATCAAATACTAATTAGAAGAAGAAAGAGAGACCCAGTACCGAGGTGGGAACTCATGCCTGACCAAGGTATGATCTTGCCTTTGAAAAAATCTCACGCAACATCTGTAGAGCCCTACATCAAGCAGGTACGCCACTCTGCTACCTTGAGGAAGAACTCAGGCATTAAAAGGCAGAGGCTGGGACACAAGTCGAACAATTGAAGGTTGAACAATTTCTGATTACAAAAGGAGTCGGTATGATCTTTGTCCCGATTCCTATTTAGAATCATACTGGAGTTCCTAGCTAACAACAGAAGACAAAGGAAAGATATTAAATGTATTCAACTGGGGAAGGAAGAGGCAAAATTATCATTATTGGCAGATGCTATGAATCTATATATCGAAGATCCCTTAAACTTCACAAGCAGAGTGTTGGAAGCAAAAGAGGAATATGGCAGAGTGGCAGGATACAAAATCAACAAACAGAAGTCTATTGGAATGCTCCACACATCAGAAAAAATCAGAGAAGAGACAATATAAAAGGTAGTGCCCTTTACAATAGCCAAGCACAAATTGAAATACCTAGGGATATACCTGACAAAAAAGCCAAAAGATTGTATGTGGAAAACGATAAAACACTACTACAAGACACCAAGAGTGACCTCAACAAATGGAAGAATATCCCATGCTCATCGATTGAAAGACTCAATATAGTAAAGATGTCAGTTCTGCCCAAGGCACTAGATAAATTCAATGCTATCCCAATACGAATACCACCATCTGTCTTCAAAGAATTGGAAAAAGCAGATTACCCAACTTTATATGGAGGGGGAAAAAAGCTCAGAATTGGCAGAGAACTCCTCAAGAAGAAAGACAAAGTGGGAGGGACTTTAGCATGTGCGATACAGCCACAGTAGTCAAAAAAATGTGGTACTGGTATAATGACAGATATTCAGATCAATAGAAAAGAGCTGAAAACCCAGAAATAGAAGGCATCAGCATACAGGCAACTGATCTTTGATAAGGACGCAAAAGTATTAAATGGGAAGCAAATACCATCTTCAATAAATGGTGCTTAAAAAATGGATATCTACCTGCAGAAAAATGAAGCAAGATCCTTAACTTACTCCATACCCAAGAAGAAACTCAAGGTAGATACAGACCTTGAGATAAAACCCAAAACAATTAGGGCCATTAATGAGGGAATTGGGACAAACCTCAGAACCTTGGCACAGGGAATACATAGGCTATCAGAAGTAGGAAAGGATACAAATATAGCGGAGTCACAAAAGATAAGACACCTGTGTACAATGAAAGAATTCACCAAGAGAGTAATAAGAGAGTCCACCGACTGTGAAAATATCTTTAGCAATGACATATCAAACAAAGGTAACCCAATTCAAAAAATGAGTCTGGATCAGTCCCAATACTGAGTCTCAAGTGTTGTACCCATTAATGCCCTGGGCCAGCAAGGGATGGCGTGTCTCTTAGTGGGATCAGCCATATTGTCCACTCTGTCCATTGGCTGTTCAGAGCGGGGATATCGTCCTCCAGGCCTGACGGACCAGGATGTGCTCCACTCTCTCTTCTTCCCCATTCATTTGCTCCCATTTGCTCTGATCAGACATGCCCCTCTCCCCTAGCTGCAGCTTCAGGGCCATCCTCTAAAGTAATTTCTTCTAGGGGAGGGGAAGTTGTCCGCGTAGCTGGTATGGGGGTTGAGCCATCAGGCCCCTTCACTGCCTCCCCACTCCTTGCCAGCACACTGCATTCTTCTGACAGTGGCTTTATATATGGTTTCTCTTTCCCTGTAGAGACACAAACAATACCCTCCCCTTGGGGGGCTCATTGCCGTATTCCCCCATCACACATCTTTTTTTTCCCTTTCCTCCATCCACCCCCTTTAAAGTTGGCTACCATATGTACCCCTGGATTTGGTCTGACCCCTGCCATACTACCTGGACCTCACCCCTAGAGGGTTTGTATACAGTAGCTTTTTCCCTGTACCCCTTTTGCATTTACCTTTCTGTTCTTTCTTTTATATATATATAAAAGAGAGTTTATATATATAAACTCTCGATATCTATATCTATATCTATCTATCTATCTATCTATCTATCTATCTATCTATCTATCTATCTATCTATCTATATATATATATATAAACTTACCTCAGCAGACTCATGTTATGCTTGTCCTTTTGTGCTTGGCTTAATTCATTTTGCATAATTTCCTCCAGTTCTTCCCTTTCGGCGATATGCTTCATGTGTTCTTCACTGCTTTTTAATGATGCATAGTACGCCATTTTATGTATGTAACACAGTTTTTGAATCCATTCATCTGTTGGAAATTTCAGTTGCTTCCAACTCCTTGCGATTGTGAGCTGTGTCGCAATGAATATTGGAGCACAGATGTCTGGCCGTGGTTTGTTTCTTGCCTCTTCTGGGTATATGCCCAGTAGGATTGCTGGGTCTTTGGTAACTCAATTTCCATCTGATTGAGAAATCGCCAATTTGATTTCCATAGTGGCTGTACATGCCTACAGATGACTGGCAGTAGATGAGAGATCCTATCTCACCACAAGCCCTACAACACTTGATGCTCTCTGATTTTTTTAATTGGGCTATCTTTGAGGGTGTGGGGGTGGTATCTCATAGTTCTTTTGATTTGCATTTCTCTTATGACTAGTGATTGGTAACATTTTCTCATATGTTTATTTGCCATTCGGATTTCAGACTCTGTGAAACTTCTGTTCAGGTCCTTTGCCCACCTCCTCAGTGGGCAATTAGTTTTTCTCTTATTGAAAGCTTGCAAAGTATTGTAGATTTTAGTAATAAGAACTTTGTCTGATGTGTCATTGCTAAAGATGTTTTCCCAGTTGGTGGACTGTCTTATTACTCTCTTGGTGAGTTCTTTCCATGTACACAGGTGTCTTATCTTCAGTATATCCCACTTGTCTATTTGTGACTTCTCTGTATTTGTATCCTTCCCCATTTCTGATAGCTGTTCTGAGGTGTGTCCCAATTTCCTCATTAATGGCCGTAAGTGTTTGGAGTTTTATCTCAAGGTCTGTGATCTACCTTGAGTTATTCTTGTGCATGGAGTGAGGTAAGGGTCTTGTTTCATTTTTCTGCAGGTAGATATCTATTTTTTCCAGTAATGTTTATTGAAGATGGCTCTGCTTCCCATTTAATATTTTTTTGGCTCTGATCAAAGATCAGTTGCCTGTATGCTGATGTTTTAATTTCTAGGTCTTCAGCTCTTTTCTATTGTTCTGAATATCTGTCATTATGCCACTACCACACTGTTTTGAGTACTGTGGCCATGTAGTGCATGCTAAAATCAGGGAGAGCAAGCCCTCTCACTTTGTCCTTCTTCAGGAGTTCTCTGCTAATTCTGGGCTTCCTCCCCCTCCATATGAAGTTGGTCAACTGATTTCCAATTCTTTGAGGAAGGATGGTGGTATTCGTATCGGGATAGCATTGAACTTATCTGGTGCCTTGGGCAGAACTGACATCTTTACTATATTGGGTCTTTCAATCGATGAGCATGGGATATTCTTCCATTTGTTGAGGTTGCTCTTGATGTCTTGTAGTAGTGTTTTATTGTTTTCCACATACAATCCTTTGGCTTTTTTGTCAGGTATATCCCTAGGTATTTCAATTTGTACTTGGCTATTGTAAAGGGTACTACCTTTTAAATGTCTCTTCTCTGATTTTTTCTGATGTGTAGAGCATTACAATAGACTTCTGTTTGTTGATTTTGTATCCTGCCACTCTGCCATATTCCTCTATTGCTTCCAACACTCTGCTTGTGAAGTTTAAGGGATCTTCGATATATAGAATCATATCGTCAGCGAATAATGATAATTTCGCCTCTTCCTTCCCCAGCTGAATACCTTTAACATCGTTCCTTTGTCTTATGTTGTTAGCTAGGACTCCAGTATGATGTTGAATAGGAGTGGGGACAAGGGGCATCCTTGTCTGGTTCCCTTTTTCAGTGGAATTGTTTGCGTCTGTTTTATGTTAACTACCACATTAGCTGTTGGTTTTTCATATATGGCCTGTATAATATTGAGGAATTTTCCTTCTTAAGTGTCTTAGTCAGAAGTGCGTGTTGGATGTTGTCGAATGCTTTTTCCGTGTCTATCAATATTATCATGTGGTTCTTATTATTTTTCCTGCCAATGTGGTGAATAATACTGATGGTCTTTCCTAAGTTGAACCATCCCCGAATCGCTATATGATTCTCACTTGGTCATAGTGAATTATTTATTAATATTCTTTTGTATTGTATTGGCCAGTATTTTGTTAAGGATTTTTTCATCGATATTCATTAGAAATATTGGTCTATAGTTCTCGATTCTTGTGGCATCTTTACCTGGTTTAGGTATTAAAGTTATATTAACTTCACAGAAAGAGTTTGGGAGTTTTCCATCTTTTTCTATGTTCTGGAAGAGTTTGTATAGGATTGATGTCAGTTCTTCCCTGAATGCTTGGTAGAATTCTCCTGTGAAGCCACCTGGCCCCAGGGAATTTTTTGTGGGTAATCCCTTGATTACGTTGTCTATTTCTTCCATTGCTATGGGTCTGTTGAAGTTGTTAACATCCATCTGGGATAGTCTAGGGAGGGATTGTGTTTCCAAATATTTGTCCATGTCTTCCAAATTGTTGTATTCGTTAGAATATAGATCTTCATAATAGTGTGTAATTATCCTTTTGATTTCATTAGGGTCTATTTTAATGTTCTCTGTTTTATCCCTCATCCTTGCAAATATCCTTTGTTCCTTCCTTTCTTTGGTTCACCAGCTATAATTGTTTAGCCTGTGATCTTTTTTCATCTTTTGGAGTGTTTGATTTATGAATTTTGCAGGTCTCTCATTAGGTGCATATGTGTTTATTATGCTTACTGGTTCTTGTTGTATTGTTCCCATGAGCATGATAAGTGCCCTCCTTGTCTCTTGTTATGGTCTGTAACTTGAGGTCAATTTGGTTGGGTATTAGGATCTCTACCCCTGCTTTAATTCGCAACCTGTTTTTGTCTTTTAGCTTGAGATGAGTCTCCTGGAGGCAGCAGATCGATGGGTTGTTTCCTGTGCCACCCTGTTCGCCCCTGCCTTTTGATGCCTGAGTTCAGGCCATTGATATTCAGTGTTATTATATCCTTGTCTGGGCTCTGATATCATCCTGTACCTTTTGTGTTGGATATTTTCCTATCTACCTTCCTTATCTGCTTGTTTTGTGTGTGTGGTTTATGTTTGCCTTCTTTCCACTATTGAGCTGATGCTATCATGGGGGCTGTTTTCTCTTTGACACCCTATTGATGGAGTTGTGCTATGTTATGGTCTCTTATTTGCCCTCAATGAGTGTTGATCTTCTGCCCATACTAGATTAGCAAGGATTTTTTGTAGGACTGGGTTTCTTTTTATGTATTGTTTGAGGTTGTCCCTGTCTGGGAAGACTCTTACTTCTCCATCTATCTTAATAGATAATTTGGCTGGGTAATGTATTCGTGGGTTTGTGATGTTTTCCTTCCATTTTCGGAATATGTTACTCCCTCCCCTCCTCTTCTTCATCGTTTCCACTGATAGGTCTGAACATAATCCTATTGGGGTACCTTTATATGTGACTGTTTGCTTTTCCCTAGCTGCTTTTATGATCTCCTCCTTTTCCTCATAGTTGGATAGTTTGACAATTATTTGTCTTGTTGACTTCATATTGGGATTCACTCTAACTGGTGTTCTTTCATCCTCTTAAGTGGTTGCTTTATTTTCATTTATGACGCTGGGAAGTTTTCCTCTAAGAATTCCCTTGCTATTTTCGCTGTTGATTTCTTCGTTGTGTCTTATTGCCATAGTCCAATTATTCTAATATTGTTTGTTTTCATAGCATCAGACATGGTTCTCAAATTTTTCTTCAGCTTTTTTATTGTTTTATTTCACTGCTTTTCCCATTTGCTGAGGTCTTCTTGGTTACCCTTCAGGTTGCTGGTGAAATTCTCTGCCTCCTCAAGCCTAATTGCAAGGTCTGTCAATTTGTCACTGGAGTTTGTTATTTTATCCCTTAACTCTTGTATTTCCCATTGGTGCGTTGCCTTTATCTCCTCTATCATTTCATGTTTTACTGCATTCCTTCCCTCATATCCTCTATAAATCCGAGCAGCATTCTGAAAATTTCTTTCTGTTGCAGCTCAATATCTGCTTCTTCCATGCCCATTATTAGGTTAATGACTTCTTCTGGCATTGTCTTCTGTTTCTCCTGCTTTTTTGTTGAAACTTTTAGAACTCATTTCTGTTTATGTGTTGTTTTAGAGGAGCCTGGAGCCATCTTCCTGGGTCAAAGAGCCCTGGGCTGTCTCTTGGGGAGTCATATGAGTACATCTGTGAACTACCTGCTGGTAACTGTACTGAAGGGTCAAGCTATCACCGTATCTTCCCAGCCATCCAGTATTCCCTTACTTGGAATGTGTGTTGAATATTCCTCTCATGTGACACTGGTCTGGTTGTTGTGGGCCCACGTGGAATCGCTTCTCTGGCTGATCTCTTAGTAGGCTTCATGTTCTTGGAGCACCTCAACTGTCCTCTGGTGTTTTTAATCTGCAACTATAGTGCTGAGGAGGGTATGTGGATATACCCTCCTTGGTGTAGAGCTCTGTAGCTGTCAGGGGAATTACCACAGACAGAGAGAACACCCTTGGAGGTCGGGTGGATGTTCCCGCAGTCGTGTAGGGCCCCACAAGTTGTGGTCAGGCGTTTCCTCCAGTCGCTTGTAGGGACTCAGTATTTAGGCTGTGGATGCCCCCCACTTTTGTAGGGGAATATCCCATGCTGCTTGGTGTGCGGAAGAGAACTGACGTGAATTCCCCAGCTGCTTGGCAAGCCAATAAATGCGGGTGGGAGCACCCCCAGGTGGGCCTTGAGAGTGCCCTAGGCAGAGGGGAATGGCTTGGAGGCTGCTAGTTGCTTGTTACAGGAAAGAAAGTGAAAGGAGACAAAAAGAGAGAAAGAGCAAGACACAGACTGGAGCAATAATGCCAGTAAAATCACACCCACTCTCACACACGACAAAAATCCACAGAGTAAACAAAAGTGAAAGCATTAAAAAAAAAAAGAAAGAAAGAAAAGAAAAGAAAACAACTTAAAGGGAGGAATAAATTTGCCGAGGCTCTGGCAGGAAATAGAGAATAGTTAGAAGAATAGGAGAAAAGAAGAAAACTTGAAAGAAGATCACAAAGAAAGAAAAAAAGGGGAAGAGAAAAGGAAAGAGAAAGGGAGAGAATTTTAAAAATAAAGAGATTGCTGGCCTCGTTCTGTGCTGTGTGGAGCACCAACTCATCCTGTGTGCAGCACTCTCTGTAGATGCTTGTCCCAGCTGCCCTGTGTGGTGTACTGCACTCCCACGGAGGGCAGGCTGGTGCTCCTCCAGCTATTTGGGTTGATTTGTCCTAAGGGGAAGGTAGTGACCAGGAAGGCAGTAGTGGTATGTGCTAGGAGAAAGCAAGAGAGGAGAGGAGAAAGAGGGGAAAAGAAAAAAAGGGGAAAAAGAAGAAAGGGGAAAAAAAAAACCTAGCACAAACCTGATCTCATTGAGACTGACTGCGGTGGGAAAGATAGAAGGGCTAGTCAATAGAGTGGGAAGAATTTGAGTAGTAGGTAAGGAGTTATAGATAACTGATACTTGATCACCTGTCCGTGAGGCTGGAGGAGTTCCAACTCTTCCTCAAGGTAGCAGGGTGGTGTACCCTTTTGATGTAGGGTTCCACAGATGCTGTGTGAGATTACGTCCAAAGCAAGACTGTACCCTTGGCCAGGCATCAGTTGAGTGCTAGAGTTCACTTGTGAACCTTCCTTTTGCTTTATCTAGCACTGCAGCAGGGAGTGGGAGGGTGACTGGGGTGTTCCCACAGTCCTGTCTAGGGCCCCACGACAGGCAGGACCTTCCCAGCTATGTTTAGAATCACTGAGAGGGAAGCTGGGCTTATTGTCCTATCTAGTCTGCTGGTGCTTACTAGATCAGTGCATTTCATCCATTTATTTATTTATTTATTTATTTAAATATCCTTGGCCAGCTAGAATAAAATCAAATAAAACTGTCGCCCACAGTCTCTGGGCTGTAGCTCAGTGCTGTTTGAAGCTGACACTTGCTACAGTGGGTCTTTGTTATGCAAAAAGCTGCTAGGCCCTGTAGCTGAGTTCTGGCATTCTTTAGCTAGGTTTCTTAATATGCTGATTTATGTTAAGGGCCTCCCACCTGATTACATACTCCTTGGAGTTGAGCAACCAGACTTGAGTTTGAGTTCTAAACCAATAATATATGTTTCACTATGATGATGATGATCCTTGTGATGTGCTCCAAATTGGGGGCTGTCAGGCTGACCCCAAGAGGGGTAGATCCAGCTTATCAGGGGGGTTGTTTCCTTCTTGGCCAATTGGAACTAAATTCACTCCCTGGACTCATGACTTTCCGCCTATTTTCTCCCACACCACGATCTACTTAAGGTAAAAATCTACTTTTTATTCTACTCTAAATTATGGCTACCTGCCACCACTTTCTAGTCTGTGAGCTCAAGGAAGCTCACCACACCGAGAGCTCCTGCATGGGGTGCCCCTCATGTCTAGGATTCTGTCCCCTCCCGGGCATCAGCCTACAGAATTGCTGCTCTCGGCTAGGGCGCAGTTGGAGCCCACAGGCTCCTAGAGCACTTTAGAGTGTTCTTGGTTTGGTTTGTCAGTGGAAACCCCACACAAAATGGGGTTCAGGAGAGACCCTGGTACCCTAGTTCTAATTTCAAGACTCCACCTCCCCGTTTCCTTCACCTTACCTCCCAATATTCTGATCTGGCACCAGGAGCTCCAGATGGGTTCATCCTATCATGTCATCATTTTTACCCCTCCTCAGGAAATCTTATGTTCAGCATTAAAACATTGTCAGAAACTGAAGCCTAATGAATAGAAATATAATATTGTGATAAATAATTCCATGAGATGAGAGCCCCATGTCTCTAAGGTACCCCAAATATGGCAGAGGAAAAGCTGACTTCTCAAAGTTCACTCAAACATAATGGTGGGTGAAGTAAACTCTATGGATGCATCATTTGCTGATGAGCCATGACTCAGAAGGGGAAGAAATGTTACAAAGCTCTACTAATAATTAGAACAATGCAATGTATAAAGTAGCATCTGGGAAAATTGGAAGTCATCAAAAATGAAATGGAACACATAAAGATCAATATGCTAAGCATTAGTGAGCTGAACTGGACTGGTATTGACCCTTTTGAATCAGGAAAAAAATGGTTTACTATATTGGGAATGACACAATCAGTAGGAATAGCATAATCTTTATTACAAAAAAGAACATTTCAAGGTCTATCTTGAGGTGCAGTGTGCTCTGTGATAGGATTGTCTATTTTAATTCAAGTCTAAATACTATTCAAATGTATGCACCAATTATTGATGCTGGTGATGAAGAAATTGAAAAACCCTACCAATGTCATCAGTTTGAAACTGATCAAACATGCAATCAATATGCATTGATAATTATGTGAATTTGGAATTCAAAGTTGGAAACAGAAAGGTACAGTAGCTGAAGAATATGATCTTGGCAATAAAAAAACAAAACTGGAATACTTTGGATAGAACGCTTTTTAAAAAAACACATGGAGTACTTCAGATGAACTCTGCAGAAATTAAATTGACTACATCTATGGGAAGAGATAATGGAGAAGCTCACTCTCAGCAACTCAAACAAGTCCAGGAGCTGACTGAAATAGATTACCAACTGCTCTTATATAAGTTCAAGTTTAAGATAATAAAAAAAGTCCATGAGAGCCAAAATATTACCTTGTGTCAATCCCACCTGAATTTTGAGAACATCTTGAGAATACATTTGCTTCATTGAACACCAATTACAGAAGATCTGATGAGTTGTGAGATGACATCAAGAACATTGTTCATGAATAAAGCAAAAGGTTATTTTACAGAGAGGAAAGTAAGAAAAGAGTGGATGCCAGAAGAGATACTGAGACTTACTCTTAATCATAGGGTTACTAAGTCAAATGTAAGAAAGGAAGTCAAAGAGCTGAACCTAAAACTTCAAAGGGCACCTCGAGAAGACAGCATCAAATGTTATAATGAATTATGCAAAGATTTGAGAGTTAGAAAACCAAAAAAGAATATGCTCAGTATATCTCAAACTGAAAGAATTCAAGAAAATTTTAAACCTAAAATTGCAATATTAAAATAATCTACAGACAAAATATTGAATGATGTGAGAATAATCAACAGAAGAGGTAAAGACTGCACATACCATAGTCACTGTTCCAAAAAGAACTAGTTGACATTCCACCATTTCAGGAGGCAGCCTATGAGCAAAACCCAATGGCACTGCAGGAAAAAATTCAAATGCCCTGGAAGCATTAGTCATAAACAAAGGTCCACAAATTGATGGAATAGCAATGAAATGTTTAACAAGATGATGAACCATTGGAAGCACTTACTTGTTTATGCTAGGAAGTTTGGAAGACAGCTACTTAACTACCTGACTGGAAGAGATCCATGTTTGGACCCATTCCAAAGTAAGGTGCCCCAACAGAATGCTCAAACGACAGAACTGTACAACTGATATGACAAGAAAGTAAAATTTTGCTGAAAATCATGCAAACAATATTTGCAATACATTGACAGGTTCAGATTGCTTTCATAAGAGGATATGGAACAAGGGATATCATTTCTGATGCCAGATAGATATTTGGCTCAAAGTAGAGAATACCAGATAATAATACCTTGTGGTTTATTGACTAAGCAAAGGTATTCAACAATTGATCACCTTGATAAGAATGGGAATTCCAGAACACTTCATTGGGTAATGGTTCAGATAATATTTTAACTCACTGAACACGTTCAATAATTACATCATTAGCTCATAATATCTTATGGGAATTTGGAGCATGACACAAAAATGAATTGAATGACACTTCATTATTCTCTAGTTTGGAATTTTGGAAGATAGCTACTTGACTAACTGACTGGAAGAGATCCATGTTTGTACCCATTCCAAATAAAGATGTCCCAATAGAATGCTCAAATTATAGAACTGCATCATTGACATAACAAGAATGTGAAAGTTTCCTGAAAATCATGTAAATAATGTTTGCAGTACATTAACAGGCAGCTTCCAGAGGTTCCGACTGCTCATAGATGCAGCATTCAAAAGATCAATGTATGTAGTGCACTGGGTAAAGCTGCGAGGAAAAGTTTATTGGAAGTGTCTTCTGCTCAGTGCATAAGATCTGTTCTTGAGATGCTCTCTAAATTCAGGTGAGATAGACTCAAGGTTGTCCTTTCATTCTTGGAAACTTGTTTTAATCTTCTTCAACTTCAACTTCAAGTATGAGCAATTGGTGGACTGTTCCACCATTGGTCATGTGTTTGGGCTGATGATATTGAGCTTCTCCATTGTCTCTACCATCTCAAGAAAGCTCCCACTCCTATCAATCAATTCCAAACCATTATTGCCCTAAATGAGAGAGTTGAACTGTCATTGTGAATTTCAAAGGTATAATCTTCACCGAGACAGAAAGCCACATCTTTCTCCTGTGGGGACACTTGTGGATGGAACAGGAAATTTGGGGGAGAACAGCAGAACATGTTACTCACTATACTACAAGGGTTCCATATGAGTGGCGGGGTGGTGGTGGTGGAAGTCTTCCCCTACAAACTAAACTCAGAGAAGACAAAACCAAAATATTTTAATAAAATGTGCAGGGACCTAGAGTTAGAAAACTCAAAGTGAAGAACACATTCATCATATCTGAAACTGGAAGAACTCAAGAAAAATTCCATCCTTGAATAGAGATTTGAAAGGTTTTATAGGAAGAATATCAAATGATGCAGGAGGCATCATGAGAAGATGGAAAGAAGGTGTAGTCATGGTAACAAAAAGAACTAGTTGGCATCTTGCCATTTCAGGAGTGGCATATAAACAAGTAACAATGGTATTGAAGGAAAAAGGTCAAAGTACACTGAATGCATTAGCCAAAAACAAGATTCCAGGAACTGATGAAACTTTCACTGAAATGTTTCAGAAAGCTAAACAAACACTAGAAGCACTCACTGGTATATGCCAGGAAATTTGAATGATAGTTGCTTCTCTAACTGACTGGAGGAGATCCACATTTATGCCTATTACAACAGAACATTCAAACTATAGAATGATATAATTAATATTGCACACAAGGAACATTTTGCTTAAGATCATACCACAATAGTTGGAGCTGTATACACTGAAAGGAAACTTCCAGAAGAGGACATGGTACAAGGAATGTCATTGCTGATGTCAGATTGAGTTTGTCTCAAAGCAGAGGATAGCAGAAATATTTTTACTTGTGTTTCATTGACTATGCAAAGGCATTCAACAGTGTGAACCGTAATGCAGTGTGCATAACCTTGAGAAGAAAGGGAATTTCAGAACCCTGAATCATGGTCATTTGGAATTTATATATAAATCAAGAGGCAATTTTACGAACAGAACAAGGGAATACTTCATGGTTTAAAATCAGGAAAAGTGTGTGTCAGGGTTACATCCTTTAACCATGCATGTTAAATCTGCTTGCTCAGAAAATCATCAGAAAATCTGGATTATATGCAGGAGATTGTGGCATCAGGATTGGAGGAAGGCTTATTAACCACCTGTGGTATGTAGATAACACAGTCTTACTTGTTGAAAGTGAGGAGGACTTGAAGAACTTGCTAATTAAGATCAAGAATTGTGGCCTTCAGTATGAATTACAGCTCAATGTAAGGAACACCAAATACAGTCTGAGAACAACTGTACCAATTAGGTAACAGCATGATACATTGAGAAAGGGTTGAAGTTGTCAAGGATTTTGTCTTATTGGAGTCACAATCAATGCTCATGGAAGGAACAGTCAAGAGATGAAAAGATATATTGCATTACTTAAATATGTTGCACCAGACCTCTTTTAGAGTACTGATGACCAATGAATGTTACTTTGAGGACTAAGCTGCACCTGTCCCAACCCATGGTATTCTCCCCTGCCTCATATGCAAAGAACAATCATAAAACACTACCAAAGGATCCAAATGAGGCCTACATAAATAGTGGGCTATTGCAAACTCATGGCTACGAAGACATATGTACATATTTTAATATTACCCAACATGATCAATAATTATAATTGTGTTAGTCTGGGTACTTTAGAGAACCAAATCCACAGAAACTCATGTATAAGAGAGAGTTTTATATAAAGGGTAAGTGCACATCAAGAAAGCATCCCAACCCAGTGCTACCCACGCCCACAAGTCCACATTAATCCATATGTCTGACACCAATCCACAAAGTCCTCCTCCATCTCACAAAACACACACTATGACACTGACTGCAGGAAGAAAGCTGAATCAGTGAACGTGTAAGCATCTCAGCGCTGGCAGGGGTCTCCACACAGTTGCTCCAGCACCAAGGGCTGCATCAGGGTAAGTCCATGTGGCTTCTCCTCAGGGATGTCTAGCAGGAAGTGACCCTTGCCAGGTGAAGCAGGGAACTGGCTAATGCGGCTGCACCCTGGTCTGACCATCACAAAGCAAGAGACCTGAGAACTAGAAAAGTGAGACTCACTGAGCCATTTATCGCTCCACCCTTCAATTAACCCCACATGTGTTTATCAGCCAGGTTGGCACAATCAACTTTAACTAACTCAATAATGAAACCCGTATTCTCTCATTATTCTTAAATGAGATGCAAAAAACACCTAATCATCAATTTTATATGGAAAGAATAGCTACACTGGAAAGTGAAACACTCCTATAGAAGGACAAAACAGAAACCCTCATGCTTCTTTATCATAAAATTTGCTACACAACCATGGTAGTCCAAACATCCCAGTGCACAGATGATGACTGACACACAAGCCAATCGCATTAATTTGAGAATCCAGATATAAACCCATCCACTGATGAACAACTGATCATCATGAAAAAAAGCTGAACCACATTAAACAGGGACATTATATTCTCTGTAACAAATGGGACTTCCAAAACTGGATAGTCATTTGCATAAATATATCTCACCAGATACAAAAACTAATTCAAGGTGGATTAAAGCTTTAAATGTAAAGTCTAACACTAAAAAGTCCATCAATATAAGGATCTACATATAACCTCCTCACTGGGGAACAAACAATGAAGTGGGTGAAGGGCGATATTGAATGGTATAAAATGTGACAAAATGGGAATACTTTATAAATTATCAAGGGTCCATGGGGAAGAGGAGAGTTGGGAGGGAACGGAAAAATAAGGAGTTTATACCAAGGGCTCAAGTAGAAAGCAAATGTTTTGAGAATGATGAGGGAAACAAATGTACAAAGTGCTTGACACAATTGATGTATGCATGGATTGTGATAAAAGTTGTATGAGCCCCCAATAAAATGATTTAAAAAAATAAAAAGTCCATCAAAAAATAGGTGCAATTTTAGTGACTCTTATGCATTGCATAACTATATTAGATAATGTAACTTAAAGTACACAGAGGAAGACAAATGAGACAAATGGTAAATGAGACACCTTTAAAAACTAAACATATATCTATGAATCATTTGACTAAAGGAATAAAAATAGAACCTATAAATTGGTAGGACTTTTTTTGACACTCACATTGAACAAGGGACTACTCTCTAAAATATGTAGAAGAATTCAACATTTCAATAATATAGAGACAGGACAAATGAAAAATGGGTAGAGGTCATGAGCAGACAAAATTCTCTGACAAACATGCTTTAGTTGCCCAAATACAAGCAGAAATACTTGCAAACATTAGACACTGGAGAGATGCAAATCAAAACAGAGTGCTGCCATCGTAGGATGGCATTAATAGCAAAGTTCAAGAACATAAAGCAACAAATATTGACAGGTAGTGCAGGGACTGATACCCTTAAACACTGCTGATCAGATTGCTAATTGTCATAAATACTTTGGAAAATTATATGGCATTTCTTTAAAATACTGGAAATAGAATTACCATATGACAATTTCTCTATTAGGTACACAGTGATTTCAAACATTTTTGAATAAATTCCATTATCTCTTAACTCCTTTTACCAAGACATTTTTGAAGCCTCTGGGTTACACTGAGTTGAGTTGAGAAATGAAGACAGAGACTGGATTAAAGTGAAAGAGGAAAGATTTACTTTAGTTCAGAAAGCAAGGAGCAAGTCGGGGCTATAGTCAGTTGCCAATGCAAGCCTCTGAAAAGAGGGGGCTTACAGTTGTGTACATGTACACAAGGAAGGAAGTGAAGGGGATTATGAACATGTAACACATTTCCTAGGAATGGTCATGAATATTCATTGGTATGGGGCTCCAACAAGATATGGTTTATCAGACCCTGTGGTAGGCTGGGTCGTCTAAGGTGTCCTCAAACTGCGGCTCGCTGAGGACATTTATCTGGCCTGCCAGGTGTTTTTTACTTCAAAATAAGATATGTGCAATGTGCATAGTAATTTGTTCAGTTTTTAAAAAAAACTATAGTCCATCCCTCCAACGGGTCTGAGGGACAGTGAACTGACCCCCTGTTTAAAAAGTTTGAGGACCCCTGGTAGAGAATTAAAATCAGTCACATTTAGATTTGTCTAACAAAGAGCTTTCGATTGCGAAGCGTCACAGCCCACTGCAACTAAGTCTATGGATCTGAAGCCAGCTGGAACCCTTGTCAAACTCACGTAGCTGCAGGCTGAGGAAAGAAATGTGAAGCAGGACTCAGGAAGATGCATCCAGTAGATGCAGTCACGTGGATTCAAGGTCAATGGAAACATGGCAGGGTGTTGATGGCCTGATTGATAGGTTGGACTCCACCCCTACATGTGCATACAAATTCAAGTTCACAAAAATCTAACTACCACAGACCCCTCACTTTCAAATATCTTCCCAGTTGATCTGGTGATGTCTTTCCTGTGACTTTTGGAAAGTACTTGACAACGTACTTGTGCTCTAGAGTGATCTGAAGTCTGAGACTAACTATTCTTTCCCGTTCTGATCATAACCAATATTAATTTGCTCTGATGGGGTACTTTTTCAGAGGGAAAAGGGCTCAGCTGACACAGGTTATCTGGAAGGGAAAAACAGGTCATGCGGAGAACACGTGAAATATAAATTATAGCATCCTGTGACAACATCTCACTCTATGAGGGTAGGTTCCTTGAGCAATTGGAGTTTGGCTATGGAATTTACAACATTACACAGAGCTGAAAAGATCGGGAAGTAGTCCCATCACGACAAGTGTATCACTCAGAGAACTTGTCTACAGCCATCCACTGAGCTCAGATACATATTTAAACACATTTTGTTTGGAATAAACATTTGTGCGTGTGAACTGGTACCCAATACTTTCTTACCCACCTCCACAAACTTTGGATTACCTTTTAATTGAGCAAGATTATTGATTTAACCTTAGCTGTTTCTTTTCCTCCTCCTTCCCCTTCCTCTTTCTTCTCTTCCTCTTCCCCTCCCTCTCTCCCTCCTTCCATCCCTCCTGTCCACTTTTCCTCTCTTCCTCTCTCATCTTTCCCCTCTTTCTCTCCTTCCCTTTCTCTCTCTTAAAGATCCATCCCTAAGGTCAAATCTTCTAGTAAAATAAGTTATGTGCTTTAATAACCATGCCAAAGTACCAGAAGGATAACTTCCTATCCTTCTTAGTGTGGGTTTGAAGGACGTATCACTTATTCTTATTGCAAATCCCTTCTAAAATATTAAATATGGAAAGGGAAATAATTATGTTCAGAATTTAAAATAAGATACAGCATCATATACAAATACCTTGTCTTCTAACGAAAGGCCCTTGTCATCGGGTAACTTGTTTCAAATGCAGTGTTTCCTCAAGGTGGAGAAGAGTCATACCAGACTCCAGTAGACCAAGTGCAAGTTGCAGTTTCACCATCTGTTCAGGTAGTTGACACTTGTTCATTAGAGTCTGACTAACTGAACCCAATGACTTTTTATCACGTGGGCAGGAGTGGATGTTATTTCCATCTTTTCAGTATTTAGGCAACCTTCAAGGGGAGAAAACGTCCATAATTTTACGCAGAAGTATAAAACCTTCCAAATGTTTCTACCTGGAAGAATAAGTGGGATATGTGAGTAGTCTTTAACTGGGCAATTAAATACTTAGCCAACCTATTTATATGTTAGCCTTGGGCTCAGTAGGAGTTAATGTTCACCAGCCAGAAAAAAATACGTTGTTAAATTTTACACCGTCTTATGCTATCAAAACCTTGGTATGTGTGATATTGAAACTTTCACTTTCAATGGTACCTGCGATCCTAGTGTATAAAGCAGTCTGACAGTGAGCTGGGGAAGTTACACAGGTATCAGGGAGGATAGTCAATCTATACAGATTTGCATGAACGCCTATTCCTTTCCTGCTAGAAGAAAATTGGATATTAGGGAATGAAGTGGGGTTCTTCTAAAGTGTACCATACATTTTGTGAAAGCCCCATTTTGTATTGGTGCAGTAGGGAAATTCCCAGAAGTCACAGTACATGGTCATTTACAGGGAAGTGTCCCTCATAAGTTACTTATTGCAATAGATTTCTGCAGGTAGCATTTTCTTGTTTAATTTTCTCATAATTCTTTACTGCCTATCAGCTTATTATTGTTAGAGAGCTAAGTCTGACAAGAGCAACTTTTAAGTCATCAAAATTTAAGTGATAATGTGTGGCTGGCTTAAGAGAAATATAATATAAAACCATACTTTGACTAAAAGATTAGCACATACCCTCAAACTTTGCTTTTTTATTTTATATATTTCTTCTGTGAAGTTATCCCCAAATTTTATCATCTCCAGAAACAGTGCCAAGTATTATAACATGATGTTCTGTTGGCATAATCTTAATAGGTTAGTCATTTTCTTCTGCTTGCTAGTGCATCAACAAAAATAACAAATAACTTGTGAATTTTCAAAAAGGAAACCTAGGGAATATAGAATGTATGCCTATAATATTATTAATCAATTCTGACAAAGCAGAAGCAAAATAATAAACATGAGATAGTGATTCTCAGTAATTTGAATATGGAAGACATACGGTATTAACATTATACGTGTACATTCTATTTATATGTTTATACCACACACATGCACACACAGAGTGTAAAGTCAAGTGGAGCCATGCAGTCGCAGTTCCATTCTATCCTATAGCATTGGTAGGGTTCAAATCAACTAGAGGGCACACAATGAGATGACGGTGATCAGTTACATTAGAACCATGTGGGGGGAAGGGGGGAAAAAAACCACTTGCAAAGTTTGTGATTTAATTGGTCTAGTAGGGCTCAGGATCAGAATGGTCAAATGTCCCAGGTGAGTCTCCTGTGCAGCCAGGTTTATGTAAGGCAGTGCTAGGATAGAGCATTTTGTGTTTGAATCACCTTCTAGTTTCTTTCTTCTTTATGCATTTCTTTTCCTGTTCTGTGTTTTCTTTTCTTGTCTTTTTGTTTCCTCCCTTCCTTTTTAAGTTTTCCATCTTTTAATTTTCGTGTTGGCCATCCTACATGAATGCGAGGGCAGCTAGAGGCAGGATAATTAGATCAGACTCATAACAGCTCCACTTTTTCCATGTGCTTTTCAGTTTGATTTATCTTGTCAGTTCAAAGATTTTCTATTAATAATGATTAAATCTAGATCTCAAAGATTGTGAGTTTAACTTTTTTGATTACCACAGCGAAAGTGGTAATATGTCATCAAAAGCTGTGAGGATGAAGTGCTGCATTTTTCCTGAAACAGGCGTGTCGTGACTATCAGGGTCCAGACAGATTGTGCACAGTTCATCATTCTCTCACAGCATGGCTGAAACACAGCTGTCAGTGGGGCTACCTTCAGTGGAATGAAGACGTGTCTAATTGGACAGAGGGTGAATACCTGAACTCTGCACAGCCCAACCCCTATCTAGGCTGTTTATTCTTTGCATGGTCACCATGCAGATTGAGAAGGAGAAAACTGTTCCGAGTTTTCAGAGCCACTCAAGTGACTAATCATCTGTCTGCAAGAAAATATTTACTTCAAAAATGACCTCAAACACGTCTATTTAGAAGAGTGGTGATTTTCTCTCTCTCTCACTCTTGTTTGCGTGGCTGCAAAATATACAGATGTCTTCAGATAAAGAAATTTACTGAGAAAAAATTAAGTTCTTCCTTCAAAGCTTTCAATTGCCTCTCCCCTTGCCAATCTGTTTCCTTGACCGAAGGAATTATAATTTGTAAATGATAATATTTTGTGGGAAGACCATTCTGACAACCTGCAAGTGTCAGAGAACTGGATTTTCAGAGGGTGGAAAACCCTTTGGTTCATAGGATTTGGCAGGGAGAGGGAACAGCTCTCACCAATTCCTCCAGGGTATCATCTGTTTCAGCAGTCAGAAGAAGTGCTGGCTCTCTTGTGAATAGGAGGTTCTTATTCATCCTGTCAAGTATACTCTTGGAGACATCGTATCCAGAAATAATACCTGCTTCCAAGGAAGTTTTCTTCAGGTGAAAAGAAATATTGTATAAAAATACTTTAATTTATAATAATTAAAATTATACAACCTAAAAAACAAGATGGAACAGAAAAGCAGCTGATCCAGCAACATATTCAGAGAGAAAAAAATAAAACAGAACAGTTAAAAATGAATTTATTTAATGCATGTGCTAAAAAATAAGTCAATATTTGTAAATGTCACAATTTATACATCTGCCCAATCAGGTTAACACTCTCTCAAAGGCATAAAACCAGTCACTTTTGAGGAATCTTAGGTTCACTGTGACAGTGGGTGCATCGGTGTCAACGCTGCTCCATGTTTTTCCAATAACGGTTTCTTACTTTGATATTTGAAGTACGGTTTCCAGGCCTTTCTTCAGAAGTGTTCTCTATGAACTCAAACTTCCAAACTTCTGGTTTGTATTCAAGGCCCATAACTCTTTGCATTGCTCAAGTTATCTCTCAAACCCTTAGTGTCATTAAGTTAAATAAAAAAGTCATAGAGCACGTTTGAAAACGAGGGTTTCGTGTTCTCCATTAGCCTTTCTAGATCTACTGTCCATCCTGCTCTGCCCTTTTTGTGTCAAAGGTCTGATCGTATGGACACATTGGACAGACTTCCTTGGCTTTGGATGTAGCTGGCTTTAATCAGAGGCGTTGACAGAGTAGCAGGAGATGGAGAGAGAGAGAGAGAGAGAGAGAGAGAGAGAGAGAGAGAGAGAGAGAGAGAGAGAGAGAGAGAGAGAGAGAGAGAGAGAGAGAGAGAGATTTCTACCAGTTTTTTCCCGTCTGGGTGTGGTTTGGCTAACTTCCTTTAGGCTGCCCTCTCTTCTTAAAATGTTCTGCTGATTCCAGGCATTATCCCTCTCCTGCATCTTCAAATCACTGGTGTTAGCAGTTTGGATGCTTTACCACCCCCTAGTGGTTTCTGTCAACTCTGCCACCACTCCTGCGTGGCGCCTTTAGCATTCTTCTACCACCCCTTTTGGGTAGAGTTGAAAATGGTGTAACATAGATGGCTAATGGCATTTTTGATGAGCAATCAACCAACAGCGGCATTCTTAAGATTTTTTTACATACCCATTACTGAGGGAGATAGAAGAAAGGTACCCCAAAAAGTGTCCTAGTCAACAACAACAGTTAAATTTCTGTTACGATGTGTGATTTTTGTTCTCTACATGAAAAAGAGACCAGATTTGCAGGTGCTTACAAGTAGGTTCTTTCCTCTTGAACCTTTAATGTCAGAGTTTAGAAGCTACTTCCACAGTGGTCATTGATGCTGCTAGCATCAAGTTGTGCTTTGTTCAATCCTTGGGGATCTTGTGTATGCAGCCCATTCTCTTTATTATTGTATTAATTTTGTACAATCTATGTAACTAGTTATTTCACATGTAAACATTAATTATTATATACATTTTAACTTTAAAGGGTTATAGTTGCTTATATTAATAGTGAGTCTTAACGTGTCACCATAGAGAAAAAATGGTTACTTTAGGCTCTGTCTTCACTATGTTTCTGGTAGCCTGATATTATTGATGCTTTCTCTGGCTCTGCTTCTCACTCACTCTTTTTGCTGTTCGTTTAATTTTTTTGTATTATTTTTGAATTGTTTGGGTTAGTTTTGATTTATGACTGGTAGCTGACAAGAAATGTTCACTAAAATTATGACATCTATATTCATACCCATTTGTACCATCAGAATGTGGTAAAGTGAAATTTTAATTTGGCTCTGCACCCATGTCTGTGTAGCTGACATCAGATGATTGGATGAGACCAGGCAAATATAGTGTGTGACATGCTAATAGAGAGAACTTGTCAGTTTCAGTTGCCACTCTTCTGGCTATAAGAATGAACCATCTCAGAAGCAAGAAGAGATACAACTTCATGGACAGTCGAAGAAGAAGAGTAGCAAAAATGTGAAATTCCACCTCAAGAGCCAGAGTCCATGCCAAGGTGAGACCTGAGGCCAGGACATGGAGACCATGAAATAGAGCAGAGTGTGTTAGACAAGGTTCTCTAGAAAGAAAAAATAGGACACTTATGATTATGTATGTAGATAGATAGATAGATAGTTAAATAGATAGATTTATACAGCACAAAGGAATATAACAGCTAATTAGTCCACACAGCAGTACATAGGGTTCAGTGCAACTCAACTCAGTACATAGGGTTCAGTGGAACAGTTAGTATACTGAAAGTCCTTCTACTCATGAGAGCTTCTGGGTCCAAGGTCATAAAGAACTCCCCAGGAGGCCATAGGTGCAGATTGGGATAAGAAAAATACTGTGACAGAAGTGGAGACTGTGGGCGTTTGGGCTACTTTTTCATGCAGTTTACTTGTACCTTCAGGTCCTGCTCTAGCCTGATCTCATACATACCACTCCCAGTATCAATTGTGTTAGGCAAGGTTCTCTAGAAATACAAAACCAGGACACTTAGGATTATATATATGTATTGATAGATAGATAGATTTATGCTGAATGAAGGAATATAATAACCCCTTAATAGCTATTATAATAGAATATAAGGACTATATACAAACCAGGAGATATATATGTATATATGTATATGTATATACACACACACATATATATATATGATTGTTAGATAGATAGATTTATGCAGCATGAAAGAATATAATAGCTAATTAGTCCACACAACAGTACAGAGGGCTCAGCTTAACTCACTTCCGTGGAACATTTAATATACTGGAAGTCCACCCACAGACATCAAGCAGCAGAGCAGGTCACCAACAGTTAGCAGCTCAGGAGAACCCGGATGTGATAGTAAATTCAAGCAATGTGAAGCACAGGATCCATCAGCTCAAGCTCAAGCAATGTACCCGCCAGCAGAATGGCAAAGCAAGTCTTGAAGGAACCTCAAGCCTTAGTGATGTGATCCATGGGTTAGCTGTCCTACAAGTAGTGCAGCTCACAAATAGAAGCAGAGAACTAGCTAAAGCAGAGGCATGCTAGTCTGATTACTATAGAGCAAGAGAGAGCGGGGAGGAGTCCATACAGTCATTTATCTCTTTGTCCTCCAATCACGCTGTGACCTATTAATCCAACATGTTCATATTGGCCAGGTTGACACAATAAACCTACCTATCGCACAGAGGCACATGGAGGAAACTATGAGACTGTGAGGCAGAGGAGTGAGTGCACTTCCTGGTCCATGGAAACAAAGGCTAAGATACAAGATAGACAAAAGGCTGAGGCCCAGAGAGAGAGACTTGACTACTGGCTGAGAAGAGACATTGATGGGTTTTCTGATCCCAGAGTGTGGAAAACTGATATCGACTCTAGCAAACTCCCATAATTGTCAATATTGTCTGTGAGTTCTCTGTGGTCATTACCAGGGTTTATTGAACAAAACAGAGAGATAGCATACCAAGGTATTAAGGATTGTTGTCAGAACAGGGTAAACAAAGAGGCTGGGGGCATATTTACCTTTGCCATGTGGCAATCAGCTTCCAGTTTATGTGACAATGAATCCTGTGTAGCCAGAGGAGGTCACATGTAACCTCTCAGCCATTGAATCACAAGGGAAAACATCTTTAAAAATGTATTATATCTTATCTTTATTGATAAAAATTTATTAAGCAATAAATTTTAAAATATAGCTCATATTGGATTAAGTAGACTGAATTATGATTCATTTCTGTAAATGGAAATTGTTTGGTTAATTTTGGCACAGGCAGAACAGAAATCTGGATCTCAGGTAATATTATTATGGTTTCTCTCTTGTTTTCCTTCCTAGCACTTCTTTGAATTTTGGTGTGTGGTTATAATTCTTTTCTCTTAATGATGACTCAAACCTTCTTCAATTTACATTTTTCCCTATGATTTTTTATCTAAGAGAATGAAAAGCTCTTTTCTGATACTTCTGTTACACATTTTCCAAGGAAACCAATGGGTCCCTGGTGCCACTAGAGGGATACAGGGCTTTAGACCACATCAGGTGACATTGTCATAAAGGTGACACCCAAGTATTTGTGTATAATTTTCTTTTACAGTATTGCTGTTAAAGGTATTAAAAATGTGCCCAAAGTTAGTTTTAGCATCAAAAACTTTTTTGTATGCCCAGCTTACCTGTATCAATATACCTACAATTCTACAATTCGATACAATACTAATATTTCGAGCCTCCTAGTGCACTCAGGACAGAGCTGTCATCATGTACTATTTCAATGATGCTTCAAACAATGCTGTTTCATCTCCACAGGTTATAAGCATATGCAGTTGTTTTCATTGCTGCTGGTTTGCTTATAGAAGCTGAATTTGTCAAATTCTCTGGTGTTTTATCTAAAATATTGTAGAAATAGTATTTATGAATTTATACCAGTAACTTCTTTGAGAATGAATTACCCACTCAAAGAAAAGAAGAAAGATATTTACAGGCTTCCTTCCACTCAGTTGCTAACAATTTTGCTAACAAGATTGTAACAAATAATGTTGTCAGTTTATGAAACAAGTGTTTTAGTATTCATATAATTTTAAAAAATTACATGAAAGTTGTAAACCATATTTATAACATAAATATTATGTTATAATATTGATTAAAATTGACAACAAACATTACTAAAGATGTTTTTGGTCAGCTGTGGGAGGAGGTCAATGGTGGGTGAAGCTGCGAGTTTCCACACAGAATGACACCAACCCGAGTGGCGCAGGTCTGCGTGACTTTGGGGGCCAGTGTCCACCTCAAAGGAACAGTTGTTATAAGGAGAATAGACTCTTCTCTTTGTTCATTCTTGACCCCCTGTACTTATGGGGAAAGGGAAAAGGAAAGAGGATATCACAGAGGGACAAGAATGATGGTGTAATAGATGAAATTTTACTGCCCAGATCTAACCTACACCAAAGCCCTAACTCATGGGCAAGTTTGGGGAAGCAGGGTTTTTCTTTGGAAATGTTCTCAATTAAGTTGAGGTCCTACAAGAGTACAGTGTATCTTACTCTCCTTTGAATGGCTTCCTGGAAAAGAGAAGCATGTTCCTGGAGGCATTTTCATACAAAGGGAAGACCCCACGTGAACAGACATTTGCATACACACAAAAATAAGCCAAAGTTGGCCCGTTATTGCCATGGGTGAAGGAGGAAGAGTTTTTTTCTTAGGGGGCATAGCGTTTATGGTCACGGTGGTAGAATAATTGGGGAACGAATATCAATAATGGTTGCACAGCATGAATAGTATTATCATTGGCACTGCATTTTATATGTAGAAGTTGTCGAGTTGGAGATTTTTTTGTATATAGTTATGCCACAATTAAACGATAATAATTACACTAATAACAATGATTACAAGGAAGAATAAATTGTTCTAAAATTGATTGTGATAATGATTGTACAGCTTCTCAAGAGATGATTGAACTATTGAATTGTATGATACATGGTGATGTGCCAATAAAACTGTGTCCAAAAACAGGAGCAGCCAGGATTGCTGACAATCAACAGAAGCGAGGAGAGAAGCCCTGGACAGTTCCTCTCTGCATCCCATCTGCTCAATCCTCTGACTTGGTCTTCTAAACTCTAAAACTGTGAGACAATAAAGTCTTCATGTTTTATAAGTTACCTTACTGTGTAGGATGCCCTGGTGGCATGGTGGTTACACATTAGGCTTCTAATCACAAGGTCTGCAATTCAAAACTATCTGACCCTCCTTTGGAGAAAGAAGTGGCCTTTTTACTCCCATAAAGAGTTACAGTCTCAGAAGCTGACACACACACTTCTACCCAGTCCTGCAGAGCTTTTATGAGTCGGCATAGGCTTGATGGCAGTGGGTTTGGTTTATTGGTTGACTGTGTAGTGTTTTGTTAGTGGAACCCTAGGAAACTAATACAGATGATGCATTCAAAAGAATCAGAACCTGCGAAATGTTTTACAAAACAACACCCCTTATGGAGGAGTCTTGGCATCTAATTGGGCCACAGAGTCAGAATGGGAGATTGGCTCCGTGCTGCTCCCCATTCTCTTACCTGCGGCTGAAATGCTATGCTAACTTATCCAAATCTACTCTCCCCCATGAACTTCCCGAGTGACCCAAATGAAGCACAAATCTCTAATTTACTCTTGGAAAAGTGGGGTCAAAGATCATTTGGGTACTCCACTCTCTCTGTCGTAGCTTGGCCTCTGTCACTAATATCAAGACCTGAGTGGTGATCGCAAGTAACATTCCCAAGTCTCTTTTCCTTCCAAGAATTATCTTGGGAACTTTCAATTAAGATGGCCTCTGTCCAAAAAATAACTCTTAGTACTATTAGGATCTCAAAAGTGAAAGAGCAATTTTCTTGATACTTTTATTCCCAGAGGTCTTCTTTAATAAATGTGCATATAGATTAAAATTCTTCCTTGGCTAAAAAGAAACCATTTGGAGAGGTAAACTTAATTAATCCACAAATTCCAGTCATAATAAATTCATAGTGAATTTTCTCATTTGCCTCTCAATAATTGTTTATGAAACAAAAGCACAATACATATTTTGAAGTATCTTTTTAAAACAAATTTTGCAAAGTGCCACTTGGCAAACTTTTCTGTGATCTTCATAATTAGCTCAAATAAAACATGAATATACAAATATTAATTACTCTATGTCAGCCATTGTGACAAGGATAAGGAAATAAATGGTGGCCCAAAGAGTTTGCCCCTTACTTTTGGAAGACTACATTTTAGCATAAGAAATGAGCAGTCTGAAAGTACAGCAATAAACAATTTAAATAATTACAGATTATGGAAAGGGTCAAGATGAATCTAGACAGCGTGTTTGCTTTCAGAAGGAAAAAACACGGGTTGCAGATACCTCTTTACTAAGTGTAATTTTAAAAAAAATCTCTAAGATGAAATTGGTTTAAAGCTGTCACCTGAGTGTGTTAGTTATATAATCGTTTGACAATTTGAGGATTAAGAGTTTAGGGGTGAAGTCTAGCTTGTCAATCAGATCATAGCCAATGCGGCCTCTGTGAGGGTATGGCCCTCCCCTGAGGATTCTGGGAATTCCTATTTTCCTCCGTGGAGGTGGAAGACACACTCTCTCTCTGTTCACTCCCTGAGAGATGCTCTACTTAAAAGACACATGGCACTAAGATAATAGACCCCATGCCCTGGGAACTGAAGAAGCCACGTGGAGACCCCTGCCAGTGCTGAGATGTTTACACTATCACTGGATCCATAAGACTTTCCACCCACTGGCTTGTGATCGTCCTGAATTTGGCATCATTGCATGTGTTTCATGAGACTGAAGAAGATTTTATGCATTGGTATCAGACATATTGCTAATATCCATGTTATGGACTTGATCTGGACTAGGCTGGGATGTTTTCTCAATATTCTCAATAATTAATTGCTCTTGTCTAGAAAGTTATTTCTTATACACATGTGAGTATCCATGCATTTGTTTCTCTAGTCTACCCCAACTAGATTAAAAGATGAGATTCTTTGGAAAACAAAGTTCTGGGCAGAAAGAACTAGAATGCAAGAAAAAGGGTAAAGACGGGGCTTGATTTTATTGTAGACTTAGGAGAACACTGAATGATGAAATAAAGTAGCTCTGAGGGAAATCAATACAAGAACCATAGACAAAAGATGGACGAGCCAACATAATATGGGCCATTATGAGGTTGATTTTATTCCATGACTTTCTGAGTGCATTTTCTAGTTTGTGGCAACCAGATATCTCTTAATATAATGATCTATATACCTCCCTGCTCTTCAATCTTCTAATATGGCTGAGGCAAGATAATGTGGCAGGTATGTTCCTAATATGCTTTGTGTTGTTGTTCCTAATATGTTATCATGTTCATTTTAACAGTATCTTGAACGAAGCATATTTCAGAGGTTCTCTCTAGATCTTAATTTTAAACAATATTTAAAACTCAATTGTTTCATGTTTTATTGAAATAGTTTCTTTTTCACCTAATATCTAAATCTTAGTGTCCATCATCAACCATAATTATCTTTTGCTTTTCTGGGAAAGGATTTAGTAGTCTTCTACACTATTAACTGGCATCATATTAATTAAGTAAATATTTTGTTATTAATTATGCTTGATCCCACTGTTGCTATGAGGTTACAACGTGTCTGAAATTCATTAGGCATTTGGAATGGAAATACATATATTTTGTGTGCAATTAAGAAGTTATGGATTAGTAATGTGCTGTTGTTGTTAGTTTCAGTTGAGTTGATTCCAACCCAGGGCAGCCCCGAATGTGCAGAGCAGATTTAAGGCTGTGTCATTTTGGAAATGGATCACCAGGTTTATCTTCTGAAGCAATTCTCAGTAGACTGGATTCAACATTCTCTACAGGAATAATGAAGTACCAGTTTTTGTTTAATTATAAGTAGTCTCTAATTTGGGGATGGGGTTCCATTTGAGATGACTTCATCACTTTATTGTAAACTAGGTCTTATATTATAAGCTGAATACTTTATGTTGAATATAAGGTATTATAGTTGACTAGAAGGTGAATGATATAAGTTGAATACCTCATTTCCCAGTTTCCATTATTATTATCTTTTAGTTTCAGTATCTTTAGATATATGAACTTTGTCTTTGGGGATTGATACATTATATAAACTTGCAGATATGTTTAGTTAACCTGTACATAAATATATTCATTTCATAAATATTTACTCCACTGATCTAGAAGAGTTAGACAACACTAGCATTTTGTCCATTATTGTAATTCTCCTTCTGGAGCAGTCTGCACCATGTGCATTATCTCTAGGAATGGGGGTGGTGTTTGAGGCAGAAAATTTCCAAGACCTTCCTTTATGGGATTTTTTTCCCCTCATTGGAACATCCCTCTGCTTCAGAAATCTAACAATTTTTAAAAAGCAAGCAGTTTTTGGATTCAATTTTTCAAGCAACCTAATCCTCTGGCTTAGTTTAGGAAATATTACAACTAATGATTTACGATAATTTAATATTCTCTCCTTCCTTCTTCTCATTATTTGGTACTGTTTCATCATTATTTTCCTCTTAAAGATCCAAGACTTGATTTATCAATTCTCTTTCTTCGTGATCTACACCATCTTCGACATAGGCAATAGGAAATTCTAAATTCAGCAATATGTCCACCTATTTCTTCTTTAATAATAGCTGGATCAAATGCTCAAAACATGTTCACATAACTCAGCAATTCTTATACGTAGCCCTTTGATGTGCTTTCCCATAACAACCTTCCAGGAAGATGCAATGTTCCTGATACAATAATAATAATAATAAAGTGTGGTTCATCTTAAATCCATTACATTATAAGTTGGGGACTCCATGAATTATTAGGCATCTACACACTAAACCACTACTCATCGTTGGTAGTGTGGTTGCTTGCATTTTGCTGCTTCTGTGTTGCATGTCTTGCTTTCATAGAGACAGGATAGAAATGCCATGTGAGATTCCAAGAGTGTAACTTTTTACGGAAGTTGAAAACCCCTTCTTTCTCCAGAGGAATGACTGGTGGCTTTGAACTGCTTACCTCTTGGTTAGCAGCCCACTGCGTAATCACTACACCACCAAGGTTCATAAACCTCAAGACACTTTTATAAGCAATGATCCCAGTTATTTAGTTCATCACCAAAGATCTGAGGTTCCTGGGAATTTCACCATCATATCAAGGTAGGTTTGGAGGTAGTATTAACTAAACTGATTGCCCTTTCCAAAGCTTAAAAACACAAAACAAAAGAAGACAGAGGAGCAAAATCAGGACAGCAAAGTGGATACCTAATGATTTCCTATCAACCTCTCATGAAATTATACTTGTTTGGCGAGATGAATGAGGCAGGAATATTGTCATAGTGGAGAAGGATTCTTTGGTGAAGCTTTGTGATGAGGGTTTTTCTGCTAACAATTTCTCAAATATCTTCATAATAAACTAATGGTTTTATTCTTCTCTCCTCAAGGAAATCAACACACACACTGCCTTGAGTACCCTTCAGCATATGGCGGTGCCTTGTCTGCGTTCGCTTTGACTAGACCCCTTCCACTGCTTGGCAGTCATTGTTTAGATTGTGCTTTGTCTTGAGAATCCTACTGGTATGGATGTTTCATTTTCTGTCACCATGATTCAAAGAAACATCTCGGGATATTTAAACTTATCTTTAAGTCTGCAGCTGATCTGGGGCAATAGTTTTTCATAATCTGACTTGGCAAGGATTTCTGAAGAATATGCATGTGTATGTATGTGTTTATGTGTTACCACCACTTATCTGCCAGTTTGTACTACAGTGATGGCTTGCTTGCTGCTGTGATGCTGGAAGCTATGACACCGGTACTTTAAGTACCAGCAGGATGCCAAACACAACCTCAGTGGTTGACACCCACCAGCTTCTCCATGGGTGCTCTGGTGGTGTAGGAGTTACCCACTGGGCTGCTAACAATAAAATTGGCATTTCAAAACCACCAGGTACTCCCTGAGAGAAAGACTAAATTTTCTACTCCTGTAAACAGTTATAGCTTCAGAAACCCACAGGGGCAGTTCTACCCTGGCATTATAAGGTCACTAGGACTCAGCATCAACTCAATGGCAGTTAATGTCATGAAAGTACTCTTGTAGAGATTTAAAGTTCTGGGAAACCCAAAGGGGAAGTTCTACCTTGTCCTACAGGGTCCATGTGTTACACCGGGTTTTTTAGAGAAACAAGTCCAGTGACATCATCTATGTTTAAGAAAAAGCTTTGGGTCAACAAATATTCTTATATTTAAAGAAAGTATCCCAGTCCCATCCATCTCCAGTCCATATGTCTGATGCTAGTTCATAAGTCCCTCTTCAACCTCATGGAGTTTCATGCCAGTAATGCAGAATGGCGACACAGGAAGATCACAAGCTGGTGAGTGCATCTTCTAAGGTCCTGGATCCAAGGTCACTGGAAAAATGACAGGACTCCTACAGCTCTCAGATGGGTGGCCCACATGGAGCCATCCTGGAGGCAAACAGATTCCCAGTGAAGTTCCAGTGAGGAGAAAGGGGAAGTGGAATAAAGAGATGCAGTTCTCAGAGTCCCTACTCTCATACAAAAGGCTCCAAGGCGTGTCATCAGGCTAGCACCTGATTGACAGGTGTGACTCCACCCCTTGCCAGGAGCATCTAGTTGACATGAAAGCATCCTACTACTATAGTCCCTACGAGGGAGAAACTGACTCTGTGGAAGTGAGTGAAGAGGAAGTCATAGGCTGTACACTTCTGAGGGATAAGCCACATAAAACCAGATGGCTAGCAGCAGATTCTAGAGAGACAAATTAAAAACGTTATGAAATGCAACAGAACATTATCATATATAATGCTAGTGTATGAGTCCTCAGATCATAAGGCCCTTAAAATACAACTGAAGAAGAGCTGCATTTTCAAAATAGAGTAGACCATAATTACATGCAGGAAGTAAAGTTTTAGGGACATTTACTTGCTAATAGGGTGCAGATTTTAAAAGAGAAGAAATAATCAATTATAGAAAGATAGACTACAAAATATGAATCTAATAAAGTTGGATGCCATAAAAATGAAACAATATACATAAAATTAATATCCTGGGCATTAGTGAGATGAAATGGACTGATATAGGCCATTTTGAGTAAGACAATCATATAGTTTTGTGAGATACAGAAAGATTTCTACCAAGTTGTCTTCCTCAAATATATGCCAAACCCAAGATGCTGCTTGCTACACATGGTAAATGACTGTACACTAGCAGGTCAATGAAAGTAGGTCAGAGGTTACTCTCCGTAAGGGTATCTAGAGCAAACAGACTGTATATTCTGACTCACATTAAGTAGTGCCCACTCCCTTCTGATATTGCTCCCTTGAAAGAGTGCCCAAAGGCAAGCCCAGGACCACTCAAGTCTGACTAAAGTTAGGCTGCTATATTGAATCTAGGGTCTTCCAATCTTGCCACATATGTACCCCTATTCCCTCCCTTTACTATTGTGTTTATACCCCTAGGTCATCCCCCTCCTATTGCTTATATTGCCTGCCTATGTTACAACCCCTTCCTATGATGTAGGTCATTATATGTAAACAGGGGCTTGCATGCCCCCAAAGATATATAAGCTTTGGTTAGAAATAAAACTTCACGAGAGCTCTCTCCTGTCCTCTCCTCCTGCATCCCCACATGTACCACCAGAAGGAGCTGAGCTGAGGATGCTACCATGAAATGTGTCTGACTTTTATTTTACTCCCTCTTTCCCATCTCTCCTATGTCTCGATGACTTTTATATATCTTAACTGTACAATTGCGTCCACTGAACCTGTGATTAGCTGTGGGGCCTGGCTGCCCCCACATAGTTTACTATGTTTGGGAATGATAGATTCAAGAGGAATTATATCACATTCATCTTCACAATGAATATTTCAATATCTACCTTGAAATGAAATGTTCTCTGTGATAGAATAATATCTATTTATATAGAAGGAATCCAGTTAATACAACTATTATTCGGTTATTCAAACCAACATTTAAAGTCAAAGAAATTGAAGGATTCTACCAACTTCTATACTCTTAAATTGATCAGATATGCAATCTGGATGCAAGGGTAATTATAATCTACTAGAATGTAAAACTTGAAAACAAAATGGGAAGAACAATAGTTGGAAAATAACACACTGGTGTTAGAAACAAGTCAGGAGATTACATGATAAAAATGTGCTAGACCAACAGCTTCTTTATTGAAAATACATTTTTCTGACAACATAAATGGTGATGCTACATGGAGACCTTCCCAGGTGGAATATACAGGAATCAAATTGACTACATATGTGGGGAAAGACAATGGAGATATTTAATATCAAAGTCAGGTGAGGAGCTGACTCTGGAACAAAGGATTACTTGCTTATATATTAATTCAGGTTGAAGTTAAAGAAAATGATTACTAGTCCACCAGAGCCAAATATGAACTTTATTGTATCCTATGTGCATTTAGAGCATATCTCAGGAACAGATTCGATGCTCTGAATGCTAATAACAGAAGACCTGGAGAACTTGAGGAAAGCAAAGGTCATTAAAAGCACAGGAAATAAAGAAAAGAACAAAGTTAATGTTATAAAAGACTCTGAAACTTGTTCTTACTCATAGAGAAGCTAAGGTTAATGGAAGAAACGAAGAAATAATAGAACTGAACAGAAACTTTCAAAGGGCAGCTTGAGAAAACAAAGTACTATAAGGAAATGCACAGAGTCCTGGAGATAAAAAATGTAAAAGAAATAATATGTTCAGCATTTATCAAGCTAAGAGAATTGAAGAAAAACTCAAGTTTCGATTTGCAATATTGAATCATTCAATGAGTAAAACACTGAATAATTTTGGAGCATCAAACAAAGATGGAAAGAATACAGAAAGTCACTGTATGAAAAAGAATTGCTCAACATTCAACCATTTCAAGCGATACCAAATAATCAATAAACAGTGGTACTGAAGGAAGAAGTCCAAGATTCAATGAAGGTGTTAAGTCTAAGATGTTATTAGCAAAAGCAAGGTTCCAGTAATTGATGGAATGCCAATTGAAATGTTTCAACAAGCAGATGAAGCATTCACTCATGTAGGCAAGAAATTTGCAAGAAAGCTACCCAGCTAATGAACGGAAAGAGTTAAATATGTGTGCTCATTACAAAGGAAGGTGATTCAATAAAACAAAATTTATAGAATGATATGATTAATATCACGTGCAACTAAAATTTTGTGGAAGATAATTCAACAGTTGTTGCTACAGTAGATTGACAGGGAGTTTCCTGAAACTCAAGCCAGATTCAAAATGGACATGAAAAGAAAGATACTATTGATCAAGTCAGATGGATCTTGTCTGTAAACAGAGACCGCAGGAAAGATGTGTTTTATTGACTAGGCAAAGGCATTCAATTGTGTGGATCATAACAAATTATAGATAACACTGAGAAGAATAGAAATTCCATAGTACTTCATTGTGATCGTGTGGAACCTGTTTCTCTATCAAGAGGCGGTCTTTGAAACAGAATACGAGAATACTGTGAGGTTTAAAATCAGGAATGGTGTACATCATGGTTTTGTCCTTTTACCACATTTATTCAGTATCTAACAAAGTTTTGAAGCTATGCACCAGTTCAAAAGGTTTGCGACATTAGGTAAATCTGCTAAGAACTTTTTAGAGTATTGAAAGGCAAGGATGTTAGTGTGAGGACAAAAGGTGTGCCTGACGCATGCCATTATTTTCCACTGCATCCTATGCATGTGAACGTTGGACATTGAATAAGAAGGACTGAAGGAGACTTGATGTGTTTGAAATACAAACCAATCTGTATTGGAAGAAGTATGACCAGAGTACTCCTTAGAGCTAAGGATGGCACCACTTCATCTTACACACCTTGGACCTGTTGTCAGGAGAGGTTGTCCCTGAGGAAGTATATCGTGCTTGGTGAAAAGGAGAGGCATCGGGAATGAGGAAGGCCTTCAAAGAAATGGATGGACACTGTGGCTGCAACCATGGACTCAGGCACAGGAACAATGGTGAGGATGGCGCAGGACTGTGGAGTGTTTCCTTCTGCTGTGCAGAGGGTCACTATAGGCCTGAACTGACTCAATGGTTCCTAATAACAATAACACACTTATTTAATACTTATGCTGAGCAAGTGATAAGAGAAACGTGATGATATGAATAATGTGGCACTGTGACTGAAGGAAGCTTATGAACAACTTCTTATATGCAGGTGACACAATAGTACTTGTCCCCAAAAAGAAGGGATAGAAACACTTGCTAGAGAAGATCAAGGGCTGTGGCCTCCATTTAGATCGCAATGCAATGTTAAGAATGCCCAAATCCTCACCACTGTGTCAATACATAACATTGGAATAAACGGAGAAAAGTTGAAGGTGTCAAGGATTGCATCTTGCTTGGATCCACACTCAGTGCTCATGGAAGCAGTGGTCACGAAATCATAGGATGTATCGCATTGGGTAAAGCTGTTGCACAAGTCATCTTTAAGGTGTTGTAAATCAAGGATACCAGTTGTAGGGCTCGCATATTTCTGACCCAAACGATGGTATTTTCAATTGCCTTGGATGCATGTGAAAGATAGGCAGTGAATAAGGATGTCCACATTTGAATTGATGCAAGTGAATTATGGCACTGGAGAAGAATATCGAAAGCCACATGGACTGTTAAAAAAGCAAACAAATCTATCTTGGGAGAAATACAGCCAGAATGATCCTTAAGCAAGGGTGGGAAGACTTTATTTGATATATTTTGCACATCTTATCAAGAGAAACCAGTCCCTGGAAAAGAACATCATGCTTGGTAAAGTAGAAGAACAGACAAAAAAAGGCAGCCCCTCAAGGAAATGGAATGACACAGAAGCTGCGAAACATTATAACAACTGTGAGGAAGTATATATATATTATATATATTATGTTATATTATGCATATATATACTTCATCAGTAACCACAAAGTACTATAGACACAGCATGATAATCTTTTAAAAATATAACAAAAAAGGTAATTATACTTTTAAATGCAAATCTCAAAAATAGTAGAACCTAATCACTTCAAAATAACATTGATTGAAATGTACTGCTTCTGTCAATATTTTTGGAATTCAATTACAATACTGTACCATATATTGTGTATACTCATATATATTTCACAGGTTTTTTTTTTTAGTGAACCCAACCTAAAAACATTTTTTAATGTACATTTTATTTCTTAGGGTTATTTTTCTTTGTCTTCCCTCAGATCTATTTATTTCTTTGTATACCTTCTACAACTCTGAAATTGACATATATGTGTATGCATGTGTGTAATTGTACATTTTTGTTGTTAAATGCCATTCTGTCAGTTCCACCTTATAAGGATCCTACATACAATGGAATAAAGCATCCTGACAATTGTTAGGTTGAAGCCCATTGTTGCAGCCTCTGTATCAATCCATCTCCTTGATCATCTTCTTGGTGTTTTTGTTTGTGTGTGTGCTGTTATTGTTTTTGTGCTGTTCACATACATTCAGATAGATGACTGATAGGATAGATATATGAACAATAGAGTGGTTTGTAGCAAGGGCATGGTTCATAGAGTTGTAGAGGTGGGTAAGCTGGAAGTCCATAAATCAAATGTCAGGCTAGGGCAGTGCTTCTCAACCTTCCCCATGCTGCAACCCTTTAATATAGTTCCTCATGTTGTGGTGACCCTCCAACCATAACATTATTTTGGTTGTTACCTCATCACTGTAATTTTGCTACTGTTATGAATCAGGCAACCCCTGTGAAAGGGTCATTTAACCTCCAAAGGGGTCACAACCCACAGGTTGAGAACCCTGGCCTAGAGGCTTCTCCTAATATGCACAACTGCCGAGTTTCATAAGTCCATGATCAGCATGCCAGAGAGCAGGTTCCTGGCTAAAGAGGCAAATGAATCCAATGTCAGCAGGTAGGAATGTTCAGGTCCAATGGACCGGAAGTGAGTTGACAAGCCAGATGCAGAACAAGATCCAGCAAAACAGCAAGCAATCTTTTCATAGAATCCACTTATATTGGAAACAAGTCACACTTCTGAGGAAATGACCTTTCAGTTGTTTAATCGTTCATAGCAAATCTCATTATGGACATTATTATGTTATGTTAGATCTCATGATGATGAAGGATTATTACGGGAAGACTTAATTGACAAACTACCACGAACCCTGGCCCAACTGGTTGACACAACCCCTTAACTATCACAGGTGCCAGTGAGTCAGTTCTGATTCAAGGAGATCCATTTACAACAGAACATAACACTACCTGCTCCATACTCACACATATTATGTTTTAGCCTATTGATGTAACCACTGTGCCAATCCACTTTTTTAGGGCTTTCCTATTTTTGGCTGAGCCCTCTACTTTACCAAACATGATTTCCTTCTCCGGAACCGCTTTCTCCTGAAAATATCTAGAGTGAGAAGAAGTGTCATTATCTTAAATTCTAAGAAGTACTTCTGCCCTTCTGAGACAGATGTTTGTTCTCCTGTTAGTAAATGACGTATGTAACGTTCTTCTGTAATACCATAATTCAAATGCTTTGTTTTGCCTGTAGTCGTCTTCATTCACTGTCAGTTTTCATATACAGAGCAGGCAACCGAGAATACCGTGACTTGGATTAGGTATTCACATTTTAGTCCTCACAGCGACATTTTTCGTTTTTTTATTTTTAAGTAACTTTAAAATTCCCTTGCAGTGGATTAACCCAATGTAATTTGCTGTTTGATTTCTTGACTGCTGCTTCTATGAGTATTTACGTGGATTTCACTTAAGACAGTCTAGACAACTTCAATATTTTGTTTACCATGATGTTGTTCTTTGTTTGATTGGAACAGCTGTCTCTTGGTCTATGTTTAGAGTATGCATCAGTCTAATTAATTACCCTGGAATGCCCGTTTCCCACAATGTTGTCCATAATTTGCTAAGATACACACAAATGGTCAATAAAGTTAAGTGACTATTTGGTGTCTCTGCTTTCAGCCAAGACTTACCTATTTTCAGCAATGATATTCCTTATTCCATATCCTACACTGTGTATTTTTAATATAGAAACTATTTTATTACTTACATTTTAAAATGGTCAGTTGAGGGTACTAAATACTTCCTGAAATAAAACTCGATTTAATATCATTCTGATTTTGATTGTAGGCATAACGATTTAATCAGAATAATTCCAATAGTACATCAAAATAGCAGAGTTAAAAAAAAAAGTCCTACAGCATAAAACCCAAATTCCTAAAATATCCTCTAGAATAAAGAGAAACATTTCAGCTATTTTTTTAATTTCGAAAAATATATTAAAACTTCCCATTTAAAAAGGTTACATACAAATGGTTTTAAGGGCATTTTCTTTGAAATCATGGGAGAATAATTATATTCATATTCACAACTCTTTTAGAAACCAGAAATGAAGGAAAATGTTTCACTCTAGTGAAAAGGTACAGCCACAATAACAGAAAAGGTACCTTTGCCTTTTAGTAAAGATGACCATTTATTTAAAATAGTAGAACCCAATCATTTGAAATAATATTATTAATTGAAGTGCACTGTTCTGTCAATATTGTGTACCTGATTTTCATTTCTCAACAAAAAAATCAATAAGGACAGGGGCTGCATCTCTGGAATTCACCACTGTATTGCAAAGTGATGGGGCATAAATGACAATAAATACTTACTGACTTAATTAATTTCATAGTCTCCATAGATGTAAATGGGATTATGTCAATATTCAAAATATCTTCTCAGTATATTAGATAACTACATTTCCCTATTATAAATATTATATAAATCTAACTGTCAATATCATATTTAATAATGAAATCTTGGAAGCAATAAAATTAAGAATAAAATGTAGATATTACTATCACTGGTATTCACATTGCTTAGAGATATTAGTCAATACAGGGAGGGAGGAAACAAAAGCAAATTTCCTTTTGTAAATCAAATTATAACCAAGGAGATATAAATCTTCTAGAACTCATGAGAGATTTTAATAAAATGGTCTAATAAGATATTAAATCCAAACCCCAAAGCATTACTGGGCAGTTGATTCCAACTCATAGCAACTCTGCAGAGACTGAAGAGCACCATGGGGTTTCCAAGGCTGCCATCTTTGCTGGAGCAACTCTCAGACCTCTTTCTTCTGTGGAGCAGCTGGTGGGTGCAAGCCCCTGATTTTGTTTAGTTAGCAGACAAGTCTTTATCGGTTGTGCCACCAGGATGCCTTCACCTCTCTTCCTAGTAGAGTTAAGAAATACTAGAGAATAAACTTGATCATAATGCTAAAGATGTATGTGAAACATCTGTGCTACATTACACATATTTTGAAGGGTTGGGAAAAAAACATTAAACATTTAAATCACTCCTCAACATGGGGTTCCACAGTAGCAAACATAATAGTCCTAGTCATTGTTTAACTACACACTGTGGGTGGTGAAAAAACAAGGATATTATATGCTGGAGAGATACTAAATCATTGCTAATAATTTGAGAGGCAGAGCTTTAGATTAACAGAGATATTGATGTACCAAGATAAACATTTGGAAAAGAAAATGGTGATTTTCATGTGTCAGCTGCTATGAGCTGTCTGTGTCAAAGGGCAATGAAAAGATTCTAGCTCAAGGAAGAATTGACCATTTTGCAAACAAAATGAAAATGGTGACAAGGATGCATAAACTTGAGGTCTTGCAATGTTGGATAAGCAAACTACTTTAACTCCCGACTTAGAACCTTTAGACTTAAAACCTTCAAATGTAACTCTCCTAATGGCTCAGTTTTATGACAAAAGTTCCCGTTTAATAGTGAGTGCTTGAGTTTCTTGGGGATACCTTAGCATCTTATCACAAAGTTGGTGGTTAATACAACAGGAATATATTCTCTCCCGATTGATGGTGAGAACTATGTAGCAAAGTTATTGAAAGACATTCTCCCTCCACATTTCTTGAAAAATCCCTGTTCTCTTCCGAGCTTCTTGCTGTTCATTGCAATCTTTGGCTTTTTCCTATGTCACTGTAATCTCTGATGCCATTGCCACAGAGCTGTGTGTGTTTTCTGTGTCTTTTCAAGTATACCAGCTATTGAATTTAAGGACTACACTAATCTCACTTTAACTTGATTACAGTTGCATCCAAAAACAAAACAAAAGCATCCAAACCTGTTGCTACTGAGTTATAGATTCATGGTAACCCATGTGTTACTGTCTAGAACTGTGCACCATGGAGTTTTCTTGACTATGATCTTTATAGAACTTGATTAGCAGACCTTTCTTTTATGATGCCTGTGAATAGGTTTGAACCACCAATATTTAGGTGAGTAGTACTTTTACTGCAGTTTATCATAAATCAACCCCATCAGGCTTAAGGTAATTCTGTTGATAATAATGTTATTTTAATCTCTGGTAAAGCATTGTTGTAGGAAAGATTTCTTATTTAAAACCAATATATGAATTGTTAAAATATATGTCCAAAACATGGGTGACTTGATCATATCTCCCAGTAGGAGATGAAAAATAATTAGCAACCTTAACTGGAAGAATAAAAGACACTGGATAAACAAATAACAAAATAGGAAGCCTCACAATTACTGATCTCAAAAACTACCACCCACACATAGATGTCAAATCAGCCTCATACAGGTACAATTACAGAAACATAAATCGATGGAACAGAATTAAGAACCCAGAAGTAAATTCCTTCATCTATGGAAAACTGATTTCGACAAAATATCCAAAATTCATTAAATGGGGAAGCTAATGTATCTTTAAAAATTATAAAAATTATGCTGGTAAAACTGGAAATGAAGTTGTAGAAAAGTAAGATAGGACCTATATCATACACCATATACAAAAATAAATTCTAGATTAACCAAAGATGTAACCATAAACGTAAAACTATAAAGATCATAAAATAAAAGAGAGGTGAGCTTAGGGACCTAATACATAGGACAAACTTAGGGGCATAATATATAGCACTATTAAATTCCTCCCAAACTGAAAACACATACACATCAGAAAATAAAATACATTACAGTGACCAGCTAAAAATTAAACGCTTATTACACAGATCAAAAGATTTCATTAAAAGGGAAAAAAGAGAATTCTCCTGGGAAAATTTTTTTGGCAGCTACATATCAGAAAATCAAGACTGAGCTCTAAAATTTATGGAATATTTCAATACCACCAAAAAAAGACAAACAATCCAATTTGAAAATGAGTAGATGAAATGAACTTCAACCAAAAAGACATTCAAGTATTTAACAAATGTGTTAAGAAAGTTTTGTAAATAGTGGCTATTAAATAGATGCAATCAAAACAATCATCCTGTCTCCCCAGCATTGATTTACAATCACAAAGAAAGCAAGTTTCAAACATCGGAGGGGCTGTGGAAGGAATAGAATCCTCCGATCTCCTTGGTGCAAATGAAAACGCCGCCAACACTGTGGAAAACAGAGTACTGTGTTCTTTAAAAGGTGGAAAGAGAAATGCCATCTGATTCAGCAATCCCCCTCCAGGTTACATATTCTATAGAAAAGGAAGCCATGACACAAATAGATATATAAACACCCATCAATGTAAGAATAGCCACACGAACTATGGTGTTCACAAGCAGTATACTGTTATGCAAGGTTAAATAATAATGTATCTGTGAAACATCTTGAGATAGTTAAAGTTTATTGTGCCAACCTGGCCGATAAACACGTGTGGGGTTAATAGAAGGGCAGAGAGATAAATGGCTCAGTGAGCCTCACCTTTCTAGTTCTCATGATTTTTGCTTTCTGATGGTCGGACTAGGGTGCAGCTGCCTTAGCCAGTTCCCTGCTTCAGCTGGCAAGGCTCACTTTCGGCAAGACATCCCTGAGGAGAAGTCACATGGACTAGCCAGATGCAGCCCTGGGTGCTGGAGCAACCGTGTAGAGAGCCCTGCCAGCACTGAGATGCTTGCACGTTCACTGATTCGGCTTTCCTTCTGCAGTTGGCACCATTGCATCTGTTTTGTGAGATATAGGTGGACTTTTTGTATTGAAGTGGGACATATGGGCTAATGTGGACTTATGAGCTTGGGCAGCACTGGGTTGGGATGTTTTCTTGATGTGCATTTACCCTTTATATAAAACTCTCTCTTATACATATGGGTTTCTGTGGATTTGTTTCTCTAATGTACCCAGACTAATACCCACATCTTATTTTAGCACCACTGATGGTCTTGATGTCCTCTCAGAGCTCATGAGGTCTCCCATTATTCGTGTGCAATGTGCGAAATCTGTCCATGAAATGTTTTGGAAATTCAGAGGGGATTGATTCAAGGTCATATTTTGACTCCTGTGGATTTGTTTTAACTTTCTTCAGCTTTATCTTGAATTTACATATGAGCAATTTATGGTCTGTTCCACAGTCCCTGGCCTGATTTTAGCTGCAAATATTGAGCTTCTCCATTGTGTTTCCCTACATAGTCAATTTGTTTTCTGTGCATTCCATCTGGGTATGTCCATATGTATTAATTGCCTTAGCATTTTTGTAAAAAGGGATTTACTTTGAATAAGTGGTTGGTTTTGCTTGTGATCTCCTGCTTTATTTCTATCATCTAGTTCATATTTTCCCACTATTATTACTTCCTCTTTGTTTCCAACATTTTCATGTTCTTGTTCCATGTCAATCACTAATAACTATTAATGCACCTAGATTGCGAATTTGATCAATTGCTAACTGAAGTCACTGGTAGAATTCTTCAAATTCTTCATCACCAGCTTTTGTGGTTGATTCATAAAGTTGGATAATTCTTGTACAGATTTCCTTGATGGCAGATAGATATAATCTGACCACAGATAATTTTGTACTGGAATTCAGCAAGATCCTCTCTGACAATGGATGCCACACTATTCCTCTTGATTGTGTTATTTTAACCATAGTAAATCATGATTTTCTGATTCAAAATGGCCAACACCTGTCCATTTCAGTTCACTAATGCTTAGGATTTCAATCTCATGCATTCCATTTCATTTTTGACCATTTCTTATTATGCTGAATCCATACATCACACATCATACATTCCAAATTTCAACCATGAGATTTTTGCAGCTCTTTCTCTTTACCTTGAGGTGTGAGCTATCAGCAAGAGAATCTCTGAAAGGCTCCACCCCCACTGGCTTCACATGGCTCACGTCAACACGGTCTATTCTGTGCCCCCCTCAAATCAGCTCCTCTTCAGTCACATACTGAATGCCCTTGGATTTGAGGGGCCTTTGTACCGGTGCTATCTCTGACAATGTTCTGCTTCCTCTGTTTAGGCTTTCAGTATTTGATAGTGCTCTGAAGTGACTTCTGGCTCTGAAGTGGAGAACTGAGTGCTTCTTAATGCTCAATTCTTAGTCTGGAAGCTTTGATGAAACCTGTTCACCTTGGTTAACTCTTCTGGCATTTGAAATACTAGGAAAGAGCATTAGGAATCACAGCAACATGTGAGCCACCACAGTAGGACAAAGTGACAGAAAAGTGGTAGAGAACTAATGATACTGAAGGACAAAGGTCAAGCTGCACTGCAGGCATTAGAAAAAGCCAGGTGCTAGGAACTGACAGAATACCAACTGAAATGTGTCAAGAAACTGATGAAACACCAAGAATTTTAGAAGAAATCTCCACAGCCAATTGTATTAGGCAGGGTTCTCTAGAGAAACAAGACCAAGACACTTATAATTAGATAGATGATAGATGATAGATATAGAGATAGAATATAATAGGCAATTAGCCCACTCAACAGTACAGAAAGCTCAGTCCAACTCATTTATGTGGATCAGTTAATAAACTGAATATCCTTTCAACTCATGCAGCCGCTAGCCCAAGGCCAAGAAAGCAGGCAGTAGAAAGATGAGATGTCGAGGTATAGCAGAGACCAGCAGCACGGCATGGTAAAGCAGTCAAGCAGTCATGGCCGGCCTCATGGTGTTGCAATGCAAGATGGCTGGATGGAGTTGTGGAGTTTGTCCTTGTCCCACAGACAGTAAAAACAGCAAGGTGGGGTGGTACCGTGTAGTGGAACAGCACATCACAGTGATACATTCCTACACAGTTCACGGTTGGTTTGGCCAGGTTGAACAGGGCACTGCATGGCCCTCGGGCAGCACAGAACATGTGATGAAGCAAGACAGCTAGAGCATACTGAGCATAATCCAACAATGGTTGCAGCAATGTATTGACAGATATTTTTCAGAAATTCAAGTCAGATTCAGAAAAGCATGTTGCATGAGGGGATATCATTGTTGACACTGGATGAGTCTTGGCTAAAAGCAGCATATACTATACCAGAAAGATGCTAATTTGTGTTTTATTGGCTATGCAGTGGCCTTCAACTCAGTGTGTCATTAAAAATAAAACAATAATAAACCCCCACAAAAAAACTCTGGAAAACATTGAGAAGAATGGGAAAGCCAAAACACTTCATTGTGCTCATGGGCCACTATACATGGACCAATAGACAATCACTTCAAATCAATGAAAAAGCTGCACAACAAATAAGGAAGAAAAATGAATGGATTCTTTTGAATTATGGTAATGGCAAATAATAATTGGATATAGCGTTGATTACCAAGAAGAGAAAACGAGGAAAGACCTCACCAAGATGGGGTAGCATGGTGGTTGTAACAATTGGCTCAAGCACAGCTGAGAACCAAGTGACCGTGGTGTAGAACACAGGGAACATTTCATTCTGTTGTACATCAGTTTCTTATGAATTGTTACTGGCTTGAGAGCAGCTGGTAAAATCTTCTCACAACTTCAAAATATTAATTTGTTTTACACATATATTATCATTAATTATGATAACTAAACATAAACCTCAATAAATTTCAAAGGTTCCACAACCTTATGGAATCTCTTTTGACCACAGTAAAATTAGAAATCAATTGCAGTAAGATGCTGAGAAACCTATTAAACCTCAAAATCTCAAATACATGGAAAAAGAACATATTTAGAAAATATTTTAGAAAAAAATAACATATTTAGAAAATATGTTGTAATGAAAATACAACAAATCAAAATTACATGGTATGTCAACTTCCATTATGATGCTCCAAACTCTCTTAGACAAACCCCTGCTGTAGAAAATCTGGACATAATTGTTATAAAAAATCTAGATATTGGACAATGAAGAGAAGTTGTCAGACTCAAATGCAAAATTCACATTTTGAAGAGGGGTGATGGAAGTTCTACAAGGGAATTTCTATCTTCTCAGTGGTTAACCGGAGAGCAAGTACAGCGGTCAGGTATAAATAGCAACAACAGAGGAACACATGGGAAAATGAGTCTTCATTACTGGAAAACCAGAAAAAATGAAGCTTAATACTTAGGAACTATGAAGAAAATGAAACATCTTCAAAGGAGAAGAGCCAATTAAAATAAAAATTTGAACAGGCACTTCTGAAAAACAGGTGTACAAATGAACCATCAGCATATGAAATGAGCCCACCAGCAGTAGCCATTGAAGAAATACAAGGGCTATTGTTTTCACCTGATAATACATTGATGTTATGGTTGGGGTTTGGTGCTGCCACTTCCAACTCATCATGACCCTAGACACAACGGAAGAAAACACTGGCCAGTTCTGCCCCATCTTCACAAATATTCTTATGTTTGAACCCACTCTTGCACCCCTGTGTCAGTCAATCTTGTCTTAGGCCATCCTTCTTTACATTTTACCCTTTCCAGGGATTAGTCTTCCCTGGCACGTCCAAAGTACATGAGGTCAAGTCTTGCCATCCTTGTCTCTAAGGAATATTCTCCTGTACTTCTGAAAAGGCATATTTGTTTGTTCTTTTTGAAGTCCATGCAGTAGATTAGTTACATTTCAATAACATTAAACAACAACAAACAAATTAAAATAACAGGTTTGGGAGGATGTGAAGTAAGTGGAAATCTCATGCATTTTTGAGAAGTATGCCAACTGCTACCGACATGGGAAACAGTGTGTCAATATGGTAGCAAGTTAAACATGTCTTTACCTGATTTCACTCCTAGGCATTTAAATAACATTTGAAATACACAACCACAAAACACTGTATATGTGATTGTAGCCTTTTTTATATTTTCCAAAACTTGTGATGAGCTAAACAGTATATCTATACTTATAGTACTATTTAGTAATAAACAGGAAAAATGATTATGCATGGCAGTATATTGAATTTTAAAAATATGCTTTGCTGAATATAAAAGTCTATCACAATAAAATTACTTACAGTGTGAATACATTTCCTTATTTCTAGAAATGGTCAAATTAGAGTGACAGAAACATCAGTGACTGTCTAGGGGTATAACCAAGAGGAACAGAGATTGAATCGAACGGGACAAAAGAAACTTTAAGAATGGGCAAACCCTAAATTGTAATGGATTAGCTACTAATGGATTTGCTAGTTTGCTATTCAAAATCACTTACAACTGACCAGGAAGAAAAGACATGTGGTCTAGAGTGGACTTGGGGACAATATAATAGCTAGGGGTACTTACCTCTATACAGTTGAAAACCCACATATAACTTATATAATTGCCCTTTTAACAGCATGTGTTTGACATCCACGGGCTCATTTGTCCAGGGTATTTTCTTCTGCAAATACTTCCATGAACTCAAGTGTTGTGAGCATCAGTGAGCAGTTTGTTCCCCTCTCCAGTTGGAGGGAATGGAACAATGAGGGCACAGCAGTCACAGGCGGGACAAACAGTTCCCTCTGAGGTGATGAGTTTCACACAGTACCTTAGGTGAATGTTTACAATGGTTCACAGGGATCAAGGAGAAGTTTGGCCTCCTTTCTGTAATTCTTCTTACCCAATCCTTATCTCATTAAAATTTTAAATATTGAATTCCTTTTCAGTCTCCTCTAATAAACTGCTGCTTTTTATGAAGTGATTCATTTTTAACGTTTCCAAATTCCCAGCTAAAATCTCAATATATAGAATATAACTATTAGTATTCTTGCATAAAGATATCATTATGGTCTATATGTTGGGGGTTTTAGTTGGGTGCTTGAATATTCCTTGAATAAATTAGAGAGACTCCTGGTGGTACTTTGAGCTAGGTATTGAGCAGAAGGTTATGGATGGTTTTCAAGTAAAATAACAAATATATGTTATTATTCACTCTGCTATTTTAACAGCATCTAATAGTATATATATTTAATCATTAATTAAAAACAAGATCATACCAGTCTAAAATAGCAGCATGTCAAATAATGTTACATTTCTACTTCTTATTGTTCCTGATTATGCTTTATTTCATACGCAGTTTATATCCTGACCCTTATACATTGCAATTTCTATCTTACAACATATAATATAAGGAAAATTTATACAAAAGCTATATCTACTTTTGTGCTTGCTTCTTTTCCTTTCAGGAATTGTCACCCTCAAAACAAACAAACAAATTGCCATTGTGTAGATTCTGACTCATAGTGACTCTACACAGGGTTTCTAAGGCTCTAAATCATTATAAGACTAGACAGCCTCATCTTCCTTTTGTGGAACAACTGGTGATTTTGAACTGCCTACTTTGTGATTAGCAGTAAAATGCTTACACAACAGTGCTGCCAGGGCTTCTTTACTTTTCAAGAAGTTCTGGTAACTTGTTTCTCATAGTTTTTACTTTTTGCATGTTCTTTGCTAACTGACTATTAAAAATGTTCAATGATTCATCCAGAGCTGAAATATTTCTATTTCTCCTTGAAGATTATATAACAACATAAGGTATTTTTATGTAAAATAGCTCTCTATACTTTGTCTAGCAAATTGTAACTGAGCAACATGAGTGATTTTTCCTGCTATATTTGTTTTCTCTTATCCAGTGTTCTATAATATCCCCCACGCTGCTTGAAAGAATCATTTATCATTTTCATACTAACATTGTTTCTCTACAGGCAATACTTTATCTCAATTTTCTAAAACTTTGTCACAATATGCACATTTCTTTATATTTATATTTTCCTGCTAATTTTATTTAATATCACTATAAATAGATACCTGAATGGTCTACATTCCCTTTAGCAATGTAGATATGGTGAAATAAACACACACACAAAACCTTTTTAACATTCCATAGTAAACAAACTACTAATAACTCTATGGCTGATAATTCCATGGTTGAAAAGTTCCTTTTAGTGAGAATGAAAAACTTGTCAAAGAAGCACTGTACATTATACAGTCTTCATATATATATAAAGGTTAACATCACCTTTTCAGATTAAAAAGTAGTTTAGACATGATGAGAGCAGAAACCAACTTTCTGCCTCATCCTTCTTAACCCTTACTAAAAGTTTTTAGAATTCCTCAATTTCTTCAGCACTAGATTTAGTGATTGGTGCATGAATTTGAATAGTGGTTGTCTTTACTGGTCTTCTCTTTTAGTGACTAGAAATTGTCCCATCACAAGCAGCATTACACATCAAGAGAGATCTTGAAATGTTCTCTAGATGATGAATATGTCCCTCAGATGTTGACAGTCTATTTTTTCTACTTAGCTTGTTCTTAGTGTAAAATCTCTGTTGAACCCTGTTTACAATGGGTGGCTGCTGGTATTTGAAACACCAGTGTTGTAGCTTATAATATCACAACAAGCAGAGAGCTACCACTGTTAGACAACCTGGCAGATAAGTAATAATTTTCTCTAAACAATAAGTAAATGGTAGAGTAAGATTAAATTCAGATCTGATTTCTAGCCCAGTGCTCTTTTTGAGATACTGGATTGTTTCATGGTGACAATGTTTTCAACACACATATTTTGAAAAGTTTTTCAAAGATTATGTAATGAACATATCCAAACATATTTAAAAACCATAGAGTATGAGAAATGTCACATGCTCATTAATAAGCTTCGATGTTTATCACATTTTACTCATCTCTTCCGTTGTATCACTTTTTTCTCCTTTGTTTTAGTGTTTGGAGCAAATCTAAGATATCATGTTTTCCAGTCTTATATTTCTTTTTCTCTTATGTAAGAGCATGGCCTTATATTAGGCAAACAACATTGATTCTTTGGTACAAGATGATTTAACAATATCTGGAAAGCTCATTTTGTTCAAATTAGTACCTAAAGAAAAAGTAAACACATCATATTCATTTTAGAAACCTCATTATACTTCTATGATAGACAACATTATAAATCACCTCCCTGAGTTGCTCTTTAACACTAGATCTTTTGCATCAGATTTCCCCAATGCAGTGCATCATTTGATTTCTTAACTATTGTTCCCAAGGATACTTATTGTGCAAAGCCATGCAAATGATCTAAAACCAAAGCCAAACTAATTGCCGTGCTCTGAGTACTTGCAATCCTGTAGGATGGGGCGTTGACTGAGACTGTAACTCTACTTGAGTAAACATCCTTCTCTTTTTACCCCCCAACTGTGCACATGTAAGTGAAAGGTGGACACTAAATAAAAAAGATTGAAGGAGAATGATTGTGAGGATGAGACAGGACCCGGTAGTGATTCATTCTTCCGACCAAAACACCTAAAAGGAACGTCAATAAGTAGCTATTCAAGCATCACTATTTATGTTTTTCTTTTGTTTTTTCATTTGTTTGTTTTCTGTTTTTTTAATCATGATATATTTTTTTAAAACTTAGCCAAAAGTCTTTTCTCACTATCTATGGAAATAATTCTATGGTATTTTCCTGCGATTAATAAAATAATACATTAAAGTGGTGGATTAACCAATAGTATGTCATTCTTTCCATCTCAGAATAAATCTCCTCCTTGGTTATTTGTTGTTTTCAATTGATTGTTAAGGAGTCCTAAGTGTCTCCGATGACTGTAAGTGCTTGACTGTGAAGGCAAACATTGGCGGTTTGAATCCACGCTTCAGCTAGGAGGGAGCGGAAGGAGCTGCCATTGACTCACGTAAAGATCATAACACGAAGAGCAATAACCCCGTGGGAAATTTCTATTCTGTCACTCAGGGTTGCCAGGAGTAAAATGTCACCTGGAGGACAGCTAATAACAACAATGGCCGTTCATCACATTCTGTGTGCTAGTCTGATTGCTCAGGCTAACACGTCTGTTCTGAGTACGCTGGGCCCAATGTTGCAGCCACTGCTTCATTCCGTCTTAAAAAAATTTTTTTTAATCATTTTATTAAGGACTCATATAACTCTTATCACCACACATACATCAATTGTGTAAAGCACATTTGTACATTTATTGTCCTCATCATTCACAAAACATTTGCTGTCCACTTAAGGCCCTGGCATCAACTCCACATTTTCCCCATCCCTCCCTGCTCTCCCCTCCCTCATGAACCCTCAATAATTCATAAATTATTGTTTTGCCATATCATGCACTTTCTGACGTCTCCCTTCACCCACTTTTCTGTTGTCCATCCCCCAGAAAGCAGATTATATGTGGATTTTTGTAATTAGTTCCCCCTTTCCACCACACCCTCCCTCCACCATCCTGGTATCACCACTCTCACCACTGGTCCTGAAGGGTCATCCACCCTGGATTCCCTGTGTTTCCAGTTCCTATCTGTACCAGTGTATATCCTCTGGTCTAGCCAGATTTGTAAGGTAGAATTGGGATCATGATAGTGGGGATTTGGGAGTGAGGAAGAAGCATTTAGAGACTAGAGAAAAATTGTATGTCTCATCGTTGCTACACTGCAGCCTGACTGTCTCATCTTCTCCCCACGATCCTTCCATAAAGGGATGTCCAGTTGCCTACAGATGGGCTGTGGGTCTCCACTTCATACTCCCCCTCATTCACAATCATATGATTTTTAGTTCTGATGGTGCCTGATACCCGATCCCTTTGACACCTCATGATCACAAAGGCTGGTGTGCTTCATGTGCGATTTGATGCTTATGAGAAAGATGGCCGCTTGTTTACCTTCAAGCCTTTAAGACCCTAGATGCTATATCTGTTGATAGCCAGGCACCATCAGCTTTCTTTACCACCTTTGCTTATGTACCCATTTGTCTTCAGCGATCGTATCAGGGAAGTGAGAAAAAAATGATATGATTTTTGTTCTTTGATGCCTGATAACTGATCCTTTTGGCACCTCGTGATCATACATCTGCCTCTCCTTCACTGACCCTACTTTTGTAATTATGATGTGTCTAAACTATATGCTTCAAAGGGACATTCTGTTTCCTTCTTTTCAACACAGATTTGTTCGTTCTCGTGGTAGTCCCTGGGATATCCACTCTTCTTTACCAGTGCTGTGATCCAAGGGCACCTGTTCTTTTCCTGCTTCCCTTATCCATTGCCCAGCTTCCACACACCCATGGACACAATGATGGGAAACAGCATGGGTCTGGATCAGGAACACCATCATTCTTCAAATGATAGCTTTACTTTAAACAAACAAATAAACAAACAAAAACCCTTGTAAATTGGGTAAAGATGTATGCCCATTTTTTTAACATTGTAAATGAATCATTTGCAGTAGATTTCACAGTGCATTTTGTTACTTTATTTATTGACTACTGCTTCCATGGGTATAGGCCATTTAATTATTTTTTCAAATTTTCCCCCCAAATTTACACTGTTCTAGAATTCTTTTCTACCTACAATCATGATCAGATTTTGATAAATTAGAAAAATATGAAGTTTCCTCCTATTCTATTTTCTGCTTCTTAAAAAATGTATTAGAATTAATTGCTTTAAAATAAATTTTAAAAACACTCTTGTGAATACATCTAAAGAAGTCTTTTTTTCCCCCTGGGTTTTATTTGTTTTATATTTAGGGAGAAGCTTTAATAAATTATTCTATTTCTTCCATTATAATCATTCTGTGTAGTGTTATAGGCCTCCTGGAGCCAGTTTTAGTAAATTATATTTTATTAAAACAAAATCTGTCTCTTAAAATTCTACTTTTTCAAGATTTCTGGGAAGATGGTGACGGAGTTACACATACCAGAGGGACTCCGCAGAACCCAGCCCAGGAGGTCTGCTTAGAGGGAAATTCAACACTGCTGGAATGCAGGAGGAGCATCAAAAAGATAAGTAAGAAAAGAACCAAGGGGTTTTGAGGGGCTGGGGGCTTACTTCAGTGGAAGTCGGCTGGGGCTTGACTTTGGCCCGCCATTGTATCTACCAGAGTAAGGGCCATTTGGAGCTTGTAGGGGGGGCTTGGTCTCAACACAGCCAACGTTTGTCCCCACCTGATTCAGGGCAGGGACAGCAACCTTGCAGCTCCACCAGCAGGGATCGGGGTTTAGCTACATTGTTGCTTCTGTTTACATTTCTGCTCTCTGTTTCCCCACAGCCCTGGAAAGCTGTCCAGTGGCTTTTTCACGGGACAGCCACAGCTTTCCACTGCCACATCTCAGAAGGGACTAAACCCAAACACAGCTCGGCGGGCAGGGATCGGGCTCCCTCTTTGTCTCTTTCCTGTTCTCTCACATTCCACTGCTGACCTCCAGAACACTCCCTTTGGCCTAGGTCATTTATGCCTGTACCACATAAGAATATGCCCAGACCTATCAGCAGAAACTATGAAGAAGAGGAGATAATGGAGTAACATATTCCAAAAATGGAAGGAAAACAATGCAAACCCAAGAATAATCTACCCAGCCAAATTATCTATCAAGATAGATGGAGAAGTAAGAGTCTTCCCAGACAAGGAAAAATTCAAAGAATATGTTAGAAGAAACCCAGCCCTACAAAAGATCCTTGCCAAACCAGTATGGGCAGAAGAACAACACTCACCAAGCATAAATAAGAGACCGCCACATAGAACAACCTCACCCAGAGGTCAACAAAGAGAAAAGAGACCCCAAGGTAGCATTGACTTAAGGATGGAAAGAATTCAAAAATGATACTCACACACACGCACAACACACTATGAGAAAGGAAAGTTGGAAAACTCCCAATACAAAACGTATAAGATGACATCACGTAGTCTGCAGATGGAGATAATAACCCTGAATATGAATGGCTTGAACTCAGGCATTAAAAGACTGAGACTAGCAGACTGGCCTAGAAAACACAACCCATCAATCTGCTGCCTACATGAGACACATCTCAAGGCTAAAGAAAAAAATAGGCTGAGAATCAAAGGCTGGAGAAGGTCTTACCAAGCAAACAGCAATACAAAAAAAAAAGGCAAGTGTTGCAATCCAAATCTCAGATAAAGTAGACTTCAAAGTGCAAACCATAAAAAGAGATAAGGAGGGACACTATATAATGTTCAAGGATATGGTAGGTGAAGAACCACTAAGAATTGTAAAAATAAACTCCCTGAATGAGAGACCCGCTGAATATGTCAACTAAACACTCCAAATGATGAAAAAAGAAACCACAGACTCGACAGTTATGGTGGGTGACTTCAACACACCACTCTCTGAGAATTATAGATCACAGGGAAAGAAACTCAATAAGGAGGTTAGATAGCTAAACACCACAATTAGACAATTTGGCCTGGTAGATATTTACAGAGTTTTACATCCAAATACAAAAATTCACATTCTTTTCAAGTTCCCATGGCACATATTCAAAGATAGACCACATGCTGGGGCATAAGGCAAATCTACATAAATTTAAGCATACTGAAATACTACAGACCGCTCTCTCTGACCGCTGTGCCATAAGGCTCGAAATCAACAAAAAGAAGACAAAGAAAACAAGAGCAAACCATTGGAGGATGAATTATTCTCTACTGCAAAAGGAGTGCGTACTGGCGCAGATCAGAGATGAAATTAGGAAAATTCTAGAAATCAACAAAAATGAGCACAATACATACCAAAACTTATGGGACACAGCAAAGACAGTCATCAGAGGAAGTTTCCTAGCAATTCATGAACACCTGAGAAAGGAAGAGAGACTCATGATTGATATGCTGACACTAAATTTACTAAAACTAGAGCAGAGTCAGCAGGGCAATCCTACTAATAGCAAAAGAAAAGAAATTAGAAAAATCAGGGCTCAGATTCAGGAGAGGGTAAATAAGCAAACTATGCAAAAAATTAATCCTGCTAAAAGTTGATTATTTGAAAGGATAAACAGAATCGATAGACCACTGGCAAACCTAACCAAAGAAAGGAGGGAACAAATTTCAATAGCAAGAATAAGAGATGAAAGAGGGACCATTACAACAGATCCTATTGAAATCAAAAGGATAGTTACACCGTACTATGAAGGATTGCACTCCAATGAATTCAACAATTTGGAAGGCATGGACAAATTCTTGCAAAAACAATCCCTCCCTAGACTATCTTCGGTGGATGTCAAGAATCTCAACATATCCATAGCAATAAAAGAAATAGAAAAGGTTATCAAGGGATTACCAACAAAACATCCCCTGGACCATATGGCTTCACTGGAGAATTCTACCAAGCATTTAGGGAAGAACTAACACCAATCCTACACAAACTTTTCTAGAACATAGAAAACGATGGCAAACACCCGAACTCCTTCTATGAAGCTAGTATAAGTCTGATACCAAAACCAGGCAAGGATCCCACAAGAATTGAAAACTACAGACCAATATCCGTAATGAACGTTGATGCAAAAATCTTTAAAAAACGACTAGCCTACAGAATACAAAAGTATACAAAACAAATAATTCACCATGACCAAGTGGGATTCATACCACGGATGCAGGGATGGTTCAACATACGAAAGACCATTAGTATTATTTGTCATATTGACATGAAAACTATAAGAACCACATGATAATATTGATAGATGCAGGAAAAGCATTCGACAACATCCAACACCAATTCCAGTTTGAGACACCTGAGAAGATAGGAATGGAAGAAAGTTCCTCAAGACAATACAAGCTATATGTGAAAAACCAACAGCCAAAGTCATAGTCAATGGAGAAAAGACTAACACAATCCCACTGAAAAAGAGGACCAGACAAGGATGCTGCTTGTCCCCACTCTTATTTAATATCGTGCTGGAGATTTCAGCTAACAGCAGAAGGCAAAGAAGAGACATCAAAGGTATTCGTCTGGGGAAGGAAGAGGTGAAACTATGGTTATTTGCAGATGATATGATTTTATATATGGAAAATCCCAAAAGCTCCACAAGGGGAGTACTGCAAGCCGTAGAGGAGTTTGGCAGAGTGGCCGGATACAAGATCAACAAACAGAAGTCCAGTGGACTGTTATGCACATCAAAAAGGAGATCAAAAAGGTGGTACACTTCACAATAGCCAAATACAAATAGAAATATCTAAGGATATACATGACTAAAAAAACAAATAACTTTTCGGGGAAAACTACAGAACACTATTACAAGAAACCAAGAGCAACCTCAACAAATGGAAGAATATCCCATGCTCTTGGATTGGAAGATTCCATATAGTCAAGACGTCAGTTCTGCCAAAGGCACTACATAAGTTTAATGCAATACCGATACAATTACCCTCATCTTTCTTCAAATAAATGGAGAAATAGATTACCAACATCATATGGAGGGGTAAGAAGCCCAGAATTAGCAGATAACTCCTCAAGAAGAAGGACAGTGTGGAGGGCTTGCTTTATCTGACTTTAGCACATACTATACAGCCACAGTTGTCAAAATCGCATGGTATTGGTACAATGACAGATACTTAGGCCAATGGAAAAGAACTGAAAACCCAGAAATACAATCATCAGCATACAGACAACTGATCTTTGATAAAGGGCCAAAAATATCACATGGGAAGCGGATGCTCTCTTCAGCAAGTGGTACTGGAAAAAAATGGATATTTACCTGCAGAAAAATGAAGCAAGACCATTATCTCAATCCATGAACAAGAATAAACTCAAAGTGGATCACCTTGAAGTTAAACCCCAAACTATTAGGGCCATCAATAAAGGGAATTGGGACCAACATGAGAACTTTGGCACAGAGAATACATAGGCTATCAGCTATAGGAAAGGACACAAACACAGAGGAGGCACAAATTGACAGATGGGATGTACTGAAGGTAAAACACCTGTGTACATTGAAAGAATTCACCAAGAGAGTAATAAGAGAGTCCACAGACTGAGAAAACATCTTTAGCAATGACACATCAGACAAAGGCCTTATTACGAAAATCTCCAATACTCTGCTAGCTTCCAAAAAGAAAAAAACAAACTAATTACCCACTTGAGAGGTGGGCAAAGGACTTGAACAGAAGTTTTGCAGAGGCAGAAATCCTAATGGCCAACAAACATATGAGAAAATGTTCCCGATCCTTAGCCATAAGAGAAATGTGAATTAAAACAACAATGATGTACCATCTAAAACCCTCAAAGGGAGCCCAATTCAAAAAATACGAAAGAAACAAGTTTTGGAGGGGCTGTGGGGAGAAAGGAGCACTCATCCACTGCTGGTGGACTCGTAAGTATGTACGGCCACTATGGAAATAAATTTGGCGATATCTAAAACAGATGAAAATTGAGTTACCATACGACCCAGCAATCCCCCTACTGGGAATATGACCAAAAGAGGCAAAAAACAAACCAAGGACAGACATCTGTGCTCCAGTGTTCATTGCAGCACTGATCACAATTGCAAGGAGTTGGAAGCAACCCAAATTTCCATCAACTGACGATTGGATTAAAAAACTGTTGTATATACATACAATGGAGTACTATGCATCGCTAAATAGCAGTGATGAACATATGAAGCACATAGTGGCATGGGAAGAACTGGAGGAAATCATGCTAAGCGAAATAAGTCAGGCACAAAAGGACAAGTACAACATGAGTCCGCTGAGGTAGGCATTAAAAAATACACAAAAGGGGCATAGGGATAAAGCTACTGTATACAAACATTCTTGGGGTGAGGACCGTGTGTAGTATGGCAGGGACCAGATCAAATCCAGGGATGCAAATGGTAGACAACTGGGGAGGAGGTGGGGAAAGGAAAAAAAAGGATGAAAATAAGAAGAAATGGGTAGTGGGGCATGGGGCGCTAACCCACCCAAGGGGAGGGTATTGTTTATATCTCCACAGGGAAAGAAGGACCAGACTTCATCCCAGTGCCCCAAGGTATGAATGCAACATTCTGGTGTGGAGTAGGGAAGCAGTGGAGAGGTCTGGGGGGCTGGCCCCAGTACCAAATACTAAGTGGATGCCTGCTCCTCCCTGTAGAAGAATTTATTTCAAAGGACAGCATTGGTTCTGCAGCTCTGGGAGAGGGACATATCTGAACAGAGCACATGGGAGCAGATGAAGGGGGAGTAGGAGAGAGTGGAGCACATCCTGCCCCACTAGGTCTTGAGGACGATGACCCCAATTAGAGCAGCCAGTTCACAGAGAGGACCACATGGCCAGCCCCACTATGAGACATGATGCCCCTCACTGACCCATGGCCCTGAGGGGGACAGCACTTGAGACATAGTGTGGGAATTGTGCCCTGCCTGATTCCACCACACCGAGGCAAAGCACTGGGGGAGTGCAGTGGTACAGCAAGGGATTGGAGTGGCAAGGTCCCAGGGAATGCTGAAGGTGGACTTTGGGGCCAGGACGTGGTGCCACAACATACTGGACTGGAAAACACTCCGACAGGCAAACAAATGACCCTTGAACTAACTACAAGCTTTTCTTTCTTGTTGTGTGTGTGTTTTTTTTTACTTTTAACAATTTATTAGGGGCTCATACAATTCTTATCACAGTTCATACATATACATACATCAATTGTATAAAGCACATCTGTACAGTCTTTGCCCTAATCATTTTTTTCTCCTCTTTTCTTTTTTCACATTTTATTAGGGACTCATACAACTCTTATCACCACCCATACATATACATACATCAATTGTATAAAGCACATCCATACATTCCCTGCCCCAATCATTCTCAAGGCATTTGCTCTCCACTTAAGCCCCTTGCATCAGGTCCTCTTTTTTTTCCCCTCCCTCCCCTTTCCCCCCTCCCTCATGTGCCCTTGATAATTTATACCTCCTTATTTTGTCATATCTTGCCCTATCCGGAGTCTCCCTTCCTCCCTTCTCTGCTGTCCCTCTCCCAGGGAAGAGGTCACATGTGGATCCTTGTAATCAGTTCCCCCTTTCCAACCCACTCACCCTCCACTCTCCCAGCATCGCCCCTCACACCCTTGGTCCTGAAGGTATCATCCACCCTGGATTCCCTGTACCTCCAGCCCTCATATGTACCAGTGTACAGCCTCTGTCCTATCCAGCCCTGCAAGGTAGAATTCGGATCATGGTAGTTGGGGGGAGGAAGCATCCAGGATCTGGGGGAAAGCTGTGTTCTTCATTGGTACTACCTCGCACCCTAATTAACCCATCTCCTCTCCTAAACCCCTCTATGAGGGAATCTCCATTGGCCGACACTTGGGCCTTGGGTCTCCACTCTGCACTTCCCCCTTCATTTAATATGGTGTATATATATACATATACACATATATACACATACATACACACACTTATATCTTTTTTTTTTTTTTGCATGATGCCTTATACCTGGTCCCTTGGCACCTCGTGATCACACTGGCCGGTGTGCTTCTTCCATGTGGGCTTTTTTGCTTCTGAGCTAGATGGCCGCTTGTTCACCTTCAAGCCTTTAAGACCCCAGACACTATCTCTTTTGATAGCCGGGCACCATCAGCTTTCTTCGCCACATTTGCTTATGCACCCATTTGTCTTCAGCGATCCTATCATGGAGGTGTGCAGTCAATGATATGATTTTTTGTTCTTTGATGCCTGGTAACTGATCCCTTTGGGACCACTCGATCACACAGGCTGGTGTGTTCTTCCATGTGGACTTTGTTGCTTCTGAGCTAGATGGCCGATTGTTTATCTTCAAGCATTTAAGACCCCAGTCACTATCTCTTTTGATAGCCGGGCACCATCAGCTTTCTTCACCACATTTACTTGTTCACCCACTTTGGCTCCAGCCGTTGTGTCGGGAGAGTGAGCATCATAGAGTTCCAATTTAATAAAAGAAGGTATTCATGCATTTAGGGAGTGTTTGAGTAGAGGCCCAAGGTCCTTCCGCCACCTTAATACTTGACCTATAAATATAGACACAGATCTATTTCCCCATCCTCCTATATATATTTGCATGTACATGTCTTTGTCTAGACCTCCATGAATGCCCTTTGACTCCTAGCTCTTTCCTCCATCTCCCTTGACTTTCCTCCTGCCCTACTACCATGCTTCATCGCCACCTGGGCTAGAGTATACCTCTTCTCTAAGCAACATTACCCTTGATCATTTCCCACCAGGCCTGCCACTCCCCCTTCTCTACCATTTGGGGTCCCATGTTTTTCCCTTGTCCCTGGGTTTGTTAACACCACTTCCTTACCTCCCCTACCCCCGCCACCCCAAGTCCCCCCGGAACTGTCGGTCCCGTTGTTTTTCCTCCAGATAGTTCATCCAGCCTGTCCTATTCAGACAGACCTGTGGAGTCACTAACATGCACGAAAACCAGACAGAGGAAAACAAAGCAACAGTATACAACCAGACAACAAAACAACAAAAACAAACCACTGACAAAGAACAGAACAAAACTGTTCACAAGAGAAAAGCTTGTAGTTAGTTCAGGGATCGTTTGCTGGTCCTTAGGAGCGTTTTCCAGTCCAGTCTGTTGGGGCATCACGCCCTGGCCCCAAAGTCCACTTTCAGCATTCCCTGGGGACCTTGCCACTCCATTCCCTTGCTGTTCTGCTGCACTCCCCCAGTGATTTGCCTCGGTGTGGTGGGATCAGGCCAGGTGCAATTCCCACACTGTGTCTCCGGTGCTGTCCCCTGTATCGCCCTTAGCCACTGAGGGGCATCATGTCTCATAGTAGGGCCAGCCATGTTGTTCTTTCTGTGGACTGGCTGCTCTACTCAGGAACATCATCATCACGGCCTGGTGGGCCAGGCTGTGCTCCACTCTCTGCTCCTGCCCCTTCATCTGCTCCCGTGTGCTCTGATCAGATATGTCCATCTCCCAGAGCTGCAGAGTCAATGTCGTCCTTTGGAACAAATTCTTTTCGGGGGACGGGCAGGAATCCACTTAATTTATGGTGCTGGGGCCAGCCTCCCAGACCTCTCCACTGGTTCCCTCCTCCACGCCGGGATATTGCATTCACAACTTGCGACACTGGGTTGAAGTCTGGTCCCACTTTCCCTGTGGAGATATAAACAATACCCTCCCCTTGGGTGGATTAATGCCCCCTGAACCCACTACCCTTTTCTTCCTTGTATTCATCCTTTTGTTTTCCTTTCCCCACCTCCTCCACCATTGTCTACCATGTACATCCCTGGTTTTGGTCTGGTCTCTTCCATACTACACCGTCTTCACCCTTAAAATGTTTATATACAGTAGCTTTTTTCCCTATGCCACTTTTGCTTTTTAAAAAAAATTTTTAAATTCTTAACTCAGCGGACTCATGTTGTACTTGTCCTTTTGTGCCTGACTTACTTCGCTTAGCATGATTTCCTCCAGTTCTTCCCATGCCGCTATGTGGCTCATACGTTCATCACTGCTTTTTAGTGATCCGTAGTATTCCATTGTATGTATATACCACAGTTTTTTAATACAATCGTCAGTTGATGGAAATTTGGGTTGCTTCCAACTCCTTGCAATTGTGATCAGTGCTGCAATGAACACTGGAGCACAGATGTCTGTCCTTGGTTTGTTTTTTGCCTCTTTTGGTCATATTCCAGTAGGGGGATTGCTGGGTCATATGGTAACTCTATTTCCATCTGTTTTAGGTATCGCCAGATTGATTTCCATAGTGGCTGTACGTACTTACAGTCCCACCAGCAGTGGATGAGAGTTCCTGTCTCCCCACAGCCCCTCCAACACTTGTTGCTTTCTGATTTTTTGAATTGGGCTACCTTTGAGGGTGTCAGGTGGTACCTCATTGTTGTTTTAATTTGCATTTCTCTTATGGCTAAAGATCGGGAACATTTTCTCATATGTTTGTTGACCATTCGGATTTCTGCCCCTGTGAAACTTCTGTTCAAGTCCTTTGCTCACCTTTCAAGTGGGCTATTGGTTTTTTTCTTTTTGGAAGCTAGCAGAGTACTGTAGATTTTAGTAATAAGGCCTTTGTCTGATGTGTCATTGCTAAAGATGTTTTCCCAGTCTGTGGACTCTCTTATTACTCTCTTGGTGAATTCTTTAGATGTACACAAGTGTTTTATCTTCAGTACATCCCATTTATCGATTTGTGCCTCCTCTGTGTTTGTGTCCTTCCCTATTTCTAATAGCCTGTGTATTCCCTGCGCCAAAGTTCCCAAGTTGGTCCCAATTCCCTCATTGATGGCCCTAATAGTTTGGGGTTTAACTTCAAGGTCTGTGATCCACCTTGAGTTTATTCTTGTGCATGGAGTGAGATAAAGGTCTTGCTTCATTTTTCTGCATGTTGATATCCATTTTTTCCAGCACCACTTGTTAAAGAGGGCATCTGCTTCCCATTTGATATTTTTGGGTCCCTTGTCAAAGATCAGCTGTGTGTATGCTGATGCTTTTATTTCTGGGTTTTCAGTTCTTTTCCATTGGTCTGAGTATCTGTCATTGTACCAATACCATGCAGTTTTGAGAACTGTGGCTGCATAGTATGTGCCAAAGTCAGGTAAAGCAAGCCCTCCCACGGTGTCCTTCTTCTTGAGGAGTTCTCTGCTAATTCTTGGCTTCTTCCCTCTCCATATGAAGTTGGTAATCAGTTTTTCCATTTCTTTGAAGAAAGATGATGGTACTTGTATCGGGATAGCATTAAACTTATATAGTGCCTTTGGTAGAACTGACATCTTAACTATATTAAGTCTCCCAATCCAAGAGCATGGAATATTCTTCCATTTGTTGAGGTCGCTCTTGGTTTCTTGTAATAGTGTTCTATAGTTTTCCCTATATAGATCTTTTGTTTTTTCAGTCAAGTGTATCCCTAGATATTTCAGTTTGTGTTTGGCTATTGTGAAGGGTACCACCTTTTTGATCTCTTCTTCTGTGGTCTTATCTGATGTGTATAACAGTCCGATGGACTTCTGTTTGTTGATCTTGTATCCTGCCACTCTGCCAAACTCCTCTATTGCTTCCAGTACTCCCCTTGTGGAACTTTTGGGATTTTCCATATATAAAATCATATCATCTGCAAATAACCATAGTTTCACCTCTTCCTTCCCCAGACGAATACCTTTGATGTCACTTCTTTGCCTTATGCTGTTAGCTAAAACCTCCAGCACGATATTAAATAGGAGTGGAGACAAGGGGCATCCTTGTCTGGTTCCCTTTTTCAGTGGGATTGTGTTAGTCTTTTCTCCATTGACTATGACTTTGGCTGTTGGTTTTTCATATATAGCTTGTATTGTCTTGAGGAACTTTCCTTCCATTCCTATTTTCGCTAGTGTCTTAAACAGGAATTGGTGTTGGATGTTGTCGAATGCTTTTTCTGCGTCTATTGATATTATCATGTGATTCTTATACTTTTTCATGTCAATGTGACGAATAATACTAATGGTCTTTCGTATGTTGAACCATCCCTGCATCCCTGGTGATCATGCATCCCACTTGGTCATGGTGAATTATTTGTTTTATATACTTTTGTATTCTGTTGGCTAGTATTTTGTTAAGGATTTTTGCATCAATGTTCATTAGGGATATCGGTCTGTAGTTCTCGATTCTTGTGGGATCCTTGCCCGGTTTGGGTATCAGAGTTATACTAGCTTCATAGAAGGAGTTTGGGAGTTTGCTTCCTTTTCTATGTTCTGGAAAAGTTTGTGTAGGATTGGTATTAGTTCTTCCCTGAATGCTTGATAGAATTCTCCAGTGTATCCATCTGGTCCAGGGGATGTTTTTGTTGGTAATCCCTTGATAACCTTTTCTGTTTCTTCTATTGCAATGGGTCTGTTGAGATTCTTAATGTCCACCGAGGATAGTCTAGGGAGGGATTGTTTTTTCCAGGAATTTGTCCATGTCTTCCAAATTGTTGAATTCATTGGAGTACAATCCTTCATAGTATTGTGTATCTATCCTTTTGATTTCATTAGGGTCTGTTGTAATGACCCCTCTTTCATCCCTTATTCTTGCTATTGAGATTTGTTCCCTCCTTTCTTTGGTTAGGTTTGCCAATGGTCTATCGATCCTATTTATCTTTTCAAAGAACCACCTTTTTTTTTTTTAATTAAAAAAATAAAATAAAATAAAATAAATTAAAAAAAATAAAAAACAAAACAAAAAAAAGAACCAACTTTTAGTGATATTAATTTTTTCCAAAGTTTTTTTATTTTCCCTCTCCTGAATCTCAGCCCTGATTTTTATAATTTCTTTTCTTTTGCTATTAGTAGGGTTGTCCTGCTGACTCAGCTCTAGTTTTTGTAAATTTTGTGTCAGTGTATCTGTCATGAGTCTCTCTTCCTTTCTCAGGTGCGCTTGTATTGCTATGAACCTTCCTCTGATGACTGCCTTTGCTGTGTCCCATAAGTTTTGGTACGTCGTGTGCTCATTTTCGTTGGTTTCAAGAAATTTCCTGATTTCGTCTCAGATCTGCACTAGTATGCACTCCTTTTGCAGTAGAGAGTTGTTCATCCTCCAATTATTTGCTCTTATTTTCTTTGTCTTCCTTTTGTTGATTTCCAGTCTTATGGCACAGTGGTCAGAGAGAGAGGTCTGTATTATTTCAATGTGCTTATATTTATGTAGATTTGCCTTATGCCCCAGCATGTGGTCTATCTTCGAATATGTGCCATGGGGACTTGAAAAGAATGTGAAATTTTTTGATTTGGATGAAAAGCTCTGTAAATATCTATTAGGTCAAATTGTCTAATTGTGGAGTTTAGCTCTCTAGTCTCCTTGTTGAGTTTCTTTCCCTGTGATCTATCTTTCTCAGTGAATGGTGTGTTGAAGTCACCCACTATAATTGTCGAGTCTGTGATTTCTTTCTTAATCTTTTGGAGTGTTTGGTTCACGTATTGAGCTGGTCTCTCATTCGGGGAATATATGTTTACAATGCTTAGTGGTTCATTGTCTATCATTCCCTTGAGCATTATATAGTGTCCCTCCTTATCTCTTTTTATGGTTTGCACTTTGAGGTCAATTTTATCCGAGATAAGGATTGCAACCCCTGCTTTTTTTGTATTGCTGTTTGCTTGGTAGGTCCTTCTCTAGCCTTTGATTCTCAGCCTATTTTTGTCTGTAGCCTTGAGATGTGTCTCCTGTAGGCTGCAAATTGATGGGTTGTGTTTTCTAAGCCATTCTGCTAGTCTCAGTCTTTTAATGCCTGAGTTCAGGCCATTGATATTCAGGGTTATTATCTCCATCTGCGGACTCTGTGATGCCATTTTATACTTTGTGTGTTGGGAGTTTTCCTACTTTCCTTTCTCATTAGTGTGTGTTTTGTGTGTGTATCATTCTTGACTTCTTTCCATCCTTAAGCCATTGCTATCTTGGGGTCCGTTTTCTCTTTGTTGTGCTCTGGGTGAGGTTGTTCTATGTGTTGGTCTCTTATTTGTGCTTGCTGAGTGTTCTGCCCATACTGAGTCGGCGAGGATCTTTTGTAAGGCTGGGTTTGTTGTAACGTATTTTTTGAGTTTTTCCTTGTCTGGGAAGACTTTTACTTCTCCATCGATCTTGATTGATAATTTGGCTGGGTAGAGTATTCTTGGATTTGCGTTGTTTTCTTTCAATTTTTGGAATATGTTACTCCACTCTCTCCTTTTTTTCATGGTTTGTGCTGATAGGTCTGAGCATATCCTTATGTGGGAACCTTTATATGTGATTGCGTGCTTTTCCCTAGCTGCTCTCATGATTTTCTCCTTTTCCTCAAAGTTTGAAAGTTTAACTATTATGTGCCTTGGTGATTTCTTCTTGGGGTCCCATCGTGCTGGTGTTCTTTCAGCCTCCTGGATGGTTGCTTGGTTTACATTCATTAGGCTGGGGAAGTTTTCCTCCAAGAATTCTCTCGCTATTGTTGCAGATGACTTCTTTGTTGTGTCTTCCTCCAGTAGGCCAATAATTCTAATGTTGTTCCGCTTCATAGCATCAGACATAGCTCTTAGCTTTACTTCGGCTTCTCTGATGCTCTTATTAGATTTTTGTTCACGTTTATTAAAGTCTGCTTGGTTGTCCTCCACGACACTGATGCGGTTCTCTGATTCCTCCAATCGATTCTCAAGGAACATGATTCTGCTATTGTTTTTCGTTACCTGCTCCTCAAGCTCCTATATTTTCCTTTGGTATATGTCTTTTATCTCCTCTATCATTTCATCCTTTTTCTGTAGTGTTTCCCTCATATTCTGCATTGCTCCAAGCACCATTCTGAGAGCTTCTTTGTATGGCATCTCAATGTCTGCTTCTTCTATGTATGTTGTTATGTTCAGGACATCTTCTTCCTTTGCCTTTTGTTTCTCCTGTTTTTCGTTGAGGTCGTTGGGGGTGATGGCTGTTTGCATTGAGTTGTTTTTGAGGGACCAGGTGCCATTTTCTAGTCTCTCTCTGGAAGACTTATAGGAATTCTTCTTCGATCTGCCTACAGCTGATTTTGCTATGGGATTAACCTACCACTTTATCTTCCTGTGGCTTCCCTATCAGGGGAGTGCCCCAGATGGCAGATCAACTGCCTGCACCAGTGATGCAGAGGCTGGGCTGAAGTTCCCGCTATTGGTTTGAATATTGATAAGTGTTGGCTGAGCTGCCTTATGTCCCCAGGTACACAGGCAGGAACTCCCTGGTGAGAAGTCTGAGGAGTATCCCCTGGAGAGCAAGCAAGCCTTACCCTAGCCTTGGGCTATCTATGCAGGATGGAGCTCACCTAGCTGGGTGTGACCCAGGCGCAAATGCCCTAGGGCAATGGGAGTGCCCCGTAAGTCCGCAATGGAGTGTGAGAGAGCAGGGCAGGAACAAGGGGGGTGAGAAAAATCGAAAAGTGAGACTAGACTGTGCAGGGGTACAGGGAAGCGAGGGAAGCAAAAGAAACTATGTAGCTGAGTCCCACTCCCTGCCTGTGGATCTACAAGAGCTTACTCCCTGCCCCAAGCCCCAGCCGTAGTTAGCAGCTGAGCCCCAAGAAGGGTCGCAAGAAAACTGCTGAGCCGCCCCCAGAGAAATGGGGGGACAGAGAGCAGAGATGTTAACAGATGCCGCCGTGTAGCTGAAGCTTGATCCCTGCCTATGGAGCTGTGGGGGTTTGGGTTTATTCCCTGTTCAGACCACGTGGCGCGGCTGCGGCTGCGGCTGTGCCTTAAAAAAGCCCCTGCGCAGCCCTCCAAGGCTGTGTGGGAATATAAAGCAGAGACGCAAACAGAAGCAACAATGTAGATGAACCCCGATCCCTGCCGGTGGAGCCGCAAGCGTCCTGTTCCTGCCCTGAGGCAGATAGGGAAAAACTGTGGCTGTGCTGAGACCAAGCCCTGCTACAGGCTCCAAATGGTCCCGGCTTGTGCAGATCCGGCAACTGGACTAGGGTCGAGCCCCAGCCGGCTTCCACTGAGGTAAGCCAAAAGCCCCCAGCCCCTCAAAACCCCGTGGATCTGTGCCTACTTATCTTTATGATGCACCTCCTGCGATCCAGTGGCGTTGAATTTCACTCTGAGCAACTCTCCTTGGCTGTATTCTGCGGAGTCCCTCTGGTGTGTGTCACTCTGTCGCCATCTTCCCGGAAGTCCTCTTGTGTTTTGTTTTGTTCTTTGTCAGTGGTTTGTTGTTGTTTTGTTGTATATTGTTGCTTCATTTGCTCTGTCTTGTTTTTGTGCATGTTATTATATCCGCAGGTCTGTCTAAATAAGATAGGTTGGAGGACATATTGGAGGAGAAAACAATGGGACCGACAGTTTCAGGGGACATGGCAGAGGGAGAGGTGGGGGTAAGGAAGTGATGTTAACAAACCCAGGGGCAAGGGAACAATGAGTGATCCAAATTGATGGTGAGGTGCGTGTGCGAGGCCTGGTAGGGCATGATGAACGGTAATGTAACAAAGAAGCATTGCTGAACCACAGGTGGGAACGGAGCATGATAGTGGGACATGAGGAAAGTCAAGGGAAATAGAGGAAAGAGCTGGGAGGCAAAGGGCATTTATAAAGGTCTAGACAAAGACATGTACATATGCAAATATATATATAAGGATGGGGAAATAGATCTATGTGCCTATATTTATAGGTTTTGCATTAAGGGAGCGGAAGGACATTGTGTCTCCACTCCCTCAATGCAAGAATACTTCCTTCTACTAAATTGGCATTCTATGATGCTCACACTCCTGACAACCGCTGAAGACAAAGTGGGTGAATAAGCAAATGTGGTGTAGAAAGCTGATGGTGTCCGGCTATCAAAAGAGATAGTGTCTGGGGTCTTAAAGGCTTGAATGTAAACAAGTGGCCATCTAGCTCAGAAGCAACAATGCCCAAATGGAAGAAGCACACCAGACTGTGCGATTACGAGGTCTCGAAGGGATCAGGTATAAGGCATCATCAGAACAAAAAATTTTACCATAGTGAATGAAAGGGAAAGTGCAGAGTGGAGACCCAAAGCCCATTTATCCTCCAGTGGAGATCCCCTTGCTGATGGGTCTAGGGGAAGAGATGAGTCAGTCAGGGTGCAATGTAGCACCGACGAAGAATACAGCTTTCCACTAGTTCCTAAATGCTTCCTCCCCCCACTCTCCCCCAATATCATGATCTGAATTCTACCTTGCAAGTCTGGTTAGACCAGAGTATGTACACTGGTACAGACAGGAGCTAGAGGCACAGGGAATCCAGGGCGGATGATACCTTCAGGACCAGTGGTGTGCGTGGCAATACTCAGAGGGTACAGGGAGAGTGGGTTGGAAAGAGGGAACCGATTACAAGGATCTACATGTGACCTCTTCCCTGGGGGAAGGACAACAGAAAAGGGGGTGAAGGGAGACGTCAGACAGGGGAAGATATGACAAAATAATAATTTATAAATTATCAAGGACTCCTGAGGGAGGGGGGATCTGGGAGGAAGGGGAAAAAAAAAGAGGACCTGATGCCAAGGACTTAAGTGGAGAGCAAATACTTTGAAAATGATGAGGGCAATGAATGTACAGATTTGCTTTACACAGTTGATGTATGCATGGATTGTGATAAGAGTTGTATGAGTCCCTAATAAAACGTTTAAAAAAATTCTACTTTTTCTATATGGAAATATAGGAGTCAGAATTGTCATTGTAAAATCATCACCTCTGGGCTTACTGTTTTTCTTTATTATATAAAAAACTTATTTAGCCCATCTTTTCCCATAAAAAATATTTAAGATGACCAATGGAATTATTTTCCCATTAAAATGTATTGTGATTATTTTAAAGTTTATTTTATAAATTATTGCTTTTTTGTTTTAATGTTTATTAATTACTTTTTATGCATTCATTAGGTTTATTTTTTGGATTATTTCCTTGCTTAAAATTACTACTTGGATATTTAATTCCTTTGTCTTCATTTTTATTGATGTACTTATTTCATTCTCTAGTTTTTACTTTAAAGACGGTAGTAGTAACTCACATTCTGGAGTATTAATTATTTATCATTGTTATTTCTGGAAGCCTTACATTTTTATTTTCTCTTTTCCTTTGAGCCAAAGATTGTTCAGTGATATAGAAATTATGTCCTTGAAGGATAATTTTCTTTTTATTTGCTTCTTGTTTTATTGCTTGTTATATTTTATTTATAGATATACTTCAAATATGCATTTTATTTAGAAGTTATAAAATATGATTAGTACTATTTATTTCAATTTAATTTTTGAGTTTTCCTGTAGGTCTAATGCTTAGAAAATTCTCCATATGCATTTATAATGCAAGTATGCTGTCTATAATCATAATTAGTCTACTTAATGTATAACCATCTATAGTTGTGTAGGTGTGAAAGTGATGGTTTACTTCTGTTTTCAATGACTATCACTTTATATTCTATACTTTCTGCTTCATGAAATGTGAAAAAATTTTGATGATATTAGACTTTTAATGTTTGTTGTTGTATTTTAGACTTTTAATGTTTGTTGTTGTTGTTTAATACTTTGATATGAATTCCAACTGGTATTAAGTACCAGGGCAATTTTCTTGCATTGTGTAGTAGGCATTTATCTATGCTTTTATTTTAATTTTTCTAAATTACTTTGTTAGAGGATTCTTTTTTTAACAGCCTTTCTAATGGGAGTTTACATTTCAGGTAATCAATTTTGAATTCAATAACTTAAGCTACTTATCAAACCTCGCGCTAGCTTGTCTTATCCTGCCCCTTTGTTGTCTCTTCTTCCTGTAGAACACTGTCTTTCCCTTCATCCAAGTTAACACCTGTCAACTCTCCAGATAGCATAGAGTTGGATTGTGCTTCACTGGATACATGAAAAAAAGTTATTATATGTGAATTCAAACACATTTTGTAGTATGTTCTCATTGTATGAATGCTGTGTAGTTTATTCACATCTTTTTCTTATAATAGCTTTGATGTTGTTGCCTTACATTTAAAGGAAGTGGATTTTCCTGGGGTTTTAGATAAAGAATTCTAGGAATTTTGGATGGATGAAGTCAATTGATACAGTTTTCCCAGCCTTGCTGACCAGGGGTTCTCCACTCACCTGCTCCTTGGCAGGGCACAGAACTTGACTTCTTAATTTTCAGAATATTGTAAAAGGTTCAGGGTCCAATCTTATATCCCAGCCATAAAACATTATAGGGTTTGCCTCTTAATGGTATGCTCTGAGTTGTAGATTTTGGTCTGTGTTCCTGTGTCTCCTGGGTGCGCTTCCTCAACCAGCCAGTACCTAGGGTTTATGCTCTCCTAGTGTGCCAGCCCGAACATCTCACTCCTGTTCATTTTGGTTTTTATCAAAAGTGACTTTTCTTCATGTAAAAGCGCCGACCTTCTGGAAAGAAGTATGGATTTGCCCTCACACTCTGCATACACAGACCTGTAAGGAATACCCCAACTTGTGATCATCTTTTTAAAGCCTGTTAGCTCAGATCTTTATTCAGGACAACGTATATTCATGTTTTGGAGATTTTTGGTACCCCAAACTTGCAGTTTATGCTTGTGGATCTCTTAGTCCTAACACCCAACTGTGTGTGTGTGTGTGTGTGTGTGTGTGTGTTCAAAGAAAGGGCTGCTGCTGGTGATATCTCACATCTGGCAATATTATGGGAATTTGGGGTTATAAATTGCTTTACTAACCTCGAGGTCAGCAGTTGGAAACTACCAATCACTCTGCAGGAGAAATATGAGGCTTTCTACTCCAATAAAGATTTACAGTTTTGCAAAGTCACAGGTTCAGTTCTACATGGGCCTATAAGGTTGATATGCGTTGGAATCAATTCAGTGACTGGGAAAAGTGTTTTTATTTGTTTTTAAGAATTTTGTTAAAGAGATTGTTTTTCCTAGCTTCTTTCTCATCTTCCCAGCCTTTTGTCTATCCTTGTTGATTTCCAAGGTTTATAGGAGGAGTTTTAGGAAAATTAAGGAATACCTGCTATCATAATATTTTGAAGGAACTTAATTTCAATATAATTTTAAATGAAAATATAACAACAGAGGAGGATAATAACAAATTTAAAAAAAGAATAGCAACTTCATCCTGAACTTTTCATACTGTGTGTGTTTTGGGGGTGGGGGGTTAGTGGTGGTGGTCTATAGAATCTATACCTAGCAAACCAGAGTCTTGTGAATATTTATATACTTGGTATGTCTGCTTTTACAGGACTATGGGTGACTTATAAAAGCAATTCTGGGCTCTCTCTCTCTGTGTGTGTATATATATATATATATATACACATACACCTCTATAGATATGGTATATATATATCATGTTTATAAACATTTGAACACATGTACCCATATCCATACACATATATGTATGTGGATTTATGTGCATATAAACACACCCACATATCTCTAAATACATATAGGTATATAGTTAAGGTTCACTTCATATAATGCTCTTTCTAAACTGTTACTGTTTTTGTTGGGGAGGGATCTGCGAGTGCTTGCAATAATATTCTGAATATAAATATTATATATATGCATATAACTAATTAGGAAATTTAGGTTGGGGGGATGGTTTTTATATACAAGTCAGGCAAGTTTTAAAGTGGTGCTATCATTGCCATTAATCAGTGAAATCATCTTTTATACTATAGTATTAACTAGTTATTTGGTAGCATGTCTAGGCAACAAAGATGTCCAGAAGAAATAAATAAAACGATAAGGTATGGATAAAAAGGAGAGTTGAGACTGTTTGGTCCCAGAAACATGCTGAGACACTCCTGGAATGTTCACGGTCATGAAGCTCAATTTGAGGGAGCAGCTATTTTCCTTTTCTTGAAAAACAAATGGCCTTTGCTTTCTTGGCAGAAAATCGTGGTGTGTTGGGAAGGTTTTGTAGGAGCCTTTAGAAGAAGATGACAAAATAAAAGGCTTTTCATTTGCCTGTGGGAAGGCAGGTTTGTCTTGAGATGGAATTTGGAATACAATAGTTCCCTAGGCAAACTGTCACTCAGTTTTCAAGGTGAAATTTAAATAAGCCCATTGTTTTCTAAGAACTTCTACTTTGACCACTCTAGTCTACAGAATTACAACTGCATTGATTTCCTTCTAAAGCATTTCATTTCAAGATTCCTTATTGGGTATGAAGTTATTCTATCTGAGACTACTCTTCAGTAAAATAATGAATCCTAGATCTGAGAAGTTTAATTGGATTTTCTAGAAACCATACTCAAAATTAAAAATTCTGTCATATCCTAATATAGTGCATAACTTCAAAAAGTAAACATGACTTCGTGACAATGCAAAACTGAGAAGTTTCTCCTAAACATAGTAAATCTTTTGCATGAAAAAATGTTTGTTTCTGTTGCTCACAGTCAGGGGGAAAGTTTATTTGATTTCTCACCTAGTGTTTCAGAGATTTTTACTAGATAAAAAAGAGAAACATTCAAATTTCAGAATTTAGTTAATTATTCTTAAGACAAAGATTTGAAACCAAAGTACTAGCTGCATATTGATCTCCAGAGGCAGCTAGAACTGGAGTTAGGTCTGACCTAGCATGAGGCAGGCAAAGAAAGAACAAAACACTCATAATTGTGGAATATTTCTAATGAGCCAAACTATGCATCCCCTTCTTATCGTTAAATTTCATCCATTAAACAACTTAATGAAATTTATACTATTATTTTCCTATGTTATAGGTGAAAACAAACAAACAGAAACATTGTTTATAAAAGCTCAATAACTACCTGAGTACATAGCATTAGTACGTGTGGAAGCCTCATTGAAAAGGTACAAGTGAGTAACTCCACAGTCTGAGTTTCATTAGTCTATACCACAATGATACTAGCTGTTAGATGACAAAATTTCATCACTGAAAGTATACAGTGCCCAATAGCACCAAAAGCTGTAGAAATCTTATAACTTCTACTCATCATGTTTCTCTTTTAAGCCATTATTTGCGCACTGGTTATGGATGAAGTTATTTGTGTGTACATATATTATTTGTTATGTGTTGTAAGCCAATATTAGCCATGCTTTTCCTCCTGTGAGAAAAGTTAGCAAATTACTCCTCAGTGGTTTGCTGCCAAAGTGGAGGGAGCTCCCCCCCCCCCTACTGCATCAAGACAGGACAGTATGACAAGAAAGAAAGTGGTCACCTCGTGATTTGAGGAATATCCTGTTAGGGGCACAACATGGGTTTTTATAGGAGGTGGAGTGACAGAGCACAATTGGCTAGCCTCAGTCCCTAACTTGCTTCCCATTGACCTTATTCTTTCATTCTTGTTGGTCTTTAAGGCCACACAGTGATGTTTCATTTAATTCACAGCTTGTGCACCTCATCATCATGTGAGGCAGTACTGGGATAAGCCATGCAGACATCTGGTGGAATGAATCAAGAGAGGAAGTTTGGGATAGGTTACCCAGACTTTTAGTTAACCCTGACAATATTGGTACCCCATGTAATAATTAGTTAATAAGGACTGAGTTTTGGAAACTACCCACCACAAGGTCAGGAGATCAAAATCACAGGCCACTTTCAGGGAGAAAGATGAGGTTTTCTATGCGCTTAAAGAATTATAGTCTCAGAAACCCACAGGGTGACTATGAGTCAGGACTGACCCGAAGGCAGTGGGTTTGAATTGCTTATCTATCAACAAGGTGCATTGACACAGTGGCTTCCCAGTGGGTCCCCGCATTGACAACTGTCCTGATGGAATGGGACTGAGCTGTGTTTCATTCTGTGGTACTTGGGGTCACTATAGGCAGAGCACCTAACAAAACCAAGAACAATCTGTCGTCTAGCTCTCTAGCTGAATGAAGATGCTCAGCGAAGTTAAATGGTTGCCTAATTTAACATAAATGTCACTGGGTGGTACCAACAGCCTGTGCTTTACTACTCACCTGAAGGTCAAACATTTGAACTCACCAGTGACTCTGCGGAAGAAAGAGCTGACCTAGGCTTATGTAGAGTTACAACCTGTCCCTGTGGAGCACTTTGACATTGTCCCATAGCCGTCCAACCTGAGTTGGAATCCAGTGAGCAATAATGGATAGTGAAATGCAACATATAAAACAAGAGTTGGGGATGAAGAAGAGTTTTGCTGTTCGTTTGTTTTACCTAAACCACTCATGCTTTGCTAAAAAGTTAATTCTATGGAGAATGGCTTCACCTCCCCCTCCTTTTTTTTTTTTTTTTTTTGCAGAAGGCTAGATAGTAAATACATCAATCTTTATGGCCTCGATGGTTGGTAGGTTCCTGTCTCATTTCCTCAGTTTAGCTATTGAAGCATAAAAGCAGCCATAGACAATATGTTAACAAATGTGTCTGGCTGCATTCCAGTGAGCTTTACTTACAAAAGCAGGTGGCTGCTTAGATTTGGCCAGAGGGCTACAGGATGCTGACTCTGGGGCAAAGGAATGCAATATGTTAGGGACAACACAGCCACGCACCTTTCATGCTGCCCTTAGAAGCAATATCACAGATATCTCAAAAGGCAGTTCATTATCCCCTTTCCATATCAGATTCAGAACCATCTTGATGTGAAAAGTGACTTGAAATACCTGGCCATCCAGTCACCTGAATGACTACAGGTCGTTGCTTTTGTAAGCGGAGCCTACGGGTTTCAGATGAGAGTGTGTTGGGATAAAGGACAGAGAGCAGTGGTTTCACAGAAAGAAAATAAATAAAACTATAGCCTTGCTTTGGAAATTTTAAGATGTATTTATAGATGGCAATGGTCTTCATAGTGTATGCACATATGGTAACTGTAAAGCTTCAATATGCTATCAACCTAGAACATTTCCTCAGGCTACTTCCCAGCCAATCCTCTCTATCATCAGAGGCATGTTTTTAGGCATAGATCTGTTATGTATATTCAAGAACTTCATATAAATATCACTATAAGGCATATACTTTTTGTTTGTTTCTGGCTTAGTATCTATCATCTACTGTGGTAGAGGAAATCGCCACACTCTTATCATCTTTTAAAAAACAGGCATGTATCATGTCAGAGTGTACATGTTGCTGGTTCTTCCACTTAGGATGTTTCAAAACTAAAATCGAGATGGTCACAGGGCTCCTGTCCCATCCTGAGCCCGGCATCTCTTCCAAGCTCATTTAGATTGCTGGCCAGAATAAGTTCTTTGTGTTTGTAAGACTGGGGTTCTCTCTTTAGGTGAATAATTCTTTGACTGGATCTTCAAGAATCTCATGTTTGTGTCTCTGTTTGAGAACTTTTCCATTGTTTCTACATACGCAGCCAGCCAAATGAAATGTCAACTAATTCCACATGGAAGAAGCATACCAACATCTTTGACCCAGGAATTATAAATTATATAATTCAAATCTGAAGGAAGGAATAGTGTCAGAGTTTACATTATGAAATTCTAGTGTGCAGAAAGCTATGGATGACAGAGGAATCCTAAAATACATTTGCAGGAGCTACCCGTGGAATAAGCCTCTGGTGATTTCCCTCTAACCGTAAGCGAGGGATGGGAAGAAACTGCTTACCAGGCAGAGAATATTGGGGAGATGACTTAAGTATATTAAAATAAAACATCTGACATGCATGGTTAAAACCTTGCCTCTTGGTTTCCCCTCTGATACAATTTGGGCTTGATCTGATTTTTAATATTGTGTGTGTGTGTGTTTGTATTGGGTTTTATCTCTGTTGTATTTTGTCATTGTGTGTAGCCTTCTTGAATCTTTGCTATGTGTTTTTCAGTATATGTAACCCAGGCTGGATGAGCCTCTACTGACAGCTAGAATAAGGATTTCTGGGGGAACAATGAGGGAGGTGAATGGTGAGGAGGGTAAGGGGAACTGATATCAAGGAGTTCAAAATGAAAGAAAATATTTTGAAACTGATCTTTTGGTGGCAATTGTATAATACTACTTGAAGTGATTGAACTATGGAATGGAATGATACCTGGATTACTCCTAATAAAATGGCTTGAAAAACAAATAAATGTAATAATAAAAAAGAATTTTCCTTTATTTAAGTCATACCTACACCTAGATATCATCACTGATGTCAGATGCATCTTGACTCAAAGCATAGGATATCAGAGTGAAGTTTACTTTTGTATTATTGATTATGCAAAGGCATTAGATTCTGTGGATCATAACAAACTATGGATAACCTTGAGAAAAATGGGAATTCTGGAAAACTTCATTGTGCCCTTGTACATTTATGCATGGATCAAGAGGTAGTTGTGCAAATAGAACAAAGAATACTGTGTGGTTTAAAATGAGGAAAGGTGTGGATCAGGGCTGTATCCTTTCACTAACTTTATTTAATCTTTGTGCTGAGCAAATAATCAGAAAAGCTGGATCAAGTGAAGAAGAATGTGGCATCAGGTTTGGAGAAAGGCTTATTCACAACCTACAATATACAGATGGCACAACTGTGCTTGCTGAAAATGCAGAGGACTTGATGTACTTACTAATGAAGATCAAGGACTGCAGGCTTCAGTATGCGTGAAAATTCAATGTCAAGAAGACCAGAACCCTCACAACTGGACTGATAGATAACATCATGAAAGATGGAGAAAAGGTTGAATTTGTCAAAACTTTGTCTTGTTTGAATCCACAATCAACACCCATGGAAGCAGCAGTCATGAGAGCAAATGATGCAACACATTGGGAAAACCTGCTGCTTACGAAAAGGAAGGATGTTTCTTTGAGGACTAAGGTGCGCCTGACAGAGGCCATGGTATTTTCAGTTGCCTGTTATGCTTATGAAAGTCGGCATTGAATAAGGAAGAGTGAAGAAGGATGGGATGCATTTGAATTGTGGTGCTAGATTAGAATATTGAATGTCCCCTGAACTACTAAAAGAACAAAGTGAATTCTCTTGGAAGAACAATGCCGAGTGCTCCATAGAAGTTGGGCCTGAAGGACATCAAGGTTGGTAAAGAAGAGGGGCAGCAAGCAAGAGAAAGGCCCTAAGCTAAATGATGGACACAGTAGCCCTAACAATGGCTCAAGCACAGAAACCATTGTGAGAGTGGCACAGGGCTCAGTGTTTTGTTCTGTTGTGTATAGGGTCGCTATGGGCCAGATCCAACTTGATGGCACCTACCAACAAGTGCCCTTAGATAATCGCTCTCTGATGAATTCAAAAGCAACTGATTTGAGATCTGGATGCCAACTGTAAAATTCCTTCACTTTCGCTAAGTTATGAAAACTTAATGTGAGTGATAATGCTTCACTCACATTCGACTTATATAAGTCCATTCCTAGTAGGTTTAAGGATAGCAGACACCTCAGTATGACAAACTGGCAGACAAGTGGTCAACACAGGTATTGATGGAATTGATTTGGGGGATCTAAACAGATGTCTTTTACATTCATAATTATGTATCTCAGCAGTTCTCAACCTGTGGGGTACAACCCCTTTGAGACTCAAATGACCCTTCCCCAGATATCGCCCAATTCATAACATTAGCAAAATTACAGTTATGAAGTAGCAGTGAAAATAATTTTATGGTTGGGGGAGGGGCCCATAACATGAGGAACTGTATTAAAGGCTCACATCATTAGGAAGGTTGAGAACCACTGATCTATATTAAAGGTATAATTTTGTATTTACATTTTTCATTGTATGAATGTACACTCCTTGATTAGTCAATTCTCATATTGATAGTTTTTTTTCTAATTTTTGGCAATTATGAAAAAAGTTCTGTGAATACACTTGTGTGTGGGTGTATGTGTGTGTGCATGTGCTTTCATTTTTCTTGGGTAAATAGGAGTTGAATTGGTAGGATATTGTAAAATATATATATGTAATTTTATTTTATTGTTAGAGAAAGTCAATCTATTTTCCAAAAAGGAGTTGTAGTATTTTACACCCAAACAAACAATGATTTGGATTTTAGGGAATTTTTTAATATCTTCAGAAATACTTAAGATTTTTAGCTTTATTTCAACTTGAACTATTCAAGTGGATGTGTACTGTTATTGGAATGTGATTTTAATTTGTATTTCTTGATGATTAATGATATTCAATTACACTGACTTATAATTGACCATAGAATTGTAATTACAACTCAATGTGAAGAAAACCAAAATCCCCATCAATGGACCAATAATTAACATCAAGATAAATGACAAAACGTTTGAAATTGTCAAGAATTCCATCTTGCTTGGAACCACAATCAATATTGATGGAAGCAATAGCCAAGAGATCAAATCACACCTTGCTTTGGATAAATCTGATATATAAGACCTCTTAAAGCATTGGAAAGCAAGAATGCAACTTTGAAGACTAAGGTGCACTTGATCCAAATCATGGTATTTATAATTGCCTCACATGCACGTGAAAGTTGGACATTAGATCAGGAAGACTAAAGAGGCATTAATGTGTTTGAATTATGGTGTTAGCGGATAATATTCAAAGTGACATTAATTGCCAAAGAACAAACAAGTATGTCTTGGAAGTTATAGCCAAATGCCCTTTAGCAGCACAGATGGCAGGACTCTGTCTCAGGTACTCTGGGCATGTATTCAGGATAAACAAGTCCCTGGAGAAGAACATCATGTTGGTAAGTACAGGGGCAGGGAAAAAGAGGAAGGCCCTGACAAGGTGGAATGTCTCAGTGGCTACAGCCATGGGCTCACACACAAGAACAATTGTGAATATTGACACAACCGCTACAAGTGTGGCCTCAAACATAAGAACAATTGTGACTATGGCACAGGATTGGGCTGTGTTTCTAATGTACTTAGGGTTGGATGAGTCAGAATGTAATTGAAGACGCCTGACAACAATGATGCTCAACAGGGCTAGAGGCCAGTCCCTTAAAGTCTTTGTCAAATCAAAAATGTTTTCATTATTGAATTTAAGAACTCTTCATAGATTATATATACAAATTATTTGATAGATATTTGTTTTATATACACTTTTTTATATTTACATTTATAGCTTACATATTTTTTTGCATGTTTCTGTTGAATGAGAAGCATTTTGGATTCAATGAAGTCTATGTAATTGACATGTTAATGAGCACATATTTCTGTATCTAAGAAATATTTTCCTACTGCAAAATTAAAATGACATTTTCTTGAAAAACACATAATTTTATCTTTTATATTAAAATGACTATGTTTTAGAGATATTTGTTCTGGATATGAACTTCTAGGTTAATTTTTTAAGCAGTTGTAAAAATTCTGTTTCAATTTCTTTTCTGGGTGGCATTGTCTCTGTTGAGATATTAATGTCTTCTTCTAAAGTGTTTGAAAATCTGAGTTTATATTTCCTGGCATATATGTTAACATTTGACCCTATGTTTTCCATTTTATTTTTCTCCAAACTCTTCTCACCTTCTGGCTCTCCAGTTACATATGTCTAGCAACTTGATCAAGTTCTACAATTCTGAAAGACTTAGCTCTTTTTTTTTTTTGAAAATTACTTTTAGTTGGAAGAAATTTTACTGCCTGTATTCAGGTTCATGACTTTTTATTTAATAGAATCAAATCTATTTTTAATCAAATAATATTACAGATATTGCTTTTAAGTATAGATTTTCCATTTGAACAATCTCCTTTTTCCTCTCGTTTTTTAGTTTATCCTTTTATACAGACATCCTATTCATCTATACTTTCTATATTTTTGCTTAAATATATTTAACATACGTATAATAAGTCTAAGAATCCTGGTTACATAGTGGGGTTATGCATTGGGCTTCGGACTACAGGGTCAGCAGTTTGTATCCACTGAATCCACCAGCTGCTCTGTGAGAGAACAATGTGCTTTGGTACACCTGTAAACAGGTACAGTCTTCAGAAATCACAGGGGCAGTTTTACCCTGACCTATAGGGTCACTGACAATGTTTCAAAAGGGTGCATATTTTCATCAGCTCTTTCCTTCGAAGTTGGGAGCCAAGTTCTCCTTCATTGTCTGCTCTTTGTCTTGGCTGAAATGGTCGGCATTTGAAATAACAGTGATATGGCTTCCAGAACCAGAGCTACACACAAGCCATCAAGGTACTGCAATTGGAACTGTGGTGCTGGAGGGAAGACTGAAAGTAACATGGACTTCTAAAAGAACAAACCGATCTGTCTTGGAAGAATACAACCACAGTGCTCCTTAAAGGCAAGGATGTCAAGACTTGATCTTACATATTTGGACATATTGTCAGGAGAGACCAGTTTCTAGAGAAGGACATCCTGCTTGGTAAAGTGGAAGGCCAGTGCAAAAGAGGAAGGCCCTCAGTGAAATAGATTGACACATGGGCTGCAACAATGCTCTCAGGCATAGGAACAATTGCAAGGGTGGCACAAGACCATGCACTGTTCCTTCTGAGGTGGGTCATAACCAACTCGATGGCATCTACCAGCAACAACATAGGGTCACTATGAGTTGGAATCGACTTGATAGCAGTACGTATCATAAATTTGTTCAAATATTTAATCTACTAATTTTTATAAGCCTAGTAACTGTGAGGTGTTTATTTTGATACTCTTTTCATGCACAGCCATGCTTAAACTTTTATTCTTCACAGTGTTAATGCCATGTGCTTAAGTATGTGTATATATGTGTGCATCTGCACACACACACAAGGGTAAGTCAAAGGCATTGTGGCTAGGGTTCAAGTTCTTAGACACACTCATTTATTCCAAACCAAGAGTCTTTAAATCTCTTTCAACAATAAGTGAATGACAAGATTTCTCAGCAATACGATCTCTTTGGGTGTCTTTAAAAAGCAAATACTTTCTGCTTGTTGGATAAAAACAACAAAAACAATTTGAAATCAGAGCCAATGTAAAATTTTTAACAAAATTCAAATGGCTCTCTTAGCATATCACTGAAACTTTGTAACAAGTTTATGACAATGCTACTTCACATAAAAATCCCGTGTTTACATGGCAAGAATTTTAGGGATGGTTGAGAAGACAATGAAGTTGAGAATAAAGAGGAACAATTGTTAACTTCAATGAATGAAGGAACAGTGGCTAAATGCAGAAAGGGGTGGAAGAAGATCATGAAATTACCATTGCTGTTATCTTTACCAAGGTTTATTGCCTTCTCTGGGAACTGCATTCTCCTGTCGACATGTCCAAAGTGTATGAGACAATGCCCAGCTTCAACGGAGCTTTCTGATGCCCCCTGTGAAGATAGATGTGCTGTCCATGAAATATTCAATATGCTTTGCCTGCACAATTCAAATCTATTAATTCTTCTTCAGCCTCCTTTAGTCACTGTCCGGTTTTCACATGCATATGAGGTGATTGAAAATAGCATGGATTGGGTCTGGCAAACCTGAGTCTTCAACGTGACAGTACTTTTTAAAGAGGTCTTTTGCAGCAGGCTTGCCCTTTGCACTGTACCTTGAGTTCTTGACTGCTCCTTCAATGGACATTGATTGTGGATCCAAATAATGTAAAATTCTTGACAACTTTTTTGTATATCATTGCTAAAGTTTATTGTGCCAGCCTGACTGATAAACACAAGTAGGATTAACTGAAGGGCAGAGGGATAAATGGCTCGGTGAGCCTTACCTTGGTTGTTCTGTGCCTCAGTTTAAAGGGGTACACTACCTGTGGGATGCCTAGCCTGTGGACTGTGTCGCTGTAAGTTGAGGTCCCTTTAAGCCCACACGATTGGAATGTTCATCTCTGGAGCTGGGGACTGACAGTTGATGACAGTTGGTGACCTGCCTTGCTGTTTGCTGCCTGGGTATATATAGCCCAGCTCTCTCTACAAAAGGGAACTGGCACCTGGCAGCTCTCAAAACTTGAAGGACTGCTAGTGTCTCACTGCTTTATAATTTAACTGTTAATTTCTTGTATTATCTATCTGTATATTATTTAACAGTTTATTTCTCGAATTATATATCTATCTTTATAAATATATTTATATATAACTACTAGCAATCTGGTTTGTCTCTCTAGAGAACCCTGTCCAATACAATCATGATGGTGCTTATTGGTTGGGTTTTGAGGATTTTTCCCTTGTTTAATATAACATTTTTATGGACAAATCTTACTGATTTCAGTATGTCCTTTCTCTTCCCACACAGTTCTGTTATTCAATCCCATAAGATGGGGTTACACAATAATCAGTGTATCATCTCTCCTCTCTGCTCACCTCTCATCACCACCCCGACTTTCTGTACCCTCAGGGAACCATTACTCTTATCACTCTCTCTGAGGGGTCATCTATCTTGATATCAGGTAACAAGCTATCGTAAATATACAAATGAACATATTCAAATCTAACTGGATTAATAAAGTATATCACATAAAGACTTGAATAAGAGGGGAGGAAATCTTAAAGAAGTAGAAGGTAGTTATATCGTTCATCAGTGCTATACTGCACCCTGGATCTGTCCTGTTTCCTGTGGCCCTTCTGAGAGGAACTGTCCAATTGTCCTGCTGGTGTAGTTTCGGTCTCCACTACATCTACTCCCTTTCATATTGATTTGGTTGTGTGTGTTTTTTTAACTCTTGGTACCTCCCCCATCCAAACCTCAGGATCACACAGGCTGGTGTGCTTCTTCCATGTGGACTTTGTTGCTTCCCTGAAAGATAGCCACTGTTTAACTAAAACTCTTTAAGACCCCAGACACTATATCTTTCTATAGTTGGTCACCATCAACTGTCTTTACCACATTTGCTTATGCACGCATTTTGTTGTCAGTGATCGTGTCAAGGAGGTGGATATCGTATCGGACGATGCCACATTATTAAAACAAACTTCTTATAATGAGGTAAGATTTAAGTAGAGAGCCAAAGTCGCCCAGCCCATCAGCTTCCTTGTTGTGCTTACATATGTATAAATATGTACATAGAAAAGGATGGCACATTCGCAAACACATTCTATAAAGCTAGTATAAAACTGATACCCAAACTAGGAAATGATCCCACAAGAATAGAGAACTATAGGCCTATATCTCTAATGAACATAGATGCAAAAGTCCTTGATAAAATGTTGACTGACAGAATACAAATATATATAGTCCATCATGACCCAGTGGGATTCATACCAGGGATTCAGGGATGGTTTAGCATTCGAAAAGCCATATACAATATCCACCAAATTAACAAGAAATCATGTGGTGAAGAATCACATGATAATATCAATAGATGCAGAAAAAGCATTTGGCAATATTCAACACCCTTTCCTAATTAAGACACTCAATAGATAGGATTAGAAGGAAACTACTGCAATATAAGAAAAGCTACTGTATGTACTCGAGGATATGCCGACCTGAATGTCAGCTGAGGAACCTGATTTTACCACAAGAACTGCATTTAAAATGTGCTGAGAAACTCAGTTTATACATGAGTATATATGGTCCTTAACAAAAAATATTTTCTACATGCTGAGATATAATGTTTATTCTGAAGATTGTATTTTTTTATCATCATCTGTAAATGCTTCAAGTCCTCTCCACTTTCCGTCAGCAAATTCTCATTTGAACATTGCAGATAGTAATCCTGTTGTACAGTCCTTCTTTATATAATCTAGTTACTTGATTTTTTGTCCAACATACAAATTGAACAAGTGTGGTGAAAGGGTGCAGCCCTGACACGTATCCTTCCTGAGATGAACCTGTGCAGTATTCCTTCGTGCTTTTTGAATGGTTGCCTCTTGCTCTGTGTACAGGTCCCCCAGGAGCACAGTGACAGGTTCTAATCCCTATCCTTAATGTTATCCACAGCTTGTTATGATCCAGACATATAATGATTCTAGACTGAATATAAGGAAATGCATTTCCAAAGCCCTCTGCTTTAAGCCAAGACTCATCTAACACCAGCAATTATATCTCTTTCCCCATACTCTTCTGAATCTGGCTTGAATGTACCTCTTGAAGTTATCCTCAGTGGCCATTGGGCATCGTCACGCACACTGCCTTAATACAATAGCACCTTGCTTAGCTTAACGGTCATTCCATGATACCCACCTTCCCGATATGATCGCTGAAGACAGACGTGTGCCCAAGCAAACGTGGTGAAGAAAGCTGATGGTGCCCGGTTATTAAAAAGATATAGCATCTGGGGTCTTAAAGGCTTGAAGGCAAACAAGCGGCCATATAGCTCGGAAGCAACAAAGCGCACAGAGAAGCACACAAGCCTAAGTGAACACGAGGTGTTGAAGGGATCAAGTAGCAGACACCAAAGAACACAAACCATCATGTGCGATCACCTTCCCCACATAAACGCTGAAGACGAAGGTGTGCATAACTAAGTGTGGTGAAGAAGACTGATGGTGCTTGGCTATTGAGAGATTTAGTGTCTGGGGACTTAAAGGCTTGAAAGTAAACAAGCGGCCAATTAGCCCAGAAGCAACAAAGCCCACATGGAAGCAGCACACCAACATGTGTGATCATGAAGGGCCAAGGGGACCAGGATTCAAACAACAAAGGCGGGGGAAAATCATATCATCATGATTGAGGGGGAGTGTGTGATGGGGACCCAATGTCCATCTGCAGACAGCTGGACATCCCTTGCAGAGGGGTAGTGGGGAGGAGATGAGTCACTCTGGGTTCAGTGTCGCAACAATGAAACTCAAAACCTTCCTCTACTTCTTGAACGCTTCATCCCCCCAATTATCATGATCCCAATTCTACCTTGTGGACCTGGTTAGAGCAGAAGATGCACAGCGGTGCAGTAGGGATATGGAAACACAGGGAATCTAGGACAGATGAACCCCTCAGGACCAGTGGTGAGAGTGGCGACACTGGGAAGGAAGGGGATTTCGAGGATCTACATGTAACCTCCTTTCTGGGGAATTGGCAACATGCAGGTGGATGAGGGGAGGTGCTGGGCAATGTAACATAGGATAGAGTAATAATTTATAAGTTATTAAGGGTTCGTGAGGGAGGGGGGAACAGGGAGGGAGGGGGAGGGAAAAATGAAAATGAGCTGATTCCAGGAACCCAAGTGGAAGGCGAATTTTGAGAATGATGAGGGCAATGAATGCATAAGGGTGCTTTACTCAATTGATGTATGTATGGATTGTGATAAGAGTTGTATGAGCCCCAATAAAATGATTTATTAAAAAATTATCCTCAGTAAAATTTTACTTGTTATAGTAATGACAATGTTTTAAAATTTCCACATTTTGTTGGTTCACTTTTATTTGGAATGGGCACAAATATGGATCTCTTTCAGCTAATTGACCAAATAGTTGTCTTACAAATTTCTTATCATAGACCAATGACAAGAAGTTTCTAGTGGTATAGTAGTTTTTGCAACATTCCAATTGATACTTGTGAATTCCTGGAGCCAATTTATAATAATTGTGTGTCCACCTTCCCAATATTATCACGAAAGACAGATGTGTGCTTAAGCAAATGTGGTGAAGAAAGCTGATGGTGTCCAGCTATTAAAAGACATAGCATCTGGGGTCTCAAATGCTTGAAGGTAAACAAGTAGCCATCTAGCTCAGAAGCAACAAAGCCCACATGGAAGAACCACACCAGCCTGTGTGACCACAAGGTGTGGAAGTGATCAGGTATCAGACATCAAAGAACAAAATATCATATCATTGTAAATGAGGGGGAGTACCAATTGGGGACCCACAGCCCATTTACATGTAATGGGAAATCCCCTTACAGAAGGGTCACGCGAAGGAGACGAGTCAGTCAGGGTGCAGTGTAGCAACGATGAAACATACAACTTTTCTCTGATTCTTAAATGTCTCCTCTCCTCCACTATCATGATCCAAATTCTACCTTACAAATCTGGCTAAACCAGAGGATGTACACTGGTACAGATAGAAACTGGAAACACAGGGAATCCAGGACAGATGATCCCTTCAGGACCAATTTTGAGAGTGGTGAGGCTGGAGTGTGGAGGAAGGGTGGGATAGAAAGGGATATCTGATTATCAGGATCTACATATAATCTCCTCCCTGGGGGATAGACAACAGAAGAGTGGGTGAAGGGAGATGTCAGACAGTGTAAGATATGACATAATAATAATAATTTATAAATTATCAAGGGTTCATGAGCGGGGAAGGAGAGAGGAAAAGTGAGGAGCTGATACCAAGGGCTCAAGTAGAAAGCAAATGTTTTGAGAATGATGATGGCAACAAATGTACAAATATGCTTGACACATGGATAGATTTATGGATTGTGATAAGAGTTCTACTAGTCCCCAATAAAACGATTTTAAAAAATGCTGTCAGTGTAGTTGGGCTTCTTCTTTCAATACCACTGGTTCTTGATAATATGCTACCTCTTGAAATGCTTGAATGTCAATCATTTCTTCTGGTACAATGTATCTTTATCCTTTTTTGAAGATTCTTGTGTTGCTCAATACTTGGCTCTATAAGACTGAGACTTAATTTTTTTCTTCTTTCTTTCAGCCTGAAAAACACCAAGCATACTCTTCCCTTTTGATTTTCTACTTTTGGGTCATTTTACATTTGTAGGGGCCTGTCCATTTTGTGGTCATTCCAGAGTCTCCGTTTTTTTTTTTTTTATGATATTCACCAAACAAATTCCTTTTAGCTCAAAGATCTCCAATCACTGTACCCTTCTTGGTATCACACAGTTTACGTATTTGCAACATATTGATTTGCCAAAGACATAAAGTGACCTCAGTGCAGCTACTAGAAGGGTCTATTTCTATACAGTTCTATCCACTTTTGTATCAAACGCTTCACATTCTAGCCACCTCAGCAGCTCAGACTGTAAGAGTATCTTCCTCCAAACATCAAGACCATGTTCTGCTTGAGGTTCACCCTGTGCTGTAGTCTGGAAAGATTCTCCAAGTAGAAAGTTGGAAATGATAGCAATTACTTTGTATGTTTTCATCTACTTTGGTATCACCTATGGTCCAATATCTAAAAACAGTTGTTTTACATATGTTATCCAGTTTTACCATTGTCTATGAAAGCCACCTGCTTTAGACCCTTTTATTCTGACATGGCCACAATAAGAAATCCTAGCCTTTATGTTAAGTTACTTTTTAGCATTAAGATTTAAAGTTTGAACTGTATTTTCTAAGACCAAATTAAATAGAAGTTAAAGAAAAATACTGCTCACATACTCAATTAAATAAATGTTTTGCAATTGCTAGCTTACACAATCCCGCCTCTCCAAAAATCTCAACTATTTTCTCACCTATAAAAAAAATCCAACAAACAATATAAAAGAAATCAGCCACAGTTATAAATACAGGGGAAGTTAGCCCTTGCATGACAAGGAGTTGAATTACACATGTGCACTTATCCATTATTATTTTTTAAATACCTTGTGAAGCTAATCATCTCATGTGAACAGATCATTTCTCCAGTAAATTACATACTTTAGTCAAAAATGACCTCTCACAGTTCTTCCATATTTTCCATTGTGTTTAAAACAATACTTTAAACCATTAATAGTAAGTGCCACGCCTGACGCTGGAAGTGCTCTCATGAAGTTAAGCTATGCCGCTGTAGAAAAGGATGCATTGGGTGGTGAGCGCATGCGCACAATGGCGGCACTTTGGAATGCGTAAGTGGCACTGCTTACTGCCAGCAGGGACGGTCCAAGCCCTCAGGTGTTCTGCGGGAGAAAGCTGAGACTGTCTGCTCTAGAAAGATCTACAGCCTCCGGAACCACTGTGAACCAGAAAGGACACGATGGCAGTGGGTGATGGGATTAGTGCAATCTGTGGCTGTGGTTGCCCCTAAAGATAATTAAATCCAGCAGGTGGGTGACTGTAAACAGAAAATGAAATTCGCACATTTCGAGACATACCTTTCCATCTCATAAACATTGCAGCTTTATGTGGTGCTATAGTTTATTTAACTTACAAAAGTCTGTGCTGTGTACGTTATCAGTGAGGTTGTAGTCACAAGTAGACTATAAGTAGTTAAGTTTTTGGAGAGTTAAACATTACTTTTGGCCAGTCTCCCTAATACTCATAAAGTATTTATGCCAAAGAATCAATAACTACAAAATCAGGGCATTGTTAAAGATCAGGCGCTCTCTAATTACAGTAAAGCAAACAAATAAGTGACATTACAAAGATATGAAATGTGATCATTTAGCAATTTTAGCTTCTAAAGATACCTTTACATATGTGTAGTCTAGCTTAGTAATATGCTCATGTACATATAATTTTAGGGACAGAAAGACATGCCAGTTAAACCTCTTATCCGTGTTAGTGAAGAAGTTTCCTGAGTGAAGTGAAAATGGATAGGTGACAAGGTCAAGATCTGTCATGTGGCACCACAATACAGCTGTGTTCATAATTTCTTTTGTTGAGAACTGTTTCTACTTCATGACAAAAGAAGCACCTCTATTCCAAAGAAAATTATAGGTTAGGCTGAAAGCTGTATTTTATATCATTCTTCAAGGAGACCTGGGTGAAGAACTTGGAGTTTTATCACTAATAAAACTCAGAAGAAATTGCATGACCTTCCTGGACTCTAATTTGAAGCTTGTCTCTAAAACTACATATTGCAGCCCCGATCATTATGGTAATAATTCAAAATAACACATTAATATACAGTATATAAAGTTGCTGTAGGCTTCCATATCAATCTTTTCCCCCTCAGGGAAAAGTTTGCCTGTGAAAGAATAGCTGAAGACGGGCGGAGAAGCAAGCAATGGCTGTGATGGAAAGGCGCTGTTTACTGGCTCCCGTGGTTCAGGCCACTGAGGGTCACTGGACTTCACTTCATTTCCTCATCTACTGTCTACTCCGATGCTCTGCAGGGCAGGGGTCAGTTTTCTTGTGCCAGTGAAAACCACCCAGTGGGAGCAGCCATTTCTCCAAGGTGTTGTTCCCCATACTTTGTATATCCAAGTCTTTCTAATACCGTATAGGGTCCTTCTGAATCGGCATCAACTTCAAACTTTAGAAAAGCAAAACTTCTACCACTGTCACCCATTCAGGAAGTAGATGGCTTTAAAATGTCTTATTCTGACAGGCCACATGTCCTTTATTCCAATATGGACTGTGGCACAATGGGCTGAGCTTTGGGCTGTTCATAGCAAGGTCCATGATTCAAAGCCATTAGCTGTTCTACAGGAGAAAGGCAGGATTATATGCTCCTGTCAAGATTTACAGTCTCAGAAATCTTATACAGACACCTTCAGACTTACATTGACTCAGAAAAATGTGGGTTTGGTTCAGGTTTTGTATGAGAATGAAGAACCTGGTGTTGAGAATTAACCACAGTTTTTGCCATTCAAATACACCAGTTGATCTGTGGGAGAAAGACGGGCCTTTCTCCACGTATAAAGACTCACGTCCGTGAAAACCAAGGTAGCAGTTCCACTCTGCCCTAGAAGGTTGCTATGAGTCAGCAGAGAGTCTGGTAGGAAATTCGTTATCACTCAGAAAAATTCCAAATCAGTAAAAGAATTGTTTGCACCCATGTCTATTACTTTTCAGGCTATAAGGAAATAAAATCTCTCTAGTGTATAAAAATGCTTATATATATTCATGTTCAGTGAACCCTTGAACCTGTAGGATTTCAGTATAAAAATGAGCTCATTTTCTTACACTTATGTCTCTCCTTTATTTCGGCACTTCGGTCCTGCCTTACCTTCTTTCTGCTCCTAGAATTTATTGTGCTTGCCATTCTCTTTGCTTGAACTTCATTATTTCATTATTTCCTCGTGCTGTTATACTTGATACCCCCCTCTCCCCCAAAAAAGATCCAAACTCACTGCTATCAAGTGGACGCCAACTCAGAAATGACCCCTTAGGGCAGAGTGGAACTGCATCTGTGAGTTTCCAACTCTGTAACTCTTCACGGAGTGGAAACCCTCTTCTTTTCCCACTTATACTTGATAGCTTAGCTCAAATGTCATTGCCACAGAGAAGTTTTCCCTGACCACCCTTCTGCACATTTTCCTCATGAACTTGTATAGTATCCATCGATACATTCTTATTCTTGTGTTTTGAATGTCTGTTTCCTCTTCAGACTGTTAGATCCATCAATACATAGACTATTCATGTTGTGTATACTATTTTATTCCTGGGAAGACCCTAAATAGACTAATACATTATTAATAATGCAAATATTTTAAACAAAATTACTCTTGTAGTCATCCCTTATTAAGTTAGCAGGGTTTCTTATTTTTCCTTTGAAAAATCATTTATTTATTTATCTATCTTTTATTCTCCTCCCCAACCCCACCCCTACCTCAATTCTTAGACGTCTTAGGAAGACTGTGTGTTGGACTAGCTCACAAAGTAGAAATGCGGAGACCTTAGAAAATAAGTCTTATTTATGGAGACCATAAAATATTTGGGTGTAATCCCAGCTTCAACTGCTACAACGGAAGATCTCAAGAATGGGTGTCTAACTTCTAGAATGTGAATCACAAATTGCAATTCTTCATTGACATTCAACGTTCTCTGAAGAATACCTGGTACACAGTAAACCGAAAGGGGCTCAACAATTACTTCTCTGTGAGTCAATCATCGAAATAGCCCCCCCCAATGCTTACATTGAAGCATTTGTTTATCAAATTTACTCTTCTTACTTCATTGTTTTAATAAGAACAAAGAGTAACCCTTTGTCAGGTGTCTTTGAAAACCAAGTGGTTTCACGTCAGCAAGTGCAATGTCCACTTGCTTGCTTTCTTTGGACTTTCTTTCATCTTTGGACTCAAATAAGTCCTTCATAGGCATACTTAAATGTTCTATACTTTTTTTTAACATACCTAAATTTCTAAAGGTTTTTTTCTCTCTTTATATTGGTAGTGAAGAATTCAAAATGACACAGCGTATGTCAGTATTCTCTAGTCAGTCTAACTGCTGGGCATGGTCTGTACTGATAATGGTGGAAGGACAGCACATTGTTCATCTAGTCCCATTAGTTTTCCTTTTTTTCATAAGGGTAGATTTATGTTTTAAAAGTTGGTAATGGACCGATGCATCCTTATGATTCACTTTAGTAATTTTAGTTTAAATCTTAACTATTGAAATGTTATCCTTGAGAAAGTTAAAAGATTAATTATATTTGCTGAACCAGGAATGAGCACTTTATGCGGCAATGCTGAAACACTTGAATATGGTGTTGCCCAATCAAGACACTTCATTGGCAGATGCGCTCGAAGAAGACACGCAAATATCTTTCCAGCTGGATGTTTCTTAAGGATGAAGTTGTATGTGATGGGCATCCTTATCCCACAAGTGCTTAAACTCAAGTGATAGGAATGTCGAACATAGTTAATGGGAGAGCAAAAGTCTTTTTTTCCAACTAAAAAGTGTAAATAAAGACATCTGGTTTAGAGATGAGATCTTTGCTCCATAGTATAAGTAATTATTAAAATATTTCAAATAACTTTTGACAAGGGCATTAAAAGATCTAAAAATGGTTATGAAAAATAGTATGGGTTCTTGATTAAAGCTTTCCAATCACTTTCCATGCAAAATAGCTTTATTTGGCAGCTATGTCAAGTAATGTGGCATGTACAACAGTTTTATAAAAATTATATCAGACTCATTTTCTATCACTACACTTTAATTTGAATCTATGCTTTCATATGAAAAATGCAAGAGCTGCAAATAGCTGGCAATGATAATGTAATGACTGCCTCTCAAAGTAATAAAGTGATTTTAATATGAATGACACCTTTCATGAGTATATAATTCACTCGGATAGCTTATGAATGGCTCTTCTGTCCATTTCCCTACTTGGGTCTTTCTAATGAGGTATATTAGGACTGGAAATGTGTTACTTTGACCCCTGTGATGATTGAGGGGCCTTGAGAGAAGAGAACACCTGCATGCCAGGTACATAGTCTCTATTTACCAGTTAGTGATACTGATGTCAAAAACTTTATCAATAGTTTGCCACAAACAAGTATTCAAGTTTTATGTTAAGGTTTAAATTGGACATCTTGCTTCAGTTATGGGAGCTGAGGCACATTTGAGTAGGTTTTTCTCAGGAAGAGAATGACTCTATTTGTAAAGGAATGGGCTAGAAGCCGTGCCTGAACTCTGGCCACACAGGTGTGAAGGCAGATCCAGCTCCATTTCTGTCCAAGAATGAGTTCCACAGGCCTCCACCCTCCATCCTTCTTGATCCTTTTCTGATATCATCTTTCCTTATCCTGTTGGAACAGCATCCTTCTCTCCTATGGCATTCCACTTCTCTCCGAGTTTAGAAATTATACTACCACGGCCACCTGGAGCCCCCAGTTAATATTCATACTTAGAGGGGCTTAGTGGGGAAGCTAGTAGGTTACCACGAGCCAAGAAATGAGAAAATATAAAGGGTAAGGTCCTTTTATGTGTTGAGCCCGTCTTACCCAACTCCTTTGGTGCTTAAAATGACCAAAGGAAAACTCACTTTTGAAGCCAGACTTCTACCTTATGGTACTCAATTTTTTACCAGTTGTGCAGGATTATAAACCCACAATTGTGTCTCACGCTGCCACCATCACTTCAACTTCTCACAAGAAACTGATATGTGCTTGTCTCATAACTCTTCCTTCTTAAAAGTCGTGTGAGTACCTGTTCCTGCTGCTGAGACGGCTCATTTTAAACCCAGTGGAAACTGGCAAACTGCTCATGCTCGGTGATCCAGAGTCGTTCACAGCTGTGTCCAGGCTTCCACTCTGCCCTTTGGCGGAAGTTGCCAGGGCTATGGATCAAAGAACCACATTAAACAGTTTCACTTGACCACAACTTCTTAGGCATCTTAAGAACAAGGTTTCAATATACTGATAGGCAAAAGGCCACTCTGATTTGGATGAGAAGCACATCAAGATGATTTTACCGCTGTTTTTCTCTCTGATTGACATACTGTGCTGGCATGTATGTGGTTGTGATGTCAGAAGCTCAGCCACTGGTATTTCAAATACCAGTAGTTTGACACAAATAAACTAATTTCAGAAAGGTTCCAAAATAAAACACATTAGGAAGGGGGACTTGACAATCTACTTCCTAAAAAAAAATTGGCCAGAGAAATCTTTATGACTGGTAATGTCTGAAATAGTGCCTGCCAAAAGATGGGTCTCCCATGTTTAAAGACACTCAAAACCCAAATGGGGAAGAGCTCCTCAAATTGTGGTTGACCTTGACAATTTTGAAGGACAAAATAAAGCATTTAGGACATTCACTTATACAACGGAAAATGAGAAGAACAGAGGCACTTTAGTGATATAAACATGGAATGTATCATTTATCAATTGAGGAAACTTGGAAATTCTCCAAAATAAAATGCAATTCTTAAATTGCAGTATGAAAGCCATTAATGAGCTGAAATCAACCAGTATTGGCCATTTTGACTGAGACCATTTTGTGTTCTACTACGCTGACAATGACCAATTGAAGGAAGGTGATTTAAATTCATTGTCAAAAAATAACATTCCATCACTGTCAGTGACAGAAAAATGTCCGTACGTGTTAGAGGAGGACTCATTAATGTGAGTAGTATTCAAATTTATAAACAAATCACTCATGCCAGCAAGAAGAAATTATTTTTTACCCTCTTATACAGTCTGAAATGGATCAAACATGCAATCAAAATACATTAATATTTGCTGATGATTGGAAGGTGAGGTTTGAAAACAATGAAAAAGAAGAATATTTGACACAAATAGCCCTGATGAAAGAAATTCAAAAGAAGAAAATATGATAAAATTGTGCAAGAGCAGTAACATTCTTTGAAAATAAATTTCTTATCAACATAAATGAAGATTATAAAGAAGCACCTAGCCAGATAATTTACACGGATGAAATCCACTACTGCTTCAGGAAAATACTGAACATAATATTCAATAAGCAGCTCACGAAGACCAAGTAAAGTATTGCAATGTAATGTGCGAAGGCCTGGAGTTAGGAAACTGATGAAGAACAAGCCTGACGTTTCTTAAGCTGGAATAATTGAAGAAAGAATTCAAGCCTGAGTCCGAGCAATGTGCTCAAACCTAAGACTAATTGTGAAGCCGATACAGTACTGGGCAGGGTTCCATCCCCTGGTACAGGGGCTCATTATGAGTCAGAGCAAAGTCCTCACAATAACAACACAATAGCTCACAGTCTTGTGATTTTTTAAAAGTAGCTTTTATATTTGAAGCCTTCCTCATGCAACCTATTTAAAGAGCAGTAACTGATTTCCTGATTTTCTAAAAGATTGATTTAAAAAAACATTAGAATAAACAAGAGTTCAAAGGAATTGGAAATTATCTCTTAGTCCCATGAAACACCTGATGCAGTTTAGCCTTCAGGTTCAGCAAGACGCTACTAAAACATTCCTGGCAGATTATTGTTCTTATAAAAATTTTACCAAACCTTGTCAAAATGAATCAAAACATGTTAGTCTCCACATGCACATAAAATAGGAGCAAACTTGTGCGGAATCATTTTATCTGCCAGATTACTACAAATATTACCTCTCTCTTAAAGGAAAGGAGAAAAATGAACCAAGTAACAAAAAAAGGAAACTGCTCCTTTTTATTTTAATCATTCTCTTTGCATCGAAGGAAGTTAAATATAGCTTAAAAGACCAGAGTGTAAGAGTCAGAGGAAGAGAAAGTGATTCTAAAGGCCAGACGTTAATATTTATATGTAGGATTCACCTGCTATAAAAGATTTCTTCAGTGGATTAAGAAACAAAGATGGTATATTTAGGACTAAGGTGAGTCTAATCCTACCCATGTTATTTTCAGCCATCTCACATGCCTCTCAGAGCAAGGCGATCAATAAGAACGTCTGAGAAGAATTGAGGAAAACTGAGCAAAAAAATATTAAGTTAAAATGTATTTACACTGTAGCGCTAAGAATAGTATTGCGTATTCCATGGATTACCAGGAGAATGAATGAAACTGTCTAGAAGGAAGCACAAACAGAATGCCTCTCAGAAGCACGGAGGACAAAACGTTGACTCTCTTGCTTCAGACAAATCCTTCATTAGGATCAGTCCTTTCACCGGGACATTGTGCTTGTTAAACTGGAAGCGCTTCAGAGAGTTGGATTGACACCGGGGCTGCAACAATGGGCTCAAACATGGCAACCACGACAAGGATGGTGATGCACAAGCCAGTGTTTCCTTCGACTGTTTATAGAGCTTCTATGAGCCAGCGCCTACTTTGGGGCACCTGACAACAACCAACGCAATGCCAACTTGCATTCTGTGTCATTATGAGAGGTGAGGTGGCCTTTAAAAAGAGATACTGCATGTGATCGCAGGATATTATTCTCTGAGGCAACTGAGATTGTAACCTGATGTATTTTATTTTATTTGTTATTATTTTTGATCATTTTATTTGGGGGTCGTACAACTCTTATCCCAAACCATGCATGCATCCACTGTGTCAAGCACATTTGTACATTTGTTGTCATCATCATTTTCAAAACATTTGCTTTCTACTTGAGTCCTTGGTATCAGCTTCTTATCCTTCCCTCAGGAATCCTTGATAATTTATGATTATTATTATTTTTTCACATCTTACACTGACCGATGTCTCCTTTCACTCACTTTTCTGTTGTCCGTCCTACAGGAGGGGGTTATAGGTAGACCATGTGATCGGTAACGTGATATATTTTAGCAAATGAAACTTCTTTGGAGCAATTCTCTTATTATAACTAGTTCCCCATTTCTATATTTTATCTTTAGAAATTATCATTTATTTTATGTTTTTAGAGAGGTAATGAGTGTACGATTGGCAGAAACTGGCAAATTGGTAGTGCTCTTATAAATTTGATAGCAAACAATAAACCATGTAGTTTAAAATATATCTGATAAATTAAAATCAAAACAAATCATACCTTAAGAAAAATAATTGTAGAAAATTCTGAATGCAAATCATATACAGAAATGTTTTCAAATTTCTCACAAATAAATAAAATTTCTTTTGTACAAAATATCTTGGATAAGAACACACACATGTACAAGCACACACACACACAGAGGAAAAATAAGCATCGGAATTCTTTCCGCTACTTGGCTTCATGAATACACTGCCCTCCTGTTGCAGTGGCTATTGCCCGCCAAGGAAAACCTTACTGCTCCACGAGGAAATGACTGCCTGCGCCGAAAGTACAAAGACCCCGCCCTGCGTGAATACACAGACTTCTCCATGAAGTCTCCGGTGTCAAAGATTATTATAGAAGCTTTTTATGTTGTTGTTTAGGACATTCCCAGGACTACTTTTGTAGTGTTATGTAAATGGAAATGACGAGAAAAAATATTGGCATGGGTAAATAAGGAAATCAGTTTCCTAGTGAAAGAATCCAAACAGGTTCAACAGCCATGTTAATAATGTGTCTTAATGCCTAGGAGAACATGTTTGCACCCTTGAATGAATTTGGATGTTATTTTATGAAGCTATGTGAATTCACACAGAGGGATCATTAAACGGGGGAGGGGAACCTCAGAAACGTGTGGTAGATCTATTTTGCTTATTCTTAAATGGGTCAGACCTGATTTATTTTTTACCCTCAAATAAATGGCTGAGAATTCTGTGACCAGGTGAATCAACATAGCAGAGATTTTGTATGTATCTCTTTCCAACTTTTATGCAATTTATTCTATGATAAGTTATAGTGCAAAGGTTTGCTAGTGCTTTTTCTTTTTTCTGTGAAAGTTACTGTCCATGTTTCTTTTCACAAAGCTTTAAAATGATGTTTTCAATAAATTACATCCAATTATTTAATTATATCCAATCATTTTATTTACAATTGTCAAACATTCCAAATCTACATAAATTGGAGAAACTGGCAGAGCAGATTATAGGCAACCACTACCTATCTTAAGCAACTGTTAACATAAAATGCGTTTTGTATTTTTAAGGATCTGGCAAAAGAATTAAAATAAAAAGCCAGCCTTTAACAAAGGTGCCATTTTACATATACCTGAATCCAAACTCCAGGAAAGAAAGTGAAATTAAAAACAGACATGACACTTAACCATACAAAAATGAACTGCCACAAACCTTTAAACAATATAGTCTGTAAGTACAAGATTTTATATTAGGAATTCCCTTCAGCCTTAAAGATCTAATACATGGATAACAGTTCTATTTGGTTTGTACACTGACTTTGAAAATCTAAAAGTAGGCACTAAGTCTCCCCACGTCATGTTTTTTAATTAGAATAAAAATTTCTTTTTTTCCCCTTGCATCTGACTTCATTTGCACCATCAGAATAAGTGAATGTAGATACAAAGCTGTCTACACGCAATCCGCCCTCAAAAAAAAAATATAGATGCTCATCGTTGTAGAGTGTATTCAAGAGAATCTAGTCAAACAAAACAACAGCAGCGACAAAGACGTTTGAAATTGGGGCAAAAATGGCATTTTTGAAGTTTGCAAAAATCCCTCATGCTAACTAGACTGATAAAGACAGCAATCACTCTTTCATATATTCAATGGGCATGCAGGAAAATAATACTGTTTTATTTCCTAGTAAAATTCTACAATCATTTAGTTGGACAAATGGACTGGCTGAGCTTTCAGAGGTCACCGGGTCTTTCTTATGAGGTGCCTTTGGGTGGATTTAAGCTGCCGACCTTTCAGTTCAGTCAAATGCATTAAGGCTTGCACCACCCCAAACCATTCAACTCTCTATCCACTTGTGAGATTTTCCCTACTTCCTATTATACCCTCCTCTCTGTTCCAGCAACTTTCTTTCTGTCTTTCATAGATTATTGCAGACCCTCTGCCTTTGAATGTCCTGTTCTTTGCATCTAAAAAGGCTTTTCATTATATTTTCTACTCCTTTAAAATCCCTAGAAGAATTTGGTAATTTTTTTTGCTCCTAAACCCTTCCCCAGTTTCCCTGACATGCACTATCATCTTCATTATATAAGGTTCTTCAGGGCGGATAGTGGGCTTCATCTCAATGGATGGATTCAGGCTCTGGAGCTCTGCCTTATGTACACTGTGTGATCCCCTCTGTTAGAGGAGCTAGACATCCCAGAGTCATAGTGAGCCCACCATTCTTTGTGCTCGACTTCGCACCTCTTCTTCTCAGGCCTTCGATTGCCTCCACTATTTAAACGTTGCAGAATGATGGATGCCCTCAGATGGGAGCTCTCCATTTTACAAGCGCCCCAGTAGCACACTGGGCAGGTGACTGGCACTTGAATGGAAGACTGGTGGTTTGGAACCAAAACTGCTTCACTCTAGAAAGACGTGCCCTCTGCTCTGCGAATCTCTCAGGCTTGGAGACCCAGTGGGGGTTCTGCTATGTACTCCTCTTCCTGGGTTGGGTTGATCTCCAAAGCAACGATTCTTTGTTTTTATGTTTAAAAGAGAGTCTAGGATACTGTAGCTCTGCATTGAAAGTCTGCAACAACTTAAAAAAGAAGAAAAGAAAGGCATAAAGCAGCAGCCACAAAAATTTAATTAGTAAGAATTTAGACTTTATTATAACATATTATTTTACTAAGATTCTAATTAATTAAGCCATTTTCTTTTTAAGTGTTTTTTATTGTAAGACTTTAGAGTATTTTATATTTTACCTCCATAATTAATGTACAGTGAAAAAACAATATGTAACATGTATATGTGTCCTATTAAAAAAGAGAAGAATAATTTTGTATAACTTTAAACCGAGTGTGTGTTAGGCACTATGCAGAGTTCTAGAAAAGTCAATAGGGAAATGATGCAAGTCTTTGGACACAGGCAACTGAAGGCTTGATAATTTCCTAACAAATCTGATTATCATAAAAAATACAATAGATGCTACTGATTTATTTTTACAAATATACAAATTACGAATAAGCAATGTCTATTCATTCTAATTCTTGTAAATTATTTTATTCATTTTATTGGTGTGTAATTCATGTACAATACAATTCAATGGTTTAAATGTATCAAAAAGAGTTGTGCACTTATCCTCACAATTTCAAAACATTGACCCCTTTCTTGAAATGATTATTAGCTCCCCATTATTCCTGCCCAAAACTTCTCTTGCCAGAAAAACAAGGAACCATAAATCTGGTCCCTGTATTTATAGATTTACCTATCCTGGATTTCATGTAGAGAAAATCATACAAAAAACCTCCAACAATGACAAAAAAATAAAACCAAGAAAAATCTCAATAATTAGAAACTAAACAGATTAAAAATGACATGCATCAAAAGGGAAAACAAATGATATAAGTGTTAATCTAATTATATCTGTAGTAATCTACTTTCCCACACCCTATGTCTGATAGCAAGGATATTCATGCACTTGGTCAATAGTCCCAGGAATTTAATAGAAATTTAATCTCTGTGGGGACCCCACAAATGGATTTTGGGCTTCCAATGTCATCTGTAACCTTCTGCAAACAAGGTGGTCCGAATTTAAGTTCTAAGGCAATTCCCTCTCTGTTCTTGGATTTTATTATTTATAATTCTTGGATCACACTAGCTGGTGTGCTCCTTCTGTGTCGAATTAGCTGGCACATAATGTAAATGCTGTTTATTTTAGACATGCCCTTAAGCACATCACTTTTTAAAAATGAAGTTAAATGCTATTCAGTCTTTCTTGGTCAATCCAAGTCACCACTTTACAGTCTGACACAGCACTGGGAAAGCTATGGAGCTAATCTTTTCTCTGAACTCCTTTTGCATGATGTATGCATCCACTTGTTCATTAATTCTTGAATGCAACTCTCTTCAGTTGTTGCTTAATAATTCTTAGTTCAAACAGTTAGTAACTAAATATACTCCTATAAACTCCTCTTCTATTTGTTAGGCTGTTAGTATGTCTCTTCACATGAATTCCAAATCCAAGTCACCCTATGTACAACAGAGCAGAGCTGTGCTGTCCTTTTCCATCTTAAAAAGTGTTGTTATCCACATGTGACCTCTTCCTTGGGAGAGGGACAGCAGAGAAGGGGGGAAGGGAGACTCCGGATAGGGCAAGATATGACAAAATAATGATGTATAAATTACCAAGGGCATATGAGGCAGGGGGGAATGGGGAGGGAGGGGGGGAAAAAAAGAGGACCTGATGCAAGGGGCTTAAGTGGAGAGCAAATGCCTTGAGAATGATTGGGGCAGGGAATGTATGGATGTGCTTTATACAATTGATGTATGTATATGTATGGATTGTGGTAAGAGTTGTATGAGTCCCTAATAAAATGTAAAAGAAGAGAAGAAAAAATAAATAAATAAATAAAATAAAAAAGTGTTGTTATCTTTGAGCCCATTGTTGCAGCTAATCCTTCCTTCTTATGTCTTGTCATCTGAAATTTCACATTTAAGACAAAAGGAAAATATTATCTTACTATTTTTCACATTAAATCATATGCCTGTGTGTAAAATATATAGAGGTACAAGGTTAGGGAAACTCTGGGTGGGTGGTTAAAATATTTGTCAACATGACTGGGACTGGATTCTTAGTGATTTCCTTGGCAATTATGGAAGGAGATAATTTGGCAGTTATATAAAGATGCAATTTTGGCAGTTATGTAATGATGTTATCATATGCTTCATTTTGTGGTCTGATGTGATCTTCCTTAATTTTTATATCACATTGATTTTACAAAAATGACCTGGTCTTTGGGATGTCAATAGTGAAGATATATTTTTTGTGATGATATTTCTTTTGTAATTGTGACATTGATGATAGGAATCAGGTTCTCTTTTAGCAGTTGTTACACAAATTTTTTTGTAACATTGTTTGTATTTTATACAATATTTTAATTAATTTTATTCTGGTTGTTTCATTTCTAGTAACTGGTTTCCCTATCCCACTGCCTTATTATCATTGCTTTAGAATAATTGTTGCCCTTTTGTCTCATACATGATTATTTAAAGGTGCAACGTTTCACTGGTAGTAGTCTTTCTTTTTGGGAGTCAGTCTGTTGTTTTTCTAAATGGTCATCACAGGGTAGTTTTAGTTTAAGGTTTCTGAAATAACTGAGAGGATAGTCTCAGAGACTCCTCTAGTTTCAACTAATCCTATGGATCTGAGTCTTTTATAGAATTTAAATTCTGTCCTACATTCTCCTCCCTTTTTGTTAGGATCCATCTATTGTGACTTTGGTTAGAATGATCATTGGTTCTTCTTGTCTCAGAGCAAAATATGACATAACTATGTTGACAATTCGTCCTGAATACAACTCTGAGTCTGAAATTTCAATGTCTTTTTTTTTTTTTTGCTCCAGGTGGAGAGAAACCAATAGTGGAGTCTTGGGTAGTCATCCACAAGTTTTTAAGATCTCAGATACTCGCTAAACTAGGATATGGAACATAGACTTTGAGAATTGAATTATGCCGTGATCTGTCTCATGAAACTACCGTCCCAAAATTTGAAGGCCAGAACACTAATCCTATGAGGTGTTTGTGGTATGTAAGATTTTGTAACTGTGTCTCTTATGTGCTTTATTATGTTTATGAAGATAGATGCATTCCTACACATGTAAAGTATACAGACATATTTATATGCCCATGCATGAAAGCAAATATATATATATACATGTAACCACAGATTTATTTTATGGGTGCTGTTGCAAACTTATAAATGCCTAGCATCTGCCACAAATGCCCTTTTTATGTGTGTACTTTACTTCTTAGTGACATCCTTAATTTAGTCAAGACGTACAAACTACCTACATCAGAAACAAACTAGACATACCGTCTATAATTTAAAAAGTGATTATCCTTCACCCCTCCCATCCATGAATGTGACTTCCAAATACTGTTGGTTTCTTAAGTCTATTTGTTCTTGTCTTTTTATAATTGTGAAATCATACAAAATGTCTCTTTCATGATTGAATTATTTCCCTGAACAATATGTCCTCCATATTTGCCCACATTATAAGATGGTTTGAGGACTTATCAATATTCCTTATAAGTATATAATACTCAACTACAGTTGTGCAATACACTTTGTTTATATATTTATCAATTAGTAGGCACTTACACGGTTTCCACCTTTCACTATTATAAATAGTGCTGCAATGAACATAGTGTACTGTATAAATAATTCTTATGAGAAAAATAAGAATTGAATACATACATTGCTTTTGCCCCAGTTATGTGGAAGAGCAAAACAATAATGTTCATGGTTTAGTCAAATATGTGTTTTCTTTTGTTAAAATATCAATGAGCGCTACACAATTTTAGTACAACCTATTTATATTGGGGAAGTGATCCCAACCAAATACCACTAACCACTGGAAGTTGCAGGAGAGTGACACACGATTTATATATATATATATATATATATATAATAGTGCTGTATACCTAAAGACTGGAAATGCTGCTTCTTAATGTAACAGCTTGAAAATGCTGCAGATTTTACACCACCGTGAATGTGGCCCCATGAATCAGACTGAGTTAATTTGCTACTAGCTTGTTTATTTGTTGGTTTTGGGTCTTTCTTTTATTCTTAAGCAAGGTCTATAAAGGACTGTTTGTCTCTTCTAGGAGCTAGTTACGATCTGTGATATACAGAGTGTTTTTTTAATTGAAAGCTCGTTTGTTTGAAAATAAATGTTTATGTTGTCTTTTGGTGTCCTTTCTGTTTTCACCACGGTCCTCAAATATGATTGGGTGTCAAAATTCTCAAACTAATCAGGATATTTCAGAAGGTAGCCCGATATGTAAGTCACAGGAGAAATAATAGCTAAGAATTGCATAAAGAGATTATCTCTACATGACAGTGCCTAAGAATTTGATATGATTCCAGAAGAGAGCCATATTACCATTGATGTGGGAAGTAAAAGGGTCTGAGAATACTGGGATGTTTGCTGGTTTTAGGGTAAATTATCCTAAGGGAGTAGTGAAAATATTTGAGTGGCGGAAGATTATGGGTGAAAACAGATGATCATGCTGAGACTAAATATGGATGTGGAACCTAAAGCTATTAACTCCAACATATTTGAGAGGAAAATAGGAGAACAATTGAAAATTACTAACTTCCCAATGCTGTTGTTGACTATATTGTTTCCAGTGCTTGTGGGTCAGATCTGCCGGGTTACATATCACCCTCACAATCTTTGCTATGTTTGAGATTGTTCCTGGGACATGACTCAAATTTTTGAGCCCCTTCTCCTTTAGTTCTTGTCTTTCTACACATAAATAAGCAAGTCGTGGATAGCATCTAGACCAGAGTCAGAGAAGTTTTGAATGGAATGAGAGAGTTTCTTGAGGAGGCATTTTGGCAATGAACATGGAAGGGCATCCAGGTAACCTTAGGGCGACATAAAATGAAGAACTGGGTTTTTGCACCAACAGTGACAGGTCTTCCACCCTTGGCTGGCTTTTCTAAGGTCTTCTGCTATTGGATGGCTTTCTGTACTTTATCTCCTGTTTCCAGGGACATGCACTCCCGCATCCTAAAGCTCATGCCTTATCACCAGGACCCTGAAACCAAGGGTCAATTTAGTCATTTTGGATGTAGCATGAACCTCCTGTCTTCCCCCCCCCCCACCCCTTTCCCTGTCTCCATCCATTGGTAAGAATGCTCAACTTATTACAAATGAAGTTGCCCTAACCTCTCTTTGTGTTAGGGAGGCATGGGGGAGTGTGCCTTCATCTCTCTTTTGGCTTAGGATTCCTTTCATCATCATCGTTTCCCTCTTTGTCCAGTTATGTTTAACAAGCCCATTGATGTCTCCATTGTGTCCATGCATCTTTTGAAAATCTCCTTGAAGGTCATTATCATTACCAGTGTTACAGTCAAAATTTAAGTTGGCATCAGCCTGCTTTTATCCCTGACAGTTATCTGTAAATTTGACAGCTTCATGGAAGTAAGAAATTCTTATTGGAAATGCAAACACACGAGTCCCTTGTGTACGTTGCAAAATGCAGAGAATTGGCAGGTCAACCATGGTACAACTAGCTGGACAAAATATGCACACCTTTACCAAGGAAACTAATTGATGGGTTTTAGGTAGAGACAACTTTCCCCAGGAGAGCTTGATGGTGGTGATGATTTCTATGTGTGGACTATGAATGATGACAAAATTGAGTCAACAAATTGGAGAATCAAGAGTTCCATTTTTTATAAAATAGGTAAATCTGGGCAGCAAAAATGACTGAGAGTTTGCCGCTGTGCAACAGGTATGAATCATGAAGTTTGACATAAATGAGCGATGGAAAGAGAAAACATCAAGGGTGGGCCAAGATTGCAGAGAGACCAAGAAAAATAAGGCCAATAAGAGTGAAGATATGAAAAACAGTTTGAAAATTTTGCCCTCCAATTTTTAAAATAAAATTTCATTTACTGTGTTATTGTTGAAAATACACAAAGCAAAACAGATGACAAACTAAGATCGTTTACATTGGTATATTCTTGTGAGTTGGATGGTCATTCTCACCTTTGTTTCAAAGTTGTTCCACTTGCATTGACATACATTCACAATCCCTTGAGGTTTCTATCTATTCCTGAGAGTTGCTATTATCAGTTTCATCCAATAAAGAAATAATGTTAGGCAGATTTATAGAAATATTTTCAGTTAAGTTTTAAAGATAATCTCAGTGTAGCAGTTTCACAGACTTACCCAACCTGTAAATTTTCCATCAGTTTTATAAATACACATGCCAATCTTGGCAATTAATTATGCAACTTAGTGGAAATCATCAAGATTTGTCTTGTATAACATAATTTTTAAATTATTCTCAATCAGAAAGAGTATTTGAGACCTACAATTCAGTTTCTCTTTTATCAAAATTATCGTAGAAATAAAGTTAGATCTATTTATTCATAGACTCTAAGTCTTCCTGTTGGGAAATCTTGCCAAGGTTTACAATGGAGCTAAAGATTTGCCCTCAAATCACACAGTAAAAGTGAAGGGCACCATGTCAGATAAAGAGTTCACATCTGGGCACTACATTCATCATTTTCCACAATCTTATTAATAGAATTCTAAAAAGCTATGGAAATCTATAAAATATTAGGAGGTGTTATGCATTGAAATGTGCCCTACAAAAATTTGTGTCAGTTTTTTAGCGGCTAAGTAATGATGTGATGTGGTCAGCCAATTAGTGGGAAGAGAATTTAAGTGGGAGACAGCATCCCTAATCAGTTCCCAGAACTCAGCTGAAGTAAGAAGAATGCCCTTGGGTGTGCTGTCATCAGGTTGATCCTCCAAGTGATAGGACGACCACAAAGAAAAAGGAGCTGGGAGTGGAATGCATCCTTGGGAACAAGAGTACAGTGTTGGAAAACTCCTGGCTCAAAGGAAGGTGATGACAAAGCCCAGACACAAGTCAATAGAGAAAGACTTTCTGCAGCATCGGTGCTCTGGTTTGAGTCTTCTGTTCTCCTATGCTCCATTTGTCTCTCAGTTAGCCACACTCTGGTGGCTTGCATATTGCAAAGGTGAGGGAGTTTATGGCACCTGAATTTCAAATACCAATAGGGTCAGGATTGGTAACCAGATGTCAGAAAAGCTTCCTGACCTAAGAGGGGACAAGAAAGAAGCAAGAGAATGTCTGCTTTTAAGAAATTTGTCACTAAAAATCATCTGAGAACAGCAGAATATTGCCTGACATAGTGCTGGAAGATGGGTCCCTCAGGTTGGAAGGCATTCCAAAATACAACTAGGGAAGAGATACCTTCTCCAAGAAGAGTTGACCCAAATGACTTGGATGGAGCAGCCTTTCTAGGACAGTTAGCTACTGATGGTACACAACTCAAAATTAGAATAAACAGCTGCAAACATTCATTAATAATCAATATGGAATGTAAAAAGTATGAATCTAGAAAAATTGACAGTCAATAAGAATGATATTGAATTCATAAAGATGGATATCCTTAGCATTCAAAAGGAAAATTAAAGACAAAACCCCACTTCCCTGAGTCAATTCTGAATCATGTTGTTCCTATAGGTCAGGGTCAAACTGCCCCAAGAGTGTCTGTGACTGCCAATCTTCATGAAGTAGAAAGTCTCCCTCAGAGGAGCTGGTGTTTTTGAACTGCTTACCTTGCTGAAATGGACTGGTAGTGGCCTTTTATTTGACCATTATATAGTTTTCTATGTCAGTCATGACAAATGCAAGTGACCAAAACACGATGTGATAGCATCAAGAACACTATACAAGAAACAAGCAAAAGGGCATTATAAAGACAGAAAAGAAAGAAAACCCCATGTAGATTTTGGAAGAGATTATGAGAAGGAAGAGGTTATGAGAATGTAGAATAGCTAAAGCAAATGGAAGAAATTATGAAGTAAAAGAACTGAATAGAAAATTTAAAAGAACAGTTTGAGAAGACGAGGGAAAGCATTATAATGAAATGCGCAAAGACTTTGAGTTAGAAAATGAAGGGAAAGAGCATACTCTGCATATCTCAAGCCAATAACAGAAGAAAAATCCAAGCTTTACGTTTCAAAGTTGAAGGAGTCCATGGATAAAATATTGAATGATGCAGGAAGCATCAAGGGAAGATGGAAGGAATACACGGAATCACTGTATCAAAAAGAATTGGTTGCCATGTAACCGTAATACCCTCCCTGAATTCCAGAGGTTGGGGTATGGTCAAGAAATGATGGTATTGAAGGAAGACAGTCAAGATCCGCTGAAAACACTAGCCCAAAACCAGCCTCCAATACTTGGTGGAATAGAAGTTGGAATCTTTTAACAAGCTAGGGCAATACTGTAAGCACTCAACACTCTATGCCAAGAAATATGGAAGACGGCTAGCTGGTCAACCGACTAGTTGAGTGTTTTATGACCATTCCAAAGAAAGGTGATGCAGCAGATGAATTTTCTAAGATCATCAATGCCACATCATGTAAAAATATTCTGATGATAAATTAAAAATATTAGCGAAGTATATCAGCAGGAACCTGCCAGTAATGCAAGATGCACTCAGAAGATGTGGCATAAGAGATACCATTGCTGATTTCAGATGGATCTTGTATGAAAGTGTAAAATACTGGAAAAATGGTTACTTGTATCTTATTGACTATCCAAAGGCATTTGACTAGGACTATGGACAATATGTGAAGAATGGGGACTTCAGAAGACTTAATTGTGCTCATGAGGACCCTGTACAAGAACTCACACATTCCAACACAACAAGGACATACTGCATGTTTAAAATCAGGAAAGGTATGCATCAGGGTTGTATTTATTTTTCACCATACTTTTTTTTGATCTGTATGCTGAGAAAATCATCCAAGGAGCTTTGCTCTATGAGGTATGTGGCATTAGTATTTGAAGACGGCTCAATAACAATCTACAATTTCGAACTAACATAGTCTTGCTTGCTGAAAGCATACAAGGACTTGAAACACTGATGATGTCCAAAGACTTCAAACTTTGGTATGGATTAGAACTGAATGTAAAGGTAACAAAAATTCTCACAACTGGACCAATAGACAAAATTATGGTAAACATGGAATATTGAAGTTGTCAAGGATTTCTGAATCAGGAAACACAATCAGATTGCTCCTTAGACATGTTATTTGGAATGACCAGTCACTGGAATTGGAGACACCCTTGGCAAAGCAGAGAGGGAGTGAAAAAGCAAAGCAAAACTAAGACAAGGGATAGAGATATAATGTTCTCATACATAAATCGTCACTGCCATATAGTCAATTCCAACCCACAGTGACTTTACAGGGCAGAACAGAGCTGCCCCTTTAGGTTTCTGAAACGGTTAATTCTCTTATGAGAGTAGAAAGCTTCATTTTTCTCCCATGAAGGAGCTGATGTTTTTGATGTTTCCAATAAAGCCTTGTTTTCTCACTGAGAGTTTGATTTATTCTGAGACTTAGGTTGGGTTCACTATAGAAGAAACACCAGTGAAATTTACATAGAGATGTGTCAAGGCATCTATGTCAAGAAAATGGTTCACTCACACAGTTGTAGAAGCAGTCAAGACTGAGTCCATGCAAGTCCAGATCGGTAGGAAGACTAGGATGATGGCTGCAGAGGCTAAAGAATCCAAAGTCTGCAGATCTGATAACAAGCCACTATAAAAATCTCAGAATAAGGAGGCAATATGCCAGCTCATTACATCAATCCAAAGAACCAGAGGTCAATGAACCAGATGCAGCAAACAAACACAATCCTAAGCTTTTTCTTTTCTTTTTCTTTTAAAAATCATTTTATTCGGGCTCATACAACTCTTATCGCAATACATCCATACATCCATTGCGATATTTGTATAAGAAAGTGGTTTGTATACAAGAGCAATTGAATATTGAGAAAATATCCCAACCCAGTCCAGATCAAGCCCATAAGTCCAATATTAGCCCATATGTCCGATACCAATCTATAATGTCCCATTCGGACTCAAGAAACATTTGCAATGATGCCGAATGCAGGACAATCACAGGCCAGCTGTGGAAAGTCTTTTGGATACAGTGGCAGTGTGACCATCTCAGGGCTGGTAGGGGTCTCCATGTGGCATCTCCAGCTCCAAGCTCTGATTGGCATCCGCCTGTCTACATGTGGCTTGTCAACAAGAATGTCTTGCAGGGATTGAGCCTGTGTCTAGATACCAATAAGCTATTACCTCCTTAGTGCCTCCAAATGAGGTCATCAAGCTGTGACCTGATTGACAGGCCAAACTCCACCCCTTCACTCTTAAGCCTCAAATTGAGAATAGATTATGTAACTATCACAATGGGTCTGTCCAGTTCTTCTATATCTTCTTCCTCTATGTTACTGCCCAAGTAAATTATGTTTCTCTATTATAGTAATGACTTACCTACCCTTTATTCTGGTTAATTTGTCACATGGGTAGAACAGACAGGTGATCAGTAAAAAGAAACATAGATGAGTGGTCTATTATTCTACTTGAGCTGAAATTGTCTGTGCAGTGTTTTTCTGGATAACCATCGGGGGTGCAAATGATCTGCCAGTCAAATTCGACTAATTTGCTTGTCAAAAGTTAGAGGTTTGTGCCCACCCAGAGCAGACTTAGAAGAAATGTTTGGTTATTCACGTTGAAAAAATCAACCATCAAAACCTCTATGGAGCCAAGGTCTCTTTTGATACACATGGGACTCACCAGGAGTCACTGCCAACTTTTAGGTGTACCTTTACAAAAGGCATGCCTCCCGTCCAACACTCCTCCTTGTACAATTTCAGGAATTATGCTTCTACCATGCCTTATATGGCTGTATATAGTGTTTTTGTAGGTAGCAATTCAAGGGTACTTCACTCTCTGTTGTTTTCACACCTTAAACTTCTAATACCTTTGTAAGTAGTTCTTCATCAAACTTTTCTACCCTTGCCCTAGTTGTGATTTATCTACTTCATTCTGGGATCCCAAATGACAGCCTCCATTTTCAGATGAATCACACTTTCTGGTTCATGGCAAGATCATTGAAAACTACCCACCAATCACCTTATGCTTATTCACAATTAATTTATTTTATTAGGAAAAATGCATAAACAATGTATTTTACAAAAGTAATTCCTTCAATTTTTAGTTAAGAAAAAAGAAATACATGTGACTATAAAGTTCTGAAACCAAAGGTAGGTAGTACAAAGTTTCCATCCTGTTCTTTCACTGCCTTGAATCTTCCTGTCTTCAATTGACCTAACTCTTAATGAAATTCCATGAGATGTAGGATTTCATTAATGTGCACACATACTTATATTGTCTGTTTTTCAAAATTTTTTTAAATGTAAACTTTCTTTTTTTTAACATTTTATTAGGGACTCATGCAACTCTTATCACAATCCATACATGTACACACATCAATTGTATAAAGCACATCTCTACATTTTTTGCTCTAATCATTTTCAAAGCATTTGCTCTCCACTTATGCCCTTTGCATCAGGTCCTCTTTATTTCCCCTCCCTCCCCACTCTCTTATGAGCCCTTGATAATTCATAAATTTTTATTTTGTCATATCTTCACCCCCTTTTCTGTTGTCCATCCCTCAGGGACGTGGTCACTTGTAGATCCTTGTAATCAGTTTTCTCTTTCTAACCCACTCTCCCTCTACCCTCCCAGTATTGCCCCTCACACCCCTGGTCCTGAAGGTATCATCCACCCTGGATTCCCTGTGCCTCCAGCTCCTATCTGCACCAGTGTACATCCTCTGCTCTATCCGGACATGCAAGGTAGAATTTGGATCATGGTAGTCGGTGGGGGGGGGGGGGTTAGGGGTGGGGGGAGGAAGCATTTAGGAATTGGAGGAAAGCTGTATTCTTCATCGGTGCTACATCGCACCTTGGCTGACTCATCTCCTCCCCTAGACCCCCTCTGCAAGGGATCTCCAGTGGTCGACAAATGGGCTTTGGGTCTCCACTCTGCATTTCCCCCTTCATTCACTATGGTAAGATTTTTTTTTCTGATGATGCCTTATACCTGATCCCTTCGACACCTTGTGATTGCACAGGCTGGTGTGCTTCTTCCATGTGGACTTTGTTGCTTCTGAGCTAAATGGCCACTTGTTAACCTTCAAGTCTTTAAGACCCCAGACACTATCTCTTTTGATAGCCGGGCACCATCAGCTTTCTTCGCCACATTTGCTTATGCACCCGTTTGTCCTCAGTGATCATATTCTTTGTACCATAAGCCTATTAAATTTCCATAACATATTTTCTTCTTATTCTTTTCTTTCTAGGAACATTGCAATTCTTACCTATCTCTTTGCTTTTGGGCCCCACTTGTCTTCCCTCGTATGTGTATCTTTACTGACCTATCTCTTCTGGGCCGCTTTTGTCAGAGATAGACTGTGTCAAACCTAGCTTATCTCTTTCATTCAGTGTGGACTCTGAAAAAGGAGCATTAAGAAACCTTTGCTGGAGCCCCTACTGTGGCGGCCAGCCCAGTGTGTGTAGTCCTGAGTTGAGGAAGGGTCAGTAAGTCACACATCTTTCAAAAACTAAAGGATGTTGGTTTTCTTTTTCTGTTCATTATATTTGTAGCATTTTTCAACAGTTACTTAAATTGGACATCTATTTTTTATTTCTATGTAGGCACATGATATGATTTTAAGTTTCCTCTATTTTGAACACTTGTTTTCACTATAGTTATATTTTCACAATGAGTTTAATTGCATGACCTGTAGAGATTGGGACAAGCCATGCTTCTAGAAGAGATAGATGGAGATGCTTTATCAGATTTCTCTGGGCAGTCCACTTTTGAGTCATAAGATCTTAGAGAAAATGGTCTTATTATTATATGCATTATTTTAATCTGATACAGTTTTTCACTTATAGGCTCACTTGGACTGCTCCATATGTCAAACATCATTTCACACAAGATCAACTTGGTACATGCAGCTGCCATAGTAACTACAGGGGATGTACAGGTTCCTCAAGTGATGGAGGCAGATCACTTTGGGGTACCTTATTCATTCATATTTTTAACCAGCAGTTTCAATTAATACATTATAAATCAGAAAACACAAAGGAAATAGAGAATGAAATATATTATCAAATGCAAATCTATGCCTTCCTTCCTAAGGAACTGGTGGAAATTGAGGTTTATAAAAATACATAGTAAGATACAAAGCTAAAACTGTTTAAGCACAACTGTTACATTAAAAGTATTTATAGTAATCTCCCAGGAAAAGGGTACTCTGTTGTTGTTGCATGTTATTTTAAGTAAGACTCTTAGATTTCTGAAACTCGAATTGCTCTTTCAGTAAATTAAAATGCCATTCATCATTATCATCAACATCAAATAACATTTCTCAAGCTCAGCACATGCTTGCCTTTTTGCTGTGATTCATATAGAACCAAGGTCAAGAGAAATGACACCTTCCCTTCAGGAGCTTACAGTTGATGCTAATGATGTGGACAAATATCCACAAATGTGATGGGTTGCACATTACAGAGCATCATTATTTTGCTTAAAGGGAGTGAATTAAGCCCACATTAACAGAGACCTGTCATCCTCACCGGAACAGGACAGGAATTGATGGTATGGCACTTTTTAGAAATGTAAAAAGTTTTATATGACATTTCATTGGAACTAATTACTATACTTTTAGGGAAGGTAATTTGGCACCATCTATTAACACTGAAAGGAGCCCTCCTGGGGTAGTGGGCTACGTACTGAGCGGCTAATCACAAGGGCAGTGGCACTTATCTGCCAATGCCTCCAGTGGAGGAAGATGAAGCTATCTGCCTCTGAAAAGATTTAAAGCATCAGAAACCCAAAGGGGCAGTTCAATTTTGCCCATAGGGTCGCTATGAACCAGAACCAACTTAAGGGCAATGAGGTTGTGTGTTAACATTAAAGTGGAAGATTACATAGCCTCTGTTTCAGTAACTGCACTTGTAATAATTTATTCCTATAAATTTACCTACACAAAAGCATTTATATATTACTAACTGAAATATTGCTTGAAAAAATTCTTCTAAGCAACTAGCGTCTGATTGAATACATGATGTGACTATTACAATGAAATATTATGCAGGCATGTAAAGTGCAAAATTTTATGCATAAATATTGAAAAATCTCCCAGTTATAGTGAGCAGATTGCAGAGGAGTATGCAGAATAGGTGGTGGGCTTTTATTGTGTGGGAAAAAAGAGAGCAATCTGTGTATGCCTTCATGCGTGTGTATGCACATGTGTTTGGAAGCATATTTCAAACTACACTAAATGTTTACACAAAGAGCATGTGTGTTATATGACATTTTCATACCACATAACCAGTCCCCCATTGTTTACTACATGGGTTGAATGTGATATATGCATGTGCATGCTATTTATCTGGCTGGGTAACATGCAAAAGATGGTATATATTTGATGACCTTGGAAAAGAATATTGAAAGTACCATGGACTGCTGAAAGGACAAACATGTGTGTATTGGAAGAAGTAAGGCTAGCGTGTACCTCAGTGGCAAGGATGGCAACACTTAATCTTACAGACTTTGGACACATTGTCAGGAGGAACCAGTGTCTGGAGAAAGACATCACGTTCGGTAAAGCGGAGGGGCGGCCAAAAGAGGAAGGCCCTCAATGGATGGACTGACACAGTGGTTGCAACAGTGGGCTCGGGCATATGAACAATTATGAGAATGGTGCAGGACTGGCCAGTGTCTCATTCTGTGGTGCATATGGTCGCTATGGGTTGGAGCCGGCTCATGGCACCTAACAACAACAGCAGCAGCAGCAGGAGCCGCAGAGAAAAGGCGTATTAATGATGTCCAGTGTGCCTTAAAGACATATAAAACACTGTTTTGTTTCCAGGAAACCAGGAAGAAGGACTACCTTAATGAAAGGCGACTGGTCTTTCTAGGCATCACCTGATATCTTCAACCTTCACATGTAAAATATTAGATAGCAGATGTTCCAATTGTTCCAAAGGGGTTTATAGTCATAATTAAATGTAGGCTAACCTATTGGTATAATCTCTGCTTGGTGCCCACTCTCATAGTCAGATCTCAGATACATCAATCCCAGGACCAAAAGTCAGACCTGCAAGAGTTTATTGAAGAGTTCCAGAACCTCCGAAGTGGACTATCCCACAAAGGAACTATTGCTACTAATTAGCCTTATTTGGGTCCATAGGTTGTAGGAGGATTCTGGAATTTTCCTCTGCTAGAGCCTCTGAAAATCCTAGTTAATAATTTCTTTTTGCTGGTTTAACACTCACTGACTCAGAAAATGACGGCTACCCAGTGCTTAACACGTGGTGATTCCAGACCTGCTCTTTAAAATAGCAATGCCTTGTATCAAAACAAAGACCATGACTTGGCCTTAATTTTACTCTCTTAGCCCAGCGACAGAAAGGAAGCATCACAGAGAGAAAGGGGGACTCCTTCTCATTGAGAAGCAGTCCTTTTCTTTCAGAGTTCAGCCACCAGGGAGGAAGTTGGCAATCGACACCAGCGGTCAGGTGAATGGATAAAGAGCTTCAGTCTCTGGGGCTGTTAAATTTGGCATTTTTCACAAGGTCTAAATTTTCTAAAATAATAAACAAATATTTTCCATCCTATTTATATTTTGCACCCAAACATGAAGCACATCCCTTGCAAAGCATGTGTAAATACCTTAGAAGACCCTCCTCTGCTGCAGCCCAGTAAATGAAAATCTTTGTAACTTGTTCAGGCTTGAGCAAGCTAGAAAATCTGTGCATTCCTTGATGTTGACCTTGGAAAACCTTCCCTTAGGTGAGCCCACACGAGCAGCATCTCAGACCAGAGCCAAGCTCTACTTTAACCCTGAATAGAAAATTAAGTTGAACAATATGAAATTACCCATATTTGATCATTTTTGACTTAAAGAAATATCAGTTTCATATGGTGAAACTTACTTAGCATCTGTAAAAACAATACATTCATTCCGCAATTGTGCTAGTACATAGTACTAATCTAACATCCATTTGGTGTGTTATTGAAGAAGAATAAAAACTTAACATATTTTGATATAAATATATATATAAAGCATGCTTAAAGCAGACTTTAGATTCTGGGATTAGGCAAATATAAATTCGAAGATTTCAGATGAATTGTTATACTCTAAGTGATTTATTTACCTGACACAACCTTTTGATATCAGCTTGTAGCAGAGACCAATATTAAGTCTGTGACAGGAGCCCAATTGTCAGGGAGCTCTGGTGGCATTGTGACTGCATCAGACTGCCATATATCTACATGTGTATGAGCTGAGTTTTTCCAGCACATTTTTAATGCAGTTTTGGGGGTAAAATAGATGCTTTGGCTGATATTCAGGGGGGCTTATACTTGAGTATGTATAGTATTTCCATATTGGAAAGAGTAGTGCTTGATTCCTATTGGAATCAACACTTATGCTGGATACATATTTGCCTTCCTTGCACACAATGTTTCTAGCAAAATTACCATCACTGACTTACATTATGCTTTATCCAGTAGTCACTTCATAGCAAATGAAGTAGGGCCATGGGCCCATGCTCATGAGAATCACTGGAATTACCATGTTTCTCATCACCTTGTAGCTGGCATGATAGAAGGATGAAATAGCCTTGTAAAGATGCACTTATAATGCCAGCTAGGGGGCAATATCTTGCATGCTTGTGACAATGTTCTCCTGAAGACTGGATGTGCTTTAACCCAGAATCCAATATATGATTCCGTTTCTTCATTAGCCAAGAGTCACAGGACCAGGAACCAAGAGATGGAAATGAAAGTGACACCACTCAACTACTACTCCTACTGAGCCACGCCCACTATTTTGCTTCTTGTCCCTATGGCCCAATGCTCTTCTGGAGGTCTTAGTCCCTAAGGGAAGAACACTCCCATCTGGGGAGACACAGCACTGTTTCAATGGAACTAGAAGTTACTGCCTCATGGACAATTTGGGCTCCTCAAATTTCTAGATCTAGAGGCAAAGAAGGGTGTTATTGTATTAAATATATTTATTGTGTTTGAAACACACACATACACACAACTGCCATTGCATCATTTCTGACTCATAGTGACACTACAGAACAGGATAGAATTTCCCCTTTGGGTTTCTGAGACTTTAAAAGTATATGGCGGTAGACAGCCTCATCTTTTCCCCATGAAGTGGCTGGCCAGTTTAAACCATAGACCTTATGGTTAGCAACTGAGTGCATAGCCAGCCATGCCATTAGATCTCCATTGATCATGGATACCAAGGGGGAATTGAATTGACATTATTCATTGGAGGTAAAGAAGAATCCAGCAGATTCCTTTGGATGTATCTTAGTACTACAATGATCTGTTCTGGAATTCTCATTCTTCTCAAAGTGTTCCACACTTTATTACAGCCCACACATTTAAGTGCCTTTGCACAGTCAATGAAACACTAGAAATCACCTCTCTGGTACTCTGTGCTTTAAGACAAGATCCATCTGATAGCAACAATGACATTCCTTGTTCCACAAACTCCTCTGAATCTGGCCCGGAAGAGAGGCAGCTCCCTTTCAAGGTACCACTGCAGCAATTGTTCGATGACCTTCAGTAAAATTGACTTTCATGTGATGTCAATGATATTGTCCTGTAGTTTGAGCTTACTGTTGGGTCATCTTTCTTTGGGGTGGGCAAAAGTATGGATTCCTTCCAGTCCAATGGGAAACTAGCTGTCTTCCAAATTTCTTGACAGAGACAAGTTATACTTCTAGTACTTCATCAGCTTGTTGAAATATTTCAATTGGTATTCCTTCTATTCCCAGAGGCTGGGCTAATACTTCCAGTGCAGCTTAAACTTCTTCCTTCAGTACCTTTGATCTTATTAATCATCTACCTCTTAAAACTGTAGAATGTTGACTAGTTCCTTTTGATACTGTGATTCTTTTTATTTCTTCCATCTTGTTTTCATGCTTCCCACATCACTCAATATTTTGCCCATAGAATCTTTCAATATTTCAACTTGAGGCTAAAATTTCATCTTTAGTTCTTTTAGCTTAAGATATGCTGAGCATTTTCTTCCTTTGGTTTCCTATCTCTGGATCATTACACATTTCATCATGATATTTGACTTTGTCTTCTTCAGTTGTCCTTTGAAATGTTCTGTTTAGCTCTCTGACTTCCATATTCTTCCCGTCTGCTTTAGCTACTCTCTGACTAAGAGCAAGTTTCAGAGTCTGTTCTGATATCCACTTTGAACTTTTCCTTCGTTTCATTTTTTTAATGTTCTTTGTATTTTTTCATGTAGGTTGTTCTTGATGTCATTCCACAGCTCATCAAATCTTCTGTCATTAGTATTTAAAGCATCAAATCTGTTTGAGGTGTTGCTCAGATGGAATATTCTCAGGGGAGCATTTGGTTCTCAGGCATTTCGGTTTTCATTTAGTTACTCCAACCTGAAACGACATATGAGCAATTTATGGTCTGTTTCACAGTCGGTCCCAGTGCGGTCTTTGCTCCTGACATTGAGCATTGCTATCATCTCTTCCCACAGAAAGAGTCAACTTTATTTCTGTGTATTACATATGAAGTAGTCCATGTGGATAGTCACTGTTTGTGTTGTTGATAAAAGGTATTTGGTATGAACAAGTTGTTGATTTTGGAAAATTCTATCATGTGACCTGTTTAGTTTCTAACACCAAGATTAAATTTCCCACTACTTGTTCCTTTTTCTTTGTTTCCAACTTTTGCATTTCAATTTCCAATCATTATTAATGCATCTTGGTTGCATGCTTGATCAATTTCCAACTGAAGAAATTGGTAGAATTCTTCATTGTTTGCATCATTAGCTTGTAATTGTTGCATAAATTTGAATGATAGTTGTATTGATTGAATTTCTCCATATGCAGATAGATACAATACTATTATAAACTCACTGTAATTCAAGATAGATCTTGAATTATACTTTCTGAAAATGATTGCAATGCCATTCCTCTAGATTGTGTCATTCCTGATATAATAAACCAAGTAATTTTCTGATACAAAATAGACAATCCTAGAGCCCATTTCAGCTCACTACTGCCTAGAATATATATCTTTATGCATTCTATTTATTTTGTATCAACTTTCAATTGTCCTAGATTCATACTTTATAATTCTAATTTCCAATTTTTGATTGACAGCTGTTTCTTCTCATTTTGAATAGTATCCCATGAACAAAAGAAGGTCCCAAAGGCTTTACTCTTGTAGACTTTATCTGAGTCTGTATGTTGGACTCTACTTTAAGATGGCAACTTGCCCCCAGTCGTATTTTGATTGCCTTCTGACCTGGGGAGAGGGGCAATCTTTGGCACTATCGCGGACAGCATTCTGTTTGTGTTCATAGGTTGTCAATAACTGACAATATTCTGTTGCTTTCCAGAGGGTTTTCAGTGGCTAATTCCTCTGAATGGACAACCTATTCCTTCTTTGTTGTCTGCTCTTGGTCTGGAAGCTCCATTCAAATCTGTTGACTTTGGGGAAATCTGTTGGTACTTAAAATACTAGTGACATAGCTCCCTACATAACAGAAATACACAAACCACACCAGTAGAACAAATTGTGATTTTATATATATATATATATATATATATATATATATATATATATATATATATATATATATCCTGGAAATATACAGTGAGAGAGATAGAGATGTAGATATAGTATAGATAAATATAGAGATAGAGATATATAGATAGATATATAGATATAGTATAGAGAGATGTAGATTTAGATGTAGACAAAGACATAGATATAGATCATGGAAATCAAAGGAAGACCATTTTAATTAAGAAAGAGAGATCAAATATATAAGACATTTCTCATAGGTCAAAATATGAAGAGTGAGCAATAATCAATGAATTTCTTCTTATGGAGATGAAGGATGATCTTGATAGAAATAGTATTGTTGGGATCTGGCAAAATATCCAGTTGTAGTAACTTGAAGAGCAAATGGAATAGGAAGTGAGCACATAAATACTGACATGTCTTTTCGGCATTGACCTGCCAACCACAAAGTCCATAATTCAAAGCTGCCAGTCAGTGTGCAGGAAATGTATAGTCTACTTGTCAGGGAGGTTAGCTTTTGCTTTCATCGTGATAGTCAACAATTGCTAGTATGACCAAACCACTTGAAATTTTTAGCAATATTCAGACATTACTTGGGAAAGACAATGTAATAATCTCCTCACCAGACCCTATTTTCTTTTACCCCTAGCCTATATTCACACACTGAGCATGATTGGATTGTTGTCAGTGGAATGTGGATGCAAACCACACACACACACACAAAATAACCCTATCTAATCCTCTTGCAGTTTGCCTTTCTTGCCTTAGAACTGATTGCCTGGGGCCTAGTAGAAGACTTCAGATGCTCCAAGTGTAAGTGATGGTGAGATTACTTATTTGAAGGTCCTTAATTCATAAATGATGATGTGATTTATTCTTAAAAATAATTTTGGGCTTCATTGTTTTAAAAATATGATACTGGGATGGACATATCGTGAATAGTTATTAGTTCACCATGAGTATCCAGCCTAAAATTTAACCCTTTCAATTAAGAGACTCTGCAAGATTCTAGTTAAGATTGAATAATTCAGGGGCTCAAGTGGGAAGAGAATGCTTTGAAAATGATGATGGCGGCATATGTGCAAATGTGCTTGACACACTGGATGAATGTATGGATTGTGATAAGAGATGCAAGAGTCCCCAATAAAAGTATTTTAAAAAGATCGAATTATTTTCATCTGTTTAATGTTGGGGTAATATTTGAATATTGTAATACAATGTCTAAAATGTATGTTTATGACTGCATCACAGTAGGAAATACAAATATTTATATTTGGGGGATTATTGAAGCATTCTTTAATATAAAAGTTTTACAATTTTCATAATTACAGAACTCTTTTAATTGTTATAACAAGGGGTCCTGGTGGCACAGTGGGATAAGCAAGGGCACTGTCTTATAGAGTCACTATGAATCATAATCTATTTTTTTGACAGTGGGTATTATGACAAAGTAATGAGCATGTAGTTTCTTAGATCAAGCCATAAACTATGGATACTGCAGTCAAAAGAAATAACTTTTATTCATCTTATAACTGTTCATAAATCTTTGTTAAGGGTCTCATTGATTTAAATTACTATAATAGCACAATACTTACTTCAGGTAGCCTAGTTTTGAAAGAAAACGTTTAACATAATATACATCAATTACTTGAAAAGATAGTTCTGTGTGAAGATCAGAGACAATCGACAACTTTCAAATGCAGATTTTATGTCCGTCTCAACCCTAAAGAAGCAATTGGTGTAGGATTTCAGCAGGCAAAAGATCACAGGATAACAGTAATAATTTTTAAGAGTGAACTTTATAGATAGCATTGTGCTTTTCATTTTATAAGTACTATTATTCCTTTAATTTTAAAACGTGATTTGAAATTTGCAGCCCCCTTTCTCCCCCCCTCAAAGAAAGGAAACATAATTTCTTTAAACAGAAACATCAATTGCAAGAAGCACTCCTATTTTAAAAATCATTACAAGTGAGAGGAAAAGTAAGTGTTCTCAGATTTGAGGAAATAGATTATTATCTGAAATCTACACAAATGCCCTGGCAGAGACTTCGGGTCAGATGTAACCTGCCCAAGGTCACATGCCTTGGGAGGCACAGAGCTGCAATTCATATGCAGAATCGTTCCACACTTGGCCTATCCTCTTTTCACATCACCATACTGTCTCTTTTTTTCTTGCTTTCCTTTCAAATCTTAGACCATGACAGATAATTTCTTTTAAATGTGACAATACCTCAAAATAAAATTGGATTTAGTGAATGAATGTGCTCTAAAATGTTAAAAAAGTAAACATTTATTTTATTCCATTGATGATTTTATAATTTTTAAATCCAATTCATATATTTAATGATTTTTGAGCCAAGCATTTAAAGGCTTGCTTGAATCTGGAGATAATGTTAAACACTTTGTCAAGCATTTGAATTGCTTACAGCATATTGTAGTTGAATCCTCTGTCCACAAACATCCCTTCATTATTGCCTAATTACATGCAAATTTCATAAAATGAATGAGTTTTAAGGACTTGTCAATCTGTCATCCTAGAACCACTGAAACATTTTGACTGCTAGATAAATAATCAGCAATAATCACACTATGCAAATTTGATATTTTCTGTACAATTATCTGCAACCATAAATAACCGGACACAAAGACATTTGGCATTCTCTCCATGAGACTTGACCTATGGGGCTTTTTCCCTTTTTTCTCTTCTAACAAATGTGCTACTGGGACATTTGCTTTATGATTTTTTTTTCTAATTCCAACTCTGCAAATATACCCAGTGGAAAAATTATAACTACATAAATGCAAAGAGAATTTTGTTTATTTTTATCTAGAGTGTGTTTCCCCTTGGCAAACATTTTTGTTTCTATTTTAATTTTTGCTTTTCATAATTTTCACCTCCTCTCATATATGTAGCCTTTTTTCTCACTGGTTGAGAAGATTTATTGTAAATTTGTTTTGTTGAAACATATCTTCTCTATATTCTGAATCTCATTTATTTTTCCTGTACAATTCAATTTTCAATGTCTAGTATGTCAGATAATTGAAATAATTCAACATGTGAAGGTTAATACTGTTATACAGATAAACGTGGAAAGATACAAATAATTTCTTCCAGCACAGCTGTGAAATTTACTACTTAAATCATCTTATCCCTTACTTATATGTCCCTGTAAGAATGTAAGACATTTTCTGTATCCTATACTTTTTCATAAAAAAGGATACAGAGGTTGAGGTAGTTAGTTTATTGTGCCAAATTGGCTGATAAACACATGTGGGGTTAATTGAAGAGCAGAGGGATAAATGGCTCAGTGAGCCTTGCCTTTTTAGTTCTTGGGTCTCTTGCTTTGTGATGGTCAGACCAGGATGCAGCTGCCTTAGCCATTTCCCTGCTTCAGCTGGCAAGGCTCACTTCCTGTAAGACATCCCTGAGGAGAAGCCACATGGACCTACCCTGATGCAGTCCTGGGTGCTGGATCAGCCATGTGGAGAACCCTGCCAGCGCTGAGATGTTTACACACTCATAAACTCGGGTTTCTTCTTGCAGTCGGCATCATTGCATCTTTTTTGTGAGATGGAGGAGGACTTTGTGGATTGGTGTTGCCCGTATGGTTAATGGGTTAATGTTGGACTTATGGGCTTGGGCAGCACTGGGTTGGGATGTTTTCTTGATGTGCACTTACTTTTTATTTAAAACTCTCTCTTATACATATGAAATTTTGTGGATTTGTTTCTCTAAAGTACCCAGACTAACAAAGAGGCTTTCTAATTGTCTTATGCTGTGTTCTCAAGAGAAGGAATACCATTGTGTTTATATATGAATATAAAGAAAGAAACTTATTTTTTAAATGTCCCATATATTGGAGAAGTAAGTCAGTCCAAGATAGTGGGCCTCAGAACTAGGAGTCAGATATTGGACTAGAGGCTTCTTTTGACTCACGTGACTGTGGAGGTTGATGATTGACAGGAAGACCACAGGCTAGTGGCTTCAGAGGAGAATTCATCTGTAGTTCATGCACCAGATGACAGGTCACTGTTAAATCATAGAATTGGTAGTCAATACAGCAGGTTCTTGTCTGAAGTCCAAAGAAATAGAGATCAATGAGGCAGATGCAGAGAGCAGACTCAGCAAAAATAAACAAGCTTTCCCAAATTGTCTACTTGTATTGGAAGCAAGCCAAGCCATCAAGGAATCTGAATTGCATCAGAACTGTAACCCTAATTTATCCTATTGTAGCGTCTTACAACTGATGAATTATAATTTTATTGATTATACTGTTAAGTCAGGTTATGGAGGAATAATAAATGTTAACTAAAAGCACCAGCCCAGTCAACTTGACACAAGTCCTAACAATAACATGAACTAAAAACAATAAATCCTTTTAGTGATACATTCAATACATTATACAGATGGCTCCAAGTTGAAATAGCAGTGAAGCTTTCTGGAGCTATGCTTATCTTTGCACTGTGAATAGCTTCATATTAGTAGAGCTAAGGCATTCTTTGAGGTTTTGGGGGGTGTTTGTGGGGTTGGGGGCAGTGGTTTAAACTCCAAGTAAACCATTACATTTTGTTAAATCAGCACAACAGTGGAAGAATGGATAAAGCAGGTGTGGTCCATACATACTGTGGAATACTACCCATCCCTAAAAAATCAGTGATGAAAGCGTGAGACACCACGTGACCTGGAAAAGCCTGATTCTGTTGATGAATCAGTCAATTCAAAAAAGGACGAATATTGTATGCATACACTACTATAAAGCTAAACACCAAGTAAATAAATCTTAGAGACCAAATGCCCCCATAAAAGGGTAGAAAGTCTGCCTACTGTCCGTGAACCAACTGTACATCACTCTCCTTATGTGCACTTCATAAGAACCACCTTGAAAGAGGAGATATCACATCGGCTAGGGTCACTCCTTCAACAAGCAGGAAAAGAGGGAAGACCATCCGTTTGATGCTATGCAACATTGATACAAAGGCTACAACAAGTTAATGGGCATTCCACAGGAACGAGAAGAGAAATTTACTGGAAAATCGAGTTCAGACCAGGGGAGGGGAGCATCTACATTTCAGAGAAGACACTGAGATTTCTGTTGGTGGGTATGGTGGGTAAATGGGAAGGAACCATCTCATATTGGGAAGAGATGCTAAACAATAATTGTAGGGAAATTAGGAGGGGAATAAATACAGTTCCATTGTCTTGGGCAGACACTTTCAGTTTCTACCCAACCCTCATTGAACCATGCCACCATGAACTATAGACACCGGCCTTAGAGAGAACATGACATCCTGCAAGGACCACAATATAACTTCACGAAAAGGCCCTAACTCAAAACTATCAGTAGTCCTCAGACTTAGAACTGCAATTCCCTGATGGGAGAGGAAGCAAAGAGCTGACGACCCTGTGACTGGAAATGGCAGTGGTTGGGACTTGGATGGAACCCCTGGCTTAATGGTCTCCAATGAAAGGGAATCCAGAACCACCATATACTTAGTATCCCAGTGCTCTCCTTGCATTTCTATGAAACAGATTAATCTGATAGGCAAGAATCTGCTCTTGTAAGTCATGTTACAGGAAATTTCCCTCTAGTACCAATCCCTGTGCTCACTGTAAACCGAGCTCAATCAATTAAGAAATCAGTCTGTGCAAAGCAATAGCTCCTGGATTACAGCTCACAGTTGGACTGTACTCACATAAACTCCTATTCACAGTGCCTTCAATTCTATAATATTCGATACACTATTGTTATCAATGAAATTTATACCCCAGGAGAGCGATTTACAATGTTTATCCTTTTTGTTTGCCTTTTTTTTGGGGGGGCGTTGTTGTTTGTTTGTATGTTTTTGCTGTTGTTGTTGGTGGTGGTTGTTTTTTGTCGTAATATAACCACTAACATAAATCAGAGTCATTCATAACCAGAAGTCAAGCAGATGGATTATGGACTCCTACTTAATTCTAACCCCAATCAAAAAAATGGTCAGTTGTTATCCCATGGTCCTGCTTAATCCTTGCCTTCATGAAGAGATCATTGAAGATAAAGGTGTCCTAGCAATGTATGGTGAACAAGTAGATGGTGCCCAGCCATCAATTGGAACAGAGCCTGTGTCTTAAAGGCTTGTATTCACAGACGCAGTCATCTAAATCAGGCATCAAGTAAGGCCATATCACAGAAGCACACAGCCTGTGTGGTCCCAAAATGAGGATAACAAAATTACAATATGGTGAAAGCAAAAGTACCAGAGCTTAAATTATGAATACCCAATATGTAGAAGGCTATGAAGAATTGCGGGAGCCCAAAATCCACCTGGAGAGTATCTAGTCAGATTAAGCCCCTGGTAGATCCCCTCTGTACATAATCGAAGGCCTAGAACAGCTTTACTATCTGACAGAAGTTATTGTAAACTTGATTACCGTGGATTGAATCACAGTATAATATGAGACTCAGTCAGTTGACTTTCCTCTTGACCCAACCTTAATTATACTACACTTAAATATTTCCGCTAGTTCCACAAAAGAAATGTCTTCTCTGGCTTTTTAAATAGTGTTGGTGGTATTGTCTTTCCTAATCTTTATTTTAAAATTTATTGTATCATTTTTTCTTCTTTCTGTCATGTTTTTTATTGTTTCTGTTAGGTTTCCAAGTTTACAAAGCATGGAATGAGTGGACGCATAGATAGAAATGATAACTGATCCAATGATTTATCAGGGTTGGGTGTGGGGAGGGAGAGGGGTATTGGGAGCAAACAATGAATGTGAGATAGGGAAGGAACACTATAACTGGTTGTGATGATTTATATATAGCTTAAAACCAATTATTAACTATGGAAGTGTATGATATGTGAATTTTCTATCAAGGAAAATACGGGTGCAGGGGGATTTGCGAAGTTCACCAGTGGTTACCATGGGTGAAGAAGGAAAAGTTTTTTCTTAGGGAAAGTTTAGTTTATGTTAATGGTGGTGGACTGATTTGGAAAAATATATCAGTAATTGTTGTAGAACATGAAAAGTATAATCAATGGATTACACTTACAGAAGTTTCTGAATTAGAGATTGTTTTATTGTGCATACTTGTCACAATTTAAAAAATAATTACACTAATAACAATGAGTATATGGAAGAAGAAAATGTTCTAAATTGATTGTGATAAGACTGTATAACTCTTCTGGGTAAAATTGAACTATTGAATTTTAGGCTATATGGATGAAACTACTAAACAGCTCAAAACAAAACAAAACCAAAACAGCAGAGAAAATAACACACCCCCAAAATAAAATTTGTTAAATTGATAAAATAATTGATCACAGGAAAAAGACTTGTTTATTATCATCTGGCAGTCAGTCACAAGCAATGAGTAAAAATGAGAGGAGACCTAGCTTTGATGGCTTATTAATGGCTGAACTCATTAAGTGAAATAAATCTAGCATGTGGTTCTTTCTTTTTCTACTATTGAAGAATAATTTGATATAAATGTAGAGTATTTTTTGGATTTCAAGATATATGAGCAAATAAAGTACTTTGGTTAATTTCGCTTAGAAGGTTAATGAGTTTGCCATTCAGAAACTTGGAATTTGAAATGATTAATAAAGTGCGTTTCATTACATACACTTATTTTCATCTCTAAGTGAGGCCTTCGATCAATAGAAAACCAGCTTGCATCACTGATACTATGATTATTTCTAAGACTCCATTAAAAGTGAAAGCATATATTTCCCTTTGCTTTGCTTTAAAGGTAAAATTTACTGCAGTAGTGTTTAATGCCAAAGGTAGAACACCGAGAAAAGGAAGTAATAGCAGTCCTATAATAAACGATGCCCTAAATTTACCCAGTGCTGGCGACTTACAGAGACGGAATCCTGATTCTCTGCAATATGACAACATTTTCCAAAAGTAGTTCATGGAGGCCTTCTTCTTTCAGATTATCTGCTAAGATTATGTGTTGCGCTATAGTTTTCAGCGTTCCAATAACATTGTCCAATGCAAGCTGTAGTGTGCATCTGCGTTTTGTTTCAAGAGCTGAAACAGCAAGCTTCTCGGCCTTTAAGTACAGCATTGTGCACAGATTTGTCCATAGATTGTGATGAGTTGCATTAGCCCCCAATAAAATTATTAAACAACAAAATAGAAAATGTTCTAAAACTGACTGTGGTGATGGTTGCAGAACTTTTCTCAACATGATTGTGCTATTAAACTGTATGATATGTGAATTAAATGCAAATAAAACTATTAAAATAATATAACAAAATATTTTAAAGGCCCATATAATCTATTTTTTTCTGATTTTGCTCATGAGCACATATTTTTGAATGCCCAGTGATAATAGTAATTTTCCACATTCCACTGCCAGTTTGCCCTATTGGCCATTTGGAGTAAGACAAGCACAGGATTTCCTACACCAGGAGTGACCGATTGAAGAGGAATTGCATGGAATTAGTCATTTGAAAGATGATTTCAAGATCTATCTTGAAATACAGTGCTGTCATGGATAGAATTTCTGTACTCCCACAAGCAAGCCCACACCTCTCATCTGTCATTTTGTCCTCCTGTGGTGGTTTGTGTGTTCTGATGGTGGTTGCTATGCCACCAGGATTCAAATGCCAGCATGGTGAACAAGTTTCAGCAGAGCTCCCAAACTAAGACCAGAGGGACCCCTGACTCAAGGTATGGTATTTTCAAGCCTTTCACATCCATGTGAAAGTTGGACAAGGAATAAAGAAGACCAGAGAGAAACTGATGCATTTGAAGTGTAGGCTCACCCAAAATGGACAGGTTTCAGTGGAATAATCTTCAGACTACCAACAGATTATGGAGAAGGAATAAGCTGTCCACTCCAGAGGGAATATTCACTGAAAACCTTATGGATAGCATGGAAATATTGTCAGATACTGAAGGCCTAATGACGAGGAGGACATTGATTGAAATATTGCCAGAAGGTGAACCCCCCATGTCAGACGGGTATCAACATACGACTGAAGAAGTGTTTCTGTCTCACAGTAAACCAGACCATAATGAAACAACTGGAATCAAGCCTGTGGGAGTAGAGCTCTCAAGGCCGTCATTGGCTGAGGGGCATGACAAAATGAGAAGCTTCAAAAACAAGTACAAATACCCACTAAAACTTGGAAATCCTATGAGTTCTGCAAATAGTAAAATTAGATGTCATCAAAAATGATTTGGATTTGATTTGATGCAGTAAGTTTATGTTTGGCTCTGTATATTCTCAACAGCACCAAAAATAAAATTATTTTTTTTCATTCTATAAATCTTTATTAAATCACAAAGATTTTTTTCTTGTTTCCTTCTATCCATTTTACTAGTATAGGTCTCATATTTAGGATAACGGCCCATTTTAGGTAATTAAAAAAAATCTTTTTATTGGGGCTCATAAGGCTCTTTCACAATCTGTACATACATCAATTGAGCAAAGCACCCTTATACATTCGTTGCACTTGTCATTCTCATAATTCACCATCCACTTGGGTTCCTGGAATCAGCTCGGTTTCCCTTTTTTCCCCCCATCCCCCTCCCTCCCCGATCTCACTCCTGGTCCCTTGATAGTTTATAAATAATTATTATATCTTATCTTACACTCCCCGGCGTCTCCCCTCACCCGCCTCCCCATTGCCCATCTCCCAGATAGGAGGTTACACATAGATCTCCGAGATCGGTTCTCCCTTTCTACTCCCCCTTCCCTCCTGGTGTCACCTCTCCCACCGCTGGTGTTGAGGGGTTCATCTGTCCTAGATTAAAATTAATTATTTTTAAAAATGTAAAGAAAAGAAATGTGCATTATGCTCAGTTGACTATAGAAACAAATCCAGTGACACTTAAATTTGTGTCAGAGAGAGTTTTATATCAAAATGTAATTATATATCAAGAAAACATCCCAGCCCAGCCCAGATCAAGTCCTTAAGACCAATAATAGTCCGTAAATCCCTCCTCAGACTCACACAGGTACATGCAATGATGCAGAATGCAGGACGATCACAGACTGGTGGATGCAGAGTTGTGTGGCTCCCACAGCAGTGGCTGTATCAGAGGGCTCTCACACTTCTCAGCATGGCTGATTAACAGGAAAGTGAAGGCAGAGGGAGAGAGCTGGGGGTAGAAGGGAGGCTCCTGAGAGCCATTTAGCTCATTCTCACCTCCAAAGGAGATCATCAGTCTGTGGCCTGATTGGCAGGCTAAACCCCACCTATATCTTCTTCCAGGTAACATGTTGAGGCACACACACACACACACACACACCAAAGCCCCTAACGATCACAAAATGGAACACCAAAAGATCAATATCTTAGGGCTTAGTGAACTGAAATGAACTAGTATTAGCATTTTGAATTTAAAAATCATATGGTTTTCTATGCTGGGAATGACACAATCAAGAGGAATGGCATTAAATTATTTGTCAATAAGGACATTTCAAGATCTTTCTTGAAGCATAATATTGTCCGTGATAGGATCACATCTATCCAAATACAGATAAATTCAATTAATATAATTATTCAAATTCATGCACCAACCACTAAAGCTCAGGTGAAAAAAGAGAGAGGAAATTCACTGCCATCAAGTTGATTTGGAACGGCCCCTGTGAGTTTCTAAGAGTAATTCTTTAAAGAAATCATACACCTTATCTTTCTTCGGCAGCTGGGATGGTGGTTTTGAACTGCTGACCTTGCAGCTTGCAATCAAACCCATAGTCACTATGCCACCAGGATTTTGAAAACTATGTTGTGCCTGACCCACACCATGGGATTTTCAATTATCTCCTATGTATGTCAAAGTTGTACATTGAATAAAGAAGACTGAAATCGAATTAATGCATTTGGATTATGTTGCTCATGAAGAATACTGAAAGTTCTGTGGACTGCCCAAAAGGACATACAAATCTGTCATGGAAGAAATACAGTCATGATACTCTTTGGAGGCAAGGATGATGGGACTTCACCTCAAGTACTTGGGACATCTTGTCAAGAAAGGGTAGTCGCTGCAGAAGCACATCATGTGTGGTAAAGCAGAGGGACAATGAAAAAGAGGAAGAGCTTCAACAAGAGGGACTGACACAGCGGCTGCAACAATGGGCTCAAGCCCAAGATCAATTCTGAGCATGTGCAGGCCAGGTTAGCTCTGTGGCACAAATGGCTTCCATGAGTTGGAAGCAACTCCGTGGGGCCTAACAAGAACCATACAATCGTGTAGGCAGCTTAGAGTTAGAGACAGTTGTATTCTTTTGAGTCAAAGCTGATGAATCTTTTATTCTGTACCACAAATTTGTTTCAACTCACAGCTATGCACGGCATAAGAAAACAAATCAGTTAGGTGCTATCTTACAATTGTTGTCATCTTTAAACTAGTGGTGAGATTCAAATAATTTAACACTGATTTGCTGCTAATGACCGTTTTAAGTATTAAAAGGAATATATCAAAAGATAGTTTATTTCATTCAATTAATACATAAATAAGAACAATAAAAGAGGTACACAGAACTAGACTGTTATAAGAGTTTTAAAATACTAACAAAAACCTATTAATACCCGACAAAAAGCAGTCAAGCTGTTATCTAAGATGTTTCCATGTTGCTTCTAAAATGGTGTCCTCACTTGTTGCATTCTTCACTTTTATCTGAGCATGATCGCTTTGTGATGTATCCTTAACCATCTTTTCCCTATAGGGCAGGGGCCCTTTCCTTCAGAGGTAGGCCAAGAAGAAGAATGGTCATAGTGTAGGTAGTACAGACAGGCGACTTTCCTTCTTTGAACATATGTTCATCTTTGAAAACCCCCTTTCTGCTCCTGCTGAACTTACAGCAATTGTTCTGGCAAGATTTTTAGTCCTTCAAACATTTTCAGTCATTGCAGAATTAAATCATAATATTTCTTGCAAATCGGGGGATAACACAAACGTGAAAAGAATGACAGTTTGTCACCCACTGGTTATTTTTTCTCTTTACATTCTTTCTACATGCACTTTTTCTCTACCTTCTGTGTCTGTTCACTGAAATAGCAAATGCAAGGGAATAAAACCAGTATTTCATCAAAAGTATCACGAGTGTTATGAAAGGAATAAATATACATTAATAGCAAAATTCCATCTAATTTTGATACCAATGAATGGAATGAACATTACAGTGGATGCCCATTTTATGCTGTAGCACAGATGGAAGTTCAAAAGAACTTGCAAATTGCAAATTTTGGCTTCCATATTAGACTGCTGACTAGCCAACCATTTCAGAGAGAACCTTGATTGCAAGTGCCATTATTACAATGGTTAACTGAACCCAGCAAAAAATTAGAGACCGGTTCTGGTTCTGCTGACTCGGTGTGAACTGGCGGAATCCACCACTACTGGACTGAACCCAGGGTTGCAGCCACTCTTTCAATCTGTTTCCTCTGTCCCTTCCTGGTTCTTTCCCCAGTACGGTGTCTTTCTCCAAGGACTGATCTCTTCGGATGACATGTACAAAGGAAAGGGGAAGAAGTCTTGCCATCCTCCCTTCTAAAGAGCCATTCTGGTTGTACTTCTTACAAAACAAATGTGTTTATTCTTCTGGCATCCTAAGGAATGTCACCAACATGATAGTTCAAAGCCATCGCTTCCTCTTCTTAGTTAGGCCTTACTTATTCATGAGCTAGCTTTCATGTGAATATGAGGTGATTTAAAATATCATGGCCGGACCAGAGGTCTTAAGTCTTCAAAGTGACTCTTTTTAGCTGGTTTGCCCAATAAAATGCATCCTTTGATGTCTTGACTATTGTTTTCATGGGCGTTGATTGTGTGGACCCAAGCAAAAAAGCACTCCTAGGCAACTTCAGTATTTTCTGAATTGTTCATGCTGCTTGTTGGCTCAGCTGTGAGGAGTTGTGTTCTCTCCATGTTAAGGCGGGATTCGCACTGGGGGCTGCTCTACCTGATCTAAAGCAGTGAGTGCAGCACACCCTCTTTACTTTGCCAAGTTAGGTTATTCCATCCACATTCTGCGAGTGGACAGTCTTCCTACAGCCCTGTTGCTGTTTTCGTCATATAACCCAGTTTCTTTGGTTATTTGTTCAGCATACCGATAAAATGCATTCATTTTAATCATCCTGTTTGCATCTTTTCTTTCTTTTCCTTAGGTCCGTTAGTGGTTTGTGAATTTTGTTAATTCTTTCAAAGAACCATCTTCTGGTCTGGCGAATCCTTTCTATTGATTTTCTACTGCCTGATCCATTTGTTTCTGTTCTAATCTTCATTATGTTTTCTTCTGGTGCCTGAAGGTTTATTCTGCTGCCCTTGATCTACATGTTGGAGATGTTGACTTACATTTTTGATTTGAGTTCTTTGTGCTTTTATGCTGTGTGAATCATTTATTACTATAAATTGCCTTCTGAGTGCTACTTGACCTATGTCTCAAAGGTTTGGAGGATTTGTGTTTCTGTTATCATCTGTTTCAAGGAAATTTAAAATTCCCATTCCTTTTTCCTTCAATTTCCCAGGGCTTTAAAAAATTTTAATATATTATTTTCATTGACATATTTTCCTCATTCCAATATACCCCTTCCATCACCATACAGATCTGTTGCTCAATTTAATCATATAGCAATCAATGCTATCAACTCACCTTTCTACCCCTTCCCCCTGCCTCACTTCCTGTAACCTCTGGGAACCATTACTCCTGTCACAGTCTCTGGGGGATTGTCTGTCTTGACTACCATATACCAAGAGATCTGAAATATACAAATGAACATATACAAATCCAGCATGATTAATGAGATACATCACGTAAAGACCTTAATAATAAGGGGAGGGAATCTTAAAGAACTAGAGAAAATGATATGGTTCATCGTTGACATACCACACCCTGAATTTATCCTCCATTCAATTTCCCAGGTTTTATTTTTCTATTTCCATGTATTTTATTTCCCCCCTTGATTTTCTTACTGTTTTTATCCAATTTTACAGTATTGTGATTTGAGAAGTTTATAATGCCTTAATGTTTTTTTTTAATTTAATAATGTTTACTTTGAGGTCTAATATATGTTTTACCTTGGAAAATGTTCCATCTGCACTGGCAATGAATGCACATTGTGATGTTGTTGGGTGGAGTGATCTGCAAATCTCCAAGAGTTGAATAATTGCCTTGTTTTGTTTTTCTTGTGTAGTCTTTCTTGAGTTTTAATTGTCCGATCCTTCCTCGATAGCAATGTATGATTATGATTTCAGTATTGCCCATCTCTCTTCAACTTTATAAGACTTTGATGGATGCATTTGAAAATATTTCATTGAGTGCATAAATACTTATTATAGCTATATCATTTTGTTCACTGTCCCTTTGATTATTATATATCTGTTCTTGTCTCTTACAGTACATTTTCCTTTGAAGTCTATTTTATCTGAGATTAATATTGCTTCTTCTGTTTTTCTGTAATTACCATTAGCTTGATATATTTTTTAGTGTGTGGAGAAAGTTTCAGAACCTCAACTGACATCCATTTTGGCCATTTCCTTCTTTCTTTGCATTTTAAATGACTTTTTCTTTTCTCATCTATGCCACTGTTAACATCATCCACAACTTGTTTGAACTTTGATTATTAACAGTCCATGTGTCAAATCTGTTCTTGGGATGGTCTCTATATTCAATTGAAATGCATTTAAGTTTGCACTTTGTCTTTTGTAGAGCCGTTTTAATGTTCTGCCATTTCAACTTGAAGTTGAATATGAGCAACTGATATTCTGTGCTGTAGTCATTTTGTGACCTAGTTTTTACTGAAGATACTGAGTTTCTTGATAGTCAATTTCCACTGATATAGTCGTCATTATTACTGTGTATTCTGCCCGGTGAGGGACATGTGTGGATTCATTGCATATTCATTGGGTGATCATTTGTGTTTTGGAGAATAGGTATTTGCATAAAGCAAGGTTTGACTTGCAAAATTCTACCATGCAAACTATAGCTTCTTTTCTATCATGAAGGTTTACTTTCCTATTACTAGTCCTTCTTTTCAACATTTGCATCCCGATTGTCAAGAATTATCAATAAAACTTGATTGGATTTGTGAGCAGTGCCAGCATTGGAAGCTGGTTAAAGTTTTTCATCTTTACCATTAGGTATTAGTGAGTAAATTTTAATAGTAGTACTAACTGGTCTTCCTTATCTGTAAGACTATTCCTTTTCAGAGATCCAATATAGGATTTCTGAGTTTTTGTAAATATGAGAGCAGACAGCCTTATCATGCTCCCTCAGTATAGGTGGTGAGTTTGCATGCTTAATTTGTGATTATGAGTCTACCACTTACCCTACATTGCTACGCGGGCTCTTTGCTCTTTCCTGAGGACATATAGATTTTCTCCTCAGTGACAGTGCTCTACTTCAGGATAGACCTTAAAATGCTCTTTTAAATAATGAATACAACACCATTCATCTTTGTGTTAGTCTGGGTACATTAGAGAAACAAATCTACAGAAGCTCATATGTATAAGATAGAGTTTTATATAAAGGTTAAGTGCACATCAGGAAAACATGCCAACCCAGTGCTGCCCAAGCCCACCAGTCCAACATTAGCTCATACGTCTGACACCAATTCACAAAGTCCTCTTCCATCTCACAAAGCACACGCAATGGTGCTAACTGCATGAGGAAAGCCGAATAAGTGAACATGTAAGCATCTCAGCGCTGGCAAGGGTCTCTACACAGCTGCTCCAGCACGCAGGGCTGCATCAGGGTAGGTTCATGTGGCTTCTCCTCAGGAATGTCTTGCAGGAAGTGAGCCTTGCCAGCTAAAGCAGGGAACTGGCTAAGGCAGCTGCATCCTGGTCTGACCATCAAAAAGCAAGAGACCCAAGAACTAAAAAGGTGAGGCTCACCAAGCCATTTATCTCTCTGCCCTCCATTTAACCCACATGTGTTTATCAGCCAGGTTGGCACAATAAACATTAACTATCTCAATCTTCAAATTGTTGCTCCTGCCATAGGAGACCATATGATTGTCAGATTTAAAATGGTAAAAGCCAGTCCATCTCACCTCATTATTACTTAGGCTATCAATCTATTTCATTTTTGGAAATTTCCAATTTTCCTAGATTCATGCTTCATATAATACCATCAGATAAATCACCTGCTCACGACCATTAAGATTACTCTTACTCATAGTAACTCTATATAGAGTTTCTAAGGCTGCAAATCTTTATACTAGCATACAACTTCATCGTTCTGCTATCGACTTGCTGGTAGATCAGAAACTCCAACCCAATGGCTAGCAGTCCATTATAGTGACACCAGGGTTTCCTAAAAAAACTGTCACAGTAAGAAAAAGTAACAGATAAGTGGCAATAGAGCCAATTAGATGGTAATACACAAAAAAATATTTTTTTCTGAGGATCAGGTTTTGTGTTATCCAGTTCTGCTTTAACTCAATGCTTTGTGTGTCAGTGAATTGAAGCTCAATCATCTCGATGTGAAAAACATCCCTGTAGGCTTTTCTTTGCTGATATCTTTACCTCAGATTGCAGGTCTTTGTTCCTATTGAGCCATGGTTGAACTCAAACCTCCAACCTTTAGGTTAACACTTTAGCACTTAATCATTCTGCCACAAGGGCTACTTTTTAGGACAGCACTCATTAATTCATTGCCATGAATTCAACAGTTCTCAAACTTCACTGGCCATTTGAATCACCAGAAATCATTTTAACACACTGATGCTAGGCCAGGCCCACATCTACACCAATGCAGTGATCATCTCGGGGGTTTACCCAGGCATCACTGCCGTTTAGAAACTTCCAAGGCAATTTCAAATTCCTTCAAGGTTGCAAACTAGGACTTAAAGTTTAACTATATTTCAGACCCTGTACTGGTACTGGGCAGTAGCCACGAAGCTCCCTGCTTTAACTGGCCTCAAGTGTTCCCTAGATCCTGCCTGGTAGAGTTGCTGTCCATTATCATCCGCCTTTGCTCAGCCTGCTATGGTAATTTCCTTTGCTTTTCCACTTTAGAAGCTAGGAGGCATAAAGCACGTGTTCATGAAGTAAGTAAATGGGGAAGGAAATTCAATAAAATTGGAATTACAGATACATATTATCAACAAATACATAGTATTTTCCTGGATTTTGAAGTAAGGCTCATCTACTAAATACCCAGCACCAAGGCCGACATGTGTGTATGCAAGTAATTGAATGGGGGCGCTCGCTGAGTGCACCTCTCCTATAAAATTCAAGCCAGCTCTAACATCCGAGCACTGACAATGATCTATTATTTAGGTACTCTTGGACATATACGGCATTCATGTCAACCTCCCATGTGTTAGAGTGTAACTGGCCCCAGGGTTTTCAGTCGCTGACTTTTGCGACATAGATTTACAAGCCTTTTTTTCTGAGGTATTTCCAGGTGGACTGTACTTCTGACCTGAATTCAGTTAGTAGAAAACATGTTAAGAATTTACACCAATGAACATAATTATGGAAGTTATTCAAAAAGTCATTATATATCAAGTCCCAATTGTAATAATACATAAGAAAAAAGCCTTATGCATTTAAAGATTTTTAAACAGCTCATTCATGCTTGCCGGCCTGGATTAATCTATCTTACTCATGATGACAGGCACCAGAGAAGGGAATGTAAGTTGGGGAGACTTCTGTGTAAGGGAGATGGAAGGTTGGTGTTGCCTTTTCTAGCAGCCTCTGATGGCATGCTGCAGCATTTCTACTTCTTCTAATTAGAAACGTGTCACTAAGGTTGGACAGGCTCCAGAGGAGGGAGATTAGACTCGGTACATTGATGGGAGGACTATCAAGAATTTGAGGATCAGTCAGCTGTCTACTATGAATTATTTTTGTTGCTATGCCTACAGCATTGCACACTCAATGAACCATCCTGAACTTCTGGTCACCAAATAACGCATACCTATAAAAAGGCAAGCTAAAGGCCGGGCTGGCCAAGAGCATCATCTGGGCCGTCAATGCTGGTGGGGAGCGCGCCTTGATGTGCACGGGATCCAGTTCCACAAGGACCCTTTGGAAGGCCTGGTAGGCCCAGCAGAACTCCTCAGCTAAGCGGGAGTGCTGGAAAGCTGAGCACTGGGGGCTGCGGGCCACGATCCTCATCTGCCAACCAAGCTTCTGAGCGAAGTTTCTCGCTGCTGTTTCCCCGAAGACCCCATCAGGGCCCAGAAAGTGGCTCAAAGCTACCAGGAGCCACTGAGGCAGAGTTAGGAGAAGTTATTTTGGGAGTTCTGTGATTTCTCAGCCTTGCTTTTCTCTCCTCCCCACCTCCAACTGGGAAAGTAGAGTTGAGGCGAGCTATTGCCAATGTGGGAGGCCTACGTTGAGGTTATCGATCTTTGCCCCCTAACCTCTTTTGCCCACCCTTGCTCCTGACAGCCTCTGGTCAGAGTCGTCAGCACAGGAGCGGGCCTGGACTCAGCGAAACTAGAAAGGAATCTGGGACGAAGATTTCCTGTGCTGAAAAGTAGAAGTGTTTACCCATTTCCACAGGGGCTATACAGAAACCACCCTGCCCCTGAGGTTGGCCTTGGGTGTCAGCTGGGCCACCTGGTGTGAGCGCCCATAGAGCCAGTCCCTGCGAGGCTGGAACCCCGCCAATGGAACAAATGATTGGCAGTTAACTGATCGAACAACAAGGAATCTGGGTGGCACAGGGGGGTTAGATGTCAGGTGGCTAACCTCAGAGTCAAGCTTTTCAAATCCATGCACCACTCATTTTGGGAGGCGGAGAGAAGGTTCCCAGAAAGACCGACAGACTTGGAAACTCGACTAGGCCCTCTGCGAGTTGGAAATGACTGGGGGTGGGGTGGGGGCAGCGTGTTTGGGGTGAGTAGCAGTTCTTGTTTCATAAGGCTGCATGTGAGGAGCTGGCTAGAATCTCAGATTCCCAGTCCTCACCCTGGACCCTCATCCCTTAAGCTCAAGGGCTACCCATCTGGCCGCCCCCCAGACCACTCTTGAGGTCATCCACTCTCTAGATGGCTTCCTCTGTAAGTAGGCCTGGAGCATGGATTTTAAAAGGCAGGCCTGTTTAAAGAGTGAGAGACACAGAGAGAGAGAGAGACACAGCGAGAGAGAGATAAAGAGAGAGAGAGAGAGAGAGAGAGAGAGAGAGAGAGAGAGAGACTAAGAGTTTAAAGGCATGTTCTGTTTGAGATCAATGAATGAGGGTTTAAGGTTTGGGGGTGCTGTTTGTTTGTTTACCTTTTTTCCTTTGTTTTCTTGGACAAACAGGTTCATTTGGAAACATTTTTCTAATTTTCCCCTCATTACTTCGAATTCTATCTCTCCAACTTCTGCATCTTTCTGGTGTTATTTCAGGAAAAAAGCACATATATATATATTCATTTTCTTATGCTTTTCATAACGAAGTATATACTTTGAAGATAAGAAATTAACTTCTTGTTACTTATGCTGATTTTCTTAGAAGTCACTAACAGAAATGCTTTACTAACGATTCATGTTACAATTCTGTCAAAAACCTGAGTCAGAGAAGCAAAGAGCACTTTCACTTTGTCTTCTAAACTTTCAGTTGCTCAGACAAGATGTGCTGAGTTTTCATGGGGTCAACTACCAATGTTTGACATTTTATTAAATAATCTAATATTTACAAAGGAGATGTATGCCACAAATATAAATATACATATGTGTATATAAACACAGTGAGGTTAGTGCTACTGTACCCACTTTCTTTTAAATAAGATTAACTAGGGAAGTTATAAAGAAAGAATCAATAAAAAGAATGCCCATGCTCAGGAGAAAGACATAGGTTGATAGCTGCCAACGCGTCAATTCATACGTGTGCAGCCCATCTGTGAAACAGAATCAAACCTTGTCCGCTCCTGCACCTTCTCTAGGCCCTCCGGTATGTTTCAATCTGTATTTGTTACTGCTGAGTCAGTCTATCACTTTAAGGGTGTCCTTCATTTTCATTGACCCTGTACTTTAGCAAACAAAACATCATTTCTAAGCAATTGGTCTTTCCTGATGATGGATTCAAAAGTAAGACAAAATGTAATTTTTTTGGAGGGGGTATGTCTCACTAGATTATTAAGCCCTCTGTCACCATGGTAGATACATCTTGTAAGGAGAAGCTATGCTACTTAGATGTCCGAACATTAGAATTCAAATTCTGCCCCTTTTCAGTTCTGTGGCCTTGGGCAAGTGAGTTTGATCTGTTTACTTATCTCTATAACGGAATAACAGTACAGTGTAAAACATGAGATACAGTGATAGAGTGTACTGTCTAGTTTATAGAAAACACTCAATAATCATCATTCCCTTTCCAGACTTCTAATCTCAGCACTTCCAACGGAAGTGTATCCTAAGAAATATTGTTGACTGAAGAGCTGATTGAGTCAAGAATATGCAAATTAAATCCTACTGCTACTACCCTGTTGTGGTTGCTATTCCCTAGGTTCCTGCTCTTCCTAGGTGTGTCAGAGAGAACACTTCCCGGATTCTTGAGGCTGTGACTTTTGTGATGCAGATCTCTAGGCCTGTCTTCTGAAGTGTCTCTAGGTGGGTTGGACTTCCCACCTTTGGACTGGTAATCAAGTACTACCCAGGATTGTCTATTCATATTTAAAGTAAATGAATATTCCCTATACTTTTTCCAATGGAAAAAAATGGCTTGCATGTGGTTTTTGTTTTTTTTGTATCATATTTCAATTTGAGTCACAGTCTAGGCTCTGCTAATTAATGTTTAAATCCTATTCTAAATAAAAAAATCACTATCACTCAACACTTGCAATAAACAACTTATGTTTTCTTATAAGTGAATGTATAATAGATAAAGACACTAAGGCCCAATACACTGATATATACACGATGTCTCCAAATCCCAGAACACTTTTGCCCATTTCACCTGAACTCTACCGTATATGTACACAGCTACTGCAGTTTTGCCATCTTTGTAGAAGGACATGAAGAGACTTGATGATAGTCAGTCTAAAGCATCTGTGTATGAAAGAGAAACCCTGCTCTCTGCCCTCCACCTGCCAAGGGAACCTCTGCTCCCAAGCCTGAGCAGCCTCTGCCTTTGGTACAATTCGGTTACATGCGATTGTCCCTAAAGAGGGCCAGGCGGCTGCCAGCAAAAAGCAGCATTCTCCCACATTGCCTCTCTCGATTAGTAATTAAATCATGTATTTTTATTTTTCAAAAGGTTGTCACAAATTTCAGAAACTAATTAAAGCCCGTAAGTACATCTTCAAACAGCTTCTCTCAAAAGTGATCTAAGCGTTGTTTCCAGTGGTGGAACCTGGGGATTGGCGCCCTGGAATGCCAGAGACGTGAAGTTATCAATCACAAAAGGCAATCCTTAATTTTATCCCAACCGTGATGGCTGTCACCGCTAAGTGACACACATTTGGTCAGTGCAGTTCTCATGTCTTCTCAAATGCTAATCATGTCTGTTACCTAGAGAGATTGCGAGAGAGAAGATAAACACCTCTCTTCTGGAATTCCTTCCCCCCTCCCTTACCCAGATTGCTGTTTGCCACTGTGATTCTTCTATTGCGGTTCTCCCAGAGCCCTCGTTTATTGCCCACAGGCATTTACCCTGGGATATTACTGCCACTGGGTTTCAGGGGTTGTGTTGTTTGTACGTATGCACTAAAGATCAGCCTTTCCCATTCTCAGAGACCATTGGGGGCAGGGTGGGAGGGGTGTATGCAGAAAAGAGATGATCCTAAGTTGTGCTGAAATTACCTCTCAGTGAAGGGCAGCAAATGAGCTGGGTGATGATGCAGACGTTTCAAGGACATCCCGAGCAGGCAATAGCTTTCTCTCTGGGTCAGCCAGTGTTTCTGATTGCTTAATTACTGCACCTTCACGCAGGTAGCTTCACTGAACACATGGAAAGACATGGGGAGGTCTCCTCTATTGTTTAACTTCACAGAGGAAATGTCAGACACAGCAGAGGGGCTTCATTCTGACTTTTCTTAGATTCTCCTCTACATGTGCACATGATGAACACTTAAAATACATTTTGAAAAATATAAAATGTTTATCTGGCTGATGATTATTGACTGTCATCCCCACACCCTTCTCATCAAATTCAACTGTTTCCAAGGGGAAATTTAGCTTTTGGTTCAAATTAACAGAGTCTGATTTCAGGGTCCTTTGGGGAATTCTCATACTCAGGTGAACCTGTTGGGTTTGTGTGTGTGTGTGTGTGTGTGTGTGTGTGTGTGTGCGTGTGTATGTAGTTGTACATCATGCTCAGACAATGTAAGTGGGTATTTAATTAGAAACAAAAATAATAATTAGACAGAATTAAATTTTTAAGAAGTTAATAAACAAAACAATGAGCCTGTGTATCTTATTGAAATTATTAGAAACTTCTTACCAATGTTTGGTTTTTCCCCACATCAATGAATAAAAGAATATGCATGGTTCAAAAATGCCCGGTGAACCAATGGTCCAGAGTTCTGAAAAAGAAAAATGAAACAAACTTGTCTAACATTGAGTTTAAGTTTCTCCTCCTTAGCATTCTGGGAAGATTTTTATAGAGGCTTCTATTTATATAGAGACTTCTACTTTTCTTTGAGGACAGTTATTTAATCACCTCCCTCCCTCCAACAGCCATCTGTTCGCCAGGGCACATTGTCCCAACACATTTCATCTCCTATATGTTCTATATTTGTACTCTTTTCCCCTTTTTCCATAGACCCAAATAAATTATACTTTCCCTCCCCAAATGTACAGATCTTTCTGTAAAAAAATAGTTCATATAGCACAATATTTATATAACGTCTTGGGTCTTCTCATAGATTGCTGAGAATTGTTTGAAGCTTTCTATCAAATTAAAAATGGGATAGGTAACAAACTTATGAAGGGAAAGTTGGAGTTGACTGGAACCCCTTTGGTTATCCATAGGGTTAGCAGTTCAACTTCACCTAGATGTACCTCTGAAGAAAGGCCAAATAATACAGTTCTGAAAAAAGCAGCACTGAAAACCCAATAGAGCATAGCTCTACTGTGACACACGCGTGGTCCGATTAGAGGCAGAACAGACTTAAGAGCCACCAGTAGAGGCTGACTCTTCTCCCTCAGAAGGTGCTCCCGGACTGCATGTCTATGAAGGTAAATACACTTAGATTTACTACTAAAATACATCTATCTAGAATACTTGAGTTTTGCTTGTGGGTTTCTCATCAGTTCTAGCTTCTGCTGACCCTAGAGGACATCGTAAACCTGCCCACAGGATTTCCTAGGCTATGATCTTGATAGATGCAGATCACCAAGTCTGTTCTCCAGTGGATCAACCAGTGGGTTCAAATGCTGATCCTTTGAGTAACAGTTGAACATTTAATCATCGTATCACTGAGAGTGACTTAACATTTATATACTACGCATTACTGTATAAATCAAGCTCCTTTAATTTTAAAGTTAGTCCTTAAATTCCATGTGAGGCATCAGATCAAGAGGGACAGCCTGCAGACTGATATCAAGCATATGGGTGTGTGAAGCTGCCATTTCCTGAGAGAGCACCTGTGGGAAGTGATCTTGCTTGGGAGTGGGAGGCGAGGATGAGCTCAGCTCGGTCGGTATAGTGAAGCTGATGATTTTGTGGAATATCATAATGGAAATATGCAGCATGCCATTGCATGTGATTCTGAAACTTAGACAGGTGTGTGGAGCTAGGAGGTCCAGTTTGGGGGTAATCATGGAGGTGAATTAAATAGTTCAAGAATAGGAAGAAAGAGAAATAAAACAGCATAAAGTGTGACAGAAATCAGAGGGTAGAGCATCAACAGCAAGGCATGATCAACAACGTGAACTGCAGTACAATGTCTCATAGGATAATGATTGGGAAAAATGTATTGAGTATGTCAAGTAGAAGGAGACTTCTCTGTGTGTCTAATGGCAATTATTTTGTTAGAATGGTAGAGATAGATGTTGGCTTGGATTGGACCAACTGAAATGGGAAGCATTATGAACAGTTAAGAGAACTTTGTTTATCATCCTTGAATCACACAGTGTTTGGAAGAGCATATCTACAATAAAGATTGTTATATTGGTTTAGGAAAATTACTCATGCCTCCATTATAAATGACAACTTATGCAATATTTTGAAAGTTCTCCCTATGCCTAAACAACCTGGAACTTTAGAGAGGGAACTAATTTACCCAAAGTATACTTTCTGTGGTGGTCACATGATCTGCTGTCAATTTGAGACTATTAAAAATTAAGGGGTGGAGTTTAGCCTGTCAATCAGGTAGCAGCTTGATGACCCCATTTGGAGCCACTGAGGAGATAAGTAGCTCGCTGGAGACGGGGCACTCACATACTCCCTGAGAGACATTCCTGTTGACAAACTACATGGAGAGAGGCTGGTGGAGCCAGAGCCCTGGAGCTGAGGAGCCACGTGGTGACACATGCCATTGCTGAGATGCTTCTACCACCACTGGATCCGTTAGACTTTCCACCCACTGGCCTGTGATCTCCCTGCATTCGGTGTCATTGCATGTGTTGCTTGAGTCTGAAGAGAAATTTATAGACTGACACTGGACATAGGGGCTAATATCAGACTTACAGACTTGGACTGGACTGGGCTAGAATGCTTTGTTAATATACAATTGCTCTTTGATATAAAACTCTCTTATACACATATGAATGCCTATGAATTTGTTTCTTTAGTCTACCTGAACTAACACACTTTGTAGGAACTGTGTCACCCGTGAGAGAGGGCTTTACTGAACTACCAATTGGTAGTAGATTCTTGGATACTCCTGTCATATTATTGTGTTAAATTATCTGCATTACAATTAGTATGTGATTTTTCAAAATCTATCTTCCTACCAACATAAGAGTATCAAGAAAAAACCTTAACTATCCTGTTTCCTGATGAATTCCTTGGATAGCTCCTTGTATTGTAGTTTTCAACTCTAGAATATCAAAAGTAACTGTCAAATGAATAAATGAATGGGCTCAGTGTCTCTAAACTTAAGAAACTTAAAGTCTGATTTACAGCAAAATTGAATAATTGCAATGTACCAGTAATTGTATTAAGTATATATTAAACTCTCCCTAGGGGAAATGTTAGAAGTAAACATTAATTCTTAATAAAAAAAACAATCTGAGTCTCAGAGCATAGAAAAATTCCATCCAATAATAAAGCGCCATTAGGTCATACAGCTTGGATTTAAGCCCATTTGTGTCTGACTCCAGGAGGATAGCCGCTATGTACTCCGTTTCTCCTTTGCTTTGAAATGTTGGGTCCAGGATTGTGCTGTATCTATAAGTATGCTGAACAGAAGATGGACTGCATGGGGTCGTCACACAGAAGTGTATTATTGCTCCAGGTACACTACAATAAGTTAACTTATGAAAATGTCTAATTTTAGCTAATATTGTTTTCTACTATAGTGTGACCAAGAGGCGAGTTCCAGAAATAGAGAATCAAATTGCACAGTAAAATAATAATAAAACTACACTAGTCTAATACTACAGTATATACTACTCTCACTATGCGTTACATTATATAAATTTTGCAATGACCCTACAAGGTTGCTTGATAAATCTCTATTCCCATTGTGCAGATGACAAAATCAGGATAGTAGTAAGAGGCAAAGCCAGGCTTGGAGATAAGCTGGCGTGGAGACTAGCACCTCACCTAACTTATGCCAATGGAAACGAGGTTTCGTTATAAGAGCTGGTGTACTTTCAAAGCCTCGATAGACAAAGCTGTATATAAGATGTCTGACCACCTTAAAATCTGGATGCGTCTACTTACACCAAGATATACTCAGACCTAACTTCCTCGTAACTGTAAATGTGACCTTATTTGTCAATAATATTTGCAGGCTTAATTTTTGTAACATGAGGTCATTGAGGTGGGTCTTATCGATGTTATAAGGTGCCCTGGTGACATGGTGGCTATGCAGTGGACTTCTAACTGTAAGGTCGGCTTTCTACCCCAGAAAAAATTACATTCTGGGACACTCACAGGGAAAGGTCCACCCTGTCCTATAGGGTCGCTGTGAGTCAGCATTGACTTAATGGTACTGAGTTTGGCTTTGGGGTATTGACATCGCAACTTTTGTCATTATAAGAATCGGAGAGGCACGGGGCAAATGAAAAGGGAGGTCAGTATATGAATGCAAAAGCAGAGAATGGAGTTGCACTGCCACAAGCCAAGGTAAGCCTGGGGCCACTAGAAAATGGGATAAAACCACCACCAACAAGGAAGTATCTTCGCCCATTGTCTTTTAGAGAACAGAGACTTGGTTTTGTAGTCTGGTTTTGTAGTCTGGCCTCCAAAACTGTGAGTGGATGCTTTTGTATTATTTTAAGCTACTTGCTTTTAAAAAGGTTGTACATTTTACGTATAATTAAACAAAAGATCTTATGCAATTTAATTTAACTAAATAAAAGATTGTCTATACTACAATATCTCTAATGCTTTGAAGTAGCTAAGCAGGTTGAGTTGTTGACCTTTTTAGTTTCATCTTTTAGACAATTTATCTAGGACTAATGGGAGACTATCTGAACATGGTGGCTTACACACTGAGCTACTAACTTCAAAGTGAGAAATTCAAAACCACCAGCTGCTCTATGGAAGAAAGAAGAGGCTTTATACTCCTATAAAAATTTACAGTCTCAGAAACTTTCATGGGCAGCTCTCCTCTGTCAATTCTGAATCTATCCTGTCCTCTAGCACCACTGCATGTCAGAATTATGTTTCGTTAGGTTGAGAGCACTTGAAATGTGACTAGTGCAACTGAGAATATAAATTTGAATAAATTAAAATTTAAATAGCTACATGCTGCTAAGGATGATCACAATAGGACATTGAAGACCTAGATTATTAATAGATTTAAAATATTCTGAGACTTACCTTAAACAATTACAAAATGCGTAAATATAAGGTAATAGATATTAAGAATGTTACTTCACAAAGAAGCAGTGAGAAAAGATTTTAGAATGAGCGGTTACACAAAAAAACCTGAAAAATTTCCTCTGGGTGGAGTTTTCGTAGTATGCATTTTCCCCTCTAGACAAGCTTCTAGCAGCTCACTCTGAGTTACTGCACCCAGTGGCATTGCCTGGGAAGGTTCTCTATGGTGTCAGCGATTTTTTTCATAAAAGCGGTTTTACTCAAACCTCATTTTTTGTGATGGCTGATTTCATAGAACAATGCGAGGCTGTAAAATTTTGTTTCCTGCTCAGGAAAAATGCCGTAGAAACTATTGTGATGTTGAGCATAGCTTGCAAGGATAGGGCTATGTAAAAAACTCGGCTGTTGGAGTGGTTTTCTCATTTCTAAAAAGGTGAAATGTCATTTGGTGACAGAACTCCACCTGGACAGGTTGTCAAGAGAGCCCGATCCCTGGAGAGAACCTCATGCTTGGCAAAGTAGAGAAGCAACAAAACGAGGAATAGCCTCAACAGGATGGATTGACACAGTGCCTGCAACCATGGGTGCCAACGTAAGAACTGTGAGTGTGATACAGGACCAGGCAGTGTTTCGTGTTGTTGTACATGTGCTTGCTATGCATCAGAACCGACCCACAGCACCTAACAGCAACAGTAACAGGCCAGATGAGTTAAGGAACATGGGAATTGGCTGAACAGTACTCTGAGGAGGCTCTGATGACCTACATTTTAAGTAAGACTTAATTTTAAGTCTTACGTACATAGGCAGTAAATTCAAGTCAGACTAAAGTTCATCTGTTCTTTGAATCTCATTCTATGGAGACAGAATATAGTCAATATTTACCAATAGATCTAAAATTGAACATAAATCTATAAAGGGTTTAACCAACCTATGCCAGTCCCAAATAGTCTTAATCTATCATAAACATGATGGCCAAAATAACTTATTCACAACAGATAAATTCTATCGGGAAGCACATAGAAATACCTATCTCCTCTTGAGTTTTCATCACAAGGCAGTCCAGTTCTGGAGAACATGCGCACACCTTACTAGTGCTGTATGCGAAAAGAAACCAAAGAAAGTAGCTACGGAACTTGGAATAAATGAGTCCAGAATTAGAATCTCTTCCTTCAAAACCCAGTAAGCACCAAGCTCTGATCATACACATTGCTGCCAATGATTAATCCAGGAACGATGATTTCACCAATGGAAGGTCGTAGATGCTACATATAGCAATCCTTGGAATTTGCTACTATCTACTGTCTAAATATGTACTTTGACACTTTAAATAAGCTTATTAATTCTATTTTTATTTTTAGTGTAATGTATTTTAACACATTTTTAGAATGTAAATATTATTTTGGCACATCAAATTACACAGGCACAATATCTAAGTTAATTTGAAATTTTCATCTAAAATATTGAAAATTCAAAGTATCTCTTTTACCTAAAATTAATTCTTATAAGAAACAATTTTGTTAGTAAACCTACTATTTTCTTTTCCATTTATTTCTTTGAATCATATAATATAGCAAGGAGCAATGGAAATATCAAAAACTTTTAAGTTGCTATTTTGATTGCGATTATAAAACATAATGTGTTCATTATTCTAAAGCTTGTTTTCTTTCTTTATGGAATTTCACTGCTCAGTTTCCACCCTTTCCCCTGCACATAGAATAGGAAGTGGAAACAATAGAAACACCTTAAACTCTGATGCTCCAGGGCATAGACATAAATAACAACGTTCTAAAAATGTTTCTCAAGCATGCTAGCCATCGAAAGTTTACACTAATTACCTATAGTTTTGTTAATGTTGTAAGCTGCCCTTCATCTCTCCAATTCAGACATACTGCTCAGTTTCCTCAGCAGATATCGCCAACAGCTTCTGTTCACACCTGACACCAATTTCCTTTGATGTTCGCAGCCTAAATGAGAAGGCAACAGCAAGCTGTATTGGTGAAGGGTACAGGGTGCCTTTAAAATCATGGCAGGTATTTTCCTCATTAAAGCAGCCATAACAGATAGTTAGATATGATGCTGTCCCTCACCTTTCTACTAATTAATGACTATGATTGCAACCCAAATAAGATCAGGAAATTAAATGTGATAACATTTCACAGGCGAAGAAAATATACAACAATCTTGAAATAGCTTCTTACCGATAAATAAAGTTGATCTTTGGAAAATTACCATATAAATGTACTATTCTATCAAAAAAAACCCACACAAACTAAGCAATGTAATAATTTACCTTTTAATTGAAACATGAGTTACATATCCCATTAAATTAAAATGTTATGAATTAGCTTACAGGAAGGTAATGTAAACAAGCTCTGCCGTATTCTGCAGCAGGCGACAGCACTTGGAGCAGAGGCTCGTTCGAGCTTGTCTTCAGAAGTGCATTGGGGAATATGTTATACTTATTTTAGCACAGTAGCTCCGCGATTTTTTTCCAAGAGATTTGTGGCTGGATCTAAATAAACTGGAATGAACCAAGGGGAGGTATATAAGAGAAGTTAATGACAATGCTGCACAAACGTGAACACACCACAAATATTTCAGAAAACATAAGAAACGCTGCTACTTAGAGAAAACAAAATTGAAGAGACCATTAGATAATCACAGTTATTACACTTTTGTCATCAGTGATACAGTTTCACATGTTTATTATTTTTTAAGTCCAGATACTATTTGTTGTTAGTTGCTATCAAATTGATACTCATTTATGACAATTTGATGTATGCGGAGAAGAACAGTGGTTGCAAGACTGAGACCTTTTAGAAGCAGAACCCAAGGTCTGCATTATTAAGTACCTCTAGCTATGTTCAAACTCCTAACCTTTTCAGCCATCAGCCAAGCTTTGAACTACGGGTGCCTTCCAGGGACACATCTACATAGTATATTCAATAAAATCTTATGGAACCAAGAATAATGGTTGGTTACAATTGTTATGTTCGACTTCACTGACAGGCTATATGTTTTATTTTGTCTTTGTCAATTGTGTCCTGTTTCTACTTTTGAAAGCATGCCATGCTTTCTCTTTTTACAGGAATATGTAAAAATTAACATGTTGTGTTTATGAAATTTGCTTGGGCGGGTGCAATTGGGGGAAATAAAAGCATATATGTGTGTATTATCTGTGTAAACATCATGTAGGCATCCTCAACCGATCTTGAGAAGGATCATGACTGATGGTACCAATATGTATAGTTCATTCTTAGTTCATTACCTATATAATCCATGGGAAGAAATCAAAATGCAAGGATGTAATTGCTCAGTTCATTTTGTTACCTGTCACATTACAGTAAGCTTGGATAGACCTGGTTCCAGGCATCTAGAAGAACATTGTATTCTATTGGCTTGTCTCAATAAGCTCATATGAAGATCTTTTAGAGATTATACTGTTCTGCAAATTTTGGTAACAACAAGAATATCAATCAAAATAATTTTTCTTGTCTGAATTATTGCAGTGAGTGGTCCCCCCAAAACAACACACTCATAAAAAACAAACTCAAATCAGTCTCCTTGGAGGGATGGAGTGATGTGAAGCTCGGGATGTAACAGAGTGTGTCACTGTGATTGGTGCTCTGGAGATGCCTGTAATGACCGTGGTAGGTGGGGTTGTTCCTCAGTGCATGAGAGAAAAGAATCTTATGAATCTAAATTCCCATCAATGCATGTCTAAATATATATGTGAATCTACTAAAGCTATGGATTCTTCTTCAAGCTAGGACTCCCGTGCTAGTTTTATGCCTAGCACAGAGCATAGATAACTCCAGGTGATTACCAAAGCTCAGCTTTGTTGAATGAACAGCTTCAGAGACACAAGCACAACATGCTCACAGACCTAGCCATCCACCTTCCAAGTATCATTAGGGCAGTTCCCTAGGAAAAGTACCTCTGTTTTTTCCTTTTATTTTTCTGTTTTCTATATTAATCTTTCAAGCCTCTTTCTTTTAAAAAAAAAGTTATTTCAAAAGTTCTTACAGATATCATAACATTCCATGGTTTAATCACACCAAGCAGTGTTGTACAATCACTACCACTATCAACCTCAAAACATTTTATTTATTCCTGGACTCCCTCTATTCCCTCCCTCCCTGACCATACCCCCACCCCCCAGAAACCCTTACATCATTTATCTGTGTAGCCATATATTCCACATCCAGTATACCCGTTCAATAAAATTCTGTTGTTTGATCTTATCAAGTAGGGTTATAGAGTCATCAAGAGGGTTCTAGAGCACCATTCTGATGATATTAATGCAAATCTGTTATTTTATTTTGTCCCCAGATTATATTCTCTTTACTTCTCACTTCATGGATAGGCTATTAGTATATTTCTCCTGAGTGCACCAAGCTTACAGACTGCAGACAATTGATGTGAGCTTTATATGAAAACAAACACTCCTGCATTCCTCTCTATATAAGGAACTAAGGATCTACAGGTGGGCTGGATGAAAAATCTGGAGGAGAAAACAACGGGACTGACAGTTCCGGGAGGACATGGGAGAGGAGAAGGTCGGGGGAAAGGTACTGGGGTTAACAAACCCGGGGAAAAGGGAACAACAAGTGATCCAAATCAGTGGTGAGGAGGGTGTGGGAGGCCTGGTAGGGCGTGATCAAGGGTGATGTAACCAAGAGGAATTACTGAAACCCAAATGAAGACTGAGTATGATAGTAGGACAAGAGGAAAGTCCAAGAATATAGAGGAAAGAGCTTGGAGGTAAAGGGCATTTATAGAGTTCTAAATAAAGGAATGTATATATGTAAATATATTTATATATGAGGATGGGGAAACAAATCTATGTGCATATATTTATAGGTTAGTATTAAGGTAGCAAAAGGACATTGGGCCTCCACTCTAGTACGTCTCTCAATGCAAGAATGCTTTCTTCTATTAAATTGGCATTCTATGATGCTCACCTTCCTGACACAACCGCTGAAGACAAAGTGGGTGACTAAGTAAATGTGGTGAAGAAAGCTAATGGTGCCCGGCTATCAAAAGATATATATTGTCTGAGGTCTTAAAAACTTGAAGGTAAACAAGCGGCCATATAGGTCAGAAGCAACAAAGCCAACATGGAAGCAGCACACCAGCCTGTGTGATCACAAGGTGCCAAAGGGATCAGTTATCAGGCATCAAAGAACAAAAAATCCTATCATTGTGTGCTCACCTCCATGATATGATTGCTGAAGACAAATGGGTGCATAAGCAAATGTGGAGAAGAAAGCTGATGGTGCCTGGTTATTAAAAGATAGAGCATCTGGGGTATTAAAGACTTGGAGGTAAACAAGTGGCCATCTAGCTCAGAAGCAACAAAGCCCACATGGAAGCAGCACACCAGCCTGTGCGATCATGAGGTGTAGAAGGGATCAGGTATCAGGCATCATCAGAACAAAATATCTTATCATAGTGAATGAGGGGTGTGTGTGGAGTGGAGATCCAAAGCCCATTTGTAGACCACTGGACATCCCCTTACAGAAAGGTCTCAAGGAGGAGATGAGCCAGTCAGGGTGCGATGTAGCAATGATGAAACATACAACTTTCTTCTAGTTCCTAAATGCTTCCTCCTCCCCCACTATTGTGATCCCAATTCTTTCTTGCAAGTCTGGCTAGACGAGAGAATGTACACTGGTAAAGATAGGAACTGGAAACTCAGGGAATCCAGGGCAGATGATCCCTTCATGTCCACTGGTGTGAGTGGCAATACTGGGAGCGTGGAGGGAGGATGGTTTGCAAAGGGGGAACCAATTACAAGGATCTACATGTGCTCTCCTTCCTGGGGGACGGACAACAGAAAAGTGGGTGAAGAGAGACATCGGGCAGGGAAAGATATGACAAAATAATCATTTATAAATTATCAAGGGTTCATAAGGGAGGAGGGAGTTGGGAAGGAGGGGGAAAATGAGGAGCTGATGCCAGGGTCTTCGGTGGAGAGCAAATGTTTTGAGAATGATGAGGGCAATGACTGTACAGATGTGCTTTACAAAATTGATGTATGTATGGATTGTGATAAGAGCTGTATGAGCCCCTAAGAAAGCAATTAAAAAAATAAAAGAACTAGAATATCTAGCTAAAATGAAATTTACAACTGGGATTTTACTTTCTGAAAAAGATGAATACTCATTTTATTAAACATAATTTTAATTTTGTTAAATGTTCAAATGTCAGTCAATAATATATATATTGATGATATGCCTAGAAAAATTATTGTTGATATTTTGGAGTCCAGAATAATTGATTTGCTTTCCATGCCACCCACCCCAGTACGTTATAACTATTCTGACCTAAATATCTTAAATTCACCAGTCTCTGACTTCTTAAATGAAAATGAATATAATCTATGACTTAATGGACTTGTGAGAATTAAATGAAATGATCAATTGCTGAACAGGATATACAAGTGTGTCTAGCATTTCATGACATATTTTGAGAAAGAAAATGAGTAAAACTATAAATCTAGACAAAATTATTCAGGATTGTGATCTATAATTATGAGTGTGTGGGGAATTTCAAGGTTGTGGAGGAAGAAGAGTTTAGCTTGAAGCTTTGTTTAATAATTTAGCTACACTATGCACAAAATAGCCCTTCTCGCAACTGAGACCATTGTTGTAGGCACGGAGTCATTTCATTTCTTTAAGGACCTGCCTCTTTTTTGCCACTCCTCTGTGTTACCAAAGATGATGTCCTTCTCCAGGGACTGGTCTCGCCTGACAATATGTCCAACGTATGTTAAGACAAAGTCTTGGCATCCTTGCCTCTCAGGAACACTCAGCCTTATTTCTTCTAATATATATAGATTCTTCTTTTGGCAATCAACGGTACTTAATATTCTCCAGAAACACAACTCAAATGAATTGATTCTTCTATGGTCTTCCTCCTTTGATGTCCGGTTTTCACACGTACAAAATGCAATGGAGAATACCACAGCTTGGATCAGGCACACTTTAGTTCTCAAAGTAAAAACCTTGCTCTTCAATCTTCTAAAGAGGTCCTGTGCTGCAGATTTGTCCAATGAAGTTCTTCCTTTGATCTTGACTGCTACTTCCATGAGCATTGACTGTAGATCCAATAAGACAAAATCCTTGACAACTCCAATGGTTTCTCCATTTATCATGTTACTTATTGGTTCAGTTGTGAGGATTTTAATCTTCCTTACATTAATTTGTAAGCCAGATGAAAGATTAAATCTTTGAAATCATCAGCAAGTGTTTCATTCCAACTCACTTTCAGCAAGGAAGGTTTGTTTTAGCTGTGTACCACAATCCTGATGCTGCATTTTTATTCATATCATCCACCTCTGATGATGCTCTTAGCATATAGATTGAACAAGTATGGTGAGAATATACAACCTGATATACACCTTTCCTGATTTTATAACATGCAGTATTTCCTTGTTCTGTTCACACAACTGCCTCTCAATCCATGTATAACTTCTGAATGAGCTCAGTGAAGTGTTCCAGAATTCCAATTCTTCTCCAGGTGATCTACACTTTATTATGGTCCACACATGGAATACCTTTGCACAGTCAATGAAGCACAAACATTTTTCTGGGCTTCTCTTCTTTGAGCCAAAATCTGTGTGACATCAGCAATGACTTGCCTTGTTCCACATCTTCTTCCGAATTTGGCCTGAACTTCTGGCAGTTCTTTGTCAACGTACTACTGCAACAGTCGTTGGATGATCTTAAGCAATATTTTACTTGTGTGCTATATCAATAATATCGTTCTATAGCTTGAGCGTTGTGTTGGGTCACCTCTCCTCAGATATGGATCTCTTCCAGTCAGTTGACCAGGTCTTCCAAATTTCCTGCTACAGAGAGCCAAGTGCTTCTTCAACTTTCTGAGACATTTCAATGAGTATTCTGTCACTTCTTGGACCTTTGTTTTTGGCTAATGCTTTCAGTGAAGTTTGAACTTCTTCCTTCAGCACCATTGGTTCTTGCTCATATAGTAGCTCCTAAAATGGTGTATTGTCGACTAGTTCTTTTTGATAAAACCACTCTGTGTATTCTTTCCTATCTTTTCTTGTTGCTCTCTACATCATTCAATAGTTTGCCTATAGAATCTTTCAAAGTTCCAATTAGAGGCTTGAATGTTTCTTGAGGTCTTTCCGTTTCAGAGACAGTGAGTTGTGTTCTTTACCTTTTGGCTTTCGAATTCTAGGTCCTTATAAATTTCATTATAATATTTGGCTTTCTCTGCTTGAGCTGCTCTTTGAAATGTCCTGTTCGCTTTCTTGAGTGCATCCTTTCTTCCATTTGCTTTAGCTACTCGATGATTAATAGCGAGTGTCAGAGTCTCTTCTGACATACAGTGTTTTCTTTTCTGTCCTGTTAATGACCTTTTGATGCATGATGGTTTGATGGCCTCCCCCAGTCGTTAGTGTTCAATGTGTCAAACCTGTTCTTGTGATTTTCCTGAAATGTGGGTGGGGTGGGGGGTGTTGTTCAAGGTTGCATTTTGGCTCGTGTGGTCTTGTTTCCCTTTTCTTCAGCTTCATTCTGAACTCACATATGAACAATCAATGGTCTGTTCCACAGTGGGCCCTGGTCCGGTTTGAGCTGCTGATACTGAATTTCTCCATCATGCCTTTCCACAGATGTAGTCAACTTGATTGTTGTGTATTTCATCAGGGAAGTTCAGGTGTATCATTGCCTTTTGTGTTGTTGAAAAAAGGATTTGCTATGAATAACTCTTTAGTGTGACAGAATTTTATCATATATCCAGCTTCATTTCTATCAACAAGTCCATATTTTCCAAATACTGGTTTTTTTCTTCTTTGTTTCCAATTTTTGCATTCCAAACACCAGTAACTATCAATGCATCGTGATTCTGTGTTCAATCAATTTCCAACTGAAATCACTGGTAGAATTATTCAATTTTTTCATAGCTAATTTTTGTAGTTCATGCATAAAGTTGAATAATAGTTGTATTGATTGGATTTTCTGGGAGGCTGACAATTGTACTCCACTCACAGATAACTTTGGGCTTCATGATGGATTTAACAAGATTCTTTCTGACAAAGAATGCCATGCCACTCCTCTTGATTATGTTATTCCTGGCACAGTAAATCATACGCTTTTTAAAATTCAAAATGGCCAATACCAATCCCTTTTAGCTCACTAATGCCTAGGATATTGATCTTCATGCATTTCATTTTTGACTCCTTCCAATTTTCCTAAAACCATACTTCGCACATTCCAAGTTCCAATCATTAGAAGATGTTTGCCTCTGGTTCTTTTTAATTGGGTTGTGTTTCATCAGTCAATGAATATCCCAAAGGCTCCATTCCCACAGGCTTTACCTTACTTGGTAGACACCATGGTCGACTCCCCTCCAAAAAGCTAGCTCCTCTTCCATCAATTTCAAGTGCCCTCAGACTGAAGGGACCCGTCTGTCCACAAGATCTCTGAAAATGTTTTGCTTCTTTTATTTTCAACTTTCATTAATTGAAATGCTTTGATATATGCATGAGGTTTTCAGTTACTTCTTCCTCCAAATTGGGGAGGCCAACCCTTTTTCATTGTTGGATCTTTGTCTGGAAGTTTTGCAGAACCTGATTCACTCTGGGTGACTCTACTGGTATCTGAAATACCAGTGAGGTAGCTTTCCACAGTACAGCAACACGCAAGCCTCCACAGTGTGACAGTCTGACAGACAAGTGGTGGCAGGTTTCTGTTACATACAGCCAAATGCGGTCCTAGAAGTTGGTACACTCTTTCTATTTCTTCATCACTTGCTTTAATACTCATTGCATAAATTTAAATATTAATTATATGAAGTGGATTTCCTGGTAGGAATGTAGCTATTATTCCTTGTCCTTACAGATAAATCTTGAACTGTTCTTTTTGATTATTAATGTAATGCTATACTTCTTAAATTTGTCATTCCCAGCATAGTAAACTATACGATAATATATTATTTGATTCAAAATGGCCAATACTAGCCCATTTCAACTCACTTATGCCTAGGATATAAATTTTTATGGGTTCTATTTCATCTATGAAGACTTCTAAATTTTCCAGATTTATACTTCATTTTCAGTTGTGTTGCTTAGCTCATCTTTTAGCACTGTATCAGATCATCTATGAGACATAGATTTTCAGTGACTAATCTCTCAAGAATTGATTGCCTAACATTTTCAGAGTCTCTTCTTAGTCTGTAAATGCTGTTGAAACCTGTTCACTCTGAAAGACCTTGATGGGGTTTAAATACCCATGGTGTAGGTTTTAGCATAAGAACACACGAGTCCTCAGTAAGATAAAATAATAGACAAGTAAGAATAAAGTTAGATATCATGTGCAAATACTATATCACAGTGCTAAAATCAAACAGAGATAAACAAGTGGCCATATAGCTCAGAAGCAACAAAGCCCACATGGAAGAAACACACCAACCCGTGTGACCATGAGCTGTCGAAGGGATCAGGTATTAAGCATCAAGGAACATAAAATCATATCATTGAATAGGTGGGTGAGTGCAGAGTGGAGACTCAAAGCCCAAAGCAGCCAACTGGACACCCCTTGCTGAGGAGCTCTGGGGAGGAGAACAACCAGGCGGGGTGCAGGGTAGCAATGATGAAACATATGACTTTCCTCTAGTTCTCAAATGCCCGCCCCTCACTATCATGATTCCAATACTACCTTGCAAATCTGGCTAGACCAGAATATGTACGTTGGTACAGATAGCAACTGGGAACCCAGAGCATCCAGGACAGATGACTCCTCCAGAACCAGTGATGAGAGCGGCGATGCCTGGAGGGTGGAGAGAATGTGGGGTAGAAATGGGGAAATGATTATAGGAATCTACACATAGGCTCATCCCCGGGGGAGGGACAGCAGAGAAGAGGGCAGGGGGAGAAGTCAGACAGTGTAATATATGACAAAACAATAATAATATATGAATGATGAAGGGTTCACGAAGTGGGGGGGGAGTGGGGAGGGAGGGGGAAAATGAGCAGCAGATATTAAGGGCTCAAGTAGAAGGCAAATGTTTTGAGAATGATGATGGCAACAAATGTACATATGTTTTTGACAAAATGGATGTATGTATGGATTGTGATAAGAATTGTATGAGCTCCCAATAAAATGATTTAAATTTTTTTTAAAATAAAAAATAAAACATTCAAAAAGTTTATGGAAAAATGACATTAGAAGCTAATGGAATTTTTCCATGAACTTTTTGAAACCCTCTTGTAGTAAGCACCTGGTGGCGTAGTGGTTATACATTGGGCTGCAACCTGAAAGGACAGCAGTTCAACACCACCAGCCACTCCTTGGGGAAAAAAACAATGCTTTTTACTCCAGCAAAAATTTACATTCTCAAAAACCCACAGGGGCAGTTCTGCTCTGTCTTACAGAGTCATGCTCAGGTAGAATTGACTTCAAGGCAGTTGAGTTTTGTGTTTTTAAAACATATAATTATCCATTAATATATATTAATTAAAATGATTTTCTGGAAATGGTTTTCCTTAACCAGTCACGAGAGATAACAGCAATAACTTCATCTTTACTAATAAAATGAATAAATAAAAGAATGATTGAAGTGGATGTTAAATTGACTGACGTTAGCCCCTTCAAATTAGAGAACCTGAGTTCTTGGATTTGGCAATCTCACCTGGTGAAAAGAACAATAACCCTATAAGGCAGAACTAAATCAACAATATACTTCCGACTTGTAGTATTTGTTAAAAGCAAGATTTAAATCCATACTTAAACCTCTAGAATGCTAACTTAGGAGTTATTAATAGTTGCATAACAGTGATTTGTGGTTTTGAAATTATACAAGTTATTCCTTGAAGTGATAGATAATATAACGACAAATAATTTTATTTGTAATTGTGTTGTTGTTTTAAGAATGATGATTAAGAGCAGAATTTTTCCAATTAAAATCATTTCCATTGACTTGGTACCAAATATGAAACATTTTCAAATACATTTTAGGTGCAAAATATAAATGTTAATGAGGGCTTGTTTTCTCTAGTGGCAATTAATCAATATTATTTTGGGAACACATATATGTTAACACTGTACAAAAAGGCAATAAAATGTTTCCAGACTTGCGTTTCTTTCTCTCTTTTTTGCTTAAGTGTCTGTTTTTTCATTACTGAATCATTACACTTAACACATTTCTATGCATACACAATACTAATAGAAATTCCATACAAAAGCAAGCCTGGCAAAAAGTCATAACTGTTAAAAAGTTCTATAAAATGCTGTGAGATTATTTAGGTTAGTAAAAACTCGCAAGAATTGTTGAGAACTCCAGAAGGATCTAATCAACGTGTGAGACTGTGCAGCACAATGACAGATGGAATTTAATGTAGATAAGAAAAAGGTAATGCATTTTGGGAGAAATCATTTAAACTTTTCATATACATTGGTAGGATCTGAATTAGCTGAACTTCTCGGGAAAAAAATAAGGGGTAATTATGGATGGAAGTATTCATTGAAGACATCTGCTCAGTCTTCAGCAGCAGTTAAAGCTAATAGACTGATGGTTATATTAATAAGGCAAGGGAAAATAGTATGGAAAATATTATGACATTATGCTATATAAACCACTGATTTAATTTCACTTTAAATGATGTGTTAGTTTTTGGAATCTTAGCATTTTAAAGATGTAATGTTTACAACGTGAAAGTTAAAATAAATAAATAAAGAAATGAGAGCAGAGTCAAGGGAAGCAATACAACCAGAGCAGGTAAATTGGATTCAGTACGAGAGAATGTGTTTTCTCATTAAACCTCAAAGAGTCTTGTCATATTCATAAGTGTGACTTGCATAAGTGCAAGTTTTTCCTAAAATCATGCCCTGAAAATTATTAACAAATTAGTTTTGGGCAAAACATTTAAGACTTCTTAGCCCATCAGGGAGATTGGATTCTCTTTCTGTTATAGAGGCTAAGTCTGTAATCTATTCAAATGGGAAAATACTTCTAACATAATTTCATTTGAGAAGTATTATTTAGATAAATTATAAGATGATACTTGTTTTTGTGGTCTTCCTATGTATTCTTAGCAGTCTATCCTGCCTTTGAAACTTTAAGAAAGTCTCTGAATGATCTTGTTAGTGAAAATCTTTGAGAGAAAAAGTGTCTAAGCTAGTACCAAATTGCATATGTTGTTTTGGTGCCACTGAAACTGCTCCACCCCAGAGCGACCCCGTGCACAGCAGCAGGAACAATACACAGGGCTGTCCTAGGGAGTGCAGGCAGGAGTGGGGACAGTGGTGGTACCAGCCTCCACAATCGAATGGGTCCAAGAGGTGGTTGTGTGATTGAAGGATAAATTAAAGAAATATCAGACAAGGCATGCAAGGGCTCACGCCTTCCATTACAGGTATATATAATCTTGGGCTAGCAAGTCACGTCATACACATACGTAACAGGAAGTGGTTGTATCAGAGCAGCGGTTCTCAACCTGTGGGTTGAGACTCTTTCAGGGGTTGAATGACACTTTCACAGGGGTCTCCTAAGTCCATTGGAAAACACATAGATATTTCACAATATATAAGTATATGTTGTCTTGTGATTAATCACTGTGCTTTAATTATGCTTAATTATGTTCAATTTGTGTGTGTGTGTGTGTGTAAGTTTTTTGTGTGTAAGATGTTCCATTTTTAACAATGATAATACATCCTGTATCTCAGATATTTACATTATGATTCATAACAGTAGCAAAATTATGAAGCAACAAAAATAATGTTATGTTTGGGGCTTACCACACATGAGGAACTGTATTAAAGGGTTGCGGCATTAGGAAGGTTGAGAACCACTGTATTAGAGGCATACATGCAACATGAAAGTAAAAAAACATAAAAAGATGATTGGGTTCTAGAGTTAAACTGGTGACCTCATCTTGGCTGTCTCTGAGCTGGCTTGATCTTAGGTTTCTCTGAGCTCTTCTCCAAGGGAATGATCTATGATCCTTATCATGGGGGAGTGAGCCTTCCTTAGGGTGGGTGAGCTGATCGATTTTGATGGCAGTTGGCAAGCAACCTAGAGTCAGATAACCGACAAGCAGTTAACCTTTGTGTTAGTCTGGGTTGATTAGAGAAACAAATCCAGGGACATTCATATATGTACTCTTTGATATATATCAGAGAGTAACTGTATATTAAGAAAACATCCCAGCCCAGTCCAGATTAAGTTCATAAATCTGCTATTAGCTCATATGTCTGATACTAGCCTATAAATTCCTCTGCTGACTCATGCAACACATGAAAATGTTGTGGATCCGGTGGTAGTGGAAGCATCTCCAGGGATGTAGCTCCAATCAGCTTGGCTCCATGTGACTTCTCATCCGGAATGTGAAGCAGAGAGAGTGTGTCCAGCCTCCAGGGAGGAAGACAGGAGTTCCCAGAATCCTAAGGAGAAGGCCATGGCCACAAGGAGAGATCAGTTAGGCTATGAACTGATTGACAGGATAAACTCCACCCTTTTGCTCAAGTTCACAGGAGATTATGTAACAGCCACAACCTTCGAGGGTATAGTATCAACCACGTGCTTGTACGTAGCACATTTAAATTGGCATTATTATGGGGGGACATTGTAGGGAATGACTTTTATTTCAGAGAATGTGACTGGCATAAATCTCCAACTCACAAGTGTGAAGGCCTCCCTCCAAAAGAGTCTTGGCCTCCCAGACTCCTTTAAATATGAGCTTAGAGCATTTGTCCACATACACTCACTTCCTGGGTCTCAGTTTCCCACACTGGCCCATCCTCACAATTGTACCTGTGTCTGAGCCCATTGATACAGCCATTAGTTCAAACCATCCTGTTGAAGACCTCCCTTCTTTTCATTGTCCTTCCACTTTATCAAACATGATGTCCTTCTCCAGGGAATGGTCTCTGGATAAAATATGTCCAAAGTATGTAATACAAAGTCTTGCCATCCTTGCCTCTAAGGAGCACGCTGGCTTAACTTCTTCCAACACATGTGTAATAGGATAAAATGCTGATCAGTCCTAGGGTATTCTCACAGTCTTTGCCAGGTTTGAGTCTGTTGTTTCAGCCACGGTATCGCTTTGTGTAGGTGTATGCATACCGCGATGCTGGCGTCAAGTAAAACCTGGCTCATGACAACCTCATACGTTACAGAGTAGACGGAGCTCCACTGAAAGCTTTATAGGAGCACATTACTGTGCCGTGTGTACGTGTTATCACTGAGTTGATGTAAATCATGAATCGTTAGGTTCCAAATTGAGTAAAAATAATTCATGAAAATATTGAAGAAATTATTCTTTGTGCGTGATAAATGCTCAGTGTTAGACGCCACTTGTATATGTTGTGAAGTACCACCAAGTTGGTTACAACTCACAGTGAACTAATGTACAATTCACCCTACCCTGCACCTCACAGTAAACTAATGAACAACTCACCCTACCCTGCACCCTCAGTGAACTAATGGACCACTCACCCTACCCTGAACTTCACAGTGAACTAATGGATTATTCACCCTACCCTGCACCATGCTCACAATTGTTCCTAAGTTCGGGCCCACAGGTGCAGCCACAGTGTTCCTACATCTTGTCCAGGGTCTTTCTCTTTTTGCTCCTGCTCTACTTTACCAAGTAGGATGTCCTTTACCAGAGTCTGCTCTTGCCTCATATCATGTGCAAGCACCTTCTCAGGAGCCTTTGACTGCGTCTATTCCAAGACAAATCCCTTCCTTTTTTTGGCAAGTCATGGGGCTTTCAATGTCCTTTGCTAGCACTGCTATCAAATGGATCTCTTCTTCAGTCTTCCTGATTCAGGGTCCAATTTCCACATGCTTATTAAGGCTATTAAAAATACCATGGACTGGTCAGGCGCACCTTAGCCCTCAAAGTGACATCCTTGTTCTTTGACACTTTAAAGAGGTCTTGTGCACCAGATTCATTCAGTGAAAAGCATTACTTGATCTCTTGATAGCTGCTTCTATGAGCATTGATTGTGGAAAAATGCAAGATGAAATTCTTAACAAAGTCAATCGTTTCTTCCTTTATTGGGATTTTAACTATTGGTCTGGATGTGAGGATTCTGGTTTCCTTTATTGAGTTGCAATCCATAATGAGAGCTGCAATCTTTTATCTCTATCAGCAAGTGCGTCAAGTCCTGTTAATTTTCAGCAAGCAAGTCGTGCCATCTATATATTAAAGGTTGTTAATAAGCCTTTCTCTGAGGCTGATACTGCATTCTTCTTCAGATAATTGAATTTTCTTAATTATTTGTTCAGCATATATCTTAAACAAATATAGTGAGAGTATACAACGCTGACACACAGGTTTCTTGATTTTAAGCCATGCAATTTGGTTCCCCTGTTCTGTTCAGACAAATGCCTCTTGATCTTCATACAGGTTCCCCAAGAGCACAATTCCATGTTCTGGAATTCCCATTCTTCTCAAGATTATCTATTTTGTCATGATTCGCACAATCAAATGTTTGTATAGCCAATAAAGCACAAATAGTCATTTTTCTGGTATTCTCTGCATTCATCCAACTGACATCAGCAATGACACCAGCAATGAAATCTCCTTTCCATATCCTATTCTGAATCTTGCAGCTAGCTCTTAACACACTACTGCAAATGTTGGATGATCTGCAGGAAAATCTTACTTGCATGTGATATCAGTAATATTGCTCTACAATTTTTGAATTCTGTTGGGTCATCTTTCTTTAGAATGGGTAGAAATTTAGATCTCTTTCAGTCAGTTGGCTGGGTCACGGTCATCTAAATTTCCTAGCCAGAGGAGCGAGTGCTTCAGCAGCTTGTTAAAACATTTCAATTGATAGTCCATCAATCCTGGAGCCTTGATTTTGTCTGTTGTTTTCAATGCATTTGGGACTTCTTCCTTCAGTACCATTGGTTCTTGCTCATATGTTACAACTGCAACTAGTTCTTTTGGGTCCAGTAGCTCTTTTTATGTCTTCCATTTTCTCTTGATCCTTCTATCGTCCTTTGATATTTTGCCCATAGAATCTTCTTCCTTTTGAATTTTCTTACTCTAGATCGTTGCACTTTCATTATAGCACTTTAGTGTTACAGAACTAAAACTTCACCTCGCTCCTGTGCTGACTCCTATGGACCCCACCAGATAGGGCCAAACTGCCCCTGTGTTTCTGAGACTATAACTGTGGCAGTAGAAAACCCTGCCTTTCTCCCTTGGAACTTTCTCCTTAGTGGATTGGAATTGCAGACTTTGGAGTTAGCATCCCAATGCATAATCACTACTTCACCAGAGCTCCCTGCTGTTACATAGACCCCCAAAAATAGTGGGCTTTAAACACAAGTCAAATAGTTACACTATTATTGAATTCAAAGGAACTTTTTAACCCATATCATTAAATTTTCCACATATTTAGAGTTCCTGGAGATATTCCTTATGTTGTAGTGTTCCATAATAAAACACTAAATTCCCATTCTCCATCCTGCACACAGTGATGTGACTCAGCTGGTTTGCACCACTTCAGCAGAAATGATAGCTAATTTTTGGTTAAGTTTGGTCAAGTGCTTGTTAAAATGCCACTTGGAATCAGAGTCTCTCTAAGGTGGGAAGCTGGGCATTCGCTCAATAGAGAAATCACAAATTTATATTCCTTACACTTTTTTAATATTCAAATGCACAACAGCATAATCTAAGCACCACCCACACCCCATAATGTTCATTCTATCCAAAGGCATAGAAAATTAGACAAAATTTTACTTTTAATATTTATTTATTCATTTCTTAAACTTATAGTTCTGATGAAATAACCACATTTTTGTTTCTTTGCATTTGTTACTTCAGTAAATAAATATATATTGGAAAGGGAAAAAGAGCCAAATAATCAAAGGATCACACTATGTCATTCTTTTCAGCTTTGTGCTATGCCCCAATTCCCACAATATATTCTGAGTGAATTTTGCAATTGTTGAAAGTGTTCAAAGAGCTAAAAATATTGTCAGAACATTTGCTGCAAGTTCAGCAGAAGCAGAAAGGGTTTTTCAAAGTTGAATATTATGTATTCAGAGAAGTCACCTGTTTCTAATGCATCAAGCACAATGACTATTTTTAATGGCCATACCTCTATATTAATGTGGTCCTATAATAAACAGATGGTTAAGGATAAATCACATAGCCAATTATGTTCAGATAAAAGCGAAGAATATTGCAAGTGAGGGTGTTAACAAAAACAATAGGGACTATTTTAAAGAACAGTTTTGCTGTTTTAAATGGGTATTTTAAATATGTTCATTAATATATTAAAATTCTTTTTATAATATAATCTCATTTTTGTACCACTTTTGTTGGTCTTGCATAAGTATTAACTGTATGAAATAAACTATCTTTGGATATATATAGATATATACATATATATGTATATGTGTGTGTGTGTATATATATTTTAAATGGTCATTAGGAGAGGAAACCAGTTGTTAAATTACTTGAATCACACCACTGCACTAAAGTCTATTGGTCATGTCATTCCATAGCTCAAAGAAGTAGTAGTCTGAGGGGGCTTCTAAAACTTCGTGGAAAAATAAAATTAAAGATGATTTTCCTAAGAACTTTTTGAAACAAAAACAATTCCCTGCCATTGGTTCCTTTCCAACTCACAGTGACCCTATAAGACAGAGTAGAACTTCCCCTGGCTTTTTCTGAGATGATAGCTCTTTTCAAGAATGGAAAGCCTCATCTTTCTCTCACAGAACAGCTGAGGGTTTCAAACTGTTGACCTTACAGTTAGCAGCCCAACTGACAACCACTACACCACCAAGGCTCCTTGAAACCCCTTCGTAAGTTCTCTGCTTTGAATTTTCTTCAGCTTTTTCCCATTTAGACCTTCATTCACAGTTTATAATTTTAATCTTTAATGCCAATTCATTCTCCAATACCTACCTCCATCTAAAACATAAAGGCCAAGGAAATATTCCACAATTTTCTTCTAGAAAATTTTCTGATCTCTCCAAGAGGTTATGATCTTTCCACCTTGACTTCTACAGTATTTAATCTGGACTTCTACTTGATCCCAAAAGCTTCATGCGGTGAATTATTTGTGTTATTTAGATAATCACTTGCTTTTCTGTTGCAGACTACTCAACTTTTTGTATTCAACAGTACCTAGTATAGAGTAAAAGATCACATTGAATGGATTAAGAGTGGTATAATTCTTCTCCTTAAAATGAACACACAGAGAAAATTCAGACACATTTTCAAAGAATAAAAATCAGTTATTATTATTATTATTAATCAAAAACCTTACAAACAAAACAAAATCCCAAACAGAAAATTACAACCCAAAACTCTCACCACTTATAGTGAATATTAAAATGTAGCTGATATTCATTGTTTTTAACCTTAACTTTCTGTATTACTAAAGTGGCAATGATTTATCAATTTATGAAAGCATGGTATCAGTTTCCAGCACAAAGAAAAGTAAGATTCTCCATCCCTAAATTTTTACTGTATCATATAAAATTGCTTGAAGGTGATTTTGAGAGGTTTTTCATGTATGTGTGTATGTTTGTGTAAGCAATGATAAGCAATGTATGTAGGACTTTATTTTTCCTAAAAAGTTTACCTTGAAGAAAAATCTAAAATGGAATTAGTAACTAGCTTATGTTTTGTGTTAGTTTTACATTTTCAAATTTAATAATTTTGGCTTCATATTTAGTGTATCTTCCATTATAATGACTACTTATGTACTTTCAGCGTTTCGTACATGAATGAAGGAAAATAAATAATATTCTAAAAGCTCATTTATTTTCAAAGGATTTTTCTGGTCTTTGAATATAAAATATTACAAATTTCCCTGATGAAGGGTAGCCGTCAGTCTGCAGTGAGCGCAAAGGGAAGGGATGAGATCAGCTCCCATACTGCTGCTAGACATAGCCACTTTATTGAAAAGCATATTAAAGTACCCCTCTGGATGGCAATAATATAAAAGACGCAGCTGCTGGCAAAGTAACAGAAATGGCACCTGGACTCCAACTGGGCTTAGGTGTGAGAAATTTGGAGAATAGGATCAGAGCAGACACCAATGAGGTGGGGGTAACAATTCTTTTGCCATGAAAGTCAATGTCATAATCAAAGTCTATAAAGATCTTGGTTTTCAAAGTATCACACTTAGAAATTCAAAGCCATTTTGGAAAGAGACATGCAGCATTTTATTGAACTATCTTTTGAGTTAAAAATACTTAACTGAATTAATGTTAGAAGATTGAGAGGGATTTTTATATCATGCAAATGAAAGAGCTACCCCCCTCCCCCTCTAGGCAATGAGATTCACATACAGAGGAGCATTACCCAGCATTAACCTGGGGAAGGCATGCTTCTGCCTAATCAAATGTCCATTAATATTGAGAATGCCTCTCCTCTTCATTGATTGCAGTTTAAAAAGAAACACATGAAAAGGTGGTCACACAAGATAGAGGTGCCTTCATTAGTCAACATGAATGGCATACTCTTTTTGTTACGTTCTCTCCTCTTCCACGGAGCTTTGTGAAATGTGGCATGTGTAAATGCTCTATATAAAATGTCATTAGTAAGTTAGGGATAAATCAATCACATTTCCTGTTTTTAACAAACGTCTCCAGCAACATCCAGCATCTTTGTCGTAGCATTCTACACAGTATTCTTGGCAATAGGGCTGGATTAGCTATATCCACCCCACCCTTTTTTTCCTTCCTGCTGAGAATTCTAAGGTTGCATACAAAAAAAAAAATAAATGATGGCCCACAAAGATCAAAGTTTCTGATAGGAATCATTAAGTTGGAAATATGCAGAGTGAGGTGACTTGGTGCTTTTCTTTAGGAGTTTATCTTGGCTTGGTTCCTGTTTTGTCCTCCTATTAATTGGGTGGGTGGTTAGATAGGTATCATCCAGTGAGATTTTAAAGTCTATAACCATATCAATCTCTATCTCTAGCTATATGCACATACATCTCAAACCAAACTCACCACCATTGAGTCAATTTTGACTCATGATGACTCTATGGGACAGGGTAGAACTGCCCCTGTGGGTTTATGAAACTGTAACTCTTTACAGGGGTGGAAAGCCTATTCTTTCTCCTATGAAGCATCTGCCCACGTTGAAGATCACAGCCCATTATGTAACCACTATACCATCATGGCTCAAAATGTAGTGCAGATGTAGATGTAGAGATATAGTGGTACCCCTATTTACAACAGAAAAAAAATGTTGCCTGATACTCCATTATCCTTTGACTGACAGTTGATTTTTGCAGTTATTGTACCTCTCCATCGAACTGAGGTCACCTTTAACCAAATATCGTGTCCTGTTCCAGAAAGAGATCTGTTTTGATGATGTATCCAAAGCTAGTTAGTTGAATATGGTTTATTTTGTTCCGTGAGATTCTTATAAAAATATTTTTGGAGATTCTAAACCTTTTCTTAATCTGTTTATTCTCAAACCATAAAGCTCACTGTCATGGAGTCAATGCTGACTCATAGTGACTCTAAAGCCCAGAATAGAGCTGCCCTTGTAGGTTTCTAAAACTTTAAATCTTTAGGAAGCCTCATTGTGGCCATCACATAATCTTGTGTCAACTTGAGAGCATTAAGAGTAAAGAGGTGGAGGTTTGTCAATCAGGTCACAGCCTGATGATGCTTCCTTGTGGGAATGGCTGTCTCCTAAGGATTCTGCCAACCTCCTCTCTCTCTCTTTCTCTTTCTCTCGCTTGCTCGCTCACTCTCACTCTGCTTTTGTCTTCCTCTTGACTAGCCACACAGAGACTTACTGAGACCTGTGAGGAGCTCCTCTCTCTGTTTCACCTTCTTGTTGAAGAGCCACACTCAGAGAGCTGGAGGACCCATGTAGAGACCTGCACAAGCGCTGAGATGCCTCTTCTGCCATTGGATCCACAAGACTTTGCACCCGTCGGCCTGTGATCTTCCTACATTTTGCATTATTACATGTAACCACATGAGACTGAATTAGGATTTATGGACTGATATTAGACTTGTGGGCTAATATCAGACTTATGGACTTGATCTGGACTAGGCTGGAAAGTTTTCTCAATATACAATTGTTCTTTGATATAAGGCTCTCTCTTAAACATATATGAGTGTCTCTGGATTTGTTTCTCTAGTCAACCTGGCCTAACTTATGCATCTTTCTTCTTCAGAGGAGCTGCTGAACTCAAACTACCGACCTTGTGGGTAGCAGTTCAATACATAACTATACCACTAGGGCTCCCTGTCTATTCCAGTCATTTTAAAAACTTGTCCACCATGGGTGACCCTGTTAATACTTGCTTAGCTTTCATTACAGAAACACTTAATGCATACTTTATGACAAGCTGACAAATAAGAGATAGGTTAATGTTGGGTAAGAAAATTAATTGGTCATTTTATTTCTCATATTCTTTGTTTTTCATTACATGTGCATTTATTGAGTACCTTCTCCATATCAGGTACTTTTTCTGTTGTCTAGCATTACAATGGTGATCCAAATAAGGAAGATATCTGTCCTCCTGAAGCTTAAGTATTATAGGGGACTATGGAGTGTAGACAAACATATAAATATGTATTGTATTGATATTCCCCTCTTGTATCAAGTAGAGTAAACAAAAATGGAGCAGTGGAAATGTAGTGACGTCTAGGAGATGCTATAAAAATAATGTAAGCACAGAAGGTCGTGCTAGAGACATCTTAAAGGATGACATTCTGGAGTTCAATGAACTTCTTTCATTTCATTTTCATTAGTCTCTATAATGATGGAAATAGAGTTGCTTCAGTGGTAGACTATAATATAGTGTATATAAAGCACATAGTGTGATGTAGAGAGTTCAATAGATATCTGTCCTTACTATTATAATCTTGAAAGAGTGATATCACTTTTATACTTGATACTTCAAAGATAATGTTTGATTTGAGAAGCTGGTGGGTGGAAATGTCATGGTAGATAGTTTGAAGCCAAAGTTACTTCATGAACAAAAGAATAGCATAGGCATATCACAGTGCCCGTGGTGAGAGCAATGAGAGACAACGAAGACCATTTTAATACACAGTAAACAATCAACAGAAGTCATTATTAGTATTCAACAGTGCTTCATACTGAATAAGTAATCCATGCCTCGAAGAAGAAACTAAATCTCTAATGGTAACTCTTATGGTTACCTTGTGTCGTCATGCGGTTTGCTCACTGCCATCCATTTGAATCTGACTCATACCAACCCTATAGAACAGAGTAAAACTGCCCTTTGGGTCTCTGATGTTGTATATCTTTATGAGAGGAGAAATGCACACATTTTAAGGTCTTTAATTAAGTACTAAATATTTTGCTCCATGGAAACATCATTCTCTCATAGAGCACCTGGTGGCTTTGAACTGATGACAGTTCAGTTAGCAGGCCAGCTCAGCACCTACTACAACACCAGGGTTCCGTAGGTGGTAGAAGACAGAAATCGGACTGTGTCTCAGGGACGGTCCTTCCTTGTGTATTACAACTTCTAGGAGCTGCCAATTCTGTGCATTCCTGGGTTTGTATATTCACACACCTCCATGCTCAGATGTTGTCTCTGTCTTTGCCTTATGTCAGTGTATTTCCGTAATCGGTTATTTTCATAACTCAGAAATGATTAGATGTAGAGCCCACAATACCTGAGAAAAATCTAATGAGCCTCACAAGTAAACTCAATTTCCAAACATGTTTATATGCACAAGCCGGGTACAGGAGTTAAGATTCTCTATTGTGGAGCGAGATAATGTAATCCATAACAATAACTTCCTTATTTTTAAGGAAAGGAGATAGAGATGTTGTAAGGGATAGAAATAAATTATGAGAATTTTTGCCTCCTTTGGATTTTTCTCTTTTTATAATCCCTAAGCAGAACAGCCTGCTACCTCTGATATCCATCTGGCATTGTTAAATGACATGAATTAATTATTGAGCATTTAATGAACATATCTAATACTTTTGAGGTTGATCACATATTTCAAGGTCTTTAATTAAGTACTGAATCTTTTACTCTATGGAAACATTTTATCAAATAAGTAAGTTAATACAGAGAATCCTGGGACACAGAGAGGTTAAGTAAATTCGCCAAGGTCACACAGGAGTTTTCAGAGCTTTGATCCTAATCCAGTGAGTCTGGATCTAGAGGCCTTTCATGTTCTTGCTACTGCCTTATGACCACAGATTTCACTAAGTCCTTTAAGAACTTATGCTCATTTAGCAAATTTATGGAATCCAGCACAGAGCAATTAACTTTTTAATAACCCAAGGTATAAATGACATAGCAAAAATCAGTCTACATTTCTTGGGCTAAAAACATCCATTTTATATTATATCACATGAGGAGTAGTCTAGAAACATATTTCTTTATTCTTAAAATTTAATGGCAAGACTGATGTTCCTGGTCCACCCTATTAGAATGACATCCCCAAGGGTCAAATACCTTAAAAGAGTACATTAAACACATTGTTTTTCTCCCAACCATGCTTTTTTTCCATACCCATGGGGACATATTGCACAATGCTTGAGATAAAATGCAATTATAATTCTATACAGTACCTTATGTCATAAAAGAAGTAATTCCCAATTAATAGACATATTACATAATTTGTCCAAGGTCATTCAGTTGAGGAACAGTCATATGTTTTGCCACTGTAGCACATTTCATTCCTTTACTTATACTTATCATAGACTTGTTGAACAATGGCTATATTCAAAATATCTCATATGTCCTCATGCAGAACACAAAGGAAGACAAGAATACTACCCTCGAGGGCAAGAACATAAGTAAATCAAGTACACAAAGCATGACTGAAGAGTCCCATACACCAGGGATGGGGATATGGAGGCAAGAGCATTGATCCCAATGGCTCAATTGTTGAAGGGAAAGTTTCATGTTACAGCTAGATTTAGAAGTGGGCTTGAAAAGATGATTGTATTCATGTGGTTAGTAGGGATAATATCCCTCAAGACAAAAGAAGAAGGAAAGCCCAGAAATAAGTGAGTTTTTTGCTGAAATTGGGCTCTGGGGAGAGTTTGCCTTGACGGAAGAGCTGAGGACAAGAAGTAAAGTGCCCAGCATTGAAGGTGAAAAGTCAGAGAAAGGTCTGATTCTGTTTTGAAGATAATCTTTTCAAAATATTAGGGATGTTTCAGAAGTAAGCAATACTATGATTATTAATATGCATTTACTGGAAATGTAGTGAAAAGAGTATTCATACAACCTGAAATAAGACCTGGGCATTAAACTACCACACTTGAATCAAAAGATTCATTGAAGCAATAGTCATAACTAACAATATGAATAATAACTGACCAAATCAAAATTACTCATGCATTAAATTAGAACATTTGTATTATAGCGTTTGAAGCAGAATAGACTTTCCACCCCAATATCAGACACATAAAAAGCAGAATTCACGATAGAGGTCCATTACCTAAACTTAAAGTGTTCTGGGGTAGACAAATTCTCAGCTACTCTAGACAGTGGGACCCAGGACTATATTTGGAAAGGGCATGGTGATTTTTCTCACACCTAAGCATCATAAGTGATGCCCAGATTTCTTTTTGTCACCTTTGATGATCCTTTGACACAGGAAAAATGTTTCTAAAAGGTTTTTGTTCTTACCGTGGCTGTTTCCTCCTGTAATCCAGGGCTTCTTGGTCTCTTTCGATTTCAGGACGCAGTCCGTTAGCAACTCAAGGCCTAGTGCTGTGGAAACTGAAAATCGTTACTAATGCAAATGAATTCCTTCAAAGGAGCTTTTTGATCATTTCATTCAACATAAAATTCTGAGCAATTTGCCACTGTCTTTGTCAATTCTCTAGAATAACTTATTTGCACGGAGGCTGCCTATTCCCAACCTCTGGGGACCCTGAGAGTGACTCTGGGGAACTGCTGGAAACCCCAGACGTTGTAGGGAACTAAGGAAACAGCAAGGAACTTAGGAACTTGGTGGCTAGGCGGTAGGCGAGCTAATAAAAAAAGTTTTGTGATAAACACTTGAGTACCTTGCCATGTTATGGGAGAAATTAAAAGCTGAATAACGTTCCCCCCACCCCCATTTGGGGCTTTGACATTAACATGTTGACTTAGTGAGTGCTGGAGAAGCCCTGGTCAGGCACGCAGCAAAGCACCGGGCCGCTAAGTACATATGGGCCGTTCAAACTGCAGCCATCTTCAGGAGAAAGGCGGGTTGCTTGCTCCTGTAAAGATCAACAGACCCAGAGTGCATCTGTAGGCAACTGCACATCCCCTACGGAAGGGTTGTGGGGAGGAGATGAGCCAGTCAGGGTGCAATGTAGCCACAATGAAACATACAACTTCCCTCTAGTTCCCAAATGCCTCCACTATCCACTATCCACTATCATGATGCCAATTCTACCTTACAAATCCAGCTAGACCAGAGGATGTACACTGGTACAGATAGGAACCAAAAACAGAGAGAATCCAGGACATATGATCCCTTTGGGACCAGTGGTGAGAGTGACGATGCTGGGAGGGTGGAGGGAGGGTGCAGTGGAAAGAGGGAACTGATTTCAAGGATCTACATGTGACCTCCTCCCTGGGGGACAGACAACAGAAAAGTGGGTGAAGGGAGATGTCATACAGGGCAGATATGACAAAATAATAATTTATAAATTATCTGGGGTTCGTGAGGGAGGGGGGAACAGGGAGGGAAGGGAAAATGAGTATCTGATACCAGGGGCTTAAGTGGAGAGGATACGTTTTGAGAATGATGAGGACAACAACTGCGCCAATGTGCTTTACACAATTGATGTATGTATAGATTGTCGTAAGAGTTGTATGAGTCCCCAATAAAATGATTGAAAAAAAGAACGACTGTCTCCAAAACTCTAAGGAGCAACTCTACGCTATTTTATAAATGGGTTGCTATAAATTGGAACTGAGTATATTGTTTTGGGTTTAGTTTCTAGGTACCTTAAATGTGTGTATTAGATGTTATACTTTTTTGTGGCTGTCATAGATGTCTTTAAAATAGGCACAATAGCCATTTTATTAGAAGGACATAAATATGCCACCAAAATACACCTCAGAAAAATCCTTCATGATCAATTATCAGGTATCAAAATATCCCAAACAAACAACCTTATTGATGCGAACAAAGGGAGTTGGAGTGGACATCCAAAGCCCATCCACAGACAATTAGATACCCCTACCCCCCTTAGAAGTGTTATAAGGAAGGGATGATTCAACCAGGGTGCAATATAGCACCTACGAATCACACATCATTCCTCTAGTCCTGAATACTGCCCGCCCCCCACTACCATGACCCAGTTCTACCTTACAAATCTGGCGAGACCAGAAAACACACATTGCTACAGATAAGAGCTCTCAACACATTGAATTCAGGACAGATAAACCCCTCAGGAACAGTAGTGGGAGTAGCGATATCATGAGGGTAGGGGAGGACGAAGGGTGACAAAGGGGGAACCCATAGCAGATTGGATATATATCCCCTCCCGAAGGGGACAAATAACAGAAATGTGGGTGAAGGGAGATAATGTACTGTGTACGATATGAGATAATAATAATATGCAATCCATCAAGGATTTATGAGATTGGGAGGGTGGGGGAGGGAGGGTTCCAGATAGAAAATGTTTTGGAAAATGATGATGGCAATATATGTACAAATATGCTTGATAAAATTGATGTATGATATAAGAGCTGTTTTTAAAAAGGAAAGAAAGGCATCCTTCTGAAAACAAACAAACAAAAACAACTTGATTACATATGGTTGTTGTTATTAACACTGAGAGTGACCCTCAGTCATGGAGACATCATGAACAAAAAAAATGCTGCCCAGCTTTCTGCCATCTCCAAGATGAATTCAATTAAATGTGTCCCCCTTCCTCCCAAATACACATTCTAAATACGGACCCCTATACATGTGTATGTAATCCTCTGGGAATAATGATCTCTGTATGATGTTAATGAGTTCACATAAGTGTGAAATGTGTTTTAAGTCAATCATTTTTTTTAATATAAAGAATCGAATTAGGCACTCAAGCAAGGAAAACTGGGGAAGATAGCTGCCACATGAAAACCACCAAGCACCAAGGACTATAAATTGAAACAGGCTAAAAGATTTCCCTCTAAATTGAGAAAGTCTTCTCCTATAGCAGGGGCCAGGGATTTGGATGGACAGCGTCCTAAAATGTGAAAAGGTACATTTCTGTTTGCTTCTATTATGTACCCATTTGTGGTTGTTCTGCTATAGCAACAGTAAGAAACTAAAACAATGAGGAGTGGACCATTGTTCTCCATAGCGTTTCCATTGGCTGATTTTCAGAAGTAGATCCAGACATGACTTCCTAGTCCATCATAAGTCCCTACCTCTACGGAAATCTGTTCAGCAGCACACCATCATTCAAGCTTCTACTGACAGATGGGTGGGGGTATCTTCACCACAAATAAATAGAACACAGGCCTCTCACCAGTGACCCCATGCTTGATGTTACATTAAAATAACGTAAATTTAAGTTGATGTGCCACACTAAACAATAGATAGTTCAGAAATGGAAAACAGACAAAAATGAGTAAAAGCAAAATGAGAGAAGCCTCCTTTAGAATTTTTTTTATCTTTCTCTTTTAAGGTGTTATTGTGAATTAGCTAAAGATTTACAGAGCAGATCAACTGTTTTGCACTGAATAATTCATCCAACTTTCCAGTGTATTTATACATTTCCATGATTTTTTGCCCATCTCCCTCTTATAGAACACTGTCTGAATCTTCACCCAAATTTACTTCTGTCTGTCATGTATACTGGAATATGATATGATACTCCAAGCAAGAGACAGAATAATTTTACTGCTGAAAACATTGAGTAAACAGAGCAAATATGTAGTAGCTTTGTATTTGCTATAATATTTGCCGTGAATATATTTAAAGACCTCTCTCTGCTTTAGAACCTTGCCTTCTGGTTCTAGTTCATTGAGTGTTTTTATCATGAAAGGTTATTGAATGTTCTCAAGTGTTTCTTCTGTGTCTGTTGAGATAATCATGTGAATTTAATCTAATAAAACAGCTGGTTAATTGTCAAATTCAGTATAAACATTTAATTCCTTGAGTAAATATCACTTGCTCATAATGTATAAATTTTTTGCACTTTGCCGTGGTTGGTTTGCTAGCATTTTGCCAAAGATTTTCACATTGGCTTTCCTAAGTGAGATGAATCACTATATCTCATTGTTTGTGAGGTCTTTAGTTTTCAATTATTTCTTCCTCTTGTACTTTTTTTGTGAAAGTTTATGAGAGATTGGTATTAATTAATCTTAAATAATAGAATTCTACAGGAAAGTTAATTGGACTTCAGATTTTGTTTGGAAAATTTAAAATTAGTAGTTAAAACCTTTCACTTATTATAGGTCTAGCCAGATTAAAAAGTTTAAGAAATTTGTATATTTACCGACATTTTAGCATTTCTTTACATTCAGTTATTCTCAGTATTCCTATATACAATTAAGACAAGATGAGTCTATTTTTCTATTTTGCTTTAATCTTTACTTTTATTTTAAAATCTATTTTCTTCACTATTTCTTTTTTTCGGTTACTAAATGTGTGTGTTTTTTACATCTTTTGACTTTTAATTTATTTTTGTCTTTGAATCTAAAGTTGTGTATTTGTGGGTTAAGATGTTAATATATACTGGAGTGGTAGGGTAGGGTGGGGGCAGAGGCATACTTCAGACCATACCACGGGCATAGATAGAATTGGGCAGAAACGTCTTATTTGAAGACAATTACATTATTTATTTGCTCTGTTCACTAGAGAGACAAATCTACCTCCCGAGAACAACGTCCTAAACTGCATCCGCAATCCTCCTCTTCCCAATGCATGCTCCATAATAGCTAGGCTATCCACATTCCTGTTGTATGGATAGAGAGTTCACTGGAATGAATTGAATCCATGTGTATTTCCCCTTCACTGTTTTTTAAAACTGAAAAACATGAAAATGAATCAAAAATAAAATCAAATGATAATATATTACATGTTAACTTAACTATATTCATCATAATTGAATTTGCAATGCCTTCTATCTAACAGTAAGGCTGTTTGTTTCCCTCGACTATGATAAGGAGGATTTCACTGGAGCCTTAATCCATGTGGGGAGCCTGCACATGAATTTTGGGCTTCCACTGTCATCCATGGACTTCTGCAATCCAGGTGTTCGCAATTCAAACTCTTATGCCATTGCCTCCTTTGGACTTGGATTTTATTATTTACAAACCTGATCACACACCTTGTGTGCTTCTTCCATGTGGACTGAGTTGATGCCTTACTTAGATGACTGCTTGTTTTGAGACAAGCCTTTGAGCTAATCTGATAGCTGAGCACCATCTAGTTCTTCATCACACTTTGCTATAGCACCCATATCTTCCATGGTCTCGTTGTAAGGTTGTGCCTTACATATATATATTTGATAGACTAGTACAAGATATTTAAAAAACACACTGTAATAATTACATTTTCTTTGGTTATGTAAACATATTAAATATCAGAAATATGTGACATGAGCAGAAATATGCTTACCTTTGTTCATTGCAATGCTGTTTATAATAGCACAAGTATGGAAGTAACTTAAGTATTCATCATTGGATGGACAGATAAACAAAATACAAAGTACTTTGCTACATTAGAAAATAATGAAAAGTTCATGAAATGCTTCATAGCTTGGATGAACCTGGAGAACATTTTAGTGAGTAAAGTAAGTCAATCACCAAAGGCAAATACTGCATATTGATCACTAATATAAAAGTCAAAGAAAGGTTTACACACAAAGATACATTATTTTATGGCTAGCAAGAATGGGAAGATAAGGGAGTATAAATGGCTAGAGTAAACACTATTAGTTTGAGCAAAAAGTAAGTCAATGTAAAATAGGAGAGAGAGCGGCATAGCATGAAACAGTTCACAAAGGCAGTTTCTATATCCAACCTTAGTGAATAGTGACTAGAATCTTAAATGTTTATATATGAGTGACCATCTAAGATGCAACTATTGATTTCTCCTTGTCCTGAGATGAAAAGAATGAAGAAAAACAAGACATGAAGAAATGATTTGTCCAAAGGACTAACACATGACTTGAAACAAAGCTTCTTCTCTCCAGAGACTGGGAGATCTATATGGTGCCCAGCTACCACTACCAATGGCTCAGATCAGGATCACAATAGACTGTCCTGCATAGAGAGAATGGCAATAGAACATTTAGAACAAAGTTTTGAAAACATAAAAATACCAGGCTTATTATTTGGATAGATACTAATAGAAACCCTGAGACTATGGCTCTTAGACAACTCTCAAACCTGGAATTGAGCCTATCCCCATGAATAAACTTTCAGCCAAACAAAAGACAAGCTTATAGAGTGAATAGTAATACCAGAAAGGAACGTGCTCCTCATTACAATCAACCATATGAGATCAAAATAACATTTTCCCCAAAGTAAAACTTACAAGGCAGAAAGGGGCATCAAAGAAGGACAGGTAGAAATGGCCAAGCCAGAGCAATAGAATGCTGCTACACTGAAGGATCTGCAATCAAAGTCTCAAAACAACATGTCTTTAAATCCTTAAATGGAAAAATAATATGCTCTGTAAACTTTCACCCAAACTACAAGAAAAATAAATAGCTAACTACATGACCAGCAGTTCATACCCACGGCCATTCTGTGAGAGAAAGTTGAAGATGTCGGCCTCCATAAAGATTCACAATCCCAGAAACCCGACTTAGCATTGCTATGAGTCCAAATGAACTCAGAGGCAGGGGGTCTTATTTTTATTTGTTTGTTTTAATGTACGTTATGTTTAAGAGCTACTTAACATTTTAATTTATTGAAAATAAAATATGTAAAATTCAATAAAGTTTTAGCATAACCATGTGCAGAATCTGAATGTCCCTTTTTATGCCTATCCAGGTTCAGAGATCAAGAGTAGCTTTACCAACCTACAATGCTATAAGAGAACAGGGAGAAATTCATTTGGTTTTATGTTCAGTCATCCTCATTGAATTAAATAGGTGTTTCAAGGAGCCCATAAAGTATTTCCATAGTATATCTCAATATAGTAATATCAATTTCATCATAGTACGCTTTCTATTATGGAAGAAATCTTGCTTTAGTAAACTTAAGAAATTATTACATGCAAAGGGAAATAACATCTGTTAAATGAGTATTTGAATCAATATTACATGTTCTTAATAAAATTAAATATGCTTGCTCTTACATACTGTGTATGGCACCTTACATTTGAAAAGTTATTCATATGTCTAAAAATTATTCCACACATAATATCATAGCATCATCATGCAGACTTTTGGTTGTATTATTGAAATCCTTCCATGAAGTATGAAATGTGCCACAAAGAACCACTGTTAGGAAAGTGAGGATCCACCTAGCTTGTGGATGAGTGTGTGGTATGTATGGGTAAATGGAGTCTGTTTGAGAGACAAAAAGACAAAACCTTGTGTTTGTTAAATTCATTTGGAAAGAAACACATCTTATGGAAAGAAGACACAGTTTATTTACTAGTTTCCTATAAAAAGAAATTGTCTTTCAATTCTCTAATTCTACATAATAGGATATAAATAGGTTTTAGCTCGCTGCAAGGAAAAAAATGTGTCCATTTAATAAGCTTTTATTGAACTTTGCCTAAGAACCAGGTGCTAGGCGATTGCTTGGAACACAAATAAGAATGACATACAAGCTTTGCCCTCGAAGAGCTCACAGCGTTTTGAGCGAGGTAAAAATAAACAAATAACGGTGATAGGCCCTGAAGTGAATCACTTCAGGATGCACTGTGCCATAGGAACTGAACAATCGATTTTTTTCATCACGCAACATGTGGCAAAAATGTCATTTTAAATACAAATTTATTTTCTAACACCAAAATTATTTAAGCATCAAAAGTTGATAAAATGCCACTGTCGCTGCCTACCACTAGGGAAGAGGCCATTAGTGAAATGAGTGTTAGGTACAAACAGACCCATAGTCAAGTCTGGACAATGCCATTTTGACAGCGCATGTCCTTGGGAAAGGAACTGTGTCCATACGAACCTCAGGCCCTCGTTTTTAAAGCCATATTATTAATAGAAACCATGGTTTTTCATGCACATTAAATAAGCCAAATTTATTTAAGGCACTCAACTCAGGATATAACTCAAAATAAGCAATAAAAATGTTTATTCACCATTATTATCATTGTATTAGTTTGACTGTTTAGCTGTGGTGGTTTTTAAACTCGAAATGCTTCATATGATTGGACTCCACTGGCAATGCTATTGAGATTGCTACATTGCTGAAGACTCATTGATAAACTGTAAGATGATTAAAGCTAAATACCTATTTATAAGATAAAATCATGTACACTATAGATTGAAATGAGAGTAAAATATTCATAAAATTTAGAGAAAGCTAAAGAAAAATTAGATAATATTCTGGAAAGTCTTTAAGAAGGTTTACATCAAACCTTTTTGTGTAAGATAGAAATCAGTATAAAATAAAAATCTGTCAGAACAAGAACAATCAAATATCTTCCACGAGAATGAAAGATAGAAAAGTGGTACTACTGTGCCTTGTCAAAGGCAGAAATCTGGCGAGACCTAGCAAAACAATGCAGCCCCATCAAGTTCTAAATCGCACAGATTGCACTGTAACTGCTTGTAAACCATCAGTAGGTGGAACTTCTACTTGTAGCCAAGCTTGAGTAACAGACACTGAAGCTACCTTACCCTTGAACCAGCTGGAAAACAGGATCACATATATGGAACACTGGTTTTTAGACATTTGGCAACCCACCGTAGAGGGCACTGAGTCCAGAGAGGGTTGCAGAAATAGGGTGGGCTGACTCCTCCAATGCTTCCTGCACTGCTTACAGAGCATTTCGTGAGTGCAGTGTAGGGCACGGCAGGGCAAAGGAATCCCGTTACAGCCTGGAAAATTCCCTGGATTGATTATGCAAAGCTAGCATAACTGGAGGACGACGGTAGCTGACGTCCAGAGGCAACAATGCCATTCCGAAAGTGCAGCCCATACGAAAAGCTCCAGGAATCTTACGCAGTTAAATTATGGGCTGCTAAGTGAGAGGTTGGTAGTCTAATCGCACTAGTGACACCACAGGAGAAAGAAGTGGCAGAAACCTTGCAAATCCAACATATTTCAAATAATTTAACTGCAACCCAGGCCAAAGTTCAAAAACATCGGTAAATCTTCAAACCAAACCCAAACAAAAAATCCTTGCCATTGAGTTCGTTCCAAATCATAGTGAAGCTGTAGCACAGAGTAGAACTGAACTATAGAGGTTGCAAGGCTATACCTGTTTGCAGAACCAAATTGCCACATCCTTCTTACATAAAGTGGCTAGTGGTTTCCAGCTGCCCTCCTTTCAGGTAGCATGCCATAGCTTAAGTACTGCACCACCCTGATCCCTCTATGAACATCTATAACCTCCTACCATGGAATCAATGCCATCTGATAACAGCCCTAGAGGGCAGAGTAACATTGTCACCGTGGTTCCCGAGGTTGTAAATCTGCATGGGAGCAGAATGTCCTGTTGTTTTCCCTTGCAGCAGTCGGGGGGTTCTAACTGCTGACGTTGCAGTCGGCAACCCATTAGGAACCAACTACAGCACCAAGACTCCTTAAACATAACTAATACCCAAACCCACCAACTTTCAGTTTCTTCAAATGCATATCTACCCAATAAAAGATTTTTGAGGTTGCAATCCTCATGGGCACAGATAGCTTCAACCACGAACCTTGAAACTTATTATATAGAGGCACCAAAGCTCCTTAAACATGTCTATCCATAAATAAAAAATTCCCAAAAACTTGTTTTCCAATGTTAGATTGTCAATATAAAATTGTCAGGTATTCAAAAAGTGAGAAAATATGACCTATAATGTATACCAACAAAACAGTAAACAGACCTAGTAATAATTTAAATGATAGTATTAATATGGCTATAATATAAAACATTAAGTGCATCAACATTAAAACAGTTATTATAATGGCATTTCATATGTTTGAGAAGTTAGAGGAAAATATGACCGTCTTATGTAAAAAAATGAAGCATGTTACATTTAAAGATCTAAATCATAGTATACAAGGTGACTTAACAATTCATGGGAAATGGAATTAAAATTAATGTAATTTTCCCACAAACTTTGTAAAGCCCCTCAGTGCTTATGTGCTCAATAACAAAAGGCAAATTTTATGGTTTGAACCCACTAGCTTTTCTGTGAAAGAATTATGTGGCTGTGTATTTCTATAAGGATTTTCAGTCTTAGGAATCCTATAGGTTCATTACGACTCAGAATTCACTAGATGGCAACAGATTCTTTAAGATTAAAGTTATACTTAGTGCAGGGCTCAGCTTGTTAGTAATCTTTAGTTAGCACCTTCCACATTGTCGTTCCCACTAACTACAGCTAAGAAACACTGAAGCGGGTAGAGAACAAATAGTTCAGGACTGGGATAGACAGAATTCTACTTCTTTCATGATTTTTCCCCTGATATCACATTTTAAATGATGTTTAGTTAATGTATGACTCCAAGAGTTCATAAACAGCTGTCTGCATGGCTTTTCCAAATTCATCCCTGAGTTGTGTACACATGCATTTGATCCTAACCAACGCATCAAACACTTGAAGAACTGGTGGCCACTGGTAGTAATTACATGAGAAATATACAAATAGTAAATGCAGACTTTGGAAGACAAATTAGTACTGGCACCACAGGGAAACAATGGGTAAGCACATAACTGCTAACCTATATTGATGGGTTAAGCCCAGAAAAACTAGATGGTCTGCTCTCCTAAATGCTACAGACTACACAATCTCATAGGGAAGGTCCAATCTGTATATGGGATTGCGATGAAATAAAAATTGACATTAGGACACCTACCCACAACCGTCCAACAAAAGGAAGACAGAATATGTTGTCTAAATTTGACCAGGTTTATTGCCTATTGAGACTCAAGTGTCAAAAATGTCCATACCACTTAAGCAAGACCTAGACTTTCATAACATGATGTTCAAATATCCAGATATGAACCAATACTACTCGGGTTAAAAACAACTAGGAAAATCAAAACTCTAATAATAAAAAGTCAGTGCTGAAATGGCATAGACACAACAGTTATCAGAGGAAACTTTGAATCAACTAATGGAAAATATGTTATAGCAAGCAAATTTGAACACTTTGGGAAAAATGGGGAAAATAGAGAATTTCAGTAAGAAAAAGAAAATACATAAGAATGGAAATTTTAAACCTGAAAAATGCAAAGTAATATAAATCAGAGTAGATGGATTTAACACATGGAAGAAGATAAAATGACCACTATGATGATGTCTTCCACTTTGATTATAAATTATTATTTTTAATTAGAAAGGAAAATGATATATATGCCTAGAGAAAATAGTAGTATTACACCAAGTATGCTTGGAGAAATAGCCAAGTATAATAAAAATATTGAAATGAAATACTGAAAAATTATGCAACTCCAAAGAAAATAAGAATATGAATCCGATGGAACATATAGGAAACAAAAATTTCTTGACTTAAATTCATATAGAGTACTATTCTCATTAAGAATAAATGTTTTAAAATCTTGATTAAAAACTGATTTTCAGAATAATATTTAATAAAACATTAGGCTTTCTAAAATAAATTCATCTTAAGTATATTGGGGTTGATAGAAGTACTAAAGCTCAACTAGTAACACTCAATATTAATCAAATAAAGCTATTCCAAACCTAACAAACACAAAACCAAAGAATTAAAACAAACTCACTGTCATTGAGTTGATTCTGACTCATAATGTTAGACAAATTAGACTCCAGGAAAAAAAGGAGATGAAAAGGAATATTGCAAACAATACTAATGAATCACAACATAGAGGTATAATAAACACAAATTATGTGTAATTATGTATGGACTTAAGAACAGAATTTAAGAATAAATAATCACAATCTAACAGAATTAACAAAAATAGACATATTAGAGCTAGATACTACAACACATTTCTATAGTGCTAAGGGGTCTTCATAAAGTAGATGGAAAAATTGAATTAAAGATACTGAAATTAGACTATAAACCTCAGAAGCCCCTTCATAAAACACACTTTTAGAGATGGAAAAAAAATTCAATGAAATGGATTAAAATTTACTATCAAATAATTATTTCCGCTTGGCATTTATAAAATATGCCATCAAACAACAAATGCATATCCTTTTCAAGTGCACGCTGAGCATTTGTTAAGAAAATCCGTATAATAGGTCAAGAAACAAATCTTAAGAAATTAGAAAAATAAAACAAAAACGTTTTTATTAACCCCATACAATTGAAATATAAATAAAAAACAGGAAGATAACATCAAAATCTTCAAACACTTACAGACTTAACAGCACATTTAACAATATGCCGGTAGTTCAGAGATGAGGACACATGAGACAGTAAAAACATTATAAACTGAACAAGTATAAAAATATGACATATATAAGGGGGTACCCCTCAAAATATGGAATTGTTTTTCAAAACTATGTATTTAAATTGTCTTAACAAACAACCTCATAACCTTCAACATACTCACCATTACACTTAAGACGTTTGTCAAATCTGCAAAAACCAAAAAAAAAGAACATAGTTCACATTCAACCATTCCACTGGTTAGCATATTATCAAGAACCAAATTTAAAAATGAAGTCAAAGATGCAATGAAAACATTTTCAAAAAACAAGACTCCAGGAACTGATGGAATACTAATTGAAATGTTTCAACAAATGGATGCAGCTATGGCAGCATTCACTAATGTACTAGGGGTGTTTTAAAAAGCCAGATTATTTTTCAAAGCTATGAATTTATTTACTTTTTTTTTTTACAAAACAACCTTATCAACCTTCGAAGTACTCTCCATTACACTTAATACATATGGCAAATCTGTGATTCCATCTTAGAAACATTTTTAAACTCATCTGTTTGGATGGCTGACAGCACCTACCTCATTTTTCTTTTCACCTTTACATGTCATCAAATCGCTGTCGTTTCATGTCCCTCTGCATTCATGGAAACAAAAAGGAATTGCACAGAGTAAGGACTGGTGATTAAGGTGCTTGGTGCAAGAGAGGCATGCTGGTTTTTTTTTGCCCACAAACTGGCACCCTGAGGCAGCTGTGTGAACAGCTGCATCGTCATGGTGGCAAAATCAGTCCCCCATCTGCCACAAATCAGGCTTTTATGTCACACACTACTACATAATGCTTTCAGAACCTCTTAATTAAAAGCTTGATTAACAGTCTGACACAGTGAACTCCAAATGTACTGAGTTGACATTTTCATTCATTTGGGAAGTTGACAGATGTCCAGGTCAAGGTTTGTCATCAAGCAATAGTTCACCTTTTTTGAAATGAGAAAACCACTTGTACACTCTATGTACACTCCCATAGAGCTGTCCTTTCAAGCTGTGTTCAACATCACAACAGTTTCTGTGGCATTTTTCCTGAGCAGGAAACAAAACTTCCCAGTTTCACACTGTTGTCTTAAATTGGCTATCACATACACACACAAGAAAAGAGATTTAAGAGAATATTCTTTTACAAAAAATTTCACTGTGGCCAGAGAAACCCTTTCCAAGTGACCCCACTGGGTACATATGCTTGCCTAGTGGGAAAAATGTGTACTACAAAAGTTATGCTCTGCCCAGCACAATTCCATTTTTGGTGGGGTATCCCCTCATAAGTTCAGTGGGATGCAGATAAAGGAGTGATTAGGATTTATGTTTTTATAATAAAAAGACAAGAAAGGAGAAAGACAGCTAAGTAGGTGTGAGAGTTAAAGTTCAATGCGCCAACCTTGGCAATGAACACATGTGGGATTAATTGAAGGGTGGAGTGACAAATAACTTGGTGGGTCTTGCCTTTCTGGTTTCTTGCTCTCTAATGGTCAGACCCATTGCGGCTGCCTTAGCTAGTTCTCTGCCTCTGCTGGAAGAAAAAGCCACATGGAAGTATCCTGATGCAGCCATGGGTGCTGGAGAGCTGCGTGGAGACTCTTGCCAGTGCTGAGATGCTTACATGCTCACTGATTTAGCTGTTCTCCTGCATTTGGCATCATTGCATGTGCTTTGTGAATTTGAAGACAACTTTGTAGATTAATGTCAGACATATGGGCTAATGTTGGACTTATGGTCTTGGACGGGACTGGATTGGGAGGCTTAATGTACAATTACCCTTTATATAAAATTTATTCTTATAAAATATGAGTTTGTGAATTTTATTTCTCTAATCTACCCAGACTAGCACATTATACGCAATTTCAAATGTCTGTCCATTAGCAGAATGATTAAAACAATAAAGAGAAACTCTCAATCAACTTTGTCAGAACACTGGAAAAGTCAGTGGTTTTCCACAAATATGTCTTAAAAATAGTAAAGCTTGTGTGCATTTATACCACTACCTCTCAGACCACTGGTGAACTTTTAGATACTCTGTCTTTGCAGTGTGTAACCCCAGTCCCTGACTTCAGAGGGAGCAGAACAGAGTTTATTTAAATATTATTATTTTTGTTTTTCCTACCCTGAAAAACTTACAGATGTCTACCATATGATTAGGAGAAACCACTCATGTATATACTGAGAAATTTAGAGAGAAACACAAATGGAAATGAATGTTATATGTTCAGGAAAGACCTGAGAGGACCTTAAGCTTTCACCCCTTTCTCACCTCTAGCTTCTATGAAAGCACAAGGTAAAGACAAAAACAGGATTGTCAACACTTGGTTAAGTGTTGAATAGTTGCAAGAAAGTCAATTTTCAAAGAGGAGAATTTCATTAACTTTTGGGTCTGTTTTCATCTCGTTGTTGTATTCAAAGAATGTTTTGTGAAAAATTAGGTGAACACTAGTTGAAGGAATATAACCTCAGTAACTACACATGACAATCAATGCAGTCTTTGATTTAAAAAAAGAATAGAAATATCAATAAACAAGACCAGTGACGCCTGGAGAAAGAGAACAATATTATTTGAAAGAGCTACTACATTACAATAGTAAAAAGATTAGTTTACAACAGCAACAAAATGTAAAAGTAAGTCAATTCAATGTAAATAAGAAAAAAATCAAAATAAACTGCCTCAGACACAAACTACATATTGGAATTACTTGACACATATTTTATATCAACTATTTTTAAAATTGTCAACAAACATTAAGGAACACATGAACAAATGTTAAAGGAAATCAGAAAAAAGGATATGAGAATAACATGAGAAACATTAACTCATTGTCATTGAGTCAATGCTGAGTCTTAGTGACCCTCTGTGGATTTCTGAGACTATAACTGTTTTGTAAAATAGAAAACCCAGTCTTTATCCCTTAAGGTTACTGGTCGTTTTGAACTGCCAACTTGGCGGAGCGCAGTCCAATGCCTAACCACTACTCCAACAGAGTTACATAGGAGAAACAATAAAAGAACATAAATTGTTAAAAGAAACCAAATAACAACTCTGGTGCTGAAAACTATAAAAGCAGAAGCTTAATATTCACTAAGGCTTCAACTGGAAATTTAGACAGGCAAAAGAGAAAACTGGTGAATGTGAAGACACCAAAAAGTGTGCAGATCAATCTTAAAATGATGGGAACCCCAGAGGGGAACACAGAATAAAGGAATCAGGATGTTAGAAAAAATAGTGGCTCAAAGCTTCCCAAATTTTCTGAAATGTATAATTCTGTACATCCAAAAAGCACAGAAAACTAAGCATACCCAAAGCAACAAGAATTTTGAAATCAGAAAGAAGAAACTCTTCAAGGCAAAGAGGTCCTCAATACTATTAATATTTAACCTGAGAATCATGGATACAAAGCACCAATAGACTAAAGTGATGAAAGGAAATAAAGCAAAAAAAAATTGCCAACAAGATTTCAATAATCAGCAAAAGTGACTTCTAGCAAGTGACGGAGTGACACATACCAGAGGAACTCGGCAGAATTCAGCCCAGGAGAGTTGTTTAGAGAGAAATTCAACACTGATGGAATGCAGGAGGAGCATCTCAACACAACCATCGCCAACTTGGTACAGGGAGTAAACCCTTGCAGCTCCATGGGCAGGGATCTGGACTCAGCTACATTGTTTTTGTTTACCTCTATTCTCTCTATCCCCGCATGGTCTCAGCGGGCTTACTTTTATTTTTTTTTCCTCTTTGTCTCTTTCCTGTTCTCTCACACTCCACTGCTGACCTCAAAACCATTCCCCTTAGCCTAGGGAATTTACGTCTGAGCCACACCCCAATAGGTGAGCTTCACACTGTGTAGCTAGCCCAAGGCTTGTCAACGCCCTACCTACCTCTACCAGGGGATACTCTGCCCAATTTCTTCCCAGGGAATTCTTGCCTGTGTGCCCGAGGGCCTAAGGTAGTTCGGCCAACACTCGTCAATGTTCCAAGCTGCTGCAGGAACCTCTGGCGCAACCTCCGCAACACCAAAGCAGGCAACCCACCAGCCTTTGGGGGCACCTCCCTGAGAGGGAAGTCACAGGAGCATAAAGTGGTAGCTTAATTCCACAATGAAATTAGTTCTAGGCTGTTCAAAGAAGCATTCCTACAATCTCCCAGAGAGAGTCAATGCTCTTCTACTCCCTGGAAAATGGCACCTGGATCTTCTAAAACAACACAACTCAAACAGCCATTGACCCCAACAAGCTCAATGAAAAAACAGGAGACTCAAAAGGCAATGGTAGAAGATGTCCCAATCATAACAACGTGAATACGAGAAGTAGACATTGAGCTTCCACAGAAAGAAAATTTCATAATGCTGCTTGGCTTCACACAGGATATGAGGGAAACAATACAGAAAAAGGATGATATGATAGAGGAGAAAAAGTTCACACACCAAAGGGAAATACAGAAGTTTAGGGAGGAGATAACAAAAAAACGGTAGCAGACACATGGACTTGAAGAATCGACTGGAGGAAGCAGAGAACCGCATCAGTGACATGGAGGACAGCCAAGAAGACTTTAACAATCATGAACAAAAATCTGAGATCAACAGGGAAGCTGAAGAAAACCTAAGAGCTCTGTCTGATGCTATCAAGCAGAACAACATTAGAATTATTGGATTATGGAGGAAGACACAATAAAGAAGTCATCTGCAACAATAATAAGAAAATACTTGGAGGAAAACGTCTCAAGCTTAATGAATGAAAACCAGGCAACCATTCAGGAGGCTGAAGGTGCACTAGCTAGGAAGAAGCCACCAAGGCACATAATAGTTAAACTATCCAACTTTGAGGAAAAGGAGAAAATCATGAGAGCAGCTAGGGGAAACAAACAATCATATATTAAGTTTTCCAATAAGAATATGCTCAGACTTATCAGCTGGTGGTGCCTGGGTATCAAAAGAGATAGATAGCATCTGGGGTCTTAAAGGTTTGATGCAAACAAGCAGCCATCTAGCTCAGAAGCAACAAAGCCCACATGGAATAAGCACACCAGCCTGTGTGATCACAAGGTGCCAAAGGGATCAGTTATCAGGCATCAAATAAAAAAATATCATATCATTGTGTGCTCCCTTCCATGATACGATTGCTGAAGACAAATGGGTGCATAAGGAAATGTGGTGAAGAAAACTGATGGTGGCACATTATCAAAAGAGATAACCTCTGGGGTCTTAAAGGCTTGAAGGTAAACAAGCGGCCATCTAGCTCAGAAGCAACAAAGCCCACATGGAAGAAGCAGAACAGCCTGTGTGATCACGAGGTGTAAAAGGGATCAGGTATCAGGCATCATCAGAAGAAAAAATCTTACCATAGTAAATGGGGGAGTGCGGAGTTGAGATCCAGAGCCCATTTATAGGCCACTGAACACCCCTTACAGAAGTGTCTTGGGGAGGAGATGAGCCAGTCAGTGTATGATGTAGCAACGATGAAAAATACAGCTTTCCTCTAGTTCCTAAATAATTCTCCCCCCCACCCTATCAAGATCCCAATTTTACCTTGCAAGTTTGGCTAGGCCAGAGGATGTACATGGGTATAGATAGGAACTGGAAACACAGGGAATCCAAGGCGGATGATCCCTTCAGGACCAGTGTTGTGAGTGGTGATACTGGGAGGGTTGAGGCAGGGTGGGTTGGAAACGGGGAACCGATTACAAGGATCTACATGTGACCTCCTCCCTGGGGGACGGACGACAGAAAAGTAGATGAAGGGAGTCTTTGGACACGGAAAGATATGACAAAATAATAATTTATAAATTATCATGGGTTCATGAGGGAGGGGGCCATGGGAAGGGAGGGGAAAATGTGGAGCTGATGCCAGGGGCTTAAATGGAGAGCAAATGATTTGAGAATGAGGAAGCCAATGAATTTACAAATGTGCTTTACACAATTGATGTATGTATGGATTGCAATAAGGCTTGTATGAACCCCTAATAAAACAATAAAACAAAAAAGAAAGTAAATGTTTAGAAAATAATGATGGCAACAGTTGTATAAATATGCTTGATACAATTTGTGAATGTGTCGTTATAAGAGCCCCCAATAAAATGATCTTTAGAAAAAAATTACTTCAAGGCAAAAACCATAACAGGAGACAAAGATGGACACTATATAATGATCAGAGGATAAGTAGAGCAGGAACTAGTGAGCATAACAAATATCTACCTGCCTAACAAGATATCCCCAGACTTAGTAAAAATAAGAAAAAAAAACTATTCAAAGGATGAAAAAATAAATTACAGACTCAACAGTTATAGTAGGTGACTTTAATATAATGCCATCAGAAAATGATAGATCACTGGGAAAGAAGCTCAGTAAGGAGGCTATTACTGGGTGATAAAATAGGCAACTGGACTTGATAGAAATTTATAGAGCTCTACAACCAAATGCAGAAAACCCCACAGTCTTTTCAAGTGCACACCACTCATTTTTGAAAACAGACAACATGCTGGAACAGACGGTGAGCCTGAGTAAGTTCAAAAACAGAGAACACGCAGATGTGCCTCATGGACCACCAAGCCATAAAGCTGGAGATCAACTAAATGGTGACCAGAAAAACAAGGACAAACAATTGGAGAACGAATAACTATCTTCTGCAACACAAATAGGTACTGACCCAGATTAGAAAAGAAATTATGAATTATCTAGAAACTAATTAGAATGAGAATACAGTGTAAAAAACCCTAGGGGATACAGTAAAAGCAGTTATCAGTGGACTTTTGATAGCAAGTAATGCATCTATGAAAAAGGAAGAGACTTATGACTGAAATGCTTTCAGAAACCTCCAGCTACTAAAACAGCGTCAACAAAACAACCCCTCTAATAGCAAAAAAATACAAATAATTAAAACCAGGGAAGAGTTAAATGAGTAAAAAGACAGGAGAACAATGCAAAAAACAATGTAGCAAAAAGCTCATTCATTGAAAGGATCAAAAAAAGGAACAGACCTCTGAGAAAACCTAACCAAGGAAAGGAAGGAGAAAACATCAATAGCCAGAATAAAGGATGAAAATGGGGAAATCACAAAAGACCTCAACGAGATTAAAAGAATAATCACAAATACTATGGAAGTCTGTAGTGCAACAAATTCAACAACATGGAAGATATGGACAAATACACAGAAAAACAATCCCTCCCTAGATTGTCCCTCATAGAGGCCACAGTCTCAACAGACCCATAGCTATAAAAGAAATAGTTTTGGTTATCAAGAAACTACCAATGAAAAAAGCTCCCAGACGTCTGACAGGGCAAGATATGACAAAATAATAATTTATAAATTATCAAAGTCTCATGAGGGAGTGGGGAGTGAGTAGGGAGGGGCAAAAATGAGGAGCTGATGCCAGAGGTTTAGGTGGAGAGCAAATGTTTTGAGAATGATGAGGGCAATGAATGTACAAATGTGCTTTACACAATTGATGTATGCATGTATTGTGATAAGAATATTAGCTCCTAATAAAAGGATATTAAAAAAAAAGAAATAAAAAATGTTCCCAGACCAAAAGGTTCCAAGGGCGAATTCTACCAAGAGTTCAGGGAAGAGTTGACACTAGTCCTCCAAAAATTATTCCAGCATACAGAAAAAGATGGCAAGCTCCCATCCTCATTTTATGAAGCCAGTATAACTAATAACCAAGCAGCGAAATGTTCCCAGAGGAATAGAGAATTACAGAACAATATTTCTAATTAATATAGATGTAAAAATCCTTAACAAACTATTGGCCAATAGAATACAAAAGTACATAAAGCATATCATACACCATGATCAGGGTGGATTCATCCAAGGCACGCAGGGCTGGTTCAATATTCAAAAGCCCATCAACATTATTTGCCACATTGATAAGAAAAATTAAAAGAACCAAATGATAATATCATAGATACAGAAAATTCATTTCACAACATCCCAAATCTATTCCTAAATAAGACACTCAAGAAGATCGGAATGAAAGGAAAATTCCTCAAGTTAAAACATGCTATTTATGAAAAGTCAACATCATAGTCAATGAAGAAAAGACTAACATAATCCAACTGAAAGAGGGGACCAATTCAGGAAGCTCCTTGTCCCATGTCTATTCAATATTGTACAGGAGGTCCTAGTTCAAAACATAAGGTAGCAGAAGGATACTAAAGGTATCCATCTGGGAGAGGAAGAGGTGAATCTATAGCTATTTTCAGACAACATGATTCCATATATTGAAAACAGCAAAAGTTCCACAACAGGAGTACTGGCAGTGATTGAGAAATGTGGAAGTGTGGCAGCAGACAAGATCAACAAACAGAAGTCTATTGCTTTATAATATATACTGGACAAGACCATGGAAGAGGACACCAAGAAGGCAGTACCCTTCACAATAGCCAAGAACAAATTGAAGTATCTAGGGATCTATCTGACAAAAAAACAAAAACTTATACATGGAGAACTACAGAACCCCACCACAAGAAACCAAAAGAGACCTCCACAAATGGAATAATATCCAATGCTCATGGATTGGAAGACTCAATACAGTAATGATGTCATTCTTACCCAGGGCACTATATAAGATTAACACTATGCCAATTCAAATATCAACAACTTTCTTCAAAAAATTGAAAAACTGACCACCAATTTCATATGGAGAGGGAAGAAGCCCAGAATTAGTAGAGAACTCCTCAAGAAGAAGGACAAAGTTGGAAGACTGTCGCTTCACCTGACTTTAATACCTATTATGCAGCCACAGTGGTGAAAATAGTATGGTAATAGAATGACAAATACTCAGACCAATGGAAAGGAACAGAAAACCTACACATAGAGCCATATAGACAACTGATCTTTGACAAAGGCCCCAAAAGCATCAAATGGGAAGTGGGTACCCTCTTTAACATGTAAAATTGGAAACAATGGATATCACCTCTAGGAAAATGAAATAAGATCCTTACCTCCCTCCATGCATATAGTAGTGGCCTATATGCCTATATTTATACAATATATACATATATGTATATGTATAGATACATATACAAATATATACATATATTTACATTGAGGAAGTGGATGGACCTTGGGCCTCTGCTCAAGTCCTCCCTCAATACAAGAACACTTTGTTCTAACAACCTGGCATTCTGTGATGCTCACCCTCCCGACATGATTGCTGAAGACATGATTGGTGCATAAACAAATGTGGTGAACCAAACTGATGGTGTCATTTATCAAGAGATAAAGCAGTTGAGGTCTTAAAGGCTTGAAGTGAAACAAGAGGCCATCTAGCAGAGAAACAATAAAGGGAAGGAGCAGACCAGCCTGTGCGATCGTGAGGTTTTGACAGGATCAGGTAACTCAAACAAACACAGAAGACTCAAAACAAACACAAAAAAAACATATTGTGGAGAATGAGGTGTGTCGGAGCAGAGACCTGCAACCCACTTGTAGACAATGAGACACCCTCTCACAGAAGAGTCACAAGGAAGGGATGAGTTAACTAGGGCCCAGGGTAGCACCGATGAAACACAGAATATCCCTCTGGTTCCTTGAGGCTTCCTTATCCCCCACTATCATGAGTCCAGTCCTGCCTTTCAGTTCTGGCTAGACTAGAGCATGTACACCAGTACAGATAAGATCTCCAAACACATGGAATCCAGGTCAGACAAACCCCGCAGGAACAGAAATGGGAGTGGCATACTTGGAGGATAGGAGGAAGGTGGGGAGCATGGAGGGAAAGGAGGAGAAACAGATCGCAGTGATGGACGCATAACCTTCTCTCCCAGGGGTATCATCAACAGAAATATGGGTGAAGGGAGACAGCAGTTGGTGCAAAATATGAAAATAATAATAATTTATCATTTCGCAGGAGATCATGAGGGTGTGGGGGATGGGAAAGAGGGGAAGAGAAACTGATACCAAGTGCTCAAATGGAAAGTTAATGTTTAGAAAATGATGATGTCAAAAAAAAAAGAAAATGATGATGGCAACATATGTACAAATATGCTTGATGCCATTGATTTATGGATTGTTATAAAAGCTGTAAGAGCCAAGAGCCCTCAATATAATGATTTAAAAAATGTTAATTCCATCCCTAGGTATAGAACTATGCTTGTAATGTTTTTTTCAGTGGATTTCATAAAATCATTATACTCTTGATGAAATACTCCTTTTTTTTTGCGTTTGTGACTTCAGGTGCAAACATAGAACTTGACGAGAAAAAGTGTCTAACAACCCGAGGACGATACCCTCTCATTCTTCTCAACTTTGCGCTATGACCCAAATTCTCATGAGCTATTATGACTGAATTATGCATTTCCTGAGAGTGTTCAAAGAGCTAAAATTATTTTGAGAACAATTGCTGTAGGTTCAGCAGAAGCAGAAAGGGGATTTTCAAGGATGAACACAATATACTCATAGAAAAGAAGCTGCCTGTTTCAAATATATCAAGGACCAAGTGACTATTGTCTAATTGGCCTACCTGTAAAGCAGTGGTTCTCAACCTTCCTAATGCAGTAATCCTTTAATACAATTCCTCATGTTGTGGTGACCCCCATATTTTTGTTGCTATTCATAACTGTAATTTTGCTACTGTTATGAATCACAATGTAAACATCTGATATGCAGGGTGTATATTCATTGTCACAAATTGAACATAATTAAAGCATTGTGATTATTCACAAAAGCAATAATGTAATAATATAGTGTGAAATGTTTATTTCTAGTTACAAATCAATGAAATTTTGTCTTGAAGCATGGTGTAGCATGGGTAACATTCTTCACACTGGGTACTCCTATGTGGGTGTATCTGCATGTGGGCAAACTCGTCTGGAGACAGATAGAGGAGCAGTGTCTCAGTTCCTAAAACCATCGGAAATATGTGTTTTCCAATGGTCCTAGGCAACTCCTATGAAAGGGTCGTTCAACCCCCAAAGGATTCATGACCCACAGGTTAAGAACCGCTGCTGTAAAGGAATGGTATCTTTCCTATACCTATGGTGAAAAGATAAAGAGCAATCACCCAGCCGATAACGCTAGGATAAAGTCAATGAATATTGCAAGTGAGGGCTCCCATCAATAAGTAATATGGATATTTAAAATAATATATTTATTGGTTTGGGTCAGGCATTTAATATTTTACATCAATATTTAAAAACACTTATAATCTAGTTTTGTGCACCTCTTTATTGTTCTTATTTAATTGTTAACTGCATGAAATAATAAAATATCTTTTGGTATATTGTTTCTTTAAGGTAGCAAACTGGCTATTAAATTATTTGAATCCTACAGCTGAGTAGCTTTCCTATATAGTGACTTTCATTGAACATACTCCGTCATGTATAGCCTACTTCTAGAGAGATGGATTGACACAGAGGCTGCAACAAAGGGCTCAAACTTAAGAACAATTGTCTGGACAGCGGATTGGACAGAGTTTCACTTGGCTGCACGTAGGGTCCCGAGTTGGACCCGCTCTGAAGGCACATAACAAAAGCAATAATGTACAAAGCTATATATGAAACCTGACATTATGTTTTCTGGGATACTTTTCTTTCTCTTTGTAGTTTATTTTAGTTGAGATAAAATTCACATGTAATTATTGTAATCCTCTAAAAGTGCCCAGTGCATTGTTTTCATACATTCATACATTCACTGACTTGTACAATCACGGTCGTAATCAGTTATAAAACATTTTCAACATATTGTAAATAAAGATATTTTGCCTAAATTATTTTGATAATAAACTCAAAGATATATTGTTAAAATATTGCAAGGATAATTATGGTAATATTTCTCAATTATTTTTATTCACTTGAAAATATTTGGATGAAACTTTTGTCTATTTTTAAGAACTGTGCTCTATTGAATAAGTGAATTGCATGCTGAGCCTACCACTAACTACACTGAAAAAAAGAAGAACAGATTAAATTTAAAAGGGGAACTTCTTTCCTAGAAAATGAACATTATGCTAGTTCAACGAACTTTTCAGAAATTTCTAGGAATATCACAAGTAAAATAACCCAATGTCAAACTGTGTTCCTGTCACCTAAAGCACCATCCTACTCAGTTTCCAGTTCCCTAAATACTTCTGGCTCCAGATGCACCATCTCTGTCCCAAATTCATGATTGTAGAGTCATCTTCCACCACCATTCCCAGTCAACGTGACTTCTGCGGCTGTCATGAGTGTCAGCACACATGATGATTATTGGAATGTATCAAGAACTAAATAAAGACCAGGAACTGAAAAAAGCACCTGGACACTGAACACTAGACACCACCTCCTTGGCTTCCTTTTTGAAAGTTGGCATACAGTGCATTTTTAGCACACACAGTGCATTTTTAGCAGGAAAGGAATGATTTTGCTTAATGCTTGACAGCTGCTCATTAGGCAGATCAGAAAGAGATAAGCAAGATTGGTTAAATAAATAAGAATATTGGTTAAAATTGCAGAGTAGGTGACAGGAGGACTCGATTTCAAGTCTTGTTCACTAACTTTGGGTGACCCTGAGCACAGTTTTTCCTCTTGCTCTTTCTTTCCATACTGAGAGCTGAGACAAGAACACCTTCTCAACATCTACAGGGATCAAGTCAGAATTTTTGATTCTTTGAGCTTCTTGTAATCACCTGTTTGGTTTAAAATTGCTAACAAGAATATTATGGCAATCTCATTTAAATAAGACCCCCAGAGGTATGAGAGAATCATTGAAATAACATAACTGTTGATGAAGCAAAATTCCGTTTGTTGCAAAGTATAGTTTGTGTGAGTTTGACTTATTTTGGGGTTAAATAATCCTAAAATGATTACTTTGTCAACATGTGGTTCTATTTTGGCTTAGCATTGTTTAAATGTACCCAAGCATGGGATTTATAATCAAACTTGTTGCATATATGTTGTTCAAATCATGCAGACAGTTTCAAAGCTCACTAATTTATGCTCTTCTATGATTCAAAGCTTATTTCATATCCCCTTGTTGCAGCTAGAGAGATGATTCCCCCTACTCATATGAAGATGAGATTTTTCACTAGAAGGTATACCTTTCACTTATTTAAACAATGGAGTCTAGCAATAATGAACTAGTTTATAGACAGAGTTTGGGCCTTTACTCTGGGTGAGTTTCTTTTTCAAGCCCTTAAATAGGAAGGTGAAAAATTATAATGAGATGGGGACAACTTCTTTCATAGTAATCATTTCATGCTTTAGAAAAACAGGAGTTTCCTATACCTTTTGAAGTTCTTCAACAGTGTAATTCTGATGATATCAAATTGACTGATGGGAGACATGTGTAACATGGTATTAGTTCATTAAAATATTTTTGTAGCCTTGGCCTCTTGCATATTTTACTGGTTATAATGTTGATCTGAATTGTGTTCTGTTCAATCAAAACCTGATCATTAACTAATAACAAAGCTCCAGCCTGACCCATCTAAATAAACTTTGTCATGTTACTGTTGCAGTTGCTCATCGGGGAAGTTCGGAGGAGCCTGAACAGCCAGTCTTGTGATGACAGGGCTGCTGAGAATACGAGAAGCAAATGCAGAGCCAACATTAGCTATTAGTTTTAACAAGCGAGTTGCCTATGGCCAGCATTTTTAATTCCAAGGGATCTCATTGCCAATATTTGAGATACTCTGGGCTCATGCCAACATTGAACTAGTCTGCTTCAGAGCTCCTTAGTACCATTTTTGGATTAGCTACATTTCTCTGGAAAGACACAGCTCCATGTATGTATTTTAATTATAATAACTAACAGAGTGAGAAATCCACTTCTCCCTAAAACAATTATTTTCACAAAGACTCTATAATACAACTTTATAGTATAAAAATGCCCACACTTATCCCATTGCCAACTCTGCAAGTCTTACCTAAGAATGAAGTTCAGTTTTCATAAGCTGGGAAATAGTAAGAAGGAACAGGAAGGAGGCATGTATGCGTTGAATAGCCACTATATAATAAGTTAATAATATAGGTGAACAGAAGAATTTTCATAGCCTGTGAACAAGTCATAGGTCAAATTCATTTTATCTGTGGCTTCAGTTAAAGTTCGTTTCTAATAGTCAAGCAGATGTAGGGCCAATGTTTTAAATTCCCAGCCTAGGGCCAGTATGCACAGAGGAATATAATATCACTGACTAACCAAAAATATTTCTGCAAAATAAAATGTATTTTGGGGCCATATTATTTTTATACAAGGGGTAGAGTCACCAATCAGCTAAATTTTTAGAAAATACTCTAGGATTTTGTATGCTAAAGTCATTCATCCTACAGATGTAGGAATTATCTTCTCCCTAACCCTGAAAAAATTACACAGGATAGACTGGTTATAGTTAGGCACTGAAGGTAAAGGGCCAATAGAAAATTTTAAATAAAGCTAAGTAAAATAATTTAAGTCCTCCTTGCTCCCCACACTACCAAACCCACCTTTATCAAGTCAATGCTGATTCATAGTGACCCTAAAGGACAGGAGAGGACTGCCCCTGTGGGTTTCTGAGCTGTAACTCTTTATGGGAGTAGAAAGCCTCATCTTTCCCCAGAAGTTCTCTCTACCAGATCCAGCTAATCTCCCTGTGACCCGCCTCCCGCTCCCATTGATACACAGCTTTCCTTTGTCAGTCCATCCTTCTCCTCTCTCAAAATGAATTCTCAAAGCAATGCAATCTGCTTTTGCCTGAAGATAAGCACTGAAATATGTTTAAATGCTGTGATTTTGCTTTCTGCAGCTGATTTGACCAGGAATTAACACCTGACACAGAGGGACTTTGCTTTTTGGCCAACAAAATGTCAGTCCTATTGTGTGAGGTAGGTTTATTGTGCCAACATGGCCAATGAACACATGTGGGATTAACTGAAGGACAGAGAAAAATGGCTCGGCGAGCCTCCTCTTTCTTGTCTCTTGCTCTTTGATCATCGGACCAGTGTGCGGCTGCCTTGCTTGTTTTGTACCTCAATTTTCAAGCTACACTACCTGTGGGATACCTACCCTGTAAACTATCAGGTGGCCCTCCAGACTGGAAGGACTGCCAGTGTCACACAGCTGTCTCATGGGAGTGAGTTATACTGGGCTATTTGTACTGCTTTATAATTAACTGTTTATTTCTTATGATATGTATATATATATATATATATATATATATATATATATATATATATATATATATATATACGTTCTAGTTTTGTTTCTCTAGAGAACCCTGTCTAACATATCTATACTCACCAGACATAACTTAAAATGTGAGATTTGAAGGTGAATTTTTGTAGTTACCCTGGCATTTAAGCTTACAAAGACCTGGTAGATTGCCTTGTAATATTTTCGGAGATAATGCAGGGTTTCTAGTGAAGCCTGTATTTCATCTGAGGTCATTTGGGTGGTCTGGGGAGAGAAGGCCCTTTTGTAACTGCCTCACATTACAGAGGGTGTAGTTTTCCCACTACTTACAGTGCCCTCTCTGTGAAAAATGGAGTCATTCTTTAAGATCTAAAACTCCACTTGATTGCTGACGTCTCAAGGCCTATGGTAAAAGTCAAGTTCAAAATGGCTTCCCAAGACAAAAACAAAAACTCTAGCTTGAGATCATTTCTCTCTTCAAAAAGTTTTAGCATGTGATTGAGTTCTGTCTTTGTTTACTTCAATGGGAATCCAGGTTCCTTTGGAGTTTGAAACATATTAGTTGATTACAGATCTGGCCCAGGGTTGACCCTGGATTGGTTTTATCATAAACTGATTTGATCTGTTCATTGCGTTAATATGGACACTAGACACCTTGTTTTGTTGAGGTTAAATCAGGACTTTTTGCATGCTATCAGATCCAGTTGAGCTTTTGATCCCAAGACTCATCTGAAGATGTAGAAGAAAGAGTGGACTCACCCATTTCTATTCTACCCTGCCCATGTTTTTAAGCCATGCTGACTGATTTTACTTATGCCCCAGACATGCCTATACCACATACAGCTCTGCATTTGCTTTTACATTTCCCCGGTCTCCCCTAAATTGCTGCTTGACAGTGCAATCCTACTTATAACAGAATTGCATGTCTAGGGTTGCCTTCTCTGCCAAATATCTTTTCTCCCATAGGCACTTCAATTGTATCCCCTGCAAGACAGGTGGCACCTTTGTGCATGATGTTCAGAACTGTTTGCCATGTCTATTATATGTATTTACCTATTTTGTTCTTTACCATCTAATTGACCTTGGCTCTTGGTGGCTTCATACACACCAACAAAAATATTGTCCAGCCCTGAATCATTTTCATGTTCATATCCTTTGCTACAGTCACTCTGTATTTTCAATTCCAGACCTTGGGAGATCATCTACCAGCCTTTGATTGGACAACGTTTTGCTGTAAACCCCTTTGTTTTCATTGGCTAGTTATCAGAAATAGATAACTAAGCATTTCTTCCTTATTCAAACTTAAGGCTCACTTTCCCAGCTTCTCTAAACCAGGACCAGCCAACGTGGTCTATGAGCCAATTCCAACCCAAGCTTGCTTTGCTGAATAACATGTTATTTGCATACTACCATACTGACTCATTTAAAGTATTTTTTTATATCTGCTTCTGACCAAATATCAGAGGGGTGAGCCATTTCTACTACTGTCATATGACTTTGAGGGCCTAAAATATTAACTATATAGCCTTTTAAAGGAGGGGGCGGGTAGCCCAATAACAATGTAAAGAAAATAAAAATCCTCACAACTGGACTGATAAGTTACATCATGATATATGGAGCAAAGCTTGAAGTGGTCAAGGATTTTGTTTTACTTGGATCCACAATCAGTGCTCATGGAAACCACAGTCAAAAGATCAAATGCTGCATTGTGTTAGGTAAATCTCTTCTTTTGAGGATGAAGGTGCATCTCATCCAAGCCAATGCTAGATTCCATTGCCTCATATACATGTGAAAGTTGGACGTTGAATAAAGCATACCAAGGAATAATTGATCCATTTGAATTGTGCTTGAGAAAAATATTGAAAGTACCATGGACTGCAAAAAGGACAAACCAATCTATTTTGTAAGAAGTCCAGCCAGAGTACTCCTTAGAGACAAGAATGGCAAGATTTAATCTGATATGTTTTGAATATATTTTCAGTAAAGAACAGTCCCTGGAGAAGAACATTATGGTTAGTATAGTGGAGGAGGACAGAACAAGAAGGAGACACTCAATTGAATGGATGGCCACAATGGCTGCAACAATGGGCTCAAACATAGGAACAATAGAGAAGGTGGTTCAGCACCGGGAAGTGTTTCTTTCTCTTGCACAAAGGATAGTTATGAGTTGGGATGCATTCAAAACACCTAATTGCAACAGCAGACACCCTTTATGTATTAATATTCTCAGTTTATTAGATTTTTTAATTGTATAGCTTTATATTGCCCAGTTGAACATCACGGGAAATTACCTATGCGCAAAATGATTAAGATACATTTCTCTCAATCCACTTACTACTTGCTCCATATTGTTTTCTCCAACGCAATATGAACTCATTATGCATAGTGTTTAATAGAATACTTTTCATACCTCTTGACTACCATGGCATTTTTCTCCATCTTCCAGATTTGCTTTACTTAGCCTAGGTTTTCTGCCTCTTATCTGATCAATTTTTGGCAGCTTTTTGAAGTACTTCACTCACTCCAATAGAAAGAAAGAAAACAGCAAAGTGAAATGAAACTTCTTCTCTTTTTCAGTACTGGATATAGCTCTTCAAGATTTTCTAATAACTTTTCTCCAAAATATAATAAGCGACACCTCCTTGAGCACTCATGCTAGAGCTGTCACCCTATTTACACTTGTTATTTCCACGTCTAGCATCTCTGGGTGCTGCAAATGGTTAAGTGTTTGGGTCAAGTCCACTCAGATGTGCCTGGAAAAACCTACTTTCAAAATATCAGTCATTGAAAACTCTGTGGCACACAATTCAACTGGGATACACAATTGCATGAGTTTTAACTGGCTCACTGGCAACTTTCTTTTCCCCACTTCTGCATGTCATTCATGTCCCAACAGCACTTCATATGTGTTTGTCTCCTTTGATCAGTTGAAACTGCTTTTATTAGTCCTATTTTTCTTAACAGTTTTTAATACATGAGCATTTCTTCATCTTGACACTGTCTCTTCCCTTGTTGTAGTAGTTAAAAAAAATAGTTCTATGCATTCTTTCATCTCTCCCTTAAAACACCGAAGCTTAGTTCTGCTTGCTCTGAGCATGGGTTGGACATAAATTTCAGAAATTATCTATGAAACTAATGCCATTAAGTTAAAAAATGTTGCATCTTCTCTCTTGGATTTTCTAGCTTTTCCTGAGATCTTTGATTATGGAGGAAGCAACCCTCCATATTTTAAGCAATCCTATTGTGAGGAGGAAGTTAAAAAGTTTCTGGGAAGTAGTCAGGGTTAAACTGACCACATGACCGCAGGTTGCCCAGCTCTGTTCAAGTCTTGAGATGATTGCACCCCAGAGAGAAAGATTATAGCCTTTGAAAAACACTGAGTCAGATCCCCAATTACCAGAGTTTCCTGGATACTTAACATTCTGAAATTCTGTCAGATTTAAGATAAATGTTCACTAGTTTTGCTACTAAGCTAAATTCTGAGATAATTTCATTTTTACATACCAATAGATTATTAATACATTTGATTTAAATGATAAGGATAGTAGGAGTACAATTTTTATACCTACATTTTCTGGTAGATCTACATTAGATACTTCAGCAAGCATGTCCCTGCACCATCTTCTAAACTTTTTCTTCAGACTCTATTTTTGGTTTTTGGCGTACCACAAGAGTCCTGGAGGCACACACAGAAGTTTGAACCTACGAGCTGCTTCTTGGGTAAAAAGATAAGGCTTTCTCATTTTTGTAAAGATTTACAGCCTTGAAAAACCAAAGGAGTAGTTCTAATGTATTATATGATTAAATGGTCACTATGCATAAAAAATTGATGTTAATGAGAGTGGAGTGCTGCTTAATTTTTTTGACTTCTAGTAAATGATTAAGTAGAACTATGCCAATACATGCTTGCGACCCACAAAGGCTATTGATCAACTTGCTAATATTGAAAATATATGGAACCTGTGTGTGTGTGTGTGAGATGGAAATAAGATGCTGCCATTCTCTTAAGCTTAAATAGAGCCGATTCCAGAAGTGGGAGGGGAACTTCATTACCGCCAAGCAGAGTCAGGAGTGGCGGAGAGTGGAGCATGACTTTGGGACCTCCCAGATAGAGACAGTTGGCACAGACAGCTATACTATGGGGAGCCCCCTGGCGAGTTGTCGTGGCAAGCATAACAGAGAAATAGCAGCAGCAAAATGTGGAACTTCTCCCGAACAGGGTGAGAGGAGACTGTTCTGTGGTGATCAAGAAGAGGTCTGCCTTGCAAGGAGAACTGAGAGAGCTGTTCTACACTGAATAAAGGAGGCTTTCTCTACATATTTGCTGATCCCAGAGATGGAGCCTTTTGATCTTGATATTGATTGTAACCTGGTATTTCTTTAATAAACCCCACAACAAGGATACAGCTGTGGTCTATTGTGGGTATTGCAATGAATTATTTAGCCCAACAAAAAGTAGAGTTCTGTGTTATAGTTAGTCAATGTTTGGAGAAAGGAGGAATTTCTGATTTCCACCTTAACGACTTAGCCTTGAGCTGCTGTAAATCTTGATTCTCTTTCTTTCCTCCCCAGAAACAGATGAGGTTTGATGTCCACATGCCACCATTTTACAAAGATTATATGTTCATTCTATAGTGTGGAGTTTTTCCAACCTCGATATTATTAACTATTCACATTTTGCAAAGCTAATTATTTGCTGCATGGAGCAATTCTGTACAGTGCAGGATATGTACCAGCATCTGCTAGACTTTAGCAGACTGGCTCTATACTGCAGGTGCAGGAATAACATATCCCCATGCCAGTTTCAAAAGCCAAAAATACCTCCAATTATTGACAAATATTCCCTTATATGAGGGTGATGGGTCAGAGATGGGCGAACAGAAAGTCTAAAATTGGCTTTGGTTGAGAATAACTATTCAAGAACTTTCCTTTGAGATTCAAATGCACATATCTAATAACTTACCTTAAAAAGGCCTTTAGTCATATAATATATTCTAAGGGGCACTGAGATGTCATCAATTAATATGGCCCCTCTAGTCATAATTCCTTATGTGTTATATTATAATTCAGGAGCCGTGGTGGTGTAATGGATTATGAGTCGGGTTGCTAACCAACATCTATATCCTGGCAGGTTAATGATCTTGACTTGTGGTAATTCATTGACCTCCCTCAAGAAATCCCCCTAGTTGTGAGTTCTATGTGGCCATTGCAACAACGTATTAAACCCAGCATAGAATAGTGCTATGGGAGAAATCCTACTTCTCAGAGTACGTAAAATAGGGTAGAGCTTGGAGGCATGCTTGACCCCGGCCTCATGGCAATAGGGAAGCCAGAGGTGATCAAACATGGCCACCTCCACCACTGGATCAATAGGTAGCATCACAATAAATGTAGAAAAGGTTCATATTATCCATGGTTTTGTTTTGCTGCGATACATAATCAATTCTCACAGAAGCAGCAGTTAAGAAATCAAAAGATGCATTGCCTTGGGTAAATCTGCTTCACAAGACCTCTTTAGAGTATTGGAAAGCAACGTGTCTGACCCAGGCTGAGGTATTTTCCATTGCCTCATAGGCATGTGTAAATTGGATATTGAATAAAGAAGACTGGAGAATTGATGCATGAGTTGTGGTGCTGGAGAAGAATATTGGAAGTACCATGGACCGCCAAAAGGACAAATCGATCTGTCTTGGAAGAAGAGTGGTCAGAATGTTCCTTTGTGGCAAGGATGGCAAAACTTCACCTTACAACATTTGGACATGTTTTTAGAATAAACCAGGACCTGGAGAATGACATCGTCCTTGGTAAAGTGGATGGGCAGCAAAAAAGATGAAGGCTGGATTGATCCAGTGACTGCTGCAATGGACTCAGTCATAGGGACAATTGTGAGGACGGGTCAGTGTTTTATTCTGTTGCTATGGGTCAGAACCGACACGATGACATCGAACAACAACATGCCACTTGATGCAGCACTTTCAACTTTTAGTGTCAACTAATGAATAAGTAATCACTATCTTTTTTCCCCAAGTGATGCCAAGACATTAGGCTAGTCAGTGGTTCAAACCTAGCAGCTGCCCTGGGGGAGAAGGAGGAGGCTATTGCTCCTATAAAGATTTATATTCTCATAAAGCCCTCTTAGGGTCTCTATGAGTAAGAGTTGGCTTAACAGTAAGAAGATTTAACTTTTACCTTAACCCTTGGTATAAACCTCATACCTATTTTCCTCCATTTTGTTAGAGGAAAACAAATCTGCCAGTTTCTTCAATCCCCAAGAGTCTAAATCATCACTACTGTCAAAAAGGCTTTATATGTTCTGATATCTAGCTTTTTAACTTCACCTTTAATTATTCAGTACTTTAGTCATTACCCACTAATTGCTTTGTTTTTTTATTAATTTTTTCCTGGGCATATTTTGTTTCAATCTCCTTTCCATGCCATTGCCTTGTACATACTTGTCTTTCTGTTTAGATTATAATGCTATTTCCCCTTTTTCTTTCCAACTTTAAACTCTCTCAATTAGAAGCTGAAATTTCACTTCGTCAAGGATGCCTTCCCCAATTGGCACAGAGTTGGCTTAATATCCCAATTTAGAGCTCAGATTGCTACTCTTTTTAACAACTAAAACTAGTTTCTAAAACCTTAAGTTTGGAGTCCTCACCATTAATAGTTTTTGTTCCCTAATCTGCTTACCTAAAACAGCCTGGAAGTTACTGGGTTAGGCCTTCGACTGCTAACCACAAGGGCAGCGCTTTGAAACCACTAGCTTTTCCTTGGAGACTAAGAAGGTTGCTTTAACTCCAGTGAAGATTGCAGCCTCTAAACTCACAGAGGCAGCTCTACCATGTCTTATAGGGTGGCACTGTGAGTCAGAATATATTTGATGGCATGCATTTGGTTTTTTGAGTGGTGTTATTGGGCAAAGATGGAACTGCTAATTAAAAGGTTAGCAGTTAAATCCCATCATCTGTTCTAAGGGAGAAAGGTGAGACTATTACTCCTAAAAAGATTTACAGAACTTCAGAATCCCTATATACGGTCACTCTATGTCTATGGGTTTATATTGGGCAATATATTCATTATAGCAGTAGGTTTATATTGGGTTATATATTCATTATTCTTTACAGTTATTCTCATAGTTATAACTAGGGAAATATATGATAAGCTGTGGGTATGAGTCTCAGTATTTCTGCAACAGACAAAAATAAAAGTTACTGAGCAATAAATTGTAAAGCTGTTACCTAAGCTAATAAACTACTTCCAAAAGTAAATTTAGCACGAATAGTTATGTATAAATGAATAACATTGTACTGTGATAAAAAAAATTGACTTAAACAAATATAAATAAAATTACCTTCTTATGGAAAAATATTTAAAAATTAACAGATGTATTTGAGTACACTAAACAATTTCCACATGACTAAGAGTGATGTTATCTTAAAAATGAAGAGTAATGACCTGAAAATATAATAAGTTAAGTGTTATTATCACAGTACTTAAGGGTTTATTGCAACTTAATTGAAAAGGTTAAATAAGTAAAATAATGGGCAAAAGAGGAAAGTATAGAAAATTTGAAAGTAAAAATTATTAGCATGCATTTTAAAATGAAAAATACTAGATTATGAAATTGGTTTATAAAAGAAAAATATTGGAAACAACTTATATATCCTATAATATATCATGTTTTAAAAATTATTCCCATGAAACAAATTATTGGTCAAAAAAGAAAATTGAGAATAGAAATAATTTTTGAAGTGCTGACATTCAGATGTTTGCAAAAACTATCTAAGATGTTTTTAAATTTAAAAAGTTTTGATGCAATTAAGTGGAAAAGGTTACAAGATATGGATCATATGATACAATTTTCCAAAAATCTCTCTATTATATGTAAGCTCACAAAATCAGATTTCACAAAATACATCTCTATTATATAGTTGATTAGAATAATTCTATTTTATTTATTCACTTATTATTTAAGATTGATTTCTTATTCTAAATTACTTACAATGAAGATTTACTTCTTTTACAATAAGAAAAAAAGGGTAGTTTTATGTTTAAATATAAGCAGCCAATGTAAATGTGGAAGATATTATTTTCCCCAAAAAATGAAACATACTTAAGAATTTTACCCCATGGTTCTGTCTCCTGGAATTTGACAATGTGTACATATAATGTTCAAATACATAATAACCACTAAAGCAAATTATGTAATTGAAGAATCCTACCAACTTCTTCAATCTAATATTGCTCAAACACACAATCAAGATGCATTGATAATCATTGACAACTAGAATTTGAAAATTAAAAGCAAAAAAGAAATATCAGTTAAAAAGTATGGACGAGGTGCCCAAGGGACCAGGTATAAGGCATCATGCAAAAAAAAAACCATATGTGTGTATGTATGTGTATATATGTGTATATGTATATATGTATGTGTATATATGTATATATATATCATATTAAATGAAGGGGGAAGTGCAGAGTGGAGACCCAAGGCCCAAGTGTCGGCCAAAGGAGATCCCCTCATAGAGGGGTTTAGGAGAGGAGATGGGTTAATTAGGGTGTGAGGTAGTATCGATGAAGAACACAGCTTTCCCCCAGATCCTGGATGCTTCCTCCCCCCAACTACCATGATCTGAATTCTACCTTGCAGGGCTGGATAGGACAGAGGCTGTACACTGGTACATATGAGGGTTGGAGGTACAGGGAATCCAGGGTGGATGATACCTTCAGGACCAAGGGTATGAGGGACGATGCTGGGAGAGTGGAGGGTGAGTGGGTTGGAAAGGGGGAACTGATAACAAGGATCCACATGTGACCTCTTCCCTGGGAGAGGGACAGCAGAGAAGGGGGGAAGGGAGACTCCAGATAGGGCAAGATATGACAAAATAATGATGTATAAATTACCAAGGGCATATGAGGGAGGGGGGAATGGGGAGGAAGGGGGGGAAAAAAGAGGACCTGATGCAAGGGGCTTAAGTGGAGATCAAATGCCTTGAGAATGATTGGGGCAGGGAATGTATGGATGTGCTTTATACAATTGATGTATGTATATGTATGGATTGTGGTAAGAGTTGTTTGAGTCCCTAATAAAATGTAAAAGAAGAAAAGAGAAAAAAATGATTAGGGCAAAGACTGTACAGATGTGCTTTATACAATTGATGTATGTATATGTATGAACTGTGAAAAGAATTGTATCAGCCCCAATAAATTGTTAAAATAAAAAAAATTAAAAAAAAGATAATGTGAGGACTAAAAAGAAAAAAATTACAATTGTCTGTTGTATATTGAATAAATTAAAAATCCATGAGCATGTAATTATCATTAAAAGAGAAAAGAAAAAAAAAGTATGGACCTAGATGATAGAAACAGAGCTGTAGATGTCATGAGATCTCAAGACCAATGACTTCCTCATTGAAAATATTTTCTCAGTAACATAAACAATGGCTTTATATATAGACTTTGCCTGATGCAGTCAGTAGAAAACAAATTCACTACATATGTGAGGGAGGACAATTGAGAAGCTCAGTGTCATCAGTCCAAACCTGGCCAAGGGCCCAACTGTGGAACAACTCATCATTCCTCATAAACTTGGTTGAAGCTCAAGAAAATGAAAACAAATCGACAAAAACCAAAATGGATCTTAAGCATATCCCACCTGAATTTAGAGAAAATCTCAAAAATAGTTTTGACTCACTGAACCTTAATGACCTAAAACCACATGAGTTTTGGGATGACATTGAAATCTAAATGGCTTGAAAGAAAGCTCTAAAGTGGACATTAAAAAAACTCTGAAAATTGTTCATAGGTGTGGAGTAGATGCAGCAGGTAAAAGAAATCACGAAGTGGAAGAACTGAACAGAAATGTCAAACATCAGCTCAAGAGGATAAATTAAAACATAAATAAATGTGCAAAGACTTGTAATAGAAAAACAAAAGGAAAGACCATGCTCAACATATATCAAGATGAAATAACTGGGAGAAAAAAGTCAGCATTCCAATTCTAAATAATTCAATGGTAAACATATTGATGATCAAGTCAATATATTGCTATCAAAGCAATCCTGGATCATACATAATGAGCCTGTAGGACAGAATAAAGATGCACCTTTGGGTTTGTGAGACTGAGAACATCATTGTTCCTCTTTCAAGTAGCTGATTATTTCGAACTGCTTACTGTGGGGTCAACAGCCCAATAAATAATCCACTCCACCAGCAGGGCTCCAGATATTGGTAGAGAAGGCAAATTTCAAACTGGATTCAATAGAAGAAGTGGATATCACTACTGATGTCAGACAGCTCTTAGCTGAAAGTCGAATACTCACAAATATAAATAAATAAGACAAAAATTAAAAGTAATAAGGAGTACAAGTGAAAAGAAAATGTTCCAAAATTGATTTATTTAATGATTGTACAACTGTTCTGGATAATTAAGCTATTGAATTGTATGATATAGGGACTGTGTCCCAATAAAACTGTTTACATTAAAAAAAGAAGTTTCCTTGTGTTTTATTTATTGTGTAAAAGCATTGAACTATACATATCATAACAAATTTTTATAACACTTCAAGGAATAGGAATCCAGAACACTTCATTGTACTCATATTAAACTCATATTAAACAGAGGACATTTGGAAGATGGCATTCAGGTAGATTTACCCGCCTGTAGCTCCTGCTGCCAGATCAGAAAATTAAGAGGTAAGGTGACTGAGATTGGGAGGCCAAATAGTAATATTAGAATCATGTGTATTAGGGTCTGATCCAGACCCCACCCCTTTATTGATTCTGACAAAGCACACCAAGAATGCACTGAAATGCTCTAGGTTCATTGCGGTGGGCTCGCAGGCTCTGGACTGAGCCTCTGCCAGTGTCCTAGTGCCATAGCAAGCAGCGATTACCACAGGTGACTGTCTAAATATGGTCAAAATCCCAGATATAAAGAGAACCTCTGAAAGCTAGTCACAAGACCCCATACCAGGTCTCCCTTACACTCATAGTCTATGAGTCAGAATCAGCGCAGGTAGCCATCGATTTGTAGCAATTGGAAAGAAGTCAGGACATCTACGTGAGTCAGATCAGTGTGGCAGAGCATTAGCTGGTAGCCATAGCCCAGGGGACAAATTCAGCTCCATGTGGCTGAAAAAGAAACAACCTCTTCGATAAGCTAGATCTGCTCCCCCAGGGAACAGCGTAACAGCCCCAAAATCAGAGCACACCACAAGCTCAATATAAAAAAGAGAAAAAATAGTTTCTCAGTAAAAACTGCAAATCCCAGGCTCATTGTTTAACTCCAAGACAAACCTGCAGAATAGGTTCTTTAACACACATGCACATAATAAGGGAGGCAGAGCTAAGGAATGCCAGAAGTTAGTTACAGAACACAGAGGCTTTCAAAATAGGAAAGAACTTCTGGAGCAAGCACCAGTCTCAGAATAATTTCACTGACCACAAATGCAGAGCCCATAGCAAGGGGGCCAATTTAATTTAGCACAATTACAGTTGGCCAGGAAAAAAACCCAACATAAAACCCAAACTTCTGAGTTATTGAGGCATGAGCATTCTTAAGACAAGCTAGGGTAACTCCACAAGCCCAAAGGGGTGAGCTACTATCTGCCCTCAGTGGTCTTACACACTGGGGAGGTCCTGCCTGTCCTTCACATAGCTGTGGGATCTCCTGCTTGACCTGGGGCCCTACACATGGCTGAAGAAACTTCCCCCACCCCACCTGCTGCACTGTTGCATATAGCACAAGGCAGCTACACCAGTGATCTCCAGCACTCAACACTGCTGTGGGAACCGCTGCCTGGCCCCAGTTGTGATCTTTTCTGTGGGGCTAAATCTGCCCAACATCTGGGGAAACTTACACCAAGCGGGTGCACCACCCTGCTACCTTGAGGCAGAGTTAGAAGTCCTCCAGCCCAATGGTTGGGCAAACAGTGCTTAGGTATCTCCTTACTTACTATTCTTTTTCTTCTCTGTTTCTTCTCTCTACCTTCTCTTTTTCCCACCTGAGTCAAACTCAGCGGGCTCAGTTTTGTTTTTTATATTTCTAGTTTTTCTTCCTTTTTTCTTCTTCTCTCCCTCCCTTTCCTCTCACATGCTACTTCTGGATTCCAGGCCACAACACTTCCCCTAGGGCAACTCCATTTAAACATCCCGGAACCTCCAGCCAGTCCTCTGTGGAAATGCTGCACAAAGCACAAGCAGCCCTCTCCAGGGTTCCAACCTGCAGCGGAAACCCCTGCCTGGCCTCCGCAGTGATCAAAAGCATGGTATTGGGTTCGGCTATCCCTTTATCTATCTATTTATTTTTCTTTCCTTCTTTGACGTTTTATTCTTCTTCTATCTCTTCTCTTTCCCACCACAGTCTCAGCAGGATGTTTTTTTTTCTGTTGTTCTTTTCTCTGTTTTTATATATTTTTTGTCTTTGCTATTTTTGTGTGTGTTCATTTTTTTAAAATTTCTGGTCTTGTCTTTGTTTTCTCCTTTCTCTCTTTTCTTCTCTTTCCCCTCTCTTTCCTTTCACAAGCCACTACTGCCTCCAGGCCACTCCCTACCACCTAGGGCAACTCTGACTGCCCAGTTGGGGGAGCTCCCATTTTCCCTTATTTACTTTACATTCGGCTAGGGAAGTCATATCTGTCCTCCAGTGAATCCCAAATGGATGGGGATCTCCCCTACAAAAGGCTAGAGGTACTCCCACCTACACCTCAAGGACCTACAAGTGACTGGAGGAAAGCTTGTCCATGATTTGTGGTGCTCCTTGCTGTTGCAGGAAAATTCATCCAACCTCCATGGTGATCTCTTCAATTAGGGTAATTCCACCTGCCACCATGGTGCTCTACAACAAGGGGGGTACATCCTCCTGCCCTCCATGGCACTCCAGTTGCACAGGGAAGCACCACATCTCATCCGAGGGTCTCCAAGCCCTGTGAGACCCAACACCACGGCTTCCTGGGTGATTAGCAAGTGAAGTGCCATCCTCATGGGCCCACAAACACCCGACCAGTGTCCTGCATGAGGACTATTCAACTAACATTCCAAATAATGGAATACTGGTTGTCTAGGGTAAAAGTGAAACCACAGGAAGATACAACAATAGCCTGAATCCACAATGCAGCTACCTGCGGGTAGTTTGAAAAACCACTCATATGAGTTTCTCCAAGAGAGGACCCAGTGCTCTTTATCCCTGGAAGATGTTGTCTGGCTCCTGTTAAACAACATGCAAAAAGCAACCAGCCCCAACAGCCTCAAAGAAAAAGCAGGAGAAACAGAAGACAATGGCAGAAGAAATCATAAACCTAACAAAGTGCATAGAAGAAGGAGAGAGTGAACTGCCACAGAAAGAAATCTTTAGAATGCTGCTGGAAGCCATATAGGATATGAGGGAAGCAATACAGAAAAAAGGATGAAATTATACAGGAGGTAAAAGCCATACACCCAGGGAAATACAAGAGCTAAGGGATGAAATAACAAAATCCAGTAACAAGTTAACAGACTTTGCCACAGACTTGAGGATGCAGAGGATTTCACCAGTGACCTAGAGGATAATGAAGCAGACTTCAAAAAATGGGAAAGGCAGTCAAATAAGGCAATCAGAGAAGCTGATGAAAACCTGAGAGCCATGTCTGATGCTATGAATGGGAGCAATATTAGAATAATTTTACTACCAGAACAAGACACAACAAAGAGTCAACAGCGAAAATAGCAAAGGAAATCGTAGGGGAAAACATCCCCAGCTTAATAAAGGAAAACCATGCAATCATTCAGGAGGCAAAAAAGAACACCAGTCAGACGGAAACTCAAGAAGATATCACCAAGATACATAATAGTTAAATTATCCAAATATGAGGAAAAGGAGACAATCATAAGAGCATGTAAGGAAAAACAAATAGTCACTTATAAAGGTACCCAAATAAGAACATGTTCTATCAGTAGACACCATGAACAAGAGGAGGGTGTAGAGTAGCACATTCCAATAATTGAAGGCAAATAACACAGACCCAAGAATACTATATCCAGTCACACTGCCAATTAAAATAGATGGAGAACTAAGAGCCTTCCCAGAGAAGGAAAAACTCAAAGAATAGGTAAAAATAAGCAAGCCCTTCAAAAAATCCTTGTCGACCTAGTATGGGCAGATTATCAACACTCACTGAGCATAAATAAGTGACTTTCACATAGAACAACTCCACTGAGAGGGTTTCAAAGAGAAAACAAACCCCAAGAAAATATTAGCTCAAAGGTAGAAAGAAGGCAAGAATAAAACACACACACACAACGCAAACTGATAAGATAGCTAGGTAGGAAAACATCCAACATAAAAGGTACAAGATGACACCACAGAGTCCACAGATGACTGTAATAGCACTGAATATCAATGAATTGAACTCAGACATTAAAAGGCCGAGGCTAGCAGACTGGCTGGGAAAACAGCCCATCAGATCTGCTGCCTATAGTATACACATCTCAAGCTTATAGACAAAAACAGGCTGAGAACTAAAGGTTGGAGAAAAAGATACCAAACAAATGACAATTCAAAAAAAGTTTGGGTAGCAATCTTAATCTCTGACAAAATTGATCTCAAGATGCAAGTCATAACAAGTGACAAGGAGGGGCACTATATAATACTCATGGGAACAGTAGACCTAGAGCTAGTGAACATAATAAATATATGTGTGCCCAATGAGAGATCCACGAAATTCGTAAACCTAACACCCCAAAAGATGAAAAGGAAATCACAGGCTCAACAATTATATTAGGTGACTTTAATACACCACTCTCTGAAAGAGACATCACAGGGAATGAAACCGAAGCAAGCTACAGATCTAAACAGCACAGTTGCACGACTTGACCTGATAGATATCCTCAGAGCTTTCCACCCAAATTAAAAATTTCACATTCTTTCAATCCACATGGCACATACTAGAAGACCACATGCTGGAACACAAGTGGAACCTGAGTAAATTCAAGCACATAGAGATTACACAGATTTCTCTCTCTCACCGTTATGCCACAAAGTTAGACATCAACTAAAGGATGGTGAAGGAAACAAGGGTAAACGACTGGAGGATGAATAACTCCCTATTGCAAAAGGATTGAGTATTGGCCCACATCAGAAATGAAATCAGGAAGTTTCTAGAAACCAATGAGAATGGAAATACGTTGTACCAAAACATTGCAAAGGCATTCATCAGAGGAAGTTTGAGAGCAATAAATGCACACATGAAAAAGAAGAGAGACTTATGATTGATATGCTGGCACAAAACTTACACCAATTATAGAAGAATCAACAAGACAATCCTCCTAATAGTAAAATGAAAGAAATAATAAAAATCAGGATTCAGATTCAGGAGATGGAAAAAAAGAAAACTATGGAAAAAACTAATGCAGCTAAAACTTGGTCCTTTAAAGGATTAACAGAATATATGAACCGCTAGGAAACCTGAGCAGAGAAAGGAAGGAACAAATTTTAATAGCAAGGAAGAGGTATGAGACAGGGGACATTACAATGCACCCTAATGAAATCAAAAAGATAATTACACAGTATTATGAAGATCTGTACTCTAATGAATTCCACAACTTGGAAGACAGGGACAAATACTTGGAAAAACAATCCCTTCCTAGACTATCCCAGATGGACTTGAAGAATCACAACAGACCCATAGCAAAAGAAAAATTAGACAAGGTTATCAAAGTATAACACCCCCCCCAAAAAAAAATCCCTTCAAACCAAATGGTTTCACAGGAGAATTCTATGAAGCAGTCAGGGAAGAACTGACACTAATCCTACACAACTAGTCCAGAACATAGAAAAAGATAGAACACTCCCAAACATTCTATCAAGAAAGTATAACTCTGATACCTAAAGCAGGCAATGATCCTACAAGAATTGAGAACTACACACTAATATCCCTAATGAACATCAATGCAAAAATCCTTAACAAAATACTGGCCAAAAGAATACAAAAGCATATAAAAAATATTTCATCATGACCAAGTGGGATTCATGTCAGGGGTGCAAGGGTGGTTCAATCTACGAAAGACCATTAATATCATTCACCACATTGACATGAAAAATTATAAGACCCACATGATAATATCGATAGATGCAGAAAAAGCATTCAACAGCACCCAACACCCATTCCTGTTTAAGACAATCAAGAAGTTAGGAGTAGAAAGAAAATAACTCAATATTATAAAAGCTATATATGAAAAACCAACAGCCAATGTGGTAATCAATGGAGAAAAGATGAAAACAATTTCACTGAAAAAGTGGCCCAGAAAAGATGCTCCTTGTCCCCACTCCTAGTTAACAGCATACTATGGGTCCTACCTAAAACATAAGACAAAGAAAAGATATCAAAGGTATAGGAAGGGGAAAGAGAAAAAATAATTTTAAATAAGACCTGGGTGAGGGGAGCAGGGAACTAACCCACTCAAGGGGAGGGGTTTGTTTATATCTCCACAGGAGATGGAGAAACCAGGCATTAAACCAATGTGCCAAGATGTAAATACAACATACTGGCATGTACCAGGGAACCAATGGAGAGGTCTGTGGGGCTGGTCCCAATCCAGACTATGTGGAACCTGCACTCTTCAGCAGAATGCACTTCAGGGGACAGTACTGAAGCTGCAGCTTAGTTTAGAGGGAGACTTCAGATTAGAGCATACAGGACAAACAAACAAGGATCAAGAGGAAGGGGAATACATCCTGGCCCAAGGAGCCTCAAGGACGATATTCCTGCTCAGAGCAGACAATGCACAGAGAGGATCATCCTGCCTGCCCCACAATGAGACAGGACATCCCTCACTGAACCTTAGTGCTACGAGGGACAACACTGGAGACACAGTGAGGGAACTGTGCCCAATCTGACCCCACCGCCCTGGGGTGAAACTCTAAAGGTATGCAACAGTACAGCAAGAGGAGCAAAGTCATGAATTCCCCGGGGAATACCAAAAATAGACTTTGGAGACAAAGTGTGGCACTTGTAAAGGCCAACAAACAGACCTTGAACTATTTATAGGCTTTTCCATTTTTGTCAGTGGCTCTCTTTTTGTTGTTGCTATTTTGTTTTGGTTGTTATTGTTTTGTTTGTTTTGACTTTCTTTGTTATTTTTTGACTTTGCCTGGTTTTTGCGCTTATCAATGTTTCTGCATGTCTATCTAGATTAGCTATACTGGATAAATAATTTGGAACAATGGCTCCGGGGGGATATGGGAGAAGGGGAGGTGGGAGAAAGGAAGGTGGTGGGGTGAAGCAACCCAGCGACAAGGGAACAAGTGAACTAAAATAAATGGAGAAAAGGGCATAGGGTGTCTAGTGGGGCTTAATCAAGGGCCATAGGGCAGTAAGAAATTATTAAATCCAAATGAAGGCTGAACATGATGGTGACACAGAGGGAATTAAAATGCAATAGAGGAAAGAAACAGGAGGCAAAAGATATTTATGGAGATCTAAACAGAGGCAGTGCATATATAAAGCTATGTATATATAATGAGAGGGGACTATATCTGTGTACTTATATCTATATGCTAAGAATTAAGCTTGCAGATGGACATTTTGCCTCAACTCAAATACTCTTTCGACACACGAGCACCTTGTTCTAACAATCCAGAAATCTGTGATGCTCACCTTCCCAACACAATTGCTGAAGAAAAAATGGGTGCATATGCAAATGTGGTGAATAAAGCTGATGGTGTCCAGACATTGAAAGATGTAGCACCTGGGGTCTTGAAGATAAACAAGTGACCATCTAGCTGAGAAGTAATAAAGCCCACTAACCTGTGTGATCATGAGATGTTTATGAGATCAGGTATCAGGTCTCTAAGATCCAGAACAAAATCAAATCCAACATGAATGGGTTGGGGCGAGTGTGTGGAGAAGAGACCCAAAGTCCATCTGTAGACAATTGGATATCCCCTCACAGAAGGGTCACAAGGAAGAGATGAGGCAGTCAGGGTGCAGTATAGCACTGATGAAGCACACAACTTTCCTCTAGTTCTTTAATGCTTCCTTCCCCCTCTATCATGACCTCAATTCTACCTTACAAATCAGATTAGACCAGAACATGCACACTGCTACAGATAAGAACCCACAACACAGGGAATCCAGGATAAATTAATCCCTCATGTCCAACAATGAGAAGAGAGAGACCAGGAGGGTAAGGGGAAGGTGGAGGAGAAAGGGAGAATCAATCACAAGGATCAATATATAAAGCCCTTCAAGAGGGAGGAGCAATGGAAAAGTGGGTGAATGGTGACAGAGGATGACGTAAGATATGACAATAATAATCTATAACTTATCAAGGGTTTGTGAGAGAGGGCGGGTGAAGAGAGGGAGGAGGGAGGGAGGGGGAAATTGAGGAGTTGATATCAAGGGCTCAAGTAGAAAGAAAATGCTTTGAAAAAGATAATATCAGCATATGTGTAAATGTGTTTGACACAATGGATGAATGTATGGACTGTGATAAGAGATGCAAGAGCCCACAATAAAAGTATTTGATAAAAATAAATAAACTTTACCAAGACAGAGACAATCATTCGAGCAGAGCAAAGGAGAGGGCTACTGCATGGCTTACAATCAGGGAAAGTCTAAATCAGGACTGTATCCGTTCACCAAATGTATTCACTCTGTATGCTAAACAAATGTTTGGAGAGACTGGACTATATGGAGGATACAGTGGCATCCTTATCGGAGGAAGATTCATTAGCAATCTGATACATAGATGCCACATCTTTGCTCCTGAAAGTGAGGATGGTTTGAAGCTTTATCTGATGAAGATCAAAGACTACAGACTTCAGTGTGGATCGCAACTCTAGGTAAAGAACATAAAATCTTACAACTGGACCAGTTGATAACATCATGTTAAGTGGAGAAAGGGTTTAAGTTGTCAAGGATCTTGTTTTACTCAGATCCAGAGTTAATACTAATGGAAGTACCTGTCAACCAAAATCAAGCAAGTATTGCTTTGAACAAGGGTACTGCACAGGACATCTTTAAAGTGTTGAAGTGCAAGGATATTCCTTTATCTCACATACTTTAGCCACGTTATCAGGAAAGATCAGTCAGTGTAAAGCGGTTCACACTTGGCAAAATGGAGCTTCAGTGTTTTTGTTGGGTTTTTTTTGCCCTGTCTTGTTTTTGTGCTTTTCACATCTGCATGTCTATCTATTAAGATAGGAGGAAGAAATAATCCAGGGGAAAAACAATCAGACCGATGGTTCTAGGGAGACAAAGGAGAGGGAAAGGAAGTCAGTGTTAACAAACTTAGTGACAAGGAATCAACAAGTGCCCTACAATCGATGGTGAGGAGAGTGTAGGATGCCTGGTAGGGCTTGATCAAAGGCAATGTAACCGAGAGGAATTACTGAAAGATTAATGAAGGCCCAACATGATAGTGAGACAAGAAGAAAGGAAAAGGAATTAGAGGAAAGAACTATGAGACAAAGGGCATTTATAGAGGTCCAAATACAAAATATGTGCATATGTAAATATATTTATATTATGATAGGGAAATAGATCTATGTATATATGTTTATATGTTAAGTATCAAGGTAGCAGATGGACATTGGGCCTCTACTCGATAACTCCCTCAATGAAAGAACACTTTGTTTTAATAACCTGGCATTCTGTGATGCTCACCTTCCCAACATGATTGCTGAAGATAAAATGGGTACATAGAAAATGTGGTGAAGAAAATTGATGGTGCCTGGCTATCAAAAGATATAACATCTGGGGTCTAAAAGACTTGAAGATAAACAAGTGGCCATCCAGCTGAGAAGCAACAAAGCCCACATGGAAGAAGCACACCAGCTTGTGTGATCATGAGGTGTTGATGGAATCAGGTATCAGAAATCAAAGACCCAGACCAAAAAAATCACAACAATGTGAATGAGGGGGAGTGCAGAGTACAGACCCAAAGTCCATCTGTAGACAGTTGGACATCCACTTACAGAAGGGTCACAAGGAAGAGAAGAGCCAGTCAAGGTGCAATATAGCACCGTTGAAGCATACAACTTTCCTCTAGTTCGTTAATGCTTCCTCCCCTTCACTCTCATAATCCCAATTTTACCTTACAACTTCTGCTAGACCAGAGCATGCACACCGGTACAGACAGAGCTGGAAACACAAGGAATCCAGGACAGATAAACTCCTCAGGACCATTAATGAGATTCGCTATACTAGGAGGACAAGGGAAGGTGTGGGGAGAAGGGGGGTACTGATCACAGTGATCTACATATATTTTCTATTGCCCCTGGGGGATGGGCAATAGAAAAGTTGGTGAAGGGAGACATCAGTCAGTGTAATACATGAAAAATTTTTTTATAGATTATCAAGGGTTTGTGAGCGGGGAGAAAAAATGAGGAACTGATACCAAGGGCTCAAGTAGAAAGAAAATGCTTTGAAAATGATGATGGCAACACATGTACAAATGTGCTTGACACAATGTATGTATTATGTATTGTAATAGGAGCTGTATGAGCCCCCAATAAAATGATTTAAAAAAAAGAATAAGTCTCTCACTGGAATGAATTGGAACTGTGACCACACAATGGCTCAAATATAACAATTATGAGGCTGGTGCGGGACCCTGGGATCTACTCTGAATCAGAATTGATATGATAGCACTTAACAACAACGACAACATATATGGTAGCGATGAATGAAGATTCATATACTTATAGTTTTATTTGTTTACGTATCTTCACCCTTTTCAACATATGCTTATTTAAATTTTCTTTCATATGTTTCCAATAACCTGATGCTAATATGCATTATATCCTTTTTTTGTAATTGCTTGAATTAGACTTACAATTTTAAGTCTTTCTAACACTCATCGATCATATTAGTAAGGAAAATTAAAATATGAGGGAGTACCCCCCAAAATTGGAAAAAGCTTTGCTGCACTGAACTTTCTTAGTACGCATTTTTCCCACAAGATGAGCATCCCGCAACTCACTCTGAGTTAGTGTATTCAGTGGCATCTCCTGGAAACGTTTTTCTGTGGTCACAGTGAGTGAATATTTTTGCGAAAGCATTTTTGCTCAAACCTCATTTTTGCTGATGGTCAATTTAAGAGAACAATGTGCAGCTGTTAAAATTTGTTTCCCGATTGAGAAAAATGTTGCAGAAACTGTTGTGATGTTGAACAGAGCTTACAAGGACAGTGCTATAGGACAAACTCAAGTGTACCTTGGGTTTTCTCATTTCAAAAAGGTGAAATGTCTATTGATGATTGCATCAGTCTGGGTAGACTAGAGAAACAAATTCAGAGAGACACTTATGTGCGTATAAGAAAGAGTTTTATGTACAAGAGCAATTGAATATTGGGAAAACATCCCAGCCCAGTCCAGACCAAATCCTTAAGTCTGATATTATCCCATATGTCCCATACCAATCTATAAATTCCTCCTCAGACTCACACAACACATGGACTGATCCCGAAGTCAGGACGATCACAGACCTGTGGGTGGAAAGTCTTGCAGATCCAGTGGCAGTGGAAGCATCTCAGTGCTGGCAGGGGTGTCCCCGGGGTTCCCTCAGCTCTGGGACACTGCTGCCATCAGCCTCTCTCCATGTGTCTTCTCAACAAGGATGTATCCAGGGAGTGAACGTGTGCCCCACCTCATGCGACATATTTATCTCCTTAGTGCCTCCAAATGAGGTCATCAAGCTGCCTTCTGATTGACAAACCCAACTCCACCCCTTCACTTTCATATCCTAAATTGACACCAGATTGTGTAACTACACAATGACACACATCAACCAGGACATCGGTCAACTTTCTGAATCGACAAAAATGTTGACTCATAGTGCATTTGGAGTTTATTCTACTAGGTTAGACTGTTAATCAAGCTTTCTCTTTAGGGGTTCTGCAAAGATAGTGTAACAGTGTGGGGGGAAAAGGCCTGATTTGTGGCAGATAGGGCACTGGTTTTGCCACCATGACAATGCACCTGCCCATCTACCCATCTCGGTGAGTCAGTTTTAGCAACCAACAGCATGCTTCTCCTGCTCCCATGCACTTTACTCACCTGACCTTGATCCATGAGGTTTCATGTTGTTTCTTTGAATGAAGACGAACATGAAAGGGCAGTGATTTGATGATATGGAAGGGGTGAAGAAAAAAATGGGGGTGGTGCTGTCAGCCGTCCAAAGAGATGAGTTTAGAAAATGTTTCCAAGAACAGAATTGCACATTTGACAAATGTATTAAGTGTAATGGAGAGTCCTTTGAAGGTGATAGGTTGTTTTGTAAAAATATTTAAATATATATCTTTGACCAAAAAAATCCTGTTTTCTTATGGGTAACCCTTTGTATGCTTTACTATCCCAAATTAAAATATGCCTTATGATCCCAAATGAAAATTAAAGCCATCTGCTTCATCCATAGTATACCTCACCTAAATGTTTTGCAAATTTTTGAAATTTGAGTCAATAATAAGAAAAAACAGCCTTAGCCCCTCTTTAATCTTTGGCTGAGGATCATATGTTGGGGACCATGTCATCAACAAAGGAACATCCTTTTACACAAGGGGCGTTCTCAAAAAGGAATTTGTCTTGTTTGTCCCTGAATTTTGTCTCAATTTCATAATGGTTAGCAAATGAGCTTCGCTCCCTTTGGTGGGTCAGAGGCAGACTATTAAAATATGGTTTTATCTTTCTCATTCTATAAATTTTCTGCAGAACCCTTAAGGGCCAAATTTAGAAACGTAGATAAACCAGATGTGCTCACAAAATTGAATGCATACCTGTGCTGAGAACTGGAAGGGAAAAAAAGAGGAATGTTTCCCCATCGCCCTGCGTTCTGACTTCCTAGTGTTGCCTGGAATGGTCCCATCAGGCAAAGTCTCTCCCTCATCATCTAAGCAGGCTGCAGCACCAGCTTTGGGAACGTTAGCGATGCGGCCTTTGCAGAGACGCACAAGTGGCCTTATGTCAACTTCAAATGAAATCATAACAAAGACAACATTCATAAATTGATAGAAATTATACGGCATCAACTGAGATACAAGAATGTTATCCCCGCATTTGTATATTCTTGTCTCCCTGTCTATAAACATATGTTTGCACATGCTGTGTATTGATAGATTAACATATAAAATTACAACATTGCATTTGCAACACTGTAGTTAAGGTTGCCTTCACATTTCTATTTCAGAGGTTTTATAGCTGAACCATAAACATCCTTTCTGGGTCGAAACATGGCTTATAGTGCAAAGTGAGACGTGCGTTCATCTTTATCTTAAATATGGGGAAATATCACTTAGGTTTTAGCAGACAAAATAAATATTGCTTTTTATGATAAAAATGCGTAGGTCAAAATTTCTAATAGACAACGCTTGTAAATAGGGAATAATTAGGATATCTGTTTTCTATTTTTTCCTTGCCACTTTACTACGTCAGAAAGGAGTATATGTTTGTTTTTTGCACTAATGATAATCTTTAAAGTATCATTTGAAGTCAAAAAGATCCATTGATGAAATTTCAAATTAAAATATTTTTAAAGTGCAGAAACATTATAAGAAAACTTTTCTGCCCTTGGTGAAATAGATACATCTTGAATGTAACAAAACTGACTTACAGTTACTATCTAAATGATGCTAATAAAATAATGAAGACTACTAAGCAAACATTACCAATCATTTAAAAATATTTTATAGCAAAAGTGTTATTCAAATTTTTCAAGATTATTAAAATTATTTTTTAACGAAAGGAGCATAACCTTCTGTTTGAGAATCCCTCAGGCTGTAGTGGTGCTACTAAGTGGTGCCGCTAAGCACAAGGTCAGCACCAGCTGCCCCAAGGGTGGAATAGGGGACTTTCCAGCCCCATAAAGAGTCCCTGTCCCAGACACCCGCGGGAGCGGGTCTCCTCTGTCTGATAAGGTTGCAAGGAGCCATAGTGGACCAAACCACAGAAAATCGTCTACTTTGAAATCACAGTTTTTTTAAATTCATAAATTTGGAACACAAATATTTCACAAGTCAAACATACACTGAGGAACTGATTTCCTCTAAATAATGAACATTTTTATTATTCTGAGCATGATGTTTTATAAACAGAAAGCTTGGGTCTTTGCTTGCAAAATCCCTATTTTAATTTTTTAGGAAAAATCCTTTTTTTAATAAAATTTTTCTATAAAAGTAATGGGTTACAATAAGGAAAATGATTAAAACCTCATAATGCATTATTTTTGTTAGTAATTAAAACATATATTTCAGTTACTTTTTATACATTCAGTTACTTTTTAATACATTCATATTTAAAACTCAGATTAAGAAATATAGACTCAAATATGTTGGGTGTTTGCACTGTGATTTTGCAAATAGGTCGGGACATTCAGTGATCTTACTATGCTCTATTTTAACTGTGCAAATATGCATGCATTGTGTGCATATAGAGAGGCATACAGGATGACATCAATAAGCAATTTTCCAGAGTGAGGAATAGTGACTTTGGACTTCTCTCTGAGTGTTCCAAGATATGCATCCCACCCCAAAAGGGCTCAGTGTTCTTTTTTATTAACTTCCACAGCTGTGAGCTGTGAAGTTACATGAGCTTCGCAGCCCTGGAGCCTACAGTGTCTATCATTTAGTGTTCTCTCCGCACTTCACCACTCATTTGGACTTGCTTCCACTTCACTGTCTAGGAGCAAATGCTTCTTGTCACCTTTCCCTGAAGACTACATCAGGGTAAGTCACTCACCACTCACGAGGGAAAGGCAGTGATGAGGAAGAAGCAATAATATTAACACAGAGCAGAAAGCTTACCTTATTCAAAATTACAGACCAAGATGTATATCTTGTTCAATAAAGTATGCAATAACAATTCTGTTGTTTTTCTTAGGAAAACAAAACAACCAAACAACCCTCTTTCCTCAAGATAGCATCCGTTCTCAGATACAAACATCTGCAAAATTGGCACATCCATATTCTGGATTTATCAGCAGGAAAACTAGGTGGTTTCTTGAATATGTACTCTTCACTCAGTAAGGTATGCATTAATGAGAAGGGAGAATGTCTTTAACAAACCTAATACACCTTGAATTATTAGAGAATAAATGCTTTTAAGTTATTCTTTCACTTTCATTTATGTATATTTTGAGATCAATATATTTCTGAAAGTTGGTGGCTGAATCCAGTCTCTGAAAATATGAATTGATGAGGACGAACTTTCTAAGATGTAAGCTAAATAACAGTTAAGCATTGTCTTAGTTGAGGACAGCACTTGAACCAGACACTGTGTTGAACAAGGTGCCTGGCATAGGTACTTGGTTCTATGGAGCGATGAAGAATAAATGCACAAATGTAGTCAAGAGAAAGGTAGACACTTTATACAAATTAGTTTCTGGCACATATTCCTGGGGCTCAGTATTTCCGTGACATTGCAAAAATGAACAGTGTGTGGATATAGTTTTCTAGCTTTCCATGCTGGCTCTTGCACTGATACTTAGAGCTAGTTAGGCTATTATTTTTGGACAAATTATATAGAGGGAATGATACGAACATAAAGGTTTTGTATTCACCCTAGTTTGTGCTGAGGATAGCTCAGAAACTTAAAATCTTTGCATCCGTGATGGTGAATGTTTAATTCATTAAGAATATAATTGGAGACAAGCTATATATATGAAATGTTATAATGTAGCATGTCTCCTACCAGAGTGGGCATTATTTACAAACATTCCGTTACTTTTTGAAAAGTCTTTGAGTCTACTGTACTATGTCACCGCCTCCATCTTTAGCTGTAACATTGAGAGTTTGAGATGGCATAGATACATGACACAGTTATAGGTTTACATCTTACTATGATTTCCAAGGAAAACAATCATCTGGCATCCACATAATTCAATTACCATCACATTTTGGCTGCATTTCAAAATGATTGCCTAATTGTCTACTGTTTTTGCATTTATTCTCTAGCTCCTAATTATACCAACCTGTTGACCACAAATACATATACTTCATGTATTTTTTTAAATCATGATACAACCATTGTCTTTTCAGTCAAAGCTACAAAAGCCAGCGTTAGTCTGTGTATCAACAACACAACCATCATCTCCCATTCTTGCATGACCGCCTATCATTCTTTGTCATATTTATACTACAATAACTCCTCTACTTACTACCTCCACCATCTTGAATTTACAAGGATCAGTTTGCATGCCTTAACAAACAGAGTGTGTATTTTCCAAGCATTTCTCTACTTATACTTGTTACTAGTTGGTTTCCACTCATAGAGATCCTTTGTACAGCAGAAAAAAACGCTGTCCAATCCTGTGTGTGCCAAACTCAAAATCATTGTGATGTTTGGGTGCACTGTTGCAGCCACTATGTCAACCCATCTCATCCCACTTTCTTAATTTTACTCACACTCCACTTTTTGGAGCATGATGACCTCTTCTATGGCCTTGTCTCCTCATTCCCATTTGTAAGAAGCATCCTGGATGCACTTCTTCCAAGACAGATTTACTTGTCCTTTTGGCACCGGGGGACTTTCAGTATGCTTTGACAGCAACAAAATTCAAACCCATCCATTATTTGCTGTCTTGCTTTATTCATTCTGTAACTTTTATCTGCATATGAGATGATTGTAAATATGAGGCACCTTAGTCCTCCTAGTGACTTTAAGGAGGTTTTCTGCCTCAGATTATCCCAATGAAATGTCATTTGATTTCCTGGTTGCTGCTTCCATAAGCATTGATTGTGGATCCAAGGAAAATTAAATTCCAATAACTTCAGTCTTTTCTCCATTTATCATGATGTTTTCTATGTATACATACAAGCAGAAAATCCAGAGGTGACTGATCACTAAGAGGCACTCAGACTTATTGGTATTTTTTTTAGCAAAGTAGGTCAGAACAATTGTTCACAATTCATTCTAATGCTTTATTTATTATTTTATTGAATATCCTTAGACAACAATCTATCTAACTTGGAATGTCTAGGTTTAGATTTAGCCACATTAAAGGAAGTTTCAGACTATACTACATAATCAGACCTCGGAACGAAGTGCTCAGATTTGATCTCCTTTGCCTCAGCTCTGGGAAGGAGGACCATTGCTACTCAGTGTCAAACTGCTTGTCTGGGGCAGATAAATTCCAGAATCTAGTAAAGGAAAGAAGACTATGTTTGGAAAGGAACTTAGATGCCTTAAAATAAATCTGGAAGTGCTTAAAAATCTCTGAGGAGTTAAAAAAAAGTCTGGATGTGTTTTCTCAAATAACTATTTAAAGCATATTAGAGTTTTTTAATTGCACTGGGGACTTTTCAAAGCATATCAGGACAAAACAGTAGAGTATAGGCCCCAATATGCTAATTAATAGATAGCTAGACCCCTGAAATAAACCTGCAACACTCCATTAATCAGGCAGTAATTGAATTGGCACAGTGCTTTTGTGCAAACTACATGATAATTGAAAAACCAAACCTGGCAGCAGTGAGGCTAAGGTTCTCCACACTGGCACGTAGTGGGGCCTCATGTTTATAGTTGTCAGAGGGCAGTTGGCTGTAATGTGAAGTGACTCGGGGAGGGAGAATGCTGGGTTACTCTCTGAGGCCAATATACCTCTGTTTCATGCTAAGATGTCTTTTAGGTGTGAGAGATTCAATGGCCACAAGCATAACCCCATGGAAATACAAGTAATGGTTAATATGCTTTTCTCTGTTACCTAAAGACATCTGCCAATTAATGTGATTATAAAATAATAGTGAGGAACAGATGTTTCATTTGCTAATTTTATATCTGACTGTTTGAAAACTAACTACCTGGGGATTTAACTGGCAAATACTACTTTGCTGATGAAAAAAGAAACAATGCATGAATTTCTCCCACGCAGCTGATGGGGTGTAATTCAGGATATTGGTTGCCCATAGCCAGAGCTCAGTGAGAGGGAGACTGATTGCATCTAAATGAAGAGAAGAAAAATAGCATTTTAAGCCTTTTTACTACAAACAAAACATTAAACATATTGCTACCAAAAACGGCTGTTGCAATAAAAGTGTTTAGCCTGTCATACTGTGATGATGGGTTGGGAGGGGGGAGAAATATGTGGATGGGTTAAATGAGAATTGACATGAGCCTTTCTATCTAGAAATGTAAAATACATCATCTGGGGAACACGTGAACACTTTTATCTATATGTCCGGTCCTTTCATAAGGTGAAGAATAAGAAACTTGAAATCATGGTGCAAGAGTTTTCCTTCCTGTCTGTGAGCATCTGGAGAGAAGTATTTTAAGGGCTCTATTAAACTCTTTTTGCTTCTCAATGAAGGTGATTGTACTGTAAAATATACATGAAATAGGTTTCTCAGGCCAGATTCTTCTTCTTCTTTTAGGTTCGGTGGTAATATTTATTTAATTGGAGAAAAGTGATTACATGACTGGGTGAAATGCTGTTTTTCTTCTCTTAAAGGCTTGAAGGTAAACAAGCGACCATCTAGTAGAGAAGTAACAAACCCACAGGGAAGAAGCACATCAGCCTATGTGATCACGAGGTGTCGAAGGGATAAGTTAACAAGCATCAGAAGACACCAAACAAACAGACAAATAAAAACATATTGTTGAGAATGAGGGGGATCAGAGCAGAGCCCCAAAACCCATCTGTAGACAATGGGACATCCCCTCACAGAAGGGTCACAAGGAAGAGATGAGTCAAGCACTGTGCAGTATAGCACAGATGAAACACAATTCCTTTGGTCCCTCGAAGCTTCCTCGCCCCCCACTATCATGATTCCAATCCTGCCCTTCACTGCGGGGGTAGAGTGGGGCATGTACACAGGCAAAGATAAGAGGTGAGCATACATGGATCCAGGTCAGATAAACCCCTCAGGAATAGAAATTGGAGTAGCAATGCCAGGAGGGTAGGGCGAAGGGGAGAGAGGAGGGAGCAAGAAACCTCCAGGGAAGGGAGGCAGCGATGGGTCTAAGATATGAAAATAATAATAATTTATAATTTATAAGAGCTCATGAGGGTGGGATGGAGGGTGTCTAAAAAGAGGAGCTGATACCAAGGGCTCCAATAGAAAGTAAATGTTTAGAAAAATAATGATGGCAACATATGTAGAAATATGCTTGATACAACTGATGTATGGATTGTGATAAGAGGTATAAGAGCCACCAATAAAATGATCTTTAAAAAATTTGTAACATCCTTGCGTTTCAACACTTTAAGGAGGTCTGAGGCAGCAGAACAGCCCAAATGCAATGTGTCTGATCTCTTCATTGTTGCTTCCATGAACATTGATCTTGGATCCAAGCAAAAAGAAATTCTTGACAACTTCAATCTTCTATCTGTTCACCGTGATATTACCTACTTGTTTAGTTGTGAGGATTTTGTTTTCTTTATATTGAAGCACACAATCCTTGACCTTTGTCAGCAAGTGTTTCAAGCCTTCCTCACTTCCAGCAAGCAGGGCTGTGTTGTCTACACATTGCAAGTTGTTAATAAACTTTCCTCTAAGCCCGAAGCCTCGTTCTTCATACAACACAACTTTGCAGATGCACACATCATGCTCACTTTCTGCTTCATGGAGTGTAACTACAGAAGTAAAATATATATTTTAACTGAAAAATATTGGATTATTCATTAACAAACAAAAAATTGAATTTAATGAAGGTATTACCATATATGTTTTGGCATTACCATAATTGTGTGAAATTACAGCTGCAGCTATTTGATTTTGTTTCTTTTTATTTTATTTTTAGGTAGAGATGAAGAAGGGACGTGATTCTTTATGATGAAGGGATAACCCTGTTTTTCAGACTAGAATAACATTCTTCTATATGGCAATAAAGCAAGCAAAAATAGTTCTACAGTATTAAGTCTAACTAACTATTCTCCTATTTGACATTAGTGAGTTCTAGTAGCACTGTGATGTAAGCATAAGGTTACAGCTAACTGTAAGGGTCTCGGTTCAACTAACTTTGCAAAAACTTGGAATGTGACTGTGCTACTTCAAAACATTTAAAATAAAAGTTTAACTGATATGCAGTCATTGTGCTCAAAATATTCCCTTGTTCAAGAGACAAGTACCTTATAAAGCTACCATGCATTCACATTCCTGTAAAGAATTCTTAAAAGTACTTATGGATATTTTGAAGTATATCAATATTTAGTTACTTTAGTGTCCCGAGTGTGCTATAGAAAAATACAGCGAAATTGGCTTTGAAAATGAGAAAATGTATTGGCTTAAATTCTGAGAAGTCCAAGTCAAGGTATTGACCACACTGATTTATTCAAGGACTTAGATAGAAAAACGGTTCCATGCCTGTTTCCTACCTTTTAGTGATTCCCAGATATTGTTGACATTTCAGGAATTGCATCTATCTGCACAGTCATGTCCTTTTTATCAATCTATCATTGCCTATTTTCTTTTATAAGATAGCGCTGGGCTGGGATTAGGGACCACCTTGTTTAGAAGACCGTATTCCCAAGCATGGTTACATTCAAAGCTAACAGGCATTAGTGTTTTAACCTATCTTTGGGGAGGGCAAAATTTAACTTATAGCAATACTTTCATTTTTTTAATGCCACAATCTGAATATCATTAAACTATACAAAGTCTATTAGAATAGCACACAGCTGCTATGATCACATGATTTATCAGAAGTCACAATTTTAAAAAGAAGCCGAGAAACCTACCCAGGACATGTTCAACAAGCAGTGTAATTAAATTAAGCATTTTACTTGTAGGCTGATACACAGAAATTCTATACGTGGAGAGTCGGGCCTGCTTTAAAACTTAGTGACGCATCGGGGGTATTTTCTGGAGCTATCTTATTTCTTCTAATCATTGTCCCCTTTCACTAGAGAATTTCTCATTATTAAGCAACATATGGATGAAACATTTTTTTTCAGTAATCATGTCTAAGCAAAGTAATCATTCTCTCATTAACCAATTATACTTCAGAATCAAATGGAACAGACATAGTTGCTAAGACAATTTACTTTAAATAACCCCATGGAATCAGATGTCATAGAGCTCATGTTCCAATGGTTTAATGCAAAGATCACAGTGTAGATCACAAAAGTGGTTTCTTTTGGTGAGGGTACTGACAATATGTGATCCCAGGAAATCAGCTAGAGATGGAAGGAGTCCTAGGACTTTTGGAAGACACGAAGATAAAAGAGTAATGCAGTTTAGTTATGTGCTGAAATCTTTAATCAGTTCATCCAAGGGGCTTTTATTTCCTGTATCATCAAAAGTCTGTGATTTATCACAGGTCTACTGTTTTCTAGGAGCTGTGGTATAAGCAGTCTGACCAAAGCCATAAAGAGTGAGCGCTATGCCCAGACATGTTTTTGAGAAGAGTCTATCACTGTGGATGGAAAAGGTAGATTATCTCAGAATTTCTTGACCTCCTGAGTTGTGAAGGGCAACCCAAAAGATTACAATAAAAGAAAACATCTTCAGAGTACCCGAGTTAAAAATCCAGTTCAGTTTTGTTTCCTTACTGCATCATTTTAATGTATTTTGCTCCATGCTATTATTTGTGACTTTTTGCATAGCATTCTAAAAGTGGCTGACTTTGAAACAAGATTTTTATAGCACTTAGTCTATTTCTCTCTCTGATGGACTTTATAGGAATATGAATTGACGATTCTTCTTTTGCAGTTTCTAACTTTGTTGGCTTTAAAAAGCCAAACAGGTATCAGCACAATTTTACTTGGTCTGCTAATCCTAGGGAACCCAATATTTACAAGTAAACTCCAACAGTAGAAATCATTAGAGCAAAGCCTGGGGGGAAAACAAAAGTATTTTAGTTTTAAATTTGCTCCATTTGTTAAAATAATGAAGTGCCACTAAGTCAGTTCTGAATCCTTGTAACCACATATACACTACAAGGAAACACAACTTGCTCCTAAATCCTTACAATCCTTGCTATAGTTGGGCCCATTATAGAAATCAGTTTATCAATCCATCATTTAGGACCTTCTTTTTTACTGATACTCTATTATACTAAGCATGATGTTCTTTTCTAGGAACCAGTCTTTCCTGATATAATGGTCAAAATACACAAGATGAAGTCTCACCATCCTCAATTGCAAGGAACATTCTAGATGCATTTTTCCAATGTAAATTTGTTTGTTCTCCTAAGCATTCAATTTTTTCACCCAAACCATGATTTAAAGGGATACTTTTTTAAATCATCCTTACTCAACATTCAAATGATAAATGAGATCAGGTTGGAAAGAAACTACTAGAACCCCAAAGACTATGGTTCTGAAACATGCTCCAAGTCTGGCAATGAACTTAACGCTGTGTTATTATAATCAGCCATTGAAGATTGATCAGAAGAGAAGCACTTATCAATGATCAAACTTATCAATGATCAATTTATCAATGATCAAAAAGGGTTAGGAAATCAGGTGACTGGGAACAGCAAGCTCAGGAGAAAAGTGAGATAAGTGATGGGCCATTGGGGAGATTGCAATGGATGAGTTAAGAGAAAAATGTATGAATTATTGAATATAAAACTGATTATCTGCTCAGTAAACCTTCCCTTAACTCACAATAAATGTTTTAATAAAAATGAAGCAAATCCATGAAAGTCAAAGTATGACCTTGAGGATATCATATTTGAATTTTTGGGATAATTTTAAGATTAGATTTGACTCATTAAATTGTAATGACCAAGGACCAAATGAGTTGTAGAATGACATCAAGGACATCATATGTGTGTGTGTGTATATAGATAGATAGATATAGATAGATAGATATATGGATATATAGATATCTTGAAAAACATACATTAAAGAAAAAATTCTAAATGAATGTCAGAAGATATACCAAAGCTTCATCTTGAATGCAGTAGACAAACAGAAGAAGTGATTAAATAAAAGAACTGTGAGAAGATAAAGTATGCTATTATAATGAACTATGCAAAAACATGGAGGTAGACAACAAGAAGGGAAGAACATACCCAGGGTTTCTCAATCTGATAAAAAATTGAAGAAAAATTCAAAGTTCAACTTTCAATATTAAAAGATTATATGGGCAAACTATTGAATGATGGGCAAAGCAGCAGAAAGAGATGGAAGGAATACACAGACCCTATATCTAAAATTATTGATTGGGGTTCATGTATTTCAGTAGGTAGAATATAATCAGAAACTGATGCCCTAAAGGGGGAAGTCTAAGCTACACTGAAAATACTGTTGAAGCACATGGTTTCAAGTATTGACACAATACATTTGATATGTTTCAACAAATTAATGCAATGCTGGAAGTCTCATTTTTCAAAGCCATGAAATTTGCAGGATAACTACCTAACCAGCTGATTGGAAGGCATGCACATACATGGTCATTCCAAAGAAGGGTACGTTAATGCAATGCAATATTAACAAAGAAAACATAACTTTTAAAATTATTTCATATCCATATACTAGTTTTTTTCGTTATCGGTAGTGTGATGTTTAACTTTCAGTAACTTTTCTTGTGGGTTTCTTGTCCATGCTGCTAAACATCAAAACCTAATCTCACATTTAAGTCATTAATGATTGTTGCCACAGTCCCCTCACTGGGTGGATTTGGTGTGGCAGCTGTCACAGCAGCAGGATGCATTTTTTATAATAGTTTTATGATTCACTTTTTGACATAAAGATTTGGACACCTGATACAGTCTGTGATTTTCTCTCTGTAATTTTCAGAAGGGGAAAAACCGAAAAACAGTCTCTGTCACACAGGTCTTATGCCAAGTGTTTCATAAATGACATTGCTGGGAATTGACAACCCTACTCATTTTTTTTTCATAGAATATGCTGATCATGCTCATTTTCTAGTTGCTGGTAGGGGTGACCAGCTTTCCTTCAAAGCATAGCAAAGCCAGAACACCTCTTTAATTCATTTTAAAATTATTGTGGAGGTGCTTACATATATGTGTCATTTCAGTGTCTGCAATTTTCATGACAAATTTGGCCAACAAAATTCTATTCAATAATACACTGAGTACACTGTCTTTAAAATTAGGAATATTCTTGGAAATTTTTTGGCTTGCACACATAGGTAATTTAAACCAAAATAGGCTGATTTAAACAAGGTTAGATTTTACATATATATGCTTCAATATAGACACGGAATAAGCCAGTTTTCTTCTTTCAGAAAAGGAAAAAGTTATTCTCTCTCTTGACTTGTGTGTGCTAAATTTTTATTATTTGAAAATGGTTTTATTGGCATACACTTTGTGCATCACACAATCATGTTAAGAAGAGTTGTTTAGGACTTCCGGGAAGATGGCAATGGAGGAACACATATGAGAAGGATTCTGCAGAATTCAGCCCATGAGAGTTTCTTAGAGGGAAATTCAACACTGCTGGAATGCAGGAGGAGGATCATAAAGATAAGTAGGCATAGACCCACGGGGTTTTGAGGGGTGGGGGCATTGGGCTTACCTCAGTGGAGGCCAACTGGGGCTTGAACTTGACCCCGCCACTGTCTGCTGGAGCCGGGACCATTTGGAGCCCATAAGGCTGCTTGGTCTCAAGCAGCCACAGTTTTCCTCCACCCACCTAGGAGCAGCAACTGGAACCTTACAGCTCCTCTCTGTCCACCCCTTGGTCTTGGAGGGCTGCGCAGGGGCATTTTCTCCTCTTTGTTTCTTTCTTGGTCTCTCACACACTATGGCTAATCTCCAGACCAGTCCTCTTAGCCTAGGACATTTACGTCTGTGCCACACCCAGCTAGGTGAGCTCCTCCCTGTGTAGCTAGCCTGAGGCTGATGAAGGCACTGCTGACCTCCTCATGGGATATTCTGCTCAACATCTTACAGGGGAATTAGCTACCTGTGTGCCTGGTGTCCTAAGGTAGCTCAGCCAACACTCCGCAACTTTGCAAGCTGTTGCAGGAACCTCTGCCTAATCTCCACAACACCGAAGCAGGCAACTAACCAGCCTTCTGGGTCACTCCCCTGAGAGGGAAGCCACAGGAGGATAAAGTGGTAGGTTAGTTCCATAGTGAAATAAGCTGTAGGAAGTTCAAAGAAGCATTCCTACAAGTCTTCCAGAGAGATCCAGTGCTCTTTGACTCCCTGGAAAATGACACCAGGCACCTCTAAAAACAACAAAAGCCAACAGTCCCAAAGACATTAATGACAAATGGGAGAAACAAAAGGCAATGGCAGAAGATATCCTGAACATAATAACATGCATAGAAGAAGCAGACATTGAGCTGCCACAGAAATAAATGTTCAGAATGCCACTTAGAGTCACACAGGATATGAGAGAAACAATATAGAAAATGGATGAAATGATAGAAGAGGTAAAAGCCATAAACCAAAGGGAAATACAGGAGGTTAGGGAGGAGGTAACAAAAACCAATAGCAGACTCATGGACCTCGAGAAGCAACTGGATGTATCAGAGAACCGCATCAGTGACTTGGAGGACAGCCAAGCAGACTTCAACAAACACGAACAAAAATCTAATAAGATCATCAGAGAAGCTGAAGAAAACTTAAGAGCTATGTCTGATGCTATGAAGCTCAACGACATTAGAATTATTGGCTTACAGGAGGAAGACACAACAAAGAAGTCATCTGCAACAATAGTGAGAGAATTCTTAGAGGAAACCTCCCCCAGCTTAATGAATAAAAACCAGGCAACCATTCAAGAGGCTGAAAGAATATCAGCTAGACAGAATCCCAAGAAGTCACCAAGGCACATAATAGTTAAATGACCCAACTTTGAGGAAAAGGAGAAAATCATGAGAGCAGCTAGGTTAAAAACAAGCAATCACATATAAAGGTTCCCAAATAAGTATATGCGCAGACCTATCAGCAGAAACTATGAAGAGGAGAGAGTGGAGTAACATATTCCAAAATTGAAGGAAACAATGCAAACCCAAGAATACCCAACCAAATTACCGATCAAGATACCGATCAACCAAATTACCGATCAAGTAAGAGTCTTCCCAGACAAGGAAAAACTCAAAGAATATGTTAGAAGGAACCCAGCCCTACAAAATATCCTTGTCGACCCAGTATGAGCAGAACAACACTCACCAAGCATAAATAAGAGACCACCACATAGAACAACCTCACCTAGAGGGCCAAAAAGAGAAAACAGACCTCAAGATAGCATTTACTTAAAGATGGAAAGACTTGAAAGGCTGCTGAAGTAAGCTTTAAAAAAAAAAGCAAAAGGGGCATAAGGAAAAATCTACGGTATACAAACATTCCTGGAGTGAGGACCAGGTAATATGGAAGGGACCAGACCAAACACAAGGGTACACATGGTATACTACTAAAAAGGGGTGAGAAAAGGGAAAAATAATAATAATAAAAAAGAAAAGGATAGTGGGGACACAGGGCACTAACCCACCCAAGGGGAGGGTATTGTTTGTGTCTCCACAGGGAAAGCAGAACCAGACTTCAATCCTGTGCTCCAAGATGTGACTGCAACATGCCAGTGTGGAGTAGGGAACCAGTGGAGCTGTCTGGGCGGTCAGTCCCAACCCCAACTACTAAGTGAACACCTGCCTCTCCCTTCAGAAGAATTTATTTCAAAGGACGGCACTGAATCTACAGTTAGAGTGAGGGACATATGTGATCGGAACACACGGGAGCAGATGAAGGGGGAGGAGGAGAGAGTGGAGCACATCATGGCGCAGCAGGCCGTGAGGTCGATGTTCACACTTAGAGCAGCAAGCCGAAAGAGAGGACCACATGGCCGGCCCCACTATGAGACATGATGCCCCTCGCTGTCCCATAGCCCTATAAGGGACAACACCAAAGACACCGTGTGGGAATTGCAGCAAGGGAATGGACCGGCAAGGTCCTCAGTGAATGTTTAAGGTGGACTTTAGGGCCAGAGTATCATGCCCCATCAGACTGGACTGGAAAATACTCCTAAAGGCCAACAAACGATCCTTTAACTAACTACAAGCTTTCTTGTTGTATTTTGTTTTGTTTTCTTTTGTCATTGGTTTGTTGTTGTATATTGTTGCTTGGTTTTGCTATGTCTTATTTTTGTGCGTGTTATTATCTCCACAGGTCTGTCTAATAAGACAGGCTGGATGAACAATTAGAGGAGAAAACAATGGGACTGACAGTTCTGCGGGAACATGGGAGAAGGGGAGCGGGGGTGGAAAGGTAGTGGTGTTAATAAACCCAGGGACAAGGGAACAGCAAGTGAACCAAATAGGTGGTGAGGAGGGTGCGGGAGGCCTGGTTGGGATTGTTCAAGGGTAATGTAACTAAGAGTAATTGCTGAAACCCTGGAGGAGATTGAGCATGATAGTGCGACAGGAGGGAAGTCAAGAGAAATAGAGGAAAGAGCTGGGAGGCAAAGGGCATTTATAGAGGTCTAGATAAAGTCATGTACATATGCAAATATATTTATACATGAGGACAGGGAAATAGATCTATGTGCATATATTTATAGGTTTAGTATTAAGGTAGCAGATGGAATTTGGGCCTCCACTCAAGTACTCCCTCAATGCAAGAATAGTTTCTTCTATTAAATTGGCATTGTATGATGCTCACTTTCCCAACACAACTGCTGAAGGCAAAGCAGGTGAACCACCAAATGTGGTGAAGAAAGCTGATGGTGCCCGACTATCAAAAGATATAGCATCTGGGGTCTTAATGGCTTGAAAGTAAACAAGCAGCCATCTGACTCAGTAGCAATAAAGCCCACATGGAAGAAGCACACCAGCCTGTGTGACCACGAGGTGCTGAAGAGATCAGTTATCAGGTATCAAAGAACAAAAAATCATATCATTGGGTGCACACCTCCATGATATGATCACTGAAGACAAGTGGGTGCATAAGCAAATGTGGCAAAGAAAGTTGATGGTGTCCGGCTATCAAGCGGCCATCTAGCTCAGAAACAACAAAGCTCAAATGGAAGAAGCACACCAGCCTGTGCGATCATGAGGTGTTGCAGGGATCAGGTATAAGGTATCATGAGAACAAACTATCCTACCATAGTGAATGAGGAGGGGAGTGCAGAGTGGAGACCCAAAGCCAATTTGTAGGCCACTGGACATCCCCTTACAGAAGGGTGTTGGGAGAGGAGCCAGTTAGGGTGCCATGTAGCAATGATGAAAAATACAAATTTCCCCTCATTCCTAAATTCTTCCTCCCCCCACCCTCCACCCCTCCCACCCACTGTCATGATCCGAATCCTACCTTGCAAGTCTAGCTATACCTTGCAAGTCTGGCTACACTGGTACAGATGGGAATGGGAAACACAGGGAATCCTGGTCGGATGATCCCCTCAGGACCAGTCGTGTGAGTGATGATATTGGGAGAGTAGAGGGAGGGTGGGTTGGAAAGGGGGAACCGATTTCAAGGATCTACATGTGACCGCCTCCCTGGGGGACAGACAACACAAAAGTAAGTGCAGGGAGATGTTGGGCAGGGCAAGATATGACAAAATCATAATTTATAAATTATCAAGGGTTCATGAGAGAGTGGGGATTAGGGAGGGAGGGGAAAATGATGACCTAATGCCAGGGGCTTGGGTGGAGAGCAAACATTTTGAGAATGATGAGGGCAACGAATGTACAAATGTGCTTTACACAATGGATGTATGTACAGATTGTGATAAGAGTTGTATGAGCCCCTAATAAAATGATTTTTAAAAGAACATGAAAAAAAGAAATTCAAATACCACATGGATTGCTGTCAAATAAAGAGCTTCTACAGAAAAAGAAAAAAATAGAGTTGTTTAATCATCACCACACTCCATTTTAGAACATTACCTTCTTGTATTCATTAGTGTTAGCGCCCTTTTCCCCCATTCTCCCCTGCAATGCCCCTAGATAATTATTAATCCAGGAACAGTCTCTATAGATTAACCTACCCTGGATTTCATATACAGAAATTATTATGAAACAACAAATAGGAAGCAAATAACAATAATAACAAAATTAAAACAATGATGACTAAATAAAACAGGAAAAAACTCAATTGTAAGAAAGTTGAAAATATTAAAAACTGAAACAATTTTAAAGTAATGAGATCACTACATTTGCTGCAGTCAATTTTAAAATGGTCTCTGTCTGATAGAAATGCAATTCTTATCCCTCAACTATGGCCAGAGGGAATTCACTAGAGACTCAATCCATGTATAGATCCTATAAATGGATTTTGAGCTTCCACTGTCAACCACTAAAATGCACACACACACACACACACACACACACACAGCCACACCAAACCCCATCGAATCAATGCTAACTCTTTACAACCTCATAAGACAAGGGAAAACTACCTTTGTGATTTTCCAAGGCTGCCACTCTTTACTGGAGTAGAAACCCTGTCTTTTCCCTTTAGAGTGGCTGGTGGTTTCCAACTACTAGCCCTGCAGTTAGCTGCTCTACAATTAACCACTAAACCACCAGGGCACCTCTGCAAACTGGGTGTTCATTATTGAAGCACTGATACCACTCCCTCCTCCAAATTTGAATTTTATTATTTACAATCCTTGGATCACACAGGCTAGTGTGATTATTCCACGTGGACTTAATTGATGCGTCATGTAGATGATTCCTTGCTTGAAGAGAAGCCATTAAGACCCCAGAGCAATGGTTCTCAACTTGTGGGTCAAACGACCCTTTCACAGGGGTCACCAGATTCATAACAGTAACAAAATGACAGTTTTGAAGTAGCAATGAAAATAACTTTATGGTTGGGGTCACCACAATGTGATTAACTGTATTTAAGCGTCACGGCATTAGGAAAGTTGAGAACCACTGCCCCAGAGAATCTTCTTTCAGGTAGCCAGGCACCCTATGGTTTCTGAACCATATTTGTGTGTAGTACCCATATCTTCAGTAATCTCTTTATGCGGGCAGGAACCAAGTAGGGCCATGACTACACTTTGGCTTTCATAAAAAATAGAGTAACCTTAGGTTCGTGGAAGCTGTCTACTCTCAACCCAAGTTAAAGTGCCTCACCTCTTTTTTCTTGATTACTTCATTTATACATATGTCCCCCTTGTACTCTGAACCAGTTCTTTGAAAACATCAGATTTATGCTTTGCCCATCTAGAAAGTTGGCAATGTATGAGATGTTTTAAAACATGTATTATCATTCCTTTCTTTTATTTTTCTGTGTTTTTTTAAAAAAAGCATTTTATTAGGGGCTCATACAACTCTTATCACAATTCATACATATACATACATCAATTTTATAAAGCACATCTGTACATTCTTTGTCCTAATCATTTTCAAAGCATTTGCTCTCCACTTAAGCCCTTTGCATCAGGCCCTCTTTGTTTTTTCCCCTCCTTCCCTGCTACCCCCTCCCTCATGAGCCCTTGATAATTTATAGTTATTATTTTGTCATATCTTGCCCTATCCAGAGTCTCCCTTCACCCCCTTTTCTGTTGTCCGTCTCCCAGGGAAGAGGTCACATGTATATCCTTGTAATCGGTTCCCCCTTTCCAACCCACTCACCCTCTACTCTCCCAATATCGCCCCTCATGCCCCTGGTTCTGAAGGTACCATCCACCCTGGATTCCCTGTGCCTCCAGTTCCTATATGGACCAGTGTATAACCTCTGCTCTATCCAGTCTTGCAAGGTAGAATTCGGATCATGGTAGTTGGGGGGAGGAAGCATCCAGGATCTGGGGGAAAGCTGTATTCTTCATCGATTCTACATCGTACCCTGACTGACTCATCTCCTCACCTAAACCCCTCCCTGAGGGGATCTCCAGTGGCCGACAAATGGACTTTGCGTCTCTACTTTGCACTTCCCACTTCATTCACTATGGTATTTTTTTTTTGGATGATGCCTTATACCTGGTCCCTTCGGCACCTCGTGATCGCACAGGCTGGTGCGTTTCTTCCATGTGGGCTTTGTTGCTTCTGAGCTAGATGGCCGCTTGTTCACCTTCAAGCCTTTAAGACCCCAGACACTAACTCTTTTGATAGCCGGACACAATCAGCTTTCTTCGCCACATTTGCTTAAGCACCCGTTTGTCCTTGGCGATTGTATCATGGAGGTGTGCACCCAATGATGTGATTTTTTTTGTTCTTTGATGCCTGATAACTGATCCCTTCAGGACCACGTGATCACACAGGCTGGTGTGTTCTTCCATGTGGACTTTGTTACTTCTGAGTCAGATGGCCGCTTGTTTATCTTCAAGCCTTTAAGACCCCAGACACTATCTCTTTTGATAGCCGGGCACCATCAGCTTTCTTCACCACATTTACTTGTTCACCCGCTTTGGCTTCAGCAGTTGTGTTGGGAGGGTGAGCATCGTAAATCATTCCTTTATTTTCAGTATACTCAGAAGAGGAGCATTTTTGTATTTTGCCGGCGCCTGAAATTATAATCTTCATGCAATCAGGATTACAAAATAGAAGAAAAGTTTACAGCATCATAAAGCAGAGATAATTTTATATGAATGGATATCCCCAGTAAGCATTCCAAAATTCAAGCATTGTCAAAAGGTCAAGAGAAAGACAAATCCAATGGACAATCATAATCACCAAAATATCTATAGGATTTCATATAGTTAAATGTAGCTGGATATAAGAGGCATATTAAAATTCTCTGAGATAGATAATTGATTGATTCATTCATTAACGAACTATGGTCATATGGTTCTTAGAAGCTTGCCAACCCTCACATACACAACCCTCAGCTTCCTCCCATGCAGAAATGACCAAGAGTCAACTTTTCTGGCAACTCTGCAGTGTTTAAAACAGTGTTGCAAAGAATGAACAATATGCAGGAGAGACGGTGTGGGTTGGCAGTTGGAAAAGAGAATATTATTTCCTGTTGTTTGGCAGGGAGTGAGTAAGTAAACAAGATTTGCAATCTTAAAAATAAGCAGGCGCATATTGAAAAAGATGAGAAGAAACGGCACAGAGAAATTCCTTTGGAGCAGCCGGGCCAATCCGTGTTGTTTCGGTTGCGAGGTGCCTGGAGTCAGTCCGTTCCTACACAGAAGGAAGCAATACCCTGGCTGGCACTATCCTGCGACTGTTTAGGTCTAACTAAGGACACTAAACTTGTCACCGTGTGTATTTTGACTCCTGACGACCATGTGTACAAAGTAGCTCTGCTCCAGAGGGTTTTCTGGATTGCAGACGTCATGGAAGCTGCTCTCCACAGCTTTGTGCCCATGAAACAGTGAGTGGGTTCGACCTGTTAACTTGCAGGTTCATCGTCAAGCATCGCAGAGACAAAGGTCTTGGTGCATAGATGTTATGATGCAGTGAAGGGTCTATTACAGTAGAGCTCTCAAGTCACCACGTCTACAGTATGGTGCTCCTTAGCAGCAAAGGATTTGAAACACGACTGTTGTTTTTATGAGGCGCTACCCATCTCGTTCCACTCATAATTTCCAGATACAGCAGAATAAAACACCGCCCGGTCCTGCGCCATCTGCACGATTGGTTTTAACTTTAAGTCCATTTTTTTCAGCGAGTGCCAGTCTTATCCAGGGTCTTCCTTTTTTTTTTTTTTCCTGCCCTTCCACTTTCTCAAACATCATGTTCTTTATTAGGGACGGGGCTCCCCTGATAACACGTCCAAACCTGTGAGGTGAAGTCTTGACATCCTGACACCGTATTCTTCTTCAAAGAGTCCTGCTTTCAAATTCCTTGTTCAGAACATCGATTGAGTAAATCTGATGAAAGGATAGAAGACCGATGAACATCTTTCTGAGACTTACCCGTGCTCATTCTCGCTGCCATCAACTGATTCATAATGACCCCATAGGACAGAGTAGAATTGCCTCTCTGGGTTTCTGAGATTGTAACTCTTTGGGAGTGGAAAGCGGAGTCTTACACTCTCTGAGGGTCTGGTAATTTCAAACTGCTGACCTTGCAGTTAGCAGCTATACCCATAGGAACTAAACCACGAGGGTTCCTCTGTAACCATGCAGTAGTCCCTTAATCTATTTGAATGGTTGCCTTTGTACTAGTTCCACGTGATTACAACTAAGCATTCTAGAATCCCCAATCTTTTCAATGTTATCCATGATATATTAGGATCTACACAATTGAATGTCTTTGCATAGGCAATAAATTACAGTATAACATCTTTTTGATATTATCTTCTTTCAACCAAGGTTCATTTTATCAACAATGACATCCCTTGTTGTTTAAGTCAAATAATTTACGGCAGTACCCACTGAATGTTCCGTTGCATTCATATTTGAATTATTTTCAACAAAAATTTTCTTACCTGTTATATTAATTATATTATTTGATGATGGACACAATCTGTTAGATCACCATCTTAGAAATATGCACAAACATGGATTTCTTCCAACCCATTGGCCAGGTAATTGTGTTAAAAATTTCTTGACCTAGACAAGTGAGCATGCCCAATGTTTTCAATTCATTTATTGAAATGTATTAATTGTTATTCCACCACTCCCAGGGCCTCATTTCTCCAACTTCAGTGCAGCATGGACTTTGTGTAGATATGGTTTTTGATTATATACTACCTCTTTAAATAGTTAAATACTGACCAACTATTTGGTACTGTATTAGTCTAGGTACTTTAGAAAAACAAATCCACAGAAACTCATGTATAAGAGAGAGTTTTATATAAAGGTTAAGGACACGTCAGGTAAACATCCCAAGCCAGTGCTGTCCAAACCCACAAGTCCAACATTAGCCCATATGTCCGACACCAATCCACGAAGTCTTCCCCCATCTCACAAAAGACATGCAGCGATGCTGACTGCAGGAGGAAAGATGAATAAGTGAATGTATAAGCATCTCAGTGCTGGCAGGGGTCTCACAGCTGCTCCAACTCCCAGGGCTGCATCAAGGTAGGTCTATGTGACTTCCCCTTGGGGATGTATTGCAGGAAGTAAGCCTTGACAGCTGAAGCCTTCTTGAAGCAGGAAACTGACTAAGGAAGCTGTACCCTGGTCTAATCATCAGAAAGCAAGAGATCTGAGAACTAGAAAGGTGAGGCTCACTGAGTCATTTATCCCTCCGCCCTTCAATTAACCTCACATGTGTTTATCAGCCAGGTTGGCACAATGAACTAATTACCTCAGGTACAGTTACTCTGTATTCCTTCTACTTTCTTTTGATATTTGCTGCATTCTTGAGTGTTTTAGTCACAAAATCCTCAAAAGTTAATTTTTTCTTCAGCACTAAAAATTTTTAGAAATGCTGAGCATAGCATCCACTTTTGTTTTTCTAACTCCACGTCTTTGTACATTTCATTATTTTTTTATTTTGCCTTCTTAAATTGCCCTAAGAAATGTTCTATTGAATTCTCTATCTTTCCCTTCATTTGTTTTAGCTACTCTATTTTCAAAAGCAAGTTTCAAAATATGTTTTAACATCAGTTTTGGTCTTTTTGTAGGCTTGTTTAATTTTAAATAGCATTTTGCTTTCTTAATGTTTGATTCCTCGATGTCATCCCACAACTCATGTGGTCTTCAGTCATTAATGTTCAGTGCATCAACTTTATCCTTGAGAGACTCTTTAAATTAGATGGAATGTAATCAAGGTGAATATTTGGCTCCCTTGAACTTGTTTAAATTTTCTGGAACTTCAACTTGTACCTGTGTATGAGCAATTGATGGTCTGTTCCCCTGCCGAGTTATGACAAGTGATACTGACCTACTCCAGTCTCTTTCCAGAAATATCATTCATTTAATTCCTGTCTGTTCCACTTGATGAGGTCCATGTGTACCCACTGTTTAGGTTCTTGAAAAGGTTATTTCAAATGAATAGATCACTGATCTTCCAAAGTGCTATTATGTAATATCCAGTGTGATTTCTATCAGCAAAGCATATTTTTAAATATTAATCCTTCTCCCTCCCTCAACTTTCACAATGTAATCACCAGTAATTATGAATGAAGCTTAATGGCATGTTTGTTCCATTTCAAACTTCAAAAATTGGTTAAAAATCTTCAGTTTCTTCATCTTTGCCATTAGTGGCAGATGCATACATTTAAATAACTGGTTCTCTTTTTAGGTGCATAGGCACTATCCTGTGCTTCAGGATTGAAATCTTAAAATGTCCTTGGGGCATCTCAGGGTCTTTAAGTATACATTTTGAGAGTGAACATGGTGCCATGGGACCTAAAGCTGTCCCTCGGACTCGATGCCACCTAACAACAGCAATGCTAGTTGTTAGGTGCCATCGAATAGGCTAGTACCCCTGTTATGCGACCCTATGCACAACAGAAGGACTCACTGCATGGCCATGTGCTGTCCTTGCAATTGTTCTTATGACTGAGCCCACTGTTGTAGTCACGGGCCAGTTCATCTCATTGAGGGCCTTCTCCATCACTGCCCCTCTGCTTTACCAAACACTATGTTCTTAGACAGGGACTGGTCTCTTGGATGACTTCAATTTTCCTAGATCCATACTTTGCTCATTCCAACTTCCAATCATTAGAAGATTTTTATAGCTGTATCTCCTTACCTGGAGTCATGCCCCATCAGCAAACGGAGATCCAGAAGGGCCCATTCCCACAGGCTGTACCAAGCTCATACAACCAGGGTCGACTCCACCCCCAGAAACTATCTCTTCTTCAGTCACAATGCCTTTGGACCTGAGGGGCCCATCCTGTGATGCTATACCCAACAACAGTCCCCTTCCTTTTTTTTCTTTTTAAAGTAGCTGACAATGTTTCAAAGCTATGCATAAGGTTTTCAGTAGCTCTTTCCTTTGAAGTGGGTGAAGTGAGTTCTTCTTTACTGTCTGCTCTTAATCTAGAAACCTATGCATTTTGGGTAACCCTGCTGGCATTTGAAATATCAGTGACATAGCTTCCACCACCTACTAGGTCACATCATTCCTGACAAAGCAGATTCTATAACAGTCAAATTCCAAATGGCAATTCCAGTCCATTTCAGCTCAGTAATGCCTAGAAAAAAGCCCTGACGGTGTGCCGAGTTACAGGTTGGATTGCTAATTTTATTGTCATCCATTCAAAAACCACCAGCTATGCCCTGGGAGAAAGATGAGATTTTTATATTTTCCATAAATATTTGAAGTCTCAGAAACTCACAAGAACAATTCTACTCTGCCCTATAGGGTTGCTTTGCGTCAGGATTGACTTGGAGGCCATGAATAAGGTTTTCTTTGTTTTTAGATCCTAGGCTATCCATAATCAAGAGTTCCATTTCATTTTGATAGCTTCTAATTATTTTTTTTAGATTCATCCATTATAAAATTCCGATTCTGATTACTAAAGGATAGTTGTTCTCATTTTGAGTCACGCCACATAAGGAAGTCTGTGTCCATCATGGTGAATTCTTCTCACCGCCAAAAAAGCAAACAAAATTGTCTCAAAGAAGTATAGGGAGAATGCTTCTGAGAAGCCAGGGTAGTAAGACTTCACCTAATGTACTTTGGACATAGAATCAGCAGCGGCCAAGACCTAGAAAAATAAGAGATCGTGTTTGGTAGAGTGGAAGGCCTTCAAACAAGATCTTCAATGAGATGCACTGACACAGTGGTGGCAACAATAGGCTCAAACATAACGACAATTGTAAGGATGGTAGACTGCTGAGTAGTGTTTCATTCCATAGGACAAAGATTCACAGTTAACATCAACTCAATGGCACCTAATACCAATACTTTCTGTGAGGAGGCGATTCATTCTTCGACATGCAAAAATATTGCAGATAGTATAGCTGTCATTTGAAAAACAAATTAAGATATTTATAAAACTTAGAAACAATGCAGTTATTATTCTATGATACATACTTTCAATTGCCAAATGAATATTGAATTGTTGCACTGTGAAGTAGATGTTGGACTGCGAAGTGGCAGCCTGGCTGTGTAAAACTACCAGCCATTCCATGGGAGAAAGATGAGACTGTCTGCTCCCATAAAATGTTGTATTCCGGGAAATGTTCTATCAAGTCCCACTGAGTCTGAATCGAGTCAGTCTCAGTGGGGTTAGTTTAGTTTGGTACACCCTGCAAAAAGCATACTAAGGGAACCTCAGAGATTTTCACACAGAGTACTAAAATATTTGAATCATGTAATAGCAAGAATGTGGCTTTGAAGTCTAAACCCTTAGGTTCACAATCCAATGTGCATCAGGGTAAGATCTTGGGTATGTCACTGAATTAACTTGAACTTCAGTTTTTTTATCTTCAAAAAGTAGACATAAAATTTATGCATTATAAAGCTGCTAGAGGGAATGAATTCCATAAAATTCACAGAGGATTTATTGCCCTGTCTCTGCTTTGAGTGAAAAGCATTTTTCTTACTCTAAACAGTGTCCTTAAGGTTACTCTTGAATCTTTTCTTTTAGAATCTTAATGAAATAGTTGGTAAATTTCTTAGCGTTCATATGTTTAAGGTATTAAAATTCTGTTTGATGTAACAGTTTAATCTGAAATTTGGTTTAACTCTGTTCCTCAAATATTGCACCAAAGTGAATCTTGTGAATCTGTGACTTCTTCGAGCTTGGTATCCCTCTCCCACACATCTCACACTTATTTTCCACTCCCTCTAAACACCTAACGATTCCCCATATACCTCCTAACTAGACAGAGAAAAAAAATGGACAGCTGTCTCTAATTGCCTAGGCTTTTGTTGATAGTGTTGGCTCTCTTGATTAATGTGGTTTCTCTCACTTCTACTATCAAAATTCTCCCTGTCAGATATAGGAAGATTCATGGGTGTGTACTCTGGAGAGGATCCTATGCTTCACAGTGTCTGTTGAGGGAGGAATGTTGGAGAAGCACATCTCTTCTGGCTCACTAGCCGTATGTCTCAAACCCTGCTGGTTGGGTACTAGAAATATGGTCCAAGTCTATCCATTTATGATGGATCAACTTCTGAAGATGCAAGTTACAGAATAATGTATTTTTCATATTAATCTGTGGGAGCTTTGACTTCCCAGCATCATATTCCTAAAATTCTCTTCCCTAGCCAGATAGGTGTATGGGGAGCCCATCAACAAACACACTATCTGCTGAACTTCCAAGTGCAAGTGGAGAACTCAGTCTCTCTTTTTTTCCCTCTTTTAAAAAATACTTGTACGGGGCACTCTTACATCTCTTATCACAATCCACACAATCATCCATTGTGTCAAGATCATTTGTACACATGGTGCAATCATCATTTTCAAAGCATCTTCTTTCTACATAAGCCCTTGATATCAGCTCCTCATTTGCTCCTCCTTCCCCCACCTGACCTCCCTAATGAAACTTTGATACTTATAGATTATTATTTTTATATTTTACATTGTTCTCTGTTGCCTTTCACCCACTTTTCTGTTGTTAGGTCCCCTGGGAGGGTGCTATATGTTGATCCTTTTTATCTATTCCTTCTTTCTCCTCTCACCTTCCCTCCATCCTTCTGGTATCTCTACTCTCATTGTTGACCCTGAGGTGTTTATCTATCCTGGATTCCCTGTGTTGTGGGCTCTTATCTGTATCAGTGTGCATGCTCTGGTCTAATCCAATTTGTAAGGTAGAATTGAGGTCATGAGGGAGGAAAAGAATCATTAAGGAACTAGAGGAAAGTTGTGTGATTCATTGGTTCTATGCTGCACCCTGACTGGCTCATCTCTTCCCTGTGACCCCTCTGTTGAAGGGATGGTCAACTGTCTACAGATGAGCTTTGGATCTCCACTCCACGTGCCCCCCCATCCCCCACCCCCAATTCACATTTGGTATGATTTTGCTCTGGGTCTTAGAGACCTGATACCTGATCACATCACACCTCATGATCACACAGGCTGGTGTCCTTCTTCCATGTGGACTTTGTTGCTTCTGAGTTAGATGGCAGCTTGTTTATCTTCAAGCCTTTAACACCCCAGCCACTATATCTTTTGATAGCCGGGCACCACCAACTTTCTTCACTACATTTGCTTATCCACCCATTTTGTCTTCAGCAATCCTGTTGGGTAGGTGAGCATCACAGAATGCCGGGTTATTAGAACAGTGTCTGTGTGTTGAGAGAGTACTTGAGTTGGGGCCTTATGTCCATCTGCAACCTTAATTCTTAACATATATAGATATAAGTACAGAGATCGGTTCCCCTCTCATTATATATAAGTATATTTACATATGTACATGTCGATATTTAGACCTCTATAAATGTCCTTTGCCTCCTGGTTCTTTCCTCTATTTCCTTTTACTCTCTTCTTGTCCCACCATCATGTTCAGCCTTCATTCAAGTTCATAGGCCTTCTGTCTCACCATAAGTAAACCTTCAGGGATTTTCCCTCTTCTGGCTTTTTGGAGGGTGATTATTCTATCACCATGGAAAATGCTCTCACAGATTCATAACTCTCTTAGGTTAACCAAGGTTAGTTATAATTTCACCTCTTAGTAAATCACAAAGAAAGACTAAGGGGATTAGAATGACTTTATTTTAGCTCTCTGACCTAGTGACAATTTTGATAAACTCCCATACAAGATTCTATATTTATACTCATTTTTTAAAAATGGTATCATGATTGATATTTTAAAAATTATTATGAATGCAAAAATGTAAAACAATAAAAGTGTAGGGGAAACAGTGGGGCATAAGTTGATGCCTCTGTTTACATTCTGAAAACTTATAACTTCTTAGTTTTAACAATTATTAGTTAAATATTTATGAAACAAAGTAAACGAATTAAGTAAATGGCCAGACATTAAGATAGTTACAGTTTATGCCAACCAGCTTTAAAAGCAGCACATGTGAAGGAGCATTTGCATGCTACATTGCCCAAATCCATATCTGCAACATTTTAGAACATCTATGGAAGTCAAAGTATCGCTTAAAAGAGAAAAACTGAAGATGCTTATTTTTATTATGGAAAGCAAAAGTGAGGGAAGAGGGGAAGGAAATTAGCAGGAGAAAGGGGAGGATATAAGAAGATGGAAAAGGGGAGAGGGAAGAGCCAGCATGATGCTATTATCAGGCAGATGTTGCCAAGAGTCTCACACACACACACACACACACACACACACACACGAGAAAGCAACAAAACTCAGTCATCAAGTCAAAGCCGACTCACAGCGGCCCTATCAGACATGGTAAACTGCTCCTGTGAGTTTCTGAGACTGCAACTCCTTGTGGGAGTCGAAAGCCTCTTCTTTCTCCTGAAGAGCATCTGGGGGATTCATACTGCTGTCCTTGAGGATGGCAAGCCAATATGTCCCCACTATGCACTATGCCACCAGGGCTTCTAAGAGAGACACATGCGCTGGTTAAATGAGAGCCTCCATAGTATTTCATAAAGTGTGTCCCCAAATCAGTTGTGTAAGAGAAGAAGATAACATAATTTTTCTTTCAATTCTTGTTTCTTGTTGGTCAAAGGATGACTAGGAGTCTCATTTCACAAATGCCCGTGTCATCATTTCGTATGTCTGAGCACCCAGTGGACTCCCTTGCCATGTTGAGGTATCAGAGTCCAGGCTAAAAGCAACACGGCTTGTAGATGAAAAATTCAGTCAAGTTAAACTTGTCCAAATCTAGTTTTCACAATGCTTCTGGTGAGAGAAAGTGTGTGTGTGTGTGTGTGTGTGTGTGTGTTGGGGGTGGGGCTAGAGGCGAGCTGTCAGAGAACTGTGATAACATAGTTTCAGGTTAAAGGGATTTGTCCTACTTCCTGGTGGTCCAGTGGTCATTGCAGAAATCTTGAAAAGACAACGATTCTTGAAGAAACTCGCGGTTTCTCTTTTCTGTTTTCCTTTATTCTCCTCCTCTTCCTCATCTTCTTTTAATGAAAGTTTTCAGACTTGTGCACCCGTGTTGCAAACACTTTGGTAGACCTTTCCAGGTGGCATGGGATTTATGCGTCCAAGCTGGCCTGTGGTCGGAACATGCTCAGATAACTCCTGGTCTCCATTTCCCTATTTGTTTGCTTCCTTAACTCCCAGGACTCATCTTTAATGCTATAGTTAGTAGCCCTGCAGATTAATCTTTGTACTAATGGCAGGGTATTAAAAATAAATATTTAAGATCAATTATATCAATATTTCTCTGGTCAATGTATTTAATATTTTTTCTAAAATGTTCAATAAGCCAATCAGATTTGCAAGACTAAACCCCCAATGTGTACATTCTCTTATGGTAACTATGCTTAATAAAATGATGCACTTTTAGATGTTTCATCATTGTATTATTCTTTGTTAGCCTAGTTCTTGTCCTAACCGAAGATTGTTAGGGGTTTCCTCTAACCCATAACTAAAAATAGAGTATTTCAATAGCATAAGAAAACATATTTCATTTTACTTTCAAGATTAATTTCTAAAAATATTTTTTTGGAAAACAACACAATCATGTTTGTTTATATGGATTTATTGTCATATACAAGTAGACGAATAGCATTCTACCTGGGTAAACTGCAAAATTGTATTTTGTGCACTATTGGACAAATATAAACTCAGAAATAGAACCATATATAATGATTGCTCTTATAAATGTTCCTTTGCTCTAATTTCAACATTATTAGATAATGGATGTTTATCTTTTTATTTATTTTTTTAGTATTCAAACTAGTGGCCAAAATAAAAGCATCTAGTAATATATGTTGGATTATACTGTAGGGCTGCCCCTCCCCGCAAATTCCCAGAAACTTTACCACTGTTATAGTCCAAAGAAATGTTATTATTATCAAAATAGAATGATTTGAAATGACACACACCTGAGTTTGTGATCCTCTAGCTAGACCTGTTTTATGAAGATAGCAAATAAAGAAAAGCAGAACGCAGAGTGACTTCCTGCAGCTGTAGGAAGCACTAACTTTCCTATTAGGCAGAGTACGGGATCCATTTCCTAATTAAGAACCAGAGACTGTTCTCAACTTTGACTCTCAACAGAACCTATCAACTTGATGTGGACTGAGAAATGAATTAGGAGGTAAGAATACGTTTCATGAGTTCTGACTAAAGGTAGAGACTGAATATAATAAAATAAGAACTAAATGTTCAATTTAATTACTTTAGAAGTATGCCTACACATGGAGACACTGTAAGTGATTATTTTTTTTTTACTTCCTGCTGAAAGTTGTGTACATTCCCTTCATTTCAGACTCTATGGGGATATTAGTTTTTCTCTGCAAATTTTAATGGATTAAAAAAAAGTATAGTTAGGAGTCATGGTGGACACAGAGGTAAAACAGGCACAAAATATGGTCTTGATAAAATTCTAGTCTAAGTGAGCACAACAAAATTATATTTAAATATCAGATACAGTGCAGGAATCAAAAGACGAATATAAGATGAATCCTGAGATGACTGAAAGTAACTGAAAGGCAAACAAGTCACCTTCAGCCTCTATTTTTATTTCATAATTTCTACCAGCGTTATGGGCTCCAGGGAGAGTTAGATTAAGAAATAGATTCTTAATTTTGACGAATGATGGAGGCTCTTGTGTCTGCTGGATGTAGCTTGCTTGGATTATGTCCACCTTCCTTTGGTACCATCAAACAATCAGTCAGACGTAATACCCAGCCTGGAGGGAGCCCACCAGTTAGTGCCATGGAAGCCTTCTTCATGGAAAGCATCCAAAGAATGAAACTTAAACTTTCATTCACATGAAATTATCAGGGAAACAAACGTGTAATTTTGGGAAGAGGCTATTCTGATACATATAGCAAAGAACCTGAGCAGAAGATTCTCTGTTTCAAACCCCAGTTTTCATGAGTTCGGTCTGCTGTTAAAAATTTACAGTAAGTATTTTAAAGTCTCAGGATTGAGATCAATCCCAAATTGGGCAAATAGTTGCTTCTAAATCTAAAGAAATATATTACTTAAAAGCAATTGTTTATATGATAAAATGTACTGTCAAAATAAGCTAGCCATACCATAGCAGAGAGCACAGGATGAAAGACTCAGTTAAAATGGACTTCTTCAAACTATACACATTTCAAATGTGCTGAGATAAAGAGGTAGGATTTCCTAATAAATTCAATTCATGTATATGTTTATTTCTGTAAAGATTCTTTCTCTCTTATTGTCTCCCTCCGTATACAGACACACACACATACGCATATGCGTGAAGACTGATGATTTTTCTTAAAACAGAATACTTTAACTCAATCAGAAATAGAACTTAAATCATTATTTTGATGTAAAGCATAAAATTTTAGTTTTCTTATACACAGATTTTGTTCCCCTGGTGTTTTTAATGATACAAAAGTTTTGACATTTACAGATAGCTTAAAAGTAAAAGAGAGGGGGGAAAAAGAAACCTACTTCCCTTTGATTTTTTCCCAATTCCTTGATCACCATTTCCAAAGACCACTTGAGTCGCCTAATACCTCCACCTACTCTCATGTCCTTTCAAAAAGACAATTCCTTCTTCAACATTCACCACTGTATCAGCAAATTACCTACCTCTTCTTTCAATATCCTGCTGTCTTTTATGCTGACCTCTGGTCTCTCAGCTCCTTGAAATATATTCTGATATTTATCTAAACTTTTCTGCAATTTCCCTTTCGTTTTCCAGCTTTGATTTTTGTATGCATTTTTTACACTTGAATTCATTCTGTAATCGTCTCAGTTATTTTGATATGTGGTGTTTTATATCACACATATTTGTCTTTCTTCCTCTTGATGACACTGTACCTTCTTATTTACCCATGCTGACCTTTGTCCACTCGGCAGATATCTATTTGTGTATGGCATTCCTAGCCCTGGAGCATACTTTAATTTGTCATTGACCATTTTCCATTTCTGCTTTCTGGCCCTTACAGAATTCCATTACTTTATCCCACTGGATGGACACCACTGCTTATTATGCTTTTTCAAGAAATGTACCTTTCTGAACTTGCCATTTTTATCATTCACTATTTGGAACCACACCAGGGTCATTTATCTGGTTAGAGTCACTATTTATTTTCCTGAGCAGTCACTGTGGTGGGCACTAAGCTTCACATAGAGAGTCATTTTTTTTTTCTTCAGCAAATTCTCTGTAACAGAAATTCAGATGATGCCATTTAAACAAGTTGAGTTTCAGCAAAAAATGGCGGGAACATGATGACCAGGATCATCATCCTTATACAAGTGAAAATTATTTCAATTAGATACTCACACATAAATATCTGGCCTGTCAACTTAATTCACAAATGTTCTGCTTACATCTCTTCTTCACCCAGGTGGCTGATGCTTTCTGGTTCATGATCCGAAGGGACCCAGCCTGGGCTGGCTGCTCATTTTCTCGAGCTGCATTTTGCTCCCTGGTCTGTAGACATTTTTGTACTAATGCATTTGAAAAGTGGATGACATGATAATTTGTCAGTAATCAAATACATTTGAATGTTCATGTATAAATTATGATTGTTTTACTTAGAAAGATAAAGATTTATTTATTATTTGAGGATGATTCATACAGAGCTCAGATATTACTGGTAATTTTCCCCTCATCTATGACATCTGAATATGATTCTGCTACTTTTTCCTTTCAAAATTGACCCCCCACTCTTTCCTTAAAAAGTAAAACTGTAAAATGTAGTTCTTATTAAAACTTCCATTAAAATAATTTGTTAATTTTTTTTCAATTACATCACCAGGCACAAAGCCACAATAGGGCACAAAATATTTATATCGATGTTTGGGCACACATTGATAATTACTTTTCTAGTGCAGTATTTATTGGAAACTGAATAATCAATGACAGAGAACATAAACATAGTTTAGGTTAGAATTATGGACAAATAAAAACAGGTAATTTAATTGATTATAGTTTTGTTTTGGGTGTGCAGTAAGTGTCTTTATAATTAGCAAGGTACATAGATGCAGTGAAAGAGCATCTATAACACTCTCTTTAGAATATCTTGGCCTATTTAAAATCCAGCTGAACAAGTTGCTATGTAGATCTTTAAGTGTGGAGATAGTTTTTTTGATAACACACAGTTCCTATGATGTGTAAAGATGGTAGTGTTAGACCAGCAGCCATTTAGAAGCTGGCTAATAAATGCTAAATACAATGCTGACAATATGGAACAAATACTGCTTTTATGATTATAAAATATTTATGTGGTGTTTGATGTATTTAAAAGTTCCCTGACATAGGTTTTCTTCTGTTATTTAAAAACAATGGTGAGATCTACTTTAAAAATAATTTGAATTTTGATTTAATATTTCCTAGTGGTGTAGTGGGGTTATGTTTCGGCTGATAATCACAATGTCAGCAGTTCAAATCTACTATCCTCAGAAACCCATAAACACGGGTCTATGTGGTGCCATGAATCAGAATAGACTCAACTGCACTGAATTTTCTTTGATTTAACAACATCTAGTGGCTAGAAATTTATTGCTACAACCAACATTGGATTATCTTCAGCAAAATTTTAATTTCATTCGGTATTAATGAAATTTTTCTATAATTTGAGTATACAGATGAGTCACTTTTCTTTGGAATATGTACAAATATGGATCTCTTCCGGTCAGATGGTCAAGTAGCTGTCTTCCAAATTTCCTGGCACAGACTAGTGAGTGCTTACAGGGCTTCAGTAGCTTGTTAAACATTTCATTTGCTACTACATCAATTTCTGGAACCTTGTTTATGGCTAATGCTTTCCGTTCAGCTTTCACTTCTTTTTTGGATGCTCCTTAAACAACTTTGCTTACTGAAAGTGAAGAGATCTTGAAGCACTTGCTAATTTAAATCAAGAATTGCAATCTCCAGTTTGGATTGAAACTCAATGTAAAAAAACAACAAACAAACAAATAAACAAACAAAACTACCAAAAGCCTCATAACTGGATCACTAGGGAACATCATATTAAATGGAATACAAATTTTAATTATCATCAAGGATTTTATCTGGCTTGTTTCCACAACCAATGCCCATGGTAGCAGCAGCCAGGACATCAAAATATGGATGGCATTAGGTAAATGTGCTACTCAAGACCCCTTTACAGTGTTCAAAAGCAAGGATGTGACTTTGTGGAGTAAGTTGGGACTGACTCAAACCACAGAATGTTCTATCACCTCATATGTGTATGAAAGTTGGACATTGAATAAGGAAGACAAGAATGGATGTATTTGAACACGGTGTTGGCAAAGAATATTGAAAGTATTGAACTGCCTCAAGAACATACACATCTGTCATGTGAGGAGTACAGGATGGAGAGAGTACTCTCATGTACCTAGGATATGTTTTCAAGTGAGACCAGGTCCTGGATAAGACATCATGCTTGATAACTTGGAGGGGTAGCAAAAAGGAGAAGGACCTCTGACAAAATGGATCGACACAGTGGCTACATAGTTGAGCTCAAACATAAGAATAATTGCAACACTGTCACAGTGTTTCCTTCTATTGTACACAGGGTCACTCTGAGTAGGAACTGACTGAAAGACAACTAACAGCAGTGATGCATGATCTTAAATGTATCACATTAGAGATGCAAATATTCATTTATAATTATTTATGTAACAACAACAAATATAGATCCAGGACATTAATACTAAAAGTTCAGAAAAAGAAAATACTCTGGAAGGATACAGGCGGAGCATTGAATCAGTGAAAGACAGAATTAGTGAAACTGAGGGCAAATCCTTTAATTCTAATTTGTTAGAGGAACAATCAGGGAAAAAATAAAAAACAAAAATAAGAAAAAGAAGTAAGTCTAAGGACTATATGGAACACCATTAAGAGGAATAACTTATGTGTACCTGGAATTCCAGTACAAGGATATAATTTTTAAAAAGAAAAGAGTAATGCATACAATTGTCACTGTACAGTGGTGCTGGAGGGGGTGGTAGGACTCACCCAGTGGGTAAAGTCATAGTTGTGTGTGGTGGATATGTTCAGGTAGGGTGGTGGCTCTTAGTGGGGGTGGGGCAGGGGAATAAGGGAATAAATGAAGAGCAAAGAAAGAAGACTACAGAAAAAAATGAAAAGAACGTTTAAATAAAAGTAAAACTTAATGAAGTAACAAACAAAATGATACCAGACACAGGTGCAAATGCCTGCTTCTGATGTTAGTTCCTGCTCCTCGGAAAAGTGCCTGGCTTCCCCTGAAGAGGATAGGGTGAGAATGGACAGCCAGGTGGCCAGGGAATGATACCCACTTTACAGGAACCTGCAACACTAACCAAGGGGGTAGCACCAGGACGTGCTGCCAATTGCCGATGTGTTTAGAGTTCACGAATTTGACAAGCTTTCTGGTACTTTATCTTCTGTATTGTAATAGCAGAAATTATATGGAAAAGTTCTACTCTGTCATATCTGGTAGGGATCAATCAGAATTGACTTGATGGATGATTTTGCTAGTATTGTGAATCTATATAAAAGATGATTTTTGAGAATGAAGTGTGAATTGAAGGAAATGGGGAAAAACTAATAAAGTCTTCCACTCAGTTAAAAATATTCTTGTATTAATGCTGTAATTCAACGAAGAGAGATTTTAAAAATTGTTTTATTAGGGGCTTATACAACTTATCACAATCCATACATACATCAATTGTGTAAAGCACATTTGTACATTCATTGCCCTCATCATTCTCAAAACATTTGCTCTCCACTTAAGCCCTTGATATCAGCTCCTCATTTTCCCCCTTCCTCCCCACTCCCGCCTCTCTCGTGAACCCTTGATAATTTATAAATTATTATTTTGTCATATCTTTCCCTGTCCAACGTCTCCCTTCACCCACTTTTCTGTTGTCCGTTCCCCAGGGAGGAGGTCACATGTAGATCCTTGTAATCGGTTCCCCCTCTCTACCCTCCCAATATTGCCACTCACATCACTGGTTCTGAAGGGATCTTTTGCCCTGGAGTCCCTGTGTTTCCAGTTCCTATCTGTACCAATGTACATCCTCTGTTCTAGCCATATTTGTAAGTTAGAATTGGGATCATGATAATGGGGGAAGAGGAAGCATTTAGGAACTAGAGGGAAGTTCTAATTTTCATCATTGCTACATCGCACCCTGACTGGCTCATCTCCTCCCCGAGATGTGAAGAGAGAGTTTATGAATCACTTTCATTTTAGTATTGATGCAATCAATCTATACTAGTTAAGCAATTTAGAACCATATGCATGGCAACTTATTTCATTATTTAAATTGATAATAAAGAATATTAATACTTCTTTGTGGTCTGGTAACAGAGAGGTGCACAGAGTTGTACACAGGGGACACCATAGGTTACTGCACTAGGTGACATGAACCTTAGCAGTATCACTGCAATAAAAAAGCAGAAATTTGATATCAGCCTAAAGCAGTGATTCTCAATCTTCCTCATGCCAAGACCCTTTAATACAGTCCCAACCGTTGTGGTGACACCCCAACCATAAAATTATTTTCAATGTTCCTTCAGAACTGTTATTTTGCTACTGTTATGAATCAGGCAACCCCTATGAAAGGGTCATTCGGTCACCAAAGGGTCGCGACCCACAGGTTGAGAACTGCTATCCTAAACTTTATACATAGTTCTATGCGTAAATATCACATGTGTAGATTTGTGTAACCCTCACCACAATCAATATACATAACTTTTCTAACAAAGGTCTGTCTTATGCTACACATTACAGAAATAGTTATCCCTTCCACTACATGTCCATCATCTCAAATCCCTAGTAAACACTAACCTGTTTTCCATTTCAATGAATTTTCTAATCTCAACAATGTTAGGAAAACAGAATCATACAAAATAAGATGTTTATAAAGTGGCTTTTATGCACTAAAATACCCTTCAGTTTCATCCAAATTGTTGTGTATATTAACACTTCATTCTTTTCCATTGTTGAGAAGTAAAATATGATATTAATATACCAATTTGTTTAACCATAAATTTATTTAGAGGAGTTTGGGCTGAACCATTTGGGCTATTATAATCAAATCTTCTTTTAATAATATTATTCAAGATTTACTTACAGATATAAGCTTTTATTTATCCATTTATATATGCCTACTGACCGGATTCTTGAGTTGGATGGTTAGTGTATGTCTGTATGTCTATTCTTTTACGGAGTGCCAAACTGTTTTCCTGAGTGGTCACTAGCAATTCCTACCAGCAATCTAGAAACTATTTCATCACCTTAAAATGTATAATGATAGATGTGCAGTGATATCTCATTGTTATTTGATTAGAAAATTGAATATATTGTAGTCTCGCTGAAGAATTAAATCTGATCTTAGAAGAAATATAGCTGCAATTCTTTTTAGATGTGAAGATGGTGAGACTTCAAGCCATGTACTTTGAATGTATCACCAGGAAAGACTGATCACTAGAAAAGGATATCATGGTTGATAAAGTAGAAGATCAAGGAAAATGAGCAAATACTTCAACGAGATGAATAGACAGAAGAGCCATAGTAATGGACCCGAACACATCAGCAATCATGAAGATAGCTCAGGGCATTGCCATTTTTCCTTCTTTTACACAAAAGGTCTCCAGGAATCAAAGCCAAGTGGATGGCAGCTGTCATAGTTATCTAGTGCCTTTGTAAAAGAAATGCCACAAGTAGATTGCTTTGACACATACACATGCCTTCCCTCACAGTGTAGGAAACTGGAAGTTAGAATTCAGGATGCCAGCTTAACTTTCTGTTGACTTGGGAAGAAGGTCCTTGTCACCTTTAACCAATGGTGAGCCTCGCATCCCTTGAAGATATCTGTGTCTTGGCATACATATTTCCCTCATTATAGTTGGTTCTCAATACAGGAATTCAGCTTCCAAATGATGTCCGGTGTTCCGGCCTCCTCTTTCTTGGTGATACTGAGGCCCTTCTTTTACTACTCACTTCTCTCTCTTTTTCTCTCTTGTAAAATAAAACGTATTGCAGGCCACACCCAAGGGAAGTGCTCCTGTTATTAGATCAGGGCCATGACATCTGGAGGGGTGTTGCATTCTGATCCTGCCCCATTAGCAAAACAAACATACTTTATTCGTCATTAACATAACCTAACCCTGGGTCACCAACACATACACCAAAACCATTCTCATCCAGTCAATGTCAATGCATTGGTTAGGAGGCCTTTGAGTCTGCTCTGAATCATAGAGACTCTACAGAATTAAACACTGCCCATTGCTGCACCATCTTCACAATTGTTTTTTGTTTGGCTCATTGTTGAAGCCACTGTATCAATTCATTCTCCTTGGGGGCGGGAGACACTCTCTTTCTCCCTGCTCACTCCCTGCAAGACAGCCCTGTGGAGAAGACACAGGGAGAGAGGCTGATGGAGCCAGACATCTGGAATCAGGGAAGCTGCGTGGAGACTCCAACCAGCTCTGAGAAGTTTACAACCCCACTGAATCCACAAGACTTCTCACTCACTGGCCTGTGATCTTCCCGCACTCAGCATCATTGCATGTATTCTGGAGTCTCAAGAGGACTTTATAGATTGGTATCAGACACATAGGCCAATATCGGACTTATGAACTTGATCTGGACAGGGCTGGGATGTTTTCTCAATATTCAATAGCTCTTGTATATAAAGCTTTGTCTTATACACAGGTGAGTGTCCATGAATTTGTTTCTCTAGTCCACCCAGACTGACAGAGTCCTCAAAGGAACATCTTTCTTCGTCAAATTTTAAAGGAGGCTGTGGAGAAAGTTTACACAATGCAAATCAATGATTTCATCTCTTGGTTAATGCTTCCATGAATATTAATTATGGATTCAAGAAGAAATCCTTGACCACATCAATATTTCAATCTTTTCATATGTCAATTATCATATTATCACCTATTAATCTTATTGTAAGGCTTTGTATTTTTTCTATACTATGTGGTAATACCTACTGATGACCTCAATTCTTGATCTTTTTCATGAAGCTCTTCAAGTCCTGTTAACTTTCAGCAAGCAAGTAAGGTCTCGTAATATGCACATCTCAGCTTAATAAACTTTCTTTTAATCCTGATGTCACATTCTTATTTGTTCATCATACAGATTATATAAGTATAGTGAGAGAACACAACTCTCTTGGACATTTTTTTCTACTTTAAACCATGCAGCGTTTCCTTGTTCTGTTTGCACAACTGCTTTGTACAAGTTCTGCATGAGCACAATTAAGTATTCTAGAATTCTTTTCTTTCTGAAGGCTGTCCATTGTTTGTCATGATTCATAGAGTGAAATGTCTTTGTGTAGTCAACGAAACTCAAGGAAACATCTTTCTGGTATTCTGTGCTTGGAGTTCTGAATCAGGCCATATCTGACATCAGCAATGATATCCCTTGGTCCACATCTTCTGAATCTGGCTTGGATTTCTGGCAGCCCCCAATCAATGTACTACTGCAACTGTTGTTGAATGATCTTCAGTAGTAATTTATTTGCATGTGATATTAATGCAATATTAATTTTATTTTCCGTGACCCTATACATTTCCCCAGGCTGGAAATCTTTATTGAAGCATAGTCTCATTTTCTCCCATGGTGTGACTGGTAGGTTTGAACCACCAAGCTTGCAGTTAACAGTCCAAGGTTTACCTAACTGAGCTAGAAGTATTACATCATTACATAATGTAAAACATATATTACTCTACCAAAATACATCATTGCATAACTACTAAACCACCAAGATTCATGGACTAGTCAAGTTGACACATATTTAGGGGAGGTGGTTGCACAATTCAATCCATGATATTCCAATTTAGTCTCTCAAAATTCATGTCTTTTCCAAATGCAAAACATAATTATACCAGCATATTATCACCAAAGTCTTAAATCGATTAAAAGTGAAAGAGGAGTGAAATGGACACAGAGTACCCACTTGCTAGAGGTTTAATGTAACAGGAAAATCAACATCTTCTCAGGAATATTTATTTAAACCAGAGCTGTCCAATAGAAATTCCAAAATTTTGGAAAGTTTTCTGTATCTTCCTTGACCAGAAAGGTACCTATTAGAAACATTTCACTAATAGGCACTTGAAATATTTTATATGTGACTAATTAAAGAGACAAATCCTGTGACATCTAATCAATTGCTACTCTAAGTGACACTATAGAATAGAATAGAGTTGCCCCATACAATCTGCAAGATTGTAAACATTTTGGAAGATACTTCTGGTTATATAGCGGTCCACGCAATGACCTTTTAAACCACAAACTCAAAAGTTCAAATATACCAGTTGTTCTGTGGGAGAAAGATGAGGCTGTCTCCTCCTATAAAAATGTAAATGTCTCACACACCCAAAGGGGCAATTCTATAGGGTCTATGAGTCAGAATTGACTCAATGACAGTAAGTTTGGCTTGGTTATAATCTTTATGGATGCCACCTACCGCATCTTTCTCCAGAGGAGCAACTGTAGGATTTGATCTGCCAACCTTTCAGTTCGCACCTGCGTCACTCACTTCACTTTGGCTGAACCACCCAGGCTCCTTTGTGCGGAACTAAAGTGCTATAGGGAGCTGTGGAGGAGACAGACGTTACGGACTCCAGGGCTAACTGAACACTCAGTGGCTCTGAACACAACCAGTGAGATGGCAAGGCCAATACTTGATTATCCTCTTCCACAAATAGTACAGCCTAGACCAGCCTTTGGGAGAAGTTCCCCTTCATCATGTGTAGCCATTATGATAAATATGTCAAGTCCATTATACCTTACAACAGAGGATCTATAATTTTAATGTGCTTGGTTTTAATCTATATCAATACAAATACAAATAGTTCCATGGGCTTGTGGCTACCAGAATGGATAGCAGCTATGTTTACAAATTCTGAATTTTAATCATATAGATTATTTGATATTAATTTCTGTTTTTGAAAATTTCAATCTTGTGAGTTGTGTGAAATAGATTATAAATATAGCTGTTTGTGTGACAATGTATTTTTACTGCTGTGAGGCGCCATCAAGTCTGTTTTGATTCATAGTGAGCCTATGCGGGACAGAAAGAAACATTGCCTGGTAGACATCTGCCTCTCACTTGCTGTCATCCTGTTGCGGCCACTTTATTAATCATCTCCCCGAGTCTCCCTCTTTCTCATTGATGCTCGACGTTATCACACAGGATAGCCTTTTCCAGTCATTTGTCCTTCCTGGTGAAATGTTCAAAGTACTGCAGATGATGTTTTGCCAACTTGACTTCTCATGAGCATCCATGCTGTGCTTCTTCCAATAGTGATTTGTTCATTCTTCTGCTAGTCCCATATTACTATCCTTTAATATCTTTGCCAGCACTGTAATTTAATGGTATTAATTATTTTTTATGTTTATTATTCATTTTCCAATTTCACAAGTAGATGAGGCAATTAAGATAACATGGCTTGGAAAAAGCTCACATCAGCCCTGAAATTGACTTTTAAAAACAATATTTTAAAGAGATCTTTTCAAAGCAGATTTATCCAGTATGTATAAATCATTTGATTTCTGGTGTGCTCTTTCCATGGACATTGACTTGGCTCTGCCAAGTAAAATGAGGTTCTAATGACTTTAATCTATTTATATCTGCTATCACATTATTGGTCATTAGTCCAGCTATGATGATTTCTGTTTCCTTTACATTGAGTTGTATGCTTTGATTTTCATCAGCTAGTACTTCAAGTTGGGCTCTTTCAGCAAGCAAAAGGGAAGTGTGTTAGTCTGGGTACTTTCGAGAAACAAATCCCCAGAACCTCATGTATAAGAGAGAGTTTTATATAAAGGTTAAGTGTGCATCAAGAAAACATCCCACCCCAGTGCTGCCCAAGCCCACAAGTCCAACATTAACCCACATGTCCAACACCAATCCACAAAGTCCTCTTCCATCTCACACAACAATGACACTGACTGCAGGAGGAAAGCGGAGTCAGTGAACATGTAAGCATCTCAGCACTGGCAGAGGTCTCCACACCGCTGCTCCAGCACCCAGGGCTGCATCGGGGTAGGTCCATGTGGCTTCTCCTTGGGGCTGTCTTGCAGGAAGTGAGACTTGCCAGCTGAAGCAGGGAACTGGCTAAGGCAGCTGTACCCTCGTCTGACCATCAGAAAGCAAGAGACCCGAGAACTCGAAAAGCAACGCTCAGTGAGCCATTTATCCTTCCATCCTTAATTAACCCCACATGTATTTATCAGCCAGGTTGGCAGAGTAAACAAACTACCTCAGGAAGATAATAAAGTGTTAGAAAGGAGTAATGAAACCCCTTTCTCATTTTCAGCCCCAATATAAATGGGAATGTTACTACCTTCCTTTAACCTAGTGCTGTGGTTTTATTAATTTGATCCTCATGAAGGAGCTATTTTTATAGTTTAAAATGATTGACCATTGGCAAGTTTATTCAATTCAGCTAATTAAATAGTAAATATACTAGTTAGCTCAAAGAAGGGCAAACCATCTTTGAGGTACAGTTATCCTTCAAATCATTAAAAGTGTATTACACTTTGAAAATATAAATTTGGAGGGAAAAATGAATGTCTGTGTGAGAGTATTCCATTTGGGTATGCCACACCTTGCCTTTCATTAAAATTCACTAGATAAAAAGAGAGAATCTCTGCAGTTTCCAAAATAAATATGACCTCAAAATCTCCATTTTTCCTCAACTCAATCCACAAGGAAGAAGTACAGCATCACCAGTCAGTGAAGGACGGGAATCCAAATAATCTAAAACTGAAGGAGGGATCCGCGTCAGAGCCTCCACTGTGAGAATTCAATGTGCAGAAGGGGATGGGTGACAGTGGGAGCCCACGGTTCATTTGTGGAACTACATCGAACTCCCCCTGTCTAAAACTGAGAAGGGAGGAAAGCGGTCCGTAAACAGCACGTGGGAGAGAGGCGTAGAGAAGATCGAAAGCAGAAACCTGATCTGACCAGTTACAACTTTGTCTGTAGATCGCCCCTGTATTTCAGGTTCCATATGATCCGGTTTCCAAAGTTTCCTGTAGTTTGTCTTTGCATTGTTTCATTTTGTTCTTTTCATTCATAGAGTGTATTGCAGAGGTATTAAGTCAATGGAGGTTACCCTCTTAAAGTTGTGTCAAATGCTTTTCCATTTGTCGGTAGGAAACCCAGGATTGATGAACCTATACGGACAGCCAGTAGAATAAGGAATTTGGGAGAGGGGGTACTATAGGGTTGCAGGTAAAAAGGAAACAGTATTAAGGAAACCATATTAAAAAAGTGGTTGGAAATTGATTGTGGTAGCAATTGTACAATTCTATTTGATGTGATTGAAATATGGGATGATATGTTATATGTATTAAAATCTCAACTAATAAAAATAATTAAATAAAAAACTTGATCTCTGATTCTTCCAATTCACATATGGCTTAAATTTTCAATTAAAAAAAAACCCACTGCCATCCAGTCAGTGCTGACCCATAGCAACCGTACAAGACTGGGTCGAACTGCCTCTGTGAGTTTCAGAGATTGTAACTCTTCACAGAACAGAAAGCCCCATCTATCTCACTGATAGCTTTGAACTGTTAATCTTGCAATTAGCATTCCAACTTGTTAGTAGAAATTAAAATGAAAAACCTCGTTCTTTAAATTGTGAAGAATTGAGAGCTTGGTCTGATCCATACTATTCAGACAATCACCACTGCCACTCAGAAGTGAGGTGAAGAACAGGAGGGTAGTGAAATTGGCAGCTTCTTCCTAGAGGAGAGAGTCACATGGTCTGAGAAGCCTGCAAGTTCAAAACAGCTGATGCCTGTTTACAGACAAAGTAAATTTATGAATGCATAGGGTGCAGAATCCAGGGGAGCTGGACTATCTTTTGGGTTACTGGTTTCAGAAAAGGAACTGCTAGTTGTACAGAAAACTTGTTAGATCTATACCAGTTATCCAGAGATGCCCTTTCATATGTCTTGGTGGGTGGAAACCCCAGCACATGCTTCCCAGGGAGGCTTGTGAAAGAAAAAAAAGCAAATGCAACCGACCTGAAGCCACTCGCCTGGGAAATGTCTTTGGGCTGCTGCTGAGAAGCAGGAAGGGTATTTCAGAAGAAGCAGAAAATACTAATAAAAAGGTGATAGTGCCCCAGGGTGTGAGGGGAGGAGGCGAAGGCAGATTTGAAGCACCGTGGGGCTCCTCAGGCAGGGCTGTGCCCATGAGCTGCTCTCCCACTGACTGCACGTATCTGCGGGCTACAACCTGGGCTCACCCTTCATGTGGCCAATGAAAATTGACATTTCCCATATCCCAAGGTTAGCTTAACAGTAATTAAAGCATCACATTGCACATGAGTCTTTCCATTATAATTTAAGTGGATTTTATGCTATTTTAAAAACCATTCTAGTTCCCACTGTGAATAATGAATACAAATAAAGTTGAATGTCAGACCTGGAATACAAATCAAATAAGGAAACCTGTATGTATCCTAAACATCTGTCCCCACAGTCCCCGAGCCGCAGTGACTGCTTTGGTGGTCCCACATCCTCAGGAATGGTCGATCTGGTTTGCCTCAGATTGCAGACCACTTTAGGGGCCACTTCTCCTTTAAGAATGATAAAGTCTCTTGCTTTTTGAGGTGTCCTTGCAGCTTCAATCGTCTTTCTAGTAACTCATTCATCTTTTCTGCGCAGCCATTGAGGAGTGCCAAGTGGATTTCTGAGGAGGCGAAAGATACTTCTAGTCTGAAACCACAAATGCTTTCAGACATGTTGAGTGCTTTATTTTGTTTTGTTTCTTTTTACACCTGAAAGAATGGGGATGGTTGTCCATTCCTTTTTCTGTACTTGCAGTCAATGCATTTAAGCAGGTCCCAGTCTTCCCAAACCCCTAAGTGGGACTATTAACCGTTGTGCTTCCCCCCAATTGTGGATGCGATGTTGTCACTCTCTGACTCTAAGTAACAGAGCAGAAGGTTTACATCCGCACATCTCGCTCATCGCATTGTTTTTCCAATGAAAGAGGACGAGCAATTGGAAACAGAGCTTGACGTGGTCTAAGCTACAAGGATGGTGCCAGACAGGCGGAGTTATCAGAAGTCCATTTATAAATGCATGAGGGGTACAGATCTGGGTGCCACCGTCTTTTACCAAGGATCAGGGAGAGGTAGAACCTGGGAAGAAGTGCCTGAAGCCTTCCCATCACTCATGGCACTGTGGAAAAGCCTGGCGACAGGGAGTTGTTTTTACTTTATTATTATTATTACTGGACTGAGAAGCATTAATATTGTCATACAGATGGTCACCTATGTTGGAAGCTTATGAAAGAACTCTAAATTGTGGAAAGATTATTCTAAATTTAGGAAAGCATCAACTCCCTAATGCTAAAGGTGGAGCCGTGCTGCTAAACATATTAGTATTTCTTAATTCAAACACCTGTTCTGCCCACACGATACATAAAAAAGCTCTTATTTATTGCTTGCATCTCCATTTCAGATTTAATCTCACTATAAATTCATCTCATGTTAATTTATGTGCAAACAAAGACACACACATTTTAAATATCCGAAATGCTGGAAATAAACTTATTTTTAATTTTGTGCTTGTTTTCCATTTGTCAACCAGCAAATGAAAGGACTGAATAAATCATGCACTAATTGCCAGCGGTGCTAAATTTAGTGTGAGATCTGGAATCCTTTTGATCAAAACCGCTGAATATGAAATCATCCTCAGCTCTCTAGGCAACTTTATCCGCCTTTCTCTTCTCCATCTGTCAGTCACCTGGGAATTTGTGAACTATTCCATATGTCAGGCTTGTCAATCACAATGGGATGTGGGAACTATCTGCCTACTGCATAGGAATTCTTGTTAAAAAATTAATCTGCATTTAGCTAGTAGTTCTATATTTTGAATCCCATATTGTTTGATGTTTTGAATCGCCCTCCCCCTTTACATAAGGTTAATGGAGCTAAATTGTATTTTTATAGTATAGATCAAAAATCTTCCTTTCAATAACATTTATATGGGTGTAACTATTACACAGACTTCCCATGTTAAATTTAGCTGGTAGAATGTGAATGCACAATGTAACATTTAAAATAGAAGATCACTAGTATGAGGATGCCAGAAGCGTATTTTGAGTGCTGACATTCTAAATATAAAACCATTAGTAAACACATGGAAGCCCCACCATTTCGAGACCTCTAAACTCATCAAGATAATTCTGAGAGGAAAATATTTCACCAAAGCAACTTTGTTTTAAAACTTAACTATTAAAAAATTCAATATTTTTTAACATTAACATATTCAAATACCTACTTTAAGAAAGAAGCAAGTATGGGTATTACTGTCCTAAACCAACTAGGAAAATAGGAGAACATGCAGAAACTGTCTACATTGTGTGCAAGGATGGGGTTTCAAATATTGACTACAATTGATTTGAAAGGTTTATCTATTACGCTTTGCAACTTTTCCAGCACTTACTTCTGAAAAATTGCTAGAGTTGCGTACAGCAGAACTAATGCAATGTTCTAAAGAGGGAAAACAATATCATGGGGAACGAAAGGATGATTACAGAAATTAAGTGTATGTACTGTTCCTACGGCCGTGCGAGTTTAGACCGGTAATTCAGTCGTTTCATGTTTATGTGCCTGAGAGTCCACATTTCTGGAACAAGGATACAAATATAAGTCCATGGGTAGGTAAATTATAATAAATATGAAAATAACTCATAAAAATGCCAAGCAGACAGAAGGAAGATAATGTTTGGGACTACTTGTAGTGGCAATTGTACAATTCCACTCGATGCAATTGAACTGTGGAATGGTGTGGTATCTGGAAAAGCTCCATATAAAATGGTTTTGGGAAAAAAATGTAGGAGAAGAGAGATACTGAAGTCCTCCTGGTATGGTAGAGTAACGGTTGAACTGTTCAATGTAAGGCCAGTGGTTCAAATCCATCAGCTGCTCTTCAGAAGAAAACTGAGGTTGTGTGCTCACATTAAACATTTATTTCTACATTCTCATAAAACCTACATAGAGTTACTGAGAGCGAAAAGCGGCTAGATGGCAATAGACAATGTGATAATATCATTAAGGTCCAGTGCCCACGCCAGCTAGTTTAAAAGAGAGAATTTAATAAGAGGAACTAATTCCCGAGGTGGTGGAGGGGCTGACATAAATTGAAATTAATTTTCAGTCTTTCAGATGGAGTATCCTACATTTAAAATCCTTCAGAGTCTCCACATTCTTTTTTTTTTTGAAGAAGGATGTCCTTAAAAGGGTCAGTGTCCCGGATTGAATTGCATCCCTACAAAGTGTGTGTCAGCTTGGCTGGGCCATGATTTTCAATCGTTTGACAATTCTGTAACGATGTAATGTGCCCTTATGAAATGACCCTGCACCATTTTGTGATGGGATCTGAGAAACCAATAAGAGTGTGGAGGGTGGGATGCAGCACTTTTAATCTCATTACAACCCTAAGGTAAGGGGAGTTTCCCAGAATGTGGCAAACAACATGCTTTACCTTACCAAACTCCCTGTCATCAAGCTGCTTTCGACATGGAATAAAGAAAAACAAACTACCATCCGAAAAGAAGCAGGGGAAGATTGTGTCCTTGGGCGGTAGGGGGTCTGTGCACTGTGAAGCTCCTACATCCAGAGAAAGAGTTTTGCTAAAACACATAGGGACCTCCCTAGGACACATATCCCACAGATGCTACAAGGTTATGAATATCTTTCTCCAAAGCCACGGAGAGATAAAACTTTCCCCTATAACTGGCACTCGGAATGTTCCCTTCTAGACTTTCATGAGGGAATTTGTTCATCAAAGCCATTCACTTGTGGGACGTATGCTGCAGCAACCCTCAGGTTTAATCTGGAAGCATGGGACGCTGCTCTGACGTATAAAATGTAGAAGTAGTTTTGGAATTGGGTAATCAGCACAGGTCAACAAACAGTGTACTCAGATGCCTAATAATAAAAGACTAGATTGCCTGGAAAGATGCTGGTGGAATTATGGATGTCCAAAGGAATTTTGAGGTCTTATAAGGAAATGAGTCCACATGTTACATGAGGAATGACACAGATGGTGGGAAACAGCAGCAGAGAAACGGCTGAGCAAGGAGACCAACACAAGACAGAAGAGGACCCAACCATGGAGCTAGAGAGCAGAGTGCCTTTGGCAGGAGGCAGGCTTGCTAGTCCACAGAACAAACAGCTGAGTGTCTTAGGACCCCGGTTTACTTATACGGTGGGTGTATCTGGGCATTTCCAGTAAAGCTAAAGAGCCTTTTAATACTTGAAACATGGACCAAAGGAAGCAGAGTTGACTCTATCTCAAAAGATAAGGCCATGACCTGTTGTCTCTAAAAGGGTGGGGCTGCTGTTTCTTAGGTTTCTAAGACTTTAACCTTCTTTGCCATCTCAATTCTTGATTGTGGGATTGAGGGATGAGGGCATCATTAAGATGGGGGTACTGTTCAAAGCTGAGGGGTTGGAGTTGCCATACCTGAGGGGGAAAATAAAGTGGTCTTTAGGTACAAAGGGATGGGATTACTACATAGATGAACTATAAGAACGTGGCAACCAAAGCCTAGGCAGTAAAGTTGCCATTCCAGGAGCTCTGGAAGGAATCCTGGGATCACAAGGGCCAGGGGCCTCTACCTAGAATCCAGGAAGCATACCCAGTACCTAAAGTCTGGAGGTCAGGTCAGTTGCCTAGACAGCATTGAAGAACAGAGGGGTCTAATGTAAATTAATCTGCTAGGGTTGTTCTGGCTCAGTGCCTTTTATCAATTTTCTTTCATTTAATCCCAGATGTAATATTATTCATGCCTGTTCCGCTATTGCACTCTGGAGTCAGATCACTTGTGTTCTAGGTTCACAAGCCGGAGAAACGTGATCCTGATTGGTTGTTGGCTTGGAAAACTTTGGGGATAATATGATGGATGATATCTGATAATGTTGGCTGAAAGCAAAAATTATGAAATATATGTTTACTTGTGTTTTATGGAATGTGCGAAAGCATCCAACTGTTTGGATCATAACAAACTATGGGTATCACTGCCAAAAAGGAGAATTCTAGAACACTTAATTTTGCTCATGTAGAACTTTTTCATAGACCAAGAGGCAGTTCTTCAAACAGAAAAAGGGTACACCTTAAGAAAATGTTCCAAAATTGATTGTGGTGATTATGAAACTCTTCTTAATATGACCAAACTATTGAGTCATAGAATTTATACATTATATGCCAAGAAAACTATTTAAAACAAAACAATATTGTCTTATCATTATTAGCTCCCCATTTCACCCCAAACCTCCTTGACCCTGCACCCAAGAAACCACTGTGTTAGTCTGGGTACTTTAGAGAAACAAATCCACAGAAACTCATATGTATAAGAGAGAGTTTTATATAAAGGTTAAGTGTATATCAAGAAAACATCCCAACCTAGTGCTGCCCAAACCTACAAGTCCAACATTAACCCATATGTCCGACACCAATCCCCAAAGTCTTCCTCCATCTCACAAAACACACACTATGATGCCCACTACAGGAGGAAAGCTGAATCAGTAAACGTGTAAGCATCTCAGCGCTGGCAGGGGTCTCCACACAGTTGCTCCAGCAGCCAGGGTTACATTGGGGAAGGTCCATGTGTCTTCTCTTCAGGGATGTCTTGCAGGAAGTGAGCCTTGCCAACCAATGCAGGGAACTGGCTAAGGCAGCTGCACCCTGGTCACAAAGCAAGAGACCTGAGAACTCAAAAGGCAAGGATCACCGAGCCATTTATCCCTCCACCCTTCAATTAACCCCACATGTGCTTATCGGCCAGGTTGGGACAATAAACTTTAACTCAACCACCAATTCAGTTACTATAGTTATATGTTTCTGTATCCTGAATTTCATATAAAGAAAATATTTTAATAAAAATGTAACAATAAAAAGCAAAACCGAGAAAAACCTCAATTGAAATCAGAAAATATTAACTAAAACAAATCAAAAATAAGTCAAAAGGGAGATCAAATTATAAGGTGTTAAATTTTAACCAACTGCATCTACCACAACCCTCTATCCAGTGCATTCTGCATGATCATAAGGCCATTCACATCCCTGATGTATGATCAGAGGAATTCACCAGAGGCTTAATCCACACATATGTCTCCTTCACTTTTTTTAACTGAAAGTTTATTTTCCATTATTAGTTTAAAAATAATTTTATTGAGAGTTCTTACATTTCTTATCACAATCCATACATCCATTGTGTCAAGCAAATTTGATTTTATTGAGAGTTCTTACATTTCTTATCACAATCCATACATCCATTGTGTCAAGCAAATTTGTACATATGCTGCCATCATCCTTTGCAAAACATTTTATTTCTACTTGAGCCCTTGCTATCAACTCATCTTTTCCCCTCAGTATCCCATCATCCCTCCCTCAGGAACCCTTGATAATTTATAAATTATTTTAATTTTCATATTGTACACCAACCGCTGTCTCTCTTCACCCATGTTTCTGTTGTCCATCTCCCCTGGGGGCGGGGCAGTTACAGGTTGATCACTGTCATTAGTTCTCCCCTTTCTTCCCTACCTCCCCCTACCCACATGGTATCACTGCTCCTACTATCGTTCCTGAGGAGCTTATCTGTCCTGGATTCCCTGTGTTTTCAGCTCTGATCCATACCAGTGTAAATCCTCTGGTCTAGTCAGATTTGTAAGGTAGAATTGGGATCATGACAGTGGGGAGGAGGAAGCATTAAAAAATTAGGGGAAAGTTGTATGCTTCATTGATGTTATACTGGACACTTACTCGCTGGTCTCCGCCCCAAGACCCTTCTGTAAGGGGATGTCCAGTTGACTACAGATGGGATTTAGGTCCATAAACTGCACTCCCTCTCATTCACAATGATATGTTTTTTTGTTCTTTGATGCCTGACCTGATCCTATCGACACCTCGTGATCACACAGGCTGTTGTGCTTCTTCCATGTGGGCTTTGTTGCTTCTCAGCTTGATGGCTGCTTGTTTATCTTCAAGCCTTTAAAACCCCAGATACTATGTCTTTTGATAGCCAGGCACCATCAGCTTTCTCCACCACATTTACTTATGTACCCACTTTGTCTTCTTTGATCATGTCAAGAAGGTGAGCGTCATGGAATGCCAGTTTGATAGAACAAAATGTTCTTGTGTTGAGGGAGTACTTGAGTAGAGGCTCAATGTCCATCTGCTACCTTAATACTAAACTATAAATATATGCACATATATCTATTTCCCCATTGTAATATAAAAATATATTTACATATGTACATGCCTGTATTTAGAGCTCTATAAATGTCTTTTGCCTCCTAGTTCTTTCCTCTATTTCCTTTTCCTTTCCTCTTGTCCCACTAATTTATGTAGTCATATTGTTTCAGCGATCATGTGGGGAAGGTGAGTATCACAGAATGCCAGGTTATTAGAACAAAGTGTTATTGCATTGAGGGAGGACTTGAGTAGAGGCCCAATGTCTGTCTGCTACCTTAATACATAACCCATAAATATATACACATAGACTTATATCCCTCTTTATATTTAATATAAATATATTAATATAAATATACATATAAATATATTAATAGTTATTTCCCCTATTTCCTTTTACTTTCCTCCTATCCCACTATCATGTTCAACCTTCATTTGGATCTCTGTATTTCCTCTCAGCTACTTTGCACTTGATCGAATGCCACTTGGCATTCTATGCCCTCCTGGCCACCTATTTTAGATCTCTTATTGTTCCCCTGTCCCTGGGTTTGTTGGCTCCCTGCCTCCCTTTCCCCCACCCTCCTCCTTTTCACTGTCCCTCAGAACTGTTGGTCCTATTATTTTCTTCTTGGGATTGTTTATTCTGCCTATCTTATATAGAGAGACATAAAAAGAAAGAAAAGAAAAAAGCCTATGAATAGCTCCAGGTCTGTCTGTTGATCCTTATGAATGTCTTCCAGTCAGGTCTGATACAGTGCCAAGCCCCCACCCCCACCCCCTCACCCTCACCAAGTCCAAAATCTATTTTCTGAATTCCCAGGGGAATTTGTTGCTTTCCTCCCCTTGCTCCTCTGTTGCACTCCCTTTGCATTACACCATGGTGTGTGTGTGTGTGTGTGTGTGTGTGTGTGTGTGTGTGTGTGTGTGTGTGTGTGGCAGGGGGCGGGGGGAAAGGGGTAAGACTGAGCACAATTCCTGTGCTATGTCTGCAGTGCTGCCGCCATAGCGCTGTGGGTCAGTAAGGGGACAATGTGTCTTATGGTGGGACTGACTCCAGGGTCCTCCTTGTGCAAGGCTGCTCTAAGCAGGAATGTCATCCTCAAAACTTAGTTTCCAAGGGGCATGGCAGAATACATTGGGATGAACTTGTAGCTAACAACAATGAGTCCAGCAAAGAAAAATAAAGTCTTAAAATGGATTGTGGGGATGATTGCACAGTTCTTTTGAATCTGTGAAATACATGCCAATATTTTTTTTGTTTATTTTTAAAGTATGACCCTAGTGATATAAAGAAAGCTGAAGACTATATGATGGAAATTTTAAGACGAACTACTTCATTGCAAATATCTTTTCAACATCAACTTTGCCTGATAGAGTACACAGAGATCAAATTGACTAAATCTATGGGGGAAAATGAAATAGAATATGGTAAAAGCCAAGCTGATGATGTTGAAGCAGAAATTAAGTTGCAATGAAAGTATTAGCAAAAATTAAGACTCCAGAAATTGATGAAATACCACATGATATGTTTTTATTTTCTTTTTTAAACTGGTGCCAAGACATTTGAAAGAGAGTTGCTGGCCAATTGTGCCCATTCCAAAGAAATGGGATGGGCAGGATGCAGAAATTATCTTATAATACCATTGGTATAACATGTAAGCAAATGTCTCTGTAGGTAACCAAAGAACAATTACAGCAGTATATTGACAGAGAGTTGCCATGATTTCAAGATGGATTCAGAACTGGACTTGGAAAGATGGATATCCTTTCTGACATGAGGTGGATCATGACTCAAGTAGAAACTACCAGAAAGATATTTGTCTGGGTTTTCTTGACTATGTAAAGAAACTCAAAAGTGTGGGTTTTACTAGATAATATTGGAAAGAATGTGTATTCCAGAAACTTAATTGTGTTCATGCAGAACCAGAACATAGACAAAGAATTAGACATTGGAACAGAGCGGGTGGGTGCTGCATGATTTAAAATCAAGCTGGGGGTGAATCAGGGTCATATCCTTTCCCATTCATATTCAATATATAACTGAGTAAATAATTGGAAAAGATGGATTATATGAAGAAGAATTCAGCAACATAATTGGGGGAACGTTGATTACAATTTGAAATATGCAGGTGGCACCACCTTGTTTGCAGAATGTGAAAGAGAACTTGAAGCACTCACCTATGAAGATCAAAGAGTGCAGTCTTCAATGTGGATTACAACTCTGTTTAAAGAAACAAAAATTCTCACAACTGGACCATTAGAAAACATCAAGATAATTGGGGGGAAAATTGAAGCTGCCAAGTATTTCATTTTAGTTGGATGCACAACAGTGGTCGAGAAATCAAATGACATATTGCATTGTGCAAATCTGCTGCATAATACTGCTTTAAACTCCTGGAGTGCTAGTATGTCACCTTGGGGGGTAAGGTGCACTTGATCCAGGCCAAATGTTTCTCAATTGCCTTATATGTATGTGAAAGCTGGAAAGTGGATAAGGATGGTAGGAGAAGAATTGATGTATTTGAACTATTATGTTATTGAGAAATATTAAAAGTACTATGAAGGGAGGGAATGGAGGAGGGATAAATAAATAACTAGAGAGACACAGACACACAGATACATAGATAGGCATAACAAAGCAAAGAGTATATGAAAAAGCAAATATATTATAGTCTTGAGTTGCCATTTATTGAGCACCCTCAAAGCAAGATATTTGAACCAGTCTTAAGATTTCTAAATTAATAACCTTGGGATCGTAGTCATCTGCTTCTTCCACCATGATGGCATTTTAGCTTTAAATCAAATAGCTTATTTAAGTTCCGTTAAGGTAAAGGGTTTCTTGCTTAAGGGATTTCCAAATCAGATTTTTCTGGTGTGGCCTAGGATGGATATTGTACAATTTGAAAGGGCAGAATCTTAAGACCTATGGTGTCTACTATAGTACTTGGTCTGGGTCACCAAGGACTAGATAGAAACTAGATCAAGAGGGTCCAATTAGGAAACATAATACAGGGCTTATTCTTCCACAGGGGGACAATATACTTAATGTTAAGTGTTTTTCTCAATGGTGGGTTGACCCACCTGCAATCACTTTCTATAAAACAGACATGCCCCTCCTACACACACACACACACACACACACACACACACACACACACACACACCTCTTTACTTGGAATTCCACTAAATTTCACTAGGCTCTCTTGTAGGACTGTCTATTGATCTTGGGTGACTTTTGAACAATCTTAATTGGCAGGAAGGGATTGGTTCTCTCTCTCCCCCCATATCATGAGGAACTGGTCCCAGCTGAGGGGTGGGGTTCTCCTGTGGAAGCACTTTCTTAAGATGTTCAAATAAGGGGATCATACATGTTTTGTGAGCACTAGTCAGGAACACTACTTCTTTACTTTGGAAACCAGATGAGAAGATTCGATGACCTGAGAACAGAAATGTGCCTTTGTCTTGGTATTTACCCTGATAATAGTGGTCTCATGGGATATTTGCTCTTTGGTGATTTCATTCAATATAATTGTTTTCTAGTTTCATCTATGCTATGAGGTGTTTTGTTGTTTTAATAGTGTGTTAGGGATGCATAGAATCCCATTGTGTGTATTTACCAGTTTCTGTATCCAATCTTCTATTGATGGGTTTTTGGGCTCTTTCAAGCTTCTTGATATTGTGAACTGTATTGTAATGAACATGGGAGAGGTCACATCTGTTCGTGTTCTTTCTTTTACTTCTTTGTGGTATATGCCAAGCAAAGATATTTCTGCGTTATATGGTGTTTCTAGTTTAACAGTTTTGTGTAGTGCGATATTGCGAGCCACAGGATCTCTGGTCACACAGTAGTTATGGATTGAGCTGCTAACAGCAAGGTCAGCATTTCCTAATCACCAGTTTTTCCATAGGAGAAAGATGGGACTTTCTATTCCCATGAAGAGTTACACTCTTGGAAACCCACACAAGCAGTTCTACTCTGTTCTTTTCTTTGCTTGTGAGTTTTCCACTTTAAAAAATCATTTTATTGGAGCTCATACAACTCCTATCACAATCCATACATACATCAGTTAAGTAAAGCAACCTTATACATTCGTTGCCCTCATTATTCTCAAAATTCACCTGCTTGGGTTCCTGGAATCAGCTCATTTTCCTTTTTTCCCTCCCTCTCTCCTCCATGAACCCTTAATAATTTATAAATTATTATTTTATCTTATCTTACACTGCCCAGCGTCTCCCTTCACCCACTTTCCTGCTGCCCATCCCCCCAGAGAGGAGATTATATGTAGATCCCTGACATCAGTACCCCCTTTCTACCCCTCTTCCCTCACGGTATCACCACTCTCACCGCTGGTCCTGAAGGATTCATCTGTCCTAGATTCCCTGTGTTTCCAGATCTCAACTGTACCACTGTGCATCTTCTGGTCCAACCAGGTTTGCAAAGTAGAATTGGGATCATGGTAGTTAGAGGGGAGGAAGGGTTTAAGAACTAGAGGAAGGTTTTGAGTTTCATTGTTGCTACACTGAATCCTGAGTGACTCATCTCCTTCCCACTACTCTTCAAGGGATGTCCAGTTGTCTACTGATGGGCACTGGGGCCCAATCATGCACTCCGATCATTCACTATGATATGATTTCCACCCACCCCCTGCCTTTGTTGTTTGAAACCTGGTCCCCTCGGCCCTTCATAATCACACATGTTGGTGTGCTGCTTCCATGTGGGCTTTATTGCTTCTGGGATAGATGGATGCTTGTTTACTTTCAAGCTTTTAAGTCCCCAGATGCTATATCTCTCAATAGCTGGGCACCATCAGCCTTCTTCACCACACTTACTTATGCACACATTCATCTTCAGCGTTTGTGTTGGGAAGGTGATCACACAATGATGTTTTTTTGTTCTTTGCTGTCTGCTACCTGATCCTTTCAACATCTCATGTTCACTTAGGCATGTGTGCTTATTCTCTGTGGACTTTGTTTCTTCCAAGCTAGATGGCTGCTTGTTTGCCTTCAAGCCTTTAAGACCTCAGACGCTATATCTTTTTGATAGCCAGGCACCATCAGCTTTCTTCACCACGTTTGCTTATGCACACGTCTGTCTTCAGCGATCATGTCAAGAAGGTGGATATCATGGAATGACCGTTTAGCTGAGCAAGGTGCTATTTTATTGAGGGAGTGCGTGCGAAGAGGCCCAATGTCCACCTGCTACTCTACTACTGAACCTATAAATATATGCATATAGGTCTACTCCCCCATAATCATAAATATATTTACATATGTACATGTCTGTATTTAGGCTTCTATGTAAACCCTTTGTCTCCTACTCCTTTCCTCTAATTCCTTATGCTTTCCTCCTGTCCCACTACCATGTTCATCCTTCATTCTGGTTTCAGTAATTCCTCTCAGTTACCTTGCCCTTGGTGACTCCTTACTATTCCTGCCCTCCCCTCCCTCCACTGGCTTTGAACCACTTGTTGTTCCCTTGTCCCTGGGTTAGCCAACACCTCCTCCCTTCCCCTACCTCCCACACTCTCATGTCCCTCCGGGACCATTGGTCCCATTATTTTCTTCTCACATTGTTTGTCCAGCCTATCTTATCTAGATGGATCTGCAGATATAGTATTATGTGTATAAAAATGTGGATGGCTTTGACAGCACCAAAGTGGCACATAAGAACATGGTGTCAACAGCAGCAACACTAACAAACAAAAAAGCCACTGACATACAAAATTTAAAAGAAGAGGAAAAGAAATGAAAAGACAGTACAAAAACAAAACAATAAACCTGTTAGTAGTTCGAGGTCTGTTTGTTGACCTTTAGGAGTGTTTCTGGATGAGTCTGAAGGGGTGCCACATCCTGGCCCCAAAGTCCATCCTTTAAACTCTCTCGGAACCTCCTTGCTCTGCTTCCCCCACTGCTCCATTGCCTGCCCCCAATGTCTCTTCTATAAGGTCATTAATGGCAGTGAGTGATATGGCTATCATGTTTACAAACCCATCAGCAGTGTATGATCATTCCAACCCACTTTCCCCCTTTTTGGCATTTTTATTGGCTGCCTTTCAATATTGGGCTACCACTGTGGGCAAGGGTCATAATTTTAAACTACTGATCTTTCCTCCGTGTTTCTAACCATGACATTCCAATCACCAGAAATTATTAATGCATCTTGATTGTATGTTTCATCCATTGCAGATTGAATAAGCTGGTGGAAGTCTTCAATTTCTTCATCACTGGCTTCAGTAGTTTATGTATACATTTGAATAATAGTTGTATTAACTAGGCTTCCTTCTTGTAGTACAGAAAGTATCCTATCATGAACAGCATTATACTTCAAAATAACGATTCAAATGTGCTTTTTCATGATTAATATGAAGCCATTCTTCTTCAATTTTTCATTCTTGTCCTAGTACACCCATATAATTTTTGTTTTTATTTTAATGACTTTCAATTTTTGTACATTCATACTTTGTACTTTCCACCCTCTGATTATTCGTGGATTTTGTGTTTCTTCTCACTTTGAGTCATTGCCAGCAAGTGGGGGTTCCTGGAAGCTTGTCTCACTCACTTAATTAAGGGCAACTCTATTTTAAGAGACAGCTCTGCCCAATCACATTTTAAGTGACTTTTGCCCTGACAGATTCCTTTTTCTAGCACTATGTCAGACAATATTACCTGCTTTTCAAAAGGATTTTAGTAACTAATCTATCAGAATTTAACTGCCTCTTCCTTCCCCCTACTTTTTCCTACTCTGTTCTTAGACTGGAAGTGCACCTGAAATCTATTCACTATGTTGATTCTGACATATCCATGACATGGTGTCTAGCATTTCAGCAACATAGAACTTACCATATCATGACAAACTGGCAGAAGAATGGGGGAAATAGTAAAGACAGAAGAGGAAATCAACGAAATACAAGTAGACAAGCAATAGAGAAAATAATAAAATCGAATTTATTTTTGGAAAACCCTAATACATTCAATGAATCTTTATTAGGCCTAGGCTGATTGATTCAAAAGAGCCAGAGTAGAAACTGCCAATATCAGTAAGGGCCACCACTGCATATCCTATAGCCATAAAGCGCAATTGTTATAAACGATGCCATTACAATCAATTTGAAAGTGGATGAAATAGAAAAATTCTTTGAAAGATACAAATTTCCTAAAAGAAAGAAATGACAAAAGAAACAAATTGAAATCTATCAGTTGTTCTGAACCAGAAGTCATTTTACCCACAGTGGACATTTGACAATGTCTCAACATATTTTTGAACATCACATAATTTGAGGAGGAGAACAAGATAATTTTGAAGAGAAGAACACAATTGGCATCTTATGAGTAGAAACTATGGAGGTTGCTAAGCCTCCTTTAGTCATCCAATAAACAGTTCGGAGGCCCCTACACAAAGAAGTATCCAGCTCAAAATGTCAATAGTACTAAGGTTGAGATAACCTATAAAAATTGATTTCAGTTAGATATTTTAATTGGTAACCCAAAACCTTAGACAAACAAAAATGGTAGACTTAGTCTAACTAGTAGAAGTTACTGAAAAATGAGGGGGTGGGGGATACTATATTACATAACATTTTCAAAAACTAGTGGAGGAGAAATAATTTTCAACTCATTTTTTGAGATCAACAAAGACTTGAATAAAGGAAATAAACTTTAAGACCAATAGCCTTCATGAACATGGATAGTAAATCCACAGCAAACTAATACCACATTATAAAAGCTATTGAATACATTTAATAAACGATTGAGGAAATGGCAAGTGATCCATAAAAACTTCCTTTGACTTTTCTAGCGGGAAAGAGAATCCAACTCCATCCACCACTCTGCAAGCCCGCTTATTGTCTGAAGGCACTCAACCTCCTCATGACCTTACTGTGTGGCTGCTAGTCTGTGTCATGGTCTTCATATTGTTACCTCTGCTGCCTCCACCACTTCAGGCAGGGACTTTACTTACAATTCTCTAATAAATCTTCTTCCTGGATGCTCATGAAATTGCTCAGTGCCTGACTCTGCAATAGCTCACTTTCATACCAAGTGGAGTGACAAAACTGTTAAATCCCTGAATTATAGTCCTCTACCTCTTATTTCCATATCTCCATCTAGTCATTGGGTAAGGGAGTTACAAAGACTGAAGATAAGAGAGTCTAGAAAACAGACAAGAACTTGTATTTCTACTAAACGTGGTTCTAAAGGATCTAACCAGACAAGAAGAAAATAGATACATAAGATCTAAAAGTTACCCAAAGAAATAAAGCTACTATAAATTTGGGACTTAGAAAAATTAAGATTTTTTCCCCTTAAATTCATGGAACAAACAAATCTTCTTAGGGATCACAAATGCAAAGTCAATATAAACATTCAATTGCAACTTATATGTATGCAGAATGATGCTGGTTACCTAAATACGAATCCTGCTCCCTTTTCTAATATTCTAAAAACTCATGAAATCAATAAGTCAAAATAACAATACTGTATAGGACTCATAAATTCAGCATTTCTAAGAGCATTTCTCAGAGACAGCATTTCTAAGAGACTCATAAATTCAGCATTTCTAAGGGTATTTTAATTCAGAACTCAATCACCCACTCTTCAAATAACCAATAAGTCACTTATTGCTATTTAGTGGTTTCCAACTCGTAGTAGTAACCTGTGGGAAAGAGTAAGAAGGCCCCTGTGGATTTCTAATACTATAAATCAGGGAGCAGGCCACCTGATCTCTCTTCCTCAGAGCATTGCTGGTGATTTCCAACTGCTGGCTCTTCAGTGAGCAACCCAACACATAACCCACAACACCACTAGCATCCCACAACCCACGCAGGGCAGGAAGATAAACCCATTCCAGTAGAGGCCCTGAACACCAACTGGCAGTGTTGTACATCTCTGGGTAATGGAGACCCAGAAGTCTCTGTGAAAAAGAGAAGAGGATGAAGCACTAAACAAAACACACACACACACACACACACACACACTCCCATCCCCTATCCCCAAAAGAAAATGCAGCATTTAATGCAAAAATACCAAATTCAGTGAGGGTTTGTTAATTCAGAATTCTTTATATATATATATTTATATACAGGCTAGGATTCTGAAAGTTTGTGGGTCCAGAAGTGATAGGCATGGATATATGTGGCATATGTGGAAGAATCAACTGTTTAGGGAGGACCTTGTACACGGATAGATGGAACAGTGGGAGAAAAAATAAAAGTTAAGAAGGTAAAATTAAGAATTTTTAGGAACAAAAGTAAAAACAAATATATATCAATAAACAACACATATCAATATCTATCTAGAAAACATAAGTAGAACTGTAAAAATAATTGACAATAAAAATCAAGGAGATTGATTTACACAATGGCCGCAACAATGAGATCAAGCACAGGAACAATTATGAGGATGGCATAGGACTGGGCATTGTGTCCTTCTATTGTGCAGAGAGGTTCAATATGGGTCAGAATTGACTTGATGGCACCTAACAGCAAGATAAGAGTCAGCAGCTGGTTTCTGGCCCGTGTCCAACATCAACCATTCTTTTTATGGCATTCTTGATCCTTATGTGTTTGATAATTTTTGGAGCAGTCACAGAGAATGCATAAAAACAATATAACTGCAATAATTTTAATAACAGAAAAGTATACAATTATAGTAAATAAACAGAAAGAACAATGTGCAAAGTGCAAGGTTCAGGGAGACATGGGTTCAAGAATAGGCCTCAATGTCTAAGAAGAGATGCGAGCCTACCTCAAAGAGGACGGACTCACTCTTTCCAAGCCCCAAACAGGAACTCAAACAGGAAACTCAATTGCAGACACAGCTATTAGCTACCCTTTTGACCAGACTTTCATCTTTACACTACTCTGCTACAATTTGAGTTTGCTTGCTGCCTCTGTTTCTCTGGTAATAAACAGCTGCTTTTTCCTTCTTGACTGCATCAAAAGATTTCATTAAAAGAGTAAAAAGAGATGTCTCCCCTCGCCTCCTTCTCTGCTGTCCAAAGCCCAGGGAGAAGGTTATATGTAGATTCCTGTAATCTGCTACCCCTTCCCACCCACATTCACCTAACCTCCCAGGCATTGCCACTCTCACCACTGTTCCTGAAGGGGTCATCTGTCCTGGGTTCCCTGTATTTCCAGTTGCTATCTGTACAAATGTACATCCTCTGGTATAGTCAGATTTGTAAGGAAGAATTGGGATCATGATAGTGGGGGTGGGGGGGAGGAAGTATTTAAGAACTATGGGAAAGCTATATGTTTCATCATTTCTACTCTGCACCCTGACTGGATCATCTCCCTGCAACCCTTCTGTAAGGGAGTGTCCAGTTGCCTACCAATGGACTTTGGATCTCCACTCTTCACTCACCCTCATTTACAATATGATTTTTTGTTGTTTGATGCCTGAATCCTGATGCCTTCGACACCTCATGGTCACACAGGCTGGTGTGCTTCTTCAATGTGGGCTTTAATAATAATTTATGAATGATGAAGGGTGCATGAGGGAGGGGGTGTGGAAAAGGAGGGGGAAAAGGAGGAGCTGATATTAAGGGATCAAGTAGAAGGCAAATGTTTTGAGAATGATGATGGCAACAAATGTACAAATGTGCTTGACACAAAGGGTGCATGTATGGATTGTGATAAGAATTGTACAAGCCCCCATTAAAATTATTTTTAAAAGAGGGTAAAGGGAGATCCAGTGGACTAGGAAAAAAGCTTTTGGCAGTGATATACCAGAGAAGGGACTAATCTATGGAAACTATAGTATACTTCAAAACTTGAATGAAAAAATTAAATAAAAACACAAATAAAAAGTGGATAAAAACATGAGCAGACAACCAGAAATGATATCCAACTGGCTAACAAAGCACGAACAAATATTCATGGTCATTAGCCATCCAGGAGATGCAAATTAAAACAATGGTGTGATATCACCTTACCAACGAAGACAGCACAACAAGAAAAGAATACTAGAGAGGATGGAGTGAAATTGGACCTCTCATTTGATGATGGTTGGCCTGTGAACATGTACAAACATTTGAGGCTCAACCAACTGGAAATGGAAATCCCATGGAATGCAGCATAAGACAAACAGACATATGTGTAGCAGCACTGTTCACAACAGCAAGAAATTGGAAACAGTTCAAAACACCAGCAATAAAATGTGTAAAAATTTTTGGTACATAAATTCAATGGAATACTATGCATTTAAAAAATGATAAAATTGCAGGCATCTCATGGCAAGGAATGTCCTGGAGAACATTATGTTGAATGAAGAATATAATTCTCAAAAGGGCAAGTCTTGATTGAGACAATTACAATAACAACAAACTCCAATGGAGTGACAAGGAGCTATTCTCAGTCAGGTAATCACTTCATCCAGCCTCCCACGCAATGTGATGGTGTGTCTGTGTAATGCTCCCCATCCATTCATCACTCCCTTATTTGTACACCTAAACAATGCAAAACACTTCAGAAGGGGCCTTACCTCAGTTATTTATAAAGTAGGGAGAGGAACAGGACCAGGAATAGCTGTCACATAGCATGGTCTCATGTTGTTGTTGTAGTTAGTTGACATCAAATCAGTTCCTACTCAACGCAACCCTATGTACACCAGAACAAAACATTGCCCTGTAGCGTGCCATCCCACAATTGTTGTCTGAGCCCAATGATGTAGTCACTATGTCAATCCATCTTGTCCAGGGCCTTCCTCTTTTTCGCTGCCCTTCTACTTTACCAAGCATGATGTCTTCCTCCAGAGACTAGTTTCTCCTGACAACATGTCCAAGTATGCAAGGCAAAGTCTCACCATCCTTGCCTCTAAGGAGCACTCTGACCATACTTCTTCCAGACAGATTTGTTTGTATTTTTGGTAGTCCGTGATACTTTCAATATTCTTTGCTAGCACAATTCAGAGACATCTATTCTTCTATTGTCTTCCTTATTCAGTGTCCAACTTTCACACGCACATGAGACAATTGAAAACACAATGGCTTAGGTCAGGTGCACGTTAGTCTTCGAATGGACATTCTTGCTTTTCAGTACTCTAAAGAGGTATTGTGCAGCAGCTTTAATTGGAGGAGGACATCATGGCTGATAAAGTGAAGGGTAGTACAAAAGAGGAAGCTCCTGGGTGAGATATATTGACCCAGTGGCTGCAACAATAAGCTCAAACATAATAACAATTGTGAGGATGGGGCAGGAATAGACAGTGCTTTATTCTATTGTGCATAGGAGTGCTATGGGTCAGAACCAACATAGTGACAGCAAAGTGGATCAGGGATATATTTAACCTTTAGATATTTGAATTGATTTTTAAACTCACACTTAATCATAAACCCTAATCTACAGACAATTATTTCTCTTGAAGTGATCACTGTAGATTTGGTGGCAGAGCAATGTGTAGTGAAATTACATGGTGCATGGCTATCAGAAAGAATAGCATCTGGAGTCTTAAAAGAATTTTTAAAACAGTCAGCCACCTAATTGAGGTGTCAGCTAAGTATACATGAAGAAACACACCAGCTCATGTTATCCTAAGATTGTTAATAATAAAATCCAACATCAGAGGAGAGAATTGTTTTAGAATTTAAATTCTGAGCATGCGATTTTCTGAAGATGTGGATGATAATGAATGCCCAAATCCATTTTCAGAGTCTTCAAGATTAAACTTCCATTGAACTCCCTCAGACCATTAGCATCAAACAGAATGTACTGAAAAGTGGATAACTGCGGATATATTTAGGTTTGAATTTAATATATTCATTGTTTTCCCTTCAGATCCTTTTATATTGTTCTGGTTTTTATTATAGCTACATTCTTTTGGATTGAGATATTTTGGTGGATTGCTTTGTCATTGTTGGTTTTATTTATTTTTGTGTGTGTGTTTTGTTTTTCTTTACATGAAATCCAAGCTAAGTAATCCATAGGGACGGTAACTAAATTAATTGTTTCTGAGGGTTTTGGCAGGGGAGGTTAAGGGGTAAGGGGAGGAACTAATAATGGGCACAAGAATGAAGAACATGTTGGAAAACTGATTGTGGTGATGATTTCATAACTCTTATAAATAAATTTAACCAATCGAATTGTATGGTACATGAATTATATGCCAATAAAACTGTTTGAAATAAAACAATTCTGTTCTTCAAAACTGGTCTTCCTCTGTACAGTAGGGCTGCTCAAATTGTTCTTCAGGTGATTTCGGCACAGATCTCAGAGGAGGGAGAGATGAAGTCCACTTCCCTAAGGTAGTCTTGGTTAAGAATGCGCATTTAAATAGTGAGCCCTTCTAGTAACATTGTTTTTTTCTAAGAGCTGAAAGCAAGCTCCCTTAGAATAAACAGAGATTCCATAAGGATACTGTAGATTACTGTACAGATTCTCTTCTCAGACATATAGACTGTAACCAGATTGATTTCATCTAGTTCATCGTTGCTTCTCGAATATCTACCAAGTACTTAGTACAAGACTGGTACATTAGCAATTGTTTGTTGGATAAATAGGTGTTTTTATTCCTAATGTTTTCTTTCATAAAGCACGTGCCATTTCAAAGCACAAATAGAATACATGTAATTGGTTGCTGATAGGTAAATACTTGGGCCAACCATTTCATGGACAGCCATATTTTCAAATATTTATTTGATGTATGCTTTAGTCTCTCATGATAAATTGACATAAAGGTTTGTAATTTTCCACCACAAATGTTCTGCTTTATTATAAACAAAGTATGTGTTTATATGTATACATACACTATATTGAGACTTAAAATATACACATAAATACATATAGTGGTATGTGCATGTTTACATATGGGATATTTTATAGAAACATTACATATTCAATATATTCTAAAATCAGAATCATACAGTATAAGTCAAAGAGTGTTGTTCATCAGGTTTCAGTTCACATATGTAAGAATTTATTTTAAAAAATATGTACTGAACCGTGACTCTGAGCTCAGTGGATGACCGCTGAATAGTGTCTCAGGGAAGCACTCATTTTAGACTCAGGGTGCCTTCCCCAAATCATCCAATCAAACCAATGCTGCTCAGGGCATCTGCTGGGCCAGTTACATGCCAGGCAGAGAGAGCAGCTCAGAAGGTCATGGGGACTCTATTTTGAGTACTGTTGATAGATTTTTCTCAAGAGATTCAGGAGTTTATTAGAAACAAAATCAAGAAAATTGAAAACTGCATTCGTAAGAAAAATGTCTAGAAAAGTTACTCTAAGGATTCTGCCCCTCCCCCCCAGATGACAATGTTTCTGCTTTTTTCCTTTGAGTTTAGCAAAGGCTGCCGTTATGAAGTGAAAGTGCTTAAATGTGGCTCTTCTATCTATGTATTTGGTTGAGACTGCAAATTGGGTGTGTGGATTACTAATAGGGTGGTTGGTCAAGACTGCCATCCTCTGGGTATAAGAAAGTTGTTTTAAAAGTAGAGAGATGAAATTCTATGATCATCAAGACCAACGGTTCTCAACCTGTGGGTTGAGACCTCTTTGGGGCTCGAATGACCCTTTCACAGGGGTCGCCTAAGACCATTGGAAAACATATCTTTCCGATGGTTTTAGGAACTGAGACACCACTCCTATATCTGTCTCCAGGCCATCCACGCACATGTAGATATGCCCACATATGAGTATCTGGTGTGAAGACTGTTACCGATGCTACACCATACTTCAAGATAAAATTTCATGTATTTGTAATTAGAAATAAATATTTCACAATATATAATTACATATTGCTTTCGTGATTAATAACTGTTTTAATTATGATCAATTTGTAACAATGAAAATACATCCTGCATATCAGATATTTACATAATGATTCATAACTGTAGCAAAATTCACAGTTATGAAGTAGCAACGAAAATAATTTTATGGTTTGGAGTCACCAAAACATGAAGACCTGTATTAAAGTGTCGTGGCATTGGGAAGGCTGAGAACCACTGATCAAGAAGGAAGCACCAACAACAGAGTGGGTCTGTGATCTCTTACAGCACAGGCACCAGAAGCTGCACCAAGAGACTCTGAGACAGAAGAGAAGAATTTCTCTGAGACTGTGGGCTTCCTGAACCACAGAGGTAGAAGCCCAAGGACTACAAGGATGAAAGGCCAAGGAGCAACCACATCCTTGCCAACCCAGCTGAGAAGAGGCACTGCAAAGTATTGCATCCTTACCGTAACCAATTAGTTCCCTATTAAACCCATCTAATCGTGTTATCTGTGAATTCTGCATGTCCATTGCAATGGATTACAAAATGCATCAGGGAAGTAGAGTAGCATGGGAGGCAAGCTTAGTGTCTGACAAGGTAAAGAAGGATGGAGGGAGGAGGCATATCTGAACTGTCTTGTGGCCATGGCCCTTGTGCTTGTATGGAGTGTGATTCTCCTCCTTCATGTAGCAGTAGCTAGAGATAGTCTGATGTAGCCCCCAGACCATTTCCTTAGCTGTCCTACACGAATTTCATTAGGGAAACTTACTCCATCTAACCTAAATCCATTGTCCCTTCAACCATTGTTTGTTCCCCAAACTCCAAGAACATTTAAAAGGAACACATTTTGAATCCCTCTCAGATGGCAAAACAGCCTTTTAACGTGGGATAAGTCAGTAAGTCAAAGAGCACAGAATTCTTCAGGGAAGGGTTGCAGAAATGTAAACACCACCTTCATATATGTGTATACCTACATGGAGTATATGTGGAGAAACAGTAGCTTCATGTTTTTAAGTTTTGTTTAATATATCTTTTGTAGAAATACTTTGGAAGTATGTAATATAAAACTCTAAATATAAACAAATACAGTAACTATATACACATTAGAAAAATCCAAACAGATTTATTTATATTTTGCCATCAAACCAATAGCTCGACACCTTTGGATCACTGCCAACAACCTGTACCATTTTACTGATGGGAAACTTAGTGTTGATTGCATGATATAGAATAGGCTAAAGTCGTATATAACTCTCATTTATTGGTGCATATTTTAACTCTTTTATATGTTGTGTATCTTTCTTTTCATAATCCTAATTTTAAATTCTGAGAGATTGTATATATTAAAATGCATAGATTTTCAAGTTAAGATCTAATGAGATTTCATGATGAAACTAAGTAAACGTTATATATAGTTTAACTAATTTGTTCATATGTGTTATAGCTGTAGTTATTTATTTTCATAGCAATACTTTTACAAAAGCAGATCTTTGTATTTGCTTATACTTATGTTTTAAATTATAGGTGAAAATAATAATTTGATATTTAATTCTCAGAGTTGTAGTGCCTGATGTATGAATATGATGTAATATCCTATGGAACTTGCATTTTATATAGATAAAAATATATCTTAAATTAATTTACTGGTTAGTGAACTTGAATTAAGTTATTTTCTAGAACTTGAGCCAGGAACCAAATCTCCTGTGTAGGTAGTTCAATAAACAGCAAGTTTGAAAATACAGTGCATTATGCTTATGACTTTGTATCATCAACATATGATGCTTACCCATGCCTATGATTGTTTGGCAATGTAGGTAGATGATGCAGAGGAAGTTTTAAGGACACAATTCTTTCCCTCTAATATTATAAAAGTAAATATTGTCAGATAGACATGTGCATGGTATCTTACTGATAATACCCACTTCTTTTGTAGCTGGTCTAAATCCTATATTAAGGTATATTAAACAATAGTTATAGCTAATATTGTTTTGTCATTATTTTCATAATATCTTGGGAGTCACTTGAATCCTACACACTTTAACACTTTATACTAGCTTGTCAATTGTCCACAGGGAAAGATAGCAGATAGATAACATTCTTGTGAGCTAGGAGGAACTAAGCTAAGAACTAGGGACTGCTGGTGGTGGGAATCTTTAAATAAGAATATGTTGTGCTATATTTTCCTTGTATTCATTAAAATAGCCTGTTTGGGGATTTCCTGACCTCCCCTGCCCTGCCTCTATTAAATTATTAATCTAGTTGTCATCTTTATAAATTTATATATCCTGTATAATGTATACAGAAAAACATACAGAAGAGAGACCAGAAAGAAAAAAAAATGGACCCAACAATAATGACAAAATAAAATAGGAAAAAGACCTCAATCAGAAAGACAGGAGAATATATTTAACATTGAGAAAATTTAAAACGGGTCAAAAGTGAGATCAAACTCTAAGATAAGGTAAGCTCACTACATCAGCCAAAATCCACTTTATAATGCTCTCCATCTCACTGGACAGATATCCCCATCCCTAGGCTATGGTCACAGGGAAAGCACAGGGGACCTTTCAAATGCATTTTGGGCTTCCACTGTCATCGATAGCTTTCTGCATTAGAATTTAAGTTCTGTGGAGAGCAAATGCCTTGAGAATGATTGGGGCAGGGAATGTATGGATGTGCTTTATACAATTGATGTATGTATATGTATGGATTGTGGTAAGAGTTGTTGGAGTCCCTAATAAAATGTAAAAGAAGAAAAGAGAAAAAAATGATTAGGGCAAAGACTGTACAGATGTGCTTTATACAATTGATGTATGTATATGTATGAACTGTGAAAAGAATTGTATAAGCCCCAATAAATTGTTAAAAAAAAAAAGAAAAGATACAATATTAAAAAAAAAAGAATTTAAGTTCTGATACCATTCTCTCTTCCAGATTTGGATGGTATATTTCTTCCCTGTGTACTTATCTAACACCTCACTTGGGTAGCTGCTTGTTTAAAAACAAACATTTAAGACCCCAGACACTATTCTTTCTTGGTTCTTCACCACACTCTGCTATAGCAACCATATCTTCAGTGATCTCTTCATGTGGGTATTGAGTAGGGCTATCTATGTCTTACGAATTAGTTATTCTTAGATCAGCAATAGGGTTAAGTGCAAGTTCAAAATCCATTCATATATCTATGGTATTATATATACCTTTATCACTTAGAGGCATAATTATTTTATTGGAGAACATAGTAAATCCTCCCCATGGGGCATAAGATAATTCCATTGATAGTATCATTAATTTACCCAATGGTATAGAACTTAAAACACTGTTAAGAAAATAAAATTAGGGGAGGAAGGAAGATTGTGTCTAGGTAGATTTATCCAATTGGAGATTCTGCTGCAAGACCAGAAAATTAAAAGGTAAGGTGAATGAGACTGGGAAGCCAAGTCATAAAATTATAATCAGTGTACTAGGGTCTGGCCCAGATCCCACTTTTTTTTTTTAACTCACAAAGTGAACCAAGAACACACTGAAATGCTCTAGGGTCATTGTGCTGGGCTCCTGGGCTCCAGACTGATTTCTGCCAGCACCCTAGTCCCACAGCGAGCAGTGATTACCCTGGGCTGCTGGCAAAATGTGGTCATAAGTCCAGACTTGAAGAGAACCTCTGAAAGCTAGTCACAAGATGCAACAGCAGAGCTCTCCATGCTCTAGTCTAGGAGCCGGGGTTGGTGCATGTAGCCATAGATAGGCAGCAATTGAAAAGACATCAGGAAATATACCTGAGTCAGATCATAGTGTGGCAGATCATTACCAGGTGTCCATAGCCCATGGGTTGAATTCAGTTCCATTTGGCTGAGAAGAAAACAACTCTCTGATAAGCTAGATCGTCTCCCCTGGTGGACAGCGTGACAGTCCCAAAATCAAGGCACACACAAGCCCAATATAAAAAAGAGAAAAATATTTTCTTGGTAAAAACTGAAAATCCCAGGCTCATTGTTTAACTCCAAGACAAACCTGCAGAACAGTTCCTTTAACATACATGTACCTAATAAGGGAGCCAGAACTAAGAAATGCCAGAAGTTAACTACCGTGCCCAGAGACATAACAAAGAGCCTCTGGAGCAAGCATCAGTCTCAGAATAATTTCACTGAGCACAAATGCAGAGCCCATAGCTAGGGGGCCAATTTAATTTAGTACAATTCCAGTTGGCCAGGGGGTGAGGGGGTGGGCAAAAACAACAAAAAAAAACTTCTCTGAGCTATTGGGGCATCAATGGGCTCGGCACAAGTTAGGACAGCTCTTGAAGCCCAAAAGAGAGAGCTACTGTTTGTCATCAGTGGTCCTACACACAGTTGGTGAGGTCCTGCCTGTCCTTCACATAGCTGGGGGATCCTCTGCCTTCCTGGGGCCCTAAATATGGCTGAGAGACCTTCCCACCGCCTGTTACAGTGCTGCATATGGCGCAAGGTGGCTATACCAGTGCTCTCCAGTGCTCAGCACCACTGCAGTGACCGCTGCCTGGTCTCTGCTATGATCTTGCCTATGAGAGTAATTCTTCCCAGCCTCTGTTGGACCGTATACCAAGCTCACGTACCACTGCACTACTTGAGGCAGGGTAGGAACTCCTCCAGCCCCATGGTTCAGGTGATCAAGGCTCAGCTATCTCCTTACTTTCTATTCTTTTTCTTCTCTCTCCCTTCTCTCTCTCCCACCACTGTTGGACTCAGTGGGCCCAGGTTTGATTTGTTTTCTTTTTCCTCTCTTTCTTCTTCTCTCCCTCTCTTCCTTTCACATGCCACTGGTGGCTTCTGGACCACTATCCTTTGCCAAGGCAACTCCTCCAAACCACCTGCTGCCCTCTGTGGAAGGGCTGCACACTGCACAAAGCAGCTATGACAGCCCCCTCCAGTGCTCTTAGATGCTTAGGAAACCCCACCTGGCCTCTGGTGTGATCTTGTCAAATAAGGCAATTCTGCCTTGCACTCTTTTGCACCCTGCTCCAAAAGATCACACCCACCTGCCACCTTGGGACAGGTCTAAACTCGTCCAGCCCCACGTTCAGGTGATCAGGGATCAGCTTTCTCTTTAATCTTTTTTTTTTTTTTTTGTTCTCTCTTTCCCACTACAGTCAGTCTCAGCGGTTACAGTTGTATTTTTTTTCCTTGTCTTTCATTCTTCTCTCTCTCTTTTTTTTGCCTCTTTTTCTCTCCTCTACCTCTTTTTCCTTCCACATGCCACTGCTAGCCTCCAGCTTCCTACACTCTCTAGGACAACTCTACTCACCCAGTGTGGAGAGCTCGAGCCTTCTCCATAGCAGTGCTGCACAGAACCCATGGCAGTGCTGCACAAAGCATGACACACGGTTCAGCTAGCTCTTTATCTATTTCTTTCTTTTATTCATTTTTAAATTTTTCTTCTTTACTCCTTTTCTTCTGTCTCTTCTCTCTTTCCTGCCACAGTCTCAGCAGGCTCAGTTTTTCTTTCTTTGCTTCTCTGGGTTTTCTTTTTTTTTTAATGTTTGTTTGTTTTTGTTTTGTCTTGTGTGTGTGTTAGTTTGTTTTTGATTTTTGCTCTTGTGTTTGCTTTCTCCTTTTTCTATTTTTCTTCTCTTCCCCCTATCTTTCCTTTCACAAGCCACTAGTGGCCTCGGGGTCACTCTGTTTCAGCTAGGGAAACTCTACCCAGTTGGAGGGGGGGCTTCCACCTATACTTGTTGACTTTACACATAGCTGGGGAAGCTATACCTTCCCCCTGCTGCACCCCAAATGGATGGGGGATCACTCATTTAAACGTTGGGGGAATTTCTGCATATAAGCCCTACAAGCAACTGGGGAACTCCTTTCCACTATTTGTGGTGCTACACACTGCTGGGGGAACATCCACCCAACTCCACAGTGCTCTCTCTGACTAGGGTAAATCTGCCTGCACTCCACAGTGCTCTACATCAAGGAGGGTACATGCACCCACCATCTGCAGCACTCCAGTTGCAGAAGGAACAACACATGATATCCGAGGTAATCCAAGCCCCATGGGACCAACTACCATGGCTTCCTTGGAGATCAGTCAGCGAAGCGTCATCCTCATGGGCCCACAGCTACTTGACCAGCGTCTCGTGAGAGGATTATTCATCTTAAATTCCAAATAACAGAATACTGGTTGGCTAGGGTAAGACTGAAAATACAGGAACAAACAGCAGTATTCTGAACCCACAATCCAGCTACCTGCAGGTAGTTCCAAACAGCACTCATATGAGTTCCCCATGAGAAGGCTCAATGCTCTCCGACCCTAGAAGATGGCTCCTGGCTCCTCTAAAACAATACATAAATAGCAACCAGCCCAAACCGCCTCAAAGAAAAAGCAGGAGAAACAGAATACAATTGACAAAAGAAGTCATAAACCTAACAGCATGCATAGAAGAAGGAGACATTGACCTGCCACAGAAAGAAATCTTCAGAATGTTGCTGAGAGTCATACAGGATATGATATGAGGGAAGCAATACAGAAAAAGGACGGAATGATAGAGAGGCAAAGGGCCATGCACCAAGGGAAATACAAGACCAAAGGGATGAAATAAGAAAATCCAGTAGCAAATTAACAGACTTTGCCAACATAGTTGAGAAGGCAGACAATTGCACTAGTGACCTAGAGGATAACCAGGCAGACTCCAACAAACAGGAAAGGGAATCAAATTAGACAATCAGAGAAGCTGAAGAAAGCATGAGATCCATGTCTGATGCTTTGAAGAGAAACAATATTAGAATAATTGGACAATTGAACAAGACACCACAAAGAAGGCAACAATGAAATTAGCAATGGGATTCTTAGAAGAAAACTTTCCCAGCTTAATAAAGGAAAATCGGGCAATCATTCAGGAGGCCAAAAGAACACCAACCAGATTGAATCTCAAGAAGACATCACCAAGACACATAATAGTTAAATTATCCAACTATGATGAAAAGGAGAAAATCATAAGAGCAACTAGGAAAAAAAAACTAGTTATTTATAAATGTACCAAAAATAAGAATATCAGCAGACACGATGAAGAAGAAGAGGGAGTGGAGTAACGTACTCTAAAAATTGAAGGGTAATAGCACAGACAGAAGAGTACTATATGCAGCCAAATTGCTTATTAAGATAGATGGATAAGAGTTTTCCCAGACAAGGAAAAACTCAAAGAATATGTAAAAAGAACCCAGCCCTACAAAAGATCTTGATGACGCAGTATAGGCAGAAGATCAACACTTAAGACCATAAATAAGAGACTGTCACATAGAACAACTCCACTGAGAGGGCATCAAAGAGATAATGACCCACAAGAAAGCATTAGCTCAAAGGTGGAAAGAAGGCAAGAATTAAACACACACACACACACACACACAAACTCAAACTGATAAGATAGGTAGGTAGGAAAACACCCAACACAAAAGGTACAAGATTACATCACATAGTCCAAAGATGAATGTAATAACACTGAAAATCAATGGCGTGAACTCAGGCATTAAAAGGAAGAGGCTAGCAGACTGACTTAGAAAACAAATCCATCGATCTGCTGCCTACAGGTGATACATCTCAAGGTTAGAGACTGAAACAGACTGAGAATTGAAGGCTGGAGAAAAATATTCCATGTAAATAGCAATTCAAAAGAAGTAGGCTGCAATCTTAACCTCTGGTAAAATTGATCTCAAGGTACAAGCCACAACAAGGGAAAAGGAGAGGCACTATATAATGATCAAGGGAACAGAAGACTAAGAACCAGTGAGCATAATAAATATGTACATGCCCAATGAGAGATTCACAAAATTTATAAATCAAACACTACAAAAAATAAAAAATAAAATCACAGGCTCAACAATTTTAGTAGGTGACTTTAATACACACTCTCTGAAAATGACAAATCACAGAGAAAGAAACATAACAAGGAGGTTACTGATGTACTCAGCACAATTAGACGGCTTGACCTGATAGATATTTTCAGCGCTTTCCACCCAAATGCAAATAAAAATAAGTCATACTTTTCAAGACCAAATGGCACATACTCATAAATAGACCACATACTGGGTCACAAGTGGAGCTGAGTAAATTCAAGAACACAGAGATTATAAAGACTTCCCATTTACAACCACTATGCTATAAGGCTGGAAATCAACCAAAAGTCGATGAAGAAAATAAGGGCAAACAATTTCATGATCAATAACTCTCTATTTTAAAAGGAGTTGCTGTTGGCCCAGATCAGAGATGAAATCAGGAAGTTTCTAGAAACCAATGAGCATAAAAACACGATGTACCAAAACCTTTGGGACACAGCAAAGGCATTTATCAGAGGAAGTTTTATGGCACTACATGAACACATGAAAAAGGAAGAGATTTATAGTTGATATGCTGGCACAAAATTTATACCAATGAGAGCAGAATTAGCAGGACAATCCTACTAATAGCAAAATGAAAGAAATAATAGAAATCAGGGCTAGAACACAGGAGAGGGAAATATCAAGAAAACTATGGGATAAATGAATGTAGTTAAAAGTTGGTTCTTTGAAAGGATTAACAGAATTGATAGATCTCTTGCAAAAGAAACCAAAGAAAGAAAGGAAAAACTTTCAATAGCAAGGATGAGGGATGAAATGGGAAATGCCAATGGACCCTAATGAAATCAAACGGATAAGTACACAGTACTAAAAAGGCCTGCACTCTAATGAATTTAACAAATTGGAAAACATGAAAAAATACTTGAAACACAATCCCTCTCTATACTCACCCAGATGGACGTCAGGAATCTCACCATACCTATAACAATAGAAGAAATAGATAAGGTTATCCAGGGATTACCAACATAAAGTATCCCCTGTGCCAGATGGCTTCACAGGACAATTCAACCAAGCACTTAGGGTAGAACTGATCTCAATTCCACACAAACTCTTCCAGAACATAGCAAAAACAAACAAACAAACAAACAAACAAACAAAATCAGAAAATTCCCCAACTCTTTCTATAAAGCTAGTATAACTTTGATACCTAAAGTGGGCAAGAATCCCACAAGAATTGAGAACTACAGACCAATATCCCTGATGAACATAAATACAAATCTCCTTAACAAAATACAAGCCAATAGAATACAAAAGCATATAAAACAAATAATTCATCATGACCAAGTGGGATTCATACCAGGAATGCAGAGACGGCTCCACCTACAAAAGACCACTAGTATCAATCACCTAATTGACTTGAAAAAAATGCTAAGAAATACAGGATAATATTGATAGATGCAAAAAAGCATTCGACAACATCCAACACCCATTCTTTTTTAAGACACTCAAGAAGATAGGAATGGAATGAAAATTCCTCAATATTATACAAACTATATATGAAAGACCAACAGGCAACATGGTAATCAATGGAGCAATGACAAACATAATTCCACAGAAAAAGGAGACAAGTATGTCCCTTGTCCCCACTCTTATTTAACAACAGACTAGAGGTCCTAGCTAACAACATAAGACAAAGAAAAGACATCAAAAGTACTCATTGGGGGAGAAAGAGGCGAAATTATCATTATTTACGTGATTTTATATATTGAAAATCCCCCCAAACTCCACAAGTGGAGTGTTGGAAGTGATAGAAGAATATGGCAGAGCAGCAGGTTACAAGATCAACAAACAGAAGTTTACCAGACTGCTATACACATCAGACAAGATCACAGAAGAGGCAATTAAAAAGGTAGTGCCCTTTACAATAGCCAAGACAAATTGAAATATCCAGGGATATATCTGACTAAAAAACCCCACAAAGTTGTATGAGGTAAACTACAGAACACTACTTTAAGAAACCAAGAGTGCCCTCAACAAATGGAAGTATCCCATTCTCATGGATCGGAAGACTCAACAGAGTAAAGACGTCAGTTCTGTCCAAGGCACTATATACATTTAATGCTATCCCAATACGAATACCATCATCCTTCTTGAAAAAAACTGGAGAAAAATGAACTACCAACTTCATATGGAGAAGGAATAAGCCCAGATTTAGCAGAGAACTCCTCAAAATAAAGTAAAAAGTGGGCGGGCTTGTTCTACCTAACTTTAGCACATATTATACAGCCACAGTGGTCAAAACAGTGTGGTACTGGTATAACAACAGATATTCAGAGCAATGGAAAAGTGCTCAAAACCCAGAAATACAAACAACTGATTTTTGATAATAGCACAAAAAATATTTAATGAGAAGCAGATGCCCTCTTCAATAAGTGATGCTGGAAATAATGGATATCTCCCTGCAGAAAAATGAAGCAAGTCCCTTACCTCACTCCATGCACAAGAAAAACACTCAAGGTGGATCACAGATCTTGAGGTAAAACCCCTACCTATTATGGCCATTAATGTGGGAATTGGGACCAACCTGAGAACCTTGGTGCAGGGAATACATAGGCTATCAGAAATAGGGAAGGAGAGAAATAATGAGGAGTCACAATAGACAAGTGGGATATACTGAAGATGAAACACCTGTGTACATCAAAAGAATTCACCAAGAGAGTAATAATAGAGCCCACAGACTGGGAAAACATCTTTAGCAATGACACATCAAACAAAGGCCTTATTATTAAAATCTACAATACTTTGCAAGCTTACAATAAGAAAAAAACTAATTGCCCAAGAGGTGGACAAAGGACCTGAACAGAAGTTTCACAAAGTGTCATAAACCTGAATGGCCAATAAAAAAATTAGAAAATGTTCCTGATCATTAGCCATAAGAGAAACGCAAATCAAAACACAATGAGATACTACCTAACACCCTCAAAGATAGCCCAATTCAAGAAATCAGAAAGCAACACGTGTTGGAAGGACTGTGGTGAGATAGGAACGCTCATCCAATGCTGGTGGACTTGTAGGTATGTACAGCCATTATGGAAATCGATTTGGCGATATATAAACAGATGGAAATCAAGCTACCATACGACCCAGCAATCTCCCAATTGGACATCCCCTCACAGAAGGGTCACAAGGAACAAATTAACCAGTCAGGGTGCAGTATTGCACCAATGAAACACACAACTTTCATCTGGTTCTTTAATGCTTCCCCTCCCGCCCACTTTCATAATCCTAATTGCACTTTACAAATCGGATTACATCAGAACATGCACATTGCTTCAGATAAGCACCTGCAGCACAGGGAATCCAGGGTAGATAAACCCCCAGGCCAACAAGGAGAGTAGAGATACATAGAGGATTAGGGGAAGGTGGAGGGAGAAGGGGGAATTGATCACAAGTATTAACATATAACCCCCTCTCAGGGGGATGAACAACAGGAAAGTGGATGAATGGTGACAGAGGACAATGTAAGATATGTAAATAATAATCTATGATTTATCAAGGGTTCATGAGGAAGGGCAGGCGGGGAAGGGAGGGGAAAATGAGGAGCTGATGTCAAGCAAGGGCTCAAGTAAAAAGAAAATACTTTGAAAATGATGATGGCAGCTGAGATAGCTAAGGTTTATTGTGCCAACTTGGCTGATAAACACATGTGGGATTAATTGAAGGGCAGAGAGATCAATGGCTCATGGCTTGGTGAACCTCGCCTTCCTGGTTTTCGGGTCTCTTGCTCCCTGAAGGTGGGACCAGGGTGCAGCTTCCTTAGCCAGTTCCCTGTTTCAGCTTGCAAGACTCACTTCCTGTAAGACATCTCTGAGGAGAAGCCACATGGACTTACCCTGATGCAGTCGCAGGTGCTAGCGAAGCCACGTGGAGACCCCTGCCAGCGCTGCGATGCTTACACCACCACTGGATTCAAAAACTTTCTACCCCCTGGCTTGTGGTCCTCCTACATTCGGTGTCATTGTATGTGTTTTGGGAGTTTGAGGAGGACTTTGTAGATTAATGTCAGATATATGGACTAAGTCAGACTTATAGACTTGGACTGGACTGGGTTGAAGTAATTTCTTAATGTATGCTTACTCTCTATATAAAACACTTATACATATATAAGTTTCTGTTGATTTGTTTCTCTAGTTTACCTAGACTAATACAGCAGCATATGTACAAATGTGCTTGACACAATGGATGAATGTATGGATGGTTATAAGAGATGTAAGAGCCCCAAATAAAAGTATTTAATAAAAAAAGTAAAACCAAAAGAAAAGGAAATTATACACTTAGGACAGCTTTTTTAGATCACAACATATGAGTTGTCGACTTACACATATGATTTAAATAGTATGTGTTGACTTACTTTAAAAGTTAAATAAAAATTTAAGTAATTTACACAAGAAATGGTAGCTGGAGATAAGGAAAAGCTTTTAATAACATTCATTTACAAATCAGAAACATGTCTGCTAACACATTTCATAAGAAGCAAAGATAGCTTAAAAGTAACAAAATATTTTAGTTCCAGGTCATCATTCATGGGGCACTCTCAAAGCAAGATAGCTAAACCAAACCAAAGCCTAACATCCACCAATTCCATAACCGTGGGATAGTAGCCGTCTGCTTCTTCCCTCACTTGGGCATGTTAGTTTTAATGGTGTATTTCTGTTTCTTAAATCTGCTACAGGTAAGTTAAAGGAAAGTCCAGTTAGTAAGGCTTCCAATCTTGGGTCCTTCTATTGTGGCTATGAAAGATGCTGTGAACCACAAAAGGACAGTCTGACGTCCAAGATGTCTACACAATATGGCCTGGAACACAATGACTGGTTCAGAACTAGGCCAAAAGTGACCTATTAGGAACAGGATACCAGATATATTCTATTGTGGGACTTTATAAGAAATGGTAGTGATAGGTTCCCCACTGGCTTATCCACAACCAAATTGTTTGAGACACTCATGCCGTATTCCACCACTTGATTTGAGGTTCATAGGGTTCACTGATTACTCACGTAGGTGCATATGTTGATTTGGGGTAACCAATGCTGTAAGGCAGGAAGAGATTGGTCTTGTTTCCCTGCAACATGAGAAACTAACCCCAGCTGGAGTGAGACCATCTCCTTTTTTGGGGGAGTGTTGTTTTTTTTTTTGTACAATCATTTAATGTTCAATGAAAAGTTTTGATACATAAATATATCCAGCTGTCCTAGACCCCAGAATGTTCCAACCTAGGATTAAAACTCTAAGAAGTAAACAAATAAACCATAGACACTGAAAAAAGATGAGTGTGATAGCTACATAATCTGTTGTCAATTTGAGACTTAAGAGTGTAGAGGTGGCATTTAGCCTGTCAGGTCGCAGCTTGATGACCTCATTTGGAGTCGCTAAGGAGATAAATAAGCTTACTGGGGGCTTAACACTGGCTCCCTCCCTGAGAGACATTCCTCCTGTCAAGATACATGGAGCTAGAGCCCTGGAGTCAGAGGAGCCACGTGGAAACCCCTGCCAATGTTGAGATGTTTCCACTGCCACTGGATCCACATGACTTTCCACCCACTGGCTTGTGATCTTCCTGCATTTGGTGCTATTGTATGTCTTACATGAGTCTGAAGAGGAATCTACAGCCTGGTATAGGATATATGGTCTAATCTCGGATTTATAGACTTGATCAGGATTGGGCGGGGTATATTTTTTAATATACAATTATTTTCTTTTATAAATTTGTTTCTTATACACATATGGGTGTTTATGAATTTGTTTCTCTAGTCTACACAGACTAATACAAAGAGCTAGAAGCAAACGATTAAAGTTTAGATATTTATTAAATCCTTCAGCATATAATGTTTCAATGTAACTACGGATTAGCAGGTAACGAACAAGAAAAAATATGAGAGGCCTGCTCACAATAATGAACAGTACAGTAAAGTACACAAAAATCATTTCAAAAAATGAAACTTGGAAAATAGAATGAAAGATGAAAGTTTCATGCAAGCGTGGTTATTTAGTGTGGGCCTAAATATGATTCAAGACATCAAAGAGAAAGGAAAATTATTCCACATAGAAATACAATGGGGTAAAGGTGGCTGCTGCTGTTAGGTGCCCGAGTGGGTTCTAATTTTTAAAGACCCTATATAAAATGTTTTTAAGGTGTTATAATACCGAATTGATATACAGGTTCATGGAAACTAGGTAGGCACACTCCCTTGCTGCTTGGGGCCTGAATTAGAAGATTATATAATTTGAAATCAGAAACTTGACTTTGTTTTGGTTTTCCTTATAATATTGAACTCATACAATATTTATCCTTTCTTGATTGACTAACTTCACTCAACATAATGCTTTCTAGGTCTGTCTATATCATGAGGTTATTAAAGGTTCCATCACAATCTTTTATGGAGGCATAGTTTTGCATGCTGTTTATGTACCAGAATATTGGTTCATTATTCCACTGATGGGCATTTAGGCATTTTCAGCTTCTTGCATTTGTGAACTATACTGCAGCAAATATGTGAAAGCATACATCTGTTCATATTCTGTCTCATATATCTTTGGGTATGTATCCAGCAGAGGTATTGCTGTGTCTTATGATATTTATTTTGCCAATAATTTTAGGAAGCACTATTGCACTTTACACAAGCATTGTGCATGTTTTCAAGCTCATTAGCTGTGTAAAATAGTTCTAGTTAACCCACATCCTCTCCAGCATTTGTTGTTCTCTGTGTGTGTCAGAGGGTGGAGGAGAGGGAAGGGGGCAGGTGGTGTATAGTAATATCTCATTGTTTTGATTTATATCTCCTAGATGGCTAGTGATTGCGAGCATTTCCTCATATCTTTGTTATTGCCTTTGTCTTAATTTTGGAAGGTCCCAGCTATTTATTTCATCTTCCACCGTGTTTGCTTCTTGTATTTATATTTGATAGTATGTATATGCCCCAAAAGAGGACCCTTAGATTTGTCCTAATTTTCTCATTGATGATTCTTATAGTTCTGGGGCTTACATTTCAGTCTCTAATCTTAATCTACCTTGAGTTTGGTTTTGTGCCTGGAGTGAGGTATGAATCCTGTTTCATTCTGCTCCAGATGGAGATCCAATTTTTCCAGCACCATTTGTGGAAGATGAAGTCCCTTTCCCCATTTAATGTTATTTTTAATCCCTTAGTAAAAAATCAGTTTCCTGTAGATGGATGCGTTTATTTCTGGATTTTCTGTTTTATTCCATTGCTCTATAGCTCTATCAGTGTGACAATGCCAGGGTGTTTGGAATATGGTGGTTGTGTAATAGGTTTTGAGGATGGGTGATGTGAGGCTTCCTACTTTGTTTTTCTTTTTAGGGAGTTATTTGCTTATCTTGGAGATTTTCACTGTCTAAATTTAATTGTTATTTTAAAATTTTCTTTAAAGAATTAAGTTGGAATTTGGATTGTAATTATTTGATGTCTGTAGATTAATTTAGGTATTATTGACCTTTCACACTATTAAGCCTTCTGATCCATGAATTTGCATGAGGAGCTTTATTTTGTTGTTGTTTCCATCACAACATAACTGCTCATCCTTAGAGGGTAGATAAGGCTGTCTGAAGAGAATTTGCTTGGCAAACTGTACCTACCCACCCTCTAGCCCTTATCTTGACCCTACAGGCTTCCTTTTGCTCCCTGTGGCAGTTACATAATCTCTGTTCAACTTGAGTGAAGGGGTGGAGTCTAGCCTGCCAATCAAATCTCAGCTTGATCTGTAGGGACAAAAAAAACCAAAGCGCTCACTGGAAGCCAGACCCACCCTCTCTGCCTTCCCTTTCCTAAGGTTGAGACACTTAGAACTGGAGGAGACACATGGAGACCCACACCAGCGTTAAGATGCTCCAATTGCCACTGGATCCATAAGACCTTCTACCCACTGGCCTGTGATTTTCCTTCATTTGCCATCAGTTCATGTGCTGTGTGACTCTCAAGAGGAATTTATGGACTAGTATTAGACATAAGGGCTAATATTGGACTTATGGACTTGATCTGGACTGGGCTGGGATGTTTAATCAATATGCAATTACTCTTTTATATAAAATTCTTATCCACCTATGAGTGGCTATGAATTTGTTTTTCTAGTCAACAACCCAGACTAACACACTCCCCAAACTCAAATAGTACTGAAAAGGAACATGATTTGAATTCTTTGAACCTGGTAAAATTTCCATTTTCTTGTGGTGTTATTTTAAGAGCATAGGATTCTTCAGGGAAGACTTAGAGAAAAGAAAGACTGCCATAAGAGGGACCCAGACCTAAATGGAAGATACGTGAAGAAACAATAATGTCACAGCTTCATAATTTTTATACGAGTTTATATGCTTTTATAGAACCAATATTTGACTTTCCCTAGTAATGTAAAACCATACTAGGACTCAATTTTAAATATGCTAAACAGAAAAAAATTCCTTTCCATTGGTTACGTAAAAGCCAAGTAAATAATTTAGAGAAATTAAATTTCAATATTGGAAGGAATAACACCAAGAAACAGATTCCAGGAGTGTCCACACTGGTTGTCTAGAGAAATATATGTTACACATAAACCATGGATTTCTCTTGAAGTAGAATAAAAAATGATGACATAGCAAGAGTAAAAGTCAACATGTTATTTTCATTACTACCAGCAATATCCCTGATTTTAAAAGTGGCTAGCAGAAATACTTTTGTTACAATGATAGAAAATGTTCTTATAGATTATGTATAAAGAACAGCATGTTGAAAGTGCAGTTGTGTCTTTGGTTTTCATTTTTTGGAAATGAGTGAGCACTTGTGTTTCTAGTTAAAATCATCGCTCAATTCAGCAATTCTTAAAATTCCCTGGAGAAGGATTGAGAATATAAGAGGTCATTTTCATTAGAGTGTCCTGAAGTTATATCGTCAGGTAACTTTGATACAAATGCTAGTTGTGGGGATTATAGAACAAAAGCAACATATTCAAATGAATTCCTATAATATTAAAAACAGATATAGACTAATGTACCAGGAATTTTACTCGTGCTATTCATTTGAAGTTATGTTCTGCCCTCATAAATCAAAAACTCACCCAAGTGATATTTTCAGTATGTGCAAATGTGGCTATGGGCACTGTCACTTTTCAATAGTGCAGATTTTCTAAGCACCTTTACCCCTCCCCCATTACTATTGTGCATTACTTTGTGATGGAAGTACTATAGATTATTGTAAATCATATCTCAAGTTTTACTACTCAGCAATTTTGCAAATCTTTGTTTTAAAAAAATCCAGCTCTGTTTTCTGTTTTAATACATTTGTTTCAGCAATAGAAGCTAAAACATTTTATTTATTTAAATAAAACTCTAAGTAAACAATCATTATGTTGGTAGTACATAATGTGTACTGGAAAAAAATAGTGCTAGCATTATTTTATTTTCTTAGCTTGGTGATGTTAGTGGAAGTTAATCTTATTGTTTCTCACACCTTTTCCTTCTTTGTTTGAGCTGGGATAGTTCATAATTATTAAAAATATAATGCTTTTAATTCAACCAGGCAATGAAAGGTAAGTTTATAATTAAACATATTTTATACTTATAATAGATTCATAAATCTGTCACCATGTGGCATAAATGGCTCTGAACTTACACTTGCTTTGTAGTTCACAGTATTTTAGATTATAGTGTGAAACTTGTAAAACAACAACCATTTATCTAATAAAGAAATGATTCATTTTTCAAAGTTGGTTGGAATAGTCTTAAGTTAAATTGTTTAATCAGATCTAGAAACCATTTAAATAACTTAAATACAAGTTGGAGACAATTTTGGAATTGTGAATCTATAATAAAATGAATTGAGATGTTAGCAACATGGGCAAAATTAACTTTTCCTAACCATACCAATTTTCTAAAGGCTGAGAATTATTAATTAAAGAAAAGTTGCTGATCCTTTTTAGAATGCAATATTTGTATCTTTTAAACTTGGCTTTATCATTTTTCTCCACCTCCAAAATTTCAATTAGCTTTAAAAATTGCCAGTTGACAATACACTGAGGTAGTGGATGGACTTTGGGTATCTGTTCATGCCCTCCATCAATGCAAGAAAACTTTCTTCTAACAGCCTGATATTCTATGATGCTCACCTTACTGGCACAATCACCTGAAGACAAAAACAGGTGCACAAGCAAATGTGGTGAAGAAAGTGGATGGTGCCTGCCTATCAAACAATATAGAGTCTGGGATCTTAAAGACTTGAAGTTAGACAAGCAGTCATCTAGCAGAGAAGCAGCAAGCTCACAGGAAGAAGCACAGGATCATGAGGTGTTGCTGGGCCAGGTAACAGGCATCCGAAAACCCCAAACAAATGGATAAACAAACAAAAAACCTTATTGTTGAGAAAGAGTGTGTCAGGACAGAGACCCAAAGTCCATCTGTTGACAATGGGACATCCCCTCACAGTGAGGTTACAGGAAAGGGATGAATCAATCAGGGTGCAGAAAAAGACCAATGAAACACACAATAATCCTCTGGTTCCTTGGTGCTTCCTCACCCACCCCATTATCATGACCCCAGTATAGCCTTTCACTGAGGCTAGGCCAGAGCATGTGCTTAGGTACAGCTAAGAAGTAAGAGCTCAGAACACACAGAATCCAGGAACCGGAAAGAGAATAGAGATACCAGAAGGGTAGAGGGAAGGTGGAGAGTGAAGGAGAGAGAAGGAACCTATCACAGACATCGACACTTAACCACACACCCCCACCTCCAGGGGGATGAAAAACAGAAAACGCAGGAAAAGGGATATAGTGGAAGATGTAAGATATGAAAATAACAATTTATAATTTATCAAGAGGTCACCAGGGTAGGGGTGAGGAGGGAGGCAAAAAGGAGGAGCGGATATCAAGGGCTCAATAGAAGAAAGTAAATGTATAGAAAATAATGCTGGCAACCTATGTACAAATGTGCTTGATACAATTGATGTATGGATTGTTATAAGACCTGTAAGAGCCCCCAATAAAATGGTCTTTGATTTTTTTTTAATTGCCAGTCTCACAAACTAGCTGTGAAAATGAAAATCAGTCTTTGGAAGGAGTGGCCCAGAATTGGAGCTTTTTAAACGGTCTCTCCCTCAGAGCACTGCTAGCTCTCAAAAGTCCGCACAATTTCCATGCACGAGGTATTGTAATTATTTGGCAGGACTCAGTGTTTGCACTGTAGGAATGCCCTAACTCCAAAGTGTGGTCAACAATAAATCAGTAACAGTTTATTTAATATTTTCAGCAGCCTGAGACAGTAATACCAGTTGGGGCATGCACATTCATACACATAGACACATGCATAACTTACTCAAGAAAAATAATACATGTAAGTAAACTTTTAATAATTAAAAAAGTTGATTTGGTAATTTTTCTAAAATATCACACACACAAAAAGACTGAGCCTCAGTGGCTGTATTGTTAAAATCTACCAGATATTTAAACAAAAAGTCATATGAATTATTTTTAAATGATTCCAAAAATAAAAAAGGAATACTTCCAAATTTATTTATGAAAGCAGAATTCCCTTTTTGAAGTCAGCAAACCCAGACCCAAAAATCACAATAAAAGAAAATTAAGATGAATATTCTTATGAATGTAGATGCAAAAATACTTAACAAAATTGTAGCAAATTAAATCCATCAACATATACAAAATTATAGAAACAAGTATTAATTGGATTCTACCAAAATTAAATTGTTTTTCTATAGAAAGGGACCTGTCAGGAACTTCCAAATATGAGCTACAAACTTGGAAAAAATATTTTAAAACCACATGTTTGACAGAGGACAAACACAAAACAATAAAAACAAGTACATTATCATTTTGGTCGGGACAAAACGAGATTTTGACGAAGACCAATGCTATTTTCTGATAACAACACCCAACACTTTAAGCATAGGAGGAAGCGTCTTCAGCCTGATAAAGAGAACCAAGCCAAGGTATCAGTCAACAGTGTGCACCTCCATGGTGAAACACTGACGGCGTCTACTAAGACTAGGAGAACAATAACAATGTCGCTTTAACTAATCTCTCTAATATTCATTTGAAAATTTTAGTAGAGAAAATAACCAAAAGAAATAAAAGGCAGCCACACTGGAAAAAGATAATTAAAAATATCTCTATTTCCAAAGTCATCCACTTGCAGTAGAAAATAGTAGACTGAAAAAACTATGTATACACACACACACACACCACCCCAATGCTGGCAAAACTATAATGGTTACTGGGAGTAAAAGCCCACTCTCTCTCTCAAGGACTGCTGGTGATTTTGAACTGCTGACCAAGTGGATCACAGCTTTCATTGTGGATTCTTCCTTTGGTTTCTTGACTTCTGACTCAATCACCTCATATACTTGCAAAAGGAGAACAGTGAATGTTGAAGTACAAAGCAAAAGGATGTCTTGAATTGTGATGGCAAAGGATGTCGACTGTACTATGGACGTATAGAAAGATGACAACTCTTTCTTGGAATCAAATCAAACAGACTGTTCCTTCGAGTAAGAATGCTGAGAAGCTGTCTCATGTACTTTGGACATGTTATTAGTAGAAACCAATTTAGGAAGAAGGAGATCATGCTTGGTAAAGTAGTGAGCCGGTTAAAACGAGAAAGATGCTCAATGAGATGGATTGCTTTCTGGCTGCACCACTGGCTCAAACAGCAGAGTGCGAGGGTAGCTTAGGACTGCACACTGCTTCATTCTGTTGTACATACAGTTGCTAGAAGTTGGTCCTACCTGCAATAATGATGCCATCCAATGAGATAGAGTTTATGACAACTGGGTACATCTGAGTGAAGGTAGAGGAGACTTGGTGGCATAGTGGTTACCTGTTAGGCTACTAAATGCGAAGTCAGTAGTTAGAAATCAACAGCGATCTGCAGAAGAAAGGAAACTTTCTACTTTCACGAAAAGTTACAATCATGGAAAGATACAGAGGGCAGGTCTACCCATCACTATAGGGTCTCTATGAGTCAGAATCCATGAAATAGCAATGAACTTGGTTTGCTAGTTTTTGGGGGGTTGTGAAACCCAACCGATCAATCAGGTCGAAACCTGATGCCATGTCTATTTCATCAGTCTTCTCTTGTGTCACCTGCCAATCCCAGGAACCTTCCATAGATGGCTGACCTTGGATCCATTTGCCTTGGATTCATTGTCTTCTGCAGCTTCATGACTCAGAGAAGCCTTCATCTAAACTCTGACTTTAGGGCTTGACTGGACTGGACATACCTCATTCTATAAGTGTGTAAATAATTTCTTGATATCAAACTCTTTCAATATTCATATATACCCATGATGAATGGGTTTTGCTTCTTTAGGGAAACTAACCAAAACACACTTAACAACAAGCCCAAGAAGGAGAGAGGGGAGAAATAGATAAAAAAAATTTGGTGGGAAAATGTATTTACAGTATGTAAGTAAGTGAAGTAGTAAGTAAAGATCATTTTCTACCACATGTTCTTCACTGAAAAACACATCCAACTGACTTCCCTAGGGAATTTTGTTAAATGTTAAGGACATAAATAATTGTAATATTCCACAAATATTTCCAGAAAATAGAAGGGGAAAGAACACTTTTCACCTCATTTTGTGATGCCACTGTCCCCCTTGACACCAATTCAAAGACAATACAGAGAGAAAACCAATATCCCTTATAAAAATACTCAGCCAAATACTAGTAAAATGCATCCAATAATATCTAAATATTATGATACATTATCTCCAAAAAAACAAGCTCACTGCCATAGAGTCAACTTTGCATGATAGTGACCAGATTTTGAATAACTTAAACTTCCAAACCAGTGTCAAGGATGAGTATTGAGTTGTTGTTGTTTAATCAGCTTGCACAATGTTGATCAAACAGCAAAGACAAATTATGGCCTGGACAGTGTTAACAAACAAATTTCAAAAACTCTGCTATATTTTTTATTATAACAAAGAACGGGGATTTTTTCCCCCACGTAATAAAGCAAGAAAAATAAACAGGAATTTAGAATTTCCAGACTAAAATGCAATGTGTGAACTTGTCTTCAATCACAGGCAACTATATCACATAAAGAAAATCATGTGGAATCGAACCACCATCATCTCAATGAATTATTGTATATAATTGTTGCAGGAAACAACGTTATATACACAAATTCATTGTAATTTTATATGTGAAAACTAAAATAATTTAAAATTTAAAAGTAATTGTATTTACAATAGCAATTAAAATAAAGAATTTTTCCCAAGCATTTTATTTGGGGCTCTTACAACTCTTGTTACAAACCATACATCAATTGTATCCAACATATTTGTACATACATTCCATCGTTCTTTTCTAGACATTTACTTTCCATTGGGTCTTTGGGATCAGCTCCTCTCTTTTTCTCTCCCTGCCCCTCCCAACCCTCATGGCCCCCTGATAGATTGTAGATTGCTAATTATTTTCAAATCTCACACCTACCACTGTCTCCTCGCTTCCCTTCTGGTTTCGGTTGTTCTTTCCCCTGGCTGGGAATGTGTAGTTATATGTCATTCATTGTGGCCGGTGTCCCCCTCCCTCCCTACCTCTATTCCCTCTTCCCCCTACCCTTTTGGTATCTCTATTCCCATTCCTGTTCCTGGATTCCATCGATTGTGAATTTTATCTCTTGCCTATACCTATGTACATACTCCCGTCTAGTCTAGATTGGGAGGCCACTGAGGTCATGATAGCAGGGGAGGGGTATGGGGAAGCCTCCAGGGAACAGAGGTATATTGTGTACCCTATTAGTGCTCAACTGCACCCTGATTAACCCACCCCTTCCCTGCGACCCCTCTGTGGGGGGCTGTTCCATTGTACATAGATGGGCTTTGGGTCTCCACTTCAACCCACCTCTATTCTCACCAATATATTTTTGTTTGTTTACTGTTTGTCATGAATCTTCTGATGCCTATTGCCCAGGCTCGATGGATCACATCGGCTGGTGTTCTTCTTCCATGTAGGCTTGTTGCTTCACCGTTGGATGGTTGTTTTTTTCAACTTCAAACATTTAAGACCCCAGACACTATATTTTTCAATAGTCGGGCATCATTCTCTGTCTTCACCACATCTGTTTATGCACACATTTTGTCTTCAACGATAGGGTGTGTGTGAGGTGGGGTGTGGGGTGACCATCACAGAATGCCAATTTGTTAGAACAAAGCGTCCTTATATTGAGAGAAAGTATGAGCTGAGACCCTAGGCCCATCTGCAGCTTCAGTGTATTGCCTTATAAATATATGTATATAGGTCAATACCACTATTGTTATGATTAATATAGTTGCATAAGTAAACACCTTTGTTAATCTCCCTATCTATGCCTTTGCTTCCTAGAGCTTGCCTCTGTTTCCTTTTGCCTCCTGGTGCCCCACCATCACTTCCCCTTTCTTCCACCTCTTGGTGCTTCCTCTCCACTAGCTTGGTGTTGCTGTAATACTCACAGGATCTCCACCCTCTCCTAGATGCTGGTTCTGCTTCCCTGGTTGTTCCGCTGTCCATGCCACCGACCTCTCATCACACAGTTCTCCCCACCTCCTTCTTCCCCTTCTACATTCGGGGCCATTGGCCCCATTTCCTTCTCCCTGGTCTTCCCTTCCATGTTCCAACCCATATCATTAGGCAAACCATCCATGTCCCAGTCTGAACAATAAGAAAACATACAGTTGAAGAAAGAAAAGGGAAGAGAAAAAGATGAGAAAAAAGAAAAAAGTTTAAAAAAACCCTACATAGGTGCAGGTCTCTTTGCTGCTCCTCATAAGACCCTCTCACTGGTCCTAAGGGAGATCTGGGGCTGCCCCTTCGCACCCGAAGTCCATTCTTGGGGCTCCTCACCAAATGAGTGCAAAACTTTTAGACTGAAAATTTAAAAAATATTTTGAGTCAATTTATGTTCATGGATCACAAGACTCAGTTTTTACAAGTATTAAAATGTTTCTTCCAGTTGATATACAGAATCAATGTAATCTCTATCAGAATTTTATCAGACTTATATTTTAAGAAATTGAAAACTAAATAAAGGAATTCATATGAAAATGCAAAACTCCTAAAATATTCCAAATGACTCTGATAACAAACAAACTTGAAGGACTTTGCTTATTTATATCAGAGCTTAATATATGATCATTTAGACAGTATGCTATTGGCATAAAGAGCTAGCTGTATATTTAGACATACAGAAGGTAGACTGATAGTGAAACAGAAATGGGTATGCATGTGGGAATCAAGATCAATGTGACTATAGCTAATGGTCCAGCTATCAGTTTGTCATACTCTGAATCTATTGGTTATTCCATGGGAGAGAATAATCAAATTATTTGCTTCCATAAAGATGGAAATGTAGGAAATCTTATGAGGTATTTCTATCATCTAATAGGGTCACTGTGAGTTAAAATTGAATCCATGGCACACAACAGCACAACAGTGGTGTGTGTGACACTATGATGCTAAAATGCCATCAGTGTTTCAAATTCTAGCAGGACAGTCCATGGGGTTCAAATTTTAGATACATTTCCGTACTAAAAGTAATAGCAAAAAATGCCTCATCTACCTCTGAGAATCTACTAATTAAAACTTTATGACATTCAGTAGAACACTGTTCAATTAACTCCCTGATTCTTACTTTCCTTTCATTTTCTTTTTTGTTTTACTCCAGGGAATATTAAACTTTCCCATAATTACATTTATCTCTAGGATTCAATTTTTCTCTGACTCTTTTATAGCATTGTTCTATTTTCATAATAAATATTTTTACTTTCATTTTTCAACCTCAATACATTATTTAATTCTTGATTTATCTTCAGTTTCTTTAAAATAAAACTATGTGAAACATGAATATAATCTCCTTACTATTTTAGTCATTATCCCAAAATTTGACAAACCATAATATTACCAGTATTATTTCTGAAAACATTTACCTATATTTTCCCCAATAAATTAAAATTATTTTCTAATTCACAAACATATTTTTATTATATTAAAATATTCATTTCTATGCTCTATTTTATTGTATTATTAGAGATTTTATGATATATGGAAGAGAAGTGGAAATACACAAATTTGAGGATTTCTAAATATTCATGGCAATACAGGGAAAATACATTGCATATATAAGGAATGTTTATGCAGATGTAGAAATACAATCTTTTGAATTAAAATTTTCAAATAACATATTTATGTATTATAGTATAGTATAGTATAAAAGGTGATAGAATTTTTCAAAATAATTATGCCTTTTACTTTTCTTCTGTGTTTCTAAGAGTGTTCTACTTACTAGTTCATAATTATTAATGGCCACAATCTAGACTGGATCTTTCATCAATATATATGTAGATTAAAAGTCAATTATATCTACCATATTTATTTTAATAAAATAATATTGTCAGACAGCTTGATTAAAAACTTTAGTTGAAAAACATTTCTATATATTTTGTGATATTTTATTTATAAAATAAACTTTTAAAATCCAAATTTGGAGTCTCTTCATTTAAATTGTGATTTAGACCCCCCATGTATCAGTGATATAGCTATTACTGTATATACTAGAGTATAAGCTGACCCAAATATCAGCTGAGGCACCTAATTTTACCACAAAACTGCATTGAAATGTACATATGACAAAATAATAATAACTTATGAATTATAGGGTTCATGAGGGAGGGAGGGAGGGGGAAAATGAGGAGCCAATATTAAGCGCTCAAGTAGAAGGCAAATGTTTTGAGACTGATGATGGCAACAAATGTACATATGTGCTTGACACAATGGATGTATGTATGGATTGTGATAAGGATTGTATTAGCCCGCAATAAAATGATTTTAAAAACGTGATGAAAAACTCAGCTGATACATGAGTATATATGGTACTGATAAATTTAGTCTTAATTCTCATATTTTATGCTATGGTTTCAACATTTTGAGTCTTCTAGTTCGCAAAATTGAATGTCTTTCCATTTATTTAAATCTTATTTAATTTTTTTCAGCAACATGTTTTAATTTTCAGTAAAAAACTTTTTAACCCATCTAGCATGGTTTACTCTTAGATAGTCCATTCTTTTAGATTCTATTGTAAATGGGATCATTTTCTTTATTTATTTCCCAGATTATTCTTTGTTGGTACCAAAAAAAAGCACATACACAACTGATTGTAGTATATTAAATTTGTGTCCTTGGCTGAATTAATCAGCTGTATTAACTTTGGGGTTCCTTGGTGTTTTCTCTATATACAATCATTCCATCAGCAAATATAGCTTTGATTCTTCCTTTCTGATTTGGATGACTTTTACAGTCTGATTGTTCTGGTGAGAGCTTCAAGTAGCATGTTCCACGCTGTTGCTGCTAGATGCCGTCAGACAGCTCTGAGTGTAAGACCCGATGCACTACAGAAGTGAACACTGCATGCTCCTGCACCATCCTCACAATTGTTCCTATATCTGAGCCCATTGAAGCAGCAGCCACTGTGTCAATCCATCTCATTGAGGGCCTTCTTCATTACCCCTCCACTTTACCAAACTTGCTGTCCTTCTCCAGGGACTAGTCTCTCCTGACAATATGTCCAAAATATGTAAGAGGAAGTCTTTTCATCCTTGCTGTTAAGGAGAACCCTGTCCTTACTTTTTCCCATACAGATCGGTTTGTCCTTTGAACAGTGCCCAGTACTTTCTTCAATATTCTTCTCCAGCACTACAACTCATTTGCATCTATTTGTCTATGGTCTTCCTTATTCAACACTCAACTTTCCCATGCATATGATGCAAAGGAGAATACCACGGCTTGGGTCAGGTGTACTTTATTCCTCACAGAAGCATCCTTGCTCTTCAATATGCCAAAGGAATCTTGTACAGCAGATTTTAAAATGAAATGTGTCTTTTGATCTCTTGACTACTGCTTTCATGGGCATTGATTGCGGATCCAAGTAAGATGAATTTTTTTGAGAAATCTACCTTTACTGTTCCTGATTTTAGAGAAGAGAGCATTCAGTTTGCACATTAAGTATGTTATCTATGAGTTTTTCATAGAAGTCCTATATCATAAGGAGGAATTTACCTTCTACTCCTATTCTCTGAGTAGAGAAACTATGCAGTTCATTATATAAAACATTGATTCAATTTATTAACATTGTAACTTATAATGCAATATTTGATGTTTTAAATGTTCTTTAATGTTATAACTCTTCTTTAAAATCACAATTTTAAAATGACTTTCAATTTTTTTTGACTTTTAATTATCCTCAAAATTTCAAGTAGTTTGTTCTTCCAAAAAGTTCATTGATATTTTTTCTGTATGTAGATATGTTTCAGAAGCCTTGATGGCTAGTGGTTACCCATGGGGCTGCTAATTCCAATGTCAGCATTGTTAGATTATCAGCTAGCTCCATGGAGGTAAGATGAGGCTTTCACATCCCATAGTTTCCAATATCCCCCAAGACAGTTCTTTTCTGTCTTACAAGGTCACTATGAGTCTGAATTGACTTGATGACAGTGCATTTTTTGTTTATAATTTATTATGTTTCAGAGATTCCCATTCTGTCATGTATAAATATCCAATGCTATTAGCTGTGTTAGACAAGTTCTCTAGAGAAATAAAACCAGGACATTTATGAATAGATAGATAGATGATAGATAGATAGATAGATAGATAGATAGATAGATAGATAGATAGATAGAAAGATAGATAGATACATAGATAGAGATACATACAGCATGAAGGAATATAACAGCTAATTAGTCCACACAGTAGTACAGAGGGCTCAGTTCGACTCACTTCTGTGAAACAGTTAATATACTGGAAATTCTTCAACTCATGAGAGCTGCTGGGTCCAAGGTCAAGGACACACACAGCTGAGTCTTCTTTAGAATAATGCAGCTAGTCCAACCAAAGATAGCAAACAGCAGGGCAGGTCACCAACAGTCACCCAGATGACAGGATCCGATAGTCCCCAGCTCCAGTGATGTATACACCAGCATTGTGGCAAAACAAGTCTCAAAGGAACCTCAAGCTCTACTGACACAGTCCACAGATTGGGTGTCCCACAGGTAGTGTAGCTCACAAGTTGGGGCAGAGTACTAGGTAACGCAATTGCACACTGGTCAATCACTAGAGAGCAAGAAAGAGACAGGAGGGGCTTGCTAAGCCATTTATCTCTTTGTCCTCCAATCGAGAACTGCAACCTTATTAATCCTACATGTTCTTATTGGCCAGATTGGCACAGTAAACCTACCTATCACATTAGCATTTTGAAAAATATATAAATTTTAATCAAGGCTATCTTTATTGTGACATTCACTTTAAAAGTTAATGTTTCTTAAACAGTTTGAAATAATATCTGTTCCCAAGTTTGTATTGCACAAGTTTGACACATTTCTTACCTACCTGGTTGTTAAAATGCTTTTTCTTTTTTCTTGCCTTTGAATATATAATCCGTTGTTACCAATTTCCAATATTACCTCTTGCTCAAGGAAAGTTTGAGTTTTTGAATTTCTCTTGTTCAACGATTGTCCTTTCATTTTATTACTGATTCTATTTTTTATGGCTTATTATTTAAGAATATTATAGATCTTTGCTTTAGATGTGTTTCCCTTTCTTCCATTTCAATATTATTTTCTTTCAACATCTTTTCACTTCACAACTAAGGCTTGGCATTCTAACATTGCAATTAATTCTTGTCTTCTATACTACATATTTAAATGTCTTATTAAGTAACACATTTTCATTGATATTTATATGAATTTAATTTACTTAGTGTGTTTTGTTCATGCATGCTTTTGCAGCCTGTTTTTATTTCATTCATACATAATGCTTCTTAAAAATCATTCCTAAATCTTTAAATAAAATTTTTTTATTACATTTATAAATGATTGCAATGCTTCTTTTCTTATTTCACCTTGGTTTAACCAGCCAAATACACTTTTATATAAAAATTTCAAACATATATTAGCTCATATAAGATCAATTCCTAGAATAGCAATTGGGAGGTTTAACAATTCTTTTTGCATTTTACTTTTTCTTTTATGTATAACAGAAATTATACATTGCTCTAAAAGACATTAATTAAATTCATTTCACCTATATTCTTCACCCAATTTTATTGTATTTATAGTCTATTTCTTACATTTAAGTTATTCTTTTTCATTAACTTAATGTGTTAATTTGCCATACCGGATTGGAAAAAAAATCTGTTTTATTCTATGTCTGAGGCTTATATAAAACAGATTTCACTCTCTACAGATTTTGTATAATCAACTCTTTTTAAATACATCTTGATTACCTGATGCAGAGGGCTTAAATGGAAAGCAAATGCTTTGAGAGTGATTAGGGCAAAGAATGTACAGATGTGCTTTATACAATTGATGTATGTATATGTATGGATTGTGATAAGAGTTGTATGAGCCCCTAATAAAATGTTTTAAAAAAAAGAAAGTAAATTGTTACCTCAATCCCATTTGTTAATGTAAACACAAAACTCAGCAGTTGATTAAAAGAAAAATAGATTAAAAATAAAATAAATAAATACATCTTGATTTTTTAAAATAATATTTACCTGACTCTTTTCCTCATTTTTTGCCAGCCTCAACCTGCTTGCCAGATCCAGGATAAAATTTTCCCTAATGAGAAGGACTGGGTCTACTCGTAACCCAGTTCTGTCTGCCTTTACTCTGATGCTCAGCAGAATGATGAGTTGACATGTGCAGTTCCATGACTGGTTTATCATGGTCAGCAATCTTTTACCTGAGTTATCATATATTCAAGAGGCATGAACTTCAATCAGACATACTTAAATAATCCCAGAATCAACATTTATCAGGAGTCTTTCTATGGCAAGAAGTTTGATTGGGCACAGGTTATGCTTTGGGTTACTAACCACAAAGTGAGCAGTTGGAAATCACCAGTCATTCCATTGGAGGAAGACAAGGCTTTCTAATCCCATTAAAAAAAAAAAGTTAGTCTCAGAAATCTACTTTGTTCTGTTAGATGCCAGTGAGTTTGGTTTGGTTTTTGTTGTTTGGCTTTTTAAGACAAGTTTCTTTATCTCAAGATTTTTGCAGTTCCAGTATGCCCATCATTCTGTAATTCATTACAGCATATGTTTTTCTGGTCTGCTCTGTGGTTTCTTAGAGTTGTATTTTTCATTTCGGAATGGAGGTTGAAGGGGAGACGTTACATGGGAGGCAATATCCTATTTTATTCCTCTCCCACTTCCAGTGTCTAAGGAGTTAACATAGACGTATGGTGACCTCATGGATGGCAGAGCATACTGGGCTCTATAGTGTTTTCTAAAGCTTATTTTTCAGAAGTAAACTTCAAGGTCTTTATATAAGGTGTTTTTTGGTGAACTCCAAAAAGTTAGTAACAATCATGTTAACTGTATGCATAACCCAGAGACCTGAAATCATTAATTATATTTAACAATCTGATTGGGATATAATTCATGCACCATACAATTCAATCATTTGAATACATTTAAAAGAATTTTGTAATCACCAAGCTAAATTTTATAATTAAAAAAAATTCTTGTAACCATTATTAGCTCCCAATTACCTCTCAACCTCCCCTGACATAACCTTAGGGACTATTAATATAGTTACTTTCACTGTAGATTCACCTACTCTAGATTTCATGTAAGGAAAATTACACACGCACAAAATAACAAGACAATAAAACACAAAAACCCTGCAATCCAAGAGAAAGCAAAAAGTGACAGAAGCTAGAGAAAATATAAAATGGGTGAAATTGAGAAAACAAATGAGAATGTTACATTTTAACCTAATTATAACAGCAATAATTCACTTTCTAATACACTCTGTCTCTGAGCAAGACTATCCACATCGCTGGTCAATGGTCTGAAGGAATTTAAATGAGGCTTAATCTCTGTGGGGAATCTCATATAGATTTGGGGGCTTCACTGTCAGCTATATTTTAAGGTAAAGTACAGTTCCCTTTCTGGAGTTTTCAAATCACCCATTTCTGATGTAGTTTATAAAGAATGCTGGGGAATACATCCTTCAAAAGTCAAAATCAAATCCAGGGAGCCTACAGCATGCAGCCAGAGTCAGTGAAGGTTAAAAATAAACTCTGTAAAAATGTATAATTAACCATATAATGTTGAGTGGATTCTCTCAGTGAGAGTCCATATAAATAATGTTAAGCATTATTTCCCCCAGGGTGGGCTTCCTGTCCTTTGTTTATCAAACTAGAGAAGTGAAATCACCTTCTCAGAAACAGGCATGCCTCTTCTTGTGCCATGTTCACCTTCCTGTGGCCATAAGTTACCAGTGGAATTCACTGATCACCAGTATTGGAGTGTCTTATTAATTTGGAGGCAACTATCGGGTCATGCTATATGACAGGTCCTATTTGATCTTGTCCCTCTCTCCCCTAAATAAAAAACTGACCCCAACTGAAGTGAAATTTCCTTTGAAGAAGTGGATTTTTAGAGGTACAAATAAGGGAGTGATAAATGAGTCATGATCATTAGAAAACCACACCACCACATTGTCTGGGAAACTGGATTAAATGATCATATGACCTGAGAACAGTTGTTTGTCTTTGCCTAGGTGTTTGTCCTTAAAATAATAGTCTCATAGAATATCTGTCATTTTATGATTGACTAATTTTGCTCAGCTTAATTTTCTCCAAGGTCATCATGTCATGAAGTACCTCATAGTTTCATCAGTGTTTTTTAGCAATGTGTAGTATTCCATTGTGTGTATACTACAGTCTCTTTAGCCATTATCCTACTGATGGGCTGTTCCCTACTTCTTACTATTGTGAACAGGGCTCTGATGAATATGGGGTGCATATGTGTATTCAAGCTATGCAGCTTACTTCTGTAATGCATATTGTCCCTCTGAAACATTGCTGGACTAGCTGTAATTTCCATCCCCAGTGGTTTTAGGTAGCACTTTTCACCATGGTGACAGGCCCACCAAACGGTATGAAAGTCCCAGTCTCCTCTCCTTGCACAATCTCCTGCCTTTGTTGTTTTCACTTACATCTCCTGGGTGGCTAACGATCATAAGGGGTTTTTCACTTTTTTAAAAAAAGCCATTTAAGTGTCATTTGTTGTGAACTTCCTATTCAAATCTGCGGTCCACTTTTTAATTAGAATATACTTTTTAAATTACTGAGTTCTTGCATGGTTCTATAGATTAAAGATCAGTTCCTTGTCATTTGCTAAAGATCGTTTCCTAGTCTGCAGCCTTTATCATTACTCTTTTAATGAAGTTTTTTGATGCACGTGTCTTATTTTTAGTAGATCCCAGTTAACTATTTTATTTTTTGTGTCTGTTTTCTTCATTGTGTGTATTCACTGCAATAGGGCCCGAAATTTGTCCCTAATTTCTAATTGATGTTCTTTATAGCTCTGTAATTCATATTTAGGGCTTTGACCCATATTTAAATAATTTTTGTACATGGGTGAGGTATGGATCCTGAATCATTCTCCTGTAGTTAGTGATCTAAAATAGCCAGCACCATTTGTTGAACAGACTCTCTTTATCACCAAATGTGTTCTGGTACTTCGTCAAAAATCAGCTTCTTATGTGGATGCATTTATTTCTGGGTTTTCTATTCATTTCCGTCAGTCTATATACCTATCATTGTACCATTACCAGAATTTTTTGACTATGGGGTCTGTGAAATAGGTTGAGGTCCAGAAGTGGAAAGCCTCTTTTTATTTTTTCTTTTAAAGGAGTTTTTTGCTTATCCTAGGCTTTTTCCTTTTCAATATAAATTTAGTAATTACCTTTTCTATTTCTTTAAAGAATGAATTTGAGATTTTGCATTGGAATTGGTTGGCATTTATAGATTGCTTTGGGTAGTACTGGCATTTTCACAGTATTGCATCTTCTTGTCCACACACAGGTGATAGTCTTTGCTTGTGCACGTCCCTTTTGATTTCTTGTAACAGTGTCGTGCAGTTTTCTCAGTACAGGTCTTTGCCATGTGGTTATTGTAAATGGTACTTTTGTCTTGATGTATTTTGCAGAGCTCTCTTCGTTAGTATAAGACTGGGCCGCAAACTGCAAGGTCAGCAGTTTGAAACCACCAGCTGCTACATGGGAGAAAGACAGAGTTTTTAATATCCATAAAGAATTACAGTCTCAGAAACTTACAGGAGCACTTCTATGCTGTCCTGTGGGCTTGCTATGGATTAGCATTGACCCCATGGAAGTGAGTTTCTTTGAATTTGTTTGTTGTTGTTTGCATAAGGGAATCCAATTGAATTTTTTAAGTGTTTGAGGTTTTCCAGCTTTAATATAATAAGATCTGCCAATAGTGAGAGCTTCAGTTTTACTTTGCCAGTTGGGAATCCTTTGATTCTATCTGTTTTCTAATGGTTCTGGTGAAGGCTTATAGCACAGCGGTGAATAAAAGTGGTGATGGGCATCCTTGTCTAGTTCCCATTATCAGGGGAAATGCTTTCAGTTTTTCGACATTGAGGGCGATGCTGGCCTGTGGCCTTTATTATGCTGAGGAAAATAACTTCTTCCATACTTTATATAGAGATTTTTTAGGTGTATATGTTACATATTGTGAAAGGCTTTTTTTTTGGCATTGATTGATATGGTCTTGTGCTTATTATTTATGTTTTGCATCATTGCTGGATTGTATTGATTATTTATCTAATGTAGAACCATCCTTGGGCATCTAGTATGAATCCCACTTGATCATGGTCTATTATTATTTTTTATATTGTTGGATTCTATTGGCCAGGATTTTGTTGAAAAATGTTGTCTTTTTTTTCTTGAGGGATATTGGCCGGTAGTTTTCTATCCTCCTTTTTGTGTCCTTGCTTGGTTTTCATAATTTGAATTAGAGAATTTGATGTTCTTGTTTATATTTTTGACTAGTCTGTGTAGAATTGATGACAGATCTTCTCTGAATACTTGGTGGAGTTTCCCTTTGAAACAAACTGGTCCCGGATTTTCTTTTTATTGACGGTTTTCAATGACTGCTCCATTTCTTGTTTTGTTATGGAGCTGTTGAGGTTTTCTACATCAGTCTGTGTTAATTTGTGTTGTGGTATATTTATGAAAGTTGCTAATTTCTTAGGTTTTTAAAGGGGGAACCAATCTCGGGGATCTACAAATAACCTCCTCTCTGGGGGATGGGCAACAGGAAAGTGGGTGAAGGGAGACACTGGGCAGTTTAAGATAAGATAAAATAATAATTTATAAATTATTAAGGGTTCATGAGGGAGGAGAGAACAGGGAGAGTGGGGGAGGGAAAAAAGGAAAAAGAGCTGATTCCAGAAACCCAAAGCAGAAGGCAAATTTTGAGAATGATGAGGGCAATGAATGTATAAGGGTGCTTTACTCAATTGATGTATGATTGTGATAAAAGTTGTATGAGCACCAATAAAATGATTTAAAAATAAGTAAATAAAAGAATCGAATATAAAAAAATTGTTGGAGTACAACCTTTCATATTAGTGTTTGCAATTCTTCTTATTTCGTTTGTTTCTGTTGTGATTCCACCCCTTTCATCTTTTGTTCCAGATATTTGTGTCTCCTCTGCCTTTTGCTTTGCTAAGTTGGACCCTTTATTAATTGGTTGGTTAATTTTATTAATCCTTTCAAAGAGCCGACTTCTTGCCCTATCGATTTTCTCCATTGTTCTCTTGTTCATTTATTTCTGCTCTAATCTTTGTGGTTAATTTTCCTGTGCGTTGTGGGTTTATTTGGTTGCTCATTTTCTAGCTTATGAAGATGCTGTTAAGAAATTGATTTTCGTCATTTCTAGCTGGCTGAGAAGTCATCATTTAGAAAATGCCAGCTGCTTGGAGTGAAGAAGATGAGGCTTTCTACTGCCATTTAAAGACAGTTACACTTTCAGAAAGCCATAGGGAAAGTTTTACTATCTCCAGTAGGGTGATTATGAATTGACAAATGACAGGGAGTTTCATTTGGTGCATTAATTGCTTAAACTGTCCTCTGACAACAGCTTTTTGTGTGTCCTAAAGGTTCAGCATTTTGTCCTCATTTGTTTTAAGGAATTTTTTTATTCCATAATTCATCTATTACAGTCACTTTTAAGTAGTTTTTTGTTCAGTTTCCATGCCATTGATTTTATTTTGCAAGTGTTCTTTTTATTGTGAATTTTGGGTTTTATAGCATTGTGATCTGACAAAATGGGCTTTAGAAACTCACTGTCTTTAAATGTATTAGGCTTCTTTTGGCCTAATATGCTAGAGAATATCCCATGTGTACTGAAGAAAAAATGTGTACTGTGAATTGGAGTGTTCTGTGCACATCTAGGCTGTTCAGTTAGTTTATTGCATTGTTTAGTTCTTCGGTATTTTTATTTTCTTTCCTGATGATCAAATTGACCTTGAAAATATATATTGACCTCTCCTATTATTATTGTCTAGATGTCTATTACTCTCTTCAACTCGAGTATCATTTATTTATTACAACTTTCCTTCATTGGGAGTGTATACATTTACTATGGTTATGTCTTCCTGTTTCTTTAATCATTATGTATTTGGCATGATCTTTATTGTGCCTTGAAATCTACTTTATCAGATACTCGTTGACAATCCTGGGGTGTAGGATTTGCTGTGATTTGGTAAATTTTTTTGATTCATTACATTTTTGGTCATACATTTTTGGTCTATTTTTCTCTTTGATGTGTATCAAGTACACTTAAGTCCTAAAAATGACATCTTTCTTTTTTCTTTTTTTAAAATCATTTTATTGGGGGCTCATTCAACTCTTATTATAATCCATATGTTCATCCATTGTGTCAAGCACAATTGTACATTTCTTGCCATTATGATTTTCAAAATATTTTCTTTCTACTTGAGCCCTTGGTATCAGCTTCTCATTTTTTACCCCATATGTCGAAGGAGCCACAAGGAGACCCCTGCAAGCACTGAGATGCTTACACCACCACTGGATCCACAAGACTTCCCACCCACTGGCCAGTGATCTTCCTGCATTCAAGATTATTGCTTGGCTGTGTGAGTCCAAAAAGGAATTTATGGACTAGTATCAATACATGAAGTAATATCAGACTTATGAATTTCATCTGAAAATTATGTACTAGTATCGACATATGAGTTAATATTGGACTTATAGACTGGATCTGGACTGGACTGGGATGTTTTCCCTATATACAATTGCTCTTTTATGTAAAACTCCCTCTTACACACATATTCTTGTCTATGAATTTGTTTCTCTAGTCTGCCCAGACTAACTCACTTGCCAATATCATTTTCAATTGGATCGATTCTCCTCTAGCCTTCCTTAATCATTGACCAGTTTTTGCATATAAGGTGATTGAATATACCATGGCTTGGATTCATGTGCACCTTGGTTCTCCAAGTGACAACTTTATAACTCTTTAAAGAGGTCCTATGCAGTAGATTTGCACAATGCAATATTTTATTGATTTTTAAAAATTGATTTTTAAAAACCTTTTTCTTCCATGATTATTGATTATTGACAACTTTGCTTTTTTATCCATTTATTATGATGCTGTCTTTTGGTCTACCTGTGAAGATTTTGGTTTTCTGTACTCTGAGTTGAAATCCATACTGAAGGTTACAATCTCTGATTTTAAGCCTTACAAGATTCAAGTCTCTTTCACTTTCAGCAAGAGGTATGACATTTGCATATTACAGGTTATTAATAAACCTTCCTATAGTCCTGATACTGTGTTATTCACTATCTGGTCTAGCTTCTCATATTATTTGTTCAGTCTAGAACAATAAGTGTAGTAGTTATATATAATTTTGTGTCGACTTAAAGTGTAGGTCTGCAATATAGCTTGTCACACAGGTCACAGCATAATTGTGTCTCCTTCTGGGTATGACCTCCTCATAAGCAGGGGCCTTGAAACCACCCGTCTTGCTCTGCCTTAACCTTCCTGTGACAACCCATGCCAGGTCTGCACCAGGCCTGAAGACGCTTCCACCATCATTGGATCCACACCACGCTGCACCCACCAGTCTTTGAGCTTCCTGCATTCTATATAATTGTTTCTGGCTACATGAGTCTGAAGAGGGACTGATGGGCTAGTATTAGACTTATGGACTAGTATTAGACTCATGGACTTGAGTTAGACTTAGCTGGGATGTTATCCAGATATATACTGGTCTCTTGGTATAAAGCTCCTTCCTATACATATATGAGTGTCCTTGGATTTGTTCCTCTAGTTAATCTGACCTAACACAGTAAATATGATGAAAGAATACAAAGATATAGCGTCTGGGGTCTTAAAGGCTTGAAGATAAACAAGTGGCCATATGGTTTGGAAGCAAAGAAGCCCACAGAGAAGAAGCACACAGCCTAAGTGAATACAAGGTGTTGAATGGACTAGGTAGCAGACACCAAAAAACAAAAACCACCATTGTGTGATCACCTTCCCCACATAAACACTGAAGACGAATGTGTGCATAAGTAAGTGTGGTGAAGAAGCTTGATGGTGCCCGGCCATTGAGAAATATAGCATCTGGGGACTTAAAGGCTTGAAAGCAAACAAGTGGCCATGTAGCCCAGAAGCAACAAAGCCCACATGGAAGCAGCACACCAACATGTGAGATCATGAAGGGCCGAAGGGACCAGGTTTCAAACAACAAAGGTAGGGGGGCGGAAATCACATCACCGTGAATGAGGGGAGTGTGTGATGGGGACCAAATGCCCATCTGTAGACAGCTGGACATCCCTTGCAAAGGGGTAGTGGGGAGGAGATGAGTCACCCAGGGTTCAGTGTAGCAACAATGAAACTCAAAACGTTCCTCTAGTTCTTGAATGCTTCCTCCCCACCAATTATCATGATCCCAATTCTACTTGTGGACCTGGTTAGACCAGAGGATGCACAATGGTGCAGTAGGGAAACACCGTAATCTAGGACAGATGAACCCCTCTGGACCAGCGGTGAGAATGGCGACACCGGGAGGGAAGGGGTTGTAGAAAGGGAGAACTGATCTCAGAGATCTACATGCAACCTCCTCTCTAGGGGATGGGCAACAGGAAGGTAGGTGAGGGAAGACGCCGGGCAGTGTAAGATAAGATAAAATAATAATTTATAAACTATTAAGGTTTCATGAGGGAGGGAGGAGTGGAGAAGGAGGAGGAGGGGAAAAAGGAAAATGAGCTGATTTCAGGAACCCAAGTGGAAGGCGAATTTTGAGAATGACACGGGCAATGAATGTATAAGGGTACTTTACTCAATTGATGTTTGTATGGATTGTGATAAGAGTTGTATGAGCCCCAATAAAATGATGTATTAAAAAAATAGAATACAACTTTGTCACACGATTTTCCCGATTTTGAAACATGCAATATTCCCTCATTATTTTCCAATGACATAGTATATTTTTAGTTTTCCCTTGAGCCTTGTAAGTGTTCTAACATTCCTATTCTATGCAATGTTATCCTTGATTTCTTATGAGCCCACAGTCAAATGCCTATACATAGTTAATTAATCACAAGTAAATATCTTTGTGGTATTCTCTGCTTTCAGTCAAGATCCACCTGACATATCCCTCATTCCATTTCCTGAAATTGGTTTGAATTCTTTTGAAATAATTTTTGATATGCTTCAGCTTTACTTGAATTATCTTCAGCAAAATTTTACTTTAATGTATTATTTTTATTGTTCAATAAGTTCTGCCTCTTGTTGGGTCATCTTTCTTTGGAATGGATAAAAATATGGTTTGCTTGAAAAATTGTCTAGACAGACAGATGTCTTTAAAACTTTTTTGTGAGGTGTGAATGAGTGCTTGAATTGCTGTGTCAGATTATTGAAGCATTTTAATTGGTATTCTGTCAGTCCCTGGAGCCTTGTTTTTGACTAATGTTTTCAGTGAAGCTTGGATTTCCCCCATCAGCACAATTGCTTCTTGCTCTTATGCTACCTCTTGAAAGGATTGGAATGCAAACTAATTATGTTGCTACAGTAATTCAGTGTAATATTCCTCCCATCAACTCTTGATTTTTCCTAAAATGTTTCATATTTTGTGCATAGAATCCTTCAGTATTGTAACATGAAACTTGCATTTTTTTCTTTATAACTTTCAGCATGATCTATCCTGAGCATATTTTCCCCTTTTGACTTTCTAACCTCAGATTGTTGCACATTTCATATCATATTTTCCTTTGTCTTCTCAAGTTGTTCTATGAAATTTTCTGCTCAGTTTTCCTATGTCATTATTTGTTCCATTCATTAGAGCCACACCGCCTTCAGGAGCAAGTAACAGGGTCTCTTCTGACATCCACTTAAGTCTTTTTCTTTCTTTCATGTGTTTTTAAAATGAACTTTTCTTTTCTCTATGCATGTTGTTCTTGATGTGATTCATAGCTAATCAGGTCTTCTGTCCATAGTGTCCAGTGTATCACATCTGTTCTTGAAATTTTCTCTAAATTCAGGCAGGATCTAATCAAGGCCAGATAAGGATGGCATGGAATTGCTTTTATTTCCTTCAGCTTCAACCTGAACTTATATATCAGCAATTGATAATCTGTCTCTGGTCATACATAGCTTGGCTGATAATATTTGGCTAATGATATTGTTTTCCTACAGATGTGTTCAATTTTATTTATTGTTTCTATCTGGTGAGCTCCATGTGTGTAAACCAAACTCATAATTCCAAATCCTAGTAACCCTACACAACAGTGTAGAACTCCCCTCCTGTGGCTTTCAAAGACTGTAATTCTTTAGGAGAATAGACACCTCATCATTCTCTTGTGGAGTGGCCGGTGGTTTCCTTGCAGTTAGTAGCCCAATGCATAAAGACTACATCACCAGGGTCCCTTTCCCATGCATATAGCCATTGTTTATACTCTTTTAATATGATATCACCAAACAAAGAAGTCATCTGTCTTGCAAAATAACTCATATTACTATAACTTTGTGTCTACCCAAGCTTCAAGTCTATTTCCTAACCAATGATCCTTCTTTGTTCATAGTGTTTGCTTTAAAATTGCCAATAATTATCATTGTATATTGAGTGCATGTTTGATCATTTTCAATATATAATTCTTCAGTTTTATCTCTACTATCTTTGGTTGTTGATGTATATGTTTACATAATCACTGAATTAATCTGTCTTCCTTGTGGATGTACAGCTGTTATCCTCTTACTGAAAGCATTTTACTGCAAGGTAGAGCCTAAAATGTTCTTTTTGATGCTGAAGCAGCCATTGTTCCTCTTGGATTCAGCATTCCTGGCAAAATAGACAATATAATTTTCTAATGCAAAATAGCCAGCAACAGTTCATTTCAGCTCACTATTGCTTCGTTTGTTAATAAATATGCATTTCATTTTATTTTATGGCTTCCAATTTTTCTAGATTCATACTTGGTATTTTCCATATTCTGATTATTAATGGATATTTACAATTTTTCTTTTCATTTGAAGTAATGCTCTTTCAGTATATGAAGGTCCTGAAAGTTTACTCCATGTATATCATTAAGGTAGACTAATGAAGGGTGCAGGTCTTTCCCCGTATATTTTAAGGGTATCATAATCCAGCACCGTATCTGAACATGTCCCTCTGCCATTCGTGAACTTTAAAATTGCTAATCGCTCATAAGTCATGAAACAAAGGATGATCCTGTGGATATATATGACATAACTTCTAACATCACAGCAATACACAATCCGCCACACTACAACAAACTGAGAAAGGGGTGACAGGGTATACTTGTGTAGTTTGGTTATGATGGGATTGCAAACTTTATCCTGATGCTCCCATTTCTTTTTTCTTCGGATACTTAATGTTTTATCATGGATTAGATAAAGTGGCATTTTATCATTGTTTTGATTTGAATCTCTCAGATGACTAGTGGTCTTGAGCATCTCTTCATACTTGTTGACCTCCTGAATTCTTTCTTTAATGAATTGTCTCTTAATGTTGTCTGCCCATTTCTTAATTGGTGTATTCACATTTTTTTTTGTTGAAGTGCCAATGTTTTCCGGAGGTTTTAGAAACTATTCCCTTGTCCAATATTACTTTGCCCTAAATTTTTTCCAGTATGTGGATTTGTTTTATTACTCTTTGAGTGAAGTATTTGGATTCACAGGTGTTTCTCTTATCTTTAAAAGGTCCCTCTCTTCAAGTTCATCTTCCGTTGTATGTGGTTTTCATTGTATTCAATAGTGTACTTATGCCATGTATTTTAATCTCTATGCTTGTGCCTATTATTTTATTTATGATTTTATAGTTCTCAAGCTTACATTTAGGTCTTTCATCCATTTTGAGTTAATTTGTGTTTGCTGAATGAGATTTAGGTCTTTCTTAATTTTTATTCAAATGTAAAACCATTTAAAAAAAATACTACTTGTAGAAAAGGCTATCTCTTCACTATGTGTTTCAACCCTTTGTCAAGAATCAGTTATCTGTAGGCTGTTGCATTCTGATTCAGTTCATAATAATTTCATTATACTTGTCAAGTATCTTTTGTTTGTCATCATTACCGATCTTTCATTGAAGTTTTCCATATTCAACGGTTGCTTTCATATTAAATGCTGTGGCAGGGACATAATCTGCAGTCAATTTGAGCAAATGGTGGAGTCTAGCCGGTCTATCAGGTCATAGCCAATGCTGCCTCTGTGAGGGCATGACCTTCTTCCTTCCTGGAGACGTGAAACACATTCTCACTCTCCCTGTGAAGCATTCTTGTTGACAAGTCACTTGGAGCTATAGTGATGGAGTAGCCACATGGAGACCCATGCTAGCTCTGAGATGCTTACACCACTACTGGATCCAGAAAAATTTCTACCCACTGGCCTATGATCCTCCTGCATTTAACATCATTGCATGGGTTGCATGAGACTGAAGAGGAATTTATGGACTGGTATTGGACATATGGGCTAATATCAGACTTATGGACTGGGCTGGGATGTTTTTTCAATATACAATTGCTCTTTTATATAAAGCTCTTTGTTTTAAAAAATCATTTTATTGGAGGTTCTTACAGCTCTTATAACCTTCCATGTATCAATTGCATCATGCATATTTGTACATATGTTGCCATCATAATTTGCAAACCATTTTCTACTTGGGTCTTTGCTTTAACTCTTGTTAAGTTCCTTTGGTAGGATTGTCATCTTTACTATATTAAGTCTTCCAATCCACAAGCATGGGATATTCTTCCGTTAGTGGAGGTCACTTTTGATTTCTTGTAATAGTGTTTTTCAGTTTTCCTCATACAAATATTTTGGAGTTTTTTTCTGTTTTGTTAGGTATATCCCTGGATATTTCAATTTGTATTTTTCTGTTTTTATGGGTACAACATTTTTATCTCCTCTTCCACGATCTTGTCTGGTGTACACAGCAATTTAATAGACTCTTGTTTATTGATCTTGTATCCTTCTACTATGCCATATTCCTCTATCACTTTTGGCACTCCTCTTGTGGAGCTTTGGGGTTTTCAATATATATATATTGAATTTTATATGTTGAAATATGTGAATAATGATAGTTTCCCTGTGAATAAAGATGAATTTCTTTAATGCATTTCCTTATAAAGCTCTTTCTTATACACATAAGAGTTTCTTGAATTTGTTTTTCTAGTCACCCTGAACTAACACAAATGCAAAAGATTCAAGCATATTCTTAGAGGGCACCTTTTCCTACTATTACTTACTTTTGCTTTTGAATTTCACAGCTTCCTGGATATGTTCAATGTCTGTTTTTCTAAAGTAGACCTTTCCGTGGGTGATCGTATTATTTTTCTCTTTTCCAGTACTCTTATCTACAGCTGAGATGTTAAGAGTGCCACAATCTTCAGCACATAAATTACTGTCATAGTTCAAACTTGCGAAGCCAAGCAGATTATTATCTTGGTCATGCATGTTGACTTTCATAACCTGAATGTATAGAATTATATCCCTTAATAGAGAGACTCATTCTCAATAGTGGATTGGGTACTTTGGGGGGAAAAGTATGCTTTGCATATTCATAAGTGGTGCAGAAGTATTGATATTCTTTTTATGCTTGCACTTGAACTCAGCAATAAAATGGTTGTTAGAGCCTTCTCTGTCTAAACAGATTTGTAAATTTGACCTCAAAGGTTCCATCTTCAACAGTGATAATAGACACATCAAAAGTATCACCTTCTAAATCAAAGATGTGCACGTCTTTCAGCACAAACTTTTGGTCTGAACCATAGCAGCAGCAGAAGTAGCAGAAGTTGGCTCATTAATGATTCTAAATACATTGAGGTCATCGGTGGTTCCAGAATCTTTGGTAGCCTGACAATATCAGTTCTCGGTTGGTACACCAGTAAAAGCATTGGTAACAACGTTATGTTTCCTTTTATCTTTGTCAGAACCATTGAAGACACTTTTGGATAGGAACTTTTGGTATCTCAGTTATATTATACTTTGTCCTTGGGCTTGCCTGCATCATTCAACTCCATGAAGGGCCAATGTTTATATCAGACTGGACAACCACATCATTAAATATTCATTTAATTAGATGTTTTGCTTCCTAAGTAGTGTTAGTAGAATGCATAGCAACTTGATGATTTGCAGCATCACCAGTCAATCACTTAGTATCAATAAAAGTGACAAAGGTTTTGTTCAGATCTCCTTATCAGTTGCTATCATCTCCACTTTTCCATGCTAGAAGGCATTTGACACTTCAGGTTAGACCTGATTGGTTAACATAGGTCCTAGCTAGATGAAGAAAGAAATACTCGCTGTAGGGCTGCCCCTCATGCTAAATATGGAGTATTTGACATCTTGATTTTCGCTTCTATGGTGTACTGTTTGTAAATCCAGATAAAATAAAATCCTTAGTTTCTTCCTTTTTTTTCTTGGCTTATTATAAACACATGACTTTAAAGGGTGAATTAAGCTGAAAAAATATTATAATTCAAGATACAAAGATTTGGATTTAGAAAATTTAGATAAGTGAAGAATACACTTGGCATTTTTCAAGTTAAAAATTAACTTCTTTGGAGCAGTGGAGGATCTAAAAGAAATATTTTGAATGATGTGTGAAGCATTAAAATATATATAGGAAGAAGAAGGATATGAGTCACTTTACCAAAAAAAATAATGGTGATAGGTTTTATGTGCCAACATGGTGCCTGTAAGAAGATATGAGTGAGGATGACTGGTAGGGCATGATCAAGGGTAATGTAAACAAGAGGAATTACTGAAACTCAAATTAAGACTGAGCATGATAGTGGGCCAAGAGGAAAGTCAAAGGAAATAGAGGAAAGAGCTAGGAGGCAAAGGACATTTATAGAGGCATAAATAAATGCATATAAATATGCAAATATGTTTATATATGAGTATGGAGAAATAGATCCATGTGCATATATTTATAGGTTTACTATTAAGGTAGCAGATGGACATTGGGCCTCCACTCAGGTGCTTCCTCAATGCAAGAATACTTTCTTCTATAAACTTGGCATTCTGTGATGCTCACCTTCCCAACACAGTCTCTGAAGACAAAGTGGGTGAATAAGCAAATGTAGTGAAAAAAGCTGATGGTGCCCAGTTATCAAAAGATATAGTGTCTGGGGTCCTAAAGGCTTGTAAAGCGGCCATCTAGCTCAGAACCAACAAAGCCCACCTGGAAGAAGAATGCCAGTCTGTGTGATCCCAAGGTGCCGAAAGGATCAGGTATCAGGCATCATCAGAACAAAAAAATTTATCATAGTGAATGAGGTGGGGAGTGTGGAGTGGAGACCCAAAACCCATTTTTAGTCCACTGGACATGCCCTTACAGAAGGGTCTCAGGGTGGAGACGAGCCAGTCAGGGTGAGAGGTAGCAACGATGAAACATACAACTTTCCTTTAGTTCCTAAATGCTTCCACCTCCCCCACTATCATAATCCCAATTCTACCTTTAAAATCTGGCTGTACCACATGATGTATACTAGTACAGATAGGAACTGGAAACGCAGGGAATCCAGGGCGGAAGATCCTTTCAGGAACAGCAGTGTGAGTGGCGATACTGGGAGGGTAAAGGGAGGGTAGATTAGAAAGGGGGAACCAATTACAAGGATCTACATGTGACCTCCTCCCTGGGGGACAGACAACAGAAAAGTGGGGGAACGGAGATATCTGACAGGGCAAGATAAATCAAAATAATAATTTTTAAATTATCAAGGGTTTATGAGGGAGGGCGGAGCATGGAGGGAGGGGAAAATGAGGAGCTGATTGCAGGGGCTTAGGTTGAGAGCAAATGTTTTGAGAATGATGAGGGCAATGAATGTACTAATGTGCTTTACACAATTGATGTATGTATGGATGGCAATAAGAGTTATATGAGCCCCTAATAAAATGATTTTAAAAAAAGAAGATACAGGTGGAGTTTAGTCTGTTAATCAGGTTGCACCACTCTAAGTAGGTCCCTGGATGCTGGCCTTTCTCTCTGTTGCTCTGTCTGTAACTTCATATTGACAAGCACGCTAAGACCTACCAGAACCCTGTAATACTTCCACTTCCATTGGATCCACAAGACTTTGCACCCACAGGCCTGTGATCTTCCTATATTCTGTATAATTAGATGCAGGCTACATGCGTATGTAGAGGGATTTATGGACTAGTTTCAGACTCATGGACTTGTTCTGGACTGGGCTGGGATATTTGCTAGATATGTAATTACTTCTTGATATAAAACTATCTCTTATGCATATAGGAGTGGCACTGATTTTGTTTCTTTAGTCAACCTTGGCTAAAACCTTATGGTTCTAGAATGGGGTACAAGACAAACAATTCATGAAGATGGAGAGTGAAATCTTGTCTGACCTCTGCTTTATCATGGTTTTCCTTCTTTGGCTAGCTGGAGGTCAGTTATGGCCATGTAGTTTACTAGGTGGTTTTTTGGAGGGGGTGTCAGGTGGGTGGGAGGCAGATACATTTTTTTATCCTTTTGTTTGGTTATTCCTGTCTGAAGTAGTAAAAATTAATGTGGTGAATGTAAGTTTTGAGCTCAGGGGGCAAAATGGCCCCTTTAAATTCCCTGAGACCATGCTGCCTAATCAAAATGGCTAGCCGAAGGTCAGGCCCTAGTTTGATACAGGTAGAGGCCTAAGGTCATATTGCATATGAATGTGATAGTCTAGAGAGGATTGAATTAGACTCTTTTAAGAATTGTGCTTAGTATCTGGATGTGCTTGGAGTATATTGATTTCTTTTATTTATTGTTATTGATGTAATGTGTGACTGAAATGATTGTTGGAAACTGTGAAAATACAATTTGTAAGCCCTGGTGAGGGTAAATAAGGCAGCCCACATTGAGTTGACCAGCACCAGACTAGATGAAGATCAGATTTTTGAGCCTGTGAATTGGTGCATATTGCTGCTGACTTTATGGACAACCTGTCCTGATTTGACTTTGCTTATGGATGTGGACTCACAGGGTTCCAACTGGAATGAAGATTCTTCACATCAAATAACTTGTTTGTCTCATCAGAGTACTGGGTTTATATAAATGGGCCCTATAGATATTGGATACCCAAAATTGCTATTGGATCCATAAGACTTTGCACCCATGAAGTGGCTGGCTTACAAACTGAGATAGTTAGTTTATTGTGTCAGCCTGGCTGATGAACACACGTGGGATTAATTGAAGGACAGCGAGATAAATTGCTCAATGAGCTTCACCTTTCTTGTCTCTTGCTCTTTGATCATTGAGCCAGTGTGCGGCTGCCTTGCTTGTTTTGTGCCTCAATTTGCAAGCTACACTACCTGTGGGAAACCTAACCTGTGAACTGTGTCACTGTAATTTGAGGTTCCTTTAAGACTTGCCTCGCCAGAAAATTGGAATGTATATCTCTGGAGCTGGGTACTGACGGTTGGTGACCTGGTTGACAGTTGGTGACCTGCCTTGCTGTTTGCTGCCTGTGCTGGGATAGTCTAGCTCTCTCTACAGAGGACTACCTGGCGGTCCTCAAACTTGAAGGAATGCCAGTGTCTCACAACTTTCTCACGGGAATGAGTTGCACTGAGCCATTTGTACTGCTTTATAATTTAACTGTTCATTTTTTGTATTATATCTATCTATCTATCTATCTATCTAATTTAACAGTTCATTGCTTGTGTTATATATCTATCTATCCTTATAAATATATATAAAAATTATCAGCAATCTGATTTTATCTCTTTAGAGAACACTGTTTAACACACAAACATTCATGGGTGGGAGCATATTTTGATAGGCATATTTTGATAGAATTATGGTGTAGGTGTTCACATAACTGCAATTGATAGGCATAGAATATTTTTGTTTTGTTTACTTATATAATATTATGTTAGTATGAGGCTGGCACATTTTCAGTTGTATACATTTTAGTTTTATCCTGTTAGACATAAATTTGATTTTACTATTGTCCTTGTTTTAAACATTATATATGCTAAAGAATTATATTATATATCTAGAGGATTTCTAAGAACTTGGGGGTAACCTGTAAACCTGGACTCCCATTCTATCCAGGAGCTTCTAATATGAACCTTTTTAGAAAAAAATTTGGTAGTGGTACCTGGGCACCGTCTAGTTGTTCTGGTGTCAGATTTTGAAGACTGATGTTTGCATTGTCTGTTAGTTCATTGAAAAAATTGTTCCCATCTGTATATATTGGCAACAAAGTAAATACATACACATATAAAAATATTCTCTGCCATACCTAAATATATTCATGGGTATACGCCCACTTTCCCTCCCCTCATTTGTTCAGCGTATGTGTCTACCCATGCATCTAGGCATGGATCAGTTATTTCAGGATTGTATACTTAACAATGCTTATCTCTTGTGACACCTTTAATTCTTGCACACCTCTTAGTATTTTTCCTGGTCTCCATCATTTCTGGCCAAATCCCTTCTTATTGTATATTTTCTTTCCTTTTCACTGAAGCTAACACTTGTTTATCCTTTAGCTAGTGAACTATTTTGCATATTTTAAATTATACTTTTTAAAGGAAGAGCATACAAATATTAGTTGACTTATACTCTCCTATTTTAAATTATACATACATATATAATTTCAAACTATATGTATGTATATCTATATCACATTTCCAATAATCTTAAATACATTATTTTTTGTTGCTTAAAAGACAAGGATAATACTATCAGGGCATAATGATGGTTGTTTTAATTACTCAGTTACTCTATCCAATAATGAAACTTTGGCTTCAGGTTGCTATAGCAATTAAAATGGGAAAACTGGCAACAAAGCCTAGTAAAACTTCCCCCAATTCATTATATATAGTTACAGAGAACCAAAAAGCTTCCTACAGATTCTGAAACGGATGCTTCAGCTCTATAGATAATTGAGTGTTTTGGTGGAGATTTGTTCAAAAACCTGATATACAATTAGACAAGTATGTTCACATATCGTATTTCATTGAAGTCTGTATGAGCCTACATGCTAGTCAATGGCTCCTGATCCTAAATGCTTTTATGCCTGATTAATTGTCAATATCAGGCAGGAGCTTGCTCATTAGCTCCTTGCAGGGCCCATTTTAGATTTCAATGAGCTTCATTTAAAGATGGTATGCTAACTGTTAATAAATTACATTGAATTTTTTGGTGAGTGAACACTTTGGTTAGATGCTTTAATCACACACACATGCACACACACACACAGTATTGATTCTAGGGTTTTAGTTCATACAGGTGCAGGATTATTTCAAACAATAGGTTTTTTAACATATTTCTACAATCACTAATGGCTGCAGACAAGTTCTCCCAGTAATACACTTATCTTAGAATTATTATGGTGTCTTCCAAAAAATGTCCAATCAAAACAGTGGCTTCTGTGGGCATCTGCTGAGCCAACTAAACTTAAGGCAGAGATTACTCCAAGAGGTTATGATTGCTGTTTCTAAGGATCATTAAGAGGGCATTTTGATAGATCCCCCCCCCCTCCACCGAAGTACACAAAATCATCACAAGGGCTTATTTGGGGGAAGTTTAAAAGAAATTAAAAGCTCCAGTGGTGAACAGATCTTAGGAAAGTTTCACCAAGGAATTTTTTTCCATCTCAATGATGCACTTACACATTCTTCAATGTTTGCAAGGACTATCTTACAAGAATTTCATTGGGAAATCTTATTCCACCCAGCACTGATCTTAGCCTTAAAGACACATTTTCCCCAAAAGTTTAATATTATTTTAAAAGGAACACGATTTATATCCATCAAGGATGCCCAAACTGCCGTTTTGACATGCTGTAAGTTGAAGAGTTCAGAATTCTTCAGAGATGAGCTATGGAGATAGAAACACTATCTTCAGAAGAGTATTGATGTTGGAGGAGGATACGTTGAAATACAATAGCTTCAAAGTTTGATATTTTTGCTTAATAAAGATTTTTGTGACTTTGTAGCAGTCTATCATCCCCAGTGGAGATGCTGGGGGTTTTGAAATGCTGACCTTGTGATTCACACCCAATGCGTAACCACTATGTCACCAGGCCTCCAAATACACACACACACACACACACATCTGTACACACATGCAGATATATTGAAGTTTTTCAACAGAACTGAAAAATTCTGATTATATACAAATGTACATAAAAAGTATTTACAGTATATATATATTTACTATGTACATTAAATCCTCTAATAAACTGAAAAGTAAAAATTGTTATAAAATTTGCTGTTATATTATCTACATTCCTTTGGTTGGTTATATTTAAACTATAAGTTTGCTCATTCTTTTACATTTTAGGTTATTTTAGTGCATTTAACTTATATCACTTTAATTATAATAAATCAAAGTTATATTTAGAATTACCGAATCCTCATAAAAGATGTTTTAGGCAGTTCATTTCAAACAGATCACATGTATCTTTAAAATAGAACATTTTAAACCAATTTGGGGATCGACATGTAAGTTGGTCAATATTTTTTCATTTGCATGCTATAATTGAGACCCAATAATTGAACTATTTTTTGAATGCTATATAAGACCTAGGGCAAGATTCAGAGTTTCAGAGTGACAAAAACAATGAACTTGCTCAGCTGCTAAATAGTTAGCAGTTCATTCATTCACATGTACCTCAGAAGACAGGTCTGGTGATACATACATTCATCCCGTTGGTGCCATTGAGTTGGTTCCAACTCAGAGCCACAGAACAAACACTGCCCAGTCATCAGAATATTCTTCTTATGTTTGAGCCCATTGTTGCAGCCTCTCTATCAGTCTATCTTGTCCAGGCATTCATTTTCAATGCTTCCCACCTTACCTTCTACAGGGACTGCTTTCTCCTGATAGGCTGTGCATGAGATGAATGAAACATGTAAGTATGCAGATGTGGGTATGTGCGTGTATGATATATATCAGACACTGAAATGCCATGGAACACCACTCTACTCTGACACTCATGGCACAGAAGTCTCCATGACTTGAAATAGACTGGTTGGCAACTGACTTTTGTTGTTCTTTTGTTTGGGTTGTGGTTTGGTTATGGCTTGACTTCTGCATTAAGTGAGTCAGTTCTGAATAACCAAACCAAAGTTCACAGTTAACTGCATCTAGATATTTTATAAAGCAATTTAATTTTCTATTGTTCTTATCATAGTATATTCCTTAGGACTGGCCTCAAATCACATGTTCTGGATACTGTCTAATGCATTTTTTCACCACCTAATATATATACAATCCCAATTCTATTAAATACGCCTTTATTTTATCAATCTATGATAATTGATCCCTTACCACTCAGTGTATCAAAATTGACAATTTAGGAAGTCTCCGGCTGGTTTACCCCTTAATATGGTTTTGGTTTTACTGCAAAGGGTAAGTATTCCCCCAAACAATTGCAGTTGATTTGATTCCAATTCCCAGTATCCTGGTAGAAGCGAGTAGAAAACCTCCAGAGGGTTTTCAAGGGTGTAATCTTTGCAAAAGCAGAGTGACACATCTTTCCCACAGAGCAGTTGGTGGGTTCAAACCACCTATCTTTCAATTAGCAGCTCAGCACTTTCACCACTTCACTGCAATGCCTCCTGCCCTTTGGAAGTCAATGCTCACCTACTTTCAGCCCCAGGCAACAACTATAGTTTTTGTCTTTATATTTTAGCTACACACACACACACACACACACACACACACACACACACACACATTGATTGATCAATTGGTACATCAATGGATAGATAGCTATGGAATCACATATTTCCTTGCAATATGGGTCTTTTGTAGCTGCCTCTGTTCACATTTAATATTTTGGAGATATGTCTGTGTTATAGAATATATTAGTAATTTATCTTTCATAGTCCTGAAGAGTTGTCTATTATCTGGCTAGATTATATTTTCTTTTTCCATTGAGAATCTGAAGAATATAGTATATATAGCTTTTGCTATTATTAATAATGTATGTTTCTGAAGATTTGAATTGATGGGTCATTTGGAAAGTTTAAGTAGTTTATATTAGCTTCTTAAATGATTGCCAAACATTTAAATAATGGCTAAATCATTATGAATTGTCATCTATAATATATGGAGATTCAAGTTGCTTCTATCTTTGCTAACATTTGCAGTTTTATTTATTTATTTATTTGTTAATTAATAGCCATTCTGATGGTGTGAAGTGATATGTCATTGTGGTTTTAATTTTTTCCCCTAGAGTTTAGCAATATTACGATCTTTCATGTGATTACTACCATAGAGTCAATTCTGACTCATAGCAACTCCATGGGGCAGTATAGAGCTTCCTCTTTTGCGTTTCCAAGACTGTAATTCAGATCAGAGTAGAAAGTCTCAGCTTTCTCCACATGAGTACCTGGTGGTATCAAACTGCTGACCTTGCAGTTAGCAGCCCAACTTATAACTCACTATGGAGCTTAGATGGAGCTTTGTGATGAATAGATATTCATTTATTTTACAGGTGAAAAGTTCCGTTTTTAACAGAATTGTTTGTTTTTGCTGAATCGTAAAAGTGGTAGAAAGATAGATAATAGATAGAGTTTATATGTATGAAGCCAGTGGTTTTTCAGTTTTTAGTGGCTAAGCCCTGATGGTGTAGTGCTTGTGGGTTGGGCTGTGATCCCCATGATTAACAGTTCGACAGCCACAGTCAGTCCACTGCAGAAAGACTGGGCCTTCTACTTCTGTAGACTTACTTTTATGGAAACCAGTTGATGTGAGTCATCACCCACTCTATAACAGTGAATGAGAATTTTTCGGAAGTAGATTAACTAATTTCTTCAGAGATAATCTAGGTTGAGTTAATATTCAACTTTTCATTTCATAGCTAAAGGAAGATGTTCTATAAGCATTAGAGTTCAACCCACTGCCATCCGGTTGATTCTGACTAATAGCGACCCTGTAGCGTGCAGTAGAGCTGCTGTGTGGAGTTTCAGACTGTGCATCTTTCCGGGAGCGCAGACAACCTCATTTTTCTCCCACAAAATGGCCTGTGTGTTTGAAACACCAGTTTTATGGTTAGTCACCCAACTCAACCCACTACACTACCAGGGCCTCTTTTATGAGTTTAGCTATTATATTTAATTGTCTGATTCATTTTCAGTTAAATATTGTACACAGTGAGAGGTAAGAGTCTACATTAATCCTTAGACTTGTGGATATCCAATTGTCCTAGCACTATTTATATAAAATATTATCCTTTTTTATTGAATTACCTTGACAGCTTTGTTGAAAATCAATTGCCTATAAATGTGTTTATTCGAGGCTTCTCAATTTTGAACCATTGATCTTTATGCCTACCCTTAACCCAGTACTACTCTGTCTTGCTTAATGTAGATTTACAGTCATTTTGAAATCAGGAAGTGCAAGTCGTCTATCTTTATTGCTCTCTTTCAACATCATTTGGGTTATTCCGTGTTCTTTGAAATTTCATGTACAGCCAAGCACCGTCCTGTCAATTTCTGCAATAAAACTTGTTGGAATTTGTTAGGGATTGCTAAATTTAGAATGTAGTTTGAGAGAGAATTGTCATAATGGTATTGGTTATTCAATCCAAGAATAATGTAATATTTCTCCATTTATTTAGATTGTCTTTAATATCTCATGGCAATATCTTATAATTTTCAGTGTAGATATGACTTGCATGTTTTCATTATTTTACACCTAGTGTATTACTGTTGGTTTGTTTATGAGTAAAACTATATTCTCAGTAAGTTTTTTATAGTTTTGTTACTAATACATAGAAATATGACTGCTTTTTGTCATTTTATTTTGTAACCATGTTGATCTTTTTCATATGCACACATGATAGTAAGGACAGTGGTTTCTTTATTATTAATATATGATCAATATAATATATGGCTACATATTAAATATAATATGATTATATATTAATACATTGCATGTAGTATATATTTAATAAATTAGAAAACCCCTTACAAGATTGGACAGAAAGTTAGACCTGAAATTTTGGCTTTTACCTAATCTTAAAAGTGAACATAGTCAATCCTTCACCATTTAGTCAGACATTAACTGTACATACTTTGTTTGTCTTAATTTTTGTAGATGCCTTTAACAATTTGAGAAAGTTTTCTTTTATTATTTGTCTACTTCTTAACCAAAAAAAATGGGTTTGGGTTTTGTCAAATGTTTTTATATGACTATAATAATGATCAGATGCTTAACCATCCTTTTCTGATGTTAAACAAACGTGCATATTGGGTGCTCATAAGATCACCTGTTTACTAATATCTAGAGAGATTGTTGTTGATAATTACCACTGAGGTGATTTCAACTAAAAAATCACTACATATATAGGTGAATTTTTTTTATAAGTCTTCAAATCCATTTATGGCTCAAGAACATTTTAACTTTATAAATCTGAGGACGAGGCAAGGTTTCAATTTCTAATGTTTCTGGAGACCATTTGCTTACCCTTGCCCTTGGTATCTTCTAAGATCTTTAAGACAGGATCAACAGTTCTATAATTAAGTATAATATATCATGCTCATTTAGTTTTCTTTTATTTATAACTCACTGTTTTCGGTGAAAACCTAATGCTATTAAAGTTCTGAAGAACTTAAATCTCAATGACTAAAAAATAAAATAATAAGAACAGAATCAATAATAATGCCTTCTTCTGAGCACTATACGATGGAAATGTCTCAGAACTAAAGTTATAAGGATTCTTTCTCTGTTTATTAATTGAGTTCATGTATTATAATGCTGTCAGAAGAAACCAAGCCTTGGAAAAGGACACAGGCCCAAACATAGCTATGATTGTGATGTGCCATTAGGCCTAGGAATATAGGGCCATTGTGAGTTGGGATTCTTCGTGATTCTTGACCGTTCCATTTAATTCCCTTTTAACTATTAGCTTTATTGTGCTTGACATTCCAAAAACACCTCACCCTACTTATTTCTTTCATGAGTTTAAGCATATTATTTTATACTCATATTTCTTTAGCTTAATATTTGAAAATGGCAATTGTACTATTGGTTATATCTGGTCGTTCCTCCTCATGCTCTTCCCTTTCTCATGGACTCAGTTTTGGCCGACACAACTGTTTTCCAAAAGGAGTTTTGCCTGTTTCTGTTGGAGCTTCTGGGACTAACCTTGAGAGATCTATATACAAAGTGTCCAAAAATAAAACTAAATTCAAGCACTAGCATTTGGTTTTAACATAGGCATGAAGTTTCTGTTTATCATAGTAAACTTTTCCAAACCGAAGTTTTTAAAAAGGGAAAGCTTATTTTTCCCCAGGATGGATGGCAGAGTGGATATTTTCTCTTGCTCCTTTTATACCCTGAGCACTACTTTTAGGACCCAGATTTATGCAGAGCATATCAATTTTGACTCTCTCTCAAGATTTTTCTTTTGTTAGCTCAAAGAGCTAAGAATCCCTTCCAGTCTCCCCCATCCTCCCCTTTAATTTTTCAGGCTTCACTCATTATTCTAACAGTTGAAGGGCATTTCCCATGGAAATACATTTTCTTTCATTTTATTGATTAATTACATCCTGCAGAAAGTATACATTTTAATGATATCAAAATCATGCAGTATTCACTCCATATGATTTCATAGACTATTCATTATTTATGAATAAATGTAATTAATTAAAATCAGAAAAATACACATTATTTAAAGAACACACACACATTTTAGTTAAAAATATTCACTCACTGCTATCCTGTCGATTCTGATTCATTGTAACTCTGCAAGAATAGAGCTGCTCCTGTGGGTTTCTAAGACTACAACTCTTTGCTGGTCGTGAGTTTCTAACTGCTGACCATGCAGTAAGCAGCCTAACCTGTCTCTGACTCTATCGCCAGGCCTCCTTTATTAGATACACATTATATGATGTTTTATATTGGTATTTTAAATTAACGCTACTAAACATGTATAATTATGTTTATAAAGTTAAGAGCAAAAGGCTTGAATTAAAAAAATTCCTAAATCTGTTTTATTTTGCATTCAAACTATAGTTGGTTATACTATGCCTCAAACAAAACCAAATCAACTTATTGCTTGCTAATATATCAATTCTGATGTATTTTGACATTATAGGACAAAATGTAACTGCTCAATAGGGTTTCGAAAGCTCTATATCACTAGGAAAGTGGCTTACCACATCTGTCTCCTGTGGAGAAAGTGGCTGGTGGGTTTCAACTACCAACCATTCAGTTAGCAACCAACATCTTAATCACTGAGTTACCAAGGTTTTGGATGCCTTCAACAACAAGGGTCTATTTTCATGCATTACATTTCTAAAAGTATTTGGCAGTTTTATTATAATAGTTTCTATAAAATGCTTTATGATATTATGTCCAATCAAATATTTATTTTAACCATACATAAAAGCATGTCTTTTTCTTTTTTGATGTCTCTTTCCTTCTACATCTAGATGGACAACATAGATAATAAATATTGAAGATACTCAACTTATATTCAATTTAAACCTAAATATCCTATACTTAAGTTGCAGAATAATTTTTTGATTGTTAAATTTGTTTTCAGGTGTTATAAGGGAGGACAGCGAGGTATAGAAACAGAAGTGCCTGGAGGTATTGTCTAAAGTTGAAAAGTCTAGAATTCTATTGCACTTCGATGTGGATTCTACCTCTTGATGACTCTGATTTTTTTTAAAAGTATAATTCTATCTATATGATTCCCTGTCACCAAATTTAATCAAAATCACTATTTTATTTACATTCACGATTCCTAAGTTCCGAAGACAATGTTGTAGGAAGAAAACAAATTGTGGTTGTTGTTTCTGTTTGGTAAACAGTATATAAGAAGCAACTGGACTAAATGACAAAGCATTGATGCTCTCTAAATGTGTGTGCACCAAGTCTCATTTCGTATAGGGTGTGTATAGCGCTTTTGAGATAATGGACTATTTTAGAAACAGTTGAATGATCTCTAGCTAAAATTTTTATAGGAAGTTTACAGAGGAAAAAAAATATTTCCTCAATGTTTCTGTCAGAATAGGGCCAGGGTAACCACAGACAAAAGAAGACTCCCGCCTAATTGGGAGAGGAGGGAAGTGTTTCACACAAATTTGAGTGGCTATGATTGCATTTTTTTCTTCATCTGAATTGTTATCATCTTTGTACATAGAACCAACCTTAATTACACACATGCAGCACACAGATGCGCACATCCAGATGACATGCAATATACAGGGTGGATGACTTCTCTGACCTCTTGTACAGGCCACTGTTCTCCAAAAAGAGAGTAATTTGTGACCTTCACGGTTTATTGCTCACTTTACTGCTCATCATCCCCATCCCAGAAATGTGCCCAGTCCTCCTCTTCCACCTAGCCTCTCTCCTTTCCTCCTCCCCACCCTTTCTACTTAAAGTGGAGACCCAGCAATGAATTAAAATTTTCATTCTTAAAAGTCTCTTTTAACAATGTGTAAGCTGATGAGCCTGTTGAGTTTTCTTGTTGAAATTTTTTTTTAACTTGATTAAAAGTTTATAGCATCTCTTATTGAATTTCCAGGAGGATTTTGCCAGAATGCACCAATGATTGACAAAAGTTTTGCACTTTATTTTTAGAATAAATGTGATTTCACAGTGATAGGCTTTTTTTCCCTTTCCCCCCCACCCCCCATTATGGTCTATGCTTTAGGAGATTGAGGGCAAAGTACATGATGTCCAATAGTGGGATCTAGATATGGGGATACAAAATAGTTTTCCTTCCAAAGAATCCTTTATATAAACTGTAGCTTTGTAGATTTGGTTCTAGCCAGGAACAATAGCTGAGGTAAGATAATTCGACCTTTACAGCCAGTGTAGAGAGCTGAATCAGTCTCGTTGTACACATTAGGCAATACATGAAACCCACCTGGGGATCCTGGGAAAGTCTGTTCAACACTCCCACTACGCTCTGTTTTGTCTTTCTCCTCCCACTGCCAAACCTCTGTGAACTCCCAAAGACATTCAATCTTTCCCGTTTTCCCACCTGTAATGAAATATACAAGTACAAGCACTCCATTAAAAGCACCCAATATAATTGCTCTTCAACCATTATGCTTAAACCAGCTGAGAATCTGGTTCAACAGGCTCATCAGTGATCCTTGCTGAACCACAAATCTGGAAGCCCCTTTCATCCGCTGCCATCAAAGCTACTCCATCGACGTGTTGGATGGTGAATGGAAATTAGCAAAGGGAAAACGAATGCAATCGCATCACTTGGCAACAAATGTCTGATGGACTCATTTTAGACTGCCGTGTCATCAAAGAGCCCTTTTGGGCAATATTTACATGACGGATTTCAATCCATTCTATTCTTAGCTGCCCAGCCTTGAAAACTTTTGTGTGGACAATGCCCCCACATCCACCCTAAACTTTGTTGGCATATAATCCCAATTCTATTGCTTCTTCTATTTAGGGGTCACTTAAAAATCAGAAACACAACTGGAAAGGCCAGGGTTCTGTTCATATGGAATTTTCGGGCCGTATGGTTTCAAGAATGGTTTTATAGGGATCATTAACGTTTTTGAAGGCCTCCGTTTCCTTCTGTCATTAATGATATGCGAGACAGTTTAATGTAATGCTACTTTTGCTTATCACAGCCTTTCTTTTAAATATCAAATTTCCCTCTCCAAACTGTCTTGCAGTCTCTTTCGAGTCTCATCTGTCACTGTAAATACTATCACTGTATCCCTTCTTTAGCTGCCATGACAGGCCCACTCTTATCCCGGGCTTTATCTCTTTTTCCATCCTTTATTGTCCTACAAAGATCCCTTTTCCATAGTTTACAGCTGTATCCGCTTTCTACACGTGGCAAATGATTGCCCCGGGAAAGGTATTTTCTGTTTCAATCTTGCATTTTCCCAAGGGAGAACAAAAGGACAAGCTTTCTGGAGTTGGTTTCACTGAGAAAATTGTTTAGAATTGCCTCATTCCTCAGCAGATTAACGAATGCATACAATCCCAGCTTAAGTGCTATTGTACTGCACAATTTGTCCATTATACTTTGTCCTTTCCATTTAGAAAACCCCTCACCAATTAAAGTAATACAGCCTTCCAATACCTGCTCCCAATTAAAGCTGAGCTATATTACCTGCCCCGTTGCAGCTGGTCGCAGACTCCTACCACTTACTAGCATTCATTAGGCCGGTTCATTATCAAGGGGAGGGTGGCAGGAATTCCAGCCACTGCGTTTCTTTAAGGGCTCACCAAAATCATCAGCTTTCTCCCCAAGGCCCCAGTAAGGACAGGATTAAGGAGAAGGTGCAGAAATGCATACAGTAGCGAACTCTCATTGTTTCTGCCCTGCTCAGGTCTTCTCCACCTCCACATATCAGAAGGCTACAGTGCAAGGACAAAAGAACACTCGTCTTAATGAAAGGACCACTTTCTCCTCCCTTTCTAGCCCCCGGCATACTCCTCAGCTTTGTCCCTCTGTCTGTAGGGCCCTCCCCCTTCAAGCTCTTTCTCCAAGACCACAGGGCGAACCATAAAGAAACGCTTTGAGAGCGACAGAGAAGCCCACTTTCTATGTGCGAGCTTTGTCCTTGAAGAGCGGGGTTCATCAGCTTCAGGCTGGAAGCCATTTTGAGGCAGTGCGCTTTATTTATTTATTTTTCTGCCAAAGGCTGAAGCCATCCTGGAGAAAGAGAGGAGGGTGTGGATGCAGGGAAGGTGCCAGAGGCGGTGACTGAATTGCTAACAGGATGGTACTCTGTCAGTCGCTTCACTCAGGGGAGTTTGAAATGTGGCACTACAATGAACCACAAACAAAAATATGCCACCAACTCCCTAGCATGTTGAAGAAGGAAAAAGTGTTCTAAACTCCTTGTGATAAACATCTGCCAGAAACAAAGCAGCAAGGGGGGGAGGCCACAGCAGAAAGGAGAGGATCACAGACTAAAGAAGAGAAATATTGAAAAAGTAAATAAAGCGTTTGCAAGCACATACAGGAGAGAACAAATCCAACCTCTAGCTGCCAGCAATAGGAAATGCAAAATCCAAGTGCCAGACTACTGACCGCACAAACGAAGAAGTCCTGCTCCGGAAGTGCTACATCACGCCTGAGGTCCCGGACCCCGACAAGTGGCTCCGGTCTCCGTGGCTCTTGGAAGTAGGAGGGTGTGGTACAGGCTAACAGGCTTTGGTATTAGAGCAGCGGTTCTCAACCTGTGGGTCGTGACCCCTTTGGGGGGTCCAAGGACCCTTTCACAGGGGTCACCTAAGACCATCACCATCAGAAAACACATATTTCTGATAGTCTTAGGAACTGAGACACCGCTCCTCTGTCCATCTCCAGGTGGTTCCGCCCACATGCAGGTATGTCTTATCTACATACGCCTTATGCAGCTACGGTTATCCAGGCTACACTAGGCTTCAAGACAAACTTTCATTTATTTGTCATTAGAAATAGATATTTCACAATCTATAATTGCGTATTTTGTGATGAATCACTACATCTTAATACCATTCAATTTGTAACAATGAAAATACATCCTGCATATCAGATATTTACATGATGATTCCTAACAGTAGCACATTACAGTGATGAAGTAGCAACGAAAATAATGTTCTGTTTGGGGGTCACAATGAGATGAGGACCTGCATGAGAGGGTGACGGCCTGAGGAAGGTGGAGCTCCACTGCATGAGAGCCTGAATTAGAAAGATCCTGCCTTGTGGAAAGCTGCATCAGCTAAAAATGGAAACTTGGCAGCCAAGTCTTTAGGTGTTGGGCTGCCAACCACAGGTTAGCAGTTAAAAATCACCAGAAGCTCTGCTGGACAAAGCAAAGGCGTTCCACTCTCAGGAGAGCCAGCATCAGAAGGCAGCAGTGCAGTTCTTCTGCCCTCCAGTCTTGCTCTCAGTCAGAATCAACAATGGCAACTCAACCTCCCTTGACCAGCAATGGTAACTGCTTTGCTCCCAACTGGGAATGTTAAACGTTTTGCCTCATGCTGAAAAGTTATGAACCTACTCAGTAGAGTGGTGAGCTACACATTGGGCCGTTAACCACAATATTAGCAATTCAAAGGCACCAGCTACCCCACTGAAGAAAGATGCGTCTTTCTGATCCTGTGAAGACATATTATCTCAGAACCCCCAGGGTCTACAGTTCTGCCCTGCCTTTACACGGCTGCTATGAGATGGAATCAAATGAATGGCTGTGAGTTTGGATCTGGGATTATCCTTTCTGAATTTACTCAATGACAGTGAGTAGAATTTGGTGATTATTTCCCACCCCCACCTCCAGAAAAGGAGCCCTGGCGGGCTACTGTTAAGTGTTGGGCTAGTAACTTAATCAGTTTGAACTTCAGCAGCTGCTTTGTGGGAGGCGGATAAGAGTATCTGCACCCATAAAGATGTATACCTTCAGAAACCCAAAGGGATGGTTATTTTCTGCCCTATAAGGTTACTCTGAGTTGGAATTGACTTGATGGCAGTCTAGCCCAGACTGAAGAGAGTCTTGTCTTCAGGTGACTTACCACAGCATGACCTTAATAAAATTGGGGAGTCAGGGACCCAGGGTCAGGAGTAGCTAAGTGGTTGAAGGGCCCCCGAACAAATCTTGTAAACATTTCTAATGTGCAGTTTTGTACGTATCCCCATCATAGTTCTTTCCTTGTTTCTATAACCCGAGCCTGGCTGTGACAGTGATGAATTGACCTGCCACCCATCATGGTTTTGTGAAGATCTCCTTTGTTTCCTGTACTTTATAATTAGGCACAGGGCTGGCTGTGAATCTGCTGGACACCAGTGTGGTCTCATGTTGATGATCTTCCTCATCAAGATGATTTATCCTCGTCTTGTCTTGTTCTTTTAAAGTTTCAGAAAGGGTTCTTCCTAAAACTCTTCGGAACTCGGCTCTTCGTGCCTCCTCGTGCCCATGTTGCACCCGAGGCCTCAAAGGAAATGCCACCCATCTTGCTGGAGAGAAGAGGAGCTCAGGACCTGCACCCACATATCCCTGATCTTAAAAAAGACATGAAATTAATCTAGATCCTCTTCTGAATTCCTGACCATTCCTTATTCTGAATCAATGGAAGACAATGACCCAGTGCCTCTAAGGAACAGACACTCTGGGACAACATCCTGACCCCAGAGCGATTCCAGAAAGTCCCGAAGGAGCAGCTACCTGGTGGCTGGATCATTAGCGAGCACTCCTCAGAAGCCATTTGGGGATAGACGTTACTAGAAGCCTTTACTGTATACACACAAGTCTGATCAATGAACAGCACCATACGCATATCCATGACTGTTTTTCCCTCCTTTTTCTTCTTTCTTATGGGGGGGGTGTATATTAGTGTTTTCTTCTCAATTAACTTCTAGGCAATTTTCCCAGCTAAATGCATAGCATCTTTGGCAAGATGCCAAACAAAACCTTAAGACCCAACACTAAAGCCTGCACTTCTACAGACAGCTTAGAATTTCACGTGGTGACCTGGAAGCATGCCAAGTACTCCCACTACAAACCCAGCAGTGGGAAAGCTAAATATATGTATTTTTTTTATCAAGAAACTCTACTTTAGATTTCCAAGACCACTTGAAAATTGCACTATTTTCACGTGCCTTTTAGACAAAATAAAAGAAAGCTTTAACCTGCTATTAAATTAACCCAATTAGCTATTTATTCCACGTAACCTTACACCGTGGATGATGTTAAATCAAATAAACTGGCAGCAAATGATTTTTTTCTTAGTGAATTATGGAAATTACAAGATGCATTCTAGACAATACGCTGGTATGCATTTTCCCCTATTCTTTTCACTGTGACGAGATTATCAGAATGCTTTTTTTAAATGTCCTCTTTCAAATGTATTTTAAAATGTTTCATATCAGAGATACAATTACCCAAGATACAATGCAGCTGAAGGGGGCTTAGGGAGAAGTGGGGCTAGGGAATTGACAAGGAAAGGGATGCTAACCACATAGAAGTTTACACAACTGTCATTTCTTGGAAGCCTTGCTATCAATCCCTCATATTTTACATTTGGTATGCTTTTATTTACACTTTCCCCTCAACAGATGTGTCTGTCTAATCATACAGTACTTTTTCAAAATACTACCTGCGGTTGGGCTCTTTGAATCCCAGTCAAGCTCTGTTGATGTTAAATCTAGAACCAAACTCTAAGAGTTTGAAATCATGTCCACCGGGACTTAAAAGTTGAGGTAAAAAATGCTTTCACAAGCTTGTGTAGTGTTTGATACACTTCTTTTTGCACTAAAAAGCATTTGGACAATAGCATTTTGACAATTTAAAAGGCAGTGAACCAGAACCATATGGATTAAGTTTCCCTTGAAATGCTCAGGGGGTTGAAAATTAAGGAGAAAATCCTGGGCCAAACAAATTTTCTGAAAACCCCTCCCCCCACCCCCCATTTAAAAAAATTGTAGAAGGTCCAGGATAGTTTGCTAAACCTTGAAGTGCTGAATAATTTCCTTTTTTTAATGCTAATCATTGCTGTTATTATTATTTTACTTGTGTTTGACAAATCTCCAGTTTGAAACACATCTGCTCTGGGTTCTGGGAACAGCAGTTCACATTAAAGTGGTTTTGCAATTTCAAAAACAAATCATAAATCACAACCTAACAACGCTGTGAATTTGTCTACATGAATTCAAGAGCCAGAAGAACTTGGCCATGTGTGGGCACAGATTTGGACCCAGGGCATGAGTTCCTAATGTGTGTTCCGCAGGTCAATCTGCTTCAAAGATGGAGAGCACTAGTTAGAATGAATGTGGTGAGGCCTCTATGATAGCTGGTAAGCCACTTTGGAGAGCTTGCTATAAAAATATGCAGAAAGCTGTTTTATGTCACCCCAGGAAAACTGGCAGTTAAGGGCTCTGAAATCTGTCTAAGAAGCTATAAAAAAGATGAAGCAAACAAACAGACCAAACTCATTGCCATCAAGTCAATGCTGACTCATACCCACTGTGGCTTTCGGAGGCTGCATACAAGAGTAGAAAACCTAGTTGTTCTCCCGCAGAGCTGCCGGTGGTTTTGAACTTCTGATCTGGAGGATTGTAGCCCAGGGCTCCATTAAAAAGACATTGATCTCAAAAGGGCTTTTAATGCTTACTTGATGATTTTCAACATCTTCCAAAACTAGATAGAGCAAGGACTCCTGTTTGACCCTACATGCGTTTGAGTTTTAGCAGCTCCCCGAAACCTCTGTTTCGCCAAACAACAGCTTGAAATTGGCAACAGCAACGAAATAGCAAGGATGAAATCTACGGAATAGCATGGCAACTTGAGGGTGAAACAGCTATCTCAACCATCTTTCCCCACTGTGTTTTTCTATATTTGTCATCAGTTACTGCAAGTCATTGTTGGAAGGAGGCAGCTTAGTGTTATGTCTAGGAGCCCTGGTGGTGTAGTGGTTATTCGTGAGGCTTCGATCCACACAGTCTGGAGTGCAAACCACCCATCAGCAGCTCTGCACGAGGAAGGCTGCACTTTCTACTCCCGTAAACAGCTACACCGTCTTGGAAACCCCCGGGAGGGTCGCTGTGAGTCAGTACTGACCACAGCAGTGAGTTTGAGAGATAAGCAGATCCAGTGGATGAAGGAGAAAGAGAAGAGAAAGCCACTAAAGAGAAAGTGCAAATCAAAGAGAAGGGAGGAGAGGAACGAGGGAGGGAGGAAAGGAAGAAAGCAGGAAAGGAAGGAAAGAAGAAAGCAGAGCATACTTGTCTTATCAAGGGAAAAGAGAGTACAGGCACTTTAAAAACTTTTAAAATATAGTTTGTTAACCATCAATTTATTTCAGTGTTTACTATCTTTCAAGGACGTCATTTTAAATTGCAAGAAATACGGTGGTGGTGTAGGTGACAGTAATGATGGTGGCGGGATAGATGAACCCTTGAAAACTTTAACACCATTTCTAAATAGAAACGAACAGCCCTGGTGGCTGAGTGGTTATGCATTGGTCTGCAAAGTGGAAAGTCTGCAGTTCAAAACCACCAGCCCCTCTGTAGGAGAAAGATGGGGCATTCCACTACTGCAAAAAGTTTCAGGCTCAGTTCTACTCTGGCTTATCGTTATGAGTTGCAATCAACTCCATGGCAGGATTTGTTTTGAGTTTGGAATGTAGAAGTGACCGTTTGATGTAAAAACCAAACCAAACAAAAACGTGTCCTCTTAAGTATTTTAGAGGAGTTCTAAGAGTCAGTTGACATTTAAGACGGAGCAGCAACAGCAGTTCACTAGCTGAAGATGATGGAGAAGTGCTCTTTGCAGAAAACATAATGAAATCCTCCCATAATTCTCGAATCATATTTTAAAAATTAACTGTGAATTCATATGGCTTATTTTCCCTAGAAGATCATGGCGTGCACAGAAGATTGTAGCCAAAACAAAAGATCCTATAGGATTAATAGGATAGTCGATCAATATTCTGTTGCAAACTCTTCTAAAATAAACAATCCCAAACTCACTGCCAGAGCTCATGATGACGCATCACGACCCCTGTGGGTTTCTGAGACTATAATGATTTATAAGCGTCAAAAGCTCAGTCTTTCTCCCAAGTAGCAGTTAGTAGTTCGAACTGCTGATCATGTGGATCTGAAATAAGTGGAAATAGTTAATTTGAATAGTAGATAAGCCTTTAAATATGTATTGAGTCAGTGGCAATAGAGAAATAGCTTAATAATTTTTTAATCTCCTAAGTAGCAAAAATTTTTTTTCTTCTTCTTCCATAAGGACAATCTCAAAGTTTGGCCATGATTCATGCTACATCTTATTTCTCCCCTAAATTTTTAGCTATTTATGTAAAAATTAACATAATTTGATTTAAAACTTCTATTACTATGTGTGAGAGCTATTTCACATATTTCTCACCACGTGCAGCAGCAGGATCTTAGAAAGAGTATTCTTGCTGGGCAGGAGTATTCTCTGCTTGCATTTATACATAACTCCAGTCTAACATGTGCGATCCAAATTTTCAGGGAGACATAAGAAGCTATTCTGCAAGGATTTTAAAATATACCTTGTACTTTAAAAACCTCAAAAACAGAATATGACTTTACGTTGTCTCACTTGACTTTAACATACATTTTCAAAGACGCACACTGATCTTCTTCCTGCAATAAAGCAGAGCCAGTTTGGCCCCTAAAAAGTTAGGCAGTGCTTAGGACTGGACATGCCAACATCCACCTAGCCCAGCAGGCGGATCAGAGTCGTGCATGGCGAGGCACTGTTGCATGCATGGCTTTGCCCAGCCTGAGAAGTCTTAGAAATTGTAGATTGTCTCTATTAGACATGAAAGCTGATGCACAAGACAAAGAAAACTAAGACTTGAAAGCTTTTCAAGGCTGCCACTTGTGTCAGCGTCCCAGGTGGGGAGGCAAGGTCAGAAAGCCAAAATCAGAATTTCTGATGCAGGTAAATGAAGGATGACATGTAGCTCCAAAATCCCGCCACAATCAGAAACTGGAGAGCATGAGTTACCTAACTTGAATCGGAATTTGAAATCAGGGTCAATCGGCATATTAAGGGGTAACCCAGACAGTCCACACAGGTCAGCTGTGGGATGGAAGACACAGAGGATCAGCAGAAGGCTTCCAGGGGCTTTTTCATAGCTTGAGAATGAAAAAGAAGGGAGAGCTTGGGATAAAAGGCAGCCGGAAACCAGGGGTTGGGGTGGGGTCAGCAGGTTACCTTGCCCTCATCAGTCAAGGTCCACACCTGGCAGCCAGGCCCTGGACCCTGAAAGGCATTGACTGAAGGATGGAAGCCTAGAGAAAATGCATTAATAAATAACATAGGTGATCGTGCACATGGTTCAGAGCTGGACAAAGTCTTGTCCTGTTATAGGTAAGGCTGCCGTGGCTTAGGACTCATATTTTAACTCACAACAAAAGCAACCTTAACAACGGACATAAATCTAGGGATGAAAACCTAATTATCCATTGGTTTAATGTAGAAACTAGTCATTCATTTTTTTAAAAAGCTACTGACTATAAATAAAATACTACTCACACCTATGGGTGCAATTTCTATGTAACAGTTGCTCCTGAAAGAGGATTTCTTTGAACTGGAAGGAAAAAAAATATTGTAAAATATGCATTATTTAAGCACCTCATTCTCCCATCTCTGTGCTGATCTTTCTGCTCTTTTATTGATTCATGTCTCAGTGTCCAAACATAATTTTGTCTTTTCCAACAGAGTTCAAAGCAGAGAAGATGTTATCTCATCAGTTTTCATAATTTCCATATGATTCACCATCTGGCTCGTCTCTGCGTATGCAGCTCCATTTCCCACTGTACAGCTCCTCCATACACACACCCCATCCACACCTGTCAGCTTCTTTCCAGAACATGTCGGGGACGTCCCTGAATTGGAACCTGCGCATAGTACACTCCCCATCTTAAAATCGTTCTTTCTCTTCATTTCGACAGTATTTATGGAGTCCAGATCAAGTGTGTAATCTGAGTTGGGACATGTGGGGACAAGTAGGCGACAGCCGGGGCCAGCCTGTTACTGCACTGCATGAAGCCTTGTGCACTGGGAATCGGCTTGGCCTTCCCAGGAGAAGCCACCTTGGATGTGACACACCATTTGAAATGCCATCATAGTGAAGACATAAATAGCAGTATTTCATCCGAGTTTTCATTTTAATGAATTATTTGCTCACTTTATCACAAGGATCTATGGTTTAACCTAAACTCAAAAAGTCCTGGCTGTCAGGTTGATTCTGACGCACAGAGTCCTTGCTGGGAAGACCAGAAATGCCTCATTGGGTTTCCAAGTCTAGCCATCTTGACAGGTCCACATTGTCACATATATGTTTCCCTATTGGAGCAAGCTGATGGATTCTAAATCCTGACCTTCTGTTTAGCAGCCCAAGCGCTTTAACTACTGAGATGGCAAGCTTCTTCTGGTAGACCCACTGTCTCTTTCCCACTATTACACTGGCATAGGTCTTTGTCCATCTTAATTACTTACGTGTATTAGATCCTTCATTACACAGATAGTGATGAATGCATGGATGAATGGCACGTTTACTTTCTCTCCCTCTCTCTCTCTCTCTCTCTGTGAAAGGCAGATATAACTCACTGCCATTGAGTGACTCATAGCGACCCCCTGTGGGTTTCCAAGACTGTCACCCTATATGGGAGTAGCAGGGCCAGTCTTTCTCCCAGCTAGCAGCTGGTGGTTTGAACTACCGCTCATGCGGATTACAGTCCACTGCTTTATATATCAGTTGTGTTATTCAGTACACAATGCATTGCATATCACTGTTCACGACGAAAACTACATCCGCTTTCCTACCTTCTCCTGGAATTCAGGACTTTTAAAATCTAAGCAAAACTTCCTTCTAAAACAACAAATTAGATAATCCCTAACAAGTTATGTTGTAGAATTTTTCCATGTTGATATTTCAAGTTATATAATACATATGAAAGGGTGTCAACAACATTATTGGAAAATTCCATTGTCTTTTCATTCCATTTTCCCATGCGCTTTATGAAGCCCCAGGGTCCTTTACTTCATTAAACTTTAATATGGAAAAGTAGTAAGTATTTGTCTATCTAAAATTAATATATTAAGTTGGTAATTAATAGAGTCATAAGAGGAAAAAGAGGCCCTCAGTGAGGTTAAATGAGGATTTTGTGTTTAAAAGAAAATCTGTACATAAAAAGTCAAATTAAGTATTTACATGGAAGAACATCACAGTCATTATTAATTAAATGCCACCAACTTATTCTGATTATAGCAAATTCTTCAATTTGAATGACCAATACATGTATTTAAAACTTTATCTAAATCTATTCCTAAAGTGAGTACATGAAATTATTTTCTTATATTTGATACACTTAAAATTATATGTCACTGATATTCATATTTTAGTAGATCCTATGTAGAAAATAAGAGTTTGCTCCATCATGTTTTGACAATTTTTAAAAATTCATTTCCCATCCATAAAATCCTTGATATGGCAGACAGATTCTGGCACAGCCATCATAATTCAGAAATGTGTAAAACTGCCCAGAGAGAGAAAGGCATATCTCACATCATCAGCTAACACATTTGATATAGCTAGAGTATCGCTGAGCTCACTATAGCAGACCCTATACTATAATTATATTACACACATTTTAAATTATCAGTGCAATTTAAGTCTGTAATTTTGTTTGGGGCTTAGATTTTCCATATTTGTTCTCACATGTGAATCACTTAAATTGTTGGAGTAGGATCTGTTTAGCTGTTTTGAATTATATGAATGAAAGAAGAAACACTCTCTTCAAAGCAAATTGAGATATTTGGGGATTTAAGTTAGACTTTTGGAGTCTTTATGCTTGAAAATTGTGGAGCCAATATTAATTTTAGAGTATTTCATAATTTCCCTCAAATTTAATTTAAAATTACAAATGGATTAACTATTTGATGGAAATCAGGTCACATCATCATCATAATCTTCCTATATCAAGATGATTAAAGCTAAAATTAATGTCACAAATTCAAATTTTTATATATTTCAGTTATCAAACTATTTCAGTTTACAGATGAACATACATAAACCTAGATGTACTTATTTTTAATATTTAGAAACAATTTTGAGAGGCATCAATAAAAAAACTCTAAAAATTTCCTATTTATGTTTCTTGTGGAAATTGATTATCCTGACTTCAGAAACATATAGTAGTGATAGTGGGGTTTTCCATTGGAAGCCAGGACACCATCAACTCTGTATGAACATGCCTTTATGTTTTTGTATTTTAAAAAAATAGAAAAAATGCTGAACGAACATGGAGACCATTTAGTCCTAGTTTTGAAGAATGGAGGTTTCCATCATCTTTATAAAATGCATTAAAATGTCAAGCTTTAGACACATAAAAAAGCCAACTTATTGTTCAATGCCACAGTAAAACTTACTTTGTCTTTTTAATTTCAAAGGATCATAATTGTCACTGTATTGCACACTCCCTCCCCCAACCAACCAACAAAATTTGCCTTTGGAAGTCCACCAAAAAACATTGAATTTGAACCCTTGAAAATGTAAGTAGGTTTAGGTTATACTAGAATTTAACTTAAGTCTTGTTCCCCACGCCATATCTAAAACAGCAGCAGCACCAAAGGGGTACTGGATGCGCCCTCAAGAGTCACAGGGCAGGCAAACGGTTTTAGATTCTCTGGGGTTTCAGCCCACCGTGCACTTACCCAGGCCAAGGCTGGCGGAGTTGGCTAAAAATAGCTCCTCACTCGCTGGCCAGCGTGTCCAGTGGGAACTGCGGGCAGCGGCAGCTGCAGTCTGCATTTAGAAGGGAGAAGGCAGGAAAGCTAGTCTAGATAGGATTGTACACACGCTTGTACATTTGGTATCGTGTGCTCATTGATGATTGTTTTTCTTTCTGTATTTTTAAAGAAATTTTGTGAACATGTCTACCAGACATTAGGACGTAGGTCTCTTTTCACAAATATTGTCAGTGACTGAGAAATTCAGAGAGCATTCATTATAGTTAATGAGAAAGAATGTGTCATGGTGATAGCTATAACATGAACGCCTGTACCAGTAGAAGTAGACTTAACGGACAATGAGCCAACATTATTCATCAACATTACATATGTGGCATGTCCCCATAGAAATTTTGAAATGAACCGTGAAGCCATTCATTTGGATTTAAAAGTAGAAGTCTGAATATAATTTAATTTTAGGCAAATTAAGCAGGCATTAAGTTTCTTTAAGAGAATATATTGTTGTATGACAAAAGTCATATTGCTTTAAAATTTTTGTGCACTTGTTTTATTTTGCAATATGAGTGAAGTTTAAAGTTGTGTAATCCCTCCCACCCCACTCCACCCCACCCTCCCCCACACCGTGGCATTTAACTAGTCTCATGTTTAAATGTATACCACTGTGCCATCTTCAATATAAATAAAGACTATTTTGAAATGACCACTAACTCAATTTCTATGTGGATTATTCTTTCCATCTACCAAGCTTCTAAATGTGGCCTCATTTATAATTTTAACTAAAACATCAATAATATGTGGTTGTTGCCTTGAAAAAATGATTTGTGTCAGAGTATTTATGAGCCATAAACCTGATGCTGCAATAATGGGAACAGGTAGGACCTTTGCTAATAATTCCCAAAACAATTCATTTAAATTGTAATTTTGTAATTCCCTTCACACATTCTTATAGTCTGTCTTTCCATGGTGGGACGGGAATTGGAATATTCTTATTTGGTTAGTTGAGCCAGCACATTCGCCGATACCCTTGGCAGTATTCAGTATCTCAGTGTAAAGCAGGATGCTTGCCATTGGAGCTCGTCAATGAGAAGGTGTTCCATGTGTAAGGGCTACGCTGCAACAAGCTATCAGTTACAGTTAATAAGGGAGCATCATCAGCTAATTGATTTCCGTGCGTGGCACTCATGGCATAAAATAATGCACTTTGCATTACAAACAAAGTGAGTTAATCTTCTTTCCTTATGGAAAAGTCGAATGCTCAAGAATAGAACCTTCCAATAGAAGCTTCTGTAATTATATACATATTCCTTGTCACCGATATGATATTGGTTCACTTCCCCCATGAGACTATTAAACACCTGATTAATGACTTTTGAAATTAGAGACTGAATATTTCATCGTCTGACATGGATTCTGACCCATGGTGATCCCGGTTGTCCAGAATTTAGGGTTTTCACGGTTGTTACCTGTAGCTCGCCATATCTGTTTTGCAATGTGCCTCTAGGGGAGTTGGGATGGTCATTTTTTAAACTAGTAGATTAGAGATGTATAGATTAACAATTTTTCCCCAAAACCAAAATAAAGAAACCTGATGCCATGGTTTCGGTATAGCCACCCTGCAGGCAGGACAGAACTACAGCCTTGGGTTTCCGAGGTTATCAGTCTTTACAAGAGTAAATGCACTATCTTTTTCCCGAGGAGTTGTTGGTGGGTTCAAACTGCAGACCTCGTCATTAGCAGTCAAGTAAGTAACTCCTTGCTCCATCTGGGCTCTGTTTTGCTGCACAAGGTTAGTTGCTATTTCAATCTAAAGAGCCACCACCCTAAAGCCTCTTTAACTGCATTAGAAACCAGATTCCTCACTTTCTCTATGATTTTGAGGAAGTTGCTCACATTCTTTGACTACCTGTAAAATGGGAATAATAATGCTTGGACCATAGGATTAGAATAAGGGTTAAATAAGACACCAACTATTAACCCATTGGTTACTACATATTAGGCATTGAATAAGTAAATGTTAGCTGTTATTATTCAAGAACCTCTGAGTGATGTAAGCAGTTAACTTACTTCTCTGCCAACTGAAAGATCAGAGGTTCCAGTCCAACCAGAGGTAAATCAAAATACACATGGCTCGCAGTAAATTAGGATCGACTGGACAGCAACTGGTGCTGCATTATATCGGTTTGCATTTTGGATTTCATGACAGTTGGCCCAGCTTAGCTATGACTTTCTTAGGCTTGTAATCTAAAAATAAAGAAAATATAATTTTAACTAAGCCAAGAATAGGCTTGCAGCCATCTTTTGCTTGCAGCATATGTAAATGTGAAAATGTAAAACACTCCAACTCAGAGGTACAAATGGCAATTCTTACGAAGAAACAATAAACTATGAAGCAGCAATAATAATATATAATTGATCAAGGATTCATGAGGGTCGTAGGGTGGGGGAGGGCAGGGAAAAGAGAGGAGCTGATAACCAGGGTGCAAGTAGAAAAAAAATGGTTTGGAAATGTTGATGGCAACATATGTCCAAGTGTGCTTAATACAATTGAATGATGGATTGTCAAAAGTTGTGTAAGAGCCCCCCTCAATAAAAAGATTAATAATAAAAGAAAGAATAAACAACATTGATTAAAGAAACTTGGACAGTCACACAATATTTTTAAATTAAAGGATTATGTTGTCTGCCTTAACTAAAACACATTATTATTTATGAATTTGACTAATTTTTGAGATTTGTACATTAAAACAAAACTATACAATATTGAAAACTTGTTTGTTCCCTAAAACACACTGCTTTTATGTAGTGATCCTTATTATATTTAATTTAAAAAGAAATATTAGGGTAAATTCAAAGACTTGCTACTAGGGAGTAGTTCATGCATGCATGGGTTTATTCAAGAGAAAAATGTGTTTAATCAGGTCTTTCTGATTGGCGGATGGCTGCAGACAAGTTCCTTCAGCGATACAATCATTCTGAGCTGACAGGAATACCTTCAAAGCCCTCTGATCAGATGGTGATTTCTCAAGGTGTTTTCTGAGTCAGTTTCATTTAAGGCACAGAGATCCTTTCTGGTTACTGTTAAGGGTCTATTGTTTGGAATTCCGAAATAATAATTTTGATAGATTTTTTTTTCAAAGGATGTAGCACAACCACCCAGACTTATTAGGAGGAAGTTTTAAGAAAAGAAAAAACTACATTTGTGAGAAAAATGCCAAGAAAGTTGTACCTGGGACGTTTTTTCCCTCCCCTCTTCTATTAAGATAACACACCTGCTCGCTTTTTGAGAGTAGCAAGGTCCATCCTACTAGCATTTCATTGGAACCCGTTGTCCTCTTCGCCCTTCAACCCTGACTTGGCACCTTCAGACTTCTTCCTGTTCCCACAATCAAATAACTTTGAAGAGACACATGCTTTGCGACCCTCAACGATGCCAAAGCTGCTTTTTGATGTAGTGAGCATTGAAGCACCTGGAATCCTTTGAGGAGGGAGTGTGGAAGATGGCTATCCCACCTTCAGCAGTGTACAGACCTAGCTGGAAGATATGTGAAGAAAGAAGTAGCTTTACTTTCTGAGAGTTTTGCTAACTGAAAATTTCTATGGCTTTATAGCAATACTTTTGGACTTCCATTCTATAGTACTGAAAGCAAGTCTGTGCTGATACTACTGAAAACCTGAATGCTCCAATGAATGAGCATTAGGAAGAAATTGGTATATATAATGAACATAAAGTCTTTCTTTTACCAATCAATAAAGAAAAAATATACCAAAGACACATCTCCTCAAATCAAAATTAAGATTTCATTACCCTATATAGAACTTCAAACAGAGGAGCCGTCCCTAAATTACGGAATAGAATTGGAAATGAAATGGACATGGAGTGAGAGCATAGAAGTAAACAGAGCCATAGAAAGAATCCTCTTTCCTATACGGTCTTATTTTTTGATATCATGATGTTAAATTATTTCAAAGTGAAGTATCTGTAAAATAAATTGCCAAAAATGATTGCCATATGGCAAGGTGGATCTGGAATGTACACATGACTGTTTAGAAGCATTTAAGTCAGAATAGTCTCTTGCTGTCTTCAAAATGGAACAGGCTAGGGCCTGAAAGGTACCATCTTACTTAGTTTGGTCTATGATAAAATGTGTTGGGACTATGTAGATTCCCAAAATATTTTTCCCCCTACAACATTTATAAGATTGCTTTAAAATGAATAACAAAAAGCACTGTCAAGGGAAACAAATATGTTATCAATATCAACAAATATTTGCTGAGTGCCAAACATATCATTTGCATAGTTTTATGGGACTTGCAAAGCATGTGGAAGATACAGTTCTGTGGAAGTTACACAATCTCCTGTCAACTTGTGGAAGGGGTGTAGGCTAGCCTGTCAATCAGGTCGCAGCAGCTTGATGACCTCATTTAGAATCTGGAAAGAGATAAATAGCTCACTGGTGGTCAGAAAAACTCTCTTTGCTTCACATTCCTGTTGACAAGGTACATGGAGCTACACTGGTGGAGTCAGAGTCCTGGAGCTGGAGGAGCTACGTGGAGACCCACACCAGTGCTGAGATGCTTCCATCACCACTGGATCCACAAGACTTTCCACCCAATGGCCTGTGATCTTCCTGCATTCAGCATCATTGCATGTATTGCGTGAGTCTGAAGAGAAATTTATAGACTGGTATCAGACATATGGGCTCATATCAGACTTATGGACTTGATCTGAACTGAGCTGGGATATTTTCTCAATATACAATTACTCTTTGATATAAAGTTCTTTATTACACAATATGAGTGTTCTGGGTTTGTTTCTCTAGTCAACCCAGACTAACACATGTTCTTTTCCTTTAAAGTTGATATTCGTAATCAATGGAAATTTGACCAATGGAAGTGTAGGCATCAAGTCAAGGAATTGCTGAAATTGTATTCAAGCACTGGTACATGAGAACAAGTGCACTTTTGTGAGGTACGGAATGCAGGGTGTAAGTTGTTGCTTGTAGCCATCAAGTCCATTTCAACGAATGGAAACCCCAAGTGTCACAGCAAAATTGTACTCGATCAGATGTGAAAGCAGTGTTTTGGGCGTAGATCTCCAGGAGATTGCTCCAGGTGAGTTGGAGATCAACCATTGCATTAGTCGTTCAGTATTTAATCTTTTGTGCCATCAGCATAAGATGAAGGACTGTCAGTATTTATGTTAGCTACTCTTCTATTCAATGCTTGAACAATCTTAATCTGCTGCTGAAATCTAAATCGTAGCTGATTAAAACTCGAGCTCCATCCTGCTGCTTTTCTCTGTGATTCTATTGTACTAAAGTGTTCCAGAATTGTAGATTCTTAGGCAGTGCCATAGCCTGGTGCACACCCTGCAGGATTACTGATAACCCAGGACCCATTCCTGTGCCTTGTCAGTCTCTTGAGATGACCAAGGTAATATTAGTTTTTCTAGATAATCCAATATCCAATATTGCAAATTAGTTTGACCTATGTTGTTGTTGTTAGGTACAGTCAAGTTGTTTTCACCTTCTACTGTGCAGTAAGGGATTCTTGATAAGCTCCAGTGTTTTTCATATGTCCTTTGAACCTTAATAGAATCATGCACTAGAGAGAAAAAATACAATTTGTTGAATGACCCCTGGCTTTAGCTACTTGGAATCAAGTGAGGAAGACTGGTTGTGATGAAATTATTTAATTATTTTAGTGGTTTTTTTTTTTTTTTAAGGAGAGATTGAATATTTATTAAGAACCTACTATGTGCCAGAGGAGCCCTGGTGGTTATCATTTTTAACAGTTTTATTGGCATTTAATCCACATAGCATGCAATTCAGTAGTTCAATTACATCAAGAAGAGTTGTACAATCATTACCACAATCAATTTTAGACCAGCACCCCCACCAAATTATTTAATTATTAAGGAAAGGCATGGTGAGCCCTAGAGAATTTTTTAATTAGTAGAACACATTTAAGCTCTCTATAGCTCCATGTTCTAAAGTGATAATATTGATGAAAACATTTCTAATGACATAAAATTTTGTGTTCAATCATCACTGTAATATAATGACCCTCTTCTGCTTTTCCCATGGAGCATTTTCTGGCTTTTCCTTTCTTTTGTTTTGCACTTGTTTGGATAATAGAAAGCTATGAAAGTGATGCTGTATGAGTTGTGGTGTAAGATTTCAAGCTTCTGTTTGGACACTCTGGTTCGCCATGCCGCGGGGAAGACCAGCCGAGCCTATTGCATAACTAACAGAGATGCAGAGAACTGAAGCACCTTAGACAGCCCCCACCAACAGTCACGTGAGTGAACCGAACAATCTTAAACCCGTAAGCCAAACTGAACCTCCAGTTATAAACACAGAAAACTTGAAGAGGGGGTACCAGAAGTCCTCTGCCCACAAGATCACGAGTATTTTTAAAGACATTAAGATCTGGATTTGTTGTGCTTTTTTTACTTTTATAGAGAAAAAAAATTCTCTAAAAGTTTAGATAAATATTATTTGATATTCCCTCTTCATGGAAAAAAAAAGCTTTACTTTCAAGGGTGAGGAAAAAAGTCTTGTTTTTCTTTTAAAATCATTGTTTACTAGCATGAAATGCCATTCACAGAGATCTTATCTGACGCTCCTCTTTTAACCTGACGTACGTCTGAGTCTAGGTTTGTACACACGGAATCACCCAGATAAATGAACACGCGAATAAGCCCCTCCTCTTCAGGCAAGGACAAGGCAGTACATTCAGTCTAAAATATTAAAGTCACCTCGAATTTTCATGCATATAAAAGAGTAAAGTCTGTTACACAACATATTCACAAGAATATTACAGGGAATAATCAAATGAGTTTTTTGATTGTGTGAATAATATTGACCACTTCTAACAAAAAAGACATTGATTTGGGAATTTGGGACATAACCACAACATCTGTAATAAAGTATTATTTTCCATTTTAACACAGACAGCACCAGAAACTATTCCTTTTAGCATAAACCACTATTCTTGTTGAGGTCAAACAGGTTTTATGTAGTATATTAAAAAGCCAAAATAAAAACCAAATGATTTGAGAGAACCGGGAGCTTATTTGTAAGTGCAAAGTTAAAATCATTCTATTCAGTTTATATCTAAATCAATTTTCAATTGTTTTAATTTTAATATTTTTCTTTATGGACACTCGGGGATCAACAATAAAAAAAAAACCTCTTAACACATCGATGACGCCTTGGTGGACATGTGCACTGCAGTGCGTCGGAGGAGAGCTCAATGCTATGTCTGTTTCCCAGAAGACTACCGTCTGCAAGAAAGCGACAGTATGTGGTACTGCAAGTAAATAAATGCTGAAAGTGTAGAGAATAGAATGTGAAAATTAATTAAGTCAGAAAGCACTTGTCTTTGTTACCTAACATTGCTGTAAAGCATATCACGAGTGAGTGGCTTTACGAACAGAAATTTATTTTCTCACGGGTCTGGAGGTCGGTCACAAGTCCAAATCAGTGTCACGGCAATGTCAATTCCTACCTTGTTAGCGGCTCTGGCATTTCTTCATTTCTTCGTATGAATTGGCTTATAGATGATATGGTAGATGGTTTCATGGTATTTGTCTTTATATCTGTGAGTATTATAATCTTTTATAACTTCAAAACTACTTGGTTTGGAACCACCTCTACAGTGGAAGTCCCTTGTTGATGCTATTTCCAAGCAGGATCTCATCCATAAGCACAAGGGCCGTGAATTTTGGTGGGGACAAATTTAACCCACAACAGCACATACATTTTACATATCCTGTACATTTCTCTTTCCAATCACGTGAATGGTTATGCTCCTCTATCCTTATGAAGATAGTTACTAACGTTGGCCAATGATAGGTGATAAAAGTGTTATTTGTCACTTATGAAAGGAAGGGCATACTTTCTCTTTTGCTTCTGCCGTCTTAGAGGATTATTGTGCTGCCATAGTCACACCCTAAGGTAGTCTACATCTTCCTAGATCCCCAAGTAACTTCATGGAACAGAACACTTCCATTTTTTTCTCTAATTCAAATTCATCCTTGACTTATAGCAGGATTTCAAAATGAATCTTTTTTATGTTTAAGATATTGGTACTTTATGGTTATTTGTTATCTCAGCTTATACAGACTCTCCTGACTGAAATATACATTTCTTTATTAAATAACCAATTATACTCATATTGCTCTGATTCTGGATTTCATCTAGCAAAAAATCGAAATCTTTGTATCCATATTTTAAATTGCAAAACCCAATGCAAGTCCTTGCACATTGCAATGGCTACATGAAATATTAATAAAATTCCCTCAAATTGTTTGATAAACTATATCTCAACAGCATACCTTCTACTCTTTCAGAGTTATTAGAACATGGTCACATTTATATAATAAATGTTCTGTATCATAGGTTCACAAATATATAGGGTTCAGGACATATTTTTCACTTTTATTTTTTAAATCGCTTGTCATTGAGAATTATACTGATCTTTTAAAAATAAATTCTGGAAACGTATGAGAGATGAACTATTATGTGGGAAAAAACCTGTGTGTAGACATGTAAAAGAAATAATATTAATAGTATAGAAAAGCAAGCATATCTAAAATCCAGAAACAGCCCAAATGCATATATTGCATTCTGCCACCCTTTAATCTATATGTTATGAAGTATTTAGTAGCTTAGAAGAATTAAATATTTTTAAGAACTAGACATTTTAACGTGACTATTTCATATTCACTCCCTCTCATGTAAACTCAATACTAGGTTTCAAATGAACAAAACTCCAGATTGGTTAAAGGGTGTTCATAACATAATGAGGTTTAATCTTCACAAAAATCCTCAATCCTTCAAACTCATGGTTCTTAAGTTTTGCTATTTTTTTTGAATCTTTTGAAATCAGAGTCACATGTTATATGCTGACTAGAAAAAGCATAAAATTTTAATATTGGAAAACAGCAAATTTACACGAGAGCCTCAGTGCTGTCTGTGCTTCTGCAGCAGGATTAGAACAACTCTTTAACTTGCATTAACCTGTACATAATTCATCATTTACTATGTGTTATATGGTGAAATAAAATCTTTTCAAAATTGTCTTTGAAGTCTGTATCTTAATATATGCAGTAAGAAAACTAAAACGCAAAGGGTGTATTCATCTATGTATGCAGCTTGAGTTATCCCTGAAAAGGAACTGAATCAATAAAAAATATTCATTAAAATTTATAGCACATTAGTTTTCAAATCAATATATTATTACTTTTAAAATAAGAATAAACCACAATTTACGGACCCAAATTTTAATTAAAGTAGGAATAAAGATATGCTTATATTTTGATCTGTAAAATGGGTGTAATAAATTCACTTTGAGGGTGTTGTATATTGAATAACAAAATATACGAAAGTGTTTTATGAGGGGAAATCAACTTAAAAATGTAGGATCTGGGTACAAATTTCTATTTTTCTTGTATCTATCTATTTGAATTGATTCAGTATAGTTTTCTCCCTAATCTGAATTTTCAATGTATAGAATCTGCTTCTCCATGTTTCCCTGTAGATATTCCTGTAAGTACTATATTTCCTGTAAGTACTTATCAATGTCACAAGGAATAGACAATCTGAATTGACTTCTATACTGGCTGAATAAAGCTTTCATTCACTTGCTATAGTCAAAGATTATACTACTGTATTCTCAATCATAAACTTGATCATTTCCAAGGAAATGGAAATCTGCTGAAATAATGTATATAGTATTTATCTTATCCATGCATCTAATTGAACTACTTGCACAAAAATATTACTTGGATTTTAATTTAGCTATAATGTATTTTCAAAATTAGAATGCTTTTGCAATCTGTAGGTACATGTGTGTGTGAATGCCTGTGTACATGCAGACAATCCTATGAGCAGGTATATTTACTTATGGGAATTTTGAAGAAAAAGAGCTACATTTTTCTCCAGGCTTATAAGAATCTTTATAAAATTCTCTACTTTTGTATTACTTAATTTGACTCAGCACATCTTCATAAAAAATTCTGCTTCAGTTTGCATATTGGAATATATCATAAAGGATTTACAATGATTTGAGTTTGTCTGTGTATAATACTTCAAATACGAACCCTTAAAGTATGCTAGCAAATGTTTATCACAACCTTAATTGACAGTCAGCATCCTATCTAAGACATTAAACCTCTCCCAAATATCGTACAGACCCGTTCAATCTGCATATTGTTTGTCTATTGTTTGTTTATTTGCCTCTTCATGTGGTTGCTGCCATGGATTTCATTCTGCATTTTCTAGTTCCTTAAATCTTACCTCCCCCTGCTGGCTGTGCAACATGGAAACGATCTAAGCTGAGTCGAAAAATAGTTTACCAAGGCTGGAGACCTTTCAGAAGAGCAGTTAGTGAAAATAAACAGGAATATGTGCACACAAGTCTACAAATGCATGAATGCATGCATATGTATACATACAAAGAAACCAGACTTTTAGATAAATTAAACTGACTCTTAGACTACAACGTTTATTCGGTGGTAATCAGTAAGTAAAATTCCATTTAAAAGGGCAATAAACTTCGAACATGTAAGACACTGGATACAGCCCATACTCGTGCATACCAAAAAGAGTGAAGTACACTTTAGTGAGTTCATAGATTAGGATATTTCATTACACAGACAATTTATGAAATGGTTCTCAAGGACTCTAAAAAGACTTACATTCACAGTTCTATGTGTTGAAAAGATATTTGTAGGCCAAAAGCATTGATGACTTAATAATAAATTCAATTGTTACAGAGAGCACGTATTACTGTATTAAACCATAATTACGTACATAGGAATCTTCAGCCATTACCCATCATTTTGAGCTATAGACTTGTCCTTCCACTAGGACAATCCGATCCATCATGCTGAAAATGCTTGCGAAATCAAACATATACGGACCCCCAGGATGCATAATTCTCAGAACTGTGTTTACATGGTCTGCAATTGACATGAAATTGCTATGTTTTGGTTAAATGGCACCTTAGCTTCCAAGCAACTCTTTGAATAGTTGTTTCTTTAATTATTATTTAATTTTGTGGTTATGACTGGTTTTCAGCTAAAGAGGGTACTACTGACAAATTCAATTAAATGAAAATAGAGGACTTAATGGTCCATGCTAATGCTTCATTTCATACATAATATTTTATCATTTTCTGTGTAAATTCGTAATGAGTGCTTGGTTTGTATTAATAAATGCTTACATTTAGGCCACATAAAATACAGTAATTAAAATACTTTTCTAATAAAATTTACTTATAAGGGCTCGAAAAATAATTGGCCCATTGGTTCCAACACCTTTTTCTAAACTAACTTTTAGGAACACTATTCTTTGGCATCAAAACAGTATTATTTTAATGCTACATTTAATCAGGTACCTGGCACTGTTTTATTATATTTTAGTAGATCATGTTGTACAGCTGCTGCTTTTTGGAACACAGATCTCGAGGAACCACTGCAAACAAAAATTTAAACAAAGCTAAAAAAAACGAACAAAGAACACATATGGTATAGATCTCCTTTCCAAACATTTAAAATGAGAAATATAACTGTTTATTGTATTAAAATGAGCAAAAGTTGCTTGTCTCTTGCTCTTTAAAGTAAATGTTGTTCTACGGTATGTTTTGCCTAGAACCTATAACAGAAATCATCTGCCATCAATTTACATTCCTTTTGATATGAAAAGAAGACATTGCCTCCCCAAATGAATAAAGATCTTAGTTACAAATGTGTTACAGAATGTATTACTCATAATTAAGATGGATAGAGAGGTAAATGTTACATGTCTACCTACAGAATGTATAAGCAACATTGAAAAAGATTATTTTACTTTCAATTTTTAAAGTTAAGACAACAAAATGCATAGGATTAGCCAGTGTATTAATCTACACAAAAAAGTTTTGCAATTTTACATTTGACCATGTCACCGATACCTTGTCAAGTCAATACTTCCAAAGTTTATGACGGTGACAATCTCCTCTGGACGTCCCCAGGGAGACATCAGGCCTCATTCCTAGTGAAACCGTGTCCCTTCAAAGTAGTTTTGCTACTGATGTTGAACCAATGACCTGAAGAGAAAGAAGGAAAGTCTCAAAATTTCAACTAAAAAGGAAATGATGAAGTAAGAGGAAAAACAAAAAGGACACCTTGCAGAGCAACATTAGCACCTTAGAGGAGTTTTCCTTTAAGATGCACATTCCACAAAGTAAACCATACTATGAACCCTTTACTATTACGTGCTGGCTTTTATGAGAGTATGAGGCATTTTGACTCCTTAGAAAAAGCATATTTTTAAAATGCAAGTTGGAAATGACAGTCCTAGTTTTTCCTTCAAGATACCAGGCATCCAGTTACAAAGCCTCACTAGCCATTGCCCATGGGAATCCAAGGTGGTTCCTTGTAGAGGAGACCCACCTGGCTCTAATATATTAAAAAGGAATTATTTCTCTTTTAAAGATGAGCAAACAGACACAACATCAGGTACTGAAAACGAGGAGGGCTAAATATTTAACTCTGATGTACCTGGCCCCTAAAGGATGCATAGCCTATGGGGAAAAACAAAAGCAAGTGTTAAGAGGGATATGTTTAGTAACCTTAAGAGTGTTGATAAAAGAACACCTAGTGGTATGATGCTATATAGCAAATCATTACAAATAACATCTAAACCAGATGGGAATTACATGTTCATCCACACAATGTGTGCACCGAGGGCATGTTTGGTTACTGAAACTGATGCATACAGCAGTCGGTCCCGCCAACAGCGAACCAAGAGGAGATGTGGGCCCCATTAGTTGCAGGCACATGGTTTTGGAGAGTCCCAATCACTCCCCATGATCTACTAGGACTTGTCTTCCCAAGATGATCCTGCTGACTAAACTGGCAGCGATGCTAGATTGAGGCAAAATACTCTCCCCAAATAGAACAATTAAGCTAAGTACTACTTTCTATCATTTAAAGAATATGTGAACTCCTTCGACTTAAACCTCAGGAAATTCTACCTTTGGTTAAATTTGTTGTGTTGTATTCAAAACTGAATCCTATTTCAGGAGGCATTCTATTTTCTCTTTACCCAGTGAAAATAACTTCAATTTGTGAAATATTCTTCTAATCCATGAAGTAAGTCTTCTTATAGTGAAAGGCTCTGTCTCAGTACAATGGCTGAGTCATTGCGCTTGCTAAAAGCTGCTGTTGCTGCAACCCGAACCGACCCTGCCTCTTGCAGGGCAGAATAAGTCAGAGGAATCGGAAACTGCTGCTTCACTGCTCAGGTCTGCCTGCTCTTCTCGCCAGCTTGTCACGCTATCTTCAGCAACTGTCGCTCCCAAAATGCAAGATGTGAAACTTTTCTGTCTGCTTGCCTTTGGGGGGGGGGGGGGCGATGATAAACATGCCGGCGAGAGTCCAGAACATATCCTTAGGACCACAAAGAAAAGGGAACCTGCACGTTCTCCTGGGAGTCTGGGGATCAAACAACACCGACACACTGGACACAAAAAGGAGACAAACTTGACTCTTTCTTTTGGCTCTTTTTTATATTTCCAGTGCTAGGGGCTGACAACCCAGTCACACACACCATGCACACATGTGTTAAAGGTATCTGTGTGTGCATTTCTGAAAAGAGCTCATGAATGGGATGGTCATATTCAATCTAAGTCTGACACACTTTTGACGACTACCTCCAGACATTAACTGAGTGCGCATAGGATTTAGTAATCACAAAACACTCCCCCCCCCCCTGGCAGCCTTTTTGGGAGTCACATTTAGCTTAAGCATTTGTTCGAATGCTGCTGAAGGCGTAGAACTCACATCAGCACAGACAAGCAGCTTTGCTTCATCTTACTGGGTTTCCACGCTCTTCCAGGGATTTCTTCACTCAGTGACATTACTAGGTCTCACCTCTTATATTTTCGTTTTCTTCTCTACCTCCTTATTTCCTTTAAAGTTACGTGCTCCTTTAGGGGGTAGTGATTGTGGATTTTTGCCTTTCAGGGTGTTGTCTCTTTTACCTAAGACCATGATGACCAGAGAATCAGCGATTGCTCTATATGTCTGGAGTCCTAGTTCTTCTTTTGTTTTTGAAGAAGAAGTAGCTCTTGGGCTAGTGTTCCTCTGGGTCTCATTTACATTTAGCAACACAAGTATTTCTTTGTCTGGTTTCAATAGTTCATGGTTATTAAAGAGAGTGGCATCTAGAACACACTTGAGTGAGAAGCAGCCCCTGACCCACCTTGTAGTAGGACTCACTCTTGATGAAATGATGGGGTGCAAGGAGTCTAGTCCCAACCACTGGATGATCCATTTACTCCCATCCTGGAAAATACCAAATCAGCAGTTCAGTTGCAACCCAAATTGCTAAGTATAGCAATTTAGTTAGAAGCAAAATGTATCATTAAATAAAGCACTCGGTTTTTAGAATAACTTGATCGGATATTTCATTGGCTGAGCAGTTAAATCAGAGTAACCTTAAACCTACAAATTCATCTTTTGCAAGAGATAGTGATGTGACACTGTAGATATAAGACATTTCATGACTCTATCAAAATTGTTTTGTGGGGGGGGAGTGGATAAAAAGAAAAAAACTAAGAAGATAAACCGAAAGGAGGCTGATATTTCTGTGAAATTATTGAGCAGATGACACATATGTGATTTTTTTCATTTAATATGATTAGATTATGCTACAGTGATTTAGCTAGGTTAATTCATATTAGATGGGGCTTCAAAAAGTTCAGGGGAAAGTGAAATTAAAATACAATGGGCTTTTCCACAAACTTTTTGAAGCTCCATCTTATAAAATATTAAATCAGGAGACACTTCAGTGAATTAGTCCAGTGGCATCATATAGAGAAGATATTAGAAATAAATCACAGTTTTTCGGGCAGGATCATTAGGTCATGTAGAGGCAGAAGACTAAAAAATTCATGTAAAGGAAAAACTGAGATAAATAAAAGGAAACACGTTGATTCCTAATTGTTTTTAAGACATTCCATGCAAACAAGCACTGTACCCTGATCAGAGCAGGTACACGGATTTTGCTGAAAGTCTGAACAAAAGAGTGAATGAATGCTTGAATTTAAAGTAAAAGTGCTATAACCAAGGCTTCTTGAAAGTTGGCTAAGATATACACGTATTTCAAGTATGACATTGTTCTGGACCGGACTAATCACTTAAACATTTTAACCGTTTTTGGTTAAGCTTCTAAATGCTACCAAAGTTTTAAAACTTAACAAAGTGTCTTTATAGTCTATTCTCACCCAAAATGTATATTATAGGATATCCTCAGGCCTTATTTTGGAAAGTCTTGATTAGAACACAACTTACAGTGGTCATTACACGGTCAATTGTTTATCGTAGGTACTGGCTTTTTGGTAGACTTTTCATGTTTGGAACAAATCCAGTGCATCATACCAGGGCAGTTGGAACACGTCTGGTCAGTAATGTCCATGCGCTAAAAATCCTCCAGAGAGTTCTTGTGGGAGAGGATTAAAACCTGACATTGTGCCAAATAACAAATCTTTGTTGATTCTGTGCAGTGCGCAGCGGTGTTAGAGCTCATGTTACAGGTTAATTGCTTTCAGGGGTGGAGAAGCCTGGCTAAGGTTTTCCTTGGCTTAGCAGAGTCTTAATAAGGAAACCCAACGCAACGTGACTACCAATGGCAGGGACAGAGCGCTGGCAGGCTAACACAGGAAACGGCCAATGGTAACACTTCACCAGCAAGACCATCTGATATGGAGAGTGAAGAAGTATGTTACCCTGCCTTGGTCTATTAACTTCAAGCAACAAAGACCATCTCCCTAAGACTGGTGAATTCAGACAAAGAGTACATGCCAGGTTGCAGATCCCATACAGAGAGGAATCGAAAGTAATCCGCCTAAAGCCCAGATAACTGAGCTTTGTTCACTGGTTAAATTTCAAGCTGGAAGTAGCCTTGATTATTTTATTTGACTAAATGTTTGCTTAAATAATAATAAGATTGCCCAGGGCCATGACTTTGGGTACCAGTTTTAGCGATAGCATTTTATAGCATGGTGATATACTCTGAAAACTAGCTTTCTTGGTATAAAAGGAATTTTGCATAATTTTAACTATACCGGGCTGAGCAGTACTAATTACCCGTCCTGAACTTTAAAAATATAAAGATGGAAGCTATGTAGCATCTAGGCTTGCAGAGGTAGCTTGCCTGTCAGCATTTTCACTTTGTACGAAACGCCTGAGAAGATTTTAGAAATGGCAAAGCTGCCTCTTTAGCATCAATCTACATTGCAATTTTAGCAAACCAGCATTACTCTGAGCACTACACAGTGTATCCCAGCACATGCAGCCAAAGTCCAATTTGAATCTGTGCGATGAATTAAAATACCATATACTAAAGAGCGGTTCAAAAATAGTAAACTACTGTAGCTACCAGCTGCAATTTCTTATTTTTCCTAAAATCTCTTCTTCAGTTAAGTAAGATCAGCATATGATTTACACAAACTATACCTTTAAAATCTCCATGAAAGCCAACTGACTTGATGGAACAGTATATAGCCCTGGTACAAAAAGGCCAATAAGCTACAATTCTTAGACCATCTCCTTGCGTGCTAAAAGCAGCACCAAGCCCAAGAGGTATCATAGATGATTGCTTGCCTAGCTCTTTCTTTGTTTATCATCTCTCTCTTGAATGCATACAGGGGTCTTCAAAAAGTTCACGGAGAGAGTTTATTATCTTTTAATATCATATTTCCATGGATATTCTGAAGTCTACCTTGTTTATATGTATGCATATATATAAGATCATATGGATATGTATGAGATTATATACATACATACTCATAATGTATTAGATATAACCTTTTGTCTTTCCATCCTTCTGCAAGCATGACAGCCTGCATTTTTAGCTCAGTGATTTTGTAGCTAGATACACACACAATAACCGTTGTCAGAACTTGTGCTCCGCTGTTGACCACCTAGCCAGCAATGTTCTTTGCTCTGAATCCTGGTTCTGCACGCAGCTGGTTGAGGTTTCTGCATGGTTTGTGCCTGACGACGTTGTGCAATCAGTTTCAACATGCAGTGTCACTCAGCACCCTGGCACATGTGCAGCCTTCGAGGGTGAAAGAAAGAGCTGCAAGCCGGTGGCCAGTGACTAGTGGCTGGGCCCTGCTGTGTGTGTGTGTGTGTGTGTGTGTGTGTGTGTGTGTGTGTGTGTGTGTGAAGCAGGGTGGGAGCAGGCCCTTTGGAGCAATGGCACTTGTTTTTCCCAGGGTCTGACAACAAGCAGCTCCGTGGAAAGCTTTTCCTGCCAGAGCCACCAGCTCGGTCTGCGCTCTGTCCTTCCTTGCTTCGTGCCAGCCCCCTCCCCCCGTGCCCTGGTTCTGGTAAAAGAAAGAGATCCAAGTGCCACAGAAGGCCAGTGCAGCTCAGTTTTATACTGGAAGGCAAAGTGTTCAGTGAACCAGAGTGGAAGAAACCCTCGATAGAGAAATAGTGTTTTAGACATGCAGCTTTCTGACTCTAGTTTTCTTTCCAGCCATGCATGTGTGTTACCATTCAAAGAAATCTTGCTTGCATACCAGCAAATAGCTATTGAGAACATAGCAAATCTTAAAATGATTAAGGCACTGGAGTTAGCTAAAGATGTGGCATGCAAAGATGTGGCATGTGGCATGCAAAGAATCACGAGAAAGCCATAGAATATTTAAAAATATTAATAATGTCAGTTCTAATAATTCAGTCTTGGACTTAGTTGGGTACAGGCCTGTTCCAAGCACTGTATGCTGCTGTCTTCTTCTTCTTCTTCTTCTTCTTCAGTATGAGCAAAGATCCTGGAACAGATTGTAACCTAGGTAAATTGCATGTCTGTTTACAATTGTATTTCACATATTCTACATATCAGTTACAAATGATTCCCCAAAAGAAATATGTATCAAAATTTGAAAAAAAATTTTGATGACAATCTGTTTTCATTTCTTTCAGATGCTGTGTGTGGCTTCATCTGCTGCCTATCAGCTTCTTGGTCTATATTTTGATGATAGTGACCCAACATGTTCACTATTTGCTTTCTTTTGTCCTTTCAACTTCTACATTAACCAATGATGTCTTTTGAAATGATGATTTCAGCACAATGAAACCAAGAGCCTTGTACAAGGTTGAAGAGAAGTCTGCGTATAGAGCGTAAGAAGGAACTTCTGATCAAATGCAAATGCTAAAGAATGTTTTGACATCTCATTTAGAAAAAAAATCAAAAAATTCCAACCTTCTTCACCTTTATTCTTTGACTTATAGGAAGATGCAATTTGCGAGTCTTAAAAGTTTTCATTGCAAAGATGGCTTAGGTAATACTTGAGGAAAACAGAGAAGTAGTGCAGCATATTTATGAACATGTTTTGATGGTCTGTACTTTGGGGAAGGGGAAATTTTCTCATAGTAATTAATTGCTGCAACTGTTTCAACTGTCAAAACTAAAGATTAATCTTGCAGGAAGAGATTAACCAGGAGGGCGACCAATGGCAACCGCTCAGGAGGATGACTCATAGAAAACACTCCGGGAAGAGCAGCAATTCAGAACTACACACTCCATAGAGTCTCTCAGCTCCATTCTATCGTTACTCGCAGTGTATTCACAGAACCTTTCACTCCCAAGTTTGCAATGAAGTCAGACAAAAATACTCTCATTAAGAAAAGAGACTTCTGGCATGTTACAAACAAGGCCTCTACAAACATACTAAACCCTATTGTTCTCTAAATATTTAATCATTGTTTTACTGGGATTTAAATCTCTGGGAAAAATAATTTTTTAATGCCTTCAAAATCTTGAGCAAAATAAATCAATGTCATCTTGTATATTTGGCACCTAGACCTGTATTAACGATGTATGATATCACCAACCATTGTGATTAATTTTAATAAAGCTTGGGTGGAGAAATCAACGTGGATTTAGAAACAAAATACATATGTTTAGGAACAATGATAAGAAGCACTGGTGAGGCTTGTTACAGAGCTTGGGAACAGAAGCAGTTACTCAGTGAAAATGCTTTTGGCAACTCTTGACCTTTGAGTGCCTAACTTAAAGGACACACCAACAGCATGATTCTTTAGCAAGTTTTCCCTGATAACCTGCTGGAAAGGGGACAGAATATCCTGAAGCCATTTGACATGCACAATTTAGCAATTATGTGGTCAAGGGAGGAATGATTCTGTGAAACCATTGGGAATTATTGGCGTTTGCAACCTTTATACATTTCTCAAAGAATCCAAAATCTAGTGCAGCATAATCAATATCAGGATGGATTTGTTTTTCAAAGGATGAATGATATCTAACATCTTTCAAAGAAAACAAACTTCGAAGATTTCTGTCTCAGATATTTGATTCTATTTAAAACAAAATGTTTGTGTGGGGTGTGTGTGTGTGTGTCATTGTAGCTAATAAGGGGGTTGCCATTACTAGATTTAAAAGTAAATAATAGTCAAACTAAAATGCTAATTTTTAAAAAGAATCCAGTAAGTAAAATTAAAAACAATTTAAGTCCGGTAAATAAAGCTAAAAAACACACAAACAAACAAATGAAAACTTATTTTATTTTTCCAGTAAAATAAGGTGATAATTTAAAAGTCCCCCTGGAGCTGCTGGCACTCTTTATTTAATATCTATTTTACTACACAGGTATGGAAGCAGATCTCCAGACCAATAAAGCTAGTGCTTCAAAAATTTCAATCTAATTGGGGACTCTCAATTCATTTCCTCTGTGAATAATTTAAAGCTGTCTTCTTTTTGTTTAGTTTCCTTGATGTGAAAATATATTGTATTTGCATTTTTCTTTTTAACTGGTAAAGAAGGAGAAAGTAGTTTTCTTCTCCCTTGAAAAAATAAAGTCATCTTCAAGCATTTACATTCACAGTAAAGTGCAGGCAAACACTTCCACTGTCAGAGCTCCACTGTTAACGGGTTGTTTCCACCACCTCATGCATTCATCAATCAGATATAAATTGCAGCATGCCTGATTGGGTCCCCTTCCACCTGGACCATTCCCTGCTGCCTGGGCACTGCCTGCCAAATGTTCCAGGAAGCAACTTGAATAGTGACAGCAGATCCAGAGGCACCCTGAGTGCCCTGATGGGTCATTGCCATCCCCACCAAGAACCCAGAGCAGCTGCTCTCTAAACACAGAGGTACAATCAGCTTGCTGCAGAACACCACCCACAGTGCAGGAGGAGGCCCTGGTACCTCCACCCATGCAAACTATCCACATTTTGCCCCAATGACACCCGAGCTGGATTTGGAATTCAGGCTCTAGCTTCTGTTTGTTTCCTTAAAATAAATTTAAAAACAAAATAAAAAGAAGAAGAAGAAGAAAGAAAGAAGGCTGGCAGTCAAAAATACATAGCATATAGCCTGCATCAATCTCTTTAGTAATCTAATCGAGGGCATATGCATATGAAAGGAACGGATCACAGTGGCTGAGGCAAGTTCAAGTGATGAGGAAAGATTGGCTAGCATGGAAATTGGCTGTCGCTGCTCCAAGGAGCCCACAGTGCACTCTGTTCTCTGCTGTCGTCTGCACGCAAGTGTGATTTGCTAGCATATGGAACGGAGACGGATAGGGCTGCTGGAGCGAAGAAAGTCACATGGAACTGATATGCACCCGTGGGAATGAAGACCTTCTGGAGACCTACCTGGCAACGAGATGCAAAGCAACGCTCCTCACAAGGTAAAAGATTGCACAGTGGCTCTTGCACTGTCTCCTTGGTGTGCTCAGCTCACGCAGATGTCTTTTGGCCCCTGGCATCCCTTGTACAGACATATTGGCTGACACCCTCCGTTCGAGAGGGGCAGCACATGAGGATTTTGCAGTGAGCATGAGTGCCTGCGCCCCTCCTTTGATTGCCCAACGTCTCAGTGGCAAGACGGAAAGACACTGATGTCTTTGATAGTATCTCTTATGGGGATTAAGAGAAGCAAATTGGCTTACTTTATTTCCGTTAACAAAGAAAAAAAACCTCCAGTAACTTGTTTTTAATTATTCTTAGTATATTACAGCTTCATTTCTAGTTGTCTTTTACATACACACAAACAGGCACACACACACACACACATACGAGCTTGTCATCTTAGTTAATTAAAGGGATCCTGTGAATATATAGTCCTGGATACTGTGTTAACAAGAAAGCTACATAGTAAGAAACAAAACAAAAACTTCACTGCCATCTAGTCAGTTCTAACTCCGTGACCCTGTGGGATGGGATCGATTGGTCTCTGGTGTAGGTTTCTAACACTATAGTAGAAAACCCGGCTTTCTCCCAGTCTGGGTGAAAATTGTTAATATGCTTTACATCCTGCATCCCACATCCTAACTTTGTGACCTTGAACAAATTAATTAAACTCTCTGAACTTTATATCCCCTAAGCGGAGATAAAATGAAATCTATGTGCTCTGTAGCTTTTTTGTAGTGCCTGAGTGGCACAGATGGTTAAGTGTTGGATTACTTACTAACCAAAAGGTTGCTAATTCAACGCCCCCTCCCCCAGAGGATCTTGTGCTCTATCATATCTATATTTGCTGTTTCTTGTCGGCCTGCCCTCACTAGAATGTGAGCACATGAGGACGGGGATTTTGGACTTTGTTGTTTACCACGGTATTCATATCATTATCATTAGGTGCCCTCACGTTGATTCCAACTCATAAAGACAAAACAGTTCACGCTCCTGTGCCATCGTTGCACTTGTGATGTGTGACCCTGTTATTGAAGGGGCCAATGCATCAATCCATCTGCTTGAAGATCATCCTCTTTTTCAGTGACCCTGTAGTCCACCTGACAGGATGTCTTTGTCCACGGACTGCTTGCTGATGATAACGTTTCAAAAAAACATAAGATAATGTGTCACAATCTTCCCTTCTGAAGAGTATTCTGGGTCTACTTCCTCCTCCTAAGATTTATTAATCTTATGACAGTCCGTGGTATATCGAATATCCTTTGCCAACACCATAAATAAAAAGGCACCAATTATTTGTCATTATTCTTCATTCATTTTCCACCTTTCCAATGGATCTGAGGTAATTGGAAACAACATGGTTTGGGTCAGATGGTCTTTGGTCTTTAACATGACACCTTATTTTTAAAAACTTTAATAAGGTCTTTTGCAGATTTTCCCAATGCAATCTATCCCTTGATACTCTGATTGCTGCTTTTTTATGAGTATTGACTATGTTCAAATATAATGATTTCTGTGTTAGGCAGGGTCCTTGAGAGAACCTACCAGGACTCTCAAGATTGTATACATATAGGGGGAAGCTTTATACTGTGAGAAGGAGTATACTCGCTAATTAGCCCACACAGCAGTACAGAGGGTCCAGTCTAACTCACTTCCAGGGGACAATCAATAAACTGGAAGTCCTTCAACTCATGTGGGCTGTTGGCCCAAGGTCAAGGAAGCAGACAGCAGAGTGCTCCCTCGGGCAAGGCAAGCAGAGTCTGCCCACAGGCAGCAAACAGCAAGGTGGGTAACTGTTAGTCTGGGGAGACCAGAGAAACAAATTCATGGACACTCATATGTGTACATGTGCTTTATATACAAGAGCAATTGAATATTGAGGAAACATCCCCACCCCGCCCAGATCAAGTCCATAAGTCCAATATTAGCCCACATATCTGACACCAATGTATAAAATCCTGTTCAGAGTCATAAAACACATGCAAGGACACAGAATGCAGGAAGATCACAGGCCCATGGATGGGCAGTAGAACTGGTGTGGGTCCCCATGTGGTTCCTGAAGCTCCAAGACTCTGGCTGTATCAGCTTAGCTCCATCAGGCTGGTTGTCAGTAATGTCTTAAGGAGTGAGTGAACGCCCCACCTCCAGTGAGCTATCTATCTCCTTAGCAGCTCCCAGTGAGGTCACCAAGCACCCCTTCACTCTTAAGTCTCAAGTTGACAACAGATTATGGAACTACCACAGGAACCAACAGTCAGGAGCTTGGGAGCTTATTGAAGCAGGCCCAGATAGGATATTGAACTCAAGCAATGCAAGGTGACAGGATCCATCAGCCTCAAGCTCAAGCAATTTACACACTAGTAGTGTGGCAAAGCAGGTATCAAAAGGAACCTCAAGCTCTAGCTACACATTCCACCGGTTGGCTTGGCCCACAGGTAGTGTAGTACACAGGTTGAGGCAGAGAACTAGATAAAGCAGCAGCATGCTTATCCAGTCGCCAGAGAGCAAGAGAGAGAGGGGGCAGGTCTTGCAGAGTCGTTTATCTCTTTGCCCTCTAATCAAGCTGCAACCGGATTAAACCCATATGTTCCTGTTGGACAGGTTGGCACAATAAACCTAACTATCACAATATCCTTGCCATCTTCAAGTTATTCTTTGTTTATCCTGATATTACTGACTGGTACAGTTGTGAGTTATTTTGTTCTTTATATTCAGGTGTAAAGCATACTGCAGGCTTTAAAAGACAAAATAAAGTCTTCTTCATTTTCAACAAGCAAGGTTGTATCATCTGCATATACAGGTTATTAATGAGTTTTCTTCCAGGTCTGATGTTGAATTCTGCTTCATAATATTCAATTACTTACATTATGTGCTTAGCATCTAGATTTAGTAAGTATGGTGAAAGGATATAACCACGATTCACACCAGTCCTGATTTTAAACCATGTGGTATCCTCTGGTCTTTTCAAACTGCCTTGTGGTCTATATATAGGATCCACAGGAGCAAAGTTTTTTTCCAAAATTCCCATTCCAAGAAATATTGTAATTTGGTATAATCCACAGATATGGATGTCTTTTCAGAGCAAATAAAAATAAACTTAATAACTTTCTTATATTCTCTGTTAGTCACATGTTATCTGATATTAGCAGTGATATCCTTCATTCTACATTAGCTTCTTAAAACAGCTTGAAATTCATGCAATTCCACGGTAAGGTACTGCTGTGACAAGTTTTGAATTAGCTTCAGCAAAATTTTACAGGTGTGGCATATTAATGATACTGTTCCACAATTTCCACATGCTATTGGGTCATCTTTCTTTGAAATAGGCGGGAATATGGCTCTCTTCCAATTGGTTGGCCACATAGCTATCTTCCAAAATCTTGGTATAGATGAATGAGTACCTCCAGCATTCTTCAATTTGTTCAGTTTATTTGATGGGCCTTCTCTCATTTTCGGGATCCTTATATTTTGCTAAGGATTCCAGTACAGCTTAAAGTCCTTCCTTTAGTACCATTTAGTACATCAGTTCTGATCATAAGAGGGGGTACAACAATAACAAAAAACCCCAGAAGTATTTCTCAAAGTTATATATATTTTTTTCTTTTTACAAATCAATCATATTACCTTCAAAGTACTCTCCATTACCCATAATACATTTGCCAAATTGGTATTCCGTTCTTGGAAACATTTTTAAAACTCATCTGTTTGGATGACTGACAGTACTTTTCTCATTTTAATTCACTGCTTCTATGTCATCAAATCACTGACATTTCATGTCTCTCTCCATTCGAGGAAACAAAAAGAAGTTGCACAGAGCAGGTCAGGGGAGTAATGTACATGGGGCAAGAGAGGCATGTTGATTTTTTGGCCAAAAACTGGTGCATTGAGCTGGTTGGGTGAGCAGGTACATTGTTGTGGTGGCAAAACCAATCCCCATCTTCACCAAAACAGGCCTTTTTTTGTCACACCCTGTTATCCAATCTTTTCAGAATCTCTAAAGAGGAAGTTGAATTAACAGTTTGACTTGGTATACCACACCACACCTCATAAAAACAAAAACACAAACAAATGAACATAGTATTGATCTTTGATTTCACTTGAAGAGCTTATTTTAGGCAAGATGACAGTTCGGTCTTCCATTGGTTTGATTGATGTCTGCTTTCCGGGTGATAAGAACAGCACCATGTCTCTGCACCAGAAATGACCTGGGAAGAAGACTGGGTGGCTTGGGAGGTGTTCTTTCAAAGCATGGCATGTTTCCACTCGATGCTCTTTTCCTGGTTACTTAAAAGCAGAGGCACAAATTTAGCAGTAACCCTTCTCATTCTCAAATCTTCCTTGAAAAATTGAGGAACCATGCTCCAAGATAATCCAGAGAACTGCCCCATCTCTTCCACAGTCCGTTGTCAGTCTTCAGCACAGTGAATGAATTTGTGGACATTTTCTTCCATAGGGGAAGTTGATGGATATCTAGAAGGAGTTTGGCATCAATCAATATTTCATCTTTTGGGAAATGAGAAAGTCACTCAAACACTTGAATTTTTCAGATAGCACCATACTTGTATGCTGTGTTCAACATCACAACAGTTTCTGCAGCATTTTTCAGAAGCAGGAAATAAAATTGCAGAGCTAGCTGCATGCTATTTTCTTAAATTGACCATGAAAGAGAGAGAGAGAGAGAGAGAGAGAGAGAGAGAGAGAGAGAGAGAGAGAGAGAGAGAGCAACTGCTTTTACACAAGAGTTAACTGTGACCAGAGAAACTTCCCAGGTGTTGCCACTGGGAGCACTCACTGAGAATGAGTTGCTTGATGCTCACTTGGCAGGGAAAAATGCTTACTGAAAGCACCGGCCGGCACAAGCCTTTTCCCATTTTGGGGGGTTACCCCCTCATATAGTTGCTTTTGAAATAGTTGAATGTTGACCTACTCTGGGACAGTGACACTGTATTCCTTTTTTTTAATTTATTATTATTATTTTTAAATGCATTTTAATCAACATTTAACCATAGATCCTAACTATTCCCCCTTAAAATATATTTGCTTTAAATTATCTTTAATTAGGAGTTAATACATACAGTGTATCATTCAATTACATCCAAGTCATATTGTAAAATTGCTACCACAATTGGATGTTTCTTGTGTCATTAAGATTTTGCTTGCACAATACTTCAATATTGCAATACAATATATTTTCCTCTGCTCTTTTAGCCTAAGGAATGCCAAAAATATCCTTCCCTTCTGGTTTTCTAGCTTCAGGTCTTTGCACTTTTATTATAATAGTTTACTGTGTCCTCTTACGCTGCCCTTTCAAATTTTTTTGTTAATTCTTTTGCTTAATCATTTTTTCCTTTGTTTTGATTACTTTATATTCACAGACAATTTCAATGTCATTCCTGAGGTACATTTTGTCACCGTATTTTCTGTCTTTTTAATGGCTTTTTGCATTCTTCACATATGTTATCATTGATATCTTCCTACAATCCCTTTGATCTTCTGTTATCGGTGTTCAGTGGATCAAGTCTATTCTTGTGATGGTCTCAAAATTAAGATGGAATATACTCATGGTCATATTTTGGCTCTCACGATTTGTGTTAATTTTATCTAACTTCAACTTGACCTTATTGATGAGCAATTGATGCTCTGGTCTGCAACCCTACTCTTGCTTTGTTTTGATTTATGATATTGAGCATTTTCACTGCCTTTTCCACAGATATAATCAATTTGATCCTGAGTAATATATCAGGCAATGCCCATGTGTAAAATTTCCACAGATGCTGTTTAAAGAATGCTTTTCACAATAAATATGTCTTCAGTCTTTCAAAATTCTATCCTGTGATCACAAGTATTGTTTCTATCATCATGGTCATATTTTCCCACTATGTATCTTTCTTCTTTGTATTCAATATCTCAATTGCCAGTAAATGTCAATTCATCTTTACTTCTAATTTGATCAATTGTTGACTGCAGAAGTTGGTTTATAAAATCTTCCATTATCTTTATCTGAGGTTGTTTTGTAATCTTGAATAATAGGCATATTAACTGGTTTTCCTTCTAAGCATATGAATGTCATCCTATCATTGACAACCTTGTGATTCAGAGTAGATCCTGAAATGCTTTTTTAATGATAAAAATGAAGCCAGACTTTTAAAATTTGTAATTCCTGGCAAATCAGACTATGTGACTGTAGGATTCAAAATGGTTAATACCAGTCCATTTCTACTCACAAATGCCTGGAATATCGATTTTTACATGTTTTGTTTCACTGATGACCTCTTCCAACGTTCCCAGATTCATATATCATACATTCTGCATTCATATTGTTAAAGGATGCCGGCAGCTGTTTCTTCTCATTCTGTGTCATACCATGTCAGCGAATGAAGGTCTTGAAATTTTTGTTTGATCCACACCCCTAAGATCAACCTTACTTTGAGAAGACAACACTTCCTCAATTATATTTTAATTGCCTTCCAACATAAGAGGTTCGTATACTGGTATTGTATTGGATAATATCTTATTGTTAATCATCAATTTTTCTATTGGTAAATTTTTCAGCAGTAGACCACTTCTTCTTTCTTCTCATGTATCTTAATCTGAAAACTACTGAGACTTGTCCATATGCATGAACAGGCTGACATGTTAAATACTAGTAGCATAGTTCTTTTTTCATTATACAACTTACAAACCACCACAGTATAATAAACAGACTAAAATACTTACTGATTAACTGAATGAGTGAACACATTATAAATGAGTGAAAGGCTAGGTTCATTTATATTCCCTTTCCTGTCTTGTGCTGTTACATTGAAATCATTGCTACATTAAAAATTTTTTTCTTAATCTTTTTCCTTGCGTTTTGATACAAGTAGAATCTCATTTCTCAAGTATACTAAGGAAAGCCCACGTTTTAAAACATGTTTACTACATTACAACTGATGTTCAAGTTAGTAAGGAAATTATTTTTGTGTCAAGACCCTCAGTGGGACTATGCTGAGAGGCCATGACATGGATGACTCTTGATGAGTCTTGGGAGTATGGCAGAGAGACCTAGAGTGGTCTAAGCGTTGAACCTACATTCTAGTCTCTGACTATTCAGACCAAGATGCATTACATTGAAAAAGCCAAGTTAAATACAAAGACTGCCATTTTTCCCCTTTATACAATGACTGGATTGAACTGTTGTCTGTTTTGGCTCTAATGCTAATCTTAGGGATTTTGAAATTTTATTTTATATGGTACAGTGTCAAGGACAGACTTCCATTTTCTATCTAATTATATACACAATTTTTTTCTCTTTTAATATTGGTTAGACTTATTCTGTGTATCTCTTTCAGACTAGAAAGTCTAAGAGAAGCAAGGGCAGGGAAATAAAACCAGGAGACTGGCAGTGCCTGGGGCCCATTGGGCTACATTTATGAAAGAGCATTTACATATTCATTTAATCAGGAAAAGAAAAAGAGAGGGGAAAAATCTAATTTTAAATGCATCCCTTAACACCAACTATTCTCAGTGTATGTTGAAGGAAAAATAAGCATGTACTGAAATACATATGATTACAATAAATAGAGGGAAGAAAAATCCTTTCTTTTCAGGAGAGAAGGTTATAACTTACACATGTTTAGAATTACCAAGAGAGCAATTTGTCCTCCTAATGGACACAGAGGACTGCTCATGTCATCACTGTGCACACTGCCTGGAACAAGTTCCCTGCTCTTTTGTGAAAGATCGATGTCACTTACTTTAAGTGGGAGTGTTAACACCTTTGAAATTTCTTTAAAAATGGGGGTTGCTTCTTTTGAGCTAAGGCAGAGAGAGTGAAAAAATTGCCATAAAAGGGAGCATTAAGAAACTTAACAGAGTACTTTTTAAAGAATCAAGGTAAGGAAGGCAATACTTCCTTAAAAGGTTTTGCTTCTTATTTCCCACTTTACTTCGGGTATGACAGAACACTCGGTGGAAAAGCTCAGAGTAGAAATATGTTGGAACTCAATTACCTGTGTTAGTGAACCACCTACAGATATTTAAAAATATTCTCCTCTTACAGGTACTCAGTATGAACCAAGTGCTTTTTTATTTGTGGTTCTCATGCTCCATTAACATAATGAAATGCCATGTGTCTATTTTCACAGTCCAAAATAGGTCGAAAAGGGTGACAAACTATCAATACAGTCTACAAGCTAGTGGAAGGCACCTTTAACTACTTCATGTATGCTTAGCTTGACTAGGATACCAAGTGGCTGAGAGGCCACCTATATTTTAGCTTGCAGCGAACCAGAGAGTTGACTGGAGTTTTAATCTGGGCAAGAAATCTTTGGTCCAGTTTATTTGGCTGAAACTTGTGAATTCAATAGACTGGAATTGTTTTTTCAAGATTTAAGTCTCTGCCGACTTCTATATGAAAAAGACACTTTAGTGGTTTTATGAAACAGCTGAAAAATAAGACATGGTGCATATTGATACAGGTCTCTATAAGTTCAACATATATTAAATGTTGTTGTTGTTAACTGCCATCAAGTTGAACCTGGCTCATGACAACCCATGTGTTAACAAGTGGAACTGTCCCATAAGGTCTTCCTGGATTAGTCTTTATGGAATCAGTTTGCCAAGCCTTTCTTCTGCGGAGCCTCTGGGTGGGTCAGGATCATAAACCTCTATATAACACAAACATATAGAGGCATATCTCAGAGTTACTGTTGGTTCACAATAAAGCGATTATGGCAATAAAGCAAATGTTCCAATAAAAAAAAGAAAAGAAAAAAAGAAAAAGACACTTTATACCTTTGAATTAAAGCCTCTACTTTTTGCCTGTAGATGTGTCCACTTTCAATTCACTATGCCCTCCAATAGGAATGATTATCTATCGAACTCTGTCTTTACAAAAAGGCATTTTGATGTTTTAGATGCTAAATCATCTTTCATTCATTTCTTCCAAAAATTGTTTGGGAGTGCCTGCTAGAAACATAATATTGAGTTGTCTAGTCTTGGTTTAACTGTCCATTTTTAAATGATTGGTCACATTGATTAATTACATCCTTAATTACAAACAGGAAATATTGAGAGGACATGTTAATAAGTTAATAAGGTTTTTTCCCTCCTTTTCTATCTCAGATCCTGTACTGACATATATTCTTTAAGCTCCTACCTTTACTCTTTACCCCCCTGAAAACAGCCAGTTGATATTACAGTTCTAACATCTTCTTCCGACCCTGGTCTCTCTGTCCTGACAAACCATCCTAAACACCTCCTACGCCTGATCAAAATTATCTGCCTGCCCACAGGATCGGCTTCAAAACCATGTGTTTTAAACAAGCTCATAATCAGACTCCTTTTGCTTTATTTCCTGTCACATCCTTGCACATCCATCCTAGCGCTCTTAAACTTTGTTTGTTTCTCTTTCAACTATCTCAGTGCATTTCCGTTTCCATGAGGCAACATGTCTCCTTTCTCCCTGCAGCTCTTTCATCGGCCTTATTCACATAACACTACACTTGAGCCCCCTGTTCTCAATCAAGTTTCTTCAATACTTTGCATTCAATACAAAGTAGGAAGTAGTCTCATCTTCTATCTATGTTCTGTTCAGTACACTTTATTTTTATCAGCACACATTCTATTTCAGGTTTGACATTTCGTTATATCTTTTTGTGTAATGCCTTCTTTTCCCAAATACTCTGTGAGCCTTAGAGGACTGGGTCTTAGATTTTGCAATACTGCACTCCTATCTCCTCCCATAAAATCATTAAAATGGTATGCTAATTTTTTAAATTACAGAAAACTCTTGTCATTGATGTGTAAAATAATCCAAAATATTGAAGACTTCATTTTACAAAGTAATTTATCACTATCCATAGTTATTTATTTTACTAACAAACACATTATCTAAGGTTTCATTTGAGTTTTTGAATACTATGAACCAAATGTCCAATGTATTATATACGGGGATGTAAAAACAGACTGATGAAAGTCACAGAAAGTCTTATTTTTAAAACATTCCATGAAGCTACTGTTTCTTAGCATATCCTACAGATCTATATACCCTTCTGAATGATGTTTTCAGTAGCCTCATGGGAGTTGAAACTGACCCGATGGGAACGGTCTGCTTCGGTCCTGAAAAATTCTGTGCTTATCTTCGCAGTCTAGGCATCCTGGAAGGAGTCAATTCTGTTTATTTTCATTGTTCTAAGTGTTAGGTGGACAATAAAAGAAGCCCGAAGGGCAGCACACATCTCTAGAATGGATAGAACCAGCTTTCCTAGTGATGCCCTCATAGGGCAGACCTGGCCACAAGGAGTAGGGGCATGGTCATGATGATTAGTGGTAACCTATTAACACCCCCCCCCCAAACCCTCATCCTTGTGAATTTTTTCTGTGGGTTCTGTGTGGCCATAGTCAATGAGTTGTCGAACCCAGGATAGAAACAGAGTCTCATGGGAGGAACAATTGAGGCCAAAATAGGTAAAGAACATGGAGGTGGAAGCATGTCTGACCTCTGCCTCATGGCAAAAGGGAACCCAGAGGAGGTTGTGTATGGATGCATACATGCAGTTTACTGCATAATTAAAAGGGTACTGGGTAGATAATAAGAATATAGAAATTCAATTATAGGTTGAATTTGAGTTTTTGGTTTTCTTTTAATATCGTATTTGATTCTTAAAGCAAAAATGGTCAGTAAATCCTTTCAGATATTATCCCTAATTTATCAAACCAAACTAGTAGCATTAAGGCTGATTCTAACTCATGACACCCCGCGAGAGTAGAATATAAATGCAGTCACGGGGGCCGGGGGGTGGTTCAAAACTGAGCTTTCAAAAACATAATATCAAATGCTTCTTCAAAGAGGCCTCAGGGTATATTTCTGCAGTCCAACTTTCTATGAGCTACCTAGGTGTTCTTTCTCTAAGTTATAGATGAGGAAATCGATTCTTAGTTTATATCACATGTCAAAAGCCCCACAACTAGTAAATAACAGAACAGGAACTGGCGATGTTTTCTACCATGAAAATGTCCATGCCATGGGTGATTGGTTTTACAAAGGACAGTTTGGAAGGAATCCATGAAGGCAACCAGAGTCAAGCAATCACCAGAAACCCCAGTAGCCAAAGAGCTCATCTTCCCACCAGTCTTTTCAGCAAGATCAAAGCTAACGGTGATGATTTTATCAAATGAATAGCAAATGGGGACAAGTCTTGGATTTGCCAATTTGCCAACTCAGAGAGCCAGTTCTTATCAAAAGAGTGGTTTGCAAGGGTGATTCTGCACCAGTTAAGTGCATGGTCGAGAGGCCAGCTCAGAAGGCTATGGTAAGGGCATTTTGGGAATTCCAAAGGGAAAATCTTGATAGATTATCTCTAGAGGCACAGGATGATCATTATGGAGATGTTTCAAGAATATTTAAAACTGCGTTGCTAAGCAAAAACAAGGGATTTGCTCCTGTTCATTCTTGGAAGGTACTACACCACTGCCCAATAAGAATTGTGTTGACAATATTATCCCAACACCATAGTGCTGTAGTCTTGCTCCTTCAGACTGCTTTTTGTTCACAAAACTCAAAACATATTAGAAAGGAATATAATTAGAGTCCCTTGGAGATACTAAAATTGAATATTTAAAAAGAAGTATCACAAATGTTATACATCTTTATACAAAAGAGTCTTTGGAGATACTAAAATTGAATATTTAAAAAGAAGTATCACAAATGTTATACATCTTTATACAAAAGAGTCTTTGCAAACTCATTTCATGAAAGTAGCATAAAATGTTTCCCCAAAACCTCTGAACATGACCAAAGAGGAAAATCACAGTTCAGTTTCATTCATGCACATAGATGCCAGATCCTAAACAATTAGCGATTCACTCAGCTACATGTAAACGAAATTCAAAAATCATTGCCAAAGTGGTATGTTCCTGAGTGAAAATAGTTTAACATTTGAAAACTAGTATCTTACCAGTTTTATACATTGGAGGAAAAAAGTTTATATAAAAGCACTTGGTAGATATTGAAAGAGAGAACTATTAGAAAATATTCATTATGTACATAGAATTAAAGCTCAAAACAACTTCAAAACTTTTAGTAACCTAAAAATTATGAGAATACACTTAATTTAATAAAATAAAGGTATAAAAACCATTTACTTAAAGTTGTAATATTAGCAACTTTTCTCAAATGAAATTAGAAAATATACACGGGCTTGCACACCCACACAATCATTTCTAGAGTTTGTATCCAGTAATAAAAACATGAACAGGATTGGGAAAAAATAAAAAGTTAGCATTATGAGAAGGGTATAAGTGTTTGTGTAGGAAAATATCCTATAACCTGTATCTCTTATTAATTAAAATTATTAAATTCATTGGACATGGGGATAATGTACAAATATTAGTTACATTTCTCTTTACTACAAATACATATTTATTTGTTCTAATAATATCCTACAGAAAAAAATTCACAGATTTATTCTCAGACATTTAGGATTTCTTGGACTTATAACAAATTGTAGATTTTTAACTATATGTATTTGTAGTAAAGAGAAATATAACTAATATTTGTACATTATCCCTAAACAGCATTTTTGAAAAATCTATGTATTCTTACAAAATAGCCTTATCACCTTCAAGCATTCTCCATTACACTTAATTCATTTGTCAGAAATGAGATTCCATTCTTGGAAACATTTTTGAAACTCATCTGTTTGGATGGCTGACAGCACCTCCCTTGCTTGTTTTTTCTTCACCTCTCCTACTTTCTCAAATCACTGTCCTTTCATGGAGAACACAAAGAATTTGTACAGAGCCAGGTCAAGTGGTAAGGTGTGGGGGGCAATAGAGGCATGCTGATTTTTGCACAAAACTGGTACTGGATGGCTCTGTGAGCAGGTGCATTGTCGTGGGGGCAAAACCAGTCCCTCGCCTGCCACAAATCAGGCATTTATTTTTGTCAAACACTGTTCTGTAGTCTTTTCAGAACCTCTAAATTGAAAGTTTGGTTAGCAGTCTGACCTGGTGGAATGAACTCCAAATGCACTATGCCCCTCACATCAAAAAACAAATGAGCATAGGTTTTTTTTTGAGGGGGGGGTGTACCCTTTCATATATATAAGTATATTTTTCCAAAAATCATTTTATTGTGAATAATTACAGATATCACATCAATCCATAGTTCAATCTCATCAAGCAGTATTGTACAATTACTAGCACACTCAGTTTCAGAATATTTTGTTCCTTCTTAAAATCTTTGATATCAGCTCTCCTATACCCACTTCCTCATTTTATCTTCTTCTCCCTCCCCTGGGAATTCTTTTACTAATTGTTGTCCCTACAGGTTCATCAATGCTGGGTTTCATACACCAGAAACCAGAAAAATTATATAACCCAAATTCTGGAGCGCTACCTATAATGACATAATATATCACAGACAAAAGCCCAATATGTCAATAATCAAACAAACAAGCCGCCCCAACAGAAAATGCTGAAAACCATATTAGTCCCAATGTGTATCAAAGGGGAGATCAACTGACAAGATTTTAACTATTTAAGTCAGATTTATCATTTTAACCTCAAAAAGTTTCCTCTCCAATACTCTCTGATAGCCAGTTTATTCCTACTCCTTTTGTATAAATAAAGGAAAATCACTGCAGGCTTATTTTCTGTGTAGATCTCATAAATGTATCTTGGCCTTCCACTGTCATCCATACCCTTCTGCAAACCAGATTATCACAATTTACACTCTGATACTCTTCCATCCTTTGGCTTTGGATTATATGATTTACAATCCTTTGTCACTGATGTTGGTGTGCTTTTTCCATGTGCACTTAGTTCACATCTCACTTACAGGACTACTTGTTTGGAAATAAACCTTTAAGACACCAGATGCTATTCTATCTCATAGCCAGGCATCATCTAATCTTTTCACTACACTTTGCTACAGCACCTGAGTTCCCTTCTTGGGGGCAAGTATCAAGCATATTCTATAAGGATTGAATGGCTCCATATTAACAGCTATAGACACATATTATCGCTATTATAAGCACTTGGTTTAATGCAATTTTAAACAAAATCTTAACAAGGGAATTTATTTACATGAGAAAATTCTGAAGCTTATATCAACATTTTTAATGCAAGAAGATACAAGGCAACAATGAACGAAATAAATATGTTGTATAATTTTACTTTCAGATAAAAATGAAATGTAGTCCTGGCAGTATGGTTGGTCCAAGGATAAAAATAGATTAATAGGCCAGAAATAAAAAAGATCAAAATACACATGCATATATCTGACAAAGGACTTGTAATCAAAATATATTAATTATATTCACAAATTGATAAGAAAGCAAATAATTTTAAATAAGGAGATATTTAAATAGGTATTTTAAACTGATGGCAACAAAATGGCTAATAAACCTAGAAAGCAGGAAGTAAGCACCCCTTTAGGCTTGGGGTTTCACTGGTGCACGTGCCCCCAGCAGAAAGGCATACTCATGTATTCCAGGACACACATGTGGATTATCAGCAGTAGGACCCATAAACTCTGCAGCAACCCAATATGCTCAATTTGAAGAATACTCTAAAGCAATGGCTGTAAAAGAACTACTATTACACATATCAAAATAAATCCATTTACCAGATAAAACATGAGAAGAAATGTCATTTCATCATTGCACCATCTCTGTGAGTGCCCAGTTTGTGGATGGAAAGGGGAGCGGCAGTGAGTTAAGAGGGAGACTGACCATAGGCAAATACTAGTGGGAAGAACATGCTTGCCATTCCAATGCTTTATCATTTTTCTCAGGGGATACAGAAAATATAAGGCATATTTGTTGTTCAAATTACTAGGTTGTATTGTATGGAATTCCCATTTTTGTAGGCTAAAAAAAATGAGTATCAGAAATTCCACACAATTCAATCTACTACATCTTGAAATAATTAACAACTCCAAACAGCATGCACATGATCAATTGTCAAAATGAGTGACAAAGATAATAAGTGCTATGGACAGATAATAATTGCATCAACCCAGGATGAGCATAGAAAGAGCTGAGTTATCAATCTTTCCTCCGTGACTGTCTCCTTTACTTAACTTCTCCCTCAGGGTGGTACCAACATTTCAGTCATATGTTTCCACTTGAAGACCCAGCCATAATGCCAAAATGATGCGAACGGTTCAGAGTCAGCTAGTATTTTCTTCATTTGTACATGAGGTGACTATGAGTTGGTGGCTATGTAGAAGGCAGAAATTAAAACAGCATCAGCATAACTGGAAGCTGTAGGAATAGAGACAAAGGAACTTTATCCTATGTCATACCACAAAGACAGGAGAAGAGAAAGGGGGAAACGTGGTTAACTACCTTTTTGATATGATATTGTGGCATTTTTAAGAATATTAAATATCTATGTTTATTTACTTACAAGTTTTTTTTGATAAAAAAACACTTGGTCTGGAATAGAGATTCTTTAACAATTAATCCTTCCAAGGATCTAATATCTAAAATGAATAAATAAAAACAACTTTTGCATTAGCAGCAACAACAAAAATTCTAATAAACCCAGGGACAAGGGAATAACAAGTGAAATATAATCAATGGAAGGAAGGTTATAGGATGTCTACTGGGGCTTAATCAAGGGGAATGCAGCAGCAAGGAATTACTAAACCTGAAGGAAGACGGAACATGATGGCGGGACAAGAGGAAAGTAAAAAGAAATATAGGCAAGAACCATGAGGCAAAGGACATTTATAGAGGCTTAAATAGAAGCAGGTACATTTGTCAATACATATATAATGAGAGGGGAATAGAACTATGTACTCATACCTATATGTTAAGAATTATGGTTGCAGATGAACATTGGGCCTTAATTCAAATACTCCCTTAACGCAAGAACACTTTGTTCTAACAATCCAGCATTCTGTGATGCTCACCTTTCCACATGATTGCTGGAGACAAAATGAGTGCATAAGAAAATGCACTGAAGAAAACTGATGGTTTCTTTCCAGCTATCGAAAGATAAAGTACCTGGGGTTTTAAAGGCTTAAAGATAAACAAATGGCTATGTAGCTGAGAAGCAATAATGTCCATATGGAAGAAGCACATCAGCCTGTGTGACCATGAGGTATCAATGGGATCAGGTATCAGGCATCTAAGACCCAGAACAAAACTATACCCAAGGTGAATGGGGAAGGGGGCACATGGAGTGGAGACCCAATGCTCATCAGTAGACAACTGGTGTCCCCTTACAGAGTGGTCACAGGGAAGAGATGAGCCAGTCAGGGTGCAGTATAGCATTGATGAAACATAGAATTTTCCTCTAGTTCTTTGGTGCTTCCTTCACCCCACTATCATGACCTCAATTCTACCTTACAAATCAGATTAGACCAGAGCAGAGAACTAGATAAAGCAGCAGCATGCTTATCCAGTCGCCAGAGAGCAAGAGAGAGAGGGGGCAGGTCTTGCAGAGTCGTTTATCTCTTTGCCCTCTAATCAAGCTGCAACCGGATTAAACCCATATGTTCCTGTTGGACAGGTTGGCACAATAAACCTAACTATCACAATATCCTTGCCATCTTCAAGTTATTCTTTGTTTATCCTGATATTACTGACTGGTACAGTTGTGAGTTATTTTGTTCTTTATATTCAGGTGTAAAGCATACTGCAGGCTTTAAAAGACAAAATAAAGTCTTCTTCATTTTCAACAAGCAAGGTTGTATCATCTGCATATACAGGTTATTAATGAGTTTTCTTCCAGGTCTGATGTTGAATTCTGCTTCATAATATTCAATTACTTACATTATGTGCTTAGCATCTAGATTTAGTAAGTATGGTGAAAGGATATAACCACGATTCACACCAGTCCTGATTTTAAACCATGTGGTATCCTCTGGTCTTTTCAAACTGCCTTGTGGTCTATATATAGGATCCACAGGAGCAAAGTTTTTTTCCAAAATTCCCATTCCAAGAAATATTGTAATTTGGTATAATCCACAGATATGGATGTCTTTTCAGAGCAAATAAAAATAAACTTAATAACTTTCTTATATTCTCTGTTAGTCACATGTTATCTGATATTAGCAGTGATATCCTTCATTCTACATTAGCTTCTTAAAACAGCTTGAAATTCATGCAATTCCACGGTAAGGTACTGCTGTGACAAGTTTTGAATTAGCTTCAGCAAAATTTTACAGGTGTGGCATATTAATGATACTGTTCCACAATTTCCACATGCTATTGGGTCATCTTTCTTTGAAATAGGCGGGAATATGGCTCTCTTCCAATTGGTTGGCCACATAGCTATCTTCCAAAATCTTGGTATAGATGAATGAGTACCTCCAGCATTCTTCAATTTGTTCAGTTTATTTGATGGGCCTTCTCTCATTTTCGGGATCCTTATATTTTGCTAAGGATTCCAGTACAGCTTAAAGTCCTTCCTTTAGTACCATTTAGTACATCAGTTCTGATCATAAGAGGGGGTACAACAATAACAAAAAACCCCAGAAGTATTTCTCAAAGTTATATATATTTTTTTCTTTTTACAAATCAATCATATTACCTTCAAAGTACTCTCCATTACCCATAATACATTTGCCAAATTGGTATTCCGTTCTTGGAAACATTTTTAAAACTCATCTGTTTGGATGACTGACAGTACTTTTCTCATTTTAATTCACTGCTTCTATGTCATCAAATCACTGACATTTCATGTCTCTCTCCATTCGAGGAAACAAAAAGAAGTTGCACAGAGCAGGTCAGGGGAGTAATGTACATGGGGCAAGAGAGGCATGTTGATTTTTTGGCCAAAAACTGGTGCATTGAGCTGGTTGGGTGAGCAGGTACATTGTTGTGGTGGCAAAACCAATCCCCATCTTCACCAAAACAGGCCTTTTTTTGTCACACCCTGTTATCCAATCTTTTCAGAATCTCTAAAGAGGAAGTTGAATTAACAGTTTGACTTGGTATACCACACCACACCTCATAAAAACAAAAACACAAACAAATGAACATAGTATTGATCTTTGATTTCACTTGAAGAGCTTATTTTAGGCAAGATGACAGTTCGGTCTTCCATTGGTTTGATTGATGTCTGCTTTCCGGGTGATAAGAACAGCACCATGTCTCTGCACCAGAAATGACCTGGGAAGAAGACTGGGTGGCTTGGGAGGTGTTCTTTCAAAGCATGGCATGTTTCCACTCGATGCTCTTTTCCTGGTTACTTAAAAGCAGAGGCACAAATTTAGCAGTAACCCTTCTCATTCTCAAATCTTCCTTGAAAAATTGAGGAACCATGCTCCAAGATAATCCAGAGAACTGCCCCATCTCTTCCACAGTCCGTTGTCAGTCTTCAGCACAGTGAATGAATTTGTGGACATTTTCTTCCATAGGGGAAGTTGATGGATATCTAGAAGGAGTTTGGCATCAATCAATATTTCATCTTTTGGGAAATGAGAAAGTCACTCAAACACTTGAATTTTTCAGATAGCACCATACTTGTATGCTGTGTTCAACATCACAACAGTTTCTGCAGCATTTTTCAGAAGCAGGAAATAAAATTGCAGAGCTAGCTGCATGCTATTTTCTTAAATTGACCATGAAAGAGAGAGAGAGAGAGAGAGAGAGAGAGAGAGAGAGAGAGAGAGAGAGAGAGAGAGAGAGAGCAACTGCTTTTACACAAGAGTTAACTGTGACCAGAGAAACTTCCCAGGTGTTGCCACTGGGAGCACTCACTGAGAATGAGTTGCTTGATGCTCACTTGGCAGGGAAAAATGCTTACTGAAAGCACCGGCCGGCACAAGCCTTTTCCCATTTTGGGGGGTTACCCCCTCATATAGTTGCTTTTGAAATAGTTGAATGTTGACCTACTCTGGGACAGTGACACTGTATTCCTTTTTTTTAATTTATTATTATTATTTTTAAATGCATTTTAATCAACATTTAACCATAGATCCTAACTATTCCCCCTTAAAATATATTTGCTTTAAATTATCTTTAATTAGGAGTTAATACATACAGTGTATCATTCAATTACATCCAAGTCATATTGTAAAATTGCTACCACAATTGGATGTTTCTTGTGTCATTAAGATTTTGCTTGCACAATACTTCAATATTGCAATACAATATATTTTCCTCTGCTCTTTTAGCCTAAGGAATGCCAAAAATATCCTTCCCTTCTGGTTTTCTAGCTTCAGGTCTTTGCACTTTTATTATAATAGTTTACTGTGTCCTCTTACGCTGCCCTTTCAAATTTTTTTGTTAATTCTTTTGCTTAATCATTTTTTCCTTTGTTTTGATTACTTTATATTCACAGACAATTTCAATGTCATTCCTGAGGTACATTTTGTCACCGTATTTTCTGTCTTTTTAATGGCTTTTTGCATTCTTCACATATGTTATCATTGATATCTTCCTACAATCCCTTTGATCTTCTGTTATCGGTGTTCAGTGGATCAAGTCTATTCTTGTGATGGTCTCAAAATTAAGATGGAATATACTCATGGTCATATTTTGGCTCTCACGATTTGTGTTAATTTTATCTAACTTCAACTTGACCTTATTGATGAGCAATTGATGCTCTGGTCTGCAACCCTACTCTTGCTTTGTTTTGATTTATGATATTGAGCATTTTCACTGCCTTTTCCACAGATATAATCAATTTGATCCTGAGTAATATATCAGGCAATGCCCATGTGTAAAATTTCCACAGATGCTGTTTAAAGAATGCTTTTCACAATAAATATGTCTTCAGTCTTTCAAAATTCTATCCTGTGATCACAAGTATTGTTTCTATCATCATGGTCATATTTTCCCACTATGTATCTTTCTTCTTTGTATTCAATATCTCAATTGCCAGTAAATGTCAATTCATCTTTACTTCTAATTTGATCAATTGTTGACTGCAGAAGTTGGTTTATAAAATCTTCCATTATCTTTATCTGAGGTTGTTTTGTAATCTTGAATAATAGGCATATTAACTGGTTTTCCTTCTAAGCATATGAATGTCATCCTATCATTGACAACCTTGTGATTCAGAGTAGATCCTGAAATGCTTTTTTAATGATAAAAATGAAGCCAGACTTTTAAAATTTGTAATTCCTGGCAAATCAGACTATGTGACTGTAGGATTCAAAATGGTTAATACCAGTCCATTTCTACTCACAAATGCCTGGAATATCGATTTTTACATGTTTTGTTTCACTGATGACCTCTTCCAACGTTCCCAGATTCATATATCATACATTCTGCATTCATATTGTTAAAGGATGCCGGCAGCTGTTTCTTCTCATTCTGTGTCATACCATGTCAGCGAATGAAGGTCTTGAAATTTTTGTTTGATCCACACCCCTAAGATCAACCTTACTTTGAGAAGACAACACTTCCTCAATTATATTTTAATTGCCTTCCAACATAAGAGGTTCGTATACTGGTATTGTATTGGATAATATCTTATTGTTAATCATCAATTTTTCTATTGGTAAATTTTTCAGCAGTAGACCACTTCTTCTTTCTTCTCATGTATCTTAATCTGAAAACTACTGAGACTTGTCCATATGCATGAACAGGCTGACATGTTAAATACTAGTAGCATAGTTCTTTTTTCATTATACAACTTACAAACCACCACAGTATAATAAACAGACTAAAATACTTACTGATTAACTGAATGAGTGAACACATTATAAATGAGTGAAAGGCTAGGTTCATTTATATTCCCTTTCCTGTCTTGTGCTGTTACATTGAAATCATTGCTACATTAAAAATTTTTTTCTTAATCTTTTTCCTTGCGTTTTGATACAAGTAGAATCTCATTTCTCAAGTATACTAAGGAAAGCCCACGTTTTAAAACATGTTTACTACATTACAACTGATGTTCAAGTTAGTAAGGAAATTATTTTTGTGTCAAGACCCTCAGTGGGACTATGCTGAGAGGCCATGACATGGATGACTCTTGATGAGTCTTGGGAGTATGGCAGAGAGACCTAGAGTGGTCTAAGCGTTGAACCTACATTCTAGTCTCTGACTATTCAGACCAAGATGCATTACATTGAAAAAGCCAAGTTAAATACAAAGACTGCCATTTTTCCCCTTTATACAATGACTGGATTGAACTGTTGTCTGTTTTGGCTCTAATGCTAATCTTAGGGATTTTGAAATTTTATTTTATATGGTACAGTGTCAAGGACAGACTTCCATTTTCTATCTAATTATATACACAATTTTTTTCTCTTTTAATATTGGTTAGACTTATTCTGTGTATCTCTTTCAGACTAGAAAGTCTAAGAGAAGCAAGGGCAGGGAAATAAAACCAGGAGACTGGCAGTGCCTGGGGCCCATTGGGCTACATTTATGAAAGAGCATTTACATATTCATTTAATCAGGAAAAGAAAAAGAGAGGGGAAAAATCTAATTTTAAATGCATCCCTTAACACCAACTATTCTCAGTGTATGTTGAAGGAAAAATAAGCATGTACTGAAATACATATGATTACAATAAATAGAGGGAAGAAAAATCCTTTCTTTTCAGGAGAGAAGGTTATAACTTACACATGTTTAGAATTACCAAGAGAGCAATTTGTCCTCCTAATGGACACAGAGGACTGCTCATGTCATCACTGTGCACACTGCCTGGAACAAGTTCCCTGCTCTTTTGTGAAAGATCGATGTCACTTACTTTAAGTGGGAGTGTTAACACCTTTGAAATTTCTTTAAAAATGGGGGTTGCTTCTTTTGAGCTAAGGCAGAGAGAGTGAAAAAATTGCCATAAAAGGGAGCATTAAGAAACTTAACAGAGTACTTTTTAAAGAATCAAGGTAAGGAAGGCAATACTTCCTTAAAAGGTTTTGCTTCTTATTTCCCACTTTACTTCGGGTATGACAGAACACTCGGTGGAAAAGCTCAGAGTAGAAATATGTTGGAACTCAATTACCTGTGTTAGTGAACCACCTACAGATATTTAAAAATATTCTCCTCTTACAGGTACTCAGTATGAACCAAGTGCTTTTTTATTTGTGGTTCTCATGCTCCATTAACATAATGAAATGCCATGTGTCTATTTTCACAGTCCAAAATAGGTCGAAAAGGGTGACAAACTATCAATACAGTCTACAAGCTAGTGGAAGGCACCTTTAACTACTTCATGTATGCTTAGCTTGACTAGGATACCAAGTGGCTGAGAGGCCACCTATATTTTAGCTTGCAGCGAACCAGAGAGTTGACTGGAGTTTTAATCTGGGCAAGAAATCTTTGGTCCAGTTTATTTGGCTGAAACTTGTGAATTCAATAGACTGGAATTGTTTTTTCAAGATTTAAGTCTCTGCCGACTTCTATATGAAAAAGACACTTTAGTGGTTTTATGAAACAGCTGAAAAATAAGACATGGTGCATATTGATACAGGTCTCTATAAGTTCAACATATATTAAATGTTGTTGTTGTTAACTGCCATCAAGTTGAACCTGGCTCATGACAACCCATGTGTTAACAAGTGGAACTGTCCCATAAGGTCTTCCTGGATTAGTCTTTATGGAATCAGTTTGCCAAGCCTTTCTTCTGCGGAGCCTCTGGGTGGGTCAGGATCATAAACCTCTATATAACACAAACATATAGAGGCATATCTCAGAGTTACTGTTGGTTCACAATAAAGCGATTATGGCAATAAAGCAAATGTTCCAATAAAAAAAAGAAAAGAAAAAAAGAAAAAGACACTTTATACCTTTGAATTAAAGCCTCTACTTTTTGCCTGTAGATGTGTCCACTTTCAATTCACTATGCCCTCCAATAGGAATGATTATCTATCGAACTCTGTCTTTACAAAAAGGCATTTTGATGTTTTAGATGCTAAATCATCTTTCATTCATTTCTTCCAAAAATTGTTTGGGAGTGCCTGCTAGAAACATAATATTGAGTTGTCTAGTCTTGGTTTAACTGTCCATTTTTAAATGATTGGTCACATTGATTAATTACATCCTTAATTACAAACAGGAAATATTGAGAGGACATGTTAATAAGTTAATAAGGTTTTTTCCCTCCTTTTCTATCTCAGATCCTGTACTGACATATATTCTTTAAGCTCCTACCTTTACTCTTTACCCCCCTGAAAACAGCCAGTTGATATTACAGTTCTAACATCTTCTTCCGACCCTGGTCTCTCTGTCCTGACAAACCATCCTAAACACCTCCTACGCCTGATCAAAATTATCTGCCTGCCCACAGGATCGGCTTCAAAACCATGTGTTTTAAACAAGCTCATAATCAGACTCCTTTTGCTTTATTTCCTGTCACATCCTTGCACATCCATCCTAGCGCTCTTAAACTTTGTTTGTTTCTCTTTCAACTATCTCAGTGCATTTCCGTTTCCATGAGGCAACATGTCTCCTTTCTCCCTGCAGCTCTTTCATCGGCCTTATTCACATAACACTACACTTGAGCCCCCTGTTCTCAATCAAGTTTCTTCAATACTTTGCATTCAATACAAAGTAGGAAGTAGTCTCATCTTCTATCTATGTTCTGTTCAGTACACTTTATTTTTATCAGCACACATTCTATTTCAGGTTTGACATTTCGTTATATCTTTTTGTGTAATGCCTTCTTTTCCCAAATACTCTGTGAGCCTTAGAGGACTGGGTCTTAGATTTTGCAATACTGCACTCCTATCTCCTCCCATAAAATCATTAAAATGGTATGCTAATTTTTTAAATTACAGAAAACTCTTGTCATTGATGTGTAAAATAATCCAAAATATTGAAGACTTCATTTTACAAAGTAATTTATCACTATCCATAGTTATTTATTTTACTAACAAACACATTATCTAAGGTTTCATTTGAGTTTTTGAATACTATGAACCAAATGTCCAATGTATTATATACGGGGATGTAAAAACAGACTGATGAAAGTCACAGAAAGTCTTATTTTTAAAACATTCCATGAAGCTACTGTTTCTTAGCATATCCTACAGATCTATATACCCTTCTGAATGATGTTTTCAGTAGCCTCATGGGAGTTGAAACTGACCCGATGGGAACGGTCTGCTTCGGTCCTGAAAAATTCTGTGCTTATCTTCGCAGTCTAGGCATCCTGGAAGGAGTCAATTCTGTTTATTTTCATTGTTCTAAGTGTTAGGTGGACAATAAAAGAAGCCCGAAGGGCAGCACACATCTCTAGAATGGATAGAACCAGCTTTCCTAGTGATGCCCTCATAGGGCAGACCTGGCCACAAGGAGTAGGGGCATGGTCATGATGATTAGTGGTAACCTATTAACACCCCCCCCCCAAACCCTCATCCTTGTGAATTTTTTCTGTGGGTTCTGTGTGGCCATAGTCAATGAGTTGTCGAACCCAGGATAGAAACAGAGTCTCATGGGAGGAACAATTGAGGCCAAAATAGGTAAAGAACATGGAGGTGGAAGCATGTCTGACCTCTGCCTCATGGCAAAAGGGAACCCAGAGGAGGTTGTGTATGGATGCATACATGCAGTTTACTGCATAATTAAAAGGGTACTGGGTAGATAATAAGAATATAGAAATTCAATTATAGGTTGAATTTGAGTTTTTGGTTTTCTTTTAATATCGTATTTGATTCTTAAAGCAAAAATGGTCAGTAAATCCTTTCAGATATTATCCCTAATTTATCAAACCAAACTAGTAGCATTAAGGCTGATTCTAACTCATGACACCCCGCGAGAGTAGAATATAAATGCAGTCACGGGGGCCGGGGGGTGGTTCAAAACTGAGCTTTCAAAAACATAATATCAAATGCTTCTTCAAAGAGGCCTCAGGGTATATTTCTGCAGTCCAACTTTCTATGAGCTACCTAGGTGTTCTTTCTCTAAGTTATAGATGAGGAAATCGATTCTTAGTTTATATCACATGTCAAAAGCCCCACAACTAGTAAATAACAGAACAGGAACTGGCGATGTTTTCTACCATGAAAATGTCCATGCCATGGGTGATTGGTTTTACAAAGGACAGTTTGGAAGGAATCCATGAAGGCAACCAGAGTCAAGCAATCACCAGAAACCCCAGTAGCCAAAGAGCTCATCTTCCCACCAGTCTTTTCAGCAAGATCAAAGCTAACGGTGATGATTTTATCAAATGAATAGCAAATGGGGACAAGTCTTGGATTTGCCAATTTGCCAACTCAGAGAGCCAGTTCTTATCAAAAGAGTGGTTTGCAAGGGTGATTCTGCACCAGTTAAGTGCATGGTCGAGAGGCCAGCTCAGAAGGCTATGGTAAGGGCATTTTGGGAATTCCAAAGGGAAAATCTTGATAGATTATCTCTAGAGGCACAGGATGATCATTATGGAGATGTTTCAAGAATATTTAAAACTGCGTTGCTAAGCAAAAACAAGGGATTTGCTCCTGTTCATTCTTGGAAGGTACTACACCACTGCCCAATAAGAATTGTGTTGACAATATTATCCCAACACCATAGTGCTGTAGTCTTGCTCCTTCAGACTGCTTTTTGTTCACAAAACTCAAAACATATTAGAAAGGAATATAATTAGAGTCCCTTGGAGATACTAAAATTGAATATTTAAAAAGAAGTATCACAAATGTTATACATCTTTATACAAAAGAGTCTTTGGAGATACTAAAATTGAATATTTAAAAAGAAGTATCACAAATGTTATACATCTTTATACAAAAGAGTCTTTGCAAACTCATTTCATGAAAGTAGCATAAAATGTTTCCCCAAAACCTCTGAACATGACCAAAGAGGAAAATCACAGTTCAGTTTCATTCATGCACATAGATGCCAGATCCTAAACAATTAGCGATTCACTCAGCTACATGTAAACGAAATTCAAAAATCATTGCCAAAGTGGTATGTTCCTGAGTGAAAATAGTTTAACATTTGAAAACTAGTATCTTACCAGTTTTATACATTGGAGGAAAAAAGTTTATATAAAAGCACTTGGTAGATATTGAAAGAGAGAACTATTAGAAAATATTCATTATGTACATAGAATTAAAGCTCAAAACAACTTCAAAACTTTTAGTAACCTAAAAATTATGAGAATACACTTAATTTAATAAAATAAAGGTATAAAAACCATTTACTTAAAGTTGTAATATTAGCAACTTTTCTCAAATGAAATTAGAAAATATACACGGGCTTGCACACCCACACAATCATTTCTAGAGTTTGTATCCAGTAATAAAAACATGAACAGGATTGGGAAAAAATAAAAAGTTAGCATTATGAGAAGGGTATAAGTGTTTGTGTAGGAAAATATCCTATAACCTGTATCTCTTATTAATTAAAATTATTAAATTCATTGGACATGGGGATAATGTACAAATATTAGTTACATTTCTCTTTACTACAAATACATATTTATTTGTTCTAATAATATCCTACAGAAAAAAATTCACAGATTTATTCTCAGACATTTAGGATTTCTTGGACTTATAACAAATTGTAGATTTTTAACTATATGTATTTGTAGTAAAGAGAAATATAACTAATATTTGTACATTATCCCTAAACAGCATTTTTGAAAAATCTATGTATTCTTACAAAATAGCCTTATCACCTTCAAGCATTCTCCATTACACTTAATTCATTTGTCAGAAATGAGATTCCATTCTTGGAAACATTTTTGAAACTCATCTGTTTGGATGGCTGACAGCACCTCCCTTGCTTGTTTTTTCTTCACCTCTCCTACTTTCTCAAATCACTGTCCTTTCATGGAGAACACAAAGAATTTGTACAGAGCCAGGTCAAGTGGTAAGGTGTGGGGGGCAATAGAGGCATGCTGATTTTTGCACAAAACTGGTACTGGATGGCTCTGTGAGCAGGTGCATTGTCGTGGGGGCAAAACCAGTCCCTCGCCTGCCACAAATCAGGCATTTATTTTTGTCAAACACTGTTCTGTAGTCTTTTCAGAACCTCTAAATTGAAAGTTTGGTTAGCAGTCTGACCTGGTGGAATGAACTCCAAATGCACTATGCCCCTCACATCAAAAAACAAATGAGCATAGGTTTTTTTTTGAGGGGGGGGTGTACCCTTTCATATATATAAGTATATTTTTCCAAAAATCATTTTATTGTGAATAATTACAGATATCACATCAATCCATAGTTCAATCTCATCAAGCAGTATTGTACAATTACTAGCACACTCAGTTTCAGAATATTTTGTTCCTTCTTAAAATCTTTGATATCAGCTCTCCTATACCCACTTCCTCATTTTATCTTCTTCTCCCTCCCCTGGGAATTCTTTTACTAATTGTTGTCCCTACAGGTTCATCAATGCTGGGTTTCATACACCAGAAACCAGAAAAATTATATAACCCAAATTCTGGAGCGCTACCTATAATGACATAATATATCACAGACAAAAGCCCAATATGTCAATAATCAAACAAACAAGCCGCCCCAACAGAAAATGCTGAAAACCATATTAGTCCCAATGTGTATCAAAGGGGAGATCAACTGACAAGATTTTAACTATTTAAGTCAGATTTATCATTTTAACCTCAAAAAGTTTCCTCTCCAATACTCTCTGATAGCCAGTTTATTCCTACTCCTTTTGTATAAATAAAGGAAAATCACTGCAGGCTTATTTTCTGTGTAGATCTCATAAATGTATCTTGGCCTTCCACTGTCATCCATACCCTTCTGCAAACCAGATTATCACAATTTACACTCTGATACTCTTCCATCCTTTGGCTTTGGATTATATGATTTACAATCCTTTGTCACTGATGTTGGTGTGCTTTTTCCATGTGCACTTAGTTCACATCTCACTTACAGGACTACTTGTTTGGAAATAAACCTTTAAGACACCAGATGCTATTCTATCTCATAGCCAGGCATCATCTAATCTTTTCACTACACTTTGCTACAGCACCTGAGTTCCCTTCTTGGGGGCAAGTATCAAGCATATTCTATAAGGATTGAATGGCTCCATATTAACAGCTATAGACACATATTATCGCTATTATAAGCACTTGGTTTAATGCAATTTTAAACAAAATCTTAACAAGGGAATTTATTTACATGAGAAAATTCTGAAGCTTATATCAACATTTTTAATGCAAGAAGATACAAGGCAACAATGAACGAAATAAATATGTTGTATAATTTTACTTTCAGATAAAAATGAAATGTAGTCCTGGCAGTATGGTTGGTCCAAGGATAAAAATAGATTAATAGGCCAGAAATAAAAAAGATCAAAATACACATGCATATATCTGACAAAGGACTTGTAATCAAAATATATTAATTATATTCACAAATTGATAAGAAAGCAAATAATTTTAAATAAGGAGATATTTAAATAGGTATTTTAAACTGATGGCAACAAAATGGCTAATAAACCTAGAAAGCAGGAAGTAAGCACCCCTTTAGGCTTGGGGTTTCACTGGTGCACGTGCCCCCAGCAGAAAGGCATACTCATGTATTCCAGGACACACATGTGGATTATCAGCAGTAGGACCCATAAACTCTGCAGCAACCCAATATGCTCAATTTGAAGAATACTCTAAAGCAATGGCTGTAAAAGAACTACTATTACACATATCAAAATAAATCCATTTACCAGATAAAACATGAGAAGAAATGTCATTTCATCATTGCACCATCTCTGTGAGTGCCCAGTTTGTGGATGGAAAGGGGAGCGGCAGTGAGTTAAGAGGGAGACTGACCATAGGCAAATACTAGTGGGAAGAACATGCTTGCCATTCCAATGCTTTATCATTTTTCTCAGGGGATACAGAAAATATAAGGCATATTTGTTGTTCAAATTACTAGGTTGTATTGTATGGAATTCCCATTTTTGTAGGCTAAAAAAAATGAGTATCAGAAATTCCACACAATTCAATCTACTACATCTTGAAATAATTAACAACTCCAAACAGCATGCACATGATCAATTGTCAAAATGAGTGACAAAGATAATAAGTGCTATGGACAGATAATAATTGCATCAACCCAGGATGAGCATAGAAAGAGCTGAGTTATCAATCTTTCCTCCGTGACTGTCTCCTTTACTTAACTTCTCCCTCAGGGTGGTACCAACATTTCAGTCATATGTTTCCACTTGAAGACCCAGCCATAATGCCAAAATGATGCGAACGGTTCAGAGTCAGCTAGTATTTTCTTCATTTGTACATGAGGTGACTATGAGTTGGTGGCTATGTAGAAGGCAGAAATTAAAACAGCATCAGCATAACTGGAAGCTGTAGGAATAGAGACAAAGGAACTTTATCCTATGTCATACCACAAAGACAGGAGAAGAGAAAGGGGGAAACGTGGTTAACTACCTTTTTGATATGATATTGTGGCATTTTTAAGAATATTAAATATCTATGTTTATTTACTTACAAGTTTTTTTTGATAAAAAAACACTTGGTCTGGAATAGAGATTCTTTAACAATTAATCCTTCCAAGGATCTAATATCTAAAATGAATAAATAAAAACAACTTTTGCATTAGCAGCAACAACAAAAATTCTAATAAACCCAGGGACAAGGGAATAACAAGTGAAATATAATCAATGGAAGGAAGGTTATAGGATGTCTACTGGGGCTTAATCAAGGGGAATGCAGCAGCAAGGAATTACTAAACCTGAAGGAAGACGGAACATGATGGCGGGACAAGAGGAAAGTAAAAAGAAATATAGGCAAGAACCATGAGGCAAAGGACATTTATAGAGGCTTAAATAGAAGCAGGTACATTTGTCAATACATATATAATGAGAGGGGAATAGAACTATGTACTCATACCTATATGTTAAGAATTATGGTTGCAGATGAACATTGGGCCTTAATTCAAATACTCCCTTAACGCAAGAACACTTTGTTCTAACAATCCAGCATTCTGTGATGCTCACCTTTCCACATGATTGCTGGAGACAAAATGAGTGCATAAGAAAATGCACTGAAGAAAACTGATGGTTTCTTTCCAGCTATCGAAAGATAAAGTACCTGGGGTTTTAAAGGCTTAAAGATAAACAAATGGCTATGTAGCTGAGAAGCAATAATGTCCATATGGAAGAAGCACATCAGCCTGTGTGACCATGAGGTATCAATGGGATCAGGTATCAGGCATCTAAGACCCAGAACAAAACTATACCCAAGGTGAATGGGGAAGGGGGCACATGGAGTGGAGACCCAATGCTCATCAGTAGACAACTGGTGTCCCCTTACAGAGTGGTCACAGGGAAGAGATGAGCCAGTCAGGGTGCAGTATAGCATTGATGAAACATAGAATTTTCCTCTAGTTCTTTGGTGCTTCCTTCACCCCACTATCATGACCTCAATTCTACCTTACAAATCAGATTAGACCAGAGCATGCACACTGCTACAGATGAGTCCGCAACACAGGGAATCCAGGATAGATAAATCCCTCAGGGCCAACAATGAGAGTAGAAATACCAGGAGGATTAGGGGAGGGTGCGGGGAGAAAGGAGGAAATAATCACAAGGATCAATCTAGAACCCCCTCCCAGGGGGACGAATAGCAGAAAAGTGGGTGAGGGGATGATGTAAGATATGGAAATAATAATCTATAAATTATCAAGGGTTTGTGAGGGAGGAGGGTTGGGGGAGGGAGGTTAAATAAATGGATAGCTAATATCAGGGTCTCAGAAGCGAATTCTTTGAAAATGATGATGGCAGCATATGTGCAAATGTACTTGACCCACTGGATGATTGTATGGATTGTGATAAGAGATGTAAATCCCCCAATAAAAGTATTTTAAGAAATTCTAATAAAAATGAGCAAAAATTTGAAAAGAAATTTCAGTAAAGATAATATGCAAAGAGCACATAAGCACAAAGCCCCTAAGAGGCTGGTCCCTTTCTTTCACTATTGTCATTGTTAGGCGTCATCGAGCTGATTCTGATTTGTGTCTACCACATATACAACAGAACCAAACGTTGCCATCCCCTGTGCCATTCTCACCATTGTTATGTTTGAACACGTTGTCAGAACCATTGTTCAGAACAGCCCCCCTAGTCTTCCTCTTGCTTGCCAAGCCTCTACTTTACAGATCAGGATGTGCTTTTCCAGGGACTGGTGTCTCCATAACATGTGCACAGTGTGTGGGAAGACTGGCCACCCCTGTTTCTAAGGTGGATTCTGGCTGTACTCCTTCTAAGGCTGATTTGTTTTATTCTTTTGGAATTCCACACAGTTAAATAATGTCTTCATTTCAGCCAACATCTCTCTGATGTCAGCAATTATATTTCCCTTTCCATATATTTCCTTAATGCTGTTTGAATTTCTAGCAGCTCACTGTCAAACATGTGCTGCAAATGTTTTAAAATCACTCCAGAAAAATTTCACATGCATATGATATTAATGATAATGTTCAATAATCCCTGCAGTATATTGTGTCACCTTTGAGGGGGGTTGGTGATAAGTATGGGTCTTTTTCAGTGAGCTGGCTTGGTAGATATTTCCCCCAATTTCTTGGCATTAACTTCTAATTGTTTCCAATGCTTTACTCATCTTTTTAATAGATGAGCGTGTTAATAGATTTCCATTAATAGTTTATTAATGGAATTCCAGATTAAATACTGGAATTTCGTTTTTCACTAATCCCTTTGTGTTATTCTGGGTACTTTAGAGAAACAAATCCACAGAAACTGGGTACTTTAGAGAAACAAATCCACAGAGAGAGTTTTATAGAAAGGGTAAGTGCACATCAAGAAAACATCTCAACCCAGTGCTGCCAAAGCCCACAAATCCAATGTTAATCCATATGTTTGACACCGATCCACAAAGTCCACCTCCATCTCACAAAACACACGCAATGATGCCAACTACAGGAGGAAAGCCAAGTCTGTGAACTGGTAAACATCTCAGCACTGGCAGGGGTTTCCACACAGGTGCTCTACCACCTAGGGCTGCATTGGGGTAGGTCCACGTGGCTTCTTCTCAGGGATGTCTTGAAGGAAGTAAGCCTTGCCAGCTAAAGCAGGGAACTTGCTAAGGCAGCTGCACCCTGGTCCGGCCATCAGAAAGCAAGAGAACATGAACTAGAAAGGCAAGGCTCACTGAGCCATTTATCTCTTCCCCCTCAATTAATCCCACATGTGTTTATCGGCCAGGTTGGCACAATAAACTAGCTACCTCACCCTTCATTGCAGTTGAACGTCTTCCTTCAATATTGTTGGTTGTTGAGCATATCCTACCTCTTGAGATGGTGGCATACTGACCAGTTATTCAGATACACTCATTCTGAGCATCCCTTCTGTCTTCAGTGGGTGCTTCCTGCTACATTCAGTATTTTGGGCACAGAATACATCAATATTTAAACCCAAGGTTTACATTTATTTATTTATTTCAGCTTGAATTGTGTGGAATATATCTTCCTTTTAAAAATTTCTAATGCCAGGCCTAGTCCCATCATTATAACACCTTTTTTATTCCCAAAACACTCTTCAAATTTTTCTGTTCAGCTCTTTACCTTCAGTATTTCTTTCCCTTGCTGTACCTAGTCTAGGTTCAAGAGCAATTTTCAGAGTCTTCTTTGACTTCCAATTTGATATTTTGTTTATTTATTTCCATTGTGAGATGGAAATCAAACCAAATGAGATACTACTTCATTTTCATTAGAATGCCCATGATAACAAAAAGGAGAGGATAAATAAAGGTTTTGAAATAGTTGTAGAGTAACTAAAATTAGTTTGAATGTAAAATGACTCAGGCTCTGTCGAGAATGTTTTGGCGCCCACAAAATATGAACACAGGAACTACCATATATAACCCAGAAATCCAACTCTTAGATATGCACCTAGAAGGAATAAAAATAGGAACACAAACAGAAGGCAAACTCCAATGTTCACTGAGGCTTTTGAACAATAACCCAAACATAGGAGCAACATTCCATCAACAGATGATTAGGAAGTATGTGGTACATGCACATATGGAATACTAACAATTATGAAGATGAAGTCCTGATGCATACCACAACACGGATGGGTCCCCAAACATCTTGCTATACAAAACAAGTCAGTCCCCAATGTGGAAATGCTCTAAATTCTCACTTGTGTGAAATAAGCAAGTTATAGAAAATGCAGCCTTCAGTTCTAGAGTTCAATATAAAAAGAAAACCAAAAATCCTCAGGACTACTCACTAGAAAATATCATGCTCAATAGAAAAAGAGTGAAATTCCCAAGGATTTTTATTTGCTTAGATCCACAATCAATGCTCATGAAGGCACGAGTAGAGAAGTCAAAGGACACATTGCACTGGGCAATTCTGATGCACAGGCTTCTAAGTGTTGAATAGCAAGGATTTCACTTTGAGGACTAAGATGCACCTAAATGAAGGAACGGTATTTTCAATCATCTCATATGCATGTGAATGTTGTATGATAAATAAAATAGATCCAAGAAGAATCTATGCATTTGAATTATGATGTTGGCAAAGATTATTGAAAGTACCATGGCTGTCAGAGAACAAATAAATGTGTCTTAGAAAAAATTACAGCAGGAATGTTTCTTGGAAATTAGGATGGCAAGACTTTGTCTCCTATACTTTGGAAATATTGTCAGAAGAGATCATTGTTATGGAACTCAGGAGGATGTATTGACACTGTCACTTCAGGGATCATCTCAGATATAACACTTATCAGGATGCCTCAGGACTTCACAGTGCTAGCTCTTTTGGACATAAGGTCACTGAGCCAGAACAAAGTCAATAACTAACAACAACATATAAAATTGAAATTATTCATGGTTATCAGGGGTAGGAGCAGAGGATAAAGACAGATTTTTAAAAAATTGAGCAGCATTATGTTTATGCTCGGCTTTCTACGCTCACAAAGTCGTGATAACCCATAGAGATCATTCTACCCTGTTCAGTAAGGTCACTATGAGTTGGAATCAGCTCAATGGCAGGGATTTAGAATTTTAGGGAGTTGAATGATTTGGAAAATGATACCAAGAGTGGATGATGATTGAAATAATTTAAACAATGTCTCAGAATTGTATATGTTGAAATAATCTCAATAATTATTGAGATAAGTATGTTTTGTTAGATGCATAAAAATATTAACCACAATTACATTTTCAAGAACAAACAAACAAAAATCCTTAGCTAACTGAGCAATTCTGGTGCTCGGGAAAACATTCAGGGCTAGAGGTTTACGTAGAAATAGACGCATTAGATTCTTACAAGCAATTCACTTGGTTTAAGATAGCTAGAACCCAAAATTGATTTCTGTTGACTTCAAACCAGAACCTCCAAATATTTCCATATTACAGTAAGGCTAAATGTTTACATTTCTATAGTGTTGCTTTTCTCTCAACCTATCCTTTTTAATGGAAATTCTGATAATTGTGTCCCCATCAGACACTGTATTGATGTTAAACACAGCTTGGACGTGGCTTCTTGGCATTCATCTCCCACATTGTGAAAGTGTGCACTGTCACAGAAGAACATGAGTGAACGTTTGTTTCCCCTTTCTCTTTGTTATGGAACATCTGCTATAGTCTTCTCCCACACCCGAGTTATTTTTATTTGCAGAAGTATTATCCTTGAAATGACAAGTAGTGACAATGAGTATTTCAAGTTTAGAATATTGAAATGCCAATAGTCCTTACCATTAAGTTATGATTTTAAAGCCATCTTTAGGATGCTAATGGTTATTAGTCATATGCCAAAATAATAATTCCTTCAAGTACAGGAGACTGAGGAACAGACAGTCTTATATTATATAGAACATTAACTAGAATACATTCTCCAATGTACAAGAGCAGCCGTCTTTTATACTGAATCACTGCAGACAGACAGCTGTGCATCTAGCATTTGTGACAAACAGAACTCAGATGGAAATTTATATTTTAAAGGAGAAAAAGGCATCAACATACATTCATCACTTGGGTGCGAGAACAATGCAGGCTTACAATATAGGTCTGAGCGAAAGAGAATCAGCTTATGAAAAATGATGAGCTTTTTCCCTCTGAAATACTTTCTGCAGTTGTCAGCACAGCATTTTTGCTGCCTTACATTCTTTCAGTCAGTGCAACTTTTTGATCATAAAGAAGTACCCTGGTGGTGGTTAAAGCATACTTCTGCTAACCCAAAGGTCAATGGTTTGAATCCACAAGCCCCTACAAGGGAAGAGAATGTTGCAATTTGCTCTATAGTCTTGGTAAACCTATGGAACCACTCTACTGTGCCCTATAGCTACTTCTGAGTTAAAAGTCATTCCATAGTAATGTGTTAAGTTTTTCTCATTTTATTCATGAATCCATTGAAATCTTCAGGTCACAAAGAAGACCCAGGAGTCCCCTCCCCTGCTTTTTAAAACCAAGTTAAGGGCAGTCCACTATATTGGAAATTCTCAATCTGAATCCTACAAACTAAAGTCATAAGAAAGATTTGGGGATAAAATGATAGTCAAAGTCAACAAAAATTGAAACAAACAAAGAAAGAAATGAAGCAAATTAGCCAAAATATGTTGTCTTGGAACTCTTGAAATGACATGTTAAAGCACAATGATCCATTTTATGAGTTTATGATAGTGGATAAGTTCCCATTTTTTGCATTTATCCAATGAATATATGTGCGAAAATAAACATGTGTAATACCATGAGAAAAAACATCCTTTACTATAGTTCCATAATTAAAATACAAGAAAACATTCATCCTTGATACCAATAACATTTTATCAATAGTAGTTGGTAATAAAATGAAAACAACATGAAAAATCAAATATAAAATATCGTTACATTCCTTTTCCTGAAGTGTCTACTACGCCAGGTTTTCCTATAGAAATTCATGTAACTAAGATCCTGTTGAAATGTAACTGCTTTTATAAGGCCATACTTTCAATATACTTTTTCTTATCACTGCTTGTTTTTTCTTCAAATTAAAAATCAATTGTTTATTTCTTGAAAGAAGCCAGGTCTTTTTCAAATCATTTTATTAGAGACTCATACAACTCTGATCCCAATCCATACATACATAAATTGTGTCTAGCACATTTGTACATTCATTGCCTTCATCATTCTCAAAACATTTGCTCTCCACTTAAGCCCCTGGTATCAGCTCCTCATTTTCCCCCTCCCTCCCTGCTCCCCCCACCCTCATTAACCCTTGAAAATAAATATATTATTATAATACTATAAATTATTATAATTGTAAATTATTATTTTGTCATATCTTGCCCTGTCCGACATCTCCCTTCACCCACTTTTCTGTTGTCCACGCCCCCAGGGAGGAGGTCATATGTAGATCCCTTGTAATCGGTTCCCCGTTTCCAACCTACTCTCCCTCTACATTCCCAGTATCACGACTCACACCACTAGTACTGAAGGGAATCATCTGCCCTGGATTCCCTGTGTTTCTAGTTCCTATTTGTACCAGTGTACATCCTCTTGTCTAACTAGACTTGCAAGGTAGAATTGGAATCATGGTAGTCGGGGGGGGGGGGTGCGGGGGGAAGGAAGCATTTAGGAACTTTAGGAAAGTTGTATATTTCATTGTTGCTACATGGTACCCTGACTAGTTCATCTCCTTCCCGATACTCTTTTGTAAGGGGATGTCCAGTGACCTACAAATGGGCTTTGGGTCTCCACCCTGCACTCCCCAACTCATTCACTATGATAAAATTATTTGTTCTGATGATGCCTGATACCTGATTCCTTCAACAACTCATGATCACATTGGCTGGTGTGCTTCTTCCATGTGGACTTTGTGGCTTCTGAACTAGATGGCCGATTGCTTTCTTTCAAGCCTTTAAGACCCCAGATGCTATATCTTTTGTTAGCTGGGCACCATCAGCTTTCTTCGCCACATTTGCTTATGCACCCATTTGTCTTCAGCAATAGTATCATGGAGGTGAGCATACAATGTTATGATTTTTTTGTTCTTTGATGCCTGATAACTGATCCCTTCAGCACCCCATGATCGCACCGGCTGGTGTGCTTCTTCCATGTGGGCTTTGTTGCTTCTGAGCTAGATGGTCGCTTGTTTACCTTCAAGCCTTTAAGACCCCAGATGCTATATCTTTTGATAGCCGGGCACTATCAGCTATATTTACCACATTTGCTTATTTACCTGCTTTGTCTTCAGCGGTTGTGTTGGGAAAGTGAGCATCATAGAATGCCAATTTAATAGAAGAAAGTATTCTTGCATTGAGGGAGTACTTGAGTGGAGCCTCAATGTCCTTCTGCTAAATACTAGTACTAAACCTATAAATATATGCACATAGATCTGTTTCCCCATCCTCATATATAATTATATTTCCATATGTCCATGCCTTTATTTAGAGCTCTATAAATGCCCTTTGCCTCCAAGCTGAAAGAAGCCAGGTCTTATTGCCATTTTATTATGTATTTTGTATAACTTTGCTCTCAGAGAGATATTTTTCTATTCTTATGGAAAGTTAAATATTAAATGAAACAGGAAACATTGAAACAATGTAAATGATAATTAGCCAGAGGATTTAAGTATTTAAATGTGATAATGAAACAAAATAATTAAATATTTAGTTGAAATTTAATATAATATCAAGGTATAAAGAGGTTTCCTAAGCATACCAATAAAGATTGATTTATAAATGAAAATATTAATTTGACTAAACATATTATTTTTTCAGTTAAAATACCTTAAGTTAAACAACAGTTATAATGGAATATATTCATCCGGGCATGCAAATATATTGTTATTGTAAGAAGACTAGGCTGTAGGTCATGACAGCCCAATGTGTAACATAATAGAAATACTGTCGGCCCTTCATGCTGCTTACATTTTGTTACAGTTGAGGCCATTGTTGCAGCTTCCTAGCCAATCCATCTCGGTGATGGTGTATCTAAACCTGATGTCCTCCTCCAAAAAGGCATCTCTGATGATGCAGTCCAGTTGTTAGAAGAATGCTTGCCATCCTAGCTTCCGCTAATAAACACTACCGTACTTCCTCAAGATAGTTTTGCTATTTCTTCTGTCTATACAGTATTTTTTGCCAACACCAGCTTCCAAATATCCCAATGTTTCTGTATTCTACCCTTTAGTCTTGTCCAGCACTTGAACACAGCGTTCAGAGACAAAAGAAAAGACTATGTATGGCTTCAGACAGGTGCATCTTAGTCATCAAAGCAACATATTAAAAATATATATTTTCAAGAAGTTTGCTACAGGCCTGCTCAGTGCCATTTAGTTTCTTGATCACTACTTCCATGAACATGAATTGTTTATTCAAGAAAAACAAAATCTATAACAACTTTAATTTTCTCATCAATTATTATGGGACTCTGTTGTTCCAGTTGAAAGGATTTTAATTTTCATGATGTCCAGATGATGTAATCCATACTGGAGGCTGTAGTTGTTAGGAGCCATCAAGTCAGTTCCAATCATAATGACTCTGCATAAAAGAATGAGGCACTGCATGGTCCTGCACCATCTTTACAATTGTTCTTATGCCTGAGCCCATTGTTGCAGCCGGTGTCAGTGCATCTTCTTGAAGGCCTCCCTCTTTCATGCTGCCTCTCCACTCTACCAAGCATGATGTTCTTCTCCAGGAACTTGTCCCCTGGAAAAAATGTCCAATACATACAAAGCATTTATGATAAAGTCTTGCCATCTTTGCCTATAAGGAGCACTCTGGCTGAACTTCTTCTGAGACAGATTGATTTGTCATTTTAGCAGGTCGTGGTATTTTCAATATTCCTCTACATCACTGATATTTGAATGCATTGGATATTTCTTCAGTCTTTTGATTCCATGTCCAACTTTCACATCCATGTGAGGCAACTGAAAATGCCATGGCTTGGTTCAAGTTCACCTTAGTCCTCAAAGTAATATCTTTGATTTCCAATACTCTAAAGAGGTTTTGTGCATCAGATTTACCTAACACAATAGGTCTTTTGATCTCTCGACTGATGCTTCCCTGAGAAGTGATTGCGGAGACAAGCAAGAAAAATCCTTGACGACTTCAACCGTTTCTCCACTTCTCATGATGTCGCTTGTGGGTCTAGTTGTGAGGACTTTGGTCTTCTTTAGATTGAGTTCTGATCCATACTGAAGGCTGATGTCCGTGATCTTCATCAACAAGTGCTTCAGCAAGCAAGGTTGTGTCTGTCATCTGCATGTCTCAGACGGTTAATAAGTCTTCCTCCAAACCTGATGCAACATTTTTTTCCAACTATCTGGGATTCTCTGATGATTTTCTCAGCATACAGATAGAACAAATATGCTAAGGGGATAAAACCCTGATGCAAGCCTTTCTTGACTTTAGTCCATGCGTTATTCTCTTGTTCTGTTTTCACAACTGCCTCTCGATCCACGCACAAGTTCCTAATGAGCATAATTAGATGTTCTGGAATTCCTACTCTTCTCCTGGTTACCTGTGATGCACACATCAAATGCCATCCACTTCAGAGGGGGATTATAATTGGGGCTGCTAACAAGTAATCTGAACCAATTCAGTTGCTCCCATAATTGCATACCACGTTGGGAATCCAAAGGGGCAGTTCTATTTGGTCTGCAGAATGGCTATGAATTATAATTGACTCTTTGGTAGTGAGTTTGAGTATTGAACCATTGAAACCATTATGAATGGAGTATTCCATTGATAGCTATAGTGCCAGAAGATGAGCCCTTCAGATTGGAATACACTCCAAATTCGACTGCTTCCTCAACTCGAGTCAACATTAATGACATGGTTGGAGTGGAGCTCTCAGGACCTTCCTTTACTGTTGGAGCATGACCCAAATGAGAAGAAACAGTTGACACTATCAATTATTAACTGAATGTACAAAATATGATTCTACTAAATTTGGAAGTTGAGGTAGTTAGTTTATTATGCCAACCTGGCTGGTAAACACATGTGGGGTTAATAGAAGGGCAGAAGGATAAATGGCTTGGTGAGCCTCACCTTTCTAGGTCTCTTGCTTTCTGACCAGGGTGCAGCTACCGTAGCCAATTCCCTTCTTCAGCTAGCAAGGCTCACTTCCTGTGAGACATCACTGAGAAGAAGCCACAGGGACCTAACACGATGGAGCCCTGGGTGCTGGAGCAGCCGTGTGGAGACCCCTGCTAGCATTGAGATGCTACACATTCACTGATTCTGCCTTCCTCCTGCAGTTGGCATCATTGCGTCTGTTTTGTGAGATGGAGGAGGACTTTGTGGATAGGTGTCGGTCATATGGGTTAATGTTGGACTTGTGGACTTGGGCCTGGGTTGGGATGTTTTCTGGATGTGCCCTTAACCTTTATATAAAACTGTCTCTTATACATGCGTTTCTGTGGATTTGCTTCTCTAAAGGACCCAGACTAACATAGAAGTCATCAAAAGTGAAATTGAACACATATAGTTTGATATTGCAGGTATTCATGAGCTGAAATGGACAACTACTGGTCATTTAAAGTCAGACAATCATATTGTTTTCTACGCTGGAAGTGACAAATACAAGAAGAATGGTGTTTCGGTCATAGTAAAAAAGAAACACTTTAAGACCTATCTTAAAGACCAGTAATACTCATACTAGATAATATCTATACACATAAAATAAAAATCAGTTTGTATAAACATTATTCAAATTTATACACCAATCATTAGAGATGGTGAAGAAGGAACTGAAGAATTCTACCAAATTACAATCTGAAATTGATGAAACATGTAATAAAAATGCCCTGATAAGAAGAGCTGACTGGATACAAAAGTTGGAAATAATGTGGAATAATGTGGAAGGACCGATATTTGGAAAATCTGTTCATGTTATTAGAAATTACATGGTAGAATTGTTTAGGACCAATGAGTTTTCCATTGAAAATAGTTTCTCAACAGTATGACTATTCACAAATGCCTGGCCAGATGGCATACATAGGAATCAAACTGATTCATTTATGGGATAATAGAGATAATAGAGAAGCTCAATATTGTCAGCCAAAAGAAGGCCAAGGGATCAATCACTGTGAAACAGACCATCAATTGCTCATATGTAAATTCTGACCAAAATTGAAGGAAAGAGAAAGATGGCTACCAGAGTCAAACAGAACCCCCGTTCATTCACATAACATATCAAGAACAAATTTAGGACATAGAAAACTAAGAACTGGGAATCGAATGAGTTGTGTAATGACATCAAGAATACTATGCTTTGAGAAAGCAAGAGGTCATTTTAAAAGACAGGAAAGGATTAAAGGACCTAAATGTTCGCATTTTCCGAAGTCTTTATGAGTAGTAGTAGGACTTATGTTTTCTTGCTCTGATAAAAGTTCCTTAATTTGATGTTATTGACATAAAATTTGTGACACTTTTCCTGTCTCTGGTAAAGTTTGCCCATCAATGTGTACTTAGAAACATAATTGTGAGGCAAATTAATGTGTGTAAGTACAATTAGTTACATGTACTACATTCAAACTTTGAGAAAATATATATATTCATAGACAAATTATCTCTTCCCAAATGCACTTATATCTTAATTGAAAATAATTTAATATATTCTTAGTGCTTTCAATAATCTATGACTTAAACAAAACAAAGCAAAAAACCCCCAAGGGTCAGTATAGTAGAGTTGATGCTGATTGAGAGCCGCTCCATAGGATAGAGCAGAACTGTCAAGCTGCCAAGGCTCCTTGACTATGTACTAGAGAGTGGAAATTAAGATTCTATCATGATGGTGCTCTTTGCTGATTGAAATGACTTCATCTTCCAAAATCCTATAATCTAGACATTTCACTACTTCAAACTAACCCTCCAACCAATAAAACTCTAGTATAGATTACATAATACATAATACGTAATCAATTTCTCATCACATGTATTTATTATTATCAGCAAATCTTCAGATGCCTGGCTAACCTTAACATGTTTGTAATATCTACTATTAATACCATGAACCCATATTGAACACAATTGACTTGCTGGGATTTATGCCCTTATCCATTTACCCATTGAGAGAAATAACTTTTAAAATAAGGAGGAGGAAAACATGTCTAGAAAACCTTAAATTACATTTAAAGAAAGAAAGTTCCCCTTGAAGAAAGAATTGTCTTCACATAATGCTCCATGCAGCACACTCAGGTCAGATATAAGGTGCGATACTTTTGGTACCTCCTGCAGATTCCTAGGAAACTAAATGAAATATTTTCTCCCTAAGGAAGTGTTATTGTTCTTCCAGCAAAATATAAATTAGCACCCTTCTTGCTATAAGAGAACTCATGCTACTAGAGACACCATTTCAAATACACCTTAACCATGTCAATTCTACCAAACGAAAGTGAGGTGTGTTCTCGACTCCTCTATTACCAAACACCAAACATATTTGGGTGGCTAACTATTTTATTGATAAAATTACATTCTCATATATTCTGAAATTAAAGGAATATGATAATACAAGGGAAGAATATGATAAGGATAGTGAACTATTATTTATTAAAAAACTGAAATATTCTCAAAAATTACATAATCACTGGCTTACCACATTGGGCAAAATATTCAGTCTGATATGTCAAAGTGTCTTAGTTGGCTGTGTTATTCTCTTCACTAACACATAAATAATCGATCTTTCCCTTTTGATATGACTTTTGTGTCATCAATTTCATTGGCATTAGTTTCTCAATTGTAGAACCGTTGTTCTGATTAATTGAACAAATAGGCAGAGAGACAATTGTGTGCTTGTAGTATTCAGGGCACTGTTAGAAGTAAATGAAGGTGATGTCGGCTTTGACCTAGCACTCAGCCTCTCAGAATGCTTGCCAATATGATAAAATTTCAGGTGCATCTTTAGTGAAGGATGGAACTAAGGTTTTCCCTATCAAGCCGAGCAGCACAGAACAGAATTATGTGCTCTGTTCATCTTGACAACCTCAGGGCTCTGCTCAGTGACAGCTGTCGTCTAGTAGGTGATAGTAGGTATGTGTCAGGAGGGCTACTGCAGCATGTCCTTAGGAATTAGTCCCTGGGCCTGATAATTCAAGGAGTTGTCCTGAAATTTAAAGATGATTATAAAATGTCTACGGTAACTTAACAAGAATATAGGCTACTTAGAATTATTTCAAATTCCAAGAGAGGACATAGATGAAAGATTATTAAAATAAAAGTGTGTCAGAGTTCTAATTAGAAGCCAGGGATGATGAGTGATTGAAGAAATAATTCATAAAGAAGGAAAAAAATGAGAAGCATGAAGCGAGAGAAGCAACTTTAGAATTTAGCCAAAATCCAAGGCCTAAGCCAAATCTCTGTCTTTCTCTCTCTCTCTCTCTCTCTCCCACTATGATAATTACATAATCTGGTGTCAATCTGGGACTTGAGAGGATTAAGAGTGAAGGGGTGGAGTCTGGGCTGTCAATCTGATCATAGCCAGTGAGGCCTCTGTGTGGTCATGACCTTCCCCTGAGGAGTCTGGGAATTCCCGCATTTTTTCCACCTCTCTTTCTCTGCTCCTACCCTGGGAGACATTGCATCTGACATGACACATGGAAGACTCTACTAACAAAGCTGATTCCTTGTGAGACATCCCTTAAGAGAAGCCACATGGACCTACCCTGATGCAGCCCTGGTGCTGAAGAAGTCATGGGTAGACCCCTTCCAGAGCTGAGATGCTTACAATGTCACTGGATCCAAAGATTTTCTACCCACTGGCCTGTGATTGCCCTGTATTCAACATCATTGCATGTGTTTTGTGAGTCTGAAGAGGACTTTATAGATTGGTATTAGACATACGGGCTTGGACTGGACTGGCTTGGGATGTCTTCTTAATGTACAATTATCCTTTATATAAAACTGTCTCTTATACACACATAAGTGTCGATGCATTTGTTTCTCTGGTCTATCCAGACAAACACACACACACACATACACACACAAACACACACACACACAAACACACACACACACACAACTTATGTTCCCATACTAAAGACTTTGGTTTGTTCCCATACCAAACACACTTAGCTCTGTGATGTCATTAGGCTTATTTCTCTCATTATTCACAAACTTCCAGGAAAAGTCTGACCCATGGTGCCATCTTAAAGGATTAACCCTCTTACCTTGGAAATAGGAGCCCAAGGCAAAATGAGTTGTGGAAACCAAAAATTAGATTGAGTTAGGAGGTTCAAGAAAATAAAATCCTACATAGTCCTACCAAGACTTATATATGAAAAGGCATTATTACTCCAAACTAAGCAGGTGACAGCATAATGGCAAAAACCTAAGTTCTTCCATATGAGAATTTGTGTACCTATAAACCTATTCAAACATTGGTTGCCCTCAGATTGATTCCAAGTGATAGTGACCTGGTATAATAACAAATAAATTAGTAATACAGTAATACTATCAGAATTGAGAGATAAGTGTGTTTTTAGGAAAGAGCTAGCTGTCAGATTTGGATGAAGGAGGAGGCTCGAGTGGAGAAGACAATTGAGAGCAGTACAAATGTAGTGAGAGAAAGTGGGAAGATTGAGATTGCCTGCCAGCACTAGAATCAGAGGCATGACTTTGGGGGTTGACAGAGCTGAATGGGACCCACCTTGCATTACTCTGTTCAGAAGCCACTAACAGAACAATGACACATATTTGCTTTCTGAAGGGAACTAGGTGATAAAATATCTGAAAAATTATTTCCTTAACAGCTCCCTTAATGAGCTCTTATCAAACTCGACTTCTGTAGATTGAATCATTTTCAGATCATTGTGGTTGAAGAAACCACAGGTGACATTTCAGACAAAGAATTGAGTCTAGAGAAAGCTTAAATAAAGAGGGTTGCTGTAGTGGGCATTTCTTTGAGCTAGGGTAACAATGACATAGCATGAAGGTGAGGGTGAGATTCCTCATATAAAAGTATCATCCTCCAACATGGAAAAAAAAAGAAGTATCGACCCATTGCAGAGGTTCTCAACCTTCCTAATGCAGTTTAATACAGTTCCTCATGTGGTCACCTTCCAACCATAAAATAATTTAATTCCTACTTCATAATTGTAATTTTGCTACTGCTATGGATTGGGTGAACCCTGTGAAAGGGTCCTTTGGCCCCCATAGGGGTCGTGACCCACAGGTTGAGAACCACTGTCTTATTGCTTGGACGAAAGAAGGAGAGGTCACGATCCAAATAAAAGTTCATTTTTTCAGACACTTGCCACTGCACCTGTCCATTCTCTGCTGGCTGGTGCAATCCAGTGGTGAGCTGAGAGTAAACCCCAGCTTAGAAAACACGGTTGTTCTTCATGTGGATTATTCTGTGCCGAAAGCACGGGGACAGTAAAAAAAAAAGTTCATTTTTAATTTTGGTCACTACTTTGAAACTAGCATCTATGGCTACATAAGCAAAAGCTCAAAAACATATAAGCAAGCCAACGCCATTGAATCAATTCTGACTCATTGTAAGCCTCTAGGGCTAGGAATGGCATCTTTGGGTTTCTGACTTTAAACCTTTATGAGAGCAAACAGTGTTGTCTTTTTCCATTGGAGAGACTGGTGGGTTCTATCCAGCTCAGGATTACAGAAGTCATAATCTGATAGTGGAAACAAGACCTAGGAGAGGACTCATCTCAGTGATACCAAAATCCATCAGTAATCTGACTTTTAATTAAAATGGTCAAAGATGATAGCAAGCAACTATATTTTCATGAGAAGTAATAATTATATTTTCATGAGAAGCAATAAATAGAGAAGAGAATTGATATACTAAAAATATAATTGGCCAAAGCTAAAAGACGAACTGCAAGACATCACAAACCAAACCAAACACAAACACTGCCATGGTGTCTCTGCTCACCACAGCGACCCTGTGGAACCGGACTATCCTCTTTGTGGAAGCAGATGGGTGCAAAGTTCCAGCCTTTCAACTAGCAACCCCATGCCGAATCCCTTACATGACCAAGCCTCTGAGCATCAAAATAGTTAAACATTCCACACTAACATAAACCCATTACCTAAAAAGCAACCGTTTATCATTAAAAATATTATCATTTCATTTTCTCCACACATAGCCTTCAGTGACATCATAACGGCACCAATGTAATCCATCAGCCCCATGGCTGCCTCGTATCTACATATGCTACAAATTTGAGTTTCATCTCTGAAAGCTAGGATTCTTGAATACACTTCTAAATTTAGACCCCAATTAATTCAATCCACCAGTGAGGCGGGTCACATTTTAGGCAGGGAGAGTGGCTACAAGCAAGGCGACCTCGTCAGGACTCAGTCCAGCACTGACTACAGCCTGACACCTGTGTTCATGTTCTCAGGTTGATTAATGAGCTGTCACTTTATTTGTTGACTGGTGAATTATTTATACTTATAAACTGCTAAATAATTTAAAGCTGATATCTTAAATTACAGCTGAGAGTGACAAGGGGAAAGTGGCATAAAACTCCAACTGGAGATCAATATCCTTGTTCTCAGGGCACTTTAAAACACAATTTCTGCTGACTGTTCTCTGAAAACAAAAATAGAAAAGTAAAAGGGTGTTGATTCTGTATAACATGTTATAATGAGTGACATGTCGCTACAGTCAAAGAGGAACTTGCTTCCAACCAAGGCAAACTTGACAAGACTCTGAAGGGCACTTAAATTTCTTAGGAAATAATAAACTTTTAAGTCAAAGTTTAATTACAAAATTCAAATTCACTGTAAGTTGTAAGCTCTGCCTGAGAGCAGCTTACTGGGGTTTGTGGCCGCAGACGATCCTAGCACCTAGCTATGTTTACCTGTGCCTGTTCTAGCCAAGAAAGAGTCCAGGTGGTCTGCAGGGCTTAAGCACTCAGGTACTAAGGGCAAGGCAGGTGGGCCAAGCCCCCCAGCCAGGTCCAAGGAGCAATATGAAACTGTCTGCTTCCTTATAGATTTACAACCTTAGAAATCCTGTGGAGCAGTTTTATTTTGCCCTTTACTGCCATAAAAAGTCAGAATTGACTCATTGGCAATGGGTTTTTAGGAATGGACTAGATAGCAACCAGAACAATAAAAGAAACAAAACAAAATATTGCATCAATGTTTGCTTCCTGTTTATGTTAGCGTAGGAGCAGTTTAGAAAGAGAATGTATTAGTGTCATTCAGGGTGGGGTAGGACTGTCAAGTGATCATGCCAGACGATGCACATTGAGAACAGAAGGAAAAACAACTTGAAGTTGGGTCTGTGAGCTGATGACAATTCTTAATCTCTTACTGATGGCACAAGGGCAGTTCAGAATGACTGAACAACATGAAGAAATGTATCTAAAACACGGTCATGGTATTGAACTCAAGGAAACTAAGTGGATGTTTATGGAACGTGGAGTGCCATTGAGTTGGCTCCAGCCCATAGCAAACCTCGGCACCAAAGAACGAAACCCTGCACAGGCCTGGGCTATCAGTACATTTGTGCCTACGCTTCTGCCCGCCGACCCAGCCACTCTGTCGGTCCAGCTCCTTGAGGGTCTCCTCTTATTTGCTACCCTTTTACTTTATCAAACATGACACACTTCTCTAGGGATTGGTATTTCCTGATAATATGACATATATATATATATATATATATATATATATATATATATACTGGTGCAGATTAAAAACTTAAGTGACTGGATATTCTTTACAAAACAATTAAGGGTGGATATAGAACAAATCCTTCAATAATGCTGATTCACTAAAACATAACTAAATTACCATGTCATTAAAAAGTACCAAAACAAAGAAATAAATGAACTCCAAACATCCCATCCAATCAGTGCTGAATCATAGTAACTCATTACAGAGCACTGAATATGAAAATAGCAGATTTCCAATTATTAGGCACTCTCAAAACAAGAGAATTGAAACAAAGTCCATTGACTTCCAAATTCACAACATGGGATATTAGTTATGGGCTTCTTCTCACTGTAGGGTGTTAAAACCTTAAGTCTAAGGAACTATTTCAGTTATTTTGATGTGCTACTGGTGTGCTTAAAGTCAAGTCCCGTTTGATTACTTGGGTTTCCAAATTGGGTCTGTTTGGTGGGGCTATGAAGGATATCATGTACCTGAGAAGAGCAAAGTTTAAAGTCTGCTTGTCTAGCACACAGCCTGGGTTATCAAGGGCTGGATAGAAATTCAGTCACGAGTGCCTGATTAGGAACAGAGTACAGGATGTAGTCTCCTATAGAGGATCTATATAAGTAATGCAAAGCATTTTATATCCAAAGGCAGGTTGCCCCTCCTGGTTTAACCACCAACAGAGGTGAATTCATATAATGTGAGTAAAAAAAAAAAAATTGTGTTTAGTAGCTCAATGTGCAACCAATTATGCCAACAACAGAATTCTTAATTTTTTAAGTTTCCTGAAGTAGATTATTATTTTTATTGCAGTGGCATTCGCATAACATAACATTAACCATTTGGAAGGGTACAATTTATTGGCATTTAGTACATGTAAAATATTGTTCATATCTATTTAGCACCAGATAATTTTTATCACTTAAAAACTCTAATATCTCCATTCATACATTTTGCCAAATACCTAGCTGTTTTCTGTCTCTACAGATTGAGTGTTTTGGATAATCCAAAACCCACGGCCATCAATTCTGACTTGTACTGACCTGATGGCTTTCCAAACCATCTCATTGATGGGAGCAGACGCCCTCCTAGTTTTCCCTGGGAGAGCTTGCTGGGGTTTCAGCTGCCAATCTGGATGAGAGCAGGCCAATTCCTATGCCATCCGACTGTGAGCAGACCAGGTGTTAACCCATCACCCCAGCAAAACCCTTTGCCATGGACTCATAGAGACCCTGTAAGACGAAGCGGACCAACACTTTGAGTATCTGAGAATTTAAATCTTTACAACAGTGTTCAGTCTTTTTTTCTTCCCTCAGTGGGATCCCACTTCTGATCTTGTGGCTAGTAGTTCAATTGTTCTCCCACAGGGCTGCCAGGGCGTCTTCTCCTGACACACACGGCCACATAACTCACAACATGCTTTCTTTCACTTGTCATAATCCTTTTGTGTGCTGTCCTTATAGCATGTATCAGTACTTAATTTATTCTGTGCTTCATTCGTTTTAAATGTGCTACATTTTATTTATCTATTATTTAATTAATGGGTATTTTTTCTTTCCATTTTGGACAATTGTGAAAAATTCTGCAGTAAAAAGATTTATAAAATATTTGTGAGTATCTATTATCGATCATTTTAGACAAAGAGCTAAGAATGGAATTGCTAGATCATATGCAATTTGGGTGCAAGAATGGTGCAAAAAATGAAACATAATGGCTGGAAAGGTGTCAGCTCACACCTACCCAGAAGCACCTTGGAAAACAGGCCTAGTGATGGACCTGCTGAACGTTGGAAGGGACTCACAGGCAACTAACGACCCAGACATCTTGTCTTTCCCTTTTAAGGAAACCATCAAGCAGTTCTCCACAATGACTTCATAATTTTACATTCTCAATAATTGCATAACTCTTATAGTGAGTGGCTGATAACTAACTTATTATTGCATGTTCTGTTCTGAAATTGTCTGTTTTAAATGCATTTGCCTAAATTTGGATAGGTCTAAATCCTCAATGATAAATTGTTTCTCAGGAGTAGAAAAAATATACCTTCTTTGTTTTATAATAGATATTGTTCAAATGGATATTAACAGATAAAAAAGTATGAGTGAATCCTTAGGCCTATGAATTATTTATTATAGGCTAGAGGAAGTCCTTATATTTTTATGTATTTTCAAGACTGCCTCATCATATTCCTTTACCAATGCTCAATGTCACTTAACTGTTTAGAGAAGGTTTATAACTACTGCAATAAAATAATGATTGTACAAACCTATTCCTGATTTTTCATTTTCTCTTTGCAGCATTTTGAATAGACATCTAATGTCATTCTGACTAAGATAAAGGTGAAATTCTGCAGGCACTAAGTCCTAAGCAAGTTCATCTCTTCTCCCTGGATTTCATAGAATTGCTTAGTAACACAATTATATTCCGTTTCCAAAATTAGATATAATCATCTCCATCCTTGAAAAGGTTAATAGACACTTAAAAACAAGGCAAGTGATTGAGTAGGTTTCTAAATTTGTGTTACTAAGATCAAATTACTTGACTCACTGTTGCTATACAAGGTAGTACCACAAAAACCAAAACCAGAACTTTTTACCCCAAAGATATGTATTTAAATATTTTTTTACAAAGCCACCTTATCACCTTCAAAGTACTCTCCATTACACTTAATACATTTCTCAAATCTGTCATTCCATTCTTGGGAACATTTTTCAAACTCAGCTGTTTGGATGGCTGGCAGCACCTCCTTCATTTATGTTTTTCTTCACCTCTTCAGCATTGTCAAATCGCTGTCTTCTCAAGTCCATCTTCGTTCAAAGAAACAAAAAGAAGATGCATGGAGTGAGGACAGGTGAGTAAGGTATGTGGGGCCAGGGAAGCATGCTGTTTTTTGCCCAAAACAGAAGCCTGGATGACTGCACTAGGAGGTGCATTGTGTGGTGGCAAACCAGTCCCCTGTCTGCCACAAATCAGGCCTTTTTTTGCACATTGTTATGCAGTCTTTTCAGAACTTCTAAATGGAGAGCTTGATTAACAGTCAGATCTGTTGCAATGAACTCCAAATGCACTATGAGTCAACATTTCATCCGTTTGGGAAGTTGATGGACGTCCAATCAACATTTCAGCTCTTTTGAAATGAGAAAACCACTTGTACATTTGAGTTTTTCCCAAAGTGCTGTCCTTGTAAGATGTATTCAACATCACAACTGTTTCTGAGGCATTTTTTCTGAGCAGGAAACAAAATTTCACAGCCACATGCTATTCTCTTAAATTGGCCATCACAAAAATGAGGTTCAAGTGAATCTGCTTTTACCGAAAAATTTACTGTGACCAGAGAGAACCTTTCCAGACAATGCCACTGAGTGCACTAACTCCAAGTGAGTTGCTCAATGCTCACGTACAGAAAAAAATGCATACCATGAAAGCTCTACTCCACTTATTTTAGGGGTGCCCCCTTGTATATTCCAAAATATTGAAGCATTTTCCATTTTAATGTCATATTTACTGCATTCATGCTGACTCTTACACAATTTTGCCCAAGCAACACATCTACTATCAACTCTATTTTTAATAAACAATTTATTTGACTGAGTCTAACTTTGTAGATACGTACTCATTGCTATCAGATTCATTCTGACTCAGCATTCTTGTAGGACACACCAGCACTGCCCACCAGGGCTTCCTGGACTGCAATTTGTGCAGACACAGTCTGCTACATCAGTCCCCCATGGCAGGTTCTAATTGCTGACTTTTTGGTTAGCAGCCAAGTACTGCATCACCGCTGTGGAGTGCAGGTTTTGTGGACAGATCCTAAATCCAAAATCAAACCCACTGCTAGAGAGCTGATTCTGACTCATAGTATTTCTATATTGTAAATCTTTATGGAAATAGATAGCCTCATCTCTTTCCTGTGAAATAGCTGGTAGGTTTGGACCACCAGTCATGCTATTAACAGTTCGACACATACTCTACGATGCCAACATGGCTTCTCTGTGGACAGACAGGTATTTAACATGTGCAAAATAAAACTCACATTTTGCCTCTAATTTGACTTCTTCCCTTAAATTTTTTACCACATCAATAATGGGCCGTTATTCATACAGTTATTCCGTTATCAGTTTTCTTGTCAATTTTAAGAACTCCCACTGACTTTCTTTGCAGGTACGTACATCATCCGGACTCGGATTTTAATGCTACTGCAACCAACAATTGCTCTAAATTTTCCATGCAAAGGTCAGCAAGCTTTGCCTTTGCATAAAATAGCTTAGACCATTTCCTCTTTGTCCTCCTGAACAAACACACCCAAGGACCCTTCAAATAACAAAATAGGTAGTAAAGGAGAAGGTCTGGATTGGAGAAATAGCATAAGGGCAGAATATTTTGGGCCTTCCCAATCAACCAAAGGTGACTCAGTCCTAGATACACTCATTCTACCTGTGGACGGAACTGGAAAGCTCTGACAGCTTCAAACAAGCTTACATCACTGACAAGGGTGATCTCTGAAGAACTCCCCCAATAATAAGCAGTCAAGGGGAAAATGTTTGTCTTCACCACGGGGCTAGGGATTCCTCTCCCCAAAGACATGTGCAGTATTTACTTATAACAGAGGTGGGTTAAAACGAAAGGTACCATATGTAACGACAGGCCCCGTGGGCAAGGAATCCCCTTTGTGTACACAGGCCTCAGTGTCTCCTCCCCTGCCTACTTATAGCAAAAAGAGCAAGGGTTCCTTCTAAACAAATATCTAGTTTGTAAAGCGCTGCCTGTTTGACCCACCAGGCCGACGGAATAATGTAAAAACAAGTGCTCAGTTGCGGAGAGCTCCATGCCGCCGTGGTTCTGATCCTGTACTTCTCCTATAGGAATTGCCAGGCCTGGGTCACCGTGCCATAATTAGGTGCCAGGTTTAAGAAGTCTCTGTCTAGGCAAGTCACTGACTCCCCAACTGAGCAACGTGAGCAGCTAAGTTCCTTCTATCCTCTTAGGCAACAGCCTCACGGAACCTTCAGGATTCCGGCTGTACTAGACAAAGAACACAATACAAAATGATACCAGGCAAATGGAAAATTAAAATGCTAGGGAGACCTGTTTTCCCTGTGGTGCAGGGTCATCGGCGGTCCAGATCTTCTTACCCCTCCTCCTCTGGTCCGAGCCCCTGATCGTGTCCAGCTATGCTTCAGTCTGGCCAGTGCCACCTCCCTCTTTAATCTCCTCCCCATCCCCCCAAGAAACAGGCTCAGGTTAGATGTAGCAAAAAGGCAAAGCAGAAGAGGAAGATCATCAAAAACAGGACTTTGGTCTGAAAAATAAGAAAGTTGTTTATAAAGGCTGTTGCAATTTCATCAACAAATTCCACTTCAGGTAGGATAACAAGAAGCTGAAAAGAAATAGAAGATATATGGCAAGAAGAGCGAATTTCAGGAACCAAAGGAACTAGTCCAACCTGTATTGAGTGCTAAAAATACAGAAATACAGGCGCAGATCCCAAATCCATGGTACGTGCATTCTTCAAACTAGGCCTGTAGCAGTTAGGTGTAAGTTCTCTCATGGCTTGACGTTGGAGAGAAAATGTGAAAAGCAACAGATTTGCCTTGATGCAAAAGATGGAAAACTTTATGAGAAAACACAGGATGGAGCCATGAACAAGAAGTGCGACGAAGTAAAAAAGAACAACACCCAAAACTCAAATGGCTCGTAAGCATAACTGTTAACCAAACAATTCAAGAATCTTTTCTTGCAAGGAAAATACAAGAAAAGATCGATACATTTGAGCAAGATATGGAAATAAGAAAAAGAGATTTCAGAGCACTAATGATCAGTGGCTGCGAGGTGTTTGCACACCATCCTGAACTGGTGGATGCAGACGATATTGAAGAAGCAGATAATACCTCTTACACCCAGGGACTAGGTGGTGAAGGGGTTGATGATACCGCCAATGTAAATGACGAGAGATGTAAGCCTGTGCTTTCCAAGCGATGTAGATGAGACAGGTATTACAGTAGCCAACCTTGACCGAGTAAGCACATATACTTCAGAAAAAAGATGAAGTCAAATTATGTGACACTTCCAAAGGCAGGTTGGAAAATGGAGAAAGATGTAATTTGGAAGAGGAAAATGAAGGGGCAGAACATGAAAATAGATGCTGTTCCTGTTGATGAAGATCTCTCCATTGGGGAAAATTTGGATGAGCTACAAGAAGAATAAAACACCCTTTATTTATAAGAATGGCATCAAACAAGTTAATGAACGGATGAAGTCAGCTCACCATGAGCTGATATTGAAGACATTGATTTTTTGACCTAGAATTCTTCAAGGATGTTTACCCATGCTGAATGTGAAAAAATAGGAATATTCTCCATACATCTTCTTCCTGACTTTGGCTTCATAGTAAGTTCAGAGGAGTGCATGACAAATTGACATATAATGGCAATTCAGAAAAGGATTGATTATTTTAATTTTCTACTCAAGTAGGAAGTGTAACTGTTTTTTCCAACGTTGGAATTTCATTGGGCATGTGTTATTACCAGGAACAAGATAAACCTAGATATAAAACTTCATGGAAAAAAATGAAATAAAAAAGATTTTTTTTCATGGAGCTCTAAAATTGTTAGGCTTTATAGATAAGGTTATCACTTGAAAATGGAGGATGACTACATCATTATATAATTGCTAAATCACACCTTCACATAGATATCAAATTAAATCATCACAGAATCGAAAAACCTAAGAATTATGACTCAGCCATTTTGACATGTAACATTCATAATTACAGGGCCACTCTTCTCTCACAACCTCAGCTTTTGTTACTGCCAGGTATACATCCTTAATATGAAAAATAGTCTGAAGTAGGTAGTTTACTTTTGTCTGAGATGAAAAATGCAAGATGGTAAGAGAGGTGATAAGTGGATTTATATGTGAGAGGGCTTCAAAACTTCATAAAAGCTAATGTGAACATTCTTAGGTGGGGAAAAGTTAAATATGTATATCCCAACACCACAACAACCACTTTGAAATGACACAATGATACCCAGCGGGCCTTTAAAACATGCATGTAAAATGGGATTAAAAGATAATAGCATTTTATATGAAGTTTTAGTGAAGTGTGAAAACCTTATGCTCATCAAGCAGTAGAGGTAAGTAGGAGAAACAGATTCATATTCTTTATTGGGGACTTCAATGATCTCCTCTTAGCAACTACTACAGAGATAACTATAGAATTGATCGCATTCTATTCCAGCTCATCATGCGGAGTCACTCTCACTCACCTGCTAAACCACTGAAAATCCAGCTCTAGGAAAGTTGACTCTAAACCTTAAGTATCGCAGTTTTAAAACCATTCTGTGCATTGACCTTGCATCCGGAATCATTACTGAATTCTTCTATTAGATTCAAGTGTTCTGGAGGAATCTTTAGGGTGTTCTAAGTATACAACCATAGCTACAAGTAAAAGGTTTCATTTTCACCTTCTGGATCCGGATACCATTTAATTCTCTTTCTTGCCTTATTGCATTGGCTAGGATTTCCAGTATATTTCAAACAGAAATACAGATGTGTGGGTAAGCATAGGAAATACATATGTGTGGGTAAGCATAGGAAATACATATGTGCTTACATATATATATATATATATATATATATATATATATATATATATATATATATATATATATATATAATTTTTGCTCTTAATGCTCAGACACAGGTTTAATGCAATCTAAAGTTCTCTGTTGTAATTTCCTATGTAAATGCTATTCCCAATAAAAGGAATGGGTGGGAGCAAAAAGGGCTCTATTTTCCAAGCCTTCTTGGAGAAAGGTCAATTCTTAGATGTAGCTGGATCATCATATAGTCCCCAAACCCAGTAAGAGTATGTCTGAATAGGTATATGCTTATGTGTATACACACAGAGACATATATATCTATACACTATATCTATAGCTATCTATGTAACTATACTTTTCTTCTTATATCTACTTAACTATCTCAAAAAGACATAGAAGATAACCCTTGTTCAAGTCTGGGAATATCTGAACAGCATAATATATATAGCAATGGCTTATATCCCAAAGAATAAAATGTGTATGCATGTGTCTATATTACTATAAATAACCAAACAATACTTAAAAATAGAGATAAGCAACAGATTCTCCTATGTTTACAAATTTCTTAAAGAAGAGTTACTGATAATAACTGTAGATATAATATACCCTTGTCAAAGGTAGACTATACTTAGTAATTTATTTTTAACTGATAGCATATGAAAGGGGACAATACTAACTTCACAATGCAAAAAGTTGGAGATAATTAACAACATTGCTAATCTAATAAACTTTACTAGATTCACCTCATGCTCCATACTTCTACAAGCCACTGACAGTCAAGTCCTGAATGAATACACAGTGTAAAACAGGCACATTCCCATCTATGAGAGTGAAATCTCTTGTTTGTATTAACCACTGATTTCTAATATCTCTTGTTTGTTTGTTTTCTTGTTTAGAATTCCTTGCATTTTTATCTGTATGTATAGTTTGCTTAGTGACCTTAATTTCCTCCTCACATGTTTTTACTTTAACTTATTTAAATTATCTCTGTCCAGCTCTGTAACCACATGATTTTCTCTATCAGACAATTAAGAGACTTGATAACCACTTATAAGATTACATTTCTTTGCCTAGGAATAATTGCATTTTAAAAGAGAATGGAAGGAATTAGGCATTCTTAGAGGACTTAATCTCTCGTAATGGTGAAGTTTCATGAATCAGTTAGAAAGCTAATATTGTAGGGTGGAGAGGGAAGAATTGGGAGTTGTTAAAAATGTATTTATTGGCATGTGAGTGAACAAATGAAACCAGGTAGATGACTATTCTGTAGTAGGCCACTTGCCACTGCCTTGCAAACTACATGAGAAAGTACATCCAGTATCATGGATAGGAGTGAAATTTGTTACTTTAAGATTTTTAGGAAAACATTTGAATATTTAAACTTAAGTACATTATTTGGATAAAGTATATATTTACTTGCCATTTGAAAATAGCTGGATTATTTCCACTCATCTTTAAATACTTCTATGAAAGTGTAACAGATAAGATATCAAAAGCCATGCTCTATAAGAAATCTATGATTGGTTAATCATATGCACAAGGAAGTATGGTGTTCGAATATTATAAAATATCATTAAATACCACTTCGTTTGAAATTGTGAAACTTGGCATTCCTTAATGGACAATTGGGTGGAATCATAATGAAATAAAGAAGGTATTAGGGTGCATGGCACTGAAGGTCCTTCAGTTTCTAGAGTCTAATGAATCCTGCAGCTCCTTGTATTGCTGGCTGGAGACTACCCACACATCCGGACCTCCTCTCTCAAATGTCGCTCTACTTTTCACACTTACTCTGCATAGTTTTACGCTTTTCCAAAATGAAAAAGAAACAAAAAACCTTTGACATTTGCTGTTTTCCAAGTCAGATTGTAGATTTTTGCTTGTTTGAAGGTTCTTGTTGTATTGCTTCCTTCCCTCTAATTATCCATTCTCAGAGAGCAAGGGTGTTAAGTATAAATTATTTTAACTTTCAATTCCCAATGTTGAGAACAGGCATTCTGTACATATTGGGTGAATGAACCGTTGAAAAGGCATGTTAAAAACTATGCATTAATTCCTTTCCCCACATATCTCCATTTGTAAAAGGTCCAGCTCTCAAGAACCAGCAGTCCTTTCAGATCATATACTACCATTATTATTTAAAATATTTTCATTACAGTAATTCAAATTGTCCAAATTGAAAAAGCATCAAAACCAATAACTTTAGAATGTTTGTAGAAGCTGGAGGTTAAGCTTTGTGTGGCTAACTGCACCAGGCCAATAGTTCAAATCCACTAGCAGCTGCATGGGCGGAATGAGAACCTCTGCTTCCAGAAAGATTTGTTTGGTTGGTTTGGGTCTTTGCATATCCTACAGGATTACTCTATGGCAGGATAAACTCCATAGTAATACGTTAAAGGTATAGAAGATCATTATTTAATAAAGAAAACATAACAAAAATAAAATGGGTGAAAATAGTTTAAATTCCTATCTATCAAAGAAACAATGGGACCTTACTGGTGTCTATTTTTCTCGGGCTTATGACAACATATCCTATATGTTTGCCATTTGAGAATTAATGTATTTGAGGAGGAAAGAAGACACCTTAAAGACAGTGATGCAGACAATGAAAGGGCACGGGCATACATTTGCAACGTAGCAGTGGAGTTCTTCTGTTGGCCCATCTTAGTACTGTTTACATGGAAGCAAAACTATCGGTTCATCAAGCCCTTCTAAGTGGAGAAATATAGCTATCTCATGGTGAGATATGAAAGTTCCTCTCATTGTATAAGTAGAGCTGAGTAACTTTTTTCTGTGAATTGACAGATAATACATACTATAAGCTTTTCTTCTGGTTTAGCAAAGGTAATTATAGAGAATATATAAAATTGCACATCGATATGCTTCAATAGGATTTTATCCATAAAATAGGTAGCTTGGCTCACAAATCATAGTTTTCCAACTTTGGTGCTGTATGGATAGATGAGGCTACACTGTCAAATATATAAAATTTGAATTAAATGACTCTAAATAGTTTGCAAACATATTAAATGTTGATCTGCCTTCAAAAGAAGATAATGGAACTTAGTATGCTTACATTGTGTCTTAAGCAAGTAAAAATATGCTATTGCAAAATTTGTACCATAGACCTACCATAATCTATGCATAGACCTTCATTCGGTAACATAGATAGGCTGATTAAGTAATATTCCAAGTAGTGATTATATTATTATCAGCCCATTTGCTACTTATTGTATTTCCATACTGCAGTCTTTGAAAACGATGCCACACACCACATGGACCTGGTTCGTAGGTTCTTACAGTGGGTACGGTTACATTACCTCTGAATTTCATATCAAATGTGAAGTTTACAGTGAAGTGGCCAGGAGAATATTGTACTTTGAAAGGTGTCCTAAGGAAAGTGAAGCATAGCAGTCGCAAGGGGATATAGTCTCTATTGCAAATACTAACATCTCCTATTTTCGCACATAAACAATCCTAGAAAATACACAAGGGAGTTCCACTGATTTTCCATTTTAAAATATTTGCAAAAACAAGGGCTGGGTCAGATTTAGTCCTTATGCCACTGGATATGAACCATTTTCTAGATGAGGTGATGAGGTAACTTTGCCAAAATCTAATTGGATCCTCTTTGAGCCCTTCATTATGTAGGTATAACGTAAATGTCCCTATATACACACTTCGGAGTAACAAGGCAAAGCTAACTAGGCACAAAATCAGCATAGACAGAATTTACAGGGTAGAAGCTTTCCTTAATCAATTTGGTTAGTCCTGAATAGAGGTAATTTTTCTACCAGACTTTGTGTAGAACCGTCCCGGATTTTTGGATGATCAGCAAAGGAGAGAATCTGATTTAATCAGAACGAAATAGGCACCAGCCTTAAGATCCAAAAGAGCGAAGCCCATTTTCTGATTATCTCCCACAAATTCTGACTTTTCTGAGTCTGCCTGAGACTTTTCTATAGTCTCCAATGTAATCGTGGGCCCATTTTTCTCTTTATTCTCTACACACTCTTCATATGTGTTACTCACTGGCAGCCCGAAACTATGCAATTGTCCTGTGGTTTTTCTCTCAGCTTCTAATTCTCCTATTGTGAAGCCTCCGACACCATAACTATTATTTATTTTGTATCTTTACCCATATCATCTTGGCTCCCAATTTAGGTCCCTAATCTACCTAAATCATTCTGCTAACCAAGTTAAATCCCAGAGCTTAGAGCAGCCACAGGAAAGGTTTCCTGCATCGACTCCTAGTGCTTTAATTGAAATTAAAGTAAATTATTCACACAGCGCACATTCGTGTTGGCGCAGCTCCTTCTGCCTTCTTCCCAAACAACATTATGCGTTATGCCAAACTAAACTCATTTCCATTTTTGATATGGCTAATGAGTGGAAGAGGAGGAGAATGTCGTAGACAGAGGATAGCTTGATTCCAGTCAGGCACGAAGACGAAACAAGAACTCCCAGACTTCTCTTGTGGACAGACAGGCAATGTAACCTTACGATATAAGACTATGTAAATGAAATGTTCCCAAGACTTGGTACATTAATTGATAAGAATGTGAAAGAACTGTTAGATTTCAAGTTACCTTTTTTTTTTGAATTTGTATTTTCTTTTTGTTCATGTCTTGATCAAAACTAGTATCAATGTGGTAAATGTAATATACATATCTGTATGTTAACAACTTAAATTTTGTATGGCGGAGGCAATTAGGAGAAAGCGAATATTGGTTAACATTGGCTAATGTTGGCAAAGAACATCGATAGTACCATGGTGTGCCAAAAACATAAACAGATCTATCTTGGAAGAAGAGCAACCACTTTGTGTCTTAGAGGCAAGGATGCTGAGACTTCGCCTCAAGTCCGGACGTGTTACCAGGAGACACCTGTCTTTGGAGAGGGCCACGATGCTTGGTAAAGTAGTGGGGAAGAACAAAAGGGAAAGGTCCTCAATGACCTGCATGCACACAATGGCTGCAATGATGGGTCCAGCATAAACACATTGGTGAGGATGACTCAGGACTAGGCCATGTTCCATCCGGTTATACAGAGGGGTGCTAAGAGTCCAAACCAACTCTGTGGGACCCCACAACAACAAATATTAACAGAATTTTATTTTTAAACAGCTATAGTAAAAATATCCTTATCAGTAATCAACTAGGAAAAAGCTTATATACATCACGATTTTGAAGATCAACTGCATAAGGTAAATTTTTGTAACTCAAAATTCAAACCAAATCCATTGCCACCAAGTCTGTTCTTATTCATAGTGCTCGTTTATGGCTTCTGATTGGCATGCCACATATTTCAGTCAAGCTTCCAAGGCTATAAATCACCACAGTAGCAAACAATCTCATCTTTCTTTCAAAGAGTGGCTGGTGATTTTGAATCTCAGACCTTGCAGTTTATAATACAATGTTTACCTAGCAGCACAGTCAGGAAAGAAGAATTAAATGATATGTCTTCTCACAAAAAAAAAATATTGGAACCCTAAGCCTATGGACGTGTTCTCATTTGGGAACAGGGTAGTCTTTGTTATGTTATTAAGGCCTCATCAGTGTAGGGTATGTCTTAAACCTGATCACTTTTGAAATTATAAAAGAGCTTGAATTCAGATACTAGTTGGCATAAAAGACGGAAGAAGAGGTCACATGCAGATTGACAAGAAATCATGGATTTCCAGCAACTATAAACTGAATAGATAAAGAAGACAGTTAAATCCTGAATTCAAATTTTTATACCTCCAGAATTGTAAGGAAATAAATTTATGTTCTTTAAAGTTACCCACTCATGGTATTCCTGCTACAGAACCACTATGAAATTAAAATAGTTCAAATATATACACACACACACACACACACACACACACTAAGGGGAAATATTTGATAAAAACACATTATTACTTCCAATATTGTTGATGAATAGTGATTTTCCATGTCCCTTTCTTTTTGTTTCTAATATTTTCCAAAAAAATAGTGAATCATAAGTATGACCTTTCCAATAATAAAAAATTGGTAGAGAGTAAGGCTATATTTAAAATCTGGTCAAAGTCTTTACAAGTACAAGGATGCTTAAAAGTGACTGATGCTCCTGTGATAAGATTTAACTCTATTTTAGCCCACACTTGAAGTACCTTTGACATATTCTGTTTACAAATAGGAATGCCGGTAGCACAGGGAATTACATGTTTGACATCTAACTAGTTTGATGCCTAAGTTTGCACCCATCAGCCACTCCACAGGAGAAAAATCAGGCTGACTGCTCCCCTTAAGAGTGACATTCCCTGAAGCCCACATGCACAGTACCACTCTCTGTTATAGGGACACTGTGCATAGGAATCAACTTAATGGCAACTATTTGAGGGTGTGTGTGTGTGTGTGTGTGTGTGTTTCTTAACACACACATGTCTTTTCGTGTCTACTAGAGCCACTATTCTTTATAGGATTTTAATAAAGTAGTGTAATTAACCTGAAAATAAATTCTGCCATTTGATGATATGGAACCAGGAATCCATTGGCACTGTTTGCAATGCATGTGAAAATGAGTTTCTATAAAGTGAAACAAATACAGAATAGTAAAGAGAGTGGGGCACTGTGAAGATAATAATTAAATCTATTGAATACAAAGTGTTGTATTTTTCCGTTTATCTCAGTGGCACCACTGACAAATTACAGCTCCAAATTAGGCAAAGGTTTGGCTAAAACTACTAAGTTGCATCAAAATTAGTGGTAGGCTTGTTAACAACCAGTAGGATACCATAACCTGGTTCCTGAAAGTGGGGAGAGCTACAAACACTTGCTGATGAAGATCAAAGGGTTACAACTCAGAGAAAACAAAGACGCTCATAACTGAACCAGGAGACAGCATCGTGAGAACTGGGGAAATGACTGTCGTAGTCGAGGGTTTCCTTTACTTGGATCCAGAACCAATGCTCATAAGAGTAGCAGTCCAAACAAACAAACAAACAAACAAACAAAAACCCAAAGAATTTAAAGCATTGGGCAAATCTGCTACACAAGAACTCTTTAAAGTATTAAAGAACAAAGAGTTAACTTTGAGGACCAAGTAAATTGCTCCTGATTCAAACCATGATATTTTCAACCGCCTCACATGTGTGTGAAAATTTGAAAACATAAGGAAGTTTCAAAAAGGATCAATGCATTTGAATTATGATGCCATTGAGGACCAGAAGAACAAGGAATTCTGTCTTAGAAATATGGTCAGAAGACTCCTTTAAAGCAAGCGTGGCCGTACTTAGTCTCCCATGCTTTGGGCGTGTGATCAGGAGAGGCTCCCTGGGAAAGGATACCGATATGCTTAATAAAGTGAGAAAGAGGAAGATCAGTAAGGTGGATTGAAACAGTGATGATTTACCAGCAATATTTATTCTAGATCTAAAAACATAGAGGTCACAAATATTAGCTCTTTAAATATTTCCAAAAAGAACGTGGGAAGGAAAACAAACGAACAAACAAAAAAACCAATGCTTTTTGTGAAGCACCAGAAAAACTTTGTAAGTCATCCCTGGAGACTTATGGCTAGTTACTATGATGCCCAAAATAATTCATACATTTCACTTGACTTGTCCATCAAGCATCAGTGACTTCTCTTATTTTTCCCTCTCTGTTAAATTTAAACTCAACTAACTCAATAGTCCTGAGGAAAAACAAAACAAAATGTTGTCAGGTAAATTATATGTATCTGTTTAGAAGGTTGTCTTCCTCAAAGGTGTGTTGTATTACTTATTACAATATGTAAATATTTATTGTGTGTGAAGCACACATATTCTTCAAAAACTGCACAAACATATCCTATGTCAACAATGTGGTCTGTGCACTGCCAGCATGTGTATTCTGGTTAGACGACCCCGTTACCAGGAGAGAGAGTCGCTGCAGGGACTGTGACGTCAAGCTTCCAGTGTGGTTCTACCCATGATGATGCTCTGTCTACTCCAGGCCTCATGGGGATTCACCTCTGCTTGACCTAAGCAAAACTTCCAGAGGATACTGAGTGAGGAGATTTTTTAGTGTAGAACATTATAAAATAGAAATGAGATGGAGCAGGAGCCAAAGTGGAGTCTTAGGCCAAAGACAGAGGCAAGAATGGTTCCCTTGTATAATTGGATGAGATGACAGTTCAGGGAAAATCCAGTAAAGTCCCATCTTCTAAACAAAATCTTTAAGTACTAGTGTTCTTTCATGGACTCCCCCATCCCCTTAAGACGACCTTCCCCAGAATTCCTTCAACTTGACCTTATCTACTGGAAAGAATGCTCTTGAACTTAAGTCCCAGGAATATCACCCTTAAAGATTCTGGACCAGCACATTCCAGTAAGAATGCCATTGATGCTGGACACAGCTGCCTTCCTCTCAGGAACTTTGAACACTATGATCTAGTGTGGCCCCCATGTCTAGCCAGAGCATAGTTTTCTCTTGGTAAAGACAAGACTCTAATCCCACTAACAGAAGCCTTTCAGAAATCCAGCCTTTTGGTGCCATAACTGGGATAGCAATTAATGCCATGTAACCAATTAGTAGAAAAAGAATAGTAAAATCCAAACTTCTTTATTTATTAAACACTTACAAAAGAATGTGTTTTGTTTATGCTCTCATATCAAAATACCTAGTTAAAGATACTTGAAACATTTCTATGCTTTTTTGACTTAATCCTGTGATAGATTATCAATGTCAATGAAAACAAACTATAAAAACCTCACTTTTCCTATGTTTTAAAGTTATTTCAGAAGACTACAACTTTCTCTTCATGAATTTATAGTATCAGAAGAGTAGTTGAAGTTGAATAATTTTAAAGCTTCAAGATCTACAAATTCTCCTCAAGTATTATATTGTTATATTATCATTACTTTGTTATATCCCTAATATCCTTTTTAGATAATGCATCATCATACAGTCATGTGGATCGGATGAACCCTTGAGCCTATTTCCCTGAAATAACCTTTAAACATTAAATTTAAAAAAATCCCCCTTTAAGCGTTCTAAAGCTAAACAATTGTTCAGTTTAATTAATAAAAAATGCCTACCTTGAGAACTATGTTTTTCAAGATATATTGATAGAAATTATATTTGTTCATAGGTATTTACACTCTCTACACCCGTATTAATGAATGTGGCAGATCATACAGGGGACAAATTAAGAAATGTTTGTAGTTATAACCAAACATCTTGAGAAAATAAATCTCTGTCCCTGACAGCTCAGTACCACAGCTACTGCAGACATCATTGTCAATTAGCACACAGTCTACAAAAACAATATTCTATACCGTAATTTAGTGAATAGCAACTGTGGATTAAAAAACATGTGCATCTACTTTGTTTTTGTTGTTGTTAGGTACCATGTAATCCATTTCAACTCATAGCGACCCTAGTGAAACACTGTCTAGGCCTCTGTCATTACCAGGGTTCTTATTGTTAAGTCCATTGTTGCAGCTACTGTTCCATGCATAGTGACCAAGACATTCCCCTTGATTGCTTCCGCTCTTCTTTACCATGCACGATGCCCTTCTCCAGCATGATCCCTCCTTACAGCATGGCCAAAGTGCAAGAGATCAATGCTCATCATCCTTGCCTCTAAGGAGAATTCTGGCTTTACTGCTTCTGAGAAAGATATTTGTGGATATTTGGGGGGAGGGGGGGTGAAATTCATGGCACTTTCAATATTCTTCTATAGCACTATAATTCAAATGCAACTTACAGATGCATATTAGGCAATTGAAAATACAATGACGTGGGTCAGGTGTACCTTAATACTCAATGTAACATCCTTGTTTTTCATCACCTTCAAGGGGTGTTGTGCAGCAAATTTACCCCATACATTGATCTCTTGATCTAATGAACATTGATTGTGGATCCAATCAAAATGAAATCCTTGACAACTTCAAACATTTCTCCATTGATCATGATGTTGCTACTGGTCCGGTTGAGAGGATTTTGTTCTTTACTTTGAGTTGTAATCCATGCTGAAGGATATATTCCGTGATCATCAGCACATGCTTCAAGAACTCCTCCTCACTTTCAATAAGCAAAATTGTGTCCTCTGCATATCTCAGACTATTAATAAGCCTTGTTCCAATCCTGATGTCTCATTCTCTTTCATATAATTCAGCTTCTCTGATGATTTGCTAGAATTCAGATTGAATAAGTTCCTGATTTTAAAGCATGCAGTATTCCCTTATTCTGTTTGCACAACTGCTTCTTGTTCCACGTACAACATCTGCATGAACATAATTAAGGGTTTTGGAATTCTCATTCTTTTCAATATTATTCGGACCAGTGGTTCTCAACCTTCCTAATGCCAGGACCCTTTAATACAGTTCCTCATGATGTGATGACCACTCCCCCATACACGTATTTTTGTTGCTATTTCATAACTGTAATTTTGCTACTGAATCAGGTGCCCCTGTGAAAAGGTCAGTCGACCCCCCAAAGGGGTCGTGACCCACAGGTTGAGAACCGCTGATTCAGACTGTTTTATGATCCATGCAATCAAATCCCTTGGAAAATCAATAAAACACAAGTACACATCTTTCTTGAATTCTCTGCTTTCCACCCAAATACATCTCTTACCAGCAAAGATATCCCTTGTTCTACATCCTCTTTGGAACTCAGCCTTAACCTCTGGCATCTCTCAGTCAATGTGCTGCTGCAACTGTTATTAGATGGTCTTCAGCAAATTTTGCTTGCACATGACGTTAATGTTATTATTCTATAATTTGAGGAGTCTGTTGGGTTACCTTTCTTTGAAATGGGTATACAGGCTCATTTATTCTAGTCAGTTGTCCAGGCAGCTGTTGTTCAAGTTTGGGGGCATAAACAATCGACTGCTTCCAGTGTGCCATTGGCATATTGGAACATTTCAATTGGTGGTTCATCAGTTCCTGAAGCCTTGTTTTTGGCTAATGCTTTCGGTTTAGCTTGGGTTCCTTCGTTCAGTATCATTGATTCTTGCCAATATGCTACTTCCTGGAATGGTATAATGTCAACTAATTCATTTTGGCACAGTGACTCTGGATTATTTCCAACTTATTTTGATCATACTGCATCATTCAGTATCTGCATCTTCGTAACTGCTAATATCAGTATCCTGCAGAATCTTTCAATACGGCAGCTCGAGGCTTGATCTTCTTCTTGGGTTCTTTCAGAGTGAGTTATACAGAATGTGTTTTTCCTTTTACCTCTTTTCTAATTCTACATCTTTGCACATTTCATTATAATAGAGCAGATATTGGTCTCTCTATGTCCAGAGGAAATAAAATTAATGGAATTGAGAAGAGTGGTAGAAACAATTCATTTAAAGAACCAGAAAAGTTTATGAACATTCGTGTGGTAGGCCGGGTTGACTTGAGAAATAAATCCGGTGACACTCATCTATGTGTAAGAAAGAACCTATATCAAGAAGAAATTATATATTGACAAACATCCCAGCACATCCAACTCAAGTTCATAAGTCCCTTTTCAAATTCATGCAGCCACATGCAATGATGTAGAATGCAGGAATATCACAGGCTGGAGGGTAGAAAGTGATGTGAATTTAATGGTGGTGAACACATCTCCAAGGCTCTGGCAGCAACCAGGGTCAGCCAGGTGGAAGGTGAAGGCAGGGGCGGGGGATGGGGGTAGCGGGGAGGTTGCCAGGGCCCTCACGAGGAGGCCATGTCCACAAGGAGGCACCATCAGGCTGTAACCTGATTGACAAACTGAATACTACCCCTATATTTTTATATACCTTCAAGTTGACATGACATGATGTAAGTACTACAATCAGTCTCTGTGACTCTGAGACCAGAACTATATGGTGCCCAGTTACCACTGCCAGCTGCATTGAAAGGGATTACATTTGAAAGTTATAGATAGAATAGAAGAAAAATGAGGAATAAAACTCAAAATCATAAAAGAGATTTGGTTTAGTGTTTGGTAGATGTGGGTGGAATCTCCAAGCATTGATCTTTTGTCACATTTCAGGTCTGGAAATGAACTCACTCTTATGACCAGTCTCTAGCCAAACAATAGGCAGTTGTAGAAGGTAACAAACGAATAAAAAAAATATTCTTCAGGAAACACTATATCATCATCTGGTGTTCAAGACTTTATCATGATTAAATTTATATTAATGTCTTCATTTTTATAAATATATATAAATCTGTTATTTTTAAATTTCAAATCGTTTTTTAAATTATTGATAAACATGTTACCTTGGTTCATTGTTCTGTTCCCCATTTATTCAAGATTTAAGGTTGTTGAAGAACAATGAGTTCTAGACCTTTTAGCAAAATACCTTGCCTGGTGGAGCAATGCATAGCTTACGTCTGTTGCCGTGATTTGAAAATCAAATGTTCTGCCTTAAGCAGAAAAGAAGCCATACATGAGGCTATGATCTTCAATTTTTCCTAAAATCTCGGTTAAAGAGAAAAATGTCATTTGCTTTAGTTTATTAAGATGAAAATGGCTGTAAAATGTGATGCATAAATATACATCATTGACTAGTGTTTTAATTGTCTTCCCTTAAAACATTTACTCAATTTTTTCCCATTAAAATATATTCTTCAGTAATAGTCAGTCTCCTTGGGAATACATGAAACAGCATATTATAAAGTACGATACATTTATATGTGCATAACTATCTTTGTGGAGCAAATCCTCCTGGTGAGCTGTGATATCCCTATATGCAATAATTATAACAAAAATGACATTATGGATATGTTATATTTCATGTAAAAGCTATAATTATAACCAAAAGGGGGAAAGATCTTCACATTAAGTTAAAACTCAATAAAGCAATTTGATTTTGCACAGATTAATTCTTGTGCTGTTTTTAAAGTGGCACGCGTTGTTCCACATAGAAAACATGATTCAATCATCACATCTATCTTGCAAATAAATATTTTGCAAAACATAAGGGCAATTTGCCATTTCTATTTGATTCTAAAGCTTATTTACTTCAAAAGAGTCTTACAAATAGTCACTCACCCTTTGGTCATAGAAAAGTAATGATTTATGCCACACGCGAGGCAGAAAATATACTTAATTTATTCATTGCAAAACCTGTACACCACCTCAGGGTGGGGGAGAGCGAGAAGGCTGGAACAACATGGTGAGCTAATAAATTATTTCTCCTTGTTTGGAAACCTGTCACTATGGTATATTACTGGTTGAGCTTATGGACGATTCCTATGCTATAGATGTTGATTAGTAACAACAACAAACTTGAGCTGCGAGCCGCAACTCTATTTTTTATAAATATTGATAGGAAACTGGATGATTAATTGTACAATTATCAGACAATTGTGAGAAAGGAATGGCCATAAGAAAAATAATCTAAAATCTCTGTTTCACCCCCTCCTTTTTGAAAACATTCTGTCTGATTTCTGTCTTCTTATCATGTCTTCCTTGAAAATGCTGGAATTTTCATAAACTTCCAAGAACTTATTTCTGAACAGAAATCTACACAGTTGACATACTTCAGATAATTCATTCAAAAAAGTAAATAAAAAACAAAAACAAATTCTTACTGAGTTTTAACACCCTTCTTTTTTCTTGACCTGAATTACCCTTATTAGCTTGCTGTACGGCACCAATTCAAAAATAAATATTGACCCAACACTTTATTGTGTGTTGTGTAGACTTGGCAATATACAGCCAATAAAAGCTACATTAGAGCATCTGAACACTCAATTTAACCCTGAAAATTTGCATTTATAATTGATGGTTATGTTTAGCTGATTAACTATAGAGAAACACTCTGAAGATTACCAGTGAATTCCAGTTATTTTGTAAATAAACCCTTGGTAAAGCACTAGTTGAATTTCAATCTATCTTACAATGAGCTGGATTATCAAGAATTTCATGTTTAGACTACGAAATTTATTTTTCTAAAATAAGATAAACATCAAGGAAATAAATGCAGCAAGTAAAATTGAATAGTGGAAAGACTATTTAGTCATACTGAGTTCGTTTTATTACTAAATGCACTGAAGAATTAAGATATGTAATTTATTATTTTATGTATATGAACGATAAAAAATGCAAGAATGTTGATGATACTTAGTGTAACTAAAAATGCTCTAATTAAAATAATTTAGAATTAACAGTTTAAGAACAAAAAAGATCTAAATAAATATTTCCCTCAATATTTATATGGCCCTGTAATTTTTAGAAAATTCCTACATCAAATATTGCCTAAAATAAGATTTGTGCAACTTAGCAGTCATTAATTTCATTTGTTTTTATTTTTAGATAAGAACAAAAATGCTAAATCAATTTTCTCCACCGTATTATAAACCTGAAAGTATACCATCAGATTAAAATCATGTAAAAAATAAAAACCAAACCAAATATTTTTAAAGATCTCATTTAATTGGAAAGAGGACTGTCATTTGAGCAGACAGATAAACAGTTTTGATTTTGCTGTTGGTAGCTTTTATTTAATTTTTAGCTTTTATTAATAATAAATGTATTAGGCAATATTTGATTTTGTTGTTGGTAGCATGTTGGAGGAAAGGCATAGAAGAAACTTGGAAGCATTGCTGTGCTGAAAAAAAGACTCCCATCATGCAATGGAAATGTTATCTCAATCAATAAGCCATACTTTGTCCTTTTAATTAGGTAACATATTTTGTGGGGCTTAACACTAAATACAAATTAAGAAAGATGTTATAGGTGATACAAAAATACAGTTTTTTTAAAAGCTTTCCTTTTCCCCCAAATCAGAATAGACTATAAAAAAGCAAGTAGCCCACAGTTTATCACTGGCTGAATATCTATATCTATATATAGATATATAGATATACATATATATATATATATATATATATATATATAGCATCTTTCCCTGAGCCTTTCCCCCATAGCATCCCAACTTTTTTGTTTGTTTGTTTTAAATGTAAACTTTTTGGTCTGAGCAATCAGAAAGACAGGGACTGAGGTTGATCGTGGGTGCTGAGGGTCTTAAAACAACAGTGACTACAGGGATTAGGGTGGGGAGAAGTGTAATAGCAAGAATGGATGAATTTTGCCTACCTGTGTTCATGCCTCACATGACATGCACTATGAATTCAGTAATCAAAATAAAAAATACTAAGTCTTGAAATATTTTTACAGTTTACTATTTTCTCTTAATTAGCAGTGATGTATATATGACAGCTAAGCCTGGGCAACCAAGCAAAAATCGAGATCAGTTTAGCTTTAAAGGCTGATGATGCTAGCTCTCTTCAGAAATGATATGCCACATGGTTTTCCTGTACTGTTTGCATAAAGCTAGGCACTCGACCAGACTATGTGGCATGCTGGTAATATGCAAGGAATAATAGAATTGTTTTTAATTCAATAAGGCAGTAAAATGGCATATAGGAACAAAGGAGAAATGAATTACTCATTCAACCTAAATTAAGGATGTGTGTGGTTGGGTGTATTTGGGCATGTGGCTGCATACACATGAACGCACACAGATGCATATACATACTTATAGGCAGTCTTGAGAAGATACAAAGCCTGCTACACATAACTATTACTTAATGCACATTTCTGAATGCACTACATATAATTTTAATTATGATGATGATGATGTTGATCATTTCTGTCAGCATCAACATCCGGCTCTGAGCCCTGCAAAATGATGGGGCAGTACATCACATCTGCCCTGTAGGCCCACATGTCAAGTCAAGAAGCTGACAAATACGTTAAGCCTGCGGAGAGAGGGGAAGACGGGTAGTAGTTTGGGGCGGAGATCAGGAATGTATAAGATCACAGATCGAATTTCAATCATCATAGGCCTTTATTAGGATTCGCCATTAGTGTTATGCAAAAGAAATGTAGCATTAATAAACATTTAAGGAAAATACAGCAAAATGAAAGCAATGGTAGGAAAAATGTTTCATTATGTAATTATTTGAACGTCTTTAAGAATGAGACAAATATATAAAAGTAATATGAATATAGGTGTGGGATAAATGAATGAAAGTGACACATTGTATTAAAAATACATCATAAGAAGGTTAAAGTGGGAACAAGATAAGCAAGGAAGACTTATATGTCTGAAAGGTAAAAAGACTTATAAAGTGATTTTCTCTTGAGAGGCAGCTGTATAATTTTAAAATATCCCTTTCATATATTTGTATACACATCCCTAATCACCCTTTTAGGATGGTCCAGACATTTTATGAGTCTCTGGAAAGGTGTTCAATACTGTAAGAACGTCTGTGCTCTCCTTACCTCAAACTGTTAACAAAAACAAATATATTCAGAACATCCTGAGGCAATTGTATCTACTCCCTACACCTTTTTATTAATTGCAAAAAGCTAACTAATCATTACACGTAGTAATGTTCTTCCTCTGATTTCCTGATGCTCAACTACATTAAAGAGGGAAAAAATAATTGTTTTTGTTTAACACAGATCATAGACACTACATTTGTTAGAAAATAATTTATATTTTAAAGAACCAGGTTGTAACCTGCATGTACACTCAAGTGGTTTTCATTTATTTCCTTTATTCCCTGAAGCCAATTATATTTTCTTTTCTTTGTTCTCAAGAAGAAACAAAAATCTCTGGAAAGAAAGAAAGAAAGAAAGAAAGAAAGAAAGAAAGAAAGAGTATTTTTGCTAGCCATTAGGATGATTCTGACTCCAATATTATTAAATATAAAACATATCAGCTCATTCCGAGGCAAATTTTCTTGACTACCTACTGGTGCTGTGGGGAGCATCAAGAAGCAACTTTTCTAAAAGCATAGAGCGTCGGGATGTATGTGACTGACAGGCTGATATTCATTTCTCATTACGTCATCGATTAAGTTAGCATTGTTCATGAACAATGTCATGAAGAGCAAACATAAAATCAGAATCAGTCAGCAGAGTTCTGGGTACATGACTTGATGGAATAAAGCCATTTTAGAAAACCTGAAGTGGAGGAATTCAGCCCTGTTTGTGTTTGGGGAGGAGACGATGCAGGTGCTTTTCAAATAATCTGAGATGAATAATTTTGAGACTTCAATTGTCCCCTTTCAAGATCAGAGAAGAAATTGGGGAATTTTATGTTTTGACACCTCCAGGGCAGTCATGCACTACTTCTACTTGAATATAACTCATCACATTGTGATATTACATTTAGAACTAAGACTACTATATATTCAGATCCAGTTGCTCCAATGAAAGTCTATCTGATGTTGCATGGTTCTGTGCTAAACAGACCTTAATTTGCTCAGAAAGAAAATGAACTTCATGGAATAAGTCAGGAAGTAAATTATGTAACTAGGCTTCCTTTTGAGGTCTCAGTGAAAGAATGTGGGACATGTCACATGAAGTTTAGGACAACAAATTTGATTCTGACTCTCAAAAGTTGACTGAAGAATTCCTATAGAGAAGATAGGGCTCTGAGCACTCTACATAAATGATTTAACTTCACTGTCACAATGATCAACTAGTTGTATCAATGCTATAAAAAAGTAATACCTTAAGAGGTCGATTTGTATTTTCTTTTCCTCCAAAATAAACATCGAATTAAAATTGGAATAGGCATTCAAATATAGATTAATTAAATTTTCACTTGAGATTAGTTATCTCTGTTATCACGCTAGTCAATGGGGACATTTGATATTTATGAAACTTTTTGCCAAATTAAGATTTTAAATCATAAATAAAAATGATATCTGGGGGTATAATACATAGCATCTTATTTCCCCTCTCCTTCTGCTTTTTCAGCACGATGTTAAATCGAAATGCGGTGATCGAGGAAAACGAGGAGCTTCCAGTCCTTTCCTTTTGCCCTCAGCAGCTCTGGGAGTCCCAGTGGCAGGGGGTTATATGTCAGGCTGCAGGCTGCACGGTCAGGAGCTCTGCGGGGCAAATGTACCTGCCTTAACCAGTTACAGTCTAAGAAACCCACACAGGGTCGCTAATTGTCACCACTGACTCAATGGCAATGAGTTTGGTAGAATTTGATTTGAAATGACCGACTAAAGACAGTTTGGGGAAGAGAAGGAAGTAAGTGAATATACTTTATTTTTTATTTATAAAAATAAGTGAAGTGTTTACAATAAGTAATAAAACTATTTAACATGTCAATTCTAACCACTTTAATTTTCTCTCATTGATTTCTATGGCTAGTGATCATTTTGCTTTGTTTAGCTGTGTTGAATGACTAACAAAACCAGAGTAATTACAACGGAGTGGTTTTCAATTCACAGTCACTCCACAGGACGGAGTAGAACCACACCACCCAGTTTCCACGGCTCACATCTTCCCTCTGCTGAGTGACTACAGCAATTAGAAAAAATAAGGGAACCTATAAACACTACTGTAGGGCAGTATCATACAAAACAAAGTCAAAGCTGAACTGTGGGTGAAGGGTTCTCTTTGGAAAAGCATTCTCTTCCCTACCCCCAGCCCCCTCACTGCAGAAATAAGTGTACTTCCTAATGGAAGAGTCTGGATTATGAGGTAACATAATTTGACCACAGACAATAAAACGAAAAGCAACAGAACAAAAGAAAAAGTACATTGAAGGTAGTTTGAAAAACTTAACTGTGCCCAAATCAGACTTGATTCTCAGAGTTTAAAAATATAACTTCAAGATTTGCTATTCCAACCTATCCTCAGCTATCTCTTAAACCGCTGTTTGGATGTCTGCATTGTAAGCTTGAGAAAGTGATCCGGATGCCAGATGTCTCTAATTCTCTCCAGAGTACTTCCTCAGGCACAAATACACTCATATCATCAGCACAACACATCACAACATAACATGCAGACAAGCCATATGAATGAGAACACTGACCTAAGAGTTGTGTTTGGTCTCCTGGACATTCAGGGGAAGGAATTGCTGGACAAGACTTGATTTCGTTTACTTGGCGTTAGTGTTTGACTTGAAAAGAGTTCATGTTCTACACATTTGTTTGGAATTGGAGCTCATTTTCATTCCAAGGGAAAGAATACAACAAAGGGCCATTGGGGTATATAACCAAAGACTAAGTCTTGATGTAGCTGAAAGTTAATATTAATGCCTTTTATGTGTTTTAGGATTTGGCAACAGGAATTGAATGGAGAAAGAGAGACTAGATACTTTCCATTATCAGAGAAGAATTTAGATAAAATTTTGAAATATTTGTATTGTCTTGGTCATCATTTTACTTCCTAGTCTGTGCCTTAGGCATTCAATTTTCATGAAATTATTTTCCAAACTGAATTTTTCCTCACGGTAGATTACCATATAGAACATACTACCTATCAAAATGCCTAAATTCCTAAATGTATTAAAATATGATGCAATTATGATAATTCTATATAATAATTATGGGTATAATTATGATATAGTAATAACCAAAAATCCTGTGAAATTAGTTCCTATATACCAAACATTCCTATAAGACTTAATATCAATACACAATTTGATTGCATACTGCAACACTATGGGATACATACATTTATTATAATTTTACAAATGAAGAAACTAAAACCTGTCTAGAAAATGAGGTGTGAAAAACAAATTCAATTTAAAATGGTAAATGGCTGATAACCTGCAGCAATGTGTACAGTGAAGAATCTTTGTTAACTCAAAAGATTCCTTAATAGACTTTTTATTTAATAAGAGAAAGAAATGAAAGATTTATGACTTGTTCAGAGAAAAACATTTGCAAGAAGAATTATCCCAGCATATGGTAGCAACGTTTAGCAAGAAAGAAGAAAAATTTCCTCAAACTTTTACAGCAAATCTATTAAAACTTTATATCTAAGATGATACCTACTATTGAGAAATTGGAGACCTATCTCTGAGGATCAGAGACAGGAAATAACGTCCAATTGCACTATTTTTATTCAACTATATGCTGCGCAATGAGACAAGAAAAGCTTTAACTATAACTAGGAAAAAATAAGCCAACTACTGAAACCCAAATGAAGGCTGAGCATGATCCTGGGACAAGAGGAAAGAAAGTAAAAGGAAATAGAGGAAAGAACTACGGGCAAATGGGCATTTATAGATGTCTAAATATAGGCGTGTAATATGTAGATATATTTATATATGCTGATGGGGAAATAGATCTATTTATATATATAATATATTTATAGATTTAGTATAAAGGTAGCAGATTGACATTGGGCCTCCACTCAAGTGCTCCCTCAAAGCAAGAACACTTTGTTCTATTAAATGTGGTGAAAAAAGCTGATGGTGCCCGGCTATCAAAAGAGATAGTGTCTGGGGTCTTAAATGCTTGAAGGTGAATAAGCGGCCATCTAGCTCAGAAGCAACGAAGCCCACATGGAAGAAGCACACCGGCCAGTGCGTTCACGAGGTGCCAAGGGACCAGGTATAAGGCATCATGCAAAAAAAAAAAAAAAAAGATATATGTGTGTGTGTGTGTGTGTGTGTATATATATATATATATATATATATATATATATATATATATATATATATATATATATATATATATATATATACCATATTAAATGAAGGGGGAAGTGCAGAGTGGAGACCCAAGGCCCAAGTGTCGGCCAATGGAGATCCCCTCATAGAGGGGTTTAGGAGAGGAGATGGGTTAATTAGGGTGCGAGGTAGTACTGATGAAGAACACAGCTTTCCCCCAGATCCTGGATGCTTCCTCCCCCCAACTACCATGATCCGAATTCTACCTTGCAGGGCTGGATAGGACAGAGGCTGTACACTGGTACATATGAGGGCTGGAGACACAGGGAATCTAGGGTGGATGATACCTTCAGGACCAAGGGTGTGAGGGGCGATGCAGGGAGAGTGGAGGGTGAGTGGGTTGGAAAGGGGGAACTGATTACAAGGATCCACATGTGACCTCTTCCCTGGGAGAGGGACAGTAGAGAAGGGGGGGAGGGGAGACTCCGGATAGGGCAAGATATGACAAAATAACGATGTATAAATTACCAAGGGCACACGAGGGAGGGAGGAGAGGGGAGGGAGGGAAAAAAAAAAAGAGGACCTGATGCAAAGGGCTTAAGTGGAGAGCAAATGCTTTGAGAATGATTGGGGCAGGGAATGTGTGGATGTGCTTTATACAATTGATGTATGTATATGTATGGATGGTGATAAGAGTTCTATGAGTCCCTAATAAAATGTAAAAAAAGAAAAGAGGAGAAAAAAATGATTAGGGAAAAGAATGTACAGATGTGCTTTATACAATTGATGTATGTATATGTATGGACTGTGATAAGAGTTGTATGAGCCCCTAATAAATTGTTTTTAAAAAAAGTAAAATATAGATTAATGAAGGGGGAAGTGCAGAGTGGAGACCCAAGGCCCAAGTGTCGGCCAATGGAGATCCCCTCATAGAGGGGCTTAGGAGAGGAGATGGGTTAATTAGGGTGTGAGGTAGTATCGATGAAGAACACAGCTTTCCCCCAGATCCTGGATGCTTCTTCCCCCCAACTACCATGATCCGAATTCTACCTTGCAGGGCTGGATAGGACAGAGGCTGTACACTGGTACATATGAGGGCTGGAGACACAGGGAATCTAGGGTGGATGATACCTTCAGGACCAAGGGCGTGAGGGACGATGCTGGGAGAGTGGAGGGTGAGTGGGTTGGAAAGGGGGAACTGATTACAAGGAGCCACATGTGACCTCTTCCCTGGGAGAGGGACAGCAGAGAAGGGGGGAAGGGAGACCCCGGATAGGGCAAGATATGACAAAATAACGAGGTATAAATTACCAAGGGCATATGAGGGAGGGGGAAAAGGGGAGGGAGGGGGAAAAAAAAAAGAGGACCTGATGCAAGGGGCTGAAGTGGAGAGCAAATGCCTTGAGAATGATTGGGGCAGGGAATGTATGGATGTGCTTTATACAATTGATGTATGTATATGTATGGATTGTGGTAAGAGTTGTTTGAGTCCCTAATAAAATGTAAAAGAAGAAAAGAGAAAAAAATGATTAGGGCAAAGACTGTACAGATGTGCTTTATACAATTGATGTATGTATATGTATGAACTGTGAAAAGAATTGTATCAGCCCCAATAAATTGTTAAAAAAAAAGTAAAATATAGAAAGAAAAAAATCATAACTTTATAATAGAAAAACCTGACAACCAGTATCTCAATCAGCTATGAAGGGGTCTACATCAACAGTGATTAAGTTACATTGATAATAGATCCCTCTAATATGACATGATATTAATGAGACTTTAACTCTGTGACTTGTCTTTCAAAAACACAGAAGTTCAGTCTAATCAAGGGAAGCACAGCGGATAAATTGCAGTTGAAGAATATTCTACAAAATCCCTGAACATGACTCCTCCAAACAGCACGGTCATCTACACCAAGGGAAGTCTGGGAAACAGTCAAAGCCAATGGGAACAAAGCCAATAGGGAGACATAACAACGCAGGAAATGAAGGAGCTGGAATCTAGAATGGGATCCTGGAACATAGATGACCATTGCATGTGAACTAAGGAAATCTGATCAAAGTATTGATAATAGTTTGTAATAATATTGGTATTGGTCCTTCATTGAAACAAATTCACCTTACTAATTTAAGATATTAATGGTAAGGGAAAGTGGGCAGACTAAACAGGAATTTTGTACCATCCTCATACAATTTTTTCAAACTGAAAACTGTTCTTTAAAAACTCATTTATAAAGGGAAACCCATCACAAGTTTTCCCAGCCTCTGGGGGGCGGGGGAGTGCATAATAGAAATGTGGGTGAAGGGAGACAATGGATGGTGTAAGACATGAAATAACAACAGTAGATAATTGATCAAGGATTCACGAGGGCAGGAGGGCTGGGAAGGGAAGGGGGGAAGAGGAGCTGGTACCAAGGGCTCAAGTAGAAAGAAAATGTTTTGGAAATGTTCATGGCAACATATGTACAAGTGTGCTTAATAAAATTGAATGATGGATATGTCATAAGATTTGTAAGAGTTCCCCAATAAAATGACTAATTAAAAAAACAACACGTATAATAAAAATGTACATGGTGGAGATGGGTGCAAACAGATTATAGAGAGCTGCAAAACTCGGAGATGCCTGTAGAATCGACTAATTGCCTAGAGTGTTGTAACAGAGGCCCAATCACTTTAAACTTTAGTCACTTTAAACTCATATTTCTAAGATATACAGATTTTTCATAAATTCTCAAACCATATTGATTTCATTATCATTATTAAGTAAACACACAAGGAGGTGAATATGTAACTTAATTATCTTAATCCTGGCCACTACAATTTCATACAGATGTTATTAATATTACTATCTTTACACATATTTATTCTAATTTGTCTTCACAAGAGCCCTGTGAGAAAGGCAGAAGTATAATTCTTAAAATACTAAGGTTTAGCATTACTAAGTTTGACCATGATCTTACGGCTGATTTAGTTATTCCTTAGTTTGACAACTATTTTTGAGCCAGTTCTGGTGTAATATTTTTGAGCCAGTTTGCATGTACGGTGAAGAGCAAACTGGCAGGGACCATGATTAAATAGAATTTATAATTGATAGGAATAGCAATAATATATAAGGAAACATCAGCTTGTAGATATACACCAGTTGTAAAGGAGTTGAATTGAGTGAGACCTGACTAGATGAGTCTTAATTATTTTGGATGAGGAAAGTAGGCCTCCCTCAGTAAGATTCATGTAAATCAGTGGTTCTCCACCTGTGGGTTATGACTGCTTTGGGGGTCGATCTACCCTTTCACAGGGTTAGCCTGAAACCATGGGAAAACATATATTTCTGATGGTTTTAGGAACTGCTCCTCCATTGTCTACAGGGAGTCCGCCCACAGACGGACATGCCCACATAGGAGTGAAGACCGTTACCCATGCTACACCAGGCTCAAGACAAAATTTCATTTATTTGTAATTAGAAATAAATATTTCACAATATATAAATGCTTATTGTTTTGTGAATAGTCACTCTGCTATAATTATGTTCAATGTTAACAATGACAATACATTCTGCATATCAGATATTTACATGATGATTCATAACAGTAGCAAAATTACAGTTATGAAGGAACAACGAAAATAATTTTTTGGTTGGGGGGGTCACCACCACATGAAGAACTGAGTTAACGGGTGAAGGCATTAGGACAGTTGAGAACCGCTGATGTAAATGAAGGCATCAAGGATGTGAAGAACCAAGATATAATGGGTATGGAGGAGGTATGTTCCAAGAGAGTGGACAGACTGCAGAAAGACTACAAGGCAGGGACTCTCTTGGTGTACTCCAGAAGCAAGCAGATTAATCAATGGAAGAGCAGATATTCCAGAAATGAAAAACTCTAAAGCCCTAGTTTTGCTAAAACCTGGACATTATAATACCTCTCTTAAAAACAATAGACCTTTACTATAAAAAAATAACAGAATTCATAAAGGTACTAGTCGAAAGCAAAAACAACCCTACCCACTCCCATCAGTAATCCCCTGTGCATAAATCAAGGAGCCCTGGTGCTGCAGTGGTGAAACATTGTGCCGTAAAGCACAAGGTCAGCCAGTGGAAACCACTCCTAGGTCCAATATAGAAATATGAGACTGTCTACTCCCTTAAAGGGTTCTCATCTCTGAAACCCACAGGGGCGATTCTACCCTGTACTATAGGGTTGAATCGGAAAACTCAATCACAGTGAGTTTTATGCAATTAAATATATATTTTAAATATGCAAAATAAAAATATGAAAGCCGATAACCAAATCTATCTTTGGAGGTGCCTCTGGCTGGATTTGAACTCCCAAACTTTTGGATAGTTGTCAAAGACTTGAATCAAGTGAGAACTTATGTAACACACGGAACTCATTTGTTTCTATTGTGCCCCTAAGTTATAACTTAACACAAAAGCTTAAATGGCAATAGGAGACATGTGAGCCTTGTCCCTGTCTTGTTAACAACAATAGTAAATCAAAAGCTCATTACTGAGTCCATTCTGACCCATGGTCTTCCTAAATTACAGAGTAGAACGGTTCATTTGCTGATTAGTCCAATCGTCCTTACAGAATGGCAGGCCTTTCTTCTAGGGGACCACTAGATAGATTCCAACTTGCAACTTCTGAGTTAGCAGCCCTGCACACATCCTGGGCTCCGACAAGGGACTTCAACAACAGCAGGTGACGTTTTTCATTTTAGTTTGTACCTGGAATTACTCGGAACGCCTCCCCCTAAACCTTAGAATACCACTGTATTTTTATAATAGGAGCACACCCTTAGAATGATGGTGTGTTGTCATAGTACGAGCTACTTTGCTTCCATTTTTAAGAGAGGACACTAAGACACAGAGAAGTTAGGTGTTTTGCCCAAGGTTAGAGGGAGAGTTAATGGTCATGTGCACATAGGAATCCCCATAACCTGATGCTCTTACTTCACAAGACAATGGCCAAAGGTGAACGGGAAAAAGAGAGAGTGAACATCAGTGAGACAAAGCACCAAAAGAAACATAAATTATGCATATACAAATCCAGAGTGGCCTTTAGAAATGTTCTTCTGATCAGAAAGCTCTAGTCTTGTGAAATATGACCTTATTAGAACAAGATGGCTTTCAGAATGCATGTTTACATTTAATTGTAAAGAACGCTGCCAGGCCTTCTGAGGACTATAATGAAGGTAGAGGAGAAGTAAGTTTGTCTCTCACTTCTGGTTTCAGTCAGCAAAAAATTCACAGATTTTAATCCCATGACAATTTTCAATAGTAATGAGCGTCCAATGGGGTCGCCAGTGGAAACTCAGAGAGCGGCAAGGCAAAACAAGGGGAGGATGAAGTCCAGCTTCCCTTTGCCAACCGCTCCAGACCCTTCCAGTCACTTCCTAACAACTTCTCCAAGTTCAAAATCTATGACTCATCCACCTTTTCACAGAGGGCCAAAGGAAAGAGCAGGTAAATAATGAGAGTGATGAATCATGCACAGTGACTCATTTGCCTCTTCGTGTTGTATAGCAGCACTGGCACTCATTTTCTCTGCAACAGGATAAGGTTGGCTCAGATAAGCCACACAAAGTTAAATGAAGTTTAATTTTATTTAATTGAAACACAAGAAGCACTCAGCACTTGGGGGGAGGCGGGGGCGGAATGTGAGCAATGCTCAAGAGGACATAACAACAGAAAGGTATGAATAGGTGACTAAACGCAGGTTTGGTCTAACCTTGCAAACTATCAATATATTATTTTACATAATGAAAGAAGAGAAACAGAGATAGAGAGGGAAAGAAAAGCTCCAGGATATATACTGATTTAACATGAATAATATTATAGTTTCCCTTCTAGCTACCTCAAAAAAAAAAAAAAACTTGACAGTCGATTCACATCTCCCTATCAATCAGAGGTCTGGCAATTAGTCATTAACTTTGGATGTAATCATTTCTCTCTATGCCTCAAAGTTAACCTTCTAAACCACGCTCAGAAAGGCCTGACTTGAGAATCTTTATAAATCTCTCAGCCCTCCTTATTCTTTGGGGCACTTATTCCAATAAGCATGCTGAAAAGCATCTTGGCTAAATACTGATTTGTCCATTGAGTCATTCCGAGAGCTGCACTGGCCTTTGAGAAGGCGGCTGTCCCTCCCAGCTTGAGAAGGAGGCCCTGTGGACGAGGCTGGGAGGGGGACGGGCTTATTAGACAGAAATTGACAGTCATAGAATGAAGGGCATGGGGGACCCCTCAGAGACCCATGTGGACCATTGTGGTAGGATTAGCCAAGGAGAACACACTTCAGGAGGCCTTGTGGGCACATCTCTACAAAGAATTTTTTTAAGGAAAAAGAAAAACCAGGAAGAGAATGGCAGGTGGCATGGGAAGGAATCCATATTTTTTATTTCTATATTTTATTAGTTCTGAGTTGGCAGTCAGGATCTTTTCTCAACGTGGTGTGTCCAGTTGCTTGTCACTCTTTAATATTTATATGATTCAGAGCTTAATATGCTCTCTGATTAGTTGGCATGGGCAGTGCTCAATCTGGAGTAATCTGTATGCATTTATATTGTGAGCTATTCCCTAATTGCTTTTCATCCAAGTAATCCTACAGAGCATAAGGTTACATGCTGAAAAGGGCTGAGGTGAGAGAGTGGGTAAAGGGGACTGTGAACCCTTTTCCTGGCCTGATTAGAAATGCTGTGAACATCTGCATAAAGGAAGGATGGCGGGGGGGGGGGGGTGTTAGTCCAAAAATTCTAAGGTTCTCCTAAGTCATGAATAAGTATACAGAATACCACAGCGCATGCCCAACAAGCGATAGAGATGAAGCAATATTTGAGTAACTTCCAATTTCTGCAGGATGTAATGGCTGTAACAGCTTACATATAGGTTGCATAGATTGCAAAGTTGAAAGGGGGCACATGAAGATAAGCAGTTGGAAAAATTATCAAAATAGATAAAAGTTTAACATTTATTTTAATTCCAGAACCCTGGAGTTTTGTAAGGAAAAATCTTCAAGCAAGTATTTTCATATGCATTTGAGATTGAAGTCAGTTATATTTCTGTTTTCTTTTATTATCATTTCCCATGGCTATTTAGTTATTCTTTTAATAAACCATTAGCAACACACACACATATATATATATGTGTGTGTGTTGCTAATATCTATATATATATATATAGATGCGTACTTTTCTGTGTCCAACCTATCCCTTTACGAATGAGGCGAAACTCTTGTTTATCCCAGGTGTAATGTGGGATAATATGTCTTAAAGGTAATATCCAGAGATTATTTTAGTAATATGTAATATTTTAGTAATATGTCTTAAAGGTAATGTCCAGAGATTATTTTAAAGTTTTAAAATGTGATGAAAACTTACCTCTCCGAAAGGTTACATTTCAATTTACATCAATATTGCAGCTGTCATTACTCACTGAAAACAATGTCCATTTTTCATCTGCCCCTGTTAGGTGGGCTGGTGCCTTGATCAGGCTCATGTTTCAAGTGCTCTCTGATACAGATAACAGATTGTACAAGGAGACCGGTTGCTCTAGATCATTTCAATTATAAAATCAGAACTCTAGGTTTGGTCATAGGCCTTGTCACAGAAATAAGCATTGTTTCCAAGTCCAATTCACTCTTAGAGAAGCTGTCTGGAATCACCCCTCGGTCGCTCCAAATCAGAAAAAGAGACGGTAGTGTAATTGTTCTTCCTCCAGGGAAATACGCTTTTTACATCACTACGCAAAGCAGCCGCAACAATAACAAAGCCTATAAATAATGATAGCAACAACATGCTGCCCCAAGTAAATAAAAATCGCAATATATATTTAGACGGGAGAGTGTTAAAACTGTACAGTCTGAAATCGCATCTCAGCACGAAAGCAAGCCACCGAAAGAAGTTGCCATGGTAAAACTGGAGGCCACTCCTCAAGAAATCTCACTTCGAACTCTCTTCTTCTCTCGCTCGTATGTCCCTTAAACCGCCTAATTTACGGCGGTTTAAATACAAGAGTCCTGTTATAAACGAAAGAATATTTTCCTACGAATAATCTTATAGGCTCAAAGGCCATTTCACTTCGCTCGGTCGGCTAGTTCATTTTGCATGAGGGGACCCGCTCCCTGGATGTACCAGCCCATCCGAGGTAACTTTCTCCACAGGCAGCTAAAGGTCACTTTCTATGCGAGGAAAATGAAGCCGATGTTCCTGGTTGCTTTACAGTTCTCCTAGTTCAACTACTTCAATAAATGAACATGTACAACAAGCTGAAGGGCTTTTTATTACAAATTTAATTCATTTCTCTAGACAACTGTGAAATTTGCCATTGACATTAGTCATTACCCCAAGGCGAACTAAAAGATGATCTCAGTTAATAAATGATCCTTAACAAGGAGCGCTCCTCTCTCCTGTGATCTGGCACAGGCACATTTTATTAATGCAGGACTTGCTTCCTGCCAGAACACCAGCATTCGCGACTAGTTGGGGTGCTTGTTTCCTCTTCCTGCTCCCGATATTAATAATTATGCAACGGGATAATTAGCAACACAAAGAGACAGTCCTATGTGCTGGAAGCTAGATTTTCAGCACGTTAACCTTCTGGGAAATAAAGAAAAGAAGCATAGAGTCTAGCCAAATAACCAATGCAGGTTGATTTCACAGTGTGTAAAAGGCTAATTATCTGTGAAAAGTCTGACCTCAAGTAACAAAATTACAGAAATGTGCAGGCATTTTATTTTAAATAAAACTCAGAGTCACTTCATGTTCTGAAGAATCCTGATTAGCAAATAAATGTATGAAGAAGAAAAAAACAACCAGATTTGAAACTTAAACAAAAATAAGCTCTGAAGGAAATGATGGTATATGGAGGGAAATTTTAATCATTAACTTAGACACCTGAAAAGGTAAGGTAAAAAAATAATCTTCTACTTCCTTTGCCTACCCCCAACCCCCAGCCATTACATTGAAGGGAGAAAAACAAAAACAACACTCAGTCTGTGACAGAAGTAGGTTAAGTGTATTTTGTTTACTGGAGGCAAGCTACAATGAAAAGCAGAAAATATCACTACTTCTTTACAGATACCATATGTAATTCATTCTGATATAGGAATATTTATCCACTCGCAGTAATAACAAACCACAATTTTTGTCATGTAAAAAATAAATTGTATTTGCAAAAAGCAAACACATTACGGAGTGTGTAAAAATGCAATATTCCCATTTTCTAGTCAGAGTTCCAATTTATTGAAGTAACAGAGCAGAAAATGCACTGACAGCTGTTACATTTTATTGCGAATTAGCGTATACGTTTTATATCCAGTGAGCACATGCATGATACATTGTATTCCACTGGCTTTCCAAATGGAAACCGAATGATCCTAGTGCAATTACACTCCGGAGAGTACGAGCAACAACCTTATAGCGCTCAGATTAAATATATTTTCTTTAAAGAAAAAAAAAGGCTGGAAAGGTCAAGAGAGGAAAAACAGTACACCTAACGTCCAACTGGTGGACGAGTTCGCTCAGGAGCCCTGCATGGCTAGCTTCGTTTCATCAGAGGGGTGCAGTTGGTGGGTGGGAGGGTGAGACAAAGAGACTAGAGCAGGAGACAAAGTTTCTTTCTCTCCCTCGCTCGGAACCCACTTGCTCTCTCTGTTTACTCCATTGACCTTTTGCTTTCTGGGGTGTCTCTCCCTCCTTTCTGCTTTGTAGCAGTGGAGTTGGGATGGACGAGTTTGTAATTGCGGACAAGGATAGGAATGCGTTAGAAATGGAGCGACGTGCTGAGTTTGTCCTTCCCTCCAAACAGCCAAGTCATCTTTGCTTCCCTTCCTCCCAGTGCCCCCCGCCCCTCCTAACATATGTGTGCGTTTTCTCCAGTCCTGAGAGAGAAGCGTGTGTTTTCACAAGAGTTAACCCTAGTTTCATCCGTCATCTCCCTCCTGCCTGCGACTGTGGCTGAATAGGCAAGCACCCGCCAGCGGACCAACTCCCTTCTCGGTGATTAGAAGTAAATTTCGGACAAAGCTAAAGCATTCTATTTTGTTTTTAACTTTTTTTTTTCTTTTTTGGCTAAACTTGGTTTTGAAACCAGGGCGCTTGGCACTCAGAGCTCTGACAGCCTCCCCGCCAGCAGGCTCTGGGGAAGCCTGCAGGAAAGCCGGCTGTCTCCTCCCCTCTAGTGGCTGCCGGCCCGTCTTGCAGCACGGGCAAAGCGAGGCTTGGAGAGGACTCCAGGGACCTGCGTGTCATTCTCTTGGCTTCCAGGGAAAGAGAAAGAATCTGATCCAAGCAGTAGTCTATCACTGAGAGGATGAAACGTATTTAAAACAATATGCTAGTGGCGGCTACAGATTCATCAACACCAACCTGCTGACATGGATTTGCAATTTGATCTAGTTATTACTGATTGAATTAACAGCATGTCACAACTTGTATCTGGTTTAATAAAAGAAACCCACTAATGCAGCAGAACGGTAAACAACACGCAGTAAAACTTTGTTCGCGTCCTTTGCTGAGTGGGAAATAAATACAATGTAGTCAGAAAGAGCAAGGCTCATTTCACAGGAGAACTGTCCCCCAAAGCTCAGGACTTCCTTCCACAAGGTTCAATAGTCAGTCATCAAGCACAGGCAAAGAAACAGCCCACCACCAGTGACAGCAGTGAGGCTAAACGTCTTCTTTCAACCGAGTGGCACAAAATATTAGGTTACAAAAAATCCCAGCAGTAATGATGTGTGTGTGTGTGTGTGTGTGTGCATTATCTTCATCCTATCTCCTTTACAATTGTTTTTGACACCAACAATATTAAGAAGCTTGTTGAAAGAAAAATGTATTGGTCTTAATACTGAGTCTCAGAACGCACCTTCCTGATAGCTTACGAAAATATACTACGCTCTAGTTTTTGGAATTTTCAACACTTCAAAATGTTAAGAAATCTCCAGCCCCCAAAGTCACGCATAGATGACCTCGCTTTCCGGAAACTCGTCATTATGATTGTTATGAGAGAGGGAATCTGGTGTTTTAATTTGGGGTCTGACACACGTGTGCTCTACTGAAGCTTCTTAATACACTATGAAGAATGACTTACACAGCTCCATAATTATTTTGGATATATATATATATATATATATATATATATATATATATATATATATAACACTATATCCCACTTCCTACTCAATTAATCTGAATCCTTGGTGGAGGGAACGTGTTAAGACATATATCTTAAGAAACTTTATTCTTCTCATTTTAAAGGGTGGAAATTTAAGAGCATTTATTTAAATACTTCTTTAAGGAAATGGGAAATTTTGTTTTATCCATAAAGGGAGATGTAGGATTATTTATTTAAATTTCTGTATTATTTTCTTAAGGAAAATTTTAAACATTAAAAATATTTAAACTGATATTTGTAATGATAACAACTGAATGAAAGACAGTTGTTATTTTAAACTGTGTAACATGCAAATCGGCATCTTTTCTGTATAGGCAAGCTTATAAGCATCTTAGTTTAAAATATTTCCAAATGTATATCTATAGCAAGCTAACCAGGGAAAATCAAGTATACTTATCTTCAGCTTCAGTCCTGCAGGAGCTGATTTGATCTCATCAGAGACTAAAATAAGGTAGTTCCTTGGGGATTGGATTAGATCTGAGTGAACATGTGAAGCTGAAGCTTGGGGAAAAGAAAATAAATCAGATATGAAAAGATGTACATGATCTGTCACAATAGACTTTTCTCTTTTAAAAGTAAAATCAATGGGAAACGGGAGTGATCATTTTCTAACAGAGGAAGTAGAATGAGATGGATATTCAGAATAACCATTTTATGCTACTTAAATTTGGGTTTGGTGGATTTTGATCACCTCATCCTAATTGTTCACCTATCATAGAGTGCCGATGAGGAAATGATGGCTCTGGAAAATGAGGGCCCCCCCAAGCACACAGTTCGTAGTGACAGAATGCCGATTTCCCTGCTGCTTCTCATATAATACGTATCTTGGTCCCACAAAGCTACGTGACTGTTATCTGAAGTAAAAATCTTAATTTACCTACTTCTCCAATGTCATTCTGTATTATTGACAACCATTAGTTGGCAAATCAACAGAAAAACTAAAGTAATTTTAATCAAAACAAAAAATTTTCTGAAATTTCTGAAGTACCTTACTTAAATTTCAAAGGAGAAAGGAATTTTAATTTTGTGTGCTAACTTTAGATTTTTTATGATTATTCTTTATTTCTATCTATTTATTTCTATTATCATATGTCACTGGAGTAGATTGAAAATATCACTTTATTGGATTAATTTTCTAATTAATTTAAGTTTAATTTACTTGATTTATTTTCTTCTTCACTTTCTCCGTATGTGGAATAAATTTTTATTGCTGTGAAAGTTACCTTTACTCTTTATCTAATATTACAAGAATTGTTGCACATATTAGAAAAGCAAACATTTGGGAAAACTATAATTTATTTTTATGGCATTTATCATAATTTAAAGTTGTCCAAACCAAATTTAAATGGAAAGTCTCAATTAAAAATTTTAAAATATAATTCAGTCTTCCAAGAAGCAAGTGATAGAAGATTTGCCTCAACTATTGATTGTTTATCAGAGAATATCTTCAAACATGTTACGTCCTTTGAGATCCCCATTAGGTCTCAAATTCACTTGTTAAACTATTAGGTATTTAGTATCAGGCCATGGTACCTATAACAAGGTGAATGATGGAAAAAGCCATTGTTTGAAGAGAGATTACAAACTCGAAGTGAAAAGATGTAAATCAAATGCTCATAAATTGACAATGAAAAGATGTAAATCGACAAGAAAACAAACATAAAGTTATTCAGGAAAACAAGCAGGTGATACTATGAGAAGAACTCAGTTTTTCAGTAAAAGAGCCTTAGGGTGAGTCAGAGTAAGAGTAAAAGTAATTAACCAGGTATAGTGTGTGTGTGTGTCTGTGTGTGTGTCTGTGTGTGTGTGCGTGCGTGTGTGATGTGTACGTGGACACATGTGCATGGGGGTTTCCATGACAAGAGACATTTAGGAAGAGCCCTTTCCGCATGGGGCTAGCGCACACAAACGGCCTGTCATGGGAAAGCTGCTGAGAGCAGGCAGGTGGGACTGGAGTGAGGAGGAGAGTGGTAGATAGGGCCACGTTCTGTTCGGCCTTGTACATACTTTTTCAATATAGTGGTTTTAATTGAAAGAGAGATGGAAAACCCTTCAGGCCTTTGAAGGTGGTGATGGTCAGGCCTCCCTGCTGTGGTGGGAAGAATGATGGAGAAGCACAGAGTGGCTGTGGGCAGGCCATGTGAGTGACTGCCAAAACATAATCACACATGCTCCAAATCATCCTGAAGCACTGATTAGCAGTTTGCATGAAAATATTTCTCTGTTTTGCTGAACTCCTTTTCAGCGGCTTTTTCAAAGCTATTTTGATTTTGCAGGAACTTTTGCATGCATTCCATCTTCATCACCAGCCTGTGAGGTGGTCAACTTGGGCATTCACATGCTTTCTAAAGCAGACCAAGGCTTGAGCAGTTGGCCTTTGGATACACCTCTCCAAACCCATCTCAAGTCACATGAATAAAATTGACGTTTAATTAGCAAGAACAGCCAGAATCAGAAGATCATTTTCATCTAAAATAATTTTTCTCTTTATTTTTCTAAATCTATTGGACCACTATCTCCACTTTCTACAGCTTGGCCTGGTAGAGAGATTAATGCAGGGCTGTTTAGTAAAGATTTTCAAAGCTTCAATAGAAAGTCTACCTAAGTACAAAGCTTCTACTTGTTTTCATCATCACATTGTGGTTTGGGGGCACCCAAACTTGACTTGGATGCTTTCACTTCAAAGGTTTGGGTACATATCATTTTTCTGAGGCAAAATCCTCTCAATAATACCTAGAACCTGGTTTAGATTAAATAGAGAGAAAAGGAAATGTAAAGAGTTCTTCTTCACATGCACATTTTGAAATTAGCTTTCATCTAATTTCTATAAATAATCCATCCGGGGAATCTAAATATGTTTACCATATTTCATAAAAGAATGCCTTCAGCACAAAAATACTGGAGTAATGTGATACGAAAGACCATAAATAAGTAGTCAAAACTACACATAGGCCATTTGCTAATACTATTGTGCTACTCACATTAATAATTTTCACTTTTATTCATTCACTCATAATAAGCGATTAGTACTACAAAATGAAGCGTTTGAAGAAACGAATTAGATAGATGAATAATAGTCTATCTGATAATGAAAAAAGAGCTTATGAACATGTTCCATTATATTTAAATATAAGAATTATATATCTAAGAACTGTATTTTATTTATCTTGCATTGTTTAGTGCTTTGGATGTAAAGCTGGGATCAAAGATAATACTGTCGTTTCAAAGTTTTTAGGACAGGTATGAAATATTTTCCTCAGTATTAAAATATTGCTTGCAACTATTTTTTCTACAATTAGGATTTAAATATAAATTTGCAAATCCTTTAGAATATTTCAATATTTTAAGACAATTGTTTTATGTGAGTTAGGTGATTCAGATGATCAATTTTGTACTACACCATAAGGTACTTATCAAGCCCCCTCGCCGCGCCCCCATCCCCCAAGCATGTTCCCTACAGACCTTCTTTTGATCTCTCTTTGTCTTCTTGGGGCATCCTAGAGTCTCCTTCACTCTGCCAGCACCTGTCCTCTCCCTGCCCTGTTGCTTCACTCTCCCTCCCTTGCCCGCTTCCTTTAACTATCAAATTCCATCAGTAGAAGAATAGATGAAGAAACTGTAATATAGATATTCAAATTTTGAGGCATCCTGATAAGCCAAGCGACCTGAACTTATACTGACTGTTGTGTTTTTACCCCAATAGCATACACCTTGCGTGTTGGCCTAGCATCTGTCCCCTCCTGCTGGGAGGTAGTTTCACAAGTACCACGATGCCATATATTTTTCCATGTAGCGGTTAAAAAATTAATAACAAGGTGATCTTCCAGGGAGAGGTTATAGTTGGCAAGTAAAAGCAGAAGGAATGTGTTTATTTTGTGGAAAAACTATTAACACTTCTTTTCCCCCAATTTAAGAAAAGTCCATCCTTGGGCATATTTTTTTCCTAAAAGTATTGAAAGAGTCATTAAATGTTACTATAAATGAAGCTGAAATAAATTAGGGATGGCATGAGAGTTTTGACTATAGTAAATTCCACTGGTTCAATTTCTGTTTTAGTTTCCCAATCTCTAGAAGCACTGTATATTATAGCCCCCCCCCTTTCTCATTGATCCAGAGCTATCATCTTCCCACCAAATACACTTTTTTCTAATATAAAAGGAATTATATCTAAATATATGAAAGTTTATAAAATCAAGAAACATTGTCACCTGTGTAGAATATACAAAAAGTCAGTATTGATACACTCTCATGAATACCATGGGTTAAAACTCGTTAACAGATAATTCATTATAAAGCAAGCCTCCCTTGTTCATTTTTGCCTCCATCCCTCCACCCCTCCATCCCTCCACCCCTCCATCCCTCCATCCCTCCATCCCTCCATCCCTCCATCCCTCCATCCCTCCATCCCTCCACCCCTCCATCCCTCCATCCTTCCACCCCTCAACCCCTCCATCCCTCCATCCCTCCATCCCTCCATCCCTCCACCCCTCCATCCCTCCATCCCTCCACCCCTCCATCCCTCCATCCCTCCATCCCTCCATCCCTCCACCCCTCCACCCCTCCATCCCTCCACCCCTCCACCCCTCCATCCCTCCATCCCTCCATCCCTCCACCCCTCCACCCCTCCATCCCTCCATCCCTCCATCCCTCTGGTCTTTCCTTCCCTTCCCTTTCCTCCTTCATTTGAATTATGATTCCACACATTTATTCATTTAGCTAGTTATAAAATAGCAATCAATGTTTATAACATGGCAGTCACTGTGGTGATCGACAGGGACTGTGAGAATGCCTGTGCACCATTGCCCGTGCCCCAGGAACGCGTATTCCAGCCAGGAGACCAACGGGGAAACGAACAGTGACAGTGCAGCAGGATAGTAGGATAGAGTTTCAGCATGCAGAGCACAATGGAGCACTAGAAAGAAATATCCCAATTCCACAGCAGAAAGGAGACTGATGGTATGGAAAGATGTTCACGTTTCTCATGAAAACAGGGGAGAGCAGGCGAGAATCATCATGCATACGAATAAGTACCATGTAGGGAAATGCATATTTACCAAAAGAAAACAATAACAACAACAGCAACAATATTTTTAGGCAAAGGTGAGCGGTTCCATTAAGCAGGAGCATAGGGAATATGAAAATTCAGAAAATAGTAGCCACCCACAACTGTCTCTTTTCCAAGGTTAGATTTTTCATTTATTATTAATAACAAACATTTACTGCTATATTTTAGGGTGCAATATACACATATTTCTAATTTTGTCTGGTTAATATTTCATGAAGGTATTTTTTCTTTTAAGACTGTAAAGAACCGAGAACTCACACCGAGGTATTTATTTTAGTACCCGTCATAAATGAAGAGAAATCAAGTATTTGAGAAAGAAAATGGTAGGCGAGGACTTAATGAGATTGGCATGTTAATGCATTTGAATTATGTCCATAAGCAGTAGGAGGTCATTAAGCCTTTTTGAAATTTTTTACTTTGAAATAATCTTAAGTATAGAGTGAAATTGCCAGTACAGTACTAAGAACCGTTTTGGGAGTAAATTGCTGACATGATAGCTCATTACTGTTGAGCATTTCAATAAATATTTATTACAAATAGATTTATTCTCTTACATAGCTACAATACTATCATCAAAATCAGGAATGGTATTATTAGTTGGCAGTTCCCATTTGTTTTTTCCCAGTTGTTCCTAAAGTGTTTCTATTTACAACCACAAACAATTTAATAGTTTAATTGTGACCTTTCTTTTTTTCATGAAATTTCATGACTTTCATGATCCTGACACTTCCAAAATATTGTAGGCCAGTTATTTCATAGAATGTCTTCCAGTTGGGTTTCCTCAGCTGTTCCTCTTGCTTAGATCTCGGTTGTGCAACATTGACAAGCATCTCGCAGAAGTAATGCAGGATTCATTGCTTTCTGTGAGACAGCACACAACTGCAATGTTCCTGGTTGAAGTAGATGCTGTTGCTTGTAGAAGATTTCGTTAAAACAGCTTCTGACAGAATTCTTCAGGTTTAGGTGTCTTTTTCTTGTATAATTTAATATGCATTTGATGGGAAGGTGATCTGAAAATGTATAGATGCACTTTTTTATCTAGACTTTTATTTATTCAATAATTTATTTATAGTCACATTGATTCATGATTTAATGAGTATTATAACTTGTTATTATTATTTGCATTTCATTAATATAATTAAACCTTATTTGGTCAGTGAGAAAGTTTTAATGACAGCTTCTGTTTTCTTTAGGCATGTCACAATCACTTTTGAACAATTATTGATACTAGAATAATAAGATATTCCAAATTCATCTATTTTTTACTATCCCAGCACTGAATTCAGTTATTTCTTCAAAAAGTCCTGGTTCTTTTTAGTGGATAATTTTATTTAGAAACAAATACATAAGTACTAGACAATTACAGTATAATTGAGGTAACACTTCTTCTAGGCCATATAAGTGGACAGAAAATATGCATGCATATAGACACACATTCACTCATGTATATTCATATCTATATGTTTCTGTTTGTTGTTAGTTGTCATTGAATTGGCTTGCATTCCTGGCAACTTTATGGTTACTGGAAGTAAACATAGCCTGGCCCTCTGCCATGTCTATAGTTTTTAATAGGTTTGAGCTCATTGCTAAGGTTATTCTGTTAATTGAGGCTTTTCTCATTTTTTGCTGACCATTTGTTTTATCAAACATGGAGTATTTCTCCAGTGATTGTTCTTAATTGATGATGAGTTTAAAGTAAGCAAGATGAATTTGTAATCATCCTCACGTGTACAGAATATTGGACCTTACCTGTATCTAGGAGAAAGATGGCACATTCTCCTCCTGTAGAGAGTGACAATCTCGGGGCAGTTCTATCTTGTCCTACGGTTGCTACAGGAAAGCACTGACACGATGGCAGTGAGGTTGGATGCTTGTTTGTTTTTAAATATCTATCTATGTGTGATTGTCAAGCTATATTTAAAATAAAAAACTTGGAGAGTATTGCCATCAGCCCAAGGATGATTCCTATGAGGTCGGACGTGTGTCTAAATGCCCTCTTCACAGCCAATTTTCTTTTTTACCGACTCTTGAAACAACTGCACCTCTAATGGTTATCTATTTTTCTGCAGGCCTGATAATCTTTGAAATGGCCACAAAGAATGCACAGACAATACTGATCATTACTAGTATTAGGGAAGTGACAGGTTGCAATTCAGGTCCAGAAATACTCAGGACACAGTTCTTCAGGCAGGACAAGCTTTCACTGGGCTGTGTCTATAGGCATGCAAATACCCAGCAGCTCCTTAATATCTGCCCTGCTCAGGTAAGTATTACAAAATCTTAACTCTATAAATAAGTGACTAAAAGCACCTCCCTCAATTACCAAGTCTTCTGCTTGAAAACATATAGATGTCTCACTTTGTGGACCAGGAAACCCACTGGGCCATCTTCTGTGGGTCTCCTGATTCCATTGCCTTTCCTGCTCCCATTTCTCTGCTCCTGCTTCTCATTGTCTTCATGATCTCTGATGCTGGAACTGTCTGATGAATCACAGAGATTCACAACAGCGACACTGGACCCAAAACCTGTGCTTCACTTCTGACTCTTCTTTAGGATGATAGTGAACTCCTCCTTTCCACTCCTAAATGGCTTATTTAACATTTAGCAGCAATCCCTAACTGACCAACCCACGAAGAGTTCCATATGCCTTATGCGCATGGCTCCAACCCCATCAGGGTGACAAGTATGTCCCTTACATTATTAGGCAGCTCTACATTATCTTGGTGGATATTTGCACAGCCCCACCCCGTCATCTGGTGGGGGTTACAAGACCATGGTTAAAGGCACCACGCTAAGAAACTCTTTGGTATGACAACTCCTCTTTGTCTTTCTCTGACACTTGTATGCAGTTCTCTGCCACCATTTTCCCAACCATGTGGTGGTTAATCTTACCTACTTACCATTTTCCCAACCATGTGGTGGTTAATCTTACCACACTCTCCATCATACCCAAATTATTATAAGCAAGTTCAACAATGTGCATATGGAATGATGAAGATGGCAGCAGTTTCAGCGAGAAGAGAAGAATGACACCCACAGAAGCAGTGACATATTTAAAGCGCTAGCTGAGGCGCGGGGTGGTAATGATCGTGAGGGGGAATAAGTTTCAAGAGAGTTGTTTATGGTAATGTGCCTCTAAATTTAAAAAATACCTATGTTGGTATGTAGTGCCTTTGTGAGGCTATGATGCTAGAATCTACACCAGCAGTATTTCAAATACCAGCAAGGTCTATCAAGAAATTCACAAAATGTCTGTGACAAAAATAATTGATCGATGTGCAGCCATTTCAGGAAATAGCATAGGAGTTCATAATCTGGTGATATTAAAGGAAGAAGCCCAAGCTGAAGCGCAGGCAGTGTGTAAAAGGATGGCTCCAGGAATTGGCAGATTAACAATAGAAATGTTTCAACCAACTGATGCAGCATGGAAGATTCTAAATCATCTGTGCCAAGAAATTTGGATGATTGCTACGTGGCTGACAGACTGAAAGTGACCCATATTTATATCCTTCAGAAAAAAAGATGACTGAATACACTGTAGGAATCATCAAATCAATAATTAATATAGCACCAAATCATGTTGGTGAAAATTTTACCATGCTGGAGCAGTGCATAGTCTCTGAACTTTCAGATAGTCAAGTCATGTTCAGAAGAGGATGTGGAAGGAATCTTGTTATTACTGAGACCAGAGGGAATTGGGGTGAAAGCAGAGGGTACCAGAAAGAAGATTACTTTTGGTTAATTGACAATGAAGAAATCTTCAACTTACTGGTCAGAACAAATTTTGGATTGCATCGCAGAAATGGAAATTCCAAACAGCTTAATTATTCTCGTTTGGAATCTACAGATAGACTATGCAACCGCCATTCAAACAGAGGAACCACGTTGTAAGATTAGAAAGTGTGCACATCAGGTTTGCATGGTTTGCCCACTCTTATTCAATCTGTCGACTGGGTAAAGAATCTGAGAAAGTGAACTATGGGAAGAATTATGCATCGGGTTCACATAAGGCTTGCTAAAAACTTGCAAGATGCAAGTGACCCAACCTTCCTTGCTGAAGGCAAAGAGGAACTGAGGCATTTGCTTAGGAAGACCAAGAACTACAGCCTTCAATGTAAAGAAATAAAAAATACTTACATTCAGACCAATAGAAAACGTCATGATAAGCACAGGAAACATTGGAGTTGGGAAGGATTTTATTTTAGGTGGACCCACAATCAGCACTTATAAAAGCAGCTGTGAAGAAATCACAGGATATATTTTGTTGAGAAACTGTGCTGCAGGTGGGTTTAAGCACTAGAATCATGGTGTCATGTTGAGAACTAGGCTGAGTGATCCAAGTTTCGTATGCCTCATAGTTCTCACGAGTCTCACATGCGTGTGAAAACTGGACGATGGGTCCTGCAAAATGAGGAAGAGTTGATGTCTTCGACTGCTGCTGAAGGCTAGTGAAAGCATGGAAACAGCCCTGCATTAGAGCAAGAGCAAGCAGAAGGTGCCTTCGAAGGAAGGATGGTAAAACTCGATCTAACCTACTTTGGGCATCTTATCAAAAGGGGCTAGTCATATACTTCAACATGGTTGTTAAAGTACAGGCCTATCAAAACAGGGGAAGATCCTCAATGAGATGCTGTGACAAGTGACTGAGGCAATGGGCTGTTTTGCACTCCATTTCACATCAGGCTCTGGGAATCAAAGCCAACAGCAAAGCTGCTAACAAAAAAAGGAGATATGAAGCAGTACCTCACTTTTATTTTGGATTATATTTTAATAAGTAATGATGTTGGACATTGTGGTAGTTACATAATTTCATGTCCATTTGAAGGGACCTAAGATCCATTTGTAGGCAACTGCACATCGCCTTACAGAAGGGTTGTGTGGCAGCGATGATCCAGTCAGGGTGCATTGTAGCAATGATGAATCACACAACTTTCCTCTAGCTCCTAAATGCTTCCTCTTCCCTCCCGCCCACCCCACTATCATGATCACAATCCTATCTTACAAATCTGGCTAAACTAGAGGATGTACACTGGTACAGATAGCCACTGGAAACACAGGAAATCCAGGACAGATGGTCCCTTAGGGACCAGTGTCGAGAGTGGCGATACTGGGAGGGTGGAGGGAGGGTGGGGTGGAAAGGGGGAACTGATGGCAAAGATCTACCTATAATTTCCTCCTTGGGGACAGACAACAGAAAAGTGGGTGAAGGGAGACATTGGACAGTGTAAGACATGATAAAATAATAATTTATAAATTATTATAAGGGTTCATGAAGGATGGGGGAGTGGGGAGGGAGGGAGGGGAAATATGAGGAGCTGATGCCAAGGGCTTAAGTGAAGAGCAAATGTTTTGAGAATGTTGACGGCAGCAAATGTACAAATGTGCTTTACACAATGGATGTATGTATGGATTGTGATAAGAGTTGTATGAGCCCCCAATAAAATGATTTTTAAAAAAAGTATCGGGTGACGTCTTACCTGTCAATCAGGTCACATCCTGATGGTACCTCCTTGTGGGTATAATCTTCTCAGAAGGAAGGCCCTGAGAACTTCCCCCTACCTCTCTGTCTTCACCTTCCTTCTGTTAAGACGCTCTGAGACCTACCAGAGTCCTGGAGATGTATCCACCGCCATGGGATCCACTAGACTTTGGTGGACCTACTGGCCTGTGATCTTCCTGAATCCTTCATACTTGCATGTGCTATGTGAGTCAGAACAGGAATTTATGGACTAGTATTGGACTGATGAACTTGATTGGGCTGGGCTAGTATGTTTGCTTGATGTACAATTATTTCTTGATATAGAGCTCTCTCTTACACATATATGAGTGTCACTCGATATGTTTCTCTAGTTGAACCGGTCTAACACAGATATATTTTCATGTGCTTTTTAGTCATTTTTTGGGGGGTATGTCTATGTGTCGCCTATTTTTACTTAGGTTATTATTATTGAGTTGTGCAAGTTCTTTATGTATTTTAGATACAAGTCCCTTTTCAGATCTACAAGGTGTAAATATTTAATATTTTCTACACATATGGGTTGTCATTCTATGGAATGAATTAAAATATAGTAGTTTTAAAAATTTATGAAGCCTATGGTTGGTTGTTTGCAGTGACTACAGCAGGAGTGAATGTAGCAATGTCTGCGAGGATGGTGCGGGCCTCGGCAGTGTTGTGTTCTGTTACATGTAGGGTCATGATGAGGAAGAACTAAATGGGACTCATTTAACAACAACCACAACAATAATAATTGATTGTGAGAATTTGGTAGCCTGGGAATTACCTATATTGTCTGTTATAATTCCAGAAATGAGTTGTCTCCTTTGGAAGTCACCAAAAATACACAATGTCTACAAGAATGAACTCAATCATATCAATATCTGTGAGATAATTCCACACTTGGCAGCATTTTTTTACTACAGGTTCACCATGAGCTTAAAATGATTTGATGCTAACCCACCACAAGAAAAACAGGGAAGAGAGACAGTGATTCATATACACGTTTAATTTCACAATTTGAGAGACTATGAGAATTTCTCAAAATTAGGATATAGAAGATGTCTTAAGATATGCTTTGTTTTTAAGAATTTGTTTTCTTCTTTGTTAGAAGCTGTTTTAGACTTGGCAATAGTATGTTTCTATTGGAGTTATCTAAGTAAATGATATGTTAGATTGATGAATGAATGAGGATTAGTTTATGTTGTGACCAAGTAAAACAAAGAACACTTAATGACATTTAGTTAAAAATAGTTCAAACAAATTTTATATTAAAAATTCCACTCCTAATGATAGGCAATAAAGGTGACTGAAAGTCCAATTCACTGATAGTTAACTTTAGTTAGATCAAGTGATTTTAGGTTATTTCCATATTTTTCATATTTTTAACTTTCCTGGCACTTCTGGTTACTTAATTTATTCTGTTTTGTTTATGTGTATGAGAGAAAAATTATTTCACAGTATATAAAAATAGCATTAGCTGCAAGATAATTTCAAAATATAAATTGAGTTATTAGTAATAATTATTATGTCTCATTAACATGAATCAAATCATAAGGAGAAGAACAGTAGTTTACATTTGTTCTGTATTTACATTGAACAGTTCCTGTTAAGTACTTTAAGAAAAATTATTCCTTGAGTCCTAAGGTAATCCTTTGAGGTAGATACATCCTTGTGTGCCATTTAATGAATCAAAACTTACAGAATTTAGGCAATTTTCCCCAAATCATGCAACTCATAACTTCTAGATTCATAAATTCCCCCAGGCGTATGACTCAAATAACTGAACAATGACTGGGTGAACTAGGTAGGGTGTGAGCTGTTGTATCTTCATACCACAGGTTATTGATATAACATTTCAAAAGTCCAGTTATACAAGAACCAGAGAACAGCAACCAAAAAGGCACCCCAACAATAACAGGAGAGTGGATGTAGCGGGGTTTGGCTCTTTGACAGACATGCTGATTAAACTATGCTTGACAATCCACTCTCTCTCCAGCAGTACTTGGGTATTTATGATTAGAGAAGTGGTTATTATAAATCTCATAATAATAAATTAGTTGATAGAAAAGGTAGACTCACACATATGGAAAATTATTTTTAAAAATAAGTTGGTTAAAGGAGATAAAAGGGGAGAAGGAAGGTAGCATAAGGGAAAGGGGGAATGGAGAAAGATGATGGTCTTTCTGGATCTGCAAGTCCTTGTGCCACTGGAATGGGCAGTTTAAGATTAAAATGGAATGCCCACTGTGGAGAGATTTCACAGATGTGGTAGTTATATAATCGTTTGTCAGTTTGAGGATTAAGAGTGAAGGGATGGAATCTAGTCTGTCAATCAGATCATAGCCAATGAGGCCTCTGTGTGGGCATGGCTTTCTCCTCTGAGAATTCTGGGAAATCTGGATCCTCCTCCTTGCAGAGGGGCGACACCTTCTCTCTCTGCTCACTCTCTGGGAGATTGCAGCTGACAAGGCACATGGAACTATACTAGTGTCCTGAGATGGAGAAGCTACATGGACCTACCCTGATGCAACCAGACCTTTGAAGCCAGAGAAGCCACATAGAGACCCCTGCCAGTTTGTCTTTAGTAATTAGTCCCCGGGCATGATAATTCAGGGAGTGTCATGAAATTTAAAGATGATTATAAAATGTCTATGGTAACTTAAAAAGAATACAGGCTAGTTAGACTTATTTAAAATTGTAAGAGAGGTCATATATGTAAGGTTATTAAAATAGCAGTATGTCAGAGTTCTAATGAGTAGCCAGGGATGCTGAGTGATTGAAGCAAAAATTCATAAAGAAGGGACAAATTATGAGGAGCATCAAGTAAGAGAAGCAACTCTAGAACTTAGCCAAAAACTAAGGCCTAAGCCAAATCTTTCTCTCTGTCTTTCTCTCTCTCTCACTCTCCCACTGTGTTAATTATATAATCTGGTGTCAATTTGGGACTTGAGAGGATTAAGAGTGAAAGGGTGGAGGGTAGTCTGTCAATTGTGTCATAGCCAATGAGACCTCTGTGTGGTCATCACCTTCCTCTGAGGATTCTGGGAATTCTGGCATTTCCTCCTTGGAGGTGGGAGACACCTCTCTCTGTGTTCACTCCCTGGGAGACATTGCATCTGACAAGACACATGGAAGACTCTCTACTGAGAAGGCTGACTCCCTGTGAGTCATCTCTGAGGAGAAGTCACATGGATCTACCTTGATGCAGCTCTGGGTACTGGAGAAATCACGTGGAGACCCCTGCCAGCACTGAGATGCTTACAAAGCCACTGGATCCAAAGACTTTCTACCCACTGACCTGTGATCATCCTTCATTTAGCATCACTGCATACATTTCCTGAGTCTGAAGAGGACTTTATAGATTGGTATCAAAAAAATGGGCTAATATCAGACTTATGGGCCTGAACTGGATGGGGTTGGGTTATTTTCTTAATGTACAATTACCCTTAATAGAAAACCCTGTTTTATGCACATACAAATTTCTATGGATTTGCTTCTCTGGTCTACCTGGACTAACACAGCAGAGAATCAATATTGTCTAAGATAATATCTTACAATCTCATTGCTTCTTTCTAAACCCAGGATATTAATAAAGATAAGTAAAAGGGTTTCTGAAATTTTGCTTTTGGTTCTAAGGCTCTATACTATTACTGAGAGAGTAAAGTGATGACTTAAGAATCACTAGGTATTTGCAAATGGCTAAATACTGGACTACTAACCCAGAAGGTTGGAGGTTTGAATTCCCCTGAGGCTTCTTGAAAAACTGGTGATTACATATGATAAGCCAGAGATGGAAAGCGCAATGGACCACAGTTCTACTCCCATGGAGTTGAGCCTCCCAAGAAGTGGAACTTACCTCACTACATTGCATTTTTAACTGAATTATAGATCTCAACAGATGACTAGATATTGTTAATATTCGTGTAAAAAACTTGCTCAAAACCTAACTGGCATGTAAGAGATTTTTTTTTCCTTCTTTTTTTCTGTCATAACCCCATCACCTGATTTTCTAGATGGGAACAGAAATTCCTCTTCTTAACAGAGAGAACTTCAATGAGAACATTAGAATACAAGTGTAACCACCCCCATTATCGCCATCACTATAATATCTACCGCTTTCTCTGCCAACAGGTCGAATGCTCAATTCCCACTCACAAGGGCCCTCTCTGGGGTTCCGAGGCTGTAAATCCTACCAGGAGCAAGTCACCACACTTCCTCTCGGGGAATGATTCGGGGTTTGACCCACCGAACTTGCATGTCCTATACTTTGCTGCTTGCCCAACAGCAGCCTCGCCAGTGCACTTGCTTATGCCAAATAAGGATAATTTATTAAAAGTCTACCATGTGGCAGGCACCTTAATTAACTTCCCCAAATGTTATTAATTATTTGGTAATCTCTGATAAAACATCTTTTGAAAATTAGTCATAGAATTGTGTAAGAACCTAGTGAGTATCAGCTAATAATAATAGGTACTTCCCAAAGTCCCGGTCCACAGGTAGAATCTGACTCATAACAACCCTATAGGACAGGGTAGAATGGTCCCTTTGGGTTTCTGAGACTGTAACTGTTTATGGACACAGAAAATATCATCGTCCTCTCTCAGAGGAGCTGGGGGTTTTAACTGCTGCCCTTGATAACTCCTCACCCACTGCACCACCAGAGCTCCTTTGGCAAGTTCCCTGAAGATGACTATTGCCCTGTGACTTAGTCAACACTGTGAGGTTACCCCTCATACTTCACTTCATGAGGTTAGGCAACATTGAGTAAGTGAAAGGATACGCATGCTGTAAGCTGCTATCGTACCAGTGATTTCCCAGTGGGCTGTGCACATGGACTCTCCCACATGTTACTTCTGTCACGATGGGCTGGCAACTGGATTTCTCTGAGCTTCAGATTTTCCTTAATAGTGATTTGACTGATAACATAATAACATTTAGATTGTTCCCTCTGGATTTTACTGGATAATATAATAACATTGATATTATTCATATGTAACCCAGCTATTTACAAATACTTTTGCAAAGAACGGGTTCTAGGTTAATTCCACATGATTACAGGAAGGTCTATTACCATAGATGAGATAGTTTAAAAGGCAGGAATTTAGTCTCTTATGGATCTGGCAGCTAGAAGTCTGAAGTCAAGATATTGGCAAGGGTTCTCCATTCTAGAGGGCTATGAAGTATCTTCCATTCTATGCTTCTTGAGATTGTTGGAAATTTTTGGCATTGCTTAGTCTTTAAATGTCTAATTCCAATCTCTCTCTTGATGATCACATTGCATTCACTCCTGCGTTTCTGTTTGTATCTCTTGTCTGCCTGAAGGATGGTACTTAAGAGTCTAAGTATCACACTACTCTAGCCTAAACTAATGCCACTTAATTATTTCTTAATTACACCCCCCCCCAAACAAATACCCCCACTTGTCTGTCAGTGTGTCATATTTTGGTGGTTTGTGTTGCTGTGTTCTAAAGCTATGTCACTGGTATTTCCAATGCCAGGGGGGTCACCCAATGGAACATGTTTCAGCAGAGCTTTCAGACTAAGAACAGACTATGAGGCAAAAGTAGGCTTCAGAGGAATTTGGCCCTAAAAACTGTGTGGGTGACATTGAAACACTGTCAGTTACAGAAAGTCTCATGAATAGAAGCAGAATGTCCACGATTTTCCCAGGAGACAAGCTCCAATATGATGTAGGGCAAGCTGCCCTTTCATAGATACGACCTACATGCCAGGACTGAGGGAAGCTGCTGGGAGTCCTGCCTCCAGGAGCAGAAAATGAGAAGCAACACCTGCAACCATCACTTACTAATTAGTCTGGAAATGTACAAACAACAAATCTAGGAAAATTAGAAGTTGTGAGAAATAAAATAAAAAACATGAAGATTGAAATTTTAAGTGTTAATTAACATATGGTTTACTATGCCGGGAATGACAAAGTCAAGAAGAATGGCTTTGCATTCATGGTCAGAACAGACAGTTCAAGAGCTGTCTTGACATACAATGATGCCTGTGATAGGATAATGTTCAACCATATACATAGAAATACAGTCAATACAATTATCATTCAAATTTATGAAGCAACCACAAAGCTAGTGATGGAGAAATTGAAGAAATCCACCAAAGTCACGTGCAATCAAGATAATCATTGGTGATTGCAATGTTGCAAACAAAGAGAACAGAACAGTAATTCAGAAATGTGACCTAAGTGATAATAATGAAGCTGGAGATTACATGATAGAATTTTGCAAGTCCAATGATTTATTTATTGCGAACACATTTGTTCAATGACACAAAAGGTGACCATACACAAGTACTTCTCCAAACGGAATGTACAGAGATCAAATTGAGTACATCTGTGGAAAGAGAGCGGAGAAGCTCAATATCAACAGCTAAATCCAGGCACAGGCTGACGGTGGAAGAGACCATCAATTGTTTCTATGTAAGTTCATGTTGAAGTTGAAGAAAATGAAAATAAACCCTTGAGAGCCAAAATATGACCTCAAGTACATAGCACCTGAAATTAAAGAATGCCCCAAGAACAGATTTGATGCATTAAACATTAATTACAAAAAACCCGATAAGCAGTGGCATGACATCAATAACATCACACATGAAGGAAAGCAAATGTTAATAAAAGTCAGAGAAGAAAGAACGATGTAGATGGATGTCAGATGAGACTCTGAAACTTGCTCTTTTCATAAGATACCTAAAACACATGGAAGAAAGGGAATCAAGGAGTTGAAGAGAAAATTTCAGAAGACAGCTTGAGAAGACAAAGAAAAATATGATAATGAAATATGCAAAGACTTAAAGTTAGGAAACCAAAAAAGAAAGAATATGCTCAGCATATATTAAAGAACTCCGGGGTGGCGGGGGGGAAGAAAGGAGGGAGGGAGTCAAGCCTCCAGGGCCAATCTTGAAAGTTTCTATGGGAAAAATAATGAACAAGCAGGTAGCATCAAAAGTAGATGGATAGAAAAAAATAGTAGATGGCTAGAATACACAGTCACTGCACCACAAGGAAGTTGTTGACATCCCACCATTTCAGGAGATAGTATATGAGCAAGAACTAATGGTGTGAATGGAAGACGCTCAAGCTGCTCTGAAGTGATTAGCTAAAAGCAAGGCTGTAGGAATGTATGGAATGTCAATAAAATGTTTCAACAAGCTAATGAACTACTGGAAGTACTACCTTGCTTATGGCAGAAAAGTTGGATGACAGCTACTTGGCATTCTGACCAGACGATGTCCATATTTTTACCCATTCCAAAGAAAGGTGACCAAAAAGAATAGGGTTCTACAGAACACTGTCATTGATATGACATGCAAGTAAAATTTTGCTGAAGATCAACCCACTAAGGTTACATCAGTACATTTCTGGATTCAGAAAAGCATGTTGACAAAGGATATCTATGTGACCCACAGTTACATGTTGCCTGAAAGTGAGAATATTATAGAGATATTTATTTGTGCTTCATTAACTATGCCAAGGCATTCAATTGTGTGGATCAAAACGAATTCCGGATAACCTTGAGAAGATGGGGAAATCCAGACACTTCTCTGTGCTCCTGAGGAACCTGTAGATGGGTCAAGAGGCAGCTGTGTGAACAGAGAAAGGGAACACTGCATGGCTGAAAATCACAAAAAGTGTTACAGGGCTGTCTACTCTCACTGTACTTTCCAGCGAGTGGATTACATGAAGAAGAAAAAATGTGATCAGAATTGGAGGAAGGATTATTAAAAAGCTGGAATGTGCAGATGACACAACCTTGCTTATTGAAAGTGAGGACTGAAGCACTTTTTGATGAGGATCAGGGATTGCAGGCTTCATTGTGGATTACAACTCAATGGAAAGAATATCAGAATGCTCACAACAGGACCAACAAGTAACACCGTATAAACGTGGAAAATACTTAAGTCAAGGATATCATTTTGCTTGGCTTCACAATCAATACTCGTGGAAGCAGCAGTCTAGAGCTCAAAAGATGCACTGCATAAGGTGAAAGTAACAAAGAGGTTACTTTGAGGGCTAAGGTATGCCGGAGCCAAGCCATGCTATTTCCAAATGCTTCCTATGCATGCACAAGTCAAACACGGAATAAGGAAGACAAGAAAACTGGAGACTTCTGAATTATGGGGCTGGCAGTGAATATTGAAATTACCGCATACTGCCAAAAGGACAATAAAAGTCGTCACAGAAGCAACCGATATTACGCTCCTGAGAGGGAAGACTGTGTCATATTCTTTGGGCAAGTTGTCAGGCAAGACGAGTCTCTGGAGAATGACATCCTATTTAATGAAGCATAGGGGCAACAACAACAACAAACAGGCAGGCCCTCAAGGGGATGGGCGGACCCAGCGGCTGCAATAATGTGGTCAAAAAGCAAAAAGTGGGAGGATGCTGTAACGGGGTCACTATGAGTCCAAACCATCTTGAGGACGCCTTACAACAACATTTTCAAAGAAGGCACATGCACACAGGTATTAAAGGCTAGCCCTTCAACCTGCTTTGGAAAGCACAATTTGACTCATTACAGATGGGAAATGCTCAATAAACTGGGTTCCCCATTCAGCTTCTACTAGGTCTCTCTGAATGGTATCATGGATGTAATTTAGCCAATATTAACCTATCAGTATGTTTGTGTATGTGTCTATGTGTGTGCACACGTGTGTGTAAATGAATATAGAAATACTTTTGCATAAGACTTATGATGGTTTCCAGTTGAGGGGAAATAGTAGCTTCCTGATGTAATGCATATATAATACAAAGATGCAATGGCCGTGAGAATTTTAATTCATTTGCAACATGGAGAATTTTCACCAAGTTAGAAATGTGGAAAGAGAAGACATTATCCACCCAGTCTGCATTCTTCCACCACACAACATCACGGAATAATTAACACACTAACAATTGGCAGCTTTCCCCAGGACTGAGTGGACAAGATCTCTAACTGTTCTAAGCTTTTTTTTTTACAATCTGAAAATAGATGTGGAATTCTGACTTCTACATATAGCGTGCTGCTAAAGTATATAAAATACAGAGATGTAAAAGAAATACCTTGGAAATGCTAAGGCAATACACAATGGCAAGACACCGTTTCAAAAACATCTTCGCTGAGTGCAAAATAATGTGGAAGGCATGACTTCGTTAAAATAGGGCGAAGATCTAACCTCAGGAGGGCATCTTTATTTATACAGAAACATTTTTAATGTTTCAAAGCAACGCTCAATGTATTTAGCTAATTCTCTTTTCTTTATCATTTCTACACTAAACATCCATTGTGACCAGTAACATTTCACCTCCATACCTGATCTATAAACATATCAAGTTGCTATCTGTGCCCAACCCAGCCAGGACTGGAGCCGAGTGGTCTCCCCTTTACCTGGCCAAGGACAAGTTTTGATCTTGTCTTTGCTGACCACCCAAGACTAATTGGACTTCTCCTTGTCTGGGTTTCCTCAGTACTCTGTGTCCACATAACACCATTCAGCACTTCATTATATCATTGTATTTTAAAGATGGAGGGAGACAAAGCATCCAGATGAAGACTTCATGGCTTTTAATGATAGTACAACCTGGAAAAAGAAAGGGGGAAATAAAGTGGTTTCTACTAAATGTGGCCTACCTCTCCAGAAACAGGTCACTCAGCCATGCAATTTTTATTTATGTTTCCTCTTCTTATCCTGAAGGCAAATATATACTCTACCCCCCTGATGGTGTGAAGAACTGAGGAGCCATAAATCATGAGTGACATGCTGGAACCAGGCTTCATAGGGGCCAGAAGAATGACTCGAGGATTATTTTCAGCAATATCTACAAAATAAGTCAGCTTTGAGAAAAAATAGTACAAAGAGAGAGACCCCTTTTAGGAACTATTTTAAGGGTTGCTGGTCAAGAATATACAGGGGATATACCAATACTTTTATGATATCTGAGTTCACTTTGGTGTATGACAGAATGACCTAACATTTTTAATTTTGGACAATTTATTCTGTGTAAGTAGAACTAAAATTTCCATGATATAAAACAAAAATGAAGATACCATAAATTTAAACATCCTGGTTATTGTGTCTATTATTTCAGTGGCAGTCTAAATTTTAAGGAAAGTGCGACTTGACACACTAGCTTTTGCACTTATTGGCTATTTCATTTAAACTGGAAACCTCAGCTTGATTTGTCTAAATTTCCTCATTGGACAATGGGAATAATAATGCCCACTTAATTGTTATTGAAATATAGGTGGAGATAAAATGGAAAACAGAACTTTCAGCTACTGGTACTAAGGTAAGAATATATTACATGAGAGCTACTTCAATAACTTACAGCTTGTCCACCCAGTAACAGAGACACCACCAAGAAAGAAGTATTAAAATAAATCTATAATAGAACACATGTTCTTAAGATCAGGACATTGTAATTCCTTTCTGTGAAAATGTAAAAATACTGCATAAGTGCTGGCCCTTTGGTATCCTGACATCAAAAGATCATTTTTGATAACATAACATACACAAAATATTTTTAAAATAATTTGTTCATAAAAATATACCTCTCAACACATGCACAAAACCTATTAAAATAAATGTAAGCCAACTTTGAAAGATTATCATCAGTAGACTCTGAGTTATCAATGTTCCTAATAGATAGGTTTAAGTGACTAAGTATATCAACAATTATTGAACTGCAAATTGATGTGAAAATGCATCCTATCAAACACTAAAGCAGATTTTATTCTAATTAAACTTTTAATTTTGAGATAATCATACATTCATTCACAGGCAGTAATACAAATTTAAACAGAATTATTCCACATTCTATTTACCCAGGTAACCCAACGGTAACAGCTTGGAAACTGTGTGTCTATTAACCCAACCAAGATTTTGACATTGGCATGGACAATATAGAGAGCATTGCTTTACCATCAAAACCCCCCATATTGCTCTCTTTTAAGCACTCTCACTTTTCCTGTCTTTCAGTCTGGGTGCATGACCAACACTGCTCTGGTCTCTATTTTTATAATTTTGTCACATTGAGAATGTTACATCCATGGAATCATGCTGTCTGTAAATCCAGAGGATTTGATTCTATCATACAGAATAATTATCTGGAAATTAATTCATTTTGTTGCGTGGAATAGCGTTTCATTCTTTTTTTATCATTAAGTCAACAGTGGTATAAGTGTACCACAGTGGATTTCACAATTAACCTCCTGAAAGACATCTGAGCTACTTCCAGTTTCAGGCTATTTTCAATGAAACTGCTATAAACATTTGTATAAAAGGTTCTTTGTAGGCATCATTCTCCATTTCTTTTGGAAAATGCCTGGTAGAGTCATGCAGTGGTTGCATTTTAAATATTTAGAGATACTTTGATTAGTTACATTCCCCATCTGCAATGTATAACTAATTTAATTCCTCCACTACCACTCCAGCATGTGATGTTGTCACCATATTTTATATCTTCAAGTATGTAAGATGAAATGTCACCATCCTTGGCTCTAAAGAGCATTCTGGTTTTACACTTTCAAAGACACATTTGTTTGTTCTGATGGTAGTCTTTGGTACTTTCAATATTCTTTGTCAGCACCATAATTAGACACATTGATACCTCTCCAATTTTCTTTAGTTGAGATCCAAAATTCATGAACCAACTGAAAATACCATGGATTGAGTCATGCACACCTTAATCCTCCAAGTAACATCCTTGATTTTGGAAACTTTAAAGAGGTCTTATGCAGCAGATTGACCTGGTACAATGGGTTGTTTAATCTCTTGACTGATGCTACCAGAAGAATTCATGTTGGATGTAAACAAGATAAAATCCTTGACTGCAAATGTTCCCCATTTACATGATGTTACCTATTGGTTCATTTGTGAGGACGTTTTTTTTAAACATTGAATTGCAAACCATACTGAGGGCTGCAGTCCTTGATCTTCCTCAACCTGTGGTTCAAGTCCTCCTCACTTTCAGCAAGCAAGGTTGTGTCATCTGCATATCAAAGGTCATTAGTAAACATCTCTCCAATCTTTCTGCCACATTCCTCATCACATAATTCAGCTTCTATGATATTTACTTAGCATACAGATTAAATAATTATTGTGAGAAGATAAAATCCTGTTGCACAACTTTCTGGATTTTAAACCATGCAGATTCCCTTGTTCTGGTCTCACAACTGCCTCTAGAGCCATGTAAAGCTTCTGCATGACAATAATTAAGAGTTCCAGTATTCCAAATTTTCAGAGGCTAACTTCAGTTCCTTTTTTTCTACATGGTCTAATGCCTTAGCAAAGTAAGTAAACATCTTTCTGGTATTCTCTGCTCTGTGCCAAGGTTTATCTATCATCAGCAATGATAAGCCTTGTTCCATATCCTCCTGAATCTGGCCTGAACCTCAGGCAGTAGTCCCTGTCAGTATACTGCAACAATCATTGCTGGCTGATCATCACAATTTCACTTGCATATCATATAATTCTGTGTCATATCAGCATTCTGTTTTGTCACCTTTCTTTAGAAATGCATATCTCTTCTGGTAAATTGGCTAAATAGCTGTCTCCCAAATGTCCTAGCATAGACAAGGGAGTGCTTCCAGTTTTTCATAAATTTGTTAAAAACATTTCAATTGGCATTCCATCAGTTCCTGTAGCCTTGTTTTTGACTAGTGCATTCAGTGCAGCTTAAACTTCTTCCATCAGTATCATTGCTTCTTGATCATACTCTACATCTTGAAATGGTTAGATGCCAACTAGTCCTTTTTGGTACACTGATGCTTAGTCTTCTGTAAGTTTGCTTACTGTGGAAGCTTATGCATTACTGTGATGCGGGGGCCTGTGGAATTGCCACTTCAAAAACCAGCAGTCTTCCTAAGTGAATAGGTTTCAATTGGACTTCTAGACTAAGAATATGCCATAAAGAAGGACAAGACTATCCACTTAGGATGAATGAGCCACAAAAAGTCTTCTGGGAAAATTAAATACCCCAGGCATTAGTGAACTGAAATGGCCATTTTTTATTTTTTAAAAAGCATATAATTTACTGTGCTAGGAATGAAAGAATCAAGAGGAAAGGCGTCCTATGAATCTCTGTAGAAGCACATTTCAAGATCTTTCCTGAAGAGCAATGCAGTCTGTAATAGGATAATATCTATGAGCATACAAGGGATCCATATAATACAACTATTATTTAAATCTATGCACCAATTCCTAAAGCTAGTGATACAGAAAGTGAAGAAATCTACCAATCTGAATCTGGCCAAACATGCAATTAAGATACATTGATCATTACAGACCATTGAAATGCAAAAGTTGGAATCAAAGAGAAAGGAAGAGAAGTTGGAAACATGGTCTTGGCAGTAGAAATGAAGCTGGAGATTGCATGATAGGATGTTACAAGATCAAAGATTTCTTCATTGAAAGTAACTTTTTTTTTTCCAAAAACACAAATGAAAACTATTCAGGTGGACTTCTCCAGATGGAATATACAAAGTCAATTTCACTTCATCTATGGGCAGACACTCTGGAAATGCTCAGTGTCAGCAGCTTAAGCCTGCCTGGGGGCTGACTGTAGAAGAGATCATCAGTTCCTCATATGTAAGTCAGTTTGAAGTGGAATAAAGATGTCTGTGAGAACATCTTTATTCTCACAGACATGAGTCTATCTCACCCGAATTTAGAGAGCATTTCAAGAACAGATTTGCTGCAGTGATACTATTGGTGGGAGACCTGATGATCTTTGTGATGACATCAAGAACTTCACATATGAAAAAATTTTTAAAAAGTTATTTAAAAGATGGGAATGAAGATCCAAGTGGATGAGACTCTAAAACTTGTTCTTAACCATAGAGTAGTTAAAGTAAAAGGAAGAAATGATTAAGGAAAAGAGCTGAAGAAAGAAAAAAAAGTATTATAGTGAAATGTGCAATGACGCCGAGGTGGAAAACCAAAAGGGAAAACATGCTCGGTGTAATTTAAACTAAAGAAACTAAAAAAATTCAAGCCTCAAGTTGCAAAATTGAAAAATTTTATGAACAAAATATTGAACCATTCAGAATGAATCAGCAAAGTTGGTCAGTTTCATGAAGACAAATACTACAAGCCCTCACTATTAGCAAAGAAAAAAATAAGAAAAATGATTTTCATCCCAAAAGAGGCATATTTGGCAGTAAATGAGGAGGGCAAGCGGAAGGTAGGAATGGGGCAGGGAATCCAGGAGGGAAGGAGCGGGAACTAAGAAGAAATGGCCACATACATGGTTAGGGGGTGTTACTGGGATACTGCCAGAGTTTTAATAAGATAGGTCGTGTGACTGTGTTTTGTATGGCTTTCCCTGTGTGTTATACTCCACAATAAAAGGAAGAAAAAAGGGGAAAACAGAAAGGTCACAACCTTGAAAACCCTGATTTCCCCCATCAGATCTACACACTGGTCTGACTGGTCACAAAAGGATGCAGAGTAACACTGAAATGGATTTCAATGTGTTTGTTGCACATGGGTGATTGTCCATCAGTTATATATATATATATATATATATATATATATATATATATATATATATATATATATATGAATATAAAATATGGAGAATTTAGTGTTTCCACAGTGATTGATTATTGAATGTCTTTTTATCTCATGTTTCTTATCTCTCCTGTAGTGCATATCTAAGATAAGACATTTTATTATGTTTCATTATTTTAGATACTTTGTACATTTTTCTACTCACTTACTAGATTATATATGATATCAGAGTTCAGAAGCAATACTCTTAATTATTTGTGCAACTTCTGTCTTTAGAATCTGTACTTTACCCTACATTAAAAGACTTTATATTTAATAAACTGGTGTAGGTGTTAAAGTCTAAAAACAGAACAATAATATATATCTAATAACTCAGATAGCAAGAGATAAATATGTGCAAAAGCAGAAAACAGTACCTGAAACTCAGTATGCACTATATATATTTATTCAATATATAAATGAATATCACCATCTATTGGGTGAATGAAAAGCAAGAAGGGTGGAAGGTAATTCTTCTCACATACTTTAGATAAGTTATCAGGAGTGTCTGGTCCCTGGAATACTACATTATACTTGATAAAGGTTCAGCTAAAAAGAGGAAGACCTTAAATAAATGAATTGACACAGTAGCTGCAACCATGGGCTCTGATATACTGTGCTAGTTACATAATCTGCTGTCCATTTGAGACTTAGGAGTGAAGGGGTGGAGTTTACCCTGTCAATCAGGTAGTTGCCTGATGTGTCATTTGGAAACATTAAAGAGATAAATAGCTCGCTGGAGGTGGGACATAGGCTCACTCCCTGCAAGACAATCCCTGTTGAGAACATACATGTTGCTACGCTAGTGCCCCGAACTGGAGAAGCCACAAAGATACGTCTGCCAGTGCTGAGATGCTAACAATGCCTCTAGATCCACAAGATTTCCACTTACTAGCCTATGATCTTCCTGCATTTGGCATCATTGCATGTGTTTGGTGAGTCTGAAGAGTAATTTATATATTGAAATTGGACATATGGGCTAATAGCAGATGTATGGACTTGATCCAGACTGGGCTGGGGTGTTTTCTCAGTAATCAATGGTTCCTGTAGATAAAGCTCTTTCCTATACACATGTGAGTATCTATAAAGTTGTTTGTCTAGTGTACCCGAATGAACACAGACCCTAATCATTGTGAAGGTGGTGTAGTGCTGGGCAGTGCTTCATTCTGTCATACAAAGAGTGACCATGTATGAGGACCTACTGCAGGGCCCCTAACAATAAAAATGTGTTGAGCCTTTGAGGAACTTCAAATCTTTTTTATAGCATCTACATCATTTTACAGTGTCACCGTAATTGAAGCATTTTCTATTTCTTAACATCCTCTCCAGCACCTGTTTTTTAAATTATTTCTAAATAATTATTATTATAGTCATCTTAGTGGCAATGAATGGATACCTCATATTGGTTTCGATTTGTTTTTCTCTGTGCCAAATGATGATATGAATCTTTTTATTTGACTGTTTCCCATTTATTTTTCCTTGGTTCCATGTCTACCTAAATAGTTATCTAGCTTTTAAATGTTATTGTTTGCATTCAAGTAAGTAAAATGCATTGTTACTAGAGTACAGTACAGATATCCACAGGTTTATTCCTGACACATGTGTTAAGCATGACTCTGTAATTAGTGGATGGTTACAGATAAATTCTCTCAGTTAAAACAAAACTAAACCAAAAATTATCTTAGTAATACACACTTGTCTTAGATTTGTTAGGACTCAAAATAATAAATAGGTGTGATCACTGCAGTGGTTTCCAGGAACCTGAGGGGCCAGTTACAATCCACACAGACAGCTTCGAAGGTTATGGTGACTACCTTATGGGCTGTCAAAGAGGGTCATCTTAAAGGGTACAGGACAATCATGGGGGCTTCTTAGGAACGAGTTTTATGAAAGTTGAAAACTGCATGGGTTAAAAAACAAACAGAAAAGTTGCACTGCAGATCCCTCCTCCCCCTCCAATACCCACAATGCTCCTGTTTAATCTCTAAGATAACCATGGCTATCATTTAAATATTTCATTGGAAAACCATCCACCCTCCAGCCCTAATTTTGCCCTTTAGATTTTCTTTTGATCTCTAAACTCAAAGACCTTTAAAAGGGGACATAATTTGAGTCTCTTGAAGCTGCTGAATTGACACATGAAAGTGTTGAAAGTCAAAACGAGTACAATTATTTGGAGAAGTTCCTTTATATGGAACCAACACCATCAGAATTTATAGACTTACTTGGAAGATAGGCAAAGAATTAAGAGCTTCATACTTTGATATATTTCTTTACTAGATTTCTATGATTTTATAGCAATATTTTTTACTTACCATCACATATTGATATTAATATACATTCAGAATAGTAAACTCTATATATATATATGCAAAGTCATTGACATTGAGTTGACTTTGAGTCCTTCTGGCCCTGCAGTTCAGAATAGAATGGCACAATAGCTTTTCCACAACTGTAAATCTTTAGGTAAACTGCCAGCCTCATCTTTCTCCCTCAGAGCTGGTAGTGGATTTGAACTGCTGACATTGTGATTAGCAGAACAGTATGTAACTATGAAATCAGGGTTTGTGTTTAATCTCATCATTAGTATCCCAGTGCTATATTGTTTTGCAGAAGGTTGTTCTATATGCATCTTTTCACATTTTTTTCTCTCTGTTTTAAAAATAGCCATATTTAAATATTCATCCTAATCTTGTGTAACATACTGAAAAGGAAAAGTAATATCGATTAATGGGCCAGATCACTGTATTGCCAAGTCCAAGATGTCTCAAGAATTAGTCATCATTCTCACTCTCCTGGGTATCAAACATGTCACTGTAAACAAAACATTGAAATAAACACAGGACTGTAGGTAACTGGATTCTGACAATTAGTCCAAGTCTGATCAGTGGAGCAGAACCTATCTATTTAATATGTGGTGCTGGCAAACTTGAAATCCACTTACAGAAAAATGAAGCGGTCCTCATACCTTATACTATACACAAATACTAACGCTAAATGAACCAGAGGACTAAATGTTAAATTTAAAACCATAAAATTCCTAGAAAACAACATAGGAAAATGTATGGTATCATTTGTTTTCTGTAAAATTAGTATAGCAAATGTCACAGAGAATGCATGAATAAAAGACAAAAGAAATTAGTATGATCTTATAAAATTCTAAAATATGTTTTCATCCAATGCCTTCATTAAAAGAATAAATATACAACATGTAGACTAGGAATAGATCTTCAGAAACTTTTTCTGTCTAAAGCCTATTGAAAATGGACACAACCCACCTGCAAAAGGATAAATGACCATATTTCAAAATGGGCCAAAGACATGAAGAGCACTTTCATTTAAGAGGACACCAAAGAAAAAGATGTTGATCCTAGACAAATAAGCCTTAGCGAGATACATATAAGAACTATAATGTATAACCACTTCATGGGGGGATGGCCATCAGAAAAGTAGGTGAAGGCAAACATTGGTCAATGCAAGAAATTAAAAAAATAATAAGAATTCATAAATTATCAAAGGTTCATGAGATAGGGAGGGTGGCGGAGGGGGGAGAAAAATGAGGAGCTGATACAAAGGGCTCAAGAAGAAAGAAAATGTTTTGAAAATGATGATGGCAAAAAATGTACAAATGTGCTTGACACATGGATGGATATATGGATTGTGATAAGAGCTGTACGAGGCCACAATAAAGTGATTAAAAGTAACTAAATAAATGGGAATGAAATAGAACAAAAATCTTAATGTTGGTTACCAAACAGGTTAAGTGAACGTGGCCTACCATGGTGATTGACTAGTGTTGCCACTGGGCTAGGTTTATAAAGGACAAAGAGACTCTGACTTCCATCTATAACAGTGTGGAATGGACCGTGTCCTTTGGACCTAGAGTTCCTGTGCTAAAAACTCTATGGACACAAAATCTACAATAGTCCAGATGCAGGAGACGTCAAAACATGGTGACAGGTTCAGCAGAGCACAGCAGCACAGGAAAGGCGGCAACAGCAGGATCATCAGGAACCAGGAGCTCAGCACAAAGTGGATACAAGGGGCTTGATTACACATGAAGCAATAATGAAGGAGCACCTTGGGCAGCAGGATGCTGGCAGAGTCATGCCCCTCAATGCTTGATGATGGAGAAAAAGAGTCCTTACACTGAATATTTCATGATAAAAGATCAGCCAGGCCCAGCATCATGCAAAGTGAAGAAATAAAGCCTGGGAGCTTGGCATGATTCAGATAATATCCGCTTCCTGAAACAGCCAAGAAGGCAGCTCCCTTCCAGAGATTGAGAAGAAACGGAAGAACTATCTTATTTGGAAACTCTCTCAAGTTATTGTCTCTTGAGTTGAATCTCATTACTTTTAAGTTGACTCTAAGTTATAGCCTATTACTCCTCTAATAAATAACAAAATGAGTATGCTCTGAGTTCTGGGTGGCCATTACAAAGAATTATTGAACCCATAAAGAAAGAGAGAGTGTACATGTGATGTTGGTGAGGAGAGTGGGAAGAAGGAGTTGATCCAAGGAGGAGAAGATGGTTAGTGTTGAAAATGATGGAATCACTGGATAATGGAAATTAGCTAGATCACTGGCTCCTAGCAATCAATATTGTCCTGATGTTGATTCTTATCCCTCCCGAAGTTAGTTGAGTGGTGCAAATAGATTAACCACTTTCTTATAGAATTCCCTGAGAGTTAATTTATAGAATAAAAAAATACAGCATTTGGAATCCTACCAAAATAATATCGGTCACACCTAAGTTATTTTTCATTCACCTTATTTTATATAATAAAACTAGGAACCCACCACTTATCTGTCAGTTTGTGGTACTGTGGTGGCTTGTGTGTTCCTGTGTTGATGGGAGCTGTTGTTGGTGTTTCCAATGTCAGCCGGATCACCCAAGTGAACAGTGGAGCTGCCAGAATAAGAACAGACAATGAAAAGGGGCTCGACTCCCCACGTGGGAGGATGAAGCTGCTGAAAACTTTATGCATGGCTGTGAAGCATTTTAAATACTTAAAGCATAAACAAAGGAAGCAGGACATGGTCAGAGAGACTACTTGCCAATGAATCCCTCGGGCCTGAGGGCACTCGCCATGTGACTAAGGATGAGATGACTTCTTAGAGAGGGGTTGACCATGGAGACAGAAAGCCTGCGGTAGTGGACCCTTTGGAACCTTCAGTTTCTGAAGGGGACCTAGTTCTGGTAAAGGAAACAACTGTAACAATCTTCTAATGATTTGAACCTGGAATGTGTGAAGTATGCACTTAAGGTCATTGAAAGTAATCAAAAATTATATGGGGCACATGAAACTCAATATCCTATGCATCAATGAATTGAAACTGACTGATATTGGCCATTTTGAATCAGAAAAATATCTTAGGATTTACTGTGCTCAGAATAACATAATCAAGAGGAATGCTTGACTCATTGTCAGAAAGGATCTCGCTAAATCCATCATGAAGTACAATGGTGTCTGTTATGAGATTATATTTATCTGCTTTCAAGAAAACTCAATGGATACACCTATGTTCAATGCATCAACCATAAAAGCTAGTGATGAAGAAATTGAAGAATTGTACCAATTACTTTAATTGGAAATTGATAAAACTTTTCATCAAGATGCATTGATAGTTATTGGTGATTGGACTGCAAAAGTCGGAATAAAGAGGAAGGATCAATTGTTGGCAAATAGGACTTGGTGATAGAAATGAAACTGGAGAACACATGATAGGATTTTGCAAAACCAGTGGTTTGTTCGTAGAAAAATAACATTTTTAACAACACAAAAGGCAACAAAACACATGGACCTTTTCAGATAGAATAAATAGAAATCAAATTGACCATAACTGTGGCAAGACATGATGGAGCAGCTCAATATTACCAGTTAAAACCAGACCAGGAGTCAGCTCTAGAGCAGACCACCAATTGCTCATATGTGAGTTCAGGATAAAGCTGAAGAAAATGAAAAGAGGTGCAAAGAAACCAAAATACAACCTATTTCACCTGCATTTCAAGAACAGATTTGACTCATAAAACACTAATAACAGAAGATCTAGTGTCCTATGGGACAACATCAAGACCATCATTCATGAAGAAAGGACAAGGTCATTAAGAGGACAGGAAAGAAAGAAAAGATCAAAGTAGAGGTCAGGAGGTACTCTGAAACTTGCTACGAATCACAGAGGAGATAAATCAAATTGAAGAAAGGATGAAGTCAAGGAGCTGAATAAAAAATTCCAAAGGGTAGTTCGAGAAGACAAAGCCAAATCAAATACTATAATGAGATGTGCAAGGTTCTAAAAGTAGAAAACCAAAAGGGAGTAGGAACACACTGAGCATATCTGAAACGGAAAGAACTCAAGAAAAAAATTCAAGCCCCTAATTGCAAAAAGATTCAATAGGCAAAATATGGAGTGAAACAAGAAGCACAGAGAGAAGATGAAAAGAGTGCACAGTCACTGTACCAGAAAGAACTAGTCAACAGTGCACCATGGTGGGAGCTAGCATATGAGCAAGAGCCAACGGTGCTGAAGGAATAGGCCATGCTGCACTGAAGACATTGTCCTAGAACAAAGCTCCAGGAATTGATAAAATACCCAATGAAATATTTCAGAAAGCTGAAGAAGCAGTAAAAGAACTCATTTACTTATGGCAGGATATTTGGAAGACAATTATTTGCCCAACTGATTGTGGGAGATCCATGTTTATGCCCGTTCCAAAGAAAGATGACCCAACAGAATGCTCTTATCCTTCATATCACACACAAGTAAATGTCATCTTAGGTCATCCAACAAATGATGCGGCAGCTTATTGACAGGGAACTGTCTGAAGTTCGGGCAGGATTCAGAAGAGGGCATGGAACAAGGGATAACATTGCCAATGTATCTTGACTCAAGGCAGAGAATACCATACGGATGTTTACTTGTGTTCCATTGACCATGCAAAGGCATTCACTATATAAACCATACTAAACATAATATCCCTGATAAGAATGGGAATTCTAGAACACTTCATGTGTTCACGAGGAAACCATCTGTGGAACAAGAGACGGTGTGTGAACAGAACAAGGGGATACTTAGTGATTTAAAATCAGGAGAGCTATGTGTCAGGGTTGTATCATCTCACCATGTTGGTTCACTCTTTATGCTGTGCAAATAATCAGTGAAGCTGAATTATATTAAGAAGAATATGGCATCAGGATTGGAGGAAGGCTTATCAACCACCTGACCTGAAGAAAGTTAGCAGGGGTTGAAGTACTTGCTGATGAAGATCAAGCATTGTAGTATTCAGTAGGGTTTACAACTCAATGTAAGGAAGAAAAACATTCTCACACCAATAGGTAACATCGTGATAAATGGAGAAACAGTAGAAATGTCAAAGATTTTTTAGCTGATATGCTTCCACAAGCAGTTCTCATGGAAGCAGCAGACAAGAGATCAAAAGACCTATTGCATTCAGTTATTGTGCTATATTGAAGTTCAAGGTTGTTACTTTGAGGGCTAAGGTGAAGGTTCACCTGACCCAAGCCATCATATTCTCTGCTGCATCGTATCAATGTGAAAATTGGACATTGAATCAGGGAGTCCAAATTAGTGCATTTGAATTGTGTTGCCGGACAAGAATATTGAAAGTACCATGAACTGCTAAAAGGACAAACAAATCTGTCTTGGAAGAAATAAGGGTTGTCCAGCTTGTTGGCTATAAAGTCTAAATAAAGAAGTAGACTTGTTGTGGAAGATAATCTTCATTTTGCTCTTGCAAAAACTGACCCAAGAATTTCTGATCTGGTGAGAAAGAAGCTATCTCAGCCTTCACTCTGTTGTTGGCTTTTTATGCATACTGTCACAAAATGTAGCAATGCTGCTTACTGTTGTTATATTAAGACTGTTACCCATGCTACACCATGCTTTAAGACAAATTTTCATTTATTTGTAATTAGAAATAAATATTTCACATTATTTAATTACACATTGTTTTGTGACTAATCTCTAGGCTTTAATTATGTTCATTTTGCAAAAATGAAAATGCATCCTGCATATAAGACATTACATTATGACCCATAGCAGTAGCAAAATTACACTTATGAAGTAGCAACAAAAATAATTTTATGGTTGGGGGTCACCACAACACGAGGAACTGTATTAAAGGATGACGGCATTAGGAAGGTTGAGATCTACTGTTCTAGGGAATCTTCTGTTTCTGAGGACTCTCCCTACCATGGGAGTAGCCAACATAGAGAGTCCAATAAATAACTTATTGGGCATTGTTTTCTTGTAGTCATAAATATAATGGCCCGGAACTCCCTTGAATGTACTGCCAATAGTACTAAGGTATCATAGCTTGATGTAGTTAGTTGATGTCAAGTCAGTTTTGAGTCATAAAGAACTTCAAAAATATTCTTGAACCAAGTAGCCATCGCTCTACCAGAAAAGAGCAGATAAATCACGTGAAAGAGATACAGTTGACAATATTGGAATTTTGACAATAAAATGAAAGGATAATTAATTAGATCAATTACTGATTGGAAATAAAAACCAGAATGCAAATATCAAATATTGCTATGATCCTGGGTGACAAACCTAATGGAATCCCTAAAAGGAGAAAAAGAAAATGTGTAGACATACTCAGAGTGAACTTGGCTGAGCCAAACATAAATGCAATCAAATTAGAGAAATGAAAGAAGGAAGGTGAGAATTCCAGAGATCTTGATTTCCACTGAGCAAGGCAGACGCCATGGTCCAGGTATGGTGTTACTCACCAGCTGTGCTCCCGGACCGTGTGGGTAGCACACAGAAAGTAACAAATCTATAGCGTGTTAGTAGGCGGTATTCATGTAACCATAGAACTCAATGGTATCAGTAACAATTTGAGATCTCTTCATGACATCACAACATGACGTCACCTCAAGATAACAACTAAGATAAAGAATTTTCAAAACTAAAATAAACCACAAAACTGAAGACAGAGAAGTAAACACGTCAACATTTAAAGGAAGATAACTTTTAAAAAAAGGATGAATAAATCATATAAATATAGAACTTTCATATAGATAGGACGTCAAGGGAAAAACAATGTGTAACAGTTTGTTTTAAAATTAGATTAAGGCAATTTCAGAGTAACCACATTAATATTAAAATAATATTAAAGAAAATCTATTGAGCAAACAAAATAAAAAATTCAGTAAGCAAAATCAATGACATAGAAGCATGTGTGAAGAAAATCCATAAAAAGAAAGCATATAGCAAAAATATATGCACAACAAAGAATTTATTAATACCACAAAAAGCACAACAAAATGGCAGTGGTAACTTAATATCTTTTGATAAGTACACTAAATGTAAATAATTTACATAAATGAACAAGTCAGGAGGAAAAAGAGTAGTATAGTAGATTAAAAAAATACAACAACCCTAAATTTATGTCCTAAAAAAGACATTCCTTAGAAATAAAAACATTAAAAGGCTCATAATCAGCAGATAGAAAAAAGATGTATGAAGAGAAGAGTAATCACAAATGAACAGTGGGTGGCAATAGTACTTTTTGATAAAGTAACCTATAAATCGAAATCCATTGTAAGTATGGGAATTATATAGTGCTTAAAGGGTCAATCAAACAAGAATATCATATCAAAATAAATATTGATGCACCCAATAACAGAGCCAAATAAATCTAAAATAAACTCTTAACAGAATGGAGAAGAGTAGACAATTCTACAATAACAGTTTCTAAAGTAGGCAAAGATCCTATAAAGACAGAAAGCTACAGACCAATGTCTTTTTTTTTTAATTGTTTTGTAAGGGGCTCATACAACTCTTATCACAATCCATACATACATCAATTGTGTAAAGCACATTTGTACATTCATTGCCCTCATCATTCTCAAAACATTTGCTCTCTACCTAAGCCCCTGGTGTCAGCTTCTCATTTTCCACTCCCTCCCCTTTTCCCCCTCCCTCATGAACCCTTGATAATTTATAAATTTATAAATTATTATTTTGTCATATCTTGCACTGTCTGAAATCCCCCTTCACCCATTTTTCTGTTGTCCGTCCCCCAGATAGGAGGTCACATGTAGATCCTTACAATCAGTTCCTCCCTTCAAACCCACCCTCCCTTCACACTCCCACTATCACCACTCACACCACTGGTCCTAAAGGGACCATCTGCCCTGGATTCCCTGTGTTTCCAGTTCCAATCTGGTCTAGCCATATTTGTTAGGTAGATTTGGTATCATGATAGTGGGGGAGGAGGAAGAATTTAGGAACTAAAGGAAAGTTGTATGTTTCATTGTTGCTACATCACACCCAAACTGGCTAGTCTCCTCCCCAAGACCCTTCTGTAAGGGGATGTCCTGTGGCCTACAAATGGGCCTTGGGTCTCAACTCTGTACTCCCCTGCCTTATTCACTATGATATGATTTTTGTTCTGATGATGCCTGATACCTGATCTCTTTGATACCTCATGATCACACAGGCTGGTGTGCATCTTTCATGTGGGCTTTGTTGCTTCTGAGCTAGATGGTCGCTTGTTTACCTTCACTCTTTAAGACCCCAGACGCTATAGCTTTTGATTGCCGGGCACCATCAGCTTTCTTCGCCACATTTTATATGCACCCATTTGTCTTTAGCAATCGTATCATGGAGGTGAGCTCACAGTAATAAGATTTTTTTGATCTTTGATGCCTGATAGGTATCCCTTTGATCCCTTTGGTACCTCCTGATCATACAGGCTGATGTGCTTCTTCCATGTGGGCTTTGCTGTTTCTGAACTAGATGGCCACTTGTTTACCTTCAATCCTTTAAGACCCCAGATGCTATCTCTTCTGATAGCCGGGCACCATCAGCTTTCTTCACCACATTTGCTTATTCACCTGCTTTGTCTTCAGCAGTTGCATTGGGAAGGTGAGCATCATGGAATGCTAATTCAATAGAAGAAAGTATTCTTGCATCGAGGGAGTACTTGAGTGAAGGCCCAATGTCCTTCTGCTACCTTAATGCTAAACATAAATATATGCACAAAGGTCTATTTCCCCATCCTCATATATAAATATATTTGCATATGCACATACCTTTATTTAGACCTCTATAAATGCCCTTTGCTTCCTTGATCTTTCCTCTATTTCCTTTGACTTTCCTCTTGTCCCACTATCATGCGCAGTCTTCAGTTGGGGTTCAGCAGTTCCTCTTGGTTCCATTACCCTTGATCACGCCCTAAAAGGCCTCCTACATCCTCCTCACCATTGATTTGGATCACTTGTTGTTCCCTTGTCCCTGGGTTTGTTAACACTACCACCTTCCCCCGCAGCTCCCTCTCTCCCATGTCTCCCTAGAACTGTCAGTCCTATAGTTTTCTCCTCCACATTGTTAATCCAGCCTATCTTATTTAGACAGACCTGCAGAGATAATAGCATGCACAAAAACAAGACAGAGCAAAACCAAGCAACAATATACAACAGAATAACAACAGCAACAAACCAACGACAAAAAAAAAACAACAACATGGAAGAAAAGCTTGTAGGTAGTTCAAGGACTTTTTGTTGGCCTTTAGGAGTGCTTTTCAGTCAAGTCTGTTGGGGCGCCATACCCTGGCCCCAAACTCTACCTTCGGCATTCCCTGGGAAGTTTGCTGCTTCATTCCCTTGCTGTTCTGCTGTACCCCTTAGTGTTTTGCCTCGGTGTGGTGGGATCCTATCTTGTTCAATTCCTACAGGTGTCTCTAGTGTTGTCCCCTGTAGGTCTATAGGTCAATGAGGGATGTCATGTCTCATAGTGGGGCAGGCCATGTGGTCCTCTCTGTGGATTGGCTGCTCTAATCGAGAACATCATCCTCAAGGCTTGGTGGGCCAAGATGTGCTCCACTCCAGGAGCTGCAGATTTAATGCCACACTTTTAAATAAATTCTTCGGGGGGAGGGGCAGGTGTCCACATAGTAGTTAGGATTGGGGATGGCCCCCCAGAGCTCTCCACTGGTTCCCTACTCCATGCCCGCATATTGCATACACATCTTGGAGCAATGAGTTGATGTCTGGTCCCTCTTCAGCCAATATCTTTTATGAACACAGACATAAAATTTCTCACCAAAATTCTGACCAATAGAATCCAACAACACTGTAACCAAATAAAATGACAATGCAGTCTCTAAAATTACCCAGGAACACATATAAAGCATAGATACAGAAATAGACTTTGGGGCCATGCTAAATTGCAGCCTTAATCCAAGAACAATTAGTTCTTATGACATGGCCCTACTTGATACTTTGCCTCATTGAGAAACCACAGATAAGGCTACTATAGAAAAGTATGATGAAAAAATCAGATGTTGCCTGATTATCAGAAATAATATCTGGAGTCTGAAAGATTTGTCTCAAAACAAGCAGCCATCTAAGCAAGGCTTCAACAAAGTACAAATGGAGGAAGCTAGCAACCTGGTGATTCAAGAATTATAAATGATAAAGTCCAAATCCATAGGTGGGAACAGTATCAGAGCTTACATTCTGAATAGCTAGTTTTTAGGCTATGGATGATCTTGGAAGCCCAAATTCATCTTCAGGGTGCCCATGTGGATTAAGCCTTTGATTTTAGAGCAGAGATGTGATTTGTCTTGCTATTAGACAGAAAGCATTGTAAGGTCAATTATTGCAGATGCAGTTAAGTGAAAGGGTGACACTTTATCATTTGATTTCCCTTTTGATTAATTTCAAATTTTAAGTGTTTACAGTGGTATACACATTCTTTGAAAATGAGATGTTTCTGTTTTATTTGGTCATCATTATTAGCTTTGTTTGTTTGTGTTTTGATTTGTGTGTGTTTCCTGTTTGTGAAATCTAGGGTAGCTAAACCTATGGAGTCTGGAACTGGATTAATAATAAGCTAGGGTTAACCGAGGAGCATGAGGGGACATAGGTCTTTAACAACAATGAGTTTGAGAAAGAAGAAAATATGCTAAAATTGATTCTGGGGATGATTGCACAACTGTTCTTAGTATGATATGGCTTTTGGATTTTATGATAGTTGAATTAGATATCAATAAAATTTTAAATATATATATATACATATATAAATAGAGAGTCAGTAAATTATAAGCAAGTTAAATTATGACATTGATAGGTGCACAAGAAAAGAAGTACTATTAATGCTATGAAATACACTTTTGATACATCAGTAACAAAAGTCAAACACCTGTGAGTAGTTTCACAGGTGTGTATTCTATATATGTCTCAGAGGAGGGCTCACGGGACTAGGACTATATGTTAATGGATCCATGCAAGTATAATGTGGGCATTTTTACATACTTTTATGGCATTTGCTGCAGCCACTACTTGTTCCCAAAACTCAAAGGGCATAGGAAAGGAACGTGATTTGTGTCCCTTGAAAATGCAATCAAAGAACATAGAGTTCTTCAAGGAAAGGTTGGAATAACAAAAACACCATCTAGAGAAGTGTATAGAGGTCTATATGTTATTAGGTGCCATGAGTCAGCACTGACTTCTAGGGACCAGATACACGACAGAATGAAGCATTGCACGGTCCAGCACCATCCTCACAAATGTCCCCATGCCTGAGTCCATTGATGCAGCCACTGTGTCCATCCAATGCTTGAGGGCCTTCCTCTTTTTGCCTCCCCTACGCTTTAACAAACATCATGTCCTCTCCAGAGACTGAGCTTACCTGACAACATGTCCAATGTATGTAAGATGTAGCCTTCCATCCTTGCCTTAAAGGAGCACTCTGGCCTTACTTGTTCCAATACAAGTCAATTTGTCCTTTTCATAGTCCATGGTCTGCCAATAGTCTTTCCAGTACCCCATCCAAATGAACGTGTATATACAAGTGTAAGGTGTAACTATATGATGGGCTTTCAAACATTCAAAGAAAATGAATTAAAAGTTAATGGAATTTTTCCATGATATTTTGAAGTCATCCTATATATGCACACAGACATCTACATCTGGATAAATAGGTATGAAAGTAAGCATATACACATATACATGTTCATAGAATCTGGAAGATTGCATGTAGAATGATTACATCCATTGCCTGTTAATTGGGGTCTATGTCCTAATTATTTTACCATTTTTTCTATGTTTCTCAAGTATTTCTGTATGAATGTATTTTAGCTGGACTTTAAAAATACTTAACCGTTATTTAAAACATTGTTGTAAGCACCATTTTCCTAAAAAATGGGATTACAAAATTATGCAAATGAGTATTTTCTGAATATTCAGCCTCCTGATTTACTAAAATCTGCCCCTGAGATCTTTAAAGATCTAATAATCCATGCTTATAACTAACATTTATTGATATAAATAAATATTATGTTTAGTTGCCTTCAAGGTGCTGAATATCTAGTTTTAATGAGACAGATACAAAAGCAATGAATTATATAACATTTTTATAAATGCTGAAATAGATTTATGTGTAAAAATGTTACCTATTCAGGGCAGTCTTCAGTTAGCTTCCACTGTAGCACACACTCTGTAGCATCAGGACACATGCACACGCCAGGTCTGTTTCCTCGAGGGATATGGCCTTCACCGTCCTTGAAGGTGGCACCTTTTCTCCCTCTTGGTCTCAGCCTGAATGATCCTTCTGCAGAGAATCCCTTTCCTGCCCACACTAACTCAACCCAACATCCCTTGTTTCCCCTTGCTTATTTCCTCCCAACGCATCCTCAAATGTCATTTATCCAGAAATCAGTAATACTTTCATTCTCTGCATTTTGTTTGCCTCCTGTCAACCAAAAATCCCAAGTCTTAGATGAAAGCACAAGTTTACTCTACTCATTTATTTTATTCCATCATCAACCTCAGTGCCTGAACTCTACAATGACCGATGATCTGATGACCCCAGTACGGAATAGGATTCTGACCTGTCAACAGATTTGAATTATCGCTGAGGTTCATGAGACACCTTTTATACACATTGCAACATACAAAGACTCCTGGCGGAGTTAATGTAAGTTGATAAAAATTATTATTATTGTTTTAAGTACCACACCTCCCTGTGTTCTTGAACTTGCTTAGCTGCTTGGTTTCGCCTTTTAGGTCAACTTACAGAGGGAAGACATTGCATCAGGACATTGTTGGGTCTGACCTAGCAGAATGCTCAGAGTTGCTCAAATATGATACACTAGGAGAAAGAGAACCATGAGATTGTAGTGAGCTCTGGAGTTAGTCTAGTGAACAATCATGTATAGTTTCTTAATGGCTCCCAACTTTTATTTTTCCTGTAACATGAGTATGATATGCATCATTTTGATGTTTTATCTTTACTCTCTGCATTACTAGCACCAACATATCTACTACATTTGAAATCAATCCCTAACCTTAGCATACTTATTTTTCTGTCTCAAAATCAAACTCTATATGCTAGAGAGCTATATGTTTTTAAAATCAATAAGTTCTAAATTATTTTTATTGGGCCTATTTCCATTTCTGAGTGAAGAAAAAGGCTTTGAAAATGTGTTATTTTAATTATATGATAAGCTTTAACCACAGTTTTTTATGTGATTAGATGTGAATAGATGGATAGAGTAATAGACCATAGATGAATAGAGTCCCTGAGTGTCAGAAACTGTTTGCATTAGACACTAAAGGGGTAGTCGGCAGAAGGAGCTATCTTCTTCCATAAAGACTACAGGCAAGGAAACCCCAGGGAACAGCTCTGCTCTATAACACACAGGCTTGCCATGCTTTGGAATCAATTGACAGCCTCGGGTTTAGTCTTGGGTTTAGTGTTTTTGTTGGTTGCTGTCAGATCGATTCTACTTCATAGTGATTCCATGTCACAAAGTGGAACTACTTCATTTGGTTGTGATATTTACAGAGGCTATAACCAGATCTTTCTTCCACAGAGCTTCTGGGTGAATTTAAACCACCATATATTCAATTAGCAGCTAAGTGTGTGAATATATAATTTATTGAGGCCAGATCAATAGTTCAGGGGGGCTGATTCAAGTGTTTTTCTTGATTGGCAATAGAGTTTGTAAAATACTTAAAATATACCAGTCTCTAAATAAATATTTGATGATTGATAAATATAGGTGTACTTTAGAAGTAATAAGTGTTATGCAAATATATGTTGGAGTTAATGTATGTGTTTATCACAGTGATAATAATTATAATGATAAGTACTTGTTTTTATCAACTAGACATAAACAGTAATATTGGCATCTTGCTGACATATAAGATGATCAGTATTATTATAAATGAAATGATGATACATGAGAATATTCCACTATTTTATTTTTCCTAAAATGGGGACATGATTGAAATAATGAGTGGTTTAAGAGAAATTCCAATTTTGAAGAAAAAATGAAAACTCAACACAAGCATAACAACATTTAATTCTTCTGTAGCAGCACTGGATCTCAGCTAGAAGCAGGATTCTTACTTGTTTGGACAGAAAACAGCACTTCATTTGTAAATAATGTTTTTATTTAAATAATCTTGAATTAAAACGAAACCTTTGGCCCCGCTAGTAATTAAACAGCAGTGCTTTACACTCGTCTTATTCTAAACATGCAGACAGAGAAAAACACTTTACAAATAAAAGTATACACAAGCTGCGGTGTTTTCGTCCATTAGGGAAGAGAACACCTGCAAAGCTTTTCCTTCCCCCACTTATGCTTTTGTGCGTGTGTGTGGGATGAAGTGTGATAATACTCTTGTCCCCATATGGGAACCAGAGATTAGTCCCAACTAAAACCTCCAACACACTCAGCTACCTGCAAGCAATCGAGGAACCTAAGCTTCACTGATCTGTAGAGCTGGAATGAGAGGCACTTGAAGCCACAGCCACAGGAGACACAAAGAAATAAGGGCACTCAAAAGCCCACATCAGCGATTCACGTATTGTCTCCTACAAGGGTGGCAGGAAAGTCACTGCTCAGGGTTGCCCTATTCAATTTAACACAGCTGGTGGGACTCTGCCGAGTCTCTTCACAGAAAACCTCACTGAGCTCTGGGCCCAGTGGTGCCCCTGAGCCTGAGAGCAGCTATCTGAGTAGGATTCTAACCAACCACATTCAAGAACAGTAAGAGGTGGATTTTATCTGCTTAGCTTTAAGGCACAATGGCATATGGAAATGCATACTTCTGCATTTTGTTTTGTTTTGTTTTCCCTCGTGAACAGGGTTTCATGTTTTCCTTTCCATCCGGAGTCAAACATTTCTTCCTAGTCAGGGCCAGAAGAAGCTAATGGAATAGTGATTTTGAATTATCCCCAGAAATGGAAAAACTGACGATTCATTTGTCAATTGCTGTCCCCACAAAAAAGAGATCCACCCAAATAGAGGGGCAGAATGCAATCCATTCTAAATGCACATCTTTGACCGAAAAGTGCACAGTTATTCCTAAGTGTGCAAGGGTACAGTCTCCCACCCTCCTTTCCTGCAAGAAGTACACTACATGTGAAGATAGCTCTCTTCAGAAGACAAACTTAGAAAGTTGTGAACAGAATGGGAAATATTACAGACAATTTTTTACTTGCAAGATTTTGTGTTTAATTTGAGCTCTTTGGTGTGAGCATGATTCCTTTTCTTAAAAAGAGATTAAATTGTATGTTTAGAACACAATCGGTGTTTAGAAATAGCTTCTTGCAAACTTCAAGCCTATCTCACAGGCTGTCGGCCTACATTCCTGCAATGAGAGGAAACAGGCATATCGACCAAAAAACTATGTGCAGGACAGTTTTTTTAAGATTTGATCTAGTTTATTTTAAAAATTATCATTAAGGAGTTCATAAAAAGGTGCAAGTGAAGAGCACAAGGGTACAGCAGAAACTGCGGGGGTTTCCACTGCAGTCGTTCGGGTAACAGAGTCGGGAGGCAGAACTACATTATTGGCCATGGTGATTGAAGACTATGATTTGAATTATGAATTGCTGAAGAGCAAAGGAAAGAAGAGAAAAGAAGCGGCAGGGCTTATTTCTCACAGGGAGAGGGGTCTAGTCATTGTTCTTTGGGGAGGGGAAACCTCTGTGGATTTCTGACAGGAGGAGCAGTGCTACCTGTTTGAGAGAAATTGAATGGGAGACATTCAAGACAGAAAAACTCCTTAAAGGTTATTCCCAGAGATGTCTCTGGTGAAAATCAGAACAAATAAAAAAAGCACAATAGTAACAAGAAAACCTATAGTTAATTTTATTGAGCTTTAAATAAAAGAGTGATGCTATAAAACTGATATTTAAAAACCCTTCCCCATGTATGTTATCAATTTAATAATACTTTAACTCAATAAAAGTAATTTTTATTAACTTTATAGTTCCCAAGTCCTGAATCAACTGACATTTCGCACAGTGGCTCTTTCATTGGATTGATTTCAGTGTCAACATAGATGAGCAAGCCTCAAGACTTAATAACTTCATGTGATTAATTCCCAATTTACTCACTTGAATACTATTTATCAAACACCAGAAGTTTATTTTTACTTTTAGTTATTGAGAAAAGAAAGACACAGAAATATCTGTATCTAATTTTCTTCTTAACCTAGGCTTGGTAATACGTACTTAGCCAGGGAGAGGTGATTTCCCAGAAGGATGTATGCTGAACCTTATTGTCTTTGACTCCTGGAAATCTGTGTGTTGCAGAGTAGAAACTTTCCATTGAGGGGTTTGTTGTTGCTGCTGTGAATGAACATTGGTAGGTCTTTGTCTTGTTGTACTAAGTGGATTCAAACTACCAATATTTAGGTTAATAGTCTATTCGAAATCCTCTGCAGCCTTTTAAAGGCCCTGTTACACTTAAGACCAGAATTTTAGAGTATGAAACTTCTATAATAATGCCAAATTTTATTTTATCAATTCCCTCATTCATGATTGGAATTTGATTTGATTACTTTTCTCATTATTCATTCAACAAATATTTACTTCTGAGTGTTTCTCTATGCTAGGGACTGGGTAGAGAAATGAATAACATAGACACAAATTTTATACCATGCGATGCTTATAGTTCTACCCCTCAAATAATGTATGCTAGACATGGGAAAAACATAGAAACCCTTCATAAAACTCATCTGGGGGTGGAATGATGATTTTTTGTCATATAAAATTCAAACATAGAAAGGTGTCTATTCCAATTTTTTATATTTTTATTCTTAAAAATGTTAACTCAATTTAAGAGGAAAAGAGTGAAAAGGGATGGCCACACTTCCTTGGTTCTCTAGATAATGCTTTTCCTACAATTTTATTGATTTTATGAACACGTGGTTGGAATCAATGATATTGAGATACAACAGAAAAGTCTTTGACATTTGTTAAATGCTTTTCTTTGACTCTAAAGTATGCACACAAAATTATCCCTTGCAGTTCTTGTGAAATTGTTATGTGATCACATGTATATTTTATTTCTTGCCCAGTGTTTATCTTTAGTTGAAAAATAAAAAGGGACCGTTCTAGTTGTTGTGTCAGTTTGGGTAGATATTGTGAACTAATACGGAGCCTTGGTGGCATGGAGGTTATGTGTTTTTCTGCTAAGGGTGAGGTCAGCAGTCTGAAACTGCCAGCCACTTTGTGGGAGAGACTCTCTACTTCCCTAGAGATTGCAGATTCTTCTGGGGAGTATGTCGTCCTAACCTTTAGAGAGACTTCCCTTCATTTAAGCTAAGGCACTGTTTTATATTGATCTGCATATATCTGTCTGTTTGTCCTGCGAATGCTGCCATCCTATTTAGTGTACTCTCCATTTTAAACAAACCAACCAACAAAGAAGAGCTCCAGTCTCAGAAGCTGGGGCCCTTTCTGCCCTAGGCTGTAGGGTCACTATGAGTCAGAAGGGACTCAATATCAGTGGGCTCATAGCTTTTTAGTTTGGTGAAGGAAATGTGTATAAACATTAACCAAAATAAAAACAAAGCTGAACTAAACTAGCATACATAATTGTGTATTCATTCTAGTATCTGCAGCTTCTTCCTAATTGCAAAAAGAGCCTCAGTGATATTGTGGTTCAGGCTTTGGGCTGCAAAACGCAAGGTCATCAGTTCAAACCCACCAACTGCTCTGTTGTAGGGACAACAGTTTGCTCATCTGTTTGAAGAAAGATGAGGCTGTTCACTCTCCTAATGATTTAAAGCCTTGAAAACCCTTCATAGGATTGCTAAAAATCAAATGAGACCCGATGTCTGTGAGTTTTTATAAGAGTTCCAAATTTAACATACAACAGATTGCCAAATGTTCTCATAAAAACATTGTCTTGCTAAAATTTGTATTTGGCATATGTAGGATTAATTAATGACATACTATCAAGAATAATAATAACAATTAATTGTATTTATGGTCTTATATTGTTCATATACTTATATTAAGGAATATTAATAACAATAACAAACTGAATTAACCTATAAAGAAGTTTCTCATTCATCGTATTAAACAATTATATTTCATGTAGTTATTAATATAACCCCTCTACATGTCTATTAGTTACTTCCTAACTAATGTTTTATTTATTAAACATGTATATACTTGAAGTACTTACCATATGTACTTGAGTATAAGACAATCTGAATATCAGTCAAGTCACCTAATTTTACCACAAAAACTGCATAAAAATGTGCTGATAAACTCGGCTTATACACAAGTACATATGGAAATTTTTGTGTTATACTAATTTAAAACCTTCATATCAGAACCATATATAAAGGCTATAAATTAAATCCAATGAAATAAACCTATGAACTAATGACTTTTATCACAATCTGAAAATCTTCAGGCAGACAATGATCCAAGCGCTCCACATCACATGGGGACTTCATCACAAGACATGTAACTCCAGTCTCTACACACTACCTGGTCTTTAACAGAAGTGCATCTGAAGACTTCACCTAAAGCCTGAAAAAAGAAGGGATCTTTTGAGTTGGATTAAATAGTTATACTGTAGGGTGCCAACAGGAAGGCACTCTCACCTAGTACTCATATGTACAACCATTGTTGACACTGCTATGGCACGGCCGAAAACAGCTAGGTCTGGAAGTGCCCTGCTTTCCAGCAATACGCTAATGAAGAGAGAGGTGGAACATGAAAAGATGGGTGCATCTCCACGTTCGCAATAGCAGGAATTTGGAAACAGCCCAAAAGAGTGGATGCATTTTAGTGTCTACACACAATAGAATGCTATGCAACACTAAAAAAAAAAAAATTAAATGGTGAAACCACAAAGCACCTCACGACATGGAAGGGTCTGGAGGAGGTTATGCCGAGGGCAGTTAGCAAATCACAGAACATGGGCAGATATTGTATGAGACCAATCCTATAAGCAAAGATACCAAGACAAACACAGCAGCTGCTCTCGGGTTATATAATCACTTGATCTTGTCTCCCACGCAATGCGTGGTGTGTCTGTGTAATACTTTAACCTATTTCCCTCTATTTTATTTGTTTACCATTATAGCCGCTTCTCTAGAGGAGACCTCACCTCAACTGGGGTCGGTTGTTCACTGAGGGGTAGTGGAAGAGGACCAGTAATCCCTGCCACAGAGCATTGTCCTCTGGTCACCCTCCTTTAGTAGACACTCCTACAGTGGTGGCTAGACCCTAGAGTGGAAGCTCATGACCGGAGGGAGTGAGGAGAGTGGGGCTGCGCTATGTCTGTCTCTGAGATGATAATTTCACTTCTCTTAGTGAGTAAACCAGGGAGGGGCAGCTTGCTCTTGGGGAAAATACTTGACATAACTTATATAGACCATCAATGGAGAAACCCCTTGTGTTATGTTGCTCAACATGCATTTTTGAGCAAGTTCCTTTTCAGCCCTTAGTAAGCAAGGCTTCATGCAGTAGGCTACCTAGATTTATGATTTTGGGCTTTTTTTTCAAGGTGTACAGCATTCTTCATAAGGATTCAATGTGGAAAACTTCCTACGTCAACTGGAATTAGCTTAGCACACCTTTTGTGGATGAACGAAATGGTATAGTCCTTTGGATTTAAAGTCAAAACACCCTATTGTGAGAAGATGATTGTTACCAAAGGCCTTGGATTTAGAAATCAGAAGTCTTGACTTTGAGGTTTCCCAGTAATTAGCCATTTAGGATTGCCAATTATTTGCCACTTTCATATTTTCTTTGTTTTTGTGGCATGCCTTAGTTCTACAAACATGGTGCTCCCTTAGTGAATGGATGTTCTTGAAATGAGTGCCTTATTGCTAACTATTGTTTTTTTAAAAAGGATTTAGTCACTAAAGATTTTTATTTCGTGTAAGTGAATTTTCCATGTACTTTCACATTTAAAGCTTTTTTTATATATGTGCGCTTTCTGTATTGAAATAGCATTTTAATTCTACACTGTTGGCTAGAGTAGGGTACCATGGTTAGAATAGGCAAAGATGCCATGCAGGTTACTTACATTAGCTCTCAACAAGCTCGAGGCTGCCACTAAAGGGCACCAGGGACATGTAGACGCCTTGGCCATAGGACTGGCTTTAAGCACACACTTAATCATAAGTCCTAATATAAGCACAATTACTTCTATGATGTAGCTCTGCTTAATGTTTGCCTTCATGAAGTGATCACTGGAGACATGGTTGGTAAAAAAATGTGGTGAAAAGAAATCAGATCACACCGGAATATCAGGAAGTATAGTGTCTGGAATGTTAAAATATTTGTTTTCAAAGAAGCAGCCCTCTAACGGAGAATTCCGTTTAGTTCTCAAATAATCAGCATACCAATCTATGTGACCCAAGGACTGTAAGTAATAAAAGTCAAGACCAGATAAGGGAACTGTATTAGAGCTTAAATTCTGGGCATCCAGTTTACAGATGGTTATAGATGACCGTGAGAGCCCAAAATTCATCGTGCAGTCCTCATATGTGGATTAAACATCCATTGAATTCCTTTTGAACCTGGACTCAGAATGCAAACAAAGAGTCTTCCCTTCAGAGGGAGAGCATTATAAAGGGTATGGCCTCCGCCGACTTGATTAGTCCAGGGAGAGGCAACATCCATTCAGGCTTGGCTGGGTCCATCCACGTTGGAGATCATCAGCTGAGGGTGGCGTGGGGATGCATATCATGAATCATGCCCTGACGGCCTTGGGAAGGCCCCTGGACTGATCCACTGTCTACCACAATGGGATAGGTACGCTGTGGTTCCCATTCCGTTAATCGCACCTGTAACTGTGATATGTCGCTCTACCAACAAAATTGCATTTATGACAGTTTTCCTTGTGCTGCTACTTCTTCTTAAAATTCTGTGTGTCAGCAAAACCCTAGACACCGTTGCAGCCTCCTTCTAATGGTCTATCTGGTTAATATGCTCTTTTCCTTCCTTCTCCCATTGAGTATTTTAGCAAATGTTCTCTTTTTAACAAAAGCAGGTGATGAGAGAACTTGTAAACAGATATTGATGATAGTTACAAATCCCGATTGAGGTAATTCATGTCATCTAGTCAAACATATATAACTGGCATTCATGATAAATATTTTGAAATATATATCATTACCACCCCCAAACAAACAAACAAGAATTATAAAATAAATCAAAAACTCTAAAGCATCTTTTTGTTTGTAAAAAATGTATATGTGTAATATTCAAAACCCCATGTAGGAAAACAAGAAACTAAGGGCTTTTATTCATGTCTATAAAAACCAAACAATATATGGACAACGGGAAATCATAATAATAAAAAAACTATGCTCCCTTCCCACATTCTAGAGCCCTGCTGGTGTTCTGGGTTAGGAGTTGTGCTGCTAACCAGAAATGTCAAGCCATCAGCCACATCCTCCAGGGAGGAAGGCAAGAAAATCTGCTGCCGTAAAGATTTACAGTAGAAACGATATTTAACTTACAGGTTTATAATGGAAACCATAGGGGTCAGAAATGGTTCTATGGCAGTAAATTTGCTTTGGGATTGGGTGATAAATGAAACTACCAATCATAAATAAAAAAAAATAAATGGCTACCTTTCAAAAATTTCATCATCAGAAAATATTTATGAAAGAGATGTCAATCAAGATGGTACAATTTATCTATGACAGAAACATAGAACATTAAGACATAAATAGGGTAATCAAAGGAAAATGAAGCAAACACATAGATTCTATCTTAGGGAATAAAGAAAGTTCCCATCCAGAAGACAAATTATCCTAGTAGCTGTAATACAATTGTTTGGATCTCCTTTCTTTAATTCATACATATTTCACTACATTTTTACTATCTAATATTAGGGGACATGCAAAATTCCATGGAAAGGTGGAACTAAAAGGCAATGGAATTTTTCTGTCCACATTTGAAGCCACTTGATAGGAACTATAAACCTTTATAAGTATTGACGATACCACAGTGAATGTGGAGCTTGCTCTTGCTCTGAGAGATGGATGATAGAAGACCTCTATGAATAAGCTTGTAGTGGGAAGTAACATGCTGCCATGGTAGTGGACCGGTTTTTGTAGAATTGCCAGGCTAAGTGGACCAGGATAAAAAGGGCTGACAATCCAACTTTGGAAATCAGCCAAGAAATGTGCTATGTATCACAGCAGTGCAATGCCACTGTTGTTCCCCATGGACTGGTGTTAGAAGTGAGAGACCTTGAAATGGCTTCAGAATCAAGGCAATTTGTAAGAGAAAGAGCCAGTGGAAAATGAACATTTTGATTACCATATGGTTTTCTTTGGATATTCTTACCTGAAAATTGGAAGTACGGTAAGGGATCTTAAACAGTTTTGATTTCTCAGGAGCAAAACCAAGGCTATTTACACAGAATGGCAGATAGAAGGCCATTGTTTGCATTGGAGATTGTTGGGTTGGATATAACCCGCTAAGGCCCCAAACTCATATGCATAATAGGGAGATAGCTTAGATAATAAAAAAGAAGACCAAAGAAGAATTGATGCATTTGGATTGTGGTGCTTGAGAAGAGTGTTGAAAGTACCATGGCTCCTCAGACCCCCCTGGTAGTTCACTGCTTCATGCTGGCATATTGCCCTCAAGGTTTGGCTCCCCAGGTTGACGTCTGGTCCCTCTCTCCCTTTCTTGTAGAGACATGAACAATACCTTCCTCATGGGTGAGTTGACCTAGCATTCTGTGATGCTCACCTGTCCCACATGATCACTGAAAATAAAAGGGATGCATAAGTAAATGTGGTAAAGAAAGCTGATGGTGCCTGGCTATTAGAAGATACAGCATCTGGGCTCTTAAAGGCTTGAACTTAAGCAAGCAGCCATCTAGGAGGGAAGCAACAAATTCTACATGGAATAAGTACAACAGCCTGTGTGATCACAAGTTGTTGACAGGATCAGGTATCAGGCATTAGAAGATCCAAAACAAACAATCATATTGATGTGAATGAGGAGGGTAGGAGTAGACACTCAAAACCCTTCTGGAGACAATAGGATATTCTCTCCCAGAAGGGTCACAAGGAAGGAGTGAGTCAGCCTAGGTGCAATATAGCACTGATGAAACACACATTGCTCTAGTTCATCGGTTCTCAAGCTTCCTAAAGCCATGACCCTTTAATAGTTCCTCATGTTGTGGTCAAGCCCCAACTTTAAAATTATTTTCATTGCTACTTCATAACTGTAATTTGCTACTGTTTTGAATCAGGCAATCCCTGTGAATGGGTCATTTGATCCCCAAAGAGGTCATGACCCACAGGTTGAGAATTGCTGCTCTATTATTGGGGGTTTGTACAAGTCTTATCACAATCCATACATGCATCCATTATGTCAAGAACATTTGTACATTTGTTACCATCATCATTTTCAAAACATTTTCTTACTACTTGATCCCTGGTATCACCTCCTCATTTTTCCCCTCTCATCCTCTCCCTCCTTCCCTTATGAACCCTTGACAATTTATAAATTATTATTATTTTTCCATGTCTTGTATGTCCAAAGTCTCCCTGTGCCCCCTTATCTGTTGCCCATCCCCCTAGGAGGGGGTTATGGGTAAGTCATTTTAATTGGTTCCCCCTTTCTCCCCTGACCTTCCCCTGACATTCCTGGTATGGCTACTCTCAATATTGGTCCTGAGGAGTTTATCTATCCTATATACCCTGTTTCCAGCTCTTATCTGTACCCATGTACATGCTCTGGTCTTTTTCCCCACAACTATCATGACCCAATTCTTCCTTACAGATCCGGATAGACCAGAGCATGTACATTAATACAGATAAGAGCTCTGGACACATGGAATCCAGGACAGATAAACCTCTCAGGAACAGTAATGGGAGTGATACCCCAAGGGTAAGTGTAAAGTGTGGGGGAGAGGGGGAGAGAGAGAACTGATCACAATGATCAAAGTATAATCCTCCTGGGGGGGGTGTTGAACAGCAGAAATGTGGGTGAAGGGAGACAGTGGATGGTATAAAATATGAAAAATAACAATTATTTATAATTTATCAATGGTTTACAAGGGTGGAGGATGGATGGTGGGTGAGGGAGAGAAAAAAGAGGAACTGATACCAAGGCCTCAAACAGAAAGAAAATGCTTTGAAAATGATGATGGAAAATCTGCATAAATGTGATTGACATAATTCATGTATGGATTTTTATAAGAGCTATAAGAGCCCTCAATAAAATGATTTTTAAAATACCATGAACTTTATTGATTAATTATTTCATTGGGGGCTCGTATAACTTTTATCAAAATTTATACATACATCCATTGTGTCAAGCACGTCTGTACATTTGTTGCTGTCATCATTTTAAAACATTATCTTTCTATTTAAGCTCTTGGTATCAGCTTCTCATTTTTCCCCTCCCTGCCTCATGAAACCTTGATAATTTATAAATTATTATTTTGTCTTCCACTGACCTATGTCAAACTGACCTATACTTCCGAGTTTTCTTTAGAGACTAGGATATTGAGATTTCATTTGACACAAGAGGGGTACCCTCCAGGCAACAGAGATTTTCCCACAGTTATACACTTAATTTTTTTTAATAAACCAACCTTATCACCTTCAAATTACTCTCCATTACAGTTAATACATTTGTCAATTCTGCAATTCCTTTCTTGGAAACATTTTTCAAACTCAACTCTTTGAATGGCTGATAGCATCTCCTTCATTTTGTTTGTTTTTCTCCACCTCTTCTATGCCATCAAATCACTGTCCTATCAGGTCCCTCTTCATTCACAGGTAGAAACAAAAAGAAGTTCCACGGAGCAAGATCAGGTGAGTAAGATGAGAGGGGCGAGAGAGGCATGCTGGTTTTTGAATTTTTGTGATGGCAAAACCAGTCTCCCATTTCCCACAATCGTCCCTTTGTTGCACACTGTTGTGCAATCTTTTCAGAGACTCTAAATGGAACATTTGATTAACAGTATGAGTTTGGGGAATGTGCCCCAAATGCAATACAAGTCAACACTTTTGTCCTTTGGGGAAGTTAACAGATCTCCAGAACATGGTGTGTCATAAATCAAGATTTCACCTTTGTTGAAAACCACTCCCATAGTGCTGTTCTTGTAAGCTATGTTCATCATTACAAGGGTTTCTGTGGCATTTTTCCTGAGCAAGGAACACAATTTCATACCCACATGCTGTTTTCTTAAATCTGCCATCACAAAAAAATGAGGTTCGAGTGAAAGTACTTTTACAAAAAAATTCACTGTGACTAGAGAAAACCTTCCAAAGTTATGCCACTAGGTGCACTAGCTCAGGTGAGTTGCTCGGTGGTCATCCAGTAAGGAAAAAAAATGCATATTATGAAAGCACCGCTCTGCCCAGCATAATTCTAGTTTTGGGGGGTACCTCCACATACTTTGGACATGTTGTCTGGAGAAACATGTCGCTGAAGAAGAATCTCAAGTTAGGTAAAGTGGAGGGGAAAAATGGAGAGGAAGGCTCACCAAGAGATGGATTTACACTGGGGCTCCAACAATGGACACAAGCATGTGACCAATTGTGAGGGTGCCTAAGGACAGGGCAGTGTTCATTCTGTTGCACATATATTCACTAAGTCAGAACCAGCTCAATTGCACCTAACAACAGCAAATAAGAAATGATTGAATTTGAGAATTTTAAAAATAGGATTGTGTTTAGAATTATTTATTTACTTGTAGTGGTTAATTGCTGTTCTGTTTTTAGTTAGTTGCTATGCAGACTCTTGACAACCTTATGTACAACTGGAAAAGCACTGTCTGGTCCTTGTTCCATTCTCACAATTGTTCTTAGGCTTGAGTCCATTATTGAAACCACTGTGTCCATCCATCTTGTCTTGGACCTTCCACATTTTTGCTGCCCCGTCCATTGTACCTAACGTAAGGTTCTTCTCCAGGTACTGGTCTTTCCTGAAACATAACCAAAGTAAGTGGGACAAAATCTAGCTATTTTTGCCTCAAAGAAGCATTCTGGATGGACGTCTTCAAAGAGAGATTTATTTATTTATGTGGCAGTCGATAGCATTTTCAATCTTCTGCACTACCACCATAATTCAAACTCATTGACTCTTCTTGGGTCTTCCTAATTCAGTGTCCAAGCTTAATGCATAAGAGACAAGTATCATGGTTTGTGTCAAGTACACCTTAGTCCTCAAAGTGACATCCTTGCACTTTAACACTTAAACAAGGTCTTCGACAGCAGGTTTATTCAATGAGATGCATTCTTTGATATCTTTTTATTTTCATTCTTTGATGTCTGATTCCCACTTCCAAGAACATTGTAGAGAAAATAAAGACACAATTCTTGAACAACTGCAATATTTTCTCCTTTTATCATAACCGATTCAGTTGTGAGAATTCTGATCTTTTTCACACAGTAGTAATCCATACTGAAAGATGCAATCCTTGATTTTTATCAGCAATTGTCCAAGTTCTCTCATTTTTAGAAAGCAAGTTTATATCATCTGCATATCAAAAGTGGTTAATAATCTTTTCTCCCATCTTGATGTCACAATCTTCTTCACAGAATTCAGTTCCTCTGATGCGCATCATACAAATTAAAAAAGTATAATCAGCTCCTCATTTTTCCTCTCCCTTTCCTACCCTCCCTCCCTCATGAACCCTTGACTATTTATAAATTTTTTTTTTTCATGTCTTACACTGTCCAATGCCTCCCTTCACCCACTTTTCTGATGTCTGTTCCCAGGGAGAGGGTTATATGTAAAACATTGTGATCAGTTCCTCTTTTCTCCCCCACCCTCCCTTTCCCCTCCTAGTATTGCTACTCTCATTATTGGTCCTTGGGACTTTTCTCTCCTGGATTCCCTGTGTTTCCAGCTCTTATTTGTACCATTGTACACCCTGTTGTCTAGCTGGACTTGTAAGGTAGAGTTGGGATCATGATGGGTGAATGGGGAGCATAAAAGAACTAGAAGAAATTTGTATGTTTCATCTATACTATACTGCACACTGACTGGCTTGTTTACTCCCAGTGACCCTTCTGGTAAGGGATGTCCAGTTGCCTACAGGTGGGCATTGGGTCTCTACTCCTCACTACCCCTCATTCACAATTATATGATTTTTTTGTTCTATGATGCCTGATACCTGATCCTATCAACCCAGGGACAAGGGAACAAGTGATACAAAATTTATGGCAAGGAGGGTATAGGAGGCCTGCTAGTGCTTCATCAACAGAAATGTAACTGAGAGGAATTATTGAAACCCGATTGAAAGCTGAGCATGATAGTGGGACAAGAAGAAAGTGAAAGGAAATAGATGAAAGAACTAGAAGTCAAAGAGCACTTATAGAGGTCTAAATACAGGCATGTACATACATGAATATATTTTATATGAGGATGGGGAAATAAATCTATGTGTCTATATTTATCGGTTTGTATTAAGATGGCAGATGGACATGGAGCCTCTACTCAAGTACTCCCTCCAATGAAGAACACTTTGTCCTATTAAGCTGGCATTCCATGATGCTCACCTTCCCAACATGATTGCTAAGACAAAGGGGTGCATAAGCAAATGTGGTGAAGAAAGTTGATGGTTCCCAGCTATCAAACATACAGGGTCTGGGGTCCTAAAGACTTGAAGATAAACAATCAGTCATCTACCAAAGAAGCAACAAAGCCCACATAGAAGAAGCACACCAACCTGTGTGATCATATATGGTTTCTTGATGTCCACCCACAGCTCATCAGGTCTCCTCTCATCAGTGGTCAATTTATTGAGATAAATTCAGGTGGCATATTCTTAAGCTCATATTTTGGCTCTCATGGATTTTTTTCTTCATCTTCAACCTGAATTTCCATATGACCAACTGATAGACTGCTCCATGGTAAGCCCCTGGTGTCATTTTGCTGTTGATATTGAGCTTCTCAACTCCTTTTCCCAAATGTAGTCAACTTGATTTCGGTGTACTCCATCTGGAGAAGGCCATATGTATAGCTTCAGTTTGTGTTGTTGAAAAAATATTTGCAATGAAGGAGTTAATCATCTTGTAAAATTATACCATGTGATGTCCAGTTTCATTTCTAGTACTAAAACTATATTTTCAAACAATTGTTCTTTCCTCTTTGTTTCCAACTCTTGTATTTTTTAAACATTTGCATTCTAATCACCAATAATTATGTATGTGTCTGGATTACATGTTTTTAAGTTCTATATTTTAGACTTGGTAGAATTTGTCAACTTCTTTAATGGCTGGTTATAAATTTGCATAATAATTTTATTGACTGGGTTTCCTGCTATATGGGTAGATATCACCCTATTACATATAGTGTAGCAAGATCTTGAAATGCCCTCTTTGATGATGAACTTTATGCCATCCCTCTTGAATCGATCATTGTTGGTATAGTAAACTACATGATTTCCTGATGCAAAATGGCCCATAACAATGCACCTCAACTAACATCTAGAATATTGATCTCCATGCATTTAATTTTAGACAACTTTTAATTTTTCTAGATTTATACTTCATACTTTCCAAGTTCTGATTATCAATTGATGTTTACAGCCATTTCTTCTATTTTGCGCCATGTTCCATCAGCAGATGAATGTTCCGCAGGTTTTACTCTCACCAAGTCACTATGTTTGACTCAGTTGGGAAAAGGCAGCTCTTAAAAAAAGCAGTTCTTTCTCTGCCATATGTCCATTGCTCTCCAAGTTGAGAGAGTCGTTTTCTGACACTATCTCTGGCAATGATCTGCTTCTCTTTCTGAGGTTTTCCATATCTTACAATGTTTTGGTGCTATTTATAAGGTTTTCCTGGGATAATTCCTCAGAAGTAGAAAGCTTGCTCCTTTTCATAGTCTGTCTTAATCTGGAAGCTCTATTGAAAACTGTTTCACTCCGGATGATTCCACTCATATTTGAGATACCAGTAGTATAACTTTCAGCATTAAAAAAAAACACATAAGCCATGACAATATGAGAAACTGACAGATAAGTAGTACGAATTACACAGTTGTTAAAATATGCAAAGTGGAAAATTGAAAGACTCCATTCCATAAAAAAAATCTAAGGTGCTTTGCAAAGAAACTATGCTGAAAAATAAAATAATATTGTTAATTGGGAGAAAGTACTTGGAAAACATTTATCTAAAAAATAATGTGTCCAAAATATATGAAGGAGTTTTACATCTCTGTAATTGGACAGCCCAACTAATTAAAAATGGCAGTTGATTTTCACATATATTTCTATATTAACCATGTACAACTTGCCGAAACACATGATAGAGTGTCCAACAATTTGACTCATAATGAAGATACAAAGTGAATCTAAAATGAGACATCAATACACATCTATGAGAATGATTATAATTTAAAATAATGACAGTAGGATGTGTTGGCAAAGTAATGGAAAATATGAAACTGTCATTGATTTTTGTTGAAGAAGTTAAAGTAGGTATCACTTATGCATGCAGGAAAGAGATAAATTTGAGCATAAAGCAGCTTAAGAGAAATTGATGAAACAGTGGTACCAGAATTGAATCTCAGTTCACACACACACACACACACACACACACACACGCCACCGCCACCACCACCACCACCACCAACAACAACAATGGCACAACTCACTGCCTTTGAATGAATTTTGAATCACAGAATATATAGGACCAAGAACAGCTCCTTTGAGTTTCTGCGACTAAATTTTTAAGGGACAAGAAAACTTTACCTTTCTCTGGTGGAGCAGCTCCTGGGCTCTACCTGCTGGCCTCATGGTTGGCAGTAATGCACTGTGACACCAGGATTTCTTACCAAAAAGAAGGGGAATGGTAGACATTGAGAAGTCCTGCTGAGCAGTTTGAAAGCACCGGTCACTCTTCAGTGTATAAATGATGCTTTCTACTCCCATAAACTGACAGCGGCAGTTCTACCCTGTTCTGTAAGTGTGATATGAGTTCTAATCGACGGTGAGTTTGGTATGCTGTCAGGTACTGGACCGACAACTGCAAGGTTATCCATTGAAACCTGCCAGACACACCTCAGAAGAAAGATGAGTCTACCTGCCCCAATTTACAGCCATAGAAACCCTGGACAGGTTTGCCATGAGTTAGAATCTACTTCTTGGCAGTAAGCGTGACTGTTTTGGCTTCTTATAAATATTTACATGTTGTATTGTGATTGTCGGTAAGAGTTTTAGGTGGAATTAGAAACAGAAGTTCTTAGAGAAATTGAAACTTTTTTTCCTCATCATTCAATCCAAAAAGATGGTCTTCTAGTTGAAATTTCTTTAGAAAATATAGTATGAAAGCAAAAGAATTGACCTTTCACCAAATGGGGTAAAAAAAAACCCAGAAGTAAACATATAAAATAGTGAATATATTATTTATCAGTCTAATCTTTAAGTTGGTGTGATTAGTACATTAAGGAAAGAACATTGGAGCATTTTGGCAAAAATGGAAAAGAAAACAACAGTCTATTGCTGAAATATAGATTAGCAGCATCTCTTACGGCCTTGTGATGGATTCCACTCTAGATATCCCTGTGATTAAACAGATTACTTGACGTATTGATTTTGCAGATGCAATTAAGCTTACTCTCCAGGTGAAGTTATGATAGGGCCAGTTAGGCCTTATTTAATCAATGAGCAGTTTATACACACACACACACACACACACACACACAATCTTGCCAGTAGCAGAGGAGAAATTCAGAGATTCAAAATAGAAGGGTGCTTAGATACAATATTCTGTGCTTTGAAAATACAATATTCCATGCTATAAGGAATGTCAGTGGTTCAGGAGCAATAAGCCTCCACTGTTTAGTCAAAAAGTCCTCTATAGAACCAAGGTCTGAGCTGCCATCAATCAGGGCATGCAGCAAGGTCAGACAATGCTTTGTTCTATTACACATGGTGTCACCGTGGCTGCTAGCAATAGCAAGGAGAATGCAGATAGTCTTCCTTGAGAACATTTCAAGAATAGATTTACTGCATTGAATAATAATGACAGAATCTCTGATCAGTTGTGGGAGATCATTTGAAAAATGAAGAAGAAAGCAAAACATCAGTGAAAAGTCAAGAAAGTAAAGATCAACATGGATGTCAAAAGAGACTCTCAAACTAGCTATTATTCATAGAGTAGCTAAGACAAATGGACAAAATGATGAAATCAAAGAGCTGAATAGAAAATGTCGCAGGGCAGCTTGAGATGAAAAAGTGAAATATGACAATGAAATGTTCAATGACCTAGAATTAGAAAAAGAAAAATAACTGGCTCAGCCTATCTTAAACTGAAAGAATTCCAGAAAAAAAAATCAAGTCTCCAATCACAATATTCAAAGATCTTATGGGCAAAATATTGAATGATACAGCAACCATCAAAAGAAGATGGAAAGATACACAGAGAAGCAAGAATCTCGAGGCATTTTCTTACCTATTTTGGACATGTTGCCAGGAAGACGGGTCCCTGGAGAAGGACACTCTGTTTAGTAAAGTGGGAGGACAGTGCAAAAGAGGAAGGCCCTCAATGAGATGGTTGACACAGTGACTGCACCAACGAGCTGCAACACACAAGCAATTGTGAGGACAGTGCAGGACCAGAAATGCTTTGTTCTGTTGTGCCTAAGTTCGCTGCGGCTTGGAACAGACGTGATGGCACCTAACAACAACGTCCTTCTAAATGACACATATTACAAATATAATGAATAACGTCGGTTAAAAAATGGAATGGCAGAAAAATGAGTGTGCTTCAAAAAGTTCATGAAAACATCCATTATCTATTTCATTTTCCATAAAATTTTGAATCTCATTCACATATCTAAAACTATGAGAGAGACAGAGAAAGAAAGTGTGTCAACATCTCTCTTGCTATTAGCAGACCCAACCACCCTATGTACGAGAGGGTGGGTCACTGCTCAGCCCTCGGGCAGCCTCACAATCATTATTGTGTTTCTATCCACTGATGCAGTAGCTGTGTCAATCCATCTCGTTGAAGGTCTTCCTCTTTTCCACTGTCTCTCTGCAGAGCATGCTGTCCTCTAGTGGTCCCTCCTAATAACATGTCCAAAGTCCTTGAGACAAAACCTTGACATTCTCACTTGTAAGCAATATTGTGGATGTACTCCTTCCCAGACACAGCTGTTTGATCCTCTCCCAGTTCCTGGCATATTATATATTCTTCTAGAATACAATAATTAAAGTGAATCAATTATTTGATTTCGCATATTCATTTGCTTTTTTTTCATGCATAGGAGGAAATTAAAATACCATGGCTTGGGTCTGGCATACCTTTGTGATATCTTTGCTCTTTTACATTTTAAAGAGATGTGTTCCAGAGGACTTGCCCCCAATGAAATCTATCCTTTGATGCTTTCACTGCAGGTTAAATGGCATTGATGATCAAGTCAAGTAAAATAAAATCCTTCACAATATCAGCATGTCCTCCATTTATCATCATGGTGCTTGTTGATGTGGCTGGGAGAATATTTGGCTGCTTTATTTTGAGGTGTAATCCATATTAAAGGCTGTAGCCTTCGATGTTCCTTATCACATGCCTCAGTTTTCTTGTCAATCAGCAAGTAAAGTTGCGTATCCTGCACATCATAGGTTGCAAATGTGTTTTCCTCCAATCGGGATGTTAGATTTTTCTTCATATAATCCAGCTTCTCAGATTGAGTACATATGGCAACAAGATAAAACTATAGCAGATGTTTTCCTGATTCATATTGTATGGCAGTTACATCATCTCCTGTCAATTTTTGAAGGGGTGGAGTCTAGCCTGTCATTCAGGTCACATACTGATGACCTCATTTTGGAGGCTTGAAGGAGATAAATAGCTCCCTGGAGGCCAGACCCACACTCACTCTCTGCTTTGTCTTCGTGCTGACAAGACTGATAGAACTATTGCAGAGCCCTGGAGCTGGAGAAGTAACATGGGACCCCAGTGCTGAGATGCTTCCACTGCCACTAGATCCAAAAGACTTTCCACCCACTGGCCTGTGATCTTCCTGCACTCAGTGCCATTGCATATTGGGTGAGTCTGAAGAGGAGTGTATAGATTGATATCAAACATATGGGCTAATATTGGACTGATGGACTTGATCTGGACTCATCTTGGATGTTTTTTCAATATATTATTGTTCTTTTATATAAAGCTCTTTCTCATACACATAGGAGTGTCTATGAATTTGTTTTTTAAGTCAACACATTATGGTATCTTGGGAGTGGGGCACTAAAGAAACAAATTATAAAGATGGAAAGTGGATACTTGTTCGACCTCTGTCTCATAGTAATTTTTCTTCTTTGGCTAGCCAGAGGTCATATATGTCCAGGTGGTTTACTGGGTTGTTTTCTGGAAAGAATATGAGAAATTAAAGTTTTGATTTTTTTTGTTTGGTTGATGTCTTTGGTCATTCCTCTTTGAAATGGCAAAAATAAATGTGATTATTGTATATTTTGAGCTCAGGAGGCGGAAGCACATTGGTATTTCTCAGAGACCGTGCTGCTTAGTAAAACTGGCTGACAGAAGGTCAAAAGAGCCAACAGAATACCTCACCCTGGCTGGAGGCAATGTAGCCAAAGGCCGAAGGCTATACTTTATGTCAATTGAATAGTTTTCATAAGGATTAATATAAGTTAAATAATGATTTCACTTGACTAATTAAGAATTTAGTTCAGGATCTGATTCTACTTATTTTTTTACTTAGTATTTTTGATATAATGATTGCTAGAAATGATTATGGGCAAGCATGAAAATAGAGAGCTTGTAAGCCTTGACTTTGGCCATTAAAATTTGAATCTTTAAATGGATGTAGAACATGCCATGGCTTTGCAAAAGCTAAGCCCCACCCAGTGTCTTGATTGATCAGGACATTCCAAGATGAAGAGACTTGCCTAAAGGACTATTGACAGATAGAAGGGGGTGGGGGTGGGAGGGCACATGGCAAGGGAACTCTTTGGATCTTTGAATTTTGAACTAGTGGTTTGTGATTGAGGCTAGAAAAATCTGGAACCCTGAAGAAACTCTCTTACCTAGGACTGAACTTTAAAGGCTGAAAAGCTTGCTAGTTGACCACCTGGATCCACTTGTTGAGTGGAAGTGAGAGAATGCAGCAATAAAGAGATGGGTTGACTTTGGCCACTGACACCTAGTTTATAGGTACTAGAGGCAAAGACAAGAGCAAGTTTGCTGCTCTGAAGTTTATAGAGTTATGTGGAATCTGAGCCTATGGAATGACCTAGCCTAAAGAGGCTGGGGTTGTTGAAAATTTGTGACTGGTCCATAGTCTAAAGGCTAGGCGACCAATGGGCACCCTGCTGATGCTGAGCGAGGCAGCCAACATTCAGTTGACCAGAACCCAAGCAGATGAAGAGAAGATTTTTAGCCTATGAACTGGTGCATATTGCAGCTAACTTTATGGGTGGCGTCTCCTGATTTGACTTTGCTTATGGGTGCAGATTCACAAGGTTCCAACTCAAATGAAGACTCTTTACATCAAAGATTAGATTGTCTCCTCAGAGCACTGGATTGATGTAAGAGGGCAGCATAGAAATTGAATACCCAAACTGGGAGGATAAAGATATGAAGTGACTGGTTTACAAACATTCAAAAGTGGGGGAATATGTTCATGGGATTATAGGATTATAGAGTAGGCATTCACCTGACTGCGATTGTTAAGCATAGAATTCTGTTTTGTTCACTTATAGAATATTATGTTTAAGTGAGGATGGCACATAGTGAATTGTATGCTTTTTAATTTTATCCTGTTATGTGCAGATATGATTTTATTATTGTTTTGTTAAAAATTACATATGGCTAAAGAGTTGTGTAAAAGTGTCCAGTTGATTGTGGTAGTTACATAATCTGTCAACTTTTGAAGGGGTGGAGTCTAGCCTGTCAGGTCACAGATTGATGATCTCATTTTGGAGACTCAAGGGAGATAAATAGCTCATGGGAGGCCAGACCCACACTCACTCTCTGCTTCATCTTTCTACTAACAAAACACATGGCGCTACCATAGAATCAGCACTGAGATGCTTCCACTGCAACTGGATCCACAAGACTTTCTACCCACTGAATCACAATATTCCTGCATTCTGCTTCATTGTATGTGCTGTGTAGTCTGAAGAGGAATTTATAGATTGCTACTTGACATATGGGCTACCATCAAACTTATGGACTTGATCTGGACTGGGCTGGGATGTTTCTCCAATATATAATTGCTCTTTTATATAAAGTTCTTTCTTATAAACATAGGAGTGTCTATGAATTTGTTTTTCTAGTTAACCTGGACTAACACAGATATCTTAGGTAACATTCGGAATATTGATTTGGGAGTATGGAAGGCTTGAGATGTAGTCATCTGGGTCAACTCAGATAAATCTGAGTATCATGAATCTCAGTGGTCATGAGTCTCCCTTCCTACCCATTCGTACTATCAGATATAATTACCATGTTTTGAGTAAAGGCTAACCATCTCAGGCAATTGCTTGTCAAAGAAGCACTGTTCCCCTCAGTACAAACACTCAATTCTCTCATAACCTTTAGACTCATCACCAATTTCATATACAAATGACCCCAGTGAAACTTAAAAATTCAATATTTCATAACTTAAATAGGCAGATACCTGAGGGAAAAATGTGCAGAAATGGATCCTAAGTGGATTCTAAATGGATTTAACATGAAGAAATAGAATATGAAATGGGCATAAGATAACATTTATTTATAAGATTATATTTACTAGAGATTATCCATTTAAAATGTACTAGTCTAATAGAGTTGCTATGAGTTGGAATCTACTTGAGGCAGCAGGTTAGGTAAGTTTAACTTATAAGAGAAAATCTTGGAATTAGTAGTAGGAAACTAAGCCAAAGCAGAAACCCATTACCATCAAGTCAATTCTCTTATATTGTTGTTAAACTACCATTGAATCAGTTCTGACGCGTAGTGACCATATGCTGAACAGACTGAAATGCTGCCTGTCCTACACCATCCTCACATGCTTTCCCATGCTTGAGCTGATCATTGAAGCCACTGTGTCAATTAATCCATCTTCTTGAGGACTTTCTTCTTTTCCTTGCCCCTGCACCCCACCAAATGTGATGTCCTTCTCCAGGCGCCAGTCTCTCTTGAAAACATATTCAACTTGTGTAAGACAAAGTCCTTGCCTTTAAGGAGTACTCTGGCTGAACTTCTTCCAAGACTGATTGATTTTCCCTTTAAGCAGGTCATCGTACTTTTAATATTCTTCTCCAGCATCACAATTCAAGCGATGAGCGTTTACACCTTCCCTGATTCCAAACCATGCGATATTCCCTTTTTTTATTGTTTGCACAACTACCTCTGGATTCATATACAAGTTCCTCATGAGCATAATCAAGCATTCTGGAATTTTCATTCTTCTCAAGGTTATCCACAGTTTGTTATGATCAGCACAGTCAAATACCTTGGCATAGTCAACCAAATACAAATCCATCTTTTTGGTACTCTCTGCTTTGAGCCAAGATTCATCATTCGGCCTGAACGTCTGGCAGGTAATGAACCAAAAAATGGCCTCTGTGACCTGATATTGTTTGTTTCTTCTTAGAAAACTGTGGTCTATTAACCCAAAAACATTCCTAGGCAGCTAATTAAAATCTTTGCACATGCAACTGTTTTAAGAGTAGCTCTGATTACTTTTAATCATTAGCAGGTCCTGATAGGAGATTTACTAAAGAGGTAAAGTTTGAAAGATTCACTCATCTCTCTGCCTTTGTGAAGCAGCAGAAAAACTCCTTTATCAGAAGGAAATTTAGAAAACAAAAAATCCAAACCGCATACAGAATGCAAACTCATAACAAAAATGTAGAAAAAAGTAGATATTCCTAAAACTTAACAGAAACAAACTGCCACGTCTTGCTGCTGTAAGAGCATATGGTAAGTTTGAACTATCAGTCTTTGAGTTAGCAGTGGAATGTTTATCTACTGTTTTTATGTCTTAACTCTTCCTATGGATGAATTTATATCTCCATGCAGTCTACAATTTAATAATATTTTTATTTTTAAAATATACTGTTTTATGTAAAATAATTCTAACTGCTTTTTATTACGATGTGTTTTTTATTTATCACTAGGCATGAATGTGATTTCCTACCATTGTATTCACTAGTACACTTTAGGTAATCTATTGATTTTTTTTTCATTTATTTTAGTAGTAAGTTCTCTTATTGACTCATTTAACTTGATTATCTTATCTTTTGCTTTTGATTGCTTCTCCAGGGTGCTTCAAATGGACAAAGAAAATATTGATAAATAATGAAATGTTTGCTATGTTCTTTGTAATGGTTATATTTCTTATATGTGTTTTTGTCATATTAAAATGGTATGAATTGACCATGAACATCCATCATTTATTCCTGATGTTAATGCTTTTCTCTCTCATTTCTGCTTGTGTTACCTCGAAGCAGTGATCTTTCTCTGTCAGGAGCATCCCTGTGGTCCTGTGGTAGATAAAGGTTGAATTTTACACTAGTTGTTTTCATTTCTTTATATTTGTAGAGGATTTTGAATTATAAAACACATTTTTGAATGATTATACATATTAGCATCTTCCTCCCCCACTTTGGTTTGTTTAAGCAGTTAAAATTTTTCACAATATTCTAAGATGAATCCTTTTTACTTGTAGAGTAAACCTCATAATGATTTGTGAAACCTTACTATATATTTTATGACTATACTTTTAATAACAATGTATATTGTTTTTATAAGTGAGTTTACATACAATTCTAAATTACTGTTATTATTAAAGTAATTTTCCCACATCAACTAACTGTTAAAGCCTCATATATGTGTAAAGGAAAGCTAAATGAAGCTGATTAGTTCCAATTGTTTCTATTGCAATGTATATTACATATAATACCAATGATTAACACATAAAACATTATACCCAAATTGAGCACATAGTTGTAATAAATAATGGCATTACTGAATTTCCCAAACCACTTATCTCCTTTCCTCCTAGATTTGAGTTCCATATTCTTGAAGAGGTTTGCTTCATGCAAAAGAGCCCATGGCATTGGCATGTTGACCTAGGATAACATCTAACACTTTTGAATTATGATTAAATTATCCTGTTAGTTAGGATCACATGTTGTGCTTAGGAACGATCGTACATTAATTTTGTTTTTACATTTCTTTTTATTGGCAGCGGATGGAGGTTGGGGGCTGAGAGAAACAAGGTTTAAAAAGACACTTTTGTTGACTTTTGATGTGATGCTGTGTTAAAAACAGTCAAATCTATGTTTATGTTGCAAATCGGAACCAGAACTCTCCATCCGACGGGAACTTCCTGGCACGGTAAGCATCAGGTCCTCCATATGCGGTAAGAATGTCCCTGCAGTCTGGCAGCAATTTGGAGAGGCTCTTGACGGCTTCTTTTGGTGTCATTCTTTGGAAGGAAGTGCCTGGGGTTGTGGCTGAGAAAAGGGGGGAATTGTGGCATAAGCAACAAAAGTCTAACAAAAATGACTGGGGTATGTAAGAGGTTTCTAGAAAGCTGCAGATGCAGATGCATTATGGAGGGAAAGTTGTTGGGAAAAGAGAAAGCTAAGAGAGATAGCCCATAGAATACATGGGCTTCCCAAAGAACTATTGACATGGTAACCCTTAATTCAAACGGAAAACCAAAATGTCACATTTTGGATTGACATTAAAATGTCAGGTTCTGTCTTAGAAATATTTTGAAAACTACTTGGACAGCAGTGAATGGTAATAAAGAAAATGTTCTTGATGATATTGTTCATCCTAGGTGAATGATTGCAATGTCAGTCTTCTCAGTTCCAGGCGTCTGTAGCTCAGAGCTAGGTTTATTTGGAAGAACCTAACCTCTCTATCCCATCTAGTCACACTTACTGGACTGTATACCATATTCTTGGCAGATTAGAGCAGTCCAGATTTGTGAACCATTTTACTACTCATCAGTCTGGTGATTCTCTAGCCAAATTGACTTCCCTCTTGTAGAAACTGAACACGTAAAGGAAAATATTCTTTTAACTCAGAGTTGAATGATTGCAGAGGGTTATTTTGTGGGTAATTAGGTCTTTTCTCATTGATAGTGGTTACTGGCCTTCCATGTGAGAAAAGAAACAACAGTCATTTGCTATTCATAAATCAGACATCACAGAAGTTGGGAATTTCCAGGCATATTTTATAGTGGCCATTATAATTTGTTTAATGTTAATATTGACTAATTTTTACCAAGACCTTTGAGAGGCATGTTCCTACCTATATTTTAAGTGAGCTCAAGATTATCCAAAAAATGTAACCTTAATTATAGGATGTTCTGTAAGTGCAGAAATTCTAGACTAAATACTGATATTTGTTCTTAAAACTAATATATTGCCATTGTCTTTTATTGGTACTTAACATACTACTATTATTTTAAGCACAAGAGTCTCCAAGCATTGTACTGTGTTCAGTATGTAGTGGTTATAATACAGAATTTAGGCAATATTATTGCTGATTGATTAGAAGCCGTTTCTGATTTAGGAAAGTGTTCCATCCAAATGATTCCATCATACAAAAAAATTTGAATTCAATTAAATGCCTTAAAAATAAATATTTTTATTACCTTTTACTGTGAGTATCTTTATAAATCTTGTTTTTGAACACCTGAGAATAAAAATCTGAGAATGATAACATCAGCAACTTGCTCACTAGTGCTTCAGTAGTAATTATTATTATTCATTGTAAAATATCCTGATATACAAAAAAACACAAAAAAACAAACACAAACCAGATGGTCATCAATGTGTTTCCTCCTATCTCGAATATGTTGTAAATAGGATTCCATAATGCTTTGAAGATTTAAACTTAGTTGTTACTTTTAACTTCTTGAAACTCTTGTGAATGATTCAAGCATGTAATGGTCAAATGAATTTTATGATCTGACTGATCTTTTGCAACCTTGAGAGTTTTAACACATTAATAAAATGAACAAGTGTGAAGAATGTACAATGGAGACAATGTCATTAGTGACTTTGAAGAGTTACTATTCATATATGGAGGTTGTATCAATGCATTCATTACCCCTTTATCTCTCTCAGGAGGCCTCTAGAGCAGCGGTTCTCAACCTGTGGGTCGCTACTCCTTTGGGCATCGAATGAACCTTTCACAGAGGTCACCTGATTCATAACAGAGCAGAATTACAGTGATGAAGTTGCAATGAAAATAAGGTTATCTAGCTCAGAAGCAAATAAGCCCACATGGAAGAAGCACACCGGCCAGTGCGATCACGAGGTGCCCAAGGGACCAGGTATAAGGCATCATGCAAAAAAGAAAAGATATAAGTGTGTGTATGTATGTGTATATGTATATATGTATGTGTATATATGTATATATATCATATTAAATGAAGGGGGAAGTGCAGAGTGGAGACCCAAGGCCCAAGTGTCGGCCAATGGAGATCCCCTCATAGAGGGGTTTAGGAGAGGAGATGGGTTAATTAGGGTGTGAGGTAGTATCGATGAAGAACACAGCTTTCCCCCAGATCCTGGATGCTTCCTCCCCCCAACTGCCATGATCCGAATTCTACCTTGCAGGGCTGGATAGGACAGAGGCTGTACACTGGTGCATATGAGGGTTGGAGGTACAGGGAATCCAGGGTGGATGATACCTTCAGGACCAAAGGTGTGAGGGACGATGCTGGGAGAGTGGAGGGTGAGTGGGTTGGAAAGGGGGAACTGATTACAAGGATCCACATGTGACCTCTTCCCTGGGAGAGGGACAGCAGAGAAGGGGGGAAGGGAGACTCCGGATAGGGCAAGATATGACAAAATAACGAGGTATAAATTACCAAGGGCATATGAGGGAGGGGGGAATAGAGAGGGAGGGGGGGGGGGAAGAGGACCTGATGCAAGGGGCTTAAGTGGAGAGCAAATGCCTTGAGAATGATTGGGGCAGGGAATGTATGGATGTGCTTTATACAATTAATGTATGTATATGTATGGATTGTGGTAAGAGTTGTTTGAGTCCCTAATAAAATGTAAAAGAAGAAAAGAGAAAAAAATGATTAGGGCAAAGACTGTACAGATGTGCTTTATACAATTGATGTATGTATATGTATGAACTGTGAAAAGAATTGTATCAGCCCCAATAAATTGTTAAAATAAAAAAATTTAAAAAAATAAGAAAAAGAAAATAAGGTTATGGTTGGGGGTCACCACAACATGAGGAACTGTGTAAAGGGTTGCAGCACGAGGAAGGTTGAGAACCACTTCTGTAGATCTCCTTTTCCTTTAGTAAGACTCATCATTTAAGTATATAGTGACAATAATATTAAAATATAACAAAAATACATCCAATCAATTATTATATAGAGATATATTCAGAAAAAGATTGCCAGAACCTAAGGATCTTAGAAACAGTTGATATGATAAAATTTAAGAAGTATTGGTTTGCTTCAAATAAAAAGCCAAGTATAAAAGAAGAACTTGATTTTAAACAAATTACAAATAAAAGATAGTGTTACCAGCCTTTGGAAATGTCAAGTGTTTTAAATAACCCAAACAGTTAACTGTATCATATGCAAAGAGGTATTTTTAAAATGCTGACTCATGAAAATGTATACTTAAAATTGAGTTCTAATCATCATAGTAAGACATATGACTGAGTAATCTAAATTATTCTAAAACTCATATTAAAAATACTATAAAGTTAACCTTTATAGTGCCAGTAGAATGTTTGAGCATTCCTTATTTCATTAAAATGGTGGTACGCTACATTATTCTTAGAACTTGAAAAGTATTATGCATTGGACTAGAACTTGAAATTGATGTGGCTAATGATACTGTTATGAGCAGGAATCAAGCTCAATAGAATGGATATCTTTGCTCAGCAGGCATAGCGTTGACATTGTGAAGAAGCGTTATCCCAATTTCTGACTTGCGTCTAATCCTCATTGTTTTCAATCACTGTCTTCAACCACAAGTATTCAATTACTTGAGTTTTAATCTATACAAGGGAATGCGCCATGTAATTTAGTCTAATAATTTTCCTATATATGTACATATTCCTTTTCTCACTAGTATTTTAAATTCTGAACCATTAGCTAGGTTAATAGTTAGAATGATCAAATGCCCCCTGTAGTTTACCTATTTTATTTCGCAAGAAACTGATAACACTGACTCTGTAGTGAACCAGGAATATATATACACCTCAGATATATGAATACATTTTGAACTTGCATTTAAGCTTAAGCCCTAACTAGAAACAATTAGTTCTTATTTTGTAGTCTTCCTACCTGCTTGCTCTCCCCGAGTGACCGCTGATATATGGGTGCTCTAGCCAAGTGTGGAAAATCAGATGCTGCCCCGTTTGCCGAAAGAATAGCATCCAGGCCCTTAACGACTTGTCCTAAAGCAAGTGGCCATACAAGTGAGACTCCAGCTATGTGCACACATAAGGAGAATGCCAGCCTGTGTGATGTCAGTTTTGTAAACAACTATTCCAAAACAAGAGGAGCGAATGGCATTCAGACTCAAATTATGAACACCTGCTTTGCAGAAGACTATGGATGACAGTGACAATCCAAAATCTATTTGCACCTGTGAAGTGTGTCTCCAGTGCACCCCCTTGAACCTTTGACTGGGGTGCGACGAGACAGAGTGCACTGGAAAGTGGATCACTGTAGATACAGTTAGGTTAAAATTCAGCACCTTATCTTTGACACATCTAGAACTTGTTCTAGTTTTTATTATCTTCTTTCTTTGGGGTTGAGATTCTCTGATATATGGTGGTGTTGATGGTTTGTTTTTATTTTAAGGATTTTCTTTATTTGAAATCCAGGATAAGTAATTCTATAGATACAGTAGCTAGATTTATAGCTGTTAGGGTATGACTGGAGAAATGGGGGATAGGAAAGATAATCATATTGGTATGAGTATAGAGAATGATAAAAAATTCATTGACATGATGATTACATACCTTTTAAAATATATTTTAAACACTAAATCATATGGTATATGAATTATATGTCAAAATGGTTAAATTAAAAATTAATGGAACTAATTAAAATATGTGTAAAGGAACAAAATTTTATTTAATGTGAGGAAATAAGACTATATGAAGAAAAATATGAAGAGGCTGGAAATTCTGATGAAAATTTGAAGTAGATAGAAATTATCATGATTTTGTTATGCAAAAATTTACCTCACTCGGGCAATGACAATTTAAGCATCTTTTGAATCCAAAAGGATCATAATTTATTTTTTTTATCTTGAAAAGAATAGATTTCAATATTTTAATAAATGAATGAACATTAGGTTCAAGAACACCAAAAGCGTCTTCCATTCCAGGATAGGTAATCCACATAGACAGTAGCTTGGAGTTCTGATCGGGGAGGATGCAGGGTACTGGGAAACTAGTAATAATGGCCACAAGAAGGATGAGAATGTTCTAAAACTTGATTGGGGTGATGTTTGCACAACTCTATTTAATATGGTACTCTATTCAGTTATATGGTCCAGCAATGATATGCCAATAAAACTGTTTTTAAAAAACACTGAAAGAAAGCAAAAGAGTATATTCAACTAGCTCAAAAAAAAGGAATTCAGTGATGGAAAGTGCACTCAGAACAAGCCCCTGGATGAAACACTCATTGCCTCCCAGTGGGTGCCAACTCATGGCAACCCTGTACTAGATGGAAAAAAATTATTTTAGGGTACAAACATTTTAGTTAAGATTTACCAAAGCAGTGACTAATAAAGCAAACAAAGGCGGGGGAAATTCCTTAACACACAATACTAGTAGTACTGACAATGTTTTAAAGAATTATTTCAAATCTTGCTTGAATGACAAGAAATATTTTGGGAACAAAATGACATAGAGTATGTGAAAAATAACTGGTTAGTAAAGTGAGGAATTAATTAAAAATAACTCTAGGAAATTTAAAGGATGAAACAGATTTGGGATGTACAGGTACTTAAATGGAATGTGTTTCAAAATATTCATATAGCTAGAATTTACTGCAACATGTACATTCCTTGCCTATATATTTTGTTTATATACTAAAATAATATATTCATGGTTTCCACAGGTATAATCTCTAATCTGGGAATACTGTTCAAGATTACTTTATGATTCTCCTGATTTAATGTTAAATGTGATGCAACTTCAAAATGTTCATTTAAAAACGGTGTTAAACCCTCAGGAACAATAATGGGAGTAGTGATACCCTGAGGGTATAGGGAAAGGGGTGGGGAGGAGGAGGAGATAGGGGGAACCAATCACCATGATTGACATATCACCCCCTTCCCCCCCTTCCCTCTGGAATGAACAACAGAAACATGGGTGAAGGGAGGCAGTGGATGGCTTAAGATATGAAAATAAAAATACTTTATAAATTATCAAGCATTTACCAGTGTGAGGGAGGGAGGGAGGGGAAAAAGAGGAACTGATACCAAGGGCTCAAATAGAAGGAAAATATTTTGGAAATGATTATGGTAACATATGTACATATGTGCTTGATACAATTAATGTATGTATTGCTTTTATGAGCCGTGAAAGCCTTCAATAAAATGAAATATTTTTTTAAATGGCATTAAGGATAATGGAATTTTTCCATGAAGTTTTTGAACTCCTTTGTATATTCCTATCCCTGCCACCTCTTACTGTTATGACTTGCATGTTACTATTATGCTAGAAGCTATGTAACTGGTATTTCAAATACCAGCAGGGCTGCCTTTGTAGACAGCTTTCAGTAGAGATACCAGATTAAACAGATTATAAAAAGAATCTTAGCGATTTTTAATAAGAAATTATCCAATAATAACTTAGGGACTACAGAGTATTGTCAAGAACTTCCATTCTCTTATTTTGAATCTATCATAAGGAGAAACCAATCACTGCAAAGAACATCATGCTTGACAAAGTGGGGACCTGCAGAAGGCAATAACCTTTGAATGTGAGGCATTGGCAAAATAGCCATAACAATAGACTCAGAAATGTCAGTAGATGTCATCGGGCCTGGTACCTTCTGATCTGTTAAATCTAGGATCTTCATGAGTTGAATGACAACTAACAATAATATTTATCTCTCAATGTTTATTACACAACAGGTCTGTCTTACTTGTTTGTAGAATGTATGAATGCATGAATGTAGGCATGAATGACTATTTTGAAACTCCATTTTCATACATATGTATTTATTACCTACTACGCATACAGTGCCGTGCCGAGCCCTGGAGGTCGAGTGGTTATGCATTGGGCTGCTAACTATCAGGTCAGCAGTTTGAAACCACCAGCAACTCTGCTGGAGAAAGATGGGGTTTTCTACTCCTGTAAAGAGTTACAGTCTTGGAAACTCACAGGGTTCTCCCCTGTCCAAGAGGGTTGCTGTGAATTGGCACAGACTTGGTGACACTTGAGTTTGGTCTTGGTTTTGATGTACAAAGCGAATGGTCTTGGTGGGGTAAGAGGCTGAACACTGTGATGCTAAAGGCAAGCAAGTGTGTTGAAACCCATCAGTGGGAGTCACTCCTTTGAAGAAAGGTGAGACTGTATGCTCCTGTAAAGAACTTAAATCTCAGAAACCCTCAGGAGCAGGTCTACTCTGTCAAAGACAGAGTTGCTATAAGTCAGACGTAACTTGATGGCAATGAGTTTGGTTTTGGTTATGAATAATGCAAGAAGCAGAGAAAAAATTTAAATGCAACTGGAAGATACCACAGAAGAGATGAAATTTAAAAGGCTTTGTTAGTTCCATAGGAAATGTATTTGTTAACTAATTATCTCACAAAGGATCATGTCAAATAAAATGTGAAACTCATAGCAAAACAAAAATATGACATTTTTTTCAGTTTAGAAATTATAAATTGGAGTGGAATCAGGTGAAATGAAATCAGTTAACTTGTTAAAATTTACCTGACTGTTCATGGCCATCATACAGAATAATTGGTCCAAAGTCCTTCAGTCTAACCTATAGTTAAGTGATGCTCAACTGAAAATGGCATTTGGAAATGCCCATAAGGGACATGGAAAACCCAAGTCTCTTGATTCACTCCTTAAGACTCCTCCATGTTGTCTTCAAAGGAAGTCCCATCATCCAACTCTGCAATTTCATTTATTTTATTGAAAATGACATTATCATTAAAAATTCAGGTGAATTTTCTGAAGTCTGTTTCTAACAATATCAATCCTACTCTGTGGCCTTTCTCATACTCAATATAGGTTTTTACATTGACAATGAAGCTACTTTGCTATCAAGGGATAAAACACATTTTCTCAACAACAATAACAAAGCACGCAATTAATATGATGCATTTGTAACATATAGATATTCCCCACTGAGTAAGCGTTCATTTTAAATTGCTTTTTTCTTGGCGAAAGACCTAGATCAGTACCTGTTTAACTAATAGAAAGAAGAAGAAAAAATTCCAAGGTGGGCCTTTGCTTTCACAAAAAGAGCAAACAGCCAAAGTAGACGTCTGTGTTTGCTTTACACAGTACCGATGAAAGAGTCAGGAGACAACCCAAGCAGCTAGTGATGTCACTAGGAACTACAAGTAACATCTCACCATAAAATTGCCATAATTTTGAAATGTGTCTGTGAGCACTGTTAGTGTGTTAATTTAGGTTTCATATTTGAGTTGGTAGCTCTTTTTCTTTTGGTGTGAAAATGCTCAAAAAATGTTCCCATATAATTTTATGGTTCTTGTTTGTTCTTACGCCATACTAGCTTAGGGAAATTGTCATATGAATGCTCTACTCTTGGATAGCAAAGGCAATTTGTGTTGGTTATCTTATTTCCTCTTCCTCCTCTACTGTGCCAAGGGGAACTCATTTGTAAAGCCTTTGCTGAAGTGTCATACAAATATTAATATTAAATATTATAATTTTAACTTTGAGGATGATGTAGCATGAAATCTGCTGGCATATGTCCAAACAGAATGGGCATATTTTTAGCCTTTTGTATATCTTTTTGAATGATAAGGTTAAAGAATAATCCCACATATTGTCACAATGCCTATGGAATGTGCTCACTGTTGACAAATAAATAAATAAATTTTAATAATAACAAATGCAAGGTTTGATACAAGTCATTCATTTCAAAGAAATAAAACTATATATGCATTTTTCATATCTTATAGTAGTAGATACAGCTTGTTTTGTGGTAGATGACAATATAGGAGGGACACCTTTTTACACACTTTAATCCATAGATTGTTGCTCTATTTTACTTTGTAATGAAAGGTCTCAACACTAAGTATTTCAAGAGTTAAATCTTTTGTGATTACCAAGCACTTACCAACACAAAACTATATAAGAAATCGAGAAGCAAGTGTGCTTGTCAACAAGTTGCCTAACAATCAAGATCAATAAACAAAACCATAAGGCTGGAGAAGAACAACCCCCTCCTCCTCCAATTTATAGATGAATAGAATCAATGCTTGAGAAAATTTCCCTGGAGGGCACAGGGTGGAATTTGGAAACTGTAAAAGGAGCAATGAAAATGAGCAGAGCAGATGGAAGCTATTAAATCAGAATAACATTGCCTCTCACAAAAGACTGAAATCAAATGTCATGAACTTCTATTATTGACAACACAGGCAGGCAGCATAGTTATCTTTGGACTTTAAAAATATATTGTATGCAATATTACACTATAAATAGTTATAAATTCTGCTTCAGCAAAGTATCATGCACCTGGTAGGTGCACAATAACGGATTTTTGATGATGTTATTCTAATTTAAATAGAATCACATGGACAGAAATGTTAAAGAACGAATAATGATTGCCAACAGATTGAGTATACATTTTGTATTGTAAAAATGAAGCGATTTTAACAACAGGGGGACCTACTTGAGCTTTTAAAAATTACTTGTAAGCTATTGCCACGATCTTCACACTTATTTCAAACGCTATATGATGCTTTAAGCCAACTTCCATAATTTATCCTAAGATACTCCACAGTGAGCTTCAATACTTGATCCACAACAAGCAAAAGCTTTTGGCACATGCTTCCCACATGGATTTCCGCTCCGACCTTTATATCCTGGACGGGGCATTTTAACGCCTTGGGAAAGCACACAACTATTGAGGGACTTGCAAACCGGTTTCTTCAAATGGGGCTCATAGGTCTACAGGTCATGTCCGTGACCTTGATCTGTCTGTTTCTTCAACCATGTGGCCTCTTGATCTCCCGCTAGCCCAGCTGTAGCTGCGCATGTGAGCACAAATGAAGGTCTGACAACTCCTAGCCTGCCTCCCCCACCTGCTGACATCTTCCGCTTGACGCTTCTAATTATAAGTGAATGGCTATGCTTCTGTGCTTTCCAAGGCATTTAAAACCAAACTTTATCTCAAATAGTTTCTGAGAAATCACATACAGGTAACCATGTTTTGCTATATGATTCCCCATCTGCTTTTTCCTTCATCGTTTTTGATATCATCACACCAGGCAAAGTAAACACGACAAAATAGAAGTAATCAATTAGACTTCTGACAAAGAATAAGACAAAGGATAAGAAAATCAATAGGTTGAAGAGATAAAAAATATTGCCTCATTGGTATTAGGTAGTAAATGTTGAAAGAAAGAATGTCTGATAATTTTTTACTCTTATTTATTGAGTTTAAAAAGAGCTTGCGAAAACCCATGCACTATACATGGTGAGAATAATTATAGGCAACTTCTTGTCCCTAGAATCACCCCCTCACTCCCCCCTCCCAATTTCCACTGGTGTTTCCTAAAGGAGCTCTGGTGGCATAGTGGTTAACAATGGGCTGCTGACTGCAATGCCAGCAGTTTGAAACCACAAGCCTCTTTGAGGGAGAAAGACAAGGCTTTCTAATCCCGTAAAGAGTTGAAATATCAGAAATCCAGAAGAGCAGCTCTACCCTGTGCTACAGGATAGCGATGAGTCAGAATTGACATCCCGGGGGATAGGACCAGGAGAGGGGGTGAGGATGTTGAAAAAACAGTTACTTACACTTTGTGTTGGATTAGGGGCTATAGTTTGAAAGTTTTTAATTGTCCAGGGAGCACTGAGTAATTTCTGTCTCTCCCTCTGAGAGTTGAAGGGCAGTCTAAATAAGCTTGGGGACCTATGCCTAGAGGTGAGTCTGATTTTGTTATCTCAATGTCTAAAATAAGAGCACATAAGACAGTCTGTTATGTGCTCCAGACTTGCTGGAATTATCAGGAATCGTAAAATTTCTTGATGCAGGAAGCATTGAAATTAATGAATTCTATTTAAGTAATATTTTATACTTAAAACAGTAAAGATTGTAGAGAGTTAGTGCTAATAAATAAGGTCTAAAATTTTGTGACTAACATTTAAGATTTCTTTACCTTTATCAATGATCACTATTTTCCATAACTTCTGTTAGCATTAACTGGCTTGTGAATTCTCTCTTCCAGAGCCTCATGCTACCTTACGTAGGCCAAAGTCAGCCAAACTTCTTGATCATGGAAGGCAGCCAAGCTCCCCAATCAAGGTCTGAACCTGAGCAAACAATTCTTTCTCCCTCAGCGTGGCAATTTTAAGTCTTTCAGTGTACAGCTGGAGGTGATCAGTTAATTATCTAAAAGAGTCCTATCAGCCATTGTTAATGAATTCAGTGATTTAGAACTCTGTTCAACTGTAAAATATAGAGTCTATCTCAATTTATAAAACAGAATATTTAAAGAAATTTATAATGCTTACAACTTATTCTATTTATTGTGATTATATTAAAAACCTATAAAATACAAACATGGTGCCTCCTTAATACTTTTAATTTTGCACATTTGTGTGGCTTCCTAATGCTATAAGGCCATTGTGATAATTATCAAAAGATTATTTAGACATTATTAATAAAGGAAAATATGGGAAATAGGATTTAAAAAGAGGTCAAGTATTTCTTAATTTTAATTTTTGATCACTATTTAGCCAAATGTCTTTGTACCATTGTATCAATTTTATTGAGTATTTTGACTCTGTATCTCAATGGTCTGATAAGAGTGACAGGATACATGTAGGTAATTCTTATACATAGGCACTAAAGGAGCACGGAGTCATTTTTCCTGTCTTGCAGCTCGAGAAAGATCAGGAAAGCTGTCACATGGCAAAGGACTACTGAAATGGACCAGGAAGAGCATGGAGAAATCAGTCAGGCAATAAGAGGAACAAAGTCTAGTCCCACCGCCTAGTTTGCTGTTTCAGTCTGGGCAAGTGCCTTTTCTAGACCTATATCCTATATGTAATATCAGTACAGTAAAAGTATCTACCTTCTTAGATTGCTTACAAGGATCAGTTTAGTTAATATCTGTACTGTTTGAAGCAGGACATGGGACATGCTAGGAGCTGTGCCTGTCTTCACTGACGGTAGCGCTGCAGCTCAAAGCATGAGCTCCATGGCTAACAGCAGGGGAACGGAGAAGAACGAGGCTGGAGAATGGGAGCAAAATCTAGATTATGGGAGAAATAACGCGCATGTCATGTTCTGGCATTTGGACTTTCTTCTGAAGGATATGGGATCGTGATTCGTGTCTGCTTTGGAGACATGATTCTGACTGCGGTATGGTAGGGGATTTTTTCTAACTGGAAGCAAGAAGTGGAAAAGGAAGCTGTAGTCAGATTCTCAAGAGAACAATGGTACCTGTGTTAGGCTGGGAAAACTAGAGAAACAAATCCAGGGAGACTCATCTGTGTGTAAAATAGCATTGACTCAATGGCAATGAGTGAGTGAGTGAGTGAGTGAGTGAGTGAGTGAGTGAAACAGTTTATTGATTTTAATTAAATCAATCTTTTTCTTTGGGTTAGTATTTATTGGGATTTTCTCTTTTGCATTTAGTTTTAAAGCCAAAATCATTTGATGTGTGTGTGTGCGTGTGTGTGTGTGTGTGTGTGTGTGTGTGAGAAGTCATTCAATATTCTAGCACTTCTGCATGTTCTTCATATTGCGACTTCAGACTTGACGTTTTTGGTCGGATCTTTAGCTTAAGAAATGTTGAGAATGTTTTTCCTTTTGTTTTTCTAGCTCTAGGGCTTTGCACGTTTCATTCTAGTATTTTAATTTGTCTTCTCCAGCAACCCTTTGAAATATCTGCTCAGCTTTTTTGTTCTATCATTTCTCCCATTTACTTCAGCTACTTACTTTACATTCCAAAGCAAGAATCGGTGTGTTTTGTTATCCATTTTGGCCTAAAAAACAACAAAGTTGTTTTCTGAGGAACTGGTTAAGATTTATAGAGTATGCCATTCGTTTTACATTAAGTAATTCTCACTCATTCTGTTTCATCACATTCATTACTATCCATTCAATGTAACATTCATCACCCATGTGCTTAATGTCTCCACTCCTCCTACCTAGCCCTTCTGAACTTTGCCCTGGAGCTAATGCTGCCCCGTTGTTCCCACTTGGTCAACTGTTTTAAGTTATATGTGCTACATTAGTGTCATTTTTTCTCTTAAAGACATAGCTATAATTGGATTAAAATTTGAGCCACGGGGTGGTTTCAGTTCCAGACCATAAAGGTGAACATGATCCAGGAAGCTTGGTCCCTTAATGAGTTTGAGTGTTATACCACCTCTTTTTCTCCTTGTGCAATGCCTTGTAGTGCAATCTCGTTCAGAGAAACTGGTAGTGCTGGTCACACCGTCTAGTTCTTCTGGGCTTAGGGTCCTAGAGACTGATGTTTGCCTGGCATATTGGTCCAAAGGACTAATTGCTTCCATTTGTTTTCAATTTTCATCCTTATTTTCTATTCTGAACAGGGAGAGACCAATGCCAGAGTCCCCAGGTCTCATGAATCAGTCCTTCAAGATGTTTGGTGATAGTTAAGAAGTTTATGTAACTTTGCCCCCTGTATGCTTCACCACATTTATCATTATGATTTCATCAAAGGTAAATACTCATATGTGAATATTCTCTCTTAGACCTATTTATACAGTTGTTGGTATACTCTTACTCTCCCTTCCAGACACATTCAGAATGTGTGTCTATCCATGGATCTACTCATAGTTAATTGCAAGATTATGTACATAATAGTATTTGTCACTGTTTCCTTTAATCCTTGTACTTTCCCGTCTTTTAAAAAATCTTTGATCATTAGTGTCCAATGAACCAAATTTATTCAGAGATCATCTCTAAAGAAGCACCGCACTGGTGCAGTAAAGGGTCAGTGGAAAGTGGACGTCTTCAAGATAATGGACTGGCACAGTGACTACAGCAATAACCTCCAGGGAGTTTGAGAATGGAGCAGGAGCAGGCGGTCTTTGTCCTTAGGCGCAGAGGGTTGCTATGAGTCAGAACCACCACTGCCACCACCAAATCATGTAACACCCACAGCAATCGGTATGACAACACAGGGATTTTAACTCATATTTTCCTTTAGATAAGATACAAAAAATAAAATAGAATGACATAAAGATTGATCTGGCTATTATCAAGATAGAATAAATCTGAATACATATAAAATTATTAAAAAGCAAACATTTTGTGTCTGTATGGTACTTTGGAAATAAACAGTTATTCCGCTCATTAGGGATCCAACAGTGATAAGGCAAGCTCTGAGAATATAAATTAAGGCCAGTCTGTGTCAAGCCTATGTATGAGACATAAATCCGCTTTGACTGAAAAACCAGGAAGCAGGAAGAGAAACAAGGAAGCAGGAACATCATAGGCTGGTAGGGACAGAGGCTGATGAATCTAAGATTAGAAAGTCAGGTTCTTCACTGCAGAGTTGAATAAATTCAAGGTTGATAGGCAAAATGGTAGGCTGCTGATAGCTCCTGGGGTTGGTGGTTTGGTGAGCCAGATGCAGGATTTGGGCCAGCAAGAAGTTAAGAAATCTTCCCACAGAGTTTATTTAAATAAGAATAAGCCGCACTCCCCCAGAAAACTGTCTTTCAATTCTATCAAGGCTGTGACCAGTTTAAGAGAGTAGCTGTTCACCCTAATCTTTCCACACTTGCTCACCTGCTCACAGAAGTTCCCATCATGGAGTTGATTATGTCATGTTACATCACTTTCTGAGAGAATTGTGGCCCAACCAAGGTGACATAAAGCCAGAATATAACAGCGAGACTCTCTAGCAAAGTAAAACCAAGTTTCCATATAATTATAATTGATATAGATATAGAGAAAGACAGAGAGGGAGAGAAAGAAACAGAGAGATACAGACAAACAGATTTTCAGAGACAGAGAGAGAGACTGAGATTGATTTACGTCAAGAAAATGGCTCTGCAAATGGTTTCTGCAATTGGTTAAAGATATGGTAGGCCATTGGCTCAAGCCCCCTAAATTGGAAGGACTACCTGAATTAGGATCCAGATTTAGCAAAAAGTAAGCAGGGTTTTCCAGAATGCCCACTTAACTAGGAAATAGGTCACACGCCTGAGGAAACTTCCTTTCAATTGTATCCAGGCTGTGCTAAGAGATTTGTATTATTTTGCAACAGATTGGCTGATCTCACCAAATCACATCATGGAATAGATTACATTGTATTAGGTCACATCATAAGGTATGGCTAGATTTTAATTGCCAAATCACTGAGAATACTGGCCCAGATATGGACACAAAACCTAAACATCACAACTTTTGTCTCATTCATCAACACAAAAATAATTCAAGATCTGTCTTAAACTTGCACTGTCTGTGATAATATCTATATTCCTATAAGGGAGACTAGTTAGTACAAGTATTATTTGAGTTTACACACCAATCATTAAAATTAATTGTGAAGAAACTGAAAAGTTCTATAAGCTCTTCTGCCTGAAATTGATCAAGTATACAACTAAGATGCATTGACGATTATTGGTGATTGGAATGCCAAAGTTAGAAACAATACACATAGAGTTGACCAGAAAGAATACAGAGGAGTCAATTTGGCTATTTCGCGGAGGGGGGGGAGGAGAAGCACCATCTCCTCAACCAAAACAAAGCCAAGGGCTGTCTCTAGAACAGACCACCAAGTGATCACACTCAAGCTCAGTTTGAAGCTAAAGAAAGTGAAAACATGTCCACAAGAACAAAATATAAACTTGAACATACCCCACCTCAAGGCCGTCTGAAGAACAGATTTTAGGCTATGGTAGTTACATAATCTGGTGTCAACTTGAGAAGGCATGGAGTCCAGCCTGTCAATCAGGCCACAGTTTGAGGACTTCATTTGGAGGTGTCATGGAAATAAATAGCTCCCTGGAGGCCAGACCCACACTCACTCTCTGTTTAATCTTCCTGCTGACAAGACACATGGGGCTATGCTAGAGCCCTGGAGCTGGAAGAGCTATATGGAGACCCCTGTCAGTGCTGAGATGCTTCCACTGCCACTGGATCCACAACTATCCACCCACTGGCCTGTGATCTTTTTGCATTCAGTGTCATTGCATGTGTTGCATGAATCAGAAGAGGACTTTATAGACTGGTATCAGACATATGGGCTAATATCAGACTTACAGGTCTAGACTGGGCTGGGATATTTTCTCAATATACATTTGCTCTGTTATATAAAGCTCTTTCTCATATACATATGAATGCCTATGAATTTGTTTCTCTAGTCAATTCTGACTAATACAGAGGCTTTGGACACTAATGACCAAAAGCCAGATAAGCTGTGGGATGGCATCAAGAACATCATGCATGAAGAAAGCAAAAAGGCATTTAAAAGGTAGGAAAGAGAGAAAAGACAAAAGTGGCTGCCAATGGAGACTGCAACTGGCTTTTACAAGTGAGCAAGTGAAGCAAATGAGGGAAAATGATGAAGGAAAGAGAAGAAGAGAGTTCAAAAGTCAGCTTAAGAAGGTAAAGCATTAGATTGAAATAGTTAGACCTAGACTTGGAAAACTGAAAGGGAAGAATGTGCTTAGCATCTCGCAAGCTCAAAGAACTGCAGAAGAAATGCAGGCCTTGAGTGGAAACATCAAATGGTACTATATGCATAACAAGCTAAAGGACGACTGGGCCACTGTACAAAAGGCCTTTCAAGAATAGGATGTGAGCAAGAACTGACGGTATTGAAGGGGCAAGTGCAAGTTGCACTGAAGTCATTAGCAAAAACAAAGTTCTAGGAATTGATGAAATAGCAAGCGAACTGTGTCCACAGACTGAGACCGCACCGGCAGCGCTCACTAGTGTATGTCAAGAAACTTGCCGGCTGGAAGATTCATATTTTGTGATCATGGCACAGAAAGGTGACCAACCCAAGAGATCACAGACGTTATCAAACAATATCGTAATCGCATGCAAGTCAATTTTTGTGAAAACAATTTAAAACTGTTCTCAGCAGTAAAGCTTCCAGAAATGTAAGCAGGGCTGGCGGTGTATTGTTTTATTACACATAGGGCCATCCCAACTAAAAAAAAAAACAAGCAACAAAACAAAACTTGATGGCTCTCAGCAACAATGTATTCGCATCTAGACAGACAGCTGGCTACATGACGGATACAGCTAGAATGATATGCACATAGGTAGCTAGATACATCACAGAGAGATGGATATGCATGTACATGGAAGGACCCATGAGGCACTGCGGGTTCTGCATTGAACTGTTAACGGAAAGTTCAGTGGTTCTAACTCACCGTCCACTCTATGGGGTAAAAAATGTGCATCTCTGCTTCTTAGAATGTTATTTTCACAGAAATTAGTTCCAGCTCCACCAAATTTGCAATGACATGCGCGAGCGCAGCATGCTTCTTGTAATCAATGTTAGTACGCGTCCTTTCGGGCGCATGGCTGCACTTAGGAGCCAGCTGAGCTGAAAGAGCAGCCCATTCCGGAGCCAGCAGACCCCTTTCCTGATCAATATCAGCCTCAGCGCCTGCCCGGTGGAAGTTGTGCCCTTTTTGCTACAGAGCCACGTCTAGGTGACGCCACCTTTCTTTGTGGCTCTGGCTTCTCGCTGCCTTCTTTTATTTTGAGATCATTGGATCTCTGTTCTTAAGCTCCTTGTACTCCGGACCCTGCTGAGCTGCAACCGTGCCTCCATCACAGTCGGATTCCAACGAAAGGTCTGGGCTGCCATTCACCTACTCCCCTCAGGTCCCCGGGCTGAGTGGGACCTGCAGCCTCTCCTCAGATCTTGCACAGTGTCGCTTGGTAGTGAAGGCTTGCTCACAAAAGGATCAGGTGTTGCTTTTCCAGCTCCTAATCCTTTCTGCGCAGTCCTAGTATTCCTGTACGGATCCGCTAGCTCTCCTCATTGAGGTAGGAAACACTGGGAAAGGCAAGGACCTTGGGGATGGACTGAGTGAGGATGTTTACTGCATCACGTGTGACCTTTTAGGTGCTATGTATAATCAGATGCAGTGTTTCATAGAGCATGCTGTAGAGTCACTCCTGACTTGTAGTGACCATAGGTTTGTCGCAGTAAACCTCTGCTCGGTAGAGTTTTATGGGCAGTGATCACTTGGAAGAAGGTCTCCAAGCCTTTCTTTCAGAGGCACTGCGGAAACCCTTTAAGTTCATGGTGGAGCACTTAATTGTTTGAGACACAAAACCTACTGCTACCTCGTCTAGTCTGGCTCACAGGGACCCCACAGGACAGAACCGAACCGAGCCTGAGTGTTTCCCATACTGAAGACCTTAGGAGAGCAGACAGCCTCATCGTTGTCTCACAGAATGTCTGGTGGGTTTGAACCTCCAACCTCAAGGTTAGCAGCCCAGTGCTTACCCAAAGACTCCACCAAAGTTCTTACTGTGCCATCAAGGGAACCAAAAAATGCTAGTGGATGCTCTTGTCCAGGGTCAATCTCACTGTGACAGCTCTAACTTTTGATACATTGCCTTTGAGGCTGTCCATTCTGCTTTTGAAAATGTATTGGTTCATTTAAAAATTTTTTTTATTTGCCCATTTATTTATAGATGTGTTTATACATTTGTCTTACTTTCTCTCCTCTGGGACACATTTAGAGTCAGTTCACAAGATGAGTTCAACAAAGAAAATAAAAGTTTCATTTTACTACATGAGTTAAATGATTACTTTTTGAGGCTAACTATATCTGTCTAAAGTTATAAAGTTTCATTTGCCCTAACCACGTATGTATCACACATTCTCAACGATTTTAAAGAATTGAGTACAAATTAGGTCGCTATTATGTTTAGAACCTGGCTCAGCTGTTTTTAGGCCATTTAGTGTTTCGTTTCTAGATGGGATGATTCAGACGAATATGCTGTGGATAAATATACTCCCTATGAGCAAGCCTTTGCAATAAGGAGGAAAAAAATATTTTGAGGGTTTGCAGTCTCCAGATTAGGCAGTTCTTTCTATCCTTCATCAGAGAGAGTCAATATTAATCAGAAAACTATGATATGTTCCTGGAAGCTGACTGGCACCTTTAGATGTGCCGAATCACTGTCACAGTGGCAACCATCTGAGACCAGGGGAGGATGTCGGGCATGGGTTTTACTTCTCCATTCTCCTTCTTTCTATTCTTTTTGTTGCACAACTATTATTGCCAGACACTGTGCCTCATGCAGAATAAACTTGCAAACATATTCATAAGGAGAGAAGGTAAAAAGTGGAAAGGGGATTAGAATGAAGTGTCAATGTATCTGTGCCAAGGCATGTTTTCCACTCTCTGATTGCAACCTTGTGTCCAGACTTGAAGGCTTCTTCCTATGTGCCAATTAGACTATGCTTTCTCTCTTTATTTGCTGAGGTGGATGTGATTGTTAATGACACTGTGTTTAGTTGCCATTGAGTTGATTCTAAGAACTGGTGATCCCAGAGGTTCTCCCTCCATAAGGTTTTCAAAGTTATGACCTCCTGGAAGCAAAGTGCCAGGTCTTTGTTCTGTGGTGCATCTGGGTGTGCTTAAAGCACTATATATTTTAATACTAATCCAGAGCTTAACTATTCATGCCATCTGTGGAATGTATACACATACATATATATGCAAATGTGTGTCTGTATATAAATGAGTGTGTATGTAATGGGGGCTTCAAAATTCATGAGAAAGTTAGAATTAAAAGATAATTTAATGGATGATCCCACGAACTTTCAGAAACCTTCTCATACACCTACACCTATATGCACCCAACACCCACCCTCACATACACAGGCATACACACATTACCAGAGCATCCACATTTCAAAAAAAAGAAAGAAAGAAAAGAAGTGCAAGCAGACAGGAACCTTTAGATGGGCATTATGGTAGTCTGTAGATGAATAGTTGTGGCAATTACATAATCTACTGTCAACTTGAGGAAGGGGTGGAATCTAGCCTGTCAATCAGGTCATAGCTAATGAAGCCTCTGTGTGGCATGGCCTTCTCCTGAGGATTCTGGGAACTCCTGTCTTCCTCCTTGGAAGCAGGACACACACTCTCCTTGCTTGATATTTCTGTTGGCAAGCCACATGGAGACACACTGATGGAGCAAGAGCCCTGAAGCTGGAGAAGCCATGTGGAGACCCACACCAGTGCTGAGAAGCTACCCCCACTACTGGATTCACAAGACATTCCACCCACGGGCCTGTGATATTCCTGTATTCATCTTCATTATATGGCGGGGTGAATCTAAAGATGAATTTATAGACTAGTATCAGAAATATGGGCTAGTATCAGACTTGTGGACTTGATCTGGGCTGGGCTGGGATGTTTTCTTAATATACAATACTCTTTGATATAAAGTCCTTTCTTATACACATATGAGTGTCTCTGGATTTATTTCTCTAGTTAACCCAGACTAACACAATAGTGAAATTATTTTTCTTTATTAATAGGGATTTATGTGGGCACTCACATCTGATTATGTGGATTATTATGGGATGCCAGCTATGGGCATATTAAATAGATATATAGGCTTTCATTTATTCTAATAAAGTGTCAGGTATCATGTTGAGATTCCTTCTCCAACTAGAATCCTGATCTTAGGCTGGCACAGCCACTTTCTGCTTAAGGAGAGGTTCTCCTCAGTGGCCAGATATGAGCCTCTGAAGGGCCCCCTCTTGTCTCTGTGGTAGCCAGGTGCCCCGTTCAGTTTCTGAGAGCTTGCAGGCCCTTTGGGGGCCTCCATGGGAAAGAAAACATTCAAACTTAATTATTTCTTTTGGAAGTATCTTTACTTCCCCATTATTATCCTAATTCTTATAAAAACATTTAGATTTGTGAGCATTTAACACCCACAACTTTGACAAATACACGGTCATTTCCTACACATAATTGCCTGGTTTGCTATTATTAGCAAAAATATTATGTTTCTGGAAAGTAAGGTGCCGTATATAAGATCTGCTGAAAAAGAACTCCTTAGAGTATTGAAAATCAAGGATGTCACTTTGAGGACTAAGGTGCCCCTCGCCCAAGCCATGGTGTTCTCAATGGCCTCGTTTGCATGCGAAAGTCAGACACTGAGTGAAGAAGACTGAAGAGGAACCAGGGCATTTGAACTGTGGTGCTGGAGAAGGATACCGAGAGCCCAGCTAAAGGGACAAACCGATGTGTCTTTTCAGAATGATGGCTAGAGTGCTCCTTTGAGGAAAAGATGGAGAGACTTCGGCTTCACGTACTTCGGACATGTTGTCAAGAAAGACCGGTCCCCGGAGAAGAATATCCCGTTTGGTCAAGTCGAGGGGCATTGAAAAAGAGGAAGGTACTTGAGGAGATGGATTGACACAGGGGCTGCAACAATGGGCTCAAGCTTAAGGAGGCTTATGAGGATGGTGGCGGGGTAGGCAACCCTTAGTTCTGGTGTGCCTACGTCTCCATAGGGGAGAACCAGTTTGGCGACACATAACAACAGACAGGATATTTATAGGTACTTGTGAATGAAATGCTAAATGATTACCTATCTATGTCAGGCTCACTTCTAAGTGACTTATTAAGGATTCTTTCACAGTCTATGTGATAAGTACAACTATTTTGGGATTGGACAAGAGAAGATAGAGCAATGTTTAGCTTTGACTATGGTGAGGTGCTGGGGAGCCCCTTCCATATCATATGTACGACAGAAAGAAACACTGCCCAGTCCTGCGCCATCCTTACACCTATTGTGTTTGAGCCCATTGTTGCAGCCTCGACGTCAATCCGTGTTGTTGAGCATCTTCCTCTTTTGCACTGTCCTTCTACTTTACCACGCCTGTCATCCTTTTCAGGGACTGGTCTCTCCTGCTAATCTGTCCAAAGCACATGCGATGAAGACAAGCTGCCAATTGTCTGCCGTTTGTTATGCTATAGTGGCTTGTGTGTTCGCATGATGCTGGGAGCCACGTCACTGATTATTTTAAAGATCAGTAAACAGGTTTCAGCAGAGTTTCCAGGTAAGGACAGACTACGAAGAAGGAATAGGCTACCCACTTCTAAAGAATTAGCCACCCTACCTTATGATGATAAGCATAACATTATCAGACACGGAAAACCTTGGAATTCCGCTAATTTCTCATTACCCCTGACTTGTAGAGCTGAAATTCAAATGCAGGCAATGCAATTCCAAGTGTGAGGTCTCTCTCTAATTGCTAGATTATACAAACTCCAAACCCTGTGGGCACCAGGTGGCATCTAACTCACAGTGACCTTTTTTTCTGATTTTACAAACTACAAGCCTCTATTAGAGCAGACAGCTTCGTCTTTCTCCTCCAGAGAAGCTGCTGGACTTCTACTCGCATCCACTGGGTAGAGACGCCAACTAAGTATTATTCTTACCAATGTGGACTTTACAGTGCTCTTTTTTATATGAAGAAAGACATGGAAATTAGAAGGGAGGGTGAAGATGAGAGGGGCAGAGGTTTGGAGAACACAGAGGCCAGGTGATCGTGGAAGGGGTCTTAGATCAAGACTTGGAAGATGCTTGGATGTTATTCGGCTGATACAATGCAATAGTACGCATAGCATTGAGGGAATGAAGCAAAAGATATTGAACTTGGGGGATTCTCAAGTCAATTATTCATCTAAGCCTCCTGGCTTACCTCCCTCAACCCTCATGTATTGGAAATGCCCAAGACGAAGGGTTGATGTTGAGGAAGAAAAATTCCTTTGGAATAAAATCAGAGCTTTGTATGTGTTGTTGCTATTTGTTGGTTTTTCTTTTTCTGCACAATAACTTCTGCTTATTTGTCCAGTTCCTTTTCTAATTTGTGAGCCCAAACTGTCTAAATCTTTTCTAGTATGTCTAGAAACATGACGCCTTCCATAGTTTCCCTTGCTGCAGGCTTGCAAGCGAAGGGTAATGTTTATAGAAAGTTATAAAATCCTGAAAGTGAGGACCCAGCATCCCATTACCATCTCGCCCTTACGTATCATGCTGCTTCTGTGATTCCGAAGCAGGTGAATGTTGGCTCCAGATGCAAGCTCGAAACCATTATCCCAACCCACACTGTGCACGCATAGATTTCATTTGCAAAAAAGTTAGGGTGTCCCACCATCCTTGGAAACCTAGAACATGTTTTGCATTTACTCTTTGGCAGTTGCGTTTACATTTTAACAGCATGCACTGCACTGAGGAGATGAGTCCTGGGCACATTCTTACACATATGAATAAATAATGTTAAAGCTAATAAGATCTCTGAGAGAAAATGATGATTGTCTTTAATCACTAACCTTAAGCAGCAGCGAACCATATTATCAAACACCTTCATTTCTTATAAAACTATCTATCACACACAATATAGACCTGATGAAAAAGAAGGTGGAAGTAATCAGGACAGAATGCCAATTACCTCATTACTTGTCATAGCACATTGTAACTGGAAATTGCTTCTTTCAGGTTCTGTTTGCTCAGGCAATTACAATAAACTCTCTGCTTGACATGTTGTTTGCACAGATGTAGTGCATTAATAAACATGAGGGCTAATCTGAATTATTGAACCAGCCACAATAATTCCAACAAAGGATTTATAATAAGTCCAAGAAAGCTGAGGTATCACTGGAATTCCCTGTAAGCAACACTGACATACTTTATCACATGTAAAATCCTCAAATTTAATGTATGGCGCTGGAATATGTCCCATAGGTATTTTATATTTTCTATGGCTCTAAGTCCTAGGCAACTGCCATTAGGAAGGGGAATCAAGACTGCGAAGGTAAGTGGTAATATCACTGATTTATAATAATACATTTTTGTGTATATTTTGCACTTCATAAGTTCTATGTTGTTTTATCTGAATTGATTGAAAATAAAAATCTGCTACAGTAATAGTAAAACAATCATGTTTCAAAATATCATGTAAATGTACTATTGTCCAGTGAAAGGACATGTGGACCTTCTGTCCTATTCATGCTACTAGAAGAAGTCATGCAAACATATGAAGCCTTACTGAAAATCATGACTTGCCACAACCAAAATGCCACATAATCAATTAGACCAAAACTCATGGTAAAAGTTTTCTTAATTGAATTCACCTACTGAGTACGTTTTTTCCTATAAAAGTTTCCTATTCAAAGAAATAATTTTAATGTCAAAAATATATTCACTTGACAAGATTGTGTGCCTCATCAATTTCTACCACATAGAGGCTAGATTTTAAAATAACTCTGCATTTTGCCATGTGAGGAATGAATAGAATTAGAAATAGAAATTCCTTCTGAAGATAATTGGATACATTTATACATAATGTGTTTATGATAGGCATTAATGTTATCTACTGGGTTTGGGGGTATCTCCCTATTATCCGATTTTTGGATCAGGACAGATTTTTCAAAGCTGCTCAAAGCAGAGCCCTTGCTTTGGAAATGAGACCAGATCCTACCAGTGACCAGCCATAGACATTCTTATATTCTCAAGCGAAACGATAGTCACAGAACAAAGCCCAATCATGTATCTTTATGTCCCCAACATTAAACAAGACTCAACATTTATTTCATTTTTTTCATTTTTCTTCTCTTGCCTGTTTCGCTACCAGATAATCAACAAAACCCTAATATTGCCATAGTGGTTTCATTAGAATGTTAAATTACGGTAGGGATGAATGGTTATTTAATTTAACATAGCTCTATAAAAAAGAGACTGGACTGCCACCCCCAAAATCCACCTCCGAAACCCCCTCCGTTTTTGAAAATAAAGAACTTGGCATTGTTGCCATCCTAAATATTGTCCAAATGCATCATGGAGGACCTCTGAGCTTGCCAATTCAGGCAAATGTTTGCATCTTATATTTGGAATTTTTTAAATGTAGAAGGTAATCAATAAGACAACTATTTATTATTTTGAAAATTAGCTCTTTAGATTTTGAGGTTTGTATTTTATAAGACTGCTCTTCATTCAAACCCACAAGTTCATTTAAAAAGCATAGGAAATGCCACTGTGTTGCTTTTTTCTAAGATCCACCTCTGTTTCTTCTGCTCTCTCCACCTCTCTCCATCTTTTTCTCCATCTTGGTTCAGTCCACCCCACCCCCAACTTTATGAAATTGTGATTTGTAAGGACAGAGCTACCCTTTCCAGGGCTTCAAAAGAAAATGCGAATCAAGATATCTCCAACATTAATGGGATATATTAAAGCAATTCAATTATTTTAATCTCTTTCATATATCATGAGATTATGTAGAACAATTTCATTTAAATGTTACTATCACTGTTCAGATTGCAATTGTGAATTGTAACACCGGCGAATATTGAAGAACATGAGTGCCAGTGAAGTTCTATTTCAGGGCATGCAAGTGAGGACCAGAACAACACCAGCAGAAAAATTTCCATCATAATCAACGTATTCATTCTATAATAAGCTCCTTTGGAGTCGTGCTTCAAGATTATAATGTTGTATGATTAGTTTTAGTCCACAGTTAATGTTGTTCTTTGAGTTAGTGTTTGCTCCACTTCAGTTATAATACTCTCAGATAAAGTGAGAATACTTTTAATTATAAAATAATTATAAAAATAAATTGAATAAAATACATGAACAATAGGTCAAAGGAAAATAAATTAGAACATTTAAAGACTACATAGAGTAAGACTTCTTTGAAAGACAAAATACATATGAAAGTTAAAAGTTGTTAAAACCAGGTTCCATGAAACAAAAATTAGTTTTCATTAAGTTTTAACCATCTAAGCACCTGACTTAAAAATAAGTTTTTATTTATTGGAAGGCATGGGTGCATGTCTATGTATATGTACATAGATAGTAGAGACAGATGAAATCTACTGATTATTTTTCACTGATATGCTAAAATGTATATTTGAAACAAAAATGAAAACTATGTGGTATTGAAAATAGTGTAATGATTATAACACATAATCAATAAGAGAAATATCAAAGCTTATGAAACATTTTAAACTTTACAACACCATTCACTCATATAATTTAAGCCTATGCATAATTAGAATGTTCTAATAAAATTACAAATACTAAAATGTTAATATAATATATGAACATTTAAATATGAGACCATTAATAAAAATAAATATGAATATAAATATTTCATGTATTCCCTGGCATAAGCATTATACAATCACTTAAGAAGATAGAACCTACCATTTATAAGAGGACACTGATAAATAAAAACAAAGGAAACTACGTACAAATTATGACATAAAAATGCAACATATAACTATTTTTCTAGCTTAATATTAATCCCAAGGAAAATGCTTCACTATAAACAAATTTATATACAGTTGAGTCTCAAATATTTGCCTTGTGTTTAATCATCAATAAAAACCTAGGGAATCTGTTTAGGAAACTTCAAAAGATAACAAGATTGAGAAATAAATACAGCCACATACATATATATGAACAATTTATATAATGAATAAGACATATTCATACCCATGTATCAATACACACTTACCTATAAATTTTAATTAAACAAGTAATTTGTAGTTGTACACTCTTAGCTTAACATAATTCAGGTAATTAAGAAAGAAAACATTGATTTGATATTCTACTAAATAGAAATTAAATACTAATTTTGAAGTTGCTGATCTTTCAAAATAATCTCTGAACATTTAGTTGAAGAAAGTTAGTTATTCTAAGGATAACAGTGAGCCAGAACAAGAGCTGAACTCTCCAAGCTGTCCTGGGAGTTCTGGGTACTGCTTGGACACACCAGTACAATGCACATCATTTCCTATGATTTTTATTTCCAATGATTTTCATACTTTCTCTCATTGCACACCAATTACAGTTTCTAATTCTTTCATCAATTTCTTCTTTTACCCTTGATTTAATTGAACTCTGACATAAACTTAAACTTCTGACAAAAACTTTAATTAGGTATTGGAAATGGAACATAAATGATTTATGCTTTTGATAATTTAGAAAAATATATTAAAATTTAAAGTGCGTGACAATTGTAGAAATTGCATATGTTTTAGGGTCTATCAATCTTTTCTAATATCACTTTCATAGTGTTATTTAGGAAGGTTACCCCAACAGTCCTTAAACTGCATTTTGGACAATGAAAAGTCATGAAATTGTGTCAACTTACTAACCTGTTGCTTATTTACATTCAATCACGAGAGAACTATTAAAATCTTTATAAGAAAGCATATGTCCATGCACACTTAAAAGACATATTGATTAGACATGTGTGGATACCTGGACTACCATCAATTCTGCTCCATGAAAACGGTTAGTTACTTGTATACTTTATGATTTCAGGCAGTGTTTACGCATCACTTTACGGCACAATTCCAAGTTGGAGCCTCATCAGGAAGTCGCCTGTCCTTTATACTTGAAGGTCAACAGCACTTTCCTAGGAGAGAGATTAGTAAATGCTATTGAAGGCCATGTGATAGTCCTTTTAAAAGACAATCAACATGGTGACAATGAGATTTTTGGACTCTTAACCCTCCACAAAATGAATGAAGTTGAGCACATGGGACATCACACTTTTTTTTTATTAAGATGCTGTACGTATAACTTTTATGGTTCTGTATCAATTTTCACAATGTATGTGTTTCCAGAAAAGCAAACCAACTCGGTACGAAATTAAAATCTGACAGTTTGTTAAGGGCTTCATTGTCTGATTATAAAAAAACGTTCCAAACAGTCTTTTAAAAACTTATCACTGGCTCGGTGCTGTGTTGTGTCTGTTCCTAGAGGGATGTGTGTGTGGAACAACTATGAAGGTGAAACCTTTTGAACAGAAGAGTTTCTAAGAACACCCTTCCCTTGTCTGTAAGAAGGTGGGAAAAAACAAAGAGAGCAGTAGAAATCAATGAAGCTTTGCATTTCCCGGAGATGGTAAAACGCTACTATATCAGGACTGATGCTGATAGACGCCTGCTGAGCAAAACTCAGGCTGAGGAGCAGAAAGGGACCATGTGGGGAGCTGTCAAGACCATGGAGGGAGTACCACTTGGTATTGACTGGTAGCTTTTAGAAAGGGCTTTAGACAAAGTTTGCTTTGCCTTTATCTAGCAAGGAAAAAAACAACACTAGAGAATTTGGAAGACTGAAACCAGAGAACTGGCTGTGGGAAGAGAAAAGCACAAAGATTTATCATTCCATTAGGCTCCCTCTCAAGGACCCAACTCTATGAAAGTCCATTACTAGACACCTTGCACATCAGCCATCTCCTCTAAGTAGACTGAACAAGTTTTACTAAAAATAAAAGAAATATAATCAAGGTCTCTAAAGTTTAGTTGGTTTTTGGAGGAGACCTTCTAAACTAAGATGTCTTATACCATCCACATAAAGAGGTTATTTTAATTATAAGGAAAAATTCAGTAGAGCACACTGGATAAAAATTAATGGACAACTTTTGATAATTTTAGACCAAGCATGTTTATCCTTTGGTAAATGCTTTTGTTTCATTTTTTATAAGATTGTATAAGAAAGTGTCATCTTCAAAAATATTTTACTAAAATGATCTTGATGTTTTAAACTCTAAAGCAAAGACAATTATGGACCTGATTTTCAAATTATTTAGGATGTGGTAACTCAGAACAACTTTCTAGTTTCCTGTCAATTTCTACAATATATGTCTCTCTCTCTCTCTCTCTCTCTCTCTCTCTCTCTCTCTCTCTCTCTCTCTCTCTCTCTCTCTCTCTCGTTCTTTTGGAGAAGACACTGGTATGTTATATTTTAATTGAGTGTATTTTATTTAAGAGCAAAATCTTTGGGTTGTCCCTTTGTAAGTGAAGTGACATCAAATTTAGTTTTCTTTCTCCTTTCTCATCTCCAGTCCTTAAGAGTCACCACGAGAAGAGTTTACTAAATGGCACAACCCTGAAGTGAAACGCACTCCTCTTGGTGAAGACAACGACATCATCCTAAGCAAAGAAACACACAGTGAAAATCCTGCAAGGAGGCACACTTACCTTTGGCTCCTTCTGTTCATCTTACTCTTTCAAGTGCTAAAGTGGCCGTGTCCTGCAAAGCCTTCCCCCTTGGCAAAACTGCTTGGACTGATACAGATTCAGAGAGAACGAAGAGGGGCTTTTCCAAAGAAAATGTGGGAAATTCAAGATTTAAAGGGCCGTTATTTTGATTTGAGGAGAGTACAGTCTATGTCTCAGAATATGTGACTCGGTGCATATTTCTCTGTCATTGTTTTGAGGTTCACTTAACCGGAAAGAGGAAGCAGGGCATTAAAAGTGGAGGGAGCTCAGTGAGGCATGGCCTCCGGACAATAGGCTTTCGGCAGGTTAGCCAAATTCAGCTGGCACAAGCTTGTCCCAACCCTTTTGTCGGCTACATTTGCACCATAATGTCGGCTCCTCTTCCCATATTTCACACATCAAGTCTGATGATTTGTCCTAAAAAGATGGAAAACGTCATTTTGGTTCTGCCCATAACAGTTACTTCACGCAGAATCGTGCAAGGCTACGGCATCAGAGACAAAAGGGGCAAGTACCCTTCACGTGGCCACAATTAGGGCTTCTGTTTCCGCTCTCCTGCCCTTGTCAAAGCTTGGATTCTGCTTTCCCGGGTTTTATCCAAGGGTCATTACAGATGTCTGCAGATGATTAGCATCCCCCACCCTCCCCCTCCCCACGCCCCCATGCAACTGGGTGATTAGTAAATGCAAACCCTGAATACTTCTCTGTCTAGTGAGATGTGTACGGCTAGATTAGCAAATGTGGCTAATTGTGGAGACCTGAGGGGGGCATCAAGGGGCTTGTGTCAGAATTTGGATTCTAAATATTAAGTTGGTGAATGGAAACCCTGTTAAGCCATATGTCCCACTATTTAATGAAGCATTCCGCTCTGAAACTTAGAAACAATTGTATCCTTGATGGGGTCCTTCGGATCCCCTTTCATCCAGGACAAAACCAAATAGCACCAACCTGACCCAGTATATCACTAAATTTGGCATGTACCAGGAGTTGTATTAAGCACATTTGCAGTCTCTGTTTCAGAAATTGAAACCCCTGCTCCATACAAGGATGCAGTATATATATATATATATATTTAAAGCACTCAGGATCAATGAATTAGGGCAAGTGCAAACCTTAAATGATGTATTCAAATGATCCAGGAGAGACTGAGGCTTTGGTTTCAAGTGGCAATTGGAGTATAAGGGGAAAAAAAAACTTTCCTGGCTCAGTCTTTGTTTTAGCAAAGCAAATGTTTGATTAGGTTAGCAGATGGAGAAAGGAAAATCTTTGGCATAATTACCCGAACCATATATAGGATATAGAAATTGCAGACAAGTAATGAAAACGATGCCCACATTTTAGGCTTCTATTCAAAATATGCTTTCAAGTAAAAAAAAAAAGGAAATTTAAATTTTATAGCATAAGAAAATGTAGTAAATAATAATAATTTTTAGAAAGAATGTTCTTCATCTGACTTTATTTTGTTTTATTTTTCATAATTCTATGGCAATGGAATTGAAAAGTAACTAGATTACGGATAAAGGGGATTGTCTCCCCCAAAGGTCTATACTAATGAAAACAAGTCGTCCATGCCACAATAAAGGGTTTGTAAAGAAATCAAGCAGACTAATTAGAAACCAATGGGAAAATCCCACGTGGGCGTACATAGACCCAAGTCACCTAGGTCCAGGTAGGCAGTGCACCTGGTCTCACAGAAAAGGCACCAATGACTTGACATCTCACAGGTGCCGCCTAAACTCAGCCAATAAGATGAGCCAATACCTTCAACAACGCCTCGCCAGCCCATGGAGCTAGACGAGGATAAAAGCAGGCCACACGCATGCCTTCTTCTTTCAGGTGTGCTCTGCAAAAAGAGGATGGGAATCTCTCCTGGGTGCACTGCAATTAAGATTGCTTTCTCTTGGCTCTCTTGGGATTTCTGCTCTTGCCTCAGCATGCAGGTTCCATGCTTCTGTGCCAGTAATCCTCCCATGTGCTTTTCCGTGCGCCTCTGCAGCTGCCATTTTCACTGGTGATCTCTACCACAGCCCCCACCCCTCCACCCCAAGGAGGCTTTGCACAATTTCCAGAGAGTGTGTTTACTTTCTGAGACGAACGCTTGAAACGTTCCCATTCCCCTGTAAAAGTCCCCTGGGTTTACAAAAGTGCTTCTAACAAAATGAGAGCTGGCAACTCAGTGGTTAAACATTCAGCTGCCAGCTGACTGACTGGTCCACAGGACAAAGGTGTAGCAGACTTCCTCTGTAAAAGAGGTACAGCCGCAGAGACTCTCTGGGCACTCTAATCTGTCCTATTGGATTGCTATGCATCATAATCGAAGTATTGGCGATAGGTTAGACCTGGTAATCTTGGTTATGATGATGAATCAAACAAGTAGGCACACGATAGCACCAAAAGTGCACAAATCACTGAAAACTAAAAATTAGGAGGCGACATTAAGCTGCACATTGAATCCAGTGAAATACTAAAAATAAAGTGTAGGCTGTCTGGAGTGCATATGTACTCTGTCTTATATCTATTGAAAGTCAATTATCGCCAACCAAACATCAGGCTCAGGGATCCTGCGTGTTTCAGAACCTTCCCGTGGGAGTAGTCAAACGTCTTTACCATGTAAGGATGAGGAATTAACATGATGGCATGACACGTATTATCTCTTCACTGGAAAACCCTTCTTCCTTTTCTAAAACACAGTATCCTACTCATAGATACTGAAACATTTTTCCACATGAGGCTATCTGTCTACTTCAACTTTTGAGGAAAAAACATGTTAACAATGACATGCCCCAGACCTATGTCTGATCTGCAAGAGAGGAATATGTGGGCATATATCAGAAATATTCCAGACCATCACAGTAAAGTGACCGTCACAAGAAAATATGTCACACGAGTGTTTTGATTTCCCTGAATATATGAGGGTTGTGTTTACAGTAGATTGTAGTCTACTAGTATGAAATAGTATTAAGAACCACTGTGAGAATTACTAAAATGTGGCACAGAGACATGAAGTGAAGATATGCTCTTGGAAAAGTGGCACTGAGACTAACTCAACTCAGAGTTGTCGCAAACTTTTAATTGGTTAAAAACACAGTATTTGGAAGCATAATAATGTGAAATGCAATAAATCAAGTATGGCTGAATAAAGACATGGGTATGAAATAGTAGCACTTAGACAGGTCTCATGTCTTACACATAGGCCATTCACAAATTAATGCTTAGAAATAAGCATCACAGACTGCCAACATAATCTGTCTTCACTTCTAGAATATTTGGGACCACTAAATATAATTTGTTAAATAATCCAGTTTGATATGCGTTACGGATATTTACTTTAATTTTTTTAGTCTCAAGTTCAAACTCTACAGCATCTGAGAGAGAAACATTCATGAGAAGAAAACGTTGTCTGTAATTCTGTTAGTTAATGCTGTTGAGTTGCTTCCAATGCATACAGACCATGAAAAAACAGAATGAGACACTGACTAGTCCCTTAGCATCTTCATCTTTGCTCTGCCTGAAGCCCATTGCTGTTGCCATTGTGTCAGCTTATCTATTGGAGGGCCTTCCTCTTCTTTTGCTGAACCTGTAGTGTTGTTATGAGTCAACATTGAAGCGATGGCATTGAGTTTGGTTTGGTATTTATTAAGCTGGACTCTGCGGATAACATGTTCAAAGCACAAGAAACCAAGTCACAACATTGTCATTTCTATAGAGTATTCTGGCTCTATTTCTATCAGAAAAACTCTCTTTAGATCACTTCTTTCCCAGCCTTCCAATTGTAAACAAACAATAATTGCTAATTTAGCTAAAGTGAATACCAAATAAATGCAATTTTCAATTACCCTCCCTGAGTAAAAGTAAGTTTTTGTTTTTTACCTTTTTAAGACCCTGGACAATGCTTTTTCATTTTCCATTTTATGTTGTGGCTATCTTTCAGACTAATTGAAATTTAAGAAATGTTTATAATATAAATTAACATAAAAGAAACAAGTGATTCAGAACTATATCTCTTTTTGGAAAGTAAACAAATAATTAGTTAATGAATATTTTGTTATTTTTTCCTAAAGGGGAGCCCATGGGGATATTGCTTTCATTCCATTTAAATTCCCTTTCCCATTTACTAAAATCAAAAAAAAACAAATAAAGCCAACTCACTGCCATTGAGTCTATGCCAACTCATAGCAACCCTATAGGACAGGGTAGAATTGTCCTTGTGATTTTCTGCATTTGTACCTCTTGACAGGAATTAAAAGCCCCCTCTATCTCCTGAGGATTAGCAATCCAAAGTGTGTTATCCCTTGCTCCAAAAACTTCCCTCTTTCTAGAATACTCAGCAATTTACCATCTGAATCCCACTGTGCATTCCCACCGCCTCTTTACTATATTCATTTATATGAGTCATGTGTACTTGATAGAATTACATGTCACGTTTAGGCATTCCCTATGATGTCTAGCTTAGTATTAGGCATATGGGAAAACTCAAGATATACTTTCTCACTTTGTGTAATATTGTCTCATTATTTTAAAGTTTTAGCTATAGCTTTCTACAGTTGATCGTCCTTATGGATAATCAAACCAAACCCATTACTCGCAAGTCAATTTCCACTCAAAACAAGCCTAAGAGTAGTAAGAGTAGAACTGTGCCTCAGGGTTTCCAAGGTACATTGTAAGGAGCAAACTGCCACATCTTTCTTCTGCAGTACAGTTGGGCTTGAACTGCTTACTTTTTGATGATCAGCCGAATGCTTTAGTTATTGTTCTTCCAGGGATGACGAGTTATAGTGGAGTACGATGTCATTGATAAAGTATATTTTAACATCCAAATGTTTAATTTTGGGTAGTGCTCTTAAATAATTATGCTAAAAGCAGACATGAGTCAAGCCTAGCTCAGGCAATATGAATATATATATATATATACATACATACATACATACATACATACATACACATAATCATCTTAGAATGTAGGCCCTATTTGAAACTTACTTTATTTTACTGTTTTTATGACGATCAATTTAGTTATTCTTCATGATAATCCAATGATGTAAATTCTCACATTTCACACATAAAAGATTAAATAACAGGACTGCTGTCAAATAACTACAATAACTAACAGAGGCAGATTTAAATACATATTAATGACTGCAGGGCCTACTTTTAAATTTTTATGATTAATTTGGATTTAATACACATATCATATTATTCCAGAATCCAATCATGTCCAGCAGAATTCAGCAATTGCTACCATAATCAGTTTCCAAACATTTATTTTTTTTCTACATGGACACCTTGACATCATCTCCCCCTACCTCACAACCACCACGGCACTTCCCCTGAAACCCTTATTCTCCTTGCTGTGTCTATGGGTTCATCAATCGTGGGTTTCATATACCAAAAACAAAAGAATGGAAGAACATATAACACAACTTTGAGGGACTCTCGAGGACATAGCACCTCAGAAATGCACACACATCAGGGTGCTTTCCAGAACCCTGGTTGACTCATGCTTTCCTCGGGACCCTTCTGTGAGGAGACGTTCCATTATCTACCGATGGGTTTTGGGTCTCTGCTCTCATCCCCCTTGTTCTCAACAATATGTTTTTCTTTCATTTTGTTCTGGGCCTTCCTGGCCAACGGACTAGAAAAGACCCATAATTTATGCCCATCCCAAGGTTATTTGACCCAACAGAATTCTCAAACTAAAACACAGTATCATCGATATTATATAATTCTCATAATATAGAATTTTACTTACGTTCACCCAACAACAACTGTCAGAAGTTCAGGATGGATTGAGAAGCAGATGTAAAACAACAGATGTCATTGCTGATGTCAGACGGATCTTAACTCAAAGCAGAGAATACCAGAAAGATGTTTACTTGGACTTCATTGACTATACAAAAAAACTGTGGCTGTGTGGACCAAATAAACTATGGAAAACATTGAAAAGAGTGAGAATTACTGAATACTTCACAAAAAAAAACAAAAATGGAAGAAGCTTCTCTGGGTGGAGATTTCCTAGTATGCATTTTTCCCACAAAATGAGCATCAAGCACTTGCTCTGAATTAGTGCACCCAGTGGCTTCGCCTGGGAAGGTTCCCTCTAGTCACAGTGAATTTTTTTGTAAAATCATGGAATTTTGTATCCTGTTTGGGAAAAATGCTGCAAAAACTGTTGTGATATTCAACACAGCTTATAAGGACAGCATACAGGAAAAACTCAAGTGTTCTTCAGTGGTTTTCTTGCTTCAAAAATGGTGAAATGTCGATTGATGACAAACCTCGTTCTGGATATCATCAATTGCCCAAATGAACAAAAATGTCAACTTTCAATGCATTTGGAGTTTATTCCACCAGATCACTGTTAAGCAAGCTTTCTCTTTAGAGCAGTGGTCCTCAACCTGCTTAATGCTGCTACCCTTTCATACAGTTCCTCATGTGGTGGGCACCCGCCAACCATAAAATTATTTTCTTTGCTACTTCATAACTGTAATTTTGCTACTGTTATGAATCCGGTGACCCCTGTGGAAGGGTTGTTCGACCCCCAAAGGGGTCACAACCACAGATTGAGAACCGCTGCTTTAGAGGTTCTGAAAAGATTGCATAATAGCGTGTGACCAAAAGGCCTGATTTGTGACCCACAAGAGACTGGTTTTGCCACCATGACAATGCACCTGCTCACACAGCCATCTGTGTGTCCGTTTTTGACATAAAACAGCATGCTGTTCTTGCCCCATGCACCTGACTCACCTGGCCTTGCTCTGTGTGACTTTTTTCATTTCCTTGAATGTAGAGGGGCATGAAAGGACAGTGATTTGACGACCTACAGAAGAGGAGAAGGAAAAAAAAACAACCAAGGGAGGTCATGGCAGCTATTGAAACAGATGAGTTTGAAAAATATTTCAGAAAATGGAATTGCATATTTGATAAATGTATTAAATATAATGGCGAGTACTTTGAAGGTCATAAAGTTGTTTGGTTAAAAAATGAATACATATCTTTGAAAATATTTCAATTTTCTTTGGGTTCCCCCTCATACTAAATGAATGTTAGATAGTATTTCTTTTGGATTATAGATGTTTTACTGAGATATAAATGTGCCACAAATTGTGAAAGTTTGGTTTGAGCACCTCTGACATAGAAAGTAATATGTTTAAAGTTTCAAAGATTTACAAATTCTTAAACCCAGAAAATTTATATATTTAGACGTACATATTTATATATAGACAAAAATATTCAGCAAAGTGAGTAAGAAAAAGAACTTGATGTAGAAGAGAATATAGTATGTAAGGATTCCAGATAATGGTGGGAAAATGATTTTCAAGGAAGAGGGGCTAAAAATGTATCTAATGGTCTTTAAAATATAAATTGATGAGTGAGACTTGATTTCTGTATTTGAACATAATATATAAGGAAGTTTCAGAGTTTTTAAATTAACTTTGTAAAGCTCCCTTATATAATAATATATATAAATTAGAAACATATTGTGACTAGTTATAATATTGTGAACTGTTTTCCAAACAACCCTTTGAGAAAATGATTTGGGCCTTAAATATTTTCCTAGACAAAGTTACTTACTTATATATCTCTCTATTTATAGATGTTTCTGTATGTCTGAGGGAAGTTAAAAAGTTAATGGAAGATGTTCAGTATCTTCTAATTCTATTTTCTATGAACTTTTTGAAGTCCCACAAATTCATTCTATGGCAGCGTAACTAAGAGTACAGAGCTGTAACAGCTCAAATCTGGCAATACCCTAGCTGATAAATTTATCAAGGAAAGGGCAAAAATCAATTGGATTATCTATCAAAATATCTCATTTAATATATATATAAGTAATAAATAAGTCTTATAAAATTCTACCTTGTCATCTACTATGTCATTTCAATAACAAGACCATATTTTCTTATTGTTTATCCTTCTTTTTTGTTTCCAGTCTTTGCATTCCAACCACCAGCAATTATCAGTGCACCTTGATTGCATTTTTGATCCATTTGAGAAAACCAAGACGGTTAAAAATCTTTGGGGTGTTCATCTTTGGAATTAGTCATTGGTGTGTACCTTTTAGTAATGGTATTAATTGATCTTCCTTGTAGGTATATGGATATTTTCTTATGATTGATGGTGTTACGCTGAGTTTTCTAGAGAAATAAAACAAGTGACACACATATATTTATAAGAAATAATTTAATATTAAGAATACTTTTATATCAAGAATAATTTGTATCAAGGAAGCTGTCCAGCCCAGTCAAACCCAGATCCACGAGTCAGAAACTAACTGGCGGCTCCTTGAGACTTAACAGCTGCCAGGTCAATGAAGCAAGAAGACAAAGTTGGAAGCTGGGAGATCAAAGTCCAATGAATGCAGAGCCACCTAGGTTGGCAGGAATATGGGCCCCGGGGGAGTGGGGTGGGATGGGAGGTGTGGCAACTGATTCTAGGGTCAGCAAAAGACCACACCCCTAAAGAGGTATCATCAGGCTGTGACCAGATTAATAGGATGGGCTCCACCCATGTCTTCTTATAGGTGTGGCGAAGTTGGCACAGAACCTAATCATCTCCCTGCCAGGGAGGGTTGTCCTTCAGGAGAGATTTTGAAATACTGTTCTTGACAATGAATGTGATGGCACTTCCCGTGAATCTAACATTGCTTTCGTGGTAGACCAAATGATATTTTTCAAGTTAAAGTGATCCTTGCTAGACCAGTTCAGCTCATAAATACCCAGGATATTTGTTTTTATGTGTTCCATTTAATTATTCATTAGTCCTATTTTCCTAGGTTCACACTTTGTGCACTCAGTATCCTAATTTTTCATTGACATTTACGACTTTTCCTTCTCATTTTAAGTCATGTCAGCAAATGAAGCTGAGCCACATCGGTAAACTGCATCAGCAAATGACGGTCCTGACTGCTCTGTTCCATCCGCACTGGTAAGGTTGACTCCACTTTTCAGGGGCACGTCTTCACCAATTATAGTGTTAGTATCTTTCAACGTGAGAAACTACCAGCACTGTCTCCTGTCCATAAGGTTGTCACTGACTAATTTTTCAGAAACAGATGGCCTCTTTTGTTCACGTCCATCATTGTCTGGAAACGCTGGTTACACTTGCCCGTCAGGGGTGACCCTGTTGGTATTTTACGTACCAGAGGCATGTCTTCTAGCATCATAGCAACATGCTAGTCACCTCGGCTCTCAGGTAAGTGGTAGTTTGTCATAGTCACATTTCTTCAAAGCCAAGTCATATTGACAGCAAATCCCAGTGATAATGAGCACAAAGAAAGGATGTTTTAGACTCCGGTTTCCTTGTTCCTACCCAGATCAGAAGTCCTTGCCAATTCCTTTCCCCAATACCTTCTTCATTTAAAGATTCATTAAGTTTCCATTTGGACTTCTCCCAAACTCTATCATGCTGCCTTCATCCAATAAACATTCATTAAGAGTATGATTGCTATGAATATGTAAAACATGGATTTCTTCCTGTTCCTGCTCAAATAGGATCAGAATTACTTCACATTAGAATTTGGTAAAATCTCACTTCTGTTCAAGAATCATATCTTCCCAGAGAATAATTTTCAGGTGAGATGCTAATCTATAATTAAGTTTTCCTGCTCTTCATGATTCCTAAAACTGGGGCAGTGGTTTAGAGGGTTAGCCTCATTTTCAGAGATAATATCAATTGTGGTACGATTGTTGCTAATATTTGACATTGATTGACTGAAAGACAGCTGGTTTAATAGGGATCCACTAGGTGAGGCAACAACACAACAGCAATATTATAGTAGGACGTGGGTAAAGGCATGCAAGGCATGCAAAATTAGCAAGGGCGAGGTCCACACAGGACTGTAATCCGCTGACTGCATTCGCTTCCTTCTCTAGTCAATCTGTGCAACCTAGTACATCAAGTCCAGCAATCTTAACTGAATGCTCCTCACCCGTGTCCTTTTCAATGCCTCAAACAGCACCAACAGACATGGCTGGACTTTTCCACTCAAACCAGATAGGGCTATTGGAGTAAGACACACAACACTGCTGACGGATGTCACCCTATGTTTTGATTTTAACCCAAACACATACATCCTTGATGCCCCTCCAAACGTATCTGAACACTCATTTCTCATGCTCTCTGTCTGTAACACGCTCTCTTCATCTATCTAGCTATGGCTTATTTTCCACTTTCCTTATCGATCCGGTTCTGCTACCACAAGTGGATGGCTTTAATAAATAGAAATATATTTTCTCACAATTTAACAAAGCACCCGTACTGCCACCAAAGGATTAGGGAAGTGAATTTGTGAATTTCAGGCCCTAAATAGAATGGAAATCCTAGAAGAATAAGTGAAATATGCAATGTCACTGGTGTAGTATTTCCAGAAAACAATAGCGCTTTTAACACCCATAGATCCTTTATTTAATATATTTTAAATATTTTAAAAATATTTACTCTGCTATTCACTGTATAAAAGCTACAGCATCCAAACCCAAGCTGAGCTCGCTACTCACTGCCATCAAGGTACTGCTGACTCACACCAACCCTACGGAACAGGATAGAATTGACCCAGTAGATTTTCAAGATTGTAACTCTTTTTTAAATGGCACATAATTAATGTAACACACAATATAATCATGCATGCTTATTTAATAGAGTTTTGCAATCATCACCATAATCAATTTCAGAACATTTTATTCTCATTCTCATTGTGGTTAGCTTTTGGTTTCTGTCCACACTGTCTCTCAGATACTCCTGGGTAATTATTATCAGGCATCTTCTCTATAGATTGACCTGCCATGCAGTTATGGGAGTAGAAAGCCTCATCTTTCCTCTGTGGAGTGGTTGGTGGTATGAAACTGATTCCATTGTGATGTGCACAAGTCCAACATTAGCAGCCCCCTACATTACCAGGATTTCGTAACTATAGCATCTTAAAATATGATTACTGGAAATCAAATTAAATGTGATAGGTCAGGCTTTTTGAGACTATCTCCACATTACCCAGTAGTAATGAACATAATTAACTTATTAATTAATAATCATTGGATTTCCCCACTGAAAATAGTTAAAATATATTGAAAATAATGCTCCAAGCCTGTGGGTTTGAACAAGTGTTTGTCATATCCCTTTTTAAATTAATGCTATGCGAAGTAGTGTTTCCAACATTTACTTTTTACTTAATCTACAAAAAAAACTTCAACGTAACCAATGATGGCAGTTTTCATTCAGAATAACAATTTTTACTAACTTTACAATCAAACTGGTCGCCAAGATCCTTTTCTCAGAGCTGTCATGCTCGTATTCCTGTCCATGGCTAATTTCAAGTTTGATTTGTTTTAGCTCATTTCATTTGCATTTATAGTTCCTTTCTTCCCTTGTGGATTAGAACATTTCATGCTCACCAGATATTGAAATCAAAATGGAATATTCTGGAGTTATTCTGAATTGAACATATAATTTGAAATTGAAGCAGCAGGAAAAATAGAGCATATACTACTCTATAAATTTATTTCTGAAATATTAATATACCAATTTCTTAATGATACTTTCTACCTGAATGCTTTTCCTCTTTATTCTGTAGACCCCTCAATGTTCCCTTTGGTAATCGCTTCTTCTAAAAATAATAATTCTATGATTTTTTAAGGCTGAAAATCCTGTGTTATCTTTACAGGAAAGAAGAGAAATGATAAATAGATTACTAAAAACCCATGATTTTACTCAAAGTTTAATGTTTGTGATGTCAGAATCCCAATTCCAATGTGATCACATCCTGAATTTCCCGCCCCCTTTTGCTTTCTAGGAGTTCTATGATGCATATGCCTCGCCTTTACAAAATCAAGTCACTTTTTTTCTCTCAGTGTGATATTCCTAAAACTCACTGTTTTAAATTTTTCCTGGATTTAGAATTTAAGTGCAAACCACAGAATAATTTTGATTGACTCTTGATAATGTTTCTGAATTTACACATGCGCACAATTATGAACAAGACTGCTGAGCATTCTTGTTCAATTCTCCTGATCTGAGTATTTGAGGGATTTTTATGTTCAACTCTACTAGGCAGTAGTGAGCCATTTCCTAAGTACTTGTATCAATGCCTGACTATCAATAGTCCAGTGATTATCAGGGATTGTACCATTCCAACAGCACTTGGCAGTTAGAGACAGAACCCACCTCTGGAATAAAATCCCCCCCCCCTATTGCTAATCTTTCTGTGATCTAGATTCCATACCTACAAAATGAGATAATCCATTGCTGTGAGTATTTAAATGAGTATGAGTATTTGTGTTTTGAGAGGGAAATTGTCTGGTGTTCAATGAATTCCAATCTTGGTTCTGTCAGGTTAAATGTTGGACCGTGATTCATAAGGTTTGCAGTTCAAACACATCAGCTGTTTTGCAGGAGAAAATGAAGCTATGAAGATTTACAGCTTCAGAAACTCTACCAAGGAATGACATGAGTCTGAAAGGGTTTGAAGGCAGTGAGTTTGATTTTTAGTGGCATTTTATGATTATATGGAAATTTATTTTACTTTTGAATTACAGTTTTCTGGGCTTCTTTGAATGCTTACATAATATTTCTCTTCAACTTTTGTCTTTTATTCATTTACCTCTTTCCGCACTTTGATTTCTGCCTCTTCTCTTCTCTATTTAGCATAGTCCATCTCCTCCATCGTTATCAGGTCTTGACATGCATACTCTGAAACAAATCATATTAGCTATGTGAGTTGGATGCATTTCGATGCACTTTGTTCATGTGCGTTTTAAAAGAATTTTCTGACTGCATCGGTTTGGTTATTAGCACTGATGCTCCCATTCAGAAACTATATTCCCCGGATCCCTGGTGGCACAGGCTGTTAAGCTTTGGCCTGCTAACCATAGAGCTGGCATTTCTAAAGCAACCGCTGGGAGTCAGGAGAAAGAAGAAATAGTCTGTTCCCACAAAGATGTACAGACTCAGAAATTCTAGAAAACGATTCTACTTTGCTCTTTGGTTTATTTGATTCAGAATTGACCCCACAATGGCTGGTGTGGGGTGTTAAAAGGAGTCCACTAAGAAATAGAAAGATCAATTTGACTTCCAACAACTTGAGAGACCTTCTTTTCCCAGTGAGGTCAATAGGCTTCATTGAAGGAAGCAATGTACAAACTGGGGTAGTACTATGCACAGGATACTACTTGAATTGGAATTTAATCACTTGGAAAAATAACATTTCTCCCTATCCCAGTTCCCTCTCCATTTAGAGCTTTCACATGATTGCTTATCTTCAAGCTTCTCCCCATCATCCACAGGTATCTCTTTTTGATTTACTGCTATCTTGGGATTTTTAGGTTCTAGCAACACCTGGACCATCACAACAACAATGAATCACTGTTTTTCTCCTCGCCTGTCTATCTGTAGTAGATAAGATGTCTCCCCAAACTCTGCAACATTCTTTTAATGCATCAGGAAGAGAAGAGGAGCATGACAACTGTGCAGCCAAAAAGAACGTGTGTGTACACACAGACACACACATGCATATGGCCTCAAAAAGTTCATGGAGAAATGGGATATGAGAGATAATAGAATTGTTCCCACAAATTGTTGTACTCCTTTGTGTGGGTGGGTATATACCAACATTAAAGTCAAACATTTTGTCAAGTCTAGTTTATTATGATTCATAGTGACCCTAATTATACATATGAAAAAATATGTTAGTCAATTCCAACTCACAACAACTCTATGTACAAAAACAAAAATACTTCCTGGTCCTATGCCATACTATCAATTGTTATGTTTGAGCCCATTGTTGCAGCCACTGTATCAATCCAACTTGTGACTTGTCTTCCTCTTTTTCACTACCCATCTACTGTGCCAAGTCCTGCTTGTGCGGTGTCCTCTGCACAGAGCTGCTAATTGCAGGATCCATGGATTGAATCCTCCAGCTATGCTGTGGGAGAAGGAGGAGGCTGCCTATTTGACCCAGAGTTTAGGAAAGACGAAACAGCAGTTCACCCTGTCCTGAAGGGCTGGAATCCACTTGCTGGCAGAGCAATATATGAGGCTACACTGTGGATATATACATATTATTGGATATAGGCGTTTATATATAACAATATATGTATAATAAATAGGTATCTATGTTTATGTGCTGACAGGTTGACTGACTTATTTGTGCAGCATAAAAGTGATACACAGGGTTTTTCAAGACTGCACTTTCAGAACCAAATTATTTGTCTGACTTTTTTTTGATGTGCTAATGGGTGGGTTTGAATCCCTACCCTTTTGGATAGTAATTAAGCCCTTATCCTTTTGTATCACTGAGGGACATATATTTAACATAAATATTAAGAGTTATAAACTATTAAAACATAAGGAAGTTAATTGGTGTAGTATAGCAGAGAACTGTAGATGAATGATTCTGTTCGAGTTTGTGGTTAAGTGCGGAGATGGGAAATGGGGATAAAGTTTTAACCCTGGACATGAGCTTAAAGAACGTGTTCAGAACAGCTGCTCTACTTTTCAAATGCATTATTCTCATTTTAAGTAAATTTCTAGATACTTCTGTGCAACATTTTTTCTCTCCTGAGTTTGCGTGGTTCCAAAGCAAAATCGTTCCATTAAATGATAAAACCAAATGATGCGGAAGGCACCATTATTTAGAAACAGCAGAAATTCATTTTTCACGATTGTTTATTAGCAGTTTTGAAGATACAAGCAGCTGCGAGTGGTAACCATCTGTCACAAAACGCATCCAAGTTCATGGCATTGAACTCTGGCACGTCGTGAGAAAGGTGTCATATGTATGCACAGCCAGTCTCAAACATGTCAAGATACAGCGACTTCTGTGTGATTCAGAGAGCTTTTCTTTGAAAGCAGATACAACTTATCCTTACAGATAATATAGTTAATCTGTTAATATGTGATGAATACTCAATTGACACGTAGAGTCAGAAGGGAGGTGGCTTTGATTCATTTTGACAAATGTGGCCACAGATGGAAAGCTTAACATCATCTCCTCTGGCTCACAGTATCTTTTGGCTTCAATGAAACAGCAAAAAGAAGGAATCCAAGCACATGCCATTGGCAAACACTTGGCAGTCTACTGACATCAACAGTGTGGGGGTTATGAAGCGCTACTAGGTGGAGCTAGTTCACATAGGCGACTGCTGTCCTGCGGAACTCTCTTGTGGTCCTTCATAATAATGAGGGCCTCCGTTGCAGCTGGACGTGTTCAATGCCATCGCTTTCCTCAAATATGATTCTCACTTTTGATTGAGCGCCAGGATCACACGCACACACACATTGCTATAGTAATGGGAAAGCTCAAAATTATGCTTTCTAAAAGTTTAACTATAAATGTTAACTAAAAATAAACAAGTAAAACACAGTCCACTATCACGGAGTCAATTTAAACTCATAGGGACCCTGTGGGACAGGGAAGGACTGCATCTTTGGGTTTCTGAGGCTAAATCTTTTGGGTGGGGAGCCGACAGCCTTATCTTTTATCCTCAGAGGTGCTGGTGGATTTGAACTGCTGATGTGGCAGTTAGTAGCTCAATGTGTAGCCCAGTACATAACTAGGGATCGAGAGCCCTGGGATTCTTCCTACATGTTCTTTTCCTAACCCACCCTACCAGAGATAGAATTCAAGGATAGTGGGCAAAGAGTCGCAGTGATGAAGACAAAGTAACCATAGTTCTCCTTGATTATCTCAAATCAGTTGATATTTAAATGCAAGCTAGGCATCAATCCAATCTACATAGCTATACTCTCCTATCTAAATGAAGGACCAATGTGCTACACATAACTATATCCAGAGATTAGGGCAACTGTGATTCCTCAGTGTCAATTCAACCAAGTGTCAGAGATCTCATTTCCATCTCAGCTCAGGAATATTTAATTTTCTCATTTACAGTTTATTTAAAATTCCAAAGTAGGGGAAAATGGAATTACTTGAATCTTCCAATTCCCTGTCAAATGCCATTTACACTTTGTATGATATTCCTAACTCTGGAGTCTCTCTCATCCTGAATGGTTATCACGCCTACAAAATAAGTCAGACAGGAAGTTCCTAAATGACCATGAGGTTCTTCAGGCAGTAAGAAAAATCCCCTCGCCAGTTATTTCTATATTATAAACAAAACCCACTTTCAGAGTGGAGGTCACAATCATCCCTCCAGTCCAGGAGACTACTCCTGGACATGATCCAGTCATCAAGGTCCACAGTCAGGAGCTTCCAGCAACGCTTCTTTCGCCAGAGTTTGCCGGCTCTCTAGTGTCCTTCTTTGCACCCGATCGTGATGCACCAAATGTGCATGCATCTTTAAGAAGCCACCACCAACAAAGCATTCGAAGTGATTCTATTGCATTCCCTGTTTTATGGCTGTGAGGACTTGTACTCTCCTTTCTTTTTCTCTCTTTTGACCTTTTGCATTCCATAATGGGTACCGATTTTCTAATTTTTTGTTCTAAAAGCTTTCACTCAGCATGGTGGGATAAAGCAAGCATGGTATAAGAGCATCATCGTGGTGAACTCTGCATTACAGAGCTCTGCTGTCTGCCCCGGTTCCTAGTGAGATTGTTCCCAGCTCATCAGGAGTCTCCGCGGGAGCAGCATGGACACCATCATGAGCAGAAGCATTTGCAAGTATCCAATTATGAGTAAGACACTCTACAAGGGAATTACTTCACCCAGCACCTGCCCAGAGCCAAGGAATTGTTTCAGCACTTCTCTCAGCTATCAAAGGGCAGTTCCCTCCATAGTATATAGCCAGTTGGAGTGAGGAGCCATTCTCTTTCCAAAAGCCTCATGAGACAGCTGGTAACTGTACTAGCAATGCCATTGCCTCAGTGTGTGTGCTCATAAAAATGCGGGCTGACAGTACATGTCTAGAGCAAGGTTCGCCAAACTTGCCTGCTCATACCTCTGCTGAGTCTCTCAAGGGGCTGCTTGGTCCTCCCCTCTTCTTCTAAGTGTCCCTCCAACAGAGAAGCAGAACTTACTCCTTCTAACTGTTTTCCCCAGTTGTTGTCTCATTTTTTCTTTCCTTTTTAGAACTGCTAACTTGGCTGTTGAAATAAGTTAAGAGATTTACATTCCTAGAAGTTCCAAAGAAGCTGAAGAATTGAGTCAAGGTCAAGTAGGAGTGTTGGGCAGTTTGTCCAGTTAGCACGGAAGTTGTGATATCCAGAGGACAAAGGTGAAGAGGACAAGGCCATTGATGTTAAGATTAAGAGTTGATGTTGAGATTGTATTTTATTTTCCTTTAGAAAGTCTACTCTGTAAAGGTTGCATTTTTAGAACTCCTGTCAGGCAGTTTGATTCTTTCTTCTAGGGCCATGTAAGACAGCAGGAAAGCAACATCTGACTTCCTTCTACTTGACAAGAGGAATGGGCAATCAAATTCCTCAGCCACAGGCTGATTCATACGAGGCAGGGTTCAGGCAGGCCTCCACCCTCTAACCTTCAATCACGCCTCTCCTAGCACTCTGTTTTCTTCTGGGTTCACTAATTCATTTGCAACAATCAAACAAATCTCACAGACCATACTCACAATTATTGGGTGTATGAGGGAAGTTAACAAGTTACCGTTCCGAATCAGAAATGTTCAGGATGCAGTTCTCGTGCCAGTATAGTTGTTCATATGCAGGGCCCACAGGCCCTAGATATGACCTCTGCTGGGTCAGTGTTGCAAGTCCTGCTAGCAATGCTCATAAATGCCCAAGAGACACTGCACCTGCAACGTTCCTCAGCTCAAAGGCCCTCGGTTCTATCTGAGTGTGTCATAGCTCCCCAGTTAAGTGCCTGGAGGTCTCCCATTCTGATTCCCAAGGCATCGGCTTTACTTCCTCCTTGAGAAGGAAAGTCACAGTTCTGTCTCATGCTCTGGCTTTTGCTGCCACTTCCCCGATGTCACAAGTCTCTCTGTCCTGGGGAAAGGGACTGCAGTGGGCAGGGATTTGGGGGCGCAAAGGGCATGCTCCATTACTGGTTCTTCTCCTTCATCGGTAGTGAGATTCCCCCTTTCTGCTTTAGAGACGGCTCATTTTATATATAATAGTATTGCTAAATTAACGAATCCCCATGCTTCGAATTCGAAGGCTTTTTTTAAAACTGCAATTAACCTTTTAACAATCACTTATAATTGAATCATACAATCATATCAGCATTTTCTCCAACCCTCTTCCTCGGACCCACCAGGAATAGTTGTTTGGTGGGAGTCATAAAGCCTTTGTCTAGGAGAGCCGCATCAAGTGTTCCAATCCGCTCCACGGCACCTCTCCAGAGCCAGAGCATATAGCAGGTATTGCCAGCTGGCTGAGATCGCTTTCTAATAATATAGTTAAATAATCTTTATTGTTTAATTTCATGGTTAAGTGCTTACTACTTAATTGATTACAAGGCATTTAGTATTTTTCACTTTTTTTCCCTTTTAAATAATTGAGTAATAAATGTCCAATAAATCCTACTGGATACTTTATTCCTGAATAGATCCAGAGCAATTAAAATATTTTAAATGATGAAAATTTAAACAATGATTCATTTAAAAAATAATTTCTTGCTTTGAAAGGTTTTATCCTTTTTCATTCCTATCCTAAGTGTACATATCATTTCCTATTGTCTACAATTCAAACATGAGTTCCCTAAAGAAAAATATCTTAAAAATTTAATAGTTGAAAATTCTATCTTATTATTTTAGCTTGAATTTCTCCATGATCAAAAGTGTTATCAAATCTTTATTTGATATTTGTAATATTTTTGGAATGGTTGTACAAATTTATTTGAAGTCATAAATCTTATATGGATCAAGCCTGGTGCTCCTGAGGTTCTTGTAACACTAGAGGACATTAAGTAAAAGATATAATTAGTGACATCTTTTTCTAAGAGTGTGGCAAGATCTTAGAAACAGTTTTGCATCACATTTGAAGAGCAAAGTTGGTGTGATTGTTGGAAAATGCCGAGGGGGTGGAGCTGCCCCGGCTTTCCTTGCCTGACCTCCTGTGCCATCATGCTCTCCAGACTCAACTGTGCCAATATCACACAAGGGTTCTCCTGGCTTGCTTACACTACGGCTGGGATGTTCTCCTGCCCCAAATCCCTCAGACTCAAGCCACCCATTTCTGTGAAATATTTTTCCTATGTCAACTTTATCAGTAAGGTAGCTCTGATTTTCTCTTTAAACAAGTAGCACACTGTCTGCTCTAGTTTCATTCGCTACCTTCTTTGCTTTTGTTCCCCCTTTTTTCCTCCATGATCTTCTCAGCTCACATTTTGTATACTGATTTTTTTGTATGTGTATGTAATGTGGTCTCCAGTACAGTGTACATCTCTGGGGATTATCCCCCCTTCCCCACTCCCACCTTATGGTCACTGCTATTGCCTTGAAACGCTGGAATAGTACCTGGTATATAGCAGATGTTTGTCTTTCAATCTTCCTGCCTTTCTTACTATTCTTGTACTGATCTGTTGGGAGAATATTAAAAGTCAACGATAAGTGGGATCAGGCCTGAGGCCTTAACACCAATGTCAGATCAGAATGAGAGCAGTCTATCCAGTCCTGAGCTAGGCGCTAATAATCAAATGGGCATAGCAATGGTTGAATAGGCGGGGATGCTGAAGAACGCACAGACGGAGTGAGCTGGATTTCTTACTGAAAAACTAAGAGCCAAGCTGTGGGTATTGGAGCCATTTTCAAAATAGTAAAACATGAAATCTTATTTGAATCATACAAGGAAATAATTCTAAAATACTGGAGACACATCAACAAATGCAAAGCATTCCCATTTTTATAGTAAGATAATTTCCTAACGTACATTGTTTCCTGAAGTTATGCATTTTTCCAATGCATCTAATGAATGGCTGTGGAAATCTACAGTTATATGTCTTCCTTTTTTTTTTTTTTATGAAGACATACTTTTAACTTTTTTGCCGCTTCCTGGGAATGGATGATGGCATTGTCTCTTAGGACTCCAAGACATGGGTAGCATTTCCCCAATATGATCCTTTTCATTAATGTCTGTTTCTGGAAGGAACATATTTTCATTTGAAGGTCTATTTCTCCACATCCATTTGAGCTCACTGCATTATGTTATTTGATTAAGCAAAGAGTTTTTGTTTGTTTTTTCAAATCATTGCTCACATTAGCAAGGCTGGTGGGATTTCACTACAAAGTTCTGTGTGCATCTACCTTGCTTTATGTACAATGTGGGGGATAGATTCACTTATGGAATTTCAATGCTTTGGAGATGATTAGTGACCAAAACTATTTTTCATTTTCTGTAACTCTGTTTTCCTTTGAAGGCACTAAGCATAAGAATTGTTACTTTCCTAGCTTACTGAGTGTTGTCAAGGAAGAAATGAGTATTCATAATTGATGGAAATTTTATTGAAGGAACCAGCTATGTAAAAATCAAGCTTCGGTTTTGATTTATTGTCTCTTAAGGGTTATTAAAGTGAGGCTTGCAACTATGTAGTTTAATTTGTGAAAACCTTGGCCATACTGACTTAGTATTTAAGCAGTTATCTTATTCGAACTTCCTCATAAAAGCCTAAGTACTCCTACTGATCAAAACTTCATCTCTGCTTAAACCTGCATGTTTCATAATAAAAGCGAGCGATGTAAAGGCCTGTCCACTGCCAGTTCTATCAGAAATGTTCATAAAACCGTGCTTGCTGATATTTGTGTATAAATGACATTCATAGTTAAATGCGTCTCCCAATCAAGTAATTATATTTTCTGATTCTCTTCTGTCTTCATTTTTGAAGTAGTGTGGTCATTTTCATATTTCTGAAGAAATGGGTTGCAAAAATCACTTTGCCTCCTATATCCCAAATAAGCATGCCCTCTGATGCCAAAAGCAAAAGTGTGGATTATCTTTTAACGAACTCTTGTGTCAAGGAAAGGGGTTTTGAGGGCACTGTTTGCTAGGTTTGGGATAGCTAACCTAATAGGTCCCAGTAGGTCAAAGTGGTCAGCCATTCTGCTGGAGCAAGATGAGGCTGTGCGTGCCGAGAAAGAATCATAGTTTGGACAATCTGATAAAAGCTTGTTGTTATTTTAAATAGATGTAATGTAATGAATCAAAAGCTTTTTCTTTTAAAGCCTATCAAAAAATATCTGGTGTTATTTTATGATTTCTAATAATCCATTCATTATTTAGACTGCTGATGATCACCTACACACAATAGTCTAAATAAAGGTTAGGTCATTAGAGTTAATAAAAGATTCTGACTTTTTGTTTGTAATCCTTTCAAATCTTAATATATCTTGTCCCCCTCTTTTTTCTCTCTTCTACCAAGAACACACATTTCAAAACTACATAAAACTAGCTCTTTCTTGTTTTTAAGCAAAGTCTTAAAGGGGATACTTGGAATGCTTCCTCATTAGCAATGGTGTGTGGCATGTGGTTTTATTTATGTGCTCCCTCCCCGCCACTATTTAGAAGATACTCTTATCAGCTTAAGGGAGTCTCCTTCTCTCATTTCTAATGTATGTTCAATTCACAGAACAGGGGAGCCAATTTATAAACTCTAATTTAGGAAGAAAGAAAGATACGTTTTATATGTAGCATAAGCTAGAAGATGGATAGCGTTAGACTATCTTTTTCGTGTTCTGTTTGAAATCAGAATGCATAGAGAAGATATATCTTTTACTTTGTAATTTTTACTTTGACCCGGGAGCGGGGGGTGGGGGGCACATAGGTTTTAGGATAACCACAGGAAACAGTAACCAACCATGAACCAGCAGACAGAACAATGTGGTTCTTGACTTAGTTTTACTATCAAACTCTTAGAAGCTGCAATCAAGAAATGAAACAATACATCAGGTAAAGTTGGTACATGCTATCTCTTTAAATTCTGATGAGTAGTAGATGCACTTGATTTATGATGCTGGCGAAGAATCTTGATGATCCCATGGACTGCCACAAGAACACACATGTCTCTGGTGGAGGAGGCATAGTGGTCAGAATGGTCCTTAGAGGTCAGAATGTTGAGACTTTGTCTCATTGACTTTAGATGTGTTGTCAAGAGAGACCAATCTCTGGAGAAGGACATCATTCCAGGTAAAGCAGAGAGGCAGCAACGAAGAGGAAGATCTTTCATAAGATGGATTGACACAATGATTGCAACCGTAGGCCCAAACATAAGACTTTCCAGGAAGGTGCCGGACTTACAGTGGTCCATCTGCTGCACGTAGCATTGCTTTGTGTCAGAACCAACACGAGGGACCAAACTTCATGGTTTCAAATCCAGAAAGGTGTGCATCGAGGTGGTCTCCTCTCACCATTTTCGCTCATTGTGTCAGCTGAGCAAATTATCAAAGGAACTGGATTATATGCAGAAGAATGTGGCAGCAAGATTGGAGGAAGGCTTAATAACAACCTACAAAAACAGAGGGCCCACAATGAGCTGCATTGACACCATGGTTGCAAAGGTGTGTTCAGGTATAGGGACGATGGTAAGGATGGTGCGAGGCCAGGCAGTGTTTCTTGGTCTTTTTATAAACAGTTCGTTGGTACATAACCCACATATCATACAATTCAATAGTTCAATCATATCAAGAAAAATTGTACAATCATTACCCCAATCAATTTTAGAATATTTTCTCTCTTCCTTTCTATTTTTTTAGTTTTGTTGGTACATAATTTGCATATCCTACAATTCAATCGTTCAACCATTCAATTATATGAAGGAGAATTATACAATCATTACCACATCAATTTTAGAGCATTCCCCCCAGCTCCTATGGTTAACTCACCTTTAAAATGAGTGATTCAGCTATCTTAAGGAAAAGTTGTTTTGTTCATTTGTTTTTAATTTAAATCATTTTATTGGGGGCTCATACAACTTGTATAGCAATCCATACATACATCCATTGTGTCAAGCACATTTGTACATTTGTTGCCCTCATCATTCTCAAAACATTTGCTTTCCACTTGGGCCCTTGGAATCAGCTCATCATTTTCCCCTCCCACCCTGCTCCCCCCTCCCTCATGAATCCTTGATGACTTATTAATTATTATTTCTTTTTTCCCATGATTAAATTGTTTGTAAAATGAGTTGTGTAATCACTACCAGTGCTAAGTGCTCCCTCCTACCTCTCACATACATTGTTTGCTCCCTAGCCTCTTGACCCTGCCTATCCCCACTCATGCGTACATGTCCTATAAACCCTTGCATAAGTTATTTTTATATATAACTCTCTTTAGTTTTTAAAAATCTAGAATTACTTGGGAGTTAGTACATATAACATATCATTCCATAATTCAATCACCTCAAGCAGGATTGTATAATTGCTACACCAGTCAGCCTCCAAGCATTCTTTTTCTTCCTGGTCTCCTTAATGTCTCTCTTTTACGCTCCCATCACCATTGCACTCCCACCTCCAAAATCCTTATTCTACCTTCTGTCCCTTTAGGCTCATCAATCCTGGGCTTAATATACCAAAACACTGAAACACATATAACACAACTTCAAGATGTCCATAAGGTCAATGTGGGTTGGAACTTACTAGATGGCATCTAACAAAAAGTCTTAGTCTCAGCATGTCCCTGCGGACTTGGGAATTAACTTTTGGCCCACTGTTAGTCTGGGTTGACTAGAGAAACAAATTCATAGACACTCATACATGTATGGAAAGAACTTTATATACAAGAGTAATTGAATATTGAGAAAATACCCCAGCCCAGCCCAGATCAAGTCCTTAAGTCTGACATTAGCCCATATGTCTGATACCAATTTATAAATTCCTCTTCAGACTCATGCAACACATGCAAAGGCTGAATGCAGGAAGATCATGGGCCATTGAGTGGTAAGTCTTGTGGATCCAGTGGTGGTAGAAGCATCTCAGCACTGGCAGGGGTCTCCATGGGCTTTAGAGTAGCGCTAGGTGCCTTCTCAGCTGGGTTGGCTCCCAGGGAGGGAACATGTGTCCGGCCTCCAGTGAGCTATTTATCTCCTTAGTGCCTCCAAATGAGGTCCTCAAGCTGTGAACTGACTGTCAGGCTAAAATCTACTCCTTCACTCATGAGTCTCAAATTGACAATAGATTATGTAAGTACCACAGTCACCAATAGGGAAATAAGATTAGATACTTAGAATTATCTGATTTTTACAGGCGTTATTGGCACCCAACCTGTTTGCCTGAGAGCAATGCAGGAAGTTATAAAAGGACCAGACTTCAATCCAGTGCCTCAAGGTGTGAATGCAACATCCTGGCGTGGAGTAGGGAACCAGTGGAGAGGTCTGGGAGGCTGGCCCCAGCACCAAAAATTAAGTGGATTCCTGCCCCTCCCCCGAGAAGAATTTGTTTCAAAGGATGACATTGATTTTGCAGCTCCAGGAGATGGACATATCTGATCAGAGCACATGGGAGCAAATGAAGGGGGAGGAGGAGAGAGTGGAGCACAGCCTGGCCCACCAGGCCGTTAGGATGATGTTCCTGATTAGAGCAGCCAGTCCACAGAGAGAACAACATGGCTGGCCCCACTATGAGACACAATGCCCCTCAGTTACCAAGGGTGATACAGGGGACAGCACCGGAGACACAGTGTGGGAATTGCACCTGACCTGATCCCATCACACCGAGGCAAAGCACTGGGGGAGTACAGCGGAACAGCAAGGGAATGGAGTGGCAAGGTCCCCAGGGAATGCGGAAAGTGGACTTTGGGGCCAGGGCGTGGTGCCCCAACAGACTGGACTGGAAAACACTCCTAAGGGCCAACAAATGATCCTTGAACTAACTACACAAAAAAATAAAAGAAAAGAAATTTAGACTAACTCCCTTAAATACATTTCAATTACTGCTTTGGTAAATTAGTGCATGTTGAATTTCATGAAATGATTTGGTTATATCTACTAGGGAGGTGCTACATATTTTGTAATCCATTAACTCTAAAATCTATATTATTATATTTTAAAATATTGATACAAACTTGCATTCCTGGAATACTGTTAACTCATCATGCTACCTTCTATTAATCAGTGCTTGGTTTAGTTGACTACTACATTTTTATGAGGATCATATGTGTGTAATTTTTGTTGGGTATATTGAGATATCAATGATAAACAATGAATTCACTAATTAGTTGCTCAGCTTTGATAAATGTATATATTAATACAAATACATGTTACTCAAATTGTAGAATATTTATGTTTCTTCCAGACACTTTCATACAGATTTTTCCCAAGCTCTAACTCCTGATAAAAAAATAGATCTATTTTCTGTCTCTGTCATAATGCCTTTTTTAGCTTTTCCATGAAATGATTTTATAGACTAGTCCAGTACATAGTGTTTCATAGAAATATATGTCACTTAGCACAATGTAGTTGGAATTTTTCATTATAATTGAATTATAACAGTTGTTGTTAGGTTTCAATAAGTCGGTTCCAATGCTAGTGAGCCTTACACAACAGAGCACAACACTGCTCAGTCCTGTGCTAACCTCACATGCCTGATCCTACTGTGCAGCCACTGGGTCAACCCAGCTCATTGAGGGTCCTGTTCTTTTCTTGCTGCCCCCCCACTTTACCAAGCAGGAGGTCCTTCTTCAGAGACTGGTCTCTCCTGACAACATGCCCAAATTACGTAAGACAAAGCCTCTCCATCCTTGTCTCTAAGAATCCATGATTCTTTTAGTATTCTTCTCCAGTACCACAATACAAAGCCTTCACTTCTTCTTGGGTCTACTTTAGCCAATGTCCACCTTTAGCATGTATTGATAAGACCGTGTTTGGAGCAGGTGCTCCTTCCTGGCTTTTCAGCACTCTTCAGAGGTCTCATGCAGCGGAGTTAGGTAATCCGACTGGTCTATTCATGCTGTGACTGCTGCGTCCACGAGCCTGGTGATTGTGGATCCAAGCAAGAGAAAATCCTTGGCAATTCCAATCTTCTCTCCGTCTATCATGGTGTTTCTTATTTGTCCTGTTGTGAGGATTATGGTTTACGTGATATTGAATTGTGATCCACACTGAAGGCTGCTATCCTTGACCTTCATCAGCAAGTGCTGCAAGTCCTCCTCACTTTCTGCAAACCAGGCGGTGTCACCTTCCTGTTGCAGGTGGTCCATAGGCCTTCCTCTCATCCCTCACTTTCTGCAAACAAGGTGGTGTCACCTTCCTGTTGTAGGTGGTCCATAGGCCTTCCTCTCATCCGGAGGCAGCCCTCTTTTCATATAATCAGCTTCTCTGAATATTTTCTCAGAGGTAGGTAGAATAAGTGGGGTAAGAGGATACCACCTTGTCACACGCCTTTCCGGAATTGTAACTTACTCTATGTCACTCTGTTTGCTGAGTAGTGCTCCCCAGATGGGTACATTGACTATATCTAGTTTTTATTTTGGTATTTTCTTAGACATATATTTTAGCCAAGAAATCATATATTCACTTTTTAAAGTTTTTGTCCAAAATTAATGTAATGGCTACTTTTTTTCCCCTTGAAGTTGTAAATCTGCCCCTCCCTTTCGTTGGGAGCCTGGTTTATTTAAATTTGTATCTCAAATGACATGGCTCTGTGGAGTGGCAGAGTTGCTATCAGTTGATCTCAGAAAAAGGGCTTACTCAATTATGTTAGATTAGCCGATATTTTAATTATTTCCCCTCATTTCTTTTCAAGTCCCCTTGATTCTAGTTTCTTTAAGGATTTTGCTTTTTCTGGAATCAAAATGATCTCCCTGTATGGCTATAGAATGACTGGTCAAAATTAACTGTATGTTTAAATCAAAAGTGAGTTTTGAATTGTATATAGTTTTTAAAAATGCTTGTAAGATTTAAAAGAGTTCAAACTTTAAAATAGGTGGGGGGAAGATAAACTTATATGGCTTCAAATTGTAAATATTGCATATATAGTCATTTTGCTGTCTATATTTAAGAATTTTCCAGGAAGTCTAAATTTGCCTCTCATTTTTACTTCTGGTCACTTATCTCCTTGTAGGTTTGGTAAAGTTGTGGGCACGTGCGCGTGTGTGTGTGTGTGCGCGTGTGTAAAGATTTTGGTCTTTTTCACATTTTCTGTGAGAATTTTAAGGGCCTATATCCATATGGTTTCTTCCTGAGAGTATTTCCATTTATCATAAATGACGGCATCTTCCTGAGGGGTAATAGAAGGAGAGAATTTGAGATTCGGCTTCACTTCCATAAATGTGCCCTAGGCTTATGCCTGGAACCTCATGGTTCTCCTGGCACTCTAATCGCATGGCACTTCACCCAAGGTAGCCAAAACTCCACCAATAACTGAGAGCTAACAATGCTACTGTTGCTTCTCTTACTTAAGGTCTTGCTATTACTACTGCTTTTTGCTTTATTTCTTTCTACCTCTTCATCGACCTCTTTTCTTTCTTCTATTACCCTTCTAATTCTGCTCCTCATGTCTTCCTTATCTCTGCTCTTTTCCTCCTTTTCAGTATTCTTCTGACCCTTGGAGATTTCTTGTGACTTGTAACCAATATTTCCAATCCAAAGAAGTGAGCATTTCTGTCTTCCAAAGTCATATAAGTATGTTTAAATGAGCTTAGAATAAACAGGAAAGGGGGGCACAGTTAATCAAAATTAGAATAGAGAAATTTATAAACATTTATTACTATGAATTACATTGATTTAACTTCTCTACAGTTAGAAGAAACAATAAACTATTGAAATATGTGTTAAGATAATGTTGAGTTTAAGAGATGTAAGATACAGGATAATATGTACTGTATTATTCCGTTGTAAAATTCCACAGCAGTCAAACCTTACCCATGATGGTAATGGTAAGAGTATTCTTGAGGGTAAGTTATTGGGGACAAGATGACATCATAGTTCTAGAAATATATCTCGGTCTAACAGGAGGTTACAGAGGTATAGCAATCTGTTAGCAAATTTCAAGCTGTTAACTTTATATTTACATTTTACTTATGTAGGTTATATCTCAAATATATATATAACAAAAAACTAACAAACCAAATAACTTCTAACACATAGGAGTATTTATAAAGTGACAAATATTTTGAGTTAGAAAGTTTTTTTAAAAAGCAAAAGAGTATTTAATATATTTGCAAATAAATGGTTGGTTGAAATACCCAATTGATAGAACATTCAATTTTACTGATTTGAATAGTTTCACTGTGAGTTGAGCAACATTTTACTATTCTTTCACATTTGGAAATTGTTTAAAGTAGAGGTAATTGTGCCGATCTCAGCCATATAGAAGCTAGATGAAGATGCAAACATTTGCAGTAGAGTCAGAAATTTGGAAAGTCTCCTTTAATTGAAATTTTGAGTCTGTCAGCCTTATGGAAGCTCATGATAAGTTCCCATTCCACATGCTCACTGAGTTTCCTTAAAATGGCTTAGGCATCGAGTGGGAAGAATTGTTAAACCACGAGAGGCAATCAGAATGCCATCTGTCGGGGTTGTTGAATACAAGGCATCCTCTTCATTTGATTTCCATGAGGAAACTTTCAGATTTCGATATGCCCTAACGTGAAAAGCACTGTGATGTTTTAATGGGCAATAATGCACACCTAAATCAAAGAAGACCTTAAAAGCATATTTATCTGTCTTGTATGCTTAAATTAAAAGAGCTGAAATGAAAATTAAAAAGAAAAAATTCCAAAAAAGACTCTATAGTTTATTAAATAAAGAGGCATGATATTGGCTAATTAGTACATGACTAAGTCTCAGAGATCACCAGGAACCCCCAAACAAGCCCACTATTAACTAGCCCATTCAACTAGATATTCAGCCCTAAACAAAAGTTTCCCGAGATTGTAAAGTGTTATAGAAGCTGATAGTGTCATTTCCCCACCACCCTCATGGAGTGGCTACTGGCTTTGAACCACCAACCTGTGGCTAACAGCCTAAAGCCTTACCCCTCTTGCCCCTAAAGGTTGTTTTTGCTTTGTTTTGTTTATAAAACTATATAGATCACTAATACAAGACACTGATAAGTAATGAAAATACAATGAATTGAATCACAGCGATGGATCCTAATATGACAGTTTAATAAAATGGCTTAAGCTTGACTTGTTATATTTTTATTGCCAGTGCTACTTTAAATACTACCCTTGAAACTACATAGACTATAAACACCCTTTTAAATTTATCTCTGAAAGTCCTAAATGCTATTCCCTACTCACAATTATTTTCTGATATCAAACAGTTCTCTTAAGAGTCAAATAGATACTCCTTTCCTATGAATGATTGGTTATTTCTTAGAAACATCCTATCCTACTGCATTTACTTTCTGTCCCGCTAGTTCCAGAACTCAATACACATAACGAATACTAAATGAAATGATTGGCAAAATGTGAACTGTATTTATTTACTAGAATTCCTTTGCAAACACGGTCAAAGATTTAAAGATAAAAATCACGACTCCAAATATCTGGAAATTCCTTCAAAATCCAACTGAGTATTTCAATGTGAAAAGAAATAGATTCAAGCCCTCAGATGAAATGTTTTAGGAACTAATAACTGTCCAGTTAATTTACTTACTGCTTCTACCAAATTTCAAGTACTTTTGTATTTTTAAATGAAGAAAATATTAAAGTAATTTTATTTCTGTTGAAACTTAGTATCTATAGCTTATACCTTTTGATGTTAATTAAAAACATAATTTTATGTACTTATCACAAAGGAAATATCATTTCATTAAAATCCAATTAGATTCAGACAATATCTACAAAGACTACTGAATCACTGCTGTTTGAGCATAGTCTGCTTTGTTCTATTTTCATTAGTTGAATAAAAGCAACCACAACAAACAATCACAGAAAAAAATATATTAATCTCTGAGTTTACAAACACACTTGCATTTTGAGTAGCATTTTATTAAGAAGGAAAAAAACAACAAAACATGGAAGATTTCATGTTTCACGGCCCATAATTTAGCGACCCTATTTCTAGCTATTCCTATTAGTCTTTCTCTAAGGATAATAATAACCTTTAGTTAAGAAAAAAACAAAACATGCTTTTGACCAAGTTTAAGATATGTGTAAGGTCATTTCAAGATCAACAGACAGTTGAAAATTTACCATATATAGTCATGTATAAGCTGGGTTTTCAGCACAAAAAATGTGCTGAAAAACTGGGGTTTGGCTTATACACGGGTCAGTGGTACCCCAGCAAGGACAGCGTCTATGATGACCTCACACCAGCTGAAGCTTTGCATTGGGATACGGATGATGATGAGGAATCCAGTTTTGAAATATTTTAACTCTTTCCATTTTAGCTTGGTTGCTGATTGAGCTCAGGGAATAGTACTCTTAAGGTATTATTTTTGATACCTTATTGTTTTTGTTGAACCTATTTTCCACTTACTGTGCTGATTTACTAATGTTAAATAACTTGTTGTCCTTTTATTTATGTTTTTTATTTAAAATAAATATTTAGATACATTGCCCCACTGATGTCTCAGTTTTTAGTAATTTTATTTTCATTTGTTTTGATTATTGAAACCCACCAATAGCTTCTCCATTTTCCACCCTTGGCTTACACTCAAGTCAATCAGTTTTTCTGGTTTCCCAGGTAATAATTAGGTACCTCGGCTTATACTCGGGCCGGCTTATATTTGAGTATATCCAGTAAATATTTTTTATAAAACAAACAACAAGCTAAAATATTGTGAGATATTTGTGAATTTTTATTTCACTTTCTTAATTAATGAAGAAACCAACCATGAAATCAACTCATTTTAGGAGCTGACTTTTTGATTAAATAAAACAATTATAATTCCACTGATTATTCTTAGTGAAGATCAGGATCATACTAACTTGTTGAAACAGGCTTAGCATGGAGTAGATGATATGTACTACCCACTGCTATCAATTTGGTTCCAACTGACAGTAACCCTGTACCAGGTTTTGATGTTGTTTATCATAGCCAACATCCTCATCTTCTTCTGGAGGAGGGGCTGGTGGGTTTGCATTGTCAACCTTGTGTTTAGCAGTTTAATGCTTACTGACAGCACACAGAAATTTTTAAAAGTAACAGTGTTTAATAATGTAAACCAAGAGTGTGATTTCAATATTTAGAAAACCAGTAAAATATTATCTAGTTTAGCTAAGAGAAGCAATAACTAATTGACATTAGACAACCTAAATAAAGGCCCCACACCCAATATCCTCCATCTGTAAAAATACTGATTATAGTAGGACCTACTTTAAAATTATTTGAATAATAAGTGATTATACATACGAGAAGTTCCTAGAACATATTTGGCACATAACATTCAAGACGTATTCCTTCTACTATTGCTGTTGGTTTAAAACCCATGGAGACAATGAGCCTATGCAAATTTTATTAATAAGCTAAATGCTTCCTTTATATCCCATATTAAGGTTACAATATTCTTAAATATACAGGTGCACAGGCTTCGTTCATTAAGTTTAGGTGAAAAACGCTACATCACACATGTGGATGACACTGGATACTATTTGGAGAATGAATGTAAGGAAATCACGCAAATACTTTCTTCAATTACGTCAGTGAAATGGCAGAGGGGCTGTTCTGTTGCCTGTGGGGAAATGCACAGGTAAAAACAAACAAATGTAAAGTCTACACCAAATCAGCATAAAACTATAAATTTCCCCTTAAATTCCTGAAACGTGACTTTGAAATATTTAAATGTCTTTTGTTTTTTTTAAGATTTTGATTTTTTTCCATTTATCTTAAATAATAGCCACTTCCGAAAGGAGTAGATTCCTGAAGTTCAACATAATAAAAATGCATAATATATGCTTTTAAAGGGTTAAATAAAATAAGCACTTAGAATATATCTAGATATCACCGTTTCTTTGAAGTCCCACCCCATCTTTAGTACACCTGCATACTTACAACATTAAGTGGAATGCATATCACACTGCATTATGATCACATTTGCATAGCAAGTTGTCCCACAGGACAACAGACTTCAAAATGTTTTGGTTTTATTGTTGTCTTATCTAGTGGTGGTTCTTCTTTGAGTTATGAATTTTTAATAGTATTGATCATTTTATTAGGGGGAGCTATAACAAATATTATGACAATCCATCATTAATCATTAAAGTTCTCCTCTTTTTTTTACATTAAGTTACTTTTTTTTAACATTTTATTAGGAGCTCATACAACTCTTTTTTTCCCCTCCCTCCCCACTCCCCACTCCCTCATGAGCCTAAAGGTCTCCTCTTCATGGAACTTAACATCACTGTTGAAATTGAAAAACCAAATTCATGGCCATCAATCAATTCTGACCCATAGTAACTCCATGTGACATCGAAGTGCGCCTTATGTTTTGGGGTGTTTTATTTTTTGTCTGTAATTTTTGTCACTAGATCAAAAGGATTTTAAACATACCATCACTGAGCATACTTGATCTGCTATTCCTTTTGTTTTATAGCCTAGAGCACATCATTTGCCTTCTTCCTGGTATTTATTGGGTACTCAGTAATTATTTATAATTTATTCAGAAAACAAAGTAATGCAATTTGGCACCTTGGACTCTATTCACTAGTACTACGTAGGCATCCAGCCCCCTGATTTTTTTTAACCAAACATATAAGTGAGAGAGAGAACAGTCTATAGTCAGTAGGATTGTAAGGGAGACATACACCATGGTCTGGGGTTGTATGCCATATTCCAGAAATTGAACGGTAGGGAGAAATTGTGAAGCATGAAAACTCTTCTTCCTTTTCCCAAAGTTATATAGGTTGTTATTTTGAGCATTTCATGGGGAAAAAAAATCACTAGCTTCCCTCAAGTATTTTGAAGCCCTCTCACAAAGAGACCGTCCACAGATGAGATAAACACCCCTATCCAGTAGGTCCTATCTTTTCCTACTAGACATTCGAACTGTCCTACTAACCGATGAAAGCAAACTCACTGCTATCATGTGAAATCAACTCATGTCGATCCTATACGTCAAGGTACAGCTGTGAGCTTTGAGACTATAGTTCTTTCCAGAGCACAAAGCTTCATTCTCCCAGAGGGGCTGGTGGTTTTGAACTGCAGACTTTGAAGGTGTCAGCCCCATGCATAACCACCATGCCACCAGGGCTCCAACTGGCTGATGAAGCAGAACCTAAACAAATTCCATTGGTTGGGAGGATAATCCCTCACTCTACTTTCCATGCCTTTTAACTTCTAAACTATTCTATAGTTTCTCTGCTTTTAATAGTTGCTTATGAAACTCATTCTAACTTCAGCAGACAAAAACAGCATCAGTTTTGAACCTTAAAATATTTGGTCTGTTTTCTACCATATTGAGGCCTGATGGTACAGGGTTTAAGGCCTTGCACTGCTGATCAAAGGCTCAGTAATTCAAGACCGCCAGTAGCTCTGCAGGTGAAACACTAAAGCTTTCTGCTCCAGGAAAGGGTTAAGTCACTACAAGTTAGAATTGATTCGATGGATTGATTTGGTTTGGTGTTGGTCTTCAAAAATTTAACTATCCCTTCACAAACTTACAATGGCCTGTGCAGTTGTGTATCCCTTTGGCAAATGTGAACTCTGAGGATAAAGTCGATTCCTGTTGTACACAGGGGAAAGCATGTGTGGGGCAATACATTTTTAAACTACCTCGTATCACTTATGTGGTCTCCTAATGAATAAATTAATTTCTGGGCCATGAGTCAGAATCAACAAGGTGGCAGTGAATTTGGATTTTGGTTTAGGAAAAGTTAGAAAACTCTTAAAAATATATTATTGAATTTAAGTGTTAGGAGATCTCATACTTTATCTTTTTAAGCTCCTCACATGTTAGGAAATGAATGAAACTGAGATTTAAAAATATGTATTTTAATGTGCTTTAGGTGAAAGTTAAATAGCAATTAGCTTCTCATTCAGCAATTGGTGCAGAATGTGTTCTGTGACACCAGCTGTTCGGCTCGCAGTGTCATCATTCTCCTGATTTCAACCCTATTTCCCAGGAGAGAGGAGCCCTGGTGTACTGGTTGGCCATTGGGCTATGCTCCGCCTGTTTGGCAGGTTATAAAGCAGGAGAGACTGGGTTTTCTACTCCTGTAAACAGTTAGTCTTGGTAACCCACTGGGGCTGGCTTTGGGTCAGTATTGCAAGATAGCAGTGAGGTTTTATTTTTGTTTTCCCCATTAGGATTACAAACTGGGCAGCTAACCACACGGTCAGCAGTTCAAACCCACCAGCCTCTCTATTCTTGTAAAGAGTGAAAGTTTTGGAAACCTACCAGGGCCAATGTTCCATGCTGATGTGTGGAGTCACTAGGAAGAGGCATCAACTCCATTTGCTGTGAGTTTTCCCCAGTTTGCATCCTTCCATTTTCCGTGGCACCTTACCTCCTCATCTTTGCTTGTAGGCAAATGTAACCTTTATGAGCTCATGTAATTGATTGTCTTAAGGAGCATGCTCCTTACCGATACTATTGTTTACTTTGCAGGGAAATCCATCACTTGACTGCAAGGTTACCACTAGGAGTGGCTCGGTTGTTTCAGAGGTTCCTCCCGTCTCTATCAATCCATACATCTGTTCATCTCTATGTCTCTACATTTTGTTCAGAATTTTATCCTGTTCTAACTTGGGCCTTCTATTGTGTCTCGTGTCAATGTGGTCAGTAGTGGTAGCATTGCACCACCTAGTTCTTTGGGTGTCATGAAAAAGGAGGCTTGGGTTCGTGTGGACCATGGATCTGGTGGACTCATTGTTTTCTTGCATCCTTGGTTTCCTTCATTCACTGTTCCAGATGGAAGGAGATCAATAATTGTATTTTAGAGAGCCAGTTGCTTAAGAGCACAGAGGCCACTCACCAGACTAGGGTATAGAACATTATCTTTATGAATTATATTGTGACCTAGATTGTCCCCAAGACTATGATCCTGTGTCTTCAAATTCATTAAATCAGCCCCAGGAGGTGTTTACATATGGTTAAGAAACTTCTTTAGCCATGGCCCCTATGTGCTACATTATCTATGGATATAGAGATAGAGATGCACATGCAACATATGAGAACAGTTATATGCAAATGCCCACAACTATGCTTTCATATACACACATTTGTTCTCCTATATGCCCGTCCATACCTATGTAGTAGACATAGCTACCCATGCAGCTACTGGCATATTTTTGGGTGTTATTAATGTTGTTGTATTAAACTAGGATTTTAAATTATTCAAGCTCACAGGGGGGTGATGGAAATAATAGAAAACAATCACATAAACAAACTTGGACTCAGCATTGGCGGTAGACTCGTGGAAGGGTAGCACGTAAACCAGCCAGGGGAACGTCCAAAAGGAAGATCACAGAGTACATATCACAAGATCTTACCTGTCTCTGGACCAAAGCAACGCTTCTCTGAGAAAAGTAGCACTTAAGCTGGGCTTCAAAAGATGGACAGTAGTCAAGCAAGAGGCGGCAAAAGGGAATTAATTTCTTTTTTTATTGTTATGAAAGATTGGTAATTGAATAAGAGCCTGAGTTGTGAAAAGTTCCTCTTTTTCATCAAGACAGAACATAGTCCAACACATTCTGACAGATTTTCCCCACTTCCATGGCACTATTCATAGCAGATTAGCAATATAGAGTGGTTTTCAATAAGATGTCAACACTTCTGATTACGGTGTGTTTAACAATGCTATCTCACTCCAGGAAAATATTGTGACTCAACCCTCGAAGGTAAACATTACAAAATGAGAACTAAAGCTGGTTACTGAATGAGAGCACACAAACATCATTTTTTCATTCTACTGGTAAGCTTCCTTAGACCGAATTTAACTATCAGCTTTTATTCTTGAGATCGAAGGCACAATTGATAGCTTGGATGAGTGCTTTTACATTGGAATTGGACATTATATTTGACACCTGTTTAAACATAGAAAAGTCCTCATAATGAGGCAAGAAATAATGACCTTGAATAGAGAGAGAGGTAGGGAATCATTTTTTGCTCTTGAAGAATGAGTTCTTAGCAATAATTTTAACAATGTTTGCAAGCGTACAAACTGATACACGATTAAACCAAAATTAATATGATTAAAAGTCATGGTTTCATTGTGTGCTTGAAATTTCAAAGTAATCAAGGGGGAGGTGGGTAAAACATTAAAATAATAAATGACATAAAATATAATTGGATATCATAAATTACATTCTCTGAGAATTAAAATATATAGCTTAAATAAAGCAATTAAAATGAATAAACCTTGAATGACAGCGAGTCGTTCAGTATTGTCCTATAAAGCTAAGTGTGCTAAGTAGGATTGGGAGAGCATGCAGCTAGAACTGGAGCACCTGGGCTGTAGGATTTGTCTATGGTCATCCTTCCTAGAAAACAGCACATCTTCCTAAGTGGTTGCACTGCCTGGGCCTCCATCAAACTGGGTCTAAGTTTGTTTCTGTCTACATTCTTTTGCACACATCGTATTACTCAATCTGTTTGGCATAAAATATAATCTCAGTCTGGAAAGAATATTAACGTTCTTGGTAAGTTATAAGTCTAATCTTGTTCATTCATGCTTCTTGGCTACTAATATATGTTGCCTCCTTCCTAAAATGATGATCCTTGTTTTCTCTATTTGATTCAATAACTTTACTGATTCATAGGAGGTTTATGTTTGTTTTTAATATATTCTCATTACTAAACTAATAAAAATCACCATAAATTATACATGTTGTGAGCATGATTTCTTAATTTTGCCTTATTACATTCTACTTAGCATTTTAATGATAAAAATTAATTTTATCTTGAGTATAGTGGAATTACCCAATTTTTTCTGTGTATAGTTTGATGTTTGTCCATTTTTAGAAGAAAGTATCCCCCTATGAGCTGCTTTTCTTTGAATTATTTTTAAATTTCTAAATATTAGCTGCTCACATTTGTTTCGCCAATTTGCAATTTATCTCGCATTAATTTATTGAAATTAATTACTTCAATTTAATTTACTCAAAATTTCATCATTTCCCCATCTAAGGACCCTATTTCTCTCCTGTGCCAAGTGTCATGGAGAGGTGGTCTAGGTACCACAGCCCCCACCAAAGCTGCTTGCCTCTACAGTGAAAATAACACTTTTATGACATCAGTATCATGGGAAATGAAGCATTTCCTCTCTGACTTCTCAACATGCTGAGTCCCAGAGTAATTCTCTTGACTAGTCATGCAGACTATCATAGGACAGTCTCCAGGGATGTCAGAAAACATCCCCAGAATCCCATTTCTCCACACCAGTTCTAGCCTACTCTATAAGTTCATGGCCTCTTATGGTTTCTTCTTCTCCAAAATGCCTTTTTTTTCTTAATCTCAGTACCAGTTTTACAGATTGTTATTGTTCTTTGTTTTCTTAAGTCACTCCCGACTGAGAAATTGTGGGTATGCTGGAAGAAAACATCGCTCAATCCTGCTCTAACATCACAGTCAGTATTGTGTCTGAGACGATTGTTGCAGCCACGGTGTTAATCCATATCATTGAGTGTCTTCCTGTTTATCACCGAGGCTCTTTTTTACCAAGCGTATAATCTGTTCCTTGATAGCATGTCCAAAGTATACGAGACAAAATATGCCCATTCTCACTTCTAAAGATCATTCTGGCTGTACTTCTTCTAAGACAAATGTATTTCTTCTTCTGGTAGTAACACATTCAATATTACTCATTTTGGATTGCACTTTAATTCAAAGGCATCGATTTTTCCCTCTCTTCTTGGTGATAGAAATGATTGCATGATAAAATTTGGCAAGATCAGTGGTTTATACTCATTGGCAATGCTTTTTTTCAACATCATAAATGATGACCATGCAAATGTACCCTACCAAATGTATGACATAGGAGTCAAATTGACATACCGTATTATACTCATGTATAAGCTGAGTTTTTCAGGACAAAATATGTGCTGAAAAACTGGAGCTCGGCTTATACTCTGGTCAGTGGTACTCCATCCAGCGAGGTGTAACATCTTACTTTCCACCCCACCCCCATCCCACCCCCAACCCCGAGGTAACGGGAAGAGCACCCATTATCTCACAGGTGATTGCCATTCATCTGCTGTTCATTCAAAGCCCCGCTGACACTGTAGGGCTTTGAATGTTTGTTTACTCACATCTAACCAATCAGAGCCATCCTATGACATGGACGGCTCCAATTCCAGAAGTACTTGTAGTGATTCACTTATGCCAGCAGCTGAACTGATAAGGCTGTGCCTGTGGCTGCACTCCATCTCTGCCCTCTGGTTTCTGTGTTAATTCACATCCTGCACACCCCGCCCACACGGACTCCCCCACCTCCTCCCTGCTAACAAGTCAGTGGGGGAGGGGAGAATTACCATGAAAGTTCTTTTTCAAAGTATTGTTTTTTTATCCTGTTATAAATGGATACTCTTGAACCAAAACAAAAACGCCGGTCATATGAGGCTGATTTCAAAACGAAGGTTGTGTCAAGAGCAGAAAAGAGCAATAACAGTATTGCAAGTAGGGAATTCTGTGTTGATGAGAAGCAAGTGAGGGAGTGGCAGAAAATGAAGGCTGACTTGGAACAGATTCCAAAAGCTTAAAAAGCTTGTCGTGGTTTAACGTCTTTTTATGGGACTCTAGAGATTGAATTGCATAAATGGGTTATGGAGTGTCCTCAAAATGGTTACTGCATAACACGCATAGGAATCCGCATACGTGCTCTACAAATGGCTAAGGATGACAAATATAAAGCACCAGGAATTGAAAAATTTGCTGCATAAGCAGGATGGTGAACCACCTTCGTGAATAGGTTTGGCATACTATGTTTGAGACAAAGAACAAAGATTGCCCAGCAATTGTCATAAGACCTTGAAGAAAAAATTACGGTATGTCATTCCAGTCATTTATTATAAAACAAAGAAGGATTTATGATGTCACAGATATTGGGAATATGGGTGAAACTGCCATGACTTTTTATCTTCCAAACAACAGAGCTGTGGCAAGTTCAGGAGGAAAAAAAAACCATTTTTCTCAAAACCACAGGAAATGAAAAAAAAAAACACCTTACAGTTCTATCATGTTTAGCTAATGGAATTAAGCTGCATCCTGTCATTATTTTTAAAAGAAAGACCTTGCCTAAAAAGAACAATTTCCCACCAAGAATTACTGTGCGTGCACATGTTAAAGGCTGGATGGAAGAAGAGGGAAACAAAAAAAAAAGACTGGAAGAAATTTGTAACCGATGACCAGGAGCATTCTTAAAGAAAAAGCCATCATTATTTGTTTGGGATATGTTCAGAGCTCACCTATCCGATGACATAAAAAATTGGAAAAATCTAGTAAAGTTACTTTAGCCATTATTTCAGGTGGGCTTACATCTATACTGCAAACTCTTGATGTATCTTTGAATAAAGCTTTTAGAGATCATGTGCGAAGGATGTGGCATAAATGGAGGTCATCTGGTCAAGCCCGACTAACAAAAGGAGGGTATCTCATGAAGCCTGACATAGCAAAGTGGGTTCAAGATGCATGGGAAGACATTCCAGAAGACATGGTGCCACTTGCCTTCCAGAAATGTAGTATTAGTAATGCTATGGATGGCAGTGAACACTGTGCTTTGTATGAAAACGACAGCAGTGATGGTGATGATGGTGATTTCAGTGAGGACAGTGTCTATGATGACCTCACACCAGCTGAAGCTCTGCATTGGGATACAGATGATGAGGAGGAATCCAGTTTTGAAGGATTTTAACTCTTTACATTTTAGCTTGGTTACTGATTGAGCTCAGGGAATAGTACTCTTAATGTATCATTGTTTATACCTTATTGTTTTTGTTGAACCTATTTTCCACTTACTGTGCTGGTTTGCTCATGTTAAATGACTTGTTGTCCTTTTATTTATGTTTTTATCTAAAATAAATATTTAAATACATACCCCACTGAGGTGTCAATTTTTAGTCATTTCATTTTCATTTGTTTTGATTATTGAAACTCACCAATAGCTTCTGCATTTTCCACCCTAGGCTTATACTCAAGGCAATCCGTTTTTTTGGTTTCCCAGGTAATAATTAGGTACCTCAGCTTATACGGGGGTCAGCTTATATTTGAGTGTATATGGTGTTTATAAATAGAGATTTAAAAACATCTTAGGTTTTATGGAGTATATTTTTCTACCAAGTATTAAGAGTAATGTGTCAACTTGGGTGGGCTGTCATTTTCAGTGGCTCAGAAGATACTAGGCTGGTTGCTTTTCTATAACAGAACATGGCACAATCCCTATTTGTGTTCTGATCCTATTTGATCAGCCAGTCAGTTGAACGGGGGATTGCCTTGGGGGTATGCTCATCCTCCACAATGTAACTGAAGGACTTGGCAAAGCTCTTCTGTGAAACCCTGCTGTCTTCTCATTACCTCACCACCCATTTCCGGACCCAAGCCTGCCGAAGTCAAGGAACTATACTCTTCGCTACAGATTTTGGATTCACACCTCGATCTCATGAGCCATCAAAAGCCTTCAGCCTTCTCTGTGACCTACAGATTTTTGACATATTAGCCTTTAAATTTGGGTGAGCCATTTCATAAATATAAATCTCTTCTATAAATCTTAACTCCTTTAAAGATATAGGCTATTACCAACAAAATAAACAAATGAAGCTTACTGGCATCAAGTCTATTTTGATTTCTAGCAATTGTATTAGGTAGCAGAGAACTGCCTCTGCAGGTTTCAAAGGCTTGAAGTTTTTATGGAGGAGCGATGGTGGTACAGTGGTTACAAGTTGGGCTGTGATCCTCCTGGTCAGCAGTTCAAAACCCCCAACAACTCAACAGAAGAAAGACTAGGCTTTTTACTCCAGTAAAGAGTCACCATCTGGGAAAGTCAAAGGAGCATCTCTAATGAGTTTGGTTTGGAGTTTCGATGTCTTCATGGAAGCAGAAAGCCTCATCTTCCTCAGGTGAGCACCTACTGCTCCCTGGCAGTCAGTAGCCCATCTCACGCAGTCCTGCAGCATGCTCATCTAACGGGAAGACCTCACTTGAGAAAAGTACTGTGCGTTATCATTATGGGACTAACATTATGCAATACATAATCTTAACTGCTAAAATATTTACCCAAACCTTAAGTCATATGTTGTAAGAATTCTATAAAGGTTTCTATTATATATATATGTGTGTGTATATAGGTGTGTGTATATATATATATATATTTACTAACAACAACTAGAAATTATTCCAAGGATTATAGAAACCTCAGAAATTTCCCTCTTGAGTTAACTATTTTGCCGTCAAGAGGAGTTCAGAAAACTACAAATGAATTACTCTATAGATAATAAGCTTGTAGATGCCCTTTTATTTAAATTGGAGAACACGTTCTTTAATTAATAAAGAATGAATAAATCTTTTCCATGCTAAAAACATAGAGTATGGAGTCATCGATAATCAATCATCATGAATGTTCAAGCACACATTAATGTTCTCATTCACTACTCTTTAATGGATAATTTCTATCACCTACTCAATTTCCCTGTTATGGCATGTCTTATTTTATCCTTGGAGTGGTCTTTGCAATAGACAAATCTGATGGTGCTACATATAGTCGATGTCTTATATCTGTGTTTTCTTTGCCACTTCTCTCCAGATAGCAAGAGGATTGATGTCAGCAGAGCTGTTCATGGCATGGTCCTCAGTCTATGATCCTCCAACTGAATAAGGCATGAAAAATAATTGGAGTGCCTGCCAAGAGAGCGGGATCAAAATCTCGCTCCCTAGAAAATATTTGAAAGATCCACTGTCGGGTTAGGGATCTACTGTTTAGCAAGTCGACTTTTATTCCAGAATCTGATTTTGTTGCTTTGTTTATCAGCATCGTGTTTTAAAATGTCTTGGTCAATGAAAGTGCAACTTCCTAGGCCATTCTAGGATGATTCTAGCATTATCTAGGCCAGCACCCATGATGATTATCCATCTTCAAAATACTTCATTTAAATTCCTTATTATGTTGTAAGAGATCATTTTCTAGTCTAGGGAATTTCAACTTAGAATCTTTCCTTCATCCTCCCCTTTATAGAATGATAAGCTTGGAATGGTCTTTGTCCCTTAGTCCCTTTGCCCTCTTAACCCTCCAACAGGCTTACATTCAGGTTTTAGATAAGAGCTCAAGTATCTTATGAACTTATTTCCATTGATCAGAGTGAAATTTCTTTCATTTTTATAGTATTTCCTCATTGTTTATTTGCCGGTCCAGTTAATCCATATAAGCTGTTAAATTTCATTGATCATGTATTTAAATCATCAAAATCAGCAACATAACAGGCACAGAGTATATTCTTAATACATATTTGTTGAATTCATTGTAGCACCTATGAACTCTCACCTTCTTGCTTTTTGAGATTTAGAGAATTTTGAAGATAATCCCTCCTCTTGGATTAGTGCACCTTGACATGAGTGTTCAGCTCTCTGCTGCTGCTAAGCTCTGGCCAGGCTAAATATTTTGTGTGCTTGTTTCTCATTATTCAGTGAGCACAAGTGACCATTTTACATCACCAACCAATTTGTGGAATCACTGCTCCTTTTTATTGTGCACACACACACACACATTAGAAAGGTCTTTTGGGGGTAATAGGCTTGCTAAGTATGTGGGGGATAGCTATGACGTAGTGAATCACTTGATATGGTTATTTTGCTCTGTGGTGATTTGACTCCCACCAAATGACCAGATACACCACTGCAATCAAATTCATTGCAATTCAAAATGATCCTAGAGAGAGGATTTCCAAGACTGCACATCTCTGCACGAGCAGCCGGCCTCATCTTTCTCCTGTGAAGTGGCTGATGATTTCAAGCCACTGGCTTTGCCTTAGAAGCCCAATGCTTAACTCACAACACTCTCAGGGCTCCTGGGTGACTAGATAGGCCCATGCAAATGTGAGGTAGTTTCAACTAGCCATCAATAGATTATACAGTGCATTTAAAGTGCAATAACATGCCTGGTGGGGATGGGGCGATGCAAATAAGTAATATAGAATCTAAATGGAGATGTTGGTCGATTTTGCCATCTACTAAGTTTAAAATGAGTTATCCTAAAGGAAGAAAGGAGAATCTCAGTATTATCAATAGAGAACATCTCCAGGAGTGAAGTGCCTACTTTAGAACTGAGATTCCCCACCTGAACCTCCTCAGTCAGGAGCCAGAGAACTGTGACACCAGAGAGGGCAAGAGGCAGAGAGGAGCAGTGATAAGAAATTTCATAGAAATGATCACAGCAGGACTGGGGAGAAAGGAGTGGGCATTCTGACTCACAGAGGGGGTAAATTAAGGGAGGAGGCCTGTTGCTGATGACTGTGAGACCAAAGCTTGCTGGTGGAATGGAACGCCTCTGATGGCAGCATCAGTAGGTTTTTGTGTCGCTTTTGGAATGGTGTGCTTTTTTCTCTGGGGCTAGGTTGGCCCGCCCCCACAGAGCTAGAGGTGAGCATCCAGAGGCTGAGCTCTACTGGAGGAATGGGATAGCTCTGAGCACTGGCAGAGAGGAAAGACCTTTGGAACATTTTCCTGAGGACAGAGTCTGAGTTGCCAATGTCACTGAAAAGCCCAGAGACAGAGAGGAACTTGCCCATGGAGAGGAAGCTATCTAAATTAAAGAACTGTATCCTGAGAATTTCTGATCCAGAATTATAACCAGATAATTCCCTAATAAATCTGATAACTGTAACAATGATATGTGTTATATGTTACTCCCACAGGGAATTGAAACTAGCAGAGAAGTAAAGAGTGCTGTGGGAGGGATGGTTGGTGTCAGAACTGCAAAAAGCTGGACGGTGAAACCAGATCTGATATCTTTTCCATAAGAATCAGTATTAGACTGATACTGAAGGACAATCTCCTACCTCCTCCCCACTTACGAAGTTAGAGAAGATCAATAACATAATTACTTAAATTATGTTTTTCAATAGCATAATTACTTAAATAACTTAATCAGACAACATGTCTTAAAGTAGGATCCTATTCCTCCACAGGAGAAAGATGGAACAACCCTGGTTCCATAAGGATTTACAGCCATGAAAGCCCTATCGAGGGTCTCTAGGAGTCAGAATTGGCTCAATGACAGTGGGTTTTTTCCTAAAAAAGATTATTGTGAATTTCTGACAATATGTTTCAATGTTTAAAAATAATTCTGTCCTCTTGCGGGTGCATAAAAATACGGCTAGACCAGAGAGTGTACACTGGTACATATAGGAACTGGAAACTCAGTAAATCCTGGACAGATAAACTCCTCAGGCCCAGTGGTGAGAATGGCCATACCTGGAGGGTGGAGGGAGGATGGGGTAGAAAGGGGGAACGGATCACAAGAATCTACATATAACCCCCACCCTGGGAGCTGGACAACAGAAAAGAAGGTGAAGGGAGATGTCAGTGTAAGACATGACAAAAGATTAATAATTTATAAATTATCCAGGGTTCATGAGGGAAGGGATGTGCGGCGAGGGAGAGGAAAAAATGAGGAGCTGATACCAAGGGCTCAAGTAGAAAGCAAGTGTTTTGAGAATGATGATGGCAACAAATGTACAAATGTGCTTGACACAATGGATGGATGCATGGATTGTGATAAGAGTTGTATGAGCCCCGAGTAAAATGATTTTTTAAAAAGAATTCTATCCTCTTTCAATCTTGCTGTCTCCTCTGTTCTTTGCCATCTAAATACTTCCCTTGCCTGTTAAATACTTTCGAGGAATTTTGTTATCTTCTTATGCTAATAAAGCTATCTCCAGTCTCAGTCCTCAACTCAGCGTGGGTCAATGTTTGCACAATTTCTTATTTTTAACAATAGACTATACTTACTAATATTTTATGTATTTATATATATAGTCACACATAACAGAGTCCAGACTAGAAGCCAAATGTATTCTTTTGTCGATTCTTCTCTTCTTACTAAGCTTCCTCTCTTTCGTACTCAGCCAATGTTTCCAGGACTCCAGCCAGCACAGTCCCTCCCATCGTTGGACAGGATGAGATTTGGATGACCAGGCGGTTTGTGCTTACTAGTATTGCTCCAACTACACCATCCCTTTAATTGCTTGTCTTCCCAATCCCACTCCCCGAAGTTATACCCAAATGTTGATCCCACTATATTATATTATATTAATTATATCATATTATATTATACTTGCATGAACATCCTGGTTTCCTATCCTTAGTCCTGGTCTTCCATCGTTAGTCCTTTGAAGTGAAACGCCTTCTCATTGCTATTTTGTCTATGAGACTCATGGTTACTGGACAGATCTTTCTTTTGCAATAACTCCTTGTCCACCAGCACCTATGAAATTCTATGGTTCCTGATAACTTTGCCACATGTGCCCGGGATACTTTCTAAAAGACAAATTTGGAGTGCTGTCCCCCTCTGAGATGACTATAAAAACCCATTATGCCTCTTCTACTTCCCATTTCTCTGCACACAACATTCAAAGTCTTTCATGAGAATCTAGAGACAAGGTCTGCCATGCTTGATGACCAACTTGTTGGGTCTGTGACCTAGGACCGAGCTGTTCCTTGGCCTCTATTCGGATTCTGATTTCACTATCCACTACCCTATTACACCTGAGTCTCAGCATGCAACTCTCTTCTCTTTTCCGTTGGAAGAATATAGATTAGCCTATGAAAGCTCCTTACATTTCCTCTAAAATATGTTTATGTATATTCTCCTTCTCTTTCTATTTATTCTGCCACTGAAAATTTCCTGCTTATTACATAGATATGTGTCATGTATAATTGAATATTGTTATTTTTGATGTTTTTATACTTGAATTAGTACTCAAAGTAATTATTCAATAACTACTCACTGCGTTTCAGCTTTTTACAGAAGTAGATTCCAGCATACTTTTGTTTTCAGATCCACCCGCAGCTCAGCTTCTCAGCCTCAGAGCCCAAATATTTCTCTAGCATGTATCCCAGTGAAAATCACCCTAAAACGTCATTTTCTACACCAGCGCCTCGGTAAGGGGGAGAAAAACAGCATCCAGAAAACTCTGAGTACAATTTGATTGCAGAAGCAAGAGCAACTTCAGAAGTGAAGCCCCGACAACAGCCCAGTTGTAAGCAGGGGGGAAATCCCTCGAAACATTTGACCCCAGAAAAAACAATGGTCCCTCGTTGTCAGCCAAACTTGGAACTCCAAAATTCATGTCTGCTTGACAAATAAAACTATTATGAAGTGAAGGATGGGGGAAAAGGAACAGGAAAAGGATCCCCCATGGAAAAAAATAACCAACAGTATTATTTTTACTTACTGTCAAGGCTTATGGTAAAGCACACAACTGCTGGTGTTGGAAGGTCGGGGTTCAGATGAGGTGCTCTTATTTATCGCATGTGTCCCCTTGGGAAGGCAATCGACTCCCCAGCCACTGCTGTGTTTTTTGTGAACCATAGATGGTGACAGCTCCTACATCCCCCAGGTTTGCCATCAAGTTTTAATTATAAAAAACTTTAGAACAATGCCTGGTGTTTCAATCACCATGAAAAGTAGCAAAATGCACCATATGTTTCAAAAGCAACTCAATCTAGCTGATGGAAGCTTCCTACAGCCAATTGAGTCCCTCAAGCTTGCTGAGAGAGGGGAAAGGGGACAATATGATCTTAAAAATAAACGGAGCTTTGTGATAATTAGGTAGATATGGTAATGTTGCTTTAGAAAGGAAGAAGGATTAAGCCATATTATGTTTTTTTCTCATTTTACTTTCCTGATATCACAGCTGGAAGAAAGGAAATCCTATTGCGTAATATTTTAAGTTGCACATGTGACTGTAAGGGAAATTCTGAAAGCCAATTATGATTGAGACAGGAAGACTGCATACATTCCAACAAAATACTTCTAAAGCTTAGAATTTTACATCTATTAAAAACATCACAAAGCGTACTATTTTAAGATAATGTTTTGCATAATAAATCCTGAAGCTGCACCATTAAAGTTCTGTATGCTAAATAATTCTACACTTTCAGTTACTCATACCAATCAGAGGTACAAAAGTAGATCTCAAACTCTATTTGCCTAACAGTGGGAGATGAGCAGTTGAAGCATCCCAAAGTGCTTTATCACTTCCAAGATGAACTTTAATTGTTTCCAGGTTTCCCATCTCTTTCAATTTTGCATGTAGCAAGACTCTAAAACAAGGTTAAATCTAGAGCATGGTAAACAACTCATAATATGATTTTTTTAAAGCGAGGGGAAACACACTCTAGTCCTGTATTTAACATTTTCTCTAAAAGTTTATGATTACCATAATCTCGACTCTAACTCTCCTCTTCAATAGTTTTTCATTGAAGATATGAAGATTGAATGGATTTATACAAATTATTATCTAACTCTGGAGAATTAGACTAAGAAAACATTTGCTGGTTCTCCTAAAATCATATAACAAAACTAAAACATAAGCAACTAATGTGGTGCCTTTATTCTTAGAAAATGGTACCTTCTCTTAACACAGAACATAGGATTCTGTGAAATGAGGGCAATGCATTGTGGACCCATGAATAGAAGAGCAGGTATTTCCAATGACTAGTTATGAAAATTAAATACATTATCATTGACAAAAATCTTTGTAAATAGAAAAGCAAATCACCTTTCTTACAAATAATTCAGAATCCCAGGATAGCTTTCTGTGCACTGCTACTGCTCTCCGTATTTAAGGATGTTTTGTATCCCTAAGTCCCTTTTATAAGTGTAGGTAATTCCAGGAAGTATTTTCAAATTCAAGTTTCCTTGTTGGTGGCTCGACTCTTGCTGGCTAACAAACAGGTCTGGGATTGAACTCAACAATCATTGTTCGGGGGAAAGTTGTGGAGTCTGCATTTGTAGACATTCAGAGCCTGGGAAACTCTATGGAACAATTTCATTCTCTCACATAGGATTACTATCAGTTGACTGCAATGGTGGACCATGGTAGTTACATCTCTGGGCCTTAACATGTAAATGTTAATGAATGCAAAACGATATAAGAATAACTAGTAATTCTTTATTTTGCTAGGCTTACAGCCTTATATCCTAGACCTCAACTTTTTTTCTGGACTTTCCTGTTCCCAACTTTGCAGGTTTTAGTGGTATTAATATTTTCTTCATGTTGCGACTCTCTTTATCCTTCACAATCTTTTGTTTTTTCCCTTAATTCTGCTGAGTCTCTCAGTCATTCCATATAAGTCTCCTCCTTAAACCCTAAAGCCTTCTGCTTTCTGCTAGGCCCCTGAATGATGCAATAATTAATTGCAAAATAAGTAGTTTCGCATAGTAATAATTTGATTTTTTTAGAGTTTAATTGGGGAGTTATATGAAATTTGCAATAGCAGCAGTCATCACATTTAGGAATAGATTTAGAAAACTTTTTTAAATTGTAGGAAGAAAAACACAAAAGTTTAATAAAGAGATATTGCCGTTACAAGTTCCTAAAAGTTTCTGATCTATAAGTTCAGTGCTATAAGTTCAGTGGCACGTAATCATAAGATTCTTCACAAATAAATAATAATATCTAGTTTTAATTAATGGATACTTACAATTGAATAAAAGGGATAACATATTATGTTCCTGGGTACAACATTTAGTAATGTGAATGGTGTGTTACCTTTGTGTGTGTGTTCAAATGTATTTTCCATAGTTGGCTGTCAAAAAGACTTTCGTTGAATATGTTTTTGAATCTTGTTAGGCTCTATGATTGTTTTGAACTGTGAAATGTGATCAATATAAAATTCTTCCAGTGCTGTGTTTATCTTTGTTTAATCTGATTTCTTTTCCAGCCTCTTGGAAGCAATACAACTATCTTGAGACTCCCATGTAGTAAGAAGCTAAAGCCTCACCACAGACCTTGGCGATAGGATGCCATTCTTTGTGTAAGGAACCTGGAGCAAGAACACTGACTGAGAGAAGGCATCTTAGCATTGAATTCGCTAGCACCAACCACCCAATCCAAAGACAAGTAGAGCAGAAGCAAGCCAGAAAGCTGAGCACTTCCTGAAGCTCTGATCCCCCAAACCAGTAGCAAAATAAATGCTTACTTCATGTTACTCATTTTGAGGGTAGTATTTTAATTATCTAGTGCTGCTCTCCCAGAATCAGCACAAGGGGTTACCGCTCACTGTCAAGTGGTTACCAATTGGGCTGTGATCTGCAAGGTCGGTGGTTTGAGACCACCAGCCATTCCCTGGGGGAAATACTTGACTTTTCGCCTTTCTACTCCTGCAACAGTTTCAGTCTTGGAAGTTAAAGGGGGCAGCTCTACTCTGTCCTACTGAGTTGCTATGATTCAGCATAGACTAGACGGCTGTACGTTATTTGTTTGTTTGTTTGATAGTTTTAACAAGGTTCCTTTTCACCCCACAGCATAGGAAACCAGAAATTCAAGTGTAAGGCATTGATCCTAGGAGAAGCCTTTGTTAAACTCTCAGCTTTGTGGGAAGGACCTTGTCTCTCTTTTCTTCTGCTCTTGGATGATTTTATGTACTCAGCAGCTCGCTTTCTCCATCTTTGCTTCCTGTGCTTGAGTGTTTAATCTCAGTTTTTTCTCAAAAGAGATGGACTCAAGACTTCCCCTACACTAATCCTCCCTTATTAACAAAGAAAATACATTCCCAATAGGATTATAATCATAGGTATAGATTTACCACATGTTTTTTGTGGAGATAAATTTAATCAACACCATTCCATCCTTTAGCTTCTCAAAATAATATCCTGCCACGTGCAAAACACGTCCATCCAAATAACTTCTTCCCCAAAGCCTTAAGTCAACTCCAAATCAAAAATGTATCTTCTGAGTCATCTAAGTCAAATACTGGTAAGACTCTAGGTGTATTCTTTCTTGGGAAAAATTAGTCTGTGCTGTTGTAGAATCTAGAACACAAGTCCACAAGTTATCCAAACTACAATGGTAGGATAGACATGAGGGAGATATGTTTATGACAAATGGGAGAAGATGGAACAAAAGAAGGGATAACAAGCAATAGATGAGTCTAAAAGCTAGCAGAACATGTTAAGATTTGAAAACAATCGTCTGTTTTCTGAGATCATCGAAGTCATGACCACACCCTCTGAAATCTGGGTGTTGGCCACTACTCTGGTTTTGTGTGGAGGCCCCCTGACCCTCGTTTTCTGCTTCAAGACTAGGCTGGAAAATCTACTCCTTGGATTTAGTTAGGTCAATTTTCCTAGTTCAAGGAAGTCACCACACCCTATTGCCTCTGAAAGACCTTCTTCTGCATTTTGGATACGAGAGTCCCACCCCATCAGCTTTGGGTCCCATGTCCCTGGCATATCTTAAAAGCAAATTGATACTCTGAACCAAGTGACAAAGTTCCCACACTTTGAACTCTAGTATGCTGAGTCCTACTTCTGTGATCTAAGAGATTGTGGGCCAATCTATGCTTCTTTACTGGCCTGTTTAATTTCAGTTATATTTCAGAAGTATTGACTCAAGTCTAATTCTCCTTTATTAACATAGCAAAGTTAGCTCGCTTGTAAATGGAATTAGAACTACAGGCTTAAAGGTTATGATTTGCAACACATATTGTTGAGAGGCTTATTTCAACACAGAGAAGTCAGATAATCGATGTAGCTCTCTGGACTAAAGTGTAAGTCTACATGTTTTTAAATATGGCACAATTGACTTCTCATAATTTGAAATGTTCAATAAAATCTTGAAAACAAGTAGAAAAACATTGAAGTTAAAATGAATATCTTCCTCAGATCTTTCCTGCCACCAAATCGATGCTGACTCAAAATGATCCTACAGAGCCCCCTGCCCTTGAGTTAACTAGACTGTCAGTGTTTATGGGGGTACAAAGGCTACTCTTTCTCCCACGGAGCAGCGGGTGATTTAGAACTCAGGATCTTCAAACAAACAAACAAACAACAAAAGAGTTGTCAGTCCACAGATAAATCATGTAAATTACCAATGAATCATTTTATAAAGATATCAATCCAGAAAGCTTCACTAGGAAGGGTTTTTAAATGACCTTGTGGGCTTGTTTTGGCATAAATCCATGGTGTTCAAGGTTGTCTCCAATATTCAAAATTCCTGAGGAAGATGGGTGCACTGTATGGCCATAGTTAATATATTCAGTACAGATTCCTGAGAAATGTCTGTAGGAATTATTTTGAGTGTTTGGATATAGCATTCTAGTGACTACCTAGATATTCACATATCGAGTGCTTGTGAAAATGTATGTCCTAGTAAATGCATTTAAAATTTTATTTTATGGTATGTAATATGTATTCTCTGCTGTTGCTCTTCTTCTTTTATTTTATGTACATATATGTATTATTTGCTTTTGTTCTTCTTGTACAATAGATTATATTTCAACTCATAGCAACTTATGTTTAACAGACAATAACATTGCAAGCCCTAAATCATTCCTACCATTGCAGCTATAGCCTCATTGCTGATGTGGCTGTGTGTGATCATTGAGCTTTGTATCAATGTGCCTGTGCCAGGATTCTTAGTGGTTTTACAGGTAAGACCAAAATCCCCACAATGGCCCCCAAAGAAGCAGCGTGATCAAGGGAGGAAAGGATCTTTTCTTGCTTGGCTCCACAGTCAATGCTCATGGAACCGGCTGTAAGGAGATCGAAAGACATATTGCTTTAGTCACAACCTCTTTAGAGAACTGAAAAGCAAGCATGTGACTTTGAGAAATAACATGTGTCTGACCCAAACCATGGTATTTTCCATGCTTCATATGCATGTGAAAGTTCAATATTAATTAAGGAAGACTGAAGTGGAATTGATTCATTTGAATGGTGGTGCTGGCAAAGAATATTGAAAGTGTCATGGATTGCTAAAAGGACAAACTACCGTATATACTCAAGTATAAGCTGATCTGAATATCAGTTGATGCACCGAATTTTACTACAAAAACTGCATTTAAAAATGTGCTGGAACAGAAGCAATAAAGCCCACATGGAAGAAGCACACCAGCCTGTGTGGCCAAGAGGTGCTGAAGGGATCAGTTATCAGGCATCAAAGAAGAAAAAAAATCGTATCATTTAGTGCTCACCTCCCTGACCTGATCACTGAAAACAAATGGATGCATAAACAAATGTGGCGAAGAAAGCTGATGGTGCCCGGCTATCAAAAGATATAGCATCTGATGTATTAAAGGCTTGAAGGTAAACAAGCAGCCATCTAGCTCAGAAGCAACAAAGCCCACATGGAAGAAGCCCACCAGCCTGTGTGATCACAAGGTGTCAAGGGATCAGGTATCAGGCATCATCAGAACAAAAATCTTACCATAGTGAATGAGTGAGGGTGTTCAGAGTGGAGACCCAAAACCCATTTGTAGGCCACTGGACATCCCCTTACAGAAGGGTCTTGGGGAGAAGACGAGACAGTTCAGGTGCAACGTAGCAACGATCAAAAATACAACTTTCCTCTAGTTCCTAAATGCTTCCTCCACCCCACCCCCACCCCCAACACTGTCATGATCCGAATCCTACCTTGCAACCCTGACTAGACCAGAGGAGGTACACTGGCACAGATGAGAACTGGAAACACAGGGAAGCCAGGGTGGATGATTCCCTCAGGACCAGTGGAGTGAGTGGCGATACTGGGAGGGCATAGGGAAGGTAGGTCAGAAAGCGGGAACCTATTTCAAGGACCTGCACTTGACCTCCTCCCTCAGGGACATACAACAGAAATGTGGGGGAAGAAAGACATGGGACAGAGCCAGATATGACAAAATAATAATTTATAAATTATCAGGGGTTCATGAGGGAGAGGGGAGTGGGGAGGGAGGGGGAAAAAATGAGGACCTGATTCCAGGGGCTTAGGTGGAGAGCAAAAGTTTTGAGACTGATGGGGGCAACGAATATACAAATGTGCTTTACACAATCGATGTATGTATGGATTGAGATGGGTGGTGTATGAATCCCTAATAAAATAATTTTTAAAAAGTAAGATGTGTGGGAAAGTGGGAAGATGCCATTATATTTTAATTCATTTTTTTCTACACTTAAAAAATCCCCTCATATTATACTTAAACTTATTATACACTGTTTAATGGTATTTTTTAAATATTATATGCCATCTATGTAAAAAACAAAGATAGAAAACTGACTGTGGTAGCAATTGTATGATACTGTTTTATGTGATTGATGGAATGTTATGATATATGTAAGAGCTCCCAATAAAATATTTTTAAGTGTGCTGGAAAAACTCGGCTTATACACGAGTATATATGGTCATCTGTCTCAGAAGAAGAGTAGCCATTGTGCTCCTGAGAGGCAGGGACGACAAGGCTTCCTCTTACGTACTCTGTACATGTTGTCCAGAAAGATCAGTCTCTGCAGGGGGACAATATGCTTGGGAAAGTGGAGGGGAAATGAACAAGATGAAGGCCCTCAACATGATGGATTGAAAGCAGAGCGGCAACAATAGACTCATGTACAGGAACAATGGTGAGGATGCCACAGTACTGGGCTCCTTTGTTTTGTTGTGCATAGGGTCCTAATGGCTTGACACTGATGTAAGGGCACCTAACAAAACAGCAACTAGTTCTCCCCGTGATGGACTCTCCAGATAGCTTAGCATTCTTCCAAAGTAAGCGGAAGCTGTGAAGCCCCTTGCTTGCATGCTGGGGCTGGATCCTACATCTGGCTCCTCATCGGGTCTCTGGTTTTTAAAACTTGATCTAGCTGCTTGCTCGATTGGCTTTAGATGCTGAAAGGCAACAGCATCTTGCCATATTACCTCTCGACCCGGGATTTATTATCTGCTGCAGCCACAAGCTTGAACTCAGGCCCACTGATCTTGGGTTCATTAGCCTTATCTCTATTTACATGAGGAGAAGCTTCCAGACGGATAACTGACATGCAGACTTAGAACTTTCACGCTTCTACAACTATGTGGTTCATTTCCTTGATATAAAACCTCTCTCCATGTGTACATGCATATCTCACCCTGGCATTTCTTCTCTAGAGAATCCATTTTAATACATGGTGTAAATCTCTCTTCTTAAGAATCTCCTTCTATTTACTTTCCTGTCTTCCAATATCAAGCATGATATTCTTCCCAGGGAATAGGTCTTCCTTAAACATGAACAAACTATGTGAGATGAAGTTTTACAAGTTTTGCTTCTTGGGAGCTTTCTGGGTATATTATTCTTTTAAGAATACATAAGGCAAAAAAAGAGTACATAAGACAATCAATATTCTTCACCAACACCATAATTCAAACACATTACATTTTTCCTTCGATTGTTGTAGATATTGTCCGGCCTTTGCATGGATATGAGGCGATTGAAAATATCATGGCTTGCTTCAGGTATTCCTTAACAGGCACGACAACATCTTTATTTTTGAACATCTTAAAGAAACATTTGAGACTGATTTGTCCTGTTCCATATGTCTTTTTCACGTAGAGTTACTTGTGGACTCAAAATATATAACTTGCAGTACCAACTGAGAGCATTATCCTTTACCACCAGAACCAACCGAACTTGTTGATCATACGTGCTAAGGACTCTGCTCTGACTCACAGGGAAACTACAAAGAGCAGAAGGAAGCCCATCTCAGGTCTGTCACATCTTCAAAGCTGTTGTTTGCTATGCTTGAGCCCAGTGTTGCAGTCACTACGTTAATCCAACCCAGCTCGGTTCTCCTCTCTTTAGGGACCCTTTTCCAAACATAGTGTATTTTTCCGAATTGTGATCTCTATTGACAACACAGCCAAAGAACAAAAGATGAATTCTCACCAGGTTCACTTCTAGGAAGCATTCTGGCAGTGTAGCCTTCAATACCAGTTTGTTTCTTCTCCTGGTCAACACCAGAATTCAAAGGCTTCAACTCAACAATTTTCCTTATTCGATGTCCAACTTTCACAAGATGACGAGGCAATTGAAATGTCCAGGATGGATCAGGCAAACCTTGACCCTCAAAGGGGAATCTGCTCTTTAACATACTCCACATAGGCCTTGTACAGCAAATTTGCCAAATATGAAAGATTATGTAATATGTTTGATTATTGTGTTCATGACCGTTGATTGTGTATCTAAATAAGATAACTGGCAACTTTAGCATTTTTTCCTTTTATCATGATGTTATCATTTACTGTGGCTGTGAGGTATTTTGTTTTCTTTACATTGAGTTATAATCAATACTGAAAGTTGTAGTTTGGTCTTGATCAGTAAGAACATCTAGGCCTTTTTATTTTCAGCAAGTAAAAGTGTACCATTTTCTTATTACAGGTTGTTAGTGAGGCTTTATCCAATACTAATGTTATGTTCTTCTGCATATAGTTTGGCTTTTCATAGTGTTTGTCTGGAATGGAGGTTGAATAAACAGAGTGAAAGGATGCAACCAGGATGCACTATTTCCTAATTTTAAACCACTCAGCATTCCCCCCACCAACCCCACACCCCCCTTTATTTTCCTGGTTGAAGGACTGCCTCTCAGTATGGAACTCCCCTTCTTCACAAGGTTATCTATAATTTGCTGCGATTCACACACTTGCATATATGTAAATAATCAATAAACACAAGTAAACAATTTTCTTATGTTCTATGCTCTCAACCAAGATCCAGCTGACGTCAGCAATGACATCCCATATGTAGAATTTTCTCTTGAACTCAGTTTGAATTTCAGGTGGGCCCTTCTCAATGACCTACTACGAAGGCTGTGGAATTATCTTCATCAAGTTTTACCTCCATGTGGTAGTAATCATTTTGTTTGATAATTTTCGCAATCTTGTTGGTCACTTTCCTGTGGAATGGGCGTAATTACAGACTCTTCCATTAGGCTGGCCAGCTAGCTGTCATCCAGATTTCTTGGCAGATTAGTGAGAGCTTCCAGTGCTTTCCTCCATTTTTGGAAACATTGCACTTGGCATTCCACCAGTGCCTCGATTATGTATTTATTCCTAATGCTTTCCGTGCTGCTTGTATTTCTTCCTACAAGGTCGTTGGTTGCTTTTGTTTTTTTTTTTATCCTACTATACTACTTCTTGAAATAGTTGAATGCCAATCACTTTTTTTAATGCAATGGTTATTTCTTCCTTTATCATTCAATATTTGACCTTCAGAGGCCCTCAAATTTGAAAGACAAGGTTTGTTTGTGTTCCTTCGGCTTGTTTCAGCCTGAGCGGTGCGGAGTGTGCTCTTCCTTCTCATTATCTAATTCCCATCATGCTTTGCTCTGTCTTCTTCAGCTGCCCTTTGAATTTTTCTGTCCACATCTTGTACTTCATAGTTTCTTCCATTTACTTTGGCTACGATATGTTTCAGGGTAAGTCTCAGAGTTTTTCTAGCATTCATTTTTATTTGTTCTTTCTTTCCTGTCTTTTGTAATGACCTTTGGCTTTCTTCGTGTATTATATTATTGATGTCATCTCACAACCAATTGGTCTTCACTTATTAGTGTTTAACACATCAACTCTCTCTGGACTGGTTTCTAAATTCAGGGATAATATAAGCAAGGTAATATTTTAGCTCTGTTCACTTGTTTTAGTCTTCTTCAGCTTCAAATTGGTTTGTTTTGGCTGATGAAATTGAGTTTCCCCATGGTGTCTCCCAATTGCTGTAGTGAATTTGAATCCTTCCATGTCCTGTGGCATGATCAAGCTGTATTGCTACAGTTTATGTTATTGAGAAAATGTTTTTGCAATAAAGAACGTACTGGTTTTACATGATTTTATCATCTGAGCTCCAATTTCATTTTTATCAGAAAAGTCACAGTTTTAACTGCTGATTTTCCTTTGTGTCTGAATTTCCCATTCCAATTATCAGTAATTTTGGATGCATTTGGACTGCATGCTTGATCAATTTTAGGTGGAAGAGATTTAAATTGATAGAATTATTTTATTTCTTCCTCATTGACTTTAGTGGTTGTGTAAATTTGATGAAAGGTCTTCATTGCAGGGGTATAAATATCCCATCACAGACAACATTTTCCAACAAGAAAACATTAAATACCTCTTTTGTGATAAATGTGATGCCTCTCCTTTTAAATTTGCCATGCTCTGCATAATAACATGATTGTCTATATATCAGGCTATTGTATCTCACTAGTGCTTCTCGTATGGATCGTTATGCATTACATTTCATTTTTATGACTTCCACTTTTCCTAGATTCATACTTAAAACATTCTATGTTCTGATTTTTAATAAGTGTTTGCAACTTTTTCTTCTCATTTTGAGTCATGCCTGGTAACACATTAAGACCCCAAAGTTTGGCTCCTCCCTGTAACTAAGGTCAGCTCTGTTTTGATGGAAAAGCTCCTCCAGTTCTATTTGTGTACTTTCCAACCTTAGTGCTCCATAATCTAACAATGTAGCTGAAAATATTGTACTGTTATTCCTAAGGTTTCCAGTGGTTGATTTTTCAAAACTAGGTCCCCCCCTTCCTCCTTCCTAGTCTGTTCCTAGTCTAGTAGCTTTACGGAAACCTTCCCACCAAGGGTGACCTTATTGGTATTTGAACTACTGGTGTCATGGCTTCTAGAATCAAAGTATAGGCAAGTCAGTAGAGCAAAAAAGGGTGACACACAAGGCTTCATATGACTTATTTTGTCCCTTCCACATTTCAGTTGTCCAAGTCTGTCACTAGTGTACTTTTATCACCCTACTAGAGCCACTGGTAGTACCACTTCTTATGAGAATTTGTTATTTTGACACCAGTGGAAGATGATCTTTGTGATGTTATGTACACATGCAAAAAATACACAACCTTCTTTTCCCTAAATGTGTGCTTTAAAATGTTGAAAGGTTAAGCTTTGCTTTGAATTAAAATTGGGATAAAAACATAAATATATTCAAAATTATGATTGCTGTTATAGATTGATTTTGTCCCCAAAAATCTAAGTTGTAAATCGCGAACTTCGATGTGATGGTGAAAAGGGTGCATAGCTTGGCAGCATGTTTTCTGTCGTGCATAGGGTCACTCTGAGTCAGCAACAACTCAACAGCACCTAATAACAATAACCTACCTGTCACGATAATCTCATTTGGGAAAGGGTTATCTTTGCTATAGTATTTTATAATACTAGTAGAAGGTGTGTCTTCAGGCCATCTCTTTTGAGATACGAAAGAGCAGATTAAGCAGGTAAGCAAACACAAATGCCAAGTGATTTCCAAGAGAAGGAAACTGAAAAGAAGCAAAGATGCTACTCTAGAGCAGCTAGGGGAGAGCTTTGCCTTAGACCACTAAATGAGAACATCCTAAATGGCAAGAATAGAAATGCGTGTTCATTGCAGCCACCTACTGTGATATCTCTGTTGCACCTTCACTAGATAACTAAGACAATTGGAAACATACACTGAAGTATCGCTGATACTTTCTGAAACACAGAGTACGCACACAGAGGATGTTGTGCTTTTGAAAACCGTAGTTTAAAAATATCTCTCTATCAGCTTATTTATGCGAAACCTGTATTAAAAGAGCACCACCACTCATTCCGAAATCCTTTAAGAGACTTTCTAAAGATTAATTTTAATAAGAGGGGGACACATTTTCTTTTAGTCCTGTTAATTTGTAGATGTCTACATGGGACCTCGGATTCTTTCACTAGAACATGCTATCACAGTAGGTGCACAAAAATTATCTGAAAATATGAGAGCCAACGTGGAGATTAGAACACTCTGTCCTTTATAAGGTTAAGAGCTCAGACAACACAAGGAAGTCTGAAGAAATAAGGACTGACCTTTCATTCATGGTGATTATTTTTTAGGTGGGCTGATAAGGAAAACTCTGAAGCAGGTATGCATCAAGATCTATATGTGGTCAGAGGCTCCTGAGATACTCTCTCCTTCATCAGTACACAAAAGACAATCACCTTCAATTCCCCAAAGGCACCTAGAAGTTCCTGGATTTAAGGGTCCCACACAGGTGGCTAAAACATAAAAGATTGACATAAATAATGCCATTTTTTATATTTTAAGGATAAATAAAAATGTATAGATTTAACACGGACTGTTAAGAAACATCTTCTCCTATACATTGTAGAGATAAGATATGCTAAGTTTTACATCTCCCATTTTCTATGTTTTATGATTATCCCAATCTACTGGCATATAAAAATATAAAGTTAAACAATTCTGGGAAATTTGAGCATAAGTCCATAGACTTGTAAGCCTGATCCCATATGATCTGTACCCCCGTAAACTAAAAAATAAAACAGGCTTTCCTCTGTGGTGCTGCCATCTAGGGAGAGGACATCACGTATTAAGCTGAGGCCAGCCCTCCAGTCATATCTGGGAATGAGCTTCTCTGAGCAGGAACATTGTCCTCAAGGATTGCACCCCAGAATGAAATCTACTCATATTCTCTCTTTCCTATGGAGATATAAATAATACTCTCCTCTTGGGTGAGTTGGTGTCTTGACCCCCTATTGCCATTGTTTTCTCCCCCATCCCTCTGTGCGCCTTAAAGCATATGGGGGAAGGGGGTGGGGGCGCAGAAGATGCCTTTCAGCACAGGTGCTTTCTTCATTTGTTTTTGGTGACATTTGAATCAGTCATCATTGGTTTGGTTTATGGAAGAGCATTTGGTCCTCAGCCAGGGAATTATGTGTCATGTGCATTTTTCCTTATTCCTGTTCTGTTATTTGAACTTACCCCAGTAGATTCTTGTCATACTTGACCTTTTGTGCTTAGCTTACTTCACTTAGCATAATATCTGAGTGTCAATAGGAAAAGGTATCAGACTTCAAAAGCAAGAAACCAAATTCATGTGAAGGGGTGGGGATGTAGTGGAGATCCAAATCCCACCTCCAATTTAATTGAACAGCCCCCTCAGAAGAGAAACTCAAGAGAGAAAATAAATTCAGGGTGCAATATAGCACTGATGAACCACATTACTATCTTCTAGTTCTTTAACATTTCCTCCTCTTACTATTATGTCTTATTATTTGTTTTACTTCATTAATCATGTTAGACTTGTGAATTCTCATTTGTGTAATTAACATAGTTCAATATATGTAAGCCAAGATAGATAACCCTTCAGAAATAGTAACAGGAGTAATTGTTCCCTGAGGGAAGGGGAACTGAATGGGGAGGTGGGGTATGTTGTTGAGGTGGGGAAGGGGAGCAGATGACACTGATGACTTTATAACCCAACTTGAGTAAAACGAACAACAGAATTGTATGTAAATGGATATATCTAATGTTGTGAAGAAGTGGCAAAAGAATTTTGAAATAAGGGTTTCTCAGGGGAGAAAATGGGGGAGGGAGGGGATAAAGGGAAGCTGATATCAAGAAGTTCAAGAAGAAAGAAATGTTTTGAAACTGACTGTGGTAACAATTGTACAATACTGCTTGGTGTGATTGCACTATGGAATGTTGTGATATCTGTACAAATTCTCCATAAAAATAAAAATTAAAAACAAACAATTGCTCTTTACTAGTATTCTTTGTTCTTAGCATCCCCTTCCCCACACCCAAGGAAAATGACCCAGTTTTCATCAAAACGTTCTTACAACACATGTCTTATATATTTTCCTGCTTCTACTGGGGAGGCAATATGTATATGTCAAGAAAATGGACTCTAAATATTGTCTGTGCTGAAATCTAGGTTTTAGGACCTTACCAAATGCATGCCGCATTTAGCAATCATTTCAATTCTCTGCGCTTTAGTTAAGGAGTCCTAGAGATACAGAGTTCAGGTGTTTGGCTACTAACAAAAACAGCTAGTTCAAACTCACTAGCTGCGCCATGGAAGATTGATTTGGCAATCTGATCCCCAGAAGAAGATCCCTTAGAAACAACTTTATACTGTTGAATCAGGTCACTATGAGTCATGATCAATTGAGTTGATTGCAACAAAAAACAATTAGTAGTTATGGTTTTTATATTGGGGTTTTTGGGGGGTGCCTTAGTTTTCTAGGAGCCCTGGTTGTGCTGTGGTTACACATTGAGCTTTGATCAGCATGGTCTGCATCTGAAACCACCAACTGCTCCTCAGGAGATAGGTGGGCCTTTTGACTCCCATAATAGTAACCATCTCAGACCCTCACAGGGGCTCACTGTGAGTCAGCAGACTTGATGGCAGTGAGGTTGGCTTGGGGTTAGTTTTCTAACGCTAATGCAATAGCACTAGTTGTATAATCTCCAAGTCTGTCATAAGTATTGATTGTTGTTGTTGTTGTTGTTAGGTGCCATCAAGTCAATTAAGCATAAAATGGATTACTAGATGACTGAATTAAAAATGTTGAATAAATGTTAGTTACTCTTCTCTGCTTATTGTTGGTGTGCTAATATTTTCTCAGTTGACTTTTGTATGAGTTGACCAGTGTGTGAGATGGTGTAACTCTATTAACCCACTGCAATTGAGTTGATTCTGACTCCTAATGACCCTTAGTAGGCTTTAACCTTTATAGCAGCCATCTGTGGTATCATGAACCCTAATGATGATGGGGGGTCAGCATTGGGCTGCTAACCAAAAAGTGGCTCAAACTCTCCAGCTACTCTGTGGGAGAAAGGTAAGCCTAGCTGCCCCTGTAAAGGTATATGAATTCCCAAGCCCTAAATAGGGTTACAAAGAATCAGAATAGATTTAATATCTGTGTGTTTTTTCTTGGCTTTCTTGGAGCTGCTGGTGAGTTTGAACTGGCAACTTCTTTGTTAGCTTCTTAACCACTATGCCGAGGCTGATTATAATAATTCTGCCAACAGTAAATTTAGCTCAGGGTATTTTCCTTGAGTACTTAGCTTTCATTTTCATCAAGTGTATATATATATATATATATATATAATTTCACCCAAAATGTGAAGAAAAAAGAATGTGATATTTAAGCTGTCATCATCAAAATTAATGTTTACATGATAAGAACTTGTCCTTATAAAAATATGATTTGGAACTTTAAAATTCCTAATCTTAAAATAACATTGCCTTGAATTCTACTTCCTAGTACTGTAGTCTATATGATTCACATTTCGGTCTATTGTCACCTTGTAGATTCTGACACCAAAGACCCGATGGTACACAGTAGCACTGCTGCACGGAGTCCAGAGGCTATACATTTTGATGAAAGTAAACAGCAACATCTTTTCCACATGGAGCAGCTGCTGAGTTTCATATGTTGATCTATTGATTAACAGCCCAATACTTAACTTACTGCACCATCGGTTCTAATCATATTTAGGTTTCTGTACATTCTTATACAATTTACATCAGCACAGCTTCCTTGGCTTCCTGAGTACCTAGGTACTTACTATCCTTAGATTCCTGATTCCAGTTCTACAGTACATTTATCTACATACAGAATATAGCGCTTTTGACTCCCACCAAAGCTTCATGCTGTAAACTTACAGAAGCATAAAAGGGGTACGCCCCACCAAAAAAACCCAGAATTTTTTTTCAAAGCTATGCAATTAAAATGAACATTACCTCCAAAGTACTATCCATTATACTTAAGATATTTGTCAAATCTGAGTTTCTGGTCTTGGAAACATTGTTCAAACTCCTCTGTTTGAATGACTGACAGGACCCCCCTTGCTTTTTTTCCCTTCATCTCTTCTACATCATCAAATCGATGTCCTTTCATGTCCCTCTACATTCATGGAAACAAAAAGAAGTCACAAGGAGAAAGGTTAGTTGAGTTTTTTCCCCCCAACAACTGGAACACTGAGATGGCTGTGTGAGCAAATGCAGTGTCGTGTTGACAAAATCAGTTCCCCGTCTGCCACAAATCAGGCCTTTTCTGTCACACGGTCTTATACAAACTTTTCGGAACCTCTAAATAGAAAGCTTGATTAACAGTCTGACCTGGTGGAACGAATTCCCAATGCACTTTCCCCCTCATATCAACAAAACAAAGAGCATCATCTTGATTTTTGATTTCACTTGGTGAGATTTGGGGGTGAGGTGATGATAGTATATTCCACTGGCTGGATTGTTGTTTTGCTTTCAGGTTGTAAGAATATCACACTGTCTCTTCACCAGGAATGACCTTGCAAAAAAGAGTCTGGGTCACTTAGGAGCTGTCCACTCAATGCTCTTTTTCGTGGTCATTTAGAACCAAGGCATAAATTTCACAGTATCCCTTCTCATCCCCAAATCTTCCTTTAATATTTGCTGAATGGGGCTCTAAGGTAGTGCAGATAACTTTTCAATCTCTTCTATGGCCCATTGTCAGTCTTTGAGCACAAGGGCACGAATTTTGTTCACATTTTCATCTGTTCGGGAAGTTGACGGACATCCAGAACAAGGTTTGTCATCACTCGATATTTCACCTTTTTAAAAATGAGACACCACTCATCCACCTGAGGTTTTCCCTTAGCACTGTCCTTCTAAGCTGTGTTCAACATCACTACGGTTTCTGTAGCATTTCCCCCCTGGGCAGGAAAAGAAATTTCACAGCCAAAAGCTGTTTTCTTAAATCGGCCATCACAAAAAACGAGGTTCAAGAAAAACTGTTTTATGAGAAGATTCAGTATGATCAGATAGAACTTTCCCAGGGACACCACTGGGTGCACTAACTCAGAGTGAGATGTCTATCGGGAGAAATGTATCTTTTAAAAGCTCTGCCCAGCAGAGCTGTTTCTGTTTTTTTGGTGGGGTAATCCCTCCTAGTTACATTTTTCCTCTCATGGAGTGGGTAGTGGGCTCAAACCTTTGACTCTTCTCTTGGCCACCATGCCAGTGAGTACTGAGCCCCTAGAGCTTTTGTCCCTCGGAACTACAAGGAGCATGTGCTTCCTATACATATGACTATTCTAGATAGTTCATAGAACATTCGTGGAAAAGCTATGTTTGGATGTGGAAGATGAAAATGGAAGGGTTTATGATCGTGGTTGGGCTGGAAAGAGGCCAATAAGGTATAGAGAGTTCCTGTAACTGGAATCCCTGAGCAGTCAGGAAACAGCTTGGAAAAGCAAGAGGTCTCTGGCTCCCTGCCAAGAATGATGCCAACATGCAAAAGCGGATTTTCGCGAAGAATAAAAAGCTTTAACAAATGGTAGAGTTTCTGTTTTCCTTTTGACAATTTTTACACGTAATCCATAACAATTTTACATGTCATTTAACAGATACTATAGCTAGGATGGAGACCTGGTGTCTTAATGGATTATAAATTGACTGCTAACCACCAGGTGGGAAGTTCGACACCAGGACTCTGTGGGCAAAGATGAAGTTCTCTACTCCTGTAAACCCTGACAGTCTCAGAAAGGCACAGAGCGAGTACTTGCCACACAGGGTCACGATGAGTCTTATCGGACTCAATGTCAGTGAGCTTGTCTGTTGGTTTTCCTTTTTTTTATTGTTCTTTTTTAATATTTTTATTTTTGGAAGTTGGGGGGCATGATTCAACATACACTATTTTGACATATCCTCTGTTTTATTATTAGCATTGGAAGAATCACTCAGAAGAATGAATGAGATGGCATTGAGTTTTATGGAAAAATCATGGGGTCAAATAATTAAAGCAATGTAGATACATATACCAAAATTGATACACATAAATATTTAGATATATTTTTAAAAATTTAAGTATAGTGGTTTTAATTACTATTTTGCATAATTTATGATTATTCAATGTAATAAAATTTTACTGTGTTTAACTAAGTAGGTCCTCCAATGCATGTTAAGGTTTCTATTTGAAGTCCCTTTAAATGTTGCCCATAACAATGTCTTCTATAATATTCATAATCATAATATTTGAAACTATAAAAGAATTAATGGTAATTTTATCAACATAATATAAATTAAGTGAACATTTAGCAATATATTAAATTATTGGAAACATGCTGGTTACTAATATTGAAACAAAAATATTAATGTTCATTTATATCTCCTTTTGAAATCTGGTGAATATTAGATGTAATGTAATATTTTACTTTTAATCATAGCTTCAAATAGCTAATATTTATAGGCTTAGTGAAAGGGCTTAATCCTCATTATGAATTAATGGTCCAGGAAAGTTAATCTTAAGTAATATCCTCAGTCTATTTAAATTAACACACACAATTAAATAACTTTATCTAAATTTTAGAAATTCATCTGACTCTTTTAAAAAGATATAAAAGCAAAACTTTAAAAAGTAACAAATGGATGCTATGAAGAATAATTACATAAATGCTTTCTCGTCCTGAGCGTCTCAAAGGTGGTTTACCGTACTTGGAGCCACACTGCCTGAGTTTAAAGCCCTGAAAATGGGACTTTTCCCTGAAAAGGCTGAGAGCCCTTTTATCATGACAGCCCTGGGCGAGTGCTCTAGTGCCCCTTGCCGCTCTGGCCGGAGTCAGCGTCTCTCGGCCCTAGAGAAGTGGGAAATAATATCGGAACAAAGTGAGTCAGGATACTTAGGATTCACTGTAGCACAGAGAATCGGAACAACAAAAGCACTCTCACTGATGAAATTGGAATTTTTTTTAATTAACACTTCTAATTAGAATTTAACATCTCACTAGCTTCGTATGGGATTTTTCGCTTCCTTAACCTCACGGAAACCTATCTGTTGGCTCTAAATAGGCAGTCACTTACCATGCACCACTTGAGGATTTCAATTAATCCCAAATCCTCCGACTTTGGTTTGTAAACTTGTTCTTTTGCTCCTGTGCCATTCCTTCTGGGTGGAGCGTCCTCGCTGAAAGTTCTCGCAACAGGTGATTCTTGTGCCACTCTCCTGCCTGACTCTGTTTCTCTCTCCAATATCAAGGGGAAACGTTCATAAATGCGACCATGTCAATTGAGGATTATATCTAGTATGCATAAATACTATTACAGGGTCCTTTGTATGTGCAATAGGTGTGAAGAGCTCTTCGCCTGCAGCAAAGAGAAATCTGAGCTTTATTTCACCGAAGTATTTCAAACCATGTCTATAGAGCTCAGCCACTCACCATCCTGTTACCTCAGCTGATATCTGAAATGCAGTTAGCAGGTGCATGCCTTTCGAACACTGGTGATCTTCTCCTATGCTATTCAAAAACTTTAAGAATGGCAAGAAGAGATGACATTAGATGGGCCTGGTTAGAATGGGAGACAAATATGAGGGTGCGGGGATCCTTAAAAGTATAAAAGAGACCAGATTTACTGCTTTACTAGAAAATGGAGGAATTCCTAAAACGATGACCCTTTGTGACTCTTCAGGTCTGGAACTGAATTCACTCGTGTCCTCAATTTCCAGTCAAACACGAAACGGGTCTATAAGGAATGTAATACCATTAGCGAGGAGCCCATACCTTAGAGTAATCAACCATTTGTGATAAATAGGATAGAAACACGTTAGGGGAGAAGGTTGCGGGTAGGCAGGAGAGACAGGGAGGATGTGGGATGGGCCGTGCTGGGATGAGGAGATTGCAATGAAAGAAGTGAAGGAAACTGTGGACGGATTGTTGAATCCATCTAACAACGAAGCTGTTGAAAGCTGACAAACTCCTTTGAAAGTCTTCACAGATTCATTAAAAAAAATGATTATATTCTTGAAAGAAAAAAAATCTAGTTTATTTGTGAGTATTTGTCTAAAGGAGTGAATTATACTTTGGAGTTGCTTGTATAACTAAAAAGCATTTTACTTTAGAAACCTTTCATAAAATCTATTAGAAATTTTCAAAGAGCAGTCACTTTACATAGAAATATTTGGTTCTTTGGCTAAAACTGAAAACCTGACTAAACTCAGTCTTTTTCATAACTGAACATAAAATGTGGAGAATAATAAGAAATTTCAATACTCAAATAAGAGTCTAAAAAGTCATATAGGCTACCTGTTATACTCAATGAAGGATAGAGTAGCAGGGGGCCAGAAAGCTAAGTAATATATAATATTTTTGAAGAATATGACACTGATATGCCATAGCAATTTCTGAGCAGTCCCTGAGCTGGGAAAATATTGTGCTAGAGTACAAATGATTCACATGCCCAGCTGTTAATGGAATGGTTGCAAGTTCAAATTCACCCAGAACAGGTTGGCTAAATTCACCCAGAACATGTTGGCTAAATTCACCCAGAACATGACCTACTTTTGAAAATACAATCATTGAAAACCCTATGGAGATCAATTCTCCTCTGATACACATTGATCACTATGAGTCAGAATCAACCTAACAATCACTGATTTTGGGGGGGGGGGGGCAGCAGGGGCAGGGGCCAGGGTTTATTGTTCTTGTTAGTATCACTGAACCCCATTAAATCCCTATAGAACTGGCCCCAAATCCAAAGGCTTTCCTCCGGGAAACCTCATTATAGGATCAAATGTCTCATTTCTAGATACTCACGTATGTGACTGTTACCGTAATTCCTTTGCAAAGTTGTTGAATCTCAGGAGAGGGAGGTACCATTTTGAGCCTCGTTTAAGCGCGTTGTGAATGGCTTGCCCAAATCTTTTCTTAAGCACTTTTCTGTAAGTGGGTAAGAAATAGATAAATCCTTGGAACAAGTGAGAAAATGCCATCCTTCAGTGGCTAGGAGAGCTCAGGATGAGGGAAAGGGGAAATGGAAAGAGAACCGCAAGAAATCCCTCCTGTTACACGGGTTTGCTCCGACCTGCCCAAGCCACACTCTTCCCATTGAGAGGAGAGGTGGCAAGTACATCAGCAATAGATGAGGTTTAATGGGGATGTCACAGCCCTGCCACTGCGGAGCAGCTCTGAGAACATGGGAGATTTTTTAACATAATAATTATAGCATAATCACTTAAACATAATAATTATAACATCTTTTGTGTAAGGTCTTTCTTCCATGGAGACTTGCCAACATTCATCATCATCACAAGTATTTATTTAGCACCCACATGTGTATAGCTCTGCTGAGCGCTAGTTTTTTCTGTGATAATTTTTATAGCATCTTAAGTGAGTTCGGAAAAAGTTGGAGGAGGAGGAAGTTCAGAAAAGAGAAGGTTAAATTAAAGCCTTAGTTGTTTTAAAACTACTCTTAGCAACTTTTGAGAACAAGGGGTAGAAGGATCCTAGAACCTAAGAAAGACGTTTCCTACTAGAGGATGGCCTAGAAATGAAATAATCCCCTGGCAAACTTTTCTATTTTTCCATAGAGGCCATTCAAGATTTAGTTTTTGTTAAGACCCAAGTTACATAGAGTACTCCCCACTATCAATTATCTGATAAGTTAATGAATGAATGTTTTAAGTAAACATCTCTATATTTCATCCAAGCTCCTAAGTATTATAAAGCAATCTGACAGAGTAAGAACTCCCTTGGTTGGTGTTATTAAATGTTATCTTTGCTAATTTCTTTAGGCTGGCACACTCGCTTCAATTGCAGCAATGCTTTTTAGATCTAAATGAGTTTTGTGTGAAACACTTAACCATTTTCTAAGCATACTTAAATGAAAAAAGCACATTCAGCTGATTCAAGGCAAGTAGGTTGTGGAATTATATAGATCTAGAATTATTTCCACAATTATTTTCACACTACAGCTTCCACATATGTTGAAAAGTCTATTGTAGGATATACAGTATTTTGAAAATTCCAGAAGGACTGGAAAATAAAGTGTAGATATTTTGTAAAATACTTAACCAAATGGTTCACACAAATATAGATGCAAACTGTGCACTTGGAGATTCCCTTTTAGGCCCTCTTCACTTCAGTTTAACATATGTGTCCTACTTTTTTAAAATACCAAAAATATTTGCAAGTATGTTTATTGAAATGTTTCTAAATTCTTTGCAGTAGTCATCTGATTTGCATCCATACATAATTCCCACTTCTTTTGGTGGTCATGGTGACTGTGAGGTGGAGGAACCTAGATAATTATATCTCATGAGTTTCTAACATCTTAAATTTCCAAAGGAAATTAGACCACCCGCACATTTTTTTCTCTTTCAGATGTGCAGCTGAGAAATAATTTTCTAAATCACTAATTTCACTGCATATTAACACATTCGGTCCTGCCAAAAATCTGCCTCTTCCCGTCCTTTCTGAGCTGTGCCAGCCAAACCTCTTCTCCCTGTCTCCCTGGTTCTTTGATCTTTTCTAAACCGGAAAATAAAACAAAACAAAATTCTTTATTCCACTGAAAGATAAGAAAAAATTATGAGTTTAGCTCTTTCGAATCACCACTCTTCTTGAACGGTAAAGGGGAAAAGACAGCACTTAAAACCAATAAAGCAATGCCACAGATTACTATAATGAAGGCCAGTCAAGTATTTCTTTAATATATGTGTGACCAATTTAAAATTTTTATTTGGTAGAATTCAAGTTATTAAAACAGACAGATTCAGATTTGATCCAGCTGTTGTTAGCAGAAAATATTTCTTTAAAACCAAGCCCCAATCACAATAAAATATCCTATAATTTCTTTTAAATATGGTTAACTTATCAGGCTTATGAGCACAATTTCTATAAAATATGATAATAAATGACATGTAACATAATAACCTATAATGAAAACTAGATTTATAAAAATTAGTCTTTCAAAAATTATGTCATTTATTTATTTCCCATGGAAGCAAAATATATGAGACAAATAAATTTCATAGAGCTGTGGAATCCATTGGAAATTGTGTGCAAAAGAAGAATATGAAGTGCTTTACTTGTTAGACTAGAGAAACAAATTCATAGACACTCATATGTGTATAAGAAAGAGCTTTATATACAAGAGCAATTGAATATTGGGAATATATCCCAGCCCAGTCCAGATCAAGTCCCTAAGTCCAATACTAGCCCATATGCCTGATAACAATACATAAAGTCAGACTTGCAAAACACATGCAATGATACTGAATGCAGGAAGATCACAGACCAGTGGGTGGATAGTCTTGTGGATCCAGTGATGGTGGAAGCATCTCAGAGCTGGCGTGGGTCTCCACGTGCATCCTGCAGGTCCAGGGCTCTCATTGCCATCAGCATAGATCCATGCATCTTGTCAGTAGAGAGTTTCCCAAGGAGTGAGCAGAGAAAGAGACAGTGTATCTCCTGCCTCCAAGGAGGAATACAGGAATTCCCAGAAGCCTTTGGAGAAGGCCGGGCCCACATACAGGTTTCATTGGCTATGCAAAGATTGACAGGCCAGAGTCCACCCCTTCAGGCTGAATCTTCAAAATGACACCAGATTATGTAACTACCACAGAAAGTAGTCTAGAAAATCACTTTTTTCATTACTGTTGGTCATATGCTATATAGCCTATGTCAATATCAGACAAAATGATTTTTCTACATATATATATATATATAATAATTTATGTTTCATAGGGAGCAGAGTACAAAGCTGGAAGACAGGGAAGAGTCACAGTTCAAAGTAAAATCGCTGTCAAGGATATGTCCCAGGCTGTTGCACTGATGGTCTCAACTTGCATTCGACACTTTTTTGCTTGCTATTACAGACTAAAATAATCTCTGGGTGATTTAAACCAATAATAAATCTTCCTTTGAATGGTAGAATTTCTAAAATCACATTCTTTCATTCTTGATGATAATGTAGTAGAGATAGGTCACTTAAAACAAAAACACGATACATACCTGGCAGGGGAGATACCATAATCATGAAGACGGTTTTCAGAGGCGAGGCTTCTCCATTGCACTCCGCATGTGCTGACGCCTGCGATTTCCCCAAATGTGGGAAATTCTCCTGCATAATTTGTGGTAGTGGGGGACTGCGTTCATTCTCTCCCCTGAAAAAGAACAATAACACGATTGTAAAATGTATCATGACGTTTTATTTTTAATTATAGGCCCAACAAATGAAACTTGAACATCCCTAGAGACAGTATGGCCTCAAGTCCTGGTTATTTGACTTTAATAGCAAAAGTATACTTCATTTGAGAGTCCAAAGTGCTACAATATAAGCTCATGAATGCAGTGAAATAAGTAATCATGTCAATCATCTGATTGCTTAGCTTAATAAGCTCATGTAATATGTAGATATGATATAAATTTCAAATTTTTAACCTTAGGTTTAGAAAGAAGATTGCATCCAGGCAACACATTCATTTGATTCAATTTCAAAAGATGGTTTTGATGATTGGTTGGTTGGTTTGTAAGAGAGAGGTGTGTGGGCCTGCATGCTTTGCTGTTTCTTGATTTTAATAAAAATATGGCTTTCTAGATTAAAGTCTAAATTAAAGTTTCCCCTAGGTCACTTCCTTTTTGAGTCTCTCGCCTCTCTTTTGGTGGTAGTCAGGGGTCCTTGGTGTTCCTTTGCCTGCAGGTGCATCTTAGCATGTCCTCTGTCTTCCCTTGTGGGATGATGTCTCTGTGTGCATTCTTCTAGATTTATAACTGAGGGGCGATTAGGTTTAGGATTTACCCTACATTTACTGGTCTGATTCCAAGTGACTCATTGATTGATAATGTTATTTTAGATTACATTGTAGAAATAGATTACATTACATTTTATCACATTACCAAAAGTAATCTACTCTATGCAAGGGCAAATGATTTAATCATATTTCACCAATTTATAATGAAAGTACACTGCTGTTTAAGCAAACCACTGGTAACCACTGGCTAGTCAAACTGACACATGAAAGTAACCATCAAATTAAAAATTAAAGGAAACATCCCTACAATCAAGTAAGTTTGGAAACGCTGGTTTAACTCAACTTTTAAAGCAAAGTGAAATAATTTGCTTTATACAGAAGTTCTCATGCCCTTGATGCTTGTGGTTCATTGTGAATCTTCAACTGGAGATTCATCAGGTAGCACTTTCCAAATGTGCTTAATTATGTATGAAACATTCAGTAAATGACACCTAGGAAGTTTATGCTATCTATAATAGCATGTAGGTGTAGCGGCAGTTTTGAGATTTAATTTAGAATCAAATTTCTTTGCAAGTTTGACTAACAAACTTTGAAAGACTCTGATTTTGCATGGAGAAAGACTGGACTTTCAGTGACCATAAACGTCCTAGTCTCATAAACTCACAGGAGCTGCCCTGCCCTGTCCTGTAGAGTTGCTATGAGCTGGCACCAACCCAATGGCAGTGAGTTCTTGTTTGTTCTTGGTTCATCGTTTTCTCCCACTGAAAGACAGTTGAAACAGAGGCTGGAAAGACTCTTGAGAGGAAAGGGTGGGATGAAGTGGGTGTGAAGACAATAGAATGGCCCAAGATCTGTGTGAGATCACGGTTTTCTGACTACGTCCATGCGTTTGGGTTGATGTTCTCAGAGTGAGAAAGAAATGCAGGACTTAAGCAATTGTTTGCATGAGGGACTGAGTTAAACACGAATGTAGCAACATCTCTGCTTTTCTACCCAGGGTGAAAATAAAACAGGTTTCAAGGGAAAAGCATCTATCCATTTTTCTCAAGAAGCAGACTGGTTTCCGCACTATGAAGGAAACAGGGAAATAATTCAACTGTCGCAATTACATGGTCTACTGCAGTGGGAACACCATGTAATGTGCATTGGGCACAAACCAGAGTCTGCTCCCAGTGTGTGCTGGCAGCAGTTCCAATGAAAGGCACAATATGCAGTGCCTTCCTGGACACATATGCCTGCAAGGATCTCCTGGAGGATTTCCCCCCAGATCTTGGAAAAGACGTGTACCAGATCGCTCTGCCCTTACACACCCAGAGAGCATTGCGAACTACTGAAAGTTGTATGTTTGTCTTTGGGAGCTCCTGAGTAGTGCAAACACTTAACACGCTCACCTGCTAGGCAGAAGTGGGACGCTCACGTCTGCTTAGCGGCTCGGAAGAAAGACCTACGTATCTACTTCCAAACCTCAGTCATGGAAAGTCCCACGCAGCAGGGGTCTACTCTGACTTTTGTAAGGCTGCCTTCAGTCAGCATCGATTAGGAGCCTCTGGTTCTGAAAGGACCGTTATTTTCATACGCGCCATGCAGACTGGAGAAGCTTAGGTTTTATGTTTGATTAGGAGTCAACCATTCAACATTCTTTCGTATGTGAGGATCCTAGGCAATTCCACATCATTTCTTTGCATGTATTTCAAAAGATTAATATTTGATTACTAAAACAATGCTTACAATGTGAGGTAGCTAGTTTATTGTACCAACCTGGCTGATAAACACATGTGGGGGTAATTGAAGGTTGTCGAGATAAAGAGCTAGGTGAGCCTCGCCTTTCTAGTTCTCAGGTCTCTTGTTTTGTGATGGTCGGACCGGGGTGCAGCTGCCTTAGCAGTTCACTGTTTCAACTGACAAGGCTCACTTCCTGCAAGTCATCCTTGAGGAGAAGCCACATGGACCTATCCCAATGCAGCCCTGGGTGTTGGAGCAGTCGTATGGAGACCCTTGCTTACGCTGAGATGCTTACACATCCACAGATCCGGCTTTCCTCCTGCAGACGGCATCATTGCACGTGTTTTGTGAGATGGAGGAGGACTTTGTGGATTGGTGTTGGACATATTGGCTAATGTTGGACTTGTGGGCTTGGGCAACACTGGGTTGAGATGTTTTCTGGATGTGCACTTACCCTTTATATAAACTCTCTCTTATATATGTTTCTGTAGATTTGTTACTCTAAAGAACCCAGACTAACACCCAATGGAAGAGGGAGGGAAAAACTTTTCAATTAAAATTAAAAAGTTCCCTTATTTTACCCCATACCTCTCTTGGCATTTGCTGAAGCATACCTTGCTTTGTAATAGAGGGAAAGACAGCAGAGTGCACGCCAGCTGCTCAGTAAGCTACCTGACACCCAGTCTGCTTAGGCTTTAAATGATAATACCCCACGCTAACTGTCAGTACACCCTGCTATATTAGGAGGCAGTTAAGAGCTGGAGTGTCTGCATCAGGGTCCTGATATTTAACTTTATGCATTAAAGAAGCAGTTGACAGAAAGGTCATAAATTCAGCCTGCGGAGGCCTATAACCTGTGCAGAGCACACCGTGCGGGGCTGATGGCATCCTGTGCACTCCCCACCAGTCCAGCGCCAGTGGAAGTGATGGATTGGCCTTTTAGGCGGCCTCACATAGGGATGCTTTCCTGTGAACCGGCCAGTTCTACACAGAGAGACTAAAAGCACGGCCAGTTTGCAGCCTGGCCCCTGCTCGACTCACTAAAAGCTTTAACTATTGCCTCACTGTGCTGCTTCCAGGGTGGCACGCACTCTGCCAAATACTGGAGCTGACCTCCTCGGGCACCAGATGCCCTGTTTCCGTCATCATGCTGGCCGAGGCTGGAGGCCAGTAAACCGTCCAGATTTAGAGAGGGAGTCCCGTGGCGCTGCTTCAGGACCGATTCTACTCCCTTATCACCTCTCAATCCATAATTTCTCCTGACTTTTCTAGTATAAAAGAAAGAGCAGACCTTCATTATTGATATTGGGGGGGGCGGTTTAATTTTGGAGCGGGAGGGAGTGAGAAGCAGAAGAAATTCATGCACATCCATCTCCACATGCTTGTTCTGGGACCCCCACACAAGATAAATGTCTACGTAGACTTGAAGATGAAGACCACACCTCTGACAACCATTAGTGAACGCCGTTTTGCCCTTAGAAGTATGTAGGAGAGAAATTGCCTACAAATGATGGGGTCTGCTCCACTGGAGGTACATTTCTTTCCTAGCTATTGTACATTCTTTTAAAAATGAAACATTATTTGAAATTATCTTACATGGACCAGGTTTCTTTGGCTCGTTTGTTTAGTTTTCTTTTGCCAGAGAAGCTGCCATTAAATCTCTTAATGAAGATTCCCCAATTTTTCTTTTTAAAGCTCCATGTTTCAATGCCTTGTAAGCAAAAAAGAAACTCCCCAGTTCATATTTTCTCTCTTCAGTTTATCTCATCACTCACATGCTATGTCTCCTGTACTGTTCACATGTTTTTGTGTTTTTCATGTTGTATGGAGAGATGAAACCTCACTCCTGGTCTGGCCACTAGCATTGGCCAGCTTCCAGTTCAGAAGGCTCCCTGGGCTCTGCCGTCTATACATCTCAGCTGCCACGGAACCACATCGGTCCTGACAGGTAGAACAGGTAGAACGCAAAGTCCCCACCCCCTCTGAGGACAGTCTTGATCCACCAGACCCCATCCTGACCTCAGCCCATATCGTCTATATGCTTGCTGTTTTAAGATGCCGTATTTTTATGTGGTTTCTTAACTAAAAAAGTTCATTAATTTATTTAATAATCATTCCTACCACAATTTTCTTCAATAGAAAAAAAGATAAAGCACGTTCTGCCTTATTTTTATCATTATAATAAGAAATGACTTTATTTTATGCCAACCTTTGTTGTCCTTAAGTGCCCTTGGTGGTGCTGTGGTTAAAGCACTCGATGCTAGCTATCAGCTTGGTGGTTGGGACACACTTGGCTGTCCTTCAGAAGAAAGTTGTGGTCCTCTGCCTGCAGACGAAGGAAATCTCTGGGCAGTTCTGCCCCCTTCCCTAAGGTTGCCGTGAGTCAGAAGCAACTGGACAGCAGCGAGTTTGTTGTTTCCTTAGCTTCCCATCAAACACTCCACCATCAAACCCATGGTGAAGGAAACTATTCTCCATGGAATCAGGAAAATCTAGGAAATGCGGCCACTGTAAATGCTGATCACTCCTCTGCCCCTTTTCCAGAGGCCTGGTGGCTATGAAGTGAGGTGTGGCGTCAACTGTGGTGTGGGAGAAGACATGGCCATTTGTCTTCCAGTCTTCTGACCAAGAATGCTGCCCTGAAAAGCAGATGCTCCTTTCTCTCAATGGGATTGTATTCATCAGCAGAATGATTGCCCTTGTCCTAGATACTTAATTGGCCATTGTTGAGACAAATTATTTTAATGCATTGTCATATTTCTGTACCCAAATATGGACAGAAACATGATTTATAATAAACTTATGATGCGATATATGTATTTTAAAACATCTAGTGACTGCATTAGTTTAAATAAAAAGTGCATTTTAAGCCAAGTAAACCAACTCACTGCTGTCAAGTTAATGCCAACTCATAGTAATCCTATATCGGCCACCGTAGCATTGTTCAATAGGGCTCCAAGTCTTTATGGAAGCAGACCACAACTTTGTTTTCATGGAGTAGCGTGTAGATATATATAGTAGTACTATATATATATAGTAGGCACCCCATGAGACTCGACTGGAAAACACTCATTAAGGCCAACAAATAGACCTTGAACTATTTATAGACTTTTCAATTTTTTTATTGTTACTTTGTTCTTGCTTTCAGCTGTTGTTATTGTTTTGTTGGTTTTGACTTCCTTTGTTGTTTTGTTTTAGCTTTGCCTAGTTTTTGCATTTATTAATGTATCTGCATGTCTATCTAGGTAAGATCGGCAGGATAAACAATTTGGAGATGAAAAGAATGGGACCAATGGTTCTGGGGGGATATGGGAGAAGGAGAGATGGGAGAAAGGAAGATGTGGGCTACTAACCCAGCAGCAAGGGAACAACAAGTATGCTAAAATCACTGGAAGGAACGTCATAGGATGTCTAGTGGGGACCAAACAAGGGCAATGTAGCAGCAAGGTACTACTAAACCCGAATGAAGGCTGAACATGATTGTGGGACAAGAGGGAAGTAAAAAGGAAATAGAGGAGATAACTGGGAGGCAAAAGACATTTACACAGGCAGAAATACAGGCATGTACATGTGTATATATATATATATATAAAATGAGTAGAGAATAGAAATAAATCTATATATCTATATCTATATCTATATCTATATCTATATCTATATCTATCTATATATATATATATACTAAGAAATAAGGTTGCAGATGGACCTTGGGCCTCAACGTAAGTCCTCCAATAACACAAGAACACTTTGTTCTAACAATCGGCATTCTTTGGGTCTTAACTTCCTGACATTGATTGCTGAAGGCAAAATGGGTGTATAAGCAAATGTGGTGAAGAAAGCTAATGGGGCTTGGCTATCAGAAGATACAATATCTGGGGCCTTGAAGGCTTGTAAATAAAGAAGCAGCCGTCTAGCTCAGAAACAACAAAGACCACATGAAAAAAGCACACCAGTCAGTGTGATCATATGGTAGATCAGGTATTAGACATCTAAGACCCCAAATAAAACCCTATCCCAAGGTGAATTTGAGGGGAGGGGCATGGAGTGAAGATCCAATGCCCATCTGTAGACAATTGGACATCCCCTCACAGAAGGGTCATAGGGAATAGATGAGTCAGTCAGGGTGCAGTATAGCACCGATGAAACACATAACTTTCCTCCAGTTCTTTCGTGCTTCCTCCCCACCTCTATCATGACCTCAATTCTGCCTTAAAAATTGGATTAGACCAGAACATGCACACTGCTACGGACAAGAGCTGGCAGCACAGGGAATCCAAGATGGATAAACCCCTCAGGGTCAACAAAGAGAGTAGAGATACCAGGAGGATTAGGGGAGTGTGTGGGGAGAAACTGGGGATTGATCACAATGATCAATATATAACCCCTTCCAAGGGGGACGAATAACAGAAAAGTGGGTGAGGGGAGACAGAGGACGATTTAAGATATGGAAAAAAAGAATGTATAACTTATCAAGAATTCGTGAGGGCGGACGGGCAAGGGAGAAAGGAGGAAAATGGGTATCTTTTATCAGGGGCTCAAGTGAGAAGAGAATGCTTTGAAAATGATGATGGCTGCATATGTGCAAATGTGCTTGACACATTGGAGGAATGTAAGTCTTGTGATAAGAGATGTAAGAGCCCCTAATAAAAGCATTAAAAACAAAGAGTTTATTTAATCTGTCTGTGGTTTGTCTTTTTTCTAAGTTGTATGACCTCAAAACCCACAGGCAGTTCTACTCTGTCTATAAGGATACTGTGGTTCAGAATTGATTTGATAGCAGTGATTTTTACCAACAATTGTTGTTCACCTTATGCAGAAGTCCATGCAGCACATGGGCCTGATATTCTCTGTGCATGGGTGTCATTGTGTCCTTGACTATTGCAAGTGAACAATCTGTAAAGAAAAGAATGGTACACTAAAACATTAAGTAAAAACATTAAGAATAAAGACTTCCTCTCTCCTCCAGGAAATTGAAAGGAAAATTGAGAGGATAACTCCTAACATTCCAGTGTTGTTGCAGGGTTTCCCAAAATGTACAGAATATGCACTGGACTGCTCAGCCTGCTTTGAGTACCAGCTGAGTACCTGAAGAAAGAGGCGCCATTGATGGATGGGTAACAGCAGCACCTGATCCACATCGTGCTGGCTGCAGTGCTGGGTGGTCTGACTTCGAAGTCACCTCAAAAAATGTTCCATGAAGAGATGGGCTTAGCAGGTAGCAAAAGGTAACTAGCACTTGGGATAGGCAAAATTGGATTCATTAAAAAGAAAAATTATAGAATAATCATCTTCACTTGTGAAAATTATTGTAATAGATGTCATATATATTAAAAACATTATTTGCCTTGTGTAGAATTCAAGGACATCAATTGCATTAATCATTCTATGTCATAATTAAATACCATATGTTATCATTCTTCTGAGTATAATAGTAGGGGTGGGGAACTCAAAACCCTTAATACCAAAACAAAATATTAAAATTCAGTTTTGGTTATTATAGTGACTGCCACACAATACATTTTTTTTCCTAAAATGTGAGATATTTTGAAGAGAATTTGAATATTTTCTGTGCATTTAAATTTTTTATTTCAGATACTTTTAGAGAGAATTACACTTGAGACCAAGTGGTTGGTTTTGATATCCTATTAAAGTTGCATTTACTCAAGTTAACTTGGATGATATTTATATTTAATTAGAAAAATCACTATACGTTTTATAATAATTTATGCTTTTGTGTTTGTATCCAGGTACAGTTATACTGTTTATCCATTATACAATTATGTAAATCCTTCAAATACCGATTTCTATCTTTTATTTTCCTTTCACTGCACTCACGTGAAAAGTGCTGACTTTCCCTCCTAACTATCCACAGCCTCGTGACCCCAGCAGCAATTGTGGAAATGTTGACCTTGTAATTCCACAAGTCTTTTAGGGATGTGCCAGCTTTGGGGTAAGAACCGGCAGCTACAGATCATTCTCACCAACCAAACCTACAATTTTTGCTCCAGGAGTGTTTCAGATAGGTTGAAGGGAAATAATATGATTTTTTAAAATTCTATCCCCTCCCTCATTTCCAGGAATAGCTCCTTTAGAAAAGTCACACCAGTCAAAAGGGTCATCGTTCCTAAGAAACAGTGTGGAGAGGCAGATAATCTACTACAAGATTGGGGAATTACTACAGTTTGATTCCTGTTTTCACTATATGCTTCCTTTGAAGAGATAGGCAGGTGATTTGTCACCTTAAAATTGTTTTCATCTGTAAAGAGAGTAACTTATTTCACTGATGAAAATCAAAGACTTATTAAGGACTGTCCGTATTTTTTTTGTTTGTTTGTTTTAACTTTGGTGGCTTGTATGTTGCTGTGATTCTGGAAGCTTTGCCACAGGTCTTTCAAATACCATCAGGATCACTAAGTGTGGGCAGGTTTCAGCAGAACTCCATAACTAAGATAGGCAAGAAAGAAAGACGTGGTGATTTACTTCCAAAGTTAATAAAAAGCTCTGAAGCATAGAATATTCTCTATGATTCCTGCTAGCATGCTTTCATCATCATTAAAAAGAGATGGTCTTTAGAGAAAGACATTGTGCTGGATAAAGGGGTGGCATTGTTAAAGAAACCAGTAAAGAGATGAATCAAGATAGTGGCTGCAGCAATGGCATCAAGCATATGCATGGCTGTGTCCATAACATGGCAAGGAAGATATTACTTAATTATTCATGGGGTCACCATAAGTCACTATTATTTGCCTATCGGTTTGTTGCACCATGATGGTGTGTGTGTTACTGTGATGATACAAGTTGTGTCGTGGTATTTCAAGTACCAACAGGGTCCTCCATGATGGGCAGGTTTCAGAGTCACTCTCAGGCTAAGACAAACTGGGAAGAAGTAATAAGCAGACCACATCTGAAAAATTATTCACTGAGATGTTATTTGTAGCAATGGCATATTATCTGACATAGTGTGGGGATATGAGCTTATCAGACTTGAAGATAATCAAAATATGATGGGGAAGAGTTATCTTATTAAAGTAAAGTTGACCTTGATGACCTCGATGGAGCAAAGCTATTGGGACCTTCACCTCCTTGAGGGAGTGTGTTAGGTTAGGTTCCCTAGATGAGCAAAAATAGTGATGCTCGTGTATGTTTATATAGAAAAAGGGATGTGTGTCAAGCAATACCTTTAAACAGTTGTAGAACTAGATTTCCTGACTTTGGTTAAAGTCAGGCTTCTCCTGATCCATGGAAGCTGACAAACAGGAAGCAGGATAACAAAGACAGCAGGGGCATATGCTGGTGAATGCAGAGGTCCAAAGTCAGCCGAGTGAATCCACCTTCAGTAGTGCCCTGATGGTTCCTGGGATCTGCAGGCAATACAATAAGAAGCTGAGAGCCCAATAGAGATTCAAATCCATTCTCTCTCTCTCTCTCTCTCTCTCTCTCTCTCTCTCTCTCTCTCTGTCTTACAAAACGGCTTATGACACCGATGATGTGTCACCAGGCTGTGATAGGTTGCACTTTACTCCACCCCTTACCTGGGAGTGTCTAGTTGATATAATCCATGATCCCAAGGAGTATGATCCAAATGAAAGGAAATAGGACAGCTGAAGTTGTCGAAATTGAGTGGATGCATAAATAGCAATATTCTAGGCATTAGTGAGCTAAAATGACGAGTATTGGCTAATCTATATGCGACAATCTTACCATTTATTCTGTCAAGAATGAGAAATTTAAAATTTTCATTGCACACATCTTCAAAAAGGACATTTTAAAAAGCTATCTTGTTGTACAATGCTGTGTATGAAATGATACTATTCAAACATATATAAGGAAACATTGAGTTTTTCAAATTTGCACATCAACTAGTAAAAAAATGTTGAAAAAATTAAAGAATTTTTTAAACTTCTTCAGATTGGAATGGATCAAAATAGAATTAGGATGCATTTGGGATATTTTGATAATCAATTGTACTTGGAATGAGAAACATGGTCACCAAAGAAAGATCAACAGTTGGAAAATGTGACCTTCATGATGTCAACAACATCCTAGGCTGCATGCTAGAATTTTGCAAGTCTAAAGACTTATTCATTGCAAATGTCTTTTATTCAACAACATCAATTGAGGGTATCATTGGATAAAAGACAGAATCCAATTGATTACATCTGTGGGAATATATCATAGAGAAACTCAATATTGCTAGGGAAAAAAGTCAGCAGTTGACTATGAAACAGCTTATCAATTACTCCTATGGAAGTTGAGGTTGAAGGTGAAAAAAATAAAACAAGTCCATAGGAGCTGAAATATGACCTTGAGCATATCCCATCTGATATTATGGCACATCTCAAGAACAGTTTTGATTCAGTGAACACTGATAACTAAGACCTGTGAGATGGCATCAAGAACCTGATCCGTAAAGGAAACATAAAGTCAGTAAACAAACAGGAAAAAAATAAAAGACCAAACTGGATTCCAGGAGAAACTTGGAAACCTGGCTTTGAATGTAAGTAGGGGATCTAAAGCAAATGAGGGGGGTGGGGGAGGATATGAAGCCAATGAGAAGGTATATGCTCAAGAACCTACATGATTGAAGGAAGAAGTCCAAGCTGCTCTGAACAAGTTACTATAACTGATAGATTACTAAATGAAGTGTTTCAACCATCAGGTAGAATACTGCAGGTGTCCACTCATCTATAACAAAAAATTTGTTACCTGGCTTACTTATTTATAGAAATTCACATTTGTGATCTTACAGAATGTGTAAATTATCTAACATTTTATCTATGTGCATGTTAATATCACATGCAAATAAAATGTTGAAAGTAATTAAAAGATGGTTGCAGCAGGACATCTGTAGTAAGCTGCCAGAAGCCCAGGTCGGATCCAGAAATGAGCATGGAATGAGGGATGCCACTGCTGGTGTCAAATGTCTCTTGGATAAAAGCACAGAATACTGTAAAGATGTGTCCTAGTGTTTTATTGACTATGCAAGAGGATTAGACAGCGTGGAACATAACAACTTGTGGATAACACTGCAAAAAGAAGGAAATTCCTGAACACTTAATTGTGCTCATGTCGAAGCTTTACATAAATCAAAAGGCAGGCAGTTGTTGGATCAGACAAATGGCTACGGAGTGGTTTAATCTTAGTAAAGATGAACATTAGTGTTGTATCTATTCCCTATAATATTCAATCTGTGTGCTAAGAAAATCTCAGAGAAGCTAGCCTGTATGACGGAGAGTGGTGGAAGACTGAGGATGGTGGAAGACTCATCAACGACTTGCAATATTTAGATGCTACAAGCATGCTTAGTGGAAATGAAGAGTACTTATTGGTGAAACTCAAAGATTAGGGCCTTTCTTTTCGTTCACACCTCAGTATCTAGAAAGTAAAAATTTTCACAAGTGAACCAGTAAGCAACATCTCAATCAACTGAATAAACCTAGAAAAGAATGAATTGTATAGTATGTCATTTTATTGGAATCCATAATCGTTGTCCATGAAAATCATATTCAAGAAATCAAAGGATCAATTGTGCTGAGTATATCTCCTTTTAAAAACTTCTGCAGCAAAAGAAAGTTTTAAGAGCAAAAATGTCCGTCTGAACTTGACCCACTCCATGATATTTACAATTGCCCCATATGCAGATAAAAGCCGACCAACAAATAAGGAAGACTGGAGATGTTTGATACATTTGGATTATGGGATTAGCAAACAATAGTGAATATATTATAGACTGAAATAAAAATTAACAAATCTGCCCCGAAGTACAAGCAAAATGCTCTTTCTTAAAAGCAAAAATGTTGAGACTTAGTCTCACATACTTTGTGTGTGTTCCCAAGAGGAGCCCGTTCTTCAAGAAGGACATCAGGCTTGGTGAAATCGAGGCTAATTGAAAAAAGGAAAGAGCTCCCATCAACCTGATGAATAGTGACTGCAACAATGACCGTCAAACACGGTAATAGTTATGAGAATGGTGCCATCCGGGGCTCTTGTACACAGGGTTTCATGCTATTGTATTTAAGGTCACTACAAGTCCAAGCTTACTCTTGATCCCTAACAACAACAACCATGGTTGAGCTCAATTCCATGATACCTAGACACTTAACAACATACCAACCTAGAGTGGGTAGCACAGTTCTTAGATAAAAATTAAGTGTGTCAGATATATTGTCACTTTATTACAGTAAAGCCTCTATTATTCTGTCAGAAAGTAAAGACAGGAAGAATTCATAAAAATAAATACTGTGGGTATGTAAGGCTGGTGTTTCAAGCATTATGATTAAAATCTAAACAAAGCAGCAGCAACAACAACAAAAAGGCACAACACAGATTCATGGGTTTTTGTGGTTTTTTTTGCAGTCCTGAGGACTGATTACAGCCTCATGAATCTGTTTTACTTAGTGGCCTAAAGAGGAAGATCAAGGCTGAAATAGTTTGCACGTGCGTAGAAGAGTCATTTATCCAACTCATGTTTTTGTGGCATTCATAGCCAACCTGTATCACTGTGAAGCCCATTTATTAATGGATGGTTTCTTGACCAGTGCCTTTCTTTTTCCTATAATTCTGAATATTGTAGGAGTTTTCTTTGAAATAAATTATTTACAGGCATTTTTGCCTTTGCACCACTCTGGGTCACATCTCATTGATTACTTGCTCCCATGTGCTGGTCAGGGTATACACCGTCTTCATTTCAAAAAGTTTTTAGCTACCCACTGCTCAAGCACTGTTATGTGTAAGAATTTTCTCTCCCTTGTAATTCTCTAAATTGAATTCACTTAACCAGTTGGCCAATTCAGATAACATTTTATTTTATTGAATGCCCTAGACATCAAAATAGTTCCCTTTTATTTGACTTTGTTTAGAACCCCACAATATATAGCCATATTTAGGGAATGGATAAAAGGAAAGTTGGAAATTCTTGTTCAATATAGTTTTCTTCTGCTTCAAGCTAAAGCTTTACTGTGGGTAAACATTATTATTGTGTTCTAATATTATATTTTATTGAAAAGACACCAAATGCCAGAGGCTCATTGTTGAGGCTGGGCAATGGACAGCATTTTGCACTGAAGGAGGATTTGGAAAGAAAGCTGGAGTTGGAACGGGAGAAAATGTCCTTCGAATGAGACCAGGGGTGGGGTGAAGTCCCTCAGAATTCACTGATGCCTTTGTCCAACAAGCTCGGATGATGAACATAGAATCATGTGAACATAGAGAAGGGGGAAAAGAGAAGTGAAGAATGGAATTTTCTGATAGGGTTTACTAAAATGGACAAGAAAAAAAGTACACTGTTCTCTAGGTGGTTTACTATGTAAAAAGGTATTGTCTCAGGTTGTGATTTCTTTTTCAATTTGTGAAAAAAATGATTATTCTATTTGTTTACTATTTCTGCCCTAACAATTTATCACAAAGTTAGTGCCTTAACACAAGCCCACTTATCATCTCACAGTGATGTAAATCAGACATTAAAATCATGCACTTTTCTAGCTACTCTGGGAACAAATCTACTTCCAAGCTCTTGAAAAGTATTCACAAAATTCAATTCTTGTAGCTCTAGTGATAAGGGGCCAGCTTTGTTACTGATGATTAGCTGGGATCCTCTCCCAGGTCTTTAAGGTCACCACATTCTTCCTCATTTTCTCCTTTCCATTTTCAAACTATTTAAGGTACATTAAATATTCCTCATGCTGTGAATCACTCTGACTTTTCCCTTCTACTTCATCACTCTTACATTTAAGAACTCACATGACTTAGATTGGGCGCATATGGATAAGACAGAATGATCTCACTATTTCAAAACCTCCAAGCAGATGTCACAGAAAACAGCACTGGTTCAATAGAGATCAGTGATGGAATGTGACAGTTACAGTCATACTCAGACCTCACAGTAGGAGCCCTGTGATGCTCCTGCCCCCAGGGCAACAATAGAAGTATGGAACAGAAATCACCTGGGCTGGCCCTAGAATTGTGGAAGAGCTTCTACACAACCAATACTGGGACCATATGAACAGAATCAAAGGCAGACTAACCCACGCAGGTGTAGGTCATGAAAGAATAAACTGACTTCTAGAGAACCTACACACGTAGAGAAACAAAGATTGAGAAATAATTCATTTTCTTCCATGCTTTTGATCTCCCACTAATATCTCATAATGGAAAGCCAGTTTTTAAGGGTAGAAATTCATTATAAATAAACATATTCAATAAGGTTTTTCCAGGTAGAGATGCATTTTTTTAGTTCCTTGATTCTTTTCTTTGGACATCACAATCAAAGTAGGATAATCTGGGAAAGAGGATCAAAGGAGAAAGAGAAAGTTATCCAGAAGCGAGAAATCAGAATATGAGGAGCACCCACCCCACAAACAAACAAACAAAGCAAAAAAAAAAAAAAAACAGGAAAAAGCTCGGTCTGCTGGGTGGTGCACTTTCCCCGCTGGGCAAGCATGGGGCAACTCGCTCTGACCTAGTGCACCCAGTGGCATCACATCTCTCTGGTCACAGTGAATTTTTTCATGAAAGCAGTTTCACTGGAACCTCATTTTTTGTGATGGTCAATTTAAGAGAAGAGCATGTGGCTCTGACATTTTGTTTCTTGCTCAGGAAAAATGATGCAGAAACTGCTACGATGTTGAACACAACTTACAAGAACAGAACTATGGGGAAAACTCAGGTGTTTGAGTGGTTTTCTTATTTATTAAAAAGTGAAATGTCGATTGATGAAAACTTCGTCTGGATGTCCGTCAAATTCCCTAATAGACAAAAGTGTTAACTCATAGTGCATTTGGAGTTCGTTCCCCAAGTCAGACTGTTAACCAAACTTTCTGTTCAGAGGTTCTGAAAAGATTATGTAACAGTATGCAACAAAAAAGGCCTGATTTGTGGCAGACAGGGGACTGATTTTGCCACCACAACAATGCACCGGCTGGTGCAGCCATCTCATTGCACCAGTTTTTGGCAAAAAACAGCATGTCTCTCTTGCCCCATACACCTAACCTCACTCGGTGTGACTTCTTTTTGTTTTCTCAAATGAAGAGGGACATGGAAGGACAGCGAGGTGACAGCAACATGTCAAAGAGGTGAAGAAAAAAACGAGGCAGGTGCTGTCAGCCATCCAAACAGATGAGTTTCAAAAATGTTTCCAAGAATGGAATTGCAGATTTGACAAATATTCAGTGCAACAGAGAGTACTTGGAAGGCGATAAGTTTGCTTTATTAAAAACAACAACAAAAAACAAATAATATTGAAATACATAACTGAAAAAAATCCGTTTTTTAGGGGTACCCATTCATATAAGCCAGCAATTTCTTACTTGTAGAAATGACTAGTCCCATCCAGACTATGCCTGCATTTGAGAGCAACTAGGAAAGCTGAAATTCTGTTCCCTTTCTCTCTCTTTTGATTGAAGGCGTACACACTATCAAGGCAGGGAGAACCTACAGGGTCAAGATCCAAAAGATAAAGAAGACCAAGGACACCAGAGCCCATCTCAGAGCTATTACCCTCATCAAAGCAAGTGCCAATGACAAAAACTCAGGGACTACTATGGAGCTACTACTTTTAAATAATTGCTATGGGGCTACTATTTTTAAATAAACATATAAGGCTATGGCAAAATCGTGGACACAATAGCCAGGAAAATGTGGTGCTGTAAATACCTTAGGCTTTAGGTGGAAACATACAGGGAAAATTCCTGGAAATCAAACCAGACCTGAATGACATCTGCACATACGGTGAGGGAAGCCTAGCTGCCAAACATCTCCCGCCAGACTCAGAGAAAACGGATAGGATATTTATTGATGAGGTTATAGGTCTTACAGCCTTCAATATGGATTCCACCTCAACAGAAAGAAATCAAAAATCCTCACCACTGGTCAAATAAGCAGCCTCCTGATCAATGGGACAAGGACTGAAGTCATGGTTATCATGGTACTTGGGTCCACAGTCAACAACCATGGAAGTAGCGCTCAAGAAATCAAGTGGCCTGATGCCTTGGACAAACTGACTGCACAAGACCTTCATAGAGCTTTCAAAAGAGAATGTCACTTTAAGGAATGAAATGCGTGTATCTGATCCAGGATGCTATATTTTTAGTCCACTTATATGTATACAAAAGCAGGGCAATAAAGAAGGATGACTAAAGGAAGTACTTTTGAATTATGGTGTTGGGGAAAAATACTTAACACACCATAGTGTTCCAGAAGAACAAACAATCTGTCTTGGAAGCAGCACATCCCTGCCAGAATGTTCCTTAGAAGCGAGCGTGGTGAGACTGTCTCGTGCACTTTGGACACGTGATCAGGAGAGATCAGTCCTTAGAAAAGGACATAAGGCTTTGTTAAGCAGACGGTCATCAAAAGAGAGCAAGGCCTTGTCTCAGACCCAGAGCCCAAGCTCCATTCAGTCACTGTGAGAGTAGTGCACCCTCCCTCCCCATTTCATCGTCTCCAGTAGTCCCGGGTCTCAGCCATTGATGAGGAAACATATATTATTCTGCAGCCCTTCACCTGCCTTTGTGTAGGAGAGGTGGGGAGTGTGGAAAGGTGTGTTCCCCTCTCTCTTTTTTAGTGCATTCCTGGAAAATTCCTTCCATCGTCATCTTTTCCTTCCTTTCTAGACTCTGACTAGCTAACAGTATGTTTGACTTGTTGAAGACTAAGCAAATGTATTAGTGAGAGATATGAGACAGAGAGCTCCCGGGGGGGGTGGGGGGGTGGGGAGGAAGCATTGGAAGGGGTGGGATATCTTGAAAGGTGATCTCAACAGTCAAACATAATCTCATCGTAAACCTGCAGGCATCAGACCCCTAGGCTCATTCCCAATGCCAAGGTCATCAAACTCAAGACTCTTTTTTTTCTGACCTTTGCAGGTGCAGTCAAAACCCAGAGAGCGTGACTGGTTTATGACTGGAACTGAGAAAGGGGCCAGTCCTGAGATCAGTGTGTTTAGAACTCAGAGATGCGGACAGGCCAAGGAATCCACACCCAATAAAACCCCCTCACATGGTTCATTCTGTGGCAACTCACTACAGTCTCCAGCTGCTGCTGCAGGTGTTTTTCTTTTCTTTCCAAATAAACTTTGTTTGCTGATTGCCAGAAACCAAAGCACAAGACTTTCCAGGAGATGGAGACACAGTGATGGAAACAATGGGCCCAAACATAGCCAGGATTGAAAAGGTGATACCATACTAGGTAATGTTGTAGATAGAGTTGCTGTGAGTTCTAACCAGCTGCTAGGAGGTAGGGTGCCACAGTAGGCTACTCTGTGAGTTGCTAAATGCAAGGTCAGCAGTTCAAAATGACCAGGGACTCTAGGGCCAGCTGCTCCACAGGGAAAAGATGAGACTTTGTACCGCTGTAAAATTTACAGTCTCAAAACACTAGGGTCATTTCTACCCTGTCCTAGAAGGTCGCTGTGAGTCCTAATGGAACTGATGTAGTGGGTTTTGACTGTCATGGTACCTCCTTATAATGTGCATAACAAAAGACTAAATCTATTGTGAAACAACAATTGATACAGTCATATATATGAAAATCATAAAAAGAACTATAAGGCATTAGAAATTCTAAGGAGAAAATGGAAATTATAAAACTTAAAAATGTAAATAAAATTTAAAATTAAGCATATGTGTTGAACAACCAATCCACATAAATGAAGTATCAAATATCTGATAGAAAGATAAAAGGCTAAAGAATAAGAGGGAAAATAACCAAAATTGCATTACAAAATCAAGATAATTTGCCTTCTCTTACCTATAACTTTGGTTCTAAACAACAAGAGAGAGAAAGAAAAAACAGAAAATAGTTCAGAAGTATTTGAAGATAAAATGGATGTGAATTTTTCAGAAATGAATGGGTTTGGAACTCCAAATTCCTAGTACATTATGAAACTACACAGAATGCTAACAAAATCATCTTTCTAAAAGAAATAAACAAGTAAGATAAAGTGTCGTCTATGTTGCACTATAAATGTGATTATGCTCCAACTTTTGGAACTATGAGGAGGTATAACTTTTTTTCAAGCTGCATTTTATTTCAAAGACCTTTCTTCATTTGTTTCCTAGAGATCATTTCACCCACCGCTCTGCTGTGCAGCCATTTTGCTGTCTCGCTCTTCAGGACAGCCTTTCCTCAGGAAGATAAATCCATGGTTTGTTCCCTTTACCAAGTCAGAAGAGCACAGTGCCATAACTTTTGCTATTGGCATCATTCACATCAAAACACATCAAGAAGGCCTCTCTTTGCTAATTATCATAGATTAGCATCTATAATAAGCATACCTAAATTATGAGTGTTAAATTTGATAAAGTCAGCACTTCTTAATCTCCAAATCCGTCTGAATGTGGTGTTCCTGAATGAGGTGAGAGGATGGTATGAGCTTCATGTCACCAGATATGGTCGTTACATAATCTGTTGTCAATTTGTGACTATTATGAGTGAAAGGGTGGAGTTTAGCCTGCCAATTGGGTCACAGTTTGATGACCTCACTTGGAGCCCCTAAGGAAATAAATAACTATCTGGGGTGGGACACACAAACTCCCAGTGAGACATTCAAGAGGAGCCTGATGGAGTTACACTGATGCAGCCAGAGGACTGGAGTTGGAGGAGCCACGTGGAAATCCATGCCAGCGCTGAGATGCTTCTACTGCCACTGAATCCACAAGTCTTTCCACCCACTGGCTTGTGATCTTCCTGCATTTGGCATCATTTCATGTTCTGTCTGAGTCTGAAGAGGAATTTATGGACTGGTATTGGACATTATTGGATAATATCAGACTTATGGACTTGATCTGGACTGGGCTGGGATGTTTTCTCATTATTCAATTGCTCTTGTATATAATGCTTTTTCTTATACATATGTGAGTGTCTCTGAATTTGTTTCTCATGTCTACCCTGACTAACATACCAGATAAAGGTTTCCTTTTGGGTGTACAAAGATCTTTCTTACTTGGCATGCCTTATAATTCAACAATTTAGGTATAATACAATGAGCAAAAAATCAAGCCTGACATCATGTATGAGATGGACATATGGAAATTTTCTTTGATCTTGTAGATGCTGATGTCTGCAAAACCAGCAGCAAAGCTCTCAGTTCTGCTTTGTCATTTTTAGATCTGTGTGCGTGTGTGTGTGTGTGTGTTTGTATAAGTGAGAGAAAAGGCAGCTAGATTTGTGCATAAGTTTACAGAGCAAATTGATTTTACACTCAACAATTCGTATGTTTTGTTTTGTGAAATCTACCGCAATCTTCACAGTATCACAACACTCTCCACACTTCCCTGTAGCTCCCTTTTCCGTCTCGTCCTGCCTTCTGAGGGTTCTCTGTGGGAACATGAATAGTTTGGTTGATTCTCCTAATGAGAGTGTGTCTTCCTGATGTTTTGGTTCACCTTGCAGGTCTCAATTGACAGGCTTAAAGTTATGGGTGTGTTGGAAACTTGAATGGTGTTTAATGGCCATAGTCTCAGGAGTTCCACTGTCTCTATCAGATGAGTAAGTCTGATTTTTAAAAAATTATTTTAGAGGAACTGTGTGGAGGGGTAAGCATTCAAAAGCTAATTTAAAAGTCAGCAGCTCAAAGCCTCCTGTCACTCAAGGGAGGATGTTGATGCTACTTTCCCTTATAAAGATTCAGTCCTAGGAGCTCTATGAGTCAAAATTGACTCGATGGCAGTAGGGTGGCTTTTTCATTGTAAGGGTTTTTGTTTTCCCACATTTTTACTCCACTCTACCCAGATTGTCTATGTATACAGAAAAAGTTGAAATCAAAGTTTCACTATACAATCACTGAAAGAAAACTAGATTAGCTAGACTAATGTGAGATAAAATATGCATTTGTAGAGATACAGAGAAAGAATAAATTGCAATACAATTTTCAACTTACCAGAAACATGTAAGAATTTAAAATTTTCATGTGACTAATTAGAACAGTCTCAGTATACATAAAACAAAATTTTATAAAAGCAAGAAAAAATATATCACAATAAAAAATGTTAAGCCATCTTTATAGGACTGTAGAAAGATGTCATTAAGAATAGAAATTTGACTAATATTTGCATAGTTGAAAAGCATAAATTAATGAAATTACATGGAGTGATGACTCAAAATTTGAGGAAGCATAAAGCCTTTCTAAAAACATCTACTTGCTTGGTCACATTGCAAAATGAAACAAATTGCATAATACTCAAGTATATATATTATATATTATGAACACAGAGAAGTTAAGCAAATGACAAATTGATGATTAGAATATTCCACATATTTGAACATTTAGAGTATGTCAAAGAAGAAATAATGAAAACTATAAAGCATTAGGTTCCACATGAAAATAAAAATCACTACAAACTTGATACAGCTGAAGTCACATTTGTAGAAAAAAAATTTACCATAGAAGATATGCTGAAAATGCCCATCTTGACAACTTAGAATGAGAACTGAAAACTATGCTCTTACAAAGTAAACAAAATATAATTAAGAGCAGAAACATAATAAATATAAAACTATTGTCCCCATATAAAGATTAAGTATTGTCAAAAGTTGATATACTCCTACTTAGAAATCAGACTTAATTGGATGACACTTTAACATAAAGAAACAAAAATCTTTAGAACCAAATCTTTAAGCAACATCATAATAAATGGAGAAGAAATTAATTTAAGAGGGATTTCCTTTTACTCGGATAGAAGTAATGTCCCTGGAAGAACTTCAAATGGCCCAATATATTGGGCAAATCTTCTGCAAATAAAACCAAAAAACTCTTTACAAGGTTAAAGTGCAATGCTCTCTTAGAGGACTTAAGAAGTGCTTTACATAGGCATGATATTTTCTATTATCTCAGAAAATATTACTAAACTTGAGGCACTTGAATTATGGTGCTCATGAAGAGTATTGAATATAACACAGACTGGTAGCAAAAAGAACAAATGTGTCCCGGAAGAGGTATAGCCAGAATGCTCATAAGATGGGAGAGTGATTATATTTCCTTTTGCATACTTTGGACATATTATGTGGTGGGCTAGTCCCTGGAGAAGGATGTCATGCTTGGTAGAAGGTCACCCAAACGTGGAAAGCCCCTCATGGAAATGAACTGACACACTGGCTGCAACAAAGAACTCAAATACGCCTACGAAAGTGGTGATGACACAGGACCAAGGGCTATTGTCTTGTGCCATGATACAGAAGGTCAGATTGGAACTGATGGCTTTACAGCTGAAAACAACACCAAGAGAAGGTGAAGGGAATCGTGCTTTAGTTCAATGTCTGAGGGCCTTCCAAGAGCAAGATCAAGGTCTGACTATAAGGAAGTTTTGTATGACAATCCTATTCACAGCAACCAAGCACATTGTACATGTTTGTTCATGTTGTGTCAAAAAAGTCCCCATGGATATGCTGATGATTTGTAGAATGAACGAAATTTTTAAAAAATGCTTTATGGACCTGAGGAAATCAACCACCATAAAGAAGCCAACGTTTGCTACATCATTCTTTACAGCTTGGTTTAGAAAACTGTATTTTAGAAACATAAGTCTTACCGGTAACAAAAGTCAATGAATGAAGGAAGTCATCTATTCAGTGTGTATTTATTTCAAGTTCATAATAAGAACTTTGATAGCTGTTGGTATGTTATTGGAGTCAGCCATTCATTACGTCCCAGTGCCAGAAAAAACAAATATTTATTTCAAACGACAGAAGGTCTTATTTCAGAGTCTTTGAGACTTAGAGACACATGAATTGACCTTTCTCATTTTTTTCCCTAAAGCTGGTGTTTTCAGAGAAATTTGAGAAATATAGTTACAGCAAAAACCCCTCCCTCTAGAAGAGAAGAGAGAGTTTTCCACAGCAGGAACCTTGATGTGACCTGTGATGAACTGCTGAAATCAGATAGGGAGCCATTTGGGATTGGGAAGAATATGGAATGTGGAGAAAACTCATTAAGAAGCTTGGTGTTGTAACTCTATCTGAAAGAGTTGAGAATAAGATCTTCCACATATTTCAATTCTGAAAGGCATAATTGTATTTCTTTATTTAACACTCCCATTCCTTAAATCAAGGAGAAATTTTCAAAAAGGAAAACCTTAGATGTTATATATTTTTTCATATTTTTCTCAATCACAAGAATAGACAAGCATAGTTATGTGCAAGAAAAGAAAAGTGATGCTATAAATAGATTTCCACAAATATATTGTCTAATTTTATTCAATTTGATAGGTTTATTTGAAAAAGCACCAGGCTTTAGTCTTGTTTCAGGGTCTGTAGTTTAGGTAAAGATCTGAATTTTTTGAGAGCCACCTAAAACAATGGGTCCAAAGTCTAATGACTTTTTTGCTATGTATGTCTTAGATTAGATGAATAAATAATGCAACAGCATGTTCATTGTTTTACCATGGAACACTAACATTGTATTAGTATCATTACCTAGAAGGCAAAATCAAGTTCAAAATAGTCTTAGTAAATGCAAAATTGTCATTCAAAAGCAAACGGAAAGAACACTTAGACCAAAGTATACACACACACACACACACACACACACACACACAGACAGACAATATCATTACATAGGTGGAGGAACTGCTGAATATCTTTAAAATGTATATTAATAAGCATATGATGATTCTTTCCTAAGCAGTGCTAACAAAAAATAATATTATACCTATTCGTGGTGTTCTACAAGAGAAATTTGGAGCCATTAAGCAAAATTTTCTGAATATTTACACTGTATTATGCCAAACAGAAAAACAGCATTCGGACAAACTCCCCTTCTTCCACCATGATGAAAATTTCTTATTACATAATAGTAACATATATAGAACCCTTGCTAGGGCTACAAACAATGCTGAGTGTCTACCACTGTGAAGTGGCTGCTAACAGTCCCAAATCACAGGGGAGGAACGCACACTTACAGTTCATTGGAGACTCACCGAGTCTACTCACTCATCCCAGGCTTCGACTTGGGCAGTGGTCCATATCCTAAGTTACTCTCACTGTTTCTTAATGGTTCCCACCGCTTTACCCTTGCTATACCTTCTCAGGATCTTTAACATATCCACCAAAGCATTTTGAACCTAATGCACATTAGCCTGGACTAGCCAATTGTGAAAAGTGTTTTTATAATAGTTAAGATAGGTTTCTATCATACTCTAGACTCCTTAACCTCTAGCACTTCACAGCAGAATTTTATAGTCAGTTGATTGGTGCAACTCTAGGAAAATATTAGGAGGTAAACGTTATATTACCTGCAGTCTGTCTTAGAAATTTATTGGTTTCTGTTTGCCAATCTGTAGGGAATAATAACAGGAAAAAAATCTCATTTATTGAGGACTTTCTGTGCACTAGATACAATACAGATGTCTTCAATATATTATCTCATTTCAACAACAAATTAACGATTACAGAACTCTTTAAAAAATGAAGAAAATGAGATTTGGGAGATGGATTGCTCAAATCATCTAGCGGATAGGAGAAAGGTATGATTTTTTAGGCCCTTTTAGGTCCATCTAACTACAAGAAAAAAATAGTAGAGCTTGACACAACGGCTGGAGCCAAAGTGGGTGAACAAGTAAATGTGGTGAAGAAAGCTGATGGTGCCCGGCTATCAAAAGAGATAGTGACTGGGGTCTTAAAGGCTTGAAGATAAACAAGCGGCCATCTAGCTCAGAAGCAACAAAGTCCACATGGAAGAACACACCAGCCTGTGTGATCGAGTGGTCCCAAAGGGATCAGTTACCAGGCATCAAAGAACAAAAAATCATATCATTGACTGCACACCTCCATGATAGGATCGCTGAAGACAAATGGGTGCATAAGCAAATGTGGTGAAGAAAGCTGATGGTGCCCGGCTATAAAAAGAGATAGTGTCTGGGGTCTTAAAGGCTTGAAGGTGAACAAGCGGCCATCTAGCTCAGAAGCAAATAAGCCCACATGGAAAAAGCGCACCGGCCAGTGCGATCACGAGGTGCCCAAGGGACCAGGTATAAGGCATCACGCAAAAAAAAAAAAAAGATATAAGTGTGTGTATGTATGTGTATATATGTGTATATGTATATATGTATATATGTATGTATATATGTATATATATATCATATTAAATGAAGGGGGAAGTGCAGAGTGGAGACCCAAGGCCCAAGTGTCGACCAATGGAGATCCCCTCATAGAGGGGTTTAGGAGAGGAGATGGGTTAATTAGGGTGTGAGGTAGTATCGATGAAGAACACAGCTTACCCCCGGATCCTGGATGCTTCCTCCCCCCAACTACCATGATCCGAATTCTACCTTGCAGGGCTGGATAGGACAGAGGCTGTACACTGGTGCATATGAGGGTTGGAGGTACAGGGAATCCAGGGTGGATGATACCTTCAGGACCAAGGGTGTGAGGGACGATGCTGGGAGAGTGGAGGGTGAGTGGGTTGGAAAGGGGGAACTGATTACAAGGATCCACATGTGACCTCTTCCCTGGGAGAGGGACAGCAGAGAAGGGGGGAAGGGAGACTCCGGATAGGGCAAGATATGACAAAACAACGATGTATAAATTACCAAGGGCATATGAGGGAGGGGGGAATGGGGAGGGAGGGGGGAAAAAAAAGAGGACCTGATGCAAGGGGCTTAAGTGGAGAGCAAATGCCTTGAGAATGATTGGGGCAGGGAATGTATGGATGTGCTTTATACAATTGATGTATGTATATGTATGGATTGTGGTAAGAGTTGTATGAGTCCCTAATAAAATGTAAAAGAAGAAAAGAGAAAAAAATGATTAGGGCAAAAACTGTACAGATGTGCTTTATACAATTGATGTATGTATATGTATGAACTGTGAAAAGAATTGTATGAGCCCCAATAAATTGTTAAAATAAAAAATAAAATAAAAAATAATTTAAAAAAAAAGAAAGAAAATTCTAGAAAATACAAAAAAAAAAAATAGTAGAGCTTAATCCAGGATAGGGATTTTAATGAAAGAGCATTCCAGAATACAAATGGTAAACAACACCTTGTAGTTAAAGGAGGATGAACAAAAAGTAAGCATACATTTGTAAAATTAGTAACTACTAAAAATTATTATTTCAAAACAATTTTTGGAGCTAATACAGATATCACATCAAATCATAGTCCAATCAAATCAAACAGTACTGTGCAATTGCTACCACAATCAGTTACAACACATTTTCTTCTTGAACTACTTGATATCAGCTCTCATTAATGTCTCTGCCCTACCCTCCACCCCCAAGGAGACCTTATTCTACGTATTGTCCCTATAGGTTCATCAGTCCTTTATCTCATATAATGTAAAATAGAAAAAATGGAAAAAAATTCAAGAGGGCCACCCACAACGATAAAACACATCAGACATAAACCCCGAAATGGAAGAAAACAACCACAAACAAACACAGAAAATGTAGAAAATTAGAAATGCCTTTTAACTATCTAGGTGTTTTAAAGCAAAAACAAAATTAAAAGCAACTATTAAATTTCTCAATTATATTTACTCTTAGAAGTCTATTTCCTCCCTCCCTCACCAAGAATCCAAAATACTATCTACAAGGTAATCAAAAACGGTATATGTGTTCTGTATTTTAATATTAATTGAAAACAGTAAATCTTTGCCCTGAAATCATAACATGAGTCAGATGATCACACTTCAGAAGTGAGTAGAATAGAATGAAACACAGCTTTAAAAATATCATGACAACTTGTTTAGATATTTCCATTCAAAGTAAGTATATGTGAATTGCATGTAAGTAAACGTGAATTTTAGGTTTTTATCTCCTCAGGTATATTTGTGGTAAAAAAAATTTATTTTGTTGTTGTTGTTAAAGTGCTATGAAGTCAAGTCCAACATAGCAACCTATGTACAATGGAGCAAAACCCTGCCCATGCCCGAGCTGTCCTCACAATGGACCTTATGTTTGAGCCCATTGTTTCGGCTGTGTTGTCAATCCATCTCCTTGTGAACCTTCTTTTCCAGAGCGCCTCTCTGCTTAACCAAGCCTGGAGTTCTCTTCTAGGGAAAGATCTCTCCTGACAACATGTCCAAAAAATGTGAAATACTGGTGACATAGTTTCCAGCATCATATCAACACACAAACCACCAGAATACAACCCACTGACAGACAAGTAGTGGCAGATAATTTTAGGCTTTAGAAAAGTAAATATTTTAAGAGAAAACAAATGTACTTTAAGGGAAACAGATTTGATTGGAACTCTCAGCTTACATATTTCTGTATGCTGTTCAATTAGTAAATATTTTGTGTGCAATGTAAATTTAACCATATAATAGGTATTAATGTACAAAGGAGAGCTACTTACATTTCCATGCATACACATTTTCCATGGACAAATTGCTGCTTAGTTCAAATCTCAAAATAAAATATATGTGTTCTTGACAAAAATTAATAAAAATATAGAATCTAAAATACTATCTACAAGGAAATCTAAAATATGTATGTGTTATATAATTTACTATTAATGTTATCATGAGCATGAGGTTTGGTGTATTTTCTAATAGAAATTCAATACCAAGTTTAAGCTGATATGCAAATAATCATGCTATGAATACACATTGATATGCTTGTATTGATTGCTACTGATTTGAAAAACATATTGAGCACTCTAATACCTGCTTCAATACATTGTCTATATATCTTATAAATGCCTAGTAAGGTTCTATAGAAAAGTTACTCTCGCTTCCTTCCTTCCCTGCGTGTCTTCACAACCCCGCACCCTTCCACCACGCATGGGCATCATTTCTGGTCCCCGCCCAAATTCAGACGTTTCTCCTACAAACCCTGAGCCAAACCCTACTGCCATTAACTCCATTCTAATATGTAGGGACTCCCAGAAGACAGAGCACAGGTGTCCTGATGGTGTAGTGATTACATGTTGCTCTGCTAACTTCAAGAAATTAGATGTTTTCCGGACTTCTGGGAAGATGACAATGGATGACACATACCAGAGGGACTCGGCAGAATCCAGCACAGGAGAGTTGCTAAGAGGGAACTTTAACACAGCTGGAACGAAGGAGGAGCATCATAAAGATAAGTAGGCACAGACCCAGAGTGGTTTGAGGGGCTGGGGGCTTTTGGCTTACCTCAGTAGAAGTCGGCTGGGGCTTGACCTTGGACCGGTCACTGTCTCTGTCAGAGCCAGTACCATTTGGATCCCGTAGGGTGGCTTGACCTCAACAAACCACAGTTTGCTCCCCGTCCCTGCCCCCACCTACCTCAAGGCAGGGACAGGACTCTTGCAGCTCCACAGGTAGGAATCCGGGTTCAGCTACATTGTTGCTTTTGTTTACATGTCTGCTCTCAGTCCCCCCAAGGTCTTTGAGGGCATCCCAGTGGCTTTTTCTTGGCTCAGCTTCCACTTGCCACTGCTGTCTTGGGACAGGGACTAAATCCTTGCAACTCCAAGATTGGGAGTGGGACTCAGCTACATAGTTGCTTTTGTTTCCCTCTCTTCCCTATATTCCTGCTCAGTCTAAAGGATCCTATTGTTTAATTTTTTTCTCCTCTTTGTCCCTTTCCTGTTCTCTCACACTTCACTGCTGACCTAAAGGCAACTCCCCTTGGCCTAGGGAATTTATGCCTGTACCACACCCAGATAGGTGAGCACCACCATATATAGCTAGCCCTAGGCTAAGGAAAGACCTGCTTTCCCTCCAGGGGACACTCTACTCAACTTCTCACCTGGGAAATTCCTGCTTATGTACCTGGGGGCATAAGGCAGCTCTGCCAACACTCATCAATGTTCCAAGGTGTTAAAGGAATCTCTGACCAACCTCCACAACACCAAAGCAGGCAACCCACCAGCCTTCTGGGGCACTCCTCTGATAGGGAAGCCACAGGAGGATAAAGGGGTAGGTTAATCCCATAGTAAAATTAGTTGTAGGCAGTTCAAAGAAGCATTCATGGAAGTCCCCCAGAGAGAGCCACTGCTCTTCAACTCCCTGTAAAATGGTACCTGGCTCCTCTAAAACAACACAACACCAATAGGCATCATCCCCCATGATCTCAATGAAAAAAACAGCAGAAACAAAAGGCAATGGCAGAAGATGTCCTGAACATAACAACATACATAGAAGAAGCATATATTGAGCTGCCACAGAAAGAACTTTTCAGAATGCTGCTTGGAGTTATACAGGATATGAGTGAAATAATACAGAAAAATGATGAAATGATAGAGGAGATAAAAGCCACACACAAAAGGGAAATACAGGAGCTCAGGGAGGAGATTACAAAAACCAGTAGCAGAAACACCAACCTTGAGAACCGAATGGAGGAATCAGAGAACTGGATCAGTGACTTGGAGGACAGCCAAGCAGACTTTAACAAACGTGAACAAAAATTTAATAAGACCATCAGAGAAGCAGAAGAAACCCTAAGAGCTCTTTCTGACACTATGAAGTGGAACAACATTGGAATTATTGGCTTACCAGAGGAAGACACAACAAAGAAGTCATCTACAACAATAATAAGAGAATTATTGGATGAAAACTTCCCCAGCTTAATGAATGAAAACCAGGCAACCATTCAGGAGGCTGAAAGAACATCAACTAGACTGAATCCCAAGAAGATGTCACCAAGGCACATAATAGTTAAACTATCCAACTTTGAGGAAAAGGAGAAAATCATGAGAGCAGCTAGGTAAAAACAAGCAATCACATATAAAGGTTCCCAAATAATAATAGGCTCATACCTATCAGCAGAAGCTATGAAGAAGAGGAGAGAGTGGAGTAGCATATTCCAAAAATTAAAGGAAAACAATGCAAATCCAAGAATACTCTACTCAGCCAAATTACTTATCAAGATAGATGGATATGTCAGTGTCTTCCCAGCCAAGGAAAACCTCAAAAAATACATTAGAAAAAAACCCAGCCCTACAAAAGATCCTTGCCGACCCAGTATGGGCAGAACCACACTCACAATGCATAAATAAGAGACCACCACATAGAACAACCTCACCCAGAGGGAAATAAAGAGAAAACAGACCCCAAGAATGCATTGGCTTAAGGATGAAAAGAAGTCAAGAATGATACACACTAACACACATGCACACACACTAATGAGAAAGTAAAGTAGGAAAACTCCTAACACAAAAGGTATAAGATGATATCCCAGAGTCTGCAGTGGAGATAATAACCCTGAATACCAATGGCCTGAACGTAGGCATTAAAAGATTGAGACTAGCAGGCTGGCTTGTAATCACTCAGTCTGATGCCTACAGGAGACACATCTCAAGGCTACAGAAAAAATAGGCTGAGAATCAAAGGCTGGAGAAAATCATGCCAAGCAAATAGCAATTAAAGAAAAATAGGGGTACCCACCCTAATCTCAGATAAAATTAACCTTAAAGTGAAAACCATACAAAGAGATAAGGAGGGACACTATATAATGCTCAAGGGAATGGTAGAAAAAGAACCACTAAGCATTGTAAACATCTATTACACGGATGAGAGACCCATTGAATACATCAACCAAACACTCCCAAAGATGAAAAAGAAATCACAGCCTCAATTATAGTGGGAGACTTCAACACACCACTCTTTGAGAAAGATAGATCACAGGGAAAGAAACTCACCAAGGAAGTTAGAGATCTAACCATTAAAATTAGATAATTTGACCTAATAGATATTTAAAGAACTTTTAATCCAAATACAAAATTTCACATTTTCATGCCCACATGGCACATATTTGAAGACAAACCACATACTAGGACACAAGGCAAATCAACATAAATTTAAGCACACTGATATACACAGACCTTCCTCTCCGACCACTATGAAATAAGGCTGGAAATCAACAAAAGGAAGATGAAGAAAATAAGAGCAAACAATTTGAGGATGAATAAACGCCACTGAAAAAGGAGTGTGTACTGACACAGATCAGAGATGAAATTAGGAAATTTATGGAAACCAACGACAATGAGAACACAACGTACCAAAATTTATGGGATACAGCAAAGGCAGTTTCAGAGGAACTTTCATAGCAACATATGCGCATCTCAGAAAGAAGAGAGACTGATGATTGATATGCTGGCACAAAATTTAAAACAACTAGAGCAGAGTCAGCAAGTCAATCCTACTAATAACAAAAGAAAAGAAATACTAAAAATCAGGGCTGAGATTCAGGAGAGGGAACAAAAGAAAACTATGGGAAAAATTAATGCTGCTAAAAGTTGGTCCTTTGAAAGGATAAACAGAATCAATAGATGACTGGCAAAACTCCCCAAAGAAAGGAGGGAACAAATTTCAATACGAAGAATAAGGGATGAAAGAGGGGACATTAAAACCGAACCTAATGAAATCAAAGCATCATTACAAAGTTCTATGAAGAATTGTACTCCAATGAATTCAACAACTTGAAAGACACAGACAAATTCTTGGAAAAACAATCCCTCCTTAGACTATCCTCAATGGACGTCAAGAATCTCAACAGATCCATAGCAATAGAAGACATAGACAAGATTATCGAGGGATGACCAACAAAAAACCCCCTGGACCAGATTGATTTACTGGAGAATTCTACCAAGCATTTAGGGAAGAACTAACACCAATCCTACACAAACTCTTCCAGAGCATAGAAAAAGATGGCAGACTCCTGAACTCATTCTATGAGGCTAGTATAGCTGTGATACCAAAACTGGACAAGGATCCCACAAGAATCGAGAACTACAAACCAATATCCCTAATGAACATCAATGCAAAAATCCTTAACAAAATACTAGCCAACAGAATACAAAAGTATTTAAAACAGACAATTCAGCATGACCAAGTGGGATTCATATTAGGGATGCAGGGATGGTTCAACATACGAAAGACCATTAGTATTATTCGTCACATTAACATGCATAACTATAAGAACCACATAATATTGATAGATGCAGAAAAAGCATTCGACAATATCTAACACCAATTCCTGTTTAAGACACTTGAGAAGATAGGAATGGAAGGAAAGTTCCTGAAGACAATACAAGCTTTATATGAAAAACCAACAGCCAATGTGGTATTCAATGGAGAAAAGACTAACATAATCCCACTGAAAAAGGGGACCAGACAAGGATGTCCCTTTTCCTCACTCTTATTTAATATCGTGCTGGAGGTTTTAGTTAACAGTATAAGGCAAAGAAAAGACATCAAAGGTATTTGTCTGGGGACGAAGAGGTGAAACTATAGTTATTTGCAGATGATATGATTTTATATATGGAAAATCCCAAAAGCTCCACAAGAGGTGTAGTGGAAGCAATAGAGGAGTTTGGCATAGTGGCAGGATACAAGAACAACAAGCAGAAGTCCATCAGATTGTTATACACATCAAATAAGGCCACAGAAGAGGAGATTAAAAAGGTGGTACCCTTCACAATGGCCAAACAAATTGAAATATCTAGGGATATACTTGACTAAAAGAACAAAATCTCTGTATGGGGAAAACTACAGACTACTATTACAAGAAACCAAGAGTGACCACAACAAATGGAAGAATATCCCATGCTCTAGGATTGGAAGAATCAATATAGTAAAGATGTCAGTTCTGCCCAAAGCACTATATAAATTTAATGTAATTCTGATACAATTACCCTCATCTTTCTTCAAAGAAATGGAAAAACTGATTACCAACTGCATATGGAGAGGAAAGAAGCCCAGAATTAGTAGAGAACTCCTCAAGAGGAAGGACACAGTGGGAGGTCTTGCTTTACCTGACTTTAGCACATACTATACAGTCAAAATTGTCAAAACCACATGGTATTGGTACAATGAGAGATACTCAGACCAATGGAAAAGAACTGAAAACCCAGAAATTAAATCATCAGCATACAGAAAACTGATCTTTGATAAGGGCCCCAAAAATATCAAATGGGAAGCAGATGCTCTCTTTAACAAGTGCTGCTAGAAAAAATGGATACTTAACTACAGAAAAATGAAGAAAACCCCTTATATCACTCTATGCACAATAAACTCAAGGTGGATCACAGACCTTGAAGTTAACCCCCAAATTATTAGGGCCATCAATGAGGGAATTGGAACCAACTTGAGAACTTTGGCTCTGGGGGTACATAGGCTTTCAGAAATAGGAAAGGACACAAACACAGATGAAGCACAAATTGGTGAATGGGATATACTGAAGATAAATCACGTGTGTACATGGAAAGAATTCACCAAGAGAATAATAAGAGAGTCCACGGACTGGGAAACGTCTTTATCAATGACACATCAGACAAAGGCCTTATGACTAAAATCTACAATACTCTGCTAGCTTTCAAAAAGAAAAAAACGGCCCACTTGAGAGGTGGGCAAAACTTGAACAGAAGTTTCACAGGGGCAGAAATCCAAATGGCCAACAAACATATGAGAAAATGTTCCTGATCTTTAGCCATAAGAGAAATGCACATTAAAACAACAATGACGTTACACCTACACCCTCAAAGGTGGCTCAATTAAAAAGGAGGAGCTGTGGGGAGACAGGAGCTCTTATCCACTGCTCGTGGACTTGTAAGTAAGTACGACCACTATGGAAATTGATCTGGTGATATGTGAAACAGTTGGAAATCGAATTACCATATGAGTTACCATATGATATGACCCAGCAATCCCCCTACAGGACTTATATCCAGAAGAGGTAAGACACAAACCACGGCCACACATCTGTGTTCCAATGTTCATTGTGGCACAGTTCACAAGTGCAAGAAGTTGTAAGCAACCCAAATTTCCATTAACTGATGATTGCATTAAAAAACTGTGGTATATACATACAACGGAGTATTACCCATCGCTAAAAAGCAGTGATGAACATATGAATCATATAGCAGCATGGGAAGAACTGGAGAAAATCATGCTAAGCAAAGTAAGTCAGACACAAAAGGACAAGTACAACATGAGCCCACTGAGGTAGGCATTAAAAAAATGCAAAAGGGGCATAGGGATAAAGCTACTGTATACAAACATTCTTGGGGTGAGGACCATGTAGTATGGCAGGGACCAGATCAAATCCAGGGATGCACATGGTAGACCACTGGGGAGGAGGTGGGGAAAGAGAAATAAAAGGATGAAAATAAGAAGAAATGGGTAGTGGGGCATGGGGCGCTAACCCACCCACTGGGAGGGTATTTTTTATATCCACAGGGAAAGACGACCAGACTTCATCCCAGTGCCCCAGGTGTGAATGCAACATTTTGTTTTGGAGTAGGGAAGCAGTGGAGAGGTCTGGGGGGCTGGCCCCAGTACCAAATACTAAGTGGACACCTGCCTCTCTCCCCAGAATAATTTATTTCAAATGATAGTATTGAATCTGCAGCTCTAGTAGAGGGACACGGGAGCAGTTGAAGGGGGAGTAGGAGAGAGTGGAGCACTTTCTGGCCCACCAAGCCCTGAGGATGATGACCCCTGATTAGAACAGCCAGTTCACAGAGAGGACCATGTGGCCAGTCCCACTATGAGACATGATGCCCCTCACTGCCCTATGACCCTGCGGGGGACAGCACTGGAGACACAGTGTGGAATTGTACCTGATCTGATCCTGCCACCGAGGCAAAGCACTGGGGGAGTGCAGGGGAGGAGCAAGGGAATGGAGCGGCAAGGTCCTTAGGGAATGCTGAAGGTGGACTTTGGGGCCAGGGCATGGTGCCCCAACAGGCTGGACTGGAAAACACTCCTAAAGGCCAACAAACGATCCTTGAACTAACTACAAGCTTTTCTTTCTTGTTGTGCTTTGTTTTGTTCATTGTCAGTGCTTTGTTGTTGTTGTTATTTTGTTGTATATTGTCGCTTGGTTTTGCTCTGTTTTGTTGTTGTGCATGTTATTATCTCCACAGGTCTGTCTAAAGAAGATAGGCTGGATGAACAATCTGGAAGAGAAAACAACGGGACTGACAGTTCTGGGAAGACAAGGGATAGGGGGAGGTGGGGGGAAGGAAGTGGTGTTAACAAACCCAGGGACAAGTGAACAACAAGTGGTCCAAATTGGTGGTGAGGAGGGTGTGGAAGACCTGATAGGGCATGATCAACGGCAATGTAACAAAGATGTATTGCTGAAACCCAGGTGGGGACTGAGCATGATAGTGGAATAGGAGGAAAGTCAAGGTAATAGAGGAAAGAACTGGGAGGCAAAGGGCATTTATAGAAGTCTAGATAAAGACATGTTATACATATGCAAATATATTTTTATATGAGGATGGGGAAATAGATCTATGTGCCTATGTTTATAGGTTTAGTATTAAGGTAGCAGAAGGACATTGGGCCTCCACTCAAGTACTCCCTCAATGCAGAATACATCTATTAAATTGGCATTCTATGATGCTCACCTTCCCTACATAACCGCTGAAGACAAAGCAGGTGAATAAGCAAATGTGGTGAAGAAAGTTGATGGTGCCCTGCTAACAAAAAGATATAGTGTCTGGGGTCTTAAAAGCTTGAGGGTAAACAAGCGGTCATCTAGCTCAGAAGAAACAAAGCCCATATGGAGAACACCCCAGTCTGTGTGATCACGAGGCACAGAAGGGATCAGTTATTATGCATTAAAAAAAAAAAAAAGATCATATTGGGTGCACACCTCCGTGATGTGGTTACTGAAGACAAATGGGTGCATAAGCAAATGTGGTGAAGAAAGCTGATGGTGCCCGGCTATCAAAAGGTATAGCGTCTGGGGTCTTAAAGGCTTGAAGGTAAACAAGTGGACATCTACCTCAGAAGCAACAAAGCCCACATGGAAGTACCACACCAGGTGTTCACGAGGTGTCGAAGGGATCAGAACAAAAAAATCTTACCATAGTGAATGAAGGGGCATGTGTAGAATGGAGACCCAAAGCCCATTTATCAGCCACTGGAGATCCCCTTGCAGAGGGCTGTAGGGGAGGAGATGAGCCAAAGTGCGATGTAGCAATGATAAAAAACTTTCCTCTAGTTCCTAAATGCTTCCTCCTCCCTCACTATCATGATCTGAATTCTACCTTGCAAGTCTGGCTGGACCAGAGGATGTACACTGGTACAGATAGGAACTGGAAACACAGGGAATCCTGGGCGGATGATCCCTTCAGGACCCGTGGTGTGTGACGATACTGGGAGGGTAGAGGGAGAGTGGGTTGGAAAGGGGGAACCTATTACAAGGGTCTACATATGCTCTCCTCCCTGGGGGGCGGACAACAGAAAAGTGCGTGAAGGGAGTTGTTGGACAGGGCAAGATATGTCAAAATCATAATTTATAAATTATCAAGGGCTCATAAGGGAGGGGGGGTGAGGGAGGGGAAAAATGAGGACCTGATGCCAGGGCTTAAGTGGAGAGCAAATGTTTTGAGAGTGATGAGGGCAATGAATGTACAGATGTACTTTACACAATTGATGTATGTATGGATTGTGATAAGAGTTGTATGAGCCCCTAAAGAAACAATTAAAAAAAAGTTACTCTCCAGACATCATAAACTGAGTAAAAAATTTGAATGTTAAGAATTTTAAACAAGATTCAAGGTCACGCTACAGGTATCATCAAAATGCTTGGGACAGTTGGAATTAATATAAAGAAATATCATTGTATTAAAGATGAGGGGATTTAAGAAATGTAGGATAATAAACTATATTTGCTTATGGCTGAGAACTTTTTATTCTCTTCTTTTTCCCTCTGAACATAATAGATACAAGGATCCCAAATCTCTGCCAAATGATTTTGTACTGGCTGGTATCCAAAGGAAAATTGCTTTACTGTTAAATCTCCATGACATAAGTAAGTCTAACAGGAAGACCTGCGAGGTTCCATTTGTTGTTGCATCCTGCAGTTCTGTGTTAAATGCCTCCTAGACTGAGATTTGTAATTCATATTTCCTTTGGCCGGAACATTGGAGTGAGGGGCCAAAATGTATATTGCTTGTACCAGAGGCTCTTGCAAATATGCTGTCAGTTTCTCTTGGAGTCTTGGGCCAGACAGATTGTTAGAGAAGACCTTGTCGCTTGTCCTGGTCATTAGAATGTAGAAACAATCTCTCCTTAGACTGATTCGTTCCATTTTGAAAAATTGCCACAGCAAATCCCCAAGCCTGCCAAGCTGGCAGAGTCTGTGTCAGAAGCTGGAGCCAGGCCAGGGCTCCATGCCGCATTCCAAACCTCTGAGTCAGCATCCAACTCCTTGCCACTCTGTCTTCTCTGTGGGAAAGCATCCCAATGCCAGTGTTAACCAAACACGAAGTTTTATAGATCAACAACGCTTACCTTGTGAATTCCTAACATACAGTGGATAACAGGAGAAAACTGTGAAATCTGGAAAAAATCAGATGGTAGAGAATAGTTCTGTTCAACTTTAGTCTCTCTGCTTTTCGGAGAATTAGAGTGAATTCTGAATACCTTTTTTGGCCTGGGTTGTAAAACACAGGTCCTGACCCCATCTCGTCATTAAAGCTCCCATGGGCTCTTTTGAAAAGACTGAGGGGGATTAACCTTTCTGTTCTGGCTAAATTCCTAATTGGATAGTTGTATTCTGCCTCCCTAAATTATCCTTATAGCTCCAATTGGATATGGAATTTTCATTTCCTGTCATAAATGGTTGCAGGGTGTTACAACATTTCACCTCAAGGATAATGCCAATTAACTTGTTAGTGATAAGAAATTTGTATTTCGATTGTCTTTCTTTTACTCTCCATTTTCCACCGCCAACCTCTCCCTCTCCCAGTGCCACATTCTCTTACTTTGAATGTTTAATATGTGTGCATCTCGTAATCATTCTGGATAAATATGAATGAGTACTCACAGCATCCCTGCATGGGACAGAGCAGAACACCGTATTAACAGTTCCAAGATCAGAAAGTGTTATGGCAGCAACCAGCCTCATCTTTCTTCTAGGAAGTGACTGGTGGGTTTCAACCAACAACCTTGTAGTTAAGAGCCTGGTGCTTAGCCCATAGCACCATCAGGCCTCCTTAAAATATAATAAAGGTGGTAAATAATTGATCAGCATTGGCTGAAAGGATCATCATTCTAAAGAGAGCAAAATCACTTAGTTTGAAAGACAACCATCCAAATTTAGGACCATAAGGATTTGAAGGTAAAGTACTTTGAAAACCATTGCGTGTTGCATGGTTCCCGGGAAAGCTGGGAGTAACAGCACTATGAGCATGCATCCCTGGGGGCCCTTTGTGGAATCTCAGCTCAGTCTTCAGAGAAACACAGGCAAAAGACAAGGCCAAGGGGAAGCTATGTCTGTCCTGATTATGGATGCAGACAGACAACACATGCACTTGATTGGGAACACACGTCACTATCTTCCACAGCATTTATCCTAATTGCAAGTCACTGCCCATAGACTTACCTTTGAGCTGAAAAAAGCAGCAGCCCGGTGTTTATCTTATATTAAGGAAGAAAGTTATCAATCCACTTGTATGCATGATTTGGCCTTCCAAAAATGTCATTGTAAATTAGGAAGGTCTTCTGAGGTCAATTACATTTCTATTTTTTGTAGACTATTCTATTAATATACTTTTATAAGAATAACTGCTATTAAAAGGTCAGCAGTTTGAAACCCTTACCTAAGCGGGAGAAAAACAGGGCTTTATACTCCTGTAAAGAGTTACACTCTTAGAAACTCATAGGCACATGTCTGCCCTGTCCTGTAGGGTCTCTGTTAATCAGCGTTGACTCAATGGTAGGTGTTTTGGTTTTTGATTTGCTTTGTTTTTTGAGGGAGTTATAAGCACAAAGAAGCCCTGGAGGGACAGTGGCCTATACACTGAACTAGTTCAAACCGATCAGGTGCTCCAGGGAGAAAGATGATATTGTCTACCCCATAACAGACTTAACATCTTTGAATCCCAGATTAGTTCTTTCTTGTCAGAAAGGGTTGCTATGAGCTAGAGTTGACTCAATGGCAACAAGTATGTTTTTGTTTTTCTTAAGAATAAAATTATTTTGGAATTTTAACATATGCATTATAGACTAATGCTGCCAACATTGGGATACTGATAGGTATGTTTATAAGAACCAATGTTTTTTTAATGATCCCAGTCTCTAAAGAGTTTGTCCATAATTCTTATGATAAAACTAACAGGAGAGGGGTTGAAATTTAATGCACTTGATAGCTAACCCAAAGATTAGAGGTTCAAATCTACCCAGACGCACCTTGGAAGAAAGACCTGGAAATTTGCTGTCAACAATTAGTCATTGAAAATCCTACAGATCATCCTCTTACTCTGACAAATGAGTTTGAGCCAACTGGATGACAACTGGTTACAGAATAATCCAGTTCATTCCCCCATGAACTAACATAGTTATCTTATGGGTCAGATATGATTGGATGTACTATCTACCGAAGCAGGAAGAAAATTGCATGAAAAAGGAAGGAAGGAAGGAAGGAAAGAAGGAAGGAAGGAAAAAGACAGCATAAATAAGCTGAAGTCCATTAGGGTCCAAAGTTGGCTCTGCCTGTGAAAATGTTGAGATTTACCCGAACAATGTGATCCTGAATAATAACAATCCTTTAAGTACCCCCAAACTGCTTCCTGTAAATAATCACCCCTTTAAAACTGTCTTACATACTGTTGCGTGTGTCCCCTTCTTTGTTAATGCAAGGTCAAATTCATACACTATTTGTCTCATAAATGATTGGCTGAACTCTTTCTCTCCTCTACTGGTCAATCAAGACAAAATGCTTACTAACCAAACTTTGGTTGTTTCTTTTCCCTTCCACTAAACTTTGGCTCACACTCAGTCTGAATCAATAAGCTACTCGGGTGGCAGGGATCTTCCCAGAGAACAAACAGGTTTCAGTGTGAATCATCCCACTTAATCCACACTTTTTTTCCCTTCCCTAATTTTTTATTTCTCTGTAAATGGAAAACCTAAAATACTTGCCTAACCCTGGATCAGCTTGCTGGTCTTACAGTCAGAGTGATCTCCTTATTAAAGCAGACTCTTTTTCCTTGGTCCTTTTTCAAGTCTTTTTTAAAAAAATTACTCTAAGTAAAGCTAAGCAATTTATTCTAAGTAAAGTTTCTGTCTATGCAAGTGCAAATATGGTAGAAAAGAAAATTTCTCTCCATTTCAGTATCTCACTTACATTCATTATCTCACCTATATTATAAATTAATTCATCATTTTAGGCAACATGAGACATAACCAATCACTAAAAAAAGTTTAAATAAACAATCACAATGTTTGAAAAGTAAATTTAAAGTGATGCTTTTATAGTGTTAGAGCTCATTTAAATTTGAATCAATATTTATTTGGCTTTCTTGAGATAAAGTAATAGGTTATTTTATAAAACATTGAAAACAATTTGATTTGATTGTCATGAGAAGCCCTGGTAGTGTAATGGGCTACAAGTTGGGATGCTAACCACAAGATCGGCAGAAAATGATGATGACAGCATATGTACAAATAAGGTTGATACAATTGATGTATGGGTTGCTATAAGAGCTGTAAGAGCCCCCAATTAAAAAAATAGTCTCTCCAAAAAAGCAAAAAAATAAGACTTTCTGCCCCTTTATAGATCTAAACTCTCAGAAACTCATGTGGTCAATTCTACTCTTTCCATGGGGGTTCTAACCCCCCATAGCAGGCAGTGTGTTTGGGTTTTGGAGACTGAAGAGCAAAGAGGTCTATCTTGGAAGAAGTACGGTCTTCTTCTAAGTGCAGCTCCGTTTAAGTTAAGGTGGCAAGACTGTACCTCACATATTTTAGATATGTTGTCAGGAGGGACCAGTCCCTTGAGAAGGCCATCATGATTGGTAAAGTAGATGACGGTCATCAAAAGGGAGGAAGACCTTCAATGAAGTGATTTAACAGTTGGCTACAACAATGGGCTCAAACATTACAATAATTATGAGTATGTTTTGAGATAGAGCAACATAGAGTTGAAAATGGCAGCACCTACCCATAATAACAAAGTGAATACTTTGCATTGCACCCTTAGAAAATTAATCTTATTGCACCTTACTTTTTTCTGCTGTTTTTCATCTTGCTTTGTAGGTGTGCCTTTGTATCATTTACATATTTTATAAAATATAAATTCATTTTTATCTATATTGGAATCTTTGACTAAAATAGCAAGCAGCATATAGTTAAGGAACTAAATTTTTCCCAAATTGAAATCGATATTTTAATATTGTTTCTATGGAATTTCTTAATTACTTTTTTAGACAACATCTAACCCAGATTTTGTCTTTTTTGCCTTGCCAGGTATATATGGTATCATGCAAGACAAGACCATATATCTAACTGATATCTGACAGTGCTTGAAAAACATGGCAATGTCTGAAGCAGACACTGTGTGGTAGATGTATAATCATTTGTCAATTTGAGGATTAAGAGTGTAGGGTTGAGTCTAGGCTGTCACTCAGGATATAGCCATGAGATCTCTATGTGGGTATGGCATTCCTCTAAGGATTCTGGGAAATCCTGATTTTCCTCCTTGGAGGTGGGAGACTCTTGGCTCACACCTTGGGAGACAGAACAGCTGACAAGACACATAGGCCCACACTGATGAGCCATGCAGAGACCCCTGCCAGTACTGAGATGTTTCCAATGTCGCTAGAACCATAAGACCTCCCACTCACTGGCCTGTGACCTTCTACATTAGGTGTCGCTGAATGTGTTTCGTGATTCTGAAGAGGACTTTATAGATTGGTATCAGACGTGTGGGCTAATATCAAACGTATGGACTTGTGGGGGCTGGGATTTTTTCTCAGTGTTCAATCGCTCTTGTATATAAACCTCTCCCTTATATACATATGTGTGTCCATGGATTTGTTTCTCTAGTCTCCCCAGACTAACACACATGGTATTTCTATATTTTTTCTTAGACTATGCAACTACACTGAAATGGTTTAGAAACATTTTAGGATCTCAGTTATTGCCAGAATAAATTCAGGAATGGAAACATAAACTTAGCAACATTTTTTTCTTAATTTCCTTCCTTTTCTAATCTTCATACAAACAAAGTATTTTGTACAAATACCTCCCATGATTTTAGGTAGGTACTTATTCATTAAATTTGGATTTAAGAAATAGAAATGCCAAAATAAAAACTAAAAAACATGTACATAGTGTATGTATTTAGAGACAGAAAAAAGAAACGGAATCTTTCTGGTTACATTAGCTAGCTAAATATCTATTCCCTCATCTTAGTGTCCCTATACTTTCTATCCCCAATCACTGCAGAAAACATTCTACATTATATATCAGGAATAGATGGCTTAGGAAACACCCCCTACATATTCAAACACACATTTTCTGTTGTCATTAGATGTTCTCAAATAGATTTTGATTCATAGAAAACCCATGTGACAGAGTGGAATTCCCTTGAGATTTTGCTTGGTTGTAATTTTATGAAAGTAGGTGGCAGTGCTTTTCTTTACAGAGCCAGTGTGTGGGTTCAAAGATGGACCTTCACCAAAGGAGTTGAATGGGTAGCCAATTTCTGGAAAAAAAGAAAAGGTTGAGTTTATTCTCATATCATCAAAATATGTACTATATAACAGTTTGAAAATAATAGAACATCAAAATAGATTTGTTCTTAGTTTCAAGATTTACCTATTACTACATGAATTGGAAGAATTGATTGATGGGGATAGCTGTGAATATACTATGTGAAACCCTAGATAATGACCTGTGAAGTCAATAAAACAGTTGTGTTAAATACTACTGTTTAAACTTAAGTACCCCTTCCCAACTGCTCCCCTGAGTGACCCAATTTACTACCAGACCACTGAATTTTTAATCAATTGTTTTCAAGTATTCAATATTATATCTGTCCCCAAATATTCTCTCTCTCATCCAAATACAATTTTTTCATGCAGATGTATGATAAACAAACTTCTAGGACAATATATTAGTAGTTCTAACTTGTCATAATCTTCTGGACATCTATCTATCTATCTATCTATCTATCTATCTATCTATCTATCTATCTATCCATACATACCCATATAAATATTATCATTTAAAGCCTAAGGCAAGAGTAGTATAGAGAACGCTTTTGAAAGAACCACAAAGCAAAAGCTATTAATTATTTGTGAAGACTTAGTCCCAGTCTTTTGACTCATGTAATGCTTTGCTATGTCCCTTGTATAACATGAAGTCAGATTTGGGACTGCTGCTGCCAGGCAAGTGTCCTTGGTTGACCAGAGAGCAAGGTGATAACAAGGGCAATTAGCAATGCAGACCACCTGCTGCATTGACCACCTGTGCTGAAGTGAAGAACTAAAAATGCTTATATGAAACCATGAATTAAAATAATTTTTTGATGTTAACATCTGCATACTTTTACTGATGTCAGACTAAGATGGCTGGTGACATTAGGACGCTTCCATTTCTGTAAAGAAAGAATGAGTGCAGTATAAACAGCAAAGAGTTACCTGATTCATGGAACTGATTTTACTCACTTATGACTTTTCTGAAAATCTGTTAAATATAAATTCAATGATTAATAAATGCCAAATCTACATTAAAGAAATAAAAATGTTTGATTTCTTAAAGATAGTCAAAGTTTAGGCATGACATGTGCACTGCTATTAAACAAACAGCATAAAATCCATTTCAGGAAAAATTAAGGATTACTACTCACTCCTTAAAAATACAGAAAAGGCTAAATTAATAAGCAAGTGAGAAATATATGCATATATAATTCTATTCAGTTCATGTGAAGCCATTGACAGAAAATAAAGAAGTACGTGGATATTTAGCTGTCACTGGCTTGTTTAAAAATGTTTGTTAGCCAATATAGTATTATGTTCTACCTGTAAGTTTTTTGGTTTATTTTTTCTCACTTGTTTCATATCTATCGTTGGTTAGCAATTATATATCAACATTTACAAACTCTATCACATTTAAATCTAGAGATATAGCTTCGTTTTGTTTTTCAATTTTGCTTAAGCAATATTTCTTAATTCTTTCAATATTGCTTAAGCAATCGTTTTGAAAACTAAATTTTCTTCTATGCCTTTATAAAATTGATGTTTTGTTGGTTTTTGTTAATCGTTTATAAAACTTACTCGGCAAAATCACTAACATAAAGAAAATTGAGTGTGCATAGGGTGAATAAGAGCATTCCAAATGCCTTACACCAGTTAATCCGAATGGACACAGACTGTGCTTGAGAGCAGTTAAAAGGGAACAAAGATGTGAATTTCTGAAAAATACAGTATTTTTGTTGCCGTTAGAAGAAAAATGGTGCAGGGATGGTATGGAGACATTTATTGTGTTTCCTACATTGCAGAGAGGAAATTGTTATGGAGGAGTAAGAGATGTAGAAGGAGAAAATAGAATGAAAGGAAATGAGAACAACAGAAGTGTTACAGTAAGTCCTTCTGGCGCTCAAAGAATAAAAAAAATAGATGCATTGGGAAGAATTAATAAATGAGCACGATGTCGCATATGATTGATGCATTTGAAAGCTTTTCCACCATTCTCTCAGCCAGGTCAAAGAAAATCCGAATTGTCTGGTGGTGTCTCTGGCTCTCGGTTCCCCACCCTTCCTAAACACTTCTGACAGAACAACAGCTCAGGGAGCCCATAAAACCACTGCTTTCCGTTACTAAATCCTGTTTTATAAGGTGCAAATGTAATAAAGTACCAGAGCCAACATTCTTTTCTAGTTAGCACAAGCATCAATGCAGGAATTTATAAGACGTGTATTGACGGCATAAATAATTTGTGCGTGTCCATAGAAAGTAGGGAAATAGCATATATCTGGCCAATGAATGATAGACATCTTCAAAAAAATTAAGCCCTGAGCCAAAGGCATTGTTATACAAATATGTGGACAGTACCTGAAGCTTCAAATTAATCCCAGTATATAAGGGCCTGCAATTACCCAGTTTGGATTGCAAGTCTAATAAATACAAAGAACACTGCTTTCTCTTCCGAAGTAAAGAACAAAAAGTTAACACTGGTTATCTTTCAGTGATGCAACCCTGACAAGCTTTTCTTGTTTTCTCAATCTCCGGATGTTCAATCATAAGTCTACAATAAGAATATTAAGCCCATGACTGTCTGTCAGTTTGTCATTCTGTTGTAGTTTGTGCATTGTTGGGGTGATGGAATCTATATTACTCGTATTTCAAGTACCAGTATAGTCATCTAAAGTGAACAGGTTTCAACAAAGATTCCAGAATAAGAGCACACTATGGAATAGAAATAGGATGTCCATTTGAGAGGAATTACCCGCAAATCCTATGGACAGCAGAGAAACATAGTAAGTTACTGAAAATCTCATGAAGAGCAGCAAAATATTACCAGAAATAGTGGCAGAAAATGAGCCCATTAGGTCGGAAGGCATTCAAAATCTGGCTGAGAAAGAGCTGCCTTCTCACGTTAGAGTTGAGCCCATGACTCAGGTAGCATAGCACCTCTGTAGAGAAACCTCCAAGAACTTCCTTTGCTGATGGGGCGCCGCTCAAAATGAAAAGAAACACCGAATACATCATTAATAATCAATCATTATGACGTAATTGGAACTTGAAATGTATGAAGTATGAGCCTAGGAAAATGTTGTCATCAAAATGAAATAGAATGAATAGAGACAAATATGCTAGGCATTAGCGAGCTGAAGTGGACTGATATCGGCCATTCTGCAATTTGCTGTGCTGGATGTGACAGATTCAAGAGGAAGAGCATCCCGATTATCATAATAAAGGGACATTTCAAGATCTATCTTGAAGCACAATGTTTCAAGATAATAAGATAATATTGATCTGACTGTGTGGACCATAAGGAACTAAGGATAACATGGAGAAGAATGGGAAGTCCAAAACACTCCATTGTACTTCCATGGAACCTGCATGTGGACCAAGAGGTAAGTAATGTGAACAGCACAATGGGATACAGTATGATTTAAAATCAAGAAATGCATGCATCAGGGTCTTATCCTTTCACCATAATGCTGGGAATATAATAAAAGAATCTGAAGTACATGAAAAAGAATGCACCATCAGGATCAAAGGTAAGGTTATTAACACCCTAAAATATGCAGAGACTATAACCATGCGTGCTGGAAGTGAGGACGATTTGGTGCACTTGTTAATGAAGAGCAAAGATTGCGTCCTTCAGTATGGATTACAACTCAATGTAAAGAAAACCAAAGTTCTCACACCCGGACCAATAGGTCACATCATGATAAATGGAGAAGAGATTGAAGTTTCAAGGATTTTATCTCATTTAGATCCACAATCAATGCTCATGTCACAGCAGTCAAGAAATCATAAAATAAATCGCGTTGGGTAAATGTGCTGCATAAAACCTCTTTAAAGTGTTGAAAAGCAAGGACGCCCATTTTAGGTTGAAGGTAAGTGATGACATTTTCAATCACCTCATATGCATGTACAATTTGGACATTGAATAAGGAAGACTGAAGAAGAATCAATTCATTTGAATTATGATGCTGGCAAAGAATAATGAAAGGTTCATGAACTGCAAAAAAAAAAGTCTGTCCTAAACTTACTTTATATGGTACCACAGTTTCTTATAAGTAGAAACCCATGGTTGTGGGTATCTATATAATTATTACACATTAAGTAGTCTTCTAATGTATTTTTCCTACTCAACGTTTTACTATCGTTGTCACTGTGGTAGTGGCACTTTTATATTCAGAAAGAATCCCACTCCATCCAACTCAAATCCATGAGTCCAGTGCTAGCCAGAAACTCTCAGACTCAGTCAGCAGCCAATCAATGAAACATGGAGGCAAAGAGGGAAGCTGGGAAATCACAGGTCAGTGGGTGCAGTTGTGCAGATCCAAGGTCCATAGGAAAATGGGAAGGCACCGATAGGTCCCAGACTTGCAGGCCAAATGGGTCAGCCACCTCAGACATGAGACGCAGAATCCAGGCGAGCAGAAAGATGAAAACCAGGAAGTTATCAGTGACCCTCTTATGAAAAGGTCACACCCAAGGAAGTATCATCAGGCTGTTACCTTATTGACAGATTGGAGTCCACACCTAATTTCAGAGATGAAATTTCACCTACAATCTAACCACCGAAAGCCACCTATTGTCAACTTGACACTTGAACAAAACTCTTTCACCAAGCATAATCTCCAAAGAAAATAGTAAAATCATCTGTGCCCAGTAAGACAACTAAATCATGTACAACCCAAATATACCATCCTCAGATATAACGTAGATTATAAATAAATCAAACAAAAATATTTGATACCTAACTCTTGCAGATTTGTGAAAAATCATCTATACCTGACTCCTATTGACATCTTCCCCAAACCTTTTTTGCCTGAGGCCCTTAGGAAAAGAGAAAAGTAAGCAGTAGGGATTCTCTCTTGTTCCACTTATTTTATACTAATGACATTAATGAGAGCTTCTAAACCAATCACTTCATGATTTTTTTATCTCCCCATAATGTACACACAATTTCTAAATTGCCCATTTCTGGGTTGTTACCCAGTGCTCTGAGAAGACAAGTTTGTGCTTTGATGTGCACACTCTTCATTCTAGTTGGAAATGTGTGTGTCCTCACCCATAAACAGAGGCAATTCTAGAGCGAGATATCCATGAAAACTGCAAGCAATATGATCCATGAAAATGTTTTTTCTTCATCCAGTCGGGCTGTTCAGCTCAGTCTTAGCCATTCAAAGATAAGTCTAAGGTTACCAGGAGAAAACTGAAATTCACACAGTTCCCTCCACTTCAGACCACTGGTCCCTTCATCTGTCCTCATCAACCATAGCCCCCTGGGGCTAAATCATCCCATAGGCTCCAGTTCCATGCAATTCTTTAACATTCAGATCAGCTTATCTTTCCTCATCTCTCCTCTCTAGTCCCTGTAGACCAAATCTGTGGGCGTCAGTGTCCAGATTCAACCTGCCTCGTCATTGCTCTGCTTCCTCAAGTCCACTAACAAACAAATGCCATCCAGTCAGACTACCAGGCTGTCTGCGGCCCTCTTTAACTTTTAGTCCTAGAGTTTTTCCTCTAATGGGCACAGAATTTTCAAACTTAGGTCTATCCACAGGCAAACTGTTTGCTCAAAATTCAAACAGCCAGTCATTGCATTCTCTTCAGTTTCTCCTTCAATAGTTTCAGGTGGGTTTGCATGTCTTTTTAAGTGCAACTGTCCTGATACTCAAATCATTTTTTGGGGAGTGGGGAGGTGAATGGGGATGGAAGGCTTAGATAAAAAGCTATGTCCCTTGTTCTTCAATGGCTATGCAAATTATAACTACATCTTAAGCAAATATAACTGTAAAATTGATGACAGCAGGCTTAAAAACTCTACCCATATTTTCCAATATTAATGCTTACCACACATCATGTCTATAGCAGTAGATAGGATAAATCAATATAACCCTAACACCGTCAGATCCTAAGCACAATTCTTTTTAAAATACCTAAGTCCAATGTTCTCTTAGACAATTCCATTCATATGCACATGGGTTTCCTTCTGTGACCAGGTGTATCTGACAGATTTGCATTCTATCAGCCATTTTGTCCAATTAGTGTGGCTTTTGCCCTGGAAAATCCAAAACTGGCTTTTCTTCCCTGAACTACAATCTAATAATCATTGCATTCCTTTCTACCCTTTTAGGTAAAAAGAAGCAAAGAAATCTTGTAATAATAAAAAGTTTCACTCGCCTTGCCTTTTCCAGATATCAACAGAGCAAGGCTTCTAGTGGTATTTGACCTCCCCTGGCTCGCCAAAGGAAAAGGAAAATTCAATTCCACCTAATTACCATAAGGTAAAGGGCAGACCTGCCCCCACCCTCTAACCTTATGTTTTATTTTCCTAAAATCCAACTCCTGATACCAAATTCTGCTAGGCTGATTTTTCTAGAGAATCAATAGCAGTGATTGTCATATATGTTTGAGAAATAAATTTATAGCAAAAGAATATCATATAAATTAAGCATCACAGGCAAGTCCAGCTCAAGTCCATAAGAAGCTCTCTGATTCATGCAGCTGTCAGATAGTTCTGAACAATATGCAAGTACCATTCAAAAGTGCAAAGCAGCAGCACTATAGACATTTCTGAGACCTCCTTGAAGAAATCTGGTGATGGGGAATCATTACATTGGGCAGAGTTTTCAGAAATGCAACTGGTTGTTCTTTATTTTTCTTGGAAAGGATCAATGGTCAAATGTGCAACTTATTCATGAGCAGTGACCAATAGTTGGGCAGGATATTCCAGTATATTAAAGGAGCAAAAGTGGAAAATTGATGACAAGGAGGTGTGGAAAATAGGTATGTGTAATAAACCTCTCTGAATGAACAAAAAATGGAAATATGTGTGTCTCTTATACTCACTAAAGGGTTACCTCTGCAGAGAAGAATTTTAGCAATCTAGTATCACTTTCCATCGAAACCAGTCATCCTCTGACCCCAGCCACTCCTGTAATTTTCCAAAGGATCCATAAACAAAGTGTCCACAATGCAAGGATGGAGGTTTGTTGTGGTAAAGGGAGGTGGTAGCCTGTCAATCTTTGTATAGCCCATGAGGCCGCTGTGTGGGCATGGCCTTCTCCTGAGGATTCTGGGAACGCCGGTATTTCCTCCTTGGAGACGAGAGACACTCACTCTCTCAGCTCACTCCCTGAGAGATGCTCTACTGATAAGACAGTTCCCACACCCTGGGAACTGGAGAAGTCACATGGATACCCCTGCCAGCACTGAGATGGTTCTACCACCACTGGATCCACAAGACTTTCCACCCCCTGACCTGGGATCTTCCTGCGTTTAGTGTCATTACATAAGTTTCATGAGTCTGAAGAGACCTTTACAGATTGGTATTGGACATATGGGCTAATATTGGACTTATGGACTTGATCTGAATCGGTGTGGGTTACCAACACATGAATAGGTCCTCAAGAGCAACTTTGTGATTGTGGAAAATAATAGAGGTTGGCAGACAGTGGAGCACGGAGACTCCTCATCCTATGTCAGGACCATGGGAGTGAATGTGTTTTCCAGTGGGTACACATAATGGGGCTTACAGATATTTCAAAAGGCATATACATCATACAGTCAGCATATAATCAATAGGTAATATCATAAGATGGTAACAACAACAGAAAAACAAGCAATGGGGTGAGTCACCATCTTGACCTAGTGTTAATTGACCTTAAATACCCCTAAGGTCTCCCCACAGGTTTGCTACATTTTATGGTGGGTTCTTTATAGAACCTGATTGCTCTAATCTACAGATAACCCTCTGTCATAATGAGTAGCCAGATGCAAGAATGAGACATCTTTTATTGTTGTTCCTTTATGACTTTCCTTAATGGATGGCTATTAAAGGGGCACATTTTTGGCCAGGAGAATTTGTATTTGAAAACATTTTCTAGAACATTAGAGATCTTTCTCAAAATGGGGCTAGTTTTCAATGCCTGTGGTTGCAAGTGTAGAAGTAAAGTCAAATACTCTTTACCAGGTCCTCATTTTACCAGAAAGGTTATGCATGGGCTCAACAACATGGACTTCCATTCACTGAGACCGACTTGGCTGTTACCACTGAGTGCCCAGTCTACCAGTAGCAGAAACCAACACTGAGTCGGTGATATAGGCTAAATTCTGTATATCCATCAGCTGTGGTTTTTGGTTGTTCTTTTTAATCCCTTGTCAGTTTTCCTTGTACTGGTTCATCAGCCTTGGCAGCTACTTAAGTCAGGAAAGGCCTCCAGCTTAATACGTGACCTGCACATTTTATCTTGATTATATTTCCATACTTTATACCTATGTGAGCCACTTTCTTTTTTTTTAATCATTTTATTGGGGGCTCATACAATTCTTATCACAATCCATACATACACCCATTGTGTCAAGCACATTTGTGCATTTGTTGCCATCATCATTCTCAAAACATTGGCATTCTACTTGAGCCCTTAATATCGGCTGCTCATTTTACCCCCTCCCTCCCCACTCTCCCTACCTCATGAACCCTTCATAATTCATAAATTTTTATTATTTTGCCATATGTTACCCTGTCTGATGTCTCCCTTGTCCTCTTCTCTGCTGTCCACCCCCCAGGGAGGACGCTATACTTAGATTCTCGGAATCAGTTACCCTTTCTACCCCACATTCCCTCCACCCTCCAGACATCACCACTCTCACCACTGGTCCTGGATTCCCTGTGTTTCCAGTAGCTATCTGTACCAATATACATCCTCTGGTCTAGCCAGATTTGTAAGGTATAATTGGGATCGTGATAGAGTGGGGAGGAAGCATTTAAGAACTAGAGGAAAGTTATATGTTTTTTCGTTGCTACCCTGCACTCTGACAGGTGAGCCACTCTCTAAATATAAATCTCCTTAGATAGATAGATAGAATATTAAATAAAAAATGGTCCACACAGTTGTAGAGGCAAGGAAGTATATATCTCATTTATTTTGTTTCTGTAGAGAACCCAGCCTAATGCAGTCCCTTAAGATCAGATTGGTATATTATATTTATCTATTTACTTCTTTCTTTCCCTTGCCATTGGAGATGCTGTATATTTCATGACCCTACAATATGTGCAAGCTAGTGCCTGTCATACAGTAGTCAAGAGTGCAATTGTATAAGTATATAGAGGAAAAACTCACATGTATTAATTAATTAATAATTGAATAAATGATTTACTCCCATAATTATTAACACCTTCGAAGTCTTTAAATCATATTTAAATTTTATTTTAGAAAAAAATTAAAATTGAGAAAATATATTATTTTGGTTTTCTAAAATGAAATAAGTAAGCATTGGTATTTATGCATTTTAATAATGCAATTGACTTCTACCTGATTGGAGTGTATGCATATGAAACTGAGGTGTCATACCTGAAGAATTTCCTGTGGTTGCACATATTTACATACCACCAATTACTCCAAACAGAATCTGCCCTTTGCAGTCACTCTTACCTTGCATTCTCTACTGAAGCAGTAATGAGTAAAGTGATCACAGACCATCTTGCTCTGCCTGAAAATATATCTGACCACTTAGCCTTCTACTTAGCAAACATACTCTAATGCTGGGCTTTGTTCTTTTTGCTTGTAGATGTAGAACAGAGTAGCACCGAGACCTTACCCCTAGAGCATATTTTCCAAAGAGGAGCAGGTGACTTCTATGTGATCATTAACAAAGTGAGAAGGACATTTCTGTGCTGGAACTCATTCAGCCTGCAAACCCAGTTGCTGCCTGGTTGGATCAATAGACGATAATGGAGTTGTTGGCTAAAGGATGGGATGAGGTCATGGTGCTCCTCATTAGCTCATCTCAATTTTGCAAATGAGGCTTGGCGTGCTTGCCAGTTTCTTAGCAATTCCATTGTCATTATTACCTATTGAATAGTATTGGGGAAAATGTAGCTGTGCCCAATCCTAATTATCATGATGTCCCTGGTGTTCTTTCTATATATAGGAAACCATGCATATGGTCACAGACAGGAAGGCAAGAGTGTTCAAACTGATAAACTAGATTCAAATCATAGATCTGTCACTTACTGGTTGAGTGGACTGGGAAGTTTCTTAATTTCACTAAGCTGAAACAAATGAACTCTAAAAGCATTGACAAACTCCCTTTTATCCTTTAAGTTAACCTTAAGTGTGATCTTGGGAGAGGTTCCCGGGCCTTCCTCTGGACATTAGTCACTGACTGTGCCTCCTACCCCATTCATGTAATACTTCCTTCATCATTTTATTCTCCAGCTGCCTATATTATTTCATTGTTATTTCGACATGCCCGTGTTTACTCTAGACTCTAAGTCTACTGTAGACTTATACTGTGCAACATTAAATGTTAATCACACAACTAACTGAAGATGTAAATGATACATTCTCTGTTCTAGGAAGAATCAAGAAGCACATTATAGAAAAGAGCTTGAAGACAGATTATAAAGCCAAGATGCTCTATTAGTGAAAATCAGTGCTATTAACCACATTATTTAACCCCTACATTAGTGGAAAAAGTAAAGAAAAATATAAAGAAATACAAAATGCATAATATATTCCCTTTCACATCTGAAAATTTAGAGTCATGATATGTCTCTTCCTTTGTTTAGTTCAGATAATTTAGACATCAATTTTAGACACAAATTAGATGATATTTTCTAAAATTTACATTAATATAAAATTAATATTTACAATGATAATGAGGAGGGAATTCATATGGCTCTTTAAACTTCCCGGACACAATTATTTTATAAGTTCATGTTTTTGGCTTTCAAATTATTTATTTAATAACTTTGGATATCAATCTTCATTTTCTTGATTAGGTTAATTTAAGCTCCATTTACTGATTCCTTTCTTTGAAAAATTAAACATAAAATCTCTTTTCTCTATGCCACCTTCAAATAGTGATTTATTCCTATTATACAATGTTTGATTGTAATCTCCTTATACATGGTAGATCTATCATTTTAAGAATTTTATTTACTAATTTCATTTTTATAGAATTTTGGAATATATTTTGTTTCCATGATGTGAAAGAAAATTAGGACAGAACAACTTTCCTTCTTTCCTCCCTCTTGTATCTGTTTATTTTGAATGCCCAGAAATTCCATGATATAAGTTAAATTTTCATCACCCATGATAGAAGTAGAAAAATAGAGGCTTAGAAAGGTTGACTAACTTGATCAATGTCACAGACTAGTTATAGAAAAAGCCAGATCAACTAACTTATCTGATCTAAATATAAAACTGAAGTCTTCAAATCATCTGACATGTTACTTTTACAATGCTAAAATATCTAGTTATTCCATTTTGATTTCTAAATAACTTTGACATTTCTAACAAATAACTGTCAGCTGCTTCTAAAAAGTTAAGACCAATAAGTGAATTTTTTACTATATTATTAAGAAAGGACCATTATACCTCCAATCACTGTACTTGCATTTAGAAGAACAGCACTGCATTTGTGTTGCCCACATGATAATAATCCACTTGTCAGCTTCATGGAGTCTTCTCCATTCCTTCTTTTGCCTATCTTCATTTTACTTGAAAAAATTTCAAAAACCATCATTTCTTGGAAAACAAATTATTTTGATTTTGGACTTCTCAATGATGGTGGCAAATTATTTAAGTGATTCTTTCACATAGGTGTTGTGATATTAAATGTGATGTATCCTTATAATTTAGATATGATTTTATTCTCACATTCAATTGAGAGTTTGAGTCACGTGACAGTTTTGTGTCAATTTGACTAAGTATTCTCAGTATTTTGTCAGTTAAGACCTATAATCCCCCACCCATGTGTGACCTAATACAATATAATTACGTTCCTAATGCACTGCTGTGAGCAGCCATCAGTTCTAAGAAGATTAGACTGGCATGCGACACACTGAGATCACAGTTCTGATGCAATTAATTGAAAGGCAGTTTCTTTATGGATGCGGCCTGCTTTCAATAAAAGTGGACACTGGGAAAACGTCTGCTTGCTTTTTGCTGACTCTAGATCCAGCATCTTGTTGTTTGACCTCAGGTGCTTGATACTGGAGCCAATGCGCTGCTATGTTACTTGTCAATCCTGAAAGTCAATGGGGCTTGTCATGTGACCTGCTCACCTTGGACTCATTTGCATCTGCAATAACCAACCTGTTGTCTTCTGGCTCATCTTGGCTTCGTCATCCTCCACAGCTACTCACAACCTCTGGCCTAAAATCTAACACACGGCCTTGGAAATGACCTGGATTTGAACTTGCCTCCTTCTATAATGCTGAGCTATTTTCTTGATATAAATTTGTCCCTCTACTATATTCACACAGACACACACACAGACTAAGACAGTTGTGTGTGATATTGAAAATTAAAAATAATTCAAACCTTGCTCTATTATCTTCAGAGTAGGTCATAACTATGTGTCATGTTTGATTTTCGTTCTTTACCTTGTTTCTCTTGCTGCAATTATTTCCACTCTGGAAGATTTTCACTCTATGTTTATGTTTCAAAAGGTTTATCATCCATTTCTGAAGATTTATATTTTATCTCCATTTTTTCTACTCTTACTTTTTTGGTAATACTTGGATTTTAATTTATGGACTCCCCCCCCCTTTATATTCATTAATACTTCTTTCTCCTTTTGGATCTGCTAATAACTGTACAATGGATGTCCTCGATTTCATATCTCTCTTCTCTCAATTCTTTGTATCTTTTCTATGATTTAGACCTTAGGTTCCCAAAGTTATTCAACTTACTACCCCCTTTTCAGAAGTAATTGTTTAGTGCCACCCTAACGATTAAAAAAAACTGTACTATTACCCTAATTCCAGAATAAGGTGTCAAAATTTGCTTTTGCAATCTCCCTGTACCAACCTATAATCACCAACCTCAGTGGACAGAATTGCCCAAATTGGGAAACATTGCTTTAGATCATTCACTAATTTTACTTATTTATTTTTAATATTTTGGTTTAGACAAACTAGAAGTCTGAAATCAATATGTTGTCTTTGTCAGTTCTGAAGGAAAACTCTTAGTTTCTGCTGCTGGGAGATGTTCATAGTATCTATTTCCCTGTTCTCCTTGATTCACTTACTTGCTTAATCTCTTAACTTTTAAATGTTTATTTATTCTGAATTAGGTGGGAATTTTCATTTCAGGGCTTCATTTTTTGTATTCAACAGCTTATCAAACCTCTCAATAGGTTCTCTTTGCCTGGTCTTGGCAAAAGGGACTCCATTTGGAATCCGGTGCCTTCATCTTGGCTCTCAGAATTCACCTCTCATAGACTTCCCTTTCACTGACCTCCCTCTCTCACTGATCTCCCCCTCCCCTGCTCAACCTTCAAATTCCTGGAGCCGGCTCCTCCCGGAGCCAGAATGTTTTCTGAAGATATGCACACTCCACTCTAGCCGTCCTTGGCATATAGATAAGGTCAAAGACCTTCTCCCTTCTGAAGCACCTGTGTGCACAGATCCTCCCCATCTTGGACCCTTCCAAGCTGTGCCTGCCAGCAGGGGTATAAAAACCGCAGCCTAAATTTCCCAAAGGGTGGCTTCAAGGCTCAATTCCCTGAATTGCTGAATCCGCCCGCAAGCCTCCCAATAAAGCCTGCTTCTAAATTTTGCCAATTGGATCTTTGGTTCTGTTTCACGCCCCAAAATTCCTTACACCCTTGTTCCCCTCTTTTACCCTTTTGTTTCCCTTCCTGCCCCTTGTAGTATGTTGTCTTCCCCAGTGCAGTAGCTACCCTGCCCACCTTCTAGTCTATCGCTACCTTTAACTCCCTCTCCTTGCAACCCTGACTACATCTGCTTATTTTGGAATAAAACTAAAAAAGGGGGGTGGGGGGAGGGAGGAAAGGGGAAAAAAAGAGACGGGTGCCAAGGGAATAGGGCACTGACCCACCCAAGGGGAGGGTATTGTTCGTGAACCAGACTTAAGGCCAGTGTTTTCTGGGATGCAAATGAAGCCAGCTGACAAGGAATGGGGAGCAGTGGAGGGGCCTGAGGGCTAAGCCCCCATACCAGCTACGTGGACAACTGACCCTCCCCCCAGAAGAATTTACTTGAGAGGATGGCACTGAAGCCGCAACATGGGGAGAGGAACATGTCTGATTAGAGCACACAGGAGCAAATGAATGATGAGGAAGAGAGAGTGGAGCACATCCTGGCCCACCAGACCTGGAGGGCAATATCCCAATTCTGAACAGCCAATGCACAGAGTGGACCATAGGGCTGATCCCACTACAAGACACGCTGTCCCTTGCTGGCCCATGAGGACAACACTGCAGACTCAATGTCAGGACTGGCCCAGACTGACACTGAGACTCTGAGGCACACCACTAAAGGTGTGCCGCAGAGCAACTGTGGGAGTAGAGCAGGGAGCTCTCAAGGGAGTACAAAGGACAGACTCTGGGGCCAGAGCGTGGTACCCCATTGGACCTGACTGAAGGACACACCAAGAGATCAAAAGTCAGACTTTGATCTATTTCCAGGTTTTCTTTCTTTTAAAATTATTTTATTTTTCTTTTAATTAATTTGTTATTTTATGGGTCATTGGTGTTCTTTTTTGTTGTCACCTCTGTGTTCGCATTCGTCACCTGTCTTGCTATGCCTTGATTTTTGGTGCATAGTATTATCTCTACAGATCTATCTAGATAAGATAGACTGGATGAATAGTCTGGAGGAGAAAACAATGGGAACCAATGGTTCAGGGGGAGATGGGAAAAGGGGAGGTTGGGGAAAAGAGGTGGTGTTGACCAACCCAGGGAAAGGGGAGCAACAAGTGATCCAAAATTAGTAGCAAGAAGGGTTTGTGAGGCCTTATAGGGATTCAGGAAGGGAAATGTAACCAAGAGAAATTACTGAAACCCAAATGAAGGATGAGCATGATACTGGGACAAGAGGAAAGCAAAAGGAAATAACTAGGTGACAAAGGGTATTTATAGAAATCTAAATACAGGCATGTATTTATGTAAGTATATTTATACAAGATGGTGAGGAGATAGACCTATGTGCATATAGTTATAGGTTTAGTATTAAGGCAGCAGATGGACATGGGGCCTCCATTCAAGTACTTACTCAATGCAAGAACACATTGTTCTATTAAATTGGCATTCCATGATGCACACCTTCCCTACACGATAACTGAAGACTAATGTGTGCATAAGCAAATGTGGTGAAGAATGCTGATGGTGCCTGGCTACCAAGAGATGTAGTGTCTGAGGTCTTAAAGGCTTGAAGATAAAAAAACATCCATCTAGCTGAGAAGTATCAAAGTCCACATGGAAGAAGCACACCAGCCTGTGTGACCAAGAGCTGTCGAAGGGGTCAGGTATCAAGCATCAAAGAACAAAATATCATATCATTGTAAATGAGGGTGAGTGCAGAGTGGACACTCAAAGCCCATCTGTAGGTAACTGGACACCCCCTTACTGAAGGAATGTGGGGAGGAGATGAGCCAGTCAAGGTGCAGCGTAGCAATAATGAAACATATAACTTTCCTCTAGTTCTTAAAAGCTTCCTCCCCCCACTATCACGATCCCAATTATACCTTACAAATCTGGCTAGACCAGAGGATGTACATTGGTACAGATAGCAACTGGAAACATAGGGAATCCAGGACACATGAACCCTTCAGGACCAGTGCTGAGAGTGGCGATGCCTGGAGGCTGGAGGGAATGTGGAGTGGAAAGTGGGAACCGATTACAAGAATCTATGTATAGCCTCCTCTCTGGTAGATAGACAGAGAGAAGTGGGCCGGGGAGATGTTGGGCAGTGCAACATATGGCAAAATAATAATAATTTGAATTATGAATTATGAAGGGTTCATGAGGGAGGGAGGAGAAGAAAGGGAGGGTGAAAAATGAGGAGCCTATATTAAGGGCTCAAGTAGAGGGCAAATGTTTTGAGAATCATGATGGCAACACATGTACAAATGTGCTTGACACAATAGATGTATGTATGGATTGTGATAAGAATTGTATGAGCCCCAATAAAATTATTTCAAAAAAATAACTTTTATCTTGATTTTTAAAAAAATACTGGTCTCATACAACATTTTTCCTTTTGTAGTAGACTAATTCCACTCAGTACAAAGTCCTCCAAATTCATCCATGCCATGAGGTGTTGCAGTTTCATCACAATTCCCGAGTTTTTGTAGTATTACATTGTGTTTATGTAACACAATTTCTTATCCGTTCTTTCACTGTTGAGATGTCAGGTTGTTTCCATCTTATTGCTATTGTGAATAGTGCTGTCGTGAACATAGGTGTGCATATATCTGTTTATGTTACAGTTCTTACTTCTTTAGATTGTGCATCAATTTTATTTGGCAATTAAAAATGGTATCTTTTTATTTTGAGTAATTTGAAATGTAAGGGCAGGTTTAAATAGATTTTCTGTATACCACCTACCCAGTTTTTCCAATTTTAATATCACCACATGCATTTTCCAAACTTTGGAAATTGCTGTCAAGTAAATTTTACACTAATATGTCCTTTCCTTTGAGAATACAATCTTGTATCCTACATTGCATGTTGGTACATTTCTTCCTAGCTTGCTCTGCTTTATGGCAGCTCAGTCATTCCTTATTATCTTTAATATCTATGATTTTGACAGCATTAAAAGTATTTCCCAAGAGACCTGCAGAATTCCACAATACTTGACTTTGAATGATACACTATTTAAATTTTTATAATTTTATTTGTGCTATGAGCTTTGGGAAAGAATGAAACAGGTAAAATATCCTTCCTGCCATAGCACAATAGAAGCCATTGGAAAGCCATGCAATGTTGCAAGGATGCAATATAACGTTCAACATTTGGCTAAGCTAGTGTGCTCCATATGTCTCCACTTATTTCCCTCTTATGACTCTAGATTTGGAAGGAAGCTAATGAGTTTAAAGAATGTAAATGAAAAGATGTCAGGAATCAAGCTCCTGGAGGGGAAGAACCTCCATACATTATTTGAAATCTTCCTGTAAGTTTCTGATGCTTAATTTTTAAATCCTAAGTGCACTCGTGGTCAATGATTGATCCCTTTTTAAAGCTGCATCTTTGTGTACAATAATCTTAAATATGTCTAAGAATAGGTATTTGACTTTTTCACTTGTTCTTTTGTTCTCTTAGTTATTCTCATTTCTCCTACCACATGACTCACAATTAGTTTTAAATTACCAGACCAGACTTTCTTTGCAGTTGTGTAGTTATGTTTTCTCTCCTAAGCCTATCTCAGAATGTAGCATTCAATGTGGCTTCTGTTTCCTGTCATATCTCTTGGTCATTGGAACAAGATAATCAGCTAGGAATTCCCAAAGTTGCCAAATTAAGCAGCACATTTCTGAGAAGATAGAACTATCTACTAAATTTTTCTTTCCGGTAGAGCTAGCTGCCTTTATCTTTGCCATATTTCCCTGTGCACCCCCATCCCCAGTTCATGGTCAAGATTGAGCACTCCTGAGCATGCTCTATCTTGGTTACCCTTCTCCTGGTTTCACATGGATTCTTCACTGGGTTTTAAATGCCTTTCTCTCAATTTTGTTCTGAGTTTTCAACTCATAGCCGCTAAGATCAGGGAGCTGGGGGTCAAACAACTGCTTTGAGGACTTCCCCATGTTCATTCATGTGTTTCTTATTTTCAGATCACGAGATTGCCTTTACTCACTGTTACGTTGGAAGTAATCATCCGACTCTAAATTTTTTTGGAAAATCATGTGAGGAGCTCTGGTGGTGTAGTGGTTTCATGTCGGGCTGTGATCTGCATGGTCAGCAGTTTGAAACCACAAGTGACTTTGAGGGAGAGATCCTGGGCTTCCTACTCCCATAATGTCCCTGTTTCAGAACCCACAGGGCCTCACTGAGTCAGCGTTGACGAGCGGCAGTGAGTGTGTTAGCTCGGTGCTTTTATCCTGCAAATCTGAATGTATTTGTGCTGTACATTCAAGGAATTCCTGAGAATTTTCAGTCTGCTTAGATATTTTTGGAGTAATGTCTTGGTATGAAAAATGGCAAACGATAGCTAGTGATATAGATATGTTCATCAATATGTATGTATGGGTGTTGGCATAGAAATGTGCATATATTAAAGTGGGTGTGTATGCACTTACTCTAGCTATGCTCTTGTTAGGTGTCATTGAGTGGGATCCAACCCAGAGAGATCCTATGCACAACAACAACAACAACAAGAACAACAACAAATCTGCCTGATTCTGTGCCAGGCTCACAATAATTCCTATGCTCGATGCCATTGTTGCAGCCGCTGTATCAATCGATCTCCTGAGGGCCTTCCTCTTCTTTGCTGCCCTTCACTTTACCATGCATTTGCCCTTCTCCAAGGAGTGGTCTCTCCTGACACGATGTTGAAAGTATATGAGATGAAGTTTCGCCATCCTACCCTCGAGGAGCACTTTGGCTGCACTTCTTCCAAGACAGATCTGTTTGTCCTCTCAGGAGTCCATGGTCCATTCAATATATTTCCTCAGCACTGCAATTCAATTGCATCGATTCCTCTTTAGTCTTCCTTATTCAATATCCAGCGTTCACCATCCATATGAGACAACGGAAATCACCATGGCTTGAATCAGCACACCTTAGTCTCACAGTAACCTCCTTGCTTTTCAATATTTTAAAGAGGTCTTGTGCAACAGATTGACCCGATGCAACAAGTCTTTTGTTTTTTACTGCTGCTTCCATAAGCACTAATTTTGAATCCAAACACGACAAAAATCTGTGACAACTGCAGCCTTTTCACCATTTATCATGATGTTGCCGATTGGTCCAGTTGTGAGGTTTTTTTGTCTTCTGCACATTGTGTTATAATCTGTACTGAAGGCTATAGTCCTTAATCTTCATCTACAAGTGCTTTATATCCTCCTCAATTTCTTCAGGCAAGGTGTGTCATTTGTATAACTCCTGTTGTTAATAAACCTTCCTCCAATCTTGACGCCAAATTCTTCTTCATAAAATTCAGCTTCTCTGATTATTTGCTCAGAATACAGATTGAGTAAACATGGAGAGAGGATACAACCCAGATTTATACATTTCCTGATTTAAAACCATGCACAATGTGGTAGTTCCATAATCTGGTGTTAATTTGAGGATTACGAGTGTAAGGATAGAGTCTAGTCTATCAGTATATAGCCAATGAGGCTTCCATGTGGGCATGGCCTGAGAATTGTGGAAACTCCTGTATTTCCTCTTTGGAGGTGGGAGACACTCTCTCTTTTGACTGAGTCCCTGCAAGACATTCTTGTTGACAAGCCACATGGAGAAAGGCTGAGAGCAGCCAAAGCCTCAGAGCTGGAGAAGCCACATGAAGACCTTTGCCAGCACTGAGATGCTTACACAGCCACTGAATCCACAAGACTTTCCACCTACTTGTCCTATATTCAGCATCATTGCATGTGTTTCTTCAGTCTGAAGAGGATTTATAGAATGGTAACAGAAATGTGGGCCAACTGGAAGAAGAAAGGAAAAAGCCTAAGTGGGGGAAGCAGGGGAGAATATTTACCATAAGTTTAGCAGAAGTGGAAAGGATGAACATAATATGTTCAGAGAAGCCGCCTGTTTCCATATATCAAATGCAATGACTTTTGTCTAATTTTCTGATCTCTAGAGGAATGGGATCATACTCCTACAGTGAAAAGATGGTTAAGGACAAGCCACAAATCCCAGGATGCTCATCTGAAAGCAAAGAAAATTCCAAGTAAAGACACCAATTGCGTTAGTCTGGGTTGACTAGAGAAACAAATCCAGGGCACTCATATGTGTAGAAAAAAGAACTTTTTATACAAGAGCAATTGAATATTGAGAAAACATCCCAGTCCAGTCCAGATCAAGTCCATAGGTCCAATATTAGCCCATATGTCCAAAACCAATCATAAAATCCTCTTCAGACTCACAAAGCCCATTCAATGATGCCAAATGCAGGAAGATCACAGGCCAGCAGGTGCAGTCTTGTGGATCCAGTGGTGGTGTAAGCATCTAAGCCCTGGCAGGGGTCTCCATGTGACCCCTTCCAGCTCCCAGGGCTCTGGGGCCATCATTGTAGCTCCATCAGGCTTATCAATAATGTTTTGCAGGGAGTATCTCTGTGACATGCCTCCAACAAGTTATTTATCTCCTAAGCACCTCCAAATAGGGTTATCAATCAGCAACCTGATTGACAGACTGAAGTCCACCCCTTCATTCTTAAGTCTCAAATGGACAGCATGCTATGTAACTACCATACCAATCAAGAAGCAATATATAAATATCTTAAATAAAAGCTTTATTCTGTTTGGTCAAGTTTTATTTAATATTTTCTACCATATTTTAAAACTATTATAACATAATCTAGTTTTGTGTACCCTTTTATTGTTCTTATTTAAATATTAACTGTATGAAATAGTAAACTACTTTTTACTATATATATAAATATATATTTTACTTAAAAGGGTTATCGTGGTAGTAAACCGGTTGTTAAATTATTTGAATGTCACCACTGAAGTTATCCATAGTTTATTATGGTCCATATAGTCAAATGCCTTGATGTAGTTAATAAAATGCAAATAAACACATTTCTTGTATTCTCAGCTTTGAGTGAAGATCTACCTGACTTCAGTAATGATGTCCCTTGTTCCACATCCTCTTCTGATTCTAACCTGAACCTCTGGTACCTAGTTATCTGTTTAATGCTGCAACTGTTGTTGGATGTTCATCAGCAAAATTTTATTTGCATGCGAGATCAGTGATATTGTTGTAAATTTTGAGCATTCAAATGAGTCATCTTTCTTAGGAATGGGCACAGATGTTGATTTCTTCCTGTTAACAGGCCAAATAGCTGTCTTCCAAATTTTCTGGCATAGACAAATGAATTCATCAGCTTGTTGAAACTTTTCAGTTGGTAGTCCGTTGATTCTTTGGTTAATGCATTCGGTGCAGTTTGAACTTCCTTCAGCACCTTTGGTTCTTTCTCAAATACAATTGCCTGAAATTCTTAAATGTTGACCGGTTCTTTTTGTTCGATACAGTTACTGTATTCTTTCCATCTTCTTTCAATGGTTCCAGAATCGTCTAGTGTTTTGCTTATAGACTTTTTTCAGTATTGCAATTCAAGACTTGAAGTGTTTCTTGAGTTCTTTCAGTTTAAGATACACCGAACAGGTTCTGCTCTTCAGGGTTCTAACTCTAGGACTTTTTGCACATTTCATTATATTCTTTTGTCTTCCCAAACTGCCCTTTGAAACATTTTTTAGCCCTTTTAATTAGTCATTTCTTCCACTTTCCTTAACCCAATTTAGTCCTGTAATTTAAACATTGTTTTATAGACATTCTAAAATATGTGCTTTGTAAACATTGGGAATATAATATTTCACACACAGAGAGAATGCCATGTATCATTTGCAGATATGTACATACATAAAACATTGTGCCTTTAATTATGCATATGTATATGTGGAACTTAATATCTAGAACTAGAAATCTAAGATTTTAAAACCTGATTGTGAAACAATGCAAGAAATATGCCTAAAACAATAATAACTGCAGTGAAAGAATGTGATTGACGCCTTGGCCGATAAGCCCTCTAAGTGACAGGAACACTTTATTGAGTAGTTTTCATTTTTTTAAAACATGGGAATAATATATGGCATGAGTTTTTTTTATAGACTTTTAATTAGGAACATGATATAGAAACATGTTTCCCCATGTTTTCTTTATCTTTCCACATGGTCTTCTAAACACGGAAATCCAAGGAATTGTATATGAGAAATTGATTATGATCATACATTTATCACACTGCAGGAATGATTTCATGACGTCAAGATTTCAAATAAAAGTAATGCACCAGGAAAGCTGCACAGAAAGAAGAAAGAAGCCACCGCTACTGATGCACAGAGGAGAAGGCGCTTGGCGAAGAAGCCATTATGTCAAGGTTACCATGTCCATTACCTTTAGATGGACTAATTTAATTTTAGGAACTAAACCTAATAATTGTGCTTTGCTTTATTTGCACTCACTTTATTTGTAATGATTTCCCAAGCATGTGTGAGTATAGATTTCATTAAGTACAATGAGAACATTTGTTTCAGCTTAATAACACACGAGTCCCCAAACAGTAAGTTGCTTACATTTAAATATGATCATGTGAAGAAACCCATAATTGTTATTGCCCATAAAGGCATGAAAAAATGGTAAAACAGGAGTTGTACTTATTGCTCTTTTATAAGCAAAAGCATAATACATTATTTTAAAAGACTCAAAGAAAGCAAAAGCTAATATAAAATTATTGTCCTTTTTTCCTGAAAACATCTAGAAAGAGCATTTTATTTCTATATATTTTGTGAACTATCGATTTTACAATATCTTGAAGATAATGTTGAAAATAAGAGATTTCCAGAATTTCAATTCCAAATATGAATTTAGGCAAAGGTTATTACTAAGTTCTACTATTCTTTTTAATGCAAATGAGTTTTTACAGAACTGTTGGACAGGTTTATAGAGGACATAGAAAATCAAACCCAATGAACAAAAGCCACTATCATAAGCATTAAAAGACTTCCATGATTCTTGTAATTTTCTTTAATAGGAATTTATTTCTAAAGCTCTAAATACCTTGGGCATTTTCTATTTCATTACCCAAATATTGTGAGCATTGCTTTGTAGTTGTTAATATAAACTATGATTATTTTTTAATAAGTTTGTCTGGATAGATTTTCCCACTTTATACATAGGATAGTTAATTCTTCTTGCCCTTCTGAAACACTGGAGTGTATCCAAGCTTTTCATTTTGTTCCATGACTGACAAGTGCCAGATGACACAGACTGGAACTTGCAGACAGAAATTGGATATTAGTAATCTAAATGAGAAGTGGAGTGCCAAGGTTTGTAATTGTTTCATCCTTTCCCTCCCAATTTTGGAAATAAAAATATAAGAAATAAGGAAGAGATTACCATTTAAAGTCTGATACTGTTTTAGGGAAATCACTTGATTCAACTGTTCTTTTGGTTAGAAAGAACACGAATTCTTTCAGAAAACTCATTTTCTACTTCATAATAATAACCCTAAAGTTGAGTCAGGCGATTTCATACTACCCATAACTTTTGCTTTGAGGAAAGTAACTTCTGAGACTGAGTCCTTGGCAATGTATCTCATTCTTCTGAGGACGGAATTTATTCATAACGTGCAATCAATCGTGACAAGATGGTGCAGGACTGGCAGCTCTTTGTACAGTTGTACATGAGGTGGTCATGTGCTGATTCGGTGAAAGCTAACCACCCCCCCCCCAAAAAAAAGAAAGAAAAATAAAGATTGCAACATCCCAAAGGCAGAGGAGTAGGTTGATTGACATTTGATTGACTATATTTTCAATCTTACTTTAGAGAGAGATGGTGCAAATTCCTCAAAAGCCAAGGCTGCATATTGGAGATCTTTATATACAGTGTATATTATGTCTGCCTGTGGCTCTAATCTCCCCTCTGTAATCTTCATGCAGGTTTAATCTGAAGCACTTATCTTCACGGACTGCATGAATTTTCCTCCAGACGCCATAGTTTTCTTGACCCCAGGGCATTTTTTAAGTCTGGAAATTGAGTGAAATTGATTCCTTATGGGGCAGGCTTTGAACTATTTCCAGCTTCATTCCCTCTGGTCAACAGTATTATTAAATTGTTCATTTCCTTTGTTTCAATATTCTATCTGTGTGTTCACCACTATGGGTACAATCAGATGACTTTACTTGTGAAAAAGAGTAAATGATCATGTATAACATATCATATATCCATTCATTTGTTGATTGGCATTGACATTGTTTCTAACTTTTGGCTCTTGCAAACTGTGTTGAAGTGAATACTGGTGTGTTAGAATCATTTCTGTTTTGTAATTTCAAGTCTTTTGGTTATACAGCTAAGACTGGAATTGCTGGGTCATATGGTAGCTGGCAGAAGTTCAGGGCATATTCAGAAGAGGACATGGAACAAGGGATATCATTGAGATATCAGATGGATTTTGGCTCAAGGCAGAGAATTCCAGAAAGATGTGTACTTGTGTTCTATTGACTATGCCAAGGCATTTGACTGTGTGGATCATAAGAAACTATACGCAGCCTTGAGAAGAATGGGAATTCCAGAACATTTCATTGTGCTCATGTGGAACTAGGATGGGGATCAATAGACAGTTGTGCTCATCGACTAAGGAGCCACAGCAACACTTAAAATCAGGAAGGGTGTGCACCAGTGTTGTATCCTCTCACCATAGTTGTTCAAACTGCTTGCTGAGCAAATCATCAGAGAAGCTGCATTATATGAAGGGGACTTCAATATCAGGATAAGAGGAAGGATTATTAACAACTCCAGATATGTAAATTACACAACCTCCCTTGTCAGCATTGACTCAATGGCAGTGAATTTGGCTTTTGGTTATTTTGTCATTAGATTCTCATGGGATATTTAGTTTCCAAAGACATTCTCCTAGTCAATCATGTGTCTTTTCTAATATTTAGTAAAATCTTTTGATAAACATGTTAATTTTCAATGAGTTATCATTTATTTATTTTTCACTTTTGTAAAGAAGACTTGGCATTTTGACTGGGAATGCGTTGCATCTATAAAGAATTTGTAATAGTACTGTAGTGCTCTAGTGCTGCACCGCCATCACAGAAAAACAAGTGGGTGGAATTAAGGAACAGATGTAGAAGGCTAGAAGTCTGCCCTCAGGGTAGTCATTCTAGGGGAAGAATTTCCCTTTCTGATGGCTCTGGAAGAAAGCGCTGGCCTCGTTGTACACTTCTGTTCCTTACTGTCTTGGTAATCATCCTGTGGTCTGGCATCTGTCTTCCCATGTCTTTGCTTGTTTGCTAGCTTAAAAAAAGATTTGAAAAGAGATTGTTTTAAAGCATGCTGTACACTAATGATACATAATTAGCATAAGAAAGAAAGCATATTAAAAATGGAGAAACAACCTCAGGTATAGAGGTTAGGATTAACAACATGTTTCTTGAGAAATACAAATAAACCCGTAATAAGTTGCATTGATATCTTTACAATATTAATTATTCTAATCAATAATATAGAATATCTTTCTATTTAAAGTTTTCTTTAATCTCTTTCAGCAGTGTTTTGTAATTATATGCTACATGTGTCTTTGATAGTCTGGATTAATTTTAACCCTATAGCTTTTGCTCTTTTAAATGCTTATGCAAATGGAATAATTTCTCTAATTTTCTTTTTAGATTTCTTATGGATGGTATATAAAGGCCCCAGTGAATTTTGCTTCTTGACCTATACATGCTCTCTATATGCAATGGAATAGTCTTTGGCTAGTAAGAGAAACAAAGTCTTGATACATAGTACAGCATTAATGTGACTTGAAACATAATACTGAGTGAAATAAGTCAATCATAAAAGGGCAGATATTACATGACCTCACTAATATAAAAAGATAAGGGCAGACAAATACATTAAAGTCTATTACTGGTTATCTGGGGATTGAGAGACTGCAAAAGGAGGGACTATTGCTTATGGCTTACTGACTTTGGTTATAGTGATAGAAAATCACATTGACTAAGGGCACAGTCAATTAATGTGTTAGTTGTGCATATGCAAAAAGTGGAATTGTCAAAAGTTGTATAATAGGCATATTTAAAAAATAATAATTGAGTAGGAAAACATGATCTTTTGAGTTAGGACTAACGAAAGTACAGAATAAGGATTTAACTTAATTGCATATATAAATTATTCCCATGTCAAAATTTAATTAAAAAATAATAATTTAGGAAAAATTAACAGAAAAGACTAATGTCTATAATATCAGTTGTAGATTTGAAAAGCAAACAACTAAACCCAAAATAACAACCAAGTAGAAAAACAGGAAAAAGATATACATGGTGGACAGAACAAACTCTTACCAATAGGCTTGAAACTTCAAATAAAGAAGCAATAAGGTATCCATTTACTCCCATGGGAAGCAAGTCAGTCTTTGGAGTTACAGGAATGTTACAGGAATAAAATGTCATGAGGTAAAAGAAACACACATATAAAGTTATTATTTTACCATTGCTTATTGGAATAATTTGTAGCATTAGTATATCAATAGCATGTTATATTAACATTCTAAAAATGTACAAATGTGCTTTACACAATTGATGTATGTATGGATTGTAATAGGAGTTGTATGAGCCCCTAATAAAATGATATTTTAATTAGACATAATTTATACATTGCGTTAAAAATTTTTTCACTGCTATCGTTGATTCTAATTCTTAGAAATCCTTTAAGACAGGAATTGTTTAAGAACTGCTTCTGTGAATTTTTGTGTCTGAAAGTGTACCGGTGTGAGACGCCTCATCTTCTTCTGGTGGAGTGACTGGTGGTTTTCAAAGACTGGCTTTCAGGTTAACAGAAAAATATGTAACTTCTTTCTCCACTGGGGCTCAAGCAAAATGCAGTGAAATGTGTACATTATTTAATACTTATAAAATGGATATATTTGTATATGTATATAAAGTCACATGATTATGGAAAAACACCCATTTTATTTTAGCATGTGCTTCCTGGAATGACTTTACCCAAGCAAGCTTACCACTAGGTAATGTTCAGTGAAAATTGTAATTTAGCAGACATGAAAATAAAGAATAACCTTCAGAATGCCGTTTAGAAAGATTTTCAAGAATAAACACATTTAGCAAGTTTAAGGAAATTTGTCTACTTAATAATAGAAAACACTGAAAATATTCATCTACTTATAAAAACAATTTCTCAAAGTAGTGTTTTTAAAAGAAATACATATATATGTATATATATGCATATGAATTCACTTTGTTAACACTTTCTCCATCAGTTCTGTTTGACTTGAGAATATATGAGTGTTCACCCACTCTCTGTACCCTCCACAGCATGGTTTAGCACTGCTCTCTAAAGACAGGGGCAACATATATTTCCCACTTTATATACCTACATTCCTTGCTTTTGGACCTAATGCAACTGCTATATTTGAGGTGACATGTAAAGACAATAAACAATTGATTCTGAAAAGCCACCTACAACTGCCTTTGCATGTGATTGGTTGGTGGAGAAGATATAATGACAACCAAGATAAACAAGAACAAGAGTCTAAGCTTGCTGACTGTTGGAATTGTGGAATAAAGTCATGTACAGAATTATTCCTTTGAAAAGTTGTCAAACACAGACACATTCACAGAAAATGGAGCTGTCAACAACAGGACCAAGTTTAATACCAGTGCTATACTGGTCCAAAGACAAGGATGATGTAAATTATTGTTGTGTTTTATTTTCAACAATAGTAGTAACATCTGCTTTGTCTCTGAAGAAGTAGTTTACCTTTCTTGGCATCATTGCTGTTTAAAATACAATTTAACTTAGACTTTGTAAATGTGTTGTCACTAATTAAGGAAATACATACAGAACAATTTCATTTTGATAAGGAGAAATGAATCAGCAAAGCAAATCTGGGTGCCGGTTCATTTCTGCCTCTCAAAATGAAGCTTTTCTATATGTATTTCTTAGAAGTTATTAATTGATATTTTAAGAAGTTCTGTGATTTAACCAATTGATATGTATAGCCTCTAGTAAATGGATAAATATCCCTGAGTGACACAAATGGTCATCATGCTCAGATGCTATTCACAACTTAGAAGTTCAGTCCACCTGGATGCACCTCAGAGGATGTCTGGTGACATGGAAAACTCTATGGTGCATAATTCTACTCTGATGTGTGTGGGCTCTACATGAGTCAAAATCCATTGTTCTTTTTGTTTTTTTAATGAAATAGATACTACTAATTTTCCAGTTTTACAAATTTTAGAAATAAGGCTGAGATGGTGAATTTTCCTACCCAAGGTCACTCAGTTAGAGAGGTACAGTTGAAATTGAAGGCTTTAAAGCTAGATAAACAGCTACAACCTAGACTGCTGTGTGCATGACTTAAGAAGGAGTGATAATTAAGAATTGTTTATATTTATAGAATGCATTCTGAATACCACACACCATTTTTCCTGGTGTAACTCTCTGGTAGATACTCTTAATCATTTTACAAAATCATTTTACTCATTCCTCATGCTACAAAAGAAAAAATAAAGAAAAATAAAATAAGAGTTGAATCAAATATCTTGCCAAATTAACACATCTGATATATTTTTGTTGCATTCACTTATACTCCAAAATACAGATAGGCACAAATGCAAATCAGAGAGGAAAAGACTGTCTACAGCGTGTGGAGTGAGAGAGTTCTGGGCTTGTACCCTCATTTTTGTTATTTATTCACTGTAACTTCATATAATTTATTATGTTGTTGTTGTTGTTCTTATTGATTACCATCAAGTGAACCAACTCCACAGGCTTAATGAGCAACTCCATAGCCAAGGTATCAGAATGTGGTTTTGGTCTTGCACCTTCCTCATGATCTGTTGCAGATCAGATCTCTGGGACTCATAGACTATTTTATTGGTTAGTTTAATGAAGTAGATCACCAGATGTGGTAGTTACATAATTGGCCCTTTGAGGAGTAAATGTGAAGGGTTGGTATTTACTCTGTCAATTGGATCATAGCCAATGAGGCCTCTGTGTGGGCATGGCCTTCCCCTAAAGACTCTGGGAATCCCAGCACTTCCTCCTTGGAGGTGGGAGACTCGGCTCACACCCTGGGAGACTTAGCAGTTGACAAGACACATGGACACACCCTGATGCAGCCCTGGGTGCTGGAGAAGCCATGCAGAGACTCTTGCCAGGGCTGAGATGTTTCCAATGCCACTGGATCCAAAGATTTTCTACCCATGGCCATTGATCTACATTCGGCATCATTGCATGTGTTTCATGAGTCTCAAGAGGGCTTCATAGATTGGTATCAGACATATCGGCTAATATCGGACTTGATCTGGACTGGGCTTGGATGTTTTCTCAATGTTCAATTGCTCTTGTATATACATCTCTTTTTTATACACATGTGTTTTTTTATACACATGTGTGTCCATGGAGTTGTTTCTCTAGTCTACGAAGACAATTCTTCCTGACTTTGGCTCAGTGTTGAAGCTCCATTGAGAGCTGTTGGCATCATTGCAGCAGGTTAGTGTACCTTGACAGCTTGTATTTGCTGTACAGAAGGGACCTTGGTGGAGTATTGAACCAGACAGCTCTCCAGATGGAAATCCAGAATTCTACCATTCAACCACTAATGTCCCCTCTTTAAAACACTTAAATTCTATGAATTGTGCTGTTTTATCAATACTATGGCCTTAGCACCTTATACGCATGGAGTATAGACTGATATCTTATATATACAAGTAGGCTATCCTGGTGATACTGATATTACAAATGATTTCTATTACTTATAATGAAAGGAAAACAGAGATCATTGATTAAGTTGTATTGTTTGTTCTGATTTCCTATTAAATGGTATATGGAAACGTAGTTTAAAATTTGAGTAAAATGACAATAGTGCTATATTTTCTTAGAGTTCATGCTCTTTGGCATGGTATTATACTCAAGTCTGTGTTATAAACTTATGGGAAGGAACTATTAAATCTATATACTTAAGTTATCTTCAATTCCACAGTTCAATTTTCTAATAAGATTTTCAATTGTATTTCAACTATGGAAAGCTGTTGTCGTGCTTTCTAATTTCAATTACAGTGATCTTATTTATTTCATTTCCTTGGTAAATTATAGACAGTATACAAATCTCGCTATTTTTCTACCCAATAAAGAAAAGGAGAAAGGTTCTCAGTGAAAAAGAATATTCCACATTACAATAATGCTAATTCTTTCCTTTATTTCAATCATTTTATGGACATGAAATATTTGTCCCTGCATCAGTGAGATGTGATTTACTTTTAAATTTAAGTGTTATTTTAAAAATATACTTACAAGAAGTTTTTTTGAGGAAGACAATCAAAAAATCGACAAGTAAAACAATGTGTATCTCTTAGTACACTGTCCTTATTTTCAATCCTTTTGTTGAGCAACATTTTATAAGTTGCCTGCATTTTGCCATGGAAATTTTAATCAATAAAAACATGATGTTAGGTTAAAAGGAATATCTTACTATTTTAGCTTCCTTTTGACCCATATAAAGTTTTTTCAAGCTAACAAATAAACGTGAAGGGGAGATACACTTGAATCGAGTCTCTAGTGAATCCACACTAACCGTAGACCAGGGGGATGCATAGACGAGCTATTATGCAGAGTATATTGGAAAGTGGATAATTGCTGATTTATTTAGGGTAAAACTTAACAGTTTGTTATTTGATCTCCCTTTTACCTCATTTTAAATTTGCTCTAGTTTTTAATATTTTCTACTTTATTTTCTATTGAGGTTTTTCTGTTTTACTTTTTATTGGTGTTAAACTGGGGGGAGTGCTATACTTTTTTTCTGTATATGAAATCCAAGATACCAAAAATAAGCTCATTTCCATAGAGTCATTGTCAGCTCATAGGAATCCTAGGAGACAGGACAGAACTGCCCCTTTGGGCTTCTGTTATTGCTACTGTTTACTGCAGGAGAAAGGGCCCCTCCATCTTTCTCTTGTGGAGCAGCTGCTCTTTTTGAACTGTGGACCTTGAGATCACAGCCTAATCTATAACCACAATGCCACCACGGCTCCTGAAGTCCAATATAAATCTATATAGACAGCAAATGTTTCTTGGGAGTATGGCAAGGAAGGTCGAGTAGAAATGAGAGCTTGTTTAAAGGAGCACAAGGAGGATAAAATGTACTCTTCTTGATATGACTGAAATATTATATATGTAGGTTATGTGCCAATAAAACTGTTTTTCAATAAATTAATATAAGAAAGGATATATACATATATATGGCTGATTGCTTTTCATTATCTTCAACAACAAAGGCAAATAGCCTACAACTGCTTAATACATATTATAATATTGCTTTTATTATTAGATTTTAAAAGAATTTGGGGTGTCCCCACTCCCAGTCAGTCCTGGGGCTTTGGGGCTAGGCTCAAGGGGAGTCCCTCTGGGAAATGGGGTACAGTGAATGGCGTGACCCTTTGCTAGGCATGCCTACACAGTAGGTTATTATGGGATCCTGTAGGCTTTCTGGTATGGGCTCCAATAAATTTCTTCCTTTTTGCTTAAAAAATAAATAATTGGGGGAAAACACTGCTTCAAAGTGTTTTATTTTGAATTTATTAAAATATAATAAAAGTGTACATTTTGCTAGTAGATTATAGATATATAAACCACTACTGGTAAGTCCATTTGGACCCACAGTGACCTACAGGACAAATTATAACTAGTCCATGGAGTTTCCAAAGTTGTAAATCTTTACGGAAGTGCACTGCCACATGTTTCTCCTGTTTGAAACTCATCTTTTAACTAGTAGACAAGTCCTTTAACCACAGCACCATCAGGGATTATAGGAGATACACAGATATAGAAAATAGCTTTCAAAAGTTTAGAAGTCCTAAATAGAAAATATTTGACCGCTAACTGCAAGGTTGTCTGTTCAAGTCCACTAACCTTCTTTCAGAGAAAAAAATGAACTTACGTGTTCCACTATGATCAGAAGACTCAGAAATATTATAGAGATTATGGGCCAAAATCAATTTGATGGTAGTGGATTGTTTGTTTGTTTTAAGTTTTGTTTATACTTTCAATATTTGAATTTGTGAAATTATTCAAGAAATTCATAAAACACTTGATACATATATGTTGTGACATACAATATAATTTTTTCCATTTAAAATATTTTTAAATAAATTGATATTAGAATGTATTTCTAAAGATTTACTACCTTTCATTCACTCTATTATTAGCCTTATTTAAACATAGTGAGCACTTTATAAACTACTGGGAGGTTTCTTGTACTGTATTTTCCTAAGTATTAATTTCATCATCCTTTGAGCTTTGTTGACAAGAATAGCATCAAAAAGGAAAACAAAGACAAAGAAAGAAATGAGATGTTTTCATTAAAAATAACTTGAGTCAAATCAAAACAGTGGTTACACAAGGTTCATTGACCAAAGGAATTAAAAGGTATGACAAATTTTCTGAAGCTTCTTCATGTTTCTGATGAAAAAATATGTTTCTATACCAAAGAAGTTAAGGATCACTCTTGAAAGAAAGTGTCCTTTGTCAGAATTTTAGAAGCTGCACTGCAGTGCCTCCTGCTCAGCTTGTGGAAAGAAGGCGAGGGCAGCCACGGTTTCACTGAGCTCACTCGCCAGAATAGTAATGTGAGAGAAATTGCTTTTATTCTGGAAAAAAGACACACAGAGAGAACAATAACTGAGATGCTGCAATTAATATGGCACTTCTGTCCACAATTCCTTATGAGATATGTTATAATTCCGAATGCCATGCCTGTGCTTATGACCTCACTGAGAAGGGAGATCTTTGTTACATGATTAAGGTAAGAGTAAGTCCTGACTTACTGGAGGATATGAGCCCTTTGTGTCCTTGGTGACAATGTTAAGACTACTTTCCTAGAGAATGCGACATAAAACACTGTAAAATAATAAAGAAACTGGCTCTTATCTTACAAACTGAACAGGTTTGAGAGGGTATGATCTATAATGGTAAACATATAGATAAGAGGAAAAAGGATTGATGCAGTTGAGGCTCAGGGGACCTGGAACTATAGACACTCTAGGGCCCCCAACTGTATTAGAGACAGACTAAAAATGCTTTCCTGGCACATAGCCTTCAAGTTATAACAGGGCTGCACAATGGGACAGGTCACAATTCTTTGAAGGTTTACAAAGGAGTATTAGCCCATTAGCCAAGTTATTCACAGATGGGAGGGGAGGATAAAGATGGAAACATGGACTAACGGATAAGTTTACAGCCTGCTGCCTTTTGCAGCTTTAGCCAGGGAACAGGAGACATGTCCCTTTATCTCAGGCAGAGAGACAGGCCAGTTTTGCTTTATCAGTTCCCCTGGTTGAGCCATTAGCATATTCCCACAGGCCATACAACTTGGAAGGTGGTGGTCCTGTCCATTTGCCCAAGGAGCCAACAATATTACCCTCACAAAACACCACCCTTCTTTGCCTTGGGAGAAGAGTACTGTTAGGTTCCCTAGCTTCAGTTTCAACCCCGAACTGCCTAAAGTACAGCAGAGTGAAACATTGCCTGGTCCAGCGCCATGCCATCCTCACACTTGTTATGTTTGAGCCCACTCTTCCAGCCACTGTGTGGACCTCTCTCCTGAGGAGCTCCTCTTTTTTGCTGCCCTTCCCTTTACCAAGCATGCCATCCGTTTGCAGGGCCTGGTTTGTCTCTCCTGATAACATGTCCAAAGTATGGGAGACAAAGTCTCTCCATCCTTGATTCTAAGACTGATTTGTTCTTTTGGCAATCCATGACAGTATCCATATATGTGTGCTTCTCCTCACATGCACATACACAAGCTGATCCTTCCAGGACCCTGAGAACCCCCTTTAGATGAACCTCTAACATTGCTGGCTCTAGGAGTCCTGCATGGGTAATAGACTGTGTGGTGCTTTGGTGCAACACCATCACTACCCAATCAATAGTTTGACCATTTTATTTTGTTTTCTTCCACTTCCATCCTGCATACCTCCTATGTCTTGTGCCCCCACTCCACCACCACCACACACAATGAACATGTACACAATAATACTTACTACCATAGTGTAGTCATTATGTTATTTTATGTCAACTTGATATATAAAATTGTAGGGGTGGAGTCTAGCCTGTCAATCAGGTCACAGTCTGATGGTACCTCCTTGTGGACAATGCCTTCTCAGAAGCAGGGCCTTGGAAGCTCCCCTTTCTCTTTGCCTTCACCATCCTTCTGGCAAGCCACTTTGAGAACCTATGATGCGTTCAACACTCTTAGATCAAAAATTAAAAAAAAACACATTGCATTCACCGGGCTGTGATCGTGCATTCTACATCATTACATGTGACTGTGTGAGTCTGAAGAGGAACTTAAGGACTAGTATAAAATTTATAGACTTTAGTTGAATTCTGCTGGGACATTTTCCTGATATATGATTACTTTTTGATATAAAGTTCCTTTCTTGCACATGTATGAATATCACTGGATTTGTTTCTCTAGTCAACCCAGCCTAACACACATAGGATCAGTAATCCTCTCCCCAAAGTTGAATATATTTTTTACTATATTTTATTTTCATTTGTTTTTATATTTTTGATCTATTAGAATACTTCCATTGTTTCTAGTGCTCTCCTCCTTCCTCTTTCCTAGAAAAGTAAAGCCCCTGACAATAAGAATGAACTCCACACAGGAAAACCAGACAGATCAGAAGATAGGCACATCCAGCCAAACTAGGGCTTCAGGGCTTGTGTGTGCATGCAATAAAATTTTATTCTTGTTTCTCTCTGCAAAGCAGGCTTTTTTCTTTTCCTCCAAGTGCACAGACCAGCCCAAGTACACACTGCCTGAGAAATAAATCTCTAACAGCCACACTTAAGCCCCAAACCTGACTTTTAGATTTCTCCTCTCTGCAAATTAACATTTTCATTGTTCTTTCCCCCCCTGTCTTTTTCTTTATTCTTCTGTCCTCTTCCCTTTCTCTCTCTTTTTGTCAATGTCACTACTCTTTCTTTCTCTATTTTGTTTTTTCATTTTAGTTCTCATCTAAACAAAGTTATGTGTCACCTTCTTCTGGTCTGATTAGTTGCTTACCCTGTTCTCCTGCCCCATCCACTATTCCTACCTGCTAGCTCTCTCTCCATTTTCTTATGGGATATACTGCCAGAAAGCCTATTAGTTATTATTAGCATTCTTAACATGTATCTTCCCATCATTCTACAAATCTCTTGGCCTATTCAGACAGCCACTTATTATTATTACTATTATTATTCCTTTTATTTCATACCCTCTCTTCTTCCCCCCAAGCTTCTTCACTTGTCATCAATATTCGTTTGGTCCTTTCCCCCAAGATATGTTTTCTGGTTCCTCTTAGACATCTCTTGCATCGTTATTTAGAGCTAACTTACCCTACATGACCCAGAAGTCCACACACCACTAGTTGCTACAGCATGATACCACAGAAACAGTAGCCAACCACAGTACCCACCTCAAAACAAAAAAGAACGAACACAAATCACAATCATACAGAGGAGTATTATGAATTAAAGGCTGTAGGACTACCAGAAACATAATTTAAAAAATAATGTTTAGGTCCTGGGTTAGTCTGGCTTGTCTAGAGAAATAAAACCAGTGATATCCATATATGTATAATAAAGAAGTATATATAAAGAAGTAATTTTATATAATACAGGTATCTCAATGCAGTCCAACTCAAGTCCATGTGTCTGATGTTAGTTTAAGACTTGTCCTGATTCATGTAGCTGCAGGTTGATGACTCAGAAAGTTAAAGCAGGGTGCAAGACCAACATAGGCCCATAGGTACAGAGTCTAGTGAGGCATCAGTCAGTGAGGACATGGCGGAGTGGTGGCAAACATCTAGGTGGATTCTCAAGGCCAATGACCCACATGGGGTTGCTCGTGGAGGCAGGCACAGAAATCCAGCAATCAGGGTGAATGAAGGAATAAAGAGAGAGGAAAAAAGTTCCCAGTATCTTTCTTATAAAAAGGCAACACCATAAAGGGGATATCAGCAGGCTATGACTTTTTTGATAGTTCAGACCACCTCTACCTTTCATACAGCTCCAAGTTGACATAAAATCTATGTGTTCAAGCTTGCTTCAAGAGATATCAGGAATACATAGGGAGACTAATGGAAGAAAACAATCAAAAATTAAAAAATTTTTAATCAAAAGGCATCCCAGAAGCTAAACAGTGAGATGATAGACTGAGGCCACACAGGAAAAGATCAGAGAAATAAAATGGAAAAAAGAAATAAAGAATCATTGTACTGGAAGCTAATCACTATGCCTACACCTGATGAGAGAAATTCACAAAAAGAATGAAGACATCCAAAGAAATTTGAGAATAATGTGGGTCACTATCAAGAGAAATAACCTATATCTTATCAGAAACTCAAAGGAAGAAGAACAAGGGTGGGGGGAACCTATGGTGAAATAGTACAAGATATCATGAAAGAAAAATACCCCAAAATTGCAAAGAGGAAAAATTAACAATTTGAGAAGCTGAGATAACCCCCTAAAGGAAAGACCCCAACAAAAAGAAAACATTAAAACATACCATAGTCAAACTCTCCAGTTAAATGAAGAGAATCTTGCAGGAAGCTCATGAAAAAGACCAATCACCTACAAAGGAAAGACGTTAAGAGTAAACTTAGATTTTTCTTCAGAAACTAAGCAGACAAGGAGAGAGTAGAGTATCACCAACCAAACTCTAAAAGAAATAAAACAACTGCCAACTAAAAATTATATATCCAGCAAAACTACCTCTCAAATATGAATGATAAATGAAGGTGTTCCAGAGAAGAGATGAAAAGAATTTATAAAAATAAGAGCAGAATTACACAAAAATATCTATGGTATCACTATGGACAGATAATCTAAATAATATCAGACAAACAATACAGAACAACACTCTCCCCCTTCAGAAAACAATACAGTGGTTTCACACAACACATACACACAATGTAATTAGAGGAGGAACACAGACAAGAAACACAGCACAACACACACACACAACAAAATAATAACAAAAAAGCAAAGCGGCAAAATGATAGCAACAAACACACATGCTGTATATACTCAGACATAACTCGAGTTTTTCAACACAATTTTAATGCAGTTTTTGTAATAAAATTTATTGTCTTGGCTGCTATTCAGGTCAGCTCATACTCAAGTATATACAGCATATAAAAATGATATCGAATATCGATGGACTAAATGAATCCATCTAGAGAGAAAGAAGCATATTAGGTTAGCAAAGAGAAACCATTAATATTGTGCCTACAAATTATATAGGTTAAACCCAAAGACAAAAAGGATTAGCAATCAAAGGATGGAGAAAAATTTACCAAGTCTATGGCAACATAAAAAAGGCATGAGTAATAATTTTAATCTCTGATAAAACAGAATTCAAAACAAATAACATAATGAGAGAGGAGCATGGTCACTACCAAATAAATAAATGAAAAGTAGAACTGGAAGATAAAACTGTAATAAATATATCTTTCCTTATTGAAAGACTCTCAAATTCCATTAGTCAAACTCTCACAGAGTTGAACAGAGATAAAGACATTTTGGCAATAAGGGTAAGAGATGTCTTCATATAATTTAAAATGCAAGAGAGATGATCAGGAAACAAACTCCATTAAAAGAGAAAGAGAGAGATAAAAAATGCAATTAACCAGTTTAACCTTCTAGACATATACAGAGCATTTCACTTGACAACCACATAACATATATTATTCTCCATTGTATGTACTATATACTATAGAATAGACTGCATGCTAAGCTACATAGTAAGCCTTAATAAATTCAAAAACATTGAGATCCTGCCGTCAATTTTCTTAGATCACAGTGCTACTTAAATAGAAATCAACAACAGAAAGAAACATAAAGAAAAACACATGCAGATTGAGGCATATAGTACTTACAAACAACTGTGTAATAGATCAAAATATATTTGAATTAAGAAATATCTTTAAAAAGGGAAAATACATACATATAAAAAATTTAGGGACATAGCAAAAGCATTTATCGCATATATGATAAAAAAGGAGAAATCAAAACAGACACTTTAATACAATGCTTCTACCAACCAGAATGAGGGCAACACAATAAAATCTCCAACAGAAAAATATAAATCATAAAAAAACATAGCAGGAATTAATGAACTGGATATAGAAAAACAGTGTAAAAATCAATAAGACCAAATTGATTCACTGAAAGGATTAACACATTTGACGAACTTCTGACAAACTAAACAAAGGAAAAGAAAGAGAATTTTCAGATACCTGGAAGTAGAGATAACATGATAATATTACCACAGAGTCAAATAGAATTAAAAGAATAATAAGCCACTACTAAGAAAGACTGTACTCCAGCAAGTTTAATAACTTAGAGGAAATGGACAAATATCTAGAAATGCACCATCTACTCCAATTAATGTCAACAGACATAAAGAACTTCCACATCTTCAAAATACAAAGTAGAAACAGAGAACATCATCAAGAAACTCATAATCAAGAAAAACCTAGAACCAAATGTCTTCACAGGGAATTCTTCCAAGTCTTCAGTTAGAGTTGCTAGTAATTCTATACAGATTACTCCAGAATATTGTTAAGGGACAGCAAACTCCCAAACTCATCTATGAAGCAAGTATAAACCTGATACCTAAATGAGACAAACCCGAGAAAGAAAAACTATAGACCAAAATATCTTTAAATAAACACATACACATAAGTTTTCAACAAAATTCTACCAACAGAAAACAACTATAATAAAAAAATATCACCATGGTTAAATGCATTCCAACCCAGGAGTGTAAGAATAGTTCAATGTTAGAAAATCAATCAATGCAATCTACCACATAAACCATAAACAAATAAGAATAATGGGGTCATATGAATAGGTGTAATGAAGGTATATTATAATATCCAACACATTTCTGATGAACGCTCTTAACAAAATAGGAAGAGGAGGGAAATTACTCAACATATATGAGTATATGAAAGACCATTTATGAAAAACTAAGAATCAACATTATTCTCATTTAGGAAAACTGAAAACTTTTCTCCTGAGCTCAGGCCAAGAAAAGGATGTCTCTCTCATCATTCTTATTCAACATTATGCTCAAAGTCTTAGCCAGAATTATTAGACAACCCAAAGAAATGATGATTATGATGAAAACAAAAATAAAATGTTATAGAATTGAACTTGGTGACAATTGTAAAAGAAGAAAAAACTCAACCATGAAACAGTGATAGAGTTCAGGAACTCCAAAGTAAATGTAGGAGACAACTGAGGACAAGGCACAAGCTGTCTCTCTCAAGTCCATTTGGGTGGACAGTTATAAATTTCTTAATCCAAGGGGAAAGTCCTCATGCAGAAAATGTTCCATGCTACACTGGTTGACTGGGCACCATCTCTTTTTGAATATATCCTCATGAATCTCAGGAGTTGGTTGATAAAATGGTCTTTTTGAACCTCTGAGACCCTGAACTCCCATCTATCATATACTTCAGGGGTAGTTACCAACTTCATCTAGGAGAGACAAGGGACTCCTTAAGAAAAAGGTCTCACAGTACATGACTTCAAAATCTTTTACACAGGCAGTGCACACAAAACACCTTGTACTGACACAATAGATACATAGACCAATAGAGGAGGATAGAAAACCCAGATATAAATGCATCTACCTATAGTTAACTGATATTTCACAATGGTCCCAAAAACATTAAATGGGGAAGGGATAGCTTCTTTAATAAATGGTGCTGGAAACATTAGATGTCCACAGGCAAAAGAACAAAACAGGACCCATATCTCACTCCATGATAAATAAATAATAAACTCAAGACAGATTAGAGACCTAAAAGTGAACCCCATAGTCCGAAGGATTATCAATAAGAAAATCAGTAAAAGCGTTCGGGCATATACACACTACCAAATAAAACAAAGAAAGCACACACAGTAGAAGAAAAGGTGATTGTGACCTACTTAAAAAATACACTTATTCACATCAATACTTCATTAAAATAGGAAAAATGGAGCTCATGTACTAGGAAAATGTCTTTAGCAATAATACAATGGATAAGTGACTAATTCCTAAAATCCATACTATTCTTCCACACTACAATAAGAATCTCCTATAAATTTTTGAGGTCCCTTGTAGGTTTCATTTTAATCACCCTTCATGAAAAATAATCACATAATTTGAGAATGGATAATGGTGATCTATTTATAAAAAGGTTACAACTTTTAAAATTCTACAGAGCACAATTCCACACCACAAGTACAAGGTCATTATGTGTTGGAATAGGCTTGAATTTTGAAATTCATACACTTTATTTTTGATAATATGTTATTATTATTAAATACTACCATCCTCAGTGCTTTATGGTACAAGAAAAAGTATATGCAATGCTTACTTGGTACTAGATTCTACAATCATAATTCCTAATGTCTCTTAAATTCATTTGCAAAAGAAATAAAAATGTGTCTCCAGAGTGGCTCTATAGGTATGCCTTACACAAAGGAGAGCTTACGAAGTTAAATGATCATCACAGATCAAAAATATTTTTGTGACTTTGTTCTATGTTCTCTTTCATCAGTGAATAGGAATATGTTGAAATACTTCTGAATAAGTTGATGTACTCCTAGGTAGAAGATGTGTAATCGATGCCTAATTCGTGAATTTCAACTTAATTTCAATTGTGTTCTCCAAATTTCATCTTGTAAGACTTATTTAGTGAAACTACTTGAATTACACAAAAGCAAGAAATGTGTATTTCTTACTGGACTTGTATAGCAAGATAAAATGAATAAGAGATAATTTACAAAAATATCCACTTATTTCATTCCAATTTCACTATCATTAGTAATTATACTTTGAATATTTGTGAGAATTGTATGTGTAGCAATCAAAGGTGACTTCTGTTATATCTACAGTGGTAAATCTGTGTTTTAGTATGACTAAACTAGAGAAACAAATTCATAGAAACTCGTGTGTATGAGAATTTTATATAAAGGGTAATTGCGCATTAAGTAAGCATTTCAACTCAGTCCAGTTCAAGCCCATAAATCCAATATTAGCCCATACGTCTGATACCAATCTATAAAGTCCTCTTTAAACTCACGAAACACATGCAATGATGCCGAATACAGGATGATTACAGGCCCGTGGGTAGAAAGTCTGTGGATCTAATGGTGGTGTAAGCATCTCAGCACTGGCTGGGGTCTCCACGTGGCGTTGCCAGCTTCAGAGGTCTGGTTGCATGTGGCTTCTCCAGCTCAGGACACTATCGTTGTTCCTTGTGTCTTGTCGGTTGCAGTGTCTACCAGGTAGTGAACAGAGAGAGAGAATGTCTCCTACCTCTAAAGAGGAAATACCAGGAATTCTCAGAATTCTCAAGAGGCCATGCCCACACAAAGGCCTCATTGGCTATACAATGAATGACAGGCTAGATAGACTCCATCCCTTCACTCTTAATCCTCTCAAATCCAAATTGACACCAGATGATGTCGTTACCACAATCTGAAACAGAAAGGTTATATTTTGTAGAAGAATGGCAGAGAGAAAGTAGATAAATGATTTTTTAAATTATTCCATACCAATTCAGCTTTTTAATTTGAGGGTAAAATTCAGTATTTTACTGGATCTTTTAAATGCTTTTTCACAATAGTTCTTGCTTCATATTTTTGTTGGATTAAAAATAAATTTTATCACTTTGAAGCTTGGATTTCCATGAGACATTTATGTCTATTGTATTTATCACCAGATCCCCAACAATAATCATGCATTATATTTGTAGGAATGTTCAATGAATATTTATTAACTGAATGATTACATAAATAAAAATATTTATTTATTGGTGGATTACCAACATATTATCATTGTTTGTAATGTCTCTGAACCTGGTGTAAACTCAGAGGCTGACCATGAGTCAATAAGGATAGAGCATTGCATGTTCAGTCAAAAATTAGCATTCCGACGACTGGCAATATTCAGCTTGCTTAAAATAATAATCTAAGTATGATAATAGAAAGCCACCCTTGTTTATGACTGTTTAGTTAACTGAAACAGCATGGTTTTTCCTACTGATGACAGTGTATAGCTCTTTATGTTTATTTTTTAATGTTTGTATTATTAGGATAGCAATTTCCAACTTGATGGGTGGTTTTAAAAATGTCCATTCCCTTATGTCTCAATTCTGGGTTTCTTGAAGAGGTGATCTCTGCATTTGCAGAGCTAGAGTGTAGGCACATTTATAGTTGGGTTATGGTCACTTCAGAACGTTAAGTCATGTATTGGAGTAAGCATTTCACTATGGTTAGGGGGATGGTTCAAACCAAGCAGTCACTCCGAGGTAGAGAGATGAGTCTATCTCCTCCAATAATGAATCATAGCAATTCTAAAGTGCAGTTTTCAAATTAATGACGGTGGCATGAATTAAACAGTGTGTTGGGGGTGGGGGGTGGGGGTGGGGGTGGTATGTGTGATCACAAAGATGAATCACAAAAGACATTATTTAAGATCTGCTTCCAGGCTTACATCTTGGGAAATTAATACAACATAACAAAAACTACAAAAAGAAAATCCTCAATTACGTATTTTTATTTTAAACTATTATGTGGGAAAGGTCTATTTGGTGTTTTAAAACTGTTTTCTGTTTCTTTCACTCTTACTCTAGCCATACTTGCAAAATCCAATTTTCTTCCCATGTCCAATTATCAACAGCAAGTTTCTACAAAATAATTGTCAACGTGTCTCTTAACCCCATGTTTGCTATTCATGTAGTTTACGTATCTCCTGTTCCTTCTCTATTATATTGCCCACACCTCATGACCTTCCCACATCTTTTCCCTGTGAGATCTACGGAGAGCCATGGGACTCCTTGGTCTTAATTCTCTGTATTTCTGCCTCTATTTTTTTTTCTGATTTTTTGGATTAAATTTCTTTTAACTGAAGATTTATACACCAGGTAGTTTACCTTTAACTTTGGTTTTCTCTGCTGTTCCTAGTACCAGATAACTAGTACCTTATTTACTGGTTCCACCTTTTATATTTGTTTTTTTTTTTCTAGTATGTTATAGTAAATTTCCCCTTCAGTGAAATGTAACCTCCTCTCCATCAATGTGAGCTCTATTATCCTCATTGGTCAAAACACTCTTTTCATAATGGCTCACATGTTACATCATGTGACTAAAAAAATTGTTTCCCGCTTTATCTTCAGTGTTCGTGTCAGGATAGGCTGGTGTGCTTCTTCCATGTGAGCTTTATTGTTTCTTAGCTAGATGGCCGCCTATTTATCTTCAAGTCTTTAAGACCCCAGACGTTACATCATTTGATAGCCAGACACCATCAGCTTTCTTCATCACTCTTGCTTAAGCACCCACCTTGTGCTCAGTGATCGAGTTGGGACAGGGTGGTGTGGGTTTTGTTGTCTCCCAGCTGGATGGCTGCTTGTTTATCTTGAGATCTTTAAGACTACAGGTGCTATAGTGGACATACCCTTGCCAAAGATCTGTGGGGAGGAGACAAGCCAGTCAGGGTGCAGTGTAGCAATGATGAAATATACAATTTTCTTCTAGTTCTTGAATGCTTCTTCCCACCCACTATCATTATCCCAATTCTACCTTACATATCCGGCTGGACTGGAGGATGTACACTGGCACAGACAGGACCTGGAAATACAGGGAATCCAGGAGATGAATCCCTCAGGACCAGTGGTGAGAGTGGTGATATCGGGAGGGTGGAAGGAAGGTGAGGGAGAAAGGTGGAACAGATTACAAGATGTACATACAACCTCCTCCCCCGGGGATGGACAGCAGAGAAGCGGGTGAAGGAGATGTTGTAAGGTTTAAGATATGACAAAATAATTAAAATGTATAAATTATCAAGGGAAGAGTGGGTAGCAGGGAGGGAGGGGGAAAAATTGAGGAGCTGATACCAAGAGCTCAAGTAGAAAGCAGGTGTTTTGAGAATGATGAAGGCAATATATGTACGATGGTGCTCGATACAATTGATGTATGTATGGATTATGATGAGTTGTATGAGTTCCTAATAAAATGATTTTTTAAATTGTTTCCTTTTATTTCTTTTTTATGTTATAAACTCTGAATTTATTATTTTTTCCAACAGTTTTATGGGCACATAATTTACATATTATGCAATTCAATGGTTCAATTGTTCAATCATATCAAGAGGAATTGTACAGTCATTACTACATCAATTTTAGAACATTTCTGTGTCCCCCAACCATGCTTAAATTGCCTTAAAAATGAGGTGTCAAATAACAATCAGTTCTAGTGTTCCCTCCCTGCTCTTGCCTTAATGGTTTACTTCCCAAATTTCCTTTAATCCCCCACCACCTATCCCCCATTCCTAGATCTACCTATAAATCCTGGTATCATTTGTTATCACTGTGCATCCAGTCTTTTTGTGCTTCCCCAAATGGGAAACCCAATAGAAACAATAAAATAAAAATAGAAATAAGGCATAAAGAATACAATAATAATAATATAAAGATAAAAATTCTATGAAGATCATTTATTTTTTTCCATCCTCACCTGGACACTTCTTCCTGACAATTACTGATAGTTTTCTCCACCCTGCTGATTTCTTTAATCTATTTTGTTCTCCAAGCACTCCTTTCTACTCTCAATACAAGTATTTCATTGGGTCTTAAGATTCTAATTCTCATGCAGAATACTCTGTTTCAAATAATGGAAAGAATTATTTTAAAAGTGTACACATATTTCATTAACATGTAGAACAGAAAGAAGATTAAAATGTCATTTTCATTGGATCTAAAATTGATCAAATCATTTTTATCTCTGGGAACCTTTTAAAAGCACAGTGCACAGTTTATTTTATTGTTCTGTCAGTAACAGAAAGGTGATAGTTATAGCTGATATGTCATTTGTGTAGAAAATATGTGGTATTCTTTTCTTAATGAAAATGTTGAAGTCTGAGAGATATTGAAACTGAAAAAGAACTAAAGAATATCTCTTAACTTACATATGCTTGCAATCTAATGATTGCGAAGCTATTTTTATAACTCTAGTACTGTCTTTGTTAACCATTGTATATATGTGTTGATATAATTATCTGTATGGATAGATATATATCTCTATTCATATCCATGTCTACATATAGTACCCATTGCTGTCAAGTCAATTGCAAGTCATGGTGACCCCATATGTGCAGTGTGGAATTATGTTCTGTAGAGCTTTCAAGATTGTGGCTCATGAAAAATAGAATCCCAGATTTTATCCTGAAATACTCTGGGTCCATTCAGGCTTCTATATTCTTGACTAGCAGTTGAACATTTAAAAATCACACAGGGCCTCATCTGTCTATCTATCTATCTATCTATCTATCATCTATCTATGTATCTATCCATCTATATATAAGTTCTTAAGTATAAGTATTTAAGATTTTATGATCAAATCTATTCTTTATTTTGCTTTTTCAATTTGGGAGGCTTTTGTTACACAGATTGCTCTGGCAGAGGCCAGAAGCAGTGGGTCTGTGAGAGAAATCACTTATCCTCAGCAAACGCTCTACTTTTCTACAGATATTTGATATCCAATCTTCTCTCTTGTTTATTTTGTTTGTGGGAAATTATCATTTTGGCAATATGGCCTCAAAACAGATTTCATTGATACAAAAATGTGTCTGATCTGGCCAACAGGAGAAGATATAGAATTCCTTCTACCAATTATTCCATGGAGAAGTTGGTGAAATATTTGGTTAAGCCAATAAGATAGTATTGACTCCCAAACTAATGCACAATGAATAGTCTTTACAGATTTCATTTCAAACTAGTTTAAATGTTAGTAATAATTAAAAATTCATTTTTTGTTTACTCATGAAATGATTTGGTCCTAAAGCCCAAATAATCTCCAGTAGAAATAGAAATCAGTGTAAACTCATTAAGTCTGAAAAGACTCTAATTCTCATGTATAATTTCCAATAATGGGTGAAATTATTTTAAGAGTGTACATAATATAGTCCACCACTTGTCTGTCAGTTAGTTGCACTCTGGGGGCTTTCATGCTACTACCATGCTGGAAGCTATAACTAATATTTCAAGTACCAGCAGTCACCCAAGGTGAAGAATTCAGCAGAGCTTCCAGACTAAGAACAGAGTATGAAGAAAGACTAGACTGTCCATTTCTAACAGTCTTAAGAATAGCAGTGGAACCATGTCTGATACTGAAAACCTCATGAATAGTCATAGAACATAGTCAGATGAAGGGCCAGAAGATGGAAATCACTCAAAATATAATGGAGAAAGAGTTGACTTCTGAAAGCAGAGTCAAGCATAATAACATGGATGGGGTAAAGTGTTCAGAACCTTCCTTTGTCGATGAGGCACAAATCATAATTATAAACTGGGAAAATCTATTAATAATTATAACTTGAAAAGTATGAAAATATATATCTAGAAAAATTGGAAGTCATTAAAATGATATGTACTATATAAAGATCAATGTTCTAGGCATTAATTAGCTAATATGGACTGATATTGGTCATTTTTAATCAGACACTCACGATTTTTCATGGCATTAGTGACAAACTGAAGAGGAATAGGATCACATTCAATGTCCTTAAGGATATTTCATGAACTATCTTGAAGTACAATGCTGTTTGGTATAGGATAATATCCATAGACATACAAAAGCCAGTCAATTAAAATGTTATTTAATTTTGCACATCAGAAACTAAAGCTGCTGAGGAAGCTATTAAGACTTCTACCAATGTCTTCATAGTAAAATTGATCAAACATGCAATTGAGATCCATAGATAATTATTGATGATCAGAATGTGAAAGTTGGAAACAAAGAGGGGAAGTAGTTTAAAAACCCGAGGTTTGGGATAGAAAGGAAACTGCTAATCTCTTGATTTTTGCAAGATGAACCACTTCTTTATCACAAATTCCTTTTTTAAGCTGCACAAAATATGACAATACATGTGAACTTCCCCATATGAAATAGTCAGAAATCAAACTGACTACATCGTGAGAAGAAACAATGGAGAAGCCCATTAAAAGAAGCCAAACTAGGCCTGGGGCTGACTGTGGAATGGACCATTGATTGCTCATATGTGAGTTCAAATTGAAAGTGAAAATGAAAACAAGTCCAGGATAGCCAAAACTCAAGCTTGAGTATATTCCACCAGAATCTTCAGAACATCTAAGAATAGATTCTACTCATTGAATAGCACTACTCATGGAATACCACTACTGATGGAATACCACTACTCATCGAATACCACTACTCATGGAATAGCACTACTAATGGAATAGCACTACTCATTGAATACCACTACTCATTGAATACCACTACTCATTGAATACCATTACTCATTGAATACCACTACTCTTTGAATAGCACTACTCATGGAACAGCACGACTCATGGAATACCACTACTCATTGAATACCACTACTCATGGAATAGCACTACTGATGGAATAGCACTCTTCATGGAATAGCACTACTCATTGAATAGCACTACTCATGGAACAGCACTACTCATGGAATACCACTACTCATGGAATACCACTACTGATGGAATAGCACTACTCATCGAATACCACTACTCATCGAATACCACTACTCATGGAATACCACTACTCATCGAATACCATTACTCATTGAATAGCACTACTCATTGAATACCACTACTCATTGACTACCACTACTCATTGAATACCACTACTCATTGAATAGCACTGCTCATTGAATACCACTACTCATTGAATAATGACTGAAGACCTGACGAGGTGAGGGATGGCATCAAGGTCATCATACACGAAGAAGAAAAATACCATTTAAAAGGCAGGTAAGTAAGAAAGGATGAAAATGAAGGTCAAAGGAGCTCTGAAACTTGCTCTCGATAATGGCGTAGCTAAAGCAAATAGAAGAAATGATGAAGTAAATGAACTGAACAGAAAATTTCAGAGAGCAGCTTGAAAAGATAAAGGAAAATATTATAATTAAATATACAAAGACCTGGAGTTGGAAAAACAAATCAAGAAATGCATACTTAGAATATAACAATCTGAAAGAACTGAAAGAAAAATTATGCCTCGATTTGCAATAGTGAGAAATTTCTATCAGGAAAATCTTGAATGGTGCAGGAATCATCAGAAAAGATGGGAGAAATGCATAGAATCCCCATATCAAAAATAATTAATGGACAGTGAATCATTTCAAGAGATTGCATAAGATCAAAAACTGACTATTCAAGGAAAAAGTCAAAGATGTACTGCAGACAGTAGTGAAAAAGAAGGCTTCAGGAAGTGACAGTTTGCAGCAGTTCAGCGTGCTGATAAAGCACTCGAAGCATTCACTCATCTATTCAAATAAACACATAAAATTGGAAGACATCTATTTGACTAGAGGCTAGAGATCCTTCTGTGTACTTACTCCAAAGAAAATTGACTCCACAGAATGAATACATTATCTAATGATAACATTAATATACAAAACTAAAACTCATCAACCCCAAACTGCCATCACATCAATTGTGACTCATAAATTTTGCTGAAGATCATTGAGCAACTTAATTTGGATATGTTATCACAAGTGACTAGTCCTTAGAAAAAGACATCATGATTAGTAAAATGGCCAGCTAAATACAGGTTGGCCCTCAATGAGATGACTTAACATAGTGGTTGCAACAATGGACTCAAACATTTGTAAACAATTGTGAAGAACACTTGTGAAGATGATAGAGGACCAGGTGTTGTTCTGTTATACATAAAGGCATTCTGAGTTGAAACCCACTCAATGGCACATAACAACAATATGATATCCATGATCTTTGATGTCTTTGAGCCCACTGTTGCATCTACTGTTTCAATGCATCTCACTCATTGAGGGTTTCCTTTATTTTCAATGGTCCTCAACTGTACCAAGCATGATGTTCTCTTCTATCCCTTGCACTTTATGATATGCCCAAAGGAAGTAAGGAAAGCTGTTGTTGCCCTCACTTCTAAGGAGCATGTTGACTGCTTTCCTTTTAAGACTGACTAATTCATTTTTCTAGCAATTCATACTATAGTCAACATTCTTAAGCAACACCAAAATGAAAATATATCGATTCCTCTTCTACTTTCTTTTTTCATTACCCAGTGAGGTAGTTATATAATCTGTTGTCAATTTGAGAGGATTGTGAGTGAAGGAGTGGAGTCTAGCCTGCCAATCATTGTATAGCCAATGAGGCCTCAGTGTGGACATCGCCTACGCTTGAATATTCTGGGAATTCCTGTATTTGCTCCCTGGGGGCAGGAGACACTCTCCCCCTGAAAAAATCCTTGGCAAATTCAACTTTTCATCAAGATTATTTTATACTGACTCAGTTGAGAGCATTTTCAAATTTTTATATCCATATAAAATCCATATTGAAAATTGTGGTCTTTGACTTTCATCATTGCTTCAAGTTGTCATCATTTTTGACAAGTATAGTTGTGTCATCTGCCTATCACATGTAATTAATGAGTCTTTCTCTGACACCTTGTTTCACTTCATCCAGCCCAACTTCTCAGATTATTTGTTCAGCATTCAGATTGAATAAATAACATAAAAGGAAAAAAAACATGCTACAAATCTTTGCCAAAATTTGGTAGCATCCCCTTGTTCTATTCAAACAACTGTCCCTTGATCCATGAGCACAAACTGATGTCCTGGGATTTCTATTTCTTTAATGTTATCAAGAATTTGTTGCATGGCATTAGGATTGGGGGAAGGTTAATATACAATCTGCAATAGACAGATGACACAACCAATGTAGCTGAAAGTAAGAATGTGTTGAAGCACTTACTGATGAAGATCAAGGACTGCAGTCTTCAGGCTGGATTGCCAGTCAATGTACAGAAAACCCAGATCCTTAAAACTGGACTCACAGATCCTCACTCACTGCCCATGGCTTCGATACAGTGATCCTACAAAACAGGGTAGAACTGCCTCCTGTGAATTTCTGAGACTTTAACTGTTGATGGGAGTGGAAAGTCCCATCCATCTTTCTCCTGTAGACCACCTGGTACTTTCTAACTGCTGCCCTTGCAGATCTCAGCCCAACTCATGACCGCTATGCCACCAGAGACTAATAGGCAATATAATGATAAATGAAGGAGAAATTAAAATTGTCAGGAATTTCATTTTAGATCTACCATCAGTGCTCAAGAAAGCAGCAGTCAAGAAATCAAATGGCATGTTGCACTGAAGAGCACGGAAGTAACTTTGAGAGCTAAGGTGCACCTGAGCCAAGTCATCATATTTTCAATTGCTTCATATGTCTGGGAAGGTTAGGCATTGAAAAAGGAAGATTGAAGCATCATGTATACATTTGAATTATGGTGCTGGAGAAGAATCCCGGGAGTACTATGGACTGCCAAAAGAACTAACAAATCTGTCCTGGAAGAAATACAACCAGAATTCCCCCTGGAGGTGAGGATGGCAGGGCTTCATAGCACTTGCTTTGGGTGTGTTATCAGGAGAGTCCAGTCCCTGGAGAAGAACATCATGCTTGTTGAAGTTGTGAGGCGGGTACCTGAAAAGAGGAAGACCTCCAATGAGATGGAGTGGCACATTTGGTGCAACAATGGGCTCAAACATAACCATTGTGAAGATGATACATGACCAGACAGTGCTCTCTTCAGTCGTGCATAGGTTATTTTGAGTTGGAACCAAATTAAAAGCATCAAACGACACCACCAATAACATGATGATCCTTATGGTTCAGTGCCTTTATATAGTCAGTAAATTACAGGCAAATGTATTTTGGGGATTCTCTCTTCTCAAAATCTAACATCAATGATGCTATTTCCATTCCACATCGTCTTCTGAATCTAGCTTGAAGATCAACAATTTCCTATCAATGAATGCTTCCATTAATTTTTTAATTATCCTCAACAAAATATTGCTTGCATATTAAATTAATGATTTTCAGTAATTTCTACATTTCGTTGGATCACTTTCATTGCAATGAACACAAATATGGATTTTTTTCCAGTCAGCTGGCCAGTTAGCTGTCATTCAGAGTTCTTGACATGGATGGGCAAGAAATTCCTGTGTTTTATCTGCTCATTGAAGGACCTCAACTGGTATTCGGTAATTTCTGGAGTCCCCCTCCCTTCACAATGTCTTAGGGCACCTTGAATTGCTTTCTTCATCACCAGATGTTCTTGATCACAAGATGTCTCCTGAAATGGTTGAGAATGGAACATTTATTTTTGGCACAGTGATTCTGTGTGTATTCTTTCCATGTTTCTTGATATTCTTGGCTCATATACATATGTCTTTGTACTTACATATGTTTTCACACAATTGGGCAACAAAAATGCATTCAAAATTTTATTTGGAATATTTTATAGTATATGGGTTGTTGTGAAATTCTAGCTATAATTTGGGGGAGGGGAAATCTCATTAACTTAAAATTCTAGGTTATGAGAAATGAAGGTAGGAAGGATAGTGCTGAGTCAGATGCTAACCATGAGTGCATTGAATGGAAAGAAAATAAACTCTAGCTTAAGAATCTGTTTAATATTCTGGAGTCATTTTGAGAGTTTTGAGTTAGGGAGGATTTTTATATAACATTTAATCTAACCTCTCACGAGTTTGAAGAATATTTCTAGAACGCTCAAGGTAAACAAGCAGCACACCTCTGCTTATTTATGTCAAGCAATGTAAAATAAAAATAAATACTACATGCCCTGCACATAATATTTAAATGCAATGTGACAGGATGAAAATCTTTTTGCTGTTATGTTACAGATAATTTAGTCTATAAAATGTATTTTGGAATAAAAAATGAGATTCTGATTTATATGGATATTTTAATTGTGATTTTCTCATCTCTTTCGCATTTTAAATGGGAAATGAAGACACATTTAAAACACGGGGAGTTTGGGGAGGAGGGATCATTTTAAGTGTTCTTTCTTTTTTTTTAAAACATTGTATTGAGGGTTCTTACAGCTTTTGTAACAGTCCATACATCAATTGTATCGAGCACATTTGCACGTATGTTGCCATCATTACTTTCTATGGTATCCATAGTGTCAGCTCCTCTACCCTCCCTCTGTCCCCCTCCCCCATGGCCCTTTGATAAATTAGAAGTTATTATCATTTTCATATCTTACACCGACCGCTGTCTTCCTTCTCCCATGGTTTCTGTTGTTCATCTCATCTGGTGGGGGTGCGGGTGGGGGAGTGCGGTTATAAGTGATAATCGCCGTCAGCTCCCCCTTACCCCTTCTCTCCCATTTCCCTGCCCTCCTGGTGTCGCTGCTCCCATTCCTGTTCCTGGATTGCGAATGCCTTGGGCTCTTATTTCGGTCCTGTGAATGTGATCTTGTCCAGCCCGCCGTGAGAGGCAGGACTAGGGTCATGTTAGTGGGGGGGGGGGGGGGGTAAGGAAGCTGCAAAGACCCAGAGGAGTATTGTGTATTTCATCATTGCTTTACTGCACCCTGATTGACTAATCCCATTCCTGTGACCCCTCTGTGAAGGGATGTCCCATTGCTTAAAAATGGGCTTTGGCTCTCTGCTCCAACGCCCCTCGTTCTCAACAATATGCTTTGTTTGTTTTGGGTCGTCTGGTGCCTGTTACACGGTTCCGGCGTAAACTCATCAAAAGTATCTTTATACATGTATTAAACACCGACTAGTTCCAACTCACAAACCAAATTCACTGCCCTCCAGTCAATGCTGATTCATAAAGACCTGCTGTGCCTTTCCAAGACGGTAACTGTTTACAGGAACAGAAAGTCCAGTCTACCTCCAGTGACGCTGCGGATGGTTTCGAACTGCAAACACACGTGCATTTCAGCCCAACGTGTAGCAACTACACATGGTCCAATCTTTCACCCAAGATTTGTTCCTAAGTTACAAAGTTAAAGTAGCGATCTTCAATACACTGGGCATTCTTTCTGTGACTCCAAGTCATTTTTGCCTTTTTCCACTCATCCTCTAAAGTAGGACTCTATAAACGGGGCTCACTTGTCTCCAACTTTGGACCCAGCTAATGAGAGGTACTAGCAGAAAGCCACAGGGCAGAAAGATAAAAACCGCTAGGGTATTTCTCTTGGCACTTTGGGGATTCAAAGGTTGCTGATGTGGGCATTGCATTACGAGAAAGCCCAGCCGTTGCCACTCGTTGCTCATGAGTATATTTCTCTAATCCAGGGTTCTAGTCGGGGCCCCTCTCTTTCATTCCTATTGGCAAAGAGGATTCTGCCATTTCTAATTCTAGATTAACGGGCTGTGTTGGTGGCCTCTCCATTTTCCTCTGCCCCGCATAAAGATTCCCTCATTAAAGACTCCTCAATCTTTCTTTTAGAGAGTTCCATTGACTTTCCTAATAGAAAGAGGAGATTCGTGTCTTCCTTCAGAGTTATATAGATAATGCAATTCCCTTGCGTTTGTGCTTTTAAATTAGATCAGAAGTAAGTGTGGCTAGCAAGATAAACCTTATATTTCCTTCCATTTCTGAAGCATGCATGTTTCATAGACAGATCACGCCTTCATTCTTGCAGTTCATTAATTAAGTTGAGGGGTGACATTAGTGCACAATTTTATTATCTACTCTTATTTTATTTTGCATTAAAGAGCATTTGGCATTGAAGATAAATGAATAACTATTAGATAAAATTGAGAATTGCCTTCCGGATTTCCTCCTCTAATACAGAGAACTCTTACGTCTGTTGTTCCTGAGACAAGATTTGTGATACAAAGGCCATTTTCATTATTCTGATTATTTAGATGTAGTTCAAATCAAGGCTATCACTTCTGAACTGTTTTTTAAAAATTCTTTTTGACAGAACTTTATTTAAAAGATGACATCCAACTTTAGAAGTGGCAGCCTTGATAACTTGCTACTTCTAATTACATTTCCGTCAGATGTGTGTAATGCCCACAGAGCCACGGGCGCTTTCTCAGGGAGTGTGTTTGGTGTCAGTAGTTTTTGCAACAAGCAGGGAGTGTGCTCTTAGCTTCACAGTTGTGACCTGAATCCATCGACAGAGCAAAAGGAGTCTAAATTCAAAGGGAAACCCAGTGAACATTATTTAGTATACAAAAATACTAAATTATTCCTGGTGAACGTTTAACAGTTGTAAAAGAGGGTAAGTTCTTAAACACCCTAGCTCTCAACCTAGCTCGAATATATGATGCCTCTAATTAGTATTGGAATATGAAGGTTCCCTTCAGATGTGAAAATATCAAGGACACTACCTTAATTCTTTGGAATTTAAGTGGTTTCTGAGATGAAATAATGATAACCGTTTCATTTATCTGGTAGGATTTCTATAATCATCTAATCAGATCAGTTTCATGAAAGTACTTTGAAACCCATAAAGTGTAACAGGTGGGTGTTCCCGTTCTCGGTGGCAGGATCGCTCTGTATGGCAACAAGACAGAGTGTGGTGGCTGCTCAAGTCTATAAATCGACATTCTGACTCCAGGGTCCAGTTTGTGACCAAGGACTTGTTACCTCATGTTTCTGGGCCATAACTTTTTTATATAGAAAATATGACAGCCCTAGTATGGTATGGGCCTGCTGTGAGGAAAACACGAGATAATGGATAAAAAACATTTAGTTAAGTTTCTAATTTACCATCAATGCTTCAAAAATAATATCGATTATTATCCTTTTAAATAAGCATTTAAAGTTGTTATCAAAGAAATTTAAGTGGATTGAAGCCATTTTCATTTTAAAAGTGCATATTTCATATGCTGAATGTTTTTTATGGGGCCAGGTGGCATAGTGGTTATGTGTTGGGCTGCTAACAGCAATGTCAACAGTTCAAAACCACCAGCCACTCAGCTGGATAAAGATGAAGCTGTCTGCTCCCATAGAGAGTTACAGTCCTGAAGCCCACACGTGCAGTTCTACCCTGTTTTCTATGGTTGCTGTGAGCTGAAATGGACTCAGTAGGGGTATGTTTGCTTATTTGGATAGTTTTAAATAGTCTTAACAAGTCTTTGCCACTAAATCACACATATCTTAGCAAAGAAGACAATTTGATCATTAGGATGTTATTTCAATAGTACGCTTCTCATAAACGGGAGAGAGCTTGTTGTATTACAAGACCACAGTGAACCGCACTAAGGCTGTATCAGATTACGAAACAAGCATTGAAACAAAACAAAAACTAATCTAACCTCCTTTGTTACAGTTTCTGTGATCCACCGGGCCTTGCATAACTCAGTCTCCCAGCAATGCAAAAGTTGATACCAGAGTGAAGAAGTAGAACAAATCTGTGGGAAAAGTTTTTACCAGATTTCCTCCATTTAAAAAAATAATGATTTATGGTTACAAGTTCTCAATTTAATATGCATTAAGAATTCAAATGCTGTTGCGATAATTTTTTAGTAAAAGCTGCTTTTTAGGGCTACCTTTGCACATTTTCTTCACAAGCAATAATTCTTCATCTATGGAGTAATTTATTTCTTCTGGTTTTAATATGTTACAGATGAATGGTTGTATGTCTTTCCCGTTAGAGCATTACAAGACAGGCCACTTTTGCATTAGGCTGGTACTACAAGAGATACCTGTGGTGCTCTTCATGGTTCATGTGGTACTAATTTAAATGGGAAGTTGCACATATTTCATTGAAACACTTGGTAAAGCCAGCTTTCACAGAAGGGTGCAAATGATGGAGTGTGCTCTGTGTGCAGCTGAACTGCTCTAAATGTGTCAGAGAGGGTTATGGATCATTTCATTCACCCATCAACTTTGGTCCGCTGTGTGTACAAATCACAGGATAGTGTCATCCAACAGAACATTCCTGACAATACTAGAACATTTATAGTACTGCCATTTTTAATAGGAGTTCTGCCACCTCATTTAAATGGTATTACTTCTTTAACACTTTCACTCCTGCTCCCAGGACCCTTTTTCTCCAGTCGGTGTGGCTCTGGCTGAAGGATTGACTGAGGCTTATGATGACGACTCAGCCTAAGCAGAGAGAATGCTTAGATATCTCCCGGCCTAAGTCTAATACATACCTGGGCCCCACCCTGAGTGACATCACTTTAATGTGGTGCTGCATGGACCGCCCTCTCTTTCCTCCAAAGTAAAAACACAGTTTCTTCCTGGATTTGTCTTACACCCAATCAACTATAACATCCCAAACAGGCAGCTTTGATTGACAACAAACACCATGAATTGATTGGCTATAAACGTCCCTTGATGACTAAATCTCCTGTAGTATCTTTGGCAACTTCTAGACTATAACCACAAAGATAAAGTAAAAAAAACAAAAAGTTAAATGTGTAGTTATGGGAGCAGAAATCATTCCGATTTAGAAATTCCAACATTCTCAGGGTTTATTTGCTTTTTGTTACTTAATAAGACTGACAAAACTTAGCAACTCCCAAACGTTAACTCTTTGGTGTCTGTTTTTTAAGTACAGGCTGCTGGAGAGCTGGACAAGGACCCACAGAAAATGGAACTATAAAAAATCCCGATAATAATCTATATTTTGGTAATGAAATAAAAGCAAAGAGATCTGTCAAATGCATTTTCCAGCACCATGACTTCTTATTTGTGTTTTACTACTTGGTTTAACTGGCTACCTAACGATAACAATGACTGTGATATGTAACAACTATTATAGTTAGAGATTTAACAAACTCAATAGAGACTTAAATAATTAAATTGATGTAAACAGTTGAAGAGATTTACAAACTAAAGTGTCGATGGTAAGAACCCAAAAAAGTAACAAAAAGTTAATATTATAAATATATAAAATACCAAAATAAATATCATAAATCAGATTTCAGACTTCCTTGAGATTCAATACAGGATTTTAATCCTAGGCCTTGCAGCAATGTTATTTTATTGGTCTCAATGGAGTCAAACATAAATTTGTAAACTTTTAGAGATTGTACATTATATAACTCTCAAAACCAGAATTGTAACCCCAGGAAAATATTAATAGCAGATTTTTCTTATTCTTGGAAAATATGTTCATGTTAGTAATTTTGTCCATTTGCATAAATAAACGGGAGGAATTCAAGAGAAGAGCTCCATTTGTATTTCTTAATTCTCAGATTCGATGTTTAGTGAATAGTAAAATCTTAAGCCAATAACTATTTTCTTTTGGACTAAATATTCAATGAGTAATAGCATGCATGTTTTGTTTTCATAGATAATAAACCAAACCGGAAGTAGACTGTCCACTGTTCTCCCCAGGCGTGGCTACTGTATTTGAACTGTCTTTCAGTTAGCATTCCCCCCTTAATCCACTGTACCACCATCCTTCTGGGGTTGCCTGGCTTAACCCCATTCCTACAGTAAAAACTAGAACAGAAATGTCATCCTGGAGCTTGAAGAAAGGCTTTGGCTGTGAACCAAAAGATGTCTTTAAATGCAATGCAGACAAGGCAAATTAATCTTCCAGAAAGTGAAGATGGCACTAGTAACCCAGGTTTAAGTAAACATCAGAGCCTGTTAATGAGCACTGATAGTTTAAAGAGTCTGCTGCATGAAAGGAGATACAGAAACATTTTAGCACAAACTGAAAATAAACATATATATTGAATATAAATATAAATCTTTGACAGTTTCTGTTTAGGCAAATGATAGAGAATAGCACAGAATTCAGGAAGAAAAAGTTCTCAAAGCATAGCTAAGAGGGTCAGCTTCTATAAAGATTTTTTAATACAAAACCAAACTCACTGCCGCTGAGTCAATTCTGACTTGTGGAGACCCTCTGAGTGGAATTGCTCCCTGAGCTTTCTGGGAAACCTTAAATCTTAAAGGAACAGAATGCTCCACCTTTCTCCAGCTTAGCAGTTGGCAGATTCAAAGCGTTGACCTTGTTTGAAGCCTGTGAAACAGTTCTGTACTGCTTCATAGGGTTACTCTAGCTGACAGCGTTTGTATTTTGTTGTTGTCATTTTGATTAGGTGGGGTTGAGAGGACCAGGACTGAAGCTGAATTGGTGGAAGTGGCTCCTGCAGCCCAAACTGATGCAGAGATAGGAGACTGCCCCCAGGACAACCAGGTCCTGGGTCCAGGATGGGATAAAGCCACTAACGCCTTGTTCCTCCCACTTTCCAATCCCCTGCAGGTGTTTCCATGAAGCCAACCCTGCTGGAAGCCAACAAACAGTCCATGTTGCTGGACACCAGAGCTCCCAGCAAGACAGAGAAGGTGGAGAAGGGGTCTGACTGAGTAGAAAGAGGGCAGGGGAAATAATCAAACTCCCCACACGGGCGAGCAACACACTGCTAATTGTTTCTTAAAAGTACATCAATATCGAATAAAACCCAAATCAAAGTGCAAACACTTTTATACTTATGTCTTTGTGACTATAGCATTCTTTTTTTTTTTAGTTCTTAAGATGAAGTTATATAGGCCCCACAGGCAGAGCTGGCCTACCGCAACCTGTCTTTTCTCAGCTGGGGCTCACTCCCAATCTGAACCAGAGAACACAGACAATTATTATTGGCGATTTGCTTCTATTCTCCCCAGGTGCATAACTGGTGACACCTTAAGGAATGAAGAAAAGTGAGTTGATTACAGGAGGCGGGTCCTCTAAGCACTAGGATTTGGTTCTCCGGAGGAGTCTTTGGGAAGAATGCCAGTGAGGGATGGATGCTCCCTGTCTTCTCCTCATGCAGCTCCTGGCTTTTGATGACCCCTTTCAGACAGCACCCCTGTTCAGACAGCACTCGAACCTCTCTTTGTTAGAAACACAGATCTCTGGCATATCCTTTGCTAAAACCTACATTTTCCATAGGAGGACCTCACTGGTTTTGTGCCTGACACAGAACAGAAGGGAATTTGTGCTTGGTGGGTGAGTAGGTGGGTGGGTAAGTGAGGGAAAGGACACATCAATGAATCACAACTGTACTGCTAAATTGGTTGACCTGGCTGCTCTCAATGGAAAGAACTGGATAATCTCAGAAACTGTGTACACCTCGCTTTCTTTAGGGCCGTTAAAAATTAATTTTTAAACCATTAGTTGAAAGATGTAACACAGTTGTCAGTACAGTTGATTCCCTGTCTGCTTTTTATTTATTTTTTTTATTTCATAATTCTTTTTCCTTCAGTTTCCTTCCTTAAATGGCCTCTTGTTATTTATTTATGTTACTTTGCATGTCAGCTGAATCCTTGTGTTGGCCACTGTCCCAATCACTCTAAATATAAGTGCTCAAATTTAATAAAAATGCACGCCTTCCCATCTGTGTTTTAATACCAGACTTCTGTGGAGATCAACATGTGAAGTGTGTTAAGGCTTTGGGAAAGCATGGTGATGTAAGGGTGAAGCATTGAAAACAAGGTGGGGATCTTCTGCGCCAAAGCCAAGAGGTGCACGTTCAATCTTGGGTTGACCCTTTTCTGTGCTGTCTGGAGGGAGAGAAAGGCAACTCACACTGTCCCATTGAATGGAGAAGGGCATAAATTCAAGCCACCAATGTGTTAACACGCATTGTAAAGCCCTTTGTGAGCATCTCTGAATGCTGCCCCATGGCAAGCATTTAATTTCTTTCTGTAATAATTCAGTTGCCAAAGTCTTTGCCCGAGCATCTTAGCACATGCCCCAAAGGCTTGTCGCACATGCAGAAATGCCACTAAATATCTGTACTAAGACACAAGAGAGAAAATATTTCTGAATCCACATACATGTTGTAATACAATTTCAAAATTTGATGAAACATCCCCATACAAGAGTATTACACTGAATTAGATGCGGCACCAAATCACAAGCTTCCATGATTTCAAGAACTAATTAAGCAGGTAGAAAGTAGTCGTGCCTGTAACATAATTCTGTGATACATCAGCATGAGCCCTAGACGTCGGGACAACTCTCTTGTTTAAATTCAGACGAAGTCGATAAAATAAACTGATTTGGAGGAAATACTCACTGTATAACCATTACAGTTTACACGCGTGCATTAAAATAATCATTTTACTCAAAAGAGAGCACTGTTTATTTACTAAATTCTAAAAATCCAAGCTTTGTGAACTGTGTAAACTGTACATGTTATTCTTTTGAAACTGTGTGCGATAAGCAGGTTAGAATTGGTGGAATTCCTGAGCCATGAGAAAACCTCTCACTTGTTTCCTATTGATAGGCCACAAAAGAACCAAACTTGGAAACCAGTGTGGCTTTTAGAGAATAAGTGAATAGGACCTTTAGTAGTATGTCGCGTTCAGGAGTTGGCACGTTGTTCAGTTTTGTCCCATTATCAATAAGTGAGAGGGATTAGCTGTTGGTAATAGAGCAGTGGATAAAAGGCTCAGGTCAGAAGCAGTGAATTTTAAAAGTGAGAGTGTGTTTAGGGGGGGAACGCTTCTCTAAATTAGCAATGAAATGAGCTGATTAGATGAACGGTTTAGTTTTGAAAGTAGATGAAGCCTGGTGATATGAATTATATCCTGAGTGGTAGGTCAAGGTTCATCTAACATTCATCTTCTTCCTTGGAAATAATCATCCCTCTCCCAGGCCATGGAAGACTCTAGGTAAAACGGCAAGTGCATAGGGAAGTGGAACTAAACAACCTTGAGACGCGAAAAGGGAAAGGCAAACAGAAGGAAGTACAACTTGGAAGGGGTAACAGCAAGTTCAGATTCAGATGAATGGTTTTCTTTGTTGGAACGTCAGAGCTTGTACTCACGTGAAAACCTGTCCTTGGTGGTCTGGTTTGAATGCATCAATCCTTACATGCTGCACACTCGAGAGTAATGGAAACTTATTGTGGAAAAAAATAAAAAAGGGAGAATTGATTGATCACTGGCAGAAGCTGCCTCTGAGTTTTTCTACCGTGATTTTTGGGTATGTCCCAGCAGGAGTGTGGGAGAAAGATGGGGGCTTCAATTCCCATAAAGAGTTCCCATCTTGGAAACACAGGGGGGCGGGGAGGGTAGGTCTAGGCCGTCCAGTAGAATTGCTAGGAGTTGGAATTAACTCTGTGGCTGGGAGCTTGTTTTGTGTTTTGTATCAGCAGGACCAGAGCCCTAGTGGTAGAGTAGGTTGCTCTTTGGGCTGCTAACCACAAGGCCAGCAGTTCAAACCCACTAAGTATTGCTTGGCAGGGGTGGGGGTAGAGGCTGGGAAACGAGGCTTCCTGCTATCATAAGGATTTCCAGCCTTGGAAACCCACAGGGACAGTCAACTTTATCTGATAAGGTTTCTCTAGCTCAGAAATGACTCAATGGCAGCCAGGTTTGCATGTTTAATCAGCAGAAATGCATCAAAGGTATGGTAGACATCAAAGGTATGCCCTGAATGCTTTTTGATGTGGATGTCATCGTGAAGTTTTTATTAAACATCACTGTTTCAACTACCACCTGTAAGAGGTCATTCAGGAGATTAAAACTAATAATTTTGCATTTGAGAAAATACTTGGGCCAAGACAAGAAGCCTTGTGACAAGCACCCTACACAAGCTCATCTGTTCAACCTACCTAGCCACTGTTCAACCCAAAAGGTCATCTGTTGAAACCACCTAGCCACTCAGAGAAGAAAGACAAGACTTTCTGTTCTAGTAAATTGCTATGAATTCCAGCTTCTAGCTACTCTGCAGCAGGGAATTGGTTTGATGGCAATGAGTTTGGTTTGGTTTTGCCATTGGGTCGAGATTGTGTGATCTTGCTCTGCTGAGAATAGAGAGAGAAGAAACTGGGTTGGGGTGGGGGGAAGTGACTTTGAGAATACACAGATCAATATCTTCATCAGTGCGATCAAGGAAGCTGTAGTTGTAATTCGAACTGAATACCATGAGTTAAGTAAAAGATTAATGGTTTGACTTGAATTTTTGAGCTAGTGTTATGGTAAAGTTATCTGAACGATGATTGTCAGATGTTTGGACAGATGAGCTATTTCAGTTCTTGCCTGAGGCACAATTTTCCATAGATTTGCCTCTGTGCATCAGAATTACAGGGAACCTTGCAGGCAAAGCAGTTACACACTCAGACTGTTACTTGAAAGGTCAGTGGTTCGAACTCACTAGTGTCTGGGGGGAGTGGGCGCGGGGAGGAAGATTCATGGCAGTCTCTTTCCATAAAGACTTGCAACCTTGGAAACCCTATGGGGGAATTCCATGCTATTCAGTCAGATCACTGTGAATCAGAATCGACAGCAAAGGATATCACTGTAACAGGAAAGCTCAAAAGTAACCAAGAAGAGGGTGAATTTAAAATGCATGTTGAGGTTTTAAAAATAATCCAAAATAAATACATCATAGTAACTAAGAAATAAAGCAAAAAATACACAAAAGAGGAGATACGAGTTTTAGTTTATCCTTTTGCCATTTAAAATTAATTTTCATTCACAAGACTACAGTTGATATTATTTGTGATCCATGATTTATTTTTGCTGTCATGATCTAAAGTCACCTAACTCTACTGCTATCTAAAGCTATCCCTTCTAATATATTGCCAGCTCTACAAAGACAACGAAGATCTCTAGGAATATTTATGAAATATCATTCGCTTAGAGATTTCCAAAGGACAGAAATCATATAGATAATAATTGTAAAAGCTAAGCAATAGAAACTCCACCAATAAAGGATGATGTGAGATCTGACATCATGTGTTAAACAATTAACCAATGAAATTCATCAGACACTTTCTCTTGTACTGCCTAAGGCGTAACAGTAGTTTCGAATTCAATTCAAAGTTGTGTGACTGAAAATTTTGCAGGATACATGACTACAAAGATGTTAGTCTTGTATCATATTTTCATATGCCAACTTTTTGTAGGCTGGGATCCTCGATACTGCTAGTTTCACTTCAGTAATTGTTTTTCAAGTTAGTTTACATCTCTTAGTAATACCACTGTCATGGAAGCGTCCCGTTGCAGTTTCTCTTAACCATAAAAGGGTTAATAGCCTTTTAACGCATCTCTGTGTTTTGGCTGAGGAAAGAAAGGAGGTTGTTTGGTCTTTCAGATATGTGGAATACGAGGAAAATCAAAATGGAGTCAGGTAGATGGGAATTCAATTTTATCCATCCACATGTAGTGCGGACTATTTTCAGAATGTTTTCCATTTGAAACAAATCATACGTTGAAGCTAAAAACAACCCAAACCAGCCCGTTACCACTGTGTGTGCTGCATCATAGCAAACTCTAAACATGGTTTCCAAAACCAGCCGCCTGTGCTGGGGCCGGAAGCCTCATCTCCCGCCCTCAGGAAGGCTGCTGCTAACTACAACCTCGCAGTGACTCACCCAACACAGATCCTACAGTGTCCCTAGCACTCCTACTAAACACAATGTGTATATGGTTAATCATTGCATCATAAAAAAATCACCCTGCCTCACCCCCTTATCCTCAGATGCCATTATTTGTACTAATATTAACTCTCCTTTTCAGACTTCTTACTAATTAAGAGACAATTAAGTTTTTATTTGAAAACAATAGAAACTTAGAATGCCAATATAGAAAATTTGGAATTTAGGTTAATAATTTGGTATCTATCATTGTCTTAGGCTGGGTTCTCTAGAAATGGAAAACCAGTGAGTCTTACTTGATAGAGAGATTTATCTCAAGGGAATGGCTCACTTGGTCAGACAGGCTGTCAAGTTCAAAGCTCAGGGGCCAGAAGTCAAGTGAAAAGCTTGTTCTTCTTCATATGAATGTAGGAGCTGATGAGTATAAGATTGATAGGTTAGACAAACACAACTTGTCTGTAAGTTTGTTTTACACTGGTGGCTTGCATATTGGTGGAAACTATGCCATTGTTATTTCAAATGTCAGCAAGATGACTCAAAATGAACAATTTTCAGAGGAGTTTCCAGACTAAGAACAGACTATGAAGAAGGCATCAGCTGCTCACTTTGGAAGAATAGTCCATGAAAACCTGATGCTTTTTATGGAAACACTGTCAGACGATGAAATCTTAATGAATGGAAACCGAACTTTGGTGGAGACAATGCCTGAGGATGGGGCCCTCAGGTTTGAAGCACTCTCCATGTGACTGTCGACACTTTGAAACACTCAAAGTCCAGTTGACCATGGTGATCAGAATGGAGTAAAGCTTTGGGGAGTAGAGCTTTTTGGGACCTTCATTTGCTGATGGAGCAAAACTTCAGGTAAGAAAAACCGCTACAAAAATCATTAAAAATAACTTGAAATGAACAAATATGAATGTAAGAATATTGGAAGTTGTCAAAAATGAAATGAGACACATAAAGATCAATATCCTAGACAATGGTCACCTGGAATGGACTGGTAGTGGCTATTTTGAATTTTTTAAAATCATGCAATTTACTATGCTGGGAATGACAAAATCAAGAGGAATGGCTTTTCAATCATTGTCAACAGGGCATTTCCATAAGTATCTTGAAGTACAAAGCTGTCTGTCATAGAATTATACCTAGTAACCTTCAAATAAACCCAATCAATACAACTATCATTCAAATTTATGCACCAAACATGATAGCTAGTGCTGAAGAAATTAAAGAATTCTACCCACTTATTCAGTCCAAAATTGATCAAACATGCAATCACGATGTATAGATAATTATTTGTTGTTGGCATACAGAAGTTGGAAAAGTAGTTGAAAAAGTAATTGGTCTTGGTGATTGAATTGAAGTTGGAGAACACATGATAGAGTGCTATAAGATCAAAGACTTATTTATAGCGAATACTTTTTTTCAGCAACACAAAGGTAATTATAAAAATGGACTTCTACAGATGGAATACATAGAAAAATAATTGACTACAACTGTGGGAACAGACCAGGAGGAAGTTCAATATTAGCCACTAACAACAGGCCAAGCATTGAATGTAAAAGGGGAGCAATTGTTAATGGGTAAGTTTGGGCTGAAGCCGGAGAAAGTGAAAACAAGTGCCCAGGAGTGAAAATGTGACCTTAGTAAATCACATCGGAATTTGAAGAATATTTCAAGAACAAGATTGACCTGTTAAACATTAGCGATGGAAGGCCTGATGAATGTGGAAGAACATCAAAATAGAATTCATGAAGACAGCAAAAATCATTGCAAAGGCAAGAAATAAAGGAAAGACCACAGTGGATGTCAGAAAGTCTCTGGAAATTAATTTTTGAATAGTTAAAAGGCAAACGGTAGAAGTCATAAAGTCCAAGAACTGAATAGAATATGTCAAAGGGTGACTTGAGAAGACAAAGTAAAATGCTGTAATGAAATGTGCAAAGACCTAGAGATGAAAACTAAAGAGAAGAACACACGCCATGTATCTTAAACTGAAAGAGTGCAATAAAGACGTCAAGTCTGAGTTGCGATATTGAATGATTCACTAGAAAGACTACTGAATGCTGCAGGAAGCATCAACAGAAGGAATACACAGAGAAACTGTAAAAAAAGAACTGGTCCACATTCAGCCTTTCAGGAGGTGGAATATGCGCAAGAATAAAAAGCAAGAACCAATGGAGCTGAAGGAAGAAGTTCAGGCTGCACTGAAAGCATTAGCCAGAAACAAGGTTCCAGGAATTGATGGACTATGAATTGAAATGTTTCAGCCGACTGATGAAGCTGATGAAGATGAATAATACGAAGAAGAATGTGTCATCAGAATCAGAGGAAAGCTTCTTAACCTGCAATATGCAGATAACAAAAACTAACTTGCTGAAAGTGAGGAGGGAAAAATGCCATCTAGACAAGACAGGAAAACTCAGGCTTCTAAGGGCACAGATTCACCCACTTGCACACTTCCATAGCAACCTAACTCCTTAACTATACCCAACTCAAGCCTCTATGTATTTTTTTAACTCCCAATTTCCACCATTTCTTCTCTGGTTTCACTTACCTTCTCAATCTTTCCTTTTCCCCTCTCCTTCCTTTCTGTTTTTCTTCCTTGCTTAAATTATACTTCTCTTGCAAAAATATTTATACACACTCCTCTTCTCAGGGGCTAATTATTTCCTTCCTCTCTTGCCCCATTCTCTATCACCTTCTGCTTCTCCCCTTCATAGCAAATTATAGTCACATATTAAGTATTACATCTTATTACACTTCTTAACCCATCCCTACCCAATATCTATAATATATCTAGTCTGGCTAGAATGCCACTTATTATTAAAAACATTACTGATATCTTCCTCTACCACTTTTTATCAATTTCTCTCCTTTTTTTTCCCTCCTTCATCTCTGTATATGATTTCTGGCTCTCCTTAGATGTCTCTCCCACAACTCAAGATTCACCTATCCCTACACAATCCATAAGACCACACATGAGAAATAGCTGCATCACTATATCATGGAAACAGCAGTCAACGACACTTCACCCCCCTTCCCCCTGCTCAAAACATCAAAGGAGGGTGAAAAATACTAAGTCTATATCAATCATAAGAAGCCAAGAGTGGAAATGTTAATCTCTGATTAAAATGATGAAATGAACAATAGAGGTTTTACTGATGGACTTCCTTTGCTCTTCCATTGGTCTATATTTCTGTCATTATACCAGTTCCAGGTTATTTTGACTTTGGTGGCTGTGTACTGGGTTTGAGGTCGGGTAGTACAAGTTGGGTTAGTCTGGATAGACTAGAGAAACAAATCCATAGACACTCTCATATGTGTGTCAGAAAGAGGTTTATACACAAGAGCAATTGAATATTGTGACAACATCCCCGCCCAGTCCAGATCAAGTCTCTTAATCCTATTTTAGTCTATATCCAATACCAATACCAGTCCATACAGTCAGATACCAATCCACAAAGTCCTCTTCAGACTCACGAAACACATGCAATGATGTTAAATGCAGAAAGATCACCGGCCAATGGGTTGGAAGTCTTGTGGATCAGGTAGTATTGTCAGCATCTCAGTGCTGGCAGGGGTCACTTGGTTCCTTCAGCTCTGAAACTCTGATTGTCCTAGGGTAGCTTCAGGTGGCTTCTCCTCAGAAATGCCTTGGAGGGAATGAGTCAAGAGAGTGTGTCCCCTGCTTCCAAGGAGGAATACTGGAGTTCCCAGAATCCTCAAGAGAAGGCCATGCCACACAGAGGTCTCATTGACCATGATCCGATTTACAGGCCAGGCTCCACCCCTTTACTCTTAATCCTCAAATGGGCACCAGATTATTTAACTACCACACAGGCCCTCCTAACTTTTGTCTTCTTTCTGAGTTCTTTACTTATACTGGGTTTGTTCCCTCTCCATATGAAGTTGGTAATTATTTTCTGTTTCTTTAAAGAATGAAATTAGAATTTGAATTGGAAATTAGAATTCATAGATTACTTTGAGTAGTATTGACATTTTCACTAGATTGTCTTTTTTTTTTTTTTTCAAAAGCACAATTACTTTATTTCTTTAACAGTTTTATGGACATGTAATTCACGCATCATACAATTCAATAGTTCAATCATATTAAAAAGAGCTGTACAATCATGTCCACACCAATATTAGAACATTTTCTTTTCTTTTTTTTTTTTTAAATTATTTTTTATTTTTTAACAAATTATTGGGGCTGATACAATTCTTTTCACAGTTCATACATATACATACATCAATTGTATAAAGCACATCTGTACAGTCTTTGCCCTAATCATTTTTTTCTCCTCTTTTCTTCTTTTACATTTTATTAGGGACTCCAACAACTCTTACCACAATCCATACATATACATACATCAATTGTATAAAGCACACCCATACATTCCCTGTCCCAATCATTCTCAAGGCATTTGCTCTTCACTTAAACCCCTTGCATCAGGTCCTCTTTTTTTTTTTTCCCCCTCCCTCCCTTTTCCCCCCTCCCTCATATGCCCTTGGTAATTTATACCTCGTTATTTTGTCATATCTTGCCCTATTCGGGGTCTCCCTTCCCCCCTTCTCTGCTGTCCCTCTCCCAGGGAAGAGGTCACATGTGGCTCCTTGTAATCAGTTCCCCCTTTCCAACCCACTCACCCTCCACTCTCCCAGCATCGTCCCTCACGCCCTTGGTCCTGGAGGTATCATCCACCCTGGATTCCCTGTATCTCCAACCCTCATATGTACCAGTGCACAGCCTCTATCCTATCCAGCCCTGCAAGGTAGAATTCGGATCATGGTAGTTGGGGGGAGGAAGCATCCAGGATCTGGGGGAAAGCTGTGTTCTTCATCGATACTACCTCACACCCTAATTAACCCATCTCCTTTCCTAAGCCCCTCTATGAGGGGATCTCCATTGGCCGACACTTGGGCCTTGGGTCTCCACTCTGCACTTCCCCCTTCATTTAATATAATATATATATACGCATACATATATACATATACACATATATACACATACATACACACACTTATATCTTTTTTTTTTTTTGCATGATGCCTTATATCTGGTCCCTTGGGCACCTCGTGATCGCACTGGCCGGTGTGCTTCTTCCATGTGGGCTTATTTGTTTCTGAGCGAGATGGCCGCTTGTTCACCTTCAAGCCTTTAAGACCCCAAACACTATCTCTTTTGATAGCTGGGCACCATCAGCTTTCTTCACCACATTTGCTTGTGCACCCATTTGTCTTCAGCGATCCTATCATGGAGGTGTGCAGTCAATGATATGATTTTTTGTTCTTTGATGCTAGATTGTCTTTTTAATCATGAACCTAGGATATTCTTCCATTTGTGTAAGTTTCTTTTGGTTTCTTGTTGTAGTTTTGGTTTTTTGTATAGGTCTTTTGTTTCTCTGGTCAGATTTTCTCTTATTTTTATTCCTTATTTTGTGTGGCTGTTGTGATGGTACTGCTTTCTTTTGTGTTTTTGTTTGTTTGGTTTTTTTTTAGATTTCTTTTAGTTGGTATACAGGAACTGATGGATTTCTGTTTATTAATTTTACATTTTGCCACTTTCACAAATTCCTCATTTTCTTCTTTATTTTTAGTGAAGTACTTGGATTTCTCTAAATATAAAATCATGTCAATGGCAAACAGTGAAAATTGGACATATGTCAATACTTTCAGTAACACTGATTCATGAGAGCAGAACCATTCACAGTAGACTAACCCATGTCATAACAGACAGAGTGTGAAAAGAGAAAATGTAAGTTGGTCCCTGGTTGCCATTCAACGGGCACTTTCAGAGCAAGAGGTCTGAGCCCATTCAAAACCCAACAACAAATTCCTAAGTCTTTTACCACTGACATGGAAACTAGATGATCTGTAGTAAGGCCACTGCTCTTGAGGTGTTTTTTAAAGGTGTTCTAATGAATGGAGTGATATATAGATTATGAGATTGAAGTGGGTACACTGCCTCATTGATTGGGCGGGCCAGATTAGAAGACTAGATGGCTTGGGAACCAGAGGCTGCTTTGTCTTGTTATGTATCTGTATAGTAATGAGCTCATACAGCATTTATCCTTTTGTGACTCAGTAACTCCACTCCACATAATGGTTTATAGGACCCTCTGTGTTGTGAGGTGTTTCCTGGTTCATCGTCATTTTTATGATGCATAGTATTCCTTTTTGTGTGCATAGTATTCCAGAATTTTTTACCCCATTGTTCAGTGGAAGGAAATTTGGTATATTTCCAATTTCTTGCAATTGTGAACAGTTCTACTATTTACAGGGGTGATAATATGACTGTTGATGTTCTCGCTCTTACTTCTTTAAAATATATGCTTAGTAGAAATATTGTTTAACTCTACGGTATTATTTTTCCAGTTGTTTCAGAAAATACTGTATCATGCTCCACAAGAGTTGTGCATGCTTACAATCCCACCAGTATTTTGTAAGAGTTCCAATCTCTCCCCACTCTTTCCAGCGTTTGTTGTTCTTGTTATTTTGTACTGAGCTATCTTTGTGGGTATAAAGTGATATCTCATAGTTGGTTTGATTTGCATCACCTGGATAGTTAGTAATTATGAGCATTTCTTCATGCATGTATTAATCATTTTAGTATCTCCCCTCCTTAATTCTCTGCTCATGTCATTTGCCCACCTTTTAAATAAATGGTTTCTTTTCTTATTATTGAGATGTTGCAGAGTTCTATATGTTTTAGTAATAAGTCTCTTGTCTGTGGTGTCTGTTAAATTTTCCTCACATCTGCACAATATCATTTTACTTTTCGGATGAACAAATTTTTAATATGTCCTAGTCATCTGTTTTGTATTCCTCTATGTGTACTTCCTGTTTTATACTTGGTAGTCTGTACATGCCCTGAAGTAGGGGTGTTAAGTTGTCTCTGTTTTATCATTTATGATCCTTATGGCTCTGGGGTTTACATTTAGGTCTGTAATCTATCTTGAGTTTGCTTATATGCATAGGGTAGGTGTGGTTCCTGTTTCATTCTTCTGCACATATAGATCTGGTTTAATCAGCATCAGTTGGTTAAGAGGGTATCTCTTTCTCCTTTAATATTTTTGTATGTTTATCTGCATAAGTAAACTGGGATGGATGGAATTAAGAAGACAGTAGAGATGGATAATTGCCTCAGGGGAGAAGGGAGGAAATGAGGAGTCAACATCAATGGGAGCAAGAAGGAAGAAAAGGTCCCAGAGTTGATTGTGGTGATAACAACAACACAACTCTTCCTGATGTGATCCAAGTATTGGATTGCATGATAACTTAATTATACGTCAATAAATTTTAAAAGAAGTAATTTGATACAAAGATGTTATCCCACCATAGTCCAACTCAAATCCATGAGTCTAATGCTAGCCAGAGCCCTCTTCAGATGCAGGTAGCTGCAGATGTTGACACGAGAAGCAGGGAGCTGACCAGCTAGTGGCTGCAAAGTCCAGTGGATCCAGGTCAGTGGGAACACTTCAGGGGGCTTCAGCTCCCATGGTCAGTACCCAAGTGGACCTGCCACTGGAGGAAGTGCTGATTCTTTTATTTCATTGCACCAATTTAAAAATAAAAATTAATTTTAAAATAATTTTAAAATATGATGTTTAAAAGCATGAATTTTAGTTATTTATGAACTACAGATAATCCTTTTCTTATGATATGGTTCCTACCGGCAACTCCATCATAAGTTGTATCTGATATAAGTTCAGTACCTCTTTTATTCCTGCAGTTTTTATTATTATTGCATTTTGTTATCGGCATCACCCTCAATCTCATCCTTATTGGTCTTTTGGGACTGGATAATTTACATACAAGTATTTAAAAGTGAACACTTAAAATGATTGTAACAGCAAAGTCTGTCCTGCAATATTGTATGTAGTACATATTAATATAAGATATATAAAAACAACATTGTAAGTCAAGGATTATCAATAAGCATGTAGCTAGTATCCAAAATAGATAGCATTCAACTTCAAGACAGATAATACAATGTTCTGTATTGTTTTTGTTTGTTTTTTTAAAACATTTTATTGGGGGCTCGTACAACTCTTATCACAATCCATACATAAATAGGTGCTGTGTTTTCCTGAATGCAATGACATTCTTCTTGAAGCTTATTTTCCAAGCATAGGAAACAATATTATTGTCTAACTCAAAATAACCAATATCTGTATAAATCATGTACCCAGTGCCTAGACTATGGCTTTTTATGTATGTCATTTCCTTTCTGATAGACAAATGTTCTAGATTCATGTGTCATACATTCCATTTTCTGATTTATTAATTAATATTCGCAGCCCTTTCTTCTCATTTTGAGTTATATCCCACCAGAAAAAAAGAAGATTCTGGAAGCTTTACTCCATCTAGGTCGTTAAGGTGACAGCTTCTCCCCAGTCATAATGTGAATGTCCTCCAGCCTGAGATGTTTGTCTTCATAGGGTTCTGCTGTTCTTCTTATACGTTTTTAGGCTAATCTCTCAAAGTTGGCAGCCCATTCCTTCTCCCTGGTCTGTTCTTAACCTGGAAGTATTGCTGTATTGGAAACACTCGCAGCATAGTTTGCAGCACCACAGCAACATGCAAACCAGAAGGTCATGGACAAGCTCATGGGGAAGCAAGATGCACTGGAATGTGATTCTCATAAACAAAAGGAACGATCAGTAGTTGAAAACACGGCTCCAGTGATAGAATTGGAGCTGGAGAGTACATGATATAATCTTGCAAGAAAACTGACTTTTTCATTGCCAACAATTACCAACAATACAAAAGGAGACTGTACACATAGACTGTTCCCGATGAAACACAGAGGAATCAAATGGACTACATCTGCGGGGAAATGGTGGTAGAGAAGATCAGTATCATCAGTCCTAACAAGGCCAGGATCTGACTGTGGAATAGAACATCAGCGATAATATGAAAATTCAGGTGGAAGTTGAAGAAAACTAAAATCAGGCAACGAGAGAGGAAATACAACCTTGTGTATGTCCAATTTGACACAGTGAACACAAATGATGGAAGACCTGATAAGCTACGGGATCACATCAAAAGCATTGTATAAAATAAAGCAAAATGTCATTAAAAAGACAAGAATTATTTTTTTTTAAATCCAAGTGAATGCCAGCGGTAACCCTGAAAATTGCTCTTGAAGGTAGACTTGCTTAAGTTAATGGAAAAGAGATGAAGTAAAAGATGAGCAGACCATTTCAAAGCATAGGTTGAGAGAACAAAATATAATGAAATGTGCAAATACCTGTAAAATTAGCAAGCCCAATATGAAAAATATTTTCAGAATATTGTAGATGGAAAGAAATGAAGAAAAATTGAATCCTCAAATTGAAATATTGAAGGATTCTATGGGGAAAATATTGAAAGATTATGGAAGCATCAAAGAAGATGAGGAGGATACAGAGAATCACTGTACCAAGAATATCTGACCCACACCCAGACCCTTCAAGAAGTACTATAAAAAGGAGAATTGATGGCTTAGAATGAAGAAGCCCAAGATGCACTACAGTTCTTCATGAAAACCAGAGTTCCAGGAATGGACGGGAGACCAACTGAAATGTCTTCACAAACCTGCAGCAGAGGAAGCAGGTACTAGTCTAAGAAATATATTTGGAAAATAACTACGGACACACCAACTGGAGAGATCCATGGTGTACCCATTCCAAAGAAAGATTACCCAACAGATCGTGTAAATTATTGAACAATAATGTAAATATTATATGCAAGCAAAATTTTGTTGAAGGTAGGACTTGATCAAGGGCAATGTAGCCAAGATGAATTACTAAAACCCAAATGAAGCCGGAACATGATAGTGGGACAAGAGCAAAGTAAAAGGAAATCGAGGAAAGATCTAGGAGGCAAAGGACATTTATAGAGTTCTAAATACAGGCACGTTCATATGTAAATATACTTATAAGTAACAATGGGGAAATATATCTATGTACATATATTTATATGTTAAGTATGAGGGTAGCAGATGGACATTGGACTCCACTCAAGTCCTCCCTCAATGCAAGAACAGCCTCCTGTGATGCTCACCTTCCTGACAAGATTGCTGAAGACAAAATGGATGCAAATGTGGTGACAAATGCTGATGGTGCCAACTATCAAAAGACAAGGCACCTGGGGTCTTAAAAGGCTTGACGATAAACAATTAGCCATCTAGCTGAGAAATAACAAACCCACATGGAAGAAGCCCACCAGCCTGTGTGATCATGAGGTGTCAATGGGATCATGTATTTTGGCATGAAATACTCAGAACTAAAAATCATATCGATGCGAATGAGGGGGGAGGGTGAAGTGGAAACCCAAAGCCTATGTGAAGACAATTGGACATCCCCTTACAGAAGGTCACAAGGAAGAGACGAGCCAGTCTGAGTGCAGTATAGCACCGACAAAACACACAGCTTTCCTCTAGTTCTTTAATGCTTCCTCCACTCCATTATCATGACCCCAATTTTACCATACAAATCCAGCTAGACCACAGCATGTACACTGTCACAGGTAAGAGTTCACAACAGGGAAATCCAGGACAGATAAACTCCTCAGGACCAATAATGAGAACAAGGATACCAGGAGGGGAGGGGAAAGTGGGGGGAGAGGGGGGGCACCAATCACAATGATTGACATATAACCCCCTCCTAGGTGGATGAACAAAAGAAAAGTGGGTGAAGAGAGACAGTGGTCGATGTAAGACATGAAAAAATTAATAATTTATAAATAATCAAGGGTTCATGAGGAAGGGAGGGTGGGTGTGGGTAGGAAATGATCTGATACCAACGGATCAAGTAGAAAGAAATGTTTTGAGAATGATCATGGCAACATATGTACAAGTATGCTTGACACCATGACAGATGTATGGATTGTGATAAGAGCCCCCAATAAAATTATCTTTTAAAATAATAACAACAAAATTCTTGTAGTAGTATATTAATAGGAAGTTACTGGAATTTGAAGCTGAATTCAGAAGAGGAAGTAGAATAAGAGATATCATTGCTGATGTCAGATGAATCTTGACTAAAAGCAAAAAGTGCTAGAAAGATGTTTACTAGTGCTTTTTGTCTAAACAAAGGTAGTCAGCTTTGTGTATCCTAATATACGATGGATAACATTACAAAGAGACTTAATTGTGTTCATGGGGAACCTGTACATAGACCAAGAGCCAATAGTTTGCAAAGGACAAGGGGATATGGCATCATTAAAAATAAGTAAAGATGTGTGTCAGGATATTGTCCATTCACCATATTTCTTTCTCTATGATATGCATAAAATTATAGAATCTGGAGTATATGAAAAAATGACACCAGGATCGGATGAAGGCACAATAACTATCTGTGTTATGTGATGGCATAACTTTGATTGCTTAAAGTCTGGAGGACTTGAAGCACATTCTGATGAAAATGAAAGATTACAGTCTTTAGTATAGATTGCAAATCAATAAAAAGAAAACCAAAATCCTCACAACTGGACCAATAGGTAACATCATGATAAATGGATAAATGATTGATTTTATTTTCATTTCATTCAGTCATCCTTACTCAATGTCCAACTTTCATACGTATATAATGTGACTGAAAATATCATGCCTTGGGTCCAGTGCACCTTAGTCCCCAAAGTAACCTCCTTGTGTTTCAACATTTTTAAAAAGTTCCAGAACCTTGCCCTGCTTTTACTGAGACCCACTGCCTTGCCCCTTTAGTTTGTCCTAACTCTTGAGATTCAAATTTGTCAAAGATTGCACTTTACTTGCAGACTGTATTGTTACACTGATGTCAGATATGACTCGAAATGACAGTCTGCAAAATTGTTGTGCAGCGCTTTAGCATAAATATAGTACTTTTCATAAAGATAGCCCCAAAGTTAAAGCAACAACAATATTTTTGTATACCCAGCTTATATGTCGTTCCCCACAAGGCTAACGCTCTATTCTGATTTACTTTTCGAGTTTGTGCTTACGGTCTTCCATCGGAGCCGTCAGTATTCTTCAGTGACAACGAGGCTTCAGATCTGCAGATGCCACAAGCACATGCTCTTGTTTGCATTTTGTCGTGGATTTTAGATCAGCTGATTTTGTCAACTGTTCTGGTGCTTTAACTACAGTATTGTGATCATCAGTTTTTGTGAACCTGTGGCAATAGCTGTTTGGAGAATGAAGTTGTTCACTCCCGTGGAGTCTGTTCCAACTCCCAGCAAGCTCTCATGGGCTCTTTAGTCGAGCAGTTGATGAGCGTGAACTAGCCTCACCCGCAGCACCACCAGGGCTCCTCAATCCCAATCAGAGCAGAATACAATTTTAGAGCTTTTGCTCACTTACTAAGAGTGTTGCAACTAATGAAGTCGTAATTCCACGTAGAAAGATTTTAAAGCTAATTTTGTTGAATATTCATAAGCTCTAGGAAATATTCCACGTGTAATTTACAACTATTTGCTGCATGTTATTTATGATTTAAATTGAAAAGAAACATTGCAAAAGACTCTGTGGCCTGCTATGGCAGGAATACTCTGTGGGAGGTTTCAAGGATTACCAACTAGGAGAAACCAACCCAGTGAAGTTACTGCTCAATCACCCATGCCAACTGGTCAGTCTGGTCCCTAGGGACTTTATAAAGGGTTTCCCACACTGTCACTCTTGACTGATACAGTAGCTACCTTTGTGACAACGGAAGCAGTCTGTACCCCTTGATTTGCCTTTAGCAACCAAGGTCTAGCCCACACCACCAAAGAGAAAGGAAAACAAACAAGCAAAAACCCAAATGCACTGCCATCCAGTTGATGTTGACTCATAGCAGCCTTTCGGGACAAGGTAGAATTGTCCTTGCAAATCTTTACAGAGACAAAATGCCTTGTCATTCTCTGCTGGAGAAGCTGCTGGGTTGGAAATGCTGGCATGGCAGTGAGCCACCTGAGAAGCAATCCACAATGCCACCAGCCCAAACTAATGAGAAGAGGAAAGCAAAATACTAAAAAAATGTCATTGGCTCATCTTGACATGATCGATTGAACCTTTGTTGTTAGTGCCCGCGCGTTTGTTCTGACTCATAGCGACCCCATGCTCCACAGAAGGAAACATGACATTTGATGCCGCTGTAACATCATCTTGTCGGCGGTCTTTCTCATTTTCGTTGTCCCCTTACCAAGCATGATGTCCTTTTCCAGGAGCTGGTCTCTCCTGATAAATGTCCAAAGCAGGTGAGGTGAAATTTATCACCCTTGCTTCCAAGGAGCAATATGGCCGTACTTCGTTCAAGACAGGTTTTCTTTATTCTTTTGGCAGTCCACATAACTTACAAGATTCTTCATCAGCACTATAATTCAAGTGCATTAATTTTTATTCAGTCTTCCTTATTCAATGTCCAACTGGGCCCCAAATAATCAAGGCTCAGTTTTCCTGGTTCATCTCCCGATCTTGTGACGTGGAGCTCTTTCCCTTGTTGAGGCTGACACACGTGATCAAGATAGACGAAGGCCTGGACTGGGCCTTCTGCAGGTATTTACACAGAATCTTGCCACCACCGTCCATCTTAAAAAGCAAAAACCACCACCACAACAGTAAAAGAAAACACTTGTTGTTCCATTGCGTGTACATCCTTGACATTTCTGATGTACTTAATCCATATGCCGTGATTTTCTCCTGCATCTATTCCCTATGACTTCCTTCCTAAAGGATCTAGCGTGTTCAAAATAGTTGGAGTAAGCAGCTTACAAATGTAGACCCAGGCAGTTTATTGGGAGCCTTGGTGGAATAGCGATTATGCATTGGGTTACTAACCACAAGGTCAGCAGTTCAAAACTGCTAGCTACTTTATGGAGCAGTAAGATTTATAGTCTTGTGAATGCACAGGGACAATTCTATCCTGTTCTACAGTGCCCTCCTGGGTCAGAATTCATTTGCAGGGAGTTTGGTTTTGTAGTTTGTTGGGTATTCTGAGATATTCCAAGGGATTTTAAAGTCATCAGTGATAGATTCTCACCTATAATATACATATTCTTAAAACAAATTTTCCTGAGAACTACCCTTTGCCAAGATGATTCTCAATTTCTCCATATTATTAGTGCTTTATTTCCTCATAAAATGAAAACATTTGAGGTACCTAACAATAGGACAGTATTCATATGGATGAATCAGAAGGGATTTGAGGGCAGCAGGTTTGCTTTATTATAAAATGGGGATGAGGGTGCGGAATAAAGTCCAGGTTACAAATACTATTATAATTCAGTTGATTTCTAGTCTGTTGCCTTCAATAAAACTAAGCAAGGACTTCAGGAGGCAGAAGAAACATTCTATGTTCATTTTTTTAATTTATGAACAATTTCCCCACAAGTTACTATGGTAGAAATATTTTTTAAAAACAATAAGTGAAAAGTAGTATAAACTTGAACTCAGATGCATTAAACAAAAAAGTAATATGTATTTATTTTCCACTAGCTAACAGAAGGAAAAAACCCTCATGTGTTCTAATGTTAAAATGTATTTTAATATTTTAATGTATTGGTACAATTTAAGATATATTGTGTTAGTCTGTGTAGACGAGAGAAACAAATTCATAGAGACACTCATGTGTGTATATGAAAGAGTTTTATATACAACAGCAATTGAATATTGACAAAACACCCCAGTCCAGTCCAGATTAAGTCCAGAAGTCTGATATGCTACCAGGAGTGGGACAAAGTACTGAAGATGGGTTTACAGGAAATAGATAAGAGTGGGTTGACTGGTCTGAAGTTCATGGCCTAGCACAAGGGGGCAAGGCTTGTTGAGAATGTGTGATGGGGCCATGGTCTATAGGCAAGACAGTCAAAGGACACCGGGTGAGGTTAAGTGAGGCAGCCCACCTTGAGTTGACTAGAACTCGACCAGATGAAGAGAAGCTATTTGAGCTTGTGAACAGTACATGTTGTTTCTGGCTTTATGGATGGTCTGTACGATTTGGCTTTGCTTATAGATGTGAAATTCATAAGGTTTCAGCTGGTATGGAAATTCTACACATCAAAGAACATGATTTTCTCCTCAGAGCCTGGGTTGATGTAAGTGGGCAGTATAAAAATTGGATACCCCAAATAGGGAGGATAAAGGCATGAAGTGTTTTGCTTACAACCTTTTGCAGGTGCTGGAATATATTCATAGGATTATGGTGTAGGTGTTCACATAAATATAGAATATTTTGTTTTGTTCACTTATAGAATGTCATGCTTAAGTGAGGGTGGCACATATTGAATTGTATGCATTTTAGTTGTATCCTGTTAGGTACAGATATGGTCTTATTATTGTTTGTTTGAAAATTATATATGCTTAAAGAATTGTGTGAAAGTGTAATATTGACAAGGGGTGGTCATTTCAACACATGCAATGGCCCCAGATGCAGGAAGATGACAGGTCACTGGGTGGAAAGTCTTGTGGATCCTGTCTTGGTGGAAGCATCTCAGCACTGACAGGAGTCTCCACATGGCTCCTTCAGCTCCCAGGGCTCTGGAAGCATCAGCATAGCTCCAACAGACTCGTCATCAGTAATGTCTCTCAGGAAGTGAGCATTTGTCCCACCTCCAGCGAGCTATTTATCTCCAGAACGCCCCCAAATCAGGTCATCAAGCTGCGACCTGATTAACAGGCTAAGGTTCACCCCTTCAGTCTTAAGTCTCAAATTGACAACAGATTATTTAACTACCACAGATGTATCGGAATTTATCTTTATTAATAACAGCAACATAAAGGTAATATAATCTATAATAAAATTATCAACATTTTATATCTTATTGTCATGAGATTTAAAAAAAAGTAGTATTAACATTTTGAACATAATTTTAGAAGAGGGAGAAATAATGGGATGATCATAAAATATTCCTGAACACAAAATATATTAGGATATAGTATATAATAAAGCCAGTGAAATTGTTAATTAAAAAATTTCTATAAGAAATTTACATATTCTGAACTCCCTTTGCATATTCTTTATTCATTCACTGCTTCTGAATTCTGCAAACTGTCTACTTCTCCCTATCAGCCCTCCAAGCATTTGGCTGCTTACTCAAAGGACCAGCCATCCTAACTCACCTGCTGCTTTATGGGAGAAAGGTGTGGCAGCATATGAATGCTGGACAGCCATGATATTCTAATTATGATCGGAGATTCTGAAAGTAGGAACTCTAGATCTCTGATCAGCCCTATCCTTCCTCTGCACAGCACTTGCCACGCCCGTGTGCACTGTCACCAAGCAATTAACCAGCCAATGCAGAACACTTTTGAGCATTAAGAGGAGGAGGACTCATAATTACACCAGGGTAAACTGAGGCTGTCCTGGGAGAGCTGATCTTCCTATCAAGAGTCTTCCTAAAACGTGTTTGGGGTAGAGGTGTAAGCATCTACTACCATCCTTCCTAACAATATTCTGGAAGCAATTTTTATCCCTGAAATTCAATATGAATTTTTTGCCTTCCATGATCTTACAATTCTCATATGACTTACCTTATTGCCAAGTCAACTATGATTTTATCTAAATGAACTAAAAAAAGAAATTCTAAATGACAGATAAAGCAACTATCGCATATTTTTTAATAAGACTTTGGGACTGTAAAGCAAAAACTGGACTGCTGGTACCTTAACAATGTTGTGCCACAGAGGCAGAGACTGTATGTTAAGTGGTTTAAGGTAGTGGATTTATTATAGGACCCAGTGCAAAATGGAAATATGTGGCCCCTTCTTCTTAAAACAGGATAGAACAGTTTTTTAATACATTACAGAATTTCTTCCCCCTTTTTTCTAAAATAATTTAACTTATAGTGGGTAGTGTTTGTTTGTTTATATGTTTACTTTTTATTTCATAAATTTGAGAGGACTTAATTTTAGGAATGAACCAAGAAGGAAAACAGCATTAGTTTTTTTTTTTTTCAGGAAAACTACTCCATTTCATTTTACCATGCATTGGTAGAAAGCAATACTGATGGCTAAAGTTTAATGAATTGTTTGCTTTTTCCTCCCCCATTTTGTAAAGTAATCCTGGTGAGGGCACTGATCAGATAGCTCATTGCTTATCATTTTGATTTATTATTCAAAAATTAATAAGCAAATCTGGAGTTTGCACTATTCATCTCTTTATGAGCATATCAGAGGGCAAAGTTCACTAATGTACAGGGTTTGCTAACATACTGATGTGATAAATACCACCCAAGAGAATATTGTTACATTTAGTTATGTGAATTGGAGAGAATTTGTGAATTGGAGAGAATTAAAAAAAACACAATAAATACTACTATGAGTAAAACTGTTGTGTTTTATATTTTTAAAGAATCTTGACTTTATTTCTGCTCTTGACTAAAAATAAATATAGCTTTATGGTGCTATTTATATTTCCTGGTGCTGTATAATAATGAGACATGAAGTAAAAATACATGAAAATTGTAAATTGGTGGGAATCAAGATGCATTCAAAGCAACACTAATATGAAAATGTATGCTTTTTTGCCCGTCTCAGATTTTATTTTTTCTTTGGAACGTTCCCATCGGACATGGCACAAAGCCTGCTGCCTGCTCTCAATTCCATACGGTCAGCAGAAGTAGGACAAGGGCTGCAATATTACCGCTAAAGAGACTTTTCAAAGTCACTGTCAACGTAAAAGGAAAATAAAAAGAACTGACGTGCAGATGGAAATGTAGAATGCGTTCTTATGATGGTCTTGGAGTAAATTTACCTAGGTTTGCGTCAGCAGCAATCAAGCAACGAAGTTATTATTTATAGGCATAATTTTAAAAGCAAAACCCATTGATAAGCAACATACATTCTACTTGCATTTCTTGAGGATTCGTTGGCACCCCCTTCCTGAGATTTTTAAAAGGCAGATGATGATTTAGTCGCTTTGAGTGAAACCTGAGTACCTTCTTTTCTAACAAAAGCATTGTAAGGTCATACTGCTATTCCACGCACCGTGCTCTATGCTGCAAGACTCTTTGGCTGTAAAAGTAAAGTCTGACTCAAATGGTTGCCAAAGTGGTTTCTTTAGTAACTATTATGTAAGGACACTGCTCATCCATAGCATAAAATCATGCTCCAAATTTGCCGGCAGCTATTATGAGATAGAAGCTCCACTCTTATTTTTCACTACCAATGTGCCAGTAAAATCAAACTTTCCCTAAGTATTTTTGTTGTTGTCTGGGTAATGGTGTAAGCAATACTAAATTATACAACAGAGATGCCTTTGAAAGCAAATAAGAAATAGATTCCAAAAGAGTTTTCCAAATGATTCCAACCCAAACCATACTCCCTGTCATTGAGTTTATTCTGAGAACCATGGACTCTGTCGACCTGGGCAGAACTACCCCTGTGGGTTTCTGAGACTGTGGTTTTTCTATGGGAAAAGAAAGCCTCGTCTTTCTTCCATGGAGAGGCTGGTGGTTTTGACCTGCTGATCAAAATGTAATTGCTATACCGCCAGGGCTTCCACTTCCAGAACATTATTTATTATGATTTCATTGTTCTCCATTCATAAATGAAGACCCGTACCCACTATTCTCTCCCCTTTTCATAGATCCCTTTCTCTGTTCACATTCTTGGGTCCAATATATAATTTGATCACTGAAGATATTAAAGATTTATCATTTCCAGATAATGCTTATATGAAAAGTTTGTATATCGCAGGAACTCTTGATCAGCTTTACGTATGTCAAGTAATTTAACTACAAAAGCAACATTGTTAGGTAGGACCTACCTATTGTTTTTCTCAGAATAAATGGAGGCACAAAGAAGTTCAATGTCAAAGAGAAAGTCAAGGAGCAAGGATATGAATCCAAGGAGTCTTACCTCAGAAATGTTGCTGCAAAGTACTCTCCAGGTGTAAGAGAGATCTGTAATAGTGAGCAGCACCGAGCTTCTCAGAGAGATGGTGTTGATAAACAAATCTTCCCGGCTCCGTCTATTGAACCTAATGCTCACCATGGCCTCCTTTCTAATTCTACAACTAGTTAGAGTGAGTGGTCTTTCACAGGCTTCCAAAGACCTGTGCATGTGGTGCTTCACCAAACTGGGCAACGAAGCCCTTCCTTGCTTCGCCTACGTTCTTTGACATCCCGCTGTAAGCGCTCACACATACAACTTGGAGATAAAAAGGAGTCAAAGGCCATGAAGGAATATAAACCTATGAAGAAGGGATGGAAGCCGTGAATAAGTGCATCCACGTTTACTAACAAAAAGGATGGAGTTTAGGGTCTACCAGGGCCACCTAGGAAGAAAGTCCTGGCAAACTTGTGAAGCATAGGCCTATTATATGAAACGTGGAATCTCTTGACATCAAATGCTCTTTTACTTATCTCAGTGATGCTCTCATAGAATCCTGGCTAAGAACAATCTTCACATCTGATAAAGTTAAGCCTAATAAATTTAGGCATAAATGTAAGCCTACTTTGTGGCTGACGCTCATATTTGCTCCTTAAAAATTCTGGTAACCTGAGCTCCTGCTGTTTTGTCTTTGTGTTGATAGGTGGGATAAAACCTTAGGGTCACTTAAATCACATTATAGGAAATTGAAGTTGCTTATATTGGATTTATGTTTAAATAACTTGTTTGTGAAGGAATTGTATTAGAAGAGTAAGGCATTGCCTTTCAGACTAATCTGGTGGAAAGAGGGCATTTTGCAGTTTTGTGCTTATTCATCAGGGAAATAATGATATGCTTCCTTAGTCATCTGATTGCAGTGCTCCCCTCGGCCATTTTACAAATCTATTAGGATGTTGCCTTTTGGGTTAATTTTTCAGGTGAGAAGAACAACGTATTGATTTTGTTACAATGGAAACTCTAATTTGAAACAAGTGAAAAAATGATAGCATTAGCAAATGAAATCATTACTTACAGTTAATGCATTTTCAAAGGCACCATTTATAGACATCATTTTGACTGCAGGTGGATTGATTATCATTCTTATGCCCAAATATCACTTAATATGTTTTCATTCTTAATTAACGTGAATGTGACTATTTCAATCTTTTCTTACTAGAAATCTGATAAAATCACAGCAACATTCTCCCGAGTCTTTCATGTACATCACTTTTGTTCACTTTTAACTCAATGGAACAGTATTAGCTTCTTTATTGACACTTCAAAAGAAAACATTAAATATCTTTATTAAAAAGAAAAATGGCTGGGAAACCTAATAACCTACAGATGCCTAGGAATTCAGCACAGTGGATGAATTATTCCCCTCGTGTCTTTTGTTGTGACTATACATGACGGTATGTGTAAGAGGTATGGACCCTCCTTTGCTAGCTTTTAGCAGACTGCAAGTATTTAGGCCGGGATGGTGACTTCATTCAGATGTTCTGTTGCCAACAAAGAGCCCACTAGAGGAGGAATACTAATTAATAATTCTAGTAAGATTAAATTAGCTTTTCAAAATCTTCTGTAGTGATATTCCACAAGATAAACGAAATGTTGTAATTAATAATGTTTCTGGTTCATTTGGTCCCAATATGTCTTTAAAAATAGACCCATATATCCTAAGTCTTATTAAAATCCTCTTAATAACACCATACAAAAGGGAAGGGTTAGGAAACTACCATTCAATTCTCGCCAAATCTACTAGGTGCAATTGAGGTTTGAGAATGCTATGAAGAATAGCAACAACAGAAGCCTGAGTTATTTTCATGAAAGAATTTGCTAGTCATTCTTCTTGGTGTCTGGCAGATAACCAATATATAAATGTGTAAATCTGATTTGCTTATAACAACGTTTTGTTAACTGACTTGGAAAAGCTTAGTCTACAGAAATTTGCCCAAAGACACTAAACTGGTATTTGATAGCCAGTTTACCACTGTAAGCAGATCTTTTCCCCACCCTCCCAACAGTTTCATTGGTATGTAATTTACATATAATTCAATTCAATAGATAGATCACATCAAGTAAACATGTACAATGATCACAACATGGGATCAGAACATTTTGCTCATTTTTTTTAGATGCCAAAAATTTGCTCCATTTTATTTTATTTATTTTTTTTACATTTTATTAGGGGCTCATACAACTCTTATCACAATTAATACTAATACATACATCAATTATATAAAGCACATCTGTACATTCTTTGCCCTAATCATTTTCAAAGCATTTGCTCTCTACTTAAGCCCTTTGCATCAGGTCCTCCTTTTTTCCCCCTCCCTCCGCACTCCCCCCTCCCTCATAAGCCCTTGATAATTTATAGATCGTTATTTTGTCATATCTTGCCCTATCCGGAGTCTCCCTTACTCCACTTCTCTGCCGTCCGTCTCCCAGGGAGGAGGTCACATGTGAATCCTTGTAATCAGTTCCCCCTTTCCAACCCACTCACCCTCTACTCTCCCATATCGTCCCTCACACCCCTGGTTCTGAAGGTATCGTCCACCCTAGATTCCCTGTGCCTCCAGCTCTCATATGCACCAGTGTACAACCTCTGCCCTATCCAGCCCTGCAAGGTAGAATTCGGATCATGGTAGTTGGGGGGAGGAAGCATCCAGGATCTGGGGGAAAGCTGTGTCCTTCATCGGTACTACATCACACCCTGACTGACTCATCTCCTCCCCTAAACCCCTCTGTGAGGGGATCTCCAGTGTCTGACAAATGGGCTTTGGGTCTCCACTCTGCACTTCCCCCTTCATTCACTATGGTATATATATATATTTGTTACTCATTTCCCTCCAACCTCTCCCACCATATTCCTAAGGAACTATATATCCATTCACTACCTCTGTCAGTTTACTAAACCTGGATTTAAAGGGAAGAAAAACATTTTTTAAGAATCTTACAAGAATAACAAAGTCAAACAGATTAAAATCCTCAATCAAAATGGAAGCAGAACATATTAAAAACTAGAATAAATTGAAATGAACCTAAGTGAGATTAAATGATAAGATGCTCAATTTCAATCGTACTGTACTTGTAACAGTCTGCACTCCGCGTCCTTGGTTCACAATCAGAGGGGTTCGCCAGGGGTCTAATTCACATGCGTTTCCCCTTTGTAAAAATATCCGAAACAGCTTTAAAATGAGCTACGAGAGATCAAATGATGAAATATTGCATTTTGACCCAACTATGTCTGCCGTAAGCAACAGGGCGATTCCCATTGTTACTGCCCAACTGCAGAGTGGGAACTGACACCACACAAACTGTTTCCAGACCCAGTCTCTCCTCGTTGAATTTTGATTGTGGTCTTTGCTTTGTATGATTTTCTGTATCTCCCTCTCCAGGAATCCCGGATGTGTAATCCTGGAGAGATAGCCCCTGGATCTGTACTTTATTGAAGGCAGGAAGAGAGAGGTTGGGAAACTGTAGTATCAACCACAATGCGCATTTTAAAGAAGACAATGTTCTAAAGTTGATTGTGGTGATGCTTTCACAACTCCTCTTAATGCGGTTGAATTATTGAATATTGAATCATATGATATGTGAATTATTTCTCAATAACACTATTAAAAACAAGTGAATGAAACAGAGATGATTTTGCTTCTGTGGTGCTGGGTCACCAAAAATATTACAAATTATGTAAAATAGTTACATTTGGTATTTAAATCTTTTGACAGTTTGGCTCATATGCCATATAACTGCATACAGAGTGTTCATTTTTGTTCTGCTGCTGCTTAGTTCAAGGGTTTCTTCATTGGTGCTCTTGACGTGGATTCCTATCCATGAGTTGTCTCAACTTGTAGAAGACCTCTAGTTCCTTCAGAGAGGAACTTCCATGTTTTATCCAAACGTACACGTTCAGCTATTAGAAATATGTAGGGAAATAGAATTACACTGTGCTAAATAATGAAATACCTTGACTTCTATACACACCGTACTAAAGCCCTGTGGCATGGTACTTAAGCAATAGCATGCTAACAGCAAGGTCAGCAGTTTGAAACCATAAGCTGCTTCTGGGGAGCAAGTGAAGGCTCTCTACGCCAACAGTCAAAGAACTCCACAGGGGGCGGTTTTAACTTGTCCTATCTACAGGGGCGCTATGAGTCAGAATCAACTCACTGGCAGGTCATTTGGTTTGAGTTTGGAGATTTTAAATATGCCCATTTATATTTAAATTTTTTCATAGTGTTTTATAGAATCTCAGAATGACTACAATAGATGGGGATTCAAGGTAAGAAGTTTCCTTGAAAACCATCTAGAGAAAAATCTTACTTATTTTGACATATTAATTCTGTTTTAATTCCTATCAGGCAGTCACCTGCTACATGCCCATGTCCAGGAACAAGGGTTCCCTTACGTGTGATGTTGAGTTATTCAGGCCGAGAAACACTGTATAGGGTGGCTGTGAGGCAGGCTCAACTTGATGGAAAAAGATGGGTTGGTAAAAACATAAAAGTGTGATTGATTTCTTTATGATCTAACAGTTATTCAAATACATCCATTTTAGACTAAATTTTTATTAGCTACGTTATTTTTCATAAACCTTTCCAGGAAAAGTACCACAAATCTCTTCACATCTTCCAAAAGAAAAGGTCTTCATGCACATTCCCATCTTTCCTTCCCTTTTAAAATATGTGTGTGTGTGTCCTCTTACCGTTTAATTCCGCAACTTGGAACATGCCGCAAACTCAAACTTCCTGTTGTCAACTGAATGCTGACTCGTAGGGATCCTCTGTGGTTTTCTGATCTCTAACTGTTTGTAGGAGCAGAAAGAGCTGATGATGGTTTGGAACTGTTGACCATGCAGTTCCCACGTGTAATCACTCATCTACCACAACCTTTCCTCTCTAACAAACCTAGTGCAGGTAACTAGATACCAAGTCTGTCTACTCAAAAAATTTAGGATTGATTTAAATCAATCCTCTTTTTCACATCAATTTGATATTCTCAAATACATGAGTAAATAGTGCTTGACTTCCAATGAACCTCACAACTTATCCATTTTGTTTTTATATTCCTGTAGTAGTACATAGGATCGATGCAGTATATCTATTAATATGTCCTACAGACAATGTAGTAGCACATGCTTTGCTAATACAAGCATTCTTAAGTGTTCACATTCAAATATGTATACGTGATTTATCCAACACACAAAGACAAATAAAGATGAGAGTTAGGGTAATAATGATAATAAAGTGATATAATAATGAACACTTCAGGAAAAAAAGAGATATTGAACTTATATCAGAAACACCTTATGATGGATTCACCAGTACTGGATTTCATCATAAGACAAGGATCATTTGTTTTTCATAAATAAGTACAATTCATGTTTTAAACACCATATTGTTGGCTATACTATTCCTCTTTTATTTTTAATTGATTTTTATTAAGTAGATTAGTAACAGTGGGTTTTTAAAAAGAACTATTTTATTGGCATATAATTCACAAATAGCATAAGAGTTCAATCATACCAGGGATGGCGTGCCATCCTCACCACAGTCGATGTTGGAACATTCTCTTTGTTCTTACATTTACCGTGATTAGCTCTTCTTTCCGGCACAACCTTCTCCGTCATGCCCCGGAGACATCATTCATCCAGTGACTGTCTCTATGCTTTTCATATCCTGCATTTCAAAAAATACTAAAAAGAAACATTAAAAATATAATAATAATGACAAAGAAACCTCAGTTGAAAAGAAAATACTGAAAACTAGAACAAATTTTAAATGGGTGAAAAGGGAGATAAAAGGATAAGGTGTTAAAATTTACCCTAACGGAATTTGCAAGCATCCACTTTCCAATGCATCCTGCATGACAGCAAGGCTGCTCCCATCTCTGGTCTATCATCAGAGGGGATTAAACAGAAGCTTAAGTCATGTGTACTTCCCCTTCACTTTTTTTATCTTTAACTGAATCAACTTTTAAATGGGTAAATCAGGAGATCAAATGACAAGCTATTATATTTTTAACCTAACTACATAAATAAGTTTATAGTGTTCTATGTCTGATAGCAAGACTATTCACAGCCCTGGTCAATAGTCAGAGAGATTCACCAGGGGCTTAATTCACCTTGCTAATGGATTTTGGTCTTCCACTGTCCTCCACAACCTTATGCACACCATTCATTCACAACTGAAGTTCTGATACTATTCCCTCTGTGTTAATCTGCATAGACTAGAGAAACAAATCCATTGGCACCCCATCAGACTCGCCCCAAAAATGCTCCTAAAGGCCAACAAACAGTCCTTGAACTAACTACAGGCTTTTCTTTGTTGTTTTGTCATTGGCTTTTTTTGTTGTTGTCGTTGATGTTTTGTTTTCTCTTGTTGCTTTGTTTCACTCTGTCTTGTTTTTGTGCATGTCATCATCTCCACAGATCTGTAATAAATAAGATAGGCTGGACAAACAATCTGGAGGAGAAAACAACGGGACCTACAGTTCCGTGGGGACATGGGATAGGGGAAGGTGAGGGGAAAGTAAGTGGTGTTAACAAGCCCAGGCACAAGAGAACAACAAGTGATCCAAATTGGTGGTGAGGAGGGTGTAAGAGGCCTGGTAGGCTGTGATCAAGGGCAATGTAATGGAGAGGAATTACTGAAATCCAAATGAAGGCTGAGCATGATAGTGGGACAAGAGGAAAGTAAAAGGACATAGAGGAAAGTACTAGGAGGCAAAGGGCATTTATACAGGTCCAAATAAAAGCATGTCTATATATAAATAAATATATTTATATATGAGAATGGGGAAATAGATCTTTGTACATATATTTATAGGTTTGGTATTAAGGTAGCAGATGGACCTTGGGCCTCCACTCAAGTACTCCCTCAATGCAAGAATACTTTGTTCATAAAAAAAAAGGAATACTTTGTTCAATTAAACTGGCATTCCATGATGCTCACCTTATTGACAAGATCGCTGAAGACAAAGGGGGTGCATAAGCAAATGTGGTGAAGAAAGCTGATGGTGCCTGGCTATCAAAAGATATAGTGTCTGGGGTCTTAAAATCTTGAAGGTAAATAAGCGGACATCTAGCTGAGAAGCATCAATACCCACATGGAAGAAGCACATCAGCCTGTGTAATCATGAGGTGTCTAAGGGATCAGGTATCAGGCATCAAAGAACAAAAAATCAAATCATGTAAATGGGGGGGAGTGCAGATTGGAGACCCAAGACCCATCTATAGGCAATTGGACATCCCCTTACAGAAGACTCACGGGGAGGAGATGAGCCAGTTAGGATGCAGTGTAGCAATGATGAAACATACAACTTTCCTCTAGTTCCTAAATAATTCCTCCCCCATCCACTATCATGATCCCAATTCTACATTACAAGTCTGGCTAGACCAGAGGATATACACTGGTACAGATAGGAACTGGAAACACAGGGAATCCAGGACAGATGATCCCTTCAGGACCAGTGGTGGGAATGGCGATATTCAGAGGATGAAGGGAGGATGGGGTAGAAAGGGGAGACCGATTACAAGGATCTACATATAACCTTCTCCCTGAGGGATGGCAACAGAAAAGTGGGTGAGGGAAGACATCAGACAGTGTGAGATATGGCAAAATAATGATAATTTATAAATTATCAAGGGTTCATAAGGAAGGGGGGAGAAGAGAGGGAGGGGGAAAATGAGGAGCTCAAGTAGAAAGAAAATATTTTGAGAAGGATGATGGCAACAAATGTACAAATGTGCTTGACACAATGATGTATGTATGGATTGTGATAAAAATTGTACGAGCCCCCAATTTAAAAAAAGAATGAACTGAACATCTGTGTGTGCATTAGTATTTCAGTCCATGGACTATATTGTGTGTTATTTTTATCATGCTAATTTCTGAATTGTAAGTGGCTAGGTTTTCTGACAATAATTAGAAGATGGCTTTTAAACTGCCCTAATTATTTTAAGACTTATTAAAAAGACTGATTCATGAAAAAAATAAAGAGATTTATATACAAGAACAATTGAATATTGAAAAAACATTCCAGCCCAGTTCATATCAAGTCCATATGTCTAATATTAGCCCATATGTCCAATACCAATCTATACAGTCCTCTTCAGACTCGCAAAATGCATATAATGACACTGAATGTAGAAGATCACAGGCCAGTGAGTAGAAAGTCTTTGGATCCAGTGGCATTGGAAACATCTCAGCGCTGACAGGGTCTCTGCCTGGCTTCTCTAGCATCCAGGCCTGCATCAGGGTGGGCCCATGTGTCTTGTCAGCTGCTGTGTCTCCCAGGATGTGAGTGGAGATTCTCCCACCTCCAAGGGGAAATACCGAAATTACCAGAATCCTTAGGGAAAGATTATGCCCACACAGAAACCTCATTGACTATGACCTGATTGACAGGCTAGACTCCACCCCTACATGCTTAATCCTTCAATTGACAATTAGATTACTACCACACCCTCCATCAGATTTTGGTTTTATTATACAATCCTTGGATCACACAGGCTGGTGGGATTCTTCCATGTGGACTTAGTTGATGCCTCAGTTGATGGTCGCTTGTTTGAAGATGAGGCATTAAAACCTCAAAGATTATTCCTTCTGATAGTCAGATACCATCTAGTTACTTTGCCACACTTTGACACAGCGTCCCTAGCTTCAATAATCTCGTCATGAGGGTGAGCTACAATTAAGTGAGAGCCCCAAATCCATACATACATATGCCACGTATGCATGTTTCTGATTTATCTTTCAGACATCATTACCATTTTATGTAAAATAATATTATCAAGCATCCCCTTGGGGCATAAAGTAATTCTATTGACAGTATCATTAATCTAGCCAAGGGTATAAAATTTAAAACACTTGAGAAAAGCAAAGTATACAAACATAGGGCAATTTTGAACTGCAATACTGGAACGTTGACTTGTACAGATTAAACTCTTCAGTGACTAGGCACTATTTACACAAAGAATAGGGATTGTTGAAAGGGAAATTTTTTCAATAATATTTATTCACCATGGCAAAGTCATGACTACCAGACTAATACAAAATAAACCAAGAAGGGCATTAAAATCCTATGTACGAGGTAGTTCTGGGCCACCACTCATGGGGAACCCAAGGTGAATGTCTGCCTGTACTTCTTTCTGGGGATAGCTGTCCTTTCCTTCTCACACTAGGGAGTTTCAGTCCTAAGTCAAAGGATATAGGTGAGTTTGAGCTAATCATGAACACCAATTTGAATAAGCAGAGAACTGTGCTTCCTAGGCCTTACCTTGGAGGAAATACTAGGCCTTTCTTTTGCACTACCTGTGACTTTAAAGGTCAATCTTTTGGTTACTTTTTGAGTGCTTCACCACACAAAGAGACCTAAAAGTAATATATAGGCATTTACCAAAAGTTTTCTATAGCTATATAAATTTTTCAATTATATTTTGTTCGATGGTACCCCTTTATTCATCGCCTAGTTCTCCTCAAGCCAATAGAGCCTTCCACCAGCTGGCTGCCAAAGGTTCACAACATTTTTGTTTTGTTGTTGTTGTTTTTTTTTTCAGATATCTTGGACACAAGACTGGTGGCTCAAGCCTGTCTCTGGAAAACAATGTTTGGCTAAGTTCACATTTTGCTTTCTCCACCAAGAAATACCGGAAGACAATGTTTGGCTGATGTGAAGTACCGAAGCCCCAGCTTGTCTCACGATGAAACCAACTCTATTGTAATGTCGTCTCTGGAACTCACCCAGAGTAGACACCTGCCAGCACCCCTTGTGTCTGCCCACCTTATATCAATAATTTTCTCTTGAAGACATTTTTTCAGTAAAATCTGCAATCTGAAATCCCCGTCAGATTTTGCTACTGGAGGACCTAGTCCAGTACAACTTTGGTTAAAGCAAACTGTGTAATTCTTACAACCGTAAACTTATTCTCAGTTGTACATATGTTTGTGCTGGTCTGTGTTGTGGGTGGAATTGCTTAGGGTCAGGATATTTAACTCCATATTCCTATGTACAGGGTATATTCAGGATTCTTCACCAACACCATAATTCAAAGGTATAAATTTTTCTTCAATCTTCCGTATTCGTGCCCTTTTGCATGTATACAATGGCTTGGTTCAGAACCAGCATAATCTTCAAAGTTACATTTTCAATATTTACCAATTTCAATATCTTGATTGTTGTTTCACTAGATGTTGATTGTAGAGCCAAGAAAAATAAAATTGTTTAGAAGATTCTGACTCATGACTGCTACGTATATTATTATAGTGGTTATAAATAATCCATTATAAGCAATCACATTTTACTCAATTCCACAATCAATGCCCATGGAACACTGAAGGTGCAACTTTGAAGAACACCCTGGACTTGAATTAAGACATGGTATTTCCAATCCCCAAGTAGACATGCAAAAGCTCAAAAATTATTGAGGAAGACTTGAGATGAATTGATGCCTTTGCATTATGGTGGTGGTGAAGAATATTGAATATATCATGTATTGCCAGAATGATGAACAAATCTGTGTTGAAATGAGTACTTCCAGAAGAGAAGATGATGAAGCCTTGTCTGATGTACTTTAAATATGATTTCACGGGCTACATATCCTGAGAGGAGGATGTCTTGCTGGGTGAAGTGGAAGACCTCGATGATGCATTCACAGGGTGGCTGCAGCAATCATCTCAAAATGGCATTAATGATGAGGTTGCTTCCGAGTGGGGCAGTGTTTCCTTCTGGATACTATGAATTGAAGCAGACTTGACAACATCTTACAGTAGCAACCAGCTGAAAAATAAAATTTCTTTTTTATTTCATAGATATTCTTGATACCTTTTATGGTAATTAGAGAAAACTTATTTAAAATCATTTTTACACTCTATTAGATAAAAATTAGATATTTTGTTAACTATCTGGACTCGATATTTAGCTAAGCAACCTTTTGTATGTAAACTACTGAAAGGAGTATGTTAATTTTATCCCGGTTGTTATTTTTTTAACAAATATTAGTTAATGTGGCTAAAGTTGTGGCTCTAAGTAATTTATGCATACTACCTCAAAGATGGGCTTCATAACCTAAAATGCATATGTGAAAGAATTACTTAAAACATCATCAATTATGTATGTTCGTATGCATGCGTGTCTTCTGTAGAGAAAGGACAAGATTGATTTTTCTAGTAGTTTTCCCTGAGAAATCTAGCTGCTAATTTATTGAAGAAGATGCATTTGTACAGCTACATAAATATATGTGTATTTGAACTCTATATTAAGAAAAGGTTAATAGGAAGGAAGAAAATATAGGACTTAAAACATATCTTCAAAGGCTATTACTTAATGATGGATACTAATTAAAGGTTTTGTTTAGTAGAAAAGACTAAAATTTCAGGGTAGTCTATTCAAAGGGCATTACTAAGATTGTTGTTCCAAAATATTGTGACTAAATGTTATAAATTTCTATCGTGATTTTAAATATTTGAGTAATCATATTTTTGATCAAGGCATTTTATTTCTTATTAATTTTCCTGATGAATCAAAGGCAATTATTGCTTCAGTGTGCCTGCTATAACTTTCTGAATTAGTCAACTAGCCTGTGACGCTTTGAAATTACAATTTAGCTCTCTTCATGGCCACTACACTGGCATGGAGCAGCAAACTGAAAGAGAAGACCACCAGGCCGGGCCCAAGCTGAGCTATGTTGCCCCCACCCCCAACCCACCCCCGCAGAAGAAGGAAATACAGAGGAGAGCACTGAAGATAAAACCCAGGGAGAGAGGCAGATCTATCTAGACCACATGGGAACGAACTAAGAGGGAGACAGAGAGAGAGAGAGAGAGAGAGAGAGAGAGAGAACCTCATTATGACCCACTAAGCTGTGGGGCTGGCATCACTGCTCAGAGGGGCCAAGGCACAGAGAGGATCATAGGGTCTGCCCCACCATGAGACACAAAATCCGTCACTGACGCATAGCACTACAGGGGACAGCACTGGACGTACTGTGCGGAAATGTGTGCCTGGTCTGCCCCACGCACAGCCGGGTGAAGCACAAAGGGAGTGCAACAGGGCAGCAAGGGGAGCAAAGTAACCAAGTCTCCAAAGAATCCTAAAAATAGACTTCTGACTTGGGGTACAGGGCTAGGCACCTCATCAGACGTGTTCAGAAAATATATTTAAGGGTTGGCATACAGACCTGGAACTATCTAATTTTTCCTTGTTTTGTTTCATTTGTTCGTTTTTCTTTTGTCCTATGTCTGCCTATGTAAGATTGGCAGGACAATCTGGAGGAGAACAACATGACCAGCAATTCTGAGGGACATGGGAGAGGAGGGGTCAGAGCGGGAGGAGTGGGGAGCCAACAAACTCAGGGATAAGGGAGCATTAAGAGATTTAAAATTGATTGTGAAGAGGGCTTATAATGCCTGGTGGGGTTTAATCAAGTGCAATGTATCCCAGAGGAATTACTGAGAGCCAAATGGAAGCTAAGCATGATAGTGGGATAGGAGGAAGATGAAAGGAATAGAGGAAATAAATAGGAGGAAACAGCTATTTGTAGAGTTATAGCTATAGCCATATATATATGTAAATATACTAATATATAATGAAAAGGATAGAGACCAATCTACATATATTTATACATTAAGTATTAAGAGAGCAGACAGACTTTGGACCTCTACTCAAGGCCTCACTTAACACAAGAACTCTTTTTCTAATAAACTGGCATTCTTTGACATGCAACTTCCCGACACGATTGCTGAAGACAAAATGGGTATATTAGCAAATGCAGTGAAGAAAGTGGGTGGTGCCTGGCTATCAAGAGATATAGCATCTTGGGTTTTAAAGGCTTGAAGTTAAGCAAGCAGCCATCCAGCCAAGAAGCAAATAAGCCCATATGGAAGAAACACACCAGCCTGTGTGATCAGCTATCATAAGATCCCAAACATCCCCCCCTCAAAGGGTTGTAAGGAAGGGATGATTCAACGAAGGTGCAGTACAGCACCAACAGAAGACACATCATTCCTCTAGTTTACTGAGTGCTTCCTATTCTCCACCCATTACCATGACCCACCCCAGTTCTTCCTTACAAATCTTGCTAGACTGGAGAACACACACTGGTACAGATAAGATCTCTAGACTCATGAAATTGTGGACAGCAGTGGGAGTAGCAATATCCTGAGGGTAGGAGAATGATTGGGAATGGGGAGGGGGAGATAGGGTGAGCCCATCACAAGGTTGGATATATAGCCCCATCCCCTAAGGGGATAAATAACAGCAAAGTGGGTGAAGGGAGAAAACCAACAGTGTTAAGATATGAAATAATAACAGTCTACAATTGACCAAGGATTCACAAGGGTGAGAGGGTGGGGGAGGGAAGGGAAAAAATAGGAGCTTATACCAAGGGCTCAAGTACAAAATGTTTGGGAATTGATTATGGCAACATATGTACAATATGTTTGATTCAATTGAAGTATGGAATGTTATAAGTACTGTAAGAGCCTCCAATAAAATGACTTTTAAAAGAGAAGAAATTATAGTTTAACCCAGTTAACTGATACAAAACTTGTTTTAAAAAGTTTAAGAGAATTCACTTTGACACAATAATAATTTTATTCTTGTTCTTATTTTTGAAACAAATATGTTCTAAATTGATCTACTGAAGCTACAGATCACTCTTTCAACCAGGAAATGCCTTTGTCTGAGCGGGGTCTATGGGCCATGTATTCAGGAACCTGGAAGAGAGAGCCTCAACCCAATGATTTAATACTACGATCTTATGAACATCAGAAGACTGAGGTTACCTCAGTGGTTTTCAGCTTCCACATACATTATTTTGCACAACAATATGTAGAAAGATAATACATTTTCAGGTAAAATTATTCTTATGTTTGAAGAAAGTTATTAAGAAATGAGAGACAACAGAGTAAAAAGCAAGACAAAAATCAAAAGAAATGTTCATTCTAGGTTTTACTTTCAGTCATTATTTAAAACTGCCAATGCAGTCTCAGTGAGAGTTTCTGCATGAACTGAGAAAAAAAGATCCATTGAAGAGAAAAATAAATGTAATTAATTTTCTATATAGATATGGATATATGTATGTATACACATGAACTTGGAAGTGGCCTTTAACATTTTTTTCAGAAGAATTCCATTTTTTCCATGAAGTTTTTGAAGTCCCTATATTTATATTCATGCAAACATTTATATATAAAGCACTATTCATATATTTTAATAAAATATACAGTACTTAATATATGTGTGTATATGTATACATATATGTGTGTATATATACACACACATATATACACTCATTGCATATATATATATATATATACATATATATATATACATATATACACACACACACACTCATTGCCCTAGTGGCAGAACAGATAAGAGCTTGACTGATAACTGGCAGCTGGTTTAAATCTACTAGGTGGCTTAACCGGGAAGATGCCTAGAGATCCGCTTCTGTGAAAATTGCAGCCAAAAAAGCCCTATGAGGCAGTGCTACTGTCACATTAGGTTGCTATGAGTTGAAATTGTACAGAATCTAACAATAGGCGTAAATACACATCTAAACTGCAATTGTTGTCTGGTTGTAAACATGTGCCTCCATGAAGTAGAAAACAAATTCTACTCTGTTTCTTCCTACGCTGCTTTTACGTTTTGTAGTTATAGGACGTTTCTTAGAAGCACTTATATCAGGTGGTCTTTTATGCTTAGAAAGGCAAGCTCTATAATGATATTGATTAGTTTCAAGGACATATTTGAGATGAAATTGTATCTCTGGAGAGAAGTTGCCATCACCTTGACCTTGGGTCAGTGTTAGGCCACTGACACTTGAACCTCAAGACCTATCAAGCAGATTCTGATATCTTTCCTGCCACCCGGGCAAGTCAGCAGGGGACACATGGAGATGTGACTCTTGCCAAATCAGAATTGACTGGCCAGTGGGAAGTCTGAGAGCAGCGGGAAATGTGGGTTAAAGGATGTCAATAATGTTTCAGAAGAACGATTTCTCCCAAGAATTGTAGCTGTTGGAATGTTTTGACATTTATTCGGTAGAGAAATGTAGCATGTTTTGTGAAGCACTTCAAGAGAGCTGTTGCTAACTGCTGTGGTATATTGATCTTTCTGTTAAATTGCATGGGCACACTTGGGAGATCATTGAGATTCAGGCAACAGGACAGAAAGGATCGGCTGCACCCGATGGTCACTAATGGTAATTGGTTTCGATCGTTGCACTTGAAGCAGCCATGATTTACTTGGTTCACTGATGAATTGTAGACTCTAAATATTTTAAGAAAAAAAAAAACTTACAAAAAAGCACTTGCAAGAGTGTACCTTCATACTTGAATTACAATAAATACAAATAGAAATTTAAAAAGAGAGAGATTCAATTAAGTAATCAATTAAGTAATGAAGAAAATATACTAATATATAGTTCAGAATCCTATTTTTATTGGGATATTAATATTTTATTAATTATAATTTTTAATTGGTTTATTTCTCAATTTGTTTTAAAAATTCATTGAAAATAGTTCTGTTGTGATCTTTCCTTCAGATATTGCTTTATAATTATGAAAGGAATGCATTGTTTTGATGAAAAATCAAAATAAAGACACTGAATGTAGAAGGTAGAAGAGAATAACATTGACAGAAAAATAAATCCACCCTTCAGTAATTTACTTTTAAAAAACCCATTGAACTACAACTAAACTGAACACACTGCCATTGAGTCTATGATGACCCATGGTGACCCTACAGGACACAGTAGAAATGATCCTGTGTGTTTCAGACGGTATAAATATTTAGGAGACTAGGATGCCTCATCTTTCTCTCAAGGAAGGACTGGTAGATTTTGAACTACTGACCTTGAAGTTAGCAGGCCAACATATAATCTACTATAACACCAGGGCTGCTATGAACTATACTAAATATAATTCAGAGATTCTTCCATATTAATAAACCTACCAACTACTTCTTTTTTAGGACTAAATAATAAACAATAGTTCAACATTTTTTGGATTTTATTTCTGTTCCTAGTTCTCATCATTTAACAACTGTCAGATGCCTAGAACCACCTACATTTATACAGATATGAGGGTACCCCCCCAAAATGGATTTTTTTCAAAGTTATGTATTTAGTTGTTTTTTTTACAAAGCAAACGTATCACCTTCAAAGTACTCTTCATTACACCGAATACATTTGTCAAATCTGCGATTCCATTCTTGGACATATTTTCAATCTCATGTTTGAATCGCTGACAGCACCTCATGTTTTTCTCCATTTCTTATACATCATCAAATCACTGTCCTTTCATGTCCCTCTGCATTCACGGAAACAAAAAGAAGTTAAACAGAGCAAGGTCAGGTGTGGGGGGCAAAAGAAGAATGCTGGTTTTTGCCAACAACTGGCGCACGGAGAGGCTGTATAAGCAGGTAAATTGTTGTGGTGGCAGAACCAGTCTCTCGGGTGCAACAAATCAGGCCTTTTTTGTATCACATTGTTATGCAATCCTTTCAGAACCTCTAAATAGAAAGTGCTAACCCTCTGACCTGGTGGAATGAGCTCCAAATGGACAACTTTCAGACATCCAGAATGAGGGTTGTCATTGAGCAACATTTCACCTTTTTAGAAACAGGGTAACCACTCATACACTTGCGTTTCCCCATCCTTCTGTCCTTGTAAGCTGAGTCCAGCATCACAACAGTTTCTACAGGATTTTTCCGAAGAAGGAAACAGCTAAAGAAGTCCAAGTGAAACTACTTTTACGAAAACATTCACTGTGACGAGAGAACCTGCTGGGGTGACACCACTGGGTGCACTAACTTGGAGGCAGTTGCGAGATGCTCGCTATGAAAGCTCCGCCTAGCAAAGCTTCTTCTGTTCTCTGGAGGGTGGGGCTTTCCCCTCACATGTGTGTCTATGTGCATAGCTATGTGAACATGCATATGTAAGTGAGTATATGGATATAGACATATATATGTGCAGGAGTATATAGGTACTTGACAGTTGTAAATTATGAGATTTAGCAAAAGATACAGATACTTATATAATGTAGTGGTCGGTATAAGTTATGAATATAATAATTTATCATTTATCAAGGGGTCACAAGAGTAGGGGTGGAGGGAGGGTAAAAAGAGAAACTGATATTAAGAGTTCCATAGAAACTAAATGTTTATAAAATGAATAATGACAACATATGAAGAAATATGCTTGATAAATATGCTTCATATAGATATGCATATAGACACACATATGACGGTCACCCCACAGATTGATGTGTGGATTGTTATAAGAGCTGTAAGAATCCCCAATAAAATTATATTTTGATAAAATATATACGTATATTATACATATATGCATTTAATGCACATGCATGTGTACATGTATATATTTATATGTATAATCATATTTGTCTATAGATATATAATCATATATAATATACATGAGAAGGACAGGTATGTTTTTGCTTGCCTATGAAAAATTATTAGATATAGCAAAGTTCATCAAAATATCTATAGGGTTGCTATAGTCAGCATCAACTCCATGGCAGTGAGTTAGATTTGGTTTTATACACTATATCTACATATGATAAAAATATTGTACCAGTTCATTTCAACCTCCTTCCCAGATGTGTGGTCATTTTAAATTTTATAATTGTTGCAATCATCTTTATCATCTGTTGACTTATTGCTTAATTTTTCTTTGTTTCTATGATCCAAATATGACATTAACTAAAAATGTATTACTCTATTAACCTTAATATGACTTGGGGTTTAGAAAAGTAAATAAATATTATAATTATTTAAAGAATAGAATTACAACTTTTATTAATCAATTAAGGTTATCTTTTTTTCCATTTTATTGGGGGTTCCTACAACTCTTGTTACAAATCATACATCAATTGTATCCAACATATTTACATATTTGTACATATATCCCATCGTTCTTTTCTAGACATTTACTTTCCATTGGGCCCTTGGGATCAGCTCCTTCATTTTCCCCACACTCCAACCCTCGTGGCCCCCTGATAGATTGTAGATTGTTAATTATTTTCAAATCTCACTCCAACCACCATCTCCCTTCTCTCTGATGTCTGTTGTTCTTCCCCTTGAATTGGGGTGTGTGGTTATGTGCCATTCATTGTGACTGGTACCCCCCTTCCCACCTCGCCCCCCCTTTCCCCCTACGCTGTAGGTATCTCTATTCCCATTCCTATTCCTGGGTTCCAGGTGTTGTGAGTTTTACTTCTTGCCTATACCTATGTACATGCTCTCATCTAGTATAGATTGGGTGCGGCACAGAGGTAGTGATGGTGTGTGTGTGTGTGTGTGTGTGTGTGTGTGTGTGTGTGTGTGTGTGTAGACCTCCAAGAACAGAAGTTTATTGCGTGACCCATTCGTGCTCTACTGTACTCTGACTGACTCACCGTCTCCCTGCAAACCTTATGTGGGGGGCAATGCTCCACTATCCATAGATGGGCTTTGGGTCTCCACTCCAACCCCCCTCCATTCTCACCAATTAATTTTTGTTTGCTTGTTTACTGTTTGTTGTGAATCTTCTGATACCCAGTGCCCCATCTCAACACTTCATGATTGCACTGTCTTCCATGTGGACTTGTTGCTTCACTGTTGGATGACTGCTTGTTTAACTTCAATCCTTTAAGACCCCAAACACTTTATCTTTTAATAGCAGGGCACCATCCTCTGTTTTCATCACATCTACTTATGCACCCATTTTGTCCTCAGCAATCATATAGGGGGATAGGGGTGAGCATCACAGAATACCAATTTGTTAGAACAATGTGTTTTTGTGTTGAGGGGAGATATGAGCCAAGGTCCAAGCAGCTTCAGTGTATTGCCTTATAAATATATGTACCTAGGTCATTACTACTATTGTGATGTTTTAATGCATTTGCATAAGTGCACATCTCTGTTAATCTCCCTATCACTGTCTTTGCTCCCTCAATTAAGGTTCTTAAATGTGTATCCACAGTATTTAGCAATTTGATTTTGGTTCTGTAATCATATTCAAGTTCCGGACCTCATAATAATTAAACAAAAACAACAAAATCCTCTATTGTCTAAATAAAGTTTCGATGTTAATTTGAGACATATTTATTTGAATGAGAAAGATACATTCCTGCTTAAACATAGAAAAGGAAGAATTGCTTTAATCTATTAAAATTATGTATGGGGCAAGAAGGTGCAAACTTGTATAATACAGAAAAGCTCTTATATATTTCATTGAAGTATGTTGATGAGAAATACAAGAATCCTTAGTGGTCTTTTTTATGTCAGATGTAAAATATGCAATAAAACTCTGATCATGAACCTAAATAGCATTCATTTCTTTGGAAGATCCCCTTTCATCTCTGGAATGAAGACAATGTTGAGAAGAGCATAGCAGCATTCACAAGAGACAGAACCCTGTCATTGCTTCAGCTCCATCTTTTCTTTTCTTTTTTTTTCCCAGACAGCATCAGCATTAGGGGAGATAAGAGGAATTAACTCTTCACCCATCTTATGCTTAAGATATTTTGTCATTCTGAAATTCTGACAGTTAATGTGCTAATTAAAGTTAATTACTATTGAATTTACTAAAACATAGACACCTATCTAGCAGGATCCAACAAAGAAAACATCTCACTCAAATACAAAAATGTTTTGGTGAAATCTATGCTTGCATGGATTTCAGCGATTTATTTCAAAGTAAAATAAAAATACACTTCCAAATTATCATATTATTTTAATAGGTTTATTTTTGTTTTAAAAGAATATTTATAAAAAGGACTTCTAAATGTTTTCTTAAATTTGCCAAGAGGAAAAGGTAATTTTTGTCACAGAAATGGAATCATTAGAAAGTAGTATGAAACCAGTTATAGTTCTATCTATCTATCAATCTGATCTCTTTCCTCTTTTCCTACTGCCACAGATTCAGTCATTGTCAGTGGTCACATCCCCCGGTATTGACCAGAGGGTCACGTGTACCCCAAGTTTTCTATTCCCTAGACTTTAGTTGTCTTTCTAATCCACCTAAGGTTATGATGTTGCCCTGAGCCTATGGGACACAATAATGAACATGTTCTTTGACCTATTAGTTCCCAATACAGTTGAATATCGAAGTCTAAGATCATGATCTAGAGGTAGTTTTCATAAATCTCATAGCACAGGGCCATAACTCATATTCTTTTATTTCTGTGATTATCGTATAATACAACTGAATCATAAATGCTTTTCTCATTGTACATAAATCCTTCAAAATGAAGCAGGACCGACAAAATGAAGCGGGAATATTTTTCAAATGGGGCTAAAGCTATTGGTAGGAAAGAAACTTGCTATATTTTATTCTTGGATGTGTTTTGAGGCCTTTGGTTAGGAATACTAGGTTAATGTTGGTAAATGTTGGACTGCTAACTAGCAGGTTGGCAGTTCAGATTCATCAATCATATCCTGGAGAAAGATTGGGCTGTTTGCTCCCATTAAGATTGACAGCCTCAGCCTTTGTAGGATATTTATAAGTTGAAATTGCCTTGATGACTGTGGGTTTTTGGGTTTGCTCAAAATCACATGAGCCTTCTCAGACGAAATTTCCTATAACTATAATATAACTATCCCATGTATGTAGCTGAAAATGTTTGCTATATGAACACATTTGCTTGTAGACCCTCAATATAAAAGAAGATTACTATCCTGTCGTATCTGAAAGGTGGGTTGCAAACGATATCTGGTGCTTTTCCACTATAATACATTTGATGACAAAAGATGGTCATGGCAAGATGGAGGAGGAGCAACAGCATCCTGTTGGGTGGCACTTCCATCTACACGATCCCTTCAAGCTTTGGGTCACATGATCACACAAAATGAAAGAAACAGAATCATATATCTCATTGTTTTCCCTAAAACTCTCAACTGTTCAATCAAATTCCACTTGCCATTTCATAATGTGGAAATAGTCCCTCCAAATAAGTAATTGTTAAAATTTAAATGAAACAGAAAGAAGAAAGCAACAATAATAATACAAAAATAAAAAGTAAGAAAGGAAAAAGTCACAAAAAATCTTTTAAAAGCCAGACCAGAAATTCCTTTTTAGGAATAATCGAGAGGTTATTTGAGCCTAGAGCAACTTCAGGTTGGGTCAAGAGAGAGGTCAGCTAATTAAGTATCATATTATACCATGGTTCAATTTCATTTTTAGTTTTCTATTGTTTTTTGTTAGGTCTCCCTATTTATGAAGCACAAAAGAGGATGTATAGAAACCATAATTGATGCAATGTTGATCAGCAAGCAAGCACGGTGGTTTGGAGGGGGTTGGGGTGGGGAGTTGTGGGCAATCAGTGGTTGCAGGATGGGGGAGAGAGCATCAGAACTGATTGGGATGATGGATATATAACTCTTTATAGAAGTGGTTTAACTATGAAAGTATAGGATATGTGAAAAGTATATCATGAAAACCACTAAAAGAAAAGAAACCAAGCTTGAACTATGGTTGGTTACCAAGGGTGAAGGAGAAAGAATTTTTGCTTAGGGGACATTGAGTTCCTTTTAATTGTGGTATAACAATTAGGAGAGGGATAACAATAATAGGTGTACAAAACCAAGAGTATAATCAATGACATTTAATTATCCATATAAAAGTTGTTGAATATTGTGTTAGTTGGGTAGACTAGAGAAACAAATTCATAAACATGCATATGTATATAAGGAAGAGGTTTATATACAAGAGGAAATGAACATTGAAAAAATATCCCAACCCAATCCAGTCCAAGGTCATAAGTCTTATATTATCCCATATGCCTGATACCAATCTATAAAGTCCACTTCAGACTCATGAAACACATGCAATGAAGCCAAATGCAGGACGACCACAAGCCAGTGGGTAGAAAGTCTTTGGGTCAAGTGGCGTTGTAAGCATCTCAGTGCTGGCAGGGATCTCTCTGTGGTTTCTCCAGCTTCCTAGATCTGTTTGTGTCCATGTGGCTTGTCTTCTGCAATGTGTCCCAGGGAGTAGCAGAGAGATAAAGGTGTCTTCCCCCTCCAAGGAGGAAGTACCAGATTTCCCAAAATTCTCAGGAGAAGGCAATGACCACACAGACATGTCATTGGCTCTCTCCAGATTGACAGCCTAGACTCCACCCCCTACATGCTTCATCATTAAATTGACACCAAATTAGGTGTCTACCACAAATATGGTGAATGTTTTGTTGTGTATATTTTTGTCAAAATTGGTATGTGGGGGGGGAGACATTAAAGAAATAACAATGAGTATGGAGAAAAAGAAAATGTCCTAGAATTGAGGTAAAGATTAGACAACACTTTTAGATATGGTTGACCTATTTGCATTGTATGATATGCCAATAAAACTTTTCTAGATAAAAAAATTAAGAATAAATAATAACATAGGAACTATGACTAGAAACATGAAAAAGGTTCAATGTCATTTTAATGGTGATATATCCTCTTTAAACCTGTGTATGTTAGCCCTAGTTCCATATCATTTATAATTGATTACATATAGTTTTGACTTGTGAAATATTTGTAAGTATTAGATAATAACAACTACAAAAAACAGACTGCACAAAAGGCCAGTACTCACTAATGAGGTCAGATCTATGGTGATCTGGGCTTTGTTTGAAAATCCTTTACAAAAATGTCTTCACAACTGGTTTTAGGCTTTGGGATGAAACAGTTGCTTGCGAGAGTAAAAGGGGGATTATTTACTGCAATCAGAAACAAGGAATTCAGTATTAGATGAGACAAAGGTCGGTGTCTATCAAACATTACATTTATCATAGTTGTTTGACAACTCTCATAGCAGCAGATCCTACCTTTATGCTCCAAGCAATATTTCAGATACAAGTTCATAAGATCACTTGAAAGAACCATGTTCTGTTAATCAAGAAATGTTGCTTCAGGCTTCATGTTTGTCTTTCACTTCAGGCTATGCAGCACAATACAGAAAAGGCTGAATCCCCAAGGTCTGCAATCAAGGGTGTGACAATGTATGCTTAGCATGTGTTTGTGTCAGCATGTGAATCTGAGGAGTTAAGAGGCTGTTGATCACTGGTGAGAAAAGCCAATAGGAAAGTATTAGACCCCTGAACCAAACTAAATATTTGAAGTATCTGTATATGTACACATATTCTGTCCTCAAGTTTTCTACTGGCTTATCTTTTGTGAATTTCTCCTGAGATTAATTAACCCTATAAAATATTGATTAAAAATATATGCTTTAGTAGTTCTGCTTTTCTAATCAGAAATCTGTTGCTTATGTAATTAGATTCACAGATTTCTCAAAATTGCTCTTGTGGAAACATTGATTGCAAATTTCCAACATTATATTAAATATGCTGTTTTGAGCATCTATGTTTGCCAAATAGTGTATGAAATTCTTTATATTCATGAGCCTATTGTTGAGGAAGGTATTATTTGCATTTTACTATGTCTTTCTGAATGAGAACATTCAGATAGCAAGTATTGAAGCCTTGGATTCAAAAATATATTTGGCAGAAACCATACCCCATTCTTACATATTATTCATTTATTCATTGACAACGACTTATTAAATGTGCAACATATGACGTCCCCACCCCCAACCAGTGCTGGAGCTTTGGGACTCAGCTCAAGAGGAGTCCCTCTGGGAAATGGGGTTACAGTGAAGGGTATGACCCTTTGCTGGGCATTCCTACACAGTCGGGTATGCTGGGCCCCTCTAGGGCTTCTGGTATGGGCTCCAATAAATATCTTCCCTTTTGCATAAAAAAAATAGTGCAACATATGAGGATGTCTGGTGCTGGGGATGAAGTAGCATCCTTACTTAAATAAGGCTTCTGTTCTAGAACAGTCACAATGATTGTCAGTAGGGACCTGACCTTCCTCCTTTAAGGTGGCATCTATCCTTTAAGGTGGCATCTATGCTTTGAAGCATCCACTCTGCCACTCAGTTCTGATTCATAGACTCCATTCTGCTAATGGCAGTTTACCCCAGCCTACTAAATTTTTCCCTCAGCCACTAATTTAACTATTTCAGGGAACAAAAAAGTAAAAATCTCTTGGCAGAGCTCTGAGTGCACAAGATCTTAATATATCCTCAGGCCTGGCCACCATTTAAGCCCCCGTGGCATAGAGGGATATAAGATTTTTTACATGGGGCTTACCAATTTCCCAGTGTCAATAGGAAATAGATAGCCCTTTCAACTTGTGTATTGACATTTCATAATATTTTCCCTGGTCTCAACTTCAGAAAGGTAATAGAGTATAGGGTTCCTTTATTGAGACCTCACACCATGCCTCTTCTGTGAGACTTTCACATTCTGCCATTTCACCAAACTTATTCTTGTCACTAGGAATGCTGAATTGTGGATTATTTAAATGAAGATTTCGAAAATCATTTAAAGTTACAATCTAAGGCAATCCTGCTTGGCCAAGGCTCTAATTATCTTCCTTCCTCTCTCCCACTGTGGTAGCTACATAATCTGCTGTAAATTTGAGAGGATTAAGAGTGAAGGGGTGGAGTCTGGTCTGTCAATCAGGTGGAAGCTTGATGATCTCATTTGGAAGAGCTCACTTTAGGTGGGACACATGCTCACTCCCAGGGAGACATTTCTGATGAGAAGCCACATGTAGCTACTCTGATGCAGCCAAAGTCCTGGGAGCTGGAGAAGCCACATGGAGACCCCTGCCAGCACTGAGATTCTTACAATGCCACTGGATCCACAAGACTTTCCACCCACTGGCCTATGATATTCCTGCATTTTGTGTCATTGTATGTGTTTTGTGAATTTCAAGATGACTTTATAGATTGGTATCTGGCATATGCGCTAATATTGGACTTATGGACTTGATCTAGACTGAGCTGGGATGTATTCTCAATATTCAATTGCTCTTGTATATTAAGTTAATTCCTATACACATATGAGTGTCTATGAATTTGTGTCTCAGGTCTACCCAGACTGACACACCCACCCCTCTCCCAGGAAAAGGGACTAAAAAGACAAGAGCATATAGCAAAATATTGTAGTGTGTAGTGGGAGCAAAACACATTCTGTTTGAATAAAATGGCATTCTGATGTGTTATAGGTGTATATATGTATTTCTCCATTCCCTAAAATTCCTAAAAATCTTTCTTTGAAACATTTCTCTATCGAGTGTATTGTCCTGCTGTTAATAGCGCTTGAATCCAAATTACTTTCAAGTGGATATCCTTGATTCTGTTTTAAATTTGCAATTATATGGCTTTAAAACTCCCACTCATGCCATTAAGTAGATGTTAATTCACAGTGATCCTACAGGACAAGGTGGAACTGCCCTGTGATTTCCTGAGGATTATAGCATTTTTCAAAGATGTCAGGAAAATCGATAAGCTCTCTGCCCTCCCCGGTGTCAAATGTACAAGTAGGCTCCACTCTGTTGTTTGCTGCCGGTGCCATCCAGTGGATTCCGACAGATAGCGACCCAAGGACCACCTACATCTGCCTCATTGAGAAGCTTCCTCCCTTCACTCCCCTCCACCTGACACCAATGGTGTTCTGCTTCCAGGGACCAGCAAGAGCAGGTGAGAAAATGTCCCACCCTCATTGCTTTCCAGGAGCATTCTGTCTATCCTTCCAAGACATTTGTTTTTGCTTTTATCGGTCCATCGAACTTTCAAGATTGTTCATTAGCATCATGATTCAAATGCATCTATTTGTCTCCATTCTTTCTTATTCAATATCCAACTTTCACATGCATATAGGGCAATTGAAAATACCACGGCTTGGGTCAGGTGCACGTTAGTCCTCAAAGGTATAGCCTTGCTTTTCATCACTTCAAAGAGGCCTTGTGTAACAGATAGAATGAATGTCTTAGGAAATTTACCAAAAGTACCTCTGTGCGTTTCCAAAATGCCACAAGCTTTCAGCATTTAGTAGTCTTCATCTTAGCCTAATTTAATTTCTTAGATTATCATTTAAGGTTGTAAAGCTTCTTTATCTCTAAGTAAAAAATATATTACAGGAATCTGCAATGACATTTTTTCATTCAACATCTATTTAAAATATACATATGGATTCTGTATTTGTAATATCTTTTTAATACTTTCATTTACTTATTATAGTAGCTTAATTTCTGCAATATAGGTGATATGATCTTAATTCTATGAAGTCCTGGAAGGTGACAATGCTGGGAAGTTTTGTTTTGTTTGTATTTTTTGTTTTCTTAATAAAAGTCTTTATTTTTTTAGATGAGACTGTCCTGAAGACAACAACTCCACAGTTATGTGATTCTTGTTGTTCTCATCTGAAATGTAGATGGCTGTATTGAATGGGTTGGAAGTTATATCATTCACAATCCTGAGACATGGAAGCAGCAAACTACACATTGCACTACTTAAATCTGCTGCAGAATATAACTTTAACTTTTGAAAAGCAAGGAGTCTCTTTCAGGCTTTGGGCGAAGCTCACCGTATTTTCATTTGCTTCATATGCATGTGAAAGTTTGACAATAAATAAGGAAGAAAGACTGAAAAGTAATCAATACACTGGAATTATGGGGTTGGAGAGGAATACTGAACGTACCTCAGATTCCAGAATAACAAATATTATATCTCTCTTTTTTTTTTTACAGCGCCACGTGGGTTTATTTGTACAACAAACAGCACAAGAAGACACCAGCGCCATGCAGGCAGCAGCGCAGGGCTCACACCAGTCCCTCTCGCCCTCACAGAGAACTCTACTTTGTAGGAGCCTGGGGGCCTTTGGGAGCTTGAGCTGGGGCAGGGGCGCCTTTGGGAGCTTTTGCTGGGGTCGAGGCCTTGGCTGGAGCATCAGCCTTGCTTTGTGCCTTGGCCTTGGGCCGGCAGAGCCTCAGACCCTTGGCAATACGTGCCCGAGCCCGCTTGCCAAGCTTGGGGTGGGCAATGTAGGCCAGTCGGCTGAGCTTGCGGTTGACGCCCATTGGGATCTTGGCCTTGACCTCTGTGGGCTTCACAAGATCCTTGATGGCCTCGGCGCGAGCAGCCGCAGCCTTGGCGTTGTTGGCCTGCATTTTCTTCAGGCCCTTCTTGTTGTGCTTCTTGGCGAAACGCATATTCCTCAGGAACTTGGGGTCCACCCCCTTAAGAGATTCGTATCGTTGTGACCAGGGTTTTTTTATGCCGTTTCTGTGCCATTTCCGGGATTGGTTGTGCGTGGTGTGGTTCTTGGATTTGGCCATGTCTGCACCGACGCCTGCAGCTCCCGGAACGCCAGGGACCGGAAGAGAGCAAATATTATATCTCTTGGAAGAAATACAGCCACAATACTCCTTTAAAGTTAGGATGGCAAGACTTTGTCACAAGTACTTTGACCATGTGATCAGGAGGGCTCCGTCCCTGGAAAAGGACATTATGCTTGGTAAAGCAGAGAATCCATGAGAAAGAGGGAATCTGGTAAGAAGTCAATCGACACAAAGACTGAAATTCTGGGCATAAGCATAGCAATTGTGAGGAGGCCCCGGACTCGGTGGTGGTTCACTCTGCTGTACATCGGGAGTCTGTGAGGAGGGACCAAGAGCACCTAAGAAGGAGAGGTAGTGACAAGAGACAGCTAGCACATTAAAGTGACATCTTTCAATTATGATATCAGACACACAGTGATTGTATTTACACTTTTAGCATAATGTGGTTAAAATGAAAATTTGATAACAAAATAGAATTAAATATAAAAACATTTAAGAACTAAATCAAAGTCAAATCTGGATTTATGAAAACAGATGTAATTGTTATCGACAAAGCAAAGATATTTTTTAAATAAAACAATATATTTCTGCTGAAATAATGTACAAAAAATATATAGCTAGTCATTTAGTGTCACTCCCTTTGATATTGCCACCCGTTGTGGTTCATATGCCCTAAAAATCTGTAGTAAGGACATTGTTGAACTGAATTTGAAATCTAGTTAGAATTTTACCAGGAAAAGGACACGTGGAATGCTATTTCAGAATAAAAGGTGTCATGAAATACACAGAAATATAAATTGGATTGGGCATGACATGGTTTAAGTCTTTCATAACCAATTTAATTTCTAATTTTATAAATTTTAATCATTGTATTGGGGCCTCTTACAGTTCTTTAACATTCCATACATCAACTGTACCAAGCATATATGTACATATGTTGCCATAATCATTTTCTGAACCTTTACTTTCAATTTGAGTCCTCATTATCAGCTCTTCTAAAATATTTTTGTTGAAAAATTTTCATTAATAAAATACATGTTGAATCATTGTGTGTGTGCACATTCAGTTCCCCTGAACTCTGGGAACAGGAGCAGTGGGATAAATATATGCCTCTAGTAGTACTGGTTGTAGGCATGTTTCCCATTAGCCACTCAGGCACAAACATCCTATGTCAAAATTATGGGACACATAGGAGGCTTTAGAATACACCAGTATGCACCCATTTCTTCCACTTGAAATAGCCTTGTAGGTCTCCCATGGACACATGCACATAATTTTAATGGGAAAAGAGCTTTTCAGTAAAGCTGGCCAGTAAATAAGTAATTGGGAGCGATATGTCTTGTGGATCCTGAAAGAACGAAGTGGAGTCCCTAGTTGGTGCAATAGATATAACATGATTGGCTGCTATGTGACAGGCTGAGGTTTAAGATACATTTATATCGGCTTTGAAAAACCTATTCATCAGCTTCCCCAAATCAGCATTCAAAAAATATTATGCATCTCACTCTATTGACATAAATGGATAAGGTCACCATGATTCAAACTCAAGTCAATGGGAATTGATGGTGCTAGTGATTTCATTTAAATAGGAATTAGATTTCTGCTGCTTTTGAAGAATATCATGGGATGTGTATTAAATTTAGAACGCATGAAATACAGCAGGAATATACATCAAATCTGGCTCATGAAATCACTTTGGTGCTTGCTTCATATTAAACTGCACTTGATACAGTTCCTGCACCTCCACAGCAGAGTGAGACCACCCTGCCTCTGACAACGTTGTGGGACCCATGGCGGTCACACTGTTCTGTGGAAGTGTGGGAATTGCAGGCTTAGTGAGCACATGGCTTCCCGTCTGAGACCAGATAGCCTTCCTGGTTTCTGTAGGAGTGAGGAGTGAGCACTGACTCCGCCCCGATCACGATTATGCTATCATAGCAAAGGTCTTAGACATGTTGGAGAACCCTGATGTTCACGGAAAGAACCGAAGTACGCATTCATCCAGAGGTACCTTAGAAATAAGGCCTAGCAATCTACCTTCGAAAAAAACAGACACTAAAAACCCTATGGAGCATAGTTCTACCATGGCATACATGAGATTGCCTTAAACTGGAATTAACTTGATGGCAGCTGGTTTTAATTTAGAGTGTGGTTAATCATATAGCAATAAATAAACCAGAGATCCTAATAACAACAAGAAAACACAGGAATGTTTATGATTTGACCAAAGATATACATAAAAATGCAACATCCTTATTCATTTTTATGCTAAACTAATATGCCTATACCTTGGCTAACAGATATTTCTATGTACTTGATTTGTCTTCATTATAAAAAGGCATTTCTAAAAATATTTTAAATATTCTAGATACTTAATAGCACCTAGCAACAACAAAAGCATAATTGATACATTACCATTCTTAACACTGAAGTTGCATTAATGATTAGTATAGACCTTCCAATTGAGCAGAGAAGGGGTGAAGGTGTCGGGCTTTCCATTCACTGCGATAAGACGCTTCTACTACAGAATCATTGGATCATAAGGACACATTTGGTTTTCACGCAAAAGAGCAGATTGAGTGCTCCTTTCTCTTTAATTAAAATATTTTTTCAAGAGTGTGAGTTATTTAAAAATGCCATTATCCTCTCCATTGCATGCCAGATATTTTATAAAATGGAATTATAAATTTTCATTGAAAAGTACTTTCAGAGATTTCAATTTAAATGTTAAGAATTTTACATTTTTCCTAGAACTCATAAATAGAACAAGAAAATGTTTCTCTCTAATATCAGAACTCTTTATTTCAATAAGTACTAGATACTTGGGATGATAATTAGAACAAATTTATTAAAATTTTAAAAATATATAGCCCTTGTTCAAAATATTCTGGTTTAAAAAAGAAACATGGCATACTTGAATCTGTAGAGAATCCAATGTATGGCATGATTTAAACATATTATTTTCCTAGTGTTGCTAATTTCTTCCAAAGAAAGATTCCATTTTATGATTCCACATGGAAAACATTGAATGTTGTACACTTGATACCCCATCTGATGCATGTTGGGCCTGATCTGGTTTTCAGCATTCTCTGCTTTGGGTTTGTTTTTTTCCCCTTATAAGGGGTTTAGTTCAGCTGTATTTAATCATTGGGTGTAACCCTCTTGAATTTTTGTTGTATGTTTTTCTGTTCTTCAGTGTATGAAACCCAGGATTAACGACCCTATGAACACAGCAAGGAAAAGAAGGGATCCTGGTTGAGAGGGTGCAGGAGTGGGGACAAGGGGAGCTCCTGTCAAGGAGTTCAAGAAGGAAGAGCATGTCTTGAAATTGATTGGGGTCACCGTTGTATCCTACTGCTGGATGAGATTGAACTGTGCAATGATATGCTATCTGCATTAGCGCCCAATAAAATAGTTCTTGGGAAAATGAGTTTCCTAACTAATTACTGATGCCTATAACAGTCTAAAGTGTACAGTTTTAATTTTATGTGTCAGCACAGCACCATGGCTGGCTTACAGAAGGCACTTAATAAATGTTCGCGATGGCTGATGACAACAATCACCTGGAAGAAGCAATCACTCAGGGCACAGGTACACTAAACCAGGCTTCCTTTCATGTTTATATTTTGATAATGTTTTATTAATTAATTTATTCTACAGATTAAAAGTTCCTTATGATTAAAAAAACTTAGTATTTTTATTTCCCTCAGGTACTTCAAGTTAAATGTTCATATTTAATATGTTTATCTTTGTCTTCCAACCATAATAGGAAAGACTTACAAATTTAACACAAAGACTTGTTCTAAGACTTAGACAATATTCAGTAATAATAATAACTCCCATTCATTTAAAAATATGAAAATTAGGAATGTGAATAACTATTATACTGCTTACTGTAAACACCTTTTTTCCTCTAATATATTTCTGAGATAACATATCTACTCATATCACTAAGAAAATTTAGTTGCTATTATTAGAATGTTGAAATCATCAAGGCATACTACATATTGCAAAAAAAACTTAATAAACAAAATCTTCATTCACCCTGAGAAATATTTAAAATGACATTACCTGAATGAACTTATAACTTAGTGACCTTACTGCCACAGTAAAATGTACACATAGAGACATGAATTAGAAGAGATGGTCATTTCTTGCTCTTTGGTATGTAAATGCCTTCATCACTTCAGTAAAATGAAAACTAAGCAGCTGATGAACACTTCAATATGCCAAATAGCTAGTATGCCTGCATTTTGTTTTTCTTGTAAAACGTAGTACCCATTTATCTCAAGCTATTTCTCCCACTAAATTCAAACTAATATTTTAGAAGTTATCTGTTACTCTCCTGGGTAGAATAAAAGTCCCTCAAAGATGTCCACATTCGAATATCCAAACAAACAAAATCCATTGCTGTTGAGACCATCCTGACTGATAGCAAAGCAAAAGTACTCAACAGAGATGTGCTATAAGGATTCAAAGCTGTAACTCTTTACTGAAGCAGACTGCCACATCTTTCTACCCTAGGTTTGCTCAGGAGTCTGAGCCACTGACCTTGTGCCGGGCAGCAGAACACTTTAATCTCCGTTCCATTAGGTACCCTTACTCTAATGCCAGTCATCTATGATATGTTGCTATACGTGACAAAAGGCCCTTTGCAAATGTAAATAAAATTAATATGAGATTTTGATATTATCCTAGATAATCTGGTTGGAATATATTAAATATAAATTTAAGATTCTATGAAAGGTGAGATCTTCAGTTGCATTACAAAAAAATTGAATGGTCAGAGAAATACAACACTGCTAATTTTGACGATGGTGGGAAGAAATGCTAGTCAAAGAAAAGTAGCCTCTAGAAGCTGGAAAAGATGAGGGGAAAAATGGTCTCTTAGAGCCTCTACAGTGATTCTCAACATGTGGGTCACAACCCCTTTGGGAGTCAAAGGACCCTTTGCCACGGATCGTCTAAGACCATCGGAAAACCCATAAGTGTTTCACAATATATAATTACATATTGTTTTGTGATTAATCACTATGATTTAATTATGTTTAATTATGTTTAATCTGAAACAATGAAAATACATCCTACATATCAGATATTTACATTATAATCCATAATAATTTTATAGTTGGGGGGTCACCACATGAGGAAGTGTATTAAAGGGTCGAGGCACAAGGAAGATTTAGAACCACAGTTCTAAAAAGCAATAAAGGCATAGTAATACTCTTATTTTAGCCCAGATGTACATAATGTTTTATCTCAGAACTGTAAGATAATAAGTGTGTGGTGTTTAAGCCACTAACTTTGTGACAATTTGTTACAGAAGAGTTAGAAAACTAATGCAGTGAACACCATAGCACTATGCTCAACGAGTTTGGAAAAATTCCTCTTTTCCACTACAGCATCCTGTTACACTTCTATTTGAACAGTAATCATTGCAACCTGTTTGAGTCTTCTACTGTAAACTCCCAAAGGGCAGAACATCTTCAGTACCGTGGACAGTACCACTTCATCTTTTCAAAATTGTCTTTCCCATTGATGTGTGCAACATTTGGCCTGGCTTCCTGGTAACTTAGTTGGTACTTGTTAGACTCCTCACTGTAAAGTCAGCAGTTCTAGACCACTAGCTGCTCCTTGGGAGAAAGATGCAGCTTTCCACCCATACATCTGAGGTCACTATGATTCGGCATAGAATCTATGGCAATGTTTGTTTGTTTAAAGCAACTCATTCTTAATTTAGCTAGCCTATTTGTAAATATGTGAAAGAACCCTTTGTTTAAAAAAATGCACGTTTAAATATGACAGCCCATGACTACATGGCATAAAGGTAGTAGGTAGTAGATTATACCTGCATGGTATAACGGTAGTGGGTGCTAGATTGGAAGTTAGCTAATGTGTAAATTCACATACAAAAGTGGAAAATTATCATCTAGGATATCTATGCTAAGGAGTAGTAGAGGCACTGTGTGAAGAGAGGCTAGATTGTAGATTATGGAACAAACTCATGGCATCCAGAGAATAGAGACACAATTTATCACTAGGCTAATATTTCTAATTGTCTCCTATGAGATGCTATACAATGGTGTTTCTCAAATTATTTCTACACTGTCCATTTGAATCTCATCTCCTGATGACGACCCGTTCTACTTACAGATGTAATATCTCATTCTTTATTTGTCTCTCCTTGCATGTCCAAGATTTCAAATTATTTATAAGCATTAATCTTTATCTAAACTTATTTTTAAGTATTGTTTCTATTTATACGGTTCTTGATCTTTGTCCCCAATTTACATTATCTAGTTCAATTTAAAAGTTTACACCTAAATATACCTAAAAGGTATCTTTTCCTTGATTTAATTCTGGCAAGATAGTTAATTCATCCATCATATATAGATTCTGCCTTTGTCTAATAAGGTTTTATGTGCAGACACTTGTTTTAAAAATCTGGGTCTCATTTACTCGTGAAAAACATCTCATATTGAGGTCATATGAGAGAATTGTTGCTTTAAGATTGACCTATGTTATGGGTTCATATAGTGTTGAGATGCCCTACTCAGTACATAGTCTAATATTAATTGAAACATGTGGGTTTTTTTCCACCTCTCAGAAATTTCTGTCATCACCTGCTACTTCACAGCTTCCCTGTTGAATCTTTGAGCAGGTTAGTTTCAAGTATTAGAACCTATCCTTAACTCCTGTTCTGCTAGAAATAATAAAGCAAAGACTCACTGAACCCTACTGTCACGGTTAGTAGATACATGCCCTGAGGGAAAAATAGATTACTTCCTATTACTAATTCATCAGTTATAAATAAAGTAAACCATCAAATCATATAGCAATGACTTTTGTAGTGGAATTCAAACCTAGCCGTTTCTCCTGTTTCTTCCATATAAACAAACTTCCTTCTTACCAAATCACTTGAATTCCCTTCTAAGAAAACCCACATAATATGACCCTTGAATAGCTTTCTTAACCTCTTTCCGGTTTCTGTTTTTTTTCTTCCTGTTTCAGATTCACTTGCTAAGCCTCTCTTTGAAGCTGCTCCATTTCCTTTACATGAATGGGGTTATACCTGCCAATTTTAATATTTTTCACAATGTGTGGTAATTCCATGAGGTTCTGGACCAGTACTCATCTGTCAGATTATCTGCACTGTTTCACATGTTGCTGTAATTCTGACAGCCTTGCCACCAGTATTTCAAATGTCAGGAAGATCATACATGGCTCTCAGGTTTCAGCAGAGCTTCCAGACTAAGATATACAAGAAATAAAATAAGAGAAAGGACACTTCTGAAAGGTTATCCACTGAAAACCTAATATATAACAACAAAATATCATAAAATATAGTAATTAAATTTGAACCTATCAGCATTGAAGACATTCAAAACATGATCTATACAGAGCTGCCTACTCAAAGTAGACTTAATGATATGGAGGGAGCAAGATGTTCGGGACCATCATTTGCTGATGGGGCATGTACCAAATGAGAAGAAAGCTTCAAGCATGCATTAATAATCAGAATTCAGAATGAACAAAGTATGAAGCTAGGAAAATTACAGTGTCAAAATGCAAAGGAACACATAGTGCTGAATACACTAAGCATTAGTGAGGTAAAATAAACTGGTAGTGGGCATCATGAAAGAGACATTATAATTTACTATGTTAAAAATGACAAATTCAAGAGGAATGGCATCAGATGCATTGTCAAAATGATGTCTTGATATCTCTCTATGCAGTCTGAGGTAGTATAATATATATACTCCTACAAAGAAACCAGTAAAGTGACTATTATTCAAAGCTACATAATTGCTATATGAAAGTTGTCAAACATGCAATCAAGATGCATTGACGTATTCTAACAATTGGAATGAAAAATTTGGAAACAAAGAGGAAGGACAGTAAAGGGAAAACATGGCATTGGAGATAAAAATAAAGATGGAGCTTGAATGATGGAATTTCACAAAATCAGGATGCCTGGTGGGGTTGATCAGAGACAATGTAGCGAAGAGAAATTATTGAAACCCGATAGAAGGGCAAGCATGATCCAGGAAAAAGAAAAAAATAAAAGAAAACAGAGGAAAGAACTAGGAGGCAAAAGACACTTATAGAGATCTAAATATAGGTATGTACATATGAAATATATTTATATATAGAATGATTGGGAAATGGATCTATGTACATATATTTATTTTTTAAGTATTATGGCAGTAGACAGACAGGACCTCCACTCAAGTACCCCCTCAATGCATTAACACTTTGTCCTACTATCCTGGCATTCTGTGATGCTTACCTTCACTGACACAATTGATTGCTAAAGACAAAATAGGTGCAAAAACAAATGTGAAAAAAGCTGAATGGTGCCTGGCTATCAAAAGATATAGCCTCTGGGGTCTTGAGGATAAACAAGTGGCCATCTAGCTGAGAAGCAACAGAGCCCACATGGAAGAAATACAGCAGCCTGTGTGCTAATGAAGTGTCAATGGGATCAGGTATCCGAGACCCAGAAAAAAAAATCATATCAATTTGACTGTGGGGGAGTGGGGAGTGGAGACCCAAAGCCCATCGGTAGACAATGGGACATCCCCTCACAGAAAGGTCACAAAGAATAGATGACCCAGTCAGGGCACAGTATAGCATTGATGAAACATGCAACTTTCCTCTAGTTCTTTAAAGCTTATTTCCCCAAATACCATAACCCCAATTCCACCTTACAAATCTGCCTAGACCAGAGCATGTACTCTGGTATATAAGTGCTCACAACAGAGGGAATCTAGGACAGATAAACACCTCAGAACTAGTAATGAGAGTAGCAATACCAGGAGGGGAAGGGGCAGGTGTGGGGAGAGAGTGGTAACCAATCACAAAGATCTACATACAACCCCCTCCTAGGGGGCGTACAACAGAAAATATGGTGAAGGGAGACAGTGGTCAGTTTAAGATATGAAAGAAAAAATATATATATATATAAATGATCAAGGGTTCATGAAGGAGGGATGTGGGGGCCCTGATACTAAGGCTCATAAGAAAGAAAATGTTTTGAAAATGTTGATGGATATATATATATATGTATCCATCAACATATATATATATGCTTAACACAATGGATATATGTATTGATTGTGATAAGAGCTGTAAGAGCCCCCAATAAAATGACTTTTAAAAGAAAGAAAATACCTTTTAATGATATAAATGATGACTGATGTGTACCTCATCATAATTAATGCATAGTAATCATATCACCTACACATGTGTAGAGTCAACTGAACAGCTAAATATCATCAGTCAAGGAAAGGCCAGCAACTGACTGTAACATCATTCATTAATTGCTTATATGCAAGTTCATGGTGAAGCTAATGAAAGTGAAAATATACCCACAAGAGTTAAATTATTGTCTTGCACATATTTCGCCTGAATTAAGAAGCCAAGTCAAGAAGCGATTGGATGCATTGAGCACTCGTGACTGCAGGCTGGATGAGTTGTAGGAGGACACTACAAAGAGGAGGGCAATATTCAAGAACACTGAAGAAAGACGAAGTTTCTTTAAAAGACAGGAAAGAAACAAAAGGCAAAATTAAATCCTATAAGACAGTCTGAAATGTCTCCTTGAACATAAAGTAGCTAAAACAACTGGAAGAAATGGGGAGTGAGAGAGCTGAACAAATATTTTCAGAGGGAAGCTTGATAAGACCAAGTAAAATAATTTAATAAAACTTGCAAAAACCTGGAGATATAAAACCAAAAGGGTAAAAAAGCTCTGAGTTTTTGCATTTTAAAATGAAAGATCTGAAGATACAAAAATCAAGCCTGTATCCATTGCTTTGCCTCCTTGGTCCTTCCTCTGTTTCCTTTTGCCTTCCTCCTGCCCCACTGTCACCTTCCCTTTATTTCTGCCTCTTGGTACCTCCTCTTAGCTAGTTTGCTGTTGCACGGACCACGGACACCCTTCCCCCGCCACACACACACACACACACACACACACACACACACACACACACACACACACACACCTCCAGTCCCTATCTTCTCCTTGTTAGTGACTCCAGTATCCCAGTTGTTCCCCTGTGCATGGCACAGCCTGCTCACCGCCCTCTTCCTCCACCACCCTCACCTCCCAGGTCTCCCCGACTATTGATTCCGCTGCTGATCTCCCCTTGGGCATGCCTCCCATGCCTATCATATATAGGTATGTCCATTGACTATGACATAGCCCAAACTGATTTAAAAAATAAAAATAGTAAATAAATAAGGAAAAAATTAAGAGAGAAGGCATATACAGAAATCCCCGGTCTATTCGAAGGCCTTCAGGACTGTCCAGGAGCTGCCCCTCCCAGCCTGGAGCTCCCCCTTGAGGCTCCTCAAGGGCTTCATAGCTTTGGCTTACTCCAGCCTCTGGTCTGGTGAGCTCCCTTCTTGATTCGCTCCATTTTGAGGAGTCCAAACCGTGCTGCTTCCCCACCACGTGACCCCAGAAATGTCCTCTGTCACAGTCTGCTCTAGTAAGGGGACAGCGTGACACGTGCTCTTGTCATTTGCCCAGTTCCTTCTGTGTCCCATTAGCTTCCTGCAAGGATGGCATCCGGGCTTAGTGTGCCAGTGTGGGGTCCAGTCGGACTCTCTCTTTTTCTTCTTCCCTTCTGCTCTGCCTCCATGATAGTGTGGCATGCTGGCCCCTCTCCCTAGTCTATAGGTTCAGTGCTGCTCTCCGCCACACCCACTTCCAGGGAGGGGGTCAATTTGGCTCTGGTTTGGGCCCACCTGTAGCAATGGATAGAGATATAAACATAGTGGTGGACATATGTAAATACATTATTCCACAAAAATAGACGTATTGGCCCATGTACATATATTTATACGGCAATACACTGAGGTAGGTTATGGACTTCAGGCCTCTGCTCATACCCTCCCTCAATACAAGAACACTTTGTTCTAACCAATCACCTGTCTGAGATGTTAGCCCTCCTGACACAATCACTGAAGACAAAATGGGTGCATAAGCAAATGTGGTGAAGAAGGCGGATGGTGCCCGGCTATTAAAAAATATAGCGTCTGGGGTTTTAAAGGGTTAAAGTTACACAAGCTGCCATCAAGCAGTGAAACCACAAGTATCACATGGAAGAAGCACACTGCCAGTGCGATCATGAGGAGTCATAGGAACTAGGTAATAGGCATCAGCAGACACATAACAAGCAAAAACATATTGTTGAGAACGAGGGGGTACTGCAACAGAGATCCAAAGCCCATATGTAGAGAGTGGTACAATCTCACCACAAGGGCCACAGGAAAGGGAGAGGATGCGTCATCAAGGTGCAGTAAAGCATCAAGGAAACACACAACATTCCTCTGGTTCCTTGAGGCTTCCTCATCCCCCACTACCATGACCCCAGTGCTACTTCTCAAATCAGACTAGACCAGAACATGTACACAGGTATAGAAGGGATGGGAACTCATGACACAGATAATCCAGGAACAGGAGTAAGAGTGGAGATACCAGAATGGTAGGGGGTAGAGAAACAGGGAGCTGGGGTGGGGTGGGGTGGGGAGAAACCTGTCACAATGATCAACACATAACCATACACCCCTCTACCAGGGGAAGAACAACAGAAAACATGGGTGGGGGAGGGAAGACAGTGGTCAATGTGAGAGATGAAAATAATAGCAATGTAGAATTTATCAAGGGGCTGGGGGGTGGGGACAGGAGGTAGGTGAAGAGCTGTTACCAAGGGCTCAATGAAAAGTAAATGATTGGAAAAGAATGAGGTCAACATATGCACAAACATGCCTGATTCAATTGATGTGTGGATTGTGACAAGAGTTGTATGATCCTCCAATAAAATTTTTTTAATCAAGTATAGATTTGCAGTATTAAAAGATCCTAAGGGGAGTTGGATGGGGGAGTTGAGCAATGCAGGGAACTTCAAGAGAAGATGGACATGATGTGAAAGACATACTCCCATTTCAAGAGGTAGTATTTGATCAAGAAGGAAATTGAAGGAAAAAGTCTGTTTCATTAAAGGAGTTGGCAAAAACATACCTGTTGTAACTGACTGAATACCAATTGAGATGTCTCAACAAATCGATGTAGAGCGAAGAGTTTTACTTGTCTACAGCAAGAAATTTGGAACACAGCTACCTAGTAAACCACATGAAGAGATTAATAAGCATGTTCATTACCAAACATAAAAAGATGACTCACTAGAACGTAGCAGAAATCAAATAATATCATTGAAGCACATACAAATATGATTTTGCTAAAGATATATTTTAATTTAAAAAGTGGTCACAATAATGTATCAATAGGGAGCTGCCAAATATTCATACAGAATTTAGAAGAAAACATAGAAAGAGATTTATCATTTTGAAGAGTGGGAATTTTGAATACTTTATTGATCGAATGCTGACTTTGTACATAGCCAAAAAAAGCCGTTGTTAGAACAAGACAAGGAGCTATTGAATGCTTTAAAATCAGAAAAAGTGTGTGTCTGTGGTGTAGCCTATCACCACACTAATTTGACGAGTGCACTCTACAGATACTATGAGAAACTTGAAAATATGAAGAAAAACAAGGTATCAGGTTAGGAGGAAGTGTCATTAACCATGTGTAATATGCAGATGACACAGCCCTGTTTGCTAAGAATTTGAAACAGTTACTGATAAAAACCAATGACTACTGTGGGTTTCCTTAAAAACTATAGAAAACAAAATTCCTCAATACTGGGACAATAAGAAATCAAATATACTGCTATCTACTTGTGTAGCAACTCTTTTGTAGGGTTTTCAAGCGTTTAAATCTTCATGAAAACAAATACCCTCATCTTGCACCCTAGAAGCAACTTATGGGTTTGAACCAGAGTTCAAGCCTTCTTGACGAGGCTAACCTTGAGTGACACCCAGGCTTCTGGAGCAATAAGCAATATCACTATAAATGGAGAAAAAATGAGGTTATCTAAGGATTTTATTTCACTTAGATTAACTATACCCATGCAAACAGTAATAAAGAAGTCAAAGTGCATTGGGAAAATCTGCTGCAAAAGACCTTTTTGGTATATTAAACAACAAAGTTATCACTTTGAGGGCTAAATTTTATTTGACTCCAGTTATAATATTTTCAATTTTCTGATACATATGAAAGCTCCTACTTATTAATAATGAAGATTGGAACATGCATCTGAATCAATGCATGTGAACATGCTATCAACACATTGAATCATTGTGTTGGTAAAGAATATTGAATATGTCATAGACTGCCAGAACATTGAACACATATGCTTTGGATGTAGAAGCAAAGTTCATTTGGAAGCAAAATTGTTAGACTTCATCTCTAGTACTTTGGTCACATTATCGGGATGACCAGGAACTGGAAAAGGATCTGTGGGTCCTCCAAAAGAGAAAAACCCTCAACAACATGGGTTGACACTGGCGCTCAAACAATTGGGCAAACAGCAACAACAAATTTTTGAATTATGATATTACAATTTAATTTAAATTTTAGTCTTCATCTGTCATGTCTGTCTTCTAGGAGATCTTATATATAGTAGGAATGTGAGAAGTGCAACAATTAACTTATTTTATTTATTCTAAAATCATTTGGAAATATTACAATATCCCTTTTAAAAGATTGTGTATTCAAAGGAGTGTATGTATGAATTCAATGTGTAGTATTTTTGTCTTACTAGTGTATAAAATAGTAAAATGTGGCAATATGAGATATGTACTTTTTCCCTCATTAAGCGATTGCTATATTTGAACAAAGTCCCAAGACATTAAAATATTAGCTTTTAGCTATGGGAATTTCTCATTGTGTGAAGAAAATCTAAGATGAAATTCCCCTGTGACTATTAAGCATCAACCCAAAAGGGAAACCCGTAAGAGGAAATGAGTCTTGTTGACAACTCACCTGAACTCTTTTCTAATTTATTTTCAAATAAGAAAACTACATCTTGTTACATTTCCCAAGAAGAAATATTTGGCATTTCTGAAATTAGTGAGTTTAGATATATGAGTGCTTCAAAAAGCTTGTGGAAAAGTGTAATTAAGAGACAATGGGATTTTTTTGTCACAAACTTATTTTCAACTTTATGAAGAATAAGAAGTAAAATAAAGTTTCATTGGTAGTTTCCATCTGGATAGATACTTTAAGACTCATACCTGTTAAATTTTTTATTTGGGGGTAACATGTCAAGTCAGTGTGCCCCCCACCCAAAAAAATAAAACAATGCTGGGGAAATGAATAAGCTCTCAATTTATATTACCTGTTACTCTCGATTCTAATGCACAGTGACCCTATACTATTCCCATCACTACTTCTGTGTCAACTATTACTAATAACAATCCTACAGAGCACCACTGAAACAATAAACAGATTTTTCTTAGGCTTCCCTTAAAGCTACCTGAAATGGAAATACAACTCTAGTGACTATACATAATAGTTTCTCTTAAATCAACAAATTTCATTGTGTAAAATTTAAGTTTCATTTAGTAGTTGCATCATATCTTCAAGTCCTACAATTCATGGTTTCTTTTCTGCTCCACTATATCTATTTTCAACTGCACTGTCATTTTCAGACATGCTACTTTGGGTTGCCAGGCGATGTGTTAGTTTACATTCGATGCACTGTTTATTAGACTACATTGTTACCCCGGGATACCCTTATCACCCTGCAATATAATCGATTATAAACAGTACAATACAAACAAAATATCTCTGAAAGAAAAGGAATCTGCTATAAGTTATCAATTTGTTATCAGCAGAAATAGTGCGTGTGAAAATTATAGACTATGCAAACAGGTTGATCTGATTTACAATGGAAGAAATTAGGTAAATAAGAATATCCAGGGACTCCGATTGCGGGGTTAGGTATGGAGAAATAGCACATTGTGTACCGGGTATCTGTGGAAGTAGGTACTTAGAAGAATTTAATGGTAATTGTAACATATTAAATAAAGCATGCTTATAATCTATTTTAAATGAATAGATTACTGTTGGAGGAAGAGAAGTAGAAAAGATAAAAGACACGGGAGAAATGAAGGAAGGAATAAACAAAACACAGGGAGGGAGGGAGAGAGAACCTGAGTTTATAAATAATGTACAATTTATGTCATAATGGGTGATAACATTAAAAGGTCCTGAAATTAAGAAGAATTAACAATAATGTTGAGGCTAATATCTATCAAAATATATATTATGAAAAGAATAGTTTGCAAGTGTTTTTAATTAAAATGTATGAAATGCAAATGCCCAATCAGATGCACCATGCTGGAATCATAATGCCTAAGAAGATGCACGCTCCTATAAATGTACTGAAGCTGTCTGGAGAAACTGCGTGTTAAAGGAAAGTGACTGTCATCACAGAGTCTAGAGAAAAGATGAGGTAAAGAGCAAACAATTGGCCGTCTGCTTCCAACGCTCTTCCTAGTAGCGCATTCTTTGAGATGTCTAGAAAAGTATCACAGTCAGCTTATGCAAACTCTATTTCTTACTGAAAATTAATGCACTGTCATTATGCTGCCTATCTGGTATACAATAAATCATATATTCCAAATACTAAATAATTATTCTAAATGTTAATCAAATTAAAATGTCCATTTCAGAAGCTTATTTATAATTTAGGAATGAAAACGTTTCCCCAAAGGGTTACATGGTATAAATACTACAATAATTATTGTGAAAGTTATTTTGTAGTGTCTAAGCATAAACTGCCCTTTTTTAGTCCTTGATACCTGAGATATGAAAATGCACGTGCATAGTGCTGCTAGACAGAATCAATATTTTTTTCCAATATTAAGACCTTCTGAGTACCCGAATGTTGGACCTCTATTATTGTTACTCAAGAAGACTTTAAGATAAAATGTTACAGAAAGATTGAAGCGATACCATAGTTGCCAGCATGCGGAAATGCCATTTAAAAATCAGCTGCCATTGCGATATAATTTAGACAGATGTGCAAAATAATATCTCGGGGAACGTAAATGCAGCTGTGAAATACATATAAAGAAATATCAATATGCCATAAATCCACTCCTGTTGATAGATTTATAGTGGGAGAAAAACTCGAATTATCTAATGGCCTGATTTCTAATGTCAATACTACATTAAAAATGAACTTTATGCCGAGATATTTAAAGCCATTATTGAAGATACTACACAACTAATGGAGAATGTCCCACTTCTTTTGTTACATGGCAAATGTCGACAAAAGTAAGTATTTTATATTTCATTTCAGAAAGATCATTCTATAGAAAAAGAAAGATTTTTCAGCCCACCCCTCTCTCCTATTCCCTCCAGATGATAGACATGCAGTAGCAGCATTTGCAAAACCTCTCCTATTGACGGGCTTAATTCAGTCTCTAGACTTCATTTTCTTATCTACAAAAAGTGGATATTAACATTTAACTCATAGGGTTATGTGAGAATTCAATTAAATGTGTTAGTGTAATTTAAAAGATTAGCAGTGTCTGGGACATAGAATGTGCTTGACAAAATGATGGCCATTTATTTATTTATGATTATTTCAATTTTGTTATTTAAGTTAAGAGCCTCTTCACAAGCTCATAAACACTCTCTTTGAAAGATCATTTTCCCAGCCAGCATTTTCACTTTTTAAAATATTTACTATCCTAGAAAAAACATTTTATTAAAATAGAAATACTGATATTTGTTCTGCAATAAATTCTCACAAACTTGGTGGTTTAAGACACAAATGTATTCTCTTATGCTTCTGGAGGTCAGAGTCTGAAATCAAGGTGCTGGCAAGGCATCATTCCTTTTGCAAGTTTCAGAGTAGAATCTGTTCCCTTACCATTTCCTGCTTCCAGAGACCACCTAAATGCTTTCCCTTAAAGCCCCTCTTTGCATCGCTATTGTCTCTTTCTTCTGTCCTTCCCAGGTTCCCATCCATTACTATTAACGATGGCCCTCCTTCTGATTTCTTATAAGCATCCTTGTAATTATACTAGACCTAGCCAGATAATTCAGGATAATTTCCATTTATCAAATTGCTTAGTTTATTAACACCAGCAAAATGTCTTTTATTACGTATGACAATGCATTTTCAGTGTGTTAGTAAGCATTTTACAGAAGAACAAAATCAATAGGAGAAAGATAATTGATAGGTAGGAAGGTAAATAAAGAGAGACAGAGGGAGAAAGATACTTGAAGGAATTGAGTCACATACTTACTTAAGTGGCTGACTAGTACAAAATCCACAGATCATATGCATAGGTCAAGTAATAGACTGGAAAATTTTACAGGATATCTACTGCGGTCTCTTGAGGTACAATTGTTTTACTCTGTAAATGTTTGGTAAGCATTTTCTTTGTGAAGACATTTTGAAGACTTTTCGTTGATTGAATGAGGTCCCCCACATTATACAGTGTTCCACTTTACTCGGAACCAGTACGTTGTAAAAGCTTTTCATACCTATGGAAGGTTTGCATCATGTGTCTAGTGTTTGCTCAAGCAGCTGGTACGTTACGCGCCTTGCCGTCAAAAAACAAAGGCCTCTGTTGGTCTTTGCGCAAAGGAAACTTGAGGGGGAAAATCTATGATCAGTGATGTGTCCCAGGTATCTGGAGTTGTATTTATTCTCTCCAACATTGAAACCACATCTCGAATGGCAGCAACAATTGGAGTCACTAGCTGATTAAGTTGATAATAACACATTGTCATTCTCCAACATCCTATGATGTTGGGGTGCAGGGTAGCAGCAATGGAACATGCATCTCTCCTCTAGTTTCTAAATGCTTCCTCCCCCAGCCCCCCACTGTCATGATCCCAATTCTATCTTATAAATCTGGCTAGAGCAGAGGATCTACACTGGTACAGATAGGAACTGGAAACACAGGGAATCCAGGGCTAATGATCCCTTCAGGACCAATGGTGAGAGTGGTAACATGGGGAAGGTGGAGGGAGGGTGGGGTGGAAATGGGGAACTGATTACAAGGATCTACATATAACCTCCTCCTTGTGAGATGGACAACAGAAAAGTGGGTGAAGGGAGGCGTTGGACAGTGCAATAAATGACAAGACAATAATTTATAAATTATCAAGGATTCATGAGGGAGTGGGGAACGGGGAGGGAGGAGAAAAATGAGGAGCTGATACCAGGGGCTTAAGTGGAGAGCAAATGTTTTGAGAATGATGAGGGCAATGAATGTACAAGTGTGCTTTACACAAGTGATAAGATCGTGGTAAGAGTTATATGAGTCCCTAATAAAATGAAAAAAAAAGAAAGGAAAGAAAAAGTGTCCTCTGACTCCTGGTGTGTCTGGAATTGGCTTACGTTAACTCTAGCTTCCTCACTTCCCTAAGCCATTGGAGATTTTTTCCCGAAAGTACAACTAACCAGTCCTGGTATCAATTTACTGAGTGTGCCTCCCCTTTGGGTGTATGATTTGGTGCATCGGATAATCTATTAGCGCCTACCTGCATCTTGATGCTCTTTTCACCTCGATTCCACACCCTTAACATCCATTCTCATGTATCGTCTTCAGGTGTTTCTGTACAAAAAATATTCTTAAAAATGTAGTTATTCTGGGATACAGGCCCTCTTCTCACGAGTTATGCTCTGCACTGCACATTTCAGGATCTGCCGAGACTTAAGTGAGGTTTAGACTTATTGCCACAAGTTATTTACCACTCACCTTGACACATACAGGGTTTCAAAGGTTGTACACCTTTATGGAAGTAGACAGCCTCATCTTTCTCCCATAAAACGACTGGTATGTTTGAATTGCTTGCTTCACAGTTATACGTTATAAGTCTAATGTTTAAAGAAAAATGTTGGAGACAAGAGGAGAATGAACATTGTATTGACAAGTACAATTTTCTTGTACAAACTTAAGGGCTCTCATTACAACTTTTTCAGGTGAAGCAGAACTAATCTCTTATGGGAATGGAAGGGCAGCTTCTACTAGCAATGAAGACACAGCAGCTTTTAGAGGTTCAACATGCCAGATTCATCAGGATTTACCTATATGTCCTCACTCAAATTTTAAGATTCTCATTCTTCCCAATCAGACACCCTGTAAGGAATTAAATTACATTGTAATTCAGCCACTTGAGCAATGAGACCGCGTTTCATTTCCAGTAACCTCAGTTCTGCGACTATAGGACATACGATTTTCTTTCATAGCATACATCACAATTCACAGGTTATCTAGGCCAGACTAAAGCTTGCCTCTGAAGACCTGAGCACTCCTTTTCTTTCTTTGATTTTTTGCAGCTCAGTTAAAAGAATATTTCTGATGCAGTTTAATGCACTATTGCTTTCTTTGGGAAATTTGAGGTTTTTCTCTTAAGACCTTTTACTGATTAGATGAGATCTTTCTGTCCAGACTAGAGTTTACTCTTCTTTCATTAGAGTCAACTGACTTTCGTCTTTTATTTTCTTTTTTTCTTTCGTCTTAATCACAGCTACAAACAACTTTCATGCCAAGTTCTGTGTCTACACAGACTTCTGCTCAAGCCATGAACAGGGTGAGATGGTTGAACCAATTTGATACAAAAAATAATCACACACAGGTTTCAAAGATTAGAATGGAATAATCTGTCTTTCATCTCTAAATAAATTTTTGTAATTATAGTTTAATGTTGAATAGACGTTCTGATACTTAATGTGTTTATTTTATACTTATCATTTAACATTATTTTACCATATATAGATATTCTAATTTTTTGTGGTATGTCATTGTGAATACTGAATCAGCAAATACTGAACCACTGGCTCCTAGAGAAAATAGAGTAATTTTCCCAAAGCCTCTGCTCAAAACATATTCTTCAAACAATCAATGCATAAATTGCTTTATATGTGCTTCCATTTAAAGACACATTATTTAACAGATATAGTTGACTCATTGACATTGAACTTATGGTCCACAGCACTGTCACTCATGCTTGAATATCACTTATCTAATGCACATACTTTCTTGAAAAGGCATTTCTCTAGCCCTTATTGCCTTAGAAAATGAAAATAGCCCTTCACTCTTCTTTTTAGAACAGTTTTAAGCAATTGAATCACTAACAAGAAAGAGAGAAAATGTAATAACATGGATTTACCTGGACAGCAGCATGAGGGCAGAAACAAAAAAGAAGAGCTGTTTGTTTGACCCAACCGAGAAGGTACATTTGGGACAACTCAAACTTTCAGCACTCTGCATAAACTTTAGACTGACTTTGAACACCTCATGAGTATTCATTTTAAGGTTACAGGTACATCCCACTGAGTGGGTATTTTTACAAATATGGACGATGTGAATAAGATTGACTATATTTTAGGATGTTATGAACCAGAAGAAGAAGGTGAAATTTTATAAAGTGAGTGAATCTGAAAAATAGAAAACTAGCCAAAATATGACACGTATTGGAAATGGTTTCCTATTTGCCATACCCATAGAGTCCAAATGAGGGATCTGTTAGTACGAAGACACAACATTTAAAATCAAATGTTTTTGCCTTCCACTACCAGATATTTTTTTATTTTCTTTGTTCTTATTGCTTTAAATGGTAGGTGTATAATAATTATTGATAAAAGCCTGCATTTTTATATCAGAATCTTAACTGATGAGAAAAGATTGTTTATCAAAGGACAGTGTGGAAAGACTAAAATGTAGTAGCATTTGTCCTCTACATAAATATTTGAGGTATTTATTATGTTCATGCATGTGGCATCCTTAAAAATAGCACATTACTAATGGTATAGTGGTAACTATGGTGCCATGATGACATAGTCTTGATGGCATACTGATGGCACTGGGCTACTCACCACAAGCTCAGCAGTTTGAAACCACCTGCTGCTCCAGTGGATTAAAAATGGGGCTTTCTGCTCTCTAACCTTGACAATCTCAGAATCTTGCAGGGGCAGGTCTACCCTGACTTTATAGCAGCGGTTCTCAACCTGGAGGTCGCGACCCTTTCACAGGGGTTGCCTGATTCCTAACAGTAGCAAAATCAGAGTGATGAAGTAGCAACCAAAATAATTTTATGGTTGAGGGGTCACCACCACATGAGGAACTGTATTAAAGTGTTAAACTGTATTAGCAAGGTGAGAACCACTGTGAGCGCTCATTTTAAATTCAGAAGTAGCTCTAATTAAAAAGGATCAAATAGTTATACTGACCATATGTTTTAGAGCACATTAACCCTTGATTATATTGAGTTCAAATGGTAATAAACCAATTGTCATCAAGTCAACGCCATCTCATGGGAACCCCGATGCGTCATAATGAAAGAGTGTGGTAAGAGATTGTCCAGCAGTTCACACTCAGGCCTTTCTTCCGAGGGGCCTCAGAATAAACTCAAATCCCCAATCTCTGTCCTCACAGCCGAGCATGTTCTAAAATTACCAATAGTGCCCTACACTTGCCAGTGCACAAATGAACCTTCTAAATGGGAAGCTGGTTAAGAATTATTTTATGGTGATTTAAATGGTCTTTCGTTCCATTTCTTTAGTATTTTAAATAATTTAATAATATTAAAACGAATAAAATGTATCTAATGTTTGAAATAGCATCATCCCTATTTTGCATATAAGAAAATCTAGCTTCAAAAGAGGTGTGAAACTTTTCCAGGGTTTCTGGTATATAACCGAGATAGACGTTGATCTTGGTTGGTCGGGTTTTCTGGTATATAACTTTGATCGTGTTTGGTCAAACTTCAGACGTGAGGTTTACAAACATTCCGCCACCTTTTCTTTGTTTCCTCCTAGTCCTTCATCACATGTTTTAGTCACTCATTAGTATTATGAATTATTGGTGCTAATTTCTAATTTATACTCTTTCATTATTATATATTTAATGTAATATACATCATTTCATACTTGTAATATAATATATTTAATTAATATATTTTAACTTAAACATTTTATTCGGAGATGGTAAGACAAACTTGAATGCCCACTATATACTGCAAAATATATAGTGCTGTGGGTCTTTTGGGTTTCTGAGAATGCAAATCTTTATAAGAGCAGATAGCGTTGTCTTTATCCTGTGGACTTGAACCACCGATCTTGTGGTTAAGGACCCAACGCTTACCCTGCTGTTCCAGAAAGGGTCCTGTTGAAGTGGAGGGTACAAATTAAATAGAAAGTAATTGTCAGTGACTCTGTACTCAACTAACTAAATGAAGGCCATGCCTCTAGCCTCTGCCATTATGAACAAATATGAGCTCCGATGAAATTAGAAGAGTGATAAATTCTCAAGATGAGAAATGGGATCTTCAAAATGGATTGATGGGGGAAAATGTTGCAGTTAGTGTTCTGATTACAGAATCTTCTGTTCTTAGAAGCATAAAAATAATTTTACTCAAATATGGGGCAATATATTCAGTGGCTAGTCTTGAGATTCAGCATACATAGAGGTTTATTCATTGCTAGATTTCTACTTTTTAGTTTGGAAACTTATTTTTGATGTCAGCAATTGTGTTTTCACATAAAACGCAGAATTTGAAACGAGAAGAGAGCACTGCCCTTTTGAAATATCACTTTGTTCTGGGAACTCACAGTTAATACTTTATATGAATAAGAAGCGACAGTGGCCTGTGGTGCTGTCAACATCATGTTATAACTGATACAAACAAAGTGGACAACATATTGCACATTGCTTGTACATTCGACCAAAGCACATTTCTCTCTAGGGAAAAAAATAACTGAGACAACAAGGATTTTTGCCTACTTCAAAAATACTCTTAAACTCTATGTTATGATTCAATAAAAATAATAGTAATATTAATAATAAGTGGCACTTAAAGCATATAACTATCAAAACCATACTTATGTGTAGAAATTAATTTTACAGTAATTTTCCTTTGTAGCAATTAATTTTACATTAATTGCCTTTGGGGATTTTATTCAAATCTTTTGTAGGAAATTTTGTCTTTCAGCGTTAGACAAAAGCTAACACCAAGAAGATATAATATTCTTAAAAATGACTATTAAGTAAAAGTTGCATGATGGTGAAATTTTTGCAGTAAAAATTATCAGACGTTTTCATTTCAGAGCTGGACTGTGAATATTCTAAGATGTTTCTGTGAATATGGCCTCTGTCACTACTTGACTCTGCCGTTGCATAAAAATAACCATAGTCAACCCATAAATAAATAAGACTGAAGTTATAAAAATAAAACTTTGTTAAAAAAAACCTTGATGTTGTTAGCTGCTAATTGAAAGGTGGGTGATTTGTACTCAACCGCTGGCTTAGTGAAAGAGTCCTGATCGAAGTGTTAGACATTCAAACCCACCAGTTGGAGAAAGATGAGGCTGTCTGCTCCGGTAAAGATTTACAGATTCAAAACTCCTAAACCGGATCCCTCTGAGTAAGAGTAAACTCACCGGCATTGGGTTGGGTTGGGCTGGGTGGGTTGAATGACTTAGGTGGGGGAAATCTCGCCATCTGCTCCCATAAAGATTGCCTCTTAGAAAAGTCTCAGGACATTTCTTCTCTGTCACATGGAGTTGCTTGAGTGCAAATCAACTCAGTCGTGTCATGCAACAACAATGAGATTTGTAGAACAGGCCTCTAGCTTGGTCCGCAGGTTGTAGTTTTCTGACCACTGCTGAAAAATAAGCAGAGAAAAATATTGATTTTAAAATGAAAAGGTACTCAAGACAGCACTCCATACAGTACTCACTTACTAATACTCAAGAACTAAGAGATCATGTGCATGTTCAAATAAGGACGTGGTTGCCATTCTGACAGTTCTCAATGCCTTGTCTTCAGTGAGCAGACCAATTTTATAAAGCTAGATGAAGACACAGTAGTCACATACATTGTCTATTACATTCCTCACTTGAATATTTTTTCTGCCTTCCAGTTCATGCTCAAGACTAAGAAGTGTATATGCATATAATAATATAATCAAGGTTGAAATCTGTTGTCTTATCTCAATCGTTACAGGTAGCCTTCTCACAGACTTACAAGTAGTAAATATTTGTATGTAAATAGTGTTGTGCTAGTCTAGTTTGTACGGAAGTGAGTGAGTTTAAAATTAAACAAGAAATAAGGAAATTGGTAAACAAAAGACTTTGTAATCCACTAGGGATAATTATATTTTTAAGTCCTTGAAAAAAATATTTTTTTCTTTACAACTAACACTTAACTGTGCCCTACCCACCAATTTAGGAATTAGCTATGATTTAAAAAAAACAACTTTATACAGTTTGAGAAAATGCTAATTCAATTGATTCATACTTTTTTGTCAGACCAGCTGGACTCTTTTATTGTGGATTTTTTGGGGGTTGGAGGCGGGAGCAGGTAATTTATTGAAAATTTGTTAAATTTTTCAGTTAAACTTGAAGACTACTATATTAAGAACCTCCTAAAATGTATGATTGGAATAATTTCTTTTTAAAATCTGCTAAGAAAAAATAAAGCACACATAAAAATTGTCTGAAATATAATGAACAATTACCCTTGAAATCAAAGCAGTGTCATAAAATGTCATGTGTGTATTATGATGCTTGAAAGGAATGAAGTAGTCTAAATAGAATAAGATAAACCATGGAAGCTAGTGTGTGGCTTACATAAAAACCAGTAAGGTGTAGATGGGAGAAATAAGCATTTTGCCCGAAAAAGTAGAATAGCAATTATTCCAAATAAGTTCACCAAGGAAACACTGTCATAGGCAAAGCTGGTGAAATCACTGCGATGGACAATTTTGGGTGATTGTAGAAAAATATTGTTCTGTTCCCCCTGGAAGGGGACTTGGGTACAAAGATTATGTGTAACTCCTGAATGTGTAACTATTTGCATCTTTCCAGGAACATGAGCAAATGTGGAGTGATAGGCGATTCCTTGTTGGAGACAAAAGTAACTCCATCCGGCCAAAGTGTACTCACACCTGAGAATGTTTGTGACCTCTATGAGAATGTTTGTTAGTGTAAGAATATTCCTCAATTATGAATCATGAAAACAACTTGAGCCTGTAGTCATTGTGTCCTAGAATTGTCCCTACATTTGAACTTTTGTAAAGTTTCTTGGTTGGGGTGCAAATAAAAACTGAAGAGTGGAGACACTCGGGAGAGTCTCTCTTGAGTTCCTTTCCTTTGCTTTCATGGTTAAATGTGGAGTCTTGAGAACTTATTCCGTGCATCTCAGGAAGCGCCTGGCTGGCTGGGATGCCAAAAATGGTGAACCTGATGTGATATAATTCCCTAAGAATTCAGTAAATTATTTCCCAGTAGTAGTTATTGTGACTTCTAGGGCTCGGAGGACATCACAAAGACCAAAAAGAACTATCAATGGATGCAGGCCTATTCAGGCAAGCAACCCAAACGTTAGCTTGGAACTCAGTTGTGCTCAACCTAAGGTAAAAGCATACCATGCCTTGACAAGAAGGGAGTGTGTGTGTGTAATCATTTAGAAATAAAGTAATCATAATGGAAGTTAAATTAGATCTTCCTTAGGATCCATTTACATTTTTTCTAGTTCTTAATTTTTTTCTGCTTTCTTTTTGATTGAGGCTTTAATCTGTTTAATTTTGTTATTCTTGTTAGTTTTTGTTGTTTGTTCTTTAATGTTTTTCTGTATATGAATTACAGGATAAATAAATCTATAGAGACAGAAACTGGAATGATGGTTTTGGGGGGCAGGAGAGAGAAGGTTGGGGTGAAATAGGGAGCTAATAACTGAGTACAAGTTTGAAGAAAATGTTCTAAACTTGATTGTGGTTATGATTGCAAACAAGTCTTGATGTGATTTGACCATTCAATGGTATGATATAAAAATTATATGTCAGTAATTGTTGGGAAAATGCATTTAAAATAAGAACTATTGCTTTACCACATGCTCAAATGAATTTGACTCACATGCATCTTTGTTTTCCTCATTAACATCCATGAGAGATCATCTCTAAGAAGAATTAAATAAAAATAAATATCAAATAAAAAATGGAATTCAATAAAGTTACCCCCAAATAAAGGCCTAGAATCAAAGGAGAGAAATAGTTTTAACGAGGGCTCTGTTCTTCATTATAGAAAGCGGTGGCACTCTTTTTATAACTGAAGACTGAAATAAGATAAGAAAAAAAAGGTTTAAAAAACTTTATGTAAAGTACTGATGAAATATCTCAGAGAAGGAATAATTAAAATGCAGTACATGTTCATGAATTGAAATTTTCAGTATAGTTGCTATTTCTTCCTGGCTTAATGTATAGATTCACTGAAAGTACTATCCGAATTCAGACAAAACATTTTTAGATGTTTACAAATTAATTCTAAAATATACATGCAAAGACAAAAGGCAAAGGCAAAAGATCTAGAAAGGCTAACAGAATCTAAAAGAAATAAATTGGAAGGCTGACACTATTCAACTTCAACACTTCATAAACATTATAGCAAACAAAACAGCAGAATATTGATGAAATAGTAAAGTAGGCCCATAAAAATTGTCAATTGATTTTTGATTAAGCAAATTGGGAAGTAAATTCAATGAAAATATTTTGATAAATTTGATGTAACAATTAGACGTTGATCTGCAAACCATAAATAAACAAGCAAAGCCCAGTTAAAGTAATTACATTTTACACGAAAAATGAAACATGGACCTAAAAGTAAAATTAAAAATTGTCTAGTAGAAAATGTAGATCTATGTTGTTAGGAATTGAATTATATCCCCTCTAAATAGTTCCTGAATTCAAATCTTTGTATCCATGATAGTACATGCAATGTAATTAATGACCTTACATCTAACGTAATATAATTATCTTCCATAATAGAATCTAATATATGATTGGCCAATCAATTGAGATCATGCCAGTGGAGGGTTGATCATAAACCTGATTACTTTGGAGTTGTAAAAGACAAGATTAAACACAAAGACACACATGGTTGGGAGAGAGAAATATCATATGAAGTTGCCAAGGAACCAAGAAATATCTGGGACACTGCCTAGAGGAAATTCACAGAGCCTAGACCCTAGTTTGTACCCCCAAGTTTGAGAAAACACAGTTTTGTGTTTTGTAGTTATCCACTTACAGTATTTGTGTGATAGTCTCAAAAGCTTAGCAAGACAAATATCTACATGACCTGAGATTTCATGATGTTTCTAGACACAATACTAAAAGTTCAATCCATGGTAGAAAAAGGTGATGGCTTAATGTTTTCAAAATTAAAACTGTTATTGTGTAAAAGATACATAAAAGAATAAAAAATAAATTTCACAACCTGGGGAAAAATATGCAAAAACAGATATTTTATACAGAAATAGAAAAATTATATATTCTCAACAATAAGAGAAAATCACAAGTTTAAATTATGAACAAGCCATAAAAGCAATAAAACTGTAATGCAGTTGCCTAAAGTGCGAGGCTTCAAATCAAAAGAATATCAGTTCAAAACCACTAGCTATCTACTGAAGAAATGTGGTAATCTGCTTCCATAAAGATTATAGGCTCGAGAACCCTCTGGCACAGTTCTGCTCTGTACTGTAGACATGCTAGAAGTCTAAATGTACTCAAAGGCAGGGATCTTGGTTGCAAAACTCAAGTAGACTTCAAGTCTTTCATGCCGTACAAGTCCATTTCAAACATATGGAAAAAAATACATCCATGTATAAATTCCACATGAGCATTGATTAATTGTTTTAGAATCCTCCTTCATTTCAAGGTTACTCATAGTTTGCTATGGTCCACATAGGTCAATGCCTTTGCATAGTCAGTAAAACAGAAGTAAACATCTTTTTTTGTATTCTCTGCTTTAAGCCAGGATCCAACTGACATAAGAAATGACAAATATATTATCTATGAGTTCATGTTCATGGCATTTTTAAAAGGAAAAACTATGTTGTTTTATGGTGCCATCGAGTCCGTGATGATTCATCGTGGCCTTAGGTACAACGGGAGGAAAGGCCACCTCGTTCTGTGCTAGCCTCACAGCTGTTGCTTTATTTGAGCCCATGGTGCCAGCCACTGTGCGAACGCACTTTGTCCAGGGCTGTCCTTTTCCATCTCTCCCCCCCCCTCTACTCTCCCAAGCCTAATATCTTTTTCCATGTAGTGGTCTCTCTTCATACCATGTGCAAAGCACATGAGATGAATTATTGACATCCTTGCTGCTAAGGAACGTTCTGGCAGTAATTCTTATAACATAGATGTCTTTGTTCTTTAGGCAGCCCATGATCCTTTCAATGTTGTTCATAATTTTCACAATTATAATGTGTCAATTCTTTGCTATTCTACTTTATTCAATGTCTGACTTTCATATGCATATGCAAATTGGAAATACAGTTGTTTGGGTCAGGCATCTCCCAGTCCATAAAGTAACATTTGAAGGTGAAAAAAGGTCTTGTGCAGCTGATATTCCTGATGCAATGTATTGTTTTATCTCTTGATTGATACCTCCTTGAGCCCTCATTGTGGATCCAAGCAAAACAAAAACCTTGACAACTTCATTCTTTATCTGTTTTTCATGATCTCATCTATTGGTTATAAATCCACTTAAAAATCCAGTTTTGAGGATCTTTGTTTTCTTTACATTAAAAGCGGCACTCCTTTATCGTTTACAGTAAGAGCTTCATGTCCTCACTTTCCTCAAGCAAGGTTTTGTCATTTGGATTCCAAAGGTTGTTAATAAACCTTTCTCCAATGCCTTTTTCTTCATATAATCCAGTTCTCTTATTTGCTCAGCATACAAACTGCTGACAGGGTACAATCCTGACACCCACCCTTCCTGGTTCTAAACCATACAGTGGTCCCTGGTTTGAATAACTGCTTCTTAATTCATGTACAAAATCCATGTCTGCAAAATCTGTAGAAAACTACAACATCCTAACAAGACAAATACAAACAACATATTAAAAAAAATAAGCACAAGGCATAAATAGAAAATTTACCAAAGCGACCTACCGGTAGCAACAATCATATGTAGAAATTTTCAGGATCATTATCAATATAAGAAATATAAGCTAAAACAGACAATGAAATATCACATCACACTGATGCTTTTGGAAAAAATGCAATAAAACAAAATAGCAAACGCTAGAAATGAGGTAAAGATATAGGGACACCTTTACATTGCTGATGGAACTTAGAATTGTACAGCCATTATGGAAATTAGTATGGCACTTCCATAAACAAATGCAAGTCTAAGTACCTTATGACCCAGCAAACTCTTTACTGAATATCCTCGTGTATACCTTAAAGAACTCAAGAATAAAACACCAACAGGCATATGCACACCTTGTTTATTGCAGCAATTTCCACAATAGAAAACTATGGAAACAACCAAAAACCTCAACTGTAAAGGAATGGATAAACAAGTTATGATACATGAATACTGTGGAATGTTATACATCAATAAAACATGACAACATTCTTTGCCACCACAAGACATGGACCAAACTACAGAACATGCTTAGCAAGCACAGTCAATTTGACAAAGATACATATCGAATGCCACCATTGTCATAAGGAAAAACAAGAAGGAAAAAGTGTGATGTAGACACCAAAAGACAAGACTTTGATAACTGTGAGGAGGCCATGGGCAGAGGTGGGAGCAGGGAGGCAGGAGGAGGAGGGGACAAAAATGGAGGGTTTCATTGGAAAAAAATTAAATAAAAATTGCTCCCTTTCTTCAAAAAACTTCCAGATTCTTTACCCCTCCGATATAAATTTTGGTTTGAGTAGCTATCCCAGGAAGAAATGTAAAACTGAAGTAGACTTAGAGTCTTTAATGCCATACAAGTTCATTTCAAACATATGGAAAATTATCCATGTACAAATTCTACATGAACACAACTAATTGTTTTGGAATTCTCCTTCCTCTTAAGGTTATTCAGTTTGTTATGGTCCACATAGGCCAAAGCCTTTGCATAATCAATAAAACACATCTTTTTGGTATTCTCTGCTGTAAGCCAGGATCCATCTGGCATAAGCAATACATACTTCTCTTCAGATGAATAAGAATGGAGAGAGGATAAAACCCTGACACTCAAATTTCTGGAGTTCTCTTATGAATCAGAACTCAAGTTCTGGTAGCTTCAGTTCAAGGTACTGCTGCAGCTACTCCTGTATTAACTTCATCAAAATATCACCTCCCTGTGCTATTAACTATATTGTTCTATAAGTTGAGCATGCTGTTGGGTTACCTTTCTTTTTGTTAAGTACAACTATGGATCTTTCCCATCAGTTGGTCAAGTAGCTGTCTTCCAAATTTCCTAGCTTAAATGAGTGAGTGCTTCATCAGCTAGTTGAAATACTGCAGTTGGTATGCTGTCAATCTGGAGCCTTACATTGACTAATCATTTCAGAGAAATGTAGATTTCTTCCTTTGGTCCCACTGGTTCTTCATCATATGTTATCCCGTGACAAGTTTGAATGTTGACTAATTCTTTAAGGCACCGTGACTCTGTGTGTTCTTTCCATCTTCTGTTGATGCCGCCTGCACTGTTCAACATTCTCCCTCTCTTGCTGTTGTGAGTGGAACTGATAGGATGAAACACTGCCAAGTCCTGGGCCCTCCTCACAATGGTTTCTATGTTCGAGTCCATTGCTACAACCATGGTTCAATCCGTCTCCTTGAAGGCCTTCCTCTCTTTCCTGTACCTCTACTTCACCAAGACTCATGTCCTTCTCAAAGGACTGATCTCATCTGATAACATGTCCAAAGCATACAAGACAAAGTCTTGCCATCCTTGCCTCTAAGAAACATGTGTGCTGTATTTCCTTCCATAGAATCTCTCCAGATTATAACTTTAGGCTTCATTTTTTTCTTGAGTTCTTTCAGTTTAACATATGGGAGTGTGTTCCTCCATTTTGCTTTTTTTGTTTTATAACTAGAACTTTGTACATTTCATTATAATATTGTACTTATCTTTCCTGCTACCCTTTGGAATCTTATGCTCAGCTCTTTTACTACCTGATTTTATTCCTTTGCTATGCTAGAATTAGAGTAAATTTCAGAGTCTCTTCTCACATCCACTCAGATGTTTCCTTTTTTTCCTGTATTTTAATGATCTATGCCTTTCTCTATAGATGATGTTCTTGATGCCATACTGCAGCACTTAGTCTTCTTCCCTTGATGTTCAATAAGTCAAAAGCATTCTTGAATGTTCTCGGAGGCCAGGTAGCAGACACTAAAGGTTGGATCTGGCTCTCAAGATCTCGATTTCATTTTCTTCAGCTTCCATCTGAACTTCCAAAAGCTCAAAACCAAACTCACATCACAAGAATGAATCTTAAAGTAGAAGATAATTTCTATTTTATGTTTATAAATCAGCTTTCTTCAAAAGGGGGAGAAGAATGAAGCTGTATAACGTAGCTCTTAGGATGAGTGAAGTCTGCCCATGTAGGAGTCAAATAACGTGCATAGATGCACTGCGCTCTAGTGGACAACGTGGCTTCTCTTTAACTATATGGGTAGAAACTTTTAATTTTAAAAACTTCTAGTAATTGAACAGCTCTGAAAACGGATGGCGAATTTTCTTATCTAGTAATTCACAGTTGCTTTGGCAGTTTAAAATTAAGAAAGAGAAGGCCAAAAACTGTATACATGATCATGTGTTTTAGTTGAAGAAAGCAGTAATAATTTTCTTTTGACTTAAAATAGATATTAATGGATCATCTAGAAAGATATTTATAAATATATGTAACATACACAAATATTTATTGCTTTCCTTTGTTTGCAGTGAAAGCCTAGAAGCAACAGTGCCTAAGGAGCAACAAGTACACACAGTGCCTATTTGGACTATCTAATATTATTCCTCATCAAAAAGTAAAAAACAAACAACTGTCAAAATAATAACACAGTTAAGAGTGGAATCAAAATTGTGCAATATGAATCTGGTGCACTTTTCATATAAATAAACAAAAAAAATCTCAAATCAAAATTATGGAATAATTCCAGAAGAATACATAAGTAATTAAGAGAGTGATGATTACTGGACATTGCCACAGTGGACATCAAATATCAGAATATTTACAGACTTCTGGCAAGATGGCCACGGAGTAACACATACCAGAGAGACTCCGCAGAATTCAGCCCAGGAGAGTTGCTTACAGGGAAATTCAACACTGCTGGAATGCAGGAGGAGCATCAAAAAGATAAGTAGCAACAGACACATGGGGTTTTGGGGGCTGGGGACTTTTGGCTTACCTCAGTGGAGGCCAGCTGGGGCTTGACCTTGGCCCCGCCACTGTCTGTGCCGGATTCGGGACTCTTTGGAGCCTGTAGGGCAGCTTGGTCTCAACACAGCGACAGTTTGCCAACACCCACCTAGGAGCAGGGACTGGACCCTCACAGCTCCTCTTTGTCCACCCCTTAGTCTTGGAGGGCTGCGCAGGGACATTTTCTCAACACGGCCACAGTTTGCCACTGCCACCTCTGAGCAGGGACTAAACCCTGGAGCTCCACTGGCCGGGATCACGACTCAGCTACATTATTGCTTTGTTTCCATCTCTTCATTATATTCACCCCTCCCCCACCTACTACAGACTCAGCCGACTTGCTTTTTAATATTTTTTCTCCTCTTTGTCTCTTTCTTGGTCTCTTACACTCTACTGCTAACCTCCAGACCACTCCCCTTAGCCTAGGGTATTTAGGCCTGGCCACACCCAGCTCGGTGAGCTCCACCCTATGTAGGTAACACAAGGCCGGGGAAAGCCCTGTCTGACCTCCACCAGGGGATACTCTGCTCAACTTCTTCCTGGGCAATTTCTGCCTGTGTGCCTGGGGGCATAGGCAGCTCAGCCAACACTCCTCAATGTTCCAAGGTACTGCAGGAACCTCTGCTCAACCTCCACAACACCAAAGCAGGCAACCTACCAGCCTTCTGGGTCACTCCCCTGAGAGGGAAACCACAGGAGGATAAAGTGGTAGCTTAATTCTATAGTGAAGTAAGCTATAGGCACTTTGAAGAGGCATTCCTACAAGTCTCCCAGAGAGAGCCAGTGCTCTTCGACTCCCTGGAAAATGGCACCTGGCTCCTTTAAAACAAAGTGACAAAAACAGCCATCAGCCCCAACAACCTCAATGAAAATACGGAAGAAACAAAAGGCAATGGCAGAAGATGTCCTGAACATAATGACATGCATAGAAGAAACAGACATTGAACTGTCACACAAAGAAATTTTCAGTATGCTGCTTGGAGTCATACCGGAAATAATACAGAAAAAGGATGAAATGATAGAAGAGGTAAATCCATAAACCAAAGGAAAATACATGAGTTTAGGGAGGAGATAAGAAAAACGAGTAGCAGACCGACAGAACTCAAGAATTAACTGGAGGAATCAGAGAACCGCATCAGTGACTTGGAGGACAGCCAAGCAGACTTTAACAAACGCGAACAAAAATCTAATAAGATCATCAGAGAAGCTGAAGAAAACTTAAGAGCTATGTCTGAAGTTATGAAGCGGAACAACATTAGAATTATTGGCTTACCGGAGGAAGACACAACAAAGCAGTCATCTACATCAATAGTGAGAGAATTCTTGGAGGAAAGCTTCCCCAGCTTAATGAACGAAATTCAGGCAACCATTCAGGAGGCTGAAAGAACACCAGCTAGAATAAGTCCCAAGAAGAAGTCACCAAGGCACATAATACTTAAATTATCCAACTTTGGGGAAAAGGAGAAAAACATGAGAGCAGCTAGGGAAAAACAATCCATCACATATAAAGGTTCCCAAATAAAAATATGCTCAAACCTATCAGCAGAAACGATGAAGAAAAGGAGAGAATGGAATAACATATTCCAAAAATTGAAGAAAAACAATGCAAACCCAAGAATTCTCTACCCAGCCAAATTATTGATCAAGATAGATGGGGAAGTAAGAGTCTTCCTTGAAAAGGAAAAACTCAAAGAATATGTTAGAAGAAACCCAGTCCTACAAAAGATCCTTGCTGACCCAGTTTGGGCAGAAGAACAACACTCACCAAGCATAAATAAGAGACCACCACATAGAACAACCTCTTCCAGAGGGCAAAAAGGGTAGCGGGGGCACAGGGCACTAACCCACCCAAGGGGAGGATATTGTTTGTGTCTTCACAGGGAAAGAGGGACCAGACTTCAACCCAGTGCTCCAAGATGTGACTGCAACATGCCAGCGTGGAGTAGGGAACCAGTGGGGAGGTCTGGGGTTCCGACCCCAACACCAACTACTAAGTGCAAACCTGCCGCTCCCCTCATAATAATTTATTTTAAAGGATAGCACTGAATCTATAGCTCCAGAAGAGGGACATATCTGATCAGAGCACCTGGAGTAGATGAAAGGGGAGGAGGAGAGAGTGGAGCACATAATGGGCCACCAGGCCAGGCGGTCAATGTTCCCAATTAGAGCAGTCAGTCGACAAAGAGGACCCCATGGCCGTTCCCACTATGAGACATGACGCCCCTCACTGACCCATACAGGGACAACACTGGAGACACAGTGTGGGGATTGCACCTGATTATATCCTGCCACAACAAGGCAAAACATTGACGGGGTGCAACAGAACAGCAGGGGAATGGAGCGGCGAGGTTCTCAGGGAATGCTGAAGGTGTAATTTGGGGTCAGGGCATGGTGCCCCAACAGACTGGACTGCAAAAACACTCCTAAAGGCCAAGAAACAATCTTGGAACTGAATACAAGCTTTTCTTTCTTGTTGTGTTTTGTCTTGTTGTATTTTTGTCATTGGTTAGTGGTTGTTGTTTTGTTGTATATTGTTGCTTGTTTGTGCTCTGTCTTGTTTTTTTGCATGTTATTATCTCTGCAGGTCTGTCTAAATAAGATAGGCTGGATGAACAGTTGGAGGAGAAAACAATGGGACTGATAGTTCCGCAGGGACATGGGAGAGGGAGAGATGTGGGGAAAGGTCGTGGTATTAATAAACCCAGGGACAAGGGAACAACAAGCTATCCAAATTGGTGGTGAGAAGGGTGTGGGAGGCCTGGTTAGGCATGATCAAGGGTAATGTAACTAGGAGTAATCGCTGAAATCCAGGTGGGGACTGAGCATGCTAGTGGGACAGGAGGGAAGTCAAAGGAAATAGAGGAAAGGGCTGGGGGGCAAAGGGCATTTATAGAGGTCTAGATAAAGACATGTACATATGCAAATATATTTATACATGAGAATGGGAAATAGACCTATGTGCATATATTTATAGGCTTAGTATTAAGGTAGCAGAAAGACATTGGGCCTCCACACAAATATTCCCTCAATGCAAGAATACTCTCTTCTATTAAATTGGCATTTTATGATGCTCACCTTCCTGACAGAACCGCTGAAGACAAAAGGATGCATAAGCAAAAGTGGCGAAGAAAGCTGATGGTGCTCGGCTATCAAAGATATAGTATCTGGGGTCTTAAAGGCTTGAAGGCAAACATGCAGCCAACTAGCTCAGAGGCAACACAGTCCACAAGGAAGAGTCACACAAGCTTGTGTGATCACAAGGTGTCAAAGGGATCAGGTAATCAGGCACCTTCAGAATAAAAAATCTTATGATAGTGAATGAGATGGGGAGAGCGAGTGGAGACCCAGAGTCCATTTGTAGGCCACTGGACATCCCCTTACAGAAGGGTCTTAGGGAGGAGACAAGGCAGTCAGGGTGTGATGTAGCAATGATGAAAAATGCAACTCTCCTCTAGTTTCTAAATGCTTCCTCCCCACTCCCCTCTGACTGTCATGATCCGAATCCTGCCTTACAAGTCTGAATAGACCAGAGGATGTACACTGATACAGATGGGAACTGGAAAAATGGGGAATCCAGGGCGGATGATTCCCCACAGGACCTGGGGTGTGACTGGAGATACTGGGAGGGTATAAGGAGGGAGGTTTGGAAAGGGGGAACCAATTTCAAGGATCTACATGTGACCTCCTCCCTGGGGAATAGACAACAGAAAAGTGGGTGAAGAGAGATATTGGACAGAGCAAGATATGACAAAATAATAATAAATTATCAAGGATTCATGAGGGAAGGAAAAGTCGAGAGGGAGGGGAAAAATGAGGACCTGAAGCCAGGGGCTTGGGTGGAGAGCAAATTATTAGAGAATAATGAGGGCAACAAATGTACAAATGTGCTTTACACAATTGTTGTATATATGGATTGAACCCCTAATAAAATGATTTTTTTAAAGGAATATTTATAGCAGAATTCTGCAAAGCACTAGGTTAGAAGGAAAAGAAGCAAGTGAACACTATGGACAGCTAAAAAGACTAAGCTTGTGATTTAAAGCAGATACACACTTGTGATTATCATAAAACTGACATAATTTTTAAGGACAAATTTTATTTCAAGCAATCATGGACCATTATAAAACAGAGAACAGCGTTGTGGAACTTCCAGACATGATTCTCTTGTTGTTTTAATTTTATACCTGATGTGGATCGGGTAAGCATAGCTCTCCAAGTACAAAATGGAGCTGGGTTAGGCTGTGAATACAGTCACCTGCATCCTAGGTTGGTAGAGGTAGGCAGGGTGCAAACAGCTCTCAGGGTCACTAACCCACGTGTTGCTGGCTAGAGGCAGACACAAATTTCCAATAAAGTCTCAGCCAGGAGGAATGTGAAGTAGCAGAGACAGATATTCTCTGTTAGATTTTGCTCTTATACAAAAAGCCTTACCTCTAGCCAGGACTGTGTAATTGACATAATACCTTACTATCACAGAAGCATATAATCATACATTCAATGATAGTTCTGGTGTTAGCTTTTATAAATTTGAAACTCCATTTTTCCTTTACCGGTGTGATCTTGTACAGGTCATTATACTTTATATACTTTGATGTTTTCTTTACAAAATGGAACAAATAAAAATGTGTATTTTGTAGAATATTTTCAGCATTAAATATGTTAACAATTTATAAAAATGGCTGCACATATTCAATAAATCATCATTGAGCAGTCTTACACGTGTGAATGATTTCCACAAAGTTCCTCTCCATTGTTCACAGCATTTATCTCAAGTCCTCACTCAGGATCCTTCTTGACTTCTATTCTTTTCCTGATATTGCTATTTTGATGTGTAGAATATGGCATTATGTGTGGAATAGTGAAGCGCTTTCAGTGTAATTTGGGGAATGGCTTGGATCTGTCGTGGCTCCTCCATCAATTCTGGGGTATATAAAGAAGTCATGAGGACTTATACGGGAAAATGTTCCTAATCAGTTTTTGTCTAAGATTTTCAAATGAGAAATAATCTCTCATCCTCTTGCCCTCTGTCTCTTTATCTAAAACAGAGAGCATTTTAAAATATATTTGACATACTAGTCATTCATTTTATCTTTTGGACATGTCTACATTACTCATATCTTGAAGTTACAATCTAGATTTTTTGCACCTACAGTTAACTTTTCTTCTACATTTTTCAGAATAAAATAAGGAATTAATAAAACATAGTTACTCAAAAACAGATTTTATTATAGGTCTAGAATAATTTGATTCAAGGGTTGACTATAGAAGTATGTCTCAAAACATAAAACATACCTGTGTAACTGATAATATAAAATAAATCAGATATTAACTGTCAATCAGACATTAACTTGACCAAATTATCAATTAGTCTTCAAGATTTCAGAATATTGAGAGTTAAGACAAAAGACTAAATTATATAGAAATGAACTATAGTCCTTATCATTGTTCATATTATATTATCATGAATATTATAATAGATCTTTTTTATAAAATTTTAATAATAAGTGAAAAATACTTTGAAAGACTACTTTGGAGGAAGTGACTTTGATAAATGAAGTCAACGGGTTTCCTAATAACAGACTTTAGAGAAAGACTTCACACCCTAGTCACAGAGATTACAAAATAGTTATAGAATAGCTTAAGGCAGAGCTTGCATCTCTGAAGTCTATAACATTGATGACTGAGCAAACTGTGCTCCTCCTAGGCAAGTAGAAGCTAGAAAGGTAAGAAGCTGCAGAAATTATACCCAACTCAAAATTACAAAACAGATAATTTCTCTCCAAAGGGCGGAGTAGGGGAACTACAAGGTACTAACCAAAAAAATCTCTCCGCTTAGTGTGCTGAAAAATTGACAAAGAATTTCAATCACAGAAATTTTCACGCATGGACGGCTACATCAAAATATGCGTGACTCACCATCATTGTCTCTAAGAAACATTCTGGGTGTACTTCTTTCAAGACAGATTTGTTTTTTCTTTTGACCATTGTGTTAGACTGGATTGACTAGAGAAATAAATCCAGAGACATTCATGTGTGTATAAGAGAGAGTTTTATAACAAAATATAATTGCATATTAAAAAAATATCCCAGCCCAGTCCAGTCCAAGTCCATAATCTGATATTAGCCCATAAATCACTGTTTAGACTCACATTACATGCAATGATGCAAAAGTAGGAAGATTACAGGCCAGTGGGTGTAAATTCTTGTGGATCCAATGGCAATGGATGCATCTCCAGGACTCTGGATGCCGTCAATGTGGCTCCGTGTGACTTGTCACCAAGAATATGTGGCAGAGAGAAAGTGCTTTCTACCTCCAGGTAGCCAGAGAGAATTTGAAGAATCCTCATGAGAAGGCCCCACCCACAAGGGTCACCAGCAGGCTGTGCTCTGCTTGACAGGCTAGACTCCACCCCTTCACTTTATTTATCAAGTTGACACAAGTTATGTAACTACCACAGACAACCCCTTCTGAGCTTGACACTTTTACCCAAGTAATTTTACCCATATGTAATTTTTAAAACAAGGAAAATCATAAAATCATAGCTATACCTAACAGGATAAAACTAAAATTCATACTACTCAAAATTTGCCATCCTTCTTTAAACCTAACACTCTGTAAGTGACAAAATAAAGATAACCTATGAAAAAAATTTACAATTATGTGAACACTTATACCATAATCCTAAAATTTTATAAACATATTCTGACCTATGAAACCTTGTCAGCCAGCCTCTTCATGCTTTTATCGCCCCAACCTTGTGTATCCAATTGTGTACTGCCCATGTATATCAACCCAGTGCTCTGAGAAGACAAACACGTTCTTTGGTGTAAAGAATCTTCATTCCAGTTGCAACTTTCCAAGTCGACATGCATAGGCAAAGTCAAATCAGGACAAGCTGTCCATAAAGTTAGCAGAAATATGCACTCTGTTCGTCCTGGTAGACTAGAGAAACAAATTCATAAACACACTCATATGTGGCTAAGAAAGAGCTTTGTATACAAGAGCAGTTGAACATTGATAAAACATCCCATCCCAGTTCAGACCAAGTCCATAAATCTGATATTAGCCCATATGTCCAACACTGATCTTTAGACTCATGAAACACTTATAATGATGCCAAAAGTAGGAAGATCACAGGCCAGTGAGTGGAAAGTCTTGTGGATCTAGTGGCATTGTAAACATGTCAGTACTAGCAGGGGTCTCCACGTGGCTTCTCCAGCTCCCAGGGCTGCATCAGGGTAGGTACATGTGGCTTCTTCTCAGTGATATCTCACAGGGAGTGAACCAAGAGAGAGTGTCTCCCACTTCTAAGGAGAAAATTACAGGAGATTCCAGAATCTTCAGGAGAAGGCCAGACCCACACAGAGGCCTCATTGGCTATATACTTGATTGACAGGCTAGGCTCCACCCCTGTACTCTTAATCCTCAAATTGACACCAGATTATGTAACTACCACATGTACCAATTCACACGCTCAAAAATCTTATTTTCATCTGCTCAGGTTCTGGTCAACTCAATGTGGGTTGCTGCACTTAACCTCACCAAGGTGACCATTGGCCTCCGTGTCTTTGACCATAAGCCCCATCACACATTCTCAACAATCCTAGCCTCCTTGGGTTAGATCATGTACTTCAGGCCATCAAACTGCTCTTGCCTTCTCCTCTAGACCCTGTGAACAGGTCCATGGATGTCAATAGCCAGATTTAAACTTTCTCTTTAGTTCTGCATTTCTCCCACTTTCCCTCAACAAGTGGATCCAAGTGGCCACCTTGCAAGCATTGCAGGTTGCCCACAGGCTCCCTTTAACATTCAGTCCTAGAGAGGAGGGTTCCTACCTGGCTCCAAATGTTTGCAGGGTCAGGCACAAGCCTCTGTTTCAAAATCTAATAAAGCCAAAGGTTTCCTGTTATCTTCTTCAGTCTCTCAACAGCCCCTTAGGCAAGTATTTTTGAATGCAAATGTGCTGAGCATACAAAGCACTGGGTGGGGCTTATCTGTTCAGAGCCTTTATTGCAGGCATGTCTTTTACCCCTAAAAATCCAATTTAAAGGCAAGTAGGCTTGCAAACTGTCTAATTTTACCTCCCAATAATCATCTCTACCACACATTATATCAATAATCAATTAGCAGGGGAAATCAGTATAAGCAGTACAGCCAGATCCTAATCTCAATTCTTAAATAGTCAAGTTCAATCCTTATCTATTTTATTTTAATCCTTATCTAAATTGTTCCGTTGATATGAAATATGGTTTTAGGCCACTGACTGCATTAAGCCAGGGAAGGGCCTTCTGTCAGCCTTTTTGACTAATGGGCTCAGAGATGTTCAAAGGGCGATTACATCCCCTTAGCTTACATTTGCCACATTCACTTTTGGTCATTTCAGACAGCATTAACCAAAGACAATTTCTATGAATCAAAACTTTCCCTTCCTGTGTCCTTTCCAGAAAGCAGTCAAATAAATGGCGTAGCCCTATCTGACCTCTGGCTTGCCAAAGAAGAAAACTATCGTGAGGCAGAGGTCAAACAAGCACCAACTCTTCCTCTTCATGATTTGTTTCTCTAGTACCCAACTCCCAAGGTACTAGAACGTGTTAGTCTGGGTTACTAAAGAAACAAATTCAGAGACATTCATGTATACATAAGAGAGAGCTTTGTACCAAAGAGTAATTGTATATTAAGAAAACATTCCATCCCAGTCCATATCAAGCCCTTAAGTTCAATATTAGTCCATAAATTGCTCTTCAGATTCACACTGTCACATGCAATGATGCAAAATATAAGTTGACAGGCCAGTAGGTGCAAAGTCTTGTAGATCCAATAGAAAGGGCACGAATCTCCAGGGCTCTGGCTGCCATCAGTGGGGCTCCATGTGGCTTGTCAATAGGAATGTGTAGCAGGGAGAGAGTGCATTCCATCTCCAGGGAGGAAGAGAGGATTCCAAGAATCCTCATGTCACTGCCACAAGGAAGCATCTTCAGCCTGTGCTCTGCTTGACAGGCTAGACCCCACCCCTTCACTCTATTTGTCAAGTTGACATATTATGTAACTGCCACAACAGTCCATGGTACTTTCAATATACTTGGCCAGCACCATCAGTCAAATTCATCAATTCTTCTTCCATCGTCTTTATTCAGTGCCTAATATTTATCTGCATATGGGACAATTGAGTCAGACAGATCTTAAAGTTCAGAGTGTTATCCTTGCTTTTCAACATTTTAAGAAGACTTCTGCAGAAAATTTATTCAATTTTACTCCATATCAATATTTTGCTGCAAACATTTTTGAATGATCTTCAGCAAAATTTTACCTATATGTAATATTTATGCTTTTATTAATTAATTTTCACATTCTGTTTGGTTCATTTTCTTTGCAATGGGTACAAATTCATTTCCTCTAATGGTTGATCAGGTGATTCTCTTCTAAATGTCTTTGGTGTAGATCAGAGTGCGCTTACAGTGCTTCATTAGCTTGTTGAAACATTTCTATTATTATTCTGTAATTTCTGGAGCCTTACTTTTTACTAGTGACTTGAGGGCTATTTGAACCTCTTCACTTAGATTTTATTTATTGATCATTATTTTTGCTGTTAGGTGCCTTCAAACCAGTTCCAACTCATAACGACACTACGCACAACAGAAGGAAATGCTGCAGGATACTCTGCCATCCTCATCGCTGTTCCTATGTTTTCAAAGCATTGCTGCATCCACTGTGGCAAGCCATCTTGTCCAGCACTTTCACCATTTTTATTGCCCATCTACTCTACCGAGGATAATGTCCTTCTCTAGGACCTGATTTCTCCTGACATTTCTGAAGAACTGTCTTGAAACAGGTTTATTTGATGTTTTATCCAGTGCTGCTCTGTTAGACAACATATTTTTAAAGTGCCACTCACACTTCAGATACTCAAGAAATATTAATTTTTGAAATAGCGACAAACAGTTTTTAATTGAGGTGATTTACTACCTGCATTTTTTAAGTATAGTCAGTTCCAATTCCAATTACCCTGTAGGACAAAGTAGAACCTGGCCATGGCATTTACAAGACTTTAAGCTTTATTATGGCTTATTCCAACTCCTATGGGTTATTACGAATCAGAATTCACACAATGACAGTTAGTTCATCTTTATGGTAGAAAATAGTGGTTTATATTTTGGCCTGTTATCAACAGGTCATGCATTCAAACTGACCAGTTACGTGAGAAAAAGACGAGGCAATGCTTCTGTAAATATTTGCAGCCTTTGCAGTCCAATGGAATTTACTCTTTTCTAAAGAGTAAAAGAGTCGCTATAAATTGTAATCTATTTGATAGCTGTGGTGTTTTGTCTGTTTGTTTGTTTTTTATTTCTGTGAAAGGAGATTGCCACATCTTTCCAAAGTAGATTTATTTGTCTGGTTTATTTGAACTACCACACTTTGGGTGCTGCTTAGACCCTTAACTTCTGCTTCATCAGTATTCCTTTCCTGAATATTAAAAAGAAAAATAAAACAAGCCAACAAACAACAACAACAGCAAAAATATTGGCCATTAGTAGATTCTGACTCATAGCAATGAGGTAGAGTGTTTTCAAGGATGGAAATCTTCATGAGGCCAGGCAGTCTCATCTTTCTCAATAGGCAGGATTGGTGCATTTGAACCACAGACTTTGAAGAGAGCAATTCAATGTTTACCCAAGAGGAATTAGTAAAGTGTAAAATAACATTTGAAAGGAAGCATGAATAAATAAATAAATAAATAAATAAATAAATAAATAAATAAATAAATAAATAAATAAATAAAACTCCAATGTTTGCTTTGTTGATCTTACATAACTCCAGAAGAAATATTTCTTGCCAGAAAATTATGTTTTGTATGGATTCTATAAATATTTTCAAATTGGTTCTTGAATGGAAAACTAGTGTTCTTTTTGCAGTCAACATTCACATAGACCAATATATGTAAGTATTAAATGCACTAAATTTGAAATAAATGCATATTTAGAAAAATCACTGCCTTCATTACTTCTACCATGGATTGCCACACAAGAGTTCCAGAAAAAACATATTTGGCTAGATAAAATGGAAAAATATTACCTTATGATATATGCTTTATATCTTGTCTCATAATAAACCCATGAATCAAGACATGTCTGAGGTTATTCAGAAAATGATTAATTTTAAAAAGCATGAATTCTATTTCTTTTCATAAGAAACCTTTTCAAATGTGGAGGAATTCCTTCAGAGGCTGTCCAAGGGAAATTCTAAATACATGCTCAGTGCCATGGACTTATATTTTCTGCTTCACACTACTTATTGAGTGCTAAGAGCTCATAATAAAGGTGCTTCTATCTCCAAGCAAGTACAATTTTTAATTTATATCTCAACTCTCACTACCATGGAGATCATTCCAGCTCATACAGACCCTATGGGACAAGGCTGAAATTTACAATGTGGGTTTCTGTGATTGTCGATCTTTGAGACTCCTCTTTCTCCCTCAGCATGGCTGGTGGTTTCGAACTGTGGACCTTGCAATTAGCCCATGATGTCCCCAATTACTAATAGGTAATATTAGAAATCTTATTTTCTTGGTAATATTCTAGTATGTACCATGGCATAAGTTCAGGTGAACTTTTACCATGTTTTGAGGGTAACATTATTAAAAACATACTGTATAGTAGAAAATTCCCATTGCTATGCCAATGATATATCATTTTTCATGGTGTTCTGTGTAATAAATTACTCTCAAGTATTCACTATATGAGTAAATTCCATAATTATGTTTTTATTGACACTTCTGTTGTCTAATAAATAATGACGGTTAACTCAGGAAAATTTTAGGATCGCATGTAATAAAATCTGAAAACTTTGCATAATGATCTTTGCTTTAGTTCTTATTGGCTGACCAAATGCATAAAAGTTAATTAAAATGAATAATTCTGTTTCCTAGCAATTTAGGCAAATTGCCTCATTGAAATAAAATATAGTTATTATCAAAGAGCTCATCTATTTTATTTATTTATGTGTCTTTCTGCCAGTATTATTTAGATATTATACATTGCAGAGAATAACATAGATTCACGTAAGTATTGCATTAGCTTTCATGGTATAGCTTAGGATAAAAGCCCATCTATTATTTAATTTGTATTTATATTTTTATGAGTAAGAAGCAGCTGCATTATAAGAAATGTACTCATAAATTATCAATCATGTATACAGAAATCATTTATTCACAAGAGATACACAGCAGATTCTTAGTATTAGTTGCATTGGTCAGATGGAGGATGTAGAGAGCAGGACATTATCAGTGTTGTTTATATAATACCCATTACTGACTTACCAACATGGTTAGATCCCAAAGACCAGGTTGTTATGCCTAAGTGGACATTATGTTAAAAGAATTATTTTTTTCTGGTCTTACATAATCCATTAGTCATACATATACATGCTTATGTATATATATGAAATATGATCATTAAAAAAGTAACAACTAAGATTTACTGATGTACCCATCACTGTGACAAATTTGCTTATGAATTATTCTTTGCAGAAAAAGAGTACGGTTGGGAACAAAAGATCTAGATTAAGCTGCATTCCTGCAGGGCCCAGAGCTCAGCTGCTTGACTTTTTCCTGTGTTAAGTCAGTGCTTCCTATAGCAGTCACCACCAGGGATCCCCCCCGACCCCCACCCCCTACCCTCTGCCTCCAACCCCTACAAGTCCTGTGGTCACCCTCCTGGAGCCTGCTCTGCCCTCCTGGCTGGCACGTCATCGATGCTTGGGGCTAAGCATTTGGCCCCGTTTAGAAATTGGACGACCCTGGCCCAGTTTGGCTCATTTGGGGATTCATAACATCCCAAGGTGTTTCTTCCATAGGCTTCACTGGTGCCGCCTGCTTTGCTCCCTTTCCTTCCTTGCCATGCCACAGCAATTTTGATCTGAAAGGCCTCGGGTCATACAGGGCCTGGAAACCCAGAGCCTGCTGCATGGGGCTTCCCAGAGGCTGTGGCAGTAGAGGCCTGTCACAGGAGGGGGTGTGGTAGAGCAACCCACACGCACAAAGCAGTGGCTGGCGCTAGCTAGGCAGTGCCACACAGCCTCCCAGATGACATCTGGAGGTCCTTATGCGGAAGGGGATGTTTTGCGCCATTGCCACCATTAATGTGTAAAATAATGTAATAGTAGTTGCTAAAAATATTTATTATCATTGCAAAATGTTACTAAAATAGCACGTTCATGAAATATAGTTATTTTTATTTTTGTTTTAGTTGAGATCAGATGTCACTTTTGAAATTTGAAGAAAAATATTCTTTATGAAGTAGACAATTCTACTATGAGTTTAAACTACAGATGTTGTGGCATTGGACCCAATTTTTATTGCATATAACTGACATATTTATATTTAAGAAGACATTAATTTACTCTTCTCTGGGCAACATAGCAATATTTAAACTTTTTGACTTATTTATAGTGTATAAGATCTGGGCAAATAATTCTGATCTGTGGGTAAGAGAAGAAGAAAGAACAATGGCTCACAAAAGAGCATACATTATGTGCCATGAGTCAGAGCCTTTAATATTCCAGTTTTGTCGTATGACAGTGTGCATTTTGTACCACGAAGGAAGACAAGAAAGTCAGCAACTTGGTGTGCTGACATAGCAGCAAAACATGATTTTAATTAGCTCACACAGAGGACACATTGAAGAAAAATGACATTTCATTGAAGAATATACTATTAAACACAACCCTCCTTGACCTGCGATTTATTAGAGTCTGAGCTGAAAGCCACCTGACTGGTTGAGAATTTCACATCGTCCTTTAACCCAGGGGCATATGGCTCATTGGCAGAAACATTTATGTTGAGACTCACCCAGCTCCTTGACCTCATAGTCATAGGGAATCTCAGAGTAGAAAACATGGACCGTTAATATAATTTGATGTATAGTGAGCATATTTTGGAAAAAAAAAATTCAGTTGGTAGTCATTGAGCAGAATGAAAAGTAGATATAACACGAGAAGCAATAATTGAATGTGGAATAGTTCTTTCATTTTATTTTTAAACCATAATTTGAAGAAAATGGTTTCATTTGTCTTTATCTAGTTTTCTTTGTTTGAAAATGTGTAAAAATAATACACTATTATTTTAAATTGGCATAAAAGGGCTGTTTTCAATATGTATTTTTTCTAATGTTCTGTCCTCAGTTGAATTCAAGAGAGTCATCCAGTCTAGAAACCTGAAGGTCACCCTTGCTTATTTTTGTCTCTCCCTCAGATTCCATATCAGATTCATTAATAAAATTCAGTCCGCACTAATGCATTCAGCTTGCAGGTTCTACTTCCGCAGCCCTATTTTTTATGATATCTCTGGCAACCTGCTTATTTCAGGTACCTTTGATTTACTTTCCCTGCATTCTTATGATGGACTCCCTACTGGATTTCTCAGCCTTTTGCTTCTCCATACATTGGGTATTGAATTTCAATTACAAGTCTATTTAACATTGACATTTACGGTCTATATTATTTCTCTTTTGCTGTGAAAACATTACCACAAACCTTAACCCAACACCAACAGTTCTATAGGTCAGAAGTCTGAAATGGCACGGCTGGCTTCTTTGCTTACAATTTCAGATGGCTGAAATAAATATGTTGGCCATTGTTGTCGATTGAATTTTATCTTCTCAAAGTGCATGCTGAATTCCTAACTTCTGTGTTGGTAAGAAGAATCCTGGTCCAATACTGTGCTGCTAACTGTATGTTCAGCAGTTCAAGTCCACCAATGGCTTCTTGGGAGAAAAAATTATGCTTTCCACTCCTATAGAGATTTACAGCCTCAGAAACGCACAGGGACAGTTCTACTCTGTCCTGTAGGGTTGCTATGAGTAGTAGCTATCTACATGAAAGCAGTTTTTGTTGTAGTTTGTATTTTGGTTTGCTCTCTGTGCTATGACCTTATTTAAAGATAGGTATTTTCTTAATGAGATCATGCAACAGGAGAGTGGATCCTAAACCTATTCACTCCTTAGTTATAAACATGGCAAGCAATACATTTCTGTTCTTTAAAATCAACCATTTAAGGTAATTTATTGTTCCAACAACATTAAGTAACTAAAAACAGTCATATTGAGTTACTATATGGAGGGGGAAACTAGTCAATTTCAAGCCACTCTTTTTGGGACAAACATCATCTTCTTGTGGTTGTAAAACTTACGTCCAATTTTTTTTTGCTTCCCCTCACCATCACCTATATTCTTTTTCCAAAGTCATACCAAGTTATTTTTCTTCTTCAAATTTCTTTTTACACGCCTGCATAATATTAGCAGAAGGACAGCTTATTTTAGACCTTAATTGCAGCTTCTAATTTGCTTTCTGACTGCAGAAAGTGTGTGTGCACCAATGCTCAGAAGGGTTTTGGATCCTGCTAAACACATCTATCTACAATGCACTGCCATCAAATCTATGCCATCCCATTGAGACCCAGTAGGGCAGAACAGAACTGCCCCTATGGATTGCTGAGACTCTAACCCTTTTCATGGGAATAGGAAGCCTGGACGTACTCTAAAGAGTGGTCAGTGGTTTTTAACTGATGACCTTCTGGTTAGAAGTACAACACTTAAGCCTCCGATGCTTCTGCCAAGTACATAGTCCTTTTGTAATCTGGTCTCAACTTTTAAAACTATTACCAGGTATTTCCGTCCTACACCAGTGGTCCTCAAGGTGTATTCTTCATGTTAGTACCACCTAAATATTTTAATTACATATTCCTGACCCCACTTGTAGAAACTGTCTTAATAGGACTAGGTCACAGTCTGAAAATGTTCAAGCTCCTAAATGAAGCTGATGCTACAAATGATGTGCATGTTTTAGAGACAGTCTAAAGCAAACGCTTCCCAGACTAAAAAGTACTTCTCTGAATTAGTTTCCTAAGAATGTCATTCCAAGTATCTAACAGAGGGTGAATATAAAGAAAAAAAAGTGTTTTCTCAAAGTTACGGCTGCTGGAATCAAAATTTGGATTTTAGCTGAGTTGATTCCTCCTGTGCCTTTCAGAAAGGGACTCTTTCCTGCCTCTCAGTTTGTGATGAGGCCAGCAGTCTTGGTGTTGCTTTCCTGTTAATGCATGAGTCAACGTAGATCAGGCTATGGTGTCTGTCTTCCCCTTATATGTGGTTATATGCCCCTCAGAAGGAATAAGAATTAGGACTCATCTTCTTCCATTACAGCATCTTTAATAACATCTTTAAAAAGGATCACTAATGGTACAAAACTGGTCACAATTTCCGGTGCAGGTTTAGAAGTTCAACTTGTCTTCTCAGAACACAGTTCAATTCATAGTTTTCTATTTCTTTGACTCTCATCTCACCCTTTCAATCTCAGGAAGCCTTTCACTTTGTTCAACTAAGAAATCCTGTGTGTCTTTTAACATCCACTTCCAAAGCCACCCTCCTTTGGAAACATATCAAAGATAATTTATTAACCTTTCTTTTATTTTCCCATGACTTTGAATTCACTTCAATGATAGTATTCATGGTATTGTAATTATTTATATATTATTCTTTCCCATGAAATCCATTTCTTTTCTACCTATATTCTCATAAGCTAGAATAAATTTGGTCCTCAAAATTTTGTTTGTTGAATTAATATATGTATGAATTAGTGCATGTCAAATAGCATAAATAAAAATAGTCTTATATTTATTCATGAAAATCATTTTTCTCATACAGTGTTTATATTATCTCAATGTTTGAGAAATTAAATGTATGACAATACACTAGAGTTTGTGCAGCTTCATTAATAATACACATAGCTAAATTTGTGGGTTGCTGAATGCTTGACTGGTTAGATAACCTAAAACTTGTCGTTAGTAATCTTACGGCATGTGGCAAGAAGGACTAAAAATGCTATTGTAATTCCATTAAAATAAGAGAGTCGAATGTTTGAATAACTAAAGGAGAAGAGAGATTATATTGAAGGGCAGGTTCTTAAGAATCATTACAAGTTAATTTGCAAAGAGAAGTACGGGGAAACTCCTCAGTAATTTCCCCTTCTAATTTCCATAAAACAGACTGCATTGGCTTTGGGTCTGTAGACTACGTTCAGGCAAATTCAAATGAATCATAACTTAGTTTAAAATGCTTAATTTTTTTTCATTTCACAAGTGGTAGCACCATCTGGAATTTTAAAACATTATAGTTATCAAATTAGAATAAATGCAGGTTGCCGGTCATGAAATTCTGATTTACATTTTGAAGTAACACATCTGTTATTTTTAAGAGCTCTAATACATGTGGGAAAAATGAGTAAGAGAAAAACATAGAAAATAGAGGAATGGGTATTAGATTAGTAAATGCCTACTCTTTCACCTGTTTATTAGCTTATTCCACATTTTTTAAAGCAACTACTTTCTACCAGGTATTGAATATGTAAAGATGATCACTGCAGCTTTGACACAGTGACTGCTATCAATGGGCTCTAGCATCAGAACGATTGCGAGGATGGCACGGGACTGGGCAGGGTTTCTTTCTCCTCTGCAGGGGTCTCTATGGTGTGGAACCAACATAATCGCACCTAGCAAAAACTGCAATTTTAAAGGGATGTTAGGTTCCATCAATTGTGAGTATATGGAAAACTAAATTCATCCTGCCTAAGTCTGTAGAAAATTATCCTGCCAGTTAGTGATTGGCGTGTCACAAATCTCAGCACAATTTAGGAGCTGAAAGCAGTAGCCGTTAATGTATTTCTCACAAATCTGTGGGTCAACTGAATAATCCCATTATCTTGACTATGTTCTTCCATGTTTATTAGATTGATTGGAAGTAACATGGTTAATCTCAGAGCCAGTTTAGAGGGCAGAACATTTTACTTGCAAAGGAAAAAATTTAGGTTCAAAACTACCTGTGTATTTATCGACCACATTAACTAGAGCCATTCAGGCAGTGGGGGCCAGAGTTGAAGGTGAGTTTGAGACAGGATCATGCCCATACGTTTTAAGTAATTTAATGGGACAAACGTGTAGAAAGTTGACAGATGAGGAATCGAGGTAGTGCATAGAGAGCTACAGGAAATTACTTTATGAGAGTTGAAAAGTGTATTCTCTGACTCATACTAGTGAATGATGTGATATGAAGATATGTATGCTTTAGAAAGCTAGATAGGGTTTTCCAGTGTTTAACTTAAATGTCTGAAAATAGTTCAATGACATTCTAAAGATAGTGACAAAAGAGTATAAATGTCTGAATAAACTCAATAGCTACGGATAAGAGTAACGGATATCTTGGAGAGATATTTAGGAACTTATTTCTGGCCTTACCAAAATTATTTTTAGGTCCCCAAATCAGATATTGGGCTTAGTGGTGAATACAAATTAGAAACAAAACTTGAAAATGATTTCAAGGTTGTCTATCATTTAGGGACTAAGAATATTGACATAGTAATTTAGATTAAATAAAATTTTAGGAAGGAACTTTTAATCTTGCTTTTATTTTCATCAGAGGGAAATAGAAGTTGAGTGAAAGGTTTTGTAGTAGCAGAAAGTAGAGTCTTTGAAATAAAGATGAATTAGTTAATAAAGTCTTAAAGGAGACCAGAACATTTAGGAGGGACAACTTAATCATTAAACTTCTGCAAGGTGAGAAAATCCTTCCTATAACAAAATAATTGTGACAGTAGAGTAGGCAACTAAGTCGAAGAAATTCTAGGCTACTGAACTCCATTTCCTTGCAAAACTTCAAGTGAAGTGTGGCAGTTATATAATTTCATGCCAACTTGATAAATAAGTAGAGGGATGGAGTCTAGTCTGTCAATCAGGTCACAGGCTGGTGATGATTCCTTGTGGGCATGTCCTTCTCATAAGGATTCTGGGAACTTCCTCTTTCTTCTTGAAGGCAGACCACATCCTCTCTCTGCTTCACCATCCTGTGGAGGAGACACTCAGAGAGTTGGAAGAGATGCATGGAGACCCATGTCAGCATTGACATGCATCTACCACCACTGGATCCACAAGACTTTCCACCTACTGGCTGTGATCTTCCTGCATTCAACATCATTGTATATGCTGTGCAAGTCTGAGATGAATTTATGGACTAGGATTGGATAAGTGAGCTAACATTGAACTTGTGGACTTGGCTGGGATGTTTTCTTAATACACAATTACTCTGTGACATAAAGCTCTTACACACATATGAGTGTCTCTGGATTTGTTTCTCTAGGCAACCCAGTGAAATTGGGATACTTGAGAAAATCGGAAGCACTATAAGAGTGACTAGGTAGAGGAGGGGAGTTAAGAAATGAATGACTACTTGAGAGTAATTAGGACCCAGAGGAGGTCTGATAGGATTAATGTAAGTTTGGTAGACCATAGGACTTTTGTGGGCCTAATGCTCATAGAAACCTATTTATAAAGCTGATCTAAATCACCAGGTTTGGCTGTTTTGTGCCTCAGTGCATCATTCTGATTAACTGATAAATAGACATTATTCTACCCATAATAGAGTTAGTCGAGTGACAATGTATAGTGTGAAGTCTCATTTTGTCGATGGCAGACTTCCCAGTTGAGTGCATCAGAATCACTTTTGCAATCCCGTGCACACATTTCAAATAGAAAATGGCATTGTTAATGCACTTCTGGGATGTAGTGAATTTTAAAAATCAATGGCACAACAAGATGTTGGCAAGGATGAGTCATCGGAATGTGGGATGCTGCCTTCCTTACCTTCCATTTCCTAGTAGGTACTTTATCCCCACCCTGACCCCCCAACACACACACATACACACACACACACCCCTCCTTTTCTTTCTTTCTTTCTTTTTTACAGTTTTCCATGTCCTCAAGCTACCCAATATGTTGCCAGGTTCTAAAATATGTTATTGTTGTGAGCTCTTTGGTGGAGGTTTCTGCAGTCCTGATTAGTTGCCACCCCCCCCCCCCCGCCCCCTCCTGGACTTCTTTATGACTTAGTTTTCAACTCATATATCAGTTCTACGTGTTCTCTAGTAGGGGTTCTTTTTGTTTCTTTCAAGCTCCTTCACTAATCGATAGAGGAGGATTTGAGGAAATGACAGAGTGTTTTGATTTAAGAAAGTCACCAACGTCCAGTGCCCAACGACTGCTTTTGGAGGTTGTTAGTTTTGCTTCCCTAAAATGTCAACTGTAAGAATTCATACCTATGAGTCACAATGACCCGATGACATTGAGTGGGCATCCTCTTGCTCTTCACATGACGGTCTTTTGATCCAGGCATTGGTTCTACATGAAAACAATGGCATATTATGGATTCCCGCTCTTCTCAGTGAGTGATATCCATAGTATGTGCAATGTCTTAATTAACAGCTTCTCTCTTAGGTCTCTACTAATTTCTCTAACTTCCAATATCCATTGTGATGGCTGCACAGAACTCACAGACAAAACACATGATTAAAAGAGTTTATTAAAGAAGTTAACAAGTTTTAATGTCAGTGAGAAATGTCCAAGCTCATCATTTACCAGGACATGTTACAAAGTTGCAGATCTGAGAATAAGTGCCAAAAAGGACATAGGACTCCGCTGTAAGTCTCAACCCAAAGCCATTCTGCTCAAACTGCTTGGGTCAACAAGTCGCACATTATGAATTAAGGGCCTAGAGGCACTCAACTACAGTAAGCCTCAGGCCAGACGCACTTAGCTCCACTTCGTGGGTCAGCAAATCCAACTTCCCCCTTTACGGGCATCAAGCTAGGCCCCACTGCGCAGCAAGTCAGCCTCCTGCACAAAAGCACACGTCTTAACTAGTTGGGAAGTCCATCACTGTTCCATACGTCCTTCCTGCGTCTGCAACTGTTATTCACTGGTGTCACTGTCCTCTGGATCTAGGAGGTCCACTGTGCAGGGAATTTGAGTCAAGAGAAAGCACTGCTCCAGGCTGCTGCTGATAATGAGATCCCTTCTCCTGTTTCTCCAAGAGCTCATTTTATACACAGCAGGGTACCACTGGAGGGAATGCTGTTTGCAGTTTGCACAGGTGATTCCTATCAATATCTTCCTTCACCTTCTTACCAGACCCATGAAAGGAAAGGTCTTTGGTGGGACTTAAAGGAGACTAACTGAAGCAGCCACATTAAATAAATCTGTGGTAGTTAGGGATTATGTCAACTGGACTTTTCTGGCTAAGTGTGGAGTCAAACCTGTCAATCAAATCACAGCCTAATGACGCAACTTTGATGTCATAAGCCTTTTGTATACGAGCAAGACCAACAAAAAAGATCTCTCTCTCTTAATCTGTCTCTCTCTTCCCACCCACTGTTCCTTTCCCTAGCCCCCAAATTTGCCTTTCTGCTTGCTGGGACTCTGCTGTGTATCCTCAGAGCTGCCTTATTTTCCATTGACTTTGGATCCATGTGACTGTACCCACTGTCTGAGCTTTCTGCTTCCCGGTTCACTGTTCTGCATCACCAGCAGGTGAATATGTGAGTCTGAAAAGAGATTTATGGACTAGCATCAGATTTATGGACTGGAATAATAATCCAATGTGTGGTTGATAGGTCTGAGAAGACTTTTTGATATATGATTACTTCGTGATATAAAACTCTTTGCTATACATAGATGACTATCACTGAACTTGTTCCTCATACCAGCCAGCCTAAGCCAAATTCACTGCCCCTCTATCTATTATTATTCACAGAGTCAAGTGACGTTGCATAGATAGTAAACATAAGTAAACGCCTTTCCAGTATTTTCTGCTTTTAGCCACGGTCCATCTGACTTCAGTACTGATTTCCCTGACGCTACCTCTGAGGCTGGCTAATATCTAAAACCACTCTCTTGACGCACTGTTGCAGCCTTTTACAATTATCTTAAACAATATTTTAATTGCACTTACTATTAATGATATTTTTCAATAACTTTTGCATTATGACAAGTCACCTTTCTTTGAAATGGATACACATATGGAACTCTTCCAAATTTCTTGGCATAGACAAAGGTGTACTTCTAGTGCTTTAACTACTGGAGAACTACTGGAAAAACATTGAATTAGCAGTCCTTCAATTCATGGAGTCTTGGTGTGGGCTAATCTCTTCAGTGCAGCTTGGACTTCTTCTTTCAAATACCATTGGCTCTTGGTCATGTAGTTGCTCTTGAAATCATTGAAAGTTGACCCATTTGACTCTATGACTGTGTATTCCTTTTCTCTTACTTTGATGCTTTCTGATTTGTTCAGTATTTTGTATATGAGACCCTTCAATATTTTGGCCCAAGGCTTGAAATTTCTATTTAATCTTTCAAATTGAGGCACGCTGTGCATAGTCTTCCTTTGTGACTGTCTAACTTCAGGTTTTCTCATTTATCATTAAAATAATGTACTTTGTGTTTTGAGCTGTTGTTTTAAATTTTCTACTCAGTTCTTTTACTTTTTTAATTTTCTTTTTCATTTGCTTACTTACTCTGTGCTCAAGGGCAAGTTTCAGAAACTGTTCTGGCATCCAATTTGGTCATTTTGGCTTACCTGTCTTTTTAATGGCCTTTGTTTTGTTCGTGATGTTTGTATTCTTGTACCAAAGCTTTTCAAGTCTTCTGTCATTAATATTAAATACATCAAATCAGTTCTTGAGATGTTCTCTAAACTTAGGTGGGAAATACTAAAAATTATATTTAGATTTTTATGGCTATATATTAAATTTCCTTGATTCAACTTGAGCTTGCATATGTGAAATTGATGTTGTGTTCCAAAATCAGCCTTGTTTTCACCAATAATTTTGAGGTTCTCCATTGTCTCTTCCCACAACTTGACAGCAACTAACAACAGTAAATGTTTAGGTGTCTACCCTGTGTGGTAGGCAGAGTTCTCTAGAGAAACAAAACCAGAACACTTATAAATACACACACACACACAAACACACAAGGGGTACCCCAAAAACACTGGAATTTTTTTCAAAGCTATGCATTTAATTTTTCCACCAACAAATTTATCACTTTCAAAGTACTGTCCATTACACTTAATACATTTGTCAAATCTTTGATTTCATTCTTGGAAACATTTTTCAAACTCACCTGTTTGGATGGCTGACAGCACCCCCCCCCCTTTTTTTTTCTCCACCTCTTCTATGTCCTTGAATCACTGCCCTTTCTTGTCCCTCTTCATTTGCAGAAACAACAAGCAGTCACAAGGAGCCAGGTCAGGTGAATAAAGTGCATGGGACAAGACAGGCATGCTGGCTTTCTTTTTGCCAAAAACTGACTCACTGAGATGGCTCTGGAAGCAGGTGCAATGTTGTGGTGGCAAAACCAGTCCCTGTCTGCCAAAAATCAGGCGCTTTTTTTTGCCACACACTGTTAGGCAATCATTTCAGAACCTCTAAATAGAAAGCTTGATTAACAATCAAACCTGGTGGAATGAACTCCAAATGCACTATCCCCCTCACATCAAAAGAAAACAAATGAGCACCGTTATTTTGGTACTTATCTTAAACCATTTATCTTAGTCACCCGCCAATCAAGCTGAGATCTGATTGACAGTCTAAACTCTGTCCACATGTTGCAGGAGTCGTGTTGGCCCAGGAAACCTAAATGCCACCCGCTCTCAGAGATGGGAAAGAGTGGGGTTATCTTTCAGGCAGCATTAGAGACTAAGGCCTCCGCCTCAAGTTGAGATGGGAGCGTTGCCAATAGCATGGACAGGAGAATGAGGGCTACGGAGGTGGGATATCAACTAGGAATAATGCTACTCAGAGTAAACTAAGCTTAGTGGTCACTTTTGTCGTTTAGAAGGTGAGGTTGATATTCAGGGATGAATGGCCTACACTTAAAATCAGGAGAGCATGTCCACTACTCAGAGTTTGGAGGGCAAGGCTATTGACCAGATCATCCTAGAGAATGGCAAATTTTCCTTGAGAGTCAAAGAAAGTTGTTCTGTTAGGTTTTGTTCTTATTCGCTGTCCATGAATCCTTTCCCCTCCCCCATTTTTAATTTCTCTCATTTCTAATGAAAATTCTACTCTGCTTGGTCCATTGCTGTATCTTGGCTGAAAGTAATTGTTTGGGCAGTTTTCATTAGTTCATAGAGAGGCATTTTGCCTCAGTCACATCCATACTTCATTGAGATAATGCACAGGATGAAAATTCAGTAAGCAAGACAATCTGAATTTAGATTCTTGGGTGATGTAATAGAGTGAATATGTTTTGGTTTGTGGGAAGAACATGATGTTTGGAGCAGCGGCAAAGAATGAACTGTTATGGATTAAATTGTGTCCTCCAGCATTTGTGTAGAACTAATATGATTAGAGATTAGGGTTTTATTTGTTATGTTGATGGAGATTTATGTGTGCAAGATAGGTCTTAAACCTCATGACTTTTGAGATACGAAAGACCAGATTACACACAGAGAGAAGAGGCACAAATGAGAAAGATTAGCAAGCACGTGGAAATCATCCAGGAACCCCAAGAGACCTCAAGAGAAGCTGAGACAAGAAGGTCACTCCCAGAGCAAACTGGGTGCAAGCAGTCTCCACGTTTCTGAAATGTGGGCACCCTGAGTTTGCACTGATAGCTGCTTAAACTCCGAGAAAATGAAACAGTCTTCGTTAAAGGAACTCCCTTTTACAGTAGTGTTCCCTTTACAGCAGCATTGGGAACGAACATAGCTAGTATTCTCTCTCCCTCTCGCTCTCTCCCTCTCTCTTTCATTCTCTCACTCTTATGTTACATCAGCTAGGAAAGAAATGGAATTATTCAAGGACCAGAGATGCTGCCTTTTCCAAGCCTCATTCCAGATCACAAGCAAACAAACCATGGCCTAAACTTCATGAAATATACTATGAGACCTCTGAATGAAATAATTTATTAAAAGACTTCTATTTAGTAAAATAGCATAACTAAATCACTTGGCACACAATAAAATTGAAATATTAAGCCAATCAAAACTGTTATAAACTACCAAATAATATATCATTTGTCACATTGCAAAGAAATTTTCTTAAATATTTGACAATCATCAAACACATGTATAAATTCTAAATTAATGGACAACCTGACCCTACTTGGAGGCAACTTGTTTTGCATAACAAATTGGTAATTCCTTGGTTAATACACAAATTCTATTGCTTATTACAAAACTCTCAGGAATATAACCTAAACTACAATTATACCTAGAATAATTTAATAAATAACTTTTCAGAAACAATACACGTCCATGCATCCAAGGAAATACTATATTTTTACTCACATAATGCTTGCCTTATACATGTGCTTGTTAACCATTCCCTCCTTCTAGGAAGTATTTGTGTAAGAAGTGATGTACCATATTTTTGGTTGTAGTGGTGGTGTTTTTATTTAAGTGTTGCTGTATAAATAATTTAACGTAATAGGTTTACACAAATTCTTTGTAGCTGACAATAAACATTAAAGGTTCATGTTATTTGCATACAATTTAATGCTAATTATGTGATATTTACTCAAAATAGAAATGGCAATTTTGCTATCTTAAATCTAAAGAAAATGTGTAAGTCTGCATTTTTATGAGGATAAACCTTAGTACCACTTAATCATATTAATGTAGAGGAGTAACAATAGGGTTTGTCCAACACTAAATTTTTGGTTTAATATTTTCATTTTGAGTAATGGAGGGCATATGAAATTAATTCAATGTACATTTTACATTGATATATTTCATATGGAAATGTGTTGCGATCTTGTTCACACTCTATTCATTAGACAGTTTTCACAGGCTTTGATCTCAATTTCCTCTTCATATTTTAGTTGAAGCCTTGAGATGTTGTCATCATGCCTGCAGGATCCACATCTTTTGAGATTCTAGCCACTCTTAGGAGCTATAGTTAATGTTCTCTTCCAGTCTCCCTCATGGCAACACTGAACTAATGCAAAAGACTGCTAAATGACGGTTCACCATCAGACTTACCTATTTGCTCCCAGTGCTCAACAAAGCAGTGATTTCTGTAACGTTGAATCGTATCTACTAGATGTGTGCTCTGTGTCAGCAACTCATCAATAGTGGTCTTTGTTTTATAAAGGCCATGATCCTCCTCTCTTTTTCCATTGAATGTCCAGTAGAGCATCAACTTACTGCCATCTCGTCAATTTGGACTGGGTGATGCTGTAGGACAGAGTCGACTTGCTCCTTGGGTGTCTGAGGCTGTAAATCTTGACTGGGACAGAAAGACTCATCTCTCATCCAATGTGTGGCTGGGGGTTTGGAACTGCTCGCTTGGCAGTTAGCAGCTCAACACTGAAACCACTATGCCACCAGAGCAGCTGTGATATGACACATCAATTTTAAAAGATTTTCAAGTGAAGGAGAACTGATGTCATATCTCTTAGTGTAATCTATATTATTGATTTTATCCTTTGCTTTTGGTATGTCAAATGTCAAGAGTTAAATTTGTTTTTGTACAGTATATTTTATGTGGAACAGAAAGAGAAATAAAAATGTTTATTTCCCCCCAAATCAGCTGAGACACTCTAGAAAAATCTGGCATTATTTAAAGAACTCACAGAACTCTAATGAATTAACAAAATTAAGAATGAAAAAGTAATATTTGTATCCAAAACCTTTAGAAAGTTTCAAACATTATAAACTTCCTTTTCTACGGTCACAATTATTTGGTATCTTTGACTTTCTTCTAACATTACTCTCCCTTCCCCTGACATGCTGAAAAGCATACACAGACTCAACTGCAAGACCACCCACCTGCCGCACGAGTCAGACGTAAGCCAGGCTTTCAGCAATGGAGTCGTCAGGAGTTTTAAACTAGCACTGCTAGTCTTAGCAGCCAGCAATCCTTGTTCTGCTCCACACTAATTTGTGCCAGCTCCAGCACATTTGGGTCCATAGATGACGGCATATGCTCCTGACATCCAGAAGGTGACTAAAATACACAGCCAGGGTTTCAAGGGAATTAGATGCACTTTAGGACCATGAACTTTGTTAATCATTTCTGTAAGAAATTTGAAGAAAACATATTTAGGACTTTCCATTGTGTTCCAGGAAAGGCAGTCAGTAACGAAAGGTACTTAGAATTCATCAAAAGAAGGTAGTGACACTTCTAAATCAATACCCATAATGGGGTCCTCCTTCCAACTGAATTTAAATGCAGGAATGGTTTGTATGTTTACCAAGATTATACAGTCTTGGCTTTTTGAGGTGACAGCAGATGGTCCGATAAGAAGTGGCAGGACTAAGTGCAGGAAACAAGAATCTCATCTCAAGCTCTTTTAACCATGAAATCTATGAATTGATGCTTAACTGAGCGAGGTGGGGGGCAGGGATCATGAACAGTCTCAGGGCATGTCAGGTTGACTGGGTTTACCCTGTACTTCTCCAGAGTAATTAAATCATAAACATTTTATCTATCTTTTTAAAGAGTGCGCATTTCTACTTCTCTTAAAATGTCACTCATCAAAGAATGTCACTTACACATGCTTGTACTGTTTCATTTAGTTTCAGCTACTTTGTCACTTGGCTTAGATCATTTTTATTTCTTATTCCCAAGCTCTAGATCTTTAGCCAAGTAAGCATCAGTGCTGACTCTATTTTCCAAATGATATCAATCTTTAAATATCACTTGGGATGATGTCCAATACTTCATTTATTTTCATGTTTTTCTCTTTTGTTTTTCTTTCAGAATAGTGGTGATATATGTCCACATAGTGTTTTAGTTTCACAGGTTAATTTAAATATGAAATCGAATATCAGACAATGGTGTATCCAAGATAAAAAAGGGTAAAAGAATCCTTAAAAGCACATTTATTTGAATTTTAAATAAACATTCAAATCACAAGTACCAGGTAAATAAATGCCATCTATTCCGAAAGAGTCTATACAATATACATTAAATCCTATTTTCTTATATATCAATTATATTTTTCTTTAAAAAGCATAGATGATCTGTTCTCCCCCCCACACACACATGCAAATACTTCCTCTTCAAAATAACTTAATTCATGTCCTTAGAATTAGAAACGGAGAAAAGACTCCCCAGGGCATTTTATGATTTGTCATTTTATTTCATTTTTATCATTAATTACTTTTGTTATTCCTATATTTGTGTTACAACAAATATTGAGAAAGATGCTCTTCTATATTGGGAATAACTATATTCAAAGAGTTTTATGGTTAAATATTGGGATGGATGCTTTGGGAATTAAGGGTTAAAGAAAAACCATCAATTTCTCCGATACTGCCTTACAAATGTGGAGGAAGTTAAAAGCTGAACTTAATGGTGGGATATATTAATGAGCTGTTTATCCTTGGATATGGTGACCAAAAAATTAAATAAAGCAGTCTCCCCTTGATGTAAGAAAATGGTATGTAAGGAAGAACTAGCAATAAAGAGGAAGTCATTTGAAAAATGAATTTCCTTTTACAAGACACTTGAAATAAATTAAGATACTCTTAGCCTTTGGATATGTCCAATGGCAAAAGCAATCTAACTTCAAAACTGTCTAAGATGACCTTACATTACTTATATTTAAATCACTGGCAGTGACAGTGACTTTGATAAGGATGAAGTCAAGAACATGATGAATTGCATCTTGACTCCAGTCAACAAGAATCATGTTTGCCGGATAACTTCACCCACCTCCTCCTTGATGGGAACCCTACTTTCTTAGGAAACTCATTAGCAGCTGAATAACTGGGGAACTTCTGATAAATCCTTTCAAATAAAGTAGGTTTCCAGATACAGGAAGTAATATTAAACTAATGCTTCATACTTACATTTTTAAAAACAGGTATTTGAAATTATAAAGTACATAGCAATGTGCATGAGGCATGTTTTTTAGTTTTACTGAAATTATAATAAGAAGAAATTGTTCATATGTAGAGATAGTAGTAGATCGAGAAAAAGATAGTAAATTAAACTAAAAGTTTTGTTTAAACTAGCGATGTGCCTCAGTCTCTCTATTATCACTGCCAATAGGTTTTCAAATATTGCTCCTGAGATAGAGCTTAAGTTTCTGAAAATTGACCCCTATTTCTTCCTTCTTATTCAACTTTCACTTCAAGATTAATGTATAGAGCTACATTAAAAATAATATCAATGATTTCCCATTTCTCATAAAAGTAAAAGAAAACTACTTCTCAAAGTCATTTGCCTGGTCATTCTTAGTCCTGGCCCTATTTCTCTCCTGAATTCTTTCTGATTCTTTCCTCCCATTTCTATGATCCACCCAAAGACATCTAGGTCCCATGTTTTCCCAACCTATGCCAGTGCCTTTTTCCTTATGGCTCCCCTGCTGATTTGGAATGCATCTTTCCTGATGTTTGCAGAGCCACCTCTGTTCAGCAGAGAAGAAAAACAAAAGAACAGGGGAAAGAAAAATGAAAACACAAAATGTAACCTCTGGTGTCTCTTAGAATTTTAACCCTGTATCTTTTTTCAGTCAGAAGTCATTACTTTCTACCTCTTGTCCATTGATGTATGCTCAGAACTGAACTTGGTTCATCATGTCTCCTACAGTCATTGCTATGATGCTTTGAAGACAATAAACCCTCTGAAGCTAATCAATCCCCTGGTTGGATAGCCCTCGGCCTCCTCTTCTACCCCAAATTGATTTTTAAGTGGAAGTGAGGACTGAAAGGGTATCAGAGAAGGGAATCCCCAGTCGATGCAGTGGAGCAGATTTTGCCAACACTGTGGTTTATGGGCCTGAAAAAACACAATCTATGTCAAATGAACTACAGTATTTGGCTAAGGAAATAAGAAAGTAAAATGTTAACAGAACCAATTGCTTTTAAAATCTGAGCATAATACAATATTAAAATAGTATGCACACAAATAAAAGTGAAATTTCGGTTTTCAATGTAAATGCATATGAAATCAACTGCTAAAATGACTTCTGAAATGAAAAACAAAGCTGTTTCTTACCCTTAGTCTCTTCCACTTGCAAAAATTTTCAAATTATTGAGACATTCATATCCAATACAGGAGTCTACCAGCAAAGTACGATTCCAGGGTAAGGCTCTCAACAATGCGGTGGTAAACTGTGTTGAGAGTTGACACCACTGTTGCAAAGTATAATTTTCAGTCTAAATTCCAACTAAATCTAAATCTTTATATATTTATGTATACTGAAGCTAAGAGAATGATCATGTGGTCAGTTCTACAGAGTCTAGACATTTTAAGTAAAATGGTCCTTGTGCTAAAAGAGAAGGAAAAAATAGCACTTTACATGAAAATTCACTTTTAATACACTGGCTTGCATGCTAGTAGCATATATCATTATGAAATCAGGCACCTGCTAAACAAAGCAGATCTATCTTTCAGTCCTGGAAACGAGTTGATCAAAGGATCCAAAGAGAAGCAAGGGATACAAATAAGCTAAAGCAGAGTTTCAGGGAACTGTCGGAACTTCCTTCTGATCCTATTCATATCATTCATTCCAATACCCAGATTTGCGGCATCTGCAAATTTGGTAACATTATTCATTTTATACTTTGTGCAAAGTATTGTTCAAGAAGATTTATGACATTGGAACATAGATACAAGGAAGTCAGATAAAATACTGAAGTCCTAGTTAAATGCGAATTACTGAGTTAGAGCAATGAATGTTTTAACACAAATAGATCCCAAATATTACATGGGGAAAGTGTACACTATAGAATTACTTATTGTTTGTCTGTACTTCAAATTTTATTGAACTATTTTTGTTTACTCAAGCTGAAAACCCCGTATGGAAGTCATATTAGATTTTAATTTTCTAATATTCTAACTGTATCATCTAAATAATAAAAATTTGACACATTTTGAAGACATAAATATGCTATGTGTATATGGAATCCCCTTACCTAATTAATAAATCTATCATAAAATGAGCATTGCTAATCTGGTGTAGTGGCTTGTGGTTACAATGAATTTTTTAAGCAAATGCTCACAGACCATGCATACAAATGGATTCAGTTAGATATAAGCTTGACTTTGCATAAAACTCCTAAATTTAATTTTGACAGTTAGTTTTTCTGAAAAACTAAATTAATTTAAACATTTTGAATAAATTATTCTGCAGTTTGATAAATGAATATCTTCCACAATTTAAGCAATCTTTGAAAAACAAAATTCTCTCCATTTGTAAATCAAAATAATGCTTATAAAGATAATGCATTTCAATAGAAATTTTCTAAAAGTCACTTGAAAAGATTAATAGGCAAATTTCTGATTTGGGGGTACAAGTTACCATAATAATTTAGAGTGATCAATACTGGTATGCATGATAGTGACTACTAAAATTTTTTTAAAGGGTGATGATTACCTAATAGATAACTTTGCAGTCAGTACGATTAGTCATTAACAGAATAAGTATGACAATTTAACTTTCCATAATTATGAAATCTTTAATATTACTCAGCTTTGAAATATCCTGCTAAGTGGGCTATGATTAATATTATGACTTTAGTCATAAATCACAACAGTGAAGCAGGTGAAAAATAGAAAGTCTGAGACCAGATTGTGGAGACTGGTGTTGCTGAGACATACATAAAATTAACTAGTGCTAAAATTCATGTTTCAAGAGATATGGGGAAATTGGGATTTATTTGAACTGTTATCAATAGTGCAGAGAACCCAAGAGGCTACAGAGGCAATGCTACAGGGACAGAGGCATTCTGAAGGAAAGGAAAATCATAGATAAAGTTGTAGATCATTAAATGTAGTCGAAACTCTAGAGCAAATATTAAATTTGAGGAAAGCGATGTATTGGGGATCTTACCTATACAAGTTGATCAATCTCCACTCTCAGCTGGAAACTGTAGTATTATAACAGTTATAATTGTCATTTGTAGAAAGCATAGTAAAAGATTGGAACTGAGTGGCTATATGTGTTCTTTGGGTGTGATGGTACATTATCAATATCAACTTGACCATGCTACAGTGCCTAGATCAAAAACAAATCAAAATGTTGGTATGACATATTTTTTTCCTCTTTTTTCTGGTATGACATATTTGTGAGAAATTCTTCCTAAGGTTTGTGGAAAACATAACAGATATAAAAACACAAGGAATCAGTTATCAGCCATCAAAGAATAAAAAATCATATCATTGTGTGCTCACCTCCTTGATATGATCGCTAAAGGCAAATGGATGCATAAGCAAATGTGGCGAAGAAAGTTGATCGTGACCGGCTATCAAAGGGTATAGAGTCTGAGGTCTTAAAGGCTTGAAGGTAAAAAAAGCAGCCATCTAGCTCAGAAGCAACAAAGCCCACATGGAAGCAGCACACCAGCCTGTGTGATCATGAGGTGTCGAAGGGATCAGGTATCAGGCATCATTAGAACAAAAAAGTCTTATCATAGTGAATAAGGGGGCAAGTCCATAGTGGAGACCCAAAGCCCATTTGTAGGCCACTTCAGATCCCCTTGTAGAGGGGTCTCAGGGAGGAGATGAGCCCGTCAGAGTGCGATGTAGCAATGATGAAAAATACAACTTTCCTCTAGTTCCTAAATGCTCCCCCCTCCCTTATCATGATCCCAATTCCACCTTACAAATCTGGCTAGATCAGAGGATGTACACTGGTACAGATAGGAACTGGAAACACAGGGAATCCAGGGTGGATGGTCCCTTCAGTACTAGTGGTGCAAGTGGTGATACCAGAAGGACAGAGAGAGGAGGGTGGGGGAAAAGGGGGGGCACCGATTACAGGGATCTACATGTGACCTCCTCCTTGGGGGATGGACAACAGAAAAGTGGGTGAAGGAAGACATTGGACAGGGCAAGATATGACAAAATAATAATTTATAAATTATCAAGGATTCATGAGGGAGGGGGGAACAGGGAAGGAGGGGAAAATAAAGAGCAGATGTTTTGAGAATGATGAGGGCAAGGAATGTACAAATGTGCTTTTCACAATTGATGTATGTATGGATTGCGATAAGAGTTGTATGAGCCCCTAATAAAACAATAAAAAAGAGGGAAAAAAATTGTGGGTGAAGTGAGACAGCAGTAGGTGTAAGATAATAAAATAATAATAATTTGTCAAGTGTTTATGAGGGAGGGAAGGTAGGAGGGAGGGAAATATGAGAAGCTGATATCAAGGGCTCAAGTAAAAAGAAATTTTTTGAAAATGAGGGCAACATATGTACAAATTTGCTTGACACAATGGAAGGATGGATGGATTGTGATAAGAGGTGTAAGAGCTCTCAATAAAATGATTTTAAAAACAGATATAAAAACACTTATATGCAAATGTATTTCTCAACATAAGCTCCATTGACTCCAAGACACTTTTCTATTTGATATCAACCATGCCTAAGAATTGAGAGTTCTGAGAATTTACCCATGTCAATGCACCTTTTGTTTTGTTGTTGTCATTTTACATTATAACTGAAGAAAAGTGGATGTCATTTAAAGTTGTTGTTCTAAGATTAAAAAACAATAATAAGTGAAAAGTAGTCAAATCAGGACTATAAATAGATATTTAATGAATTTTCATAAAAACTCTTACAGAAGTGCCCTTCATGATGAGTAGAGAGAACAGTCATTGTCATAGTGAGGAAGGACACTCTGGAAAACATTTCTTACACCTTTTATGCTGAAATTTTGGATAACTTTCTCAAAACACTCTCATAGTAAGTAGATGTCATCATTTTTGGTCCACTAGAAATCAACAAGCAAAATGTCTTCAGCATTCCCCCAAACTATTTCTCTGACCTTTGCTCCTGACTGGTTCACTTTTGCTTTGCCTGGACCATTTCTACTTCTTGGTAGCTATTGCTTTGGCTGTAATTTATCTTCAGGATTATACTAGCAACAATATATTTTCTCTCTTTTTTACCATTCTTCCATGAAATACTTTAGGAATCGATGCCATTTTAAAAAACATTTCCATGTTGCCAGCACTGTGCCTGTCCATCCTATTGACAGTCCTCTTTTTTGCTGACCCTCTACTTTACCCAGCTTGATGCCTTTGCGGAGATGAGTGAGTACTTCCAGTTTTACACGTGTGTTTATTAAGATTTTTCAGTGGGTATAGCAAAATATCTTGGAGCCTGTTTTTACCAACACTTTCCATCCACCTTACACTTTTTCCTAAATAAAATCAGCTTTTAAACATATGCTACCTGAAATGGTTGAATATGAAATGTATTTGTTTCTTCATTTAGGTATGTATGTTCCTATGGTGATTCCAAAGTTCAATAATTTGCCCCTCGGTCCTTCAATGTTTCACTGTATGACTTGAGTATTTTCATTAATTATTTCAGCTTGAGAAATGCCCAGTATGTTCTTCTCTTTGGGCATTCTAATTCCATATCTTGGCATATTTCCTTATAAAATTTTACTTTGTCTACTTGAACATTTTTTTAAAATTCTGTTCAGCCCCTAAGGATCCCTGGTGGGTAGTAGGTTATAAATGGTGTTGTTAACTGTTAGAGTCAGCAGGTCAAACTCTCCTGCTTTTCCACAAGAGAGATATGAGGATTTGTGTACTGTAGGAAACAGAAAAGTGATTACCCAGGGTGTCCCTCCATAATATATTCCAAACCAAAAGTGCTCTTGACAAACACATGGTCACTGACTATACACTTGGAGGCCAACTGCTTATAGGTTATCTGCTGAAGGTTGTCAGCCATCTAAGGCAAACAGGCCCCCTTGTCTATGCCACCCTAAGTAGCTCCAACTCCCTTTTGATAATGATAATAGATTGTTCCCCTGAAGGAGAACCCAAAGGCACCTAAAGTCAAGCCAACTCAGGGATGACGATGGCTAGGCTGCCATCTTGTCTCTAGAGCCTGCCTATCGGGTTACGTGTATGCCTTTCTGTCATGCATAGGTATATTGTACAACTCCTTTCTGTTACGCAAGTGGTTACCTGTGATTAGGGGGACTGGCACGCCTCTAGAGTATATATAAGCCTTGTTTGAAAATATATTCACCCCCCAAAAAGAAAATATATTCACTTTTTCTGTGTGGATCTGACTCCTGAAGTCATAGCTATCCTGAAGGTGAGCACTTGCTTGCTTTATCTTGTCTGATGTCTCTTTAATTTTATCCCTCAATTACACAACTGCCCCTTGGATCCATTCGATTGTGGAGGCTGGTACCCCACAATTTGTTGCCTAAACAGGGACCAAGAGAAGGTCTCTCAGAGTAGAAATTTTCCCCGTGTAACGGTTGTGTAACCCCATCAGAAGTAGAGTGAATCTGGTTGTTTGAAGCGAGGATTAGCAGATAAGTAATAATAATCACAGTCGTAGTAGCAATATTAACAATAATGTAAGTCTTTTAAAGAAGACAATGCGGCAAATAAAAGTAAACCAGAAACATACGGTATTTTTCTCATGCACTTACTGAAAAAAGAAGGTGTAAAAGAAACAAACAAAACGAGGCAAGCTTTTCTCCAAGTAGTAAAAATATAAGCCATGGTTCCCAGAACAATGAATCTTACAGCTTAGAATTTGGGAGGAAGCACATGGAGAGGGGCAAAGTGTCCCCCTAGAGACCTGGTCTCTGTAGGCTGAAGTTAAGATGGTTTGGGAAGCTTGATAGCTAGAGCAGGTGAAGAAAGAGGAGCACCAATGAAAGGAAAAGCCTGAAGCCACTACCCCATGACAGCAGCAGGCAAAAGTGATCCAACATGAGTATGAGGTCGTTGAGAAGGTTTCAGAAAAACAATGAAGAAATAAAATCTGATTTAAAAGATAGCTTCATGGTAAATGCCTCTGCCCCACCACAGGAACACCACAGGGAGAGACCCAAGAGCCATAAAGGAAGTAACTAAGGGCAAGGAGGAAACTAAGCACAACAAAGCATGGTTACTTTTAAAGGTAAAAAGTGGGATTGCAGAAGATTTAGAATACAGACTAGCTTTCCCTATTCCCTGTCATTGAAAGAACACCCAGTGCAGACAGAGACAGGGTTATCAGGGACACCATGGGGGTGCTTTCCCTTTTAACCTGCTGAAGGTCATAAAGCAGACTGGCAAACTATGGGCCCTTCTCCCCCTTTGTGATCAGCATGATTAAATGTAGCTGACTCTGAAGGTCAGATCTCCACAGATTGGAATGTCTTGATTAAGGTCTGCCTCTCTCCTTCAGACTTCTTACAGGCCTGAATCAAGTGGGCTAAAGGAGCCGATATACAGGCTCGCAAGAACATTGAACTGGGTCTCTCCAACAGGCTAGGTCAGTTAATGGAGAGTGATAATTTAATCACTGTGGAAGCACAATTGCAGGTTACTGAACAAGCATTCTCACAAATACTGTATGTTTATGTGCGGGCTTGGGGAAAAAATAACACCTTCAGGAGGCAGGTGGCCCAGTTGTACTGCAGTGAAGCAATAGAAGGATGAGTCTTATTGCAAACGCTCCTTCTTATGCTGGCCTATGAAAATTTGAACCCCTCCCGTCAATCTGAGATCTGCCCTTAAGAAACAGCTCACTCCTCCATTACCTCAGAAAATGTAGGAATGGAAGAATAAAAGGCCTACCTCCTAGTCACTGCTATAGCCAACTACGTCAAACTTAAGGGGAAATGCTTAGCTGTAGGAAAGTGCATCATTCTCAAAGAGAATGCCGGCAGCACACCCTAAGCAGCTGGGAAGCTAAGAGTGGCCTGGAGCAAGGCAGGGTCCTGGACCTTGCCCCTGTTGCAAGAAGGGAAGCCATTCGGTGAAACAATGTCGATCATGAATCAACAGCAAAGTAACCTCACTGATGAACACTTCCCAGCCAGGAAATCTCCAGCGGGTGTGCCCCCAAGCTCCACCCAACGGAGATTAAGGAAGTGTGTTCCTACTGAGCCCAGCAAGCAATGCATGGAACTCCAGTCAGCCTTCTCATTCAATTACACTGCCAGGGGAAGCTTTGCGATAGATGTAAACAGCCAAGCCTATGAAAAAGAGCGAGCTGTGGCCTGTGCCAGAGCATGGGCTAAGACCACCAAGGACAGGTTTGCCAAGACCTGGATTTTGCCCACGCTGCAAGAAGGGAACTCATTGGGTACATAAATGCTATTCTAGATTCAGCAGTAAACGACTTTCATTAGCAAGCCCTACTCAGCAGGCAAATAGGGAATAAGGCCTGATCCTAGCCCCACACAGCAGAGTGTGGAAGGCACGGCTCAGGCTTAACTCAGCAGAGGAACCTTCAGCCCTCACAGGTATCACCCAGACTCACAGCTAGGGGCTGGACCTAACCATCCTTGCAGAAGCCCTGTCTCTGTTCTTGCTGCAGTAAGTTAGACTTACCAAGAAAAGGCTCATGAGCCTTTAACAGCAGTCTGTTAATACCGAAAATCAGGAGGCTTTGCTTGAAAGGGTAATGCAGCTTATACCAGGGAAATGTAATCTAATTACTCAAGGAATTCAAATTGATACTAGAGTTATTGATCAAAGTTATGAGGAAAAGCTAAAATCGGTAATCAAACCAGAAATTATTAAAACTGGTATTTAGGGCTCGCTGCCTAAAACAACTATAAGATGCTTATTAGGAAGATCCAACCTAGATTCTCAAGGTGTTCAGCTTGTTATTGGAGTTATTAATCAGGACTATGAAGGAGAAATTTGGGCAGTGATTAAATCTGATGTGACATGGTTTATAAAGAAGAATCACATAAGCCAACTATTTTTGCATTTCTAGAGTTAAAATTTATAACTATCAGGAAAGAGCACTTGTGAAGTCTGACCACTCAATAAATCAAGAGGGCTTTGGAATGCTATTGTGGAAGCAACAGTAGTCCCACATGGAATTAGAGATTGAAGAAATAAGATTTTTCAATTCCGGATATGCGGTCACTTCCTTAGGGCATCAAAGAGGGCCTAAGACCTTCCAACTAACTTCCTCCAAATCCAGCATGGATGGAATAAGAGAAGTTAACCAAGACAAAATAGTGTGAAATGGTAAAATCCTACACCATAAAAGTACTAAAGGGTAATATGACTTAATTAAGCCCGTGGACACACCTGTAAATGTTTGGGGAAAAGGTCTGTTTTTTAGGTTAGTGTGTTAGTCAGTGTTGACTAGAGAAACAAATTCATAGACACTCATATATGTATAATAAATCTATGTGCATATATTTATAGGTTTAGTATTAAGGTAGCAGATGGACATTGGGCCTCCACTCGAGTACTCCCTCAAGGGAAGAATACCTTGTTCTATTAAACTGGCTTTCCATGATGCTCACCTTCCTGACACAATCGCTGATGACAAAGCAGGTGCATAAGCAAATGTAGTGAAGAAAGCTGATGGTCCCCACCTATCAAAAGATATAGTGTGTCTAGGGTCTTAAAGGTAAACAAGCAGGCATCTAGTTGAGAAGCAACAGAGCCCAAATGGAAGAAGCACACCAGCCTGTGTGATCATCAGGTGTTAAAGGGATCAGTTATCGGGCATCAAAGAACAAAAAAACCAAATCATTGTGAATGAGGGGGAGTACAGATTGGGGACCCAAGACCCATCTGTAAGCAACTGGACATCCCTTGCATTAGGGTTGCAGGGAAGAGGTGAACCAGTTAGGGTGCAGTGCAGCGATGATGAAATATATGACTTTCCTCTAGTTTCTAAATGCTTCTTCCCCCCACTATTATGATCCCAATTTTACCTTACAAATCTGGCTAGACTAAAGCATGCACACTGGTACAGATAGGAACCAGAAACACAGGGAATCCAGGACGGATGATCCCTTCAGGAACAGTTCTGAGAGTGGCGATACCAGAAGTGGAGGGAAGGTGGGGTAGAATGGGGGAATCGATTGCAAGGATCTGCATGTAATCTCCTCCCTGGGGAATGGACAACAGAAAAGTGGGGTAGGGAGACATCAGACGGTGTAGGATATGACAACGCGGCATTAGGAAGGTTGAGAACCACTGTGCTAACATAACTAGGGCAGGAAAACATTTTTCCTACCCCCATAGAGAAAGCCAAACCAGAAAAAATCTGGTGGAAGAGCGATGACTGGGTAGGGAAACCAGGCTTACTGGTGACTAGGGCTAGAGGTTATGCTTATATCTTTCCAGATGACGAGATAATAGATGGATCCCCCGTAGAAAAGTCCAACCACGGATTGAGACAAAGAAAAGGAAGGACCCACCTAGTCACTCAGGCCCAGTCAAGCAAATGACATCCCTATCCAAAAGTAAGAGACCCTGTTCAAAAGGAGTAAATGCTAGCCAATCCACAATTCATCTCCCCAACTGGGGACAGACAAAAGCACTGAACCAGCAGGTACGAGTAAGACTAGCAAGCACCTGCATACCTATCACCCCTGAAAGTATGCTCCTAGCAATGATTGCATTCACGTCTGTCACCTCTGACTGCCAACCACTCTTACTGGGCTTATGTCCTCACCCTCCTCTACTAGAGATTGCAGAGTGGACCCAAACTGGCCCCGTCATATTTGTAAATGACTTTGTGGACACCGGGGCCTTGGGGAAATGCAGTAGCCAGACACCCCAATGAAAGGGGCAAAGGTTTGGTTTTCATTGTAGGTTTTGCTGTTAATTTCTAGGTCTGAATTAAATAGCTGATCTTTAATTGAACTAGCCACAGCTTCTTGTTGTTAATAGGTAACGCATTTGTAGAATACGAAGACTCCACTACAGTGGAGGGGAGAGGAGACATGGCAGGTGTATGATTACGAATTACTGGCACGTCAAAGCCAACAGACTCAAATGGCTCGAATGTCAGGGGCCACATGGAAAGGTGTTAGGCAAAGACAATATAACTATCATTGTTTGGGGGACCCACAGAGAAGTTTTAACAAATTGCTCAGAGAAATCCAATATCACATCATGTGATTTTGTCAGTGATTGCAGGTGGCATTGCCACTACCGGGTCACCTGGCATGAAGGGATTCTTATACCTCCCTGTCCCAGATTACTGAAGTCTGCAACAGGATCTGAACAGTGGGATCTGTGGAAATTGCCTCTCGCCACTAAACCCTTAATGGGTTATACAAGCAGCCTTACTGGCACCAGTCAATCTGGCTATACTTATGCTTTTCGCAAAAGTATGACACTCGATACATAGTCTCATGTGTAGAGCTGCCTTTTGTGCCCACTGTCGGAAAATCTTTATAAAGGAAACTGCTCGCAGTGCCACTTGCCGTAATTGTGAATTGTTCACTTGCATTAACCATACTCTGCTTATAAACCTTTCGGAGGACAGCATCCTCACCCTAAAGAGCCCGATGCGGGGGTTGGGGGGGGTGGGAGGAGGTCCCGATGGAAATGAAGTGCAGTTGGGAGAGCAGTCCAGAATCTTCCTTCATGTTGCAAGTGATGTCAGAGACACCGAAAAGAAGTCGCCAATTTGTGGGAATGGTTCTTGCGGCCATAATAAAACTTATAGCAATTGGCACCACCGTTGTGGTCTCTTGGGGAGTACTATAGGAGTCCATTGAAACTGAAGATTTCGTGCAGCAGTGGCAAAAGAACTCACATCAGCTCTGGGCCACTCAAGCCAAAGTGGATGATGAACTAGCAGGGAAAGTAGCAGAGCTGCAACCAACTGTCCAGTGGCTGGAATATCACATTATGGACTCGCAACACCAATTAATACTAAAATGTGATTGGAATGTAACTGATTTCTGTGTAACTCCCTACCCATATAATGAGACATTGCATCATTGGGATTTAATTAGAACACATTTGCCAGAGTTTAAGGGAAATAATATTTCATTAGATGTTAATCAGCTAAAAAAGGATATTTTCTATTCATTCCAAAATAGACTTCAAGCATCCCCTAGCTGTAAATTGATTAAACAATCGGTGGATGGTTTAAAGGGTCTGGGTCCACGTGTTTGAGTTCAAAGTATTTCTCAGAGCTTAAGTTCTAGTCTGACTGTGGTGTTCACTGTCATAATTTCCAAACTCACAGGCTCATGGTGCTTCCATAGGAAGCTAAGATAAACCATGTAGCTTCTATTGCTCTATTAAATTTTAAACATAATACAGAAGGGGGGATATGGTAAACTAACTAACCCTGAAGGAAATGTGACAAGGACTATATTCCCTAACTTGTAACAGAGGGAATCTGAAAAGCTAGTATTTCACGGTAGGAAAGCCACCACTTTGGTAAGTTAGAGGTAACGTCCAAATCCATGATGCTGCTTTAAATGTTCTCACGGGTTCCCTCATTCACAGCTGTGTTGTCTTAAAGTAAGCACATGTTTTATTTTATCTCCCGATAGGAACACACATGATCCTTTTGCTCTCTCTTCCCGCCATGTCACCCAGCCCGACTCAAACATTCCCCCGATAGTGGGTGGGCTTGGGGCTTTACACTTAAGATCAACCCAACTCAGAGATGACCCAGGTTAGGCTGCCATCTTGTCTCTAGAGCCCACTTATCTTGTTGCATGTATGCCTTCTTGTCACGCGTATGCCTATTGTGCAACCCCTTCCTGTTAACACGTGTGGTTACCTGTAATTGGGGGACTGACATAAGCCTTGGTTGGAAATATATTTGCTCTCTCCACGGATCTGGCTCCTGAAGTCATGGCAATCCTGGAGGCGAGTACTTGCATGCTCTATCTTGTCTAATGTCTTCTTAATTTTACCCCTTGATTACAGCCACTGGGACCTGTGCTGGTACCCCATAGTATACCCAGAAAATTGTACAGCTTTGAAACCCCACAGGGGCAAGGAAAAGGAAGAAAGGAAACCTACATGGCCACTTATATTCTGTCCTCTCAGGCTGTTGTGTCAGAATTGACTCCGTGGAAGTAAGTTTGGTTTTAGGGTAGAGCTATTCTGTGTGATCACTTATTCCATTCACATTCACTACTTTATGCTCAAAAGTTAGGCATCAGAATTTCTTCTGATTATTTTTGCATTTACTGTTTTGTGTGTTTTTAATTACCTTTGGTTTCTTTGTGGTTGATATCCTTGATTTCATTACATCACTCATTTTGTCTTTGTTCGTTAGTGTTCAACGCATCAAATCTGTGATTAATGAAGTCTCTAAATTCTGGTGGGATATACTCATGGTATGACTTTGCTGATCATGGAATTGTTTCAAATTTCTTCCACTTCTACTTTAACTATCATATGAACAACAACAGAATAATTGTGTTCTACAATTGGTCCGTGTCTTTATGGTTCTGATAAGGACAAACTTCTCCCTGTTGCCTTCCGCGGATGTAGTGAACTCGGGAAAGGTCTATGTGTTAATCTCATTCCACTCTTGAAAATATATATTTACTTTAAGTGGTTGGTCTTTCCAAATTCTTTCTTGAATTCTCTGGTGTCATGTTTATCACCAAGGCCATATTTTCCAATTCATAATTCCTTTGATTTCCCAACTTTCACATTCAGTCCTATTGTATTTACCAGTGCATCTTGATTTCAGGTTTGATCAAGCATATACTGCAGAAGTTTCCCATTTATTTACCTTTGTCAATAATACTTGGCTCAAAAATTTAAATAGCACTTGAGTAAGAGTTAACTGATTGATTATCATTGCAGGCTTCCATGTAGGTGTATTGTTACTATCTTATAATTGAATTTGGTGTACTTCAATGAAATTCTTGAATGTTCTTCTTGACAAAGAGTACAAGACCATTCCTGTTCAACGTCATTCTGTAGTAGATGACTAAAAAAGTGTCTGATTCAAAATGTCCAGTACGAGTATTTTTAATGTTTATGTTACAGATGTTTGCATTTTCCATATCATTATCATCACTTCTAGTTTTCTTAGATTCATACTTTATGCATTTCATGTTCTGATTATTAATCAATATTAGCATCCTTTCTTCTCCTTTTGAATTATGTATACGAAATATCATTTCATCTCTTCTAAATAGTGGTAGTAAAAACAAGCAAACAGAAAAAAACAAATGTTAAAAAGGTGGGGATATTGGAATACTTAACCAGTAAGTATTTACCATATATATTCAATTTGTCTGCTGGACAAATCCCGAGAGAAACTGGATTATACGATGAAGAATGTGGCATCAGGGTTGGAGGAAAGTTTAATAATCTAAGCTATGCAGATGATACAACCTTGCTTGAGGAGAAATCATAGTACTTGCTGAGGAAGATCGCGGATTGCTCTCTTCAGTATGGATCACAACTCAGTGAAGACCAACATCCTCACCATTGGACCTACAGGTCACATCAGGATCAATGGAGAAAAGGTTGACGTGGTCAAGGAATTTTGTCTTACTTGGATTCACTGCCAATACTCATGGAAGCAGTAGTCAAGAGATCAAAAGAGGAATCACATTAGGCAGATCCGCTGCACAGGATCTCGTTAGAGTAAGCAAGGGTGCTACTTGGAGGACTAGGGTATGCCTGAGCCAAGACAAGATATTTCCAATTGTGTGATACTAAAGTGAAAATGGGACTTTGAATATAGATTGGAGAAAATTTAATACATTTGAATTGTGCTGCTAGAGGAGAATATTGAACGTTCCATGGACTGCTAAAAGGACAAACTTGTTCTGTATAGGCAAGGACGGCAAGACTTTGTGTTACAGATTTCAGACATGTTGTCAGGATAAATGGGTTACTGGAGAAAGGCATCATGTTTGCTAAAGTAGAATGGAGCCAATGAAATGAATGCCCCAAGAAGATGAATCGACACTGTGTTTACAACAATGGGCTCAAGCATAGGAACACTTGTAAGAAGGTGCAGGACCAGACTATTTCATTTAGTTGTGAATAAGGTGCTATGGGTCAGCATCAACCCTAACCAGCTAACAACAACCACTTGTGGAAAAGAATATGGTGTTCCTTTAAGAAAAAAAAAAAAACAACCGAAAAATGTAAAATCCTACTTTATGACTCTGTGATTCCATTCCTAAGTAGGTGCCCTAGAAATCCAAGAGGAGACACTCAAACTGATGCCCCATATGTTTACTGCAGTCCTGTTCACAACAGCAAAAAGGTGGTAACAACCTACCGTAAGTGTCCATGAACAGATGAATGTACAGACAAAATGTGGTACATTATACATACAAAGGACTAATATGTAGCCAATTAGAAAAGCCTCTGAGCTAACTTGCACTATCGCTGAATCTGGACAACAGCGTTGTTAGATGCTGCTGAAACAGTTCCAACTCTCAGGAACTTGACTATGCGAGGAAGAAAACTCTGGACTTGTGCCAGTTTTAGGATTATTGCTGGTTTTGAGCCTAATGTTGTAGCCACCGTGTTAGTCCGCCTCATCAGAAGCCCTCCCTTTTACTGACTCACTACGTGACCAGGCATGATTCCATTCTCCGGAATGATCGTATGTCCCAAGTATGTTACACGAAGGAGAATTCTGACTGCACATTCTCTAAGTCAGATTTCTTTGTTCTTCTGGAAGCCCAAGATACTTTCAAAATCCTAACCAATATAATAACGCAAACATATCACTTGTTCTCTGGTCGTTCTTATTCCTTGTCTGGCTTCGCATGCATAGGAGACAATTAAGACATTGAAATACTAGGTCTTGGGTTAGGCATACATCTGTCCCCAAAGTGAAAGTTTGTTTCCCAAAAATTTAAATAGTTATAAGGTAGCAGATATGTCTGACATAGTATGTCTTTTGATATCTTGACTGCTGTTTCCATGCTTGTTGATTGTAAATCCAGTAAATGAAACCCTAGACAATTCCATTCTTTTCTTTATGTATCAAGTTATTGTCGATTATTGAACTCTATTCCATATTGAAGTTTGTAGCGCTTAATTTTAATCTGTAGGTGCTTCAAACATTTTTCACTTTTAGCTAACAAGGTTGTGTGCCAGCTGAGTAGCTCAAGTTATTAATAAGATTTTCTCTAATCTGGATGCCTCTTTCTCTACATGTAGTCCAAGTTCTAGGCTGATCTGCATGTGTACAGATCAACTACGTATGGAAAAGGGATACATCGTTAACGCACACCTTTCTTGATTTCAAAACACGTAGTATCCTCTTGCCATGTTGCAAAGACTGCTTCTTGATCCATGTACAAATTCCTCATGAGCGCCATTAAGTGTTCTGGAATTCCTATTTTTCACAATATTATCCATAGTTTGTTATGATCCACACAGCTGTGAACCTTTGCTTAGTCAATAAAACCCATGTAAACATTTTTCTGGTAGTCACTACTTTCAGCTAAGATCTATTTGACGTCATGCTACATCTTCTGATGAATCAGATTTAAATTTCTGGACACTTCCTATAGATATACTTGTACTGGTGGTGCAACTATTTCAAGTTTTACTCAGTAAATTTTTACTAGGATGTCATATTAATTCTAGGTCATTTTTCTTGGGAATGGGTACAAATAGGGATCATGTCCAGTTGGGGGGTAAGGTAGCTGTCTTCTAAAACTTTAGCATAGAGTCGTAAGTACTTCCAGTGTATCAGTTTGTTGAAACATTTCAATTGGTGTTCTTTTTAATTTCTGGAACCTTGATTTTAGCCAAGCCTCCAGAGCAGCTTGGCATTCCTCTTTCAATAACATTAATTGGTTCTTTATCAAATGGCATCTATATTCTTGTTTAGTGACTGTATATTCTTTCCATGTTCTTTTGATGTTTAATATTTTGTTCAATATTTTTCCCTTAGAATTCTTCAATATTTCAACCCAAAGCAAGATTTCTTTTCTTCAGGCCATTCAACTTGAGATATGCTGAGCACATGCTTTCTTTCTGGTTTCTGCTTCTGTCATGGCTCCTTTTTCTTGTGGCCCCAGTTGTCGCTCCTTCTACACAACGGGATTCTGGACAAAAGTTGCCACTCCTTCTGCTCCTCATGGGAATATCTGTGCCTTTTTCTGAGATGGCTCCCTTTATGGAGAATACAATGCCCAAACTGACCAATCCCCAGTGCGAGTCCCATATACTTTATTTGTATACTCCACCCAGTCATTTCTTGGGAATTAAAAGACTATGGCTAGAAGAGCAATGCCTAGTAATTTCACAATGCAACATATAATGTGTATTACAACTTATAACACTTTTGTGAGACTTGGAATCACTTTTGCTGTGAGATAAATACTTAACAAAATAAGAGTGTTATACATATATAATTATCATTATGTTAATACTATCAAAAGTATCCTAGTTCTTGATTACTCATTCATAGAGTTTACATGTAGGTGGTTGTAATTTGGAATGAGGTACAGGAAATTAAGCAGGTTGATGATTGATAATGTGCATATTATTTTTCCCTTCTTTATATGGGACAGGTGTGATAGAAGTCAGGAAAACAGTGACACACACCTAATAATCTTGGAAAATGTATATAATTATTCAATCTAGGTTTTTGTGTATTCTATGTAGGTTTAAAAAATATACCCTTATGTACTTCAAGTTCCACGTTTTCATTTACTGTTTTTTCATGTCCTCTATAGTCAGTGCAGCCTTTTAAAATAACAATTCTTCTTTTCTTACATTCACACCTAATTTTGAGAATTCAGACTCATTGAAAAATAAAGCACTGTCATCTATAATGTCTAATGTATTTTTAATTTGTGTTAGTGTGGTCTATGTTTTAAAATTCAGATTTCTTTCCCTCTCAGACTCTTTTAACATCTAATGCAAGTATTTTATTCCAATGAAAAATACCCATCTCTTTAATAGTCTAGTGTTCAGAATTCTTTATCCACTACTGCAGTTGTTTTCACCAGCTCAGGTTTTCCTTAAAATCTTTTTGAACCATTCATATCTCACTGAAACAATGTATGATCAATTTCTAGATTCCTGTTTTATCTATTAATACTGGTTGTCCTCTCAAATAATGAAGGGGGCTATGTTTCACCTTATAATACATTATAAAAATATAAATTAGATTAGTACTGTTGTCTACAAGGTGTCTTTCAAAAGTTCATGGAAAAATCCCAATATCTTTTTCTTACATGTTTTCATGACCTGTTGGAAACATGCTCATAGAAAAGCTTAGAGACTCCAGAAGGGAAAACAGCATAAAAAACAAAGGTAGAACTAATGCATGTGGTATATTTATCTGCAAAATTTAATTTTAAATTAAGGAATTACTGCAGATTGTATAAAGGTTAATGATGGTCTCTATTCTAGAACTGACAGATTGGCTTATTTTACAGACATGCTCTCTGGATCTTCTGACAAATTGTAAATATTAAAGTATTTTCATTTCTCACTAATAAATGTCCATTTTCTTTACATTTTAGCTGTAAAGTACAAGCCTAATGAAAGTAAAGAAAAGGGAAAGGACCTGATATTTATTGAACAACTAATATAGATTTGGTATTGTATTCAATCACTAAACTGTGGTCACTGTCCAGTAAAATAATTAAGATTATTCATATTTCATAGATTCAGAAGATGAAGTTTAGAAATTTAGGTTCAACATTACATAGCAGCAAATGGGGAAATTGATCTCTAGCCATTTAGATGTAGAAATGTATGTTTTCATCACTTTGTGATTTTCTATTAGGTGCAGCTTTTTACCTAAAGAAACCAAAATGAATCGTGTTTTCTGGAGCTAACAAGTAAATCCACCACTTGCCTGGCCGTTTGTCATACTACACGGTGGCTTGTGTGCTGCTGTGATGCTGGAAACTTTGTCACTGGTATTTCAAATGCCAGTAGGGTCACTCAAAGTGAACAGGATTCAGCACAACTTGCAGAATAAGAAAAGCCCACTCAGCAGGAATTGGCTGCCCACTTTGGAGGAAATAACCGCTGAAAACCTTATACATGAAAAGACACATTGCATTGGGTAAATCCACTGCACAAGACCTCTTTAGAGTAAAGTACAAGGGCAGTGAATGAGTGGAAGGCCCTTCATGAGCTGCTGTGACACTGACTTCAACAACAGACTGAAGCGTAGGAACAATCATGAGGATGACCAGGACGGGTTGATAGGTTGGAACCTACTCAATGGCACTAACAACAATATCAGATAAATTAATTAATTTAAATAACTAAAATTTATACATAATGAAGTGTTTATTGCAAATGACATAAGACAATTTCTCCATTTGTTTCAAATAGAAATCTATGCCCACATTCACAATAATAGCAACAGGGAACATTGCACTGTTTCATACTACATGTCAAAATTTTGAATGGATATCTACTAATAAAACAGTTATTACATATTACTTTGGAATAAAGAAATATTGTCTCTCACACTCAATTACTCTATAGGATTGACTTTAGGATTATTGTTTGGGGTGTACTTAAGTTTTTCTGTTCCAATGTCATGTACTTTTAACAATGTGCATATCAGTATTGATCACTCACTTTATCCTAAGTAGAAATGTATAATAGAATCCCAGATTGGAGAGAAAAAATGATCAAGCATATTGACTTTGATGAAAATCTAAAACAAGATTAAATAAACCTTGGTAGAATATATGAAGGACCTATTTATAAATGGACTCTATGATCGTGAGTTGATTTTCTGACATTTTTATTTAATTCTCAGAGAAATTTTTGCACGTATTGGTTTGCCCTTGGCTCAACTTGTGAGAGATGAATTTCTAGGAGAGCAGAATATGGGCAAGCTCATTTGTTATTATATATAATTTATGATCATCTTTGTGAATTAGCTGCAGTCTTCATTGAATAAGCTTCATGTGAATCAGCTACCATATTTCATTCATATATTTTTTATATAAAATTATAAACTTGACTCATGTTATAAATTAAGATAAATTATACATTCAAAGTAAGTTGGTAAATTTAAAATTTTTGTTTACATATATGATTAAAATTCTGACAATTAAGATATCTTTAAAGGCTTTAAATATTAGTGAAGAATGACCTTTAGTGGAAATTTGTCCCCAACTTTTGTTATTACATTAGACTACTTTAAAACTATTCTCATTGATAAATATCCAATTTGCCTTCTACTTTGATAACAACTTATTACTTCCAGATTATGTCCTATTGTGTATCAAATTTATGAAGGTTAAATGAATAATGTTTGCTAGGTTTTAGAAGCTTTTCATAGATAAATTGATAAAATATTTTAAAATTATTTCTTTTCCTATTTAGTAAATCATTTTAAAAGAAAACTTTATCAGTCCATCTACCTAGATATTATGAAATTTACATTACTGTAAAACCAATTTAAAGGGATAGATAAATTGGGTAACATGTATTGTGGTTAAAAGGCAATCCATTTGTCTTTGTTCTATGTTCAATTGTAGACTAGATAAATTTTAATTTTATCATTTCTAAAACTCTCAAAAATCATACACAAAAATCATTCTTATAGATATTTAGGAATGAAACTTTGTCACTTTATTTTAAAAAATAGCTAATGAGTGAACCTACTGCAAAACTAGTTGGCATATCATACATTATAAGTAGTCCAATGGAACCTGAGGCAGCCATTAATCAATGGGTCTGTTTTGTTAGGTGCTGTTGAGCCCATTTTGTAATATAGTGACCCTGTGCCCATGGTAGTTATGAATTAAGGACCCTCCGTATAACAGAGTAAGACACTGCCCAGTTCTAAGCCATTCCTACTGTTATGTTTGAGCCAATTACTGCAGCCTTTGTATCTGTCCACCTCATCAAGGGCCTTCCCTTTTTTGCTGACACTACTTTATAAAGCACGGATAGCTTTTCCAGGAAAGGCTCTGCCCTGATATGTCCCAAGTACATGAGACAAGATCTCATCATCCGCATCTAAAGAGCATTCTAGAAACGCACCTTCACAAACAGATTTGGTAGCTCTTCTCTTAGTCCCTGGTACTTTCAGTATGATGGACCACAGCGTAATTCAGTGTGCCGCCTCCCAGTGATCCTTCTGTGTTGCCCAGCTTTCACCTGCCTATGGTATGATTTAAAACAAAATGAAATTAGCTTGCTTCACGTGAATCAAAGTGGCATCTTTGCTGTTGAACATGTTACACATGATTTTTACAACGTTTATTCCCATTGCAATACATTGATTTTTTTAACTCCCTTGTTTTTGCATTTTTACCAGGCACCCAAGGTGGAAAGGTGAGTCTATTTGCTCCCATTAAGTTTTACTGTCTGAGAAAGCAAAAAAGGCAGTTCTGCTATGTCTTACATGGTCACCAGGAGTTGGAATGAACCTGATGGCAGTGAGTTTGGACTATAAAAGTATAATTAACATGTCATACTTTTATGATGTTATGTGTCATTTCACTGGAAACCACAGTAAATATGTGACCCATCCTTGTTCAATTGAAGCAAATGGAAATAGGTATTCAAAATTATAAGCACCAAAATTTTAACTACAGGTAAGAAAAGACTGTATGGAAGGAAACAAGGGATAACATGGAGGACCATTTACCCACCTAGAGTACAAAAAAAGCAGGATCAATCTGGTATAAACTGACAGTAGCAGCACAGAGTTTAAAGAAAAATACATTTACGGTATTACTAAACCCATAAACAAGGGATAGAACCAATAATCAGCTGTGATAACATAAAATAAAATCACCCTATCTTCTTTCATAGAAGCTGGAAAATAAGTTGATATTGAATAGAATAGCAAAGCTTAAATTAATGCTATCAAGTCAATTCTGACTCACAGTAACTCCAGAGGAAAGGGTAGAACTGCCCTTTGAGTTTCTGAGATGTGGAAAAGTTTATAGAAGCAAAACCCCCTCATCTTTCTCCTGTAGGTTAGGAGCCCAATGGTTAGGAGCCCAATGCATGATCCACTGTGTAACATGGAAAAGGGAAAAAATTATGAAAGTATGTATATAAGATTATATACACATATATGTAAATACCTATTGCACATAATAAACATATATGTGGCATATATGAATAGTTTATGTGAGACATTCATGTATATATGTATGCACACATTATTTTAGTAATAGTTTTCTCTTTGTTACTAATTAAAAGAGGTTTGGGATGAGATATTAACATAAACAATTAAAAAAATTAAATTCCAAAAAAATGCCTGCTGAAGCCAAGTTAGAGCCAGCAAACCTCACACCCAGGAACATTCCATGGAGGGCTGTACTCTGTGGTGCCTGGGATTAGCAGGAGTCATGGAGGGCTGTTCTCTGTGGTGCCTGGGATTAGCAGGAGTCACAATGGGCAGCTTTCTATTTTTAATTTTTGTGTTACTTATTACCAAAAGAAGGGAATTCAAACCTACACAGATACAGCTTAAAGAAAATCCTGGCACTTTGCTTATATAACAGGTAGAACCATGAAAACCCCTGTGGACTCATTTCTATTTCATGACCCCTAAAGTCAGGTTGAGGGTAATCCTTTTTAAAACTTTACATTTAAATGAGAGCATGTAAAAAGTAATTCTACAAAATTATTGAAATCTTTATTAAATAAAAATAACAAAATCGAAAGCTATTGTGGCTCAACATAAATTCTACCTCTATCTATACACTACAGACCGGGCCGCATGCATCTCTGTAACCTGCAGAAGTTTCATAAACCTCTTGAAACCTTTCCATTGGTATACCATAAATTTTCCACCAATACTTTTAGTGCTGCTTAGACTCTTTCCTGCAGCATCACTGGTTCTTGCTCATAAACTACCTCCTGAAATGGTTGAGTATCTACCAGTTGTTTTTGAAAAGCAGTGATGTTACTTTAAGGACTAAGATGCACACGACCCTAGTCATGGCATTTTCAATTGCCTCATATGCATGCAAAAGTTGAATATTGAATAAAGAAGACAGAGGAGAATTGATGCATTGGAATTGTGGTACTGTCAAGGAATATTGATAGCATCATGGGCTGCTAAAAGGACAAGGACAAACAAACCTGTCTTGGAAGAAGTATGTCAGAGTGCTCCTAAGAGGCAAGGATGGTGAGACTCACATACTTTGGACATGTTGTCAGGAGAGACCAATCTCTGTAGAAGGACATCATGCTTAATAAAGTGGATGGGCCATGAAAGAGGAAGGTCCTCTTTGATATGGATTGACACGGTGGCTGCAAGAATGGGCTTAAACATAGGAGTACTTGTGAGCATGGCTCAAGACCAGGTATTTTTCTTTCTGTTGTGCTCAGGCTCATTATGATTCAGAACCAACTCGAAGGCATCTAACAACAATCCTTCTCTGGAGAAGAATTGATACATTTGAATTATGGTGTGTGATTATGATGAAAAGTACAACAGAAGATCAAACAAAGCCATCTTGGCTGAGCAACAGCTAGAATTCTACCTGGAAGGATGGTGATAATTTGTCTCAGGTGTTTGGGACTTGTTAGCAGTAGAGCTATCTTGGAAAAGGATGTCATGCTTGATAAAGAAGAGGTCAGCGAAAAAGACAAAGCCATTCAATGAGAAGGATGCAAACAGACTCTGTACGTTTAAGTGGATTCAAACATAACAACTGTGAGGATCGCACAGGACCAGGTGATGTTCTGTTATGTTGTAGTATGCAGCCCTGGTGGTGTGTTAGTTATTCATTGGGCTGCATTGGACGTGGTCAACTGTTCGAAACCACTAGCAGGTCTGTAGGAGAATGATTGGGCTATCTGCTCCTTTAAGCAGTTTTAGTCTCAGAAGCGCACAGGGGTGACTGACTCATCAATGACTCAAAAGCAGTGATCTCAGTTGGATTCGATTCATTGGCACGTACAACAGCCCTTCCCCACCCCTTGTAACCTAGACTCTTTAATTTACACAGCAAAACAGTAGTGTTGACAGCCTGAAGTGACTTGAGCCATGTCCCTTTAATTTTTTTTTTTAAGTTTCAGACACAACAGGAAGTGTGAAAGAGCAATTTTAGGGCTGTAAGGTGAGTTTGCTAAGTGTTCCCCACAAAATTTTTGAGGCTTTATTACCCTGGAAGAATGGTGCACTGTCTTGCTGGTAATAAAAATAAAATCTGAATGTAATCTCCTGGCCTTTAACTCACCAACGCAGATTTTCATGTTTTAAAATTCTTCCGCGTAAGTCACCATCAGACAGCTTCTGAGCTGTCATCTTTGCCTTGAATTTAACTGGTACAGTCACTAGCAGCCACTGTTTTGTTTTGAAATTTTTGTTTTTTAAGATATCCTATTTTAAGGAAACTAAGACAAGAAAAATGTATGACTGAGAGAACTTGTCTGCAGATGTCTCCTAATTACAGAAACATGTTTAAACACTTTTTTCTTTGGGATAAAACATTGATGATCTGAACCCCACTACCAATACGATTTGACTCACCTGTGTATGTTTGTATGTATGTGTGTGTACTTACATACTTACAGATACATATTTTAAATCACAATTTTGATGATAAAAATTGTGCCTATATAGATTGTGATAAGAGTTGTATGAGCCCCCAATAAAATTATTTTTTAAAATTATGCTTGAGTGTGTGTTGTCCAGCAGCCAGTTGAGGTAGTTAGAGTAAGTTGGCTTAGCCAAGGATCACTGCTGCTAGTGTTTGGATGCACAGATGTAACTCAATCTGAGCATGAGGTCAATTGCTGTTACAGCAACTTTTTATTTATTGCCAAATCGGTGCCAACATGGTCCTTTAGTGCAGTACTGTACATTGTCCAGAATAGAAAGATGATTAAAATTTTCATTCTATAAAACTTAGCAATAGAAAAAAAGATAAAATAAAGAGAATATTAAGAAGTAGAGACGCCAAACTTCAGTAGAGGAATGGAACTAAAATTTGAAAAACTTGAAAGTAGCGGTCACTATGAGAGTTACTTAGTAGGAAAAGGAGACCATTGAGAACTTACTCAGAAATGGTATCATAAGTCCTCCTTCATTAAGAAAAGTCACTCAGCAATGGACATAGAGAATGGAGGAGATCCCGGTGACACAATGATGCGTTCACCGAAAGTTGACCGAGTGAGCCTGTGTTATTTCAGAGATCACAGCCTTAGAATCTCTAAGGAACAGTTCCACTCTGTCCTACACGATTGCTATGAGTTGCGATTCTATCATTGGCCATGTACTTAGTTTGGCTTGATTCAATTTTGTTATACAGGAGGAATTTGTAGGGAGATGAGATGCACACAAAGAATGCAAAAACAAAGACACTCTTGTTGAAAATGTGCACTGTTTTTCTTAACAGAAAAATGCCACTTTGAAGAAAAACTGTGGATTTTCTCGATTGTGTGCTTCTTTAAATTTATTGTTTCTGCTTATATTTTGTAGTGTGTTTAAATGTGGTAGAGGTAACAAGGGACATACTGACACTCAAAGGAAGGCAATTTTCCTGAAAATCCTTACAGCTGTATTAGTGTTTGCTTTTAATTTTTTTTAAAAATTAGGACTTAATTGTTATGGGGGAGCTTAATGAGCCAATTATCTTTACACATAAGATCATGCCCAGAAATTATTTCAGTACTGCTCTGTGCAGTGGTAAGTCTTCCAAGCAGATTAAATACTCTATTAGAAAAGCATGTCCATTTAATGAAGAATTCATATCCAAGTGTGGAAGCATTATACATTATACATTATGTACAGGGAAATTTGTGGGGAAAATTTCCCTTAAAATGTATATAGTTGGTTCATGTGTCAGTGGACAAGAAATGGTATAACTCTTTAAGTGTCCTGGACACTGTATTTGCTTTTTGCCAGATGAGCAATCATTTACAGTTGAAGTTCAATCAGAAAATCCCCACTACCATTGTAATTTCTCTATTTGGGCATGGCCTTCTCCTGAGAATTCTAGGAACTCTGGCGTTTTTCCTCCTTGGAGAAGGGAGACATTCTCTCTCTCTCTCTCTCTCTCTCTCTCTCTCTCTCTCTCTCTCTCTCTCTCTCTCTCTCTCTCTCTCTCTCAGGACTCCCTGCAATATCCCTGAGGAGAAGTCACATGGACCTACGCTGATGCAGCCCTGGAAGCTGGAGAAGCCACATGGAAGACCCCTGCCAGTGTTGAGATGCTTACAATGCCACTGGATCTAAAGACTTTCTACCCACTGGCCTGAGCTCATACTGCATTCAGCATCACTGCATGTGTGTTGTGAGTTTGAAGAGGAGTTTATAGATTGGTATCAGACATATGTGCTAATTGGCTTGTACTGGACTGGGTTGGGGTGCTTTTTTAATGTACAATTACCCTTTTATATAAAACTCTCTCTTAAACACATACGAGCATTCATGGGTTTATTTCTCTAGTCACCTGAGCTAACACAGAAAGGTCACACAGTAGGGATGATAAATCGAGGGAGCAGTATTGCGCTGGTGAAACACATAACTATCCTCTAGTTCTTTAATGCTTCCTCCCCTTACTGTTACTGTCTTTGTTTTACCTCCTTACTATAGTTAGACCTGCACGTGTTCATCTGCACAATTAAGAGTGCTTGATGCATGAAAGCCAAGATAGATACCCTTCAGAAACAGTAACTGGAGTAATGCTTTCTTGAGGGGATGGGAGGTTGGGAGGGAGAGGGGTTGTTGATAGCAATGTTGACCGTAAAAGTCTACTCAAGGGGAATGAATAACAGAATTGCAGGTGAATGAATGCATTGGATGGTGTAAGATGTGGCAAATGCTAATAATAATATATAATAATTAGGGTTCCTGAGAGGGTAAGGGGAGGGAAGGGATAAAAGGCAGCTGATATCAAGGAGGTCAAGAAGAAAAAAATGTATTGAAATTGATGGTGGTAACATTTCTTCAATTATGCTTGATCTAACTGAAATATGGATTGTTACGATATCTGTATCTGCTCCCAATAAAAATTGATCAAAAATAAAGAATTTTGAATTATATTTAATATTTATACAAGTCAGTAACTTGAATCCATGTGAAAAATTATAATGCTAACTACATGGATAAATACTAAGTAATATTATGAATATAGTTTCTTTGGGGAGCCATTATTTACTGTCAAATATAACAGGTAAATGCATAAAGCAATAATTACAAATTTTGTTTTGAAAAGGTTATACCATCTAAAGTTGTCATTTGTATATCAATAATGCCAAAAAGTGGAGGAAAAATAGTGTACAGAATCAAATTTCTTATTACTACTGAAATTAAGTTTATATTAATCCTAACTCAGTCATAGGAAAACAACTAAGAAAATTCAATTCAAAATAGTAAATATATTGATTTAATTATGAGTTACTGTTAAGTCATTTCCAATCCATGATGACCTTGTTTGCATAGAGTAGAACTGCTTTAGGGAGATTTAAATCATGAGGCTTTAAAAAGGAACATTCCTAGACCTGTCTTCCAACATCTTTAAAACCCAAACCAAAATCAAAACAGGGCAACCTCTCCCGACCCCTACACCAAAAAGAAAATTCCATTTCCATCATGATTTCCCCTCCGATTCTGAGTGAATTGATAGGACAGAGTTGAACTCTCCTTAGAGTTTCTGATAATGGAAAATTTTATGAGAGCATTTTTCTTCTGTGCAATGGATACTGAACTTGAGCCTCCATCCACATGGTCTCTATCAGCCTAGTTGTTAAACCACTGTGCCACCAGGACCCCTCTATAGAGGTTCAAATGCCCTACATTACAGCTAACACTTAATGCTTAAATCATTCTCTATTCTGTGGGCATTAAAATAACAAGGGAGATCAAAATTTTAAAGTTCAAATACTTATTAACACAAAAAAAGGTAGTATTGCAGAACTACAGAAGTAAAAAATGTGTGAGACATATAGAAAAAAATAGTAAATATAAATCTTTTAATATCACATTGATCAAATCAATTACAAATGTATTTAAAATTCAAATATAAAGTCAGGGATTTCCAGAATAAATTTTTAAAAACATGATACAAATATATTATTATTACATGAAATACAATCCAGATTCAATGATACAAATAGGTTGAAGGTAAGAAAACAAACAAAAAGATAAAACAAACACTAACAAAAAAAGATTAAGATTATACTAACATCAAAGAGAATGGAATTGAGAGAGAAACTGAAAAGAAAAATAATTCAACAACAATAATTGAAAACATCAATGATTTACTTTTAATCATAGTTAACACAACTGAGAGGTGAGAAAGAATATATAAACCTGAACAACACTATTAAGCAATTAGAACAGAGATATGCTATTCTCAAGTGCACATGGACCATTCTCAATAATAGAGTATATATAAGTCTAAACCACAAGTTTCAACATATTTTAAATAATTGACTATTATACAAACTATATTTTCCAATCACAATGTGAGGATACTGCAAATTAATATTAGAACAAATGTGTGCAATGCACAACTATGTCCAAATCTAACAAATCTGTCAATAATAAAATTTTAAAATGGAATATGAAATATAAATGAAAACAAAAACAAAATTTAACAAATTTCACTGCAATCAGTGTTTATAGAGAAATGTTAGCCTCATAAACCTATTGAGAAGATAACAATCTATTCAGTAACTTAGCATTTTAACTTCAGGTATTTCATTTTATTTTAGAGACCTTTCATATCGCATTCCCTTATTCTGCCCATAAAATACCTCTTGATCCATGCAGAAGGTATACATAAGTAAAATGAAGTGTTCTTGAATTCTCATTTTTCTCAAGACTACACATAGTTGTTATGATACATTGCATAGTCAATAAAACACACAAAAAAGCATCTTTCTGGTATTCTCTTGTTTCAGCCAAGATTCATCTGCCATCAGCAATGCTATCCCTTGCTCCATGTCCTCTTTTGAAAACAGCCTTAATTTTTGGCATTTCACTTTCAATGTACCACTGCACCCATTCTTGAATTATATTTAGCCAAAATAATTACATGTGATATTAATGAAATTATTCTATCATGTTGAGGTAGTTAGTTTATTGTGCCAGCCTGGCCAATAAACACATGTAAGATTGAAGGGCAGAGAGATAAATGGCTCGGCAAGCCTTGCCTTTCTTGTCTCTTGCTCTTTGATCATGGGACAAGTGTGCACTGCCTTGCTTGTTCTGTGCCTCAATTTATAAGCTACACTACCTGTGCGACACCTAACCTGTCGACGTGTCACTGTAATTTGAGATTCCTTCAAGACCTGCTTCACCACACAATTGGAATTTACATCTCTTGAGCTGGGACTGACTGTTGGTGATCTGACTGTTGGTGACCTGGTTGACTGTTGGGGACCTGCCTTGCTGTTTGCTTGCTGCCTGTGCCCAGAGAGTCTGATTCTCTCTACAGAGGACTACCTAGTGGCCCTCAAGACTTGATGGCCTTCCAGTGTCTCACAACTCTCTCATGGGAGTGAGTTGTACTGAGCCATTTGTACTGCTTTATAAATTAACTGTTCATTGCTTGTATTACATACTTATATATCTGTATATAATTTAACTGTTCATTTCTTGTGTTATCTATCTATCTGTCTATCTATAGATAGATAGACAGATAGATAGATATAATTATTGACAATCTGTTTTTGTCTCTCTAGAGAACCCTGTCTAACACATTTTGGTACCAAGAGTGCTTCTAGAGAAATAAAATAATAACTATGGGCTTCTTAAATTGGCTCTCCAGCTGATTAGTCTTAACACTAATAACGCTGCTTCAACATCCCAAAGAATTGATAAGACTGCTATTCTTACTAATCCATGGTGTAAACTAACAAAAATAATACCTACAGTAGCACCACTTATAGATGAGGTGCTGGTTAAAGGAGAGGCTCTGAGTGATCGTATGTTTGATATTTTCCAGGAGTTTTGTAAGGATGACAAGTATAGGGAAGCTGGTTGGCTGGTTCTTCTTACAATGCAAAGTGTGATTAAGTAGAGGGATGGTCTCAGAGCCTCAGAAGCATGCCTCAGGTACAGACTAACAAATTTGAAAACTTCCATGTGTGTTACAAAGGAGAGACTTATCTCCTCTAGTAAAAGAGCTGACATTGCTGAGAACAAGGTCCAGAGTCTCATTATGTGAGTAGCTCAATTACAAAGACAGCTGAGTTGCAGATCTAGAGCAGTGTCTGATACCAAAGTGTGGGCATTGATTGGGAAAAGTTGGGACCCTGAAACATGGGATGGGAACATATGGGCTGATGATGCAGAAGAGGAGGATATTGAGCCCTTAGAAACAATTGACCCACCCCAGTCAATAGATCCACCTCTCCCAGCTGAAAGTATTAATTCACAATCTGCACCTGAGCATATTAGCCAAACTATTCAAGTTGATATGCCAGGTGGGGCAGCATCAGTAGCATTGCCTGAGGGAGATGCCTTACAAGATATTGCTGAGAGCACCCAGGAAACACCCTCACCACCCATTATTTCTGCTAGACCTGTCACTAAAATTAAGTCTAAGAAAGCTCCTAAAGGTGTGGTTGAGATGATTACCCAAGAACAATTGCGCTATACTCATAAAGATCTACTCAAGTTTCTAATACATATAAACAGAAGCCTGGGGAGTATCCCTGGGAATGGTTACTAAGGGTGTGAGATACTGGTGTATAAGCCAAGGTACCTAATTATTACCTGGGAAACCAGAAAAACTGATTGACTTGAGTATAAGCCTAGGGTGGAAAATGCAGAAGCTATTGGTGAGTTTCAATAATCAAAACAAATGAAAATAAAATGACTGAAAATTGACACATCAGTGGGGTAATGTATTTAAATATTTATTTTAAATAAAAAACAAAAATAAAAGGACAACAAGTCATTAACATTAGCAAACCAGCACAGTAAGTGGAAAATAGGTCAAACAAAAACAATAAGGTATCAACAATGATACCTTAAGAGTACTATTCCCTGAGCTCAATCAGCAACCAAGCTAAAATGTAAAGAGTTCAAATCCTTCAAAACTGAATTCCTCATCATCATCCATATCCCAATGCATAACTTCAGCTGGTGTGAGGTCATCATAGATGCTGGTCTCACTGAGATCGCCGTCATCACTATCACTGCTGTCATTTTCACACAAAGCGCAATCTTCACTGCCATCTATAGCATTACTAATACTACATTTCTGGAAGGCACATCTCACTATCTCTTCTGGAATGTCTTCCCATGCATCTCAAATGCACTTTGCTATTAACTCTATGTCAGGCTTCATGAAATTTCCTCCTTTGGTTAGTCGGGCTTGACCAGATGACATCCATTCATGCCACATCCTTTGCACACAGTCTTTAAAAGGCTTATTCAAAGATGCATCCAGAGGCTGCAGTAGAGATATAAGCCCACCTGGAATAATGGCTAAAGTAACTTAACTAGATTTTTGCCAATTTTTTTAGGTATCCGATAGGTGGGCTCTGAACTTATCCCAAACCAGTAACAATGGCTTTTTCTTTAAGGCCTGGTCGTCAGTTCCAAATTTCTTCCAGCTTTTTTGTTGTTGTTGTTGTTGTTCCTTCTTCAGCCATCCAGCCATTAGCATGTGCACACACAGTAATTCTTGGTGGGCAATTGATCTTTGTATGCAAGGTCTTTCTTTTCAAAATAATGACAGGACCCAGCTTAGTTCCATTAGCCAAACATGATAGAACAACTGCAACGTGGTTTTTTGTTTGTTTTTTTTCATTTCCTGTGGTTTTAAGAAAAATGGTTTTTTTTTCTCCTAAACTTGCCAATGTTCTGTTTTTTGGAAGATCAAAAGTCATGGCAGTTTCATCCATATTCCCAATATCTGCCGCGTCATAATTATAAATCCTTTTTTGTTTTATTATAACTGACTAGAATGACAATTTTTCTTCAAGGTCTTTTTGGCAATTTCTGGGATATCTTTGTTCTTTGTCTCAAACATAGTAGGCCAAACCTATTCATGAAGACGGTACACCATCCTGCTGACACAGCAAATTTTTCAATGCCTGGTGCTTTATATTTGTCATCCTTAGCCATTTGTAGAGCACGTGCAGATTCCCATGCATGTTACGCAGTAGCCATTTTGACGACCTCCATAACCCATTTATGCAATTCACTCTCTAGAGCCCCATAGAAAGACGTTAAACCACCACAAGCTTTTTTAGCTTTTGGAATCTGTTCCAAGTCAGCCTTCATTTTCCTCCACTCCCTCACTTGCCTTTCTTCCAACACAGAATTCCTTACTTGCAATACTGTTATTGCTCTCTTCTGCTCTTGACACAGCCTTCATTTTGAAACCAGCCGCATATGGCCGCTGTTTTTGTTTTGGTTCAGGAGTATCCATTTCTAACAGGATAAAAAAAAAGACTTTGAAAAAGAACTTCCATGGTAATGTGTCCTCCTCTCCCACCCCCGTAATGTGTTAGCCAGGAGAAGGGAGGGGAGTCTGTGTGGGCAGGGCATGCAGGATGTGAATTAACACAGAGACCAGAGGGGAGAGATTGAGCACAGCCACAGACACATCCTTAAAAGTTTAATGGAGCAGTCCACGTCATAGGACAGCTCTGATTGGTTAGCTGTGTCTAAACAAATATTCAAAGCCCTGCAGTATCATCAGGGCTTTGAATAAACAGCAGAGAAATGGCAACCACATGCAAGATAGCGCACTCTTCCCCGTTACTTCGGGGCGGGGGGAGGGGGGCAGCGAGATGTTACACCTCACTGGGGTACCACTGACCCATGTAAAAGCTGAACCCCAGATTTTCAGCACATTTTTGTGTTGAAAAACTCGGCTTATACACAAGTATATACGGTAATTAAAAACAGGAATAAATATTAAAATACAAGAATAAATTCAAAATGGGTCAAACAGTAAATCTAATGGCAAAATGTTCTATACCAGCATAACTACAGCTACTAAGAATTCCCTACAATGCTCTTTGTCTGCTATTATGCTATTGCATACTTAGACTATAGTCAGTGGGGATTCACTGGAGACTCAATCCACATCAGGACGCTGAAAATGAATTTTGGACTTCCACAATCATCCATGATATTCCACAAACTGGGAGTTTAGAATTTAGGCTCTGTTTTGTTCCCTCCTCCAGGTTTAGATTTTATTATTTACATTCTTTGGATCATAGAGGCTGATGTACTTCCTCTGTGAGGCCTTAGCTGACCCCTCACTTCAATGGTGTAGTAGTTATATAATCATTTGTCAGTTTGAGAAGATTAAGAGTGAAGGGGTGGAGTCTAGCATGTCAATCATACCATTGTCAATGAGGCCTCTTTGTGGGCATGGCCTTCTCCTGACGATTCTGTGAACTCCTGTATTTCCTCCCTGGAGGCAGGAGACACTGCAGCTGACAAGACACGTGGAATTACGCTAGTGCCCTGTGCTGAAGGAGCCAGGTGGAGACCCCTGTCAGTGCAGAGATGCTTACAATTCCACTAGATTCACAGGACTTCCCACCACTGTCCTGGGATCTTCCTGCATTCGGCATCATTGCATGTGTTTCATAAATCTAAAGAGAACTTTATAGACTAGTATCAGACATATAGGCTACTAATAGTGGATTTGATCTGGACTGGGCAGGGATGTTTCCTCAATATTCAATTGATAATGTAGTTGAGCTCTGGTGATGTCGTGGAAGATACATATTGAAACTACCAGGGACAGTCCTAACTTGTCCTGTAGGATTACCATGTGTCAAAGTCGACTCAATGGCAGTGAGTTTGGAGTTGTTATATGTATATATACATGTTATTCTGCTGTTGATACTCCTGAAAACCACAGTATAATAGTAACCAAGTGGATTTATCTTTGGATGCAAATATTTTGTTAACATTCAAAAATCAATACATTGTACCATATTAACAACCAAAACTAACAAATAAAAGAGATCCAGAAAAATTATTTGACAAATCCAAACATTTATTTAGCATAAACTCTTCCATAAATTACAAATAGTATTAAACTTCTTCAAAAGATTAAATTTTCATTTAAAGATAGTAATATTTACATTCAGAAACCTTTATGAATTATAATTGATATTAGTAGAAAACATAAACTGCACTAATTTAATTCAGGTACTATCATGAACTCTTTACATGAATATCATATTAAACATCATAAGTATCACGAAGGTACAGGTCCTATTATCCTACTTTAACAGTTAACACACAGGGCTTAGGTAACATTCCAAAAATGAAACAGTTATTACGTGATAAAATAAAGCAATAAAACTAAAAACAAAACTACTGTACATATTGTGCTGTTAAAGTTAGTATACAAATCTACACTAAAGTGAGGGGCTGCTTAATATTAATTTTGTGAAGTCTGACTTTTATCCATTTATAGTGTAGAAATTTGCAAACAATAAAAATAATACTTATGTGTCCATGACCCATCCTTAAAAACATCAATATTTCATTCAATAATGGTTTATTTATTTAAGTTTTTGCTTCCATGTTTTTAAAAATCTGTGGGAATACTTCATAAGGAAAATCCCAGAAAAGCTAACCATTTTACTATTGATACATATGTATTTCTTTAAACATATAAAGATTTTAAGAAAATAAAACTAAGAAAAATTATTAAGATGCACATATGCAATAATTTGTAAGCATTTATAATATTTAATATCCAATCCTGTGTAAAATTCTTGGATTTCCTCTAAGAAATATTTCAGGTTTATGTCCATAGAGATGTAAATAAGAGCCACATATGCATTTTGTGTGAATTGACTCGATCCAACCTCTTATATTATAAGGGTTTACCTCTCTACCTTTTTTGTTTTGCTCTATTCTCTTGTTAAAATCGAATTTTTGTCCGTTAGAATTTCCTATATGTAAGTCTTGCTGACTTGTTTCTTGTAATGTCATTTCCCTCATTTCTATGACCATGATATCTCTTTTCAGTTAGTATTTATATTTAGGCTATCATATTTATATTAGATTAGATTACAGATTTTTTCCTATGGCAACTGGTTTTCCTATATGTTTTGTATTGTATCATGCCCAGAAGGCACAAAGTAAAGATTGGTTAGTATTCAGTGATACAAAGCTTTATCAACGAATGTGGGTATTGTTAACCATACCAATCATTTATAATTTTTCCAAAAAGATAATTACCTTATGATTTTTCTCTTTTGATATTACTCAAATATATTGTGTATCAGAGATAGTAATAAGATGAGTATCTAACTCTCTCATTTTACATGCATTGTCTTAATTTGGTAGGGAAAAATTTCCATCTTAATTATGTGTACCCTATATAATTTGAGGTTTTGCTTTTACATTTTAAAATATTTTTATGGAAAATAATAGGTGACCAAAGAATGCTACTTTTATTTAACATCATTTTGAACTTTTAAATATTCCCATCCTTATCTTTTTATCAATTTTACTGAATACTCTTTTGCACATTCACTCTATCCTGTCTTTGGCCAGTGGATGTCCTTTCAGGTAGTTGGACTCCTTTGGAGTGTGTGACCTCACTGTTCATTAGCTCCTCTGTTTTTAAGCACAGTCAGAAACCCTAAAGTTAGTTAAACATGCCCCACCCCAGGCATTTCTCTAAAAAGCTCAAGACACTTGGGGTTGCGGACATTTTATTTTTACTTCGCTTTACTAATTAAAATGAACTCTGGCGGTGCAGTGATCTATGTGCTGGACTACTTAGCACGAGATGACAAGTTCGAAGGCACTGGGAGAAAGATGAGACTCACTGCCCCTAGAAAGATTTACACTCTTGGAAACCCGAACTTCTGTTCCACCCTGTAGGATCCTTGCAAGTCAAAATTGACTCCTTGGCAGTGAATTCATTTTTTGTTGTTGCTTTTTACCAGGATGTATGCACTTTGGACGAATTTTTAGCTTAACTTTTTAAAAGGCTGACTTCCCACACATTCTATGGGATAATTCTTGATTTTACTAAAAGAAAAATGTACTCGATTGCAATTCAAATGCATATTATCCAACTTTGTTCACGGGACCTTACACACCTGATTGGCTATTTTCCTGTTCAGAATTAAGGGTTATTGAAGCTTGTGTAACAAGGACTTTGTTCTTCATAATTCATTTCCTATTACTTGCTTATGCAATGAAGCATTATAATTTGAAGCCTATTACTTCACAGGAATTATAACTTCATTGCTTGTACAAAGGAACGAACAGAGATGAGTCACGAGTATGAAAAACATTTCCGAGGTAATGAAAAAGTAAATCAACTTACATTTCTTGCAAATTAATAAGTAGGAAGTTTTTAGTAATGGGTCCTATAATTCTGACAATGTAGTGTTTATAACAGGGTTCCCTGTCAAGAAATATGACTGCATATGCTAATCATTATATATTGAGATCAGGCTTCAGGTAAATAAAACTTACATTGAATTACTTCCATATAACTTAATATAAAATATCTCCTACTTCCACTACTAAATAATTTCTATAAACTAATGCTTTTGACAAGCCTATTAAATGTCCTTGAAATGTGCCATGTGGTTACATTTAAAATGAAAGTCATTCTTATTTACTTACTTTATTTATTTATTATTAATTTGCAGTCAGTGCATATATCATATCATTCCATAGTTCAATCATGTCAAAGAGTATTGTACAATTGTTGCTACAGTCAGTTTACAAACATTCTTTTTCTTCCTGGACTCCGTAACATCAACTCACTTTTACTCCCCTCTGTCATCCCAATTCGAAGGAGCGATTAGTATCAGAGCCTAAATAGTGAGAATCCACTTTGCAAAAGGCTATGGGTGACAGTGTGATCCCAAGATACATTTGTGCGAACTGCATGGGAAGTACACCCCCCGGGTGAGCTTCCTCTCGACATCATTGTGGGATGGAAGACAAGTGGTTACTAAACAGAGTGCCTTGAAGGCATGAGTATGGAAGATCAAAGGGATAAACCTGACATGAGCAGTTAAAACTTTGTCAGTTGATTCTCCCTCTGATCTCATTTTCAACAAAAATGAAATAATAAGAAAGCACAGAATTTTAGAACCAAAAGAAAAAAGAATGTAATAAGTGAAATCAGATTAAGTTTAACAAACCAGTCTTCTTCTTAAAGAGCCTTGAAGTAAGCAGCCCAGTGCATAAACACTGTATCACCAGGGCAACACTTGAGGGTTCTCTTGGGTAGGCATTGGACTGCTGGCCATGGGGTCAATGCTTCAAATCCACCAGCCAATCTGAAGGAGAAAAAAAGAGTATGGGTGGCTCCATAAAGACTTTCAAAGCCTCAGAAACCCTATAGTGGTTCATTATAGATCATTATCAACGTGATGATAATGGATTGGTATCCTTCTCCTTTTGAGTTTCTTAAATAATATTCAATAGTTTGTGTTAAAATAATTGAGATTATGTTTTAAAATAAGGAGGGTAAATGGTAATAATTAGAAATAAAAGTCATATACTGGTCAGCTATAATAAGCTGTTTATGGTGAACTGCTGCTATTCCTGATGCAATGAGGTAGACAAATGTAGAACACAGCATACTGCAAAAAATACCTATAAATAAAAGAAGATGGAACCCTTAAAATATCCAAGTAAGACACAGAAAATCAAGAAAAAATAAATGTGGAATGAGAAATTAAGGAAAGAAATATGAAAAATAACACAATGAAGCCCTTTCATATCAATAATTACTATGTGTAAGTAATGCTGAATTGAAGCTCTTGCGAGCATGATAACATGAATGTCAACCTTGTGGTTATTAGCCCAATGCTTACCCCATAGCACAACCACAGCAATATGATATTCTAGCATTAGTCAAGATAAAATAAAATAGAAGTCAGAATGTTGTACAATGAGGTAATGATACAAGACTAACCTATGGAGAAACATGAATTCCTAATGGATATACAAAATAGTTTTCTCTAATTAAAAAAAACACTGATAGAACATCAGATAGAAAATAGTAATGCACATATATAGTTGGAGACTTCAATAGCAAATTCTACAGATTAAGTAGAACTATTAGAAAGTTAGCACAAGTATATTATGGGGTATGGAAGAACTGAACACCACACCAGCCAAAGGATCTAATGTACATTATGTAATGAAATATGTGGATTTTAAAATTTTCTACAAAATTATAAAAAAACTTTTATGAAACAAAAATAAATAAATGAATATATAATTAAAGTGAAGCTGTTGATTTTGGGCACATCATCGATCTAAATGTACACACTTGTGAAACTATTCATTCTGTGCCTTCTCTGAAAATTTGGGCTCTTTGATTTACAACATGTCAAAATGGCAATGGTCATCATTGAGGAACTCAAATTGTATTGCTTGTATGTGTTGTTTGGTGTTGAAAGTAAAAAGAACCCTAGAGAGGGAAAATAAGGGTGGGAAGGTGAACGAGGTCAGGTTTTCCAATGAAATTTTCATAGACCAATCTTCACCACCTTTGAAAAATGAGCGTGTATATTTTTGTGATGGAAAAAAAATGCTTGGCACAAATTCCCTGGCCTCTTGTTACAAATGCAGTTTTTTATTTCCGTAGAACTTCATAATAAAACCCTGTGATTCTCTGGGACCTTCAAGAAACTCTACCAATATTACTTTTTCAGAAAAACAACAAAAAAATCCATAAACTTATGAGCTAATTTTCTGCCTTGAATTTAACTACAGTTTCCCTGAGAAGCCACTGTTTTGAGGGGGTCTAACTTTTAAGGCACCTTAATGAGACGAAATGTGCTGTATCACTGAGAGAACTTGTCTGCGGCCCTCACAGTCACCGAGACGGGTCTGAGCACGTTGTGTTTGGAATAAGAACATGGATGTAGGAACTAGAACCCTGTAGCAATACTTTTCATCTTACCCTCAAGCAACAATCTTTCCACTGACAATGGAATACAAATATGTGTGTGTAGCCATGAAGAATTTGCCAGGATAAGATGTCATGACCCATAAAACAAATCAAAACCAATTTAAAGTCAGTGATGTCATATAGCGGACATGATCTTTCAATATAATGGCATAAAAATAGACCTAGTAAGAAAAGGGCATCAGGAAATATACTAGCACTACATAAATAGTAGATTTCCAAATAATATGTGTCAATGAAGAATCCTCAAAAATGCACAGACATAAATGAGAATGAAGAGAAAATTTCATCAAAAGGTGTGGGATACAATAAATGCAGAGTTGAGAAAATATTTTATCATATAATAATAAGTAGCTTGTATTTAAATGAATAAGAATGAATGCATGCAAGTGCACAAATGAGGACAAGTAAACAAAAAGCCCAAACCCACTGCCATCAAGTCAACTCCAAATGACAGCAACCTGATGTAAGGTTTCTGAGACGGCAACTCTTTAAGGAAACACAAACCTCCTCTTTCTAATCTTTCTCCTATGGCACCCTGGTAGGTTTGAGCCATCAGCTCTCAAATAGTAGTTACAACCCCTAGTTCTTATCTCTTTGAGGTTCTTTACCAGTTAAACAGGGGAGATAAAAATAAAGTGGATAAGGGGCGTAGATGTAGACCCAAATTTGACCTAGGATACCGGGCATCAAGCTTACATAAGGTATTTTATTTAAAGTTCTCTATCATCGTAAACTTATTGAATAAATGTTTTTAAATATAAGTGGGATTTTCTAAATTCTAAGTGAGAATGCGATGATGTGATTCTGTTGTGGAGAATGCAACTCAATGATATCCATGGAAAGAGAGGCTGGAGACGATATTATCAGAATCTTGAGAATCAGGCACTCACTGTGGAACAGATCATGAATTGCTCATAAGGTCAACTTGAACCCTCAGAACCTTAAAACAAGTTCACAAGATGTCAACAAAAGGGTTTACGTATATCTCACCTGAATTTAGAGACCACTTCAAGAACAAATTTGAAATATGAAACACTAATGACAAAAGACCAGATGAATTGTGGGAGAACACCCATGGTGTCATGGATAAGGAAAGTAAAATGTCATGAAGAAGCAAGAAAGAGACCAAAGCAGATGTCAGAAGGGACTCTGAAATGTATTCTTTTTGTTTTTAAGAATTTTATTGGGAGCTCCTAAAATTCCTATCATAATCCATACATACATCCAATCTGTCAAGCACATTCACATATCTGCCGCCATCATCACTCTCAAAAATTTTCTTTCTACTTGAGCCCTTGATATCAGCCCTTCATGTTTCCCCCTCCTTTTCCCTCCCCTTTCCCCCATGAAGCCCTGACAACCCATAAACTATTATTTTGTCACAACACACACTGTACAACATCTCCCTTCACTCACCTCTCCGCCATCCATCTCCCAAGGAGGAGGCCACATGTAGATCTCTGTAATGGGTTCCCCATGTCCACCCCACCTTCCCTCCAACCTCTAGGTATTGCCACTCTCACCACTGGTCCTGAAGGGATCATCTGTCCTGGATTCCCTGTGTTTCCATCTCCTATCTGTACCAATGTACATCCTCTGGTCTAACCAGATTTGTAAGGTAGATTGGGATCATGATGGGGGTGGGGGCAGGAAGCATTTAAGAACCAGAAGAAACTTGTATGTTTCATCGTTGATACCCTGCACCCTGACTGGCTCGTCTCTTTCCCACAACCCTTTAGTAAGGAGGTGTCCAGTTGCCTACAGATGGGATTTCGGTCTCCACTCTGCGCTCACCCTCATTTACAATGATACGATTTTTTTGTTCATCGATGCCTGACATCTGATCCCCTCGATACCTCGTGGTCACACGGCTGGTGTGCTTCTTCCATGTGGGCTTTGTTGCTTCTGAGCTAGATGCTGCTTGTTTATCATCAAGCCTTCAAGACCCCAGATGCTATATTTTTTTGATAGCCGGGCACCAACAGCTTTCTTCATCACATTTGCTATGCACACATTTGTCTTCAGTGATCATATTGGGAAGGTGGGCACCCACTGATATGATTTTTTGTTCTTTGATGCCCAATACCCGGTCCATTCTACACCTCTTGGTCACACAGACTGGTGTGCTTCTTCCATGTGGGCTTTGTTGCCTCTTCTGTGCTAGATGGCTGCCTGTTTACCTGAAAGCCTCCAAGACCCCAGATGCCATATCCCCTGATAGCTGGCACAATCTTTTTTTTCACCACATCTGCTTATGCACATATTTGTCTTCAGCCATTGTGTCGGGAAGGTGTGCTTCATGGAAGGCAATTTAATAAAACAAAGTGTTCCTGCATTGAGTGAGTACTTGAGTGGAGGTCTAATGTCCATCTGCTGCCTTAATACTAAACCTATAAATATATGCACGTAGATCTATTTCCCCATCATCCAATATAAATATATTTACATATGTACATTCCTGTATTTAGACCTCTATAAATATACTTTGTCTCCTAGTTCTTTCCTCTATTTCCTTTAACTTTCCTCTTGTCCCACTATCATGCTCAGCCTTCATTTGTGTTTCAGTAGTTTATCTCAGCTACATTTCCCTTGCAGAATCCCTACCAGGCCTTTCAAATCGTCCTTGCTTGCCACTAATTTTGGATTGCTTGTTGCTCCCTTGTCCCTGAGTTGGTCAACACCATCTCCTTTCCCCCCGCCTCTCCCTCTCCCTTGCCCCACCCCCAAACCATCCTCCAGACTGTTCATCCAGCCTATCTTGTCTAGACAGACCTGCATAGATAATAATATGCACAAAAAACAAGGCAAAGCAAGACAAAGTGACAAAACAGAACACAAGATTGACAACAAAAAAGAAAACCAATGACCTAGAGAAGAATAAATTAATTTTTAAAAATAAAAATTTAAACATTTTTAAAAAGAAAGAAAGACCTGTAAGTAGATCAAGGTCTGACTTTTTACCTCTAGGTCTAGGTGTGTCCTCCAGCCAAGTCAAATGGGGTGCCACCCTCTGGCCCTAAAGTCTATCCTTGTACTCCCTAGGGAGCTCCCTGCTCTGTTCCCCAACCCCGCCCCACCCATTGCTCTTTTGGCACGCCCTTAGTGTTTTGCCTCAGTGTCCCAAGTCAGACCGGGCCAGTGTTGTTCCCTGTAGGGCCATGGGTCAGCGAGAGACGTTATGTCTCATAGTGGGATCAGACATATGGTCCACTCTGTGCATTGGCTGTTTGGAGCGGGGATATCGTCCTCCAGGTCTGATGAGCCAGGTATGCTCCACTCTCTCTTCTTCCCCATTCATTTGCTCCCATGTGCTCTAATCAGACATGTCTCTCTCCCCTAGCTGCAGCTTCAGTGCCATCCTTTAAAGTAAATTCTTCTGTGAGGAGGGAAAGTTGTCCACATAGCTGGTATGGGGGCCCAGCCCTCAGGACCCTCCCTCGCCTGGCTTCCCTCTCCATGCTGGAATGTTGCATTCACACCCAGGAACACCAGATTTAGGTCTGGTCGCTTTTTCCCTGTGGAGACACAAACAATACCCTCCTCTTGGGTGGGTCAGTGCCCTATTCCCCTACCACACATCTCTCTCTCTTTTTTTTCCCTTTCCTTCCCCACCCTCCTTTTTAGTTGACTATCATTTTACCCCTGAATTTGGTCTGGCTTCTGCCATACTATCTGGACCTCATCCCTGGACTGTTTGTATTCTTAATGGCAGACAGAGAAGCTAAAGCACGTGGAAGAAATGATGAAACAACTTCTACTTGATATTAGCTTGCAAAAACAAGGTACTATAAAGAAACTCACAAAGAAGACCTATAATTTGAAAAACTCCTGGGAAAATATGATTGGTATTTCTAAAGCTAAATTATGGGAAGGAAAAAAATCAAACCTCAAGTTAAAACACGGTCTGCTTCCATAAAGATTACAATGTTAGGAACCCTTATGGGGCAATACTACTCAGCCCTATAAGGTCCTTATAAATCCATATGACTCCATAGCAAAGGATTTCAATGAATTATTCAGACTTTTATATCTTTAAACAATCTCAAATAAATATTACTGTGTTACATGAAGCTGTTGTTGGGTGCCATCAAGGGACTTCCCACCCATAGGGATGCAAGACAGGAGCAGCACTGTAGACGGAGGACAGGAGCAGCACTGTAGACGGAGGACAGGAGCAGCACTGTAGACGGAGGACAGGAGCAGCACTGTAGACGGAGGACAGGAGCAGCACTGCTAAGCCTGAGCCCTCCTCACTGCAACAATGAATTTCCTTGAGGGCCTTCCTCATTGTCAAAGCACCTCTACTTTACGCGAATGATGTGATCTTTTCAGGGACTGGGCTTGCCTGACAACATATCCGTGCTTCTCAGAAGCTCTCTGGTTATATGTCTTCTGAGAGAGATTTGTTTGTCCTTTAAGCAATCCATGGTGCTTTCAATGTTCTTCTCCAGCACCAAGTAGAGGGTTAAAACTTTAAATACAGCGCCCGTTATTTGCAAATATATATTAAAAATGTTTCTTCCAAAGTAAAAAAGAAGAAAAAAACCAAATGGATCGATAAAAGTATCCTTTGAAGATCATTAGGCATTAGAAAATATAAATTAAATCCTCATTTGTCACAAACACATAATTCTCAGAAGAGATATTTTAAAAAACAAGAATGTTGTGGTATAAACTTCCTTATATCTTCTTAGTAGAGTTCATGAATATGACATCATAAAACTCTCGAGAACCATCTTGTTATTATGTAGATTCTATTAATAACTTCAAACTTTTACCATTGGTCATTTCCTTTTCTCCCATTGACTTATTTCTCCCATTGTTAACCTCAAGTTAGCATTCTTTTTTATTTCTTTGGTTTCAGTGCCATTTCTTTTCCCATTTTAATGTCACCATTTTCATGAGTTTGTGTGTTATTGAAGGTCTCATCTTTAATTTTTCAGGAGCAATTGTTGCACACACAAGTATAAATAAAGTAGACTTAGAATAATTCAGGATCACAGTATATTCCTTTTTCTTCAAATTGTTTTTAATGCTTTTATATATTGTTACAAATAATAAATTAACATCATGTAATATTCAGAACTATTTTTTCAGTAAACCACTGAGCGACTGAGCCATCTTTTATTTTTTTAGGTGCTCAGTACTTATTTCCCCTGTTGCATCATTTAATAGATATGCACATCATTCAGACCAGAAGATGAAATATTTGATTCATCTCAAGACTGAAGCTCCATTTGAACAGGGCTTTATTTACATTAGCATTCCTAATTACTTAATGACCAATCAGATATGGTTCATTGCTGGTAAGTGTAGAAAGATGTTGTTTGAAGGATGTAGTTTAATTAGTATATTTCCTAAAAGCATGTCCCTCAAGACCATTGGATGTAATAATTATTTTATGTATTTAACTGTGAAATTCATATTTACTCAGCAGGCTAGAAAACAGGGTTTGTTGGTTTTTGTTTTTTTTTACGTTTTCAAAGCTGTTTAATAGAGCATAGTTAGATGTTTCAAGAAGCCTATATACTATTATCAAAGCAAGTTGTCCTTAAAATATGTAGTCATCATTCCAATCAAGTAGGTACATTAAAGAAATCACACCTACAGTACTAACATCATGGCGACAAAGCAGGAAAGGAGGAATAAGTGCATGGAGAAACTCATCGTAATTCCACCTTGGATAATGAAGATGTAGGAGGTTCGCAGTCTTCTAAATCACTGAGATTATTTAGATATTTTTTCTCTTGATTAATGATTTTGAAAATGACCTCATTTCAAGGGTAACTGGTGATTTCTATTTTTCCTCCTACTGTTTATTCATTAACGACAACCAAATTAGAAATGCTCTGCTTCCAGAAAACACAGTGTACAGAAAAACTAAATTCACAGCCAGGGTGAGGATGACAAGTCTTTCTCCTTCCAAGAGGGTCTTTGACTGTTATATTTTCCATAGATTCCCTCAATTTCTAAGAAACAATGTCTTTCAAGCATGGATGCATGTTTCCAGCGTGACAATTAATATGTTCTAGAATTGAGTTTGCAATGATTTCAACAAGTAATAACAGATTGTAAGGAGTCCTCGTGGCACAGAGGGTAGAATTGGTCCACTAACTGAAAGGTCAGCAGTTTGAAAATACCAGCCGCTCCTCAGTAGAAAGACGTTTTACTCTCATAAAGAGTGACAGTATCAGAAACTCACAAGGGCAGGTCTGCCCTGTCCTGTAAGGTTGCTATGAGACTGCACCAACTCAATGGCAGGGAGTTTGGTTTGAATTGGTGAGCAATAACTATTATATAAAACATCCTAGCATGCTTTCGTGAATTCATAAATCGCATATTGCTCACTTATGGTTTCGCTCAGAATGTGTGTGATTAACCCATTTACCCAAACAGACGTGTCCAGGCTACTTCACACAATTTGTATTTAAAAAATCAGTCAAGAACAATACCTACAATAGCAGTAACAACTTTAACAATAACATATGACAATAACTACAAGAATAATATATCAGAATAATTCAGCATTTTATGTTAAAATTTTTATTCTTTCTTATTACCTGAAAATGCTTATTCATATGATCCCTTCCTTAAACTAGTGCCTTTCCTATAGGGCACAGACAAAAGACTGTTTCCCACTGAAGTTGCTGATAGAAATGACAAGAATATTAACTATCAGTATTCTACAGAGCCCTGGTGGCACAACGGTGCACTGTAGCTGCTAAACTAAAGGTTAACACCAGCGTCACCAGAGGAAAAAGAACTACTCCCACGATATAACAGCTGAGAAGACTCTACGGGGTACTTCTATTCTGTCTTACAGGGTGGCTATGAATTAGAATCTACACCATGGCAAACAACAATTTTGATGTTTTCAATGATACTGTAGCTCATATTGTAAATATTACTTCTAAGCCTTATTTCCGCCACAAATTTTCGTAATAATTTTGTTAAATTTTTTTACTTTTATGTTCCACTGCATTAGCAATGATGAAGAAGCTAATGATTGCTATGTTATATATGAGGAAATTGACATACAATTTTCATGCCTGTTCCAAGATGATCTATAGCTAGAAAATGGTGCCTCCTACATTTAATAGACATATGTGTAGTTTTTAGGTGCAGTTCAGTCAATACTGACTCATAGTGACACTACATAAGAACACGTTACCAGATCTTGCGACATCCTTCGCTATTTGAACCCATTTTTTCAGCCTCTGTGTTAATCTATCTTGTCCACAGTCTTCCTCTGTTTTGTGCCCCTTCTATTTTCCAAAGCATGATGTCCTTCTCTGGTCTCTTCTGACAAGTCCAAAGTACATGAGATGAAGTCTCACCATCTTGGTCTATGAGAAACTTTCTGCCTATACTTCTGCCAAGAGAGATGTTTGGTCTTTTGGCAGCCCATGGTGCATTCAATATTCTTTGCCAACACCACAGTTCAAATGAATAGACTTTTCTTTGGTCTTTCTCATTCTGTGTCTAACATTCTCATTCCGTGTTTAACATTCACATGAGACAATTAAAAAGAGCATCTCTTGGGTCAGGTGCATCTTAATCCTCAGAAAATCACCCTTACTTGCAAACACTTCAAAGAGATCTTGTGCAGCAGATTTACCCAATGAAATCTTCTGATCTCTTGACTGCTCTTTCTATGAGCAGTCGGTCCAAGCAAGATGGGATTCTTGACATCCATCTTTTCTTCATTTATTGTAATGTTCCTTATGGGTCTATTTTGTGAGGAATGTAACATTTTCTTTGCATTGAGCCATCACCAATCCTGAAGGTTGCAATCCTTGATCTTCATCAGCAAGGGCTTCAAGTTGTTTTCACGTTTAGCAAGTAAGGCCGTGTCATCTGCATATTGAAGGTTGATAATAAATCTTTCAATACTGATGCCTCATTATTCATATACTCAAGTGTTTCTGATTATTTGCTCAGCATACCAATTGAAAAGTATAGTGAGAGGTTAAAACCCTGGTCAGGCCTTTCCTGATTTAAACCATGGAATATTCTCTTATTATCATCACACAACTACCGGTTGATGGTGTACAATTTCTGCATGAGGGTTATCAGGTGTCCTTGAATTTCCATTCTTCTGAAGGTTATCCATGCATTATTATAGTCCACACACTCATGCCTTTTCATAATTCATAAAACACAAGTAAACATCTTCCTAGTGTTTTCTGCTTTTAGCCAGGATCCATCTGACATCTGTAATGATATCCCTTGTTCTCCATCATTTTCTGATCTGATCGGAACCTCTTGAAGCTCCCTCTCAATTTAACGCTGCAATCGTTGTGTGATCAATAAAATTGTACTTGCATATGATATCATGTATGTGTCTATAGTTTGATAAATCTATTGGGCCATTTTCCTTTGGAGTACAAATAAGGAGCTCAACCAGATAGCTGCCCAAGCAGTTGACGATATACCTTGACAGAGACGAGGGAGGGCTTCAGTGCTTCACCGGCCTGTTGAAACATTTCCATCAGTGTTCCTTTAAATCTGGGACCCTTGCTTTTGGCTAATGCTTTCAGCACATCTTAAACTTCTTTCTTCAATATCATTGGTTCTTGCTCATATACTACATTTGGAATGGTTGAATGTGGATTAGTTTTCTTGGTACATTTACTCTCTAATCCTTCCATATTCTGTTGATGCTTCATGCATCACTCAATATGTTGTACATAAAACCTTTCAATTTTGGAGCAGGAGGCTTGAATGTAGCTCATTCAATTTAATATATGTTGAATGTGTCCTTCCTTCTGGTTTTCTAACTTGCTTCCAAGCTAAGAACAGACTATTAAGAAGGAATAGGTTGTCTACTTCAGAGGAAAGAGCCGCTGAAAATCTTATGAATAGTGTTCAAACACTGCCAGATACCCAGATACTGAAAAACTCATGAAAAGAAGCAGAACATTGTCAGAGATAGTGAAAAAGGTGACCCCTCAGGCTGGAAGTTACTCAAAATAAATATGAACTGAGCAAGAATTGTCTTTTCCAAGATGAATTGACCATCATAATGTGGATGTAGTAAATCCTGTTGGGGTAAAGAAAGTGTGGTAGTCTGGTTACCTTAGAGAAACAAATCCACGGAAACTCATATTTATAACAGAGAGTTTTATATAAAGGTTAAGTACAGATCAAGAAAACATCCCAACCCAGTGCTGCCCAAGCCCACAAGTCCAACATTAACCAATATGTCCAACACCAATCTACAAAGTCCTCCTCCATTTCACAAAGCACATGCAATGATGCCAACTATAGGAGGAAAGCCAAGTCAGTGAACATGTAAGCATCTCAGCGCTGGCAGGGGTCTCCACATGTGTACTCCAGCACCCAGGGCTGCATCAGGGTAGGTCCATGTGGCTTCTCCTTGGGGATGTCTTGCAGGAAGTGAGCCTTGTCAGCTGAAGCAGGAAACTGGCTAAATCAGCTGTACCCTGATCCGACCATCAGAAAGCAAGAACCATGAGAACTAGAAAGGCAAGGCTCACTGAGCCACTTATCTCTCTGCCCTTCAATTAACCCCACATGTGTTTATTGGCCAGGTTGGCACAATAAACTTTATATAAGAGAGGGATTTTCATTTGCTGATGGTGCATGACAAAATGAGAAGAAACAAATGCAAACATCAATTAATAATCAGGACTTGTATTTACAAAGTATGAATCGAGGAAAATTGAAAATTGTAATTAAAAATGAAATGTAATTTCCAAAATTAATGTATTTGCTGTTTTATTGCCATGGGGTATAGTCCAAATTATAGCAATCCCATCTGACAGTAAAGAACTGAGCTATGGGTTTCTTAGGCTATCATCTTTCCAAGAGCTGATTGTTATGCCTGTCTTCCACAGAACTGTTGGGCATGGTTTAACTTACAAGTGCTTACCCATTACTACACCAGTCTTTACAGTATCAGGAAAAAGTGAAGGCAATAATAAGGAAAAATTGAAATATCTCTAAACACTTCACATCCTGTTTGCTCTGCATCAAGCAATGCGTTTGGGTGGGTTCTTCCTCCCGCCTTACATTATCCTAGTATGAAGTCCAATTCTGGTGGTGCTATTCCCATCTTTCCACAGCTTTTCTCTGAGCATATATCAAGTCCTTCACCTTGGCGCCTTAGCATCCTGCCCATCTGTTAAACTCAAGCTTGGCTTACAGTTGTGAATGCTCTCTTTGTTGCCTAGCTGGAGACTGCATTTTCCTTCCTTCTTCAGCTTCCAGTCACTCACAGAGCTTCAGAGAGGAGTGTTATCATGTGTGGCAATATGGGGAATTATGCAAATATAAATAAGGATTTCATTTCTATACATTTGAATATATAGACAATTCTATGAAGCCTGGGTCACCATGAAGTATCATCTGTTAGAGAAAGGATCCAGATATTTGGGATCAGACAGAACAGCTCTTGTTTTCCAGCCAGCATTTACTATATGCAACATCCATTAAATTGTGCTAGGCCCACTATTCTCTCCTCCTCATTCCTTCCCTCTTCTGTTTGTTTGATTTTTATCACAAAACACAACCAAACAGGTTACTATGCAGGCCCACTCCAACTCTTGATGACCTCATGTGTTTCAGGCTTTCAATGGCTAAGTTAAAAGCAGTAACACTTAGACTGCCAGGTCGTTTTTTCTGCTGAGGTATCTCTGGGTAAACCTGAGCCAACTCCTTTTTGTTAGAAGCCAAGAGCATTAAATTTCATATATATATATATATATATATATATATATATATATATAAAGTTCTTGGGGTTGTTAGGTGCCTTTGAGTAGGTCCCAATTCATGAAGGCCCTGTTATACTAAAGAACAAACACTGCCAAGTCCTGTGCCATCCTCACAATGCTCCTATGTTTGAGCCCATTTATGCAGCCACTGTGTCAAAACTAAAGAAGTTTCCTCTCTTTCACTGTCCTACTACTTTACAAAGCATGATGTCCTTAACCAGAATCTGGCCTCCCCTATGTCCAAAGTACACAGGACTAAGTTTCACCATCCTTGTCTCTAAGGAGCTCTCTGGATTAACTTCTTTCAAGACACACTTGTGGGTTATTTTGGCACCCATGGTCCTGTGAATGTTCATCACCAGCACAATCATTCAGATGCTTCAATTCTTATTTGGTCTGTGTCAGTCTAGGTAGATTAGAGAAACAAATTCATAGACACTCATAAGTATGTAAGAAAGAGGTTTATATACATGAGCAATTGAGTATTGAGAAAATGTCCCAGCCCAGTCCAGATCAAGTCCATAAGTCCAATATTAGCCCATGTGTCCAATACCAATCTAAAAAGTCATTTTCAGACTCAGGGAATATATGCAATGATGCCAAATACAGGAGCATCACAGACCAGTGAGTTGGAAGTCTTGTGGATCCAGTGGCGGTGGAAGCATCTCCAGCTCCCAGGGTGTTATTGACCTTTAATCCATACTGAATCTTGTAATCCTTGAACTTCTTCAGCACATGCTTCAGGTCCTCTTCACTTTCAGCTGCATGGCTCTTTCATCTACATAACAAAGGTTGCGAATAAGCCTTCCTCCATTCCTGATGCCACTTGCTTCAAATAGTCCAACTTCTCTGATGGTTTGCTCAGCATACAGGTTGACTAAGTATGATGCGAGAATATAACCCTGTTTCATACCTTTCTTAATATTTTTAATTTTTAAAAATAATTTTATCGTGGGCTCATACAACTCCTTACAATCCATACACCCATCCATTGTGTCAAGCACATTTGTACATATGTTATCATCAGCATTCGCAAAGCATTTTCTTTCTACTTGAGCTCTTGGTATCAGGTCCAAAAATTTCCCCTCCCTTCCTGCCCCCCTCCTTCATGAACCCTTGATAATTTATACATTATTATTATTTTATCATGTCTAACGCTGTCTGATGTCTCCCGTCACCCACTTTTATGTTGTCCATCCCACAGGGAGGAGGTTATATGTAGATCATTGTGATTGGTTCCCCCTTTCTACTCCACCTTTGCCTTCCCCTCCTGGTATCAATACTCACATTATTGGTCCTAAGGGGTTTATCTGTTCTGGATTCCATCTGTTTCAAGTTCTTATCTGTACCACTGTGCATACTCTTGTCTAGCTGTATTTTCAAAGTAGAATTGGAATCATGATAATTGGGGGTGGGGGAGGGGAATTAAACATTAAAGAACTAGAGAAAAGTTGTATGTTTCATCGGTGCTTTACTGCACCCTGACTGGCTCGTCACCTCCCCGAAACCCTTATGTCAGGGGATGTCCAGTTGCCTACAGGTGGGCTTTCATTCTCCACTCTACATCCCCTTCATTCACAATGATATGCTTTTTTGTTCTTTGATGCCTGAGACCTGATACCATTGACACATCATAAACACACAGGCTGGTGTGCTTCTTTCATATGGGCTTTGTTGCTTCTGAGCTAGATGGCCACCTGTTTATCTTTATACCTTTAAGACCTCAGGAGCTATTTCTTTTGATAGCCGGACACCATCAGTTTTCTTCACCACATTTGTTTATGCACCCATTTTGTCTTCAACAAATATGTTGAGAAGGTGAGAATCATGAATGTCAGGTTATAGAACAAAGTGTTCTTGTGTTAAGGGAGTACTTGAGCTGTGGCTCAATGTCCATCTGCTACCTTAATACGAAACCTATATATACATGCACATAGATCTATTTCCCCATTGCCATAGATAAAATATATTCACATATGTACATGCCTGTACTTAGACCTCTAAAAATGCCCTTTGCCTCCTAGTTCCTTCCTCTATTTCCTTTTACTTTCCTCTTGTCCCACTATCATGTTCAGCTTTCACTTGGGTTTTAGTAATTCCTATCGGTTACATTGCCCTTGATCAATCCCTACCAAGCCTCCTACACCATCCTCGCCATCAATTTTGGATCACTTGCTGTTCCCTTGGCCCTGGGTTTGTTAACTCCCACTTCCTTTCCCCAGCCTCTCCCTCTCCCATGTCCCCCTGGAAACTTCGCTTCCATTATTTTCTCCTCGAAATTGTTTATCCTGCCTATCTTATCCAGATAGACCTCCAGAGATAATAATATGAACAAAAAACAAGACAGCATAAAACAAAGCAATGAAAAAAAAACAAAATGACACAAAAAAGAAAAGCCTGTAAGTAGTTCAGGATCAGTTTGTTGACTTTTAGGAGTGTTTTATGGTCAAATCTGATAGGGTGCCATGCCCTGGCCCTGAAGTCTATTTTTGGTATTCCCTCGGGACTTCATTGCTCTGCTTCCCTACACTACCTGTGGGACAAGCCAACTCATGGATCATGTCACTAGACCATCTGATGTATCCCTTCAACAACAGTTCTACTATTCATCCCCTCAAGGGTGAGTTATACATCAATCATTGATATCAGTTCCCCCTTCTTCCCCTCCCCTGCCTCCCTTCCCATATCCACACAGAAGCATTAATCCCATTACTATTTCTAAGGGGTTTACCTGTCCCGGATTCCATATGTCAAGAGCTCTTATCTGTACCAATGTACACACACCAGTCTAGCATGATTTGTGAGGTCAAATTGGGGCCATGATAGTGGGGGTGGGAAAGCTGCCCTGCTTCCTAGATGAGTTATCTCTTCTCTGAGGGAGTCTGATTATCAAGAAATGGGCTTTGGGTCTTCACTCTGACCCCTCTCCTTCACAACAGTTTGTTTGTTTTTGATCTTCTGACACCTGATCTCATCAGCACCTCATGATCATACAGGCTGGTATGCTTTTTCATGTGATCTTTGTTGCTCCCCTGCTAGATTGCCACTTGTTAAACCTCAAGCCTTTAAGATTCCAGATGGTATATCTTTTAATAGAAAGGCACTGTCACTCTTCCTCACCACATTTGTGTATGCACCCAGCTTATCTTCAGTGAATGTGTCGGAAAGGTGAGTATCACACAGTGCCACGTTATTGAAACAAAGTGCTCTTGTGTTGAAGGAAGACTTAAGTAGAAGCCTGTGTTAGGCAGGGTTCTCTAGAGAAACAAAACCAGGACATTTATGATTATATATATGGATAGATTTATACATCATGAAGGAATATAACAGCAAATTAGTCCGTACAACAGTACTGAGGGCTCAGTTCAGCTAACAGTTAATACACTGGAAGTACTTCAACTCATAAGGGCTGCAGGGTCCAAGGTCAAGGAAGCAGACAGCTGAGTCTTCCCTCAGGCAATGAAGGCAGAGTTCACTCACAGGAAGCAAACAGCAAGGTGGGTCATGAACAGTCAACAGCTCAGGAGCTTACCAAACCTGTCCCAGATGGGATATCAACTCAAGCAATGAAATACAACAGAATCCCCCAGCCTCTAGCTCATGCAATATACAAGCCAACAGCGGCAAAGCAGGTCTCAAGCTCTAGTAACATGATCCATGAGTTGGCTTGTCCCACAGATAGTGTAGCTCACAAGTTGAGGCAGAGAACTAGCAAAACAGCTGCTTGCTGATCTGATCACCAGAGAGCAAGAGAGTGAGGGTTGAGCCTTCCAATCAAAGTGTGACCTGATTAATCCCACATGTTCTTATTGGCCAGGTCGGCACAATACACCTACTATCGCAAGACCCAAGTCCATCAACTATTTTAGTGCTTAACCCTTTAAATATATATACATAGCCCAATACTCCAATCTTTATATATTAATATATTTACATATATACATGCTTATATTTATACCACTTTATATAGCTTTTACCTCATAGCACATTCTTCTATTTCCCTTTACTTTCCTCATGTCCCACTATAATTTTCACCCTTCATTTGGCTCTCAGTAATTACTTTTGGCAACATTACAATTGATCAAACACCACTAGGCATTCCACACCCACCTCACTGTTGATTTTAGATTCCTTGATGCTACCCTGCCCCTGAGTTAGTTGGCTTGCCGCTCCCACCCCCTGTCCCCCACTTTCTCCCCTCCCATGCCACCCCTACCCTCCTGGAACCATTGTTCCTATTGTTTTCCACTTGGGATAGTTTATTCTGCATATCTTATATAGATAGGCATATGCTGGATTTTTTTCAGTCTATGCACAGTTCCAGGACTATCTGTTGACCTTTGTGATTATCCATGAACCAGGTCAAATGAGGTGTCAAATACTGCCTCCCTTGTTGGAAGTCTATTTTCGGGATTCCTCAGGGATTTTGTGATTGTTTTTTCCATTGCTGACCTTATAGTCCCTTTGTGATTCACCCCACTGTGGACGGGTCTGACAGACACACTTCCCACACTGTATCCCCAGTGTTGTCCTTTGTAGCACCGTGGCCCAGTGAGGAGACGACAGGTCTTGAGTTGGGGCTGGCCCTATGGTCCTCTCGGTTCAGGTTCATTGCGCTCTGAGCAGACACATCACCCTTGAGAGGTGGACCTGGAGTTGATGGACCTGGATGAAGTCTTCTCTCTCTCTTTCTTTCTTAATTTGTTTTCATGTGGACAGGGCCACAAGATGTCTTTTCATGCAGATAAATATTATACCCTCACAGACAGCATTATATTCCAAGATAGATTTTGACATGGTCTTTTTGCTGATGAATGTGACACCATTCTAAATATTTCAATGAATGTAACTCCATTCCTCTTGAATCTGGCATTTTTTGGCATTTTACACCCTATGGTTTTCTTATTCAAAATTGCCGATACCAATCCATCTCAGCTCACTAACACCTATAATCTCAATCTTTATGCACTCCTACATTATTGACTACATGCAATTTTCCTGGATTCCTGTTTTCCACATTCTGAGTATTAATTGATGATTGCAGCTTTTTTATTCTCATTTTGTGGCGTGCTTTATCAGCAAATGACGGTTCCAAAGACTTTATCCATGTCATCATGGACACCTCTACTTCCTCCATCATAGTTTGTGTGCCTTATGACCCGAGGGGCACATTTTCAGGCATAACCTCTGACAATATTCTGCTGATATTCATGAGCATTTTAGTGTCTGACAATGTTTCCCTGTTATTCACAAGGTTTTCAGTGGTTACTTCCCCAGCAGTGGGCATCCAATTCTTTCTTTGTAGTCTGGTTTTAGCCTGGAAGCTCTGCTACAGCCTGTATACTTTGTATGTTCTACTGGTATTCGAAACACCATGCTATAGCTTCCAGCATCACAGTAACACACAAGCCAGCACAGCACGGGAAATTGATGGAAAATGGTGAAGGATTAAATTAGGATATATGTATATGACAGGGTACCCAAAAATAACTGGAAAAGTTCTGCTGGAAAAGGTCTTTCATAGTATACACTTTTCCCCAGTAGGCAACTGTGAGCAACTCACTCTGATTTAGTGCACGCCACGGCATCTTCTGGGAAGGTTACCTCTGGTCACAGTGAATTTCTTTTTTCTTCATAAAAGTGGTTTCACTCGAACCTCATCTTTTGTGATGGCCAGTTCAAGAGAACATCTTCTTACTGTGAAATTTTGTTTTCTGCTCAGGAAAATTGGTGCAGAAATTGTTGTGATATTGCACACAGCTTATGAGGACAGTGCTATTGGAAGACTCAAGTATACAAATTGTTTTCTTGTTTCAAAAAAGGTGAAAGGCCAATTGATGAAAAAAGCTGTTCTGGGGGTCCTTGAAGTTCCTGAACAGATGAAAATGATGACTTGTAGTATATTTGGAGTTCATATCACCAGATCAGACTGTAAATCAAACTGTTTAGATGTTCTGAAAAGATAGCAGAGCAGTGTGTGACCAAAGAGGCCTGATTTGGGTGAGATGGCGAACTGGTTTTACCACTATGACAATGTACCTGTTCACACAGCCATCTCTTTGGCCAAAAACATCATGCCTCTCTTGATCCCCACACCTTACTCATCTGAACTCACTCTGTGAGACTTCTTTTTGTTTCTTAGAATGAAGAGGGACATGGAGAAGATAGCAGTTTAATAATGTAGAAGAGGTGAAGAAAAAAAATAAAGGAAGTACTTTCAGATCCAAACAGAGGAGTTTGGAAATTATTTCAAAGTATGGAATCGCAGATTTGTATTAATTGTAAAGGAGAGTACTTTGAAGATGATAAGGCTTTTTTGTCAAAAAAAAATTAAAGACATAGCTTTCAAAAATTCCATTTTGGAGGTGTGCCCCTTATAAATTCATAAATTAATGCAGCTTCAAAAAGTTTGTATAAGAATTTCATTATCTTATAACTCTATATATCCACAAGCTTTTGAATTTCACTTTCGTGTGTGTATCAAAGAGAGAGAATAACTTCACACCTTAAACTGACCGCTATATTAAATGACATTTGGCAAAATGTTCTGAGTGAAAAAAGAGGAGGACTCTTCACCGGGTTTACATTGAAGTCAACAAACCAATAACTGCATAAAAAGGACCAAATAGGAAAGGGCAACATCTGCAACAGTAATAACATTACCAACAGTAATATCAACAATCAACATTTTCTGAATAGTCATTATGTAGTATGCATTCTTCTAAGAATTCCACGTGGGTTGAGATATGTAACCCATGGATCTGGGTTCTAACTACTCAGTTAGGAATCTGAATCCACCAGCTACTCTGTGTGTGTGTGTGTGTGTGTGTGTGTGTGTGTGTGTGTGTTTGGGGGGGTGGGGGTGGTTTCCTACTTCCACAAAGTATTACAGTCTTTGACACTATAGGATAGATTAATATCTCATTTGTGAAAACATGTTTCCACAAAGGAGTAGCAGGGTTGTGTTATAATGAAGAAAGTTCATCAGTAGTTTACTCCTCACTTTGATTTCTTTTTTACTTTTCTTCTTTTGATTTGTTTGGTTTGGGTAGCAGGATATCACATAAAATAAATTCATTAATATCTCCAAATTTGCTTCTTCCAAGGAAAAGTATAAAATATTCTCCATTGTGGTTAAACATTATTTCTACTAATAGTGTATGATACTTTTATATTTCTATTAACATATGACCAACCTCTAGGATATTTGTCAAACCTACTGTACTATAATTGGCATATTACTAGATACTTAAGCTACAAGCTTTGTTCAGATGTACCTATTTTTTTCTTAATTTTCTTGCAAGTTTGAATTTTTCATTCTTCAAGGTTGCGTTTAGTCATTATTCCTCCTGAAAAGACTCTAGTGAGTTTCCAGTGTACTGGGATATGTGCTTTTTAAATTGTCCATCCACTTGTATTTTTTGCTCCTTTTCATGTGGTCTGACTAGGGTTATGGCTGAAGGTCAGAAAATAGAAAAAAAAGTATTTTTCAATACATCATTCTAAACATATATGAAATAACATGATTTATTCCTAATAAAGCAAATCTATCTAGGCAGCATTTGTTTGATTTTTCCATTATAGTTGCCCTTTCTCCCTTTCACACAATCTACTCTGTAAGCAGAACACCAAAGACAACACCAACTCCACCACTTTGAGAAGGAAGCGTTTCTATAATGTGTGTTTTTTTCTCAGCACAAGAGATTTATTGTCATTTCTTAATGTGTTGATTCAATAATTTAGTTCTGTTAATTTCGACCTAGTGATACAACCATACTTTATAGTTGAGCTTATAATTCAGTGATATGCTACTTTGTAGCTCACATGATTCTATGTTTGGTCAATGGGAACTCCTTTAGATTAGTGCTTATGTTACTTCTAGAATTCTCCCCATTCTTTTCTTTCACTTTAACACTGTTTAACAAATGATTTTTTAAAAAAAGGAAAATAAAAAACTGTTTAACAATTTAATGACATAACTCAAATATCATGTAATTCAATAATTGAAGCATATTTAATAGAGTTGTGTAATCATCACCACAATCAGTATTAGAATATTTTCTTATTTTTTGAACACATTATTCTTTGCTTCCCATTTCCTCTCAATTTTCCCTGCATTAATCTTGAGAAACTATTGATGTAATTACACTAGAGTTCATATAAAGAAAAACATCAAACATTCAGTAATAAAAACATACAAAAGATATGTTTAAGTTAAAAACCACAAAATGAAACAGAGAAAATCATCAAATGCAAAGAAATCAGATGCAAATAAAAACTAGACAAAAAAAGTAAAGGAGTGAAGAGACAGAAGACAAGTGCTAAGGTGTTAAATTGCATCTGCGTTAAGCCAGCTTCCAATAAACTCTGAGAGTAATTCAGGCTATTCATATCCCTGGTCATTGTTCAAAGGGGATTCCTGGAGTCTCAATCCATGTGGACCCCCTGCAAAGGGATTTGAGCTTTCGCTGTTATCCACAGCCTTCTGAAATTTGGGCACTCAGAACTTAAGCTCAAATGCTACTCCATCCTCCATTCTTATATTTTATTATTTATAGCTGTTGTATCACACAAACTCTTCCATGTGGACTACTTGTTTTAAAACAAATTTCCAGACCCTGTATGTTATTTTTCCTGATAGCCTGGGACCATATTATTTCGCTACCATGCTGTGCTATTTCCAAATCTATTACCTTTGGGTAATGGTCATCTGCTTCTTCTTCTACTAGGTCATTTAAGTCTTAAGTCCTTAGGAGCATTTCAGTCCCTTTAATCTGCTATAGGTATGTTTAAAATTAGAAAACCTAGAATAAATGGATGAATTCTGGGAAAAATAAAAATTATAAAAACAACCAGGAGAATAAATGATAAATCTGAGAAGATTTATACCAAATAAAGATATTGGATCAGTATTGGACCCTCCTGCCCAGAGGAAAAATACAAAACAGGGCCAGATGTGAATTCTGCAATGTTTCACCCACTCCCTTTCTCTGCCTCTGAACTTTAATTGCCATTAAGGTTTACTGGGCATATTTGTAGGAGTGTTTTTTAATATGAGGTGACCATTAAATATAGGAGGGGCTGATAGTGTTCTCCCTCGTCGCCTTACCAGAAGAAACTAATCCTAGCTGAGGTGAGGCCTTCTTGAAGAGGCTCATAAGATGTAAACTAAGATGGGTGTGGATCATGAGCATTAGACAGAACTACCTCCTTGCTTGAGACACCAGATTAGAGGATTTCATGACCACTGAGTGAAAGCCTGCCTTTGAATCAGTGTTCATCCTCATAGTATTGACCTCACGCAATATTTATTCTTTCATGATAGACTAAATTTGTTCAGTATAAGGACATCTTCCCAGGCTTCTTAGCTGGCAACCGCATTCCCTGGGGTACCTCTATTTCTCTTTTTTGAGCACATGTATTTTGGCCCCTTAGGGTGTTCCAGGAGTTTATATTTTTGTTTCCCTTCTTGAAAATGAACTATTTCTGCAAAGAATCTAGTATGAGTGGAATCAAGATACTGGAATGTTGTTGCCTCTTGTTACTCTCGGCAGAAAGAGCAAGGATATGTGCAAATTAGCTCATGCATGCACACAGATTCGTGTTTGTATTTAATTTGCTGTATTGCATTAAACTGGGTGAGAGTTCATACTGATGACTTTGGCTCTAAATCAAGATCACTTGACTTTTGTTAGCCTCTTTTTACATATCCATTACCTCGCTCTGGAAAGGGGGGCAATATTGCCACCAGATACCAACCACGGGAATATCTCCGCAGCAAATGCCAGAGAGGCCCCAACACGGGAATCTTGCACTCCCAGAAAGCCAGAAAAGTGACATAAAAGTTAGGTACACCAAACTTTTCTTTTCCTTTAAAAGCAGAGATCAGCAACGATGATGGATTGTTTCTGACTCCCATTCACCCTTAATCAGCAGCCAAGCCACTGCAGTGCACTCCTCCTCCCTCCTCACAAGGAAATTCTTCTCAGAGCCTGTTTCAACTCACCCAGCCACGCCCCACCAATGGCTGGCTCCTAGGAGCCCTGAGTAGGTAGCAGGACAGGTGGGCAGCTATGTACAGATGTCCTCCCTACCCAAGCAATGCTTTCCCCAGTTCAAAGGATTTTTTCTTTACTCTCTACATCTTCAGGGCCAATCCTATCATGCACATCTCCCTCACCTGTGTGGCAGAAACATCACATGCCAAACCCACCAAATTAATAGGAATCCCCACCCAAAATTCAGGTTTATTATTTTTTCCTTTTGGGTTTTTATATTGTTCTATTTAAATGTAAGCTAATTCCATTATTACTCTTACATCCTCTTTCGGCCCAGCCTCATCCCCCTGAGGATATACATGCCTCCTAGGCAGACATGCAAATCATACCCATCAAAATCAGTATAATATCTATTTTTAAGCCAGACATTTCCCCCCTGACTCTTGAGGGCCCAGACCCAGGCAAGTTTGGGCTGCCATAGCAACAGAACTCTCTATCCACTCTTAAGCTAAGCCACTGACTTACTCCTTCTATTTGCTACAAATGTAAATTACTCTATCTTCTTTCCTCTTCCTCTCCTTACTTTATCCTTCATTCTTTCTTTTCTTGTTCTTTCTCTTTTCTTTAATACTACTACACTCTAGGTAGATAGATATGGATATTTATTTATAAATAATTTTCTTCTTAAGTACAATTCTCTCCTACCTCACTCACTTTCTTTTTCTGTTCTTTCTCTTCCTCACTTAGTGAAATATATTCTCACATTATCTATTAAGTCATATTACCCTTCTTAACACAGATTTTTCTCATTATATGTACAAACCTTGTGGCCTCTCCAGGTGGCCTCATGCTTTTAGACCTGTTAGTTTTATTTTCAGGAGCCCTGGTGGCATAGTGGTTATATGTTGGGTTCCTAACCATAAAGTCAGCAGTTCAAAACCACCAGTTCCTCCTCAGAAGAAACACAGCTTTTTACTTCAGTAAAACCTTACAGTCTCAGATATCACCAGGGGGCAGTTCCAGCCTGTCCTAACGGGTCATTATGAGTCAGAATCTGATTCTCAGGCACTGAGTGACTTTTATTTTATTCTGTCTTCTTCCCTCCACCCTCTTCAATTAACCATCTTGCTCTCTTTTATTCATTTCCCCACATATATTTTCCAACTGCTGTTAGACGGCTCTCACATAAGACAAAAGCGTCAATTACCCCTACACAGCCAGCAGCCCACTCTCCTGTAAGATGCACAATCATGATGTGGAAATAGCAAGCAAACACATACATCCAAAGAATCAAGAAAGACAAATCCAAGCAGCCAAAAATCACCCATGCACAAACTGCTGACTTTACTCTGAGGAATATTCTCTAGAATTCGGAAGAATGGGGTTCAGGTCCTTTTAAGAAATGTGTGGTACACTCATGAGAACAAGATAAATAATTGAAAAACTAAAAACCTTGCATCAGAAAAAGAGCCCTGGTGGTATAGTGGTTCCGTGTTGGGCTGCAATCCAAAGGGTTGGTAGTTCTAAACCACCAACAGCTCAACAGGAGAAAGACTGGACTCTCCATTCCCATAAACAGTTACCTTCTAGGAAATCCACAGGGGTCACTCTGAGTCAGCACTGACTAGATGGCAGCGAGTTTTAAATAAAAAATAACAATACAGACAAACATCATCCAGATACCAATATGATGAAAACAGCATTTAAAACAACACAGAATGAGGACAAAAAATACACCAATAAAACAACATACACACACACATGCACACATAAAGTGAACACAACCACAGCAAAATGACAGCAATAGACCTACATATATCAATAATGACAATGAATACCAGATTGTCAATGAATTAAATGCTACAATCAAAACATAGAGAGTAGCAGACAGAATTAGAAAACATGATCCATCTACATGGTGGATTCAAATTGTTATTGTTGGATACCATGCAGTTGTCTCTCACCCACAGCCACCCTTTACATGTTAGAAGGAAACACGGCATGGTCTGCACCAGTCTGAAACTGGTTCCTATCCCTGAGTCCATTCCTGTCGCCATAGTGTCAATGCATCTCTTCGAGTATCTTTCTCTCCTTTATTGGCCCCCCCACTTTAGTAAACACAACAGAGTCTTATCTCTCCTGACAACATATGCAAAGTATGTAAGATTAAGAATTGCCATCGTCACCACACAGGAGCACTCTGGCCTTATTTCTTCCAAGACAAATCAGTGTTTCCTTTTAGCAGATCATGTTATATATCTTCAGCGCCACAATTCAAAGGCACCAAGTTTTCTTTGTTTTTCCTTATTCAATATCTACCTTTTCCTTTCTCTTTCCTGTACTATTCTTTCATATTTTGCTACTATTATTCTTGTTTATCTGTACATAGAGATCTGGTTAATATATTTTTATAATTCTGGTCTTTCTTTTAATGAATTGTTTAGTTTTTCCTTCTCTGGGAATACGTCTCCCTCATATTTGAGGAATAATTTTTCTGGGTATAGGACTCTGGGTTGTCACTTTTTATTTCAAAGGTATATATATATATATATACACCGTATACACCATATATCTTCATTATCTTTATGTTTGCATAATTTCTTCTGAGAAGTCCAAGCATAAACTTACAAGTTTTCCTTAAAAGTGACTCTTGTTTATTTTCCCCTTAGTGTCCTCAGAAGCCTGCCACTTTCCTTGACTTTGAAGAGTTTGATCACGTTGTGCTTCGATGGTTTTCTACTTGAGTCTATCCTTTTTTGTGGTTCCCTCAGTTCCGTGAATAGTCATTTTCTCCTCCTTTGTGCTGTTGGGGACATTTTCTTCCATGAAGCCTTGTGCTATTTTCTCTGTAGACAGTCTTGTTTCCTCTTGCTCCGGGCCCTAGATATGCTGTTTTCCTTGAGAGTGTCTCGCATGATTTTCAGGCTCCCCCGGTTTCCTAGGGGTGTTTTGTGACTATTTCTCTCCGTGGCTCTAGTCAGAGTGATTGTTGTGGCGCTCACTGATTTGATTTCCCTTTCTATCATCAGATCTTTTGCCACGTGGCCTCATTCAATGATCTAATTTTTATTTTCTGAACTTCTTTTTACATTGCCTCATAATGCACACTGAGGCTATCCTTGTTGATCTTCATCAGAAAGGGCTTTAAGTCCTATTCACGGCTAGCAGGCAAGGTTGTGTCATCTGCATATTACGTGTTTTTAATAAGCCTTCCTCCAATCCTGACACCACATTCTTCATCATATAAGGCAGCTTCTCTGAAGATTTGCTCAGCATGCAGACTGAACAAATATGGTGAGTGGATACAACTCAAAAGCACACCTTTCCTGATTTCAAACCATGCCGTGTTCCCTTGTTCTGTTCTCACAGCTGTCTCTTGACCCATGTACAAGTTCCACAGGAGTGCATTGAAGTGTTCTGAAATTCCTTTTCTTCTCAAGGGTCCCATAGTTCATTATGGTCCACACACTTGAATGCTTTTGCATAGTCAATACAAAACAAGTAAACATCTTTCTTGTGTTCTCTGCTTTGAGACAAGATCCATTTGATATCAGCAATGATATCCCTCAATGCACATCCTCTTCAGAATATGACCTGAATTTCTGGTAGTTCCCTGTCAATATAATGCTGTAATTATTATTGGATACTCTTTAAAAAACTTCACTTGCATGAAATATCAATAATAATATTTTATAGTTTGAGCACTCTGTAGCTCACTTTTCTTTGGTGTGGGCACAAATATGGCTCTCTTCCAGTTAACTGAGTAGCTAGCCTCCAATTTCCTGACATCCAGAGTTAGTGCTTCCAGTGTTCATCAGCATGTATGAAGCATTTCAGTTGGTACTCCACCAACCCCTGGAGCATTATTTTTGGTGAATGCCTTCAGTGCAGCTTGAATTTCCTCCTACAGCACCGTTCGTTCTTGTTCATGTGTATCCTGAAATGGGGGGATGTTGGCTAGTTATTTGTGGTACAGTGACTCTATGTATTCTTTACATCTTCTTTTGATACTTCCTGCGTAATTCAATATTTTGGCCATAGAATCTTTCAAGATTGCAACTCAAGGCTTGAATTTTTTTCTTTATTTCTTTCAATTTCAGATATGCTGAGCATATTCTCTTGGGTTTTTCTAATTATAGGTCTTTACACACATCTTTGTAATATTTGGGGTTGTCTTCTTGCGCCGCCCTTGGAATTTTCTGTTCAGCTCTTTTCCTTCATCCTTTCTTCAATTTGCCTTCACTATTCTATCATGAAGAGCAAGTTTTGTAGCCTCATCTGACATCCACTTTAATCTTTTCTTTCTTTTTAATGACCTCTTGCTTTCTTCATGAATGATCTTAATATCCTTCTAACAGTCATTAGGTCTTCAGTTGTTAATGTTCCATGTTTCAAATCTGTTGTTGAAATGCTCTTTAAATTCAGGTGGGAGAGACTTAAGGTTGTATTTTGGTTGTCATGGACTTTTAAAATTTTTCTTCAGTTTTATAAACTTAAAAGCCCTGATGGTATAGTGGTTATGTGTTGGGCTACAATCCACAGTGTTAGCAGTTCGAAACCACCTGCAGCTCTTTGGGAGAAAGACTTGACTTTTTACTCTTGTAAAGAGGTACAGTCTAGGAAACCCATAGTAGGTGGCTATGAGTCAGCAATGATTTCATAGCAGTGAGTTTGGTGTGGCTTTGGGTTTAATGCTGAACTTCCATGTGAGCAATTGACAATCTGTCCCACACTCTGACCCTGCTCTGGGTGTAGCTGTTCATAATGGGATTCTCCATTGTGTCTTCCCACAGAGACAGTAAAGTTTATTTCTGTGTATTCCATTTGGGACTTTTCATGTGTATTGTCTTCTTTTCTGTTGTTTAAAAGAGTAGTTGCTATGAATAAGTCATTGGTTTTATCTAATTTTAGCATGCAATCCCCAGCCTCATTTCTATCACCAAGACCGCGTGTTCCTTTCTCTTTGTTTCCAACTTTCACATTCCAATAGAAAATAATTACCAATGTATTTGATTGAATGACCGATTTCAGACACGTTTCTGCATTTGTGAGTGAATAATATTTAACATCTGGCCTTATTCTCAGCCCTCACTCTTTATGTAAATAAGATTCAGTCACTTTTAATCTTTATAAGTCAGTAATTCATGCAATTTGGTCTACAAACCTGGCCTATACATGTTTGATTTCCTTTTAGCAAAGTGTTTACATTCTATATCATTGACTAAATTATTGATAGTATCAATAGAATTATTTTAGGTCTGTAGGATAATTCATGATGTTCGCTCAGCAAATTGTAATTAAGCCTCTCTGGTGAATCCCTCCTCTGGATTTAGATTTTTATGATTTACACTGTTTTCTTCAAAGAATCATGTCTTTATATCATTCAGTTTCGCTACTATTTTCTTGTGTTCATCTCATTGACTTCCGCTCCTACCTTTATGGTTTCCTCCTTCTTCTTTTTTTCTCCCAGGTTCTAGATTGAAGTTTATTTTGTCGATTTGAAACATTCCTCAGTTGTGATGTATGGACTTAATAATATTTTAATCTCTGTAAAACTTTAGAGCCATAGTGAGATTTCTTTCCATAACATTCTTAAATTTTTTGCTTTACTAACTGTTTCAGGTCTATGTTCTTTCTGGGTTGGTTCGAGGACAATGCCTTTCTATACCTCATTTTTCTTCAGCAGCTCTGGAAATTTATTGTAATTCCTTGGCTTTTAGACATACTCTCACATAAATTCTGCTTTCTGTCTGTGTCCCTGTGTCTCTGTACTTTCAGTTGAAAGGCATTATTAGAAGGCATTAATTTAGGATTTACCCTAGTTCTATATGTTTTCGTTAATATAAAAACAACAAAAAGAAATGCAAGAAAAGATACAAGGATCGAATTTCAGCGTATCTGTTTTTGGAGGGAGTGTGGCACAGAAGTCAATCTGTAACACAAGGCAGATCAAATTCTCATTTTTCAGTTCTCAAACTAATAAATAAAAAACATCGACATTAGGGAAACAACAAGCTCCATGGGTAATTTGAAAAATGAACATGTAATTGGTAGTCTGATTTTTTAAATAAATAGCATTATAAAAATTATCCTCATCAACAACGCAATATTTGGCTTCAACCTTAGGAAGCTTATAAAATATATGAGATACATTTCAGACTTATGATCCTGATTAAATGAAAATATTTTAATCAGATTTTTTAAATATCTGATAAAATGAAACATTAATACAACAGGGAAGGCATACAGTTAAAAAAAAAGTCAGTAGCTTTAATCATGGTTTTCCTATGACTAAATGATTATTCATAATTTTTCTGTATATGCCATAATGAAAGAATACTTGTCAAGTACAAAAAAAAGAGCAACAATTAGCCCAGGTTTGGGTCAAGGTCACTGGTGAGACAGTTAAGAATTAATGTATGCGAACGCGTCAAGAAGTCACTGGTTGAGCCACATAATGCTTATGTCTTTAAAATCAGCACAATATGAGATAAGTAGGTAAAACAATTGTTCTCTAATGAAGAGGTCAAACCAAACCAACCAAACAAACAAATCAAAAAGCCCCAGTGGCAGCCAGCTTATTCTGATCCGCAATGCCTCAGTCTTGGGTCTCTGCGTCTGCATGTCATTATCAGAGCACACGGCCTCATCCTTTCTCCATCCAGCAGCTGCTGAATTTGAGTCGCCAGCCATGAGGTTAGTAGTCTGATGCTTAACTCGCCTAGATACAATGGGTTTTGTTACACCAGGAGACAGACTCTGAGAAGAAAAGGACAGAGAATGTGACCTACTTTATTTTTTGAAATATGTCTATGAGTTAGACCAGGCTCTTATTTCTCTTCACAGAAGTAGAGAAGTTAGATCACCTGAGCTAGTATACTCAAACACGGCAGATTGAGTTATATCTATCAATGAAAAAATGCTTGATGTTTTATATTTGATAAACTCTTCTCGTCACCTGTGATTTTCTTTGCAAAGATTATCCTTTCTATTTGTACTTGTCATACACAATCCTCTTTTGAAAATATCTGTTACTTCCTTAAGACAGTTTTAGTATTAAAATATGTATTTACTATGGATTTTCTCTTTACCTTTCATTTTGGTATTGAAATTACATTTTAAACCTAGCACCATTTTTTCCTGTCCTTTCAGATTTCTCTTACAAGACTTTAGGCTTCTGGGAGAGATAATGTCTTCATGTATTTGTATTCATAATAGCTCTTAACATGATGGTCAATAGAGAGAAAATTAATATTTTTGGTTAAATAAATAATTATTTGGGAGATTGATAATACATGTAATAAAATAGTCAAGCTTTCTGTATCATGCTGGTTTATATGTTAACACCAGCACTATTTGCCCTTAAAATAACAAATTTGAGGCCACATAATGTGAAATATGTGAGAGATAATATTGAAGTAATCTTAATGTGCCTCTTCTATGTTTCTTTTTCTTTCTTTTTAACATGACATGAGAGCAGGATAATTACACAAGGTTCAGGCATATTTTTTTTAGAAGAATGGAAGGTAATTTCAAAATACTTATAAAACGTCTCATTTTCAAGTCTATTAGTCTAAGTGGCTTCTATCCATGCAGCCAAGTATATTAAAAAGAAAGTTGAAGATTTAAGCCAACAATTTTTGCTATTTCAGATAATCTATCAGAGAAATTTTCCCCCAAAATACCTGTCCTATTTTCTTATTTCAGCACTCGATTTTCAATGTTTCCGCTCTCATCCTATATCAACTTTAATCATCTAGTGTTGTGTTAAACTACACTTTAATACAGTGTTGCGACCCTTTCATACAGTTTCTCATGTTGTGGTGACCCCCTGAACCATAAAATTATTTTCGTTGCTACTTCATAACTGTAATTTTGTTACTGTTATGAATCAGGTGACTCCTGTGAAAGAGTTGTTCAACCCCAAAGGGGTCGCGAACCCCAGGTTGAGAACCGCTATGTTAGGCATTCGTTTGTGATCTGCAATGTCTGTAGTTCAAAGCCACCAGTTACCCTGTGGAAGAAAGATGAGGTAGTCTACTCCATAAGATGTACAGTCTTGAAAACCCTAAGGAGCAGTTCTATTCCATTTGACTCACTACGAGCTGGAATCAACTATGTGCATCTGGTTTAACATCCAACATTTGGTTCTTTTGACTTGAGCTATCAATCCACTGTATTGCCTGTTGATCATGGGGGCCACAGTGTCAGTCTGCCATTGTATCTTCTTGCATTCATTCACTTCTGCAGTAGAAGCTTACTGCCTGACCTAATGACCTTTGGCTCTTTGGACCTTGCAGCTAGCTGAATTTGAGGATCCCCAGCCTGACACCTAACTCATGTCCATAGAATTGTCATACCTCTGTAGATGTCTGTCATTTGCCTGATATAAACTTCTATAGATATACATAGAGAAACTTCATTGGTTTATTTTATTAGAGAACTCAGCTTACCATATTTGGTAATGAAAGTGGTTCTCAAAAACAAAATTATAAGGATGCGTTTTCTAAATTGTTTCTAAAGTCTAATTAGCTTCAAATGCAATAAATAACTCTGCCATTATTACTACCAAAGCTACATCCATTAGCAAAGAGGGCACTGCTAATCTATGGAATGAGGTTTTACTAGTAATAATAAGAACATCACTGCCAGTAGGCCAAGTATTGGTGAGAAGCAAAACTCCACACAATCTGGTGTTTGTTACAGTTCTGTGAGTTTTCAGGATGAGATTCAGGGAAACTGGTTGTGGTACTTTTTACACTAGAGAGAATGACAAAGGAAAGAGATGAGCCAAAGATTTGGAGTCCCAGCTCAAGTGCCACATAAAACACCTCAGAGTTTGCCCTTGTGGCCTGAAAGCTCCTGTAGTGACAGAATTGATGTTAACAAAAAATAAAACCAGTGTCTTATCATCAGAGTAGCTTAATTAAAACACCAACTGTGTATTTCTATACTTCAATGACATCTGAAGTTAATGTGACAGCATTGATTAATTAGGGGGGTTAATTACAGAGTCTAAAATATTTTTTCAATATATATAATGAATAAATATGATGAATGGATACCACCCTGATGCACACCTTAACTCTCTTAGAGTCTATATATTTCCATTTCTTCTCTTTACACCAGCTAATTTATGCTTCCTTATTTCAAGTTTGCAAATTCTTTCTTCTCTTTGTTTATATCTGCTATGATATGAACACCTCCCTAGTGAATTTTCATTCTGAAAATTTTATTCTTTCACCGTACTTATTCAGTCTCTATGCTGAGCAAATAATCAAAGAAGCCATGATGAGGTGGATTCACATGGGGATTGGAAGGTTTATTAATCACCGCCACTATGCAGTTGGCACAACCTTGCTTGCTGAAAGTGAGGAGGATTTGAATCAGTTGCTGATGAAGACCAAGGATTACAAACTTCAGTATGGATTAAAATTCAATGCAAAGAAAACAAAAATCCTCACATCTGGACCAATCGATAACACTATGACATATGGAGAAAGATTGAAATTCTCAATAATTCCATCTTGCATGGATCCAAACACAACCAAAGTGTGTGCAAGCAGCAGTCAAGAGATCAAAAGTCACATTGCATTGGATAAATTTGCTGCGCAAGACCTCTTTAATGTGTTGAAAAGCTAGGATGTTACTTTGGGAACTAAGGTGCGCCTGACACAAACCATGGTATTTTCAATGGCCTCATGTGCATGGAAAGTTGGACATTGCATGCGAAGATCAAAGAAAACGTGTTGCATTTGAGCTATCATGTTGGTGAGGGATACAAACTACCATGGCCTGCCAACAGAACAATGGGGTCTGTCTGGAAAGAAGTACAGCCAGAATGCTCCCTTAGAGGCAAAGATGGTGAGAGTGCGTCCCACATACTTTGAATATGTTATCAGGAGAGACCAGTCCCTGGAAAAGGACAGCATGCTTGGTGAAGTGGAGGGGCAGCAAAAAAAAAAAAATGAGGAAGGTCCTTGACGAGATGGCCTGACACAGTGCCAGTCACAATGGGTTGAAGCAAGCAAGGGCTGCGAGGAGGTGCAGGTGTGAGCAGTGTTCTGTTCTGTTGTACATGGGGTCTGTCTGAATGAGACCATCTGCAAAAACTCTCCTTATTTCTTAATTGATCATCTGTTCCATTCATCTCCTGGTTTCCATTAAGTATTTCACCTGGCTTTCCTTTAGTTCCTTGGCTATCTTTTAAGAAATTACCAAAGTATTTGTCTGGTATGTATAATGTCTAACTTCCTCAGGGACGTTCTGTTGGTTTTATTTTTCTTCTGAATGTGTCATAGTTTCCACTTCCTATATATGTTTAATATATATTTTATGACTGTTCAAAATGCAACATTCTTATATCATAATGTCATCATTCTGGAAATCATATTCTTATTCCTTACTTAGGTTTGCTATTATTTTTGTTGAGGCGTGCTCTTGTCTGCTTATTCTGTGACTTTTTCAAACTAATTTTGCAAAGAATGTATTTCCTGTATGTGAAATCTTTTTAAAAATATTTTAGCAGTCAGTTGGTGTCCTGAAAGATATTTTTGTAATGAAGTAGGGTCAAACAATAATAACAATACAAAAAATGTATCATAGGTTTTTTGGAAAATTGACTCTTAGCCAGGCAGTACTTTAGGGAGTGCTTACCTAGGCTACCTACAACTCAGCCTTACTCTTTACCTCCTTGTGAAAAGCGCGGCTGGGCACGTTGTAGAACTTTGCTGTGCTGGGTACAAACCAAACAGCATGGCCATTTGGCTCTATCTTCCCAGACATAGAAACTCTCAAAGTTGAAGAACTCTCCATGGCTATTTCCTCCTCTACACTTCAGTGTTCTCTTCTACAGAATAAATCCAAGGTAACCTCTATGTTGTCACTCAGGTAAAATCCAGCCACTTCAAAATAAAGAAACACAATTTTCTGAGAACCAAGTCTATATTGACCCTTGGCACCAATCTCTTGAATCAGAACACAGAACATTTTCCCCAAGGCTATCAATGTTCTTCCAATGGGGATGTTTGAAGGATATGAAAAAATATAACATGCTCTTATCAAAATTAACTTTTTAAATTGAACTCCCCAGGTTGTTGGAAATAATTAATTATATTTCAGATCTATTAAAAATTGATTATGTCACTTTTAATCATATTAATAGTTAATTCAGTAGAGGAAGTGATTATTTGATTATCCAACTTTGACATTTTCTTAATGACATTGACTTCTTATTCATTTGTACAATGATGCTCTGTAGATCGCAGTGTGCAGGTTGTCTTTTATTATGATTATTTAATAGTATTGTATGTGATCTAATATTATTTTTAACTATGTATTTATTGGAATGATGAATGATTCCAATAAATATCATTCAAAAATTAATTATACATAATTCAATTGGAATTATTGATTACTAAAGAAATGTCATTGATATTTTGCCATTGGTTTTCTATCCCACAATTTTGCTGTAATTACACATTAGTTATAATAGCTTTTTAGTTATTACTAAGGATTTATACCTACAAAATCATGCCACCTGCACATAGAAAATTTGCTATGTTTTCTTTCCAATCCACATGCATTTTAAATTTTATTTCTTTATTCTTTGGTTAGTGTGCCAGTTCAATATTGAATGTTGGAAAGTGTTGGAAACAAATATTTAATTTGTTGTTGGTTATGTGGGAAAACACCCAATGTTTACCATTAAGTATAGCACCATCTATGGGTTTTTTTATAGAAGCATCTATCAAATTGAGTGGTCAATTTTTATATCTAGCTTGTTAAGTGATTATATCACTAATTCCAGTTTCTTTGATCGAATGGCTGTATGTATCAATTGTGATGATCATGTTATCTTAAAACTATTATTCTATCAATACAGTATATATAGAAATTAATTTTGAAATGTTAAGCCCCAATTTTATTTCTGGATAAATCTAACTTGACTAAAATGTATATTGATTTTAAGGTGCTTTTTTGTCTAGACTTTTCCTAATGGGAATTCATAAATTATAAACTGAATCTCTTTGCTTGCTATCAGTTAACTTAGATTTTCTAAGTCTTCTTGTATAAGATTTACTATATTAATTTTTTTAGGAATCTTACCATTTTACATAAGAATTTTCGTTCATTGGTGTAATTATTCATTATCTCCCACTATAGTTTTTTTCTGTAAGGCCTATATTGATGTGCCACTTTCTTTCCTAATTTTATTTGAGTTTTCTCCTCATTGGCTTGCAGTTTGATAATAATAAAAAAAACCCAAACTCCGAAGTGATCATTTACTTTCAAATAAATGAATTTGCTATTTTATTTCTCTCTGATTTTAAAATCGTTTATTTTGTTTATTCTAATTTTACTCTTTTTACACTGTGGTAAAATATTGTGCTATGCTTTTATCATTTGCTTAAAATGTACAATTTCATTATAAATTTTAGATTTTTTTATGTTATAGACACTAAAATCTATAAATTTGCCTATAAAAACTGCTTTGGCTGAGTAAAAGCTGTAGTGGTGTGTTACACTTTCATTTTTACTCATTTAAAATTGCATTCTAACATACCTATGATTTCTTTTTAATCTATTTTTAAGAGATTAATAATAAAGTGTGTTAATTTCCCAAATATCTTTCTCCTAAGACTTTCTATTTTAATTTCATTGTGATTAGAGAACATACCTTTATTATTTCAATTAGGGTACATACCTTTAAGATTTAAAGGTATACTATACATTTTTGAAACTCGTTTTATGGTTTAACATATGTTATTCTAGCGAATGTGTATTATTTATATAAAAATATGGTGTTTCCTACTGCTTAGTATAGTGTTATAAAGATATATTTTAGGTCCAGAGAGTTTAAAAGGAGTTCTGGTGGCATAGTGGTTATGCATTTGGCTGCAGTCTGCATGGTCAGCAGTTCAAAACCACCAGCTTCTCCTTGGGAGAAAAATGAGGTTTTCTACTCCCTGAAAAAGGTAGAGTCTCAGAAGCTCACAGAAGTAGCTCTATCCTGTTCTATAGGGTCACCATGACTTGGCATTAACATACACACATACATGCATACATATATAAACATGCCCTAACTATCTATGAGTGTATGTGTGTGTATATATGCATATATATATATGGTTATCAGCCCAAAATACAACCCACTATGCCACTACCTATATATTAACCATTTCCATTGACAGAGGAAGCCTTGAAAAGCACTGTAGATTTATGAAATGCTCTATACTGAGATTGTCACAAGGCCTGGAAACCTTATTCTGTGATGCCTCAAATAAATGAATTCAAGCTGGGCATAAAATGAATCTTACTCTTTCTAGTGACTAATTCTTTTAAGAAAAAAAATAGAAAAAATAACAAAATAAAAATAAACACAGTAATTTAGTTGTAAATAAATTAAAAAGCAGTCTGTAATCACTTGTTTATATAAATATTTTCATATTATCATTTTTAAGGGTGTGAAGGGGAGAAGAAATTGACAAGGTTCATGCCTTTAGGAGCTGCTAGTAATGTTGTAATGTTTATATTTCTAGTAACTTGTTAAAATAAAAAGAGACATATAACTGATGCTTATACCTCAGAATATCCCAGAAAATTGTGAGAATGACCTGATTTTCTAGTTTTAAGTCAGCAACTTTAAATAAGAACATTAGGAGAAAATAAAAACCCTACATGCTAATTACTAATTCTCAAAAGCTTATCATTGTACTTTAGAAAAACTATCAATGAATAAAAGAAGACAATATATTCTAAAGTGTTCAAGAGAATTAATAATAATGTATTGTCTTTCTCCAAAGGAACTTGAGAAAATAATTTGTAGAATGTCAAGAACCGCCTCAGGATTACATAAAACTATGTGCTGTGTGAAAGACAATGGTAGCAGATTCTGCTAGGAATGTCTGAGTTTGTGGTACAGCGGTAACAGGTTGGCCTGCTAGCCTTTAGGTCAGCAGTTTGGGAACTACTGGCCACATGATGGGAGAAAGAAGAAGCTTTCTATTCCCCAAACAGTTGCAGGCTCAGAAACCCACAGGAGTGGTTGTACTTTGCCCTATAGGGTCCCTATGAGACAGAATCAACTGAATGGCAGTGAATTTGGTTTTTATCATTTTAGAATTTCACCAAGACCTTAATGAATTGTTTTGAATAGGGCTGAGAATAATTTTTTGTTAGAATGTTACTCAGAAGAGTTAAGGACTTAAGAACCATGTAACAGTTTACCATCATCATGAAGATGCTATACTTACATCTGTTTATACTAGACCAATCTTTAAGTTTTCACAATATAAATTAAAACTACATTTGAGTTCTTTTAGTATTTATATCTTGATGATTTTTACTGAGCAAAATACATAAGTACTAATGAGGTAGATTCTTCACATACTCCTTTCAATTCAGCCTTTGTAGCTATATCAGTCTTTTATCTCACGTACATTTATACCAACTATAAAATTGCATCTTTCCTTGTTTCTTTCCATGAGATAACAAAGAAAGCGAAAAAGTGTACAATTACTTGTTCAGAAATCCCTTGTTCTTCCTTAAACCTTCAGTAATGATAATAATGAATTTTACAAGGAAATAATACTAATATTTTAATTGAACTAATACATTTGCACCCCAAACCAAATCTACTGTGATTGGATCACTTCTGTCTCATAAACACCCTATATAGGATTTCCAGGCTGGACATTTTTACAGGAGCACAACTCATGGTTACATCCATAAGACCATCAATAAAAAGTGATAGCAATTCCATAATGATAGATCTTTTTCATGCATAACCTAGCACAAGAATCAGATAATGCTCTTATTATAGAATCAAGTAACATAAACCAAATAAGTCAACCTTCAGCAACATGCATATATATTTATTAATCATCTTGATATCCATATGAATTTGAAAGTGTAGATATTAGACTGATGGTTTGGTATCTTAGCAAAGTATTACTTAGGCAAAACATTAAAACTTCTTTCCACAAAATAGTCATGTTTGGTTATATTTTTTCATATCTAAATGGCACCACAAAATAACATTAAAATAATACCTTTTCTGCTATATGAGACAGATCTGTAAACATCCATTGGTATCTTACCAACAGCCTCCAAATGTCTTCAGATTGTTGACTAGGGCAGCTTTATTTCGTCAGCCTTCCCTTTCAATTTGGCAATAATATAGACAGCTCACCTGCAGATGTTTAAATGAGAGGCAGGGTGTGGAAATGTATTTAGAAAAATATATTTTAGAACTAGTCTTATTGGGGACCCTTCCTATAATATCCTTATGCTACCATCATCGAAGCGAACAAATATTGACCATGCCTTACTGACTGCAGAGCAGTGGTGCACTAGCTTGCTTACTACCATTTGCATACTGCTAGACAAAGTTTTCAATATTTAAGGATTTCCCTCGAAATTTTATAGTATTGTTTCTGAGATGAAAAGGATTGACTTTAAAAGTGCTTGATAATTACTGAATCTATAAAATTAAAAAAAAATTTCATTAATTTAAATATCATTGAAACATATAATCTTGTATTTCACACCTATCTTGAAGCAGATATAATCTAACATTGGCTTGATTTATTTAAGCTTGTATCTGGAAGGACTTGTTTAAATACAGTTAAATGAATACATTATTCAAATTATTATGGTTAATATTAAGTAAAAATAAACTTTTATTAAAGCAAATTAATTAATTATTTCAGTACGTATATTGGAGAGACCATAATCTGTGGAAAGGTCATTACAAAAACTGATTCCCAGGCAGCATTCCAGACTTACATAGTCAGAGTCATGTATTGAAGTCCTAGGAAACTCACTTTCATTATGTTCCTCAGCTAATTATGATCTCAGCCATGTTCAGTATAAAACTGTGTAAAATCCCCAATGACCTTTGAAAGGAAATATAAATGATGGGGTTCTTTTGGTGTTCAAAGGAGTAACTTTTTAAGAAGGTCACAAATGCTTCCCATGAATTGCAACTTTTACATTGTCAAGGGGAATAAAGGGGGGGATATATTTAAAATGTAATAATTGGTAATTAAAACACTCCATTACTGATTATAAAATACATGAAATATTATTCTAAGCACTACCCAACGTAAAATGAAAAAGCCTCCATAATGCTTAAAATCACCATTTTATAACTATTTTCAAATCCTACAGGAAAATATGTGAAGATGAAAGAAAAAATTTTTAAAAAGAAAAATATTTCTGTAGCTGAAGAACATAGCACATACCAAATGGGATTATGAGAAAATTAGAAAGACTTCATTGATAAAGATACAAAAAAAGCCTTGGGGACATAACCAGAGATATAAACAAAATAGAATCAGAGAAAAAATATGGGGAAGATATAAATTGATCCTCCATAAATTTTGTAATAATATTTTATGTTTGACATATGCCTAATTGCAATGATAAAAATAAGAGTGTAGAAAAACCTCTCAGTAAATAATATTTATAATGGCTCACAGTTTATTAATAAGTAATAAATACATAGAGGCAGGAGAAGCATTAACTCAGAGAATTTGCAAAACACAATAGATGTGTGTGTGCATACATGCAAACATGCTAAGGCACTTAGTAAATATAAAATACCTGGAAACCATTGATCAAAAACATTCAATCAGCTAGCATTGAATGGAGAGTGGGGTGGTAGGATAAGACACATTATAAGCTTAGGGATGCAAGGAATGGAAAGTGTTGAAGATTATTTGTCAGAAGAACATGTGAAGACTTCTTCAAAATGATAAACAAGTCAAATCTATCATTTATTTATATAGTGAAATGAAGGCAAAGCAATGTGAGGAAACATAAGTTGAAATAAGTTATGGCCCGAAGATACTCAATTGAGGAAATACTTAATTAAATAACCAATATTTAAATAAAAAGGTAAAGTATTTTCCTTACTTTAAATTTTAAATTATTATTATTTAATGTAAAAATAGATGTATGTTTAAAATGATATGATGGAGGACAAAGAGGTGAAAAAAATGAAACCCCAAACCAAGCCAGTTGTTGCTGAGCTACCTTTGATTCATGCAGTGCAGAGTAGAACCTCTCCATTGGGTTTTCAACCACTGTGGTCTCTTGGGAAGAGGCCCTTGTCCTTTCTTGCAAGATACCTCTAGGTGTGCCTGGAATTGACAGTGTTGCCTAAACTTGACTTTTTACACTTCTGAGAACTACATTAAAAAATACTGAAGGAAAAAAAAAAACAACAAAAAACAGAGTTGTATTTAGATGCTTATAAGAGAAGTAAATATTAAAATAAGGGTTTCTCCACAAGAAGTTACAAAAATAAAAATAAACCAATGAAAATAGAAGGGGGGGGTGAGAGGGGGAAGATGGCCGACAGGGACACCCGCATACTCTGAGAGCTCCTCCAAACAAAGCGGGATTGGCGACCAGGTAGCTGAATAGTAAGAGTCTGGTGAGTGAAATATCCCCCTGGGACAGCACCCCAGTCCTACCCCACGTATTTGTCCGGAGCAGGGGTCTAGGTGAAAGAGGACCGGACTAGTGGGACATCTCTGGCCACTAAGCTGCCGTGAGCTCACTGGCGACCGGCTTAGGCTCCATCCCCAAACCCGACGCCAGCCCAGAGCCGCTTGCCTGCCCTGCCTACTCCAGCGGCCCACTCCCCACTCCCCACTCGCGGATCTCCACTGGGAGAGAAGCTTTCCTCTCCCGCAGTTCCCCTCTCCCCGCAGGGCAGCGATCTGCCCTCGGGCCCACGTCCCTCCCTCCATTCATCCAAGCTCAGGGGAGCGGACCCGCGGGTTGTCTGGCGACCCCCACGGGGGATCATCCACCCGCACCGCTGCCGCGGACCTCTCCACCTGCCCTCCGTGCGCTGGCCTCCCACCCCCGCCCGCCCCCGCCAGCCCCTGGCAGCCTAGCGCCAGCTCCACTCCTGGCGGGGACCCTGCGCTGAGCACTTCCCGCCAACAGGAGCCATAGCTCAACCCGCGCCTGTCCCGGACCCTGAGCTTCCGCGGAGCGCCGCGCCCCGCGCTGTTGAGTCTGCCCACCAAGGGCTCCCCCCCCTGCGCAAGGCACAAGAGTAGGTGCCCTCCCCAGGGTGCTGCGGGGACCCTGGCGGCCGCGACTCTGAGCCTGAGCAGAGGAAGGGCGCCATTGCCCCCTGCGGTTTCGCGCCAAGCCTCCTTTGCCGGCGCCATTACCCCCTGCGGTTTCGCGCCAAAAGGGCGGAGAGCGAACACCATTGTTCCCTGCAGTGTCCCGCAGCTGCCTGCGCAGCTATCCAAGGGGCCTCCCCGCGCCCGCTCACAGCCCGGGCAGATCAAACACTCCACCTGCAGTGGAGCCTGGGTCTCGGCTTTGCAGTCCCTGAGGAGCCGTCAGTGAGCTCCAGCCAGCTCTCACCACCTGGGGCCCTGTTGGGTCCCCAGTGCCAGCCCTAAGCCTGCCGCAGCCCGCCCCAGCCACCCCAGGAGACGGCACAGTGGCCTGAGCCTCCACACAATAAGGTTACTCCTGTCTCCCAGAAGCATGGGGCCTATTAAAGGATCAAGGAAAAATCAACAGACCACATCACTCCCAACAAAAAAATCAGAAAAACGAGGCACTTTAACAGACCTAACGTCACTCATAGAAGAAACAGATATAGATCAGCCACAAAAGGAAATCTTCAGAACTCTGCTTGCAGTAATACAGGAGCTAAGAGAAGCAAACCAAAATAAGGATGCAACGATAGAAGGGATGAAATGCACAATAGAGGGGATGAAGTCCACAATAGAGGGGATGAATACTATCCACCAAAAGGAACTGCAGAAACTAACAGAGGAGGTAGCAGAGGCCACACAAAAGGTCACAGAAGCTATATCTAGGCTTGAGGAGGCTGAGAACCGTATCAGTGAACTCGAGGACGCTCAAACCAAACGAAGCAAGCGAGAAAAACAATCAGATAGGAAAATTAAAGAAACAGAAGACAGCCTGAGATCAATGACAGATGCTATGAAGAGGAATAATATTCGAATAATCGGTCTACCGGAACACAACATAACACACAAATCGACCGCCAAGATAGCAAAGGAATTCCTGGAAGAAAATTTCCCCAACCTAACAAAGGAGAATCCGACTCTCATACAGGAAGCAGAGAGGACGCCGGCTAAGCTAAACACCAAGAAGAACACGCCAAGGCATATAATTGTAAAATTATCCAACTTAGAGGAAAAAGAGAAAATTCTACGAGCATCAAGAGAAAGGAAGACAGTCACATACAAAGGAGCGCTGGTAAGGATATGCTCAGACTTATCAGCTGAAACCATGAAGAGGAGGAGAGAATGGAGCAACATCTTCCAAAAACTGAAAGATGAAAATGCCTCCCCCAGAATCCTATACCCTGCCAAGTTATCCATTAAGATAGAGGGTAAGATAAGGGTCTTCCAGGACAAGGAAGAACTCAAAAAATATACTGCAAGTCACCCGACCCTGCAGAACATACTGGCTGACTCACTATGGCCAGAAGATCAAGCTCCAACTAGAACCACCAGGAGACCACCATATAGCCCATCTCCATCTAGAAGCCAACATGCCAGCAACACGTACCAGGACAACACGGTCTCAGATGGAAAAGAGGACAGGATAGAAACCCTCCACTCAAACGCAGTACACTGATATGAAGGAAGATAGGCAAAGACCCAGAACACAAAACAGAATATGGCAACCATGAAGCCAGAGATTGTAATAATCACTTTGAATACAAATGGGCTCAATTCATATGTTAAAAGAAAGAGGCTGGAGGATTGGATTAGAAAACATAACCCATCAATCTGCTGCCTGCAAGAGACACACCTTAAGCAAGCAGACAAGCATATGCTGAGAATAAAGGGCTGGCAGAAAGTTTACCAAGCAAATGGTAACTCCAAGAAGGCAGGAGTGGCTATCTTAATCTCCGACAAAATGGATCTCAAGATCCAAAACATAAAAAGAGACAAAGAGGGACATTACATAATGCTCAAAGGCTCAGTAAACCAGGAAGCAATAAGCATACTGAATATTTACGCACCTAATAATGGTGCGGCAAATTTCGTCAAACAAACTATTAAAAAAATGACAGAAGAAATCACAGAAACAACAATAATAGTGGGGGACTTCAACACTCCACTATCAGAGAAAGACAGGTCACAGGGAAAGAAGCTCAGCAAAGAGGCCAGAGAGCTAAACAATGTAATTAGGCAACAGGGCCTGATAGACATCTATAGAGCCTTTCATCCAAAAGCAAAAGGTTTCACATTCTTCTCCAATCCACACGGATCTTTCTCAAGAATAGATCACATGCTGGGGCACAAGGCCAGCCTGAGTAAATTCAAACACATAGATATTATCCAGACGTCTTTCTCAGACCACCATGCCATAAAGCTGGAGATTAATAGAAGGGCACCCAGAAAAGCAAGGGCCACCAATTGGAGAATAAACAACGATCTCCTGCGACATGAATGGGTTAAGGTCCAGATCAGAGAGGATATCAGGAAATTTCTAGAAACTAATGAGAACAAGCATACAACATATCAAAACTTATGGGACACTGCAAAGGCAGTTATCAGAGGTAGCTTGATATCACTGAATGCATACATGAAAAAAGAAGAAAGGCGTATGACAGATATGTTAACACAAAACCTCCAACAACTAGAACAGAGTCAACAGAACTACCCCTCCAATAGCAAGAGAAAAGAAATAATAAAAATCAGGGCGGAGTTAAACCAGTGGGAAGACAAAAGAACAATGCAAAGGATTAACGCAACTAGAAGCTGGTTTTATGAACGAATTAATAAAATTGACACTCCCCTGGCAAAGCTTACCAAAGATAGAAAGGAACAATCATCAATAGCCAGGATGAGGGATGAATCGGGGGCAATAACAACAGACCCCAATGAGATAAAAAGGATAATCACAAAGTACTATGAAGGTTTGTATTCTAATGAATTCAGAAACCTGGAAGACATGGATAAATATTTAGAAAAACAATCTATCCCTAGATTATCTGAGACAGAGATCAAGAACCTCAACAAACCCATAGCGAAGGAAGAAATAGAGAGTGTCATCAAAAACCTACCAAGGAAAAAGGCCCCAGGGCCAGATGGCTACACAGCAGAATTTTACCAAACATTCAGGGAAGAGCTGACACCGATCCTCCACAAAGTATTCCATAACATAGAAAAGAACGGCAAGCTCCCAAACTCATTTTACGAAGCCAGCATTACTTTGATACCCAAACAGGGAAAAGACCCCACAAGTGTAGAGAATTATAGACCAATATCTCTAATGAACATAGATGCAAAAATCCTTAACAAAATATTGGCCAATAGAATACAAAGGAACATCAAACATATCATTCACCACGACCAAGTAGGATTCATCCCAGCAATGCAGGGATGGTTTAACATCCGAAAATCCATCAATATCATACACCACATCGAGAAGAAAAAGGATAAAAACCATATGATAATATCCATAGATGCAGAAAAAGCATTTGTCAACATCCAGCACCCATTCCTAATCAAAACACTCATGAAGATAGGATTGGAAGGTAAGTTCCTCAAGCTCATACAAGCTATCTATGAAAGACCAACAGCCAACATCATAGTCAATGGAGAAAAGACAAGAACAATACCACTGAAAAAGGGTACAAGACAAGGATGCCCCCTGTCCGCTCTTCTATTCAATATCGTTTTGGAGGTTCTGGCTAACAACATAAGACAGCGGAAGGACATCAAAGGGATCCAGTTGGGAGAGGAGGAGGTGAAACTATCGTTATTTGCAGATGACATGATCCTATACATTGAAGACCCCCAAAACTCCACAGTTGGAATACTTACAGCAATAGAGGAATACGGAAGAGTAGCAGGATACAAGATCAATAAACAGAAGTCGGTAGGGTTTCTATACACATCGGACAGGGCCATGGAAGAGGCGATTAAGAGGGAAGTACCCTTCACAGTAGCCAAGAACAAACTGAAATACCTAGGAATATACTTAACAAAAAATACTAAAGACCTATATAAGCATAATTATAAAACCCTATTACAGGAAACCAAAAGTGACCTTCACAAATGGATGAAGCTCCCCTGCTCATGGTTAGGTAGGCTGAACATAGTAAAGATGACAGTTCTTCCTAAAGCACTCTACAAGTTCAATGCTATACCAATCCAATTACCATCAACCTTCTTCAAAGAATTGGAAAAACTGACCACCAACTTCATATGGAGAGGGAAGAAACCCAGAATTAGCAGAGAACTCCTCAAGAAGAAGGACACAATTGGAGGACTCGCCCTACCTGATTTTAATGCCTACTACATAGCTACAGTGGTCAAAACAGCATGGTACTGGCACAATGATAGACACTCAGACCAGTGGAAAAGAATAGAAAGCCCAGGAGTAAAATCATCAGCATATAGACAACTGATCTTCGACAAGGGTCCCAAAAACGTCAAGTGGGAAGCAGATGCCCTCTTCAATAAGTGGTGCTGGAAACAATGGATATCCACATGTAGAAAGTTGAAACAAGACGTCTACCTCACCCCATGCACAAGAATACACTCAAGGTGGATCACAGATCTAGAAGTCAAACCCCAAACCATCAGGACCATTAAGGAGGGAATCGGGACTAATCTCAGAGCACTGGCCCAGGGAGCACATAGGCTCACTGCAACAGGGAAGGGGACACACACAGGTGATCTGGAAATCGACAAATGGGATCTAATAAGAATAAAACACCTGTGCACCTCGAAAAACTTTGCCAAGAGGGTGACAAGGCAACCCACAGACTGGGAGAAGATTTTTAGTAATGACACGTCAGACAAAGGGCTCATTACTAAAATCTACAACACCATCATGACCTGCAAAAAGAGGAAAACAGTTAACCCCCTAAGGAAGTGGGCAAAAGAAATGAGAAGAACTTTCACTAGAGAGGAGATCAATATGGCCAATAAATATATGAGAAAGTGCTCGAAGTCCCTTGCCATAAGAGAAATGCAAATCAAAACAACCATGAGATACCACCTAACACCCCTCAGGCTAGCTCAGATCAGTAAATCAGAGAGCAACAAGTGTTGGAGGGGCTGTGGTGAAATAGGAACCCTCCTCCACTGCTGGTGGTCGTGCAGATTTGTACAGACACTGTGGAAAGCAATCTGGCGATACCTAAAGAAAATGGAAATTGATCTACCTTACGACCCAGCCATCCCTCTACTGGGCATATACCCGGTTGAAGCAGCAAATAAAACACGACCAGTCATATGCGCTCCAATGTTTATTGCGGCACAATTCACAATAGCAAAGACTTGGAAACAGCCTAAGTTTCCATCGATAGACGAGTGGATTAGCAAACTTTGGCACATACACACAATGGAGTATTATGCAGCACTAAAAAGCACCGATGAGCACATGAAACACGTTATTTCATGGGAAGAGCTGGAAGGAATTATGTTAAGCGAGGTAAGCCAGACCCAAAGGGACAGGTACAACATGAGTCCCCTGAGGTAAGTACAATCAGCATGACAGAAATGGGGCATTAATCCACCCAAGGGGAGGGTATGGTTTATATCTCCACAGGGAAAGTGGGACCAGACTTCAACCCAGTGTCGCAAGGTGTGAATGCAATATCCCGGCGTGGAGGACGGAACCGGTGGAGAGGTCTGGGAGGCTGGCCCCAGCACCATAAATTAAGTGGATTCCTGCCCCTCCCCCGAAAAGAACTTGTTCCAAAGGACGACATTGACCCTGCAGCTATGGGAGATGGACATATTTGATCAGAGCACACGGGAGCAGATGAAGGGGCAGGAGGAGAGAGTGGAGCACAGCCTGGCCCACCAGGCCGTGATGATGATGTTCCTGAGTAGAGCAGCCAGTCCACAGAGAGAACAACATGGCTGGCCCTACTATGAGACATGATGCCCCTCAGTGACTAAGGGCGATACAGGGGACAGCACCGGAGACACAGTGTGGGAATTGCACCTGACCTGATCCCACCACACCGAGGCAAATCACTGGGGGAGTGCAGCGGAACAGCAAGGGAATGGAGTGGCAAGGTCCCCAGGGAATGCTGAAAGTGGACTTTGGGGCCAGGGCGTGGTGCCCCAACAGACTGGACTGGAAAACGCTCCTAAGGGCCAGCAAAGATCCCTGAACTAACTACAAGCTTTTCTCTTGTGAACTGTTTTGTTCTGTTCTTTTTCAGTGGTTTGTTTTGGTTGTTTTGTTGTCTGGTTGTATACTGTTGCTTTGTGTTCCTCTGTCTAGTTTTCGTGCATGTTAGTGACTCCACAGGTCTGTCTGAATAGGACAGGCTGGATGAACTATCTGGATGAAAAACAACAGGACCGACAGTTCCGGGGGGGGCTTGGGGTGGGGGGTAGGGGGGGTAAGGAAGTGGTGTTAACAAACCCAGGGACAAGGGAAAAACATGGGACCCCAAAGGGTAGAGAAGGGGGAGTGGCAGGCCTGATGGGAAATGATCAAGGGTAAGGTTGCTTAGAGAAGAGGTATACTCTAGCCCAGGTGGCGATGAAGCATGGTAGTAGGGCAGGAGGAAAGTCAAGGGAGATGGAGGAAAGAGCTAGGAGTCAAAGGGCATTCATGGAGGTCTAGACAAAGACATGTACATGCAAATATATATAGGAGGTTGGGGAAATAGATCTTTGTGTCGATATTTATAGGTCAAGTATTAAGGTGGCAGAAGGACCTTGGGCCTCTACTCAAACACTCCCTCTATGCATGAATACCTTCTTTTATTAAATTGGAACTCTATGATGCTCACTCTCCCGACACAACGGCTGGAGCCAAAGTGGGTGAACAAGTAAATGTGGTGAAGAAAGCTGATGGTGCCCGGCTATCAAAAGAGATAGTGACTGGGGTCTTAAAGGCTTGAAGATAAACAAGCGGCCATCTAGCTCAGAAGCAACAAAGTCCACATGGAAGAACACACCAGCCTGTGTGATCGAGTGGTCCCAAAGGGATCAGTTACCCGGCATCAAAGAACAAAAAATCATACCATAGACTACACACCTCCATGATAGGATCGCTGAAGACAAATGGGTGCACAAGCAAATGTGGTGAAGAAAGCTGATGGTGCCCGGCTATCAAAAGAGATAGTGTCTGGGGTCTTAAAGGCTTGAAGGTGAACAAGCGGCCATCTCGCTCAGAAACAAATAAGCCCACATGGAAGAAGCACACCGGCCAGTGCGATCACGAGGTGCCCAAGGGACCAGATATAAGGCATCATGCAAAAAAAAAAAAAGATATAAGTGTGTGTATGTATGTGTATATATGTGTATATGTATATATGTATGTGTATATATATATTATATTAAATGAAGGGGGAAGTGCAGAGTGGAGACCCAAGGCCCAAGTGTCGGCCAATGGAGATCCCCTCATAGAGGGGCTTAGGAGAGGAGATGGGTTAACTAGGGTGTGAGGTAGTATCGATGAAGAACACAGCTTTCCCCCAGATCCTGGATGCTTCCTCCCCCCAACTACCATGATCCGAATTCTACCTTGCAGGGCTGGATAGGACAGAGGCTGTACACTGGTACATATGAGGGTTGGAGGTACAGGGAATCCAGGGTGGATGATACCTTCAGGACCAAGGGCGTGAGGGACGATGCTGGGAGAGTGGAGGGTGAGTGGGTTGGAAAGGGGGAACTGATTACAAGGAGCCACATGTGACTTCTTCCCTGGGAGAGGGACAGCAGAGAAGGGGGGAAGGGAGACCCCGAATAGGGCAAGATATGACAAAATAACGAGGTATAAATTACCAAGGGCATATGAGGGAGGGGGGAAAGGGGAGGGAGGGGGGAAAAAAAAGAGGACCTGATGCAAGGGGCTTAAGTGGAGAGCAAATGCCTTGAGAATGATTGGGGCAGGGAATGTATGGATGTGCTTTATATAATTGATGTATGTATATGTATGGATTGTGGTAAGAGTTGTTGGAGTCCCTAATAAAATGTAAAAGAAGAAAAGAGAAAAAAAATGATTAGGGCAAAGACTGTACAGATGTGCTTTATACAATTGATGTATGTATATGTATGAACTGTGAAAAGAATTGTATCAGCCCCAATTAATTGTTAAAAAAAAAAAAAGAAAAGAAAATAGAAGGGGGGATTACAAAGAGAAGAGCAGAAATAATTAAAATAGAAAAAAGGAAAGCAGAAAAAAACAAATAAAAAATAGTTACTCTCAAAAATAAAAAAATATATGGATAATCATCAAGTCCAAGTTAGCAACAAAATTATGACTATCAGAAGATAGAGGACATCGTTACAGATTCACAGAAAAAATCGTAGCACATACATTTTAAATTTGAATGAAATGAAAAATTCTTAATAGAAACACATTACCAAAATAGAGTGATACTTTGGTTGTTGAATCCAATTCTTGAACACCTAAAGTTCAAGACATGACTGAATGTAGTTTTCCCATAAGAAATAATGGAAAACCAAATAATTGATTCTGAGGTCCCAAAATAACACTATTAAATTCATTTTCCCCAGACTCTCCAGGATGACACCTCTCGATTCTGGAATTACCCTTTAAAATATCTAAACCTAATAAATACCATTTTAAAATATCAAAACGCAATACAGTACTTTATCTTGACTTGGAGAGCCTGAGATCCTAGGAGCTGTAGAGAAATTGGAGGATGAGAAATGTGATTTTTTTTTTTTGAAGGAGAGTCTGCTTACATTAAGACTACTGATAGTACACTTTCTGGGGGGTCTATTCTGGGTATTTTTTCACCTTTACTCACTAAAAATTATATAATGACTTCTGCTTTTGCCTTCTTTTCAAAATGTTGCTGAAGTGAGAGGCAGCACTGTCCTTGGCCAGGTTCACAGTCCTGGCTCTCATTGCCCTCTTGGGGGATGGGCTGTCCAGAAAGTGGGCACCTCTGTCCATTTAGCAGGCCTTTCTTTTACTAATGAGCAAGGGACCTTCCCTCTTCCCTCATTCCCCTGAGGAGATGTCCTCAGCTGCTCCCTGATGCTGCTCCTTCTGAATACCCTGCAGTTCTTCAGTGGTGAGCTCACTCTGCTCCGTGCTCCTCTACCCTCCACTGCATCCTCTTTACAAAATTCTCCACCCACCGACCAGCCGGAGACACACTCCCTTCCACAATAGGTGCCTCCCCAGAGCCCCCCGACTTCAGTCTCTCTGCCGCAGTTTCTGGCCACACCCTGTGCTGTGCAGTTTGTGGTCCTGGAAGAGACATCCTTCCAGGCTTTGTCAATAAGGGTCATGCAGTGGATGATGTGGAAAATATTTTTCCAGGACTTTTGAAGGGTCAATTGGGAGTCTGAAGTTATTTCAAAGCACTGTTCAAACAGTGTTTGATGTACAGTTTTTTTGAAATTACCAATGACTTGCTGGACCTTGGGCTGGATGAGAGGAGTTGTATTGGAGCAAGAACTTAACAGGGAGAAAGGAGCACATATCATCCAACTCACCCTCCAAACCCAGAGGCTGAGCAGGAGTATTATCCATTAAGAAGGGTGTTTTCACAGGCAAGTTTTGTTTTTCTCATGCAAGTATTTTTTACATTAGGCCCAAAACTTCTTATATTCACTCAGTGAAAAACTGCCTGAATCTACATGTGACCTCCTCCCTGGGGGACGGACAACAGAAAAAGGGGGTGAAGGGAGACACTGGATAGGGCAAGATATGACAAAATAATAATTTATAAATTATCAAGGGCTCATGAGGGAGGGGGGAGCAGAGAGGGAGGGGAAAAAAGAGGACCTGATGCAAAGAGCTTAAGTGGAGAGCAAATGTTTCGAAAATGATGAGGGTAATGAATGTAGATGTGCTTTATACAATTGAAGTATGTATGGATTGTGATAAGAGTTGTATGAGCCCCTAATAAAAAAAAAAGAAAAACTGCCTGGATATGCACAATTTATTATTTGCCACCCACATCACACTTAACTTGCTTTTCATTATATATTCTTGTTTAAAAACCCATGAGTTTTGAATGGTACGCAAACATAGGCTTCACTTTAAAACCCCCATTAACATTCCCACAAAACTGAGTGAGGCTATCTGTCATAGGCGTGTGGCCTGACAATGCCCTTTTCTCTGTAGTAATGAAGGTCTTAGTAGGCTTTAAAAAAAAATCATTTTGTTAGGGGCTCATACAACTCTTATCACAATCCATGCAGTCATCCATTGCATGTCAAGCACATTTGTACATTCACTGTCCTCATCATTCTCAAAACATTTGATCTTTACTTAAGCCCCTGGCATCAGCTCCTAATTTGTATCCTCCCTCCCCGCTACCCCCTTCCTCCTGAACCCTTAATAATTTATAAATTATTATTTGGTCATATCTTGCATTGTCCGACATCTCCCTTCACCCACTTTTCTGTTGTCCATCCCCCAGGGAGGGAGGAGGTTATATGGAGATCCTAGTGATCGGTTCCCCCTTTCCACCCCACCCTCCTAGTATCACCACTCACACCACTGGTCCTCAAGGGATCATCTGCCCTGGATTCCCTGTGTTTCCAGTTCCTATCTGTACCAGTGTATATCCTCTGGTCTAGCCAGATTTGTAAGGTAGAATTGGGACCATGATAGTGGAGGCGGGGGTGGTAGTGGTGGAAGCATTTAGGAACTAGAGGAAAGTCGTATGTTTCATCATTGCTACATTGCACCCTGACTGGCTCATCTCCTCCCTGAGACCCTTCTGTAAGGGGATGTCCAGTGATCTCCATTCTGCTCTACCCCCCTCATTCACAATGATATGATTTTTGTTCTGATGATGCCTGATACCTGATCCCTTCAACACCTTGTGATTGCACAGGCTGGTGTGCTTCTTTCATGTGGGCTTTGTTGCTTCTGGGTTACATGGCCACTTGTTTACCTTGAAGTCTTTAAGACACCAGACAGTATATCTTTTGATAACCGGGAACCATCAACTTTCTTCACCACATTTGCTTATTCACCTGCTTTGTCTTCAGCGATTATGTCGGGAAGGTGAATATCTTAGAATGCCAGTTTCATAGAAGAAAGTATTCTTTCATTGAGGGAGTACTTGAGTGGAGACCCAGTGTCCTTCTGCTACCTTAATACTAAACCTATAAATATATGCACATAGATCTATTTCCCCATACTCATATATAAATATATTTACATCTGTACATGCCTTTATTTAGAGCTCAGTATAAGTCCTTTGCCTCCTAGCTCTTTCCTCTATTTCTTTTGACTTTCCTACTGCCTCACTATCATGCTCATTCTCCATTTGGGTTTCAGTAATTTCTCTTGGGTACATTACCCTTGATCATGCCCTACCAGGCCTCCTACACCCTCCTCACCATCTATTTTGATCACTTGTTGTTCCCTTCTCCCTGGGTTTGTTAACACCACTACCTTTCCCTCACCTCCCCATCTCCCATGTCCCCCAGAACTGTCGATCCCGTTGTTTTCTCCTCGAGATTGTTCACCCAGCCTATCTTATATAAATAGACTTGTGGAGATAACAACATGCACCAAAAAAAGACAGAGCAAGACCAAGCAACAAAATAAAACAAAACAAGAACAACAACACACCAATGACAAACAAAACTCCTCAAAAAACACAATAAGAAAGAAAAAATTTGTAGTTAGTTCAAGGACTGTTTGTTGGCCTTTAGGAGTGTTTTACAGTCCAGTATGTTGGGGCACCAAGCTCTGGCCCCAAAGTCTATTTTTGGTATTCCCTGGGGATTTATTGCTCTCTTCCTTTGCTGTTCTGTTGCAGCCCCTTAGTGTTTTGCCTTGGTGTGGTGGGATTAGATCAGGCAGAATTCCCACACTGTGTGTCCAGTGTTGTCCCCTCTAGGGCTATGGGAAATTATGGGATCTTATGTCTAATATGGGATCTTATGTCTCATAGTGAGGCTGGCCATGTGGTTTCTCTGTAGATTGGCTGCTCTGAACTGGGAATATCATCCTTAAGACTTGGTGAGCCAGGTGTGCTCCACTCTCTCTTCCTCCCCTCCATTTGCTCCCGTGTGCTCTGATCAGACATGTCCCTTTCCCAGAGCTGCAGATTCAGTGCTGCTCTTTGGAATAAATTCTTCTGGGGAAGGAGCAGGTGTCCACGTAGTTGGGATTGGGGCCAGCCCCTCAGACCTCTCCACTGGTTCCCTACTCCACGTCGGCATGTTGCATTCACATCTTGGAGCACTGGGTTGAAGTCTGGTCCCTCTTTCCCTGTGGAGATATAAACAGTACCCTCCCTTTTGGCAGGTTAGTGCCCTGTGCCCCTGCTATAGACTTTTTTTCCCCAAAAAAGGTCTGGTTTTGTCACAACTGAACACGTTGCAGGGTAATAAAACCCGAGTCTCGAGGGTTTCCGTAAATTCAGCCATGAGTTTATTGCTTGACTTCATTTGCACTTGCTCCTTCCCCAGTGCCTCCCTACACTGAGTATGCCTGCTCTCATTTGGAATTTTCAAGGGAGTATGCCTGCTCTCATTTGGAATTTTCAAGGGAGACCTGGCTAGCTTTGAGTACTTCAGGCTGCTCAGCAATTATTCCCCTGCAACATGTTGTCACTGAATTATTATGGGTGCTTTTAGTCTTCTCACCTTATAGCACTGCTTTGGAGATGCTGTCCATCATTGGGTTGTTTCTGATTTAGTGAAATTAACATTTCTTTGTTTCATGGTTTAACAATTTGCTACATTAGCCCTTTAATCACATTTTTTCACCACCTTTGAAAACTTAATATCACGTATCCGCTTTGACATATGGACTCTCCAAGGCCATGACTTGAAACCAATTTGATGGTAATTGTTTTTAGTTTTTCTTTGTTTTTGTTTTTTTTCCATCGAAGTTAGCCATTAAACAATCACTTGAAAATTATCCGGTCTCAGATATGCTGTTGTTTCTTCTCTAGATGATGCATCTCTCCTTTAAACTCAATCTCACTAACCCAGTAAAATATTTCATTTTTCTTGAGTCATAACATTGATTTTTTGGGATATACTCTCAGGATGCAAAACTAAAAATTAGATATAGAAGTCAGATGGCTTGTACATGGTCTTTCATGGATTGTTGATTTCATTTCCTTTCCATAGTGATTACTTGTCAATGTCTTAAATCGTTATTTTGTTTAATGCATATAAACTTCACAGCAAGTTTAAGCAAGAGCATTATTTCAATACAAGACATGTCATTGTAGTGGGTCCCAGAAAATAGCATGCCTATCTTTGGAAAAAGGATCCACTACAAAGAACTCCATGACTAAGAAGAAACAAGTATGATCATTATCACCTTTTCTGAGTGTAGAATATTCTTTCTTTATATATCCTGACATCTTAAAAGTTTAAGAAAAGCATGAAGAAGATGTCAAAAGGACTTCTGATCTTTTTATAACAGGAATTCTAGGTGACATGAGTCATGGAGCTCGAAATCATATGTAAAAATAAAACAGTTTGTGTGTTGGAATATTTCTCTGGATTTATAAAATGCTTCAAGCGTTTTTGTGACATGATGCCACACACAAAATTTAAGAGCTTATTTTGTTGTTCATAATTAGTATATGGGACACTTGCAAAGGACAAAGCAATAGAAATAACTCTAATTTTAAGCAATTGTATTGTTTGCCAGAAGTAAATAACTTGATGGATTATATTTTCAAAATTAATAAGATTATTAATCTTATATACTATTCATTTCTACTTATGGTGTTAAGAATGGAATAATGTAAATATATGTAGATACATATATTCTGTATTGCAGAACATATTCTGAGCACTTTTATGCAAATTGATGTTCAATTTTTATATATTTGATTTTTTTCTGAATTCTACTCTTGATTTTTATTAATAAATCATTGTATTGGGGACTCTTACAGCTCATATAACAATCCATTTACCAATTGTATGAAATACATTTGTACATATGTTGTCATAATTTTCAAAACATGTTCTTCATGTTTGAACCCCTGTTATTAGCTCCTCTTTTATCCCTCCCTCCTCCACCCTCCCAAACTCATGGACCCTTAATAAATTATAAATTATTATTATTTTCATATCTTACACTATCCACTCTCTCTCTCTCAGCCATGTTTCTGCTCTTCATCAATTATTGTAGTCAGTTCCCAGTTTCTCCCCCTTCTCCCACCACCTAACCCCTACCCTCATGGTATCGCTACTACCATTATTGTTCCTGAGGGGTTTATCTGTCCTGGATTTCGTGTGTTGAGAGCTCTTTTCTGTACCAGTGGGCATGTTCCAGTCTAGCTGGATTTGTAAGGTAGAATTGGGGTCATGATGGTGAGGGGGTTGGGGGACGAGCATTAAAGAACTAGAGGAGTGCTGTTTGTTCCGTCAGTGTTATGCTGCAAGCTGGCTGACTTGTTCTTTCGGTGTGACACTCCTGGGAAAAAATGTCCAATTGTCTAAAGACAGGCTTTGAGTTTCCTGTCTGACCTCCATCATTTGCATCAATATATTTCTTTGTTCTGGGTCTTCTGTTGCATGATACCTGATCCTATTGACACCTCATGATCACACAGCTGGTGTGCTTCTTCCATTTGAGCTTGTTGCTTTCCTGATCGATGGCCACTTGTTCAACTTCAAGCCTTTAAAATCCCAGATTCTGTATCTTTGAATAGCTGGGCACCATCAGCTTCTTCACCACATTCGCTTATGTACCCTTTTTGATATCAGTTATCGTGTCAGGAAGGTGAGCATCACAGAATTCCAGGTTATTAGAATGAAATATTCTTGTGTTGAGGGAGTATTTTAGTAGAGATCCAATGCCCATCTGCTACTTTAATACTTAACATTTAAATATATGAATATAGACCTATATCCCTATTAATATATATTGTTATATTTGCATATGTGCATGCCTATATCTGTACTTCTATACATGTCTTTTGCCTCCTACTTCTTTCCTCTATTTCTTTTTACTTTCCTCCTGTGCCAGTATCATGTTTGCCCTTCATTTAATTCTAAGTACTTTATATCAGCGACATTTTGCTTGAATCAACTCCCACCAGGCATTTTAGAACACTTATTGTTCCCTTGTCTCCACGTTTTGGTTTTTTTTCGAACATTTTATTGGGCGCTTATACAACTCGTCACAATCCATAAATACATCCACTTTGTCAAGCACATTTGTACATTTGTTGCCATCATCATTCTGATTTCCCCCTCCTCCCCGCAACCCTATCCCTCATGAATCTTTGATAATATATAAATTTTTATTATTTTGTCATATCTTACACTGTTTGACGTCTCCCTTCACCCACCTTTCTGTTGTCCATACCCTAGGGAGGAGGTTATACGTAGATCCTTGTAATAGGTTGCCCTTTCCACCCCACCTAGCCTCCACCCTCCTGGTATCGCCACTCTCAGCGCTGGTCCCCGTGTTTGTTGGCTTCCCCCTCCCTTTCTCCCACCTCCTCCTCTCCCATGTCCTCCAGGAGCTGTTGGTCCATTATTTTCTCCTGGGGATTGGTTATCCTTCCAATCTTTTATGGGTAGACATGAGAAAAAGGAAAAAGGGAAAAAATAAAAAAGCCTATCATTATGTCCAGGTCTGTCTGCTAACCTTTCTGATTGTTTTCCAATCAGATCTGGTGACATGCCATGCCCTGTCCATCATTTCCAAAGTCTATTTCCAGGATCCCCTGGGATGTCATAACTTTGCTCCCCTTGATGTTCTGTTGCCCTCCCTTTGTGTTTTGCTCTGGTGTGTGTGTGTGTGGGGAGAGCTGGGGGGCTACCCACACTGGGTCTCTGGTACTGTCAATATGGATCATTAATGGGCATTGTGTCTCATGGTGGGCCAGCACCCTGGTCCTCTCTGTGCATTGGCTGTTCCGAGCAAGTGTGTCATCTTTGAGGCTTGGTGGGCCAGGTTGCAGCCCACTCCCCCTCTTTCCCTCTTAGTTTGGCCCCCTGTGGTCTGGGCAGACCACTCTCCCCAGGCTGTATATTCAGTGACGTCTTCTGTAGTGCATTCTTCTGGGGAGGGGTCAATTTAGCTGTGACGGGGGCCCACCCTGAAGATCTTTCTGTTAGTTCCCTGCTTCATGTCAGTATGCTACCCTCAAGGCTTGGTCACCAGGTTGAGGTCTGGTCTCCTTTTTACTTTCCTGTGAGGACATGACCAATATCTTCCACGTGTGTGGATTAGTGTCCTGTTAATTTCTAGCTTTATAAAATTATAATCTGGGAAAATGTTTTGCATTATCTGGCTGGAAGTTTTAAAACACATTAAGGTATGCTAAATTTGGTGCCAAAACATATGTTCTATTCTGTAGACTGCACTGAAATGGAATATATATTGTGTTTGGGGGTGGAGTGTTCTGTACATGTCTATGAGGTCAAGGTTTGTTTATGTTGTTTAAATTTGTGTTACTTGAGTTCTTTCTAGTTGTTCTGTCCTTTATTGAGAGAGATGTATTAAAGTCTTATAATACCATCGAAAAGTAGAATGTTTTTCTCTTCTAATATAACACTTTAATCAATGCATTGTAAAGGTCTTAAATTGAGTACATACCAGATAGATTTATTATACTTCTGTCTCCTTGTGCAAATAACCCTTTAATCATTATAAATGACCTTCTTTGTATCCCCTTAAGTTTATTTTCCTCTTAAATCTATTTTATCATAAATTGATTTTGCCACTATTTCTCATTTTGTTTGTTATTATCTTGTATATCATTCCAACATTTGATTTTGTCTTTTTTGTATCTAAGGAGCATTTTTTGTAAAAAGCATAAGGATCTAGCCTGTTTTCTTATCCATTACGCTTTTGTGGTATCTTTTGACTGGCTCACTTAATTTGCATTCAATTTCACTATTGATAGCTATAATTTTTTTGCTGTCATTTTGCTGTGGTGTGTGTGTGTGTGTGTGTGTACAAGGTGCTATTTGATTCTTTATTCCTCTAAATTTTCTTGCTGAGTTTATTTTGTTCATGAGTTTTCTTGTCTTAATTACATATGCTGTTGATTTAGTGTGTACTAACTTTTTATGACATTCCTCTTTTTTTTTTACTTTGAAAATTTTTATCCATGCTCTCTGAAGTTACCTTGTTAATTATTAAATTCTTATCAAGTTTAAAACTTTCTGTTCTATCTTGAAATATGCCTGCTCTCCCCTAAATTTAAGAGTTCTCTGTCTACATCATTATTCCTACCTTCTTTGTAAATAAATGCCTTGTTTGTGAGTTGATATATTCAGTTGTGCGATTTGATTGTGTTTATTTGGTTTTGCTTGGGATATGTTTATAGCTGGAGTGATTTCTGAGTGGAGTTCTGTCATGTATGTTAACCGCAGAGTGATGACCACTGCTGTTGATTCTCTGTCCAAAGAAGTCCCCTTAGTTTGTCTTTTTGTAAAGTTTGGATGACTTTTATCTTGAAATGCCTTTATTTCACCTTCATATTTCAGGGACAGTTTTATTGGGTATATGATTCCTGGTTGGTATTTTTATTTCCTTTCAGAAATGTTTATACGTTCTCCATTATTCTTTATTCTCGATGGTTTCTGCTGGTAAATCAAGGCTTAATCTTATCAGTTCCCATTTGTAGGTAATTATCAATTTTTTGTGAGCTACTCTCAGGATTATCTATTGTCTTTAATTTTGGAAAGGTAGATTATGTGCCATGGTGATTTTCGCTTGGGACATATCCTGTATGGAATTCTTTCAGATTGGTGAATGTATATCATGTATTCATCAATGATGTTAGAAAAGTTTACTTCCAATAACTTTTCAATAATTTTTTGTACACTTTTTTGTTTTTCTTGTTCTGGAATTCATATTACATGTTATACCTCTTGATGGCATCCCCTATAATTCTTGGGCCTTCTTCAGAGTTATTAGTTCCTTTATTTATGTTCTCATGAATTGGTATTAAGTCTTCAAGGTCACTAAATTGGTCTTTTATTGCTTCAATTCCATTTGATAAATATATATATATAATTTTATTGGGGACTCATACAACACTTAACACAATCCATCCATCCATCCATCCATGTGTAAGGCACATTTGTACATTTGTTGCCATCATCATTCTCAAAACATTTTCTTTCTATGTGAACCCTTGGTATCAGCTCATTTTCCCCCTCCTTCCACTACCCTCCCTTCCCTCATAAACCCTTGATAATTTATAAATTATTATTATTTTTCAAGTCTTACACTGACCAGTGTCTCCCTTCACCCATTCTTCTGTTGTGCATACCCAGGGAAAAGGCATATATATATATATATATAATTGTGATCAGTTCCCCCTTTCTCCCCTACCTTCCCCTTACTCTCCTGGTATCTCTACTCGCAGTATTGGTCCTGAGTGGTTTATCTATTCTGAATTCCCTGTGTTTCCAGCTCTTATCTGTACTAGTGCACATCCTCTGGTCTAGCCGGATTTGTAAGGTAGAATTGGGACCATGATAGTGGGGGGGGGGGGGGCATAAAAGAACTAGAGGAAAGTGTATGCTTCAATGTTGCTATACTGCACCCTGACGGGTTCATCTCCTCCCTGAGACCCTTCTGTAAGGGCAATTCCACTCTTTGCTTCTTTTGATGCATTATCTATTTCCAAAACCACGGTATTAATATTCTGCATTTCTATTTGCCATTTTTGTACAAAGGAGAATTCATATTAGAGTGGTTAGTCATTATGCTGTTACCCAAAATGTCAACAGTTTGAAATCTTTAAAGGTTACAGTCTCTGAGAGCCACAAGGTCAGTCATTATGAGTTGGAGTCAGTTTGTTGATAGTAAGTTTTGTTATTTTTTGTTCAGTTTCAATTTTTCATTTATTTTGTCAGATTGCTCTTCTAGTGCTTTTGCTTTTTTAGTTCTTTTGAAGTTTTCTTGGTATTCATCTCAATTGGTTGAAAGTACTTAAATGTCATTCCTCTGACTTCTGTATCCAATAGTTCCTATGTCTTGTCTTCGTCGTGAAGACTCTTGGCTCTCTATGTTGGTCATTTATTTGTATCTCTCTATCTTGTTTCTTCATATGAACTGAAATGATCTATTGTCTCTGAGACACTGTGTGGCAGTTACATAATCTCCTATCAATTCGTGAAGAGTGGAGTCTGTCAATCAGGTCATAGCTAATGAGCCTTCTCTAGGGCATGGCCTTCTCCTGAGGATTTGGGGGATTCCTATCTTCCTCTCCGAAGGTGGGACACACTCACTCTCTCTGCTTAGTCTCCCTGCGAGACATTCCTGTTAACAAGACACATGGAGCTACACTGATGGCAGCCAGAGACTTGGAGTTAGAGGGTTCAGTTGGAAATCCAGGTCAGTGCCAAGATGCTTCCACCACCACTGGATTCACACTATCAGAATTATGGATTGGATGTGGAATGGGCTGGGATGTTTCTTAATATACAATTACTCTTTTATATAAATGTTTTTCTTATATACATATTTGTGTGTGGTAGCTACATAATCTAGTGTCAATTTGAGGACTAAGAGTGTTGGGGTGGAGTCTAGCCAGTGAGACCTCTGTGTGGGCATGGCCTGCTCCTGAGAATTCTGGGAACTATTGTATTATCCCCCTTGGAGGTGGGATACACTTCTCCCTCTCTCTCCTCACTCCCTTGGATACACCATACGGACAAGAGACATGGCACTACACCCTGGGAACTGAAGCAGCCACCTGGACCTACCCTATGCAGCTCTGGGTGCTGGGGAAGCCACGTAGAGTACCCTGCCAGCATTGAGAAGCTTATAATGCCACTGAATCCAAAGACTTTCTACCCACTGGCCTGTGATCATCCTGCGCTTGGTGTCATTGCATGTGTTTCATGAGCCTGAAGAGGAATTTATAGATTGGGAGCAGGCATATGGGCTAATAGAAGACTTATGGGCTTGGACTGAACTAGGTTGGGATGCTTTCTCAATGACAATTAAATTACCTTTTATATAAAAACTCTCTCTTCTACACATGAGTTTCTATGGATTTGTTTCACTAGTCTACCCAGACTAACATAGTGTGTATATGAATTTGTTTTTCTCATCAACCCAGACTAACACACATTGTGCTAGCCAGCGTTCTCTAGAGAAATAAAATGAGGACACTTATGATTTTATATCTAGATAGATAGATAGATAGATAGATAGATAGATAGATAGATAGGCCTATACTGTGAGAAGGAATTTAACAGCTAATCAGTCCACACAGTAACACAGAAGCTCAGTTCAACTCACTTTCGTGGAACAGTAAATATACTAGAAGTGCTTCAACTCCTGTGGGTTTTGGGTACAAGGTCAAAGAAGAAGACAGCAGAGTCCTCCCTCAGACAAGGCAGGCAGGGTCTTCCCGCAGGCAGCAGAGAGCAGGGTGGGACAGCAACAGTCAGTAGGTCCGGAGCTTAGCAAGGCAGGCCCTGATGTGACCTGGAGCTCAGGTAACAGGTTCCACCAGCTTCAAGTTCAAGCAATGGACTCACCATCAGTGTGGCAAAGCAGGTTTTGAAGGGGATCCACTGATTGGCTAGGTCCACAGGTAGTGTAGCACAAAGATTGAGGCAGAGAACTAGCTAAAGCAGCAGCGTGCTGGTTCAATCACCAGGGAGCAAGAGAGAGGGTGTGGGCCTTGCAGAGCCAATTATCTTGTTGCCCTCTTATCAAGCTGTGACCTGATCAAACTCCATCCACAAGTTCGTATTGGCCTAGTTGGCATGATAAACCGATCACAGGCACTGTGGTGATGTTGTGTTTGTGTTTATTTGATAATCAGGAAATACCAAAGTGGATGATAGTCCTTGGCCAATAGGTGTATCTGTTTGGAGGTATGAATGTGAGCCTGGGATAAGGAGATCTTTCCAAAAAATAGTCAAAACAAGCAAATGTCCTCTCTTTGTCAACCACCAGTGTGATCAAGGCCATAGTTTATGAAAAATCACTTCTGATCTTCCTTTCCTCTCAGTCAGCATTTTGCAAACTATGGTTTGTATTTGGAGAGTGCAGCTCCATGCTCGGTGAATAAGAGTAGGGGCTGGTTATTCCTCTGGTCATCATGGGATTGTGTAGATCAAGGGAGTGCCATAATCCACCTGGGTGTGCCTATGCTGTAGTATAGCAAGGTCATGTCCTCTGTCGGCTTCTCTCATTCTGCTGGTTTCCCTTAGTTGCTATTCAATAGCCTTGAAAGTATACAGGGACCTTGGAGCTGATTTCTCTGTTTGAGGGAGTGGGACTAGTCACTCCTCTGCTCACCAGGTTGTTATGGGGAGAAAAGAGGAATCCCAATGTTCATCATTGTCGGGCACTAGGTGCCTTCATTGTTGGTGAAAAGATCTAATTTGATTGTGCCTATGGCCAATCATCATACTATTTCCTCTCCATGTGTCCAGACTCTGCCTTTTGTTTCCATTTGTATTCAATGCAGGTTTCTATCATTTCCTCAGAGGCACATGGTTCCAGGGTGTTCTTCGGTATCTGTTCTCGCCTGTCTTTGCTGCAGAGGGCCTCTGTAAAGCACATTTGTCTAATCCACCTTCTGGCTTGGTGTGTATGCTGATATCTTTTAATGCTTAGAGAGGATACCTAGAGACTTGATTTTACTTGTGTATCTGGGAGATTTCATTTTCTTTTATGGTGCATTAGAAGACTACTGAACCCATTCAGCTTCAGGTCAAAAGTGCATCATGATATTATTTAGATTAGTGTCATTAATACAGAGTCACTATAATATATGCAAGACATCAAAATATGAAATAGTACACAAATTCAAGATAGAATTTTGCCATTGTTATCTGTGTCTTTAAATTTTGGACACAAAAATATCTTAAACTTTAATGGTGAAATCTATGTAGTAATACAGCAATCTTGAAAAGTCCTTTACAAAGTGATTTCAGAGAAAACTAATCAGATCTGTAATAGTAAAAGTAAATGAAGAATTTCAAAGACATTAGGCAAAGCAATGCAATATGCAAATAATAATTTTTATAAAAGATTAGTCAGAGTTCAAGGGCAATATACCACTCATGTTAATTTACTTTTTAGTATTTGCACTTAAGCAGCTCTTGATTTAAAAAAATGATGCTTGAATGCATGGCTACTTTTATCATGTTAAAAGTTTTTTCAAGGTGTAGAGGCAAACATTACTGATGCCAAAGTTCTAAATTATTTGGAATTGGAATATAGTTTGGACTGGTGTATATAAGAAACTGCCTGAATATCTAGATGAGTGTCTGCATATTAAGGATAATGGGAAGGAGATCAGGTGGGTATATTAGCATTCCCAGTCCTACTGCTGAGGACACATTGGTTAGTTCATGTACCACTCCTGGGGAAAAACCTGCATGTCTATACACTGGCAGATTATGACATGAAGCATAGTTGGCAGTACTCTGGCAGTGACATGGTGCACTATGAGTCATAAGGCTCTTCCTGATCACATGGAGGATACATGTATGCATGGAAAATAGAGGGCAGCCACTCAGGTGTTGCCCTGATAGTCTTGAGAAGAAAAGAAACTGCAGGTGAATCGAGAACATATGATAATAGGCCAGAGGGAGGTATTGATCTGTGGTTTGTTTTTTTAACCTTGATGCGTTAGTAGTGCTAGAAGTTAAGAAAGTTTAAAACAAAAAAAGGTGGGCATAGCAGACCAATGAAAGAGCTACAGAAGGTCAAGGTTTGAACACTTGAGGAATAAAATACATAATGTTGTATTGATATATGTGGAACAAATATTCCTGACTCCATACTAATGTTAAGTGATTGAATTAATAAATGTAATAGAGGAGAAAAATCTTCTGTACTGAGCAATCCCAATATTGCATCATAAGAAATAGACCCTAATTTCTAACTACTACATAAGTGTAAGATATTCATAGCATCTTTCTTCCAAAACTATAGGATGGAAATGAGACAAGAGATTAAGTTCAACGTGGCGAAAAGTGGCAAAAACTACCTAAGCCAAGTGATCAAGGTCAATATCAATAGTAATGCCATGCATTTTGGATAGGAGGCAATGAGAACCACTCTGTCTTAAAAGCCAATGGCCCTAGTCTATTTATGAGAAAACAGACAAAGACTGATTGGGAATAGTCTACAAAATATCTGATTTCCAGATGTAGTCCATTTGAGTATTGTGTATCTCCTCTAGCAAGGTCCACAATTATTATGGTTCCTGTTGTGAAAAGTTTTTTTTGCAATAAAGAAGCCATTGATCCTGCTGGATGCGATCATGTGACCTCAAGCCTTGTTTCCATAACCAAGGCCATATTTTCAAGCTACAGTTCCTTCCTATTTGTTTCTAACCTTCAAATTTGAGTCAACAATAACTATCATTGCATCTTGATTACATGCTGAAATAATGTCAGGCTTGGAGTTGGGCAGAAGTCTTCACTTTCATCACTTAAGCATTTGGGCATACATTTGAATAAGTTTTTGAATTGGTTTTTCTTGTAAAAATATGGGTACTTTCCTATCCTTGATAGCATTGCACTTCAGGATGGATCTTGTAAGGTTCTTTTTGATGATAAATATGATGCCATTCATCTTGAATTTTTCATTTCTGGCATAGTGAAGTATGTAACTGTTCCATTGAAAATGGGCAAAATACCTGGTCATTTCAGTTTACTCGTGGCTAATGTGTTCCATTTTATATCTCTTGCATTTTATTTTTGATGACTTCCAATTTTAGTGGATTCATACATTCCACCTTCTTATTATTAATGGATATTTTCACTTGCCGCTTCTCATTTTGAGTGATGGCTGACCAGCAAGTAAAGGTCCCCAAAGCTTTGCTCCATCCATGTCATCAATGTGAATTCTATGTTGAAAAGACAGCTCTTCCCCAGTTGTATTTTGAGTACTTTCCAACTTAAGGTGCTCATATCTTGGCACTACACTCAAAAATCTTCTATTGCTGTTCATAAAATTTTCAATGGCTAATTTTTCAGAATGATGTCACCTCTTCTTTCTAGACAGGAAGCTGCGCTGAAGTTTGTTCACCATGGGTGACCATGCTGATATGTGAAATACTGGTGACATAGCAACAGGCAAGGCCAAAGTAAGACAAACTAATATATACACAGGGATCTCAGTACTTATCTTAAATGTTGTGACATGGAAAGAATAAAGTTGAAATGCTTATTTATTTCCAATAAAATTTTGAAAAAAAATTTGTTTTATTTACATAATTGCCAGCATAACTATAGAGATTATATTGGTACATATGTTTGTGTGTGGGAGAGAGTCTTCACCCAATGATAAGAGTGAAGGAGCACAATTGTTTGAATTTCTGTGGCACATTTAGTAAGACATTCACAGGCTATGTATGCAAATCAACATATATTAATCTGGGCTATACACTGAGAAATATACTAAAATAGATTTCACAAACTAATGAAGATTTAGTACCTCGTATTGTAATCAACCCAATGATATAATTAGCTAGATTGTAAGTTGGTATGTGCAGTAATTTGAAATCATTCACATCATTGTCCATGTCAACTTCTGCAAAGTAGTTGTTAATAATTGCTATCTCTTGAATGAGATGATTTCCTTACAATTTATGTTTTCGAATTTATTTTCCTGTTCTCTTCTAAGATAACATCTTTCAGCCAAAACATTAAATTAAACTTTGTTATGAAAGCATTTGTGAAATAACAAATCTGCATTCAACTTCCTTCTTTTACTGCATTACTGCATGTCATGGTGTCATAATCTCTCTGTAAACTAGGATACACTGTGAAACTGAGCTATCTATTTATTGATGAATCACATAGTCATTTAACCACAATTAGACACGGAATAAATTGTAGCTGCTTCAAATTCTGTTAGCTCATGAAGATGTACTGGAATGTCAAAATATATTCCTAGTAAAGGAAAAAAATAGCGTAAGTAATTTAGTTGAGCTGTATTTTTATATTTCATTAATGGGTATAATCACCGTTCCACTGACAGCATAAGTCATCTTTCTTCACAGTGAGAAACCACTGGGAGACATATTTTATCATTACATGCCGTGCATAGATGAATTTGACCATACCATCCACCTATATGAGCTCTCTTTGAAAACAATTCATTCTCTGAATATTTCAAAATACAAATTTGTATACTCTTGAAATGTGTATTACCACTGCAGAATACTCTTTTACGTATATAGTATATAATACTACCTAAATGATCCTGAAATGCACATGTGAAATAGCATTTTATCTAAATGAAACCCAAATTCCTTAATGTAGATTTTTGTAAGAATGCACAATTTGTCCCCTACCTATTTTTCCAAAGGATTCTAAACTCGGGAACAGTGGAGAAGAGCATGTCTTCCGAAATGGCCTTTTGTGTTCCAAATCAAGGAACCTTATTATTTCTGTGACTTCAGGCAAGCCACTGAATTCCACTTCAAGCCAGTGTCCTTTTTTACACAGTGGGCAGAATCATTCAGGTTTTCAACATCTGATTCAGAACTCTTGGTTCCAGATGTATTTTGGAATTAAAGATGTTTTTGTTTCTTTAAAAATGTACTAAAAATGAAATATGGAATCTCACGATATTTAATACATTTTGGCCGAACAGGGATTACTTCTCTATTTTGAATATTAAGAACACATCAGCACTGCCAGCACAGTTTAGCTGTCATCTTCTGATCACATCATTCATATTTATACCTCATATCATTCCTTAAGCCATTGCACTTTTCCTCAATTTCCATATTTCACAAAGTTTACAAAATTAATTTCAACTTATCTTAATTTGCTAAGAATTATTTTAAATTCCAAATTAAAGCATTGTCCTTCCTCTAAATAAGAAATGTCTGTTGCATAAAATTTTCCCTCAATAGTAATGTTGTGTGTGTGTATGTGTGAGTGTGCGTGTGTGTGTGTACTGGCAGGGTACTGATATTTGCTATGTTATAAAATACTTCTATGTGCTTGTTTGTATCTTGTTTTTATTGAAATATACTTCGTATAATATAGCTTTCTTCATTTTAGAGTTACAATTCACTGTTAAATATATTCACAGAGTCGTGTGATCATTTGTATTAGCTAGTTCCAATAATTTCTTGTTGTTAGGTGCCCTCAATCAGTTCCAACCCACTGAGACTTTATGCACAACAAGCTGAAACCCTGCAAGTCCTGCTCCCTCCATACACCTTTTCACTGTCAGAGTCCATTGGTATAGTCACTGTGTCCGTGTTTCTTCAGAGCTTTCTGCTTTATAAGTGCACCTCTACTTTACCGGACATGGTTTTTGGTATACTTTGTTGATAGTACAAGCAATTCCAATATGAAATATCCTAGAAGATCAGTGAAAAGAGAAAGAGCCTCAGTGAGACAAATTGACCCTGTTACTACAACACTGAGGTCATCAACAGCAATACTTGTGAGGATGGTCCAAGACCAGGCAGTGCTTCCTTCTATTGTATGTAGGGTCACTATGCAATCGAAAAAAATCAATGGCAACTAACAACATCAACAAGATTCAGTCTTCCCATGCAAAGGTAGATAATGTCTCTCCGGTTACATACCTCTCTTTTATCTCTTTAATCATGTCTTTTGCATTTTTCATTAAAGTTATGTGTAAATATTATTTTGATGCAATTACAAGTGGATTTCAATTTTAATTGAAAACTTTCATTGAAATATAGAGGATTGCAGATTGTATTGTATATTTATCTTATGTTTTCCAGCCTACAATGAGTACAAATAATTTACTTCTTATTTTAAAAGCTTAGAGCCAATATCGTATTGGATTGAATTGTCCAAGAGTGAGACAACATTTTTTTTTGTTTCTTTATACTGATATTAGTTAGGGATGTATGCCATTATTTTACCATAATATATACATTTTATTTTGTTTCATGTATACATTTATTTTATTAAATTGAATTAAGTCTCTCATTACTACATTTTTAGTGATTCATTTTTTTCATGAAGGTGTGTTGGATTTTTTCAAATATAAGTTTTGCTTGTACATACTGAGATTTTAATAGATTTTTCCTTATAATATTTATCCTGGAAGCAGCAGGGAAGATCTCATATGATGCATTGCATTTGGGCAAATATGCTGCACAAGAGCTCTTTAAAGTGTTGAAAATCAAGGATGCTAATTTGAGGACTATGTTACACCTGACCCAAATCAGATATGCATGTGAAAGTTGGATATTGAATAAGGAAGATCAAAGAAAAAAACCAAATGCACTTGAATCATGGTGCTGTCAAAGAATATTGTAAATACCATGGACTGCCAAAAGAACAAACAGATCTTTCTTGGAAGAAGTACAGCAAGAATGCTCCTTAGAAGCAAGAATGGTGAGACTTTCTCTCACATATTTTGGACATGTTGTCAAGAGAGACCAGTCTCTGCAAGTATAGAATACTTCCAGTATGTATAGAATACTTTAGTAAGAATAGAGATGGTAAAGGGCAGCCAAAAATAGAAAGGTCCTCAGTAAGATGGACTGACACGGACTACAATCATGCACTCAAACATAAGAACAATAGTGGGAATGACACATAACCAGGAAGTTTCCATCTCTTGTACGTATGGTCTGAGTCGGGACCACAGTCGCTGCACCTAAAAATAACAATGGCAATAGCTTAGTGGCTTTTTTGCTGCTGTGATGCTACAAAGCCATGGAAGACAAAATTAAAAGATAATAAAATTTTATCACAAACTTTTAGAAGCCTTCAAGTGAGTGTCTCTGTGTGAATGTGACTGGGTTAGTCTGAGTTGACTAGAGAACCAAATCTAGAGATACTCATATGTGTGTAAGAGAGAACTTTATATCAAAGAGCAATTGTATATTGAGCCCAGACCGTTCCAGATCAAGTCCATAAGTCTGATATTGGCCCATATGTCTGATACCAGTCTATAAATTCCTCGTCAGGCTCACATAGCACATGCAATGACACCTAATTCAGGAAGATCACAGGCCAGTGGGTGGAAAGTCTTGTGGATCCAGTGGCAGTGGAAGCACTTAGTGCTGGAGTGGGTCTGTTCAACTTATACACAGGTCAGTGGTAGTATTAGTAATGCTATGGATGGCAGTGAAGACTGCGCTTTGTATGAAAATGACAGCAGTGATGGTGATGACGGTGATCTCAGTGAGGACAGCGTCTATGATGACCTCACACCAGCTGAAGCTCTGCATTGGGATACGGATGATGATGAGGAATCCAGTTTTGAAGGATTTTAACTCTTTCCATTTTAGCTTGGTTGCTGATTGAGCTCAGGGAATAGTACTCTTTTTTAAAAAACAATTTATTAGGGACTCATATAACTCATCACAATCCATACATAAACATACATCAATTGTATAAAGCACATCTTTACATTCTTTGCCCTAATCATTTTCTTTTTTTTTTTCCTTTTCTTTTTTTACATTTTATTAGGGGCTCATACAACTCTTATCATAATCCATACATATACATACATCAATTGTATAAAGCACAGCCCCACATTCCCTGCCCCAATCATTCTCAAAGAATTTGCTCTCCACTTAAGCCCTTTGCATCAGGTCCTCTTTCCCCCCCCCTTCCTCCCCACTTCCCCCTCCCTCATGTTTTTTATTAAAAATAAATATTTAAAAACATTACTCCACGGATGTCTCAAGTTTTAGTCATTTTATTTTCATTTGTTTTGATTGAAACTCACCAATAGCTTCTGAATTTTCCACCCTAGGTTTATACTCGAGTCAATCAGTTTTTCTGGTTTTGCAGGTAATAATTAGGTGCCTTGGTTTATACTTGTGTCAGCTTCTATTCGAGTATATACGGTAATATTTTTTCTCTCTTTGGTCATTGCTGCTGAGCCCTTTTTAATTTTTGTAAGTTTTTCTGTACAATTAGAATAGGTAATGAATGAAGAGAGCAATTGGATTAATAATTATCTCAGATCATGAACGATGAGGTGGGGGACAGAGGAGAGATGGGGACTACACAAAATTGGGCAAAGGAAAGAAGAAAAAATATTTTAGAAGAAAAAAATTTTGAAAGTTGATTTAGGTGATTGAATGCACAAACTATTTTAATATGATTGAACTGATGAATGTTATGTTAATTATGTCTCAATAAAACTTTCTATAATGAATGTCATACGCAAAGAAAATCAAGAAGAAAAGAGAAAACTTCAAAGTGCATGTCAACAGAGACTGTGAAATTTGATTTGGAAAACAAAGTAGCGAAAACCACTGAATAAAAACGTTTAGAGGGCAGTTTGAGAGTAAAATTCAAAGTATGATAATGAAATATGTGAAGACCTGAAGTTAGATATCCAAAAAGGAAGGATACACTCAATATGAGGGGGTACCCCCAAAAACAGCAATTTTTATTTCAAAGTGATTTATCTATCTATTTATTTATTTTTACAAAACAGCCTATCACCTTCAAAGTACTCACCACTACACTTAATACATTTGTCCAATCTGTGATTCCGTTCATAGACACATTTTTTCAAACCCATCTGTTTGGATGGCTGACAGCACCTCCCTCATTTTTTCCCTCACCTCTTGTACATCATCAAATCGCTGTGCTTTTATGTCCTTCCGCATTCACAGAGACAAAAGAAGGTGTAAGGAGCAAGGTCAGGTGAGTCAGGTGCATGGGGCAGGAGAGGCATGCTCTTTATTTTTTACCCTAAACTGACACGCTGCGATGGCTGCGTGATCAGGTGTATTTTTGTGGTGGCAAAACCAATCCCCCTTCTACCAATCAGGACTATTTGTTGCACATTGTTATGCAATTTTTTTCAGAACCTCTAGATAGAAAGTTTGGTTAACAGTCTGCTGTGGTGGAATGAACTCCAAACGCTTTACTGGTCGACAATTTCTTCTGTTCGGGAAGTTGATGGACATCCTGAATGAGGTTTGTTGTCAATCGATATTGCACCTTTTTGAAACAAGAAAAGCACGCATCTCCTTGAGTTTGACTCATAGCACTGTCCTTGTAAGCTGTGTTCAACATCACAATTTCTGTCGCATTTTTCCAAAGTGGAAACAAAGTGTCACAGCCACACACTGTTACCCTAAATCTACCATCACAGAAAATGAGGTTTGAGCACAACTGCTTTCACAAAAAATGTTACTCCAACTATAGAGAAACCTCCCAAGTGGCACCACTTAGTGCATTAACTCAGAGAGAGCTGCCTGATGCTCGCCTAGAGGGAAAAATTTGTACCAGGAAATCTTCACTCCACCCAACACAATTCCATTTTTTCTTCAGTACCCCCACATATATCTTAAACTGAAAGAAATGAGGAGGTAAATGAAGCCTCGAGTTGAAATACCAAAGGTTTCTACAGGAAAAAAATATTGAAAGATACAAGATGCATCAAAAGGAATATACAGAGTATCAATATAATAATAAGAACCATTCAACATACAACTATTTCGAGGGTTAATGTATCATCCAGAACCAATGGTACTGAAGTCCACTGGAGGTATTGGTGGAAAAAAGGCTCCACCGGAGGTATTGATGGAAAAAAGGCTCCACTGGAGGTATTGATGGAAAAAAGGCTCCACGAATTGGCCGAATATCAATTGAAGTATTGCAACAAGCCGATGAAGCCCTGGAAACCCTCACTGGTCTATGCGCTAAGATTTGGAAGACAGCTACCCGGCCAACCTACTGAAAGAGATCCATACTTGTGTTCATTCCAAAGAAAAGTGACTGAATAGAATTTGGAACTTATCAAACAATATCATTAATGTCATATGCAAGTATAATTTTTCTCAAAGTCAGTCAACACCCATTGTAGCAAAACATTGACAGTGAGCAGCCAGAAATTCCAGCTGGTTTCCAAAGAGGACATGAATAAGGAAAACCACTAATGACATCAGAAGAATCTGCTGAATGAAGACGTTATCAGGAGAGACCTGATTGGGAAAAGGGACAATCATAAAATTGCTACAGATTGGAATGCCTGATGGCGCCTAACAACAACACACTTACCTTGTAGCAATGGGTTTTGGCCTCCACCTGGAGTACGATGGCTTATTCCACGGTTTACATTCAGCGGAGTTCATCATCAGACTTGTATCCTTTCAAAACCACAAGCTGGTCTCCAGGGGCAAAATGAAGCTATCCGATCCTGAAAGTTTTACAACTTCAGAAAGGGCTACAGAGGGTTGATATGAGTCAAAAATGACTCCATGGCCATTGGTTGGTTTTGGCTACTTTGACAAAGCAGCTCTCCTATAAGCATATTTGGAATAGCTTCCCATCTGAGGGGCCCATATACCAGTGGCATTGCTTCCAGCATCATGGCAATGTGCAAGCCACCCACTATGACAAATTGACAGATGGGTGGGGACAAAAATCTCTGAAATGACTGTTTTAAAATCGCTCATATTGTTTGTGCGTTTTAAATTTTCTTTTGTAATGTTATTTTTCTGCTTTATTGGAAGGCTAAGTTGTTTTGCCTTAATTTGTGATATTATGATGTTAGTATTGTAATGTCAGTTTTATTTTTGTAAAATTTAATGTAGGACATATTTCTGTTTCCCTTTAATCTCTTGAAAGTATCTTTTATTTCCCAAATTATGTATCACTAATCCCATGAATCTTTTCAAAATTAGCATATATCTACACAGGGTAAAAACCTTACTTGGTTAGTAAGCGATCATTGGAATTTCAAGGGAACCAAGTACTCAGAGTTAATCACACAGCTAGAACATGATGGATTCAGAACTCTGAAGTTTCTTTTTTCCTCCAATGTTTTTAATGTCACATCAAGTTAATTCTTATGCTATAAAACACCTCACCAATATTTTTATCATTCTCATACTCTATCTTAAGATAACTCTTAATCATTGAAATTCAGAAGGTAGATGACAAAAAAATCTCATTAAAACTAAGAACCCTTTCAGAGAAAGTGAACATAGTAGCTATATTTACACATACTTGACAGAAAGTTTTATATTCCAAATGGATGATGCCTTCCCAGTTCATCACACATAGCAGCAGTTACCTGGAGAGGTAATAATTATAAATCAGGTAGCAATTTGAGATTCGGCTGCTGGATTGTATTTATAAAAATATGATTTTCATGGGAGTGTATGCACTGATTATTAACTGAAAAAATATGGTCAGTTATCTAACAAAACAGAAAATCAGTGTCTTACATGTGTATTCTAGACTAAGTTCAGAACAGATGAATACATACTTTTCATTGGACAAATGACAACACAACGCCCTTGCTGGAGGGCTTACTTGAAACCTCCCAATAGAGATATAATCCCTTTTGTGCCTCTGAAATTAAAATGAGTCGAATGCAAAAATAGACTCTCCAAGAAGACTATGTAGCCCATTATGATTATTATGCATTAAGGAACTCTATGCTGTGCTCTGCAATAGGTAAACTGTGCTCCATAAAGCATTGCTTCTCTGTAATAATTACATTCATAAAATGCCTATTCTCCAGCAAGTGGATGGAATGGGAGAAAAAGATTTAGATTTCTACATTAAAAGTTTATTTTTTGAATAAAGAGCAAAGTTAAAATTGCTACCATCCATTAAAACTCAATTCATCTTTGATATAATAAAGGGGGGAAAGCATCAAAAGTAAATGGGGCAGATGTTGGCAATCTGAGTAGGCCACGAAGCTCCTCAACCTTAATAACCAAAATTCCAAAGGCAGATGGCAGAAACCTCAACAAAACGTAGGAAATGCTCCAAGACTTTGCGCATTTCTATGCAGATTGGTGAAATGTCCTTATGACAAAGGAAATGTTCCCTCGCCACTTGAAATATATTTTTTAAATATTTAGAGTAGATTTTCATTTTTTATCAAGGCTTGTTAACTCAAAAATTTACTAAGGTCACGATAAAATCTGTTATAAGCTTGAGAAGATGCCCAAACTTAGAAAAATCCAGATGGAAATTCATTGACTTCTTTATGTTCCCACTTTAAAAAAAATTATGCTTGCAGTGGAAATATTGCACACATGTCTCCTGTCTCTCACACTCATCCACACCCTCCCTGTCGCTAGAGAAATCTTGATTTGGCAAAATCATGGCCTGCTGAAAAGTCATTTATGGTTATGCATTGAGTGCATTGTAAAGAACATATGGCCTTTCAAAACACAATTCCAAATTAACCTTTTGTCCTGAAATCTTGCTGTTTCATCCGTTCTTGCCCAAATGAGCATTAACATTCCTAGAGCTCATCTAAAGTTTTCTTGTGAACTTTTCCCTTAAGGGAATGCTGGGGATGCACAAACTATAATATACCACATGCTCCTATGGCCACACACTTGGTGACCGAAAAAAACGAAGCTGCTAGACAAATAATGCCATTCCAGAAAATAGGTAACTGCTACGTATTTTGTAAATTGTGCTTTTATGCTCCAAGCAGTCAAAATCAGATTTCCATAGATTGATTCGACTGAATGATGGAGAACCCAAGCATAACAGAGTAGAATAATCTTGCAGAGGGTTTGCAATGGTAAGCTTTGGTTTGTTTGTTTTTCCAGTAGATTGCCGGACTTCTCCTTCAAGGCTCATAACAGTCTCTAATAAAGTCATCATTTTTTACCAATACCACAGTTAAATTGCATCAATTCTTCTGCTATCTTGCTATTCATTGTACAGTGTTTGCATGCCTATACTCACTCACTGCCGTTGAGTCGGTTATAATTCCTAGTGACTCTTTAAGATAGGGTATAACTGCCTTTGTGGGTTTCTGATAGTTTGGAACTGTTGATTTTTCAGCTAGAAGCCCAACTTGTAACTACTATGCCACCAGTATCCCTAGCACTCACCAGTTCCTGCACTCCCCAGTATCCCTGCACACAGTAGTATCCTTGCACTCACCAGCATACCTAGCACACACCCGTATCCCTACACTCACCAGCATCCCTACACTCACCAGCATCCTTACACTCACCAGCATCCCTGCACTCACCAGCATATCTAAGCTCACCAGCATCCCGATGCTCACCAGCATCCCGATGCTCACCAGCATCCCGATGCTCACCAGCATCCCTGCAGTCACCAGTATCTCTGTCGTCACCAGTATCCCTGCACTCACCAAATTAACTTGTACTCACCAGTATCCCTGCACTCACCAGCATCCCTACACTCACCAGTATCCCTACACTCACCAGTATCCCTACACTCACCAGTATCCCTACACTCACCAGTATCCCTACACTCACCAGTATCCCTACACTCACCAGTATCCCTGCACTCACCAGCATCCCTACACTCACCAGTATCCCTACACTCACCAGTATCCCTGCGCTCCCCAGCATACCTTGCACTCACTAATATCTCTGTTCTCACCGGCATCCCTGCACTCACCAGCATTCCTTGAACTCACAAGTATCCCTTCACTCTCCAGTATCCTTGTACTCACCAGCATACCTTGTACTCACCAGTAATCCTGTACTCACCAGTATCCCTTGTATTCATATAAGACAACTGAAAATTGCATGATTTGTGTCAGGCAAACTTTATGCTTCAAAGTGATATCTATGTTCAATGAAATATGTCATTTGATTTCTTGACTGGTGAGCCTTGGGGTGAGATATAAGAGAGATAGGTTTTTTGCCAACCTGAGCAGGCCAGCACTCTCCTGTGATATGATGTAAGATGCTGTGGTTGACTCGAAGCTGGGTTTCACTGTAAAGTAAGCAATCAGTTTTGAAAAAATAGGGTGGAGTCTCCCTCACTATCATAGAGTTTATACTGACCCTTACTAACCCTGCAGGACAGAGGAACATGTCCCCTCTGGATTTCCAAATCTGTATTGATGGAATTGGAAAGCCTCCTCTTTCTCAGATGGAGCTGATGCTTTCCAACTGTTGTTTTCCTGATTAGCAGCCCAACATGTAACTTCTACGCCACTATGGCCTTAATCTGGTCACCGCTTTGATACAATGGCAAGAGATTGTATTCAGTAGGTTGCTGATTCTCGGTATGCATTGGCAGAGTGCGCAAACTGGATGACTTCGACTGTTGCGTTCTTTGCCCTCCTGTTATATTGCCTGCTGATCTCAAAAGCCCTCAGTCAGCAGACTTTCAACCTCAGATGCATTTAGCTGACCTCAGGTTCAGTCAGCTCTGCATTCTTCCACCTGAGACCTTCCTGCTTCATTTCCCTGCCTTCTTTGTCAGCCCTACAGCTACACTAGTCTAGTTCTTGGTCTAGTTGTTATAAGTGAGTTTGGTTTTCTCTCCATTTGGTTGTCACCCACACGGAAGGCTGCAGTCTTTGCTTTTCATCAGCAAGTGCTTTGGGCCCTCCTCCGTGATTTCAGCAAGCAAGATTGTTTCATTTGCATAGAGTAAGTGCTTAGTTAACTTTTCTCTTATCCCAACACCATGTTCTTCTTCATATGCTTCTTCTTCATGAGAAGCTTCTTTCAGCTTGTCAAATTGTTTAGCTCATCATGAAGAATGATTAGTAATGGTGAAAATATATCTGATGTATGCTTTTCCTAATCTTAAGCCATGCAACATTCCCCTGTGCTGATCACTGGGCTGTCTCTTGGTCTATGTACAGGTCCCACAAGACCTTAGAGCTGTAGTATCCTGGAATTGCCACTATTCTCAGCATTGATACATTTGCAAAGCCGATAAACAAAGGTTAATCTCTTTCTGGTATTCTCTGCTTGCACCCAAGATTCGTCTAGCACAAGCAGTAATATCCCGCAGGCCATGTCCACTCCTGAACCTGACTTAAATGCCTGGTAGCGCCCTGTCGCTATAGAGCCACAACCGTTAGTGAATGACCTTCAGAACACTTCCAATCACGTGTTTTGATAATGATATTGTTTGAAATTTCCACATACGGTTGGGCCACTTTTATTTGGAAAGATCACAAATATAAATCATTTTCAGTAAATAGCCAGGTAGCTGTTTGATAAATTTCTTGGTAGAGACTTGTGTTGCCAGTGCTGCATCAGATTGTTGAAACATTTCAATTGGTAACCTATCGATTTGTGGAGCCTTTTTTTGTCAATGCTTCAGGAATGCTTGGATTTTTCCCTTCAATATTATGGGTTCTTGATCATATATTACCTCCTGAAATGAATGAACACCAGCCAGTCTATGGCTTGAAATTTTCCTACAGTCCTTCCAGCTTGTGGTAAACTGAGAGTGCTGTTCACTTTTGGTTGTCTCACTCCAGGTCTTTGCACAATGTGTTGCTTTGTCTGCACAACTTGCCTTTTGAAATATTTTGTTCGGCCCTTTTGCTTCATAATCTCTCTAATTAACATTGGTTGCAACAGGTTCAAGAGCAAGTTTCAGACATCGACCTTTTACTTTTCTCAATATTCTTTTAAGGATCATTTGCTTTCTTCATGTCTTATTTTCTTGAATTGGTCTCACTATTTTACTGGGTTGGTCATCAGTGTTCAATGACTCAAATCTGTTCTTAAAATGCTCTCTAAATTCAGATGAGATATATTCCAGGTCATAATTTGACTCTCAGATTTATTTTAATTTTCTTCAGCTTCAACTTTAATTTCCATGTGAGTATTGATTTTCTGTTTCTCAGTTTGCCCCATGTCTTGTTTTGGCTGACGATATTGTTTCTACGTCCTCTCTCTCTACAAATTTAATTTATTTGATTCCTATGTATTCCATCTGGTAAGTTCTATGTGTGTAGTCACAGTTTAAATTGTTTAAAAAGGTGCTTGTAATGAATAAGTTGTTGCTCTTGGAAAATTCTATCATGATAATCATGATACCTCCAACTTAATTTCTATCACTATGCCATATATTCCAACTATTAATCTTTCATTTTTGTTAAAACTTTTGAATTTTAATATTAATTATCAATGCACTTGATTGCATATGTGATCAATTCCAGACTGAAGAAATTGGTAGGTTTCCTCAATTTCTTTTTATGTTTTTAACATTTTACTACGGACTCATACAACTCTTATCACAATCCATACACATACATACATCAATTGTATAAAGCACATCTGTACATTCTTTGCCCTAATCATTTTCAAAGCATTTGCTCTCCCATTAAGCCTTTGACATCAAGTCCTCTTTTTCCCTTCCCTCCCCATTCCCCTCTCCCTCATGGGCCCTTGATAATTTATAAATTATTATTTTGTCATATCTTGCCCTATCTGGCATCTCCCTTCACCCCCTTTTCTGTTGTCCGTCCCCCAGAGAGGAGGTCACATGTAGATCCTTGTAATCAGTTCCCTCTTTCCCACCCACTCACCCTTTACCCTCTCAGTTCCCTCTTTCCCACCCACTCACCCTCTACCCTCTCAGTATCACCCCTCACACCCCTGGTCCTGAAGGTATCATCCACCCTGGATTCCCTGTGTCTCCAGCTCCAATCTGCACCAATGTACAACCTCTGCTCTATTCAGAGTTGCAAGGTAGAATTTGGATCATGGTAGTGGGCAGATGGGGGTGGGTGGAGGAAGCATTTAGGAACTGGAGGAAAGCTGTATTCTTCATCGGTGCTACATTGCACCCTGACTGACTCATCTTCTCCTCTAGACACTTTTGTGAGGGGATCTCCATTGGCCGATAAATGGGCTTTGGGTCTCCTTTCAGCATGACCCCCTTCATTCACTATGGTAAGATTTTTTTTTTTATGATGCCTTATACCTGATCCCTTCGACATCTCGTGATCTCACAGACTGGTGTGCTTCTTCCATGTGGGCTTTGTTGCTTCTGAGCTAGATGGCTGCTTTTTTTTACCTTCAAGCCTTTAAGACCCCAGACACTATCTCTTTTGATAGCCGGGCACCATCAGCTTTCTTCGCCACATTTGCTTATGCACCCGTTTGTCCTCAGTGATCGTATCATGGAGGTGTGCACCCAATGATATGATTTTTTTTGTTCTTTGATGCCTGATAACCGATCCCTTTGGGACCACGTGATCACACAGACTTCAAGCCTTTAAGACCCCAGACATTGTCTCTTTTGATAGCCAGGCACCAACAGCTTTCTTCACCATATTTTCTTGTTCACCCGCTTTGTCTTCAGCGGTTGTGTTGGGAGGGTGAGCATCATAGAATGCCAAGTTAATAGAAGGAAGTGTTCATGCATTGGGGGAGTGCTGGAGTAGAGGCCCAAGGTCCTTCCACCACCTTAATACTAAACCTATAAATATAGGCACACAGATCTATTTCCCCATCCTCATTTATATTTGCATGTGCATGTCTTTGTCTAGACCTCTATAAATGCCCTTTGCCTCCTAGCTCTTTCCTCTATTTCCCTTGACTTTCCTCCTGCCCCACTATCATGCTCCATCCCCACCTGGGTTACAGCTATAACTCTTCGTTAAGTTACCTTACCCTTGATAATCCCCTACAAGGGCTGCCACTCCCCCCTCACCACCAATTTTGATCCAATATTGTTCCCTTGTCCCTGGGTTTGTTAACACCGCTTCCTTACCCACCACCTCCCCCTATCCCAAGTCCCCCCGGAACTGTCAGTCCCATTGTTTTTCTTCCAGATAGTTCATCCAGCCTATCTTATTTAGACAGACCTGTGGAGATAATAACATGCACAAAAACAAGACAGAGGAAAACAAAGCAAGAGTATACAACAAAACAACAACTAACCACTGACAAAGAACAAAACAAAACACATCAAGAAAGAAAAGCTTGTAGTCAGTTCAAGGATCATTCGTTGGCCCTTAGGGGTGTGTTCCAGTCCTGTCTGTTGGGGCACCACAGCCTGGCTCCAAAGTCTGCCCTAAGCACCTCCTGGGGACCTTGCCGCTCCATTCCCCCCGCTGTTCTGCTGCACTCCCCCAGCGCTTCGCCTTGGTGTGGTGGGATCAGGTCAGGTGCAATTCCCCCACTGTCTCCGGTGCCATCCTCTGTAGCACCATAGGTCAGTGAGGGGCATCATGTCCCATAGTGGGGCCGGCCATGTTGTCCTCTCGGTTGACTGGCTGCTCCAATCAGGAACGTCCTCCTCATCACCTGGTGAGCCAGGTTTTGCTCCACTCTTTCCTCCTGCCCCTTCATCTGTTCCCTTTTGCTCCCATCAGACATGTCCCTCTCCTGGACCTGCAGAATCACTGTCGTCCTTTGAAACAAATTCTTCTGGGGGGTGGGGCAGGCATCCACTTAACTTTTGGTGCTGGGGCCAGCCTCCCAGACCTCTCCACTGGTTCCCTACTCCACGCTGGAATGTTGCATTCACACCTTGAGGCACTGGGTTGAAGACCAGTCCCTCTTTAACATTGGTTTTAGTGGGTTGTGTGTAAATTTGAATAAAAATTGTATTAACTGGGTAGTATAATAACATAGATAGCATTGTTCTTTAAGATATGTAGCTTTCTGTGAATTGTCCTTGGGAATCCACTGATTACATCCTCCATATATTTATAATTCACAGTTCTGTGAAATACTTGAAAATCATATTCTCCCTGGACAGCTCCATTTAGAGAGATCTACACAGTCGAGTTATTGTGGAAGCGATCAGAGCAGTAATGAAAGTTTTGATTAGGTGTGGATTTTGATAAGAGTTGTATGAGCCCCAATAAAATGATTTTTTGAAAAAAAACAATTAAAAAAAAGCTGATCCTTAAACATAGTCAAAGGAATACAATTCTAAGTAAAATTCTGGACTTAACTTTTTGTAGAATTTTTTCTTAATTAATAATCTATCCAGGAACCCTGGAGACACTGCCTGGTAGGCAACTCCTTCCCATAGGTCAGCCATTGAAAGCCACTTGCTAATCAGTGGTGGCAAAATGAAGCTATCTGCCTGCCCCCTCTGGCAATATTTGCCGTCTTGTACATTTCTGGCAGCACCTACGAGAAATTTGTATGAGTTTGTATGTTTGTTTTTTCTCCTAAATTTTAGATTCTCCTTGGAGTCTTGAAGTTTATATGGTATCATTACTAAAAGAAAGTACAGATAAGAAAAAGTAGAGGGTAGAGAGCCAAACCAATAACTATACAAATTTACACAGCAACCACTAAAGCCAATAATAAATTAAAGAAGTATAAAACTATTTAAAATTAAACTTAACAATTAATATGACAATGCATTTGCATAGTCATCTCCTTTTAGTTTACACAATCCATTTAAGAATTGTTTATCCATTCCCCTTCTTTACCCCACCCTCCCTTAATCCTCCTGGTATCGCTACTCTCAATGTTGGCCCTGAGAATCAATCTATAACCCTGTCCCTGGGGGACAAATAATGGAAAAGTGGGTGAGGGATTAAGAAAGACGATGTAAGATACGAAAATAATAATCTACAACTAATCAAGGTTTCATGAGGGAGGGTGGATGGGGAAGGAATGGGGTGGGAAATAAATGGGGAGTTGATATCAGGGTCTCAAGTGGGAAGAAAAGGCTTTGAAAATGGTGATGGCAGCATATGTGCAAATGTGCTTAACACACTGGGTCAATGCATGGATTGTGATAAAAGATGTAAGAGCCCCCAATACAAGTAAGGAAAAAATAAGAAGAAAAAGAATTATCTATTGCTCACAATAGATACAAATGTTGGTTTATAGTTTTAAGACTTACCTTCTAAGATGGAATTTTTAAATGTCATTTGGGGAAAGAAAATATGCATGTTAGATATTTTGAAAAATTGTTCTTCATTATGGAAAGCTAATAATCAGTTTTCACACTGATCTGAGTGGTACTGTTAAAGAAAATATATTAGGTTAGCATTTCTTTATCACCAGAGAGGTGGTGACAGACAAATACCACAGCAACCCGAGAAGAAATTTCAGTGGTTTTTATTGATGTAGACTTCCAAGTGGTAACATTTCTACACACTAATCTGGGAACAAGGATATCTGTCAAAAGGGAAGTGCTTTTAAAAGCTGAGACCTGAGAATAATACTCGTCAGTGTTCCTTGGTGGACACAGTCAGAGGGAAAGGTTTAGATCCTTAAAGAAAAGCAAAAGAAGCGCTTTTCAAAGCCTGGGTGACACTTCAGGTGACAGGGGCCCCACTGCCTGAGGGCACTTCCATGGGCCACCTTAGCTTCCTCCCACCTGCTGGTGAGAAGGTGGTTTTTTCCTCAGGCAAAGCTACAGAAACTCAGTGGAAACCCTTCTAAACCTCAGATGGATGTCACAGAGCTGCACACTCTCTTCTTGCAGGCCTTATCATGACTTCCCTCATTGCTATTACCCGAGCCCCAAAATGCACATTAAAAGACACTGTCAATTAACATTTGGATCAAAATGTGACCTACATTACTACTGACATAGTTTCTTGGATACTGTCCTTCAGTGTCCAAATGTCTACTCATATATTTCCAACACTCTATTACTAAGAAGGTATAATGTTCAATTAAGAAGAGATGTTCCCTCAGGGCCCACAAAAACATAGGAATTCTGCATATTACTATTAGTGATGTGATATCAGTTAATAAATTGGCAGTTTCCTTGGAGCCATGCTCATATCACATTGAATAGAGAGCGATACAGAAAATTTGAGCTGAATTCCCCTGACTTTCTCATGGAGAAGCCAGGCCACCTTGGTTGACTCTATCTCAGCCGTGGTGGCCTTCTTTAGAAAAAAGAATTTGCACTGCAAGACCTTGAAAATCATCCCCAGCTCTCAGTCCCTCCACAGTCATTTTCTTCCTCTTTTTTTTTCATGTTTTAATGGATCAACATTGGGGGGAGAGGGAGAAGATCAAGGCTAGAGTTTATCAGAAGATAAAAGGTGTAATTAACAAATATCAAAAACAATAAAGAACAAACAAAATGACTATAATCACTCCTCTTACGCCCTGGCCTCACACCCAAAAAAGAACTACAAGCATTCACATATTTTTTTTCTTTCTTTTAAGGGAAGTGAATGCTGAGATACTTCCTTTATTTCTGCATATTCAAGCACAGGGTCAGCTTTAAGACAAAAATGCAAATGTGAGGGTTATATGACTTCAGATTTCCTTTCCTAAATATAAAGAGCTTGTGCATTGTTGCTCTTGGTTTTTCAAGTGGGGGGAAAAAGTAATAAACAAAAGGGGGAGAAAAACCTGAAAATCCATCAGAAAACTATGAAGAACTGTCACCCTATGACATAAACAGGTAGTTTTATGACTTCCCCCTCCAAAAAAAAATACATTGTTGCTTGAGAAATCAGCCAATTTAATCCTAAATAACTTCCAAAGCTGCTATTTACCTTTGATTTCTGGAGGCTCTCTAGTATCCTATTCAAAATCTTTGTTCTGAAAAGTATCAATGATACTGATCTCCATCTTCGATATTTTTATCTACAGTCTTATATCCTTATTTGTTGCAAACATAGTCTTGAGTAAAGGGAATTTTGACTGCTTTCCATTTTCTGATGGTTAACTCTTGATTCCTGGAACACTCTGCATTAGACTGTGTTTTCAAGAGGGACAAAACCAGACCCCCCCCCCCTATATGTATAAGAAAGAACTTTCTATTCTGAAAGAATGTTATATCAAGAAAGTGGCCTACCCTAGTCCAGCTGAGTTTGATGGCTCCAATGCTAGCTGGAGGCCCTGCAGACTCTTGCTTGTTAACAAATGAAGCAGGAAAGCAGAGCAGGAAATATGAGGGCTCATAGACAAATGGGTGCACGGTCACCTGAATTCAGAGTCTGACTGGGTTTGGGAAACACTGACAGCTCCCACAGTCAGGAGGCCACAGGTATTTTGGACGCCATCCCAGGAGCCAGATCCAAAATCGCAACAAGCAGCACAGTGAAGAGAGGCAAGAGAGAAAAGCCTGTCCACCACAGCATCTCTTAAAAAGAGGCCACCCCTCAAGGAGATGCCACTGGGCTATAACTTCATTGAGAGGTTGGACTCCCCCCCCTACCTTTACACTGGTGAATGGAATTAACATCTAATCTAAACACTGCACACCCTTGGTAAAATGTGGCTATTACTAAGAGTAAATAAAAATATATTTGTGGCATAGTGATGTATTCATGGCTCCGATGGATAGTCTTCATTGTTACATTAAATGACCTTCCCCTGATGGGTTTGAATAAGATGGTTGGGGAAAGACACGGGATGGATTATACGATTCAGCTGTGAATGAATGAGAATGGGGTTCATTGTGAGTGCCATCCTGCGGATTATAGGGAACCATCTCAAACAGGGATGAGATTTTACTCCTAATGTTTTGATCACAAATATGTGTTTGGATTTGTCAAATAATTTTCTGGATCAATTAATATGATCATTTGTTCTTTTCCTTTATTTTATTTGTGTGTTGGATTACACTGATTATTTTTCTAATATTGAGCCATACTTTCAGCCCTGGCATGAGCCCCATTTGGTCATGATGTATTTTAAAAATATATTATTGGATTCTATAGTCTAGCTTTTCGTTGGGAATGTTTTTGTCTTTGTTCACGAGGGCTGTTGGTCTATAATACTCTTTTTCAGTTATTTCTTTGCCTGGTGTATTGGGATTATACGGGCTTCATATATGAATTAGGAAATAATCCATTCTTCTCTATGCTCTGGAGGAGCTTGAGTAGAATTTCGATCAGTTTTTCTCAGGTTTGATAGAATTCATCAGTGAAGTCATATAGGCCCAGACTTTATATATATCATCCAGTAGCCTGATTTCTAGCATGATGTCAGAGCAAATGGGTTCTTCTTTGCAAAATCTTTCCAGTTTTTGCAAGCTAATAACAGAAATTTTTCTTTCCCTTTTCTTTGATTTTGCTCTATCTTGATGATTTTCCTTTGGAGTCTAAATTCTCTGAAATTCTGATAATTAGTAACCAATTCTTCTTGATTGTGTCCCACACAATTCTTAGACTTTATTTAAATTTTTAAAATAATTCTTTTAATGATTGCTCTTCTATCAAATTTGTATTAAGATGTTTGTCTTCATGCTCATTAATTCAGCCTCCTTTTGATTCAAGTATACGCCTTTGTCCTTTCAACGTATTATCAATTTCCCAAATCTTGGCACCCATCTACTGTAATTCTATTTCCTACTTTTATATGGCTCCTATTTGTTCATTTACTTTCTTTGTCAAAAATAATAAAACATATTTACTAATCTGTCCGTTTGTTTTTGTATTTTTTCCTGACTTCTTTTAGGGTTTATGTTTCCCTTGACTTCATCTGAAGCTTTCTTGCTTGGTCTTGTTCTTAACCTTTCGGATGTACCCAAATACCATGCTTTTGAACTCTCATCAGGTGCTTCCTTCCTCAGAAAGGTTTCTTACTCTGTGAGTTAATGAATTGTGTGAGCCATTCTGTTTCTCATCCTTGGATAAACTGCAACTGTCTTCTGTCTCTGAAACACAGCTGTCCTGTTTTATTTATATTTATTGGATTCATTTGTGTAGGGTTGTTCTGAGGACCCACCACCTGATTCTTGCTAGGTGTGATAAGGAATGGGAAATGTGCATTCAGTTGTCTATTCACAGTGTGTGAAGTGCCATTGAGAGCAACTCTGACTGGGGTTAGTAAGTGTCTGTGACGTGTCAGGTAGAACAAGAGCGGGCAGTGGCCCTCACCCAGTGTGTGGTACTGAAGTAGGGACTCATGTGTCTGTACTGTGCAAACACTGCTGCTATCTTCCATCAGATGTTTAAGAAACAAAAGCAAAAACATGAAAGGGAGAAAGAAAAACAGCTAAAAGGAAATAATACAAAAAGAACAAAACAAGAGAATGCTGGAAAACAATAGCATCAAAAACTAAAAAGGAAAGAAAATCACAAAGAAACAATATAGTAAAAAAAACTAGAGAGGGGAGAAGATGAAAAAATAGTAAATATAGAAAAGGAAAGAAAGAGAGGGGATAATAAAAGAGACCGAATAAAAGAAGAGTGGATAGCAGAGGAACGCAGGGTAAAACACATTAAAGTTAAGAAAGGGCACTAGACACAAACAAGGAAGGTAAACAGTCGGGTGGGGCCGCTCTGGGAGAGCAGAAAGTGTGGTGGGCAGGGCCACTGTATTGGTCAGCACTACTTGTCAGCAGAGAGCTCACAGGAGAGGGGCACCGGGTCCTATGTTTAGAGTGTGGCTGCCTGGCTGATGGAGTTATTGCTAGCCTAGATGGCGTCTGGGGTTGGGGCACCTGATCCAGAGGTAGTTTGTGCCAATCCAGAGAATGACTGAGTTCAGGGCACTGGTTCTCAGAAGGAAATCTCTCAGGTCCACAAGCCAGCCAGTGGGCGGTGAGACTAGTCAGGGAAAGAGTTCTTGTTGGCTAAGAGGTGGCCATAGATAGGCCACTCGTTTGTCACTGTGGGTTCTGTGTCTTTGGTCTGTCTCCTGATTAGAAGCTAGTGCACCTGACACCAGATTCATGAGGACACCATTCCAGCCCCAGGCTGTGCTGGATGGAGCATGTCACCAGCTGCTGGGGGCTCACCAGGATAGTGTGACCCACAAGAGGAAGAGTACACCTTCCTTTTTTCTGTTTAGAAAAGAGCTTCATAGCAAGAAGTATTTTCATGTCAAGAAGACATCCCAGCCTAGTCCAAATCAAGTCCCTGCATCTGGTGCCAGCTGGGTCATCTTTGAACTCACAGAGCTGAGGGGCATTGGTGCAGAATGGCGAGGCAGGGGCCAGAAGATGGCAGGCCAGTGGGCACGGAGTCACATGGATCCAACGTCAGTGGAAGCATGGCAGAGTGTCACCAGCTTTCACAGTCTGACAGTCCACGTGGGGCAGGCCCTGGGGGCAAGCAGGGGCAGAGAGAGAGAGAGAGAGAGAGAGAGAGAGAGAGAGAGAGAGAGAGAGAGAGTTAGTTCTGAGAATCCCTCACTCTCATACAAAAGGCCACACCCCAAGGAGGTGTCAAAAAGGAGCTACTGACTGGCAGGTGTGAGCCTGTTGCTAGCCAGAGGGTCTAGTTGGCCTAAAAGTGTACGCTTGCTACACCATGTATTGCGCCTTTTTGATGGCCACATCCCAGTGTGGCTGCGCTGACAAGCTGAGAGTGACAGTACCGGGAGGGTGGAGGGAAGGTGGGATGGAAAGGGGGAACCCATCACAAGGATCTACATATAACCCCTTCCCTGGGGTATGGACAATAGAAAAGTGGGTAAAGGACAGTGTAAGACATGACAAAATAATAATGATTTATAAATTATCAAGGGTTCGTGAGGGAGGGAGAAATGGGGAGGAAGGGGAAAAATGAGGAGCTGATTCCAAGAGCTCAAGCAGAAAGAAAATGTTTTGAGAATGATGGCAACAAATGTACAAATGTGCTTGACATAATGCATGTATGTATGGATTGTGATAAGAGTTATATGAGCCCCAAAAAATGATTTTAAAAAAAGAACAGACTTTATAAAAAATAACTATATGACGGACCTTCAAAGACCTATGGAATTAAAAGATACTATATATATTCGAGTATAAACCCACCCAAATATCAGCCCAGGCACCTAATCTTACCACAAAAACTGCATTAAAAATGTGTTGAGCCCTTTTCGTCCCTGGCTGTCTGAGCGTTCTGTGCCATCATGAATGACACGGTAACCATCCGGACCAGGAAGTTCATGACCAACCGACTACTTCAGCGAAAACAAATGGTCATTGATGTCCTTCACCCTGGAAAAGCAACAGTGCCTAAGACAGAAATTCGTGAAAAACTAGCCAAAATGTACAAGACCACACCAGATGTCATTTTTGTATTTGGATTTAGAACCCATTTTGGTGGTGGCAAGACAACTGGCTTCGGCATGATTTATGAGTCTTTGGATTATGCAGAGAAAAATGAACCTAAACACAGACTTGCTAGACATGGTCTGTATGAGAAGAAAAAGACCTCCAGGAAGCAACGCAAGGAGCGCAAGAACAGAATGAAGAAAGTCAGCGGGACTGCAAAGGCCAACGTGGGTGCTGGCAAAAAGACAGAATAAAGCATCTACAGTGACTTGATCTGCACTGGTTATGTGGATTTTTCACCAGAGAATTAATAAACTATAAAATCTTTTTAAAAAATGTGTTGAAACACCCAGCTTATACCAAGTATATACGGTAACAGAATTTTTCCACAAACTTTTTGAAGTCCCTTGTATCTTTGAAAATATGATTATTGATAGAGTTACAATGGTTGACATTTTTAATATTCTGTTTAATGTCTGACTTAATAAAGATGGATTATTCTACAAAAGAAAATATATGTGTGTTCTTTGAGCTTTATTGTAGGACTAAAATAATAAAATATTTTTTTAAAGTTCAAAATGGCCCTGGTGTGTCACGTCGGCTGATATTTGCCTGTTCTCACCACTTTGTTCAATTTCTTCTAGTTATGGTTCAGTCTACTTCTCTATCTTCCTCTGAAGTTCTGAAATCCTTGCTTACTGTCTCCATCTGGGTCATGTTGTCACTTGTGTGGATCTGCCTAGGCTGCAGTCTTGCCAGAAATCTAATGTTTCTATAAGAATGACACTTACTGAGAGATTTACTTAAAGTTTCCTTCTGATTCTACATCACCTTTTTTCATTCTTTTTCTTGTTGAAATTCCACCCCTGAAAGTTTTCGCTTCTGAATAGAGATCATTTCTTATATTTCCATTAGTCATAAAGTACATGATACCGCACACGAACTCACTATCATCGAGTCAATCCCAGCTCATAGTGACACAAAAGAGCGAGTAAACTTGTCCCTTTAGGTTTCTGAGGTTGGCAATCTTTATAAATGTAGAAAGCCTTACCTTTCTTCTGTAATGTGCCAGTGGGCTTGAACTGCTGACCTTGTGTGTAGCAGTCAAACACATAACCCATTACACAGTCATTAGAATGAGGGATTGCTCATAATAATCTATATATCTCTATCTCTCTATCCATATATATGCAGTTCTAAAAAGCTGATTGGAAGCTTTAAGATTGTGGAGAAAACTTTATATTATAAGATGGAAAATAGCCTCCTAAGCATATGACTTAGAATAGACTGGAAGAGAGAAGGTTAAGGTTATTTCTTTTTATTTAAGCAAGTCTACATGTATTCATTTCGATATGTCTGCATTCTAAACTCTGGTACCTAGAAATGTGTAGCATGGGACTTTGCAAGGGTGAATAAATGAAGAATCTTGAGATATAAACATTATCCTTGATTATCAGGTAGAAGTTCAGAGAAAAGCGATGCTTTAAAGATGGTTTTGAAGATGGAAACTGGGGATATGAGCCAAGAAATGCAGAGAGCTCTACCCGCTGCAAAAGGCACAAACGCATTCTCTCCCAGACACTTCGGAACTGCCGCTCCTCTGAATGCAGAATGTTTTAAAACAATTACCTGGAAACTGGGATGTGCATGTATGTGTGTCTGTGTGTGTGTATACATACACACACACACACATATACATACATACATATACATATATATTATCTAGGCAATTGAAAGGGTTAGGAAGCCTAAGATATAGATGCGTGTGTTTAAATATTTACTATATAGTGGTTTTTTCTATTGAAAAATTGACAGACAGCTAGATGATAGATGAAATCATGAGTTCACACTTTCATTTTAATCACACATACACATATCAAGAAACTGATAAAATACATCCAGGGCTAAAACAGTTCATATCAGCTCAATATGTGCATCTTCCTTACACGGCAACGAGTACCTGGCTTCTCATTATCCTCAGTATAGTTACTTATTTGTTCAAAACTAGGATGCACAGAGGTAATTTGAGAATTGCTAATACATGCTGTTATAGAAACCAAATCGATGACTCAGAGTTAATATTTGTTTGCAAATCTTTTAAAAAAATCTTTGAGTCAAAACATTAAATACATGAAATATATAAATCCTACATGTATCATATAATCCAATAAGTGCAATAGCCCAGTGGCAACTGAAAACAAAACATCCAAACTCACTGCCATCTAGTTAAGTCTAACTCAGCAACCCTATGTTTTTGTGAAGTGCTGGCGAGTCTAGGTACTGACTTTTAATGACCCTATACAAAACACCACCCTCAATTGTTTTTGTACTTGATCCCACAGTTGCAGCCACTGTCAGTCTAGCTTGTCGAGGGCCTTGCTCTTCTGCCTGCCTCTTCCCTTTATCAAGCACAATGTCTCTCAAGGGACTGGTCTCTCCTGATAATATTTTTCCAAAGTACAGTAAGTGGAACTAAGTCTTGACATCCTTGCCTGTAAAGAGCATTTGGGTTAAACTGATTCCAAGACAGCGTTGTATGTTCTTTTGGCTGTGCATGCTATTTTCAATATTCTTTTTAAACATTGTAGTCAAATGTATTGATGTTTCTTTGGTCTTACTTATTCAGTTGTCCAACTTTCACAATGGCCTATAAGACAGCGTAAGTATATTACCCCTGTGGTTTTGTGAGACTGTAAATCTTTATGGGAACAAAAGGAATCATATCTTTTCCTGATGAGTGGCTGGTGGATTCAAATTTCTGAAATTGCACTTAGCAGCCTCCTGTGCAACGCTCTACAACACCGGGGTTCTGTAAAGGCAGCTTCTTTTCCGTTTCTCTACTGCAAATTATGTTTGTTGCTTCATAAACTTCATATAAATTTTAATAATATAGAAAGATACACACAACACACACCTGCTCAAGTATTACCTTAAGTAAACAAAGGTGTAAACTTCAAATGAAGCTTTATTTTTCCCCTCATATACTTGCATAGATCATGATTTTCTTATGTATTGTCGATTATCTATTCCATGTCATATATTATGAGCTAGATGAGAGCTTTCTCTCCACATGTGTTTTTAAGTGTTACAGTTGCATTAAAAAACAATTCTGGTCTAAATAGAAAATAAATGCCAATTGAGTAAATGAAGACAATCATTATAAAAAGCAAGACTGTATTCTTTGTCATTTTTAAATTGTCAAATTTGTGTTATGCTGCCAAGAAATGTGTAACATTGAACACGTGGTGACCTTATCCCCTGAGCCAGAGTCAAATGATTGTGCTTTTCCTAAAACTTAACAACTATTTTAGAGGTAATTAACCCATGCTGTGCACAGTAAAGAGAAGGTTATTTGTATCTAAAAACTCAAGATGAGCAAAGAATTTGTGAGGACACCTGTTGTTAGGTGCCTTCATGTACAACAGGACAGAATCTCTCTCAGGGTAACATATTTCAACTTCAAAACAAAATCATTTTTAAAATACCACGAAATTCAGATCTATGGTTGTGTAGCTTATATGAGACTTTAAATTTCTAGGGGCATTCTTTGGATACGCTTAATACAATGAGGTCACAGTGAGCAGACAAATGCAGTGCTTGCTCATGGAGTCCAGTGTCAGGTGTGTTCTCCCCAGGATTACACTTGCACCTCTGCAGAGATGGGGGAACCAGAGAACATTCGTGTGATTTGGGGTAGAGGAGAGTATGAGTAGGATAGAAGCAGGAGTCCTGAGGAGTTGAACGTGGGGCTAAAAAGCTTCAACTTCCGTTTGAAGAGTGGAGATTCAATCGTGTTGAGAACTGTGGCTTGTACAAAGCCCACGTCATTTTGGCTGGCCCTAGATTTGAAGCGCAGCTGAAGCAAAGCACAAATCATCTCGGATTCAGCTAAGTCTATTAAAGTTACTATTCATGATTTTCCCCCTTACCCAATGAGGAAGCCCTATGGGAATGTTTCTACATTGCTATTATATGACTTCTATTTTATGGTTTAGGTGGAGATTCTTATTTTAGTTTCTGTATCAACTTGGAGTGCTGAAAAAAGTTTTCAATACAAGATATGGTAAGATATTCACCTTAGGATTAATAATGCACTCTGTATTCAGGACCTTCTTCACACCCATCAGCATTTTAATTTCACCTGCTGTGTTCTTTGTGTACGAATACCCTGGTGACATGTTAGCAGAACCATTTGACTGCAGTACTATTGTTTCTAGGTCCAATGTCTAGTAATAGTTTTGCCTCTTTATTTGACATTTATATTTCTCTGTACTAACAATAGAAAAATACCTTATTTCCTATTTAAAATGATAATAAAATGTAATGCTATGCATTACATCTTATTCTAAGGTAAAATATGCACAGCACTATAAAGGGAAGCTCATTCTGTGTTCAATATGGCGGGGAGGGCTCATAGAGGAAAATGTAAGAGTGAGAAGAAACTTGGAATTATTCTCTATAAATGGGAGGGCGGTTGTTTTGCACTTATAAGAATCCCCCTCAATAATTTGTTCTGTATTATTATATCTAGTGCGATGGTTGCATTGGTTTTTGTAGGAGAAAGTCATTTATCACAGGGATCCCACATTTCTCAATTCGGTGTCACCCTTGGGAGATGTACCACAGCACAAGCTCCGCAGCGGTGACAGGGAAGCACCAGTGGTCCTCACACTCCTGTGAAGAGTGATGAGTATCCTCGTGCATCAAGCTCCAATTATTGACAGTATAATCAATCCTCTCCAGTAAAGAGAAAGCCACAGCCAATCACACTGCTCAGTTGCAATCACCACTAACTTCTCACTGCTCTTTATGTCCTTTTAAAGTTGTTAGTGAATGTATTTGATGGTGTTTATAGGCTACATATCAAATACTACAAGCCTTACTTTTTTTACCTCACCTAACATACTGTTACTTATAAAATTTTGAGACAGAAGTTAAATGGAGATATTGAGTCATTTTATTCTGAAGTGCTTAAATGTTTATTCAAAAATGTAAAGAAAATTTAACCCAGAGCAACCCATCCTTAGAAACTAAATGGTTCCAGGCAAGATATATTTCAGACACATCATTTTATGGATGATACATTGAATGTGCTTAAAATATTAAAATATCTATTTATAGTCCTTTTCTCCAACATTTTATTTTTTTAAACAATGTATATATACCGCAAACAAATTCAGATTGAGGTGAGCACCAAGGTACCTTTGCTTACATTCACCAATTGTTAACATTGTATTGTATTTGATTTATCTCATTATGAGGACAGCTATGTCACTTGTTGAACTATTTGAGTGGTATATACCAGGATCCCAATGCATTTCCAAAGAATAGAGATTTTTTCCCTATTAAAATCACAATATAAAATATATTTTCAGGAAACATAACATCAATTTAATTCTGGAATCAATAGATCATCTCAGGTGTTATATTAACGATTCTCACATATTTTTTCTCTGTTTTACAGGGTCAATGGAGGAGCATCTGCTGCCTTTATACCTCATATCTCTACCTACTCCTTTAATCTACAGCACTTCGCCACTTGTTCATGTTCGACTGTCATGAGGTGTTGTTTTGATGTACTGCAGAGCTTGTTCTAGTGCAGAGTAACCATGTATGCAATGGACAGGGTCATTGCCTGGGCTTTTATGTAATCACTGAAATTCATCTTGTTGAAAGTCTTCCTCCTTGTAAGAGACCCTCTACTTCACCAAACAGGTTGGGTGGTTTTCTTTTTTCAGGCCTAATCCCTCTTCATCACATGTCCAACATATGTGAAATAGTCTCATCACCCTTGTTTATAACGGCCATTCTGGCTATTTTTCTCCCAATGCAGATTTGGTTTTTGTAAATTCATTATAATTCTTCAAATATGTCGATTCCTCTCTGATCTTCCTTATCCATTATCCACCTCTTGCATGTATATGAAGTTCCAAAGAGTTCAGCTTCTTGGATTATACAGAGTAGTGGAGTATGTGAAAGGATACAAGCCTTTTCTGCATCTAAAAACCATGGAGTCACCTTTATTATATTATATTTGAAATATTTTGGTCATTCTTCAGGTTCCACATGGACATAATTAAATCTTCTAGAATTACCATTCTTTAAAATATTACCCATAGTTTGTTATGTTTTGCACAGTTAAATGTGTTTGCATAATCAACAAAATACACGCAATTAGCTTCGTGATATTCCCTGTTTCAACCAAGATCCATATGATATCAGCAATGATATCCCTCGTGCCACATTGTCTTCTGAATCCAGCTTGAATTTCTAGCAGCTCCATGCAAAAGTACTGCAGTAACCGAATTATCTCTACCAGGATTATACATACATGTGATGTTCATTATATTGTTCAATCATTTCTTCATTTTGTCAGGGTAAACGTCTTTCAATTTTTTTTATCACAGAGGAATGATTGCTTACAACTGCTTCAATTGTTGAAACTTTTCAATTGGCATGCTGTCAATTTCAGGAACCTTTTTAAAATTAATGCTTTAAGTACTGCTTGAACTTTGCCCTTCAATGTCATTGATCCTTGATCATAACCTACCCATTGAAATAGATGAATGTTGACCAGTTCTATTTGGCACGGCGACTGTATATTCTTCCATCATCTTTCGATTCTTCTTCCTTCATCATTCTATATTTTACTCATGAAATCCCTCAATGTTTGAATCCATGGCTTGAAAATTTTCTGCAGTTCTCTCATCCAGTCAGTTTATGTCAAAAAATGAGACTTACAACGAATAAATCATTGATCCTGTAGAATTTTATTACATGAGCTCCAGCTTCACTTCTGTCACCAAGGCCATCTTTTCCAACTACCGATCCTTCAACTTTTGCATTCCAGAATAATTACCACCTCCTTGATGGCATATTTGGTCGATTTCAAACTGAAGATTTTGTTATTCTGAAATTTATTCATCATGTTAGTGATTCGTTTGTAAATTTGAATAATAGTTATATTAAGTGGTCTGTCTTGTGTTGTGTAGATATTATCCTATCACAGATAGTGTTGTTGATATGTTTCTGTTGTTTTTTACAATAAATGTGAGACAATTTTGCTTGAATTTTTCATTCCTGAAACAGTGAATCATATGATTGTTTGATTAAAGCTGATCAATACCAGTCCATTTAGCATAATACAATTATGTGTTTAGTCTATTTTTGATGATTTCCAATTTTTGGATGATCTTACTTTGTACATTCTATGGTTCAAGTATTAATGCATGTTTGCAGTTGTTTCTTCTTATTTTGAATAATTTCTCATAAGTAAATGAAGTTCTCAAAACTTTTGCTCCATCCCTGTAATAAAGTCAAATCTATTTAAAGGATGTAGCCCTTTTCTCATTTTATTTTGCATCTCACTCTACAAGAGGGGCTTATTTTTTAGGACTTTAACAGATGATATTCCACTGTGTTCCAAGAAATTTTCAGCAGCTAACCCCTCATAACTGGATTGGCCATGCTTTCTGTTTAGTCTGTGTTAGTCTGAAAGCTCCATTCCAATCTATTTGCAATGTCAGATTCCCTGGCTTTTGAAAGGCATAGCGGAAAGCGGAAAGCACTTAGCAGCATAACAGAACACAATTGTTCACAGTATGACAAAGTGACAAGCAAGCATTGGATTTCCTGACACACTTACTTTTGAAAACACAATCAATCATTTGCTGATTGTCTCTTACTCCTTAGAAACAAAATATAAATTATGACTATAAATATTAATGTTTTAGTATATTCAAAAATAGTGCAAATTAGTATTATTAAATTACATAATACTTTCAGGATACCAAACAGAAGCTGTTGAATTAGGAGTCATTCTCATTTCACCCAACTCATCTACAGTCCGGTGAAGAGCCTACTATATTTTCTGTTTCCATGGACTTCGCTAATCTGGACATTTCATATCCAGGTTCTTGCAGGATAATATAATGTTTTCAGAATTCGCCTATAATGTAGCATGTGTAAGTTTCTTCATTACCTTTTACAGCTGAATAATATCCCATAGTGTGGCTGAACTACATATTGCTTATCCATTTATAAGTTGTTGATTTTTTGAATTATGTTTACTTTTTCAGTCCTGTCAGTAAAAGGAAAGTTATGTTTCATCATTGCTACCCTGCACCTTGCCTGCTTCATCTCCTCCCTACAACCCTTCAGTAAGGGGTGTCTGGTTGGCTACCATTGGGCTTCGAGTCTCCACTCTGCACTCACCCATTACTGAATTCACACATTTACAATGATATTGTTTTTTGTTCCCTGATGCTTGATAACTGGTCCCTTCAACAGGTCGTGGTCACACAGGCTGGTGTATTTCTTCCATGTGGGTTTTGTTGTTTCTGAACTAGATGACCACTTGTTTATCTTTGAGGCTCTAAGACCCCAGATGCTATATCTTTTGTTAGCCGGCCACCATCAGCTTTCTTCACCACATTTGCTTATGCACACGTTTGTCTTCATTGATCATATCAGGAAGGTGGGCACATACTTATATGATTTTTAGTTCTTTGATGTCTGATAGCTGGTCCCTTATACACCTCATGGTCAGACAGGCTGGTGTGTGCTTTTTCCATGTGGGATTTGTTGCTGCTGAGCTAGATGGATGCTTGTTTATCTTTAAGCCTTTAAGACCCCATATGCTCTATCTTTTTATACCCGGGCACCATCAGCTTTCTTAACCACATTTGCTTATGCAGGCATTTTTCTTCAGCAATCGTATCGGGAAGGTGTGCATCCTGGAATGCCAATTTAATAGAAGAAAGTGTTCTTGCAATCAGTAAGTGCTTGTGTGGAGGCCCAATGCTCATCCACTGCCTTAATACTAAACCTATAAATATATGCACATAGATCTGTTTCCCCACACTGTTGTATAAATATATTTACATATGTACATTCCAGTCTTTAGACCCCTGTAAATACTCTTTATAACCTAGTTCTTTCTTCTATTTCCTTACACTGTCCTCTTGTCCCAGTATCATGCTCAGCTTTCATTTGGGTTTGAGTAATTTCTCTCATACCCTCCTTGTCACTGATTTTGGATTATTTGTTGCTCCTCTGTCTCTGGGTTGGTCAGCACCACCACTTTACACCCTCCTCCCCCTCACCTGTGTCCCCCCGGAATCATTGGTGCCATTGTTTTCTCCTCCATACTATTCTTTCTGGATAGATCTGTAGAGATAAAAATATGCACCAAAAATCAAGCCATAGCAAGATAGGCGATGGGGGAGAACACAGCAATGACAACAAAAAAGGAAACCAATTATGCATAGAAGAATAAATTAATTAAAGGAAAAAATTAGAAAGAAAGAAAAACTTGTAAATAGATCAAGGTCTGATTTTTTATCTCTAGGCGTGTCCTTCAGTCAAGTCCCATGGAGTGCCATGCTTTGGCCCCAGATTCTGTCCTTTGTATTCCCTCAGGGGCTCCCTGCCCTGCTCCCATGGTTGCTATGCCACACACTTTTAGTGGTTTGCCTCAGTGTCACAGGGTCAGTCTGGTCCAGTCCCGACACTGAGTCTCCAGTGTTGGCCCCTTAGGGTCCTGGGCCATCAATGAACGGTGTGTCTCATAGTGGGATCAGGCATGTTGTCCACTCTGTCCATTGGCTGTTCAGAGCAGGGATATCATCCTCCAGGCCTGATGGGACAGGATCTGCTCCACTCTCTCTTCCTCCCCTTTAATTTGCTCCTATTTGCTCTGATCAGACATGCACCTCTCCCCTAGCTGCAGCTTCAGTGCCGTCCTCTCAAGTAAATTCTTCTGGGGTGAGGGGTGGTTTTCCACATATTTGGTATGGGGCCGAGTCCTCAGGCCCCTCCACTGGCTCCCCACTCCTTGCCAACACACTGCATTCGTCTGGCACTGGCTTTATATCTGGTCCCTCTTTCCTAGTGGAGACACAAACAGTACCCTCCCTTGGGTGGGTCAGTGCCCTATTCCCCCATCACACATCTTTTTCTTTCTTTTCCCTTTCCTCCCTCCACCCCCTTTCTGGTTGGTTACCATATGTATCCCTGGATTTGGTCTAGCCCCTGCCACACTGCCTGGACATCACTCCTGGAGTGTTTGTATATAGTAGCTTTTTCTCTGTAACCCTTTAGCACTTAACTTTCTGTTCTCTCTTTTATATATATATATATATAAACTAACCTCAGAGGACTCATGTTATACTTGTCCTTTTGTGCTGGGCTTACTTCACTTAGCATAGTTTCCTTCAGTTCTTCCCACGTGGCGATATGCTTCATGTGTTCATCACTGCTTTTTAGTGATGCATAGTACTCCATTGTATGAAGACACCACAGTTTTTAATCCTTTCATCTGTTGGTGGAAATTTGGGTTGTTTCCAACTCCTTGCGATTGTGAACTGTGCCGCAATGAACATTGGAGCACAGATTTCTGGTTGTGGTTTGTTTCTTGACTCTTCTGTGTGTATGCCCAGTAGGGGGGATTGCTGGGTCATGTGGGAACTTAATTTCCATCTGTTTGAGAAATCGCCAAATCAATTTCCATAGTGGCTGTACATACCTACAGGTCCACCAGTAGTGGATGAGAGTTCCTATCTTACCACAGCCCTTCCAACACTTGTTGCTTTCTGGTTTTTTGAATTGGGCTATCTTTGAGTGTATTAGGTGGCATCTTATAGTTGTTTTGATTTGAATTTCTCTTATGGCTAATGATCGGGAACATTTTCTCATATGTTATTGGCCTCCGCAGTGGGCACTTAGTTTTTCTGTTATTGTAAGCTTGCAAAGTATTGTAGATTTTAGTAATAAGGCCTTTGTCTGGTGTGTCATTGCTACAGATGTTTTCCCAGTTGGTGGACTTTCTTATTACTCTCTTGGTGAGTTCTTTCTATGTACACAGGTATCTTTTCTTCAGTATATCCCACTTGTCTATTTGTGACTCCTCTGTATTTGTATCCTTCCCTATTTCTGATAGTCTATGTATTCCCTGTGCCAAGGTTTTCAGGTTTGTCCCAATTCCCTTATTAATGGCCCTAATTGTTTGGGGTTTTATCTCAAGGTTCGTGATCCACCTTGAGTTTATTCTTGTGCATGGAGTGAGGTAAGGGTCTTGTTTCATTTTTCTGCAGCTAGATATCCATTTTTTTCCCAGCACCATTTATTGAAGATAGCATTTGCTTCCCTTTTAATATTTGGGGGCCTTTATCAAAGATCAGTTGCCTGTATACTGATGTCTTTATTTCTGGGTCTTCAACTCTTTTCCAGTGTTCTGAATATCTGTCATTCTGCCAGTACTACACTGTTTTGACTACTGTGGCTGTATAGTACATGCTAAAATCAGGTAGAGCAAGCCCTCCCAAGTTGTCCTTCTTTAGGAGTTCTCTGCTAATTCTGGGCTTCTCCCCTCTCCATATGAACTTGGTAATCTGTTTTTCCAATTCTTTGAAGGAGGATGGTAACATTCTAATCGGGATAGCAATGAACTTATATAATGCCTTGGGCAGAACTGACATCTTTACTATATTCAGTCTGCCAATCCACGAGCATGGGATATTCTTCCATTTCTTGAGGTCACTCTTCATTTCTTGAAGAAGCGTTTTATAATTTTCCTCATACAAATCTTTGTGTTTTTAGTCAGGTATATTCCTAGGTATTTCGATTTGTGCTTGGCTATTGTAAAGGGTACTACCTTTTTAATCGTTTCTTCTGTGGTCTTATCTGATGTGTAGAGCAATCCAATAGACTTCTGCTTGTTGATTTTGTATCCTGCAACTCTGCCATATTCCTTTATTACTTTCTACTCTCCACTTGTGAAGTTTAAGGGATCTTCAATTTATAGAATCATATCATCTGCAAATAATGATAATTTTCACTCAATGATTGAAGAGAGATGTCTGTATAACCTCTATGTGCTCAAATTTAGCCAAGTTCGACTTGTGTTTCAGCATATGCTCTATTTTCAAATATGTGCAATGTGGGCTTGAAAAGAATGTGAATTATTTGCATATGGGTGAAAAGCTCTGAAAATATCTATCAAGTCAAGTCGTCCAATTGTTCTATTTAGATCTCTAGCCTCCTTGCTGAGTTTCTATCCCAATGATCTGTGTTTTTCAGAGTGGTGTATTAAAGTCACCAACTATAATTGTTGAGCCTGTGATCACTTTTTTCATTTTTTTGGCGTGTTTCATTTATGAATTTCGCATGTCTCTCATTATGTGCATATATGTTCATTATGCTCACTGGTTCTTGGTCTATTGTTCCCTTGAGGATTATACAGTGCCCTTCTTAGTCTCTTGTTATGGCCTTCATCTTGAGGTCAATTTGATCAGATATTCAGATCGCTACTCCTGCTTTTTTTGTATTATCATTTGCTTGGTATATTTTTCTCCAGCCTTTAATTCTCAACCTGTTTTTGTCTGAAAGCTTCAGATGAGTCTCCTCGAGGCAGCAGATCGATGGGTTATGTTTCCTGAGCCAGTCTGTTTCTGAGCCTTTTAATGCCTTAGTTCAGGCCATTGATATTCAGTGCTATTTTATTCATCTGCGGACTCTCTGATGTTATCTTGTACATTTTGTGTTGGATGTTTTCCTATCTAACTATCTTATCCTCTTGTTTTGTGTGTGGTTTATGTTTGCCTTCCTTACACTATTGAGCTGATGCTATCCTGGGGGCTTTTTCTTCTTTGTCGCACTATGGTGGAGTTGTTCTGTGTGATGGTCTCTTATTTGGCCTCAGCAAGTGTTGATCTTCTGCCTATACTGAATAGGCAAGGATCTTTTGCAGGGCTGGATTTCTTTTTATGTATTCTTTGAGGTAGTCCCTGTCTGGGAAGACTCTTATTTTTCCATCTATGTTAATAGATAATTTGACTGGGTAAAATATTCTTAGGTTTGCATTGCTTTCCTTCAATTTTTAGAATATGTTACTCCAGTCCTTCCACTTCTTCATCGTTTCTGCTGATAGATCTGCACATACTCTTATTGGGGTAACTTTACACATGACTGTTTGCTTTTCCCTAGTTGCTTTATGATCTTCTACTTTTCCTCATAGTTGGATACTTTGAAAATTATGTGTCTTGGTGACTTCTTCTTGGGCTTCAGTCTGGCTGGTGTTCTTTCGGCCTCTTTAATGGTTGCCTTATTTTCATTTATTAAGCTGGGAACGTTTTCCTCTAAGAATTCCCTTGCTATTTTCGCTGTTGACTTATTTGCTGTGTCTTGTTCCGGTAGTACAATTATTCTAATATTGTTCTTTTTTATAATGTCAGATATGGCTCTCAGGTTTTCTGTGATTTTCTTATTTGACTGCTTTCCCATTTGCTGAGGTCTGCTTTATTATCCTCTAGGTCACTGGTGCAATTCTCTGCCTCCTCAAGCCTATTGGCAAGGTCTGTCAATTTGTCACTGGATTTTGTTATTTCATCCCTTAACTCTTGTATTTCCCTTTGGTACATTGCCTTTATCTCCTCTATCATTTCATCTTTTTTCTGCATTGCTTCCCTCATATGCTTTATGATTTTAAGTAGCATTTTGAAAATTTCTTTTTGTGGCAGTTCAATATCTCCTTCTTCTATGACCATCATAAGGTTCATTACTTCTCTGACATTATCTTCTCTTTCTGTTGCTTTTTCATTGAAGCTGTTAGAACTGGTTGCTGTTTGCGTGTTGTTTTAGAGGAGCCTGGAGCCATCTTCCTGAGTCGAAGAGCCCTGGATTTCTTGTGAGGGGGTTCATATGAGTACTTCTATGAACTACCAACTGGTAGCTGTACTGAGTGGTCAGGCTGTCTTTATATCTGCCTGTGGTTTCACTCTTATCCTAGCTGTCCAGTATTCTGTTACTTGGAATGTTTGTTGAATATCCCTATCATGTGACACTGGTCGGGTTGTTGTGGGTCCACGAGGGCATCACTTCCCTGGCCAATCTCTAAGTGGGATTCACAGTTCTTGGAGCACCTCGGCTGGCCTGTGGTGTTTTTTTCTGCAACTGTAGTGCTGAGGAGGACGTGTGGGAATACCCTCCTTGGTCTAGAGCTCTGTATCTGCCAGGGGAATTATCATAGAGAGAGAGATCGCCTTGAAAGTTGGGTAGATGTTCCCGCAGTAGTGTGTAGCCCCACAAGTGGTGGTCAGGCATTCCCCCTAGTCACTTATAGGTCCTTAGGATTTAGACTGGGGACACCCCTACTTTTTGTAGGGTAGAACCCCCTGTTGCTTGCTGTGTGGAAGAGGACTGGCATGAATTCTCCAGCTGTTTTCCAAGCCAATAAGTGCGAGTGGGAGCTCCCCCAGTTGGGCCTTCGAAGTTTCCCTAGGCAGAGGGGAGTGGCCTGGTAGCTGCTAGTGGCTTGTGACAGGCAAGGGAATGAAAGGAGAAGAAAAAGGGAGAAAGCAGAAGACAAATACTGGAGTAGTAATGCCAAGCAAACTGACACCCACTCACAAACATACAACTAAAATGGACAGAGTGAAAACAGTAAAAAAATAAAAAAGGAAAGAAAACAACTAAATAGGAGAACTAAATCTGATGAGGCTGTCATAGGAATAAGAGAAGAGCTAAAAGAAGAGGTGAAAAGAAGAAAACATGAAAGAAGAACACAAAGAAAGAAAGAGAAGAAAAAGGGATGGAGAAGAGGGAGTTTTAAAAATAAATAGCTGACCCTGTGCTGTACTGTGTATAGCACTGACTCAGCCTGTGTGTAGCACTGTCTTAGGGGTCAGGCTGCCCACTGGGAGGACAGGGTTGCCCTAGGCAGAGTATAGAGGTCTGGGAACCAGCAGTGGCATGTGAAAGGAATGAGAGGGAGCAGAGAGAATCATACCAACAGAAAGAAAAGTCAAGAGAACAAAGATAGAACGAGGAAAGAAAAAAGAGAAAATAAAGAGAAAGAAGGGGGGAAATAGCCAACTGTGTTCACTAATATTGCCTGTGATGGTAAAGAGAGAGGAGAGAGAAAAGGAAGAAACAAAGAATAAAGAGATAGGTGATCACTGGATGCTTGAATGTGTGGCCAGAGGGGTTTAGACCCTGCCCCACAATGGCAGGTTGGTGTACCCTTTTAATGCCAGAACCCAGTGGTGCTGGACAGAATTGCCCTAGTTGATAAGATCACCTTAGAGGTCTGACAGAACTTTCCTCAGCAGCACAGCGTGTTGTAGATCTTTGTCTCAGCTGCTTTGTGTGGTGTACTGCACTCCCACGGAGGGCAGGCTGGAGTTCCCCTGCTATTTGGGTGGATTTACCCTAAGCAGAGGGTAGTGACCTGGAAGCCAGAAGTGGCATATGATAGGAGAGAGTGGAAGTGAAGAAGAGAAAGAGAGAAAAAGAAAAAAAAAGAGGGAAAAAGAAGAAACAGAGAAAAAAAAAAACCAACACGAACCTCAGCTTGTTCAGACTGATTGTGGTGGGAAAGATAGAAGGGCTTGTGAATAGATAGAGAATAAATAGAGAAGTAGGTAAGGAGATAACTGAGACTTGATCACCTGTCCGTGAGGCTGGAGGAATTCCAACTCTTCTTCAAGGTAGCATGGTGGTGTACCCGTTTGATGTAGGGTTCCACAGATGCCTTGTGGGATTACTTCAAATGCAAGATGACACCCGTGGTCAGGCATCAATTAATTGAGAGCTAGAATTTGCTGGTGTACCTGCCTTGTGCTCTGAAACAGCTCTTTGATAACTAAGTTATCAGGAATTTGAAAACCATGCTTTAGTAGAATAGATCTTATCACGATCAATATTTTTGAATAGTGACCAGTGAATTTTAGATCTAAATATTTTTTCTGGTTTATCTAGTGATCCCTTGAATAAGAGGTTAAAGTTTGACTAGGATTCCTGGGACACACAGAGTGACTCCCAACTATGATTTTTATCCCTGTATACTCAATATGTTCTAGCTGATTTCATACATTTAAGTTTTACTAAGAAACATATACATTTAGCTACTATTTTAAAAATGTAACTGAAAATACATAATCTAGGTTATTTTTACCTACAGAACATCACATGTTCTTTGTTCATGAAACAACTTGTTCCAGCCAGTGTCCAATCTAATGTTCCAGACCAGAGATCCCTGGGCATAATCTAAGAATACAAGGAATTGCCTACAATGCATCACTGGAGACGCCACACCAAATCATGGAAAATTGTCCAAATCATGTAAGATTCCAAAGTGCTAATGATCAAAAGAGAGAGAATTTAGATAGAATTAGGGCCTCCATTTGACTACTGGCAGGAAATCATTGTAGTGGAGGTCTGTTCTGGCCCTACACAGATGTTTAGCCTACATTGGATTCTACTTACTAGATACCAGTGAGTAGAATCCACTCTTATACATTGTAATTTTCCAGTGTCTCCAGGTATTATCAAATATCCACAGGGAGACAGAATCTCCCCCCTTTGACAAAGATTGCTGTAGGTGAAATCACTCTGTAAAAACAGCTGAGGCTCATTTAGGTTCGGACACAGTATCTGAAGCAATTCCTTAAACTTACAAAATTGAAACTTAAGTAGTTTTTTTAAGCATGTGTGGTAGTTATATAATCGCTTTTCAATTTGAGAGAATTAACAGTGAAGAGGTGGATGTAGCCTGTCAAGCAGGTCACAGCAATGCGGCTTCTTTGTGCATGGCTTTCTCCAGATGATTCTGGGAACTCTGGTATTCTTCCTTAGAGGCGGGAGGCTCTCTCTCTCTCTCTCTCTCTGCTCACTCCCTGGGAGACATTGGGTTGACAAGCAACAGAGACAGAGGCTGAAACCACACGGAGAGAGGCCACATGAAGACCCCTGCCAGCACTGAGATGCTTACATTGCCACTGGATCCACAAAACTTTCCACCCACTGGCCTGTGATCTTCCTGCATTTGGTGTCATTGCATGTTTTACATGAGTCTGAAAAGAACTTTATAGATTGGTCTTGGATATATGGGTGAATATTGGACTTATGGACTTGATCTGAACTCGTCTGGGATGTTTTCTTAATGTACAATTGCTCTTTTTATAAAGCTATTTCTTACACACATATGAGTGTCTCTGAATTTGTTTCTCTAGTCAACCCAGACTAACACAGCATGTCTGTGGCTTCAAGCGTGAAAGAGAATTCAGCTCTTAATAAGACACTTACTTATCAGGAATACATTTCTAACTTTATATCTTAATACTATTATTCAGAATTTTTAAGATATGCCCTATACTGACCTAATGAAATAAGAGATAAGACTTGATATAGTCCATACAAAACAGGCTTTGAAAATTCCTAGTTGAACAGTATAATTGATGGACTTTTTCTCAAAGCACTGATAACCCAAAACAATGTACAAATGTGTCACTTCTGCCACATTTCAAGATGGAATGTTGTTATTAGCATAAAGTAATACTATAATGAGGTTTTTTCTTTAAAATTAAAAAATCATTTTATTAGGGGGCTCTTAGAGCGCTTATCACAATCCATCCATCCATCCATTGTGTCAAGCACATTTGTACATATGTTGCCATCATCAGTTTTAAAGCAATTTCTTTGTTCTTCAGTCCTTGATATCAACTCCTCACACACACACACACACACACACACACACACACACACACACACACACACCGCCCCCCGCCCGCCAAATGAACCATTGATAATTCATCTTTTTTCCCCCTCCATGTCTTACACAGACCACTATCTCCCTACAGTCAAGTTTCTGTTATCCATCCCCCTCAAGAGGAGTACATGATCATTTTGATCTGTCCCTCCTTTCTCCTCACCTTCTCCTACCCTCCTGGTATCTCTATTCTCATCATTGGTCCTGAGAGGTTTATCTGTCCTGGATTCACTGCATTGTGGGCTCTTGTCGGTAGCAGTGTACATGCTCTAGTCTAGTCAGATTTGTAAGATAGAATTTAGGTCATGATAATGGCAGGGCGTGGGGGGGGGTTTGCATTAAAGAACTAGAGGAAAGTTGTATGTTTCCTCAGTGCTATACTCTACCTTGACTGGTTCATCTCTTTCCTGTGACCCTTCTGTAAGGGAATGTCCAATTTTCTGCAGATGGGTTTTGGGTCTCCACTCGGCACCCCAACCCGTCATTAGATCAATATGATTTCTTGTTCTGAGTCTTTGATGCCTCATACCTGATACCATCAACACCTCTTGATCACACAAGCTGGTGTGCTTCTTCCATGTAGACTTTGGTGCTTCTTGGCTAGTTGTCTGCTTGTTTACCTTCAAGCCCTTTAGACCACACAGATGCTATATCTTTTGATAGCCAGGCACCAGTTGATGGACTTCATAACATAATATGGCAGTGTGCACTGTGAATCTCCAAATACTGGGCCTGTTCCCCAGACTTACATGATCGTATATTATAAAGTATAATGAAGTATAATGCCTTTGTTTTTTTATTGCTCTAATAACTTATCTGGGAATGATATTTTCTATACAATGCCAAATGCATGGCACACACTGCATTATTGTACTCACAGAAGACTAAAAATGCCATTAAGCAATTGATATTAATCTACACATGGAGAGGATTCTGAGGTCACCTCTAGTGCCACATAGGCGCCCTGTAGAATACTAATCAGCATTTCTCTTTCTCAAATTTTTGTTTTTCATTGTTCCAATACTGCCGTCACATCCCATATAAATATTGCAACTACGCAATGAGCTATTGTGTTACTATTATTGTTCTCCTCATTATCGATGGACTATTGACAGAATTATTGAGCTATGTACATATGCACACACACAGACAGAGTGACTAGGAAGAAACACTTATTAAAAATGGAATGTTCTCAACATTGCAAGGTGTGGGAGTAGCTGTGCGTGTTTTAATGTACAAAATGGAAGCTGCTCTGAGCAAAACAAATGTCACTACTTCATGCCTTTCATAGTTTTATATTGCTTTTAGTCCTGAAAAAAATGTTGGTTCTCACTGAATTCGTTTTAATATATTGACAATGTACGTGAGCTTTGTGTTTTCTAAGAGAAAAGCTAAACCCCATCTGAAATCACATGTGGTTCTAATTTGAAAGCGTCTTCTCCATCAAACTAATAAACAAATAAACAAATCAGTTTGATCTGCTGAGCCAAAAAATATTGAGAGGCAACATTTTCTTGTGGAAACAAAAATTCATTTTTGCTTTGCAAGTTCTTGTGGAGGAGCGCGGGAGGAATGTGTGTCCTGCGTACTGCTCTGCGCCTCTTTCATGTAGCGCGTTTCCCTGGCTGAGAGCTAAAAGAGGGTAGAGTGAATCTCAGTGGAACAATTAACAGAGGGACCTGTCCTTCAACAGCAGAAGATCTATTTCAGGATTTGCATATCACTGAAAAAAATTACAAAGCTGAGATAAATACAAGCCCGATAATAACTCACTGCAGACTTGGCTCCATTCCTAGATTTCCTTGGCTGTTTGTCCTAATAAAGTGTCTCCATGGCACTTAGGGCAGGAAGGTTATTAGTAGCTGTCAATCAAAGGAGAGAGGAGGCATCCGCAGGAGGAGGAAGAGAAGAGAGGTGACATTCATCCTTTCTTCTCACTGATATTGGGTATAAAAGTCATTCTGAGCAAGTGGCTAAAAAGGGACAGGTCCCTCTTCATCCCCACGGAAAAAAGAAAAGCTGCCTTGGTTACCAACAATTTAATAATAAAACGAAATACATCAATCATCTTTTTTCCTACCTTATTGATGCCTGAACGCCTATTAATTCTGAGGAAATGAAGGACATATGAAAGAGATCTTCATGGGAGACTCTTGACTTCATATTGTTTTCTTATGTTTTCATAGAATGCATACATATCGATGTTTTAAAATTAAAGAAGAAAATTTTCACCAGTATCAGACATCTCTCTCTTTCTAATGTTGAAGCTTATCTTACAGCATAGCAAGTAGATGCCTCAAGAAAGGCAAAACCAAAACGTTTGTTTTCTCAGTTTATTTAAATCTGAGACAGTGATTTTTGACTTTAAGGAGTTGATGCTCAAAACATACCTATATGACTATTAATTGACACTTTAGAGGTCGTTAATTTACGGAATCGCTTTCTTAATTAAAGTGTTTCTACTGTTCAAGCACATCATTTTTCTATATGCATATTTTCATAAGTAACGGAGTCCATAGAGTGCTAATTGATATCCTGGTCTCCAGACAATACTTTACTAAATGAAATGACAATTATAACCAATTAAAATTCATTTTACATACGACCTCACCTATTTGGTATGGATTATGCATGAGGACCGAGCGTACATTGCCTCACTGCTCAGGATTTCAGTGTGCCTTGGAAATTGATGGACAGCTCCAAGAGCTTCCTTTCAGTGTGCTTTTTTGCTCTCCCCGAGACCTGAGGTCACTTGGGGGCTGATCAGAAACCTATATTTTGGTGTTACGTACATTAAAGAGCGAGTAGGAGTTGTCATTTGTAGCATATTGTGGTTTTTTAAAATATTTGCCTAATGTACATCACAGCATTGTTTACAATTATTCCTGTGATGAGAGGATTTCTAAAATTATTCTTAAATTCCATATAGCCTAATTACAAATCCTGTTTTCCAGCTAGCTAAACAATACCCTACAGACATACTTCTCAAATGTATACCTCATGGTCACAGTCATAGACTAACCTGTTGCTCTTTACATAAATCATTTGAAATTTTAATACTTGCATCGTTTTGCTAAAACCCAGCTGACCTCAAATGAGTATCCAAAGGCACACGGTGTGTAATGAGGAGACATGTGTTTGTTTATTGAATACAAAAAGAGCTATCCATGTATTGGCCTCCTTCTTTTAGCATTTTTAAATGAAAAAAATATATATATATAAGAAGCAAAGAAAAGCATATAAAGGAATTCTGTGAGAAAAATATGGTAAAATCAACAATGCGTTGCAATTTTAAAATAAATACTTATTTTGAATAAATGACATATTCCATCTTGGGAATCTATATTTGGCCCTGGCTTTCACCCCTTGAATTACTATAACCTTGATGATAAATAAGTATTGTTTTCCCCAAAACACTAAAAACCACTGTCAGCCAGTCTATTGAAACTCATAGTGACCTGATATAGGGATGCCGTGGCTGGAAATCTTATGGGAAGATAAAAACACTTTTCAGAACAAAACAAAACAAAATTTTCTACGGGAAATTATTAGGTGACCCTGTCAATAACATAAAGTTGCCTCCGATTTTTTTAATTCTACAATGGGCTCCCAAGTAATAATAATTTCACAAACTTAGTTGTATTCACCCCTTTGAATGGTCCTTGGATTTGGCAAACTGGTTTCAGAGCAACAAGTGTGCAATCAATGTTTAGGAAAGCCTAGGTTACTAAGAGACCTATGAACTGTTTACACAAAATCATCAATGAAGGACACATAAATCCAGTTGCTATAATATATTGACTATATTAAAAATACATTTTCTTGATTTTACACACTTAATTCTACCCCTCACTAAAATGCTTTAGTTGTCAGGTTTTTAATGGAAGCTCAATTTTAATTATGAGAAAATAAGCATGGCCAGCATTGTAAAATGCTTGTCTTGAAATGATGTCTGTAGTAGTATGCATCTTCCATTTATCCCATCACATCTATCTTGCCTATTTATGTTTTCAGTATGATTTAAAAGTGAGACGCCATTTTTAGTTGCCACATTTTCCCACATAACTGATTTTGAACACATGTGAGCAATGTACCAATAGTTGATATCTGAAGGAAATAATTACAAAAAGGCACTTTCCAATCACAATTGCTGTTCAAGAATAAAATGATGTCAAATTATTGTTACTATGCTAACAACTCAGTGCATTATGTTATTAATTAGAGTTTAATATTCTTGAACTTCAGTGTTGATAATAGATTTTTTCCTTCTCTCCAATACTGATTTAAATCCTTCCTTTATAATAATTAGTTTTAAATTGTAAACCATTCCATTTGATCAAATTATGCAATAAAAAGCCTTGATAGAATAAAATTGACATAAATCATTTTGCTTTTGTGATTTTGTCTAGACTTCCCTGTGAAGTAATGTAAATGTTTATTACAATTGTTCTCACAGACTGTTATTTCAGAAATGCAATTTAAAAAATGATCTTTTAATTCCTAAAATGTTAAATTTCTGACATGTCCCTTTGTGTATTTAAGTTTTATGTTTTTTTACACTATGTGCTAGGTTAAGTACCAGTGAATATTTTTAAAGTACAAAAAAACAATGGTACACATTTATTGGATATTATGTAGATTGTTTTTTTTTTTAAGTTTAGGTCATTTTTGCGTCTGTGGTTTTGTTTGGGTTTGGTTTTTAATGTTTTTTTTCTTTTTTTTTTAGGAAAGTTGTTTGAAGTGGTGAATGAAGTGCCAGTGTGGACAATTGTAACCAAAACTAAGCTGGCCAATGGAATTCAACACACTGCTAAGGTCATTAATATAATTTGTTTTGGCACTGTTACATTTCCTAGTGCTACTCTGAGTAGTTTGCTGGGCACATCAATTTGTTTTCAGCTATTGTGAAATTGGATATCTTGGCTTTCATCCAAAGCACCCTCTCAATTTGCATATCTTTGTTATCATTTCAGGTTCTCAGAACATACTGTGGACTATCACACCATCTGCACCAAGATCCTCACATCCAAACACAAATTAAAAATGAAACTGTAAAATTTGCAAGGAAACAATACAGACCTTTTATCTCATTCTCCCTCTGTTCATTTTCAAAAGAGAAACTTGCTTGTAGCCAAGCATAGCAAAAAAGGCTTTTATTAATTGGACTGGCATCAAGCATGCATACATAAAATTGTTTATTTTTTCCCTATAAAGGGGTTGCCTGACATAAAAGGGTCTTTGAAGATGACATTCAGATTTTGACATTTGCATGATATTGTATAAATATCAGAGGTAGGAGACTTTTCTGACAAACCAGATGGGTCAAAAAAAAAAAAGGAAGAAAAAAAAGACACCGATAGAATAGTCCTTTACTTAAAGGATATTAGCGTCTCCTCTAAGCTTGGACTTATTAGACAAGAAAAACAAACATATTTGTTACAAACTAATGTCTTCCCCCCCCATTACTTTTTTTTGTGTGTATGCTAATAACACTCTGTTATTCAGGAAAATAGAAAGACTTCTTTTGGAGTGACATTCTATATTTCATTTAGGAGCATATAATGTATTGAATCTTGGTCTTTTAAGTGCTATAGAAATTACATTTTATTGTTGAACTCACTACTGCTGGAAGGTCTGATTGTGGGCTAGGCGTTGGCATGTTGTTAAAGGATGGAAGGGCATTCTGGGTCCTTGTATTCATCAACATCTGGATTGTGCAGACATCGCTGTTTTACTTCCCTTTGTGATTTTTGAATGCAGATGGAGGCTGGTTATAATTTCTCGTAATAGGAATGTCCCACCCAACCCCCACCCAAGAACTATCTGTGTATTAAAACAACAACAAAAGAAAAACACCTCAAAGGGATTTGGGGTCAAAGGCAGGAGTACCGAGCCGACAGATGACGAAGGGATTTGCTGATGGTGGGACTTCCATATGGATTTCAAATGCTGGCAAAAAGAATTTCCTCCCTCGGAGTGTATAATAGAATAGCACAAATTTGATTAGACTCCTTGACCCTCAGTTATAAACCAAGAAGCAGACACAGTCAGCAACTCGCAAACAAAAGTCAGTCTACATATTCGGCCTTCAGCCTAGACCCCTCGTTCCTGAGGTCCCTACAGCTGGCCCCATGGTCTCCTACTGTCTTCACTTTCAGCTCCACTGTGGCAGGTCTCCGGTTTCTGCTTTCTGTTCTTTGGATGTGCGGCCAAGTGCACCTGCACATCAAGATGTCCAAAAACTCAGAGAAAAACTCACACTCCCTGGAGTCCCAAACCCAACCCCGTTGTCATCAAATTGATTTCAGCTCCACTCTATAGGGGTTTCTGAAACTAAATCTTTACAGCAGCAAACTGCCTCATCTTTCTCCTTCGGTTGGTGGGTTTGAACTGCTGTGCTAGTTAGCATTTCTGAGAAACCTTTAGGGAGTTCTTCTAACTCAATTATTTGCGTGGCAGTTATTTTATCCTTTTTCTTTAAGTCTTCTACCATAAATCATTCATTTATTTGTCTTACTAAAAACCCTCCCTTCTCCATTCATTCCATAAACCTATGCTTTTCCACAATTATTACATATTCCGCTGCATTGTTTTATAGCTTCTTCTTTGCTTGTTATCAGACTATCTAAATGTCATTTCTTTACCACCTTGAAGAACATTCTTTCCTTTCTGATTCCCATAGTTCAGAAAATTTCCTTCTCCTTCATATCTTCTCTAATTATGTATATTTATATACATATGCATATATAAAGGGACTATATGTATATATACACATACAACAAGTATATATATATATACACACACACATATATATCCATAGAAGTATAGCTTGAGTGCTCCTCAGAGGCAAGGAAAGGTGAGCCTTCCTCTTACCTACTTTGGACGTGTTGTCAGGAGAGACCAGTCCCTGGAAAAAGACATCATGTTGGTTAAGTAGAGGGGCTACGAAAAATAAGTAGCACTGAAAGCCAGTAGATAGACTCCTTGGCTGCAGCAATAGTCTCAAGCCGAGGCATGATTGTGAGGATGGTGCAGGACCAGGCAGGGTTTCATTCTGTTGTGCATAGGGTTGCTACTGACAACTGGCTCGATGGTACCTAAGGGCAACAGCAACAATATATATGTAATGTAATGGCACCTTGTTTTATGAATTGGATGGTGAACCACGGGGTCCACAATGCAAACCCACCACCTCTGCTGCTGGAGAAGAAAAGGCTTTCTTCTTTCTTAAAGGTTTACAGCCGCAGAAACCTAATAAGGCTCTTCCACTCTGGTGTAGTTTTTCTATGGGTTGGATCCATGCAATAGCAGTGAGTTGAAAATGTATATTGCCTAAAATTAAAAGAAGAATACATAGAAATAGTAGCTAGATACTATCTGGGAAATAGAGTAAGGAAATATTAATTCTACTAGGAAATTTCCTTCCTACCTTCGCACCTTGCACCATCTGTTGTTTCCCGGCCATTGTGTCGGAGTGAAGGCTCCATTCACAATGATATGCCGTTGATGCCATTTACCAAGGGAATAAGAGATTAGCATCCTTGACAGCGAGAACGTAAGTGTATAGTTCATCCATTGGTGCTTGATTGGAAAAAGTTTGGAATAGTGAAAAATATTTTCTACTGTTATGTCACACTCTGGCAATTTCATTATTGTGAGGAAATAAGCTTTTCTATGAATGTTTGGTTGGTTGGTTTGGTTTTTCCCCCAGGCACTTTGGCATCTCTGGGTTGAATACTTCAGAAGCACGGAACACAGAATGTATGAATGGCAACAAAGAAATCTACGTAGAGTCTTTTTCTGCAACAAGTACCTTTGCTCTTCTTCCAATCTCAAGGGCCCAAGGCACCCCACCTTTTCCTGTCCGTGTTTCAAGGTCTTCCGCTGCTGATTGCTTGGATTATGCTGAGTGCTTTTGACTTGCGGAAGGAGGACCTAGAGGGAAGGAGGGGCTCATTCATCTGGATGGAACTCACCCTTATTTTCGCACCTTTGGCTATTTATTCTTCATATTTTTATGTTATCAGTGTTGTTTTTCATAAACATGCACTGTATGCTATTTAAATTTGTTAGGATATACCTTATATTTGGAGTTAGACCTTTATTTATATTTATTATTCTTTCTGCTTCCTTCATCCACTCCATTTTTATCTTTATCGTCAGTTTTGGCTCCAATATTATTTCCATTATTGCCATTCATCAATATACATTTTTCACCTGGTGTCCTTTTTTTTTCATTTTAATTGAAATAGTCAATAGAATTGTTTATAAAAAATAATACAGTGAGGTTTATTGACATCATTTATCCACATTGTCCTAAGTTGCAGAAGCAAAAGTGTTCTTATGCTTGGTATTTTAACTATATTAATGAATTTCTGTCCAGGGGATCAATGTATATATTTTACCTTTACCGACTTAGAAGGTAAAAACATGTGAATTTACACTTTTATAATGTGAACCTTTTACACCTAACATTGATTGCTATGAAAAAAATGTACCTTAATTTAGTCTCCTAGCTCTATGATGTAGCCCTGGTGGTTAGTGAGTTAAGAATGGTGTTGCTAAATGGAAGGTCAACTGTTCAAAACTACAAGCCACTACTTGGGAGAATGATGGAGCTTTCTGTTCCTATAAAGATTTACAAACTTGAATACTCACAGGGACAGTTCCACTTTGCTTTACAGCATTACTACGCATCAGAGTTGACTCAATGGCAGTGAGTAAACACGTGAATTTCCTGTAGGACATATGATCAAGACAGGCCATTCTCTGGAAAGAAGGTCATGCATCAACACAAAAGGGACTGTTTTCAGTGAGATGGACTGACACAGTGACCGAAACAATGGACTCAAATATAACAACAATCGTGAGGATGGCCCAGGACAGGTCAGTGTTTCCTTCTGTAGAACATAGGATGTCTTTGAGTCAGAAGGGACGCAGTGGCACCTAAAACAGTAGCAAGAACAATGGACAACTCTACTTATTGAGAATAGCCATCTTTCTTTAAGAACCTTGAGCATTGCAATTTATGTATTTTTGGTTCAGAGAGCTAAGTATGGAAGGGTTTCAAGATATCTATGAGGTTGTATATACCATTGAAAGCAATTATTTAACAGTGAAAACAAAGTCAATATTATTTTATCTATAAAACACTAAAGAAAAGATATGATCCTTTTTGTTTAACCGATAGATAATGGCCATTTTCATAACATCTATATGTGTGTAATTAATGATGATTTTACCTTTTTGAATTTTGAAACAAAATCCTACCTGGGTAAATATAGCACTAAATGAACAACTCTATACTTTGGAAAGAATGTGATGTAGTGGGATATGCACTGGTAAGAAACCACTATGGACTGCTATGCTTCTTGGGAGAAAGAGGAGGCTTTCTCTCCCTATAAATAGTTACAGTCTCAGAAACCCCCAGGTGTAGTTCTACTATGTTCTATAGGACAACTGTGAGTTGACATCATCTTGATGGCGGTGGGTTTCATTATTTGATTTTATGGGAAATTACAAATGTTTCAAACCATTACTATCCTCTGCATACCACATACACTGTGTTGAGTATAGCTTCTCAGCAGCTTTACCTATTAGGGTTACCTTTCTCAATTAAATGTCCTCATAGAGATGTGAATTTTCTATTTTCTTGGTTAGACTTTTACTCAATTACTCTTAGCCATAATATAGAGTGTTATAAAGCAAATCAAGACCAAATGAAATCACTAGAATATTACCTAAAAGTAGCACCTAATATACAAGCTAGTGATGAGGCCTGAAAAGAAAAACACAGCAGGTTGAGAAGATAGAGAATGAGAAGCTTCTGTGAGCATTGGCTGGAGAAAGCATTGCCGTGGAACGATTTGGGGCTGGACTGAAGGGAATGGGAGGGTCCTGGGGATATCGGCCAGAGAGTCAGTCAAGAGGAGAGAACGGTGAACATTCGTTCACCTGTTAAAATCCAGCAAATTAGTACTGCCCTGTGAGTTCTTAGACTGTAACTTGTTACAGAAGAAGAAAGTCCCATCTTTCTCTTGGGTAGCAGCTGGAGATTTTGAACTATGGATATAGCAGCTAGCAGGCTAATGTGTGATCACTCTGCCACCTGGGCTCAGTTAACTTTTAACATCATAAGGATTGAGAACACCCCTGTGCAATAGAAATATAGGAAATCGACACACTTGAGCAAATATTTATAGAAATTCAAAATGTGAAAAGAAGGAAGAGAAATGAAATTTTATACTATATTTCATGCAGCATTATATACACAAATATTGTTACTTCATCATGTAATCAAATTAATTTTATCAGATATTTGACATTGTTTACTCAGAATCCTTAAATATCCAACGCATACCTTCATTTTTCATTCACACTACATTGAGAACAAACCACCTTTTAAAGGCTCAATAACTATACGGGTTAGAAGCAACCTAAACTTCATAATCCATCAACATATTTTGCATATAATAGCTAAATCTCAACAAGGAGTATATCCTTCTTTGAAGTTCACATGCAATATTTATGAAATTAAACTTTTTTTTCAATTTCTTCATCACCGACTTTAGTCATTGGTACATAAATTTGAACAGTAGTTTTATTAACCTATTTCCTTGCATGCCTAAAGATATTATCCTTGAAATTAAACCTTTTAAAAGGCAGTGCTGTAAACTAGTCATCGGTCTGCTAACTGAAAGGTTGGAGGTTAAAGTCCCCCAGCTTCTCCAAGGAAGAAAGGAGAGACTGTTTGCTTCTGTAAATATTTACAGCCTCAACAGCCTTATGTAAGATCCCTTTGAGTCAGAGTAGACTCGGTGGCATTGGTTTAGGTGGGGGAGGGGCCAGAAAGAAAATGCCAGTAAAGTTTGAAAAAGAAAAGCCATGCACACAGCACACTGCAGTTTTACTTTAATGCTATTAAAACAGGAATGAATAAACTCACCAGACGAAACACTCAAAAAAGGGTGTCCGAATGGATGCTAAAAAGAGATTAAGTAAAAATAAAATAAACTCTCTGTTGATGTCAACTATACCCATATGGTAGAAGTAGATCAGCCTATGTGACCCAAAGATTATGAATAATATAATCCAATTGTGCTGGATGAAATGGTATCAGAGCTTAAATTGTGAAATTCTGGTTTGCGCAAGGTTGTGAATGAGAGTGGAAACCCAAAATATATTTGCAGGCTCTACTTAAAGTGGAAGTCTCATAGTCCCTGGTTATCAGAAAAATCATACAGAGGATTATAATAGATGAAGATGAAAAATCTGACTTCAATGGATATAACTTTATCATTGGCTCTCCCTTTTGACCCTTTTTGAGTTTGCTCTGGTTTTTAATAATTTGTTTTCCTTCAAATAGGGATTAGTTTCTGTTGTGTTTTGTTATTGTTGGTAGCCTTCGTGACCCTTGGTAATGTCCTTGTTGAGGTATTTCAGTATAGGGCACTCAGAATGGATGAATTTATAGAGCAAAAGCGAAATGAGGATTTCCTGGGGAGGGTCAGTAGAGGAGGTGGGGGTAGGGGCATGGGGACCTGGTAATAAAGAGTACAAAAAGGAAGAAAATGTTTCAAAACAGATTGCTCTCATGATTGTACAACACTGCTTGATATGCCTGAGCTATTTGAATTGTATGCTGTTTGGATTATGTCCTAATAAAGTGTTGTTTTAAACATAACCTCTTGTTGTACCAGGGGGCTTGGCAATGTCACTATCTGAATTCCATTTTTTCCAATAACTTTTTGAAGCTCCCTCATACAAAAGGGAGATGCAAATAAGAAAAGGAAGGACCTAGGATTCAAGGGTAGCAAAGTTCCTGCAAATCCTGGTGGAATTCTACTCTTAAGAAAATTCAGATGAGGGTCAGAGATTAAAGAGGAGGGGGTGAAAACTGGATTATTAAAGCGATAATATAGGTACTGGGATTGAAAGTTTGATTTGGGGCATGCTTTTCAGAGAATAGTAGGCAGCTGCATGTAAACTCACAGTCATCAGGTATCCAACTCAGAGTGAGCCTTTAGAACAAGGTGGAGGTGGGGAGGAAGCGTTTAAGAACTAGAGGAAGGTTTTCAGTTTCATTGTTGCTACACTGAACGCTGAGTGACTCATCTCCCCATTACCCCTCTTCAAGAGATGTCCAGCTGTCTACAGATGGGCATTGGGTCCCCATCACGCACTCCCCTCATTCACGGTGATGTGATTCTTGCCCCGCCCCCCAACCTTTGTTGTTTGAAACCTGGTCCCCTCCGCCCATCATGATCACACATTTTGGTGTGTTGCTTCCATGTGGGCTTTGTTGCTTCTAGATGGCCGCTGGTTTACTTTCAAGCCTTTAAGTCCCCAGACACTATATCTCTCAATAGCCGTACACCATCAGCCTTCTTCACCACACTTACTTATGCACACATTCGTCTTCAGCGTTTATATGAGGAAGGTGATCACACGATGATGGTTTTTGTTCTTTGGTGTCTGCTACCTGGTCTGTTCAACACCTTGTATTCACTTAGGTTGGTGTGCTTCTTCTCTGTGGGCTTTGTTGCTTCTGAGCTAGATGGCCGTGTGTTTGCCTTCAAGCTTTTAAGACCCCAGATGCTATATCTTTTTGATAGCCAGGCACCATCAGTTTTCTTCACCACATTTGCGTATGGACATGTCTGTCTACCTTGTGGACCTGGTTAGACCAGAGGATGCACAGTGATGCAGTAGGGATCTGGAAACACAGGGAACCTAGGACGGATGAACCCCTCAGGACCAGCGGTGAGAGTGGCGACACCGGGAGGGAAGGGGGTGTAAAAAGGGAGAACCAATCTAGGGGATCTACATGTAACCTCCTCTCTGGGGATGGGCAACAGGAAGGTGGGTGAGGGGAGATGCCGGGCAGTGTAAGAAAAGATAAAATAATAATTTATAAATTATTAAAAGTTCATCATGGAGGGGGGACCGGGGAGGGAGGGGGGGGGAAGGAAAATGAGCTGATTCCAGGAACCCAAGTGGAGGGCAAATTTTGAGAATGATGAGGGCAACGAACGTATAAGGGTGCTTTACTCAATTGATGTATGTATGGATTGTGATAAGAGTTGTATGAGTCCCAGTAAAATGATTTATTTTTTACAAAACAAGAACAGAGTGGAACTGCGAGTTTCTTAGACTGTAACTCTTTGCAGGAGTAGACAGCCCTGTCTTCCTCCAGAGGAGTAGCTAGTGGTTTGGGAATGTTGATCCTGCAGTTTGCAGATGAAGGAGCAGCCACGACACCCCCAGAGCTCCATGAATTGAATAGAGGCATCAGGATTTCAAGGAAGAGCCTGGGATGCAGAGGCAATACTAAATATGAACCTACTTTTGCCTGCACTAAGTTGTCACCCAAAGCAGATTGCCTTCAGCTAGCAAAGACCGCAATCCTCTTTTACACCTCTCCCTCTGGATTATTTCAATTCTTCCGGACTAGGCTGAAATTTATTCTGCAGGGATCTTGAATGCCTTTCCCTTCTACAAAATGTCACACGGATCCATTACATTGGTGACATTATACTGCTTTTACCTAGCAAGGTGGACGTCTCAATGACATTTGACTTCCTGCTAAATTGTCTGGGTGGAAGAGAGTGGGAAATTAACCTGACAAAAATTCAGCTGCCTTCTAATCAAGGAAATTTCTAGGGGTTCAGTGTTGTTGGGGAATATTGAGATATTCCTACTAAAGTGAGAGATTAGTTATTGCATCTGGCCACTCCCACAACTGACAAGGAGGCACAGTGTCTGGTGGGCCTCTGGATTTTGTAGGCAACATGTCCCTCATGTGGGTGGATTCCTATGGCCGACATATCAAGTGGCTCGAAAAGCTGCCAGCGTTGAGTGAGGCCCAGAGCAAGAAGACGTCCTTCATCCAATTCAGGTTGCCATGCCAGCCGCTCTGCCATGTGGACCGTATGAATCGGCGGATCCAATGGTGCTTGAAGTGGCGGTGGCAGATAGAGATACATTTTGGGGTCGTTAGCAGGCCCCTATTGGAAACCATACTTCAGACTTAGAGGATTTGGGGAGCAAGACTTTTCCATCTTCTGCAGACAACTACTCCCCCTTTTTAAAACCAGCTTTGAGTCTGTTACTGGATCTTAATGGAGACTGAACACCTCACGATGGGCCACCACGTCTCAGCCACTATACAGCCTGAGCTGCCTATATGGAACTGGGCATCTTCTGACCCACAGAGTCATAAAATTAGACATGCACCCCAATATTCCACCAGTAAATGGAAGTGGAATCTATGAGACAGGACCTGAAGAAAAGTAACCAGCATGAAGCCGTGGCCCAAAAGACTGTGCTTTCAACTCCTATTACACCACCCCCTTTATTCAAGTCAGCACCCTTGGCCTCGTGGGGGATTCCGTATGATCAGCTGACCAGGGACAGAAAACATGTGCTAGGTTTATTGATGGTTAACCAAGACTGGCAGGCCTCACTTGAAAAGGGACAGAAGCACCGTGACAATCCCATTCTGGGGCCTCCTTGAAGGACAGTTTGAACAGACATTTTCCCAATAAGCAGAACTCTGAGTGGTATACCTGGGTGTTCAGTTTGCTTCACAGGAAAAAATGGCCAAGTGTGCCACTGTTTATTCATGGACCATGGCTGAGCACTTGACTGGACGGTCAGGCACTTGGGAGGAGCAGTCTTGGAAAATCAGTGACAAGGAGGTGTGGGAAAGAGGTATGTGGATAAGTCTCACTGAATGGTCCAAAGAGGGAAGATATTTGCGACTCATATGAATGCTCACCATATTAGACTGGGTTTATTAGAGAATCAAATTCATTGATACTCATACATGTGTAAGAGATAACTTTAGATCAAGAAATAATTATGCATCAATAAAATATCTCAGCCCTGGCCAGATCATGTCCATATGTCCAATATGAGTCCCCAAATTCCTCTTCAGACTCATTCAGTACATGTAATGATGCAGAATACAGGAAGATCACAGGCCACAGGCCATGGGTGGAAAGTCCTGTATATCCAATGGCAGTAGACACATCTCCAGGCCTCTGGCTGCTATCAGTATGGCACCATGTGGCCTGTTAACAGGAATATGAAGGAGAGAGAGAGAGAGAGAGAGAGAGAGAGAGAGAGAGAGGCCACGTCTTTTGATTGCAGAATGAAGAGAGAGGAAGTTCCCAGAATACTCATAAAAAGGCCCCGCCCATGAGGAGGGATCATTAGGCTGTGACCTGATTGACAGACTAGATAGACTCTGCCCCTCATTCTTTTATCAAGTTGACATGAAATTTTGTAACTTGAAAAAGGTTACAGAGGAGATCAAGTAGCCAAGATGACATAGTGTGGAAACCAGTGATGCTCTTTCCTCAGCCCCTCCTGTCCTTGCCCAGTGAGCACATGAGCAAAGTGGCCATCGTGGCAAGAATGGAGATTATGCATCGGTTCACCAGCCTAGACTTCCACTCACCAACCCTGATTTGGCTATGTCCAGTGCTGAGTGCCCTATCTGCCAGCAGCAGAGACCAATACTGATTCCAAGTTATGGGACCATTCCTAAGGCGAATCAGCAAGCAACCCAGTGGTGTTGATTACCTAGCATCACTTTCTTCATGGAAAGGTCACCAAGCAGATTGAGGGGATCAATCATGGATATTTCCTAACCATGATTAGAAATGCAAAAGGGGCTTATATAAAATCACAGAATTCAGACAAAATGCTAACGGATTGGAGAATGATTTTTCAAAACTTACACGATCTTGTCAGATTACTTTTAACTTGGAACGTTCAGATTTTCTGAAATTTCAAAATGGCCACGAGTGGACTATTGGAATGGATGCATTTGAAGGCCGGTGCAGGCACAAGGTAGCGAGGGTGGCGGGGAGTAACAAAGAACAAACACGGGTTTCTTGCCAGAGCTACAGCCAGGTGGCTCTTTAGAAGTGATCTTGGCGAGGGTTTTTCTCGTGTATATTGGACAGGTTCTCAAGAGAGACCAGTCCTCAGAAAAGGAAATCACGCGCGGTCAAGTGGAGGTGGAGGGGCACTGAAAAAGCAGAACATCCTTGACAAGCAATGGTGGATATCCAACGTGACAAAGATGGGGAGACAGCCGGAGGGCCTTTGCGCTGCGCCAGTAGGAGTCACTGTGAGTCTGAACGGACTCCTTGGCAACAACAGAATATTAAGGAGTCTCGGCTTCCGAACGTACTTTACGCCTCATCTGATTCTAACACTTGCTCGCTTCGGAAACCCCTTGGACGGCGTCTGTGCAAATGATCCTGCAGACTCGGCACACCCACTTTGAGAGACTATAATTTTAGTCGGGAGTGCCTCATGGAATCATTGGCTGATTCCCGGTACTGCAAAACTAGCTTCTCCTTCCTGGCTTCCATCTACTGGTGTTCGAACTTCACTAAGTTTCCTCAGTGAGAAAAACAGTTTCTTTCATACCCATCCCCTTTGTTGGGACTGTGAGAAAAATTACATGAAACTTTAAAAATGATGGATAATGGTTTCAGAATCATAATATGAGGAGTTCTTTTCTTCTTTTTTTTAAAAAATAGCCTGAGATGTTCTTTTTATGTGATTAATGTAGTTGTTTGCTTGTAAGCTTGGATGCACATGGAGACCTACCTGCAAAGGTTCTGACATAAATGCCAGTGGCTTGACCTGGGGAGCATCACTGACAAATGTTCCTCAGGGGAATGTAGAGTGAAGATGGAGTGAAGATGGAGGACCACCCGTGCAGGGGGGCATGGACTATTTAAAGCTGAGAGTTCTTCTCTTAACCATCACCTCTTTATGGGTCTAAAACTGCAGAATGACTACATTGGTTTATTTGCTTACACAACAGCAGTGGGTCCTCGAGACATATTGATGAAGAAAGTTTATTGGAGAGATGAAAATTGTAATCTAAAGGTAATTTCAGTGAAGTTCAGGAGGAGGAAAAGTAACAGCATCACACCTCTAACGCAGATATTCTGGAATTTACTTCTGTAACCAGAGTCATTTGATCAACTCAGCTAATGCTAGTTGTCCTTCTCAAAATAAAACATGGTTTGCGAGGACCCATGCGCAGATCCTCAGTAGATTCGAAGTCTGAGCTGAGAATTTACTTCACATCAAATCCCGAGCTACTCAGATTGCTTTGGTGTGGACCCCACTTTGAGAATTGCCGTTGGAGTTGCCTCTTGCTTTTAGACCTTGATGATTTTGCTTCATCTGTTTATTCACTGTGGTACTCTTTCATTTCCTTTACTTGCTTGTAGGAAATCAATGAGTGGTTTAAATTGTTGGTTCATAGGCTTGGTTACTCATCCATAGATTGGAGGTACCTTGGAAGAAAGGCCTGGTGATCTGCATCTCAAAAGTCACCTTTGAAAATGATATGGAGTGCAGTTTTACCAATTTGACAACTTACTGGGGTTTTTAATTATTTTAATAGAAAACCCGCACCAGACCCATTGTTGTTTAGTCTCTTCCAACTTCTAGTCAACCGATAGGGCAAAATAGAACAGTTCCATAGGGCTTTCAGGGCTACCAAGAAACACACGGTCACATTTTCCTCCTGCCGTGTGGCTACTGAGTTCAAACCACCAACTTTCACTCAGTGGCACAATCCTGAGCCACTTACATCATCAGGGCTTCTTTAGAAACGATTCTCAGTTCAGCGTTTTCCAGTCCTCCATGCGGCATATCTTAAGATCTAGTTTGGGGGCCACTGGTATACACTGGCATTTAATAATTGCTCAAATCAAACTCTACCCTTATCAATTTTGTTTATTGCAATGACTGGTGGTAATTCAAAATCCAGAGGATATGTAGACTGCCTCTGTTGATCCTTTTGCACTCAATCATGAACCATAGATCACTAGTCAATTTTAGTTTGGGTACCCTTTGCCTAATTGCTCAATCAGTCATGGTAAACACAGGACTTCTCCCCCACATCCTGCCCCTCGCATCCTCCCCAAAAATCAATGATGAAAGAACTCTTGTATGCCATGAGCAGATACAGGGAATCCAGGACGGATGATCCCTTCAGGACCAGTGGTGTGAGGGGCGATACTGGGAGGGTAGAGGGAGAGTGGGTTGGAAAGAGGGAACTGATTACAAGGATCTACATGTGACCTCCTACCTGGGGGATGGACAACAGAAAAGGGGGTGAAGGGAGACATCAGACAGTGCAAGATATGACAAAATAATAATTGATAAATTATCAAGGGCTCAAGAGGGAGGGGGAGTGCAGGGCGGGAGGGGAAAAAAGAGGAGCTGATGCCAAGGGCTTAAGTGGAAAGCAAATGGTTTGAAAATGATGAGGGCAGTGAATGTACAGATGTGCTTTACACAACTGATGTATGGATGGATTGTGATAAGAGTTGTATGAGGCCCTAATAAAACATTTTTAAAAGAATTAATGTTACATAAAAAGACAAATCAACCCACTGTCTGAACTGATTCCAACTCATAATGACCCTATATAGCGTTTCCGAGGCTGTAAGTTTTTAGGGGAGCATGTAGCCTCCTCTTTCTCCCTCTATGCAGTTGGTGGATTTGAACTGCCAATTTTATGGTTAACAAGCCAACACTTGCCCAAGAGGTTCTTAACGTGTGGTTTCTGAATGAGGAGAAATAGTGTCACCTGGGAACTCGATAGAAAGGAAAAATATTAGGGTGTGCCTGATAATTTTGTACTCTGAAACTCCGAGCTGAAGCACACCAGTCTGTGGAATCACAGAACACCCCATATGTTTCTGATGTTCACTGAAGTTAATCATTACTACAGAAATAAAAAGAATCAGCTTAATGCTAAATAACCCCCATACAGTTTCATTTCAAGTAACATATATACTAAATTTATGGCAAGAGTTGTCAAAATACTTTTTAAAATGTAAAGTTTTGTCATTAATTCGCATGCTTTCAAATGCCAAACGTTTCAAGCTTTAAGATATCTGTTTCTAAATGAGATATCTTTTTTAAAAAGAATAAAAGTATATTTTAATCTTTGAGACCACTATCCCAAGTTATTGCACTTCTACACTGTCTGTGGTGGAAGCCCTATGTAAACAACTCCTTTTGGGCTGTAATTGTGGAATACACAAGGGTCACCTTGGCAATAAAATACTCCTGAACTTCCATCGTGGTGAACATCTGGTATGTAATTTTACATAAACAACTTCTACTTTGATGAAACGTAAACCTATGAAATTTAAACAAAATGGTGTTAGGGCTGATTCCCAGTGGAATAAGAAAAGAATTTAGGTCTCTGTTTTTCCTTTTTTGAAACCCAGGTGCACATTAAAGTTAGAGCCAGGTCACACTTTTGTGTAATTTGGCTAAAGCACAGGTTTTCTTGTCTAATGGCATTAGACTGAGTACATCAACAGAACCACCGACCTCAAGCAGAGTTAAGTAAGCTCTATTCTTCCACCAGGGAAAGAGGAAGGAACTTGCTGAGGTGGTCAGTCATATGCCGTTTCTTCATAATCGTTGACTTGATATCAATGAAAACATTGTATGAAAGCACTGTTTTCTGCTTTGGATTGGATTACTCACCTACTCAATTCAAGAATCTGGTTTAGACAGATGCTTATATCAGATGTTTTAAGGAACCAGAAGCCAGCATGTTCCTGTTACTATTAAATAATTTGAATGAATTAAAATAATTTATAAAATAATGGAAATAACGATGAATATAATCCATGACTATGTTCCAATTCCTACAATGTATGATTTATAATGAAGAAATTAAAATATGCTCGAAGATGCATTATTTTGCCCCCAGGATATCATCAACCTTGAAATTCATTAATAAATACAATGAAAACCTTACAGATTTAAAACTCAAATTCATATGTTTAGAAAACTTGAAGAAAGGCAGTTGATTCAGTAGTTATTGTAATTACTCCCTTAATCAATATGCTGAAATAACCCCTGTAAATACAATAAAAATCCCATGTAAACACTCAGATTTTCCTATCTATCTGGTCCGTCATTTGACTATGATCTCTTTGAGAATCCACATGATCATCTTCTTCATGAATGACTTTGTCCATGTCCCCCTTATCTCAAGGTCATCTGTCCAAATCCCCTCAAACTAATCATTTTGTAATGTAAATGTAACATAAGTACTTTATGTTTAAGATGTACGCGTGGGAGCTCTTTTTTCTACATACATAATACACAGCCCAGAGCCTTAAATAGTGTCTTCGGCAATGATCTGAAAACACACTTCTAGCTCCTCGTCCACACTTCACTTCCATGTGTCCTCTATGCATGGTCACAGACTTTTTTTTTTACCAAGTCTACACTGCAGAATTATCATTTAAGATCTATATGTCATATGCATTGTTAGTGTCTTTTATTTAAATTGTTTTAATACATTGCCTGCCCTCTACTTCTCTACATTCAGATGCATTTCCTTTTAGAAACAAAAAGGGCTTTATTTAGATTGGGGGCAGACTGAAATGGTGGTGAGACGATTTCAACATGCTCTTGATATTATGTAAGACCTTGGTTCTATTTAAATGTATCTTGGTCTGCCAGGCACTTTGATGACATACTGGTAATGCTTTGGGCTGCTGACTACAAGATCATCAGTTCAAAACCACTAATGGCTAAGGGAGAAGAACTGGGCTTTCTACTCCCGAAAAGTTATGGTGATGGAAAATCAAAGGGCACTTCTACCCTGCCTGCAGAATCCCTCTGGATTGGCAATGAATTGATATCAGTGAGTCTGGTTTTCAGATCTTTCCGTGGTCCTTGGTGTGGAAGTCCGGTAAGTGGTTCAGACCCAGCAGTCACTGCAAGAAAGAAAGATGAGTGGCCTTGGACACTCTCCAGAAGGTTCCCAGTCTCTTACTCTGAGCTCATGGCAGTGAGTTTCTTTTCTCTCTCCTCTGACCTCTGGTTGAGCAGAAATAGGGCTTCTGTTCTCCTTAAGCCATTGCTAGGGCTGAAGCCAAGGTGCTACAGAACTTAGCCTATGGACAGCTTCCGGTGAGTAACACCTAAGAAATGATGTATCTGTGGATGAAAAGCTTCCTTAATTGTGATGCCCTCTCATCCTTTCTCCAGTTTCTGATCAATTTTATAACTGCACAGTACACCCCCAGCCCACCTACTCCTGCCTCTTTAAAAACTGGAATTCCTTTTTTTTTTTTAATGAAAGCTAGCTGCTTGGTGTCTGAGATCCTTCAGAATCTGACTGAAATGTACTTCTTCCCATTCACTTTTCTTATATATTTTTCTACACTCTAACCACCTATCCTCCCTGTCATGATTAGAACATGCCTTCCCTCTTTGTAGCAGCCGTGCTGTCCAATAGTCTGCTGCCTTTGGGTGGAGGGCTTCTTCGTTCTTTCTCTTGGGACCTTCTCCCCTTTGCCTTTTCACACTGCGATATGGCCTCATCTACGGAGATGTTCCTGAATGACACCAGGAAGGACAGATCTTTCTTTGTCTTCCCCCTTTGCAGTAGGCAGTTGACGTCCCCCAGGACATTCACATATAATCTAGCCAGTAGGCAGCTGACCCTTGGACAGCACGGGGTTGAGCCGTGTGGGGCCCACTACTGTGTAGAGTTTCATTCTTGTCGCTATAGTTTTGAGCTCAAGTGTTGAGCATATCCGCTGAAAGTGCCGAGTGACACTAATCATCTCTGTGTGAGCAGCCTGGCGAGAGGGACTGTTCTCATGGAGCTGATTAGTGTGACACAGCGTTTTAAATGGATACCTACAACACTTGAGCTCACCACAATAGCAACAGGAAAACGATCCACGTGTCAGCACACTGCCACAGTTCAACCCGTGTTATTCGAGGGTCCTGTGTAGTGTGAATCTGCGTGCCATAGAGAATCTTAATGTTCAGTCATGTCAATTTTAGCTCTCCTCTTGTGCGATGTTGGAGGTTATGCAGTTATTTGGAATTGGATTACCAGAGTGTGCCAAGAGGCAGTTAACTGAAGTGTCTGGACAGCTGCCAGCACATAAACACCTTTAATTGTTCTCTTCACCCAGCTACAGTGACCAAGGAGGCCTACATTCGAGATGGAGTAGCTACAACAAGCGGGTCCCTCTGCCAGGCTGGGCTTCTGTGTGACTCTGATCAGAGCTTCTCTGCCAACCCGCAAGGAAAAGGTAGCATCTGTGAGATTAAACCTTTGAACTATGTTTTGGGTAACGGCTGTTAGAGCTCGATGGTGCGGTGCTTAAGAGCTCAACTGCTCAACCCCCCCAGCAGGACAAAACTATAGCTGTCTGCTTCTGTCACATGCACAGCCTTGGAAACCACCAGGGACAAACGCGCTCTTTGTGATATGGATGCCAGAGGTCAGAATCAGCTCAGCATTAATGGTGTTCTGTTTTAGTCAATACTCAAGGTAGCACCTTAAAATTTAAAAAAAAGGTTTATGATTACTATGTTCTATGGTGAGCTAGGAAGTTCTGCTGATCTCATCTGCACTTACGTTTGTCACTGCACTGAAATCGTGGCTGGTCTGGATGCTTTCATTCTCCCTGCTGACTGTAGCCGCATCTCCCAGGGCTTCCACGTAACTGTTCTCTCCAACAGAAGAAAGTGGATGTCCTGACAGCTTGGTGGCTGTGTTCCCAAAGTGCAAAGGCAGAGGTTTCCTTTAAGAACTACTTCTGGAATAAGGTACTGGTCATCATGACTTAGATAAGACATTAGCCAAAGTAATGCAAGTAGTGCTAGCCCACATAAAATAAGGGAAATGTTTTCACATGCAAAAGGTGGCTTATTATGGACATACAGAAATGGTAGGACTTCATGGTGGCTATCTTTGGAGACTATATGTCACATTGGCTTAAATCACTGGGCCTTTGTAATATTTGCTTGTCTTGGCTAATTCAGGCTACTTGTATGTCTGTCTTCTGAAAAAATTTTATCAATTCTTCATTTTAAATAAAGCCATTAAATCATATATCACTTAACTTATAATCACACTTCCAAAATTAATGGTTGGATCAGAAACAGAATTTCTCCAAATTCTTGTTGAGTAAATGATTGAATAAATTGATGAATGATGATTGTACTTATGACCACAAAGAAAGTAGATCAGGAGGCCAATATATGTCCGTGTAGAGGTCAAGGCATAATGTCTGATCATAAGGTATAATGGTAATACTATTCCCAGTGACTATTTACCAGTGACTTCCTTAAATCTAAACTGGGTTCATATACTGTAGTCAATCTTTTGTTTCCTCTGAGATTTCTATGAAAAATTTCAATGAAAAAATTGCTTCTGATTATAATAATTTTGCAAACCAAATACTCGAGTCATAGAAAGGTGCAGAGAATATCCAAGATTAAATAACTGGAGCGATGCAGATTTTAGTTTTCCAGCTCAGAATTCAGTTCTCTATTCATAAATGTCTACATCATCATACTGGAATTTGGGAGCTTGTTTGAAATTGAAAAGAAAAGAAATGAGATGAATATGTAGAGAAGCTGAAGGTCAAGGTAAAGATTTAAGGCGGGTAAACACATGAAGAGAAAGACAGCTATATGCTGAAAAGAAACATGTGTGGAAGGTAGCAGACATAATGGATAATTTAATTAGTGGAAATGGATAAGCATGCTCAAGAAGAGGAGAAGGGATGAAAAGCACTCAGAAGAATCACACGCTATGCATCCATCCACTTATAAAATATCAGTGACATAGATCACAGATTTTTCCTCCTAAATTCAGCATTTTCAAAAGAGCAATATGCATGTTTTCCAAAAAATCACGCATACAGCAAGGAAAATGTAGACTTTGGGTCAGAAAGCTTTCTCTTTCATACTCCTTTTGAGCTATATTCTCCCTGAGAGAAACTGCCTTCAAATATCATTGTCTCCCGCTCACTTGTATTTTTATTTAAAGATAGCCTTAGGGTTGAGGGTGTGCCTTCATTGTCCAGAGACGACCGGAAGTACATGGATATCTCGGCCCAGGACCCTGAAATAGGATGACTTGGCTTCCGGTGTCACCTTCCCTTGACCTGCTTGCCAGTCAGGAGGTTGTCGGGAAAGAGTGGACCTGTGATGGGGGTTAGGCTCCAAGGTGAGGAGGATGACTATACTTGACCACTCCCCTTGGAGTACTTGATCACGCTGGTCTGTTTTCAAGAATGTCCCTAGTTCTTCTCAGGTAGCCCAACATATGTACACAGTAATAGAAAGAAAGCAGGGACCTAAGTCCTAATCTTCTCTATTGAAATTATATAAAGCTGGATACCCTAATCTTTTAAGCTTAAATTAATTCCTGGTCAAGAACTTCTTCTTTGGGTACATTGTACACTTTCCAAATACAGGTTTCATGAAATAATAATAATAATACCTTAGGATAGAAGTTAAGAAACCCTGGTGGCCTTGTGGATTACACGATGCACTTCTAACCACAAGGTCATCAGTTTGAAACCACTCACTGCTCTATTGCAGAAAGATGAACCTTTCTTCTCTGATGAATATTATAGCTTTGGAAATCCATGGGAGCAGTTCTATTCAGTTATTTAATTAGAATCAACTCACTAACAGTGAGAGGATAGAAATTATTAAAATTCTAGTCTGAGGACCTTCAAAGAAATTACGTGTACAAAAACATGAAGAAATGGAATGAAACCATTTTTGAGCTCTTCTGACTAATAAAAAGGAGAAGGAGAATCCAACTCCACACCAGCCCAAAGCCAGTGGCCATAAGGTGAAGGTCTGTCAGATGTGCTTCCCCTTTCATCCTTCTTAACTCCTCCCATGACATTCTCCGTCTCTTCACACTTTGATAATCACAGGGAAATATTAGGGATGAAAACATACTATCATTGTAATGAATGGCTTGTGGGACATAGCTGACCTCCTCAGAATTCCCTATTGCCACAGGGCAGAGATCAGAGGTGCCTGCTCAGTCCATCCTTCTTGCTCTATTCAGGCACTGATCATTTCTCCCATGGAAATCTATGCTGAGTAGGGAAATTCATTCCAATGGCCAAACAGAACATACAGACAATACGTAAAATCAAGGATTGGGTTCCACAAGTCAGGACCCGCAACTAGAAAGGAAACGGTCTTTGGTCCACAACAGCATATCTCCTCAGGCAGCAGCCATGTCTCTCTCGGGTCCAGTCCTCAGCCATATGGTCCCCTTGACCTTTGTTTCCAAGGCCCAGGAAGCCACTCTGCCTGATGCTCTTTCTGACACTCCCATAGTGTTGGGTAAGATGAAGAAAAGATACCCTCTAGTCTTGTGACTGTTCCTCTGAGTCTCCATGCGACAGTCTCTGGCACATCTAGTCTCAGCAGCCTCCACCATTCAGAGAGATCATAGACTTGCTCTTTCAAGGTCTTCAGCTTTTACTCTGTCCCACATAAGTCCTAAACAATTAAGAAATGACTTTGATGGGGTGTGGTTTGCCTTTTAGCTGACCATATCCTAAAATTCACCACTATCGAGTTCATTCCAATTCTATCAAACATAGTAGAATTGACCCCATGGGTTTCTGAGAGTATAAGGCTTTATGGAAGTAGAAAGCCTTGTCTTTCTACCTTAGATCAGCAAGTGTTTTTTCTCAAACCGTTGGCCTTGCATTTAGCATAACCACAACACAGCCAAGTAAAACTAAAGATGTCCCAAGGAAACAAGGAAATGACTTAGTTTGAACCCTTTACTGTGGTACGGACTTAACCCCACTGGGATCCTGTAACAGAGAACTTCTTCCAAAATGGGATTATAGCCACAGAATTTAGAATGATAACAAGTTACATAAGAAATATTGGCTGCTATTATTAGGTGCTGTCCGGTCAGTTCCAATTCACAACCACCATATGCACAACAGAAAAACACACTGCTGCATCGTGTGCAATCCTCACATTTGTCCTTATATTTGAGCCCATCAATAGAGCCATTGTGCCAATCCATCCCATCAAGGGGCATCCTCTTTTTGGCTGCCCCATCCACTTTATCAATCACGATGTTCTTCTCCGAGAACTGATCTCTCCTTACCTAAAAAACAAAACAAAACAAACTCACTACCATCTACTTGGTGTCCACTCATATCGCCTTGATATAAGAGTTTAGAATTGTTTCCAAGTTTCTGAAACTGTGACTGTTTGTGGGAGTAGAAAGCCCCAGCTTTCTCCCATGGAGCCACCGATGGCTGCAAACTGCGGACTTTATTGTTCACAGCCCAAATCATACCTGCCCTGTCTTTAATGACACTAAGACCAGGGAGCCTGTTGCTCTGATTCATGATATCAGTGATGCTCCCTTGTTCTGCCTCAAGGTTACAAAATGAATTGTAGGAAACATTCAATCCATGTGCTGAAATGCTGAAGGATTTCTTGGGAAAATATTGAATGATGTAGGAAACATGCAGAGAAGACAGAAGGAATATACAAGACATTGTTCTGAGATATAATTAGTTGAAATTTAACCATTTCAAGAGGTAGTTAATGAGAAAAAAAGCAGTATTATTGACTAAAGAAGTCAAAGCTGTCCTGAAAAGTTTAGGGAAAAACAAGATTTATTTTTTAAATTGACAAAACAACAATTAAAATAATTCAACAAGTTGATATTTCTGAAGGATTCACTACTGAAACTTTATTACTATATAGATACTTAATAACAGCCGAATGTTGTCTGATATTGTGCTAGAATATTAGCTTAACATGTTGGAAGGCACTCAAAATATTAAGGAGACTTAGAGACTTTCTAAAGTAGAACTGACCTAATGATGTGGATGGAGCAAAGCGTTCAAAGCCTTCATTTGCTGAGAGAGTATGACCCAAATTGAGAATTAACGGTTGCAAAAATCCATTACTAATCAGAAAATAGAATAAACAAAATCTAGCTAGGGAAATTATAAGATATCTAAGTGAAATGAAACACATAAACATCCATATTCAAGGGATTAGTGAGCTACCATGGACAAACATTGGCCATTTTGAATCAGACAATCACATCTTTTACTATTCCCTGATTAACAAACCCAAAAGGAATAGTTTCATATTCAACTTCAAGATCTATTTTGAAAGACAATACTGTCTGTGATAGAATAATATTTACACACCTACAAAGGATACTAGTTAATATAACTATCGTTCAAATTCCGCTGAAACTATTAAAGCTAGTGATGAGAAATTGAAGAATTTTACAAGCTTCTTCGATCTGAAATTGATCAAATATGCAATCAACATGCATCAATAATTGCTAATGATTGCAATGTGAAAGTTGAAAAACAGAAAGGAAACAAACAGATAAACAAAAACTAAACTCTGTGATATTGAATCAATGCTGACTTACAGCAACCTTTTAGGACAGGATAGAACTGCTCCTGAATTTTCATAATTATAACTCCTTACAGGATTATGGATCCCCATTTGTCACCTTTGGACCAAATGGTGGTAGTTTTGAACTGCTGACCTTGCAGTTATCAGCCCAATGTGTAACTACTATACCACCAGTGATCCTCTCCAAGGGGGGAAAAAGTAATTGGAAAATATGGCCTTTGTGATAGGAACGAAGCTGGAGATTGCATGATACAATTTTGCAAGACAAACACAATACTTTTTTGTTGTTTACAATGTAAATGGCAACTACATATGTGGACCTCACCAGATTTAATATAAAAAGTAAAACTCAATTCTATTTAGTTGACCCTATAGGTCAAGGTAGAACTGCCTGTGTGGTTTCCTGAGACTGTAACTCTTTACAGAAGTGGAAAGCTTTGTCTTTCTCTAACAGAATGGCTGGTGGTTTTAAACTGCTGACGTTGCAGTTAGCAGTCTAAGAGGGATCAAATTGACTACCTATGTGGGAAGAGTCTTTCAAGAATCTTAATATCAAACAAAGTAAAAACTGACTGTGGACTAGCTCAACAAGTTCAAGTTGAGGAGAATTGAACTAGTCCTTAAGAGCCAAATTACAACTTTAAGCATAATCATACTCACCTGAATTTAAAGATTGTTTAAAGAAAGATTTGATACATTAACACTAATAATTAAACACCAGATATGTTGTGGGATGAGATCAATAATTACAGACCAGATAAGTTGTGGGATGAGAGTATATGAAGAAAGCAAACAGTCAGTTTAAAGGAAATATAGAAAGAAGATATCAAAGTGTATATGAGATGAGACTCTAAAACTTACTCTAGATCACAGAGTAGCTAAGAAAAAATGGAAGAAATGATTAAGTCAAAGAAATGAACAGAAAAAACACCTGGCATAAGAAAACCCAAAGCCCTTGATATTAGCTCCTCATTCAGCCAGAAAAGGCACGTGTGTCAAACCAAGAGTAGTAGCACAGCGACTGATGCTTCTCAAAAAAAATTTTTTTTAATGAGGAACTGATTCCAAAGGCTCAGGTAGAAAGAAAATGTTTTGAAAATGATGGTGGCAACATATATACAAATGTGCTAGACACAATGGATGTTGCTATGGATTGTGATAAGAGCTATATGAGCCTCCAATAAAATGATTTTTTAAAAAGAAAACCAAAAGTAAAAAACATACTCAGCCTATCTCAAGCTAGAAGAACTGAATAAAACAATCAAGGCTTGAGTTGCAGTATTGAAATACAATATAGGTGACATAATGAATGATGCAGTAAGTATCAAAAGAAGGAAAGGGAATGTTGAGTCACTGGGCCCAAAAGGAACTGGTAAACATGCAACAATGTTGACAAGTAGCATACAGCTGAGAATGATGGTACTGAAGAAATCCTAGCTAGGAACAAACTGATGCAACACTGGTAGCCCTCACTTGGCGATAGTAAAAAATTTGGAAGACAGCTACCTGGTCAAGTGCCTGGAAGAGATATCTATATTTGTTCCAGATTATTCTAGGTGAGAAAATAAGAAGAGGAAAGTAACTTGGGGCTTAGACTCATCACTTAAAAGATTTGTAGGAGGAACAAAGGACCCATTATATTAGCAGGACATAAATCTTCATCTGTCAAGGCATTGGAAATATAAGGTTTGTTGTTGTTGTTATCAGAGCTGACCCTCATCTTTCAATGCTAACAAAATAAGATGAGATTGCACCAAGGGAAATTTATGAAAGAATAAAAGAGATCATAGAATAAAACTCCCAGACAACATAAATATTTAAGTAGTTTTTACTGAATATGAATTTAAAATTTTTAAGGAGTTTTATTAATAAAAAGGAATAGTATAGATTCTACCTAAATAACTTCTTATTTAATTGGATGTAAAGGACTCCAAATAGATCATTAAGGTATAATAACAATTTATTTTAGAAGACTTAATACCAGACTAGTCCCAAGAAGTTGGAGATTAAAGGCATGCCAAATGTCCAACTCTTCTGAAATCCTATTCTGCTCCATTTCCCCTACTTCTCCCTTGAGTATATTTCCTGAAATCCTTGCAATTTGCTACCGTGTCCCACAGAAACTCACAAACTTTTAAAAATCATTTTATTGGGCCTCATACAACTCTTATCACAATCCATATGTACATCAATTGAGCAAAGCATCCTTATACATTTGTTTTCCTCATCATTCTCAAAATTTGCCTTCCACTGGGGTTCCTGGAATCAGCACATTTTCATTTCCCCCCTCTCCCTGCTTCCCCCACCATAATGAACCTTTAATAATTTATAAATTATTATTTTATCTTATCTTACACTGCCCAGGATCTCCCTTTACCCACTTTGCTGTTGCCCATCCCCCAGAGAGGAGGTTATATGTAGATACCCGAGATCTGTTCCCCCTTTCTACACCCCCTTCCCTCCCATTATTGCCACTCTCACCATTGGTCCTGAGAGCTTCATGTCTTAGATTCCCTGTGTTTCCAGATCCCAACTGTACCACTGTGCATCCTCTGGTCTAACCAGGTTTGCAAGGTAGAATTGGGATCATGATGGGGTGAGGGGGGGAGGAGTGTTTAAGAACTAGAGGAAGGTTGTGAGTTTCATTATTGCTGCACTGAACCCTGAGTGACTCATCTCCTCCCCACTACCCCTCTGCAAGGTATGTCCAGTTGTCTACAGATGGGCATTGGGTCCCCATCATGCACTCCCCTCATGCACGATGAAATGATTTCCCTGCCTTTGTTGCTTGAAACCTGGTTCCCTCAGCCCTTCATGATCGCACATGTTGGTGTGCTGCTTCCATGTGGGCTTTGTTGCTTCTGGGCTAGATGGCCACTGGTTTACTTTCAAGCCTTTAAGTCCCCAGACGCTATATCTCTTAATAGCCGGGAACCATCAGCCTTCTTCACCACACTTACTTATACACACATTCATCTTCAGCGTTTATGTGGGGAAGGCGATCACACAATGATGGATTTTGTTCTTTGGTGTCTGCTACCTGATCCCTTCAACACCTCGTGTTCACTTATGCTCATGTGCTTCTTCTCTGTAGGCTTTGTTGCTTCTGAGCTAGATGACCGCTTGTTTGCCTTCAAGCCTTTAAGACACCAGATGCTATATCTTTTTGATAGCCGGGCACTGTTAGCTTTCTTCACCACGTTTGCTTATGCTCACGTCTGTCTTCAGCCATCATGTCAGGTAGGTGGGTATCATGGAATGACAGTTTAGCTTAGCAAGGTGTTATTGTATTGAGGGAGTGAGCACAAGGAGGCCCAATGTCCACCTATTACCCTACTACTAAACCTATAAACTTATGCACATAGGTCTATTTCCCCCATACTCATACATATATTTACATATGTACATGCCTGTATTTAGGCTTCTATGTATGCCCTTTGCCTCCTACTCCTTTGCTCTTTTTCTTTATGCTTTCCTCCTGTCCCACTACCATTGTTCGGGCTTCATTCTGGTTTCAATAATTCCTCTCAGTTACCTTGCCCTTGGTCACTCCCTACCAGTCCTCCCATCCCCTCTCTCCACTAGTTTTGAAACTCACAAAAATTTTAAGGACGTATATCCTTTAGTGATGCATGATGTTCTGGTCAGGCAGGGGCAAGCCAAATGTCTGATCCAGAGCCAGCAGTTAAATATGTCGACATGTCATAGGCGATCTTCGTGCTTCTACAAAAGCTCAGTCAAGAAAGAGACACGTGGCTCTCCAGGGGCTGTGTGGGAGAACTGGATAGTGGTTAAAGCAGATGAGATCCATCCAAGGGAAGAAAGGATGTTGTCTTCAGTAGCACCCTTGGTCCACACTTTCTACTGTTGGAATTTAAAGATGCCCACAAGGAAAAGGGTATAACTTGGTCCATATTCTCTACTAAAGTGGTCTTAACCTTGCCCTGATCCCTGTCCATTAGTATGCTGAGAACACCCTCCAAAATGTGATTATAGTCACAGGCATAGAGTCCAGAATGATAAGACAGCTCATACGGAACTATGGTTAGATAGACCCTAATACCAGACTACCACTCACAAGGATTTTCAGATGATTTTTTATATTCAAGTAGAAATAAATGCCACTGATTTAAGGCAGGAGCAAAGACAGAGAAGATAAAAAATAAGGTTGCAGAGAAAGTTAGCAAACAGAGAAAAAAAGATACCATGATAAGAGTTGTATGAGCCCCTAATAAAATGTTAAAAAAAAGAAAAAAGAAAACCAAGGGGACATTCAGTTTCAATAAGAAAACTGTTTTCATTAACAAAAGTAAGAAAAGAATTGGAGGGCGAATCTATAGAGAAAACAACTGGAAAAAGGGTTACTGAAGGGACGGTGGGGGGTGGGAGGATACCACAAAGGTGAAATGTTTGAAAATGATTTTGCAGCAACTGTACAAAACTGCAAGATGTGACTGGACACCAGACAGTATCATCTCAGGATTCATTCCTAAAAAATTTGACTTGAAATGAAAAACATTGGAAACAATTCTTTATACTTGACAACAAAGCAAAAATAGTTTTCATGGACTGATGAAGGTAGCTATGATTGTTCTGTTGATTTCATTTCATTCAGAGCTAAACCAGAGGCATATGAAATAAACTGTTTTTCCTAGCAGAAATTTAACTGTGATTTCAAGACAGTTATGAATAAAGTGAGATTCAAGAAGAAAAACAGTTTTTTTCCTTGTTCCAAAGGTTCATCAAATATTCAGTTTTATGTATGTAAAGTATGCATGTAAATAACTTAAATATGAAGCTCAGTAATTTTCTATATCATGTTATACACCAAGATAATTACCTCTTAGATCAAAATAAAAAGGATTTCAAGCATGTCAGTGTGGCTCATATTCCAATTCACATCAACAAACGTACAGGATACTCTAATGACTTAACTTATTATAGAATAGCATTACCTATTCTTGATTTTGTACAAATCAGAAAATCAAACCAAACATTTCTTTTGTGTATATTTTATTCAAACTTATATAGAAAGAAAGTAATTTGCTTTTTAGTGTATATCAGTATTACTTACTTTAGTTATTTTGTGTAAAATTCCCAAATACAATCGAATATAAGCCAACCCAAGTATAAGCCGAGGTACGTAATTATTACCTGAGAAACCAGAAAAAATGATTGACTCGAGTATAAGCCTAGGGTAGAAAATGCAGAAGCTATTGGTGAGTTTCAATAATCAAAACAAATGAAAATGAAATGACTAAAAATTGAGACATCAGTGGGGTAATGTATTTAAATATTTATTTTAAATAAAAAACATAAATAAAAGGACAAGTCATTTAACATTAGTAAGCCAGCACAGTAAGATGAACACAGTAGGTTCAAGAAAAACAATAAGGTATCAACAATACCTTAAGAGTACTATTCCCTGAGTTCAATCTGTAACCAAGCTAAAATGTAGAGTTAAAATCCTTCAAAACTGGATTCCATCATAAAGGCTGTCCTCACTGAGATCGCCATCATCACAGTCACAGCTGTCATTTTCATACAAGCGCAGTCTTCACTGCCATCCACAGCCTTACTAATACCACATTTCTAGAAGGCACGTCACACCATGTCTTCTGGAATGGCTTTCCATGCATCTTGAACCCACTTTGGTATTAACTCTATGTCAGGCTTCATGAGATTTCCATCTTTTTTCAGTCCGGCTTGACCAGATGACATCCATTCATGGCATATCCTTAGCACACGGTCTTTAAAAGGCTTATTCAAAGATACATCCAGAGGCAGTAGTACAGATGTAAGCACACCTGGAATAACGGCTAAAGTAACTTTACTAGATTTTGCCAATTTTGTTTATGTCATCTGATAGGTGGGCTCTGACCATATCCCAAACAAGTAACGATGGCTTTTTCTTTAAGACTGCTCCTGGTTGTCGGTTCCAAAGTTCTTCCAGCCATTTTTTTTGTTCTGTTTTCATCCATCCAGCCTTTAACAGGTGCACATACAGTAATTATTGGTGGAAAATTGATCTTTTTAGGCAAGGTCTTTCTTTTAAAAATAATGACAGGATGCAGCTTATTCCATTAGCCAAACATGATAGAACAACTGTAAAGTGGGGTTTTTTTTCATTTCCTGTGGTTTTGAGAAAAATGGTTTTTTTTCTCCTTAACTTGCCACAGTTCTGTTGCTTGGAAGATCAAAAGTCATGGCAGTTTCATCCATATTCCCAATATCCGCCAGGTCATAATTATAAATCGTTCTTTGTTTTATTATAAATGACTGGAATGACATAATTTTTTCTTCAAGGTCTTGTGGCAATCTTTGTTCTTTGTCTCAAACATAGTAGGCCAAACCTATTCATGAAGCGGGTACACCATCCTGCTGATGCAGCAAATTTTTCATGGCTGGTGCTTTATATTTTTCATCCTTAGCCATTTGTAGAGCATGCGTATGCGGATCCCCATGTGTGTTACACAGTAACCACTTCGACGACACTCCATAACCCATTTATGCAATTCACTCTCTAGAACCTCATAAAATGACGTTAAACCATGATGAGCTTTTTTTAGCTATTGGAATCTGTTCCAAGTCAGCCTTCATTTTCCGCCACTCCCTCACTTGCTTTTCTTCCAACACAGAATTCCCTACTTGCAATACTGCTATTGCTCTCTTCTGCTCTTGACACAACCTTCATTTTGAAATCAGCCACATATGACCGTCGTTTTTATTTAGGTTCAAGAGTATCCATTTTTAATAGGATAAAAACCAAGACTTTGAAAAAGAACTTTCATTGTAATGCCCCCCTCTCCCCTTGACGTGTTAGCTGAGAGGAGGGTGGGGGGTGTCCGTGCGGGTGGGGGATGCAAGATGTGAATTAACACAGAGACCAGAGGTGAGAGACAGAGAGCAGCCACAAATACATCCTTACCAGTTCAGTTGCAGGTGTAAGTGAATCACTATGGGTGCTTCTGTGAATTGGAGCCGTCCACGTCATAGGATGGATCTGATTGGTTAGATGTGAGTAAACAAACATTCAAAGCCCTCCAGTGTGTCATTGGGGCTTTGAATGAACAGTGGAGAAACGGCAATTACCCACAAGATAATGGGCCTCTCCTCCCATTACCTGGGGGTTGGGGTGGGGGAGGCGCCCAGAAAGATGTTAAACCTCGCTGGGGTACCACTGACCAAACCCTAGTATAAGCCAAACCCCAGTTTTTCAGCACAAAAATGTGCTGAAAAACTGGGCTTATACATGAGTATATACAGTAATTTGTATGCTTATTCCATACTTTGTCTCCTCAACCCAGGAAGAGTGCTGCTTTGCTGGGTTTCTGCCCATGCAAATGGTTAAAAAATATTCCATAGAAAGTCAAGGGACTCATCTTGTTTGCTTATATGTCTCTCAGTGGTAATGGTCCACCAGCCATAGAATAGATGATAATATTTATGCAGCATATCATGTTATAATAATGGGTCAAAATGTGAACGCTTCCAGGTACCTCATTGGCTGCTTACCCCAACGTCAGCAGTTCAAAACCACCAGCCATTCCACAGGAGAAACATGAAGCTTTCTAATCCCCAAAAGAGTTACAGTTTTGCAAACCCATAGAGGTAGGTCTACACTGTCCTGAAAGCTCACTACAAGTCAGAATTACTCATTAGTAGTGGATAGATGGAAATATTAGAACATTATTATATCTAGTGAAGGAAGCATCCAAGGAGAGAGACGCGAAGCCGATGAAGTAGGAATGGGTGATAATTAACAGATGGATTTAGAGAAAATCAAATAAAAAAGATGAAATCTAGAGAGAAGTTAGCTAAATTTGGTTTTTAATGTAAAAAATAGCAGCTTCTATATTTACAAAAGAAAACAGGTTTCTGATTAAATGATTAGTTTCCCTTAGTATGTTTCATCTCACCTCAGAATGATATAAACTATTTCTGAAGGTAAATTTTGACTGAATCTGTAAAGCTACTATGAGTTGAAGAAAACATATGAAGTCTAAAAGGAGAAATACATGAAGATGCGTGAAAAGGCAAATTTGGATCCTATACACCGTGAAATTCGAACTACAGGTGATGGAAGTTGCAGGTTGCCAGACCCTATTCATTGATCACTCTTGTGATCCATTTGTGATCCCTTGTGATCTGCTTTTTGATATTTTCTGCTTTCTTTTCAATTGGGAGTTTTGCCTACTTTGTTCTGTTTTTCTTGTTAGTTTTTGTGTGTTGTTTGTTTTTGATGTTTCACTGCATATGAATGGGTAGATCTGTGGCGACAGTAAGTATATTGAAGGGGGCTGGCAGGGGAGGTTGCTGCGAGGGAGCTGGGAAACGGCGCGATGAATGCAGGGATAAGGAAAATGCCTGGAGTGATTGTGGGGATGGCTTGGCGGTTCTTCTGGATGTGATTGAATTGTTGGGCTGTGTGATGTGTGAATCGTGTGCCGTTGGAACTGTTGCGGGGAAACATGAAAGGCAATAAAGAGAAACTGCAACTAAAACAAACCAGAAAAACATGTAGGCTGCCAGGAGAAAGAATGTAAACATCAGTACAAATAAAATTCTTGTATCAAATAGAACAAAAATAAATAAATAAAAGCTTCTCCTTATAACATGGGAGATAGAAAATGTGGACAGATTTTTACCTCATGAGTAACATTAATCCTCCCAAATAATCCCCCTATAGGTTAATAATAATAATTTGGGGCTAGATTACATACTGAGAGTCGGAAGGGGAAGTCAGAAGGACAATCGACAGTTGAGTGTTTCAGAACCACCTTGATGATTGTTGAAGGAGTCGATGCAGAATCGCAATGACATTTCCACTCAGGATAGAAATTATACAGCAGTACCGCCAGCACATTTTAAGTATGTACTTCCTGATTAATATTTATATTCAGCAAAATGTTTTGGAAGCAAAATCACACAGTACCATAGTGTACATAAGCAAGTTGAGGCAAAGTGAAGCAATAGCTACAAATTTCATTTCAAGATTGGATAAATCTAGTGCATACCTACCCTGAAGTCAGTGGTGTTACAGAGTGGTGCTACAGAAATTCCTAAAGATATTTAAAAATTAGTAATAAAACAGACTACGCACAGTGTGTTGGCCTAAATTCTAATAATTGCTGATATTATATTTCAGTACGAGTAACATTAGTAACATTTAGGTATATGCAGACTTTAATTTTACTTATTTTATTACTTACTCTTTTTAAAATCATTTTATTGGGACCTCTTACAATCCAGACATCCATCCATTGTGTCAAGCACATTTGTACATATGTTGTCATTATCAGTTTCAAAACATTTTCTTTTTACTTGAGCCCTTGGTACCTGCTCATCCTCTGCCACCCCTCCCACATGAACCCTGGATCATTTATAAATTGTTATTTTTTCATGTCTTCCACTGACTGTATTCTACATGACCACTCATTTGGAGAACCAGAAATATAAGCCCCAAACTACACCAAATGGAATTAGCTGTGCACATTCTCTTTAAGAATAAGTGTGTAGCCATTTGGAATAATTGAAATCCTTAAAAGTTTCACTTCTTATTCCTTTCTTGAGGAGCACTGAGAGCGTAGTGGGCTACACGGTGTGCTGGTAACAGAAAGTTCTGCAATGGAAAACCACCGGCCACTCTGTGGCAGAAAGGTTGGACAGTCTCAGCCACCCACTGGTTCAGTTCGACTCTGTCTTGTGTGGTCACTAGAAGCAGGCCCCGTCTGGCCGGCAGTGAGTTTGGTTTATGATATACCTTGTTAATTGTTTGTATTAAAGGTTAAAAATTAGGATAATATTTGTTTTAAAAAATGATATTTTGTGAAGGTTCACGACTTGCACCAGAATTTTGTTTGAGCCTGCTGTCAGTCAGTCACCCCTAGAGAAAATGAAATTGGGAATAAGTTCAAAGTGCTTAGGGGGAAAGTAATCAAACTGCTTAACCAATATTGCTGTTCCTGTTGCTCAAACCTGATGAAAAGTTCTCGGAGAAGTTACTGGACTGTAGTCATGTGAAAGGTAGTGAACAGAGTTAGCAACACACTCAAAATGTGTGCTCCTTTTAAAAGGATTCACTCAACTCCCAACCTTCCTCTAGTCCTTAAACGCTTCCTCCCCTCCCAATTATCATGATCCCAATTCTACCTTGCAAACCTGGTTAGACCAGAGGATGCACAGCGGAACAAGAAACACAGGGAATCCAGGACAGATGAACCCCTCAGGACCAGCGGTGAAAGTGACCATGCCAGGAGGGAAGGAGGCGTAGAAAGGGGAACCGATCACAAGGATCTACACATAACCTCCTCCCTGGGGGATGGGCAGCAGAAAGGTGGGTGACGGGAGATGCCAGGCAGTGTAAGATAAGATAAAATAATAATTTATAAATTATTAAGGGTTCATGAGGGATGGAGGAGCGGGGATGGAAGGTGAGGGAATAAAAGGAAAATGAGGAGCTGATTCCAGGAGCCCAAGCAGAAAGCAAACTTTGAGAAATATGAGGGCAACAAATGTATAAATGTGCTTTACACAATTGAGGTATGTATGGATTGTGATAAGAGTTGCATGAGCCCCAATAAAATGATTTTTACAAATATCTAAAATATAAGTTAAAAACAGATAATGTCAAACAGAATAAATCTCTCCTCTCAATAAAAAATAAATAAATACAAATAAAAGGGTTCACTCTATGGCAATCAGAAGTCTACCTGTGCTTAGGAGTAATCAGCCTTCGTTGGGGAATGGAGAAACCCTCAGCTGCTCATTTGCATGTTCGTGGATTGAACCCACTAACTGCTCCACACAAGGACATGGTAGTCTTGTTTCCAGAAAGATGACAACCAGGGAGACCCTAAGAAAGATTTTTATTCATCTTCTAGGGTCTCTCTGACCCCAAATCAACTCGATAGCCCATGGCAACACAATCAGAAGGTATGCTTAGTAACAGCGTTTTGTTGCTGTTAAGAATTATATATATATATATATATATATATATATATATATATATATATATATATATATATATATATATATATATACTTGATATCCTGTGATATATGATATCATATCCTATATATCATATCCTATTATACATAAAATCTCCAATGAAGCACCATTTAAATATGTTCCTGGAGAAATCCAGCCAAAAGACATAGAAAGATCATACCAAGTAACAATGGAAAAGGTGAAACTGATTGGTTATAAGCAACGCTATTCTGATAAGAAAGCAGAACAATATCCATCAGGTGTGCAACTACGAGGAAGAGAGTTATAGAGGAAGGGATTTATTTTAGCAGAGTGGAATAAAATGTATGATTCAGATACATAGTCTTTTCACTTCTAGCCTGAGAAAGCTCATCAGTGCATAGTCAGTTGTTAAATTATAGGACAGAAACTTGTCAGAAAAGGAAGTCACAAAGGAAGGAAAAAAGACTCAAAGTTGTCAAAATATTCTTCTCAGGAAGTTCGTGCTATAGCATTAGTTGAACTACAGAATTCCTAGGAGTCTGGAAGAACTGTCAAATTTTCATTCATGGCAAAGTTGGATATTGTTACATGCTTTAATTGCAATTGGAAGGAACGTCCAATTCTGGTTTATAGAGATATTTAACTCAGTACTTTTGCTTGAATGGGTGAGAGGAATAGTGCTAGCCTACTAGTGTAGGGACGTGGGTGAGATTGGAGAGAGAGGATAGTTTACCTGAAAATAAATATAAAAATAACTGATGAGGCCACTGACAAGAGAGATCTGAATGAGGGACAGAACTTCTTATGAAAAGCCAGGTAGTTTCATAGTAATCCAGAGGATAACTGGAGCAGCTCTTGCAAGCCTGACACCTAACCAAACTCATTGATGGTCTTGAAGTGCTCTCCTGACCTAATACACAGCCCCCCTCACCCCAAGGTTCCTTATTCCATACCCTAAGGACCCCCTGCAGACTGGTAATCTTCTCTCCCTCCCACAGAATCGATGATGGTTTTGAACCATTGACCTTTTGGTTAGCAGTCCAATACATAACAGTGTCCCTCAAGGCTCCTTAATGTAACTCAACCTGGTGCTAAATAGCCTACTTTCCAAATTAAAGCTCTGGCTCACAAGAAATTGTTGAAACGATGAACATAATAGGAATAGAGACCAGATTTGGGGAGGAGGCAGACATCCAGTCAATGTTTCACATTTAGATAGGCCCAAATTTAAAATCCAAGTACACCAACCTACCAGCTAAATGAGGGTAAGTAAAACATATTGATACAAAATAATAGGAACATTATTAAACAAAGATATCAAAATGTGAAGTTATTGTTTCTTGATCTTCCTTCCAACTGGGTCTATACTTATCTTCAGGTGGTGTTGCCATCTCTTTAGCCCTTTCCTGAAAAATTCTGAACTCTTCAACTTATGCTTTGTCAAAATGACAGTTTTGCTCCTTTTAGAGACTTACAGCATGTTCTTTTTAAAGTGCTTTCAGTTTTGGGCTTGAAGAGAAGCTGGAAGGAGAAAGATCAGTGCTGATTGTAGGTGGAAATGTTTCCAAGTACAAGCCCGGAGAATAGCACTTGAAGAATGAGCCCCTCATTGTCATGATGGAAAAGAGAGAGAAAAAATCCTTTGGTGTAATCTTCCTGGCCTTTGTCTCACCAGTATAGTTTCAATTTCCTGGAAACTTTCTTGTAACAAGTCCCTGTACTGGTCATGAGTCCAGGAGAAAGACCTTTCAAGATTATTCTCTTTACCACCACACCCCACACCCCAAGGAGTTACCTTAACCGTCTGAGCTTACCTTTCTGTCTGGAATATAAAGGGACCAACAAATCCCTTCTGAAGCTCCTGTTTTGCTTGGAAGTTTTTATTTGAAGTCACTCTACTAAGACAAAGAGGAGTGTATTACTAACAGAATATGTCTACAGACAGCTTTTGATGACAGAGACGTGTTTAAATATGTTTAATTTGGAATAAACCCATACATGTCTGAACCAGATCTCTAGGTTTTGACTTAGCCATCTATGAAAAAGGACCACATACCTGGTAAAGTAGAGGTGCAGTGAAAAAAGCGGAAAACCCTTAACAACACGGATTGATACAGTGGCTACAACAATGGGCACAAACCCAACAATTGTGGTATATAGGATACTATGAGTTGGACCCCATACAATGTCACCCAACATATATATATATAGTCCCAACTCATAGCACCCTGTGTACCTCAATTGATATATATAAAAGCATTTCAAGCATAATGGAGATCTGAGTAAATGATTGAGTAAACTAGGTCTCCAGTCCATTCATGCATGGTTTTATTCCAAACAGTGTTTAAGTACAATGCTTGAGTTTTGAAAATCATCTCAAATCTCCTTTTTGTTTACTAGAATTCATATGGTTAAAAAATTGATCATAGACTCTCAGGGCTATTGTGCATGTGAATTTATGTCATAATAATAGAGAGATCATCTCAGGCAGATCATTTAATTTTTTGACTTACTTTCTATTTTCATAAATTGGGACTGATGATAGCATCTGCCTCCTACAATTGGAAAACCAGATTTGTAGTGGGTAGGAAAAACTGCCCCTTTTTTCTTTGTCTCTTCTGTTTTGAACAATTATTAATCACAACAACATAAGAGCTTGATCCAACAGACAGTCAGTTAAGGCTTTCAATGTAACTTGAAACAAAATTTTGAATAATTTTATGAGAACTTGTATGTATATGTTTTCATTTGGATATTTTTTTAAATTTTGAGTGAAATAGATATTTCAAACTTTAAAAAAAACAAGGGGAAAATGTTATTTGTGTTCAACCTTAAAGATCGTGAATATAAAATAAATATTGTGAGAATTTACCTTGCTTTGACATTTTCGTTCTGTTTCTCTTATAAGGAAAAGTCAAAGAAAGCACTTGGATATTTGAATGCCAATGTGAACTTAGCCACTGAGCAGTAAAGTTAATTTTCTAGAAAGTGCCGTCAGCACTAAACCTATCCACACAGGAGAGGCGTATTCTAGCTGATACACATTGATCCAAACATCTGAGTTATACATTTCCCTAGTATAACAAAGCTTGCCTCTATATTGTTCCAGATGTTATAAGAGTCAATCCAAAAAAAAGAAAAGAAAGAATAAAAACAGAATTATCATGTGTTCCATGAGTAATATACTACTCTTGGTTAACTAAGCCTGTTTGTCTACCAGAAGAATAGGGCCATGCTGTTTTTTCCTGATTGAATCTTTAGCTGGGTACATGTTTTCCTATCTTCTTCCCATCCAGAAAGTAGGCTCAATGCAAGAATTCCTCCATCATCACCAGAACGCTCTTGCATGTTAATTCATCCTGAAAATACGTATCACCCACTTACAGTAGGTTGTGTATGGCTATAAGCCTGGGCTCTACACCGTGGGCACAGAATTCACATGCTCACATAGAAAGAGAGATAATGCAAAAGTAAACAAGTTAGATAATTCCAGATTGTTCATACATTGCAAGGACAAAAGTAAAACACAGTAAAGATAAAGTGACCGGGGAAGACACGCTCATGGAACGAAAGAAGAATATTACAGTACACATGTCACCGCTCAATTGTTCTAGACAACTTCTGGGGTCCTCCCTCTTCCTAAAGTTCCCTTAAGGATTCTCTGCCTTGCTAGTCAGGCAGCAAAAGCCCATAAAGTTCCTTAGCCCCCATCACGTACACACGACAAACACGCAAACATGCATATGCACACATTTTGTCATATACACAGGGCTAGTAATTTGGGGGTGGGGTTGGGATGCAGTTGAGTTCTTCAGTCTGAAGAACTGCTCTATACACAATGACTCCAAGCATCTATAGTTCTAGTCTAGCATTCTGCTCTTGGGGTGAATTCTGGTTTAAACACTATCAGCTGCTTTTCAGCCTGAAATTTTTCAAGGTTTTTGACTTTCAAGCCATTTGAGCAGCTGTATAGTATTGGTACTATTTTTCAAACTCCTTTATTTACAAATGGGATTATTATGGCCCAAAGACATTTAGGAACTTGCTAAAGGTCTCACATCTGCTAAAGTGGCAGAGTGAGATTTAACTCAAGGTGGCTTGGCTTCAGGAGCTGAGCTTGTGCCCTGACATCAGGGTGAATGAGGGAGCCATTACAGACAGACATAAAGCCACATTCTTCATTGCCCTTCCTTTCCTTGCCTACACATCGTCTCTAACCAGGTGTCTGGATGCAGGCGGTTTACTTGCAAGGAGAACTAAGACACCATCACAAAAGACAGAAGCAATGTACCTTCAAGGGAGACACGTCTCTTTTCCTTCCACATGTGCCCCAGCATGCTCCCTGTGTATAATCAAAATTCAATTCAAAACCTCAGAAGAGCCATGCCCTTGATATGAAGGTTTGCTGTATAAAATTAAGCTTTTATTCATTTCTCCTCTAACCTGTACATTACCAGAAGTCACAGGCTGTCTTGATTAGCAATTTGTCCCTAGCATTTAGCAAAATTCCCAACACATACTTTTTTCCACAACCACTTGTTGAATGAATGACTGAATGAGGGAGGAAATCACGCTCTCCACCTCTGTGCAGTTATGCCTCCTTGTTTGTTTCCCCCGCCTTTCCACAGCAGAAGGGCCATTTTCACAGCACAATGCGCCACGAAGCAGTGAGTGCTGCTGGTTGTCAACCGGACCATCAATGTCATTACCGTAAAATTTAAAAAGAGAAAGTTATTGTTGCTTCCAACCTTTCACAGCTGAGGGACCTTTATTTAGATTGTCTTCTAAAATCATATTCTTTTTATATGTGTTTGATCCCATCCATTCTTTTAACGAGTTATTCCTGTGTTTGGTACTGTTTGACTCCAACCTACCTTCTGGGTCCCCATCTGTCTACAGCAAAGTGTTACAATTATGACTTCCCATCAGTCCAACCTGCTGGTTTCCTGTACTCGGTTGCTATAGCTCATTGGTCTTTCATGCTCATTTACTTACACCCTTTCCAAGATCTTTCTTTGTTCTTTTTATCAAACTGCTACTGACTTTGACACTTGGTGGTTTCCTGAAGCTTTGCCTAAGTAAATTGAAAATTAGAGTAATATGCAACAAGAATCCAGCCTGGATCAGTATGTACTGCACTTCTATTTCACATCCCCGCCTGAGCCATTTTACAGTCATCCCTTTAAAATACAGGCGGAAGATCCATGAGTTTACCATACCTGCCCTGACTGAATGGCATGCCTTTTGATTGTACACATTTAAAGCTTCACTGAGCCTAAGCTCAAGAATAGAACTTAGAGAGAAGTTATTTGATAAGGGACTGGTATCTAGACTTATAAAGAACTCTTATAATTCAACAATGAAAAGAGAGCTATCCCAATTTGAAACATGGGAACAATTTGAAAAGACATTTCTCCAAAGAAAATAAACATAAAAGAAGACGATCAACACATTAGCCATTAAGGATATACATTCCAAAGCCATTCTAATATAAAGCTATAAGCCCACTGGTATAAAAATTACCAAAAAGAGACAGTCGTCTGTTTGGGCTATTGTTGGAAATGTCGATGGTGTGTTCAAGCTGGACAAGAGACTAGCAGTCCCTCAGACAGTTAACCGTGAAGCTATGCATGGCCCAACAATTCAACCAAGAGCATACTCGGGAGAAATGAAATTATATGTTCACAAAAGTGTACACTAAGTTTATAGCAGCATTTTAAAAATAATAGCCAAAAGATGAAAGCAACAACAATGTATATCGATGGTGACTTTATAAATGATCTGTGGCATACCCATACCACGGATTATGACTGGGTCATGGAAAGGGAAATGCTGATACCTGACACAGCCTGGATGGGCCTGGGAAACATTATTCCAAGTGGATAAATCCAGGAACTGACAACCATATGTTGTAAGATTACATTTATATGTAATGTCCAAAATCAGAATTCCAACAGACACAGATGTGGTTTAGTTGTTTCTAATACCTTGTTGGGACTGAAAGAGGAGGGGTGGGTGTAGATAGGCATCAAAACTCAGAGTTAATGGCTTTGTGATTTCTTTGGTGGGTGTTAAAAATAATCTGAAATTAGATTGTAGGGTTGGCTGAACAACTCTGTGAGTACCCCAAAATAACACCAAATTATTCTACTTTTGCTCCAAGCCCTGATGGCTTCATGGTTACAGACTGAGTTGTTAGCCCCAAAGTCCATCATTCGAAATCACCAGCTGCCCTGCAGGAGAAAGATGAGGCTTTCCCTTCCATTAACAAGTCACACTCTCAGAACCCACAGGGGCATTTCTCCTCGGTGCTACAGGGCCACTGTGAGGGACAGTTAGCACGAAGGCAGTGAATTTGTTTTGTTATACCACTCTAATTGGTGTAGTTTGGGCATGAAAATTATCTCTCAAAAAAAACTGTTTAAAAATTAAGGTGAATACTATTCATCTCCAAGTCTACAACTAGATGGCTGTCATTGATTCAAAGAAGTGTTAGATGATTGATTAGAAAAAAGTTAAAAGTGGAAAAATTATTTTTAAATCTGAGTGATCAAGGAATGTGAGGGTATCTTATTAAAATATCTCCCTCTAAAGGCCTCCATCTGACCATGGAAGTATTGTTATTGTTGCTGTCAGGTGCCCCAAAGCAGGTGGCAGTTCTTTCTCTCTCGGGAAGTTACAGGCATTAAGTCACCCAAGGCTCCTTAGAAATCCTGGAAAGAGTTCATCCAACGGAAAATATGTATCTTATAGTTTACTTTCTGAGATGAACACATTTAAATAAATAATACATTCATACTTTTAAAATGTATATCTTGGAGATACAGTATAACTATTTTACTGATAGTTTCAATCCAAATGATATAATAATTGACGAATTATTACAAGTAAAACATCACATCTTCTGAAGACCTTGCTTCCTGGAAAAGTACAGGGTTGGTCATAACTGTGGTTAGAAACTTCGTAGCAGTAGTTTAGATTTAGAGATTGCTGACCTGACTCATTCCATGTCTGTCATCCTGGACCTGGGTATCACCATGATTAGCAGAGATGCTGCTGTTCACACATTTGTCAAACTTCTAACTGCAGATTTTCCTAGCAGAATATTTCCTCTAAAATAATAAGGTCTCAAGAGATAACAAAGAGCAGGTAGCTCGTTTATGGTGTCATATGAACCACGAACTAAATACATGGATTTCTAAATACATGTTTTCCAGTTTGTGTGCATGTGTGTGTGTGCATATATTCTATCCCCAGAAGATTTAAGACCTTATTTCAAATCGCTAAATTGCATAGGAAGGTGATACCATATATCGAGACATTAATTCTCTTTATAATGAAGAAATGAAACTCATATTAAACTAGAGTATTTAATTTTGGAATCATATTTTAGTGAGAGAAATCTGGTTTCCATTGACTGAGTGGATTATTGTCATATCTAATTTATAGCGGTAGAGTTTTGTGAACGTAAACATATATAAATATATGTCTCAAGTATAAATGGGAAGCATAGATAAAAATAATTTGACACTGAAATTTATACGTAAGAAATAGTGCACTTCACTGCAATCAATTTTTCATTATGCTGTTGAGATCAATAGCTACAAATAAGATATAAAAACTCTATTATTGATGGGGTACATGTCAGTATAAAATGTGAAGTTTTCTATAGCTTTTCAGGGGTAGAAAATTGTATTATACAGTTTCCAATGATATTCATATTGCTCTGTAGAGAAAGACTATTAAAATCAATGTGCAGTAAGTCAACATGGGGATATTTTACAACACTGAGAAAGAGAAGAGCACTTAGATACAAAAAGATACTACTGTGTTTAAAATATTATCTTAGGCTCTTTTGTCAAAGAGGTTGAATTGTTAAAACACTGAGGATTCAGGAGGTTTTTACCATTTAATAACTAGTCCTTCACTAAAAAATCTGATTATGTCAGGAAGTAGTTTGACCTTACCTCATTTATTAAATAATTTGTGGTCCATTTTCCTGCATCTCAAGCTTCCCTAAACCAAAACAATTTCTATCAATGAGAATTCTGGTAGATAGTCAGAGAGCATAGTCAGAGAGCACACATTTAAGAAAATGGAGCAACTAATGGGCCCAAAGATAATATTATACCTGACACCAACATAGGGTTTCTTGTATTAAAACTATAAATCACAATCGCTGAAATTCTATTAATTTGGAAAATACATTTTAGCTGAGTTATGATGGAGATAAATAATTTTGCTGTTAGATAGTTTAAAAGTGATGTGCTTGAATGAGGGCATTTATTTCCACTTAAAAATCTTTATTGTGGGGGGTTAAATTTACATGTAATTTTTTTCTGATAAATAAAACAATACATCATAAAGTTCACTGATTTAGTTTTGATCATAATCCACTTAGGCATCTGTGGGAGTTACAAAACCTCCTGTCAACTTGAGGATATTAAGAGTGAAGGGGTGGAGTCTAGCTTGTCAACCAGTCCACAGTCTGAGTATGCTCCTTATGGGTGTGGCCTTCCAATGAGGATTCTGGGAACCTCTGCTCTTTCTCCTGGGAGGCCTGCCACACACACTCTCTGCTTCACTTTCCTGTTGACAAGTCACATAGAGCCACTCTGTTGGCAGCTAGAACCCTGGAGATGCGTCCACCACCTTTAGATCCACCCACTGGCCTGTGATCTCCCTGTTTTCGGCATCGTTGCATGTGTTGCATGACTGTAAAGAGGAATTTATGGACTTGTATTGGACATACAAGCTAATGTCGGACTTATGGACTCAAACTGGACTGGGCAGAAATGTTTTCTCAATATGCAATTGCTCTTTCTCAATATGCATAGAGTTTCTCTTTGATGCAATATGCAAAAATAGCCTTGATAAAGTTCTCTCTTACACACATATGAATGTCGCTGGATTTGGTTTTCTAATCAACTCGACCTAATATAACATCATATAAATACTTTTTAATCTAAGTGTCATTATACAGCCTGTCATACTACCAGCACCAGAAGTACATTTCTTGCCATTGAACTAAGACTCGTTTAAGACAGCTTCACAATACAACGTGGTTCATAAAGCCTTCTCGTATTATCATTCACGTACCGTCTTCCAGTCCATTCCAACTCATTGCAACTCTATTGCACAGGTAAGAATCACCCCTTTATGGGGTACACAACTTCATCTTTCTCCTGTAGAGTCAGTGACTAGTGAGTTTGAACCACTGACCTTGTGGTTAGCAGTTCAGAGCATAGTCCATTATACCACAAGGGTTCCTATAGTTAAATGATATTTATTTGTTTTCTGGTTTAACATAACACTCAGTGTGGCACCTATCATATAATTGGTAGCATAAAGAGACTAAATTCGCCTAAAAATTGCAATTCAGATTGTGAAAGGTACATATTTCTAAGTTAGAATATATTTTATTTTCCAGTCAAATGATTAATAAACGTACATGGAATAAAATAAAGAATTATCATCCGATCTCCATTCTTAGGACTTGAGGCACTGATGTATGAGTTGGCATTGACAGCCTCTGAGCCAACAACATGCTCTCTGACCCACCAATGCTACGCTCAATCCCAGCAACTATGTGAGTTCTTAGAATCCCCAGCTGATATCTGATGCACAGCCGTGGACTTGTAGCCTCCACAACTATGTGAGACATTTCCTGAGGATAAATTTCTCTCTCTCTCTCTACACACACACACACACATACACACAGATGTATATGGATATAGATATATACATATACATAGATTATATATATTTCTAAATACCTTTTAAATCACAGATGGATTTGTTTAAATATTTACTCAATAAAAAGATGTATAAAAACTTATAAATCTGAAAACTGAACTATAAAGGAAAAGGATTGCATATCTCATTTTCAATATATACATAGAGCAGAGTCTACACACACATACCACATATACACATATACATATGCATATACATACACATATACATGATTTTTGTGTCTTTGTGCTTCTTTATGGAATCAGCTTATGACAGACACCTTACAACAAAAATCATGTGAATAGGTAATTGTTTCTACTTTCTGGTTTCAGAAGTGCAAATTGAGGTATATTGTGAATGGAGAAAATATGATATCAACCTAATTTGATTTGATTTAAAATTAACCCATACCAATGTAGACAGTTTTCACTTAAATTTTTAAACCTCACATGCTCTCATTTGATTTCAATCCCTTTCATTTGATTTGTTTTTTAAAATTATTGACCAGAATGTAGATTGTGTATAGCTAGAAAGTTGGGATTCGCTGGCTAGTTATTTTAATAAACAAAATAGGAAGATTTTTACCTCTTTCACATCATTGGGCTCTATTTAAAGTAGCATGGGACTATGGTGAACCAAACAATCTCCCTCTGTACCACCCTAAGGAAATCATTATGGAGCCCTTGTGTTGTGGGTTTGCAGGTGGATGGTTCAAATCCACTAACTGCTTCCTGGGAGAAAGATGAAGCTGTCTGTTCCCAAAAGATTTATAAAGCCTCAGAATCATATATAGAGGCTCTATTAAGGAATAATTTAGGAAAAGAAAAATACTTTTAGCTAATATTTAGTAGATAAGCTTTGTTATTGACTACTTGATAGAAACTAACTTAAGAAAACAACTAAATTAGTAATTTAACTAACTTAACTGTCCATTTAAATGTTTTAGCCAACATTGGTAATGTATAAAAGACCCTAAAACTGTGAATCAAATCTAGAATAAAAGTAATTATGTACAACAACAACAACAAAAAAGCTACACAACGGAATAGTAAAATAAAACATCTTAAAACCCACTGCCATTTAGTCCATGCTGATCCGCAGTGATCCAGTATAAGATCTCCAAGACTGTAAATCTTTACAAGAGCATACAGTCTCAACTTTTACTTCACCAGAGCTGGTGTGGTTGAATGGGCCACCTTGTGGTCAGCAATTTCATGCTTACCTGGCAGCACCACCAGGGTGACGGTAGGTTTTTCATGCTCTCAGGAGACAATTATGAATACAAATATATTTAAATCGAAGGATGACTTTCTCATTTCTTTAAATATTCCTTTAATGTCATAGGATAAATTTACTTGTTAACCATTATTGACAGTAATACTTCAATACAATATTATTGAAAGCATAAGAAAAATTTGTAACCCAGATAAATGTAGGAGATATAAGAATTATATGCCTTTTTATCTTGCAATATATTACTCCCATTTTACTTGCAATTAAAGAATCAAATAAATGAAGACATTAATCATTGCTGTTATCTTATCATGTAGTTGAAAGACATCTACAAATTGACTCTGACTATTAAATTTTCTAATCTACTGTATACTAGCTTATCAATCATAGGGATACATATATAATTTCCATGAAGGCATTAGCCATTACCTTGTATTTAAAAAATATCCTCCATTAAATTTTGAAAAAGCATTAGCTTACTCATAGTTGCCACCAGTAATCTAAAACAGATGCTTGTAGACTGAATATATCATATGGTATTGTCATTATTTTAAGCAAATTACAAATGAATTATAACTTACTATGGTGTTACTAGCTGAGGTTTCAAACACTATGAAATAGAAATTAATTCAATTTTAATCAGTAATAGGTTTAGCATATTTCATTATATTTAAGATTTAGCAATTTTATTAGACAAATTCATTATTCAAATTTTATTGAATGCCAAAAGATAAAAAAATGAATCATACACAGGTCTAACATTTAAGCAGAATAGAATTCAATGATGAATGCAGACATATAAAGAGGTAATGATAGTGTGTTGTAATAACATAATATACAATGGTAAATATATTCACAGAAGTATGATAGGAATCATTATGTGCTTATTGTGTGTTTACTGTGCCAAACCCTGTCTTAAGATATTCTTCTGTATTAGTTCATTCATTCTCATAATCCCATGGGGTAAGTAATGGTTTTGCCCTCATTTTTGCTATGAATTTAAATCAACTTTATAACAGTGGGGTTTAATTGGGTTTTGTTGTTGTTGTTAGTTAAATGAAGATATTGAGACAAACAACCTCAAGAAGTTGCCCATGGTCACGCCAGTGGCAGAGACAACATTTGGCCCAAGAGCTTGTCAAGAGCCAGAGAAGGATAGCTCAGAAAAGTCAGAGGAGTCTTGAAGAAGGATGGACAGACACAGGGATTGTGGATACACCATCCCAGGTAGAAAAGGGACAAGCTAACTGTCCTTGACCCCATCCAATCATATTATGTAAAAATAAATTATGAATTATTTCAAAGGGTTTCATAATCAAACTTTTTCGAAGATATTTGAACAGGGTTCTGTTCAGAAAGACTTGGCATAATTCTTACTACGTTGAAAACTCTTTCAACTCTCTAAGAGAAGCATAACTTTCAGTATTACCAAAGTGTTTGGACAATGGCAACTTCTTGTTATCCAGTTTCTTATAACACTACTGTTTCCCTTCAAAACTTTTCCTGAGGAAGATGCTGCTGGAGCGGGGACTTAGCTCAGTGAACTGAGCAGAGCAGGGACATGATCAGCCATGGACCTAAATAAGGTAAAACAAGATGTAGAAATACTAGTCAGAACTTTGCCTATGCTCAGTAAAAGTATTGCAAACATATTTATACAAGGGATGCTTGTATAAATTCAATTTATACACACATTCAAGGGTTTGTGCCAAGCAAAACCCTTTTAAATAGGACCCTGTGATAAGGGGTTGCTGTAGAAAGTTCTGTCAGGAATAAACCGCTTAGCTTCATTAGGAGGCCTTCCAAGAGAAGGCCCCAACCAAACAGCTGTTGAAGAGAGAATTGGCTGCATCAGTTAAATCCAAGCTAGGGGGAGGTCAACTCAGAAACAGGTCGTCTTGACAGGTTGTCTTGAAGGACATGGGAAAAGTATGGGGAAATTTAGGGAGAAGTTTAGAGAAAATTAGAAACTTCAGGAAAATTATTTTAAAAGACTTTTCCCCCCATCGTAACAATGTACCTGCTCATTGTTCAAGGATAACAAGGCCCATCCTATAGGAGTTTCATAGAGCAATCTTGCCCTATCCACCATGCAGCCTGAGCTTGCCCCTTTAGACTTTTTTTTGTACCTGAAACTCAAAGAACATAGAAAAGGAACATAATTCGAACCTCTTGGGGATGCCAAACCTACCATTTGAATGTGACGTGAATGAAAAAAAGCAGTGTTTTTCCGGGAAGAGTTGGAGAGAGGGGAACGCTCCCTTTAGAAGTATATAGACTGAGATGAGGATTCATGAGAAACAATAACTTCACATTTTGATAGATTTTAAAGTAAAGATTCCTGCGCTTTTATAGTACTATTTTAACATTTTCTTATATGATCTTTTGTTCTCTCCTTCAACTTCTCTCTAAATTCATGAATGTTTTGTTTTTGCTTTATCTATTATTTCCAACTAGGTCATGAATATTATCTGCTTTTATTATGTCAAATATTTAATGGATAAGGTTATTTCTTTTTACAGATGCTCTTAAACAGCAAACTGCCTTGAATATCCAAAAATAATAAATTACAATGGTACAAAAATAGAGAACAGATATCCTGGCAAAGTGGGAACTAAGAAACATAAGAACCACCACCACCAGTTAGCTTATCGTTTTAATTGCCCTTGCTATAGTAAAAACCTTAGTTGATGAGATTCATAAAGACTTCATTTCTGTATTATTATAAAATGTGAAATATCTGAGTTGTTTGAGAACCACGGACTGTGTTTTGACAGTGCTATTCTATTGTACACAGGAAATAATTTTAAAATAATAATAATGGATAGGGACTAAATGTTAGAGTTGTAAAAAAACAGCATTTCTCTGAAGAAATTAGGCATTTACATCAATGAGAGAATTTGATAGCCATTCAAAATTGTACTTAGTTTTTAAAAGTCAGGACGAGAGTAACCAGGGAAAATTTCTACTTCTCTGGGAAAATGGAAGTTTATCAACAAATATATATATTAAGATAAGAAATAAAATGTCTAGTATCCAAAAGAATCTTAGGGACAACATTTACATTAATGTAATTTTGCACCAAAGAACAGGTGAAGCACATGCAGATCATCCATAAAAAAATTTTGAGAAATTATTTTATGTTAATCTGTTCATGAGAACATAAGTGCTTCCAGTAGATATTATCAAGGAACAATTATTATGACAATTTTAAAAATTTGCTGGCTGTAGGGGGGCGGTGATCTGATTCACAAAAAGGATAAAGAGTAATGCCTAATCATGTAAATGATAACAAGGTGACACCCTCAAGGTGCTAACTGGTTTTAAAACACTGACCTCTGAGTAATTTGATCAGATGGGTATTATAAATATTGTACCCCCATCATACAACATTACTTTTATCTAATATATACTTTACTCATAGATCTTTAAGAATATTAGCAGAAGAACAAAACGGGAAACTTAGAACATCCCACAGAGCCATCAAAAACAATGCAAATAAAGAACATTGAGTTTATTTATCCTGTTTTTTTGTTTTTCAAAATAGGAAGATAACTTTTTTCCAATTCTGAAAAGTAGCAAAAACTCCCCAGCATGACTTCTCTTCTGGGTGGACGGCCTCCCAAGCTTGGTGGGCACAGTAGAGAGAAAGTGCTCAGCATTTCATTCAACGTGCTGTGGATACCATCATGAATTTCTTAATAACTTTATCTTTGAATTCATGTTTCATAAGTGATGCTCAATGATCCACTGGAGAATGCATTAGACATCTTGGGCTTCTATTCATATGTAGCTCCACCTTTGACTACTCACCCATCTCCCCCAAATGAGTTCTCAGCTGCCCACTCTTCGGACCTTGCCCGAATACTGCTGCTGTCCTCTGTGCCAGCAGAGGCGTGGACAAACTAGAATTTATGCAAATGTTTGCCTTAGCTCACAGGTGCAGAATGGGACACTAGGTACCACGATTCACCCTGTAATATATCTGTGCCCATGGGAGCTTGACATGAAATACCAAATAAAAAGTCCCCACAACAAACCCAGAGAGAGGGACAGGGGAAGAAGTAAGAGAGAAGGCATGTAAGTCAAGAAAGACATGCATTCTTTTGTTTGTCTTATTGGCAGCTCACCCTATTTTTGGAATGTTATTTAAATGAACAAATTCAAGCCCATATTAGATGTGAATTCTGTATTGCCCTCAATGCCCTACGCATCTTGAACATATTTGTGATGAACGAGTTGAGTCTGAGAAGTTCTGCTCAGTGTGGATGGGCCTGGGCAGGTGGCTGATTGGCAGGGAGTTTGAACGGTGGAGAGAAGGGCACAGAGTACACACAGTGTCAACTGGATATTTATATGGCCTTGGGGGCGTGAGCTCCCTCAGACTTGGATGACAAATTTGACCAGCAAAACGATCCTGCCACTTGGACTCTGAAGAACATCTCCAGACCCCTGTGTGTGGTGTCCGTGTCATCTTCTTCTAGAGTAAGTCTCCTTCAGTCGAGTGGGGCAGAGGATGGAGGAGGGAAACGAAATAAAAGAACTGTCTTTTTCCCAATTTAAAATACTTTTTCTCCTTCTAAACCCTGAGATGTCACTGGTTGGTACAAACAACTTTACACTTCCCTGATTGCTGAGAGTGAACAGGAGTCCACCCAGAGGTGCTGATCTACTCCCCAACAACAACAACAACAAAAATACCATACATTGAAAACCCTGTGAAATATAGTTATACACTGACATTATCAAGTCTCCCTGAACTTAAATGGAATAAATGGCATTGTTTTTATTTTGTTTTGTTTTCAGCAATGAGATGGACTTCAGGATTCAGTATCTGAGATTGCGCAAGGCAAGGGTCCCCTGCCACCCCCACCCCCAACCCCACCCTTTGTGTTTAGGACTATCTCCTGATACAGATTCAAGTTCTTCCTTCATTTTGCCTTGTACATCTTGGTCAATATTCTTAATATTCTTACAGGCATAATGCTCTTCATTCCTTTTTCTTTGTCTTGTGCCCGCCAACTGTGTCTGGTCAACTCAGGAGTTGATAATACCCTTCTGAGTTTGTCTGGTCTGCCTTCTCCTAATTGTTTCCTCTTTGCCTTGTTTCCCCATTTGGGCCCATCTCCCTGTATTTTGGTGACCTGAATATTATGCCCTTAGAGGATAAGGCAAAATGTAATGCCTGAGTTTTTATTTTTGCGTATTTTTTTCTTTATCTGAAATCCAGGAGAAGTAGATCTATAGAGACAGCAGCTGGATTAATAGTTTTTTAGGGTTATAACACGAAGGCAGAAGTGAAATGAGGAGCTAATAATAGTGAGTTCAAAAAAGAGAAAATGTCCCAAAATTGATTGTGGTGATGAATGCACAACTCTTTTAAAATACGTTTAAACTATTGAGCTGTATGATATGTGTATTACATGTCAATACATTTTTGAAAAAGAACTCTATAAATGCAACATCTTATACTAACCTAGCACTCCTTGCCACATGTCATTTAATCTGATAATTCATCAGTGTGTTAAACATTAAAATAGCATTTTATATATGAGATATTCAGTTATCTATGTTTCTCTGTGTTCAAAGATGAGTAATCATAAATACTATAGAGTTTTGTTTGATCTTATTTTCTGAGAAAAATTATGCCTTACAAATTTTTTCAAAATTCTCTGTATAGGGGTTTTGTTTATGCTAATGTTCTTTTTGTTTGTTTGTTTGTTTTTTCAAATGAGCTACTCAATGTCATATTGCTAAAATCAAAAAATCAGACCCACAGTGCAATATTACTAGTCTCTATTATTTCAACATACAATCTATCCTTTTCTTGATCCACATGGCCCAAGTAGACAGAGAACAAAGCTGGATAAGTAAGAAGGCTCCCTCCCCACAGACTTGTTCTCAGATTATAATTGCAATATTCAGAGACCTGAGGTAGAATAAGGCCTTTCAAACTTTAAATACTGATCAAGTTTGGTCACATAAAGTTTTTGTTAAACTTCTGGATTAGGAATGAAATAGAAAAAATTAAGGAGTACCCCTACAAAGCTCCCTATCATATCCCGTGCACACAGAAAACCAGTGACAAGACTAATGTCCTAATTCAGGATTTCTTGGCTTAGTTTTTGGTTTTCTGCCTTGGATTACCTACTCCTGCTAAATTCCCCAGCACTTTCCCTGTAGTGTGGTGATTCACGGATATTTTCAGATACTGGTGTGCAGGACCAGCTGTCCATGCTCATCATAAGAGAAAACCGGGAGGAAATGCAGAGCTCTATTGTTCTAAGGAACCACAAATTCTACATTGGACAATATGAGTGAACACGTACAAGAGGGGGCTTTCAATTTGCCTAATACACTTGTGAATTTTGGGTTTCATAAAAAATTATAAGTAATTAAATACAAACATATTTACAACTGGCAAAGGCATATTCCTAAAGATGTATTTTCTTATTATATCATTTCTCATATCCTTATAAATTAGAGCAGCTGGCAGGATACCTGTGACTTTTACAAAGATTTCAGATAGTAAAATCTTCGTGTTTGTGACATTGGTTTGAAGAGCATCTATATCTACAGCATAGAATCGCCATTCTCTTTCTAAATTGCTGGCAGGATTTTTTTAAATTTTCCCACCTCGAGGAGAAATGCATTCTTTGTAGAATATTCCCACGCATGTCTGTGTCTCTCTCTCAGAGTGTTGCCACAAAGACCCTAACCCTTTTGCTCCCTGTAACCTTTCATGGGGCTGAATTGCCTTGGACATTGGTGCCAGTCAGCACGATTTGATTTGCTATGGTAAGAATAAGATTATATCTAACAGACGATGTCATTTCCAGGTTCAATAGGCACAGATTTAAAACTAGTCCTCTCTTTGACCCTTTGGATTCTCTTGAACTCTTGCACCTTCTTTGACAGTGTTTGTGAATGAATGAATTCATGAAATTCAAGGTTATTTTAATGATAATGGCAACTCAGGGACAAAGAAAGAAGGGCAGTCTGGCTGTCCCAGCCCCCGTGCTCCTTCACCATAGCTGACTTCCTTCCTGACAGACTGACTGTGGAGTGAATTCTTGTTGATGGTCAAAGGCTCTGCACAGTTGTGTGTCTGCAGCACTGCTGCTACTGATCTGTGAACATGACATGCCTGAGAATTTCACGTCTCCATGGCAACCACAAACATGGGGCTCAATTCCATTAGCTGGAGTGACTCAGTGAGTCAAACAGAAAATGCCCTGGGCCTGGCCAACTGCCCACAACGGCTTCTGAGGAAGTTGTGATGAATTAACTTCAACTTGTTATGTCTGCTTTGGTATAAATTCTCATTTTTATGACATGGGTCCTTATAACTATGGTATTTGTCAAATGAATACTTAAAAACACATTAAATCGTCTGCTCCCCAGGCATGCACATTTGGGGCTAGATTGTGATGATTTAAATACCCACACATTTCATTGCTACATTGTTTTTCTTTTTTCCCATTTACTCTCAGATGATTATTTTGTTGTTATTTTATCAAAAATTAGTGCATAGAATTGAACTATTTACATTGTATTCATCTTTAAATGCTTTCCTTTTCTTTTGAAGCATAGATTGAACTGAAACTGAACAGCAATCATCATTGAGATCAATGAGACCCAGAATTTTTAAGGTGACCACTCCTGGTAAACATAGAACAAAAGGTAGATTCTTTGATATAGTCAGTACAATTGGGGGACAATAAGATTAAAGTATGTAGATGTCTTCTGAGTTTCTTTGAAAGTCTGAATTTAATAGTTTTAAATAATCTTGTGTAATTTATCTACCTTCTAACATACTAAAGTCAAAAGAATTATAATCCTTCTTCAAAGAAACATCTGATTAGTATAAAAAAACAATTTGACCTCTTTCATATAACTACTTAGGGACAAAAATAATAAAGAAAGCAAGCTGACCCAACTCCTGAAAGCAAGACAGTCTGCCTCCTTCTTTCCATGAGGCCCATAGGGTGTTCATCAGGGCTGCCTTCCCCTGGGTCCATTTCTTGCCATGTGGCAGATAAGAAAATATGATTGATATGTGAACTAGTATTGACTGGATGGTAAGTCAAAGTATTCAGTTCCTGCTACAAAAGAATGAGGTAATCGATGGCCCATCGGGAGCAGTTCATAATTTGCTCCAACCAAACCAAATTCCTGGTCATCTAGTTGATGCTGACTCATAGCCACCCATCGTATAGGCTAAGGTAGAACTCCCCCTGTGAGTTTTCAAACCCACAACTCCTGGGAACACAATGAGCCCTCTTTTGGTTTTTAACTGCTGATCTTGTCATCGGCAGTGCAGTGTTTAACCACTATGCTACCAAGGCTCCAAGGAATTTTAAATAAAAAGAGTGATCTCAGTTTGCAATTGTGTCATTCTACATGTGCTTAGGGCACTGTGTCATTCTGTTGTACATAAGGCAACTAAAAGTCAGAACCAATTGGAGTCACCTAACAACCCAAAGTTAGCATTTTTTGAATATGCTCATAATCTCCCTCAGAGGGTCAATAACAGTATTAAACCTGAATTTTCTAATACTTTGCTAAGTATGCTTATTACTTTTTCAGAAAAATTTTAATGACCAAAAATTAGTCTCTCCTGCACAGGCAAGCACACACTACAAACACACGCACACACATGCACATGCACAAGGGATCCACATTGTTACTCTCAGAACTAAAAGTTACATTTTAATCTCATGTTACTTTTCTTCCCACAAAGTAATAGAAATCATCTGAAATATGGTGAGTGCACATGTTTTAGACAATGACTCAAACTAACTAGCAGCCAAGAGACGTCCAATCTTAGACATGGATCCCTGGCAACCTACTATTTAAGATTCAGTATAATATTTGGAAGAGTATGGAATGCAAATAAGTCAGAAAGAAGTTAATTCCAAAATACTCTGCAATAAAACAAATGCACATGAAAGTTTAGAGGCCAGTCTAAGGAGAGGGGACTTTCACCGTGGTATGCAGAAACCAAGAATTGAAAGATGCATAGTTCCTGTAAACATTATTTTAGGGAAATAAGATGCTGTAAGAAATAAATATGAAGATCAAATAGCTAAATTGAAAATTTAATCAAATAAAAAGAATAGTACATATAATATAATTACAGTGTTGATAAAACAAAAGGTTATATATTAGTTAGTTCTCTAAAATCTTAGCATGTGAATCTAAATAAATTAGACCTCTGATTAAAACATCAAAACTAATTTCAGACAACTGAAAATTAATACATTTTAATTTAAGTTCAAAGAAAGGTGACCTTGGTCAGGTTGACTGGTAGTGGCAGCACAGCACCATGTTGGTTCTTCCATTCTCAGATTCGAAGAGACTTTGGCCATGTGGGCTCTTATTTCTGGGTATTATTTCTCTGGTTTCTTCTATTACTTTTTATCTCCTTTCTTTTCGTTTGCTACATATGAGCAGAGAGAAATCAGTAAATTCGGTGGCTGCTCCTCTGGCACTCTTAAGAGCCCGGATGCTACTCTATAAACTAAGATGTAGAACATTATGTTCTTTAACTATGTTACATCAATAGACTCTTGTTCCCAAGAACTATCTTTCTTTCAGGCATAAAATATATTTACACACACACCCCCCCACACACAGTACCTACAGATTTTAACACTACAGCTCTCTACAAATATGAAGCTTTTCATCCACAAGTAAAACAATCTATCTACTTTTACAAAGAATAACTTGTCATAAAATACTAAATTCCTGCTTAGTAAAAACTCTTTCAAAAAAGTATTTCCACGATTCAAAAGTCTGCTTTCACAGTGTAAACTTTTTTCATTGTGTGATTTCCATAATGGCGGGTTATCCTCAGGTTCCTCCAAACAGTACAAGAATGGAAATGTAAAAGGATAAGAAATGATACAAGTAACACATCCCAGGAGCTGTAAGAGTTCCAGTGGTGTATGCAGGGCTTCAATCATAGAAAGAGTAGACGCTATGGCAGGACAGTGGTATTTCTTGATATGTATCTGCACAGTGTTGCAAAATGCCAGTAACTGTCAGCATGGTCCCCATATTAGAAAAGCTTCAGTGAAGCTTCCAGATTATGAGAGATGAGGGAAAACAAAAAGCCAAAATCATTGCTATTGAGTCCATTTTGACTTATTAGGACCCTCTAGGACAGGGTAGAACTTTCCCTAGGGTTTCTGAGCCTGAAAATCTTTATGGGAGTAAAAAATCTCATCTTTATCCCCAGACATGGGGAAAGGTGTGGATAAGCCAGTGTAAAACTGAAGAATCACCAAAAAATGTTATTAAGTTTGTTTTTCTTTGAACAAATCATCAAGAAAAATACACTGCTAGAGGAGGCTGTCATGTCCGGAAGTAGAGTGCCAGTGATGGCCAGTCGGCCCTCTGTGAGGTGAACTGGCACAATAGCTGCTACTGTGGACACATGTAGGCACAGTATTGGGCAGCATTTCTTCTCTTGTGCATAAAACCACCATGAGTCAGAGTTGACGACCTGAGGGCCATCAATAACAATAACAGTAGTAACAGCAACAATTATGTGAGCTGCAGTAGACAACTGTTTTTTCACCCTCTTCTATAAGCCACACACTGGTGGGACTTTGTGGTTACAATGAGTAATAATACTTGGCTTGATATGTTATATCTGTTTATTAATACTTGGCTTAATAATAATAATTAGTTTCTGTTTTAAAGAGTTTATACTCAAGGAGAAAGACTGATGGGCAAATTAATAATTTCAACACAATGATATAAAAACAGTTCGTTTTATTTTATACATATTCATTGAGCAATCTAGGTAATGGTCTAGGTGGGACCCAATAATAATAGCACTTATGCACTTGCTTTGCGTTAGCAATGTTCAGTAATCACTTTACATACATACCCATATTTTTCCCTCAAAGTAAACCTATGAGATAGATACAAATGTTGTCTTTAATTTAAACATGTGCAAACTGGTAAATAATCTTAAAAAGTCACATATATATATAATAAGTGGGAGAACTCAGGATTAAAATCCAGGTAGTTTGGCTTTAGTATACATGTTCTTGAAAGCTATACTGTTTTTCCACAGTAGACCAAGGATGTTTATCTATGTTAGACACAGCCTCTTCTCTAGTAACTTTCAGTCTTTCTGCAGAAAAAAAAAATGTTGAATAACCAACTTAATAATACAAGAACATGATTAAGTGATTAATATGATGAGATTATATTAATATGAGTTGATATAAATGACTATGAATTAAAGAAGATACCTCACAGATGTGGTTATTGGGTTTGATTTACAAATGCGGCAGTTAACTCAGTCTAGTAGAAAGGAAAGGAAATTATGGAATGAGGAAGAAGCATCTTGTCATATGCAGGGAATGGTCCTCCTTGACTGTTGTGGACTGTTTGGAGCAGTAGGTGAGGTTGAGAAATGTCCCAGCTTGTGCAACACCACTGTGGTGGTTACATAACTTCATGTCAACTTGATAAATAGAATATAGGGGTGACATCTAATCTGTCAATCAGGTCACAAGGGGACAACCAACAGAAGCATTCTGGGAACTTCCCTTTTTTCTCCTGGGAGGAGGACCACACTCTTTCTATGCTTCATATCCTGTTGACAAGCCATTTGAAGCTATGCTGATGGCAGCCAGGGTCCTGGAGCTAGAGGAGCCACATGGAGAGCCAAACCAGTGCTGAGATTCTTCCAAAAGACTTTTTACCCACTGGCCTGTGATCTTCCACATTCAGCATCATTTCATGTGCTGCGTGAGTCTGTAGAATAATTTATAAATGATTATCGGATATATGGATTAATATGGAATTTATGGGCTAATATACAACTTTTGGGATTGATCTGGACTGGGCCAGGATGTTTTCTTAATATACAATTACTCTTGGATATAAAACTCTCTCATACACACATATAAGTGTCTCTGGATTTTGTTTGTCTGGTTAATGCAGACTAACAAACCTCTAAGTGGACTAAGGCATCAGGTTTTAAAGAATATGAACGCCATTAAGTAGATGCATGAAGATGATATAAGAGCAGGTCCACAAAAGTCCAATTTGATAATTTTAGTACTCTATTCATGAAGTGCTAAGGTTTAATGTAAGTAATACATTTAGAAAGTAATTATCAGGTGCAAGAAAAGTGGGCAATTTGAAATTTTGTTTTTGTTTTCAATTTTATTTTGTTGTGACTGTCACTTTGAAAGACCTTGAACACATGAAAACAATAATAATTTTCTGTACAAAATATCAGCTGTTCACAACCACCAGGTGCTCAGCAGGAGAAAGACTAGGCTTTCCCTTCTAGTCAACAGTTATACTCTGGGACACTCACCAGGGCAGCACTCCACTTCAGAGTGCTATGAGTTTGCATCAACTTGATGGTTGTGAGGAGATGACAATGATGATGACTATTTAAAATATTTGAATGCAAGACTTCCAATAAGATGGTGATGAGACTTCTGGAAAGATGGCAACTGAGTAACATGTACCAGAAGACTGCAGCTATCAACACAGTAGAACCAGGAAGAAGGAAATTCTACATGGCCGGGTCACAGGAGGAGCATCATAAAGATAAGTAGGCACAGATCCACTAGGTTTTGAGGAGCTATGGGCTTTTGGCTTACCTCTGTAGAGATCAACTAAGGCCTAACCATAGCCTTGCCACAGTCTCAACCAAAGCTGAGCTCCTTTGGCTGACCCAAGGGCTTTATATCAACACAGCTACAGCTTGCCTCTGCCTTGGGGTAGGGTTTAAATCTCTCCAACACTACAGTCAGGAGATTTGGGCCCAGCTATATTGTTACTTTGGTTTCTCTTATCATTTTCCCCCCACAGTCTGTTTTTATTTTTTGTAATTTTCTCTTCCTTTTCTCTCACACACCACTGCTGACCCCCAGCCCACTCCCCTTAGCATAGGTCAATTATGTCTGACCTCCACCCAGCTGAGGGAGCTCTGCCCTCGGCAGCATAGCACGCTGCTGGGGAAAGCCCACCCTCCTTACTCCAGGGCAAATCCCACCTGCCCACTCTCGGCAGCTTAACATGTGACTGAGAAAATCCCACCCACTTTCCTCAAGGGAAATCTCATCCCATCCTCCAGGGGAAATTCTGCCCACCCTCCTACATGCCCTCTGCTATGTAACATGGGCAGGGGAAAGCCTGCCCACCTTCTTCCAGGAGAAATCCCACCCACTGGCTCGCCCTACGCAGCATAACATGTGCCTGGGGAAAACCTGCCTACTTTCTTCCTGGGGAAGATCTGCCAGTGTGGCTGTGGGAGCTCCTGCCCATCCTCTGTGGTCCCATGTGACTGAGGACACTTCCTCTCACTTGCCATAGAGCCTCACATGGCCTAAGGCAGCTCTGCCATCACTTCACATCACTCCACCCTGCTGCAGGAACCTCTGCCCAAATTCTGCAGCAATCTAGCTGACCAGGGAAATCCCACCCACCATCCACAGTGCTCTACATCAAAGTGGGCACACCCACCTACCTTCTGTGGCACTCATGATGCAGCAGACACCCCGGTAGGCATACCCTCTGTGGTGCCTCAAGCAGCATGGGTCACAACACCAAGGCCAATTGTGAGATCATCCAGTGCAGCACTTTTATCATGGGTGCACAACCACCCAACCAGCATTCCCGGAGAGGACCATCGAACTTGCCCTCCAAACAACAGAATAATGTGTGGTGAGGTGAAGAGTAAAATCAGAGGAGAATAAAGTGGTAGGTTGATCCCATAGTGCAATTAGTTGCGGGCAGTTCAAAGAAGCATTCCTATGAGTTTTCCAGAGGAAGCCCAGTGCTCTTCAACTCTCTGGAAAATGGTGCTGACTCCTCTAAAACAACACAACACAAACAGCAATCAGCCCCAACGAACTGAATGAAAAAACAGGATAAATAAAAGGCAGTCAGAAGATGACCTGAACCTAACAACATAAATAGAAGAAGCAGACATTGATCTGCCATGGAAAGAAATTTTCAGAATGCTGCTTGGAGTCATACAGGATATGAGGAAAAAAATCCAGAAAAGGGTTGAAATTATACAGGAGATAAAGACAAAACACCAAAGGGAAGCACAAGTGCTTAGGGACAAGATAAAAAAATCAGCAGCAAATTCACTGGAGGAGGCAGAGAACCACACCAGTGATCTACAGGACAGTCAAGGAGACTTCGATAAACATGAAAAAAAAGTCAAATAAGATCATCAGAGAAGTTGAACAAAACCTAACAACTATATGTAATGATATGAAGAAGAACAACATCAGAATAATTGGATTACCAAAAGAAAACACACACAAAAAAAAGAAATCAATGGCATAAATAGTGAGAAAATACTTGGAGGAAAACTTCACCAGCTTAATGAACGAAAACTAGGTGACCATTCAGGAGGCTGAAAGAACACCAGCTAGATTGAATCCCAAGAAGAAGTCAACAAGGCACATTATAAACAATCCAACTTTGAGGAGAAGGAGAAAGTCATGAGAGCAGCTAAAGAAAAAAAAGCAATCGCATATAAAGCTTCCCATATAAGAATAGATCAGACTTCTCAGTGGACACTACAAAGAAGAGGAGAGAGTGGAGTAACATATTCCAAAAATTGAAGGAAAATAAAGCAAACCCAAGAATACTCTATCCACGCAAATTATTCGTCAAGATAGATAAGTAAGAGTCTTCCTAGAGAAGGAAAATCTCACATAATATGTTAGAAGAAACCCAGACCTACAAAATGTCCTTGCTGACCCACCATGGACAGAAGAACAGCACTCAACAAGCATAAATAAGAGCCTGACATATAGAACAACCACACCAATAAGGCAACAAGGATAAGACAGCCCCCAAGATAGTACTGACTTAAGGGTGGAAAGAAGTCAAGAATGAACCACACACACATGCACATCACACTGATAAGAAAGGGAGGTGGGAAAACACCCAACAAAAAAGGTGTAAGATGACATCAGAGACCCTGAAGTCAATGGACTGAACTCAGGCATTAAAATGCTGAGGCTAGGAGACACATCTCAAGATTACCGACAAAAAATAGGCTGAGAATCAGACTGGAGAAAGACATACTAAGAAAATGGCAATTCAAAAAAAGCAGGGGCCGCAAATCTAATTTCGGATAAAATTGATCTCAAAGTGCAAAGCATAAAAAGAGATAAGGAGGGACACTATATAATGATCAAGGGAACTGTAGACCAAGAACCAATAAGCATTTTAAAAATATAATCCCCGAGCAATATACCTGTAAAAACAGCAATCAAATGATCCAAAAGAAGATTAAAGAAATCACAGGCTCAACAAGTAATAATAGGTGACTTCAATACACCGGTCTCAGAGAAAAAGATATCACAGGGAAAGAAACTTAACATGGAGGCTGCAGAGCTAAACACTACAATTGGATGATGTGACCTGATATTTACAGAGCTCTCCACCCAAATACAAAAAAAATCACGTTATTTTCAAGCTCACAAGGCACATAATCAAGATAGACCACATGCTGTGGCAAAAGTCAAATCTGCAAAAATTTAAACACATTGATATCATACAAACCTGTCTCTCTGACCACTATGCCATAAGGCTGGAAATCAGCAAAAGGAGGATGAGAAAACAAGGGCAAACAATTGGAGGATGAATAACTCTCTTGCAAAAGGAGTGCGTACTGGCCCAGATCAGAGATGAAGTTAGGAAATTTCTAAAAAGCAACAAGAATGAGAAAATGGCGTACCAAAACTTATTGGACACAGCAAAGGCAGTTATCAGAGGAAGTTTCATAGCAATATATGCACACATGAAAAATGAAAATAAATTTATGATTGATATGTTGGCACAAAAGTTACAGCAACTAGAGCAGAGTCAATAGGACAATCCTACTACTAGCAAAAGGAAAGAAATAATAAAAATCAAGGCTGAGATTCAGAAAAAATAAGAAAACTGGAAAAAACCAATGCTGCTAAAAGTTGATTCTTTGAAAGGATAAACGGAATCGACAGCCTGTTGGCAAACCTAACCAAAGAAAAGAGGGAACTAATTTCACTAGCAAGGATGAGGTATGAAAGAGGTGACATTACAACAGACCCTAATGAAATATAAAGGATAATTACTCAGTACTATGAAGGACTGTACTCCAATGAATTCAACAACTTGGAAGACATGGACAAATTCTTAAACAATTTCTCCTTAGACTATCCTAGACGGGCGTCAAGAAACTCAACAGACCAAAAGCAAAAGAAGAAATAGTCAAGGTTATCAAGGGATTAACAACAACAACAAAAAAATCCTCTGGACCAGATGGCTTCACAGAAAAATTCTACCAAGCATACAGGGAAGAATGGACACCAATCCTACCCAAACTCTTCCACAACAAAGAAAAAGACAGCAAACTCCCGATACCTTTCTATGAAACTTGTATAACTCTGATACCTAAAGTGGACAAGGATCCCACAAGAATTGAGAACTACAGACCAATATCCCTAATGAATATCGATGCAAAAATCCTTAACAAAATACAGGCCAATAGAATACAAAAGTATATAAAACAAATCATTCATCACGACCAAGTGAGATTCATACTGACGATGTTGGGATGGTTCAGTGTAAGAAAGACCATTATTATTATTCTCCACGTAACATAAAAAATTATAAGAACCACATGATAATATTGAAAGATGCAAAAAAACATATTTGATAACATCCAACACCAATTCTTGTGTAAGACACTCAAGAAGATAGGAATGGAAGAAAAATTCTTCAATATAATAGAAGCTATATATGAAAAAACCAACAGCCAACATAGTAGGTGGTCAATGGATAAAAGCTGAAAACAATACCACTGAAAAAGGGGATTACACTGACCCATAGTGTTATGGGGGACAACACTGGAGACACAGTGGGAGAATTATGCCCAATCTGACCCTACCACACTGAGACATCACTAAAACTCTGTAAAAGAATAGCAAGGGGAGCAGAAAAATGAAGTCCTCAGGAATACCAAAAATAGGCTTTGGGGCCAGGGTGTGCAACCCCAGCAGACTACTGGAAAATATTTTTTAAATTCAACAAGCAGACCTTGAACTATTTATAGGTTTTTCTCATTTTTTGGTCGGTTTTTATTGTTGTTGTTTTTTGTTGCTTTATTTAGCTCTGTCTTGTTTTTGTGCACATTATGTTCTCTGCATGTCTATCTAGATAACATAAGCAGGATAAACAATCAAGAAGTGAAAATAACAGGACCTATGGTTCTGGGAGGACATGAGAGATGGGGAGGTGATGGATAGGAACTGGATGTTAATAAATCCAGGGACAAGCAAACAAGTGAGGCAGGAACAATGGTGACGAGGGTGTAGAAGGCCTGGTAGGACTTCATCAAGGGCCATGAAACCGAGAGAAATTACTGAAACACAAGTGAAGGCTGCACATGATAATGGAACAAAAAGAGTGTAAAAGGAAATACAGGAAAGAACTATATGGCAAAGAGCATTTATAGAGGTTTAAATACAGGGATGTACATATGTAAATATATTTATATATGACAATGGAGAAATATATCTATGTACATGTATTTATAGGTTTAGTATTAAGGTAGCAGATGGACAGTAGGCCTCTACTCAAGTATTCCTCAATGCAACACCACTTTGTTCTAGTCACCTCATATTCCATGAGGCTCACCTTCCTGCCACAATTGGTGAAGACAAAATGGGTGCTTAAGCAAATGTGGTGAAGAAAGCTGATGGTGCCCAGCTATCAAAAGATATAGCATGTGGAGTTTTCAAGGCTTGAAGATAAACAAGCAACCATCTAGCTGAGAAGCAACAAAGCCCACATTGAGGAAGCTCACCAGCCTTTGTGATCATGAGGTGTTGATAGGTTCAGGTATCAGGCATCAAGACCCAGAACAAAAAATCATATCATTGTGAATGAGGGGGAATGTGGAGTGGAGACCCAAAGTCCATCTGTAGGCAATTGAACAACCCCTTACAGAAGGGTCATGGGGGAGGAGATGAGCCAGTCAGTATTCAGGATAGCACTGATGAAACATACAAATTTCCTCTAGTTCTTTAATCCTTCCTCCCCACTACTATCATGACTCCAATTTCATCTTACAAATCTGGCTAAACTAGAGGATGCACATTGGTCCAGATAAGAGCTGGAAACAAAGGGAATCCAGAACAAATAAACCTCTCAGGGCCAATATTGAGAGTAGACATACAGGGAGGGTAAGGGAAAGGTGGAGGGAGAAAGGGGGAACTGATCACAATGATCTATATATAACCCCCTCCCAGGGGGATTGACAACAGAAAAGTGGGTGAAGGGAGACATCAGTCAGTGTAAGGCATGAAAAAAATAATAATAATTTATAAATTATCAAGGGTTCATAGGGTGGGAGGGTGGGGGAGGGGGGAAATGAGAAACATACCAGGAGCTCTAGTAGATAGAAAATGTTTTTAAAATGATGATGGCAACAAATGTACAAATGTGCTTGAAACAATTGAGGATGTATGGGTTGTGATAAGAGTTGTATGTGCTCCCAATAAAATTATATATTTATATGCAACCATTCCACCAGGAAAGTCAACCATACTTGAAAATACATTGTATAGTGAGAAAGAATTCTTCATAAAATTTGGCTATTTGAGAGCATGAAACCCACTGTATATTTATTGGGATAAATTTGATTTATTTTCAATTTGTAATTTTCTAATTGCAATAAAGGAGGTGGGGGTGGAGTCTCTGTTTCTCCTTTACCGTGCCATTGTGTGAATTTAACTGCCCTGTTTACAAACTTGCATAAAATATTGAAAGTGTAGGTGTTATGAATTGTTTCTTAAATGCAAAACTGTCACTGCCTCTGGTTAATTGTGGCTCATAGCAACCATAGCGTCACATAGGGTAAGTTGAAAGTCTCCTCTTTCTCCCATAGAGCTGCTGGAGAATTTGAACCTCTGACCTTTGGGTTAAAAGTCCAACACATAATCACTCCACCTGAAGGATAATGGAATTTTTGTACAAACTTTTGAAACTCATTTGTATACAGTAAAATCTAGGATTTTAACTAATGAAGTAAAATCAATGAAATTTTTTATATGAGATGATTTAAAATAAAGGTTTCCTATTATTAAAATCCTGTATGAATTCAAAGCAGGGCAACTTTTTTCATAGAAATTGTTATAGGATATTCAGTAATAATCATTAAACATATCATGCAATTAGCATATATAATATTAAATGAAAATAAGTTTTAAGTGCTTCGGATGTCTTCTAAAATACTTCAAGCTTTCTCTTCCCTAATATCCCATTTAGAAAGAATTAGAAGATTAAGTTCGGCTAAAGTCTTCTTTCCTATATGATTCAAATTATAAATAAGATTTTTTTAAATTTGGAGGACTAAGCATGATCAATTCTCATTTATATACAAACATTTTTATATTCACAGATCAATTTCACATTTCCAGTTTTTCAGTATTGTTTGGATGCCACTAGTAAGTTCTGTTTTTAAAACAAGTCCCTTTGTGACTAACACAATGCCTCTTCAATATACTATCTTTAATAAATTGTAAGCTCCAGCCTTTTTATTCCTTTCGCTGAGTTTTAAAAGTGAGCAAGGTGAACTCCTTGCCACCTCCAATTTGTCCCTTGTCTCTATGTGCGTGTGTACCTCATATCAGCATCGCAATCACTCTCATAGGTCAAGAAAGTAAGAAGCCTCTGCCCTTTGTTACTGTACAGCTCTCGGGTTTTTAGCTCTTCCTTAACTCTTGTATGTGCTCCTGTTACTTTTTATTATTTCTAACCTCTTTGATATATCCAAGCCTGCCCTCTCTTCACTCTCAATGTCAACACATACACCAGGTGACAGTATTATCAGCAAGTTCAGCATCAGCTCCCCTACACTCTTGTGTCAGCACCTGACCCTGTGTGGTGTTATTTTAAATTCAAATGAATTTAGTTTGTGCTGGGATTTACTGAGAGTCGTAGGGAAAATGATCTACTTGAAATGGAAGAGAGGATGAGACATTTCTTTCTTTCATTTTTTTATTATTAAAAAGGACTATGAGTATTCCTTAGTTCTTTTAGTTGACTTCCATAATCTATCAGGTAGTACCTGTTTACAGGTATTTTTTCTCTATTAATTTCATATAGAGCTGGAAGTCTCTAGTGAAAGTTATCTTCTTTGGACTCTTAGAATGTTTTCATTAAGGCATTATCGTGAGTTCTAAAATCCCTGATGCACGAAAGTGTCCGCATGGCTTCACATTCTCCTTCCTGCTGGTTTGTTTTCTGCTGATGCTTCAACAAATAGGAGTGAGCATTTAATGCGATGAGAATATCGACTACAGAGGTGACTTTCTTCTTATGGAAAATTCAGACCGTTCTTTGAAAAAAATGTTTCTAGTGTATTAACAAGAAGTTCTCAAACTTCATGAAGCAAGTGAACTCCTTGAGGAAGGACTCATTTCGATACAGAGTGGCTTCTACTCAACCATAAATGTTTATATTATTTTATTGTCCCACCATTCTTTCCCATAGCTCACCGTCTCACTACTTTTTACATAATTTCCAGACCTGTCTGTAGTAGGGCTCTGGATAGTAGTGGCAACAGTTAGTGAGAGAAGCAATGTAAAGCACGATCCACCTGCACCTCCCCCTGTGCTGCATCCACACTCAGAGTCTGCCATGGCATTCATTCATCTCTGTCGTTAGTTGCGTTTATGAAAATTTCTCCCACATGCTGGAACAAATATGTTATTTATTCAAGAAACAATAACTTCCAATGAAGGAGAATGGTTAAGGTGAGATAGTGCAGTCTCCTCTTAAATTTATTATCTTCATAAAAGGCAGTAGATTTCAGAGCAACTTACTAAGGAGTCAAAGATAACAAATAAAACATCAAATTTGAAAATGAAAATCAATAGATGAGAAAGAAATCTAGTTGTCAGGCTATATCTGTCAACAACTGGTGCCAATTTTCTGACTTTTCAAATGAGAAATGTCTAGCTTATTGACTAAGAGTGGGCAAATTATTTTATTGATCAGGGACATATTTTGCAAGCATTTTTCCAAATTAAGATTTTTTGGAAATTAAAAAGTGCTTGCTATGTATGCCCCAGGTTTGATCAGAAGGCCTTCCCTCAACTAATGTACCTCCTAGTGGAAGAAGTTGATCATATCAGAATGCAAATCACCCCAATACAGGAAGTAGATGCCTTGGGTGCACGGAGGAGGGAAGGGACATGAGGAAGGCAGAGACCTGGGTCAGCAGAGCAGCAGCCCAGGCTTGGGGTGAGCAGTGTCCAGCAAATCCCATGAGCCCACTGTCATCCAAGGAGAATCTGTACACTACCAGTGGCTCAGTTTAGGCTGGCAGAAGTTAGATAATGAGAAACCCAGGAAGCCCGCTGAGAAAGTTGTATTTTCTCCGGAAAGACCTTGAGCACAAGAGAAACAAGATCAAATTTGCATTTTAGAAAGGGCATTGCAGCAGAAGTGTGAAAGATAAACTGGAACACAAAGTGACTAAAGATAGAGAGACGAAACAAGAGATAATGAGGGCATGAACTTGGAGAGTGGTGCTTCCGGAATGCTCTCTTAAATCGGCATTTTCCCCTCTTTCATCTATCTCTCCTCTCTCACCACACCACACGCACGCACGTACACCCACACACAAATTTATGTAATGTTTTACTTTTAAACAGCCATCACTAAATAAAAAATTCGATGCTAATTCATTACTTGAGACTAGTGGTTCACAAACATATCTGACTAAACATATTTTCTAATATTATACTTCATAATACATTTTGTATCAGCCAAATATCCTTAGACTCTTCAATTGCAGTGTTGTGATAAAATAAGTCATAAATCAGCATCTGAGTAAATAACTGTATGATATTTAAATTAAGAAACAAACAGACAAGGACAGAGGAATAATTAAAAATTAGTAAGATGGATCATGACTAATGTTCAGACATTAAGTCTGCCATAGGTGAGAAATACTGATTTCTGTATTTTTTACCCATTAGACTGCTGATCTGCTTGTGGGGCCAGACAATGCAGAGAAATTTAAACTGCAAAGGAAAATAAAATGAACTGCAAAGGACTTAATGAGTCTCTTTGGAATGAAGATGTTTGGCATTCACTCCTATTGCATCTTAAGAAACACACAATACTCTTTTTACCTCACTGTACTTTGACCTAAATGACTTAGAACCAGAATTCTAGAGTACTGTTTTGAGATGAAAAAGAGCCACACAATTTCTAAATTGTGTATGGCAGCAATTACAATAGTGGCCCTAAACATTAAACACTGTATGATCATACCATGCAAGAAACCGGTGACACTGCAGACCAATATGCGTAATTGGAATCAACACATTGAGGATGTGTTTCAGGTGTACATATAGAAATAAGTATCTCTTACTTTTTAGGTCAAATTTTCACTCCTCAATATTGGCCAAACTTATCAGAGCATTATGTTTGAATTGTGGCTTCTTGAAGAGTGATATACGTGAGAAATAAAAGAAATGTAGGTGTGTGTGTGTGTGTGTGTGTGTGTGTTTGAGGGAGGGGATGTGAAGTGATCCAAGGTATAATCAAATCCAGAATATTGAATTATTTATATTGGATATAGAAAAGTTATGTGATAATATAATTTGTCAAAGATGAAATTTGAACATAAATAATTGCCTTTTTAAAAATAAAGGGTGAAGCTCAAATTCCTGGAAATAATTACAGAAACAAATTAGATAATCTCTAGAAAATAGTTTCATGTGGTGTTCTGTAACCATGTGGGTTAGTTCAGATTTTGTGTCAACTTGACTGGGCCAGGATTCTGAGTTGGTTGGCAGTAAATGCCGAGTAAGGCCCTAGAACCTGACCTAACACAATGTAATTACATTTATTCAGTAGTAAGCCTTCATAATAGGGCAAGATTAGGGTAGAGAGCAACACCCTTATTCAGGTCACATCCTGGATACAATTGAAAAGCAAATTCCTCAGGGCTGTAGCCTGCTTCCAATATAGCGAATGCTTTCAAAGTCTTGTTTTGCTTTTTTCCCGGGTCTGCATCCTGCACCTGGCTCTTCAGGTGGACTTGTTTGATGGAGTTGAGCCAATGGCCCGCCATATTGATTGCTGATCCTGGGAGTGATCAGCGGTCTGTCAGCTGACTTGCCAATTTTGGATTTGTTAGCTTCTGTAATCTAAAGCTGAGCTGCTGACCTTGGATGCATTTATTTCTGCAGTCATCAGTGTGTGATCTCTTTCGAATCTTGGGTTCACCAGTCACAGCTTGTAAATGAAGAGAAGCATCCAGCCTAACATCCAACCCAGGCTTGGAACCTGCCTGAACCTAGACTTTCTCAGTTCTACAAATACATCTACAACATATGCACTTATACATCACTATTTTTACTTCTTTAGTAAACCCAGCCTAATTAATTTTCCCATGTTAAGGTCTGCCTTATTTTAATAATAAATGCTGTGCGATTAATCTGATTCTTTCCTTTTTAATATTACTTATGGGCATGATATTTTAACTTAACTAAGTGTACCAAAATTCAAAATTAATATGTTAGATTCATTCATTTTTATATTTAATAAAATCATCCTTTTCCTATATAAGGACAATTTAATCATTTTTTCTATGCTTGAAATGTCAAGGCTCTTTATTAGGAATAAGATATTCAAACAATTGAATGTGTTTAGGTGACAGAGAAAGCTACATTGGATGCCAAAGTTAGTGTAAAGATGTCCAAGTAGTTCAGTGGTTAAGTTATTGACTGCTGACAGAAAACTTGGTGGTCCTAAGTCCCTGGCTGTTCTGTAGGAGAAAGATGCAGCAATTGGTTTCTAGAAAAATTTACAACCTCAGTAATCTTATGGGGCCATTCTACTCTGTCCTATAGAATCGCCATATCAGATTTAGCTTAATGGCAATTTTTTAGTTTGTTACTGTTAAAATCACTTTAAAATTAACATGATTCATCTAGCTTTGTCTTATTGGATAGTTTAGAAAATATATATCATGAAAGCAAATAAAGCATCATTTTTATAGGTGTAAATTATTTTATTAGCCTTTACTAAAAATTACACACAGAGAGTGATCACTGACAATGATAGTTGATAAAGTGCTATGTGTTATGACACTGCATCCCCTATTTTAAAATGACAAATTCTTATCTTGTCCACTTTTGTTCAACAATGTATTGGTTATAATAATTTGACACAGATATTTGCTACCATTATATATGAATATCAACTCTAAAATTAAGAATCATGCCATATCTTTGATTGTTGTATTGCAATTACTAATATTTTATATTAATCTCTTCTGGATGTTTATTAACTTAATCAGCAAAATGCATTTTAGTAACATTAAACTTCACTAAATCAAAAACCCTCTAACTTAACCAAGTCAGAAGTGGCCTCCCTCTCTATAGAAGACTCCTTGTAATTTTGATTTATAGCTTTGTTGTTAAGTGCTGTCAAGGTGATTTTCAACTTACAGCAACCCCTTGTCAGAGGAGAATTGCCCTGGAGGGTCTTCTAGGCTTGACTCTTTGTGGGAGTGGATTACCAGATCTTTCTCCCACAGAGGCACAGCTGGGGTCAAACTGCCAACCCCTAGGTGGATAATCAAATGTTTGAAATTTACTTCATAAAAGGGTTTTGTTTTGTTGTTGTTGTTTGTTTATGTGGAGGGGATAGTTATATGCGTAGCTTTCTCTCTCACACAGATTTTCACACATGAATGCGCATATCATGAAACTAAAAAATACACCAGATTTTTCCAACAGTTGTTTTACCTACCATTACAAGTTCATCTTTGTAAAATATTAATGGATTAACCATATAATTCACTCATTAGATGTCAAACATGTTGGCTCAATTACAGCTTATAATGAATTTAAAACTTAAATAGACATTTTTATTATCCCTCTGTTAAAACTTTAGTGAAAAAGTACTTTGATTTACAAATCTTTGATACTAAATGAAAACTGAGGAAGAACAAACTAAGTTTAGGAAATGCATATTTTAGAATTTAATTGATCAAATTTATACTGAACATGTAATATGAAAGGGAGAAATCAGACAGTACAAGACATAAAATAATAATAATTTTTAAATTTTCAAGGGTTCATGATGTAAGGAGGAGAGGGGGGAGGAAAGAATGAGGAGCTGATACCCAGGGCTCAAGTAGAAAGAAAATGCTTTGAAAATGATGGTGGCAACCTATGTACAAATGTGCTTGTCACAAAGGATGTATATATGGATTGTGATTAGAGTTGTATGAGCCCCCAATAAAATTATTTTTTTAAATGTGATCATGATGAAAATGCCCAGATAAAATTTGATGGTGAGATTGACAATTAAGCAGGAAATGCTAATGTATTTCAATGAGAGCCATGCCAAGTGATCGGCAGGTAACTAAGAAGAGCCACCTCCTCGAAGAAATGGAGCATCTGAGGGACTCCCAGGAGGTGGTGACCTGTAAGGTTAGAAGGACCAGGACTATGATACAAATTGTCAAGTCCAGGAAGGTAGGCTGAGCCACAGAAGTGCTAAGATCCATAAGTGAAAGTGAGGCCTTCGTAAATGATGGAAGTTTGGTGTGTCTGCGTCTCAAACCTTTTCTATTTGTTTTCTTTTTCAATTAATAAAGAATTAAGCAAATAACGAGGAACTACATCACTAGACAGAGCCAACCTGTGCAGAAATCTATATAGTGGGGAAAACAAAAGCTAGAAAATCTGGAAAAATTGCTCCACTTTCAATCTTGCTCTGCCCCACGCCTACCCTATGAAATGCATGAACTCAATGAAGTAAATAGTATATTCTAAGTGAATAAGAAAGCAAAGAGAGGGAAGGAAAGAAAGAACAAATACAAGTCGATATGTTTTCTGTTAAGGATGGTGATAACAAGGTAAAAACAAATAAGCACAATAGTTTAGCATACACTTGATTAACAAACAAGGGATAAACTAATCATTGCTTCTTTCCTTCATCAGAGATTTTCAGTGCAATTACAATTTAAAACATGGTTCTAAATTCGGCACGTGAAATTTCCATATCCTAGGTCTTGCTAAAGACTCCTATCATGCAGTGGTCAAGATTCAGGCGATCATCAATGTTTGGAAATACAAAGCCACCAGCCATTAGACCACTTTGTAAAGAGCACAGATTTGAGAATGAGGATGGGGGATGTAATCACCAGATAAGAAGTGTAGGAGAAGCCCTTCAGCAACTACTGGAGAGATTTCACTAGGAGGGATAGCCTGCATTTCTGGGAGCACAAAAAATGCATTTAAAAGTTAACTAGATCAAAGTTTCTTAAAATGGGAGCGCAGCAATGCTTACTGACAGGCTCCCTTAACTATTGGCAAGTGGCAGAAACTGCTTCTGTGAGCCCCACTACTCCCCCAGGAGCTAACTTTTGCTTCCCCTTGAGTCAACCCAGCCAGTCAAACCGCTTACCTTGTTGGAAAATGGGGAAGATCCACAAGACAATTTTTTTAAGTATTAACAAAATTAATAAATCACTGGCAAACTTAACAAAAGAAATGAGAAGCTGCAAGTGTCTAGATTTGGAGATGAAAAGGGTGACATCACAGCAGATCCAAGTGAAGCAAAATAATAACACAGACAGACTATACTCCAACAAATTTAATAATCTAGAAGAAATGGACAAACACCTAGAAATACGCTAACCACTCAAACTAATGCAGATGGGTGTATAAAACCTGAACAGACCACTAACAAAAGAAGAAATAAATTTTCAACCAAGAACTCCTATGACATATCACCTTACACTCCAATTCCAAATTAATAAAAAATGCTGGAGAGGGTGTGGAGAGATTGGACCTCTTATACACTACCTGTGAGAGGGTAAATATGCACAACCATTGTGAAAAATGATATGACACTACCTAAAACAACCGTGATCCAACAATACCTCCACAAGATACACTCTCCAAGAAGTAAGAGATAAAAGTTATGTTCTCCCACATCCACTGTAGCACAGTTTATAATAGCCAGAAGTTGGAAACAACCCAAATGCCCATCTGTAGAATAATGGATAAAAAAATTCTGATACATTTACACAATAGATTAGTATGCATCCCTAAAAATCCACAATGAACCACAAAATACCTCAGGGCATGGATGGACCTGGAACCATTATAAAGAGTGACGGTAGTCAATCCCAAGAGGCTGCGATTGGATGCGTCCATTACTTTAAGAATGAACACCAAGAAGAAGGCAGGTTTCTGCTCTCTGATCATGCAATTTAAATTTAATCTGGTCGCCCAATCAATGAGGTAAATACCGTATATACTCGTGTATAGCCAAGTTTTCCAAGCACATTTTTAATGCAGGTTTTGTAGTAAAATTAGGTGCCCGGCTGATATTCGGGTCGGCTTATACTTGAGGATATATACGGTATCCTGTCTTGTACCCATGAAGGATATATCACCCCCCGTGTATGTACATCATCAAATCCACTTTAACAGAGGAGTACTCACCTTTCAGTTTATTCAGAAGAGCGTATAGAGAAGAGACCATCAGTTGCTGCCATACAACATTGTGCTTGGGTCACCCTATTAATTGACAATCCAACCAGAGTGATTAGTGAGCCTTACTTATCAAGCCAAGATGGGTTGAGGGGCCCACACATGTCTCGCAGAAGTTGATTACACTTCTGTGGTGAGTAAAAGGTAGAACAACCTTCCATTAGGAAAGGAGTACGTAACAATATTTATATAGAACCCAAGGGGAGACTATGCCCAGTATTATGATCCTAACTGGACACTTTCGACCTATGTTCATGACTACCAAGGTGACTGGGGATTTAAGCTCTGTTCTTTCTTAGGCCACCCACCAAAGATTTGATGTGGAAACCCCACTATGCAAACTGGTTTTTACCGTAAACTTACCTGTAGCATATTTAAGTAACTGATATATTCCATTGGACTTAAAATGGAATTGCCCTAGTGTGAGAAGAAGCAAATGCCTGCTATTCTAAGGTTATGGAATTGACAGTTGCTGGCCTTTGTTTCTAATCTTTTGGTTTGAGGGTGCCCAATCAATGGTGGCTCAGAATGATTGTATGTTCACCAGCTTAATGCCCTCCTTGCTTTCTTATGATACATATTAGTCTGGTATACATAATTCTTCTTTTATTTATGAGTGTTATTAAAAGTTTTGCTCTATCATCTCCACCCAATGTCTGTGTAAATAATATCCAGTCACTTAAGAGTTTAATTTGTACAAATCAATAATTTATGTATTGTGGTCTGAAGCAGGTCTATACTTGTATAATTTCCTTTTTCCAATAATGTTTTAAATTTATAGCATTGATTAGATTAATAACAGTAGCAAGAGTTACCTTATGCCACCAAAGGATGATTGTTAATGTTTCCTATCATAAAATGATCTCACTAATGTGAACCAGAGACAAGTGAAAACCATAGATACATGAATGGATTTGGGACTGAAACGTAATTCTAGACCCAATCTGAGATATGAAAAAATGTTCTCACATAGCTCCATGTGAGACTCGGGCTCATGGAGAGACCACTGATAATATGAGTTCTAGAGCAAAGTGTGGGGAAGAAACCAGATAGTTCCTGCTCTCAGGAAGAATCGTGTATGGGGGGTTGAAGGCTTAAGGAAACCAGACTGTTTATCCAAAGAACTTAAAAAACAAAATCCAAGTGAAGGAAGGAGTATAGTTAGCATTTAAATTATGAACACCCAGTTGCAGAAGGCCGTGGATAACAATGGAGCACCGCAAGGCATTTTCAGGATCCCACATGAATTAGGCCCCCGAGGAAGCTGCTCTAACTATCGTCAAGGGTTTTGACTATGCCTTGCTCTCAGCCAGAGAACAACATAAAATCAAACATGATAGATTGAACAACTTTAAGGTTGTTTCAGATTTTTATATTTTCTACTATTTTTTTGATTGAAGTGTTTTTCTATTTTGTCTAGTCATTGTTATGGGAGTTTTTCCTTCTTGTTTTGTGTGTTATGATTTTCTGTACATGAAATCCAAGATAGGTACATTTATAGAGATGGTAACTGAATTACTAATTGCCCAAGGGCATGACAGAAGAGGTTGGAGGCAAATGGGGAGCTAACAACATTTAGTACGAAGATAAATTATTTTGAAATTGATTGTGGTTATGATTGTACAACTCCTTTTAATATAATTGAATGAGTAAATGGTCTGATATGTGAAGTATACACCTTTAAAACTATTTTTCAAAAGACTATAACTTTGGAAATGTACAGGAACCGTGTTATTCTGTTCTACACGGGCACTATAAGTTGTAATCCACTCAATGGTGGTTGGTTGGAGGCAAGTCTTGCTATTTCTTCATTTAACACTTAGGACTTTTCACATCCCCTTTAAAAACATCTCAAGTCTATCCAGAAGTACAATGCCAAGGCCTCTTAGGCATGTATCAGCTTTTAACCAAGACAGTGGGAGAAAGACAGCTGTGGCATTGAAATGGTGCACCAATGGAACCTGGGCAAGAGGTGCTTCCTGTGGAGACAGTTTAACAGAGAAGGAGGAGGAAAGTTTGGGTACCTTGGCTAAAATATGAATACTTCAGCAAGACTTGGCAAAAAAAAAAAAAAAAGATCGTTCCATTTTGCTGGTAGAAGACATCCTGTACAAGAGCATTGAGATTTGGGGAATTTGACCTTGGACAGATTTTAAGGCACCCGCACAACCCAAGAGCTGACAAAATTTGTGGTTAGATTAGACCTGGGAAGTTGTATCTTAAAGAGAATTAAATAGGTAAGATATTATTATTATTATTATTATTATTATTATTATTATTATTATTATGCAGAGTGGAGACCCAAACCCCATTTGTAGGTCACTGGAGATCCCCTTGCAAAGGGGTCTCACGGAGGACACAAGACAGTCAGGGTGCAATGTGGCAATGATGAAAAATAAAACTTTCCTCTAGCTCCTAAATGCTTCCTCTCCTCCCCTCCCCCCACTATCATGATCCAAATCCTACATTGCAAGTTTGGCTAGACCAGAGGATGTACACTGATACAGATAGGAACTGGAAACACAGGGTATCCAGGATGGATGGTCCCCTCAGGACTAGTGGTGTGCGTGGCGATACTGGAAGGGTGGAGGGAGGGTGGGTTGGAAAAGGGGAACCGATTACAAGGATCTACATGTTACCTCCTCCCTGGGGGATGGACAATACAAAAGTCGGTGAAGGGAGATGCTGGACAGGGAAATATATGACAAAGTAATAATTTATAAATTATCAAGGTTCCATGATGGAGGAGTGAGCGGGGTGCGATGGGAAAAATGAAGACCTGATGCCAGGGGCTTAAGTGGAGAGCAAATATTTTGAGAATTATGAGGGCAATGAATGTACAAATTGTGCTTTACACAATTGATGTATGTATGGATTGTGATAAGAGTTGTATGAGCCCCTAATAAAATGATTAAAAAATAAAGTAAAACATTCAGGATCATAAAAAAGAGAGGAATAAATAGGAAAGAAGGAGGAGAAAATTTTATAAAAGGGAGCATGAGCAGCAATGATATTGGTTTTAGAGTATAAAATAGCATGTCCTTTAAGGGAACATCAGCATTTTAGAATTGGCGTGGTGAAACACGTATTACGAGTCCAGGATATTCTTTGTCTTTTTCTAAAATTGAGTTAGAATTCTTTGAGCAATATCAAGTCTGTATAATTTTCTCTTTTCTGTGCCCAGCATGGGTCTGTGAACAGCTAGCCATAGATACATAGGGGTATATTATTTAGGCTATTTAAATTTTAAACCTTTGGATAAAAAATTCCATTGCAACTTTAAGTTGAGTGTTTGAACTTTCATTGGATGTATGCATAGTTAACTCGATCATTTGTGTAGGGTACTTTCAAAACATCAGACATTAGGTGAATTAGATTTTAGATTATAGCTCACCATAGTAAACTATATGTTGATATAGAGAAAAACATTATTTGTACCTGTTATATCTTATTGGGCACTGAAAAAGGTTCCAGGTCTGAAAATGGCTGCTCTCCAAAGATTTAGTTGGGAGGCAAAGGAGAATATATTCCTGGTGCTGGGCAAATTCTATTACATGCTAAGTGTGATTCATATTTCTATATTCCAAATTGGGAATATAGTCAAGTAGAGCCATAATGGATCCATCTTCTGCAAAACTCACTAGGAGGAGAAGGTAAAATTGAAAGTGGGCAAGAGCCAGAACAGGATAGTCAGAATTGAATAGAGTTTGAGATAGGATTCTCACAAAGAAATAGATAGATGGAATGTTCTAGAAACTTGAAGTGTATAATTTTAGAAAACAAAGGAAGACAATTTTAACAAAGTGTTGGAGAGGAAATAGAATGGACCATTTTATTTATATGCTTTGACAAGATTCTTCTTTTTCCTTAAGACAACCACAAGCTATGAAAGGGAATGACAAACATAGGAAGAAATGCTCACAATCACTAGCCATTCCAGAGCTGTAATCAAAACAGCGATGATCTATCACTTCACCCCAGCAATGATAACAATTTAAAAAATAAACCAAAAAGAAAATAAATGCTGGAGAGGGTGTGGACAGATTGAAACACTCATACATTGCAGCTGGGATTGTAGCTGTCATAGTAATGTGTAAGTCAGTCTGGCATGTCCTCCAACAAAGGGAAATAATAATATCATAGGGCCCACCAGCCCCTTTACTCAGGATATCCCTTCACGAAATAAGAACAAAGCATGCGCAGATATGTGCACTTCCAAAGTCACTGAAATTCTGGTCACAGTAGTGAGGAGATGGCAACCTCAATACCCCTTAGTAGAAGAATAGATAAGTAAACGTGATACATACTCAGAATGGAACACGACACATCAGGAAAGAATGATCATACACCTGTGAACAGCTCGTGGCATGGATGCATTTGGAGGACAGTTTGCTAAGTTAAGCTTGTCAATCATAAAAGGACAAATATTGTGTGAGACCACTGTTCTCACAGAAACAATTCAAGGTATGCTGTCTTATATCTACAGAAACAGAATTTGATGGCCACCAGGGGTGGGTGGGGGAGGGAGAGGAAGGGATGCAATAGTCTAGAGGGTGGACAGGTATTAACCTGCGTGAAGGGAAGGAGAACAGCCGACAAGAGGGAGAAGAGGGAAAATAGGGTGCGAGACAAGCTACTGGAAGGGTTTTTAAGTTAAGTTGTTGAATTGAAAAAAAAATCTAAATTGTAAACTTCCACCCAATTCAGAATAAAAAGGTTTTTTAAAAACAAAACCTTAGAAGGCCAGTAATTTTTTTAACATTTCATTAGGGACTCATACAACTCTTATCACAATCCATACATACATCAATTGTATAAAGCACATCCGTACATTCTTTGAACTCATCATTTTAAAATCATTTGCTCTCCACTTAAGCCTTTTGGATCAAGTCTGTGGTAGGTCTGAACCACAGGTATTTCATGTTTACTAGCACTATTTTCCCTAGGTCAAAAGGAGTTCAATTTACTTTACCATTTGTGTAGTTTGATGTAATGAGTAAGATTTTCTCAGCATGATTTTAAAATTGAATGGATCATTAGTACAGGGAAATTGGTTAATTACTCTTTTAACACAGTCTTAACCAAATTTACTTGCAAAGTAGCAAAGAATGCATCTTCATAGTTAATAAATCCATGAATGACTATTTGGATTAATTATGTTTACCATAACTACATTTGAGTTTGGCTCTAGAAGCAGTGCATTTTTAATTTGTGTCCTATTACCATTCTGTAGGATGTTTCTTTGACATGCATAAGTATCTTCATTTGATAGGTTGACCATCTTCCCTTTCTTGGCTCATCTTTGAGGTAATTCTGACTTTCCTGAAAATGGTTATTTCATCTAAAATTGTATGTGAAGCATCATCCCTGTAAATGTATTGCAAAACATCAATAATTTGGAGAATATATTTACTTTAGATTTGTTAAAATTTGATATTAACTTTGATTTAAATATATTTTTTCTCCATGGTACATAAAGATTTATTCATTTTTTTTCTGAAAGACACATGAATCAGACTCCAAATAAGTTCATTATTGAGAGAACTTGCCTAGGGCATCCCTTACCTGTAGAGATGTGTTTGAACACCTCTAATTTACAATAAAGACATACATGCATGACCTGGTACTGCAGGAACAATGCCTTTATTTTCCCTAGCTTGTTATATGTAAGTTATCTTTACAGATATACATGTGTATTTATTTAATATGAATATACACACATATATTTACTTTAGATATGTAAACATTTACATAAGCATGCATACACTTAGTCTATTAGTAAATTTTCATAGTTTTGTATGTTTGCCTTTTACATTCTGTATATAAATGAAAGTGATCATATTTAAACTACTATTATTTGAATTATGGACAAATGAATTGATTTTAGGTTTTCAAAGGCAATGTCCATCTTTAAGGCTTCATAAGAATATTGTAAATATATTAGATTAGTTAATACCCTCAGAAGCAATAAGAGCCTATTTTAGTGAATTACTAGGCATTTTTCCTTCCCAGAACATTTTTTCATATATGTAACAAACTGAAATAATTGTAGTAGAGTGAGCACACTTTTTTTTGATAAGTATCTAAATAAACCATTAATTTACATTTAATATTTAGTAAGAAGACTAAAAATGACTCAACAAAGATAAATTAGTAAATAAGTGTCATTGTGAAACAAATTTTATTGTCACTTTCAAATTGACAGCCAAAGCCATGAACGTGTGCTTGCATCAATGCACAAATGCACGTGAAAACACACACACAGCAACAAGAACCCAAGTGGATATCCACAAGGTAAGGAAGACACAACTTAGACTGAGCTGAGCTCCTCAGAGACCGGGAAGTTAGTAGCCCAATGCCTAGCCACAGTCCCTCCGAACTCTTTAATACAAGACTAAACACTGGGAAAACTAAAAAGGATGGTAACCTCAAAGATAAAGCAAACAAATGGGATAGGGGGTAGGGAAAGGAAGGAGGGAGCCAACCAGGGACAAGGGAACAACAAGTGATATAAAATTGATGGTGAGGAGGACATCCAATGCCTGGTGGGGCTTGATCCAGTGCAATGTAGCTGAGAAGAATTACTGAAAGCTAGATGAAGGTCAAACATGATAGTGGGAGAATAGAAAAGTAAAAGGAAATCGAGGAAAGAACTAGGAGCAAAGGACATTTATAGAGGTATAAATACAGGCACACACATATGTAAGTATATTTATATACAGCGATAGAGACATTGATATATGTACATATATGTTAAATATTAAGGTAGCAGATGGACATTGAGCCTCCACTCAAGTACTCCATCAACATAAGAACACTTTAAAAAATCATTTTATTGGTGCTCATACAACTCATCACAATTCATACATACATCAATTGTGTCAAGCACATTTTTACATATGTTGCTATCATCATTCTCAAAACACCTGCTTTCTACTTGAGCCCTTGGTATCAACTCCTCATTTTCCCCTCCCTCCTCACTCCCCCACTCCCATGAACCCTTGATAATTTATAAATAATTATTATTTTGTCATATCTTATACCATCTGATGGTCTCCCTTCATTCACTTCTTTGCTGTCTGTCCCCCAGGGAGGAGGCTATATGTAGACCTTGTAATCTGTTCCCCCTTTCTCCCTCACCATCCCTCCACCCTCCCAGTATTGCCACTCTCACCACTGGTCCTTAGGGGTTCATCTGTCCTGGATTCCCTGTATTTCCAATTCCTATCTGTGCCAGTGTACATCCTCTGATCCAGCTGTATATGTAAGGTAGAATTGGGATCATGATAGTGGTGGGGGAGGAAGCATTCAAGAACTAGAAGAAAATTGTATAGTTCATCATTGCTACACTGCACCCTGACTGGCTTGTCTCCTCCCTGCGACCCTTCTGCAAGGGGATGCCCAATTTCCCACAGAAGAACACTTTGGTTTAATAACCTGGCATTCTGTGATGCTCACCTTCCTGACATGATCACTGAAGGCAAAATGGATGCATAAGCAAAGTAAATGTGATGAAGAAAACTACTGGTGCCCGGCTATAGCATCGGGGGTCTTAAAGGTCCAAAGATAAACAAGCGGCCATCTATCTGAGAAGCAATAAAATCCACATGGTAAAAGCACACCAGCCGGTGTGATCATGAGGTGTTGATGGGATCAGGTATCAAGCATTAGGCATTAGAAGAACCAAAACAAACCATCATATCAATGAGAATGAGGGGGGTGGAGCAGATCCCCAAAGTCCATGTGCAGACTATTGGAAATTCCCTCACAGAAAGGCAACAAGGAAAGGATGAGCCACCCAGAGTGCAGTTTAGCACCTATGACATGTACAGTATTCCTCTAGTTCTTTAATGATCCCCCACCCCCTCAACTATCATGACCCTAATTCTACCTGACAAATCTGGCTAGACCAGAGCATGTACACTGGTACACATAAGAGCTCTCAACACACAGAATCCAGGACAGATAAATCCCTCAGGAAAGATAATGGGAGTAGTGATACCATGAGGGTAGAGGGAAAGTGGGGATCAGAAGGGGGAACTGATCACAACGATTGACACATAACCTCTACCCCTGTCACCATCAGTGGGACAAATAACAGAACATGGGTGAAGAGCGACATTGCTCAGTGTAATATATGAAAATAATAATAATTTATAAGCTATCAAGAGTTCATGAGGGAGGCAGGGTGGGTGACGGAGGAAAAAATGAGCAACTGATATCAAGGGCTCAAGTAGAACGAAAATATTTTGAAAAGGATGATAGCAACGTACATACACATATTTTGTTACAATTGATGTAAGGATTGGAATAAAAGCACTGAGAGGCCCCAATAAAATGATTTTAAAAGAATTAATAAAGTGGAAAATATAGTAGAGTAGCTGAAAAAAATTAAAATGACATTATTATATTGGATTAGGATGGACCTTGCTTTTATTAGGGTGATCCCCTGGTAGGATATTGTTAACCTGTTAATTGCAAAGTCAGTAGTTCGAAGCCACCAGCCACTCTGTGGGAGAAAGATGTAATTATACCTGTTAGGGTCTCTGAGACCAACAGGAACAATTCTACTCTGCTCTAAAGGGCTGCCATGCATGAGAATCAACTTATGAGTTTAGATTTGTGCTTCTTAAAATTTTGTTCTTGGAAGGAAATATGGGCAGAGACACACAGAGAGAAGACACCGAAGGAAAAAGTGGTTATGTGTAGTTGGAGACAGAATTGAAGTATACGTTCAAGCTGGGAACACCAAAGATTGCCAGACCAGAAGTCAAGAGAGAAGCATGGAACCAGTTCTCCCTCATTACGTGGGAAAGAACCAACTCACCAAAACCTTGATTTTGGATATTTAATCTCCAGACCTGTGAGAAAAAAATTTGTTGTTTTAAGTCAAAAAAAGAAAGAAAGAAAACTTTATTAAACAAAAATATCATAATATGAAGCTATTATTTGTTGACCTATCCTCCATCTAGGTCTATACACTTCAGAAATGGCACCCCAGGCCAAATGACAGTTTGGGTTTCTCTGCATTCTGAGCTCTTTTTTCTTTTGCTTAGTATACATATCAAATAAATATGATGAAAGGATACAGACCCAATACACTTTTCCTAATTTTAAATGACACAGTTTGAATAATTTTTGGTCTAAGAATAGGTTTTGGATGAACACAGTGACAAAGTCTGGAATTCTCATTTGTTGCAACATAATTCAGTTTGTTATAATCTACAAAACCAAATAGTTTTGTGAAATCAATAAAGCTCAAGCAGACATCTTTCTTGTATTCTTTAATTTCAGCCAAGATAATTATCCATGTGACCTCAGCAGTTATAGCTCTGGGTACATGTCCTTTTCTGAATCTTAAGTTTTTGATAGCCCCCAATAATGTACAACTGTTCCTGAATAATCTTCAGCAAAATTTTACTTTCATGTGTTATTGAGGATATTGCCTAATAATGCCTACAGTCTCTTGAGTCACCTTTATTTGGAATGGACAGAAAGATGGGTCTTTCTAAGTCAGTAGGCTGAGTAGCTGTCTTTCCAAGTTCACGCCAGAGTGCTTGTGAGGCTGCATTAGTTTGTTGAAAAGCTCCATGCAGCTGGGACTTCTTCCTTCCCCACCCTTGCTTTTTGACCATGGGCTACTTCCTGAAAGGGTTGCACGTCAACCAATTCTATTTGGTACAATGACTGTTTTTTTCCCATCTTCTTTTGATGTTTCTTGCATTATTAAATATTTGATCCATAAAATCCTTCAGGATTACAACTTGAAGCTTGCAATTTTTTTCTTGAATTTTCGCCACTTGAGGTATATTGTGGTGCTCGGCTTTAGGTGGTTGGGTATTTTATTATAACGAATTGATTAGTTGTGTTGTTGTTGTTTGGCTCTTTCACTTCACCAGTCCTTCCATTTATTTAGCTGTACTTCATTCATGAGCAAGGTTAAGAGTCTCTTCTGAAATCCACTTTGGTCTTTTCTTTCTTCCCTGTCTTTTTCCTAATCTTTTGCTTTCTTACTGTGTGATGTTATTGATGTTCTCGTGCAGCTTGCCAGGTTGTCTGTCATTAGGGTTTATAAATCAAATCGATCCTGAGAGGTTCTTGTAATACAGGTGGAATATATTCAAGGTCCTATTTTATTTTCACATTTAATATTTTATTGGCATAAAATTCACAAATCATATAATTCATTAGTTGAATCGTCACGAGAAGAGTTGTATAATCATCACCACAATCAATTTTAATACATTTTCTTCCTTCTTGTACCCACTGTTATTACCTCTCCATTGCCCCTCAGTTTTACCTACCATACCCTCAAGGAGCCATTAATCCAGTTACCTTTTCTCTGGATTTACCTATTCTGATGTTATCTACAGAAAAAAAACACCTTTTTTTTTAATACAAAAAAACTAAAAACAAAACAGAGAAGAGCCTCAATCATAAAGAAAGCCGAAGCTATTATGAGCTAGAACAAGTTAACGAGGGCCCAAAGGGTGATCAAATGATAAGGTGTCACATGTTCACCTTACTGCACTGCCATAATCCACTCTCCACAGCATTCTCCTGACAGCAAGGTGATTCACATGGCTGGTCGATCGTCAGAGGGGACTCACCAGGAGCATGATACACATCAATTTCTTTTTCGGTTGGTTTTAAAGCAGAACAACTTGATGATAATGGGTAAAAATGAGTCAAATGATAAAATATTCCATTCTCGTGTAACTACTTCTGCCGTAACTAAATTTGCAATGCTCTGTCTGACAGCAAGGCTATTCACATCCTGCAACTCTGGGCTCAATCCAGGTGTGGCCCCCTGAAAATGGATTTCGGACATCCGCTGTACTCCACAGCCTTCTGCAAACCTGGTGTTCACAATTCAAGCTCTGATACCATTCCCTTCTTCGGGTTTGCATTTTATTATTTACATCGATAGATCACACAGGCTGGTGTGGTTTTTCCATGCAGACTTAGATAATGCCTTTATTAGATGATTGCTTGTTGGAAACAAGCACGTAATACCCCAGATACTATTTTTTTTTATAACAGCCGGGTAGTCTCTTCACCAAAATCTACCATAGCCCAAATATCTTCAGTGTCTCTTCATCAGGAGGACTATCAAGCAGGGCCATGTCATAAGAAGTCATTGATCTTAGATTGAGGCAAAAATTAAGTGCCAGCCCTAAATCAATTCATATATATTTGGTTCATGCATGTCTGTTTCACTTTAGAGACATTGTGTTATTTTATGTTAGAGAATATTATCAATCACCCCTTTGGGGCATAAAATTATTCTATTGATAGTGTCATTAATTTTTCCAATGGTATAGAATTTAAATCTCTGTTGATACAAGGAAGTTATACCAGTATAGACCAGCAAAATTTTCCATAAGAATCACTCACAACCACAGAAATAAGATACCAGATAATTACATATCATAATAAAATAAAGAAGGCATTACAATAGCAATTCTGTGTTAGTCTCGGGCCAGCATTCACTGTGCACCCTTTATGCAAGAGATCCGCCTAGAAGCCCAATGTCCTTGGGGCTGCAGTTGTTTGTTCTACTCACACTAGGGAATTTCAGTCTTAAATCCAAGGGCTGCAAGGTAAGTCCAAGGCTGAGATTGAGGTAATGCCTAGTTCATTTATTGGGGTTTCCAAAATGAGTCCTTCTCATGTGCCCTATGAAGGATGCTGTGTGTCTGCAAAGAGCAGAGTATAAAATGTTGGTATCTACAACGCCTGGCCTGAATCACTCCGGCCTGGACAGAAATTAGGTAATAAGTGTTCTATTAGGATCATAGCAGCAGGCATATTCTGCCCTTGGGTTCTATATAAGAATTATTCAGTGTTTGTTTTTTGTTTTGTTTTTTCCCAATAGGAGGTTGCTCCTCCCTGTTTCTCCACCAATAACAGTGAAATGACCTCTCTGAGACATACATGCTCCCTCCCCCCAATTCAAGGCTGTATTTTGACTCGAGTGGACATGTTTTCATTTCTTTAACTTTAACCTGACCTACATCTGAATAATTGATGGTGTGTTCTACAGTCAGTGCCTGGCGTATTTTGACTGCTTGCATCGAGCTTCTTCATGAATTCTTTCACAGTGTCAGCCAACTTGAGTTCTGGGAATCCTTTTTGGCAAGGTCCCTTAGCAAGGTATAGATGCCATTCCGGCTGTTGGGAAAAGGTATTTGCTATAAAGTCATTGACCTTGCAAATTTTTGTTATGAGATTTCCTGGGGGTTTTGTTGCTGTTGTTGTTTGTTTTTATCACAACGGTCATTTTCCAACTATCGTTCCTTCCCCTTTCTTGATAACGTTTGCCTTCCCATTACTAAGAATTATCCATGTATCTTGATTTCACGTTTCTTCCATTTTACACTGAAGAAGTCTTCAGGAATCTTCAAGTTCTTTATCACGAGCATCCGTGGTAAGGAGTATGGGTGCAGGGTGGGTTCCAAGCTCAGCAGCTTGAAACTACCAGTCATCTCTCAGGAGAAAAGTGAGGCTCTTCTGCTGCTGTTTCGGTTCACAGCCTTGGACACTCACAGGGGCAGCACTCTGAGTCCGAATCAACTCAGTGACAGAGAGTTAATTTTGTGGGTTTTGCTTTAGCTTTATCAGTTTAAATTACTGTTGTATCACCTGGATTTCTTTTAGGCATGTAGATATTATCCCATCCTGGAGAGTGTTGTGTTTCAAGATAGATTATGAAATGCTCTTTTTGACAAAGAAGACAATGCCACTCCTCTTGAATTTGTTCTTTGCAGCACAATAAACCACATGATTCTTTGATTCTAAATGTTCACACCTGTTCATTTGAACGCACTAATACCTAGGTGCCAATCTTTATATGTTCCCCTTCATTTTGACGACTTACAGTTTTCATGGATTTATACTACCTACATTCCTTCCTCTAGTTATTAATGAATAGCTTCTTCTTTCAATCATGTCCCATTAGCACATGGAGGTCCTGAAACCGTTATCTACATCTTTATTGTCGACTCTACATTAAGGAGGCAGGTCTCCCTCATTAGTATTTTGAATGCTTTCCAGCCTGAGAAGCTCATCCCCAGCACTACACTGGACAATGTCCCACGGGTTTTCCTAAGGTTTTCAGTCGCTAGTCCCTCCGAAGATGACAGCGCTTTTCTGCTTAAGACGGTTCTTAGTATGAAAGCTCCACAGAAACCTGCTCAGCTTGGCCGACCCTGCTGGTGTTTGAAATCCTGCTGACCTAGCTTCTCACATCACAGCGACATATAAGCCACCAGAGTAAGACAAACAGAAGAGTGATAGGGTGAACATCATAAAAGGAATGAATTTCATGAACGTGGGCTCATTACCATCTTTCATTTGCTCTGAAGTGAGCCCCTTAATTTGAGGCAAGCTCTGTGGGACACCATGCCCGCGATTAACTATTTTGTGAACCCATGGATAGTAGTATTGGCAGAATCACTATATGTGGGGAGTGCAAATCCATATTTAGAGTAAATGTATATTTCAGTATGATTAAAACACTCTCCTTTCCATGATGGACATTATTTGATGTGATCAACCTACCACCAGGTTTTTGGACGATCCCCCTGAGGAATGGTTCCATATCTCTCAGTCAGTGTTGGTCTCTGCTACTGGAAAACTGGTCACACAACAATGGTGGGAGCCAAGTCAAGCTTGATACCATCATGACCATGTTATTTATTACCCCATTTGCGCACGGACAGGAATGGCCAGAAAAAGAGGGAGACTGGTTTCCACAGAACGTGTCATCCTACTCACTTGATTATTAAAATCTTCCTCTGAAGAGGTAAATTTTGGTGAGCAATCACACAGGATACAAATATTGTCACTCTTCTGACCCATTCAGAGGTCTATCCCATTGTCTCTACCTTCTTGCCAACAAATTTTCAAATCTCATTTCTTTAAGTCCCTGATCTTCCAGCCAAAACCATTGACCTTAGACCATGAATTACTATATACTTACACACCTGTCAATTTATCCTTCCAAGAAAAAGGAACACTTGTGTGCACTGTTCAAAAGTCTGCCCATTGGGGGAATTTCCCTTCCAACATCATTCAGGGAGCAACCACAAAGGAACTTGAGCGCTGCCACTGTCCATATTCAATGGTCCCTGCATATTATTCAGAGCAGGGATCTCCTCATTGGGCCATATGAGCAGACTAGGTACAGGAAGATAATGTCACAGGAGCTGAGACCCTGTATTTTGGGGCACCTGGACACGCAACTAACATGTGCCTTTCCAGTCCTGCTTTAGCTCGATCTCATATATACCACTCCCATTTAACAATGGAGTGCTGATGTGCCTATCCATCCACTAAACTGAGAATTCTACAACTTTCCTTTTACCAATATTCTGCTCTTAATTTCCCCTAAATCCATGATCCTTATGCTTTAAGGCATGATCATTCAGATAGTGCATCTCTATGCCACTTCCTCAGTGAAGCTGGATTACCAGATGATTTTCAAACTGCCAACGAGAGAATTTGTTAGCCCATTGTCCTTCAGAGCTGTCTTCAGTGTAGTGTGAATACTGTAATAATTGGTTTCGAATCTACCTCTAAATAGATATTCATGTAAAATGTCTATCTACATACCATTTTGGGGGGTTAGAGAAGGACCCCTTTATGCCATCTGTCTGGGTAAAATCGGGGGACCCAAGTCCAAGAATGTCAGTCACTTGTGCTGGCAATTTCCTTTTTCGGTCAGATCAAATTTGGGCCCAGGTTTATTTTTACCACCTCTAGTCAAGAAGGGGGATTTGCAAGACATTGCATAAGGTTTTGTAGATAAGAAAGAACTAACAAAAGAAAAAACAATTCAGGATTTATAGTCTCCTGATGCAAGTGGTCTAGGAGTACATTTTCTTCAGGGCCCACTAATGAAGCCAGTAAGTCCGTTTCTACAAAGAAATTATGTTCAAAGATGGAATAGTTTGTCTATCAAACACAAGAGCCCCTATACACCACATTGGTTGTGTTGGTTCATAACAGCAAAGTGCTCTACATCATGAAAGCGAGGCCTATATTTAGCAGAAGAGCCAAAGCAAACCCTTGCTTGGGGCTCCCTCACACCCAGCACCCTTAAGGAATACTCTGCAGCCTGATGTAAACTTAATAACCAACGTGCAAAAAATGGGCTCTAAAAGTCGTAGGCACATCGGAACTGTGCTTATTTGTAGGCATGGGCGGTACACTGACGAGCTACATCTGTCTTGTAGCAGGTCAACGAACCCTCAGGGACTTGGGCACATTTTCAGGTGATACATTCTCATTTCAAAATCCATACTGATGTTGCTCACCACCATCTCTTGGATGGTTTCACAAGGTCATATCATCATGATGCCATCAGTGATTCAATCACGGATCGGTGTTATATTCTAGAGGAAATTGAGATGATCACAATGCTTGAAGGTTTCATGATGATACACACCTGGAGAATTGACTTAGTTTTGAGTAAGCACAGGAAAAGTGTAACTTTTCTTTCAAGTGAAAGAAAATTATTTCAGGTGATCTATTTCTAATGGGATAGGTGAAAAGAAAGAAAGAAAGAAAAAAAGAAAAGAAAGAAAGAAAGAAAGAAAGAAAGAAAGAAAGAAAGAAAGAAAGAAAGAAAGAAAGAAAAGAAAAGAAGAAAACAATCGTTAGATTGACATTCTGAGACTGGGTTTATTTTCTCAAACAAACAAAAAAATTAGTGGGGGTGGCAACAGGATTGAAGCAGGCTATAATTTGAATAGTAACTATACTGTAGGTGCCACCTATTATTATACAAGCGCATCTATTTCTTTTGGCCGGTGAAAGCAAAAACATAAACAAACAAACAAAACCTCCATCCTCGTAACCAAGTCAATACTTTTTATCAATAAATCACCATATTCCAAGCTGTACCGGTGTGCATTGGGCTGCGCTCCGCAGCACTGGCAGTACTGGACTTTCTAACCCCGTCAACTCGTAAACCCACAGGGGTCGCTATGAGTCAGCATTGACTTGATAGCAGTAAGTTCAGTTTACATTTGCTTTGTAATCCTATTGCAAAACAGAACACTTGAGAAGCTGAATTGTGTACACTTTTTCTGAGGTCCTTTTTTTTCTTTTTGAAGTGTTCTTTCACTTGATTTTTACAATGTCTCTTCTGAACTACTGATGGTATCTTTCAGATGAAGGATTCTGTCACATAAGTGAATGCCAGAGATCACGTATCATTTAGACAAATGTGTGCTTTCTGCAATCAGAAAACTATTTATAGAAAAGAGAGAGCTTATTGACAACTTCATATACCATTTAGCACATGCTCAGTGTATAACTATGCGTTCTTCTCTTTTGTATTTTAATATTCCATACTTCCAAGGAACTTTTGAGTGCAATCGATCAGTGAGTCGATGAAATTAATTTCCTCCACTCTCAAAAACAACATTTACCAGGTTGCAAGATGCCTTTAATGCCATTAAAGGTAATATACTCTGGAAGAAGTATAGTTTTGCCTTAGATATTTCATCGTCTACTATTCAAAGTTGATTTCTCTGATTATTCTTTCCTAAGGTATACTTTGAGATTCAATTAAGTGAATCTCAAGCATCTTAAGTATAATTTTGTATTATAGTGCTCATATACCTTTACTTAAAGTGCAGTTAAGGGATGTTCAGAGGGCAGAAGAAAATGCCAATCAATCATCAGGTTTTCCACCACTAGCTAAAAGAAAAGTAAAACTTTGCTTTTGTTGAACATCAGTTCAAAAATGTATTTTTTAATAAAAATACCTATGAATGAAGATTCCCTTTACTATAGATTTGATATCAGTATTCTCACCATAAAAATAATTATTATTGTAAGTAAACAAAGGGATACATCACATATTTATGACCAAGAGTTCAAAGGTCCAACTTTTTCAGATCCCATATTAAATATTTTACAAGGCAGTTTGTCAACTCTAATAAGAAGGAAACACTGGACATGGAATGTTTAGAAAAACGTGTTGGGAAAAGTGAAGTACTACATTGATATTCATGTCACTGTTAAGAAGTACATCAGAATTAAATAAAATGAAGCCAAATACTGAGCAATTCCATAGGCCATGTTATAATTTTGTATCTTTAGTATCAATACAAATTCCTGTTTTTTCTGATTACTGCTTCTTAAATCCCATTTCAACTCATCCAAGATTCTAATTGATTTTTGTAGTAGCCAGTTGTTGATACGATGATTTGTCAATGCAATATGAAAACAAAGGTCTCGATGACTAACTCAGTTCATCAGAGTTTTGTTTCATAATTGAATGCAGGTGTAGGATTTGTTGGATGGAAATATAAATCTCTCTGGAACTTTGGAAATCTGGATCAGAGGACAGCAAAAAATTAGTTAAGCCTGGTGGGTCAACAGTGACCCAGACAGGTGTCCCAGCTTTGTTTCTCTGTCACTCCTGAATTCTTAAATGTTGTTGTTCTGTTGAGCTTGGCTTGTAGGTCAACACATGTCTTCCCAAGTCTGTAGTAAATTAGAAGCCAGTTCAGATTCCTTATCCTCACAAACACATGATCGCAAACACTCCACTAGCACTATACTCTGGATTAAAATACTTCACTCCATATTTAATAATTTTAAAAACACTAAGATGCTTTTCCCTCCCTTAAAGATGGGTAAGAATCTCAAAAGAGATACCAGTAGCTTATTTTTCAACACGGATATATAAAACATGCATGATCTAAGCATACCTCAGAGCTTCTATTTGTTGATAAAAGAATGATGCTGGTGAAAATACAGTCCCTGTTTAAAAGCCATCTTGAGATGTTCCAAAGATTTTTACTCTTTTCCACTTATTCTGTAAAATTGATACTTGTCCTTTTATTTTTTTTCCCCTGCCATTTTCTTTAAGCATTTAAACTCACCATTTAAATTCTGTGTCTCCCTTATCAGTATTCTCAGAACATAGTGAAGTTCTCTTTAAGTACATACACTACGCTCTGTGATTGTATGCGAACCACAGTATTATTCAGTCGAGCCCCCTGTTAGGGTTTCTTCTAAATATACGTCGTTGTTGCTGGGAGCCCTCCAGTATATTCTGACCCATAGAAGCCTGAGGGTGGGCAGCAGATTTCCCTGGTGCAATGTCTGAATGGACAAGCTCATTAAAGGCCAGGCACCCAGCGCAACCATGCTTCATCATCACCTTATTTATTACTCAACCCCTAACAATATATTACACACCCTAAAATATCTATTTTATTACTGAATCAAAAATAACCTGCTAAACAATTTTTGAAATGTCCAAATCCAAAGGTTACATTAAATTGGAAAAAAGAAGTTACAAGTTATTTGAAAACACAAACAAACTAGCCCCGGTTAGAAAGTGAAAAGAGCAGTGTGGCTCAGTTAGACGGCTGTGACTACACTTACATGAGCGTGTGCAGCAAAAACGACCTTTGCTACAGCTAGGACACACTTTGCTACAGCTAGGACACCTTTGCTACAGCTAGGACACCTTTGCTACAGCTGTTCATACTCGATAACAAGTATCCCACCAAGCTGATGTGGGTTTTCCAGAGGTTCCAAGATGAGTGTGTTTTGATGTTTTTAATACTTCAATATATGAACAATTGAGATATATATTAAAATCACTTTGTCGGAATTAATGGCAGTATTGACATTTCTGTGCCTTCCTGGTGCATGCAGGCAATCATTTTTAATATCGCACAAAGATGATATCTTCAGTTTGATGAATCATGGATGCAAACTAGCCTTGATTTCTACAATCATGTCTCACTTAGGCAATACATTTCACTGTGCCCATGTATGATCATACCTGATGACAATTTGGCTGTGAGAATTGACCATTTTCTACCCCAGATCTGAAGAAGACAGGTGTTAAAGAATTGGAATTTAATTTAAACTGGTACCATATGAATAATTTACGTTTGCTTCTGATTTGTGTGTGCAGTTGTGTGTCTGATGCCATTGGCTCACAAACGGTAAAGTCAAGTCCTTCACCCCAGTATAGGGAGCTTATTTCTCCAAAAGAATTTCTCACTCTGGGGGTGTAGTAGTCGCACGTTGTGCTTTGACAGGCATGGTCATCAGTTAGAAATGACCAGTAGCTTCTGGTGAGAAAACATGGGCTTTCTACTCTCCTAAACAGTTAGTGTCTCAGAAACGCACACGGGTCATTGTGAGTCAGTATGGACTCAATGGTGGTGAGACTGTTCCTAAGCAGAGAAACTAACGTTTTATTCAAAGGACGTATTTTTTTTTAGCAGATCAATAAGTAAGGAGAGGAGTAGATCCACGCATCTAGTGGTTGTAGATTTTACTGGAAAGAGAACACTCATGGTCACGGAGACTCCAGGATTAAAATAACAAAACCAAAAAGACAGGAATCAGAACCCTACTCCCACCCCCACCCCAATCTAGATCGAAACCTAGGGCAATTATCCTGGTTCTGCTGAGGGTGTGTTTGCATAAAGGCATGAGCTAATCCCACTGGGTAACTGAAAGAGACGCTTGCACAAGGCATCATCGGGAGTCTGGGGCTAGAGAGGAAACCCATCAGCGACAGAAGTAGGCAGAGGAAACCCCTTCTCCAGCAGACTGTCTCTGTTCTGGGAAATAAAAACGTGATTGCCTTAAGATGACTTCCTGTAATAATCACAGTCGCGGGCGGGTGGAGGGTTGAAGGTGACCAGGGAAGGGCAGAGATGATGCTACTTGATCAATTCACACAAGGGAGAAATGGCTTCCTCTCAGGAAAAACACAAACAACTGTAATCTCAAATGAAATCTGCCAGAGAAACTATTTCATTCTAACTTTGCATTGTCCCCGAACCTAGCAAATGAGCCTCAAACAGGAGAAATGGTAGAACAAAAATCATCTGGATTTTGCCAGCATAGATTCTATATGGTAGACATTGCTGATTTGCCAAAAAGCAAGCATTTACTTTGCTTGACAATGCTACAGCTAAATTGGTTACTTGCTTATTGGTGGAAATAAACAGTGACCTGCTCAGTTACTAGTTGAGAAGTTGCCAGTTTGAATCTACCTCGAGCACCCGTGTTAGTCCGGGTAGACTAGAGAAACAAATCCCGGGACACTCCTATGTGTAAGAAAAAAGCTTTATATCAACAGGAATTATACTTTAAGAAAACATCCCAGCCCACTCCAGATCAAGTCTGTCAGTCTGACATTAGCCCAAATGTCTGACACCAATCTGTAAAGTTCTCTTCAGACTCATGAAACACATGAAATGACACTGAATGCAGGCAGATCACAGACCAGTGGGTGGGAAGTTTTGTGGATCCAGTGGTGGTGTAAGTATCTCAGCACTGGCGGGAGTCTCCATGTGGCTTCTTCAGCTCCAAGGCTATGGCTGCCATCAGCCTGTCTCCATGTGTCTTGACAGCTGCAATGTCTTCCAGGGAGTTCACCTGTGTCCTGCCTCCAATGAGATATTTATCTCCTTAGCTCTTCCAAATGAGATCAAGCTGCAACCTGAGTGACAGGTTAAACTCCACCCCTTCACTCTCAAGTCTCAAATTGACACCAGGTTATGTAACCACTACAGCACCCCAGAAGCAAGGCTAACAATCTGCCTCTGAAAGATCATAACCTTGAAAACTGTGAGACACAATGAATCAGAATCTACTTAATATCAACTAATGACAATGAAACCGTCATACTTAGATACTTGAGAAGAAAAAAAAACATGATAAGGAATGTTTGAAGTAAATAATTTGAATCCATCAACTGTATCATGAACATTTATTATCTAAGTATAAAAGATGTGCCTGCTCGTGCTGCCCAGTCAGCATCATGCTGCTAAACCCAATGTCAGCTTCACAAGAGAAAGATGAGAGGTCACAATCTCAGAAACCCACAGGGGCTGTTCTGCTGTCTGTCCTATAGGGTTGCTATGAGTAAGAATTGACTCGATCACTGAAGTGGGAAAATGGATCACGAAGTACTTCACCTGGTCTTGCAGTGGACCTCATTTCTGACCCACACATCTCCTTTCTTTATCAGACTTCTCAGAGAAAGAGGGCCTTCTAAGTTTTGTTTGTTTCTTGTTTCTTCTATTTTATAGGAGGTGACTTTTGGATGCATTGGTGCTCTTTAATGGTTTGCATCTTAAGATCCAACAAGGAGAAACATGGCTTCCTTTTTCTTTATAAATATAGAATCCTTTAAATTTAGATTTGAGGTTGCAATTTTATTCATCCAAGCTTTATGAAACATTTTGACCTTTCCCATTTCAAATGCTGACCATCATTCCTGGTTGAGTTCCCAAAAGGCTACCTAGAGAGAGCTTTAACCCAAAGATTCACCTTAGAGAGAAATAAAAGAAAGCCATCATCACACCCATAGCACACAAACGGTCTGTACCACTTTTGAAATTACTCTTGAAATATAGTTTTAAAATACAGTCCATGGCCACATATTGAAGAACTTAAAAAAAGAAATATCTATTTCTAGTTCAGTATTTAGAATTATTAATTTTTTTAAAGAAATACATTTCTAACTTAGAATTAAAATAAATAAATTACTGAAAACTGTAAAATGCCAGGTGGCCCCAATACAATTACAGCAATGGATATGGTTCAATATTATATATGACAATTTGAAATTACAGTTTTATATTTTTAGAGCTGGCAAATGAATAGGCATCATTGTTTCTCTACTGTTCTAAAATTATATGAATGCTTCATTTCATAGGTAAACTCTGGATTTTAAGCCAAACACCCATTGCCAAGTGCATTTCCAGACAGTGCCAGAATGTCATTTACCTTGATTCAATTACAAAACGACAAGAGAAAGTACTTTTCCAAATTTCCAAGTTGTTCCCTGGAAGCTCCCAATATTCAAGCCCATCCAATTCTCATTTAGTTTGCACTTCTGGGAGACAGCATATTCATTCAGAAATAATAAAAATATTTCTGGATTTGGATGATATTTTCTCTCTCTCAACAACCAGGTGTTTAGTGCTACTTCAGGTTTTTAAAGTCTTGTTCTCACAGTATGCGCTAGGATATAAAGTGTAAAATCAGAATCATCTTATTTTTGGTGGCCCTCCAAGCTAGTATGTATAGTGACAATTGAAAGGGAAGATGTTCAAACACATATATTTCTCGGAGATTCCTAGATATACATAAAAATCTTTCATTGAAGGAAGTGGAATGTAGGATTCTACTATATCTCTATAGTTTGCTCTTATTGGTGCCATCTCCACTTTACACGTGTTTTATTTATTTACTTAGCTAATACAAATTATACTTGAGTTTGACACTTGACATTATGGAGTAGACAATGGACTCCTAAAGGACACGTCCAAAGATCAAAACCTCTAGCTCCTCTCGGGGAGAAAGATGAGATTCTCTGCTCCCTTAAAGATTTGCAGTTTCAGCTCCGTGGAGTCACAATGAACTGCAATGGAGTCAAAAGCAGTGGGTTGTGGAGATGGGTTGAAAAGATCCATCTTGGTTTCCTTTAATTATCCCTGCGCTATATGATTCAGTCCCCTTTAACTGTTTTCTTGGTTAGTTAACATTATCAATCACATTGTAAACTGCTTGCACATGCACAGCAAATATGTGTTTTCGTACATGATTGCATGGAGATAAAGACAGAATACCCAAGATAATGTACCATGCTTCTCATTGGGTCCTAAGGAGTCATTTCCTACTGTTGCTCCCCTCGACACACGAGAACAAACTGCTGCCTGATCACCTGTTTCCCCAAGCAATAACCCCCCCTTCCCTGGACAGAGCTCTCCTGATAACATGTTCAAATAGTTGAGATGATTTCCTACCATTCTTTCTTCTAATGGCCACTCTTCTTATAAGGGTTGTACTTTTTCCAAAACAAATTTTTTTGTTCTTCTGGCTCTCCATGGTATTTTCTGTATTCTGCATCACTATCAGAATTTAAATGCACCAAATCTTTTCTGGCCTTCTTTATTCACTGTTCAACTTTCACACGCACATGAGGTGATTGAAGACGCCACTACAAGGAGCAGAGCGCCTCAGCCCTCAAAGTGACTTCTTTGTTCTTTGCTAATATAATACAGAGGTATCGAAAAACCACAACTGGAATCCCAGTTCTACCATGTTGGGTATTACCTAATCCAGTGTTTTAAACCTATGTTGCTTTACATTTTCTCGTTTATAAGGTGGGAATATAATTAATAAAAGCAAATTATGAGGATTAGTGAGGTTGTTTAGCAGGAATAAACTAAACATGTAAAATTCATGATATGGTCTTGAGAACGATGAGATGCAACTACTCTATAATAATCTAGTGATGATCAATAAGTTGTATTTTGGGAGAAATATATATTGGCAAATCTTCCAGGTCTGTGTACCTATGGCAAATTTTAACTTAAATTATGTCATTATATTTTCAATGCTTCCTCTCTTATGTTTAAAAGGAGTACATTTTACTATTAAAAATATCATGAAAATTGTAGTTCTAGTTAAATTTTAAATATTTTCTCCCTCATATACCCTAGTGACCCTTTGATAATGCATTCCTGTATATTATACCTTGTTTTTACACCATTTGTTTAAAAAATAAGCCAAATATGTATTTTCTGGTTTATTCATTAGTACACATTTATTTTTAAATTAAGAGAAATTGCATAAGAGGAACTCATGCAGCAAAGAGAGGTAAAGAACTTCCAAAAATATTAGTAGCATTTATGCTTTGAGGGAAAAATAGTTATGTTGTCTACTTATATAAATTTAAGTGTGAATAGTAGAACCTTCATTAAAGTTTTATATGATCACTTTGGGGGAAACAATTTTGGAGCAAAAATCACACACACACACACACACACACACACACACACACACACACACACTTTGCTCCTTCTCTTAAGGCTGCATAGGGCATACGTTGTTTTCAAGGAAGCCTCGGACTCCTACAGCTCCAGCTGTCATGTGTAATTAAACATTTGGCCTCCACAATTACTCTACAGTGTACATATGCCAGCATTTCAAGCCTGGAATATGCATTTCAAAGAAGAATAATTCCCTGGAAATCCTAAATTGACAGGAGCAAAGACAGCCCGAAGGAAAGTAGTCAGCGAAAACTGTAAGGTCGGGATCTGATGATTAAAAAAGAAACTTCAAGAAGAACTTCAACCCTTAACTAAACCAATGGGAAAAGCAACGACAGTTGGCAAGCAGATTTCTGCATAGGGATTCTGACTAGGAAACCTCTTGGGGTAATTTAATATTATCAGTGTGGTTCACCTTGCTATCGTATGCCTTACTATTAATATCATTTAAACAGATAGTTTTCTGAAAGCGCATTTGGCATCACTTATTTTTTCATGAATCTTTAAAATATTAAATTTGACGATTCATGTTGAGTCTGTAGTTCATTTATCAGAAAGCATTGCTCTGCAAGCCCCTCCCTCTGTTTGTTCCGCCTTAGTTCCTGTTCTACAGATGATTCTACTTAAGAGGAAATGGTGGTATCTCAGATGGGGGTGGAGTGGGGGTGGGGAATGGAGAATGCTGAGATGGCATTTTAACTATAAATCCCTGTTTGCAGTAATTTGTTTCAATTCTATTTCCAATTCCATGAAAGTAAGACCAGGCACTTAAGTTATCATTGAAATACAAATTTTATTTTTAATAGAGGAATTTGGAACAAACAATATACTGGCAAAGCTGTCATTTAGCTTTAGGCTGATTTATTGTATACACTCAATCATATATAATTTACATTCAATACATGAAAATACTGTTATTTTCAGAGAGCTGAGTTAGGAAATTTCAAAAATAACTCCAAGAATCTCACTCCAACTTTTTCCTCCTCTCCCAGAGGCTTATGGGAGTGAGCACACGGTAGTTCAGGGAGTGGACAAGCTCCTCCATCCTCTAACTGTTCTCTGTAGCCTGTCGGAGCCTGCCCTATAAGTGGCCAAAAGAAAACAGGCAACTGACTTACTATGAATAAGAATAGATGCATTGAATTCCCCCCTCCACTTGGAATTTTTCTTCTAGAAGAGCTATAAAAGCATTTGAAAACCCAAATGTATGAATGATGATGCTGCTTATGTGTAAATGAAGACAAAATCTGGCCAGAACTAGATGTACGATGCTGATGTGATGTGTTAAGTGTTGGGATGCTAAGGCCAGGTGAGCGGTTCAAACTCATCAGCTACTCTGCAGGAGCAAGATGAGCAGGGCTCTGTGGTCCTATAAAGAAATAGAACCTCAGTAAACCCATTGGGATAGTCCTGCTCTGTCCGTTAGGGTCTCTATGAGTTGGAATCAGCTTGATGGCCATGACAGTGAACTTGTCGCTGTAATTGTAGCAGCATAGAACAAATTATTTTGTTTTTCTTTATATATGTTTTTTTATTTTTATAGATAAACAACTATAGAACTAATAAATAAAAGAAAGCCCCCCACTGCTCCCGAGAGGAATTGAACACACTTCATCCCATTATTTAGAAGGAAATGACCGATGACTGTCACAAATATGTTTCAACATTGAGAGATCTTTGTTAGACTGAAAAAATACTTACAGTGCATATAGATAATTCCCCAAATCTGCACGTAGGCTAAAGGAGAATAAGCAGAAGAAACATCTACATTTCCTGCTCTTGGTGAATCATTACAAATTTATCTAGAATTTAATTTTATCTATATCAATATAATAGTGAAATGCTAATTTAATATTAATGTAACATGTTAAGCACAGGCAGGAAAACACATTCCAGGAGCTGAGTATAAGCGATTTTGAATTGCTCTAATTCAAAGTTCTATATATGAATGATAAAGCAAAGAATAATATGGGGATAAATAACATTCTTAATTCACTGATGAAATTTTTATCTCATTAAACAAAACTAAAAGTCCTATTCCTACATTATCCCAGGATCCAGGACATAGGTAAGAACCATAAGCTATTTTAAATAAACTGTTTTCTTCATTGCATATGAAAGAAAGTACTCTGATGGCTCCACAGATCCACCTTGAAGATCCTTTAGATGCTACAACTGATAAATTTGTGGAAATATCTATTACAATCCACCCCTCCACTTTCCATTCAACTAACGAAAAGCACAATGCAATCCAGATGTTTGATCAATGTTCACTTCATTTGCATGTTACTTGCTATGTCTGAATGTTTATTTTTTTAAAATAGGTCCTTAAAATAGTCAGCAAAAAGTGACATGATTATATAACCGAATCTTTTCTTTAGAAATTTTTTTGATCAATAAAATCTTATAAAAATTATTTTGGAGCAGATTTGAACAACTCAGAATACTCTATTAAAAATCACAAAAATATTTTTATATGAACTTTAGTCCATAAGTTCAGTATTTGTAAAGAAATTGATAATAAAAGAAAAGAGATTCAGGAAAAAACTGGATATTATTATTTATGTATTTGATATAGTTGGTAGCACAGATATACAACTTGGTTGGTATAAGAATGTAACAGACTGAAGTTCAGTAATGTTAAATGTAACAGGTAAATATATTTTTTCTCTTACTTAAAAAAAAAACTTATGGCAAATGAAATGATACAATGGAAGAGTTCAGAGATAGTGTCGGGATTCCAATGTATGCTCTTGTATATTCTAGCTTTGTGGGAGAGGGAAAGGATCATAATAATGTATTTATAAGTTTTTAATGAGGATTAAAGGAGGAGAGTTTATAAGACATAATAGTATCCCCATGTTAGGCAAATAGGTAGAAATGCCTTGGAAACAAAGATCTATGGGGCAAATTTTGACCAAAGTTAGCAGAGGAAAAAGTGAAAAGAAAAAAATAATGTACCCTACACACATTTCCAAAAAAACATGGTGATTAAACATGGGCAAATTAAAACACACATATGATCTGTGTGGAAAAACAACAATCTATGAAGGTATACAAGTGGCCATCTATCTGAGAAGCCACAAAACCCACATGGAAGAAGCACACCAGCCTCTGTGATAATGAGGTGTCAAAGGGATAGGGATCAAAGAACAAAAAAAATCAAATCATTGTGAAGGAGGGGGAGTTCAGATTGGGGACACAAGACCCATCTGTAGACAGCTGGAAATCCCCTTACAGAAGGGTCCGGGGGAGTAGACAAACCAGTCAGGGTACATTATAGTAATGATGAAACATACAACTTTCCTCTAGTTCCTAAAGGCTTCCTCCCCCATCCCCACTATCAACATCCCAATTTTACCTTACAAAACTGGCTAAAACAGAGGATGTACGCTGTTACAGACAGGAAGTGGAAGCATAGGGAATCCAGGGCAGATGATCCCTTCAGGACCAGTGCTGAGAGTGGCAATACCAGGGAGGGTGGAGAGAAAGTGGGGTGGAAAGGAGGAACTGATTACACATTACACGGATCTACGTAACCTCTTCCCTGGGGAAGGACAACAGAAAAGTGGGTGAAGGGAGACATCAGACCATGTAAAATATGACAAAATAATGATAATTTATAAATTATCAAGGATTCATGAGGAAGGAGGAGCAGGAGGGAGGGGAAAATGAGGAGCTGATATCAAGGGCTCAAGTAGAAAGCAAATGTTTTGAGAATGATGATGGCAACAAATGTACAAATGTTCTTGACACAATAGATGTATGTATGTATTGTGATAAGAATTGTACAATTTCCCAATAAAATAATTAAAAATAAAAAGAAAAACAACAAGCTAGATTTTCATTAATATCATTAGCTAACCTACAGAATTGTAAATAATAGAATCATTGCCATTGGGATTCCGGTACATACATAAATGGGTCTATTCAAAATCAAATGTGTTTAAATATTCCTTTGTGATCTGTGGATGGCTTAAGACAAATTCTATTAGTAATACTTTTGTTTTAATCTCTTTCAAGTGCTTTAAAAATGATTTTGTGGTCAGGGCTAATGTAATTTTTTTTAACCAAAATTGGAATAAACATCTGTCCAAATCATCAAGTTTGTAACAAAGTTACAATAATGCTGTATCACATTACAAAGCAGGTTTTAGATGCATCAATTGTTTCAATGAAGGTCAAACTCAAACCAAACTTTCTGCCATCAAGTAGATTCTGACTCACAGTGACCCTATGGGACAGGCTAGAACTTCCCTGTGAGTTTTTGAGAACGGTAGCTCTACAGGAGTAGAAAGCCCCATCTTTCTCCAGTTGAGTGCCTGGTGGTTTCAAACTACTTTCCTTTCATTTAGCAGTTACCAATGGGTAACCACTACACCACTAGGGTTTCCTCAAAAGACAACAGGAAGACATTAGAGATAAACTCAAGGCCAAGAGATCAGCTTAGTTCATGGTCATTGTATTTTGGGATTCAAAAATGATAATATTCAAAAAATAGCTCTAAGGACATAGGACAATCACAAGTACATATCATGAGAAAGTTTTTAAAATATTGAAAAGTGTCCCCGTGGAAAAAGGAGAGGAGCGTTGTGCAGAGGAATTCTTTTTTCCATCACAATAATGTAACCGTTGCTGCTTCGGGGCAGCAAGGCAAAGTCAACGTTCCCCCATTTCAGGAGGTAGCACATGAGCAAGAACCAAGGGTGGTTCTGAAGGAAGAAGTTCAAGCTGCACTGAAATCTTTAGTGAAAAGCAAGGCTCCAGGAATGGATGGAACACCCATTAAAATGGTTCAGTAAGCTGAAGCAGCACTGGGAGCACTCACCCATCTATGACTGGAAATTTGGAAGACAGCTACTTGACTGGCAGAGATCCATCTTCATGCCCATTTCAAAGAAAGATGACCCAACAGAATGATCAAACTACAGAAAAATATCCTTTCTATCTCATGCAAGGAAAATTTGGTGGAAGATCATCCAACAACAGTTACAACAGTTCATTGTCAGGTTGCTGCCATTCTGGGAAGATTCAGAAGAGAATATGAAACAAGGATGTCATTCTTGATGTCAGCTGGATCTTGATTGAAAGCAATGAATACCCCAAAGATGTTTACTTGTGTTTCATTGACTATGCAATGCTATTTGACTATGTGGACCATAATTAACTTTGGATAACCATGAGAAAAATCGGGATTAGAGAACACTTCATTGCGCTCCTGGAGAACCAATACATCGATCAAGAGGCCATTGAGTGAACAGAACAAGAGCATGCTGACTGCATGGTTTGACATCAGGAAGTTGTACAGACTGGGTTGTAATATCTCACCATACCATTGCAACCTGGATGCTGAGCAAAGAATCCGAAAGTTGATTATATGAAGAAGATTGTGGCATCGAGCTTGGAGGAAGGCTTATTAACAACCTATGATATGCAGATGACACACTTTTCTTCTTTCTTCTGCTGCACAATGTTTCTTGAAAGTACTGAAAAACAAGGGTGCCTCTTTGAGCACTAAGTTGTGTCTGACCCAGACATGGTATTCTCCAATACATCGGCCACTGAATGTGGAAGACTCTAGAAGAATCGAGCGTTTGACGTGTGGTGCTGGTGAACAATGAGGAAAGTACTGGGAAGAGTTAGAGACAAAGTGATCTGTATTGGATACAGCATTCCCAGCGTGTTCCTTAGAGGCGAGGATAGCAAACCCTGGTCTTACATGCTTTTGACATGTTGTCAGGAGAGAACAGGCCCTGGAGAAGGACATCGTGTTGGGAAAGTGGAGGTGCAGCAGGAAAGAAGAAGACCCTGGACAAGATGGACTGGCACAGTGGCTCGGGCACAGGAACAATTGCGAACATGCTGCAGGACCTCGCAATGTTCCCTTCTGCTGCACAGAGGGTCCCTCGGGGTCGGAGCGACGCCATGGCACCCAACAACAACATGCAGAGGCTGTCCTAGGAGAGTTTCTTGGGGCAATATTACACCATAAACCCTAACTCCTTGATCTTGCCTCTATTACCTCCTTTTTTTCCCCAAAACATCAAGAACATGAAAAAAGAAAACCAATGTGAATTCCTCGGGTATGTCAAAACTACTGCTTGATGACATGAAAGGGCTCAGAGTTCCAAAAGGAAAGGTAAAAGAGATGGAAACATTGCCTTCAGAAGTACAGACCTAAATGGAGGATATGTCGGGGGGAAACGTCGCATTTGAATGTTTTTAAACAAGCAATAGTATGTACTCAGAAAAGTCCAAGTTTACAGATCACATGGGGACTGCTGCAACTTGGGTAATGATGGTCCTTAGTCAGGCTGTAGGCCTGGCTCAATTAACAGCCACCCAATAGACAGAGGTAGGAGAACAATAACATCAGGGACCAGTTAATTACTTAGTGTCAAAAGGGAAGAAGTTCAGCCAGGACCAAGTTCAGAAAGGTTAGGAAAGGAAGTGGAATCAAAACAGGAAGCACAAGGAAGTAGAATAAGTGATGTTACATTTAGGAGATTGCAAAGAATGAAATGAAATGTGTATGATGTGTTTAATATAAAACCGATGACATCCTCTGTAAACCTTTACCCAATTTACGGTACAATTTTTATTAAATAAATAAAGGAAATGGCACAAGGACATATAATATGTGTGGAATGCATTTTAAAAAGAGCCAGGTGAATTTTGAGAATGACGAGGGCAACGAATGTATAAGGGTGCTTTACTCAATTGATGCATGAATGGTTTGCGATAAGAGTTATATGAGCCCCAATAAAATGATTTATTTTAAAAAGTGGGGCAAAAAGAGCCTGGAGAGAAAAGTACATATTAATTTTTATAACAATATTTTTTTCAGTGTCTCAAAGTAATGATCATAATGTTCAATGTATGTTGCTGATTGATGCCACAGTGACAGTTCTGACCTCTAGGACCCTGTAGATTATGGCTCACTGCCTCATGACTGTGTCGACTGCCATCTGTATAGAAGGAGATGCCCCAGTCTTCACGCCTGAGTAACTGGCATGGTTCAAGCTGCTGACCTTTCCGTTAGAAAGCCAAGCGTTACAACCGCTTTTCAAGCAGGTCTCTCAATAGATAGATGGATAGACAGATTTTGTTGTGAGTTAGGAGCTCTCAAGTCTGTTGTGACTCATAGGGACTCTTTGTACAACACAACCAAACACCACCTGGTCTCGAGTCACGCTCACAATTGTTCTCCTATGTGATCCCGTTGTTGCAGCCACGGTGCCAATCCATCTTCCTCTTTTTCACTGCCCATCTACCTTTCCAAGCATGATTTCCTTTCCGGAGCACTGGTCTCTCCTGACAACATGTGCAAAGCACTTGTGACACAGTCTCGTCACCCTCACTTCTAAGGAGCATTCTGGCTGTACGCCTTCACGGACACATCTGTTGTTATTTTTGTCAGCCCACGGTACTCACAATATTCTTCACTAGCACCCCAATGCAGATGCAGCAGTTCATCTTCTGCCTTCCTTATTCAGTGTCCAAAGTTCGCATACCTATTAGCTCATTGAAAATATCATGGGTTGGGCCATGTACAACTTAGTCCTAAAAGTAACCCCTTTGCTTTTAAAAACTTTAAAGAGTTCTTGTTCAGTAGATTTACCTAATGCAAAGTGCTACTTGATTTCTTGACTGCTGTTTTCATGAGCAGTGAGCGTAGATCCAAACAAGGGAAAATCCTTGACAACTTCAGTCTTTTCTCCATTTATCACGCTGTTACTTATTGTCCCAAGCATGAGGATCTAGGTCTTCTTTACATTGAGTTGTAATCCATACTGAGGCTATAATTCTTGATTTTCATCAGCCAGTGTTTCAAGGCCTCCTCCCTTTCAGCAAACAAGTTTATGCCATCTGCATATACAAGGTTGTTAGCCCTCCTGCAATCCTGATAGAGAATTATTATTCATATCCAACTTCTCTGATAATTTGCTCAGCATACATTTTGAATAAGTAAGATGAGAGGACACAATCCTGTTGCACATATTTCTTGATTTTAAACAATGCAAGATTCCCTTGTTCTGTGCATACTACTGTGTCTAGATCCGTGTACTGGTTCAAATGAGCACAATTAGGTATTGTGGAATTCTCTTTCTTCTAAAGGCTATCAGAGGTTTGTTTTGATCCACACAATCAAATGCCTCTGCATAGTCAATTAAGCATAAGTAAACATCTTTCTAATCTCTGCTTTCAGCCAAGATCCAGCTGACATCAGCAATGATCTCCCATGCCCTATGGCCTCTTCTGAATCTGGCCCAAACCTCTGGCAGCACTCTGGTCTTCATGGATGTGATAGTAATGTAAATGTTCTGTGATTTGAGAATTCTTTGGGGTCACCTTTCTACGGAATGGGTACAATTATGGATTTTTTCCAGTCAGTGGCTAGGTAGCTGCCTTCCAAACTTCCTGGCAAAACGTGAGTGCTCCTAGTGTCTCATCAGCTTGCTGAAGCATTTCTATAGGTATTTCATCATTTCCTAGAGCCTTGTTTTGGGTAAAGCCTTTAGCACAGCTTGGTCTTTCTTCAGAACAATTGGTTCTTGATCTCATGGTACCTTTTGAAAAAGTTGGATATCCACTACGTTTCTGGGTACAGCGAGGGTATTCCTTCTAACTTCTTTGGATGCTTCCTGTATCACTTATTATTTGATCCAGAGACTCTTTCAATGTTGCAACTTGAGGCTTGATTGTTTTTCTTTAGTGCTTTCAGTTTAAGATATGCGGAGCACGTTTTTATTTCTGGTTTTCTAACTCTTGGTCTTTGCACATTTCACTATAATATTTTGTCTTCCCAAGATACTCTTTGAAATTTTATGCTCAACTCTTTGGTTTGATCATTTTTTCATTTGCCTTTGTTATGGCAAGTTTCAATATTTTCTGATATCCATTTTGATCTTGTCTTTCTTTCTTGTGTTTTTAATGACCTTTTGCTATCTGTTTGATCTTCATGATATCTCCCATAGGTCACAAGGTCTTCTGTCATTAGAGTTCAATGCATCAAATATGTTCCTGAGATATTCCAGACATCCAGATGGCTCTTGTGGATGTATTTTCCTTTCTCAGGATTCATCCTGAACTTCCACATTTACCTCTGGCCTGGTTTTAGGTGACGATATTAAGGCTTTCATTCAGGTCTTCCGCAGATTTATTCAATTTCATTTCTGTAGATTCTATCCTGAGAAGCCCTCATGTAGAGTCACCTTTTGTATTGTTAAAAGAGTTATTTGCAATAAGCCACTGGCCTTATAAAATTCTGTCATATGATGACCAGCTCATTTCTATCACCAGGGCCATATTTTCTAACTCCAGTTACTTACTCTTTCCCCCTACTTTTACATTCCAATGTCCAATAATTATCAATGCTATTTGATTGCATGTTTGATCATTATCAGATGGAGGAAATTGGTAAAATTCTTCAATTTCTGGATCACTAGTTTTAGTGGTAGGTACAAAAACCTGAATACTAGTTGTATTGACTGAATTTCCTAGAATGCAGATAAATAAAATCTTATGCTGGGTAGCATGGTGTTTCAAGATAGGTCTTGAAGTATCTTTGGTGATGCTGCATGAGATGGCATTGCTCTTCATTGTGCCATTCTCAGCAGAGTAAGTGCTATGGTTTCTCTGATTCAGAATGGCCACTGCTAGTCCATTCTGGTTACTAACAACTACGATGGCAATCTTTATGAGTGCCATTTCACATTTCAGGGCTCCATATTTTCCTAGATTCCTACTTCATACATTCCAAATTCCAATTATTATTAGATTTCTGTTTCTTCTCAATTTGATTTGTGTCCCATCAGCAAATGATGTTCCTGAAGGTTTACTCCATCTGTGTTATTATGCTCAACTCGACTTTGAGAAAGCAGCTCTTCCTCAGTCAGATTTTGAGCACCTTTCAACCTTAGGGCCCATCTTCAAGCACCACATATGATGACATTCTCCTGATATTTATGATGTTTTCAATATCTGACAATGGACGACTGCTATTCATGAGGTTTTCAGTAGTTAATTCATTTGAAATCAACAATCTATTTCTTTCTGTAGCCTGTTCTTAGTCTGAAAGCTTTACTTTGGGTGACCCTGCAGGCATTTGAAATTCCAATGACATAGCTTCTGCAATCACAGCAACATACAAGCTACTACGTTAGGGCAAACGATAAGGTAGATAGATGATAGAAAGGTAGGTAAATAGATATATAGATATATTAATGGGTATATAGCTATGCAATTATGAAAATGCATTCATCTGAAATAAGCTGGATGAACAGCCTGGAGGTGAAAACAAAGGGATCGATGCTCTGGGGGTACATGGGAGAGGGAGAGGTGGGGGAAAGGAGGTGGTGTTGACCAATCTAGGGTCAAAGGAGCAACAAGTGATCCAAAATTAGTGACAAGGAGGATGTGAGAGGCCTGGTAGGGATTCACCAAGGGTGATGTAACCGAGAGAAATTACAGAAACTCAAAATAAGGCTGCCCATGATTGTGGGACAAGAGGAAAGTAAAAGAAAATACAGGAAAGAACTATGAAGCAAAGCATGTTTATAGAGGTCTAAATACAGGCATGTACATATGTAAATATATTTATATAGGATGTTGGGGAAATAGCTCTATGTGCATATATGTATAGGTTTAGTATTAAGGCAGCAGATGGACATTGGACCTCCACTCAAGCACTTACTCAATGCAAGAACACTGTTCTATTAAATTGGAATTCCATGATGCACACCTTCCTGACACAATCACTGAAAACAAATGTGTGCATAAGCAAATGTGGTGAAGAAAGCTGATGGTGCGCAGCTATCAGAAGATATAGCGTCTGGAGTCTTAAAGGCTTGCAGGTAAGCAAACAGCCATCTAGCTGAAAAGCAACCAAGCCCACATGGAAGAAGCACACCAGCCTGTGTGACCATGAGGTGTCCAAGGGATCAGTTATCAGGCATCAAAGAACAAAAAAATCATATCAGTGGATGCCCACCTTCCCGATATGATCACTGAAGACAAATGTGTGCATAAACAAATGTGGTGAAGAAAACTGGTGGTGCCCGGCTATATTGTCTGGGGTCTTAAAGATATATTGTCTGGGGTCTTAAAGGCTTGAAGATAAACAAGCGGCCATCTAGCTCAGAAGCAACAAAGCCCACATGGAAGAAGCTCACCAGCCTGTGTGATCATGAGGTGCCGAAGGGATCAGTTAACAGGCATCAAAGAATAAAAAGTCATATAATTGTAAATGAGGATGAGTGCAGAGTGGAGAACCAAAGCCCATCTGTAAACAATTGGACACCCCCTTACAGAAGGGTCGTGGGAGGAGATGAACCAATCAGGGTGTAGGGAAGCAATGAAGAAACATACAACTTTCCTCTAGTTCTTAAATACTTCCTCTCCCCACTATCATGATCCCAATTTTACCTTACAAATCTGACTAGGCCAGAAGATGTACGTTGGTACAGATAGGAACTGGAAACACAGGGACTCCAGGACAGGTGATCCCTTCAGGACCAGTGGAGACAGTGGCAATACCGGTAGGGTGGAGGGAAGGTGTAATAGAAAGGGGAAACCGATTACACGGGTCTACATATAACTTCTTCCCTGGGGGACGGACAACAGAAAAGTGGGTGAAGGGAGACGTCGGACAGTATACGATAAAACAAAATAATAATTTATAAATTATCAAGGGTTCATGAGGGAGGGGGAAAGAGGGAGGGAGGGGGGAAATGAGGAGCTGATATCAAGGGCTCAAGTAGAAAGTAAATTTTTGAGAATGATGATGGCAAAAAGTGTATAAATCTGCTTGATACAATGTATGTATGTACGGATTGTGATAAGAATTGTATGAGCTCCCAATAAAATGATTAAAAAAAGAATCGCATTAATCTGTAAGTTAAAATAAGTGATTATTTCCTTTAAGCAAATTCTTCCAATATAAAATAAAAATAAACTTCTAGAATGCAGAAGTCCAGTGTGCTACCCATTGCATAACAGAGATTGATTGAATTAAGGAACTGTTAAGTAGGAAAATACTGTACCATCATGTACATAAAATAAATTTTCACTAAACTAAAAAAATTGATTAACTTATTTTGGGGGGGGCATATTTGAGGATCTAAATGAACTGCAATGAAATAAACAGTGTGAAAGTGTTATGGTTACTTCAGGAATAGTTTCATCTATAACAACTTAATAGGTAACTTTGAGTATTAAATATTATTGAAACTCGTTCCTATGAAATTAAGATTAAATATATTTCCATTTGCTAACTTACACATTTACCCTGATACCAGTCACACCATGTAAATCTCTCTCTCCCCGCAAGGTTTAATAATTCATTGCAATTTTCACAGAAGTCATGTAAATACCATTTGTGTGATAACTTTAATACAACAGACAAACAGGTAAAAGTATAAATAGGAAAAAATGCTAAGGTCAAAGTTTATGAGGATTCTTATTATACACTGTTTTTGGCTCAGAGTACCCACTTTCATCTTAAAGGGCCCAAGATTGCCCATTCTGAAAACAGATGCTCCCCTCATATCACTAGGCAGGAATCCACTAGCTCAGATGTCCACAGGCTCACCCAGATTCACATGGTTACATTAGGTATTGGTGGATGCATTGTGGCTTTTGCTGTTGATCTCTTCTCTCCAATGCCCTCTCCCTCCCTTATTAAAGCCCCACCCCTCTCCCAGGACTAACTCATTCAGTTATGAAACAGGTGTCCTGGGTCAGCTCTAGATTGGTTCCAGCTCTCAACCAGCCTTATGACAGTTCTTAGACCCAAACTTCTCTGAGTGCAGCCACTTTCTCCAGGGGCCAAATGTCTGCAGGTGGCCTCTCCTCAGAGCAACCAAACCCGGTGACGCCTCTCCATTGAATTGAAAAGCAACTCATTGTTCAATAACCTATAAAAATAAATCAACTCAAACTGGCGGGGAAAATCAACCAATCAAAACCATCTACTGTCAAATCAATTTCAACTTATAATATTCAGGCTATCAAATATCCAGGGAAGACTACATAAATCCTTTAATTATTTACAGTTTGTCCAGAAAATAGCCAACTGAGAAATCTTTATCCTAGTTTTTTATGCTTTCTGGGGTTTTTTTTCTCCATACACTTGTGTAAAAGAGCCATAGGTGATAACCCACTGTACTACACGTAGATTTTGGATATTTTTATACCTGGAAGCAAGATAAAGGATGTATATCTTATAAAATGGGTACTGCTGATAAAGAAATAAAACTTGTTCATATGTATTGGAAGAAATGTTTTCTGAATTCTCAATAGGAAATATGCTTTATTAGTTTTGCGTTGTTTTCTTAAGTGGTAAAAAGTTAGCAAAGTATATTCTTGGAAGTAACTTGATTTAAAAAACTATGAACAACTTAACCAAAATACATCAAAAATATAATTTTAATTGAATCTTATCCACAAAAAAACTTAAATTTCTGTAGATAGTTCAGTGTCAACAGCACCCAGAGAAAAAAATGTCTTGAGAATTTTATGATAAAATGATTTGCTTTCATTTCAAAAGCTCTGTATTTCTCAATCCTAAATAATAATGTTTTCTTGGTGAAATTATCATATGGGGATAAAATGAAGCAGCTAAAGTGATGAAATAAAACAGAGAATTCCAAAACAGAGGCTATGTCTGACATGAGCAGGGGCCCCAGGAGCTCCGTGGATTCCAGCGGGAGCTGCTCGCGGTAAGCTCGGCCATGGATGAGGCCCTCTGTTCAGGCCACACTCACAGCCTCAGAACACCACAGGGACAGTTTTATGCTGTCCATAGAGTCACTAAGGGTCAGAATTAATTCACTGGCTTTCAAATACCATTGAGTCACTGCTGGCTCATAGCAACTCCCTGTGGGTTTCTGAGACTGCCACTGTTTGGGGAAGTGGAAAACCCAAGTTTCCTCCTGCAGAGTTGTTGGTGGTTTCAAACTGCCCACCATGCGGATTGCAGCCCAACTAAAAGTGTGGCATAGGGTAAAAGCGTGGTGCTGGCTGTAAAACTGTTTGGCAAAACCTCAAAAAAGATAAGTGTTGAGCAATAGCAAAAGTTCTTTGAAGAGATTAAGGAAGTGCCTTATCCATAAATCTCATTGCTATCAGAGAGACTCTATTAATTGCAACCCCATATGACAGAGTAGAATTGCTCCTTGTGGGTTACCGAGATTATAAATCTTTACGGGAGTCTCATCATTCCCCCGAAGAGCAGCTTGTGGTCCTGAACAGCTGATTTTGTGGTTAGCATCTGTGTTGGTCTGGGTAGACTAGAGAAACAAATCCATGGACACAGATGTGTATTAGAAAGAGTTTTAGATATAAGAGGAACTGAACATTGAGAAAACCATTGCAGTCCAGTTCAGATCAAGTCCGTAAGTTCAACATTAGTCCATATGTCTGATACCAATCTATAAAGTCCTCTTCACACTCATGAAACACATGCAAGATGCCAAATGTAGGAGATCACAGGTCAGTGGATAGAAAGACTTTGGGTCCACTGGTGTTGTAAGCATCTCAGCGCTGGCAGGGGTCTCTCTGTGGCTTCTTCGGCTTCAGAAGTCTGGTTGCATCCAGGTGGCTTGTCTTCTGCAATGTCTCCCGGGGAGTGGTAGAGAGAGAGAAGTGTCATCCACCTCCAAGGAGGAAGTACCAGATTTCCCAGAATTCTCAGGAGAAGACCATGCCCACACAGAAGTCTCATTGGCTATCTCCAGGTTGACAGCCTAGACACCACCCCTACTCTCTTGATCCTTAAATTCACACCAGATTAGGTGACTAACACAACATCCTAATTCATAACCCATTGGTTTGTAGTGCCTCAACTTTTTTTCTATCAAACCAAGAAACTAGGAAGCTTAGGGTACTTTCAACCATTTCAGCAGAAACCATTTTATTGAAAAATTATAATCCTAAAAATATTTATGGACACAGGTTCTGGTTAATGAAGGGAGTCCCTATTAAATTCACATGAGGCCCACAAGGTTCTTTTATTTTCAGTTGACTTTATACCAGCAGCAACGTTCCAGGTTGGACTTAAAGAGACACAGGGAGGGCAGTGCTCCTGGTAAAATACTCAGCCACAAACATTGGCTGAAGACTGCTTCCATTTCATTTTCTAATTTTGGAATGTCTATAATTGGTATCCTAAGTCAAAGTCAGGTACTATCAGATACCGAGGTGGTAAATGAAATTGTTTCATTTGAGACATTCATTTCATTCCTTGTCAGGCACTGAAGGCATAAAGAGTGGAATTAGCACATTGTTTGAGATAGTGCCAGGGGACGGGCCACTCAGGGATAAGGACACTTGCATTGTGCCTGAGGAGGAACTGATTTCTCAGAGTGGACTTGACCATGGTGACGTGAGGCTGGTCAAGCTTGTGTGAGTGGAGCCTTCAGGACCTTCATTTGCTGATAAAATCAACTCAAGGCAAGGAGAAACAACTACCAAAAAATGGTTTTGGTGTTTTTTATTTTTTTTGGGGGGGGGGTTGATATATGAAACCAGGATTGACAAACCTTTAGGAATAGCAAGTAGAATAGGGTTGCAAGGAGTGGGGGGTACAGTGGTGGTGGGGAGGTGATGTTAAAGGGAGACAATGTCAGGAAGGAAAAGAGTATTTGGAAAGTGATTGTAGTAGCAATTGTACAATACTTCTTGATGTGATTGAAGTATGGAATTATATGATATGTGTATGAACAACAAAAATAATAATTTTTAAAAGAAACTTTTAAAATTCTGCTAATGATCAGAACCTGGAATGTATGGAAATGAATATAGGAAAATTGGAAGATCTGAAAAAATGATATGGAACACATAAAGATTGATATCTTAAGTATAAGTGAACTGAAATGGATTGGTTTGGGCCATTTTGAACAGAAACTCATATGATTTATTATATTGGGAATAACAGAGTCAAGAATAATGGTGTACCATTCATGGTCAAAAAAAACATTGCAAAATCCATCATAATGCACAATGGTATATGTTTCCATTCTCTACCTACCAAACTACCTTCAAAGAAGCACAATCAATGCAATGATTATTCAAATTTATCTGTAAACCACAAAAGCTAGTGAAGAAGAAATTGACAAATTCTACCAATGACTTTACTCAGAAATTTATCAAACATGCAATCAAGATTCATGATAATATTGGCAATTGGAAATAAAATAATGTAAACAAAGATTAAGTAACCATAGTTGTAAATATGGTCGTGGTGATAGAAATGAAGCTGAAGATGGCATGACAAAATTTTGCAAAACTAGTAACATATTCATAGCAATTGCCTTTTTTCAATAAAACAAAATGGAACTTTATGGAATACACAGAAATAAAATTGATGACATCTGTGGAAAAAGACTAGTGGGCCTGAAGTTTAACCAGATCAAGGACTCACTTTAGAGCAGATGCCCAATTGCTCATATATAAAACCGAAGGAAATTGAAGCAAATCCAAGAGAGCCAAAATATAATTTTGTGTCTATCCCATCTGAATTTGAAAAGATCTCAAGAAGGAATTTTACAGATTGAGCACCAATGATAGAAGATCTGCTGAGAACACCAAAACCATCGTTCATGAAGAAAGCAACATTGAAAGGCCACTAAAACACAAGAAAGAAAGAAAAGGTCAAAGTGATGTCAGGAGAGTCTCTGAAATTCGCTCTTAATCACAGAGTGGCTAAAGCAAGTGGAAGAAAGGATGAAGAGTTGAATGGAAAATTTCAAAGGGCAGCTCAAGAAGACAAAGTCTAATATTATGATGAAATGTGCAAAGACCTAGAATCAGAACACCAACATGGAAGAACACTATAAGCACATGTAATCTGAAAGAACTCAAGAAAAAAATTCGAGATATGACTTATAATATTGAAAGGTTCTAGGGGCAAAATATTGAATGATGCAGGAAGCATTAAGAGAGGATGGAAAGAATGCACAGAGTTGCTGTACCCTAAAGAACTAGTTGATAGTCTGCCATTCCGAAGGTAGCACATGGGCAAGAAGTTCAAGCAGTCCTGAAGGCATTAGTGAAAGGCACGGCTCCAGGAATTAACTGAATACCAATTGAAATATTTCAGCAAGCTGCTGGAAGCCTGGAAGCACTCACTCACCTATGCCAGGAGATTTGGAGGACAGTTGCTTGGCCAACTGACTAGAAGAGTCAGGGTTGATTTGTTTTTTGTTTTTGTTATTTGTGCCCTTTCCAAAGAAAGGGGACCCAACAGAATGCTCAAACTACAGAACAACATAATTGATATCGCACACAAGTAATGCTCTGTTCCACATAAGCCAACGAAGATTTCAGGAGTACATTGACAGCACAATACCAGAAGCTCAGCCCACATTCAGAAGAGGCTGTGGAACAAAGGCTATCATAGATGATATCAGATGAAGCTTGGCTCAAAGCAGAGAATACCAGGAAGAAGTTTCTTTGTGTTTGACTATGCAAAGGCATTCAAACGTGTGGATCATAGCATACTATGGATAATCTTGAAAAGAATAGGACATCCAGATCACTTCCTTGCTCTCACGAGGAAATTGTACGTGGATGAAGAGGGAGTTGTGTAAAAAACAGGGGGAGATTGCATGGCTTAAAATTGGGAAAGGTATGGATCAGAGATGTATCCTCTCCTATTTGTTCAATCTGTATGCTGAGAAAATCATCACAGAAGCTGGTTTAAATGGAGTAGAATATGGCATCAAGATTGTAGGAAGACTTATTGATGACTTGAGATAAGCAGATAACACAACCTTGCTTACTGAAAATGAAGAGGAATCAAAGCACTTGTTGATAAAGATACAAGATTGCAGCCCTCAGTATGGATCACAAGTCAATATGAAGAATACCAAAATCCTCACAACTGGACCAATAGATAACACCATGATAAATGGAGAAAAGGGTTGAAGTTGTCAAAGATTTTGTCTTGCTTGGATCCACAGTCAATGCTCATGGAAGCAACAGTCAAGTGATCAAAAGAGGTGTTGTATTAGGTAAAACTGCTGCACAGGACCCTTTTAGAATATTGAAAATTTAAGATGTTACTTTGAGGACTAAGGTAGGCCTGGCCCAAGCCATTTTGATATTTTCCATTGCCTCATATGCATGTGAAAACTGGACATTGAATATAGAAGACCAAAGAAGAACTGATGCATTTGAATTTTGGAGCTGAGAAGAATATTGAAAGTACCATGGACTGCGAAAATGACAGCTGATCTTTCTTGGAAGAAATAAGGACCAAAGTGCCTGCACAGGGACGTCATCATCCATACTTTGGACATATTGTCAGGAGAGACCAGTCCCTGGGAAGAACATCATGCTTGGTAAATATGAAGGGCAGCAAAAAGGAGGACGGCCTAAAATGAGAAGTATTGACACCATGGTTGCAGTACTGGGCTCAGGCATGGAAACAATGGTAAGGATGGCGCAGCCCCGTGCAGTGCTTAGCTCTGGTGTGCACAGGATTGCTAAGGGATGGAATTGGCTAGATGACATCTAACAACAACATGTCAAACTATCTGCAAGAAATACATATTAGGCACAGGCAACTTGTTTCTTTATTTTCAAAGATTCCTGGAAGAAAAGGAATTGTGTACTCAGAGCTGATTTAAATGATTTGACTTGGATCTGAACAAATCGGTGTTGGAAGGAATTGTGGTTAGAGTGCTCCTTAGGCAAGGCTAGGGAAGATGGCGAGTCTTCGTCTTACGGATTCTGTAAATGTTGTCAGGAGAGACCAATCCCCGGACAAGGACATCATGTTTGGTAAAGGGGCAGTACAAAAAACAGTAAAGCCCTCAACAAGATGGGCTGACACAGTAAATACAATGAGGTTCTCACTATAAACACGATTGAGAATACCACAGGGCCAGGTCAAGGGTCAATATGGATTGGAACCTACTTGATGGCATCCAACACCTAGAGCCTATCATTTACCGATTTAGATAATCATGTTCATCATTTTCAGATCATTAAACTTAAGATTTGGGGTTTTGAGTTGATTGTGTAATTAATAAGAACTTTGGTCTTCCTGATGTGGAACAAATGTAACCTGCGCCTTGTCAATTCATAACTCTTTAGTATCAAGCAGGCAGACAGTAGGCATAACAGTGCCGAGTTAGTCCATAAGTTATGTTATATGGAAATAGGTTGGGCAGAATTGATTAAGGTTAATGATTTAATGATCAATGTTCAGAGAGAAGGAGGAGCCGGGAAGATTCAGAGAAGGAGAGTGACTGGGCCCATTGTGGCTGGAGGCCACATGACAAGTACAGAAAGGACTGTGATCAGCCCACACTGAAACAGAGTAAAGAAAAGCCACCTTTTCATGGTATGTAAATAAACAGAACCTCAGTCCTTTAATCAACAATATCTGAATTTAGCCATGAGCATAAATGGCCTTGGAAGCAGATTTTTCCAAACCTTCCAGTGAGAAATAAGCCCGTTGATACCTGGATTTCAGTCTTGTGAGATCATAGGATCGGGGCCCAGTCAAGCTCACCGAGAGCTCTTTTCTACAGAAAATGTGATCGAATAAGTAGGTCTTGTTTTAAGTCACTAATTTTGTGGTAAGTTATTATAGTAGCTAAAAAAATACCACGTAGAGTGACATAGAAGAAAAATGTCTCATGGAACATACTGCAAAAACAGCCATTCATTTCTGTCAAGCATATAAATATAAGATTAAAAAATGACCCAGGAATATTTTAAACACTTTAATCAAATAATCAAGAAATTTAACAAAACCTAAGTAGTCACTTTGTTTTGTGGACAAAACCAAAGCAAGCCAAACAAAAACAAAACAAAATCAACCATTGACCTTGTTAAGTAATTACAAATAACAATGTTAAGCGCTTTATCACATTCGGTAATATAAAAGCTCCAGGGACAGCCACTGCTCAGATGACTCCCAATGGTCTCCACCTCCTGATATTCACACCCTTTGTAGTTTCCTGCCACAGGGTACAGGGATTGTACTGTGTGACCATTAAATAGAGTAGAAGTGATGAGATTCTAAAATATACTGTAAGATATTTTAATACTTTTCTCTCCTGAATTATTTGTCCTGTTAAGAAAAATCTATTTGTTATATTGCAAAAAATCCATATGGAGGACAATTGAAGAACTGAGTTCCCTGATCATTCCTATACTGGCACGTGGAGTAGAGTCTCCCTTTCATCGACCCTCAGATGATGGTGGTCCTGCTCAGTTTGACATCTTGTTTAGGACCTGATGAAAGCCTGGGGATTAGAATGATTAACTCTATGGCTGTCAGGTACCATACAATCCATTCCAACTCATAGCCTGCTATGTGTACCAGGAAGAAACACTGCCCTGTCCTCTTGGGTTGCTATAGGTTAGATTTCTGTCTAGGGCTGGAATTGACTTAATGTCATTGGGTTTGGTTTTTGATCTTGCTATCATTTATTTATACTAATCAATGTCAGCTTAAACACACACACACACAACATACAACACCCACACTTAAAAAGAGGATTTTCATAAAATAGAGGAAGAAAGCCCAAGAGAGATGCAGGGGTAGACCTTTTAACAGAGAGAAAGAGAAAGAGAGAGACAGAGAGAGAGAGAGAGAGAATGGGAATGGCAATTTTTGGAATTTTGGGGTGGTGAGCCTCCATGTTGTTACCACTTGGCATTTCTTGATTAAAATAATCACTTCAAATTGCACCTGGGGGATGCACTTTGCAGGTTTGCCTAATGGAATAACAATGAGGTCAAAGTTATATTGAGTCATTACTGACTCTCAGTCAAGGGGGTGAGTTTCATAAGTTTCTCCTACCTGCTGCTGTAACAGGAACCTGCACATCAGGAGTTCTTTGGCGCGTTACCTCTTCGCTCTCTAAAGCAAAGCTTATCAAGGACGCCTGTGCCTGTAGCATCACTGACATCCCTGCCTCTCTCTCTCTCTCTCTCTCTCTCTCTCTCTCTCTCTCTCTCTCTCTCTCTCTCTCTCTCTCTCTCTCTCAATAGACCAGCAGCAGGAAAAGAAATGACTATGGCTCAGACTCATTAAACCTGATTGCCAAGGCACCTGCTAAGTAAGCGCTATCAATATCAATGACCTTTGATCAGAAGTCTGTGTTTCCTGTAACGCAGCTGTCAGCGCTCAACAGCTCTCTGGGCTGTAAATGATCACATGAGCAAAGAAAGACGGTTGTTCACTAATACTGATGTGTGATGAATTTTGGATACTGAAATATTCCAGCAGCACCAGATTCACCGGGAGCAAGGTCGGCCATGAGGCATTAGTAACAATGTGCTTCGGCTACAGCACACTCGTGACTGTTTCTGAGAAACAGTCGCTTCAGAGAGCAAGAAGTCCTGAAAACACGTTGTGGCAAGTGGGATTTATTCTTTAATCATTGTCTATTTCCTCTCTGCTCTATTATAGTTCCCCATCTATATGTTTCTGTATATAAATATTTTGCCAAGTAGGAGGAGGTTTCCGTGGCATAAATTTGCGCAGCTGTGCTCTTGGTGAAACGCTTTATATACAATAATGAGGACTCTCTCTTCAAAGTTTGGCTACTTGAATCAGACAAGCCATTAAACATTTCATTACTTAGTAGAACCTTTCATAAACCCTATAATATAAACAACTATACAATCACAAGCACAAACTAATTTCCTCTTATAATTAAATTCAAAAATGCAAATTACTTTACACAGATATCCATATAAGTGGGTATCAAGGGCTTTCTAATATATATGTATATACACACATATATGTATGTAAATTATGAAAGTATGATATTCAGTCAAATTTGGTGCCCTGGTTACTTGGCTGCACGGCATTCCTAAGAATGGAGGGGCTTAGCCAGGGAATTAATATAATTTTAAAATTAAAGTTTTATTACATTATTTGCTGAAATAATATAATTTAATAAACCCCCCTCTCTTAAATTGCCATTAAAAGAACAGTCAATTAATTATGTTTTAATTTTATGTAGAAAAACAATAATTTGGGGATAAGTAGTACAAGAGACACACATTAAATAGTACAAGAGACACATTTAAAAAGAAATGCTATTTATCTAAATTGTATATTTAACATACTATCTTATATTTTTATTTTCTGAACCTGGAAAATCTACAAGTTTACTTTTATTTCTAAAATATAGCTTGTTTTTTTATTAATGATCAGTTGCTATACCTATAAATTCCATGTATTGTTTAGCTCTTTTATTAGACTTTTATTGTCTCAATATTATTTCTCATGCATTAAAAATAATGGGCTAAGGTCTTCTTATCCCTATTTTGTCGTTGTCTCATATACTTTTTAGATTATTTAATATGCACCATGATAAAGCAATACAGGATTAGTGACAAAATGTATCTATTGTGTTAAAAACAAAACAAACTCACTGCCATCAAATCGATGCTGATTCAACGTGAGTCTACAAGACAGTACTGAATGTCCCCTGTGCGTCTCTGAACTAGAACTCCTTATGGGAGAAGGGGTCCAGGTTGTTCTCCCTCCGAGAGGCTGGTGGTTTCACAGTGCTGACCTTGAGGATCACAGCCCGGCATGTAAGCACTCTGCCACGAGGTTCTTTCAAACTGGTTCAAACTTAAAGTGACTAATTTTACAACCCGAACAAACCCTGCTCTGCCCTGTGTCATACTCACAGTCACAACCGTGGCTGAGTTTGAGCTCATTGCCTAGGAAATTGGTCGATCCATCTCATCGAAGAGCCTCCCCTTTTGCACTGACCCTCTGCTTTACTAAGCATGGTATACTTCTCTATTATTAAAATACCCAACGTACATGATATGAAGTCTTCCCATTACTTAGTCATGAATAATAGGCTTAAGATGGGGCAATGTTGTATTCGATTATACATCAGGTCACTAAAAACTAGAGTACACTTGACAACACTTAACATCAAAAGCATAATAATAAGTAAAAGCAGGAAAACATGAACAAATGCAGATTTTGCATAACCACGATCCAAACAGACATAGTGAGACAAAGACGTGTAAGACATGAATGAAATCTCCCAAGAGTATTTATTCCTTTGCTCAATCTTTAGGAAATGGAGATTGTTCTCACTCTCTCTTCTAAAAGCCTGTGGAACTTTTAGGAAACATCAAAAATAGTTGACATATCAAAAAAATCTGCTGCTAACCTACTAAGTTGCCAATAAAGAAAATATTTCCCAAAATTTCTTAATGATGTACTTAGAGTGAAGGCCAGGAAAGATTAAAAAAATAAGAATGGTTTTATTTCTGTAAAATTTATGTCAAATGTAGGACTGAAATCCATATCCCATTGTCATCTAGTAGATTCTCGTGTCAATTCTCTAGGAAAGACTAGAATGGTTGTACACAGTTCAAAGATTTTGAATTTGACAGTGTGCTGAAATGTTGTCCCAAAGAGCAGCTGGGAAGTTTAAGCCGGGAAACTTTTGGTAAGCAGCTGACTGATTTTACCAAGAAGGTTCCTTCTTGGAATTTGCAATGTGGATTAAGAGAAGAAACTCCCTTAAATTAAAGGAACAATTTTTAAAACATGTTAAAAAAATCAAAGACAAAATCTTGCATTGAGTCAATTCTGACTCATGCTGAGCAACCTTCTGCGTTAGAGTAGAACTCGCTGGAGTTTTCTTGGCTGTAATCATTATTTCTGGTCATCTGGTCTTTCGTTATGGGGAAATTAGATGTGCTTGAACTGCCAACATTTAGACTAGCAGTCAAATACAAATATTTGTAATTCTTATGGAACAAAATTACATATAAGTGCTGTGCTTACCTGCATAGTTATCCAAAATAAATGTAAACCATTCATTATTTCATATTTGAGAATTTGATGAAACTCATAATATAAAAGGAAATATTTGTGCTTTAAAGTATTAGTTACAATGAAAACTTGAAGATTACTTATTTTCCTAGTTCTTGTAGAATATTTAATATTATGTGGATTTTGTGAAAAGTTAAGAATTTAAATAGAAATTGTTCATTTAGGTCATGAGACTATGTAGCTTACAAATCGAAAATGATTGTTAAAAACCTAATTATATAAAACAGAATGTGTTCTGAAAATATTATAAGCAAAAATATATTTGCTGAAGCTGCAGAGTTCTTGTAAATAATTTGTGTTTTTATATTTAATGCTTCAGTAATATTTATATCATGTTAGTTTTGGTGAATAAGAGTTTTGCAAGTTCTTTTAAGATGCAGGTTTAGGCATTTCAAGAAACTCTTCATGTGCTAAATACTGCCCTTAAACAAAACAGCAGCTTCCAAAATATATGTCCACTTTGTTTATGTCTTTATCTGTTGTGGTAATCTGGTCTAAATGTCCTATAAAATTTATACTTTCTGAGTTTCTTCCATCTCCTATTCAATCCCAACCATTTTTCACTAAGAAGGGATTAATAAACAAGATATCATAAAACATTATAATTTTGCCTTGCAGTATGGAATATACATTTTAGCTGAATATAAAGCTCCAGGGGTGGGATGTTTTACTAAAAGTGCATTAACTACTAATTATTTTCTAAAGAATGCTGTCACTCTTTCTTCTGAGTACTGCCAGCAATAGCATTAGAACTGTAAGTAAATTACAGCAAAACAATGATTTTGAAATCATAGCACCATTTGCAAGGTGTGTGAATCTGGGTACTTTAGAGAAGCAAGTCCAGAGAAACTCATGTGTATAAGAGAGAGTTTTATATAAAGGGTAAGTGCACAGCAAGAAAACATCCTAACCCACTGCTGCCAAGCCCACAAATCCAACATTTACCAATTAACCCATATGTCTGACAACAATTCACAAAGTCCTCCTCCATCTCACAACACACACACACACACACAATGACACCGACTGCAGGAGGAAATCCAAATCAGTGAATGTGTAAACATCTCAGCTCTAGCAGGGGTCTCCATGTGGTTGCTCCAGCACCCAGCGCTGCATCAGGGTAAGTCCATGTGGCTTCTCCTCAGGATGCCTTGCAGGAAGTCAGCCTTGCCAGCTGAAGCAGGGAACTGCTAAGGCAGCCGCGCCCTGGTCCGACCATCAGAAAGCAAGAGACCGAGAACTAGAAAGGCTAGACTCGCTGAGCCATTTATCCCTCCACCCTTCAATTAACCCCACACCATAAACTAACTACCTCACAACTTAAAATATTTGTTATCATAATCTCAGCAAAAAGAAATACTACTGAAATGAGACATGTACATAGGCCAGCAAAAAAAAGATGCAGTGGCAAGTTTAAGAGTACTCTTGTGAGGTGACATCAAGTCCATGCTAATTCATTGTGATCCTATGTAACATAGCAATTTATAACCACAGACTTAGAAGTGAGTTAAATTATAGGAAAAAGTACAATCTATTATTTTTTAAAAACATAGGGAAGATGTAGGCATTTAGGCTTGTATTTATCACACAGTTACTGAGTGCGTAGTCTGTATGTACTATGCTAACAAAATGTGGGAGGTCTGGTTTTGCAGCCTTCCGCTGGAGATATTAATTCTTTGGAGATGTCAAAAGATAATCGTTTTAGATGCCAGGGCCCCGACTAGACATTCTGATGAATTTACTCAGCTTCTGAAATTGAGGTCTCTACCTCACTCACAGAAAGAACTGGACGACATTCAACCATTTCAAGAGGTAGGAAAGACCCAATATAAGAACTCCAAATGGAATTGAAGGCATGAGTAAAAAGCAAGGTTTCAGGAAAGGCAGAAATCCATGTGAAATATTTCAACAAGAAATCAGAAAGATGAAAAAAAAAGAAATCCGAAAGATGACTATTTAGCCACCTGACTGGAAGGGATCCATATTTCTACCTATTCAAAAGAAAGTTTATCTAACAGAATATGGAAATTATCAAACAATATCATTAATAGCACATACAAATAAAGTTTTGCAGAAGATTATTAAACATAAGTTGGATCAGTTGTGCAGGACTTGTTAGAAATTCAAGCTGGACTAAGAAGAGGACAGGGAAAGAGGGATATCATTGCTGGCACCAAGTGGATCTTTGCTCAGAGCACAGCACACCAGAGAGATGGCTACTTCCGATTACTGATGATGCAAAGACATTCGACTCTGGACCCTAGAAAACTAGGGTGGCATTGAGAAGAATGAGGACTCCAGAACCCTCATTCGGCTGATAGAGAACTTGTACTTGGAAAATAGGCTACTGTCTGAACAGCACAAGAGTATACTAAGTAGTTTAATTTCACAGAACGTGTGCATCAGGGCTGTATCTGTTGACTATGCCTATACAAGTGTGTGGTGATCAGATAACACAAGAAGCTGGGCTGTATGAGGAAGAGCATAGCTTCAGGAGGAAGACTTATTAACAACCTGCAATATGCAAATGACACAAATGTGCTTGCTGAAAGACACGTGGACCTGAAGCACTTACTGATGAAAATTAAGGACTGTGGCCTTCAATATGGATTGCAATACAAGGTTAAAAAAAACCCAAATCCTCACACGTGCGAAAAGATGGAGTTATCAAGGATTTCATCTTGCTTGGATCCACAATCCATATTCAGAGAAGCTGTAGTCAAGAAGTTAAAATGACATTTTGCGTTGGGGAATCTGCGGCACAAATCCTCTTTAAAGTGCTTAAGAGAAAGAATGTCCCTTTGAGAACTCAGGTGCATTTGGTGGAAGCCATAGTATTTTCAAGTGCTTCACATGTTTGGGAAAGGTGGGCATTGAATAAGGAAGACTAGAGAGTACAAATCTGCCTTGAAAGAGGTACAACCACAGAAACAGGGTATGGACGTGATCATAGCTGACCTTTTCTGGCTTTCCTATTGTTTTGAGGCAGAGTTCAGACTTTATCTATTCTGACACTAACCACACATCCCACGATATTGTACTTCTAATAGCGGGTTGAAAATTCCCTGCAGTGACCACACAGGATTCACAGACAGCATTCCCCATTGATGAGGTCTATTAGGAAATTTAGCAAGTTACCAAATGCCAGAATAACAGTAAACAGTAAGGAGACAGTTATTGGCCACAGCACACCCCCTCCTGAGCCAGTATGTAAGTCTCTTTCTAGTCTTGTCCTCAGCCTGCCTCTCAGTCATGTGGTCTCTTAGCTATGACTCTGTATCCAAGAAGCCAGCACGTACGCCTCTGCCTCAAAGTTCCATCACTTCTTTCCCGTGCTGTCTCATGGTTTGTTGTCTTGGCCTCTAGGCTCAGCCTGGTTCCTGGCCTGTTCCTTGGTCTCCCTACCAGTGCCTCTAGGGCGTCTGGTATCAGGCTCCATTGCTGCAGCCAGAGATCAGAACACATTGTGCTTCCACTGGTCCTGGGATTTCTCTCTGTTCCTGCTGAGATATCTCATCCTTATAGCAACTCAAACTGACCAACCCTTCCTAATAATATCACACACACACACACACACACACACACACACACACACACACACAGTCTACTTACAGAGTCCTAGCCAATCATTTGGTGGAAGTTACATAGAAATGAAAAGAGGACCATATCAAGAAATAACACATCCTGACAACCTGAATGCCCCTTGAAAGCAAGGTTGCCAAGTCACTGTCTCATATACGTTGGGCATGTTATTGAGAGAGACCTGGAAAAGAACGACTTAATTCTCAGTAAGGGTGAAGGTCAGCACAAGATGAAGCCTTTCAACATCAGTGGCTGCAACAAAGGATTCAAGCATCCAAGAATGATTCTTTGGACTCAAACAGATAGCTATAAACAGGAGGATGTCACAGGGCCAGACCATTTTCTCTTCTATGATGCAGAAGGCCACTAGTTGCTGGCGCTGATCTGGCTGTACCTAAAAGCAACAACCTCATCCCTGCATTAATTTTTTCTTTTGTTTATCTCATTTCCCTGTGTAAAGAGCTTAAGAAACCTCACCATTTTGCATATGTATTCTGGGGTGGTATCTAATAATCACTTATAAGTGTCATTTCAGAATAGAACTGTGCTTCATATTTTCTGAAGTTATCTAGTTTTCCCCTTCATATACTGCTCTTTAAATGCAATGCTAATTCTATTCCATTTTCTGGGGGTAAAAATCTGTCTCAAAAGCAGCAGTTGAGATTTATAGCATGGCTACTTGTTGAGTGGTTTAACAACTCAAAATCACACTCCGTTTGATGTAACAGTCTATAACTTCAGTGGCGGTTCCGTTAGTCTGCACACATGATAAGCTGGCATAGAGCAGTGCCTACATCTTCTAGCCATGTCATTTCCCAGACCTGAACCAGTTTACACCCATGTCAACTGTTAAATTGGACTGGATGCTGCACTCCAGTTAGAGTTGCAGTCACTGGGGGAAGTGGTGTGAATGGTGCATGGATTTCCTGGTACTTACTGGGGAGCATCCTGCGATTCTGTAATTATATGGATAAATTTAGCTTTTTAAAATCACACTACATAAATCATTATTTGTCTTTACAAACATCGTGAATTTGACCTTTGTTTTTTTCCCCCTCGGAAAGTTGTGAGATACCATTGAGTGGCCTCCTGTGTAACACAGAAGGAAACACCATATGGTCTGGCGCCATCCTCACACTGTCGCTGATGCGTGAGCCCACTGTTGTAGCCTCTATGTCAATTCATCTCCGTGAAGGACTTCCTCTTTCTCTACCCCTCTACTTTACAGAGCATGGGGCCCGGTCTCTTCAAAATAGGAGCCAAGAATATTAAATTAATGTGTGACTAAAAGAAACAAAAAAGTCCGTGTTTATCACATCTCACCATTCTTCATTTTGGGCATGAAATGAAGATTTTTCCTATAGGGTCATACTATCCCATTAGCTACGGCATGACCATCGGATGGTGGTCATACATCAGTAATACAGAGTGGTGCTCAATCCCTTTGAAGCCAGAAAGTAAAATGCCAGAGACAAAAAAAGGGAAAATCAAATATGAAAGAGAGGGAGGGAGAGAAGGAGATAGAACTACGTGCAACAAAACAACAATAAAAAAGAAAACTGAAAAAAACAGGCGCATACATAATTGTGGGAAGAAATTCATAGTTTTTATGAAATTTCAGAAATTAAATTCTGGGATTAAGATCAATGCAAATTGTACCACCAAGGTTACAGGTTATTTTTGAGACATAATCGTACACTGTGCCTAGGAATATTGTGAAAATTGAATATGTGCTAAGTACTCTGTACACCCAAATAAATCCATTTAATAGATAAAATATAACATAATTAGTATTATTTAGAGCATTGTTCCTCAAATTGTGTCAATGCAAGTCACTCACTAAATTTTAGCAGAGTAGTGTTTTGTAAACACAAAACTAAGGAAAAACAACAAAGATATATTTAAAGAGTTACCTTCATTCAAAACAAACAAAAACCACCAAACATGCTGTATTCCTTTCCTGAATTATCACTACAAAAACTAGCCTCTGAAGTCCTGAAATAAATCATCTGTTTAACTTTAATATAACATTTTCCAAACTCATTTAATCACATGATTGCTTGTTGCCCACTGATTTCATTTTGGGAATACTGTCCTGGCTTGGATTGCCCAGAGAGATCATCTAAGACTGGATTTAAAAAAAACAAACAAACTAGCAGCTGAACTCATTTTTGCATACTCTGCTATATAAAACACATAAAGATGATAAATACTTTCCTCACACAATTAAAATCTTCATTATTGGACAGAATATATTTTATTGTTTGCAGAATCCCTGAAGCAAGTCGACCTGTCAAGAATACAGTTTGAAAATCCTGATGCAATGTGCCCTTGTGCTTCAGAAAAGGAATTCATCTAAGACAGTTATTCCCAATCACAAATTCACAGATGTATGCCCTGGAAGACTGAACATATTTTTATCTTCATTGTGACCAGTTTCTTAAAAACTCAAACATTCTAGATAACCTGTATGTTCATCATGTCCCCTAGGAAGACCGTGGTTACATCAATATTTAGTGGCCAGAGATCTTAGTTAGACATATCAGTGGTTAATTTCTAATAGTTTCTTAATCGTACTAGATTATTTTTTTCTTTAAAAAGGTTATCTAATGATTGCTTAAATTTAAACATTATTTATGTAGTTTTAGAAAAATTTCCTCTTTTTCTTTATGATTAAAAGGGGAAATTATTTTTGTTCTTCCACTAGACAAATATTCAAAATGAAAATTTTTACATATTCCAATCTTAAATTTACGCTTGTGTGCTCACAGTGATTCCATATCTCAATTAGTAGAGGAATCATAGAGGTGAGGGCTTCAAACACTTCTGTGAGAACAAAATGGATTAAAAGGTAATAGAATATATTTCCATAAACATTTTAAGTCCTCTCGGGTATCTTCAGCCCTACATAACTTTCTGGTCATTCTCAATAATGCCTATATAAAACTTTCTTTAAGCTCATTCTTTTCTTTCCTTTTATTCAAATATCCTGCATCCTAGACAGTCAGAGGATGAGATGGACTCGTATTCAGGGCACTGGGCTTGTGCTGGGCAGCCCTGGAATCTTACAAATTCCTCCAGAAAGAGAAGAGGGAGCACAACAAACCTTCGCTCTATTTACATATTTAAAATAGTATTATGAAAAGATGATGCCGTGCACTTGGTATAGCTGTCAGAAACAGCAGGAAATAACAAGGACAACCTGTAGTAGAAGACCAATGGGAAGCTAGTCAAAGGGTTTAGCAGGAGCATTAGAAAGCTAAATATTTTTTGCGAATAGCTTTTGCACAGATTGGAAAAAAGAACAAGAAAATAAAAGAACAAGTAAGACTGATTTAGCAATTCACTAGATAAGAAATGATGGTTTGCACTAGTAGGATAGCACCGAGGAAATAGGAAGTTAGAAACAAGGCATTTGGCTGAAGGATTTTACCTGGGAATGAAATATCAATAATCCATGGTGAATGCAGGTTATGGTTTGACTCAGACAGTGGTACTGTTAATGGAGATGGAAAAGACTAAGAAAGGAAACCATTTTAGTTGGTGGTCCTGTGTTTTACTGTGGAATCACGAAGGTCACTATGCCTAGGACATATTCAAGTAGAAATTTCATGTAGGTAGCTGATTCCATGAGAAAAGGTTTAAATTGGAATTATACAATTAGGGTTTTATCAACTATGATGTTTAAAGTTATGAGAAAGGTTATGCCTTTAAGAAAAAAGAGGGGAAAGAATGAGAAGGAACCGGTGGAGGTGGAGGAGGTGGAGGTGGAGGTGGAGGTGGTGGTGGAGGTGGAGGTGGAGGTGGAGGTGGTGGTGGAGGTGGTGGAGGTGGTGGTGGAGGTGGTGGTGGTGGTGGAAGTGGTGGTGGAGGTGGTGGTGGAGGTGGAGGTGGTGGAGGTGGTGGTGGTGGAAGTGGTGGTGGAGGTGGAGGTGGAGGTAGAGGTGGTGGTGGAGGTGGAGGTGGTGGAGGTGGAGGTGGTGGAGGTGGTGGTGGAGGTGGAGGTGGTGGAGGTGGTGGTGGTGGAAGTGGTGGTGGAGGTGGTGGTGGAGGTAGAGGTGGTAGAAGTAGAGGTGGAGGAGGAGGTAGATGTGGAGGTAGAGGTGGAGGTGGAGGTGGTGGTGGAAGTGTAGGTGGAGTTGGGGGTGGAGGTGGTGGAGGTGGAGGTGGAGGAGGAGGTGGAGGTGGAGGTGGAGGGAGGGGTGGAGGTGGAGGTGGAGGTGGAAGTGGTGGAGGTAGAGGTAGAGGTGGAGGAGGAGCTGGAGGTAGAGGTAGAGGTGGTGGTAGAGGTAGTGGTAGAGGTGGAGGTGGAGGTGGTAGAAGTAGAGGTGGAGGTGTATGAGGAGGTTGAGGTAGTGGTTGAGGTGGAGGAGGTGGTGGTAGAGGTGGAGGAGGAAGTGGAGGTGGAGGTAGAGGTGGTGGTGGAGGTTGAGGTGGTGGTGGAGGTGGAGGTGGAGGTGGAGGTGGTGGTGGAGGTGGTGGTGCAGGTGGAGGTGGTGGTGGAGGTGGTGGTGGAGGTGGTGGTGCAGGTGGAGGTGGTGGTGGAGGTGGTGGTGGAGGTGGAGGTGGTGGTGCAGGTGGAGGTGGTGGTGGAGGTGGTGGTGGAGGTGGAGGTGGTGGTGCAGGTGGAGGTGGAGGTGGTGGTGCAGGTGGAGGTGGTGGTGGAGGTGGTGGTGGAGGTGGAGGTGGTGGTGGAGGTGGAGGTGGTGGTGGAGGTGGAGGTGGTGGTGCAGGTGGAGGTGGTGGAGGTGGTGGTGGAGGTGGAGGTGGAGGTGGTGGTGGAGGTGGATGTGGATGTAGAGGTGGAGGTGGAGGAGGTAGAGGTAAGGATGGAGTAAGAAGTGGAGGTGGAGGTAGAGGTGGTGGTGGAGGTGGAGGTGGAAGTGGTGGAGGTAGAGGTAGAGGTGGAGGAGGAGCTGGAGGTAGAGGTGGTGGTAGAGGTAGTGGTAGAGGTGGAGGTGGAGGTGGTAGAAGTAGAGGTGGAGGTGTATGAGGAAGTTGAAGTAGTGGTTGAGGTGGAGGAGGTGGTGGTAGAGGTGGAGGAGGAAGTGGAGGTGGAGGTAGAGGTGGTGGTGGAGGTGGAGGTGGTGGTGGAGGTGGAGGTGGAGGTGGAGGTGGTGGTGGAGGTGGTGGTGCAGGTGGAGGTGGTGGTGGAGGTGGTGGTGCAGGTGGAGGTGCAGGTGGAGGTGGTGGTGGAGGTGGTGGTGGAGGTGGAGGTGGTGGTGCAGGTGGAGGTGGTGGTGGAGGTGGTGGTGGAGGTGGAGGTGGTGGTGCAGGTGGAGGTGGAGGTGGTGGTGCAGGTGGAGGTGGTGGTGGAGGTGGTGGTGGAGGTGGAGGTGGTGGTGGAGGTGGAGGTGGTGGTGCAGGTGGAGGTGGTGGAGGTGGTGGTGGAGGTGGAGGTGGAGGTGGTGGTGGAGGTGGAGGTGGAGGTAGAGGTGGAGGTGGTGGTGGAGGTGGTGGTCGAGGTGGAGGTGGAGGTGGAGGTGGAGGTGGAGGTGGTGGTGGAGGTTGTGGTGAAGGTGGAGGTGGAGTTGGAGGTGGTGGTGGAGGTGGAGATCGAGGTGGAGGTGGAGCAGGAGATGGAGCTTTAAGAGGAGGAGGAAGAAGCCTGTTACCAAAACCATCAAAATCCAATAATTAGCGTAAATAAGGCATTAAAAAATGGCCAAAATGTAGGAAGAAAGCCAAGAACGTAGTTTTCCTGTAATCAATAGATGATATAAGAGTAGATGTACTGATAGACATCCAACTTTGGTGTGAGGAGGATAGTGGAATTATTTCCACAAATACAAAGAAGTTTGATAGACGATATTTGTTCAGGATTATTTACCTTTTCAGCAAGGACATCCATGAGGATGGTAAACCATGCTCATCACCACTGAGTTGATTCCTGATCCTTAGCAAGCCTACAAGACAGGTAGAACTCTTCCAGTGGGTTTCTGAGAGCTTAACTCTTTGCAGGTGCACAAAGTCCATTTCCTAGTACAGCGTATAGGGTGAGGTGGCAGACAAAGCTATGGAAGTCTCTTGTAGCACATCAGTGCTTCGAGGGAGTGAGGTGCTCATTTCAAGGATAATTTTCTTTTAAAATTTGTTTTATACTTAACAGCTTTTAATTCTTTCTTTTGGCCAATTTTACCACATGAGCATGTACTGGAATATCTAGTTGAACCATCTGTAATATTGTTTGGTTATTTTTCACACATAGGAAAGACAAGCTCAGAGGCTAAAGTTTATATGGTATAGAGTGTATGAAATCTATTCTTTCCTTGTATCATCTTCATAAACTTTGGTATTTTAGTTTGTCATCTCATCTTTTCTCTACATATTTTACCGTTGAACAAATCTGACTTAATTTTCTGTAATAATCTCAAGGACATCATTAGATTTTTTGTTTGTTTGTTTATGCCAATAATTTTTCACCAGCTACAGTATTGTCTTTACACCATTCACAGACTTCCAAGATTGCCAGCATATATTCCCCTCGGTGCTTTTGAAAATTGATACATGCTCTCGAATTGCTAGACATGTAGGTGAATAGACTATCTTGTAGTTTGAACTCCAGTTCTAGGGCCAGATGAGGTGATGCTTACCAGAAACAATTTTCAGGTCAGTTGAATTTGCTGTTATCATTACATTTTAATTAAATAAAATGTGAGGATACAAATAAAGTCAGTATTTAAATGAATATTAAGCTGACGGCTGTTTAAAGACTAAATAAGAGTACTTTTTAGAAAAAATTGTGTAGGATAGATTTGATGTGGTGACATACTTCAAAATATTGGTGGGGACAGAAACACCCTAGAAGCATTCTACTTTCGGTTGCTTAGCATACGTTTTGAAGGTCTTCTCCTGTGTTTTCTGTTTTCTTCTCTCAATTTGCTCAACTTTATTTGAATCTCATATTTATAAATTTTATTTTATAATATCCCTCTATTATGTTATCTTTTCCCTTTTGGCCTAATTACATGACCCTTCACTTTTTTTCTCTCCAACAGTGCACCACAGAGTGGATAATATTGGATTATTGGCTTTCTGCGTTTATGTTGATTCACATGAATTGAATCGGACCACAGATCTAACGTTTGACATTGTGTTTGCTTGCTTTACACTTATCCGCGTCTTTGAAACAGCATGTCCATGGCTTGCAACCGAAGAAAAAGCTCCCCACAAACCAAAACACTAACCTACTGCCATCAAGTCAATTCCAATTCATAGCATTCCGAGGCCATCTACCTTACAGCAGCAGACAGCCCTTAGCAGGCTAATGCTTACCTGACTGTGCCACCGGGGGTCCTTACCCATGGTAGGCACCGGCACCATTTTCCTTATCCTATCCTCTAATGATGGGCAGCAATGCAGCACCTGACTCTATCCTCTATGTCGTTACGCCGAGCATCCTTGTACAAGTTCTTCAGGTGCTAAAAGGGACGGGAAAGGGGAAATTTGATGCCATGGATATCATACTCAGTGGGTAAAATACTAGCAAGATTCCTCTCCAGAGTGACTATTTCAGTTTATGCTTTCACAATAACGAACTATTTGGGATTATTGTTTTGTTTTTTTCCCAATTGTTTTTCTTTTGAAACTCTGGTACAAAGATTATCTAACTGTCCCTTTTAATCTTATTTGCCGATATAAACTGAGTACACATATACTTTTTAAAATTCTCATTAACTGCTCAGCTACTCTTTATGTAAATTATATTTTCATATTCCTAGACTGTTTTCTATTGGGCTCCCTACCTTTTACTTGTTGATCTGTATTCGCTTCTTAAAATATTAGGATATTTTAAACATTAGTCTCCTTTTGGATTTGCCAGTGTCTTCTTTTTTAAGACCATATCTGCCTTTATTCTGTCTGCACTGAGTAGTCCTAAATTTTAATGTGATCATGTCTTATCATTATTTATTCATCTTACATTTTGTAGAGTCTTGTTTAAGAAGTAAATCCCCTTACACAATCTCCAGGTGAATTAGTTATGGTTTGATCAGAGAAGCAGAACAGCTCTGCAAGAGGTTTATTATAGGTATTAAAGCATATAAAATTCTGGAAGCTGGTTAAACATTCTGTATATGTCTGTTGTCCCTTTTTAAGGTGCAGGGCATGGGTTCTGTTGAGGCAACAATCATTAAGAGAAGGTAAACAAAAGGGGAAAACCAAGGACAAATTAGAAAGCACAGATTTACTGGAACCTATAGGAATTAACTAGAACTCACTGTGGTGACTGTACCCCCAGTGCTTTGGTCACAATATGGGCATACTTCATCACATACCTACACATGTACCTGACCCACCACTATGAAAAGAAATGAAGAGATGCATCAGGTGCAGAAATTCAAGTTCAACTACAGCCTGAGCCTGATGTGCAGCTGATCCACAGCAATGTGAAGGAGCCCTGTCGTCACATGAACTTTTGAGCATTATCAGAGCATATTCTTGACTTCACCTTTCAATCCTCTTGAACATTACTACGATCATCAAACTTAACTAAAAACCAAGCAAATAAGAGAATCCTGCGGGGGAGGGCGATCCAGGTTATCTATTTTGACACAATTTTAGCCACCACAAAGGGTTACAGATTCCTAGATTCATTTTTGCTTAAAGGTAGCTCATGGGGCAGAAGCATCCACATCACTTGGGAGCTTATCCAAAATTCAGTCTTGGGACCCACACCCTGCTAGGTCAGAGTCTGCATTTTAATACATTTCACAGTATTTCATGTGCAAATAAAAATGTAAGCATTATTAGTATGTTATTTATAGGCATCAAATTTTTTCTTTATGATGGATATTCATTTGTAAGTGTATGTAAATGTATTTATTTATATTTTTCAATATAAACATATGTATAGCTTTTTCCAGGTAATATTTCAATATTTCTATTACCCTTCACTCATCAATGGAAGATTTTCTTGCACTGAATGTAGAGCCTGTTTGTTATACTTAATATTTCCTAGGAACAAACTGAAATATAGATATATTTTAACCTGTTCTTGCAAAAATCTATATGAATGTATTTATTCATTTATTTTTGCTCATGGATTCTTAATAAGGTCAGATTCCACTACCATAACCCCTCTCTCTGTAAAAAGTAAAATTAAAAAATGCTCATATAACCTTCATTTATATTGATAAAAATGTTATGGCATCTTTGATATGTAAATTTCTAGTCCATTTATTGTTTCTGTTATTTCAATGAGTTGCTATTTTCTCAGAGATTATTGCTGATGTATTGGTACATTATTCTGTTTTCTAAATTGTGTGCATGTCTGAAAAATGTGTTGAACTCTCTTATAGATTCCTACATTTCTCCAGTTATTTTTATTTCCCATGTAAATGACCACACATTCTGTAAATAATGAAAATTTTATATACTTTTAATGTTGATATCACGTATATTTTTATAATCATATTTAACCTATTACAATAGATAGGACTATGTTAAACTATGGTAGAGAAATGGGTATTTTTTTTCTTTGGTGCTGCCAAGTAAACTATGATGCCAGGTGTAGACTTTGGGACATGCTCCTTGCAAGCTTAAGGATTCTTTTCTATTCCCAATTTTCTGAGAATGTTCATTCAGATATGTGCTGAAATCTTTCATTCATAATAATACATGATAGTGAAGGGGTGCCTTCTTCTATCTTCAAAGCCTGTCACTCCAATCACAGCCTGCATCGCAACATCACCTCTTTCTTCTGTCTAGTCCTTGACTTCATTCACTATGTTTCTGGTTGACTGGGCTAATGTAGATGAGGATCCTCTTGGTACAATACTTGAACATGCCGCTGTTTAACCCCAATGGTTGCAGTTTGAATCCAGCGGCCGCTCCCTGGCAAAAAAAAAAAACTGGGACAGTCTGTGTCTATTAACATTCACAGCCCGGGAAGCAAGTCCACAGAGTCACTCTGAGTCAGAATCCACTCTTTGATGTAGGGTTTCAGTTTGGTCAATCCATGTGATTCACCGCAGCTTAAAGTGTTTAGCTCATTCACATCTGTAAAGGCTCTTTTGCCAAATAGTGTAACACTCAGAGGAACTAGACATTAGGAGTGCCTAAGACGTTATTTGGTAAAACATTATTCAGTTATTCAGCCTGCTGCATAATCTGTGAACACAGAACATAGCCCCGTTTGTTTAGATTTTCTCTGGTTTCTTTGATTGGAATTTTGTAAATGTTCCTATATCCTGTGTGCATTTGCTAGATTTACTTTTTTTACTGATTGTAAATGTTCTTTTTTTAAAAAAAATCATTTTATTGGGGGCTCATACAACTAATCAAATCCATACATACATACATACATTGTGTCAAGCACATTTGTACATTCATTGCCCTCATCATTCTGAAAATATTTGTTGTCCACTTAAGCCCTTGGTATCAGCTCCTCATTTTCCCCCCTTCCTCCTTGCTGGCCCCTCCCTCGTGAACCCCTGATAATTTACAAATTGTTATTATTTTGTCATATCTTACACTGTCCAATGTCTCCATTCACCACATTTCTGTTGTCTATCCCCCAGGGAGGTGGTTATATATAGATCCTTGTCATCGGTTCCCCCTTTTTACGCCACCTTCCCTCCCCGCTCCCAGTATCTCCACTCTCACCACTAGTCCTGAAGGGATCACCTGTCCTGGATTCCCTGTTTCCAGTGCCTATATGTACCAATGTATATCCTCACATCTAGCCGGATTTTTAAGGTAAAATTGGGATCATGATAGTGGTGGGGAGGAAGCATTTAGGAACTAGAGGAAAGTATGTTTCATCATTGCTATACTGCATGCTGACTGGATCGTCTCCTCCCCGAGACCCTTCCTTAAGGGGATGTCCAATTGCCTACAGATGGGCTTTGGGCCTCACTCTGTATTCCTCCTCATTCACAATGATATGATTTTTTTCTTCTTTGAGTAAATAATCTTTTAATAAAACATCAAATGCTGATGTTAATTGCTGGTAGGAAAGCAATTAACCTTGTTTTACTGAAAGACTTGTTCCTGGACTTTGGGTTTGATGTTCTATTTTCTGCTGTTTTCATTTCTTTTTTCTTAATGTATTTATCTTCTATTTTATTTTTATGTCTGATTTTACTAGTTAGACCAGTATAATATTGAAACATAAAGGTGACAGAAGACATCTGTGTCTTGTTCCTAATCTTAGGAAGAAAATATTCTGCTTATCATCATTAAGTTTGATATTACATATTAGGGATTTTTGTCTGTGAAAACAACAAATAAATAAAACAAATATTTATATGTATACATATGTACATATGTATGCATATATGAATGTATATGCCTCACCGTTTTTTATGTGTGTAATTTACTTGCATTAATTATATTGCTCTTTGTGCAATCACTTTTGCTTGTTTTTGTCAATGTTCTTTATCAAGGTGAGGGAATTCTCCATTCCTAGCTTGTTGAAATTTTTCTTTAAAGCAGCATTTTTGTCAACTGCTTTTGCTGCATCAATATATACCCTCTATGGTTTTTATTTTGATGTAATGAATACATTAATTGGTGTTCTCATATGGAATCAGTCTTGCCTACCTGGTGTAAATCTCACTAGGACTTCAGTATTGCTTTCTTATTTTGAATTCTGTTTGTTTCGGTTCCAATTTTTATTATATTCTTTCTTCTGCTTGCTATCTATATAGTTTATCATATTTCTCTACTTTTTTGAGAGAAAAAATACAACTTACCATATCAATTTTAAGGGCTTTTTGTTCTAATATATTCATTAAATGCTATATACTTTCTTCTAAATACTTCTTTTGCTACATCCTTAAGGTTCTGTAAGTTGTATTTTTTCATATTATCTAGTTCTAAATATTTTAAACTGTTCCATGGACTTCTTCCACCTTACATGTTAGAGAAGTGTTGTTTAACTTATAAATGATTCCAGTATCGTTTGCTTGTTGATTTGTAATTTAATTCTATTGTGGTCTGAGGACATACTTTATACAATTTGCATTTTTAATTGTTTCATGGTGTGCTCAAGAGACTTAGAAAAGTGCATATTTTGGTGAATTTTTATGTGTATTCAGTTGTTATCTGATGGGGGAACTCTTTAAATGCAAGTTTGACCATATAGAGAGCTTTTCAGATCATTTATAACGTTTCTTATTTGATCTGTCTGTTCTATAAATTCCAACTAGATTTATGTTGACATCTCCAGCCCTGATAGTGTGTTTGACCATTTTTCCTTTCAAAATTTTCAATTTATTTTTTTTAATGTAATGTAAATTGGGTGAAGGTTTACAGACCAGATCGGCGGTTAAACATTCAACAATTCCTACATCTTTTGGTTCATTTCATTCATTGCAATCCGCTCAGTGTAACATCACATATCCCACTTTGTCCCTCTGTTTCCTTGCCCAGTCTTCTTTCCTTCCTCACTCCTCTAAACGTTGCAAGTGGGTAAATGCTGCATCCCACCGGTATCTATCCTCTACTGCTCTGATCCTACAGCCCATGATATTAATTAATCCTCTCCTCATACTCCCGGGTGAGGTGTAAGTTCTCATCTTCTATGGCTCTGTTATTTAATGTATCTTCTTTTCCACCTCATACTATTAACATGTCCTTTCAGAAGCAATTAACTCATTAATGTCTGCTCTCATGTCACATGGGTTCTTTCTTCTTAGGTATGATTAAAGATACCAGTGACATCTATAATTGTTTTTAGGATTAGGAATACTAGTAGTAGTTGTTGTTGTTGGGATTATTATTATAAAACATCCCTCCAGTGTTTATTGTTCATTATTTTCTCTGTCTTCCCTTTTTCTGAACCGTAAGCATGACTCTAAGTCTTCTGTTTAATTTACACTATTTTTATCCAGAATAATTTTTGTCTACGTAATTCTGAATGACACTCGATCATGTCCCATTTCTTAATCTGCTCCCAATCCTTGAGATTTCCTTTTACGATCAGACTACAGAAAGGGATAAATATTGAAGTTTGCAACCAAGCATCATCCAGCGCTCAGCTGTCTTCCATCCTCTGCAGCGTTTGTATTCTTGGGTGACATCTTCTACTCCACCGTTTGGACCTGACATTTTCAAGATATGGAATCAGGAGACCATGATCTAAGCCCCAGAATAGATTGATATGAGCATATACCACTTACTTTTGCTCTACTTTGCCTAATTTTTTTTTCTTGTGAGAAATAAACATTTTCAGGGATGGTCTCCTGAATCCTTCCAAAACCTCATACTACCAAACATTTCATTACTGCCACTAAAGGTAAATAAAGGAATTAAATTTGCTCTCTTTTACCAGCACAGGTTCCCTGAAGACATTAGACTCCCCATAGCATTTTGCCTAGAAAATCAGCCCTCATGTCGCAGGAGAGATGGCCCTCCCTCGTGTTTTGCTTACACAGACCTTGACCTTCTAAGAAAAGAGAGTAGAAAAAGAAATAGCTCAACCAAATACTATTTTTATTATTCCAGAAGATAGAAAAGTTAGCTCTAGGTTAGGTAACATAGCTGGAGGGAGTTAGAAATTTAAATTTGAAGAAGCAGATATTTTAGAAACTTTTTCACTTAGTAGAAATGTCTCCCAGTTTTGGGCAATAGATTTTTAAGAGATGAGTTTACACCTTATTCTGGGTTTGAACAAGCTACATTAGAGAGTGCAAGTGATGCTGTTTTGAAGAGTCTCTTTTGTTGCATTTAATCATACACAATCTACAAATCATACATGTACGCAGGTATGTCTCACTAAAAGTCCACAATTCTTCTGTGAAATAGAATGCCATGTGATTTGGGGATCGTGTGAACACAGAGCTAAATCCTTATGGGACCCCTCTTCTAATTGCCATCTTCACCATTGCTGCCACTGCCACTGCCCTGATGGAGCGCTTGGGGAGTCTGGAGGATTAAGTGCTGGGAGCAGGGGTGGCAGCGGTGGCAGCTGAGAGTGGGGAGGCAGGGAGAATGAAAGGAAAAGAGAGGGGGGAACAAAGTACACCCATCTCTGCCTGCAGTGCTGCCTGTGTGAGCAGTGGGAGGAATCTATGCCCCACTCGCCAGCCTGACAGACAACCCTTGAGAACTGGGACCAAGAGCCCTGTCCTCCACCTCACCTGCCCCTGTCCTGTACCTTGTTATCCTGTCGGCGAGTCGGTGCTCTAAGAGTCCCGGTTTGGGAGCTGTAAAAATATTAAAGGAAAATAATAAAAATAAATCTCCTTTCTTTTAATGATAGAAAGTATGGGACCATGGACAGAAGTACATTAAATGATCCATGCATGTAAAATGATCTAAGCCTGTTTTTCGGTGTGTGTGATTTTTTTTCTGTATTACTCTTAAAGCTTAAATTGTTTGTTTCATTACTCTTTTATTTTGCTTTTCCTATTATACAACCTTGACTTTCTGCTAACTCTAGGATTTACCTTTTTAAAATCAAACTTGCTCACAGATCAACTCTCACTTCTTCCGCATTGTGTATCAATTTGTTTTTATACTTTCCCACGTTTGAACATCTTCACTATTTTCCCTCTTTTATTAACACTTTTAATGTAAATTTTCATATAAAACCTAATTAATGATATTATATATAATGTTGAGATATTGACAGGTCCTTCATAAGATCACACAGCTTGGTCCCTTCATTAAAGAATGCCATTGCTTTTTCTGATGGTTATATTCAATAGGAAGAAATACTAAATCATCATCCTGGACTCCTTCCTTGACATAAATTGCTATTGCAATACAAGAAACTATTTAATATGGCTCTTCAGCCATAACCTTTGTTACTCCCACCTGGAAACCTTCATTTTCCTGATGGGTCTGGGTTCAAAGGTGGGGGAAGCTACCATTTAGTTAAAATGACTCAGTGGTGAGTGGTTGTTAACAGGGCCAACTGTCATTTCCATCTAGCTGGGTATAAAAAGAGCCATCTCAGAAGCAGTGTAGAATCTTGCCACCAGCAAAAGGGAAGAGTCCGGAATGGAGCACAGCATTAGGACCTCATGGTCCAGGCACATTGAACCTTAGACACCAAAGGAGTGACCGAGGAGCAGCAGCAGAACCAGGAGACAGACTAACAAACGTCTCAGCCCACCAAGCAAGAAACGATGAGTGCTTATGGGCAGGAGGCTGGCTTGTGGAGTAGAAGGCCTCTGGCACTTCATTAGCAGAGCTGGTTTGTTGTCCCATAAAGCTGAAGCTGAGAACATTTGGGTTGAGACTTACAGTGGAGTGGCATGCCATTTGTCTATGTATCATTATTGTTAGGTGCAGTCAAGTCGGTTCTGACTCATAGTGAGCCTATGTGTAACAGAAAAAGTCCTGTCCAGTCCTGAGCTGTGTTAGGCTGGGTTGTCTGGAGAGACAAATCCAGTGATAATCATCTATGCCCAAGAAAGAATATCACAAAGTAATTTTATATCAAGAAGGCCTCCCAGCCCAATCAAATTCAAGTCCATAACTCTGATGCAAGCCGGCGCCCTCATCAGCCTCATGCAGCTGCAGGTTATGAAGCAGGATGCAGAAAGATGGCAGGCCAGTGGATGATGGCAGAGTCCTGTGGGCTCAAGGTCAATGGAATCATGACAGGGAGAAGACAATTCTCAGGATCAGGTGACCTGCACGGGGCCACCCCTAGGGGCAGGCAGATTACCAACAAGCAGAGGAAGAGAGTTCTTGGTGTCTCTCAATCTTCGACAAAAAGGACACGAAGAAGGGGTCATCAGACTTGGACTCAATTGATAGGTAAGGCCCCCCCCCCTCCCCTTACCCAGGAGAGTCTAGTTGACATCATCTCCCACCATCACATGAGCCATCCTCACAATTGTTCTTATGTTGGCCCTTGCTGCACTCACTGTGTCTATCTGTCTTGTTGATGGTCTTCTTATGTTATGATGGTCTTCTTATGTGTGTTCTTTGAGTCCATGGGACATTCAGTGTTCTTTGCCAGTATAATTCAAATGCATCAATTCTTCTTTGGTCTTCCTTATTCAATGTCCACCATTTATATGCTTACCAGGGAATGTTCTGAACATGTTTATGGTGATGATGCTACAATTTTTCTTGATGTGATTGGGGTATTGAGTTGTATGATATGTGAATTATGTCCAATAAAACTGTTAAAGAATTTTAAAAAATATTTTAAAAAGAAAATACCATGGCTCGGGTCAGCCTTAATGCTAAAGTAACAAACCTGCTTTTCCAATTTCTAAAGTGTCTAGACACTTATTGACAGCAAGCAGGGCAAAGGGCAATCCAAGTGGCTAAGGGCAAGAAAAAGTCCTGTTCTGTGGACACGGCTAAGAAAATCTGTTCTGACGGCACCACTGTTTCCTGAGCCGTCCGTCCTCACTGGAATTATAACTTGATAACGTCCTTAATATAGCCCATAACTGTGAATATTGTCTCTGCGTTCTGTCAGGCCCTTGGAATCAATGATCCCACCCAGCTGAAATGTTGACAGTGCTGAGAGAGACAGGTAAGCTGTTTATTTACCTTGGGTAACTGCAATTTGCCAGACTATGTTCGAGTTGATTTCTTCTCTAAGTCATATTATGCAAAGTGAAAATTTGAAAGGGGCCATCATCAATTTTTCTCTAAGAAATTGTGGTATTTATAGAAAGTTGTGAAGAGTCTTTTCACCTACACTTATATAGAGGAGATTCAAGATGGTTTGACTGAAATATAAGAATAAAAGGAAAAAGAGAAGCAATAAGTTACGAATCCTTTCCAGGGACCATGGTCCATCCCTCGAAGACTGAAGGTTCATTTCTGTTCCTCTGGCAGAGGTGCACCTGTAAACCCAAGGCCTTCTCTTCCTGACAAATGACAGGTTGTCACTGTGGTGTAAACAACACTTGGGGAGTGTGCAAGGGAGAATCCCGGGCGAAGCGCAGCGCATCCTTGAGTTATCGGACAGCATATTGCCTAGAGAGTCAGATGTCAGACAGGCAGCTCTTGTCACGTGGCATCCGAGCAGCTCACACTGAGCATGTTTCCTGATACCAGAGAACGTATTAGGAGAATGTGACCAAAGTGATTTTTCAATATTTTCAATATCAATTTAAGTTAATATATTAAATAATAAAACAGACTGAAAATTACAAAAAGGCAAAAAAATTGGGGAAGGAATTTTCACTGGAATATCCATAATGTCCAAACATGTTTTCAGTTTTTATTCATTTAAACATATGAAATTACTGCTGTTTGGTCTATACCTAAATATTTCATAAATAACCCCATGATTCAGGCTGCACTCACTTCAATAAATGTTTATTTGCTTATTTATCCTGAAGTATATTGCCAGTCAAAAAGTGACAAATCATGTCTCAGTTTAACAAAAGGTTAGGATTAGACAAGGACTAGAGTTACAGAAAAGGAATATATCCATCCATCATTTATTCATGCACAATTTTCAAAGATCACATTGCTTTGTAAAATTCATGTACCTCTCATAGAAGAAGTGGGGCTGTGCCTTGTCTTTGGTACTTTCTTGACCTGGGCACTCATCTGGGGTCCATTTGGTGCATCCTTTACCTGCCCTTTACTACTTACCCACCACACCTTCCTCACCACCATGAAGACTGGCAGTGAGGTATAGTGGCAACAGTGTCTGGGGGTTGCCCTTTGCCTCTGGAACCTCAGTGACCCACTATCATCTACAGTGCCCCAAAGCCCTGAACCACCCATTATGCTGAGCCCTTCGACTTTCTCACCCCACTGAGTACAGAGACAGACCTCAATGGTTGACATGCTAGTGGGCACCTGAAACCCAACCCCCTGTAGCAGACAGGCCCCCTTGGCTTTTTGCTTGCTTGTTTGTTTGTTTGATGGTCATTTTGAGCTTTGTATTGCCAATTAGGAGGGGGGTTAGAGGAAAGGCTACCATTGTCTCATTCAATACCTGCCCAATCACACAATGGCTTACCTTCCCTCCCACCCCCCACACACCCATCGCCCTCTGTGGCACAATATCTTTCCCTTCACTCAACATACCACCTCTCTACTTCTGGCCTATCAGTCCCCTTCCCATGCATTCCCTACAACTCCTGGTAATGCTCACAGTCTGGCTTTTTGGTATGAAAATCTTTTGTTTTCTTTTCCTGGAGTTTCTGACTCCTTCCATATCCATGGAGCCCTATCTCCTGCACACTGCACATCCACCCCATAGTCAGCACAGGCCCAGCCCAGTTTCTCTAAAGTAGTGCTTCTCAACCCTCTAATGCCAACACCCTTTGATACAGTTCCTCATGTGGTGGTGACGCCCCAACCACAAAATTACTTTCATTGATACTTCATCACTGTCATTTTGCTACCGTTATGAATCGGGCGACCCCTGTGAAAGGGTCATTTGATCCCCCAAAGGGGTCACGACCCACAGGTTGAGAACCATTGCTCTAGAGAATCCAGCTCATCTGAATTACTAGTGACCCACACAACCTTGCTCCCTCTCACAAACCTCTCCCTCCTTTTCCTTGTCTTAGTTATTCCTTAATATGCAAAATAAATAGATTTCCCCACCCCCTATTGTTCTTAGTGTAAAATGTCAGAAAGATAATCAATGAAATGAGGTGATGGTGTGTCAGAAATATTTTATATATCTCAAATTGTTTATATTTCTAGGTTCCTGTCTATTTTATATGACTAAGCATATATTGGGTAGTTCTGCTGGTAATTATCATTATTAACATATGAACATATCACAGTTCCAAGGAACCATTAACCTGGCTCTTCTCCATAATTATTCTGCAGACGTTTCAGCTGCGAAAGGTCAGTAAGAGAGGGAAAAAGACAGGAAACACAGGAATCGTCAGGAAGCCCTAACATATTGAAACACCCTTTGGCATGCAGAATAATAAAACCAGGAGAGCCATTTCAGTTATTCTTATTTTTAATTCACTATTTGTATAATGCCTACGGAATAAAAAGCTTCATAAGAGGTATCTGATGGTAGTGTCCTGGCACACAGAAATAACCATCTGATTTCTTTTTCAAAAAGTCTACTAGAACCAATGTAAAAGTTCTTGTTTACGCAGATATATTGAAGGAAGTTATAGGCATTAGTTTTACAGCTACTTGTTTTAGAGTTTTTTAAGTTACCCCAAAAAAGTCCACTGGAAAATAAATGTGATCTTAGAATCGCCATTTCAACCTGTAACCGTCTGTAGCTACAGTGACACTAATAAAATATGCCACTGTGGATCAACTAGAGCTCAAATAAATAAGACTCCCTCAAAATTATCTTGGAAACATGTAATCTAAATTCACAAAGAATTCAATAAACTATCAGGTTAAAACAGAAACTTTGTTTCTTATTGCTCCTAATAAGTGAAGATAAGAAAATTCGGTTCTTTGTCTTTCTCTTGAAAACTTTACTGAAATTAATATCTTGGAAAACATTGGTAATTTTTTACACAAAATTCCACAAAACATACACACACACGCAAATGCATAGAGACCTGGGAAATACTATGTGTGTTTGTGTGTGTGTGCCTTTTTTCTTCTGGGCTTCCCTTTTGCTGTGGGGAAATGAGAGTAAGCTTATAAACCTTATGAGAGAACTTCAAAAAGTTCATGGAAAACATCCATTATCTTTGCACTTCTATTCCCACAACCTTGTGAAGTTCCCTTGAATTAAAGGGAGCACAAGGAAAAGCCGCCGCCTTCTTAAAGCAGTGGCGTCTGTGTGGTTGCTGTCTTAGGGTCCCTCTCCCGCTCTCCTGAAGGAAAGGCCACCCTTTGGAGACACAGAAGCTCTACGATGATCATTTAACTTTTAGAAGGTGACTTTGTGCTTTGTAACTTCAGGTATAAGTGCTACTTAAATAACACTTTACACTTTTCTCAGTCCTTTACCGCTTACCTGCTTTCTAAGAGTCATTCTTTTACTGTCATCCATGGCTGGCTGACTCTTTGGATGTGCAATTAGGGCATGTGTATGGACAAGCAAATAAAATATCTAGAGCCATAAATTTAATTATTACTTTAAAAAATTATCGAAACTATGTTTTTTGTAAGAGAGAGAGCTCTTGTGTTAAAGTGAACCCACCATTCCTTAAAGTCCCATTGTCTGTCCTTGGGCAAAAGAAAATCCCTCTGCACAATACACAAAAGACTCAAAACACCTAAGTTTTTTCTTCATGTCCTTATGTCAGCAATGAATTAGATTTATTTATCTCTCTTATAAGCCTTATATTTCTGAAATGATAGTTTACCTTATAATTATTTCTGATGAGAAATTGAGTCTGGTCGTATATTGAAAATGAGATTTCATTAAAATTTAATCATGTCTGAGCAAAAGTCTATAATGTGGTGTTAATACAATGTTCAAGAAGAATGTTTTCTAAAAATGTTTACTCCAAGTCAAGAACTTATCTGAATAGATAAGATAGGATGATCATGTATGTGTGCCCTCAGACAGCTGAAGATTATGCTATTAACATCTAATTTTCAAAACTGGTAAGAATTATAAGAAATAACAGCAAGGTTTATCATTTTAGTTTTAATAGATAGTTGTCATCTGCATACTTAGAAGAAGAAAAGTTTAGCAAACTAAAAATCAATGACATTATTGGACCCATCAACAAATTAAGATAGTAAGGCACGATTCTACCACAACATCTGGAAAGTTGGACAAATATGCATTTACATGGGGAAAAGAACACGAGAAAGAGTCTTAAAATTGTGACTGTTTAAATTGCAATTTTGATGAATAGGTAAGTATAGGTGACCTTGAGTATAAGGCGGTCCTGAGAATTGCAGTCTGAGGAACCCTATACTTTGCTCACTCTGTTCCTGTATTGGGTTCAGTAGTCCATTGCAATGGCACAGAGAACTCTTAGACAACACTCAGGATTCAGGAGCTTCTCGGGGAGGTTAGCAGGTTACCACAAACCAGGATCAGTGAACATTAAGGATACCGTAATGCTTCACATTACCTCACGGTTGATACAACCAACAGTCAAATCTCTCTCTCATCCTCAGTCTCCCCATCATGTGATCTCTGGGCCTCTGCTTTCGTGAGCCAGGAGGCCTACATGAAACACTCTTCCTTGCGGCATGGACTTAGTGGTGAAATTCCTCTATCTGTCTCCGGATCTTTATGCCATACCCACTGCTGCTTCTGCCCCTGAAGACAGGAATCTGGCATGTGTTCTGCTGGGGGATACCCTTTCCTGATGGTCCCAGAACTCTCTTTTTCTGTTTCTGAAACAGCTGTCTCACACATAAGGATTATCAAAATTAATCAATTCCCTCTATTGTGTTTCACATAGCCTATTTCTCAACCAAACAATTGGTCAAAGTTACAGAGACATGGATTAAAGATCAGCATTCAAATAATTATAGAAGGAAACTTCATCACCTTGATAAATGATAACAAAATAAAACCTATACCCAACACGGTGGAAAACTGTATGCTTTCCCCAAGATCAGACACAAGATGGGCAGGTTCTCTCTCGCCATTCTTACTCAGCATCTTACAGAAAATGAATAAATAAAAAAAGAGTTTGGGAAAAAGAAATATTTTTTCTTCATAAGAGATTATTGTCAATGTAGAAAATCCTAAGGAATCCACATTATAACAGAAGTTTATCCCTCTACACCCCACCCCCACCCCAGGGTACCAAAAAGAATTCATTGACATTCAATCATTTTAGGAGGTAATACATGAGCAAGAGCCCATGGTGCTAAAGGGAGCAGCTTGAGCTGCAATGAAAGCCTACTACAAACATGACTCCAGGGATTGATTGAATAGCAATTGAAATGATTACTTAAATGCTGATCTTTAATCCATGTCTCTGTAACTTTGACCAATTGTTTGGTTGAGAAATAGGCTATGTGAAACAATAACTGATGAAGCCTGGTTGCTCTGACTGGTATTTTGTCAACTGACTGAAAGGGATCTGTATTTGGTATTTTGTCAACTGACTGAAAGGGATCTGTATTTGTACCCATTCCAAGTAAAGGTGACCCAACAGAATGCTCAAGCACCATTTATAGTTTCACACACCTTATTATTGTTTCATATGCCCTACTTTACATGCAAGTAAAATTTTGCTGAAGATCATCCAATAATGGTTGCAATAGTACTTTGAGAGGGAGCTGCCAGAGGTTTGGGCAGGACTCATAATAGGATGTCGAAGAAGAGGGATCATTGCTTACCTCATATGGATCTGGGCTCCCAGCAGAGAATTCAAGAATTATGCTTACTTATGTTTCATTGACTGTGCAAAGGCCTTCCACTGTGTGAACAGCAGCAAACAGTGGAGAGACTTGGGAAGAAGAGGAACGCCAGAATGCCTCGTTGTGCTCCTGGGCAACTTGCGCATGGATCGAGAGGCAGATGTGCAGAAAATGAAAAACAAGAGCATAGTGCATGATTTAAAGTCCGGAAAGGTGTGCGACTGGGTGGTATCCTTTCACCATACTTAATTGGTATGCTAAGTAGATCATCTCGCAGAAGCTGGATTATGAAGATTGTGGCACCAGGTTGGAGGAGAGTTTACTAATAACCTTGATATGGAGAGGACACTCCGCGCTGGCTGAAATGGATCACCGACTGATGAAGATCAAGAAGGCAGCCTTCACTGTGGATTTTGACTCAATGTGGAGAAGACCAAAATCCTCACACTTGAAGCAATGGCTAACAGCATGACAGATGGAGCAAAGGGTGAAGTTGTCAAAGACTGTGTCGTGCTTGGATCCAGAATTAGTGCTCCTGGAAGCAGAAGTCAAGAAATCAAATAATGTGCAAGACTTGTTTAGAGGATTCAAAAGTAAGGATCTTACTTTGAAGACTAATGGGTCTGACCCAAGTCGTGGTATTTTCAAATGCCTCCTCTGCATATGAAAGTTGGACCAAAGAAGAATTGATGAGTTTGAAATAGGATGCTGCAAAGAGTATTGATAAACCACAGACTACTGAAACATACAACCAAACAAACAATCTATGTTGGAAGAAGGACCGCTAGATTGCTCCTTAGAGGGAAATGTGGCAACATTTTACATGCTTTGGACATGTCGTCAGGAGAGACTAGTCCCTGGAGAGGGGCAGGAAAGAGAGACCCTCACAAAAGATGACCCGGCACAACAGCTGTAACAATGGCCTCAAGCATAGGAACTATGGTAAGGACAGTGCAGGCCAGGCATTGTTTTGTTCTCTTACTCATTGTGCAACAGTCACTTTAAGTCAGGACCAACCCAAGGGCACACAGCAAAAGCAATACCAGCAAAGCATTGTGAGTGACTAAGTAGCATTAGATTACAATCCAAAGCTTAAAGTAATTCTAAGTATGTAATAACATACATAATGATTACGTAAAAATATCAGTGCAAAATTATTCTAAATAATTTGTGCAGATAAGTCACCCATAACCAGGTAGTGGTTAACTCCCCACTTCTTCAGCGGTCTGCACGCTGTGACTTTTCCAAGCGGAGAATATGGAAGTTGAGGAATAATCGTTCTAGTGAAACACTGCCTGGTCCTGCGTAATCATTTAAACAATGTTCTGAAAAGAGTATTTTACTCTGGCTATAGTTATTCTTTAATCGTAAGCATTAAAAGTAAAACAAAAACGCTAGTAAAAGAGTTTTTCATCTTTTAATGCATTTTAAAAAGGAAGGGCTCAGGTTCCCAGGAAACGGTAGTGACAGTTTTCACTCGCTGTGGCACTCGGACGAAGTCAAGGCCTGCGGTATCTGCTGAGCTCGGGGGTTAGAGAAAATCAGCCTGGGTCCTGACTCGGTAGACTTAAGCAGTTCTAAAGTTGTAAGCAATCCATTTGTTTTTATTATATCATAGTCACAATTTTTCTACCTCTTTTAAAGGAAAACTAAATAAAAAATGGTCCACTTGATTGGAACGCAGCATTTGTTCAGAATTTGTCGGTAGCTGAAGGATGCCTCCTGTGTGCAGGTGTGCGTGCCTCCACACACGTTCCAGTACTCCTGTTCTTTAAAGGACCTTTCTGGGTGGTCACATTGTGAGCACATGTTGCTGCTGACTGAATAATTAGAGCCTGAAGTCCAGCCAGCTGTGCCTCAGAAGAAATGCCTGGTCGTCGACTTCCAAAACATCAGAAACGGAACATCCTACACAGAACGTTTCCAATCTGACACTCATGGGATTGCCAGAAGCCAGAGTCCACTGGAGTACAACTTCAGTGTTGCTGTTTTGTTGCTGTTTTTCTTATGACTAAAAGCATTCAGAATTTGAAGTTTAATATACACACACCCAGAGCACACTTTTTTTTCTGTTAATTCTTTCAATCAGTAAAGTATTGCCACCTCTCCCCTCCCAACACACTGTTTTATACCTTCATAATAATACTTTACTTTAAAAATCTGCACTATTGTGAACACTCAACTACTTCAAAACAGAGAAAGTACCTCAAGACCTCATGTGTGCGTGTGTGTGTGTGTGTGCGTGTGTGTGTGTGTGTGTGTGTGTGTGTTAGGTGATGTGAAGGTGGTTCAGACTTACAGGGACTGTGTGCACAACCATATAAAGCACTGCCTGGTCCTGCGCCATCCTCAGAATCATTCTGTGTGAGCCCATTTCACGGTGTCTTTCATCCGACTGAAAGCCTTCCTTTATGTTCACTGGCCCTCCAATTTACCTCATGGCATTTCCAAAATCAAAAACTCTCTGCCATCTAGTGGATTCTGATGCGTAGCGACACTACAGGACAGGGTAGAACTTGCCCTGGCAGTTTCTATACAGATATTCTTTACGAACTAGAAAGCCTTATTGCACTCCCAAAGAGCAGCTGGTGGTTTTGAACAGCGGACTTTTTGGTTAACAGTTCCATGTTTAACCACTATACCACGCAGACTCCTTGCCATTAGCAGCCCCAACTGTAAGCACTCTGACACCGGGTATCCTCAGATATGTCCTGAGAATGTGACCAAGTATATGAAACAAAGAAGCTGGTTGTACTTTCTAAGACTCATTTGTTTGTTCTTCTGAAAGCCTTGGCACTTTCAATATTCTTTGTCAACGCCATAATTCAAATGCATCAATTAATCCTTCTTTGCTTTTATTTATTTACTGTTAAACTTTCACATGTATATAAGACCACTGAAAATAGCAGGGCTTGGGTCAGGCACACCTTAGCCCTCATATGATGTCCTTGTTCTGCAACACTTGAAAGAGGTCCCGTGCAGTACATTGGCCCAGTGCAATATGTCACTTGATTTTTTTTACAGTTGCTTCCATAAGCATTGACTGTAGATACAAGCAAAATAAAATCCTTGACAATTCTGATCTTTGTATATTTAACAATTTATTGATAATCACTAACCCTCAGCTGATCTATCTGTAACATGGGGTTCAACAAAGACTTTCAATAAAAAATTGCTATGACATTAAATGAATTAATTAATTTCACACTCATAACAATGCTTGACACATAATAAATACATAATTAGAATGAGCTATTATGTTTATTATTAGGTACAATAAATGTCTGCTGAGAACAAGATAAATTGTTTATATATTATGCATTTCTATAAAGCTAGTATGTGTGATTATTAAAGGGAACTTGTCTTAAGAAATACTTCCAAAAAAGAGATGAAATCATCAGAGACCTCCTTACAAATGCAAACTCAGAAGAATATTACTGTGGAGCCAAGACTTCATCACGACTTCATACTTCGGTTATAAGGGGAATATAAGGCATTGCTTGAAAGTGATCTTTAATGTTACGAGAGTGAAACTTGTCATAAATTAATTCCAGCATTTCAGGCTAGAATGAATTTCATATGATCCCAACTTTGACTCTTTTCATTGTTAATGAGATCATTGGGTTATTTCAAACTGTCCTGTATTCAGCTTGATCTTTCTGTCTTCCATGGCACATGCTTCTCCGCATTGTGATTGAGCAGCCTTTCAGAGATGATTCATAATTTTTCTAAATTAATACATTTTATGCGAACAAATGACACAATGGTCCTTCGGAAACTGTGATGCCACAACTGTTTCACTTTTAGTCTTTTGTTTTCAATCATTGCGTGATGAAAAGCATTTTATTTAAAATAAGTCATTCAATATATTAAGCGAAAAGATACAATTTATATCGTGGACTGAACTGACTCGTGTTTAGAATAAAAGAGGTAAGATATGCTAATAGTTTGATAAATATGCTATGAAACTTTTAAAATTATTAGAATATTCAATATCTACTGCTACAAACTAAAGGGATTTTATTTTTTAAAATATATATAAATGAAAGGAAAAAAACAAAAAGAGGAAAAATCTAAAGACGGAGATTATCTTATCATATCATCTCCAAACAGAATATAGACAGGTTCTGGATTGTAGACATTAAATTTATGTGTAATACAGAGCTTAAAAAAACAACTTCAATAAAACATTAATTATAAATTGGGGCCCAAACATTGGTTCATAGTGAAAAATTGATTCTACTTTTCCAAGTGCATTGAATTATCATAATTACTATATATTTATGTTAAAGGTGTTTTAGTGTATTGGAAGTGCTTCTTTAAATTTTTATGCATAGACATGTATACTTTATATGTTTATACTACTTATATATGTGTGTCTGTGTCTTAAAACTAAAATAAAACCAAAACTCTGATAAAAATATCTGATTGAAAGCTACCCAATATATCTCTCAGTATATAACATATCGTACACAACATACTATATAGAGACCATGTATATATTATAGCATAAAGTATATCTTTATATGCTGTGTTAGTCTGGGTAGACTAGCAAAACAAATTTGTGGAAACCTATGTGTATAATAGTGAGTTTTATATAAATGGTAATTATACATTAAGAAAGCATCTCATCCCAGTCTAGTCCAAGCCCATAGTCCGATATTAGCCCATATGTCTGATACCAATCTATAAAGTCCTCTTCAGACTCACAAAACACATGCAGCAATGATGGCGAATGCAGCACAGTCACAGGGCAGCGGGTAGGAAATCTTTGGATCCAGTGGCATTGTAATCATTTCAGCACTGGCAGGGGTCTCTATGTGGCTTCTCTGGCTTCAGAGGGCTGGTTGCTTCAGGGTAGGTCCATGTGGCTTCTCCGGCTCAGGGCACTATTTTAGTTCCATGTGTCTTGTCAGCTGCAATGTCTCCCAGCAAGTAGCCGACAGAGAGAGAGAGAGACAGAGAGGCAGAGAGAGAGAGAGGTGTCTCCTGCCTCCAAGGAGGAAACACCAGATTTCCCGGAATTCCCAGAATTCTACACAGGGGCCTCCTTGGCTATGACGCAATTGACAGACCAGACTCCACCCCTTCACTCTAAATCCTCTGAAGTCTCAAATTGACACCAGATGATGTAACTACCACATACGCATAATATTTGAAAAGAAAATCATATAGGCTGACAGAGTGGGAAGGGTTGTGTATTTCTGAGTCATTAGTCCATTTTGAATGTGACAATCATGTTTTACTATGCCAGGAATCACAAATTCAAGAGGAGTGACATTTATCACCCGAAACACATTTCAAGACTTATCTTGAAGTACATACAGTGTTGTCTATCATAGGACACAATCTGTACACCACTAAGGAAGACCAGGCAAGATGACTGCTATTGAAATTTACACACCAACCAGTAGAGTAAATGATAAAGACATGTGAGTATTATACAAACTTATTCAATCTGTAAACTGTTAACATGCAATCAGGTCGAATTGATAATCACTGGAGATTGGAATACTAAAATCGGAAACAGATAAAGGATCAGTAGTTGGGAAATGAAGCCTTAATGAAGGAAACAATTCTATCACATGATAGAATTTTAAGAAAAATGACTAAGTAATTGCAAATACCTTTTTCAATCATGTAAACAGTGGCTATACACATAAACCATGCCACATGGAATACACAGGAATCAAATTAATGACAAAACAATGGAAATTCTCAATACCACCAGCCAAATCAAGGCAGGAGTAGACTACAGAACAGAATTTATAAAGAGCTCTCATAGGAAAGTCCAGGTTGAAACTAAAGAAAATTGAAAGCATAAAATCCAAAATATTACCATGAGTTTATCTCACCTGAATTTAGAAACCACTTCAAGAACAGATTTCACTCATGGAATGCCGTGAGGGAACGTCGAGAGTAGCATATAAGAAGAAAGCAGAAGTCATGAAAAGTCAGGAATCAAAAAAGACCGGTGGATTTCAGAGGAGACTGGGGAATTTGCTTTTGGAAGTAAAATGTTGCTGTTGTTAGTGTATTTCTTCTAGATAACATAGCAGAAAGAAACACTGCCCAGTCCTGCGCCATCCTCATGGTGGACATGGGAAAGAAACAAAAATGGAGCAGTTTATCACAATGTTCTGAAAGCTTCTGAGAAAGAATCATTTAAGGGCAAACATTTCTCTGAATTAATAGAAAAATGAACATTTTAAAAATATTTAAGCCTTATTAACAATGTTCATTTAACTACAATGCAAGAGATATTTATATTATTTTATTGATTTCAGGCTGCCTCTAATACTGAATATCCTAACATTTTCCAGGATTCTATAAACCAAACTATTTTTGTCCATTTTTTTAAGACTAGCACATTACCAAATGGACAACAAACATTGGAATGAATTCTTTGGTAGCTCTTCATCTTTCAACTCCAGTTAGACATATTTGATCCCTTACATAGCAGTATTTATGTTGCTGTCTATTCCAGTGATTATCTCCTATCTTTCCTAAGTGGCTAGGAATATGTAACATTATGTATTGAATATTATTAACATATATATCAAGACGCAATTCCCATCTTGATAAATATTGCTGTTGGGTTTCATCAAGGCATCTCCTACCCATGGTGATCCGATGTGTAACACAATGAAACATGGCCCCGCCCCATGCCAGCCTCACAAGTGTTCTTACACTTGAGCTTATTGTTGCAGACACAGTGTCACCGCATCTTGTCTAGGGCCTTACTCGTTCTTGCTGTCCTTCTGTTTTACTAAGGATGATGTCTTTCTCCACGGACTGATTTCACCTGCAAACATTTCCAAAGTATGGGAGACAAAGTCTAGCTGTCCTTTCTTCTCAGCATCATTCTGGTTTGACTTCTTCGAAGACAGATATGGTTGCTCTTTCGGTAGTCCTTAGGACAGCCATTATTCCTCACCAGCTCCATAATTCAAATGTCTCAATTCTTTTTCACTTGTCTTTGTTCATTGTACAACTCTCTCATGCATATGAGAATATGTATGTGAAAATACCATAGCTGAGGTGAGGCATACCTAGTTCTCAAAGTAACCTCATCCTTGCTTCTCTGCCCGTAAAGGACGCCTCATACAGCACATTGACCTAAGGATCTCTAAATCTTAAGTTCTGCTTCCATGAGCATTGAGTGTGGATCCAAGCAAGACAAAATATTGGGCAACGTCCATCTTTTCCCCATTTACCATATTTTACTTTTTGGTCTAGATGTGAGGATTTGGGTTTTCTTCACATAGAGTTGTAATCAATATGAAAGTTGCAATCCTTGAACTTCATCAGAAAATACTTCCAAAATATGGGGATAAATACCATTCTTAAGTCACTGACTTAAGATGCGAGGGTGGGAGAGTGGTGGAAAGAGGGGAAAAAGAGGAGCTGATACCAAGGTCTCAATTAGAAAGTAAATACTTAGAAAATAATGATGGCAACATATATACAACTGTGCTTGATACAATTCATATGTGGATTGTTACAAGAGGCCCCAATAAAATGATTTATTAAAATTAGGAAAAGAAAATACTTCAATTCCTCCTTACTTTCAGCAAGCAAGGTTGTGTCATATGCATATTTCTGGTTGTTAATAAGCTTTCCTCCAATCCAATGCCACATTGTCATTCATATAATCTAGCTTCCCTAATTATTTTCTCACCTGATAAGATAGATCCTACTTAAGGAATGAAGAAACCTTCAGTTCCAAATATGCCTGAAGTTCTACTTCTTCACCAAAATATTATGCGCAGAGAGTGCAAACTTGTCTAAAAACATTCTCTGATTTTTATATTAACACAACTATGCTTTCTGTGTGTGTGCTCCTCTTCATTCTCCATGAAATAGTCAATATTTGTTTGGTACGTTGCTAGAAAGTATTTCTGATAAAATATGTACTCTTTCAGAAATGTAATTGTTACAAAGCAATGACTAAATTAATGAAATTTTATTTTGTGCACACCAGTGCCCCTAATGGATTATATGGAAGCCCACAAAAAGTAGATAGAAAATGGTTTGGTAGCACAGGAAGAAAAAAAATTTGAGTAATACATAGCTGAGAGTTACTTGTTTCCACAGTATATAATCTTTTAAAAGTCATTCTCGACCTACAGGGATTTAGTCATAGAGTAAACTCAGAAAAGTCAAACTAACTGCCAACAAGTAGATTCCAACTTATAACATTATATCGAGTAAAAGTGGGTTAATGCAGAACTGAGAATAGGAGCTACCCATATCAATCCAAAGTTCTTCATATTATGCCACACTGCTGCTTAACGAATCTCTCCTTTAACTTCAGTGTTACTGGTATTTGTCCAACAGGAAACTTAGCATTGAATTACTATTGAGACTAACTTTAGATTGTGACCCATTGAGTTACAATAGTAATGTTCTGACACACTGGGAATTTGCATTCAGAAGAAAATGTGGGTTTTGGATTTGAGTATATAGTGTCATTTAAATGATATGAATAATGTTAAACTCACATTGATTATTGCCATTTAAAAATATGCTTAATTCAATCAACTAACAAAAATAATAGATGGTGATTTTAACCTAACTCATAAAACCCTGTAGGATGCCCCAATCACACCGAGTTAGAATCGATCATTCATCTTAGTTTGGCTTTGTTTATTGTACTGGCTATGATTGCTTTAGAAAATAAAAACAAATGTTTACTTTTGACCTATGACTTATATTTTATAATAACACACACAATTAAGGGTATAATTGTGCAATTATTCGACTGCATTCATTAAGCCAACTGTCTAGATTTCATGTAAAACCAATTTTTCTCCATATTGGGATATGTATTTTTATCCAGTTTAGTTTTATTAATTATCTAAAGTTAACTCTGGGTTACATTTCATGTATTTTACATGGTACACACACTTTGTGCTTAGAAATATCTGAGCCTCTAGACAGTATATCACCCTTTGACTCCTCTGCGATTCCTTGGTCCTCCGGCAGGAGAACAACAGGAGAAAATAAAAGACTGGGTGGAACAAATGGTTGAGGACCAGACTACTTAAAAAAAAGAAAAGTTTAAACTCACCCTCCATCACCTCAGGAGCCAGACCTCGCAATCAGCTTCTGAAAAGTCAGAGCCATTGAAAACTCTGTCATGTCTACACTGTACAGAATCAACTAGGCAGCGTGTGCTTTTTCCTGTTGTTTATAAATGTTTCTGTGATTTTGTAGCAATTTTTAAGAAAGTTTTATTGGCACTTATTTTACATATCAAATAATTCAATACTTCAAATATATTAAGGAGTTTGGGAAAATCACAACAACCAATATAAGAATATTTTCTTCATTCTCACAATCTTTGCTGTTAGCTCTGCCATCACCACCCCCACCACAACCTACCCTGCCAGGCCCCCTAGGTTAATACCAATCCAGTTGCTGCCTCTATAGGCTTTCATATCCCAGATTTCATATACAAAAAGTCACACAGAACAAAACCAAGAAAGAACCAAACAACAAAAAGCCAATAAAAATGACTAAATAAAATAAATCAAAACCTCAATCAAGAAGAAAGCAGAAAAAGAACCATTAATATCTGAAACAACTTTAAAATAAGCCAAAAGGAAGATCAAATGATATGGTATTACAATTTAACTTAATTAACATCTGTGTTAGTCTGGGTAGACTAGAGAAACAAATCCAGAGACTCATATGTGTATAAGAAAGAGCTTTATATATGAGAGCAATTGAATATTGAGAAAACGTCCCAGCCAGTCCAGACCAAGTCCATAAATCCAGTATTAGCCCATATGTCCAATACCAATCTATAAAATCCTCTTCAGACTCACGAAACCCACGCAATGATGCCAAACGCAGGATGACCACAGGCCAGTGGGTGGGAAGTCTTTGGATCCAGTGGCATTATAAGTATCTCAGTGCTGGCATGGGTCTCCACGTGGCTTCTCCAGCTCTGAGGCTCTGGCTGCCATCAGCCTGTCTCTGTGTGGCTTGTCAGCAAGAATGTATCCTAGGGACTCCGCTGCTATGTCTCCCAGGCACTGAGCTGCAATGTCTCCCAGTGTCTGAGCCAAGAAAGAGAGAGAGAGAGCAAGAGCGCGCGCGAGAGAGAGAGAGAGAGAGAGAGAGAGAGAGAGAGAGAGAGAGAGAGAGAGAGAGAGAGAGAAAGAGAGAGTCTCCCCCCTCCAAGGAAGAATACAGGAGTTCCCAGAATCCTCAGGAGAAGGCCATGCTCACACAGAGGCCTCATTGGCTATGACCTGATTGACAGGCTAGACTCCACCTCTTCACTCTGACCTCTCAATTTAATAAACAATCATATAACTACCCCCAACATCTGCCATAACAGGCTTTTCATTGCTCTCTATCTGATAGCTGGACTATTCTTATCTCTGGACTAGGGTCGGAGGAGATTCACTGAGGCTTAATCCATATTCCTGTTGTCCATCGCCTTCTACAAGCCAGGTGTTCAGAATTTAAATTTTGATTTTTCCCTCCTTTGGATTTGGATTTTACTACTTATAAACCTTGGATCACACAAGCTGGAGTGCTTCTCTCATGTGACATTAGTTGACACCTCCCTTAGATGGCTGCCGTAGTAACACTTTTAACTTTATTATTGAGGGAACCTGTAACAACCGTCTACTAGTCACAGAGATGTGTTTAAGCATGATTTTTGAAATAAATGTCTACGTAAATTAACTGGAATCTCAGTAACTATATTAATACACACATATATACTATTTGTATAAGTATAATTACAAATATATTTATAATGATATACGTTATCATTGTGAATTTTCAAAATCATTAACTCAAATTACAAGTTCACTTTGCTAAATTCATATAGTTTTAAATTGGAGTTGGACGGTTCAGGAATGTTGAGTTGTGAATTTATATTATGTTATTCTGTAAATAGAGAAATATTAAAAACCAGTGTAGGCATATGAGAAGTTCAAAATTAGGTATAATTTTTATCTACTGAACTTGTGGTTTGATATCCAGATTTGTAGATTCGAGAAAAGCATCAGCTTTATTAACATGATAAATGGAGCCAGGAAAGCCATTGCCTTTACATACAAAGGGGGGTTGAATGTAAATATAGAATACCTTCTATGCTCATTGATAATGTGCTGCATTGATTCATTTTTTTAAGTTCAAAAATTGTATCACCTCAATGTAGTTCATCTTTATGTCATTAGTTCTTCACATTCTATACAAAATGACTCTGGAACATCTGTGGGAAGCCTTAAATACCTCCTATCTCCCATGGGACTGAATATGACTCATATAAACAGACACATTTTGGATATCTCAAATCCCTATCAATTTTGTAGCAACTATAAATAACCATTAATTTACAACCCTAAAACTAGTTTCTTCGATTATGCTTCATATAATTATATATATTTAAAATGCAAATATTTGTTTATAAATATTATTCAAAGAACTAATAAGCTCTTTTAAACACCAAAATATTTCACTTTCTCTAATTATGATAATTTTATAGTTGAATAAATAGCATGTCAGACTGCATGTAGAATAAATAGCATGTAGACTCCTCCTTTATCCATTGTGGTGCAGTCAAATGAGAAAGCTGGAAAACAAAGTCTGTGGCAGATTTTCCAACCGTTTCTGGATTTGAGCACATAATGCAGGAAAATCTGTCTTCTCTAGATCCTCACCACACATAAAATCGGGGAATATATGAGATCCACTTTGCTTACTGCTAGAGACATTTATGGGGGTTTCTCTCTTTACTACTAATTTAGTTAAGTTCTCAAAAACTTGCTGCATCAACTTACTTCCAGAATGCCTGTTCAGCATTAAAAAAGGATTCCAAAGGTTAACATAGGATATATATAGTTGGAATCCAATCCATGGCTCACGACAACAGCATGATGAATGTACCTCGCTCTATCCTATGAATATTATTAAATAAAACTTTCCCAATGTTAACTGTTCTACTAATTATACTAAGCCAAAGCAAACCAAACTTCCTTCCATGGAGTCGATAGTGACTCATAATGACCCTATAGGACAGGTTTAAATTGCCCCTGTGTGTTCCCAAGACTGTAAGTCTTTACAGGGGTAGAAAGTCATGACTCGTGTCTACAAAGTGGCTGTTGGTTTTGAACTGCCAACCTTACAGTTAGCAGCCCAAGTCTTAATGGCTATGCTACCAGGATTCCAGTTGTTACAATGGAAGTACATGTACACTATTTGGTAGTAAGAAAATGGAGTAATAATAATAATTACTATATATATATATATATATATATATATATATATATATATAATGTCGACATTGAAACAGACAACTTAAGCACCCTCATTAGAAGCCCCTCTTCTTCCAGGCCCTCCGGGTCCCTCCTCACCCTTGGTTCAGATGGTTTCCCACCCAATACTTTACCTCTCCCTTCTAATACTATAGGCATTTGGAAAAGGGTATTTCTGAGATTTAGCTTAAATATTGCATCATCTGAGACACTGCTAGTCACCCAACCCCAAGCAGATTCAGGTACTTGCTAACATTTTCCCTAGGCTAATTCCTTGACCAATAGCAATTATCCTATTTTAAATCGTACTTTATTGTTTTTATTTTTATTGTCTGAGCCAGAGCAATTAAAGCTGCATGAGGGAGAGAGACTATTTCTGTTTGAGGAAAACAATCCAATCTATAAGATTTGGGTTCTATAAGAGTATTGATTGACTAATTAATAGTGTTAGGGATTTACTATCACAGATTTGTTTTCAGAGTGTTTACATTAGCAATTGAATTCAACAAGTATAAACTACCTCAAATAATTTTCCATCTCAAGTTTAAATATGAAAATGAAACACCTGAGGCTGCAATGAAAATAGATGCTTGCACTATCTATCAAACATAAGGCGAATGTCAGAATGAATCCAGTGGCAAAAAAGTAACAGCTCACAAGTGGACCGCAGATCAAACGTGTGGATTAGAGAATGCTGCTTCTACATCGACGGAGCAATTGGGTACATTATAGACATAATATGACTATAGGCAGAACTCACAATACCCTTTAGGCCGGTTTATGAAAGCCATGACTCAAGCTATGTTTTTAGTGTTGAAATATTTTTCAAGTATTTTCCTAGATTTAAAAGCACAAGTGAATTTAAACATTGTCTGTTTATAATCATTTGGAGACTCAAATTTTTGCATTAACATTTTTCCAGGGGTATCATGCATAAAACCACAATAGTAAAACCTTGAAGTTCTATTTAATTGACAAGTACTTGAAAATTGTTCATGTATATACAACTGAATGTACTTAACGTTTTTATCTACTTACTATTGTTTCCCATGCTTCTATGACCATAGATTTCTTATAAAAGATAGAAAGCTAATGTTTTCTCAGGTAATGAGTAGTGTACTTTGTTTATATATTATAGCATGCCTTTAAGATAATAAATGGTTTTAGTTAACATCAAACTTGACATTCTGGTTTCAATTTCCACCACTTCTCTCTGGTCAAGTCTATCATCTTATTTTCTGTAATACTTATCTTACCACCCCAAACTTATTGTTTGTCACTCTCTGTCAGAGCCTTTAAATATATGAGGAGCCCAGACAGCAAGAAATATACCTTTCATAGAGTATACAATCACATACACACAATATTTCCAAAATTGGGAAACATTTTATAAATATTTCCCAAACCATATTTAAGCTTAGCATATTCATATGCTTGACAAATTAAAATAAAAATTTTAAATTGGCTTAGGTATCTGAGGTAGAACATACCAAAGGTCTATCCTAACAGTGGTATTTGATAAATATTTACTGAATGAAATTGCTGAATATTGAATTTTTGGAACCATAATCTACTGTACATAAAAATCAATATTTCACTATACATATACATAAATATTTTGAAGGACAATTTAAAATAGCATGTATCACACTACGTACATTAAACAAATACTTATTGAGCATCCACGATTCAAGAAGTTGGAGACACACACTGACCAAATGGCACCGCCTCTCTGCCTTCATATTAGCATTCTGTGGGGGAGGGAGGCCAATCTTGAAGAATGCAACGAGTGAGTACAGTGTGAAATGCTGATGTGTATTATGAGAGACCAAAAAAAAAGGTAAAATGAAGAACAGGTTCAAGACAGAGCTGCTGCCCTATCAGAGAGGTGGTTTGCAAGGAAAGCCTTCCAGAAAAGGTAATATTTAAGCAAAGGTTTGGCTGAGATGAGAATGTGAGTACTGGGCATGCATTAAACATATTAAACAGCCAATGCAGAAACTGGGAGCATTTGCCTCTTGAACGGAGAAAGCGCTAGGAATCCAGTGTGTGACGGGAACCTGGAGAGGAAGGAAGAGATGGTTAAGAGCGAGGACGTAGATGTGAACTGTGGGACGAATCTTATTGAAGATGGGAGGCCATTTTAAGGAATTATGATCTTGGAGAGAAATTAGAAGCTGTGGCAGAATTTTGAGCAGAAGAATCATGTGATTGAACTTTAGGTTTTAAAGGAATGTCTATATAGAGCAGACAAATAACCATGCATATGGGTCAAGAAAGTGTGTGCTGTGAACTAAATCCGTATAGTAGATATGGCAGAATAATGATCCCTAAATACATTCACATTAGTCATGGATAGAATTATATTCCCTAAAACTATGTGTCCACTTGGCTCGACAGTGATTCTCAGGGTTGTGGGATAACCCCAGTCTAACCTGTGCATGTTGTTAATGAGGCCGTATCCGAGGGGATTAAGTTACATTTGTTACATGAATGAGCTGGGATGTATCACTCTTACTTAACCCACCACTCTTACTCAAGTCACAGACCAGATCCATCCAGATAAGAGGAGGTCCTCTGAGGTGTGGCCTGCGCTGTCTTTTACAAAATTTAATGTAAGAGAAGGAGAGTTCTCAGTGCTACCAAGAAAGAATAGCCTGGAGCCAACTATGTCCTTTCCTTTGAACCAAGATTCCCTGTGAACCTTTAAGACGGAAACCAAGACAGATGGTGTTCTCAAAGGCATGCTGGGTCCACCAGATGTGGAGAGGGGACAAAGACCTTTCTGCTGAGTCAAAAGAGAGAGACACCCTTCCCTACAGCTGGCACTCTGAGTCCAGATATCTAGTTGCCAAATTGTTTTTCTGATTTTATCTGCTGCAAATTTATTTTTTAACAGTTTTATGAGCATATAATTCAATAATCCATATCATTAACTTATCATACAATTCAATAATCCAATTATATTAAAAAGAATTGTACAGTCACCACCATGATCAATATTAGATCATTTTCTTCCTTTTTATTTTCCTTGCTATCAACTCCCATGCCCCACCCCCAACCTCCTTGCCAAACTCCCCAAGAAATCATCGCTATAGCTTTATCTATCCTGGTTTTCATATGTAGAACAAATATAAGAAAGTAAGAAAACTAGAGAGGGAGAGAGAGAGAGAGAGAGAGAAAAGGAAACAAATTTAACACCAATTCACAAGTAGACCAAAATAAAACCTTATATCCTTCTAAATTTTGACAGAATACCTTTCTTTATGTTAAAGCCTGTTACTTGGGGTGTTTCGGTAAGAAAACCTCAATACCTAAGGCAAAACTAACTCTAAATACAGTATACTGAGTGTCACGAGGGAATTAAGTTTATGGATGGAGTGAAGATTGCTAAAATGAGATAGCATTGTTTTGATTATCTGCGTATGCCCAATGTAATCATAAAGTCCTTACAAATAGAAGAGGCGGTGGAGGAGAGATTTGAAGATGCTGTGCTTTTGACTTTGAAGATGGAGGAAGTAACTGTGAGCCAAGCAGTGCAGGCAGCCTCTAAGGGCGGGGGGAAGATTTGAAGCCCATACAGGAATTCAGAGCTGCCAAAACCAGGCTTTGAGCCCAGTGAGAGGCATCACACATTTCAGGCCTTCTGAGTACTAAGAAAACTAATTTGTTTTAAATTGCAAAAAAAATGTGGTGATTTTAAAAGCAACTAAAGAAAACTAGTATTTGAGGTATTTCAGAAACTAATATTTAAGTTAGTAAAGTTAGGAAAGGCTCAGCAAGGGAGAGAGGAAGGCCTGGAAAAACCTTGAATGTGCCTCTGAGCGAAGCACTTCTTGGCCCCCACCTCTTTGCCTCAGTTTCCTCCTGATGTTTCTCACTAGTCATTAGTTGCATCTGATAGTTTTCCCTCGTTCTGGTTACCTTAAATTTACCAGTGAATCCATGTATACACGTTCTCATGATCTTTGCTCACTGCCATCGAGTCAAGGCCAGCTCACAGCGACCCTCCCGGGCAGGGCCCATCTGAGACTGTAACTCTGCATGGGAGTAGAAAGCCCCAGCTTTCCCCACGGAACAGCAGGTGGCTGGCAGTCCAATGCCTCACCACTACAGCCCCAGGGCTCGTCTCCTCACATTTGTGAGTTTGTGTGCATGTGTATTTGTAAGTGTACTTTATAAACTTAAACAAGGAAAATATTTCATAACGAGGAATGGGTACTGGGTGTGCCAGAAACAACGTCTATTTCTAATTTTAGATGTTTTTCTTTAAAAGTGGTAGATTTATAGATAATTTATACAAACTGGCATATGTATTTAAATTTTAAAAGAAAAATAAATCCACATACTGTCTTTTATCTTTGTATACTAAATACAAACTTATATATATAACAGTGACTGGATAGCTACCAAAGTAAGAGCCATGAATATAGCCCCATCGCACAGTGGTTCAGCTCTTCGTCTTAAACAAAAGGTCAGTGGTTACAACCCGCCTGCGGTTCCGTGGGGGAAAGATGTGGCAGTCTGCTTCTGTAGAGGTGACCGCTTTGGAAGCCAGCAGGGCAGTCCTACTCTGTCCTATGGGGTTAAAATGAGTTTGTGCCACTCACAATGCTATAGCCCAAGGATATTTTGTAGCATCACTTATGAACTTGAACTATTTACCTCTACTAAGTCTAAGCTTGGCCAGACATCGGGTATCAGGTAGATTGTTGGCGGAAATGGTTCTAAGGGATTTTCCTCTCTCCTGTTCAATCATAAACAAAATGAACCATCTTAAGCCATTTCATAAAGCTCCAGAGAATAAAACAAACCAATACTAATATTTTTATATTCAGCCAGCTTAATATACTGTTGTGGAAAAGAAATCTTAAAGCCCACAATAGGTTAGTTATAAATGACATAACTTTGGGCATGCATGCACACAGTTCTGTTCTATGAAGAAGGACACTTTCAGATTGGTTCTTTGGGTGACAGATCAATGAAGATGAGATGAGAGTAATTTAGACAACCAGCATCAGCATAAGCAAAATGAAAGAGGAAGGGAGGGGGCTACTGAAATGGGGCTTATCTATTTACTCAGCAGTTGATAAACCCTGACAAGTTAATTAAGTCACTTTTATTAAGGTTGCAATACCATGTGATACTTCAGTGATAATACACTTAACTGATGTGGACAATATTAAAAAATACTACTGAAAAATAACAATTAAAAGTTTATACCTTAAAAGCCATTTATGCCAAGTCAAATGGGTTGAGTTCATAAAATGTTTTCTATTGCTTTTTTTTTAAGAATCCAAATTACCTTAGAGAAAAGGCAGAAAATCAGAAATTATTTAACAATTTAAAATAAAGGAATAAATGTTTTATAATATAAGGGAATCAATATTTAAAATCCTTCATACATTACCAAAGTCTTACTATAAATTATGTTCCTGAAGTGATGACATGAGGTTGACAGATTTCTCCCTAGGTATTTTAGCAGTTTAAGGCTATATGTTTATCATCTCAACCCATTTTAACTAATTTTATTCCTAGAGTTAAAAACTTCTGAAAAGAACGGCTCTAGAATGTTCATTATTAATAGTGTTCCTCTCTCGTTAATAGTTTATGGTGAGCGTCTCCGAATATTATGAGACTGTAAAAATTCTATCTCCGTAAATGTGTCTATAGTAATAAATTGAATATAAGTTATAGTCTCTGAGTTTCACACTGGTTTATGCTTGCCGTAGCAAGTAGCTGAGCATGATCCTACAACCTGGCAGAGGGTACCATATGCCTTACTATTCGCAGTTGTGACCGATTCAAAAATAGTCCTAACTTGGGGAACGTAACTCCAAAGTAAATTCACAACAGAATTTAGAAAAACATTTATTATTCCTTTTTTTAAGCCAAATGAACGGGAAGCTTCCATCCTCACTTACTCTCTCGAGAAGATCCGTTACCTTGAGGGAGGAAACTCGACGCAGCGGGCAAATGTTTCTGAAGGTGACGGAGGGTTGAAGATGAGACCCATGCCACAGAGAATTTCGATATTCATACTTTGGGTACTCATGCATTGCACCTTTGCTGTCCGTTCCACTTACATGATCATTAATATTAAGCCTGGATAAAAGCACGTTATATTTAAGCCCTGGTACCTGTATTATCTTATTAATATGTCATTTATAATTCTGGATCTATCAATGCAGTTTCAAATACTGGGATAAAAACACTAATGTTTCATTTATCTTCATAATACACCCCAAAACACTAATGCTTAGTATTTTCCTATTGGGAAGGAAATAGCAAGATGATGGATTATTTTTATTCAGGTGTTTTTGTTTTCTGGTACTCTTTGTTAGTGTCTTTACCCCTATGTGTTTCCTTTTCTCTATTTGAAAGATGAACCAAAAGTAACTGTAGCTATTCAAACTCTTTGACCTTAAACTGTTGACTATTTCCTAATAAAGATAATTATTTTAGTCTTATGAAATGTGGAAATATTTTTACTTCAAATTTAAAGGAATTTTTTAAAATTCCAGTTTAAGGAATTTTGACATACAATTAGGTCTAAAGTCTGTAGGTTGTAAGTTTAAGAGGACAGAAAACATTTAAGTAACAATGTGTATTGTGCGAAGAAAATATTAAATATTTCATAGAGCTTATCTTCCTCAATACAAAAATATCGTACAACGGTGATAGCAAATAGAAGACTTCAACCACAGGTGAGAAATGAGAAATTTTAAGGCCTATTGAACACAACATAATTTCACAGTGGGTCAGCACAAATTTATGCAGCACAGGTGTTTCCGTAATTGGGGTCTATTGGAAAAATGCATAGTATTCCATGCTCAATAATGTTCTCATACAGTTCCATCTGGGGACTTTGCTGATCTCATAATAATATGCAACTTATTGAAATGTAAAAATAATACAAGCAAACTCCAAAATTAATTCTCTTGAAAAATGCTCACCTTTTTATATATGGGTTTTGGATCCCTAATATGCTTAACAGCTTTCTTTTAAAATAACTCAATATTTTAACAAAAAAATTTGAGGACCATGTTATCAAATTTCAGAATTAAATTATACCATTTAAATAGTGCTGTACGATTTAGAAAACAGCAAACAAAATTACAAGTGGGATAATTTTAAATCTTATTATCAAACATCATTTGAATTGTGAAAAATAATTTAAATGATTTAAAAAGGTGAGTTTTAAAAAATAAAAACTCAACTAAAGGACCAAACATTCTCCATAGCTGACTTATGCTTATGTTTGTGTATTTCTGAAACTGTCTCCGAATCTTCCTAAGCATGGCAGCATTCAGTGCACTTATACACTGCCAACACAATGCCTGCACTTGCTTCCTGCTGGATTGGATCATTAAATTAGTGTCATAGGTTCAAACAGACATCTGCATTCATTTTAGAAAGCCAAATTCTTTAGAAATCAAAGAGGAAATAATTAATTGTTTGCTTATTTATTTATTACTACTGTTGTTATTAGTATTAGTTGTTAGCGGAAAGAAAGAAAAGGACCTGAAAAAATATTTTAAAAGTACAAAAATCTCCAAGTTTGGGAAATAGAATTTTTAAATTAGCTCATTAATACCTTGGTTGCAAAAAGAGTCATGGGGAAATAAGTCCAATTAATCACATGATTTATAATATATAGAGCATTGATAGAAAGAAAGATTTAACATGATATGCTTGATTTTAACATTGTAATAATAGGGACGTTTAAATCCTTCTCTTTGTCTGTCCAGCACCGTGCCTATCCTCAGCCCAGCTTGTTGGCTAATCCTAATTTTGGAATTTTCTTGAGTAATAGATTTCATATACCTTTGCTCATCTTCATGCTCTGGGGCCATCAATCTTCTCTTATTTACCAGCAGGGTATGACACATATAATAAGTTAAAAAGATTTAAGTGTTCTCTACATAGTAAGTTAAGGGGTCTTGGTGTTGCAATGGTTAAGCACCAGGCTACCAACAGCAAGGGTGGCGGTTTGAATGCAAGCAGAGCAACCTGCTTTTGTAGGAAATTCTGTGCGGCAGTCACTTCTACAATGTCACACAGGGTCACTATAAATTGGAATCAACTGGATGACACCATAATAAAATACAATGTAAGACCTATCTAGAATGAGAGACACATTCTGGATTTATTTTATGGTTTCGGGTTGCCTTTGAATCGGATCTGTCTCCTGGTGACTTCTGTATAGCACAATTAAACATTTCCAGATGATTCACCATTTTCTTGATAGTTACCATGTTTGAGTCTATTTTTGTGGTCATTGTGGCAATCAATCTTACCGAAAAAATGTCTTCATTTTCAATGGCCTTTTTCAATGATCAGACATGATGTTTTTTTGCAGCAATCATCTTTCCCGGCGACACATCCAAAGTAAGTGACAAATTCACTACACCCTTCTAAAGAACATTATAATTTAACATATATTTAATATATATTTCTCACGAAAGAAACATTGAGAATTGACTCTTTTAGATTATATTGTTGTTGATGTTGATCACCATCCTTTTAGTTCTCATTCACGCGCGTTCCATGCACTACAGAAGAAAGCTCATCCACGATGAACTATGGATTGGATCACTTTCAGCCAAAAGATTTCCCTTGACTGGTTTTCAGTAGTTAAACATCAGGCCTTTCATCCTAACCTAAGTTAGCCTGGAAGCTCCACGGAAACCTGTTCCACATCATAGGAACATATAAGTCATCACTGACAGAGGAGGGATGGTAGCAAATGGGGTCAATTGACTGGGAAAGAAACCTGGGTCTCTTGCATAAAGGCCAGGATTCTATCATGGACTGTCAATATTCTCTGATGATATCAGGAGGAAACACCAATAGGACCGGGAAGAAAGAAGGTTTAGGAGCTTAGATGATCACAAAGCAAGCCGTGTTCTAAGAAAGTGGAAATTGACTCTGATGACCTCGGAATTGACCCAAGAGCAGCGAGTTTGACTGTTTGTGACTATAAATGAAAGGAGTGATTGTGGGAGCAAGACTGGGCTTTCTACTCCCATAACGTGTTACACAAGCAAAAGCTCACCAAGGCTGTCCTATAGGCTGACCGTGAGTCAGAATCAACTCAATGGCAGTGAGCTTGTCTTTTCTTTCTTTCTGTTTTCAGTGGCTGGTGGAATAGTGAGTTGAGGGTTGGGCTGACAATTGAAAGTGTGGCTGCTTGGACCCATCAGCCTCTGCGTGGGAGAGAGATGTGACCATCTGCTTACACGAAGGTGGCAGCATTGGAAACTCCATGGAGCAGTTCCTAGAGAGCGACTGTGATTAGGAAAGGCTGTGCAGTGTGTTGGTTGGAGCATGAAGTCTAGATCTAAGGAGTAGGTTCCAACAAAAAAGCAATTTTTCTAAGGAAATATGACGCATTATGTTTTCCCACCCTGAACTATGCTTTTGTTCTGTCGTTAAAAAATCTCGTCCCATCTACCGTCTCAACTCTTTTTTTCTCTTCTCCCATCTGCACTTTGCATTCTTCTCATTCAGCCCCCACAAATCAGTATATCTGATAAATATCCATCCATGAGCAAACTTTAATGACATAGTGCACGTTTTAATGGATTTCACTCAATATTTTCTATAAAAATAATAAACAAATATTCCAAGGTTACAAGAAGATAAAAGCTATGGCTTACCAGGTTAAGTGAAAAGATGAATTTATATTGGAGTTATACTACATCTGTAAATAACAATACTATGAAATGGGAGTTAATTTTTTCTCAAAATACATATATAAATATATGACAGAAAACATTCTTGAGTAATAAGTTACAGCAATTAAATTAAATACAGAGACATAGACATAAATAATTCATCTTTGGTCTCCATTATTTAACGCATACAGTGAAATTAAGGCAACATTAATAAAAAACAATAAAATCAAACAAAACCTATTGCTATTGAGGCTATTTGACGCACAGGACAGAAGAGTACTGCACTTCTAGGTTTCTGGGACTATGAATCTTTGGGGGCTCAGAGAGCCCAGACTTTCTCCTGTGGAGTAACTATAGGGTTTGATCCCCCAAATGTGTGCTTACCAACCTAACACCTAACCCACCTGCCATCACTGCATTGTGCTTAAAGTACCAAAATTTGTTCTGAAACTAGAAAAACATGTCAATTTGTCTATGCTTTCTTCAGTACTAGTACTGAGACCTCGGCACACTGATGGTAAATTTGTAGAAATTTTGAGAAATAAAGTAAGGAGTTAAAAGCTGATGGACTTCAGACAACCATGAACTCACGGTTTGCACTTCAGAGCCCCCAAACCCAGGAGTGGGTGGGTGACTATGAGGAAACCATGTTCCCATCGTCAGGCACTTCAGGAACGTGGATGCTTCAGGGTTTCCATAGTGATTCTAATTTGTTGAATAACTTGACATTTGCTTTATCCCAGTTTTCATTTACAAGCACTTTGAAACATCTTCCCCTTTTAAACTTTTAAATGAACGTTTAGTGAAACAGAACTATTTTTAATATTGATGTGGGAACTGAGCATTTATTGGTCCGCATTTATCTCTATCAGGATGGTCAAGCACCTTTTACAATATGGAAATAAATGAAAATTTTGAAGTGAAAGATTCCTATTGCATAATTTGCTTGCATTTCCTGTGAAACAAAAAAAAGAAATCATGAGATTTTTATGCTTAACATTTTTGTTGGGAAAGGTTAATTAAAATTTTTCAACAGCTTGCAAAACCAAAAGAAAAAGCAAACTTGGTTGGCAACAACCAAAAAAACAACCATGAAATTTTATAATATTCAAAGAAACTCAAATGGATACATCAAACAAATAGGGGTGGGTTTTCTTTGATATTGTTAAAATAATCTTAATCATGCTGATTACTATAAATCTTTGTATTGTCATTGCAAAAGATCTTGTCTATAAAGGTTGTGTCCTTACTATTCTAATACAAATTGATAAAATATCTAAAGATTGTATTAAGTTTTGTTTTCCTCTGACAAACCACTCCTGAGCTATTTAAAAAGCATATAATTTTTTATACTAGTGTATTGCATTTTATTTATCTAGCTGTTAGAACTAAATCTTTAGTTTTAAAATAGGGGGTTTTTTTGTTTTGTTTTAATTTGGCATTATCTTTTGTATTTCCTAGCATATCATATATCTAAGTCAAATGAAAAAGGCCCGATGATTTCTTGGGCCCAAACTTCATTCTTTTACAAAATAGAGATACATGGAAAGATCTAAGGTAGATGTCTCTGTTCTATTGTTAAACTCTTGCCTCAATAGAAAATAAGACTTCACAGCATGTGTCCAGTTACGGAGAGTGACCCAATAATGGGTTTAGTTTTAGCCTGTGTTTAAGACTTACCCTGTCAGTGATCTAAGAAGTTCTTATCTATTTAGCTGAGTGACTATGAGCTCCGATCTCTCTCTCCATGGCTCTGCAGGTAAGAGGAGAATGGTTCCACACAAGGTTCTTTACTCCAGAGGTTGATCATTTTTTGTGGGCGGTCTGTAAACTGGGAGGCACCACTCTAAAATGGAGCTGCCAGCTCTCATGGATTAGGGCCAGTTGGGCGCTGTGCCAGGATAACACTTCCGACTTCTGTGGTCACAGCTGCCTTCCAAGCGGTGGGATAAGGAAGGAGCTGGGTTAGTCCTGTCAACCTTTGTAAGCCGTGGTCCCCTTGAAGAAGCCATCTCCAGCAGTTCTCAACCTGTGGGCCGCGACCCTTTTGGGGGGGGGGGGGTCGAATGACCCTTTCACAGGAGACCCCCGATTCATCACAGTAGCAAAATGACAGTGATGAAGTAGCAATGAAAATAATTTTATGGTTGGAGGTCACCACAACATGAAGAACTGTAGTAAAGAGTCGTGGTGTGAGGAAGACTGAGAACCCTAATGTGTAAGCTTTTGATAAGTAATGCTTAATATGAGCCTTATTTTATTGTTGCACACAATATTTGGTGAATTCCTAAATTCAGTTTACGATCTAATTATAGCTTGGGTTCACATAGGGAAAATTATTTATTGCTTATCTTCTCGAGTTACTTCTTGACTGTTATCTCCCATGGCTCCGGCAGCGCTGAATTACAGCCCCGTTGTCTGTTTGTGTGCTTTTCTCTATAGTTGTCTTTGCGCTCAATGCTGAATAAAGCACTCGATTTGATCCTACAATTTTTAATTTTGACTGTGAAGACCGGCAAACAGAGTATGATGCTTGCGTTCAGTTCCATTTTTTCATACCATATGTTTATTAAAATGCACCTTTGTGGCTGAGTTTGTTGTTAGTGTATTAAAGTTTCAAAGAAGGGTTCAATTTTAAAATTCCCTGGAGTTAAATTATATGATGATTAGTTTCGGGGCGGGGGGCCTGGAAGGAGACAGGGAACTCCTTCCAACCATTTTTTTCCTCTTAAAATATTTTTCATATCTAATTCTAATCATTAAAACGAATGTTTACACTTTGTGAATGTTTCCTCTCTTGGGCAAAGTCTATATATTCTCTAGAGAGACTATCAAGTGTAAGCAATGGAGATGAAATTACTAATGTCTCTTGTCTAGTCTTTTAACCTTATAAGTACTTGGAGGGGTCAAGCAAATTCCATTTCCTGGTGACCCTCATGGGTGTCTAAGTACAACTGTGGGTTTTCAATGATTAGGTTATCAGAAGTAGACCATCAGACCTTTCTTCACATATGCTTCCATCGAATTAGTTAACAACTGGGTAGGTTAATGATGACACAAACTAGAGGCACCCTTTTGGGTTTCAGTCTCTCCATCGGGTCACTCTGAGCTGTCGTCCAGTTGATGGCAGAGAGCAGAGGAGAAGTGTCAGTTTCTGAACAGGCGTCTCTTCTTGCTACAGTTCCTAGACACATACTCCTCCAGAATCCTAGAGACAGCTACTTCTAGAGTGTAAGATGTCCACTGTCCTTAAAAGGACCTCAATCCTCTCAACTCAAACTCCCTGCTCTCCAGTCAATGCTGACTTAGAGTCACCCCTGTGGGTGTCCGGCTGTAAGTGTTTATGGGAGTAGAAAGTCCCATCTTTCTCCCTCTGAGCTGCTGGTGATATTGAATTAACCACCATGCAGATTGCAGCCCAACACTTAACCATGGCACCACCGAGGCTCCCAGACCTCAACAATATAGGGTCCCAGTCATCCTGTTTTCTACTCTTGTCTGCCCTTCAACGCCACGCCTCTCTTTCCGTACCCTGCATGCTTTGAGAAGGCGAAGAGAAGCAACCACAATAATGCATCCGTGGTCTAACGTCAGAGGAGCACTCCCTGAGATTCAGGGAGGAGAGCTGAGTGCCTCCGCCACCTGCACAGCTCCACCTGGGCCTGTTCCAGTGACTGCCCGTGTCACACCCTGCTACGGTCATGGGTCAGAGAGACTTCCTGCCTTTCCAAGGTTTCCAATTACTCAAAGCTATCTTTCTCGGAATGCTGTTTTCCTTATATTTTCTTACTTAATTTTTTAAGTTAATGGTTCATGATCAATTTGACTAGAATAGACAATGTTGTTGCTGTTGTTAAAGTCATGTGGAGTATCTAAATCATTTGGGTGAAATTAAAAACAAACAAGCACATTCCCAATTGTTCAGGAGGCTAACCTTGAAATTGTTCATGCCTATGTTGTAGGGACTTGGACAGGATTAGGATGCATATGATTCTATGTGATGCAATATCGACTTCACTGCATAAGATTTATTTCATTTGGCCAGAGCCAATTTCTCTAACAGTGCTGATAGGTACAATGAGACAGTTATTAAATTCATTTTATAATAGAGTCTATGATAAAAAATCTTAATGTCTGTATCAATCTTTTAATTACACAAAGATCTGTTTTCAAGTTTTTGTTAACTGTTCTCAGGCTAAATTTAAGGAAGGACTATGTGTGTGTATGTGTGTGTGTGTGTGTACATAGTTTCTAATGCTTTAAAATGTCTTTTTAATGTTTTATCACGAGCTCAATGAAATGTCATAGCATTTCCAAGTTGAGCTATTAGAAACAGTCAAGATGTGCAGAGGGAAAAGAACGAAGGAAACAGGAAAAAATAGAACTGTTTCAGGCAGCCAGAGTTGATTCACTCTCCCAAGGCTGATAAGATCGTAGTATTGGTTCAGTATTAGATGAGTCAACTGTCCACAGCCATTTTTAACTCGTCCCTGCAAGAGGGGGCTGCTTTTGAAGATGTACCCGTCTCCCACTTAAGAGGCTTCATCGACACGGCAAATTGGATGCCAATGACCCTCTAAGTGTAACTAGGGTTTAAAGCATGTTGAAGGGTTAGCTCTCTGAGGGAGATTTAAGGCTGCCTCTTCTTATTTTTTGGCACACAAGGAGCAGGCATTTTGCTTTACTTTGACAGAGATGTATGTTTGACCTTACGAATGCAGGTATGTAAAAAAAAAGTCCTCTTCCCTAATAAGGACTTTCACTGATAACGTTTTGTTTCAAAGGATGCATTACATTTGTGTTAGAGTACCACCACCAATGTTAACCAAAACAGCCCGGCAGCGAGGCGTCTCTAATTCACAAGATTCTTTCTCCCTTAATAATAATAAATAAATAAATCCAAGGACACCTAGTTCTTGAAGTTCTGACTCCAACTAATTCCGAATCTTTTTTTTTAAAAAAAATAAGCTCCCTCTTCTATACCTGGCCGATCGAAATGCATTGTTTGGTCCTCCACCCTCAGACCACCGAAGTAAGCAATCGTCTGGTAGGGGAGTTCACCTTGAGCAATTCACAGAGTATACAAACATTTGTCAGTCGAAAACCTGCAACATGAGTTTTTGTGAAATTTTAACAGTGTTTTCTCAAATCTTCACAGCTCGCCTTGATGGATTGCTGGAGTAATTGACCTGCTCTTGAGGTGTTTTATAAAGGACATCTTATCTTTCTGGTATCACCCAGGCTGTGGCTCCTTTTCTATCCCCTGAAATCCAGGACACACTTTAGAAGACCTGCTGAACAAGCTGGCTTCTCACTTACAGGGAGCCTCTAGCGCCATTTGAATACGAAAGAGAAGGTGAATAAAAAGCTTTAATCGCTTGTCTGTTCCGCTACTTTCTTGCCTCTCTTCAGCTCCTCCTCTTCCCAGGGCTTTTCTGTGTGCAGAAAGGGGACAGTTTCTGTTTAAAGGGCAGTGTCATGCTTAGGAAGATGCATGTGGTAGGCTGACATCCAAAAGCCGCTCCTGTCCATCTCCTCTGTCAAACTTTAGCTATGTCGGTGCTGCGTTTCCTCCGTTTAAGCCTTTGCAGGTAAAAGATTAGTAGCAAGCTCTCCGCTAACAAAACTCATTCAATCAGCAGAATGTACAGGGAGTATCAAATGTGCCCTCCACCTCCAAGACTGCGGGGCTCGCTCCTCTGATACCTCTTCCCCTTGGTGAGCTGGAACTGCTTGAAAGGGGTTTCTGTTCTCTGCTCTCTTGTCAATTTGAATGCCAGGAAATGAGCCCCCTTTGTGAGATTAATTAATAGCAGGAGCGGATCGGCCGAGCCCGATCGCCACGCAACGGAGCTGTAATTGCTACTTTGCGGAAAGGCAAGAAAAAAGTTCGGGCTGCCGTTTAAGAAGCGGGTTTAAGGAAAGTTCTTTGAACTGGAGGTCTCAGTGCACTGGATTAAGGCAAGAAGCAAGGAGGCCTTTGAAGTTTGCGAAGAGCTTTTGGAGGGGGGAAAGTCGGGTGGCAAAAGGGAGCTGGCAACATCAAAAGCACTCTTACTTCTCTTCACCTGCTTGGCTCCCAAATCGGGCCCACCGGCTGGAGGGCAGCCCTGCAGGTCCAATGACCAGTTGGGGCACCAGGCATGGGGAGGGAGCTCGCTGGGGGTGAGGTTGATGGTTTGTCTGGGTGGCCTGCAAAGGCAGCTGTTGCTGCAAAGCGTGGGCCTGGTCGATTATGGGGACCCTCACCTCAGAAACGCTCCTTGTGAGACGGCATCGACAGCCCTGTAGAGGGAAAGTGAACAATCCACAATCCCGACTCCTCACGCACGCTTCCAGGCAACTCTCCCTTCTAAGATGGTCAAAGATATCGAAAGTATGTACGTGTGTATCCCATAGACGTGTCTGCTTATCATGCAACGACGATGTGTTGTTGAGAGGAGAAAGAGTTAAAGCATATTACAATGTAATAGTAATACTCTATTCAAATCCTGTTTAGAAATAGGAAGGAGGGTCTGTCATGCCTTCTCACTAGGTCCAATGTCGCCCCCCAGGGGGTGAACATTGGTTCTCGAGAATTGAAAATGCTGAGCTATTGCAAGGGTTTAGGGCTTGCTAGAGAGATACAATATATGTGATATTAAACTTTCCTGGAGAAGGGGGCAATAGGAATCAAATGTGTATAATTCCTGAGAGATCATAAGAAAAAAAAGATACTAAGAAACATGGAGGGATATACATTTTAAGGTCATGACTTTCACTTTATATGAATTGTATATTGAATAAGACCAGAAGATCACTCACACATGTGGGTTTCTTATTTTGATTTTATATGGAATTTGTTTTATCCCCAATAATGTGTTCCTTCCAAATTTATATTAATTTAAAAATTATTTTATTAATCTTGTAAAATTAATAGACTGAGAAAACCCACGTTAATTGGATATACTTCAATCAGTTCCAATGTCTACTATGACAACTTCAAGTTATATGAAACTTTTAAAAGTAAAGGACAATATATATATATATATATATATATATATACACACACACACACATACAGTGGGAGCACTACCTATATGCAATTACTAACTATAGTAGGACATTTAAAAATTATCTCGAGGATTCTCGTGTTTTATTAATACAACTCCCCTTATCTATGAAAACTTCGTAGTGTATACTTTCTTTATCTAAACTAATACAGTTCACCATAAATGGCCAGTGAAAAGCATTATGTAAGGACAGGAGTTATAGAAAAAAAGGTGAGAGTATTGTTTTTAAACTTTTCATTTTTCATTGAAAGTCAAGAATTTTAATTTCTTTAGCCACTCAGCTTTCAAAGAAATACATTAAATTTTAATCTAACCAAATTTAAATATTTAGGTATATACTATCTTGTGATGGTTAAGTGGAGTTGAGTGAATTCTAATCATTGCAACCCTTTGCATAAGAGAATGAACCACTCTCTAGTCATACACCTTCCTCACAATTGTTATACTTAAGCCCATTGTTGGAGCCACTGTGTTAGTTCATCTTGTTGAGCCTGCCTCTTTTCTGCTATTATCTTACCAAGCCTCATATCTTTTCCAGGACTGGCTCCTCCTGATTACATACCCAAAGTACATGAATGGAAGTCTGGATACTCTTGGTAGGATCCCTGAGGGCTTAGTGATTATGTGTTGGACTGTGATCTGCAAGGTCCCCAGTTCAAAACCACCAACCACTCCACAGGAGAAAGATGGGGGTTCCTAACTACCAACAAGAGGAATCTCATGAGGATCAGTTCTATCCTCTCCACTAAGGTCTCAGTGAATCTACTCGATGGCAGTGAGTTTGGTTTGGGGTTCCGGCAACAAGGATTTTGGCTAGATCACTTCTAAAATAGATTTGTTTGTTCTTATGACAGTCCATGGTATATATATATTCAAGGTTATTTACAGAACCATCATTCGAAAGTGTTAATTCCTCTAAGTCTTTTTTTTTATTCTCCAATGTTTGTATCTATTTGAGACTATTGACAATACCATGATTTGGGGAAGAAGCACTTTAGGCTTCAAAGCGATATCTTTCCTCTTTAACACTTTACAGAGGTCTTGTGCAGCAGATGTACACAATGAAGTAAGTTATTTTAGTTCTTGACTGGTGGGTCCATGAGTATTGATTGTGGATCCAAGTAGAATAAAATCCTTGACAATGTCAACATGCTTTCTGCTTATCATGATGTCTATTAGCCCAGTTGTTGAGAATTTCTGGTTTTCTTTACATGGAGCTTCAATCCACACTGAAGGCTGCAGTCTTGGGCTTCATCAGCAAGTACCTCAAGCCCTCTTCCCTTCTGGAAAGTTAGGTTGCATTATCTTCATATTTCAGGTATGTATTGCTTCTTCCTACAATTCTAATGCTGTGTTCTAATGACATACTTTAAAATATATGAATAATATATTTTGATAGTAATATTAAAGGAGTATACTTTAATAATGATACAACCTAAGCTCTTATATTTTCAAGAATAATGAGTCTATAATTTTGTTATACTAAGATGGCAGAGAATTTCAGAAAATCATCTGGCTTATTCAACCCAGACTGAGCTTGACTTCTGACCTGCCAAAACCTTACACAGCTGCACTCTCTTAGTGTGGCCAGGAGTTCCATCACCATGTAGAATATCTATTTTTCACTGGTTTTGAGAAAGAAATTTTGGAGGCTTTATGTTTGTAAAAATATTATGTAGATCACAATATTAGTAGGGACCCATGTCTTCTCATATCCAGTGTTTTTGATCTGTTGTGTTCAGGAAGCTATTTTGTACAGAAACTTAAAAAAATTAAAATGCTACTGTACCATTGAATCAATTCCAACTTCGATGGTTCCACACAGCAACCCAAACCAAACTCGTTGCCCACAAGTCAATGCCAACCCATAGTGGTCCTAAAGCACAGGGTAGAACTGTCCGTGCATTTCCAGACTGCAACTGCTGATGGGAGGAGAAAGCCCTGCCTTTCTCCCAGCAAGCACTGGTGGTTCGGAACTGTGGATCTTGCGGTTAGCAGGCCAACCCAAAACCATTCTGACTCCTTCACAGAGCCACAGCCCTAATTAAAAACCCTGGCGACGTTTGACAGCCTCTTTGTCATGACTTCCAGTGCCAGTCCGTGTGTCAAGGGCAGATCAGGCTAGCACAGTCCTCAGGCCACAGTGTGCAATCGATATCCAGTGCTGACTGACTACAGGGGTGTACCCGCCACCCCAGCTCACGGACTTCGCCGCCTCATCGCATACCCATCTGGAGGGACCTACCATTTGGAAAGTTTAACAAATATTTTTAATACAATGAATGACTGAATGAAGTAGCTAGTGGTTATGAGCCCCTTGCCACCATCTCTCTCCAAGCCCCAGTCCTTGCAAAATTTCAGGAGTATGTACAGTTCTACTTCAAACAACGGACCAGTTCTGATGGGTCACCTCATCTCGAGAAGAACATTCCCTTTTATCTACAATAGAAGCTATCTACTTATAGAAACATGCACACTATAAATACTTGAAATATATATCATATGATATTGTCTATACCCCCATCTACCAGCTGTCAAAAAGCTGAACATAATTATGCTCATTAAGAAAAACAGGCATATATTCAATTACCTTCCTGCTGCCAATGCAGGAAACAAACTAGTTTCCTCTTTTATTAGATCAAATATCTTATTTTATGCCATGCATGTTAAAGTTTACCACTCCACTAGGCTTGCAACTGCAACATTTTTGAGCTATCTGGAGGATTATAATTGCGTGCACACATCAATTATGGATTGGATTCAGCATTTTCAGATAACTTCCCAAATCACAAAGAGAGCACAGTGGTCTCCAGGCATTTCCAGGCCAGTTTGATTACAGGTGTAGTACACGCAGCCTTGTTAGTTCTCTGGGATGAGAGCTTCCTTTCCCTGCTGGTCTCTGGTAGATGCACTGACCATTGCTTTTCACTAACAATTTCTTCCCGTTCCCTCGAGACGCTTTAATGAGCCCCTCGGACATGGCCAAAGGCAATCTTGTTCTGTGGGCCAGTGAGGTGAAAAGCCAAAGCTTAACCTACCAGGCAAGCAATAATTAATAAGGTACCTTTGATTCATCTCAATTCATTAACAAAGTTACAGGTCTGGGGGCCTTAAGGAGCACAGTGTTTTCCTGTCATTTCATTTACAAGTATTGAATGAAACACCCGTGCCAAGGTACGTTAAAAAAAATTAACTTAACAACGAAAATAAATGAAGCTAGAATACTAATTGGGGGGAAGCGACTGACAGATACTGCAAAAGATTGATTTTAGGGAAAACGGAGAAATCTGTTTTCTGTTTATTTTAAGGACAGGAAATGAACACTGATTAGAGATGTATAGGCCGCTGCCTTGTGCAGCATTTGGTAATGTTTTCGCTGGATATTTGATTTGTCTAAGATCTTCTCCGATTTTCGATTGGATGCCAGTCTTCAGAGGTAGTTTTGGGTCTACTCCTCATTGGGACCTGCTTGGGTGCCTGGCTGCTAAATTGCAAGCATTTGCCACGTCTTCCTGTGGAAAAGTATTTCAAGTACAAATGTCACGTCGACACTGAAGGAAAGGCCTCTGAGCAGGCAAACTAACACCACAAGAAGGCGATCAAATGTCTTTCTATTTTGTCCCAAGACCGTGCTGTGCACTTGTTTAAAACACTGCTCATCTATGTTGGTAAAAATCGTGAAATGCTAGGTTCTTTAGATGTGCTATCTGAAGATACAGAGATATCTAGATAAACACACAGACGCGCAAGGGGAATCCCAAAAAGTTCATGGAAAAATTCCGCCTTCTTGCCGTTCCATTTTTTCAGTGAACTTTTGGAAGCCCTTTGTCTCTACAGTGAGAGCTGGGACCCTCTTGTTTTCCCAGAGCTTGCAAGTGCAGGGTGACCATTTGTCCATCCCTCTCTCTTAGTGGAAAATAATTCACTTTTTATTCTCTGACAAGGTTCCTATCTTACATGTGTTCTGTCTTTTGAAGGGTTATATGTGTGTGTTTCCTCTAAGGCAAAATAAATGAAAAACCTCAGAAAAAAACAAAGCAAACACCAAACAAAATCAAAGTCATCCACCTAAATAAGAAATCTTACTTTTAAAGAAGTATATTCACAAGGAAGCCCTCAGAGAAAGGGAAGGAGTATCGCTCGTGTCTGGGGCCACATGAAGCATATTATCCGCATCCCCGTTTTAGTGGGAGAAGGCACCCCTCCTGTGAGTCGGTTGTGTCACCGCCTTGCTCAGGGCCTGTTTCCACAGTGAGCGAGGCGACTGGAGAAGGCAGCTCAGGGCTACGTAAAGGCGGCAGCGAGTCAAGCCACTTCCTAATCAGCTTCTGTGAAGAAATTTAGATCATGGTACATAGCAGCGCCTGGCACTGTCTACAGGGTATAAGGGCTGGAGTCAAACTCTTCTAATCCTGCATGCAAATTTTGGAAATGCAGGAATGAGGTTGTAGTGACATCTAAAGGCAGGCTCTTCAACTTCTGCTGCACTTCTGAATAGCTCTCTCCTGCTGTCAAACGCATCTAATCATAGTCGGCGACAAATTTCTCCTAAACTCTGTACGAAGCAATGTTACGCCACTTCTTCTCGTGAGTCCACTTTTTGTTTGACAGTGGGGATTTCTATGAAAGCCGCTCTTGTCACCCATCTTCCACTACTTTATCATCACTGTAAAGCGATCCCCTCCTTTCTACCTTGTACCCTTAAAATTTTTTACCAAATATTTGAAGGTAAATTGGATTTAAATAGGTCAACTGCACCTGGGATAAGAGCTTCTATTGTTACTTGCCAATGACCTGCCATGGTGGCGATTGCATAGGTTGCTGCTTATGTGACTGTCCCTCTTCTAAGATTCTGGAACCGAGAGCCCAGAGATATAGAGGGCTTTTTCCTAAAAGGTAAAAATCAGTCAAGCCACTTATGGCTCTTAAAAATTGAATATGCCTGTCCTGCAAACTGGGATAACGGATTTTAATGTGAGTCATGTTCAGTCAAATCTGCAGACTTCTGTCCCCACGCCGCTCCTCTCCCTTGAGTGGCGGGGATGTCATCTTGAACTCTCCTGTCATGGGGACTATCTTTCCAGCTCCCTCCACTACCTTGGCCATGAGCCCTCCTGGAGTGTCCTCTCTTTCTTACATGGACCCTGTAGTCTCTCATTAGTCACGCTGAAATATCACATGCCTTGATTTCTCTTCAACAGTCTTTAACATTTTTTAGGTATACCCTATGAGTGAATTTGGGCAAGGGCAAGAACATTAGCCCATGTACTCAGAGAAAGAGTCTTTTGCATGCAGGTGATTTTTCAGCAATACTATAAAATGAAGATATTTTCTCAGTCTTCCATTGGAGAGGTGGGACATGCTGTTTGGGTTTGTTTCCTAATAGCCTGAGTGAAAGTCCTATAAAGTTAGGACTTTATAACTCTAATAGCAAAGGTCCCTGCATACATACATCGACCACTCTGGCCCTGGCAGTAATCCTGGCTTTGGGGATCTGAAATTTCCTAAAGATGTATGAGTGTCTTATACACATGTGCTCTTGTATGCTCATAATCCTGTTCACTAGCTTCTTAGCTGCATGCTTTGTATTTAAATTGTCCTTCTGACCAAGTAAATCCCTTTGGATGAAGTGACAGGGTCTTTTCAGCACCCATAGCTGGTGACAGCTGGTGGAGAGATTCTGAAAGACGGCAAAGTGTTCCTTACTGGCTTTCTTCAAGACCAGTGCCAACCACCAGCTGAGCGATTTGTTAGTTCTCCCTTCAGGCATCAGTCAGCTGAAGAGGTTCCCATTAAAAGCTAAAGAAACATAATAGATATTAATATAAAAGCCAATATCTGTTCCTCTGGCTTAACTGTGTTTTTAATTAGGTACTTATTTACTATATGTGAACATGGAACCTTTTCATTAATTGTGGTATAACCCTTTATTAATACAGTAGGATGTAGATTCTGCCTTGTGAAACACAGTGAGCGCTCAGCGTTGGAAGCAGTGATTGCCCGTAACCTTTGAAAGAGCAGCTCATAGGACCAGATGCATGCATTTTTTCCCTTCTTCAGGGAAGTTTCCTTATGAATATCTCCCTTGTAATACACTCTGTTGTTTTAAATGAAAATTGAAAGGTGTCTTTTTGTGGTGGGGGCGGGGAGGGGCGGTTCTCTGGCAAGTTGCCATTGTTAGATTAAGTAATGAGGTAATGAGAACGATTCAAACTAAGCAAGAAAATGGACTTCGAATTAATGTGTGCATTAGCAGTGCATTGGCCCCTGTGTGGATTTTGGTAGTTTCAAATAGTTAGACAGCCAAATGTCCTTTCCACACTTTCTACAAAGACAAAATGAAATAATGATTTAGTGGGCTATGAGAGATGATGCGTTTAGATGAACTGTTGTTGTCTTAAAATTTCTTTGATAATGCTAGATTCCAAAAGTACAGAAACACGCTTAAAACATTAAAACATTTGCTCATATCTAGAAAATATCTGTGAGCAGCAGTATTTTCATTTGGAGTATATTAGATGTCTGGTTAATGATTCATTTTCACCTCTCCCCATACCATTTCGTTGTTTGTTTTAAAGCTTTGCCTCTTCCTGTCACCGTTTACTGAAGATGCAGAGGGAGTTGAGAGAATTTTTCTTTTTGGTCTGGCCACAGAGTGTTCCTTGAAATTGGGGTTCGAAGGAGGAGGAGGCAGCGTTGCCATTGTACGTGAAATTCTGACAGCACAGACTGAGTTAAAGGAAGGGCCAGAAGAGTCAGTCATCCCAGAGTCGTCCTAAGTTCTGTTTGAGGATCCAAAATTAATTGCAGATTCTATTCTGGTTTGACACTTTAAAAGTACATCTAAAAGGAAACTAATATATACATATACATTAGTTTCCTTTTATTTCCAAATTATTTTTATAAATTGGATGAATTATACTATTAGATGAAACTGATAGACTATATTTTAAAATGTGAACATTCTATTTCACCTGTCAGTCGAGTATTATAAAACTTTCACCTTGAAATCTTGAAATCTATTAAGTTACAGATGAGAAAGCTAGTGCAAGAATTAAAAGAAAATATCCCTTTTTTTATTTTACCTTATATTTTGGCACTACAAAGGAAGTACTAGCAGCAAAGCAGATTCTGTGTTTTTGACAAAATATAATTTGGGGATTTAATTCTTGCATTTCCATTATATCTCTCTGTAATTAGCATTCCAAGTGTCCTTACATCTGGACCCCCGTGTTGGAAGAAGGCAGGCTTCACAGAAGAACTAAGAATTTTGAATAGCCTTTAGAATGTTGAAAATATTTTTGCTGAGCCCTCAAAACAGGTCTTGCAAAACATCAAATCATGCTCTTTTTTTTTTTTCAGGAACATGAGGGAAATTGTTAAAAATCAATAATCCTGATTTTTCTAAAGTTATTAAATGTATGTTTGAAGAGAATAAAATCTCTACTCTGCTCAATTAAAGGCAAGCAATCTAGTAATGATAAAAGTTAATCCTGAGGTGTTGTGGCTTTTTGAGCCCCAAAATGCACATGAACTTTAAAATATTCAAGTATTTCACTATTTTTTACACCTGATGAATTATTAATACAGGGCTTGTGCTGCGCTCACCAGCTACTCCTGAATGCCTATTAGTAAGTCACAATGTGATGTGTCGTGATGAAGAGTGAGGGCGATGCCTAATAAGAATATAATCTATCTGTGTGGTGGGGTGGGTGGGGGGCCATGCATTGATATGTTTCTTGATCTACTATGTTTTGCATGGTGAGAGTTTCTTTAAAATAAGCTATGTGTGTTTATGCAAGGAAATGCTTGGTTTTTTTGTTGTTGCTGCTGCTGCTACTGAAGTGTGGGCAGGCTCACGTTTGTGCACCCGTTTTAATGACCCCCACGGGCAGTTTTGTGTGATATATATATATATATATATATATATATATATATATATATATATATAAACATTCAAACGCAAGCATACACACACACATATATGTACTACATACCTGTATGTGTGGTGTCTGTTTACATTTTCTGTCATGTAGTCATTAAGCACACAACGTAGACTTAAAGGATGTCAAAACTGACAGCCCCAGCATGATTGATGATGCTGTGCTAGACTGATTCTTACCAGGTGTGGTGTGATGGGAATTCAAATGCTGTTCAGAGCTCTTATTTGTGTTGGTAAAGTTATGCTTTCCTATATCAGTTTCTTTTTTTTTTTTTTGGAGGGGGGGCGGCAAATGGTGGTACGGGATGGGAGCTTGTGAGTTTGTAATCGCAGACCCTTGTTTAGGATGTTTTGAAAAAATTAAGGAAAAAAAAACAACACATGGAGGTTTCTTTAAATATATGTATCTGATGCATGCTATCCATTTTCATAGCATGTTTTCTTCAGCCCCATAGGACTCTCTTAAATTATCAGGACAATTATTTCCAAAGTTTCTAAGGGACTGTCCCTTTTGTAATGATTTTGTTGAGTTGAAATGTCCCACTTATACCTTACAGAAACAGAAGAAATTGACTACCCGAGTTCATGAAAACTCCATGCCGAAATTTTTGTTACAACGGAACTGGATTATTTTGAGCCTGTTTCAAAGCTTAAAAGGTGAAGGCGGTCATCTCTGACCTCTATAAAGCTTGAGGCCCGCTAGTCTGTCAGTGAACTCAATGGCTCCTATTAGTCGCTAATGGTCAGTAGCCACCAATGCGGAAGAATGGAGTCTGAGTGACTCTGGAGTTGTATCCCTTCCACATTCAGTGCTGTGGCTAACTTGTCCCCTGTACTTGAGGCATCTTGAACATGAAAAACATTACTGAGACCAGAACAAAGCTCATCCATTGTCTATAATTGAATCAATGCCTTTGATAGTTAAAAAAAAAAAAAGAGATTTTTCCCCTTCCCTTTGACCATTTAAGATGGCAATGATAATGCTACATGGGTGAATTTATGCTCTGCATAATTCCACAAAACAGGTCTACCTGCCTCAGGATGTTGTGAAATATAATCTGTGATCAACAGAGGGAAATTGGCAATTTAAGTAGTCAGTTAACCTAAGGGAAATGGTCCTAACTTCTCCATGCCCTTATTCATCCTTACAAGGAACACTGATTTAACTCAGCCTTCCAGTCCCCAAAGGGAGTCCCATGATCTGTGATACACTGTATTCCTCAAAAAATGTCCAAAGGAAAATATAGTGCAAAATAACCAACCTGATGCCTGCAATGTTTGTGGTTTTGATGTGCCTTCAAGATTTAGAAAAAACATATAACCATGGGAGGAGTTAATGATTCTTTCAAACAGAAACGAAATGAAGTCTTTTGAGATGGTTGAATATGATGACTCAATTATCTTTTCCAACAGTTGCTATAATTATTTTATGGCACTATTCTATCCTAGTGAAGCCCTGGTGGCTTACTGGTTATGTATTTGGCTGCTAACTGCAAGGTCAACAGTTTGAAACCACCAGCAGATCCATGGGAGAAAGACTGGACTTTCTACTACAGTAAAGAGGTATAGTCTCAGAAGCCCACAGGGCCATTTCTACCCTGTCCCATAAACCGGCAATGACTCGATGGCGGTGAAATTCTATCCTTACAGTCAGGTGTTGACAGAGATTTTGACAAATCTATGTGGAAAATATTCATCGTTAATAGTTTATAAATAATTATTTTACCTTATCTTACACTACTACCCGGCATCTCCCCTCACCCACCTTCCCATTGCCCATCTATTAAGGGTGCAGGGGGGAAAGGGGAATGGGGGAGGGGGAGAAGGAAACCGAGGTGATTCCAGGAACCCAAGTGGAAGGCAAATTTTGAGAATGATGAGGGCAACGAATATATAAGGGTGCTTTACTCAATTGATGTATGTATGGATTGTGATAAGAGTTGTATGAGCCCCAATAAAAAGATTTATAAAAAAAAAAGAAAATGTTCATCGACAGACAAAACGGTGGTGCTTCTTAAATTCTTGCTACTACACTATGGCTGCTTAGAGGATTTGTGTGTTTCCAAGGGGAATCTCACTGCTGGCTTTTCCCATAGAATTGTCTATTTTATGTTTACTGAATTATCCCTTGTTTCAACTTTGCTATTTGGTTCATAATCACCACATGCCATAATCATGTTCCATCATCACCAATAACTGTGTATCGCTCCAAATTTTCTTGCCAATTTTTCTTTCCTTGCCTGATAATTTAACTTTTTTGCCTCCCTTGTCTGTATAATTTTCACCCAAGAATAAGTGGATAACCACTAAAATCTGTGTTTTCTGGCTTAGGAAGTCTGAACTTAGATGACACCACGCCAAGCCTTTTTGAAGACCATAGAAAGTTGTTGAAAACCTCTTAAATAAGAAAAATGGGGAGACAACAGTCTTTGAATGTTTACAAAATTCAGAGCATCATGGGAAGAAGGCAGCAAAGAACTGAGAAGTGGTGAGAGAAAGAAGGGGCATGCGTATGCAGAGATAAATAGTGCAGTTTCCGGTGTGGCTGGGCTTCACAATAGAGGGTAAGGTAACAATTTTGTAATACGGGAAATACTGGACACCAAAGGCAGAGTCATGCATGTGGTGGAGTAAAACTTTCAGTGTATGTGTGTGTGCTGGTGGGGTAGGGGGTGACAAAACACAAAGCCCAGCATACATAGTCTATGGGAACATAATTATGGTTCACCAAAAAAATAATCACTAAACTCTCGTCTAAGATTATAATTGTATACTACATATAATTTAAATATAGAAACTGTATTGCTATGATAAATTGTCCAAATAAGATAATTTTGAAAACAAAATAGCTGCTACGAATACTTGTGTTGGGATAACAAGCATGAACGATCAAAACTAAAAAAGGTATCAGGCTTAGCCCATATATATTGGCAGCCTAAATACATACCAAAAAGAACCTCCGATGTGCTGATTTATGATACCAGGGCGTTTGGGAATAGGTAATTGGCAGGAATCTCTCTGGATGTTTCTACAAACTTTCTGGTCCTTACCCTCCCCTCTCATCCCTGAGGAAAGTTGTTCATGTGGGAGAAGTCTCATGGGACACATGATTTATAGAACTCCAGAGAGGGGCTACGGGACTGCAGGGAGTGGCGTGGCCTGACCTCCGGGTCCTTGAGGAGAACTGTGATAGAGCAGCTTCCCAGGCTCGGGGAACCCAGCCCTGGAAAAGCTGTGAGCGCGGCAGAAGCGCCGGAGCTGCCATTTTTGTAGAACTCCTCAATGGACAGATTTTTATGTATTTCTGTACCTGTCTGTATCTGGACTAATATTAACTCATGTTCATGCTGGTACCTACAAAACTAACCCAGGAGCCGTGGGTGGGTGGTAGCGTGCTCCTTCGGGAAGGTGATTCAAAGCATTTGAAATAAAGTCGCAATGCCTCTGCCCTCAATAAGGGTTCATTTCACACAGTGGTGGACTTTATTTTTAATGTGCATACAGTGAAAGTGGCTCTTGTGCAGAATTCTATGGATCTTACACAACGCGGAGTCATGTCTTCAGGATGTACTACTGTATAGAACAGTCCTATCACCCAAAACTTGCTGACGCCCACTTTTGTAGCCAACTTCATCCTTAAAGATTGCTGATCATTACTGTGCTTATCAGATCTGTAATTTGACTTTTCCAGAATACCTTGTGAGTGAAATCTGTAAGCTTTCGAATCTGGCTTGCTTCACTTTCAAGTACACATTTTTTTATATCCAGCTACAATTATATGACTACATAGATTTCTCCATCATATTGCTATTTAGTATTTTACTGTGTGAACGAATCATATATCATTCATTCATCTGAAAAAGTACCTCTGGCTTATCTTCAATTTTGGGTTATAATGCACAAAGGAGCTAGAGATATGCATGCCAAGATTTTCTGGGGGGTTATGTGAATATGTTTTCCATTCATTTGAGTAAGAACTGCTTACCACGAAGTCAGTGGTTCAAACCCACCAGCCAATCCAAGGAAGAAAGCTGAAGCTGTCCAGTCTCTGAAACCTTCATGCTGCATCTCTACCCTGGGACCCACACGAGGACTCTGAGTCTGATTTAAGGAAGGGGGAGGAGTGTAGTGGCACAGTGGTTAACCACTTGGCTGTCACCCAAAGGGAAAGAAGTTCAAATCAACATATAACCCCCCTGGAAAAATAGATGGCGGTCTGCTTCTGTATCAATGACAGCCTGGGTCACCTTTAGAGGGACTTCTATTCAGTCCGATATTGAGCATGAAATAAACTCAATAGCAAGAGATTTCTAATAACTGTGCAATTATGCCTTCATGAGAAAATATCAGACAACTTTTCTTTGCGGCTGTGTTATTTGGAAGTCCCAACAGCAGTGAATGAGGTGAGCTCCTGCTGCTTTCTTGATATTGACAGGATGTTGTTGCTTGGTTGTGTTTTACCATTAGATGTGCAATGGTATTACAGTATATTTTTAATTATCAAGCCGCTAATGACTCTGCTGTTGAACATCTTTTCATATGCTTATTTGACATCTATATATCTTCTTTAATGAACATCCATACATCTTCTTTAGTGAAATGTCTATTCTGATTTAGCCCCATTTTTCAATTGCTTTTTTGGATTAAATTTTAAGTGTTCTTAATATATTGTAAATACAAATCTCCTATAAAGATTTTTATTTTGCTGACATGGTCGCTTTCATTCTGCAAGTAAATTGCATTATGTTAAATAAAGTTTTTCAATTTTGATGAATTCCAACTTAATTGGCTGTGTTGTGTTTGTTTGTTTGTTTGTTTTGTTTTTATTCTCTGGTTTATGCATTTCGGTGACTAATGGAGCAAATCATTGCCAAACTTCAACTGTCACAGAAATACGTCTTCATTTTCTTTTAGAAATGGCATAACTTTCTGTTTGTGGTTAAGTCTATTGTCCATTTTCAGTTAGTTTTTCTCAAAAAGTGTAAGTTATGCATCAGGATCACTTTTTAAACAACGTGGGAATTTTGTTTTAATAATGGGCATTTAATAATGGGCATTTTTAAACAATGTGGGCATTTTGTTTTAATAATGTAGAACTCCACTAACAGCCTTTGCGTTCATGGTTGAGACCTTGCTAAACTCAATGGTTAGTTCTAGGCATTTTCCTTTAACATTCTTTGAGATCATTTCCACATAGACAAGCATGTCATTGAGAATAGAATCTGTCTAGCTCAGCTTTTCAAATGGGTATGTTTCCCTCCTTGCTTTCCACCCTCCTATTTTCTGTTTTATTTTGTTTTTTCATGTCTGATTTTCAGGGTTTTTAAAAAATCATTTCTCTGAGTTTTAATATCTTTGAAAATATAGTGGATACATGCCTTTCTAATATGTACAATTTCCTTTTTGTTCTTTTTAAATACTTTTATTGGGGACTCTTGCATCACTTATCACAATCCATACATTCATCCAGTGTGTCAAACACATAGGTTGCCATAATCATTTTCAAAGCATTCTCTTCCCACTTGAGCCCCTGACCTAATATCAGCTCCCCATTTTCTTCTCCCTCTCTTCCCTGCCTGTCCTCCCTCACGAACCCTTGATGAGTTATAGATTTTTTTTCCATATCTTACATCATCTTCGTGGCCCCTCACCCACTTTTCCATTATTTGCCCCCTGGAAGGGTGTTCTAGTTTGATCCTTGTGATCAATCCCCCTTTCTTCCCCCACCCTCCCCTAATCCTCCTGGTATCCTGGATTCCCTGTGTTGCAGGTTCTTGTCTATAGCAGTATACATGTTAAGGTCTAATCTATTTTTTAAGGAAAAATTGAGGTCATGATAGTGGGCAGAAGGAAGCACCAAAGAACTAGAGGAAAATTGTATGTTTCTTTGGTGCTATACTGCACCCTGGCTGGCTCATCTCTTCCCTGTGACCCCTCTGTGAGGGGATGTCCAATTGTCTACAGATGGGCATTGGGTCTCCACTTCATCCACCCCCCCCCCACCTGCCCCACCAATTCACCTTGGGTATTTTGTTCTGGGCCTTTGATATCTGATACCTGATCCTGATGATAACACAGGATGGTGGGCTTCTTCCATGTGGGCTATTACTGTTTTGTTGAGCATGTTTTGTTAATATGAATGGATATATTTTTGTTAAAAAATTTTCTATATCTATTAAGATAGTCATTTTGATAATATTATGAAATGTATTGGTTGATTGCTTATTCTTGAGCCAGCTTTAGAATTCTGAGATGAATCAAAACTGCTTGTAAAGTATTGATCTGTTCATAAATTACTCATTTGATTTTCTTATTTTTGTTAGAGTTTTGCATATAATATTCATGACCAGTAATGCTGTGAAACTTTGTTATCTTTGAGTTTGGGGAATGAGTTGACATACATCCCCTCTCCTTCTGGGTTCTTAAAATGAGTGTGGAAAATTGACATTATTTCTTCCTTAAAAATTTGGTATAAAACATCAGTGAAATCATCTAGACTTAGATTTTTAAATGTTGCTAAATTTCAAATTATTGATTCAATTTTCCACAAATATACGTGATGTCCAGGTTATGAATATCTTCTTGAGTAAAATGTTGGTTACTTGTGTATTACAAGTTATTCTTCTATTTCATCTAAAATTATTGAAGTTGCTGTCATAAAATTTATAATACTCCATTTTTACTTTGGTAATACATGTGACATCTTCCAAACGGTGGTAAGGAACTTTGTGTTGTTGGAGCAAGTCTTTATTTCTTTGACTGGCAGTTTATACTTATTTAGCCTTTATGTCCTCCTTGTATAGAGTCTTAAAATTGGTTAAGGAAAATAAATTAAGACCTTCTCAGCTCTTTCCGGGACATGTGCACTACGTTTAATGAATGTTCTAGACTTCCAGGAATATGTTATAGCTCCTCAAAGCTCCCTATGAATATATTATTCCACAATTTTTCCTTTTGAAAATCTTGGTTCTACTCAATTCTTTTTCTTGTTATTTCTAAAGTTTTTCTGTATGTATCATTCTTTAATTCTTATTCAAAACCAGGAAGCTCTCATTTTTATCACCTCTATTTCTGTTGTCACCACTGTTGCTTGACTTACCCCTCCTGATTGTTTTCTGTTAATATTCTTGAGATTATGTTAGGTCCAATCAGATAATTCAGGATATTCTCTCCATTTCAATGTCCTTATTTAATTGTACCAGCTAAGTCCCTTTGACTCTGAAAAGACATATTTTGGGGTCTGGGGATTATGACTTGGATATTTTAGAAAGGAGGTTCATTAATCGCTCTACCACATATAAATGGTTTAATTCCACTGTGGTTTAAGACAAATCCACCAGCCAATTCACGGGAAAAAATGTGATAATCTGCTTCCATAAAGATTATAAATTTGGAAATCCTGTGGGGAAATTCACTGTATCTTCTTGGGTGTCTATAAATTGGGATTATATTATAGCACAAAACAACACCATTTAGTTTAAGAACATACTTTGCATGATAACTCTTGTTTTAAATTTATTTTGATGTGCATTATTGACTATGGCATGGACTCTTGGTGAATTCTATAGGTAGTTTGGAAAATAATGTGTATTCTGCTGTTGCTGAGTCAAGTATTTTATAAATTTTAATTCAGCCAAGCTGATGCATTGTACTAATCTAGTCATCTCTAGCCTTATAATTTTCTATTTAAACATTCTATCTATTGAAAAAACCAAGTAGTGAGTGCTTTACCTATAATTGATAATTTGTCTATTTTTCCTTTCAGATCTATCAATTTACCTTAAGTATATTTGAAAGTTCAATTGCTAGGTGTGTACATTTATAAGATTGTTATACTTTTTTGAAGACTGTAATCCTGGTGGCATAGTGGGTTATGCACTGGCCTGGTAACCACAAAGCCAGAGTTTTGAACTCCTCCCATCAAGTTTGACATTCTCTGAAAACTAGTTAGACTCCATCCTGTGGGGTTGCTAAAACTGCATGGTAATGAGTTTAGGTTCTCTGAAAATGTTATCCCTTCATTGTTATTTGATGACATTTTTAACCCTGATTATATTCTTTGTCTACATTTTCTAACTCTAACAATGCCACATTAGCTTTTGGCTATTGTTACATATTAAAAGTTTCTTCATCATTTATCATTCTATAGATATTTTTTCATATGAGGGAACATAGAATTGTTTCTTATTTGTGTTGCTCGAATTCACAATCTCTTCATTTAACTATTTTATTTAGAATGTTTACATTTAAAATACTGTTTTAAGACTAAAATCTACCAGCTTACCTTCTGTTTTGTTATATTTTCTCTGTTTTTGTATCTTTTGTCCTTTTTTCTCCTTTTTGGGCTTAATGGAGAATATTTTTAGTATGACCTTCATCTATTCTATTGACTTATTATTTGTACTACATGTAGTCTATGACTATGACATAGAAATATATGATGAACTACACTAACAGTAATCCTTTTTGGTACCTTTTATCATTAGTGATATGTACCACAGACAATCTTGTACTTTCTAATTTGCTGTTGTCATCTTATCTGTAAGATTATAGTAATGTTTCCAACTCCTAGAGACAAATAAAGATCCTATTTTTTTAATACTGATAATAAGAGGCAATAATAATTAAAACTGGAAAAATATGAGGTATTTGACTTAGAATCATTTGTTTATTTAAATTTTGTGGATATATTTCCAGTAAAATATAAAGACATTTAACATGATTTATTTAAATAGCTGTACAATATTTTGTGGGTATATAATACCATAATGTATTTCCTCAATCTTACATTTATATATTTGTACTAATATGTTTGTTTGTTAATTTTTTGTTTGTGTCTTTGTTTTGCCATTACAGTTTATTTTTTATTCTCTTGAGAAGCAAAATCAGTGAAGTGTGTGTGAGAGTGTGGGGTGAGGGCAGTTGTCTGTGTGTGCACAGAGAAGTTTGTATTAATGAAGTGGCTCTACACATTTGCCAAAAGAGACATGTTCCAAGTCCCATGTGTCAGATAGCAAGTTGGGACCTTTTCTTTACTCAGTTTCCTAACGAAACTTATAAACCCAAGATTGTTGGTCAGAAAACAGGCTTCTGGCTGAAGAGGAAAATGGATCCCAAGAACATAAGATGATATACTGTTGACGACTCTCAAGATAGAGCGGTCAGATAGCAGGTTACTGGTGACTCTCAGGAGCAGCAGGCAATATGGAAGGCAACTGACTCAAGTCCAAGGAAAAACTCGATGAACCAGATGAGGGATCATAACAAAACAAGCATACACTCTTTTCTGAAGCTTCCACTTAAATTGGAAGCAGGCCATATCCTCAAGGAGATCACGTCACTGGGGATTACTAGATCTTCATTGCCAAACCAGTGAAAATCCCGACCCAATCATAAGTGACGAGTGACATTACACCTTGACGATCACATTAACATTGCTCCTTGTTGGTATATTTATGTCTATAGGCTTTGTGTGTACACACATAAACACACATATATAAATATGTGTATATAAAATTAATAGAAATAAATAAATGTATATAGGTATTACCAAGATTTAAACAGTTCATTTTCTAGGCAATTTGGGTTGAGAGAATACTCATTTTCTCACACCTTCATCAACTTTAAAGTAATGTGCACCTCTAACACTGCTAATAAGGCTAGTTTTGTAAATCCTTCACAAATAAATGTAGGAGCTCTTCAAATCACAATATATTTTAACTCATGATAACCATAAGAGAATTAAGCCTTGTGATATTTTTACTCAAAATTGTGTTACTTAGGACATTTATTTATATAAATTCTTTAAAAGGGAATATACTTTACTAATCCAAGTCAAGGATACATGATTATGACAGATGCTAACTTTAAATTACAACACTATTGTAATAGTAGTCTCCTCTACTGATATCTCACCAAAACGAAAATGCGTTAGAGTATGCTTCATTTTCAAATGATGTTTGCTTATCCATACACTAGTCAGAAATAAAAAGGTACAATGGATGGAATGTTTTAGATTATATCATCTATATTAGTTAAACTTCACTAGAATAAAGAGAAAAATTCTTATGTTTCTTGGTGAATACAGAAAATATCTCTTTAATTAATTCAAGGGAAGAGAATGTTTCCCTTGGAAAACTTCAATAAAAATATTTACTGAATATTTATTGAATATAATATAGCACTATCCTCACTACTTGCTTTAAAATTCTGTATTTCGATTCTCCTAGGGGAGTGTGGATACGTGAGTTTCTAGGCTTCATTGCCTAGAACAATAGAAGAGAGGTATTTAGGTCAATAAGGCAGTTTTGACTATGAAAATTATACTCATCAAATATTCCAGCTATTCACCAATAGTTTTGCATATGCACTAGAATGCCATATAACTGCTCTGACCAATGAGCTGTGGGAAAAAGCAGAATGTATTACTAGCAAACCAAAATATGTATGAGCTATCAAGTGACCCAGCATTCTATCATCTTCAATCTGATATAAAGATGGTAGAACTTCTTTCAGACTCTATCTCTTGCTAAACTCCTGTATCTCTGGTTGAACGACTTTATTTCTGTTAGATAAGCAGAATAGCAGAAAGTTACTGTTAGGATTATGGGACTAGAATTTGTAGAATTAGTTTTAACCCTAGCATGGCAGCCTCCAATGACAAGTATGAATGCCATTAACAACTGTATGTGCAAAGAAATGAGGAACATTTACAGCTATACTTAATGAAGTTGGACACTAACAGCTATACAAGTAACTAGTATAGTAAAGTGCTTTGGTGGTGGCCAAGGTTAGTAAACTTGGCCACTAATTAAAAGGTTGGCAATTAGAGTTCAACTACAGGTGCCTAAGGGAAAGGGGCTGTACGTCTACCATCAAAAGTCCATCTATTAAAAATCTATGGAGCACATTTCTATTCTGATAACCATAGGAGTATCATGAACCAAATTGAATCAATAGCACCTGGAGGGAGAACATTATAGTGATATGTCAGGTGTCAAATTACAAACATAAAATCACTGCCATCAAGTTGATGCCAACTCATAGTGACCTTGTAGGAGAGGGTAGAACTGCTCCTGTGGGTTTCCATGACCGGAACGCTTTACTGGAGTAGAAATATCCGTCTTTCTCCAGAAGAGCCGCTGGTGGCCTTGGACGGCTGATCTTGTGGGGAGCAGCTCAATTCACAACCACAACACCAGCAAGCCTCCAGGTGTCAAATGGGAAGGCAAAAATAAAATGTCTTAGTATAAATAAGCAAATTTCAGTACAACCAGAGATTCGGGGAAAGTTTCACAGAAGAGTTAACCCTTGAGTTAAAATTTAAGCAATTGAAAGATCATATCATTTTTCATTTGAGATATCCAAGACCCAGAATTTCCCTCCCAATTCATTCAATTAATAACCAAAATAAGGGCTGACCCTAAGACTTTCTCATGTACTTCATTGAAAATAGAATGTCCTTAGTCTGGTAAAATTATATGTGTGTGTGTGTGTGCTTGTTTAGAAAATATTGATTAAACTGACATCAACCTTGACTCTTTATAATTATCGAAGTGAAGAAAGAATAAGAGGGCATAGCTCTTGGAAGAAGCTCCTTAGTTCATGTAAAAGACCCGAAAAAAATCATCTGACCTCAAGAGGACAGATTCTCGCATTCATTCCCATCGCCCAGCGGTTCCCAACCTTGCTAATGCCGTCACCCTTTCATACAGTTCCTCATGTGGTGGTGACCCCCCCCCCAACCATAACATTATTATTGTGGCTACTTCATGACTGTAATTTTGCTACTGTTATGAATTGAGCTACTCCTGTGAAAGGGTCATTCGCCCCCCCAAAGGGGCTGCAACCCAGAGGTTGAGAACCATTGTCATAGTCTAACAGTATAGCTCAACTTCATCATTGACACCATTGCAGTACCAATGAAAGAGTGGATAAAAACATTTTACATATTGTAAATATATTAAATATGGGCTGCTCACCAGGAAATAGAAGTATTCATTAATGATTTCCTTTAAAACTTCTACTCATTTTGGCCATTTATCACTTCCATTTAGAAATTGTCTGAAGGGCTTAGCCGTCTAGTTGGTCTACATGAAACTTCATTAAATGTGTTCATTTTCTGAAATAATTGTCATTGTAGCATAATTGTCTAGGTAGAAGTACTGCATATTTGCTCAAAAAAGAGACTATCCAGGGATGAGAGATTTGGATCCACGATGCTTGCTATGAGCACTGTATTGGGACCAAAATTTCCCCAGCTAACATTTTGGATAAATGTTTCCAAGGCACATTTATTAACATATTAAAATAGCAACGATAGTTTGATATTTTCATTATATTACAAAATTAAACATCACATTAAAATATAATACACATCTCAGCTTTTCTACTTCGCAACTAATTAGATTCAGACTCACGTGCCCAATAAAGCTCAGAATAAATTCCTGTAGTCCATGCACATATATTGGATAAGATTGTTTATTACAAAATCTGCATTTAGGATCATGATATATGGATGTTTAATTTGTACTTTACACAAAGACCTCTCACTGGCAAATCAGTAAAGGGTACATTTTGTTTCATAATATTCCGTATTCTATGGCTTGCTTCAGGTGCATCAGGTGAGAAGAAAGGACACGGTATTGTGCAGTGGGTCATGCACCTCTCAGTCTAAGTCCTTCCATATGTTTAACTATTATTCACATTTTGCACAATGACTTGATATAACTTAGCAATGACATCTTCTGTATCCTTTGATTAAACCTTTCCAATAATGATTTAAATGAATGGTCAGATATCAAATATATTGACCTTTGGATTAAATAAAGAATTTTCAATTATTCTAAACTATCATGAAAATAAAATAAAAGAATAGAAGAAAGAGATAAATCTATTTATCTATTATAGTAAAAGAAAAAGAACAGCAGTGGAAAGTATGACCTTGGTAATAGCAATGAAGCTAGAATTTTGCAAGATCAACACCTTACTCATTGCAAACACCTTCTTTTCCAACAACATAAATAGTGACAATGCATATGGGCTTCACCAAATAGAATATACTGGATTGAAATTGACTACATCTGTAGGAAGAGACAATGGAGAAGCTCCATGGTAGCAGCTGGAACAAGGTTAAGAGCTGACTGTGGACTAGACCATCAATCTTGCATATATAAGTTCAGGTTGAAGCTGAAGAACATCCATGAGAGCCAACATGCAATTTTGACTAAATCACACCTGAATTTCAAGACCATGTCAAGACTCATTGAACACTAAAGGCAGAAGACCCCATGAGTTGTGGAATGACACCAAGGATATCATACATGGAAAAATTAAAGGGTAATTAAAAAGACAAGAAATAAAGAAAATATCCAAGTAGATGTCAGAAGAGCTTCTGAAAGTTACTGTGGAGTATAGAGCACCTAAAACAAATGTGGGGGGAAGATAAAATAAAAGAGCTGCACAGAAAATTTTCATGTGAAAGTTGGGTGAGGCATATAAAGACCAAAGAAGAATAGAGGTATTTGAACTATAGTCCTGGTTAAAAATATTGAAAGTATTTTAGACAATCAAAGAACAATCAAATCCATCTTGGAAAAAGTAAAACCAGAATGCTTTATGGAATCAAAAATTATGACACTTCAATGCTTATACTTAGGACATGTTAACAGGAAAGTCCAGTCCGGAGAGAAAGACATCACACTCAGTGAAGTAGAGGGGCAATGCAAAAAAAAGAAAAAGAAGAAGAAAGTCCCTTAATGCTTAATGAGATGGATTGACACAGTAATTGAAGCAACGAACTCAAGCATGAAATAATCACGAAGATGGTTCATGACCAGGCAGTGTTTTGTTGTGTTGTGCATAGAATTGTTGAGTAGGAACCAGCTCCCTCAAACCTAAAATCATTACAGTGAACAGGCTTGGATTTTAAAGTACCTCTGATTATAGTGCTTCAACATGCAGTTTTTTGAAGGAATGAAAAACATTCTTTTAAAATAAAGTGGAAACTCATAATCACTAATATTATGATCTTCCCAGGTGAGTTTAATAGCAGATTGCCTATAGCTAAAGAAACAACTAATGAACAGGAAAACTATTCACTATCAAGCACATATGGAGGACTTAAGAGATCTATAGTTCTTGGTGGCAGATGGCATTGGAGCCACAGCTGAGGGAAAGGAATGAAGCACACACAATAGTTAAAGAGATACAAGCTACGGGTATTTGAAGCAAGGAGAGGGTCTCAAGATACACATTCTGAAACACTAATAATGAAGCAAAATAAATACCAGAAACAAACTATACAATGTAGCCAGGGAGACACATCATCAAAAAAGCAAAAAGACTGACACCTGACTTCTCAAAAAGAGTGAGACACCAAAAAGTAATGTGCTAAAATAAAAGAAAAAAAACACTAATCTGAAATTCTGAACTCAGCAAAATTACTCTTAGGAAACTAAAAGACACATAAAGACATTGTCAGAGAAGAGAAAAAAGCTCACAATGAAGGAAAGTGAGCCTAGCCTGAAATCAGAAGGAAGATGGGAGAGCAAGCCGTAAGGTCGAAAGGTCAGGATTTCGGTGGTGACGGATGTTGTTGGGTGCCTTGAATCCGTACGGACACATAGCATCACTCTATACAACAGGATGAAAGACTGCCTAGGGCAGCGGTTCTCAACCCCTTCCTAACGCTGAGAGCCTTCAGTACAGTTCCTCATGTTGTGGTGACCCACCCCCCAAACCAGAAAATTATTTTCGTTGCTGCTTCATTACTGTAATTCTGCTACTGTTAAGAATCAGGCGACCCTTGTGAAAGGGTCGTTCAACACCCAAAAGGGTTGCCACCCCCAGCTTGAGAACCGCTGTTTAAGTGTTCCATCGTCACAATCCTTCTATTTGACCCTTGTGGCAGTCACAACTTCATTTCATTGCTGGTCTCCGCTTTTGAGCTGACTTTCCCAGGCATAACATCTGATTCCAAGGTCAAGTTCAAAATACTTCATGCAGGGTCATTCCATTCCCTCTTCTAAGAAGAATTATGGCTAGAATTCCAAGAGAATTGTTTCTTCTTCCAAAAGCCCGTGACATTTCCAATATTCCTACACAATACTGTAGTTCCAATGCATCAATTCTTCTGCAGTCTTTCGTATTCATTGTCCAATTCTCACAAGTAGAGGCAGAGGCGAGGAGCTGTGTATAAAAGTAACTGGACAAACAATATCGATAGCAATATATTTTGTAGTTTAAACATATATTTAATATTCTGGAAAATTAAAAGCAAAATCAGAGATGAACAAGTTAATTTAAAAGCACTTTGGCATGAAATTATAGAAATACTAATTCATATTAAATTTTAACAAATCAATTATGCATGTTTGGTTTCTGCATAACAATATCCATGGTGTTAATAGTAGCAAAACTTCTTAAATAGGAGATTTCACATAAGACATGGTCTTCACCAATGTAAGAAGAAAAAATCATCACTTTCTTAGAGAACGATGTGCCTTTCTACTCTCGTAAACAGTTACAATCTCATACATCCCCAGGCAGTTCCACGCCATCCTGTAGGGTAACTATGAGGCAAACATAACATAATGGCAGTGGGATTTCATGAGGAATAAAAGTATTTTCCAGCATTTGTTAGTCCTTTTGGAAAATTGGAAGTTGTAAAAATGAAATATAACACATAAGGACAAATTTCCTAGGAATTAGTGAGTGAGCTAAAATGAATAGTAATTTTCCATTTGGGATCAGAAAATCCCATGGTGCACTATGCCTAGAATGGCAGAATGGAAAAGTTCAATGTGAGCAGCTAAAATGAGACCAGACGCTGCTGGTAGAAGAAGCCATCAACTGCTCATATGTAGATTCATTTTAAGTTGAAGAAAATTAAAACAAGTCCATGAAAACCAAAATAGGAGCAAGAGTCTATCTGCACTGAAGTCAGAGACCATCTAAGCACACAGTTGCAGTGAACACTAATGACCGAAGACCCGATGAGCTGTACCATGACATCAAGACTGTCATAAGTAATGCAAAAGGCATTAAAAACAGAAAAGAAGCAAATCATCAAAGTGGATATCAGAAGATATTCTGAAACTTGTTCTTAGAGTAGCTGAGGCAACTGGGAGAAATCAAGAAGTTATACAGCTGAAAAGAATATTTCAAAGAGCAACTCAAGAAGACAAAGTAAAATACTCTACTGAACTGCAAAAAGGCCTACGGTTAGAAAAGCAAGATGGAAGAACACACTCCGCACAGGTTAACCTGAAAAAATTTCAAGATAAAAGTGTAGCCCTGAGGTGCAGTATTCAGAAATTTATGGGCAAAATATTGAATAATACAGGAACCAGCAAAAGAAGATGGAAAGAATACATACAATCACTGTACCAAAAAGAGCTAGCCAACATTCAAGCATTCTAAGAAGGAGTATATTGTAAAGAACCAATGGTACTGAAGGAAGAAGTTCAAGCTGCCCTGAAAACATTAACCAAAACAAACATCCAAGAATCAATAGAATACCAATTGTAATGATTCAACAAGTTGATGATGCAGTGGAAGCGCTCACTCATCTATGCCAGGAAATTTAGAAAACAACTACTTGACCAACTGACTGGAAAAGGTCCGTATTTGTCGATTATGGACTCATTCCACAGAAAGGTGGCCCGTGAGAATGCTCAAATTATCGAACACTATCACTGATAGCACATGCAAGTAAAATTTTGCTGAAGATCATCCAACAGTGGTTCAGCAGTGCCCCAACAAGGGGCTGCCGGACGTTGAGCATGTGAAACAAGGGCTGCCAATGCTGGTGTCAGACAAAGCATGGCCAAAAGCAGAGAGAGAGATGATACTTATGTACTTATGATACTATGCGAAAGAATGATGATACTTATGTACTTATGATACTATGCGAAAGAATTTTAATGTGTGGATCATACCAAATTTGGTTAGACTTGAGAAGAATGGGAATTCCAGATGACTTCATTGTGCTTATGCAGAACTTGCACATGAATCAAGAGTCCGTTATGAAAACAGAACAAAGGAATACTGCGTGGTTAAAATCAGCCAAGGTGTGCATCCAGGTTGTCCTCTCACCAGTTATTCAATTGGTATTCTAGCAAGTAATAAGAGAAACTGAATTATGAGAAGAATACAGCTTCAGGATGAGAGGAAAGCTCATGAAGGCCTGTTATATGCAGATGACACACCTTGCATCCTGAAATTGTGGAGGACTTGGGTAAAACCAAAAATCAAATGAAACAGAAAAATAAACAGATAAATCTTTATCCAAGATTGTACACACAAAAATAAACATTACAGCAACTCATAAAATTAATTACTTAAAGTATACTAACGTTCCCTATGATATATGTGTAAGAAATGTGCTGACTCCATTGTTGGGAATGGTGGTAATTCCAACAGGTGCCAAAGAGAACAAAGAGCTATTCCATCTGAACTTTACTTTCCTGTTCAGATCAGCAGACTTTTCTTTTTTTTTTTGTCTTCCCCCTCCCGCCTCTTCAGACACTTCTTTAAACACTAATTCTAGAAAAGTTTTCATTTACATGCTGTGATAAATAAAATGATATATTAACTCTCTCTTAGAAACATTGAAAATGCTTTACAGAGAAGATCCTGAAATCCTAAGGAAGACTAAGTGACCAAACTCTTAAAAGAAAAATAAAGTAGATGCAAAAAAGTAGAACTATGTAATAAATTCCTACGGCAGAAGTAGATGGCTTGTGAACATTTTTCAAAAATAATAGCCCAACATAACTTTGCTTAGTACAAATCTGCTTTTCTTAATTAAATGACTATTCCTTCTACATAGAAGACCTCAATTTCTACAATATAGTGGCAGTTTAACAGGATATGTTTGCACATCTGATTCAGGAGAGAAGAGAAAACTAAGAAGAAGTAAATCACTGTGGTAGTGGAGTGATAAAGTGCTCAATTGCTAACCAAAAGGTTGGTAGTTCAAACTCAACAACTACTCTGTAGGAGAAAGAGGTGGAAGTCTGCTTCCACTGAAGACCATTTGTCCATTCTATTTCATTTAGAGTAACTCTACATTTTTCACATGTTTGATGTTACTTTCATAATATTATTTAAGAAAATATTCAACAACTAAAAAGAAAGGAACATGACTGGGTTAGGTCAGGTGTTACCAAACTACAGCTCATAGGTCAAATTGCTACCTGTTATTGTAAATAAAGATTTATTGAAACACAGCCCCATCTATTGTTCGTGCAACAATAGATTGGTTGTGATAGACCATTTGACTTGCAAAGACTTAAATATTTACTACCTATGTCTTCATCAGCCTGGAGGCCTGGTAGCTCAGTGCATTATGCATTGGGCTGCTAAGTGCAAAGCCAGCAGTTTGAATACAAGAGCGGTCTGCAGGAGAGAAAGAAAGTTCTCTATTCCCCTAGAAGTTCAATCTCTGAAACCCACAAGGGTGGTTCTTCTCTCCCCAAGAGCGTCTCTATAAGTTGGAATCTACTAGATGGCAGTGGGTGAGAACTCTCTGTAGAAGTTTGCTCTCACCAGAATTAGATGATAGCCTTAGGGTAATAGGTATTTTATCACACAGTTCACATTACGTTATTAAAAATTTACATCAATGACAACCTGTGTGCACCACCTCTTTGTGGGTCAAACGACTCTTTCACAGGGGTCACCTAAGCCCATTGGAAAACACATAAATATTTCACAATATATACTTACATATTGTTTTGTGATTAATCACTATGCTTTAATTATGTTCCATTTGTAACAATGAAAATACATCTTGGATAGCAGATATTTACATTATGATTCATCACAGTAGCAAAATTAGAGTTATGAAGTAGCAATGGAAATAATTTTATGGTTGGGGGTCATCACAACATGAAGAATTGTATTAAAGGGTCGCGACATTAGGAAGGTGGAGAACCACTGGGTTAAGAGATTATCCTTTGGGTAATTTTTTTGGGAGCAAGTAATAGAAATCCAACAAACATTGGCTTAATTAATTAGGCAGGAAATTATCCTTTTCATAAGATCAGGCCTGGAGATGGTAGTCCACAGCTAGAGCAGATGTTTAAAAATGTTAGCCAAGATGTAGACATCATCTCCCTTTTTTCCTTTAACATTTTTCTTCTTCGGTTTCTTTTCTCACATGATCACATGATGATCAGGAATGTTGATTTAAAATGACAAAGCACTTTCTTCTACTATTATTATTTGGGAGGGAATGTTTGCAGGGATCCCACATAACTATCTTTAGCCACGGTGAATTAAATATTCATTCTTCCCAATAATAAATTAACAATGCTTCAAAAGCTTATGCTAACTCTCAGTGTCGAGAACAAGTTTAGCATGGCATATTTGAACAAAAGATTTATCATCGAAGGGTAAAGTGAAGCACAGGATGGAATTCACAGGGAAGTGATATATAAAATATTACCAGAGACCAGGCAGGGAGAGGACAAGCCCAATTAAGATGTCATCCTTTATCAGAAGAAGCTCGTGAGCCAGCTAAAACAGAGGGGTGTTTTGATTATAGGAGTCCTATAGAAAGATCGCCCCGCTCAAACTGTGGAAAGTGTGTTAAAAGCTGGCGATACCAGAAATGCAGAGAACTTGAAGAGGTCGCTGCGTTATATTTGTAACAAGACATTTGCCTTGATAAACGATGTCACTGAGGGAATAGAGCTAAGGAGGAAGTCAGTCAGCAGCACCTGGCGACTGATGATGCTGGCGAGTGAGGGCTGCATGAACAGTGGGGGGCCCAGGTCTGGGGCTTGGGTCGTTGGCCATTCACTGTACAGAGCACAGAGGAACCGCATGATGAAAGGGTCCTAACATGAGCTTAGTGAGGGCCATACGAAGCGTGGGGGCTATGATGTACATTCAAGTTGGGAAATAAGCAGATGCCTGCATATCAACGTGGGTGGTGCTCAGGGACTGGGGAGGCTTCTTCGAAGATGAGAGAGACTTGAGTATCACTGAGAATGACATTGAGAGAAAAGAGTTAACTGGTATTGATTGTGTCTGGTGAGAGGAAGGTACCCAGAGCTGAGGTGGAGGATTTGTTTTCATAAAATCACTGGAAGAAACTGTGGTGACAAGAGGAGTGGAGGGAAGTGGATGGACTCTCTGACACTGAAACACTTGTGGGCAAGGTTTTTTCCTAGACCTTTCTTCAGTCAGACTGGTGTACAATTAATTTTCTATCTTTGTTTTTTAAATAGTGTTTAGGTCTTTTCCCATAGAGAATAAAGGAGAGAAAATAAAATCAAAGACTCATAGAAGCAATTAGTCCAAAAGAATAATGGATGACATGAACCCCCATCACCATGACCCTGAAAACTGAAGACCTACATGCTGTACGCCTGCCACAGCCCACTACTCTGAAGGGGATCACAATAGGACCTCATGGATCGACTGGGAGAAAATGTAGAACAAAACTCAAACTTCATAACAAATACCAATGCACCTGGTCAGATAAAGACTGTTGGAAACCCTGGGACTGCGCATCTTATTTCACTCTTTTAAGATGTCCTGGTGGCCGAGCGCTTAAGCATTGGGCTTCAATCCAGAAAGATCAGCAACGCCAAACCACCACCTGCTCTACAGAGAAAAGATGGGGCTTCTACTCCTGTGATGAGTTAGTCTTGGAAACTTCTGGGGCCAGTTCTATCGTGTCCTGTAGAGCCGCTATGATACCCACTCTATCGCCGTGATACCCACTCTATCGCCGTGAGTGAGAAGAAACTTTTATGGCTCAACTTTCAGATAAGCAGTAGCCATGATTATAGGGCGAGCGATGACAACTCACCATTTGAACCTAAAGGCAACATTGACCCGGAGTTCAAGGTCTGAACGCAGGAAATACAGGAATTAAGTATAAATGGAAATGGCAAGAACAAAGATGAAGAAGGAAATGTGCTGTTACATTGTGGGAATTGTAATCAATGTTAATCAGCTGTTTATGATGTATTGAATGAAAAACCATTTGTCATATAAGATTTCACCTAAATCACAATAAGAAGATTTAAAAACAAAACACTGCTTTAGAAGAAAATATATTGTGTGAAAATTACTTGTTTCTCTTTAGTTGTTGTTTCTTTTAGTTGTGTGTACATGTGTATTAAAATCAACAATAAGTTAGAATATTGCTCTTCTTAATATTGCAAGGAGTATATTACATGTATCTTTTGATAATTCCCAAGATATTCCAGATAATACATTTTATTTTAAAATTTAAAACACTAACCATGGCCAATGCCTGGAAGACAGCAGACACTTAACATACATTTTAATTAGTAAAGGAACAATCAACTTCATCTCTTCCAAACCTTCCTCCAAAAAAAATTTGACCTCTCATGTTTATATCTCCCACCACCCATCTGTTAGTGTGTCCTCCTGTCACTGAAGCATGTTGCAATAATACTGGAAGCTAGGCCATCAGTATCTCAAAATGCAAGGGCACCCACACTAAACAGATGTTTGTGGAGTTTTTAGATTAAGGCACACTAACACTAAAGACCCATGACACTAAAACCCAGCCAAAAGAAAATTGTAAGTATTGTACAATACAATATTATCTAATATGAGCCACTTAAGGTCAATCACCCTAAAGAAATACAGTAGCCACAACAATATCTGCAAGTATAAAATATTGAGAAGATGATTCAAGTCCAGGCAGCTGCATGTTTTATTGTACATGGAGTTGCCTTGATACCATCATCATCACCACAAAAGCAACATAGATCTCATATTCTACTTTGAAAGCAGCCTTGGTAGCTGAGTGTTAAACACTGGGCTTCTAAATGCATGAGAAAGATGAGGCTTTCCACTCCCCTAAAGAATTATAGTCTCAGACGCCTATAAAACAGATTTCTTATTATATCAACCACAGCGTGGAGATGTGGTTTTCCTTTCAGGTACCCAGGAGGAGCACACAGCATTTCCCTGCGCATCACCTCTCATCAATGTAGAAAAGGGCACATGTCACCATTGGGCAATGAGAGAGCTGACAAAGACTCGTGGCTTCTCAATGAGACACATGATAGAAAAACTGTTCTTGTCCTATTATGAAAGCTCATGATGAAGCGGTGCATAGGATCAGTCCAGAGAAGTAAAACTTGTTTATTTTCACTGTCCAAACATCAGTCAATGAATTGGGGGAGCCAGCGGAACCTTCGCCATAGTCTTCCTCCTCTTGACCACACTGCACAGGAACACTTCCAGGGGATGGGCATTCAGATCCATCAGAGTCATGTCCCCCTTTCCTGTGGTCTGTCATAAAGCCCAAGTAGCTCATGGGGTTTTCTTCACTGATTGCATCTGCTCTGCCAACTTTGTACCCAAGATGAGGTTGGCACAGTGGATATCGGACATCAGCTATTAAAGTATTGAGCCCAACTTGGGGTTCATGAGACAAGAATGATCTGCACAGTCTACAAGATATACAATTCTTTAATTGCAGAAAGATCATTTTTCCAAACCCGATGTGCTTGCTCGTGCCCACCAAGATCAAAAGTTATAAAAGCAATTTCAGAATTGTCAGTTCTTCTGATATCGGATGGAGCATGGGAACATGCTGGCCCACATCTATCACCTTCAAGCATGCAGGGTAAGCACGAGAGTGGGGCAGGAGGAAGGTAAAGAAGCAGAGGAAAGGACTAAGAAGTAAAAACTATAAGAGGTAAAAAATATAGATACCTACCTCTGTCAATATATTAATACATAAATATAGGGGTATTGGCTTATGTACATAATATTTACATGGTAATACATTAAGGTAGCAGATGGACTTTGGGCCTCTACTTAAGTCTTCCCTCAACATATGAACACTTTGTGCTAATAACATGGCACTAAGCCATACCAACCTTCCCAACACAATTTCTGAAGACAAATGGTGCATAAGCAAATGTGGTGAAGAAAGTGGATGGTGCCAGGCTATTGAAAGATATAGCAAATAAACATATTTCTGGTATTCTCTGCTTTGAAGCCATGATCCATCTGACATCAGCAATGATATCCCTGGTTCCACATTCTTTTCATAATTTGGCTGGAACCTCTGGCAGTTCCCTATCAATGTTCTGTTGCAACTGTAAACAGATTATCTTCAGCAAAAAACAAGCAAACAACACAGGTAGGGCAGAATAATATAGTCCTAGTACAGTCAGCTAAACAAATAATTTTAAACACAATCCTTTTTAAAACACTCAAATTCAATCCTTTTATATGCAGACCATCTCTTTCATATGCATGTAGCCTTAGGCCTCTAGCTGGGTGCATCCAAGAAGCCCAGGGATTCTATCAACCATTTTGTCTAAACTGCCTAAATGTTGCCCTTGGGCCACCAGCAGCAGATTAAAAACAACTTGATTCCTTTCAGCCACATTAGGTAAAAGTAATCCAAGGAAAGGGGGCAATAATCAGCATTCTCACTTTCCAATCTCCTTCCCTTCTCCCTCTTCAAAACTATCATGAGCCTGGGGCATGGCAAGAAAAACCCACTTCTGACACTGATTGCAATGAATGGCAATGAAGGGTCATATCTGACCTCTGGCTTCCCTATTGTCACAAGGCTGGGATCAGACAGCCCTTCCTGATCCACCCATATTTACCTATTCCCACACAAACCATTTCTCCGTACCTATAAGTTGGGTTCAATAATTTATTGCAAAGTCCACAAAGAACTCAGAGACACCACTTATTAGGGAAGTTAATCAATTGCCACAAGCTATCACCATCAAACAATAAGATAAAAAAGAGGACCTGATGCAAAGGGCTTAAGTGGAGAGCAAATGCTTTGAGAATGATTAGGGCAGGGAATGCTGGATGTGCTTTATACAATTGATGTATGTATATGAATGGATTGTGATAAGAGTTGTATGAGCCCTTAATAAAATGTAAAAAAAGAAAGAAAAAAAGATACAGTCATTGGTCTCCACTTGCAGCAGTCAAGTCTCTCTGGTTCCTAGTCTCTCAGTTAAGTGATCCCTTGACCTTTGTCTCCATGGGCCAGGAAGCCAGTCCCCTGTTCCTCTGTCTCACAGTTCTATAGTCTCAGGCTAAGGAGAAGGCACTTCATAGTCTCTGTGCTGTTTCCATGAGTCTGGGAGGCATCTGGTGTCAGTAACCTCTGCCATTTCAGAAAGAGGTCTTGAGTGTGCTCTTACAAGATCTGCAGTTTCCCCTTTATCTTCCAAGATGGCTCAACGTTATACCCAAGAGAATGGTAAGGAAAACTGATCTATCCTCTCTTTAGTGTTGCACATGTCCTGTTTACATCATCCTAACTAATAATTTGGTGTGAGTTACAGAGACTCGGGTAGAAAAGCCACATAGTGGTGTGAACAAGTGGGGTCTCAGTGGAAAACCAAAGCCTGGATAAGTCAACCAGTGTGCAGTAAAGCACCAATGAAACACAAATATTCCTCTGGATCCTTGAGACTTCCTCACCCCTTACTATCATGACCACAGTACTGCCTCTCACTTCAGACTAGACTCGAGCATGTACAGGTACAGATAAAAGATAAGCTCAAAACACAGGGAATCCAGGAAGCGGAATGGAAATAGAGATACCAGAAGGGTAGGGGGGAGGTGGGGAGAGGAAGAGAGGAAGGGGAAAAGCCCTCCAGGGGAATGAACAACAGAAACCATGGGGGAAGGTGGACAGCTGTCACTGTAACATATGAAAATAATACTAATTTATAACTCATCAAATGGTCACAACGTGGTGGGGGAGGAGAGAAAAAAGCTAATACCAAGAAAAGAGTCAATACCAGGGGCTCAAAAGAAAGTAAATGTCTAGAAAAGAATGATGGCAACACATGTACAAGTCTGCTGGATACAACTGATGTATGGATCGTTATAAGAGTTGTAAGAGACTCCAATAAAGTGAACTTTTAATAAACAAGTTTAAATGTCATATTAGGTAGTTTCACTCTAACATAGTAAGCTCATCTCTAGTACTATATTGGGCAATATTCTGCTCTGATCTCTTGGGCTAATTTTTGGAAGCATATTACCAAATCTTTTCCTTTGTCTGCTTTAGACTGGAAGCTCCACAGAAACACATTCACCATAAAGCAAAAACTAACTCACTGTTACCAGGCTACTTCAACTTCCAGGAAGCCTACAGGATAGGGTAGAGCTGCCCCTGTAGCTCCTTAGAGTAGAAAGCCTCCCACTTCACCTACGGAGAATCTGGCGATTTCAAACTGCTAACCTTGTGGTTAGAAGCCCAATGTGCACCCATTAGGCCATCCGGGTAGCCCATCCACCAAAAGTGACAAGTATTTCATGTGTTTTAAATACCAGTGGTATAGCTCCCGTCATAAAAGTTATCACAACATGACAAACCGACAGATGATTTACGGACCGTAACATCAAGGTACATGTCTTTAGGTAATATGTCGATTGATAGTGGAGCATTTGAGGGAACCCTCAGATAGAGTAATATGTCAGGAAAAATCAATAATGGACACTTGATAAATGCAAGTAGTGAGTTTCAGGAAATCCAGGGGGGGAAAGGAGCAAGAATTCCTAACTAACAGGTAAAATCCAAGGTCACAAAATTCAAAGACAGGTGAAATTAACTCCGATAAGCAGGTTGCTATAGGGTTGAAAAGGATAAGCCACTGAACTGAAGTTGAAGAGATTTCAGGTTTTCTGGGTGATACCCGGGGCCCATGAAAACAAGAGCAAAGTCAATACTTAGAGATTGAGTGCCAAGACTATCCAAGAGAGACAAAAGGTACATAAGACCTAAATAAATCAGTCCTTTTTAAAAACTAGGTAAAACAGGAACAAATGAATAGAATATGAATGTTGACGAAGAACTCTGTTTAGATAATCGAGCTTTCCTATCAAACAGAAAAGAATGTAAATCGAGGGATCATGTTGGTGATAAATGTTAGAGTCACAGGTTTCCCAGTCTGACAAATGCACCTGATCTGCATGAAAAATTATTGAACTGGATGACTCTTCCTAAAATATGACTACATTTTTTCCATAAAGGGTAGTCAAGCTGACGGAACAGAGAGGTGGACACAAACGGTCAGCGTTCCAGCCCCCACCTAGAGCCCTTAACACACTGTAGTTCTCTGGGTCCCTTTTAGACACAAGGGAGAATGGTTCTGTTAGGCAGGATAGTACAGGGCTAGAAAATGTCCATTAGCGGATGCCCAGAGAGCCAAGCACGGGAACAAAGGAGTGGCGCACTGCACATGCTCAGATGTTCAGGTTTCCCACCAGTAGGCATGGGTGGGCACCAAACCTGAATTGGCCCACCTAGGCCACCTGGATTGGCCCACCTAGGCCACCTGGATTGGCACACCAAGGCCAGGTGAATTCAATTCATCCCATGGGGTCGATCAGGGGTTGTCACCATGCCTTCCCCTGGAATCCTTGATAAAACAGGAACTCAGAGTCGAGCAACACTTCTTTTGCGTGACACCGAGCAATTTCCAGCCAGGCTGCATGGTCAGGGGGAGTCCTATGGGTGCCGTGTAAACCTGAAACTTCTTCTAACTCTCATAAAACTCGCTGGGATCACGAACCAGGCTTCTGCGTGAATTCTTTCTTGTGCAGAGCCAAGGACCAAGGTTTAACTCTAGCTCCAGAGAGATCTAACATAAGTGGTGTCATGACTCAGATATATAAAGTAAAGCCGGCTCCCATTCTGGTTTCACTGGTTTGGGGCACCTTCTAGACTCTTTTTCACCTCACCACCCTTGGGAGATGGCGCGTAGCTGGAAAGGAAGGCAGGCTGAACTGCTCTGGCAACATCTGGGAGGTGGATGGCTCCCCGAAGTGACTCATGGGGACACTCGTAATGTACTGCCACCGCCCCATCCTTTTGTGTCTGTCTTCTTGCCCATTCTTGCCGGTGTTCGGGATTTTACGTCTGCCTCTCTGTGCTTGCCTTCCCGGGAGCTTGCATGCCTTCCCCAAGCTGGATCCCTGGGAGGAGGCTGGGATGCTGTGGTCTGCAGGTTGGGAGAATTGCCATTCTCAAACCCTCTTTGCATCTCAATTGCCTGTTTTGGGCTCTGACCGGCTGGATGGTGCACCTCTGTTGGTTCCTGTCGGACTCTGGCGCCGGTGGCTGGCTGCAGGCGGGTTTTCCTCTAGGCCGCAAGCTGCAGCTGCCATTTTCCAGACCACGTGAGTCACTGCGCCTGGCACCATGGCACCACCTGATGTCCACCATTTTGGCTACGGGGAAACGGAGCACATGACCCTGCCAAGATGGCACCCACCACTCCAACCATGTGGAGGGGCGGTGCCTAAGTAGCTAGCCCCTGCTCTAGTCCTGGGAGCCGAATGTTTCCCTTTTCCCCTCCATTCCCTTTAGCTTTGCCCTGGTTTTTCGAACAAGCTGCTTTAGTGTTCTACCAGTGTGGGTTTGTTCCTTGCTACCGGCTGGTTCTCCGTTGCCCAGGCCTAGGCCAAAGGCATACAGAAGCCGAGCCCGAGTAACTGTTCACTTTCACCTTCCAGTGATGCTGCCACCGGCACTTTCTGGGACAGCTCTTAATACAGCTCCGCCACCAGGATGTTCCAGCCAGAAATTCCGATTCTTTATAGGTTCCCCGAGCTTCCGGATAGACGTTCCTTCCCTTCAGAGATTTAAGAGTCTGCTCCTGCCAGTAGGCATCTTTCAAGGCCATGGGGCCACACCACGCAAAAGTGGCCCTCCTAGCTTGTGGTCTAGAAAATGGTTGGACCACAATGTCAGCTGCAGCGACTGGTCTTCGACCCCTTCCTTGGCAGGGGCACCTGCCTGAGGTCTCAGATTCACGGCACTCCAGACGTGCATGCTGAAGCTGCGGTTATTGACCTTGAGGCATCAAGCTCTCAATAGCCCTCCTTGTTTTGTGTTTTCTAGATGGGACTTACCAGCTTGATACCCAGGAATTTCCCCCTCGGATGTATCCTGTTTAATTGGGAAAGATTTGATCTGGAAAAGCTGGACAAACAGAAGCTGATTACGCTTTGTAATTCTACTTGGCCGCAGTATGTTTTAGAGAAAGGGGAATCATGGCCAGACAATGGTACACTTTCCCTTCCAAGCTTGCAACAACTAGAACATTTTTGTGGAATGATGGAGAGGTGGTTGGAGATGCCATATATTAGAACATTCTTCCTTTTGAGGAAGAACAAAGATTTTCATTCCCAGTGTACCCAGGAACCCCTAAGGGACCTTGGACTTAAGGGTAACTACTACCCCAACCCTGAAGCAGCCCTAAATATTCTACCTGTAGTAGAAGCAGCAGGGGAATTTGGTCCCCAGGCAATTTACAGGCCTTTTACTCTAATTGAACACAAGCAAATTAAAAATGACTTGGGCAGTTACTCTAACAAACCCGAACAGTACATGGAACACTTCCAGCTCCTCTCCCTAGCCTGTGATTTAACCTGGAAAGATGAAATGGTCATACTGGGACAGACTATGACAGACTTTGAAAAAGATCGAGTGCTCAAAGGTGCTAGGAAGTTTGCAGAGGAGTTATATGTGATGAATGAAAAGTACCCTGTAGGGGAAACTGCTGTACATTTAACATACCCTGCTTGGAATCATAGTGAGCCTCAGGACAAGTGGCACGGGAACATTTCCTGGTGTGCATCACAAATGAACTAAAGGCAGATAGGCAAAAGGCCATTAATTATGCCAAGGTGACAGCGATTCACCAGGGACCTACAGAGTCTCCTGTAAGCTTGTTAGAGCAGCTAAAGGAAGCCCTAAAAAATCATCCTGCTGTAGATATAGAATCCTGTGAGGGGCAAGTCTTGCTCAGGGACAAGTTTCTCACACAGGCCGCACAGGGCATTTGCACGAAACTCCAAAAACTAGTGCAAAAGCCTAAAGGAGCTACCCTAGAGGAGATGGTTGCTTGTACTAATTAGGTATTTTACAGTAGGGAGCAGGAAGGGGATGCTCAAGCCCGGGAGAAGGAGGAAAGGAAGGACATGAGGATTGCCCAGGTATTGACTGCACTCAATAACAGACACCTCTCGAATGTCTCCCAGGTTTCCCAGACCTTTGAATCAGGTACCAAGTGCTACATTTGCCAGTGACCGGGTCATTGGGCTACCAACTGCCCTAACCGAAACAAGCCTAAAGCCTCCTTGGACACCATGTGTCCATTGCAAGCAGACTGGCCACTGGGTTGGCCTCCAACCTAAGGCCCAAAACCTGGAAGGGAGGTGCCCACAGGCCAATGTGCAGCTGATAACGGAGGAGGAGAATTGAAGGTGCCTGGTCTGGATGGCCCAGCAGCAAGAGATAACTCTTACTGGTCTGAAACCTAGGGTGAGCATCTACGTGGCAGAAAGGTCAGTGAACTTCCTTTTGGATACTGGGGCCACTTTCTCTGTCCTTATTTCCTTCCCTGGACCCCAGGCACCCCACACCTGCTCTATCCTGGGAGTGTCAGGAAAACCTAAAGTTACACATTTTTCTGAACCTCTCAGATGTCTTTGAGATAACTTCTATTTTTCTCATAGCTTCCTAGTGATCTCTGAATGTCCAGCTCCTCTCCTAGGCCGAGACCTACTGTCCAAGCTGCACACCTGCATAGTCATTGGGCCTCATCATCATCCCTCTACAGCTTTCCAATTGTTCCTCACAGTGGAGGAGCCTCAGATCCCCCCACAGGAACCGTGGGAACAGACGAATACCCCTGTGAGCCACTGGACGGTCTTAGGATAATATTTCATTGCCACCCCAGGAGAGATGAGGGCTACACAGATGATTATACCTCAGACTCCTCACAGCTTTTAAGCCAGTGAATGCCTTTACCCCGTTCCTGTGTTTACAGTAACCAAACTCTCATGCCCGTTAGTCCCAAGATTTCTATTGATTTCCTGTGACACTAACCTAACTTCAAGGACACTGCCACCTTACAATCCTAACCTTGTCTCACTTAAACTGTTCACCTGTTGTCTGTTTGTTTTTCCAGTTCTCAGGTTACCAAGGCCTCTGAATCAAGTGTGCCAGCTCCAGGACCACCGTCTCCTGGACCCACCTCGACCCTATCCATCCTACGCCCTAAATGGACAACCCCTGCTAACAGAGTAGGAAGGGTATGGTCCCCAAACCCCACTTCGCCCCCCTTGCCAGCAGGAAATAGCTAGAGATGCCGTCGTTCAGTACCCAAAAAATTTGGGTCCATATCTCTTCAGAAGGGAATGTTAGGCAGGCTAGCGCAGGGCTAGAAATGTCCAATAACGGGTGCCCAGAGAGCGAAGCATGGGAACAAAGGAGTGGTGCACTGCACATGCTCAGAGGTTCAGGTTTCCTGCCAGTAGGCATGGGTAGGCACTAAACCTGAATTGGCCCACCTAGGCCACCTGGATTGGTCCACCTAGGCCAGGTGAATTCAATTCACCCCATGGGGTCAATCAGGGGTTGTCCACCACGCCTTCCCATAGAATCTTTGAAAAGGCAGGAGCCCAGAGTTGAGAGAGACCCTTTTGCATGATACCATCAGTTTCCAGCCAGGCTGCATGGTCGGGAGGAGTCCTATGGGTGCCGTGTAAACCTGAAACTTCTTCTAACTCTCATAAAACTCGCTTGGATCACGAACCAGGCTTCGGTGTGAATTCTTTCTTGCGTGGAGCCAAGGACCGAGGTATAGCTCTAGCTCCGGAGAGATCTCACAGTTCTTCACTTTCTGGGCTATCTAAATAACCTGACGAAATAACACGTGAACACTGCTTTGTCAGCTTGAGGTGTTTGTCAAAAGCAGGTGACACGTCATCATCACGGATAATAGTATAATAGAGGATAATGTCACATGATGATACAATACTAAGAGGATGGGGCTAATATATTCCAATGTTTGGGGCTTAAAGGAAAACTCAACCTCAAAGAATATGCCTTTTTCAGATTCCTGGGAAGCTTTACGTAAGATTGGCCCCTGCCCAAATGCTGCAACAGTTTTTTACTGCTGATTGAGCTTAACAAAGGGCAGACACGTTTACTGGAACGACTCTTTCCCTCCCTCCGGGGCCCCTCCCCCACCACCCATCTTTCTCCCGTGCTTCTGTTCCAATGCGAGCTTGTGCCTCTGCCAGCACAACAGTGACAATATGCCATATCGCATCTGAAGAAGCACAGCCAAATATTTGATTTGGACGATTACACTGAAGATGCCTCATCACAACTGTGGGTGCCCAGATTACCAACTCCCTGCTCTTGGCTTCCGCACACTTTACAGTGAGTACAAACTGCATGGGAGAGCTCATTACAACATGGATGGCAGCGTCCCAAATGGCGGAGGTGGGGTGTCTTGTTTGGGGAAGGGTTCACTGACGAGGCAGAAGCTGAGGAGGCAAGTTGCTGTTGTTTTTCCTGTCAAGGCAAATGGTACGAAGAACATCGCAAGTGCTTTTTCCCTTTTCTTTCTTTTCTTTTTCTTGTCTTCTTTTCTTTTTATCCTTCTCAATATAGATTCAGAGATTCTTAGCAATGGAAAAGCAGCTGCTTTTTAGGAGAAAGAGCTGGGGAAAAGTCACAATGAGTCCTACACCCTCCCCCCCCCCCCATTGATATAAAATTGCCTCCTGTTCCCAGTTACCAACTGTAGAGTGTGAGACACTCGGTGAGATTTTGCTCAGTGAGCGTAAATATACATACACCCATGCTCACAGATGTTAATTAGATATGAGAACAAAAAGATATGAATGTATTCTTGTACAGTTATGATGAGTTCTTCATTTAAAATCAATAGCAGCTTATGTATATATATACATCTAAATGCATATAATCATATGCATATACACATAGTAGCATCTCTATCTATACTGAGCCCTTATATCTAGAAAAAGCAGAATTGAGGTGTTCAAATATATGTGTGTCTGTGTGTTTTTGTAGATATCCCTGCTTGATTTTCATAACCTGCCTTAGGGGGGGAAAATGAAGTTATGTGAGAGGAATCTGTGTAATATGTGTCTTGCTATTCAGTTAGTTCATATGCCCTGTGTTAATCATGAAAAGGTCATAGGTTTGGTTCCCATGTGTGCCATTAACATTTGTTCTACTCCAAAGCACCAAGCTGCACTTCCAACCCTACATCAGTCTTGTAATACACACACTGAGATAGTGCTTGGAAGCTGAGAATGTGAATTATGAAATTCAACATCATGAATTCAAAGTCTCACTTTCCATTTCCTCACATCTGATGTCCAACAAGTCATTTAACCTAAGCCTCATTTTCCTGATCTGGAAAACTAGAATCATAACCGTACAAACCTCATAGACCTGGTGTGGAGATTTGATGGGAACACATAGAAAGGGCTTAGCACAGTGCTTGAGTGCTTATAATAAGAAATATACATAGGAGCCAAGAACTTATGTTGAATAGAGAAGTTAGATCTTATAATAATGATTAAGTCATAATTTAAATTAGTCAATCTCTCTGAATGCAAAATTAATGAAATAATATCTAGCTTGCTTTTTAGCTCTGTACTCTATCCATTTTTAGAAGAAACCCAAAATGAATTATGGCTTAAAGCCAATTAAACCTTTTGTGCAAAGTGGAGGGGAGGACCAAACATATATAATATTAATGTTCAAATTAAAAGGTGGCCAACTTATTAAAGAAAAGCAACTTTGAAGTAAAATCTTAATTTGATGAATTTGTCACACAATCCTGTTTCCCTGCTGACTCCCTAACACCAGTCTCCCTTCTTCGATTCCTCTGACTCCCACAGAACACTGGCACTGATCTTTTTAGAAGAGGATGGAGTTAGATTTACTTACTCTATCCAACATCCTACTTTATCGTAATTCTGTTAAGATGACAAATGTGAAACTATGCCTTGAACAGAAGTTGTCCAGATACCAGTATGCAATTTGCCTAAGTGATAAATTCTCTAATCTCATTAACAAAAAGTCTTGATTCATGTTCACCTTGAGGCTCACTTGGAAGTATACAGGCCATCCTCCGGTTGTTAAGAGAGCTCTTCCCGTGTCTTAAGTGGAATGTTCAGGAAAGACTGAACAGGTGCATATGGTTCTTATTTAACCTTACGAATGTGCAAGAAGAGGCTGGAAGGCTTTTTAATAATTTAAAAGCTGTATTTTCAACAGGCGAAGAAGATTGTGAGGAAGAATTGTGGTGAGTAGGGATTGGCTCACTCACTTCAAAATGAAAGTGAATTTACATAGTTTTCCATAAGTTTGATGTTCATAACTCAGATCCTGCCTGTACTATGAGCTCCAAAATCTCCTATTTGATTCTATTCACTAGTTACACATTTTTTTCTCAAGGTATTAATTTGTATTTCTTTTTTCTATTAATTTCCCCCCATATGTTTCTAATTAGTTCCCCCGAGAAACCAGGGCCACATATAAGCAGAACCTCAACTTACTAAAAAGAAAAAATAAACCAACTATTGTCCTCATTTTTCTATTTATATAGTTTTGTTTCCAACACACACAATTAATCATTTAAATATCACAGATTGAATTAATTTAAATGATGAGTTTTATAATTCGGTATAATTTAACCTAAATCTTAAAATGGAAATCCTCTTATATACTCTGTAGCCTTTCTGAGCCATTTGGAGGAAATTCTTTCTAGTTCTTAAATGGAGAGGAAGGAAGAAGATTACGATGAGAACTTTCTTCCCTTTCTACCTTCTCTCCATCCCCTTCCTCCTCTCCCATCCGGATTCAAAATTATGCTGCGTCTCCAGAAGGCTCGATCTAATTGAAAATGTTTCCGGTTATAGATTCCGTCTACATTTTCACCTACATGTTACTTTAACATTACCTATAGAAATTTGTCGCTCTTGACACAGATGAACTTTGTTATTGGAAAGCATCTATTCTGTATCCCAAATTTAACCTCCTACATTAGTAGTAATTGTAAGAGAAGTAGGATTTCAAGTACCTATTTGTGCTTAGAGAAATGAGAAAGAGCACCCCATATCATTAATCTGCATGTTTTGAGAAGCAGTAGAAGATTAAATGACAGTATGAAATGTCATTTACAAAGATGCCAGTTAGAAGTGGTCTCGACAATTTCATTAAACCTTCTGGAAAATGGATTTAACAAAACTTCATTTGATATTTTCCATACAAGTGGGCAAAAATAATGCAACTTGGAAGGGAAAACGCCAGTTCTTACTTCCTCTCTGCCTCCCAAAACTCTGCGAAAGTTTGCCCATGAAGACCTTACTTGAAGGTCATCATCATTAGCTCTGCACAGTTACAGGCTTCCATCAAAATAAAGCCATTACCTTTGTAGCAAGTCCACAAAATGCTTGAGCCAAGTATTTCACCACCATCTCATCAAACTTTCTTTTTTGCTTCAAACTCAAAAACTCACTGCTGTGGAGTCATGTCAACCCAAAAGCCCTGTATGATGTGGTAGAACTGCCCCTGTGGCTTTCTGAAACTGTAACTCTTGACCAGAGTAGAAAGCCAAGTCTTTTTCTTCAGGAGCCTGATGGTTTCAAACTGCTGACCTTGCAGTTAATAGCCCAACACGTAACCACTATGCCACCAGGGCTCCCTCAGATTTGCTTAACAGAGCATAATTTCAGCTCACACGCCTGCACTTAGGCTTTCTGTAAAAAGATGAGGCTTTCTACTCCAGTAAAAAGTTAGGTCTTTGAAATTGTTCAGGCTGGATCTGTTTAATGGGAGTCACTGGGTCAGACCTGACTAGAAGGCAGTGAGGTAGGAAAATGAGGATGCTCAAAAGGTATATTTGGTACAAATAATTTTTATTGAATGCTAATTATAAGTGGAGAATGTTATTTGTTTTGTTGAAGTGCAGACATAGGTCAAGGTTGTGACTATCAGTATTTTTATAGAAACCATCAAGTGGATTCTTCTCTAATCACATGCTTCAAAGTTTAACCCCAAAATACAGCAACAAAACTAAAAATAATAATAAAGCACATCTAATAGTGAAAGATAGTCCAAGGAAGAGACTGAAGTTACAGGAAAATTAAGGAAAAGTCTCTCTTGTGGCTCCTAAATAGGAAGAGAAGGCATTAGATTTTTGAAAGCAACATTTCGAAGAGATGTTTTCTGCGCCAGTGACTGAACAGGCTGTGCATGGTCTTCCCTACTGTACAGCACCTACCATGTTGTGATCCTTGATAAATATTAATGAAAGATAAAAAATTTATGGAGAGCGAGTCAGGAGCCTACTGCTAGAGGAGCGGAGATTCAGAATTTCAGAACAATCTCACTCCCATATTAATCTGGTTAAAAATAAGGGGTTGGAGTAGCCTAAGGAAATCCTTACCATTACAAGGGTGAGTCTATGAGGGGAGAAAAATGAGGATTTTTAATTTTTTGGACCCTGCTATCACCACTTTAAATTTTGAAAAGTGCTGCATAACAGTACTATTTCTTATGACAATATGGAGGACAGGAAAAGTGAAACACACAAATCACAGGTGAGCAGAGCCTCAAACTTATGAAGGGGTAACAAGTTGAATATTGAAAAAGGTATCTAAGAAAGAAGGGAAAGGTAAAGAGAAACTAGAACATAAGCATGAAGTTTGATTTCAGCTTATTATAAATAATGATTTATTGTTATGAATTGATCATTATAGTCAATAGATATTATTAATTGACCGTTAAATGAGCTTTGGACTGGAAAAGGGCATCAAGAAGGAGGGCATGCTTTTTGTCTTTCTCAAGGGATGGCACTTCCTGCAAACTGATTTTTATGTTGTTTGTTGTTCAGAAGCTCAGAGTGTTCTGCAGCCAGTAAACTGATAATGAAATGAATGGGGAACAAGGCTGCCAGCCAACAGGACAGCAGGTGCTGGCATTGCACACAGCCGGAATGTTTGGGAACCGTGGCAGAATCATAGATACAATAACCATGTTGAATCGCTTTCTGGGGGCTTCATTTGTTCTTTGTATACTTATTTGTTTTTAATATTTTTGTCCTAGAAAGACTCATAGTAATTTTTAGAATTATGTTATAGATATAAAAGTTTAAGGAATAGTTTCCAAGTTTTCCTTATATTGCCTGCACTTTCTTTAAATAAATACAAACTTAAAATATATCACTCCTTATTTACTAGGGTGCTGAATACATAAAGCACATCCAAAGGGATATAATTTGATATGGCAAAAGGGAGAGGCTTTTTTTTTACTCTGCATCAGAAAAGTAATTAGACCTGATAATTTAGTTCTTCTACATACTATAAGTCATAAATCAAAATTACAAAAATACTTAAAGAGCTATATATTCAATTATCCAAACATTATTTGAAAGAACCTTCTTTTAGTTACTTATTTGGAAACTTTGTCATAAATGAATTGGGTTGGTTTCTTAGTGATGCTGTAAGAGAAATACCACAAGTGAGTGACTTTAATGACAATCTTTTTTCTCTCTCACTCACAGATTATGAGATTAGAAATCTGAACTCAGAGTTTGTACTCAATAAGAAGGCTCTCTCTGTTTACTCTGGGGGAAAATCCTTGCCTCCTCATGGCATTCCTGGTAATCTCTGCAGGGCACGGACATTGTTCCCATTTCTTCTTGCTTGATTCCATTTATATTTCGAATATGATTAGTTTAAAATCTATTTTGTGTTTATATGCTCCAATTTATGCAACAAAGAAAATCTTATTATCTAATGAGATTATGTCCACAGGGGTTAGGATCTATAGCATACATTTTAGTGCACATGGATGGGGTGAACAAAATGTAATCAACAACACCAATATTCCTTAACCATATTTTTGTGTGTCTTGAGTCCAATGTCTCATAGAATAACTTACTCATCTTGATGCTAACATAAAGTTATAGTAAACAATATTTGAAGGATCTTTGTTGCTCCTTTGCCTTTGTTGTTCATTGGTTTGCTTTTCGCTTTTCTAACTTGTTCTTACTGTCCTTTATTCTTTGCCAACCATTTGTCTGTCAGTTTGCCCTACAATTTGGGGCGGCTTGCATGTTACTGTGTTGCTGGAAGCCACATCACTGGTAGTTCAAATGCCATTAGTATCACCCCAAATGAGCAGGGATGCAAAAAGCTTACAGATTAAAAAGAGACTAAAAGAAGGGATTGGTTGTCAACTTGAGGAGGATGAGCCACTGTAAACCCTGTGAATGGCAGTGAAATATTGTCAGATGTAGTGAGAAAAATGAGGGCTTCCGGTCAAAAGCCACTCAGAATATGACTGGGGAAAGGCTGCTTTCAAAAAGCAGAGTTGATCATAACACCATGGATGGAGTAAAGACCCAGGGCCCTCATTTGTTGGTGGAGCATGACTCAAAATGAGAAAAAAAAACAGCTGCAAACATTGATTAGTCATTGGAACTTAGAATATACATATGAAATACGAATGCCGTGAATAGAAGTCATTAAAAATGTAATATACCACATAAAGTCTGATAGCCTCGGAACTAGTGAGTGCCATTTTGAATCAGTCACAGTTAACTGTTCCTGGGGTGCAACCTCAAGAAGAATGGTGTCTCCTAAATCATCAAAAAAGAAAATTCCAAGAACTTTCTGGAAGTACGATGCTTATAGGATAATATCTCTGCATACAAAGAAAGTCCGTCAATACAACTACAATTCAAAATTGGACCACTAATTCTAGTGAGCAAGAAATTGAAAAAAAAAATACCAATCCCATCAGTGTGAAATTGATTCAACATGCAGAGAAGATGAATATATAATTATTATTCATTTGAATAAAGATATTGGAAGCAAAGAAGAAGGGACAGTAGCTAGAAAATATAATCTTGGTAATAGAAATGAAGCTGGAGATCACATGATGGAATTTTGTGAGACCAATGACTTTTTTAAAAGCAACAACACAAAAGGCAATCATATAAGTGGATTTATCCAGAAATAAAATTGATGACATCTATGGGAAAAGATGCCTGAAGATTTCAATATCAGCAGCTGAAGCCAGGCTAGGGACAGACAATCAATTGCTCGTGTTAAGTTCAAGATGAAGCTGAAAAAACACGCAAACATCTCCTATGACTTTGAATGTATCACATCTCAAGAAAAGATATGACACATGGAACACAAGTGACAGAAGATCTAATGAGTTGTGGGATAACATCAAGAACATCATATATGAATAATGCAAAAGGTTATTTAAAAGTCAGGAAAGAAAATAAATCAAAGTGAATATGAGAGGAGAGTTGTAAACTTGCTCTTACTCATAGAGAAGCTAAAGCTAATGAAAGAAATGATGATGTCGATGAGCTGAATAGAAAATTTTGAAGGGCAGTTCAAGAAGACAAAGACAAGTATTAGAATGAAATGTACAAAGACCTAGAGTTAAAACACCAAACAGGAAGAACACACTCAACATATCTAAAACAAAAAGAGATTAATAAAAAAATTCAACTCTCTATTTGCAATATTGAAAGATTCTATTGGCAAAATGTTGAGCAATGCAGGTAGCATCAAAAGAAAATGAAAAGTATACTGAGTCACAGTACTAAAAATGATTCAACATTTAACTATATTGAGACATAGAATACAATCAAGAACCAATGATGCTAAAGGAAGAAGTGCTAGCTGTGCTGGAGATTAAAAAAAAAAGGCTCCAGGAATTGACTGAATACCAGTTTAAATGTTTCAACATGCTGATGAAGCACTCACTCAACTATGCCAAAAAAACTGAAATATGCCTATGTGCAAAACTGACGGGACAAAAAATCCATATATGTACATATTCCAAAAAAGGGTGGTCCAACAGGATGCTCAAATTATAGAACAATATCATTGGTATCACATGCAAGTAAAATGCACTGAAGATCATTCAACAGCAATTGCAGCAGTGCATTGATAGAGATCTACTATAAATTCAGGCAGATTCAGAAGACGAAGCGGAACAAGATATATCACTGCTGGTGTCAGATGGATCTTGGCTGATGCCAAAGAATATCAAAATGATGTATACTTGTGTTCAATTGACTATGCAAAAACATTCAACTATAAAGATAACCACAAACTATGGAAAGCCTCAAGAAGAATGGTAATTGAAGGACATTTAATTGTGCTCATGAGGAAAATACTTGTAAATCAAGAGGCACTTGTTGAGACAGAACAATCAGCAAATGTGTGCATTAGGGTTGTACTCTCTTACCAGGACTATTTAACCTGCATGCTGTAGAAATAATAAGAGAATTTGGGTTACATGAAAAAGAACAGGGCATCAGGATTAAAGAAGGCTTATTGACAAACTGCTACATGTAGATGATGCAAACTGCCTTACTGAAAGTGAGGAGGACTTGAAGTACTTGCTAATGAAGATCAAGGACTGCACCCCTCGATATACATTACAACTTAATGGAATGAAAACCAAAATCCTCACAATTGGGCAAAAAGGTAATATGATAAACAGAAAAAGATTGAAGTTGTCAAGGATTTCATCTTGAAGTCAAAAGATAAAATTACCTATTATGTTGGTTTAATCTGATTCACAAAAGCTCTGAAAAGCAAGATGTCACTTTGAGGGCTAAGGTGCACCTGACCCAAGTCATGGTATTTCCCATGCCCTCATATGCATGTGAACATTGAACATTAAATAAGGAAGGCCAAAAGAAAATCAATACATTTTCAATTAAAGCGTTGGAAAATAATATTGAAATTACTGTGGATTGCCAAAAGTACACACAGAATGCTCCTTAGAATCAAGGATGATTCTAGTACTTTGAGAATGTTATCAGGAGACACCAGTTCCTTGAAAAGTATGTCAGACTTCATGAAGTCAAGGGCGAGTGAAAATGAGAAGGACTCTCCACATGATTGATTCACACAATGAAAACAAAAAGGGCTCAATAAACACAAGGGTGAGGCTGGCGCAGGACCTGACAACGTTCCATTCTGTTGTCCACAGGCTCACTCCGAGTTGGAACCAACTCAATGGCACTGAACATCAACAGGTTCTTTGAAAATTGATAGGAAGTTTATAATCAACTCGCAATTTTTTCAAGAAAAAAAGTTGTGCTTGAATTTTGATTGAATTATTAATTCAATATGTCAAAGTAAACCAGCCTCTGAAAACTGCAGGGTCCATAGGTGCAATTGTGCACTTAAAGTATATAAAGATCATAGTAAAGTCATAGAAGATAGGAGAGAGAGTAAAATAAAGGAATTAGACACATTTCATAGTAGCATGCTCACCTATGGACAGCCATGATCCCAGCAGCCAGGTCATCGCAGAGGGAGAAACTCTTTACCATCTTGGAATATTTATAGGTAGCCATAAGACATACATATTCGGTAGTTACATATGTCACAAAGTGGGTGGTAACCACAGTAAAGTCCCTGAGCTCACAGGTGAGGAAACTTAATACTTGCATTGGGAGAAGGCATGAGGGGCATGGGTGCCACAGTGGAAGGAGATAACAAGAATGTCTGCTTCTATAGGGAGATAGAATCAACCATATGCTCACTTTAGGGTGCTATATATGTCAGGGGAGAATCTATGGGAATGGTATTTAAAGCAAGATAAGGTACTTGGAATTTAACACTAATTTTCCAAAGTTGTGGCTTTCCTATTGTGGAATATTAGCTTTCCAGATTCCCTCTGTTATGTTAGTGAATATAATCCAAGTCATATTTCCCTAAGTATTAGTTTCTCATATCAAAATAACCTCAATTTTATTACTCAAAAATAATGCTGCTACCAAAACCAGGCACAGAAAGAGATCACCAGAACAGAAAACTAAAGATCAATATCCTATATAAATATAGATGCAAAGATCTTCAGTAAAATTATAGATAATATAATTCGCAAAATATGCTAAAATTCCTCATAATCAAGTAATATTTATACCAGATAGTAGTGCAGAATTGGTAAAGAATACTGCAAGCACCGCGGTGTGACAAAAGGACAAGTCTGGCTTGCAAGAAGGATGAGTAGAGTGTTCCTTAGAGGTAAGGATTTTGTCTTGCATGCTTTGGACATGTTGTCAAAGACCGAGACACTGAGAGACCAGTCCCTGGAGAAGGACATCATACTCGGTAAAGGTGCAGGGAAGCTAAAACGAGTGAGGCGCGAACAAGATGGATGGACCCAGTTGCTCAAGCATAGGAACAGTGGAGAGGATGATGCAGAACCGAGCAGTCTTCTGTTCTGTTGCGCATAGGTAGCTATGGGTCCGAACCAACTCGATAGCAACTAACACCAACAACCACATGCAACGACGGGTCATTAATAGAAATGTAAACAATGTAAGTCACCCCATGAATAAAACAAAATTTATTACATAAATTGATGCAGAAAAAACATTCAACAAATTCCAACATTTCCTTTGAAAAAATTCAATAAAATAGAAATTCTTCAACATATTAAAAATCATATATGCAAAACCAATGGCCAGCATTGACCAGAATGAAAACCTTCTCTCTCCTGCAAATGAGAACCAGACAACGTTTCTCTTTATCATCACTTTCATATAATATAATTCTAGGGACACTTGCTGGAGGGGTTAGATATCAAAATGAAGTCAAATGTACACAAATTGGGAATAAAACTTGAGAACCATTGCTCTAGACAGTAGTTTCACAATATGTTCTTTATATGTTTCTAAAAGAAACCAAAACCAAACTTATTGCCAGTGAGTTGATGCCAATTCATAGCCACCTTATAGGCCACGGTTGAACTGCCCTTGTGAATTTCTATGACTAACTCTTCACAGGAGTATAAATAAACATCTTTATCCTGAAGAATAACTAGTAGCTTCAAACAGCTGACTTGGCAGTTAGCAGCCCAACCATGGAACCACTACACCACCTTGGCTTCTATCCTAACAAAGAGACCTTTACATAGTTATGGAAAATTTGAATGCCAATTTAAAACATTTTTGTCCACTTTCTTTGAAATACTCAATCATGGATTTTCTGTAGTGAGACTAAAACCTTAGGCTAAATTCAGAAAAAAAATACAGTCCATAAAAAATGGAATATATTTTCTATAAAAGACAAATTCATAGAACAATAAAACTAATAGTTTAAATCACTGCATATGAACCTAAGGTTTATGCATATCACTATCCTCCATGGTCCTGACAAAAATACAGTCTTTCTCTCACACACACCTACTTGTTTATACATGTTTATGTGTTCACCTAAATATACATTCATCTATTTTGTACACCTTGTTCACAATTTCAAAATTGGAGAGCCGAATGAAGCTGAAATAGAAAGACTAACTGATTTGCTGAAGTTGGCTAAAATGTGCTTAATTCATGAGGCTGATGACAAGAAAACGATCTCTATCCCCAGAAGCCCAGCACAGGGCGGGCCAGTAGACTTCACCGTCTGTAGTCATCCTTCTCGAAGGACACATCTCAAACACAGGTATGGATGAAGTCACCCTAAAATGCACATAAGAATTTTACTCTAGTTCTTAAAAAAATTTTTTTTAAGTAGGAAGAGAGCCCCGAAAAGACGTGATTGGCCGATGTGGTCAAGGTGCTTTCCTAACACGGGTCAGAGAAAGCTGCGCTGATGGAGCATCGCTGCATGACAGCCAGCGGCCCCGCGCTGTGTAGGATCCAAAGGACAGATAACCAGGAGTCTGTCTGTAAAGGGCAAGAAAAATTGTATGTCTTTCACCTCCAAAGCCTGAAAACTCTTTGAATACTTGGACCAGGATCCCCTAAGTGGAATCTATTTCCCATTTAATGGTGTGAGTTTCTTACATGGAAACTAAATATTCATGATTTCATGAAAGCTCTAAGCTCCTGTAGGAAATAAAAAAAAAAAGATTCTAAGTCCATTTTATACATTTTGGACAAGCTAGTATTTGACATACTCTAAGATCTGAATAGTATTATAATTTCAAATAAATCTCTACTGACATCATTTCAGTAATGTCACATCCTTCAAGAAAAATCATCTGATAGGTGAGGTGCCGTCTTCATGGATTAACCAAGTACACATATGAGGAAGTATGTCGTCGGTGCGAAAGCAGACAGCAGGCCCAGAAAGCGGCTACCTTTTCCATCTTTGCTGGGACCTCCGCTCCTCCCCCATTTTATCCTCTCTCTTCTTTCAAAGCCTCTCACAAACCTCCTGTGGAGCTTCTTTGTGGTTCAATGCCTGGGGCATTTCTCAACATATGCCCCTCAGAGGAAAGAGTGATTCTTGCTCTCTTCTTGTATCTAGGAGATAAGACACAAAAAAGCCTAGTACAGGGGCAAAGCCGTCAAGGGGTGATTCCCTGGCTTATCCTAAATCAAGTAGGAAAACAATGTATTGCTTATGTAGCTAGTCAAGAAGGTGATTTTACAGAAGCAAAAATCTTTATAAAATCAGTTAAATCTATCAAAATAGTTTAAAACAGATTTTTTTTAAGTACAACTTCAACCTTTCAGGAAGGTGGGAACCCATACAATAGGAGTCACTGTTCCTGTGAGCCTTTGGAAATGTCTCAAGGTTCCTAAGCTGCAATTGCCTGGAATGGAATATAAAGCTTATTGTGGTAATAATTTCTTTAGGAAAAATTAATACCAGATTAGTGCCAAGGAGTCAGAGATTTAAAATATCCCAAATGCCCAACTCTTCCTGGATGCTATTTTGCTCCTTTCCCACCCCTCCCTCCATCCCTCCCTGGAATATAGTCTCTCAGGTCCCTGGGTTCTGTGATCAGTTGCAACATCTCACAGACATTCATGAGAGTTTGAGGAAATGCCTTACATGGTGGTGGCTGCTGTTCAGTCCCAAATCCTAAGATCAGGCTGAGGAGAACTAATGCACGATCCAGTGCCGGAAACTAAAGCTAAGTCAGGATATAGAGGTGTGGTTCTCCAGGTGAGGCACTATGTTAAAACTGTATGGTTTCACCAGTTTATATGCCCCATCAAAGGAAAACAATGATGGTTACGCCCTCTAGTAAGATAGTCCTAACTATTCCCCCAAGCCAACACCCTTTACAAAGGTATAGGGTAAAGATGCCTCCAAGCAAAAAGGTATGATTTGGTTCACACCCTCTACTAAAGTCAGATCTGATACAGGTGTATAGAGCCCAGAATTACGGCATATATCACATGAGGAATTATGAGTGGAAGCGTCATATTAATTCACTACAATTTATATAGATTCCATCAGGGTAGTGTCCTATAGACAGTCCATATTAGATCCATGTGATGAAATTGCCAGCCTCCCTATCTCAAATTATAAAAATAACCTCCAGGATCATAGTAGAAATTGGTGGTATATACCCAATATCACATTCATTATTCCTGAATCCTGCCTTCGGAGTAACCAAGAAAAGACCAAGTTTTGTGGAGAAGGTCATGTATAGGGACAGTTAAATGCTGAGATTTCTGAAGATCCAGATTTTTAGAGTTATTATTACCCAATGATAATAACTGAAGTCAAATGAGTAAATAGCTATCTTCTCATACTATCATTCAACGGATTGAAAAGAAAAACATGTTACTTTGATAAAATGCTAAAGAAAGCAACATAAGTGAAAGATTTAAAGAAAATTGAAGAAATGACTAGAGATATAAGAACAAGATCAGGATATGGTGGTCTCGAAGAAGTCAAAGACAACACGAAAATCAGAGTGCATTATGCGGTTCATTGGACTTCCTGGCAACAAAGAAAACGTGTTGGATGTGTTTATTAAAATTCGTTTATAGAGTGGTGGAAACACAATATTGGTTACAAGGATTGGAGTCATTAATGGAGACTGTGATTTTTTTTTTTTAAACATTTTATTAGGGGCTCATACAACACTTATCACAATCCATACATAGACATACATCAATTGTATAAAGCACATCTGTACATATTTTGCCCTAATCATTTTCTTTTTTTTTTTTCTTCTTTTACATTTTATTAGGGACTCCAACAACTCTTACCACAATCCATACATATACATACATCAATTGTACAAAGCACACCCATACACTCCCTGTCCCAATCACTCTCAAGGCATTTGCTCTTCACCTAAGCCCCTTGCATCAGGTCCTCCTTTTTCCCCCCCCCCTCCCTCCCTTTTCCCCCCTCCCTCATGAGACTGTGATTTTTAATGCTATATGTCATAGATAGATGTATTGTGTCAATCTGGCCAATAGGAACATGTGGGATCAATAAGGTTGCAAAGAGATAAATGGCTTGGCCAGCCCCACCTCTCTCTTACTCTCTGGAGATCAGACCACTTGTGAACTTCACTGTCTGTGGGACACCCAACTGGTGGATCGTGTCACTAGAGCTTGAGGTTCTTTGAGACCTGCTGGTGTAGACATTGCTTGAGCTTGGGACTGGGCTGGGATGTTTTCTCAATATTCAATTGCTCTTGTATACAAACCTCTTTCTTATTCACATAGGAGTCTCTATGAATTTATTGCTCTAGTCTACCCAGATTAACCACACTATGTGCAGCTTAGCTAGGCTAACAATCTCAGTGGCTTGACAGACACTAAAAATCCTGGTTTTTGATTGTTTATGAGCCACCAATCAATTGGCAGTGGAAGTTTCTTAAATGTGTGGCCTACACTCAGAATATAAATGGATGTTCTAGCAAAGCACACATTCTCTCCCCTCACCTCTTTTCCCCTCCTCTTCTCTCCCTTCCTCTCCCCTTCTACTGTTCCTGGGTATAAGCCACTACAGACCTACAGTCTATCCAGAACTACAGACCTGGAACTCAAAGCCCAACAACTTCAGGAGCGAATGGGAACCTACTGCTTGTTGCTTGATCTGCAGGCTTCAGGTTCTTCAGCTCCTGTAACACTATGAAATAGCAGGAGCCACTAGCCTGTTGTCCTACCCATAGATTTAGGATTTGCTATCCCTTACAATTTTGGGGGACATTTTGTTTTCTTTATCTCTCTCATTTAATTGTGTGTGTTTGTGTGTATAAATAAATACACAATATATATATATATATAATTTCTAGATCTATGGAGAATTAGGTACCTAAAATGCCTGTCTTTATTGAAACAATAGTAGAACAATGGAAAATAAAGAGTCTTCAAATGCATTAAGTATGATACAAAATAATTTTCATTTCTCAGTAATGTAACGAAACAACGATTCAAGGAGAGAGGCAATTGAGTTGCATCTGGACAGTTTCTGGAAGAAGCTAAAATCTTGAGCTTCCAGTATAAAAGTTCCCTGGGGATCTGGCAGCAGAAATAACCTTCCAAATGTGTTGCATACAAGAATCAGAAATTCTTTCCTCCTCCAAATATGAAATTACAAGTAACATCTCTCATGAATTTTGTGGCAGTTACATAATCTCCTATCAACTTGCAAAGAGGTGGCATCTAGTCTGTCAATTAGGTCACAGCTTGATGAACAAACACATTTGGAGGGACAAAGGAGATAAATAGGTCACTGGAGGCCAGATGCACTCTTTGCTTTGACTCCGTGAGAGACATTCCTGTTGGCAAACCACATGGAGCTACTACACTAAGCCAGAGCCCTGGAACTGGAGGAGCCACGTGAAGACCCACGCCAGCGCTCAGATGCTTCCACCGCTACTGGATCCACAAGAATTTCTACCACCTGGCCTGTGATCTTCCTGCACTCGGCATCATTGCATGGTCATGTGTCTAAAGTGCATGGCTCTGTGAGTCTAAAGAGGAATTAATGGACTCATATCGACATATGGAGTAATATTGGACTTAGGAGTTTGATCTGTACTGGGTTGGATGTTTTCTTAATATGCAATTGCTCTTTGATATAAAGTTCTCTCTTACACGTGTATGCATCTCCCTTAATTTGTTTCTCTAATCTACTCAGACTAACACAAATTTTATTCTTAATTCACCATAAGTATAGTAGAAACTAAATTTAGAAAATATATGTAGAGAAACAAAAGGAAATCCTCTCTAGGGCCTCAGACAACTAGACTTTTTTGAGAAAACAAGATTATTTCACACTTAAAAATTGTAATCAGTAATCATATAAAGCACTGTGAACATGAACCTTCAGAAAACCAAAGGTGTTTCACATGTCATAAAGGTGCTCTGAGGGGCTCATATGTCAATAAGGTGCTCTGAGGGGCTTCATATGTCATAAAGGCGCTCTGAGGGGCTTCACATGTCATAAAGGTGCTCTGAGGGGCTTCATATGTCATAAAGAAGTCACAGGAACTTGACCAAAAAAAACAAAAACAAAATTCACTGCAATATCGTCAATGCCAATTGACGCTATTTTTTTTATAAAAAATATAAGACGCTATAAGACAGGGTAGAATTGTCCTTGTGAGTTTCAGAGTGCTAGAACTCTTTACCTGAATAGAAAGTCCCAATTCTCCCACAGAGAAACTGGTTGTTTCAAACTGCGGAACTTGAGGTTAGCAACATAACTGGTAACCACGATGCCACAAGGACACTACAGGGTGGCTTAATGTTACTATAGAAGGGTTGCAATTTTAATGGATCAGTATTCAATAATTGTCAAACTCTGATAAAAACTATTAACTTGGTAGTGGTTTCAGTATTACTGGATGCTGTCTGTGTTGGTCCTGATAGACTAGAGAAACAAATCCATGGACATACATATGTGTATAAGAAAGATATTTATATACAAGAACAATTGAACATTGAGAAACCATAAGTGCGATACTAGCCCATATGTCTGATACCAATCTACAAAGTATCTCTTCAGACTCACAAAATTCATGCAATGATGCCAAATATAGAATATCACAGGACAGCGGGTAGAAAGTCTTTGGATCCAGTGTCATAGGAAACATCTCAGCACTGGCTGGGGTCTCTGCATCTGGGTGGGTCCATGTGTCTTGTCAGCAGCTCTGTCTCCCAGGATGTGAGCAGAGTGTCTCTCCAAACTCCAAGGCAAGGAGGAAAAATCAGATTTCCCAGAATTCTCAGAAGGCCAGGCCCACACAGAAGCCTCATTGGTTATGATCTGATTGACAGACTAGACTCCACCCCTTTACTCATAATCCTCTCAAACTGACAATTATATAACTACCACACTGTCTTTCTACCAATAACTTCATAGCACTGTGAAGCTGGGTTTTCAGTGGCTGCTATGATAGAAAGCAAGTGGAGCAGCAATAAAGAAGTTTAATGTTCAAACTTTTTCCAAGGTTTAAGAAGTTGTAACTGACAAATACACATGTTTCATAAGAAAATAATTGTGTTATTTATGTGTAGATTGAATTCATTATGTTTTCTATTAATCTGTGTATTATTTTCAAATAACTCTTAAGTAGTTACAATGCAAATGCCTATTAAATTATTTGAACATAAATAGTGGGACATATTTCTTTTGATCTGGAGATTCTTTGAATTAATTGTGTGTGTGTTGGGTAGTCAGAGAGCAAATGTTTTTGCATAGTGGGAAGTGTTATATTTCATTACAGTAATTGTGATAACTTAGGCCGGGTTCTCCAGAGAAGCAAAACAAGTGACACACACACACACACACACACACACACACACACGTTTGTGCCACTCTCTTGATATACATTTTTCACTATGCAAACACACACACACACACACACACACACACACACGTGGAATCAGGCAAAGTCATATCTGGGAAGGTTCCAAGTCTCTGGGTTAAATATTTGACTAAAGACTTAGCCTATTTCGTGTAGCTGTGGGAGTCTGGTGATTCAAATCTTGGTAGGAAGGCAACAAATTGGTGGCTGCAGAGCAAAATGAATCCAAGTTGAGCAGATCCAGCAAGTGGATGCAGACAAATGGATTCCCACTCTATAGCTCAGGTAGCAGGCTCCTGATGACGCCTAGGAACAGCAGACAGTATTGCACGTTGTTGGTTCAAGTTTAAAGAACAAGAGGCTGGTGAGCTAGTGAGGGTTCCTGACCCAGCAAAATACTAGCAGAACCTTTCTGCTTATATTGAGATGAATCTGAGCTAAGCCTCCATTAATATCTTTACTTCTAAGCACTCTAACTAGCCTTTACAATGTTTAGGGTCTCTTTGGAATTGGTGTCAATTCATAGTAAATTTCCAGTAATCCCCAGAAAGTCTGTTGGTTTCCTTTCCCTCTCCTTCCTCCCCAAAAAAGGTCACACATAAAAGGTTGGAAGAAGTCACGCATCAGTGAATACTGAAGGAAAATGAACAGCATCAACTGTTGGTGTTTAAATAGAGTCCTTACTCAGAGGGACCTGGCTTCCCCTACGTTCAGATTGTAGGCTTGTAAACTGCTTCAAGACTGAGGTAATGACTCTATTTGCTGTCAGTTTGAGTTACACAGCCATTCACCTGATCTAGAAGTCTTCTGTTTGTACAGATTAAGTAAATATTTAGTAGTTTTTCCAATGATTTCTTTCCCAACAGTCCCATGCCATAAATCTATATGAATCAGACAGTGTTGATGAGCCCTTTGACACTTTTAAACTCTCTGATGACCACCCCTACCTTATCTCTGAGCATTGTGTTGCTACTTGGTTCCTATCAGCTTAAGGTTCAATTAGCTCGATGGTTGACTGCTGTCTTCATTCCATCAGGGAAGTTACAACCGTCAGATGTGACTTACAGAATACAGTCATCACATCAGTCTTCAAAGATACTGGGGTTCCTTTCACAAATTTGTTCCTCACTGTTGGGGAATAAATGTGTTAAAATTTGACAAACGAAAAGGTGATAACAAGGTAGGGTAAAGAAGAATACAAAAGAGAAAGAAAATACTAAAATTAATAATATAAAACATATTTGGACTGAATTTTGTTCTTCAAAAATATGCATTGAAATTTTAACCCCTGAGCTTGTACATATGATCCTGCTCATAAATATACTTTATTTATTACCTTAATGTGGCTATTAAAATTAATGTCAGGTAAGTCCTTAACCTACTCACAGGTGAGTCCATAAACTGAAGCACCTAAGCATTGTCCGCTCCCCTCATTGCCAAGTCAATTCTGACAGATAGTGACCCTACAGAATAGGATAGAACATTCCTTGAGAGTTTCCAAAATTATAACTCATTATAAACCTCATATTTCTCCCAAGGAATGGTTGGTGGTTTTGAACTGCTGACCTTGAGGCTAGCAGCCCAGCACAGAACCACTATGCCACCAGGGCTACTCAATGTCAGTTATTAGAAGCTAAACTATACAATGCATTACCTACCCCTTGAGCCATTGCCTAAATTCAGACATTTTGCTTCTTAAACAATGAGAATACATTTTTGTCCTTTAAGGTCATACACTTATAGTAGTTCTATTATGACAGTACTAGATAACTAAGACACATATAATGCATTATAAGAATTAGAAATAAATTCAGATTAAATAATCACACAAATTAAATAATAACCACAGAAGTATCAACAGACTAAACATCCAGTTTAAAAATACATGTCTTGAATTAGGATGGAAAAAAAAATCTATCATACACCATAATTTCAAACTAATGTCAAATTATGTGTTAATAGAGTTTTTAGTAAGCTTCTGTAATGCAATGTAATTGTGCAAAAGAGACTGAATTTTCTTATGTACATTGATTATTATACTATACGACTAATTTTTCAGTTTATCATAATCTGTTTTACATGCTGTTGTAATGCTTGAATGTATTCCACCAGTATTTGAACCATCTTCAAAGTTACACATGGTGGATAGGTTGGAGGATCACATAATTTACACCCAAAATAATTCATCAATGAAAGCCTTATGAAATCATTAGAACATTATCTGACACAAGAAGCTTCAAAAGTTCTATGGCCTTCTTGAAATACAGTGATGTTAGAGAGAGAACAATAAATGTACACAAGAACGATCGCTTAACATTGTTATTCAATTTTACACACCAATCTTAGTACCAAAGATGAATAAGTTGAAATCCCGCATCATATTCTGCAGTCTGAAGTTGATCGAACATGCAATCAAGACACACTGAAAATTACTGGTGATTGCAATGGAAAAGCTGGAAATGAAAAAGAATAAGACCACTATTTGGAAATAAAGCCTGGAAACAGACAGCACACCAGAAATGACAGAATTGAATTTTGAAAAGCAAGTTATTCATTGTAAGTGCCTTTTATCACAAATATAAACAATATGACTTACTAGAGGAAATACACAGGAATCAAATCCAAAACATCTGTGGAAAGAGACAACGGAGACAATAAATATCACTGGGCAGAACCCTAGGAACTGACTGAAGAACAGATCACCAATTGCTTATATGCAAGTTCAAGTTGAAGCTGGAAAAAAATATTTTTAAGTCTACTAGAGCCAAAGTATGTGCTTGAACACATCACATCTGAACATAGAGAACATCTCCTGAATATATTTGACACAATGAACACTCATGACCAATGAGCTGACAAGCTGTGAGATGATAAAAAACAAAAATGGTTCTTCAGAGAAGCAAAACCAGCCAAGGAGTTTTAAAAAGAACTGAATGATCATATCAATCAACATAGAAAATGTGTTTGACAATATCCAACACCCATTTCTGATCAAATATACTCACCAAAGCAGACACAGAAGGTAAATTTCTCAGCACAATGAGGGCCTTATATAACCTAACGTCAACATCATGCTCTAAAAGGAAAAACCGCAAGGACTTTCCTATGTGAATGGGAACCACACAAGGATGCCCTCCTATTGCCATGTTTTTTCAATGTCACACTGGAATTCTTATCCAGAACCTGAATGATTAGACAGCAAAATGAAATTAATGGACTTTCTGGCCAAAGAAGAAGTGAAACTCTCAGTATGAATATCATATGATTTTATATGGAGAAAACCCCAAAAACATGGGAAAATACTGGTTAGAAACAAGCGAAAGATATAGTAATGCAGCAGGGTACAAGATTAACAAGCAGACATTAATCAGATCTGTGTATACTAGTGAAAAGAGCTCTGAAAGATAAATTCAAAAAGCATTATTATTTATAATAGGTACACAAAATATAAAATACTTAGAAGTAAAGCTAGCCAAAGAAACAAACAAAAAATCTATAAGAAGAATGATACAGATCACTATTATAATCAACCAAAAGAAACCTATACAAATGTAAGAAAATCCACGTTCATGGATAGGAAGTTTAATATCATAAAAATGTCAATACAACCCAAGTAATCTATAAATACAGTCAAATTCTGATATATATCCCAACATCATTCTTTAAAAAATTGGGAAAACATATTACCAACTTCATAAGGAGAGGAAAGAGATATAGGATAACCAAATAAGTCTTTAAGGAGAAAAATAAAGTAAGAGACATATTACATAGCCACAGTAGTCAAAGCAGCCTGGTACTGGTACAACGATCGATTCAGAGACCAATGGAACAGAATAGAAAATTCAGAAATAAATCCAACCACCTACAAGAAATGGACCTTTGAAAAAGGACCATAAACATAAAACTCTCAGCAAATGATGCTGGTGTCAAAACTGGATTTTATCTGCACAAGAATGAAACAGGACTCACACTTCACCCCTTGTACAAAAATGAACTCAAGATGGATCAAAGACCTAAATGTAAATCCCAGAGCTGTAAAGAACATCAATAAGAAAATAAAGACAAATTTAAGAGCCCTAATGCAGACTATAAATATACTTTCAAGTACAATGAAGAAAGTACACTCAGTAATAGAGAAAACCAAACACTGGGATCTATATTGACCAGGGATATGAATAATCTTGGCTGCTGACAGAATGAAATGGATAGTCTTACTTCCACCCACCTGATAAACCCTGAGGATGACCATCTTCCTAGGGGGCTGGCCTAGGTGTGTCCTTGATGGAGATCACTATATGTTGGATCTCATCGACATAAATCATACCCTTACCAGACAATGTTTCCTTCTTTTGTGTGGAGGGTCACTATGGGTAGGAAGTGACTCGATAGCACCTAACAACAACAACAAAGACTAAGTAGGAGAGCCACTGAGCCACCTCTGAGTAGTTCTTGTGGCCCCATGGAAATCATTTTTGGATGGACACCTATCGCCCTCCCCCACCCTCAGCCCACCAGGTCCAGAGGGGTCGGGGAGTGATCTGTGTGGAAAGTCTGAGTGGCACAGTGAATCAAGCTTTGGGCTGCCAACCAAAATGCCCACAGCTCAAGTCTAATAGTTGTTCAAAATGTGCAGATGGAACAGCAGCTTCTAGTCTGTCCCATAGGGTTGAGGAACAATTCAACAATTAACTTTTATAAAACAAAATTTCGACATTTTTGAAGAATCTAGAAAGGCTAAATTTTGATAAAATAAATAAGACAAACATTTAAATGATAAATTTGTATTTTAGCTATGTCTTTTGGTACAGAAATAATGCTAAGATTTTTAAGTAATTTGCTAATATTAAATTGAGCTAGGAAATGTCTGTTAAATTTGAAGTTCACATGACTTTTTTGATTTAAGAAAAGGATATATAGACTCAGGTTGGCTAAATACCGTATTTACTTTCTCTGCATTTCAAGAGGTAATAATCAGACCTATGCAACTTAAGCAATACTTAAAGGATTCATTAATGACAAATTTATAGAGTATAATCAAGGTTTCACCTACACAATATTTTAAGGTTGGGGGAATGATTTAATATTAAAGACCATAAACAAAGATTTGAGTTTCCAGCTATTGAAAATTTTTTTAAAATTATTTGTATTACTAGTTTGAAGGTTTAATTCATTCTTCGGCTAATCTGGCTTCTAGGACACAGTTGGAATGGGTACACAAACCACCTGGTTTCGAAAAAGGTTGATGCTCAAGGTTCATGTTTCAGATTATTATAAATTCCAAACAATTCAAAATTTTCTGGAGAGGCAAAGTTTGGCAAACTACAAGAAGGAAGCAAGAGTAAGGGATATATTTTTGACTCTTCCTTCCCTGCACCTCCATAGGACGTTTTATAACTGTTTAGCTTGTTCTAAAGCAGCATTTCTCAACCTGTGGGTCGAGATCCCTTTGGGGGGGTTGAATGACTCTTTCACAAGGGTCGCCTGATTCATAGCAGTAGCAAAATTACAGTATGAAGTAACAATGAAAGTAACTTTTGGTTGGGGGCATCACTACAACCTATGGAACTGTATTAAAGGATCGTGGCATTAGGAAGGTTGAAAACCATTGTTCTAAAGCAACTACGGTATGTGTTCGTCTGGATGATTTATTGGAGGGCCATCTAGAACACTCTGACTACAGAGTTGTTAAGATGCCACGGGATGTACACTGGCACAGACAGGAATTGGAAACAGGGAATCCAGGACAGATGCATCCTTCAGGATCAGTGGTGAGGGTGGTGATACAGAGAGGGTGGAGGGAAGGGGGGCTAGAAAGAGGGAACTGATTACAAAGATCTACATATAGCTGCTCCCTGGGGGATGGACAACAGAAAAGTGGGCGAAGGGAGACATTGGGCAATGTAAGATATGACAAAATAATAATTTATAAATTATCAAGGGTTCATAAGCCCTGATACCCAGGGCTCAAGTGGAAAACAAATGTTTTGAGAATGATTATGGCAACAAATGTACAAATGTGCTTGGCACATGGATGTATATATAGATTGTGGTAAGAGTTGCATGAGCCCCCCAATAAAATTATTTAAAGAAAAAAAAGATACCATGGAGATCTCTTGTACATCATAAATATTACTTGTGTTATTCTGATTGCTATTGTGGACATTTGCATTGTATAATTATAATTTTTTTACTTAATAGGTTATATTATTAATTCTTTTAAATGTTTATTTGATACTTTGTTTCCTCAAAACCATCTTATTAGGAGCTAATCCAGACATCAAAAAAAAAAAAAACTTTGTTTGCAAAGGTATGTCATTTTTCTCAGTGAATTTTAAAAACTGCCCTATAGGCTAGATTAATGATGCTATTAATATTAGAATTATCAAATGTCTGATGGAAGTCACTTAGAATTTTATTTCTGCCTGCAGAGTTCATGACTTGACCCCACCAACCACGATTTGAGAGAAAAATGGGGCTGTCTATTCCCTTAAAATTGTGAAGATTCATAAACACAAAGAAGCACTTCTACTCTGCTCTGTGGTGTCACTCTGAATCAGGAGATGTGTGATGGCAGGAGGTTTGATTTCTGGTCAACACAACACAAACTTATTTGCAAGTGATATTAGTGAACCATTCCTGTGTACTTTTGAACTGCCTTTCTATAAAATGGGCACAGATGATGGATCTCCTATATTCAGCTGACGAAGTAAATTTTTTTAAGTTTTATGGCATATACATGTGTTCCCAGTAGTCCATCCATTTTTGGAAAGATTTCAATCAGAATTCTATTAGCTCCTAAAACAGTTTTTCACCAATAATGCCCATGAAGCTTTGACTTCTTCCTTCAATAACATTACTTCCTGATCATATTCTGTCTCGTGAAATGATTGAATGTTAACTAATTATTTTTCTTTCAGTGACTCTGTTTCTTTCATCTTAAAATTTGATTATTTCTGTGTCGTACAGTAGTACAACTTAAGGTTTGATTTCCCCCCAATTTTTTCACCTTAAGAACAATTGAGATTGTCCTCCCCTATGGGCATTCTTATTCCTGCTCTTTGCATTTTGCTGTGATGCTCTGTCTTTTCAGATTGCCCTTTGAAGTCTGTTCATCCCTTTCACTTCTGTTGCTCTGTTGTTGTTTTGGGACACCACTGAGGCACTTCCAACCCACAGTGACTTGATGTAAAACAGAACAAAACACTGCTCGGTCCTGCACCATTTTGCCGATTGTTCCCCAGCTTGAGGCCATTGTCGCAGCCACTGTGTCAGTCCTTCTCCTTGAAGGCCTTCTTCTTTTTCACTGCCCCCCCCTACACCCCACCCCACCCCACCCCACCCCCCCCCACCCCACCCCGCCATCACTCCTCGGCCCCAAGCATGACGGCCTTCTCCAGAGCATTCTCTCCAGATAACATGTCCAAAGTACTGGAGGCAATCTCACCATTTTGCTTGTAAGCAGCATTCAGGCTGTACTTCTTCCGAGACAGATTTCTTGGTTCTTTTAACAATTCTTGGTAATTTCTATATTCTTTGCCAGCACCATAATTCAAATACTTTGTTTCTTTTTTGATCCACCTTATTCCATGTCCAACTTTCACATGCATCCAAGGCACTTGAAAATACCATGGCTAGGGTCAGGTCCACCTTAGTCCTCCAAGTGCTTTTCAATATTTTTAAAAGGTCTTATCAACAGACTGACTCAATATAATGCTGTTTGATCCCCTGACTGCTGCTTCCATGAGCACTGATTGTGAATCCAAGCAAAACAAAATACTTGACCGCTTCAAACATTTCTTCTCTATCTTGGTGTTACCTAATGGTCCGGTTGTGAGGATTTTGGTTTTCATTGCATGGAGTTGTGATCTGCACTGAAGGCTGCAATCAATGATCTTCCTCAGCAAGTGCTTAAAGTCCTCCTCACCTGCAGTGGCTAAAAGCTCTAAAGGAGGATTTATTCATAGTCTATTTTAAGTTTGCAACTCTCCTGAAACCTATTCACTGGGGTGTCAGACAGAAACGTGAGTTAGCAGGGCAGGTGGGCTAGGTGATAGAGCTGGTGGAAACAGGTGCAGAAGACTAATGTTACAGATGACTTTGAACACTTTTGCTTAGCTCCGGACCTAAAGACAACAAAGTTATAGTGGAAAAGTCCCCAGCTATTCCCTCCCACCAAACCCAGACTTTAAAATTCCCCACCTCTTGCCTGGACAGTGTGACTTCACAGGGCCCCCAAATGAGGACCCGTGAACCTGACCCGGGAGCTCAGAATGCTCTCTTACCTTTCTCTGCTCTCCCTTCCCTCCCGGGAGCACCAAATCAAACCCTTGAAACTGTTTTCTGCCTTTGCTTTCTTTCTTTCCATTGCCAAAGTCAACCCCACATTTGGATGCTGCTGCTGGTTCTGAATAAAGAAAAGAAAATGCCAGTGACATTTTCAACATCACAGCCACACACACATTTCCAACATCACAGCCACACACACGTTTCCAACATCACAGCAACATACACGTCACCACAGCATGACAAACTGACAGACAACTGATGGAGGAGGATGTTCATTACTATTTTCTAATGCATTCTGCCTGAGAGCAAGACAATTCACATTATGAGTTAGTGGTCAGAAGGAATTCAATTGGGACTTAATAACATGCATATTCAAATGTGGATTTTATGCTTTCAAGATAAAAATAATTTATCCCAAAATGTACATATGTTAATAGATTTATAAATTTAAATGATTTGATATTGAGAAATTCCCTAGATAAAAGGTTAAAGGCCAGGCTGAAAAGGCAAGTCATAAATGGTGGGAAGATACTTCCTACACAATTACCCAATTATTAGTATTGAGAATAAGAGACAAATGAACTTTACGCAAAGGGTAAACCTGACTTGAAGGGATAAAGCCTTGTCAGGGGATAGCCCTTCGGATGAATGCTGGTCCTTATCTGATTTTCAACATTTTCTATACTTTTGTTGTTGCTTTTGTTCATATTATGATTTATCTCAGATGTCTTATGTCATTTGGGTTCACCCTATTGAATTTTGTTATATGTTTTTCTGGTGTTTTTTTTTTTTTGGACATAAAACCCATGATTGCAGAACCTACAGAGACAGCAAATAGAATAAATGTTTGCGAGTAGGGGGAGGTCCAGTGGGAGCGGGGTGGTAAAAGGGAGACGATATCAAGGAGTTCATGAAGAAAAAAATTGTTTGGAAACTGTGATAGAAATTGTACAATACAGCTTAAGGAGATTGAACAATGTATTGCTATGATGAACTAGGAAATGATATGAAATATGCATTAACTTCCAATTTTCAAAATAAATTAATTTTTAAAGGAAAGACAAATGATTAGTATTGGGGATAAATAATTCCATAAGTTATCTTTAAGATTGAGTAAATAACTCAATTTTTTTAAGGGGAGGGAGGAGCGCAGAGGGTGGGGGGGCAATGAAGAGCTGAAACCAAGGGCTCAAGTAGAAAGCAAATATTTTGAGAATGATGAGGGCCACAAATGTACAAAAGTGCTTGACACAATGGATGTGTGTATGGATTGTGACAATAGTTGTATGCGCCCCGGATAAAATAGTTTAATTATTTTTAAAAATAGACAAGTGACCTAAAAGGTATTTTAAAGAGCATGATCCAGGCTCACACACATAAGAAAAGACTTCCTCTTGTTGAGAATTATGGAAATTTAAACTCAAACTACAATGTTTTTTCTTTTCCCATACATCAGGTTGGAAAATTTTTCTCTAAAAATATCAGCCAGTAAAAACATTGCCAAGAGTGTGGAACAGTAGTTTGAAGATCAGACTCTTCTGATATTCTTATGAGGGAAAATTAGTACAACTTCCTGGGGAAAGCATCATTCAAAGTTTAACCGAGATGTCAATCCATAAATTCCATCATTAAGTATATAGCTTGAATGATATCGAGGTAGGGTGCTATCTGAGCCCTCTAGGTAAACAAGTGGGGATGTTGACAAGAAGACCGTATTAAATTATTTCATAAGCTGTAGGTCACCCCTGGCTTCCTAGACATTGTGCCTTTCATTCATAAAGGATTCATCTCACCCTTTTAATCATTTTTTGACAGCAAAGCCATGAAAGTTTGTAATCCAACCACTTCATGTCCATATCATCCCTTGTTTGGGCTTTCCAAATTCTAAATAACCCCTTCCTTTCAACCCAGAACTTTGAAAAGACAAGAATATATCTTGATGTGAAGAGTCTTCATTTCTGGTTTGAACTTTGGCCATATGCATCCATAAGTGAAGTTCAACCCAGAGCAAGTGATTGGATGTATGCAGTTATTGGATTTATGCAGTTTGCATCAGCTCAAGGTATCAGATATTTTTCTTCATTTGTTCAAGTTTGAGTCATCTCAGCTGTAGTCATCCAAGCTAGCTAGGTTCAGCTAGGTTCTACACACTTGGAAGTCGACATACACCTCTCCCTGTACTTCTCTTGGCCCTAGCCCTAGCTTGGTGCCGCTAGGCTCACTAATCCAGAAACCTCCCTAACTTCTGACTAGTCTGCTCTTCCTCTTCTCTTAACTGGTCCTCCAGACCAGGGCAACGGGTCCCCGTGGAAGATGCCCAAACTCAGCCTGTCTCTGCCTGGCTGCATCTCCCACATTTCCACACAGCACATGCATCTAGGAAATTATCACTATCCTGTTAGGCTTTCTGCTCACAAGATCCTTTTAATCTTCTGTCTTAGAAGGGTTTCCAATGCTAGGCACAGCTTTTCCCCTGCATTGATACATCCAGTGGCAACATGCTCAATCAAGACTAAAAATGATAGTCTCTCTCTCTCTCTCTCTCTCTCTCTCTCTCTCTCTCTCTCTCTCTCTCTCTCTCTCTCTCTCTCTCTCTCTCTTTCTCACTCACTCACTCACTCTCGGGGTCTCACTCTTCTCTTTATAGGTCTTCCCGTCAAATGATAATCTCCTGTTCTCTCAGCATTTTGGGTGGGTCTTGAATTTCTGCCTACTCTCCCTGAACTATGTAGGTTTCCGGCTTAAAGTCAAACTTGTTCCTTTTGGATGACTGCCAACACGCTTTTAGCACATTCAAAGATAGGGGGAAGGTAGGCTTACAAGGTCTCAGGAATCATAATAATCATATTAATTTCCATCACTCTTCTAACTTTATTTTAAAATCCCAGGTAGGAAAAAAGTTTGATATCCATCTGCTAAACATATAATCATTAACCCTCTGAAAAACACACAAGTTTTATTTTATTTCATGAATCCCTGGATTGTGTCCATTTAGAGGCATGAGGTCTTGGGCTCTGGCAAGATGTATCCACTAGATCTTGGCTGCTGACTAATTATCCATTGCTTAACGAACTGAATTTTGCCTCTGGCCCCTCCAAAAGCAATCTTTAGTCCCTGAACTGCAAGATATACCTTCTTGCATTCCTTTCAGCCATTACAGGTAGCAATGACTAAAGAAACCAGTTAAGAATTGAATTTTTTTTTCTTCCAGTTCACCCTCCTATCCTTCTAGTACAAAACCCATATTCCTAATGATTCTGGGACCATTGCAATGAATCCTAGTCCTAATGGCAGCTGTAAACAAAGAAAGGTATGGGATGAAGGGGTGGATCCGAACTTCTCTGCGTAAAGTAAAGGGAATTCAAATTCCACATTTGTATTCCCATCACCATTGCTCAAGGCCCATTTCAATGAGGCTTCCCCACCAGCTTCCCCACAGGCGAAATACTTAACTTTCTATACCTGTCAACAGTTACACTCTCAGAAACTTACATGGGCAGCTCTGCCCAGTTCATAGTGTAGTTGACGGAAGTGAGGTTTAGGAGTTAGTACTCTCAGGAAAGGCTCAAAGTGAATTTTTGTCTCTCCATCATAAATCTCAGCCTGAAGGCACTCAACTGTAGTACCCTGGGTGTGGTCATTGAGAATAATGACAACTCGATGCTTCTGGTTAGGGGTGGAGTCAAACCTGTCAACTCTGGCACAGCCTGATGGCACCTCCATGTCATGAGCCTTTATAAGAGTGAGATATTCTGGGAACTGCTCTCTCTCTCTCTCTCTCTCTCTCTCTGTCTGCCGCTTTCCCTGCTTGCCTGCTGGAATTCTGCCTGCCATCAGGTGTGGTCTCATATGGCCTACGCAGTCTTGGGAACTGTCGATGCCCTCCTATGTTTCCAGCCACCTTGGAGCTATGTGACTCTGAACCCACTGCTCTGTAATCTACCTGCTTCTTCATTCTGTGTCACTGGCATGAAACTACATGGTTCTGAAGAGGGACGTCTAGAGTGGGTTGGGATGCCTTCTTTTGATATCAGATTATCTGTTGATATAAAGCTCTTTCATACACACACACATATAGAGAAGAGAGATGCTAAATTTATTTCTCTAGACAACTCAGCCAAACAATTTGGGTCAGCAAACTGAGCACCCTAATTGAGTGTAGGGAGCCATTATCTTCCACAGTCTAGTTTCCTACCCGAAGGCACTCAGTTTTCCATGCTGAGTGGGCTGGGAAGTCCATGCTCTTTCTCATGATCTGGTTCTTGAACCTCCAGCTACTCCTCCTTTGCTGTTCCTGTGTTGTCAAATCTGTCTTCTGAATCAAGGAGATTCAGTGTTCAGGGATCTCTGTGTCAATGCAAAGCAATGACACTAGCTCTCTTTCTGTAAGTATGTGTTTGGCAGGGTTCTCTAGAGAAATGAAATCAAGACACTTATGAATATACACACACATATATACATACATACATATTTATCTATACATATATATGTGTAGATATATGAATAGGTTTATACAGTGAGAAGGAATACAAGAGCATAACAGCTAAATAGTCCACACATCAATACAGAGGGTTCAGTTCAACTCATTTTCATGGAACAGTTACTATACTGGACATCCTTCAACTCACGTGGGCTTCCAAGATCAAGGAAGAAGACAGCAGAGTCCTCTCTGAGGCAAGGCAAGCAGTGTCTACCCACAGGCAGAAAGCAGTGGGTGGGACACCAACAGTCAGTAGCTTGGTAGCTTAGTGGAGCAGACCCAGATGAGATACCAATGCAAGCAAGTCAAAGTTACAAGATACACTAGCCTCAAGCTCAAACGATGTATGCACAAAAGGATGAAGCAGGTCTCAAAGGAGTCTCAAGCTCTACCAACATGATCCATGGGTTGACCTGGCTCACAGCTAGTGTAGCTCACAGGTTGAAGCAGAGAACTAGCTACAGTAGGAGAACACATGCTCCAGAATTCTTAATCACCAGAAAGCAAGACAGAGAGAGGGACAGGTTTTGCAGAGCCATTTATCTCCTTGTCCTCCTCTCAAACTTTGACCTCATTAATACCACTGGCCAAGTTGGCACGATAAACCTATCACAGAGTAAGATACCACCTTATTGCTTTTGAGATGTATCATATTACACCTAGCAGGATGGTGATCACAATTATCCCTACTAACAGTCATTCCCAACTGAATCATACATTCCTACAGTATTTTCTCCCACTTTCTCTTACTGAGACCCAGCAGGAAAAAGTCCTTTGGTGGAAGTTACAAAGGCTATGAAGCGAAGAATCTTAAAGAAGAACCTTATTCACTTTCCTACAATAGCTTAAAAATATACATAGTGAAGGATAAGGAGAGACCTTTAAAATATGCCCCTTGCAACAAGGATTATACTTGTAACTATGAATAACAGGGCTTTAAATTGTAACAATGGTAAAGTAAATGGTGCTATACACAGAGAAAGAAATGTAGCAATAAAAAACCAAAGAATCAATTAAACCATATCATAGAAGATTCTTAAAAGTGTAACACTGAGAAAAAGAAAGGATATAACATATAGAATGATTTAATTTATAGAAAGTTCAAAAAGTTGAAAATAAATACAGTATTATATGGGGATACACATAAAAGAGAGCCTCAAGAATGCATGGACAATTGCATGGAAAGATAATGAGGTTTTCACACTTATTGAAGCCCCATCCTATAGAAATATAAATAGAATGAAAAGCAGATAAAAGGTTAACATAAAATTGGGGTAATATTATAGGTATATATTGAGATGGTAACTACTGGTTATGAGGGACAGAAACCTTCTAAGTAGAGAAAATATCTTATTTCCTAATCTTTGTTGATGGTACTAGAATATTATTTTTATTATTAGTCTTAAAATGTTCATAAAATTCACAGACAATAATATTTATCACACAAAATGTTCAAAAATAGTATAAATTTTTGCAAACATAATATGTCACAGTAAGCTTTAAGAACATATAAAATCTAAATAGAATAGTGTGGTACTTTCTTTAACATATACACTATGATTAGTTGAAGTTTAATATTTATGTTGTATACAGTGAAATATAAGCTTTTTATATCATGTACTTGCACTACAGCTCAACTATTTCTTATGATTAAGTCAATGCTCACTGTACTATGGCTTTTCTTTCACACATTACTTTTCTTGTTTCCAATATTGGATTCAATGTCACACCAAGTTCACTTTACTCTCTTATATTTTGACAGGAAGGATGAAACTGTGAAAAAGCAGTTAGTTTGTTTCATTTTGTTTACTGGAAAAACTATAGGAGAAATATACCAATACTTGTGCTTTTGTGTATTTACTTTTTTGATATTCATAAATCATTGTGATTTCGCATTACAGAGGCAGTGTGATGAATCAGTGCAAGAGATCTTGGTGGATACAGATAGCAATGTAACGCCACACTGAAAATGGCCTTCAAAAGCCTCACCGAATTCATTGCCGTCAAGTCAATTCTGACTCATAGAGACCCTAGTGACCCTGTAGGATAGAGTTGAACTTCTTCTATGGGTTTCCAAGACTAACTCTTTAGAGGAGCAGAAAATCTCATCTTTCTCCTGTGGAGTGGTTGGTGGTTCTGAATTGCTGACCTTGAAGTTAGCAGCCCAAGAGTAACCCAATAGTCACTTGGGCTCCCTTTGTATGGGAGCTTAGATCCCCTCTGTGCCCACTTTACTTTAACTTTCTGCTTTGCATCTCACTGTTTATATCATTTTTCTTGACTGTTTTCCCAGGATAGCATGTAATCCTTCAGTCTCAAAACATTATTGTTACATATTGAATTTTGTCCCCATGAAAAGTAAGTGTTGAATTTCAAGTCTCTGTGTTTGTGGATGTGGTCCTTCTTGGAAATAAGGGGTGCTGTTCTATTTTGTTTTGTTACAATATTGTACCTGTTTAGGGAAGACCCTAAGCCTAATCATTTTTCAGTTTAAGAAAGATTAGAGTAGACGGACATCATATAAGGAATATATATATATATGTATATATATATATGTGTATATATGTGTATATATATGTGTGTATATATATATATGTATATATTCCTTATATGATGTCCGTCTACTCTAATCTTTCTTAAACTGAAAAATGATTAGGCTTAGGGTCTTCCCTAAACAGGTACAATATATATATATATATATATGATAAGGAACACCTGGCTAGCAGCCCAACGAATAATCCACTAGGCCACCAGGGAAGACAGTGATAATACGAAATATAGAGAAGTCTTCTCTCACAGATAGTTCAACTTTGACTCAGTGACACTCACATAATCTACTGTCAACTTGAGGAAGGAGTAGAGTTGAGCCTGTCAATCAGGTTGCAGCTTGATGACCTCATTTGGAGGCATGACGGAAATTAGCTCACTGCAGGCCAGATACACCCTCTCTCTGCTACACATTTCCATTAACAAGCCAGATGGAGCTACGCTGATGGAGCCAGAGCCGTGTAGCTGGAGGAGTCATGTGGAGAATCCTGCCAATGCTGAGACTCTTCCACTGCCACTCGATCCACAAGACTTTCCACCCTCTGGCCTGTGTTCTTCCTGCATTTTGCATCATTGGATGTATGTGTGAGTATGACGAGAAATTTATAGATTGGTATCAGATATCTGGCCTACTATTGGACTTATGGACTTAATCTGAACTGGGCTCAGATGTTTTCTCAATATACCATTGCTCTTTTTTATAAACCTCTTTCTTATGCATATATGGATATCTATGAACTTGTTTCTCTAGTTAAACCAGACTAGCACAGAACACATATCAAACCTTTTTTGCATGTTTTCTGATTATATTTATCTTTTTCTGGAGATATTTATTTATTCATTAATAGAAAAATATGAAACCAAATGGTTAAGGGAGCGACAAAAGCAAATATTAGAGAGAGAAATAAGATAAAGAAACTAGATTGTTTAAGTAAATTAATATTCTTAGTTTCTGTGGCACTAGTCTAAAATATGCATGATGTCATGGATTCAGGGATGACTCAGCAGCTGAAAATCCATCCACATTTCCCACCACATCAAGAAGGAAAGGGGCAAGAACCACATGATAATATCAATTGATGCAGAAAAATCATTCGACAACATCCAACACCCTTTCTTAATTAAGACAAGAAGATAGGACTGGATGTAAATTACCTCAATTTAATTAATTCTATATTTGAAAATGTAACAGCTTGCATTACAATCAATTGAGAAAAGACTAAAACATTCCTAATGAAAAAGGACCAGACAAAGATGCCCCTTTTCCCTGCTTTTATTCAACATCATCCTACAAGTCTTAGCTAAAAAAATAGGGCATTGGAAGGATATCAAAGGTGTATGTCTGGGGAAAGATGATATGAAATTATTGTTATTTACAGGTGATGTGATTTTATATATGGAGAACCCCAAAGACTCCACAGTAGGAGAGCTAGAAGCAATAGAGTAATATGATAGAGTGGCAGGATACAAGATGAACAAGCAGAAGTCAATTGGATTGCTATATACAACTGATGGGATTACAGAAAGTAAGATCAAGAAGTCAAGCATAAATTGAATAGAGTAGCATATATTGAAACATCTAGGGATATACCTACCCCCCCAAAAAAATAAAAGACCCATATGATGAAAACTACAGAACATGATTATAAGAACTCAAAAGGGACCTTATAAATGGAAAAATATCCTATGCTCCTGGATTGGTAGGCTTGATATTGTAATGTTGTCAATCCCACCTAAGGCACTATATAGGTTCAATGCTATCCCGATACAAATACCAGCATCATTTTCCAAAAAATGTGAAAACTGACTACAAACTTTATATAGAAATGGAAGAAACCCAGAATTGGCAAAGTCCTGAAGAAGAAGAATAAAGTGGGCAGGCTTGCATTACCTGACTTTGCAACTTATTATACAGACACAGGTGTCAAAACAGTGTGGTTCTGGTAGAATGATAGTTACTCAGACCAAGGGACAAGAACAGAAAATCCAGAAATAAAAACAGTAGACTACATATAACTGATCTTTGTTGAGGACTCAACAAATATCAAATGGGAGGCAGATGCACTTTTTAACAAATGGTACTGGAAAAACTGGATATCAACCTGCAGAAGGGTGAAGCGAGACCCTTACCTCACCCCACACACAAGGACAACATCATGGTGGTTAACAAAGCTCAAGGTAAAACCCGGAACAATCAGGATAATCAATGAAAATATTGGGACAGAGCTAAGGACATTAGTACAAGGAATACATGGGCTATCGGCAATAATAAGGATACACACCCAGAGGAAGACAAAATAGACCTTTGGGTCATGCTAAAGGTAAAACACTTGTGTGCATCAAGAGAGTAATACAAGAGCTCACAGACTTGGAAAAGATTTTTAGTAATGACTAACCATACAAAGGTCTTATTACTAAAATCTACAGAACCCTGCAACCTTACAACAAGGAAAAATAAATAGTCCCCTAAGCAAGTAGACAAAAGACTTGAACAGAAAATTCACAAAGGAAGAAACCTGAATGGGCAACAAACATATGAGGAAAGTTCCCAATCATTAGCCATCTGGGAAATACAACTCAAAACAACCAGGAGATAAAGCCTAACATCACAAAGGTAGCCTAATTCAAAAAAGCAGAAAGCAGCAAATGTTGGGGTGCGGGTGACATGGAAACTCTCATTCACTGCTGGTGGTCTTGCACATGCACAGTCATTGTGGAAAGAGATTTGACATACCTAAAACCAACGCAAATCAAGTGACCTTACGACGCAGCAATTCCACCACAATACCCAGAAGAAATAAGAGACAGGCCACAACCAGACAGCTGGCTCCAATGCTTGTCGCTGAACAGTTCACACTCAAAAAGAATTGGAAATTGCCTCAATTTCTGTCAATAGACGAATGGATTAAAAATCTCTGGTATATAACAGAGTACTACGCATCCCTGAAAAACAGTGATGAAAAGATGAAGCACCTCATCCCATGGAAAGAGTTGGAGGATATTATACGGAGTGAAGTTAGGCAAGCATGAGAAGGCAAGTACAACATTAATTCACTGAGGTAAGTTCAAACAACAGAATGGGCATAGGGGGAAAGGTACATATTGCACAGTTCCCAGACTGAGGACCAAATACTCTGGCAAGAGCCAGACCAACCCCAATGAGGCATATATCAAAAAAAGGAAAAGCAAAAAGATGCATAGTACCTGTGTTGAAAGCATCTCTTCTGCCGGCCCCCACCCCCATCCCCTCTCATATGCGGGAGAAGAAAAAGGATGGCAATGGAGGAACTGAGCAATAATACACACAAGGGGGGTGTTGTCTATGTCACCACAGGAAAGGGGAAAGAGAGTAAACCTCATTCAGATGCAAAAAAGCCTTAGGGGAAATGTTCCTGCCTAGAGCAGCTTCTTCATAGAGAGGACTGCAGAGCCATGCTCAGCTCCAGGAGACATGACGTACCCTCCCCAGATGACAGTGCTACACAGGACAGCACTGAAGAGACCATTCAGAGAATGAAGCTGGTCTGACTTGCCCACATGGAGGCAAACCAAGGGGGAGTACAACAGACCATCAATGGAAGCAAAGCCATGAAGTCCCTGAGGAATTCCCAATGTAGACTTTTGACTTGGTGGGGCAGCACTTGGCACATCATCTGAACTGGGGATAAGGGGACGACACACTAAAAGTCTAAAAGTATAACAGGGAGGAGGTTGGGCACTAAACCACTCCATCATTGACTTCAGGAAGAGCAATGGGGTCTTGTAGAAGGTGCTTCTCTCAGTTATGAATGCTGAGGACTAAAAGGGTGTAAGCACTGTTAAGTAAGAAGGCATTGGGATATCAATCCCTGAAAGAAAAGGGGATTGATGGGGGGGGGGGGGGAGAAGAGAAAAGGGGATTGGACTGATGGATTATAACAGGACCTGCTTGCTATTTAACAGAAAGATACACATTTACTCTGGGTCAGGACAGTTAGACTTGGAATTATTTGTATGGTCGGTCTCTTTTTATTCCCCCTTCTTTTCTTTTTCCTTTGGGGTCTATCTATATAAGATAGTCAGGATAAGTAATCCCAAGGGGACAGCAATGGGACCGATGGTTGGGGAGGGGCACGCATGTTAGAGGAGGAGGCATAGGGGGAGCAGTGAGCCAATAACAACAGGGACAGGAGAATCGAAAGGAATCTAAAATTGACAGTGAGGAAAGCAAATCATTCCTGGTAATGTTTGACCAATTGAAATGTATACAAGAGGAATTATTAGGAGGTGAACAATGGGTAAACATGATAGTGAGATAGAAGGAAAGAAAAAGAGGAAAAAACAAGAAAGTAAAATTATATATATAAGTATAATATAGATATGTAAATATAAATACACAAATATGGGTGTTTATGTCATATATATATATAAATGCAACAAGGGAAGAGACAGACTTTGGGCCTCTATTTAAATCTTATCACGGTACAAGAGCGGTTTGTTTTAACCATGTGATAATATATGATACTCATCCTCCCAATATGATTACTGAAGACAAAATGGGTGCATAAGCAAATGTGGTGAAGAAAACCGATGGTGCCCGGCTATTAAAAGACATAGCATCTGGGGTCTTCGAGCCTTGAAGTTAATAAGGCAACCATCTAGCAGGGAAGCAACAAAGCCAACATGGAATAAGCTCACCAGCCTGTGTGATCATGAAGTGTTGGCAGAAATAGGTATCAGAAGTTCAAGAACAATCAAATTGACGTGAAGGAATATAGACAAAGTGGAGACCCAAAACCCACCTGTATGATAATTGGACAGTCCTTCACAGAAGGGCCACACAGAAGGGAGGGTATATCCAGAGTGCAGTATAGCACTGATAAAAACACATAACTGTCCTCTAGTTCTTTAATGACCCTTCCCTTTACTATTATGGTCTTAGTTTTACTTCATTAGTCTTGTTAGACCTGCATAAGTTTATTTTTATAATTAACATAGTTCAATCAATGAAATTCAAGATAATTAAACCTTTCAGAAGTAGTAATGGGAGTAATGATTCCCTGAGGTTATGGAAAGAGAAGGGGAGGGGAACGAGGGGGAGAGGGAACTGATAGTAATGATGACTGTATAATCCCACTCGAGGTGAACATATAACAGAATTGTAGGTGAACAGATACAATGGATGGTGTAAGATGCAGCAATACATGAATAAATAATAATACATAATATAATAATAAGGGTTCCTTTGGAGGGGTACCAGTGGAAGAGAGGGGATAAAGGGGAGCTGATATCAAAAAGTTCAAGAAGACAAAGTTTTGAAACTAATGGTGGCAGCAATTGTACAATTGAATTAATGATTGTTATAATATCATCAAGAGTTCCCAATAGATTGATTTTTTAATAAATAAAATATACTATGTATATTTTACATATAAAGTATTTTACTTTACATATAAAATAAACTATGTATAATGGCTTAGACCTAAGGGTCCCAAACTCCCTAGGGAAAAACATAATTAACATTTAAGCATAATGGAAACTAGCTTGGCTTAACTCACTATATATACAATATCATGCATTATATTTCTGAGTTATTCAAAATTTATTTTTTAATCATTTAATTGGGGGCTCATACAACTCTTATCACAATGCATACATACATGAATTGTGTAAAGCACATTTGTACATTTGTTGCCCTCATAATTCTCAAAACATTTGCTCTCCACTTAAGCCCGTGGCATCAGCTCCTCATTTTTACCCCTCCCTCCCTGGTACCCCTTCCTCATGAACCCTTGAAAATTTGTAAATTATTATTTTGTCATATCTTGCACTGTCCAACGTCTCCCCTCACCCACTCTTCTGTTGTCCATCCTCAGGGAGGAGGTCACATTTTGATCCATGTAATCGGTTCCCCCTTTCCAATGCACCCTCCCTCTGCCCTCCAAGTATCACCACTCTCACCACTGGTCCTGAAGGGATCATCCACCCTGGATTCCCTGTGTTTCCAGTTCCTATCTATACCCCTATACATCCTCTGGTCTTGTAAGATTTGTAAGGTAGAATTGGGATCATGATAATGAGGGGGGGGGCGCAGAAATTTGGAGGTTTCATATTGCTACATCGCACCCTGACTGACTAATCTCCTCCTCCACATGACCCTTCTGTAAGGGGATGTCTAGATGCCTACTGATGGGCATTGGGTTCCCACTCTGAACTCCCCCTCATTCACAATGATTTGATATTTTGTTCTTTGATTCCTGATACCTCATCCTTTCTACACCTCATGATCACACAGGCTGGTGTGATTCTTCCATGTGGGCTTTGTTGCTTCTCATCTAGATTGCTGCTTGTTTACCTTCAGGCTTTTAAGACCCCAGACGCTATGTCTTTTGATAGCCAGGTACCATCAGCTTTCTTCCCCACATTTGCTTATGCACTCATTTGTCTTCAGCGATCATATCGGGGAGGTGAGCACACAATGATATGATTTTTTTTTTGTTCTTTGACACCTGAAAACTGATCCAATCGATACCTTGTGACCACACAGACTGGTGTACTTCTTCCATGTGGGCTTTGTTATCTGAGTCTATAAATCTTTCTCTCATGGAGTTACTGGTAGGTTGGAACTGCTGACCTGTCAGGACTCTTTCAAAGTATCTTTATGTGTCTCCATTAAAGTTGTTTAGCATTTTGTGGAATTTTAGAAAGCTGCCAGAGATCCATTTTGCATGTACCTGATAGTTCCTCTTTATTCTATGGGTTTTTCCTCGCTAGGTGAAACATTTTTAGTTAAAATATGATACCTTCCATTAGTGAGAGAAGATGTGAGAAAGCAAAAAGCAATACATGCCAATAGGAGTGCAGGGAGAATTGGAGCAAGAAGAGAAATATGATTTAAATTTAACTATAAATAACTTTAAAAATCATTTCATTGGGGGCTCGTACAACTCTTGTCACAAACAACATCTAGTGTGTCAAGCACATTTTTACATTTGTTGCCATCATCATTCTCAAAACATTTGCTTTCTACTTTGGTATAAGCTCCTCATCCCCCCGCCCTCCCTGGCCCACTTCCCTCACGAACCCTTGATAATTAATAAATTGTTATTATTTGGTCATATCTTACACTGTCTGACATCTCCCTTCACCCACTTTTCTGTTGTCTGTCACCCAGGGAGGGAGTTACAGGTAGATTCTTGTGATCAGTTCCCCATTTCTACCCCAACTTCCCTCCACCCTCCTGGTATCACCACTATCACCACTGGTCCTCGGGGTTTATCTGTCCTGAATTCCCTGTGTTTCCAGTTCCTATCTGTACCAGTGTACATCCTCTGATCTAGCCAGATTTGTAAGGTAGAATTAGGATCATATTAGTGAGGGGGAAGAAGCATTAAATAACTAGTATGTTTCATCATTGCTACACTGCACACTGGTGGCTCATCTCCTCCCCATGACCCTTCTGTAAGGGAATGTCCAGTTTCCTACAGACAGAAATTGGGTCCCCACTCCGAACTCCCCTCATTCACAATGATAAAATTTTTTGTTCTTTGATGCCTGACAACTGATCGTATTGAAACTTCATGACCACACAAGCTGGTGTGCTTATTCCATGTGGGCTTTATTGCTTCTCAGCTGGATGGCCATTGTTTATCTTCAAGCCTTTAAGACCCCAGATGCTATATCTTTTGATAGCTGGGCACCATCAGCTTTCTTCGCCAATTTGCTTATGCACCCACTTTGTCTTCAGTGATTGTGTAGGGAAGGTAAGCATCATGGAATGCCAGAATTAATAGAGCAAAATATTCTTGCATTGAGGGAGTACTTGAGTGGAGGCTCAATATCCATCTCCCACCTTAATATTAAACCTATAAATAGATGCACAGAGATCTATTTCCCCATCGCCATATATAAATATGTTTGCATATGTGCATACCTGTATTTAGACCTCTATAAATGCTCTTGGCCTCCTAGATCTTTCCTGTTTCCTTTTATTTACCTCTTGTCCCACTCTCATGATCAGCCTTCATTTGGGTTTCAGTAATTCTTCTCAGTTACATTGCCCTTGATGAAGCCCTATCAGGTTTCTTACACCCTCCTTGCCACCAATTTTGGATCACTTGTTCCCTTATCCCTGGGTTTGTTAACATCCACTTCCTTTCCCCTGCCTCTTCCTCTCCTATGTCCCCTGGAACCGTTGATCCCACTGTTTTCTCCTCCCGATAGTTTATCCCTTATATATACCTTTTGTGACAAATATTTTCATATTTTAATTTGGCCCAAATTTGCATTTTCTGTAAAATATGTATGTTTTGCATTATCTATACAAGTACACTTTGGTTGTTAGAAGATATAAATGAAATGAGGATTGGTCAAATATCGTATAAGGTAAATTATTATATTGATATGGTAGATATTTAAGGATATTCTCTCACTGAAGATAGAAAAAAGAAAAACTTTAAAGTTCAATAAATTTAGCAAATGCCTTCCTTGCATTATACTCTACATGTAGCTGCGGTCTCTGATAACCAATCCTGAAGAGTTTGTTCTACCTTTACTCTTCTAATAACTTTTCAAATTCAACTTTTCCAAGCTTGCTTTAGTTATTTTTACTATATTATTTGTATTATAGATATCCCAGTATATAGCGCATATTGGAATTTTAAAAGGTCAAACACTTGATATCGGCTGAGTAATAAACTGGAACCGCAAGATGCAACGGAAAGGAATGATTACTAAGTAGCATTCACATGAATCCTATAGCCAAAAAATGACATTAATCTCCATCCCACCCTTTCTCTTGCTAATTTTATTTTGAGAAACTAGTCTAACTGTTGTTGTTGTTCCCTGACACTGAGTCAGTTCTGACTCATCTATTGATCCAATGTTCAACAGAAGGATACCAACACCACCCAATCCTGCACCATCCTCAGAATTATTCTTAAGTTTGAGCCCATTGTTGCAGCCACTGTGTTGGTCCTTCTAATGTGAGGCCTTCCTCCTTGTCATTGCCCCACTGCTGTTCCAAACTCAGTGTCTTCATCCAGACACTGCTCTCCCCTGATAACAGGCTCAGAGTGCATTAGAGTCACCATCCTTGGCTCTAAGGAGCATTCTGGTTGTATTTCTTCCAAGGCCGAACTGTTTGTTCTTTTGGCAGTCCATTGTTGCCAACACCATAATCCAAATGTATCAATTTTTCATTGGTCATCCTTATTTAAGGTCCAACTTTCACATGCATATGAGACAATTGAAAGTGCCAGGGCTTGGATCAGCCTTAGTCTAATGATAAAAGTCACTTGCTTTTCAACACTTTAAAGAAGTTCTATGCAGCAGATTTACCCAAAGCAATGTCTCTTTTGATCTCTCAACCTCTGCTTCATGAGCATTGAGTATGGATCCAAACAAGATGAAATCCCTAACAACTTCAAGCTTTCCTCCATTTCTCATGATCTTACCTATTGGTCCATTGGTGAAGATTCTGGCTTTCTCTACATTGAGTTATAACCATACTGAAGATTGCAATACTTGCTATTCGTCAGCAAGTGCTTCAATTCCTCCTCAAGCAAGGGTATACAATCTGCATATTGGAGATTGTTCATAAGTCTTCCTCCAGTACTGATGCCACATTTTTTCTTCTTATAATCCAACTTCTCGGATTATTTACTCAGCATACAAATTCTCTAACTAGTGTTGCTGGGAAGTTGACTTTGACTCACAGAAATTCCATTTGTGTTAGACTAGAACTATGCTCTGCAGGGTTTTCATAGATGGGAGATTTGTTGGAGATGAACTGTCAAGAGTCTCTAGGTGAACATGGACCTCTACGCTTTTGAATAGCAGCTGAGCAAACTAAATCTACCAAACAAAATACCAATTTTACTGCCAGTGATTCGAAGTCACTCTTAACAACCGTCTGTGGGTTTCCTAGACTGTAATTGTTTGTGGAAATAGAAACACCAGTCGTTTTCCTCAGGAGATGCTCATGGTTTCTAACTGTTGACCATGTGTATCGTACAATCTGTACTTCCTTCTAATGACTGCATGCAGGAATTAAGCCGGGTTATATTTGTGCGAACATTTCAATCTATACATAGATTTCTAATTTAATATTTATTTATACCTATTAAATAAGATTCAATCCTTATGATTCCTAAAACCAGAATTGCACTAAACTTACAGGATCTCGACAAAAGCCTCAGTAGGCCTATGCTGTTGATTTTAATTTACAGTGATCCCATATCACAATGTAGATCTGCTTCATATGATATTTTAGGCTTTAATCTTTCAAGAAATGATATCCAGGTCTTTCACTCATAAAATCACAAGGTGTATGCCAACTCTCTGGTTAGTAGCTGGGTGCCTAATCATTAGATTGCCAGGGCTTCTCCAGTGGCCTATAATAAATGGTATTTGGTGCTCAACTCAATGGGGTCCATAGAGAAAAATAATGGAAATGAATTTTAGTAGCAAATGTATCATTCTGCTGGACATCATTGAACCATGGGGTCATTTGATAGATGCGTTAATCCCAATTAATGAAATAATAAATAAATAAGTTATGGCCTAGAAACCTAAAGGGACAGTTCTACCCTGATGTGTAGGATCACTACAAATGGGAATCAGCTCAATGGCAATGAACACCTGGCATGGTCAGCGTCGCAGCAGCATGAAGCAGCATGAAGGAGGTCAAGTGAAAATTCAGAAGGAAGGACGAGAGAATCAGAGCCACTGATTGTCACTGCCAAGAAAAGCAAGGTTAGTTTAACCTTAATCTGAACCACATTTCTTGGCTCCATTATATCCCCACTGCTTCCATACTCTTGTTTGTCCAAGAGACAGGCCCCAGCTACCTTGCATGACTGGAGCTAATACAAGCACTTCACTCTGGTTTAGAGCTAAATAAGGCATCCTGGTTAGTATAACATCTTTAACCAAAAATCTTTCAACAGCACTGCTGAGAAATCGCTGCTTTGATAAAACCAGTCTCCCCAGAGCATACACAGAAAAATCCAAAAATTCTTGAAGCCAATCCTTCTTGTTTTAAAATGAGATGTGACAGCAACCACAACACAAAGGATCTTCGAACTGCTTTCACATTATAATGTGCTCTTGAAATTAAAGGTCAGTCACACCAATCTGAGGAGCTATTATTTTTTTTTTCTTTCCAATCCCCCTCCCTGCTCCCTGGCTTTCCCTGAGCATTATTTTTATTTTATCGTTGTTCAGGTAGCTCTCTGGATAAAGACCTCAGGAAAAAATAACAGTGCCCAAGACACTTTGATAGCCCTTGCACTGTGTAATTATACTCACTCTTGATAACACTAAAGACATGCCTTATTGGTGGTGGCAGAGAGGCCTTCTCTTTCACAGAAAGATGGATTGTTTCTGTGGGCCTTGATGGTCTTCGAATTATCTGAGCACGGAAAAGAGAGCAGAGTGAATTTTATTTTAACTCATTTTATTTCTGAATTTATTTCCCAGCATCGAGGAGGGGATGACTGCCCCAGCAGTCAAGTCAATTGTTATCTGTGGGACTTGATTATGTTTGGGCCCAGTCGCTCATTTTGAGCAAGACACAGTTAATGAGGAGAGAAATGAAAAGTGCACTGAGTCACAGTGTGTTTGTGGTAATTTGTGACACATTTACTCCACTCGGTTCTTTGTTTATTCCTCCCCCCTCCGTGCAGGTTCAGTAGAAAAGAAGCAAGCAGATAAGCGAATTCACTGGTAGACAGTTAAGGGTGTTGAAGGTAATGAATCTCTCTCTCTATCTCCTTCTTCTCCATTGTTGGCAGTAATTGGGGCATGTTCACCTCTCCAGTAAAATGCCAAGGAGGCTCCTCTGAAGGAAACATGTCTCTTTGGTTTTTTCCCTCCATTATTTCACAACATATTTTTCACTGACACTGCTAGTTTTTATTTTCACTAAGGGTGTATCTGTGTGTGCACGCACACTTTGCCACTTTTCTGAATAATAGTCCATTAAACAGTTCACAGTGTGTGTTCTGTAGAAATGTAAAACAAAAGTGATTGGATGATACTAATTAAAGCAAGATTTTGTTTCCAGTTGCTGCAGATCAATGGTGAGTTACATTAAAGCTGCATTTTGTGATGAGTTTAAACACAAAAGAACAGCTGTGCTAAATACATATTTCAAGATACACAGGTAGGTCAAATAAATGTTCCTTTTAAAAATGTCTCTGTGTTATAACTACAATTTCAACTTGAAAAATTATAGCGAGACACAAAGGCTAATTATGCACTACAATTGTTATCAGTTTTAGCAGGAACTAACTGCTAAGGGTAAATTGTGATGTGTTCAGGGACTTCTAATTCCTACTCTCATCTGAGTGCCTCAATGTGCTGCTTTTAAGATGATATTTTTCCTTTATAGTTTTCAAGACATTTTCCTATTAAATCAGGTTTTCTTTCTTTTTGTAAATAATGATTGTGAGTTAAGGAGGAGAAATTGAAATGTATTTTTATGACATATCCTAACTGTCCCGTGATTGTCTTTAATCTACTACATGATAATATTAATTTGCTGCCCGGGAGTATAATTTGCCTCTGTCCAGGTATGAAGTAATATAGTAAAGTTCTTAAATAGCAATAAACAGACATTAATGAGTTTCATAAACTCTAAGGAAAACAAATGCTTAAATGAAAAACAATATGTAGCATAAAAAAGGAGATAAAATTATTAAATCTGTCATATAATTTTCGGCTGCCATAACATGTTTTAGGTCAATACACAAGTGTACTGATATAAGTTCATACAAATATCATTCAGCAAGTTTATGTTTCATAGCAGTAACATTCTTTGTCTTTTTCCTTGGACATTTACATGCTGGCAGCATATTCAGTATGACACCTTTCTGCCCCTCCTAGCCTTTCCCTTGCTATTGCACTGCCTACTGCTGGTATACACTGATGTGCTTGTAGACTTTCTCAGAACTGCGATTGTTCTGTAATTTTAAAAATTAGTTTGCTTCTTTTTCACAGTTGTGCTGACATATAATTCATATTGTTCATTCCAATGTTCAATCACATTCAAAAGAGTTGTATAGACATGACTGCAATCAATGCCAGGGCAGCTCTTCCTTGTGCTGGTTGTGGTTATGCTCCCATCCCAGGCCAGCTTCCCCTGCCATGTCCCTTTGACTATAATCCAGTTTTTGCCTCTATATATTTACCTAATCTGGGTTTTAGATGCACAATCGAGGTAAGACACAAACAAATAGCTCAACAGCAATGATGGAAGGAAACAGAGAGAAATCTCAGTAGAAAACAAAGCGGAGCATCTCAATGCAATCATGCATCTCAATGCAACCATTAAGAGGAAGATGAATAGCAAGGGGTCACATTTTGACCTAACAGCAGCTGCAGGGATCCACCCTAAAATGAGTTTTGTCTGATAACCAGACCTTTCCATCACTGGTCCATAGCGAGAGGGGATTCACAAGAGGCTTAAACCACTTGAGGAACCCTGGGAAGAAGTTTTAGACGTTCACTATCAGCAGCCTTCTGAAAATCAGGTGTCAGAATTTAAACTCGAATACCATTCCCTCCTCTGGATTTAGATTTTCATTTTTATCAAGCCCATTTTCTGCTTAGGTATGGACACTAAAACTTGGACTCTCTAAATTGAATGAAATTGGTTTAAAAAGCCAGAAAGGGAGGAGGAGTCCCATGTGACGTTCCAGATTCTACACCTGACTTGCTGGATGACTCGGGGCCGGGGGCTCTGTGTCACTGCCTAGTCTTCTGGGAAACCATCCTAATATTAATGAGAGCTACACAGGAGCGCCAGGATGCAGTTGACTTCAAAGGGATCACTTCGCTTGAGGGAGATGTAAAGCAGGGTGTAAAGGTGGGAATCAGGCTGTGAAAGAGCAAATTTTTTTCAGCATTGGACAGAAAGCTCAGGAAGTCACGGGTGGTTACAGGGTTTGGCTTTTTGGATGAACCAGTGGGATTCATATTACTTCTGAATTCCAGGGCAATAATGTGAGACAAAAATTAAACTCACTAATACAATGTGAATTGCAGTGCATTTATATAGATATATATATAAAATTATATAGATGTATATAAACATTTTATGCTATTTGCCCATTTGCTTATGCATCTTTCCCTGTATATATTTTGAAGTTTCTTGTTACTTCTCAGCAGAGAAAATTTTGAATTTCATTTACATAATTAAAAGAAAACACTACTCTCCTTAGATCAAACTTCTTTGGAGGACTGAAAACATCAAAATTGCTCTGTGAAAGTTCTTTGTAAAGCATTCATCACCGTTGCTATCTGAACACACTCAATTTCTCATCGCATGGCAATAGTGGGAATTGGCACTGGTTATTTACTGGAGAGGTGTGATGGTTAGATTTTTATGTCAACTGGATGGTACCTGTTTGGAGGTAGGAGTGAAGTCCAGTCTATCAGGTCACTGCCTGTAGTTGTCTTTTTGAGGGTGTCACCAGTTAATGAAAGATACACTAAGAACTTTTCTCTCTCATAGCCTGTCGTCATGCCATTGCATACTTGAATGCTGCTCTTTGTTCCATGGCAAAGCATGACCTCCCTTCTCGGGGAGTTGTTGGTGTCCTGCAGTGTTCCTGTAGAGCTTGGATCCATACCACTCTCCTCCCACCAGTCCATGATCCCCTATTTCCCAATCCATCCACCAGCGTTATGTGCATCTGAAGGGGGCTGCAGCTAGCCCTGGACCCATGGACTTGAGTTGGACTGGACTGGGTTGCTTTTTGGATCTAAAAATATTTCTTGATATAAAGTTCTTTATTACACATGAATGAATGTCACTTATTTTGTTTCTCTAGAAAACTCACCCTAACACAGTAGGTAAATGGCTTTAAGTGACAAATTTAAAGAAACATTGATAAAGTCTGGCCATATGGTTTGGTTAATAGGATATAGCAGGAAAATAAGATAGAATAATAACAATAACTTTACCCCTAAAGGAATTTATATTTTATCAAGATATATTTATTCTTGTAGCCTCCATGTTTGTTCAAGAGAGACAAAGGAAAATGTTCTTCTTGGTTGTTGTAGTTAGTTGCTAGTTAAAAATTGAGCAAGACCAGGGACAGCTCTTCCTTTCCAGTGAGAGCTTATACAGATAACTATAGAGTCATTCCAGAGCCTTTAAAGTATGAAGTGCTCTTTATTCTGGTTCCTTTTGAAACCATCGTTAATTCTTGTGCCTCCATCTTGTCTGACTTCCACCTCTGCGAGGGAATGGAGTGCATCCTTCGGTGCTGGAATACAATATGTAAGCACTCCTCACCAGGAGTTCAGAAGTCAAAATCTGCAAACCATATTGTATACCAGACAAGCCTGATGCAAGATGGAGATTGGAATACTGGAAAAATGAAGATTCAGAAACCTAGGAGTGAGGAGAGAGTGTCAGTGCATCCACATAAATCACAAACTCGGGCATTTTTACCATGGATTGACTCCCTAGTATTTGGACAGAGATTTGGCTGAAGAAATGGCACCAAATGATTAAGCAAGGAAAATCAGCATGTATACTTTAGTAAGGGCATACATTTGAAACCAAAAAGTTGAAATTAAATACAAATCCCAGTTTTTATTAGTTGAGTCACATAAGCAGATTAATTGCAATTTTTCTGGCCCTCATAGCACAATCCTTTAAAAGGAGGTTTTTAAAAATTCCAAACTCATATGGTTATTGTAAAGAATAAAATGTATAATACACCTTGATGACTATTTGGCAAATGCAAAGTATCATTTCATGCATGATCTAGAAAGTGGATCTCTGAATGCCCATTTGAAACACATTGTGAGATGATGATCATTCATTGCATAAAGTTGGGACCTGAGCTGCAGATATTTGGGGATAAAGAGGAAAAAAATCAGCATTTATAAGATTTGTTTCAAACATTTGAATATGCATTTTCTAGTACTTTTTAATTATTACATTTTTAATTATTTATCTCAAGAACTCATGAAGAAAACAATGAAATATTTTGTACCATGAGATTTCTTAGGTAGATTAACTAAATTGTTTTGCTGAATTCCCTGGGCCTGCTCACGTAGGCTTGTCAGGATTTCTACTTTTATGATATACATGGGAAAACACCATAAGTACCAACTTGAAATTTGCTCTTAAGGAGTCCCACAGTCTGTAAGCTCCTTTAGGACAAGAATGATTCATTTTTCCTGGGTTGCAGCACCACCCCTGCTGCCATGACTCTCAGCGTATAATCAATGCTCAAGAATTTCTGTGGTATGAAGTAAAGTTGGGAAACTAGACCTGTGTTTTTTAAAAGTGCTAGAAATTGATAGAAAATTACATGGATACGTTATACTTTTTTACATCCCCCACCACACACATTTATTACCTTCATGCCAATACACATCACCTCTTATTTTCAGCACATAGCTGCCCAAAGTTTAGGTGCACTTGAAGAAGCATTGTGGTCAAGTACAGAACACTGAATGGCGAGGGGTCAAACATCATCAGCTTTCTGCCAAAGGATAACATCACTACTGTAGAATAGTGATAAAGAATTGCAGAATAGGATTATGAGATGTAAGAGTACGTACAGTCTGCCACAAACTTTGGGCTCTTTGGGGATCTTTGGGAAGTGTTAATAACATCTGGAAAGATTACATAACAACCTTTAAGGTAAGTAAGTTTATATTAAACGACTCAAGAAGAAAAGTGAGACTGGTTTCACAATTCTAAGAACATAATCGATATGTGAGTGAATTACATATTCTAAAATGGTTGGATTGGTGTGTGTTTGTTTATCCTTAATAACAACAAAGTAAGTTTTTTTTTTCAGAATAAAAAATCAAAATTTTATTTTTCCAAAGATGTGTTTAATTATTGTTAAATTTGACAAAAAATAGTCATTTACTTTTAAGTTGACATTATGGTACAAGAGCAAAAGTGTATCACCCTTTCAGGTTTTCCATTGCCTATCCAATCATATTATTTAAGCTAAATACAGTTTTGTTTTTAATTAATGGAAGAGGATTCAAAAGATATTTTTGAATAACATATATTTCCCTAATATTTTACTATTTTCTTCAAACAAAATGTTTTCAATATATTTATATTTTTGAAATTCCTTATGTATTTTGTCGTGCACAATTATGCAGTGTTCCTTTGATTAATTTTCAAGTGACAAAATGAACATTGTTTTTAATTCATTTTCATAATTTTCAAAAAATCAGGCGTGAAAGTTTAGAAAGCAAATTGGTTTTCTATAAAAAATTTTGTACACATTATTTATTGGAGAAACGGATTCTACCCCCTCCCCCCAATGTGACAGGACTTTTCCCATTTCCTTTTTGTGTTTGCCACTTCCTTTCATCCTCTAGCCTGTCCCTTTCTACCTACTAAGCTCTATCCCTGGACAATGCTCTCCTTGGATCGCATGCGGTTGGGTGTGTTAAAGATTGCTTTCATCCCCAGTGTTGTGGTTCACCTTATAGACCTGTTTATTGCTTACCAGAAAATTGAGCCATTGGAGGTACATTCCAGATCACATATGAAAAATGTCTCAGGACCATAGCCCTGGGATCACACCAATTTCTATCAGATCAGTACGCCTGGCCTTTATTATTATTTTGTGTTTTGTTCCATGTTTTTCTCTCCCTTTATCCAGGACCTTTAATGTGATGTCTTTCAGAACACTTGGTGGGTGGTACTAACAACAGCACGCTCTACGTCTCCAGGTCTCACAGTCATGAAGGCTATGGCTTGCTAAGCTCACTTTAGCCCTCGGACTAATTATTTCCATGGTTTTCCCCTCACTCTTTTTGGGACTGGATGGGGAGAGAACAGTAGTTGCACCTTAGATTTGTCTTTAACTTTTAACTGCCAATGCCTTTATTTTTCTACCTGCAAGTTCCTAACAATAAGTTACCATGCAAAAATACAGGTTCAACAATGGAGAACAAAAATAAAAAAATCCTGTAGATGTGAATCAGGGGGCCTGGGAGAGTGTGGAGTGGAAACCCAAAGCCAAACTGTAAGCAATTGGACATCCCCTTACAGAAGAGTCATGGGGATGAGACAGGCCAGTCGGGGTACAGTGTAGCACCTATGAAACATATAGCTTTCCCCTAGTTCTTTAATGCTTCCCACCCCACCCCCAACTATCATGACCCTAATTCTACTTTTAAAATGTGACTAGACCAGAGCATGTCCATGGGTACAGATAAAAGCAGGAAACTCAGGAAATGCAGGACAGATAAACTCCTTGGGACCAAATATTGAGAGTAGCCATACCTGGAGGGTAAGGGGAAGGTGGAGGAAGAAAGAGGGAACCGATCACAAACCTACATATAACCCCCTACCAGGAGGATGGACAACAAATTAGGGGGTAAAGGGAGACATCAGGCAGTTCAAGACATGGAAAAATAATATTAATTCTTAAGTTATCAAGGATTCATGAGGGAGGGAAGAAATGAGGGAGGGAAAGGAGGAGGGAGGGGGAAAATGAGGAGCTGATACCAAAGGCCCAAGTAGTAAGATGCTTTGAAAATGATGATGGCAACAAATGTATAGATGTGCTTGACACAATGGATGGATGGATGGATTGTGATAAGAGTTGTATGAGCCCCCAATAAAATGATTTAAAAATAAATAAAGAGATAAATATAAATAAATAAAATACAGCTTTAACAATTACAAATTATTCTAGCATTTTCTCCTATAATAATGACCATATTTTAATTTTTCAGTGAAATTTTATCATCTGAAGCATATATTTGTTGCAACTTTCCCACATTTTCCAAGATAAACCTGTAATGGATCCAAATGGTGGGTTTTGTTCCCGTTTCTGAAATTTTACCGACCACCACTTGTCTGTCACTTTGTCACAGTGTGGTGGCTTGTGTGTTGCCATGAATTGAAGCTGCAAGATATGTCGCGAGTATTTCAAATGGCAGCAGGGTCACAGCCACGGTGTTCAAATGAGCTTCCAGCCTAAGAACAGACTATAGAGAAGGAATGGACTGTCTATTTCAAAGGACCTTCTCCATAGCATTGAAACATTAGTGAAGCCTTAATGAATCGAGGCAGACGATTGTCAGAGATAGTTCCAGAAGATGAGCCCTAATCGAGGCAGACGATTGTCAGAGATAGTTCCAGAAGATGAGCCCTTCGGCTCAGAACACACTCAAACCATGAGTGAGAAAGACCTGCCTCATCAAAGCAGTCTATCGTACGAAGTGGAAGGGGTCAAGCCTGTGCGAGCAAAGCCTTCAGGACCTTCTGTTGCAGGTGGGTCATGATACAAAATAAGAACTAGCCATTGAAATATGAGAACTATTCAAAATTAGAAATTTCCCTAAATAATATGGATTGCATAAATATCGATAAGCTAGGCATTAGTGAACTGAAATGGACTGAGAATTGGCCCTTTTTAATCAGAGAAATCATATGGTTTACTATGCTGGGAATGAAGCAACCAAGTACAATGATGTTGCCTTCATGGTCAAAAAGGACATTTCAAAATCTATCTTGAAGTATAGTGCTGTCTGCGATAGATTATAAACACCTGACAAAACACACAACCTTCCACTAGAGAGCAAATTGGTTTTCTATTCTGAAGGAAAAAGGTCAAAGTAGACTGAAGCACTAGCCAAACAAGAATCCAAGAACTAATTGAAATGTTTCAACAAGCCAGTGAGGCTCTGTAAGCACGTACTCATCTGTACCAGGAAGTTTGGAAGGCAGCTACTTAGCCAACTTCCTAGAAGAGATCAATGTTTATATCCATTCCAATGGAAGGGGACCCGATAAAATGCTCAAATTATAGAACAATCTTTTTTATATCACATGCAAGTAAAATGTTGCTGAACTTCATCCAACAAAATTTATAGAAGTTTATTGACATGGATCTGCCAGAACTTCAGGCCGGCTTCAGAAGAAGTCCTGGAACAGCAGATAACATTGCTGATGTCACATGGATCTTGGCTAAAAACAGAGAAACCAGAAAGATGTTTGTTTTTTATTGATCATGCAAATGCATAATCCATAATATTTGGATCATAACAAATCTGTGGATAGCTTTGAGAAGAATGGGAATTCTACAACACCTAATTGGGACCATGTGGAACCTGTTGTGGATCAAGGTGCAGTTGTGCAAACAGAACAAGAGAATACACTGTGATTTAAAATCAGGAAAGGTGTGAGTCAAGGCTGGATCCTTTCCCCATACTTATTAAATTGCATGCCGAGCACATAATTAGGGAAGCGGGATTATCTGAAGAGGAAGGTGGCATCAGGATTGGAGGAAAGCAGTGTTTCTTGGTGTGAAGCACAGGTTCACCATGAGCTGGGACCAACTCCCCAACTCGGTGGCAACTAACACCACCAATACCAAAAAGTAACCTATATCAATCGAAATCATCACTATTATCATGATTATTTTGCGGTGTAAATTCAGGGGAATAGGAAGTGATGCCTTCTGGATCAAAGGCAAAGGCAAATATTAATGAGAGTTGCCTAAATACTATGATGATGCCAAACTTTGGAGTGTCCATATAAAAATTCAGCATGTCTTCACTCAATCCATCCCTCTTCCCGTAATCTCCTAGGTGCACCATCTGGCTTTGTATTCCTGTATGGATCAATTCTGAAACTGCCACTCAAGATCCTACAATGTTGAATTCATTCCACATGGAAGGTCTTTTCAAATGACAGTTTCTCATACGAGCTTGCCTGTTAACCACAAGGCTGGCAGTTGAAACCACCAGCTGCTAAGCAAGAGAAAGATGAGGCTTTCTACTTCCACAAAGAGTTCCAGTCTTGCAGACCCGTAGTGACAGTTCTAGTCTTCTCTATAACATCGCCCTGTGTCAGAGCAGACCTGATACAGAGAGGGTCTTGTTAAGTGTTTTAGCATCTATTTAAATACGCCTCTGCCTTAGAGGTGTAAACCAGGCAACATTTTGAAAGCAGCCCATAAAACTTTGTTGGATTCAGTCTGTTTATATTTTCTTACAAACAAGGGTATTAGGAGCACACATCCTAGAATTGGATTTTATACAGTTGTATCCTAGATAAACCACCATTTATTAGCTGTGTAGTCCTGGGTGGATTATTTCCATTCTGTGTACTTCAGTTTATTGTGTATTAAATAAGGATATCAACAAAGGTACATATTCTTGGGTTTAAGTGAGGGATATATGAATCAATACATATAAAGAAATCCTGGAATATAATAAACATTCAATTACTCTCAGTCATTATTTTAGTTCACTGCCAATACCCCCTTGATTGTTTCTCTAACCTCCATAAGTAAGTGTTCTTTTCCTACCACTCAACTGAGATCATTTTACAATTAATTTTGAGTGCTTCCAAATATTAACTGATTTTTGAAAGTTTTTAACTTATAGTTTATTTTAACACCTCCCCCCATGAAACTGCCAATACTTATTCTGGGGATTTTTTAGTGAAAAGAAAACAAAATATTTGTTGTGATCTATTCAGATATCAAACACTAAATATTTATGTTAAATACATGGGGCTTCTTGTTGAACATTCTATAATCTACTCAGGAGACAGATACAAAAAAGGGCACTTACTCAATGTAAGAACATGTTGTTCTATTAAATTGTCATTCTAGGATGCACACCTTCCCAACACGATTGCTGAAGAAAAATGTGTGCATAATCAAATGTGGTGAAGAAAGTGGATGGTTCCCAGCTAGCAAAAGACAGTGTCTGGGGTCTTAAAGGCTTGAAAATAAACAAGTGGCCATCTAACTGAGAAGCACCAAAGCCCAGATGGAAGAAGCACACCAGCCTGTCTGATGATGAGGTGCAGAAGGGACCAGTTATGAGACATCGAAGAACTAAAAATCATATTAGTGGGTGCCCACCTTCCTGATACAATCAATGAAGGCAAACGTGTGCATAAGTAAATGTGGTGAAGAAAGCTGATGGTGACCGACTATCAAAAGATATAGTGTCTGAGGTCTTAAAAGCTTGAAGATAAACAAGTGGGCATCGAGTTTAGAAGCAACAAAGCCCACATGGAAGAAGCACACCAGCCTGTGTAACCATGAGCTGTCGAAGGGATCAGGTATCAAGCATCAAAATACAAAAAAAACAATATCATTGTAATATTGGGTGAGTGCAGAGTGGAGACTCAAAGCCCATTGGCAAACAACCGGACATGCCCTTACTGAAGAGTTGTGGGTAGGAGATGAACCAGTCAGGGTGTAGGGTAGCAACAATGAAACAGATAACTTTCTTGTAGTTCTTAAATGCTTCCTTCCCCCCTCCCCCCACTACTATCATGATCCCAAATCTACCTTACAAATCTGGCTAGCCTAGAGGATGAACATTGGTACAGATAGCAACTGGAAACACAGGGAATCCAGGACAGATGAGTCTTCAGGACCAGTGGTGAGAGTGGTGATGCCTGGAGGGTGGTGGGAATGTGGGGTAGAAAGGGGGAACCGATTACAAGAATCTATGTATAGCCTCCTATCTCCGGGGGTGGGGGGGAAAGCAGGGGGAGACATCGGACAGTGTAATACATGATAAAATAATAATAATTTATGAATGATTAAGGGGTCATGAGGTAGGGTGGAATGGGGAGGGAGGGGGAAATGAGCAGCCAATATTAAGGGCTCAAGTAGAAGGCAAATTGTTGAGAATGACGATGGCAGCAAATGTACATATGTGCTTGACACAATGGATGGACATATAGATTGTGATGGGAATTGTACGGGCCCCCAATAAAATGATTTTTTTAAAGCGGGGGGCAATAGTGTCCAAGGGTAAGAATGTGTATAGTGCATCAAAAGGACATAAAACAGATAACGGGCCTGACAATTCCAGGGGGACTTGGGATGGGGGGGGGGGTAAGGAAGTGGTGTTAATTAACCCAGGAACAAGGGAACAACATGGGATTCAAATTGGTGGTGAGGTGGGAGTGGCAGGCCTGGTAGGGAATGATCAAGGGTAAGGTAACATAATGAAGAGGTATAACTGTAACCTAGGTGGGGACAGAGCATGATAGTGGGGCAGGAGGAAAGTCAAGGGAAATAGAGGAAAGAGCGAGGAGGCAAAGGGCATTTATAGAGGACTAGACAAAGACATGTACATGCAAATATATATATGAGGATGGGGAAATAGATCTATGTGCCTATATTTATAGGTTTAGTATTAAGGTGGCGGAAGGACCTTGGGCCTCTACTCAAGCACTCCCTCAATGCATGAATAGTTTCTTCTATTAAATTGGCATTCTATGATGCTCACCCTCCCGACACAACCACGGAAGCCAAAGTGGGTGAACAAGCAAATGTGGTGAAGAAAGCTGATGGTCCCTGGCGATCAAAAGAGATAGTGTCTGGGGTCTTAAAGGCTTGAAGATAAACAAGCGGCCATCTAGCTCAGAAACAACAAAGCCCACATGGAAGAAGCACACCAGCCTGTGTGATCACGTGGTCCCAAAAGGATCAGTTATCAGGCATCAAAGACCAAAAAATCATATCACTGAGTGCACACCTCTATGATACGATCCGATCTCTGAGGACAAACGTGTGCATAAACAAATGTGGCAAAGAAAGCTGATGGTGCCCGGCTATCAAAAGAGATAGTGTCTGGGTTCTTAAAGGCTTAAAGGTGAACAAGCGGCCATCTAGCTCAGAAGCAATAAAGCCCACATGGAAGAAGCACACCAGCCTGTGCGATCACGAGGTGTTGAAGGGATCAGGTATAAGGCATCATAAAAAAAAAAAATCTTACCATAGTGAATGAAGGGGGAATTGCAGAGTGGAGACCCAAAGCCCATTTGTCAGTCACTGGAGATCCCCTCCCAGAGGGGTTTAGAGGAGGAGATGAGTCAGTCAGGGTGTGATGTAGCACCAATAAAGAATATAGTTTTCCTCCAGTTCCTAAATGCTCCTTCCCCCTCCCTCCCCACCAGTGCCATGATCCGAATTCTACATTGCAAGTCTGGATAGAGCAGAGGTTGTACACTGGTGCAGATAGGAGCTGGCAGCGCAGGGAATCCAGGGCAGATGATACCTTCAGGACCAGGGGTGTGAGGGGCAATACTTGGAGGGTAGAGGGTGAGTGGGTTGGAATGAGGGAACCGATTACAAGGATCTACATGTGACTTCCTCCCTGGAGGATGGACAACAGAAAAGGGGGTGAAGGGAGACACCAGATAGGGCAAGATATGACAAAATAATAATTTATGAATTAGCAAGGGTTCATGAGAGAGGGGGGAGCAGGGAGGGAGGGGAAAAAAGAGGACTTGGTGCAAAGGGCTTAAGTGGAGAACAAATGCTTTGAAAATGATGAGGGCAAAGAATGTACAGATGTGCTTTATCCAATTGATGTATGTGTGGATTGTGATAAGAGTTGTATGAGTCCCTAAAAATTGTTTAAAAAAACAAAACAAAACAGACACCTGATCTATCACTGTTGGGCCAGAGGAGAACTGAGGGTTATCAGATGTGCAGCACGAGCTTATTACGTGGATGGGGAAGTGAAGCTTAGGGAACTCAAGTTAACATTTTTTTAAATCATCTCATTGGGGGCTTGTACAACTCTTATCACAATCCATCCATCCATTCTGTCAAGCACATTTGTATATTTGTTGCCATCATCATAGAATTCAAGTTAACATTTCATCTTTTATTTCAGTGAACTGTTAATACCTCTAAAATTTTACAATAAAAGGTTCATTCTTAGGCGGATAAAGAGACTGAAAAGGCCATCAAACATGACTGTAAGGTGATTTTTGAAAGAAGTTTCAACAGCCTCATGATGGAGGAGCACCATGTAATGAATGGAAAATGGGGGTTGCATGTAGGCAGGTGGTAGGTCTTTGGATATCTTTCTATCTTGTAGAGAAAATTCCCTCCCATTATTTAGGCCTGTGGACTCTGAATAGTTTAAGTGGGTTACATGTGATTTATGTATTGCAAAGATCCTTCTAACTGGAAGCTGAAAGATCAGGTTAAACAAAAATATATCCATTAGGTGATACATGCCTGATTTAGGACAACAAAAGACTTGAGAGGAAATAATGGTTCTCAGGAATATATAATATATGTATGGAACAGGATGAGGAATTTATTAAATATGAAGTTTCAGGCGATAAGAACAATTCAAGACAGCTTCCAAATATCTAGGTAGGAGGCATTACCAACTGTGGTGAAAAGCAGATCAGAGAAAGTTCAATAAAGACTTTCCTTCAATACAACAACTATTGAACCAGTGAGATTCCAGGTGGATGGAGCAAGCAGAAAATAGGTGTAGACACTCAGTTATTGTACGGAGAGAGGTCTTGTTTCAAAGTACAGATATACATATCACCAACAGACAATCATAGTCAAATAACAATATTAAAATGAAATTACACACAGGAAAGGAGCAATAGGAGACGGGGGCTAGGTCTGGATTACTTTTCTACAACATCTATCTCGGAACACTGGTTTACATTGACATTTAAGAAATTGGCAAGAACGGACTGTCCTGAGGAAGACTGAAACTTTACAGTAGACATGATTCTAAGATAACGGTCAAAATTCCTACCGCCAGAAAGGCATGGCTTCTCCTTGAATACGGAAGGACCTGTGACGATAGGAGGCAGTTATACCTTGATTAATGCATTGTACGTGACAGAGGTGAAGCCATAATCATTTCTTTAATTAAACTTTTTATTCTCAAAGGACTGCAGAAGGGTTCTCTTAAGACCTTTTCGTTGCAGCCTGAGAGCAAACTGCAGTAGTGAAGTGTTCTCCAAAAAATCGAAACCAAAAACAACAACAGCAAACTCCCAGGGACTTTAATCTCCCAAGCCCGAGGAACTGAACACTAACCTAAATAAACTTAGAAAAGAGCCGAGTGCCAAATGAGAATGCAATCCTGCTGACAATGGAATTAAACTTGTGAGACCTTGAGCAGAGAGCCCAACTGTGCTGTACCTGGATTTCTGACCTAGTGGATCTGGAGATAATAAATGGTTTGTCTTAAGTCACTAAGTTTGTAGCAATTTGTTTTGCAGTGACAAAAAAAAAAACACAAAACAATATGATGTCATTGTATTGGTTTTCTTTTGCTGCAATAAAATTGATACAAACTGATATCATATATTTATTAGATACAAACTGATAACATATATATTAGTGACTGTATCTTTATCTACATCTATGTCTATAACTATATGCTTAATTACTATAATCACATATAGTTCACTTCCTCTAATGTCATCGTATGGGGTATACATGTGTGTATGTATATATACACATGTATGTATGCCTGTATGCATACATGTGTGAGTATGATGATGTCACATTTAAAAGACTCCCTCTCAAAGAAAGTCTGGAGGTTGAAGTCTAGCATGAGCCGGAATCAGGAGGTTGGCACTGGTGGTGGTTTGTGGCATCAAGCAGATTTCCATTCATGGTGACCCTCGGTGTGACCTGGGTGGCAGGTTTCCTAAGCTATCATCTTTATGGGAGCAGCAGTGGAGTCTTTCCCTGCAGACGAAAGATGTGCCTTTCTACGTCCTTAACGGTTCACAGTCTCAGAAATCTCAGAACAGGGGCAGTTCTACTCTGTCTTAAATGGTCTCTATGCGTCACAATTGGCTCGCTGGCCGTGAGTTTTGCTTTTTTAACAGGGTCCTGGAGAGAGGGGTATGTCGTTTGTATTTGAAAACTTAGACCTGTGGTCCTTCGCAGTTATCAGTGTTAATATTACGTTTTCTTATCAGGCAGTATCACTTTTCTCCTAAGAGTAAGAAAAACATGTTTACATTTGGAGTCTGTTTCAATTTTCTCAGTTAAATTTACTCCTGAACAATAGCTAGAGATGTAACCCTTAGGAAATACATACCCCTGATTTCATGTCATTCTCTTCCACTGCCACTAGGAATAATTATGGCGCTAGATTGCAATTCTGCCTTTTCTGGCCTTCATGCGAAGAATGAAAAGGGCATGGTGCTTCATTGCCTATAAATGCTCTCTGTACTTCCTTGTCAAATCAATCTGATACAATTTGAATAAAGAAGGATTTGCAGTGCTCTCCAACTTCACATTTTCCAAAGTAATATTTTCTTTTGAGTTGACAGACTAGCTTTCATCTAACAAATGAATGTACTCAAGAGATTATATCAATGGCTAATCCAATTAAAAATCTTTGATATGTTCTCTCATCTCTGCTGTGAATTTGATGAGCTGTAGATTGTGGCAAACTGAAAGTTATATTTACTTTTCACTGAAATCTTTATTAATCATTTTTGTGTTTAACTTGAGGGAATTTACCACTTGTAATTATTTTTTTTATCCTTAAAAAAGGAGACAAGAATAAAAGAATAATTCTATCCAAATCGTAGTTTTTCAGGTTGGTATTTTTTTGGTTATTTGGTTATCATATTAAGCTTAAGCAAGTTTATTTTACTAAATGCAGTAAAGGGAAACATATAAGTGGGCCCAATCAAGTGTTCTTTTAGTTTTCTGACTTGTTAGGTATGTTTAATTAGGAATGTGGCTCACATTAAATCATCAATTTATTATGTTGACTCAACTCACCACTTAGTATGTTGGCTTTCTGTCGACAGAGCCGCTGAATATATACTCTCTGAGATAGACCTTCAGTTTGCAGAACCACAGCTAGAAAAGACAAGAGGAAGTCTTCTAGTACTTAAGTCACTAGTATTGATACAAGCAAGGAGCGAGGCAGGCAGCACTTTACCTTACTCTATTTCATGTCCCCATCTCTTATTTTATATTTGGTGAGGGAATGCCAATCTTCAGATTTATGTCCTTTTTGATGTCCTACGAGTCTTTTCTCTGAGTTGAAAACTGTTTCAAACACTCTCCAAAATTTTCCCACTTAAAGGAAGGGTGCGGATACCTCGCGAGAGTCAGAGCACCCTGTTCACATAGCTGGTTGTTTCCCAGAGCCATCCGAGAACGTTCCACGTGCTCCCTGGGAGTTTTCAGACTAGTTTGCCATCTCTGGTTCCCTAACAGGTTCTGACTGAATTAAGGGAACTCTGATGCTTTAGATTTTTTAATGATATTTTCCTCCACTTGTACTTCAAACTCTGTTTCCTTGCTTTAGTTGTACTTGATCAGATGTTACTGCATTCTGGTTAAAGCATGTTCCTTTATGAAATGCTTCTCCCTTAAAGAGATCGTGGCTATGATGAGAATTCTTTTTTACTCAGTCATTTGGCTGTCTTTGACTATCATGAATTTGGCCCTCCTCTCTTATATATCCCTAAAGCTTTGCATGTGTGATTAACATAACTCCCTGTTCTGTGGGATTAGATGTAATTAAGTTTTCAATCAATTTAACTAATTAAATGGAAGCACTGTCTATGGGCTAGATCAGGAGACGCGAATTCTTGATTTCAGGGTATTACCACTAATTCACTAGATGAACACAGCAGTTTATATGCCTTTCAATTTCTCTCCGAAGATGAAGAGAGGGAAAGGACTTATGGTCAGAACTAAAGGATTCCTTTTTTTTTTTTTTTAAGAGAACCCTGAATTCCTACCTTTAGTCCCTTATTCTCTCTTGAGCTTCAATTTTAAATCCATAGATGTCTCTCTATAGAGGAGAATAGAGACTTCCCAGATCTATACGGGTAAGGCATGGAGGGTTTGAGATCCTCGAGTGACCATCACAAAATAATGTCTAAGCTTTGTCGATCTTACTGCTTTAGTAATTGGGTGACTACTGCTTTGGATTGAATTCTGTCTCCCAAAATATATGTTATGGTCTCAAGCTCCACTATTTATGAAGGTTACCTAGCTTGGAAATACGATCTTTAAAGATGCTATCAACTAAATCACTCGAGAAGTCATACTAGAATAGGGTGAATCATAATCCATCCAAAAGAGTGCCTTATTCAGAAATGATAGGAGACAGAGACATGATCATACTAAGATGACAGCAGAAACTGAAGTGATATACACACAAGCCAGTGAACCCCTGAATTTCCAGAAACCATCAGAATGTGAGAAGCTGTAGGGAACGATCTTTTCCTTGAGTTCTAAAGGGTGCATCACTCTGCTGCCACCTTAATTTTGGACTTTCAGCCTCCAGAATTGTGAATCAATATTTTATTAACTTGCTAGACGCCAACTAGGTTATTCTACTTCATTACTGTAGTCTTAAGACACTAACACAGATACTACACAAACTTCACAGCAAATGATTCAGGCTTCCTTTGATTTCTTCTTGGTGTATCCATTAAATACTATTAGGAAATGCCTTTGGTTATAGCTATGTTTCTAGCTTTGCAATACATATCAATTATTAAGAGCCCAGTTTAGGGAAGTGATAGATAATCTTCTCCAGCTTCCTCACTTACTATCGGGGAATGAAGGTTCTGAAAGGTAAGTTGTGCTCATTCCAGAAGGTGCTAACATGCTATGCTTCTGTTCCAGGGCTTACACCACTACTCACGCTTCAAACTTGTCATACATAAACTGTATTGTCATAAGGTATAATGTCATTTGGTATCATGAGGGAAGGTTCGGGACAAACAAGATTCAGCTCAGTGGGATGGACATTGCCTATAATCCAGCACTTTTAGACTTCTAGAAACAAAGAAAGAACAAGCTCAGTAGATCTGCTGGTGCCTCCATATGACTTGGCTAGTCACCAGAGGACACACAGCCGCAGGAATAATCTACATGGATTCATGGTGACTTCCAGAAATACTTACACTAACCAAAACCAGTTGCTATCCAGTCGACTCTGACTCATTGGGACTCATGTGTGACAGACTATGGTTTTCAGTGCTATGATTTCAGACGTAGATTCCAAGGCCTTTCTTCTAAAGTAGAGACCTATAAACACTGAGAGTACAAAATGCCAAGGAGACACCAATAAGAGATTAGGGAAAATTACCCTTTGTTCAAACTTTTGCCTTTCTTGGGCCTTTTCTCAGGAACTTCCACCAGGCTTCGAATTTACACTCACTACCCCCACATCACTTATCAGAGTATTAATCCCATACCCGCCCCCCCATTCAGTCCATGCTAGTACTTATGTAAGTAGCCCTTATTCACTAACCCTAGGCACAAATTTTTTTTTCTTACTTTAATTATCTTTAATATTTGTTTATATAATGTTCTCTGTGCCATCCTGGATGTATCATTAGCTATTTCCTGTGTGCCTTGCACATCCCCCTGTAGCATGACAACTTTTTTGAGGGGAGAAGTCATGCCTTCTTTTTCTTTGAAAACCCTACTGTGGCTGACCACTTCACACACATGCATTGAAGTGACATAAACCTCTAGAAAGACATGGAGCGAGGGGGACGGGTGGATCTAGGGGAGTCTGTTGGTTTGGAGCCCTCTGGTGACATCTTTGTCCTGGATAAACAATAATATAAATGACATGGACCTCTGGCTAGTTAAACTGGCTAATTATCCAAGCACCAATTTTATTAGAGGCATTTGTAATTCCAAAATGAAAAACAATGCAAAAACTGTTAGATTGTGTATCCATATTTGGGACCATAAAAATACATTTAGAAGTTAATACAGGATAGATGAATCATAACTAGATTTTTATAGCATGGTTTACAGTGACCCTTGAATCAATAATTGTGGTCTAGAAATATGATCTATCTCTGCACTAAAAATGAACCATTTTGCTCTTTCCTGCTAACCAATTCAAATTCTGTCATGCTTACTGCTCACAAATGTTCCAGTGAATAAAATGTGTTAGAGTTATTAAGGACAGGTCTGCAATGTTAAATAGTAGCAAGTCAAAGATGACAAGTCTTGTCATTTAATGAGTCAAAGATCAGATACTAATATTGTATTAAAACTAAATGATGTGCACTCATAAACTGTCATCCTGTTGGCTCGCTAAATGCCAGCAGAGAGAAACAGGAAATCGCAAAATGTGGAAGACAAAAGTGGCCCACACTTAGAAGGGTGACAATAAAACAGAATGAATTTTGTTTAATTGAAACAATGAATTGTTTAATTAATATCTCCTGTTCATTAAGATATGCATCATTGTGTCTCATTTTATAACAAAATCCAAATATCTACTTTGTCATTTCAGTGATATACTCACACAGTTTTATTTTCCATAACACTAGCTGCTGAAAGAAAAAATAACAACAAATAAATAACACTAGCTGCTGAAAGATTAGAAAAACAATTCTACATGAATGCACTTCTAGATGAAAATATGCCACCAACCGATATAAAAGTAACACTTTCCAAAGAACTGCAATAGAAACGATGATCAATCCAGAGATATAAATGGGAGGTGAGAAAGAGCATGACTCAGAAAGCTTTTGAAAGCTTTAAGACTTAAGTCTCTTAAATTTTACATATAGGTCTACTGAATGATGACAGATCAAAGCATTTCTAGAAAACTCTGAAGGCAGTCAGAACCTTGGGTACAACCTTTATATGAACATTTAGTTAAGTAGAATAAAAAATTATCTAGCAAAAGATAAACGTGGCCAGGATAGAAAAGGAGTGGATTCTGGAATATAAAATATATATTAAAAATTCTCATTGTATTATTTGGAGTTATTTTATCTGTTGAAGAAATATCAAAGTCTGTGGAGTGACAGACTTGTCTCCATCAATAGTCATTTCCTAGCGAGGACAATGTTTTCAACACAACAGTAGGGGAATTCCAATCGACAGGCAAGGATGTTCAATGACCGACCATTGTTGATGGGATGATGACGTGTTCTCCGGGAGTGGGTAGTCTAAAGCAATGATTCGTTCCTCTGTGTAACCTTCATGCTTCCTAAGAAAGAGCTGTTCCTCAAGTTAAAGGCTGGCAGACTGTCATCTGAGCAGGTTCACGACTGTCTTTCCCTCTAGCCACAATCAAAGACAGTGATGTCCAGTCCTGCTACAGAGAATTAGCATAATGAAGGAAAAATCTAGAAATATCACCTGAAATTTTCAGCTGAGATGTCTGCACGTTTATCTCCACCTACGTTTATTCCTTTCTCATAAATATGATGATATCATTTTTATCTCAGTTTAGAAAATACATGATATGATTAGAATTATAATGATAGTTATAAAATCAACCTAGGTGTTAAATCATTTTATCTATTAGGAGTAAGATTTTGATACAGGAACCCAAACACATTGCAAGAAAGAGTGAGAAAAATTGCTTGTTTGTTTGTTTTATGTAATGTACAGAGAAGTAGTCCAAGAAGCTGAATCATTTGAGAGTCCTGCAGCTCCTTTTTGAGATATACAATGCTGGGTTGGATGGGAATTCCTATTCTTCACAATGTTTCTCTGAATTTGGCAGATAATTTTTAACCAGCCTTTGACACAAATGTGTTGAATTCAAGGGTAAATCAATATTTCTAGTATCTTAATTAATGTTACCCATCTTAAGCTTTTGCAATATTAAATGATATAATTTACCTGGCATTGTAGGTGGCCAATACACAAGCTTGCAGACAACTACATTTACACTTGAATAATTAACTTTATTTACCATCCACATCACATTGATTTCTGTGGGTAAGATTGCTTTCCTTCTTAGTTTCCAGATTCCAACTAATGAGATACCAACTCTTGTCCTGATTATTGGTATTGAATTGAGAATAAACACTGATAGCCTGTAATGATGTTTTTACTGTTATGATGAGACACTATGTATTAAAATAAAATATATAGTTATGGTTGATATGTGTCATCACACCAATATTGTTAGGTGTCATTGAGTCTATTCCAAACTCATAGCAAACCAATATCAGTGTATAAATTGCCATATAGTTTTCCTTGGCTATAATCTTTATGGGAGCAAATAACCAGTTTTTTTTTTCACAGAGAATTTGGGTGAATTTAGACTGTTAATGTTTCCATTAGAATCCAAGCACTTACTTTCTTGTACTATCGTGGCTTATCTGTAGTTCCAGTCTACTGTATCAAAGGAGCATATTCTTGTATTAATATTCCTCCATATGTTTTAAGTGACTATAGTGATTATATTCTTGATAATCTATTCTCCTTTATTGTGATTCTACATTCAACTTGCCTCTAGCAATGCATACAACACATATTGCTACTGCCCATCCTATTGTGGCGAATTCCCTAGTTTCAGCCTTCCAAATTTCAAATATGTAATGCCCACTTTACATTCCTCTCGTTTCTAATTCATTACACATCTATGTGAGAGGAAAGTTCTTAACGTACACTTTTGTCAGCTTTTCCTTGCTTAAAATGTTCAGGACCTCCCTCTAATGCCCATGGTCAGGTGCACCCTCACAAGTCAGATGATTGTTAATCTTTGGTTTAAAGTATGATCACTCAGGTACTATTCACTTCACAACATAGCACAACATTATTTTAGGGTTTTGTTAAAAATGAGATATAATTAATACCAATACAGACACTAATATTGGATACAGAAACATAGCCTTGTCTCAAAACATTATGAGTCATTATAGATACAATGCTTCACAATAGGAATTCAAAAAGGAATAGGTGATATAGTATTAGTTGTTGCTGTTACTGAAAATGTATCTCTAGGCAAGAAGAAAGCTGAGGTGATGCTGAGACCCTGGGCATACACTTTTCCCTTGTAGAATAAGAAGGTTGAAATCAAGGGAGACCATTGGAGTAAGGTAGGTGCATTCTGGAATGAGGTTGTTCATGCTAGGTTGTATGGAATGGAGTGACAAATGAATAGAGAATGAAAGAAGAGGAACGAAAGAGAGATTAAAGAGCTTCAAAAACGTCATTAAGTATAGACTCAATGACATTTAAAGTGTATTAATTAATTAAAGTTTATTAACAAATAAATTTTATAATGCTGTTATTTTTCCCCAACATCTTCATTTCAAGAAGCATCATTTTTATGTTAAAATAATGAGAACTAACAAGTAAGTTTGTAAAGGGTTCAGTCTGATACCATCATCTTATATTCAGGCAAAAGCTGAATAGAATGGAACACTGAAGAATAATTCACATATTTGAATTATGGCACTGGTGAAGAACAAAATATGGGCTGCCAAAAAAAATTAACAACACAAGGAAATATATTTGAATGCTCCTAAACGTGAAAATGGCAAGATTTGGCTTGCTCTCTCTAAGCATGCCATCAGGAAATTCCAGGCACTAGAAAAAGACATCATGTTGTCAATTAAGTCCACACGAAGAAGTGCCCCAACCTGTTTGATCCAAGGATTGTAAATAATATGATCCACATCTGGACAGAAAGATATCAGAGCTTTAATTATGAACACCCAGTTTGCAGATGGCTATGAATGACAGTGGAAGACCAAAGTCAATTTGCAGGGCCCACACATAGATTAAGCATCATATGATTCCCTCCTGACCACAGCCTAAGGATGTGAATAGCCTTATCATTAGACAAAGTTCATTGTAGTGATTATTATAGTGGATAGAGTTGGGTTAGAATGCAATATTTTATGTGATCTCCCTTTTAACTCAATCAAATTTATTTCAGTTAAAAAAAGTGAAGAAAAAAAACAAACTTACCAAAAAAAAGTGGAGGAAAACACATGGTTTAAGCCTCCAGAGAACCTTCTTTGACAATAGACCAAGGGACTCTGCTATTCTCCGAATAGCCTTGATATTGTGCAAAGTGCATGGTAAAGTGGATTATGGCAGATACAATTAAGTTAAAGTTTAACACCTTATCATTTGACCTCCCTTTTGACCCATTTTAAAGTTATTCTAGTTTTTAATATTTTCAGCTTTCCTTTTGATTGCAATTTTTCTCTAGTTTATTTTATTCTTGCTGACAGCTGATTTGCTTCTTTGCCTATTATTTTACATGTTTTTTTAAATGTATGAAACCCAGGAGGAGGGAATCTATAAAGATAGTAACTGGAGGTTGGAGAGAAATGGGGAGTGAATAACCATGAGTACATAAAATATGAAAATGTTCTAAAATTGATTGTGGTAATGACTATACAACTTGTCTTGATATGATTGAACCATTGCATTATATATGTGTATTATGTGGGATTAAACTGCTTTTTAAAAGGAACATCAGGTTTGGTAGGGGGCAGCAAAAAACGAGATTGGTTAACACAATAGCAAAAAATACTCAAATGACTTATTTGGAGAGAGAATCAAGAACAACTATAGAAATACACCTAAAAGAACCATATAAGGAATTCCTGTCAAGAAATTAGCTTAGTCAAGTACTATACAAAGTGAAACATAACATGAGTCAAAATAAGGAAACAGAGATAACATGTTCAAAATGAAGACCACCATGACAACAAAAGTAGAGGGAACCAAATAAATAATAAGTAGTCAAACAAAGAAGATGTCAAAATCATTTGACATGAAGCCAACAAACTGTCTAAAATTGGGATTGAAAACAACAGAAACCAAGCAAACATCCAAGATAAAATTAAAACCTAAAAAAAAAAACAGAACAAGGAAATAATGAAATCCAATAAAAAAGTAAAATAAAGGTAACAAAAATATTGGTACAAAAATCTATAAAGAATGAAATCAATAGCATCATAAAAGTATAACAAAATAACAGAGGGACTTCCAGGAAGATGGTCACAGAATAACACATACCAGAGGGACTCTGCAGAATTCATTCCAGGAGGGTTGCTTACAAGGAAATTCAGCGCGGCTGGATTGCAAGAGGAGCATCATAAAGATAAGTAGGCACAAACCAAAAAAGTTTTGAGGGGCTGGGGCCCTTTGGCAACCACAGAGGATGCCAGCTAGGGTGTAACGTAAGCCCTGCCGCTGTCTCTGCCAGATCTGGGATTGTTTGGGGCCAGGTGGCTTAATCTCAACACAGCCACAGCTTGTTGCCTCCTTGGTGCAGGGACTAAATCCATACAGCCACATGGGCAGGGATTGGGGTAAAGCTACATTGTTACTTTTGGTTCCCTCTCTTCTCTCTATTCCACCACAGTCTCAGAAGGGTGCAGGGGATTTTTCTCAACACAGCCACAGCTTGCAGCCTAGGGGAAGGAACTAAACCCTTGCAGTTCCATGGGCAGGAATTGGGGCTCAGCTATATTGTTACCTTCATTTCCCTCTCTTCTCTATAACACTGCACAGTCTCAGCCGGCTTATTTTTTAAATGTTTTCCCTCCTCTTTGTCTCTTTACTGTTATCTCACACTCCACTGCTGACCTCCAGAACATTCCCCTTAGCCTAGGGAATTTATGCCTGAACCACACCCAGCTAGGTGAATTCCATCCTGTGCAGCTAACCTGAAGCTGTGGAAAACCTTGCTGACCTCTACCAGGGTATACTCTGCCCAACTTATTACCGGGGAATTCCTGCCTGTGTGCATGTGGACCTAAGGCAGCTCGACCAACACTTGTCAAAGTTCCAAGCTGCTGCAGAAACCTCTGCCCAACCTCCACAACACCAAAGCAGGCAAGCCCCCAGCCTTCTAGGGCACTCCCTTGAGAGGGAAGCCACAGGAGAATAATATGATAGGTTAATTCCATAGGGAACTAAGCTGTAGGCAGTTCAAAGAAGCATTTCTACAAGTCTCCCAGAGAGAGCCAGTGCTCTTCGACTACCTGGAAAGTGGAACCTGGCTCCTCTAAAACAACATGATGCAAACAGCCATCAGCCCCAATACCCTCGACAGAAAAATCAGGAAAAACAAAAGGCAATGGCAGAAGCTGTCCTGAACATAATGAGATGCACAGAAGAAGCAGTCATTGAGCTGCTATAAAAGGAAACTTTCAGAATTCTGCTAGGAGTCATATAGGATATGTGGTAAGCAGTACAGAAAAGGATGAAATGATAGAGGAGGTAAAGGCCATACACAAAAGGGACATACTGGAGCTTAGGGAGGAGATAACAAAAACCAGTAGCAGAAGCATGGACCTCGAGAATTGACTGGAGGAATCAGAGAACCGCATCAGTGGCTTCGAGGACAACCAAGCAAACTTTAACAAACACGAACAAAAATCTAATAAGATGATCAGAGAAGCTGAAGAAAACCTAAGAACTATGTCTGATGCTATAAAGCGGAGCAACATTAGAACTTGGCTTACCAGAGGAAGTCACAACAAAAAAGTCATCTGCAAAAATAGTGAGAGAATTCTTGGAGGAAAACTTCCCCTGATAAATGAATGAAAACCAGGCGACAATTCAGGGGGCTGAAAGAACACTATCTAGACAGAATCCCAAGAAGAAGTCATCAGGACACATACTAGTTAAACTATTCAACTTTACAGAAAAGGAATAAATCATGAGAGCAGCTAGGGAAAAACAAACAATAACATATAAAGGTTGCCAAATAAGAATATGCTCATACCTATCAGCAGCAACTATGAAGAAGAGGAGAGAGTGGAGTAACATATGTCAAAAATTGAAGGAAAAGAATGTAAACCCAAGAATACTCTACCCATCCCAAGTATTGATCAAGATAGATGGTGAAATAAGTCTTCTCAGACAAGGAAAATCTCAAAGAATACTTTAGAAGAAATCCAGCCCTACAAAAGATCCTTGCCAACCCACTATGGGCAGAAGAACAATACTCAGCAAGCATAATAAGAGACCTCCACATAGAACAACCTCATCCAGAGTGAAACACATAGAAAATAAACCTGAAGAGAGCATTGGCTTAAGTATGGAAAGACGTTAAGAATGATACACACACATGCACGCACAACACACTAATGAGAAAGGAAGCTACAAAAACACCCAACACATAAGGTATACGATGATATCACAGTCTCCAGATGGAGATAATAACCCTGAATATCAATGGCCTGAACTCAGGCATTAAAAGACTGAGACTAGCAGACTGGCTTGGAAAACATAGCCCATCAATCTGCTGCCTGCAGGAGACAAATCTCAAGGCTACAAGCAAAAAATAGGCTGGGGAAGGACCTACCAAGCAAACAGCAATTCAAAAAAAGCAAGGGTTAGGATCCTAATCTCGCATAAAATTGACCTCAAAGTGCAAACCATAAAAAGAGATAAGGAGGGACACTATATAATGCTCAAGGGAATGGTAGTCAAAGAACCACTAAGCATTGTAAACATATATTCCCAGAATGAGAAACCCACTTAATGCATCAACTAAACACTCCAAACGATGAAAAAGGAAATCACAGCCTCAACAATTATAGTGGGTGACTTTAATACACCACCCTCTGAGAAAGATAGATCACAGGAAAATAAACTCAACAAGTAGGCTAGAGATCTAAACACTACATTTAGAGTTTGCCCTATTAGATATTTACAGAGTCTTTCATACAAATACAAAAAATTCATTCTTTTCACGCCCATATGGCAAATATTCGAAGATAGACCACATGCTGGGGTAAAAGGCCAATCTACATAAATTTAAGCACATTGATATCATACAGAACACTCTCTCTAACCACTGTGCAATAAGGCTGGAAGTCAACAAAAGGAAGACAAAAATAACAAGAGCAAATACTTGGACAATAAATAACTCTTCACTGCAAAAAGGAGGGCGTTCTGGCACAGATCAGAAATGAAAGTAGGAAATTCCTAGAAACCAACAAGAATGAGCACACGACACACCAAAACTTATGGGATACAGCAAAGGCAGTTATCAGAGGAAGTTTCATAGCCATACATGCAGACCTGAGAAAGGAAAAGAGACTCATGATTGATATGCTAGCACAATATTTACAAAAATTAGAGCAGAGTCAGCAAGACAATCCTACTAATAGCAAAAGAAAAAAAATAGTAGAAATCAGGGCTGAGACTCAGGAGACGGAAAATAGAAAACTATCGAAAAAAATTAATGCTGCTAATAGTTGGTTCTGTGAAGGATGAACAGAATCGAAAGACCACTGGAAAACCTAACCAAAGAAAGGAGGGAACAAATTTCATTAGCAAGAATAAGGGATGAAACAGGGGACATTACAACAGACCCTAATGAAATCAAAAGGATAATTACACAGTACTAAGAAGGACTGTACTTCAATGAAGTCAACAACTTGGAGGACATGAACAAAATCTTGGAAAAACAATACCTAACTAGACTATCCTCAATGGGCGTCAAGAATCTCAATAGACCATATCAAGGTTATCAAGGGATTAGCAGCAAAATAATTCCCTGGAGCAGAGGCCTTCATTGGAGATTTCTATCAGGCATTTAGGGAAGAATTAACACCAATCCTACACAAGCTCTCCCAGAACATAGAAAAAGACGGCAAACTCCCGAAATCCTTCTATGAAGCTAGTATAAATCTGATACCCAAACTGGCCAAGGATCCCACAAGAATCTAGAACTACAGACCAATATCCCTAAAGAATATCTATGCAAAAATCCTTAAAATACTAGCCAACAGAATATAAAGTATATAAAAAGAAATAATTCACCATGACCAAGTGGGTTTCATACCAGGGATGCAGGGATGGTTCAACATACGAAAGACCATTAGTATTATTCATCACAATGACATGAAAAACTTTAAGAACCACATGATAATATCGATAGATGCAGGAAAAGCATTCGACGAGATCCAACACCAATTCCCGTTTAAGATACTTGAGAAGTTAGCAATAGAAGGAAAATTCCTCAAGACAATACAAGTTATATACGAAAACCAACAGCCAGCATGGTAGTCAATGGAGAAAACACTAACACAATCCCACTGAAAAAGGGGACCAGACAAGGATGCACCTTGTCCCCATTCTTATTTAATATCAAAGGTATTTGTCGGGGGAACGAGGGGTGAAGATGATATGATTTTATACTTGGAAATCCTAAAAGCTCCACAAGGGGAGTACTGGAAGCAATAGTTGAGTTTTGCAGAGTGGCATTATACAAGATCAACAAACAAAAGTCCGTCAGACTGTCATGCACCTCAGATTAGACCACAGAAGAGGAGATCAAAAAAGTGGTATCTGTCACAATAGCCAAGCACAAATGGAAATATCTAGGGAAATACCTGACTAACAGAACAAAAGATCTATATGGGGAAAACTACAGAACACTATTACAAGAAACCAAGAGCGATCTCAACAAATGGAAAAATACCCCATGCTCGTGAATTGGAAGACTCAATATAGTCAAGCTGTTAGTTCTGCCAAAGGCACTATATAAGTTTAATGCAATCTCGATACAATTATTCTCATCTTTCTTCAAAGAAATGGAAAAACTGATTACCAACTTCATATGGAGAGAGAAGAATCCCAGAATCAGCAGAGAAATCCTCAAGAAGGAAACAGTGGGAAGACTTGCTTTATCAGACTTTAGCACATACTATTCAGCCACAGTTGTCAAAACCACATGGTATTGGTACAATGAGAGATACTCAAACCAATGGAAAATAACTGAAAACCCAGAAATAAAATCATCAGCATACAGACAACTGATCTTTGATGAGGGCCCAAAAAATATCCAATGGGAAGCAGATGCCCTCTTTAACAAGTGGTGCTGGAAAAAATGGATATTTACCTGCAGAAAAATGAAGCAAGATACTTATCTCACTCCATGCACAAGAATAAACTCAAGGTGGATCACAGACTTTGAAGTTAAACCCCAAACTATTAGGGTCATCAGTGAGGGAATTGGGACCAATTTGAGAACTTTGGCACAGGGAATACACAGGCTATCAGAAATAGGGAAGGACACAAACACAGAGGAGGCACAAATTGACAAACGGGATATACTGAAGATAAAACACCTGTGTATATCGAAAGACTTCACCAAGAGAGTAATAAGAGAGTCCATGGACTGGGAAAACATCTTTAGCAATGACACATCAGAAAAGGCCTTTTTATTAAAATCTACAATACTCTGCTAGCTTCCAAAAAAAAAAAAACCTAATTGCCCACTGAAGAGGTGGGCATAGGACTTGAAAAGAAGTTTCACAGGGGCAGAAATCCTAATAGCCAACAAACTTATGAGAAAATGTTTCCAATCTTTAGTCATAAGAGAAATGCAAATTAAAACAATAATGAGGTACCACCTAACACCCTAAAAGATAGCCCAATTCAAAAAATCAGAAAACAACAAGTGTTGGAGGGGCTGTGGGGAGACAGGAACTCTCATCCAATGCTGGTGGACCTGTCAGTATGTACAGCCACCACGGAAATCACTCTGGCGATATCTAAAACAGAAATCAAGTTACTATATGATCCAACAATCCCCTGACTAGGCATATACCTAGAAGAGGCAAGAAACAAACCGAGTCCAGACATCTATGCTCCAATGTTCATTGCAGTACAGTTTACAATTGCAAGCAGTTGGAAACAACCCAAACATCCATCAATTGACGAGTAGATTAAAAAGCTGTGGTACATACATACAATGCAGTATTACACATCGCTAATAAGCAATGATGAACATATGAAGCACATTGATGCATGGGAAGAACTGGAGGAAATCATACTAAGCAAAGTAAGTCAAGCATAAAAGGACAAGTACAACATGAGTCCGCTGAGGTAAGTTTAAAAAAAATGCAAAAGGGGAATAGGGAAAAAGCTACTGTATGCAGACATTCCTGGGGTGAGGACCAGGTATATGGCAGGACCAGACCAACAACAGGGATACAAATGGTAGACAACTAAAAAGGAGGTAGGGAAAGGAAAAAATAATAATAAAGAAACAGGTAGTGGGGGCACAGGGCATTAACCCACCCAAGGGGAAGGCTACATTTAATATCTCCACAGGGAAAGAGGGACCAGACTTGAACCCAGTGCTCCAAGATGTGACTGCAACATGCCAGTGTGGAGGAGGGAACCAGTGGAAACTACCCCAACTACTAAGTGGATACCTCCCCCTCCCCCCAGAAGAATGTATTTCAAAAGACAGCATTGAATCTGCAGCTCCAGGAGAGGGACATATCTGATTGGAGCTCACAGGAGCAGATGAAGGGGGAGGAGGAGAGAGTGGAGCACAACCTGGCCCACAAGTCCTTGAGGACGATGTTCCAAATTAGAGCAGCAAGTCCACAGAGAGGACCACACGGCCAGCTCCACTATGAGACATGATGCCCCTCACTGACCCATAGCCCTACGGGGGACAACACCGGAGACATAGTATGGGGATTGTACCCCATCTGATCCTGCCACATCGAGGAAAAACACTAAGGGGGTTCAACAGAACAGCAAGGGAATGGAGCGGCAAGGTCCTCGGGGAATGCTGAAGGTGGACTTTGGGGCCAGGACGTGGTGCCCCAACAGACTGGACTGGAAAACACCCCTAAAGGCCAATAAACAGTCCTTGAACTAACTACAAGCTTTTCTTTCTTGTTGTATTTTGCTTTTTGTCATTGGTTTGTTGTTGTTGTTTTGTTGTATATTATTGCTTGGTTTTGCACTGTCTTGTTTTTGTGCATGTTATTATCTCCACAGGACTCTCTAAATAAAATAAGCTAGATGAGCAATCTGGAGGCAAAAACAATGGGACTGACAGTTTCAGGGGGATATGGGAAAGGAAGAGGTGGGGGGAAAGGTAGTGGTGTTAACAAATCCAGGCACAAGGGAAAAACATGTGATCCAAATCGGTGGTGAGGAGTGTGTAGGAGGCTTCCCAGGGCATGATCAAGGGTAATGTAACAAAGAAATTACTGAAACACAAATGAAGACTGAGCATGATAGTGGAACAAGAGAAAAAGTCAAAGGAAATAGAGGAAAGGGCTAGGAGCCTAAGGGCATTTAAAGAGATCTAAATAAAGGCATGTATATATGTAAATATATTTATATATGACAATTGGGAAACAGATTTATGTGCATGTATTTACAAGCTTAGTATTTAGGTAACAGGTGGACCTTGGGCCTCCACTCAAGTACTCCCTCAATGCGAGAAAATTTTGTTTTATTAAACTAGCATTCCATGATGTTCACCTTCCCAACATGATTATTGAAGACAAAGCAGACACAAAAGCAAATGTGGTGAAGAAAGTTGATGGTCCATGGCTATCAAAAAATATAGCATCTGTGTTCTTAAAGACTTGAAGGTAAACCACCAGCCATCTAGCTCAGAAGCAACAAAGCCCACATGGAAGAAGTACACCAGCCTCTGTGACCACGAGGTGCCGAAGGTATCAGTTATCAGGTATCAAAGAACAAAAAATCATATCATTGTGTGCTCACCTCCCTGATACAATTGCTGAAGACAAATGGGTGCATAAGCAAACGTGATGAAGAAAGATGATGGTGCCTGACAATCAAAATATATAGCATCTGGGGTCTTAAAGGTTTGTAGGTAAATAAGAGGCCATCTAGCTCAGAAGCAGCAAAGCCTACATGGAAGAAGCACACCAGCCTGTGTGATCACGAGGTGTCGAAGGGATCAGGTATCAGGCATTATCAGAAGTAAAATCATATGATAGTGAATGAGGGGGGAAAGACGGAGTGGAGTCCCAAAGCTCATTTGTAGATCATTGAACATCCTCCTACAGAAGGGATTTGGGGAGGAGAGGAGTCAGTCAGGGTGTGACGTAGTAACTATGAAACATACAACTTTCCTCTAGTTCCTAAATGCTTCCTCTTCCCCCCACTATCATGATCCCAATTCTACCTTACAAATCTGGCTAGACCAGAGGATGCACACTGGTACAGAGAGGAAGTGGAAACACAGGGAATCCAGGGCGGATGATCCCTTCAGGACCAGTGGTGTGAGTGGCGATGCTGAGACGGTGAAAGGAGGGTGCGTTGGAAAGGGGGAACTGATTCCAAGGAAGGATCTAAATGTGACCCCCTCCCCGGGGGAGGGAGGGAGAAAATGAGGAGCTGATGCCAGGGGCTCAGGTGGAGAGCAAATGCTTTGAGAATGGTGAGGACAATGATTGTACAAATGTGCTTTACATAAGTGATGTATGTATGGATTGTGATCTTAGTTGTATGAGCCCCTAATAAAATGAGAAAAATAAGAAGTCGTACAACAACTCCAAATGGAAATCCAGAAGATATACAATAAAATATTATAACTAAGGGGGAGGGGGAAAGGGAGGGAAGGGAAAATGAGGAGCTGATACCAAAGTCTCAAGTAGAAAGCAACTGTCTTGAAACTGGTGATTGGAACAAATGTTACCAATGTGCTTGACACAATGGATATATGTATGGATGGCGATGAGTTGTATGAGACCCCAATAAACTGATTTTAAAAAAAGAACAGCAATGAAACCATACCTATCAATAACAACATTGAATGCATGTGATTGACAGAGGATTCATATCACCAGGTAAGAGAAAGACTAATGAGATCGATAAGAAAACATTAACCTTGAATATGTGGCTTACAAGAAACATGCCATGTACTTTGCTTTTCAATACTGTAAAATGGTCTTTTGAAGCAGAGTTATCTAATGTGATATTTCTTTTCATCTAGACTGCTCTCCCCATGAGCATTTGTTTGAGGATCCAATCACGATGAAATCTTTAACAACTTCAATGCTGTTGTTGTTGTTTTCATTTTCATTATGGTCCCTCTTGGTCCAGCTGTGAGGATCTTGATCCTCTTCACTTGACGTTGCCACCCATACTGACGGCTGGAATCCTAGAATTCCCTCAGCACGTGCTTCACGGTCTGGTCACTTTCAGCAAGATCGTGTCACCTTCGTGCCGCAAGTTTATATAAACCTTCCTCCAATCCTGATGTCACATTCTTCTTCATATAAGCCAGCTTCTCTGATGATTTTCTCAGCATACAGATTGAACAAATATGATGAGAGGATACAACCCTATGCTTTCCTGATTTTAATCCACGCAATAACCCCTTGTTTTGTTCACACGACTGCCTCTTGATCCATATACAACTTCTGAATGATCACACTGAAGTGTTCTGGAATTCCCATTCTTCTCAAGGCAATCCATAGTTTGTCATGGTTCACACAATCAAATGTCTTTGCATAGTCAAAAACACACAAGTAAACATCTTTCTGGTATTCTCTGCTTTGAGCCAAGATCCACCTGATATTCCTTGTTCTATGTCTTCTTCTGAATCCAGCCTGAACTTCTAACAGTTCCCTGTCAATGCACTGCTACAGTCATTGTTGGACGATCTTCAATAAAATGTTACTTGTATGTGATATCAATGTTATCACTTTATAGTTTGATCATTCTATTGGATCACCTTTCTTTGGAATGGGCATAAATATAGATCTCTTCCTGTTAACTGAACAAATAACTATCTTTCAAATTTCTTGGTATAGATGAGTAAGTTCTTCCAGTGTTTCAGCAGCTTGCTGAAACATGTCAATTGGTATAATACTAGAATAATGCTATCATATATTAACACATCACTTCCAAAGAAAGTCAATTAACTAGGGGGGAAAAGCAACAAAACTACAGAACTAAACAACACAAGTAAACAACTTTATCTCCTAGATATATATAGAACACTTTATCCAACAGAGAATAATATACCTTTTTTTTCTAGTTCACATAGAAAGTATTCCAAAATCAATCATATCTTAGCCGTTAAAGCAAGCATCAATAAAGTTAGAAACATTTAACTGCTGCAAACAAGTTTTTTCAGGTAACAGTGCTATAAAATAAGAAATAACCAATAATCAACTTCAAAGGTCAGTTACATGAAAATTCAACACAAATATAATCACAGAGTAATGATGAAAGAAAGAGTATAATAAAAAATTCCTGAAAAATAATAGATTAAAAATACAACACACTCAAATCTCTGAGACACAACAAGAGCAGTACTCAGAGGAAAGTTCATAGCAATAAGTACACATATCAAAAAGAGGGAAAAAATAATAAACATCTTAACACATAAACTACAATTAGAATTAGGGCAAGAACAAAAAAATCCTCAGACTCTAGAAGAAAAGAAATAATGAAGATTAAAGCATAAGTGACTCAGAAAATTAAAATGCTATAGAAAAAAATCACCAACACAAGAAGTTTGTTATTTGAAAGGATTGACAAAATTGATGTAAATCCTTGGCAAACACAACAAAGGAAAGGAAGGAGAAAGTCTAGAAGACATTGATAAATTTCTTGAAACACATCACCTACATAAATTAACACAGACCGATGCAGAAAAGGTCAGCAGACCTATAACATAAGAAGAAATGCTTCTGGTCATTAAAAAAACTCCCAAGGTAAATAAGTCCAGAGCCAGATTGTTTTACTTGCAAATTCTAACAGGCATTTAGAAAAGAGTTAAAATGACTCCTACATGAACTATTTCAGAATATAGGAAAGGTTAATATACCACCAAAATCATTTTATGAAGCAAATCTAATCCTGATCCATAACTCACAGAAAGACAGCACCAAAATAAAAATTGTAGACAAATATCTCTGATAAATATAGACAACAAAAATTTCAACAAAAATCTAGCCAATAGAATTCAACAAAACATCAAAAGGTACATTATTATCAAGTGGAATTCATACTAGATATGCAAGGATGGGTCAATATTAGAATAACAATCAATATAATCCACCAAAAAATTTAAATAGAGGAAAAGATTCATATGATTTTATAAACAAATGCAGAAAGAATCATCATCTATTATTGATAAAATCACTTAATAAAATAAAGGGAAATTACTCAACATAATAAAGGCCATATATGTAAAACCAATGCCTAGCATTCTACTGAATGGAAAGAAATTGAATCATTTCAATGAGAACCTGACAGGTTGCCCTTTGTCACCATTCTTATTTTACTCCTCAATATCTTGGACAGGTCTATAAGACATCAAAAAATATTAAAGGAGTCTACATTGGCACAGAAAAAAACAAAACTCTCTTTCATTGAAGTTGGTATAATCTTAAATGCAGAAAGTGACAAAGAGTTACTTTTTTAATTGCTGTAACGAATTGAAAAGTTTGTAATGTAACAGGCTATAATACCAACATACAGAAATCACTTGGTTTCGTGTTTATTAAAGATAACACTGAAAAACATTAAAAGAACAATACAGGTTATAATAGGTACCCCAAAGAGAAAGTATCTGGTAATAAATTTTATCAGATAAACAAAATACTTATGCAAAGAAAATTTCAAAATACTTCGAGAAATCAAGAGATATACACAACTGCAAGAAAGCTTCATGCTTATGGATAGGAAGATTTAATAAAGTGATAATGTCCATGTTACCTAAAACGCTCTGTAAATTCAATGCAATTCTGATCCAAATCCCAGCATGATTCTTCCAAAAAAGGGAAAAACTAATTGCCAAACTTATATGGAGAGAAAATAGGCCCTGAATTAAAAAATTACTATTAAGATATAAAAACTATCTAGGAGGTTCTTTACTCCCTGATTTCAAAACCTGTTATACAGCCAAATTAATCAAAATAGCTTGCTATTATACCAAGATAGACATATAGATCAATGGATTAGAACAGAGAACCCAGGAATACTACCAAGCACCTTCAGGGATCTCATTTTTTATAAAGGGCTAAAACATTACATGGGAAATAATGGTTCAGGGGTGGAAAAATGATCTCTCCTTGCAAAAGCATGAAACAGTACTCATACCTCATACTATATACAAAACAAACTCAAGATGGTTTAAAGACTTAAACTTAAACCTTAAAACCATAAAGATCATCAATGAAATGTCATAGGGACAAACTTAAGGGTCCGAATACAAGGCATAAATGCACTACCAAAAATATCCACATTACAGAAGACAAAATAGGGAACTGGGACCTTCTAAAGATACATTTATGTACATCATGGTACTTCATCAAAGGAGTAAAAAGGAGAACATGTAGATTAGGCAAAACATTTGGCTATAGTATATCAGATAAAGGAGTAATGTTAAAAATCTATAGAAAACTACAACACACTAACCAGAAAAAGAAAATAAACCAACCAAAACTGGCACAAGATATGAATATACAATTCACTAAAGATGATATGCAGGCAGTGAACAATTATATGAAGAAATGTTTGCATTTACTAGGCATAAAAGAAATATAAATTAAAAACCAATGATATACCACCTCACAGTGGCACTCTTAGCACAATTTTTTTTAAAAAACCCAAAAGCCATAAAATAACAAATGTTGGAGATGATGAAGAGAGATAGGGACACTCACACATTATTGGTGGGATGGCAAAATTGTACAAATGGAAAAAAGTATGAAAATTCCTTAAGTAAATGCAAATGCCTTATGATCCTGCAATCTTTTACTTGGTATAAATCCCAATGAAATAAAGAGCCCAGCTATATTTATTTCAGCAATTTCTATAATAGCAAAAATATGGTAACAACCAAAAACTGGTGTTTAGAGAACTTGTATATACACACAATGGAATATTATGCAAATCCTTCAAAAACAATGACAAATCTATCAAACACCTCATGACATGGGCAAACTCAGAGGACATTATGTTTAGCAAAGTTAGTGAATCTCATGAAGATAAACATCATTTTATTTTTCCATTATTATAAGAAAAAAATACAAATGTTTTTCACACCAAATGCCAAGATATTAAAGACTACAATGAATGATGAATGAGGCACTGGGAAGAGAATAGGGAAGAGACAGGAAGGTGAGGAGGGAAAGAGGTTGGAAAGAGCAGGAGGGTGGAAGAACCCCACATATACAGGAGCCTTAATTAAGAAAAATTTTTGACATAATAACTGCCACAGTGGTCTCAATCATACCAATAATCATGAAGACAGTGTGGACCAGGCAATGATCTGTTCTTTTATGCAAAAGGTCTCCATGAGATGGAGCCAGTTTGGTGTCAACTAACAACAAACATCAAGTACGACAGGTGAAAAATACAAATAGATGATCTGATCCAAGATGCAGCAACATAAAAGAGCTTATACTCACTAGATCATGGGCCCTCCTTCAGGAGGACAGGCTGCAACAATGGGCCCCTTGGGGGTGTAGTGGTTCTGCACTGGGACAGGATCCCCCTGCGAAACCACCAGCAGCTGTGCAGGAGAAAGACTGGACTTTCTATGCTGGTAAACAGTTACAGCCTCGGAAAGCCACAGGGAGTCTCTAAGGGTCAGCATTGACTTCAGGACAGCACAAATGTGTTTGTTTGTTGTGATTTCACAGTAGGGTCCCTAACATTAATGAACTATTCTAAAAACCATGAATATTTAAAGACTTCGTAGTTTCTGCTTTTATCCCTTCGATCAAATGAAACTGACAAGCAACGTCTTAAAATGTCAAATTTTCAGTTGCTAGAATTAAAGAACTATGCTTTAATATTAAGGTTCTTCAATGGTGTTTCAGGTAAGATTTTAGATATTGGATAGCATGTTGCTGAGTCTATGGTCACCTGGGTCTTTACAGGCGCTCATAAAGAGCCACATGGAGATTTACGAGAGTCTTTCTAAGTAGTATACAGGATTTCAGCTTTACCTGTTTAAAGGAGATTTGTTTTAGGAGCAAAAGGGTAGCTCCATTTCTAGAGATGATTAGTTTAAGAGCTCTTTATAATAACTAGGCTCCTACCATTGTCTTCTTAGTTTCCTGAATTCTTTGTGAGGGGCATTACTTATACTATACTTCAGAAAGACACGAAAGATTGATTTTGTTCAATTGTTACTAGTGGACTGCTGCGTTCCAGCCAATTCATTCCTAGATCAGAATAAGAGATCATATATTATATATCTTTAATTGACCTTTTTAAGAATGGGAGGGTTTAGCATTCTTACAAAGATGGTTGAAATTTCTTTTCAACTTCATTTCATATACTCTCATTGACTGAGATAACTTTGCTCATTTGTTTTCAGAAAAGTAAGCCTGACACTTGTCATACCAACAATATATCAGCTGTGAAGATTGAAGTTTATATACAATGACAAAAACAAAATAAAAACCTACCAGTGCTAGGCACTGTTCGAGGGGATTGCTTTTAGGAGATATGGCAAAATGAAAAACCACTGCCCTCGAAGCCAACAATGTGTGGGAGGTTGAGGTTAAATCAATTCCAGGTGCTTGGCTATAGAACAGCGTTCTTGAAACATCTTGTTCAGTATCTTGCATTTTTTAAATAAACCAAAAAAATATGGCTAGTAATTAATATAAAAATGAACGGGTATTTAGAACTCATGCCAAATAAGTGGATTTTGGATTTCTATCCATTTAACTCTAAATAAATAGCATAAAATAAAACTTATGTATTTACATGAGATTAGTAATTAGAACTAACTACATTATTCATTCCAACAAATTCTCATAATAGAATGGCAAATATGTTCCCAATAGTCAAATTTTATTTTCTCAGTTACAAGTGGGAAAATATGAAATAAATTAAATCTCAAGTCCATCTTCTTCTGTTTCCTATTGTTTTATTAAAGAATTAGCTATGATCCAGGGCCATATCTATAACATATTACTTTTCTACTTGCATTATATTTCATAATGGTTTAGATTTTAGTTAAAATAAAACTAACATGAGAATGTAAATCAGACAAAATAACACAACATATTATAGTATTGTTAAAATTAGAGAAAATGTGAATTACTTAGGTGTAGATAATAAGTTAATACTTATCTCCCTATATTAATTATTACAAACTAAAAAAAACCCACAAAAACTCATTTAACCCTCAGGAATAATTAATTGAGTTTTCTTATACTTAATTGAGAACATTCCAAATCACCTTTTGCACATTTAAGTGACTTAGAAATCTTATGTTTTTCTTAATATTAGCAATAAGATATAAAAGAAAATGTTACAGTAAAATAAATAGCAGTGAAGTGTTCTCAAAGTACTCCATAATTCCTACGAGCATTAAAGTCCTTATTATTAAGATGACTTCATCTTATACATGAATTCAAATTTATCTTATAAAATCTTAATTCTGGAAAGAGTAAGATATTCTGATGCTCAACACCTGTGTATGTTTGATTCATAGGGAATGTTACTCTGTATGAGTAAAGGCAAAAACTGGATTTTCCAAAAAGAGGGTGGCCAAATTTTCCTATGTTAGACTTGTCTTTCCTGAAATTGTAGCTAGTCTTTTATTTCAAGTTGTCAATCTCCTAGAAGCAAACCAAAAAAAGAGGAAGAAAAAAAGAAGAAGAATTGATATCAGGTTATACAAATAAAGTGCCCTTATGCTACAAAACTTCAGATTTCAAATGATCACGTATCAATGTCTTTTTTTTCTCTTTTAATCATTTTATTAGGGGCTCATACAACTCTTATCACAATCCATACATACATACATCAATTGTGTAAAGCATATTTGCACATTCATTGCCCTCATCATTCTCTCTTTTTCAAAAAAAATTTTTAATCGTTTTACAAGGAGCTCATACAACTCATCACAATCCATACATACAGCAATTGTGGAAAGCACATTTGCACATTCATTGCCCTCACCATTCTCAAAACATTTGCTCTCCACTTAAGCCCCTGGCATCAGGTCTCCATTTTTTTCCCTTCCCTCCCCGCTCCCCCCTCTCTCATGATCCCTTGATAATTTAAAAATTATTATTTTGTCATATCTTGCCCTCTCCGACGTCTCCCTTCACCCCCTTTTCTGTTGTCCATCCCTCAGGTAGGAGGTCACATGTAGATCCTTATAATCGGTTCCCTCTTTCCAACCCACTCTCACTCTACCTTCCCAGTATCACCACTCACACCGTTGGTCCTGGAGGGATCATCCGCCCTGGATTACCTGTGTTTCCAGTTCCTATCTGTACCAGTGTACATCTCTGGTCTAGCCAGACTTTCAAGGTAGAATTTGGATCATGATAGTGGGGCGGGGGTTGGGGGGTTGGAAGGCATTTAGGAACTAGAAGAAAGTTGTATTTTTCATCATTGCTACATTGCACCTTGACTGGCTGGTCTCCTCCCCTAGACCAGTGGTCGACAAATATGGGCTTTGGGTCTCCACTCTGCACTCCCTCCCCTCATTCACTATGGTATGATTTTTTTTGTTGTTGTTCTGATGATGCCTTATCCCTGATCCCTTTGACACCTTGTGATCACACAGACTGGTGTGCTTCTTCCATGTGGGATTTTTTGCTTTTGAGCTAGATGGCCGCTGGTTTACCTTCAAGGCTTTAAGACCCCAGATGCTATTCCTTTTGATAGCCGGGCACCATCAGCTTTCTTCACCACATTTGCTCATGCACCCATTTGTCTTCAGCAATCATATCATGGAAATGATCAAACAATGATATGATGTTTTTGTGCTTTGATGCCTGATAACTGATTCCTTTGGCATGTTGTGATCACACAGGCTGGTGTGCTTCTTTCATGTGGGCTTTGTTGCTTCTGAGCTAGATGGCTGCTTGTTGACCTTCAAGCTTTTAATACCCCAGACACTATATCTTTTGATACCTGGGCACTATGAACTGTCTTTAGCACATTTGCTTATGCACTCGCTTTGTCTTCAGTGGTTGTGTCGGGAAGGTGAGCATCATAGAATGTCAATTTAATAGAAGAAAGTATTCTTGCATTGAGGGAGTACTTGAGTGGAGGACCAATATCCTTCCGTCACCTTAATACTAAACCTGTCAATATAGACACATAAGTCTATTTCCCCATAGTCATATAAAAATATATTTGTATATGTACATGTCTTCATCTAGACCTTTATACATTCTCTTTGCCTCCCAAATCTTTCCTCTGTTTCCCTTGACTTTCCTCCTGTCCCACAATCATGCTCAGTCCCCACCTGGGTTTCAGCAATTCCTCTTGGTTACATTACCCTTGATCATGCCTTACCAGGCCTCCCACACCCACCTCACCACCAATTTGCACCACTTTTTGCTCCCTTGGCCCTGGGTTGGTTAACACCTCTTCCTTTCACCCCACCTCCCCCTATCCCATGTCCCTCCTGCCCCTGGAACTGTTGGTCCCATTGTTTTCTCCGCCAGATTGTTAATCTAGCCTATTTTATTTAGATAGACCTGCGGAGATAATATAGCCAGGCACCCTCAATCTTCTTCACCACATTTGCTTATGCACTCATTTTATCTTCAGCGATCCTGTGGGGAAGGTGAGCATCACAGAATGCCGTATTATTAGAACAAAGTGTTCTCGTGTTGAGGGAGTACTTGAGTTGAGGCCCAATGTACATCTGCCCCCTTAATACTTAACATATAGCTATGAGTACATAATTCTATTCCCCTCTTGTTATATATAAATATATCTACATATGTACATGCCTGCATTTAGACCTCTGTAAATGTCCCTAGCCTACTGGTTCTTTCCTCTATTTCCTTCTAGTTTGCTCTTGTCCTACCATCTTGTTTGGCCTTCATTCAGGTTTAGTAATGCATGGCCGCTACATTGCCCTTGATTAAACCCCACTAGGCACACTGCACCCTTCTCTCCATTGATTTTAGTTTAGTTTACTTGTTGTTCCTTTGTCCCCCCTTCTTTTCTTCCACCTCCCCTGCTCCTGTATTCCCCCAGAACCATAGGTCCTATTCTTTCCATCTCCGAATTGTTTATCCCACCTATCTTATCTAGATAGACATGCAGAGACATTAATAAGTGCAAAACCAAGGCAAAGCCAAACAAAATAACAAAGGAAGTCAAGACCAACAAAACAATAACAAAAGTTATATCAACAAGAAAAAAAAGCTACTGACAAAAATGGAACAGTCTATAAATAATGTAAGGTCTGTTTGGTGGCCTTTATGAGTGTTTTCTAGTTGAGTCCGATAGGGTGCCATGCTGTCTCCAAAGTCTATTACTGGTATTCCATGGAGATTTCATCACTTGCCCCCCTTGCTGCTCTGTTTCATGCCCTTATTGTTTTACCCCAGTGGGATGGGGTCATATTGTGCACAATTCCCACACTGATTTTCCAGTTTTGACCCCTGTAGTGCTATGGGCCAGTGAGGGACATCATGTCTTGTGGTTGGGCTAGCCCTATCATCCTCTCTGTGCATTGTCTGCTCTGAGCAGGAATATCATCCTCGTGGCTTGGTGGGTCAGGATTCTGACATCTCTTAACCGTGATATTTTTCTATCCTTGGATGAAAGAGTTTCAGTATACAGGACACACTTCACTTCTGGCTGAACTTTCTTTTTTTGTTTTAACATATTATTAGGGACTCATACAACTCTTATCACAATCCATACATATACATACATCAATTGCATAAAGCACATCTGTACATTCTTTGCCCTCATCATTTTCAAAGCATTTTCTCTCCATTTAAGCCCTTTGCATTTGGTCCTCTTTTTTTTCCCCCTCCCTCCCCATTCCCCCCTCCCTCATGAGCCCTTGATTATTATTTTGTCATATCTTGCCCTATCCGGCGTCTCGCTTCACCCCCTTTTCTGTTGTCCATCCCCCAGGGAGGAGGTCATATGTAGATCCTTGTAATCAGTTCCCCCTTTCCAACCCACTCACCCTCTACCCTCGCAGTATCGCCCCTCACACCCCTGGTCCTGAAGGTATCATCCACACTGGATTCCCTATGCCTCCAGCTCCTTTCTGCAAAAGTGTACAACCTCTATTCTATCCAGGCTTAGAAGGTAGAATTCGGATCATGGTAGTGGGGGGAGGGGGGAGAAGCATTTAGGAACTGGAGGAAAGCTGTATTCTTCATCGGTGCTACATCACACCCTGACTGACTCATCTCCTCCTCTAGATCCCTCTGGGAGGGGATCTCCAGTGACCAACAAATGGGCCTTGGGTCTCCACTCTGCACTTCCCCCTTCATTCACTATGGTAAGACTTTTTTGTTGTTGATGATGCCTTATACCTGATCCCTTCAATACCTCGTGGTCGCACTGGCTGGTGTGCTTTTCCAAGTGGGCTTTGTTGCTTCTGAGCTACATGGCCGCTTGTTCACCTTCAAGCCTTTAAGACTCCAGACACTATCTCTTTTGATAGCCAGGCACCATCAGCTTTCTTCACCACATTTTCTTCTGCACTCGCTTGTCCTCAGTGATCTTTTCATGGAGGTGTGCACCCAATGATGTGATTTTTCGGTCTTTGATGCCTGATAACTGATCCCTTCAGAACCACGTCATCCCACAGGCTGATGTCCTCTTCCATGTGGGCTTTGTTGCTTCTGAGATTGAGGGCCGCTTGTTTATCTTCAAGCTTTTAAGACCCCAGATGCTATCTCTTTTGCTAGCCGGGCACCATCAGCTTTCTTCACATTTACTTGTTCACCCGCTTTGGCTTCAGCAGTTGTGTCAGGAGGGTGAGCATCATAGAATTCCAACTTAATAGAATAAAGTATTCATGCATTGAGGGAGTGCTTGAGTAGAGGCCCAAGGTCCTTCCACCACATTAATAATAAACCTATAAATATAGGCACATAGATCTATTTCCCCATCCATACATATATATTTGCATGTACATGTCTTTGTCTAGACCTCTATAAATGCCCTTTGCCTCCTAGCTTATTCCTCTATTTCCCTTGACTTTCCTTCTGCCCCACTATCGTGCTCCATCCCCACCTGGGTTACAGCTATTTTCTTGAAGGTAATAAGATTCCCCTTCTGCTTCTGACATATATTATAATCAGCAAGTAGCAAAATTAACCACTGGCTACACTATCACAACCAGGATGGTTAAAAAGCATTCACAACTAAATCATATAATACTATTGAAAGTTTTTACCCAAACCCATCAGGAAAAGAGTTATTTAGTGGGAATTACTAGTAGAGTGATATCAAGTAATTCATTGTACCACTTTATCCTTAACTTACAGGTCATTGTATCATAGGTGTAATACTTATGAGAATGGATATTCTCCTGTCTATCATAAGGTGGATCTTCTATGTTACCCTTGCTTCTCCACATTGGGCTATATAATGGGTGTCGAGTTTCCGTTATTTATTTCTTATCAAGGCTAGGTGCTTTAATAGGGAGAAAATGTACAAGTTGATTACCCACCCCCCCCACTCTCAGTGTCTTTCTTAAATCTCATACTATTAATTCTAAATTAACAGACATTTTAATATTTATTTTGCATTTGAATTACCCCCATATCCACATTCCCAGCTCAAATTCAGGTTTTTTCTCTATTTACACATATTTTAAATCTTTTTTTTATGTCTGAGAAGACAGAAGTTAAAAGATTAAGCATATCATTTTGCCTTTCTAAAAAATATTCCTTTTGATAATTTACCTGGCTAGTACTTCAGTTTTATTTTATAACTGGGGTCCTTTCTATTTCAACTTCTCCCTAGAACTACTCTGTCTTTGAATTGCACCTGACTTGTTACTGGCAGACAATTTCATAAAACTTCCTGATGAAAACTACTTTCTGATCTGATCATTTCTTTAGATGCCCTAAAAATTTGTTCCTTCTGCCAGTAGAAACACATTCTTTCTCTGACTCGCTCTCTAGTTGAGTATAGTTTAACAAGTAATTATTGAGCACCAAATACATTCCACTGAACCATACAAAAGCCCTGCTGCTGTTCAATTAGTTCTACAGGACAGAGTAGAACTGCCTCAAACTGCTTCCAAGGCTATTTTTCTTTTTTAATTAAAAAAATATACATGGCCTTGAGATTTCTACTGGGAATTAATACAGATATCATAACATGCCATAGTTTCATAGTTAAATCACATCAAGCAGAATTATACAATTGCTTCCACAATCAATTTCAAAACATTCGTTTCCTTCTTGAACTCCTTAACATTAGCTCCCTTTTACCTCCACCTCCCCTCCGCCACTACCACCAGCACATTCCCAAGAACCCCTTATTCTAATTCCTGTCCCTGTAAGTTCATCAGTCCTGGGTTTCATATAGAAGAACAGAAAAACATATAACAAAAATTCAGGAGGGAGACCTCCAATGACATAACACATCTGAGATACACCTCCATGTGAACAAACAAACACCAACAAAATGCAGACAATGTTGAAAATCAGGTCAAGAAGGCCATGCATCTTTATTGCCACATCTTTTCCTACCGTTTGGCTATTGAGTTCAAATGACCAGCCCCTCATGTTATCAACCCAGCACGTAATGACGGTGCTTCCAGGTGACTGTACTAGAAGCCATAAGCAGTGAAGGTATAGACAGAAAAAGAGATAATGTTTAGCAAGTGGTAAAAACCGATAAATCTTGTTGAGTTAGTGCACTAAGTCCATGGAATTACAGACTTTTGACTCCAAGCAGCTCCTATTTGTCCTTTAGTGTTATATAAGTTTGCCCTCACTTTGAACCATTTGAATTAACCCTGACTCAAAACAAAATTTTAATTGCAATCACTTTATCTTTCTGCACCATCAACTTTTACATCATTTAAAAGGCTTCAAGCCTTTTTTTACACCCAAGTAATGTTAAAATGAAAACAAAAACATATGCCCCTGTTCTCATTTCCCTACAAATTGGACATAACAACATGCTTAGGAATGGAAGCCATTTATAACACCAGCACACCCTGTATTAAGTCAGATGAAATTTACAGTGAAGAGTCCAAAAGTCTGGATTCAAATTGCGACTTGAAATTCATTTCTTTCACAGTTTTTATTCATCTCTTTGTCTCTTAAGCTATTCTATTAATATTTCTCTTTTCCAGATTTTGTCAAAACTGCGTGAGTTTATGCGGAGTTAATCTTTTTACTATAAACCTTTAACTATAAAATGGTACTTGTGATATGATAGTCTACCTTTTGAATTAATGTGGCTATGTTAGTACTCAAACATTATCAAGGTTTGAATAAAGATGAACAGGGATACACGTGTATGTGAACAAGTTGAACATATTGCTCATTGCAAAAAAGAAGGATGTTCACTACTGGGGCCCAGGAATGTTTTCATAAAAGTGTTCTAGATGGAATTATTTCAGGCTTCAAGTTTGTATTAGGTAACTTGGGGGCAAGTTCAAGAACATTAAGCTTTGTTCTTCATTAGCAGCAGTCAGAAAGTAAGAGTTATTCTTTGATTGGATATTTTAGGCTAGATTATAGAGGAGTAAAAGCAGTGATGTATCTATTAACAAACTAACAAATAAAATATATATACACATATAAAAATATTATAGACACATATTTCAAGGTATTTATTTCAGGGAAATCACTCATGAAAATGCAGAGACTGCCAAGTCCCAAATCCATAGGCCAGGTGGCATGTGTCTGGGTCATGGGCTGTAAGAACTGACAAATCCAAAATCTGCAGTGCAGGTGACTGACTGCAGGCTTCTCCCAAGAGCTAGAAGTCAGAAATCACAAGACAATTGAGGGATCGAGAGAGAAGGGACATTTGCTGTCACATCCACTAATGGTTGGAAATAGGCCACCCTCCCATGAAACATCCCTTCCATTTGATTGGTTCCTCACATCATATGATGAGATGGATGATGATTATATTGTGTCTGTCAGAGCAGTGAGAATTGCAACCTAGTCAAGTTGACACATAACAATAACTATCACGCTGGGTATTCTAATAAATCTTATGGAGGAGGAATGATTATATTTGAAAAAGGGTTTTTTTTAAAGCAGCACTCACTCATTTATCAGGATATGTAGATGTTGGTCATTTTTCTGATTTAGATAATGCTCATGAATGTGCCTGTGTTGAGCTGTTATTATAAGTGCTCCTGCTATTATCTTGATCCATTACAAAGGGAATTTGTCTGATGTAATTTCCTGTTCCATTGCAGAGATGTCAAGGCATAGCTGGGCCAGCCCTGAGCAGCACCAAGTGTTGGGTATTCAGTGCCAGTTTCCAGATGTCAGGGTCTGTTCTTCTTGAGGCTGTGTACAAATCTAGAAGTGTGTGCCAAAACCTGATTCTTTAAAACTTCATAAATTGAATTCTCAATATATTTTCATTTAAAAATTCAATTCTTTCCATATATATATATATATATATATATATATATATATATATATCTCCAACCAACTCTATATTTTTATATGGGTCTTACTTATCCTTTTATTTGTTTAGCATTAATGTTGGAGTTCTATAATGCTAAACAAATATATATTGAGCTGATGAGTACATATGGTATAAAAATATAACTAAGTGTAGAAAAATTAAATATGAATAATTGTACTCTAAAGAGGAGAAAATCCAAAATTTTATTAAGGTGAAAAGAAAAGATATACAGATGTTTTTCTGAGCTATACTTTCGATTGTTTTAAACTGTCCTGGTGTCAAAAGAAAAAAATTTATTTGTAGGGCAAAGAAGAAATAATCATTTCTTCCAAAACATATTTATTCCACTATGTAACACTGAATGATATTGCTTAGACATACCAGCAAATCGTCTTCATTCTCAACTCTACTTGAATTTTGCACGGAACTATCTATGCCAAATGGTCATTTTTCTCACATTTATTACGTTAACAGGATAAATGCCAACATTTGTCAACATCTTGTAAATGATGAGTCTTAATGAGGCAAGCCACTGTTCCGCTCCTCTGAGGACTGTCTTAGCAGGATAAGCAAAATATCAGGTTAGAGTAAGTGGGAGGGAGTCCCGGAGAGCAAACCTTTTCTATGAATGTATATTCCTTGAGGTTTTGCATAGAGAGGGTTCTAGGATTCAGGCCAATTTGGCCTAAACCCTTATACAACATTTTAATTATATTTTTAACAAATCCTGCAAAATGAGGTTCACATGTTGATTCAGCCAAATAAAGCAGTACCTAAAAGCTGAGCAGAATGCAAAAGAGAGGGAATAATTTAGAGGCAATGCCCAAACCCAATGAGTACAAATGGTTTAGTTGCTGTTGTTTCTTTTTAATTTTTTATACCAAAGCATGTATCCCCTCACACTGAGGTGGGTTTGAAAAAGCGGTACGGGAGACATTCTTACTCTAGAATAAATGAACCATTGAGTTTTTATCTAACACATTTATGTTCAGTTTAGGAGTAGGAAATGTGATATTTATACAAACATAGTTTATAACATGAAGATGTCAAAACAAGACACAAGTAAAGTAGAATGCTTGGACACACACACACACACACACACACACACCCGCCAATGTGCTCTGTGGCTAGTTGGCAAATCAATATATGTGTATATGAATATGATCAATCCTGTATGATTGGAGATCCAAATATCTGATCTCTGAGTGTCAACCCTAGCTCCACTGGAACATATGAACTAAATATTATTATCTTCCGTTGCTATTGAGTTGGCTCTGACTCATAGTGACCTCAAGTACAACAGAACCAAATGTTACCTGGCCTTATATCACTCTCACAATTATAGATGTGTTCAAGGTCATTGTTATAACCACTGTTTATTTTGAGCCCTTTCCAATTCAGGAAGCTTGACTTTTAGCACTATATTTGACACTATCCTGCTATGAAACAGAGACTTGTTACTGGATGCTTTTTGGAGGTAGATTGCCTGGTCTCTCTTAATCGATCATAATCTGAAAGCACCGCTGAGATGTTCCCATTATGGATGATCCTGATGGTATTTATAATATAGATGACGTGGTTTTGAGAATTGTATCAACATGTAAACTATCAGAGCAGAACCAAGGGACAGACTTTGTTGGAGGAAGAAGAAAATATACTTGGAAAAATAATTTTATTTTCTTAAATAACAATCCTGTTTCATGGATATAATGATACCTACTATCCAAGTTTTTTGCAATAATTAAATGTGACCATAGATCTACAATAGTCTTTGACAAAAGACAATTATTGTAACTATTATATCTGTAATTCCAGTGAAAAATGTTAATCTAGTGAGTGGTAGGCTACCAATGGATACTCACAGGGAAGGGAATGGATTTTAGAACTCCCCTATTACCACAACAAATAACTGTTCTTAAGCAAAGAACCTAAAATCACCAATAGGACAGAGGGACAATCAAAACAGTCAAGTACAACCTAATTTTATATGACCCTCATTATGTGCTAGCCACTGTTTGAACTATCTGTTGATATACTGATTTATTTCATCCTCAGTATAATCTTATGAAATAGGTAGTATATGCTTGTCTTCATTCTAGAGACGAGGAAATGTCATACATTAAGAAGAAAATAGCTTTCTCAGATGACACATTTAGTAAATGGTAGCCAACAACAATAACTAAACAATTAACCAACCATTGAGTCTATTCTGATTCATGAAACCCATACGTTGCAGTGTAGAATGATGCTCTGGCAAGTTTTCAGTGTCTCTGATTTTTCAGAAGTAGGTCACCAGGCCATGAAACCACTCTGGGTAGTTTCAAACTGACAACTTTCAGTAATGGCCAGATTCTTAACTATTTGTAGCACCTGAGGACTAAACAGTGAATCATAATCCCTTTAAAATGTTTTCCCCATGAGTCTATTCCTACTCATAATAATCCTAGAAGGCAGAGAAGAACTACTCGATAGGGTTACAAGAGTCCAACTATGCCACAGGGTTTCCAGGCTGTCATCTTTACAGAGGCAGATTGCCCCGTCGTTTTCCTGTGAGGTAACTGATGTGTTTAAAATGCAGACCTTGTAGTTGGCAGCAGAACACGTACTCCCTGTACTGCCAGGGCTCCTCTATAATATTGGTAGAGCCAATTGGTAGAGCCAATAATATTGGCAAAGGCAATTAAATTAGAGCAAATTTATATACTTAGATTAACTTCAGGGCCTGGGCCCCTAACCCCTAAACTATCGGTCTAATATTCAAAATCCATAGTCTAAGATCTTGTGCTACAATCCGCTAATCCATTTGCCAGTTATATGTTGAGAAAGAACCATTACACCTAGATGCTATAATGGTAGTAACTTCTTATATTAAATGATATCACTTTTAAATATTATACATTAGGTACTAATAATGGAGGACTAGATGAATTGTAGGAAAATGTCAACTATGCAGAAAGCAAAAGTCCACTAAGAAAACTTGAGAGGAAGAAAGAACACAATGAATGTCAAAATAGACTATGAAGCTTGCTTTTGAATGAAAAGCAGTTAACATCAATTAAAGAAAAAATGAAGTAAAATAACTAAACAGAAAGTTTCACAGGGCAACTCCAGAACACAAAGAAATTTTATAATAAGATATGCAAGTTTCTGGAGTTAGAAAATGAAAAAAATCAAGCTGAGTTTTGATATTAATGGTTTCCATGGGCAAAATATCGAACAATATCAAAAACATCTAATGAAGATGAGAGGAATACACAGAATTCTCTTATAAAAAAGAGCTGGTTAATGTTCAGTCATATCAGAAAGTTGAATAATGATCAAGAGATAATGATATTGAAGGGAGAAGTCCTAGCAACAGCGAAGTTACTGGCACAAAAGCATGGCTCCAAGAGTTGATGGACTTGCATTTGAGACTTTCAATAAATGGGTGCAATGCTGGAAATGCTCACTTGTCTTTGCTAAGAAATTTGGAATTCAGTTCCCTTGTCGATTTACTAGAAGAGAACTATATGCGTACTCATTCCAAAGAAAGATGATCCAACAAAATGTAAGGATTACAATGCAATATCCTTAATATCACACACAAGGAAAATTTTGATGAAGATAATTCCAAAGTGATTGCAGCAATAAAACAATAGCAAAGCACCAAAAATGCAAGCCAAAATCAGAAGAAGATATGCAACAAGTGATATAATTGCTGAAGTCTTATGGATCTTGGCTGAAAGTAAAGAATACAAGAAAAAATATTTACCTGTGTTTTAATGACTGCAAAGTCATTTGCCTGTGGGGAATCACTCCAAATGATGTGCAATATTGCCCCCAAAATGGGAAATTCAAATGAGGACTCTATACATAGACTAAGAGACAGTCATTATTGAATAGAATAAGGGGGCAGTACATGGTTTAAAGTTCAGAAATGCTTGTGTCGAGGTTGTATCTTTTATCATATTTATTCAATTTGTAGTTGAAAATGTGATCCAAGAAACTGGACTTTAAGAAGTGCAGGGTATTAGGAATGGAGGAAGACTCATTAACAACTTATCATATGCACATACAACACAACTTTGCTTGCTGAAAGGGGACCTGACTCACTGAAGAAGATCACGGAGTGCTGCCTTCAGTATGAATTACACGTCAACATAAAACAAAAATCCTCAAAAATGTACCAAAAGACAACACCAGAGTAAACAGGGCAAAGATTAAATATGGAAAGCAGTGGTTCCCAACCTTCCTAATGCTGAAACACTTTAAAGCAATTCTTTATGTTGTGGTGACCCCCCAACCATAAAATTATTCTTGTTGCTACTTCATAAGTGCAGTTTTGCTACTGTGATGAATCGGGCGACCCCCGTGAAAGGGTTATTCAAGCCCCAAATGGGTCATGACCCACAGGTTGAGAACCGCTGATGTAAAGGTTTTTACTTAAGTCTATAACCAATGACCATGGGAGCAGTGTGCCAAAACACTGCTTCAAATGGCCACCGTGTTAAAAAGCAAAGACGTCACTTGTCGATGGCTAAGGTACACCTGCCCCATCGTGTTATAAGTCACTACCTAGTCACGAAAGCTTGAAACGAAGAAAGAAGACTGAAGAATCATGGATACGTATGAATTACAGAGTTGGCAAAGAAGAGTGAACAAAAAAATGAACAAATCTGTTTTGAAAGGAGTGTGGTCACAATGCTCCTTCAAAGTACAGCTAGTGACTCTGTATCTCACAGACTCGGGGCATATGCATCGGCAGGAGAAAACAGCTCCTTGATAAGGGCGGCATGTTGAGAGAAGCAGGGTGTCGGCAGCAGAAGTGAAGATCCTCAACGAGGATTGACAGTGATGGCAGGACTAGGTTAAACCACAGCAATAATTGTGAGGAGGACACAGGATCCGGCAAAAACTCGTTCGGGTGTGCGTAGGAGTTGCCATGTTTCCAAACTGACGTGGTGATACCTAAGAACAACCTCCACACCTTTTTGGAGTACATTGCTAATGAATTAGATGGTAATTTAAGGTTGAGCCTTAAACAAACAAGACATCTTCAGCTGAGGCGGTTTCTGTCTGGAAGGGGCATTCTTGTCCATTCCTTTATTTAAAAAATTGAAAGCTAGGTGTGCAAATGCCAGATCTACGGATTGTTTTCTTTTGGTCAAGTAATCACTTTTAGTCAGTTCTTGCAAGTCATTTAGCTGAGAGACACTACTAATATGCTTATGTTATTGATAATGAAATGATATATGCTGATAGGATTTCTTCCATTGTACCTCTAAATGCTACTATGTGTGTGGAAACCCCATGGACTTCAAAGAGGGAATTGCATGCAAATCGGCTCCTGGTAAGTAGAGGTAGGGACAGGAGAAGGCTGGAAGCAGACTGACAAAAGGAAAGAAAATTTTGTGAAAAGCAGGTTGAGTAATAACCATCCTATGTAAATGAAGCAGAAGTGCATAGAAGCAAAACATTCTTAAGATGGGTCAAGGCTGCTTACTGCAGAGAATGGCATGTAACAATCAGATGGGACACATATGCTTGTTTTCTTTCACCAGCACCTGGTAACTTACATAGGATTGATGGACTTAGAAACATAAGAAGTTACTGAGATGGGGACTGAAAAGTTCAAATAAGAGGAGGTTAGAATATAGACAAATGCAGATTGTTTTCTGACTATATATATTTACAAGGCACATAATGGCTTTCCATTAATCAGTGTGTATAATATGGACAATATATATTTAAAAGGCCACTTCAAGGAAATAACACTATTTCATTAAAGATAAAATACTTAAAAAATCACCTTGAATACTATAACACGAAGCAAAGGATCACATAAGAATATTTGCTGGTTCCGGTGCCACCTCTCTGGTTATTGGCTGCTTTTCCCTGTCTGTATGCAGAAACACCAAAACTGATGCCCAAATCTAAGGGCAAGGAGGAACCTGCTCCGTGTTTGCAGCTCCATGTGGGGTGGTGTTAGCACAGTCGACAAGGCACCGAGTGTGCCTCACGCCACAATGATACCATTTAACTGAATGAAAAATACGTTCACATGCATATAATCCTCTTACGATACGAATGAATTTTTATTGATTTATCAGAAACGGTGGTACATACAAATGTTAACCTTTATTGGCATGTCATAAATATGACTTAATTTTTCATTTATAACTTAATTTTGCATATGGTGCCTTTTGCTATGAAGGAATGTTTCACTTTAACAAAATATATGAATAATTCTCTACATAAAATTTCTGTTATTGTATTTATGTTTTAGCATCCTTTATTCATTCTAAAATCAAATATTCATTTACTTATTTTTGTGAGTTTCAGACAGATGATTTTGATCTTATTGACTTCATACATTTTGGTGTTTTCTTCTTTTAGCTTTAATACTTTAACTCCAATTCCATCTCTTGTCATGGTTGCATAAACCAATAACAGTTAAAGTACACACTAAAAAATACACTTGCTTAACTCAGCAATGAAAGATGTTGACCATCATTTAAGACATCTTCAATTTATTTGATGTTCTTTAAACCCATACAAGTCCATCTGTATGTATCTGAATACAAACAGACTTATACATCATCTGTGTCTTTAAGTTTATTTTTTTAGCGAGGTTTTAACATTTGTAAGTAGTTTCTAAAAATATTAACCTATTTCCAAACCCAGAGAAATACTATAAGGTACTCATAGATGATACTTACTATATAGTATGCTATCACCAGTGTTTTTCACCAGGTATCTGTGGTTAACAAAAGCTTAATGTGTTCATTGTTGTTCATGTTCATAAATTTTGTGGATAGGTGGAGGGGTGTGTGAGTTCATGTGAGCTATGCTTTTCTTCTTTAATAACATAAATGCTAAACTCTTGTCAATCAAATGATATCACATAAAAATATTGCTTACTTCATCATTAACCCAAAACAGTGATCAGAATAGCCTGATAAACTAGTTTCACCCACCTTCCAGTAGCAAGTACTACTCAGGGGACAGACAAACGTTAATTCTGGTGAAGAGGAAATCAATATATACTAAGAGGTTGGCAAAAATCTTAGAGGCAGGGGAAGATAATGGGAGGTTTGCAAGTGTTAAAGACAACAGAGACAAATAGTATTTTACATGACCCTGCAATAGTGGTGATCTATGAGTACATGCTTGACTGGACAGGTGTGTGAATGAAAGGGACTGGAAGGATAGCCATGAATATATATAGGGTGGAAAGAGAATATGTGTATTTAGATTTATATCCATATCACTCATCTGTTAGTTTGCCATACTTGCTTGTACATGGCTGTGAGGGAGGGAATTATAGCACCAGCATTTTAAAAACCAGCAGAGTCATTTGTGTTAGGCTAGGAAACCTATAGAAATAAAACTAGTCATACATTTATAAGAAAAAAACTTTACATCAAGAAGTAACAATACCAAGAAAGCATCCCAGCCCAGTGCTACTCAAGCCCATGGATCCCATGGTAGCCAGAGCCTTCTGCAGACTCACATAGACAAAGGCTGATGATGCAGAAAGGTGAAGCAGATACGGGAAGAGTACAGGTCTGTGTGTACAGAGTGCATGGACCCTAGGTCGGTGAACACTTGTCTGGGTACAGAGGGCTCTCCAGGTCCATGGCCCACATAGGTTCCCCTCTGGAGGCAGATACAGAGTGTCTGTGCCAGTGAGGAGGAACATGGAGAGACAACATCATGATAAACAGAAAAATGATTGAAGTTGCCCATGACTTAATCTTGCTTCAATCCATAATCACTGTTCATGGAAGCAGCAGTCAACAAATCATATAATCTATTGCCCTGGGCAAATGGGTTGCACAAAACCTTGTTAAACTGTTGAAGAGTGAGAGTGTCACTGTGAAAAATAAAGTCTGCTTCATCAGACTGTGCTATTTTAAATTGCCTCACATGCATGTGAAAGTTGGCATCGAATAAGGGCAACCTCCGAAGAACTGTTACATTTGAATCATGGTGCTGGCGAAGAATATTGAAAGAACTGAGTTGGGGGCACCTAAAACAACCTATATGGATTTACCTTTTCTACAAACATAGCCATCAATAGGGTGGAGTAGATAGGGGAAATGTATGACCAAATAACTTAAAGGAATGTGTTGTTGGACCTGGAAACACAGGACCACGGTTTAAGGCAACCCCAAGATCAATGATCTCAACATATTTCCTGAAAACACTGTTCGACATCCTACTTTGGTGAGTAGTGACTGAGATCTTACATGCTTGTTAGCAGCCATCTAAGATGTAGCAGGTCTTCTCCTGTCCAGAGGATTGAATAATGAGGGGAGCCAAATGGAACCAGTTAGTTCAATGGATTACTAGATCATGCATAGGAGACGAATGGAGCAAGACGCTGTTCAGTTACCACGACCAGCTGCTCTGAAACGGATCATATTAGAGACCCCTGAGTAGAGTGGAAGGAAAATATGGAACAGAATTTGAAATCATAAGAGAGACCAGACATACTGATTCTATAGATACTGGTGAGCTGCCATGATGGTGGTCCTTAGTCAACCTTCTCTTCTGGAACAGAAATGCACCCCGTGTTAGCAGAAACAACCATTGAAGATCAAAATGGAAGCATTTATCCTAGGACAAATGTAGGGGGATAGGACATGAGGAAGAGAAAGGAAACAAAGGAATGCACGATGATGTATTGAGGGGATAGCAATGGATGAATTGAAACAAAATGCGTTTGAATTGGTGAGTGTCAAACTGATGTTCTACACTAGCAACCTTCACTGAATTCACAACTAAATTCACACTGAATTTACAAGCATATATTATGCATTGAAATAAGTACAGACTATTTTTCTTTAAAACGAGTGCAAGGGGAAAAAATGGGGAGTTAAAACAGCATTAGATTTTTTCGTATTTTAAAGTAAAAATGTTAAAAATTATTTATTTCTGCACAGAGGACTTTCTTAGTTGTGCAAAGAGTTAACACACTCTGTTTCGAATCTCAAGTTTGGATGGTTGTGTTCACCCCAAGGCATCTCAGAAGAAAAGTGAAAAATCAACCACTGAAATTCCTATGAAGACACAATTCTTCTTTAATACATCAGAGATCCCTCCCCAAAATTCAGAGTGGACTCCATGCCATTGATTTACTGGTACTTGACCTTGTCCTAGGTATAGTATGACAATTGTACTCCTGGAAGTATTCTTGTCTAACCAAAGCCATATGCGAAGACTTGTATTTTCAATTACACATTTCCCTGAACTAATAGGGGGCAATTACTACTTAACAGAATCATAGAGTTCTCTTAAAATTAAACATTATCAACCAAAAGATCTTCCCAGTCTCTTGCTATTCATAGGCAGAGTAAATCTGCAGTCTCCTTTGCACAATGCTTCCACCACAATGCTTACAGCTCTTTAGTGAAACAACATGATGTGTGTTTCCTCATTTCATTTTAAACATGTGACTCGTGCTTACGGAATTAGCAAGTCTCCGCTATTAGTTACCTGAGCTTCATTTAGTGCTATGGATGCTGAAGGTAAGCTGTTTCCAAAGGCTTTCTGAAGAAAGTCACTCTGCGAGTGAAGGGATGCCTGTGGCAGATGATGGGACAATGGCAGTTTCTGTCAGCAGGAGGTCCCTGGATAAAATTGTTCTCACATGAAGTAGCCATTGAAGAGAGCCTGTTGATATCATTGTCATTCAGACTGGGAGGAAGTACATGGGCTGACGATATTATCAGAAGAAAAAAAAAACAAAATTTTACTCATGTCTTTTCCATATATTTTGTTTCTCCTGAAAGTGAGCAATGTGCTCAGCGGTACCCCAGTGGGATTTCATCGTCGTGGGCCAATGTACACACAGATCAGTCTGTGGGAGAGAAGAAAAGGAGGATAGTTTCGTGGGAATGGTTATGACTGAGAGGGCCACCCAGGCGGTGATAGAGAAATAATGTGCAGATAGCCTGCTGGCATTACAGTGTTCGCTGAGCATCGCAGACTGCCTCACTCTCTACTCCCTCTGATTAAGATTTGTTTTTCAAGGAGTGACACAAGAAACCAAATTACTATATGAAGGAACTCAAAAAGTTTGTGGAAAAATGTAAACATCATGGATGTCCGCCCCACCCCCATGGTCTTTGTTTAGTCTCCTATTTATCCACTTCTTACTTTTCCTTTCCCCGTGAATAAAAGGATTTCTGAAAAATGAATTTAGACATGCTTATCATTTTTAAGTCTGCAGCTTGCAGGCAGGTGTTAGCAGTGTTCATCTTGTCAAGCTCCTATTCTGGACCTTGATCCAATATCTGAAAACATTTTTTTATATTGACACAAAAGAGATTCTGAGCCCACTGAAATGAACTCTTTTCATATAGGTAGAACAGGTTTCCACCCCCTTTTACTCTTCCTTTGAATATTTGAGATCTGAGAGATACACCTATCAACACCACACAGTCTGGTTTTTTCTTCCCCTGTTAGTCCTATTGGAGAACAGAGAGCAATCTTCAAAACAGTGTTAGAAACATCCAGACTTGCCTGCCAAATGTCTCACAAAAGCAAAGTCGTTTTACAGGATGGGTTGTCCTCAAGCATGGATGAGTGTCCTGCTTGACTCAATTGGAAAATTACAGAGTTTCCTGGACCCACACAAACAAGAAAATATTAGCTATAAAGGTGTTGAACAATCCAGATGATTGTAGGGTCTTATGTTGAAGAGAACACTGATGTACATTCTAATCAAGAGTACAGGGGGAGAGGATTCTAATTATTTTTGAAACGTTATTACTAGTCCACATAGGTATATTAATGTAGGGTCTTCTAGTGATTCTGGCTACATTCATGAGCATATGTATAAGGAGGAGTCATATCCAGCTCATTCATGAAAAAGAATCAATTATCAGAGCCTAAGAGGAAGCCTGTTCATGGTGGACACTCACATTTATAAGGAAATCGAAATGGGATATGAGAAGATATACTTAAGAGTAAGAAAGGGTCATATTGAGAACAAGTACTGGCAAAGAGGTGAGAGTGAAGAAGGTAGGCTGGTGTTCTAGCCCGTGTTTTGAGGCTATTTGTTCTTATAAAGATGTGCAGTCTGAGAACATCAATGAATTAATGAAATCTTGTTTCAAGTGCCCGCTCCACCACTTATTAGCTGTGTTACCCTAAGAAAGTTATTCAGACACGCAGGGACTTAGCTTACTTGTATTGAAAATGTAAGTAATATTACTTGCTTAATAAAACTCATTTCAAAGCACACCTGTGATAATGCATAGGAGATGCTGTTAATTACTTACTATGGCCCTTCCAGCCACAGCTTTGTAACAACCACCAAATGATTGGGTGGGACCATGCAAACAGAGTGCATGAAACACTGAGACAGGTATTTGGTTAGTTTTACAATTCCACTGGGTGTAGAAGTGAGCCAACAGGAAGACAGAAAATCAAGTGTCCACCAGCAGAAGGTATGGGAGATCCCTGTCAGAAGTAATAGAATCCAAAGCAGCACCAGAGACACTGCTTCAAGATCGTGTGACAGAGCAGAGGAGTAGCACTAACATCAGAAGGCAGAGCATGACATTTCTTGGCCCATGGAACAAGCCAGAAACCAAGGGACCCATGGCTCAGATGAGAGAAACATGGCTGCCAACTTGTTGAGAAGAGGCATTCCAGACAAAACAGCCCTATCCAAATTTGGTATTGGTTTCACCCACTGCCATGGAGTCAATGGAGACTCAGCAACCACCCTGTGGATTGATTAGTCTGTAACTGTTTACAGGAAACTAAAGCCCATTCTTTCTCTCGTAGAGCTGCTTGTGGTTTTGAACTGCCAACCATGCAGATCTCAGCCCAATGTGTAACCATTACAGCTTCCTGAATAAACTACTTAATCATGAATATTATCTTTGAGTTTATGTGGCTGTGGCAGTTACATCATCTCCTGTCAACTTGAGCGAAGGGGTAGAGCCCAGCCTGACAGTTAGATCACAAGGTAACACCCACCAGGACGATACAGGGAACTTCATCTTTTTCTCCTGAGAAAAGGACCAGACTTTCTCTCTGCTACACATTCCTATTGAAAGCCACATAGAGCTAGGCTGATGGAAGCCAGCACCTTGGAGCTAGAGGAGCTATGTGGAGACCCATGCCAGTGCTGAGATGCTTCCACCATCAGTAGACTCACAAAACTCTCCACCCACTGGCCTGTGATCTTCCTGTGGTCATTGCATGTCTTACATGAGTCTGAAGGGGAATTTATAGAATGGGATCAGTCATATGGGCTAATCTCTGACTTAGGGCCTTCATCTGGACTGCACTAGGCTGGTTCCTTAGTACACAATTACTCTTTGATAGAAAGCTCTCTATTACACACATATGAGTGTCTCTTGATTTGTTTCTCAAGTCTACCTGGGCTCACACAGTGACCATTACAATGAAATATCAAACTCAGCAGAGGAGTAGAGTGCCGTGGGCAGAATGGTTGGTGTCAGATGAGGAGGCATTTCTGACCTCAGGCTTGTGGCAATTGGACTTGGACTGGTATGGAGTTTGCTGCTCCATCTTCTTTGTGTAGCCATAGGAGGTTGGCCATGGCCCCCATTTCTTCAACGTATAAAGCATGATTTAGTTCTTGGAGCATAGGACATGCTACCAAATGAAACTAGTGCTATTAAATATCTTCCAATAATGTCAAGGAGATGGATCGATAAATTGGCTGCAACACTGAGCTCCAGGGTAACCTTGTGAGGATTGTGCAGGACAGGTCATGTTTCCCTCTGTTATGCTGACAGTGGCTATGTGATGGCTAGCAGCAACATCTTCATTTCCATAAAGTTTTGGTCCTGTACTACCCTCTATTAGGATCTCTGGTGGTGCTGTAAATTAAGTACTGAACAGCTCACCGCAAGCCGTTAGACTCAAACCCAGCAGGCTATCTGTTTCTGTAAAGATATACATTCTGAGACACCCGAAGATTTTAATCTGTCCTAAACAGTCATAATGAGTCAGAATCAACTATGTAGTAGTGTGATTAGTACTCTTTACTTCTAGAATTTAATGAGATTTTGCAGGAAATATATACTTAGCTCAATATCTTAAATATGAAAGGACTATAAAGATGAGGCATATATTATTAATCAGCATTATCATCTTTTTTCCAGGGGAAAGCCAGGGCCTTCCTTAAAGCCATGTTTTCTTGTATCTATGCTTCAACAATAATTATTATTATGTTCTCCTTAAAAACCAAATGGAATTAGCCAGGAGCACAGAGAACACTAGGAACCTTGATGCCTTGGGGTTATGTGTTGGGCCACTAAAAACAAGGTCATCAGTTCAAAGCTACCAGCTACTCCATGGGAGAAAGATGAGACTTTCTAATTCTGAAAAGATGCACAACCTGAAAAACCTGTTGCGACAATTTTACTCTGTCGTATAGAGTCACTATGAGTTGACAGTGAGTTTAGTTATGGTTAGAAAGATAGGGTCACTATGAGTCAGAATTCATCTGATGGTTGTGTAGTTACATAATCTGTTGTCAATTTCAAAGTATTAAGAGTGAAGAGGTGGAGTTCAGCCTATTAATAAGGTCCCAGCTTGATAACTTGATTTGGAAGAGCTAAGGTGATAAACAACTTGCTGGAGGTGAGTCACATGCTCACTCCTTGCAAGACATTACTGATAACAAGTCTGATGGAGCTACACTGATGCAGCCATGTGGAGACCCCTGACAACACTGAGATGCTTCTACCACCACTGGATCCACAAAACTTTCCACCCACTGGCCTGTGATCTTCCTGCATTCAGCAAAATTGCATGTGTTTTGTAAGTCTGAAGAGAAGTTTATAAATTGGTATCAGACATATGAGCTAATATCAGATTTATGGACTGGATCTGGATTGATCTGGGATGTTTTCTTAATGTACAATTGCTCTTTGATATATATTTTTTTCTCTTATACACAAGAGTTTCTATACATTTGTTTCTCTTGTCAACCCTGACTAGCACAATGGTAGTAAGTTTGCTGTTATAAAAAGAAACCAAGAAGTATTTTCTCAGAATAGAGAATTGCCACTATACCATGTCAAGGCAAAGTGATGTGCAGTAGATTGGGGCCAGGGTAGGAGGTGGGGAAAAACAGTACAATAGAGGGAAAGTAAAGGGATGACAAAATACAAGTCAGGAGCCAAAGCAAGGGAATGGTTCTTTTAAATTATCATTGTCTCTACTATCTCAGACCCCCCTCCAAGGCCATTGGTGTCCATCCTCATTCAAAGTATATAAAAAATCACCATATGAGCAGTTGATTAAATGAGGAGCAGGCAGTCTTTAACAAACGGTGCTGGAAAAACTGGACATCTACTTGCAAAAACATTAAGCAGGACCCATATCACATACAAAAGCTAACTTAAAATTTAAAACACAAAACTACAACTGTCATCAAAGAAAAAATAGGACAATGTTTAAAGATTCTAATACATGGCATAAAACTACTATCAAACATAACTTTCACAAAAGCAGCAGATGGCAGTTTAATAGACTAGGACCTCATAGAAATTAGACAGATCAGTGCATTGAAATATTTGATCAAAAATTATAAGGAGAACCCAGACCCGAGGAAAATAATTGGAAATGACATAAGAAACAGACTATTCTCAAAAATGTATTAAAAACTTTACCTCCTCAACACAAAAAAATTTTTAAATGTATAAAGGAGTAATCAGGTTTTTAAAATGGTCAGAGGACACAAGCAGACACTTCATAAAAGAAGCTACTCATTAAAAAAGACATTCACCTGGTCAACTAACACATGAAGACATACTCACAATCAGTAACCATTTAAGAGACTCAAAATAAAAATAGGTGGTTTCTTGTGCAGCATGGCAGGGCTTTGGGGGAAAATGAGGGGCTTATAGCAATGAGTGTAAGAAACTAAATAATGTTCTAAAATTGATTATGGAGATGATTATACAAAATCTTTAAATATAATTGAACTATTGAATTACATGATATGTGAATCATATGCTAATAAAACTGTTAAAAACAACAACAACAGAGGCAACAAATGCTAGCAAAGATAGGAAGAAACTTCTCATTGACTGCTGGTAGTTTGTAAAATAATACAATCACAGGGGGTGGGGATTGTGCTTCCTTACAAAAACAAATTGGAATTAGAAGCAGCATGCCTTCCAACACCCCTACGACTAGCGATATATCCTAAAGAAATAAGTGCCGTGATAGGAATAGCTATAGGTACACCACACCAATCCTTAGCTCACCACTTTTCATAACAGTTAAAAAATGGAAACAACCTAAGTGTTCATCATTGGATGAATGGGAAACTATGGATTACTCTACAACTTTAGTTGAAGAATTATGATGAATTGGTGATGTACTTCACATCATGGATAAACCTGGAGGACATTGCAATGAGGGAAATAAGTTAATAACTAAAGGACAAATATTGTATGTGACTACTATGACAAAAAGGCAAGTAAAAATTTTCACGTAAAAAAAAGAAAACTTTGAAATCAAGCATGGATCGAAAGTAAAGTAAGGATACATCACTAACTAGGCTGTGGACAAAATAACTTGGGTAAATGGGAGAAATGCTCATCTGATAAGATTTTATACACCATGATTCTTATAACAAAAACAGCAAAATAATCTTAACTGTCTGGCATTCCCTGTCGCATTTCACGGGTATGCACTCCAGCCACCCTCACCTCTAGTCTAGGTGCACTACCCTATTTCACTGCTGTGTTTACGTAATTTATTTTCATCAAAATCTCATGGCCTTAGGTACTTTTGTCATATCCCCTGCCACTTACTGTGACTGAGTTGATTCAGACTCCTGGCAACCCTATTAGACCAAGCAGGTCTGCTGCCTAGGATTTCCAAGACCGTAAAGCTTTATGAAACTAGACTGCCTCACAGTACACTACCTCATCCTTCTTTCACAGAGAAGCTAGTGGGTTCAACTGCTGGTCTTTCAGTAAGTAGCCCAACACTTAACTCACTGCACTACCAGGGCTCTTTTTGTAGTCATAGCATAGACAATAATATTACCTGTATTAAGAGTGAAGGGGACTTTTCTTTCTTATAACATGTCCAAATTACCTGAAACCTACTCTTGCCATCATCTCTTCTAAGTCATATTTTGACCCTACTTTATGCAAGCTGGATCTGCTTGTTCTTCGGGCAGCAATTCATGGTGTTTTACTATTCTTTGCTAGCACCACAACTAAAATTCAACAATTATTTTGAGGACTTCTTTATTCATTGTCCACCTTTCACATGCATATGGACAATTGAAAACACGCCTTGGGGTCAGGGGCAATTTTTCTAATGGATGCCCTTGATCTTCCACACTTTGAGGAGGACTTTGAAGCAAATTTACCCATGGCAATGTGTCTCTTAACTGGTCTCTTAACTGCTGCTTCCATGAATATTGGTTGTAGATTTAAGGAAGATGAAACCCTTAACAACTTCTATCTTTTCTCCATTTACCACAGTGTTGCTTATTAGTCCTATAGCATTGTTCTTTTATAAGCATTTTATGATTTTTGATATATAGATCCATTTCAGTTTTTGTTAAATCAATCCTCAATAATTAATGTTCTTTGGAAATGTTCAATGTTTGCAAATAATATTGCTTTTGCATGTTACTTTCCATAGATTTATAGTAAGTATAATTCAATTCTGTGTGTTGATTTTGAATTCTGGGGTTTTACTGAACACACAGGTTGTAGGATGGATTGTTTTAGATTCTTTGAGATTGCCTATATGAGAAATATGTCATCCTCAAATAGTGATAGTTTTACATCTCCCTGTCCAATTATATGCCTTTTATTTATTTTTATTGCCTTATTTCTGTTTCTAGAACTTCTAGCATTTTGCTGAATAAAAATGATTAGAGTACACACCTTTAGATCTTTGCCTTCCTTGCCATTTTAAGGAAGAAATTCTTTCAGCTGTAAGTATTGAGTTAGTTTATTGTGCCAACCTCGCCAATAAACACACGTGGGGTTAATTGAAGGGAGGAGAGATAAATAGATCAATAATCCACGCCTTTTGAGTTCTCAGGTCTCTTGCTTTGTGATGGTCAGACCAGGGTTCAGCTGCCTTAGCCAGTTCCTGCTTCAACTGGCAAGTCTCACTTCCTGCAAGACATCCTGAGGAGAAGGGATGCATCCCTAGGTGCTGGAGCAGCCGAGTGGAGACCCCTGCCAGCGCTGAGATGCTTACACATTCACTAACTTGGCTTTCCTCCTGCAGTCGGGGTCATTGAGTGTATTTTGTGAGATGGAAGGGGACTTTGTGAATTGGTGTTGGACATAGGGGTTAATGTTGGACTTGTGGGCTTGGGCAGCACTGGGTTGGGATGCTTTCTTGATGTGCACTAACCCTTTATATAAAACTCTTTCTTATACAGATTAGTTTCGGTGGATTTGTTTTCTCTAATATACCCAGACTAATACAAGTATGATGGTAGATGTAGGCTTTTTTGTTTTGTTTTGCAGATGCTTTCTATAAAAGTGAGAAAAATTGCTCCATTTATATTTCACTGAGAATTTTCCGCATGAATATGTATTGGATTCTTTCAGATGCTTTTCTTATATCAATTAATAGGGTTACATGATTTATTTCTCCAGTCAGTTGATCTAGTGATTGATTTTTAAATGTTGAACTTCCCTTATGTGATAGTTAGGTTTTATATCAACTTGATTTGGCCAGGAGCCTCGGTAGTTTGGACCAAGCATAATGTAAACAACTCCAGGCAGTTGTATGCAGCCAGGCAACCTCTTACTCAGGTCACAGACTGATGATGTCTCCTAGGTGGTGTGGCCTATTTCAAATGTATGAATAGAAGCTGCAAAGAACTCCCTCTCTTCTTGTGTTAGACTGGATTGTCCAGTGATGCTCACATATGTATAAGAAAGAGCATTATACCAAGAAGCAACTTAATAACAAGAAAGTATTCCAGCCCTGTCCACCTCAGATGTGTGGGTTTAATGCTAGCTGGGGACCTCTTCAAATTCATTTAGCAAAAGGCCAAGAACACAGAAATGTAAAACGGAATGCGGGGGGATCACAGGCCAGTGAGTGAAGGATCATGTGCATGTAGGTTGGTGGAAACATGGCAGAGCATCGGCAGCTTGGATCTTTGCTCCTAGGGTTATAGAGTTGCCTTTGTAAGAATACACAGAGTCTCAGCAAGCAAGAAAATGAAGAGGAAGAGAAGTTTTTATCTGTCCCTGATGTAAGAAAGGTCATAACCTTAAGAGGCATCTTCAGGCTGTGACCTGATTAATAGCTTGGACTCCATCCCTGTACGTTCACTCCAATTCAAGTTGACATAGCATCTAACAACCACAGTCCATACCTTATCAACCTGTACACTACTCTTTAAACATACATAATCCCTAAATGAAAACAATAATAAAATCATATATGTGCCTAACAGGATCTAACTAAAATGCATACAACTAAAAATGTACCAGACCTACCCATTTACATCTTACATTCCATAAGTTAACAAAAATACCCTATGCTTAACAATTGTTGTTGTGTTAATATCTACATCTGAATCCTATAATCCTATCAACATTCTTGTCCCATCCATGAAAGTTTATAAACCAGTCACTTCATGTCTTTATCTTCCTCCACTTTGGGTATCCAATTTCTAAATTGTCCATTTCTATCAAGCCAGTGCTCTGAAGAGAGAAGCATGCTTTTTATTTTTTTATTATTAATTGAGAGTTAATACATATATCAACATTCCATAGTCCAGTCACATCAAGCAAAATCATTCAATTGATACCACAATCAGTTTCCAGCTGTTCCTATTGGTTCATCAATCTTGGGATTCATATACCAAGAAACAGAAAAACATATAACATATTTCAAGAGGGTGACCTCCAATGACATAACACCTCTGAAGTCCACCTTAATACGAAGGAACAAAAACAAAACATACAAAGCATAACAAAAATACAGAAAATGTTGAAAACCAGATTAGGTCCAACATGCATCTGACAGTTTTAACTATTCAAGTCACATTTATGCCTTGATCTTCTATACTCATCACTTCAATGTCCTCTGTTTAGCAACCTCTGTTTAGTCACTTTCTCTTTAGTAAGCAGGTTTTTGGTGTGAAGAATCCTTATACCAGTTAGAACATTGTGAGTCTGCCCACTTCAGGATTCTAATGAACTCAGGATTCTAATGAACTCTTTAAACTTCAGACCAGTCAACCCACTCCTGCCCCTCCTCTAGTTCCTGTGAACTAGATCCACAGACATCAATGGCCAGATTCAACCCAGCTCTCCATTGCTGCATTTCCCCCACTTACACTTCACAAGTGGATCCCGGTCACCTAGGGAGCATTTCATACTCCAGGGATTCTGATTGCACCCACCTTTCTGGTTTAGGTGCATCCACAAGCAAACTGTTTACTCAAGATTTAAAAGCTGAAGTCACTCCCCACTCCCACCTCCACCCCAGTTTCCCTACAGTTCTAAATACATGTCTTTTCAAATGCAAATATATTGGTATTCAAGGCATTGGGTGGGGCTTACCTTTTCTAAGCCTTGGTTTCAAGCAAAAAGCCACTTCCTCCAGGCAACTCCTAATGTTCTTTTTAAGGGATCCAATTGTAAAAGCTGAAGGTGAACAGGCTTACAAGCTCTCTCTGGTTAATTTCTAACGTTCATTTATATAAAACCTTATAAGAAATCAATGCAATCTTAGTATAGCCACATACTAAATACAATTTGTTTTTAAAAACTCAGATTCAATCTTTTTTATGTAGACTATCCCATTCATGTGCAATTTGCCTTACTACCGGCAGAATCAAAGCAGTGTCTGCCCTTTTATGGTTCATTTTGACTAAGCAGAGTGACCTTTCCTCAGGAAAGCCCAAGAGCCGCTTTCCTCCTTTCAGCCACAACTTAGCATTCATGACGTTGCTTTGCGCTGCTGCATGTAGGAATGGCCAAAGAAATTTCCTAAGAATCAAAAGTTTCTCTTCCCATGCCTTCTCTAGAAACCAGTTGAGTAAGTTACATTGCCACGTCTTACCTCCTCTGACGGGACACAGTAGAAGGAAAATCCAACTCCACCCAACTGCCGTAAAGCAGAAGTCAAACACACCACCATCCTCCATCTCCATGATTTGCTTCTGTAGCGCCCCACTCTGATGGTGCTGTTAGGTAGCTTAGCCAAGGGAATTGGGAAGTCCATTTACGCATGCCCAGGAGAGCCAGCAAAGGACAAAAGCTGGATTTTCCCGCTGGTGAGCCCAGATGGGCGTTACACCTGGAGCAGCCCACCTGGGCCAGGTGACTGCAATTCAGCCAATGGGATCAACCTGGGGTCATTCACCACGCCTCCCCCGGGAACCCTTGAAAAGGCAGGGACCCAGAGGGAGAGGGGTCTTGTCTTGGCTTGCTTGTGCGGTCTGGTCGTCTTCGTGGGAGGAGAGAGATCCTTGCGTGTCCCGGAGCAGTCTCTGCCAGGCCGCATGGTCAAAGGAATCCTATGGGTGCCCGCGTAAAACCTGATGCTTCTTTGAACTTTCATTAAATTCACTTGGATCACGAGCCCGGCTTCCGCATGAAATCTTTCTCGCGCGGAGCCAAGGACGGAGGCTGAAATCTAGTCCCGGAGAGACCTAACAGTACCAAATTGTGTTAGGCAGGGTTTTTTAGAGAAAAGAAATCAATGGCATATATGTATAAGAACTTTATACCGAGAAGTAACCTAATATCATGAAAGCATCCCAGTCCAATCCCACACAAGTCCATGGATCTGGTGCTAGCTGAGCCCTCTTCAGACTCGCGTAGCCAAAGGCTAATGATGAAAGGTGAACTGAGCTGCAGGGAGATCACAGGCTGGCTGTTGCAGAATTGCGTGGTGTGTTAGGTTAGTCCAGGTAGATTAGAGAAACAAATTCATAGACACTCGTGCATAAGAAAGCTTTATATACAAGTGCAGTTGAATATTGAGAAAATTTCCCAGTTCAGTCCAGATCTAGTCCATAAATGTGATATTAGCCCATATGTCTGATACCAATCTATAATGTCCTCTTCAGACTCACGAAACACATGCAATGACACCGAATGCAAGATGATCACAGGCTCGTGGGTGCAAAGTCTTGTGGATCCAGTTGCGGTAGAAGCATCTCAGTGCTGGCAGGAGTCTCCACTTGGCTCCTCCAGGTCCAGGACTCTCGCTGCCATCAGCATAGATCTACTTGTCATAACAGTAGAGTCTCTCAGGGAGTGAGCAGAGAAAGAGTGTCTCCCACTTCCAAGGAGGAATACTGGAGTTCCCAGAATCCTCAGGAGAAGGTCATGCCCACATAGAGGCCTCATTAACTGTGACCTGATTAACAGACAGGCTAACCTCCACCCCTTAACTCATAAGTCTTCTCAAATTGACACCAGATTATGTAACTACCACACATGGATCCAAGACTAATAGGAATATGGTGCAGCACAGACAGCTCTCAGTGTATTTCAGCTATAAACTCACATGGGATTGCCCCCAAAGCAGGCACAGAGTCCCAGAAAACGGGAACTCAAGGGGACAGAGAGAGATGGGTTCTCCTCCTGCTTTGAAGGGCTTAGCGTCTGACCCTTAGACTTGATTTGAACTGGGCTTGTCTGCTTTGCTGCTGCGGGCATTGCTTTCATGCTATTTCTTGATATAGCTTCCTTCCTTTTTCATGCATGAATTTTATTTCTATAGAAAAACTACCTGACAAACCTTGTTAATGCTAATGGTCATCCTATATAATTCTTAGTCTGCATGGTGGGATTAAATTTACTAATATTTCATTGATTTTTGGCAACTAACGCAAAATATCTATTGGTTTTTAGTTTTCTTTATAAAATTGTCTTTTTCTCTACTAGCCTTAACAAGTTAGCTCTAGAATGTTATTCATAATATAAAAAATGAATTTCACATTATTAGTGATAATTCCTTAAAAATTTTATGAACACTCTTATCATTACCCAATATCCCTTTGGTATCTCATCTGATATCATTGTAACCCCTCTGTTTATTTAATAATCACATATCATATCTTTTACCTTTTTTTTTAAACCTATCTATACATACATAAAAATACCCTGGTGCCATAGTGGCCTTGCTAGCTGCAAGGCCACCAGTTTGAAACCACCATGTCTTCCTTGGGAGAAAGATCAACCTTTCTGTTCCTATAAAGATTTGCAGCCTCAAAAACCCACAGTGACGTTTTGACTCTGTCCCATAGCATGACTATGAGTGGAAATCACCTCAAATGACCGTTTTTAGGCATACGTAAGGTGAGTTTCTTATAAACGGAATACATTTGTTTGGTCTTATTCAATAATAATTCAGAGGAGCACAGTACTCACAAATGATATTTATTTTATGAAGTATTCTGAGAGTGGTGCAGTCTCAAACTTCCCAGGCAAGCAACTAAGGGATTTCTCTAGTTTCTTCTAATTCATTAAGTCTGGCCATTTTTTTAGAAATTTTAGTTTTGTTCTATAGTTTTCTCCCAATCTATGAGGGCACTAATCATGTCGCTGGTAGTTATCAATTGGGCTGAAATCCATAAGATCATCAATTCGAAACCACCAGCTGCTGCTTCTCTGTGGGAAAAACCACAGAACTTGCTGTCAATAAAGAGTTACAGTGTTGGACACCCACAGGCAGTGGGAAAGGTTTTGGTATGCTGTGTTTGCATTCTCACTTATTTCAAGGAATTTAAAATGTAATCCCTTATTTGACTTATTTCCCCAAAGCTCTGAAGTCATTGCTTGTTTTGTCTCCGTGGATTTGATTTTTGCCCTGTCTCTCTATTGTTGATTTCTAGTTATATGGCATCGTGGTGAGTGAAAATGGGCTACAGGATGTAAGCATTTTTCAAGTTGTTAAAGTTTGCTTTGTGATATAATGTGGTCTATTCTATGCCATGTAAGTATGTGCTATATTTGCTAGAGAAGAATGAATACTGGGCGATTGTTAGGTGGAGTATTTTGTAGATGAGTCAGAGGTTGAGATAATTAATCATGCTGTTTAGATCTGTTTCGTTATTGAGTTTCACTCTTTTTGCTCTCCGTGTAAGAGTGTGTATTGAAGATTTCTGTTATTGTTGAACTAGTTCTCTAGTCAACTCTCTTGTTTTATTTTTCCTTTATTCATTACGCAGTGTCATTTCTTGTCTCTCTGAGATATTTGCCATGAAATCTATATTTTCAGAGATTTATATTACCACTCCTAGTTTTTTAATGAATGTCATTTACTTGGTAAATTATCCTCATCCTTTGATTTTCAGTATAGTTTACTCTTGTCTTTGAGTTTCAGACCTGTCTCATATTGGCAGTATATAGCTGGATCCTGTTTTTATATCCAATCTGCTAATCTCTGTGTCTTCATTGGTGCCATTTAACACATTAGCATTCAGTGTCATTATTGATATATGCTGGTTTGTTTCAGTCATTTTGCTGTGTATTTCTCTGCATGTGTGTGCACGCACGCATGCTTGTTCCGGCTTGTCTAGAGAACTGTTTTTATTTTTCCGTTGTTTTTGTTTCTTGGTGGTGGTACCCTAGCGATGCTCTCCGGTTTCTCTGCTGTTGTTGGCTGTGTGTTCATGGTGGTCACATTAGTATTTTTTTGGAAATACTGATCTTGTTTTTACGTATCCTATTCATTTTTCCACATCTGGTAATACCCTTACTTCTTTTTTCATATTTGAAGGATAATTTTTCTGGGTGTAGAATTTTAGTTGGCAGGTTTTTATCCATTATTTTCTGAGTTGCATGATTTTTATTGATAAGTCTGAGTTTCTCATTGTTTTCCTTTGTGGGCGATTAGTCTTTTTTCCTAGTTTCAGGATGCTCACCTTTTACTAGAAATTGCAGTTTTACTTCAATATGTTTTTCTTTGGGGGTATATCCTGTTTGGGTTCTCTTGACTTCTTGATGAGATATTTCCTTCTCTTTATGGTGTTGGGAAAGATTTCTTCCATAATATTTTGTACTCTCTTCTCTCTAGGTTCTTTTATTTCTTCTTGTCCAGGAAACTAATGAAACATGGGTTGCTCTTCATGTATGTGTCCTATGCAGTTCTCAGCAGTTCTTCACATTTGTTTATTTAGTCCGTGTAGTTCAAAGAATTCTCTTAGAGCTCACTAATTTGGATTTTCTTTTCTCCTATTCTATCTATTACACAGATCTTTTATCGTGCTGTTTAGTTTTCCTTAATGTTCATTCTTTCTAGCATTGACTGCTGCCTCTATGGTATCCTGGTGCAACTATCAGTGTTGTGTGCCTTGCTAGGTCATCTTGGGGTAATTGACTCCATTGTGTAGCATTAGAGAGGATTAATAGATTTCTACCAGTGATGAGATGGGGAAAGAAAAGAGAAGACAAAACAAAAAGAAAACAAAGGATTGAATAAAAAGAGAAATAATAATAACGACCAAAAAACAAAACAAAAAGCTCACATGATTCCAGGTCTGTCTGCTGACCTTTTTGACTCTCTCCCCAGTGGTCCTATGAGATCCTGGGGAACCCCTCCTGCCTGAACTCAATTTGGGGGCTCCTCCAAGGCTCTGTGGCATTGTTTTTCTCCCATTGCTGATCTGTTATGTTCCCTTTTTATTTCACTCTGCTGCGGTAGATGCAGACCTGACTAACTCCCCACCATGCATCGCCAGTGTTGTCCTCTGTTGCAGTATACTCCAGCGAGGGGCATTGTGCTCTACAATACTCTCTGTGCTTTAGCACCTCTGGGCAGGAACATCATCCTCGGGGCTTGGTGTGCCAATATGGGGTCTAGATGCTCCCTCTCTTAACTCTTGATTTGCTTCAATGTAGACATGCCATGCTGGCCCCTCTCCTCAATCTAGAGGTTTAATGTTGTCTTCGGTAGCACATACTTCTAGAGAGGTGGTCAATTTGGCTGTGATTGTGGCCAGTCCTGTAGCCCACTCTTTTCATGAGTTCCTCCATGTGGTTATTCTGGCTCAAGGTTTGCAGTACCTTGGTAGGCTCTCCATGCATACTACCAATTCTCTGGAGATATAACCAATATTTTCCCCTGGGTGGGTTTGTGCCCTGCTCCCTGAGTTCCATTGTCTCCCCATTTTTTATTCTTCCTTTTCTCTCTCCCCCTTCCCTATTTTCCATTTATTTGTGTTGAAATAACATGTACCTCCTTGGGTTTGGCTTATCCCCCACCTGACTACCAGTACTTAAACCCATATAGTGGGAAATAAATGACTTTTCTTCGATACCTACTGTGCTGATTATACTTACCTCAATGGACTCATTTTATACTTTTGTGTCTGACGTCTTAACAGCTTGAAATTAAACAAGCGTCCATCTATCAGAGAAACAAGTCCACATGGAAGCACACCAGTATGTGTGATCATGAGTTGTCAACAGGACCCAGTAACAGGCATCAGAATACCCAAAACAGACAAACTCACAAAAATACATTGCTGAGACTGAAGGGGATCACAGCAGAGAAACCCATCTGCAGACTGTGTGACATTCCCTCACAGAAGGGTCACAAGAAAGGGATGAGTCAACCAGGGAACACTATAGCATTAATGAAACACACAATATTCCCCTTTTTCCTTGAGGCTTCCTCACCCCGCATTATCATGACCCCAGTCCTGCCTTTCACTGTGGGCTAGATTGGAGCATGTACACGGATACAGGGAAGAGCTCACAACATATGGATTAGAGGTCAGATAAACCCCTCAGGAACAGATATGGGAGTAGTGATACCACAAGGATAGGGGGATGGTTGGTGTGGAGAAGGGAAGGAAGGGGGAACTGATTACAATGATAAACACATTACCACACACACACACACCCAGGAGGATGAACAACAGAAACCATGGGGTAAGGAGACAATAGTCTATGTATGATATGAAAATAATAATAATTTATAACTTATCAAGGAGTCACAAAGGTGGGGTGAGATGGAGGGAGAAAAAAGGAGCTGATACCAAGGTCTCAAATAGAATGTAAATGTTTAGAAAATAATGGTGGCAATATATGTACAAATATGCTTGATATAATTGATGTATGGATTGTTATAAGAGCTGTAAGAACCACCAATCAAATGGGGATGAGGCTCCCACTTTATTCTCTTGTTGTTTCACTCTTTCCTTAGCCACCCAGTATTCAGTTATTTGGAGGGCAACTTAGATATACCTCTTAGTGTATGCTGGTTCGATAGTTGCAGAGCTGCCATCATGGCACTGCACTGAATGATATTTCTGGCCCACGGTAGTTTGAAGTTCCTCAGAGGGTGTGGGTGATGTCTGTTGCAATCATAATGCCATTGACGGTAGTTGGGTGTGCCCACATTGGTGTAGAGCACCACAGATACTGGGTGGAATTTCCCTAGTTGGCATGATCCCTGCCAGCTGTGTGGAGTCCTGGAGAGTGCTTGTGGGACTGCCTTTGGCCGTGTGAAGCACTGTGGAAGGTAGGGGGAAGTTCCTTCAGCCACATGTCTGGTCACAGAGCACAGGCAGGAGATCTCAATCACGTGGTACACAGTGGACAGTGGGCAGAGGTTCCCCAAGCTGAGTGGGGCACACAAAGAATGGGCAGGAGTTCCCCCAGCTACTTGGAGGGCCTTGTAGTGCAGGTGGGAGTTTCACCAGCCACAAAGAAGGAGATGGGAGTTCTGACAGTCATGTGGAGGGTGCTGGAAGGCTCACAGGTATTCCACCAACCATTTGGAGTGTGGCAGAATGTGGACAGGATTTCCCCAGCTGCTTGGATGGCCACGGAGGGCTGTCAGGTTTTCTCGCAGCTATTTAGGCGGTGTCACAAGTACCCCAGCTGCTTGGAGTGCAACAGGGGAGGTGGGAAAGTGTTTCGCAATCTGGGTGGAGGGCAGGCAGAGTTTCCCTAGTCAGAAAGGATTGCACCCTGGAGACCAGCAGAGGTGTTTGAAATGAAAGAGAGCAGGGGAAACACCAAAACGGAGCCATCCACAGCTGAAGCAGAAAAAAGAGAAGAGAAAGGAATCCAACTTTCCTCTAGTTCCTAAATGCTTCCTCCCCCACTGTCATGACCCCAACTCTACCTTACAAATCCGGCTAGACCAGAGGATGTACACTGGTACAGATAGGAACTGGAAACACAGGGCATCCAGGACAGATGACCATTTCGGGACCAGTGGTGAGAGTGGTGATAGCTGGAGGGTGGAGGGAAGGTGGGTAGAAAGGGGAAACCTATTACAAGGATCTACATATAACCTCATCCCTGGGGGATGGACAACAGAAAAGTGGGTGAAGGGAGATCTCAGACAGTCTAAGATATGACAAAATAATAATAATTTATAAATTTTCAAGGGTTCATGGGGGATGGGGAGCAGAGAGGGAGGGGGAAAATGAGGAGCTGATATCAAGGGCTCAAGTAGAAAGCAAATGTTTTTAGAATGATGATGGCAACATATGTACAAATGTGCTTGACACAATGTATGTATGTATGTATGTATATATGTATGTATTGTGATAACAATTGTGGGAGCCCCAAAAATGATTAAAAAAAGACGTTGATGTGCCAAATAACATGACCATGAGGCTGGCAGGGTCTAAACCCTGCTCAAAGGTGACGGCAGCTGTGCCTGTGGGGAATTAAAGCCCTGTGTCCCCCAAAGTATCCCATTGATGACTGCAGCTGTGGTGGAGCTACAGCTAAGCCCAACCAGCCTCCACAGTGGCAAGCCAGAAGTCCACAGCTCTTTAAACCTAGTGGATCAGAATCTACTTATTTTTATGATGATCCTCCTGTGATCTGGAATAATGGAGTTTCACTTTCAGTGGCTCTGCTGTACTGATTTCCGTGGAGTCTCTCTGGTGTGTTACTCGGTCGCCCATTTGCTGGAATTCCATATTTTCATTCTGAAAGGTTGATTTATATTTGATGTTTCTCCACTTTGGTGATATTCCCAAGTACGCAAGTATCAGGTTGTTGTTTACTGTTGGTGGTTTTATTAACTAAAAATATCTTGTGTATTTTGTAACTTTTTCTTTTTTGAGGGGGTTCTACAAATTCTTTCCATCTCTATTTTTCTGGAAATGCCATAATTTCAACATTGCATAAAAAGAACAGTCTTGCAGGGTATGGTTTTTTGCTGGCAATTTTTTTCTTTCATAGTTTTATACGTGTCACCCATTGTATTTTTGCCTAAATGCTTTCTATGAGATCTGAGAGTTTTTCTTATTGATTCTCTTTTGTAAGATGTTTTATTTCCCTCAAATTATTCCCAGGATTCTTTGGAAATGGTTTTGGAAATTTGTGTGGCTTGGCGATTTTCTTGTGGTGTTTATATCGTTTGATCTCATTCCTCTTCTTGAATGCATATCTTCTCATTTATCATGATGTTAAATTTTGTTCAACAACTCTGATAATATGGAACCCCTGGTGGGTGTCTTTTATTTTTTCCTTTTTCAGTAATTGCAATCACATCTTACTGGTTCTTTTTAATGGTGCTGCATATAATTCTTGAATTTTTAAAATATTTTTTCTGGTTGTTCCAGCAGCAGATTAATTATTTAGCGGTTTGTTTTAAAGTTCACTAATTTGGCCTCCTATGGATTTAATTTTGCTCTTTGATTGCATTGTCAACTTCTAAAATTTTAATTTTCCTAATTTATTTTTGCTCTTTTTTATTGTTCTTTATTTTAAATTAGCTTTGCCTCTTTATTCTTACAGTTTTTTTTCCCGTGGATTTTCCCAATTATTTTTGGTGCTTTCGTTACTTTTATTTGAAGCTTAGCAATATTCTTTCCACCTAGTTCTATATCAAGTAGTTAAAATGTTATTTCATCCTAAGAATGATCTTCTCGCCTTGTATTTTGGGCACTGGTTTTTGCCACCCTATCTTTTTTCCTTGTGTAAGTTGAAATCATCTCGTCTCTGAAACATTGTGGAGTCGTAGTTTTATGTAATGATGAGGAGAACTTATCCAGTTACTACCTTTGTCCGGATGGATGTGATAAAGAATTCTAGCATTTCAGTACTTCTGTGTTTGATGATTATTTGGACAATGATGTACAGGTTTGACTGCTATGTTCTGCGGTTGAAGATCAGGCTGTACAAGAGTGGGTAGTGGTCTTTGCAAAATAAGTTTGTCTGTAGGAGGTAATCATCTCGCTATAGAAATAAATGCTATTTCCAGTTGGATGGGCCAAGAATGAAAGGTTAAAAAATGATAGAACAAACACAAGATACAGCTTTCCTCTAAAAAACAATGACAAAATTAATTTACCAACTAAAAGGAAAAAATAGAGTAAGAGCATAGGTATAGAAACAGAACCAAGGAAAAGAAATAGAAAAAGCAAAATTATTAAGGAAAGAAAAAACTAACAAGAAATAGAGAATGCTAAAGAAACACTCTAATTAAAAAAAAAAAGAAAGAAAATGATTAGGGCAAAGAATGTACGGATGTGCTTTATACAATTGATGTATGTATATGTATATGTATGGATTGTGATAAGAGTTGTATGAGCCCCTAATAAAATGTTTTTTAAAAATTAATTAATTAATTAAAAAAAATAAATGCAAAATAAAAAAAAGAGAGAGAAAAAAAGAAACACTCTGAGAAAAGTGAAAGAATAACTGACAAAAAAGGAGAAAAGAAATATAATAGAGAAAATGAAAAAGAAAAGCAAAGAAAGAAAAACTATGGGAGGAAAAGTGAAGAAAACCAAGAAAGGAGACCTCGGGGTCAATGGTAGGATCCAGACAGTAGAATCTCTGTTGGGCAGCTACTAAGTATGGACTGCACCATCAGCCAGCCAAGGAGCTCATGGATTGGTGGAGTTCCTACTATTGATCTGGAAGGTATCATGAAGGCTCAGATGGTAACAGGAGAGCCTGTTTGTTGCTGGAAAGGGAACTCATTTGAGCTCAGAGGGGAAGAGGCTATGACAATGTTCTTTCTTACCAACGTTGTCCAGCAACAAGCTACTTGCTTGCCATTGTGCCATCTGCTGTTTTATGTGGGTGGAGCTCACATGTCTCCAAACATAGAGGTGGTGCACCAGAAATCTATTCACAAAGAGGTAGTTTTGACTTAAATAAGAGTAGTGACTTTGCAGAGGGTGAGGGTATGGCTAGTTACTCCTCTGACCAGTCTCCGACGCTCTGACTCTCAGTCAAAGGAGCGTGTGTCAAATAAGGGAGACTCCTTCCTTTCTCATCATCAGCCCCTGCTTTGCATACTTGTGCTGGTCCTGAGTAAATGGAACTGATTATTGCCACGCTAAGACAAGTCAGTTAACTATTTTCCTGTTTGTCTCCACATTGGCCATTTTGGGGCAGCATTTTTTCTGTCAGTTTTCTACTTCACTATCGATTTGTCTGAAGCTCAAGATCCCAGGTTTATCGTTTGCATGTTTTATTTGTTCTCTCTTGTTTTGTATTTGAGTGCATATATTGTATGCGGCCTAATTCACCATATTGACGTCTCCACCATTAGATCATGTTTTATAACTGCTTTTAACTTTCCCCATATTTATAATTTGCATTTAGAATTAAATTGCATCAACAATATCTTTTTGAACCATTTTTATAATGGCTTCATTAAAATTCTTATTATATAATTTCAATATTTAATTTACCTAGTGTTAGCCTCTGTTCTCCATCTTACATTATGGTTCTCCAGTTTACTGATGTAACTAGTGATTTTTAATTGTCATAAATACTTTGGCTATATTAGAGGTCTTAATTTGTAGCTAGGAGCCCTGGTGGCATAGTAGTTATGTGTCGGGCAATTAAATACAAGGTTTGAAACTACTACCCATCCCGTGGTCAAAAGACAGGACATTGTACTCCTTGTTTTGGAAACCTACAGGGGCAGTTCTTGTTTGCCTGATAGGGTCGCTATGAGGCAGAATTAACTTGATGGCAGTGTTTTCATTCCTATCTAGTCCACATTTTAGTAAGCATTTCACCTGTAGAGGTATAGTATGAGTGTCTTGTGAGTGTGTTCATTTTTCTTCTGGGCTCCTCCAAAACCTCCCTTGAAAAGTGGCATAATAACTCATAATTACCTCATTGCTAAATGGTAGCTTCGAAATTCAGCTCTATTTGGCCCTGCTAATACCTTTTCTTTAAAAAACTGGAGCACTATCCTATGCCATCTCTTTTCCTCTGAATGAGCTCAAAAATCAGCTCTCCACTGAATAGTACTGCTGGCAGGGAGAAGGGAAGCAGGACTTTGACAAATATCACTGGGTGTGAGTAGAAGCTCTTCCTCCCACTGGGTTCCTTTGATACCAGGCAAAGAAAGGGAGCAAATTGGAGTGCCAAGCAGCTCCATCTCCTTTTACCTTGTTCTGTCTCTTTCATGCAGACCCAGGCTAGGGGATTATCTCCCCACTGTGTTCTGTTCATCCTGGAATAGTCAAGGGTTGGTAAGACTACTTATCAGGTTCACCTGCAAGTCTGCTTCGGTGGTGGAAATCAAGAATACTGCCATCTTCTGATGTGTACATTGTGAAAGATCATCTCTTTATTCAACATTGATAATACTATTCTACTATGAGAATCAAAGTATACATTGACTCCAGAATGATCAATATATAGTTCCATCTGAGTAATAATTTTTTTTAAAGTTTTATCACATGGAAGGCCATAAAGGGGAATCAAGGAGCAGCATGGATCAGATCTCTGATTGGCCACAACACCACCACCAACTAAGGGAATTAGAGAAAAATACCTGCCTCTGTGGAAGTAGGCATGGAACGTGAGGAATGCAATTCTTATTTAGCTGAATCAGAGCAGGTATTGCCATTATAAAAAGTTTTCTGTTCCCGGATCACCTTTTTTGAAATTTTTTTCTAAGGGGAACAAGTTCTTCTTGGAGTTTTTATTTTTGTCGGTCAGCAATTTTATGCTGATGTTTCTGCGATGCCTTGAGATATATGGAAGGTAATAAGGAAATCGAGATCTATAGGCGATCCAGCTTGCTTTCATCTTTCAGTTTTCCTCTGATGGTTTATTAGATTATGTCCATTGTGCTTTTCCTGTGAGAGGGAAGACCTGGGAGGAGTGCAGCGATTCCATTTTGTTGGAACCGGACATCCTTGACACTGTCCTTTACCATGATGTGGTCCCCTCCGCCTTCTCCAAATTAATTCCCACCATGTTCTCCTCATCCACGTTCTTCCAATCACAGTGGCTTCCTTGCTATCTGAGATGCTCCCTCACCCACACCTCTTCCACCCCCTGCCTCCATGAGCTTCCCCTCTACTCATGTTTTCTTCTGACTGGAGCACCTTTTCTGTATAGATTCATACGCACATCTACTTTATGTTCTCCTGGTTTCTATATAAGGGCACCCTTGAGGACCACATACAAAATAGCAACACATACCCAGCCTTCCAGTTTCTCATGACCTTGGTTACCTGGATCCATAGCAATCACATATTCTTAGGACATGTTTGTCATGTATTCTTACAGTCTGTCTATCATACTGAAGTAAGAAAAAGAGCGCATCTACTTTATTTCCTCAATAAGCTCAAGTCACTGAATGAACTCACGATATAAAAATAATCTTTCCATTTTCAAATTAAGGAAATAAAGCTTGTAGATAATTCATTGTTTAACTGGCTACTTAGAGGATATTGACTTACACTCATAGAGAGTGGCTGCTTTCCTGATTCCTGCTTTGTCCATTTCACTGGTCAATATGAACAAAGTGTATTTAAAAGATACTGTGAATATTGTTCAGTTTTTTTTCTCAAATATAATACTCCAGTATCCATAGAATCCATTGAGAGTAAAAGCTTATTTAGACTTTTTCCTTTGGTGTTGTATTAGAATGCCTTTAAAACAATATTGCCTTGGGGAAATTATACCATTTTTAGTCACCAAGGTGATTTTTCAGTGTCAATATTCAAAGATTTAAGTGCTACATAATCTTCATTACTTTATAATTATTATTTCAATTTCAAAAGTGTTCCTCCTATTTGTTTTCTGGGAATTTCTTTTCAAACTTGTCAACTAATTAGTTGATCAGCTTACCTTTCAGCATCAAGTGGTATTTTATCTTAATCTAGGATGTCTTTAATAACAAGGTATCAGTGGTATGATAATTCAATTTAGAAGCCTCCAGAGACTGACATTTTATTCATCGTACAAAGCAGAGAACTACTCAAGTGGAATGTGAATATCTGTATCCAGTTGTATTTAGTCCCATAATGAACTATGAATTGAAAATAAAATAATAAAACTTCTAAACATAATATGTAAAATTTATAATGGGTAATATTTATTTTAAAATATTAAAGCCACTAAATAATATGTTTCTCCTTTTTGCCTTAGCCATCAAGATATATCAAGCCAAATTTAGTTATGAATTAATTTTGCCATAAAATATAGCAATGAAATAACTTTGGCAAGAATCATATTCTTCGCACTTTTCTTCGTGACCCTTATCTTTACTCAGACATGTCTAATTGCATCCTTTTTCCAGGTGATCTTCCCATACTACATTGTAATATGTAGTATCAAAATAACTAAAATTTAGTTTTGCCACGGCCCTTGCTATTTCTTGATGTAGACAACCAGTCAACTCCCACTTGCTTTCTGAGCCTGAGCAGAGATGAAACTGAGAGGGTGTGCCTTTTGGACCAATATAAACCAAAACCGAAGTTACTGATATTGAATTAATTATGACACAGGGAAACTCTATATGACAGAGTAGACCTGCCTTTCTGCGTTTCTGAGACGTTAACCGTTTACAGGAGAGGAAATCGTTTACCGGTGTAAGGAGTGTCATCAAGAATGTTTAGGATCGATTCTTAGTTTTCTGCTTCTTTCAGCAAGTAGGGACAGGTGATATAAGACAGATATTTTATTATTATCTCTCACAGTAATTGGAATATGGAATCTGAAAAATCATTGGGAGCATCAGGACTACTTCTTGAGATCAGCAAATAACAGATTTTTCTAAGTAACTTTGTACCACACAGGAAAAGAGCTTTCTTCAGAGGCAGAATAGTTTAAGCACACAGACTGGAACTAAAGTGTTTCCTACATTTGTGACCTTATACAAGTTACTTATCTATAAAAGATTTCTTTATCATAAAATTAGAATCATAAAAGTGCCAACTTCATGGTATTGGTATGAGGTTTAAATGTGTTAATAACCATAAAACACTTGGAACTGTGCCTAGCATAAGTATTAGCTATGATTATTTCTGAGCAGAAGTTGACACTACAATGCTACAATATTCGTGGGTCAGGAGACCTCCATTACATTACCTTATAACCACGGCTCGAACGGCACAACCAAATACGAATCGAAAGCTACTGCACGTGTTTGAAAGAAGACGGCATCACCACTGCGTCATTTTAAGTAACTATGCTAATCCCAAATCTATGACTTGTCATTTCAATATCAAGTTTTATCAGTTTTCTGCTGTTTTCTTTTTAATGTAAATATTAATTCAACACATTTCCCCCACTGCATTGTGGTGGGGTCTGAAAGGAAATCCCAGACATAAAGAACTCCATCTTTAAAGGCTACTAGCTAATATTATTTTAAAAATAGCTATACAAATGGATGCTCGTTAGTTCTCGTAGCGTTGATTCTGACACATGGTAACCCCTTGTCTGCAGAGAAGAATGGTGTTCCAGGGTGTTCAAGGTTATGTTGTTGCAGAAGCAGATCAGCAGACCTACCTGTTGAGGCACTTTGGGTTTCAAACCTCCAGCATTATGCCGAGTAGTGGAGTATTTAAACTGTTTGTGCAGCCCAGAGACTCGACCCATCAAACTGACCCATAGTTTTAAACTACCATAATATTCTAATGATAAAGGGACACATGCCATCTATCTGTCTATCTATCTATCTATCTTATGTATATCTATTTATCATTTCACCTATCATCCATTTATCTATCTGTCGCTATCTTTCTATCAACACAACCTAAGATCAGCTGATTTCACGGCTACTCTACAGTAGCTGTGGTTCTTAGGCATATCTACTTAAAATTTTTCATGACTCATCTTAGAAGCAATTGTAGCCTCTATTATCTCTGATTGTTAATGCTAACCGACCATCAAGAAGTGTGTGCCTCAGTAGAACCACGTTGCTGAATCAATTACTTATTTCTCACCAGCAGTGTAGGGCAGGTATGTCTTTGCTTGGCAGCACACCTTGATTGTTTCCAGGATAAGTAACCTTAATTATTTCCAGAATACGAACACAGTACATTGGGTCAGCAAGGGCTGCAGTGGCATTGTGGTTACACATTAGGCTGCAAAACACAGGTCATCAGCTGCTCTCAGGAAGGCAGATGAGGATTTTTCTCCTGTAAACAGTTAATGTCTCAGAACCATAGAAGGGCAGTTCTACCCTGTCATGCAGAGATGTCATGTGTCATAATTGACTCGATGGCAGTGACTTTGGTTTTGGTTTATGTTCTTCCAAAATGCACATCCTCTGAGTTTGAACTCTGCTCAGTGTCAGACAGCAAGTAGGAGTTGACTGGTTTCCTAAGTCAGGAAATAGCAAGGGCCTTCAACGCTGATATGTAGATTCCTCTGTATCCTGGCACAGAGCCCTGCTGGCCTAGGGGGCTATGCATTGGGCTGGTAGCCACAAGATCGGCAGTTTGAGCCCGCCAGACACTTCTGTGAGAGAAAGATGGGTTCCCCAGTCCTCTATCTACAGCTTTGGAAACTCACAGGAGTGGTTCTACTCTGTCCTACAAGGTAGTTAGGGGTCAGACCTGGCCCCATGGCAGCGAGTTTGGTTTTAGATATCTTGGCTGGAGAAGGCCACTTTTCTTTTAATCACTGTGTAGGAGAAGGAAGGGAGTATGTGGCTAGTTGCTATACTCATAATTGTCATTTTTCCCTAATGTTCTAATGGAACAAAATTCTCTTGGAGCACGTCCTTCCAGACCGCACTACCCTTTTCCTGCATTTGCCTTTACTTCTCTGCCTTAATCTCTGTCCTCTCTGTTCAGTTTCCTTGCTTCCTTCCCAGACCCAGTCAGCTGTTGCTTCCAGCTCACATATACTCAAGCAGGGCTCCCAGGGTTTGGCTCATGGCACAAGAAGACAATGTGGTTTCCTCTTTCTTTCTCTCTTTCTTTCTTTGTAACACTTAATGATTTTTTTCTTTGCAACGCTCATCCCCAATTATGTTCTCAAAAGGCAAAGTTTATGCATATGTACACAACGGAGAGATTGTCTTCTCCTTGTTTTTCTTATGATTGTGCCTGTGAATAAAACCCTGAAATTATCAATTGGATAATAGGGCAATGTAGCTCTTCCAAATGGTTGAGTTAAATTGGCTGTAGTTTCAAGTAGTATTTTCATTAATAATAATAGTAATAACCGTTCCACTAGTTGACTATTTATTCACACATAATAATATACAAGGTCCCTACTCTGGAAGCATCCAGTGGATTGTTGTCTGGACAGATTGCATCAAAAGAAAGATGCTGTATGGATCCACATGGGAGATTCTGACTGACTTCCTTCAAACCTCTAATCTTTCCCAAGCCTCAGTTATAGCATCATGTTTTTCTGACAGCTTCAGTCCTAAATGAGCTCTTTCCTCTCTGACATTGTCTCTAGCGCTCATTTATCAATTTTCAATGCTGGCGTGGGTCGTTATTGATCATTTCATGTGTGTTGTACCCCTTGCATGTTTATCTTTCTGCTTCACCTCAATTCCCGCTGTCCACTCTTACATGACACAGATTTATCAGAGATTGGCACTGACTCTCACAAATGTCTTTATTAACTCAGATAGATCACCATGTTCTCTTACATTTATGTATTGTTCACACATCAGAAAATTATTGAAATTGATTCCTATAACTGATACTGTTAATTGTTTAGCCAATGTTTATTATAAACTAACTACATGCTAGAAGTCCGCGGGTGGCACAAAGAATTAAGCGCTAAATTACTAAACAATATCTGTTGGCTGTTCAAGTCCATCCAAAGGCATCCAGGAAGAAAGACCTTATGAGCTGCTTCTGAAGAGCTATAGCCTTGAAAATCCTATAACGTGTAATTCTACGCCATGAGTGGCAATCAGACACAATTTTGTCTTTGATTTTTTAAACTACATGCCAGGTACTAGGCAGTGTTCCTTGTAAACATTATCATATTAAGATATGTCATGTTGGGAGGGGTGTAGAAAAGCCAGCAGCCCCTATAGTGGGCCCTATTCAGTGGCAGCTTCTTGTTCCATAGGGTTAAGGAAGACTTTGAGGAGATAAAAGTTGTTTGGAAAGCTCCAGATATAGTTGCTTTGTATGTTGTGATGGGTAGAGGGGTGAAGTGAAGGGTGAGGGCGGGCCTCACACCCTCCATCTCGCCTCAGACTAGGTCCTGGAACCCTGGGGCTGAGAAAGCGCCACTCTCATTCTTGCTCCTTGGGATTGTCCGGCCATGTAGTTGTAGAGAAAGACAAGCAAGAAGCTGCACGCCAGTGATCATCCTGATCAGTCCAGCCTGGTTCCAATGCTCTCAGAGAACAGCTTCATGGTCAGCAACTTGGACTAGAACTCACTATTATCCCTTTTTAATTCTGTGAAAAAATATTAAAATCAACTGCCTTTCCATCAACCGATTCACGGAGACCACATTTGAGTGGAACTTGTTCCACAGTATTTTCAGTGGTTGATTCTCAAAGAATTTCTGGGTGGATTTGAACTTCCCAAATTCAACCAGCTGTCAAGCTCATCGTGACCAAGGGTAATGTAGCCAAGAGAAATTACTGAAACCCAAATGAAGACTGTGCATGATAGTGGGACAAGAGGAAAGTCAAAGGAAATAGAGGAAAGATTTAGGAGGCAAAGAGCATTTATAGAGGTCTAAATAAAAGCATGTACATATGTAAATCTAGTTACATATGAGGATGGGCAAATAGATCTATGTGCATATATTTGTAGGTTTAGTATTAAGGTTGCAGATGAACATTGGGCCTCCACTCAAGTACTCCCTCAAAGCAAGAATACTTTGTTTTATTAAACTGGTATTCTATTATGCTCACCTTCCCAACACAATCTCTGAAGACAAAGAGGGTGAATAAGCAAATGTGGTGAAGAAAGCTCATGGTGCCTGGCTATCAAAAGATATAGCATCTGGGGTCTTAAATGCTTGAAAGTAAACAAGCGGCCATCTAGCTCAGAAGTAACAAAGCCCACATGGAAGAAGTTCACCAGTCTGTGTGATCACGAGGTGTCGAAAAGATCAGGTATCAGGCATCATCAGAACAAAAAATCATATCATTGTTAATGAGGGGGTGGTGCAGAGTGGAGACTCAAAGCCCATTTGCAGACCATTGGACATCCCCTTGCAGAAGGGTAGCGGGGAGGAGACAAGCTAGTCAGAATGCAATGTAGCAACGATGAAACATACAACTTTCCTCTAGTTCCTAAATGCCCCCTCCCCCACACTATTATGATCCCAATTCTACCTTACAAATCTGACTAGACCAGAGGTTGTACACTGGTATAGATAGGAACTGGAAACACAGGGAATCTAGCCTGATGATCCCTTCAGGACCAGTCGTGTGAGTGGTGATACTGGGAAGGTGGAGAGAGGGTGGGTTGGAAAGGGGGAATTGATTACAAGGATCTAAATGTAACCTCCTCCCTGGGGGATGAACAACAGAAAAGTGGGTGAAGGGAGACGTCAGACAGTGCAAGATATGACAAGGTAATAATTTTTAAATTATCAAGGGTTCATGAGGGAGTGGGGAGCAGGGAGGGAGGGGAAAATGAGGAGCTGATGCCAGGGGCTTACGTGGAGAGCAAATGTTTTGAAAATGATGAGGGCAACGAATATACAAATGTGCTTTATACAATTGATATATGTATGGATTGTGATAGGAATTGTATGAGCTCCTAATAAAATGACATTTTAAAAAAAGTTCTTTGCACTGTCCAGGGACTCTGATCTGCCTCCCATTCTACAGATGAAGAAATAAAAATTCAAGAGAAGTCAGCACAATTCCTCAGGGTCACCACATGCACAGTATTCACAGTTGGTCCCAATCCATGTCCTAGCCCACATGTTAGTGATAATGATAAAAAGAAGTGTGGATGATGCATTTTTCTTGAAAAAGCTGACAGAGACATGGTTTTAATTCTATTTTGCAGCACTAAAAAGAGGAAAGTAGCAAATTTTGAAGTGGGGAAGAGAGAGAATGTGAGGCTGCATAGCAAGGAATCAAAGATAATTCACAGATTCCTTAAATAGCAGGCTAGGCTGTGACTCGCCGTTACTGTAGAGACTATGGGGGGAAATGTTGAAGAAAGACATATGACCCTATTTTTATGATGTTTAATTCAAGAAATGAAAGAACCTTCGATTCAAAATGTGGCGCTGACCCTGTACTCTACAGAGCTGGCCCAGAAGGGAAATGCTTCCTGATTCACACAGCATTTTTTTTTTTAATTCATCTATTGAGGTTGGCCCTGCCTGGCTTCTGATCTCTCTCCATATTGACATGGAAACTCTATTGAGTCCCAGTGAGTTATTTCCAAGGAAAAGTATTTCATTAAACAATATTTGTCTTTGTCTAATCATGGCAATGCATTCTCTCCTTATGTAATTTTTCATAGGCACGTGACAAAGCATTTTAGAAGCCTATTCAATCATAACTTGCCCACACATCTCAGTTACGTTACTGTGGGTCCTGGGTTATAACTGTTTTCCTGGTATTTATGATAGCACTTGTGTGAAAATCATTTTTAAAGCTTTCTTTGTACTCTGTTATGTTCTGCTGGGCCGCACTGTCACTTGATGGCACACGTTGCCTTTGTTTGCGGCCTATTATTTAACGAGCAGAGAATTGATCCTTCAGCAATTACCTACTTATTGGGGCCAACCAAGGTCAGGAGTATTTCTGAAAAAAATTTTAATGCTGGTAAAATTGAACCAATAAGAACTCCTTGTCTGTCATTTTCCCTTAGCTATTGAATGATGAAGATGAAATAAAATATGATTATGCCTCAAGGATTTACCTGTTTACTTATATTTTGGGTGACTGGCACTCTGTTTTGCTAATTTCTCATCACCGCCCTATTGTTCTGTTAGGTTTTCCTTTGTTTTATTGGCATTTGCGGTGCTTCGCCGCCTGGCTGTAGTATCCATTTTGTTGGGGTTTTTCCTTCATTCTTGTCCACAGACTTACTCCATCACGCAGCTAGCAGACTGACGTGACTTTACCTTTCACATCACCGACTTTCCCTGGTGATGGGGGATTTGTTGACATTTTCCGCAAGCCCTATTGCTATTATGAATCAGAAACTAGATTTCAAGCTTCAGCACGCTCAGAGTTAAGCTGCACTGAAAAGGTGGAAAAAAATAAATGGGAAAACCTCAAAGATTTAGAATAAGAGGCCATTTGTAACCCTGAAACAATCCCATCCTCCCAAACACAACCTTTTAAATGCATCATGTTCAATTCCATATGTATGCCATGAGCTCTTTCTCATTTCTGAACTTTTCTGAATCAAGAGTTCCTTTTTGGTTGTTTTTTTGTTTCTTCTTCGTAAGCTACTGATTTGATCCCAGATAACAGATACATGCATCCCAGGCATTTTTCGGTTCTTTAATTTGCCTGCCCAGGAAAGGAGCCCGTTGACACAGTGAAATCTTTCTCCTAAACGATCACATCGTTATAGCACTTTCTCTTTTTGGAAACAGAATTGAAGCCAGTTGCTTGGAATTCCTTTGTCTTCATCTGCCAATATCCTATTCACAACTTAAATTGTGCAGGATGCCTTGCTTTTAATGTATTATGTAATTCTGCAGTCTCTTACAGTTGAAGTTGCTAATTCTGTAGGCTCCATTAAAAGATCTATCCATAGGTGATCTGTGCAAGCATACACTGCGCAGACACTGACAGGAATGCAGTGGTCACATAGATGTGACCACAGAGAAGCGACATGACTCCACATTCATGTAAACTACTCACAGTCACACAGCATTGCCCCTCCAGAGTGGTTAGCCTGTCGGCTGCCACTGAGTTTAAGGATATTTTCAGATTTGTCCAAACCTTTGATTTTTGTAATTATTGTTGGGACTTTCTTTTCTTTTCTTTTAAATCTTGCTCTACATGGAAAATGAAATTGTGATTTAGATAGTTGGGTCCCAGCGGCCCTGTCTGTGCTCAGCAAATGGTTCCATGTCACTCCCTGCATCACAATATGGGAGCCACCGAGCTCGGCGGCAGCTAATCCTCTGAGCCTGTTAATAAGCTTAGGAGCACGTTCATTGAAGGCTGACGCGTTAGGCACAAACAGGGAGAAAATATCTACTGGGGGAAGCTGAATTGGTTTTAATCATCTGCTAATCACCAGTAATGAGACCTACTCTGGGGAAGAAAAGAAAAACAGATAGTCGGAGGGAGGTTTTGTTCTTCACAGCAGAGTAACAGGGAATGAGAGGGCAGCTGTTATTAGGAAAGAAAGGATGGAAAGAAAGAAGGGATTTGGCCAGAGCAGATGAAGCATCCTCTGTGGCACACTGTTTTGTTAGCTGAGTGTTTCTTTCATTCAGTGCCTGAAACTTCAGATCTTGCAGGCTCCCTGACAGCCCACCTCTAAGATATTGCTTCTTGAAGAAAGGAACTTCCCCCTGTCTTCTCCCCCTTTGCATCTGCACGTCTAGCATTTTACCACAGCACGTTACATCGTATACCTTCACTGGAGGAGAGAAGAAAATGAATTGGCAAGCGGGACTCTTGATTGGTGCCAGGAGAACAAGGGTGTGCGCTGAGGCGGGAGGGAGAAGCAAGCGGCTGGGTTGAGAATACTGTGCTTCCTTGTTCTGAGCAGTTAGGCCTGACAGGGAATTTTGGAAGGAAAGGTGGATGACACTCAGTTGCAAATTGATGGATGCTAGTCGACGTGAGTGGTGATTTTTCCTAAATCCGCGGCTCTGTGTTTCAGAGACAACCTCAGTGTTACCATGACTTTGCTGTCAATTTGGAGATTGTCATGTTTCAGAACTTTCTTTCAGATGCATGAACTCCTGCGTCACCAAGAGTATGACCTTTCTAAAAGTGGTAGATTCATGATACAGGGCAACAACGGGGTCCATGTGCTCTAGGAGACGCTAGTAATCTACTTGCTTGTACAATATTTCTAGTACAATCATTTCACACAGGAGAAGGCTTCAAAAAATTTGTGGAGAATTTTCATTATCTTCCAACTCCATTTATCCGTAACTTTTGAAACCTCCCTGTGTGTGTGTGTGTGCATGTAAAGCATTTCTGCTTAGGAGCTGGTGTGATACCCGCCCCCACCCCTCACAAATATATAGACTTACTTTCCATTCCTTAGAAGCAGACACGGACACAATTGCCAATTACAAGAGTGTTTGTTTCAGATTTCTTCATCATCTCCCTTTCTAATGAGCCTATGTGCTCAGGATTCATTATACCCATTTTAGTTCTTTCCAATCCTATTTTCAACATCACTTTGATGAATGCAACTCTTGCCTCAAAGCTTTAATGCACCCCATCGCAGAAGTGTTGGACAGATTTTTGACGATGCGGTTTTAACTTCTTTGAGCAAATATAAAGTGCTTGATCTGTTATTGTAGTTGTATCTCAGTCTCTGGTTGCCAAGTATAGGGTGAATTCCTTGATTATAGGGACTAGGCTTAATTACCATTTGAAATTCTAGCCCCCATCAGAATAAAATATGAACAAAGAAAAAATTTAATTAATATCTGCTGCAGAAATGAGCATTATTTTTCTACTGATCTCTCAAAGTCACTTTCATGGAGTTGATGCTGAGGATAGGGGCCCTATGCGTTTCCAAGACTATAACCCTTTAAAGAGTAGAAAGCCGAATATTTCAGCTGGAGAGCGATGGTGGTTTCAACTTGCTGATTTTGTGGATTGCAAACCAACATGTAACCATGAGGCCAGTTGGACTATGGAAACCTCTTCAGGTTTTGGGTTGGAAGCTAGTAGCAAAAAACCAATAGGCACTTTCCACAGAATCATATAAGCATGAGCTAGCCTGTGCGCACTTGATGTAGAAAATGGTGTCCTGTTTAACTTTCTTCTGTACACACACACACACACACACACACACACACACACATTGCTCATTGGCTACCATTGGATCCCTTCTTTGCACAGAATTCTTAATCCCAGCATCCTAAAGTTTAATCATCTGTCCCAATGTCCCCATCACAGTGTTACCTCAAGAGCCTTTGAAAGCATTATACAAATACATTTTTGATGTCTTGTTTTGACACCCCAAGCCTCCAAAGTAGGGGTGCAAGTAAGATTTCTACTTAGATCCTTGCTACAGATGATTAATTATCATTAAATCGAGAGAAACAAATATGAATTTCCTCCATGTATTTGCATATATTCCACATTATTTGCTATCTCAAGCGATGTGAAAACTTTCCCTAAGCTCAGAACTTGTTTTTCCAGATACGATTGTGATTATTCCTTCTACCTTCGTTATCGGTATTATTTTTTCTCTCTCTACCAGCTTTGTCCTTCAGCCTACAGATCCACTCAAGTCTTGGTAAGTCAAACCACCCACTCCTGAATTCTCTGCCTTCCATTCAGAGAGAACATAATCTGCATCTACTTCCTGAATCTTCTACTTCTTCAAGTCCATGAATGTAACTTGTGTACTCACTCCTGTCGCCTGTAAAATATCTAAGTACCTCACCTCAGCGATTCTGGCCACACACTCAGCTGTGCTCTTGGAAAGTTGTCTCTGTCTTCTACACAAACCTCTTCATTTCCAGCCATGTTGATCTACTGTTCTTTAACAAAAGGTATTTCTTCAATAGTCTCCACTGGCTGCTGTAGCTATTTTACGGAATGTTAATCATTATTTCCATTCTGGATGACACCGGTGTGAATCCCTTTGACTGTGGTTACAGATTGTTGTAACGGCAAACATTACACATTTAGCTGCAGGTGAAACTTTCTCTCCCGGAAAAGCAGACTATACAAAATAGGTATGGTATCTAATTTTCTCAAAGAAACCCCACTGTAATCACAGAAGTCTGTTGCATTATTGGTACAAAAGTAACAAGTAAGGTGGGGAAAATTCCCATGGAAAAATTTCTCAAAATATGTTCCTTCTTATTTTACTACATTCAAATGGTTTCAATGAGTGAATTGAATTGTTGGCTATCATTTCTGTTGATCAGGGCTAAGCCAGAAAAGGTTAAAAGTGGGTTCAAACACCTCTGCCCTTTCATTGTTTTGCTGTAGGCAATTGAACTCCTGGTCCCTTTCTCTACAAAGAAATGGAATCAGTTCTGGTCGAAGTATGGGAAAACAGTCATTTTACAAATGGGGACTGGTACCACATGGGCATAAAGATGAAATTAGGGTAAATGGATCTGAAATATTTGCAAATATTATTTGAAATTCAAAATAATAGAGCAGCAGAAGAAACTGTTGGCTACTTTTTGGTTTCTTTTATGTCCTGTGATTGATGCCTGGCCCCCTTTTTTGAAAGAAATCCAAATAGTGTGTCTTTCCTTGAGAAAGAAGTTATCCTTGACTTTGGGAGATGCCCAGACATCTTTGCCTCTCTGGCATTCTGGATCAACATATCTGCTTTCTATCTAACGATCTCTACCATATGTTCCTCCTATATCAAAAATCGATCATAATTTGTCTTCTGCTCTCCATCTTGGGTCCTATCATGTCTATTTTCCAGTCTCCAAGGATCATTATGCTTGATGCCTGTTCTTCTTTTTCTGATACATACTCCTCACTATCAAATTTAGTAAGAAGAAACAGACTAGCTTTGCTTATACAGATCAAGTTTGCTTGGCTAGTTACTACTGTTTAATGAATGTATAAAATAATGTTAAATATGGATTCTTGAAAATTTTTTCCAACAATATTTTGTCTTTTTTTACTCGCAGATCTTGAAAAGTTGTAGACTGGACCAATGGTCTCCAAAATTGAGTGTGCATCTCCAGATGTAGTGCCACATGAAGTCCAAAGATATCAAAAGTGTACTGTTGGTTACTTATAAGACATGCAACAGAACAGTTAAACATCAAGGGAAAAGGAGAAGCTTTCTTTCCTCTCTGCAGAGCAGGCTTGGCACTCCTACGGCAAACCCCACTGAGGAAACCAGCGAGGAAGGATCTGAGTTCTGTGGCTTGCAAGCATGAGATGTCTGGCTCGCAGGGCAAGAGCCCTGCCTTGATCTTCAGAATACCTCCATCTGGAAAGTTAACACCCACTTTCCTTTCCATAAGCAAGCAAAGAAACACTTTTCTCAACTAAAAATGTCACTCACTCAGCAAGAATCCCCAAAGACCCCAAAGATCAACTTCAGAAATTTCTTTTCTCTGTAAACGATGGCATTTGAAAATAAGAAATGTATAATGCAATTTCTGAAATGAGAATTAATTGGAAAAAAAACAAGACTTTTTGCTTTAAAAAAACCAAAAATGAATATGAGGTCCAAGAGCAAACTTTTCCTTGGCATCCTTCAGGGATTGTGGGGAAATACCTTACTGAAATGAGTACCTGAATCATGCCTACTTCTGAAGGCAGTTGTCGGTATCACAAATAACAGGGAAGGCCTGCCAAAGGAGTTAAGAGATACGTGAACTTTAAAACATTTTGTGATTTATGCCGTTTTCTTTATAAGGAAACTAAGACCTATTTCTCCTGGGTATCAGTAACCCCTGGGATAATTCAGAAAGAGGACGAAGCTTCTCTGTTTTGGTGTCCTCACAATCACCTGACTAGCTTAATCTGTAAAATCTGAATGTTGTTGCTATTTTGAGAAGAAAATCATTTGCTCTGGTGAAGACCTATTGCCAGGTCTGAAAATTACATCAGCACACAAAGGAGTGGCAGCTTCGCTATCTTAAACCTTTTCTGGAACAGATACACCTTTCAAAAAAAGGATAAGGTAGGATTGGGGTCAATGTCCCTCACGAGAGAAAAGCCCATCAGGACTTCTCAGTGCATTTATGTTGATCAGAGCTTTGTCAATTTTATGTTTTTGAATTTTATCATGGATATAGCTTCATTCTACAACAGTAGTAGAGGTACGTACTTTGTAAATAAATAAATATACCTCTATATCAAAGCCAATATTTAAAAACTCTTGGCAATTGAAGTTTTAAACAGGTTTCGTGATTGCCTGACTCATGCTATGAGTGAACCATATATTACTTTCTCCCATTACTAAAATATGACATCAATTTCTTTATCCACAGTTAATGTTTATTTCTCCAAATTGTCTTGTGCTCTTGGTCATGGGAAAAGATGCAAAGCATCCGAAATATTCTCTCTGACCCTATCTCAAAATCATTATCAGCTATAAGTTACCTACATATTGAAGTATAAAATTCTTAACTTTGGGTTCTGATTTTATCTTACTCTGATCACAATACATTTTCTAACCCCATGGTCAAACATCTGCTGCAATCGATGCCCACGGGAAACTGTAGTCAAGAGATCAAAGGAGGCATTGTTTGGGGTAAATCTACTGAACAAGACCTCTTTGAATCATTGGAAAGCATTGATGTTACTTTGAGGACTAAGGTGCACCTGACCCAAGCCCTGATGTTTTTGGTTTGTTTGGTTTTTAACATTTTATTAGGGGCTCATACAACTCATCACGATCCATACATATACATACATCAATTGTATAAAGCACATCCGTACATTCTTTGCCCTAATCATTTTCAAAGCATTTGCTCTCCACTTAAGCCCTTTGCATCAGGTCCTCTTTTTTTGCCCATCCCTCCCCACTCTCCCCTCCCTCATGAGCCCTTGATAATTTATAGATTGTTTTTTTTGTCGTATCTTGCCCTATCCGGAGTCTCTCTGGGAGACGGACAGCCCTGATCTTTTTGATTGCCGCATACACATGTTAAAGTTGAAGTCTGACCAAGGAGGAGCAAAGGAGATATGCACTGGAACTGTGGTTCTGGCAATGAATAACGCAGTGTCATGAAGTGCTGGAAGAAGAAATGGACCGATCTTGGAAGAAGTACAGCTACAATGCTCTGTTGAAGCAATGACGGTAAGACTTCTTCTCATATACTTTGGAGATGTTATCAGGAGAGACCATTCCCTGGGACAGAACATCATGAGTGGTAGAGTAAAAAGGAAGCAAAAAAAGAGGAATACCATCACTGACGTGGATTAACACAGTGACTGCAATGATGAGCTTGAACATCACAAGAACCACGAGAATGGCATATGAACGAGCAGTGTTTTGCTGTGTTGTAAAAGGGTGGAGTAGGGTTTGGAGCCAACTCAATGACACCTAATAATAGCAACAATAAGATACGAGGTACTTTCTCAGAGGGAATAAAAATATGCATGTTCTGAGGTCTTTCAGCATCCTATAGTCTGAAAGATCAAAATTCATTTTCTTGTGACTATAAATGAAAGACCTAGGTGTTTCCAAACAATGGACTGTTATTTGGCCATTTATAAAGGAAAGATGTTTAATATGATACCACGTGGCTGAACCTTAAAAACATACTAAGTGAAAGAATCCAGGCACAAAAGACCACCTCTTAAATAATTCTATTTACTTGGAATATCTAAAATAAGCCGATCTACAGAGACATGATGTAGATTAGTGGTTACCAGGTGGAAGAGGAGGTGGGAAATAGGGAATGACTGTTAGTAGATATGAGATTTTTTTCCCAAGGATGATGAAAATGTTCTAAAAGTAGAGAGTGGTGATGGTTGTACAACTCCGAATTTAGTAAAAGCTCTAAAAGATATACTTTAAAATGGTGACTTTTGAATTATATTTCAATAAAACGATTATTGGAAAAATAAAATATATGGGGGGAAAGTGGTCAAGTGAAGTGATTTACCTATGGTTAGCAATTGATAGAAGTAATGCATTTAGTTAGGATAAAACTTTTCCAAGGACCATTGTATCTATTGTCTCAGACATAGAAAATATGGAGCCAGGGAGTAGAATTGATGTACAGATGACAGACTCAACCAATTTAAAGGAAAACTCACTGCACTTCAGTCAAAGCTGACTCAGAGTGACCTCCCCCGGATTTCTGAGACTGTCACGGTTTACTGAAGTAGAAAGCCCAGTCTTTCTCCCATGGAGCTGCTGGTGGTTTTAAATCATGGACCATGAAGATCGCAGTCCAACAAATAACATTACACTGCCAGGGTTCCACAACTTACTCAATAGCTAATACTAATCAGAGAGCATCAGATAGAATGGGGAATTCAGTCCTTGCTCCATTTACCATTCTCTCTGTTGCCTCAGTCAGAATATCTGTGTCCATTCATTAGCTGAGAGACCGCACAAAGGACACCTGTGGTGACAAAGTGGATTCTGATTCCCAGGGACTCTATAGGTTTTCTAAGGCAGTGCCTCTTTGTGGAAGTAGATAGTCTTACCCTTTCCTAGAGTAGAGTGGCTAATCAGTTTGGACCACCAATGTTGTGGTTAGCAGTTCAACACTTACCAGAGCCACCACAGCATCTCCGTTCCATTTGTCAAAAGCTTTAGATTAATTATAATGCTGGCCACTGACAATAATCGTGGAATGAACAATATACAGATGCTGTTAGGGGATTCATTGGGAAGAATAGGTGCTCAAGTTTGTACTTTTTTTAATTAATAAATATTTTATTGGGGCTCATACAACTCTTATCACAATCCATACATACATCAATTGAGCAAAGCACCCTTAAACATTTGTTGCCCTTGTCATTCTTTTTTTCTTTTTTTACATTTTATTAGGGACTCACACAACTCTTATCACAATCCATACATATACATACATCAATTGTATAAAGCACATACATACATTCCCCGCCCCAATAATTCTCAAAGCATTCGCTCTCCACTTAAGCCCTTTGCATCAGGTCCTCTTTTTTTTTTCTTTTTGTGTGCATGTCAAAATAGCATATGAGGGCAAAGCAAGCTCTTAGAAATCATAGGGATTTTCCTAGCTCAATCATTCATAGATTAAAAACTGAGATTAAAGAGACATTAATATATTTCCATAGAGTTACACAGCAAGCGAGTGGAAGATTCTAGCCAGGATTAGCAGACAAGGGTTTGGCATTCCTTACACTATACTACCTTGCATGCATAAAAACTCAAAACCCAACCCACTGACATTGAGTTGATACTGATTCAAAGTGACCCTACAGGACAAGGTAGAACTGCCCCTGTGGATTTTTGAGACTGTAACTCTTTATGGGAGTAGAGGCCCTGTCCTGCAGAGGAGCACATGATCTTTCAGATCACAGCCCATCCTGAAACTCTATCACACCAGCGCTTCTCCTTGTCCACACAGGAGAAGGCAAAGAGAACAGGGGACAATGCTAACACAGTTCTAGTCTATATAAGCAGTTAGGAAGATGCAGTTGAGAAATAGAGCTTCATTCTGTAGCAAGACTAATTTGAAATAAGAAAATGTTTATAGCCCCTTTAGAGTCTAGGTGGAAATAAATTATCTGGAAGCAACACGGGATTTAGAAGTAAAAGAAATGTACAAGCAATTAAGCATGGGACTGCTTATCCCAAAAATTGGCAGTTCAAATCCACTCAGTTGTGTCTTGGAATACAGACAAGGAGACCTACTTCTGAAACATCATACCTTTGAGAATCCTCAGGAGGAATTCTACTCTGTAGACATGAGGTCTTCATGCATTAGAACTGACTCAACATCAACGAACAATATGTTGAATTCTTAAGTAAATAAGGTTTCCGCACGCAGTCCGTAAACTTTCTGCTCTTAGTTTTCTCCCTTTGTAAAAGGGAAATAAAACAATATTTGCAGTGTCCATATTTACTGGGTTGCTTTGAGGCTCTGATGTAACGCTGCAGAGGACTGTGCTGAAAGTACGGGACAGGTGGTGGGAAGGCGGAGGTAGCACATGATGTGAAGTCTGAAATACAAATAGAAATGAGCAGGGGAAGAGAAAGGAGTGGGTCCCTGTTGTTAGAGGAAAGACCTTCGCAAAGGCCCTCTAGTGAGATGGCAGGAGAGGTGCCAGATGGCCCTCCTCCCAGGAGTGCGAGCAAGGGAAACAGGGCTGGGGCTGGCAGACAGACGCTTGAGCCGTTATTGCACAGGCTTCAAAATAGCTCTGGAGGGGTTAAAACTGGGGGCTATCTTGTTCCTATCAGCATTGTGGAAAGGTCTCTTAGGCAGCAGTGTCAACAGAGACTATGAAAGGGAACCAGTACAGGCAAGGCATTGCTTGGGAGTCTTAAGGGGGAACTCTACCAAGACAATGACTATGGAAATGGAGGAAAATTGGCAAATTTGAGAGCAATTAAGAAGTCTGAATCTACAGGACCTGCTGAGTGATGGATGGGAATGTCTCCCAGCTTTCTGGCTGAGATAATTGGCTTGATAATGGTGCTTTTATTGAATTGGAAGTTTTTGGAAGAGCGGCTTGGGTGCAATACAGAATTTAGTTTGGGGCATGCTTAAATGGCTTCCAGTGTGTTCATAGGAACACTATAGAATGGATGTTGAAGCCAATAAGATATGGGTTTCTATCTCGGCTTCAGCACTTACCCAAACCAAACCAAACTCACTACTATCGAGCTGATTCCTGCCCATAGTGAGCCCACAGAACATGGTAGCTTTGCCCTGGTGCGTTACCAAATCTGTAACTCTTTACAGGCATAAAACAAATCTCATTCCCCCCAAGGAACAGCTGGTGGTTTCAAACTGCTGACCTTGTGGTTAGCAGTCTAACGTGTACTCACTACACCACCAGGGCGGTTCGTAGAACTGACGAAGCATGTATAAAATAACGATGCTAAAATAAACAAGTAAATAGATAGATAGATAAATAAATAAATGGAATAACCATGCTAAGCATTAAGGCAGAGTCTGGAGTACCCAAGTGTATTGCATATTGTAGATATGGCACGATGATCGAGAGCCGTTGGCTGTGGTGGGATGCCGGTACTGGTGCTAGTCCTAGTGATCGCCACAGATATCCAGGTAAATGTTTTGGAAGGAGAGACCTCTCAATGGATTTTATTATACTTCAGTAATAGTGGTGAAAGTAAGGAAAAATTAAAGGGCATGGGGGCCCCATGCCTATTGAGGAGAGATTATTGGAATGGATACCCCGCGAGAAAATAATATTGGAAAGACAAACCAAAGGAAGGAGATTTCACTGTGAGAAAAGGAGACAAGGGCTTAAAAAAGAAGTAGTTATTGAGTGCAAGGTGATAAGCCTCAGCTCTCTCCCTGGTGGTGCCCCCCCTCCCCCCATGAGGACAAAGCCTGTGTGTCATGATTGTCGTTTCATTGCCAGGTACACGACAAGGCTCGGGTCAGTTCAGGTGCTTAAGAAACGTTCATTGAGTACATTAGCATGAACGACACAGCATGTTTTCGCCGGATCATCCCAATTCTAGCTTCAATCCATCTGTATTCAGAAGATCCTCTGTATTCCGAGCACTTCATTCAGTGATTCTCAAATATTTTTATTGCACTTTCTACTTTTAGGACTCATGGCACCTCTCATAGACCCAATATGTGCAAGTGTGTGAATTCTTTGGAGTATTGTGTTTGAAGGTGGGAAATACAAGTGTTTTCATATTTTAGAGAGATGAAAAAATGAAAATGTTTTACTTAATCCCTTAATGGCTAAGTGCTCAACTATTAACTGAGGGCTGGTGTTCAAATCCACCCTCTCTCGCCTTGGAATATAGGCTTAGCGACTTGTTTTTGAGATGTCACAGCCTCAGAAACGTTATGGGGAAGTTCGACTCTGGACACAGTGACAATCAGCTGGACAGCGACTAACAACCACATGTGCAGTTCATTCGGCAGTTTATGTCTCTGAGCTACATCCCATTTATTGTTCATGAATGATGGAATGCTAATGCCTCGTCTCTGTTAACCTGGGACCTCTAAGTGAAATGGTTTACGTGAAGCATCTTACTCAATGTATGATGGGTGAGGAATGTTGGAATTTTCCTTGACTTTTTCTATCTGATTTAGGTATATTAGTTGACTAAATGGTTGGTTGATGATGTGTGAATTCAAATGAACTATGAGATTCAGTTACTTAATCTAGTTATTTATATATTTCTATGACCTTTAGTCCGGAAAAAAAAAGTCCAGACATGCAGCAGCACTAAAATACCCTGAAATCAATGGCTTAACACAGCAAAAGTTTATTTCTTGCTTGAACTACACGTCTAACTGGATCAGTTTTACTCCACTCCGTTGCTGAAATCACTGAAAATTAGTGATCTCTCACATAGTATCTGAACTATCTTAATTTCAGAACTCCCATCTACCTTTGTGGATGAAGAGAAAGCTGGAAGGTCCCAAACAAATTCTTGGGTGCTTTGTTTAAAAAGGAAGCATGTTACGTGCACTCATTTAGCCAGATATGGTTGTTGTGTTGTTAGGCGTTGTCAAGTCAGTTCTGACTCAGAAGGTTCTATGCCAACGGGAGCACTGCTAGCCCCATGCTATCCCCACAATCATCACTGTTTGAGTCCAGTGTTAAAGCCACCGGGACAATCCTTCTTGCTCAGCATCTCTATCTTTCCCCTGACCCTCTCCTTTACCAAACGCGATGTCTTTCTCCATGCACTGTCCCTCCTGATCACATGTCCAAAGTATGTACGGCAATGTCTTGCAATTCTTGCATTAAAGTAGAAATCTGGCTCTGCTTCTTTGAAGACTGATTTGTTCTTTTTTTTTTTTGCAAGAAGACATATTCAATATTTTTCACCAACACTATAATTCAATGGCATCTATTCTTCTTTGGCCATCTTTATTAATTTTCCAGTTTTTGGATTCATAGGAAGCTATTGAAATGATCATGACTTAGATACGGGGCATCTTAGTCCTCAAGGTAACAGAGTTGTATCTTCATAAGTTAAAGAGGCATTTTAAAGTAGATTTATCAATGCAATACATCATTTCATTTCTTGATGGCTACTTGTATGGGCATTCATTTTGGATGCAAGTAAAATAAAATCCTTGCTCACTTAAATATTTTATTCAGTTGCAAGCAGGCTATCTCTTTGTCCAGATTGAGGATTTCATGCTGAGATGTAATCCATAATGGAGCCTCTTGTCTTGGATGTCCATCAGCAAGTGCTTCAAGCCTTGCTGAAATGCAGAGGTTTGTAACACATGGAGGAATACAGGGATATTTAATGAGCAGTAATTGATTTATTTATCAGAAAGTTGATTGCAACACATGGGAACCCACTTGAATCAGATTATTATTTTGCTCCATAAGATATTTGGTGTCATATTTTTTGAAAGCAGGTAGCCATGCCTTTCTTCAGAGATCCCTCTGAGTGGCTTTCAACCATCCATCTTGAGGGTTGCATTCAAGAACGCTAACCACTTGCGCCCCCAAATGGCAAGTGCAACTTCCAAAACCATAGAGCACCATGTTGCTTAATTGGAACTTCAAACATTATCAAATCTGTACCCGAAATTAGAACCTTCATGTCATCACCATTACAACCACATGCACAACTTTTTAAAGCTATATATTTATTCTATGTGCAGCTCATGGTGCAAATAACATTTCTGGAACATACACAGGATGGTCCTCTTGTGGTTGTTTTGCTTAGAATGAAAAATGGCACTTTGCTTGCAAGATTCTTTCACACTCTGCACCTTTGGGGTCCTCCTGGATGACCACTGGCTCTACTTCCCTTCACCTCCTTTTCCTCTCCATCCAGCTCTCTCCTTCTGCTCACATATTGCTTCTTTCCCTATGATGCATTTTATCTTTCTGTCTGTCAGGCTGATTAGCATACTTTGACAGATTAAACGGCTAAGGTCAAACCAACAAACCCCTGAAGAAATACGGCTAATTATTGTCATATGTTTTTTTAAATACTTTGCTCTTCAAAGAATTTAACAAGGAATAAAATTCAACTTTGTGTCCCCAGGGGCATTTTAATATTATATTAAAAAATAAGTCCCTTAGCTCACTCCCTATTCCATGTTGTAGGAGCGTAATGAACTGCTCCTGGGGGGAGGGGGGGTTATCAATTGTGGTTGTCTCTACTTTCAAGATGTTTCTTTCTAAAATGACACACAAAATGGCAAGCAGAATCTTATACAAAGACTCTGAAATAGTCTAAAGAGATGAGGTTGCTCTGGCAGTTAAAGACATTGCCCACAGTTAACATCAAGACAGGAATAACTCTGGTAGTCAAGATGAGTGGTTAGAAGTAAGGGCTACGGTTCTGGTGTACAGATAGTGTAGGGGCGGTATCTGAGCTCCTTAACTTTACAGGTGGAGAGAGATTCAAGGCCAACATTGACAGTCCAACATCGATTCCTAAGAAGCAGAGGAAAAACATGGCTCCACCAGCCAATATTTTACCAATCCTGACATCAATCATCCTTTCCATGGCACCCTCTACGTCTATGTTGGGTGTGATAAGTTGTTACAGTGGTTACAAAGAACTCACATACCATACTCAAAGTTATGGGGTTTCTTGGGGAAGCAACTTGTTAGTCTTCAGGATAAGAAACACAGCCTCTTCTTGGTCATGCGCTCTGTGGTCCTTGGGTCCTCAGCTCAGTCTCAGTTCTGCTGGGGCAAATGTTACAAAGCTCTTTTAGCTAAGCTACTAGGGAAAGGAGTCAGAGGTCAGCAAATGTGGCCAAGGGCCTCCAGCTTTCTCACACGGTGGTCCAGGAATCCCGCCATTCTGTCTAGTGCTGGGTTCTGCTGCCTCTCAGGCCAGTTTCTCTGTTGCTGTTTCTTGTCATCTGTTGTCGTCTCTGGTGCCACAACTCTCTTTCTCCTGGGTCCAGTGGTTCTGAGAAGGGCTCTCAAGTCTGCAGGGTATTCTCTGCTCACAGCTCTGCTTTAGTGATGCTAGTGAGATTCACCTTCCTGCCTCCAGGAGGGCTCATTTTAAGTCAACTGGATGTGGCAAAGCTGATTGGTCTGTCATCATGTTAGAATTCCATACATCTTACATGCATGGCCTCAACCTCACAAAAATGAAAGGTCCCTTTTTTGCGTTATTACTAAGCTATTCAATCCCCCTGCTGCATCACAAGAACCTCATATTGGCCTCGCCCCACACTCTCTTTTGGTGAGAGTAACAGAAGCTACAGCTAGATGGACCATGCTTAGTAATTTCCAGGATCTTAGCTGACATGAATCTGAATTCAAGTCTCATCATTCATGAAGTATGAGACCCTTGGAACTATTATTTAATCCTTGATGTCATAACTAACATATCTGTAAAAATGGTTTCTTTGTAGTAAGAGTCCTTATCTCATCCTCTTGATGCACGGGTTAAATTGAATTTAGACATGCATCTGCAAATGCAGGACTATTAATATTATTACCCCCTATCTTGATACTCCCACATTGACTGTCCCACTAACTGGCTGACCATTTAGATGACCATGATTAAAATACACATATCAGTTGCTATTGAGTCCATGCTAGCTCATGACTGTAGAACTAATTCCATATAGAACTCATGGTCTTCCATGAGTTCTTTTCTAGAGAAACTTCTGTGGAATTGAACTACCAACTTTTTGCCTAGCTATTTGCACTACCCAGGGACTCCAAAATACATATAATTTTTAATTTGAAAGGAATGAGTTATCTGACAGGTGTGCAAAGGTAATGTTTCCAAATCTTGCTCACTGCGGGCAAATTATTACATGGCCCACAGACAATGTTCATTAACAGTGTTGTCAATCATGTGCAGGTTCTGCCAAGAGCCAGGGCTTAGATGACAGGGTCGGATATGGAGATGTTTAGTCCCTATTCACCCATCAGATTTTTAAAAAATCAATTTACATGATGATAATTGAGTCAGGTTTATTGTGCTGCCCCTCAAATAACTGTACAGTTTTGGTGATGGGAAATGGCTTGTTACCAATGTGACTAGGAGCAGAGGGCACTGGAGATGTGGCTGGGGGAGGGGCTTGCGAGAGTGAGCTGGGAGAGAAGGGTGACAATGAAGGAGAGAGAAGAGGAAGGCGGGAGGGATGTAGAAAAATAAAAGGCTAATTATTCAGCATATTTTGAAAGCGAAGAACAGGCTAGTTGCAAAGAAGAGGCTCTAATAGCTCAAGAAAGCTGTTCACGACAGGTGAAAGACCAAATTAGCAGATCAAGTGGGTACATTATCAGAAATGATTCTATTGATTTCAATGAGGTGTGTTTTCTGTGAGATGATTACCACCATCTGAAACCTCCTTTCCTGCTGTTTTGGAGCATGTAGCACAGTCTCGTGTTTCAGGTTGTTCAAGATGTTTTCTCAGACGTAAGTAAACACAGGTTGGTCTGCTGTGAAGGCCCACTTGGCACCGAATCAGAAAGTTGGCAGGTCATGGTGGCTCAGAGAGTCAATGTCTTTGGGGCTGTTAAAAAAGGAGGTGTAATGAACTGTCATTCACACAAGGAATTTTCCGAGGTCTGCATCTCCCTCCGGTATCGTCCAGAAGAGGCACGCTTACTTGGTCCTTGGAGAAAGAACCCCTTTCTAACCACCAAGGCTGTGCCAAACCATTTTTTCACAACTGGGAAGCGGGAAAACAGAACGTTCAATCTCCCACTTTATGGCCACCTCAGGGAGCCCTCGGGGTGGGGTGGGGGGGACGGAGGTGGTTACAAGTTGAACTGCAGTTTCAAGGGTGGTAGTTCAAAACCATCAGCTGCTCTGCAGGAGAAAGATAGGGCGCTCTATTCCCAAGAACAACTACCCTCTCTGAACTTCAGAGGGACAGTTCTCTCCTGCCCTATAGGTCATGCCGGGTCAGGATTAGACGCTTGGATGGCAGTGAGGCGCTTCCGCCCCCAGTGGTCATCCCAGGGAGACACTGGAAGGAAGGGAGGTGGAGGACAGGAGCTAGAGGGGCTCCCTCTTTCCTTTAACACAGCAAGTGCCCCTTTCACTTTTAAAGCATGTCCTGAGCAAAAGAACCCCGTCCACTGACCACTGGGAAACGCTCTTAGTACATTGACGGCTTACAAGAAACACAGAGAATGTTCTCCCTAGAAATCTGGACACAATGCCATGTTTGTGGTTCACTGAAGATTGTTCCCCAGAATGATTTCTTTGAGGGCCAGTGATGGCTGGACCGTGCTCAACTGCCAATGGATAACGGACAATGAGCTTGGTGCCCGTCACTTGTGCTCGTGGTAGCGGAGCTCTCGTTGTTCTTTGCTGGCTGGTGTTCTCGCATTCACAGTTGGTTAATGTTCAGCCAGGCTGATACAGGGCGTCTTGCAGTTTATGTTTGAACCAGAGCCAAGAGAAAGTGCCTTTCTTGTGCTGCCGAACTTCCATCATGCCTGGGTCCAGAGAGCTCTATTAGGTGCTCATAAAAGCTCCAAGGAGGAGGTGCAGTTGAACTGTAAGCCAATTACCCATACATTTGCCCTCCATCAGATGCCTCCTACATCCCGGGACTCCTCTGGCTGATGCTGAACATATTCCAACCTTCCTCTAAAAGGTTTAGTCTAAGTTGCTTCTTCAGTACTGTTTGAACATTAAATATGCAAATAGTCATCATTACACTTCCAACAATTACACATGTTTGCGAGCACCACGTCAAGTGCTGGCAGCAGAGCAATCATTTGGAAAGACAAATATTCCATTCCAAGAGATGTCATGCTGCTTAGAAGATTCTTTTTGGTATTAGTAGCCACACTGCTGCTTCATAAAGTGTGCAAATGAACGTGACAGTGCTGCCAATCGCTGCCAGGCCCTTCCTCTCAGCAGAGCAGGTGCCAATCACCCAGCCCAAACAGCCGAGGCCTTGGATCCACGCAGACATGAAACGTGTCTGACGTGGAGGAGGCCTTGCAAGGCAGAGCTCTCCCAGACTCTGAGCGCCCTCTCGCAGGCCCCTTCCCCCACTCCGTCTCTTCTTAGAAGGGGCCTCGGGCCTTTAGAATATTTTAATTTCTGATTTCTGACTATATTATCATGTGTTGTAACAGATGAATTGTCACGTGTAGCTCAGAGGTGATGCGAAGCGCTGCCTGAAACCACAGGCCTGGCACTTTGGCAGGGCAGGAGTTCTCTTCTATGGGTGTGCGGTGTGTGTGTGTGTGTGTGTGTGTGTGTGTGTGTGTGTGTGTGTGTGTGTGTGTGCTTAATCTCCCTTCCCTTTTCTTTTCCCTCCTCTTCTCTTTTCTCCCTTCTCCTTCCTCTCTGCCTTTCTCCTTCTGGTCCTCCACTTAGTTATGGATAATTGTCACTGTTTCCTTTCATGGCATCCAAAGTAGCAGCTCAGAGAAGCCATGACTTGAGTCAGGACTTAATCTTTCCTTCTCCTGAAGTGGGAAAATCCCAAGGATTGCAGGGGCCCAATTGATAACCCTTGTGCTTCTTTTCCATGGAAGACGAATGAGTCTGGCAAGCTTGGGAGACTGCAGCTAATGGGATTGACTTGGTACTTAAATCTCAGTGAACCAGGACAGCATAAGTAATTAGTGAATTGGATCCATCCTGGGGTGCTAGCGATGGCTAAGTCTGCCCCCCACCACTCTAAACACTGCAAGAGGCTCATCCATCTCACACAGATAACAACCAAAGAGAGGCTGCTCACGGACACCATTTACTCCTTCTTTAGTGCATAATTTGTCCTGGAATAGACTAAAAAAAAAATTCTAATTTTCCTGAAGCGATACCCAGAAGACCAAGTGACCATACTCCCACTAGAGATCATTTTGATCACAATACGGCTGCTGTTTTTAATTAAGAAAGGCTAATTAAGAGAAACTCCACATTTATCTTCTTATCTCCTTACTCAGACATTACCTATATTTGTTTACAATTTGGTAACTGGCTTTCCATCAGTGAGCCAGGGAAGATTCTCTGGGTTTATCTCCAGATGGGTGCTTCACAGGGAATGGTCCGGTATTTTTTAAGGAGTTGAGTAATGAACTACAGAGATTGCTCAGAGCCTATCCAGCCTCATTTACATAGAATATGAAAAAATATTGCTGACCTGAGGCGCCTTTACGGTTCTTCCACTATTAGTGAAGGGGGAAGGCACTTGTCTGCAGACTGGCCTGCTCTCACATTTTTCGTTTTACCCTCAGTGACGACACTTTATAAGGATAATTTAGATGAATGTCTTTTCATGGCGTTCACTTATCCTTCCTGCAACCATGATCGACAAAGAGCCACAGAGATGGATGACACTGCGTTCTGATCAAACATATGTTCTGTCAATGTAGCTAGAAGAGGCTCCGGGTAGGCATCTTCCTGGCTTGTGTTTGTTTGTTTCAAGATGGGATGGAATGGGATTAACATTCAAAACAACCAACACCTCCAGGAAGTGCACTTTTGTTGGAATTGTCCAGGGAGCCGCAAAATGAAAAGTGACAAAGCGGAAGCAAATGCATCTCAGCTCGAATCGTCAGAGCGGTCACCTAGGTCAGTCGGATCTTCTTCTGTGGACTGATCAGAAATAAGTGCTGAGAGGCCTTCATTCCCAGGCTCGATCCTGGCCAGAGGGCAGTAAAGCAACAGCAAAACACAAACAAGTCTGCCTCCTTGGTCAGTGTAGGTCACCTCCAACGATTGCTTTTAGGAGGTGGGGGGTCAGGGCTGATGTTTAAATAAGGAGTTAAGTTCAACTAGCTAGTAGAAAGCTTTCTGGTGAACGAATTTTCCTCTTCACCCCACCCACTAACCCAACGCTTTTGTTTAATGAGAGCTTTCATTCCATAGTTCTCCGCTTTACAGTGTCTGAGTTGTCAGAAGGCATATTTGTGTATACCTACTGAACATACACATCGGTGAATGATCATATCAAGGACCGATTTCCCTGAAACCTTTTTTTTAATATTTAATATTTGAAGAGAAAGCTGATTATGTGAGCACTCCATTTTTTCCCTCACAATCTGTAACTGATTAGGAGGTATTTAGACTAATGTTGGAAGAAAGCTGGAGGGGGCTGGGGGTGGGCAGGATTTGCTAAGGAGTGAGCGGAGCTATGGGAGTTAGGGAAACTTAGTTTCCTCATGGCTTTCAGTAAGTTCTGATTTTAATTTTTTTCTAGATATGATTTTGTCCCCCAAGGTTCAGTTTGAATGAAATTTAGCGTTCATGTTCAAACCTAACCTATCTGTTTTAGTATGCATGGCTCAAATTTGTCTGTCTCTCTGGAGCAAAGGATGTTTGTTTTGATTGTATGGTTTTGTTCAAAAGCAATCTCAAGCGTGTTGTTTGTATGCATGTGATATTTGTCTGAGTATTGCCTGGAACAATTCTTTTAACTTATCAACATCAGGTTTTGTTCCCAAAATATTTTATCTTGTTTTCTACCTATTTGAAGGAATTGTGTCGACTGATTTTCAAAACTGCTATGTTCCCCAAGAGTGTCTCCCAGATAAACTTGCAGTCCTAGCAGAATCGTCATATGACCACAAGGCAATTCAATTATATCCAGCAGTGATTTTAGGGTGGCCGACGACATGCTAACATTCTAAATTGTAAAAATAACTTAATATACTAAGAGAACTTGAACTGAGAAAAATGAATTTCCCTCTCATGGGAAACTTGACCTTTTCTTTCTTTTTTTTACAGGGCATTTTAAAGGATAATCGCATGTACAAATCAGCGAGGAAAATATTTTCTATTAAAAATGAGCTATTGAAGGCAATTATTTACACGTACATTTTAGCAAAGATTCTGGTGGTGGTGCCATGGTTAAGTGTTCAACTGCGCCTTGGTGGGTCATCCTCACCCAGTGAGCTTGCATTTGCTTTAGCTTTTCCCTTTTCATCTCACGGCTTCTGGTGATCTCTGTCAGTCAAGGTCACGGCCAAGAAAACTCTGTGGAGCTTTCCTTGCCCGTGCAATCTCTACGAGTTAGAATTGATCGGATGACAACCAACCAAAACAACATCTTAGCTCAATTCACAATATGCCAATCTGCAGTATGCTGCCCATAGTGGGCACATACACATGGATGCAGTAGCAGTGCTGCAGTAGGCATAGTTTCAAAGAATAGGCATGCCCATCCACCTGCCTGGATGTCAATTGTCGCTTTAGCACTCACAAGTGTGTCTTCCGGGGCAAATTTGTATCCCTTCTCTTTAATTCAATTTCTGTAAAATTATAATCACAATGACCTCACTTGGTTTTTATAGCATTACATTAGTTGATGTGAATAAGTGGATTAGATCAAAGTTGTAAGGGACTTCATTTTGTTTGGATCCACGATCAACGCCCATGGGAGCAGCAGCCAAGAAATCTAAGGACACGTAACATTTGGCAAATCTGCTGCAAAAGACCCCTTTAAGCTGTTCAAAAGCAAACGCGTCATTCTGAGGACTTAGCTTTGTGTGACTTGCGCTTAGCTATTCTCAGAGCCTCGTACACAAAGCTGGACAGCAAAGAAGGAGACTGGCGGAGGATGGTTGCGTTTGAATTATGGTACCGGGAACTACATTGAATACACCATGCGCTGTCAGGTGGGAACACAGATGTCTTGGAAAAAAGTACAGCAGAATGCTCTTTGAAAGTGGGGGCGGGGAGGACACTCTGTCTCACATACGTTAGATATGTGATCACGAAGGAGCAGCTCCTGAAGCCGGACACCTTGCCTGGTTAAAGAGGCGCAGAGGAAAAGAGGAGCCCTCGTATCTAGATGCAAAGATACAGTGAATTCAACAAAGGCCTCAAACAGCGATGCCTGTGAAGGAGGCCACGCCCCTTCTGTTGCCCATCCGGTTGCTTTGAGTCGGCATGGAAGGCACGGAGCCACAATGACGTTCATTCATGCCGAGCGCTCACCTAGTGCTAGCACATGTGAGACAACTTCCAAACGTTTGTGAAACAGTTTTCATTAATCTTAAATACCATTTCCCCTGAACGTCTGAGGCCTCTTTGAAGCCACTGAAAAATAATAAACTATTTTTCAGATAAGTTATTTTATTAATAAAGCTAAAGCTTAATTTTTTTCCTTTGCTCAATACATTTTATGTTTCTTTCAAAAGCTCCAGTGACTCATGAAATGCTGTGTCTGATGGTGAAAGAAGAATCTTCTTCCAGATCATGTTCCTGCAGACTTGATGTTGGTACTTCTTCAGAACTTGATCTCTGTGATGAGTCATGAGAGTCTTGAAGGCCTGAGCCAGGTCTCGGCCAGCACTGCATTTGCTACACCCTAAGTGCACTACTCGGCTTATGATGGGCATTATTTAATGTCTAGTCAGTAAGAAGGAATTCTAGATTTTAGATCTCCTGCCTCTCAAAAAGGGGAACCTGATAAATGTGAGGTTGTCATGTGCTGCTATGAAACATGTTATAATGAGCAGAGATGGGAAGAGAGAAGTGAACTCAACTTGTACAGAGAACCCATTGTGAAAGGATTACTTGACTTCATCGGGTCCTAAGAAGATGCTCAACCTAGCCTCTCACACCGCCGGACATTAATGGTGAAATGGAAGGGAGTATCTTGGATAGAAAGCTTTCTTCTTTCTTTTTTTTATTTAAGTCGGTGGTTCTTCTTTTTTCCACGGGTACATAGTGACCACTAAAAATATTTCCTACATTTTAAAATAATGAACTTGGCAAAGGGATAAAAGTACACTGAGTACTTTAAACTTCAAGGACAAAGTATTAAATGAAAATTTAAATAGCATTTGATATGATGATTGCTATCCTATACATTCAATTTTTTCCAACTTTGATGCCCACCAGAGGAGAGTTTTAGCACGCATGGTTTAGAGCAGCTATGATGAAATTGCTGTTTTAAGTTGCCCAGCCATAAATGGAGCATTCCTTTACGCCAGGAGAAATTAAGCCTTTGAATGGAATCCTGGCAGGTGGACTATCCATACTCCAGAAAGACTAGGGTTACAGGGTAACTGAGAGGAAATCTATTCTTTCTATGAAACAGACCAAGAGAATGGGAAAGAGAGGGTATGTAAGTGAATGATTAAATGAACTTCAGGAGTATTCATATCGGGGAAACATGTGTGAAAGGAGGCATAATAAATGACTCCCTGCCTTTCTAGAAAACGGTTGGTGTCCATTGTTTATTCTGGAAGCCATCTGATAGCCCAGGCCATCTACCAACAGGCACAGAAAGGTTTCCACGAGAGAAAAGGGTCAGCATGGAAGATAGAAGCTCAGCCAAGCACGCTGAAGTGCTTCGTTCCATGAAGGCTTGATTAATGTGATATTAGACACGCAAGACCGTTAAGACAAGAGCTAACTAGCCTTTAGCAAACTGTGCTGTGAATCACACTTCACACGTCTAGATGGGAGGTAATGAGATTCTCAAAAAGTACTACATTTAGAAACAAGCCCTCAAACTCGAACAAACAATCCCCAACTCCTGCCAGTTGCTGGCATGTTGCCACTGGTGAAGTTGGAAAGGATGCGCTGCTTTTTTTCCAGGGGTTGTTTTTGTTTGTTTGTTCCTGACCACTGGTAGCATGAGCTAGCAGCTGGTGTGAGAATAAAGGAAAACATGTGTGTATTGGCAGCAGACAATTTATAACATGGCATGATTATTCGACCAGGATCTTAAACATCAGGACTGAGATTTTAAAAAATAATAATTGGCCCGGAAAACTTTACAACTGCATATTGAGGGTTATTTGCTGTTTGTTGCATGATGTGGTATTTTTTTAATCTTCCCCTCAACGATTGGTGTGAATTTCTAACCAACATGATTCATAATTGATCATTCTTAAACATTTTAGGCTGTTGTTAAGGCTTTTGGAGCGACCGTGGGTCATTTTTAGCCCGAGTGAACGTTGGTAAACCGACATCTCCCCCTAGTGGGGCAGAGGGGTGTTACCGACTTCCCACCACAAGGATGTGGAGATTCTGCAGCTGGTTTGAAAGCCTGGCCGCTGTGTCTTTGAAGCACAATATTTAAAGGTAACACTTTAATCTCAACGTATTTTTACTTCCTTCTTCTCCGCCACATTTTCCTTCTCTCATCCCTAAAAGCTGACATTATTAGATTGCAAAGTCGCTGAAAAATATTCCTCCCACTCCGTTTTTCATTCTTACACTGTGCTCAAAGACTCTGACCAAAAACTCATTTGGAGAGCAAAGGATCAACTTTCAACATCCCTCCATCCCTGTTTTCCATCCTATTCTTTGCCAGCTCCCTGCTTGGCAGGCATCTCCCTAGCTAAAGAGGCCAAACATTTTCAATGTAGATATCTCCAGGCTTATTCTCCATCTGCGAGAAAAATGATACTTCCTTGCCCTTCAGGTTAATGATGGGCTACCTCTGCCCTCCCAACCCTTGATCATAAATAGAGTAGCAATATCAAGACTCGGTATCACATAGCATAGCATTGCTTCCTGATTAAGAGCTGATACCGATGTCTAAAATGAAACCACTCCCCCCTACTCCTATCTCTCAAGTTAACATGATCTGAATAATCAATAAACAGGTTAATACTATCTGAATAATCTATAAACTAAAAATAAAAATGAATAGCCAATAAAATAATAATCAATAAATATGATAATCAATAAATATGATCATCAATAAATTTGGTCACAGGTAAAAGAAAATAGTTTGTTTTGCTTTTAAGTTGATTTGTAAGATTTCAGAGCACTTGTTCCTGGGAGATATTATTTCAGCCAATTACACAGATTCTTCCATAGTCATTCCTTCTCGCCAATAGATCATCATTGGTTAACATCTTCACGATTGTGTAATGGAAGAAACAAGGATTTGAGGCTGTTATATATCTAGAAAAATTAAGGCTAACGAAGAAAGTCACTGCTTGCTAATCCCTGTAATTAAACACTACTCGTAGGAGGGTATATTAAACTGATTGAAGCTGTTGTCACTGTATTGGACCCAAAGATGTCTAATAATCCTACCCTGCAATGTTGGATTTTTTTCAGTACCTATTAATTAACACCCATTAACTTATATAGAAGGCAAAAGAAATAAATGTATTAATTGTCAGTTTGCCTCTGCTCGAACCTCTCTTTTCCTTGCCTGGCGTCTGGCAGGCAGCTCCTTACATGCAGGAACGTGTCATCTGCACGCAGGCAATGCATGGGGAGAAAAAACAAGGGGCTCTTCTGACGCAGCTCAGTTTGTTCGCTTTTAAAGCAAGCTGCACAAATTTACTCAGCTCAGTTTTCAAATTTATCTGCCAGATCATCTTTGTTGTTCTTAACCAGGGATCAATTACACAATTCCAATCTCCATGTAGCCCGTCGGTTGTTTCCCAAAATGTTGGCATTACGGGATAGTTAGGGGAGAAAAAATATCTCTTAGTTTGGGTTTTCTGAGTTCCCAACATTCTGTTCTTGAAGCGAGCAAAGATTGTAGTTTTCAGCTTTTTTTTTTTTGCCAGGTATGCATGCAATTAATTGGAAATAAGCAATACAACCACTTACCTTGAACATTTGTCAGCATTTTCAAGGCTGATACATTAGTGACCAGATCATGAAGCATTCAAACTAAGGAACCTCCCTCAAAGGTCTAGTTCAGAAGGAAGGAGCCGTTTTGCAGATGCCAGGCACACAAAGAGAGACTCCTTTTGAAGTACAGAAGATGAGAACAGCTCTTTGAGTTTGGCATCATAACACGATTATAAGGAGCCCTGAAGGTGGAGGAGATTTCTTATTGAGCTGCTGACCACCAGTTAGCCAGGCACACCTGCTCGTCTCTCTAATAAAGAACGACTTTATTGGCTTTCTGCTCCCCCAAAGACTTACAGGCGCAGAAACCCAAGCAAGCAGAATTGCAATGTATTCAATTTCAGTGGTTTGGTGGTGGTGGTGATTTGGGGTACACCTGATTATAGGCTGCTTTGAATTTCTTCACTATTCATACCGCATCACAGATTATTTGCATAAAGTCAACTGCCTCTGGGGCCAACAACAAACAGGAAGTCAACTGCTTCTGGTCCCAATGACAAATGTGAAGTCATCCATCAGATGAGCATAAGAACATAATGATACAGAAACATGAGAGCCTGAAATAGTGCCGACAGTAGCCTGAGCACACACATGTACCCATTACACCTTTCAGATCATCAGTGTACGGTTTAAAAGCTTCCTAAATTCACACCAATGTGAACTTTCTATCTTAAAATTTATCAAGTACTTAAGTAAGAGCTGTGAATGATACATGTTAAGTAATTTATAAACTTACCAATGTGGAGTTACATCAAAAATCTCACCACTACCTTCGGCTTATTGGTGCGTTTCCAAGCACTGCTATTAACAAGAAGACAAAGGGACTGCTAATAATAATTTAGACTCCACAGCTAATGATGATCATGGTAAAAAAAAAGCCCAAAACTTTCTGAATTAACAGATCATGTTGGTTCTTTGTGAACAACGATCACATTGCTTCTTCTGATACCACATGGTCATTGTTAAACACAATACTGTACATTCTGGGCATGTGCTCCCTAGGTGTGGGTACTTTTGGTGGCGCTGGCCCTCGCTGGTGCTTTAGAAATGTCCTATGCTGGGATTCAAGCATAAAGTTCTTCACCGTGCATTGGTATGCTCAGTCCACCTCCCACTGATGCCGCCCCCTGCCCCAAGCACAAAGTGGCAATGAGGCTGTATCCAAAGAGCTTCGGACTATTGCCACAACTCGGTGGAAGGACCTTCCTTGATGGGGCTTTTCCATTCACATTTCAGCACCCTATGTTCTTAGTGCTGCTGTGCCCATAAGTATACCTTCTTTCTGCAATCCTTTTATAACAATTACTCTCTTAAAGGGCCAGTCTTCCACCAGACAAAAAGAAAAAGGTTCTATTGCACCCTTTCTGATGTCTCTGTGTGGTACACATGGGTGACAAGTTTAGTTGTGAACTGAAAGCCTGGAGGACCAAGTCCACTCAGAAGCAAGTTGGAAGAAGGGTCTGGTGATGTACTTCTGAAGAAACAAACCAACAAAAATCCCGACAACTCAAGCACAGTCTGCGTCATGGAGCACAGTTTCTAGTGGACACGCCTCGGGCTTCTCTCTCCTTGGGACAAAGAGGGAACTGCTTTCACTTAGCTGACAAAGTCACTCCTTCCATATAAAAAGCAACACTGCTCTAAAGTGATTGGCATTATTTTTAAATAGTCATACTCTGGATCCTATGGGTCAGCTATTGTGAATGTCCTGTGAAATTCACCAGTTATTTAATATTACTACTGTCTGCCGAGTCCATGGTGACTCACGGCAGCCCTGTAGGATACAGAGCTGTCCCATAGTTTCCAAGGCTGCCATCTTTACAGAGTCAGATGGTCATTTTCTCCTGCCCAATGATGGGTGGGTTCAAACCACTTTTTGGTTATCAGCTACACACTCTACCCACTGGACCACTAGTTCTCCTTATTATTCAATCCAAGGTATATTATTCTACGTTCATGGTCACGGGCTCTCACTCTCAGATTCTTAAGCAATAGCTTTGTAAAAGACATTTTGTAATGGAAAATAAGAGGCCAACAGCAAGGCTGTACTTGCCCCCATCACATTGAAATTCAGCCTTTTGCACAAGAAAAGTGGCTTCTCTGACCAAGAATGAAACTCCGGGACTCTGAGAAACACTGGTTTAGAGGACTTCACCTCAGGGAGCAAACCCGTGTTTTCAGCAGGAGATTTGCTGGGAGGACCCAACAGACAGGTGTGGGGGTTGCTTCCTTATAAGTTTCTCCGGTTGTTTCTTTTCATTTTACTCTTTCTTTGAGCATGAGAACATTCATGACCGCAAGTTAGGAATGTCAAGTAGTCATCAAAAGAGCAACAACGGACTGACGTTTCTCCCAGGAAAGCACGGTTCTGTAGCACGCTACAACCGTCCCTCACCATCCCTTGTCGCAGCAGGAAACAAATGAGGGGTTCCAGAAAACATGCCAGAACAAACGGGAGATTCGGGGAAAAATAAGACAGTGAATTTATTTTCTCTGCTAAGCATTCCTCGAAGAATGGAAGATAATGCCGCAAAAATATTTATTGTCAAAAGTGCATTAAATGTATCCACTTCACACAATCTGGGATTTGTTCTTAGAACCCTACACTGATTTGAGTATGTCAGAGGGAAGGGGAAGCCCAGTGTTATTTATTTGTTTTTCTATAGTCAAGTGTCTCCGTTAGGAGCCAAACAGGAGTAAGTTTTTTATTCGCTAGAATTGAAACCCAGCAGAGTGATTTGTAAAATGAAATAAGATACTTTCTTCCGGCCCTTTACTCCCCTAAGTAGTCCTTCATCACCTGGCAGAATTGAAAACCATAGTGTGTTTGGAATGACTGGATAGGAAGACAGGAAAGAAGTCCAAATGTGGGGATCCTGATCCAAGCAAACTCTATTCAGAAACCCTTACATTCCGGTCACTCTATCTAGTTCCCTCACAGAAATGTCCCGGGGCGTTCTCAGGGGAGCCAAGAGGGCTTCATAAGCTCTCTAGTGAGTGCTTTCCTTTTTTTAAAAAAAAATCCCTGTGCTGAAATGATGATGGATACTATTAAAACTTGGGAAATATTGAACCCAAATTGAATCACAGAATCTAGAAGTGGGATGTGGAGAGGAACACAGCATTCATCTGCACTGCCAGCGAGATTCATAAGTTCTCTGCCACTGAGTATCACAGAGACACGCGCCAACTACCATGTTAGGAATGTGAAGCAGCAGTGGTAACCCTGAATTAACCTCATTAGCATCTTGCAGTTGCTTATGATTAGTAGCAATGTGTGTTCTACTCATTTGTCTGCCTTCCTGCTGCACTGCATTTGACTCACCGAGAACATGAATTACTGCTTATCCCAGAATCTTGGAGTAGAGGTCCAGTAAGTATATGGTGAATTCATTTCGATGAAAGAAAAATAGAAGGAGCCCTAGGCACAGCGGTTAAACACTCCGCTTCTAATAAAAAAGTCAAGAGTTCAAACTCTCTACTTGATGCTCAAGAGAAACGTGGCAGTCAGCAGCCTTGGAAAAGTAATATGACAAGTCTGCTCTGCCCTGTGAGGTTTCTATGAGTCAGAATTGACTCGACAGCCATGGGTTTCTTTGGGAGGGGGTGCGGGAGGGGGAGATGATGAAGACCCAAATGTCAGTGACTACGATTCACACTTGAAATGTTCTGTTTTGCTATTTTATTCTGCTATCCACGTGTGGTTTTGTGTGGGTCTGTGTTCTTTTCTTTCTCTCCCGTATCTATATACTACCTGTCTACACATCTGCTTAGCTAGCATGCATCTTTTCTTCGTGCCGTCTCCTCCTCATCTTCTTCATCTCCCTCCTCTTTCCCAGCTTCTGACTCAGTGTGTTGAGTAGCATGTAGAAAGGTACTCTGCGTTTGCCTCGGCAACTCCAAAGGAACACGGTTCTGTTTGTGCATCGACCTGAATCTAAACCTAACATTGTCCCTGGTTAAACCTCTGACTATGAGCAGAGACCCACACAGAGGAAATCACTTAGCACAGCTTTCTAATGAACCTACTCCATCTACTGTGCCTTTACCCACTGACATTGGGTGGAATCCGACTCACCGTGACCCTCCAGGGCAGGGGATAACTGCCCCCGTGGGTTTCTAAGACATTAATCCTTTATAGGAGTAGAAAGCCCCATCTTTCTCCCACAGAGCTGCTGGTGGTAATGAACTGCTGGCCTTGCCATCTGCAGCAAAATGTGTTCCACTCTGCCGCCAGAGCTCCATTGTTCATATTAAAATGATGTGCTTCTGTCTGTGTCCCAAGTACTGCTGGAGGTGCAGGCAATTCCAGGACCAAGACAAAGTGATATAACTGTGTTCTGTGCGAGGTGTTGTGCCTCACTTCTCCCTCACCCTGACTCGGCAGGCTCAAAGTGGTCCTGATGATAAAGACGAGGAAACGAACTCACCATGCTCAGATCTCATGGATTAACTCCCTGAGGTGAATTGAGAAAATCTGAGAGCTGACCCACTTCATTTGACTCTAAGACTCCTATTTTGCACATTGTGTATTTTAAAGAACAAAAATACTATCTCGCAGTTTCTCGACACCTGAGGATAGATTTGCTTCCCTAAATCTGCCTGTACTCTAGTGAAGTGGAATGAGGCTGACCCCAACTTTGTATTAGAAAAACAACCCTTTTCTCTCATACTAACACACTTTCTCCATTACTGTTGTTGTTAGCTGCCACTCAGACAACCCCTGACTCAAAGGATCAGACCATTGCAATTGATAGTTATTTCATTGGCTGATTCCCAGAAGTAGATAATCATGTCTTTTGGCCTGTACTATCTTAGTCTGGAAGCTCCATGAAGCCTGTTTAGGATCCTAGCAACATTGAAGCCTCCAAATACTATCCCCCATGATAAACAGTAGCTGCTCATAAGGTGCCTTGCCTGGGAATCACATGCAGATCAAGAATTCCACCACTGAGCTTCTATTCCTGACCATGAATGAGCTTCAATCGAAAGAACCATAACCAGCTTGCAGGGAAGTATTCCTCATCATCGGGGCGCTTTATGTCTATTTAACATACGGTGCTAAGTCAAGAAGACTGTCCCTCACTCTACATGGCTTGTCGTCATTGGTCCTTCCCTCGAACTGCATGCTCTCCCAGGCCAGCCTGCTCTTGGTATCACCCTGCTCTTCCAATAACTCCTCATTCCTAAATTGTCTTCAATCATAACACCGCAATATGTCCTTTCTCTAATCGTAGCTTAGAACTGACCGTGCCGCACGTTGAGACTGTAATAATTCATTAGCATGGGGATATTGTAGGAATATGTGTCACCTCGCATCAGCAATCGGAATGTGGATTCTCTTGCTGTTTAGTTTTCCACAATCTCCATGATATACAATCCAATATCAGTTTCTAAGGCTTTTCCCAAGCAACAGTCTTCTAATGGGAAACGTTTAACAAAAAAATATGTATTGCATTCCCAACAGCTAACCTCAGTCTCATAAATATTTATATTTTAGGCTGAGTTGAAACATCATTTGTAAGATGGATGTACTTCTTTGGAGTTCCAACAAGAATCTGCCTCACGAGCGGATCCCATTCCCACTACTAATGGGCGTAAAGCCCTAGAGTCCCGTGCAGTTGGGATGAGACACAGTAAATTTGCCAAGTGTTTACAGGACGGATCATTTCAGAAGAACTCAAATACCGTGCTCGTTCTACTAATATCCAATAGAGATGAAAACACAAGAACAAATTATAGGGAACAGGCTTTGGCCGGCTATCCAGCCGAGATTTGGAAGTGGGGTGTCACTGGCAGGGGTTGGTGAGCATGCGCAGTACATAGTTCTCCCAATGTGCTCCTAATACCAGCAGCAGCAGCATCTTCTGAAATTTGTCTGACACGTAAATTCTCAGACTCCGCCACAGAATTACCATATCATAAACTCTGATGTGAGTTGTGAGTGGCCCTCCGCAACATTCCGTGCCTTAACAAGCTCCCAGGTGATTCTGATGTATAGTTGATTTTGAGTGGTGATAGCCCTAGTATTGGGAAAGAGCCGGATGCAAGCCGTGGCTCCAATACTTACTACTTTTGTGACCCTTGTTGAGTAACTTAACCTCTGAAACTATTTTATTAATACCAACTTTATAGGGTAAATTAGGATCCACAATCAATATTCGCGGAAGTAGCGGTCAATAGATCAAAAGATGGGTTGCACTGGGTAAATCTGCCACACAAGACTCCTTTGGAACATTGACTATGGAGGCTGTTACGTTGAGGACTACGGTGTGCCTGACCTGTCATGGTATTTTCCATTGCTTTCTATGCACGTGGAAGTTGGACATTAAATAAGAAAGACTGAAGAAGACTTGATGCATTTGAATGGTGGTGCTGGAGAAGAGTACCATGGACTGCTGAAAGACAAAGAGATCTCTCTTAGAGGCACGGATGGTGCTCCCTCAAGGCACGGATGGTGAGAATTTGTCTAATGGATTTGGGACATATTTTTAGGAGAGACCAGTCCCTGGAGAAGGACATCATGTTTGGTAAAGTAGAAGGGCAGCAAAAGACAGGAAGATCCACAAGGAGATGGACTGATACCATGGCTGCAAAAATGGGCTCAAGCACAGGAACAATTGGGATGATGGCTCAGGACTGGGCAGTGTTTCGTTCTGTTGTTCATATGGTTGCTATGGGTTGGAATTAAGTTGTTGGTACCTCGCGAACCAACAACGACAACAGCGTAGAGGGCTATGATGATGATTCATTGAAATAATTGGCCAAAAAGTTTATGATAGTAGCTGGCACAAAATAAGCACAGCACATACCACTTATCATTATTATTATAACTAAATTAATATGCTGTCCTTGAACAGCCTATAAATACACAATGGAAAAGGAAAATCTACCATTTTAGGATATTCATAAAATCCAACACATTATTACATTTGAATATTAAAATTCAATGCATCAGTTTATTTTCTCCTGCATACAAAGGTGGTCCTTTCTGCTGCCCTTTGACCCTGTTACCTGGGCTCATTTATAAAATAATCCATGTGGACCCAACACTTTGACTCAGACCCAATTTGGGAATATAGAATTAAGACAGTGAACATCAACCAAAAAGAATCATGACAAAAAATGATATTTTTAGTTACTTAATCATTTCAGATGTGCAGCAAGGATACTGAGGAAAGGGCTGGGGAGCCATGTCTGTCTCTCTCTAGCTTACACGAGGGACAAGGAGAATCCTGCTCCACACCAGCCTAAGGGTGATTCCTATGAAGCAGAAGTAAAATATCACTCCACCCTCTCTCCTTCTTTAACCTCTTCAGCTACCGACTGTCCATCCCAACACACTCTACTTCTCGCCTGGCCTTTCCCACTCTCGTTTCTCCATGAGCTGCATGTCTTACTGCTGACTCTGACCCACCAGGCCACTTTCCACCACCGTTGTACCTGTTCAGTCTCAACCGCAGTGTAAAAGAATTCTGATCCCCCCACCCCCTCACCACATCCATTGTTTTCTTTTAAAACTTTGTTATTGTTGACCTAAGACATGATCTCACTGTGGGTTTGATTTGCATCTCTCTACTCATTAATGATTGCGAGCAGTTCTTCACGAATTTGTTGACCACAAAGATATTTTCTTTGGTGAAGTATCTGGCAATTCACTGCTGTCAGAAAAAGACTCTTCTTGTTTTCCTGGTGTATCTGGACAGTCGTCAGATATCTAGTAATTGGGCCTAATATAGAATATTAACTATTAATTTATGGTATTAAATTCAATTTTCTCACCCAAACTTGATTTGTTTTGCTACTTTATTGTGGAAGGTGGTCCTTATTATATTTAATTTTACTACAACTTTAAAAGTTACACAGTTAATGGCTTTTTTGTTCCAATAATCAGATCAAAATCATAGGGTTTTAGCGGCTACTTGGGATGGGCAGTCACAGGCGCTTCTTTTGGTATCCACATCAGATGGCTTCCTTAATAATTTTAATTTCTTTCAAATGCGTGGATAACTTAAATAAATACCGTTCCTAAAGTTTCCCCAGTATATTATAGGATGTTTCCTTCCTATGACAAGAACAGCTCCGATATCGTCGGAGATAAAGTCCTGGCTGAGACGGTGTCTGCATTAGTCCCCTTTACTTACACACCGAGGAGCTGCAGCTACAGCTTGGGAGGTGGTAGTGTCCATGCAACCGACAAGCAGAATCGCATTTTTCTGTAGGGGCTGCAATAGACATGCACACAAGGGACACATGAGATAATGCACCCCAATCAAACTCCACACGAGCAATACGGAGAAGTGAATGGTTCTTGGAACTGACCTGCTTTGGAAACAGATGGCTTTGTCAGGGTGTCTGTGATGAGCAAAGGAGAAGATGACCATTTGGCTCTGGGGAGGACACTTTGTATCCCTCCTGAGCATTGCTGATTCGTCCCTGGCTCCCCATCATTCATTAAGCAGAATTAGAGAAAGAACACTCAACAGTAAGCATATTTACTATAAAAAGTAAATATTTTTAATAAATCAAAGACAATGAAAAAAATGGAAGTAAGGGGGAAGAAGTACAGTGTGCTGGTGAATTGTTCGAGCCTTGGGATTAAACAACCCTGGATTCAAAATTTGAGTCTGCTTCCTATTGTCTCGGGGTTGTTGGTCAACTCACAACTTTTTCCAAACTTGAGTTTGTGGCCTCTTAAAATGATTATTACAGGTCCTTAATCCCTTGGAGCCAGATGTATTTTGGAATTCAGAATTTGCATGGGTAACATGATATATAAACTACATATTACATACCACTCTGACTAGGTCTGGGGTAATAAAACACAGACATGATATTGTAACAACAGATGCAAAGCAAGTGGAATAAATAAAGGCTATAGTAGTCTCATGTCAGTTCAGTCCAGGTTTTTCTGTCAAATGAATTTGTGTCAAATTTTCTTGGGTAGTCTGGCTTCTGACCACATTTCTCTGTGATGAAGGTGAGGGCTCAGCACATGTGTGTCGGAAAGAGTAGTATCACGCAGGCACCAGGCCCACAGCACACGCTTGATAAATCACAGCTCTTGATGTTATTATTTTGTCTGCTCTTTAATCAAGTCAAGTAGATTTTACTCCTGGTGTCCCCCTTTAATCTGCAGTACCAGTACGCTCGTCCAGTTAGCAGATACTTTCTCACGGACCACCTGTGGCAGTCACCCAAGAAGTCTTCCCACCTAAGAAGTCTCCCATCTAAGTTGTCTTCTGCATACTACAACTTGCGTCATCTTTTCAAAATGCAAATCGGACCTCACCATATTCTTGCTGAAATAATTTTAAAATAGTCATTATTTCTGAGTCCAGTGGCCTGGCCTCTATACCAGTTCTACAAGGTCTGGGCCCTTCTCAAACTACTCCTTTCCCTCAACCATATGGCTTGTGATTTCTATACTTCCTTTCTTGCTTCAAGTCTTTGCACTTGTAGGTCCTGGAACCTTCTTACACTTCCTGTTCTTCCGGTTCATGCCCACTCATCTTCAAAAGTTATTCTGCACTAAACACACCTGGTCTTCCTGTTACTTGCTCCACTAGCACACTGTGTATTCCTTTGGAAAAAAATCTACCTAAACTTAACACTGCATGTGCTGTTGCCGCTATAATCACAAAATCCCCCAATGCATGGGTTCCAAAAAGACCAAGGCTGTAGCCATCGTGTTCATGCCCAGATCATAGTGCTAAGAAAATTGATTGGCACATGATATCTGCACTTCATGCCTCTGTAATAAATAGATGAGAGGCTGAGTGGATGTGTGAAGTATCTAATATCAAGTGGGATTATGGTAGTCCATGTACGATCTTCTCATCTTTTAATAAGAATTGTTTTTAATCTCTTTAAAATCTCACTTCAGCTCTATCACTTAGATGTTACTACCACTGTTGTGTCACTTTCCCAGTCAAGGCTGAGAAAAGTCAAGGCCCTTGTAAAGCATCACAGAACCAGTAAGAAGTCTGTCTGGATCCCAAGCCTGAGATTCTTTCATCCCATGATGCTCCCAAGGAAATGACTCCAAGGTCCAGGCTTGGATATAGGACAGGCACCTGCATAAATTCAAAGGTAAAACTGAAGTAGATTTTAGCTTCCAAGATGAAATAAAGAACAAGTTTAGAGTGCTGGATAAGGGTGGGGCCTGAAAGAATTACATTTATAATGAAATTGTTCCAAGTTCAAGTACTAGGATTTATATAGAGAGATTCTATTTGACCTTTTTAAACATGGCCAGATGTGTTACTTACACTCTGATAGGGCTGGACATCATCATTATGAGACAGGCACAGGGCTGTCACACTCTCTGGCAGAAGGGCAGACAGGATTTTCTTCAAGGGGAAGTTGCTCTATCAAGCCTATCAAGTGAACAAATTTCCTCATTGCCTTTATTATAAGTGTTGGCCCAATTGTAATATTGATCATGTAGTGAATGGTTGCCCTGAACATGGTGTTGTGTTATATTCTTGACTTATATAATCTCAATCACTATTTCAATTTTGTATTAAGACAGTTGTTGATTATGGTCATTTATGATCCTATAGTCTCTAGTAGAAACATGATGATACTTATTAATATGTTAGCCAAACTTTAAATTTCATATTTTTTCATATGTTCATATACTAATAGATCAAAAGTTAGAAATAAGTATTAGATTTATAATTCAAAACAATTTCAGGAGACATTTACTTTCTAATATTTCTTCCTAATAATCCAATTTCTGTGAAAAATGTATTTTATCTGTTTGAAGACAAAGTAAGCAGGAATACAAGTAGGTACCGTCCCCCCCCCCCCCCCAAATAACCTCAAAAAACAGAATTGCACTGGGTGGAGCAGAACTTTCATAGTACACATTTTTCCCACAAGGCAAGAATCAAGCAAATTGCTCTGAGTTAGTGCACCCAGTGGTTTCCCCTGGGAAGTTTCTCTCTGGTCACAGTAAAATTTGTGATAAAAGGCAATTTTGCTCAAACCTCATTTTTTTCAGTGATGACCGATTTAAGAGAACAGCATGCAGCTATGAAATTTTGTTTCCTACAAGGGAAAATGCCACAGAAACTGCTGTGATTTTGAACTCAGCTTAGAAGGACAGCACTATGGGAAAAACTGAAGCATAAGAGTAGTTTTCTTGTTTCAAGAAAGGTGAAATGTTGGTTAATGACAAACCTCATTCTGGACATCTGTCAACTTCCCAAGTGGATGAAAATGTCAACTTATAGTGCCACCAGGTCAGATTCTTAATCAAGCTTTCTATTTAGACATTTTGAAAAGATAGCATAACATTGTGACAAAAAAGGCCTGATATGGAGAAGACGGGGACTGGTTTTGCCACCAGGACGATGCACCTGCTTCTGTAGTCATCTCAGTGCACTAGTTTTGGGCAAAAAACAGCCTGCCTCTTTTGTTCCACGCACCTTACTCACCTGACCTTACTCCATGATACTTCTTTTTGTTTCTGCAAATGAACAGGAACATGAAAGGAAAGCGATTTGACAACCTAGAAGAGTTGAAAAAAATGAAGAAGGTGCTGTCAGCCAGATGAGTTTGAAACATGTTTACAACTAGGGAATCAAAATCAACAACAAGGAGGACATAGAGATCCTGGGGATACTGGAGACAGCACTCTCGCTGAGAGAAATTACTAAGAGGCAGAAGAAGGGTGAGCATGATGGTGCTTGTTTCAGACAGGGTTCTCTAGAGAAACAAACCAGAATGCTAATAATTTTATATATATGTATACAGATATATCAATATATAACATAAGAAATAAACAGTTAATTACATTATAAAGCAGTACAAATGGCTCAGTGCAACTCACTCCCATGAGACAGTTGTAAGACACTGGCAGTCCTTCAAGTCTTGAGGGCTGCCAAGTAGTCTTCTGTAGAGCAATTCAGGCTATCCAGGCACAGGCAGCAAACAGCAAGGCAGGTCACCAACAGTCAGCCAGATGACGGGGTCCCACAGTCCCCAGCTCAAGAGATGTAAGCTCCAATGGGGTGGCAAAGCAGATCTTGAAGGAACCTCAAATTAGAGTGACACAGTCAATGGGTTAGGTGTCCCACAGGTAGTGTTGCTTGCAATTGAGACAAAGAAAAAGCAAGGCAGCCACGCTCTGGTCCAATGATCAAAGAGCAAGAGACAAGAAAGGTGAGGCTTCACAAGCCATTTATCTCTCCATCATTCAATTAATCTCACATGTGTTTATTGGCCAGGTTGGCACAATAATCTACCTCAGTGCTGTAGGAAGAAGTTAAAACAGGAAAGACCTAGGAAGCAAAGCTATGGATAGAGGTATAAGCAAAGGTGTGTACATATGTAAATAAATTGATTCAGAAAAATAGAGGTATTGGCCTATGTACATATATTTGTATAGCAATAAATTGAGATAGTGGGAGAACTTTGGGCTTTTGCCAAGTCCTCCCTCAACACACGAACACTTTGTCCTAACAACCTGGCATTCTGGGATGCTCACCCTTTCTGCAAGATCATGGAAGACAAAAAATGTGGTGAAGAAAGCTGATGGTGCCTGGCTAGCAAAAGATACAGCATCTTGGGTCTTACAGGAGGGAAGTTAAACAAGCGGCCATCTATCTCAAAAGCAACAAAGCCCACATGGAAGAAGCACACCAGCAAACAAACAAACAAAACATATCATTGAGAGCAAGGGGAGGAGGGCAGACCCCAAACCAATCTGTAGACAATGGGACATCTCCTCACAGAAGGGTCACAAGGAAGGGATGAGTAGACCAGGGTGCAGAATAGCCCCAATTAAACACACAATATTCCACTGATTCCTTCATGCTGTGTCACCCCCCGACTATCATGAACCCAGTCTTATCTTTCACTTAGGGCTTGACCAGAGCATGTACACTGGTGCAGATAAGAGCTTCCAACACATGGAATCCAGGTCAGATAAAGCCCTCAGGAACAGAAATGGGAGCCGTGTTACCAGGAGGGGAGTAGGAAGGTGGAGAGGGGAGGGGAGGAAGGGGAAACCAATCACAATGATTAACACATAATTGCATCCCACCGTCCCCTACGCACAGCTGTTCTCAACCTGTGGGTCTCAACCCCTTTGTGGTCAAACGAACCCTTTCACAGGGGGTCCCCTGATTCATAACAGTACCAAAATTAATGATGAAGTAACAATTAAAATAATCTTATGGTTGGGGGGTCACTCCAACATGAGGAACTGTATTAAAGGGTTGTGGCATTAGGAAGGTTGAGAATTACTGCTAGAGGGAGGAACAGTAGAAACCACCGGGGAAGGAAGACAGTAGTTTGTGTAAGATATGAAAATAATAAATAGTTCATAATTTATCAAGGGGTCACAAGTACGGGAGGGGGGAAAAAGGGGAAAAACAACTGATACCCAGGGCTCAAATAGAAAGTCAATGTCTAGAAAATAAACATGGCAACATATGATTAATACAATTGATAAATGGATTGTTATAAGAGTTGTAAGAAGCCCCAATAAAATGATCTTTAAAAAAATAAAATAAAAGAAAGAAAAATGTTTCCAAGTATGGAATCACAGATTTCACAAATATATTAACTGAAGGCAATAAGATTGTTTTATTAAAAAAAATTAAATACAGAGCTTTGAAAAAAAAATCCATTTTGGTGCCCCTTGTATGGTATCATCCCTTTCGCTTTGTCTATCTAATAAATACATCAGATTCTACAACATATTTTAAGAGAACTATGTATTATTGGGAGCTGAGAGGCCTTGGGAAGGTAGTGAGCTACACGGAGGCCTGCTAACCACAAGGTCAGCACTTTCAACCCACTCGCTGCTCCATGGGAGAAAGACGAGGCTCTTCACTATTGTCAAGCTTTACCGTCTTGGAAACCCACATGACCAGTTCTCATAGGGTTGAGCTAAGTTTGAATCAACTCAATGACAGTGAATTTGTTTGGTTTTATTATGCCTGAAGAAGTTCACATCTGATGATCAATCAGTGTCAGGCGATTGTTTTGTCCAGTGATGGAAACAGGAGACATAGGAAAAGGGAGTTAGGAAGAGGTGATGGAACAAGCAACGCCAATGTTGCCTGGTTCTACCAGTAGATTTGGGCTGAAAAAGAAATTGGATCAACTCTGAAAAACGTTTTGAAATACTGAATTATCATAAATATCCTAGGGAGGAATTTTAAACAATAGTAATACTGGTGAATGCATCATAGATTCTTGTTGTGTAGGGAGCTTTGGTGGCATAGCAGGTTGAGCTGCCATCCTCGTGGTAGGCAGTTGGAAACCAGTTACCAGCAATTCCACAGGAGAAAGGCTGGGCTTTCTGCTCCCATCAACAGTTACAATCTCGGAAACCCACAGGGGGTCCCTTTGAGTCAGCATTGACTCAATGGCAGTGAGGTTGGCTTGGTTCTTTGTGCTGTCGGCGTGCGTCTGTGCCTCAGGGTCACGCCAAGGCCAACAAAAGCAGACACTGAGGATTTGCTCCATTTGGGCTTTCTTCCAGTCCGTGGTTGCATGCACTCTGTAGTTTGAGTGCCTTCTAACACTGGAGCTGATTTTTCTGCACAAGAGAAACAATATCCGGTTGGAATCTATAAGATTTTCATTCGCTACTTTTCAAGGGTAGAACTCCAGGCCTCTTTTCTTAGTTTATCAACCTGCCCATAATGGTTTACCCTTTTCTTAGATATACCAATGAGCTGGTTTTTAGCACCATGGCAACATGCAGGCCATCAAGCTGATTTAAGATATGAACAGGCAAGGAATCTATCCTGATTTTTTTTAATTGAAGAAAAATCAAGCTTTTCAAGCATTTAAAAAATATCTTTTACAAATCACATGTTGTCTTTCTTGGTTTTACAAAAGAAAGCATCATCTGACACCTATTCATTCTCATTGCCATCCGGTGATTCTGACCCAGAGCAACCCCGTAGAACAGAGCAGAACTGCCCTTGGGGGTCTCTGAGCCTGTCACTTGTAATGGGTGTGGGAGTCTCCTCCGACTCTCAAGGAGCCACTGAGGGTTCTGAAGTGTGCACTGTGTGGTTAGCACCCAGTGTGCAGCCGCTATACAACCAGGGTAACGAGTCATGTGCCTCAAAAAATAGTTTGCAAGATGAACTGTTTTTGTCCTCGGTAATTATCATGAAGATAAGATCGGGCAAGTAAAACAAACAAAATACCAAAACCAAACAAAAAATATTGAGCAAACTAGAGGCAGTTAGGCTTTTCCTTGCAACAGTTTGTGATTTTGGTCCTAGGCCTAAGATTAGCAAGTTTCCTCAAACTTAAAGACCATACTCACTCTCACATTAAAAAGAGACTAACAAAGATATTGTTAAAATTAAAGAAACTTACTAATTGACTATATTTCACTCATCTAAGGGCACTGGCTAAAGTGATGAAAACTACTTCTTTATAGAATTTCCCCTAAATTTGTTTCAAAGGATGACATTGATTCTGCAGCTCCGGGAGATGGACATATCTGATCAGAGCACACGGGAGCAGATGAAGGGGCAGGAGGAGACAGTGGAACACATCCTGGCCCACGAGGCCATGAGGATGATGTTCCTGAGTAGAGCAGCCAGTACACAGAGAGAGCAACATGGCTGGCCCTACTATGAGACATGATGCCCCTCAGTGACTAAGGGCGATACAGGGAGCAGCACCGGAGACACAGTGTGGGAATTGCACCTGACCTGATCCCACCACACCGAGGCAAAGCACTGGGGGAGTGCAGTGGAACAGCAAGAGAATGAAGTGGCAAGGTCCCCAGGGAATGCTGAAAGTGGACTTTGGGGCCAGGGCGTGGTGTCCCAACAGACTGAACTGGAAAACGCTCCTAAGGGCCAGCAAACGATCCTTGAACGAACTACAAGCCTTTCTTTTGTGAAGTGTTTTGTTTTGTTCTTTGTCAGTGGTTTGTTTTTGTTGTTTTATTGTCTGGTTGTATACTGTTTCTTTGTTTTCCTCTGTCTTGTTTTCGTGCATGTTAGTGTCTCCACAGGTCTGTCTGAATAGGACAGGCTGGATGAACTATCTGGAGGAAAAACAATAGGACAGACAGTTCCGGGTGGGGGAGGGGGTGGAGGGTAAGGAAGTGGTGTTAATAAACACAGGGACAAGGGAACAACATGGGACCCAAAATGGTAGTGAGGGGGGAGTGGCAGGCCTGATGGGGAACCATCAAGGGTAAGATTGCGTAGAGAAGAGGTATAGCTGTAGCCCAGGTGGGGACGGAGCATGGTGGTGGGGCAGGAGGAAAGTCAAGGGAGATGGAGGAAGGAGCTGGGAGTCAAGGGGCATTTATGGAGGTCTAGACAAAGACATGTACATGCAAACATATATATGAGGATGGGGAAATAGATCTAATTCTCTACATTTATAGGTTTAATATTAAGGTGGCGGAAGGACCTTGGGCCTCTACTCAAGCACTCCCTCAATGCATGAATTCTTTCGTTTATTAAATTGGTACTCTATGATGCTCACTCTCCCGACACAACTGCTGAAGCCAAAGTGGGTGAACAAGTAAATGTGGTGAAGAAAGCTGATGGTGCCTGGCTATCAAAAGAGATAGTGACTGGGGTCTTAAAGGCTTGAAGATAAACAAGCGGCCATCTAGCTCAGAAGCAAAAAAGCCCACATGGAAGAAGCACACCAGCCAGTGTGATCACGAGGTGCCAAAGGGACCAGGTATAAGGCATCATGCAAAAAAAAAAAAGAATATGTATATATATATATATATATATATATATATATATATATATACCATATTGAATGAAGGGGGAAGTGCAGAGTGGAGACCCAAGGCCCAAGTGTCGTCCACTGGAGATCCCCTCATAGAGGGGTTTAGGAGAGGAGATGGGTCAATCAGGGTGCGAGGTAGTACCGATGAAGTGTACAGCTTTCCCCCAGATCCTGGATGCTTCCTCCCCCCAACTACCATGATCCAAATTCTACCTTGCAGGGCTGGATAGGGCAGAGGTTGTACACTGGTACATATGAGAGCTGGAGGCACAGGGATCAGGACCAAGGGTGTGAGGGGCGATGCTGGGAGAGTGTAGGGTGAGTGGGTTGGAAAGGGGGAACTGATTACAGGGATCCACATGTGACCTCCTCCCTGAGAGAGGGACGGCAGAGAAGGGGGGGAAGGGAGACTCCGGATAGAGCAAGATATGACAAAATAACGATGTATAAATTACAAAGGGCACATGAGGGAGGGGGGAGCGGGGAGGGAGGGGGAAAAAAAAGAGGACCTGATGCAAAGGGCTTAAGTGGAGAGCAAATGCTTTGAGAATGATTGGGGCGGGGAATGTATGGATGTGCTTTATACAATTGATGTATGTATATGTATGGATTGTGATAAGAGTTGTATGAGTCCCTAATAAAATGTAAAAAAAGAAAGAAAAAAAAGAAAATGATTAGGGCAAAGAATGTACAGATGTGCTTTATACAATTGATGTATGTATATGTATGGACTGTGATAAGAGTTGTATGAGCCCCTAATAAAACGTTTAAAAAAAAAAAGAATTTCCCCTAACTGTGACTTGGGGAGTTGGGGAACTTTCCTAATGCAAGTGATTTCAAACATTTGGCAATGATCTGGATTTTGTAGGAACTACTCCTTTTTCTACCCATTCTCATGAGGTTAACTTAAAACCATTATGTTATGATATCTCCACCTCAATCCTTGGTTCCAGTTTATTTCTACAGTGATGGGCAATTGATATGAACTATACCAGTGTGACCTTTCCCTGATAGAACCACCCATCATTAAAACCCACTGCCATCAAGTCAATTCTGATTCATGGTACTCCTACACAGAATTTCTGATAATACAAATCTTTGTAGGACTAGAGAGCCTCACCTTGGCTCTTGGGAGGGTTCTTGGGTTTAAGCACTGACCTTGTTTGTAACAGCCCAATGTCTAACTCATAGCCCCAAGCAGAGAGAGCATTAGAGGCCCTCCCCTCTCCGGAGACCCTCCAGGACTAAAATAATACCATGTCAAACTGAGGAGCTAGAGTGTCCACCCACATGGAGGCGCCTTGGGAGTGAGACAGAGAGAGATGTGTATTTGTTAAGTGTCTGTCATTTGCAGCGATAAAAAAAAAAATCACAACCATCAAGTCAATTCCCACTCACAGCGATCCTTTAAGACAGAGTAGAGCTGCCCCTGTGGGTTTCCAAGACTGTAACTGTTAATGGGAGAAGAACGCCACTGCTTTCTCCCTTAGATCAGCTGGTGGATTTGAGCCACTGACTTGTGGTTATCAGCCTACCACATAACCTATTACATCACCAGATCCTCTGTTTGCAGCTATATTGGTACCCCAAGTCCCTGGAAGAGTGTGGATCCTAGGGAATCATTTGTGATTGAATAAAAAATAATGCATGACTATCAATAAAACTTTAGGACTCCCAAAAAGTGGGACTCAGAAACACAGCACATGTAAGCTGGTTACTCAATGCTTGCATAAAGGGCCAGAATGAAGCCTCTCAGAGATTAAACAGCTTATTTTCAGAAATATCAGAAAATACTTTTAAGATGATATTCTGAGATGAGAATGAATGCTGTTGTTGGCTGGTGCCCCCGAGTCAGCTGTGACTCCTACTGATCCCGCACACAACAGAACCCAGTGCTGTACCATCCTCACCGTTGTGACACTTGAGCCCATTGTTGCAGCCACTGGGCCAATGGATCTGTGGACTGTCTTCTTTTTTCATTGGCTTTCCACTACTTTTCCAAGCCTGTCTTCCTTTCTCAGAGACTGGCTCTCCTGATAGCATGCCCCTAGTAGTTCAATGCAGTCTCCCTGTCCTCCCTTCTAAGGAGCATTATGGTTGTATCTCTCCCAGGACAGATTTATTTTTCTTCTAGCAGCCCTGAGAACCTTCAATATTCATCTATACCACAACTCAAATACATCAGTTCTTCTTTAATCCTATTTATTCACTGTCAAGCTTTCAGAGGCATATGAGGCAGTTGAAAATATCATGGCTTGAGTCAGGCACACCTTCGTCTTCAAAGTGACATCCTTGCTCTTCAGCACTTCAAATAGGTCTAAGAGAATGCTAGATAAAATAATGAAATCATTTGATTTTTATAGGTGAATCAAGACAGCTTTTATTTTCTAACTAGTTCTTAAGCCTAGTTTAATTATAAAGAGTGTAATTTTGAGGGAGAAAGATGAATATTCTGTCCGTATTTATAGTGTTGATAACTTTATGGGGCAGTTCTGCTCTGTTCTGCAAGTTCACTATTTGAGTCAAAATTGACTAATTGCCAGTAAATTAATTTAATCATATACAATATTTTTTTTTAAAAAGGAAAAGCAATTTATATCCACTAAGGTAAGCTGTTGCTAAAAATTTCCTGGTGGTGCTTTTGGTAAGTCTTGGACTGCTAACCACAAGGTAGGGAGTTCAAACCTACCATTCCTTCATCCAGAGAATGATAAAGCTGTCTGATTCCATAAATATCTTTACCAGGCTCAGAAATCCTACAAGACGCACTGAGTCAGAATGTATTCCGTGGCAGTGAACCTTTTAAAAGGCTATGCATAAAAAAAGGCTATGCATAAGCAAAGGAATAATGTTATATATAATATATACTATAATATATATATGAGAAAAGTAATAAGTATTATGAGCCATGTAACCTAATGCTATTTTAAAAAGGTATACTTATAGGGGCAAATACAGTGCAATAATTCTGAATCATGTACCCACAAGTAAAAGCACAACACAGGGTGTGAAGAAGTTTAATTATATTGATATACACTCCTATGTTCCTGTGGCAGTTACGTTATCTCCTGTCAACTTGCAAAGGGGTGGAATCTAGCCTGTCAATCAGGTTGCAGCTTGATGACCACATTTGGAGGCATAGCATATATAAATATCTCACTGGAGGCCAGACAGATTCTCTGTGCTGCACATTTCTGTTGACAAACACATGGAGCTACTCTGATGGAGCCAGAACCCTGGAGATGGAGGAGCCACATGGAGACCCACACCAGTGCTGACATGTTTCCACTGCCACAGGGTCCACAAGACTTTCCACCTACTGGCCTGTGATAGTTATGCATTCAGAGTCATTGTGTGTGTTGCATGAGTCTGAAGAGAAATTTATAGACTGGTATCAGACATATGGGCTAATATTGGACTTAGGGACTTGATCTGGACTTGGCTGGGATATTTTCTTAATATACAATTACTCTTTATATAAACTCTTTCTTATACACATATGAATGTCTATGATTTTGTTTCTCTAGTCAATCCAGACTGACACAGTTCCCAAAGACAAATGAGTATGCTTACTAAAATGAAATGCCAAGAAAGATTTTATGGGAGCATAAATAATTTTCTGCATAATTTGTTGCAAAATTCACTGTACTAATCAACTGTAGTAAAATGAGTATAATATTGAGTGCCACTTAGGTATCTCTGTCTTGGAGGACATGCAGCTAAAATGTTGCTTAGAAGTGGGAATGGTGTGACATTATCTCACATACTCTGGATATGTTATCAGTAGAGACAAGTCCCTGGAAAATGTCGTCACGCTCGGTACAGAAGGCCAGTGCAAATGAGGAAGTCCCCCAATGTGTTGGATCGACCCAGTGACTACAGCAGTGGCCTCAAACACAACAATTGTGAGGGCGGTGCAGGCCCAGGCAGTGTTTCTGTTGTAGATAGTGTCCCTATGAGTCAGGACTGTATTAACTCAAATTCAGCATCATATTACTTTGTATTTATGTGAATTTTTACTTTTCACAGAGCACTACCCCGTATATTACATAATTTGAAATCCTGTGAAGCAGACTAGATATAGAGGCTTTTGTCTTCCCTACAGATAGGGAAGCCAGCATTCAGGAATACCAGGGATCTATGAAGACACTACTAGTGTGTCACAGAAGGAAGGATCCTACTTGGATCTATTGGCAATCTCCATATTTTTTTCTGAGAAAAGTAACCGATGTTGTGTATTTTTTAATGGGGCAGTGGGTGCGGCGGGGGCAAACTCTAACCAGTTGCTGGCTGGTAGATTCTGAGTTTCGAAAGCAGAATACAAGGTCTTCCCTTTAAGGAAAAATCAGCCAGCAAGAATGCCATAGAAGGAAATTCTACTCTGAAATCATGAATTCACACGAGTCAGATTCTACAGTGAAAGGTGAGGCTTTCTACTCTTGTCAAGTCTCACTATGAATCATCATTGACTCAGTGGTAGTGTGTTGGTCGGTTGGAACTCTCCAAATGTGCCTCTGCTAGACACCTTAACCAAGAGACTCCAAACACGGTTGTCATTGTTGTTTTTGTTGCTTCTAGGGGCCACTGTGTCTGTTCTGACTAAGAGCAGTCCTGTGCACAACAGAAGCAAACCTGTCAGGCCCCACACCACCATCGCCAAGTGTGAGATTACAGCCACTGTGTTAACCCCGCTCCTTGAGGGTTTTCCTCATTGTTGCCGATTTTCTTCTTTACCAGCCATGATGTCCTTCTCCAGGTGCTGGTTGAGCTGATAATGTTTCCTAAGTAAATGTCTAAGGCGTATTCTGGCTGCACTTCTTCCGAGACAGAGTTTTGTGTTTTTATGCTATTTTTATGACGTACTCCATATTCTTTACCAACATCGGGATTCAAAGGCATCAATGCTTTGCTCTTCCACAGTCATCGTCTAGATTTTATGTCTATGAAATAATTCAAAATGCCATAGCTTGACTCAAATACAACCCTTCCTCTTTGCCATGTTGCTGCTTATTGATATGACAAGCTGATAGGTTGTTGAAGCTAGTACTCCCAAAACAAAACTCACTGTCACCGAGTCAAAGTGGACTCATATCGACCCTATAGGCAGGGTAGAACTGTCCCTGGGTGTTCCCAAGACTATAACTCTGCCGGAGTAGAAAGGCCTTTCTCCCTTGGAGCGAGTGGCTGGTGGTTTCAAATTGCTGATCTTATGGATCACATTCCAATTGGTAACCAGTTCGCCACCAGGACACTTCTTTTAACACCAGCTTCATCTTTGAACACCGGTTTTGATTATTATGTACATAATATTATTATGGACATATTATTATGTACAGGTAAAAGCTTGGGCCCTGCTTTTTGTTAATTAGCATCTGAGATTTTATTTCTATCAGTACTTCTACTCCAAGATCCTCTTTGATTAAAATACCATGAGTCTCTTTAATTTTATTGCCTGATCTACTTTTTTCTCCATTGAGTATATCATTTACTTCAATTAATCCCAAAGATTTTTGCAAGTGGTAATGTTGCATAAATGCTTTTCGAATTAATTTTTACCTGAGCATGTACTTTTCGGGAACCATCTTGATCTCAATTCAAATCCATTAGACTGGGTGGTTAGAAGAGGGTCAAACTGCTTCAAAATAGGCAAGGCAGCAATGGCCATGCACAGATGTAGAGTAGGGCACGGACACTCATGCAGCAGGACAACAAACCTGTGCAGTGCGGTATAAACCACTGTTGTGAATTTCCATTTCTGCCCCAAATATACTGAATCAAAATGAATGAGCATTTTAACAAGATCCCCAGGCAATTATAAGAATTCTCCCCCAGGGGCTTTAACTGACTGAAATGAGCCTGTTTGAGGCCCTGTCATGAAGATAATGAAACAATAATCCTCATTTCGAAAGGAACAGGGCTTTTATATGCATGGGATTTTGAAAAGACGAAAATCAAGCCAATTGACACAATGAACATATTTGCTCATTGGAGGCTTGGCAGTGAAAGTTGGTGGGCTTCCTTGGTGCAGTCTTGCACTGTGGGCTCTCCTGGAAATGTCCTACTACACACTTAACAAGAAACAAACAGACTGAAGACCGCTCCAGGCACCGTGTGAACTAACGGGAGGCAGCACTTTGAAAGCATCTGACTTTTAGGAAATTGCCTTTGACCTTCGGCTTCCTCTTTCTCAGAAATAGGGTCAACCATTTCCCCTACACCTGTGGGCAGCAGATGACGGGTTTATTTACTCTGTGTAGCATCCTGCTCTCTGTTTCTTAAAGGTTATGTGTGCAGGAGTTAGGCAAAAGGGAAAGGTCGAGGGATCAGAGAGGGGAACAACGAGCCTGAGAGCCCCAAGACGATAGTTCAGTGATGCAAAGGAAATATTTAAATGTGAAGGAATTATGCCGTCTCCATTTTGTGGGAACTGCTCTTCCTTCAGAAAAGAATTCCAGTACCATGCTGTTCCTTTTAAAATGTGCCAGGGAATAGGTTTCACAGACAGACATGTGCTTCCAAGCTGGGGAGGTTTGTGGGGCATCTGTAGCTGACTAGCTGTCTCTCCGAGACCCTGCGCCCAGGTCCCAGCCTCTGATGTTGCGGTGCACTCAAAGCTCTCCCTTCAGACCCGCAGTCAGACTGGGAGCAATTCATCAAAAGTACCCACGAGGCAAGGACCCTGAAAACAGGGAGTCCCTTCCCATAGAGCGTATGTGCTCAAAAGAAGATGTTTAACCTGTGTAGGAGACGCCCTATTGTTTTGACCTTCATGGCAATTGGGTGTAAAACTTGGAGTAAACACCTTCCTGACACCTATTAGGAGAACTCCACGGGAGGCCTAGCCATTAATCCGAACAGCCACAGGAGGCCAAGGCTGCGGATCTGGCCCTGGAAAGATGGTTTGCTCCCCTGCAGTTCTTTCTCTTTCCCTTCAAATTAAAATCCAAGGAAATCAAGGAAGAATGAAACTCTAGTTGGTTGCAGCTTGCCTTCCAGAAGGGGTCGATTCGACCTGCCTGGTGAAGAGATGGCAGGTGTGGCACGAGGCAGCATAGGTGTCCCTTGCTAGTGCTGTCTGTGTTTTAACTTCTTAGATACAGATGAGCAGATGGAGGGAATCACTCACCTAGAGCTCGCATTGGGCCACTCGTAACACGGTCCGGACTCTTCCCACGACATCAGCCTGGTCCCCACACAGATGAGCTAGATGCGTGGGACACCTTTCTGTGTCCGGGTTCCTGGGAGGAGGCAGCGAAGCAGACCAGCTCGGCATTCTCCCTCAGAGCAGCTCCATCTGTGTCCACAGCTAGCTTCATAGCTGGCACCTCAACGCATAGCCTCTTGCGTCACCAGGGAGCCGTCACTGAGATAAAACGACCACAAGGAAAACTTCATTGCCATCAAGTCGATGCCGACTCTTAGCCACCCTTTAGAGCATGGTAGAACTGCCCCCGTGAGTTTCCAAGATTGTCATTCTTTACAGGTACCACCAGCATCCAAGTTTACGCAAATATCAGGAAAAAGAAGACAATGTGGATGGAACGGAGTGATGTAAGAATATTGCAGAACATTGGAAAGAGGAGGCTGGCAGTATGCAGAACGCCAGCATTGGAGAACTCTGGCGCACACCTGGGGTGGCTGAGGCAGCCACTGTGGCCTGAGTATTGCAAAGTAGTCCGCTAGTTAGCGTTCCAACTGGGAAGTCCTGCTCTTTCGACCATCCTGATAAATATTGCTCTTATAAAAATCCAATAGCCAATGATTTCCTTTTATTGTTTCCAACTTGCCTTACTATATTACTCAACCTGAAATGAGGAAGACTGGGAGAAGATAAGAGAAGGTGTGAGACAATGTGGATCAGAGGAATGAGTGAGTACGGGCCTGGCTAGCGCTTTCCCTTCGTGATGACAGATCTGTTTCTGGTTCTTTTTCAGATGAAAGGTTCTAGGAAAGTTGTGGATATTATTATTCTCTGGGAAACTTGGAGAATTTGGCACTTTCTTTTTCCCCCTTCGCCCTCCTGGCTGACCTGTGGCATCTCTCCACTTCTCTGTTTATAATTAGGGTCCCATTGAATCCAGGCATCCCTGCTCCCCAGTCCCAGGTGCACTCCTCAGCCCATGCTGTGCCCAGCTGTGTGATGAATATTAACCAATGCTTAAAATGTTAACCATTTCCTTCTCTTCTTGATCGTTCTTTATCCATATCATTTAACTCTTTCCCCCACTCTTTTTTCCACCCACTTTACTGATTCTATAATTTTGGCCACCAAGAGACCCTTAAGTAATTGGCCTGGTGTTGAAGATGGTGGTAAATGATCACATGATAAAAAATTCTAAACCAAAGTTGATTTTTCACCTTTTCTTCTCTCAGTTGGAGACAGTGACCTCATGAGTGAGTTACATCATGACCTGTAAGTTTATTAAGGAAAATAAGTTGTTCTCTTTAATACACTCAGATCACCAATGAAACTTGGACACAGCATAGTGAAAGTGGGAAGCATCCGTCACCAGGGAACATGACGGGATGGGCTCTTTTGGCTCCCTGACTCAACTGTGCTTTCCACTGGACCCTCAGCCATGAATCCACTCAGAGATGCCGGTGGGTGCTTATCTTTGACCTGTACTTTGGGTACAATGCTCTTGTTCACCACCAACCCTTCCATTTTGTCCCTTTGCAATCTTTGTTGCCATTCATTTTAAAACCTGGTGTAACAAAGTAAAATATATCATTAAATATTTCCCTCACATAAAGATTCAGCTAAAGGAGGATGGGAGTATAATTTGTCAATAAATGATAGGGTTGTCAGGAGAGAAAAGTCCCCAAAGAAGGACACGATGCTTGGTAAAGACAGAGGGCCATGAAACAGGCAGCCCTCAATGAGACGGATTGAGAACCAATGGTTGCAACAATGGGTTCAAATGTCGTACTGATTGGCAGTCTGGCATACACCGGCCAGGGTTTCAGGCTGCTGTGCATAGGTTGCTCTGGGTCAGAAGCTACTCAATGGCACCTAACAGCATGGTGTGGTTAGCTCTGCCAACTAAGTCCATCAAAGGTATTGACAAGTGTGGTCATCCTTGCTCAATGAGAGTTGTATGCAAGAATTAGAACAAGCTGATATTTCAGTAGTCTTCCTCAAATAATTGGATTTAAGTGTATTGTGGATCTTTAAAGTCTCAGAGAAAAAGAAAGCGAAGTAATAACCTTTTGCTTTGGGTTGTGTGAGTGTTCTCTTTCCCACACTAATGGTACTGTAATAAAATACTATGACCGTGCTTTAGGCTAGATCTCATATATCATATTTAAAACAAATACTTAGATTATTTCATCTAATTTTAAAAAATTTGTCAGCCTTTGTCTTTTGCATAAAGTTAAAATAAGAAAATGACTAAGATGTTGGCTTATAATTCAATTTAATATGTCCAGAAAACTTGACTACCAGTAAGGATGTATAGGCCAATCAACACAATCTATACAAACCTTCTGGAGTAAACTTAAATTCTGATAGAAAAAAAGACATTATGCAATAGATGCTGTGTCCACCAAAGAATGACATTTAAAATAATTATAATTAAAACTTTCCAAAAAGTGATTTGTTTTGCACATTGCAGATTAATTTTAATGGAAATATGATATACCTAGTACTATCGTTCATTAATTTAGAAATAAAATTTTATTTTAAATTCTTTTAAAAGTTCAGATTTTGTTCAAAATCCAGGGAAAACAGAAAACAGCTCTTTCCAACTCAATGGGGTGCTAAAATTGAATGTAATTTGTGTAGACCTTACACATAGCTGATGTCAGATGAATCTTGGCTCAAAGCAGAGAATACCAGAAAGATGTTTTGGGGATTTATTGACAACAAAGAGTCTTTCAACTGAGTGTCTCACGCATGGGAATTCCGGAGCACATCATGGTGCTCGTGCAGAACTAGAACATAGATCAAGAGGCAGTTGCTCAGAGAGATTAAGAAGAAGAAAAAAGAAAAGGAAATACTTCGTGATTTAAAATCAGGAAGGAAGGTGTGCATCAGGGTTGTGTCCTCTTCCCATTCTTATTCAATCTGTGCACTGAGGAAATCATCACAGAAGCTGGATCCCATGAAGACGAATGTGGCATCGGGGTCAGAGGGAGATTTATTAACAACCTGTGATATGCAAATGACCCAACCTAGTTTGCTGAGAGTGAGGAGAAATTGAAGCACTTGCTGATGAAGATCAAGGAATGCAGTCTTCAGTACGGATTATAACTCAATGTACAGAATACCAAAATTCTCACAACGGGACCAATAATGTAATATAATAATAAATGGGGAAAAAGCTGAAGTTGTCAAGATTTTGTCTTGCTTGTATCCCCAATCCATGCTTAGCGAAACAGTAGTCAAGAGATCAAAAGACACATTGCTCCAGGTAAATTTGTTGCATGAGACTTATTTAGGACATTGAAAAGCAAGGATGTTACTTTGAGGATTAAGGTGCCCCTGACCCAAGTCGTGGTATTTTTCATGGCCTCATATGCATGTGAAAGCTGGACATTGAATAAGGAAGACTGCAGAAGGATCGATACATTTGAATTGTGATTCTGGGGAATATTGAAAGTACTCTGGACTGCTGAAAGGACAGACATTTCTGTTTTGGAAGAAGTACAGCCTGAAAGCTAAAGGCAAGGATGGCACGACTTTGTGTTATGTCCTTTGGACATGTCAGGAGAAACCAGCCCCTGGAGAAGGAGACCATGCTTGGTAAATTAGGAGGGCAGCTGTGTTAATCTGGGTACTAGAGAGATACAAATCCACAGACACTGAGGTATAAGAGAGAGTTTTATATAAAGGGTAAGTGCACATCAAGAAAACATCCCATCCCAGTGCTGCCCAAGCCCACAAGTCCAACATTAACCCATCTGTCCAACACCAATCCACAAAGTCCTCAATGATGCCGACTGCTGAGTCAGTTAATGTGTAAACATCTCAGAGCTGGCAGGGGTCTCCACATGGCTGCTCCAGCACCCAGGGCTGCATCAGTGTAAGTCCACGAGGCTTCTCTTCAGGGCTGTCCTGCAGGAAGTGAGCCTTGCCAGCTGAACCAGGGAAGTAGTTAAGGCAGCTACACCTTGGTCTGGCCATCACGAAGCCTGAGACCCGAGAACTCAAAAGATGAGGCTCACTGAGCCATTTATCTCTCTGCCCTTCAATCAACCCCACATGTGTTTATCGGCCAGGTTGGCACAATCAACTTTAACTAACTCAACAGTAAAATAGAAAACCCTCAAAAAGACGAACTGACACAATGATTACAATTGACTCAGGTATGGGAACAATGGCGAGGATGGCTTGGGACCGGGCAGTATTTTGTTCAGTTATACATTGGGGGCGCTATGGGTCAGAACCAACTTGATAGCATCTAACAACAAGACTACATTTTCTCTTGAAAGGTGTTTAAAATTCTAATTTTATTGAAGTCAAAAGAGAAAAATGAAAGTTTTAATGAATAAATGAGAGGAATATTAAAATCAAAATAGACTGTAATAAAACCAGGTGTCACATGTTCACTTAACTAATGAATTTTAAGTATAAGATGTAATTCTGTATGTTTAGGCAATCTGACTACAAAGGATGCTATTTTCTAACCCTTCAGCTGATAGGACAATGAACGCTTCGAGCACAGTTGTATATACATGAATAAAGAGTAGAGATGGGGTATTAGGCTAAGCTTTGTTTGACACTTTGGTGCATACATTAAAACTGCAAGGACAAAAACACATGAGTTACAATGTTCATTTAGAAATCCATTACAAAAATCTTTGAGAAAAACCTTTGGAATTGATCTTCTTAATTATACAGTAAGTTAATTCCCAATTGTTAGGCATTCTGGCTATAATTCATTTACATTTGACAACAAATCATTGGGTTTTCTTGCATATTTCTATAACGTTTCTAATACCAAGACAGAGTCAAACCTTGATTTAACCCATGAGAAATGGGGACATCTTGCCCACATTAGGTGAGTCAGTTTGGTCTGACAATGTTTATACTTAATTTTAATTAACCAGAATATCATTGTTTTGATTCAGGCTTTCTACAAACTCCATACTAAAAATTTAAAGGACCTGACATTCCAAGAGGGATATAAACATCATGTATAAATTACTAACAAGTTAATTTAACTAATAACAGAGCTTATAAACCACGGCTTCACCACCCCACTTCTGAGATTGTCAGAATGTTGATATTCTTTCTTAAACCAGGAATTGGTTAAATTTACAATTGGTAACATTCTATGCTCATCTGCTCCCCTTCAGACTTCATCATTTGTTGTCTGTTTTCTTCCCATCCCTGATGCTCACCAGACACTTCTGTCCTATCCTCTGTACTCTGAATTGAAATGCTCTCCCAGACCTTGCTGGTGGAGCTTTTAAAAGACTTTTCATTCTCATGGAGAGCTTTTGCTCCAGTTTCACAACTGAGATACTGTTTCTTCATTAGGTCTGAATGATCTTGGGTTTTATGAACTGTTTTTTAGTAACTGTTTGGTGGTTCTGAACAATTCTGTACGTCATTGAAACTTGTATCTGTAAATTTCCTGTGGCCAATATGCCCATCCCCGTTGTTGTGCAGTCGATACTCGTTCATAGAGACCCTGCAGGGCAGAGAACTGTCCCACTGGTTTCCCAAGCTGGTAATTTTTAGGAGAGAAGACTGCCTCATTTTCTCCCGAAGTGCAGCTGGTACCTTTGAACCGCCGACCTTGTGAGTTAGTAGCTGAATATTCTAAGCACATAGCCTTGCCCAGGGTGTGAGTCTTTCCCCAGTTTGTAACAGAGACTCTTCTTTCAGTAGGAAGATTGAAGGTTCCAGGCTGAAGAGGCCACGGTGTCTTGCAACATAGACTATGGTATTTTTCCTACAACGTAGGCAAAGGAGCTTCTTTTATCAACAGCTGTTAAGAGATTTTGTTGCTTAGGTATTTTGTATTTAAAATAATTTAATTACATTTATTTTAAATTAACATCTCTCGTTAGGATTTTTCAATTACTGATTTTCTAACAGTGTCCTCTCTAGGGCATAGAGAAGAGGGTTTGTCTATTATTTTTTCCTAAAGAATAATCACACATAGAAGTCTGATCTGGGGACATGAGAGGTAAACTCCAATGAACTCCATCAGAGTGACTGGCACCAAGAGAACTCACGGCATTTGCAATCCTGAGTCAAGTTCAGGTCGTTACTTTTCCCTAGACTCCCTTGCATCCTCATTCCATCCCCTCACCCAAGATTACTCTGCTCTCTGTCCTCACATGGGGGGAATATGACTTAGACAGCACCGTAGGCTTTCATGTGCAGAGTGCAACTCTGTTTAATGAGTTGTTACTTTACTGAAAATCACAGATAAATGTTCAGATAACTTTTAATATTTTACTTATTAAAATGAGGATAACATTTTCATTAAGGGTATGAGATGTAAATCGAACACTCATCAATCCAATTTAAAGAAAACATATTAAAGTGATTATGTGACATAGATAAATTGGATATGTGGCATTTCTGTCTTTCGTTATTAACATTTGTGTAATATTAAAACTTTTAATATTAAGCATATATAAGCAGAGAAGGAGAAAAGTAGAAGAAAATTTTAAAAATTAACTTTTAATGCTAGCTGTATATTATTGCCTTATGATACCTTAAATATAATAACTCTTTATGCCAGATATGATCCACATTATATTTTAGGATAAAAATATAACATTTATTAGAGCTTTATGAAATTGAAAATATGATAGAGCTTCTGGCCTCTATATAAACAAACAAATAAAACAGTATAATAAAATACTGGAAAAGTACATATTAAACAATATCAGAATATTTGTTTGCAACTTGTGGGTACCATTTGAGTTTTCTGTGAATCCAGGTATGATATGCTCAGTTGGGCAAGCAGTCCTCATCCTGACTTGAGATAATAAATAAAAGAAATATAGACTCCTTGAAAGGGGTAGGGGTAAAGACACAGTTACAATATGATATCGGCCACGGGCCGTGTCCTACTTCGGAACCATGTCATTTTTATATCACATTCATATCAAGTAATTATTTCTGAAAGCAAGAGAATGACAGCACCGTACACCCTGAAGTATATTGTCGTTAGGTTCCATCAAGGGATAGGGACTGTACGTATAACAGAATGAAATATAACATGTGAGTTTTCTGAGTGCATCCACAGCCCTCAATTCTTTTATGAGAAGCTTTCAGGTAATTTCCCCTTTGTGACTATTTCTACTGTGAAACGACACAAAACGTTATTTGCTATAAAATGATAAAAGCCTCCCTCTGCCTAGATAGATGCCGGAAATTCCTTTGCTTACTTCAGGACATCAAATTCAAGTACGTGTAAAAATCACCAGTGATGTGTTTAGAGACATACTCCACTAATATCATTATATTCTTGGATTCAAAGTTATGAACACATAATATTTGTACCTTAAACTTTAAATAAAAACTGTCATTTGTATTGATTTTGTTGCTTCTTTTTGTTTATTTAGGGGTTTTTGTAGCACTGTGGTTAAAGGGTTTGACTGCTAACCAAAAGTCACGCCTCCAAAACCAGGAGCAGCCCCCTGGGAGAGAGAGAGAGGAGTCAAAGATGACAGTCGTGCAAACCCACGGGGGCAGTTCTGCTCCGTCCTGTAGGGTTTCTATGATCCGGAATAGAGTTGATGAAAGTCGGTTGGACGTATGTTATTAGTTATATGTACATATATGTACAATATGAATGCTGTACAAAGGAAGATAGCTTTTGAGTCATCTTTCTAGCCAGGTTAAAGTCTGAAGGTTTTAGGACCAGCTGAGAATTGTTTAAGTGAAACTGTACTCGTTTTCCCTTAACTCTTTAGTGCATGAATTGTGCATGAAATCCAATCACTCAGTCAACAGCTAGTCATGTTTCCTTTACAACAGACGTGTAAAGCCTTTTAAAAGGTTATATTTGTGATTCCGGTGTGTTTATATGACATACAATAGAACATTAACCCAAAGCACTGATAAAGAATCCCATACCATTAATGCCAAGCAGTGTTTCTCACCATGCAATGATGACCTGAAAGAGAACAGCTCCCTTAGATTATAAGGATGACGGCAGCTGAAGGCTGAAGTGGATTTTCATATATTTAAAACACATTTTATCAGAGTTTGAGGAATAATTAATTTTGAAAGCAAAATTAATTTTGTTTATTCAGATCAGATAAATGTTCCAGGTATTTATTCATAATTTCTTCATATGTATATTGAATTTTAAATTTTTTTAAACTCATTTCTTCCAGGGCCTCCACAGTGGAATGTCAAAAACTGTGCTTGCAGAAATGAAAGTATCCTCATTATGCTAATTTAGAGCCCACTGATAGGCATGTTCTGTTTTATAAATTACATTCTCTTGTCAGAAGTCAAAATGTATTTGAATAACTTCATGGAAATTGTCACCAAGATTTAAAATTGTGTCTTATATGCCATTATTGATTTAACCATGGATTTAAAAGTGGATATAAATGCATTTTAAAATGTGTGCATGGTTATTTTGTCACAAGTGCTTTCTAAACATAACTAAATGCAAGTGAAAATTTTATGTATATTTTATAAAGTTTTACATTCTATAAGTGGATTTAATTTTCAGGTTTAATAAGATATGCTAAATAGGATTAGTTGCTGTATATTTTAGTGCCAACAAGTTTGCTTCCTACTTGAAATTCTCCTAAAGGGTGAAATAAATATACATGTTTTCACAAAAAAAATTTAAAACATGAAAAATCAAGATGAAAAGGAAATTTGACCTATGAAATCCATTTCCTGGTCACCAAAGGAAAAGTATTTCAATTTGCAATTTACAAGCCCATTCTAGAAAATAAAAAGTATTCTCCCTGAAATAGAGAGTATTTACAAATGTATAAATGTTGAAATTAATGATTCTTTAATGCAAGTGGGAAAAAATTCCAATAGTTTGTGCTTACTATTTAAACCATCAAAAGAATTCTGCAAAAGAACTGCAGGCCCATACTGACATGATCATTTTCTCAGGGGAAAAAAATGTATTACATTTCCTTTTTAGCCATTCCTGATAAAAGTTCGAATTTCATTTTTAAAAAAAAGAAGAAGCAGAGCGCGCACTGTATAGAGCATTTGGGCTCTGCGCTCATTTGATTTTCCTCTTCAGAATGACCAGTTATGACCGCTGTTGGGGTAACCTTTGATGTTGCAAAAAGTGGAAAAATCAAAGTGAAGAGCGAAATCTGTTCGTTTTTCAAACATATTAATCTTGTCAAGATAATACATAAAAATCAATCCTTGAAATTTTCTCCAGAGCTCTTTCTCCTCTCTTTTATCCAAAATATGAAACCACTTAGGAGGATAAAGCAATGTGAACGACTTCAGAAAGATATCCTAAATTCTATTTTGACAAAATATATTTTACACTGGCCTGAGTGGACTGAGCTCGCATGAAGAGAATAGGTTGGCTGGTATCGCTATTGGCGTTCGTCATACATGCTCAGCTCATATGTACGGCAGACTGAGAATTTCTTGTATGACTACTTTTTTTTTAACAATTCAACTGAGTTTCAAACCCCTGACAGTAACAAATACAAATTGCACAAGCCAAAAAAAATTGTTGGGGCTAATTTTAATATTAATGAATTCTTTACAACCTCAGTTCAGCGGTTTCGATTAAGCTTTAATTAGTAGCCAGAGGGGGATCCAAAACAAAAATAAGGAGTTGAATTGCTAATTAAGTTAGTTTGATGAGGTAGAGTTTTAGTAAAAGACTGGTTGTTGTTAGCTGTGCAAGTTCTGATAAGCTAAAAATACTAAAGATTATCATTATTGTAACTAACGTTCTGCATTACCACCAGCTTTCTACACGGAGCAGACAGTTCATTAGAGTGCGCGCCTTTGTCTGTCAGGGCTGGAATTAAAGTCTTGTTAATAAGAGAGCACTGTATGAGAACAAGACCTAAGACAAGCCCACCGAGCTTTAAGTTTGATTGGTTAGAAATTAACTGGTTATTATTCCCAACTGGATGTATTTACCCACTAACAGGGTTTTTTTGTTGTTTGTTTTTTTGGTCATTCATGCCAGTTATCCCCACTTTGGGCTTGAAGTTGCTGAAGAATTGACTTTCTATTGTTGGCTGTGGTTATAATTGTCTCTGTATTCCGAACCTAAATTTCATAATGAACTGGAAGTTTACAGAAAGGGACAGCAACCAGAAGGCAATACCTAATTCTCCAAACCCAAATAGAACTGCTCCTGGGCTCCTCAGGGTTCACATTGCATGGATATCCCGGGTGTCCATGTGGTTGGTTTTCCTTCTTTGAATGCCCTCAACCACAGGTTTGGTTAATCACATCGGGTCATTATCATTTTCCACCTGAAAAGTCACCCTTGCGTATAAGGGCCCATTCCTTAAACAACATGACTGTGCCCCTTGTAAGCCCACGGCTACTAATTACCCCCTTGAAGGCCCGCTGGCGATGGGGATTTTCCCAGACTGCACAAGAAGAAGAAGGTGAACTTTTTTTCCCCGGAGGATTGTGAAGAATGTAATTTGATTTCTCCATACTCCAGTGTTTTCTATAATTTGTATCTTATCCCTTTGCTTAAGGTTTCAGAGCCTACAAACCCAATAACTTAGGGATAAGAGAAGACAGAAAAATAAATGATATTGTTTCTGAGGTATTAGCTGTAAGCCTGGCTACCGGAGCTGCATGGCACTTGCGAATCGTAATCAGGTACTTTGACTTAACACTGTTTTGTTTTATAATAAGGTGGTTGCCATATGTTGGAAAACCTATCTGCCTATATCTGAGGGGCTCCATACCTCTGTAACAAATCCCAAAACTCATTTTATAATACCTTAAATCTACCCATTGTAATGTAGCTCCACAAGTGTAAATCCACATCAGACTTTGCTCATGAATGTGGCTGGAAGATTACGTATATTATCATTGAAAGCAAACGAGAAGCAGTGAATTAGAATGCAGTGGATCTAGCAAAAATAACTTTCAGTAAATCTTCTTTTAATGCATAGTTTACAATTTTCTTTTGCTCAGCATGAAACTGATTAAGTTGCCCCCTTCTAAAGAACAGTTCCCCCTCACATCGATGCATTGTTTAATATAGTTACATCCTCCAATACTTGACAAATCAGAATTTCAACACTGTAAATGTGATGCTTGTTTAGCAGCAGCAGAGTATTAATAATTTATCTATTTGAATATAGAATAGGCTCCAATCATAGTATTCCACGTGGTGCAGCGATGAAGGCACGTTCTCTTAGTGGTGGAGTAAGTCTTCAGGGTCAGTATGATGCTGAGAGCTGCCTGTGGAATTAATCAAATGATATACACTTAATTTTACATCAGCCACTCCTCAAGAGTTCTTCTGCAAGTGACCAGATATTAGAAGTTCAAAGTTTAGCAGGCAATAAACCAATTAAAGTAGGACACAGCAGAAAACTTTTCTTGAAGCCACACATAACATTTTAAAGATGGCTTCTATTTTAAGAAATCTCTATAAATTTAAGGATAAAAATTAGATTTCAGCATTTCATTATAAAAATATTACAACCAGTTGAATGCAAAGTAAAAGGAGAAAAATAATGAGAACATTAAAATTCCTTAAATATCTAGACCATTGTCCATGTTATGCAGCGGAGACATCCCATTAATTAGCCCAGTGAATCAGGGTGAAATGAAAATCCAGAACGACCCAAAGTTGCCTAACTCTGATACTGAAATTGTTTTTTCAAAAGGACCACAGGATCCTGCTTACCCAACACATGCTTTTCTGCTTTTGATGCCATTTAAATCTAAAAGGAAATAAAATACTGATTCTAAATATAGAACAGTATATTATTTCTTCCTTTTAAAAACTATGCAGTGTTTTGTTGTCTCTTTTGGGGGCCTTAAAGAAAATGAAGGAACGCTAGTTCAAGTACGAATATGCTGTTGGCTTTTAACTCTCCCAAGAATAACTCTGAGTTTGGACACTAGAAGTTAGATGGAGCGCGTACTGGAAAAAGTAGATTCTTGAGCTGGTAGGTAAGAATTCTTTAAAGTCTTAGAGCACTACAATGGTATAATATGTATTTAAATAATAATTATAATATTGTGATATTGATAAATTTTACCTATTATTCCATCCATGAGTGTAAACGGTAATGTGTGCACATGGATGTGCACCCACTGGACACATATTTCTCATGTGCATTTCAACACAGCATCATGGACACAGCTCTGATGGGTCTGCCTCCAGTCAGTATCTTGGCGCGGACAGGTTTCTCCCCACAGCACGGATCGGATCGTTGGCTTCTTGTCCTCATCATCCGCACCCCATCAACTCCTCTCTGTTTTATTGTATGTGAACTTGGAAGGGAAGCGGCGGAAGTTTCATATTAGAATATCTTACCATCAGATGGTGTTCACATTTTTATGAGGCCATTGAAAAAAGAAAGCGTGAGAAACCATTTAAGTTGCATTTCTGTGATTACAGTGTTATGTCAAAATCCTTGGGAGATAGAGAGAGGGAACAAATGAAGCCCAGGTTTGGTCCCATCTACGTACAAGGTTCCAAGGAGGCAGCCGTTCTTTGTGTGGTAATCGAGCATTTCCAATTTTCAGACTGACTGACCTCCTCTGCTTTGACCCCTATGAAAGGAGCATATATCAGCTTTTAAAAATGAGTATTATAAAAACCCATAGATCTGCTTGTGGCTCTTCTTTAACCTTGATCTATTCTTGAGTGAAAGAAACAAAAAGAGTTGCCGCGTGCAAAGGGTTCTTCAAAAAGAACCACCTGTTTCCTGAAACCAACACAAGGATAAGCTGTTTAGCCAAACATTTTAATCAGCACAGCCTGATCTTTTCTCAGATATTCTAACATGCTTATATTTTAAAGGTCTGTTTAATATATCACTTGATAATATCATATTAGTGTTGTATTGATTATTTTCCCCCATGCTATTTCATTTTACTTTCACATTTCTGCTAAGAATGATAATACCATTTCTTAGGCATCTGACACCAAACCAAACCAAATCCTCTGGCAATGAGTTCATTCCAACTCATGGCAAACCTCTGGGATAGCCCCATAGGGTTGCCAAGGCTGTGAAACCTTCCCAGAAGCAAACTGCCAGACTTTCTCCGATAGGTTGGTTTAACCACTGCATCATAGTGGCTCCTGTCTTAGGCACTTTCTGGTGCGGGGAACTTGAGGAGTAAGAGGGGCTTCTATTCCACCATGCTCCTCACTGGAGTACTTTTAAATTCTCCACCAACCTGGGGTTAGAAGGACTACGTTGTCTCTCTCTCAACCACTGCTGATCCCATTACTGCAAGACACATACACAGGAAACAAAACAATAGAAAAAAAATTAAAAGAAACAGTGACATTCTCCCATGCAAGGACCCCCTGGAAAAATAGCTCTCATTTCTACCCTTCCATCGATTGATTCAGGACCCTGGTGGTACAGCAGTTACACATTAGGCTGTTCACTGTAAGGTCAGGAGTTTGAACCCATCAGCTGGTCCACAGAAGAAAGACAGAGAGCTCATAAAAACGCAGTCTCAGATAAGGGGCGGACGGGGTGGGGGACAGTACTACCCAGTCCTATGGAGTCATGAGGAGCTGACAACCACTCAACAGCAATGGATTTGGCTTTTGGTTTGGTGGAAACATGCTGGATCCTCCAGCCTCTGTTTTGACGTTCACTTGCTGTGTGCTCAGCACAACAACAAATTGAAGCTCCTTCTTTAGCCTCCAGGATAGAACGCCGCCCCCTGAACTCAGCTTTCCTGGGACTAAGGCTTTTTCCTACAAGGTACATGAAACCAAGGGTAATAAAAAAAGCAGGGAACAGAGATTGTCAGGCTATCCATCAATCATCAATCATTTTTGTAATTTTATAGAACTGCTCTCTAATGGTTAAGAAGAAAAAATTGGGTGGGGGTGTGGAGGGGAGCATTCAGATGAGCCATCTGCTCTAGGACAGGACTGGGGGGGGGGGGCGGGGCGGGGAATGAGACTAGATGCCTGTCTAACAGCTTTGAATGTTCACAGCAAAAACTTTTTCTTTAACTTTTTCCCCTGTGGATCCAAATGTCTTAATATGAAAAATTCAATAGTTATAAATATTGTCCTTTATTCTGTTCTTAACACCACCACATATGATGCTGTTAAGGCAATGATCTGAAAATCTAAAACCAACTGATATCACATACTGAATATTCACAAGTTGTAGCATCATGTGCACAGCAGTCTACAGAAATGATAAAAATCTAAAGTGATGTTTGTTGTTCTTTAACTGGCTCTATTTTGAAAAGGGTTATGGGCAAGGCTCAAATTTCTGGAGACATGAATGCATTGATCCCCAAAGACTATATCGGATCTATATCATTCCTCCTACAAGAAGCCTATGGGTTTATTATAAATAATTCCAGCATAGTCTGTGTGTTCTAGTACCAAAATAATAATTATAATAAAATAAAGTGAAAATAAATCAACTTTCTAAATGAGGATTTAGTCCAGTTGTTACTTACCAACTTTCAAATATGCACACAGTTTGTGAATGAGTTTTCCTACTGAATTTGCAGAGTGATCAATCTCAGCTCAAACCTATTGATTAAAGCATCGTAGTGGAGACGCACACACACACTATGATAATGTTTCTATTCATTGACATGTTGAATGAGCTAGGCCATAAGGTGGCTCCAGGCAAGCGTGGTCCAGGAAAGACAAAGCAATTGTTCTCTGGATTATTTTTCTCACAAGTTATCAGATCATTTTACTGAAAATTAATCCAATATGATTCTTGTGTGGAGAAAATTAGCAAACAGTTTTGGGATGAAGGGTTAACAAATAGGGCTGATTGCAGTTCCTTAGTTGAGCACTCCCAGCAGGGTGAAAGGTCAATTCCTTCATTCTCCGACTGCATACATTACAGTCCCTAAAATGCAGCCACCTTGCCTGTTGTGATGAGAAACTAGTGGAAATTAAATAAACTGTTTGAATCCCTCTTTCACACTCAAAAATATCAAGAACATATCTTGGGTACAAAACCATAATGTTGTTAGAATGGTCCACATAACAGGATTACAGTGTAACATGTCCATAATTGGCAAAGGTTTGCTGTTTATTAATTAACACCTTAGTATGAATACAAACTTGTTATCGTCATGAATTAGAGGTGAAAGATTCAAATAAGTCACCACATTGATAGATGTTTTCTGAATTGTATACCTTCAGCTGAATAGTTTGAGTAAAAGTTTAGAATTTTCCTTTCAAGTAAATATTCTTTGAGTAAGAGATGCTTCGGCAGTAAATTTCTTCACTGTCCCTTTAGTAAAACAATAAAGCGCAATATTTTGTGTATATATAAGATTAATTTTAATTCTGCTTTCTTTTTCTCAGTTGTCTTTTTAGGGAAGCCTCATGAATATTAATCTAATGATAATGTGCTGTGAGGTTTTTCCCCCAGAAGCACTATGACTGAGTAAGCTGCTTGCTCCCTCCAGGAGGGAAGACCCTTCAGAAGAAAAATGACTAAATCAAATTCATTTTATAAAACTCAAGTGTTAAGTTCCTTTTTCTTCCTTTTTTGTCCACCCATCAAGACAATAACCCACTGCAATCTAATCAATTCTGATTCCTATTGAACGAACAGGACAGGATAGAACTGTCCCTAATGTTTTCTGAAACTAAATCTTCAAGCCAGTGAATAGACTAAATTTCTCCTATGGGCCAACTGGTAGATTTGAATGCCCAACTGGAGGGTTAGTAGTCCAAAGCTTAAGTCACTAACAACTAAGGCTCCTCATTAAGATCAAAGTTTATACACATAAATGTGATTTTTCTACTGTTGTTGTTAAGTAGCGTCAGGTTTATTTAGCGCACAGAGACCCCGCCTGTGACGGAGACGACATTCCCTCTGGAAGTCTCTAGACTATAACCCGACTCCGAGCTTTCCTCCTGCTCCTCCCCCTGGATAAGCCAGGTTAGCCCAACAATCATTCGGTTTGGCAAGTCAGGTCTGTAGCCATTACATCACCAGGGCTGTCATCCAAGTTTAAGGAAAACAAATAGTCAAATTACATTTTCACATTCCCGTCCTTCCTAACATACTTTGTAAAAATAGACCCATTTTGAAGGAATAAGCTATTTTTATTTTAAACTATTACACCAGGATTCAGTGAATGCTATGAATGGTGTGTTGTGTTTGTCTATAGCTAGTTAAGCGGTGTGTCGTATAACTTTGCCCATTGAAAAGGGTAGTGCTGGTTTTATTATCCAGGAAAAGCAAATATATAGAGAGAATATTTATGTGTTAAGAATGAAGTTATTTGTGTTCTAAGCACTGTAGTCTATTTCTAAATTGTAATGTGTTTCTTTGTTTTACATGGAAATTCTCACAGGTTCCATTAAGATCACAATGGTCTCATTCCTAATGAAGCTCTAAAATTGTAAAAACTATATACAGAAATTCATTTAAGCATTGTACTTGTTTGAGTTCTTTCTTTCTCTCTTTTTATTTTAATATGTAGGCCATTTGTCAAGCACTAACTAATATGATTTAATCCAAAGGTACAAAATTAATTATCCAACTCATGATATGCTTATGATAGTTATTTTAAGCATACTTAAATAGATTGTTTTGAAAAGATGTATATAAATAGATTGTTTTGAAAAGAAGCGTATACTTAGAAGGAAATTACAAGTAGACTTCTTTCAAGTCTATAGATTTTTGAGACATTTCTCATTTAGAAAAATAATTTCAACCACTTATGATAAAAATGAAAACCAATGTGAAAACAGCTTATAGATATATGCACATTAGTGAACATGTGGGAACATTTTCTAAGGTTCAGCTTAGGTTATACTGATTGAATCCCCACATAATACATCCTCTAATTAAACATTCTGATAGTTATACATATGTATTTCTCACTCCATTCTGTGTTATTATTACTAATCAAATTAGCAAGACAGTTAAAGGAAATTCCAAATCATGCAAAAGATTAAATGATATTTTAAAAGAAATTTGCCAATACTGTAGTTTTAACTCTTCCGCATCCTCCCCTCTCCTCCCCCGCATTTCGTATTTGAAACCAGCCTGTCTGCTACAAAAGCATTGAAGCCAGTTTCAGTGTTACACTTTCTCCTTTGGCCACCACTCCAACTCTATTGACATCTGATTTTTATGGTGTTGACATGATTATGAACTCTCTCCTCTCTTTCTTTCTCCTTGTTGATGGCAGAGAACATGTAAAGAACAAGCAGCTGCCCAGTCCAGCTCACCCAGACAGTGACAGTCACCCAGACAGTGACACCCAGGACATCCCTGGGTGTGCCGTCCTTCCGGTCGCTGTGTTTCTCGGTCTTTCTCTTTGCCCTTCCCTCTGTCCTTCCCTGCTCCTTTCCCTACAGTCTCACGAGAACCTTCAGAATCTACTCTTTTGGTGTGAAACTTTTTTAGTTAGTTTTGTTTTACTTTTATGGTAGTGGCGTCATTTAGTGTTTATCTCTATGAGACTGACCAGCTTTGCTGAACATGATGTCTTCTGAATTCAAGTGTGTTATGAGGAATTTGACAATTTCATGATTGTTTTTGAGATCTGCTCCATATTCTATTTTGTATATGTGTACAACAGTCAATTTATCTATTCCCCCACAGATAGGCTTTTTGAATGTTTCCATATTTTTTGCTATTGTTGATAGCATCATAATAAACATGAGTGTGCATTTATCTGCTCATATTTTATTCTTTATTTTTTGGTGTTATATACCAATAGAGGTCTTGTGCAGCAGATTTACCCAATGCGATGCATTGCCTGATGTTGTGACTCCATTTACATGGCATTGATTGTGTGTCTAAGTACAGCCACAATGCTCTTCAGAGGCAAGGATGGAGAAACTTAGTCTCACATATTTCAGTCATGTTTTCAGGAGAGACCAATCCCTAGAGAAGGACCTCATTCTTGCAAACATAGTGTGGCAGAGAAAATTGGATTGACACAGTGGCTGCAGCAATGGGCAGAACAGTTGTGAGGAGGGCACAGGGCATGGGAATGGTTCATTCTATTGTATGTAGGGGCTGCTAGGATCCTGAACTGACTCAGTGTCACTTAACAACAACTAGAGAGACTTCAGGGTCATATGGTATTGTATTTGCACTTGTTTAAGGAAATAGGATACTGTTTTCCATCATGGCTTTACAATTCTGCACTCCCACCCACAGTGTTTGAGTGTCCCAATCTCTTGACATCCTCTACAACATCTGTTCTTTTCCAATTTTTATTTAATTTGATATCAGTGTTGGTGTAATGTGGTACTGTGTGTCATCATTGTTTTATGTTGTATTTCTCTGGTAGCTAATAATTGTGGACAGTTTTTGTTCATACGATTCCTTGAAACTTTAGATATTTCCAAACATTCTGTTCTTTATGCAACAACACAGAATATTTCCTAAGGGTCCCTGGTGGCGTGGTGGTTAACTATTGGGCAGCTAACAGTAAGGTCTGCAGTTCAACTCCACCAGGTGCTCAGCAGAAAAACGTTGAGATTGTCTGCTCCCATAAAGATTGACAATCTCAGAAATCCTAAAGAGCAGTTCTACTCTGTTCTAAAGGGGTAGGAGCCTTCATATGTGTTAAGATATGCGTTAAGCAGATACTGTGGACTCTTCCTATTATTAGAAGGGGGTTCAATAATCTTTTCCTATGTCAAATCCATATGAAACCATAAACATATAGTTTATATTTGGAAAATTTACATGCTTTTAGATTAATATTTGTTAACAATTTAAATGATGCTACAAGACAATTCTTACATGTTTATCTTATTAGTAATATGCATCCAGTAGGAATCTTCAGAAATCTTTTGTGTTTTTCAGTAATTTTTCAAAAAAATTCTTGATATTTTACAATAACACCTTGATTTATAGGTTTATTTGGGGGGAAACTTGATAATTTATTTGTTATTATTTTCTTTAAAATATTACTTATAGTCTAAAATAAAAAGGAGAATTCTAAAGGATGATTAGGCAAATGGGAATATTATAAATTTTAATTTATGTTGTAGCAAAATTCCCTAATAACATTGCAGAATAATCTAGGAACTATAATTCTCAGAGATGGATTTAATAAGCATAGAATTTGAATTTATCAACTTGAAGAGATGTAAAATTTAACCTAAAGGTTCTAAAATATTGTTATTTTTCATTCATTAACATAAATTATCTAAATTTAGTTGGAAAGTAAACATGAATTGCATATTTCTCAAATTAAAAAAGAAAATAAATTTGCTGATTTTATTGTATTTTAAAGGATCTATCTCTAACAGAAAAGGTAACACAGATTTTGAACATAAAAAAATATTACCATTTTAAAAGCAGCTTATCAAATTGGGTTCCATAAAGATGCCAAAACAATTATCACATGTCTGAGATAATAAGGTGATTGTGAAACATGTGTTTTACCTTAATGCTGATTTTATGTATCAGTTTTCAAAGATTCATAGGCTACACTAGTTGATCATTTTATTGGTGATTTTATGATTTATTGTCCAGTAATGATTACCTTATTCATTGCCCAATGATTATAGTTGAGATATTTAAAAAGTTGATGAGAATTATTTTTACCTAGATATTACATCCAAATCATTACATATATTGCAATACTGCTCCAGTATTATTGTTTGTAGTGTTGTTTAATGAGAGGAAAATACTGATCACCCACTTCATATGGAAAGACTAGGCAAAATACTCATAAAGAAGAACAAAGTTGGGAGGTGTCACCCCCCCGAATCTCGACTTACCACACTTATAAAGCATAAGCAAATGGCTAACGTTTGTGCAATGACTGACACACAACTGAGAGTGCAGAAGAGAATTTCTTATGTACAAGTTTAGGGAGAGCTGATCTTTGAAAATGGTGAAACCCATTAAATGGAGAAACTAGAGTCTTAAAACAAACAGGATCCATATCTCTCACTATATACAATAACTAACTCAAGATAGATCAAGACCTACATGTGAAACTTAAACCTATAGAAATCATCAAAGAAAAATAAGGACACATATACAGTAAATAACATAATACTAGGATATTATAAAAAATAACTAAAAATACACAAGTAGCAGAAGACAACCTAAACTACTAAAAGGACCTAAAATTTAAATTATACACATCAAAATATTTCATCAACAGAGAAACGGAATACCCACAGACTGGAACACGCTGTTGATAGCAACGCTTCTGACAAGGGGCTAAACTGTAACATGTACATGAAGCTTTAACATCTAAAACACATAATTTAAAAACAATTCAATTAAAAGGGGGACAGAAAAAATCAACAGACATTTTGCTACATGAGATGTTCAGGTTGCTAAGAAATGCATGGAAAAAATGCTCCTGATTATTAACCAATTATTGTTCCATCAAATTTCCTCCAATTTATAAAGACCCATGAGCGACAGAATAAACAGTGACCAGTTTTGTGCTGTCCTTGCAACCGCTCCTGCATTTGAGCCCATTGTTGCTGCCACTGACTCAATCCACACCGTTAAGAAGATTCCTCTTTTTTCACTCAGCTTGAGATTCCTCACTAAATCTGATGTTCTTCTTCAAAGACTGGACTGGGTCCCCCTGACGACTTGACGGGAAGTCTTACCAGATTGCTTCCACAGAGCATTTTGACTGGACATCTTCAAAGACAGGTTTGTTTCCTCTTCAGGATGCTATGGTTATCTTTAACATTCTTTATCAGCACCATAATTCATAGGCATCAATTCTCTTCTTCACTCATTGCTCATTTTTGACTTTATATGTGAGGAGATTGAAATAACGATGATTCAAATCTGATGCACCTTAAACTTCCAAGGGACATCTTCATTCCTGAATATTTTAAAGAGGTCTTTTGCAGTAGCTCGATGCAATGTGCTCTTTAATTATTGACTTCTGCTTTTATTGATGTTGATTATGGATCTAAATAAAATGAAAAAAGTTCTGGACAACTTCAATCTTTTCTTTGTTTATCAGGAGCCAGGATTCTTCTGTGACATGATCTAAATAGTGTGGTCAGCTGCCTGATGGAATCTTCAGTGAAGCAGCCGAGCAACTGTGGGGAGAGTAGACCTCCTTTATATCGTCACACTCTTGATAAGATTGAGGCAGGTTTCATTCAGAGTGTGGCTACCCTTAGCAGAAACGGTCAGTGTGCGGAAGCTAGCGGACTTCTGTTCCTGGATGTGGATCCCACATCTGGTGTGTAGAGACATCCTCTTATATGACCAGCAGATTCTAATAGGTGTCAGTGGATTGCTGGCCTTGGATTCATTCAACCAGTCTCAGGTTCGTTCAATTGACCATCCACCACCCCGTGCATTTTTCTCTTCCAGCTGCGTCTTTCTTTCCCAGTTCTCAGTTCTTGCGGCGACAGGAGTCAGGAGAGGACTTCAGGTGACATATTGGGACCCAAACCGAACCAAAGCACACAAACAAAAGATTCACTGCCATGTAACCAATTCCTACCCTTGGAGAGCCTAAAGGACAGAGTCAAACAACCTCTTTGGGTTTTTGAAGCTAGAACATTTTATGGTAGCAATAAAATCTCATCTCTCTCCTGCAGAGCAACTGGTGGGTTCAAACTTATGACTCTGTAGTCAGCAGCCTAGCATGTACCCCTCGAGACCACCTTTCTAATAGCTGTGCTGATTTTTGTTTTCTTAATGTTGGCATGTAATCCATATCAAAAGTCTGTCAATTTTTATAAGTAACCAGCTTGCAAAGCCATGTAATTTCCATATTATAGGTTATTAATCAGTTTTCCTAAAATCCTGATGCCACATTCTTTTTTCATTTCATCCTATTCCTCATATTATTTGTCGAACATACAGATTGTATAAGTGTTGTGAAAGGATACAACCCTGACATAGACTCTCTACTTTTAAGCCACCCGTTATCCATCCCCATGTTTGATTCAAACAATTGCCCTAGGTCTATGTCAAGCTTCACAGGAGGAAATTAACCAAACCCAAACCAATCTCACTGCCATCTGCCATCAAATCCATGCCAGCTCATAGCGACCTCATAGGGCACGGAAGAACAGCTCCTGTGAGTTTCCAAAATGATAACGTTTACAGGAGTAGAAAGCCCTCTGTTTCTCCCACGGAGTAGGCTGGTGGTTTCAAACTGCAGACCTTGTAAGTTGCAGCCCACTGTGTAGCCACTGTGTCTTGAATTCCCATTCTTCATAATAGTCTCCATGATTTGTTTAATATAAATACACACAGTTAAATGCTTCTGCATAGTCACTGAAGCATAGGAAAACATGTTTCTGATATTCTCTGTTTTTAGACAAGATCTATTTACCATTGGCAATGATATCCCTTGTTCCATTCTTCTCAGTTAGGCTTGACTTTCTGACATTTCCCTGCTACAACCATTTGTGTTAGTCTGGGTAGACTAGAGAAATAAATTCATAGACACGCATGTGTTTCTAAGAAAAAGCTTTATATACAAGAGCAATTGAATATTGGGAAAATATGCCAGCCTAGTCCAGCTCAAGTCCATAAGTCCGATATTAGTCCATATGTCTGATAACAATCTATAGATTCCTCTTCAGACTCCTGCAACTCATGCAATGACACCTTATGCAGAAAGATCGCAGGCCAGTGGGTGGAAAGCCTTCTGGGTCCAGTGGTGGTCCATGAATCTCAGTGCTGGCAGGGGTCTCTACGTAGCTCCTCCAGCTCAGGACACGAGCATAACTCCATGCATCTTGTCAGTTGCAACGTCTCCCAGGGAGTGAGCATGGGTTCGTCCTCCAGCGGGCTATTTTTCTCATTTGCACCTCCAAATGAGGTCATCAAGTTGTGACCTGATTGGCAGGCTAAAACCCACCCCTTCTCTTGTATTTCTCAAATTAACTGCAGATTATGTAACTACCATACTTTTTAATAGTTATCCTCAGCAAATTTTACTTTCATATGCTCTAATGATATTTCCGCATTCTGTCTGATGACCTTTCATTATGAGGGAGGGCCACGGGAATACGGATCTCTTTCTTCATGTTGTCTAGGCAGTTGCCTTTCTAATTTCTTGGCATAGAGTCATGGGCACCTCTGGCACTTCAACTGTTTGTGCAAACATTTTAATTGATATCCTTTGCGTTCCTGGAATTTTCTTTTCATCCATGTTTTCACTGAAGCTTAAGCTTCTTACATCAGTATCCTCAGTTCCTGAACATATCCTGCTTCCCAAAGTGGTGGACCACTGACCACTTCGTTTTATGGTCCAGTGGCTCTGTGTATTTTGTCTATCTTCTTTTGATGCTTCCCGAATTCTTCGATAATTTTCCCTGGAGTTCTTCAATATTGCAACTTCAATATCGTAACTCGAAGCCTAATTTTTTCTTCAATCCTTTCAGCTTGAGAAGCGATGTGCATGTTCTTTCCTTTGATTTTCTAACTCCTGGTCTTTGCGGATTTCATCATAAAGTGTTGCTTTCTCTTCTCAGTCAGTCCCTTTACTTCTGTCAGCCTTTCATCATTTCTGTCATTAGCTTCAGCTACTCTATAATCAAGACAATTTTCATAGTCTCTTCTGACATCCATTTTGTTCATTTTTTCCTTTCTCATCTTTTCAATAATGTTGTGTTTTCTTCCTGTCCTTGATTTCATCCCAGAACTTACCTGCTCTTCAGTTATTAGCATTCGGTGCATGAAATCCATTCTTGAAATGGTCTCTAAATCCAGGTATATATATACTCACAGTGGTACTTCAGTTCTTATGGGTGCTAAAAATCATGTCTAGCTTTAACTTGAATTGCATATGAACACTTGATGCTTTATTCTTTAACCTTCAGTGGCCTTGTTCTGACTAAAGAAAATTGAGTTTCTCTATTGCCTTTTCCAAAGACATAGTCAACTTGAGCCCTTTGTAGTCTATCTAGTAAGGTCAAGTGGTATATAGTCGCTATTTGTGTTATTTATAAAATATTTTCAGTTAATCAGTTGCTGGTTTTGCAAATTCTATCATGTAATTTCCAGCATCATTTCTATCACTAAGGCCCTATTTTCCTACTACCTATCTTCCTTCTCTGCTACCTATTTCTGCATTCCAATGATTGGCAATTTCAAACATGCAATTGATTGCATATTTCATCAATTTTAGACTCAGAAACTAGTCAAAACCTTCAATTTCTTCATCTTTCACATTAGTGACTGGTGGATTAATTTGAATAATAGTTGTATTAACTCATCTTCCTTGTAGGAAGAGGGATATTATCCTATTTCTAACAGCTTCATGCTTCAGGATGTATAGTAAAATGTCCTTTTGACAATGAAAGTGACACCATTCCTCTTCAATTTGTCATTCTCGGAATAGTAGACCATATAATTTCTAATGCAAAATGGCCAATACCTGTCCCTTTTAACTAATTAATGCCCAGGCTGGCAATCTTTATGCATTCTATTCTATGCTCGCTCTGATTAATAATAGATTTCTAAAGTACCCTTTTCTCATTTTGAGTTGTGCCACATCAGCAAGCAAAGGTCTTGAGAGTTTGCTTCTTTTACATCAATGTAGCTAAATCTAATTTGAGGTAGCAGCAGCTCCTCATTAATAGTTTGTCTTCCATAATGAGGGGCTCATCTTCTGGACCTATTTAGGCAATGTCATGGGAGAAGGATGGGGTTCTCTACTCCCTAAAAGTGTTACATTCTCAGAAACCCACAGGGACAGACCTACTCGGCCCTCTAGGGCTATATGAATTGGCATCAATCAATGGAAGTGAGTGAATTCTGCTGCTATTGGAAAGGTTTTCAATGGCTAGTTCTCCAAAGTGTATCACCTTTTTCCTCTTCCAAGTCTGTCTCAGTCTGGAAGCTCCCCTGAAACCTATTCACCATGGGTTTCTCTGCTAGTGTTTGAAATATTGGTGGCTTAGCTTCTAGCATTACAGCAACACACAAGCAACCCTAGGACAATGAACTTATAGATACTTGATGGCATTTTCCATTAGAAATATTCAAATCAAAGTACCAATTACATATCTTATTTCAAATTAATAGCAAAATTCAAAAAAATAGAAAACAACAAATACCATTAAATGTGTGATGTGCCAGGAGCACTCGTGCGCTGCTGGTGGAATTCTAAAATGCTAGAACCGTAGATGTGCTGCAAATAGATCCACGAATATAGTAGCGTATGCATACTTCTAAGCTTTTACGTGTACTTTGCCTATTAGAAAGAACGCATCTTTCTGGAGAGCCAATACTAAACCGTAGTGATAGGACATGCAATGTGGGCTTTGAAACACATATCTGACCATTCAGAAAAAGGGTAAAGAAGGACTTGCAAAAAAAAAAAAAAAAGAAGGATTTGATTTAACTGCTCTACTCATTATCAAAACTCTTTTGGCAATATTAATTAAAGGTGTTGGTTTTTGGTAGGAAACTATTAAATTTTTAGTAATTTTAAAGTTGCATCAATTGTAAAATTGTATTAATTTTGAGTTGCCAAGTTGTGTTAGTACCAGATTCAGTCCAAGCATCTGGACTCACCTGGTTAGCTCAGGACCCAAACATTATTCTTGGAGACATTAAACACCATTTTACTCATTGCCTATTATAGATAATATTGGGCTTTGAAGGTATAGTCACCTTTGAAAAGAAAGAAAGCAAGCAAGCACTTTGAGTTGACTGTCTGGAAAACAGTGCCTAGAATCCTAAAAGGTAAAAACAAGTGTCCCTAATCTTTCAACTTTGGAAAAAATGTTGATCATCTGCACTTCAGAAGGAGAATCCATCACTCTTTGATATGATGTTGAAGATTTCTCATCAGTTATGAATTATATGTAGATAGTTGAGAGTTAATAAAGTTTTATTACCCACGTAAGCACTGTGCAAGAGAGATATGCAATTTTATGTTGTGGGGAAAGAAACAATATACATCAAAGTTTAAGATTTGAAGTTAGTCATTTTTCATATATACAATACACGGGGATTGCCAGAAAGGTTACCTTTGCTCTAAATATCTAAGAAAGTCTTTAGTGCCAAATAGACATAGATTAGAATAAAATAAGAAATGAAAAGAAATAATAAAAATAATTGTATCATCTAAAACTTCAAGGTTTTTATCCAGTATCAGCAATTCATTGTCAGTAAAATATATGTTATTTATTCAATAGATGTGTTAATTTTTACAACTCAGCTACAACTCAATTCTCATTGTGGTCAGGATATACTCTAAATACATTCCACATCAATTGCCTTCCGATGTCATTGTTCTTTCTAAGACATTGACCATATGTTGCTTTTTAAATGGACAACATCTACAATGTTGATAGCTGCCAAACAGCAAATCAACCTTTATGATTAAAGTTGACAAGCTGACAAGGAAAATGATTGTATACTTGTATAGATATTTATGAATTTTTATGTCACATTGCCGTCTGTGCACTTGTTTGCTTTTTGTCAATAGCCGAAGGCTCCTATCTCTGCACCAGAAACACATTATATTCCAAGGTCTTCAGACAGCTTCCCTTCGCCCTAGTGAATCTGCTGATTAATTTTGGATATTCTTTTTAATTAACACCCCAAAGGAGGTCTAGATTATCTAGCCTATCGTCCACGAAAACCAAGTGAATCTGAAGAATAATGACCTAGGGAGACAGGCACGCTGTCTCCAAATGATGTTACAAGAACATTAAGTCTCTCTCAAGTCAAGGTCGCGTCAGGCAATGCCTAGGGTAGTTGCAGACCTTTAATCAGGGCAAAATTAGATATTATGTTAGTCTAATTGAATTTTGTCTTCGACAAGAAGAAGGCATGATAGATGCCACTTGACAGATGAAACATGGCGCCCAGTGCAGTCATGATTGCCATTGGCCTTCAGGCAATAGGTTGGTGAATGAGAGGAGAAGAGAGGAGCAATAAGAATAGGAGGAGGAAGTAGGAGCTAGCTTATGGTGCCCAGGTCTGTGTCACGGTGCCCGCGACAGTTTTCACAGATGGACCTGATTAACGTTTGAAACCTTTATCAAGAAGGTTTCAACTAAACAATTCTGGCAATTCCAGTTTCAAAAAAATGAGGAAGGGAGAGTTTAATAAATTTTAAGTAACCATTTATTTGAAGAGAAATCTTCATAGTTGTTTGTTGAGCTCACTGGAAAAATGGAACTCCCAGTCCTGGTTCCTTTCTAGGCCATATCAGTGCAAGTGAGAAACATTTATTGCGACTTTTCTAGACATAAAACTTTTTATCCAATCAAGCTAACATAGATACCTAACATAAAATTACACACACACACACACACACAATTACTGTCTTCAGTATATGCTTTGCTGTGTTTCTTTGTGGGCCAGTTGACTTTGCACCCCTTTAGTCTGGGAACATTTTCAAAGCCGAGGCATCTAGTAGCTACTGCTCCGCTAGTTGCTCTCAGCACAGAGCAGTCCACATTGAGCAAAGCATATGCTCACCTATCTGGTCCTCTTCAGGGGAGAACATGTTTTTTTTCTTCATGTTGATACTATTTATTCCATTTTCATCCTTACTAGTAAAATGCTGAAGTTGTTTCCTCCTCATCATTTGGACATTTGAAACCTCTAACCTGCAAACGTCTGTTAAGTAGTCTATTTTTAACACTTTGTCATTATGAGATAGGGATGCCTTTATTGCAGTTCTTAATTTTAAAAAAATGAATGAACAGCCATGACGTAATGTAACAGTTAAGCATATTATCATTTCAAGGCAATATTTTTTAAAAGAAAAGTAATTGTATATTAAGTGCTTCTTTAATTAGGCGGATGAATACTTTGTCTCATTGTCCTTCTTCATTCAGAAAGTCACTCAGTAAACATCTGTTGAGGGATCTCTATGGATCAGATGTCATAATAAGAAGCAAGCCAATTAAAAACGATGATCATTTATTGCAAATGACTCCACTTTTTTCTTGCCCTGGTAGGAACTTAACGGTTACAGTACTGATTTCTGCCCTTGGTCATATGGCCACATCAGGTTCCTTCAAGTCAGTTCCAATGCATGCAACTCCGTGTAAATTGTTGCCGTGTTGATACCAATGGCCGCAGTCACTGTGTCAATTCATCCTGCTGAAGAGTTCCTTCCTTTTCATCCTCACTTTGCCAACATGATGTTCTTCTCCAGGGATCGGTCTCTCCTGCCGACATGTTTAAAATATGAACATGAAGTCTCACTATTCTTACTTCAAAGAAGCAGTCTGCCAATGCCTCTTTAAAGATGTATCTGTTCTTCTGCCAGTCTATGGTCTATTTGTATTCTTTCACAACATCATAATTCAGAATCATCAATTCTGTGCAGCTATGTTTATTCATTGTTCAGCTTTTATGTAGTCATAGACCTTACTTATAAATTTATAAAGGTATTTATAAGTACATTCTACCACTACACATTTCACATTCTTTGCCCTTTTCAAGTACCTTGGCTGTTCATAATCCTTCTTCCAGTGGTTTCTGGCCTGCTAGGATAACGCACACATTCATTCCTGAATGGTGTAGTTCATTACATGTCCTATGTTAATAGGATTGGTTTAGTTTTCCATGAATCTTAATTGCAGGACATGGTAATAATAAAAATGCTTTAAGAGATTTCCTGTATTCATATGCAATATTATTTATCTTCATTGTGGAATCATAGTAAATACCCCTTGGTATCAATCATACCAAATAGTAGTGTCAGTCCTTTATATACCTACTGAATCAGAGGCATAAAAACACCAAAGTGGTCAAAGGGAAGGTGGGGTAGAAAGAGGGAGCCAATTAAAAGGATCTACATATAGCCCCCTCCTTGGGGAATGGTCAACAGAAAAGTGGGTGAAGGGAGACGTTGGACAGTGTAAAACATGGAAAAATAATAAGAATTTATAAATTATCAAGGGTTCGTGGGGGGGGGGAGGGGGAAATAATGAGCTGACACAAGGGCTCAAGTAGAAAGCAAATGTTTTGAGAATGATGAGGGCAACAAGTATACAAATGTGCTTCACACAATGGATGTATGTATGGATTGTGATAAGAGTTGTACGAGCCCCCAATAAAATGATTAAAAAAATAAAACAAAACACCAAAGTGATAAAGTCATGTTTTAACTTTTAGTTGATTGGAATAATTATTTTGTCTATTAGTAAAAACATTCCTTATTTGGAACTAAGATCCTGAAGCCAGCAGAATATAATATTTTGGGCACAAGAAACAAAAGTTTGTTAGTCGGACACTATAGGTAATAGTGAGGGATTCCACTGCCATCTAGAGTCCTGAAATCATGAGCCTGGGGTATGGAAGAAACAGAATCAATCAATATTGGATACTGATTTCAAAACTGGTCCAGTTGTTTGTCCACAACAGGACCAACATATAGTAACATGATAAATGGGAAAGAGGTAGAAGTTGTCAAGGATTTCATCTAGTTTGTATCCAAAATAAATATTGGAAACAGCAGCCAAGTAATCAAATAGCTTATTGCATTGGGCAAAGTAATCAAATTAATCAAATGAGACAAAACTGGATCCCTATCACAACCCTTACAAAAGTCAGTCCCATGTGGACAATAGATCTTAATATAAAGAGTAAGATGCTAAATATTCTAGATGATTGCTTAGGAGAATATATTTAATACTTGAAGTAGGAAATATTTTCTCATACACCGCAAAACAGCAATAATCTTATATGAAATCATATACAAATTAAAATCAATACTTATTTTGTAAATAAGGCACAACAGAGAGAACAAAAATAAAAACACTGAGAGGCGGTATAAGTTACAAAACTATTACAACAAAGAGTTTGTATCCCGATAAATATTTAAAAAATCAAGACAAAGATTTGTGATCCAGTGGGATATGGGTCAAATACTTGAGGAGGTAAACAAACAATATTCAAGCAATTAGCACATTCTTGTTAGCTGCTGTTGAGTCAGTTTCAACTCATTGTCACCCTTTTCCCAACAGACTGGGCAACACTGCCAGGTCCTTTGCCATCCCAATAGTTACTGCTGTGTTTCAGCCCATTGTTGCAGCGAAGGAGTTAATATATTGAACGTTGTTCTCTTTCTTGCTGAATCTTTACTAAGTATAATGTGACTCCGTGATTTCTCCAGTGACCAGTGTTTCCTGAGATCATGTCCCAAGTAGACACAATGAGGTCCCACCAGCTTCACCTTGAAGGAGCATCCTGGCTTTGCTTTATCCCAAGCAGATTGGTTTGTTCTGGGAGCCCATGGTACTTTCAATACTCTTTGCCGGTCACATAATTCAAAGGGATCAATTCTTGTTTGGTCTTTCTTGCTTCTTGGCCAGCTCCCACCTTCAGCTAAGGGTATTGAACGTGTCACGGCATGGGTCAGGCACTCACTAGTCTTCAAAGTGTTCTTTAATATTTTAAATGAGATTTTCATAGCAGATTTGCCCAGTGAAGTATGTCATTTGATTTCTTATTTGCTGATTTCATGACCATTAATTATGGAACCAAGTAAATTCAATCTCTAACAAATTCAATCTTTTCTCCATGTATAATGATGTTCTCTATTTGTCCAGTTATGAATATATTTGTTTTCTTTACACTGAATTGCAATCCACAGTGAAGACTGTGATCATTTGATCTTTATCTGTAAGCGTGTCAATTCCTCTGCTCTCAGCAATCAAAGTTGTGTCGTCTGAACGTTGCAAGTTGTTGGTATTTCTCCAAGCATGATGGCACGTTCTTTTCACATGGCCCAGCTTTGTCATATCATTTGCTCAGAAAACAGATCTAACAAGTATGGTGAAAAGATACATACTTTGCCCAATTTTAAGATGTGCAGAATCTCCTTGTTCTGTTTGAAAGAATTATTATCAATGTGCAATTTCTGCATGAGCACAATGAAATGTTCTGGAATTCCCATTCTTTGTGATGTTTTTCATAGTTTGTTATGATCCACATGCATAAATTACTTTGCATACAACTGTCAATAAAACAAGAAAACGTCTTTCTGATATTCTCTGATTTTAGCCAAGATTCATGTGTCATAAGGTATGATATCTCTCAATACATGTCCATTTTTAATCTGACTACTTGAGTTTGTAGCAGCTTCCAATTGATGTACTACTACATCATGGATGGATGCTACATCCAATCCTGAAATTATTTTCAGCAAAATTTTACTTGCATGTGATATTAATGATATTATTAAAAAATTTCCAGATTATGCTAGGTCATCTTTCTTTTGAATGTGAATATACATATATCTCTTCCAGTTGGCTGGTCAGATAGCTACCTTCCAGTTTTCTTTGCATAGGTGGGAGAGTGTTTTCAGTGTTGCACCAGTTCTGTAAAACATTGGAATTGGTAGTCAATTATTTACCAGAGTCTTGTTTTTTAAAAAAATCTAAGTTGCATTAGCCCCTTCAGTGAAACTTAGATTTTTTTCCTTCAATACCACCAGAACTTGATCATATGCTACCTCTTGGTATGGTTAAATTTCAACGAACTCTTTTTGATACAGTGACTGTGGTATTCCTTCCATCTTCTTTTAATGTTTTCTGCATCATGCAAAGTTTTCCCATAGAAAACTTAAATATTTCAAATTGACACTTGATTTTTTAAATTAAAAATATTAGCAGTCAGAAAATGCATACTGTGTGATCACAAGGTGTCAATGGGATCAGATATCAGTCATTAAAGACCCAGACCAAAAAATCATATCTATGTGTATGAGGGGGAGGGCAGAGTGGAGACTCATAGCCCATCTGTAGACAATTGCACATCACCTCACAAAAGAGTTACAAGGAAAGATGAACCAGTCGGTACAGAATAGCACTGATGAAACATACAACTTTCCTCTACTTATTTAATGCCCCCCCCCACTATCATGACCCCAATTCTACCTTACAAACCGGGTTAGACCAGAGTACATACACTGGTACAGATAAGATCTTTCAACACAGGGAATCCATGACAGATAAATACCTCAGGACCAATAATGAGAGTAGCATACCAGGAAGGTAGGGGGAAGGTGGGGAGAGAAAGGGGGAACCGATCACAATGATCTACATATAATCCCCCTTCCCATGTGAACGAACAACAGAAAAGTGGGTGAAGGGAGACAGCAGGTGATATAAGATATGAAAATAGTAATCTATCAATGCTTCATGAAGGGAGGGAGGGAAGGGAGGGATGGAGGGGAAAAATGAGGAGCTGATACCAAGGGCTCAAGCAGAAAGAAAATATTTTGAAAATGATGATGACAACATATGTACAAAAGTTCTTGATCCAATGGATGTATGGATTGTGATAAGAGCTGTAAGGGCCCCCAATAAAATGATTAAAATAAATGCATAAATAAAACTCTAGAACTAGATACCACTATAGTCATACTACAATTGCTAAAATGAAAAGCAATAAGCGATTACAAAACACAGTATAAGAATGATGTCTGACTTTCTCTGACTTCAGAATCTGGAAGAAGGAAAATACTCAACTTCAGCCCAAGGTCAAATAGCATAAAGTAGAGGCCAGGCATGCTCCACCCTCCACTCTTCTCCGATTAATCTGACCCCAAGAGGCCCTCCCAAGACACTCCCTGTTTCTCTCTGCTTAGTCATTATGATTATCAAACAGAACCCACAACCAATACCCACAATCATGGGATTTATTAGAAAAGTCAATTGGTTAAAATTCAGCATCAGAAATTCCCAAGAGAGAATACTTTGGTCAGGGAGAGCTCTTCTCAAACATTCCCAGAGGCATGCCTCCCACTGGTCTAGACAAGCTGCCTCCTGGCCTCTGGCCAGCTCAGGCAATATTATAAAGCTCTTTTAGTGCTTGCAAGAAATGCCTAAATGGTCCTCCACCCCACCATAATTCTCACTGAAAGCACTTGGCCCTAACTCTGTGCATCAGCTTTCCTAATCAAATATTTGGAGGCAACCACAGATATGCTGCCTGCTGGAAGGTGCTTGGACTCACTGGCATGACACGCTGGGAGTCTCGCCACACTGTCTCAGGCTCCGGCTTTTGGATCTGCTACTGCCACTTTCTCCCATCCCTCCGCTACTACTCTGGGGGCAGAGCGCTCTGATGAAGAATGTTCAGCACACAAGGATCTCAGGGTACAGAGAACATTCCACTCTTGGCACTGGATTATAGTGTGATATTCCTTCTTGATCCTGAGATGATTAATGTTATACCCAGACATACGACAAAACTGACTAATGTTAGAGTTTCACAATTTTTACTCACAATTAACCTTGTTAAAAACTACTTAGAATTGAATCAGATAGTACTAATTGTATCTTCTCCTACCATCTTTTACCTCAACACCTCAAGAAAATAGGCGATACACCCAATCTGCATGATCCCATCTAGTCACTTGATGGAAGTTTAAAAGATTATGGCTAGAAAAAAACATAGGAATTACATCACAGTCCTGGAACCCAAGCTCTTGCTGTTCTAGACATTGCCACTAAGTACACACTGGAAAGCACATCAATCAGCCATGGAATGCCTTTATCTTCGGTTATTAAGGTATGCAAGTTTTTACTTGACTGCCCTTATCAACCTCGTTAGGAGTCCTTATAGATATGTCATTTCTATTTCAGTGTTTCAAACCTGCCAAGGATTCTGTGGGAGAAAGAGAGGCTGTCGCTCCCATAAAATTTTCAGTCTCACAACCTCTATATATGTAGTCTATGAGTGGGAATCATCTCAGCGGCAGCGGATGTTGATGTTTTGTTGTTTTAAATCAAGTCGTTACACTGGGGAGGTAAGCATGTTCATCATGTGAACAATCCTCATTGTGGTTGAAACTCTGAGCATCTGTATTCATGTACAAAGTCCACTTGAGAGAAAGCCAACAAATTGTAGCAATTTACACCTGTTCACAGTTGCAAACATCTCCCTTTCTTTGTTGAGTGCGCTTCTGACCAACTCAGCCTTAGCTATACACGCTAGGTTAAATGAGTGCCAGCTTCTAGTTTGAGTGATGGCACACCTCCCTGATGTCAGACCAGCTGAACCCTTCCCTTTCACTTATCCCTACACTCAGGGGCTAGTTCAGTGCCCATTGGTTCAAGAGTCTACACAATGCCTACACTTCAGTCCTGCCTGCATTTTCTCACCTTTCCCTTCCATGGACTAGAACAATGGATGCCAAATGAACATATCCAAACTCAACCTGTCTCTCTGTTGTCTGATCCTTGAGCCAGGGTAAAGAATAGTATGAGAATCACAGGGGTCTCAACAATTCAAAGACTTGACATGGAGAAATAAAGATTGGTCTTTATGGAATCTCTTCAGACTCTTCTAACGAAAGCCCAGTATCCAGGTAACATGCCTTTTCCAATCAAAAAATTACTGCCATCAAATTGATTCTGACCTATAGAGACTCTGTAGGACCCTCTAGACCTGACCCTTTTGGTTTCTGAGATGGTAATTCTTTTGAGAAGAAGAAAGTCTTGTTGTTCTCCCCTGGAGTACCTGATGTTTTTGACCTGCGGACCTGGTAGTTAGCAGCCCAAATCATAATTACTATGCCATTATTAGTGGACAGTTATGGGGATAGAGGAACTCTGTTCCACTCCAGCCCTATTTTGTACCTAGACGTGATTGCTAAGGTTTTGCCTCAATTTGACTGGGTCAGAATTCTCAGTGGCTTAGCAGTAAACATCTAGCAACACCTTCACGATGAGATCTCTTTGAGGGTGTAGTCTGCTTCCAAGATAATTGGAAAATGTGGAAAGGTTTGTTTGCTTGTTTTTTGTTTGTTTTTTTTTGCTGAGTTTGGATTCTGCATCTGGCTTAATTAAAAATCTCTGTTTCTTTAGACTTTAGTCACTGGCCTGTCATGTTGCCTGCCAATCTTGGGAGTCATCAGAAGATGGTCATCTTACCTGCCAACCATGGATTCATTCACCTCTGTAGCCACATACATGAATTGCTGGCATTATATTCATTTAAATCAGTGGCCACAAATGCATAATATTACTCCTAATCTTGGATTCATCAGACCTCACAACTACACAAGTCAGGCAGTCTCTAGTGGAACATCTGACCATGGACTTCTAACTTGTCCAGACTTGGAATTTTCCTATTTCTATAACTATGAATCATTTTCTTGATGTAAATTTGTTCATATATCCATATTTACATGCCACTCAGTTTGCTTCTCTATAGAATTCCAGTGCTACACTAGGATGTACCACTGGAGTTGGGAGATAATTCTCAAAACCATACATTCAAGACATGAGTTCACTAGAAACTGAGATGTAAGTAGAATATTAGAAAATCCTCCTTAGTGTTTCACACTACTACCACACTAGCAAGGATTCAGTAATAACAATAAATTCCAGCTAAGAGGGTTGAGACACTTAGCCACTCTCTGAAGAGCAATACAAAGGCAATTCCCTACATCAAGAAGGGGGAACAGTAAGCATGATGTTAGCTGTGGGTTTTTAGTTAATACTCTTCATAAATTTGAGCATGCTCGTCTGTCTTACTGATTTGCTGAGACTTTTTTATCTCATGAACAAGTGCTGGATTTTCTCAGATTATTTTTCTCACATCAATTGATATTATCATGAGATTTTGTTTTTATTTAACCTGTTTATATGGTCAATTACATTAATTGATTTGTGAGTGATGAACCAGCTTTGCAAACTTGGGATGAATCAAATGAATTAATATTTTTGTCTGTTGTCACATTCAAATAATTAGTCAATTAGTAGATAACTATATATCTATATTCAAACAAGACTATCCTATTCCTTTCAATGAATCTACTTTTTTGGTTCCATATTCTAGCCTCAAATACTAGGTTAAGAAGTGGTCCTTCTTTTAGTATTTGGAAAACTTTGAGACTAATGTTTATTTTTATTTAAATATTTGGTATAATTCACCAATGAAGTTTTCTGTGCTATCTGGCCTTTTTTTAAAGTTTATTAATTGCTTATTAAATTTATTTAATAAATATATAGCCCTATTTAGAAAATAGATTTCTCCTTATATGAATTTCAGTAGATTGTATCTTTTCAAAATTAATCTATTCCATCTAAATTTAATTTGTGAGCTTGGAGTTGTCCATATGATTACTTTATATCCTTTTAATGTCATCATATTTTTGTGATTACTATCATTTTAATGTCTGTAATGTTTTTGTGATGTTTCCTCTTCTATTTCTAAAATTAATAATTTATGTCTTTCCTCTTCTTGGTTAGTTTGGCCAGAGGCTTATCAGTTTTAATGATCTTTTCAAGCAACAGCTTTTGGTTTATTGATTTTCTTTGCTAATTTTCTGTTGTCAGTATCTTTGAAATTTGCCCTAATTTTTATAATTTATTTTCTTCCACTTCCTCAGGATTCAATTAATTTGATCTTGTTTGAGCTTCTTAAAGTAACAGCATAGATTACTTATATTAAATTTCTTTTCTAATATATTCATTCAATGCTATACATTTTTCTGTATACATTGCCTTCATTGTGTTCTACCAGTGTAGAAAATACATTCTATTTTCTTTTCTTTTTTTTAATACATTCTATTTTCATCTCCTTCCATATACTTAAAAAATTTCTCAGGAGTTACCATCTTTGACCATGTGTTAATTCAAACGCGTAATATCAAAAGCATTTGAGAATTTTTGCGTATGCTTATATTATTAAATTTTGTTTCATTCCATTATGGTCTAAGAACATGGTTTCAGTTATTTTAACTTTGTTAAGGTGGGCTTTATGACCCAGGTTGTGTTCTATCTCAAAGAACAGAATGCATATTCTGCTGCTGTTGGGTGAAGTTTTCTATAAATACCAATTAAATCTACTTGATTGATGATGCTGTTAAGTTCAACTATATCCTTATTAATTGTCCATCTGCTGGATCTGCCACTTGCTGTTAAAAGGGAGATGAAGACGCAAACTATACAATAATGAATTTGTCTATTTCTTCAAGTAGTCTGTCAGTATGGATTAATTTGTATGTTCCAGTGTTTATTTCCTTTATAAATTAAGTGTATCGTATATACTCATTGAAAATTTAGTTGATCACAGATGTTAAGATCTCTAATCAGTTGACCTTAGTTATAAAGATTATCTTTTGAACAAGGCCAAATCCAGAGCATTCTCCTTTGCTGGTCACTGGAGAGAACGTCAGAGAGAGGTGCTTAAACTGGCCTGAAAGAAAACATACACCCAAGCTGTGGTCTGCCTATGGACATCAAATAGTAAAGACCTGCAGTTTATGTTCTGTGTGCTGAGCCTGATCCCCGGATCATAGCTCACAGAAACATATGGCTCTTATTATTCCAACTAAATAAATGAATTCTGAGAACAACCAAGGAGTCCCGATGAGAACCAGATCATTACTCAATGTGTGGATGTCAGCCCTGTGAAACTCTGATAAGAGAATCCACCCAATTGATGGCAAGACTCCCCACCTACAGAGACAGAGTGGTAATAAATGTATGATGTTTGAAACCACTAAATTTACACAAATTTCTTATGACATACAACACTGTCATAGAAAACTAATGCAACAATATCCCATTGGTTTCCCTTTTACTGTTTTTAAAATCTGCAGCGATGCCACGTCTCTCATTTTTAATACTGTTGATTTTTGTCTTCTGACTTTTATTCCTGTTCAGTCTTGCCTGATTCATGTGTTTTCCACTGTTGCTGCTTGTAATGTTCTCTAGCACACTTAGGTCAAGTGTATCGATAGTGTTGTGCAAGGCTTCACTCTGTGAAGCTACTGCTATTTGCTGTGATGTAGGCTCCAAGTTATGGAGAGCCCAGGAACAACAGAATACAATACCTCGTGGCCAGGTACCATCTTTACCATACTTACTGAGCTCAAGTTCCCTGTTGGGGCCATCTTGAATTTCAAGCGTCTTTTAACCTTAGAAATGATTTTCCAGAGCCATACCAGATGAGATCAATAGGATTTTTAAATGAGTAGTTTCCTGAAGCAGATTTCCAGGCCTTTGTTCCTATTCTGGAAGCTCTGATGAAACCTGTTTACCATGGAGGACCCTTCTGGGATCTGAAATATCATTGGCATCAATTTCAGCATATTAGCAAAACACAAAGTACAGCAATTCAGCAAATTGATAAAGGGTGGTGGTCTATATCCTTACTTATTGAGAGATAGATTTTAAAATCACTGATGACATTTTAAAATTTGTTTTCATTTCTCTTAATAAATATACATTTTGCTACATATAGTTTGAAATGTTGCTATTATATACATAAGCATTTAGGATATATGAATCATGCTATTGTATGAATTATTTCCTTTCTGTCTAGCAACATATTTTTACTCAGAAATTATATAATTTTAAGTCTTTCATTATAATCCTATTTTTGCATTAATATTTAAAGTATCTTTTTTCTTCCTATAAATAGTTAATTAGGTACTTCTTTTTCATCTAATAATAAAATCAGCAGTGTTTTGGTAGGTAATGTGGTTATTGATATGATTTCTTAAATCTAACAAATCAAATTGTTCATTTTTAATTTTTCTCATTTAATTTTGTTCTATTTTTCTTGTTTTGTGTGATTTTATTATTTATTTTTCTATTTTCTTGGCTGTTAATCATTTATTCTTTTACTTTTAAGTATATTGAATCTTTTACTTTTAAGTATATTGATATTTTAATCTTTCAAATGTTTTATATTTGTTTTGTTTTGAATGTTTGGTTTAGGGGCTAGAGCAGCAGTTCTCAATCTGCGGGTCGCAACACCTTTGTGGGGCAAATGACCTTTTCACAGGGATTGCCTAAGATCATCGGAAAACACATTTCCGAAGGTCTTAGGAACCGAGACACTGCTCTATCAATCTCCTGGCAGGTCCACCCACATGCAGATACGCCCACCTATGAGTACCAAGAGTGAAGACTGTTACCCATGCTACACCATGCTTCAAGACAAAATTTCATTTGTCATTAGAAATAAATATATCACAATATATAATTACATATTGTTTTTTTGATTAATCACTATGCTTTAATTATTTTCAATTTGTAATAATGAAAATACATCCTGCATGTCAGATGTGTACATTACGACTCATAACAGTAGCAAAATTACAGTGATAAAGTAGCAATGAAAATATTCTATGGTTGGGGGTCACCACAACATAAGGAATTGTATTAAAAGGTCACGGCAGTAAGAAGTTTGAGAACCACCGCTCTAGAGGATTTATTTTTATATTGATACAATACACCTTCAAGCTCACACATAAGAAAACAACCTTACAAAGATGATTTCTTTCTTCTGACTTGTGCTATGCTTATAATATACTTATTTAGGTCACAGTATATTGTGTTTCTGTTGGCTATAATCAGTCAGTTACCTAAACTAATTCATGAATCAGCGAATTCTTTCACTTTCCCTGCTCTTTCAATTCAAGGGAACTACTTGAATGCTAATTCTGTTGCGATGGGGATGGTTTGGTGAGTTTGCTTTTATTTGTGGGGGAAGGGCATGATGTTCTGTATACAAAATCCAGGATAGATGAATCCATAGAGATAGTAAGAAGATCAATAGCTCCTTAGGGTGATGACATGGGATGCTGGGGGAATGGGTAGCTGATGATAATGTATACAAGAATGAAGAGCTTTATTAAAATTGATTGTGCTGATGATTGTGCAACTCTTTTCAATATACTTAAAACATTGAATTGTGTGATACACGACTTATATATCAATTAAACGGTTACAATTTTTTAAGAAGAAAAAAAAGTTAGTATTTTGAATCCACTACTAGCTCTTTTTGAGAAAAGATTTGATAATCTGTGTTCCTAATTATTACAGTTTAGGACATTCTATGGGATAGTTAGACCTGTAAATATAGAGTTAAGATGAATTAGACTTGACTCAATGGCCTACACCAACAACATACTATTCCCTAGACACTGTCGGCCCTGAGCAAGCAACCATGTAGCCAGCAACGATTTTGTTTGTTTCCAGTCTATGAGGAATCTCCATCCGACATTGCCTGTCAGTGTCTGAACACCATTGCTACATTATTTTGACTAAGTTTTAGTTATTTTAGATAGGAGTGGAAATACAGAGCACATTATTTTTGTTGCCAAAAGAAACAATATCTAGTGATATTATCTCTTATTTTAAAGCATCAGAAATCGTGGACAAGAAAGGTGATGTGAAGCCCCCAAGACAACATGTCTTGCTAAAGACAAAATTGTTCAGTTTTTAAAAAAATATTCTTCTATGGATACTTCAAACTATTTGAGAACTAGATGCCAATGAATAAGAAAGCTGAAAGAAAAAAAAGCTAAGGGAAAAAGAGAGAAAATACTTTTAATTTTTTCTTCAAAAAATGTGCTTTCATGTTAAGTATTATTTTAAGATAAATCAAAAGGAAAATGCATGGAAGGAGGAGTCTCTAAAGAGTCTAGATGAATGTACTCGTTACACTCTATGCTCCATGTGGCATGTACTTGTGTACATGTTACTGAGGAAGAAATTTAAGCTTAGATGTTATGTAGCTTGCCCAAAGTAATGCATCCAATAAATCTTTGTATCCCCAGGTGATGCAGTTTGTGCTCAACTAATAACTTAAAATTTAGCGGTCCAAATCTACCCAGCAATGTAGTAGAAGCAAAGGTTGGTGATCTGCTTCCATAAAGTTTACAACCAAGACAACCCAGTAGACTAATCAGAATCTGTAATATATGGGGTCAGCATGTGTTGGAATACCCTACATGGGATCAAGTTCAAAGAAATCCCAAAAATTGTAAAAACCCAAAACAAACTCACTGCCATCAAGTCAATACTCATCCACAGTGGCCCTATGGAACAGGGTAGAAGTGTCTTCATGGATTTCTGAGACTGTCACTCTTCACGGGAGTAGAAAGCCTCATCTTTCTCCCATGGAGCAGCAGGTGGTTTCCAACTGCTGACATTCTGGTGAGCAGTCATTTTATCGTGTACCTCTATGCCACCTGGGCTTCTCCATGAGCTTCACAGGCTCTAACACAGCCAACCAAAGTCTCTGCTAGTCGGCCGAGTCCCCGCTACTCAAACAGCACAGATCACCCACGTGTGTGCATCTCTAGCTACACTTTTGTCAATGCTATATTATCTAAACTATAGGAACCGTATATCAATATTATAAAAAAGAATAAATAAATGCTTCAATGTGCCCATTTCAATAACTCACTTTTAGAAACCCAAAACTCCCAACTGCACCTCATGCACAGAAACAAAAAAAAAATAACAAACAAAAACCAAACCCACTTTTTTCAAGTTGATTTTTACTCATGTCACCCCAATAGAGTGGCTGAGAATGGCTCCAGGGAGCTTCTGAGGTTGTCAATCTTCATGGAAGCAGACAGCCTCGTCTTTCTCCCTTGGAGCAGCTTGGTGGGTTCCACCTGCCCAAAGATGAATGCACTGTTCCATTAGGGTCCGTCCCCCGATGCTCAGGGCCAGTTAAATAGTCCAACCCTCCTTTCCTTTCGGGGTAATTCATTATAACAATACAGGATGCATTCTTTCACATTTTGGATCCTGTTCATCCCATTCTAGCTACTCACCCCACACGAAAATACATACCTTAGGAAATTTAAAATTATATACTCGTAAAAGGTTAGTTTAGTATTCCAGAAGCTTTTCTGTCTGCAGATGGTTTTGCCTTAATGATGCTTTGAACAGAGCTTTTCAGGGCAAATTTTTCATGCAAAAATTATATATGCATATATAAATGATGAAAACATTTTACCTACAAAGTATATATGTATATTCACACACACATGAAAAAATACATGCATTATATATTATATATGAAAAATACAATAAGCAAGGCCAATAGACAAATGGTATGAAACAAAATATTTCTAAAACCAATAGAAAAATGGAAATATTTTAAACATAGAGAAAGAAGAGACAAATAATTTCACTTAAAGTGGGCAAAAATATGAATCAGTGATTCACAGAACATCAAATCTAACTGGCCCCAAATCACAGTATGTTTAAATTTACAAGTAACCAGATTATACAAATTAAAGTAATAATACCTTTGCTTTATATTCATGAGAATGGTAAAAATAAAAAAATTTTACTTGCAGAGATGTTAAGTAGTGGAGCCAATACTCATATTGATATTAATTAGGTTCCAAAGACCAGGTCCTTATGCAAAAATAATTATTGTGCAAAGATTAGGTAGCTCTTTATATGTCACATTCTGCATCCTCCCTGCAGATACAGCTTCAAAGAAACCAGGCAAAGGTAGCAGAAGAGGATCTTGCAGGCCACAGCCTCTCATTGGCCTTCCATTCCTCTTCATGTTCCAGTAGCCTTCCTGGACTCAAGCAGCTACTAGCTTCTGCAGCAGGCTCTGGGGACACCTCCTCAACCCAAACTCCACTTCTGAAACCAGGCTTGAGCCTCTCATACCCTGCCCCATCTCAAGTTCTAGCTGCTGTAGCCAAGCCTGCTTAACTTCTGCCATGCTAGCTTCCCCTGCTTTGTACACTCATGTGCCCTCTTGATACTGCATGGCACTCTCCCTCCAGATAGCACTGCCTTTCTGCCTCTACAAACAGCTCTTGAAGGGCTTCTTTCAATTAATCCCTGGCTCGGCATTAGTGCCGGTCTACTGGATTGTGAATGGTCTCCTAATGTCATAATAGCAAAATGTCAAATACTGAGATAGGTGAAAAGTAAGAAGTGTGAATGTACAAATATATGTATGTACAAATAGGCAATATAACTATGACTTTGTATAAAATAATCTGGGTTTCCAATCTTAACCAGGAAGAGAGCCCCCATTATTCAGTAGTAAGTCATAGGTATGTAATAAATAGTGGGGGCTATTGTCTTAGTTATATATGGGATTCTCAAATATGCTAGCATCTAACTTATCAGCCCACACTTATACAAAGACTATTTATTTTATTATAATGCTTTGCAGTGTGTTCTGATTTGATTGTCCCTCATTGCCCCTTTTAATGGGCTTCTTGATTACCTCTTTACTACTCTCTATTAATTTTAACAACATTTTTTATATTCGGAAAACCCTGTTTAACTTCTAATTGTTGTCACAGACAGAAAATGAGTATATTCATTTAAAGCTGTGATCTTAGGATCTTGCTATCTCACGGAATCTAAAAATATGAAATATGTGAAGGGTCCCACCCTCTTTATAATTAAAAATCCATACAGTGCAATAATTTCCTTCCTCCTTCCTCCATCCGCTCCAACATCACTGGTTTTCTTACTATTCATTGTCCTCCAGTCAAGCTCTGTCAGAACCTTTCCCTGAGTCTCTTCTAGCTGCATTAAATCTCCTGTCTTTCTTCAAACAATGCCTTCAATTTAATAGTGCAGCCTCGTCTATACCCACCCCCAGTAGTTCCTGGCATCCTTTATATCTTATCCTGATGTCCTCATTTTCTCTCGCCATACTTACCAAACTACCAAAAATGTAAACTCTCACTGTCATTGAATTGCTTATGGTTCATAGGGACCCTTCCAGACTGAGGAGAAATGCTCCTGTGAGTTTCTGATGCTATAATTCTTTACAGAATCAGAACCTCATTTTTCTCCCTTGGAGTGTGTGCTAGTTACACAATCCAGTGTCACCTTGAGAGGATTAAGAGTGATGTGGTAGAGTCTAGTATGTCAATTGGGTCATGGCCAATGAGGCCTCTGTGTGGGTGTGACTTTTCCCCTGAGGATTCTGGGAACTCCTGTATTTTCGTCCCTGGAGGCAAAAGACACACAGTCTCTCTCTGTTCACTCCCCAGGAGATGCTCTACTGACAAGACACATGGAACTACATTAGTGCTCTGAGCTGAAGAAGCCACATGGAGACCCCTGCCAATGCTGAGATGCTTACACCACCACTGGATACACAAGACTTCCCACCCACTGGCATGTGATCTTCCTGCATTCAGTATGATGGTTGCAGCATGATGACCTCATTTGGAGGAGTGATGGAGATAAACAGCCCGCTGGAGGCGGGACACACACTCACTCCCTGGGAAACATTACTGAAGATGAGACTGATGGAGCTATGCTGACGCAGCCAGAGCCCTGGAGCTGGAGGAGCCACATGGAGATGCCTGCCAGCGCCGAGATGTTTCTACCGCCACTTGATCCACAAAATTTTCTCCCCACTGGCCTGTGATCTTCCTGAATTTGGTGTCATTGCATGTGTTTCATGAGTCTGAAGGGGAATTTATAGATTGGTATGGGACATACAGGCTAATATCAGACTTGTGGACTTGATCTGAACTGGGCTAGGATGTTTTCTCAATTTTCAATTTCTCTAGTATATAAAAATCTTTTTTATATACATATGAGTGTCTCCTTGGATTTGTTTTTCTAGTCTACCTGTACTAAAACAGATCCACAAGCACTGCTCATGGAAGCAACAGTAAAGAGATCAAACAATGCACTGCCCTGGGTGAATCTGCTGCACAGGACTTTTGAAAATGTTGGAAAGCAAAGAGGAAGGTTGTCTTGAGGACTAAGGTGTGCCTGACCCAAGCCCATGGTATTTTCAATTACCTTATAAGCATATGAAAGTACCTTCAAGAAGAAAGACCAAGAAAGAATTGATGCGTTTGAATTATGGTGCTGCAGAATAACATGGAAAGCATCCTGGACAAATGTTGGAAAGAGTACAGTCACAATACTCCTTAGAGACAAAGATGATGAGACTGCTGTCAGAAGAGACCAGTACTAGAGAAGGACATCATGCTTGGTAAGTAGATGGGAAGTGCAAAAGAGGACGGCCCTCAGCAGGATGGATTGACACTGGGTTGGAACCAACTCCATGGCCCCTAAGCACAACACTAGCACTAGTGACACTGCTGGTAAGCATTGGACTGCTGATCAACACTTGACAGCTGCTCCAAGGGAGAATGATAAGGCTATCCGCCCCTGTAAGGATTTACAGCCTCAGAAATCCTGCAGAGGGTTGCTGGCAGAATCACTCTAGGGAAGTTATTTGATTTTTCAGTTTACCTTGAAAATGCGATTTTTTTCTACCCATAGTTCTCCTTTCCCTGAACTTATTAGCTTGTACTCAATCATTTTAGTGTGTTCTATTTTCTTTCCTGTTATAATTTTCCCTATAGAACATTTGGTCTGATTACAAAGCTTTTTTGAAATGGTTAGTTTGCAAACTCCTTAGCTATTTGTCCACATAACGGGATATATTATTTGAGGAAGTTTCTATCCTGGTTTAATTACCATTCAATTTCCCCTCAAATCTTTATAAGAGAGATACAGTCATTGAGATGTGGAATAATCTCTAATTTTTTGTCCTTGAAAGATATTAGCTGTGTATAGCAATAGATATTTTTCCTCAAAAAATACTCTCTACTCAATTGTCTTCTTTACATTTTGTTGGAAGTCTTGCTTAATTTCTTACATTTTGTATCATGGACCATTAATTTGGTCAATACTAAACCATTATACCTTTCAACTCACTGCTAATTTTTATATGATGGAATTATATATTTTTAAGTTCTCTAAAGTCTCCTTTGTGTGATACTTCAATTTTCTTAAAACTCTCTTTTTAAATCTAGATAGTTTTTTTCTTATCACCTCTTTCAAACTGAGGTTTTTCTTTAAAAATGTTCTATCTCTTGCATGGATTGTCATGTTTTGTTTTCTCTCCATAGACTATGTCAAATTACTGTATTGCCTAGTCGTGAAAATCATGCAGATGGAAGAAGGCAGAGGTATTCTCAGATGAGAGATACCAGATTTCCCAGGAGGCCTCCCAGAAAGACTTTTCTATTCCAAAGTCGTGCTCTCCGGAGCTTGATGGCAGGAGTAACTCCACTTCTCATAAGTATAGTCTTCAGCTTATGGGAGTGAGGAATTTTCACATAGCCCCATCCTGCCATACTCTCTAAATCACAACCTATCCCAGATTAATTCCAGAGACCGCAGGATTGATATTGCAACATTTCCCTTACTTGTGAAACATAGATTTGGAAAAGATAAATTCATACTTCATACCTGTTTTCACCAGCAAAATGTTAATGTCATTATTTATATCTCTGACAACATTTGTCTTGGAAGAAGATTGATTTGTCTTGGCATTTGAAAAATAAAGAATAGCGCATTTATGGAATTTCCGAAATTAAAGACCCATGGCTAAGCCTTAACAGATACAGTGAGGCCATTTTGTGAATAATAAAAATGTATAGATCATAATGGGGGAATAAAATTATGTTAAAATATTAGAGTTAAACAGAAGTTATTATAAATATAAATATAACATATACTTCTGTATTGGAATTAAAAAAAACGATCATGCTCTTTATAAAAGAAAGCTAGGGGAAAGAGGGAAAGAAAGAAAGAGCATGAAAGTTGGGGAAGAGAGAATGGGAAGAAGAAAAGGGAGAGAGCAAATCTAAAAAGTAAGGGAGGGGCCAAGGCTGTCAAGAGGGAGGAAATGAGGAGAGAAGGGAAGGAGAGATGAAAGTCAAAGAAAAGAAGGACAGAGGGAAGGAGAGAGGATAGGAAGGACAACATTTTAAAAGGAAAGAAAAAACACAGTGAAGCAGCAATTCAGTTTATGTAGAAGTAATTTTTTCTACTTGAACTAACAGTGGCTAAACCTTGTCTTTTCTTTACAGGCTAAAATCTTCACACTTCTGAAAGCACTCCATATTACTTTGAAATTGATTTCTGCTCAAATTGATTTAAAATAAAAAAGTACTGTATACACTCAAATATAAGACAACCAGAGTATAAGCTGAGGTACCTAACTATTACCTGGGAAACAAGAAAAATGGACTGACTCGAGTATAAGCCTAGGGTGGAAAATGCAGAAGCTATTAACTCTGTGTCAGGCTTCATGAGATTTCCTCCGTTTGTTAGTCGGACTTGACCAGATGGCATCCATTCATGCCACAGCCTTCGCACATGGTCTTTAATAGGCTTATTCAAAGATACATCCAGAGGCCGGAGTACAGATGTAAGCCTGGAATAATGGCTAAGGTAACTTTACTAGATTTTGCCAATTTTTTTTATGTCACCTGATAGGTGGCCTCTGAACATATCCCAAACACGTAACGATGGCTTTTTCTTTAAGGTCGCTCCTGGTCATGGGTTCCAAATTTCTCCCAGCCATTTTTTTTTCCGTCTTCATCTATCCAGCCTTTAACATGTGCATGCACAGTAATTCTTGGTGGGAAATTGATCTTTTTAGGCAAGGTCTTTCTTTTAAAAATAATGACAGGACACAGCTTAGTTCCATTAGCCAACCATGACAGAACAATTGTAAAGTGTTTTGTTTTTTTTTCATTTCCTGTGATTTAGAGAAAAATGTTTTTTCTCCTAAACTTGCCACAGTTCTGTTACTTGGAAGATCAAAAGTCATGGCAGTTTCATCCATATTCCCAATATCCGCCAGGTCATAATTATAAATTCTTCTTTGTTTTATAATAAATGACTGGAATGACATAATTTTTTCTTCAGGGTCTTGTGGCAATTTCTGGGAAATCTTTGTTCTTTGTCGCAAACATAGTAGGCCAAACCGATTCACGAAGGGAGTACACCATCCTGCTGATGCAGCAAATTTTTCAATGCCTGGTGCTTTATATTTGTCATCCATAGCCATTTGTAGAGCACGTATGTGGATTCCCATGCATGTTACACAGTAACCATTTTGATGACACTCCATAACCTATTTATGCAATTCACTCTCTAGAGCCCCATAAAAAGACGTTAAACCACGACCAGCATTTTTAGCTTTTGGAATCTGTTCCAAGTGAGCCTTCATTTCCCGCCACTCCCTCACTTGCTTTTCATCAACACAGAATTCCCTACTTGCAATACTGTTATTGCTCTCTACTGCTCTTGACACAACCTTCATTTTGAAACCAGCCTCACATGACCGTGTTTTTATTTTGATTCAAGCGTATCCATTTCTAATAGGATAAAAAACCAAGACTTTGAAAAATAACTTTCATCACAATGCTCTCCCCAACCCCCCATGACTTGTTAGCCAGGAGGAGGGGCGGGGATGTCCGTGTGGGTGGGGGATGCAGGATGTGAATTAATATAGAGACCAGAAGGGAGAGACGGAGCGCAACCACAGACAGATCCTTACCAATTCAGCTGCTGACATAAGTGAATCACTGCAGGTGCTTCTGGAATTGGAGCCGTCTATGTCATAGGACGGTTCTGATTTGTTAGATGTGAGTAAACAAACATTCAAAGCCCTGCAGTGCCAGGGGGGCTTTGAATGAACAGTGGAAAAATGGCAATCACCCGTGAGATAATGGGCGTTTTTCCAGTTACCTTGGGGGGGGGGGCAGTGAGATGTTACACCCTCCTGGGTTACCACTGACCCGTGTATAAGCTGAGCCCCAGTTTTTCAGCACATATTTTGTGCTGAAAAAGTCGGCATATACACGAGTATACACAGTAGGTACCAAGGTAGCAAATTCTTTTTTTTACTCATTTAGACAACATTGGTGATTGTGATACAGATTACATTATACAGGATTCTGGGCATACAATGAACACGACTTTACCAATTTATGCAGATAATAATTCTGAAGGAGGGATATTGCATTGCTCACAGGTTGATTAAAATAATAGAGAATAGTTTAAAAATATATATATTATGTTAATAATTATTTTTGAAGAATGAATACCAGGTTAGTCCCAAGAAATTGGAGATTAAAGATGTTCCAAATGTCCAATTCTTCCAAGATGTTATTTCCTTCCTCTGCAACACCCCACCCCCACCGTGCATCCCCCCAGCTCCTACTTTGATTATATTCCCTCACGCCCCTGGGTTTGCCATTAGCTGCAATGACTCAGAGAAATTTGTGAAATTTTAAAATAGTGTCTCACATAGTAGTAGGTGCTGGAAAGCCCCAAACTGAAAGGTCAGACCGCAATGAACCAAATGTAGGATCCAGTTCCAGAAACCAAATGTCTCAATGTCAAAGCAAGTCTTCTTGCTTTGATCCAAATTCAGTCAGAAACAGAGGTTACACAAAAGGTACACTTTGATGGATATATTTTTCAGGTGACCATACCCCCAGGGATAACAAAGGTTGGTGACTTCAGTCACATTCTCTAGTAAAGTAGGGTCTAAGATGCATCCAACTCTAACCCTGCAGTGGAGAATTCTTTCAAATGAGAGTAAGATATAGGGTACAGAGTTGCAGCCTGTCTTAATTCTGAACTCCCTCCAAAATTGGACCATAACTACAAGAAGAGAGGAAGCATCTACAGTACATCTCAAAATGTCTTATGGCAAATGGGAATATGACTAGAAGCAACATATCAAGTAATTGACAACATCTCAGTAGCTAAAAGGAAGTCCAGACAGCAGAAGCCATAGTCATTGCCATGTGTATTACACTGGTTGACTAGAGAAACAAATCCAGAAACACTCATATGTGTGTAAGAGAGAATTTTATATCAAAGAGCTATTGTACATTAAGAAAACATCCCAGCCCAGTCCAGGTCAAGTCCATTAGTCCGATGTTACACCATATGTCACTACAAGTCCATAAATTCCTCTTTAGACTTACACAGACATGCAATGATGCTGAATGCAGGAAGAAGATCACAGGCCAGTGGGTGGAAAGTCTTGTGGATCCAGTGGTGGTAGAAACATCTCAGCACTGGCGTGGGTCTCCATGTGGCTCCTCCAGTTCCAGGGCTCTGGCCACATCAGTGTAGCTCCAGCTGGCTCGTCAGCAGGAAGACTAAGCAGAGGCAGGGTGACTTCCCTCCAGTGAGCATTTATCATCATTGCTCCTCCAAATGAGGTCATAAGCTGTGACCTGATTGACAGACTAGACTCCACATGGATTTCTCCTGATGGACAACACAGAAATCAAATGGACTACTTCTGTGGAACACACAATGAATTGCTCATATGTATGTTCAGGTTGACACTGAGGAAAATTAAAGTAAATCCAGGGGAGCCTAAATACAAGTTCAATTATATTCCAACTGAATTTTTAGAATACCTCCACATCAGATTTGGTGCATTTAATACTAGTGACAGAAGACACGATGTACTGTGGGATGACATCAAGAAAATCAGTCATGAAGAAAGCAAATGGACACTGAAAAGACCAAAAGTGTTATATGTTTTTATGTGTTTCAGTATGGGATTGATGAACCTATAGTGACATCAAGTAGAATAAGGGTTTCATGGGCGAGGTGTGTGTGTGTGTGTGTGTGTGTGTGTGTGTGTAAGAGAGAGACAATATCAAGGATTCTGGGAAGAAAAAGAATGTTTGGAAACTGATTGTGGTAGAAATTGTACAATTCTGCCTGATGTGATTAAACTATGGATTTATGTGATACATTTATTAGCTCCCAATTAAGAATATGAACTTTTAAAGAAGAGTAAAGAATAAATGTGTTCAAAGAAAAAAAGACAAAAAGAAAAGAATAAAGTGGATGTCAGAAGATACTCTGAAACTTCCTCTTGATCAGAGTAACTAAAGAAATTGGAAGACATGATGAAATCAAAGAGTTAAACAAGAAAATTTCAAAGCGAGTTCAAGAAGACAAAGTAAAATATTATAATGAAATGTACAAAAATCTAGAGTTAGAAGGCCAAAAAGGAAGACGATACACAGTATATCTTACACTAAAAGAACGAAAGCGAAATGTCAAGCCTGGATTTTCAATACTGAAAAAATGTATGGCCAAAACATTGAATGATGGAGGAAACAACAAAATAAGATGGAAAGGATACACCAAATGACTATAATAAATAGAACTAGTCAACATTCAACCATTTCAGGAGGTAGCATATGATCAAGAACCAGTGGTACTGAAGGAAGAAGTCCAAGGTGAACTGACAGCATTAGTCACAAAGAGCTTCCAAGAATGGATGGACTACCAATTGAAATGTGTCAGCAAACCGATGAAGCACTGGAAGCACTCACTTGTTTATGCCAGGAAATTTGGAAGACAACTATTTGACCAATTCATTGGAAGAGATCTGTGTTTATCCATTCCAAAGGAAGGTGACTCAACAAAATGTGCGAATTAGACAACAATATAATTTATATCATAGTAAGTAAAATATTACTAAGAATCATCCATCGATTTCTGCAGCAGTACATTGACAGGGAGCTGTCAGAAACTCTGGCTGGATGGAAAAGGGGACATGGAGCAAGGAATATAATTGCCGAAGTCAGATGCATCTTAGCTGAAAGCAAAGAGTACAGGAAAAATGTTTACTTGCATTTAATTGACTATTCAAATGCATTTGACTATGTGGACCACACTAAACTATGAATAGTGAACAACAAGAATCCAAGAACACTTCATTGTGCACACACAGGACCTCTACTTGGAGCAAGAGGCATTTGGATAGATAGAACAAGGGAATGCTGCATGATTTAAATCGAGAATGGTGTTCATCAGGTTTGTGTCTTCTCGCCATACTTATTCAATCTGTATACGGAGTAAATCATCAGAGAAGCTGGGTTATATGAAGAAGAATATAGTATCAGTATTGACAGAAGGCTTATTAACAATCAATGATGTGCAGATGTACACAATTTGCTTGTTGAATGTAAGGAGGATTTGAAGCACTTGCTGAGTGAGGTCAAGGGTTTCAGCCTTCAGTATTGATTTTAACTCACTGTAAAGAAAACCCAAATTCTCACAATTGAACCAAGAGGCAACTTCAGTGTCAACAGAGAGAAGATTGAAGTAGTCAAGGATTTCATGTTGCTTGGATCCACAATCAATGCTTATGGCAGCAGCAACCAAGAGATCAAACAATGCATTAAATTGTGTGAATCTGCTGCACAAGACCTCCTTGAACTATTGAAAAAACAAAGGTGTTATTTTGAGGGCTAAGGTATGTCTGAAACAAGCAATATGCAAGTAAAAGTTGAACAATGAATAAGACCCAAGAAGACTTGATTCACTTGAATTATGGTGCTGACAAAGAATATGTAAAGAACCACGGACTGCCAAAAGAACAAACAAATCTGTCTTGGAAGAAGTGTGCCTAGAATATACCTTTGAAGCAAGGATGATCATATTTTTCTCACATGCTTTGAACATGTTATCAGTAAAGACCAGTAGAGATTATTTGGTAAACTAGAAGGGCCGGAAAAAGAGGAAGACAATCTGGGTGGACACAATGACTGCAACCATGACCTCAAGCTTAAGATCTATGTCTGGATGGCTCCAGACTTGGTGGTGGTTCTTTCTGTTCTACATAGAGCCGCAGTGCTTCAGAACTGACTGGAAGACCCCTAGCAATATCAACAAAGCAGCTGAAGTACACAGGGATCACTCTCTTGAGACAAAGCCTGAAACTGAGCTAGTTTGTGAGCTATGAGAAAATCTATTTCTCATCTTTAAAAGCTACCCATGCATGGTATGTCTACAACAACAGCACTGGCACAAGTTACTCCCATCTAGGGCTTATGGCTTTGCTCCAAAGCACGCCTACTCTTTACTGTGAATCTAAAACTACTTGCCAAATGGACCACATAGCAATCAGATCTATGTCAGCTTTCTTAACTAATTCAGGGTGCACACAAAAGAAATGGACGCAACCTTATTTGACAGAAAAGACCCAAGACTCATCTTCATCTGGCAAAGTAACCTACTGCTCCTTTAAAAAAAAAACCAAAACATTTTATTAGGGGCTCATACAACTCTTATCACAATCCACACATATATCAATGTGTAAAGCACATCTGTACATTCTTTGCCCTTATCATTTTCAAAGTATTTGATCTCCACTTAAGCCCTTGGCATTGGGTCCTCTTTTTCCCTCCTCCCTCTCTGATTCCCCCTCCCCCATTAACCCTTGATAATTTATAAATTATCATTTTGTCATATCATGCCCTGTCTGACATATCCCTTCACCCCCTTCTCTGCTGTCCGTGCCCCAGGGAGGGGGTCACATGTAGAATCGTGTAATAGCTTCCCCCTTCCAACTCCCTCTCCCGCTACCTTCCCAGTATTGCCACTCATACCCCTGGTCCTGAAGGTATCATCTGCCCTGGATTCCCTTTGCCTTCAGCTCCTATCTGCACTAGTGTACATCCTCTGCTCTATTCAGACTTGCAAGGTAGAATTCGGATCATGATAGTTGGCGTGGGGGTGGGGAGGAAGCATTTAGGAACTTGAGGGAAGCTGTATTCTTCATTGGTGCTACATTGCACCCTGACTCATCTCCTCCCTAGACCCCTCTTCAAGGGGATCCCCTGTGGCCAACAAATGGGCTTTGGGTCTCCACACCGCACTTCCCCCTTTATTCACTCTGGTAAGATTTTTTTTCTGATGATACTTTATAACTGATCCCTTTGACTCCTCTTGATCGCACATGCTGGTGTGTTTCTTCCATGTGGGCTTTGTTGCTTCTGAGCTAGATGGCCGCTTGTTTACCTTCAAGCCTTTAAGATCCCAGATACTAACTCTTTTGATAGCCAGGCACTATCAGCTTTCTTTGCCACATTTGATTATGCACACGTTTGTCCTCAGTGATTGTAGCCTGGAGGTGTGCACCCAATGATAAGATTTTTTGTTCTTTGATGCCTGATAACTGATCCCTTCCCTTTGGCTCCTGTGATCACACAGGCTGGTGTGTTCTTCCATGTGGGCTTTGTTGCTTCTGAGCTACATGGCTGCTTTTTTATCTTCAAGTCTTTAAGACCCCAGACATTATATCTTTGATAGCTGGGCACCATCAGCTTTCTTCACCACATTTGCTTTTCACCTGCTTTGTCTTCAGTGGTTGTGTTAGGAAGGTGAGCATCATAGAATGCCAATTTAATAGAAGAAAGTATTCTTGCATTGAGGGAGTCTATGAGTGGAGGCCCAATGTCCTTCTGCCACCTTAATACTAAACTTGTAAATATAGGCACATAGCTCTATTTCCCCAAGCTTATGTATATATTTGCATATGTACATGTCTTTGTCTAGACCTCTATAAATGCCCTTTGCCTCTCAGCTCTTTCCTCTATTTCCCTTGACTTTCCTCCTGTCCCACTATCATGCTCCGTCCCCACCTGGGTTTCAGCTATACCTCTTCATTACATTACCCTTGACCATGCCCTACCAGGCCTGCCACACCCACCTCACCACCAATTTGGATCACTTGTTGTTCCCTTGTCCCTGGGTTTAACACCACTTCCTTTCCCCTCAACTCCCCCTATCCCATTTTCCCTGGAACTCTTGGTCCCGTTGTTTTTCCTCCAGATAGTACCTGCTGTTCTTTCAGGTTCCATCGACTTCCTTCTGACCCACTATGCTCCCCCCTCCCCCCCAAAAAAGACAACAAAAGTTATTCTATTCAGTTCTGTGTCATCTCACAAGCAATGCATTGTTTGAACACATTGTTATGTTACCACCTTGTCAATCCATCTTGGTGGGGGGGGGGGTCTTAGTCCTTTGCACTGACCTTTCACTTTTTCCAGCATGGCGTCCTTCCCCAGGGACTAGTCCCTCTTGATAATGTGCCCAAAGTATAAGAAAGGCAATCTTTAAAGCGCACTCTGGGTAAACTTCTTCCAAGACGGATTTGTTTGTTCTTCTTTCAGCCATGAATATGGAATTATTCTTCACTAATACCCCAATTCAGATTATGAATTCATCTTTGATCATTGTCTACATTTTGGTTTTATATGAGATCATTGAAAATGTCAAATCTTGTATCATGTGGAGGGGAAAAAATGAGGAGCTGATACCAAGGGCTCATGTAGAAAGAAATTTTTTTGAGAATGAGGATGGCAACGAATGTACAAATGTGCTTGACAAAATGGATGGATGTGTGGATTGTGATAACATTGTATGAACCCCAATAAAATGCTTTTAAAAAAAGTGCTTTGTCAAATGCAATACACCACTTGACTTATGGATCGCTGGTTCTATGGACAAAAGTTGAAAATCCAAGTAATTGGAAATTCTTAAAAGTTCCAAATCTCCCTTGTCACGATGCTGCCGATTGGCTCAGTTGTAAGGGGTTATGTTCTCTTTTTGTTCAAGTGTAGTTATTTATTATTGTTGTTGCTTTCATCAGTTTGTGCTGCAAGCCCACTTCACTCTCATCAAGTAAGAGGTGTTATCTGCTATTGTCAATGACACACGCGGTGGGTACCCCACCAAAATGGAATTTTTTGAAAGGTTTTTATTTAAATTGTTTACAAAATAACCTTATCACCTTTGAAGTACTCTCCATTCCACTTAATAAATTTGTCAAAGCTGAGATTCTGTTCTTGGAAACATTTTTCAAACCCATCTGTTTGGATGGCTAACGGCACCTCCCTCATTTTATTTTATCACCTCTTCTATGCCATTGTCAAATCGCTGTCCTTCCATGCCCCTCTTCATTTGCAGGAACCAAAAGAAGTTGCATGGGATGAGGTTGGGGGGGAAGGTGCATGGGGCAAGAGAGGCATGCTGCTTTCTGCCCAAAAGTGGTGCACTGAGATGGCTGTGTGAGCAGGTGCAGTGTCATGTGTGAAAACCAGTGGCCCATCTGCCACAAATCAAGCCATTTTTGGAACACACTTTTCTTTGGAATGGGCATAGATATGTATATCTTATAGTCAATTGGCCAAGTAACTATATTCCAAATTTCTTGCAAAAACAACTCAATGTTTCCAGCATTGCCTCTTTTTGTTCAACACTTCACTTGGTATTATGTCACTTCCCGGGGCCTCATCTCTTCACCCATGTCTTCAGCGAAGCTTGGATTTATTTCTTTAGCCACTCTTGGTTGGAATTACTGGAATGTTTGAACAAAGACCAATTCATTACCATAAAAGATGTAATACAATTGGCTACTACAAAAACTTCACGTTTGTGGTACTTTCAAAACAGGTTGTTGTGAGACAAAAATATCAAATTGCCTTGCTCAATATGATATGATAAGCTCATATCTGATCAAAGACCACTGCTAACTTCCAATACGTCTCACTAAAAATCTGATGCCCGCTCATTGAAATTTACATTGGAACCCAATTAAAGTTTAATTTGGTTAATATGTACATTGTAGGCTAGTATGAAAATTTTCATAAAAATTAACATTGTTCAAGAAAAACCACAATAATATTGGTTTTCTTAAAAACAAAAGAATTGATTTCTTCAGGTAAAATTTTAATGTAAAAAAGGATGTTGAGTTCACTTTGAAAGAGAAAATTTAATAAGATAGCCAATGGCTCCCACATCCCCCAAAAGGTTAACAATCATTAATGTGAAACATTACTGTATTTTCACACATTATAAGCAATAGCATCTGCCACAGCTTCCCACCTCACAGTTTTTTATTATTTTTATAATTATATTTTCTGAATGTTTTCATGCTATTCTTATTTATAAATAGTAAATTGCTTGAAATAATGGAAAACTTCAAACATCATATTGGATATGTTGCTACTTCAAGTTGTGATTAAAGAGCAAATGATTACATGATGAATTCATAAATGACTATTTAGATTTGCTTATGACACTAACTTTTGTGTGTCTTTTACTTGACAGAAACACAATCATTTCTATATGCTTTTTACATTTTTATCAGGATGTCTTTTCATAAGTGTATTAGGCAAAGTTTTCTAGAGATATAAACCCAGTGATACTCATCCACATATTCAAAAGAGCTTTATAGCAAGAAGTAATTATATATCAAAAAGGCATCCCAGTCAGTCTAACTCAAGTCCATCAGTCTTGTGGTAGTCCAACAGTCCCTCTTCAGACTCATGTAGCTGCAGGCTTGAGATGCAGAAAGGTGAACCAGAAAAGAGGAAGATTCCAGGTCAGAGGGTACCAAATTGAGGTAGAAAGCAATGTGGCAGATCTCTGACAGCTCTCAGGGTCAAGTGTCCCGCATGGGCCACCCCTGGATGGAGGCAGAATTCCAGCAGGCAGGAAGGTGACGTGGCAGAGAGAGGGAATTTCCCAGCATCCTTGCTTATGTAAAGGTTACATGAGGGCTCATCAGACTATTGGCAAATTGGAATCCACCCTGAACTTTCATACATCTTCAAGTTGACATAAAATCACCTACCTACCACAAGTAATAGGAATTGTTAAGTGTGATCAATCCAACATACTTTAAAATCATTACTAACAAAAATCATTGTGGTAAATATGACTCTTATTAATGCTGATGAAATGTTGATGTGGTTTACTAAATAATTCACTAAATTGAACCTAAGATGAGAATGGGGTTGACCTGCAGTTTGTATCAAAGTCCCAGGAACCAGAATTGCTGGTACTGCCTGCTTTGGGATGATACTAATGTGAATCATCTGTTGTAACTGATGTAGATTCTAGTCAAACTGAAGAGTACAGTAAACCTTGATGTACAATTGGTGGGTTTGAAAAGACAGAAAAGGGTGCTTTTTCTGCTGAGTAACGGGTGCTTGGATTTTCTTGTTAATGGACTCTTTACTGATTAATAGGTTAATCCATCAGCATACTTAGCAAGGTCCTCATTCAGAGATTTTATGAAAGTTAGGGACTGCTAGGTGATTTATTAAGGAAGCATACAAAGCAGAACCTCCCATGCCCCACCCCCACCCCAGCTGGGGAACTCTTGAAATTCACAACCTCTGAAAGCCTCTTTATTCTCACTCCATCTCCTCAGTGATATTCTTGTCCCTGTATCTTTCCATCATTCAGATACTGGAGAGCACTGTAACCGATGCACCCTGGTAATTTCTAAATAAGACTCTGGACAGGCCTTCCAGTAGAGGTAGAGAGAACTTTTCACAACTTCAACAATTTCTACACATACACACACACACACACACACACACACACACACACATGCATTAGCATAGGTATGCAGCCTTGACAGTATAATATTAAGCCATGTTTTGTGTTGATTTGATATAAAGAAACAAGGGGCCTCCGTGTAATTTGGATTTCTCCAGGTATCTAATTTCAATATAATGTACTGGTGTGTAACTAAGCCAGGAAATCTATATGACTAGTCCATTTGGATATTTGCTCTGCTATCTTTAGTCCATTTCAATTTCTGGTTTCCATTCCTTGTTCAAAGATGATAACAGTTTGATTTACAGGTAAAGCTAGCAAATGAGATCAATTAAAACGTTAAAAGTGGCACCTGGCTGAGTTTCGGCTTGCACTAAATGATTCCCACAGCTTTGTTTCCTGTAGGCACCACCATTCACAGTCCTCTTCATGTCCCAACTAACAATAGAGGGCTGTTTTTAATGGACACGGACTGTGAAAGCAGGCTTTATCCTGTGACCTAGATATGTGATTATGATCGCTGACTGGAACAACAGGTGTATTTTCCGGCTCCATTCACAGAAACAGTCCCTGTGGTTCATGGCATTCATTAATACAGCATCTTGAATTGCCCAATTTGTTCCAAATTTGTGCTGTCAGCTGTCTTTGTGATTGAACCGAATTTGTAATGGAATGTAGGCTACCTTTCATTTGTGTACATTATTGAAGTCTTTGATCACTGGAAGCAAACTTGATACTTTTAAAACATCTTAGACTTTGGAAAGGGGTATGATGGCTACATCTGAGGGTAAAGAGCAACAATTAGATAAAACACTGCTCCTGCTTTTGCATTTCTTCTATAAAAGCTTTGTAAAAAAAGAAAAGAAAAAATAATTGATTAATTGGTGTATACTTAGACAAGTATCTGGCCATTAGGCATTATATTAAATTGTATAGTAAAAATAAAAACAAATTTTATGTAGATATTGTGGAACTCAAAGTACACTTTTTTAACCATTGTGTTTATTACAATTTATGTGGTCTTAAGTAGCCAGCTGGACTTAATTTCTAGGTTCTAATGTCCATTAGAGGCAAGGATGGTGAGACCTTGCCTCATGTACTTTGCACACGATGTAACAATCCAGTACCAGGAACTGGCCTCTCCTGACAGTGTGTGCAAAGTATATGAGGCAAGGTATCACCATCCTTGCCGCTAATGGGGAAAGGCTGCAAGGCAAAGATGGTCTGGGGCTGGGTGGATTCCATAGATGCCTGTCACCTGGTCTGCGGACACTAGAGATGAAAGGAAAGAGGAAGGGCCAGTGTGGGCTGCACTTTAAGGAGTTATACAGATACTGAGCCGACAGACATAGCCTGATGTACGGGAGTAGGACTAATGACTATCTGTGAAGGAGCTAAATTGGCTGACTGGTGACCTAGTGATGACAAGTCTGAGATGACCAAAACCCAATCAGATGAAGGAAAATATGTTTCTCCTGTGAGCTGGTATAAAGTGCTGCATTCTGAAGGACTTCCACGGACTTTACATTGCTATGTTTGCAGAGGCTCAAAGTTCCCCTTGGAATGAAGGTTTTCCAGATCAAAGAACTTGAGAACCTCTCCAGAGTACTAGATTTCGATAATGGGCAATTTAAATTCAATATGTAAATCAGGGCGAGAGAATGGCATGAAGTTGATGGCTTACAAGCTTTCAGGGATGTTTGCTTTTAAAATATGTGAAACAAGAGAAGGCCCCCACTGAATTGTTTTCTCTTTTCATGATAGGACTAGGGAAGCGAGGGTTGATCAGATTATGATTCTGGTTCCATTGTAAATAAGGTTAATTTTGATTGTAAATTTAAGGGGGAGGTGTGGGTGTGTGTGTGTATTTTGCAAGTGTTTGGGCCTGGTTCAGACTCGGTAGCCCCCATCTCCTCTCTGGCTCCTCAGGATGATAGAACTTCAAGGCCCCTATTTCCAGACTCTCTAGAAGATAAAAGGCCTACTGAAGTCTGCATCTTCTGCCCCAACATTCATCTCTCCAGACCAAGGTTGGGCAGCCCCTGTCCCCAGCACTCTAGGGAGTAGGTTGGCAAACAACAAAGCCACTTGTCATCCTGAGATGTCCTGCATCTGCAAGCACAAAATCTCCCTTCCTGTTGTCAACGTCTACCTCCCTAGCTTGAGCCCTGTATATCTCCCACCGCCTCATTGACAAACTGCAATTTCCCTGACGCAACTTGTTGGGTCTTGGAATTGCCCAGGAGCTCAAGAAGTCCCCCTCCCTCTCTCTGCTCTCCCTTCCCACCCGGGAGCTCTTTCCCCACCTGAATAAAGCCGCTCTTAACCATACGTTCTTTGTCTCAATCCTATCTCTGTTCCATGTCTCAGTGGTGACCTCTCAGTGGAGATGTGGCTAGAAGAGCCAGAGATGGCCTGGGATGGAGTGCACATTCTTGATATGGCTCTTCTTTAAGTCCCTGTAACTGTCTCCAAATGTCACATACAAACAAGACATGTGTAACACTGACAGAGGATCACTCAGTTTTCATGACCCCCAGCCTCCCTGACTATAAGGATGAACTATCTTTAAAGCAGCAAAAGAGAGAGAAGTCCATGGCCACCTGGAGAGCATACTCTAGCTCTGAAGTGCTGGAGGCCGTTCCGATGAGAGACATGAGAGACTGGGCACAAAGACTCAAAGGAATATGAGATGATGATACTGTGAGACAATGACAAACAAACTAGCCTCCTGACTTATGGACGGAAAGGCCGAGAGATCACACGGATGAGGACTGGAGAGAGAATCGGCTACCACCTGATGGAGAGGCTCAGAACCAGGGGGAGACTTGGCTGATGACTGAGAAAAAAATGACTCTATCCTTACTTTTGACTGATTCAGACTTGTGGTGACTTATTGACTTCCCTAATAAACCCCCTTAACCAAAGTATTGTTCTGTGTAACCATAGCAACATATTATCAGACCCAGTATAGTGGCAGAGTAAAGTGGGAGGAATGGTTGGTGTTAGAGTAGGCAACAAAAGATAGAGCATAGAGTGGGCATCAGGCACGGGAATAGGAAAGCCAGAGGAAGTTAGATCTAGCCATCCGTTGGTGTTTACTATGCAAACGAAGGGTTGAGTTTAACTCTGTACACCTGCCTTTGATGTATGTTTCCTTTCAGAAAAACATGAGCAGGATTCCAGGATGGAAGATGAAAATATCTGTATCCGTTGGATCCTATAGCACTAAAGTCAGAAATTGGATTTATTATATTAATTTAGATTATTACTATGGACTTGAAAACACAAATTAATCAAGTTCCTAAATGATAGCAATGTACTCATTTCTAAGTGACATAAATCCAAACTAAGAATACACCAGGAAGTATGTAAATAGACAAGTTTTGCGTATTAAAATCCTTGCATTTATCGACTTCAAATGCCCAAGCCTCTTATAGGTAAGACAATCACACACAGTGCTCTGCCTGGAACAGTCCATGGCAATGCCTGTCTCCCACACAGATTTTTTAATACTGAGCTTTTTCACTCTCACAAGTGGGTTTGGACAACCAATTATATAGTCACCCACTTGTAAGTTAAACAAAATTACCCTGAAAAAGTTAGTTACATCTTATTTAAGCAAAATAACATAGCAGCTACAAAAATGTAACTAGAGGCACTCATCCAATCGGCTGTAGTTAGGTTCAAGTGATTTCTTTCTTTTCTTTTTTTTTTTACAAACGACGTCAGTACCCTCAGTTCTATAAACTGAAGCTCAAAAGATGCTAAGTATGATATGATTCTTATGTGTTAATGTACAACTGGTTTAGTACTTTAAAAAGAGTTGTACAGATTTGCCATTTAATTATCACCAACCCCACACACAGCACTTACACCATATCTTATTCTGCAACAAAGCATGAAATCCATCAGGAGGAAATCTAATTATACCTTATCTCTTCTTCCTCTCCTCTCCTACAGGTTGCCGACCGTAGGATTCACAGTACAGGATCAACGCGCCTCTAATCATTTCTAGCATGAGGAGTGGCGTCGACAAAGTTTTTATCATGAAGGGGAAAAAGTTCATTCATTTACATTTTTTATAAAATGTAAGCCACCAATATTATTCATCAAGGAAATGCTGGAGATCTTGCATGTGTAGTAAAAAAGGTTATTTTCTAGGGGCAGAACCATGTAATTACATATTTTTGAGAAAAAAATACCTGATAAGAATAATAATTTAGAAGTTGCTGGGGACTTTGAGGAACTTCTTAGCGAATGCTGTGTTGGTGCAGATGGAATCTTGAGAATCATAAAGCTCAATCTCTTCTAGTCAATCTAAGAAACTCAGGTTTGGAAAATTGACTCATTTCCTCAAGTTCATGAAAGGAGGTTGCTGGTTTTGGTGTTAAGAAGACTGAATATCCACTCTCCGTGTCTCTCTGTCACCATCACACAGCGTACTCTTGCCCTCGGCGTGTGCAAGTTTACTGATATGTCTCAAGTTAATGGGAAGAGACTGTCATAAGCCTATGTGTCTGAAAGAATGGCTAGAACACTCAACGAGACTACAGTAGGTAATTACATGGCTGAAAATTAGTGTGAAATCTGACCCATAGCTATAGCAATGGATTAAAATATACAGGGTGTCATGAAGATGATGCAGAACTGAGCGGTGTTTCCTTCTGTTACCTATTCAGTTAGAACGAGCTCAACAGCAACAAATGATAACATCTGAACTGTAAATTGGAGCCCTGGTGATATAGCGGTCATGTGGAGGGCTGTGATCTGTGTGGTTGGCAGTTCATAACCACCAGCAGCTCTGTGGGAGACAGACTGGGCTTCTACACCTGCAAATAGTTAGTGTCACAAAGTCAGAGGGGTCGCTTAGCATGAGCATTGTCTTGATGGAGGGGGGATGTCTAACCAGTGTAAACTGGGGTGGGCCTTGGTAGGACACGCAGAATATGATTCTGAGAAGGCACAAATGGAAGCATATCATTGAGGACTTTGAACGGCAAACTAGGATATCAGGATTGTTAATGTATCTTGACTCTTTTTATACGTTTTAATAAGGGAAGAGATTTGGCCTGTCTTTTTTTTTTTTTTTTGAGATACCTGATCCAGAAAATGGGTATAGAATGAATCAAGGAAAGCCGGGATGGGAATGTGAAGATCTCAAAGACAGAGAGATGCGTGGGTCATATTCCAAAGCAAATGTGCAAAGCCCGATTCTACATGCAGATTTTGTCAAATGGCTAGGCATCGAATTTTTTACCTCTTTCTGGTTTAAAGGCCAATCCCTAAATAGTATCACAGTAAATATCATACAGTAAATGAGTCCATTTACTGTTTACAATAGAAGAATACTGATAGAAATAACCTACTTCCGTTGAGTCACTTCTGACTCATAGCGCTCCTGGAGGGCAGAGTAGAAACTGCTCTGGAAGGCTTTCAGGATAGGGAGCTTCACAGAAGCAAGCAAGCTCACCTTGCTTCCCAGAAGCAGTGGCTGGATCTGAATCACCAGTGTGGGAGTCCAGTCCGCAGCCCACTGTGCCAGGGAGGGTTTTGATTTGTCACTCTAGAATACCTCAATTATAATAAACTCAAGCGTGGTTGTCTCAAGTGCTCATCAACCATTCCTCAATTCCCGGAGGCATCAACGCCCTCACCTGCCCTCACTGCCAATGGACTTCCCTAAGGCTCATTTGCTAACCTGCTCACTCTCGCCTCTGCGTCTTTCCATTGCTTAAGCTCGCTCCTTCCACATCAGGTGTGCCACCCAGAGCCCCTGGATTCAAATGTTGGCCCATAACGAATGCCAGTGGTAAGGGCCCTGGCTGTTCATCCATACCCCCATCCAAGTCTGCGTGTGCACCTGTGACTGGACACAAAACTCACCCCACGTGGTTTGTTGCTTTACAAACCGGAGTCTGAGTCGCTCTGAACCAAGAGGCGTTGAACGATAGCTGACTCCTGCTCGCCTGCGCCGATGAAGCTTCTCGTTCTACTAGTTCGGTGTGGTCCGGATTGACTTGAAACCAGGTACAACACCAACAAGTCGATTTGGACGCGTTGCAACTCCTTAGCACAGAGTAGACCGATATGTTGGGTTTCTGAGACGATCCCTTTAAGGGAGTTGGAAGCCTCAGCCTTCTCCTTCAAAGGGCCTGATGGTTTCAAACTGCCGACTGTTCTGTTAGTGGCCCGACATGTATGTAACCCAGAGGCACATCTGCTCATTAGTAATGGATAAGAAATAATGTTCACCCTCACCCTTCAAGCCTGGAACTGGCTTTGCGTGCCGGCAGTGAACAAGGGCATTTGGGAGGCGGCCGCATTTCAACAATCACAAGGGATCCGAAAGGCAGCATTGTGGAGGGTAAAACTCAGAAGGCAGGCAACAGTGAAGATGGAAAACAGTGAGGAAGGGTGGGGGTAGTCACCAAGGGCGTGCAACATAACATGTCTGTAATGCTGAATAGGAAACACATTTGCTCTGCTTTCACCCGGATTGCAATAAAAAGTTTAACAGGAACGAATATTCTCACTCAAGATCCTTGCTTGGGACATCTATGGGGGCTAGTTAGTGCGAGGAATGCACATGAACCGCTCTTGTCTCCTGTGGGTCTTTTTGAATTCAGCTGATTAATGTTGTTTGCGCTCCTCTATCCAGGCGCTGTGTTTAAAAGCATTGTTTACCATCACCTTGTAATCAGCTTGCCTCAGCAGAGCCCCATTACCCTTGATAACAGTGTGGCTGCAATTTGGACCTGAAAGAAATAGGCCTCAGATGGGCCCTCTCCTGCACGGAGGGCTCTGTGGCCCTGCTCTCCCCAGTTGTAATTTGTTCTTAAGAACAGTGATTTACATTTCAGTTGGATTACACCTTTTAATGTATCACAGAGGTAAAGGGGCTGCAGAGCAAACTCACAGCTCTGCCACATTTCAAACGACGCATTTGAGTCCATTGTGGAAAGGGCTACCGGTAACAATTAAAACGCAAAGTGTCATCCTTATTTTCATGATGGGCCACTAACTCTTTGTGGGTGACAGGCAAGAGGCAAAAAATGCTGTCCGCATGGCCATTTTAAAATAGCACAAAGTAACAGGGGCCCATTCAGACTTTAGTCTTTTAATAGCCCAGCCATTACTTAAGGAGTAAAAATGAGAGCTCTTCGTAATATGACTTCAAAAAGGAAGTGAAGATAAGACTTGCTATGGGACTGCTACACAGGATCTAGCAGTGAATCACTTGGATTGGTAAATATATTCTACAAGAAGGCCAAAGGAAGCTCAATTAACATTGTAGAGAATTAAAAAAAAAATCGCAATTACTCCCTGCCCTGGAGTCAAAGCCTTCTCCTAAGGCCCCACAGGTCAGGGTACAATTGCTCCTGGGAGTTTCCCAGGCTGTAACTGTGTGTGGGGCTAGAAAGCCCCATCTGGCTACTGAGGAGCAGCTTGTGGTATCGGACTGCTGACTTTGTGGTTAGCAGCCCAACTTGTAACCATTACACCACTAGGGTTCCTCAAGATTATTAAATAAGTGCTTTCTGATGGAGATATTTATGTAATCCTTTCATAATCTCTCCAACCTATTACTAAAAGTCGGTTGTCAGCTTTAGTGGAGTGTAATTCACACAAAACAAAATGCATCTGTGTTCTCTGTAAATTTTGTTTCCAGTGGGTAATCACTGCCACTGTTAGAAGATGCAGAATAGGTCTACCTTTCTACCACGGCAGCGTTCACTCCAGCCCTATCCTCCATGGTCTCTCCTGACAAGCAGCTACCAGCAGTCACACGCAGTTTTAAGAAAACATAGTTTGGCGTTGCCTAGGTTTTATACAAATGAAACTATAGAACAAATGTTTATATTCACTAAACCATTTTTGGAGATTCATCCATGTTGTTCTATATCATTGGGAATTATTTTTATTCCTGAATGTTTACATTATATGTATATAACACAATTTATTTCTGTATTTATTTATTGAGGAAGACGTGTAGTTTCAGGCTGCTCTGAATATTTGCATGAAAGTTTGTGGGTATATGTACTTTCCCTTGTTCTGCGACACTCCGATCTTGGAGTAGAATTGCTGAACTGTATGGTAAGTGGGTCTTACACTTTCTAAGGTACTATCAAACATCCAGGATGGTTGCATGAGCCCTACAGGCAGTATCTGAGAGTTCAAGCTGCTGGCTCTCCGCACCAAAACATGGCCTTTTCTGTTGCTGTAGTTTTAACTCCATTTTTATAGCTGAAAATCATATTGTATTATATTGAATTTATATTTTATTTCTTTGATCATTGCTGATGATTAGGATCTTTTCATGTGCTTAATAGTCACTTATTTATTTTCCTTTGTAAACAAATTAACTTTTCCCCACTGATTATAAAGTTGTTTTTCTTATTATTGTTTATTTTAGTTTTTTCTGTATTATTATTACCACTGACTTTAACGTAGTTTCTAGACATTGCATTGTCTTACAAGTGGAGATTTTTGGAAAACTCTAAGTCAAGCATGCCTATCTGAACTCTTTGCCAACAACATGCACTCACTCCATGTCTCTGTACATAATTTTGGTTATCCTCACAATATTCCAAATTATTCATAATTCAATTATGTCATGAATAGCTACAATCATAAACATAAACTTCATATGCACAAGGAAACAGAAAAGTGTGACTTGCTTTACTATAAAATTCACTTTATTTGGCTCGTATGGAAGCTATCCCAGAGTATCTCCACAGTATGTATGAATTAAATTACCCCTTGTGGTGAGTCAATTAAGTACTTGCTTGCTAACAACAAAGCTGATCATTCAGACTTACCCAGAAGCTCTATACAAGAAAGACCTCTCATGAAGTTAACAGCCGAGAAAACACTTGTCCTCTATCACATATAGCAGACGCTAGTCAAAAAAATGAACTTGACAGAACCTAACATCCACAACACATATGTATCAACAGTCTAGACTGTTCTCTTACAAACACATTAACAAATAGTTAGCAAAAGAAAGAAATAATCAATTAAATAACTTCACTGAAGTCGTCCATGAAAATTTAGAATCATTGGGTCTAAGCATAAACTCGCTATCTATTCTTATCAAAATTAAGTATTCTCCTACAGTCCTTTTAATTATAAACTTAGGTTAAAAAGAAGTCATCGTCATGGTTACACTTCCCCCATTCCTTTACCACAGCCAACTGGTCACATCCTTTCACCTGCTCTGCCATCAAGTGACAAACTGGAGAAATGTGGCATGACTTTCATCAACATGAGAACATGCCAAATCCATGCCGGATGCAGTGCTATCAGACAGAGATAATAACCATCTACTCACAAGGAAGATCAGTTACTACGAGTATCATTCAAATTCCTACAGCAACTTCTAATGCCCATGGTAAATTGATGATTTTTATAAACTTTTGTAATCTAAAATTGATCAAACATGCTAATAAAGATACACCAACGACCACTGGTAATTGAATGCAATGTTGAAATAAAGAATGAAGACAACTCATTCCAAAGACAATGAATCCAACAGAATGTGGGGTGTGTTGAACAATATCACACACATGCAAAATTCCGCTGAAGTTAAATGAAAATAGTTTCAGCAATGTATCAAGAGAAATTCAATCTAAATTTTGGAGGTGGCATAGGACTAGAGATAATATTACTGACCTCAGAAGCCAAGAAAACCAGAGATATGTCTACCTGTGGTTAATTGAGTATGCAAAAGCAGTCCACTGTGTGGTTCATAACAAATTATGGACAACATTGCAAACAATAGAAATTGCAAAACAACTGTGTTTATTATGAGTTTGTACACCAACCAACAGGGAGTTGTTCAAATAGAAAAAGAGAATGATGCATGTTTTATTCAATAAAGATGTGGGTCAGGATTATATTCTTTCAATATATTATTGAATCTGTATGCTACGCAAATAACCTGGGAAGCTGGTCTCTATTGTAAAAGTAACAACTTGTGATATGCAGATAGCAATACATCTATTTTTACTGAAACAATACATCTATTTTTACTGAAAACAAAGTGGACTTGAAACCCTTCCAAATGATCAGACTATGGGTGTCTTTAGAATGGATGACACCTAACATAAAGAATAAAAAAAATAACAGAAATCATGATAAACAGATATAGCTTCAAAGTTGCCTGACTGGAATCCACAATCAACACCCAGAAATAGTACCCTAAAACCCAACAATCTATTGCATTGGGAATATCAGCCAAAGACTTCTTGAAAGCATTAAAAAGCAAACTTCAGGATCGGTAAATCTCTAAGGACAGTGACTGAATTAACAGTTTCAAAGGGTGAGTAATAATGAGTATAAGAGAGAAAAAACTGTTCTGATGTTTAAGTGATGATCGCACAGCACTTAAAAATGTTTTAGCTATGTAATGGTATGACATGTGAAATGTATGCCAATAAAACTATTTTTTAAATTTAATTTTTGAGTAAAAAAAATGTTTCACTTACCGTATATACTAGAGTATAAGCCATCCCAAATATTAGTTGAGGCATCTAATTTTATCACAAAAGGAATAAAATGTGCTGAAAAACTCAGCTTATACGTGAGTATATATGGTATGTGGAAAAGTAAAGGGTACAAAGGTACCATATGTTATTGCTAGGTACCATTAAGTTGTTTCTGACTCAAAGACCCAATGTTGAACAGAACAAACACCACCCATCTGTGCCATCCTCACAGTTGTTCTTATTTGTCAATCTGTCCTGTTAAAGGCCTTCTTCTTTTTCATTTTCCCTCCACTTTACCGAGCATGAAGTCCTGTTCCAGAGACGGGTTTCCACTGGCAGCATGTCCAAAGTACGTAAGAAGGATTTCCTTTATCTTTACCTCCAAGGACATACTTCTTCCAACACAGATCACTTTGTCCCTTAAGCAGCCCATGGTACTTTCGATATTCCTCACCAGCACCACAATTCAAACGCTTCAAGTCTTCCGTACACAACGTCCACCTTTCACATGCATCGGAGGCAATGGAAAAGACCACAACTGAGGCCAGGCCAACGCTTGCTTTTCAAAACACTGAAGAGGTCTTTATACCTAATGCAATGTCTTTTGATCTCTTGACTGCTGCTTCTATGAACAATGATTGTGGCTCCCAGCAAGAAAAAAAAATCCCAAACACCTTCAACTTTGTCCCCTTTTGGCAAGATTTTCTTATTGGTCCAGTTGTGAGGAGGTTGGTCTTCCTGACATTAAGTCATAATCCGCACTGAAGGCTACAATCCTTGATCCTCATCAGCAAATGCTTCAAGTCCTCGGAATATTTAGCAAGCAAGGTTGTGTCATCTGCATATCTCCAGTTATTAAGACTTCCTCCAATCCTGATGCCATTTTCTTCTTCTCATAAACTAGTTTCTCTGATTGTTTGCTCAGCATATAGGTTGTACAAGTCTAGTGAGAGGATAAAACCCTGACTCACACCTTTCCTGATTCTTTATGAATAGAGCTCATTTCTTTCTGTGTCACCATCTGTACTTCATCTTAAAGAAGTCTTAATTCATAAGCAATTAAGAATACTTAACTCTAGTTACAAGCCTAGAAGTACTAATGAGTGGTAAAGATGTATCCCTGGTGCTCTCTGCAAAATCTTGAAGGCATCGGCCCCATGCAATGCTCTAGGCGCAGGTCCACATAGCATTTCAGCTTACATGGTTGAGCTAGTCTTCTGAAGTGTGGGTTGTTCTACTAAAAGTGGATTAATCTCTTTATATGGGAGGGTTGGAGCTATTGACTGTTTTAATAGATCTAGGGCCTCAAAACCCCCATCTTCTTGATCAACAGCTCATGTGTCTCCATCCAATAATTCCTGGTCCCATTTCTTCCCAATTAATGCCCTTAATTTAATATCAGACATTGTTCTAGGCTTAGTGCCACTGCCAATCCACTAAGACTGTATGTGATTTTCAGTACTATTAGCTCTGTTACTATAAAAGAGAAGGCTTTCCTTGTGGCACAAACAGAAGTCTTTAGATCTTTTCTGTGATGCTTGACCTTTGTTTATGAAGTTCCGAGTGAATCCTTTTCCTTTACCGTGCTTGCTAGTGTAAGGAGGACCAGTCAACCAGCTTCCTTGTACTTCTCGTCCTGACGGAGTTGCCAGAGCCTCACTTCTCACTAATACTTCATGGATAGGTGGCAATATTTTGGATATTAACTCTGCCACCTCACACTCTGGATTAACGAAACCCCTTTTTAAATGGTGGCAGACTTATCGCTACTTGCAGAGGCAGAGACAGCAGTTGCATTCTAAACAGACTTGAGAAGCAATTTAGAAAATTCATGATTTTGTTTCTCTAGACCCCACTATTTGTACTAATTGTATGAGGCTGGGTTTTCTACAGAAGAAAAACCCGGACTCTTATACATGCAGAGAAAAGGGGATGTTTATATTGAGAAAGGAATTTACAAGAGAACAGCACTCCAAGCCGCTGCAGAGAGAGGAAGCTAGAAAGCAGTTCAATTCACTTTTGATACGCTGAAGATCTTTTTAAAAAGCATGAGGTAGAAGGGTGAGACATCGTGTAGCACAGTCTGGTAGCATGGTGTCCCAATGTCAGACACAATGTGAGTGATGGGCTGGACCGCACCCGTATCTTGTTATAAGTGTCATTTCGGCACACAAAAAACTAATCATCACAAAATTATTCCTATTGTGTTGACCTTCTAATTTGACAAGCATGATGTTATTTTCTAGGGATTTTTGTCTCTTGATAACATGTCCAAATTATGCGGGGTTAAGTCTTGCCATTCTTACTTATACTGAGCATTCTGGCTGTACTTCTAAAAGATTTTTTGGTTGTTCTTTGACTGTCTATTACTTTCAATATACTGTGGCAGCACCATAATTCATATATGTGTGTGTTATTAGTCTGTGTTCTTTATTCAGTGTATAAGTTTCATGTGAATATGAAGCAATTGAAAATACCGTGGTTTGGGCCAGGCACACATTAGTCCTCAAAGTGACATCCGTTCTCTTCAACATGTCAAAGAGATCATGTCCAATCAATGTACTGAGTTCATTGTGTCATTTGATTTTATTACTTCTGCTTCAATGAGCATTGATGAAATTGTTGGCAACTTCAATCTTTTCTCTGTTTTTCACGATTTTAACTATTAGTCCAGTATGACTGGATTTCCTTCTGCACATAGATACTACCTTATCTTCATTAGTTATCACTTTAAATCTTATACAAATAAATTAAAGTTAATAATTAAAGAATGAAACTCCAATAAAATGGATTTTAAAAACTATCATCAAACAAACAAATATCTTCCAATTATATGCTTTGTAAAAGAGACACAGCTTAGGTCCAAACACACAACAAATTTTAATGTGAACTGATGGGGAAAGTTTTATATAAATGATAAGATAGTTGAGTTTCATACGTGTCACATTAATTGCACTTTAAATTAAACTTGATGAAGGAGATAAAGACACATATTGACAAATATGTGAATTCATTAGGGGGTGATCCAATCACCTCTAATTATTTTTGGCCTTATAAACAACATTATAAAATATTGTCTGAATGTGTTTGACACAATGGATGTATGTATGGATTGTGATAAGCGTTGTACAAACCCCAAATAAAATGATTAAATATATATATACATTTTCTGGTACTAAGGCACATCAAAATCAAAACTATGGTTGAGAGCTATCATTGCAACCACTGTGCCAATCCATGTCACTCATTTACTGTCTACCAAGTATGTTTTCTCTAGCAATAGCTCTGTCTTGATGATGCGACTAATGTAACAAGACAATTCATTTCAAGTACCATTTTAATTCATAGAACTCCTATATAGACTGAATACAACAGCATTTTGAGGTTTCCAAAGACTTTAGATATTTACAGGAGCAGACAAGCTTATCTTTTTCCTTTCTACAGAGTGTATAGTAGTTTTAAGGTTCAGTCTTTTAGTTAGCTATCCAATGCCTAATCCAAAATACCAACAGAATATTAGACTATACACTTGATCAGTAAAAACATCCATATACATTTAAAATATTGAAATTATACAAAGTATCTCTTCTCACAGAAATTAAAGCTGCAAATCAATAAACCTAAAACCAAACTCACTGCCATAGAGTCAATTCCTACTCATAGTGACCCTAAAGAGAAGAGTAGACTACTCTGGTAGTTTTCCAAGATGGTCACTTTTTAAGGGAGTGGTAAGCCTCTTCCCTCTTCCATGGAGGGGCTAGGAGTTTCAAATTGCTGACATTGAGGTTAGCAGCTCAATGCATAACTATTAACAAGGAAGAAAAACAAAATTCACAATTATGTTGAAACTAAATAACTGAGTCTTAAACGGATAATTCAAAAATAGATCATAAGAAAAATAGGATATATTTTGAAATGAAAGATAAAAGAGAAAATATATCAAAACTTATTGAATGCAGTGAAATCAATTCTCATAATTAAAAAAAATCTCAAACTAATAACTTATTATTGTTCCTTAAAATATATAGAAAAAGAAAACCAACTAAGTCTAAAAGTATAAAGCTTAGGATATTATAAATATTGGATTGAGAGAAATAAAATAGTATTAATAAAGCATGGATAGAGTAAGGGGAAACCAAGAGATGCAAACGACTAAAATTAGAAATGAAAGTGAGGATACTACTAATGATTTCACAGAAATGAAAATATTATGAGACTATTTTGAATATTGTATGCAAGCAAATTGAAATCGACAAGTTCATAGGCACACACAATCTAAATTGAATAAAAAAGAAATATCTGAACAGATCTGTAAGAAGTAAAGAGATTGAATTAGTAATTAAGAACCACCTAAAAGAGAAAATCTAGGACCCGATAATTTCCAGGTGAATTATACCAAACCCGTAAACAAAAATTAAAAATAATAGGAGAAGGCTACATAGAGGCGCTAATAGAAAACAAGTTTGCCTTGGTCCTTGATTCCAATGAGGTGACCCAAGAGTAATTTAGGTGCTTTTATCTGAAATTTCCAGACTTGAGGATTTGTGCTAGCCAGACCAGGAAAATCACACTTAATAGACTCAGGTCAACTAAAACTAGGGGGCACGATATAAGCCAATACGTATTTTCAATGAAGTCTTGAAATGATGAGCTATGACAAAATAATGATAATTTTTAAATTATCAAGGGTTCGTGAGGGCGGGGGTGAGAGTGAAGGGAGGGGGAAAAATGAGGAGCTGATACCAAGGGCTCAAGTAGAAAGCAAATGTTTTGAGAATGATGATGGCAACAAATATACAAATGTGCTTGACACAATGGATGGATGTGTGGATTGTGATAAGAGTTGTACGAGCCCCCAATAAAATGATTTTTTAAAAATGATGGGTTGGCCATGAAAGCTCCAAGAGCTCCCAAGCTGTTGAGAGGAGGCATCCTTATCTGTTTGTGATGTGGAAGCTTCATGCAGGGAATGCACTCGGAATTCACCCCAGCATCTCTTCATTATAGGCATCCTGATTGTATCCCTTTGCTACTTAAAAAATATATATATATATGTAACATGGTCTGAGAGTTTTACGAGTCCTTCTGGCGACCTATCAAGCCCAACGGAAGATGGAAAGACAGCAGCTGAACATGAGAAAGTTGAGGGGAGCCACTGGCCATGCAGCTTGCATCTTGAAACAGGATAGAAACCCGCGGCTAGCACATGTTTGTGTTGTCGTGTCGACTTTTACACTTGTGGCTAGTATCCATTTGAAGGATTGCGTCCTTTCAACTGATGAGATCTCCTCTAGATCGATCTCTTAGATTATAAGACAGGGAGTGCCACGTGGGCAGTTGATTTCAGAGATGGTGAACACATGGAAAAGCGGCACTGTAATTACTCCTCACATGCAGGAGAACAGATTTGTGCCAACACTTATTCATGACATTTTCTATTTTCTTTGAGGTCAACTTTATCTCGAAAAAGATACCTTAAGAAAAGAAAAATGCAAAACAAAAAAAACAAACACATTATATATGTAAACATCATTCACAAAATATTAGCAAATAATATCAAGCAGCAAGTTCAAAGGATTAAACACCATGCCAAAGCAAGATTCATGCAGAAATTCAAGGTTGGCTTAACACTTAAAAATTAATTCATATGATACATTATATCAATAGTATAAAAATAATATGAGGATCACCATAGATACAGAAAAAGAAGGTAATAAAAGCTAACATTCTTTCACAACAGAAACACTAGCAAAGACAGTAATTTTCCTAACCTAATAAAAGTTGAAAGATTGAATAGTTTCCCATGAAGGGATATAATAAAACATGAATATTCTTTTTCCATTGCTTTTTAACATTACATAGTAAGAGTTAGTTAGAGAAGTTGGAGAAGCAAAAGAAATAATGGTGTTTAAATTGGAAAGAAAGAAGTAAAACTATCTCTAATTGAAGAGGACATGAGTCTATATCTATTAAGATATGTATATATGAAATATCTCAAAATTATCGACATACAAAAAGTACTACAAATATAAAACAAACTTAGCAGAGAAGCAAGTGCAAGATAATACACACAAAATAATTGTGTTTATAAATGAGTATTCTGAACATAAGTTTCAGGAAACCACTCCATTTATACAGGATCCCTAATTTGACTTACCGGATATACTTGATTATAAGCCAACCCAATTATAAGTTGAGGTACCTAACTATTACCTGGGAAACAAGAAAAACTGATTGACTTGAGTATAAGCCTAGGGTGGAAAATGCAGAAGCTATTGGTGCATTTCAATAATCAAAACTAATGAAAATAAAATTACTAAAAATTGAGACATCAGTGGGGTAATGTATTTGAATATTTATTTTAAATAAAAAACAAATAAAAGGACAAGTCATTGAACATTAGTAAACCAGTACAGTACGTGGAAAATAGGTTCAACAAAAACAGTAAGGTATCAACAATGATACCTTAAGAGTACTATTCCCTGAACTCAATCAGCAACCAAGCTAAAATGTAAAGTGGTAAAATCCTTCAAAACTGGATTCCTCATCATCATCCATATCTCAATGCAGAACTTCAGCTGGTGTGAGGTCATCATAGACGCTGTCCTCACTGAGATTGCCATCATCACCATCACTGCTGTCATTTTCATACAAAGTGCAGTCTTCACTTCCATCCATAGCATTACTAATACTACATTTCTGGAAGGTACATCACACCATGTCTTCTGGAATGTCTTCCCATGCATCTCGAACCCACTTTGCTATTAACTCTATGTCAGGCTTCATGAGATTTCTTCCTTTTGTTAGTTGGGCTTGATCAGATGACATCCATTCATGGAACATCCTTTGCACACGGTCTTTAAAAGGCTTATTCAAAGATACATCCAGAGGCTGCAGTAGAGATGTAAGCCTACCTGGAATAGCGGCTAAAGTAACTTTACTAGATTTTGCCAATTTTTTATGCCATCTGATAGGTGGGCTTTGAACATATCCTAAACAAATAACGATGGCTTTTTCTTTAAGACTGCTCCTCGTCATGGGTTCCAAATTTCTTCCAGCCATTTTTTTGTTCTGTCTTTATCCATCCAGCCTTTAACATGTGCATGCACAGTAATTCTTGGTGGGAAATTGATCTTTTTAAGCTAGGTATTTCTTTTAAAAATAATAACAGGACCCAGCTTAGTTCCGTTAGCTAAACGTGATAGAACAACTGTAAAGAGTTGCGTTGTTTTTTTTTTTCATTTCCTGTGATTTTGAGAAAAATGTTTTTTCTCCTAAACTTGCCACAGTTCTTTTGCTTGGAAGATCAAAAGTCATGGCAGTTTCATCCATATTCCCAGTATCTGCCAGGTCATAATTATACATTCTTCTTTGTTTTATAATAAATGATTGGAATGACATAATATTTTCTTCAAGGTCCTGTGGCAATTTCTGGGAAATCTTTGTTCTTTGTCTCAAACATAGTAGGCCAACCTATTCATGAAGCGGGTACACCATCCTGATTGTACAGCAAATTTGTCAATGTCTGGTGCTTTATATTTCTCATCCCTGCCATTTGTAGAGCACGTTATGTGGATTTCCATGCGTGTTACACAGTAACCATTTTGATGACAGTCCATAACCCATTTATGCAATTCACTCTCTAGAGCCCCATAAAAAGACATTAAACCATGATGAGCTTTTTTAGCTTTTAGAGTCTGTTCTAAGTCAGCCTTCATTTCCTGCCACTCCCTCACTTGCTTTTCATCAACACAGAATTCCCTACTTGCAATACTGTTATTGCTCTCTTCTGCTCTTGACACAACCTTCATTTTGAAACCAGCCTCATATGACCTGCGTTTTTGTTTTGGTTCAGGAGTATCCATTTCTAATAGGGTAGAAAACCAAGACTTTGAAAAAGAACTTTCATGATAATGCCTGCCCCACCTGTGACAATTTAGTCGGGTGGAATGGCAGGGGGGTCGGGGGTGTCCGTGTGGGTGGGGCATGCAGGATGTGAATTAAAACAGAGACCAGAGGGGAGAGACTGAGTGCGTCCTTAGCAGTTCAGCTGCCGGCATAAGAGAATCACTACCATTGCTTCTGTGAATTGGAGCCGTCCATGTCATAGGACAGCTCTGATAGGTTGGATGTGAGTAAACAAACATGCAAAGCCCTGCAGTGTCAGCGGGGCTTTGAATGAATAGCGGAGAAATGGCAATTACCCACGAGATAATGGGTGCTCGTCCCATTACCTCAGGGGTGTGGGAGGCCCAGAGAGATGTTACACCTTGCTGGAGTACCACTGACCCATGTATAAGCCGGAAACCCAGTTTTTCAGCACTCGACTTATACACGAGTATATACGGTAGTTAATTGACTATGCTCCTCCAAGTTAAAAACTCTCATTAGTGGTAACAAAGAGAATAGGCATAATATTTCCTTTGGTAGAAATCTAAGTGTTTTTGAACTATATAGAAGTAGTTCCTGTACAACATTATAGATGTGATAAATGCTGCTGAATAGCTCACTTTAATTCATTTTATGGATATTTCATCTCAATAATTTAAAAATGTCAGGAAGGTATGAAGTATTATTAAACTGAACAATTAAAAATATATGTTGTACTGAGCCTTCATATTAATTTTGCATAGATTTTTTTTATAACATGTGCCTTTTAATTGTCTATATGTTATTTCTGATAAGGTTAATGAATAAATTAAGTGTTAAATGTTAATGAATAAATTAAGTGTTAAGTGTTAAATGTATCAAATCAACAGTTATCTTGTTTAAATTTGGGGTAAAAATACTCACTTGATTTTGGAAAAGGTATTTTAGTAAGTGAAGAGATATAATCTATCTCAGAGAATTAAAACATTCAGTTTAATTAACAGACACTTGCCTTGAATTACAAAGATATTTCCTTGGAAAATTGCGAGAAAAATTTATCTTAAAGTTTTCCAAATAAAACCATAATATCAAAATATCATAGATATTTAAAATCATAGAACAACATATGTATATATTTGTTATTAAACAAGTGGTATATTCAAATTAGTAAACAATCAATGTTGCTTACATTAGTGTGTTTTTACCATCCCTTTTTCATTTCACCTATGTTATTATTATTATTATTATTATTACCTTTATATAAGAATCAGGACTCTTATATAAAAAGATGTTAGCACTATATGTAACAAGATAAAAATCTAAAGACATAATATTGAGAGTTACATGACACGTGGTGAGAAAAGTATTCTGATTCAGAAGTAGTTAGGACGTGAATACAGCCCAGGACAAAACCAGCTTCTCTTCATCTTTTCTCTGACTGCGTTGCTAGCTTTCTCTCAGCTTGCATATGGTGGCTTCTGAAAACACTAAGCTTACGTTACCATCATTAATAGAATCTATATTATGTTTGAAACCCAATCATCCCTTTGGTGGGACCGGTTGATATAAAATACTATGTCTGAACCAAAGTGCACATGAAGAAAATTCAGTTTCGCCTAGGTTACCAGACTGATGGTGTTGATAGATTGTGAGCTGGAGAACATAATAATCCTTTGGAACAGCATCATGGTACCAAAACCAGAAGAAAAATGAGGAGTTGATAGGAGCAAAGCCAAGGGCACTGCAAGAAAAACCCATGTTTCCTGTGAGGAGATCGAAGAAACCTTAGTGGCACAGGGTTCAAATGATAAGCTGTTAACAGAAAGGTTGACAGTTTAGACCCATCAATCACTCCAAGGGAGGGAGATGTGACAGTTTGCACCTGAAAAGATTTATAGCCTTGGAAATCTAGGGGGCTTCTGCATAAATGCAAAATAGATTGGTAAAGAACTAAACAAAGAAGTATCTTCTTGGCCTCTTGCTGCCCTGGAGACAAGAAGGATTTGATGATTTGATTACCTTAGACAGAAAGATTAGGCCCAAAATGCTGTGTTCAGCTTGCAGCTTCCACAAAAGTAAGAAATGAAGGTGTTACAATTTGAATACGGAGAATAAAGTATAATAGTAGTTCACCCAGAGGTAGAAACCTGAGAGAGCTTTTAAAAGTGTCCCAAAGAATATAGATTGGCAATTCTACCTAATTGTGTTAGTCTGAGTATTTTAGAGAAACAAATCCATAGAAACTCATGTATAAGAGAGAGTTTTATATAAAGGTTAAGTGTGCATCAAGAAAACATCCCAACCCAGTGCTACCTAAGCCCACAACTCCAACATTACCCCATATGTCCGACATCAATCCACAAAGTCCTCCATCTCACAAAACATACACTATGGCACCGACTGCAGGAGGAAAACTGAATCAGTGAATGTGTAAGCATCTCGGTGCTGGCCGGGGTCTCCACATGGCTGCTCCAGCACCCAGGGCTGCATCAGGGTAGGTCCATGCTGCTTTGCCTTGGGGATGTCTTACAGGAAGTGAGCCTTGCCGGCTGAGGCAGGAAACTGGCTAAGGTAGCTTCACTCTGGTCAGACGATCAGAAAGCAAGAGACCCGAGAACTAGAAAGGCAAGGCTCACCGAGCCATTTATGCCTCCGCCCTTCAATTAACTCCACATGTGATTATCGGCCAGGATGGCACAATAAACTAACTACCTCACTGATCCTATAGGCTCATGAGGAGTTGAAATCGACCCCATGGCATTGAGTATTGACTTTGAACACTCCACAGCAGCTTGATTTTTACCTAGTGAAAGTCACCCCAAACTTCTTTTATTATAGAGCACATAAAAGTTAGTGTTGTTTTGAGCTTTTAGTAATTTGTTGGAACCATAATAAAAACTAATAAAAATCTGGTATCTTATACAAATTGAAATTTCTATTGGAACGTGTTTTTGTGTGAGGTGTGTGAGTGTGTGTGTTTGTGTGTGCACAGGTGCTTATGTGAAGCTTAGTTTAGAAGTAGTCATTGCTCAGCCACAAATATAACCTAAAATTCCATTGATATCAGCAGGGGACCTAGGAATGGTTGCCTCCAGCATTCTATTTTACTCTGGGCTGTTGAATCCCCCAGCTTGACTTATATATACTCTGTAGTTAGTCTATAAAAAAGTAATATCAATGGAAACAGATATTAGTCTCATGGAGGAACAGGGATTTTAGAGAAGAAAAGTCATTGTTTATTAGCACAGAAAATGATTCTATGTAAATGATATGGAATCTTTGATACCCGACACTGCTCCATGTCCTAAGCAATGTATTAAGTTGCTGTTGAGTTTATTCTGACCTGTGGTGACCTCATATATATTCGTATATAACTGTGTTTGCACGCCTTTTAAATGGCTAATTAAAAAAAAGTAATCTTGGCGGCTCATGAAACTCTTATCGCAATCCAAACGTGCAGCCATTGTGTCACGCAGATTTGTACATTTGTTGCCATCATCATTTTCAAACATTTTCTTTCTACTTGAGCCCTTGGTATCAGCTCCTCATTTTCCCACCTCACGAACCCTTGATAATTTATACATTATTTTTTTTCATGCCTTACACTGACCGATATCTCCCTTCACCCACTTTTCTGTTATCCATCCCCCCCCCCGGAATGGGGATTATATGTAGATCATTATGATCAGTTCCCTCTTTCTTCCCCCATTTTCCCCTTACCCTCCTGGTATAGCTACTCTCATTATTTCATCTGTCCTGGATTCCCTGTTTTTCCCAGTTGCTATCTGTACCAGTGTACATCCTCTGGTCTAGCTGGATTTGTAAGAGAGAACTGGACTCATGATCGTGGTGGTGGTTTTGGTAGTCGGGGTGTGGGTGGGCAGGGGTTGGGGAGGAAGCATTAAAGAACTAGAGGAAAGTTTTATGTTTCATTGGTGCTATACTGCATCCTGACTGGTTCATCTCCTTCTGTAAGAGGATGTCCACTTGCCTGTAGATGGGTTTTAGGTCCCCACTCCGTACTCCCCCACATTCATAATGATGTGATTTTTTGTTCTTTAGTGGCTGATACTGACCCCATCGACACCTGATGATAACACAGGCTGGTGTGCTTCTTCCATGTGTGCTTTGTTGCTTCTCAGCTAGATGGCCACTTGCTTATCTTCAAGCCTTTAAGTCCCCAGATGCTATAGCTTTTGATAGCCGGGCACCATCAGCTTTCTTTACCACATTTGCTTATGCACCCATTTGTCTTCAGGGATCATATTGGGAAGGTGGGCACACAATGATATGATTTTTGTTCTTTGGTGCCTGATACCTGATCCCTTCGACACCTCGTGGTCACACCGGGCACCATCAACTCTCTTCACCACGTTTGCTTATGAACCCACTTTATATTCAGCAGTTTTGGTGGGAAGGTGGCATCATGGAATGTCAGGTTAATAGAATAAGGTGCTATTACGTTGAGGGAGTAATTGAGTAGAGGCCCAATGTCCATCTGCTACCTTAATACTAAACCTATAAATATATGTACATAGATCTATTTCCCCATCATCATATGGAAATATATTTACATATGTACATGCCTGTATTTAGATCCTATAAATGCCCTTTGCCTCCTAGTTCTTTCTCTATTTCCTTGTACTTTCCTCTTGTCTCACTATCATGTTCAGCCTTCATTTCGGTTTCAGTAATTCCTCTCAGTTAAATTGCACTTGATCAAGCCCTACCAGGTCCCCTATACATTTCTCACCATCAATTTTGGATCACTTGTTTTTCCTTTGTCCCTGGGTTTTTAAAATCTATCTATCTATCTATCTATCTATCTATCTATCTATCTATCTATTTATTTATAATCATTTTATTAGAGGCTCATACAACTCATCACAATCCATACATACATCAACTGTGTAAAGCACATTTGTACATTCATTGCCCTCATCATTCTCAAAACTTTTGCTCGCCATTTAAGGCCCTGGAATCAGCTCCTCATTTCTCCCCTTCCTCTTCCTACCCCTTCCTCATGAATCCTTGATAATCTATGAATTATTATTTTGTCATACCTTGCACTATCTAACATCTCCCTTCACCTACTTTTCTGTTGTCCATCCCCCAGGGAGGAGGTTATATATAGATATATGTAATCGGTTCCTCCTTTCCAATCCACCCTCCTGCCACCTTCCTGGTATCATCCCTCACACCACTGGTCCTGAAGGGATCATCCACCCTGGATTCTCTGTGTTTCCAATTCCTATCTGTACCAGTGTACATCCTCTGGTCTAGCCAGATTTGTTAGGTAGAATTGGGATCATGATAGTGAGCGGGGGAGAGGAAACATTTAGGAACTAGAGGAAAGTTGTATGTTTCATCATTGCTACATCACACCCTGACTGGCTCGTCTCCTCCCCATGACCCTTCTGTAAGGGGATGTCCAGTGGCCTACAAATGAGCTTTGGGTCTCCACTCCGCTCTTCCCCATCCCCCCTTCACAATGGAATGATTTTTTTTTGTTCTGATGATGCCTTATACCTGATCCATTTGACACCTCATGATCACACAATCTGGTGTGCTTCTTCCATGTGTGCTTTGTTGTTTCTGAGCTAGATGGCCGCTTGTTCACCTTCAAACCTTTAAGACCCCAGACGCTACATCTTTTAATGGCTGGGCACTCTCATATCCCTGGGTTTGTTAACACCCAGTTCTCTCCCTGTGCCCCCCTCCCATGTTCTTCCAGAACCATCAGTCCTGTCATTTTCTCCTCCAAATTGTTTATCCTGCCTATGTAATCTAGGTAGACCTGCAAAGATAAAAACATGCACACACACACACACACACACACAGAGAAATAAACAATAAAGAGGAAAGCAAAGCAACAAAAGAAAATAAAAAAACAACAAAAAGCCAAAAGAAGAAAAGCCTACAAATAGTTTGTCTGTTTGATGACCTTTAGGGGTATTTTCCGGATGAGTCTGATGGGGTGCCAGGCTCTGGCCCCAAAGTATATTTTTGGTATTCCCTCGAGACTTCATTGGTCTGCTCCGCTTGCTCTTTTGTTGCATACCCTTATTGTTCGCCTTGGTGTGGTGGGGTCAGATTGGGCACAATTCCCACACTGTATCTCTAGTTTTGTCCCCTGTAGTGCTATGAGTCAGTGTCTCATAGTGGGGCCGGCCCTATGGTCCTTTCCGAATTGGCTGCTCTGAGCCAAAATATCGTCCTCAGGGGTTTATTTTGGCCAGGATGTGCTCCACTCTCTCTTCGTCCACCTTCATTAAATGGTTAATTTTCTGGCCATAGGACCACCAGACTTTTCTTCTGAGGCACCTCTGAGTGGACTCAGACAATCAATTTTTCAGTTAATGCCCAAGTGTGTTAACAGTTGGCACTACATTCCAAAATCCATGCAAGAGATTTATATTGTTTTACTAAAGAAGCAGCAGAGAGATTATTTCCCCTACACGACAATGTCCCTGCTATTGGGGTCCTAGAGACGTTAAAAGCCATGGCAAGGATTCCATAGAAATAGTCTTTGTTGACGCCAACTGCCACATATTTCTCGGCGGAGTAGCAGGTGAGTTTCAAACTACTGATCTTCCCATTAGCAGCTGAGTGCTTAGCCCCTGTGCTAACAGGACTCCTTTCCCCAGCATGAAAATCCACAACATCAAACCTGCTGCAGTCAAGTTGAGTCCTCAACAGTAACCACTGTCATAAGCAAACAGAATCCAGACATGGAAGGTGACTTTGTCAGGCCTAGTAGAACTTCTGCCTAGGTATCCAAGGTTAGAAATCTTTACAGGAGCTGCGAGTGGGTTAGACCTGCGGACCATATGATTATCATCCCAATTTATACCCAGCTATGCAACCAGAAGTCCATTGCTCCAACATTCCGCTGAGATCCACAGTTACCAAGTCAATTCTGACTCACAGGAACTCTGCATAGGGTTTAGAGGATGTAATCTCTATGAGAGTAGAGAGCATTCACTTCCTGCTGAAGAGGGACTGGTGGGATTGAGCTCACCTTGAGGTTGGCAGCCCCATGCTTACATCATAGTGTCACCAAGGATCCCTTTCCGCAAATTAGAAGCTGGCAATTACTAGTCAAGCTTCAAACACAGATTTTCCTATTTCAAACTTCTCACTTTTTCTACTCTACTATCACTTCCCTCAAAAGTGTGACCACAGATGCAATATGGTTCAATTGGATATCATTACACCGTATCCAGCACATCTTCATCCCAAGCAAGGGGTCAGCACACATGGAGGGGCAGATGTTCTCCAGTACATGGAAACCTTTCTTTGTCCATGTGTGAATCAATCCGCTTCTTATATTTGCAGAACCATGCTAGGTTTGAAGAAAACTAACTAAAGAAAAACAAGACAATGATTCTGTCTTCAAAAACTAATGATTTTTTTCCAAGAGAAAGCAATAAAAACAGAAACACAAACCCATTATTACCATTGCGTCAATTCCAACTCATAGCAACCCGTAACAAAAGAGCAGAGCACTTCTTCAATAGGGTTTTCTCAACTACATGCATACAGATTTTCAGGCCTTCTGTGCTGCTGACTTCTGGATACCTCTAGGTTAGCACCAAACCAAAGTCGAACTCACTCATATTGACTTGATTCTGAGTCAAGTGACCCTAGAAGACACTTGTGGATTTTGGAAATGGAATATGTTCACAGGAGTAGAAAGTCTCATCTTTGTCCTATGGCAGCGGGTGGTTTCAAACTGCTGACCCTGCAGTTATCAGCCCAACTGATAATTTGGGTTAGCAGTCCCGTGTAAATAGTTTGCCCCATTTTGTAGCCTTTGGCCATAGAAGGAAGAAATAAGTATGAAGAATAATAGAAGTGAGCATTAAATCGTACGATGCTAGAAGATGTTAGAAGAAAGAAATCAGTAGAGTTTGATATCTGGGCATAGCAAGAGAGTTGGCACAAAATTGGAAGGCTGTGGACCGATTGGGCGTGGGGCTGAATCTACATGCGTGCCAGAGGTTCAACTTATTCCCGGGCACTGGGCGGGTTTTGGGCGGTATCATGCAAATGCTAATACCACATCATAGTACAGGAGATTTTAATAGCCTATAGTACATGTTGGGATGTGAAAGGTGCACAGGAAAGAACTTACAGAAAACTTTCAGAAAGAGGAAAACTATTCATCCTGATTCTGTAGGACAGATTCAGTAGATTCATTATGATGCCACATTTTATTATTTGTTTTTCAGTAGAATCCTGCCGGCAGTAGCTCAAACTTTGGTAGTTTCCCTGTGTTTTTCAGCAGGTGCTGTCTTGCCAATTTGTGTGTAAGCTGAAACCCAGAGGTGGGTATACCTGGTCTTCTGACATCTGTGAAGTACTGGACATTGGCAGTAATGAAGGGATGTGGCTAGCTTGTATGCCATCCCATTTGGATGTTCTGATCTTAGAGTAGATCATTTAATGTGCAATATATTCCAGAAAAGTGGTCTCCACGTGCTGCTGAACCTTGCCAAATCGTCCTGCCTGTCTTTTGACAGATGCAATCAAGTCTCTCCCACCCCTTCTTTTCCAGGAGAGCCAACCTGATTTCTCTGGTCGTTAGTCCCCTTTTCTATACAGTGTCAGAATCTTCCATCTTCTGCTTTTTCTCCCTTGGGAGAATTTCATTGAAATACAGCTCCAGCTCATCCTCCTGAGAGGAAAAAGATCTACAAGAACTGTTGTCAGCAGTGCTGTGCTGCTGCTTCTGGATCAGTCTTCCCTGGCCATCCTGAGAGCCCCACACCCAGGCTATGGGACGTAAACGTGGTGGCATTGTGGGTTCCATGTGGCTGTCTATTCTGTTTAACTCCTTTATCTGCAAAGTTGAATTTGCACAAGACTTTCAAAATCAGTCACAGCTTTAAAAACTTACAGACTGGGTGGGGGTGGGGGGTGGAGATGGGGTGAGAGAGATAGGTAGGGGGCACAGGGGAGCACAATATTCAGATCCACACAGGCACCTAAACTATTTTAAGGTGTTAAATTTGCTTATCGCGTGTCTTTTTCTTCAAGGTAATGATTTTATATATGGTTGAACTTTTGAAATGAGGCCAAATGAAATGCAAAATAATGAGAAATTTCCTGCCCACTTCTTATTTGAAGAGCCCTTACTGCACACTGCTTTTACCCGGGACGAGGTCATTGCCGTGCAGGGGCCATATCGTTCACATGGTTTCGATTAAATTACAGCAGGGCAGGTCTCTTTTCTCTTTCTTCTTTCTCGCAGGAATAGAAACGCACTACGATTTTCCTTTGGCTGGCATTTGCTCCTTTGATTTTCCCTCCATATTCAGGAGATGGTGTATGCTCCAAACACATAACATTATCAACTTTAAGGGCTGCAATTGATTGAATATTTTGACAAATATACCTCTCTAATTCCTGAAGCCATATGGACGTGCAGGATGCCATATGGAATAGAGTACGCTGCCTCATGAAATGATCCAAAAGCATTTTTTTTTATTAGCGGTTATTTCCTTGAACTGAGAAACTGATTAGATGTTGAATATTCCATCACTGGGGAGAGCAATGTAGCCAACTCTGCGTTCTTAGCGGCTTCTTTGCAGTGCAAGTCTGTTGCTACAGCACAAGTCCTCGACAGGGGCCACGGCTTTTTTAAAAAGTGAGGCAAATGTTACTTCTGTATTCTTCATCTTCTAGGAATCCTTCTGCAGAAAGCAACAGAAACCCCCAAGTTAGCTCAGCAATCAGGAAAAATAATATTATCCTCTACAAAAGAAGCCTCAATGTATTGCATTTAAAGGGGTATTTAAGTTAAAGGCAGAACAGTGTCCTGGAAGACTGACCTTCTTCTCCTCTGTCCCTCAGTTCTTTCTGCCATCAGCTCAACTAGCTGCCCTTATGGTTGCCGGATGGAGGTGTCAACCCGAAGGTGACATCTATGCATTCGTAGCCAGTTGACACACACCTTTCATAAAAAGAAAACCTAACTTAGAATGAACTCAACAGAGGCACTCTCACAACTCGTTCTAATTTGTGTCATATGCCCTTTCCCTAACTAAGTACACGTGGGGTTTCCGTGGCCGGCCTAGGGAATCCATGGCTGGGAAGAAAGGGAGACACCCTGAATCTAGTTGGTCCTCTGCTGGAAAGGAAGAGAGCGGCATGGTGTAGATGGCCAAGAGATCAACCCAAACTGTGGGCTGCACTGGTACTTCTTTCTCTCTAGAAAATCAACTAGGCCAGACCACCTCCACAACATATGCTTTGTCAATTATTTTCCATGGAGCGGATAAATGGAGTTAACCTCAAAGTCTATCGACAAATGCTTAATTGAATTCTGAGGCAGCCACATCTTGGTATTCATTGAAACTGATCTTTGCCATATCACAATGTCTACTTCACACAAAAAAATGTCTTCCTGAACATAAAGGAAACGGATGGGTCTTTCCTCGTTATTTCTTTTTTTTTTTTAATTTAATACATCTTTTTATTGGGGCTCATACAACCCATCAAAATCCATAAATAACTGTAGAAGTTTAAATAACTGATCTCTAAATTGCAGTTATTTTTCTCATAAACTGTGATGCTACTTGAACATTTTCTAGTGAGGATGACTAAAGATAAAACAGTAGAATGAAGGCCCTCCTGAGGCAGTAAGAACGGGGTCTTCCTTTGGTGGAGCAGGAGTAAGACCATCCATGTGGCTCGATCCCCTTGAGCAGAGTCCTGAAGGCTTTGTTGTTGTTGTTGCTGATATTGTTATATATTTGTTTTTGTTTTCTTAGCATTTATATAATAGTTTGGACTACATTATCTTGCTCAGCGAGATGCTGGTGACTCGGTGGTAGCATTCTCACCTGCCTGTGGAAGACTCAAGTTCCTAGCCAATACACATCACATTTAGGAACTAACTGTCCTTAGTGAATTGAATGTTGGCAGGTTTTTACAAGTGGCAGTGGTATTTGCAGCCCAAGCAAGAAGAGAGAGGAAGATCTGGCTATCTACTTCTGAAAGTCAGGTGATAAAAGCCCTGCAGTACAAAACAAGGCAGCCTATGATTGATTTTATTGGGGTCGCCATGATTCAGGGATGGGACAGCTAGCAACAACAATATCTTTCTTAGAGGCAATGAAGAGTCTGGCACTTGGCATCCCCAATATATGTGAAAACCCATTTTCTGCCTCACTGTGTGAATGAAAAACAAGGACATTGTTGTGGGTCCAAGGTTCTTACCACAAAGTGGAGGTTGGAGGGAATGCTCCTGATTGACTTCTAAACTCACCCTCAGGTCTACGATGTTCACGAGGTGCCCGAAAAAGACAAATAAACATTGCTCAGCCAAGCCTCAACTTCATATCCACTGATGTTTATGTATAGATCATTGTGTCTATATAAATATAGGAATAGAAAAGAAAATATTGGAAAATGACACCTGATAATCAATAGATCTCATTTCAGACGCTATTTCTTAAATTGTTTTTTTTCTCAAGTATCAAAAAGTTGCTTGTTTTTTAATATACAGAATCAGACTTTCGTTTGGCAACAAAGCATTCTTTGACAAGAAGTCTGGACTTCGAAGGTAAACATACACAAAACTGGAAGGCATTAGAGTTTAAGTGTCATTTTATTTTTGGCTTTCCTTGTCTAAGACTTCAATAGCTAAAGTATAAAATAATAAGGAGAATATTTGGTGTCAGAGTATATATATGAAAAAGAAGAGGAGAGTGCTTACTTCCTTTTTTATATGTCATCTGCTCTCATTTTTTGTTCACAATTCATTTTGATTCAGCTTCATTTCATGTATTGAAATTCTTTTATCCCATTAACACCCTTTCTTTCAGAAATCTGTAAATGAACATAATTAAGAAACATTTTTTGAACACTAGCTTCTGAAATATTCATTATTAACCTGCTGGCTACACTTTCCATTTTTTATATTTATATAATTAATTAAGTCTCTCTCTCTCTCTAATAAATACATTTTCAAATAATTTATTAATACTATTCAGGTTTCAACTTGTCTCTTTATTCTTTCTGCATCAAAAAGACTACTTTTTGTTAATCAGACTATCTCTCACCTTTTAATTTTCCAGTAGAGTTCGAACACTTCAAAATAGTAAGAGTTGGTCCATTTATCCAGTGTTTTAGAAAGGGGAATGACAATAGTTTTAGAAGAAGTTGAGCAGAGGAGTCGTACTAAATTTGGTTGAAGAAACATAAGCGACATGGTCCAGATGTTAGTTCCAGGGCACTGATGGGGGCAGATTAGTGCCAGATCTGAATAATTTAAGGATGTGCATCTTAAATGACATTTGAATGCCAATTTTATTTGATGAGACCCATCATGAGGTTTTCACAGATAATTTAGTATAAACAGATTTTGTATCATGTCCAAGTTCTCATTTTCAATATTAGAAGGGAAAAAAAGATTCAAGGCTAATAATGAAGGGCCACATCTGGCTAAAAGGATAAGTGAACCGACGTCATTCAATGAGCTGCGACAATTTAGTATCAGAATTTAGTCTCAGGATAGTCAGCACCGCTAAAGCATCTCAAACTGCCTAGTGTGATCAAGAAACACCCAAACTATATTTGATTTCTTTTAAAATATATTGAGCCAAGATATATAAAAAGACATCATTGTTTTTTACAACAAATCATTTGTCTTTGGCAATTACATTCACCTAGAAGCAACTTTCAGAAGAGAGAAGGGGATGGGACACTTGGCAGCACTTCTCCAAATGTTCCCTGACCTGGGGTTTTCCTGAAATGACTAAATTACTATAGAAAATCCATTCCATGCTTGTTTATCCTGCGAAATGAGTAAAATAAATAAATAAATAAGTACATAGAAATTGGGAATGGTCATGGTGATGTCAAAACCTGCAATTGATTTTCCTAAACAGGAGTTTCCATACACATAAAATTAGGTGAAATTTTACACTGATTTTCTGATTGTAAGGAATTATGCTGCTGGAACTGAGTCTCAGAGCAGTGTCAGCAAGCGATCCAAAGGCGCCCACTGGAAGTTAGCTCATGCTTGTGTTTAAAATGTTAACCAAAGGCGGATGTCCACACTGAGAAAGCTTGCTTGACATTGGGTTTCTGCTGTGCCTCCAGAATACTTTTAATTTTTTAAAAAATCTGTATATCTCTAAAAAATCATGGGCTGAGCTTGCACTCTCTTCCCTAATAGACTCATTGAAGAGCAATTACAGGGCACACGCCATGTATCTGACACATTCTAGTCAAAGACAAGTGAACAAAGAAATAGAGAATATTGAAAATGCTGAAAAAGAAAATAGATTGATAGAATGTAAAAAATATATATGCCTTTTAGCTTTGGTAGTTGATCAGCTGCAATTGTGTGGTGACCTTTGGAGAAGGTGACAGAAGAGATGACATTTGGACCGAGACTTGAATGACAAAATTGAAAAAGCTATTGGAATATTCGGACAAAGGGTTTCCAAGAGAAGTATACAGCTGGTGCGAAGGTCCTAAGACTGGGGGAGTCAATGCATTCAAGGGATAGCCAGAAGGCCAGGGTGCTGCAAAGGCTGCACTGGGAAGGAAGTATGGGAGGAGACAAAAGACACTCAAAATCCAGGTCAGGGGAACTTGTAAGCTCTTCTCTATATATATCTATAGCTATCTATGTAGATAGATATAGATATAAATACATAGATAGGTAGAGAGAGAGAGAGGTCTAATTTTAAGAGTAATGATGAACTACCACAAATATGAGGTAGGAGAATGCCTGACCTAAGTTGAATATTTAAAAATTATTCTGATATTTGTGGGAAAATTAATGATCCAGAGAAGATGTAAAGGGGGTCGGTCTAAAGTCTATTTTCCATGACTGAATCAAGAAACAGTGGTGGCTTGGACTTGGGTGGGAGAAAAGAGGTTAAAGCAAATAAAGAGTCTGGCCCTAACCTCAAGGTTTTGTATTTTATTTTTTAAACTTGTGATTAGTTCCATGTGGTTAAATGGGAGAGGCAGAGCACTGGGCTTCTGTGTGACTACAATGGGCTGGCGCAGTTTGTTGTGAGGAGGAAAGCGGAAAGGAACCTGGTAGAGAAGAAGTATGAGCTGTCCTTTGTGCAGAGGAGCTTGGAAGGGCAAACGACATCTGCGTACATACATCATGGAGATTGTTAAATATGTGACGCTGAGGAGTTAGAAATTAATTTGGGACTGTAATTTTACAATGGGACACTATCAGCAAGTTTTGTCGAGTTGTTTGTTGTGTTTTTGGTTTGTATGTTTTCACAAGGAAAAGGAAGTGAGGTCGTATTTAGAAGCAGAAAATAGGGATGCAGATGGAACTTTGTTTTCATTGTTTGAAAGCCAGCTTTGTGGTAGGTCCATTTGTATTCTGTATGCTGATAGGGCATATTAACAGAGCATTCAATTGAAAGTTTCTTCTCACCTCTCCTAACGGAAGAAAATAAAACGAAGCGACCCAGAGGTAAAAGGTACTGAAGGGATTACCAAGAGCGATGCTGCCATTTTCTCATTTAAACATCTCCAGCTGCAACTGCGAGGTCTTCCAGAGATGTTGGGGAGGGAATGCTTAGACTTTGGAGATTGGGGATATTTGAGTGAGGGAGGGGATGTTGAGGTGAAGCCCATGGCAGCTGAGAACCACACATAAGATGTGTGATTAGTCCTATGAAAGTTTAGTCAACAAAGTAAGATATTTGGAGTTGAGTCCATTTAATCATCCAACAAAAATGTATTTAGAACGTTTAGTATGTACAACTCAGTCCAGCTAAATACTGAGGATAACATGAGAAATATTGTAGGCATTTAGAAACGCCTAGAGCGTTATTTTGGATTAAAATTGATAAAAGCATATATGTCTTAAAGCTGCTATTAGAAATATGTATTTGCCTTACATTTTTCCTTCTAGGAATGACTATCATTGATATTCAACCTGTACAGTTGGGATACAGGAAAATTTTTGGTTCATAATATTAATAATGGGCTTCAAAATAAATTTTAAGATGGATATATATGCTATCTGGGCCATGAGTTCTCTTCACAATAAAGTGTTTCGTGTACATGGTATGAAAGAGCCATTGTAGGCATCTCTGCGCCTCGATTCATGCACAGTCGTGTAGTTTGTCCCCTCTAGGTTTCCTATAGGGAAGAGGGAAGGCCATGGTTATTCCTCTACATCCAGGGAGGCCCGTGGAACACCCGGTAGGGCCCCATGTGAGCAGGGATGAGGCTGCATCCTGCTGGTGGCAGAGAGATGAGGAGCTGAAAACGCAAGGAGAGCGTCTCTGGAGATTGCCATGCTGGCGGGGACTGTAACTGTAAGTAACTTTGAATGTAATTTTGGTGACAATCAGGGAATTAGGGGAATTTTATTTCACTCTAGGACTCTTGGCCTTTTCTATTTATCTTTTACAGATTCTCCAGGATGATGACCATAGGAAGCTCTTTGCTGAAAAATTTTAATAAACCAAGTTGCCCAAGTGCTTAGTTGTTATTACCTAGGTGAGTATGATTATAAAAATTCATCAGAAACCCCATGTTACTGAAGCCAAGAAAATTATCTATTAGGAAGCATAGGACAAAACTATGGAGAAATATTCAAAAGTAATAGGACACAGGCTTTCCTTTAATAGCTCTGATCGATAACTTTGGAACTGGAGGTTTTTGTTTTTAACTCAAACCCACAATATTTCCCATAGTCTCTCTATGTGCTTCTGTGTAAACAAGGAGAGAAACATTTCCAGTTAGGACCTCAAAGCTGCAGTTAATGTAGTTCTGAGAGGGAGCTGGTGAATTAAGTGGTACCACAGCATTTTCCGGAATTACGCAGATGTGTGTGTCGCAAACCAAGGGTGAGCTTCAAGCTATCGAAATACTACTCTGACTCCACATTTTCAGTAAACAAATGCTTTGCGGTTTGCTAAACAACTGTGAGTTAAAGCCGTGAGCATTCGGGAAGAGAACACAAAGTAGTGAAAAACCAGAAATAATTGCCAGTGTATATTCAAAATGTTTGATAGAAAGATGTGAAACTATGGAGGAAAAAGACAAAGATCCTGGATATTCTCTGTTTTATGAACGTTTTAGTGGAGAAGGATTAAAGACTTAATGCCATAGTCATACTATGTTACTTCTGTATAGCATTTGAGATGATTAGTTCTTTAAATAAAAAGTATTTCTTTATCTGGTAGTGAAGTTTTCATCTTAATTATGGTTATTAAGAAAATATATTCATTCCATAGGGAATTTACTAGATACATAAACATTAGAAATTTACAAATATGTTATTATTATCCTTTGTTAAATATAAGTTAATATATGTGAATATACTAAATTATTATCATTTAATACTACATTAAGTTAGTGTTTTTAAAGTTTACATCCCCTTCTTTTAATATTTACCTAATTAAAAGTTTTGACTAATCTTACACTTTGTATTAGTTGATGATTACAATAATAAAATACGTGACTTAAGAAAGCACTAAATTAAATGATAAGTTTAGTATGCATAAGGAAATACTAAAAATATTCTAGTTAAAGTCTAGCGCACAAGAAAATACTAGACTTATAAAACAGAGACATAGTCCATGTAAAATGTTATTTTGAGCTGCCTAGTAGTCAAGGTAAATGATGCTACATAAATAGTTAGATTTTTTAGGAGATACTGTAAAATTCACATCACTTCAGAATTTCACACATCCGTACTTAATCATAAGCTTCTGAGCAATAAGATAAGGAGAGGTTTACAAGATAAATGTATTTGTTATACAATGGTCTACTTTTTCATCTACACACTATTCTTTGGTTATGATCTCAAGGAAGAGAGAGCCACTCAAGTTTGCTGAAAGGTAATCTCACCAATCCCTGAAGGTCTAAGATACGCATTGCTGAACTAAGAACCCCAAAGCCAATGCTGTCAAGTGGATTCTGACTTGTAGCAACCATAAGAGACAGAGTAAATCTTTCCCCAAGGTCTGCTAAGGCCTCTGTATCTTTACAGAAACAAACTGTGACCCAAGTTAAAACTGCTACCCTGTCTATTACTATTCACTCTCTGCTAGCCGGCTGATTCAACTCATAGTGATTTGACAGGCGAGAGCACGGCTGTCCCACACTTTAACTCTATGGAAGCAGATAGCCTGGTGGTCAGGACTCTCGGAGCGGGGCTCCGCAGCTCAGTGAGTGACCCTCTGCATGACCAGGGTTCCTGTTTTGTTACTAGAAACCCAAAACCAAATTCACTGTCTTCCAGTCAATTCCAACTCATGGTGACCCTCTAAGTCAAGGTGGGTCCGCCCCTGTGTCATTCTGTAGGAGGACCTTGGGGGTAACAGTCTGACGCATAACCACTATCCAAGCAGGATTCCTCACAAATTATTATTCACAGATGTGAAATAAGGGACAGACTGCCAACTTTTTTGGTACCCAAACGTCTCATCATTAATATGAGTGGTAAACTCAGCACCTAGCCTCTCAAATTGTGGCATAATTATAAGAATGCACTACGCTATGTTATGCATATTATCAAGTAGACACAAAACAGAAAGTAAAACCAGTTGGAATGTATGTGTATGTAAATTTTTGGTAATGTTTCACTTTGATAATGAATTTATGTGCCTGTTCATTAGGTCATACGAAAATAGAATATTAGTAAGATGAAAGAGAACTTTTCATGAGTCAAATTTGGTGGAGAGTCACGAATTAAAAACTAAATGAATACAGTGGTGGCATAGTAGGAAACATATTGAACTGTTAACCTCAAGGTCAGGAGTTCGAAACCACCAGCCACTGTGAGAGAAAGATGAGGTTTTCTACTCCTATAAGCAGTTACAATTGCAGAAACTCACAAAGGTCAGTTCTGTTCTAACCCACAGGATCACCATGAGTTGGACTCGATTCAACAGCAGTGAGTTTTCTGAGTATCCACTAAATAACAATTTTTTAAAACTTGGGGGAAAATGAACAATGTTTTAAAATGTCTTTGTAGCTGTAACCATAAAAATTTAAAAAGACAAATTAAGGCAACAGATACCACCTCATACTGACATTCTTAGAAAAATTAAAGAATATTAAACACACACACACACACACACACACACACTAAAACACCCTAGAAAATTACAAATGCTGGAGAGGATGCGAAGAGATCAGAACCCTCAGATATGGCCCGTGGGTTAACAGAATAGTGCAGCTACTATGGACAGCATCGTGGCACTTCCTAAAGCAAATGCAGGTGCAAACACTTTCTGGTCCTGCTTGCTCTCAACCCCTCAGACCGGAACACTGGTAGCAGTGGTCATAAAAGGAGGCAAAGTAAAATGTGAACTTAAATTCTTTTGTGACAGACACACACCTAGTTTGAAATAAAATGAAAACATATATAGTTTTAATAAACATATTTACTGATATTTCTATATAAAAGTATTTTTTGTTCCTTACAGAGGTGTAAGAAAACTAAAAGATAATGGTCTGAGTCCCAATCCAATCTTCCTGGCTTACTCTTATCAACCTGAAAAGAGGAAATTTCAGGTCAAGTAATTAAGGGCGATTTAGAATATGTGCATTCTTTTACAGTTGATCATATCTACACATTTAGACTTCCTATTTTGCTGCATACTCTGTGGGAAGTTTTTCTACTTCTGCTGAATTAACTTAATAATGTCAGTGCTTGAAATAGATGAGCATATGGAAATATGTCAATGGTTTTCAAAATGTCACCCTTTCTTTGTAGGGAATAGCATTTTGTTTTGTTTTAAAAAAAGAAATATTAATGGATTTGTTGTTAAATATGATCTCTATGACCACTAAGATTCTCTGTGTTATCGCACACTTACAAACCACCGGATCTTTAAACGCGCCCATCGGCCTTTCCCAAGTGAGCAGAAATATGTTGGACCACCACATTGGCATTGGGGCAGTTATTTTTTTTCTACAGGAAAATATATAAAATCTAGCAGAAGAAACTCATTCCATTAGAAGTTTATCTTCTTAGCAAAGAAATAAAACGGAGATGTATCGAAGATCATCACACCTTTTGGTCTGAAAAGGGAACTAATAGGAAGAACTAATTTGAAACTCACAGTGGAGAGTTTTGGGTGCATCCCACTGAATTCTGGTGTTTGGAGAGAAGATTAGTGAGAGAGGATTGCACGTTTCTCACTGTGCAAACACTTGCAGAAACAGAAACCTAAAAGCCCTAGATCAAAAACAAACCTCCACCAAACTAGCCCCTAAAAAGAATTAAGAACATCAAAGGCAATGTGATGAGAGAACCATGTATCAAAACATTTTAAAAAATCAAATCCTCCATACTTACTGAGGATCTGTTATCATAAAATAAGTCGTACACACTACTGTTTGTTACACACAGTTTGGAGTCACTTTGCCCTTCGATTGATATTTCCATATCTGTGAGCTAAACCACAAGAAAAAATGAAAAGCATCCTACCATGCATTCACCTGCTAATGACAAGTAGAGCAAAAAAATCAAACCACAAATATCATATAGGCTTATTTTCCAGGTAATTTTTTCTACTATAACTTTTGCCCCTTTTGATTATCTTTAAGCAATAGGTGCTATGATGAATCCCATTCTTCAAAATTCCAAGATGGTTGTAGTTTGACTGTGTCCCCCAAAGCATATGGTGGAGTCCTGAGTCTGATACCTGTTGAAATACTCCCGTTCACCATTTGCACACAGAGTTTGCTTTCTTGTTTAATAATGCTCTATCCCTGTGGGATGAGTCTTCAGCGGGGTTATTTCTGAATGATCTATAGAGAATCATATACCTAGAAATAAATAAACATAAATGGAGGAAAAATAGATGCCAGAGCCATTTGGAGATTGCCAAAGGACACAGGAACAGAAGCTGAGAGAAACAAGATTTCCTCAGAGAAGACAGATAGAAACCCTTTGTAGTGCTGGTGCCCTGAATCCAAACTTTTAACCCTACAACCTGTGGTTTTGGTCACTAGTCACGGATCTGTGTCCTTTTGTCAAAGCAGAATTAAGAAATCAAAACACAAAAGGCCGTAATTTTGCCAAGTGGGGGTCTAGTATGTTCCTGGAATGGTGGGTTATGAGTTGGGCTGCAAACGTAAGGTCAGCAGTTCAAACCCAACCGCTGTACTTTAGAAGGAAGAGCAGGCTATCTGCTCCGGTCTAGGTTTACAGCCTCTGAAACCTATGGAGATAAGTAGAGTTGGAATCGACTCTAAGGCAGTGGCTTCACTTGGTCTTGGGTGAAAGAGTGGTGTGGAGAGTCTAGTTTCAGGTCCATAAAACCAGTTCATACATGTTGTCAAGTCACAATATTAATCTTTTTCTCCAGGGTTGGATGCTGCAAATTATATCTTAAAGATATAAATCAAAGTACGGCGTGTAGAGGATGTTCTGTGCCTGGGTCCATAATGAGACGAGAGAAGAGACAGCAACAAAAGGCAGACTCCAGGAAGCAGAGCCGAGGCATCTGGGATGGACAGAACATCACCAACCATTGCCCAAGGAGACACTTTCTACCACATACTGGACACATGTCTGCACACTTTTATTCAACGTTTCAAAGACAGGATGATGCCAGCAGGTACATATGCTTGGGGAACATCTGCATATCCGGGCTGTAAAACGGCGAAGGGCAGCAAGTTCAGAAGGGTGTGACACTGGCCCTCTGTCCCTTTCAGAATCATTCTGATGATTACAGTTCTCTTTTCTTTGAAAAACCAACCACTTTCAAATAATCCATTACATTGCAATTAGCACAGAGAGTCTCATCGCAAATCTCCCGCTAACACTTCTTTTTTAAGTACAGAAGCAAAAAATACAGGAAAATAATATCATGCCACGTACTCATTTTACTGGAAGAGCAAAATTATAATCTCATTGGCTGAGTTCATTTTTGGACAATGGGGCACCATCGGGTTTCATTGCTGTATGGCATGATTTTCTAGAATATATATAGCTGACGGCAACAAGAAACTCAAGGAGAGAAGCCTGATACGTGGGACTGGATTTCACGCCACCCAAGAAGCCCAGTGGAAGGAAGGAGCGGAGCCAAGCCAGGTTTTTCTGTTTCATGACCCAGCCAGGGGCCGAAAGCAAAGGGTGCCTTCATGTCTAAATTCACATCCAAAAGGTGTCATGCTTTGTGTGAGATCAGCTGAAGCCTCTTATTCAAAAAGAATAGAACGACTGAAAGCACCTTTTAAATAGCTATATTTTTAACTCATGAAACAAAAGTTAGGACCACACATGTTCTATAGAATGATATGAAGAATGTAGCTTAAGACTCTGGATTGTTTTCTTTTAAAGGTAAGTTATGCATCTCTTAGAAAAACGCATTTCAATCGGAAGTTTTGAATTAGGCAAACTTCTTCTACGAAGAAAATAAAATGGTTATAACTGTACACTATTTCATATTTCTAGTAAAACACTGGTTTTCTTCGATGTCGTGAATGCTGCACCATCATTTTAAAAGGAACTGTCGCAATGTTTTCAGAAACAAAACCCTAGTTGGCAATGGCAAGGTGTAAATGTACTCATTTATATATAATGAAATGGTAAACTCCTAAAAGGCAAATATAATTAAATGGAGGAGAGAGCCCTCCACCCCAACTGTTGGATCACATCTATTTGTTATGTACTTTAAGAAGACACAATTGCTTACTTAAAGTTTTAAACATTTGATTGATATTTTATTATCCATATGTACAATGAAAATAATAACATCAGAAGGTAGACATTAGGGAAATGGGACAGTATTTCAAATAGCCTGGATGTTGAAAAATGCTATTTACAACTTAATCATTTCGATTCTGTGACATTAATAATTTATCAGGAGCTGTAGCCTGGGGGATAGTTCAATCTGTGTAATTTATCTTGTGGAATCACCAGATAATGGTGATGCTGATGGTCAGTTAACCTAATATGTCCTGAGTGACTCAGCTTGTTAGAAGGTAATTTAGTAACTTCGCAGCAGTCGGCTCCTTTAGACATTCTATCACTCGCCATCCTCTGCATACACGTCGTGAGTCACGCAAGGCGCTCGGAGGACTTAGATTAAATACTACATTGTACAGAGGAAGCTCGTGCATAACTAGTCAGCCAGATGTTTCTGGGAGCGCCATGCCACGAATACACCATTACAGGGCTCTATTAGGGCAATATGCTTTTATTTTCCAATTATATGAAAACATCTCACTCTTTCAAGACCAAAGCTCACTTGTTTTTAAAACTTGAGAGGCCTGGACTTCATAGAATGTCGTGTGGTATTTATTCTGGGCATCCATCTGAAAGTGTCTCTTGTGACTTACAAAGGGCATACATATCAGGGCCAGAATGTTCTTATAATAAGAAATAAAAAGAGAGAGAAATGGTTTACAAATTTCTGTAGCGGCTTTTGAGGCATAGCTGGGCATGGATATCAGAAAAAGAGAGAGGACAGAAGGGTAACAACAGAAACCCAAACAGCACCAAACCAGCCCCACCAAGCCAGCTGCCGCAGAGTGGATCCTGATGCATACTGACCCGAGAGCAGAACTTTAAAACATATACATACAGCTACGTGTGCATATATAATTTTAAATCTAAGATATTCAATTTCTATACTGATTAGTTCATCGTTTAAGCAGTTTGACTACTGAAGGAAAACAGACCCAGCCTGGAAACATGTGACTGTCATTCTACAGCACAAGAAGTCTTTTTGCATGAATCAGTATCAGAAAGGACCTCTTTGCTGGACTAGTAATTGCTCTTCGAAGCTGACATCAGAAATCAGAGCGTGTGCTTGCCTGTACTGCATGCCGTTTGTAAATAGCAGGGCATCGCACCATGTAGTGGGCTGTGTGGGTAAGGTTTCCCACCACACGGAAGAAAGCATTACTGGAGCTTCAGACAGGAATTGACAGACTGCAGCCAACGCTCAGTTCCTTTTCTCCCATCACGTATTCAACTTGAATGATCATGCAGCCTTCTCACGCCATTCATTGTAAAAGAGATTGTGTGCTGGGTTGGTTTCTCTGGCTGGGAGCTTAAAATCACTGGGAAGTTCCTGAATGGACGTTTCCCCCTCGATCCTGGAACCAATTCATTCATACGTGCCTGTGTTTTAATTTCAGAACACCGGTACGTTTTGTTCTGACCAACAAGAGTGTCGCCGAAGCCCTAAGTCACTCCGAACCCAGGAAACTGGCCAGGCCCTCGAGGGCGGAGATCGTTTCTTCCCCCTCCACGGCCCTGCCTTGCGGTTGCAGGGAAGACCCGGTCACTGAGATGGTTAGAATTGGTGCCTGCAAAAATGGTCCTCTTGGCCGAATTGCTCAGGATTTGGAGCCTGGTGGTTTACACGCTGTTGCCGTCGCAGTAAAATGTCGAACGCATTGCAGTGTGTTTATAACCGGGACTCTTTTTGTGGTTTAAAAAATCCTTTGGATTCATCCTACGCACGAGTTTCAAAGAAAAGCCTCGTGCCATTTCTTGATTTCTGGGAGGGGGAAAGGCAAAGACGAAGCAGAAAAACATAGGAGGATAAGCAGTTATACAGGAGACAGGCTATGGATAAACAGGGAAGAAATATGTGAAACACAAACAAAAATGACAAAAATCGATTCCATGAAGAATGAATTGAACCGCGCAGAAGAGCAAGCTGTTCTCCACGCGCAAGCACTTGCTTGCCAGTGAACTTTGCGAGAATCCCCAGAGAGAGCATGGAGAGATGACTGCCCACCAGCAACCAGACCCAGGAAAACGCCTCCCCCCAGCCCGCCCCCCTTCTAAGAATGAAAGAAATGATATGTTTAACACGCACCGGCCGGCTGCGTGGTGCCAAATGCATTCGAAAGCTTGTCTCTCAAATCAGAACCATGCTTGCTGTGACTCTGGGACTCAAACAAAGCTGTTTGAAGATAATTAGGCTCTAATCAATCTGCAGTCTCCATGTAGGTGCTTGCAAAAGGGAACTCAATCCGAGAACTTTCCCTAATGTCTGGGGTCCCGGAGGATCGGTGTCCAGAGACTGCAACTTAAAGGCTTCGCACATGGAACGAAGGGCCTGGCTTAGTGAGGTGCTGGTGCCTTTTGCTTTGCTTTGTTTTAAGGAGAATTGAGTCCTCGCTTTGCTTCGCTTCTGGTTTCCCCTCCACGCCGCGGACAGGAAGGGAGCTCATCTCTCGGTTTTAACTGAGCTTCTGTTGTGGACACGTTGCATCGAAACATTCGAATCTTATTTATCATCAACAAGGTTATGAGTTTCCTTTCTCTGTTTCCTCCTTTATTTTTACCATATTTGGCGACAGAGGATTGGCAAGCCGTTTCCTCTTTAGCATACTTCACTGCTCAAGGACTTGATTAGCACATTTTTGCCAATAAAAAAGACGGGAAGTAGTTTTTAATAATCAGTATTTTTTGCTCCATCAGCATGTGATTCTGAAGCCTGAGATATTTTTTCTTTTAAAAACAAATAATAAAGCTGAGATTCATAGCACAGGATGCCACGTATGAACATTGGGGCAAAGATAGCTTTTAGAATAATGTTTTGAAAAGTAGCCCCTGTAAATATAAGGTGGTATGGCACCATACGGAGACCGGCTTTCTGACATATGGCTTGAATTAACAAGTTTAAAACTGTTAGGATCAGTTTTTCTTTCACTGAAGGCAAAACCACAAAGATTCCGCAGTGAAATCAGCCCCAGTCACTGATACAAAGGCTCACCAAACGCAGGGCCTCCTGGGCTACGTCCACCCGCGCCCCCCTTGTTGGCAGTAAGTGGGAGTTATCAATAGTAAGGCAAGTTGTAACATGACGAGGAGTCACAAGCCTGCCAAAGCTTAAAATTTCACGTCACAAAGTGCTCCAACAGGCCTGCGCCACATACTCACAAGCGAGCAAAGGACATTGCCTCTTTGAAAGTGGCTTTTGAATTAGGATGATTGCATTCTCAAAATAAATTGTTGTTCCTGAGTCCTTCTAAAAGATATTTGAAGAGACAAATTTGAGTGACAGATGGAAATGGCTCAGGGCACAGCGTCCTCTGATCTCTTTTAATTGAACCTTTGTAGGGGGAATTGAACAGGAAAAGTTCAAAGATACAGAGTCCATATTGCACAAATATTGTTTTATTTAATCAAAACTGTCTTTGAAGTATAGCACTAGTAGACCACCTATAGCCTTGATATTTAAAGTCGAGTAAATGTCTGGGTGATGCTGAAGAGGACAGTATGCAACTACAATAACTTGATGGACTGAAGTGAGGGAAATCACGCTAGGAATAATAGGAGTTTCCTTGGCCGTGTTTCTTTTACTGCCCTTTCATTGCTTCAGTGGGTTGTGCCATGCAACGTTATAAAGGAAAACATGACTCTGTCCGGGTGTCCAGAGAGCTTATTGTCATCTCTGAACACATGCTTGTGGTTCAGCATCTAAATGAATTATTCTAGCTTGGAAATGTCCCATCAGTGTTAATTTGAGGTCTGGCTAATCTGATTTCACCTCTTCTCTCTGAAAATCCCAATATAAAAACAAACAAAAAATTCTCTCTGGTAGAAAATGGGCAAGAGAATTTCCTTTTAGAACTTTGGCTCCATGGCATAAGGCATCCTTGTGATGTTTCCCAGAATGGGAAGGTTCTACAAAGAAGGGGATTCTAAGCCCCCTGAGGGGAGGTGGGGTGGTGTTCGGTGCATCAGTACTTTATAGGAAGACCCAGTTCTCAGAGTACCCGGATATCCTGTACCTCACCACCATGGGGCTATCTGGTTAGCAGCTCTGGGTAGTTGTAGGTCGTCATCCCAACTTTGGGGTGGATAAAAAGCAAAACCCAACCAACAGAAACTTTAAGCTCAGGAGTCCTAAATGATTTTCTTCCTAGATCACAGCTAGTCAGTGACAGACCTGGGGTGAACCCTTGTAACTTTAATTTTACGTATGGGCCTCTCTCCACCAGACTCGTCCCAATATGTGTTTCTCCGGGTCAGAATCATCTTCCATCCCGCCTGTGTGGCGCTCACCTGCAGCAGGAGAAAGGTGCTGTTAGAAACTGGACAAGCTGGTGGTTGGCCTGGAAGAAGTTTGTCACCTCGCTCTCCACGCCTGCTCGGAAAGGCCTTGGGAGAGCAATGGGAAGTCAGGGGGGAAAGTAGGGGACAGTTTAGTCATGAGCATATTTTCAAGTATCAGGCCCAGACTCCGGTTTCGTTTATCATGGCGGCACTAACGAACACCCCTTGTGGCGATGGTGAAGTGCACAGTATATGGCTGTTTACCAAAAGAGGAGCGCTTGAAAGCCATCCACCCAGCCGCTCCGTGGGAGAAAGGTCTGGGAGTCCGATTTTTAAAGGGCATAGCCCAGACAACTGGACCAGGCAGATGACTGTCACCTGGAGCTGCCGTGAGTCAACAGCCAATCGATGGCACCGCACAACAACAACACGGCACTGAGCACATGACAACATATTTGTCAAAGGAATTCATTTCTTGCTGTAAACCCACACTGCTGTTACTGTAAAAGGTTCGATGCCAACACACACACACACCCGCAAAACAAAACAAAACAAAACAAAACCTGTGGTTCACATAGCAATTCCATGGGCTTCTTCTTGATCCCAAGACATAATTCTTTCAGAAGTCCCTCAAAACGTTATGAAGACTATTTTGAATCAGATGATGTTGTCATAGAGGCATTTGTTATGCCCTTGCATAATTTTTGAGGTACGTGAAAAAAATCGCTATTTAATTATTTCTGTTTTAAAAGACAGGAGAGAATCACAAAGCCCAGATCAATCTTTGGGAATATCTGGATCAACTCAATGTTTTCGTGAATAAGACCACTGAACTTCAGGAGGCTCAAATAGCTTACAAAAACTCAGACCTCTGATCTCCCTAACTTCTGCTTTTTTAAAAATTTTACTCCAGTCAAACCATAATGCTTTAAATATTATCTACTAAATAGGGGGGAAAACAACAGACAAATTAAAAGCATCGTGTTTCAGCATTTTCTAAGCCAGTATGTTAACTATGGCCTACCATCCACCTAGCCTATTACATATGTATTGTTTTGTTTTAATTTGACTTCACTCTCCATCACTAGAATAGATGTTTTGGTCTTCTGGCAAATGTTGAAAACCCACTCTCTGAAAGTAAGAAAAGATAAGAAGAAGAAAAAATGGACTAGGATTTTGACAATTTTCCTGCAGTAAATACTCCCACCATATAGGATTGCAAGTGAATTGAAGTAACTGACACAGGCATGGGGAGAGTTGTGCATAATGAACACTTGTAAATAGGTTCATGTCAGCGTCAGCACCCTCCTAACACTGGGGACACCATCTGTTTTCCAAATTCTTTGGCTATGTCCTCATAACAGATCCTGACAATACTAGTTGCTTAATAAAAACCTGTGAAAAAATTCTGAAAGCACAACTGCCATAGAAGGAGTCAGGAGAAATGTCTACTTTCCCCTGCCCTGGCATGGAAGGTTACGCCAACCAACCCCAACCCAACTCACTGCCATGGAGGAGATTCTGACTCCTGGTGACCAGACAGGGCAGAGTAGAGCTGCTCCTGTGGATTTCCAAGACTGTAACTCATTATGGGACTAGAAAGCCTCATTTTTCACCTGAAGAGTGGCTAGTGGTTTTGAACTGCTGACCTTGTGGTTAGCAGACCAATGAGTAACCACTCCATACATAACCACTATACCACCAGGGCTCTCCTATGGAAGGCTATAGCACCCCATTTTTGACGAATATGCATTTTCCTAACCTACTTTTTTCACATTGGTGGGTCCGGGACAAATACAGTTTTAACTTTAAAAAGTGAAAAAAAAAAACTTCATCAACTACAATGTCAAGTGGAAATAAAGATACATTTCATGATCATAATCAGTTTCTGGTGTTTGGGAACACTGTGATAATAACATGATTCTTCTTGTTTTCATCCACTTGCAATGACATCATTCTCTGTTTTTGTGATGCAGGTCAGGCCCTCTGGCAAGCATTGGCACAACGTGTCCTTCTCTGCAGCCTCCTCCTCAGAGCCACTCACAGGAAGCTAATAAGCTCTGACCACTACATTGTGAGACTGGAGAGTCAGGATCTTTGTGGCAGGATAATGTAGCCCATTATGAGCAGAGCTGTATACTTTAATAATGAGAAAAGGAAATCCCAATTCAACTTCAGTAATTAGCATAATTGGAACTTAAGTTGAAACCAAATATGGAGAATACTATGCTCAACCACATACACACACACACACACACACATATATATATACATACACACATATATACACATATATACAAATATATGTATAAATACTTAAACATGCTCACCCTAGGGAACAGGTCCAATAATTTTGATAGGCTTCAAGTCAAAACAGCTTTGGACACATAAAGCAGAAGAGGAACTTAAACAAACAAACAATTAAAAGCACACCCTCCTGTGTTGGAAAAGAGAGATGCATCTTTAAATACGTGCACCTATCTGAAGGGCAGGATATTTTAAATGCACAAATGATTAATAAAGTCTAATAGGAACATAACTGTATGCACCTCCTACCAAAATATACACCTTTTGCATGCGGGTTGTGTAGGGAATTATTGAAAATGTGCAGGTTTATTTTGTATCTTTTTCACCATAGCAAGTAGTTTAAGTGCTAACTAAATTTTACATGGAGAGGGGAAATCAGGAATCAAGTTTCATTTTGAAAATAGGTAGTCTACTGGACATCCATCCATTCAGAATTTTCAGGGAATTTTCTGAAATTTCAGGGACCCTCTTTCTGAAATCCATACATTCTGAAATTCAGGGAGCGCACTTCATTTCTAGGGAGTGATCTATAACTATGGAACAATATTAAAAAGTATAAACTACAGGAAATTGTTCCTGCTGGTGAGCACGTCACCCTTGCAGCATCACCCACTCACTCATTGGAGGCAGGGGTCAGATGTGGGACGCAGATATCCGTGTGTCCCTCATGTCCAGCAGAGATCACCCTGCCTCACTCAGCCACACCCACCTCACTGTGTGCTTCTCAGTCAAGGTGCATTATTTGGGATGAGAAGAAAGTATTTGAATCGACTCAAGCATCTAGTTTAAGACTTACTGCTGTGGGTCATGATTGTAGACAATGAGAGATTTTCTCTTACACAGATTATTTTGAAGAAAATAACTTTCCTTCTTATGACCCCTCTGGCTTATTTCCGCATTAATAGAAACAATGGTTACTTAAAACTGAAAATTAACATTTTAGGCAGTTGTGGTTTTTCAAAGCCAGCCTAATGAACTTGCCTAATTTGAGTTCTAGTAAAAAGTATATTCTCTCCCTGTGGTTTGTTTGCATGTATATGTATAGAGATATTCATATAAAAATGGCAGCCTCGAAACCTGTCTGTCTATTAAGTGAGGAAAGTGAAGGAAATACTGCCACTGAATGGCAGCCCTCTCCCACTCCCCCCATTTACATGGAGCTAGCTAATAACCAGTTTGATGTTTCACGTTTAACAGAGTCATTTACTGCACTGAGCTTGTCAGCTGTCTTACCTTAGAGAAATTGTTTTCTTGAAGAACTGTTCTTTTAGGGTGGATTACTCAAAACTGATCATCATTAGCTATCCCAGGGCCATTAGTAGACCCAGGTGAGTGGAGGAATTGCTCAATGATTAATGACTGGTTCATCAAAAATGCTGTTAGTAAGCCTCACCTCAGATAAGCAGTGATTTGTTTAATGTGCCACAGGACAAATGTTAAAGCAGTAACAGTTACTTTGTGAGTAACTTTGAGAGTATAGATTATCATGACATCAGAGTTTAGGTCTTTGTTTTAAATACTGATACCAAACCCAATGACAAAGGAAAAGCCCCGGGGCTTGCTTACAAAAGGTTTTCAAGATCAAATTCAGTCTCAAGAATCAGACTGTGCTCTCAAGGGTGCGGCCCAGGGAGCATGAAGACATTTGATTTAAAAATTATGACGCCACCAAAAAAGGGAGAATGCATGGCATGTTAGGATTTTTTTGCAACCCATTAGACTATTTTGCAAGGACAAAGGTGATCAGTGAACGAGGCAATCCCAGGACCTGCTCTTCTACCTTGAGTCCTTCTCCTCTCTGTCTGGTACATTTTATAATGCCCAGAAACTCTCATTTGAGAAATTTAAAACCACAACAAGTAAATAAAATATGTCTAATCTCAGAAAGGAGCATGCTTAGCCTAAAATAAACGATCTTTTACAAGCAGGTGAAGGTCTCTCTCTCTCTCTCTCTCTCTCTCTCTCTCTCTCTCTCTCTCTCTCTCTATCTCTCTCTCTCCTCCCCTTTCTCTCTCTCTCAGGCAAACAGCTATATTAATAGTCGGCTCATAACCACATCATTTTGCTAACAGTCTAAGAGCTATATTTAAATGTGGGGTGCTGCTGCCATGAATTCTATAGTATCTTTATGCACTTGTTTTTAAAAGACTTGCCTTTGCATGGCATCTTTGATCCCCAGAGACCTCAGAGTGCTTGCTGGCTCTCTCCCATCCTTCTTTCTCACCTTCCAAGAGAGGTTACAGGTGTCAGTGGCCCCACGCTGACCACTGACCTCCAGAGAGCAGATGCATCCCAAATCCTTGCGCTCAGTCTTAACTCTCAGCCACCAGGGAAGCCGGCTCAGAGGAGTGGTACTTTTGTGAAATGGGCACATGAAATGGACAGAAATTTGCATGTAAGCGTCCAGAAGGGCTGATCCTCAAAGCTCAACTGCTTTTGGCTTTGGGGTCTAAGGTCGACTTCATCCCTGCCTTCCTAATCACACATCCATTCAGTACAAGATAATTATGCAAATGTATACTAACTAGGCTTAGTTCCCTACTTAGACTTCCTTCCCACTGCCTGCTTCCTAGCATGGGTGCTGACAGTGTTTTGGAAGAGTTACTAAATAGTTGGAAGGCTTTCTGAATATATCTATCCTGGCCTGTCAAAGCTAGAACAGCGACGGTCCATCTGGGCCTGGAAGACAATTTCCCTGGTGTAAAACACTCTTTCAATTCTTTCATACCATAGACAACCAGCTGGTGCTACAGTGGGACAGCCAAATCCACTGTGAGTAGACCTCCACGCCACGCCGAGGTGGCCTGGGATGACCCCGAGGCAGAGTTTTCAGAGCAATGAACAAAGTGTTGAATAGAGAAGGCATTGTCTGTTAGCATCGTTGTCTGGGACTACGGCTAGAGAAGGTAATTAAGCCAAAGGTCTTTTCCAAAAAATCATTTAAAAATATTTTTCTTTCAACATTCTACATGTTAAACCTAGGAATGGATTTAAAAAAGAGAATCAAATTAAAAAATATTTATAATAATAAATGATTCATTTCTCCAATGTCTACCTTACTCAGAAATCCATTTTAGCACTTTTCAGTTGTGTGATTTCCTAAAATATTATAAAATCATAAACATTTGCATATCTGGAAACCATGGAGGAAGTTTCTTTCCTAGGAAGTTCTGCTCACCCTTTAGCTCTTGGTGTTTTAAGTCGTATGTCAATGCCAATTTGCATAGAGTATTAAGCACAATGGTGAATCTGAAAATGATTTAGAATCTCTGGGCAAAGGTCTTTATTCATTGTTATGGGTTGAATTGTGTCCCCCCCAAAGGTGTTGTGACTTTTAACCAGTTTGTGATTGTAATCCCATTTGAGAACAGGATTTTCATTGTTGTGTTATTAATGTCATTGTCCATGTGAGAAGAGTCAGAAGCCAATCTCTTATTGACAAGAAATGGATGCAGCCTGCAGAGTAGGCCCAGAAGCGAGTAACACGTCTGGAAAAAGAGAGATGCCCTGGTTATCTCAAAAGATTGCAGTCTCACGCTGGGTTCCCCAGAGAAGCAAAACCAGTGGTGTGTGTGTGTGTGTGTGTGTGTGTGTGTGTGTGTGTGTGTGTGTAAAACCATATATGTATCATGATTTGTTTATAAAATAAAAATTATTATGAAATGAGAGTTTATATCTGTTTTTAAAAACTGATGCAAAATCAAACCAAAAAAAGAGGAAAGAAAAACCTTTAAGCTTTCTTATGAATGACTTTCTTGGTTAATCTCTCACTCTACACACATACACACAGAGAGAGAGAGGGGGCGGGTATATGGGGAAAGAAAGGGGTGTGTCAAATAAATACCTCACCAGTGATTGTAGACTTTGGAAACTTCTAAGTCTATGGGTCACATGTCAGTCAGAAGGCATCTTCTGACTCACCTAGCATTAGGGGCTAATGAACCCAAGATAGATCACAGAGCAGGCTGTGCCAAGAACAGAGAGTAATAGGGCAGACCACTGGCTCAAGTCCAAATAACTAGAGGTCAGAGGAACCAGATGCATGATCTAGACCCAGCAATTACAAGTGAGCTTGACCAGAGCATCCTCATATTAGAAGCAGGTTAACTTATTCCTGAAGAAGTTCCCTTAAATTGATTGGCCGCACACAGGTTTCATCATGGGTGCAATTCTATTGTATTAGGTTACAGTATGGGCTACGCCAATATTTTAACTGAGGATCCTGGTCCAGCCAAGTTGACAGACAATCTTTATGAATAATAGATTCCAAGAAGAACACTGCAGAAATGGAGGCAGGCTTTTCCCCCAGAGCAGACAGAAATTTTACCTTAGAGACAGTCATTTTTTATCTTGGGCCGGTGCCCTGAAATAAGACTACTGAACTGTAAGAAGTCACAGGACCAGCCAGTTTCTTTCCTCAGCACATACGGTCATGTGAGCTGGAACTGACTCCATGGCACCTAACAACAACAACAACAACAAAATGCTGTAAGAAAACAAGTGTCTATGCATTCAACCCCACTTCTGGAGGTATTTTGTCAACATCCATGTGAGATCCCTCTGCTGGGAAGAAGGAGAGGTATGTCTCCTTTCTAATCCACCAGGGGCAGGGCTGATGGACCCATGATAAAGACATAAAAGCCCATCACATTTCACGTCCTGGAAGTCATGGAGACCATTATCCTTACTGTCAGCCTATGATAGGTACTAGGGCCAGGATGTTGCTGCTGTCACCGAACTACCACAACTGGGGGTTTCCAAGAACAAGGTTTTGTTTCCTCACAGTTTAGGAGACTAAAAGTGAATTTTCAGTGCATTGGTGATAGGAAAAGGCTCCCTTCCGTCAGTTCTGGGGATCCATGTGTGCTGCCCCCCCACCCCCACCCCACGCGCACACACACTTTTTTGCAGCACTGTTATTCATCGGTCTTTTGGCAAACTTCCCATGGCATTTTTCTTCCCTGGTTGTGCTCCTTTCAGGGTCTAATCTTTACATCTCTGATGTATAGATGTCCCTCAGAGGTGATTTCGGACCCAATCTACATGGATATGACTTCATTTGCATAACAAAAACCCAAAGGGGATAACATGCATGTTGTTGCTGCTGTTGTTAGGGTCTGACTCATAGCTACCCTAAGAATCAAGAAGCCACCCCCCCTCAAACTCACTGCCATTGAGTGGATACCGACACAGAGTGAGCCTGTAAGACAGGGTAGAGCTGCCCTGTGCGTTTCCAAGTTTGTAACTCTTGACAGGAGCAGAAAGCCCCAGCTTTTCCCCAGAGTGGTGGTGGTGGGGGGGGGGAGTTGAATTGCTCATCTTTAAGTTACCAGCCCAATGTGTCACCACTTGCCCTCAGAGTTCTTGAGTAACCAACCCTATGTTTTAGTGACACGACAAAACACGGCCCCCATCCATTTTCTGATGCGTCAGTTCTTCTTGCCGAGGGCTTTCCACTCTTTGGCTCCTCCACAACTTTACCAATCATGATTTCCTTCTTCAGGGACTGGTCTCTCCTGACAACATCTCCAACGCACATGAGATGAAATCCCACCATCCTTGACTCTAGGGAACATTCCGCTGTACTTCTTCCAAGACAGATTTGTTGGTTCTTTTGGCGGCCCATGGTACTTTCAGTAGTCTTCACCAGCACCATAACCCCAAAGCACTGATCTTCTGCAGCCGTCCTCATGCAATATCCAACTTTCACGTGTACATGAGGTGATTGAAAATATGATCGTTTCTGTCAGACTCATCTTAGTCCTCAAAATAACACCCTTACTTTTCAACACTTGAAAGAGGTCTAGTGCAGCAGACGTACCCAAAGCAATATGTCCTTTCATCTCTTGACTGATGCTTCCATGAGCATCGATTATGCATCCAAATAAGACAAAACCCTTGATAGTTCAACCTTTCTTCCATTTATCATGTTACCTGTTGTTCCAGTTATGGAGATTTGGGGCTTCTTTACCCTGAATTGTATGTAGTCCACACTGAAGGCTATAACCCTTGGTCTTCATCAGCAAGTGCTTCAAGTCCTTGTCATTTTAAGCAAGCCAAACTGGTCCTTAACTTATGTAAGTGAGTTCATTCTCTAACAACCATGACTGGCAGCAGCAAATCTGGGTTAGTCCCTTACAGCGTAGTTTCCAAAGGAAAGATACAGGGAGCCCACAGGGTAGGAGCACAGGAAAAGCCCAGGGGAGTGGAGACATTAGGAGCACATACATGCACCTAAGGTAATGTCCTCCTGTAGCAAGGTGGGGAGTCTCTGGATCGGACAGCTGTGAAAGCAGTAGCACCTCAGGGTCCTTTAACTACAGGATTGTATCTTAGCTAGTATGAGAAAACCACAGGGCAGTTTTTGAAATATGTGATGCAGACAGGCTCTGAGTGGATTAAAAAAAAACCTACTTGTTTTTGACTACTGTATATACTCATGTATAAGCCAAGTTTTCCAGCACATTTTTATGCAGTTTTTGTGGTAAAATTGCACGCCTTGGCTGATATTCGGGTCGGCTTATACTCGAGTGTATACGGTATTCCTAAAGCAAATAGCGAGGCAGACACTTAGTTTTGTGCTGGCAAAGCTTTCTAGGATAACAAGTCTCCACGTGCTGGGAGGAAATAAACAACTTGGAACCAACACACAAGAGTAACTTTTGACTCATTTCTATCACCGCCACCAAAGGATGATTAAGATAGAAAGCAAAGTGGGAACGCACATTGGTGGATAGGTACCACATGCAAGTAAAATTTTGTTGAAGATACTTAAAAATTGGTTGTAGCAGTACGTGGGCAGGGAGATGCCAGAAGATGCTGCAGAAGGAAGATCATTATTGGTGTAAGATGAAGCTTGACAGAAAGCAGAAAATAGCAGAAAGATGCTCACTTTTGTATGTTGACTCTGGGAAGGCACTCGTTACGTGGGTCATGACAAAGCATACATCGCAAAGCATGGGGATCCAGAACACCTCATTAGGCTCAGGTGGAACATAGACCAAGAGGCAGCTGTTCACGCAGAACCATGGACTACTACATGGCTTATGATGAAGCAATGATTGTCCGAGTTGGGTCCTGCCACCAGACTTATTGAGTCTTTATGCTGAGTAAGCAGTCGGAGGAGCTGACCTATATGAAGAAGAACATTGTTTCAGGACTGGAGGAAGACTCAGATGGTTGAAGGTGCATGTGTTTGAAGATGCATTGAAATGATAAAGAAGAGTAAGACATACTGCCCAGAATTATGGTTACCCTTTCCCAGAGTGCATATGGGTGATGTGGTGGAGAATGTATCTGGAATGTTGGGAATATCCGCCTTTCATTTTTAGAGTAATGTAATTATGCATAGCTTTGCTTTATGGTGATTTTCACTTTTAAGCACTTGTGTTATAGTTCACAATTTTAAAATGTTAAAAGAAAATAGAGAAAGGATGACAGCATCATGATATGAAAGGAGACAAAACTCCTTTCCATTATTGATTTTCAAAGGCTGTACATATCATAACAGAAGAAATGGAATAGATTGTTGAGTCCAAATACCTGGTTCAAATTTTGGACTCGGAAAAGTTATTAAGTGGATCTGACCCGGTTCCTTCTTTGACAATGAAGACAAATATTGACTATACCTTATTGAAGAATTACCTCCACTGTGTCCTTCGCTCTTTATTTATATCCTTGGTATCATCTAACCTGGGACAGTGATACCTGTTTCACAAAGGAGGTGTGAAGATTGAAAGAGATGTTGATAATCCTGTGCTCAGCACAGTAGCCCACCCATGTGTGATGATAAGGAAATGGTAGGTCCTTTCTCTGCATCCTCACAATTTGCTTTTTAAGCCTGATTACTGTAACTAAGGCTGTGGCTGTTAGGTGCCGTAGAATCCCCTCCAGCCCAGAGCGACCCTCTGACCCAGAGCGAAACCACCACCTGGCCCTGCACCATCCTCAAACTTTTTCTTATGTCCAGGTCCCTTGTTGCGGCCACTGTGTCAGTCCATCTCATCAAGGGCCTTTTTTTCTTTTTCGTTGCATCTCTCCTTTACCATGCCTGGTGTCCTGCTCCAGGACCTGGGGAATCACTGTAACCATTGCCCTTCTAGCGTGTCAGGAAACCCCTTATGGTCTCTGCTTGCTGGATGGGGAAATCCCGAAAAGATGCGTTCTGCAGGCACAAACACCAGATGTGGGAAGGGGTTGGAATGGGCAGGTGCTGCATGCAGGAGGGAAGGACTCTGTGTCCTTCACGGATGGAAGGTCTAACCTGACACCTCCATAGTCCAGTCCTCCCTCTATCCAACCCGTGAGTTTTCAGGAGGACACTGAAAGCTGACCTTCACCATCAATCCAGGACCCCCCAAAGAAACAACAGACCTGCTGCTAGTGAGTCAATTCGGACTCACTGTGGTCCTATAAGACAAAGTCAGACTCTCCTACAGGCGTCCTAAGACTCTAGTGTTTGTGTAAAGCTTCAGAAATCCTGGGGATTTCTGGGTCCATTTGGGCAGTGGGATATTTTCTTTCTTTCTTTCTTTTTTTAATCCTTATGGAAGCAAACCACTCCATCTTTCTCCTATGGAGTACCTGGGACTCAGACTCCTGACCTTTAAATTAGCAGCTGTTGAACTAGGATGGGCAAGGTACAGAGTGTACCTGGAAAGAAAAGGTGGCACCAAATCTACTGTGAAATGTCTCTAGCACGCTCTTCTCCAAATCGCAGCACCCTAGCCGCACCCTGCTCAGGCATTACTGGAAAGCACCGGATGTTCATCAGGTCTCGTGCAACTTGTAGATGCTTCAGAGAGGGTGGAAATTAAGACAGGTCGGACCCCCTCTCAGTTTTTCCTTCCTTCCCCTCCATCTTCTCCGAAAAGCAGTGGAAAGGCTTTCGATCCTTGTATCCCATTCCGAGTTTCTTCTATTCTGGACCTGGGATATAGAGGCAGTGATTGAATTCATTGGGCTCCCACTTTGTGTGGAGTTTTATCATTTACAGATCCCTTCTGCTGGCCACAAAAACCTAGCCTTCCAAACCCCTGCTTTCCTGAAAGAGCCGAGAAGGTCAGCCTCCTGCAAACAACGGCCATTGCTTTGAGGCTGGGCACACACCCTGTTTCTGGACACCAGGCCATCTGACTTCAGTCTTGACTGTAAAAAGCTGTCAGGACACATGACATAAAGAAGAGGTCACCCTCCTATTATAAAATATCGTGTCGCTTACAATGAGCTTGAGGGGTGAGGTGGTTACACATGGGGCTGTGATCCACATGGTCGGCAGCTTGAAACCAGCAACAGCTCTGCAGGTGGGGAGCTTTCTACTCCTGTAAACAGTTGCAGTCTTCTAAACCCGCAGGGGGTCACTGTGGGTCTGCCTTGATTGGCTGGCAGGGAGCTTGTTTTATTTATTTTTTGACATTACAATGGGAAAAACAAAACAATAAAATGAAACCTTACCTGGTCACTTTTTTAAAAATCGTTTTATTAGGGGATCAGAAAACTCTTATCACAATCCATACATAAATCAATTTTGTAAAACACATTTGTACATTCATTGCCCTCATCATTCTCAAAACATTTGCTCTCCACTTAAGCCCCTGGCATCAGGTCCTCCCCCCCCTCCCCCCTCCCTTATGAAACCTTGATAATTTATAAATTATTATTTTGTCAGATCTTGCCCTGTCCCATGTCTCCCTTCACCCACTTTTCTGTTGTCCGGCCCCCAGGGTGGAGGTCACATGTAGATCCTTATAATCGGTTCCCCCTTTCCCACCCACCCACCTACCCTCCCTCTACGTTCCCAGTATCACCACTCACACCACTGGTCCTGAAGAGATTAACCACCCTGGATTCCCTGTGTTTCCAGTTCCTGTCTGTACCAGTGTACATCCTCTGGTCTAGCCAGACTTGAAAGGGAGAATTCGGATCATGATAGTCAACGGGGTGGGGGGGGAGTGCATTTAGGAACTGGAGGAAACTTGTATTTTTCATCATTGCTACATCGCACCCTGACTGGCTCATCACATTTTTTGTACATGATAGACTCATCTAGGAATTTTAAAACGTGGGTCTTTATATGGCCTGTGATTGTAGGGAGCTAATTTGCCCAGCAGGATCAGGGAGCTGGTCTCTCTGCAATTCTGGCCCAAGAGGATGAGGCCTGAGAGGCTGAGGGTCACAGTGCCCACATGCGCCCTGCTCTATCTATGAAGGCGAGAGTGAGCCAGATGGGTCCTAGCTCCACTCACATCTGCCTCTGGCCACACAGGAGCCCCTGCAGAAAGAGGCTGGGAAGAAATGAGCGTCTGCAACAGGAATCTGTAAACGACTCTCAGTCCCTACTTCTGAGTCTAAATGATCTTTTGGGTGGGGGTTTGGGGGAGGGAGGCCTAAACACCGTTCTCTTTTTTCTGACTGGCTTATTTTTATTACTTCATTTATTCATCCCTTCCATCTGTCAACCCAGCGCCAATACATACACATGGTTTCATTATCATGACTCTACATGGAATATACTTGGACACTCCATTGAATAAAATCATTACCTTTTATAGCTGGGGACATACCTCAAGGGGATACCAAGGCCACTTCCTTCATTTTGACAGTGACACCCAGAGAGGCCATCAGACTTTGCCGGTGTTACACAGCAAGACAGCGGTGGACGGAAACAAGAAATAAGGCCTAACGCCACTTTTCTCCTGTCCTCCTGCAGTGTATTCATAGAAGGCAAACACATTTTAATATCAACCCAAGCAACGCACGGAATGCCAATTCTGTGGGCGCGCACACTGTCTTTGAAAACCATATGTAAATGCTTTTGATTATCCACCTTAATAAAATACTTTGCTCCGCGTATCCCCACAACTTCATTAGCTCAGATGACTGCAGTTGACTCTGTATCTGATTTTTTTAAAGCTCTTCTTTTAAAAGGCAATGCCCATTTCGAGACAAGCTTACACATATGTGAAAAATGTCATGCTTTCTATCATGTGGCGCCTCTGGGCATTTTGTCAAATGATTTCCTTTTTTCTACTTTTGGTCCTAATGATCCTAGACACTTACTATGCAAGGGAGGGAAATATGTTCTCTGCCACCCTCCCCTTGAAATATTTACTGGTATAAGTGTGAAAGGCTCTCGGGCTCAGTGCGCTCTGCTCAGAAGGAATTGTCCTCTCTTCAGATTTCCGCCCGTGTCCTTGCTGTTACCCGCATCTACATAAGTACCCTGATCATCTGCAGGCTGTCTTTTCTCCTTTGGAGCAATCTCTGTTCTTTACATGCAAGCTGCCAACCTCATGCTTTCATTTTGCCAGTCCCACTGCGGCGCGGGTATCTGTGCATTTGTATCCTTGATTGGGAGCAACGAGCAGTAAATAGAATACATTTGTTCAGCTTTCCCCCCTGGGTAACAATAGCAGGCTCTCCTACATGTCTTATGCAAGACTTCCATTTAAAAAGGCCTCTACCGGATTCCAAAGGGAAAGGCATGCCACTCAGGACCAATCCAGGGACAAGAGCAGGGAGGCAAAAATCAATACAAACCCTTCCCAGGTGCCAGGGAGTCTCACACAGAGTGGGAAGCCCAAAGGACCAGATTTACAACTCTCCACTCCCAGGCATGTGCTCAGAGATTCTGAGGCGCCCCAGCTCCAGGATTGGCTCCCAGACCTGCTTTTAGTTAAAAGTGCTGGCTGCCCGATCAAACTCAGGACCAGCTAGAATGGCCACAACATAGTTTCCTTAATGCCACAGTTTCCCAGAAGGATGAAAACATCTAGAGTTAGATGAAACATTTCAGCACAGGGATATTCACAAGTCTACTTGAGTCCCCCAAATGCAGCAATTGGTTTATTAGAACAAAATAACCGAAATCACATTTTTTTAAAAAATCAAAACACTGCACCACAAGTGCTTCAAATTATGTATGTTTGTCGTGCTTAAATTGGAGGATCTTTTTCATTGGTAAAACAGAGAGGATCATGTGAAATACCTAGGAAGAAATAAGTGGCATTTGCTATCATTGAAGAATTCACACTCTATGGTACTTGTATTTCCTCTAAGACTCTTGGCCCAGATGCACAGGCAGCTGCCTGGAGGATATGACTTCAGGGGGCTAGAAGGCTTTGCTCAAACACAGGAATGACTGTCAGGATGGCATAACAATGGTGAGGATGGTCAGTGTGTCTCTCTCTATTACACAAAGGGTGGCTATGCATCAGAACGGGCTTCGTGGCACCTGATGCCAGCAACAGAGGCCCTCAGACTGCCAAAGGACACAGGAGGAGATGATCTTCTGGCCATCATTGAGATTCATTTAAATATTTGTGCTGGGATAAATCGCAAATGACCTCAAGAAGGGGTTAGTATTCTGAGCCACTGCCTTGCTTAGAGCTCTGAATAAAGACTTGGTCAGGTCTTCACCTTGAGAGCAGACTATGAAAGGGTGGGGACGTGCTGAGGGGACGGCATTTCAGCCATGTTGATTTAAGGAGGGGCGGGGGAAGGTGTTAGCAAAAACTGAAGCCAGAAACAGAATGGAAAGACAAAGCCAGCAATACATTTTGAGTAGGCTCATCTCTAGTGGTGGGGCGTTCCCTGTCAGTGCAAGTGTTTTAGATCCTGTTGCATAGACAGGACTCCAAAGTCATGAGGATGGCTGGACTCTTTCCATGGAAGCATTCATTTATACGCATTTATTGTGTCCCTCCTGCCAGATGCTGTGAGATGATGCACAGGACATCGCTGTGACTTCAAGCAGTTCACAACCTATGTCTAGAGATACATGCCAGCAGCCACCATTGCTGGACAACAGCCTACTCCCTCTTCTGCATGAACTCTGCAGAGTGTAATAGCATTTTAGTAGAGCCTTAGTGTTCGCTATCGGCCTTTCCTGTTGTGTTCCAAAGGAGCCAGTTAAGGGACTCCCTGCATTTCTAACCCTGCCGCAGCTGCCAACGAGCAACTCATCATGTCCTATGAGAACTCTGGCTCAGAGCACCTACAGGACTCCGTGCGAATGGATATGATTAGGGATGGGCTAAGAAAGAAAAGTCTATGACTAAGAAAGAACCCTGGCAACTGAGATGTGCCACACATTCTCCTAAAAAGAATCCTCCCCCAACCCCCCAAAGACCACCACTTTTATCATGGTCCCAATTCTAACTTACAAAGCTGGCTAGACTAGAGGAGACCACTGGTACAGATAGGAACTGGAAGCACAGGGAATCCAGGAGAGATGATCCCTTCAACACCAATGGCATGAGTGGCAAAACCGGGAGGGTGGAAGGAGGGTGGAGTTGAAAGGGGGAACCTATTACAAGGCTCTACACATAACCTCCTCCCTGGAGGACGGACAACAGAAAAGTAGGTGAAGGGAGATATGGGACAGTGAAAGATATGACACAACAATAATTTATAAATTATCAATGGTTCATGAGGGTGTATGGAGCGGGGAGAGAGGGGGGAAATGAGAAGCTGATGCCAGGGGTTTACATGGAGAGCAAATGTTTTGAGAATGATGAGGGCAATGAATATACAAATGTGCTTTACACAATTGATGTATGAATGGATTGTGATAAGAGTTGTAGGAGCCCCCTAGTAAAATGATTTTTTAAAGAGAAGTATTTAAGCAAATAATTTGCTGAATAAGAAAGACAAATCTTCAATAGAAGTATCTACTTTTAAAAAATCAACCGTGTCAAGAGGAAAATCAAAGTCAAATCCAGCCTCTTTGTTCTTGTTTACAATGCCAGTGAGAGGGTTCCAAGGCATTAGTGTCCACGTTCTCCTCAGAGTCCCCCCACCAGGAGAGAGAGAGAGCGAGAGAGAGAGAGAGAGAGAGAGACAGAGAGAGAGAGAGAGAGAGAGAGAGAGAGAGAGAGAGAGAGAGAGAGAGATAGACAGAGAGAGAGAGAGAGAGAGAGAGAGAGAGAGAGAGAGAGAACACCTGCATTTGAGAGGGTGGGAAAGGGGATGGAGTGTGGGGGTGTTGGGTACTCACCTCAGATATGAACAAAGGCATAGCTTGGTCTGAGTAGAAAGAACCACTTGAACTTAATTGTCATTAAAAATAAATACAATTTCCTTTTCTTATCCTAATGCTCGGGGTCAGGAACTTCTATAGTAAATCTTCTCTTCCTATATTAGATCTTAATTCATGCTATAGAATTCATACTTTAAAGTAACAGCCATGATGATCTTCTCAATGGAAGGGTCACTAGGGATCAGTAGCTTCAAATTAGCAATGCATCTACAAACAAGGAGACAACAAGCACACACATTTATGCTGGAAAGGAAATCATTTATTCAAAATGAAGTGTTACATAGATGACTTAAAATTGTTGGTATTGTTGTCAGATGCCAGCAAGTCAATTCTGACCCATAGTGACTATCTCCAACAGAACAAAACAGAGTGACTTGACATAGAATAGAATGAAACATTGCTGGCAATAGCATCATGAAAAAGATAGCTTCTCAATTCACTTTGACACTATGCCTTATAAAATAGGATTCCACTGGTAATAACAACATACTTCTCTCTCACACACACTTTTTTAATCCCTCCCCCTCCAAGCTTCCTAGGAATGCTTATTATTTTTTCTATTTATTTATCTTTACCACATCTTACACCATCCTATTTATCTATTCACATACAATTCTGACAATACCAAATACCAAAGAAATTCCACACGAAATATCTAATTCATCCCCCCAAACAGCACTCCCCTCAAACGCTGGGGTGGATTCTGCCTCACTGCAACCCAATAGGACAGGGTGGAACTGCCCTGGGATGTTTCCGAAGGAGTCACTCTCTGTAGGAACAGAAAGCCTCACCAAGCATGAATGAATTTTGCATCGGAAAGTTAAATTTTTAGCCTAAAAACCACAGAAGAGTAGGTGGAAGACCTAAGATTTGAACCACTGACTTAATAATGTAATACTTGCACATTTCAAATGGAAATGTGAACTATCCCTCAAGTATTAATCTTTTAACAATATAACCGACATTTAGCTATATAACTACAGAAAGCCATTTCTCTATTTTTAATTCAGTTATCTACCTCTTCACAAATATTATTCCTGGAGGTTGGCAAGAGGATGAAGCAAGGAAAACTGAGACAGTTTCTCTCTGCACGCAAAGTCAGTCCTGCCCAAAGGAAACGATAATGCAGAACTACGTGAAATCCTAAGCCAAAGACCAATAATGACTGCAAGAGTTACGTAAAGTCTGTAGGATAGGTAGGATTTGATAAGGCATTTTCAAAAGATGAAAAGCAGAGCATAACTATGTGCAGAAGGTGGTCGGGGGACACCTGAAGTCACGTGTGCTTCCAGAATTTTAGCAATGTACAGGCTACCACTTGATAGACTGTTGACTCTTGAGTCATTGAAATGAGGGTTAGCAAGTGATTACAGGAGACCCAGCTGTATAGATATGGGTCTAGGGTTTGAGAAATTGCCAACTGGGGCAAGGTTACAGAACTCAGGTCCCTGCCAGGAAAAGCGAAGGTGATGACTTCGTGAGAATCAGAGAAGACAGTGGCGCAAATGTCCTGGGAATAAGTAGCAAACTCCCAGCAGGGGGTTCTGAGGTAGAGCCCCCACACTTGCTCCATACCCTGGGAGCTGCTGCTGGCTCTGAACTAACAGAAACAGTGAGCTTGGTCACACTTGAATCAGAAACACAAGTTGAATTAAGTATCACTTGATGACGTTCAGGATCAAGAGCAGAGCCAGCTAGGACAGGCACGCTGTGCCTGCGGAAGTTTAGAAGACAAAGTCAGTGACTTTAGTAGACATAGTATTGTCATGCGATTCACCTGAGATTCACCTGGAGACGAGCAATAGGACATCATTAATTCAGAGAACCGAATTTGTGCATGATTCCTAGGATTCCTAAGCAGAAGTCTCTGGAAACATAGTAGAGAACAAGCTGTCTGAGCTAGAATTAATAAGAATAGTAATCATAGCCCCCGTCGTATTACTGCAATCCCCAAGTGCAATGTCTATGGGCTGCTGAGCATGCAAGCACTGGCCCAAGCAAGTCACCACAGTATCTGAGTTCATTGGTGTTACAGTTCAATGAAGTGCCTCACAGCTAAATCCACTTTATACCCACTCCACTTTGGGGCAGCCCCATGTACAACCCACTGTATCAATTCACTGTCTCAGATTCCACAGTCTCAGATCCAGGGAAATGGTATGTTCTTGCCCAAAGTCTCTGAACTGATAAATGCTAGGACTGGCTCTGATGAACTCTAGAGAGACCAACATCAGAACCACAATACGAAGGGGTGCCACAAAAAGTTACCCCCTCAACTTTCACCTAAGCAATTGTCAACATTTGTGATTGAGTCCTCAGAGGTGCCTCCAAAGGCAGGCCTGGCAATCTGCTTCTGAAAGGTCACGCCCTTGAAAGCCCTAGGCAGCGGCTTTCCTCTGGAACGCATCGGGTCGCCAGGAATCAGAATCCCTTAGATGGCAACTGGTTTGGTTTAGTGCTTGGGTTCTCCCTGCAAGGGGGTGGGGTTCAAGTACCAAGGACTCAGAAAGGGACTCAGAAGGATTCCCACCCTGCATTTATCAAGTAAGTCATCCACTCTGTGCGGTCCCATGGGGAATACCAGGCTGGAAAATCTCTGAGAAAATCGGAATGTGTCTAATGAACTGCTGCTAACATGTGCATTTCTTTCCTGTATTAAGAGAAAATTCCTTCTTAAACTCTGCCTGTGTTGAATGCCAGGGAGTTTGCCCCCCACTTTGGGGATGTCTTTGGGGTCCCAGAGGGAGTTATTATTTCATCTCCCTTGCCGTTGAAGCTGAGGTGGAGGATATGATGGTTCTACTTTTTACCTTGTTCAAGATGAAGACTCACCCACTCACACCCCAGACCCGGAACCTTATTCCAAGCGTAAGTTCCATGTTATTTTAATTAAGAACATAAAATCCTAAATTCTTCTGCAGAATTTTCTAAAGAAAAGAAAAAAGAATTTCACCCTGGCATTTGTGGTACAGAAATGAAACAATTCATTTTGACATGTTGCACTAAACTGAGGCCTGAACCATACTGCGAGAGCCTCTCTGTGGGCCCCATAAATGCTCAGGAAATATGCAATTGACATCTGGTTTGCTAGATTCCTGCTGCGATCCTGGGGCTTTGGTGTGAGGCTGTCTGTCCAGACTGGCAGGTCGGCTGTGCATGCACCTGCACACGGTTCCTCACAAAGGGGTCATGTTCAGGCATTAATTGGGCCTGGGCCAGCAGAATCTGAAGGAGGCACATGAGTGGGAATTGAACGTTGGATTCTTGGCCCGTAAACACCGTGGTCACTTAGGGCTGTGAATGTTAGTCATGCACCTCTAACAGATAAAGAATGCGAGGGGCGGAATGCAAAGCCCATGCCAAGATGACTTAAAGTAGATACATTTAGAGAAAAAGAAGAAGAAGAAAGAACCAGGCTCGGTCATTGTTAGCAGAATTGTGAAGCTGCTTTCCTCAGTGCTTTCCTGGGTAGGATGAAGAAGGAGCTAGTTCACAATAAAATATTTTAAAATCATATAGTGGGTCTCAATATATATGAATGGAACACACACAGAACAAGCTCAAATAATAAGATTTATCATGTCCATAAAGAGACCATGAAGAATAAACCTAGCTGAATGCTTACCACCTCTCCCAATATACAACAGCATCTTCCTGAGCATTAAAGTCGGGTTAAATCATAAATATACCACTTTCTACTTCATTTTCCTTGTCTGTTAAAAATTGCTTAAACTATTCTTCAGAACATTTTTTTTAAATCTCCAACAAGGATAATGAAGAAGCCATATAGCATCTCCTCTTGGGCTTCTTCAGCGGTGTTGTTTACATTTCCTTTTAGCATGAGGCTAGGTTCAACAGATCAAGCTTTGAAGAGTCAGGAAGAGGAGGTTCCCATTTACTGAGGGCTTAGGGATGGTAATTGGCACAGTTTTACTTACCTTATATTCAATTTGTCAAAGTTGTCATAAAATCCACTCAAATTCAAGGAAAAGGGACATAAAATTTGCAAATAAGTGATCTGTCAAAGCCCACAAGGTCACAAAATCATTTACAAATCGAGTAAAATCTATGGACCTTCTTTGTGCAGCTGCAAATATCTAATGACAAAATTACAGTAGCTGATGATAGAAGGTTTAAGTCTCTCCTCCTGAAGTCTGAGCTGAGAAAAGGACAGCATGTGACATATAAGGTCACTTAAGAACCCAGGTGCCTTCTGATTAAATGTTCTCTCAACTCCCTGTGTCTTTCCTTTATCTAGTGACCCAAACCTGCCATCCCAAGGAAAGAGGGAAATAGAAAGTGAAAACTAAATAGGAAATGACAAAGAAGTTGGCCATAACCCTTTAATTCACACCCTCGTGTTCACTTGCTTACAAAGAACTTAGTCACATTGTCACACCACACTGACTGCAAAGACTGGAAAACATATAGTCTGTCAGGGAGATCTGAATATTATATTACTGAAGAACAGAAGAAAATGTATATCAGTGGTCAAGCAATAGTTTTTTCTCAATATCAACTACAAAGAATATGCAGTTTCACCTGGTTCAAAGGAATTCCAAGTGCCTATCAATAGCTCTCAACCAAGAACCCAAAGTTAAAACCAAGGGGTTTGTAATCATAAAATATATTGGATTAAAATATTTTAGAAGAGGAAATATCTTTTAAAAGTATCGAGTCATGTTTGCTAAAATGAAAATAAGGAAAACAGCAATGCTAAGAAGTTTCTCCTTGGCCAAAGACACTTACATCAGAGCAGGAATTCCCTAGTTTCTCACAGCTAATCAAGTGCTCTTTCTGTAATATTACAAAATGACTTGTGCATTCATTTTGGTTCACAAACTAAATATTCATTACAATCTTAACAGACAACTATAAGGGAGGGACCATTTGCTCTAGCCTCATCAGAAAGTTATGATTTCTACACTTTCAACATCAATTTAAAAAAAGTCATGCTCTGTGTCAAGAACTGAGATAAATCATAACATCTATAAACATCAAATAACAAATTTAGGGAGTGTGGAACTTAGTTTTAGCAGATGCTAATCGCTATAATATGATGTAATAAAGGTTTTCCACTGAAAAAGGGAAAAGTATCAGAGAAATGCTATCAGAACTGGACTGAGTCCGGTGAGGTATTCCCAAGAAGGTAACACTTGATCAAGGAAGAGGAAAGTGACTGCAATGGAAGAAACATAGGAGAACATGTCAAGTGCATATTATCATTGGCATTAATGTGCCTGGAAGAGGAATATTCTCAGTTCTGCAGGAGAGAAACAATCGTTGAAATGAAGGCAATTGCAGAGGGGTGGGAATTTAAGAACCAGAAGTCAGGATTTTAGACAACGATTTAGCTCTGGGAAATAAGGAAATTTCACAACTGTCTGAATTAGACAGCTGAGTGGGTAGCAAACTGTGTCACCAGTAAGGGACGGAATAGAGGAAGAATCCATACTCATGTGGAGTGACAGTGAACTTATTTGGGGATATGGGAAATTGAGGTAACTTGGCTGAGCTAGATAAAATGTAATGTTAGCAGTCAAAGCCATGCTCTGACTCTTAGAAGAGTAGTTAGTCCTGGACATATGGAGCATGGAAATCATTGATAGGTGCTAAAAAGTGGTTGAAATGATTTATAAAAAGTATAGCCTGGAAATGTATGTATATATGTATGTATGTATATATATATGTATGTATGTGTGTGGATTGCCTAGCATATTCAGAAGTGGATTGAAGAACTGTAAAAAAAATTGATGAAAAGTATCAGAGAAGAAAGAGAAAAACCATTAACTAATGTTTATTGGTTTTCCTCTTTCTTCTCTGAAGTATATTCTGGTATTCTGGAAGCTAAAGGAGCAGTGAAATTCAAGAAGAGAGTAACTAACATAGTCAAACATCGCTAAGAGATCAGGTAAGCACAAGAACTGAAAATTGCCCGGCAGATTGTGCATCTGGAAATGATTACTAACATTAGAAAGATCAGTCCCCAAGGAACACAGTCAAATAAGGCGGATTTCAGTGGATTAAAGGAGTGAGGCAGTAGCAATTGCTGGTGTAGACTGCTTGCTTAGAAAGTCTGGTTCTGAAGTGAATGAAAGAGAGAAGAAAATGGATAGAAGAACATGCAAGAGGAGACATACTGTAATGACAGGCGAAACTTGAGCAAGCTCGTAAGTGGCCGGAAAGTAGGTAGTAGAAACAAAGAAGGTGAAAATCTTGAAAAGCAAAAAGAAATCACTGATTGATTTTTTTAAGTAGTTTCTGGAGGAAAGATGGGGGAGAAAGTTGAAGGAGAGCAGAAAGCATACTTGATGTTTTCTTTGTTTTTTGTTTTCTGAGGAGGAGATTGGAAAGAAAGGTTAGATGGGTAGAAGGCGAGAAAGCGAAATAGAAGAGGGAAAAAGGAGGAGACGGGGCGAAAGCAAATATCTATCAGGTCTGGGGATCGACAGGCCAAGCCGCGCTGGTCTGCATTTGTCAGGCCACAGTCAACACATGAAGCAGAGGAGAAGATGTCTCAGGAGAGACATCAAGACTTGGAATGGGAAAACAAATTGCCCAGTAACACATACGGAGGTAGATTCTGGGTTTCTGTGGTGGTGGTTGTTTATAGTTGTTGATTGTACCTGAAATAATTGGGGCTCAGATGGGAGTTGCTTTCTGTTGACAATGGGGAATACTGGGGATATTACCTGGTTTAATGCAATTGTGGGATGCTGCAATTTCAGTGAACCAGGAGGTCGAGTTCAGATACAAAACCAGAAAAGACTCAGAGAACTCTGATAGACCTGGGTCAAAAGATAGCCACTTAGGAATGAAGCTATCTATGACCAAGGCAACATAGCCAACGAAGTAAGGTCCGACAAGTGAGTTCCAGATCATCACAAAGCCCCATAAGAGAAATGTAAATGGATTCCTAAAATGGACCAGAAGCAATCCTCATTGACTGTAGTAAAATAAAAGGTGAGCTTAGAGTCGATCGAGCACGCATTAGTAACGACTGGAGCTAGAATTCAGAGAACCTCCGCCTCTACCACTTTAATAGTAAACAAGGGAGACGTCACTCCTACACTCTTCCACTAGAGAAAAAGCCTCAAAACTACAGGCAGCACATTTTTACTTTTACTTTTATATCATTGACTTATTTCGTGGTATGAGTTTTTGTGGTGGTTTTTGCCATGAGATTGTGTTCTCTATTTTATGGATTAATTGTATATCATAACCCTTATCTTATTGCTTAGCATGTAAACCCAGTCATTCATGAAGGTGACAACAAAAGATTGGATACAAAATTCTAATGACTACATACAAAATGCCCACTGGGCAAAGATCAAGTGCCAGTCACTTCTCTGCGTTTACCATTTCACAAAGGGTATGGTTTTCCGTTTACTTTTCCCCATTGTGATGTTTCCGGTTGCAGGACGGTGTGAGCCAAACCATCCAATGTCCTGCCTCTTACTATGTCCTGGGCACCTGTTCATGAATAACTGCATTCCTCTTTCCTCGGAGCAGCGCTAGACATCAAATGCAGTGCTCTAGTTTTTGCGCCAATCTCTGTGTGTGATTCTTTTGAAGATGGATTCTCTTCCTGTTTCTGATCTTGGCACCATCCACAAGATTGAACAATTTCCCTTCAGTCTTACGGCAGCAATGAAGAAGGAAGGAAGAAGTGACAGAAAGGGGAAACGGAGTTCTGGGAATCATTGAAGCAGTAGGCTAATTGAACTTATGAAGCACTTGATCTGTACTCAACAAAAATATTCACTCCTACAAATGTATTGCCTAAAAAAGGGATTATGTGCATTATTCAAGCCACAGAATTATAGCCACACCTATGTGCCTATCTCCCCTAGCATGCTACTGAATTCCTCTACATAACCACAGGTTAAACTATGATTGTGGAGGGTGTCGGCTAAATTTATCAAAACCTCCAACCTACTCAAGCAAGAACAGAATGAATCAACCACCTGTCTCTTCCATACAGCCACAGCATGCCCCAACAGTCTTCTCAAGGCTTCTCAGGCTGGCAATTCGTCTCCCATTCAATTCCTGTGTATAGATCATTATTAAAAGCTCTCTAGATGCTCAGCACAAATGAGCATGGACATTAGAACCATAATCTGTGAATGAACATCTAGATGTTCAGTTGGTAATTTAAAAAAAATCCATTCTTCATTTTCTTCACCAAAAAAAAGGTGGAGTATGATGAAACCCTTTATCACAAGGTTGTTGTGAGGATTAAATGATAGAACAAGTGAGGGAAATTTTAGCCAGTTGCCTAGTAGAAAACATATAATCAGCACTTGCTCATATCATTAGGCATTGTCAAGATTTAAAAATGTAGCATATAATTCCCACTCTCAGTCTTCTTTTCCACAGAAAGAGAATGATAAGTGGGGAGGCGTTAGGGAGGGAGGCATAATGTGCATAAAATGTATAACTGCTCTCACTGAGAAACATCAGTTTTAGCAGTAGTTTCAGGTCAAGGATAAAAACATATCAGACATGGGAGGGGTAGCGAGATAAAAAGAAGAAAGAGGGCATTGTAAGGAAAAGTGAAAACATGGACCAAGAAGACATGACTGAGGAAGGACTGTCGTCGAGCCATGTGCTGGCAGGCAGGGGACTGTTTGGGAAAGACTGGCCTCTAAAGCAACGCTGCAAGAACAACAAAATGTGATCACTTTGCTTTGACACACTTTGGCAAAGGGACAAAGAAAGTCTTGTACTGAGACTCCTCCATTTTTTCCTCTTTTTGGGGGTGGGTGGGGTGGGAGTGGGGGGGAGTGTGTTTCCCATCACACCAGGAACTCGTATTCTTTATCAAAATCACAGCTCCTAGCTGTGACTAACACAGAGGACATCATTTTTAAGTGGAAAATTAAAAGAAATAAATGGAGAAAGGGAGGAAGGAAAGAGAGAGGGCAGAAAAGAAGGAAGGAAGGAAGGAAGGAAGGAAGGAAGGAAGGAAGGGAGAAAGGCAAGCTTCACTATCCAAAAAGCTTCTAATAAAGTTCAGCCCCAAGAATGGAGGATATTGATTTGGAGAGGCAGCCCCACTATTGTAATGCTATTCATGATTTTTCACCAGGAGTAGATCTTTTTGACTCACATGTTTTGCTGTTGATTGAGTCTTGTTGCAAATTAAACTATTTTCATTTTCCATGCCTATCCCAAGGCATCTCATTCAGGGCCAGCACCAATGGTAAAGAGGCAGGTCTGTGCACCGGGCAGAATATTAAGTATGCTATTTTTAATGTCATCAAACAGCTATGTGCTAAAAGAGGAGCTAAAATAAGGGTGCAAGTGAGCAATGAGATGAAAGCTGAGTAACTTCATGATAGAAAACAAATGTAGCAGAACCGAACCCCCTTCCTTGTCCTTTCTCTGTAAATATGAAATTACTAACACTTCGGCTTTCCTCATATAGCAGCATAAAGGCTGGGAAAACAAAACCCAACCCACTGCCATGTTGTTCACTCCAAGTCAGAGTGCCCTTGTGTAGCATTTCTGAAACTGCAGAGCTTTAAAGGGACACATTGTCTTATCTAGCTACCACCTGTCTGTCTATCATCTATCTATCTATCTATCTATCTATCTATCTATCTATCTATCTATCTATCTATCATCTATCAATCATCTATCTATCTATCTATCATCTTTCAATCATCTATCTATGTATCTATCAATCATCTATCTACCTACCTACCTATCTCATTAAGAATTGATGATACTAGGTGCTGATTAGTAGGTAGTACTCATAATTCCATCAATAACCATAGTCAGTTGTGATTGGTCTCAATGAGAAGAACTGAATGCCATCTGAAAGAGGAAAGAACCCCAAGGGGTCATTCCAAGAGCGCTGCCTAGAGTGAAGGGAGAGAAAGACCTGCCCGGTGGAAGTCGTCCTCCTCATGCTTCTTAGCCATAGTGCATCACATTGGCCTTGAGAAACTGAAGCGTAGAGGAAGGGCTCTTCAGTTTGTGATTACCTGAGCTATGCATCTTTCCTGTTGTGGGAGCTTTCAGCTTTTTTCAAAATTCCAACACAAAGCCCCGCAGCTCCAGACAACAACGCAAAAGATATTTTAAGGAGTGCCACAGAAGGGGAGGGGGGAGGAGGCAACACCAAACCTTTAGCCTCATCCGTTTCTTTGTTGTTGTTGTTGTTGTTTTAAATAAAGCTGCAATTGGCCTGATGTGATCTGATAAGTGTCTTATTATAAACTTGAACATCAACTGACGGTGGGGAAAAATTGAAACTTTCAACTAAAAAAAATGAAAAAGGAAGGAAGAAAGAAAAGGGTGGAAATGACTGGCAGTTCCCATTTCTTTACAAGTGTTACATTTCAGTCCCCTGCCACTACCACATGTTTCCTGTTCACAGATAATTTGTACAACATATTTTATCATTCAGTTTTAGACACAGTTGAAAGGCTTTTGCCTAAGGCTTGGAACACTTTGAAAATTGCACACCATTTGCAAGGCTTTCTTCGGCTTCACTGTGCAATTAGGTGACTGTCTTTCTACAAACGTCGAATTTATCATTTATGGGATTGTGGATGTGTGTTTTTCAAACCAAGGTGAACTAGAAAATGAATGAGAGTAGACTTCCCGAATCTACAGGTAAGGGACGAAGATGCAAAACACTGATTTCAGCTCCTGGCAGGAAGGGCTTGCAAACAGCACAGCAAGCTCTCTCTCCCTTAAAGGAATTAGGCTCTGGAAGGTTTAATTTAGATACAAACATTGCTTACATATTTACTTAGTTCTACCTTCTCTTCTAGTAGTTACATCGCAGCGTAATGATCCCAGAGAAAGCTAGTCTCATTAATCTCTATGAAAGCGATTACAAGATTTTTTGGTTAGCTTTCTATGCTGTCTTCTTGGCCCTGTCTTGTCAGAAATTCACAGTTTGTGAGTGAAACGCTGATGTGCTCAGAGCTTCCCCTGGTGGAAGATCTTGGCAAAAGGTATTCAAGCCAAGAAGGGGCGAATCTGGGACTTGCTCCCCCGAGCAGGCCCGATGGAGTGTTCAGTTGTCCAAGAACAGAGAGTACATACCGTGACTGGAAGTTCTGATTGAATTTCCAATGCATTTCTATGTTTTACATAACCTGAATTTTAAAGTCAGATTTGATAAAAGAGAACTTATTCCCATCATTATGCCACTTTGTATTTTTCCACTGAATAATGCAAACGAAAAGAGAGAGAGAGGGAGCCTGATTCTGCCCTCCCAGGAAGAGCTTGACTTTCCTCTGAGGTTGAGTTTGCATCCGTCATTATGCGGTGATGTGGCTCTTCTCGTGTCTTTTTAAAACGTGGCAGGAAAATAATGCTGGAAAAGGCTGAACACAGTGGCTTTCTTGATTGGAGAGGATCTTTCAGGCCCACATAGGCGCTCTAGAGTACTTCCCATGTTAATGCCATTTCGAACTTATTTCTGTAACCTACAAGTTCCAGAGAGCTCTGTGCTGATGTTTAAGTGCTAACCCTTCCCTGGAGGCCTGGATGCCTCGGAGAAGTAGAGCAGAAGCCCCACCTGTACCGTGGTCAAGTCCTCTGTTGCTAACCTCACGGTCAATGGTGAAATCTCAGGAGCTGCTTGGTAGGCAGATATGGCAGCCTCCTTCCATATTTACTGCCTTGAGAACTCTCTGGCTGTTTCTGCTCTGTTTTACAGGGTTCCTATGAGTCAGAATGGAGATGCAGGTGATCAGCTTTTGTCAGCTTAATTACAAACTCAGTGAACTCACTGTGGTTGGTTAGTGAACTAGTTACAAATAGTCCAGACACACCTTGATTATTGGTGATGATGATCAGGATGACAGGTTTGCCATTCAGGTCGAAGGTAGGAAAGAAGCAACAGAATCAAAATCTATTCAGAAAATCGTTATTTTTAACTCTATGTGCTAATAATAAATCTTACGGGTAAATAGCCATGGGAGCAACAGGTCCACTTCATTGAGTGTTGCCATTTGCTTCTGAAAACATATTGACCAATAACTTTGACTTTTGAACAAGTTAATCATTAGATTACAAAAAATGTTATGTTCCATATCATTGTGAGTACGAAGCAGACTAGAAACACCAGAGACATGTTCTAATGTAAATCTATTCAAATGAGTGCCTAAGCAATTCATGTTCTACAATTATACATTTATTAGAGACAGATATAATTACATGTTTATATATTTTTCTCTCTAATAGATGCCTATATAATAAATAGCTATAATGCATATATAATAATACCTATCATAAATAATACCTATCTCATAAGTATATTAGGGGGTCTTCAAATATTTTATGAAAAAAATTCCACTATCACTTCATTCAATTTTTATGACATTTTTTAACTCCCTTGCATAATTGTAGAAATGTATTGCTCAGGTAATTAATTATACATATGTGTATTTACACACACACACACACACACACACATAGACACTCATACATACATATATTCAACTCAGAATCCTTAACAGAAATATGAAGTCTACTTAACTACAGAGACCCTGCCTGTTCTGCAGCAGGATCTGATCTCAGAGACCTGCACAGCTCCCCACTCCACATCAGGGAGCCGGATACCCTTGTTTCTTTCACAAGGCATTCAGATGCATATAAAATAAAACAAAGCCTCTTGGACACATTACCCTTTGTAACAAGTCATAAAGGACGACCGGAGCTGTACAGACATTTGTTAGATTTATTTGTATGCCCAGAGCCAAAACCACAGGGTTTGGATCAGTCAGAATGTCATTATCATTGTAATTTATGGAAGGGCAGCAGCAGACAGTAACACAAAGACACTGTCCTAAAAAAGAATAAAGTGTCACTTTCCTCCTGAAAGTCATCCAGGATGCTTCCTAATGACATAGTCTCTTGGATCCCAGCACTGAAGACACTTAAAAGTAATCATTTTATCAAAACCTGGCTGTCCTGGGAAGACCCACGCGGCTGACAGATGGAACTTGATTCAGCCACTTCTCAGCTGTCCCCTCCTCCGAGTGTCTGGAGGAAGTGACACAATAGTTCTGCCCGGGCAGAAACACCTTCCCATTCCAAACCAGCTCAGCTCCCACAGCTTCCATGAGGGAACGCTTCATAGGAGGGGACCTCCTAAGATGCGCCCCCATCCTTTACCGGCCAAGTGTTATGGGGGAGTGTGGGGGTTGAGGTTCTCTTTGAAACTGAGGCTTCCGTGACATAGGGCCCAAGTTAGGGTATGCCCCGAGAGAGGAGAAAGCAACATTGTGCAGAAGATCCGATCATATTACCAATATGGTCTTCGGCGAAAATTCTTCACTGTTGCAGCTCAAAAATTCTAAACCAGGCCGTCAACTGCTCACATAGGCTGAGTTCATGGGTGTACATACAATGAAGGCCAGCCTTTCCTGGCCTGTGCGGTGCTGAATTCACATGCAGGAATTGTTCAGGAAATTGAACAGCCGTGGGCTGCTTGTAAAAGAGTCTAACTTTTCAGGATTCGGAGTTGAGCCGAGTTGAGCCATTGACTTTCCACATGACCTTGGGCAAATCATTTAACCTGCAGGTGCCTCTGCTACAAGAGCAGTATGATTCCCGGTCTAAGATGTAATTTCAAAACAGAAACTCCATCTTAATTTTCCTTTCCTTTGCACTGCTTGATCTCATCATTGCAATGCGCCAGGCTGCTCTCACAGTGCTTTCTGATTGACCTGCTTGCCCACAGTATTAGCAGGTCTCTTTCCTCCCGCTGGGCTGGCTTGCAATGGACAACTCGCTGGAAGGGGCCCCCCTGCTGCTGCGGCGCATCTGGTTCCACTGCACAACGCGCAGGTCGCAGGCTCAGCCCCTCTTCCCTCAGATCCGACAGTGCTCCTCTCCTGGGATCCCTGAGAAGATGCACAAGTGAGCAGAAAAGACTAGGTATCATTACCTACTCTTCCTTTGCTCGATGCCACGGTGCTTAGTGTACTGTGGTCACAACCACACACAACAACTAGAATTAAACCTGCCACATGTATGAGGAAGATGTGTCCCTGGGTAAGAGCTCTGTCTTTGGAGGGGAACAGCTCTGGGTTCAAATGCTCAGCTGCCCTTTACTAGGCATGATGCCTTAAGGTCTTCTCAGAAGCCCCTGGTTCACTTTGGTCAAAGCCCGTCTGACTCACCATGACCACATGTGCATCCGAGCAGAACCGTGCTCTCCACCGAGTGTTCAGTCACAGATCTTTCAGAAGCAGACTGCCAGGCTTTGCTTTCATGGTGACTCTAGGTGAATTCAAACCCGCCACCTTCCGGTTGTCAGCCTCCCGTAGTAATTGCACCATTTTGATCTCTTCTGTCATATGGACATAATAATAGCTGACAAGTGATCATACTTAAATGAGACAATATAGGTGAGGTACCTGGCATTGAAGCAATGCTCAGTCACAGTCACCTGTTATATTTGTACATATTTCAGTTCTTGCTATTTTCCAAGCATTTTCTCTCATATCTCCACCCTGTCAGGTCAATGAGGTTTGTATCCTCATTGCTCCACTAGACAGAGAAGAAAATGCACCATGGATGCTGGAAAGGCGGCCTGAGTCCTGATCTTTGGACTCCCTGTGCAGTGTTTTCCTACCAAACTAAACGAAGCTTGTCTTCCCTGCTCCTACTCGGGCCTGCGTTTCTCAGTGGATTATCAACATCCTTTGCCTACCCTCGTGATGTCAATGTTTGTGTAATTATCTTTTCTTGTTCTATTTAATGTCTACTTGCTGAAAAGGTTTTCTATTTGATTCACATCTGGTGAATTTAGAAACCCTAGTATCTGTACTATACAAGGATGGGGCCCTGATGGTGCAGTGGTTACAGGATGGGTGGCAATCCACAAAGTCAGTAGCTCGAAACCAGCAGCAGCTCTGCAGGAGAAAGACTGGGCTTTCTGTTAAGGTAAACTGTACCAGTCTTGCAAACCCATAGGGGGTCACTTTGAGTCAGCATTGACTCAATAGCAGTGAGTTTAGTTTTGATTTTGAATACTAGACCTGGAGGGAATAGATGAAAAATGTATGTGAATAGAGCTGACCTAAAATCACTTAATTAGGAAACAGCAATGTAGAGCTTTGAACCCTGGCCTGTTGGAATGAAACATGGCCACTGGCTGCAATCAGTGGGAAGACACAGAATGCAGGGATGACTCCCATACGATCTGTTAAAGAATGACGAGGTGGTATTTAAGCACAGAGAGGTGTCTTCAACTCTATTTAGTTTGGCAAGGATGGCTTCTGTGCTGACTTTTACAAAGGACACATAAAAGTGATTTTGTAAATAAAAGAATTGTCATCCAAGCAGGGGAAATATTTTGAGAAACTTGATGGAGACACCGACCAGCACTGAAGGGTAGAGAGAGCAACATGAAACACAGCATTCCTGTGTCGGCCCTTCTCAGACTCTGGGATGTTTTAGGGTTACCTGGACAAAAGGTTAGGTCCACCTCTGGAGATTCCGATTTAATGGGTCAGGAAAACAAATGTATTCGTACCAAGTTTCTTGATAATTTTCAAGCTGCTGGCCCAGGGAATAAAGTCTGAACCCCATCAACCTAGAACATTAATTCAGGTGGTAAAGAAAAAAAATTAAAGGACACAATGATTTGTGTTCCAGTTCCCAAGACAAAGAAATAAAGAAGTTGCCAGATTCCTATCTTGGTATGCCCTACTCAGTCAGGCTGCCATCTGCCTTGGGTTTTCTTTTTCTTCGCCCCCCTCCCTCCCCCCACCCCCACTGGAAGGGAAGGAATGGAAGTCTTCTTCAGGGATGTGGCTCAAGAACTAAGCCTTGACATGACTCTCCACGGTGTGCCAGGAGGGGTCACTGGACCACTGCTCAGCTCCTGAGCACCCCCTGGCACTCAAGGTATTTTCCAGGGCTCCATTACCAAAATAGCACAAATTAGGTGGATGAAGACACCAGAAAATAATTATCTTGGAGCGCTGGAGCAGCGAATTCTGAAACCAACGTGAGATAGTGTTTGTTCTTATCTCTAGTGGCAGCGAACACTTCTTGGCATTGCTTGAATGTATAGATCCAGCGTTCCAATCTTGATTATCATGTCACATGACATGATTCCCCTTGTATGTCTTCTCCTACTTTAGAAGGGTATCATTTAACTTCTGGGAAGACAGTGGGTGAGGCAGACCCTCTACAACAAACAAACGAGAGAACAAATGAAACACATACAGGTAATCATCATGGGCCCCTAAACTTCAGAGGAAAGTAGAGAGCAGTAGATGGAGAGCTTGTTTGGGGGTTCTACCCTAGGGACATACATAGAGCAGTAAGGGAGGAAGGGGACACTGCCTGGCCAATCAGATGAGCGTAATCCACCATGGCAATCTTTGCAGCCAGATTGCCCTCATAGCCAAAAGAAGTAGATTAAAGATTGACTAAGTGTTCAGACAAAAGTTGCCAGACCGGAGATCGATTAGTGAATTGCCAGGCAGCTGACATGACATGGCCATCTTGACATTTTAAAGCAGTATTCAAGACAGCTGTCTGGTTTTCACAAATGCCCACCAGTGGCTGGTGACATGAAAGATGGGATCCTCCCTTATCTCCCACTTGGTGACCACAAGTGTGACCAGCCTCCACTTTCACCCATCCAGTGGCTGGTGATACGGTACCCCAGCAGCCTCCTCCCCTCTTGAGATCTTAGCACCTCCCTCATGGTGGGCCCCTGGGTGTATTGTTGCCCTCCACTCCCCGCCCCCATTCCCCACCCCCACAGACATATACACCACTAGACACAAGTGAACTCTAGTAAAACACAGTGCCGAGACCCTGGCCACCCTTGAATGCGTGAGATTTCTTCTGCCATAACAAGCCACCAGCCCCAAAGTACCCTCTGGACCTAAAATAATCTCTTCTAGGAACAAGCACTCTGACCATTGCCACTGTCAAAGTCAGCAGGGATTATTTCCAGAGCAGGTTCTCGGACCCCAGACAGCACTTAGCCTGGCAAGAATTCTACCCAGGACTAGGGGTCCAGCTCCTCTACCGACTCCACCACCATGCTGTGGACTCCTTGGCTGGCAGAGGGTATCGGGCTGTCCCAGGGCCCGTCCCCACAGCCCTCTCCTGTGTTTGCTCACTGTGCTCACTTTGCTTTCTATCTCGATCCTTCCCCTGCTCTCCTGGTGATTCCCTTTTGTGTTTCCCTCTTCCATTCTTTGCAGTTTTTTTCCTTTCTCTTAGTTGTTTTTTTAATTTTATACTTACCTTTCTCTTTGTTCTTTCTTCTCCTTATTTTACTTACTATAATTTTTTCTTCTCTTTCTAGTTTCCTTTTTGGTTCTGTTTATTTTCTTTCCCCATTTTTCTTTCTCTACAGTCGTTAAATTAATTGTTCTCGCTGTGGTTTGTCAGCTTTCCCCTCCTTGTGTTTTACTTTTAATGTTTTATTTTTGACTAATTTTTTCCTCTTTTACTTTTTTTTGTCCCACCGGATGGATACTACAAATGTGCCCTAAAGTGCCTAGTCACACCAATACCTCCTCTAGTTCCATCTAATGACTTAGAGGCACTATTGGCCCTTATATCACCTGATCAGCAGCAGTCAACACCAAACACAAATGCCCTCAATATGTACTGCATACATGAAAGGCAAGGAGAGACCTGTGTACACACATTCTCTATGACACCCACTGTGAGACAGATAATGAGTGCCTAAGAATACACAAACATACAATCACCCATTAAGTACCAATACACCACCACCACCAAGTCTCAGCGACAACTCTGTCATAAGATTTTAATCAGGAAGAAATGCTACTGAAACTGCCTGATAAGGAATTCAAATGAATGGCATTTAGACTCCTTCAATGAATTGAGAGAGGCATAAATGAGAGCAAAGTTAACACAGGAAAAATATTAGGTGAATTCAGGAGAACACTATAAAAACAAACTAACATAATAAATGAAAAATTACACATGAGCCAGAGCATTGAACAGAGAGGTGGACTTCCCAATTCAAGGAGGAAGAAAACTGAGTGCTTTTGTGCACGAGGCTTGCCAGTGGGAACATGGGGGTGAGGAGTGGAAACTGAAGTGGAGGAGTTGGATCTGCTGCCCATGGAAGTGGAGGTGAGAAGCTGCAGGTTGGCGCTTAATGGAGGGAAGACCTTCTGAACACTTAGTTCACACGTTGGAGTCGGGAAGTTGGCTGTCTCATGGAGCTTGAGTTGAAGGTCTTCAGGTTGAGGCTTGTAGCAGAGTGGTGTACCCTTTGGACATTTATTAGTGGACTTGACACAACTTTGAAAGGTGTCTTGATAAAGAATTCAACCCTGAATTTCTGGCCTTGGGACTTGTTAATTTCCTTAATAAATCCATTGATCATGAATGTTGTCGGTGAGTTCTGCTCACCATTGCAATGGATATTAAAGATCAAGTTTAGAAGAAAAATTAGAGATTAATTCAAACAACTCATCAGACATATCAATTTGTAATGTATACAATTTACAAAGTAAAACAAACAAACAAAAAAGAGGCAATAGTGTAGTAATAGAGAGAAATAAATGTATGCATAATGCATATATATATATATGTATATATATATATATATATATGGCTCTGGTGGAACATATAGGGGTCAAAGTTTGGAAAACCTCTTGGACATAACCAGGCATTTTGGGAGAATGAGTTACTGGACCGAGAGTCTGAGGGCCACATTCTCAGGGGACACAAAGCTACATGATATAACATAGTCCACAAATTCTACAAACTCTTTTGGTAAGCAGTGACTGGGGCTTTAAAATCTAATGTTTATTTATTAGTCATATAGTGTACAATTATTGGTCTCTCCTTATCCAGGAAAAAGTAGAGTGATGAAAATCCAAGACACATGGGAACAATTAGTAACATAGACTAACAGACCATGCAAACATCAGTCTCGACAACTTAGAACTGAACTACATGGTGCCTGGTCATTACAACTAACTGCTCTGAAAGAGAGCACGTTAGTAGATAAGAGTAGGAGAATTATGTGGAACAAAACCGAAAATCAAGGAGACAAGGCTTACTGGTTATTCGGAGACTGGTGGAATCCTTGGGACCAAGAAGGGGTACCCCAAAAAACCAGAATTTATTTTTAAAGCTATGTATTTGATTATTTTACAAAACAACCCTATCACCTTCAAAGTACTCTCCATTATACTTAATACATTTGTCAAATCTGTGATTCCATTCTTGGAAACATTTTTCAAATGCATTTTCTTGGGTAGCTGCCAGCGCCTCCCTTGTTGTTTTCTTCATCTCTTCTACATCATCCTATCATTGTCCTTTAATGTCCCTTGTCAGTCACAGAAACAAAAAGACATTGCACAGAGTGAGGACAGGTGTGTAAAGTGAGTGGGACAAGAGAGGCATGCTTTTGAAAATTTCTTTTTGTCCAAAATTGGTACAGTGGGATGGTTGTGTGAGCAGGTGCATTGTCTGCCACAAATAAGGCCTATTGTGTCACACAGTGCTATTCAATCTTTTCAGAACCTTTAAATAGAAAACTTATGAACACTCTGCCCTAGTGAAATGCACTCTAAGTGCATGACCCCCCCCCCCCTTACATCAAAGAAAATAAAAAGCAAAACAAATAAGCATCGTCTCAAGTTCTGATTTCACGTGATGAGCTTTCTCTTGGGTGAGGTGACAATGTCACCTTCCACTGGCTTGACTGATGTTTGCTTTTGGGGTCATAAGAATAGCACCCTGTCTCATCACCAGCAATGACCTTGGAAAAAACCTCTGGGTTGCTTTAAGCTGATTTTTCAAATCATGCTATGTTTTGAGAGTCGGTGCTCTTTTTGATGGTCCGTCAGAACCTGAGGCACAAATTTCACAACAACCCATCTCATTCCCAAAGCTTCTATCAAAATTCGCTGAACAAAGCTCCAACATAGTCCAGATACCTTCCCTTCAGCATCCCTTCAACAGTCAGTTGTTGGTCTTCAAGCGCAAGTGCATGCATTTTGTCAACAGTTTTGTCAGTTGGGGAAGTTTATGGACATCCAAAATGAGGTGTATCATCCATCAACATTTCACCTGTTTTGAAATGAGAAAACACTTATACACTAGAGTTTTTTTCCATAGCACTGTCCTTGTAAGCTGTGTTCAACATCACAACAGTTTCTGCGGCATTTTTCCCATGCAGGAAACAAAATTTTACAGTCTCATGCTGTTCTCTTAAATCGGCCATCCCCCAAAATGAAATTAGAGTGAAATTTCTTCTATGAAAAAATGCACTGTGACCAGAGGGAACTGGGTATACTAACTCAGAGAAAGTTGCTTGATGCTTGCCTAGCAGGAAAAAGGTGCACTATGAAAACCCTGCCCAGCAGAGCTTTATGAAGTTTTTTTTTTTGGTGGGGGCACGATGGGTGCCTTCTCATATGTTACTCCTTGAGTCTGGAAGTGGACTTTCCTCTCTGGTTCAGTTTTCAATCAAACAATTGTCGGGTCTCCAGGGGGAAACAATGACACTATTTATATAAGTACTCCTTACATTATTTGACCATTGGGGCTGAAGGGGTCTCAGAGACAAAGTTCAGGAAGGTTAGGAAATTTACAAAAAGGAATAGGAGGTGGGATGACTGATGTTGCATTGATAGGATTGCAGTGGATGAGGTAAACCAGAATGTGCGTGAATCTGTGACTATAAAACAATGATCTTCTCTGAATCTGTTATCCAATTCAAAATAAAATGTCTGAAAAGAAAACAGAGCCAGGACTAAAGAGTCCTTTGCACCCTGAGACCGCTCCCCATTGAACTCCTCCAACAAATGTCAGAAAAACGTGGCAACAGCGAATAGGCAGCTGAATGACTGAAGGATGGCAACAGAAGAATCAAGAAGCAGAACCTGAGAGAAACAGTGGGTTTCCCAGCCCACGGGGAGATTAAAGCCTCGTGTCCGCCAGTAGGAGACTTACTCACAGAGTCGGGTGCCTCCAGGAACTTAATTGAGGAAGCTACATTTGTTGGTTCACAGTGTTAACGCTGAATGACTCTTGACTGAGGCTAATAATAGAGTGGGGTAACAGTTAGGCATTTATCAACACACTAAGACAGCCCTGCAACACTGCCCAAGCAAGGTAGCTGCCATGATGTCTCAAGGGCTCCTTTAAGAACACTCCAGACTTTGCAAGTCCAGTGTGTTAGGCTAAGGTAAATTTCAAACCCCATGTTGCCCCCCACCTTTTAAAAAATATATTTTTCATTACACTCAACTACCACTGACGAATTTTGACTCCAAGTGGCCTGATGGGACAGAGTAGAAGGGGTCCTTTATGAGCATAGTTCTCCTTCAGTGAAGATCCTTTACCTTCTCGTTGAAATTTCAAACCTAACAAGATTATCATAAATAAATATTTCCTGCAAGCTTTCTTAAAATACAGAAAGTGTGATAATGAAGTAAAAGCTTAAGCATTATGCTGGATGATGGATGTTAGGCTATTTTAATCTATTTTTCAATGTAACTTTATTTTCCTGTGTTCCCATCTCTACAGAGCGATCTCTACAACTCCAAGCTGTGACTAGACAGTAATGAGTGAGGCACCAGCCATCCCATGAGAAGATGTGCCTTTGATCCTGATACGACCTAATCATTGCTGTTGACAAGGTCTCCAACTCTCTGTGCCAGAGTCCCTTCACCTGTCAAGCAGGAGTGGTAGTATACATCACAGAGTTATTATATCACAAAATAAGATGAAAATGCATGCAATGAGATTTTTGAAAATGGAAGCCCTTTATCAATGTAACGGATTGTTGGATATGTCCATGATATTATATATGCAGTATGGTTTAGAAATACAACACTCAGGCTGTTGACAAGGTCTGTTGTATTTGTGTTGATATGAGAGAAAAGTAAGTTCAAATGCCCAGCTTTCTTCTTCCATGATTCGAAAGGGAGATCAGCCCCCATCTTTGTGCATCAAATGTAGCATGTGCAAAAATACCTCATGATCATCTTTCACAGGAATTCTTTCCAAGTGAGAAAGCAAGTAATGGGGTCATGGGCTTTCTAGAGTAATACAATCCAGGTTTCTAGTGTGATTTTGATTAGCGGATTCTATCCTTAGTTATATTATGAGCACGCAGCATTGCATGGTTTCATATATATTCTGAAGGAAAAATCAGTAAATTTAGATTTTATAATTGTCCATAAAGCATCCTGGGAATCATAGTCATTTTAAGGTAGTCTACAGGCGAGTAAATGTAAAAGGCATAAATCACAAAATTAGCTGAAAATGAAGTGTGCATAGTAAAGCTATAAGTTTTCATCACCATCATTCTCTTCATCTTTCTCCTCATCTTCAACATTCACTATCAATGTCATAAAATGTGGGTGTGGTGATCACTTACATTTTGATCCTTGAAAGATTCAACCCAGACAAAATCAGCCAAGCCAAGCTTTCCTGAAGATGTCAATCTATATTGAGAAAGGCATTTCATTTTTCCCATATGCTTCTCTAGTTTAGAAATCCTGCACTAAAGTATTCCGTTAAATGAGCATCACTCTAAAGAACACATACTAGTATATATTTCTATTATAAAATTTGGTGTCCCCGATAGCCCTCTACTAATTTGAGCTACCTCAGAAGGTACCTGTTTATCTTAGAAACTCATTAACTCAGCTTGGCATTTAACACAAATCTCAAACATGATAATAATTGATTTTTTGTTTAAGATTAACATTGATTTAACTGAGAGCCCTTATAAAACTGAAGTTACTAACAATTTTAGCTATCCACACCCAAAATTAGAGTTATCTGTCTAATAATAGGGTACATTTTGAAAGAAAACCAGACATATATGCAATACCTTCATTTCGGGTAAAATCACTATGCCTATAAGTTAATTTGGGGAGATATTGCTATGGAGTAATTGTGGCTGGATTGCACATAGCAACAAAGTAAGAAATTAATAATAATTTGGTGACTAAGAAAAAATTGCCAGATTAGCAATTTTAGAAAAAACATGGTAATTAAGCCAGTCTGAATTCTGAGCAAAAACAAAGGGCTGGCAGTTGGCACAGCCCCAGTCTTTGTGTCAGTTCTTCATGACCTCCAAAAGCTTGCTCATTGAGCACAAATTTAGGGATAACATTAGGTGGGTCTGTGCCTACATTGCACATAGCATGTGCCTCAGACTTTCAGGTAGCAGTAAGATTACTAGTATCGAGAGCTTCAATGAGTGGCATCTGCCATTTCATGAATGCGTGATCATCTTGTGTGATTAAGCCATACACACACCAGATACATCCAAAGCCAGTCTGAAAAAATGAAAGATATTATCATTATTTTTTATAGAAAGCAAATGGTAAACAACAGTGGATTGTTTCTGCCTTACTACACACAATCTAATCTGTAGGAGAGGGAACTGCTTACTCTTTAAAGGGCAGCTCAAATGTACCCTTCCTCAAATAATGTATGTCCATTGTTATGATACTGGTACACTCTCAGCAGGTGCACCATTTGCTTTGAAACAATCAGACACCTGCACGATTGTGAGCTGTGACCGCTTTCCCTCTTTAGGGTGAATCTACAGGTGACTTTTGGTTTATGCTTATGCTCAGCTATGTTCAGCTTTTCTCCATGGGTCAACAAGCCTACCACAATTATTTCTCTGTCTTAACTGCTATCAACCAAAGGGTACAGCCCTTAACCCATATCACAACTTTCTCAGCTGAGCCTTCTTGGCATAGTTTATTACCTGTGGGGCTGTTGATTAGTGTTTTGAAATTCTGAGCAACTCTGTGGGAGAAAGAGGAGGCTTTCTGCCCTCTTAAAGAGTTATAGACTCAGAAACCTAGAGGGGAAGTTCTATTCTGTCCTGTAGAAGTGCAAAGAGTTGGATAAGACTTTATGCCAGTAAGTAAAAATGACAGCTCTCCGGTAAGGATTCTAGGTCTAAAGAACATACTCTGCATCAGGATTTTCTTAATCAAGTGCTCCTCTCAAACACTGTGAAATTGGCCCCTTTTGAAGGAATATTTCTTGTTGATTTCAAGGCATAGAATTACCAGTTGAAGCACAAATCAACTCCTATATGGATGATAAATCACTTAATGTTACTCGATGGATTACAAGATACAAACGTGGCTGGCAAATTGACCTATCCCAGCATGCTACTTATGCAGATAGTAAATATATCAAACCATTACGTAATTGTTTCTTGACAAAGTGTGGGAGAATTACAAGCCTAGGACCAAAAAGGCCATATAAGAGAAACCCATTGCACCACTGTCTGGTTATCAAAGGAGCCTGTTGATGATGCAATTAATACACTAGACTGATGGCTAGAAGGTTGACAGTTCAAGACCATATAGAGGTACTACAGGAAAATGCTTAGTGATACAATTTTTTAAAAATAACCATTAAAAATCCTAGACAACATAGAGAACCACAAGAATCCCATGAAAGACTGTTAGAAACAATTAAAGGGTGTGGTAAAGGGTTTGGCAAGATCAACAAGAAGAAATCAATTGAATTCAAATATACCAGTGATGAAAGCTCCCAAAAAAGACATCAAAAATATCATTTTCAATATCCACACAAAAGATGAAATACCTAGGTATAAATCTAGCAAAGAAGCAAAAGACCTGTATAAATAAAACTACAGATCATCATTACAAGAACTAAAATAGAGCTACACAAATGGAAGAATATCCATATTCATGGATAGGAAAACTTAATATAGTGAAAATGTTAGTATTACCTAAATAAATCTACAAATGCAATGCAAATCCCATCATTCTTTAAAGAAATGGGGGAAGAAGAATGAATTACCAACTTTATGTGGAGCAGGAAGAGATATAAGATAAGCAAAGAACTTCTCAAAAAGATGAACAAAGTAGGAGGTCTTGCACAACTGACCTCAAAACCTATTACATAGTCACAGCAGTCCAAACAACCTGGTAATGTTATGTCTAATGATAGATGCATAGATCAATAAAAACAGATAGAAAATCCAGAAATAAAAGCATCCAGCTACAGACAACGGATTTTCAACCAAGGACCACAAAAAACATTAACTAGGGAAAGGACTCTTTACTCAACAAACAGTGCTGGAGAAAATGAATCTCCATCTGCAGAAGAATGAAGCAGGACCCAGACTTTCCCCATGCATAAAAAGGAACTCAAAATTGACTAGAAATATAAATGTAAACCTCAGAGCTATTAGGATAATCAATGAGAAAATTGGGACAAATTTCAGGGCCTTATTGTGAGGCATACATGGACTACCAATTATAATAGAGAAAGCCCACACAGTGGAAGACAAAGTAAATGACAGGGATCTATTAAAAATAAAATGCTTATTCACAACATGAGAATTTATCAAAAGAGTAAAATGGAAGCCCACTGGTTGTGAAAAAAAGCTTTAGCAATGACATAATGGAATAATGACTAAAATCTATAGAATTCTGCAACACCTCCATAAGGAAAATTAAAAAAACAATCCAATTAAAAAGTGGCCTAAAAACATGAATAGGTGAAACCAAAGGACAATACTCAATTGGCAAACAAACACATGAGGAAATGCTAATAATCACTAGTCATCCAGAAGACAGAAATAAAAAACAATAATGAGATATCATCTTACACGAATAATTGTCCAATTCAAAAGATCATATCAATAAGTGCTGGAGAGTGTGCGGAGATACTGGAACTCTTATACATTCCGGATGGGCTTGTAAACACAATGTTGTAAAAAGTGATCAGGTGTGGTAGTTACATAATCAGTTGTCAATTTGCGACTTATGAGTAAAGGGGTGGGGTTTAGCTTGTCAATCAGGTCTCAGCTTGATGGCCTCATTTGGAGTTGCTAAGGAGATAATCAGCTCGCTGGAGGTAGGACACAGGTACACTTCCTGTGAGACATCTATGTCAAGAAGACACGTGGAGCTACGCTAGAGCCCTGGAGCTATGACTGAAGATGCATCCACTGCCACTGAATCCACAAAAAATTTCACCCACTATCCTGTGATCTTCCTGCATTTGGCATCATTGTATTGCTTTGTGAGTCTGAAGAGGAATTTATAGATTGGTATCAGACACATGGGCTTGATTTGGAGTGAGCCGGGATGTTTTCTCAATATTCAGTTGTTCTTGTATATACAGTTCTTTCTTACACACATGAGTGCTGATGAATTTTTTTCTCTAGTCTACCCAGATTTACACAACAGTGGAATCCCAAAATCCATTTATAGGATGCACACTAGATTAATCCTCTAGACTATAGAGAATCTCCTCTGATCCTATTTGAGGGATGTGAATGACCTTGCTGTGAGACAGAAAGCATTGTGGGGTTGATTGTAGTAGATGTAGTTAGGTTGAAATGTAGTATCTTATCTTTTGCTCTTCCATTTGATCCATTTTAAAATGTTTTTGCTTAAAAAAAGAAAGTGAAGGGAAATATGTGTCGCTTAATTATCTGGTGAATCCCCTCTGAGCATACACCAGGGCTGGCAATGGTCTTGTTGCTGTGCAGAATGCATTAGGGGTTGGACTGTTGCAGATGCGGTTGGTTAAAATTTGCGAGTTGATCTCCTTAAAAGTTGATCACCTTTTTGAGCCACTTTCAATGTGTTCTAGTTGTTATTATTTCCTCCTTTCTTTTCAATTGAAGATTTTAATCTTTCACTTTGTTATAGTTGTTAGTTTTTTAAAATATTCTAAATATGGAATCCATGATAGGTAAATCCAAAGAGACAGTAACTGGATTTGGTTTTTGGGGAATATGGCAGGGAAGGTTTGAGGGGGAAGACGGAGCTAATCAATATGAATGCAAGAATGAAAAAAATGTTCTAAAACTGACTGTGGTGATGACTATACATCTCTTCTTGATGTGAGTGATCTATTCAGTTGTATGATATGTGGATTATATACCAATAAAACTACTAAAAAGAGAGTAAGTAAAATATTGGTAAAAATAAAAACAAAAAAAATTGGAGGGGAGGGAGTGTGGTGGTAGTGGGAACCCTAGAGAATGCGGTTTCTCTATGGCACATATGGGGTCAGCAGGAGGTAGAATTGACTTGAGATAACTCATTTGGGTTTGGGTGCGAACAATCATATTCTTGGCATAAAAAACATGGTTCTCAAGTAATTTTCCAAAATTTTTATTCTGTAGGGCATGAATATACTAGACATGTAAAGAGGATTTTAGTGAAATGAATGAGGTTATGAATCTCTTTACAATAAGAGGCTGTCATTGTTAGATTCCCTCTACTCAATTCCAACACATAGCGAACATATGTAATAGAAGGAATAACAGCCCACTCCTATTTGGTGTTTTGTTTGAGCCCATTATTGCAGTTATTATACAAATTTATCGGATTTAGATTTCTGCTCTTAATTTCCATTCTACTTACAAGCACAATGTATGTGAGAGACAAAGTCTCACCATCTTCAGCTCTAAGAAACATTCTGGCTATCTTTTTTCTAAAATAGGTCCATAAATTCATTTGGCAGTCCATGGTACTTTCAATATTCTTTTCCAGCACCACAATTCAAAAGCATAGATTCTCTTTGGTCTTCCTTATTCAGTAGTCAACTTTCACATGCATGTGATGTGACTAAATATACCGTGGCATGGATTAGGTGTACCTTAGACATTAAATTGTCATCCTTGCTATTCAATTCTTTTTAAATTCATTTTTAGGAGCTCATACAACTTATCACAATCTGTACATACATCAATTGTGTAAAGCACATTTGTACATTCATTGCCCTCATCTTTCTCAAAACATTTGTTCTCCACTCTAGCCCCTGACTTCAGCTCATTTTCCCCTCCCTCCCCACTCCCCACACCCTCGTGAAACCTTGATAATGTATAAATTATTATTTTGTCATAACTTTCACTATCCGACATCTCCCTTCACCCACTTTCCTGTTGTCTGTCAGGGAAGAGGTTATATGTAGATCCTTGTAATCGGTTTCCCCTGTCCACCCCACACTTCCTCCACCCTCCCGGTATTCGCTACTCTCACCACTGGTCCTGAAGGGATCATCCGCCCTGGATTTCCCATGTTTCCAGTTCTTATCTGTACCAGTGTACATCCGCTGGTCTAGCCAGATTTGAAAGCTAGAATTGGGATCATGATAGTGGGGGAGGGAGGGTAGAAGCATTTAGGAACTAGAGGAAAGTTGTGTTTCATCATTGCTAAACTGCACCCTGACTTGCTCATCTGCTCCCCACGACTTCTCCATAATGGAATGTCCAATTGCTTACTTATGGGCACTCCCCTTCATTAACAATGCTATGATTTTTTTGTTCTGATGATGCCTGATACCTGATCCCTTCGACACCTCTTGATCACACAGGCTGGTGTGTTTCTTCCATGTGGGCTTCGTTGCTTCTGAGCTAGATGGCAGCTTGTGTACCTTCAAGACTTTAAGACCCCAGATGCTATATCTTTTGATAGCTGGGCTACATCAGCTATCTTCACTACATTTGCTATGCACCTGCTTTGCCTTCAGCGATTGTGTCGGGAAGGTGAGCATCATGGAATGCCAGTTTAATAGAATAAAGTATTCTTGCATTTAGGGAGTACTTGGGTGGAGGCCCATGTCCATCTGCTACATTAATAATAAATCTATACATATATGCACACAGGTATATTTCTAGATCCTCATATATAAATATAATTACATATGTACATGCCTGTATTTTGACCTCTATAAATGCCCTTTACCTACTAGCTCTTTCCTCTATTTCCTTTTACTTTCCTCTTTTCCCACTATCATGTTCAGTCTTCATTAGGGTTTCAGTAATTCCTCTTGGTTACATTACCCTTGGTCATGCCCTACCAGGCCTCCTACACCCTCCTCACCACGGATTTGAATCACTTGTTGTTCCCTTGTCCCTGGGTTTGTTAACACCACCACCTTTCTCCCACCTCCCCTTCTCCCATGTCCCTTCAGAACTGTCGGTCCCTTTGGTTTCTCCTCCAGGTTGTTCATCCAGTCTATCTTATCTAGACAGACCTGCAGAGACAATAACACGCACAAAAACAAGACAGAGCAAAACCAAGCAACAAAATAAAGCAAAACAATGAGCCAATGACAAAAAAACAAAAACAAAACACAAGAAGAAAGAAAAGTTTGTAGTTAGTTCAAGGACTGTTTGTTGCCATTTAGGAGTGTTTTCCAGTCTAGTCTGTTGGGGTACCAAGCCCTGGCCCCAAAGTCTATTTTTGGTATTCCCTGGGGACTTTGTTGCTCTGTTCCCCTTGTTGTTCTGTTCCATACCTTTAGTGTTTTGCCTCAGTGTGGTGGGAACAGATTGGGCAGTATTCCCACACTGTGTCTCCAGTGTAGTCCACTGTAGGGCTATGGGTCAGTGAGGGATGTCATGTGTCATAGTGGGGCTGGCCATGTGGTCTTCTCTGTGAATTGACTGCTCTGAGTGGGAATATCATCCTCAAGGCTTGGTGAGTCAGGATGTGCTCCGCCCTCTCCCTCCCCCTTCATTTGCTCCCATGTCCTCTGATCAGACATGTCCCTCTCCCAGAGCTCTCGATTCAGTGCTATCCTCTGAAATAAATTCTTCTGAGGGGGAGGGGCAGGTGTCCCCGTAGTTGGGATTGGGGCCAGCCCTTCCTATTCAACACTTTAAAGAGATCTTGTGCAGCAAATTTACCCAAATGCAATGTAACCTTTGATTTCTTGACTGAGGCTTCCATGCGCATTGGTTTTGGATCCAAGCATCATAAAATCTTTGGGAACTTCAATCTTTTTTCTGTTTATCATGCTGTTACCTATTGGTCCAACTGTGAAGTATTTGGTTTTCTTTACATTGACTTGTAATCTATTTTGAATGCTGAAATTCTTGATCTTCAACAAGTGTTTGAAGTCCTCCTCATTTTTGGCAAGTAAGATTATGACAGCTGCATAATAAAAGTTGCTAATAAGCAATCCGCCAATCTTGATGCCATGTTCTTCAGTACCTCATCCAGCTTCACAGATTATTTGCTCAGCATAAATGTTGATTAAGTGAGATAACAGGATAAAATAAGAAGCTATTTGAGTAAAAGTTACCATACCTTCTTGTACACATGCACACATACATTCTCATACACTCCTACGTGTTGAAATCTTGCACTAGGAAAAGTTGCTAACATCACCACCCTGTTCCCGGGGCAGGCGAAATTATTGTCTTATAAGGTAGCGATTATCTTTATTTTTTTTCCTTTGGGGTTAGGTTTAAGATGTCCTTTTGGGATAGGTGAGGATGAGGCTTAGGGTTAAGGTTATGGCGAGGGTTAGGATTAGGGTTAGGATTAGTGTTAGGGTTAGGGTGGATTTGGGTTAGGGTTAGAGTTAGGTTTAGGTTTGGTGTTACATTTAAAGTTAGGTATGATTATAGGGTTAGGGTTAGTGTTAACTTTGGGATTAAGTTTAAGGTGTCATTGAGGGTAGGATGAAGGTGAGGCTTAGGCTTAGAGTTAGGGATAGGTTTAGGCTTGGCGGTAGATTTGAGTTAGGTTTGATGATAGGCTTAGGGTTATTTGGGGGTTAAGTTTAAGGTGTCGTTGAGGGGTAGGATGAGGGTGAGGCTTAGGGTTAGGTCTAGGGTTAGGGTTAGGGTTAGGTTTGGTGGTAGTGATAAGATTAGGTTTGATGGGAGGGTTAGGGTTAACTTTGGGGTTAGCTTTCAGGTGTTGTTGAGGGATAGGATGAGGATGAAGCTTAGAGTTAGTTTTAGGGTTAAGGCTAGGGTTAGGTTTGGTGGTATACTTAGGGTTAGGTTTGATGATAGCGTTAGGACTTGGCTTAATTTGGCGTTAGTTTTAAGGTGTCAATGAGAGATAGGATAAGCATGAGGCTTAGGGTTAGGGTTGGGGTTAGGGTTAGGGCTAGGGTTAGATTTGGTGGTAGGGTAAAAGTTAGGTGTAATGATAGGGTTAAGGTAAGTGTTAAATTTGTGTTTAAGTTTAAGCTGTCGATGAGGGATAGGATGAACCTGAGTCTTAGGGTTTAGGTAAGGGTTAGTGTTAGAGTTAGGATTAGTGTTAAGGCTCAAGGTAGTGATTATCTTGAATAGCAGGCAAGCTGACCTTTGTGTGACTCAATCACCAAGGTACTACATATACCTGGACAAATTACCCAATTTCTCTGATAATCAGTTTCTAACTTTGTAACCCGCATATGAAATATGCATCTTGTAATCTTATTATAAGAAGTTTGGATAATGTGAATGGATTACCTTTAAGACATTGGCTGGCACATAGTTGGTGCTCAGAAAATGGATGTACATGATTAAGCATAAAGTTGGCAATCAATACACATAGTATTACAGCCAGCTTACTAAGGAGAAAGTTGAAAGAAGAATTCAATTCCAGTTCAAGGTAAAAACACAATCCAAAAGGCAATATGTCATGAAACAGACAAGAGCAGTGGATTATGTTTCTTTATTCAACATAAGGCCCTACACCTATTTACCAGATAGAAAGCTTCTATTTAGATCTATTATTATTTAGTTTAGCACAGTTAACCTATTATAGAGAGACTTTTGGACGCATCAAAGCATTGGTGACTAGCTAGGTCAGAAACATGTCATAGTAAGCTTCAAACTATGTTGGCACACCCTGCACGCCTCTCTAGATGAAGAAGGCATGGCCTTGTTCTACTAGTATACTTTAGTGTGAAAGTAAAAATCCTTTGATCACTATTAGAATCTCAGTCTTTTTAAACATTTTTTATATTATTGTTGACTTTGTACTACTTTTTTAACTGGTCCTTTTGATTCTATTGTGTTTTCAAAATACCTACAGGTTGTGGTAACTCTATATTTTACCTTGTTAGTTGCCCTTAAGTTGGTGTTGCTTCATGGCTACCATTTGTGTAACAGAATAAAATATTGTCCAGTCTTGTACAATCTTCATGATCTTTTGTTTGTGTGAAGTTCTTCCCTAGTTATACCTGTACTTTGATCATTTCCTACCTCATCTCCCAGCACTCTAATGAGCAATATTTTGTTGTGATTTATAAAGCTACGTTGTCTTAATTCTGAAATAGATTTCAAAGCCTTTCTTTGGAGTATGTCTTAGTCTGGAAGCTCCACTGAAACCTATCCGTCATACTAAATGGACATGCTAATACCTGATTAGCAGTGAGACTGATTTCAACATCTAGGCAACATGCAAACCACCACAGTACAACAAAGTGATAGACTGGCGGTGAATTCATAGTTGAAGCCTATCGTAAAAGAGGCATGCAATAGCAGTGACATCACATGTTACATTGTTACAGTGATGATACTTCATGAGAGCGTAAAACATTTCATTACAACATTTAGAATTTTGTCAAATTTGACTTGACCACTTCTGGGCAATTTTATTCTCCACAGAGATTATTTGTATATATTTTTATGCCCACATTATATCATTCACTATATTTCACACAAAATATGGAGGGGAGAAAATAAAATTACAAAAATAAAAGGAGGATGTATTGTGACGTAGATAAACTCATTGGACCTAGTAGGAAAATTGCTTCCCTAAATTAATCAAGATTAAGCAGGACCACATGTGTTAAAGTGCAAATTTTATTTCTACCTTTTAGACATACTGGGTTGAAGAGATACCTTAGAGTTTGACGCATCATCTGCTACAGAGCAGGGTTCATGTTGCTTCTGTGTTGGAGCCTGGTGTGTTTTATCTGGTCTACATCTGCCGGTGGTTTTCATCATTCACTTCATTCTGAGTTCAGGCATGTGTGTCGTCCATGTTCTCTTTTCTTCAAAGGGATTTCCTGTGACCCAAATCTCAGGTTCTTTCATTAACTGTGTTCCTCCAGTGCCACAGAGATGATGTCATATTTTCATTTGTAAGGATCACTCCACTATTTTCCCCCTGGGTTAGGAATAGTATTTTATCCTTACCTATATATTTACCCCCACCAGGATTTCAATTTTGTTTGGTTTGATGTCCATAGGAACATTCTGAGAGCAGCCTATTTCATGTTAAAATTACCTAAGATGAAATCTGATTGCTTTGGACTATTCTTCGTACTTAGATGAAAGGCAAAATTCATTAACCCTCGTACTTCATTTCTCATCTAAGGATACTACTTCCCTGTATAATCTCACAGAACACTATACCAGCTACTTTAGTCACCTAATGCTGCTATAACAGAAATACCACAATCAGACAAATTTTCTCACCGTTTAGGAGACCAGCATTCCAATGCAGGGTGCTAACCCTTGAGGAAAGCTTTCTCTGGGTGGGTTCTGGAGAAAGGTTCTTGTCTCTTCAGTGTCTATGCATCATCAGTCTTCAAGTATCTTGGCACCTATTTCCCTCCCTCATCTCTGGTTGTGTAATGTGCTATTGTTTAGCTCAACTCGATTTAAAACACACTCCACACTAATACAGCCACATTAACATAACAAAACCCACTCCCAAATGGAATTATAACAAGTATGGAGGTTAGGAGTTAGCGCATATGTTTTTAGGGGGCACAATTTAATACATAACATTCCATCATTTCCCCCGACTCCCCAGAAAGCCTTGTTTTTCCCACATAAAAGACACACCATCTCATTGTATCACTCCACAGGTTTTAAATAAATTCCAATGCCAACATCTCATCTTCTGAATCATCTAAATGAAATATGGGTGGAATTCCTCTTCACCTATGAACCTATGTGCCTCCAAAGTATAATGATGGAGAGGGAACAAAAATAGACATTTTCATTACAAATGGGAAGAATTGGAGGAGGTAAAAATCAGCACCAAGTACATCCCAAATTTCATTAGTTTTCAAGGCTTAAAAACAATCCTCATTTATAAGCTATGTTAGGCAGGGTTGTCTGAGTATGTATATAGATAGACAGATAGATGGACAGATAGATATATAAATAGATAGATAGATAGGTTTATAGAGAGCGAAGGAATATAACAGCTAATTGGTCCACACAGTAGTAAGGAAAGCTCAGTTCAACTCACTTTTGTGGAACAATTAATATTCTGGAAGTCCTTCAACTCATGAGGGGCTGCCGGGTCTAAGGTCAAGGAAGCAGACAGTGGAGTCTTCTCTCAGGCAAGGCAGGCAGATTCTGCCCACAGACAGCAGGGTGGGTTAGTAACAGTCAGTAACACAGGAGCTTAGGGAAGCAGGCCCTGATGGGAATCTTGAACTCAAGCACAACTACAGGATCCACCACCCTCAAGCTCAAGCAATATATGCACCAACACCGTGGCAAAGCAAGTCGTAGAGGAACCTCAAGCTCAAGGGACAAGATCCAGGCGTTGATTTGACCCATAGGTAGTGTAGCACACAGGTTGAGGCAGAGAATTAACTAAAGCAGCAGCACAGCATGTCCAATCACCAGAGAGAAAGAGGGAGATAGAATGCTGGCTGTCTTTATTTTGGTCGTCCTCTAAGCAAGTGTTGACCTGCTTAAACTATGCCCACATGTTCCTAGTGGCCTAGTCGACACAATAAACCTATCACATAACCCTCATTTCTGTAAAAAAAAACAAAAACATCTGGGCAAGGAACAAAAACAAACAAAAAAATCTGGTAGTGGTCATACCCTATAGTCTCTGTACTGTGGCCATACTCTCTGGAGTCTAGTTGGAGTATAGTTGGACGCCCCTCAACCTTTGGCTTCAGCCAAACTTTCCAAGACCACTGAGATAGAAACCCTGTTCCTTCTGCTTTTGCTAACCCCATTCTTCTGGTCCACTTGATTGCCAACCTGACCATATCCACCCCAACAGGCTCCACTTGCTTATTTATTGGGCATGAGATAAACTCATTCACTTAGTCTTTGGACATGGCAATCTTACTCTCTCAGACTTAGACATTCACCCCTTCTTCTTGCTCCGAATAAATGAAAGGGCAGTCGCTTCAGACTTTCAAACCCAGGAGGCCATGACTTCCCCCTTTGATGCCAGGAGGGTGTGATTCCCCCCTTGGAAATCAGGAGGCCATGGGTCCAACTTTTGAAACCTAGATCACATTTCCAGCCTTTGAAATCAGTCGGCCCTGCTTCCTGCGCTCCTTCTAAACGTTCTGCTGATCTCCCAGCTTTTCCAGAGATGATTGTTCTGTGGTTTGTGTTCTTGTTTCTCACTTTGGTCTCCTTCCGGCCTGCATGATTCAAAATGGCAGACAGATTTCCTTCTTTCATCACCTCTCTGTCCTCTTTACTCTAGGTTGATGCATTTTCTGCTGTGGTAAATGACTAGGCTCCTCGGTCATAGGCTTAATCTCCTTAACAAATGAGGGTGTAGCAACATGCTTCATGAACGTTCTAGGACATTGATCCTCAGCTTCTGTAATTGATTGCTTTTTATCTTTAAGTTCTGTTTTATTCTGCACAGTTTATTTGTAAATCCATCTTCTTCCTGCATCTTACTACTATAAAAAGCAGGCAGAAACAACATCATTTAGGAAGATCTTTGTTCTTGTATCAAATATCCAAGGTAATAACTTACAAGTTTCACCTTCCATGAAATATTAGACTATAATTCATATCATTCCTTTTTCATTACACAAAAGTACCAACTTTCCTCCATTATCCAATTGTGTGCTCATCATTTCCTTTTGAAAGTTTATCAAGCGCACACTTATCATCTACAGATCTAGCAACATTCTGTTGATGGCACAATTTGCTAAGATATTTAATAAGATGGTAAAGACTTTCTCAGTGGCTCTCCTCACTTTCTTCTGAGCTGCATCAGAATTATATTTGACGTCCATAATTCTATCAGCAGTCATTTCAAGCAATCTAGGTTTCTACTATTCAATTCCTTAAATTTCTTCTAATCTTAATTACTAATTTCAAAATTACTTCCAAATTTTAATAATTTGCTAGAGCAGCACCTCATTCTCTGAGGCCAACTTGTGGTTTAGCTATCTAGAGCTGCTCTAACAGCAATGGCAAAGGGATAGTCCAACAAACAGAGAGTCTGGGAGGTTAGAAGCCTGAATCCAGGGTGCCAGCACTAGGGGAAAGTTTTCTCCTTGGATGGGATCTAGAGGAATGCTGTTGTCTCATTTCAGCTATTGCTCCTCAAAGATCTTCATCTATGTTTTCTGCCAGCTCCCTTTCCCTCAGCCTTTGTTTGTTTGTTGGCTTTTTTAATCTGCCCGTTTATTTCTCATTTAATGCATACTTTATACTAATACACTCACAATAACATAAAAAAGAAAACCCAGTCTCACATGGTATAAGGATTAGAATTTACAGCATCTATTTGTGCAGATGCAGGACAATTAATAAAACCAGGATGGTGTTGGTGTTATCATGTGTCTTTGAATGAGTTCCAACTCTTTATAATCCTGTGTGAGACATTGTGAAATGCTGCCTGGTTCTGGGCCACTCACACCATTATTACATTTGAGTCCATTGCTGTAGCTACTGTCTCAATTCATCTAATTCAAGGGCTTCCTCTTTTTTTAATGACCCTCTACTTTACTAAGAACCTGGAAGACCCTTTTCTTTACCAAGTAGCTGAACTTGGCCAACTGTCTTGAAAAGATCCATATTTGTGCCCATTTCTTCAAAAAAAGGTAACCCAATAGAATGCTCAAACTATAGAACGATATCATTGATGTTGCACACAAGTCAAATTGTTCTTAAGATCATCACAAATGGTTGCACTGTATTGACAGGGAACTTCCAGAAGTTTAGGATCAACTCAGAAGAGGTTGTGGAACAGGGGTATCATTGTTGATATCAGATGGGTCTAGCTGAAAGGAGAAAATACCAGAAATATGTTTATTTGTATTACATTGACTATGCAAGGGCATTCTACTGTGTGGACCATAATAAACAGTGGCTTCCCTTCAGAAGAATGGGAGTTCCAGAGCACTTTATTGTGCTCATTTGGAACTGGTACGTGACTCACGAGGCAGTTGTGCAAACAGAACAAGGGAATAGTGGATGGTTTAAAAGGTGTGTGTCAGGCTGCAAACCTTTCGCCATACTTGTTCAATCTCTATGCTGTATAAGATCATCAGAGAAGGTGGATTTATGAAGACGGATGTGGCATTCAAGTTGGAGGAAAGTTTGTCAACAATCTGAGTTACGCAGATGACACAACCTTGCTTGCTGAAATTGAAGGGGAATTGAAGCAATTTATGATGATCAAGCTTTGTAGCCTTCGTAAGCTCAAAATCCGTATAACTGGACCAATTGGTAATCTCATGATAAATGGTAAAAAGGTTGAAGTTATCAAGGATTCTGCCGTGCCTAGCTTCACAATCAAAACTGCTGGCATCATCAGTCAAGAGGTCAAAAGACACTTTACATTAGGTAAATCTGCTGTACAAGACATCTTGAGAGTTTTGAAGAACAAGGCTGTTACTTTAAGGACTGAAATGTGCCTGACCCAAGCCGTGATATTCTCCATTGCATCATATGCATGTGACCATTGGGCATTGAATAAGGAAAATGGTAGAAGATGGAATGCATTTGAGTTGTGGTGCTGGCATAAAATAGTCAAAGTATTGTGGAGTGCTAAAAAGACAAACTGAGTTGTGTTGGAAGAAGTAAGACAAGAGTGCCAATTAGAGGCAAGGATGGCAAGACTTCCTCTTACAGACCTTGGCCATATTGTCAAGAGGGACCAGTCCATGGAGAAGAACATCACGTTTTGTCCTTCAATTAGATGGAAGTACACAGTGCCTGCAACAGTGGGCTCAGACAGAGGAACAGTTGTGATGACGGCACAGGGCCGTGCAGTGCTTCATTCTGTTGTACAGAGGGCCGCTTGGGTCAGAGTTGACTTGATGGCACCTATGATGTCCTTATCCAGGGTCTTATTACAACTAGTCTCTCCTGACAACTTGTCCAAAGTACTTGCCACAAAGTTTCTCCATCCTTGTTTATAAGAACATTTTGGATGTAGTTCTTCTAAGACAAATGTGTTATTCTAGAAATTCATGGAACGCTCAATATCCCTCACCAACACCATAATCCGCATGCTTTTTACTTCTTCTTTCTCCAATGCCCAATTTTACTGTGCACATGAGGTGGTTGAAAATACCATTGCTTGGGTTAGGTTCACCTTAGTGGACAATGTGACAACTTTGCTCAACAGATCTGTTGTGCTGAAACTTTGACTACTGTCACAAGACCTTTGGGCTCTTGACTTCCATGAGTATTGATTGTGATTCCAAGCAAAATGAAATCCTTGACAACGCCATGCTTTTATCTATCATGATGCTATCTGTTGTCCAATTGTGAAGATTTTTGTTTTTCACATTGACTTTTAATCCATACGGAAGGCAGTTTTTGATTGTTATCAATAAGTGCTTAAAATCCTCCTTGCTTTCAGCAAGCAAGTTTGTGTCATCTGCATATAGAAAGTTGTCAGTGAGCCTCCCTATTATTCCTTATGCCATACTCTTTGCCGTGTAATCTGGCTTCATATATTATTCCCTCAACATATAGATTGATAAGTATAGTGAAAGGATATAGCCATAACACACACCTTTCCTGATTTTAAACAGTGCAGTAGTCCCTTGTTCTGTTCTAGTGACTGCCTTTGGTCCATATACATGTTCCTCATAAGCACAACAAAATGTTCTGAAGCATTCTGTAATTCCAATTTTCCCTAACTTTAGCAATAATGTGTTGTCATCCACATAGTTAAATGCCTTCGTATTGATGATAAAGTGCAAGCAAATATCTTTCTGGTATTCTCCGCTTTCAGCCAAGATCCCCCTGATGTCAGTGATGACAGGCTTCCTTCAAATGCTCTTCTAAACCAAGCTCGAATTTCTGACAGCTTCCTGTTGATGGACTGTGGAAACCACTCTTGAATAACTTCAGAAAGTTTCACTTGCATGTGATATTAATGGTATTGTTTGCTAATTTCCACATTTTGTTGTGTTACCTTTCTTTGGAATAGGTACAAATACAGATATCTTCCAGTCAGTTGGTCTTCCAAATTTCTTGGCAAAGTACTTCCAGTGCCTCATCAGTTTATTGAAACATTTCATTTGGCAAGGATTCAATTTTTCACAAATGCGTTTGGCACCTCTGGGACTTTTTCCTTCAGTACTATTGGTTCTTGATCATGTCATAACACCTGAAATTATTGAGTGTCTAACAGTAGTTCTTTTTGGTACCATGATTTGGTGACTCCTTTCATCTGATATTGATGATTCCCACATCATTCACTGTTTTACTCACAGAATCTTTTGGCATTACAACTCAATGATTAAAAGTTTTTCTTCAGTTATTTCAGATTGATATATGTATACTATGTACTTCCTTTTGGTTTTCTAACTCTACATCTTTTCACATTTTATTGTAATACTTGGTCTTCTTGAATTTCTCTTCAAAATGTTCTATTCAGAACTTTTACTTCATCATTTCTCCCATGTGCTTTAGCTATTCTATGATCAAGAACACGTTTCAGAGATTTTTCTGTCATCCATTTTGATCTTTTCTTCTTTCCTGTCTTTTAATAATTTTCTGTTTTCTTCATGTATGATGTTCATGGTGTCATTTCACACATCTTCTGTCATTAGTGTTCAATGAATGAAATCTATTTTTGAGATGTTCTTGAAAGTCAGGTGGGATATACTCAAGGTTATATTTTGTTCTCATGGACTTATTTTGATTCTCTTTCACTTCATCCTGAAATTATATATGAGTAATCAGTGATCTGTCCCACGGTGTGGTAATTACATAACCTGCTGTCAATTTGAGCCTTAAGAGTGAAGGAGTAGAGTTTAACCTGTCACTCAGGTTGTAGCTTGATGACCTCATTTGGAGGTGCTAAGAAGATAAATAGCTCACTGTAGGTGGTACACATGCTTACTCCCTGAGAGACATTCCTGTTGAGAAGACAGATGAAGTTACGCTAGAGCCCTGGAGCTGAAGGAGCCATGTGGAGAACCTGCCAGCACTCAGTTGCTTCCACTACCACTGGATCCACAAGATTTTCCACCTACTGGCCTGTGGTTGTCCTGCATTTGATGTCATTGCATGTGTTATATGAGTCTGGTGAGGAATTTATAGATTGATATCGGACCTATGGGCTAATATCAGACTTATGTATATAATATGGACTGGGCTGGGATGTTTTCTCAATATTCAATTGTTATTGTATATAAAGTGCTTTCTTATACACATGAGTGTCTATGAATTTCTTTCTCTAGTCTACCCGGACTAACACACACAGTAAGGCCCTAGACCAGTGGTTTTCAGCCTTCCTAGTGCTGTGACCCATTAATAATGTTCCTCATGTTGTGGTGACCCCAACCATAAAATTATTTTCGTTGCTATTTTATATCTGTAATTTTGCTACTGTTATGAATTATAATGTAAATATCTGATATATAGGATACATTTTCATTGCTACAAATTGAACATAATTAAAGCATAGTTATTAATCACAAAATAATATGTAATTATATATTGTGAAATTTTTATGTGTTTTCCAATGGTCTTAGGTGACCCCTGTGAAAGGGTCATTCAATCCCCGAAGCAGTCGCAACCCACAGGTTGAAATCCACTGCTCTAGACCCATTTTTGCTTCTAAAATTGATCTCCAGGATCTCTTCCTGCAGATATGGTCTATTTGATTCCTGTGTACTTTATTTGTGAGGGCTATCTATACAGTCACAGCTGATGTTCTTGAAAAAAGATGTTTGCAATAAAGAAGTGAGTCAGAATTGATTTGATGGCAGTGAGGTTCAGTATAAGGGAGTGTATTTTACTTTATGCACAGGACATGTCCTTTGATATTGACTGTTAATATAAATTGGTTCTGACTCACAGTGACTGCTATGGATAAAAGAATGAAATATGCCTTAGTCAGTGGCTTACTGGCCTAGAACTATACATCACCTCTGCTTTGTGCACTTCACAAGCGCCAACTTGAAGGAGGAGATGGCACATTGTCTGGGTCCACTCCCTCGAGAGGGGCTATAGGGGATCTGACCATTCACTTGAGGTTATAAAATTTCAAGACAAGGCTGGGGAAAATTAAGAAGCCCTCCATAGGAATGGAAGGGGATCCTTTCAGAAAACCAAGTTAATAACAAAGGAGGGGAGCATCTACATTTCAGAAGAGATGCTGATATTTCTGTTAGTGAGTTTGGTGCGTGATTAGGGAGAAGTAGCCTCACATCTGGAAGGGGAACTAACAATGGTTGTAGGGTACCTACGGGGGAAATGGATCAGATTTTATGTTCCTTGGTAGACTCTATGAATATAATTCTACCTAACCCTCTGTGAACGATACCATGTACTAAACAGCATGATGACCTTGAACATTGGCTGTAAAGGCAGCAGGGCCTGACACAGGGGCTACACCAGCAAGACTTAACATAGAGACCAGGCTAAATGAACTGAGCCCTGCTGTGAAGTTGACTGCACCTTTGGACTGAGGAATGGGGTATTTGGAGGAGAGAGGACGCAGAGAGTGACTGCCCGGGACTGTGAAAATGGCAGTTATTGGACCTTGTGGGGGAAACCCCAGGTTCAGTGGGTGCCCAATGGAAAGGGACCCAGAATCACCATCTATTTATTACATTGATGCCTCCTCTCACAGTGACATGACAGGTTTTGATCCATGGGATAGGCATCTGCAGTGGAAGAACTGAGCCAGGAACCATCTCCATAATCCCAAGCACTATACTTAGGGTAAGCAGAGCTCAATAGAATGGGAGGTCATACTGTGTGGGGCAACAACTCACGCGCTTCCACTCAAGGTGGATCCATATTTGCTAAGACTCCTCATACCAACAGTGTCTCAAGTGCTATATCATTGGGAAAATGGATGTCATCAGCACAATCGCCTTATACCCCAGGGGGATGATTGACAATGTTGTATTTTTTGTTCATATGGGTTTTTGTTTGCCTTCTTTTAGTTGCTGTTTTTTAATGCTTTTTGCTTTGCTTTGCTTTTTATTTCAATTTCTTCTCCTTTGTTTGTTTGCTGGTTGTTTTTTCACATGTGCTGGTGCACTTGTTCCTATGGGAGGTTGATTTTGTCATAAGACAACTGCCAAAGTAAACCTCACTCATGCAGATATCAGGCACAAGCAGATAGAGTCTGGGGTACTACTTAACTCTAGCTCCAATCCAAAAACAGTCCATCCTGATGCCATGGCCTTGCTCAATACTCATCTTCATGAAATGATCACTGATAGGTGCTGCAGCAAAGTGCGATGAAGAGAGCAGATGGTGCCCAACAATCAACAGGAATAGCGTCGGAGGTCTAAAATGCTTATATTCACACAAGCAGCCACCTAAGTGAGGAGTCAATTAAGTTCATATGGAAGAAGCACACCAACTTGTGTGATCCAAACAAGAAAATAACCAAAGTCAAATATGATGAAGGGGTAAGCATCACAGCTGAAATTGTGAACACCGAATTTGTGTAACATGCTTGCATGCATTATAATTCCATCCTACTGAATAGTTCCGCACTGTCACTGACCCTCTAATCACCGAACATACTGTCCTTCCCTAGAGGTTGGTCTTTCCTAAAGAAATGTCCACAGTCTCTCTCTCCTTTCATCAACAATACAAGACAAAACAAAACTCTTTTGCTTGTATTTCATTTAAGAAGAATTTTTTTTATTTTTGACAGTCATAATATATTTAATATTCTCTGAAATACCACAATTCTGTGCATTGATGTGCCTGTCATTTTTCTATTCGATCATTACAAGCATATGAGGTGATTGAAAAGACCATAGATTGAGTCAGGTGTATCTGAATTGTCCAAAAAACCATTTACTTTTCAAGCCTTTGAAAAGGTCTTTTACAGCAGATTCATTCAAATAATTTATCATTGATTTGTTAACTGCTACTTCCCTGGGCACTGATTATAGATCCAAGTAGAATAAAATCATTGGCAGATTTATTTTTATTCCTTTCTTATGATATTTTGTATTAGTTCAGTTGTGAGGATTTACCCTTTGTTCGTGTTCAGGTGACTGCAAAGCAAGTCAATCTAATATTGTTATTGTTGTTTGTTGTTGTTGTTGTAAGGAGCTGTTGAGTCCATGTCAACGCATTGAGACACTATGTGCCATGGAATGAAATATCCCTGGTCCCGTGCAAGCCCTACAATTGTTCTTATGCTTGAGTCCATTGTTGCAGCAACTGTATCGATTCATCTTGTTGAGGGTTTTCCTCTTTTTAGCCGTCGCTCTACCGAGTTCACTTTTCTAGGGACTGATGTTTCTGATAAAACATTCATGAGATGAACTCGCTCCTTCATTGCGGTCTAAGGAGCACCTGGGTTATATTTCTTCCAAGACAGATTTGTTTTGTTTTGTTTTTTGAAGTCCATGGTACCTCAGTATTCGTCACCAGCTCTGTAGTTCAAATCCATCAATTCTCCTTTATATCCTTTACTCAACGTCCACCTTTCTTATGTATAAGAGGCAAGTGAAAATACCATGTCTTGGGTCAGGCACACCTTAGTCCTTAAAGTAATATCCACATTCTTACTTTTCAGTTTATGCAATAATAAAAGTTCATATTTTTCAAACACCAGGTCTTGGGGTTACTTGCTGACATGCCTGCTCAGGTCCTCATTACCATATCTCAGCCCACTCATTCCTACTGGTGGGTTTGAGCATTAGAGTTATATTGCCTCCTGTTTCCATCTTTTCAGACCAGCCTCTTCCTCTACACCACAGTCTTCTTCCCACTTCCTGAAGCATCATGGAAGTACGTGTCACTGAATCTGTGAGGCCAAAATAGAAAGCAGAAAGAGTGGGAGACACACTGCAACAAGGTTGTTGAAAGTTAACTTTCAGAAATTAATTCAGAATCATATGGTTTGTCATTTACTTAGAGCTCTAGTACAACGTCAAAGTAAAAGAGTCAAAATTAAATGGAAAGAAGCATAACTAACTCTTTCCACCCACTGTTGTCAAATCGATTCTTAATGACTGTATAGGAGAGGGTAGAACTGCTTCGTAGGGTTTTTGAAACTGCAAATCTTGACAAAAGTCCATTTCCTCCTCAGAGTGACTATTGGTTTGAACTGATACATTTACAGATCAATGTTTATTTAACCCACTACAAAACCAGGGGTCATAGCCTAACCTTTTATAATACTAATACTAAAGTATCTCTTCAACAGTGAATTTCCTGTGTAATAAAAAAATAAGTTATCTAAGGAAATCACTAAAAAACCTGATATATGTATTTTATTTTCTCTATTTTTATTGTGCCCAACAACTATATTGTTTATCAACATATTTAACTTGCTGCCTTTTGTCTATAAGTGGTATATAAATATAATTGACTTTTTATGTAAACCATGTCCATGTACACAAAGTGGCAATGCTGAATATATTTTTGAGGGTGAATACAATTATGAAAGCCCAATGTACATACAAGCTGCAGTTACTAGCCAACTCACCTCTAGTCTACTGCTTTAAAAAAATGTGAAGTATGTACAATGGCTCATAATAACAAACAGGTACCACTGTGCCATGCACATCAAAAATTATTATTATCATTATCACTCTTTAATATCTGTATGCATAGGAGGCTAATCGCCGACAGATATTGGAACGAGTGAATATGTTCATATTTCTTTTAGTGCATATTCTTCCGTTGTCAAGGTCAACCCATCCATTGCTGCTGTTTTAAAGTGCCCTGAAGTCAGTTCTGACTCCTTGCAGTGCTCTGTCCTGTAAAGCTGAACAAAACACTGCCAGTTCAATGTCAGCCCCATAATTATTCATCGATGCAGCCGCTGTGTCAACCCATCATGTCAAAGGTCTTCCTCTTGTTCATTGTCCCTTTTTGACTCTTAAGGACCCTCTTTCTGAGCACACAACACTATCAGTTTAGCTCCCTCTCAAGCAGATGACACTCACCCACGCAACTATGTTTCTTTGGCGTAGAACCTATCAATATCTCATACACATGGCACTGAAGGAAGCAACCCTCCCCCCCACCCCCCACCATCAGAGGTAAGCTCTTTACTCTTTGTAAGCTCTTTGGTTTTTAACATTCCACTCTTGTTATGTTATAGATTGATGGTGTCCCCTTTTGTACCCGAGCTCTCTCCCCACAGACCTGGGATTACACCAATCTCCCAGACAGGAACAGATGGGTTAGACCCTCCTATCACACCCCCCTCTCAAGCAGCCCAGGAGGGCATCACTGACCCTGAAGGAAGAAGCTGAGAGGAGATCTGGTGTGAGACATCTTTGGACAAGTTACTAAATTTTTGAAATCTCAGAAGCCCCTAACCAAACCAGACCACTTTGTTAAGACCTCACCCCTATCACACATATGCACACACATTTTCATTGTACTGGACACAGACAAACCCAGGCCCTCAGGAGCACAGACTCACATACATGCTTGCGCTTGTAACAGCATACATCTTTAACCACATCTAAATCAAGCCCTATCCTGGTCCTTCCCACCTCTCCTATCTTTTTTCTTTTCCCCTCAACTTCTCTTCTTTCCTTTCAGGACTTCTCCTCCTTATTCTTCTCTTTCTCTTCCTATATTTAATTACATTTCTCTTCCAAACATAGGTATATACAAACCTTGTCTCCCATGCTTGCTTACTACTTGCTTACACTATCCTTCTTCCCCACCCACGATCGCCTCAGGATTCCACTCTCCTAGTAAAATTCATTCTTACATTAACTACTACACATTCTAAAATCCGCTTTCCCAATAACTAATATTTTATTGGATTTACCAAGTTGGGAACTTACTACTAATACTATGTTTTATACCCTACTCTCTTGCATTCTCCCTCCACTTACCCCACATTTATTGCCTTATTATTCAGTAAATGATAGATATGTTGAGACTTCAGAGAAAGAAACTATAACAGGGTTTTTGGGGAAAGGGGCTATAGAGGGATGGGAGAGATAAGAAGGAGATGTCAAGAAGTCCAGGGAAGAAGAATATGTTTTGGAAAACATGTATCATTATGGATGAATTTGCACAATTATGATGGGCATGATTGAATTATGGAATGATATGACATATGTATTGGCTCCCAAATTACATCAAAAATTTTTAAAAAGACATAGGTTCAGGAATGGATTTGAAGCTTGCATTAATTCTAGCTCCAATTTAAGAACAATTAGTTCTTACACCATGGCCCTACTACATACCTTCATGAAATGATCATTGAAGATAAGGGTGCTACAGCAAAGTCTGGTAAAGGAACCAGATGGTGCCTGGCTATCACTTGGAATGGTCTCTGGCATCTTTTTTTTTTCAATTATTTTATTGGGGCTTGTACAACTCTTTTCACAATTCATACTTCCATCCATTGTGTCAAGCACATTTATAAATTTGTTGCCATCATCATTTTCAAACCCCAAACTCTTTCTAGGAAGCTAGCACAACCAGGCAAGGATCCCACCGGAACTACAGACCAAGTGGCCAATAGAATACAAAAGTATATAAAGCAAATAATTCACCATGACCAAGTGGAATTCATACCATGGATGCAGGGATGGTTCAACATACGCAAGACCATTAGTATCATTCGTCACATGAACATGAAAACTATAAGAATCACATGATAATATCGATTGATGCAGAAAAAGCATTCGACAACATCCAAAACCAATTCCTGTTTAAGAGACTCAAGAAGATAGGAATGGAAGAAAAATTCCTCAATATAATATAGGTTATATGTGAAAAACGAACAGCAAAAGTGGCAATCAATGGAGAAAGGATGAAAACAATCCCACTGAAAAAGTTTAACAATAGTGGTAGTTAATTTATTGCCACAACTGGGCCGATAAACACATGTGGGATTAATTGAAGGGCGGAGGGATAAATGGCTCAGTGAGCCTTGCCTTTTGAGTTCTTGCTTCTCTTGCTTTTTGATGGTCGCACAGGGGTGCAGCTGCCTTAACCAGTTCCCTGCTTTATCTGGCAAGGCTCATTTCCTGCAAGACATCCATGAGGAGAAGCCACATATACCTACCCCAATGCAGCCATGAGTGTTGGAGTAGCTATGTGGAGACCCCTGCCAGTGCTGGGATGCTTACACATTGACTTATTCAGCTTTCCTCCTGCAGCCAGCATCATAGTGTGTGTTGTGTGAGATGGAGGAAGACTTTGTGGTTTGGTGTCAGACATAGGAGTTAAAGTTGGACTCATGGGTGTGGGCAGTACTGGGTTGGGATATTTTCTTGATATACACTTAACCTTTATGTAAAACTCTCTCTTACGCATATGAGTTTCTGTGGATTTGTTTCGCTAGAGTACCCAGACTAATGCAACATCATACTGGAAGTCTTAGCGAATGACATAAGGGAAGGAAAAGACATCAAAGGTATTCACCTGGGGAAGGAAGAGGTGAAACTATCGTTATTCACTGATGATATGATTTTATATAGAGAAAACCCCAAAAGCTCCACAAGGGGAGTACTGGAAGCAATGGAGGAATATGCAGATTCGCAGGATACAAGATCAACATGAATTCTATTGAACTGCTATACATGTCAGACAATACCACAGAAGAGGGGATTGACAAGTTGTTAACCTTCATGATAGACTGGTATCTTAATGACTTGTGTTCAAGCAAGCAGCCACCTAAGGGAGGAGTCAATTAATGTGACATGGAAGAAGCACACCACCTGAGTGGTCAAGAGATGACAATTACAAAATTTGAATCTGGTGGGTATAAAAGCATCAGAGCAAAATTTTATGGACACCCAATTTGTGGAGGGACATGGGACACAGTGAGAGCCCCAAACCCATCTGCAGAACATTTAGTGAGGCTGAGCCACTGGCAGATCCACTCTAGCCACAGTGACCATTGCAATCTTGGATATGCTGGATCAACCTTGATACTTGAACAGATGAGCACCCTATAGAAGGGACCTGAGCATGTTCTGGGTGCAAGTATTTCTTACTGGTTCCATGACGGAAATTTCTTCCCTGGCTTTCTGAATGTTGTTAGGGATCTGTCCCTTCTTACACATTATTTATATCTTTGTCTGTGTACTATTATGTTTTTAGGCTTACCTTAGTACAATTTTTAAAATTGTTTTTCTGTTGGGCCTCTCAGCTGTGAAGCACAGGAGGAGTGGATGCATAGTGAGAATAACTGATACAAGGGGTTATAGAGAATGCAGGGATGGGGTGGTTGATGATGGGGGCAGAGGGAGGAAACACTAGGATGGATTGTGATTGCATAAATCATCTTGGGAGACGATTTAAACATGGTAGGGGTAATGTTCTAAAAAAATTGATGTGGGGGTGATTGTACAAATTTCCTTAATATAATTGAATGATTGAACTATTGAATTATATGATTTGTAAATTACTTGCAAATAAAACTGCTGAAAAAAATGGCACAAAATCAAGGGCATTATTTCAAGGCATACACAGGCTACACAATATACTAAAAGAAACAAGCATAACAGAAGATAAAATTGATCATTGGAACTATTAAAAATATGGCTTTTATGCACATCAAAATACTTCATCAAAAGAGTTAAACAAGGATCCAGAAAATAGGAAAAAAATCTTTGGCCACAACAAAACAGACAAGCAACAAATCACTTAAAATTATGGAATTATACATTTAGCAGCACCTCATCAATAAGAAAACAAATAATTGAATTAATAGGTAGGCAAATGACAGGAGTAGAGAACTCATCAGAAAAAGACACTCAAGTGGTAAATAAACACATAAAAAAAGCTTGGTATCAGTAGCCATCTGAGAGATGCAAAATCAAAACAACATGAGACACCACCTTATACCCACCACAATAGATAAATTGAAAAAGACAGAGAACAAAACATGCTGAGACTGTGCCGAGAGACTGGAATTTTCATACACTGTGATGGGATTGCAAACATGTACAGTCATTGTGGGAAGGCATCTGGTGCTCCCTGAAACACCCAGGAATAGAAATGCCCTGTGATCCAACAGTACACCTTTGGGGCATATACCCTAAGAAAGCAAGAGAAGAACATGAACAGATAGATGACCCCTCATGTTTACAGCAGCATCGTCTACAATAGCAACAAACTAGAAATGACAGCCCGAATCCCCACCAGTAGATGAATGGATAAAGAAACTAGATTGCATAGACACAATGGAATAATAAACATTCAGGGGATGGTGGTAAAAAAAAAGGTCCTGAATCACAAATCACTTCATGCCATGGAAAGAATGGGAAACTATTATGTTAAGTGAAATTAGTCCATTTAAAAGGCCAAACATTATGCGAATTTACTACTATAAGAATAAAAACCAACACAAAACAGGTTCCAGTTCCCAAGAAAGACAAGTAGACTCCTAATCAGTTTTCTTCTATCATTGAAGCAGTGTACCTGCCTAACTCCCATGAAATAGATTCCATCCCCTTATTAGAATACCTCAAAATCTAAAGCAAGAGAGGCAACCCCACTACAGAAAGAACCGGGCTCCCAAGTCAAAGGAAAAAGAACAAAACTAACAAATTTCACTACAAGGCAGTCTTTCACTATTATCCTAAGTTAACATGCATTCCTATAAAATAATCATTGAACCTTATTGAAAGATCAGATCAACAGGAAGAGGACATCATGTATATATTGGGGGGCAGAGGGTGTAGGAAATGCACTTCAGAGTGTCAGTGGGCCTAGTGGAGCACCCATACCCTGGGAAAAGCACTTAACCTGGCTTTTAGAAGTCCAAAGTGGACATCACATTTGGCCATTTGTTCATTACGGGGCAATCATGACCTAGCTCCTGATCAACCGCTAGTGACCCAATGTAAGACAATTAGCATGGACAATAAACTCTGATCTTCTGATGCATGGCATCCTACATAAGTCACACTAGAAAGGCACAAATTAGAAACTCGACTAAGCAAATCAGACTAGAACTTAAAGTCCAAGGAAACACTGCATAATGGATCTATGGGTGAGTTCAGGGAACTCAGAACACCTATTGTTCTGAGTATCCCTAACAAATGATGGCCCCAGGAACAACCTGTATTTGCTTACTTCACATTCTTTATATGTTTATGTGAAAATGTTTAGTCTATCAGATAAGGCTCTGTCCCCTACACGTGAAGGCACGACGTATGTAACTAGCATGTCTTAGAGGTACACAAGCTAACTACTCAGGCAATGAAGTCTGAGATATTCTACACACATATGAAATGCTCTTCTCAATGATATTTTAACATTGACAAAAATAAAATTCCTGGCAATGAAAATATTTGAACCATGAGGTGTTGGTTTATAATGTACTGAGCTAAATTAATATTGATAGCCCCAAAAGAGAGCTAGGGACTTATAGAGACAACTGTTATAAGAACGGATTTTGAGCTGTTACTTGATCATAACCCTAGTATCAGAATAATTAGTTTTTATGACATGGCCTGCCTAGGAATCACCTGCATAAAAAGTGAACTCAAGTCATGGGTAGCATAGCAAAGAGTAGTGAAGAAACTAGATGGTGCTCAGCTTTCATTAATAATAATGTCTAGGGTCTTAAGTTTGTCTCAAAGCAAGCAGCTATCCAAGCAAGGAATTAGCTTTGGTCCACAAGAAAGAAGTGCACCTTCTGTGTGATACAAAGGTGCTAATAATAAGATGAAAAACTGTACACAGGAAGGTAACAGTGCCCAAATTCTAAATACCCAAATTGCAGAAAACTATGGATAATAGTGTTATCTCCATGTACGGATCACTACACAGAATGGGCCTCCCCAATACACATTGACTAGAAATGACAATAATGCAACAATCCGAAAGTGAGCATTATAAATGGAATTCCAGGAAATGGACTCATGCTGCAATGTAAAGTCTTGCACTATGATCTCCCATTTTAGACTTTTAATATTTTCTGTTTTCTATTAGATTTAAGTCTCTATTGGTTTTGAAAGGCTGTTGTTGATGGGACCCTTGCTTGGTGTATGCCCTAGTCTTCTATAGTTTTCTGTGTAGGGAACTGAGGGTTGATGGAAACAGGAAGATAACAAACAGAAAGGTAGTTAGTAACCTGAGGAAAGGTAGTTACCTTAAGGGGAAGGGGAAATCAACATCAATGTGTAAAGAAGTAGGTGAAGCTACAACATTGATGGTGATGATGACTGTACAGACCTTCTTGATATTATTATGTCACTGCGCTGTATGTTATCTTAGTTATAATTCTATTTTTAAAAGAAAGAAAGAAGTTTCAACCTCTGTTCCACTTGTTCCCAAACTGCTTCCTCTTGTTACCTATGACCAGACCCTCATTTTGGTACCAACTACATTAAAAGTATAAGTAGTATTACTATTGTGGGAACTTGTTCATATTTAATATAGTCCCAGAAGTAGAAAAAGCAACTGAAAAAATAAAATTTTCCTTGGACTATCTCCTGAGAGGGTTATCTCTGTATTTTTCTAATTGACTATCCCCTTTAAAAGTGTTTCTGTTCTTTTCCACTCAAATGTTAAGGTTCATGGGGATAAAGGGTACGGGTGCAGTCAATATAATGTGTATTGCATCTTTGACCTAAAGTGGTAATTTAGGACAAAGAAATGGACATCATATAAAGCTAAGCATGAATACAATTAAGATCTAGGAATGCAGGAGGAAAGATTAAAGAGAGATATTTTTCTTTTAATTCTATATTAAAGGGCTTGACTTACATCTCTGGAGACTGATTACTATATCATGCTAGTAAATGGACAAGAAAATGGGTCTGGTTCTTTTGGACAGATCAGAAAAAAGGCTTCTTGCCTACTGGCTTGGAACTCCCTGAGAATTCAAAACAAAAATTTGAGTTTGAGGAAAAAGTTACCTGGCCCTCATGTTACTCTATTACCATAGCACATGGTTTATGCACTATGTTTTATTAATATAATATGGTCCTGTGGCAAGTTACTTCATTGATACATGGCATCCACACAACTTTCCCAAATGCAGAATGCAGGATAATGAAAACCCACCATTTCCATTGCAGAGATGTGTGAAGAATCATAAGTGATTTGTGTAAAGTTCTCCAGCTTTTTGGAAAGAATTCAACATGGACATTGTTATGATGTAGTGTAATTTGTAGTTTATATGAAAGAGTTTATATGTACTATACATTAAATAAAACACATGATTAGTATTACATTTATGCTTCAAAGATCATTTCATATAAAATACAATGAATTTAAAGTTTGAGGATTAATCATGAAATCAATTCTTTCACAGCATATGTTATGTATATTAGGTATATGTGTTCTAGATGACAAATAATTTTACAAATGATGAAATTAAGTACAATGCAAGTGAGCTATTTGGTTTTCTTCAACTAGATGAACAATATTTGAAGATAGTTTTCTTTTTCTATTACTCTATAAATTTCAGATTAAAGAGAGGTTTCTGCAGAGAACAAAGTCACATGTAGAGGAAAGAATATTTGTTTACAAAATTTTAATCTGATATGATAGGACGAGAGTAGAGCAGAAAGAAAATTGATATGGGTAGATTGAACAGGACAAACACACGAATTCATGGAATACATTTTGGGACTAGAGTTTGATGGTGATAATGGAAATGAGAAAAATGGATGAGAAAAGGAAATATCACTAAAGAATAATCAGGTCTTCTGAATTAATGCACTGAGGAAACACTGGTAATTTTGCTTTTAGGAAACAGCCAGTATGAGTATTTTGACCTACACTGTTCAATATTTTTTTCCAATAATGCAAATTTCCTATGCATTCACTGTCTAATGTGGTAGCCAATAAGCCCACGTTGCTATGGGACACTTGAAGCATGAATAATACAACTAAAGGACTGAATTATTAAATTATATTTCATTTCAATTAATTTAAATTCAAACGGATAAACACATGTGTGACTAATGACTACCACTAGACAGTGAAGAGAAAAAAAAGAGAAAGTTATTACCATCAGAAGTGACATTAATAGGAAAAAGAAGACAATTTTAATTGGGAGTTGGTAGGGGCCACAGATGGTAAGTAAGTATATCACAAAACAAAAAGGTTGTGAAAAATGTGTGATGAAGAAGTGAGATAAAAATACAAAAATATCTCTCATTTATTTATTTATTTGGTTATATTTAATATTCTCTAGATTTCAGAACCCTTTAGAATTTGTAAGTCTTTAACAGTCTCTTTTGATCCTTCTCACAATCATTTCTCTGCACATATTCCATTCACATCAAATATTGAAAGGAAAACACACAAAAAGGTCAGTAAAGAAAACAAAAGCTAGAGCTTATTAAAAAAATACTTAAAATGAGGGACTTCCATGAAGATGGTGAGTGAGTAACACATACGAAAGGGACTCCGCAGAAATCAGCCCAGGACAGTTACGAAGAGAGAAAATCAAAACTGCTGAACCACAGGGGAAGCATCATAAAGAAAAGTAAGCACAGATCCACAAGGTTTTTAGGGGCTATGGGTTTTTGGCTTACCACAGTGGAGGCTGTCAAGGGTTTGACCTTAGGCCTGTCACTGTCTCAGCCAGAGCTAGGACCATTTGGAACCGGCACAGCCACAGCTTGCTGCAGCCTCGGGGCAGGAATTAAACACTTACAGCCCCACGGGCTGGGACCGGGGCTCCACTATAGTATTGCTTTTGTTTCTCTTTCTTCTCTCTATCTCCCCACAGTCTCAGTGGGCTTAGTTTTTATTTTTTCCCCTCTTGGTCGCTTCTCTGTTCTCTCACAAGCCATTGCCGACCTCAAGACCACTCCCCCTAACCCAGAGCATTTACAACTTCCCTCCACCCAGGTAGGTGAGTTCCATCTGTGCAACATAGTCCAAGGCTAGGGAAAGCCAACCCGCCCTCCATCAGGGGATATTCCACCCAACTTCTTCCTGGGGAATTCCTGCCTAGGTGGCTGGGGGTGCCCCTATTTGTCCTCTATGGACCCATGTGACTGAGTGAACTTCCTTCCACCTACCAAACTGCCTCACATGGTCTAAGGCAGCTTAGCCAACACTTGTCAATGTTCCACACTGCTGCAGGAACCTCTGCCCAAGTTCTGCAGTTAATCTACCATACCAGGGCAATTGCACCCACCATTTATGATATTCTACACCGCAGCAGGCAACCCATCAACCTTCTGAGGTGCTTCCCTTGAGAGTGAAGTCACAGGATGATAAAGTGGTAGGCTAATTCCATAGTTAAATTAGCAGCAGGCAGTTCAAAAGAGCATTCGTATGATTCTCCCAGAGAGCCAGTGCTCTTAGACTCCCTGGGAAAGGGCACCTGGCTACTCTAAAAAATGCAACACAAACATCAATCAGCCCCAACGACCTCAATGAAAAATAACCAGGAGAAACAAATGGCAATGGCAGAAGATGTCCTGAACCTAACAACATGCATAGAAGAAGCAGACATTGATCTGCCAACAAAAGAAATTTTCAGAACGCTGCTTGGAGTCATACAGTATAAGAGGGAAACAATAAAGGAAAAGGATGAAATTATAGAGGAGATAAAGTCCCTACACCAAATGGAAATCCAAGGGGCTAGAGAGGAGATAACAAAAACCTCGAGAATCAACTGGAGGAAGCAGAGAACCACACCAGTGACTTGGAGGACAGCCAAGCAGGCTTTAACAAATGCAAACAAATATCTAGTAAGATCATCAGAGAAGCTGAAGAAAACCTAAGAGCTATGTCTGATACTATGAAGAAGAATAACATCAGAATAATTGGATTACTGGAGAAAGACACAACAAAGAAGTCATCTGTAACAATAGTGAGAGAATTCATGGAGGAAAATGTCCCCAGCTTAATGAATGAAAAGCAGGCAACCATTCAGGAGGCTTAAAGAACATCAACTAGACTGAATTCCAAGAATTCACCAAGGCACATGATAGTTAAACTATCCAACTTTGAGGAAAAGTAGAAAATCATGAGAGCAGCTAGGGAAAAACCAGCAATCACATATAAAAGTTCCCAAATAAGAATATGCCCAGATCTAGCAGCAGAAACTATGAAGAAGAGGAGAGAGTGGAGTAACGTATTCCAAAAATTGAAGGATAATAATGAAAACCCAAGAATATTCTACCCAGCCAAATTATCGATCAAAATATATGGAAAAGTAAGCATTTTCCCAGACAAGGAAAATCTCAAGGACATGCTAGAAGAAACCCAGCCCTACAAAAGATCCTTGCCGACCCACTAGAGCCAGAAGAACAACACTCACCAAGCATAAATAAAAGACTGCCACTGTATTGAACAGGGTTCTCTAGATTGCTAGTAATTATATGTAAATATATTTATAAGATAGATATATAATTCGAGAAATAAACCGTTAAATAATACACAGATAGATAATACAAGAAATTAACAGTTAAATTATAAAGCAGTGAAACACTAGCAGTCCTTCAAGTTTTGAGAGCTGCTAGGTGCCCGTCCCCTCCTGTAGAGAGAGCTGGGCTATATATACCCAGGCAGCAAACAGCAAGGCAGGTCCCCAACTGTCATCAACTGTCAGTCGCCAGCTCCATAGATGAACATTCCAATCGTGTGGGTTTAAAGGGACCTCAACTTACAGCGACACAGTCCACAGGCTAGGCATCCCACAGGTAGTGTACCCCTTTAAACTGAGGCACAGAACAACCAAGGTGAGGCTCACGGAGCCATTAATCCCTATGCCCTTCAGTTAATCCTAATTGTGTTATTGGCCAGGCTGGCACAATAAACTATAGCAGCCACATAGAACAACTCACCCAGAGGGCAACAAAGAGAAAACAGACACCAAGATAGCATTGGCTTACGGGTGGAAAGAAGTTAAGGATGATACACACAAACACACACACATGCACAGTACACTAATAAGAAGGTAGAAAAAACACCCAAAACAAAAGGTATAGGATGACTTCACAAAGTCTACAGATGGAGATATTAACCCTGAATATCAATGGATTGAACTTGGGCATTAAAAGACTGAGGCTAGCAAATTGGCTTAGAAAACACAACCTATCAATCTACTGCCTACAGGAGACACATTTAACAGATACAGACATAAATAGACTGAGAATCAAAGGCTAGAGAAAGGTATACCGAGCAAAGAGCAATTCAAAAAGCAGGGGTTGCAATCCTAATCTCAGATAAAACTGACCTCAAAGTACAAACCATAAAAAGAGATAATGATGGAGTCTATAGAAAGCTCAAGGGAACAGTAGACAAAGAAACACTAAGCATTGTAAACATATATTCACTGAATGAGAGACCCACTGAATACGTCAACCAAACACTCCAAAAGACGAAAAAGAAATCAAAGCCTCAACAATTATAGTGGGTGACTTCAATACACTGCTCTCTGATAAAGATAATCACAGGGAAATAAACTCAACAAGGAGGCTAAAGATCTAAACACTACAATTAGACAATTTAACCTGACAGATATTTACAGTTTTTCATCCAATTACCCCAAAATTCATATTCTTTTCGAGCCTGCATGGCACATATTTAAAGATAGACCACACACTGTGGCATAAGATGAAACTACATAAATTTAAATAAGAGCAAACAATTGGAGGATGAATGACTATTTCAAAAGGAGTGCGTACTGACACAGATCTGAGATGAAATTAGATGAAACCAATGAGAATGAGAACATGACATACCAAAACTTATGGGACACAGCAAAGGCAGTTATTAGAGGAAGTTTCATAACAATACATGCACACCTGAAAAAGGAAGAAAGACTCATGATTCATATGTTGGCACAAAATTTACAACTACAGTAGAGTCAGCAGGACAATTCTAATAGAAAAACAAAAGAAATAATAAAAATTAGGGCTGAGATTCAGGAGAGGTAAAATAAGAAAACTATGGAAAAATTATTGCTCCTAAAAGTTGGTTCTTTGAAAGGATAAACAGAATTAACAGACCACTGGCAAACCTATCCAAAGAAAGGAAGGAACACATTTCAATAGCAAGAATGAGGGATGAAAGAGGGGACATTACAACAAACCCTGATGACATCAAACAGATAATTACACAGTCCAAGGAAGGCTTGTACTCCAATGAATTCAACAACTTGGAAGACAAGGACAAATTCTTGGAAAAACAATCCCTCCCTAGACTATCCCCAATGAATGTCAAGCATCTCAACAGACCCATATCAATAGAAGAAATAGGCAAGGTTATCAAGGGATTACCAATAAAAAAATCCCCTGGACCAGATTACTTCACAGGAGAATTCTACCATGCATTTAGGGAAGAATTAACACAAACTCTTCCAGAACACAGAAAAAGACAGCAAATTCTCGAACTCCTTCTATGAAGCTATTAGAACTAGAGAGGTACAGACCAACATCCCTAATGAACATCGATTCAAAAATTCTTAACAAAATACAGGCCAATAGAGTACAAACGTATATAAAACAAATAATCCATGTTGACCAAGTGGGATTATACCAGGGGTTCAGGCATTGTTCAAAATATGAAAGACCATATGTATCATTTGCCACATTGACATGAAAAACTATAAGAACCACATGATAATATCGATAGATGTGGAAAAAGCATTTAACATCCAACACCAATTCCTCTTTCAGACACTTGAGAAGGTAGAAATGGAAGGAAAATTCCTCAAGATAATTAAAGATATATACGAAAAATCAACAGCCAATGTGGTAGTCAATGGAGAAAAGACAAACACAATCCCACTGAAAAAGGTGACCAGACAAGGATGCCCCTTGTCCCCACTCTTACTTAATGTTGTACTGGAGGTTTTATCTAACAGCACAAGGCAAATAAAAGACATCAAATGTATTCACATTGGGAAGGAATAGGTGAAACTATTGTTATTTGCATATGATATGATTTTATATATGGAAAATCCCAGAAGCTCCACAAGGAGAGTCCTGGAAGCAATAGAGGAGTTTGGCAGAGTGGCAGGATACAAGATCAACAAACAGAAGTCCAATGGACTGCTATACACATAGGATAAGACCACAGAAAAGGAGATAAAAAAGGCGGTACCCTTCACAATAGCCAAGCACAAGTGGAAATATCTAGGGATATACCTGACAAAAAGACCAAAACATCTATATGAGGAAAACTACAGAACACTATTATTGAAGAATATTCCATGCTCGTGGATTAGAAGAGTCAATATAGTGAAGATGTCAGTTCTGCCCAAAGCACTATATAAGTTTAATGCAATCCCGATACAATTACCCTCATCTGTCTTCAATGAGATGGAAAAACTGATTACCAACTTCATATGGAGAGGGAAGAAGTCCATAATTAGCAGAGAATTCCTCAAGAAGAAGAACACAGTGGGAGGGCTTGCATTACCTGACTTTAGCACTTATTATACAACCACAGTTGTCAAAATGCATGGTATTGGTATAATGACAGATATTCAAACCAATGGAAAAGCACTGAAAACCCAGAAATAAAATCATCAGCATACCAACAATTGATCTTTGATACGGGCCCAAAAAATATCTAATGGGAAGCAGATGCCCCTTCAACAGGTGATGCAGTTAAATGTATATCTATCTGGAGAAAAATGAAACAAGAACCTTATCTTACTCCATGCACAGGAATAAACTCAACGTGGATCACAAACCTCGAGGTAAAACCATAAACTATTAGGGCCATCAATGAGGGAATTGGGACCAACCTGAGAACTTTGGCACAGGTAATACATAGGTTATCAAAAATAGGGAAGGCCACAAACACAGAGGAGACCCAAATTGACAAGTTGGATATACTGAAGATAAAACACCTGTGTACATCGAAAGAATTCACTGAGAGCCTATCAACTGGGAAAACAACTTTAGCAATGACACATCAGACAAAGGCCTTATTATTGAAATCTATGATACTCTGCTAGCTTCCAAAAAGAAAAAAACCTAATTGCCCACTTGTGGGAAACAGAAATATTTCTCCCAAGTCTTCTCCACCAAACATATTCTAGACTTAGGACACTGCTTGCAACTAATGGTAAATGATTGGCAAGTATCCTCCCTGAAGGCATTCAGTTGCCAGACTGCTGTCTGGTCCCACCACAAGTAGGGCCCACTCAGTGTTGTTAAGGACAATGGTCTACTTCTCTCTAGAGGCTTGTGACCATTAGTCTGCCCCCTGTAGATGGGGTTTACACCCTACTGATAATGGTTTCTAAAGTGAGCTAGAGAACAGGTCAAACCTGCTCAGTGACATCCAAAGTTAGGCTGCCATCATGAATCTAGGACCCATCCTTCTTGTCACATGTATACTCCAATCCCTCCCCTTCCTATTGTGTGTATAGCCCTAGATTGTGCCCCATCTCATTGCTGTATAACCTATAAGGCAACCCCTTCCTGTGACATACGTCTTTACCTGTAATTAGTGCGCTTACACACACCCCAAAGCTATATAAGCCTTGGTTAGCAATAAAGATCCCCCTTGGCCTCACTTCGGCTCCCTTTCCTTTCTGGTCCTCTCTCCTCTGTTTCCTTTCCGCTTGTCCTCCTTCCCATACCCCTCTCTGCTACCCTCCGGTCTCCCATCTCCACGTGGACCACCAAGCGATGCTGAGGTGAGCATGGTACCATGAAATGTGTCTGCCTCCATTACTTAAATCTCTCTTTTATATATATAGATATATATATATATATGCCTATCAAACCCACAATTAGTTGTGGGGGGTTGGCCTTTCCCCCACACCTACTGACGAGGTGGGCAAAGGACCTGAACAGAAGTTTCACAAGGGCAGAAATCTGCAAGGCCAATAAACATATGAGAAAATGTTCCAGATTTTAACCATAAGAGAAATGCAAATTAAAACAACAATGAGATACCACCTGACACCCTCAAAGATAGCCCAATTCAAAAAATCAGGAAGCAACAAGTGTTGGAGGGGCTGCGGGGAGACAGGAACTCTCATCCACTGTGGGTGGACCTGTAAGTATGTACAGGCACTATGGAAATCAATCTGGTAAGCTCTAAAACAGATGGAAATCGAGCTACCATAGGGCTCAGCAATCCCCCTACTGGGCATACTCCCAGAAGAGACAAGAACCAGTCATGGCCAGACATCTGTGTTCCAATGTTCATTGTGGCACAGTTCACAATTGCAAGGAGTTAGTTGGAAACAACCCAAATTTCCATCAACTGGTGAATGGATTAAAAAACTGTGGTACATACATACAATGGAGTACTACACATTGCTAAAATGCAGTGATGAATGTATGAAGCACATCGCTGCCTAGGAAGAACTGGAAGAAATTATGCTGAACGAAGTAAGCCCAGCACAAAAGGACAAATAAAAGACGAGCCACTGAGGTAAGCTTAAAAAAATGTACAAATGAGGCATACGGAAAAGCTACCTAACCAGATTGTATGGCAGTGGCCAGATCAAATCCAGGGATACATATGGTAGACAACTAAAAAGAAGGTGGGAAAAGGCAAAAAAGGAAAAAGAAATGGGTTGTAGGGGAATAGGGCACTAACCCACCCAAGGGAAGGGAATTGTTTATATCCCCACAGGGAAAGAGGGACCGGACATCAACCCAGTGAATGCAACACACCGGCACGGAGTAGGGAACCAGTGGAGAGGTCTGACAGGCTGGCTCCAATCCCAACTTCATGGACATCTGCCCCTCCCCCTAGAAGAATTTATTTCAGAGGACAGCACTTAAGCTGCAGCTCAGGGAGAGGGACATGTCTGATCAGAGCACACGGGAGCAAATGAAGGGAGAGGAAGAGAGAGTGGAGCACATCTAGGCCCACCAAGCCCTGAGGATGATATTCCTGCTCAGAATAGCCAATCCACAGAGAAGGCCATATGACTAGCCCCACTGTGAGACATGTAATATCTCACTGACTCTTAGCTCTATAAGGGATAACACTGGAGACAGTGTGGGAATTGTGCCTGATCTGACCCCACCACACAGAGGCAAAACACTAAGGACATGCAACAGAACAGCAAGGGGAGCAGAGCAACGAAGTTCCCAAGGAATAGCAAAAGTAGACTTTGGGCTCAGGGTTTAACAGCCCATCAGACTTGACTGAAAAACATTTCTAAAGGCCAACAAACAGTCAGTGAACTAACTACAGGCTTTTCTTTGTTGTTGTTTTCTGTCATTGGCTTGCTGTGGTTCTTATTTTGTTTTCTTTTGTTGCTTTGTTTTGTTCTGCCTTGTTTTTGTGCATGTTATCTCCTCAGTTCTCTCTAAATAAAATAGAAGGGATGAGGCCTGGTAGAATGTGATCAAGGGTAACTTAACCGAGATGAATTACTGAAATCTAAACGAAGGCTGAGCATAATAGTGGGACAAGAGGAAAGTAAAAGGAAATAGAGGAAAGAGCTAGGAGGCAAAGGGTATAAATAGAGGTATAAATAAAGGCATGTACATATATAAATATATTTATATGTGAGGATGGAGCAATAGATCTATGTGCATATATTTATAGGTTTGGTATTAAGTTAGCAGATGGATATTGGGCCTCAACTCAAGTACTCCCTCAATGAAAGAATATTTTGTTCTATTAAACTGGCATTCCATGATGCACACCCTCCCGACATGATTGCTGAAGACCAAGCAAGTGCATAAGCAAATGTATTGGAGAAAGCTGGTGGTGCCTAGCTATCAAAAGATATAGGATCTGGGGTCTTAGAGACTTGAAGGTAAACAAGCAGCCATCTAGCTGAGAAGGAACAAAGCCCACATGGAAAAAGCACACCAGTCTGTGTGATCACGAGATGTCGAAGGGATCAGGTATCAGGCATCAAAGAACAAAAAAAAAATCAAATCATTATTAATGAAGGGTAGGGCAGATTGGGGACCCAAGATCCATTTGAAGGCAATTGGACATCCCCTCACAGAAGGGTCTCAGGGAGGAGACAAATCAGTTAGGGTGCAGTATAGCAATGATGAAACATACAATTTTCCACTAGTTCCTAAATGCTTCCTATCTCCCTCCCCCACTATCATGATCCCAATTCTACCTTACAAATCTGGCTAGACCAGAGGATGTACACTAGTACAGATAGGAATTGGAAACACAGGGAATCCAGGACAGATGATCCCTTTAGGACCAATGGTGAGAGTGGCGATACTGGGAGGGTGGGTTGGAAAGGGGGAAATGATTACAAGGCTCTACATATAACCTCCTCCCTGGAGGTTGGACAGCAGAAAAGTGGGTGAAGGGAGATATTAGACAGTGGAAGATATGACAAAATAACAATTTATAGATTATCAAGGTTTCATGAGGGAAGGGGGAGTAAAGAGGGAGGGGGGAAATGTGCTGATACCAAGAGCTTAAGCAGAAAGCAAATGCTTTGAGAACAATGATGGCTACAAATGTACACATGTGCTTGACACAATGGATGTATGTAGGACTGTGAAAAGAGTTGTACAAGCCCCCAATAAAATGATAAAAAAAGAACTGTGCAATAATTTTAAAAAACCTTTATAACCTTTATAAAAAACCTTTATAAAAGGGTTAAAAATATTTTCAAAGCAGATATTACATATCCAATGGCAAAATGGGAAATACACCAACACACATATGCACACATTCATTACACACTTGTACATCTTTGCTCACCAAATTCCTACACACATTATTGCACACATATTAAACATACACATAGCAATGTTCAGTGTACACACTCACAAAAAACACTCATACGTAAGTGTTTACTTACCACTCACATACATTTACCACAAAGTCACCTTTATACAATCACCACACGTGTCTGTCAATTTGTTGTACTGTGTTGGTTTGTGGGTTGCTGCGATTCTGGAAGCTCTGTCATTGGTATTTCACATGCCAGCAGGGTCACCCAAAATGAACATGTTGCAGTGGAGTTTCCAGACTAAGAACAGACAATGAAGAAAGAGCTCACTCCCCACTTCAAGAGAGGAACCACTGAAAACCTTATGCATAACTTGGCAACATTATCAGATTCTGAAGTCCTAATGAATGGAAACAGAGCATTTTTGGAGAGTGTCAGTGGACAGGCTCACCTGGTCAGAGAGCACTCAAAATGTGACCGAGCAGAATCTGATTTCTCAGAGTAGAGTTGACTCTGGTGATGTGAGTGGGGTAACGCTGGTGGGAGTGGAGCCTTGTAGGTCTTCATTTGCTGATGGGGCCTGACTCAAGGGAAGGAAAAACAGCAACAACAGCTGCTAGTGATCAGAACCAGAATGCACGAAGAATGAATCTGGGAAAATTGTAACATCAAAAGAGAAATGCAACACATAAGCATTAGTACACGGAAATTGAATGATAATAGCCATTTTGAATAAAAAATTTATATGACCCACTATGCTTGGAATAACATTATTAAGAGGAAAGGCATGACATTAATTGACAAAAAGGACACTACAAAATCAACAGAAAGCACAAAACTGTCTGTAGTAGGGATATAGCTATCTGCCCTCAAGGAAATCTAATTGATACAACTATTATTCGAATTTACGCATCAACTATAAAAGGTGGTGATGAAGACATTGAAGAATTCTACCAATTACTTTAATCATAAATAGACCAAATATGCAATCAAGCTACATTGACATTTTGGGCTATTGGAATGCAAAAGTTGGGGGGGGGGGGAAACGGGAAGGAACAGTAGTTGGAAAATAGGGACTTTGAGATAGAAATCAAACTGGAGATCACATAATAGAATTTTGCAAGATCAAAGATAACTTCATAGCAAATGCCTTTTTTCAACAGTATAAAAAGATACTATACACAGGAACTCCTCCAAAGGGAATACACAGAAATGAAATTGACTACATAGGTGGAAAGAGATGCTGGAGAAGCTCAATATCAGCAGATAAAACCAGGACAGGGGCTGCCTTTTGAACAGACCATCAATTATTCATATGTAAGTTCTGGATACAGCTGAAGGATTTAAAAAAAATCCTAGAGAGCCAAATTATGACCTTGAGTCTAGCTCACCAGAATTTTGATACTATCTCAAAAACCAGATTTGATGCATTAAACACTAATGATAGACAACTTGAGCTGTTCTAGGACATCAAGAATATCATTCATGAAGAAAGAAAAAGTCATTAAAAAAGGAAAGAAAGAAAAGATCAAAGTAGATGTCAGAAGAGACTCTGACATAGAGAAAATTAAGCAAATGGATGAAATTATGAAGTCAATGAGCTAAATAGAAAATTTCAAAGTATAGCTTGAGAAGACAAAGTCCAATATTATAATGAAATGTTAAAAAACCTAGCATTAGAAAACCCAAATGGAGGAACATGGTCAACATATTTTATACTGAAAGAACAAAAATTTTAAAAAAATTAAAGTCTCCACTTGTAATCTTGAAAGATTCTATTGAATAAATATTCAGTGAAGCATCAAAAGAGGATAGAAAGAATACACAGATTCACAGTACCAAGAAGACCTAAGAGACATGCCACTCTTTCATATCAGTAAAAACTAATAGTGCTTCTGCAGGAAAAAACTTCAAGCTGCACTGAAATCATTACCAAAAAATAAGGCTTCAGCAATTGATGGAATACCAAATGAAATGTTTTAAGAAGTTGATAAAATTTTGCCAGGAAATTTGGAAGACAATTATTTGACCAACTCACTGGAAGAGATTCATATTTATACCAATCCGAAAGAAAGGTGACTCAATAGATTGTTCAAATTATAATAGAATATCTGTGATATCATCTGTCAGTAAAAATTTTGATGAAGATCGTTCAACAATGATTGCAGCACTACATGGGCAGGGACTTGCCATAGGTTCAGGCCAGATTCAGAAGACTTGAAACAAGGGATGTCATTGCTGATGTGAGATAGGCCTTGACTACAAACAGAGAATGCCAGAAAGATATTTATTTGTGTTTTATTGATTACGCCAAGACATTCAGCTATGTGAATCATAAACAAACTATAGATAATCTTGAAAATAATGGGAATGGCAGAACACTTGATTGTGATTAATTTGTGCTTGGGTCAAAAGATGGTTGTGGGAACGGCACAAGGGGATGTTGCAGTGTTTCAAATCACGAACGGCCTTTGTCAGGTTTGTCGACTCTCACCATACTTATTCAATCTTTATGCTGAACAAATTATCAGAGAATCTGGATTATATGAAGAATATGGCAACAGGATTGGAGGAAGGCTTCCCAACAATGTACAATATGCACATGGCATGACCTTTCTTGCTGAAAGGGAGGAGGGCTGGAAGCAAGATCACATGAAGATCAAAGATTTCCGCCTTCAGTATGGATTACAACTCAAAGTAAAGACCAAAATCCTCACAATTGGACAAATTGGTAGCATCATGATAAATGGAAAAAAATGGTTAAAGTTGTTAAAGATTTTGTCTTGCTTGTATCCACAGTCGATGCTCATGGAAGCAGCAGTGAAGAAATCAAAAGAGGTAGATCTGATGCACAAGACCACTTGAGAGGATTGAAAAGCAAGTACTAGGTGTGCTTGGTCGAAGCCATGGTATTTTCAATTGCTTCCTATACATGTGAAAATTGGGCATTGTGTGAAGAAGACTAAAGAAGAATCTATGTATTTTGAAGTGTGGTGATTCAGGAGTATAGTGAAATGACCATGGACAAATTGATTTGTGTTGGACCAAGAAAGGCCAAAGTACTCCTTAGAGACAACGGTGGTGAGACTTTATGTCACATACTTTGAGCATGTTGTCAGCAGAGACAATTCCCTGTTTAGTAAAGTAGAGAGGTAGTGAAAGAGAGAAAGGTCCTCAAGGATTGACACCATGGCTGCAACCGTGGGCTCAAGCCTAGGAATCATTAAGGGGAAGTCGCAGACCTGCCATTGTTTCGTTCTGTGGTGGGTAAGGTCTCTATGGGTCGCAACCAACTCAACGGCACCCAGCAGCAACAGCACATACACTTTAGCACATGCACACATGCGCACTCTCACCACTGATATCAATGTATAAATTCCTCTTCAGACTCATGCAACACATACAAAGACCACAGGCCAGTGGCTGGAAGGTTGTGGGTTGATTAGCAATGGAAGCATCTCAGTGCTGGCAGGGGTCTCCACATGGTTCCTTGAGCTCCAGAGCTCTAGTGTAGCTCCATATGTCTTCTCAACAGGAATGCCTTGCAGGGAGTGAGCGTGTGTCCTGCCTCCAGTGAGCTATTTGTCTCCTTGGTGCCTCCAAATAAGGTCATCAAGCTGCGAACTGAGTGATGGGCTAAACTCCACCGTTCACTCTTAAGTTACAAATTGACCACAGATTATGTAACTACCACACATACTTTTGCACACCTTAGCAACCATGTGACCACACTAGAGTACACACATATACACATGATGCGCACACACAAACAAAAGTAAATCACCTCAATTGCATTATGGCAGAGTTACAGCAAACCATTCACTTATTTATAGGAAGACAAAAGATGTACATCTAGTCAATTTGTAATTTTTCAAAATGAACATTTTCACAGAATTACAGAGGTTGTTAACCTTTGAAGAGGTGATATTTATTATTGGAATGGGAATTTATTATTTCACTTTTAACTTTTAATTAATTTCTCTGTCACAATATAAAATATCCTGCAAATCAGCAATAACACTCTAGGGAAAAATCCTTTGAAAAGCAAACAAAAGTAAACAATAAATGTTTAAAAATGTTAATTGCAGCAATGTACATAATAACAAAGTAAGACAACTGTGGAAGTTAGGAAAAAGAGAAAATATCTAATCACAATCATCAAATAAATATAAATTTTCATACATTTAAAAACCACACTATCAATAGAATTACCTTCTGTCCCAGGGGGTTAATTAATAATGTTCTCTAACCAAAATGACAATGTCTCCAAGGTGAAGCAGAAACTTGTGTAAACTATAGATATATGAATGGATTGGGGCTTGCATGCAATTCTAATCCTTATTTAAGAGAAACTAGTTCTTATGCTATGGCCCTGCTTGCTGCTGCCTCCATGGAGAGACCGAGAATATCTTGGGTCTTAAAGGCTTTTCTTTAAACAAGCAACCATTAAAATTAATTACTAACTAAGTCCACCTGGAAGAGGCACACAACCTGTGTAGTCTAGGGATTGTAAAAAACAAAACAACACCAAAAATCCCAAATCAAAATAAGGGAATAGTATCAGAGATTAAATTGTGAACACCTGATTTGCAGAAAGCTATGGATGACAGTAAAATTCCCAAATCCATTCGCAGGGACCATAAAGAAATTAAGCCTCTGATAAATGCCCTCTGATCATAGTTGACAAATTTGAATAGCCTTTTTTAATATCAGGCACCGAGAATTATAAAGTTGATTATGGCAGACGTAGTCAGTTTAAAATGTAATATCCTATCAATTTATATCCCTTTTGATCCATTTTAAAGATGTTTCAGCTTTTTAAAGAAGTGAAGGGGAAATACACATAGATTAAGTAAGTCTCTAGTGATTCCCCTCTGAGCACAGAGCAGGGATATGAACAGCCTTGCTAATATGCGGCATGCAGTTGAACGTGGGATCATTGCAGATGTAGCTAAAATTTAACTGCTCATATCATATGATTTCCCTTTTGACCCAGTTAACATTTGTTCTAGTTTTTAATAGGTTCTACTTTTTTTCTTATTGAGGTTTTTCTTTATTTTGTTTTGTTGTTAGTTTTTTTGCTTCTTTGTTTTGTTTTCTTAATGTTTTTCTGTATACAAAATCCAGGAGAGGTAAATCTATAGAGTTGGTAATTGAATTCATGGTTCCTTGGGAGTATCAGAAATGGTGAGTCTAAGAAGGAAAAAAAAATTCTAAAATTGATGTGGTGATGATTGCAGAACTATTCTTAGTATGAGTTAACTATTGAATTGTATGAACTGTGAATTAGATGCCAATAAAACTTTTAAAAATACAGTACAATTTCACTTATATGAAAAAGAAAACGTTGCTGTTGTCAGAGGTGGTTGGGTTTTGATTTGTAGTGATCCATGTACAGCAGAACCAAACCCCGAAGGTCTGCCTCTCCTCTGCTGCCCTTCTTGCTCACCAAGCCTGATGTCATTTCCCATAGACTCAGCTCTCCTGATAACACGTCCACAATACCTGATTCTCTCCTCTGGGTCGGGCATTTATATCCTCTTCATGGGAAGCTCCTAGCCAATGTTTTTGAAATATCTTTTACAGTGAAAAATTTTTTTAAAAATGCAAACACTGGGAATTTTTACTATTAACTAATTTCAAATATTTAAAGGAGAATACTTTAAGGTGGAAATAAATTGCATGAATCCTATAAAGTAAACTGCTAAAAATATAACCCAGAACTCATAGCTGTTATCAATATGGGAACTAGAATTTGTAATATTTACTTTAGGCTAATTTGTTTTCAGATATTCATGTAAAGTTAGAAACAACATTCAAATTGAATCTCAGTTTTGAAAAAGACACAAGATTGGCATTATTCTTTTAGCAGGAACTGAAAACATTTTTAAAAGGCTGAGCATTTTAAAATTAAGCATAAAAGTTATAAAATTCACCCAGAGTACATAGTACATTCAGAGAAAACACTCAGAAAAACTGATGAAAAATTTGACAGGTAAAAGCTTAAAAATGCTTGAAATTTTGGAAAAGTGCCCTGTACTTCATGAAACCAGGCCATATGTTAAAGATTAAAAAAAATAGAAGACTGCTAAATATTCATATTTAACTTATTCATCAGTGAATCTTCTGGTAGATCATCTATTTCTGATCTGTGGGAGATTGTAAGATTCAGGAGACTAGATACAGAAAGTTAGGCAGGAATCATATAGTGATGACTTCTGTATATTATTCTAAGCTATTTAGTATATGAGTAAAGTAGGGTTTTATAAGTGAATACTTAATTATTTTATGCATATTTTGGAATGAATTCTTTAGTATTATGCAGGAGAAAGGTGATAACATGACCAACTTTGACAATAAGAAGTTGCTAGTTATCAAACTATTAAAGTAACCCAGAAAAGGGGAGGAAAAGAGTAAAGGTGAATGAGCAGGATCAACAGGATTTAAATATCGGGCGTGCAAGAAGAGCTTTGATGCTATAAATTACCTACTGGGCTGCTGACAGCAGTTCGAATTCACCAGTAGCTCCATCAGAGAAAGATGGAGTTTTCTGTTTCTAAATATGGGGAAAAAACAAGGACAGTTTTATTCTGCTTTACAGAATCACCATGAGTCAGAATTGGTTAAGTGGCACTGAGTTTTGTTTTTGAGTTGAAGAAGAAAAACCAAAAGTTAAAAAGATTGTCTTTGAGTTAATTTTAATTGGTAATAATTCTATAAGACACCATAAAAATGCCCCATAGGGTAGATCTTTAAGGAAGCAGACGGCTTCATCTTTTTCTTGGCGTTCCCTTGCTAGTGGGTTCAAACTAGCACCCTTTCCATTAGTAGTCAAGCAATTTAACAAAGGTGCCAACAGCGCTCGTTATGAAAGAAGAATTTGATATAGCTTGTCTTCTGTCCCTTCAGCATCTGTCTCATCCTAAATTACAGGGGGCCCAAATGAGGTTGTAGATGATGGCAATACAACTCTTTGTGGGTAAGAGTATCCAAATATCATCAGATTTTGTCTCCTGGTGCCCTGTGACCATAATTCACTTCACTGAATCATATTCCACTCTCCCAGGCATTAGTGTAAATCCAGTCAGAGATTGCGATTACCAGGAAATAATTGCTAAGAGCAGGCACACAGGGTATACATCTCATCTTACCTTTTCATTTAGGAAATATATTTCAGGAACTAGATTTCCTGAAAAGCAATGCAGTCAGAGGCAGAAAAAGTAAAATCTCTAGAAACAGTTCGTGCTATTTTGGTCTTTGGCAACACAGAACTATTAGGAAATCAGACAGCAGGTTAAAAAAAAGAAAGAAAAAAGGCACACACACCCCCGCCCCCCAGCAGCAGTGTAGAACTACAGCAAGCAGATGCGTGTTGACTGGAACCAGAGTTGGGGATAGGTGCTCAATGCATCATGCCTGAGAAGGAAATATTAACGTTCACACAAGTGGGAGAGAGAACAACAATGAGAACCCAATGCTGTGCACAGTCGTGTTTAGATGTATCACCCCGTTTCCCAGCATGATTTAACAAGAAACAAAGAAGTAACGTTAGTGGGAGAGAGACGTAAAGAAGCTAAAGAACAAGAGAAAGAAAGTAAAGACCAAAGAAAGAACATAGCTGAAAACAGAAGCAACCAAAGCAAATTCAAAGGCAGATCCTAAAGAGAATTTAAAAGGCATGCCTGAATTAATCAGGAACAAAGGGCAGTCTAGAGAGGACCTGGTCAAGGCAACTAAGCAATAAGACCCAATGAAAAGAGAAAGGTATCAAGTAACGAGTACTAGAGGGAACTAAAGAAAATCCACTCCGGATCAGATACAATAAAATCGCCTGTAAGGAATCAAATCAAGGGTGTAGGGGCCAAATATGTGCTGGTAGTATAAAGGCCATTTCTATTTCTGAGGAAGAGATGAAAGCAAAGAGATCAGAAGCAATAATCAGAAAGATGAAAGAGCCCTGGTGAGGCAAATTTACTGGAGGCAAAATTAATTAAAAATATTTCCACAGGTGGTATCCTTGAACAGAGAGAATTCAGAATCAGCTAGTTCCACTAAGAAAATAATGACAATTAAATCCCAACAATATAAATATTTGGAAAAAATATTATATTTGATTCATCTGTTATTATGTGCTGGTAGTTTTTCAAGGTAGATTATGTGAGTACATTCATATAATCTTCGCCCATTATTAAGGAGATTAGAAGACTTTTGACACTGGAAGGGCAAATACAAGGAACTTGAAGGAGACCACACAGCCAGCAAGGGCCAAACTAGAATTCAAGACCAGGAAGCATGGTTGCAGTTTCATAACTAGAAGAGCATTGTAAAATGCAGAATTAGAAAAGTAATTGGAATTTAAAATAATATATACCTTAGAATATTGGAGAAGATAAAAGCAACAAAAAATAGGCCCATTGCAAGAGAAACCAAAGCAAGCATACATACACAGATGCATGAACAAAAACCACAAGTTGTAGCTCCAATAAAACTGAATAGAACACTATAATAACAAACATTAAGTTTTATATTAGGGACAAAATAATTTTAATAGTCAAAAATCAAATCGAACAATCAGTTATGTGCTAAAAGCAGATACACAATTGAGAGAGTAAACTAACAATGTAACAGAAGATAGATCTAATGGATATAAACAAAAGAAAATAAAACAAAAAGAAATAATCATACTATTAACATAAAAGAAAATTGAAATAAAAACAAAAACTTTAAAAACAGCAAAATGTTTGTATAGGCGGGTAAATATTGGACTTCTAATCTAACCAGAAGATCAATGGTTCAAACCCTCAAGCAACTTTACAGGAGAAAGATGAAGTTCTATCCTACCATATGCAAAGGTAGCTAGTATATATAAGCTAAAAGAAAGAAACAATGGAAAAGCTAATATGGAATATTAAAATAAAGATAAAACCTTAAAAGAGAAAAAGGATACTATTTTCACAAATGGTGTATTTTAAAATGGAAAATATGTACTATAAACATATAAACACTACCATTTTTATTTAAAATAGGTACAAACTATCATAACACAAAAATAGATTAACAAATAAACAATCTATCAAAACATTACTATACTATCATTGGCTAATCAAGTAAAAGAAAGACTACAATTTGGAAGATATAACTAGTAACATGAAGTTAAGGATATATAATAAATTTTAATGTAAGTAATATTTTTAAATAACATTTATATACATGAATTACATACATAACATTTTAATGTAAGAATATTATGTAAGTCAGAGTAAATGAAACAAATTCATATACACTCACTCATATGTCTATAAGAGAGAGCTTTATATACAAGAGCAATTGAATATTGAAAAAACATCCCAGTCCAGTCGCGACCAAGTCCATATGTCCGATACCAATCTACAAAGTCCTCTTCAGACTCACGAAACGTATGCAATGATGTTGAAGGCAGGGTGATCACAGGGCAGTTTGTGGATCCAGTGGTCGTGTAAGCATCTCAGCACATGCAAGGGTCTCCACGTGGCTCTTCAGCTCGGAGGTCTAGTGTAGCTCCATGTGTCTTCTCAACAGGAATGTCTTGCAGGGAGTGAGCGTGTGTCCGACATCCAGCGAGCTAGTTAACTTCTAGCGCCACCAAATGAGGTCATCAAGCTGCAAACTGAGTGACAGGCTAAACTCCACCCCTTCACTCTTACGTCTCAAATTGACAAGAGATTGGGCAACTACCACAGATATATAGTAAATTTTAATTTAAATTAAATTTAAAAGGATATACAGTAAACTTAATGTATATTAAATGTACAGTACATATAAATACATCCTGTATTAGATGAAATCAAATCATAAAATGTATATTGTTTATATAATGATAAACTGGAACTCACAAAGTAAAAAATGCCTGATTATGTAAATTTTGTGCATATAATATTTAAATTAATATTTATTATATATAATAAAAGGAACCCTGGTGGTATTGTGGAAATAAGCATTGGACAGCTAACCACAAAGTTGGCAGGGCAAACTCACCACTCGTTCCACAGAAGAACGATGGGATTATCTGCTTCCATAAAGACTTACAATTAATAAGGAGCTGTTCTTTTTTTGTCTTACAGGCCTGCTCTCAGTCTAAATAGATTCAGTGGCAGGCAACATATATAATGCATGTACATTAAATTAATGTAGCATATTAAATGTACATTAAATAATAAAAATACAGAATTCACCTTCTTTTATGGCATCGTGACCATGTATAAAGCTTGATGATTTATAGGCCATTGAGAATAATTCATTCAATTTGAAAGCGTGAAATACACATACATATTCTCTTATCTCGGTCTAATTAAAAAATTAATAAATATGACACTTGAATTAAAAAAATTATTTTCAAAACAAATACTTTCTTGCCAAAGGGAAAAAAACCCAAAACACTACAGAATATGTGTAAGGTTACAACAATAATACAATTATATACAGGTAATTTTTATCATCTTTTTGTCCATTTGTGTTCTTCAGATTTTCCAATACAGAATATGCATATCCTTTGAGGTATGACAAAATAGCATTTTAAATTATAAATATAGGAAAATCAATAATATTATTCATTCAAAATTATCAGATAAAGCTAAATTAGTCCTGAAAAGAACAATCAAAATCTCTAAGATCTTTTTATGGGAAAACTTAAATAATATATCAAATATCTAATTACAGAATTCATAAAAAAAAAGAAAGTGGTTCTCAACCTGGTCGAATGACCCTTTCACAGGGGTTGCTTGATTCATAACAGTAGTAGCAAAATTATAGTTGTGAAGTAGCAACAGATATAATTTTATGGTTGGAGGTCACTACAACATGAGGAACTGTGTTAAAAGTCACGGCATGAGGAAGATGGAGAACCCTAAAAAGAACGTGATGTAATAACTTTAAACTATTTAAAACTAAATTAATACATCAGGAAAAGATCAGAGAGAGAAGTAAATCCCCAACAGTTTATTTGAAAATTGTAATCTCCTTTAAATAACGATGCATGTTACAAAAAATAGTTTAAAAGTTACATATATATGTATGTCTTATAGATATTACAGGGTCAGTTCCAGATCACTGACAAATAAAGCGCATATTACTGGTAACCTTATTTTGGCTTCCCAGGGCATATGTTACATTTGTGCAGTAGTGTATTAAATATGTAATAATATTATAAAAGAGTGAAATACTGTATTACCACAATGTGACACAGAGGCAGAAAGTGAGCAGATGCTGTTGGAAAAATGATGCTAATAGGCCTTTTCAATGTAAGGTTACCACAAACTTTCACTTTGTATAACATATACTATGTGAAAAGCACAATATAACTACCGGTAGGTATTCCTATTTATTCACTTTTAGTAACAAAAGTATAATAGCACGTTGTGATAACTTTTTTTTCAAAATGTCAATGCATCCTATGGGCGACATCGTGATGTTGATACTAGTTGCTAAGACTGTGACCTTGAGGAAGATTGTCAGGCCTGTCTTTCTTGATGTACCATTGCAGTCTTCCTGCTGGGAGTCCAGGGCTTAACCACTGGTGCTACCTTGGGACTCGGCCTGCACTTGGAAACAGAACATGTAGCACATAGCTTAGAAGAACAGTTGCCAGAAATACTGATGAGGAAATGTGATAGATTCATACATGTCAACTTGATGGCCATAAAATAAAAGAATTTAAAACTGTGTATCCATAGCCTAGACCAAATAGTTTAAACAGAAGTTTGTCCTTGGTGGCTTAAACAATTTGTGATAAAAAAAAAAGATTTTTAAAAGGGGAAAAAATTGGCACTGTTAAATTTCAAATGATTATTAATAAATCCCCAGGAGAAAGACAAAAGGAAAGCTGCTGGGCTGATAATCCAAGGAAGGCAAGAAGGAGGGAAGAAAAATATTAAGTAATATAGAGAAGTAGGAGGGATTTAGGGAAGGGGAGGGGGGAAAAGTGGGAGAAGGAGGGGGTAATTTAAAGTAAGCAGTAACATACAAAATTGTATCATTTTAGCAGTCAAAGAAATACTGAGGTAGTTAGTTTAACTGTCTAGCACAAATACGCAATCAAATAATCTATAAAATTGGTAGTCATGAAAAATATATTGTCTCTTGTTGCAGAGGTCAAATACATGGGTATCGCTGTCTTAGCTTAAGTTTCTTGAAAGAGAGACAGGATTGGGTGCTGACCTTCTGGGGCAGCTTGTATTTTGGGACATTTGCCTAGGTAGACAGGAGACTGCAGGATTTGGTGGATGACAAAGTCAACTCACTTTGAAGTTTCTACTGAGTTTCCTTCTGTCCTCCAGGGAGTTCTGTAGGGATGACCCCTTTAGAGTTCCCCCAACTTGAGGTGAGGGAACTGGGATCAGGAATCCCCGAATTAGCCAGGTATTAAAATGAACGAACTAAACCCACTGAATGAATTTTGACTCATGGCTATCCTATATAGAGTGTATTGTCTGAGCATGTAAATCTTTACCGGAAGAAGCATCTTTCTTATCTCTCTCCCACAGAGTGGCCAGTGAGTTTGAACTTTGACCTCGTAGTTAGCAGTCCAATGTCTAACGTACAGTAGTGCCAACAGAGATCCTTTGGCCAAACCTTAGACATGAGGGAAAGACATGAACACGTTTTTAAACCTTTAAAGCAAAAGCTCAAACCAGTTATTGTAAAATTGATTCTGACACATCAAGACCCTGTGTTTAGGCTGGATCAGGTTTACGTGGCTGATTTTTCAGAAGCAGCTTTCCAGGCCCTTCTTCTGGTGCTTCTGGGCGGATTGGACCATCAGCGTTTGGGTCAGTAGTTTAGCGGTTAGCCTTTCACACCATCCAGGAGGCCTTTGACACCATTGTATTGAGTAAAATACCTTAGACACAAAAGGACCAATAATGTAAAGGTGGTGAAGAAAGCTGATGGTGCCTGGCTATCAAAACATATAGCGCCTGGACTCTTAAATGCTTGAAGATAAACAAGCATCCAACTCCTTGAAATGCAACAAAGCCCACGAGGAGGAAGCACAACAGCCTGTATGATCATGCGGTGCTAAGGGGATCGTGTATCAGGCACCCAAGACCCCAAACAAAAGATCATATTGGTGTGAATGAGGGAGGTGGAGGTAGAGTGGAGATCCAAAGCCCATTTGTAGAAAATTGGACATGCCCTAACATAAGGGTCACAAGGAAGAGATGAGCCGGTCGGGAAGAATAGCACCAATGAAACACCCAACTTTCCTTTAGTTCTTTAATGCTTCCTCCCCCTCCCCTCCCATCCAACACACACTATCATGACCCCTATTGTACTTTAAAAATCCAGCCACATCAGCGCATGCACACTGGTACAGATAAGAGCTTGCAACACAGGAAATCTAGGACAGATAAACCCTGCTGGACCAATAATGAGAATTGTGATACCAGGAGGGGAGGGGGAAGGTGGAGGGAGCAAGGGGGAACCAATCACAATGATCAACATATAACCCCTTACCAGGAGGACGGACAACAAAAAAGTCGGTGAAGGGAGACAGTGGTCGGTGTAAGGCATGACATAAATAAATACATGAGTAATGGTTTATAAATTATCGAGTGTTCATGAGGGAGGGTGGCAAAGGGGATAAATGAGTTGATACCAAGAGATCAAGGAGAAAGAAAATGTTTTGAAAATGATGATGACAACAAATGTAAAAATGTGCTTGACACGATGGATGTATATATGGATTATGATAAGAGCTATAAGAGCCCCCCAATAAAATGATTTTTAAAACTTTATAATGCTTCTAAGAGGTCTTTTCATCATATTTGCCCAAGGAAAATAGTGTGATATCGTGATTAACGTATCACTGAGTGTTCATTATGAATTCAAGTAAAATGAAATCCTTGACAACTTCTATCTTTTCTCTGTTTATCGTGATAGTGTTTGTGAGTCCAATTGTGAAAATTTGTTCTCTCTTTACATTGAGTTATAATACCTACTGAAGGTTGTGTCTTTAGCATTTACTAAATGCTTAGAGACAATTTATTCGTAGTTACCAGGGGCTGGGCTAGTGTAAAATGAAGAGTTATTGCTTGATAGATGCAAAATTTCGGTTAGGGGATTAACAATTTTAGCAAGCTAATGGTGGCATAGTGAGAAAAGGAATGGGGGCTACATCTGAATTTTTGGTTACACAAAGGAGACTCTAACTCCGCTCCAGCCCAAACTCATTTGCTAAAATGCATCTGCATCACCCTCACAATTGTTGCTATGTTTAAGTATGTTTAGTTAGAGCCACTGTGTCAATGCACCTTGTTGAAGGTTCCTCTTCTCACTGCCCATCTACTCCACCAAGTCTGATAGCTCTTTCCAGGGACTGGTTTTGACTGATAACATGCCCAAAGGACCCGAGACCAAGTCTCACCATCCTTGCTTCTTAGGAGCATCCTTGCTGTACTTCTTCCAAGCCAGGTGTGTTTGTTCTTTTGGCATCCATGTTCCTTTCAATATTGCTCATCAGCTCTATCTTTCAAATGCATTGATTAATCTATAATTTTCCCAGGCAATGTCTAAGTGTCACTGGCATAGGAGGTGATGGGAAACACCATGGCCTGGGACAAGGGCATCTTTGTCCTCAAGGTGATCCCCTTTCCTTTCAACACGTCAAAGAGGCCTTGTGCAGCAGACTGTGGCTCCATGCAAGACAACATCCTTGACAACTTCAATTCTTATTTCATTTATCATGGTAGTCACTGTTTCTTCAAGATTTGGGTGTTTGCTTTCCATACATTGGATTTTAATCCACATTATAGGCTGCAATCCTTGATTCTTATCAGATAGTGCTTCAAATGTTCCTCACTTCAGCAAACAAGATTGTGCTTGGCTAGTATGAGAACATTTTTGTACCACATTAAAAATACAAAACAAAATAAAAGATGATTCACGATTCAGCAGGACTTTATCTTAAACAGGATTCTTAACTCAATTATTAAAACTGTGATGTTCTGCTAAATTGGTACCCTCAGAAAGGAAAGCATTTTTTGTTATTTTTAGCCCGAGTGTGTGTTTTTATACCATAAGTAAAATGTAGATTGTTTTCTATTTTGATATCCTAAAATCTTTGAAATGTTTTATTGACATATACTTGGTATATGATATAGTTCAATATTTTAAATACATTAACAAGTGTTGTGTAATATCACCACAATCCATTTTAATAAATATTTTCATTCTTCTATCTATTTGAATTAGGTTCCCATTGACCCCAATTTTTCTGTCACAACCCTAAGGATCTATTAATGGAGTTAAAGTCACTGTGGATTTACCTACTCTAGATTTCATGAAAAGGAAATTATAACAAAAAAAACTATTGGCAACAAAAAAACAAATACAGACCTAATTTATCCAAATGAATGCAGAAAATAATGAATATTAGAACAAGTTATACATGAATCATAGGGAGAACAAATGGTAAGATGTTAAATTTTTAGTTAACTTTATCTGCAGAGTTCCATTTCTCAATGCACTCTTTCTAATGATAAAACTGTTCACATCTATGATCAATGGTCCAAGGGAGTTCAGTGGTGACTTAGTAGGGATTCTGCAGATGAGTTTTGGGTTTTCCCAGTCATCCATAGTATTCTGCAAATCAAGTGTTCAGAATTTACAGTTGAAGGGAATTGAATACAATTCCCTCTTCTAGTCTTGGATTTTATTATTCATAATCCAGGGATCAGACTGATGTACTCCTTCCATGTGGACTTAGCTGACACCACTTAGATGACAGTTTGTTTTAAGAGAAGCCTTTAAGATTGCAGGCATTTTTCTTTCTGTTAGCTGGGAACCATCTGCGTTTTTCAGCACCCTTTGCTATTGCAACCATATCTTGAAGGATCCTTCATGAATCAAGCAGCGCCAAATCATATAAGCAATTATTCTTACATTAAAGCTAAGAATTAAGTATGAGTTCAAAATCCATTGATATATCTAAGGTTTGTATATATATATCCCTGGACCACTTTGGAGGCACCCATATCAACTTCTTGAGAAATAATATAGATAACCTGGTATTTATAAGAATAATTCAATTAATCTAGCCAATGGCATAGAAATTAAAATACTGATGAGAAAATGACAATGTGCATATGTACGAAATCTTATTAGACTGAAATCTTATTACAGAATGTTCACTTATACAGATTAAGAAGTTAAGTGACTGATTCCTATGTGAGAGAACAAAGAGGGTTAGACACAAGTCTAAAAGTTTTATAAAGCTTATTCACTAACGCAAAATTAGGACTTCATAACTAGGGCATATTACAAAAATAGTAAATGTATATTTATGTATATATGAAAATAGTAAATGTATATTTGTCTTAGATTGTCAATTACTGAATGACCTTGAAAGCTGGAATGAGGGGAGGAAAAAGTTCAGTGATTTTCCAAACCAAAACTTCGAGATCACGGTCATCTGCTTTTTTTTGACTCTAGCATATTTCAGCTTTAAGTCCAAAGTCAATTCTCAGGTCCTTTGATAGACAACATGTATGCTCAAGTTAAAGTTTGCTTCTTTCAGAGGAGGTTTCCAAGTCAGATCATTCTGGTGTGGTCTAAAAGAGTGCTAGACACTTCAGAAAGCAAAACTCAAAAACCCAGGTGCTCTGTAGCACCAGGCCTCGGTCATCAAGGGCATACAATCAACTTGCCCCCAAATGCATAGTTAACAACACACTACAGGATGGAGTCACCCACTAGGGATATATACATACACAAGCCATTCTGAGTGTTTTGTATAAGCCCTCCTCGATGGGAGGGTCAATACAAAAGTCCTTCCCTGAATTTACCTCAACATGTAATTGGAAGCCCTTGTCTCAACACAGTCATGCCACTCAAAAAACTGAACAAAAATCAATGTCAAGTTGTGGTGCAATATTCAGGGAAATGCTATCACAACTTAAGAGTGTGCTTTGAAAGATCCTCTACAGTAAGTGTAAAGTGAAGGTTTCATATTTAAATGTAACTGATTTTAAACAGAAAATATTGTAATGGGCTCAGTAAAACATAATAATGACATCTCCTATTTATCTTATTGTCTAATGTATTTCAATGAGAATATTGTTGTTAGTAATTGTTAGAATGGATTTTTTCAAGAATAATTACAATAGAAAATTAGTAAGTGAGAACATTTAATGTAATTTCTCTGTAAGAATTTTAAATTACATTATCATTTATTAGTGTAACAGGATCCTTAACTGTTCATGTGTGTTTTTTGGTTGTGTGTTATAAAGTTGGTTGTGACTCACAGCAAATCTATGTATGACTGGGATATCCTAAAACATGACATTTATATTCATTATGATTTCATCAAAAGAGTAAAAAGAGGTCCCAGAGATTGGGGAAAATGTTGGCATTGCTATATCAGTTAAAGGGCTAACCTCAAAAGTCTGTAGAAAAGTATAGCACCTCTATAAGAAAAACACAAATAGTCCATTAGAAAGTTATCAGTACATGAATAGTTCAGTAAAGATGGCAGTCAGGTGGTTAACAGTCATATGAGAAAGAGATCACAAGTATTAACTATAAGATAAATCCAAATAATGATGAGATACTAACTTACACTGACACTAATAGAAAAATCCAAACAAAACAAAAAATATAAGTGCTAGAGAGTATGAGAGATTGGAACACTAATCCTCCACTGGTTGTAGAATTATACAGGCACTATTGAGAAAATCTGGTGCTTCCTTAGTCAAATGCGAATGAGTACGTTATGTCCCTTCAATCTCTGCTAGGTGTATAACTCCAAAAATAAACAAAATATCAACAGACATGTGCACACTGTGTTCACGCGCCATTATTCACCATAGAAACCATGCAAATAAACAAATGTCTGCTTGTGGAGGAATGACTAAACTCTGGTAAATGTCTGCAATGGTATAGTATGCATTTCTTAAAAAAAATGATAAGGTTGTCGAACATCCCACGACAAGGACAAATTATGAAGATAGATGCTCAGCAAAGAATTTGTGGACCATTGTCAACAGGGACAACTTAGGTCTCATTAGGATTTCAGAACTGGAAGAAAAAAAAAAAAACAATCCACAGAGAAAATGGTACAAGACGTACTGGAAGAAAACTTCCCTAACAGCATAAAAGAGGGGTAAATAACTACTTATAAAGCTTAAATAACCCCAAACAGAGTAGAACTGTTTGGTTCTAATACAGCATAACATTTCAAACTCTCCAATATCAAAGAACACTAGTAGCAGCTAGGGAAAAAAGAATATTCCCCTTCAAAGGAGCATCAATTAGAATAAAATTTGATTTTTCAGCAGAAACTATGAAAGCAAGAAGATAATATAAGGATATATATATATAATTCTGAGAGAAAAATACCTGTGTACCAAGAATATTCTGTCTTGCAAAATTATTATTCAAATATGGGCAAAAATCCAGAGTATCTTCAAACAAGCAGAAATGAAAGGACTTTATGTAGACAGGTGCAGCATTACCAAAAATGAACAGATAATCAACAACAGCAGGCAAACTTCAGGTCAACTACAGGACAACTCCACAAAGAAATCCAAACAGTTACAATGGCGCAGCGATAAAGGCCGACAAAGAAACCCGTGACAACAGAAGAAAAGGCACAGATCATAACGAAAGTAACAAATCCATACAGATCAATAATGATGCCGTATGACAATGGATTAAATGCATTGGTTAAGAGAAGAGACTAGCAGACTCGATATGAAACCCTGGATGAAGTACACCAACATCAGTTACCGGAAGATTGTAAATCATATAATCCAAAGCAAAGGAGCGAATGGCGTCACCAAAGATGACATGCAAGCAGCCAGCGAACCTGAAGACAGTTTTACAATTGCTAGCTAGCTATCTGGGAAATGCAAATCCAAACAATGAGGAGATGTCACCCTACACCGACAATGACAGCCCAGGTAACTTTTTTATAAAGCACCCGAAAATAAAAAATACTGGACAGACATTGGAGAGATTGACCCCTCATACAATGTTGGTGGGACTGTATACAAATACAAGCACTGTGGAAAACGATATGGCATAGCCAAAAACACTTAGGAAGAGCTAGTCCATACAATCCAGAAATACCTCTGCTGCAATGGTCGCAGCAATGGTCGCAGGAAGCAATGGTCGCAGGAAAACACAGAGGCCCCTGCATGCTCATTACAGCGCTGGTCCGAGAAGCAAGAAAGTGGAAACACCCAAGGGCTCAGCAGCAGAAGAGTGGACCAAGGAACGGGTCACGATGGCACAACTTCTTTGGGGGATGATTCGGCCATAGGGGGAGGGAGTGCTCCGGGCTGGATGTGGTGGAGGTTATGTAATTCCCCTTGACATGACGGAACGGTTGAATAAGTCAATTATATGGTATGCAAATTATGTGCCAATAAAACTGGTAGAAGAAAAAGCCCAGGAAGAAACAAAAAAGAAAAGAAATGCTGGCATGATACCCACCAACAGAATACCGTGCATTGCACAAACCAACAAACAAATTCAATGACCAAACCACCAAGCTTTTCATGACATCGATGGCCCTGGAAAACATTAGGATGAACGAAATTCTCCAGCCACAAAAACCTAAATATTAGATGAGAACACTGATATAAAAGGGAGAGAACAAAACCCCACACTACTAACCAGATAAGGACTTTCATACCAAAGGGAACTGACTTTGAAGATGGCCAAGGGGAGTTGGAGCGGGGGGTAAAGATACAGCAATGGGCCAGAACCAGGCGTCAGCAAACTGCCGCTCAAGAACCAAATGGGGCTCCTTGCTTTTGTGGTATGTACATGTGGCTCTGAAACAAAATTGAAAAATGTTAAAGGATATTATTCAGATAGTAATGCTTTAACGTGCTTGTAAAAATACATTCATGACTCTCAAATGATTTTTAGATTGTTGTCAGGGACAATTGGCTCTTCTGTCTCAGAAGTTTGCCCACCCTTGGGCTAGACTGCTGATGGGTGTTACCTTGGGTGAGATGGAACATAGTGTCCATAACCAGGAAGAGAGAAATCAAGGAATGACTGGGAGCATTGATTGGTCCACTGTTACATACAAAATTGGTGATCTGAAAAGTAAACCTCACCAATTTACAATAAAAAGATCGTTTGGAATAAAAGAAGAGAAAAATGATTCCCACAACAAAAGGAGTAGATTTTTAAGGCTAGGACTAGTCACAGGGGTGGGGAGTGGGGTGGGGCAGGGGGTTGAGGAGGGAAGAATGGGGAGGAAGAGGAGAGAGAAAAATGGTGAGGTAAATTAAAAATATATTTTATTTTATATTTACAAAAAATGATGTGTATTTTGGATCTTGGAGCCAACGTGGTATTTTATCTAAGTCTTTGGTCAAATTCTGGTGGCTTACTGGGTGCACATTGGCTGCTGACTGCAAGGTCTGAAGTCCTACACTACTAGTCACTGCACAGGACAAAAGATGGGGTTTCTCTTCCTCTCAAGAGTTTTTGCTGTTCAGCACCTCCTACTCAGTTCTGACTCAGAGCAACCAAACCGACTAAAACACTCTGCAGTCCTGTGCCAGACGCACAGATTGTTCCTACGCCTGAGTCCATTATTGCAGCCACAGTGGCAATCCATCTTCTTGCGCCTTCCTCTCCTCCACTGCCCCGCCACTGTACCAAATACGATGTCCTTCTCCAGGGACTGGTCTCTCCTGATAACATGTCCAAAGTATGTAGGACGAAGTCTCGCCATCCCTGCTGAAGGTTTCAATCCTTGTTCATCAGCAGCAAATGCTTCAAGACCTCCTCTCGTTCAGCAAGCAAGGTTGTCATCTGCATATTGCATATTGCTAATACGCCTTCCTCCAATCCTGCTGCCATATTCTTCTTCATATAAGCCAACTTCTCTGACAATTTGCTTAGCATACAGATTGAATAATTATGGTGTGATGAAACAGCCTTGATGCATCCCTTTCCTGATTTTAAGCCCTACAGTATTCCCTTGTTCTATTTGGACAACTGTTTCTTGATTCATGTAAATCTTTGAGAGAGGCACAATGATGTGTTCTGAAATTTCCATTCTTCTCAAGGTATCCACAGTCTGTTATGATCCACACAATTGGTTACCTGGGCATAGTCAATAAAACACAAGTAAACACTTTTCTGATATTCTCTTCTTTGAGGCCAGATCCAGCTGACATCAGCGATGATAACCCCTGTTCCTAGTTTTCTTCTGAATTTGGCAGCTGCCTGTCAATGTACTGCAGCCACTGATGTAGGATGATCTTCAGCAATTTTTCACTGGCTTGTGATATCAGTGATATTGTTCTACAGTTTGAGCATTCTATTGGGTCACTTTTCTTTGGAATGAGTACAAATCTGGCTCTCTTCCAGTCAGTTGGCCAAGTAGCTGCCTTCCAAATATCCTGGCCTAGATGAGTGAGTGTTTCCAGTGTTTCATCAGTGTGCTGAAATATTTCAATTGGTATTTCATCTAAGATATTTTGGAAACCCACAGGTGCAGTTATCGCCACCCCTAAAGGGTCGCTATGGGTTGGCATGGACTAATGGCAGTGGATTTTTTTATTTTTTTGTTTAAGGAAATAAGTTACATCAATATCAAAATCCTCACAGAGAGAAATATTCAGAGAGCTGGCAAAATAGAAAGATAATGGGCTGAAGTTCGATACATTATCTCAGGGGAATTTCTAACTAGATGTAATTATATTAATAGATATCATTAGGCATTTTTGCCTAGCATGTAGTTCAAGAGTTTCTCTGTTCCCAGCTGAAGCACATATTTTAGTGTTTTAAGGTTTTCCTCATTGTATAAGGAACTATGCCTAAGATTTGTGTTTTAATAGTGGTTTGTCACTGTTTCTTGACAAGAGACAGGTCTCTTCCATGATACATATATTACAGAAAATTGAAGTCACACTCCTGTTTGCATTGTGGCATTGACAATGTGAATGATTCATGACTCACGAGCTCTTCTGCTCTGGCACTTCTGGTTGTTACCATTGAGGTTGTTCAGTGGAAGAAGCATAACAAAGAGAAGACTCAGGACCAAGGACACCCATATACAGGAGCCCCAGCGCATTAGGTCCCAATGGGTGTTCATCCCAAGTGTGCTAGTTCGTGTGGCCACCTGTATGCATTTGGCTAAGATGACATTTCTTTCTTGTATGTTTAAAATTAACCTGAGAACACTCCACTTATTTTATTGTCTCTCTCTCTCATATCAGGCCTGGAATACAGTTCCGACTCTTGGAAATTTGACAGCTTAAGGCTGTCAGTCCCCACAGAAAGCTTTCTCATAAAAGATGAGTATTACGTCTCTTTCATAAGAATTAAAGATCTAATCTGGCCGTAGCTCCACCGATGCTGATCAGGAATGGAGGTGTCTTCAAAAATGGAAGACACATGATTACCTTTTATGGGTGAGATAGTCTAATTATTCAGTGGGGATTCGTTTCAGGTTACAGGATTTTTATTGGAAACCATTTAATTTTCAGTACCTGTCAGTCGAAGTGGACAATGTAGAGGCACATTATGCGAATTACTGGAGCAAAAGGCCCGGCCCTTCGTCATTTGCATACACCCATATAATATAATTTTTATCTTCTTTTCACATAGAAAGGCAGTGCAATCGCAGATATCATCCCCAGACTGCTGCATAGCATATTGGTCATAGCAAACTGCTAATAATAATAATAACAATGTAGAGAATTCAATTTTAGGAAGTAGCTATATTTATCCACCCAAGAAGGACTTTCTCAGATGCCAACTAGAGCAAATGAAAGGGAGAAGGTGTATTTTCTTCCATTCTGGTGTCTCTTTACTCTTCTCTGTGTTCAAAATTAAACCTAGTGCATAATTTCCCCCAGCCACTGGATCATTTTAATAATGAAGATTAAGCATAATGCCGACACGTGAGTAAAAGCAAAAAAGTGTAAGTAAATAAGTTAGAGTTGAAATCTATACGTTGCTTCACTAATGTATGCTACTGGTTGATCTTAGGTCTATTAAAGCAATTTGTGAAGCTATTACATTTGGTTCATGCAGCCGAGGTATATTGCCAAAGTCAGACAGCAAATACACTCTCACCAAGCACTTACACTCATGCCTGCTAATATCCTGAGAGATGTTGTTTGTCACCATTCAAATGAGGCCTGTAGAAGACACCTTGTCTTCAGAAAATATCACCTTGTCAATAAATTTGCATTTCATATGTTGCAGAATTATTCTAGTAAATGTCTTTTTAGAATGGCGTTCTTAAGGCAATGCCTTTACAACTGTTTAAGATTCATACGGCTGTGCCTTAAAGGCTTATGTTCCTCTACGCATTCCCACGAACTCCCCACCCCTTCCAAACATCACCGCCGCCGCCACTGCCACCACAGCAATGAAGCAATGAACAGTTACGGCTTCTTGAGCTAAGAAAGGGGAGAATCATGGTGAAATTTCCCTCCTGGGGAAGCCTCACAATACATGGTAACAATTTTTTTTTACAGTAAATGAATAAATATGTGGCTGAAGGAGAACTTAAATAGAAGGGTAGTGAAAAACAATGTACTCGAAGAGGAGATGAGAATGGTATCAGCATGGTTGGGTTGTTGTGGTAGGAATCCTCGCTGAATTCCTGCCACCACGCACTCGCTCTTCTGCTCTCTGCAGATGGATCCCGTGGGCTTAGAACCAGACACATTCCTCACTCATTGGGGTGCCCCACCCCTCAATTCAAAAAATAGGGCTTAAGTAAGTGGTCATTAGAATTCATCAGTTCTCTGTGCACTCTGAGGTCCCTGAATACTTCAAAGGATTTACACGGCCCTGTTAACCTACAGGTTGGCAGTGAAACCCACCTCAGAAGAAAGGACCGGCCATTGGCATCTCTAAAGAGCCTTCATGTGTAAGGAACACAACTCAGAAACCCGTCCTCTTAACACACGGGGCTGCCCTGATTCTGAATGGACTCAACAGCGGCAGGTTTTGTTTTGGTTTTCGATGGTCTCTAATAGAAGCGCTGGCACAACCCATAAACGAAGCCTTCCTGAGCATTTACAAAGTAAGGATGTGATTTTAGGATGAAAGCCACGGACTCTTCCATGTGTCAACGAGACCCAGTACCTTTTTACCCCGTGTGTGCTTTACGAACCGAAGCCTCCGAGCTCGTGTACGGTTTCCCTTGTACCTGCTCTCAAGTCACCTCTCACATAAACACTCAAAACTGGGGGCTTAGCGCTAAACACGAAGCTCTATGATACAGGGCCATTTCCTATCATAATAGCTCCTCGACCAGCACCCTTGGGAGTCCCAAACAACCTTCCTGCTCCGAAGTGTTCAATGCGCACCGCCTGCGAACGGGGCTGGAAGCAACGCGATCTGAAGAGAGCCCGGTGTCAAATAACTCACATCGACACTTTGATCACAAGCAGCGTGGGACTCAAAGTTTTTGAACAACAAACCATTTGAGAGTGTGTAATGTGCTTGTGAAAATATTCAAGGCATAATTAGATAAATAACAGATCCAGTGTCTATTTTTACTTTGCCTTGATGAGAAGCTTCGCAGGAGAGACTGCTGGTAGTTAATTCTCCTTAACAACAATCTGTGTAATCACAAACCCCAATTAGCCGTGCCTGTTCTATGCTATACAAACTATTTCCTTAGCGCTCCACATCACTACTTTGTAATTAGCTTTCATCTACACGAGCTTTGACTAAAAAAATATAAAAGAGTGTAAGTGATTGTACTGCCACTCAGTATTCTGCAAAATAATCGCTAGCGATTTCAATCAGATTAATTTTATCACCCGTATTAAGGAAAATTACCTCCCTCTTCACTCTCTACAGCTGAGGGCTATTTCATTTCCTGAGATGTTCATAAAAGCATAATATAAAGCAATCTGTAATTGTAAATATCCTTCCCTAATAACTTTGAGATATTTCCTTAATACATCTTTACATTTGGAGTTTCCGTTCCATAAAATACAGTAACAAGTGCTCTATTATGTTTTAAGTGTGTGCTGTTAAGCTGGACAACTTGGTGCTGTCCTTCCTGTTTTTACATAGGGTTATATTTAACTTGCAGATAATGGGAACAAGGTTTAAAAGTGATGGAGCGGAATAATGGCGTTACCGCAATAATATATCTTGCCTCGGTGAGGAATAGAACTTTACGGCCCTATTTCAGGTCAGCCAACACTGGTGCCATTTTTCACAGCCTGCCAACTTTCACCTTCACCCAACTCCAAACGGGTTTTTAAAACCCTTTCCAGGCAGGACAGAAGCTTCTGTGCCCTGGTGCCCTTCCTCATGGACCCCTTCCAAGAACAAAAGAAGGGTGGTGGGCGGGAATGCACGAACAAGGTGATTCATGCTCTCAGCACACAGTCTTTGGGCATCAGGAAATCTCCAATGTTAACGATTCCAAAGGTTGAGACCTTCCACTTGGGGTGAATGATCCCGTGAGAGATGTCAATCTTGGACGTGCTGGGAGCTGGCTTTCTTTCCGCACTGAGTGTTTTAGAGCATTTGCCTCTCTCAGCCCAGAGCAGTCTAGTTCATTGTGGAGCCAGGCCGTGTCTCTGCTGTGCTGAGCCCTGTAGCCCACTGCCTCCCTGACAAGACGATTTATTAGGTGGGTCATTCCATCAGAGTTGTAACTGGAAGGCGGCCCTTTCCAAGTACTCAGGAATCTGAGCTCAAAAGCGTGTCAGAACTCCAAAGCCAGCAACCCTAGGGAGTCTACTTGAAATCTTACTGGTAATATTAAATTATAATGTGGATCCCAAGCCACGAGTTCATCATTTCATACATATGAAATGCCTATTGCTATCCAAGTCACAATATATCTAGACATCACATGCAACTCTATCTATGTGGCATGGTGAGCAGAGGTCATTTACATTTGATCAAGACCAGAGGGGGTGGGCCAGGGAGGAAAGGAAGTGGCATTGCTCGGTGCATTGGACCTTGAATTGTCCTCCTACAGCCAGGCCCCATAGGGAAATGAAGTGTTTAGAAGGCTTTAATCTGTTCCCCTGCAGCAAACACAGTGGCTATTGCCAGTTCAACTCAAAAGTGCTCTCTATTGCTTACCATTCTTCATGCTTCTCTGTCTCCTGGCCAGATTTGCACAGGTTTTCAGTCTTGTTGTTTCAGTTTGCTTTGCTCTTTCTGGAAATTAATATACCGAATACATTGGGGGTTAAAATAGGAAGTGGGAAGAAAATTTTGTAAAAGTGTATGTGTTTTTCATGGCGTAACCAGTGCAAGATAGAAAACAGCAGAGGTTCCCATTTCTGGGTGAAATACTACCCAGTAGGAAAGGCTCAGAGCACATGTTTCCCAACTTTTCCTTTTCCTTAAGCAGTATCTGGTCTCCAACGCCTGGTGTCGGCATTGCTGGAGTGGCACCTGAGATCTGGGAAAGCTGTGACACTTTGCTACCTCTGAAGACAGGACTTCTAGAATATGAGGCCGGAGACAAAACTGAGACCCCATAAACTAGTTAGCCTCCATAGTTTTATTCCCCTGGCTGTCTAGGTAGTCAAAGGAAAAATGTTTAACATGCGTTCTTGCCTTGCATATTTTAATGCTTCCATCGTGGCAAAGACTTTTCCGAACATAAAATAGTCCTTTGCAATTATGAAGGAGACTCGACCTTGTACATTTCACAAAAACTCAAGTGCCCTCGCTGACAGTGCTTTAAGAGGGCCACAGGCGGTGCTTTATTTGCAGACATCAGTGGGTTACTTCTGTGAAAATCTAATCCTGAGCAGAAATCTCGTTTTATGAGATCCCAAAACATAAGCCTTATTTTAACTTATTAACTCCATCTCCCAACATTGCAAAACTTAACGGCATGTTATATGTGAAGTAACGTAAGCCCAACATACTAGAGACACACAAAGTTTGTGTTGGGAACAGCAAATGATTAATAGCATCATACTATCCAGCTAGATGGTTGAAAAAAGAACTTTTCTATTTTGAATGTCTCTCATCAGTCATTTGTAAATGATTTATGTAGCGGAAAAGAGACATCGATACGACTGGGTGAAGACCGAGGCAGGAGATATAAAAAGAAGAAGCATCTTAGACCTACCAGAATCCTGGAGAGACAGGCGAGACCTTCCTTGAGAGCTGGGAGACCCTATGGTCCTTTTAATGCCGTTCTCCAAATTTGTCCTTCTAGTTTCACGAGTATAAGGCAGTGCATTGATATCATTTAAGTATGCATGTTATGGTATATTGTTATGGAAGCTGTTGGAAACTAAGACAGTGAAGGTTACGGATGTCCCTAAGAAACAAGGCCAGGTCAGGCTCGACCAGCTAGACTCTGCCTTTAGATGAGCTCATTTAGGAAAAGCCCTGCTACGCTCTACTTGTTTGAAAACCACCGCACAACTATTTAATGCAAATTTTTATCTTCCACAATATAAAACATTTGTTTTAAGAAAAAAAAAGGTTTCGAACACTTAGCTATTTCTCAATTTAACCCCTAAAATGTCAGAATCATTTCCTGCTTTCCATTATCTTGCTACTGTTGTTGATGAACTCATGTTGTCAGCAATGGAAGGCGTTCTAAACGACAATTTAAAAATCTGTTTGCGTATTATAGAGGAATAAAATTAGTAGGACACATATATCCCAAGTAGTCTGATGCTGAGGCTGGCAGGATAAGATCTGTTTCTTCAAATTTGTGCAGGTATGGATGTCCTCAGCACATGACAACCTGAACCAACAGTGGAACGTTGCTACTAAGTGCCAGAGACAGGAAACACAGGTATCCATGACACGTCTGATGGGCCGTGACAGCGGATAAAGCTTGTATGTTGTTCAGATGCATCTGTTTTTAAAATGCCAAATGATTTTGACCATTTACTTCATAATTTATATTACTTAGGCAATGATTGTGTTGAATTCTTACTATATGAAGTGATAGTTCAAGACTTGGATATTAGGAGGGTTTTCATTAATAGAGGAAATGAAGATACAGGAAAAATTGGGACTTAGTTACTTAGTGAAGAAGAGATGTAAGTATAATAAATTAAGACTTTTTTTTACAAGATTTTGTCTCACATTACAATTACATATTCCCTGGAGAGAGAAAGAATGGGCGGCCTAAAATGACATAACATATTTAAAATGTGCATTTTTTACAATAAAAGTAACTGAAAGTAAAATTAACTATGATGGTTTGCATTATTAGTTTAAAGACCAGCCAGGAAGGCTCTATTTTCTTTTTTAGCCATATTATTGAATGTTAAACACTTAGTTTTATTCACAGAGGTACACTTACATGTTTTTTCTTACCCTGGCTCACTATTCAACTCAGTGGCTCATCGTGGCTACTAGCTGAACATGCCACAGGGATGTGGCACCATCTGTGTAAACTGCTACTTTAAAGAAAGGCCAGCTGGAGATAATGACGACGAGAGCTTCCTTTCATTTCTAGCCAGATAGCAGCTACCTAACTGTTTGCACCTTGGAACCATGTTGAAATATATTGAAAGAAGACTCGTAATCATGAGTCAACATATATTTTAATTGAGAAAACAAAAAAAGAATAAACAAAGCCAGTGAGTCACTCGGGGACTGTACTTTCCCTACATTGAGTGGGCTTGTGGGAGCCCTTTCTGTAAGCCCATTCCAACCAGGGCAAGAGGCCCCTGCAATCCAGTCTCCGATGGCCCCCTCGGGTTATTCACGAGTGAAGTATCCAGAATTCCGGCATTAGGAGGAATGGAACAATTACCAAACCTTCCACTAACTTTGAATGGGGGCCATGTCACCAATTACACGAGGCTAATGATTTCAAAATAGAATGCTTCGGTTGTTCAGGGAGTAATATTAAGATAAATGTCTCCAGTAAAATCTCCACAGATGGACTAGCATAATTACTCCAGTAGCCATCAAAAAAATAGGCACAGAGTGGGAACTGATATGAGTGGATAAAGCTACGCTCAGTTATGTCATTGAAGACTTGCTGGAGCTTATGCCAACATTCCGACATAGAAAAGTACAAACTTCCAGGAGACAAGGATGAGTGAAAAATGACCCGTATCCTTGGGAGAGATTCCAACCTCCCTCTCTTACGCCCTGACAGAGGCATGGAGCTTGAGTTCTACTTAATGCTTTCGGAAAATCTGTCTTGTTTTTCTCAGACTCCGTTATCCAGGCATGATTTATACAAAATAGAATGAAACCTCAAGATTGCTTATGGGAACGCCCAGGTAAGCTACTGAAGCTCAGGCCTTGATTCAGTCCCTCCACAGCCCTGGCTCTACTTCAGTAATGAGTAAAGAAAACAATCCTTTGCACACAAGTTGATTTGTTCTCAAGTTGCTCTTAAGTGTTACAAAGTAAATCTGTGCCACGGGGCTCTCTTGGGTGTAAGTAAACATAAAGTAAGCAGATCGCCAGGACTTTCCATGAGCAGTCAAGAGAAACTGCGCCACTAGAGGACCTCAGTAATGATCAGACATGTTGTCAGGTGCCATAGAGTTAGTTCAGGCAAACACCCATTCTATGTACAACAGAACAAAACACTGCCCATTCCTCACAATTGTTCTTATGCTTCCAGCCATTGATGCAGCCACGGTGCCAGTTCATTTGTTGAAGATCTTCGTCCTTTGCGCTGCACTTCTACCACGCATGACGTCTTCTCCAGGGACTGGTCTCTCCTGTCCATAGTATGTGAGACAAAGTCTCAGCATCTTTGCCTCTAAGGCGCACTCTGTACATCTTTTAAGACAGACTTGTTATCTTGGCAGTTCATGGGACTCTCAATGTTCTTTACCAGTACCATAAATCAAACACATTGATTCTTCTTCAGTCTTCGTTAATCAATGTCCAACTTTCCCTTGCGTATGAGGCGATAGAAAATACCATGGCGTGTGTCAGGCTTAATCCACAGAGTAGCGTCCTTATTTTTCAACACTTTGAAGAGGTCTTGTGCAGCAGATTTGCCAAATTCAGTGCATCATTTGATCTCTTGACTGCTGCTTCTATCAGCATTAGCTATGGATTCAAGCAAGATAAAATCTTTGACATTTCAACCTGTTTTGCTTACCACGCTGTTACCTTCAGGCCCAGCTCGGATGATGCTAGTTTTCTGTACATTGAGTTGCAATCTGTACCAAAGCCTGCAGTTCTTCATCAGCAAGGGCTTTACGGGCTCCTGACTTTCAGCAAGTTAGCTTGCGACACCTGCAGACGGCGGTTTGTTCAGTCTTCTTCCCATCCTGATGCCCATTCACCTTCATCTAATGCAGCTTCTCTAACAATTTGCTCAGCATATGAAGAAATAACTATGGTGAGAGAATGAAACCCAGATGGACGCCTCTTCTGATTTTAAATCGTGCAATAAGCATGTGATGGCGTGCAAACATTTCTATGGTCTGCATTCACAAATGAAGAGATAATTTGGGTGTGTCTACAAATTATCCCTAATAAATCAGCATTTAGTCATAGTAATCCAAACATCTCGCTGTTGAACAATTCCTGCTAGGTACCTCACCGCCCCCACCTTTTTTTTTTTTTTTTTGGAACAGCAACCCTGGTTGAAAAATGGTTGAAGTGTTTGGCAGCTAACTGAAAAGTGAGTTGTTCTAAACCATTGGCCCCTCCATGAAAGAAGATATGGCCGTGTGCTTCCCGAGAGGCTTCCAGCCTTGGGAACCCTATTTGGGCAGTTGTACTCTGTCACTGTGACTCAATTCGTTGCCAGTTGACCTGGAATCTTGTAACAAATTTACAAGAGTGTGCTGTCACGTCTCATTTCCAACTTCTGTGCTTGTTGTCACATGCTTTTTATGTTAGAAATCTTTTAAGGAAATATGAAAATGAAAAATAATTATATATACCCATATACATACGTTTCCATCCTTGGTGTAGAGTCATTTCTATCTGTATTTATTTTTCTTTAGCCTGAAGAACCTCCCTTAATATTTCTCATAGTACAGGTGCACTCCATTGTTGTGCTGACTCATATCAATCCTACTGGAGAGAGGAAAATGGCCTGTGAGCTTTGAAGTCATGGGAATTTTAGGAAAGCATACCATCCCATCTTTCTTCCTTACAGTGACTTGATGGTTTCACCCTATAGAACACTTACCCATACACAACCAGGTCTCCTTAGTGCAGACCTACTGATAACAAATTTATTTTTTGTCTTAAATTTGTATTATCTCTCCTTGTTTTCGAAGGCTACCTTCACAGAATAGAATTCTACAAAGGTGGTTGCTTTCCCTTTTATCCAAAAAAAAAAGTTATTCCATTGACTTTTACTTACAGAGCTTCTAAAAAGACTTGACAGTCACTATCTTTGTACTCCTTTATATAATGTGACAATTCTGCTTTTCATTTTCAAAAAGTATCTACTTAGTAATTAGTATTCAGCAACTTGATGAGGCTATACCTGATGTGGTATTCTTTGAGCTTCTCTATTGGGTTTAGGCGGTCATTGTGTTTCTAATCTTCATTATAGTTGAGAGAAAATTTGGCATTATTTCTTCTTCTTCTTCTTCTTCTTCTTCTTCTTCTTCTTCTTCTTCTTCTTCTTCTTCTTCTTCTTCTTCCTTCATTTACCTTCCACCCCTACTCACTCCTTAACCCCTGGAAAGCACTAACTCATCTGTTATTTGTTTCAAGAATGTTAAATAAACAGAACCATACAGTATAAAATATTTTGTGATGGGTTACTTTCAAACTAAATAATGAAAGTTTTTACCCAATTGTTATACAAGTATGTCTCAACCTTTCTTTTATATTTCCAGTTGCGTAGCATTTCAAGGAGCTCTCAGAGTACTCTGGCTGCTATCTGAAACATGAAGGGTTCAAGATATGTGGATCTGCTCTTGTAATGAGTACAGCCTTTAAACATTTGGAGACAGTTCTGCTCTGTCACATGGAGTCATTATGAGTCAGAATCTACTCACCACCACCAAAGAACAGCAATGACAGTGTCTCATGGTGTTGATATATCACAGCAAGCTCATTCACCTGCTGAAGGACATCTGGACTATTTTCAGTTGACTATTATACGATTATAAATAAAGCTTCTGTAAACACTCATGTGCAGATTTTGTTTTGTTCCTCTCACCCCTCCTCCTTTTGGCATCACATATGATTGATGTCTATCCAAATCCTTTTCCCTCTTTTTGTTATCAAATACCTTTTGAATTATTTTAAATTAATTTTTACTAATTTTCTATGGACAGCACTTTGTAGATTTGTTTTTTTACTTTACTTCTTTTTTTTTTTCTCTTTTCACTCCACCAAATTAAGTATCCCTGGGAGTGTGCTGTTGTGGGTTGTGAGTTAGCCTGCTAACCACATGGTGAGCAGTTCAATGCCCCCTGCCTTTCCTTGGGAGATTGGTGAGGCTTTTTATTTCTGTAAAGATTGACAGTAGTGAAAACCCACAGGAGTCGTTCTCCTCTGTTCTATAATGCTGCTGTGAGTTGGAATCTATTCAATGACAGTGAGTTTGACTTTTGAATTTTCACCCAAGGCAATATGTATCTTACCCTATAGTCTGTTACAGTATCAAAGAATGTTTCTGTTAGTGTGGAAACCTTTTCTTGACTTATGTGACTCTGCATAATGTCCTCCAGTTTCATCCATGTTCTGAAGTATTACACAAATTTATCAGTATTCTTTTTTTTAGTATTCCTTAATATTGTGTGGAATTCCATTGTGTGAATTTACCATTGTTTGTTTATTTATTCTTCTGTTAATGGGCATTTAGGTTGTTTCTACAGTTTTGTTATCATGTCGCACTGCCTGGTACTGTACCATCTTCCAAATTGTTATGCATGAATTCATTGTTATAAGTAACAATAAGTATATTATATAGTTGTATAAAATATTGTATATAATACAACAGAGTATATGAATATATAATTATATATACATATATTATATAACAGCATAGCTGCTCTGTCAGTCCATATTTTTATGCACAATTTATATATTTATGCATTTGTATCTGTGTTAGTCTGGGTAGACTAACATATGTGTATAAGACATGCATATGTGTATAAGAAAGAGGTTTATATACAAGAGCAATGAATATTGAGAAAACAGCCCAGTCCAGTCCAGATCAAGTCCGTAAGTCCGGTTTTAGCCCATATGTCTGACACCAATCTATAAAGTCCTCTTCAGACTCACAAAATGCATGCAATGACGCCAAATGCAGGATGATCACAGACCAGTGGGTGGAAAGCCTTGTGGATCCCTTGGTAGCATAAGCAACTCAGCGCTGTCAGGGGTCTCTACATTGCTCCTCCAGGTCTATAGCTCTCACTGCCCTCAGCCTCTCTCCATGTGTCTTGCCATTAGAGAGTCTCAGGTAGGGATCCTCGGTCCCACCTCCAGCGAGGTATTTATTCTTAGTGTCACCAAAAGAAATCATCAAGCTACAACCTGATTTTCAGGCCGGACTCCACCCCTTCACTTTGAATCCTCAAATTGACATCAGATTATATAACTACCACAGTATCCTATCTCTTATTTCTCTAGGATATATACCATGGAGTAGAATTTCTGGGTTATATTGTATTTATATTTCCAACTTCTTATGGAGGTACCATACCAGTTTTTTGTAGTAGTAGTTACATCGTTATCTAGTCCCACATGCAAAGTATGAACATTTCAGCCTCTCCACACTCATGCTAGCATTTGTGGTTTTCTACTTTCTCCAACGTTGCTATTAAATCTTGTTGTCATTTTGATTTGAATCTCTAGTTGCTAATGATTATGAGCATTTCTTCATATGTATGTTGACCGCCTGAATACTTTCTTTGGTGACATATCCATTCATGTCCTCTGCCTATTTTTAATTAGATTGTGTTGCTGTAATTTCTTGAGTTATTTTAGACCCTTTCCTCTCTTGTTTCTTACTGAGATTTTAATACATGTAAAATAAGCCTTGGCATTTCTGTACATGTTTGTCATTTTTATTATTATGTGTAGCCTTCTTCCCCCCTCTATGCATTGCTTTGAATATTTTCTGATAACCTGGCTTCTGTGTTTTGCTGTGTCAATCTGAAGTTCATCTCAATACCTAAATTTCTCAGTTGAAGCATTGAAATCTTCAGTTGTGTGATTTCATTTAAGGATCCCGGTGGCATAGTGGATTATGCATGTATTTGACTGCTAACCTCAGGGTGAACAGTTGGAAGCCACCAGCCCCTCCACAGCAGAAAGAAGAGGCTTTCTAGTCGTCTCAAGATTTACAGCTTCAGAAGCCCACAGGGACAGTTTTACCATGGTCAATAGCATTAATTTGAGTGAAATTTGACTCAGTGGCGTGGAGTTTGATCTAATTTGGTGGCATTGGGCTCCTAACTGCAAGATCAGCAGTGTGAACCCACCAGTCACATGAAGCCACCAGCCACCCTACAGAGGAAAGATAAGACTTTAGGCTCCCATTCAGATGGTAGCTTCCGAAACTCAAATGAACACTTCTTCTCGGTCCTGTGTTGTTATTAGGTGTCCTTAAATTGTTATTAGGTGTCACCATAGCAAAACATAACACACGTTTCAATCCTGCGTCATCCTCCCAATTGTTATGTTTGAGCCCGGCTGCAGCCACTGGGCCAGCCCATCTTGTCCGGGGTCTTCCTCTTTTTTGCTGTCCCTCGACTCTATTAAGCATATGTATTTTTCCAGGGACTCATCTCTCTTGGGAACATGTCCAATTAGTGACATCCTTGCACACAAAGAGCATTCTGGCTTCAATTCGTCCTAGACAGATCAATTTTTCCATTTAGCAGTTCATGAGATTTTCAATATTCTTCTCCAGCACCATAATTCAAATGCATCAATTCTTCTTCGGTCTTCCTTATTCCATGTTCAACTTTCACATGTAAATGATGCAATGGAAAACACCATAACTCAGCTTAGACTAATCTTAGTCAACAAGAATGCTTACTTTTTAAAAAGGTAAAGCGGCCTGACCCAATACCAGTCATCATTAGATCTCTGGATTGCCACTTCCAGGTGCATTCACTGTGGGTCGGACGGAGCAAGAAGAAATCTTTGATAACTTTGATCTTTTCTCTGCTTACTATAGATGTCACCTGCAGGCCCAGTTGTGGGGATTTTTGTTTTCTTTTATTGAGCTGTGATCAATAATCCTTTATGTTGTAATCCTTTATCTTCATCAGTGAGTTAGTTTATTGTGCCAACCTGGCCAAGAAACACATGTGGGATTAATTGAAGGGCAGAGGGATAAATGGCTCAGTGAGTCTCGCCTTTCTAGTTCTTGGGTCTCTTGCTTTGTGATGGTTGCACCAGGGTGTAGCAGTTTTAGCAGTTCCCTGCTTCAGCTTGCAAGACTTACTTCCTGCAAGACATCCCCAAGGACAATTCACATGGACCTACCCCAATGCAGCCCTGGGTGCTGGAGCACCTGTGTGGAGACCCCTGCCAGCGCGGAGATGTTTACACATTCACTGACTCAGCTTTCCTCCTGCAGTCGGCATCATTGCATCGGTTTTGTGAGATGGAGGAGGACTTTGTGGATTGGTGTGGGACATATGGGTTAATGTTGGACTTGTGGGCTTGGATAGCGCTGGGTTGGGATATTTTCTTGATGCGCACTTCACCTTTGTATAAAATTCTATTATACATGAGTTTCTATGGATTTGTTTCTCCAAATTACCAAGACTGACACAATCAGCAAGTGCTTCAAGTCCTCCTTACTTTCAGCAAGCAAAGTCATGTCATCTGCATATTAAAAGTTGTTAATAAAGCTTCCTAATTCCTGATACATCATTCTTACTCATAGAATTCAGCTTCTCTGATGATTTGCTCGGCATATAGTTTAAATAAGTACAGTGAAAGGATGAACACTGACATAAGCTTCTTGACTTTAACCATGCAATATTGTCTTGTTCGCTTGGCACACCTGATCTCTTTAAAGGTCCCACATAAGCAAATCTGTTTCAGAATTCCCATTCATCTCAAGGCTATCCATAGTACATGATGATTGGCAAAGTCAAAATGCATTTGCATAGTCATTAAAACACAAGTAAACATCTTTCTGGTATTCTCTGCTTTCAGCTGAGATCTGTCTGACATCAACAATGGTATCCCTAGTCTATGAGGATTTCTGGAACACTCATTTTGTAACTGGCTTTATACCAGAAATCTAATGACCTTTCCCCTACATTTCTCTCCCTTAAGGTACTGGGCTTTGTATAGTCCAGACAAATTACACTACCCGGACTAAACTGTAATTCCTGTCTATGTAATTCAAGGATATTGCTTTTTCTTTACCTAGCCACCTTTACCCTGCACTCCAGTCTGGAGCGTGCATTCCGGGCAACCAGCTGCCAGGGACATTGAGCTCCCTCGGCGTGTTTCTCTTCTCGCACTGACCTCAGTCCTACTGGTGCAATTGTATGAAAACTACTGTTTGCATATTTGGTCAAGCTTCATAGTTACTGAAAGCATCAGGGAAAGTAAGGTATTTTTATATGTTGAGAAGAGTATTCTCGAGTTTAAAAATTTTTTAACTATAACTTAACAATAATTTTGGAAGATGATTGAATAGAAATTTTATATTTATATGTCTAAATTTCAATACAATACATTTAACAAAATAGCGAATGCAAAATCATTGAGTTACACATCATATATAATTCCTATCCTCATCCTCAAAATTCTGACTCATGGCAAAACTATATGGCAGGGTAGAACTGCTCTTGTGGGTTTCTGAGACTGCAACTCTTTATGCAAGGAGAAAGTCTCACCTTTCTCCTATGGAGTGGCTGGGGGTTTAGAACTGCTAATCTCACAATCACAGCCCAACGTGCAACCATATGGGTAAATATGTTAAAATTAATGCCAAGTGTCCATATAAAGGTCGTGCTAGAGCTAAGAGAGGCCCTGATATATATTTATAACTTATATATAATATATATTATATATAAAGTTAATCTTTCAGTAATCTGAAAGGAGTTTTAGCCATTTGCCTCCTAACAGTAGTATATTGCATTTGCATCAGGGTTTTAGTGGATTTGAATTATATTTCAGGATATTCACTTGACATTGTGTGTTCATATACAAAATATTGTCCCTATTGATGAAAATAAAAAATCCCTTTTGGTGTTTCCAGGCAGATTATGATTTTTCCTGGATAGAATGCCTCATATTAACCATGAAATGCCGATTGTGTCGCAATTATGAAATTGTTCCCCACCCAGCCCCTCAAAAAATCCTAAAACTTCTCAAGGGAGCACGTTCTAATTTTTGTAATGCTTCAAAAATTATAAGCACTTACGTATTAAAAACATCAGGATCTATTGGAACAAAACCAGAATGATATTGTTTGAAGGATCTTTCCATTCTAACAGTTTATACCAGTGAAAGTTGAGTCATTAAACCTCGAAAGAGGCTTACTCTTAACTGGCTCTAATCTTAAAAATGAATTCAAGAGGGAGCCCAAAACCTTGACCTAAAGGTAAGTTCATGGCATGGGAAGCTCTTGCGCTGCGTACACACGAACAGTCTTTGTTAGAAAGGAGATAACTGTGTGTTTGAACATATCAGCTTCCGATCTATAGTCTTCAAAGGGTCGAAATACCGAGTCCTGGGGACTGATGATCGATATGGAAATCTCCACATTCCACAGAATGGTTATTTGGTAGAAACACAATAGCTTGAAAGGGTTAAATAGACTGAAATCTCTTAAAATACAGGCACCCGATTTACTAATGATTTGTGCCTATGAGCAAATCAAATTAATTGCACTATTTCTGGAAATATTACAAGTCGAGAGAGAAGTTTCACATTCATCAAGCCCATTTAAATCCATTTGGAACCCTTTTTTGAGAGGCATTAAAAAGATTTAGCTCTTTAAGGAGTACGCAAGGCTATTTGGGTGCAATTATTTAAAATTATGAAAACGTGCTCTCGTCCCCCCGAAACTGAGGTGCGTGCGGCCCGGACCTCTTGTCACCCTGTGCTGGGCGGGGATGCCATCATGCGTCTGACATTGGCCTCGGTTGTTTCATTTTAGCCACGCTTCTGGCATTGTAAGAGCCCAGACCAATTCTCCTTCAGGAAATAGATATTATTAAATCTCTAATTAGAAAGGAATCAAGAAATAGACTGTCAGCGGAAATTTATGATTACTTATAAAACGTTAAGGGCCACAATGGTTCAGTTTAAAATGCTGGCTGCCACGGACATGTCCTTTCCTTTTGCCGCAATCACTTAACAAAGAAAGCATTTCTGAGCCACACAAATTACATCTGAGGACTCGCAGAAGTTCAAGGAAGGAGTTTGCAGGATGGAATGGAATCGTTCGGATGGAATTAAGTTTTAGTCTCACTTACCACGCCTCTGTTTTATAGGCCCCAGGAGACTCTTTTTGGGGGAAAAGATGAAACCATTCCCCCCAATTTCAAACGTCCCAGTTCCACGGCATTCATGGCCATCTCTGGGCAAGGCTAGGAAGAGGCAAAGTGGATCAGCAAGAGAGACATTCCCTACCACACCATTGCGTTTAACAGCATGCCCTCCATTTCTGGTAATAGAAAGCAAGCCGTTATAGCCCCGTTCACCCAGTGAACGAGTACAGCACCCCAGCTTGTCCTATTGGCACTTTTCATGGGGAAACAACTGGATCCTTCTCTTTCTACATGAAACACAGGCGACACGGTGAGGAAAGGAGTACGCACGGCATTAAAACTGTGGCTCCAGCATTGACTTTGTTTACCTCTTGATACAGCGCATGTCTGCTCTGGAATGAGGCTGCCACGTGGAGGTGACGGGCAGCAAGTCTGTCTGGGCAGATCACTGTCCTTCCAGAAGGACAGGCTCAAGATTCCCAGTGGGGTTACGCTTGCCAATTGCCACATCCCATCTGCTGGGAGAGCCATATACAATCAGAGCCATTTGCATACATTTTCCTGGGATGTCAAAATAAAGAGACTCGGGAATTTTTGTTTCCCTATGCTTTTTGAAATCAATACAAAATTTTTAAATGTGTATCAACCTATAGAGCTCATATAACCATGCATAAAGACATTTTTAGAGCTGACTCCCATGCGTTCCACTTTTCTACATCTGTTGTCCAATTTCCAATTGATTTTCTAAAAGGTCTTTATGCTTAGCACTGTATCACCTCAAAAAGGTTAGGGAGTTTCCCACTTTCCTAGAATATTAGGCAGCTTCTGAGACCAACAAACCTTTGCTCTCCTAATTATGCCATTTTTAAAGCGTGAAAGCTGCTCCTCTAGACTGCAATCGAATCCAACTTCATCTAGAGAGTAATTTCATCAGTGAGATGCTTGCTCTTCAGACGAGCAGACTGCTGTAGAGTAACACCTCCTTCCATCTGCGGAGTGCTGTAAGCTGCTCCCAGTGTTTCCACATCCGAGCTTCAGCTCATTGAGTCTTTCGCTATTAAAAGTAGATCAAGTGCTTGCACAATGGTCAAGCACCAACATGCTGGTTTAGCCCCTCAAGAGAAATCAATCTGCTCTAGTTATGTGAATCTTTTCATGAATCCCACACATCCATCTCCCTTGTATTTGTATTCTGTCTCCAAGATTCTCTATCCCCATCCCAAATGTCCAGTTTTCTTATCCTTCATTGGATCCTACCAGTACCTACTAACCAAGGATTAGACGCATACAAGCATGGGCTTATAAAATAGGGAAAATTTTTCCAGGTAATTTCACTCAAACTTACTTAACATTTTACCAATGATAACATTGAAGACTCCACTGATGGATTCACTTGTCGAGGTCACCGAGATTGTCATCGACAGCAGATGTTATCAATTCTAACCCCACTGCGTCTTATTTGTGACTTCTGAGCCATAGTGATATGATAACCTACATGTTTAAAGATAATGCCACTCAGGATTCTCAAAGAAGCACGTGTTTCTTAAACAGTTTGGGGCTTTAATTAGGAGCACTGGTGACACAGTGGTTAAAACAATTTGCCGCCAATCATAGATTGGTGGCTCCAACCCCTACCTCCTCTAAGAAGCAACGAAGTGCAAGTCCACTTTCCTAAAGATTTACAGCTTTGGAACTCAATCGAGTAGCTCAGCTCTGTCCTATGCACAGGCTTCGAGGCAGAATCAACGGAGCGGCAGTGAGTTCTTGACTTTGTTTTACATGCCAGGCTAAGATTTTTGATCGAAGTGTTCTTATTCTGGGATTGCCACAAGTCACTTTCATTGTGATTTCTACCAACTTACAAAGCAAACATCAAAACTCACCAACACTTCTGTTGTCAGAGGGGTCTTCTTTGGGACAAAATGGATCATTTGAGTCTTATAACTTCCAGGTAATCTCCTGAAAATATTCATGCACCCTGATAAAGGAAATGACCAGAGAATCAAGCTTCTTATGGGGAGTTTGAAAGAATCGAAGTCCCCAGGAATCCAAGAACTGCTGGAAGAAAGGATTTCCCTAGGAGAAGAGTCCCAACTCTGTGGAAGCCACACGCCACTGGACGTGAGAGCAGTAGTGGTCGCGGCTGCAGGATTCAACGGCATCCAAGAAACTGCCCTGGGTCAGAATACTCAGAAACATGTCTGCCCATCAACAAGCGGTCATTCTAATGGAGTATGACAGGACCTGCCTGTCTTTGAAAGCACTCAGGTTGAGCTGTTAGAGAGGATGTACTCTGCTCTGAGAAGGAGGCTACATTCCACGAACATAGAGGCCCTCTGGTTTCATGATACACTTTGACCATAAGATAGTTGAGCAATCGGCATTGAAAGCCACACAGGTGAGTAGCCAGCCTCGCATCAGGAAGCTTGGACACACCTCAGATGCAAATACTTTTCCACACAAGTTAAGCAGCTAGTATTTTTCCTATCTCCTAGTTTGGCATCCAGTTTTTAGACCTTTCTTATACCCACTTCAAAAAAACCAATGACAGCGATCCTTTGTAGGGATCAAGTGAGTGGTCTCAATACAATAGAAAATGCACATGAAACAAACACGCACACACATATCAGATAGATGGTATTATCCTTAATTTAAATAAAAAAGGGCTTGGAAATTAAAATAGTGCATATGTTGACAAGAAGAGTTATTCCTCTAAAAAACAGATTCACTTAAAAAAAAACTAATAACAAATTATCCAATGTCCAATGCCAAATACCACCACAACCAAATGATAAGCCTTATCCCTACACACTATAAATTTTAAAAACCTTAATATTTAAGATCAAGATAAACTGGAGCATTATGAACTTAAGACACAAACACCTGATTTGTACACACAAATATATATTTTCGTGTTCATAAAACCTTGTATGTGAAAATAAAATCACACATGCAAACACATTGGCTGCTTCTGAAAACTTGGCCCTGAAAGTTTACTATATTTTGCCATTGGCAGATGTTGTTGTTGTTTTTTTATCATTGGAGATGTTGGTATTTTTACACATTTCAGAGAGGATTGCTGAAATCATGGATGCTTTTTTAAAACAAACTTAATCATTTACATTCAGGGTCCAAAACAAGGTACTAGTAAGAGCTGGCATTGTGTATTGGCACTTTGATGAGGTGCCCCCCCCCCTCCGCCACCCCTTCTCTAAACAAAAGCAGAATAACGTGATTCCCTTTCATGCCAGGTCACCTATAAGAGACCAGGGATGGCCGCCACCACTGAATTACCAGCCAGCCTTCACCGAGATGTCTGCCCGTGCAAAACCTGTGACAAAGGACTGAAATGACAGCACTCTGACTCACCCCTACATTGTGTTTGTTTAGGAAGGTCCTAGAAATTGTATTTCACCAACCACATTCGCTATCAACACACAATTATCTGGCTTAATCATGTGGAACAGTGGCAAATTCACCTGGGGCTTAAGAACTAATGACATTCTCGTCTGAGCTGCTTTAGTGAAATGGCCTAGCACCTGAAGCAGGAACAGCAAGATTGCTCAAGAAAATTTGGTTTTCTGTTTTCATTTCACAGCATAGGGCCTCTGCTCAAATCAACAAACACTCCTGATTAAATAGCTGCAGTCGTCGACTTATTCGCACTCCCGTGCGTGGCTCTGAATGTACATCGAGCACCCCAACCTTTACAGGAAAAGAATTGTCTGTGACTTGTTGGTGATGCATTGTCTTTCTAACGGGGAAAATAAGTAAATAAATTGGCACTGAATCATTTGTGTATGATGACAGTTATTAGTGAGGATGACCCCTGGATAGCTCAAGACAGTAGCCCAGGCAGTGGACTAATACGCTCAGGTATATCTTTTCATTTCCTCTTCCCATCTGCAGGGAGCGCATTAAGATTCCGCTTACTCCTGAAAAATCCAGCCCCTACCCTCGGCCGTAAACCCCCAATGTGCAAGGGCTTTGTGAGTCACTGCTGACTCTGCTGCTGAATCCCAAGGAGGGAAGAGGCCAATTTTCCAAAGCTAGCCGAGGCAAGAATTTGAGCGTTTAGACTTCCAAATGCTGCAAAGAAAGAGTCAAGTGCAGCGTTCCTCTTGGAGGGCTGCAGAGAAATGGACTTCATTTATCAGAATAATGATTGGTTTTCATTAGCATGCAAAGGCTGGCCAGAATATCATACCAAATTCCTTGTCCATCCCTTGTTGTGTACTCTCCACCCAATGCAATGTCCTTTCATATTGATTTTTGTTTTATCCCTCTCATTAGCAAGGGCCATGGGGCTCCAAGGGGATCAGCAGAATGCTTTAACTGTAGCGAAATCATTTGGTGCTTCTGCTAGTATGGAGATGGGCTTCCCATTGCAGAGCATGAAAGTCCGCCCTTTAATGAAAACTGAAGTCCTATGTTTGCCAGCTGTGGATGTGTGTGCTCTGCCTGTAATTCATGTCACCTCTTCCTTCCTTTCACACCACACCTGATATCACCATTACTATCTCTATCACCAGTAAATACATGACATACATTACTGGGTTAAGCACTGAGTGCTAACAGCCAGCAGTTCAAACCCACCAGCCACTCTTCAGGAGAAAGGTGAGGTTTTCCATTCCTTTAAAGATTACAGCCTCTGAAACCCACCAGGCCAGTTCAACATTGTCCTAAAAGCCATTCAGATTTGGTAACTTTTCAAGGGTAGTGACTTACATTAGTTGGGAGACAAAACACTCAAGACAAAATTATTATCAATGACAGACTCAAATCAGTCAAAACGGAAACACAGGAAAGACAAGAAGAGCAGGAAAGAGCAACAATTAGAAAGAATCCGAAGCTTCTCTGTCCTACTGATTTTGAATATTATGTTTTATAAAGATTATCTTAGAAGAAAGTCTCATCATACTTGTGAAGACAATAATTTTGGGAGAAGCTCCAAAATGAACCTATTTAGAATAAAATGTCTAATGGTACAAATAGATTTCCTGCCAAGCTCAAATGTGGGCAAGTCCAACGTACTGTCTTTTACCCGTCAACAGAATTCTATAAGGTTCCTCATAGATGCTCACCAATTGTGTTAGTCCGGGTGCACTTGAGAAACAAATTCGTAGACACTCATATGTGTATAAGAAAGAGCTTTATATACAAGAGCAATTGTATATTAAGAAAACATCCAGTCAAGTCCAGATCAAGTCCATAAGTCCGCTATTAGCCTATTTGTCTAATACCAGTCTAGAGATTCCTCTTCAGACTCACGCAGCACATGCAATGATGCTGAGTGCAGGAAGATATTAGACCAGTGGGTGGAAGGCTTTGTGGATCCAGTGGCGGCAGAAGCATCTAAGCTCTGGTGTGCATCTCCACGTGGCTCCTCCAGCTCCAAGACATTGGCTGCATTCATGTAGCTCCATCTAGCTTGTCAACAGGAATACAAATCATAGAGAAGGTCTCCCATCTCCAGGAAGGAATTCAGGAGTTCCCAGAATCCTCTGGAGAAGGCTATGCCTACACCCCACCCCGCAGTGTCACGAGGAGTTCAAAGTCAACGTGGTGATTGTGCATTCGGTTGGGTTCGGTAAGAAGCATCAATAGAAACAGTTGATGTTTTTTCCCCTAGTAAAGTGTAGACATTTGAAATAAGTAAGTGAGTAAGGATAGGGCTTGGGAGAATGGATATGAGTCTTGTTTAGTTCCTCAGAAAGAGGGATGGGTAAGTCACATTCCAGGTAATGGAAGGAGCATCTATTCATACATTTATTCATCCATTCAATAGTAATTAGTATTCCTTTAGGCACTAGCAATAAGATACTAAAACCTTTCCAAATGCCCCCTGCTCTCCTGGAGCTGACTGGATACTGCGGGCACATACAATTATCAAATGATCCCATAACTCCAAAGGCATATGTAGTTGTTATATGCTGTCTAGTCAGTCCCTGACCCATGACAACATACGTACAACAGAAGAAAGCACTTTCCAGCCGTAGGCCGCCCTCACTTGTTATGTCTCTGCCCATGGTGACAGCCACCATGTCACTCTGTCTCCTGGGTGATCTTCCTCTGTTCACTGACCCTCTAATTTACCAATCATGATGTCAATTCCAGACCTTGGTTTCTCCAGATAGCATGTCCAAAGTACACTAGATGAAGAAGCCTGAAGGAAGGGAACAAGTGCTATGAGACTGAGTAACAGAGACAGCAGTGTCAGCCCTGTCTGAACAAGTGACATGTGAGCTAATACCTGAAGATCAAACTGAGAGGGCCAAGTGCAGAACGGGGAGAGCAGCGCAGGTTGTAGGAAAGTCCTTGTTCGAAGGGATGTTCCAGGGATACCTAACCTATGGAAACCAAACTTATGGTGGTGAAATTGATTCCGATTCACAACGAACTATTGGATAAAGTAGATCCGGGCAAAATAGGACTGCCCATGAAGCTTCTCAAGGCTATAAATCTTTACCAGAACAGACGGTCACATCTTTTTTTTCCCATAACGTGGCTCTCAAATTCAAATTCAGAGTCATTTGAAATTCAAGTGTAGCAACTATATCCCTGGGTACTACTCGAAGGGTCAGGGAAATGGGTGAGAGGAAGTTGGGGGTGCTAATAAATAAGTTCTATTTTCCATCACCATTTTTACCATTAGATGTGAATGAACATTCACCAGTTTATCATTATGTACAGATCTACTTTCCAGTGGTTGGAACCGCTGACCTTTTGGTTAGCAGACTGGAGCTGAGCCATTGTCCCTCCAGGGCTCCTAGGCAAGACCAAGGAAATCCTACAAGGGTGAAGTGTCTGTGTCTCCAGTCCCAAGAAGGTAAGTAGCCTACTCTGAAGAATACTGATTTAAATCTCTCTTTGCAAATGATACTCCCTATGACCCGATGAATTATTCCTGATCTCCAAGTGGATCTACTCCTAAACAGGGAAGAGGGAGAGAAACGTCTAAATTAGATAGAAAGTAATGAAAGAAAATCCGTGAAATATAATATCAAATTAAGTGAAAACCAATAACTAAAAAAAAATATCAAAGAGGACATTTTTTTTATTCCTCTTGAAATTTGTGTATCCCTTGGCATTACCAAATCACTACTTCCACTAACCTTCATGGCTCTGCGACGGAAATCATGTTTCAGACTGCTTCAAAGTAAATATTTCCACCCTTCCTCACAGCAAATTGAGCTTGCAAATTCCATGAAATTCCTGTTTAAACAAGAAAAACAAACCAAAAAAACCTACTTTATACCTATCATTTCCCTTATTTTGAAACTTTTTATGTTTCTCCATAACCCACGAGTTTACTTTTTTCCCCTGTGGTTTCTAATTAGGCAAGATAAAGCAAAATGCTTATAGAAATTTATTACTGAAAAGAATAACTCTTTAATTTTAGCCTCATATTTAAAGTTACAAAAGGAAGTCTATCCACAAGCCAGAGATTCATAGGTCAGTTCAACATCGGGGATAAAATTTACAGAAAACAAGAAGAAAAGATTATGTACACTCAGGTGAAAAATATTCTCCAGTTAAAATCTACCCTGATGTTTCTGGACTCTGATTAACTAGTGACCAATTGTGCTACTAGGTTCAACCCTTGTAAAGTCTCACATTTTTTACTCTGTTTCTCCATCAAATATAGATCATTTTTCAATATTTTTCTAACTTTTATGGATGGTTTTCTAAACACCCTTACATTTGTTCTTCTGTTTGAGCCCATTGTTGCGGGCATGTTGTAACCTAGAGCTGTCCTGGTTTTTGCTGCTCCCCTATTTTAGGGACCATACTGTACTCTTCATGGATTGATCTCTCCGGAGAACGTGCCCAAAATCTATGAGACAAAGTCCTGCCATCCTTGTCTCCAAAAAGCATTCTGGCTGCACTTCTTCCAAGAAAGATGTGTTAGTCTGGGTAAACTAGGGAAGCAAATCCACAGAAACACATGTTTACATAAGAGAGTTTTATATAAAGGTTAAGTGTGCATCAAGAAAACATCCCAACCCAGTGCTGCCCAAGCCCACAAGTCCAACATTAACCCATATGTCCCACATCAATCCACAAAGTCCTCCATCTAACAAAACACACACTATGGCACGGACTACAAGAGGAAAGCCAAATCAGTGAACGTGTAAGCATCTCAGCGCTGGCAGGGATCTCCACACAGCTGCTCCAGCACCCAGGGCTGCATCGGGGTAGGTCCATGAGTCTTCTCCTCAGAGGTGTCATGCAGGAAGTCAGTCTTACAAGCTGAAGCAGGGAATTGACTAAAGCAGCTGCACCCTGATCCGACCATCAGAAAACAAGAGACCCAGGAACTAGAAAGGCAAGGCTCGCGGAGTCATTTATCTCTCTGCCCTTCAGTTAATTCCACATATGTTTATCAGCCAGGTTAGCACAATAAACCTTAACTATCTCAACAAATTTTTTCCCTCTTGGCAGTCCATGCTACTTTATTTATTTATTTTAAATCATTTTATTGGGGGCTCTTACAACTCTTGTTACAAACCATATGTCAATTGTATTTGACATATTCATACATATATCCCATCATTCTCTTCTAGATAGTTACTTTCCATTGTGTCCTTGGGATCAGCTCCTCTTTTATTCCCTCCCTTTCCGCCCATCCACCCCACCCCATGTTACTTCCAATATTCTTCACCACTACCATAATTCAAATGCATCGACTCTGTTTATATTGAAAATGACATGGCATACCTTAGTACCTCAAAATAGCCTTCTTGCTTTTCAACACTATAAAGACACTTCTTCATTTATCTATCTATCTATCTATCTATCTATCTATCTATCTATCTATCTATCATCTATTTCCAAACTCACATCAAGTTGATTTTATCTGAGCGTGACCCTATAGGACAGGACAGCACTGTCCCTGTGTGGTCCTGGGACTGTAATGCTTCATGGGACTTAAAAGCCCCGTCTCTCTCCTGCTGAACTGACTAGTGGTTTCCAACCACTGACCTTGCAGTTAGCAGCCCAAATAATAACCACTGAGGCAGCTTGGATTCATATACATACATCAGAGGAACTTGTATATGTGGAACTTGTATATGGATCAAGAGGCAGTTGTGGGAATAGAACAAGGGAATATTGCATTGTTTAAAATAATGCAAACTGTGTGACAGGGTATGTCCTATTTACACACTTCTATCTGTGAAATAATCAGAGACGCTGGGTCATATGGAGAAGGGTGGGTGTGGTTGAAGAGTGGAGGAAGGCTCTTAGCAACCTGCAATATGCGGAAGACACAACCTCTCTTGCTGAAAGTGAGGAGAACTTGAAGCACGCTGCTGAAGATCAAGACTACAGCCTTCTTAACGGATTACAACTTAATGAGGAGAAGACCCAAATCCTCACAAGTGACTAATAGGCAAAAGCATGATAAATGGAGTAAAGATTGAGGTTGTCACAAGTTTTGACTTGCTTGGCTCCACAGTCAATGCTCATGGAAGCAGTCAAGAGATTAGAAGGTGAATTGCATTGGGTGAACTGTTGCACTTTAATACTCTTTAGAGTATTGAAAACCAAGAGTTTACTTTGAGGACTAAAGTGCAACTGCCCCCAAGCCATGGAATTCTCCATCATCTCACATGTCTGTGAAAGCTGGACATAGAATAAGGAACCCAGTTGGAGAATCGATTCTTTTGAATTGTGGTGTCCCCCTGGCTCTCCTTGGCCATCCACTTCAACAATTTTGATGTGCGCGTCTAGTTATTGACTCAGTATGACAAAGCTAGGGATGGCTGGTAGCATAGATGTTCAAACAGTATGATTTCATTACATGATATAATTCTTTAACCCAATATTTAACCATTGCCATAGAGTTCATTCCAACTCATAGCGACTTCAGGTACGACAGAGAAAACAGACTCTTAACAGAAGATTGGCAGGTTTTTCTTCTGCAGTGTAGCAAACCACTAATCAGTTTGCACTGATCGGTGCAAACCACTAATCTTTAGGTTAGTAGGCACCGGAAAACCATTTGTGTAAGCCAAGAACCTTTACAAATATTTGCATGAAATTAAACATTTTATGATGCTCGCAATTTCTTTTACTCCCATTTAACGCAAACAAAACATAAATTCAATAAAATCCCATCAATTCAATAAAATCCCATTCATGTGTTGTGTTATAAAATATTACCTTGCTAAAATAAAGACGCGAAGATTTATTTAATAGTAAAGAACTCCTTTGTATATTTTAGTTTTCACTTGTCCACTTGATTTTTTAACAAATATCATTTTCAATGATAGCTTTCTATTTCACATGTAACCCTTCCTTGTAATGGGCACAGATTTAATGTTGCATATCAAAATACAATCGAGACAAACTTGAGCCCATAAAAATAGTAAAGTTTTTACAGTCTGTGACAACTGGATCCCTTTAAACTATGAACGTGTTGAAGTGGGACATAGGATTTGGGTATATTAGTAAGCAGCCTTTATAGTTATATATGTGAAAGCTGGACAACCAGTAAGCAAGACAACACAAGAGCTGATGCATTTTAATTGTGGTATTAGGAAAGAATATTAAATATATATATCAGATAATCTGTCATGGAAAAATTACCGTCAGAATATACTCCTAAAATGTAAGGAAGGCAAGACTTTGCACATGCTATCCAAGGGGACTATTACCAAGAGAAGGGCATAGTACTTCCTAGAGTAGAAAGAAAGAGGGCGAGAAAGAGAGAGACCCTCAACAATGTGCTCCAACACAGCAATGATCATGAAAATGGCAGAGTGTGGCAGTGTCCCATTCTGTTGTAAAATGGGTTTGGTCAGTAGGAGTGGATACAGACTTGAAGGCACCTGAGAATAAGAATTCTATGTAAATCAACACAAAAAGATGAAAGTGCTATAACATATCAACAGCAGTTGTTTTAGATAGTGTGATCGATCACATACCATTTTGATCCCTAGTGATGCAATAGTTAAGCACTTGACTGCTAACTCCAAGGTCAGCAATTTGGACTCACTAGCTGTTCTATTGCTCCAAGAAGCAGCAGTCTGCTTCCATATAGATTGTAGCTCTGGAATCCCAAGAGCACACTTTCACTCTGTTTTATTGGGGTTCTCTGAGTGGGAATCAACTCAACGGCAATGAGTTTGATATGATTTCGGCTCTTTTAGTATTTTTCCCTCAAGAAAATTAGCTGAGTATTTTAATTTTTTTAATAAATCATTTTATTGGGGGCTCTTACATATAACAAACCATGCATCTTTTATCACAAGCAGACATGTCTAATTATCAGCATCAATGATTTCTAAACAGTATCTTTCTTCTTGAGCCTTTTGATATCAGCTCTTCTTTTTATCCCCTCCCTCCATCATGCTGCCATCCCTGTGAACCCTTAATATATTATGTATTGTTAATGTTATTGATCCATATGTTATACCATCGAGTCTGTCCCGTCCCCTACTATCCTGGTATTCACCCTGGCGGGTGTTATTCTGCCATCATTGCTATTCATTACCTGTTCCCTCCCTTCTTTCCCATGCCCGTATCCGATTCTCCTGGAATCATTGCTCTCATTGCTCTTTTTGAGGGGGTTTGTCTTTCCTGGATTCTGTGTATTAAAAGCTCTTTTAGTATATTGGTTTTTTTGTACTTTGATGTTCCTTTTTCCTCCTAAAAGAAATATGCTCTATGTGAGTGATGAAAAACCCTCCAGTTTGCAAATATCCCATATAAGACATTAAATATAAATAAATATATTCCAATGCATTGGCAAATATTTTTGTATATCTATATACATATGTGCCAAAAATATAATAACAGCTATCTCTGACTGACAAAATTACAGACTATTTTTAAAGATTTCTTTTGTGTATTTTTATGTTTGTGGAAAGCACCAACTAAGATAACTCCCAGGAAGCATTCAGCCACTTGGTGTTTGGATCCTTATGTAATCTGATCTCCTGAGTGTATGCAAGACTTTCTGACTGGCTTGTAAAAAATAGGACAGGGAAGATGTGTTGGACCGTCACTTCGAAGTTTAGATTAAATGAAGAAAATGTGTTCCTGTCTTGGGTTCTCTCTGACCTTCTGGGATTATTTGCCCTATAGAAATCAGCCGCCATATTTTGATACAGGCATAAGAGACCCCCACCTGTCCAGGGACCAAGTCTTCTTGAGTGAGCTTAGAAACAAGTTTGCCTGCCCCTTACCCTTTTCTGCCCTGGTGGCATAGTGGTCACGCATTGGGTGTTAACCATGAGGTCCACAGTTGGACACCCTGAGCTGACCTATGGATGAAAGAAAGGGGAGTGCTGGATGCCTAATCTCAGAAGCTGTGCTGACCATAGAGTCAAAATTCATGTCCTCAAATTTTGATTCTGATTGGATCCTATTTTTCATTCTCCATTGGAAACTGTTACAAAGACACACATGATCTATGTCTTTTCGAGAGACAGACTAAATAGTGTAACCTTATGCTCTTGGAAATCCTACCTCTGGACAGGCCTGGGATAAGACCCACCTGCCTGCCTCTTAAAGTCTCCATTTCAGAGAAGAAAGAGAAGAATCTCTCTGGAGTTTTGCCTTGGGATTATTTATCATAAAAATAGAGCAACAGTTCCTTAACAAGTGAAACAAATAAGAACTTAGGTTCACTCTAATTGCAGGTGAGTTTCCCGGCACTGCTGTGATACAAACACCATAAGCAGATGGCTTTCAAAGCAGACATGTGTCCTCTCAGAGTTCAGAGGGCTAGAAGTATACATTGAAAGCACGGAGAAGGCTCTTTCTGGGCTGGTTCTACTTGGTTTTTCTTCTCTAATCCTATGGGTCCTTGGTACTGATGCGACATGCATGCAGCATCTACTCCTACACGTTTGGGTCTTCTTCTGAGCCTATTCTACACTTACTATAGCTGAGGAATGATTAGTTTAGGGAGGTAACCTGTCTGGGTGGGCCCCGACGTATTCTAGAGCTGATTTACCACGACCCACTCATGAGAACTTCGGCTTTTGTCTTTTGAAAAAACAAAACAAAAACATCTTATCACCTCAGACAGTATTGCGGCACAGAGTTCGCTGATGTGAACATTCTCGTGCCAACATTACAAAGATAAAGGAGCCTTTGCAAAGATACCGATGATCACAGGCAGTTTTCAAGAAAGAAAAAGAAAGAAAGAAAGAAAGAAAGAAAGAAAGAAAGAAAGAAAGAAAGAAAAGGAAAATGAGGTTCTTCAACTTACATCAGAACCAACTTCTAACCACGTCCTGTGAGTGGAGCCCGTCCTGATGCTGATGCGCTTCATCAAGATCAAAAGGAATAGCCTTCTCCCAGAGGAAATCCCATGCATAAGTAGAGAGGTTAGAATCCCAACACACTCTTTGGGAAATACATTCAATCCATACCAAATACTAAATGAGGGTATCTCTTTCTTGCTCTAGTCAGAACACAAACGTGGGACTCTTGACAATAAAGAGAAAATGATGGAAAGGGATAACGGAGCCCTGTGATGAGACATCTAAATGGACCTGGGCAACTATGTCCCATCTTGAAGGGCACCAAGCGCCACTTCGTGCACAGAAGTGACTGAGTATAGACAGCATTTATCACTGACCCCAGATTCCAAGCGACATGTCTGAATCAGGAATAATATGGTAATTTTCATAGTCACAGAGTGGAAAATCCTTATGGTATAGTAGCTGAGTATGTCTTTATTTCACATTCTAAGAGCCGTGCCACAGGAAAAACATTTTGAATACGATGTGAATGAGCCCCGGAATTCCTGCCTCAGGAGCTAGATAGCTTTTTTGATAGAAAATACACTCCCTGTTCATCAGGGTTGCTAGCCTATGGTGAGCTTAATTAAAATCAATGGAGAAAAAAATTGAATACTGAGGAACACTCTTTGGTTCCTACAAAATGTAAATGACTCAAAATATGAAATACCCAAATAACCTTGGGCCCTGGGCTATGTTTCGGGATTGTCTTATTGATCCTCTCTGTGAAAGCCATCTTTCTTCCTTTCCTCTCTTCTCTGTATCTGATGGATTGAGAATTGGTAAAGGTCTGTGTGTGGATCCAGAGTCACTGCACTTGCGTCTCCCTCACATTGCCCTTTCCCTCAATGTACCCCCTACTGTGCATCTCTATTAGTGCCAGCTTACTCCCTGTGTTGTTCAGTTATGCACACCTACCCAACGGAAAGGATGCCATCAACCTGCGGAAAGAGTGTGTTTTCTTGTGGTCTGGAACTGACTGATTCCACAGGTAAGATAAAGATCTATCTCTTCATTTTACCTTATTTCAGCACAAGACTCCCATTTGTGTGTGTGTGTGTGTGTGTGTGTGTGCAATGAGAGGACAAAAAGAACTATACTGAACACAAGAGCATCCAACCCCATGTGACAAGCACTTCTTAATTTTAAAGGGATGCATTCAATAGCAGATGCACAATTTGCTGAAATGATACAAATATTTCATCTCCCCTCTATCCATTTTCTTTTATTTGTGTCTTTGGAATGTCTCTCTTCAAGGTAGAGTGCATTTCTCTAAACTCCGCATCTTAAGTAGACCAATAGAATAAAGTACAAAAAAAGAAAAGGCCTGTTTTAAGCATAAGTCTTAGGATCCTCTTAATTCCCCCCTTCTCACCCTTAAAACACTGCCACTCTCAAAGGAACATAACCCACTTTTCAGCAAGAGGATAAGAGACACATGGAACAGAACCAAGTTGCCTTATGTGTTTAAGCCGAGAGCACCCTAGATCATCCAACAACCAATCCCCAGACACGCGACTGAACCCAACCAAGACCTGCAGAGGCATTTAGGCACGCTCCACTGGACTCCAGATACATACGAAATTATTTTTTGCTATAGGGCGCTGTTCTTTGTTATGTATTGGTATGACAATAGACCACTACTAGGTCATAATTAAAATATAATATAATATATAAAGTATAATATAAAACATGCTATATAATATACACGGTAGAGACTACTTTGGGAAATAAACCAGCATATAAACTTTGCTAAAATGTGTATGGACTCATATGTGTGTGTGAATGTATGCATGAGTCGGTGTGTGTGAGGGAGCGACGAGATAAAGACCACAGTCACTGTTCCTCTAACTGGGTAGCTGGAGGCTGCGTCTATAGCTCCTCTCTAAGACTATCTTGCTTATTCACCCACAGAAGAGTCATTTACCCCTCCGTTAATTCACTTAGAAAATCACCAATCAAATAATCACAACATGCTAAACATGAAGGCACTAAAGGCGCATAGGCTTTGGTCCTTGAGTTCAAATACCTTCAGTGCACTTGAAGGCATGTGAGCTAATAAAATAGAGTAGAACAAGTCCTTCCTCTTCCTTTCTAACTCATAACAGAAACGGCTCTTACTCTAGACTGAAGAGTTATTTGATTTCAAAAACTATGATCTTCTGTTTAATCTTCTATGAAGAAAAAGGTCCAAAGTAAAAATAAAAAGTTGATCTGTTTATTCCTTGGTCCATACTGACACCCCTCAAGGTAACTCACCTCCAGATCGGAAACTCTTGACATTGGCAGTATAGAAAGTAAAGTGCATGTTGCTCAGTGGGAGCCAGGGACCGATATTGTGTCCTGCTGTTGGTTACAGAATTTTCAATATTTTCTTATCCCCTTTCACTCATATGAACTGCAGCTTACAGCAGTGGTAATCATTTCCTGTGTTTGAAAAAGAGATGAAAGCATTCATGGATGAAAGCAAGTTGGATTTAATCTCCTTCTCTCTCATCCAGTGCACTGTACTGATCATTTTCCAAAAATAAAAAAAAATAAAAATAACAAGACTTAAGCTCATTTTTGTCATGACAAAACTAGTTTCATAATAATCAGATGGCAATTCCTAGTGTACACAATTCTAATATAATTACCAGGAGGAAATGGAGAGGGAGTTGCAGCTTTGAGATAAAGAAAAGCCTGTGAATTTTGTATTAATGTCTCAGACTCTCTTATTTGTGCAAGTAATCAATCTTTCGGGGAGTAGAATAGTAATTCTTTGTGAAAAAAATGACACGAGGAAGAAAGAAGATCATCCGAGTTCCATTCGGTACACAGCAGGTCAGCTGTGATTGACAAAGCTCATCACAAAACCATAGCTCGCGGAGTAATCCCAGTAGCAGCGTCTCATTTGCAGCCGAAGCAGTGTTAATGACATGTTTAACAGCTGCTTGTTGAAGTTTGGAATCTGCATTAACCCGCAGAGCAGTGAACAGAGAAATGAGGGAAAGTATTGAAATCAAGCCTTCATTATTCTGACAGCCCAGGTGAAAGGGGGTCCGGAGGTTGTGGAGAGGAGGGGAGGAGGGTCCTAGAGGTGGAGAGTTCAATTGCATGTAAGGACCATCTCGGAAATGACAGGGTCTGATCAGTACACACAGGGGACTGCAAAAGCGAACCAGCATGGACAACTGTGAGACAATGAGACAGGGAAGTCAGGCAGCTGGAATGGAGTCATGGCCCAGGACATCAAATATTATCCTCATATTGTAATCGCCACAGAGCCACTCAGCATGCTTGACCATGCTGTTATGTTGGGAAAACCAATGATGCCATGCCTTCCTTGTAACCTCCTAGACACAGCCTTCATTCATGCCCATTGCAGAAGCAGAGCAGCATAGGCCGGAGAGTGTATTTTCTACATACTCCACCCCACCCCCGCAGTAGTTGCTGAAATAGATCAAATTAGCAATTGAATGAGTCTTTCTTTACATGTGACCCTTTATAATGTCCCACTTAAAGTGGATCTCTGGCATTTTCAGTATCAGAGCATCTGCCATTGATGGACAGGAATAATGGCATGAAGGAAATGTCCAGGGGATTTGGCATAAACCTGAGCCACAATGTCCTTATCTGTGAAATGGGAAGAGTAACATCCATCTTATGGGTTTTTTGTAAGGCCTAAGAAAATGCCTCAAGCACTTGACACACGTTGACCATGACTACTGCGTACCAAGCACTGGTGTCCATATTTACGATGTATCGTCACAAACAATTGAGGTAGTTAGTTTATTGTTCCAACCTTGTTGATAAACACATGTGGGATTAATTGAAGGGCAGAGAGATAAATGTGTGCTGAGCTTCGCCTCTCTCGTCTCTTGCTCTTTGATCATCGGTCCAGTATACAGCTGCTTTGTTTGTTCTGTGCCTCAATTTGCAAGCTACACTACCTGTGGGACACCTAACCCATGGACTGTGTCACTGTAATTTGAGGTTCCTTCAGGACCTGTTTTGCCACACCATTGGAATTTACCTTTCTTGAGCTAGGGACTGTCGGACCCTGTCATCTGGCTGACTGTGGGTGACCCGCCTTGCTGTTTGCTGCTTGTGCCCGGATAGCTTGCATTGCTCTACAGAGGACTACCCAGAGGCCCTCAAGACTTGAAGGAATGCCAGTGTCTGAAAACTGTCTCACGGCAGTGAGTTACACTGAGCCATTTGTACTGCTTTATAATTTAATTAACTGTTTATTTTTTATGTTATAGCTCTCTCTGTATAAATATATATAATTATTAGCTTCCTGGTTTTGTTTATTTAGAGAACCCTGTCTAACACAACAATAATAGGAAAAAATGCACTGGTGTCATGGGGTAGACATTTTCATTTCCTACCAAACTGGAAATGAGCATTATCAACCACCCAGATAGGGACAATCTGCTCAAAGGGTCACACTGGCACACATTTGCACCAATATTTTCCTTTTTTGGGAAATTAAAGTATCTGCTCCATGACACTAGTGCATTTTTTTCGTCCACCAATGTATAGAAAATACTGAGAGCAGACACACAATGGCCAATATAGATGATATGGTGGGTGACCAAAACTGCTGTAGCAAGAAGATGAAAGCCAGACTCCTCAATCATAGAATGTTAGAGTTTGTTTCATTAATCTCCCAATTTTTCAAATGAGGAAGCCTGCTCCCAAGAGCTATTCTAGACAAAACAAGGAAAGGGTGAGTACTTCACAGTCTAATGGCATCTCACATGGAATGGCATATTCTGACCATTCTTTTCTGGGCACTAGGCAATGAATGTCATTTTCATGGTCATCTCAGTCATCGAAGTAGACTTGCTTCAATCTAACCATTTCCTCTGTACTTCCAGTCATTTTATGATACAAGTTTTTGGTATAGTCCTTGGAGAAATGATTGAAGAAAAATAATTTTTCTGTCTGTTTTCTGAGGATTTTTGTAGTTTTGAGGCAGTTCCATACAAAATTTCCAAAATCTACTTCTTACCTGTGGTAGTCACCTAATCTGGTGTCAATTTAAGGATTAAGAGTTTAGAGGTGGAGTCTAGGCTGTCAATCTGGAGATAGCCAATGGGACTTCTGTGTGGGCATTCCTCTTCTGAGAATTCTGGGAAATCTGGTACTTTCTCCTTGGAGGCATAAGACACCTCTCTCCCTCTGCTACTCCGTGGAGACATTGCAGAAAATAATCCACATGGATGCAATCAGACCTCTGAAGCCAGAGAAACCACAGAGAGACCCCTGCCAGCGCTGAGTTGCTTACAATGCCACCGGACCCAAAGACTTTCTACCCACTGGCTTGTGACCATCCTGCATTTAGCTTCACTGCATGTGTTTCGTGAGTATGAAGAGGACTTTCTAGATTGGTATCAGACATATGGGTTAATATCGGATTTATGGCCTTGGACTGGACTGGGTTGGGATGTTTTCTAAATGTTCAGTTCCTTGTGTATCTAAAACCCTTCCTTATATACATATGTGTGTCCATGGATTTGTTTCTCTAGTCTACCTGGACTAACACACACCCTTGCCTTCCCATTTAAAATGGAGCATTTCTCTCCTCTTCCTCCCCTTCCTCCTTCTCTTCTTTTCCTTCCCTCCCCCTCTTCAACTCTTTGTTATATAGCAGCTTCTACATAATATCTACATACTATTTCACCAGTGAAATAAAAAATGTGTTAGATGATCTATAAGGAGGCTTAGTGACGTCATACTAGTTACATGCTGAGCTGCTAACTGCAAGGTCAACAGTCCGAAACCACCTGTTGCTTCTTGAAAGAAAGATGAGGTTTTCTAGTCTCTGGAAACCTACAAGGCCAGTTCTACCCTGTCTTATAGGGTCTCTATGAGTCAGAATTGACTGATGGCAGTGCCTTTGGTTTGGGGAGAAATTACATGATCTTTAGAGTACTTTCCTTCATACCAACTTTGACCATGGAAATTTCAAAGTCAGCCCACTGAGAAGTCACTGGCTTCTAACTACAGCATTCACCAGCTACTCCACCTCAAAGGGTGAGGGCATCAACAGAGAAAGCTGTAGAGAGATGGGGAAAAAGAGGAAGAAGACAAGAAGAAAGAATAAGAAGACCAAGAAGAAGAAGGAATAAGAGGCATACAATAACCAATAGCACTTGTTTTGTATCAGATACTGTATTGGTGATTTTATAGACATTTTGGCCCAATAGATCTGTAACTATAACTCTATTTATTCCTCACCAGAATCTTGTGTGCTAAGTATAACAAGTAGTATAAAACAGTGGAGGTTAATGTACGCCAAGGTTATACCTTCAGTATTGACAATGTAGGAATCAAATGCATATCTTGAGTTTGTTCCATCTAAAAACCAGGTCAAAATGTAAGGAATGGGCTACCTAGCTCAGGTTGGCCAAATGTACTGAGAAAAGAAGAATGGTCTGATGAGTTACCTCTAAGGAGCCTCACAATACAAATGTCCAGTTCTACTTCTCTACAAATGACATTGCCCATGAGCCAGCATCAACTCCATGGCACTGAGTTTGGGTCTTTGGCTATCTGGAGTGGCCAAACCTCTTCCAAGGGCTTTGCCATTATAGCCCACACTGTGTACATTTTTCACTTTGGATCTAGATAGTAAGTTATCTGTTTTGGATCATGTATGTAGTCATGAGGCCAATGAATAGTTAATGTGGCGGGAGATAACATACTCAACTTATTTTTGTGGAATGCACATGAAAATTGTAATAATCTTTTAAAAGTTCTGAGATATATAAAGTGTTTAAAACACCAAAGTTCCACATCTGGCTTTGTCAGACCCACAGGATCTCAAGGAGATTCCTGAAATTCTCAGGAAAAGTGAACTTTTAATTCACATGACACATAAAATTGCATATATGCTGATAAATATATACTTACTCATTTTGTACACATCAGGGAACTTCAAAAAGTTTGTAGGAAAATGGAATGTAAAGATAATGGAATTTCCCTCTACAAACTTTTGAATCCCCCACAGGTATCTGCATTTGCATTTTTGCACTGATAGCCAAGAAAGTAATGTGCCTCTACACTTCAACCTCGAAGGCTGTTGGTGAAACAATGAGTGTGTTCTGGGGTCTCCCTGGTTTCCCAGTGTCCACATCTAGGACACTACTTTCCCACTTATGAGAGCTGTGTCAGCATCTCCCCTCTCAGTCCTAAGTGTGGTGTCCCTAGTATTTCTTCTATCCTTGCTATGGATATTAAATCATGCCGATAGTTTATTGGAGGGAGCGCTGGGCACTGGGCTCTGAATTACAAGACAAACGGTTCGAATACACTTGCTGCTCCACTGGAGAAAGAAGAGGTTTCCTGCTCTCATAAAGATTTAGAGCCTCAGAAACTCATGGAGGCTGCTTTATTCGATCTACAGGGTTGCGATGAGTCAGTACTAACTCACTGTCAGTGAATTTTTGATTGCTAGTCTATTGAGTGCTTGTTTTTTATCAGTTATTTTTTGATGATTTTGTGAACCTTCTTCTTTATAACTCTCCCAATCAACCATGTCTACTGGAACCTTTCTTTGTTCCTGGTCCTCTTGCAGGCACTTCAGATTCTGCAGTGAGTGGAGCTGACAAAAATCCCTGTGTCTTAGGAGCTCACACTCTTTTGGAAAACACTAGTAATGCAAAGATAAATAGTCTGCTGTATTTATGCTTCATATAGTCGATGATAGAAATTGAAGAGGTGGGGATACGAAGGTGGTAACATTGTCAGGACGATGAGGAGCTCAGCAGACCAGACTTTCTCTTAACATTCTTCTCACCCCTTCTCTGCCCAAAGTAAAACTCTTCCTTCAAAAGTATTAGAAATCACATTTTTAAGTGTACTTAGGCCCATAGAGTCCTGAGAACTCAATTTTAAATGTGCACTTGGATGTGCAAAAATTTGATTTGGATAAAGATGATAGAAATACGCTGTTATCAAATGAGGCTGTCTGGTCCTGTAAAGATTTATAGGCTCAGAAGTCACATTATAGGTTTGCTATGAGTCGGGATAGATTTGATGTCAGTTGATTTTTTAGCCTGTTTTGGGCCAGGACTTAAGGGAACCCTGGTGTTGCAGTGGTCCAATGTTCAGTTATTAGCAGGAGTGGGGTTCATAACCACTAGCTGCTCTGCAGGAGAAAGATGAGGCTGTCTTTAAATCTCCCACTAAGATTTAGTCACAGAAACCCTGTGGTAGGTACCTACGGAGTGCTACTCTGGGACGATATGTGCCTGAATGCACAGGAGGCCATTGGGTGGTTGAAATTCCGACTTAGAAGAAGGAAGCACGGTACACAGGAGGTAAAATCCCAATTACAAGAGACCTGGGAAGAAAGCTAGCCACTTCCTAAAGTTCATCCCAAGGGACACCCAAGATCTGATAACTCCGCACTTGAAACTTGCCTTTTAGACACACTAATAGACTAGCTATAGCACTTTTATATAAATACCTATGCCCTGTACATATGTAATATATTTGTATATGTTGATAGGGAAATAGACCTACATGCATATATTTATAGGTTTAGTATTAAGGTAGCAGATGGACATTGGACCTCCAGTCAAGTATTCCCTCAATGAGAGAATACATTGTTCTATTAAACTGGAATTCTATGATGCTCACCTTCCTGATGCAATCGCTGAAGACAAAGCATGTGCATAAGCAAACGTGGTAAAGATAGCTGATGGTACCTGACTATCAAAAGATATAACATCTGGGGTCTTAAAGGCTTGAAGGTAAACAAGTGGGCAACTAGCTCAGAAGCAACAAAGCCCACATGGAAGAAGCATACCACCCAGTGTGATCACAAGGTGCTGAAGGGATAAGTTATCAGGCATCAAGGAACAAAGAAATCCTATCATTTTGTGCTCATCACTCTGATATGATTGCTGAAGACAAATGGGTGCATAAGAAAATGTGGCTAAGAAAGCTGATGGTGCCCAGCTATCAAAAGATATAGCACCTGGGGTCTTAAAGGTTTGAGGTTAATAAGTGGCCATATAGCAAAGAAGCAACAAAGTCCACATAGAAGAAGCACACCAGCCTGCGCAATTGCAAGGTGTCAAAGGGATCAGGTATCAGGCATCATCAGAACAAAAAGTCATATCATTGTGAATAAGTGGGTAAGTGCAGAGTGGAGACCCAAAGTCCATTTGTAAGCCACTGGGCATACCCTTATAGAATGGTCTTAGGGAGGAGATGAACCAGTCAGGGTGTGATGTAGCAACGATGAAACATACAACTTTCCTCTAGTTCCTAAATGCTTCCTTCCCACCCACTATCACGATCCCAATTCTACCTTACAAATATGGCTAGACCAGAGAATGTACACTTGTACAGATAGGAACTGGAAACATAGGGAATCCAGGGCAGATGATCCATTCAGGGTCAGTGGTGAGAGTGGAGGTACCAGGAAGGTGGAGGGAGGGTTGGTTGGAAAGGGGGAACTGATTACAAGGATCTACATATAACCTCTTCCCTGGGGGACAGACAACAGAAAAGTGGATGAAGGGTGATAAACTTAGTTTATTGTGCTAGCCTGGCCACTAAACACATGTGGGATTAATTGAAGGGCATAGAGATAAAAGGCTCAGCGAGCCTCGCCTTTCTTGTCTCTTGCTCTTTGATCATCAGACCAGTGTGCGGCTGCCTTGCTTGCTCTGTGCCTCAATTTGCAAGCTACACTACCTGTGGGACACCTAACCTGTAGACTGTGTCGCTGTAATTTGAGGTCCGTTTAAGACTTGCTTCATCACACAATTGGAATTTACATCTCTTGAGCTGGGATTGACTGTTGGTGATGTTTGCTGCCTGCGCCGGGATAGCCTGAATCTCTCTACAGAGGCCTACCTGGTGGCCCTCAAGACTTGAAGGACTGCCAGCGTCTCACGGGAGTGAATTTCACTGAGCCATTTGTACTGCTTTATAATTTAACTGTTCATTTCTTGTGTTATCTATCTATCTATCTATCTATCTATCTATCTATCTATCTATCTATCTATCTGATTTTTATCTCTCTAGAGAACCCTGTCTAACACAGAGGGAGACATTGGACAGGGCAAGATATGACATGATAATAATTTATAAATTATCAAGGCTTCATGAAGGAATGGGGAGCAGGGAGGGGGGGGGAAATGAGGAGCTGATGCCAGGGGCTTAAGTGGAGAGCAAACGTTTTGAGAATGAGGGCAATGAATGTACAAATGTGCTTTACACAATTGATGTACGTATGGATTGAGATAAGAGTTGTATGAGCCCCGAATAAAATGATTTAAAAAATACCTATGCCCAAAACCTGTGAGAACTGGAATTTGATAGAACTATCTTGTTGTTAGTTTTCTGCCTTTGACACTTTTCTTTTTTTAAATCATTTTATTGGGGCTGGTACAACTCTTACCACAATCCATACAAACATCCATTGTGTCAAGCACATTTGTATGTTTGTTGCCATCATCATTCTAAAAACATTTTCTTTCTACTTGAGCCCTTGGTATCAGCTCCTCAATTTTCCCCTCCTTTCCCACCCCCCTTCCTCACGAACCCTTGATAATTTATAAATTATTATTATTTTGTCATATCATATGCTGTCCGACATCTCCCTTCAATCTACTTTTCTGTTGTCTGTCTCCCAAGGAGGGGGTTATATGTAGATCCTTGTGATCAGTTCCCCCTTTTTACCCCACCATCCCCTTCCCCTCCTGGTATAGCTACTATCATTATTGGTCCTGAGGGGTTTATCTGTCCTGGATTCCCTGTGTTTCCAGTTCCTGTCTGTACCTGTGTACATCCTCTGGTCTAGCCAGATTTGTAAGGTAGAATTGGGATTATGATAGTTGGGGGGCGGGGAAGATGAAGCATTAAAGAACTAGAGGAAAGTTGTGTGTTTCATCAATGCTACACTGTACCCTGACTGGCTTGTCTCCTCTCCACAACCCTCTGTAAGGGGATGTCCAGATGGGCTTTGGGCTTTGGGTTTCCACTCCGCACTTCCCCTCATTCATAATTACATGATTTTTTTTGTTCTTTGATGCCTGATACCTGATCTCATCAACACCTCATGATCACACAGGCTTATGCTTCTTCCATATGGGTTTTGTAGCTTCTCAGCTAGATGCCCACTTGCTTATCTTCAAGCCTTTAAGACTCCAGATGCTATGTCTTTTGATAACCGGGCTCCATCAGCTTTCTTCACCACTTTTGCTTATGCACCTACTTTGTCTTCAGTGATCACTTTGACACTTTTCTAGCTTTTAAATAGTGGGAAATATTTACACTTTCTTTATCTGACAAGTTTTTATCATGTAAAGATTACTGTTTTCACGGGGTTAACTGTAGGATCAAATAAAAATATTGGATGTGACATAACCTGCCTTGTTTTTTAATTATTAGTTGATTTTCAAAATTTGATTTGTTAAAAGATGGATACCTTGATACCTACTGGTTTTTAAGAGAGTTTACCTGGTAAGTTATTTTCAAAATGCAACTCTGTGGGTAAAGCAAGATATATTGAGTTAAATATCCTGAGACGGAGAATAGAGCGTGTTATATTTTGCATCACTGATGATGATCTACTAGCAGTCATATGCATAATAATATTCAAAATCTATTAATTAGGGTTCAAAATAAGAAAATGCTGAATTTTTTATTACATCAATATTTTCTCATTAAGGGGGACAGAAAATAAAGATTCCACTTTCACCATATTCTGGTTAAAACTGATATTACTGGCATTCTTTTCATCCTTATAAATAAAAGTTTCCAAAGGTAGCAGATTTTCATGGCAGCCCCTCAGTGGCTCCCCTCCCTTGACCATCTGACCCCAGCTGATATGAGCAAACTGACCTTCAAAATACTTACCTAGAGGGAATGGTGTTCACTGGTACCAGTCAAGCTCTCTACCAGGATGTCTGGATCCCTGGCTAGCAGATTTGATGCCCTACAAGCCTGACCTTGTATCTATCCAACACTTACTACCTCACTTCCCAATATGCTGTATTAAGGTATGTATTATTCTGGAAAACCTGTGACAGACATTCTCAATGATTATTATAAATTTCCATGACAATTAATCTACATTGTTTGTATAAATAGCGTCCAGCCATGAAAGAACTGATTCCATAAAAATCGAATAATTCAGGTACTGTGATATGGAGTTAGCCTATACTGGCTAACTCAACAGGGCTTTAAAAAATTAGTACTGGGGGCTAATCAAAGACAATATTAATGGAAGTTCATAATGCCCCAGGGGGATGATTAATAATACTCTTGACCATAAATTAACAGGGAGATTTGAAAGGAAACCATTGGCAATCAAAAACAATAAAAAAAACATAGATCCAGGAATGGGTTTAATTAAGAACAATTAATTCTTACATCATGGCCCTGCTCAATTCTGATACTTGCCCTCAGAAAGGGAACACAGAAGATATGGGTGCTCTAGCAAAATGTGGTGAAGAAATTAGATGATGCCCAGGTATCAGACAAAGTAGCATCTGGCTTCTTAATGGCTTATCTCTAAACAAGCAGCCATCTAAGTGAGATAACAACTAAGTCCACATGGAAGAAGCACACCAGCGTCCGTCACTGAAGGATATTAAACCATATAATCTGAAGTCGAAGGTGGGGATTAGTATCAAAGGTGAAATTGTAAGAATCTGATTTGCAGAAGGTTGTGGCTGACAGTGGGAGCCCAAGATACATTTGTGGGACCTCCCCAGGGAATATGCCTCTAGTGATTTCCCTCTACCCACAATCAAGGAAAGGGAGAACAGTGGTTACTCAAAAGAGTATACTGGAGAGGTGGGTATGGAAGATCCAAGGCATAGATCTGACTTGAGCAGTTCAAACTTTGTCACTTGATCTCCCTTTGACATATGCCGGACCTGATCTGCTTTTCAACATTTTCTGTATTTTTGTTTGTTCACATTGTGGTTTATGTTATGTCACTGGGGGGGGTCACTTTCTTAAAACAGGGTTATATGTCTTTCTGTCTTTCAGTATATGAAACCCAGGGTTGATGAACCCTCAGGGACAGTAAGTAGAATAAGCATTTCAGGGGAGGGGTGGAGAGTGGCAGGGGAGATGATGTCAAGGAGTCCAGGAAGAGAAAGAATGTTTGGAAACTGTGGTAGCAATTGCACTGCTGATGTGAGTGAGCTATGGAGTGATATTATATATGTGTTAAATGCCAATTAATAACAAACTCATATATTATGTTAGACAGGGTTCTGTAGAAAAACAAAACCAGAACACTAATAATTTTATATGTATTTATATAGATAGACATATAATATAAAAAATATAGTGTTAATTAAATTATAAAGCAGTAAAAATGGTTTGGTGCAACTCACTCCCATGAGACAGTTATGAGACACTGGCAGTCCTTCAAGTCTTGAGGGCCACTGGGTAGTCCTTTGTAGAGCAATTCAGGCTATCCAGGCACAGGCAGCAAACAGCAAGGCAGGTCTCCAACAGTCAGCCAGATGACAGGGACCGACAGTCCCCAGCTCAAGAAATGTAAATTCCAATGGTGTGGTGAAGCAGGTCTTGAAGGAACCTCAAATTGCAATGACACAGTCCACAGGTTAGGTGTCCCACAGGTAGTGTAGCTTAAAAATTGAGGCACAGAACAAGTAAGGCAGCCACACACTAGAGCGATGATCAAAGAGCAAGAGACAAGAAAGACAAGGCTTGCCGAGCCATTTATCTCTCTGCCCTTCAATTAATCCCACGTGTGTTCATTGGCCATGTTGGCACAATAAACGTTAACTATCAAATATATATATATATATCAGAAACAAAACTAAGGTGCAAAGAGGCCACCTCTTCTATCTGAAAGCAAATCAAGCTCTTTCTGTCCCAACCAATCCTTATACTAAGAGAAGGATGTCTCTAAGCTATTGTGCTAGTAAACAGTGTCATTCAACAAATTGTTTCGTAACTCTGTGCTTTTGAAGTCCACTGTTAACATTGTAATCCTTTGTATCCTGTGGAGGGAGGCATGGTCCTCTGACTTTGGCCAATGAAATGTCAGCAGACATGTTACTTCCAGGTGGATGATTCACCATCTTAGCCTCACTCCACTGCAACGATCTTAGAAGCCAACCTAGAAAAGACTCTTGGGATCCTAATGACGACAGTGAGCATAGCAAGAATGAAGTATTATATTGTGTCCAGTAAATCCCTCGAACTCTGAACACTTATTGTTCTTGGAGCACACCCTAGTTTCTCTGGACTGTCTTAGTTTTATGGAGGTGCTGTAAGACAAATGCCACAAGTCAGTGACTTTCTGGCTAATTCACTGCCATCGAGTAAATTCTGACTCACAAGGACCCTGTGGAACAGAGGGGAGCTGTCACTGAGTTTCTGAGACTGTAAATGTTTTAGGGAGTAGCAGGCCTCATCTTTCTGCCACGGGAAGACTGGTGGCTCCCGATGATTAACTTTTCAGTTAGCAACCCAATGAGCAGCTCCTATGCCACCAGGGTTTGCCAACAGGTGGCTTTAAGGTACAGAAATGTATTTCTCATGGGACTAGGGGCTAAGGGTCTGAAGCAGAGTCTTGGCCAAGTAGCTTCCTTCCTTCCTTGTAGGTAGCTCTGGGCATCCTGGGTTTGGGCCTTGGCTTGTAGTTGATCCTCCCCTCCGACATCTGACAGCCTGCACGTGTGTCTGCCTCTACTCCAGTCTTTGTAAGTGATTCAATAACTTAGAAGTGACTGAGTGCAGTGTCCATTAGATACCAGTATGACCCGATTAACAGAGCAAAAGAACACCAGTTCCAAAACAGGATCATCTTCACAGGGAAAAGGGTCAGAAATCCAACACACGCCTGGGGAAGATCCCATCCAGCTATACATTGATATAGCTCAGAAGTACAATTCTCCCTTTGTATGCAAGAGCCAGTGGGGGAAAATCCTCAAACTTTTTATTATTTCCCTCTTTGGCTTTATTCTTCCTCTCCAGTGTTTGTTCATAAATCCAATACCTCTCAAAATTCTGATTTAGTAAGAATCTTGCTTTAATTCATCTGCTAAGTGTACTTGAATTTCGCTATTCCTCTACCCATGTGGTATTAATATTGCGGCAGAAAGTGCATGTGCACAGGTACAGATAAGAGATAAGAGTTCACAATACATGGAATCCAGGAATAGGAATGGGAGTAGTGATACCAGATGGGGAAGAGGAAGGTGGGTAGAGGAGGGGAAGAAGGGGGGATCTGATTACATTGATCAACACCTAAGCATGCCCACCCCCAGGGGGATGAGCAACAGAAACTGTGGGGGAAGGAAGAAAGCAGTTGGTGTAATAATTTATCATTTATCTAGGAGTCATGGGGGGAGGGAAAAAAGAGGAGCTGATACCAATGACTCCATAGAAAGTCAATGTCTAGAAAATGGCAACATATGTACAGATATGCTTGATACAATTGATGTATGGATTGACAAAAGAGCTGTAAGAGCCCCCAATAAAATGATCTTTTAATTAAAAAAGGACTATACAAAATTCATATATGATTATTTATTTCTATATCAAGTCACCTATTACCATAAAATAGATTTTGATGTAGAGTTGCCCCCTCTGTCTTACACAGGGGTTCCCAGGCTCCAATAAGCACCGGTGGCTACGTCATTTCCATTAGCAGCTAAGCACAGGGCCACTGTGCCACCAGGGGTCCTCATTCAAGGTCAAAGCAAATAATCATAGTGAAATGCATATTGCATGGTCACTCCTCCCCTGCAAATATCCTATTGCTGAGAAAGGTCAAGAATGCCAGCAGGAGGGTAAGATGCAGCCAACTGGACTTTCGGTGAAAGTTACTTGGTTCAATTTAAAATCCAGGAGTTTTAGGAACATGAGCACCGGGATATAAGCATGAGCCCTCACTTCCGTTATAATCCCCCAATATAAAGGAGAGAACTGTGCCTTAGAGCTAACATTTAGTTCTCTTATATCAGAAATATACAAAATAGTCATCGGTTTTCCCAAGCCTTGCTTGTCATGGATTTGCTGGGCCTCTGTCAGACAGTGGAATAACAGCAGTGGGTTGAGGGGTGACGTGAATGTACTATTAAGTGGGACCTTTTCTACGGTCTTGGCTGAGCTCCCCCAAAACAGAACAATATGGAGGCAATTGCCTATAGGTATTAAAACCATCTGTATTCATTTTGTATTGTTGCCATAATAGATTACCAAATGCTTAGCATCTTAATACACTTTTATTAGCTCATAACTCTGTAGTTCAGAAGTCCAGGCAGGCTCCATTGAATTCTTGGAGTAGAGTCTCAAAAGGCAAAAATCAAGACATCAGCCAACCTGGGCTCTAATCTGGAGACTCGGAGGAGAACCTACTTCCAGGTTCATTCAGAATGTTGGCTGAGCTAAGTTGCTGTGGTTGCAGAACTGAGGGAGGCACCCACTTCCTAGATGGCTGGCAGCCAACGGTGCTTCTCAGGTTCTAGAAACTACTCAAATTCCAAGGCTCCAGGCAGACCCTAGTCTTCAAAGCCATGAACAATCAGTTGAAACTCTTCTCCTACTTCCAGCCTCCCTCCAAACTCCAAACATATGACAAATCAATTCGATTGAAATTCAAAGCGAACAGATAGGGCAGAGTACAACTTCCCCAGTGGGTTTCTGAAATGAAAACTCTTTATTGGAGTAGAAAGCTTTGCCTTTCTCCCTCGGCACAGTGGGTGGTTTTGAACTGCTGCCTTTGTAGTTATAAGTCCAGTACAAAATCATTACACCACCAGATCTCCTCATATAGAACGTACAATGGGGAACCCTCCCCAATAAAAGAGAAAAAAGCTCTGGTAGGTGGAGTGTATTAGTCTGGGTACTTTTGAGAAACAAATCCACAGAAACTCATGTATAAGAGAGAGTTTTATATAAAGGGTAAGCGCACATCAAGAAAACATTTCAACCCAGTGCTGCCCAAGCCCACAAGTCCAACATTAACCTATATGTCCAACACCAATCCACAAAGTCCTCCTCCATCTCACAAAACACACACTATGACACTGACTGTAGGAGGAAAGCCAAATCAGTGAACATATAACCATCTCAGCACTGGCAGGGGTCTCCACACGGCTTTTCTAGCTCCCAGGGCTGCATCTAGGTAGGTCCATGTGACTTCTCCTCAGGGATGTCTTGCAGGAAGAGAGTCTTGCCAGCTGAAGCAGGAACTAGCTAAGGCAGCTGCAACCTGGTCCAACCAGTAGAAAGCAAGAGACCCGAGAACTAGAAAGGCAAGCTCACGGAGCCATTAATTCCTCCCTTCAACCCATTAATCCTTCCCTTCAATTAACCCCACATGTGTTTATCTGCCGGGTTAGTACAATAAACTAACTACCTCTTGGCACAATAAACTAACTACCACAATAAACTAACTACCTCATTCATAGTATGCATTTTTTCCCCACTAGGCAAGCATTAAGCAACTTGCTGAGTTAATGCACCCAGTGGTGTCACCAGGGAAGGTTCTTTCTGGTCACAGTGAATTTTTTCATAGAAGCAGTTTCCCCTGAATGTCTTTTTGTGATTTAAGAAAACAGTGTGTGGCTGTGAAGTCGTTATGTGAGCACAGGCGTTTAAAATTACAAAACAAGTAAACTTCTTTCCCACCCCCACTGAAGTTTTCAAGCCCATGTTGACATTGAATCCATGGTAGATGGAGGAACTTCACACTGGCCCACAGAATAAGGTTCAAATTTGGATAGTGTTTAGATGTGAAAACTGAAAAGTGATCAGATGATTTGTGATGGGCCTGATATCTTTTCCACTGCAGTGAAACAGTTTGGATGTCATATCTGACCTCTGCCATGGGTCCAGTGAGACATCACCCTCAATCCATCTTTACCTGTACTGTCACCAACCATTTCTCCCATAGCATGGTACGGTATTTAATTTAAAAAAACTTTATCAACTTCAAATGCTCTCCATTACACTTAATACATTTGTCACATCTGCAAATCCATTCTTGAAAACATTTTTCAAACTCATCTGTATGGCTGACAGCACCTCCCTCTGGGTTTTTCTTCACCTAGTCTAGGTTGTCCAAATCGCTGTCCTTTCCTGTCCCCCTTCATTTGAAGAAATGAAAAGAAGTTTCACAGAGTGAGTTCAGGTGAGTCAAGTGCATGGGGAAAGAGAGGCATACTAGTTTTTGCCCAAAGCACGATGCACTGAGATGGCTGTGTGAACAGGAGTATTGTCATGTTGGCAAAACCAGTGGCCCCTCTGACACAAATTAGGCCAGGTATGTTGTGGTGGCCAAACCAGTCCTCCCCGCGCCTCCGCCATCTGCCACATATAAGGACTTTTTTTTTCACACACTATTACACTGTCTTTTCAGAACCTCTAAATAGAAAGCTTGATTGGCAGTCTGACCTGATGGAATGAAGTCCAAATGCACTACAAGTCTCCATTTCAGTTTGGGAAGTTGACAAGCCCAGAACGAGGTTTGTCATCAATTGACATTTCACCTTTCTGGAAATAAGAAAACCACTCTGACACTTGAGTTTTTTCCGTAGTGCTGTCTTTGTAAGCTGTGCTCAGGATAACAATTCTTTCTGCAGCATTTTTCCATAGCCACACGTCGTTTCCTAAATCAGCCGTCACAAAAAAAGGAGGTTCGGGTGAAACTGTTTTTATGAAAAATTTCCCTATGACCCGAGAGAACATTTCCAGGTGATGCCACTGTGTACGTTAACTCAGAATAAGTTGCCTGATACTTGCCTAGTGGGAAAACAATGTACACTATGACCCACTGCTTTTTTCCATTTTGGAGGGCGAGTTGTGGTGGTAACTTTAGGTGCACCTTCTAGTAAAATGCACCAAATGCATAAAAGAGTGAAACACTGCCTGGGCCTACACCATGTCCACATTTGTTTCTATGCTGGAACCCCTTGTTACAGCCACTGTGTCAGTCCATGCCGTTGAGGCCCTTCCTCACTTTCAGTGACACTCTGCTTTTTTTGTTTGTTTGTTTTTTTGGTCATTGGCTTTGTTGTTTTGCTTCCTTTTCTTTTGTTGCTTTATTTTGTCCTGTCTTGTTTTTTGGGTGCATATTATTACCTCTGCATCATACAATTCTACAGTTCTGGATAAGAAAGGTGGGACAAACAATCTGGAGGAGAAAACAATGGGACCTACTGTTCCAGTGGGGGGACAGGGGAGATGGGGAAGTAGGGGAAATGAACTGAATGTTAACAACCCCGGGGATAAGGGAAGAGCAAGTATCGAAAATTGATGATGAGAAGGGTGTAGAAGGCCTGCTAGGGCTTTATCAAAGGCAATGTAATCTAGAGGAATTACTGAAACCCAAATTAAGGCTGAACCTGATAGTGGGACAAGTGGAAAGTAAAAGGAAATAGAGGAAGGAACTAGGAGACATAGGACATTTATAGAGATCTAAATACAGGCATGTACATATGGAAATATATTTATATATGATGATGGGGAAGTAGATCTATGAGCATATATTTATAGATTTAGTATTAAGGTAGCAGATGGACATTGGGCCTCCACTCAAGTACTCCTTCCATGCAAGAACACTTTGATCTTTTAAACTGGCATTCCATGATGCTCACCTTCCTAACATGATTGCTGAAGACAAAACAGGTGCAAATGAGGTAGAGAAAGCTGATGGTGACTGGCTATGAAAAGATACACAGTCTGGAGTCTTAAAGGCTTGAAGATAAACAAGTGGCCATCTAGCTGAGAAGCAACAAAGCACACATGGATGAAGCACACCAGCCTGTGTGATCATGAGGTGTTGATGGGATCAGGTATCAGGCATCATCAGAACAAAAAATCATATCATTGTGAATGAGGGGGAGTGTGGAGTGGAGACACAAAGCCCTTCTGCAGGCAACTGGACATCTTCTTACAGAAGGGTCATGGGGAGGAGATGAGTCAGTCAGGGAGCAGTGTAACACCGATGAAACATACAACTTTCCTCTAGTTCTTTAATACTTCCTCTCCCCTGCCCCTCATTATCATGATCCCAATTCTACCTTACAAATCTGACTAGACCAGAGGTTGTATACACTGGTACAGATAAGAGCTGGAAACACAGGCAATTCAGGACACATAAACCCCTCAGGACCAATAATGAGAGTAGAGATACCAGGAGGGTAAAGGGAAAGTGGGGCAGAAAGGGGGAACCAATCACAATGCTCTACATATAACCCCCTCCCTGGGGGACAGACAATAGACAAGTGGGTGAAGGGAGACATCAGACAATGTAATACATGGAAAAATATTAAAATCTATAAAAATATCATGGGTTTGTGAAGGAGGGAGGGTGGAGAGGGTGGGGAAAAATGAGTACCTGATACCAAGGACTCAAGTAGAAAGAACATTTTTTGAGAATGACGATGGAAATAAATGTACAAATGTGCTTGACAGAATGGATGTATATATGGATTGTGATAAGAGTTGTACGAGCCCCCAATAAAATGATTTATTTAAAAGAGAAAGAAAGAAAATTATCATGGGAGGGAACGTCTCAGCTAAGTCTCGAAGGATATTGACCAGGTGAACATATGGGGAACAAAACCATCATCTATTAGGGGGCTCCAAACATTCCTGGAAAAATTCCATTAATTTTCACATTTCATTTTTCCATGAAATTTTGAAACTCACGCTTGTTATGTTGTGCCAAATCCATCCAGTGAATGATGGGCTGTATTTGGATAACGGGAGAGAGATGGGCTCGATGGGAGACTGCTATAAGTTTGAACTTTTGGAGAGAATGAAAGATCTATAAAATAGTTTGCATTTAGATATGAAGCCCCAGGTTAAATAAATCAACCAACATTGAACCCATAGGACATGTTAAATGCAGTGACTCACTACTCGAAAGTATACGATCAGCATGCTGGTCCTTCAGATTCCCTTATTGAGTCATCCCCTCTCACCGTCCAAAGCCCTGGACAGCCTGGAGTTTCTTGGCTGCACCTACTGATTAGAGTCCCTTCTGCCCATTCAGATCCTTCCCTTTGCCTTCTTATATCCTACTGTATTCAGTTCACTTTACTCTAACTCACACTCTAGGTTCATACTTATTGCTTCCAGATTTCTTCTCTAGCTTTTCTTTAGTGTAACTTCATGTTTACTAGACAGACCATAATTAATGGGTCCTTTGTCCAATGCCTTTTCTCTCCTCTGTTCCCAATGGTGAATGAAATAGAAGAGTTCTGATTTTTGTTGGTTTATTTGTTTATTTTTGAGTCCCTTCAGCAATAAAGGAGTAATGAATATAATTTTAATATCAATAATGAATAACACTGAATCCTTTGCCCATGACCTTACACCTTCCTCAGGATTAAAAGGTGTACCACTTGCCTAAATGCCTACTCACTACTTGGACAGGAAACGCACTGGAACAGAGTTATTTTTCTTCTTTGTTTATTTACCTGTTGCAAGAAAAAAACCCAAAAGTAAGTATGTTCAAGAAATGCTACATCACTAATTGCTTTTCTTAGGTCTCTGTGATAGATGGCATTATTGTTTTAAACACTCACTGCCTTTCCCTGTAGGAATGCTAATCTTCACCATGTTGATATGTTTAACCACATACATGAAAATTCCCTCTTACAAAAAAACTGAAAAATTTCTATACTATTGACACTAGTCTTGGTCATACTTGCATTTTTTAATAAAACATAAGAGCGAGTGACATGGGCCACTGCTGACCAAAAACTTCAAAAACTTACATGTGCTTTTAAATCTTCTTAACCCTCTGCCATGAGACTGGCAGCTAAGCCCCTATCAAGGTCCCAGAACTATAGCTAACTTGTAACACACCAGGAAAAGCAAACCAAACTTGTTTTAAAGTCGATTCTAGCTTATGGTGACCTCACAGAACAGAGTAACACTGTCTCCCACAGTTTCCAAGGTTGTAATCTCTCTGAAGCCGACTGCCACCTCGTTCTCCTGCAGACCAGTGGGTGGATTTGAACCTGTGACCTTTCAGTTAGCAGCTAAGTGCTTAATCTTTGTGCCATGAAGCCTCCTAACAATGCATTTGTGCATGCGCCAAAGTTTAACCTATATTTTTGTAAAGCACTGCGATTTGGGTAATGTTTTGATTGCCACAGAACAACCTTATCTCACTGAGACCATTCCCACCCTCTCCCAGGCAGCTAGTCATCTGATGGGTTACACATTGGGTGGCTAACCTCAGGGACAGTGGTTTGAAACCACCAGTTGCTCATTGGGAAAAAGATGAGATTTTTCTACTCTCATTAACAGCTGCCTCAGAACCCCCTAGGGACAGCTCTACTCTTCCCCATCGGGTTGCTATGGTTTGGAATCACTCCGTGGTAGTGAGCGAGAAGGATGACAATGGTATACCGAAGCTTTCTAGAGTGGCCTACAGTCAGGGGACTTTCTATGTGTGTATCTGCAGAGACCATGTTTTCATTGCTGCTCCCAGTGAACCTCCGCCTATCCTCTGGGCTGAATCAGATGCTCCGCAGTTAAAATCCATCCTATAAATATGTAGTGCAAATTATGTTTGATCGTTCAGACACTATAACCACCTTTCTATACTGCACAGTGGTATTCTTAAGATGAACCCTGGTTGCATCGTGGGTTGTGCACTGAGCTGCTAAGCGCAAGGTCAATGGTTCAAACCTCAAGCTGCTCCAAAAGACAAAGATGAGCCTGCCCACACGCATACATAAGGATCTAAAGCCTCCGCAACCTAAAGGAACAGTTGCACCTTGTCCCGCAGGGTTCCTGTAAGTCGAATGGACTCAAGGGCTGTGAGCAAGCCTAGATTGAGACAATCCCTGGTGGGGTACGGAGTTAAACATGAGCTTACTAACCACAAGGTCAGCAGTTCCAAACCAGCAGCTGCTCCATGGGACAAAGAGGAAGCCTTTTAGTCCCCAAAAGACTCACAGTCTCTGAAACCCACTCAGCAGTCTCTGAAATGCTCCTTTACCATTTTCTACTATAATTCGAAAAATATATCTGAGACGAAAGATAATTCTGTTTGGCAATTTCATCGAGACGTGCACCACTATTAACTCTTCAAACTGGAACAGAAAACATACGGCTTTAGGAACTTGCTTAGTTGTCCACCACTTCCCTATCAGAAAAAAAGAAATGGAGCTCACGGAGTGTGGCCACAAAAATGTGAAAGACGGCTTCTTCTGGATTGAATTGTGTTACACCAAGAAACGATCTGTTGTCGAGAAAACATGTTTTTTCTTCATTAAAGACACCCACTTGCCATCTTTCCGTGAGAGCACTGCTAGGAAGCCGTCCAGGTGTGCCACCGGGAGACTATCGGTCTGGCTCCAGACCACGGCAATGGAGACAGCATCCAAGTCACATATGTGACAGGAATCTGGGTTTCCCAGTGGATGTGAAGCTGATGCTTACACTGTACTGCATTCTACTAAGTATGTGATAGCATTATGTAAACGTCTGAAATACTGAAGAATGATGAAAATGTAGCACAGAAATACGAATGAGCACGCGCTGATAGGAACAATCGCGCTGCAGACTGGCTCTGCTTAGGGAGACGATACTCCCTCCATTTATAAAAGAAGCAATACCTGTGAAGCACAGGACAGGGGAACACAAGGAAATGAGGCATGTCGTTCTAGCCCAGCAGTTCTCAACCTGTGGGTCGTGACCCCTTTTGGGGGTACAACGACCCTTTCACAGGGGTCACCCCATTCATAACAGTAGAAAAATTACAGTGATGAAGTAGCAACAAAAATAATGTTATGGTTGGGGGGGGGTCACCACAACATGAGGAACTGGGTTAAAGGGTGGCAGCATTAGGAAGGTTGAGAACCACTGTTGTAGCCATTTTTCAGTCTATTCCCAATTTGAATTGATGGATGCTTTGTCTGATCATTACCAATCTGTTAGCTAGACATTGCAGGAGATTCTTTTTATATTTGGTTTAATAATTTGAATTTTTCCCCTTCCATTTCTTTTCAGTTATTTATTCATTTGAAATGGAAATTAACTATAATTTATTCCTTCATATACTAAATGGGCTTCATTAGTATCTTGATAAGACATCCTGTGAAATAAACCCTAACCGCCACTTTGTAGCACAAAGGTGTGATCTCGATCAAGTTTCTCAACCTGTCTGTGCCTCCTGCCTCTGTTTTCTTCTGGGTAGCAGGTGATAATAGGCGCTCCCTTGTGAAATGGTGGCATCACGGAAAGCACTCAGCCTGGTGGCTGCCACATCGTAAACTTTAGAAAGTATTACTTTTTATAATTATTATCATGATTACTTTTTGCTATGATTATTTTGATTAATATGTATTCACGATAATTATCCTTAAGGCATTGAAAAGGGGAAGAAGAGAAAGGAAAGTATTTAAAAAAGAGAGTTTTTCTTTAGCAATAGTGACAAAGAGGGAGAAAACTGGCTAGCTACTATCGAGTCTGCTTCGACTCATGACTGAGTTATGTCAAGTTCAGAACATACCATTGCCTCATCTTGTATCATCTGCAAAATTGCAGGAATGTTCAAGTCTGTCACTTCAGCAATTATGCTAATTCATTTCACCCAGACATTCCCTTGCTCCTGTGTGTCTTCTATTTTCATCAAATATTATGTCCTCCTCTGGTGAGTAATGGGCCCAAAGTAAGTCAGTTGGACACTATTCTGTTGTGAACCATAACATTCTCATTGGCTATTTTTCAGAAGAAGGAAGCCTTGTGGCCTAGTGAGCTTAGCTGCTAAAAATAAGGTCGGCGGTTCAAACCCAGCATCCCTTCGAAGGGGGGAAATGAGGCTGTCTAATCCCATAAAGATGTGAAGAGTCAGAAACCCCAAGGGGACAGCTCTACCTTATCCTATGCGATTGACTTGATGACAGTGAGTTTATTGAGAAATTTTAGACGAATATGAGGAAGACTTTTTTCCTAGTCTGTCATACGCTGGGACCTCCGCTAAAATCCACCTCTCGTTTGAAATGTTGGACCACCATCATAACACAAAAGCCCAAGCAGGTTGGCAAACTGATAGATAGTGTTAGCAGCAGAGCCCTTAGTCACTGTAATACCAAGAATGTATTTTACCCTGACCCAGAATATAAATTCATTAGGTAAAGTATGCATTTATAAGGGTCTAGTATATACTTTCTGAATGTTTTCTTATCCAATTTCCCTTTTCTGTTCTTATTTTACAGATGAGACCACTAATGCCTGGGGAGGTGAAATGTCTTGCCTGAATGTTAAAAGTTCTTGAATAGGATCGCAAGAACTTGAATCTCTGTCTCCAAAAATCCCATTCTCCTGTCTATGATACAATGCTTACAATCAAACTCCTACAAGACAGAGCAGTGTGGTCTAAACTTGGATTTGTTTCTATAACACTGACTTATTGTGTAGTCAATGCCTTTATATCTGCAAGTTAGAAGAAACAAAAGGTAAATTGTATATGATATCAGGTCTTTATTGCATTTGTGCTATAATATCATGAAATTAGGAAGTAATAGTATATAGGATATAGTCATAAAGTTGTATGTTGAACATCGGTGTTTATCATTGAACTCGATGATAACAGTTAAGTAATATTTATTCAGAATACCATAACCAACCATTTTAAAAATAGTGTAAATATTGCTACCGGCATTGTCTGTTTATAACTTTTTGGTGCAGAATGGAATTCTGTTCCCTTGAAGCCTCTTTTAATCTGCTCTGTTGCAGGAGTGGCTAATTTAAATGAATTATCCTCTTTATCAAAATGTAATGGCCCCAAAGGGCAAAATTAAAAAGATGAGTTTACATACAAGAGCAATGATAGGGAGTGTAAAAAAAGAATAGTTTCAAGGGAACAAAAATAAAAACAGATCGCAAATTGAAAATCGGCATCAGAAAAATCCAAACAGGAGGGTCGGTGAAGACCTTATTAAGCAACCAGAGGAAACGCCATGCCCACACTGCAGCCCTCGAGCACAATGCCTGTTGTCACAGCCTTTCCTGTTGCTCAGATCCAACCCCTTCCCCTCCTCCAGGTGAAATAGCCTCTGCCTACAAGAAACCTCTACAGAACACTGAACACTGGAATAAGCTGCTGTGAGTTGGAATCTACTCGACTGAGACTTAAAATGACATATTCTAATAAGCTTGTATTACCATAAATACTAAAATCAGTGAAATGTTTCAGACCACCTCTTATCTAAAGATCTGAGGAAATGACCACAGTACAGAATATGACACAGTAGTCAAGGGACGTAGGATGATCCACAGAGATAGTGTTCCACGTCCTACCTTGGTGAGCAGAGACTGGCGTCTTGAAAGCTCCTTAGCATCCCCTCTGGAGGGTTGCTCCCTCTCTAGAGGAAGATGATGGAAGAACATGGAAGACATGCCGAAACTATTCATCATACGGACTAATGACCCATGGGAACCTCAGTTGCCATGAACCTATGATCAGAAGAACTGGGTGATGCCAAGCTACCAGGTCAGAAGTTTCTGGATAGATTGGGAGAAATATATGGAACAAAACTCAAAATATTAAAGGTATCAAACTTTCTTGTTGAAGACAGACTGAAGGAACCTTCAAGATCACAGCCCCTGGCCACCTCCCAGGTCTAGAAAACAATGGAAAACCTACCAGGTCAGGAAAACAATGGACAGGCCTATCAGGGGAACAAAAGCACTAGGGATGCACATTTAAGAACAATCAACCATTTGAGTTCAAATGCTCAATATTTACCCAAGGACAAAAGTTAGAAAGGAGACACTCAGAGAGGACATGAGGAACACCATGTGTTCTAGGGAACAAAATGATTTCTTTAATGAAAAATGGATAAAAAATGGCAATTGAATTTGGTCTTGGGTGAGTGAATTGTGGAAGGAAGAAAGGCCCTCTTTTAATTTAGCCACTTTAAATGTTCCCAATAATATATATTTTTTTCATAGCTAAAAATGAAAATAAGTATTTGTTGCAATAGAAAGTTGGTATATTTATTTGTTTTAAAATTATATGGCATTAATTTCTTCTGGTTGAAGGAAAGAAACTTTTGGCAATGGCTCTGTTACACAACTTAGGGAGGTCAGATTTATAGTCATTACTAATTACATTCCAAAACACTGATTATAATAGCTTGGCAGAGACAACTTTGCTCCTGGGTTAAGGCTTTTAGAAGTGAGACTATCTAATTTACTCTCAGGTTGCCCTTCACTCTTTCAATAAAATAATATTTTCTTAACATAAATCCCTAAAGTTAACATTTACAAATTGTGTTCTAAGGGATTAGCTCATCATGTTGATATGTTTTTCAATCTCTTCACAGCCCTAGGGGGTGTGCGTTGCTCGACCTGGTTGTCTGCAGTTATAAAGCAAGGGTAACACGAACATAAGGACTCAATGTGGTTTGTTGCTATTATCAGGTGACAAGAAGTGGGTTCCAGCTCATAGTCATTCCATGCACACAAGAATGAAACACGGCCCTACACTGCAGCATCCTGACACTTGTTATGGGGAAGCCCTGTGTGTGTCCCTGCGCCAGGGCACCTCCTTCTCATTGAGGACTTACTCATTTCCACTAACCTTCTACTTTAAAAAGCATGAGATCCTTTTCCAAAGAATGGTCTTTCCTGATGACATGTTCAGCGTCCATGAAAGGCAGTCTTGTCACCCTCGATCCTAAGAAGCATTCACGCTGCACCTCCTTTAACGCACGTGTGTCTGTTCTCTCAGCAGTCCACTGCACGTTCAAAGTTTTAGCCAGCACCATAATTTAACCGCTTCCAGTTTTCGGAAGTCTTCCTTATCCCTGCCAAGCTTTAACAAGCAGATGGGACTATTGACTGTACCTCCACTTGGGGCAGGGTTCTCCAAAGTGACATTTTGTCTCTTTAAAGGTTTTTGACCCATCCTTTAGATTTCTCAACTGCTGCTGCCATGCGTGAGCAAGGTTGTGTCGTTTGAATATTTCAGGCAAATGAGATCCCTCCAGTCCTGTTGCCCTGGCCTCATGCACACCAGCTCCCCGGTCGCTGGCTCAGCAAACAGATTGCATAAGGATGGTGAACAGATGTCATTCTAATGCACATATCTCCTGATTATAAACCATGCAGCATCTCCCTGTTCGGTTCAAATGACTGTCTCTAGATTCCACGAGGTCCCGCTTTTCCCATCCTTCCCAGTGTTACCATTAGTTTATTACGGCCCACACAGCATTCGCCTCTGTGTAGTCAGTTAAACACCTTTCGGGTACTCTCTGCTTTTAGCCAGTATGCGTCTGACTTTAGCGTCAGCTCATTTCCATGCCCTCTTCTGAATCCTGTTTGGATTTCTGCAGCTCCAGGTCAATGTACTGTTATGGCCATTTTAAAATGATCTTATGCAAAAAAAATTCACTTGCATAAGATATTAAGTATATCTATCAGTAATTTCCATATGTTACTTGGTCACCTTTCTTGGGAATGGGCAAAACTGTGGATCTCTTCCAGTCAGTTTGTCATGTAGCTGCTTGTCCAATGTCTCGGCTGCTTCTATTTATGGAAACACTTTCATTGGCATTCCACCAGTTCCTGGAGCTGTGCTTTTTCGCTAACATCTTCAGTGAAGTTTGGACTTTCCCCTTCAATACCATAGGTTCTTTTGTCTGCTACTTCTTGGGATGGCAAACAGGTCGACAGGCTTAGGTGGAGAGCAAATATTTTGAGAATGATGAGAACAATAAAAGTACAGATGTGCTTGACACAACTGATGTGTGTATGGATTGTGATAAGAGTTGTACGAGCCCCTAATAAAATGATTTTTAAAAAGAGCCCCCAATAAAAAGATTAACAAAACAAAAAAAACCCAATAGGTTCTTTATGGTGCAATGACTATTCTCTCCTTCCATCGGTTTTGAATGCTTCCTTCATCATTCAGCATTTTCCCCACAGATTCCAAATCAACTCGAGATGTGATTTGCTTCTCCAGTTCTGTCAGCTAGAGAAGTATTGAGTTTTCTAACTCCAGATCTTTGTACATTTCATTATAATTTTGTTTTGTTTTTTTACTTCGTCTTCTGGAGATATCTTTTGAAATGTCAGCTTGTTTACTTCATCCTTTCTTCCATTAGCTTTAGCTACTTTGGTTGTTTCTTTCATCCCTGTCTTTTAATGACCGTTTGCAGGATAACACATGGAGGACCACACATTTTCCACACGTCTTGCCTCAGATATCTGTCGATCCCTCAAGCTGCTCCTAGCTACTATTCTTCCAGCTTGTCTCCTCCTCGTCCTGGGCCCTTCTGGAATGTTAGCTGGAAAATATACATTTCCTACGGGAGTCCTACTGTGCGCTTCCCATTTCTTAGAACCAGAGAGCTACCAAATAAAATTCAGCTAAGAAAGAAACCCAGAGGACCATGTCTCCAGCTGATTTACAACCCAGTCTGAAGACTGATTTTACAGGTTTCCTGAGACAACGCTACAGGAAGGGGGTCATGAAAGTGTAGTGCCCCCTATAACACACCAAGTTAGACAGCGAACAGCCAAGAGGCTGGTCATCCGAGTACACTGCCAGGCCTCTCAGACACCTAGCCTGACATTCTGCTTCCAAGAGACCCATCCTTGACAGCCCATTGAGCAGTGTGGCTCTACGGACAGGGCTCTACTGGTGTCAGACTCCACTCCAGGCCACAAACAACAAGTGGCAGTGTTATTTCTGGTCCATCCATTGTTCACTCATTGCCCAGTATTATCGGAGCTACTAAGGAAAGCTAGAGGCCCTCCTGGCATGAGGGGCTGGTTCCTCTGGAATGTTATAGTAGATTCCATGGCCATTTTCAAATTTGGTTGAGTTAATATGCAGATACAACAAGAGACAAAACCAGTTTGAATCTGTCCAGATAAATGTTCTAAAGATGAAGTGAATGGAGAATCAGAATACTAATTTGGGAAATTGTAAGTATGTCTAAATCAGGTTAATGATAATTTTTCCTATCATTCCCTTGTAATTAAAATCATAGTGAATTTGAATCATGGGGTTTTTAACTTACTAATTATGTTCCTACCATAAGATCTAACCAAAAAGGGTCAGAAGGATTTTTTCTTAAGTTTCTGAAATGTTTTTATCACCATAAAAATCCTCGCTTTCAGGAGGGAAGTTATTACGCCTGTCATAAAAACTGGTTCACAATGATTTAAATAAAACCTTGGCCATGTATTCAACATCTTAAAAGGTTTTCTCCACAATTTTGTAACCATAATAAATCTTACCCCCTTTACACATATTTTAACCGGCTTGGTTAATGTGATAAGACTTGCATTATTGAGTAACAAGATTATATGTTATTAGCCCCAAAATGCATGGTGTGAAGTTGCAAGAGTCTCTCAGAGGAGAGGGGATGTTGAAGTTAAAATCACCCTAATCCTCTTTGTGTTTCTATCTTAAGTAGCAATCAGTGCTCAGCAGAGGCCATTTCTGAGGAAGCACTGAGTTCCTGGGGTCACCTGCCCAGTCCTGGTGACGGCCACCAGTTCCTCCCAGTCACTCATTCTTCCCCAGGAAAGCCCTTCAACCGCAATGGTTATTGATCAGATGGCATTGACGACTTGCCGAGTATTGTGAGCACTCGCTCTCTCCTGGAGCACCTACCATGGGCCAGATTCTGCTTATTTGTGCTTCCCCACAAAGACGCCTTCGCTAGGGGCTCACAAAAAGGCCACTGCACTTGCATCTTTGGTTTCTCTCTTCAGGGAAACAAGAGAATGGAGACGCCAAGAACAGTACGGGAGAAAGAAGAGCAAGTATGAGGAAGAAGAAAATCCAAGTCACCAAAATTCTTCCTTGCTCCCAGCAGCCACCTGGCAACAGCATGGAAGCAGTGGGGTTGTTAGCGGCTAATGGACAGCCCCAGAATAAGAGCACATCCTGGGGTAAGTAAGGACACAAAGCACCCTTGGTCAGAACTTCAAGCAATCTCTCCAGCTACACAGCCATAGATGGGGATGGCTTCCAGGTCCCCAGCAAGCTAGACACTGAGTCTCAATTCAACAAAAAATGACAAACATAATGTATCAACTTTTCAAAAATGAAGTGCTTTGTTCAGAGTACAGTGCAGTTTTAATATTTTAAAATTTTAACTAGCGAAGACTAATTTTTCACTTTAGGGCACTCAATGGAATTTAAAACGGGGTCTTGTTTTCTAGGAAGGATTTTAGATTTGTACCTCAGCATCTGATGTCTTCTGAATCAGGTGTTTGATATTTAAAACCTATGTAAATAGTGTAGATTAGTCCATAATCACAGATTAATTATTGTGTTGCACTGTTAGCTAAAGTTATTAGGGAGGTTTCAATTATTGTGTGTGGGAGAGGGTGTGCTGATATTTCTGCATAATTATGGAAAGTTCATCCTGTTGATGGGCTTACAAAGTCAAAGTGATCTTTTCCACTGTACATCTGGCTGTTAGGTGTAGTCCGGTCCATTTCAACTCAGATGGACACCATGCACAGCAGAACAGAACCTTGTATCTGTTGGGTCCCTCCCCTCTGCTCCCCAGAATCAGAACCCCCTCTCTTACTTTTGTTCTATATGAAAGAAAATATGTCAATACCAATGAATTCTTGTTTCTCTTTGAGACTATTAGATCCTCTCTCTAGCGGCTCAAAAGCAAAAGCAAAGGGATGGATACATAAAGGCCCCATCGTTTGTTTATCCATTTCTAAAAATAATAAATAACTCATTGAAAAGCAGCTCCCATAAACCGTTTGAAGTCATGATGCAGGGAAATGTCCATTGGTTCTTCCTTGGGAAAAAATGATAGAAAAATTGTCACTCGTGTCAGATAAGCACTCAATTGCTCAACCCTCCCATCCCTTGTCTCCTTCCAATCACATAACATACTTTCCCATATAGATGTCTGGAACATCGCCCTCTAAGCCAGTGCAGTGAATGCCCACATGCCCTGAATCTGCACCTCAGATGAGAATAATCTGGCCCCTGGTGTCTAAATGAAGAGGTGGAGCTATGTGCTATACGCTAAGGGAATTTTGGGAGTTCCATATTTAAACAAGATAGGGCCTAGAGAAATGTATTTTAAAAGTAACCTAGTCAGACATTATCTTCACAAAGAAGATTACAGTATCAGACAAAACAAACTGCATTACTTCTCCATTGTAGACCTTGAAATAAATACTTAGTAATTAACAGCTCAGTCAAACAACCCAAGTGTTGAGCCTGGTGATATGGTACAGGCCTGACTTTAATCACAACGCACTTAACACCGAGCATGGAGCCAAAAAGGGGGTTGAAGGAGGTGTTCTTTCACTGTCAGCCTCGACAACTTCTAATTCAGAGGGAAACAAACCATTTAGCTCCAATGAACTTCCTTCTCTCCAAAGGACACTGCATCCCGAGCAGGAGAAAGACACACTTGTCTGAGGCTGCCTTCAGCCTCACACATGGCTGCCCTCTCCCTGCAGGCAGCTGGGTGACTCTGAAATGCAGCAGAGCCAGTGGAAACCGTAATGTTATTATACAAACAGATGGACCCATCCTTTCGCCATAACTGTTTTGATGGGCAGATATATACCCTTTCAGAATTTACAAACTCCATTTCAAGGTCATGATTTTTCTTCTTCTTTTTTGTTTTGAGAGGGAAAAAAAACTAGCTAAGTAATTTTCAGGGGGAAACCCACAGCCTACTTTGGGGAAATGGCAAATGTTTCATTTACATTCCCCTCTTTCTCTTTTTGGAATCTGCATGTTTTGAATTATACCAGACACTCTACTAAGAACTTTGGGCACGCTATCATCTTTAATTTTCCCAAACACTATATGAAGGAGGTATTTCATTTTTCATGCAGTGGGTAAGAAGATTTCAAGATGGCTGCTGCTGAGGTCATGCTACCACAAATGCACAGAGCTAAGATCTGAATTCAGGGCTGCCTTGGTTTCCAAATCACTTTACCTTAACTATTTTATGAGTTAGCAACTCGTTTGTAATTTACAAGTGGATTGCCTCAAATAACAAATGAGAGTTGCATCCCTTGCACCATCAGCTTCAGTCAAAGGCTGATTCAAATGACCAACAATGCACTTAATATTCTTCATTTTGGCATCTTCCTTACTTTTGCCAAAGGTCTCGCGAAATAAGAAGCTACATTTCAAAGCACAAAACTATAAACCTAAAATGACTAAATCAACTTCAATTCTATTTCGCTAGTGGGAGAGGGGAAAAGGAGACCTGGCATTTGACATATTCTGTAGAGATCCTTTTAGTGAGCCAGAAAACAGGATGAAGACAAGATAGAAACAATTATCTCAAAATGACTTTCAAAGAAGCAGCAGGAGACCAAAATGGAGTCGGCCGATACAAAGCCATATATCATGGACTTATATCACAGTTTCTGATGTCATGGGATTAGGGGACACAAAATATCACCACCCGATCATGGTTTCATAATTGGTGGCAGATTAGTTGATCACTGTCACGGGCAGTACTATAAAGTGGGGCCAGGAAGAGTTTGATGAAGATGAGGATGCATACCAAAAAAAATTAATAAAAAAAACACTACTCCCTAGCTCACTGCCATCAAGTGTATTCCAAGTGGTAGCGACCCTATGTGAGCGAGCAGAGCTGCCCTTGAGGGATTCGAAGGCTGTCAATCTTTAGCAGAGTGGGAAGATTCTCTTTCTCCCGAAGCACAGCCTAAGGAGTAACCCACCCTGCCACCTTACAGGATTGGTTCTGGTTTGTCGACTCCCTAGCTTTGTGATAGATGGGATGAGATTCATGACCATGTGATCTTGAGTCACAGCCACCAGGTAAAGTTGTAGAGCACCTTTGGATATTTTTGAGAAATCATTAAGGACATGCCCAAGCAAGATCCCTAGTTCTCCACACAAGCCAGAGGGAAAAACTGCCCTTCTTGGGGCTTGCCTACAAATGGCCAGCTTCCAAACATGTTCTGCCGGAAGACAAAGTTGTTGCATGACTGGTTAATGCTCAGAAAGGATTCAAAGAGAATCTGGACTCATGAAAAGAATCACAATTGAGTTAGAGTTCCCACTATGGGGCTAATGCCTTCCCAAACCCTGAGTGTTTCAGGATTTAAGTTCTCATACACCTAATGGAAATACTGTTGTAATTGAGCAATGGAAGGACTACCTGGATGTACACCTAGGCAAACACCTCCACACCATCAGAACTTAGCAGGAGCGTGCTCAATTATGATGACAGGCTATCTTACATTGCCATGAATAGCACATTAACACTTTAACTGTACGACTGCAATTTTCAATGTATAAACACCATAGGATATGGACATTCAACCCTCCAGGTGTCTTGGAAACGGTGAGCTGTTTACATATTTGTAAACGGAGTTTTTATGGCTTCTCATCCCCCTCTTCCCCAGGACTTCTCCTAAAACATGTACCACTATACTCGCCCTGCTCCCTTCTCTCTCTCTCTCTCTCACTCTGTTTCTCACAGACACACACACACACACACACACACACACACACACACACGTCTCAGTCTCATTCTTAGAGAGAGAAGTAATGAACAGGGTATTTGAATAAGCAGCTAATTAAATGCACTTAGCCTACATTGCTATCAGCTTTCTATTCAACTGAATGTATATTTCTTTACCTATGTAATCAAGGAGTGTACCTCGCCCTGTCAACACTTCAGCCCAAATAATCAAAGCAGCTCTTGGTTAATAAAGAAACAATAAGCAAACATAGTGCATCTATATCCTTGTGCATTTATGTATGGCTCAAAGTTCTTAGATATTCTTCCTGTGAATTTTTTATTCATTCATCATTGCCAAAAAGAGAGAAAAAGAAACAGAGAGAAAGAGAGGATATCATGGATAATTTTCTATAGTGGTTCATTCTCCTAATCCAAACACTTACTTAACATAGCTTTTAAGTAATTTGAAGAGAGTCTTTCTAATACAATGTAGCAAAACCACACAGAAAGAAGAACCTAGTAAATGGTGTTCCCTTTGAAGACAGCATCTTTAGAAAGTTCAAAAACAAGCGCTACTTTAACCACCTCAATATTTTCACAGTTGGAAAGGGTAAATCCCTCTTTGTTGTTACACAGATATTTCACACCGATTACCAGATAACTATCAGTCAGGACGGAATTTTTTTTTTACCATCTTATAAGAGGGAATGATCCTGGAGAAATGAAACGCATAATAGAAAGGAGATGGAGCCAGTAGTTTTCCAAATGCAAACCCCCTAATCTGGGACCCTTCCATGTCATTATAGTTCTGCAGGGAAGAAGGAGGACATGGGCAGAGGTGGCTGGGAAATGGGGGCTGAAGGGAAAGGAAACGACACATCTCAACCAAGCCCAAGGTATTATGAAAATGCATAATGCAGTGTGAGGCCCTTCCCAATAAAACGGTGACCAGTGGCATTGAAATAAGTATACCAGTGTCAGTGGTTAAAGGCAAGACAAAATATTCCTGGTGAAATCACCTTCTTAGATAAACAGCACTTTGCAGAATTCTATGTATGTGTGTGCTCACTGGGATTGATAATAGGCTAAGGTTTGTATGTACATTATACACACTCAGGGGTTCACACTTACTTGAAAACATTGCACCCTAGGATGGGGCACATAGAAAGGTGACACAATGTACCAGAAAGCCCACCATGGCCTCAAAAGTCTGTTTGCCTTTCTTTTTTTTTTCTTTTCTGTTGAAAGACTTCATACTTACGTTACACTACTTTTTAACTAAATCTTAAAATAGTTAACATAAAAATTGTAGTGTACAACTGCTTCAATGCTTGGAGCTTTAAAGTTATCCAGGAACTCTCATGGCTATGTGGCATTTTAAAAGTGCCAAGGTCGATTGCTCTGAGACAAATAAAATAGACTAAAGCAGTCAATCACCACACCTGAAAACGTCTCTGTGCCTCCACTGTTAGGCTCAACTCTTTCCAAGGAAAATCTGGAGACCTTTCTATTCCAAACCCTGACTTGTGAAACAGTCATCACACATGGGTATAAGCCTGGGCATAAGCAATGCAGCAAAATCCCGAGGGACTGCCTCTCTCTTACCTCAGAGTTATCAGAACAAAGGGAACTTTGATTCATTGGCTTGGAATGCAATGCATCCACATCCCAGCAACATTAGGACCTTTTAATCATTTTTCCATAAGAAAAGATTAAAACGCCTTAGTTATGCTGGATTAAATGCTCATTCTGTAATTGCAATGGACAGTACGCTCTCAGAGAAGGAGAATTCAATTAAAAGAAAGACAACTCTGGAAGATGCACTAGGGGTAATATCGGAGAATGTTTCATCAGATCCTGGTGTCTCTACAGTAATGAATCTGCCAAAAGATAATAATTTTTTAGTGAAAGGTGTGATTGGATAAGTCACGTTATTTATTAACTGTTACCCTAAAATATCACTTTTGTCTGATTATTAACAGTGGTTAGAGGGCAGCAGCGATGCCTGACACAAAGCATTAACAATGGGTAGTGTCTATCAGGGACCTGAAAGACTTGAACTGCCAGACCCTACCGTGACTAAAGGACCTTGCTCAAAACGGGAGGCCAGAAGCATCCACGTCTAATGAGTTAGAAAGACCTCAGTCAACTTCCAGCAATAAACACAAACTCACTGCCATCGAGTCGATTCTGACGCACAGTGATCCAGTAGAACAGAGCAGAACTATCCCCGTGGGTCTCAGAGACTGTACGTCTTAAAGGAGTAAACAGCCTCGTCTTTTGCCTGCAGAGCTGCGAGTGGCTGCAAACTGCTGACCTTGACAACAGGGCCCCTCAAAGACATGATAATCCATGTGGTCCACTAGGGCAATTCTCTCACCTTCTGTCCTTTCCAGTGGTCTAAACAAGAGCTGGTCTTTCATGTCTCATCTATTTTTGAAAGGAATTAGTAGATTCACACATCTGAGAAGACTGCAGGAGAACAGGGAGATAACGTGAACGAAAAGGGTTGGAGAAAGGCCCTCAGGGCCTTGCTGGAATTTACTGGCTCCCTCCCCGCCTCCCAAGAAGCAAACAATTTTGGCCACCTTGATTTCGTTTCTTAGATTCTTAGAAAGCACATGTAACAAAGAGTATACAGGAGAAAACAGATGCTACGATCGAATGAAAACACGTAGACTAGACAGCTTCCAGCACAGCTAAGCCAGCTACAGGCCACGTGTACTACTTCCAGTTTCAGAATCGCTGGAATAAGCGTCCTGATAATAAAAGTAATCTGAAGTTTAAAGCAATACTGAAAAATTGACAGACATGTAGTTAACCATCTGGAAGTAAATAAACACAAAGGAAAAAATAGAGAATACAATTAAAAAAATCAACTTCTCCAGGGTTCTATTCCATGAAATATTGGGTAGATATTAAACCACAGAGACTTCCTTAAGCATGGTACCTGTGTGTCCATGCTTCAAACTGCTATGTTTGAGGTCACAGCTCGGCACATACCATGCTAAACCACCTGTGCTCCTGATGGATGAGGGATCACAGTAGATTCAAATTGAAAGGGAGAGTGAGGGTTGACCGGTGCTCAAGGTCATCTCAATCGGGACACGGTCATAATGGTGGATCTCCATTGACACATCTATTACACAGCTACCTTGTCCTGACAGACTACCAGTATTACCCGTACTACTGGAAACCGCGTCATCACTGAACACTAGATTGCTTCCGTGAGATTGTCACACCAGAGCCCTATCACTTTTCATCTAAAGGCTTTGAAATACAAATTGAGACTTCTTGGGTCAGTAAATTCTATTCATTAATAGTATCATCATTTTTTATTCGTGTTCTTTCCCACTAATTATAGCTTAAAGTGTTGTATTGAATCTCTGTACATGTAAAATACCCAGTTTTAGAAGACAGAACTTTATTTACTTAGACTATGTTTATAGACTATCAGAGCAATATCTAGTGGAAAAGTGTGTATATTGATGAGTTACGTCACGTGGGGGGAAAGGCCATCTTCTTTCCCCTAACACCTACACAATGACTTCGCTCTTCATTGATTTGCCTGATTTTGTTGTTTTACCTAGAACGCAGCCTGAATTCGTATCAGGGGTTCCCAGTGTTTTCTCCATCAAAGCCCTAATTTGTGAAATTATCCATTCATGTATTGTATCTTTTCAAGGAGTTAGCTAACTGTCTCTATGAACAGATCATTCTGTCTCCATTTTTAAAAAAGACATCAGTTGGAATTGCTCTGATATGATTAATAGAAACAGAAATCAGAAGGAAAAAAAACAGATGGTCTGACTCGGAAGGCAAGGTCAGCTATACCATTGTAGGGACTGGTGCAAAATGAAGATGTAGAGCCATTGTTCTAAAAGCAAGGGAGGAATGACAGTCCCTTTCTCTCTGTGTCTATCTGTCCTGGTATTTTTTCACTTCTTTTTGATGTTCTGTTCTCTTACCAGGGTAGTTTGGGGCTTATTTAGAACTGGATTTGTGAGGCAAGTGTACCTACCCTTAACCCAGGATGAGGACACTGTCACTAGGCAGGCAGAGGATAGACACCTGATTACCCATCTGTGGTTGTTGTATAATTGCATGTCAACTTGACGATATAATAGTGAAGGGGTGGAATCTAGCCTATCAGGTCACAGCCTACTGGTGCCTCCTTGTGGGTGTGACCTTCTCATAAGGCGGAGGGGGGGGGGGTCCTGGGAACCTTGTCTTTCTCTCTCTGCCTTCAGCTTCATGCTGGTGAGCCACACAGACCTGCACAAGTCCTGTGATGCAGCCAACACCACTGGATCCCAGAGCCCTGTACCCACTGGCCTATGATCTTCCTGCATTCTGCATTATTGCATGTGGCTCCCTGAGTCTGAAGAGGGATTTGTGGACTAGTACTGGACATATGGGTTTGATCTAGATTAAGCTAGGATGTTTGATTGATATATACCATATATACTCGAATATAAGCCGACCCGAGTATAAGCCGAGGTACCTAATTATTACCTGGGAAACCAGACAAACTGATTGACTCGAGTATAAGCCTAGGGTGGAAAATGCAGAAGCTATTGGTGAGTTTCAATAATGAAAACAAATGAAAATAAAATGACTGAAAATTGAGGCATCAGTGGGGTAATGTATTTAAATATTTATTTTAAATAAAAAACATAAATAAAAGGACAAGTCATTGAACATTAGTAAACCAGCATAGTAAGTGGGAAATAGGTTCAACAAAAACAATAAGTTATCAACAGTACCTTAAGAGTACTATTCCTGAGTTCAACCAAGCTAAAATGTAGAGTTAAAATCCTTCAAAACTGGATTCCTCATCATCATCTGTATCCCAATGCAGAGCTTCAGCTGGTGTGAGGTCATCATAGACACTGTCCTCACTGAGATCACCATCATCACCATCACTGCTGTCATTTTCATACAAAGCGCAATCTTCACTGTCATCCATAGCATTACTAATACTACATTTCTGAAGGCACGTCGCACCACGTCTTCTGGAATGTCTTCCCATGCATCTCGAACCCACTTTGCTATTAACTCTATGTCAGGCTTCATGAGATTTCCTCCTTTTGCTAGTCAGGCTTTACCAGGTGACATCCATTCATGCCACATCCTTCGCACACGGTCTTTAAAAGGCTTATTCAAAGACACACCCAGAGGCTGCAGTACAGATGTAAACCCACCTGGAATAACGGCTAAAGTAACTTTACTAGATTTTGCCAATTTTTTTTAATGTCATCCGATAGGTGGCCTCTGAACATATCCCAAACAAGTAACGATGGCTTTTTCTTTAAGGCTGCTCCTGGTGGCCGGTTCCAAATTTCTTCCAGACATTTTTTTTTTTTGCTTCATCTTCATCCATCCACCCTTTAATATGTTGCACGCACAGTAATTCTTGGTGGGAGATGGATCTTTTTAGGCAAGGTCTTTATTTTAAAAACAATGACAGGATGCAGCTTAGTTCCATCAGTCAAACAGGATAGAACAATTGTAAAGTGTTTTTTTTTCATTTCCTGTGGTTTTGAGAAAAATGTTTTTTTCTCCTAAACTTGCCACAGTTCTGTTGCTTGGAAGATCAAAAGTTGTGGCAGTTTCATCCATATTCCCAATATCTGCCAGGTCATTATAAATCCTTCTTTGTTTTATAATAAATGACTGGAATGGCACAGTAATTTTTTCTTCAAGGTCTTTGGCAATTTCTGGGAAATCTTTCTTCTTTGTCTCAAACATAGTATACCAAACCTATTCATGAAGAAGGTACACCATCCTGCTGACACAGAAAATTTTTAAATGCCTGGTGCTTTATATTTGTCATCCTTAGCCATTTGTAGAGCACGTATGTGGATTCCCATGCGTGTTATGCAGTGACCATTTTGACGACACTCCGTGACCCATTTATGCAATTCACTCTCTAGAGCCCATAAAAAGACGTTAAACCACAACGAGCTTTTTTAGCTTTTGGAATATGTTCCAAGACAGCCTTCATTTTCCGTCACTCCATCACTTGCTTTTCGTCAACATAGAGTTCCCTACTTGAAATACTGTTATTGCTCTCTACTGCTCTTGACACAACCTTCATTTTGAAACCAACCTCATATGATTGGCATTTTTGTTTTGGTTCAAGAGTATCCATTTCTAATAGAATAAAAAACCAAGACTTTAAAAAAGAACTTTCATGGCAATGCTCCCCCCCTCCTCCGACCCCACGTGTTAGCTGGGAGGAGGGGGGCGGAGACCATGTGGGCTGGGGATGCAGGATGTGAATTAACACAGAGACCAGAGGGGAGAGAGGGAGTGCAGCCACAGACACATTCTTACCAGGTCAGCTGCTGGGGTAAGTGAATCACTAAGCGTAAGTGAATCACTCCGGGTTCTTCTGCAAATTGGAGCCGTCTACGTCATAGGACGGCTCTGTTTGGTTAGATATGAGTAAACAAACATTCAAAGCCCTGCAGTGTCAGCGGGGTTTTGAATGAACAGTGGAGAAATGGCAATCACCCGTGAGATAACGAATGCTTGTCCTGCTACCTGGGGGGCGTTATACCTCACTGGGGTACCACTGACCCGTGTATAAGCCGAACTTGGCTTGTACATGGATATATATGATAATTAATTCTTGATATAAAGTTATCTCTTACATATACATGAGTCACTGGATTTATTTCTCTAGTCAACCTGGCCTAACACACCGTCCTATAGAAAGAAAACAAACAAACAAATGAACAAACAAAACAAACTCACTGGTCAAAACAAACGCACTGCCATCGAGTCAATGCTGACTCTCAGCGACCCTCTGTGGGTTTCTGATTTATTGCAAGAGTGGAATACCCAGTCTTGCTCCCGCAGAGCTGCTGGTATTCTTGACCTGAAGGCCATGCAGATTGCAGCTCAACACCAAACCACTAGACCACTCTACAGTTCCTCCGTGGGTTAGTGCTAGAAGTCTTTATTTATTTATTTTTATAATTATTAATCGTTTTATTGGGAGCTCTTACAGATATTTTAACAATTCATATTTCAATTAGATCAAACATAATTGTACAATTGCTGCCACCATCAGTTTTATAAGATTTTCTCTTTTTTTACCATTTTATTAGGAGCTCAAACAACTCTTATCACAATCCATACATATACATACATCAATTGTATAAAGCACATCCGCACATTCCCTGCCCCAATCATTCTCAAAGCATTTGCTCTCCACTTAAAACCTTTGTATCAGGTCCTCTTTTTTCCCTTCTCTCCCCACTCCCCCCTCACTCACGAGCCCTTGATAATTTATAAATTATTATTTTGTCATATCTTGCCCTATCCAGCGTCTCCCTTCACCCCCTTTTCTGTTGTCCGTCCCCTAGGGAGGAGGTCACATGTAGATTCTTGTAATCGGTTCCCCCTTTCCAACCCACTCACCCTCTACTCTCCCAGTATCGCCCCTCACACTTCTGGTCCTGAAGGTATCATCCACCCTGGATTCCCTGTGCCTCCAGCTCCCATATGCACCAGTGTACAACCTCTGCTCTATCCAGACTTGCAAGGTAGAATTCAGATCATGTCCAAAGATAAAGTTAAATAAAACATTGAAGTTGGTGACCACAGAGGATTAAACCCCAAGAGATTAAACCCCTATGAGCCTGCACTGGTTGCACATCTCTGAAATTAGTCCCGATTGAGTTGTGGTGGTGATAAATTGTATGTGTCCATGGGCCAAGGCTATTCTTTTCCAGATTTTTGTCCAAACTCTTACCCAGTTTCCCTCATGGATTAAGCAAATGATTAACTTAACCAGCCTAGGTATCAGCAGATTGCATTTATAATCTAATGTAACATTGCGCCACTACCACTCCTCAATCATGGCTCATTGCGACCCTACAGCACAGGGTTACTCACAGAACCCTATAGAACAGGTAAAATGACCCCCGTGGGTATCTGAGACTGCAACTCTTTAATGAAGTAGAAAGCCTTGTCTTTCTCCCACATAATGGCTGGTGGATTTCACCTTAAAGCCCATCATGGATCCTCTAAGTTAGTTCAACATGTGGCAATCAACTACACAGTTAAGGTCAAATCAGTGTAGGGTGAATCTAAACCTAATCGTGCCTAAGGGACAAGTAGAAGAGAAGACGAGCAACATGCGAGACTCTTGTATGAGGAAGGGAATATACCAAGGGTCAGGATAATGCTGACACGGGGAAAGGAGAGAGGCTCACAAAAGGAAAAGACAAGGCTAAAATACTGATTTGGAATATAAGTCTCTAGAACCATTAAAATTATGATATTTGAGTTATATAAAATTTAAATGCTTGTAGCTTGTGTTGTACCCTTTTTTAGACACCATTGTTCCCAACTTGACAAATCCTGATGTTTTTATTCCTAGTGCAAATCTCCACAAAGCGTATGATCTGTCTCTTTCGATGATTCTTTCGTGTGTTCTTTAGATTGGCCATGATGCTGTTCTTTGTTCTTGCAGGACAGAAACAAAGCCCACAGATTATAGTCCTCATGATTTCACTGAGCTGCTTAGCATCCTCCATGTGCGCAAATGAAATTGAACCAGGCCATCCACTTTGGTCACTTTCAGTCCTAACTACCGATGCCTTTGACCACATTTGGAAAAGAGCAAATCTGCATTACACAAAGTCCTGTTCACGTTTTACAGGAAAACTCTCCTCCTTGGCTCTCCAATAAATTATCCTGGATTAAAAAAAATAGTGACGTGGTGTGTGAACTAGTATTATCCACTAGATAGCGATTAAGGAATATAAAGAAATGTCTTCATAAGGACAAGCGTCAGCAATTATTCCTCAGCAAGTGATCAAGCTCAATGGACACCCTTAATCTCTAGTCAGCCTGCCCGTCTGGTTTCACGTCAGTGGGTCTTCCCAGCAGCACAAATGATGCTCTCTTTGGAGAAACAAATGAACGGATGGATCTGCATCCAATAACAGGAAAGAATGGGATAAATCCAGAATACTGGATTCCTGTAGAACATCCATGTCTTCAGTACATCAAAGAATACAGAGTGTGCTTGGGGTATAGCTCTAGATTAGGCAATAGTTCATAAAGCAATATAAACAAAGCTAGTACAATGGCTGTTGAGAACAATGATGAACTTTGAGTAGTGACTATGTAATAGATGGGTGATTTTACATTAAAGATATTCAAGGGGGTGACTTGGTCACGTAGGAAAATCATGATGCATTGCAATGATTTGTCATTTTGTCAGCTTGCTACTTTAGGCTGGTTTGGTAAATGGGAAGGAAAAGGGAAGCAAAAGGGAATAGAGATACCAGAAGGTGGTGAAATGCTAACAGTGGGTGAATCTAGTTAAGGAAAAAGGTGTTTATTATACTATTTCAATTTTTCTATGTGCTTAAATATTGATAAGATTAGAAGTCAATAAATCAAGAAAGAATGACTATAGACCAAGTTAATAAAGCAAAGAACTCTATAGAACTAATACATATTATGTTGACTTATCATCAAATGTTATATGTATTAACTGGTTATTTTTAAAAGCAGACTTTCTTCAGTTACATTGTATCCTGTCTGGTCATTTTTTACTTAAGTCTTGGGTAGACTCACTCTGGAAATATCTACATGGACCAGTTCATTTGAGAACCAATTAGGGATTGTTTTTGTATCACTTTATCCTATTCAAATCAAAGTAGGCGATTCTTAATCTTGTATCTTTTAAAATATAGACCTTTCTTCTCACACAGATTTGCAAAATTGGTCTTCAGAAATTTGTCAAACAAGGGAACATTTCCTCACAGAAGGGTCACAAAGAAGGGTTGAGTCAACCAGGGCATAGTAAAAGCACCAATGAAACACACACTATTCTTCTGCTTCCTTGTGGCTTCCTCATCCCCCAATCTCATGACCCCAGTGATACCCCTCACTTCAGACTAGACTGGAGCATGTTCACAGGTATAGATAAGAGTTCATGACACACGCAATCCAAGAGCAAGAATGGGAATAGCGATAGCAGAAGGATAGTGAAAAGGGAAAAGAGGGGAGGGAAGGGGGAACTGATCATAATGATGAACACACAACTTCACACCCCCCTCCAAGGGGAAGAGCAACAGAAACCATGGGGGGAGGGCGACAGCTGTTGGTGTGAGATATGAAAATAATAATAATTTATAATCTATCAAGGAGTCATGGGGGGGGTGGGGAGAAGAGGAGCCGACAGCTGATACAAAGAGATCAATAGAAAGTAATTGTCTAGAAAAGAATGATGGCTTTGTTGTTTCTCAGTTAGATGGCCCCTTGTTTATCTTCCAGCCTATGGGACCCCAGATTCTACATATTTTGACAACTGGGCACCATCAGCTTTCTTCACCGCATTTGCCTATGCACCTTCTTTGTCTTCAGCGTTTGTGTCCAGGTAGGCTGGTGTGCTTCTTCCTCGTGGGCTTTGTTGTTTCTTAGCTAGATGGCCACCTGATTGTCTTCAATCCTTTAGACCCCAGATGCTATATCATTTGATAGCCAGGCACCATCAGCTTTCTTCACCACTTTTGCTTATACATCCACTTTGTCCTCAGCGATCCAGTCAGGACAGGCCGGTGTGCTTCTTCCATGTGGGTTTTGTTGTCTCTCAGCTAGATGGCTGCTTGTTTATCTTCAGGTCTTTAAGACTTCAGGTGCTATATCTTTAGGTAGCTGGGCACTATCAACTTTCTTCACCACATTTGCTTGTGCACCCATTGTCTTCAGCGACTTCAGAGAACTCCTCAAGAAGAAGGACCAAGTTGGAGGGCTTGCTTTACCCGACTTTAGCACCTACTACACACACACAGTGGTCAAAAGAGCATGCTACTGGTATAACGATAGTTTTCCAGACCAATGGAAAAGGATTGAAAACCCAGAAATAAAATCATCAGCATACAGACAACTGATCTTTGATAAGGGGCCCAAAAATAACAAATGGGAAGCAGATGCCCCCTTCAATTCATGGTACTGGAAAAAATGGATATGTAGCTGCAGAAAAATGAAGCAAGAATAAACTCAAGAATAAAATGAAGCAGAAGAATAAACTCAAGGTGGATCACAGACCTTGAGGTAAAACCCCAAACTATTAGGGCCATCAATGAGGGAATTGGGACAAACCTGAGAACCTTGGCACAAGGATTACATAGGCTATCAGAAATCGGAAAGGACAACACAGAGGAGGCACAAATTGACCAATGGGACATACTAAAAATAAAACACTTATGTACATCGGAAGAATTCACCAAGGGAGTAATAAGAGAGACTACAGAATGGGAAAACATCTTTAGCAATTATACATTAGACAACGGCCTGATTACTAAAATCTACAATACACTGCTAAGCTGCAACAAGAGAAAAACCAATTGTCCACTCAGGAGGTGGGCAAAGGACCTGAGCAGGAGTTTCTCAAGGGCAGAAATTCAAATGGCGAATAAATATATGAGAAAATGTTTCAGATCTCTAGCGATAAGAGAAATGATATATGAATTTTAATACGCGTTGTAAGAGTCCCAATAAAATCACCTTAAATTTTTTTTCAAATACTTCCTACAGAAGTTCATTTAGCACAATGTTTTTTTCTGTCTATTTACTATTAATCCCTAGCTGTCTTTTTCAAATTTTTGAATCAATATCTTTGATTCAGTTATCCTTGTATTAGCTGAGCTATATGATCATGGCTGTGTTTGCCTTATCTTATCAATTATTGAGCAAACAGCATGGTCGGTGCCACAGTTGCACAGTCTGCTGCTAAGCACAAGACTGATGGTTCGAATTCCCCCAGCAGCTCCATGGTCAGGAGACTGGGCCTGACTCTGATAGAAACCACAGCTCAGCAAACCCTGCGGTGCACTTCTCCTCTGCTACGCAGCGTCATTAGTATTGCATCATCTACTCAAATGCACCCAGTACAACATTGCTTATTTGATAGTCAATGCCCCTCAACAAGTACACAAATCAAGTACTGAGCTAATCCCTCTGTGTCACTAATAACGTGACCATCAAGGCCATTTTGATTTTGACAGGGTGCCTGTAGGTGAGTGTCAGTGAGCCTGCCACAGCACCCAGAAGATGAATCAGATCAATATTGAGCCATACTTAAAAGTTATAGGGAAATAATTAATATCTAAAATACAGAAGCACGTTTGTTTAAAGCATTCCTCTGGGAATTAATTTCTAACAATTTCACCTGCTTTCTGATAAAGCTCCAAAAACTAACTATCATCTGCCCTTCTAGCATTATCTCCCCTTTTCCTCCTTACACAAAATGCTTTCCCTGCAGATCCACATGCTTTTGCCTAAATGTCTGACATTTACCATCCTCGGTACTCTGCTCACACCAATTTCTCCTCTTCAAATGCTGGTCTGCTGGTCTCCTTGTCCCCTGCAACAATTCCTCGTCCTGTGTAGAAGACACATTCTCTGTGAACTTGCCTGTTCTTTGAAACACACTGTTCAATTTACCACCTCAATATTTCTTCCTGCTCATCTAGCTCTGTTTTATTTATTTGTTACTGTTTTCTTTTGAATAATCATCCATTCTGCTTTGTTTTCAGAAGTGTGATTTTCCCAGCATGCCTTCATCTGTCCTAACCCTGCATAACACATTTTCCATCATGGTGGCCTATGAAATATTTGCATTGGAAAGTATAAAAATAGTTATTCTCTCATTTATCCTCTTCCAACATAAATTAAAACTTAAACACAAAACACTAATCCAGGCTTCCAAGAAGTTCCAACAGGAGAGCTAGTTAATCATATTGAGAAACCTTGAAGTTAGTTCACATTTGTTTGAGTGGCCTCTAAGCTGAGGTTCATGACTTTCTGGGAGTTCACTTCAATGCCTGGAAACCAACTACTCTGAAGGACTGCCTTTTCTCTTGAGACTGCCATCATATGAGCACTCTGGTCCCCCTGGCTTTCCCACCTCCTCTCTCAGGATTACATCTCTAAATAGAATCTGCATTGCCATCTGGAAGGTTGAGTTCCACATTGACTGAGGTTGACTGAGGTTGAGTTCCAGATTGATCAGGTTGACTGAGCAGAGCGGCAGTCTCCTCCTCTAAGAAATCAGCTAGGACCTAGGAGATAAGCTCTGACTTCGCACTAGTACATTGTCTACGCCGGGCCGCGAGACTGGTTTATTTGGGTTGGAGAGCCTGCTGAGATTTTGCTTTTCCACTCCAGATATATGGAACCAGAACCCACATTTTGACAAGGTCTTCAGATGATTCTTATTAGGGCCTAGGTGATTAAAATGTAGACTATGGTTTCCTATATCTGGGATGGATGGAAATGCAAATTCTTAACAAGGGAGTCAAACCAGGAGGAAGTGGTTCGAAGCCCTGGCCTGGGAGCTGTGAAAGCAGACAAGTTGTAATCAGATAAATGCAAATTCTTAACAAGGGAGTCAAACCAGGAGGAAGTGGTTCGAAGCCCTGGCCTGGGAGCTGTGAAAGCAGACAAGTTGTAATCAGATATGCAAGAGATTTATTCGGGAGAAAGCCACCCAAACACATGAAAGGAGACCTCAGGGCCCTAACAGAGTTCTCAGATCGCAGTGCAAGTGTGACCCAGTTGAAGGAGGGGAAAGTTAGGGAGGAGGGGAAAGCGATAGAGAGGAAGACAAAAAGGTGGGGGTGGGAGGGGTGGGAAGAGGATGAGAGGATGGATTTAGACTGAAGTGCATTTCCATTACATTTAGTTAGGGAGATGGTAAGTCCTTGAGCCAACATTGCCCATTGGAGAAGTCTGCCAACTTTGGGTGGTGGACCTGTTTTTCGGTACTTTTGCCATTCCCACTTGGTGGGGAGCCGCTGATGGGAAGTGGACTATCATGCAATGGTGGATTGAGAGGGCAGATACTAGGCAAGTTCTCCCTGCAGCAGGTGATCCGAGTGGTGCCTTCTCAGGGAAGACATAACAGATGCCAGGTGTCCACCTTGAGGCTCAGCCTGAGGGGGTCCACCTGGAAAGTCGCCATCCTGAACCTCCACAGTGTAAACACCGCTCCTTAACGTGACCCAGGAAGACCAATACCCAGCTCATTCGCTACTGAGAACAGTGCCACGCCCTGCGGGATTCAGCTGCTTTGATCAGAGATATAGAGAATTCCCTGGAGTTTTCCACACTGTCCTACTGCTTGGTGATTTACGAAACGAAACAAAACATCTTACTTTGATGCAGTATAGTTCATAGCATTGTAAGGCCAAGGACCATGGTAATTCCAGATAAGGAGGGAACATTTCTCCTCTGTTGGTTGGTTGTTCTTTAGTCGAGCAAACATCTCTCAGAGGAGTCCACGCAGGAGTCCACTGAATTCCTGCTTCTCACGTACCTTTCAATGAAAAGGCACCTCAGGATCCCCAACCTGAAGTGACAAGGTGTGGTGGAAGAGGACTCCGGGAAGACCTGCAGGATCAGGTCTTCACATAATCATGAGTTTTAATCTTTTGACTTTATTTCAAACAGACAAGTTTGAAAATGTTTCCAAGAATGGAATCGCAGGTTTGACAACTGTATTAAGTGTAAGGGAGAGTACTTTGAAGGGGATATGGTTGTTTTGTTAAAAAAAAAATAAACCCATAGCTTTGAAAAACAAATTCCATTTTGGGGGCAGAGTTTGGTGTCTTCGGGATTCTGCAGCACAAACGGATAATGTATCTGAAATACTTCTGTGCCAAAGTAAGAATGTTCGTCTTTACACAACCCTTTCTCTTGTATGGCAGAACCCCGGCCCTGTATACCATCGGATTTTGACGCAAAAATTGTGCATCGGAGTTCAAAGAAAACACCGGAATCTGACCTGACGTGTGTGATTTTTGTAAACAAAAGCAGTTCGTGTTTCGGTCACCCTGTGTTAGTTGGCGTTGTTCAAACTTTTGGCGCTGGGTTCCAGGCATTTTGCTATAATTTCCATAGTTTCTGTGCCCTTTCGTAGCATTTTCAGATAAAAACATGGGTCCTAAGAAAGAGTTTTTTTTGCAAATAATCATCATGATAAGGAAATGGTTCACCGTGTTATTGATATTGTTGATGATCATTTAGTAAACCCTTTTAGAAAACAGTTAAGGAAAGGCCAACAGAAGACCACATTAGACAGATTTTTTTTTTAGAGAAAGCTAGCCAGGCCCTGCAAAAAAAGGCAAGGAAGGGGGAAAACTCCTGAAAAGCAGCTACCAGTTGATTTTAGGGAAGGGGATACAATGACTCTCTCTCCATACCTCCTCTCCACATCCTGTGTCCGCAGATAAAGATCCTCATCAATCTCAAGACTGATGTAGTTGGTAAAAAAAAATTAATGTTGATTACATTATGTAACTTTGAACTTCCTTACTTTAGAATATTTGTGTAAAAGGCAAGGTTAGGGTAAAAACTTGGTGGTGAGACCAGATTAATCCATTTTCAGTTATTTCTTATGGGAAAAATTGATTTGGCATTGAACTGCATCACATCCTGACGCTCCTTCTAAAATGAATTAGCGTCAAGGTTCAGGGTTCTTCTGTATTAAAAACAACAACAACAACAAAATGCTAACAAACAAACAAACGGCACCTATTAATACTGACTTGACTTTTGTGTGACATGAATTACAATCAAGCGTATTAAACCATGGGAGGAAGACATGGTAAGTGTGCCGAGGATGGGTGCACTTCTTAGCATGTAGTAAGGCTGTGTTTGAGTGTATCCATTGTCACATGATCTTTCAGTGCCATAATGCTCTTTTCTTGCAATTTTATATACAAGTGTAACCAAGCAAAGGAAGAAGTTTCCACATCCCCTTGTACTCTAAGGTGTACTTAAGAGGATGTGAGTCATGTGGGTAGGGGGGTGATATTCCTCGGCTTTAATGAGAAGAAGGGAAAAACAGAACAAAACAATAAAACACTATTATGATGTCATTTCTGATGACTTGCAGCCCTACAGAGTGGGATTTGAGCCACCAACCGTGTGTGGCATCAGACAAGGTTGTGGCTAGCAATCAGACGCTTACTTCTCAGGCTACGAACAGCCACGTTGGCAGTTCAAACCGACCAGCTACTCCTCAGGAGAAGGATGAAGCATTTTGCTCTCATAGAGATTCACAGCTTCGGACCAATTCTCAAAGGACCAATTATGCTTTGTCCTATAGGATGGTTACAAGTTGGCATAGATTTTATGTCAGTTTATTTGTTTTTCATTTGTTTTATAATAACCAGAGGAGAGTAAATAGTGACTCTGCTTTTACCACTTCCTTCTCCAACCCTGTCCCACTCAACAAGGTTACAAGTTTTAATGATATCCAAGAAACAAAGTTTACTAGCTTCCTAAATAATGAATTCTAAAAGATATAATTAAAATATATCCTTGCACACTAGAAATAATGTTTGCTTGATATCACAGAATTTTCTACCATGTTCACGATTCAGTTAACAAGACAGTAACAATAAATATGAAGAGGCTTAAAAAAAAGTTTGTGGAAAAGTGTCACTTTCTTCTCATTCCATTTTTCCACATTCTCTTTGAAGCACCCTTGTGTGTTTACACGCAAAACAATTAAAGATCTGTATATGTGGGACTCAGATATTTGTACTGAAAATTCCTGCTATTAAAATTTGATTAAAAAAAGAGGTTCTCCCCTCTTTCAAAACCAGCTTCAAAAAATTCTTGATAGGATCAGCTCATTAATTCTTGGCTTCTCTAATACCACATTTGAAGTCACATGTTACAAATCAGTTTCAGTTGAAATATTAAAATCAGATTATAAGAGAAACGCTTTGTAAATATTTGCTTCCAAATGAGTTTAAGAATAAATATATATTCAGTAATTCATCCATATTTAGCAGATATTAATAAGACAAAGCATAACTTTAAATTCATTCATCATTTACAGCAGAGGAGGAAATAGAGAAAACTGGGCCTGATTAGCTTATTTATTCTTATGTTTGATAATACCTTATTAAAATTTGAACTTTACAATTGATATGATCAATTAAATGTCTGAAGAAATATTTATTCTGTCAATGAAACTTTAGTTAATAGAACTTTAATTTGAAATATTCTGCATTTTCTTCCTCTCCGTAAGGAGAATGGGAACGAGGGTCCGTGGAAAGCTTTGTCGGAATGTAAAATGAGCATGAAATTGTGAATTTTCTGTCTCAGTCTGTGCCGACACTAGAGGTCAGCAACTTTACAGAAATGATATGCCACTTCTTTTACTCACAATCATTTATGGTTTTTCTGAAAAAACAGGACCACAGAATTGTAAGGCAGAGAAAGAGCTCGCTGATGAACTAGTGTATTAGAGACAAAGCCATTGAAGTCTAGTGAGATCCTTGGGCTTGACCAGTCTCACAGTGAAACTATGGCTTGACTATGCTCAGTACACTCTGTGCTGATCCAGAACATTTGGATTGGTCGCTAGGATTCAGATAAAGGATGTGCCTCTTCTGGATCAGTTATATTGCAGGGGACAGGGGATGGAGATAGGAGAAGCGGGACATTTGGAAAATCTATGGCTTCCAAAGAGGAGACAGGTTTGAAAGCTAAGAAATGTGCAGACAGCTTAGGCGTGCCGTTGTCAACAGTGTAACTGCTTCTTCTTTCTCGCCTTCCTTTCTATGAGGCCCAGTTCTCTCACAAACCAGTGAAAGAAAGTTGTTCTAATGTCTAACTAGCTAACAATAGCCAGTGGGCGTCCCTGCAGACTGAAAGTTTGGAGTTTCAAATCTATTTGGATATACCTCTGAAGAGGCCTGGTGACCTACTTCCAGAGAAACCAGCCGTTGAAAACCAACGGTACGTAGTTCACACAGCAACTAGTACTGTGTTACTAGGTTCAGGACACTTAAAACCTATCAGGATCCACCTTGGCTGAAGGACCAGCCCTTATCAGTCCCATTCCACCCTCTGTGTGATAGGATTCTTTCTGATTATAGCCTGAGGCTCCCACTCCTTGACGCTGAAGCATATCAGAAATTTCCATCCGCGGGAGGATTTGTGGGGAAGCGACAGAACATTTGGGCTTTGGGAGGCCAGACAGCAGTTTTGAATGCTCTATCCAAAGGTCTGTGACCTCTGGCAAGTCACCTCTAAACCGAAACTCACTGCCATCACGTCACTTCAGAATTACAGTGACCCAATAGCACAGAGTAGAACTGCCCCAGCGGGTTTCAGAAATCTGCTCGATGAGGAACTAGAAAGCCGTTCGCCTGAGCAAGAGCTGATGGTTTGGGCCCTACTGACTGTGTAGTTCACACCTCAGCCCCCCACCTTATGGTCCCAGTTTTCTCATCTCTAAATTGGGAATGATAGTAATACTGGTCTCAACATTTTTTTATGTGGATCCAATAAAATGTGTGCATATATAGGAAGGTCTCTGAGTGATGCAAATGTTCGACCAGCTTGACTTGGGCACTGCACAAGAAGTTGGAAGGCCAGTGCCCTTCGGGGCACCCTAGATGAGAGGTCTGGGCAGAGTACTTCCACAAAAAGGAGCCATGGAGAGCCCTGTGGCACACGCTTTCACTCTGACACACGGAGAGTCACGATTAGGCAGAATTGACTCACTGGCAGCTGGTTGGATTTGGGATGGGCTCGGAGGGTACTGCATAAGGTCACGGAGAAACCCGAATTGGGTGGTAATGGCATTTTCCCAAGGCCTTGTGGAAACCCCTTAGTTTCTATCAGGAGTTGTCTGTAAGTCAGAGAAACTGAAAACAAGCTCTTATTTGTAAGGGGAGACCTCTCACTTTGCTAGTTAAGCTGGGGACTGCTAACCTCAAGGCCAGTGGTTCTAATGTACCAACTGCTTGGGGGAGAGGGATGCGGCAGTCTGCTTCCCTGAGAACTCAACAGAGCAGTCGTGCCTATCAGTCTTGTCCATCTCTGTGTGATAGGCCTCCTTCTCATCGAGGCCTTCAGCAAAGCATGGAGGCTCCCTCTGTCCAATGCTACACATTAGTGTTGACTACAGGAGAACTAGTTGTGGGAATTGATGCCATGGCAGCGAGTTTGGGGTTATTAGGGGTTTTTGTTTTGTTCTTTTTGGGGGGGTGGAGGTTGACTTATTTTTAAAAAGATAGGAGTAAGTTAAAGGAAATATGTGTCATAGAACTGGGGAGTCCAGAAGCTATAAGGCCTGCCCTTACCACAACTACCCGTCGGAAACACAGTCTCATGCCTGCTAAGTGCAAGAACAAATAGTTTCGGTACCAGATAAAGTGCTGACATTTCCTCTGGTCCGCCCTTCTTACTGCAGCCCCCATGCCCTCAATCAATTATGAGAGGAAGAGATGGAAAGTATTGATCAGTCTAGATCTGTGTTTGGCACATGGTAAAGGCTCAGTACATACCATCCTGCCTACTTATCATGAGATGTATTCATCTCTCTGGGAGGTGTTATTTCCTCTGGTTGTAATGATGTAGTCATAGAGGTTCCCAGAAGTTAACACATTTGCCTGAGGATTCAGATGGTGGATTCCTCCTGATGCCCCTCAATCCTCTCATCCATACCCCACACCCCCTCCCGGCCGACACACCCACCCAGCCCTGGCTTTGGACTGCCCCTGATGCAGAAGAGAGGGGTATAAAGAGCAGCTCTCTGTGTCGAGTGCCAGTGTCGCAGGAGAAATTGAAATCAGCTAATCCTTGAAATCATGTGGGGTGGGCAGGATAACAAATAACTGTTCATAATTTGTTTTAGAATGGAAATAGCCATTTTATTCAAATGATTAGGCTGTCTACCAGATATCAACCAAGCCAGTTTCACCATTTTCTTGTTGATAAAACTGATTCAATTCCAGTGTTTTCAATACTTTGTGGGGATGACCTTAGCACAGTAATTTTGAGGAAAGAATAACCTCCAAAATTACTCCAGCTCAAGTGTGTAAAATTATGTCACTTATTTTCATAAGGAAATGCTCCATATTAGCCTTAGGGTGCATCCAAGGCCTCCTACCACACCGGACTCAGCAGACATATGATCTTAAGGAGACAAAGATGGCATTTTTTCTCAAGTGGGAGCGACTCGGGTAGCAAGCTTCCTTCCTTCCCCACTCTCTTCTCTTAACACGGTACCTTTTAAAATTACAGAAGAAAAACCTTTATTTATATCTGTCTCCTAAAGAGGCCAAGTAGAAAACCAATGGAAGTGAATATGTGGAGCAAACTAAATACTTTAATGCCCAAATTAAATATTTGGTGGTGATGATACTTAAAAGAAAATAATTGAACATGATCATAAATAAATAAATAAATTTAAATGAGGTACCATAAATAAAAAATACTTCTCAAATTAGAAAGCAGATGAACTACACGCCATCCATAATGATCCATGCGTAACCCATATTTCTCATGCATAAAAATGGACTACAACCCTTTTTGCAGAGTCATGTATTAGACCACAAAGAGATGTCCATGTTAAAATGAGAGTTGATGTGTTTTTTCTTCTGCCCAAGAATGTACATGATTGCCAACCTGTGGCAAATTTGCATCAATTAGCCAAAGGAGAGAGCATTATCAGAATAAGATCCTTGAGATACATTTTGTATGTCATAACGTGATGAACATTTATTCCTTCCAAGTTTCAACATCTCCTGTACTTAAATAACACTGCCATTTTCACTTTCTCAAACAGAGAGGAAATTGTGTTTCTATAAAAACAAATTTTCTTTGCCTTTATATTGTTATACTGACATTAATACCAATTATTAGGAATCTAAGTGACACTGCCACATGGGCTTTTTAAATTCATAGAATTACCTAGCATATTGCTTATCTTAAGGAGCCCTGCTGGCACTATCAAGTAAGCATTGGATTAGTAAATACATGGTTGGTAGCTCAAACCCACCAGTCAATGCAAGGGGGAGCGACAAGGCAAGTTACTCCTGTAAGTCAAATGAAGAAAGAGGTGTGCCCAAGGAAGAGGTCAGCCAGTCAGGGTGCATACAGTAGAGCACCGATGAAACATACAAATTTCCTCCAGTTCTTTAATGCTTCCTCCCCTCCACTATCATGACCCCAATTCTACCTTACAAATCCAGCTAGAAAAGCGCATGTACACTGGTACAGATAAGAGCTGGAAACACAGGGAACCCAGGACAGATAAAACCCTCAGGACCAATAATGAGAGTAGAGATACCAGGAGGTGAAGGGGAAGGTGGGAGGAGACAGGCAGAACTGATCACAATGATCTACAAATAACCCCCTCCCTGGGGGATGGACAACAGAAAAATGGGTGAAGGGAGACATCGGCCACTGTAAGATATGAAAAATGATAATAATTTATAAATTGTCAAGGGTTCATGAAGGAGGAAAGGTGGGGAAGGGGAAGATGAGCTGATACCAAAGAGAAAGAAATGTTTTGAAACTAATGATGGCAACAAATGGACAAAGGTGCTTGACATAATGGATGGAGGGATTGTGATAAGAGCTGTACAAGCACCCAATAAAATGATTTTTAACAAAAAGGCGTGGCCAGGTTGTATCTTTTCTCCATATTTACTCAATCTTTACACTAATAAAATAACCAGAGAAGCTGCATTATACAAAGAAGAACCCAGCATCCAACCTGGTGGAAGGCTGATTAACAATCTTGGATACACAGATGACACAGCCTTGCTTGCTGAATGTGAGAAGGACTTGAAGCACTTGCTGATGAAGATCAAGGGTTGTAGCCTTCACGGTGGATTACAGCTCAATGTAACGGAAAAAAATATCCTTACAACTGGACCAGCAGGTGACATCATGCTGAATAAACAAAAGATTGAAGTTGCCAAGGATTTTGTCTTGCTTGGATCCACAATCAATGCTCATGGAAACAGTAGTCAAGCGATCAAATGATGCACGGCATTTGGGTATATCTGCGGATCAAGACCTTTTTAAAGTGTTGAAAACTAAGGATGTTACTTTGCAGACGAAGTTGAGCCTGCTCTCAGACATGGCGTTTTCAATGGTCTCATATGCATTTGAAAGTTGCGTATTGTGAAAGGAAAACCAGAGGAGAATTTGTGGATTTGAATTATGACATTGGAAATGAATATTGAAAGTCCCATAGATTGCTAAAAGAGCCATTTTTTATTAATCTAGGAAGTATAGCCAAAATGTTTTTTAGAAACAAAGATGTCAATACTCTGTCTTCTGTATTTTAGACACGTGATTGGGTAAGACTAGTCCTGAGACATCATGTTTGATAAAATAAGGAACAGAGAAAGAGGGGAAGACCCCTGACAAGATAGATTGATACAGCGGCTATGAAGATAGGCTCACAAATGACCCCATTGTGAAAATAGTACAGGACTGGGCGGTGTTCTGTTCTATTGCTATGAGCTGGAACCGATTCAACTACACTTAACTATAGCAACAGAACAGTTTAGATCCCCGGAAACCCTATATAGCATTGTGATTAGTCAGAATCCACTAGATGGTATTGAATGGTTACAGAACCATTTCATAAATTACTCTCATACATGAAGAATTAATCAGAATTAACACTTCATGATTTAATCAGCCTTCCCTCAATTACCTCTATACCACATAGGAAGAAAGAAGACTTAAAAAACTTGTATGCATAGGAATATGTAGGTGTTTTTCCTAGGATTTAGCAATATTTTTGGTACTTCCAAGTTACATCATTAAAGACAACCTAAATTATGACAGATACTATGCATCATTTCCCATTGCATGATTTTCTCCTCCCAGTATAATTGCATTGGTAGATACAAGATTGCTTAGTGTGAACATGAGATTTCCCGAATTTTATAGCTCAGCACCTACATTCTCATGATGAGATGGAAAATACAGTATCATGAGACACTTTCTGGGAAACTTCTTCAAGAGTCCTCCCTTTGCTACCTCTTCTTCATCTTTCCCTCCATCTTATTGCCTGGAACTATGGAGACAAGGGGCACACCATGTGGTGGCTGTAAAGATTCTAGTTCCCTGAGGACATTCTGGAGCTAAGCTGTTAAGACTTGTCCTGAGTGTGAAAAATAATATGTAATTTGATTTTTTCACAATTTTTGAAGCTTTCCTTTTACTTGCAGCCAAATATATCCTAAACAATACACCAACTTCACACCGGTAGAGTGAAGTGAAGCCACCATGCAATTATCAAATGTCTTGAAGAATGATTGAATGCATGCTTTAAAGTGGCAAGAAATGTTACAGTGTGTGTTTGTGTTTAATATAAGCATTTATAAGATAGGTGTGTGTTTTCTTAGATCAGCATAGTGTTAAAATGATATTTTTTAATGTTATTATTTTAATGAAGCTTACATTTCTCCTATTTGCCTTAGGGTAAAATACCCCCTAACATTTACATTGGTCCTGCTTAATGCATTTCATCACTTCACTGGCTTCTTAGGTATTTTGAATGACAATGATTGAGCCATTCTAATCCAAAACCTTTCTCTCACAGATAAAGAAAAGGAGACCTCAAAATGTTAAGTGTCTACACTCAAGGTGAGATCATGGCAAACGGAGTATAATGTATGTGTCTACCAACTTCCAGTTTAGGCAACTTTCCATTGTTCAAGCACAAATAACCCTATATGAATTACCTTGGGATAGATTGTCCACTGGGTGGACTAGTTGACCCTGCATCTTTGCAGTTCCCCTATCATCCTAGCCCTCTCCTACCATAGCTCTCCAGCAAGTGGGTCAGGGACAAAGAGCCTCATCCTGCAGATGAGTTCAAGTCTAATAGCTGAAGGCATCTCTGTGCTCTTCTGCTTAAGTCTTCCCTTGATATGCAGGGACCTGGAGAGGCTGCATGTCTATCTTTTGGCAGTTCCTATCAGCACTCATTTTTTTATCACATAGATGGAGGGAGCAGTGTATTACTTCTCAACTCGGCGTCATCTCCTATCACATTAATGTGATGTCCTTTTCGTCTGTGAGAGCACCATGACAAAAAGAGAGGTGTTAGAGCATGACAGCACCTGTCAGGGGCTTGCACATTTTTATTTGAAATATTGGATTAAACCAGTTTCATGTGACATTAGTGGTGGCAACGTGTCCCTGTGGAGTAAGTTCATTTATTTGCACTATGTAAATGAAAGTGGCGGGTTCAGGCTATCATTATAGAAAACGTCCCCTCAGAACATTTATGGAATCAAAAATAAAAAAAGAAAAGAAAATCTGCCATTGACAGGAGCTTAGAGACCATTAACTACCATGCTACGGCATTTCTATATTGAAGGACTTGCTAGCTCCTAATCTTAAATGTTGAGTCTATCAGCCACCTTTTCTATAGCGTTTGCTAAACTTTTCCATCCAGTATGTGAAAAGAGATGGTACTCTGCTTATGCTTACATGTGGCATAAAACTAGCATGGCCTATGCTATGATCGAACTACAATTGTATTTGGTTTGTCCCCTTGCCTAGATTCTTTGAAATTAAGAAAACAAAACAAAACAAAACAAAAAACAACAACACTGAAATCCCATTGCCATTGAGTCAATCCTGATTGATAGTGACTCTAGAGGACAGAGTCAAACTTCCGTAAGGGATGTCCTCGGATGTCATATTTATGGAATCATACTGCCACATCTCTGTTCTACAGAGTAACTTGCAGGTTTGAACCCTTGACCTTTCAATAAGCAGCCAAATGCTTGATCATTGTAACAGCAGAGTTTCTTGGTTCTGTGAAGGAGAACAGAGTACTGTGCACTCTTCTTTTGTACTACAATCTCTGGTGTAATGCAATGCTTTATACACACCAAGAGCCTGTGCTTACTGACTGATTAACCTAATGCAATTACATTCATCTAATGCCCCCCAGCACCCCTTAATAAATAGGTGAACACATCAATTTAAATAGCTACTCAGTGGGGGCAAATGATTTAGTCATATTCTTTAAGGCACACACTTCTTTAAAAAAATGTTTTAAGGGTGATGTTTTGTTTTTTGTAGTTTTTTAAAATTCTAGCAGAGAATGATCTCACTTGTTATTTAGAAGGACAGGCTCATGCACACAAATTAAAAATTCATATTTAAGGAGAAATCTTTAAATTTTAAAATGTGGCTTTAGAAATATGGAGTTATCCATCTGAAATTTGAAGATCCAAATTTCCAATTACATAAACATTACTGGGTGCCTGAACACAAAATATTTACTTCTTTACATCCCAAGTGTTCTTTAAAGAGGCAGTGAAATTTTAGGGAGAACCTGCTGTTTTGTGTAACCGACTATTTAGAGAGTGATGCTATTAATCGGTATGATGGTAGTGATGAACATGAGGCAACATTAACCTTAGGAAAATTCAGAGGCCTGCGTTAAAATCAACATGGTATTAGCGCTGCCATGTTGGATCAGCCTCCTTGTTATCTGGCTTGCATTTCCCTATTGTGAGCTATGGACTTTTTAGAAAGAGGAATTATGAAGTCTACCCTTTGCTCTGTGGCTTAATCAACTCAAAATGAGCAGAAAATAAAATCTTACAGCAGGAAATGACCTAACCAAGAAAGAGAACCCTGTAGTCTCTGAAGTTCCCTCCTCCTCCTTCCAAATGACTACCTACCCCTTCCCCCATTACAGATGACATGTTCTTAACTGCCATGGTAGTCACGCCCTTGGATTTCTTACTTGTGCCACATAAGTATGCATGCACATACACAAACACGCTGTCTTGGTTTGGTCAATTTAGGAAACTTCTTTGGCATGTTATGTTTTAAGGTTCTTCTTATGTTTTTGCCTCAACTATAAATTTATTCACCTACAGTGCTGCAAATTATGCCACTTCTCAATCTATCGACTTATTCTCTTGATGATGGCTATTTGTTTGCTTACTTCCTGTTAGTGATGATAATAATAATCAATAAATAAACCATTCTTATATATGGAGGGAGTCCACACACACACACAAAAACAACAACAACAAAGAACTCATCGGAAAAAAGCTTCACTGGATGGAGCTTTGGTAATACACATTCTTTGCTCTAGGTGAGCATCAAGCAACTCACTCTGAGTTAGTGCACACAGTGACGTCACCTGGAAAGGTTCTCTCTGGCCACAGTGAATTTTTTAATAAAAGCAGTTTTGCCTTGTTATGAAATTCTTTAGAAGTCTACACCTATGTTCTTTAAGAATGACCTATAATTTTCCTTCCCAATCATGTCCATATTGAATTTTAATATCAAGATTATACTGGCTTCTTCAAACTAGTTCTGTGATATTCCTCCCATTTTTCTCTGTTTCTTGACATAGCTAGTAAACACTTGATGACATTTATTGTTTAGGCACCTGAACCTGGAATGTTTTGGTAGGAAGGTTTATAATAATGACTCATTTTTAAAGTTATAGAACTATTGTGGTTTATATTTTTGTTTTAATCACTGTGGTAATGCGTACTTCTATACAAATTTGACTGTTTCATAAAAATGTACTGACATGAATTTATTTATGATATTATGATGTGTATATACTCTTTTGGGACTGGATAATTACCTATTTATTTAACTGTCACTAGGATTCTATTTCATGGCTGGATATTTTTCTTTTTAATCATCTTATTGGGGCTCATACAACTCTTATCATAATCCACACATACATCAATTCTGTAAAACACACTTATACATTTGTTGCCCTCATCATTCTAAAAACACTTGCTTTCTGATTGGGCTCCTAGAATTAGCTCCTCATTTTTCTTTCTTTTTATCCCCTCCCCCCTCCCCACTGCCTGCTCCCTTATGAACCCTTGACAATTTATAAATTATTATTTTATCGTATCTTACATTGCCGACGGCACCCTTCTTCACCCACTCGTCTGTTGTCCATCCCCCCAGGGAGGAGGTTATGTGTAGATCCTTGTGATCTGTTGCCCCACCCTCTTTTTTAGTCTTTCCACAGAGGATTTATTTGCCCGACAGAAATTTCTAAAAAGATCAATCAACTCATTGTGGTAGTTATATAGTCTGCTGTCAGGGTTTGTTAGTGTGCTATTGTCCTACACATTTCTTTTTTATCTTATTTTTTTAATTAGGGGCTCACAACTCTTATCACAGTCCATACATACATCAACTGTGTAAAGCACATTTGTACATTTAATGTCCTCACTGCCGCTGAGTCCCTTTTGACTCTAGTGACCCAGTAGACAGGATAGAGCTGCTCCGATGGGATGCCAAGTCTCTTTACGGGAAAAGAAAACCTCACCACTCTGTTGAGTGAGTGGCTGGTGCTTTCAACCGCAGACCTTGTGGTTAGTAGCCCAACGTATAATTCCTGCACCATAACTATAGGTAGGATAAACAAAATGTTAATGACCTCACTGCCACGCAGTCATTGCTACTAGGAGCTGTGATTGTTTCCAGGAGTAGAAAGCCCAGTCTTTTCCCCCTCAGAGCTGCTGGTGGTGTTGAACTGCTGACCATGAGGATCACAGGCCAATGGGTAACCACTACACCACCTGGACTCCTCAAACTTGGGTAGCTCTCAATCACCTCTATCTCCTGGCATTCCTACCTTAGTGAAATTCCTCTCCTAGCAAATTTAGTGGCTTTGTTTGTTTGCTTGTTTCTTTGTTTTCAACTGAATGCTAATAAAGCAATAAAAAAGAAGTGTAAAGAAATGTAATTTCTCAGATGTGTCAACAGAAAGACTATCGTACCCATTGTGGCTCCTTTTTCTTAATCTCTGTGTTCTCTTGTGCCTTTCCCTCTTCTGCCCCCTGCTCTTTCTTTCTCTTATTGATCTCAGCAGCCAATCATATCATTAGGAAATCCAGGAAGTCTGTGCAGAGATCCTCAATGAGAAGCACGAAGTAAGACCAGTTAGCAACTTCCTATGTGCCCTGGAAAGGGGATTCTCCAAGCCCAGTGGAACCTTATGGTGATTTCAACCTCAATAAGTACCTTGACTGCAGACAATTGTTAGAGAGGACCCAAAATCTACCTAGACTCAGGTGAATAATCTTGAAATTACACACACACACACACACACACACACACACACACACACGAACACACCTTCAAGTCTTGCCAAAACTGCAACTCTGGTCCTATTTTGAGGGCTGCCTTATGAAAGAGTCTGAGGCAGAGATAATACTCAAGTAACCTCAGTCAAGATTCTCGACTCACACAAGCTGTGACATAATAAATATTTGGGATTTTCAGTCACTAAACTTCAGGATAGTTTGTAACAGAGTAATCTAGTACACCCAGCCTAGACTAACTATATCAATACTCTGTACTATGGAATATATATATATATATATATATACACACACACACACACAAATGTTGACTGTGTGCTCAAAAAGCACATACACATTCTTCACATTTTGATTGATGTTTGAAACTATAATAAAAAACCTACCCATTATCTTTTCAAGTGTTGCTTCTGTCCTATTCCTTCTTTCTTTTCTCTAGGGATTCTAATTAAACATATTCTAATTTTGGCCTTTCCTTGATGAAACCTAGATGATTTTTTGTATCTCATCATTTAATGCAATACTTTTCTATTTTGCTGTCTAATTTGTTCTTAAACCCATCCACTAAATTTTAAATGTCAATTAGTTTCAGAATTTCCATGTCACTGATCATTACAATATATCTCAAACCCATGATAATATATTTTTTTCAAATGTTCTCTATTCAACCCATCTTATATATGCATGTCTTAATAAAAAATGTTGCGGTCTCGACACTGTGACTGCAAAGTGGCCTTTAGAAATAAGAGTTTGCTCCTTCCAGGTATCTGAGGGCACTAAGAAGAAGAACCTAGTGATCACTGAGCTGAGTCCAAGCCATGAGCACTCCCTCTGTGTCAGAACAGCACTGTGTTCCAAAGGGTTTCCAATGACTGTTTTCTCAGAAATAGGTTAGTAGGAATTTCTTTCAAGACAGCTCTGGGTGGACTTCAATCTCCAAGATTTATACTTAGCGCCCAACCACACTAGCCATTGCATTATTCAGGGACTGTCTTTGAGACACTAGCATTCTGGGAATTAATCCAATGTCAGTAATGGAGGGGCAGTATTTACAAAGGAATGTATCCTCATCTGTAGCCTGCAGGGACCCAACACAAAGCCAAGGTGTTTTCTAAACTACCCATTTTTATAGCATGTCCTAGACACCAACCTTTGTTTTATCCCCCAAGCAAAACTTGGCTTCTCGCCTTTTCAGACTCTCTCTGATGAATCAGCATTTGTTCTTTGAATAAAAAATGGCCAGTAGCCAATGTTAATTTTTCAAACTCTCTTATTTTCTTAATCTATATCCCTGAGATATTCACTATCTTTCTGGAAACCTCGTACCTCCAGAAATATCTTATTTCCAGCATTTCCACTTCTTTATAATGGGAAGTCCTTTGCATGGCATGTCATCTTGAAAATTGAAGGTCAAAGTCTACTTTCATCACCAGCATAGTCCTTATAATTACACTTGGACAACTGCCTCATTGTATTGTGCTGTCATCAAGTGAAATTAGTTTATGTAAGCATATTCTGTACATTGGAAGATCCCATAATATATATACTATGATTAATAATTACAGGCATAATATAAATAAAGTATACTAACATTTGGGAGATTGCGAGTACATTATTGTGTCCTGAAGACAGGGTAAACTGTCAACAGATGCTTGTTAAAAATTGCTTGCATGAAGTATCATTTTATACAATGAGAAAATATAAAATCATATTGATACTATACATGTGCTTTAAATTAAGTTTTTGAAACAAAAAAACTATTGTATCAAGATCTTTGGCTATAGGAAAAAAATAACAACTCTGAATTAGTGAGCAAGAGGGGTATTTTACAGGAAGGATTATGGGAAATTCACCAAATTGAAGGAGCAAAACAACATTAGCCATGAAGTATGCCGGAAACACGGCAGAGTTGCCATCTCAGCAGCAAGGACACTGGACTGTGTTTTTGGAAGATGCGCATTAGCCGACCCAGCTCCAACCACTTCATGCTCCCTTGTGACTTGCCTCAAGAGTCAAATGCTCTAAATTGAGAGCATTTAGTTACCTTGGCTATATCTTAATGGAAAAAGAGCTGGTTGAAAAATCAGGATTCGGGCTCTGTGGTTTAACTAGCCAGGCGTGGGTAGGCAAGTTAGTTCACCTCTCTGGGCTTCAAATGACTTCTCTGTAACTTTTGACCCATTTTGGTATGTGTCCTATTTGCTGTGTCTTAGATGCCATTGAGCAGATTGTAACTCATATTCACATTGTAGACAGAGCATAACTTCCCTAGAGAGGTTTCTGCACTGAAAACAGTACAGGAGTCAACTCTCAGGTCTTTTCTCTCTCCTCTTGTGCATGGATTCAGATTGGCAACCTTTTGTATTTCCTTAAAGCATGTGTTTGCCAGTGTTAAATCTTGGAGCTAGAAATAATATGAATGTTTCAACACGCAAAATACATTGCAAAGAGGTCATTGAATATAAAGTTGTTAACAAGTAACTGAAATAGAAGGTGTCCTGAAAGTATGACAGAGCTAGTCACTGCAGGAAACAGCTACAACCATTAGGACTGAGGCAAGAAGAAGAGACTCGAATTGGTAAACCTTAAATGTTTGGATAAGGGACCCCAAGAAGATTCCCCTCAGACCTCTGAGAAGAGCGAGTCGCTCCAGTGGTATCAGTGTTTCCGAGCTCTGAGGAGTTCTTTGGGGCTAGTGTCCAGATGTCTGAAGACAAGGTACTGTAGGCTAATGTTGGTACCTCGGAGACAGGGCATAAGGAAACTGGTCCTGAAAACTAGACCCTGCTGCTTATCTGGAAAGGAATGGTCACTATCAGGGTGAGGAAGCATTGCTGGGGTGATTCTTACAGGAATCACAATGCCAGGGAGGAGCTAGTCCTCTACCACACCATTGGCAGAGTTGCAAACCAGCCAGTAAAACAGAAATGTACTTTGCAAGGTTCAGACAAGATGAGCTTATAGCTGAGAGACAACAACCTCGGTGATTAGCACATTGTGTTACCTGATATCATTTCTACCTACCTACCTACCTACCTATATAGGTCCCTGTGTAGCACAGATGGTCTTTGCTTAATGACAAACCTAAAGGCTAACAATTGGTACTGAGTAAGAAAGGTCTGGTGATAGGCTTCTGTAAATAATACACCCAAGAAAATGCTATGCAGCCATTCTACTCTGGAACACATGGGGTAACCGTTAGTTGGAACTGAATTCACAGCAAGATTATATGATTAGAAAGATAAATGAACACACGATTTGTATTTATGTATTCGGTGCTCAAGCAAGCAGCAGTCAAGAAAGCTAACAATGTATTGCATTTGGCAAATGTACAGCCCCAAACCTCTTTGAAGTATTGAAGATCAAGAAGGTCAAGTTGAGTACTATGATACACCTGGCCCAAGGCATAGTATTTCTAATTGCTTCTTATACATGTGAATGTTGGACAATGAGTAAGGAAGAAAAGAAAACAATGGATGTGTTTGAATTATGAATTATGATTTAAAGCACCTTGGACTGCAGGAAGAACAAACAAATTGATCTTGGAAGAAGTCCAAACTATTCCTTAGAATCAAGGATGGCGACGCTTTGTCTCACCTACTTTGGACATGTTGTCAAGATTGACGAGTCCCTGAAAAATGAAATCATAATAAAGTAGAAGGTCAGAGCAAAGAGAAAAAGCGAGCGATCTGAATTAACACAGTGACTACGATAATGGTGCAAACGTAACGGAATGGTGAGCAGAGGGCAGTGTACTGTGTCCTTCCTGTGTACGTCAGGTTCTCTGAGCCGGAGCTGACTCAGTGACACCCAACAAGGACAGGAGCCTTGGATCTGTCATGGTAAAGTCCGGGACCCATGCAATACATGAAAAACACGGACTTATGTAACACACACACACACACACACACATAAAGGGGATCCAAAACTTTGTAAAAAATGGAAATAAAAATAAAAATAAGATAAAAATAAGAGAGATAAACTTTACTTCAACCAAAGCTCCATAAAACTCAAGAAACCTTTACAAGTGATGACACTAGTCTCTCAGTCCATCCTGAAAGAACTGGAAGTCTGAAGGACCTGGGAATTTAACCAAGTCAATACAACCTTTTTACATTATTAACTGAAGAAAAACAAATATAGGTGGAGGTTAAAGTTTTTGTTTGTTTGTTTTTTGCGGGGGAGTGTTTTTAGATTTTGAAGTAAAGAAGTCAAATTTGGCTTATCCAATAGATATTAATGATTTTCCATCTGTCATGAAATTGCTTTTGCTTTATAAGACTGGGATATTTTTATGATTGTGAAGGATCATCTGATGAAGCTTTACAGAGCATATTTTAGTAAAGCTTTGGCTAACTTTCTCAAACTACTTAAAATAAGCAAATTTTAATGTTCACTGGCACTTCGGGAAGTCAAAAAACAAAATTTATTGAGGATCCTAAAAATGGCATACATCAGATAAATGCAAATTATAACAACCATGATATACACTCTAACACCCTAGATATCCCAAATCAGAAAAGCAGAGAGCAACAACTGTTGGAGGGGATGTAGCGAGATAGGAACTCTCCTCCACTGCTGGTGGTCAGGAAGATATGTATAGCCCCTTTGGGAAGTGACCTGGCAGTATTTAAAGCAAATGGAAATTGAGCTACCTTAGGACCCAGTTATCCTTTTACTGGGCATATACCAAGAAGAGGTAAGAAATAAACCAAGACCAATCATCTGTGCTCCAATGTTTATTGTGGCACAATCCATGATCGCAAAGAATTGGAAACAACCTAAATTTCCATTGATAGATAAAAGAGTGAATTAGGAAAGTCTGGCATATGCACACAATGGAGTACTACACATCACTGAAAAACACTGATGATCACATGAAGCACATCCTTTCATGGCAAGAGTTGGAGGAAATTATGTTAAGCAAAGTCAGCCAATCACAAAGGGACAAGTACAACATGAGTCCCCTGAGGTAAGAATAATCAGCACAGTAGGTATAGAAGAAAAGACAATTATCTCACACTATACAGGGAATGTATCTCGTCTGCACACCCCACAGTGGGGGTGAACCAAGAAGGGAACAGAAGCAATGGGAGCAAAGCCAAGCCACAAAGGCCCTAAGGAGCCCCCCAAATAAACTTCAGGCTAGCAGGGGTAGTCTCTGGCTACCCCCAGGACCAGGGGGATATAGTCGTAAAGGTCAGTGGACAGACCTCACATTATGTAGGCTTTTTTTTTCCTTTTATGATAGCTCTTATTATCTTTTTTTCCATTTCTATTTTTATTGCCTTTTGTCTGTTATTGTTTGCTTGACTATTATATAAGATGGGCATGGGAAGCAAGTACGAGGAGATAGCAATGGGACAGATGGTTCCTGAGGGACTTGAGGGGAGAAGGAGGTGGGGGGAGGGAGTAGTGAGCAAACAATGCCTTAAACAGTGGAACTAAATAAATCAACAATGAGGACCTAGAGACCCTGGGGGTGTTGGAGCAAAAGCAATCTACCTGAGAGGAATTACTAAAAGGTGGAAGAAGGGTGAGCATGATAGTGGGTCAGGAGGAAGGTAAAAGGAAACAGAGGAAACATCTAGGAAGCTAAGCTATGGATAGAGGTATAAACATAGGTGTGTACTTAAGTAAATACATTAATTCATAATAATGGAGGTATTGGCCTATGCACATATATTTATATGGAAATACTCTGAGGGAGTAGATAGACTTCAGGCCTCTGCTCATGCTATCCCTCAATGCAAGAACATTTTATTCTAACAATCTGGAATTCTGTGACGCTCACCCTCCCAGCACAATCACTGAAGACAAAATGGGTGCATATGCAAATGTGGTGAAGAAAGCAGATGGTGCTCAGCTATTAAAATATATAGTGTCTGAGGTATTAAAGGCTTGAAGTTAAACAAGCCGCCATCTAGCTGAGAAGCAACAAGCCCACATGGAAGAAGCACAGCAGCCTGTACTATCATGAGGTGTTGGCGGATTGTGTAACAGACATTAGAAGAGCCAAAATGAACAAATAAACAAACTTAAAAAAACATATTGTTGAGAATGAGGAGGTTTTGGAGCAGAAACCAAAAACTCATTTGTAGACAATGGGACATACCCTCACAGATGGGTCACAGGGAAGGGATGAGTCAACCAGGGCGCAGTATAGCACTGATGAAACACACAATATTCCTCTGGTTCCTTGAGGCTTCCTTACCCCCCACTATCATGACCCCCATCCTGCGTCTCACGATGGGCTAGGCCAGAGGATGTGCACCCGAACAGATAAGAGATAAAAACTCACAACGCATGGAATCCAGGAACAGGAATGGGAGTAATGATACCGGGAGGGCAGGGGGAAGGTGGGGAGAGAAAGGGAGGAAAAGGGAAGCAATCTCAATGATCGACACATAACCACCCCCCACAAACACCCTCAGGGGATGAACAACTGAAACTATGGGGGAAGGGAGACAGCTGTTGGCGTAAGATATGGAAATAATAATTATTTATAATTTATCAAGAGGTCACAAGGGAGTGGGAGGCAGGAGGGAGGGAGAAAAGAGAAGCTGATACCAAGGGCTCAATAGAAGGTAAATGTTTAGAAAACTATGATGGCAACATATGTATAAATGTGCTTGCTGCAATTGATATGTGGATTGTTATAAGAGCTGTAAGAGCCCCCAATAAAATGATCTTTTAATTAAAAGAGAAAATGCTGGCATAGCTTTTATTTTGCCAACCACTTCCACTCTGAGTTGCAATGCTTGGACTGTGCTTTGTCTTTAAGGTGATGCTGCTAAAGTGGTGTCCGATGACCTACGACGAATGTCTGAAGACACGCATCAGGATCTGGATCCCAGTTGGAAAACGTTTCCATTGAAAGATTTCCTCTTGTTGGCAGCTGGTCTGAGGGCAACCATTTTGATATCCTCCATGGAGAGAATTTGCTCCACCTGAATTCTTCTGTGGTTGTCGGAATTGAGTAGATTAGCTCTCTGCAATGTCTAACAGCAGCATCTGTTTCTGTTGTTCATTTTGGTCCTGAAAAGATGAAGGTTTTCCTCAAAATGGAGCTGGATGGTCTGAAGCGGTGGCTTCTTCGTCTGCACTGCCTCGTCCCTTCTGCAATGCATGACTCCTTTGCAAACTGCTGATGGCATAAGCGCACTGCCCCCAGACGCATTCCTTAAACACCCACAGTGTCATCATGCAGCCATCGAAGCTTCATCATGAATTGGTTATTCTTGATTCAATTTTAGAAGACATATTGCTCTGAATCCATTATAAACAAATTTATATGTTATATATGAATATATATATAATTGTCAGACTGGTTTGAATTGTTGAACTTGCTTTTTATTTAAGTGATGGTCAAGTACTCCACTAATGGGTTACTGAAAATTATATTTGTTACTTATTCTTAACTTTTTATTCTTAAGTAGGTGAGAATTTATATATCAGATCATCATTTCTGCATTCAGCATTTAGCTTACCAAACCCCCTAGTAGCTTGCCCAGACTCTCTCCTTTTTCCCCATCCCCATCTTGTAGATTGCTATCTTAAGTTCACGGCTATCTATCCTCCTGACTATTACTTCCCCTTCCCACCCTTTCTCTCCCACTCCTGGCAACTGTCAACGTCTGTGTCTTTTGCTATGAAAACCTTGATCGTTATTTTATAAAATGGCCGCAAACAATATTTATTCCTTTGTGATTGACTAACTTCACTACTTCACTCTGCACAGTATCCTGCAGATCTACCCATGTCATGAGGCGTTTCCCAGTTTCATCACGATTCATTCACAAAGCGTGTGAGTCCATTGCATCTGTACATATCAATGTTTACTTGCCCTTTCTCCCACTGATGGGCATCTAGCTTGTTTCTATCTCCTTGCTAATGTGAACGATGTAGCAATGGACATGCATGTGCAACCATCTGCTCATGCTGCACTCTCTATTTCTTGAGGGCCTGTAACCAAGTAGAGGGGTTGCTGGGTCACATGGTATTTCTGTACCCAATTGTTGGAGGAAGCACCAGGCATCTTTCCTCCATGGCTGGACTCTTGCACTGTCCCACCAGCAGGGGAGGAGGGTTCTCATCTCTCCATCCTCTCTGCAGCATCTGTTCTTTTCTGTGACCTTGACTCAGTGCTAGGGTGAGCTGGTATTTACGTATTATTTTGATTTGTATTTCTTGAATAGCTAGTGATCAAGGTGGCTCTGAATTGTTATGTCTTGACTTTCTTAGTATATCAAATTAGATCCTGTTCAGACATATATCATAACAAGTTAGTATGAATGTATTTTGATGCAAGAGAATTTTGAAACCCACGCATAATGTTTTTAATAATACGCATTTTCCAAGAACATTTGAAGTGCACATGCACACACACAACACACACACACACACACACACAGAGAGAGAGAGAGAGAGAGAGAGAGAGAGAGAGAGAGAGAGAGAGAGAGAGAGAGAGAGAGAGAGAGAGAGATAGTTGGGTAATATCCAACCGATATTAGTCCGTGCTTCCAAAACCCCAGAAGAAGCAACAGCAGAGTTCTAGGGAATATTCCTGCCTGGCTGCCCCTCCTCCTTCCCTTTCTCCCAGCCTCATTCTTGCACTCAGCAGCTCTTTCACTTCTGCGACAACTGAGGATCAACGTTGGTTTCTCCAGTCCTGCCAGGGGGGCTGACGGTGCCTGCCTAGTTCGCTGGACTCCAGGTGGTGGTGCGAGGAAGCACAAGCAGACTTGTACCTGCAGCCTTACTCTCCCAGGAGCACTCACAGAGTCCTCAAAGTCACCTGTTCACATGTACCAACGCCCTCTCCCTCGAACCCTATGCACCCACACATGCTCAAACCCCATCTACACACCTGGAATGGCTGGCCTTCTGTATCCAATGGATACCCCGGTCAGGCTGTATCCTCAGGACTCCCCTGCAGTTTGAATACAATAGGCTTTACAGGAATTCAACTACAGATGTACAGGAATGCCCTGGATATAATATTGGGTTTGCACAATGTTCAATAATGCCCCATTTCACAGTGTGCCTCATGGACATTCAGTGACATATGCCTGCATATATGTTACACACACTTTAGATGCATGTATGTGGAGTGTTTACTCACATCAGCAGGAATCCCAGAAACACACTAATTTGAAAAGAGGTGATTCTCAACAGAAGGTTGGGAGAAGAATTGGTCGAAACTAAACCAAAATAACAATTATTTGAATTGTAACCTACCAACAGTAGGCTCATTCAGGTCATACAGAGGCGCAAAGAAAGGGCTAACATTTATGAGCAATTATGAACAACTAGCATTTATGAGATTCCAAATGTTTACTATAGGACATCTCATCTGTGAATCCCTTCAAATAAAATCCATCTGCAAGGAGGTTATTTTATCTATGTACGTGAACAGATGAAAAACCTGAGGTTCATAGTGATTTATAACTTGCTCCGGATTCCAGTTAGTAAATGACAAGGACGGAACTTAATCTCATGGGTCTAACTTCTAAGCTCCACCTTCTACTGCCTTCTACTTACTGACCTTTCATTAGGGTGCTGGTAGAGAGAGAGGAGAAACCCCGTTAACATTTCGCATGCAAAGAGCACGGTAATGATGACTTTCACGGCTAGAGTGTGCACTAATAACTTCCTAGAATCGCCAACCTTAAAATCCATTCATTTAAAAGCTTTATAATATATTGCCTATGGATTTGGCTGAGTTTCTGATAAACTTATATTTCTGCTTGTTCTGACAGATGGCATCTCTACTAAGAGACACAGTCATCACCTTGGATTTGGGTCACAAAGAGTCTGTACTCACGCTACTCCAGGATTGGTTTACACACTGGGCTGGGCTGGTAGTCCTTACGAGCTCCGTGGAAGAAAAGTTCAGAGATTGTGAGGAAACATTCAGGAACTTCACAATAGGCAACACTGACAAGATACCAAGTGTGTAACTGGAGGGCTCTTCTCTCGGAGCAGCTTTCCCTTGACTTGGATGTTGCTGAGCTCCAGCACTGCGCCACATATGAGCCACTGCCGGGCCCTCAGAGCCACTGAGGCAGCACTCGGGAGGATATGGACCCAGGACCTGTTGGGAATTTTAAAGGTATATCTTTCACAGGAAATCATTTATTATTTTTATCATTTTATTGGGGGCTCTTACAACTCTTATCACATTCTTTACATCCATCCATTGTGTCAAGCCCATTTGTACATAGGTTGCCATCAACATTTTACAAACATTTTCTTTCTACTTGAGCCCTTGGAATCAGCTCCTCTTCTTTTTTGAGAAGCAAGATCTCTATGCTGCTACTCTCCTTTCCTGTGCTACCCTGGTTTGGTGCACGTGCTTTCCTTTTCTGGCTGAAATCACCTGACTCCTATCGCCTGGTGCGTTGCTGAACCTTAGACCCAGACCACGCCTGCTGCTGAGTCTACAGATATCCCTGCACAAGGCACCAACTTCCGTGACTGCCCTCCTATGGAGTATCGACATGAAGGTTAGATTTCCCCATAACTAACAAGAAACAAAGACAACACATCTCAGAAGTGTATGCAAGATAATATATCCTAGGAAAAACATCTTCCTCCAACCCTGATGCCACGTGCCTCTTGAAATCTAGCTTCCTTGATGATTTGCTCGGCATATAGAATGAACAAGTATGGTGAGACGGTACAACCCTGAGATACCATTCCTGATTTTAAATGATGCAATAGACCTTTGTTCTGTGCAAACAACTGACTCTTAATCCATGTATGAGCTCTGGATGAGCACAATAAAATGTTCTGAAATTTCCGTTCTTCTCAGGTTTATCCATAGTTTATTATGATCCACAAAGTCTAATGCCTTTGCATAGTCAATGAAACCCAAGTAAACATCTGTTTGATATTCTCTGCCTTGAGCCCAAATCCATCTGACATCAGCAATGATGTCCCTTGTTCTACATCCTCTTCTGAATCCAACCTGAACTTCTGAAAGTTCCCTGTCAATGTGCTGTTACAACCATTGATGGATGAATTAAATTAAACTTTTCTTCTGCGTGATATCAATGACATCGTTCAATAGTTTGAACATTCTGTTAGGTCACCTTTCTTTGGGATGGGCACAAATATGGATCTCTTCCCAACAGTTATCCAGGTAACTGCCTTCCATATTTCCTGGCATAGATGAGGGAGTGTTTCCAGTGTTTCCTCTGCTTTCTAAAGCATACATCAGTTGCTGGAGCCTTGCTTTGGCTAATTCATTCTGTGAAGCTTTAATGTCTTCCTTCAACACCATTGGCTCTTCCTCGTATGCTACCATCTGAAATGATGAACTGCCGACTAGCTATTTCTGATACAATGACTCCATGTAATCTTTCCATCTTCTCCTTCATCATTCATTATTTAGCCTATAAAATCTCTCAAAATTGTAATTTGAGGCTTGGGTTTTTTCTTGAGTTCTTCCAGTTTCAGATATGCTGAGCATGTTCTTACCTTTTGATTTTCTAATTCTAGACCCTTGTGTATTTCATTATAATACTTGGCTTTGTTTTCTTGAGGTGTTTGAAGTCAGTTGCCTTTGCTACTATATGATTAAAAGCAAGTTTTAGAGTCTCTTCTGATATCCACTTTGCTCAGAATTGGAAGAAGGTTTGTTAACCACCTGCAGTATACAGATGACACAACCGTGCTTGCTAAAAGTGAGCAAGAATTAAAGCACTTGCTGTTGAACATCAAGGATTGTAGCCTTTATTATGGATTACAACTCAGTGTAAAGAAAACCCAAATCCTCACAACTGGATCAATAGGTAACATTATGATAAATGGAGAAGAGTTTGAAGTCAAAGAATTTGTCTTACTTGGACATACTACCAAGGCTCCTGGAAGCAGCAGCTGAGAGATCAAAAGACTTACTGCTTTTGGTAAATCTGCTCCAGAAGACTTTTTTAGAGTACTGAAGAGCAAGGATGGTTCCTTGAGGACTATGGTGCCCCTGACCCAAGCCATGGTGTTTTCCATTGCATCACATGCTTGTGAAAGTTGGACGTTGAATAAGGAAGACTGTAGACCAATCAATGCATTTGAATTGCATTGCTGGAGAAGGCTATAAAAAGTGCCATGGACTGCTAAAAGCACAAAGTGATCTGTATTGGAAGAAGTCAGGGCAGTGTGCTCCTTAGAAGCAAAGATGGCGAGACTTCATCTTATATACCTTGGACACATTTTCAGGAGACCAGTCTCTGGAGAAGGACATCATGTCTGGAAAAGTGGAGGGGTGGCAAAAAGAGAAAAAGGTCCTCAAAGAGATGGATTGACACCCTTGTGGCATCAGTGGGCTCAGGCCTAGGAGCAATTGTGAGGATGGCACAGGAATGTGCAGTGTTCCGCTCTGTTGTGCACAGGGTCACTATGGGCCAGAGCTGACTCAATGGCACCTGACAACAATAGGACACGTGTTAATAAATTGAAGATGAAAGACTAAACAGAGCTGGTAGATAACTGCTTTTGCCTTTATCTATGTCCGCCCCATTCACTGAACAACAGACAGTGGGGAATTAAAAGCTATGTTTGTTACAAAGTCATAACCAGCCAGCAGCGAAGTACTGCCCTCACTCATGTCCGCTTGTCCTTCTTCCTTGTTTCATGATCTTCCTGCACTCTAGCTATCTCAAGACTAGAATCACCAACAAAGTCTACACAACCAATCAAGGAAAACCATTCTTGCTTCCAACTCTGTTCCTATAGAACCTTGGCCACGATATAGGCTACACTGTGCTACGTGAAATCACGAGATGCTGCTCTAATGCTTTTGGCCAGCAGTTCTCAAAGCGCCGCCCTTCTCCATAAAGCTGTTGCAAAATTGTTGGAAAACCCAATGAAAAGATGTGTAATACAACAATCAAATAAACAGAAATGGTTCTACGTGCGGTGAATCCTAACTGGGGTGCGTTCTTCAGAAGCCAGGGGACTCACAAGGAGACATTGAAAACCCAATGCTGACACAGATGGGATCTCCATGGGTTGGAAATGACTCTATGCCAACTGTTTTGGAGTTTTGTTGGTGTTTTTCTGTTGTGCACTTTATTTATCTTCCCTCTCATTGCATCTTTCCTGGTTGTGCCCTTCAGGATAGCAATCTAAAATAATTATCTCGTTTCCTATAAAACATACCAAAACTCATTTTTGAACTTTTGCAACACATCTGGAAATACCTTAAACTCCCCTGGGCTGGCAACACTTTCCAAAGTTTAGAACAGTTCATTGTTCTGATCAGCCACCCTGGCTTCACGTGAAAGTGAAGCATAACTCTTCTTGGGCCCCAGACCAAGAAACCTACTTTAGCTCATCCAAGGGTGGGCCCAGGATAGTGTCTGCTTCGGAAGCTCTCTTGGTAGTTTAATGTGTAGCAAGGGTTGGAAAACTCTTGGCGTCTAGCTCCGGACAATAGTGCTTTCTTTCTCTGGGATCCCATAACCCCTTGAGCAAGCACACTCGTTCAGACATGGCTACCTTCTAAAGGCAATTATAAAGGGGAGCCACAACGACTTGCACCTCACAACAATGCAAAGGAGCGCTAGCAAAATCGTAGTCTGCAGGTTGAAGCTGAAGGACAAATGAAAGACCAAGGATGCTTACTCTCAAACTGTGTTTGACAGAGGTCAAGGCCTTCAGTGGTTTCTTTACAATGGTTCCTATGAGATTTTCCTCGACTGCCTTTTCCCTCTTCCAAGCTGCAGTGAGAGCAAACTTGGTCTTCACTAATGCCTATCCCAAGGTTACGGCCCTGGGTCATCCGGCGGAGGTGGCAGTGTTTGAACATGTGCACAGAATAGGAAATGTCCCACCGCACACCTGGGCCCACGGCATCGTCAGAGTCCAGAGGGACTTCCCAGGGTGGGGACGAAGAAATCGAAAATGCAAGCACCTTTGAGTCAGTACCCCAGGTTCTGCACCCCAGTGTTCAATCTTATCTTTTGGGTGCCTTGTGCTGAAATTTTACATTTCCTTCTTTCCTTTTATCCCTTTAGTGAAAATCCCATTATCTCTAGCAGCTGTGCTGCGTCGAGAAAAGACATGGATTTTGTGTAACAACCAAAGGCTCTGACACTTGTTTTTGCAGGTAGCCTCAGGCAAGACCGTGTGCTCTCACTTCCTTCATTTATAATATAAAGGCAATGTCTTGTGGAAAGAGGGACAAGAAACCTCCGATTGAAAAGATGAAATCTCTACGGAACAAAAGGAACATTATAATTATATAATTTTAGAACACACCCCCTCCTCCCCTCCTGCAACAACAAAAAAAAGCAAATTCATCAGTCAGGAGTCAATTCCAACTCATCTCCTGGTGGCACCTTCATTAAAGTATATGACTGCTAACTGAAAGGTTTGGAGACAGAGACAGAGAGAGAGAGAGAGAGAGAGAGAGAGAGAGAGAGAGAGAGAGAGAGAGAGAGAGAGAGAGAGAGAAGAGACAGGTGTCAGTCTCCTTCCATAAAGATTTCCATCCTTGGAAGACCTATGGCACAGCTCTACTCTGCCACATGTGCTCAGTATGAGTATGTTTTTTCAAACCCAGCCTGCACAAATACACACGCACACACAAATAGTACATACGTGCCACTTAAATATTGTTTTAAATGTATCATTTTAGCTCAATTCATAAAGATAGAGAAAACCAGGAAGATGGTAGAAACTGCTTCTGTAAGCCTTGAAATTGATTTCCGAAGCCTCAGAGCTCACTACAAAATAACTTCACAGTTTAATTAGGATGGCTCCAGTCCAGCATCTATATTTAGGAAAAGCTGGAAATTACAGTGTAGAAATGTGACTCATCCAGCAAGAGGCTACACTGGGGGTGGGGGTGGGGTGAATACATGGACAAAACATGATAGCTCTCTTCAGCTAATCATAAAAATTCTCAACTTTCTTTCGTTGGCCATAAACTGAAAAATCTCTAGGGATTTTATCTGTTCAATTGAGGAATTTGTTTTACAAAAATTCTCTGGGTAAAAACTTTTAAATCTGCCTTCCCACATATTATCCAAATTCTTCTTAATACCTATAAGTTGCACTTAAGTGCAGATACATTTGGCATTTAGCAGATACCATATCAAAATCTCATTAAAATTCTGGATGTATGTAAACATATTTTTTACGATTAATATTTTGGCTCCCTGTTTTTTAAAGCAGTTGGCACAGTGCTCATGGCACAATATCATTAATTTCTTAAATATTCCTGTTTCCTTCTCATCATTGGTGTATCATCAAATAAATAAATTTAAACCCAAAATGTCACAGAAAGAGCCATATGATTGATTTTTTTTAATCTTCAGCAAATGTATGTTGTACAAGCTCTATTGGCTTAATATACAGTACATTATTAGAGAAGCATGTGATTATTTATGAACACAATTATAGTTTTTGGATGTCAAACAGGGGTGTTTTTCTTCTTCCTCTTCCCTCCCCCACTTTTATTTGCAGTGACCTGGGTCTGGGTTTAAATATGCTTGTCAGTAATTTCCCTAAAAGCAGTTCAAATGCTCTAAATAATATGCTCAAAATTGTTAAGAAAATACATTGCTGAGGGAGGCTGACCTCATCAGCGAAGATGCTCTAATGCACAATGGTTATAAAAGCCAGCCAGACTCAGAGAGAAATTATAATTGCTAGAGTAAAGTCTGAGATTCATTCAAATTAAAGTTACTTGCTTTGGCTGAAGGTTTAATTTTAAATTACGAGGAAGGAAATACTCCAGGTAAAACAGTCCTTATCCAATTTTAACTCACAAATACATCGCAGATATCCAACTTAGAGCCCACAGATGGCACTAGTCACATTTACTCAGCTACTTTCTTTTAGCCCCCACGCCCTCTCCATCCTTCTTATGTGAGACCCTTCTTTTAATAATTCACATTTTAAAATGGCCTGAAATCCACTAAATTCCAACGTTGTGGAGTCAGCCTAGTTGAGTTCCTTTGCCCATGTTTGTTCATCGTCACATCAGGTAGTGTAGTGGTTACGCTTTGGGCAGTTCACAGCCACCAGGTGCTCTATGAGAGGAGATGAGACATTCTCCTGTAAAGAGTTACAGTCTCGTGAAAGCCATGGGGGCAATTCTAGCCTGTCCTATATAAGTTGGTGTAGACTCAATGGCAATGAGATTGGTTTGGGTTTGGGTTTAGGGATGTATAACAAGCATTTTAGGGATTCCTGTTCACTTTCTACAGATGGATAAACCGAGGTTAAACATGATTCAGTAAGTGGCCAATGGAGTCAACATAGAACCCACTTCCAAATCGGCATTGTTATTCTCCCTGCTGTGCCTGTCACTGATCTAAGTCTCTGATGAAGCCATTTTGGACAGATGTAGTTGACTGATCCAAAAGCTGCCTGTTCTTTGGATAAAAATATTAGCCTTTCCTGGTTCCCAGAAACCAACTTAACAGCTAAAGGGGAAATGAAGAGAGTTACTCGCTAGTTTTTAAGCACACTGCAATAACGCCCCATACCTGTTAGGACAGATACTCTGTGGGCCTATTGGTCTGTCTGGACAAATCCACTCTAACAAGCTTTTGTCTCCAGGACCCCAAAGCAGGTCTGGTACTACCACTGGACTTACTGTAGGACATCATACAATTGGTGCTTCAGGGATAAACGATTAGATTCTCTCCCAACCTCTTGTGCTTCAGCAATGAAAGAAGAATCAGAAAACACAGATGGATACAACCATATATTTATTCCTTTCTAATACACAATTCTACGTGTATTCCTCAGGTGTCTGCGTGACCATCTTGGAAAGCAGTTCTTTCGGAGTATAGTGCCCTTCTTCCTGCTCACCATTTTGAACTCGCTTTTGGACCTTCAATCTAGAGAAAGATCTAGAAGTAATAAGGAATGGTTAAGGTATTTCCTTTAAGGCATCTATCTCAGGCAAGGCTTCACCTACAGACCATGACATCACTTCCCCATACAGTTTAGCTAATCTCAGGGAGAGGGGACAATGTTTTTTTTAACTGATAATAGAAAAATTGCTTCAGATGGTAGGGGTGGTATTGTTGACTGAAGTGATTCAATAGACTCTTGGGGTTCAGTGTTCCTATTTTCCCAATTATCTGACCATACATCCTCATCCCAAGTTTCAGAGTCTCATTTATGCCTTCAGTTTACCATCAGACCCTATTTTAAATTGGAAATTCAGTTGGTTTTGTAATTCAGCATTCTTCTAATAAGAGTCTGGGCTTGGTTTACAGCAAATCAGCTTTGTGGCTTTAAGAATCAAGACTTGCCTTCTTGACACATGTGGAAATGTTGAGGCTGTTCTATGGCACGTGACCTATGTCTCCCAAGACCTGCGCTCATTTCTTTCCTTTACCACTTTTTCTATTTTAAGTAGTACAAACCAGTCAGCTTCCCTATACTTCTCATCCTGCTGAAATTATTGAAAAATGTCAACACATGATTTCACAAATCCTTACATCTCACCTATACATCATCTACTAGGGGTGATATTTGGGGTATGAACATTGCTAGCACATGCCGTGGGTTAATAGCACCCTCTATACCCACAGTGGTAGACTTATTCATACAAACAGAAGCAGAATCAGTGGAGGGAATTTTATAAGTACCATGAAGACTCATCTGACTTGAGAACAAATTCAGAAAACTCATCTTTTTTTTTTCTCTAAAGCCACTCTAGGTACCAAGTGTGTTTGAATGGTTCTCTATAGAAACAAAACCAGTGGGGGGTTCATACAGCTATAGTAGTTCAAAGTGTGTTTGTTTTTTTTTTTTTGCCAGATGTTAAGCCTAAGGCTTTCCCCAACTCTCCTAACTTCTGGGGCCGGTGGACAAAGAAGCAGGGAGATGAAGTAGAAGATCAGGCCTGGTGGATGCAAAGGCAGACAGGCTCTGATGGCAGCATAGCAGGTCACGGGCTTAGTCCCAGGAATTGGATAGCCATGAGCGAGATGCAGAATCGAGACCAACAGGAAGCAAAGACATTTTCCACAGCACCTACATGTATAGGAGTAAGGAATTTCCTCCAATTGAACACCATCCTAATCTTCTTTCAACTTGTTGGCTGCTCACAGCAAATACCACCATGCAGTTGAGCACACTGTGCAAGGTTATGTCGTGGGGGTTTAGTAGGCCGGAACATCCAGACCAACAGGAATCTTGGCTGAGCCAAATTGACAGAGAACCTAACTATCATTGTTACTATTAAAAAAATAAATAAGTCCATCAGTGGATAAATAGATAAACAACAATGATGCATTCATACAATAGAATACGATGCAAAGTTAAAGAATAAAAAAGAATTTGAAAAGCACCTCATAACCTAGAGGAAACTGAAGGACATTTTTCTGAATGATGAATAAATTCATCACACTTTTCTATCAACTCACCTACTGTCATAAGCATCCTGCATGTCTTATTTCTTACTTGAATCCAAATAGAAAAGCCTCCGCTTCAAACCAAGAAGCCTTCTCATAGTTTTCAATCAATTCATTGGGAAGAGAGTCGATGATTTCTTAAGAAAGAATGCACACAAGTTGGTCACTTGTTTGACCAAAAATATTGGCAATCTTTGTTACTACCACCATGCTCTGTGTCAAAATGCATCAATTGGGATGGGTGGGGGAGGGGATTGCCAGTGGACAAGATGAGTGACTGGCTTGCATGTGTAGGCATGTATTTTGCATGTATAGGCATGTGTGGGGACTTGAAGATCCTGAGAAAAGGTAAATAATTCATGGTCAAGAAGCATCACAATCAATTGCTATGTTAAGGTTGATCCAAGCAAAGAAAGGTTTGGCCTAACAGTGCTACCAGGTAGTTTTAAGTAGTTTTCCCCTGAAAGTTGGAAAGGAATTTATTTGGGGAAAAAAAATTCCTTTGAGGTTTTTTTTGCTAAATGCTGAGGTTATCAGCCTTTATACATTTGTATGCTAAATGACACACCAAAAACCAAACTCGCTGCCATTGAGTTAATTTTGATTCCTAGCAACTTTACAAAACAAAAGATAACTGCCACTGGGAGTTTCCAAGCCTGTAGGTCTATTTGGGAGTAGAAAGCTTTGTCTTTCTCCCCAAGTGGTAGGTGGTTTTGAACTGCTAACCTTGAAGTGAGCAGTCCAAAGCATACCCACTATGCCAACAGAGCTCCTCACTTGAAAGCTTCAATCTATAATGTTCAGAATATGAGAATCTTCCGGACAAAAACAAAAACAAACCCTTGTTTTCTTCCACACATTAAAGGTAGAAAGTGGAAAAGAAAGTAGGAAAGGAGGGGAGGTGACACAACTTTAAAACAGATAGACACCTGGAATGCAAACACTGTGGATATATTACACGGATTCTGATTCAAACAAGCCAACTGCTCTCCTAGCCCCCCTCCTGTACCGCTCAAACCAATACTGGCAAATATCCGTGACTACAGATGCATGTCCATCTAGATAGAGGAAAACATTGTGTGTCTGCTCTTTAATATAATAAAGAAAAGCTTCTAGACTATAATCACTTGTAGTTTTATTATTATTTATTTGTTTGGGGTGTTTCTTTTAGCCCTACAAATTGAGCTAGATAGTAATAACGTCACCCACTGCCATTGAGTCTTTTCTGACACCCAGTAATCCTGTAGGGCATGGTGGAACCACCCCGGTGGGCTTCGGGGATTGTAATTCTTTCTTCTTCGGAGACTCTGGCTGTTTCAAAGAACTAATGTTGTGATTAGCACCATGTTACCACTACACTGCCAGAATCTCCGGAGATATTAACAGAGGAGCAATAAACATTATTGACAGAAAAGTGTCAACCAAATATGCTACTAACTTACTTCCTGAAAATAACCACAAGATTTATATAATTAAAACAAAACAAATAAAAAACTCACTGCCACTGAGTCATTCTGATTCATATCCATTCTAGTAGTAATTATTCTTTTATACAATTACTACCTGGAAAAAACTGAACAGGTAATCAATGAATCACAGTAAGGAGAGCGACCATTCTATACTGATTAAGTCTCACAAGAACTGGGTGATATTTGACAAGCTATCTTCTCTGAGCCCCATTTTCTGTCTCTGTTAAATGGCGGTAATAAGAATACCGACCTCACAGGGTCGTTGGAGAGCTGAGTGAGACAATACGCTGAACATACGCACTTAAAAAAAGTGCGTCCAAGGACCCAGGGCAGAGTTTGGAAGGATGAAACAGAAACAGTACAAAGCATCTCTTTTGACTTCTCTACCGGGACTGTTCTTGGGATGTTACTTCTCAAAGCCATCCTTCCTCTGCTCTTAACTCCTCAGTACTCAACCTGAAAAACAAACAAACAAACAAACAAAGTCCCCAAACCTTGAGCTAAGTCAACCCAATGACAGCCAAAACCTCAGTTCTATTTCCTATAAATGCCCATCATTCCCAGGAGCTGAAATCCCAATCCATCGATTGACCCTCCCAGAAAAAGAAACATAAGTTAGCCAATCACGATTCAATTGATGAGTTAAAAAATGGCTCCTTAACCCCAAATAAGGAAAGAAAATGCTGGTTAGTCAACCCCCAAAGTTCCCAATGTGTCTTCCTTGTTCTTGTGTGTCTTCTTCTACTACCCTGGGAAACTCCTGCCTGGCTTTTAGAACAGATACGCCCAAGATGATAAATGCAAAATCAGCTCATGAGCTCATAGAGACATTTACTACTGGGAAGATTTTCTTTGTCATGGTACCCTTCCACGCCCATGGTCACCCTTTGCCCTGGCAGGCCAGGGCCAGAATCTCAGCCTGAGATGTCCGCAGAGAGCAAGAGGAGCCACACGGCACACAGCCACAAAGAAGAAAACAGGTTTGGCCCAAGGCATTGGCCGCCTGCAGCCTGGAGGGGCCCCCTCCTCTCCTAGGTAAGCAAAGGGGGGTTCCCGCCTGGAGGGAATCAGCTATCTACAAGCTCCGGGAATCTGTATGGAAATGCACCGATAATGCACCCGCCATTCTTTTCCAAAGTCGTATTTTTGTTTTTACACTTCATTCAGCAATAGAAATATCTGAAGCAATGTGACCTCCGCTGACCACTAGGTCGCCATAACGGTTCCTGGTAATAAAACACTACCCATTAATCACCTTGACAGGAGCAATTACAAAGCAGACATTCTGCAAAAGAATGTCCCATGCTACGTCTGAACTAATGAGGGGATGGATAATTGGAAGCATTTTTGGGAAAACAAATATTATATCCCCCATTCTCTTTCATTATAAATATAAGCAGGATTTCATGTCCTTTATTCATTAAATAAATATTTATAATGTCTGCCACGATCGGAGAAAACACCCAAAGAATGGGCATGCAGGAAGAAGAAGAGAGAAGGTGAGCAAGAGTAAGAGACACATTCAAGACCTGGCCTCCACGTCCAATTGGCTTGGGAAAACTACAATCATTAAGTAAAACTACAAACGTCAATGGCAACAAAAGCCTAAACATGATAAGCAAGTGTTCAGTGAATGATTGACACCCCCGGTGGTCTAGGAACTTGGTGAAAGAAGACCCCACTGACATGTCAGAAAGGAGCTTCCACATGGCAACCTTGAAACACGTGAGTCACAGTGAGGAGAGGCTATCGCACGTGGAAAAGATGAGGCTCGGTATGAGAGCTTTCTGGCTGTAGAAACAAAATTAAAGCAAAAAAGATGGCAGAAAATCGCATGCATTAGGTAGAATGAGACCATCCTATGAATGAACTAAGTCCTCAGAAATGTCAAAGACTAAGCTCTATCGTTTCCTAACAACAGAGGCTGACTTTGAAGAGGGTGAATACAATGGAGGGTTCAGAGAGAGGCAGATTACTGGGAGGTAGCATGTTTCTTATGTTGGGGTAGACACCCACAGTTTGGGAGGTGCAGAAAGCAGGGTCTGCCTCACGGTCTCGGGGTCTCAGTTGCAAGAGTTATCACATACATTGTTGTGACTCTGTTTCCACGACGCCTGGTTCCAAGTCATTCTCATCAGTTTTGATACTCTCTGGGAACAGCGTCTGTCTCCAGGTTGGATTAGAAGTCTGAACTCTGGGTCCACATCTATGACCAAGTGGTAGTGCCGGTGGCACTTATTGGTATGATGAATTTTGGAGAAAAGGAAATGGTTGTAATCTTAGTGATTACCAAGCAGCAGGAATTGTAAATACCTTCCCCATGCCAGACATAAGGGCTGATTAGAGTCGCCATTCTCCCTGCCCTGTGGAATCTGGAACCTAGTGGTGCAGTGTGACTATGAAACGGAGGCGTCAGCCTGCAGGAAACGTGAAGTAATGAAGATGTGCGGAAGGTCGGAGTGAAGTGGAAATAGTATGAGTCAGAGTTGAGTCAGTAGCAATGACTGTGCATGCTGTTGTTGTTAAGGACCATTCTTAGTGAACTATAGTGTGCTTCGAAGACTACACTGAGGGTCAGAGATGTACATGACGGACGTGCCAGCAAACTCTGGAGCACAGTGGAAAGCGATGCCACCAGGGTTTGCTCCTTCGAAATTCTCATGCCATAGATCTGAGGTGGTAGTTGGTAGATGCCATTGAATCTTTCCTGGTGCATGGCGACCTCAAGCACAATGGGATAAAATACTGCCTGGTGTGATGCTCTCCCTAAAAGATATGGCTGTGAGCATCCTGGGGTTTGCATTGGCTTATTTGTGTTTCCCTGACTGATGTTTTTTCAAATGGATTGTCATGCCTTTCTTCTTAAGTCATCTTGATGAAGACATTGTGCCGAGAATGTTGACAAGGGCTGTGTAAATGTACTTACATACATATCTATAGAGCATGTTTCTTAAAATGAAAAAATCCCTCCAAATTCCTTATGTCTTAAAACCTAAATAGTGGTCTCAGTGGCTTTAAAAAACAAAGAGTAAAATGAATGAATGAATAAATAAATAAATAAATAAATAAATAAATAAATAAATAAAAAGAGGAGGGAAAGTAATATTGAAATACACTTGGAGCCTAGGATAACAAACAAGTTCACCCCAAACAAGCAAATGAAAATGCGTCGCGCCTCATAGCAATGAATAGGCCTTCCCCGGCAGATGATGCTAGCCGTGCCCGAGGTGTATTGGCCAAGAATTAAATCCAAGATGATCCTCCAGAAAGAGAGACTTTCTTCTCCCATGGAGCCACCAGTGACCCAGATCTGGGATCACATAGAAATCGTTTGTGGTAAACCCCCCATGATGCTCAGGTCGGCTACCAAGACACTAGACTAGGAACCCTGCCTATGGGCTATATGGAGACCGCAGAGAGAGGAAGAATACACATTTTAAAATAAATTTGCCAGTTTAGGCCTCTGTTCAGATTTGGAATGTAGTAAAAAAGAAGAAGTCAAAGTAATCTTCTCAATTCAGGGCTCAGGGAAAAGCAGGTCCTGCACCATTGGACTTGGTCATGGGGATCTAAGGAGCAAGTAAGAGAATATTGCTGCAAAATCATAGGGACCTTGATTAGACAAAAATATCAAAATGTGATGTGATTGCATCTCAACGTAGCCTCTGTCCTCTACACTGCTGAAGAGGGTGTTGCAAGCTCTTCAACCCTCCACTGTGTGATTCTGTGTTCTTCAGTGTACATCCACGAATTACTCAAATCATAACTCTTTCAGATATTCTCTGAGTTCAAGGAGCAAAAAAAGAAGTCTGTACGGGCAATGATCTGGGCTTACAGCAGATTGGGAAGTCTGCCAACAAAAATGTCCACAGGATGGTCTTTATGACTGGGGCACAGTAAATTATTCCTCGTCTCCCGTCATATGACTTGCGCATTTGGCAAGTGGGGTGTAAGGCATCCTACCGTGAGGACAGGTCAGTTTTTCCATCCCTCTAAGTAGTAAATGATCCATCTCAGAAACAGGGGATCTCACAAACATCAAGAAAGAATATCCAGGGCAGAGTAAGTCCTTCGGACCTTTGAAATTCCTGCACTTAACCTGTCACTCCAGGTGACAGAGGGCTGGGAACCATCGATGTGACAGAGAATCAGCAACAACAGAGGCAGTAATGACAGAGGCAACAGCCAAGAGCAGGAGACTGAGCAGAGCTATGGACTCCCTGGCCCACAGAGTGACTAAAACGGACTGCCTTTGGGCAAGAGGGCTACTGGCAGAGTGGGGCGCCTGCAGGCACCTAATTCTGAACAGCTAGGTTCGCCCACACATGGGGCTAGGCTGACCACCTTTGAATTGAGGCTCATAGTGAAGTTGTGTGCTCTCTGGGCAGTTGTCAGCATCACTAAAAGAACTTTGTAAGGCTTGCCAGAGCAGGGTAGACGATAAGGGAGCACATGGCTGAGAGGCTAAGGACCAGAGAAAGGCCTGCCTGCAGGCATCGCAGAAGAGAGGTGCTCCAGATGAGAACCCCAGAGTGTTTCTGACTTCGAATTGTAACCAGTTAACTTCCCTAATAAATGACACCACGGCCACTAGCCTTTTGTATGAGTGTTGTTGGACCATTGCAATGAAGTATTGTGTCCAGCAGAGAAGTGGGGGCACCTTGGGTGGAAATGCTTGTGTCCAGATTGCTCAAAGAGGAAGAAGGTGGAGGCAGGGTGGACATTGACTTCACAGGGATTGGCCAATAGCTGAGACTGATGGTGGAGATTCTGCCCCATGCCATCTTTACCTGCTCTTCTTTGAAGAAGGAATAGGTGTACTTTTACGAGGAGATGGGGGTGGGGTAGGGGGGCCTTCCTTAGGGCAACTTTCCTGGCCTATGGTCACTAGGGAAGTTTTCAGTTTTCTCCCAACTTCTTCCTAAGAATCCTCCATGCTTGCCCTTGGTCCTTTGAGAAGATCTCTTAATCATCCTTTAGAAACGCCCCAGTAGTGACCATAAGACGACCACTCTGTCTTGACTTCAACTGTCCACGGAGATCTCCTTAGCAAACTCTATTTGTATTAGACTTCTTGTGGGAAAGCACAGTACTAAGACGCATGCCTTTATATTACTGAGAGAATGTGTCCGCAGCCCCTGACTGAGAGCAGAGACATGTCCAAATATATATATGTGATTTTACATTTGAATCTCAGTAGAATATATGAATGGAGAATGTCAGTAGCACCAGGGAATACAATCCTTCTAGAAGCTATATTTTACATGTAGGTAGTATTATATGAAAAGAATATACTCAAAATGATATTAGAGTCTTATGGCTGGAGTGAAATCTAACAGTCAATGACGCAACCTAGATTCAGATTTAACTAAGCATACTAGGTACAATCATGAACATTATATTATTTAACCTTCACCATTACCTGGTCATGGAACTGAGCCTCGGCACTCTAGATTATGCCAATTATCCAAAGTAACAGACCCAGAAGGATGGGAAAGCCGACTTTTGAGATCTGAAGGCCAGGCTTTTGCCCATGGGGTCAAGTTGTCTCCCTTGAGTATAAAGCAAAGTGACACAAAACACTTGTCTATGCAACCAGCAAATTGAACAAACTTTGTTATTGCTATCTTAAAGCACAAATAACTATCTTTTTCACGCCAATAGAGAGAGCAAGTCCGATTCTTGTTTATTTCACACATAAGTAATTCCAGGCAAAATCAAAGGTACAAAGACAACAGTCGTGACACATCAGAGCCAGAGGAAAGAGTTTGAACATACATGGATGGCGTTGCTACATAGTCTCTGTGCGGGATTGGTTCAAGGTTACTTATTTTGAGACTCACAGGGAGCATACAGTTTCTTTTCTTCCCACTATTTGAATAATTCCACAGTGACACCTGCTGGTCAAAAGAAGCGCCGGGCCTTCGACTCTACCCTTCACTGCCCCCAGCTCCGCTGGGCTATGGAAAGAGGTGTGGAAAATCTATGGCAATCGGGCCAGAAAGATCCTCCCGCTGTCCTTCCAGAATGTGCTTGCCCTTGTACCACGGAGATCTGATCTCTGCCGGGGGATGATGAATTTACAGGCCCTGGCTTCCAGTCCAAGGCTGGGCTAGAGTTCCAGCGAAGCTTTCAGAGCAGCAAAGTCTGGAAGAGGCGGTCGGATAAAGAGAGTGGGGGTTGGGGGCGTGGGCAATCCTAATGCTTTTCTACTTTGTTTCTTTCTGTCCCCTCTCCATTTTCTGTCTTTGCTGATACAGTTATTAGTTGTCTCTGCAACATCATTCTCCACATCACTGTTGGTTTCCTGGCGTCTCTCTGTGATCTTGTGCTTAATAATAAAGCTCAATTAGGGAAGAAGAAAAAAGTCTGGTGGCATAACTGAAAAGAAGACTTCCGCAGAAAGTGCCAAAATGTTTTAGAAATCAACGGCAGATAACAGAGTCGTTGCCTGTTTCACTAGGCAGGAGAGTAATTTATGTAATGTATTTTTAACTGTGAGATGTGATCGGGAAACCACTTAAATATAATGTGAATTGAAGATTTGTCAGTTAGGCAGTTCATGCAGTGGCAGATGTAGAAAAAAATTAAATCATGGGATTATCAATAGAAGATTGAGTTCTGACTTCTTCTGTCGCTAGGAATTTTCTACTTTCTGGAAATACTTTGTGTTCTGTGAAAGGCTATGAAGGGACACACTGACTTCCACAAGATATTTTATAACTTAGTAAGCCTTCTTCATTTTTGTTTTTCTCCTTCAATACTTTATTTCAGCCTCTTGGGGAGATGAGCTGACAGTAACTCACTGCTCCTTGTAACCCCTGCATTTGAGGATGATGTATTTACCCAAAAAGGACCTGTACCTTGGCGCGGGCCTTATTTTCGGTGAAGGGTTCTTTGGAGTGCAGTGAATTTACTGCTCAGCAAGTTTTGATAATAATCCACCAAAGGATGCCGCAAGATCAAATAGTCCTGACCTTCCTTTAGAATATGTGCTGTAAGTATTGAGGCTGCAGCAGGAAGACACCGCATCCATAAGCCATGGAGACTTTAGACGGAAGCTCTTACTTTTCCCGCAAAGTTACCAAAGGTTATGAACTGGCTCCCATCCCCGCACCCAGTTACCTCACATTCACCCTAATTCCAGTCTCCTGCTCTCCTTCCAATGCTCTCCAAGGGCCTTCAGAGAGTTCCTGCGTTTTCCATGGAAAGCTTTCTTTATAGATGACATGAGCCCTCTAGTGGCAGTTCAAAAAGTTACAGCCTCTACTTGGCGAGTACGCTGGCACCGCAGAACTAATTATCACCATCGATCCAGGTAAATCATATTCCCTATTACTGCTTCTTCCCTAGTGTTATCTTCCCTAGTATCCTCTGGCGTTCTTCTTCTGTTTAATATAACTGGGGGTACTGTGGAAGAAGCTCTCAGCACCTCATTGCAAGGCCAGCGGTTCAAACACCAGAAGCTCCATGGAAGACGGATGAGACTGTCTGCCCTGTGAAGATATACAGACTCAGAAACCCTCCCGGGTCTATGTGAGTCGGAATGGACTGGATGACACGCATCCGCTTTGTTTGTTCACGCAACCCATTCCCCACGGGTTCAGAGACTCAAGGTGGGCATTTGCCCAACGAGTGTGTGTCTGGTGTGCTGCTGCATTCACTTGCTGATGGTAATAAAAGGCACTTCTTTCTGAGCCGAGAGATACCATACATAAGGTTCTTCGGGGCAGAAGACTGGTTTCACCGTTTGGCCTGGTCCTGGCGCTACATTACATCTGAGTCTCACGGAGTCAATGTTGACCCAACGAATCAGAACCTCTGCCATGTCAGTCATGTCTCCAACCTAGATTTTAATTTTTCTACTACTCCAACAAAACTGAAAATGGACATTTAAAATTTATAAACGCATACTGGGAAGTGCTGTCCATAAAAATACCCTCACAAGGGGTAGGAGAGAAGAATTCGGAACTTGATGCTGTCTCCAAGATGCACTTCGGCAGCTGCAAATTGCTCTCCTTCGATTTCAAGCATTTGAATCACTAGGAAAACCAAGTGTCTTTGAAACAGCTGTGGGATCCTCTTTGGAATCCGACATGCTCTGCAGAGGGCATGTAATTCATACCAATCATTGATGCTTAAAGGAGTCCCAGGCAGTGGGGCGGGGGGCACTGGCTAACCCGGGGGTACCCTCAGCTGCTAACCAAAAGAGCACCAGTTCGAATTCCCAGTCTTTCAGGAGAAAGCTGTGAGTCTGCTTTTGTAAAGATTTGAAGAAGGGTTTCTCTGTTTCACGGTTTCTCTGGTAGTCGGAATCAACGCCCTAGCAGCATTGGGTAGGTGTGGGTTCAACCCTGGCGGGGTGGTAGTTTGAAAGCCAGGAGCCCCATCATCATAAACCCCCTAGGGACAGCTTCTGTAAAGACTATTGTTTGGTGTTAGGGGCCGGGGCTGGGACAGGTCCCACCCATACATAGCAACCTTATGCGCAACAGAATGAAACACTGCCCCGCCTACCTGACAGCTGCTGCCAGGCTGAAGCTCATGGTTGCAGCCACGGTGCCAGTCCCTCTCGTTGAAGGCCTTCCTCTTCTATGCTCCCCTCCCTCCAAGTTAGCAAGCATGGTGTCCTCCTCCAGGGGCTGTAAAGACTGCAGCCCGGGAAATCTCGTGGAGCTCAGTTCTACTCTGGGAGACACAAGATCCCCACAAGTTGGCATCGACTGGCAGGCAACAAGTATCAGGTATCGAAGCCATGGGGTCTCTAGGCAGTGTAAGGGTTAAACCTCACGGCTTTGCGACCCGTGTGGTCACCATGAGTTAGGGTTGATGGCAACTGATGTGGGCGGTGCACCCCAAGAGAAACAAATACATAATCACAAAGCTGCGAGGCCACCGAAGCACTCATGGTTAAATGAAAGAGTAAAACAAACAGATTAAAATCAATTGTGAACTGATGTGTCAGCAACAATAAAAACAACAAGCACAATGACGATTAATGACTCGATTATATATGAGGTTTTCCTAATAACGAAAGGCTGTTTTTCACACGGATAAAAGATGGGACCTGGTTCAGACTACGCTGGTGAAGATGGCATCCCTTAGTCATCGTGGACTTCTCACATCCACCCCTGTCTCAAATTCATTCTCTCCTCACTCTTGTTGGCCATTGACTTGGTGGCGTAGCTGTCTTAGGCTCAAATCTCCTATCATCATTCCCATAGCCGAGACCCTTCCACTCTTCCCACAGAGAGTCTTTTCAACTGTCTTCCTAACCCTGTACCCGATTCGGTGCCCTAAGAAAGCTCGGTGACTCCCTGGTGCCCCTGTAACAGCTTCCAAAGAGTTTGCAGGATTGTGATTGCTCAGGATGTTGACAAACAGCAAGAGGTTGTATGCCTGGGAAAGGAAAACGCGCACTGTGAATGATCAAGGGAGGAAGAGGAGCCAGATAATGTTTGAAGAGCCTTCCTTGGCACCTGCAGCCCCGTCGTCTGGGTGGCCTTAGCATTGTGTGCGCACTGCCCACGTTGTGTAACACTGATCTCATTATGAGCTTTACACTCTGGGAGAATATGAGCCTCTTGGGAGGAGTAGCTATTTCTAATCATGTTTTTAGTCCACGACACCAGGCAATGAAACTAAAAATAACTGACAAACAAACAAAAAATAGCCCCACAGCTATCTTGAGCCAAACAAGTTAAACCAAAAGTCATGAACTGAGTTCCTATCTTTTCTGGGTTGAACTATAAGCTCTGAAAATGGTAAATTGCAGACATACAAAACAATGTTATTTATGGAGGCAGCGTTGCATAATTAGGTCGGTGGTGTAAAAATGAATACGATTTCATGAGTTTATAAGTGGTCATTCAAAACTATTGGTTACTATTTGAGTCAGTTTATTGTGCCAACCAGGCCCATAAGCACATGTGGGATTAATTGAAGGGGGGAGGGATAAATGTCCAGGTGAGCCTCGCCTTTGGAGTTCTGAGGTCTCCTGTTTTGTGATGGTCACAGCAGGGTGAAGCTGCCTTAGCAGTTCCCTGCTTCAGCTTACAAGACTGACTTCCTACAAGACATCCCCAAGGAGAAGCCACATGGACCTACCCCGATGCAGCCCTGGGTGCTGGAGCAGCTGTATGTAGACCCTTGCCAGCACTGAGATGTTTACACATTCACTGACTCAGCTTTCCTCTTGCAGTCGGCGTCGTTGTGTCTGTTTTGTGAGATGGAGGAGGACTTTGTGGACTGGTGTTGGACATATGGGGTAATGGATTAATGTTGGACTTGTGGGCTTGGGCAGCATTGGGTTGGGATGTTTTCATGGTGTGCACTTAACCATCATGTAAAACTCTCTCTTATAATGAGTTGCTGTGGATTTTTTTCTCCAAAGTACCCAGACTAATACATTATTTATCATGAGTACTGAATTTGAGTTGCCTCATGTGCATGTGTAAATTGGACGATGAATAAGGAAGAACACAGGAGAACTGACCCATTTGGGTTACAATGTCAGCAAAGAATACGGAATGGACACTGGACTGCCAGAAGAGACACACTTGTCTTGGAAGCGTTGTGGCAAGAATGCTCTAAAAAAGCAAGGATGTTAAGCTTTTGTCCCACTCACCTTGGACAGGGTATCAGGAGAGACAGGTTCCAGGAAAAGCAGAGAGCCAAGGAAACATAGAAAGGCCTTCAATCAGACAGGTTAACACCATGACCGCTATATTGGGCTGAGTCCTGACAGTCATCATGCGGCCCAGGCAAGACTGGGCAGTCCTTTGTTCTGTCATACATTGGATCCATATGAGTGGTACGTGATGTGAGGACACCACACCACCCGAGTGCGGTTCCTTTCAATGTAAAGGGCATTGAGTTCATGAAGGAGTCATGGGTATACAGTGTTTCAGCTAAATGCTTTGTTGCTCAGGGTAAAAGGTGGTAAAAATCCTCTGAGAGCTGATAGATGGAAGCAATGATGTGGAAGTCAACTATGCTTTGGAAACCCCATGGTACAGTCCTTCTCTGTCCTGGGGGGTCGCTATGAGAGTCAGACTCTGCCTCATGGCAAGAGGCTGGGTATTTGGCTGTAGTCCCTGGTTGCAGTTCCACTAGGTATTTCTTTCTGCTGAAATATCAGAACTGGAAATAGTATGCTTAATACCTTTAATTTAATCTTTTATGATGAAAGTTGAGTTAAGATCCAAGGCTTCTATTTCTGCTTCTATTTTTATCAGGCACAGATCAGGGATAAGACCAGAAAAGGCGCTGACACTGGACAGGGCCAACAGATACAAAATCCAGCAAGTAGAACAACCCTTAGTACTCGGTTTAGTACTTGGCTTTTGATCAAGGGCCTTTTGACTTCACACCGGGATCCACAAATAACATAGCCACGCCTACATCAGAAACTCACAGAAGCTTCTTCTGCCTCCCTAAACAAGCAGTAACCTGTCATTGGTGATCTCAAGAGATCACGTGGGCTTAGCCAGAAGCAAGTTCACTTGAGGCACAGGCTACAGCCCAACAGTCCCTATTCTGCTAGTGGATTGAGTCAGTCAGAATCTCACCAAACTGCTCACTGGCAACTCTCTGTGTCTCTTTCACTCCAGCGTCCACCGTTACTCTATCACTGCATGTCACTAGTGGGCACTGGAGGTCCATCTCAGGGGGTATCCCAATCACTCCGGCATGTGACAGAGCCCCCTCACAGCTTTGCTACCAACAGAAATGCTTTGAGACCTGCCCTGGTCTTTGCCTGCCTTAGCTCTGACGTCAATGTTCAGAGCGCTCATATTTTGAAGAACGGAACCCCTCTAACCATTCCAAATCATTTGATGTGATAGCTGTAGACTTCAGTCCACACGTTATTAGCTGCTATCAAGTCGATTCCAAACTCGATGACCCTGTGCACAGACGTAAGCTGCTCGGGAGGGTTTGGAAAGACTGACCTTTCCAAAGAAGATCGTCCGGACTTCTTCCCGGGCAGCTCTGGGCTCTAACCACCAGCCTCTAGGCAATGCTTCCTAATTCAAGTGAAAAACAAGCCTCTTTCTTTTTCCTTATTTTTCTTAATGAGCAACTTTATAATCCCAGACAGTTTAGGAATTACATTTCATTGAAAAAAAAATCCACCAACTTCACCTTCTTGTGCCTTTCATTTGTTTTTAAAACTGAATTGGGTTGGAACTAATGTTCTAAGAATTCTCTAGTACATATGAAAAAAAAATTAGAAACACCACAGGGTATCACAGAACTGGAAATGGAAACTACCTAAGCAGGCAATTAACATGGGAGGGAGGTCCCATCATCACAGAGAGGGCTCATCTGCGACTGGTGCTCACGCACAGGGCAGGCCACGTATTTCAACTAGATAGCACGGCGATAAGTTTATGCGCTGCATTCGAGAGGCCTTCTGTGTCTAATCCTAGCATTCAATCAAACTCATTGAAAAGAAAGCTCTGGACAGGAGACGTTTGGAATAACCATCGCACGTCACACACGCCAGGTCTTCTCCAGCATAAAGCCGGTCGACCACCTGTCTGCCTTGCACGGAATGCCCCTCTCGACAGAATGCACAGCTGAAAAGTCTTGAGATCAGAGGTGGAGAGGACAGAGCTGGAGGGAGAAGACTCAGTTCTTGTTCTACATCTTTTGTCAAAAGAGTTGTCGGATATCCGGGGAGTCGTTTAAGAATCAATGTTGTCCTCTGTCAAATGACGGGGAGAAGGAGCTGTGACAAGAACAGGGCCTGTTTCCAATTTGAAAAAAACGCCACTGAACACTCTGCTTGGTGTTGCTATGTATGGGACTTGGAGCAAGTTCAGTGGCTGCTCCAAACTCCCACTGACCGATGCGTGTTCTTTGCGTAGTTACACGAGGCTCTCCGATGACAAGGGCCCCATGCTTAGTTTAAGGCTCTGCAGTCCCTGTCTTGAAATTCTTGACACTTTTAGATCCTCTGTTTCCATTTCGCTCTGAGCCCTGAAAACATGAGCCGGCCTGGCTCTAGAAGCTCTCCGAAACTCCTTCGGCCTCCCTGGTGCGGCAACTTCCAGAACTCGGGCCTCTCTGGCTGGCATAGGGGGAGCGGCCGCGTGGCAGTGCAAAGATTACATACAACAGAACACCAAGGGTCAGCCTCACCTCGTGGGAATTGGGTGAGAATCAAATGTCATCATTGTTCAAAGAACGCAGTCTAGAATCTGGCGCTTGCTACGGACACCAAATAAAATTTAGCCACGGTTATTGTCATTTCAACTTCTTGCCAGCTTAAGAGTCTGATGCTGCAGGTCGTCAGTGTAGATGTCTGTGGCATAAAATTAGCATTTGCCAAGCATTTGTGCTATCCTGGCCTCTGGTGGTGCGTTGGCAGCGATGTCATCATTTTTGCCACTGCATTTACAATTTCCATAGCACGTTCACTGAATTTGGGTTTTTCTCTGAGGTGTTCCAATTATCAAGCCCTCTCTTCCATTGCTTTGTGTGCAGCTGATTACTATTATTATCCTTAATTCCCAAAGGATGGAACATGCACAATATGCCTCCGTCTATGGGTTGTTATGTGTGCATAAATACACCTGAGGTGAAACAGGTGAGGTACAATTTCCATCTTGGTATGGAATTAGAAATAGACTTCAGTCATATTTTATTCATGGAATAGCAGCCACAGAGTGGTAAAACCAAAGTGATTAACGAACACTGCTTGACTTTCATAACAGCAGTGTAGAAAAGACAGAATTTGGACTGAATTCATATTGGACAGTATGGGACTTTTCAGGACCTTGACCAGAGCTCTCTGGATGGCATGAATTGCGTGGCAAAGTAGTTCCGGAGTAAGGATCAGACAACTTTGATCCTAAAACTGCTTCTGCACTGTCTCAGTGTATGGCTATGGTGCATCTTTGCATCTCCCCAGGTCTCAGTTGTGTGTGTTTTAACTCTGTGAAGAGAGGCTAGCACTCGGCTTTTCTCATCTCCTTCCTTAGTCTTCTGGTTCCGATTCACAGCACCACGTGTGTCTGAGCAGAGCTGTGCTTTATAGGGTTTTCAGTGGCTGGTTTTTGCAAAGGAGAGTGCCAGGCATCTCTTCTCCATGAACTTAAACCTCCTGTCATCTTGTTAGTAGCTGAGCATGTTCACTCAGGGACTCCTTGTCCCCAGGGTGGGGGAAAGATTGGTGGGAATGGGTAGGTATTCAGATATCCTGTTTCTCTTCTTCCATTCCCCCATCTCTCTCTCTCTCTCTCTCTCTCTCTCTCTCTCTCTCTCTCTCTCTCTCTCTCTCTCGTTTCCGCATTCTCTTGAGCCTCAGTGATCCTGTATTAGTGGGTCCTAGTTCATCTGAAAAGAAAGCAGGATAAATGTGGCACCCACAGATAAAAACAGGAAACTCCTATGATGGTCACTCAGTTAGTATTCTTTCCTTTGAAACACCAGTGACGCCGCAGGACAAAGATGAGGCTTTCGGATTCTCTAAAGATTACAGCTTCACACCCCTATGTAAGGTCCATCGGTGTTGGACTCATCTTGCAAACAGTGCATGGGATTGCACATGAATGTCGCCAATGGAGAGCGTCAGGGTTAGAGGTAAGATCATGGAAAAGTAAATCCAGGGCCTGACTCGTTGAGATCTGTATGCAGCCATGCTATTACCAAGGGTGTGTTCATATCTGTGTGCATCTGAATACTCACAAACTCCAGAGCCAGAAAGTTAAAAATGTAAGCACAATAATGTAGATTATAGTTGATTCAAAGAGCTGATTATACACGTCTGCTGTCTAACTTTAATAACCACCAAACTAATAGATAACAAAGGTTAGCTAGATTTCTTTGTAACCCTCAATATGGATGGCAACTCAATGTGAAGAAAACAAAAATCTTCTCAACTGGACAGAGAGATAACATCATTTTCAATGGAGAAAAGATTGACATTTTTAAGGATTCACCTTGCTTTCAAGCATTACTCAATGTGCATGGAAGCAGCAGTAAAGAAACCAGGTGACCCAGGGCACTGGGTAAACCTGCCGGATAAGAGTTTTTTAAAGTGTCGAAGGGCCAGGATGTCACATTAAGGACAATGTTAGCAACCCAGTCCTTAAAGTGAGCTTGCCCTAAACCATGGCTTTTTCCATCGTCTCATAAGCATGTGGAAGTTGGCCATCGAATAGGGGTAATTGCTGCATTTGACTTATGCTGCTGACAAAGGACATTGAAAATCCCAAGCACCGCCTGAAGAAGAAACACATCTGTCTCGGGAGCCTGACAGCCTAAATGGGACGGTGCGATTTCATCTCACAGTCTTTGGAGAGACTGGTCCCTGGGAAAGGGAAATGCGGGGTCAAAGAGGCAGACCCTCCAGGAGACGCATTGACCCTGCAATGGACTGCAACAAAAGGCTCCCTCCTAACAGCCACTGTGAGAGTGGCGCGGGACCAGGCAGTGCTTCATTCTGCTTCCCAACGGGGTGCTGGAAGTGGGCGCTGACTCAACAGCACCTAGAAAACAACAATAGACATGTCTTGGCTGACTCAAACCCCACGGACAGACATGTAACCTTGTGTAAGGCACAGACAGCACACAGCCCTATAATCAAGGGGTTGAGGGGAACAGTCATTTGTGAGATAAGTCAGTGGGGTGTGCCTTCTGATAAGATGTACTTTAGACACATCCTCTCTGGTACGCCTTCCCTAAGTCCATGGCTGCGATCTATGAAAATATCAAAGGTTTTACAAAGAACTTGACCTGCAGGCTTCAGAAAGACAAGGGCAGGCTGAGCAGTCATAAGCTGAAGGAGACTGCAAGGGCAGGACACCTACGTACATGCAATGGGGAAACCCTAGCGTCCACCGATCTCATCCTCAAGCAGAGAAAGGATGGGCATGGCATTACCAGAAAGGCCAGTCGAATCTAAAGAAAGGCTCTATATTAGTGAGTGATATCGTCCCAAGGTTCATCCCTTGGTTTTCAAAGTTGTATTGTAAGCTCATGAGATGCTCATAAAGCATGGGGTGCGGGATGAGGGTGGGGGGTGGGGTGGAAGGACGGCTCTCTGTTCTATCTTGGCAACTTCTCTGTAATTATAAATTTATTCAACAATAAAAAGTTAAATTGTAAGCACTATGCTTGATCTGAGAGTGTCTCATGTTTCGTTCTATTGTGCCTAAGGTCACTCATAATGGGTTGGAGCTGGCTAGACAGCCCCTAACAACTCCAGAGGCATAGACAATTCTTCTGAGGATGAGTTTGAACCAGCCTTGGACACTGTGGGAGTGGTGGTCATGCAGAACTGGTGGATCTGAAGAAAGATGAAGAGATATACAAACAACCAGACACCAAGACCTAAAGTTAACATCATTGTTCTTTATCAAAGTATCTCCATGCCGTTCATACTTTTATGCCAGACTGTGACTGAGTGACTGGCAATCCATGTGAGAAGCACCTGACAGCCGTCCTGTTATACTTAGCCCACCCCCTCCACCCTTCTACCTTCCTGAAAGAGCGAGTGCTTCTGTGAAATCGTGGCATGTTCCAATTTTGTGTGTGTGCAACCGCTGCAAAGCCACCGCTCTTTTCTTTTTGCATTGTTCGCGCGAAGTATGCCGTTAGGAGCTCGGAATAATAAAGACTGCTGTCATAATTAAGCTCCGGGATGTATTTCAAAGACTCACAGACATTAGAGATGAAAAAGACCCAGCAGGTCATCCAAACCCGTCTCCCTGCCAGTGCAGGATGGCTGTGTGCAATTTGCCAGATCTGTTATCAGGCTATAAAAATTCTAAACTATTCAAAAAATTACCACATTGTATAAATTATGATAAAAAGTTTACCTTATTCCTAGGCAATTCTTGAGGGTAAGGGAAAAAAAAGAAAAAGAAAAAGTAAGTCATTGAATAGCTTTCTAAAAACAATTACTGTCCTATTTAGAATATATTTTCCAAGGTGAAAATGTGGTTATTTTCTACTCAATATGACAGCCAAGGCTTATTGTTATGCAAGCGTTGCTTCCCTGCATCTGATAATTTAAAAGTTACCACTGACCCCAGCTGTCCCTCAAATGATATTATCAATGCGGCTGGCAATAGTTCCAACTTCTTCTGGCTTATATTGAAGTGTGGGACTTGAACACATTTGTATAGGATTCTTCCTTTGGCTCAGATTTCCTAGGCCCAGTAAATGTGTGTGTGTGTGTGTGTGTGTGTTCTTTGAGAGTGAAGGCTATAACCAAACTATGGAAAGGCCTTCAGCAACTGAGAGGTGAGTAACTGTATCCTGCAGAGTTGGATGAGCCCCTTTCCAATCAGAAATGTGAAATGGCAGCGCTGTACCAACTGCTAAGAAACCTGGGTGGAAAATGGCAGCACCAGCTACATCAACACCACAGGGAATGTTTCCACAGACAGAAAATGGGTGAGGACAGATGAAAATCACTGAGATCTAAGAGTTGATTCATAGCCCGGAAATATATCTCTGGAATATGTGCTATTATGTGCAAAAGTGGAAATTTGGCAGAGTGAAGAACAGAGGCAAATAAAGTCCAGTGGAATATGAGGCCACTGTGTCCATCCAGAGAAGGAGCCCTGGTGCTATCGTGGTCATGCTCCAGACTGTGATGCGCATGTACATTGCCCTTCTTTAGAAGCACTGGATTGAGTCCACCATGTTTGTATGAAGTCATGATAGAAACCCACATTAAGAAGCATATCACAACAATCCCAAATCCTGTATCTGACATCCTTCATTAGTTTTCTTTTAAAGTGTTTTCCTGAAACATGTGTGCATGCAGGGCCCTACATGTAAATGGTTTGTATTCAAAAATGCCCTTTGTCAGTTGGATAAAACTTAGATTGTATTTTTCCAACGTCCCAGTGTTATACAAAATAATTGAGTGCCCCCTTAGTGCTACCACTGAAGCTCCTCCCCCGGGCTACACTCACCCCCAAAAGTTCTTCTGTCATCTCTCTTAAATGCCGAACTAGGAATCCCACCCTCCGCGTTGTTTTAATAAAGTGCTGAAGGTGAGTAACCTCAGGAGACATTTCTGTACTTAGATCTGAAGCATATAGATATGACCAAAGTCACTGCAGTTAATTAAAACTCATAGCAACCTTATGGAAGAGCGAGCACACCTGTACTTTTGTGCTTATAAACCTTTGGAAGAGAAGACACTTCCATCTTTCTGCAGGACAAGGCAGCTGGTGAGTTTGAATCTCTGGCCTTGCAGTTGGCGACCCAGCACTCCATCCACATCAACCCTGGAGGTCCTGGAGACAACAGTAACCCCCCAACCCAAACCCACTGCTCAGGAGCTTCTGCTGACTCAGAGTGACTCTGTGGAGGGACTCCAAGACCATACGCTTTCACAGATTCAGATGTTGTCAGTGTTAGGTGCTTGTTAGGTGTTGCTAGGCAGGGTTGAGTGAGTTCCAACCCATAATGAACCTATGCACACAAGACTTATGCACTACCCCAACCCTGCGCCATCCTCATCATTGACCTGTGCCTCAGCCCATTGTTTGCAGACACTGTGTCCATCCATCTCATGGAGGGTCCACCTCTTCTTCACTGCTCCTCTACCTACCTAACATGATGTCCTTGTTTTGGGACAAGCCTCTGCTGACAACATGACCAAAGTATGCAACATAACGTCCCCCATCCTTACTTCTAAGGAGCGCTCTGGCTGTATTTCTTCCAAGACAGATGTGTTTGTCCTTTAGCAGTCCCTGGTACTGTCAGCCTTCTTCTCTGGCACCACAATTTAAGTGACTCCTTTCTTCTCCGGTCTTCCTTATTCAAGCAGACTGCCTCATCCTTCCCGCTCCAAAGGCTGCTGGGTTTGAACCACCACCCTCGTGGTAAACAGTCTCAAGCTTTCCCAGCAACACCACCACAATTGCAGCTTTAAGAGGAGTTCAAGGTCTTGGGGGAGTCAATTGTTCCGATGGTGACTATTGATGCATCTTTATGACTTGTCCCTGTGTTTCTCTTTAATAGCATTTGATATTCCTCCAATTCAGATGCTGGGAGGGCAGAGGGAAGTAAGAAAAGAGAAAGAAAAAGGGAAGGAAGAGTGGAAGAGACTCCACTGCAGGCAACTCATCGTCTGCCTTGGGTTAGGCGTCCTGTTGGCATAGTGGGTGAAATGTCCAGATACAAATCTCTAACTATGAGAGCAGAGGCCTTGTTGTTCTTCTAGGGCAGTGGTTTTCAACCCGTGGGTCGCGACCCCTTTGGGGGGTTGAACGACTCTTTCACAGGGGTTGCCTCAGACCCAGCAGAAAACACATATTTCCAAGGATCTTCGGAACTGATACATGCCCCTCTGTCTGTCTCCAGGTGGGTCGCACACATGCAGACATGCCCACATACGAGTACCTGGTGTGGAGACTGTTACCCAGGCTACACCATGCTTCAAGACAAAATTTCACTTATTTGTAATTAGAAATAAATATTTCCCGATATACAATTACACAGTTTTTTTGTGATTAATCGCTATGCTTTAATTATGTTCAATTTGTAACAATGGAAATACATCCTCCATATCAGGTATTCATATTATGACTCATAACAGTAGCACAATGGCAGTTATGAAGCAGCAATGGGAATGATGTCATGGTTGGGGGTCACCACCACCAGAAGAACTGTGTGAAAGGGCCGTGGCATGAGGAAGGTGGAGAGCACAGCTCTACAGAGTCGCTATCCAGCAGAAAAAGGTGGCCTTCTGCTCCCATAAATATTTACAGGCTTGGAAACCCAAAGGAGCGGTTCTGCCCAGCAGGGTGGGCTAGGAGTCCTGTCTGATTCCATTGCAGTGGTTGGTTCATTGGCCATGAGTCATCAATCGTTGATAAGTCTGAGAGCAGCCTTCTTGAATTAAGGGGTTCCACCCTGGTTATATGACCAGCTGTAGACCTGCTTCCCAGAGAGTGTAAGTGAAGCCCACTTTGTGACACTACTCGTACATTTCATTACATAGTATTGCATAAAAGTGATCTAGGTAAATAACAAGATATTAATCCCATCATGTTCGGTGTACATGAAGAAATTAGAAATATCGGACTGCAGACACCAGCTACTCTACTGACCTTCACCTTGCATATAATTTCCACATCCTAGGAATTAAAGACATAACTTGCTTATCAGTGTATCTTAAGAGAGAATGACAAAGGGAGAATATTTGCTAAATTCTGCTGTGCTCCAACTCTTCTTAAAAAACAACTTTTCCTTTCCTAAATGACTATGAAGAGGGCACAACACATTTGCATTTACAGATAGTGACATGTTGCTCTGCCTCTCCTTTATCCCAGGCAATCAGGTCTCTGGCAATTTATGGCTAAAAATGGAGCATTAGAATCTTTTCAGATGTCACCCCTCATTTTTCACTCCCTGAATTCTCCAGAATCATCCATATAAGGAATGCTCCGGGACAAAACATGGCATTAGCTTGACCCATTCACCTCATCCTGTCATTAGTATGGCCAACTTGACATTGAGGACCTGCTGTGGAGGCACCATCAAGAAGGGGCCACAGTAAAAATGAGTGGAAGAATATCCCCCCACATTCTCCTGCCCCCCCAAAAAAACATAAAGGGGGAAGCAACTTGCCCTTGAAGTTAATTTCAGCTCATAATGACTCCATGTTTGACAGAGTTAAACTCTGCTCCACAGGATTTTATTTGGTTGATTTTTCAAAAAGAAAAAGTCCAAGCCTTTCTTCCAAGGAGTCTTGGGCTGCATTTGAACAGACAACCTTTAGGTGAGCAGATAAACCTTAGTTGTTTATACACGCTAGCAGAGTTATGCTCTAGGCCGCTATCTGAATGGTCAGCAGTTCAAAACTACCAGCAGCGCCATGGGCTTTCTACTCCCATAATCAGTCACAGCCTCTGAAAAGCAGAGTGGGTCACTGTGAGTCAGCATTAACTCTGTGGCAGTGAAATACAGAAACTGTGAACAGACCACCGAGTCACTATCCTCAAGGTCCACAGTACAAACCAAGCTGCCACTTAGAGAAAGATGAAGCTGCGTGTTCCCACAGGGACTTGCAGTCTCAGAAATCCCGTAGGACCACTATGAGGCAGAGACATCTCCGCGGCACTGAGCTTGGTTTGGGATTTGGTTGAACTATAGGGAATGTTGGATGGCACAAATGGCCAAGGATTCAACTATTAACTGAAAATAAATAAATAAATAGCCAGGCCTGGTGACCTGTTCCAGAAGACCACAGTTCTCTGCAATGTGATGGGGCTGATTTGAGTCAGAATCCATGCGAAGCACCTGATTTGTTGTTGCTGTTGAACTTCTGTTTTTTTTAATTGTGTGTGTTTGTGTGTGTGTGTGATCATTTACAGGGTCGAAACTAGATTTCCCTTCTCTGATTAATATCTGTACAGTCAAACCTCCTATTCGAGCTATATTTTAAAAAGTTATTTCTTTAAATTTTAAAACCCCAAGTGACTGTTATTGAGCATATGTCATAGCTGAATCGTTTGGAAGCTATTCTGATTTTCTGCAATCTTCAGGAACACCCCAGCCTTGCTCATGATAAGGACTGTTAGCCTTAAATCCAACACTCAACCATACTTCCAAATCCTAAATCCAAACCAAACTCATGGCCTTTGATAAGGCAGGGGCAAACTTGTTTCTTTCTTAACAAATGATCTTCCAAGATCAATGTTGGTTAGAAAAGAAGGTGAGAAGGGGAACAAAGGAAAAGAAGCAAGGCTTCCAGAGAAGAAACTCCATCCAGCTGGAAGGCCTTGACAATGGAGACTGTTGAAGTCATTCACAAATGCTGCCTTTGCCCCTGAAAGGTCGTTTAAGTACATTTAGCTCATGTGTTCTCTGTGGCTCATAAGCATTTAAGCCCATGAAGAAGCGGGGGAGGGGGGGTTAGCTAATGCATGTGATAACACTGTACATCAGATGGGCAACTCAACTCAAAAATCCCTCATGCAAAAAGGAAACAAAAACGGTGCATAGAGATCATGCTTCCCCATCTAATTCCAGAGCAAAGAACCTGAAGTGGATTTCTGGTGAAGTCAGTTGTATACCAGTTGGAACATGGGCGCCTAGCACCGCCACTCAGCAATATGATCTGTGTTTAAATAGCTGCCAAACAACCATGTGGTGGCTGGCAGCACGCTGCGTGTTGCAATGAGAACGATCTGTTTCCAAATAAAGCCACATAACAAGAGGGCAAGGGAGGCTGATGTGAAGAACCATTTTTCACTATCTCTCTGTGTGTACACACACACACACACACACAAACACATACATATAGATACAGTGAGAGATGAGGTTCCCATTTTCAAGGGCTCTAAATCAATTTCGATTTAAAAAAAAAATGTTGGCCAACCATAGTTGGAAACAGACCCCTGTTCTTTTTAACATGGATTTCTTTTTGGTGTTCTGTTTTCAGCGGTCCTTTTCCTCCACAGAGGAGCACCCTCCTCTCGTCTCTCCAGTGAGGCTGACATAGCCATCCAGTGGACGGAAAGCTCTTTGGCATATGGTGGCTTCGTTGTTGTTTGTACTAGCTGTCACGTCGGCTCTGACACATGATGGCTAGCAAATCCTCAAAAAAACAGTTGACAGAATCACAAATCATGTCTTGACTTTCTTTCCACAGAACTCGTACAGAGCACCTTTTAGTTTTCTAGTACGATTTCTACTCATCCACAATGATCTAACTTACAATAATTTTGGGGTTTTGTATCAAAGATGCACTATAATTTTTTATATCCTAAGTTGACAAATCTTAGTTCTGCAGGATCCTATCAGCTACCTATCAAATGATCCTTTCAGTTACTTATCAGAAGGAGGCTCTGTGGTGGTGGTGTTATAGGTGACTTGTATTTACTTGTGTGCTATTTGCATTTTACAAATTGGATAATTAATCTGTGTTAATTTTGTTTAAAACAAGAGTAGAAAATTAAAAATTTTCTTTAGCATCGTTTTCTTCTGTCCTAATTTTTCTATGATTAGATAGCAACAGCCTTTACCAATAAACAAAATAGAAAAGTCTAAACCCATTGCCCTTGAGTTTAGTTCTGATTCATAGTAACTCAATAGAATGAAGTAGAGCGTACCCGTGGGGTCCAAAGCTTTAATCTTTATAGAAACAGAATGGCACATCCCCCATGCCCACCCCCTGATAGAACAGCTGCTAGATCTGAATTGTAACCTTTTGGTTAGCATCTGAGTGTTTCATCACTGTGCCATGAGGGTTATCGGCAGAACATTTTAGAGACTAGGTATTTTCACACCGTCTTGATAAATCCACTGTCATCAACTTGATCTTGACTCAAAACATCACTATAGGACACAGTAGAACTGCCCTGAGGGTTCCTGAGGCCTTCAATCTTTCCTGGGGCAGAATACCTCATCTTTCTGCAGCAAAACAGCTGGTGGTTTCAAACTGCTGACCTTGCAATTAGCTGATCAATTCATGACCCCAGGCTCCAAAAGCTTGGTAGGTCATAAAATGTTAGACTTTGCAGTTTATCACTCTATGAATAAAACAACAGCATTATGAAACTAATCAGATTGATTTAGAATATCTTGTTGTCAATGAACACCTCTTACAGATTGGAAATACTAGAAATATTAAACTTCATTGAAGAGATTGTCAATTAATCAAAAACTACATTATTTGCAAGTAAAAGATGTAGCCCCTCTCCCGAGATGAGGATTTTCATCGACAGTACTAGTAATCAATTATATGTAGAGTGGTAAAGATATGCTTTATCTTCCTAATTATGAGTAAACTCCTTTCATTTCACTACTAATGAGAGATAAAATTTTCATGAGATCCACATTAACCAGTTTTCAAAAGGTTATCTTTTTCATTGTTTTTTATCTTTCTTTCATAAATTAAATTTTTATTTTACAGTAATTCTCTGGATTCTAAAATGGATAAGCTTACATAAAAAATCAAAACCTATGTCCAAGGTTCTGGTTTAGTATCACTCTAAGTCTTGATTATCAGGCAACATGATTCTTCTACATAGAAATATAATTAATGCTCTCAGAAATAAGTAAAAATTCCCTTCTTAAATACTTATCAAGAGAAGCAAGTGAGAGAGTATTTACACTTCACTAGCAAGATGGAAACTTCCAGTCAGTAACATACTGACTTACTAAGGTAGCTTTCATTTTCCATTGCTATTGAAAATGTAAGACCTCTCCTTAACTGAGGAATTCTGGCAGTAGAGAGGGTTTCCAGTTGGTTGTGACCTGAAAGGTCAGCAGGTCGAAACCCCAGAAGCTCCCTGGGAGAAAGATGAGACTTGCTATTCCCTTAAAGGCTTACAGTCCTGGAAACCCACATGGACAGTTCAACTTTGACCTATGGGGGCCATTATGAGTCAGAATTAGCTTGATGGCAATGAGTTATATCCTTCAATTTGACTGATTCCCTTGCACCTTATCTATAAGCTTAGCTGATTAACAAGCAAGAGTATTCCTTGATCTGGGTAAGGCGATCCACCAAACTTTCTGTAACCCCAGCATCTAATACTAGAACATTGTTGTTATTAGACACTGTCCAACCAGTTTGGCTCCCAATGACCCTGGGTAGAACAGAAACAAACGCCGCCCAGCCCTGTGCCATTCTCACACATTGTCTTACATTTGAGCTCATTGTTGCAGTCACAGTGTCAATCCATCTTATCTCATCATGGACCTTCCTCTTTTTCGCCGCCCCTGTACTTTACCAAGCATGATGTCCTTCCTCCGGAACTGGTGCTTCAGACAATGTGTCCACAGCACCTGAGATGAAGTCTCACCATCCTTACTTCTAAGGAGTATTCTGTCTAGACTTCTTCCAAGACAATTTTTGGGGTTGTTTTGGCAAATATTCTTCAACAACACAACAATTTAAATGCCTTACATTTTCTTTGGTCTTCTTAATTCAATATCCAACTTCACATGCATATGAGGCAATTAAAAATATGGCTTCAGTCAGGGGTTAGTTCTCAAAGTAATACCCTTGCTTTTTCAACACTTTAAAGAGGTCTTGTGCAGCAGATTTACCTAATGCAGTATGTTGTTTGATCTCTTGCCTGCTGCTTCCATGAGCATTGATTGTGTATCCAAGCAAGAAAAAAAATCCTTCATGACGTCAAGCTTTCCTCCATTTATCATGTTCTTACCTTTTGAGCCACTTGTGAAAATGTTGGCTTCTTTACATTGAGTTGTAATCCCTATTGAAGGTGGTAATCATTGATCTTCATCAGTAAGTACTTTAATTCTTCCTCACCTCCAACAAAAAAGGTTGTTCATAAGCCTTCCTCCAATCCCGATGGCACGTTTCTCCTCATATGAGAAGACTAAAAATATTGTGGAAAAATACCATTTTCTTTCTATTCCATTTTCCATGATCTTTTTTGAAGCCCCCTCATAAATATATGTGTAATTTGTACATATATACTAACATATATAAAATAAGTATATATGTGCATACGTGTTTATATACAGTTTTATTCAAATACATGCAAACACACACAGGGAACTCCAGCTTCCCACTTGAAATCTCTCTTGAGAGTTACGTACACCAATTACATTTTTATGTTCTTTTGGGAGTGGAGTCAGGGAGAGGGGGGCAGATTTATGTCAAAATTCCCTTTTCACTAATCTCTATATCAACAAATATTGTTTTAAATATCACTCATTTTAAGCTGTGTGGACTAAGTACCTGGGTGGGTAGAAGGTTTTCCATGCTAATACTGTGGGTTGGCTTTTCTTTTAACAGTAGCAATTCTCTTTTAGAATTATTGGGAAAAGAGTTGCTGGAAAAAAAGAAATTGTCACAAAATAGGAGGGCTGTCCTACACTCTCAGTGAATTATGTCACAATCGCTCCTAGGCTCGCGGTAGAACAAGGATGTTAACAGTTTTGCTGCATGACACGTACTTTCACTCAGGTGTCCTTTTCCCTAAATCACCTTCATGATCCTCCTTGTTAATGCAGGATGCCCATCACCTCAACCACATGTATTCAATAAAGACAATTAGACTGCCCTCGTCACTTGTGTGAACCAGAAAAACTGTCCTTACTCAAATAACTCAAGATCATTCTAATGTATGTATGTAAATATACATATATACACATGTATATAAACATATACATATGTATATACATGCATACATATGCATATACAACACAAACACACATGAAAATACCAAAAACAAGTGATATCAAATCTATTCTGACTCATAACCACTCTATGTATGATTTCTGAGATTATGAAACAGAGAGTTCCATATTTCTCTTGCATAGCAGCTGGGGGGGGGTGGCGTTTGAACCACTGAACTTGTGTTTAGTAGTTCAACACTTAACTGACAGTTATTTTTAAGATCATATTTTAGAAAATTAGATACAATTTACTAATGGCTCTGTATATTCAGAAGAGTATTGCTGCACAAAGCTTAGCCTACTAACTACCCGTCTGGTTTTTCACTGTGAGAGCTAGATCCTAGTCTGGGGAAATAACCAATCAAAAGCTTGAGCAGGCCTTGATTTGTTCCAACACTTCCCACCTTTACAGTGTGGTCCAGACTGATGCTAAGTATTCCTCTGATAAGAGTTCCTAACACTTGCCTAGGTAAGAGAGTTTAAAATCTCTATGCTCTAACTAAATATTGTACTTTCTTTTCTCCTTCCTGTTAACCAGATGAAATTTTTCTTTGCCTACATCATTTGTATTATAATACACGAGGAAGCTTCAAAAAGCTCACAGGAAAAGTATCAAAGCCCCTGCATATAAGATGTTCAATAGCTCCCACTGACCTCTGTTTTTTAAGTATTTAAGATCATATCATCAAAAATTTATGCCGGGATTTTTCCATAAGCAATCATCACTGAGGAAATGTCCCCCTACATTAAACAACAACAAAATGTTTTCTGTACTCTTTCTCTCTCTCTGCTTGTTTTAAAATATTCAAGTCCCACTCCTGGTGGGGTCTCACTAACATCAGATCAAACACATCCTCTTCTTTACGTGTGTCTTTCCCCCACAGAACTATTTAGACTCAAACTCCGAGACAGAGTCAAACCATCTGCAGATCGATATCTTAACTTCTTTAACTAAGTGTCTAATTCCTCTGAAGCATCTCTGTGTGGGTGATTCGGTTACCACCATAGAGGTCTAAGTAAAATAGATATGTGTTGGTCTGATGGTTTTTAATACAGTCAAACATTTAAAATGTCTCAGGTAAACCAAACTGTATCACTTTTCTACAGAGGAAAATTATATTTTAAATATTTGTTTAAAATATATTGATTTCCACCACTTAGCACTTTACTTTTTTGTACCTGAAGTGGTAAATGGTGGAAATCAACACATTTTAATTGATAGAATCTAATATCAAGACAACTCTATCATATACCTTTACAAGTAGATTTGATCTTCAAATTCAGTACATATAGTTCATCAATTAATGTTAGCAGCGACTAGTAAAAATGCAACGATACTGTTTTATCCTTTTTTTAATGTTCTACTTCAACTCCAAATTGAACACTTTCATTCAACCCTCTCTGTGTCTCTCCCAGTCCATCTTTAATCAGCTAAGCGAATAAGATGACAGGGCCAGGCATGAGTCACTGCCTGCTTTAGGCAATCATTTTGAAAGTGTCATTAAAAGGGTCTCTTGTTTACTAAAGCTTGCAACTCAAAATCAACACTCAAAATTTAAGATTTTAGCGCTTTGCTCGGAGACTGCTAAAGAGTAATCAATTCACTGAAGAAGAAATAAAAGGAAACATACTATCTCAAATTACATAAAAGGTGATCACAACAATAGACAGTAGACCTCTGCTATTCTGAAGCATGTTTTATTGATTGATATAGCAAGTACGACTCACCTTCACTCCTTGTGAGGATTACAAGTCAGTAGATCCAGAGATGAGTTTGAAAGTCATATGACGGAGGCATTGTAACTAAAATACATCCCAAGTGTGGATCTGTGTAAAAGTGCCATACCCATCTGAGATTCAGCCAACTGCCTTTTGATGGATAAGTATGGTAGATGGATAACTATGTAGCTGCTTAAGTATTTTAGAAAGTGAGGATAACCATCTGAAATTTATGAATATTCAAATCTTTACTAAAAGCAGCTTGTATGTGAAATTTAAATGACATAGAGCACACCAGAAAAAGGCTCCTTTCCAAAGTTCTACAAAAAGAATCGTATTTACTGATGACACGAGCTAATCAAAGACATGTAGCGTCATCTGGAAAACTTAATGGCATGCCATAACTTCAGATCACAGTCGATATGCATAACAGAACCCATAATTATTTTTTCTAATCATCAAGCCAAAAGCAAAGAAGTAAATGAAGCGATATGAAAATGAAACAGAAAAGACAAAGGAAAATCCCACAGAAAACATTTACTATATAATTGAAATGGCTTACGAAACCAGCTAAACCCTTGAAGCCTTTTTGGTGTGTGTGTGTGTGTGTGTGTGTGTGAGTGTGCGCGCGCGCACGCGCGTGCTTTGTTTTACAGGCACATCCTATCACTAAAATATATTCAGGATTCTGGAGATACCACAAACATTTGCTATTTCTCCAGCACCTCCTCCGATTTAAAAAATGCTTAGTTACAAAATACAAGAGTTACAGCAAAGGCTCGGGCAATCTCTGCATCCTGGAAACAACTGGACTGGAAGCAACAGTAACTCATCCCACAGCATCTTCTAGGTGGTCACACTTTGCCTCTAAGCCATGCCCTGTGTATTTGCAACAGCTGTGGAATGGAATGCCGTACATGGAACAAGCTTGGAGGCCATTTCCCACTTCCTTCCACAACACAAACGCCTAGATGGAGGTTTCCAAAATGTAAATACTGCCTCGGCTTCTCAGATGGATTTGATTTCCAGTAAAATGAGTGCCAAAATTATAACTTTGATATGCAAAATGTCTACACTAGTTAGTAATAATCACTTTCCCTCACACACACACAAAATGCTTTCCCTCTCTGATGAGGTTAAAGGACACAGCAAATCGGTAAATGTTTGTCTACCTATTGCAATGGTGAAGAATTGAGGGATCATCATTAAGAGGATCAAATGATCAGAGACACTGAAACCCATGAAATCGTGGAAAAGGCTATGGAACTCCTCATATGGAAGTATTTGGAAAGTGTAGAGCTCATAGATATGAAAAGCACATTTCATCAATAAATTTTCACAGGCTGTGTCTTAGCAATATATCCTTTATACACAAATTTTAAAATAACAAATAGAATGCTATACTCAGCTAATGTGATTGGTTTTTTTATATCTTTAAATCATATTATACATACATATATATCATATATATAAATTCATCCATTGCCAATGCCTAAAAATCTAAACTATATTGTAGATAATGTCATTGTATAGATTTTTTACTTATAAATATAGTTTAAGGCTCATGTACACATGCACAATAATTAAGTGAATATTAGTATTCAAAACACTGCTGATAGAAAAGAAAAATCATAAAAGAGCATATTCTTTCTGAGCTTCATCTGTTGTGGCCCATGTTAACTGACGAATTTTCACAGCAGTCTATTTCTCAACATTAAATTTATTTGCTCACAGAATTCAGTCAACGTGGCTGTAGATGTGTATGGTGTGGAGAAGAAATGAATTAAATCACACTGACAACATTTGCTTTCCATTCTTAATTATTCCCCAAAGATGTTTTTATCAATACACAGAGTAGCAGAAGTAAATTCAATGAAGGTAGCTATGCACACAATCAAAGTTTTCCCTCATGTGATTGTATTACACTAATTATCTGGCCCTGACAACCTCTAATTTCAGGGAGGTCCCTGTTACTTGCTTCTTAAAAAAATCTAAATCTTTGATGGCACTTATGCATAATGGAAACCTACTGGTAGCTGGAGAGACTCTAGGGTCTTCTTCTTGAAATCATAAATAAAATGATGAGTTCAAGTAGCAACCCCCAAATTGTAGCAATGTACTCTATCCTGGGATCAGGAAACACACACACACACACACACACACACACACACACACACGAAGAAGGAAGAAAACGCATGTTCTGTTTTAAACTTTCTCAAGAAAATGCTGTTGGCGATGATCCTTTGATTAGTGGTGAGTGTGAATATGGTGACCAACAACAAGAAATAGCAACCCGGCTAGCAACGAGAAAAATATCCCAGCTGGGGCCAAAAAAAAAGACCAGCCATACAGAACGGAAGGGGTAAACTCCAAGCAGTTCTTCAGCTTCATGTTTGTGTAGCTTTCCATGTCTGCCACAGCCTGGACCCAGATGACATAGAGAACCACAACCAGGGAGAACAGGATGCCTGGAAAGGACGGAACAAAGAACCTTTAGCCTTTCAGAAGATTTAGTTTCCCAAGAAGTCTCCAATAGACCAATAATGTGCTTCGTACTACACATCTGCAATGTGATTCCAGTTGAATCAGCTCTGTGGCGACAAGCCCCTTATTGTGTGTCTCATATGCACATTCTAATTTATCTTTAAATGGCAAAGGGAGGGCTAGAACAACTCGACAACTTACCATATGCTGAGTCTCTAAGTGGCACAACCATCGTGCTCCACTACAAATATAAAAGTCAGCAGATCGAACTCAAGCAGCCCCGTTACAGAAGAAAACTCCGGGGATATGCTTCTATTAAAATGGCCGCCAAGAAAACCCAAGGAGGAGTTGTGCTCTCTAACACACTGTGCTTCCAGTTACTGGAACTGCCTTGACTTCAGTTGCTTATTTTCGATTTACTATGTACCAAGGAATCTATGATCCCAGTCACTGGGAAGCTTACATTCCAATACCATTTGGTTTGGGGAGCGAAGTATGCTTGGTCTATGATGAATCCCTAAATATTATTTCTTTAATAGGTAAAATAACTCAATGAAATAGTACGCTATTTTTCCTATATTATTCTACTATATAATTATATAGCAAAGCTAGCGGGCTGTGGGCATAATGATTTATGCGTCAGGCTGCTAACTGGAAGGACAGTAGTTCGAAAGCACCAGTTGCTCTGTAGGGGAAAGATGAGGCTGTCGACTGTTAGGAAGAAAAATGCTCAGGGACAATTCTACCGTTCCCTAAAGGGTCGCTGTGAGTCAGAATTGACTCCCTGGCAGTGAGTTTGAATTCTGGTTTGATTGTCAATGATAAAAAAGATTTGGAGGAATATAAAGCCCCAGATTTCAGATCGATAAACCTATTAAACCATAAACCAAACAAGAAAATGTTTAATCACTAACTATGAGACAATGTTACGAAGTATCAGCATTTTCATGTGGCTAGAACCCGCCAACTCAAACACACTTCTGAAAGTATAAAAATTGGAGAAGGCATTACAATGTTGGACCCTTGACTCTAAAAAAAACAATATGGTAAACGACAGATGACTAGAATGCTGACATTTGAGAATACCATTCATGTCTATGTTTCCATTGGACTCCCGCTGACATCAGCAGGGGAGTACCGAGTGGCAGCAAGCTGAAAGCAGCACATTCCCCAGTTGTCAGGCTTCCACCACAAACCGCACAACTCGCGAGCTTCGCCGGTACCCCTCAGTCAAATCCACTTGAGGTCACTTACGATTTGTCTAGAAGTTCAATTTACGCATGCCCAAGATCTATTATACCATTTTAATTAATGAGCTCAATTGTTGAGTCTAAACAGCTCCATCCTCTAATGGCCAACCTGTCTGGAAGGTAAACATGTTGCTGTAAGTTGGGGTATGAATGCAACATATTGGTAGAAGAAAAGAGTTTTCCAAAGCCTTGTAATCAATCATGCTTCTTGAGTTAATTGTGCTCCTACAGCATGTGAGATAACCTCTATTTCCAGCCATCAATTTCACACAAAAAAATTTTCAGATTAAATACGAAAGGAGAAGGGATCATAAATATGTCTAGGCATGTCAATATCAGAACGTGAGACTTCTCATAACCAAGAAACACGCTACAGAACAAGGAAGACTCTTTGAAAAAGTATTCTTCCTTCTTCCCTAGCGTGTATCATGATTATGAGAAATGTTAAGCGTTTCACTAATAAGAAACATCCTTCCCTCTGTGGTCTGTAATGTAAATGCAAATACCGGAGCTCAGATTAGAGACATGTCACCACTGAACAACTACTATATCATGGAGAAATAGTAAAGCCATAGCCGCAGAGCAAACTCTTAACAAAACCATACCTCAGATTTTGACAACAATATGGCAATGCCATGTGTTGTCTAGCAACGCTGTGCATTTCAATACATGTTTTTCAGCAAATATGTAGACAACGTTGCTTGTTAATGTAGAGGGTTGGCTTATTCATTTACATAAAACCGTTTGCCTTTCTGAAAGCACCTTGCAAACCTTTGTTCTTATTTGTTGATATGATTTTTATCTGCCTTGAAACATGCAAATCTCTTTTGCTTTCAAATGGTGTTATGAAAAAAGAAAATTGCCTTTGGGAAAATCCAATAGCTTTCCACACTTTTTTCCCCCAGAAGTTGCAAAACCCACTACTGAATTTAGATAACTTCTAAAAATGTAGCATAGATACAAGTGATATTATGTAAAAATTAAGTAAATATAAGCAATATTTCAAAACAAACAATATTTAAAAATAAAACATTTGATTATAAGTTAATTCTTCACAATTGCTATTATTATACTCTGAATGCAGTGAAAAATAGTTATTTCTATCACTACAATTCTTAATTGTTCACTAATTGAAGACACAGTCCATTAAATATCTATTAGATCAGTTTATGATTATATCTCACCCATAGGGTAAAATAGCCAGTGCTCCCCTATCCATTAAATTGCCTGTGTTTTATGTGTGTGTGTGTTTGTGTGTAGAATAAGATAAAATAAAATACAACGAATAGGGTTTATATTCAGACCATACATTGTGGCCGTGTGTATTTCGAATGTGCTATGATTCCCAGATGTTCATTTGCAAAGGCCTAATTTTATAATTTACTATTTAAAACAAAACTACACATTGTTTCATTCTCTTGCACATGTGGTTGCTATGAGTCAGAATCAACTTGATGGTACCTAACAACAATAACAGCATTCAATCCATTTCCATATAGCAGTAGGTTATGGTCTGGTCTATATAAAGTCAGTGTCCAGAGTCATTATGTACAGAAAACGGAGTTGTCAATTTTAACCCAAGTTAAGTTTCTCTAACATCTGCTGCTTACGTCCCCAACAATAAGTCTAGCAAAAGAATGCCACTGAAATTCTAACAAAGCCATGTTAGTTTCATTACAAAAAAAGACTGTGAAGAAGACTCTAGACATTGATATACTAATGAAGATTACTGAGTTATGTAATAACGGAGAGAAAACTTGCAAAAGAAGAAGTGTCTCATTCAATCATAAGGACAAGCATTAAGGACAAGTATAAGATGTTAAAGAAGTGGCTGGTGAACAAAGAAGAGCCAAGTGTCTACCCATGAGACGGAGAAGCTGGTGATGGTTTGGTGGGATCCAATCCAAAAGGGATTCCTGTAAGTTTACGAATGAGTCAAATGAAAGCGCACAGCCTTTTTGAAACCTCAAGGAAAGGCAAGCTGAAGACCACCACTAGTACTTTTGTACCAGACAGGGTGTTTTCCCGAGTTTCAAATGCGTCCTTGACTTGTGTAAGATGAGTGTGACTCGAGAGACGTCGATCTTGGAGCTGCTGTAAAACTCCAAAGATGAAGTGGACGTGGTGATGCTGAATGAAGAATGTCCACTAGAAAGAAGATTAAGGAGCCACACAGCCAACTCTCACTAAATTTCTGACCACAGCTGTCATCACCATTCCCAGTTTCTCCAAAACCTTCCACAAATGTATTCATTATAGCAATGGACAACTTGCCCACACCATTCTTCTTCACTGTCACAATATAGTGTTTGACTTCTGTAGTTTTTAATTCTAAGTCTATATATACTGTTTCCAAGTCTACAAAGACCAATCAAGATTGAGTGATAATAAGAGGAAGTAGTATGAAAACTAAAACTAAAAAAAATTAAGTGTTTATCTTACAAATTTACATCAGAACAGACTTGGGGTGGGCAATGAACTGGAGATGCATGAATAGAATATTATATTGTTCATTGTTACAATCAACTGTTTTGTCTTTAAATGACCCCCAGAGTAGATACAAGGAAAAAAAAGTTGAAGAAAGAGTCAAACAGTGTGGCATTTAAACCCACATCATTGTGCCTCTTAATATCTAAACCCATATCTCAACACCAGAGAATACCAGAAATATGTTTACTTTTGTTTTATTGAACATACAAAGGCATTTGACTGTGTCAATCATCACAAGTATTAGACAATATTGCAAAGAAGGGGGACTCCAGAGCACTTAATTGTGCTCATTTGGAACCTGTAAATCAACCAAATCAAGGGGATGTGTGTGTGTGTAAAATTAGGAAAGGTGTACATGAGAACTGTATCATTTCACCAGACGTCGGAAATTTGCATGTTGAGAAAATGGGTAATGTGAAGAATGTGACATCAGAATTAGAAGAAAAGTCATTAATAAACTATGATATGCAAAACACACAACTTTGCTTGCTGAAAGCAAAGAGGGACTTTAAATGCTTACTGGATGAACACCAAAGACTTCAGTGTGCATTGCACCTCAATGTAAAGGAAACAAAATCCTCACAATGGACTGATAAACAACCTTAGAATCAATGGAAAAAGGATTGACTTTATTACAGATTGTATTTTACTTGTATTTTGTACTTTACAATCAATGTCCATCAAAGCAGCAGTCAATAAATCAAATGACATATTATATTGGAAAAATCTGCAAGCTATAGAGCAAAATCGTCACTTTGAGTACTAAAGTGTGTGTGGGAATTATATAATCTGTTGTCAATTTGAAAGGATTAAGAATGTAGGGGTGGAGTTTAGCCTGTTAATCAGATCGCAACTTGATGACCTCATTTGGAGGCACTAAGGAGATAAATAGCTCACTGGAGTCAGAAGACAGACTGACTCCATGTGAGACATCCCTGTGGAGAAGAAACATGGAGAGAGGCTGATGGATCCAGAGCTCTGAATCTGGAGAAGCCACGTGGAGACCCCTGCCAGCTCTAAGATGCTTACAAGCCACTGGATCCACAAGACTTCCTACCCACTCACCCCTGATCTTCCTGCATTCAGCATCATTGCAAGTGTTTGGTGAGTCTGAAGAGGACTTTATAGATTGGCGTCGGACATACGGACTTGATCTGGACTGGGTTGGGATGCTTTCTTAATGTACAATTACTCTATATCAAGATCTTCCTTAGACACATATGAGTATCTAGGAATTTGTTTCTCTAGTCAACCCAGACTAACACACCGTGCCTGATCCAAGTCATGTTATTTTCAATAGCCTACTGGGCATATGAAAGAAAGAACTTAAGAAGAACAGATGCCTTTGAATGACGATATCTGTACAGATTATTGAAAATGTTCGAGGAATATCGGACTGCCAAGAGAATAAACCCGTCTTGGGAGCAGTGTAGTCAGAATGTCCCTTAGAAGTGGTCGTAGTGAGAATTTCTCTCTCAAACTTTGGGCATATTATCAAGAGGGACCATCCTTGGACAAGGACATCCGGCTTTGTAATGTGGAGGCTTGGGAAAAGCAGAAGAGCCTCAGTGGCCAGTGCAGTGGCCACCACAATGGGCTCAAATACAGAAAAAAAATGTGAGGATTGTGCAAGGTCGTTGCACACAGGTCTCTATGTGTCAAAACCAACTTGAGAGCATCTAACAAGATCAACAGCATTGCCTATCCTGACTACCTAGAAATGAAGTGATTAAATTATTGGGATTGCCAGGGGAAACATGGGGGAGAGAAGAAGAAAGTGGAGCGGTTGCTTTAGGCCCAGTGCTGCTTTAACAGAATCACCACAAGTGGATGGAGTTCACAAGCAGAAATTATTGTCTCACTGTCTAGGAGGCTAGAAGACCAAAGGTAGGACGCCAACCCCCAGGCAAAGGCTTGCTCTCTCTGCAGGCTCTGGATAACAGTCCTTGGACCCTTTCAGCATCTGTGAGTCCAATGTTCCTTGGAGATCACCATGTGTCTTACCATCAATCTTCCCTGAGTCTATACATTTCTGAATGCAGGGACCCCCTATGCTTTCTCTGTTTGCTTCCCTTTCCTTTGATCTCTTGTATGGTCAGAAAGTGGGACTCAGGCGTGGAAAAGACCTTACTAAGTGTGAGCACTTGAGTCTTCAGTAAGGTGGGGATTAGGGTGGGATACTCATCATGTGACCGGACTTAGGCTGTGACTTGCAAGACTCTGAATCAAGGGTCAATCCACCCTAGTCCCATTTCATTAACATATAAAGATTAAATTTACATCACTGCGCAAGATGGGGAAAACGTACACCAGCTCACAAAAGAGGGGAAATCATGCAATTCTAAGAATCATGGTCTAACGAAGCTGACACATATTTGGGGGAAACACAATGTCTTCCTAGTTTCTTCCTAGAACTAGGACAGCTCTAGAGAGAAACGAAGCACCACGGCATTGCTAGAGGAAGAAACTGAGACATGATGTCGCTGCTTGGAAGCTGTGCTGACAACTATCCTAGGAGACTGGTAATAAAGGCACCCGCTCACCACCACCACCCCCCACACACACATACAAAACTCACTGCCATCCATCATTCCTGACTCCTAGCAACCTGTCAAGCAAATGAAAAAAGAGCACATGAGTCTGTGGAAAAATGAAAGTATAGTCTGGCAGGATTGATCAAGGAGATTTTAGAATCTGGTACGTTCCCCACACTTAATGGATATTCCCTTTTTATGAACATCACCTTAGCCTACCACCTGGCATCAATTGTGTAATAGGCAAAATATGCACTCCCCACCCCCTAAAAGTCCACATTTTAACCTCTGGAACCTCATAGGATTATGTGTAACCATGACAGGAGGGACTTTACAGATCAATTAAAATAATTTGATTGTCTTATAGAATCTATGTCAGCCTAATCTTATCATCTGAAGTTATGAATGCAGAGAATGTTCTCAGGAAACAGTTAGAGAGATGTGGAAGAAGGAAAAGTAGGAGAGATTTGAAGACCGAGAGAAACTTAATTCAACATCACTGGGTGTAGAGGAGTTTGGGGAGACCAAGCACACAGAAAGCATCAGGAGTGAGTGCAGGCATCCTCTATGAAGAAGGGTAGCTATGAAGTGGTGGGCTATCTAGGAAATGGGCATCTCAGTCTTACAAATGCAAAGAAATTTAGCTTGGCAAAACACAGAAATGATTTCAGAAAATGTCTCCGAGAAGGAATGTAGCACCAGCAATGCCTTGGTTGTTGAGAGGCTTGAGAAAGCGATCGAATTTCTCATGGACTTCTCACCTACAGAACCATGAAGACAATCAACTTTGTGCGACTTTAAGCCATTAACACACATTTGTATTCATGTGCCATGGCAGCAATGGAAAACGGAAACACTGGAGTTTAAATATTGGTGGTTGTTATGGATTGAATTGTGCTACCCTAAATGTTCTCAATGTTTGGAAGTCATAACCCCTGTACTTATAAATCAGTCCTTGCTTGTAAATATGAGCTTTCTTTTGCTATATTAAGACATAGTAGAGGAAGCCCAAATCTAATCATTTCTGAGTTGCATCATATTAATGAAACAAAACAGATGCAGATACATACACAGGGGAAAGACATTTGCTACGGGAAGACATGTGAAAACAGAGGCACACCAAAGACTCACCAGGAAACCCCAGAAACCAGGAAAGTGGCCTACAGCAGGATCAACAGGGTCCCGAACCTACTTTGGATTTGTAGCCCCCAAAATCTGTGAGAAAATTCATTTCTGTACTTTAAAGTCCCCTACTTTGTGACATTTCTATTTCATTGACACTGGGTCACCCTGGTGGTCTATTGGTTACACTCCTGAAAACTTCAGGGGCAATTCTACTTTCTACAGGTTCACGGTGAATCAGCATTTACTCGATGGAAGTGAGTTTTTATGAGGTAGCTAAGAATGAAGTTGTCATTTTCCTGGGATCTATAATCAAAGCTCATGTAAGCAGCTGTCAAGAAATCAAATCACCTATTGCACTGGGCAAATCTGCTGCACAAGGACCCTTTAAAATGTCAAAGAGCAACGAGCTCATAATCAAAGATGTTGCTATGACACTTAAAGTCCCTGATCCAAGCCGTGGTATTTTTAATTCCCTCACATACATGTGACAGTTGGACAATGAGTAAGGAGAACTGCAGAAGAATGGAAGGCTTTGCATTATTTTGTGGAGAATATTGCAAGCACCATGCATTGCCCAGAGGAACAGCACATTTTTCCTGAAAGGACAGCCAGAATGCTCCTTAGAAGAAAAGCTATCAAGACTTCATCTCGTGTACTTTGGCCATGTGATCATGAAGAACCCCATCCCTGGGAAAAGCCATCAGTCATCATAATGTAGAGGATCAGCAAGCAAACGAGGAAGACTCCTGATGAAATGGTCGGCACAGTGCCTGCAACAATGCACTCAAACATAACAAAAATTTTAAGAATGACACGAGCCTGGGCAGGGTTTCCCACTGTGCAAACAGGCTCACTCTGAGTTTGAAATTTACCTAATGGCACCTGACAATAACATGGTAGTTAAGGGCTCACATGCTAACCCAAAGGTCAAAGGTTTGGAATACACTACTGATGCCATGGGATATAGATGTGGTATAGATGTGGTAATCTGCACCCCAAAAGATTACGACTTGTGGAAACCCTCTAGGGCAATACTATGAGATAAAATCAAAAGTAGTGGGTTGTATGGTTTAGGGAACTAAAACAGTAGTTTCTGTTTAAGCTACATATTTTGTTTGGTATATTTCATTTCAATGACATATCATTTTATCTCCTGATAGTGCATCAAGATCTTCAATATTCCCCAGTGAGTTGGGTGGGAGTAAATGAAAGCGACAGATAAATCCTTGCCACCGGAAATAAGTTGTTCTTTCATAGCACGGGGTCAGTCTTCAGATCCCTTTGCATCCAACCGGCTTCAGAGTCCGACCCCTCCTTTCACATGGGAAAATCCACATCAACTCGGGACACAATGGAAGAGAAACTCTTAGTTTTCTGGGCCAAACTTCAGTTGCAAAGTCAAAGCAGATTAAAGTTGCTAAACATAGAAAAACTACACCTACAGTACCATGAACCTACGTATCAGTATCCCGCTTATGACTCAATGCTTAGTGTCCTATTTTTCCTTTTCTTTAATTATTATTCAATATTCTCTTCTAGTGCTGCCCAAGCTCAGATATGGAAACAGAAAAGTTCAGGTTGAACTCCGTCATGGAGAGAGCAATTTCATGGACTCACATGACAGTAGAGCCCGTGATCAGTTAGAGATGTATCGGGGAGGGTAAAGCAGAGGTATGTTGTCCAGCCATGCCTCCACACCACAAGCTGTTGTCCAATGTCAAACTTGAAGGCTCTGTGTCTTCTCTTACGCCCAAGCAGTCTCTCTAAGGCCAATACTGACCATTGGCCACTTTGTGTGTTTCAGAGTAGATTTATGCTCCGAAGAGTTTTCATGTCTATAATCTTTTGGAAGCAGGCAGACAGCCAGTTCTTTTTACAAGGTGCCTGTCAGGAGACTTGAACAAACAATTTCTCAGTTAACAGCTGAATGTGTTGCTTATTTTCACTACCCAGCGACTCCTATTAAATCACAAGTTGATCACAATAGATTTCTTTCACCCAATGATTAAGTGGTCATTAAAATATTCAGATAGGGTGATATATTGTGGGATTCCCTGTTACTTTAAATAACAGGGAATATGCAAGATTACATACTTCTTGGTGGGAATATGCAAGATTACAAAGCTGAATCGAAAGATGAAAACATGCAGAAAATACAGAAGGAAGGAAGAAATAGAAATGAAGCCTACATTGGAACTACGCCATGTGTTTATCGCTCAATAGTATATTTTCATGAAACAGCATCTTTCCCCCAACTTCCTCTTGGGATTCTTATATTTTCATGTGATAACATAATTTAGGTATGATAACCATTGGGGTACAAAGGGCTTATTAGGCTTTAAAATTTTATTACCCTCTTAAGCTAGAGAGCAGATGATGGCAGAAGTATTCTGAACTTAAAATTTAAGAGATAATTACTTTCCCCACAATAGTGCTAAATTGTAAAAGCAGACAAGCACTTACATTTCTGTGTTTCTGGCTTTGAATATTTCCCACCTTTATTTTCAGGAATGAGAATGCGTTATTTTATTAAGAGGATTGTCTTCATGAGCAAGAATATCAACTTCTGCTGATTGAAAGCTACCCCATTACTGAAGAGACATTTAGGGAGAGCAGCTGATCTCACCTGCCACATAGGAGCAAATCAAGAGGGGAACGCACCAGACCAGTGATGGGAGGGAAGCCACTAAGTCTCTGAGGAATCTGGATGGTAGACATCTGACTCGACCCCAGGGCAGCCCTTGGCACTCCATTTGGTTGGTAGTTCTTCATGGGAGGGGGGGGCAGAGTTTAACTGGTGATGAGACACTAGAACACTCCATCCCTGACTGCAGGACTAGCAAAGAGGACGTTTAGGATGCTTGCTTTTCAGACACAAAGAATGAAGACTCAACGGGGGTATGTACTGTTAGGTTAAGCATGACCCTGGGTATGTCGCCCTGAGAGAAATGAGGACCAGGCTGGTGGTTTATAACATTTCCTTCTCTCTGTTTAGCATCTGCACTAGGGCACGGTTTCTGTTAGACTGGTGACACTCTGTACATTCTGTGTGTGTGTGTGTGTTTATATAAGACAGGCAGGATAGACAATCTTATGAAGACAACAGCTGGACTGACAGACGATCCGTGGGGGCATGGGAAGGGAGAAGGTTGGAGGAGGTGAGCAGAGAGCCCATACTGACAGGTGCAGGGGAATAGTAAGGGTTCTAAAACTGATGGCAAGAACTGGGTCGCTTTTCTGGGCATATTTGTGCCATTCAATTGTATCTGGGGAGAATTATAGAGAGGTGAATGGTAATAAACATGATAGTGGGCAGGAGGAAATAGAGGAAAGAAGAAAAAAAAATATATATATATAAGTGAACCCCCCCCCAAAAAAACCCTGAATTTTTTCAAGCTATATATTTAATTTTTTTTTTACAAAACAACTTTATCACATTCAAATTCAAATTACTCTCCACCACACTTAATTCATTTGTCAAAATCTGCCATTCCATTCTTGGAAACATTTTTCAAACTCATCTGTATGGGTGAGAGCATGTTTTTCTTCACCTCTTCTATGTCATTTAACTGCTGTCCTTTCATGTCCCTTGTGCTAGTCCGGGTAGACTAGGGAAATAAATCCATAGAAACACATATGTGTATGTTTTTGATACCGCTTTTTTTTTTGCTTTGTGAAAACGATAAAATTTCAGATAATAAAATATCAGTGTTGAATTAAAAAAAAGACTAGTGCTTATGCAGAGACATTGAAAGAGTGTATAAGCAAGAGTTTTATATAAAGGGTCATTGTACATTAAGAAAGCATCCTACCCCAGCCCTGTCCAAGCCCATAAGTCCAATATTAGTCCACATGTCTGGCACCAATCTATAAATTCTTTTCAGACTCAAGAAAAGCATGCAATGATGCCGAATGCAGGAAGATGGTGGGCCCAGTGTGGGTAGAGGTATCTCAGCACTGGCAGGGTTCTTCACATGGTTCCCTCAGCTCAGAGACTCTGACTGCCACTAACCTGTCTCCCTGGGGTCTTCACGTGGTTCTTCCAGCTCAGGGCAGTAGTATAGTTCCATGTGTCTTGTTAACTGCAATGTCTCTCAAGGAGTGAGCAGAGAGAGTCTTCTGACTCTGGGAGGAATACAGGAGTTCCCAGAATCCTCGGGAGAAGGCCATGCCCACACAGAGGCCTCATTGGCTATGACTTGATTGACAGGCTAGACTCCACCCCTTCACTCTTAATCTTCAAATTGACAAACGATTATATAACTACACCACTTATGAATTATAATTGCCTGATTTCATCTTTCAGATTTCAAAATATCCTTTGTTGCTATTTTCAAATACATTAGTCACTTCCCTTTTTATTTTCTGGCCTTCCGTTTGTAGTGAGCTCATCGCGTAGAATGGCCTTCAGATTTCTCAATCATCGATGACTCTCTTGAATATCTAAACAGCACTACGGCAGAGGAATTTACCATCTCTACACAGAATTAGAGATTTTATCTGAGAAGTTATATTTCATTTTGTACTAAGGAAATTTTTACTCACGTTAATAGTTTCAGGATATAGCACGTAGTTTAAGGAGACAAGGCATGGATTCTGCTTACACTGGTCCAAATCCTACTTCGAATGTTTGGTAGCTAGAACAGTGTGACAGTTGACGAGGTGAGAAACCTTGAGCAGAGGAGCCCTCAGAGCGTGGCCCTTAACTGAATGAAAGGTAGGACGTGGGGAGACACAGTGGCTCTTGGGCTCTCAGTGGCTCCTCTAATGAAGAAAGCCTATGAAACCCAGGGGAAGTCCGGCCCTGTCACATGGGGTCACTGGTGGCAAACAGCCTGGACAGCACCTAGCAATGAGCATAACACCTGGAGCAAGTGTCTTCCTTCTCGCTGTCTCCATGTCCTCACTGGTAAAATAGAAGCAATGACTACACTACTGTAGCAAGCGGCCCTAAGAGACGAATGGCTGCGACTTGTGGTTGAGCCCTCAGCACAGAAGCTCACAAGAAAGTCTCCCCGCATGACTGGGCTGCATTGACACAGTGGCCGCAGTCAGAGGCTCCAACATAAGAAGGACTGGGAGGCTGGCCCAGCACCGGGCAGTGCTCTGTTCCGTTGTACGTGGGTTTGCTGCGTGCTGGAACTGCCACTATTTTTAACGTGGATAGCAGTAACCCTTAGAACGAGCCCTTGCTTATAGTTAGAAAATACTATTCTAAGACATCTTTTAAAATATTGAAAACCCCTCTTCAACTGCACTATTTCATGAATGAACAAGTAGCAAGGGAATACTTTTTGCCCTGCTTTCTCCTAGTTCTAAGATTTCCAGAGAGAAACACTGTCTTTAGCTCAGAGCCTCAGAGATGCATACTAGGTCTTGATAAGCATTCTCCACAAGGTGGCATCAGTAATCACGTAGCCTCATTACGAAACTTCTTCAAAGGCGAAACTGAAGTGAATCCAAACTTTTAAGGATTTAACCTTTTTTTCAAGTGTTAAATCAAGCAAATCGCCCATCTTCTCCCCATTAGCCCATTAGTTATAAGGAAAAAAAATTATCTTTAGGACAGAATTTCAGCAAATTTGGAATGAATTTGCACATGAGGTGCTTCTCTTTCTTCTTTAAAAAAAAATAAAAAGAAGTGTAAAGAGAGAAAGAAAAATAATTTTAAAGGCCTCAGAAACTTTATAGCAAAATATAGAAGAAACAAATATTTCTTAGTCACTAGCTATTTGTGAAAACGTGTCGAAGCCCTGCATGAGGTAGGGCGTTGAGTAAGAAAGATCCTAGAAGAGTTGGTACATTTGAATTGTGCTGCTGGAGTATATGGTGAGCGCCACGGACTGCTGAAAGGACACCCTTACTTGGAAGAAGTAAGGCCAGACTGGTCCTTCATCTCACATGCTTTAGAAATATTGTCAGGAGAGACCAGTCCCTGGAGGAGAAGCTCCCTTTGGTAAAGTGAGTCACGGTGGAAAGAGGAAGGCCCTGGAGAGAAGGGTGGGCACAGTGGCTGCAGCAATGGGCTCCGGCACAGGGACAATTGTAAAGACCGTGCAGGACAGAGCAGAGTTGAGTTCCGTTGGGTGTAGCATCACAAGGGGTCGGAGTTGACTCAGTGGCACTTAACGACAGCAACAAGCTATTGCTGAGCAAAATGGTTGGGGAGGTCTATGAAATGAAACAGCTTTTTCTAAAGAAATTAAAATCCCTTTCATTCTGAGTACCAGATGCCCAATGAAACATGCTTTGAAAAAAAGAGATTGAAGCAACAGAAAGGCAGGGTGTTCACCAAGTCTTTTCTAAATGACAAAACTGAATCACAAGCTACATCGGCCTGAAGGAAGCAAGTCATCGTTCATCTTTGAAACGTCCATTTCAGAGTGAAAGCAATTATGCCTTGTAAGCATGCGCCACGTGAGTAAAAGCATTAATTTTCCAGAATCATAAATTCTATTATTTAGAAATATAGAATCTTTAAAAATGATTTTAAAAAAGAAAAACCGGTTAAGGAGCCACTACTCAGGTTTGATGTTAAAGAATTTCCAGAAGAATTCTCCTAAATCAATTATGGACTTGGTCTCTCCTCTCGATTTTTCTGGTCAGGAGTTTGACCGTAATCTAGAATGCCTACTGCAAGGAAACACAGCAGCAGACCCGGTGGGATCGCTAAGTCCCCAGGGAGCCTGTGGTGTGCGTCCTGTCTTCTGTCAGCACGCCTCAGCATGGCCGTGACCTGGTTGAGGTACCAAGACTTCACTGTCAAATGTCCCTTCTAAAATGTTCCTCTGGTTCTGGAATCTGTCCTCACTCAATTTAAAGTCCAATATTGATCGCATCTTTGTCTCACTGTAAACTGCACCTGGGCAAGTTTGATCCTAGCATCCCCTTAAGGGCATTTCAATGAAGAAGCAGTGTGTAAAAAACCTTCAAAGAAGAATCTGAGAACGTAATGTAATAAAGTTAAAAAATATGTTGCTATGATCAAGTTTTCCAGAACTTTTCTCTGTAACATTAAACAAGTAGGTCTTGTTTAATATTCAATAAAATATTTAGATAAAATTTTCAGGTCCGGAGCATTAAAAATATTCCTCACAAAAGTCTGAAGGAAGGCCTTCCCATTCATAATCATGTCAGTCCCCAAAGCAGCAATTTCTCTTGACAAACTCCCAAGTATTACAACTGAAACCCAAAGTGGGGATACAGAGTAGGCGATACTTAGAAACATAAGATTGACTTAAATTCTCTACTCTTACTTAAAAGAACATTTTCTATCCTTAAACCATTCAATGTTAGTAAAAGGAAACATCCAAACCACCTTTTTATAGTGTATAAAAATCAATTCTAGAGAAATCAATTCTATTACCTGGAGTACATCTGGCTACAGGGTCAGTGAAATGGTTTTATGAGCCCCCGTTTCCTTCTCAGCTCTCACTGTCAACAACCCATCGAGCCTAGAGCTCTTCAGGTGACCTTGAGGAGGTATTCTCCTTCCTATAGGAAAGCTGGGCTCTTGACTTTGTCCTGAATGCGTCTCCCTTGAACCATAGAAATTCCATGGTAGGCAAGTATCTGCTAGCTGTCCAGGCCTGTCCTCCTGACACAGAGTCCCTTTGCTTGTCCACAGTAAGTGGCTGTGCCTAGCTCTGGTCTCTATATGGACATGGAGACAACAGGTGCAGACCAGGAAAATGAGCGTGCCTGTTTAGAATGCCTGTCAGCAGCGGGCTGTCAGCAATTCCCCCCTAAGTCCTTCCTCCCGTTGCTCTTCTGCTCCTCTATGATGCTTTTCCTGCCCCAATGGCCACCATACGCTGCTTTCTCTGGAGGAAGACATGCCGAGCAAAGAATGACACCGAGCCTCTATGTGAGGCCTGTGCTCCACCTCTGCCAAAGAAAGCTAGTGCCTTCCGTGAGCATCCCCACCCCGCCTGGATGAGAGGGAAAAAAATTCCCTCAGATTACATATCTATGATTTCCATATTATACTACATAGAATTAAATACGATGTGCTCATGGACTCCGAGGAAGATCCTTGATCTCTTTAGAGAAAAGGGGAAAGAGAGCAGCGGAGGTTTGACTTTAGGCCCTCTTGATGGGATCTGCGTGGAGGTCGGGATGGAGTTGCGCCTGTCCAGCGGGCAGGAGCTGGTCTCCAAGAGAATCAGTGAGGGCTTCTCTCTCTCTTGCCCTTTGCTTGCCTGTTTGCTGGGATTCTGTGTCTGCTCTCAGGGGTGGGTTTGCATGGGTCACAACCGTAGGAGCTGTCAGGGCCCTGCCATGTTCCCCCCCAATCATGGATCCGTGTGACTCTGCAGCCCCTGGCTTGGGATCTCCCCTTTATAGGCCTACAGTGAGCCAAGTCTGAAGAAGGTTCTAGATAGCATCAACCCCACGGACCGGGATGCCTTCTTGATATTAAATTACGTCTTTGTATAAAGTGCTTTCTAATGCATATATGAGTGTCATTAGTTTTGTTTACCTAGACAACCCAGCGTAACATAAACGTACAAATCTCATTTGCTCCTAAGGCACTATTACCTGCTAGCTGTAAGGAATGGAGCGTTCCCTTGATGCCCTTGCCTTTCCTAAACCGGTTCTTGGAGGGAGATCACATCTCTGCTTTTGTAGTGCGCACGATCCTCCAGATCAGAAAATAAAGTATGAGTCACCCAGGGATGTGCTTCAAGTTGTTTGTCCCACACGGTCAGAGGATTTACAGGAATTTATCCAAGCCTGCTCTGCTTATGTCCCTGGTGACCACCGACAGCTTGCGAAACAGCTTCTGGAGCCAAGAGTACAGCCCGGAGTCATGGACTAGGACAAAGCAAGCAAGTACATTCAGGAACTGAAAGCAGAACTTTGCCTCTGCCGTGTGCCAAAGGACTAAACGATGCTAGGAAGGTACCCTTGGCTTCCATTGATACACCCCGGGCCCCAAATTCACTGCCCATCTGTCAGTTTGCCAACTGTGCTAGCTTACATGCTGCGACGTTGGTGAAAATTGTGCTTCTGACATTTCAAACGCCAGAGCTTCCAGACTAGAATGATCTCAGAAGGGAGGCCGAGTGCTCTAGTTCGAAAAGTTAAGCAACGAAACCCGACTAGTGAGGCAACGAGCGTCTGGGCGGAAAGGAACAGGGTCAGGATCAAGTCACAAGTCTGAGTCAACGCAACAGCAATTAATAACGACAGACAACCGATTCTTAGATCGAGGTGGTGGATTTCCCAGGTGTTTGCGTACTCCCATCACCCGGGTGTTTAATAAGAGATCTAGATGCTAACAGGATCCTTTCAATTTCCTCTATTGCAGTGAGATTCTGTCTGTCTCTCCACTCGGTGTGGGGCGTGGGGAGAAGGGGAATAATTAGAGCTTGTCGTTCAGAAGAAGGAGATTTAACGTGTAGAATACAAGTGTTTCTGCCCTAACAATGTGATAAAACACTCAATGTTAGTTTTGATGCTTGTGTCCAAATACAAACAAGACCAGGCCATGAGTCTTTGACATCTCAGACTGGATAGTTGTGGCCAGCGGTTATTGTATTGGTGCCATTTTACCCAGGGATTAGGGATATTCAGCAGTCTAATTATATCTATCTATCTATCATCTATCTATCTATCTATCTATCTATCTATCTATCTATCTATCTATCTATCTCTCTATCTATCTATCTATGCAGTTGCTTATACATTGCAGTTGTGTAGCAAGGCTCCCTGAACCATAAACTCAGTGTCATAACACACTGACAGTTATTGCACATTTTGTCTAGAGCTGCATCTCATTGGGAAATAGACCCCTGGTGTCCCAGGAGAGGTTATCTGACCAACTGCAAGGGGTGGCAACACAAGCCTTACAGGGGGTTTCTGGGCCTGTGGAAAGTTCACCCTACAGCCGTGGCACCAGCCTGCATCTGTCACGAGCGGAATGTCCAAACAATCTCTTGCTGATGCCAGACATTTTCTATGTGCACACACCCAGCAATGGCCATCTGGAATTCTGGTCTAAATAAGGAGACAGTACAAGCCCTTTGTATTGTATTGCTAATGCAGCCCAAGTAACTGTGGGTCCAACCAGTATCTGTCCCTAATTTTCCGAGCAGAACACATATGTTGGCCTAGGATAGCCCTGAGAGGCTACATTAGGCAGCGGATACTGTCCAAGGGCTGAAACGTAAGACTTCAGAACACTTCACATTGAAATCTCTTCATTTTGAAAATAGAAAAAGCTCACCAAGAAAGTATCCTACACTCAATTCCACTGACTCTCATCCCCTCTTAACTGTACAACAGAAAGATGACTGACTGGCTACCTTAGAGTTTGATGATTACTCAGTTTAGCATCGCTCCATATTTTCCTTGTTCTTGCATAACAGAATATGTACGACTCCATCTTCAACACTGAAAGAATAATTGCGTATCAACATTTCGTAGGAGTGTTCATAATAAAGCATTGTACATTTTTGAAAGCCTTCCGACAGGTAGTCGTCAAGAGCAAGGATGATCCACTGACTTCACAACTGCTACAGCCGACTGTTTCACTGTGGACATTACGACTCACAGTGAACTGTACTTTTCCTCGAGAACACTATTCTTGTTGTTGGAACAGAAAGCACACAGTGATGTCTTATCTCCCTCCATATCATATTTCTCTGTTCTTGGGAGGCTACAAGTTTTCCACCAACACAGAACTGGGCCATACAGGACACAACTGTCCCATTTGAATAGAAGCCGCCTCACACTGCTCTAGTTAGTGACATTCAGACTGGACTCGCCAGGTGCCTAAGAGTCCTCTTAAAACCCTGAGGGCTTGCGAGTAAAGGCTTGTTCAAGAAAACCTTCAGCCCAGAACTGCTGTGCTGCACATGAGTCGTCTGAAAAAAGAAGAGCCACCCACGCGCCTCATAGGTATGAATACTTATTACATGCTTTATCTTCATACACACTTTTCAGCCCCAAATGACTTTGATATGCTATTTTTACACACAAACTGTAAAATGAAAACAAAGGCCAAGGATCTTTAAAGTACAAAACCCACACACACATATTCACATACACCCACATATAGCCTGTACACTTCTCTTGTAAAATAAAAACTACAATGCAAACCTTTCTGCAAACAGGTCTTTATAGATTTTCTTGAAAGACATAGGAAAATCATAGGGACTTATTATGAAGAAGTCTAAAGAAAATGAAAAATGCTAAGGAAAAGACCAGAAAAGTTTCACTGAGGAATCATTTTTTTTCCTTCCCAGCACGACAATACCTCTGTTCATCTTTGCGAGGAGCAAGAGCTGTCCTATGAAAATTTCTTTAGCAAACCTTATCCCACCCATGCTGTAGCCCTTCTTTTGGCTCCCCAAACTCAAAGGTTATGTAAAGTGAACACTAATTTTAAAATGTCAAAACTGTCGTTATGACAAGTTATAAATCAACGAGAACTGAATTCTTTGGGGAAGGATAAAAACCCAGTATCAAGTTGATTCACTGTGGCCCAATGGAACACAGTAGGGCTTCTGATAGCTCCATGGGGCTTCTAAGGCTACAGGTCTTTACGGAGGCAGACAGCCTCATGTTTCTCCAGCGTAGAGAGATGGAAACACCACCTTCAAGTGTATAATCCAAGATGGGAATAAATAAGAAATAGCTTCATGTTTTGACATTTTTGTGAAATAAAACTTTCCATGATTTTATAGCAATCATTTTTTCACCTACTCTTATATATTTATCATCTCTGGAAAGATCTTTATCACCTTAACTAGAACTTTAAATGAAACAAGAATTGGATGTGATTTGGGGGAGGCGAAGAATGCATTTGGAAATGGGTATGCTTATTTCTAAGAGATTTGGTTTTATGGATTATTTAAAATATCCCAAATAGGCAAGTCCATAAAGATGATTGTTTCCAGGGGCTGGAAGAGGGAAAATGAATGCTAATAATACAGGCTTCTTTGTAGGGGGATAAAATATTATGGAATTACAGAGAGATGATGTTTGCACAACTCTGAGTGAATACTAAAAAAGGATGAATTTTACACTTCCAAAAGTTGTTTTATGAAATGTAAGATAGACATCAATTTAAAAAATTTAATATATGAGATCTAATGGACAAAGTCAGGTCCTTAATAAAAATCCTTTAATAAATCAGTGAAGGAAAGAGTCGAATAAATAGATGTGTTTCACGGGCCTCCTCTTCTCAGAGTGGACTTCTGAGACGGTCTTTGAGCCAAAGTTGTTTATCTGGTGCTCTCGCTGTCCTCCTTCAGAATTAAGCACAATATTATGTGCAAACAGTACAGAAGAGAATTATTTGCTTACTGGCCACTGATGACAGGATAATTGGGTATGTCATCAGCTGTGTTTGTGTTGGCTATAAAGACAATGAAACCATGTAGAAAATGATTTGTGGCAAAACATCAAATGTTCTTATATCTTACTTAAAATGACTTTTTAAAAGAAGTTTCCTAAATTCCAGCTACTGGAAACTCCCTGCAGTACAGAGTTCAACGCTTCCACTCGGTTGACCTGGGCTGTCACCTTTCCATAGGCAGATTAGCAGGCTTTTTTTATGGACACATCTGGGATAACTGGACCACCAATGTGTAGGGGTTGTGGTTAAGCGTAAACTGTTGGTAAAACCCAAAGTCCACTGGAAAAAAATAAAGAGATATGATTGAAACATCAGAAGGAAATAAGCAACCATTTGTAATAAGGTATTAAAAATAAGTTATGCCTTTTTGTATTTGTCTTTTAAAATATTTTTCACTGTATTTATAATCTGATATAATATTTGTAAAGTGAAAAAAATGTCTTAGTCAGCATTTTGGAAAGATTATCCAGCAGGAGAGGGAAAGAGAATTTTGTCACAGGGCGCCAGGGTAGCCTGGAATTGGGAGAGACATAGAGGAACAGGGTCATGTGCGAATACTGGATTTAGGGAGAACACATGTCAAACACTTGTTAAAAGTTACTCAATTGTGAATAACAAATGATAACTACAATAATTTTAAAATGTAAACAAAACAAGGTTGGGTGACTAATGAATGGGAACTACTCTCAAAGAGAAAGTATTCCTGGCTAAGAACAAGGGAGTGGGCCTTGAGACCCAGATTCTCAATGGCACCTCTAACGTGGCATCATTGCAAGCTGCTGTATCCAGTCACACTGCCAAAGGGAGAGGGACCTGGGCTATACCGGGAATGAAAGAAGTCTGTTCACTTTAATTCATGATGAAAACAATTCCACAACGTTCCTTTCCTTGAACTGTCACCACAATAAAAAATAAAGACATTTTGTCCTCCTGGTTTGTGGCAAAGCATGCATAGTCATATGCAGCTTGGTCCCATGGAAGTGTGGACAATTTAATATTTCCAAATCAGCATCTGCACTTATCTTTTCAGGCTAGCGTTGTTCTGTTTATTATTTATTAATTAAATTAAAAGGCTTAAAATTCACATAACTCTTTTGTCCAGTCATTTTTTCCAAAAGACTGTCATCATTTCAATAAGAATTCACCTAGTTAGGAAGCTAAAACAAGCACAGTTTTGAAAAATGTCGAAAATGTATTTAAGTAATTCATGCAAGCCACAGTAAATAAAATTGAATGGTGATGGTGTAGACCCTCTATTTTTACTACCGATAAACTAGTCATGAGAATACCTTTATCAAAACTATTATCATAGGGTTAACATTTTAAGACAACAAGCATTCACCTGATGTCGTACAAGGACTTATGTTAGGCCTTCATTTTACAGACAGCAAATTAACAGGGTAAAAAGACGTGTGCATCACAGAATGACTCAAGGATGTCAGAGGTCTTCCGAGTCCCTTTGTCTTCCTGTGCATAATAGGGATATTGTTGTTAGGTGCCAATAAAGTCCATTCAACTTCAGAGCAACTCTATGTACAACAAAACAAGATGCTACGTGTGAATATTTTTATGTTTATTTTGGCTCTCATGCCAATCCATCTCATTTAAATTCTTCCTGTTTGCCAAACATGATGTCCTTCCCAGAGACTTGTCCCTCTTGATAGCATGCTCAAAGATGATATCTCCCTTTTAAAGAACATTCTGGCTATACTTCTTCCAAGTAATATTTGCCCATTTTCCAGGCTGTACATGGTATATGCAATATTCTTTGTCAAGCACATAATTTAAATGCATCAATTTTCCTCATCCTTCCTTATTCATAATCCTTTTTTAATTTTAAATGTATATGAGGATAGATAGTTAAAGTTTATTGTACCAACCTGACCGATGAATACATGTGGGGTTAATTGAAGGGACAAAGAGATAAATGGCTTGGTGAGCTGCAGTTCTAGTTCTCAGGCTTCTTGATCTCTGAGGGTCGGACCAGGGGGCAGCTGCCTTAGCCAGTTAACTGCTTCAGCTAGCAAGGCTCACTTCCTGCAAGACCTCCCTGAGAAGAAGCTACATAGACTACCCTGATACAGTCCTGGGTGCTGCAGCAGCCATGTGGAGACCCCTGCCTGCGCTGAGATACTTACACGCTCAATGATTTGGCTTTCCTCCTGTAGTTGGCGTCATTGCATGTGTTTTGTGAGATGGAGGAGGATTTTTTAGATTGGTGTAGGATATATGGGCTAATGTTGGACTTATGGGCTTGGGAAGCACTTGGTTGGGATACTTTCTTAATGCACACTTACACTTTATATAAAACTCTCTCTTATACAAATTAGTTTCTGTGGATTTCTGTGCACACTCTAGACCTCAGCGCGACATCTTTGCTTTTAAAGCATTAAAGAGGGCTTTTCCCTAACAGTTATCTATAAGCAGATGCATAGATGGTTTTAACATGTATGGGAAAGAGAATGAGTATAAGCAAACAAATATGTACAGATTTCACACTGAATATTTGTACAGGGATATTTACTTTTGCTGCTTATATATCTGTGAATGTTGTGGAGAACAGAGGTGGGAAACTTATGAAACCTTCTCAGACAGAACCAAACACCTTGAGAAAATGAGTTACTGGGCCTTGGGTGGGTGTGTGTGCCTCAGGACGATGGTCTCAAGGGGACATCAAGGTGATTTGGTAAAACACAGTCTACAAAGAGATTGTTCTCCATCCTTCTTCGGTGAGTAGCAACTGGGGTCATAAAAGTTCTTGTAGAATCATCAAAGTTGCAACAGTTGATGAGTTACCGTAACCTTGGGGAAAATAATCAACTACTTGAGATGAAAAGGACAGAATTTACTCAAGTATCAAGTTCAGAAAAGTGAGGTAAGAAGGAATAGAAACTGGAAGCACAGTGAGAAAGTGGGATACCTGATGTCACACTGAAGAAATTGCAAAGAATGAGGTGGAAAAAATGTGTAATAATTATTGGTACAACTCAGGGAGAGGGCATATCTGAACAAAGTACATGGGAATAAATGAAGAGGGAGGAAGAGAGAGTGGAGCACAACCTGGCCCACCAAGCCCTAAGGACAGTATTCCTGCTCAGAACAGCCAGTGCATAGAGAGGACCATAGGGCCAGCCCCACTATGAGACATGGCATCCCTCACTGACCCATAGCACTATGGGGGACAACACTGGAGACACAATGCAGGAGTTGCACCCAATCTGACCCCACCACCCCAAGGCGAAACACTAAGGACATGCAAAAGAACAGCAAGGGGAACAGAGCAACGAAATCCCCGGGGAATACCAAAAATAGACTTTGAGAGCAGAGCGTGGCACCCCATCAGACTGGACCAAAAAGCATTCCTAAAGGTCAACAAACAGACCTTGAAATATTTACAGGCTTTTCCATTATTTTTCATTGTTTTTTTGTTGTTTTATTTTCTTTTGTTGCTCTGTCTTGGTTTTTATGCATATTATTACTTCTGTAGGTCTATCTAGATAAGATAGGAAGGATAAACAATCTGGAGGAGAAAACAACAGGACTGACAGTTCCAGAGGGACATGGGAGAGGAGGCGGTTGGGGAAAGGAAGTGGGTGTTAACAAACCCAGGGACAAGGGAATAACAAGTGAACCTAAATCTATGGCAAGGAGGGTGTAGGAGGCCTGGTAGGGCTTGATCAAGGGCAATGTAAATGAAAGGAATTCTGAAACCCAAATGTAGGCTGAACATGGTAATGGGACAAGAGGAAATTAAAAGGAAATAGAGGAAAGTACTAGAAGGCAAAGGACATTTATAGAGGTCTAATTACAGGCATATATATGTAAATATATTTATATATGACAATGGGGAACTACATCTAGTACATGAATTTATAGGTTTAGTATTAAGGGACACTGGGCCTCTCACTCAAGTACGCCCTCAACACAAGAACGCTTTGTTCTATTAACCTGACATTCCATAATGCTCACCTTCCTGAAAAGATCGCTGAAGACAAAGCAGGTGCATAAGCAAATGTAGTGAAGAAAGCTGATGGTGTCCAGCTAAAAAGATATAGTATCTTGGGTCTTAAAGGCTTGAAGATTAACAAGCAGCCATCTAGCTGAGAAGCAACAAAGCCCACATGGAAGAAGCACACCAGCCTGTGGGTTTATGAGGTGTCGATGGGATCAGGTATCAGGCATCACAGAATAAAAAATCATACATTGTGAATGAGAGGGATTGTGGAGTGGAGACCCAAAGCCCATCTGTAGACAATTGTACATTCCCTTACAGAAGGATCACAAGGAAAAAATGAGCCAGTCAGGGTGAAGTATATCACTGATGAAACATACAACTTTCCTCTAGTTCTTTAATGCTCTGCCCCCACCGCCCATCATGACCCTAATTCTACCTTACAAATCTGACTAGACTGGAGGATGTACACTGGTACAAATAAGAGCTGGAAACACAGGAAATCCAGGACAGATAAAACCCTCAGGACCAATAATGAGAATAGCAATACCAGGAGGGTAAGGAAAGGTGGCGGGGGGGGGGAGGGGAAGGGGGCATTGGGAACTGGTCACAATGATGTACATATAACCTTCTCTCTGGGGTATAGACAACAGAAAAGTGGATGAAGGGAGAGATCAGTCAGTGTAAGACATGAAAAAAATTATGTATTATCAAGGGTTCATGAGGGAGGGAATGTGGAGAAGAGAATGGATAAAATGAGGAGCTGATACCAAGGGCTCACATAGAAAGAAAATTAATTTTAAAATGATGATAGCAACAAATGTACAAATGGATGGATGGATGGGTGGATGGATGGGTGGATTGTGGTAAGAGTTGTATGAGCCCCCAATAAAATGATTTTTTTAAAGGAATTATTGGATGTAAAACCGGTGATTTAATGGGTAAACCTTTATTCAATTCATAATAAAAATTTTTTAAAGAGAATATTTACAAATAATTTTTGCAATGCAACACATAATTTGATTTCTTTACTGCTTTTTCTGTGAGCCTTGATCATATATCCAAGTAAAATTAAACCCTCAGCAAAGTCAGTATTTCCATTTTATTGCTTTTTGATCCATTTGTAAGAATTTTTGCTTTCTTTATGGTGGGGCTTAATGCATATCGAAGGCTATCGTCTTTGACCTTCATCAGTTACTGCTGCAAGTCTTCTTTGTTTTCAAAAAGCAATATTGTCTCATCTGCATATCACAGGATGTTGATGAGCCTTCCTCTAATCTTAATGTCACTTTCTTCATGTCATCTAACTTCTTTGATGATTTATTCAACATACAAATTGAAGAAGTATGGTGAAAGATATAACCCATATTCACACCTTTCCTGATTTTTAAAGCATGTATTCACACCGTTCCTGATTTTAAACTCTCTTGTTCTGTTTGAATAGCTATGTGATGTCTTCATTAATGCCAGCTGTTTCACCTCTCTATTTCCTGTTATCCACTACAGAGCTACATACAACACACATACAAAATTCATAATTAAAGGACTTATTAAAGAAGTTTTGATACCTGTGAGAATGTTCACAATTGGGTTGTGTATCAGGACATGTTGCAAAGCTCTATCAACTCTGCTAATAAGTGTCCAAAGGGCGTACCACTCTGTTATCAGCCTTAACTCAAAGGCATTCAGCCATAAACTCTGGGTCAACACACCCAGCATCTGGGATTCCGTGCCTAAAGGCACCAGTCAACCGCTCCCTGTAACCTCACACTGAAGGCACTCAGCTCCACTGTCATTAGTCAGGCAGGGGGTTCAACTTTCCCAATGAAGTGCCCAGAGGTACCCCACTCCACGAACCAGTCTCCTGCACAAAAGCACTCAGCTTTATTTGCTCCACGAACGGACAACTCCATCTCTCCCTTCCAGGCTCTGGTTCCTAGTCTTGCTGCTGCTGCTGCTCCTCTGATGTTATAGCTGTCTTCTGGATCTGGGAGGTTCACTGCACAGCACAGTGATCTTGAGTCCAGAGGATGCGCTCTACTACTGGATCCTCTGGTAATCAAATCCTTCCTCCAGCTTCTCATATGGCTCATTTTATATGCACAGCAGAATGACACCCAAGAGAATCCTATTTGCAATTATTTGCAGGTGAATCCTATCAGTATCTGCCCTGAGATCCATGCAGGGAAAAGTTGTTTGATGGGAATTGGAGACTTTGGCTAGAAGAGCAACTTTAAATTATCCACGGCCCCTGCAGCTGTCTCATGTATTGTATATTGGTTGCACATGAGCAAAATTAAATGCTCTGGAATTTCTACTATTCACATAATGCGATATGATGCACACCATCTATTGTCCATGGTCAATAAAACACAAGGGAGCTCCCCCTACCCCGACCCTCCAGTGTTCTCTGGTTTCAACCAAGATTCCTAAGACACCAGGAAGCATATCGCTCATTCCGCCACCTCTCCCAAACCCAGCCTGATTTTCAGGCAGTTCCTTTTGAGATATCCCGGGAATGATTTTTTATTAATATTTAGCACCTTCACTTGCATGTGGTATTCATGATACTGTCCAACAATTTCTACATTCTGACAGGATCACCTTTCTTTAAAATGGGCACAGATGGAAATGTCTTTCAATCGGTTCATCATGTCACTGCCTTCCCAGTTGCCTGGCATAAACGGGTGAAGATTACTAGCCATGCATGTAGTGTGGAAACAGTAAAGCTAACATTCCATCAAATCATACAACGGGCAAAAGTCGCCATGATAATTAAGAGTGTTAGCACTTGAAAATGCCCTGAAGAGTTCCTCCCAAATAGTTCGTTCAATGTTGTAAAATAAAATGCAATGTTACCAGGACATGAAGCCTGAAAACTTGAACTTAGAACTAGAAAATTTAAAAAAATAAGTGAAAACCTTTTGGGGGAACACACAGTATCGTCTGCACAGAACATACCTGCAGCAATGTAGGAGCCTCCTCCGGCTTTATAGAGGAAGTGGCTGGCGAAAGGGGCCGCGCAGATGATCAGAAAGCTGGCGGTCACGACGGTCACCACGCCCAGAAGCATCAGCACTGCCCAGAACCCACGGTAAACTGGAGATCCCAGAAGAAAGGGGAAAGAAAAGCACACTGAGGAGGTGGACAAAGAGAGCTATGACACTATACGTTTCATGACCAGTTCCTCTCCCGTTGCCCAATGTCAGCCATGCCACCCGAGATAGACTCCTGGGTCCTAAAGCAATTTAAACAGACTTCTGATCAGACAGCCTTGGTCGTGACGATAGTGACTTCCAGCACCCCTTCCTGCTCAATATTTGCCCCCCGATGTACTTTGGAAGCTCTTTTTTTTTCTGACCAGATTTCCCCTTTTAGAAATAGGAACACCCAAAGGTCTAGAAAGAAATATCTTGAATAAAGACCCAGTGATCATATATATTTCTTTCACACCAGCTGTAGAAAGACGTGAAAAGACTTTAAAATTATTTGTGAATATGGCTTCTTATATCCCATTCAGATAATGCTTACACCAGAGTGCCATCTTGCAAACTGATAATAATCACCCTAAATATATATTGAAAAAGTACAATTCTATTTAAATTTTTGTTCTGTTGAAAATAGTGAATGACAATAAGAGTGACAAGTGAAAAAATACACTTAAATATAAGATTTTATATCAACGATGTTCTTGGCATAATATTTTTATTAATATCTGCGTTTGGAATTATTCAATATGAGAAGCTTTAAGTCAAGGACGAATAAGGCCAGTGAAAGCATGCTGCCATTGATAAATGGATGTTACGTTTGGTGCTATATTGTAATTAAGTAAAAAGAAATTCTAATGATCATTTTGGGGCTGAATAATTACCCATCTATTAAACAAATTCATCATTTCCCAAAGACTAATACATTAAAATAAATTATTCTTGTTGGTATAAATGGAGACAAGTTAAAGAAAACATATGAGTCATATTAATATTTTTATGAATATACAAGAGCTTTGTAGGAAAGTAAAAGACATTATTTCCCAACAAATATGCCTGGCAAAGACAAAATGTACCTATCAGTTGGAATCATAGGTAGAGGGAAAAATAAGGGAAAATGAAATTTTGAGGAGAAGCATCACATATTAAATGAAGGGGAAAAGCTGGCATTCATGAGTGAGTAAGGAACTATGTGGGAAAATGTGAGGCTTCCAGGCACCCAAATGAGGTTAAAGCAAAATCTTAGACAGCTTAAAAATGTCATGGATAAATTGTAATTAAAAAATAATGAAATCATTCCAGGACCTTATTGAAGCCCCTGACATTACTGAAAGAGCTTGTCTCCAACCATGCACTGATAAGAGAGACTTCTCAAAGCACATGTTGTTGGAAGCAAACACATGCATGTATAACCTGGAAACCTAGTAACAGTACTTCTAGGTACACCCTCATATTAGGCCTCCCAAGTGCCCAGCCAAACTAAGGGGCCCAGGCCCCAGGTGGACTCAAGTAGCACAGGCTTTGAAAAAAAACACAATGATAACACTAAAACCAGCACACATAGAGGAATGCTGATGGCATTGTGAGCTACTTGCTGACTGGCGAACCACATGGTCTGCGGTTCAAACCCACCAGACACTGGGCAGCAGAAAGATAAAACCAGCACACACAGATGACAAGGCAGAATTTACACATTGATCACTTGCTAAGCCAACAACAGCAAAACGTGTCATCAAGCGAATACTAATAGGATGCAGAGTTTGGTCACAAAATGTCCAGAATAGTTGATAATTCCAAATTCCAAATGTACTTGGTATACAGACAACCAGAAGAATCTCACCAATTCTAAAAGGAGCAAACAGTCATAAATTCCAAACTAAACATGATCCAGATGTGGAAATGACCAGATAAACTTTAAAGCAATTATGAAGGGTTTTTTCGAAGTTCAGAGAAGTTTTCTATTATCTGTTCATTCCATTTTCCATGAGTGCTTTGCAACCCTCTCATCTTATAGCCTTCTCTAAAAAGTGAGATGAACAACCTTGAACAGAAAATTGAAATGCTCAGAAGAAGGAAACCACGAAAAGAAGGTCCCCTCCTGTGGTGTGGATTCCAATCATAGAAACCCCACAGGACCAGGTTTTCTGAGGCTATACATTTTTATGGAAACAGCCTGCCTCATCTTTCACCCATGGGATGGCTGGTGGGTTTGAACCACTGGCCTATCAGTTAGCACTCCAAAGCTAAACCCCCTTGACCAGATGAGAACTCTACAGAAGACAAATAGGATCTATAAAAATGAACTAAAGTGAAAATTTACAATTAAAAATATAATGCCTGAAATAACATTTTAAAAAATATTAATTGATTAATGTCAGTTGATGGATTCAATGTAAAGCAAATATTAAGAGATATTTGAAAATAAAATTAATGAATTTGAAGGGCAAGCCATATTAATGCAGAAAAATACCAAAGTAATGCCTAAAATTTTACCAAATTTGGTTAATAATAAATTAATAGATATAAGACCCTGTGTTAACTGCAAACAGGATATATTCAAAGAAAAATGCTCAGACACATAATAAACTACTGAAAACCCACACCAAATGAAAGTAGCCAAAAGAAAAGTGACATATTACATCAAGGGAAGCAACCATTTGAAAGACTGTTCATGAATTTTCCATGAAATGATGAAGACCCAAACCCAGTGAAACAAAATCTTTAAAGTAACAAAAGGAGGCTTATTAACTTAAAATTCTGTGAAATATCCTTCTGGCAAAAATACTGTTCAGGAATAAAGGTGAAATAAAATCAGCTGTAAAGGAAGCAAAACAGAGATTCTGTCACATTCAGACCTACTCTGCAAGAAATGCAAAAGGAGGTTTCCAGGCTAATGAGAAATGACATCTTCAGTTCTCAATGTCCAGCTTTCACATAGATGCGAGGCAACTGAAAAATCCCAGGGCTTGGGTTGGGCGCATCTTAGTCCTCCAAATCATCTCCTTGCTTTTCAACACTTTTAAAAAGTCTTCCGTAGAAAATGGATCCAATGTAATGTGTCCCGTGATCACTTGACTGGTGTTTCCATTGTTATTGATTGTGGATTGAAGGAAAATGAAACCCTTGACAACTTTAATCCTTTCTTCATTTACCAAGATGGTACCTACTGGTGTACTAGTGAGGATTTTTGTTTCCCGGACTTTGAGTTGTAATCGATATCGAAGGTGGAAATCCTTGATCATCATCAGCAGATGCTCTAAGTGCGCTTAACTTTCAGTAAGCAAGGGTGTATAATCTGCATATCAAAATTTAGTGATAAGCCTGCTTGTAATCCTGATGCCTGTTCTTCAGACAGTCCCGCTTCTCTGATTATTTGCTCAGCAGACAGAATAAATAAGCATTGTGATAGGATACCATGTTGGTACATGCCTTTCCTGATTGTAACCCTTTATTTTATTCCCTTGTTTCATTTGCACAACTGCCTCTTGACCTGTGTACAGGTTTTGTATAAGCGTAATTAAGTGTTGTGGAATTCCCATTCTTCCCAGGAGTATTCACCTTGTGCTACGATCCACAAAGCTGAGCGCCTTTGCCTAGTCAATAAAATACAAGTGAACATCTTTCTATTAGTCTCTGCTTTCACCCAAGACCCGTCCAATGTCAGCAGGATCTTTCAAATATTCTGTTCAGCTCTTGTACTTCATTGTTTCTTCCATTTGCCTTAGCTACGAGATGATCAAGATTAAGTTTTGGTGTACTTCCATCTGAACAGGACATCAGAATTGCAAGAAAACGTATCAGCAACCTTCCATATGCAGATGGCATAACCTTATTTATTGAAAGTGCAGAGCCCTTGACGTGCCGCTTATGCAGGTCCAGGATTGCCCCCTTCAATGTGAAGGACAGCTCAATGTGAAGAACACAAAAGCCCTCACAGCTGATTGATGACGTTCGTTATTCCACGTCCTCTTTGGAATCCAGCCTAAACCTCTGGCAGCTCCCTGTCAATGATTGCAGCCAACTTTTTTTGAATGATCTTCAGCAAAAGTCCTGACGGATGGGCTGCCATCTGCTAGGTCAGAAGTTTAAAACCACCAGCTGCTCCTCAGGAAAAAGACAAGACATTCTACTTCCACAAAGAGTTACTGTCCCTGAAACTCACACAGGACACACTACTCTGTCTAATGAGGTCATTATGCACTGTCACCAGCTTGATGACATTGAGTTTTATTTACTTATTTATTTTGAGTCAGCAAAATTTCACTTGCGTGTGATATCTATAATATCATGCTCTAATTTGTGCATTCTATAGGGTCACCTCTCTTTGGACTGGGTAAAAACATGCATCTCTTCCAGTCATCTAGGAAAGTAGCTTTTTCAAAATTTCTTAGCATCTATGAATGAGTGCTTCCAGTGCTTCATCAACTTTTTGAAATATTTTGAATGGTATTCCATTAATTCCTGGACTTGGACTTCTTTCAGTACCATTGGGTCCTGATTATATGCTTCCTTTGGGAATGGTTGAATGTTGACTTGTTCTTCATGTTACCACGACTCTATTTTTTCATCTTCTTTTCATGCTTCCTGTATCATTCATTACTGTGGCCATTGAAGCTTTATATAATGAAAGTCAGGACCTGAGTTTTACTTCAAATTATTGGCAATTAGAATGCAAAGATGGGAAACAAAGAGGACAGAATAATATCTGGTGATAGTAATAAAGTTGGGATCACATTTTGCATGAGCAATGACTTTTTCATAGCACATCTCTTTTTTCAATAACACAAACAGCGAGTATACACATGGACTTCCCCAGATCGAAAACACAGAAATCAACTGACTTCCACTTTGGGAGGAGATAATAATGAAGCTCAATATCAGCAACTAAAATGAGGCCGGGGTAGACTGTGGAATAGACTATCAATTGCTCATATGTAAGCTCATAGTATAGCTGAAAAAAATAAAATAAGCTCTGGAGAGCCAAAGTATGGCCTTGAGTAGATCTCATTTTGATTTTAATAATCTGAAGAACAGAGGTAGTGCATTAAACATGAGTGACAGAAGACTTGATGAGTTGTGGAATGATGTCAAGCACATCATACCTGAAGAAAGCAAAAGATATTTACAATACAAGAAAGAAATAGAAGATCAAAGTGGATGCCAAATGAAACTGAAACTTGCTCTCAATCATAGAGTAGCTGAGACAAATGGAAGAAATAGAGCTGAACATAAACTTTCAAATAAAAGTTTGAGAAAACAAAGTAACTATTAAAATGAAAAAACGCAAAGACCTAGAGTTTGAAAATAAAAAAGAAAGAAACACTCAGTATATCTTAAATTGAAAGAACAACAAATACAGTTCAAGACTCAAGATGAAATATTTCAAGATTTTTGGGCAAAATATTATAGATTTTTAGTTTGCTTATTGTTATTGTTATGGAAATAACATGATCATTTATAAAACATAGATAAATGAATGGTTTGGGGGCTCACACATAACTCTAACCCCAATCTGAGAACAATTCATTCTTATGAGATGGACCCAGTTGATGCTCACCCTTCTGAAGAGATCACTGAAGATATGATGCTATAGCAAAGTGTGGTAAAGAAACTGGATGGTGCCCAGCTGACAGAAAGAATAGTGTCTGGGGACTTAAGAGCTTGCTTCAAACAGCCGTCTAAGTGAGGTGTCAATTACGTTTTCATGGAAGAAGCGCACCAACCTAGGTGATCCATGGATTATAAATAACATAATCCAAACTCAAAGGAGGGAATGGTACCAGCTTAAATTGTGAACATCTGGCTTGCAGAAGGCTATGGATAACAGTGAAAGCCCAAAATTCATTTTCAGGGATCACACCTAGATTAAACCTCCAATGCATACCCTCCGACCACAGACCAGGCATGTGAATAGCCTTGTTACCAGGCAAAGGGCACTGTAAAGCACTGGTATATAGTTAGGTTAAAATGTAATATTTATCATTTTATCTCCCTTTTATCCATTTAAGGATTGTATCCGTGTTTTATTTTTTTCATGCAGAGTGCATTGGAAAGTGGATCATTGCTGATATATTCAGGTTAAGATGTAACACCTTATCATTTAATCTCTCCTTTGACCCATTTTAAATTTGTTCTAGTTTTCAATGTTTCTACTTTCTTTATTATTGCCATTTTCTCTGTTTTACTTCGTTATTGTTAGTACGTTTGTTTTTGTAAGTTTTTCTTTACATGAAATGCAGGAAAAGTGAATCTACAAAGACAGTAACTGGATTAATGGCTTTTTAGGAGTGTAGCAGGGAAGGTTGGGCGGAAATAGTGACCCAATAAGAATAAGAAAGAAGAAAATGTTCTAAAATTGATTATGGTTATGATTTACAATGCTTCTTAATATGATTGAACTATTAAACTGTATGGTATGTGGATTCTGTTTCAATAAAACAGTTTAAAAATAAAATTAAAAGTTATGTAAAATGTGAAAAAATAAAAGAAATCTCATTCAGTTCCAAATTGATTCCGATGTAAGTTGAATGCCTCATTTTTCAGTATTGTTTTTATTTTTACAATAATATCTTGATAAATCTGCTGTTTATTTGTCTTTAGGGGTTGGAGATATTATAGATAAACATATATGTATATATTTTAATACATGTATGCCTACATAAAGTTTACATGAATCATAAAAATTTAATGATCTTGAAATTGGAAATTTTTCAGTTGCAGTAATGACTCTATTTGTGAAACGTTCTTGATTAGCTGGTATATTCTAGGGACTGGGGTAGGATTACTAGTTAAACAATAAAATAGAGTTATCTATTTGGCTCTTTTCTTGTTTGCATATTTCATGGTAACATCCCACTGCTTCCCCAATCCACCTATGAACTTCAACTGATAAAATAACTTCCCAAATCCGCTGCAGGTATTTTCCAGATACACTGAAGAATACTATGGTTCTTCCATAAATTGCATTATCTTAGGTACTTTAATATTATATGTAGTACATATTATTTACAATAATAGATTTCAAAAGATTGGTCATAATGCTTTTGTCAGAACTCATACAAGGAGGTACCAAAAACACTGGCATTGTGTTGAGTGGAGCTTTCATAATACACATTTTTCCCCACTGCACAAGCTTTGAGCAACTCGCTCTGAGTAAAGTGCATATGGTGGAATTACCTTGGAAAGCTCTCCCTGGTCACTAGGAATTTTTTCATTTAAGAGCTGTTTCTATCGAACATCACTTTTTTGTGCGATGGCCAATTTAAGATGACAGCATGTGCCTGTGAAATTTTGTTTCCTGCTTGGGAAAAATGACCCAGAAACTATTGTGATGTTGAACACAGCTTACCAGGACAGCACTATGGGAACAACTCAAGTGTGCGAGTGGTAGTCTCTTTCCTAAAAAGGTGAAATGTTGATTCATGACAAACCTCATTCTGGATGTCCGTCAACTTCCCGAATGGATGAATGTGTGGCCTCATAGTGCATTTGGAGTTCTTTATACCAGGTTAGATTGTTAATCCAGCATTCTATTTAGAGGTTCTGAAAAGATTGTGCCACAGTGTGTGACAAAAGGGCCTGATTTGTGGTATATAGGGGACTGGCTTTGCCACCATGACATTGCACCTGCTCACGAGTCATCTCAGTGTGCCAGTTTGTGGCAAAAAAAAGCAGCATGGCTCTCTTGCTCCACACACTTTACTCACCTGACTTTGCTTCATGTAACTTCTTTTTGTTCCCCCCCCAAATGAAGAGGGACATGAAAGACAACAATTTGATGATGTCAAAGAAGTGAAGAAAAAATGAGGAAGCTTTTATCAGCCATCCAAACAGATGAGTTTGAAAAATATTTCCAAGAATGGACTCACAGATTTGACAAATGTATAAATTGTAATGGAGAGTACTTTGAAGGTGATAATGGGTGTTTTTTAAAAAGAAGTTTAAATATATAGCCTTGAAAATAATTCCAGGTTTTTTTAGGGGGAAGCCCTCATATATGTTGTAAATTAAAGATTATCTGTTACTATGTTCAGTGAATAGTAAAGTAGATTAGTTACATCACAGAGCCTTATTTTTAATGTATCACTAAAGTTCAGAAATGCCATTGGATTATTACCTACAGGCCAGTAAAATATTGGCAAAGACAACTGCCAATGTGGAAACTTGAAGAAAATCCTATATTGTCTTTCACAGATAATTGATTTATCAATTAACTTTCTAAAAGTGCCCCAGCTGTGTTCTCTAACATGTGACTTCACTCTTAAAATAGGCAAACACCTGGAGCAACTGGGGCAAACACCTGCCACAAAAACAGCCTGCAGTAGCTCTGATGACCTCTGACCCAGGCCTTAAGACCTACAGTTTGAAAGAAGTAGTTGGACTACTTAGCGTTGAGCAGTGAAGTTGACTCTGAAAGGGAGCACTAGTCCAGAGGGTCATTTGTCAGTCGAAGCCATGTCCAAGGCAAGAGCACGAAGGTGGTGAGGCAGGAGCACATCAAGAACAGAGAAGGTAAGACGATTCTCAGCTCAGAGGGAAGAAAGGAACTGGAGAAGAGAGAGAAATTTTGGGAATGGACAGGAAGAAAGCAGAACACTAACGCAATAAATCGTCTCCATCATGGCTTATATTGGCGACCCGAGTTTCTGCCCTGAATGAGGAGTGAATAAATTCCTTTTGGTTTGCTTTAGAAGAGCAGGTTTGGGATTCTGAATTTGTGTAAAAGGCAGGCACAATAGCTTGGATAGCTTGGTATTTGAGTGCAGTAGATGTTCATGAAAGTGGCTGCTTAGTTGTGACCGTGCAGAAACATCCTCCAAAGTGAAATTCTCTTATACTTGGCTTTTCTGTACTTTATTTTGCTGCCTAGGCTTTTTATTGTCAAAAGGGCATATTTTTTTCAACTTCTTGTTTCTTAGCTGGTTACATAATCTATTTTTTTTTCTATATGCACTACACTTTGATTCCAGAGCTGAAATGGAGAGTAGGGGTGAAGAAATGGTAAGAATTAAGGTAATGTTTTTGTTTTTGTTTTTCTCCCTGCAGAATGCAAAACTAAAGCAATAGGGAGTCTTCCGCAGCATGTGTTTGGGAAGTCACGCCTGGTATTCAGGCTTCTCTGATTACTAATTATGAGACTTTATTAGCATCTCTTTTTCAGTATGGAAAACAATATCCTTCACGTAGATTTATTGTAAGGATTCATTCAGGTAAAGTAGGAACCATGCCAGCATTCCATAAGAGCCCCATTATATCTGTTATAACTATTGACTATTATTACACCTTGTACTAAAAGTTCTTCTCAATTGACAATGACATTGACACTTTAAAGGTAGCTTCTAGTTTTAGGATGGGAGCAGGTGTCAGCAATATTAATTATTATTACTTGTGAGGGGTCTTTAAAAAGTATGAATTTTTCAAAGCTGCCTCTTACATACTAGGGTAAGTAAAAAATCATTGCTAGAATGGGTTCAGTTTATGCATGTACACAGTTTACCCAAAGAAAACATGTGTAACCCACATCTTCACACTCAGGGAATGGTTGAAGTTCTAAGGAACTTAAATATTCCCTTTCACTTAAAACTGATATTCCCTGGTGGGGGAAGAAGCAGATGATCGCTACCCCCAAGGGCAGAGAATGAGGGGTCGCTGGACTTTGGTTTGCTTCAGACCTATTGCTTTGAGCGTGCCCAATGAATGACAACCTAGGACCAACATGGATTTGCTGTTTTCATGCTCTCTCTTCTTTTTTTGCGATATGCATGAACCTACCAGGCATGATCCTTCTACCTCTGTACATGAATGTTACTGCAAGTATTGCTACATCTCCTGGTTTGCATAAGTCGTGTACAGTCACTTGTGTTTCAAAATTGTGGAAGTTAACAGATTACAAATTGTAGTCTAAAAGGATTTCCTAGAAAAGTCTAAATTATTTTTCTCAACAATAATTTAAATTCTATAACACTGAATCAAAAATGATACTCTCCAGAAAATTGTCCTATTCTTCAATGGGGATGATTTTTGCTATACTCCAATAAAAAGATAATGAAGTGTCTAAATCAAATTAGGGACATAGATAAACCAGAGATGTATGAATGGATTTGAACTCTCACTTGATCATGCACGGCAATATAAAAACAATTAGTTATTGTGACATGGACCCGCCCAGTGCATGCCCTGATGAGATCACTCAAAATTGGGGTGCTTTAACTGTGTGTGCCGATGAAATCAGATGGTACCTGGCTATTAGAGAAAATAATATCTAGAGTCTGAACGTCTCACAAAGCAAGCCGCCATCTACGTGAGGAGTCAGCAAAGTCCACATGGAAGAAGCACACCAGCCTGTGTGATTCAAAGACTGTAAAGACTAAAGTCCAAATCCAGATGAGAGTGCCTAAATTCTAAGCACGCAGTTTGGGGAACATTGTGGTGATAGTGGATGGCCCAGATCCACTAACAGGGTCCTTGTGTGGATTGACGCACTGGTGCATCCCCACTGAGCTCAAGAGCGGGCAAAATGTGCTGCCAAGAGGATTGTAGAAGCTGTCAGAAGGCTGCAATATAACGCCTTGCCATAGATCTCCCCGTTGACCCATTTAGCATTTATTCTGGTTACTATTATTATTATTATTATTAAGGTTTTTCTTTGTTTTCTTTAGTCACTGGATCACTGTTGCTGGGCCTTTTTGGTTCTTCATCTTTGTTTTTATGTTTTTTCTCATAGGAAAGTTAGGCTGAGTGGATGTACAAAGACAACAATAGGACTGATAATTACCTGGGGGCATAGAAGGGGAGGTGGGTGAGTGGGGGCTGAAGAGTCCACAGCAGTAGTTACAAGAAGAAATAAATGTTCCAAAGTTGATGGTGGTGATGAATGTAGACATCTTAATATGGTTGAAATGTTGTGGGAAAAGGTAATTAATAAATACACAGATAGATAGATAGGTAGATAGATAGATAGATAGATAGATAGATAGGAAAAAGAGTTATAAATAAAACCCTATGTGAATATTTGTGAATATTTACCCCATGTATGTGTGTATAAATGTATTTGTGCGGTGTGTGGGGTGTGTGTGTGTGTGTAATTTGGGAAGCAGTATAATTTTGTTGGTTTACTGATCTATGTTACCTGTGATGCTTAGAATGCACCTTATAGAAGAGTTGCCTTATTTTTTTATAGGAGAGTCCAAAACTTTGCATTTTCAGACAGGAAATGTTCTTAATAAAAACAGGTCTAAAAGTAGACTTGGCTTGTTAAATATAATTCAATATTTAACTTGAAATTGAATTCCAATTAATTCTTATTAGGGCATGAAACGAAATTCACAGCATAAAGAGATTTACATGTAATCTATATCATCATTATTTGGATTAATTAAAGGAAAGCTTCATCTGAATTGCTGAAAGGTCACAATTAAAGACTATTTTCAGAGAAATTAAGTTGTGTTAATTTTAAGTAAATCAGTGAATTGACCTGACAAAGTGTTTCTGGGCCAGGTGTTGTAATGGGAAGTGATGACTAATAATTAGTGTTACAACAGATGTTATTTAAATGTTCTTCTAAGGCACTCTGTTTATTTTCATAAATAGACTTATCCTTTACCCTTATAGTATTACTTTCACTACCAATTAGCAAACTTTATTCCGTAGGCTTTAGAACAGAAATAGTCTACCTAAGATGTACTGAAATATTATCCCAATGCATTTGGCATATAATTTTATGTTTTCATACGATTTAAATTTATCTCAGCATTTCCCATTTTTTCATTTGAGGAGTAACCTGCTGTTCACAGACAAAAGATTCCCTACGTCATGAGAGGTTAGGGGGTGGGGGAGGGGTTAAAAAGACACTGTGTCTGTGTGTCTGTAGGGCACCTCGAGTCACATAGCAGCCGCGACACACACACTGAGCATGTGCTCTGCAGCTAGCATGTGGGAGCAGGCAAAGTAGAGACCCGGAGCTTTCAGGAAACGGTGCCTGACTGAGCTGAGGGGGAACAAGGGAGTGAACTCACGTGTGGACATTGACTAGACCAGCAAAGTCTCCACTGTCCATTGAGGAGCTGAGCTGCTCAGCCCAAGAGCCAGGAACTCTTCAGAGCCCAACAACCAGAAACGGGAACAAGAGATTCTCTGCTGGCCAACTACAAGCCTAACAGCTTCTCCCACAATGCAGAGTGTGCTCTATCACAGGACAACAAAAGGTGGGCTCCCACAAGACTCTCCACACCCCTCTGGGTGAATGGAGGCATGAACAGCACCCAACCAAAGCAACCGGCTAATTGTACTTTGATCCCGACATACCTGGAGCTGGGAGTGCTCTGAAACAGAAGTAGATAAGGCAGGAATGCCTCAAAGCATGGGAAGCTAACAAAGGTGATGGAAACATTTGCATCTCCTATGATTTCCTGGTTCCCAGAGGGAACACTGGCCCACACATTGCTGGCTCAGAGGTGTTGGAGGTGGGATCAATCCCAACCTTCCCAAGCAGCTCTGGTTGAGGCACTTCCAAGATCTCCTGGGTGCTTTTGGATTAAGGCAGCATGGAGGTCTGGTTGAGACATCTGTTTGTTTCACCTTGCTTTCTTTTGTTTGGTCAGCCACCAGAAAAGCCCCAACAGTATTACAACAACCCTAGAACTCAAACCTCCTCAGGTCCTCAGATGCCAGCCACAGGACAGAAGCAGTGTCCAGTCCAGGCTTTGGTCTTTCTTATTGTGATCCCATCAATTTGATGTCTTGATTGACCACTAGTGGAGAGAGGAAGACGCAAGAAGGAGAATAATCTCTAATTCCCCAGATTTCCCTGTTTACCAGAAAAGGCACTCCCCCTTGACTCTCACTGACCTGTGGCTACAATTCTACTGTGTGCACCCTGGGCAGAACATAGCACACATAGGCGACTCAGATAGAGAAAAGAGCTGCTTTTTTCTAGGTTGGGTGTTTGCATGTAGGTGGTGAGTCAGGAGAAGTTTCTGTTCATTTCACTTTTGGCTCCATTGATATTTTTGTTTGTTGTGCTTGATTTTTTGTTGTTATTGTTTAAAAACAAGACTAACCTTATAGAATATATATATATATGTATATGTAGATATATATGTATATATGTACATATGTATATGTAGATATATATGTATATATGTACATATATGTATATATATGTATATATATATGTAGATATATATATATCTATATATATATATAGAGTTCTTTGAACAGAGAATCGGCAGCAACAACCATCAATTGGAAATCAACATACAAAACATCACCACTCAAATGTTAGCTCATTTGAAGCAATATTCAAAGTAAAACTAATTTACAAAACTGAAAACAGGGAGCCAGAGATAATATTCCACAATGAAGACAACTACAAAGTAAATAGAAAGAATAGTGTACATAAGAAAGAATTCACATGGACAGGAAATCAAGTAGGTGTCCAGAGGGAACAGACTCTCCTAAAGTTGGGAAGAAAAGAAATAAGTAATAAAGCAACCTCAAAGAAAATGAGAAACCATATTCAAAATAAAAAAGCAACAAGTAAAATGAACTCAGCACAAATAAGAGGAAAAATAAAACCAACAGCTCATTGCTATTGAGTCAACACACACACACAATAAAATGACAGCAGTAAAGTCATAAATTTCAATAACAATACTGAACCTAAAAGGATTAAATGCACTACAGAGAGAGAATAGCAGAACAGACAATAAAACAGCTTCCATCAATATGCTACTTACAAATAACACACTTTAGAGACAAAGACAAATGTACACTAAAAGTCAAAAGACCAAAAAAAAACTATATCAAGTTAAAAGCAATAAAAAAGTATTAGAAATATTAATCTGTGATAAAAGAGGCTTCAAGGTAAAACCTGCTATGAGAGACAAAGAGCATAACATAAAGATTAAAGGTAAAATTGAACAAGAAGATAATCATAAAAAAATATCTATGCATTTAATGGAAGACCTTCAAGAGACGCTTTCCAAACTCATAGAGCTGAGGAGTGAAATAGGGAATAACACCATGATAATGGGAAAGTTCAACACACCCCTTTTCAAGAAGGGCAGAACAATTAGAAAGAAACTCCATAAAGACACAAAACTAAATACCACAACCAATTCGACTCCTTAGACACATAGAAAACACTCCACCCAACAACAGGGCAATGTTCACTTTTTCCCAGGAGACATGCAACATTCTCTAGTACAAATTACACCTAATGAAACAAAGCAATCCTTAATACATTTAAAAACAATGAGATGCTAAACATATTTTCTCAGATAACAATGTTATAAAATTAGAAATCCACACTACAATGACTAAGAAAATAAATATGGATATTGAAAAGCATTCTTCTTAAGAAACAACTGGATAATTGAAGAGTTAAGAGAATTTTTTTTAACTCCTGAGAGAAAATGAGAACTAAAACCCAACATTCAAAAACCTTAGGGACAGAAAAAAGGCAATATTCAGAGGGCAATTTATATCAAAAACATAAACATCAGAAAAGAAGTAAGAACTAAAATCAACACATTAACCTAACACCTTAAAAATGTGAACAAGAGTAGCAAAATAAGCTCACATTCACCACAAGAAAAGCAATAAAATTAAAGAAGACATAAGTGAATTGGGGTGGGGGGACATAGAAGGAAACAAGAAGAGAAGAAATTGATTCTTTGAAAAGTTTAACAAAGTTGACAAACCATTGGCAGACTTAACAAAGGAAAAGAAGATGAACCTGCAAATGCCATGGCTAAGAAATGAAATGGACATCAAAACAGAAGCAACTGAAATAAAAGTGAAAAAGATAACACATTACTCTAAAGGACTATATTCCAACAAATTGGAAAAACTTGACAAATTTCTAACAACACACTACCCACCCAAACTGACACAGACTGATGTACAAACCTCAACAGTCTCATAATAAAAGAAAAAATACATGAAATATTTTAAAAATTCCCAACAACAAAAGTTCAGCATCAGACACTTTCACTGGGGAATTCTCCCATACATTAAGGGAAGAATAGAAATCAATTCTGCTCAAGCGATAGTATGTCAAACTCCAGCACTCATTGTGTTAAATGAGTATAACCTTGAGAGACAAAGGTAAGACAAAGGCATTATCAGACTAGAAAATAATTGAAAAATAATCTTTTATGAATATAAATACAAAAATTCTCAACAGAATCCAAACCAACTGAATCCTACCACAATACATATTTAATTGCTGAAATCGATCTATATGTACATTATAAGCAAATGAATTCATACTAGGTATGCAAGGATTGTTCAACATTAGAAAAGCAGCCAATGTAATCCACCATATAACTAGAACCAAGGAAAAGAATGGCGTGATCATATCATTTGATGCAGTAAAGGCATTTCACAAAACCTAGAATCTATTTCTGTTAGAAGCACTCAAAGAAATAAAAATAGATATGAAATTTTTCAAAGTAAAAATTCCCTATTAATAAAACAAATATCCAAACCTAACTTAGTAGGTTGTAATTGAAAGCATTCTCGTAAGAATGGGAATCAAATAAGGATGACCTTTAAAATAATTTCTAAGTAATATTGTTCTGACTTCCTTATCCAAATTAAACAACAAAAAGAAATCCATATTGGCAAAGAAGATGAAAATATATTATTCTATACTTAGAAATTCCCAAATAGTACAAAAGAAAATTGTTGGAAATAAGTGAAACACTAGACAACATGTAGGATATAAGATCGCCATACAAAAAGACAAACAAAGAGAGCTCTTAAAAGGAAACCAAGAAAACAATAGCATTTACAAAATCCACCAAAAACATGAAATGCTTAAGAACAATCTAAACAGAGATACAAAAATATTTCACACATAAAAAAAATAACTATAGAACACCACTACAAGTAACCAAAAGAGACCTACATAATGGAAAAATGTTCCTTGTTCATGGATAGGAAGACTTAACATTGTGAAAATGTCAACACTGCCCAAAGCAACCTTTCCATATAATGAAATTCTGAATCAGAGAAAAAACTGGTCACCAACTCTATAAGGAAAATAGAGTCTTAGGATAGCAAAGCACTACCAAAAAGAGTATTTCCAACCATCAGAACCTACTATATAGCCTGAACAGTCAAAACATCCTGGTACTGGTACAATAATAACTAGGTAGACTAATGACACAGAATAGAGAACCTAGAAATTAATCTATCCAACTGCTTTTTGACAAAGGGCTGAAATGCATTGAATGGAGAAGAGACTGTTTCTTCAACAAATGGTGCTGGCAAAACGGATTTCTATTTGCATAATAATGACACCACCCCTCATTCCATATACAAAATAAACTCAGGCTGAATTAAAGTTATTCATATAAGTCCTAGAAATATAATGATCATCAATGAAAACTAAGGACAAACTTAGTGGCCCTAACACATAACATAAACAAACTATTAAATACAATGGAAAACACACACAGGACAGAAGACAAAATAAATGACTGGGACTTCCTTAAAAAGCAAAAAAGAGAACTTACATGAATCGAAAAAGTAAAATGATAGCCCACAGACTAATAAATATATTTTTCAATGATGTATCAGAAAAGGGAATGATTTCTAATAGCTACATAAAAATGTCAAGGCCCCAACAAGAAGAAAATCAATAATTGAATTAAAAATGTGCAGAGACATCCAAGTGGCCAACTAACTTATGAAGAAATGCTTATGGAGGAATGCTTGAGATCACTTGCCATTTAAGAGCATAAATCAAAACAACGAGATAACCCCTCAAACCAGTGTTCATAACAAAGTGTAAAAAAAGCAAACAATCAGAGAATAACAAATGCTGGAGAGAATGTGCAGAGGTTAGAACCTTCGGATAAAACTGTAAAACAGTACAACCACTGGGGAAAATGAGACTAGAAATACCATAGGACTCAGCAATACCTCTACTTAGTAGATTCCCTAAAAGAAATAAGTAGCACAACATGGGCAGATAAATGCACATCCATATCCATCACAGCACTATTGACAAAAGCAGGAAGATTGAAACAGCCTAAATGCCTATTGGTGAAAAAATGGATAAACTTTGGTTCATACATCATGGAATGCCATACACCAGAATAGAATAATGAAACTGAAACACCACATGACATGGATGAATGTGAGGGATAATGATTATGCTGAGTGACATTAGTCAATCACCAGAGGACAACTATCATATGAGACAACTTTATAAAATACAAAATCAACATAGAAGTTTTTATACCCCCAAACTAAAACAAACAAACAAACAAAAACCCAGACTTTGGTGGCTGCCACAGGGGAAAGGAGGGATGGTAAAGTAACAGGCTACAGGGTAGACAGATGTGACCTTGATAAAGGGAAGGATCATATTTTTCAAGATGGAAATAGTACATACACAAACACACACACACACACAAATGTGAGGGTGGGCGAGGTGGAGACAGAGTAAGCACTGAAAGGTTTGATAAGTTGTGAAATGCAAAAATTATGATCTGAAATGTAAACACCAATATAATTCACAATAAAAAACCAAAAAAAGACTGTCGTGCAAAAATATTTTCATGAAATCTCAGCCTTATTCATAAAACCAAACCAAACCCATGGTCACTGAGTGAATTTAAACTCATAGTGACCCTCTATAGGATTTCTGAGTCTATACGTCTTCACCAGAACAGAAACTCTCATCTTTCTCTCCTGGAGCACCCAGTGGGTTGAATGGCCAGCCAAGTAGATAGCAACCCAATGTTTACTTATGTAATAGAACCATGAAGACTCCTGTGTTGGACAGGGTTCTCTAGAGAGACAAGACCAGATTGCTAGTAATTATATATAAATAGATTTATAAAGATAGGTATGTAATATGAGAAATGAACCATTAAATTATATACAGATAGATAATAAAAGAAATTAACAGTTAAATTATAAAGCAGTGAGACACTAGCAGTCTTTTAAGGCTTGAGAGCTGCCAGTTGCGAGTCCCCTCCTGTAGAGAGAGCTGGGCTATATATATCCAGGCAGCAAACAGCAAGGCAGGTCACCAACTGTCGGTCCCCAGCTCCAGAGATGAACATTCCAATCCTGTGGAATTAAAGGGACCTCAACTCACAGCGACACAGTCCACAGGCTAGGCATCCCACAGGTAGTGTACCCCTTTACATTGAGGCACAGAGCAAGCAAGGCGAGGCTCACCGAGCCATTTATCCCTCCGCCCTTCAATTAATCCTACTTGTGTTTATCGGCCCGGCTGGCACAATAAACTATCGCAACTCCTTTGTTCATAGAAAGCACATAAAATACTAATCTCATCAATTTCAATGAGATTCAGATTTCAGATATAAGTATCGATCAGAGGAACTCATCTTGGGTAATGCCTAATTGGTCAAAATTCCATGTGAAAGAAATAGGGAGTATAAGGAGACATGTATCAAGAAAGACCACTGTAGGAATAAAATATAACCCCCCAAACCTCCCAAACAAGGAAGGCCATCAAATAAAGAACACTTAATTATGCAGGAAGCCCTGGTAGAGTAGTGGCTACATTTGGGACTGCTAACTACAAGGTCTACAATTCGAAACCACGAGCCGCTTCACTAGAGAAAGATGGGCTCTCTACGCCCATTAAAGAGTGACCGTCTTGGTAACTCACAGGGGCAGCTCTATCCTGTCCTATAGGGCTGCTATGTTGGCACCAACGTGATGCAGTGCATTGGTTTTAGTCATTAATTATGCGTATCTGCATTTGTGTCTGCAGGAGGGTGTGCGCGTCGGGGGTGAGGGGTGACTGCAAGCTAGTCCAGAGGCTATATCTGAGGGCATAACTGGCACCTGTTCTGAGTTCCAGGTAAAGGATGAGACAGATAAAACCCTACACGAAGTCTCTTCCGTATAGAAAATACAACCAAACCTCATGAGTTTATAAGCGAAACAGCCTGAAATTTTGACGATGAATTATTTTCTAATAAATTCCATTTGAAGTCTGCCGCACTCATTTAATCACTTGATGTTTCAAAAGGACTTCTAAAAGCCGTCCTTCCAGGCTTGCTTGGGAAACGGACATTGCTGTTAACCAGAAGACACTCAATGCAACGCACAGGGACTCCCTACAGTGGAGGCACCCAGAGTTATGTAAGAAGAGTTAATCCAATGTGGAAAGAATTTTAAGCAAATAAGTTCAATAATGTGCAATAAGTACTCTGATGAAGATATGAAGCAGCAGGTAACAGAAAAAATATACTGTTGGTTCTCTTTGAGGGTTGAGAAACGGTAAGAGCAACGTTCCTGGGCGGGTTCATATTTGCACTGGGTCTTTCTGTTTGTTACGGCAGATGGAAAAGGAAGGTGATCCCAGTGAGCGTAACCAAGGCTGGAAGTACAGGAAGGAGCTCTCTGTCCCTGCTCCCCTGGTCGATGGGAAAATTAAAAAATTATGAAACCTATTTGAGGACCCATATGTCATTCCAAAGGAGCCCTGGTGGCATAGTAATTAGGAGTGGTGCTGCCAACCCCAAGGTCAGCCGTTTGACACCACCAGCTACTACCAAGGGAGTAAGTGAGGCTCTCTACTCCAGTAAATAGCAGTCTCAGAAAGTCACCGGGGAAGTTCTACTCTGTCCTCTAGGGTCACCGAGTTGGCATAGACTGAATGGCAGGGAGTCATCGTATGGCACTCTAGGAGTCCCTAGATGGTCTAGTGAATGTGCTTAGAGCCAAAAGGAGAGGTTCACCAGGGGCATCTCAGAAGAAAGAAGTCCAGACTGAACAATCAGCCATCCAAACCTCTAAGAACAGTTCCGCTCTAACACACCTGGAGTCAGAATCACTTGTCAGAATCCATCAATAGCAACTGGCCCTGCCTTGTCATTCCGAAAGGCTAGGCCTTCATCTCACTAGGGCTAGGGAGCCCGGAGCTCCATTGATCAGAGATGATAGATTTGCATCAGTCTTGTGCTCCTAACTGCCTACAGATTGCTCTGGCTGGGAGAAGAGTCGATGCATGACTCAGACTGGACCCTACCTGCCCCTGTAGATTTGCCCCATAGGGTTTTCTACACCGCAACCCTCCCGGGAGCACATCCCCAGAGTCTCCACTCCTTGAGGTGCTGGGTGGATTCAGACCACCGGCCCTTTGGTGAGCAGCGAAAGACTTTGTCCCTGTGTCTGCCCTAGGAAAACTACCGAGCTAACTATTTCAACAACCTAAGTGCACGCTGCTGAAGACCTCCGCTAAAGCTAAGGTGAATAGACTCCAGTAAGTGGGAGGACTGCCATTGTTTTGATGGTGAGAAACCAGCAAAAGTAAAATATATTTTAAGGTGTTTCCACTCAAAGGCAATAACACTTCATTCTCCTACAATATTAACAAGTCTCTGGATTTCATGTAAAATTAATTTATGCAATAACTGTAGAGTATAAAATGGAATCGTCAACTCAAATGATGACAATTCCAAATCAGTAGACTTCTTTGATGAATTATTCTTTCAGATACATACAAATGTAAATATTGTAATTGCAGTTTAGTTTAAGGATAAACTTAAGTGTTATTCACTTCTCAAAACTTGCTATATTGCTTCAGACACCTCCAGGAATGAGTTCATAAAGCTGATCCTCTGTTTCCACACATCCCCAAACACACACATGGGAAGTGCTACAAATGTTCTAACTGAAGCCAAAACAAAACGCGCCATTCCCCTCCACCACCCTCACCAGCAAATGAGCGCCTCCGGCATATGGTGCCTTTGCTTTAGGCAAGCCGTTTCTGCTACACAGGCCAGCAAGACTGTCCTATATCACTACTTACTACTCGCCTTGGCAGTGTCAGGCAGGGCTAAAAATACAGTAATCGCTGCCCCCAGACAGAAGGACAAGCTGTACAGTATGTCAGTGTCTGGCATCCATAACAGTTGGCATATCAAGCCACGGTGAGAAGCCAGCATGGTCCGTTGCCTTTTTACGGTCCAAAGAACACGGAGGGACCTGTTCAGGTTGCTTTACCCACCCCCCCACCCCCGGCGTCACCTCCCAAGATAAAAGCTAAGCAGCGATGGCACCGCTGAGAAGAGAAGAGCCTGGGGCAGGCCGGGTCATGTCAGGGACCTTGCCCTTCCACTCTGGAATTGGGATTATCCCTGACACATTAGAACCATGGGCTTCATCAGAGCAGGCAGACTACTTCTAAGGTTGGAGAGCACATTCATGGTCCTTATCACCTTGGCTCCCCCCAACAATGTTCTCAGGCAAGGAGGAGAAGGAGAAGGAGGAGGAGCTTCCTTCGCGTGGGCAAGAGTGTCTTCTCAGGACTTGCAGACGCGGTGGCGGTAGCTGCAATGTTCGGAGGAAGAACAGAATTCCAACGAGTAGCAGTAGCAGCTAAAGTCTTCAAGGTCATGGTAGGGAGGAGACATGGACTCTCAGAAGTTAGGTAATGCATACAGAGACATTTATTGCCAAATCGAGGGGCCTGGTGAACATCCATGGTCTATGCTTCACCTCCAAAGACATTCTCTGTCTGACTTGGTGACGCTTATCCTTGCTCTGCATTAGAAACACGTACAAGGCTTTAACACAATCCCCATGGCCAAATTCCACACTAGCACAATTGGATGAGAACCTTGGGGAAGTTGTGGGGACAAGCACCAGTGTTTTCCTAAGCTTCCAAGGAGATCGTGATGCGCAGTTCATTTGAGCACCACTGGACTCCGGGGTACTTCCTACTACTGGGCTTCCTGCGCATGTACTGCACCCACAGAACCGCGAAGCCTTTCCAAGGATTTGTTTTTCCTTTTGTTGGCACACCAACCTTATGTTACTTTCACAGATGAGAAAACTGAGGCTTGGAGAGTTTAAGACATATTTTAAAAATTAAATTGACAATGAATGGCAAGGTCAAGATTTGAACTCGGGTCTGTATATTTGCTGCAAATAAATTGGCAGTGCTTTATTCAGCTCGACCTTGCTGGAATGCCGATATTATAGCATACGTTTCCCCTGGGGATAGACTGAGGGTAAACATCCCTCAGTGAGTAGGACTGATGCAGCCGCCACCACAATGGAGTCTAACATAAGAACATTTGTGAGGCTGTCTACAGCCTGGGACTGTATTGTTGCAATGCACACAGGGTTGCTAGGGGTCAGAACCAGCTGAATGGCGCCTGAAATCCACAGCTGGCGAGTGCAGAATCCTTCGAAGTAGAGATACACTCTGCAATCAGACTACCTCTGACTAGTTGTGTGCGACTGTGGCAAGTAATTTAGCAAGTTACTCTGTGATTCCCTTTCCATCTCTAAAATGCTGGGGCAATTGAAAAGGTTAGGGCAGGCAAGCTCAAAGCTTCTCACATTTCAGTCATTGCATTTATCTACCTGTGTTGTCGGATGTATTTACATATTCCTCTTCATTTCTTAACTGTGAATGTCTCAGGATAAAGGTTCAGTCTGCTTCCTGCATGTGGGCTTTGTTGCTTCTCAGCTAGATGGCCGCTTGTTTATCTTCAAGCCTTTAAGATCTCAAACGCTGTATCTTTTGATAGCCAGGCACCTTCAGTTTTCTTCACTACATTTACTTTTGCAACCTTTTTGTCTTCAACAATCATGTTGGGAAGGTGAACATTACAGAATGCCAGGTTATTAATACAAAGTGTTCTTGCATTGAGGAAGTACTTGAGTAGAGGCCCAATGTCCGACTGCTACCTTAATATTAACATACCAGCCTGTGTGATCATGAGGTGTTGATGGGATCGGGTATCAGGCATCAGAAGACCCAGGACAATCATATTAATGTGAATGAGGGAAAGGGTGGAGTGGAGAACCAAAGCCCATCTGTAGACAATTGGACACCTCTTCACAGAACGGTCACAAGGAAGGGACGAGCTAGTCAGGGTGAAGTATAGCACCAATGAAACACGCAACTTTGCTGTATTCTTTAATGCTTCCCTCCACCCCACTATTATGACCCCAATTCTACCTTACAAATCAGCTAGACCAGAGCATGTACACTGGTACAGATTAGAGCTTTCAACACAGGGAAGCCATGTCAGATAAACTCCTCAGGACCAATAATGAGAGTAATGGTACTATAAGGGTAGGGGAAAGGTAGGAGGAAAGGGGGGGAACGAATCACAATGACTGATATATAAACCACACCCCCAAGGGGACAAACAACAGAATAGTGGGTAAAGGGAGACAGTGGTCAGTGTATGATATGAAAATAATAACTTATAAATTATGAAGGGTTCATGAGGGAGGGAAGTGGGGAGAAGGGAAAGATGAAGAGGCGACACCAAGGGCTCAAGTAAAAATGTTCTGAAAAGGATTATGGCAACATATGTACAAGAGTGCATGATGCAACGAATGTGGGGATTTTTATAAGAGCTGTAAGAGCCCTCAAGAAAATGTTTGAAAAATAAAAAGACTTAATCAAAAGCACCTTTTTAACTGTTGTTGGTATTACTGTTGAGTTGGTGCTCGGCTCATGGTGACGCCATACACAGCCAGGAGGAAAGGCCCATCCTGCACTATCCTGATCTGATTAATTGAAGTTCAGGCCATTGTGATTCTTTCAGGTGATTTGCCTCTACAAATAGCTGTACCATTAGGGATGCTTACTAATCCCTAGCATATTCTCAATATCACCTTTCTCCAGGGAATGTATTGGTCTTTTATTTTATTGCTGTTGTAGACTCAGGAATCCCCTTCTTAGAATGACTCAAAAGTAGTTTCTATCATTTCCACATCATAAAAGTTAGTCTAGGAATTCCTAGTATGAAATTCTTGACAATACACCCTCTAATGTTATCATGTCTGAACCTTAATGGTGTAGTGGTAATGCATTGAGGTTTGATCCATAAGGTCCTGAGTTCAAAACCACCAGCCCCTCTGCAGGGGAATTGCAGCCCTGGTGGCAGAGTGTGTTGGATTGTTGGATTGCCAAGTACAAAGTAAGTAGGTGGAAGCCACCAGCTACTTTGAGGGAGAAACAAGGTGGTCAGCGCTTGTAGAAATGTACAGGAGCCGTGCTACTCTGTTCTATGAGGTCCCTGTGAATCAGAATCCACTTGATGGCAGTGGGACTCATTTTTGGTTTATTTTCATCATAAGACATGCAAAAAAAGAAGTGATCAATGCCCCAATTTCATTCTACCCATACACTTATGCACACCCAAACAGTGATTAAAAATAATCTTGTATTCAGCATTGTGCTACGTAAGCAATTACTGGTGATACAACATAACACAGGGAAAATCTGTGCCAAAAAGTAATCAAATAGGGAGAAAATCACTTTGCTTTGCACCCTGCCAAGTGCACAGAGAAAGCTATCCATGTCTATTCTGCAAGAATAAAGGAGGGTACGCGACTCAATCTCAGCAGATTGCTGAAGGCTTTTTGAAGCATGTGATTCATAAGGGGGAGAGAAGTGATTATCAGCAGTGGACACAGCAGAACAGACAGCATGAATGTGGGAATTAGTAGAGGTGTGTGCAGCTGCAGGTGAGGGACATGGAGGAGTGAAAAGATTCGGTGTTATGACAAAGACAGGAGGAAGAAGGCAGGTGTCAGATGGCTCTTGTAGGAAGGACATGGTGGTTTTCCAGTGTGGTATTTTGACCCAACTCAAGTCACATTCCCTACAAGTAATTTGAAAATATAATCAAAACTCAAACCGAACATGCTGCCATAGAGCCAAGTTCTAAAGGACAGAGTAGAACCACTCCCTGGGTTTCCAAAATTGTTAATCTTGACAGGAGTCGAAAGTCCCTTCATTCTTCCACAGAGTAGCTGGTGGGTTTGAACTGCTGGCCTTCTGTTAGCATTCCAACTTGTAACACATTATACAACCAAGAATCCTTTAATTGTTTTAAAATTAACTTGATCCACCGGAATCTTCCAGGTATTGATCATGAAAATGATTGAGGGGAGGTTTGTACATATTTCAAATGAAGAAAACAACAAAAAAGGAAGACAGACATATACTTGTTTTTCTTCCTCACCAGACTTTATATGTTTGTGGGTTTTTTTAATCTTAAAGAATAAAACTCGATGAACTGAAAATGGCTGGTAGTCCTGCACAGAAACCAGCTTGTGCAGTACTGCACAGATAAGATGAAATAAAAGATGACTTCTCAGAGGATTTAAATATATAAGATAGGGTGTAAAGATGAAAGAGCCACTAGATGCTGAAGTGAGGGGGGGGAGGGAAGGCGTGCAGGCAAATGGGGCCCCGTCCTTGCTAGTAAATGTTTTGGAAAGATACTTGGCAAATTCAGACTCGGAATCTGCGTCGTGTGGGATGTGAACCATGCATACAGAGCGCTGGCGCAGCCAGGGTAAAATGAGTACCCCTTAGGGCCAGGGCAAGAGAACTGGGACACAGCTGGCATTTCTTGGCAGAGCACACATTCCACATTTACTTGAGAACAGAGTTTTGTACTTTGCTTCTTCACACACACACACACACACACACACACACACACACACACACAGCCACACTGAGAATCCCACTTTCTTCAGTGAGCAAAAAGCTTGATCATTGGTATTCAAAATTGTTGATTCTCTAGCCTCAGTGGGTGAAGCATCTTTCATTAACTGGGGTGTTTCTCGTAGGATTAAAACTGAAGCAAGTTGGTGAAAATGCCTCTTGGGTAACCTAGGTTCGCCCTAACTGCAACTAAATGGCAGCTGACTTTTCGTTTTGTTTGTTTGTGTTTTTTAGAAGCAAATCACTTAAGCAGTCTCTGTTGCTTTCTGCTTGATTCTCTGTAAAAAGGATGAAGCAACACCCTCAGAAGTCACTTTGAACTCTATTTCAACTTCCAGCTATCGGACTGTCAATAGTTACCTTTGATAACAAATCCCATAAATTGAATTTCCAAGTCTCCACTTGAAAGAACTAGCCTTCTACAATTGCCCATTTTAAGCATAAAATCATTGCAAAGATCCAACAGCGTCCTTGTAGCTACATGAGCATGGTTTAGCGGCAGGGAGAGAAGAGGCGGTGCTTCTTTATTCAGTATTTGCAATGATAGGATACATCTGTGGAAGATTTCCTTGACAAACTCTTCAATAAATCCATAAACTAGTCCACTTGCTTTGTTGTTGATGTTATTGCTGCTGCCCTGGAGAATTGTCTTAATTATTGTCATGGCCTCAGCAGAGCACCATCTACTACTGGTATGAAACCAATGATCTGTTACCGTAAATAATAGCCTTGGCCACACACAGACTAGAAGCCAGGGATTAAGGTATTAGTGGAAATAGCTGATAAAAAAATCAATCACATTAAAAAGAAATTAAGTCATTTTCATTGTATTCCTGTTGTTGTTAGATGCCCTCAAGGCGATTCTGACCCATGGCAACCCGATGTCAATAGAACAAAATACTGCCCGGCCCTGCCCTATCATCACAGTTGTTATGCTTGAGCCCCCTGTAGTTTGATACTTCTAGATTTTTTTGAAGAGCAAACAATAGTTTTAAAAAACCTGATATGGACTTACTATACCAAATTTAATTTTAAAATACTACAACATGCCACCTTTTCCTTAACTGAAAAATAGGTTTTATTTCTGAAATGTATATTGCTTGTTAGAAAAATGAAACAATTTCCTCTACAGCTTTATAAGATAGTACCAAGTCATGGAAATAGAGGCAGCTTATGTTAGAATAAGGCCTAAGCTCTTACACTTGCCTTGTCTGTGGAATGGCAGCAGTAGAACCGACCTCTTAGGGCCATCAACAGGATGCAAGGAAGTAATTGCATAGATAACCTGCACCCACAGAGTAGGTGGGTCAGCACGATGACTGCGTAGAGCAGAAATTGGCACTGTGAGTAAGACATTGGGTTGTGAAGACGTTAGTTTACTGTGCCAACCTGGCTGATAAACACACGTGGGGTTAATTGTAGGGTGGAGGGATAAATGGCTCGGTGAGCCTCACCTTTCTAGTTCTTGGGTCTCTTGCTTTCTGATCGTCGGACCAGGGTGCAGCTGTCTCAGCCAGTTCCCTGCTTCCGCTGGCAAGGCTCACTTCCTGTGAGACATCCCCGAGGAGAAGCTGTATGGACCTAGCCTGATGCAGCCCTAGGTGATGGAGGAGCCATGTGGAGACCCCTGCCATCGCTGAGATGCTTACATGTTCACTGACTTGGCTTTCCCCCTGCAGTCAGCATCATTATGTCAGTTTTGTGAGATGGAGGAGGACTTTGTGGATTGGTGTTGGACATATGGGTTAGTGTTGGACTTGTGGGCTTGAGCAGCACTGGATTGGGATGTTTTCTTGATGTGTACTTACCCTTTATGTAAAACTCTCTCTTATACATATGAGTTTCTGTGGCTTTGTTTCTCTATAGTACCCAGAGAAACACAGGTTGCTAACCGCAAGCCAGCAGTCCAAACTCAGAGAAACTCTATGAGAGTAAAATGAGATGATATGCTTCTGTAAAGATTTACAACTTCAAAAGCATCATGTAGGGTTTCTATGAATCTCAAGACTCTAAATGATAACAGGCTTCTTTGCATGTGTCCTTTATTCTTTGCTTGATTTAATTTTGGTTCATTCCATTAAATTTGTAATAAGAAATGAAATAAAATCATGTTTGCAATATTAGTGATTTTTATAAAATAGCAAATAAAATCATTTCATGTATTGATAAATTTCTATTTGCAGATGCAATCAGTGATAATATAAGTGAATCGTTTTAAATAAATTGTGATAGTATCACTAAGCATTTTATGACTACATTTGTTTATAACTTCAGAGTCTAATTCATCATTCCAGCGCTGGGGATTATAAAGTAACACTTATGTTTATTGTTTCTCTACCACAGTTCATGGATAAAAGAAACAAAAAGAGAAAATATAGAATATGACCTGTCAAATAGGAAAGCATAGGACTGAGCCTGAGACGGCCTATCTCTAGGAGGCACAACCTTGAGTCTCATGGTTTTCTATAATGCTATGAACAACTTGCTAAACCCAAGTGTCAGATTTCAGCCCATGCCTTGCTCCCCTTCGAAGCAGCACTTGACATAGCCTATCACTCTGTTCCCAGCGGAACACTTACTTCATTTGCTTCCAGAACAGAACATTCCCTTGGTCTTCTTCCTGCCTCCATAGCTGCTTATCCACAGCCTCCTTTACTGGTCTTTCTTGTTCTTCCTGAACTTCTAATGTTGGAGCATCCTAAGGCGTGGGATCCCTGTTTTGTCTATACTCACTCCCCAAAGGGTCTCATCTTGTCTTAAAACTTTACATACCACCTCTATCCATGGGCTCCCCAAAGGGCAGTTCTTGCCCAGATCCTCACCTTTACACCCAGATTCCATAATTCAGAAGCCGACATATCAGATCCACTAGGTATCTTAAGCTCAATATGGTCCAACCTGTTCTCTTCATCTTCCTTTTCAAAGTCAGCTTTATCTCAGCTTCCCCATCTCTTCTAATAATATCTTCATCTTTCTAGTTGGTAAGGACAAAAAAACCCTCCTCGATGACTTGTCCCTCTTACTCCACAACTTATTCATCAGAAAATCTGCTCAGCATTGCTTCAGAATGTAATAAGATAAATTGGACTTCTAGAGATGTGGGGTTAGAGTACTTTGCTCTATTTATTCTGCAAAGTGCGATTTAACCCTAGATATTATATGCTTGCACAAATCAAACATAAAAAGATCCTGAAATGTGGACACACCCTCAGCCTAAGGGATCAGGACTGCAGTTTCACAAGATATCATGGCCAACTGGCCTAACACTGTCCACAAAGATAGCGGTCTATATCCTATAGGGGTGAATAGCAACTGGGTTTGTAAAAGTGCCTGGAAAGCCATCTACAGTGCAATTTTTGGTCTCCCCTGTTTGGAAGCAAGAACAATGCTTAAAATTGAAATATATGGAAACATTTACTTTAATTAAAATTGAAGTAAATGTTTCCATATACTTCACACAGAAATTTCAGTCTCTGCAATCCTGGGAGTAGAACTAGATAGTGTATGGCTATGAATACTAACTTGTCTGGTAATGTTTGCATTCAAAACATTGCCTGGCTAGAGTAGGAGAAAAGGTGGATCAAAAACCCAAATAATAAAAGTGAACAAACATACTCACTGGAGAGAGCCATCTCAGTGAGGAATGGAGGAGCCTGGGAGCAGAGTGAGTTACACACTGGCCTGCTAACTGTGGGGTCAGTAGTTGAAACCGACCAGCCAATCTACATAGAAGGATGAAGTTGCCTATTCCTCTAAAGATTCATAAGTCTCTGAAACCCAAAGGGACACTTTTATTCTGTTCTACAGGATTTCTGTGAATTGTAGTCACTGGAAAACAGTGTGTTTGCCTTGCTGTGTGGTGTTATAAGAAAACTGCTGCGGAGCATAGACCTTAACACCACCACCCTGTAGGAATGAACCAACTCATTGTGCTCGCACATCACCTGAGGCAATGGTACGAGCTGGTAGGGGGCGTACGTGCCCCCTCTCATAAACTTGGTATCAGAGGATGCATAGTGGGTGGTCAGAAATCTTACTGTCACCCAGTAGTAGCAAGAAGTGCTTTCCCCAAACATGCCAGAAGAGACTAAATGGAGAACCCGGAATACCATCCCTGCCTGGGATTAGCAAACAATCCTCATCCCTTCCTCTGCTGGAGGGTGTCAAAATAAGTCAGCTCAGGTTTCAATTTTAAAATGACTAGCAGTACCAAGAATGAGGAAAATCCCAGATCCGAGGAAAGGAGAATGCCAGCAGACGATGAATCAATCAATACCACTGGGAAGGCAGGGGGTTCGGATTTCCTGCCATGGATTTTGATCCACTTATGATAAGATTACTTCATAAGCAAATATATTTATGGTTGGCACAGTAAAGACTCAGTAAATAAATTGAAAAGATAAAAATATGGAATTTCTCAAACTTAAAAATACAACCACCAAAATAAAAATGAAACCACAGTGCTTGAGCTTAACAGACAAATAGAAGCACTGAGGTGCGGGGGGGGGGTGGATCAATGAAATTCAAGGTAGAATCATAGAAATAATCCAAACTTGATAATAGATAAGATTATGACAAATGGAGAAAAGGTGGAAATTGTCAAAGATGTTGTCCTGCTTGGATCCAGACTCAGTGCTCATGGAAGCAGCAATTGTGGGAGCAAAAGACCCATTGCATCAGGTAAATGTGCTGCATAAGTCCTCTTTAGAGTATTCAAAAGCAAGGAAGTGACGTTGAGGGTCAAGGTGGGCCTGAACCAAGCCAAGATACTCTCGTCTCTATCGTCGCATGTGAAAGTTGGACATTGAATAAATGAGACCAAAGAAGAATGATGTATTTGAAGAGTGCTGCTGGAGAAGACTATGGAAAATGGCATGGACTGCTCAAAGGGAAACTGATCTCTCTTTGAAGAAATAGGGCAGGAGTGCTCCTTAGAGACTTGGTCTCACATATTTCGGCCCGTTGTCAGGAGCGAGCCATCCCTGGAGAAGGACATCGTGCTAGGTTGGGTAGAAGGGCAGGGAAGGAGAGGAAGGTCGTCCGCTAGATGCACAGACACAGTGACTGCAGAATGGGTTCAAGCACAGGAATTCATGTGAGGCTGGCACAGGACCTGCCAGTGTCTCATTGTGTTGTGGATAAGGTTGCTACGATTTCAGTGACTTGATAGCACCTAACAACAGCATTAAGAGAGAGAAAAAAGACAAAAAATAAAATGAAAATTCAAAAAACACTGCCATGAAGTCCATTTTGATGCATGGAACCTTCTAGGGCACAGTAGAGATGTCCCTGTGGGTCTCCAACACTGTAACGCCATACAGGCACAGAAAGCCTCACCTTTCTCTTATGGACCAACGGGTGTTTCAAACTCCTATGTTGTGGTAAGCAGTCTGATATGCAACTGTCCGTGCCACCAACCTAACCCAAACCAAACCAAACACACTGTCTTGAGTCCATGCTGACTCATAGTGGTCCTGCAGGAGTGGGCAGAACGGCCCCTGTGAGTTCCCGAGACAATAAGTATCTACGGGAGTGGAAAGCCTCCTCTTTTTCTCGAGGAGCAGCTAGTGATTTCACACTGCTAACCTTTCAGATCACAGACCAATGCGTAACCACTAATCCACCAGGGCTCCTCCCTATGCGACCACCAAGGCTCCTAAAACAATGTGAACAGGGTCTAAAAGATTTCTGGTACTATTTTTTCCCTGCATCTTCGGAGTCTCAGAAGGAGGGAATAAAACAACAGGACAGGCCTAAAAATTTAGTCAAGAAAATAATCTACAAACATTTTTTCTAAGTTATCATGAAATATATCATTAAAGATTCAAGGAGATGAATCAACCCTAACAGGAAGAAAACAATGAAATCCACATCTAAAGACAGTAAACCTTTTGAACATTAAGACAAAGAAACTGTCCTGAAAGCAGTGCTAGAACAAGAAAGCAACCATGTACCATGAGGATTGCTTATCAGAAATCCTGGGGACTGAAGGAAGTGGCACAATCGTTTTCAAAGACTAGAAGAGGATTACTGAAAACTCTGACTTCTATACCCACCAAAGTTGCCCAGAGGCCTAAAAGGGACATCATGACATTCTTAAATGAAGAAAATATAAAAAGATATTTTGTAAATAGAAATTACCTTAAAAGAGTAGATAAAAGGCTTTCTCTAAAGAGAGGGCAAAATAGGACAAGGTATGGTAGAACATCAGCAAGAAAGATCAATGTAAAGAATAAAAAAAGATGGTTAAACATATATACCTATTCCTTTTCTTTCCTGCATTTTGAAATTATTGGTGATGGTTGCAGGCAGATGTATAACATGCTAGATAAGGTTCCAAAGCTATGTCAAAGAAATATTTGAAACAATTATGAATAGGAAAGATTAATCATACATAAAAGAAGGTAAGATTTGTACAATTCACTTAAACTTGTAAAACGTCATCACCAATAGATTGAGATAATGAATGTATCCCGGCACTTATGACGTCACACCTAGACCAGCAGTGAGAGCTTTCCAAAGAGAAAATCTCAAAAATACTATAGCTAAATTTCATTGAATTCTAGAAAATTCTAAGAAGCCCACAGGAATACAGAAAACAAAGAAAAAACACTTGAACAAAACAAAACAAAAAAGCAAAAATTGGAATAGTGGAGGTAAACCTAAAATATCAATAATAATTAAACAGAAATTATCTAAATAAGCCAATTAAAATTTTCAGTATAGTTTTAAAAAAATATTCCAACATATGCTGTGCACAAGACTCTCACTTCATATGACACCAAATTAAAAGTCTAGAATGAAAAAGCATGCATAACATAAAAAAATAATTAAATAGTGTAGATATGGCTACATTAATATCAGATCAGAAATTACTACAAAAGAAAAATTACTAGGGACAAGGTACATTACATATTGATAAAAATATAGCAATTCTAAATGTGTACATATCATAACAACCAAAAGAGCCACAAAATTGGTGAGGTAAAAACTGATAGAACTGGAAAGAATAAAGAGAAAATCACATTTATAGTTGAAGACTTCCAATTGGTAGATCAGCTTGAGAACTTCAGAAGCAAAGCAGGTATCTACAAGGATTAAACACCACCTTCAACAATCAGGACATAATCTTCATTTATAGAACCATCAATAAGAGCAGAAGCATTCTCTTCAAATATTTGAAAACATGTCCATATAAATCATATCCTGGGAAATTTAACAAATCTCAGCAAAGCTTTAAAAGTAAGAATTACGTAGTTAGACCACAACTAGAAATTAACAACATAAGCAATACTGGATTACTACTCCATGCAATTAAGAAATAATAAAATAAAATGGAAGGTAAACAAATAAAATAGAAGGAAAGAAAAAATATGTATGTTAAAGATGGCACAATTGCTCATGTAGAAAATCTCAAGAAATCCCTAAAGCTAGAATTAATAAGTAAATTCAATAAAGTTTTATGATAGAAGATAAATATTTGAAAAAGAAATTGCATATATAAATAAATAATGAATCCATAAAATGGAAATTAAAAAATACAGTATCAAATACGATCACTGAAGAAAATGAAATTGGTAGATGAAAATAGAATAAAACACATGCAATATTTGTATGTTAAAATTACAAAACATAGATAAAAAATAAAGATAAAAAATGTAGAGCTACATAAGACAGAGGTCACAGAACGGCAAACTCGGGATCTATATAAAATTTCCTCCTAATTGCCAAGCAAGTAGAGCGTAATTCCTACTAGTGCCTCAGCAAGGCTAGTTTTGGTTTTGTTTTTTTATTAAAAATCATTTTGGTGGGGACTCTTACAGCTCCTATAACAATCCATACATCAATTGTATCAAGCATATTTGTACATGTGGTGCCTTCATTATTTTCTCAGCAAAGTTTTTTGGTGTGTTTGTTTGAGCTGTCAATATTTAAAAGATTACTCGAAAATGTATCTGGAAAGGCAAAAAGTGTGGGTTAACAAACACAATTTTGAAAAATAAAAAGAATAAAGTGTGAGGGATTATTCTATCCAATTTCAGGACACTATATAGTTCAAACAATTAAAACTGCATGGCATTGATAAATATAAATGAATTAGTGTTAAGTCAAAAGTATTGCCACAAATCAGAGAAATCTCTACTAAGCAAAAATATAAGAATTTGAAGTTATTGTTTCTTGATATATCTTCAATCAAGATGTATATCCTTCTAAATGTAGTGTCTCCATCTCTAACTGGTCCCTAAAGAAGTCTTCATGCTTTCATTTGTACCATGTCAAAACAAGAGTTTGGGGGATCCTCAAGGTACACAAAGTATGTTCCTTTTAAATGTTCTTTGGTAATTGGGCACAAAATTTCAACAAGTCTGAAGGAGAAGGACCACGGCTGTAGGGTGAATGGGTTGAAGTTTCCCAAAATGATTCTCATAGACTAACCCTTGCTACCTTCCAAGAATGAGCATTTGGTTACTGTGATGGCGAGGGAAAAAACTCCTTGTCATACTTTTATGACTTTTCAATGAAGCTTCCCTTTTTCTTAAAAAATTCTTCATTATAACCCCTATGATCTTCCCATCAGTGTCAAAATTCATGAAGAAAGCAAAAGGTCTCACACACGCACACACACAAAAAAACAAAACCCCAAAAACAAGGAAGACATACAAGATAAAAGTGGAAGTCAAAAGAGACTCTGAACTTGCTCTGAATTCTAGAATAGCTAAGACAAATGGAAGAAATGATGATGTCAATTTGAATAGAAAGCGTCTAAGGACAGCTCAAGAACAAAAAGTAAAATGTTATAATGAGATGTGCAATGTCATAGAGTTAGAAGACCCAAAAAGAACTCCCTGAGCGGATTTTAAACTGAAAGAACTTATAAAAAATCCAAGCCTCAAATTTCAATTCTACATTCAAAACACTAAGTATGGAATGATGCAGGAAGCCTCAGAAGAGAAGGGGAGATTACACAGTCACTGCACCAAAAAGAACTAGTCGGCATTCCACCATTTCAGGAAGTAGCATAGAAGCAAACACCAATGGTATTGAAAGAAAAACTTCAAACTATACTGAAAGCATTAGCCAAAAGCTCACTTTCAGGAATTGACAAAATACCAATGGAAATGACTCAACAAGCACTCAGTCATGTATGCCAAGAAATTTGAAAGACAGCTACTTGCCTAAGTGACTGGAAGAGATCCATCTCTGTCCCCATTGCAAAGAACGGTGACCCGACAGAATGATCAAAGTATTGATCAATATCATTTACATAACATGCAAATAAAATTTTACCAAAGTTCGTGCTACCAGAGGGTCAGTCCAGATTCAGAGGACATGTAACAAGGGCTGTTGTCATTGTTGACGTCAGTTGAATCTTCCTTCACTAAACAGAGAATACCAGAAAGACGTTTACTGGCATTAGAATTTAATGGTATGACGTATGAGGGTTTCAGGAATATGCCAGGACAGCTCAATTGGATGAAGGAGGCCACACTCAATTTGACACAAAACATATGTCATCATCTTTGACGCAATATGACACAAAACATATGTCATCGTCTTTGTGAGATCTTCCCCTAGACAAAAGCTAATATTGGCCTCCCTGTGATAGAATTTATGTCAACTTGGGTGGGCTAGAATTTTCCCATGATATGATCTAACATAGTGTGGTCAACTCCATGATGGGATCTTCTGGGAAGCAGCCAAATAGTGGTGGGATAAACAGACCTTCTTTTTCTAGTCACAGCTTTGATATGACTGAGAGAGGTGTCACTCAGGGTGTGGCCTTCGCTTAGAGTAAAATGACAGTGTATGGAAACCACCTGACTTCTGCTAGATTTGGCTCCGACAACGGGATCATCAAGCACCTGTTACATTGCCTGCCCATTCCAAGAGCTGTCTGTGAATTGCTAACCTAGGATTCATTCACCCGATCTACGATTCATAAAGTACCAGTTCATCTATAGATTATAATGGTCATCTTCTCAACTGGTCAAGAATTGAATTTTTTGATACTGTTTCCTAAGGAAAGAACTAAATCTTGGGGCAGAAGTGATGTCGGTTAACGTTAAAAGAGGCCTAGATAAACTCCTTGATTCTTTTTTGTTTGAATCTTCTGCTTGATGCAAGACAAGGGAGAAGGAAACTAAGGGTTTTAAAGGGTTGGAAGACCAGAGCTGGCTCTGGACACACAGGAGAGGCAATAGGAGTATAATTCAGAAGAAGATCTTGAGCTCTCGGTCAGAAGTGTTGGAATGGATGTCTCTCCCAGTGGTTCTCAACCATCAGCCATGTTGCCTCACTTTCCAGGGGGCCCTTGACAATGTCTAGGGAGATGTTGGACAGTTATGACTGAAGCTTCACCTGGCATCTGGTAGGTAGAGGTTAGTGATACTCTTAAATGTCCTCTGAAGTGTGGCACAGCTGCTACAACAAATAATTAGCCAACCCCAAATATCAAGCGAAGCACTTAAGAGAAGCAGAGGACCACTCACAATCAAAGGAGCTCTTTATTTCTGAGTGTGGCAGAGGTTGTTACCTCCATTTCCATTTCTACTCATAGCAACCCTGTGTGCCATGAAAAGAAAGACCATCAGGTCCCGTGGCATCCTCCCCACGGCCATTATGTCGGAGCCCATTGTTGCAGCCACTATGCCAGTCTATCTTGTAGAGCATATCTCGCTCACTGCCCCTCCATTCTACCAAGCACGAGGTCCTTCTCCAGGACGTGCTCTCTGGCTGACTGGTGTACTGGCAAAGGCCGTCATAAATAATCACGAGGAGCCATGGAGCCATCATGGTTGGAGCCTACCCTCTGCAGGGAGAAGCCAAGTCACACTGTTGTGAATAAACACAGTCTTGTTGTCAGTAAGCACTTACCTCCCATTATTGGAGGGTTGTTCTATAAACTGCCTACCAACCCCTGGAAGCACAGGAAAAAAGACTGAGAAACAAAAAATGACATGCTCTTAAAAAATGATTCTCGACCGGGGACTGGAAAGAGAACTTTGTCCCCTTGAGCAATGATCTGTAAAACCCCAGCAGGCCACCCTGCCAGTAACCCTCCTAGTCCAATGCCACGGAGTCTGGGCTCGGTGTCTGATGAAAGCAAGCAGGAATCACAGTAGCCAATGTAAGTTGTGTAGACTTCAACATTTAAATGAAAAAGAGCAGTATATTAAAATGATGCTTCTTCATTTTTCAATAGAAATTCTCTTTTCCATTCAAGTTTGTAGTGTATGGTTTTTCTTTAAAACCACTTGGGAATTTAAGACAATGTCCAGGCAGACCACATATGAACATTCACACTAAAATGCATGGGGAATTCCATGAACCGTAAACCAGAGTTACACCCTAAGGTCAAAGTTATTTAAATACCAGATTGGCTCCTAAATATCACTCATGAGTAACTGCACCTCCTTGAAAATTACTCAGAAGCCACAGCTCTCAACCTGTGGGTCGCGACTCCTTCGGGGGTCAAATGACCCTTTCACAGGGGTCACCTGATTCATAGCAGTAACAAAATTACAGTTATGAAGGAGCAACAAAAGTAATTTTATAGTTGGCGGGGGTGGGGTAGGGGGGTCAGCACCACATGAGGAACTGTATGAAAGGGTCGCGGCATTAGGAAGGTTGAGAACCACTACTCTAAAGCAAAGACAAAGTTAAGGGTACAAGGAAGCCAGTTTACTTGGAACAAAACATCTAGGAGGAAGTTCACGTGACAGTTGACACATTATGAAAAATGTTACCAATGTCACAGAACAGTCGGTGAATACTTGTTAAGTGGAAGGCTCCTTTGCTATGTAAAACTTTCACCGAACACATAGCACAATGTTATTTATAAAAGAAAGAGATGGTAAATAAGACCCAACTGCATGGCAGTCGCTTGAGTCGGAATCTACTCACTAGGAGAGAACTTTGGTGTTTTTTAAATGCCGCAGATAAGGATCCCTGGCAGCGGTCTCTGGTTGACTGGTGTACTGGCAAAGGTCGTCATAAACAATCACGAGGCGCCAGGGAGCCATCATGGTTGTTACGCTATGGAGCCATCGTGATTGGTTAAGCATTGGATTGCTAATCACAAGGTTGACCATTCAAAACCAAACTGTCAGCTGCTAGCTGAGGGAATAGGAAGGCTGCCTGCTCCCACAAACTCTGAGTTCTGCTCTCGCCTATAAATCATTACGTGTTCTCAGAATCCAGTAAACAGCAGTCGGTTTGGTTTGCAGTTTACACCATGGGTGGTGCACAGAGTTTACATCTCTGCTGCTAACTTCAAGTCTGGAGGCTCAAGTCTACCTATCTCAGAAGAAAAGGCTGGGGGAGCTGCTTCTGAAATATCAGCCACAAAAACCCTAGAGTACAGTTCTGCTCCAACATGCGTGGGGTTGCCATGGATTGGGATTGATATGACAACAGTCTCTGTTTGTGGCTATTGTTGCTGCTTTGCTTTCCACCATAGCAAACTCTTTCCAAACATGGGAGAAGTCCAGAGACAAGCCAAGTTTAAAGTGCTGATAAATCAAACTGAACTCACAGCCGTCCGGTGAATGCCAACTCATAGCGACCCTTGAGAACGGGGTAGAACTGCCCCAGTGGGTTTCTGAGACTGTGATTGCTGACAGGTCTCCTACATTTAAGAGTTTATTTTTATAATAATTCTATGTTCTCATCTTAATTCCTTTTACACTTGAAACTGTCAAACAAACAAACAAACAAACAAAAAAGCATTTCATTTTATATTTGGTTTTCCCTTTTCTAGTAAAGCGAGCTTTGGGCAAGACTGTTTTTCTGAGGAACTGTGTACTGTGTGATGTCAGACTCATTGAAGCTAATCCAAGACCAATAACTAATTGCAAAGGCTTCCACCTCCTCACTGCCCACGCCTCTAAACACCCGGGTGTGAGGTTTCACATTCCCATCATCCTCTTTCGCTGCCCATTTATGAACATTACCATTCTCTGACCTTTCCTCTGAGGTTAAAGAGAGGAGAGGGGGAGGCCTGGAGGAAGGTTTGACTCTCAGGAGGGTTATGAGGAGAGGGAATGTGCAAGACAGTGAGATTGCTTTGGGCAGGGCTGGGGTGGGGGTCGCCATGGACAGAAGGAAGGCACCTGTTACGAGCTGAATTTGTTGTTGTCAAGTCCATCCCAATCCATAGTGGCCTCTGGACCACCAAAGGAAACGTGACCCGGGGGGGGGGGGTGTTAAGTTTGAATTCTTTATTGCAGCCACAATTTCAGTGAATTGAATTGGGCCCCTTCAAACTTGATTTTGGAATCCTGCCCCTTATAGCTGTGAAAATAATCTCATTTGGGAATAGAGTTCTCTTTGTGACATTGCTTGAACCAAATCACCAGAGAGTGTGTTTTAATCAGTTTTGAAAGGTGAAAATGCCATCAAAGTGCATCTTACATTCCTACTTGCTTCTACCCTAGAGGGCAGGGTAGAACTTCCCCTACTGGTTTTTGAGGCTGTAACTCTTAATGGGAGTAGAAAGCCTCATCTTTCTCCAGAATGCCTGCTAGTTTCGAACTGCTGACCTTGCAGTTAGCAGTCTAACTCATAACCACTACACCATCAGGACTCCTCTGAAAGATCAGATTGGGCACACAATTAAAGGGGACAGATACCAAGATGTTAGGACTGCCAAGAAACAAGAGAGTCTGCATCCAGGATTTTCTTCCAGGGTAGACAAAACACCCTCCTGTTCATTATAGCCACCCACTGGTGGGATTTCAGTCAGAGCAATTTTGTTCCTAGATTTCAATCCAGTGGAATCATCAGTTAATAGAAAGAAGATCCAGGGAAAATTGTACATAAATACAAGGTTAAACCAGCAGGGCATGTGGGTTTAGATTTAGAAGAAGGAGCAAAGATTCTTTTTGGCATCTGTACATGGCCCCATGAGGGAGAGGGAAATATATGGGGCATCAACCCCACATGATCTACTCTCTACTTGCTTTCTTCTCATTTGTCCCTGAGAACCACAGCCGGCTTCCTTCCTCTCCTCCATTGGCTCCTCTGAGGACGACTCCATTGTCTGCTCATCAAAAGCTTCTCAAGATTTCGACCACGTTCTCCTGTGCCTTTTGTGTGTTTTTTCTTTCTCCTAAATATATGTGAAATGGTACTGTCTTCTTTCCAATACACACCCCCCTTAAATTTGCATCAGATACCAAAAACAAGCAAGCAAGCAGAAACTTCCCTCTGCATTTCTCAATAGTGATCTCCTATGCTAATCGGCATCCTTTTGAAGATGGGAAAGCCCTTTGGTGTACAGGTAATCAGCATGAAAGTGGCTGCCCAAGGGAATTAGAAAAAGGATTCCATGTACCACCCACGTCGGCCCCCTGATAAGGTCATCATGATGACTTTTACTGACCTTCGTGTTGTGGAAAAAAGGAATCCCGTATTACTATCTTTAGCTATGGTTTGTTTTCTGTTACTCACAGCCTAATTCACTGTTTATTAATACTTCACCCAGCTGCCTTCCTGTGTCTAGTCACACTTCATTCACTAAAAACCCTTTGCCGTCCAGGTGATTACAACTCAATTCCACTTTTTCTATAAGGCAGTAGAAAGGAGAGGCTGGAAAAATAGATTAGATCAAAAATCATTGACAATAGACATAACAGGCTATCCTGAAAATATCAATATTACAAAAATCTTACAAAAGAAATATCTAGGACCATTTAGTAAAAATATGCATGTAAGTATGTATGTTTGTGAGTGCACACACCCCTATTGCTAATTAGTGCATCCATAAAAATGCCACAATATGAACCAGCAGTATTCACTCACTGCCATCGAATTGATGCCACCCCAGTGTCACCTTGTAGAGCAACATGGGACTGCCTGTGAATTCCGGAGACTAATTGTCTGTGGAAGTAGAAGCCCCATCTTTATCCTGAGGAGCTGCTAGTGGTTTGGAACTGTGGATGTCTCAGATCGAAGAGGAACTCATAAACACTATGCCATCAGGCCTGTAAATTATAGTAGTATATCTAAAATAACCCCACCATTTCACATTCAGGCTAATTTGGATACAATGGTGAGGCAAGCATTCAAGACCCTCGGACTCTCATAAAGCTTAGAATTGGAATGAGAATAAGTTGCATTAACAAAGGAATGACTTAAATAAATAAATAATTTTAAATTTGCTATGAGGGATGCCATTGAAAATTAGCTTCCAGGATAATCCTGCATTACTAAGGGGATGAAGGCAGGAGGGAGTCGACAGAAAGCAAAGCTTTGGAGGTGGGTGGATGGTACACAGAAGGTCCAAGAAAAGAAAATAGTGAACCTCCAGAAGACGTTCATGGGACATGGGTATTTGTCTCAGTTCATCCAGAAAGGGTGAGATGCACACTCCTGTTTATAGCATTGTTTTTCAAAATATCAAAAAACTGGAAACACCTAAATGCCTGTCAACAGATCTTGGTTAAGCAAACCTTGGACCTTACGCACAAAGGAAGGTTACATCACATCCAAGCAGTCATAAAACCATTTACAGCATGGATGAACCTGGAGAGCATTACATGAGTGAAATCAGTCTATCGCAAAGGGAACATATTATAATGAGATCCTTATAGTAACAAGCAAAGGAAAGGCTTGCAAACAGAAAGAAACAGCATTTGATGGTTATCGGAGACAGTCACTAACTGGATACATCATGTTCAGTAAAGTGGAGCGGCTGAGAAAAATCAGAAGGCGCTCGATAAGAGGGATTGACACAGTGGCTGCATCGATGGGTTCGGGATGGGCACAATTGTGAGGTGGCGCAGGAGCATGCAGTGGCTGTTCTGTTGTGCATAGGGTGCCTATGGGCCCGAACCTTCTCAATGGCACCCAACAACAGACAGGAGGTACGCCTTAAAATGGGTGATGGGAAGTCAGTACAACATGAGTGAGAAGTCTGTACAACATAGCCAAGGCAATGAAAGACCCTGAGATGGAAGCAAGAGGAAAGCTATTTACTGCTAAGACTACACAGGTAGTTGATCGTGCTACACATATAGCCAAGCATCTAGTAAAGCCTCCTGGCAATGTGACTCAAGCCTCTTAGCCATAAACAAACACCTTGAAGGACTGAGTGACTGGGTTTGAGGACTTAGGACAGTTAGATTGATTACCAGAACAATTCGGTTACTTAGGCTGGTGGACTTTTAGGTCAATTAGCATAACATAATTCATCAACACAATGGTTCCACATTCTACTTTGATTATTAGGGAAAGGGTTTTTTTTTTCAATGTATGATAGACCAGCAAAAGTACAATTATTGGTCCTTCCCATCTGAAGCTGAGAATAGTGAAGAAAATTAAAGTCTCAAAGAAGAAATTAATCCAAAGGATTAATGGACCATATGGCCACCACTAGCCTGAGACCAGAAGAGCTAGATGATGCCCAGTTAGCACGACTGACCACTCTGTTCAGAAACACAGAATTCAAAAGAATTACAAAAGGACTACATTTACTAGTCTGGTGGAGACTGGTGGCACACCTGAGACTCTGATCCTTACAAACCTCGAGCGGAACCTAATTCCAGAAATCATCTTTCAACCAAGTAAGCAGACCTATAAATTGAATAATACAACCCACACTGAACATGCTTCTGAGAATAATCAGTCATAAGAAACTGGACAACGGTATTCTCCAAAAAATAGTTCAGGCAGGCGGGGACAGGAGAGATGGAGAAGTAAAAATGGGAAACTAGGAGTGGAAATGACAAACAAATTGCTGTTGGATTGAGGGAATTGCACTCAGTGGTTGTATTACATTAAAAACTAATTTATGTCCAGTACATCATTACCAAATTATATAAAAATGGAAATATGACTGAATTTAAGCATGTAACAAACCATAAAGCTCTAAACTCTGACAGGTCTCAAAAGGTCATGGAATTGTTCAGTGGACTTTGCAGTGCACAGCCTACCTCAAAACTATACTGAGAATCAGACCACCCTTGTCAGACCTGAGCCAGCATTCATATCGCTAGATTTGAGAAGAATTTCATTTCAGAATCTAGACTTGAGACCAAAAGAAGATTACAGAAAACACTGAATGAGACCTGACTGTATACATAGGTCCAATTTAAAATGAAAAGTAGCAAAGACCACTGTCATTTTAATTTGTTCTTTGGTTGCTATCCAATTTCAAAACTTCTGTTGGAAACTATTTAATGGTAAGCACTAAAATGGGTCTTTTAGCTACTATAGTGTATAAGACTCTCAACAAGATCTTATTTGAGAACCTTATAAACTATAGTAGAGACACTCAGGTATTTGCATTCATTCTGCCAACTATAAGTTGTATAGATGGAGTCATGATTTTTCTGAGCCTCAGTCTCCTTATTCTGAAAAAAGATAATTTCATCGGTAGCATTCCAATTCAAAAATAATCATACATCACAATATTATTTTTGCTGACTTCAATATTGGCTAAAGGTAATTACAAAAATTCAGAACAAAATGAGTCTTTTTTGTCAATAATCTGCCGAGTCAGGATGCATATATCAGATCTTGCAAACAGTATTTTCCATGTACCAATGATAATTTGGCACATATATAGGTCTTGATAATTATAAAGCTAAATCAATCCAAAATGTGGGTCTAGAATCTCGCAAAGATCACATGGTCTCATTATCTAGGAAGCACACACTTGCCATCAGACTTTTAACGAAATCTTTACCTTCCTCTTAGAAAAAGGGAAACCATAGACACTTAAATCACCAAGGTATAATGCTAACTATCACGGCACATTATTATGAGCATAAAAGAGGCTTTGAGGTACCTAAAGTTAGTAAGGCGTTATAATACTCATATGTGTGTGAGAGAGTTTGATTACTGAAAAAAAAAGTGGAATATCGTTTTGTCACTAGATCCAAGAAATGACACAGTAATTATATGCTGTGCTACATAATAATCCTAAGTGTAATTGCAGTATAATTTTTCTGACATGTATTTACTATCCATCTACACCATAATTATTATGCATGGATTATGTTACCTTGTTTTTCAAGTTCTCCACTCTGTCCATGAAATGCAGACATTTCAAATATGTAGACTCATTTTAAACTATATGAACCTACAAAATCTATTTGATCACAGGGACTCAACATATGAATAACGACATTCTCAAGAGTAATATTTACACAACCATCTAAAGTTCAGCAACATCAGCTTTATATTACTTCTTAATTCATTTTATAAATTTATAAAGGTCTGGAACTAAGGACCTTGCTTGTAACTTTTCTGTAGCACAAAGAAAAACCCAGCTTCATCCGTCTGCGGGGAGAACCAGTGACAGAAGGTGAACTTTGAATCTAACTGATCTCAGCCTTCTTTTCTGTGTTGTCCCTTCTCTTATCTGTGAGAAGATCGACACCAAACGTGCTGCAGGGAGTCTTGGTAAAGGTAACTAAGGATGCCACGAGCCATTTGAAATGAGATGGAGCATTCACACTACACATATCTCGGAACTCAACAGCCAAAGACCCTGTGAAACCAATACCAAATAAACACACTTGCCACCATCAAAGATGTTCCTGGAGGACAGAGGAGAGCGTAGAAAGCCTATTGTCTCTCCCTTTGAAAGCAAGGCCCCTCAATAAAGAAGAGCAGGTGTAAGCCCGCTCCCTTTTTTCCCTTCAAGAAGCCACTACCCCCGGCTGCCATCTTCATGGTGTGGTATAACACCCGGTAACAGATGGATGTGTATAAATAAGTATTTAACAAAAACATGGGAAAACAGATGCATGATGTGAAGATACATTCCATTTATTCCGAACATTAAGTACATAGATATTCTCTGTGAAAAACAGATGCTTCTTGCCTATACCGATGACATTGGTAAGTCCTGTGCCTTAGCTCTAACGTTCCATGGCCACTCTTGATTGAAAAACTTAATGGAAGCACTTCACAATAAAGCCGGTGTGCTTTCTAGTGAAAATAAGTTTACAGACATGCTAGATAACAAATATTAGTCTGAAGACAGTTAAGAGACTATGAAATCATGACTGCCAGTAAGTGGTATCTATCATTCTGCTATGGAATATTGCATGGGCATCAACAGTAGATTTAATTTTGTCCCAATATGGTAGCATAATCATATTTCATATACAACAATTGCAAAAATTAATGTAGGATGTACAGTACAATAATATTTTCAATGCTGAGATGTTTCAGGCCACTTAAATCTTTAAGAAGAAATTCTTTCTAGTTAATAGCCATATTTTTATATTGGGAAACACATTTCTAAAATTATGCTTTTGAGTAGCAAACAAAACTCAACGACTTTACTTTTAAACTAAAGTTATGCTCTACTAGCACAAACACCATATTAAACCCATTTGCTTTTTATAAAATCAATTGGTGTTTTATTTTAAGGGTAAAATAATGATTCCTTTTAGCCTTTCAGGTGTTCAATTATTTTTTAATTGCTCCCCCCCCCCCAGCCCCAAAAAGAAAGCCTTGTGGCAGGCATCTTTTAGAACCTTGAGGCTCTGAGCAAAGGGGGTACTTACTCAGTGCGGAGTCATAGGAGGTTGAGTTGTGCTCGCCTCGCATGAAGGGGTATGGTGACAGGTAAGCATGTGTGCAGTTCTTGGATTGTGGCTGGTTGGCTAGGAAACACAGCGGAACAATGGGTTTTATTACTGAGAGTGTGGATTGCAAATTGTTCTTCACTGAACACAAAGCCAGAACCAGAAGTCCACCAGCCAATTAAAACCACAAGTCAGATGAACAAATCCAGAGACTTATAGGGCAAATGAACCACTCCAAAGAATATGTATTGGAAAACACAGGGAGCCTGGGAAGTGAATTAACTCACAGGATCTAGCCTCATGACACAACCCACAGGAATAGGTGCAGATACCCCCGATAGCGCCTTATAATTGAAAGCAACATACATGGTTTATGTTCACAAACATACTCTCCGTACTCTCACTGACATAACACAGATCACAGAAGTATTCAATAAGTGCTTGTTTAAAATCCTAATTTGGGTTAATTTGATTCATCCTAATCAATAGACAAAGACTTCTATATCCTATGATTGGGGAAAAGACACTAGTGATACATTTGATCATTCAAATACATTTTTTTAGCAATTGAAGAAACTTAAAATTTTTTATGTTCTCTGCAAAGAATTTCACTGTGCCTTCTAAGGGAGGGTCAGAACTCCTTGTGCAATGTAATTTCTAGGCCACTTTAGGCAGAAGATAGAGTACGTCTTTTTTTCTCTTTCTCAAAAACCTTACTTTCCCATAGACTGGCTGAATCCACTTTAACAAAGTCTAAATAATTTCCATTGCCAGTTGCATGTTTAACAAATGCTTACCCTCCTCTCCAAAAACACACTGTAAGATGGCCTATCAAAGACTCCTCTCAAATATGCTGGCTCATCCTTACCTTTGTCCCCGTATACAGATGCCAGCCTGCCGACAGCTGGCTCAAGTGGCCAGAAAACTCATACTTTCACTATAAATTCCATAATATTCTATATTCCATAAATACTTTTGCTAGATGTATTTAGGGTATACTTAATAAAGAGATAATTCCAAACCTCAATAATCTTTAGAGTAATAAATAATTCTTTGGTTGCTGGATCTAATAAGATGGTTACTAACTATTACCAGTGAATTTATTTTCAAAGATTAATACAACATAGGAAATACAGTTTTTAAAGTGCATCATTAAAAAAAAAAAACCTATTCTACTTCAAAAGAGAACTTGAAAGTTTCCATGACAGAATGTAAACATAAACAGCAATGATATTGCTGACAACCTTGGTTAAAGCCCAACTAAAACAAGCTTTCATCTGCCACTGCTAGTAATTAAGTTCCATTTTTTGAAGTTTGGGGACATGAATACAAAATAACACATGTCTATCATGGATTTTAATATTTGAGATTTCAAGAGCTTACAGCCAATAAAAAGAAGCAACATAGCGATAGTAAACACTCAAAAATACTAGCGATAATATCTGCTTTGTTAGTGTTTCTGTATTTTACTTTTGTGTGTGTGTTTATGTATTTTAAATGTGAGCAGATAAAGACTAGATAATCCAGTTTTGCCATAAGCAGTCAGATGTCTATTTGTTCTTGAACATAAAATAATTATTTCTATAGCCATTTCTAGTTGAAGAAAAAGATTCTCATCAAAAACTTGTGAAGGTATCGTACTGAAATTCAACAATTAAGAATTCAATCTTATTTCATTTGTTGTTCATCTTATCTCAAGACAAGGGAAAGATAAAGCAAACTTGCACTTACTGTACCAGAACTTCCAGACATGGGAATCATTCTCTTCCGCAATCCCATTAAACCAACATCTCCAGAAGAATCCTTCGTGGTGGAAAGTAACATTCTCTATCTGCACAAAATAAAATGAAATAATTGCCATCAGAACAAGGACTAGAAAAAAAATGAACTTTTCCAGGAATCATTTTTTTAAACTTTTTAATCCCAAGGAATGAAAATGTATAGCTTTCTGCATATCTCTTTTATGAAGAAATATGCACTTCTGCTATCCTTTAATTTCAAAGAATGATCATGCATACTCGACTCTGATCACTATCAAGTACATCAAGATATTGAAGAAGAAACTCACGTTGTGTTGCCCTGAGCATCGCCCCACTTCTGTTGCAAGAAGCCAATAATCTGATCCAAAGGCCACCAAAAAGAGCAGAACACCCAAAGCACCGAAGAGGGCCCCAAAGAAGATGGCAACATTCCGTTTCATTTTCGATTCGCACGTTCACTTAAAAAAAAAAAAAAGAAGAACACTAAATAAAATTGGGGGACGGAAAGATCTCAAAATCAGCAACCAAATTTTAAAAAGAAACAGAATAATGATTCTGAGAGACAGAAGCTTCCTGAGAAACCTCTCCTAGCTCATGTTTGGATGGCTTCTCACTTGCACCCAGCCTTGGCTTTGGATTGCCGTGTTCTCTGCTGGAGGGGCTCCAGCCCAGCAGCTGAGAATGGCGAGCTATTCTAGGATGCTGATTGAGGAGCTGCCTCTCTCCCTTGGGGATCAAAAAATAGCTGACCTTCCTCTGACTGTGCGAGGACTCTCGGGAGCTGTCGGGAATTATCGTTATTGCTATGGAGTAGGCCCTAGGAATGGGCAGAAGATGACATGACCATGAAGACCTTGCCAGTACTGGACCCAAATTTCTAGTGTTTTGAGAAGCACCTCTTCATCTTAGCTGACTATTAACAACGAAATAACAACCCTAAAGGCACTTCAGATTCGCTTTGAGGACGTCAAAATCGCAGTTATAAAGAACTACAAACACTTCCCCTAAATACAGTTGAGGTTGTAAAAAGTGTATTAATTTCTTTGGATATTTGGGCATACAAATTAATTTGAAAGTCAGATTATCTAACACAAAAAGATCACAGTTCAGATATAGACATTCTTATATATCAAGAAAAATCAAGAATACTCATAGTAGCATGAATTCTTTAAATTATGCAGAGCACTGATTCGTTGAAGCGCTAAAAATATTCATACAGCATATACAACTAATAATGTTAAAAACCATTTTTACTGATGATCACAAATCTTTGACAAATTATTTTAAAGGTCATCCTTTCTGTAAAGTGAATCGATAAATTATATATATACTAATTAAAATATTTATCTAATATTTCTTTTTTAATTTAAATACTCACATTTTCAAAACACAAGTAATGCTCATACAAATCATCGAATAGCAAAAAAATGTAAATTTTCTTCATGCCATGACTCTTTACAGTTCAGTTGCTTGTTTTGTTTTGTAACTGAATAGACTAGAAAAGTTATTATTTTAAGAACTTATGGGATATTTCTTAATATGTAATATCCTTATTATCCTTCTTCATAATCTCAACAATAATGTGAGGCATCTGTGGTATGCCAGCATCTTTCATCAGCTTCTTTGATTTGGCCAGAGATAGATGCTTAGGGTGGATTCAATGAGGGTAAAAGTTAACTCTTTTGTAGGGCTGAGGGGTCCTGGTGAGCTCCAGGTATTTGCATATAAAATTAAAATTTATTGACCTGCAGGAGTGAAATAACTTTAAGAATACATCTGAGAGGAGCCTTCGATAAATACTCAGATCTCACTTGTGAGCCACACTGTGCCAGCCGTAGGATTTCCAGACCACATTGCATTAAGCACAACAACAACCACACAACTGTGTGTTGAACCTGCCAAAAGCTGCTTCCTGGGAGTGTCCAAATATGAATCCAACTCTGCCCTCTGAGATTACCCAGCACAAGTTTAAACCTTCTGTCATCTAATAGAACTTTCAGATATTTTAAAGACAGCAATCATCTCATGCCTCCTCAAACCGCAGCTCCCACCCCACATGCATAAATATAGGCCTTCATTTCTCTATACTAATCATCCGGTGCTTTCAAACATCCCTTAGATTGCCGTAGCTCCAAACCTGCTCTCTATTCCAGCTGTTTGCTGTACTTGTCAAGTACGACACTTATGTGAGACCTAGTAAAATGTGCTGGGTATGGTTTCACACGTTATCACCACCTCCCTTATTTGGATGCTGTGAATGACAGAGTAGTGACTGCCCAAAGATACCTGTATGCTAACGAATCATGATAGCTGTGTGTGAGTATATTACCTTACATGGGTGTCAGGATGGGTCTCTGGAGAAGCAAAACTAGTGACACTTTTATGTGTCCATATAGAGAAGGAGATTTATAACAACAAATGGCTTACACGGTTTTAGAAGTAGGTAAGCCCACTCTAGTTCAAGTTAGGCTTCTGATTTGTGGAAGCTGATGAACCAAAAGGAGGTAGAGGGGGGGCACAGGCTGGCTGATGCAGAGGTCAGTGAATACAAACTTGGTCAAATGAACCAACTTTTGGTAGTCTACTGACAGCTCCTGAGATGGGCAGACAGAGGATCAAGGAAACAGACACAAAATCACACTCTACCTTTACCCAGGAGTGTTTGTGTGACAGACTCACTAACCATCACAGACTTCTTCTTGTCAACTTAACACCTGCAGACAACTCTTTAACATACATAATCATCTTACAATGCATTACAATAATAAAATCACACTGGCACCTAACATGATGCAGCTAGCTCACATACAATCAAAATGCACTAACCCTATTATCATCTATGTCTTATAAATGAACAAAAGAAAAAGATTCTGTGTACACATAAAAATAGAAATTAGTCATAACAATTACAGTCCTTGTTTCTACAGCTGACCATATAGCCATGGCTTGTATTTTAGAACTACTTCCCATTCAGTATTTCCTTTGCCCTTAGCAAGTACCTTGGCTGGTTGTGGTTCTTTGGTGGGGTGACCCAAACCGTAATTCCTCAAGAGTTATGTGATTAGTAGTCATGTCACTAGTCATAACAGAATTGAGGTGCTGTACTTCACCACTGACTTTAATTGCAGGATATAGTAATACTAAGAGACGGTCTAAGGAAACTCCTAGATCTTTACTACCTTTATGCAATACTAATCCAATTTCCCCTTAGGAATCAGGATCTTTTTGATACATTAACACCACTCAATACAATAATATCCTTTTTTGCCATTGATGTATGAGAAACAAAGGAATGGCCAAGAAGCATTCTTAACTTCCACTTCAATGGAATCAGTGCTGTGTCTCCTGGTGGGTGGATGTATTCCCTTCTTTGGAAACACGACCTGGATTGCTAAATAACATAGGTCCTCTGGGACAGAATGGAAAATATTGTGACTGGGTGTGGTAGGTATATAATCATTTGTCAATTTGAGGATTAAGACTATAGGGGTGGAGTCTAGCCTGTCAATCAGATCATAGCCAATGAGGCCTCTGTGTGGGCATAACGTTCTCCTGAGAATTCTGGGAAATTCTGTATTTCTTTCTTAGAGCCTAGAGACACTTCTGACTCTGTTCAGTCCCTTTGTTAAGCTCGGCTGACAAGACACATGGCTCTACGCCCCAGGAGCTAGAGAAGCCACATGGACCTACCAGATGCAACAAGAACCCTGTACTACAGAATCCACGTGGAGATCCCTGCCAGCATGGAGATGCTTACAATGCCACTGGATCCACAAGAATTCTTACCCACTGGCCTGTGATCCTCATGTATTTGGCATCATGGCATGTGTTTCGTGAGTCTGAAGAGTACTTTCTAGCTTGGTATTGGGCATATGGGCTAATATCAGACTTATGGACTTAATCTGGACTAGGCTGGAATGTTTTCTCAATATTCAATTGCTATTGTACATAAACCTCTTTCTTATACACATAGACGGTTCTATGGATTTGTTTCTCTAGTTTACTCAGACTGACACAGTGGGCCAATAGGAGTAATGATGAGTGGTGGCACTCTATTTCTACCCCTTGGTTCCTGGACCCATGAATCCTGGCTCTTGGAGAAACAAACCCATATATTGGATACTGGTTTAGAGCATATACTGCCTCTTGGAGAATATTGCCCCAACATTGCCAGGTGTTGCCACCAAGTTGTAATTGTGTCTTTAGAAGTCTATTCCAGCATTCTATCACAGTTTCAGGATGATGGGGAAAATGATAGGATGGGGAATGTGCTACGTGAATGCCATGAGTTATATAGGGAGTCCCTTGATCCAAGGCAGTGGTTCTCAACCTTCCTAATGCTGCAACCATTTAATATAGTTCCTCATGTAGTGATGACCCCCAACCATAAAATTATTTTTGTTACTACTTCATAACTGTAATTTTGCTACTGCTTTGAATTGAACAACCCCTGTGAAAAGGTCATTCACAAAAGGGTCATCACCCACAGGTTGAGAACCACTGATCTAAGGCGATGCTGTGCAGGATGCCATGTTGGTGGATGAGACAGTCTGTAAGTCCACAAATAGTAGTTTGGGCAGAAACAATGCATGCAAGGAAAGAAAATTCATATTCAGAGTAAGTAAGTATCTATTAAAGTAACAAAATGGTGACCTTTCCATGAAGAAAGTGATGCTAGGTAATCAGCACCACCAGGTTGCTGGCTGATTCGCCTTAGGAATGGTCCCATAACTTGGACGCAGTGTTGGTCTCTGCTGCTGGCAGATAGGGCACTCAGCACGAGACGTAGCCAAATCAGGGTTGGTGAGTGGAAGTCTAGGTTGTTGAACCGATGCATAATCTCCATTCTTGTCACGATGGCCACTTTGCTCATGTGCTCACTGGGCAAGGACAGGAGGGGCTGAGGAAAGAGCATCACTGGTTTCCACACTATGTCATCCTGGCTACTTGAACTCCTCTGTAACCTTTTTCAAGTTACAAAATTTCATGTCAACTTGATAAAAGAATGAGAGTCTATCTAGCCTGTCAATCAGGTCACAGCCCAAGGATCCCTCCTCATGGGCAGGGCCTTCTCATGAGTATTCTGGGAACTTCCTCTCTCTTCATTCTGTCATCAGAAGACATGGTCTCTCTCTCTCTCTCTCTCTCTCTCTCTCTCTCTCTCTCTCTCTCTCTCTCTCTCTCTCTCTCTCTCTCTCTCTCTTTCTCCTTCATATTCCTGTTGGCAGGCCACATGGTACCATACTGATAGCAGCCAGAGCCCGGGAGATGTGTCTACTGCCATTGAATACACAGGACTTTCCACCCATTGCCTGTGGCCTGTGATCTTCCTGTATTCTGCATCACTACATGTACTGCATGAGTCTGAAGAGGATTCAGGGACTCATATTGGACATATGGACTTGATCTGGCCAGAGCTGGGATGTTTTAAAGTTCTCTCTTACACATGTATGAATATCAATGAATTTTTTTCTCTAGTAAACGCAGTCTAACACGGCGAGCATTCATATAAATCACAAATATCTTCACTTCTTTTGACCATTCAGTGAGACTTAGCCACATAACTCTTTCCCATACCTCCTTGTCACCAACTTTCCAATTATGCTCCCTCAAGTGCCTGACCATCCAGTCAAGTCCTCGGCCACAGTCCATGAATACACAGTCACACATTTGGCCATTTTTTCCTGTTAAGCACACTGAACACCCAGATATACCACTCAGAGTTCTGCTTATTGGGAAAATGTCCATTCAAACTGTCCTTCAAGGAGGCCCCAGAATGGGGTTGCCGTGGTGCTGCTTCCCCTTTCGAGTGTGGCCTGCCTGTCTTGGTTAACCATCAATAAACCTACCACACGTTTTCTGTCCCTGGTCAGCTGATCGTGAGGAATTCCTCACGAGGCCAAGGGTGCTGACTTGAATAAAGTGGGTGGTGTAATAGGAGTTGAAAGCAGTCTTTGGGGCCACAGCTTCATGCTGGTTACTTTTCTTCAGGTCCTGTCTCATAGATACCACTTCTATTTAATGGTGGTATATTGGGGTGCATGTCCAACTTTATGACTCTGTGGGTCAGAAGATGCCCAGTTCCATATAGGCAGCTCAGGCTGTATAGTGGCTGAGACTTGGTGGCCCATGGTGAGGTGTTCAGTCTCCATTAAAATCCAGTAACAGATCTCAAAGCTGGTTTTAAAAAGGGGGAGTAGTTGTCTGCAGAAGATGCCAAAGCTTTGTTCCCCAAATCCTCTAGGTCTGCAGTATGGTTTTCCAATAGGGGCCTGCTAACAACCCTAAACTGCGTCTTCCACTTCAAGCACCATTGGATCTGCCGATTCATATGGTCCACGTGGCAGAGCGGCTGGCATGGCAACCTGAATTGGATGAAGAACGTCTTCTTGCTCTGGGCCTCACTCAACGCGGGCAGCTTTTCAAGCCACTTGATATGTCGGCCATAGGAATCCACCCACATGAGGGACATGTTGCCTTTAAAATCCAAAGAGGCCCACCAGACACTATGCCTCCTTGTCAGTTGTGGGAGTGGCCAGATGCAATTACTGATCTCTCACTTTAGTAGAAATATCTCAACATGCCCCCACAACACTGAATCCCTAGAAATTTCCTTGAAGTAGAAGGCAGCTGAATTTTTGTCAGGTTAATTTCCTACTCTCTTGCACCCAGACAGTTTAGCAGGAAGTCAAACGTCATTGAGACGTCCACCTTGCTAGGTCCAAGCAGTATAATGTCATCAATGTAATGGATCCGTGTGACATTTTGTAGAAGGGAAAGGCATTCAAGATCCCTGCAGAATAAATTTCAGCCTAGTCCGGAAGATTGAAATAATCCAGAGGGAGAGGTGTAAAAGAGGATTGCGGTCCTCGCTAGCTGAAGGCAATCTGCTTTGGGTGGCCCTATGAAATGGGCATTGAGAAAAAGGCATCGGCCAGATCAACAGCTACATAAGAGGCACCAGAGGAAGTAGTCATTTGCTCAAGAAACAAAAGCGCATCTGGAGCAGCTGCAGTTGGCGTCACTGTCAGCGTATGTTTGCATTTTCACAGGCCAAATAGGCAAGTTAAAGGCATGCACAGTCTCTAGGTTCCTGCCTATAAATATTAGAATATTCTAGCAATTCTTGAGGAGTATCGTGTACTTCTTCCTGGGTCACCATGTTTAAAAACTGGCTGTGACTTAAGTCTAGTTGCAGGTCAAGAGGCAATCATGGGTGGAGAGAATATTTTCTGGGATCCTGAAGTGTTGTCTTATGTAAGGCATCTCAGACAGACAGCGTTTCAGATACAGCTCCAGGTACCGTACCAGCATGCCTGCTATTGGTTTTCGGTACCATGGAGTAGATTCGGACCCAGTGCCACCCCATGCATAACAGAAGGAAACACTGCCCAACCTCGTGCCATCCGCACAGGGGTTCCTATGCTTGAGACCATTGTTGCTGCCACCATGTCCATCCTTCTCAGTGAAGGCCTTCCTCTTTGTCGCTGCCCCTCTACATTACCAAGAATGATGTCCTTTTCTAGGGACTGGTCTCTCCTGGCAACAGGGCCAAATTATGCATAGTTGTACTTATCTCCTCAAGTAGAGGGGGATGGGGTGGAGGGGCATGGGGAATGATGGAGTATGGTTTCACTGAGAGCGAATTCATCTCTTCAGATGAGAGGGTTGGGGACTGGAGTGGCTCCATGGAATCTGAGGGCTCGATGTCCCATCTTCTACAGTATTGGCCCATAGAACCCTGCCCCAAGTTTCAAGGGCCCATTTCTTTCCAGTCAGTCTTTTCCCTTTAAGATCAGACATCTTTTCAGGTGGAGGCTAAAGCTGACATCGTAATTTAGCTGCTCACATGAAACTAGCATGCATCAGACATTTTCCAGGGCTTAAGTAGCTTTGCAGCCATGTATTCAGCACTCGCGGGGGCTCCAAAGCTCTTAGTTCACTTGTCTCCTTCGCCACTTTGGGTATTGTAAGGAGTGCCAGCCAACCAGCTGCCTATACTTCCAACCTGACAAAGCTGTGGTCGATATCAGACAAAGAGATTAAGCGCACATGCTGGCCCAGACTCTCACTTTTCACCAACACGTCATCCATCAGCGGTGCTATTTTGGGCATTAACTTCGCCACTTTATGCTGAGGATTAACAGTGCCCCATTTCTTAACAGTGACGGGCTTATTTGTACTTACAGAGACAGTGGCAGAGACCTCAGTGCTTTCGGCCTAATTAGACCTGAGAATCCATTTAGAAAAGTCATCTGTATAATTTTGTTTCTTTGGAACCAGTCATGGTACCAAATGCATTAGGTTGTGCTCTCTAGAGAAGCAAAACCAGTGGCACATGTGTTTGTATAGAGAAAGGGTTTATGTTGTCAAGGGGTTTATACCACTGTAGAAGTAGAAAAGTCAGGTCTGACTCCTGTGAGCAATTGAATAAGAAGCGAGATGATGAAGCAGAGGCAGGTGGGGGGGGGGGAGGGGTGCGGTGGGGGGAGTGAGAGTTGGGTAGGGGGAGGCAGTTCACAGACTGGGAGATGCAGGCAGGTGTGGGGGTGCATGAGGAGAGAGAGTTGGGGGGGGGCAGGCAGCGTACAGTCTGGCAGATGCAGAGATAAGTGAATTACAAAGTAGACCAAATAGATCCGCTATCAGCAGTTCGCTGATGGCTCCTGGGATCGCCAGGCAATGCAACAGGAGATGGAGGAATTAGCCACAAAATCAAGCTCCACAAGAAGCCCAAGGGCCAAAGAGGATTTGACTCAGCTCAGTCTCTTTCTTAGAGGCCACCCCATTAGGTCACCTCACCCCCAAGGAGGTGTCACCAGGCGACCAATCACTTGATAGGTTGAGTTCTACCCTGACCCTTACCCAACAGTGTCTCACTGACATAATCCTCAAAAGTGAATTTAAAACCTTTGTTAAATCAAGGATTTAGAGATGGAGTGGTCACCATGGGTTACCCAGGTATATTTAGCCTAATTCCCCAAAAATGAAACCAAGCCCGCTGCCATCCAATCCCTGTAAGACAAACTGGAACTGTCCCTTCTCCCTGCTGAGATTGTGAGTGTTTACCAGCATGGACAGCTCATCCGTCTGCCCTGGAATGACTGCCCGGTTCTAAATGCTGACCTTGGATTTGGCAGCTCAGTGCGTCATCTACATGCTACCGTGTGTCCTTTATTAAACAAAAAGCTCTATTGACATCTAATTCGCTTACCACACAATTCAATTGCTCAAATATATTTAAAAGAATTATGCAGTCACCACCACAGTCAATTTCAGAACATTTTCTTCATTTTTGCATCATTATTACAGCCCCCAAACTCCCTACCATGACCCTGAGGAACTCTTAATTTACTTACTGTGTCTCTAGAGTGGTTTGTGAGTTTGAATGGCTGATCCTTCAGTTTACCATCTTTACCAAACAGCACCACCAGGTTTCTTGAATTAATGCAATCAAACAACAACAAAAATCCTCACAGCCGTTGAACTGATTCTGACTCATAGAGACCCAATGACGGGAACAGAAACGGTCTCATATGTCTCTGCACAGTGGCTGGTGGTTTCAAACTGCTAGCTCGGTGGTTAGGAGCTCAACTTATGACCCAGTCAACCTCCGTGACTGCTCACTGCAAGGCAGGTGATTCACCCACTAGCTGCTTATGGGAGCAATAGAGGCCACCTGTGCTGGATTTAGCTACAACTTTGGAAAACCGAAGGGGCATTTCCACTGTGCCCTCTCGGGTTATTATGCATTAGAATGGCTGCAGTGGAAGCAGGCTTTGGGTCTTTGATTTGGTTGGCCTATTAAAGAAGAGGATGTAACTATAAGAATAGATTATTGAGAACATGAGAGGGTCTAGGCACATAGTAATAAGACAGTGGGCTTAACGTATATCGTCTCTGACCTGGAGGTACTTACAGGACGGAAAGGAGGAAATGCTTCATCAGAATTGAGCCTGTCAAGGTTGTCTGCTCCTCTATAATTCCTCTCATCTTTTCATTCCTCATGATACTGTGTAATGCCCAAACCTCCTTCATGAATTGAGGAAACATGAAACGGTAGCTTGAGATGAGAGCTACATGAAACCTATGACCACAACCCCAAATCAGTGCCATCAAGTCAATTCTCACTCATAGCGACCCCACAGAAGAGGGTAGAGCTGTCCCTGTGCATTTCTGAGACTATAATTCTTTCTGGGATGTGCCAGTTACATAATCTGTTGTCAATTTGAGACTTAAGAGTGAAAGGGTGGAGTTTAGGCTGTCAATCAGGTCACAGCTTGATGACCTCATTTGGAGGCACTAAGGAGATACATAGCTTGCTGGAGGCAAGATACATACTCACTCTCTATGAGACATTCCTGTGGACAACACACATGGAACTACACTAGAGCCCTGGAGCTGAAGGAGCTGCATGGAGACCCCTGCCAGCACTGAGATGCTTCCACTACCAATGGATCCATAAGACTTTCCACCTACTAGCCTGTGACCTTCTTGCATTCGGTGTCATTGAATGTGTTGCGTGAGTCTGAATAGGAATTTATAGATTGGTATCGGACATATGGGCTAATATCAGACTTATGGATTTGATCTGGACTGGGCTGGGATGTTTTCTCAAAATTCAATTCATCTTGTATATGAAGCATTTTCTTCTGCACATATGAATGTCTATGAAAACATGAAAGTCATCCAGGACAGATGACTCCTTCAGTACCAGTGGTGAGAGTGGTGATGCCTGGAGGGTGGAAACAATGTGGGGTAGAAAGGGGGAACTGATTACAAGAATCTACGTATAGCCTCCTCCCTGGGGGGTGGACAACAGAGAAGATGGTGGGGGGAGATGTCCGACAGTGTAACGTATGACAAAATAATAATAATTGATGAATGATGTAGGGTTCATGCAGTATGGGGTAGTGGGGAGGAAGGGGGGAATGAGCAGCAGATATTAAGGGCTCAAGTAGAAGGCAAATATTTTGAGAATGATGATAGCAACAAATGTACATATGTGTTTGACGCAATGGATGTATGTATGGATTGTGATAAGAATTGTATGAGCCCCCAAGAAAATGATTTTAAAAAGAAAAGTAAACATGAAAGGCTAGCTTGAGAGGAGAGCCATGTAAACACTAAGACCACAGCCCCAAATCACTGCCATCGGGTCAATTTTGACTCATAGAAACCCCATACAACAGAGTAGAACCTCTGGGTTTCTGAGACTGTAACTCATGCACAAGTTTACCTACCATGCTTACCAAACAGCACCACCCGGTCTCTTGTCTTTCTCTCAAGAGACAGCTAGTGATTGTTAACTACTGACCCGGCAGTTAGCAGCACAATGTATAACCACCATGCCACGCACAGTCCTGAGAACACACCCCTTGGCAGGCATGAAACTATTCCCACTGTAAAACCACAAGTGTTATATTAGCAACTAAACATGCAAATGTTTCTCTTGGAGTCTAACATATAATCTTCCCCTTTAATAGAGTAAAATTAATGAAAGTAACCCAGCGTTTAGGCAGAACTTGATCTGAGGTTGTCCCCTGCCAGTTCCTTCCCTGTTTGTTCACCAAAAAATCTACCCTTCCCTTTCCTCATCTGGTCCTCTTCATCAGACAACGGAGCCATACCATGTGAGCAAGCGTGCGTCAGGGTGGGATGGGGTTGTACAAAGCAGGTTGAGATTTTCCTTTAGCTCGAAACAAATTGGTAACAACCATCAAGTTTTGATCACCCACAAACTTTCTGTAGCTCACCTCCACATCCCTCCCCTTGGTTGGTGCAGTTGTGGATGGTGATGCTGTAGTGTGGAGAGGAGGACATAGCCGAAGGACAGGAGGGTTGTCTTTCCTTTATTTGTAATACAATGGGTTATGGTATAAATGTCATGCAATTTCACAAATACACAAACAAGTAGATTTCCTTTTAATAACGGAAAAAGACTGCGGGACGTTGTTATTACAAGTCCTCTCAGTTTTAGTGTTTGTCATGGGATCATTTGTTTCTGGATTTGATTGACCAGCTAATAATGTTTTTGTCACCACTTTGGATGTATCCAAAAATATATAAGCATGTTTATAAAACTGCTACTACAGAAAATGTAAGACAAGATTATTAATGTAGATCGTAGGTATACTGTGATATATCATTAGGGAACACATTTCAGGGTAGCATTTTCTTATAACTAGTATGTCATATGCTGATTTATTAAGCTAGTTATTAATGTCATCAACCCAAGTAGTTCTACTCACTCAGACATCTGCAGCCATTCCAGAAACATGTGATAGAATAATTTTGACAATCATGAACAGAACTCTTTATTCAGTTTGTCATGTCAAATACATTCCTTTTGATTACTCCTGATGCTTAACATAGTGTTTGACACTGGCGCTGACAGATTGGCTCACTCGGTACTCGTACTTGTGACTGGGAGGCAGGTGTGTGGGGTTCCCTACGCTCTCCATGGGAAATCCAGAGCAGAGAATGTGGCAGTGAGCTGGCGAGTTGTTCACTGTGACGTTGGAGAGATGGAAGCAGCAGGGTATGTGCTTCCTATAGAGTGCGTACAGGTTGCACTAAGCTGGGTTTTCTAGAGAAACAAGACAAGTGATGATCATATGTGTCTTAAAAAAGAACTTTATATCAAGACAGAGTTGGATATCAAGGAAAGCAACCCCACCCAATCCAACTTAAGCCCATGGGTCAGGTGATAGCTGTTGGACACTCTAGGTTCACACAGCTACCAGGTGATAAAGCTATACTGCACCCTGAATGACTTGGCTCTTCCTTGTGACCCTTCTGTAATGTCCAAATATCTACAGATGAACTTGGGTCTCCACTCAGAGCTCCACCTCATTCATGTTGATATGATTTGGGGTTCTGGGTCTTTGATGACTGATAACTGGTCCCATCAATACCTCATGATCACACAGGTTGGTGTGCTTCTTCCATGTGGGCTTTGTTGCTGCTCTGCTAGATGGCAGCTTGTTTATCTTCAAGCCTTTAAGACCCTGACACTAATATCTTTTGATAGCTGGGCACCATCAGTTTTCTTCACCACATTTTCTTATGCACCCATTTGGTCTTCAATGAGTGTGTAAGGAAGGTGAGCATCACAGGTTGCTGGATTATTAGAACCAAGTGTTCTTTCATTGAGGTGGTACTTTTTCTTTGGCAACGATGTCAGTAAGTAGGTGAGGGTCTTTGCAGTGGAAGAAAGTCCTAGGAATCTGTTCCAAACCCTTTGTAGCAGGTCTACTCTGTAAAATAGCAGATTAGGATGGTTTGGAATCAATTTGATGGCAATGAGTTTGGAGTCTTGTTTGCTGGTTGCAAAGTCCCTGAGTGGCACAAATGGTCAGCAGACCTTGGTTTACGTTAGCAGCTGAGTCCACTCAGAGGCACCCCAGAAAAGACAAATAGGTTTTCGCTGAAAACCCTATAGAGCATAGTTCTACTTAGCTATATCTACTCTGATATGTATCTGCTGTAGAAGACCTCTCTAGAGTATTGAAAAGCGAGTATGCTTCTTTGAGGACTAAGGTGCCTCTGACCAAGCCATGGCATTTTCCCTTGTGTCATATGCATGTAAAACTTGGGTATTGACTGAAGAAGACTGATGGGGGATCGGTGCATTTGCATCGTGGTGCTGGAGAAGAATATTGAAAGCACCGTGAACTACCAAAAGGAACCAGTCTGTCTGGCAAGAAGGACAGTCAGAGCGCTCCCGTGAGGCAAGAATGGCAAGACTTCATCTTACATAATTTGGACATATTCTCATGAGAGACCAGAGTCTGGAGAAGGACATTCTGGAAAGTAGAGGGGCAGCAAAAAAGAAGCCGGCCGGCATCAAGATGGATTAACACAGCAGCTGCAACCATGGGCTCAAGCACAGGACCAACTGAAGATGACACAAGACTGGGCGGGGTTCCATTCTGTTGAGCATAGGGTCACTGTGAGTTGGTACCAACTCGATGGCACCCAACAAAACAAACACAGATGGGGTTCCCCTGAGTCTGCATCAACTTAGTGGAAATTGAGAGAGATGGGAATTAATATATAATCTATCATGTGGAGAAGGCCACACACAGCAATATTTTTATGGCTTATCACTGTCAGTGGCACAAAAATTCACGACTTTTATTTGTATGTTCGTTTCCTGTTTGTTATCCATTTACATTGCTCAGAAACTTCAATCTGCTCTTGCTATGTCCCCCAGATTAAGTAAAGACGCAGAGAAGGTTGAGTTTGGATTTGGTAGCAATCCTCCAGGATATGATGAACCAGGGGGATAGGAATTGGGCCCATGGGCACCAGCTCTGTTCCCTTGAAGAATCTCTTCCCCCATTACCAATATGAAGAATGAGAATTCCATTTCATCAACAAGAGTGGGTGCCTCTTTTATAGCAGAATGACCTTGGGCAAATGGGTCAACCCTCTGAGTCCAGGGGTGGGGTGTGAGGTGCATTTAAACAGAACTATTTTGTACTTAAATGGGATCAATGGGAGGATTTCTAGCTCAGAGGGAGGTGACAGCACAGCTCTCTTAGCAACAGGTTCCCATTAGCAAGGGAGGTAGAGGGCAGAAAGACACACTTCTTTTGTCAGTTTTAAAGGCATAACCATTGAAATGGCTTGGGGTGAGACTGACAGGAGATGCACCCAATTCCCCTTCATTTTCCCCCAAGGTCTCCCCATGAAAAATGATCCATCGAGTTCTTGCCAACTCCAATACACATGGCATTTTGTGTCCTGAAACTGTGGCAGTGATTACAATGTGGTCTTTAACCTTAAGATCCACTACTCATCTGCTCATTTGTTGTCGTGTGGTGGCTTGTTTATTGACGTGATGCTGGGACCTATGACAATGGTCTTTCAAAAACAAGCATGTGGATAGGTTTGTGGAACTTCCAGCCTAAGCAAGAATAGAAAGAAATGCCTGATAATCCCACCACCAAATAAACCAGTACAAAACCTATGGGTCACAGAACATTGTCTGAGACTTTGACTCACTAGTTTACTTTGGCTGCATCATCAGGAGGGATCTCTCTCTAGAGGAGGAGACTATGTTTGGTAAAGAAGAGAGCTAGAAAAAAATAGGGGAAAATCCTAATGAGTCGAGCTGACACAATGGCTACAACAATGGAGCCAAACATACCAAGTATCATAAAGATGGCATAGGAGAGGGGGTCACTGTGAGTCAGAGCCAACTAGTCGACAACAATAACAATAAACCACAATAAGCTTATATCCTCATATGATTGAGGAGCCCTGGCGGCATAGTGCCTAAGAATCACCTCCTCCCTGGGGGACAGACAACAGAAAAGGAGGTGAAGGGACACGTTGGACAGGGCAAGATAGGACAAAATAATCATTTATAAATTATCAGGTTTTCATGAGGGAGGGGGATGAGGAGGGAGGGTGAAAAATGAGGAGCCGATGCCAGGGGCTTAAGTGGAGAGCAAATGTTTTGAGAATGATGAGGGCAATGAATGTACAAATGTGCTTGACACAAGTGATGTATGTATGGATGGTGATGAGTTGTATCAGCCCCCAATAAAATGATTTAAGAAAAATTAAAACAAAGAATAAGGATGCTGACTGCAAGGTCAGCAGTTCGAAACCACCAGACACTCCGAGGACAAAGATGGGCTTTCTACTCCTGTAGAGTAGAGTCTCAGAAATGCACAGACGCAGTTCTATCATGTCCTATAGGGTCCTTATAAGTTAGCATCAACTTGATGACAGTGACTTTGGGTATTTTGCGTTGATCTCTTTGGTTCCCAGAAAGCTGGGAGCTCAGTGTGTGAGCTGTGGGGTGCCAGTGGGCCCCTTACTGACTTTGCAACCACTTTCCTAGTTTCCTTCATTGTGCTTCCTGTGCTTTGTGTCTCTCACACACATTTTATTACTTTTTTGTGTGTGCTTAAAGAACTCATTTAAATATTTAAGAGCAACTCTGAGATTTAATAAATCCCAGAAACATACATATCTGAACAGCTGGGGAAATCAGTTAATAGATGGCACAATGAAATCCATCAAGAGCACTGGTCATTGTTTCCTTCTTTCTTGCATCATTTCATCTTTCATTTAGAGGAGCCCTGGTGGCAGGCAGAGTGGTTATGCATTATGCTGCTAACTAAAAGTCAGCAGCTTGAGCTCACCAGCCGCTCTGTAGGAGACAGACAGGACGTTTACTTTGTACCGAGTTATAGTCAGAAACCCACAGGGGCAGCCCCACCCTATTCAGTAAGGTTGCTATGAGTTAGAATTAGCTCCATGGCAGAGAGTTTTCATTTACATTTTTATTCTGAAAGTTCCTACAACTCATTAGTCATCCCTACGTTGTGTTTTGTTCTATTTCTACTGTCATAATGTATTTGGCTTTGTGGTGCAGTGATTTACCTGATAGGGCTCTACTAGCCATCATCTTTGTAACTCCACTGAATATTGGGGCAGACTTCACAGATTGGATGTTATTTTATATTTTCGTGATGGATCTGTGCAAGAGAACATAGAGGAAGTTGGCAATTGGATTATATGTTTAAGTGTTTGATTGCATAAACTTTGAACTCTAACCTATGATTGGTCAGTGTTGCTGTCCTTCTATGTGTAATAAGCCGTCTTAGAAGCAAAAAGGAGGTTATCTTACTACTATAAAAAGAGACGAGAAGAGCAAGGAGCAAAGCACATCAATTGGATCCTGAGATTCCTGTAAATTGAACTTCTTCAATCCAGGAAAGAGAGGAGTGACAAATCTAAGAATCAGAGCATACGATGAAGCAGTGTGCTTTCTAGTCTACGTTGACTCATGGAGACGGAGCTCAGTGCCTCTGGTTGAGGCTCAGAGAGGAGTGGTGTACGCTTAGAGCATTTACTGACAGCACTGGAAGATCTTTGTCACAAGCAAAGATAACTATGAAAGTAAAGAATAAAAACAAGAAACAATTGTCCTGAAATTAAAGATTCAGGTGTTATAGGGCTAGGAAGAGGCTGCCCTGACTGATGAACTGTGTCCTGAGAATTTCTGATGCTTAATTGTGACTTGTTAATTTCAATAACACAGAGAGCGAGTCCATAACTGTGAACATTCTCTGGGAGTTCTGTATGGCTATTGGAACAAATTCTTGAACCCAGCAGAGAAATCGAGCGTGCTGTGAGAGGGATGCTTGGTATTATAATCAGTGAAGAAGATAGGATGTCGAAGGCATGTATCACTTCACCTCTTAGCAGTTTCTCTGGGGCTGATGTTGAATTTGATTCTGCTTCCCTCTTGTCTGATCAAAAGGGGTCTGGTACTACCCCCCATCATTCTTTTTAACATTTTGATATTTTATTGAGGGCTCTGACAGCCCTTGTAACAATCCATGCATCAATTGTACCAAGCACATATGTTGCCATCATTATTTTCTTGACATTTACTTTCTAAGGAGCCCTTGGAGTCAGGTCCTCTTCACCCTTCCCCCCTATAATTCTTAATGAGATCTCCCAGATTTACTGGAAATATCTACAGTCACATAGGAAAAAGTTGGAGAAACTATTTTTTCCTTTGATACTGTGTGCTCACCTCCCAGATATGATCGCTGGTGACAAATGGATTCATAAGCAAATGTGGTAAAGAAAAAAGCTGATGGTTCCCAGCTATCAAAAGATATAGCATCTGGAGTCTTAAAGGCTTGAAGGTAAACAAGCAGCCATCTAGCTCAGAAGCAACAAAGCCCACATGGAAGAAGCACACCAGCCTGTGTGATCACAAGGTGTCGATGGGATCAGGTATCAGGCATCATCAGAACAAAAAAATCATATCTTTGTGAATGAGGTGGGGAGTGCAGAGTGGAGACCCAAAGCCCATTTGTAGGCCACTGGACATCCCCTTACAGAAGGGTCATGGGGAGGAGACGATCCAGTTAGGGTGTGATGCAGCAATGACGAAACATATAACTTTCCTCTGGTTCCTAAATGCTTCTTCCCCACCCCTCACCCCCACTATCATGATCCCAATTCTACCTTACAAATCTGGTTAGACCAGAGAATGTACACTGGTACAGATAGGAACTGGAAACACAGGGAATCCAGGGCAGATGATCCCTTCAGGACCAGTGGTGTGAGCGGCGATACCAGGAGGGTGGAGGGAGGGTGGGTTGGAAAGAGGGAGCCTATTACAGGGATCTACATATAACCCCCTCCCTGGGAGACAGACAACAGAAAAGTGGGTGAAAGGACACGTCGGACAGGGCAAGATATGAGAAAATAATAATTTATAAATTATCAAGTGTTTATGAGGGAGGGGGAGTGAGGAAGGAGGGGTAAAAATGAGGAGCTGATGAGGGCAATGAATGTACAAATGTGCTTGACACAAGTGATGTATGTATGGATTATGATAAGATTTGTATGCGCCCCTAATAAAATGATTTAAAAATAAAAACAAATTAAAAATGTACCAAAAATAATGTTTAGAACAAAACAAAAATAAAATAAAATATGAAAATGAGAGATAAAAAATATATTAAAGATTTTTAAAATAATGAACCTTTTCAAATTCTATTTTACACTTAAAAATCACAAGCAATCCCATTAGTGTCAGGTTGATTCCAACTCACAGCAAGCCTACGGAAGGGAGGCAAAATGCTCCCGGGGTTTGACGGCTGTCATTTTCCTGGAGCTGACTGCCTCGCCTTTGTCCTGTGCAGCAGCTGGTGACTTTGAACAACTGACCTTTCAGTTAGCAGCTGAGCCCCTAGCCACTGCACCACCAGGGCTCCAGGATACTCTAGCATCATTGTAATTCCAGGGTAGTGTGGTAAATGTATGCCCTGGTTTTCACAAGTTAAACACAATTTGACAACCAAAGGCTGGTGACAATCAACAGTGGAAGACTTTGCTTATTTTGATTCAACGTCTTCTTATTTAGCTAACTGTGTCTCTTTATCGGTAGATACACTGAAGCTTAGCAGAAATCTCAAGTCATTTTTAATTTGTGAGTGATAATGAACAAAACAGTACTTTTTCTAAGACCATAATTTCCAATTCTGATATTGCAACATTCTTAATTATCTCAAAATAGCTGCTGGAGCTATTTAAACAGTCTCCGAAAAGATTAATTCTGGTTCATTTTAGTTTTAAAAATTGCAAGCATGCTAGTGTTCAGCACCAAACTATACTGAACACATTTGTAAACAAATACAGAAATCAGGCTCTCACAGCCTCCCGCACCAGGAATGCTGTGATGGCTGTATGTATTCAGGGAAATGAAGTGGGTTGTATGAGCTGTTGCTTTTGTCCTGGGGAAAAACAGCTATGGATTTCCCCCGACTACTTAGTTTTCTTTTCACCTTTGCCTTAGTTTTCTACCCCAGAGAGCTTGTGACTTTGGCCAAGTTTTGTGGATGTCTCCTGGATAAGTTCTTACCATCTTGATGGCTTAAGACTGTATGTCTAGTTTTGAGCTGTGGTCTGCCCTCTGACTGGTCTATTTTATGCACCATATAGAGACTGGTCAATTGACTAAGCACGTTGAATACCTTGAGGTCCACCAAAACAGTTGGTAGTTTCCTATACAAATCAGGTGATTTGCTGTCCACTGAGGCTTTGGGAGGAGCCCTGGTGACATCGTGGTTGCACACCGAACTTCTAACTGCAAGTTCAGTGTTTTGAAGCCCCCAGTCACTCCTCAGAAGAAAAATGGGGTTTTCTAATCCCATGGAGTGTTACAGTGTCTGAAATTCACTGGGCCAGTTCTACCCTGTCCTATAGGGTCACGAGTTGGAATCAACTCAATGGCAGTGAATTAGGTTTTAGGTTTGGAGGTTGATGAATGATTCATGGCCCTGTTGGGGAATACCATAGCTTGATTGACAAGGAGTTTGCAAACATAAGCAGCAATTGCAGAGAGGCTTTATAGATGCAAAAAGAGAAAAGATGCATAGAGCGAGGCGATGAGGAACATCTCTAAAGAAGCTGTAACATACACTAAAGACAGCAAGAAGCCCAGAAGGGGCCCTAGGACAGAGTCAGCAGAGATGGCAGCAGCCTGCTGCTGGGAAAGCAGCCCCGAGAGCTGAGCGAGCAGCTCCACTAGCTCTGTGCTGGAGCAGGGGTTCTTCTCAGGTGCCATCGAGCCGGTCCCGACCCATAGTACCCCTACATCCAACAGAACCCAACCCTGCCCAGTCCTGTGCTATCCTCACAATTGTTCTTATGTTTGAGCCCATCCCCGCAGCTACTGGGGCAATCCGTTTGGTTGCGGGCCTCTCTCTTTTTCACGGTTCTGCAGACACCAAGAATTCTAGCCATCCTGGCCTCGAAGGAGCATTCTGGTTGTGTATCTTCCAAGACTGATCTGTTGGTTCTTTTGGCAGCTCAGGGTGCTTTTGATATCCTCCAGCACCATATTTCAAAAGCATCCGTTTTCTCTTCAGTCTTCCTTATTTAATATTCAGCTTTCACATGAATATGTGGCATGGGAAAGTAGCATGCTTGGGCCAGGTGCACCTGAGTCCCCAAAGTCAGCCTTGCTTTTCAACATTTTACCAAGGTCTAGTGCAAGAGATTTACTCATGGCAATGTGTCCTTTGATCTCTTGACTTCTGCTGCCATGAGCATTGATTGCGGATTCAAGCAAGACAAAACCCTTGACAACTTTAATCTTTTCCTCCCTTCACTGTGATGTTACAAAACAAGCCCGTTCTGAGGATTTTTTTTTTTTTTTTGCATTGAGTCAAAATCCACACTGGAAGCTGCAATCCTTGCTGTTCATCAGCCAGCGCGTCAAGTTCTCGTCACTTTCAGCAAGCAAGCTAGTGGCATCTGCAGATCACAAGTTGCTCAAAAGTCTTCCTCCAATCCTGGGGCCACATCCTCCTTCATATAATCAGCTTCTCTGATGATTTGCCCAACAGACAGATTGAATAAGGATAGTTAAAGGATGCAACCCCGACACACACCTTCCCTGATGTACACTACACAGTAAGCTTTTACTCTGTTCCCACGACTGCCTCTTGGTCTATGTCCAGGCGCTGCATGAGCACACATGTGGCCCCCACTCTTCTCCAGATCCATAATTTGTTATGGTCCATGCAGTCAAACCTTGGCATAATCAATATCACATAAGTGAAATTTTATGGTATCCTCTGCTTCCGTCCACGGTCCATCTGACTCGGCATTGCTCTCCCTTTTTCCACACCCGCTTCTGAAACCAGCCTGAACCTCTCTCTGGCAGTTCCCTGTCAATGCACTGCTGCAACCATTGGTGGAGGATCTTCCGGAAAAACATTATGCTTGCACGTGATATTACTTCTATTGTTCTATAATTTCAGCTTTCTGTTGGGTCACCTTTCCTTGGGATGGGTACAAGATGAATCTCTTTCCGTCCATTGGTCAAGAAGCTGTCTAACATATTTCTAGCATAGACAAGTGATCGCTTGCATTGCTTCATTAGTTTGTTGAAACATTTCAGTTTGTGTTTCACACACTCCTAGACCCTTGTTTTAGGCTTATGTTGTCCATGCTACGTGTACTTCTTCCTTCGGTACCATTGTTTTTGGTCGTATGCTACTTCTTGAAATGGCTGAATGTCAACTAGCTCTTTTTGGAACAGTGACTGTGTAGTCTTTCCATCTTCTGTCGATGCTCCCAGCATCATTCAGCATTTCCTTCATAGAACCATTCATTCTTCCCAGGCAAGCCTTGAATTTTTCAGTTTAAAAAATGCTAAGTATGTTCTTCTTTTGGTTTTCTAACTCTAGGTATTTGCACATTTAATTATAATATTTTACTTTTTCTTCTTTTTTTGAAAAAAAATCATTTTATTGGGAGCTCCTACAACTCTTACTGCAATCCACACATACACCCATTGTGTCAATCACATATGTACATTGTGGCCATCATCATTCTCAAAACATTTTCTTTCTACTTGAACCCTTGGTATCAGCTCCTCATTTTTCCTGCTCAGCTCTTTTACTTTTTCATGTTTCATTTTGCGTTAGTTACTCTACAAATAAGAGAATACTTCAGAGTCCCCTTTTCCTCCTGTCCTGTCTTTTTTTTTATAGTCCCAACCCAAACTTTTTTTTTTTAATTATTTATTTATTTTTTTTTTTAATTTTAACAATTTATTGGGGCTCATACAATTCTTTTCACAGTTCATACATATACATACATCAATTGTATAAAGCACATCTGTACAGTCTTTGCCCTAATCATTTTTTTCTCTTTTCCTCTTTTACATTTTATTAGAGGCTCATACAACTCTTACCACAATCCATACATATACATACATCAATCTTTTTAATGACTTTTGCTTTCTTCATGGTTGGTGGTCTTGATGTCTGCCCATAGCTCATCAGATCTTCTGCTATTAATATCCAATTAATCAAATTTGTTCTTGAGAGGTACTTGAAACCCCAATGGGATATACTCACGGTCCTCTTTTAGCTCTTGTGGACTTGTATAATTTTCTTCAGCTTCAACTGAACTTACATATGAGCAATTGATGATATTGAACTTCTCCATCATCTCTTCTCACAGATTTACTCAATTTGATGTCTGTGTATTCTCTCTGGAGAAGTAGGTATTTGTGATGAGGAAATCGTTCAGCTTTCAAAATTCCATCATGCAATTTCTGACTTCATTACTGTCACTAAGGTCATATTTTTCTACTATTGGTTCTTCCTTTTTGTTTCCAAATTTTGCATTACACTTGCCATTTATTACCAGTGCCTCTTGATTGCCTATTTGATGAATTTCATACTAACGACATCAGTAGAAATCTTCAATGTCTGTATCACTAGCTTTGGGGGTTGGCGCATACATTTGAATAATTGTTGGGTTGGTGGGTTTCCTTATAGATGGATAGATACCATCCTATCAAGACAAAGTTGTACTTCAAGACAGATTTTGAAATGTCTTTTTTGACAATGAATACAACATAATTCTTCTTGATTGTTTCATTCCCAGCATAGAAAACCAAAGATTTTTTATTCAAAATGGCAAAAACTAGTTGATTTCTGCCAGTAATTCCTCAAATGTCCATTTTATGCATTCTATTTCAACTCCAATTTTCCCAAATTCATACGTTAAACATTCCAAGTTCCAGTGATTGGTTATGGTTTATAGCTGTTGTTTCTCATTTTGAGTTGCGCCCCCTCGGCAAATGGAGGTCAAGAAGGCTTGGCTCTCACAGACTTTTCTCCACCTGTGTCATCATGGTTGACCACGCTTTAAGACGACAACTCATGCTCAGTCCCATTTTCAGTGCCCCCTCTTCTGGCACTAGCTGCAACAATGCTCTGCTTCTTTTCCAGAGGTTTTCTGTATCTGGCAATACTTTGATTCTGTCTGTCAGGTTTTCAGTAGCTAATTCCTCAGAAGCAGACAGGCAGTTCCTTCTTCACAGTCTATTTTTAGTCTGAAAGCTCTGCTGAAAACCCGATCATTTGAGTGGCCCTGCTGGCATTTGAAATAGATGTGGGGCATCTTCCAGCATCACAGCAACACACAAGCTAGCAGTGTGACAAACTGACAGACAGGGGGCTGGAGCAATTGCAAGGAAGCAGAACGCAGAGAAACCTTCTGGGCCCAGGAGGTTTTGCATGTCCTAGAGAAGGTCCAGCCCATACGTGGAGCAAAAGTGGAGGCTTCATGCCTGAGAATGGGCATGCACAGCTAAGGGGAGGTCTGCACAGCCACGAAGGGGCAAGCTCAGCAGTCGGATGAGCCTGTTTGCTTGCTGGGAAGGAAGGGACTGCATGAGTTACTCAGCAATGAAGAAGGAATGTATGTGCTCTCTGTTTTGTAGGAACCGGCCAGAATGACTGCTTGCCTCCTGATTCTGATCTTGAGAGGTGGCCTATTCGTCTTCCTCCTGAATTGTACCCGGTTGTTTTCTTAATAAATGATTTCACTGTGCATACAGTTTGTGAGACAATGCACTGAAATGTGAAACCCAAACATGGAAGGAAAGAGTACTGAGGGGAATGAAAATGGTTAGGAACAAACACATTTGTTCCCCTGCTAGTAAGCATGAAGCAACTCCCTGTGAGTTAGTGCACTCAGTGCTGTCACCTGGGAAGGTTCTCTGTGGTCACAGTGAATTTCTTCATAAAAGCAATTTTGCGTTAGCCTCATTTTTTGTGATGGCTAATGTAAAAGAACAGCATGGGCCTGTGGAATTTTAATTCCTATTCTGGAAAAATGCTGCAGAAACTGTTGTGAGTTTACAACTCACAGTTGAACACAGCTTACAAGGACAACACAGTGGGGAAAACTCAACTGTGCAACTGGTTTTCTCATTTCAAAACAGGTGAAATGTCAGTTGATGACAGACCTCATTCTGTCTCAACTTTCTGAATCCATAAAAATGTCGACAAAATCCATGCACTTGTGCTTGAAGACCAACAATCGACCACTGAAGAGACTGGGAAGTTATCTGGACTATCGTGGAGCTTGGTTCACTGAATTTTAACAGAAGATTTTGAAATGAAAAGGGTTGTTGCGAAATTTGTGTCTCAGGTTTGGACTGACCAGGAAAAAGAGCGTTCAGTGGAAGCATGTCTTGCTTTGAAAGAACAGCTTTGAATGGACTCAAACTTTTTTTCCCAAAGTCATTACTGATGATGAGACCTGGTGCTATTCTTTAAAAAAAAAAAAAGATTTTATTGGGGGCTCATACAACTCTTGTCACAATCCACACATACATCCATTGTGTAAGGCACATTTGTACATTCATTGCCATCATCGTTCTCAAAACATTTGCTCTTCACTTGTGTTAGTCTGGGTACTTTAGAGAAACAAATCCACAGCAAGTCATGTATAAGAGAGAGTTTTATATAAAGGATAAGTGCGCATCAAGAAAACATCCCAACCCAGTGCTGCCCAAGCCCACAAGTCTATCATTAACCCATATGTCCAACACCAATCCACAAAGTCCTCCTCCATCTCACAAAACAGACACAATGATACCAACTGCAGGAGGAAAGCCGAATCAGTGAACGTGTAAGCATCTCAGTGCTGGCAGGGGTCTCCACACGGCTCCTCCAGCACGCAGGGCTGCATCAGGGTAGGTTCATGTGACTTCTCCTCAGGGATGTCTTGCAGGAAGTGAGCCTTGCCAGCTGAAGCTGGAACTGCTAAGGCAGCTTCATCCTGGCCCGACCATCAGAAAGCAAGAGACCCAAGAACTAGAAAGGCGAGGCTCACGGAGCCATTTATTCCCCCCCGCCCTTCAATTAACCCCACATTTGTTTATCGGCCAGGTTGGCCTAATAAACTAACTACCTCACCACTTAAGCCCCTGGCATCAGCTCCTCATTTCCCTCCCTCCCTCCCTGCTCCCCTCTCCCTCATAAGCCCTTGATAATTTATAAATTATTATTTTGTCTTATATTGCCCTGTCCAACGTCTCCCTTCACCCCCTTTTCTGTTGCCCTTCCCCCAGGAAGGAAGTTATATGTAGATCCTTGTAATCAGTTTCCCTTCTCTACCCCACCCTCCCCCCACCCTCCTGGCATCGCCCTTTCACCATCGCCACTCTCACTCAAGTGAAATCAAAGATCAAGATGATGCTCATTTGTATTTATGATGTGAGGGAGAGAGCACATTTGGAGTTTGTTCTGCCAGATCAGACCATTAATCAAGGTTTCTCTTCAGTGGTTCTGAAAACATTGCTGTAACAGTGTGTGACAAAAAGGCCTGCCCTGGGGCAGACGGGGACTGGTTTTGCCACCAAGACCACGCACTTATACATGCGGTCATCTCAATACATCCATTTTTGGCAAAAAACAGCATGCCTCTCTGCCCCACTCATTTGAGTTCCCTGACCTCGCTCCGTGCCACTTGTTTTTTGTTTGGTTTGGTTTCTGTGAATGAAGACATGAAAGAACAGTGATTTGATGAGGTGGAAGAAGTGAAGAAAAAATGAGGGAGGTGCAGTCAGCCTTCCAAACCATTGAGTTTGGAAAATGTTTCCAAGAATAGAATTGCAGATTTGACTAATGTATTAAGTGTAATGGAGATTACTTTGAAGGTGATAAGTCTATTTTGTAAAAAAGTAATAATATGATACATAGCTTTGAAAAAAAATTCTGATTTTTTTTGGGGGGGGTACCTGTTCATATTTGGCCTCTTCCTTGTCAAGTTGATTTTGTGCTGATTATTGTATTTTAAATTATTCCTGTATATTTTCTGGGAAAGTAGTAGGATAGATTTCTTCTCTTTCTCTCTGTCTGATAAAATCATATATTTCTGATCCACAAACCTTTATCTCCCATTTTAACATCCAAAAGCTTTTAGATACAAATGTTTTGAGTAAAGTAGAACAGACAAATCAGCATGAAGTTATATGAAACTGTAAATACTTCATTTCCTATATATTATTGTACAAATAGGAATGTATTTGATCACAGGGGTCCCTGAGTTCCAATGTTCTTTTTTAAAGCAATCTTCCAAATTATGTGGTCAGTGGCAGTAGGTTCAAGGACATCTGGCACTAAGGGCTGTAGATCGGAATTGTGGCCCCACAATCTGAGACGGGAATGCTAGCCCGAGTAATGAGCCTGAAAATCAACCACTTCCCTGTGGTCGTTATTGAAATAGAGTTTTTCCTGCTATGCACCCTCGCCATATGTCTCTGTGACTCTCGTGGCCTCTTTAGTCTCTGCTTGGCTGAGAAGCTCTTGATGTTCTTGTGTGACATGCTCTCCTCCTACCTCCCCTTCCACCAACACAACCACACCCTACGCATTTAGAGAGACCATTTACCTTCTCATTTTATGGACATCGCTTGAAAAGCAAATAAACATCATAGGACCATTAAACGGTTCTGTCTCTTGCTATATCCCCCACACCTGGCATTACCTTGTAGGAAGATTCTCAGTAACATGTTAACTAACTACCGCTGAAGTATTTGTCTGAATCGAGTTGAACAGTGCCATCTACTGGCCATAGTTAACATATACATTCCAAGGTACAGGAAAGCTACTGGGATTTTTACGTAACAGAAATATTGTCAAAAAGCCAAACTCCATCGGGTCAATTCCGGCTCACAGCGACCCTATAAGACAGATAGAAACCCGCCCCCCGGGTGGGTTTCCAAGACTTTAAATCTTTATGGGAGTAGAAAGTCGCAATTTTCTCCCACTGAGCAGCGCAGGGGTTCACACGGCTAGCCTGTGGTTAGAAGCTCAAAGCGTAACCACTACAGCATCAGAGCTACTAGAAATATTGCAGAACAATGACATGTTGTCACAGTATCTGACTGCGACCAGCTTTGACTAACAGGGTACCATCAAAGTGCCGATCTCTAATGAATAACATGCATTAAACCTAACTGCAGCGAGATCCACGGGCACTTTCACCTCATTCACTAGACCTTTTAAACCAAACCTGTTATAGACGAGTCATTCTTGACTGCTAGTGACCCCATAGAAAACACAGAACTGCGCTGTCGCCATCGGGTGGTCCAGGTTGTAAGTCGTACAGAAGCAGATCACTCATCTTTCTCCCGCTGACCACCTGGTGAGTTTGAACCACTGACCTTTAATTAACAGCTGAGCGTTTAACATCTGCCAGTTACTCCCCCGTGAAACTGAGCGTGACTTACACGACTAACTCACACAAAGCGAGCCATCTGTATCACAAGTATGCCTTTCACTTTGCAGAAGGATTTGCTGTCTACCTTCTGATGCTTCCCCATACTGAACTGTGTACTGATCCTTGAAACAGAAGTTCTGTGTCAGGAAGAGTCCTCCGTCATAGTCAACATACAGCAAAGCATTTGAGAGACAATGCTGGCCATCCAGAGGGAGATCTTGGTAAGACACCTAGGGCGTGAGCAAATATACATTGTTAAGTGGTTGTCATTTCAATTGTAATCCATTCAGACCTGGAATCAAAGTGATTCTTCTTGATGGAACAAACTATACTCCCTGTGTTAGCAAAGGGGTGGATGAGGTCTCCCCTCTTCTGTCCTTTAGTTACAAGAAAGTGCTTGGTAAGAAACTTGTGTGTAATGACCTGAGGCTGAATTTTGGGGAGAGAATTATTTTATTTCACGCTTGGCTCGGAGGAATGCTGCCTCCCTTAGACTTTTTTTTTTTTTTTTTTGGCCACCAAGTCCTGCTGCTGAAGGGGAACAGGGCAGCTTCTCCACCCGAAAACGGCTCAAATGAGCCCAGGGCCTTCGGAGAATTCAGCCCATAAGCCCCAGCGTTCATAAGCTCCAAAGGAAAGCCAACCCCAGCAGTAGAAAGGCAGTGGAAGCGGAAGAGACATGGGCTTAATTAACCCTCGTTGATATTGTGCCAGGTCTCGATGAGGTAAAATGGCAGATGTTGCAGCAATATTGAGTGTAGTCAGAAGTGGTCCATGGAACGGAAGTCACTGTCAATGGGAGCTGCCGGTGTCCCCACAGTTTCTGCATAGACAGCTCATGAGCTTTGGTTCATGTTGCGTTTAGCCAAGTCCTTCAAGTTCTGTTTAATTTAATGCCACTTGTGGTCTGGAGCAAGAACTTGGAATTCAGGCTATATGTGGATATGGAAGTAATACAACAAAAATTAAATGACAAACTCCGTAATAATAATGGCCAACATTCATAAAGTCGTCACACTGTCCTGAGCACTAGCTTGTCTTTTGTGCTTCTGAAATCATTTAATATCCACAATAACCCCCTAAAATAAGGGTTATGATCACCCTCATTTTACAAAGGGCAAAATGAGGTAACCCGATGGCAAGGTTTCTGGTCCTGTACTTCTCAGAATTCCTGCCACATTGGACAGACAGTCCTTTATGGTTCATCATCCAATGTTTACAAGGCTCCCTAACCTCTAACGATGAGGTGCCAGGAGCATCTCTTCCCAGTTGGGACCATCAAAAACACCCAGAGAGTTTACCAAGTGTTCCAAGAGGGCACTGGTCCTGGGACAGAATTGCCTGTCATGTGTGAGCCACTGCTCTGTTCTGACAAAACCAGCTTCCCCAGAGTCTGAGAGAGAACCAAGAAGAAGAGACTTTGATGCCAATACCAGGTTCCAAATTTACTCAGAATGCTTCCACTTATCCACCAGGTGACTACCTCTAAGGACCTGCAGGAGTTTTTGAATCTTTGGTGTTTGGGAGAATGTTCTGTGTTGAACAATCAGGGAAGAGAATAAAGGGAGGGGGGTTCCAGAAAGGAATATTCTCTCCTTAAGGAAGATTCAGGGGATAAAGCTGAATTTGGGCAGAAATAATATCAACCAAATACACTGCTATCAAGTCAATTCCAACTCCTGGTGACCTTGTATAGGATTTCTGAGGTTTCTGTACATCTTTACAGGAGCAGACTGTCTCACGTTTCTTCTCCAGGAAAATACTATCAAGAGGATATAGAATATTGCAACAGGATATGTATATGTGTGTATATAGATCTTATCAGCAGGATATATATAGTATGTAATAGCATCAGGACATATAATAATGACAACAGGATATATAATAATATCAACAGGATATATCATGCTGATACACATATGTGTGTGTATCTATACTGACAGCCGCTAAAGACATAAGCACATACAAGCTGGTCTGTTTCACTTTTTAAGCATGTGCATCTGATGGGAAGGTTCTGGTGAAATCCAGTAATGCCTTTTTGGTAAATGTCCTTGTTTATTTTAAACACTGAATTTAACAATTATGACAGAAGAAGCATATCCTGCTTTCACCAGAAAAATGTAGGCACCAAGCAACAATTTTTAGAAGGCAAACTAACAAATAAAATATTTTGGATTGGAAAATGAATTTGAACAAGTTGTGTAGTAATGAGATGTCAGTGGATTTATTTGCATTATGAAGGTGTTAGGTGCCCATCTTTTCCCACCTCATTTTTAAAAACAATGTGCACTTATTGTGAATGAGCTAATATCATCACAGGAGAGAATTTTTGTAAAAATGGAAATGATAGGCTTACCAGTCAGTGTAATCTCACTGAGAATATTTAGTGCATTTTTAGTTGTTGTTTGTTTGCTTTTGTTTGTTGGTTGGGGGGGCAGTGGTGCATATTTTTATACTCCTTGTCTCATTTATATTTGTAGAATTGCAATTTGGAAGAATAAGAGTGGACAGGTTAGGGACAGATAAATTTATATCTTTGGATTTTTGGCATTAGACTTAAAATAAATTTCCAAATATTATGGAGAAAAGTTGATGTTTGAAATATTTTATATTGACACTCAAATAGAAAATAATATTTTCTTGAATAGATGGAACACATTCTGTATGAAAAGACGATGTTTTAAAAATGCTTTCTTACACAATTATGAAAATTAATTTCATAAAATTGTTGCATAACTCATAATGGATTCAAGGCTTTATTGGGGTTTTTAATCTTTGGTTTTTATTTTATTATTGTTCTTTAGGAGTTTTTGCATGCTTTTCTTTATGTGAAGTCCATGACAGGTAACATTATAGAGACCATAACTGATTGAGAGTTTCTCAGAGAGCAGGTTTCAGGAGCGATGGGGGGCTAATAATAATGAGAGCAAGAATAAAGAAAATGTTCTAAAATGGATTATGATGATCATTTCTCAACACTTTTTAATACTTTTAAACCATTGAATTATATGGTATGTGAATTGTTCATCAATAAAACTGTTAAAATATTTTTAAAATCTTTATTGAGCTATAATCTACATATGATCCAATTCTACTCTATGAAATATATAATTTAATGCTCATAAGTATATATATTTATGTAACCATTGCCATAATCTGCATTTTAAAATTTGCATCAATCTAATAAGAAAGCTCATATTTACCAATTGTTACCCACCCCCAACCCTTCTCTAAGCTCCACTGATGTACTTTGTATCTTAATGAATTTACCTATTCTGTTCATTTTATATAAATAAAATCATATAGCATATGGTCTTTTATGATTGGATTCATTCACTTAGCATTATGATTTTGAGGTTTATCAATGCTGTAGAGCATGTGAGAACATCATTCCTTCTTATTACTGTACAGGAATCCAATACAAGGCCATACCCTACTCTCCCAAATTGTTCACCAGTTGATGTGCAGCTGGCTGATTTCCAACTTTTAACTATTAAGAATAATGTTGCTAACACTTAATATTTTAAGGCAAAACTATCTAATCCTACTTTTCAGAAAAGAGTTTCAGGATCTCAAGTTGTAGATTAAAATAAATTGGTTTTTGTTTTTTTTTTTGGAGTAAAAAGCTCTAAATTCCCTGGAAAATGTATCTCTTTAAGATGCATAAACCCAAGAATCCAATATATTTATTGCAATAAATTTCACTTTTAGTTTTGGAGTTGTCTCATCTGCTCTTTATTTTAGAATTATTTTTGAAAATTTAGACTTTAAAAAATGATTCCTTGCGTTTTTTAAAGCTGTGATATGTGTAGAGAATCAAAATGTCCATAAACAAAGAGATAATTTAAGGCTACTTCAGTGAAAAAGCAAATGGAAGTCTTGCTTGGAATTAATGTCCTGGTTAAAATTTCTCAGATGATATAATTTTTATTTTATTGGTTTAATTTCAGGACAGAGCAAGTACATGAGAGAGAGGGCACAGAGATAAGAGGCTACTGGGCAATATCGCAGTTTAATTCAGAAGGACAAGGCACTTTTAGCTAATTGTTCTTTCTAATATTGCAGCTGAGGGCTTGGGGGATTTGTTATTGTTTTTGTTATTGCTGAGGTCTCTTTGATTTGGGCCATAATAAAGGTAAATCTATATTGAGGAATAGAAATCAAGCTTTAAAATAAAAACAGATCACTTTAATCATGTCACCATTTGTTGAAAGCAACTTACTGGCATCCAGTTCGGTTTGGTATTTGGTAACACAGAAAATTTGCTTTTTAAGGTTGTTATCCATAACTATTTACAATTCTAACTGAGTACCTTCCCAATTCTTTCTACACCTCTCCCCGCCCCCCTCCATCCCCTCCGTCCCCTCCGCCCTGTGTTAATTTGTACTTGAGTGAAGAACACAGCAACAGGTTAGTAACAGAAAGGCCAATGACGGTCACCCTGACAAACTGCATCCAAGAAGCAATAGACCCAGAACTGAGAAAACCTAGCTGATGAGGATGACTGGACTGAGGGGCAAATCATCTGCCTGTGGCAATGACATCCTGGATTTATTGCTCAGTACCGTATCCTGGAAGCTGGGTTGAAGCTACATGTCTGGATTCTTGTCATTCTGGAAGGCACGATAAATTACTTTGATTCCAATGCTCTTGCGAAATGATGCATTTAATTCGTCTGTCTGGTACTAAGAATCTCTGCGTCTCGAGATAATGAAGCTAGAGACTGGACGAGGCATGGAGTCCAGAGTCACCATACGGAGGAAAGTGATCTTGCAGAGTCACCTGAGCTCACAGGACTTCGTGGGAGTGAGAAATCACGCTGTTTGTCACCGGCCACTGAGCTTTCATCTGCATCTGCAGGACAATGGCCAGCGTGCTCAGTCAAAATATGGTCCATCTCAAAAGCCCTGAAGGACGTGCATTATTCCAGCACAAGATAGCGGTGGAGGTTCCTGATAAAGGCATGACCAGGTGTTCAGGGCCAGTGAGGGCATGTGCAGAGGCACAGGGCTAAACAGCTTCAAAGGAGACTGTCTTCTTAGTCAAATCTGTCTGTGCAAGACCCTCTAGACTTCCCAAACTGCCTTCATTTCTTTCATCAGACACTAAAGATTCAGGGTTTTTGTTCTTGCTTGTGCTCTATTTTTATATCTTTGATATGTTTGGACTTAACGTTTCCTAAATTCAGTATATTAAGAACAAATTCTTCCTTTACTACTAGGTTAGACTTTGGTGATGCACTCTGTCTTCCTACTACACAAGGTTTGTACCCAGTGTCCTACTTTTTAAGAGCCACTCCAAAAGATCATTCCTTTTTCCAATCGACATGGAAATATTGTGCTACACACCAATGAACATCGTATCTTGAGCTTGTCAGAGGTCAGACATTCTTGCAAGATTTTGAGAAGCTGAAATCTATCTACTACTGGCATCCATTCAACAGGGCAAGAGCATTTTTTACACACCAAATACCTGCATGACTCTAACCACTGCCCATAGTTTCCTGATACACATACCCTGTCACTGTATTAACCATTTGAATAGCAACACAGCTTGGATCCTCCACAAGTGTAATATACACATTGCTTGCTAAAATTGATAGATAATATTTAGGCAACACTTGTCCCTACTCTTTAAAGACTTTTCAAGCCATAGACTTAGAGCTGGGTCATATCCTACATATTTCATAACTAGGACTATACTGATCATGACATCTGTTCTGATTACTATACTCAAAGAAAGCAAAGGTCCTAAAATAGAGGAGATGACCAAACGAACTTTGATAAATCTGAAAAAGCAAACAAACAATAAAGGAAACCGTGGAGCAATATGAAAGACAGAGTCTTTAATCCTAGAACATGGATCTAAGCCCAAGACCTGGATGCACTAGAGGGAGTTTCGGCACAGAATCAGCTGTCAAAGCATCACTGTATGGTCAAAGTGCAGCAAGACTTTCCAGCTTCATCTCGGAATTGTGCAGAGCTCGAGAGGAGGAAGGTCTTCCCCCTGTTTCTAACGAGAACAACAAACATGCTGAACTTACTAATGACGTATGTCCATAAGAAAAGAAAATTGAGGTCACAAGTAAGCAAGTAACCCCGAATCAGGGAAGAGACTAGTAACTACAGCAAGAAAGAGAACCCAAGGAAATGTTCATTTGTTGGTGCTGCTGGATGTTCTACAAACTGCTATGAATAATCAACCATTTCTAATGAGTCGCAGTGGGTCACGTGAGCTTCTGTGAAGCCCCCGCAGATCACAGACTTGGGAGGGGGCGGAGCTATGGAGGTGGGAAAGGGAAGGGATTTGCACCAACTTGCCATTTTTCCTCAACAAATTTGACCAGCTGCCCACAGGAAAGATATAAGAATCTTGAGAATATTCACTGTAACTGTACAGGCTATGTGAAATGATGTTTTTATGTGCTCTAGAGTCAGTTTTGACTCAGCGCGTTCATAGGTACCACAGAATGAAAGTCTGCCCTCTTCTGCTCCTGTCCCATGCTCACGATGGTTGTTGCGTTTGAGCCCACTGTTGCAGCCTTTGGGTCAGTCCATCTCTCGAAGGACCTTTCTCTTGTTCACTACGATTCTGCTCTACCAAGCATAACGTCCCGCCCAAGGACTGGTCTTGCCTGGTAACCGGTCCAAAGTCCATGAAACAAAATCCCGCTTGCCTAAGGAGCGGCTGTACTTCTGCAGAGACAGGTTTACTTGTCGATGGTACATTCAATATTTGTCACTGGCACCAAGATTAAAGTATTGATTCTTCTTCAGTCTTCCGTATCCAATGGCCAAATTTTGTATGCACATGAGGCAAATGAAAATACCATGGCTTAGGTCAGGTTTACCTTGATCCTCAAAGTAACATCTTTGCTCTTAAATGCCTTAAAATGTCATATGCAGGTTATTTGCCCAGTGGAATGCATCACTTGATTCCTTGTCTGGTGCTTCCACGAGCACAGATTGTGGCTCCAAGCAAAAGATGAAACGTTTAAGGGACTCCATTGTTTAGCCATTTACCATGATGTTACCTCATGTGCTAGTTATACGATTTCTTGTTCTCTTTGCATTGAGATGAAATCCATACTGAAGGCTGCAATCCTCACTTTCCGCAAGCAGGGTTCGAGAGTCTTCCTTCAGTCCTGATGCCTATTCTCCTTCATTGCGCCTAGCTCCGAGAATTCTTTGCTCAGCATGTGGACTGAGTAAGTGTGGTGAAAGGCTGCAACTCTGATGCACATCTTTCTTGATTTTAACCCATGTAGCATTCCCTGTCTCTTGATCCATGTACAGGTTCCACAGGATCACACTCAAGTATTCTGGAATTCCCATTCTTCTCCAGGCTACGATGGCTATGTTCCACAAAGTCTAATGATTTTGCACAGTCAGTAAAGCACAAGTAAATATCTTTTGAATATTCTCGGATCTCAGCCAAGATCCATCTACTATCAGCAATGCCATCCCTTATTCCTCCTGTCAATCCCGCCCAGACCTCTGGCAGCTCCCTGTCAATGTACTGCTGCAACCATTGGTGGACGATGTGGTAGGACTCACCACCGCTGCATCTTTCAAGTCTTTGATGGTGGTACTCATATCTGCAATCCCTCCAGGAATGCGGTACTGCTTTTGGTTTACTATTTCCCTAGGCAATGGCCGTTCTAATGGTGTCCACTTGGCCTTTCCCACCCGAATAGCCTTTATTCCACATGTCATGGATCCAATATGGGGGTTATGCCAGTTACTGTCTGTTCCAATGGTGCATTCTAGAACTTGGGAAATAACGACAGGATGGCTTCCGGGGGCCCACTGGATCCACGGTGAGGTGAACCTGAGCTAAAACACCATCGATAACTTAACCTCCATAAGCCCCCACTATGACTGACAGGCCTTTGAAACACTTTGGGTCACCTGCAATTAGAATCATTTCAGAACCAGTATCCAATAATCCCTGAAAAGGTTGATTATTTCCTTTTCCCCAATGAACAGCTACTCCTGTGAAAGGCCACAGGTCCCTCTCGGGAAAGACTAACAGTATAAACGTTCGGTGATGTAGCAGGGTCCTCCTTACAAGGGACCCAGCTGCCCCCTCATTCAAGGGGTTGTGGGCCTGTAAACTGGCTCAGGTCTAGGAATTGATTGAATGATCGTGACTGTCTATTCTGCTGTTCACCTGATCTACTCTTCTTTCGCCTGTATAGATCACATAAATATTTAGTAGGTTTCCCATGTATTTCACTCTTAGGGACACCATGGCTAAGAAGCCAATGCCATAAGTCTACATGAGACAGGTTGCTTTGATTACTATGGAAACCCTACTGGCTATTATGATAACCACGTCCACCCTGCATCAGTTCATTCAGTGCTGACCCCTGCCCTCTACCACCACTGGGGCCCAATCGACCCCATTGTTGGCAAATGTCGGAGTTCATTTAGGGCAGTGCCCACTGTTAATCCTGGTGCACGTAAAATAGCTGTCACAGGAGTCTTCAGAGATGCTGGGGCCCACTGCACAATTTGTTCCAAAAGGTTATGGTGAAGTGTATGCCCTGAGGACACCCGTGTTTGAGTCTATGGGAATATCCTGATAGATCCATTCCAACATACAAATTTCCCTAAGCTTTTGGATGCCTTCCTCTACACTGTGCCAAGGTAGGTCAGGCACCTCAAGTTGGTCTAATCTAGGCCATCCGGCAGCCCATGCTTCAGTGAACCAACCAAATAAGGAATTAGATCCTCTCTTGCTGAGATATTGAAGGAAGAATCTGTGCTTATGGGCCCCATTTCAGGAAACTCAGGCTGGTCTAATGTTATATTCCTTGAACCCATATCCCACGCCCTTAGTAACCATTCCCAGGGAGATTCCCCAGGCTTCTGCTTGTACATATTAGAAAACTCTAGCAGATCTTTGTGAGTACAGCACACGTCTTCCTGAGTCTTCATCTCAACCTCACCCTTAGGAGCTTTTTGAGCCCTCCTTTTAGTTACAGGTCTGGAGGAAATAATGGGTGGTGAGGGTGTTGCCCGGGTGCTCTCAGCAATCTTGTAGGGCATCTCCCAGGCAATGCTACAGAGGCAGCCCCGCCTGGCATTTCAGCTGGAGCAGTTTGGTTAATCCGCTCAGGTGTGGGCGGTTTTACTGGTAGTGGATTAATCTCCTCAGCTGGGAGGGGTGCATCTATTGACTGGGGTGGCTCAATAATTACTAGGGGCTCAATATCCTCTTATGGATCATCAGCCCATATGTTTCCATCCCCGTTATACTCACCTATTTGGCCTATAAAGAAAACAGATGGATCCTGGAGAATGAGAGTGGATTTTCGTAAATTTAACCATAAACTTAATTGGTGACTGCAGTTGCAACTGCTTTTCCAGATGTGATTTCATTGCTTGAGCAAATTAATACTTCTCCTGGTATTGGTATGCGGGGCTACTAATTTGGTCAATGACTTCATCCCAATACCATTCTTGAACGACCACCAGAAGCAGTTTCCCTTCAGCTGGCAGGGGCAACAGTGCACTTTCACAACTCTCACTAAGGGGTATATCAACTCTTCTACCCTGTGTTGTAATTTAGTCCAAAGGGAAATTGATCTTCCCCAAAATGTCACACTAATACATTATATTGATGACATTATGCAGATTGGACCCACAAAGGAGTATATATCAAAGACTCTAGATTTATTGGTACAACATCTGTGTGCAAGAGGTGGGAAATTAATGCAAGGAGCATTCAATTACCTTCCACCTCAGTAAAATTTCTAGGGGTCCAGGGATGGGGGCATGTTGAGACATTTCTACTAAAGTACCCAGATTCCAAACAACTAAATAGGAGGCACAACACCTACTGGGCCTCTTTGGGGTTTGGAGGCAGCATATCCCTTACTTGGGGGCCAGAACAACAACAACAACAACAAAAGGCTCTTCAACACGTTCAGACTGCCGTTCAAGCTGCTTTGCCACTGGGACCATATGATCCAGCTGAGCCGATGGTGCTAGAGGTGTCAGTTGTAGATAGAGATGCAGTATGGGGTCTTTGGCAGACCCCTATTGATGAATCACAGCCTAGACTGTTGGGATTTTGGAGGAAAGTCCTGCCATCTTCTGCAGACAACTACTCCTCCTTTGAAAAAAAACTGTTGGCTTGTTACTGGGCCTTGGTGGAGACTGAATGCCTCACCTTGGGCCACAAAGTCACCATGGGACCGGAGCTGCCCATCATGAACTAGGTATCGTCTGACCCAGAGTCATAAAGTTGGACGTGCACAGCAACACTCTATTGTTAAATGGAAGTGGTATATAGTTGTCAGGACAAAGCAGGGCCTGAAGGGACAAGTAAGCTGCATGAAGAAGTGGCCCAAATGCACAGTCTCCACTCGTGTCACAGTACCTTCTTTGTCCCAGTCTGAACCTATGGCCCCCTGGGAAGTTCCTTACCATACTTTAACTGAAGAACAGAAAAGTCATGCTTGGTTTACAGATGGCTCTGCCTGATAGGCTGGTGCCACTCGTAAGTGGACAGCAGCAGCACTACAGCCCCTTTCTGGGATCTCCCTAAAGGACAGTGGTGAAGGGAAATCCCTCCCAGTGGACAGAACTTTGAGCGGTGCACCTAGCCATTCAGTTTGCCTGCAAGGAGAAATGGCCAGATGTGAGACTTTATACTGATTCATGGTCTGTGGCTAATGGCTTGGCTGGACCAGCAGGGTATTGGAAGGAACATGACTGGAAAATTGGTGACAAGGAGGTGTGGGAAAGAGGTATGTGGATCGACCTCTCTGAATGGGCCAAGAAAATAAAGATAACCGTGTCTCATGTGAACACTCACCAAAGGGTTACCTTTGAAGAGGAAGACTTTAACAATCAAGTGGATAAGATGACATGCACTGTAGAAACTGGCCCTCCTCTTTCCTCAGACACTCCTGTCATCGCCCAGTGGGCACATGAACAAAGTGGACATGGCGGCAGGGATGGAGGTTATGCATCAGCACAGTAACATGGACTTCCACTCATCAAGGCTGACTTGGCCGCTGCCACTGCTGAGAGCCCCATCTGTCAACCGCAGAAACCAACATTAACTCCAAGATATGGGACCATTCCTTGAGGAGATCAATCAGCAACTTGGTGGCAGGTTGATTACACAGGACTCCTTCCATCATGGAGGGGGCCATGTTTTGTTCTTACTGGAATAGACACCAACTCTGGATATGGATTTACCTTCTTTGCATGCAACTCTTCTGCCAAAACTACCATTTGTGGACTTACAAAAAGCCATATCCACCAGCATGGTATCTCAAATCAAGGAATGCATTTCACAACAAATGAAGTGTGCCAATGGGCCCATGCCCATGGAGCCCTCTGGTCGTATCGTGTTCCTCATCATCCTGAAGCAGCTGGCTTGATAGAATGATGGAATGGGCTCCTAAAGACACAATTATGGTTCCAACTAGGTGGCAACAGCTTGCAGGGTTGGAGCAATATTCTCCAGGAGGCTGTAGACACTCTAATCCAGCGGCCAATAGATGGTTCTGTGTCTCCAATAGCCAGAATTCAAGGCTCCAGGAACCAAGGGGTAGGAACTGGCACGTCACCAGTCACTAGTACTCCTGGTGATCCACTTGCAGCATTTTTGCTTCTGGTCCCAGCAACCCTATGTGATTCATGCCTGGAGGTCCTGGTCCCAAAGTAAGGAACTCTCAGCACGGTACTCTCACCTGGAAACACAATACGGATTCCACTAAACTGGCATCAGAGAATGCCCCCTGGCCACTTTAGGCTTCTCATACCTTCGGATCAACAGGTCAGGAAGGGTGTCACTGTACTGAGTGGTGTGATTGACCTTGATTATCAAGGAGAAATTGGGCTGGTGCTACATAATGGACGTAAAGAATATGTCTGGAATCCAGGAGATCCCATAGGCCGACTCTTAGTGCGACCATGCCCTGTGATTAAAGTAAATGGTAAGGTACAGCAACCCAATCCTCACAGGACGTATAATGAATGACCCAGACCCCTCAGGAATGAAGGTCTGGGTCACCTCACCAGGCAAAAAACCACAGCCAGCTGAGGTGCTTGCCAAGGGCAAAGGTAATACAGAATGGTTAGTAGAAGAAGGTAGTTCTCCCTATCAGTTATGGCCACGTGATCAATTGTAAAAACGAGGTCTTGTGATTGTCAGTTTACTTTCTTTATATGTACTTATTGAATATCTTACCTTTGTTCATGTTTGATGTATCATATACAATTAGACTCAGTGTGTTTTCATTTATATGTATGAGAGATGTTTGATGTTAAGTATAAGTATGATCTCATTAATGTCTGGAAAATCTATCTATGGCTAAAGAATTATGTACAGGTGCCAAGTTGGCAATGGGTGGATTGTGATAGGTAGGTTTATTGTGCCAACCTGACCAATAAACACATATGGGGTTAATAAGGTTGCAGTTTAATTGAAGGCCAGAGAGATAAGTGGCTCAGTGAGCCTCACCTTTCTCTCTCTTGCTCTCTGATGATCAGACCAGTGTGAGGCTGCCTTGCTTGTTCTGTGCCTCAACTTGGGAGCTACACTACCTGTGGGACACCCAACCCGTGGACTGTGTCGCTGTAGTTTGAGGTTCCTTCAAGACCTGCTTTGCTACACTGCTGGCATATACATCACTTGAGTTGGGGACTGTTGGACCCTGTCATCTGGCTAACTGTTGGTGCCTTGCCCAGCCGTTTGCTGCCTGTAGCAAGACTGCCTGTATTGCTCCATAGAAGAATCAGCTGTCTTCTTCCTTGACTTGCACCCAGCAGACTTTGTGAGTTGAAGGACTGCCAGTGTATTAACTGTCTCACAGAAGAGAGTTGAACTGAGTCATTTGTACTGCTCTGTGCTGTTTATTTCTTATGCGGTATCTATCTATCTATTTATCTATAAAATCATAAGTGTCCTGGTTTTGTTTCTCAAGAGAACCCTGTCTAACACAGATGATCTTAGGTATAATTTTAGTGATGTGAGATATTAATGATATTGTTCAATATTTTCTGTATTCTATTGAGTCACCCTTTTTGGAGAGGGTTAAAAAATGGATGTTTTCTACCTGGTTGGCCAGGTACCTCTTTTCTAAATTTCTTGGCCTAGACAACTGAGTGGTTCCAGTACTTTATCAGCTTGTTAAAATATTTCACTTGGCATTCCATCAATTCCTGGAGGATTGATTTTTGCTACTACCTTCAGCATGGTTTGTACTTCTTCCTCTAGTACCACCAGTGGGTTTTTTTGGTTCATTATAATGTACTACCTCTTGAAATAATTGGATGTTGATTACTTCTTTTTGATACAGAGGCCTTTATCAGTTAATAAATTATTTTTTTGCTTTCTTCATGTGTGATGTATTTTATGTCATCCACAATTTGTCTTGTCTTCTATCATTAGTGTTCAATACATCAAATTTGTTCTTGAGATAGTCTCTAAATTCAAGGTCATTGGCTCTCATGGGCTTATTTTCATTTTCTTCACCTTTGATCTGAACTTGAGGTTCTTATGAGCAATTAGTGGGTTATTCCATAGCTGGATCTTGACCTTGCATTGGTTGATGACATTGAACTTCTCTAATACATCTACCTAGATGCATTCAAATTGATGACTGAGAATTCCATATGGTGAGGCTCATGTGCATAGTCATAGTTTATGTTGATATATATATATATATTGAATATATATATTCAATGAAGAAGATGGTCTTGAGAAATTCTATCATGTGATCTCCAGCTTTATTTCTATCAAGAAAGCTGTACTTTCTAATGATTTATCATCCTCTTGACTTCTGATTTTCACATTCCAGTCACCAAAAATGTTCACTGCATCTTCATTGTATGTTTGATCAATTTCAGGCTGAAGAAGTTGGTAGAATTCTAAAATTCCTTAATTGCGGCATTGGTGCTTAACTTCCAATGTATTTGTGGTACTCACTGATCCTTTTGTAGCTTATGAATATTATCCCATCCTATCAGCAGCATTGTATTTCAGGATAGAAGTTGATGCTATTTTTGATAATGAATAAAACAACCTTCTTTAATTTGCCATGCCTGGCTTAGTAGACCATATGATTATGATTCAAAATGGCCTGTATCAATCAATCTCAGCTCACTGTTGCCTAGGGGATACATTCAATGCATTCCATTTAGTCTTTTACAACATACAATATTATATTCTTCTCTTTATATTTCATACATTGAACATTCTGATGACTAGACCACATTCTTCTCTTTATATTTCATACATTGCACATTCTGATGACTATACCATATTCTTCTATTTGTATTTCATACATTCTGATGATGTGAAGTAGTTTCTTCTCATTTTGAGTCATGTCACATCAGGTAATAAAGGTCCTGAAGTTTCGCTCAATTGACATCATTAAATCATTAAGGCCAACTCTGTTTTGAAGGGATACCTCATCTCAGTGCTCCCTGTCCCCAACCTGAGAGGTTCATCTCTGGAACTATATCAGATAATATTCCACAGCTATCCATAACCCAGTGTGTCATACTAGAGATGAAAAGAGACATTTTATAGTCAATGGAGCAATCCTTCAAGAATGGAAAATAATGATATTCAAACTACAACTAAAAAACAAATATTTGGTCCTAAATATATGATCTTAATGTGTGGATGTGATTACAAAGGCCCTACAAGTAGAAAGTAGGACAATACTTCTCATGTGCATTTCTATTGGGAAAATTATTTTAATATCAATATCAGACAAAGAAAGCACAGGAAACAATCTTCCTGCTTCCTGGTCATCAGCTCTTGCAGCTACACGAGTGAAGTCTCTAGCTCACATCTGACCCATGGATTTGAACTGGACTGGACTTATCAACATCTACAACTGCAAGGGCTACTTCTTGATACAAATCTCTTTCTACCCACATACACATATAAGCACCACTGGTTTTGCTTTCCCAGCGAACCCAGCCTAACACACGTGGAACATAGACAATGTGAAAGATGCATAAAATTATTCATTTGGGAAATGTTAAATTAAACCCACAATGTGATACCACCACACATGTATAATGATGGCTAAATATTTTAATATTAAAAAACATCTCCCACTACCAAGGGTGGAGCTACAGGAATCATAATTCATTTCTGAAAAGGAGTAAGAAAATATTACAGCCATTTTAAAAATGGATTGGCAAATTCTTAATAACATAATCAAAGACTTACCGTCAAATCCACCGATGTCATCTTTAAAAATTTTCCCAAGTGAATTGAAAAGTGAATTCAGCAGCACAATCATATAAGCTTAGTTCTGTTTTATGGAAGCATGCTGTTCATTGACTCAATAGTTCCTCTTAACATAGACCTCTTCTGATGCGTAGCAGCTCTGCTGGTGCTGTGGGCTAGCAGTTCGTTGGGCTGCTCAGCACAAGACCAGTGGTTCTGAAGTGCTAGCCATTCTGAGGAAGAAATATGAATCTGTCTGCTCCACTGAAGATTTGCAGCCTCGGACACTCTACTTAGGGTCGCTACACGTAGAAGCTGACTTCGTGGCTGTGACTGGTCTACGTCAACTGAACCAGGCAGGATTCTCAGCAGCAGGCATTTATCATAGTATCCCCCATGACCTGACAGAACACAGTGTAATCACAGGGACGACATCTTCTCTAGCTCTTACTCTTAATCAACCCATGTGTGCCCCACCCCCACCCAAGAAAATCTAGACTGAAATCCTAATCCCTGTGCTGGTGGACATAACCCTGTTTGGGAACAGGGTTTTTTTTGTTCTAGTAATTCAAACAAACTCAAGCCTGCTGGGTGCTACCTCTAATGACTCTGAACTGCACAGAGGAGATTACACACAGAGACATGCACACAGGGAAGACAAATGCCAAACAGAGATGGCCACGGAACCAAGACATGCTCCGCACAATTAACAAGGATGGGACTTACGGGGCTGAGACCCTGATGTGGACTTTTGCCCTCCAGAACTGTGAGGAAATAAAATTCTGTTATTTAGAGCTACCCACATATGTTACTTCTGTCCTAACAGCACTAGGAAATCTAAACATTTTCATTACAGTTAAAGTGGATTTTGTATGTTGTGGTTGTTAGATGCTATCAAATTGCTCTATGTGGAAACCCTAGGTTCACAGAATGAAGCACTGGTCATGCGTCATTCCCCCTATTGGTGTTGTGTTGACGCTCATTATTTCGGCCATTGTGCCAATCCTTTCCATTGAGGGGCTTCTCTGTTTTGCTAACCTACTTTACCCAGTACATTGTCTTTCTCCAGGGACACTTTTTTTATTTATAAAATGTCCAGAGTGCATTTCATGGAAACCATATAGTTGGGTCACGTTTACTTTGATCCATTCTGACAGTCTTTCTCTTGTAGTCGGTGAACAATTCATATTAACAATAACCATTGTTAGAGTTGAATTAAGGTCTGCAGCGGCTTTCTCTTGTTGCACGTGTTCTTTCCTTAATTCTTTCTTGTTTTTCTTTTGTTTTTTTTCCTCCTCCTCCTCTTGTGATATTTTGGTAGCACCAGGGAAGTGTTGGGATTTTCTAATACTGAAGGCCCAGGAGGGCTTCACGTTCACGGTAGTCCAAACTCAGTCTCCAGGTGCCCATTGACGTCATTATTGAAGGGTCCCCACCGCTTACTGGCTCCAGTAGTTTCTGATCCCAGTAAGTTGGTTTCGCTACTGTTCTCTGGATTCGTCTGTCTCTCTAAATTTTGAGATGGCAGTTTTCCATGTGACCACAATTCCCTGATAGATCTATGTAAAATCTTTGCTTTTTCAGCTTGTTCGAGTTTTCTCTTGGTACACATATGGGCGTGGTGACTTCAAAGTTATTTTTATGTTGGAACAAAAATCCAAATCCCCTCTAGATTTTTATATGAAATCTTACAGCATGCATTTCTTGTTGTCTGACTTCTTTATTCAGGAAAAATATTTTGATATTTATTATGCTTGTATGAATTAATAAATGAATGATTTATTATTTTATTGCTAAATAGCATTCCATTTTATAGATGTAGTACAATTCATTTATTCATTTACTTCTTGAAGGATACTTTAGTTATTTCTAGTTTTGAACTATTATCACAAATAGTGATTATTTTAATGAATAGTCATGCACAAAACCATCCCGTGGATAAGTATGTTGAAATGTAATGCTTGGTTTATTTAGTAGGTGTGTGTGTAAGAAATGTTTGAGATACGGCCCGTATATCACTCAAAGTCAGTGTGTCACTGTACTTTCTGATAACTATTATTGTCCCATCGCCTCTGTGGTAGTCTGGGTTGACTAGTGTCTATGACAAATTCATAGACATTCATATGGGTGTAAGAGAGTTTTATATCAAAGAGCAATTGTGCACTAAGGAACCCTCCCAGCTCAGTCCAGATCAAGTCCACAAGTCTGATATTAGCCCATGTCTGATACCAGACTTTAAATCTCTCTTTAGACTCGCGCTTTGTGGTTAGCAGCTCAATGCCTAAACCATTGTGCCACCAGGACTGCAGCAGAGTCTCTAATAGGTTGAGGTTGCCAGCTGTATATTCAACCGTGGAAAATAGCATGAATATAAGAATGGTTAGGGACTTGTCAACTGGGAAGATCCATAAAAATTATAGATGGTCAATAGCCCAAAGGAAGATTGTCTCTCCTAAGACTCTGACACATTTTAGGTCAAATTTATCCATATTCCATATTTAATATATTTTAAAGTTTTGTTTCTGAGAACCATATTCCTAGTTCCATTTATCACAAATAAAATTGTTAGTTGAAAACTACTCCTTCCAAGATCACCTTACTAATTTTCCTTGAATTCCTTAGCATTTCATACACAGGACCAAGTTACCATGTGTAGAAGTGGTTTAGAAACTCCTTGGCACATCTAAGAGATTCATCCACAAACAGCTGAAATGTCAGTGAAATTCACTGGCAAATTAAGTGCCACTGAAATGTATTGAGAACTAAGAACCATCACTGTTTGTACAAAATAATAGAAGGGCACACCAGGTTGAAACAGAAATCCCTTCCTTGGCCAGCAAAAAAGAGACACTCACATGGTTCAGCCCCAGCATCATGAACTAGCAATTATGGGTACATGTGCTATTTATTCTTTGGTCACAGCTGTCCCTGTCCCTCCCCCCCAATGATGAGATTTCACCCTATGAATCTAGTACCTTTAGTGAGTAGTTTGATGATCTTTAGGATCAGAGATAAATTCATCACAAAATTGTCCAAAACTAAGGTTAATTTAATCAGTTACAAGAATGCAAACTGCTTCTGTTAGCAAGAGATGTTCATAGTGACTTGTGGTTTAAGACTGTCATTTCCATCTGGACCAGCTTTATAGTTCAGCGCCCTGATCGTGCCCTAACTTTCAATGAAAAGCACAGCAAGACTGAATTCCACAGAGGCTGTAATCCAGCCACTTGCACAATTATATTCTGTGCTTAATTTTCACTTAGTCCAAGGATAAGATATCAAGCACTAGGGGTTGATGAACAAAAGGTTTGCAGGCCAGAGAGCGATATTCTGAAGGCACCGGCCAAAGAATCTGAAGCAGCAGGTTATGATGGCAGTCTGCTGGTAACTCCCCAATCAGCATGCATAAGTTCTGGACCTCAAAAACTAGAGTTGATAGGGGGAAGCAGGTCACCCCCTCTTTTTAATGTACCCAGAAACAAATCTAACATTTGAGGCACCAAAATGTCTGTTGGCCAGTGTCATCCACCTGATCCTCACCTGGGCACAGATCCTGAGCGTGATAGTAGGGTTTGTGTGAACTTGCCTGGACCCAGATTCTCACTGATTTGACAATTCCCCATGTGAAGATGTTCTCATCAGTGTGGCCTGTTTCCCAAATAAGTGGATATGATGGAAAAGCTCCCCTGCTTCTTTGCTGATTCTGGATCCTGCATCCGGTTCATCCTCTAACCTCCAGTTCTTTGTACTTGAGCCAGCACCCTGCCACATTGCCTGCCTATACTGGGACTCTGCTTGCCCATACACAACTGAGATATTTTAATGTAGTGTTAGCTAGCCTGAGATAAAGGAGGAATCGTGGCGTTATCTAAAGGAGTTTGTGTTTTACTAAATATATAAGTCAAGTTATACTTCACAGGGTGCCCTTTGATCCACAGACACCTTTGAACAGTGTAAAGTACATGAACTTGGAATTTTCCTCCTAGCACCACTTCATGCTTTTTTTAAAAGCAGCTGAATAGCAGTTCCAATGTTTTATCTTAAAAGGGGGCATACATAAGAGTCACTGTAAAATAAATAAGAAGCCTGGATGGTGTGGTGGGTTATGTATCTGACGACTGATTGCAAGGTCAGCTATTTTAGTTCACCAGTCCCACTTCAAGAGAAAGATGAGATTTTCTTGCCCTATAAAGATATACAGCTTCGGAATCACACAGAAGTTCCACTTAGTCCTATCGGGTCTCTGTTGAGTCATAAACAATGGACAGGGAGCGAGTTTAGTACAATAAATAGAAATTCAAATGTTCTGAAATTCAAAAATGGGTCAGCCAGCTGGGAATATTCCATACGTGTTGTAAGATAGCACAACTTCTCTGCTTATGCACAGCAACTCTTTAACGTTAGAATTTTTGTTTTAAAGAAGCTTGGAGTCAACCTCACCTCAGATTAATTTGACATGAATTATCCATTGACTTCTCTGTATGAAAATGTCCTGAAACGTTCACTGCCTAATTTCGAGGAAATATTTAGATCTTCAAAGGATTTGTGAACATTGCTATAGAAAGGCTTACATGTTGGAAACTCTAGATGCCCTCACACCTTCTAGCTCTGTGCCTTACCAAGTTGCTGGTTATTATCCACCCTTGTCCAGCAGGTCGGTGACACACAGCCTCCTTTTAGTGCAGCCGCGCGGCGGCGCCCCTCTCTGCGCATGCGCACAAACCACCCGCAGCCGCTTCCGCTTGGGGCGGGGCTGGCGCTCCGTGGGCGTGTCCCGCGTCTGCTCCAGTGTCAGTAGCCTTTACCGCGGTCCCATGGCGCTCAGGGGCGGCCCAGGCTTGCGCTCGGCTGAGGGGCTGTCAGCGGCCACCCCGGGGGCGCAGCAGGAGCGGAGGACGAGGGCCGAGGCGGGGCCTGATGGGCCTGGTGTCGGAGCCCGCAGATGCCTGCTCCGTCTCTACCTGGTGGGCTTCTTGGTGAGTGCCAGAGAACTCGGGACTAGTCCTGGACTTGGGACCTGACTTTGTTTAAACTCACTGGTGAGCGCAGTGCCAAAGCAGGCGTGGGAACCTGGGATCTACGTGGTCGGGTGCCACCCTGCCCCTCAACCCTCCTCCTCCTGCCCAATCACCACCCTATAGCTTACAGGACACCCTACAGCTGTCAGGACACCCTATAGCTCACAGGACACCCTACAGCTTTCAGGACAAGCCCCTGTGCGCTTCCAAGCAGGAGAAGCGGCTGGCTCTCCGTGCAAGTCTCTCCCAGAGGCTTAAGAAAGCCCCGCACCACCCACTCAGGTGGGATCCCGGACCTAACCCCGCCCAGGGCGTGGCCCCAGGTGACTGGCTGCTGTTGCACGGGAGGTTTGAAGGACGTGACCCAGAATGGGCATTAGGGCGAAAACGAATTTTACCAGCCTTGCGTAAGCCCGGCCGCGTGCACAGCAACGTTGAACCGCTAACGGAACCGCAAAGGCTGCAGTTGAAACTTACCAGCCATTCTGCGGAACAAAGACAGTCTCAGAAAGCCTTTGAAGGGGATCACTATAAATCGGTGTGATCTCCATAGCAGTGGGTTTGGTTTGAAGTAAGTACGATTTCAGTATCTCCGGTAGTGCACTAGTTAGGCCCTTAGCTGCTAACCAGGAGATGGCCAATTGGGACCCACCAACCCTTTGCAGGGAGGACGATGGGCGCGATCTGCTGGCATAATAAGTTACACCAAGGGCCGAAAGTCAATGTTTAGAACATAATGATAACAACATATGGACAAATATGCTTGATACAACTGATGTATGGCATATTATAAGAGCTGTAAGAGCCCCCCATAAAATGAACTGAAAAAAAAAAACCAGAAAAGTTACAGCCTAGGGAACCCTCTGGTGGCAGTTCTGCTCAGTTCTACAGGGTCGCCATGAGTCAGAATCGACCGCAGGGCAAAGGACCTATTAGCATGCTAGATTCAGTGATTTTAATCATTGATTCTTTTATTAGGGGTCTAATTTCTTTGCAGGGAAAAAGGGTAATAATTGCCAAAAATCAAAAAGAGTGCAAAGAGATTTTTTTCTCTCTATGGAAAATACCATAGACATTTGAAATCCATGCACCTCTGGGTATTTCTAATGGTTTTAAGAGCTCTTTGTTAAGTTACATGAGTTATTAAAGGAATAAAAGTTATTAAGGAATATTAAACAGAACTTGTTAGTTTTTTTAAATATACCTAGAGACTAAAGGCCTCTATGACTTCTTAGAAGATTATTTTGAGTTATGGAGAGGCCAGGAGGAAGATGAAAGAAATCATAAGCCAAAATGTTCTGGTGTTTTTAGCTTTTATGTCTCTACTTCTGGGTTTTAATTTGTTTTGGAAGGGAGAGAGAGATGAAGCTTTGCATCTGCTTTGGTGCTGAGATCTATAATTTCCGTCTTTCTTTCCTTCAGATACCTGGTGAAAGTGGTGCTCCATTTCCTCAGCTTTAGACCCTACATTTCCTGGTAATTCTTAATGTTAGGCTACTGACCATCAAATGCTAACTGTAGGATTACTGTAAGAGTCAGATTCAACTCTGTGGGGATGGCAGTAAGTGAGGTCTTTGGTTTAACCTTAAGGTCAGCAGTTTAAGCTCACCTGTCACTGTGAGAATAGATGAGGCTGTCTAGTAGAGTTACAGCCTAGAAAGCCCTAAGAAACAGCTGTACTCTTCCTCAGAGGGTGGCTGTGAGTCCTATTGACTTCATGGTGTAATGGGCTGGGTTTAGTGTTGGAATCCCTATAGAGCAGTTCTCTGCCACTCTGAGTTGAATCAACTCAACAACAAATGTAAAGATTGCTCAAATGGACAGCACAGAGTGACAACATTTGAATTTATTCATCAGTTGTCATTAACAGATTTAAACACTATGTTTAAGTGGCCATTCTGATCTAATGACAATTGCAAGCACATTGTTAGTTGCAAAAGGTTGAAGTTGCTTACTGATAGTAGTGTTGGCAGAATTATGCATCCAGAAGGGAGGAGTCACCCTTTGTAATGAAAAGAGAATATATGTTTAGAACAGAACTTCCCATCAGGGAAGAGTCAGCACTGGCCTCCTAGCAAGAAAATGTATTATTTTCTACGCTCTCACGTGCTAAAGTAAGGACAATGAGACATTAATGCTTTGAATCTGAATTTTCATATGTACGAGGAACATAGGTCAGACTATCTGTTTAAATATTATATCTTAAGCTTTGTTTGAGATAACTACTTGAATGTTGAGTGATAGATCATGTTGGGAATACTGCAGGGGGTGGGGGGCCTTCTTGGGCAGTTGAATTTTCCAAAAGGTCTGGGTGACTCAATAGTTGGCTGTTTTACGTTTCTTAAATGGTAAAATTATCAAGGATTAGAGGGCAAAGCAAACAGTACAGTCCAGGAGAAATCAGCTGAGGCCAAAAATGCATTCCAGGTAGTCTTAAAACTGCATGAATGAATCACAGCGGTGTAAAATTCGTGAGCCCTTGAGACCAATTGTTGATAAGTGCTGAGTCCGCTCTAGCTATACTTATCCTGTGCTCAATAAAATGAAACCACTTCCTGGCCCTGCACCCTCTCTACAATTGCTATATTTGAGCCCGTTGTTGCAGCTACTGTGTGAAACTAGTTTCTCTTTTTAGTTGAACTTCTACTTTACCAAGCAAGTCCGTTTCCAGGTGTTGATCTCTCCTGACAACGTGTCCAAAGTCTCACCAGCTTAGCTTCTAAGGAACATTCTTGCTGTCCTTCCTCCAAGACAAATATACCATTGCTGGATATAAGATCTATGCCTCTCTGGAGGTTAATTTTGGGAAAAGTACACTTAAAAGTTTGAATTTGAAGTTCATGCATTTTTTTAAACTTTTTTCTTTTTTTGAAAAATTTTATTGGGGGCTCATACAACTCTAATCACAATCCATCCATCCATCCATTGTGTGAAGCACATTTGTACTTTTGTTGCCATCATTATTCTCAAAACATTTTCTTTCTACTTGAGCCCTTGGTATCAGCTCCTCATTTTCCCTCCTCCCTCCCCACCTCCTCCCATGAACCCTTGATAATTTATAAATTATTATTATTTTGTCATGTCTTACAATATCTGACGTGTCCTTTTACCCATTTTTCTGTTGTCTGTCCCCCAGGGAGAGGGGTTTGTATAGATCCTTGTAATCGGTTCCCCCTTTCTACCCCACCTTCCCTCCACCCTCCTGCTATCACCACTCTCACTGCTGGTCCTGAGGGGTTCGTTCACCCTGGATTCCCTGTGTTTCCAGTTGCTATCTGTGCCAGTGTACATCCTCTGGTCTAGCCAGATTTGTAAGGTAGAATTGGGATCATGATAGTGGGCGGGGGGTGGGGGGAAGCATTAAAGAACTAGAGGAAAGTTGTATGTTTCATCGGTGTTATACTGCACCCTGACTGGCTCGTCTCTTCCCCTGACCCTTCTGTAAGGAGATGTCCAGTTGCCTACAGATGGGCTTTGGATCTCCACTCTGAACTCCCCGTCATTCACAGTGATATGGTGTTTTGTTCTTTGATGTCTGATACCTGATCCCATTGACACATTGTGATCACACAGGCTGGTGTGCTTCCTCCATGTGGGCTTTGTTGCTTTTGAGCTAGATGGCCAGAAGTTCATATTTTTATTTTGAACTTGGAAGTTCACATTCTTTGTAACTGAAAAAATGCACAGTTACTGGTGAGGGGAGAGTAAAATGTAAACTCTGAATCCAAAGAATATTTTTGGTATACATTCTTTCCTTCAATATAAGTAGAATTGTAGATGGAGTTCATGTTGAATATAAACAAAAATGCGTGCGTGAGCAAATTTGTTTTTCTCCCCTAGATCTACCAAAGTAGAAATGAGAATAAAACTTCAAGGCAAAGTCAGCAATCTTCCTCTATCTCAGAGTAGCAGCATTGTATAGACTACAGTGACGAGCGTTCCTGTTCATGCAGAATTCTAGACACTGGCTTTGTTTCTAAGAATCCGTTTATAATTTCATGATCACCAGTTTGGGATCACCTTGGTTCGGTTTACTAATGGGCGAATGTTTTGTTTTAGGATTTGTTTGGTGTAAGCATGGTTGTTCCTCTACTAAGCCTTCACGTCAAGTCTCTCGGAGCAAGTCCGACCGTTGCTGGAATAGTAGGTGCGGCTTTATCATGGCTTCTTTTCCGAGTGCTGCCTTCTGAAGGAGGAACCTGAGACCAAATCGGTGTGAACAACTGAATAACAGCCAAAGGCAAATGGGAAATCTAGTGAAAGGCATTTTTCAACTATCCCCGCAGGACAAAGCAATTCTTCTCTTTCTAAATGACCTTAGTTTAGGGACCTCTGAAAGTGGGAACATTATCCCTGAGGTCCGTCCCACTAGTCACTCAAAAGGTACTTAATAAACTCTGCCAAGGAGCTAACTGCGTATGTGGTATGGTGAGTTTGGACTCCTGCCTCTAAGAACCTGTGATGTCATGCACGAGACCAGAGAACAGTATCCAAAATAAATCTAGAGGGAAAGAGCTCAGTTGAGCCATGACCATTCAGCACCATGGTAAATGTGTCTTTCGAGACTTATCTATGTAGCATAAAAATCCCCCCAAGGAGTCATTGATTTATGTAAGAAACTGGAGATCCTCGGAGCAAGGCTGTGGTAAAACTTGCTAATGCAGGGAATATGGGAATGGATGAGAAATTAATTAGAAGGGAAATGAAAGATCAACAGTCCTTGCCTGTTTTACAAACTCCAACATCTAATGTTTGGGATCTTTTTGGATCTCGTGTTGGCTAAGTCCTGGATGTTCAAACTGTGATTTATTTTTCCCCCACTGAAAAGGGCACTTGGCGTCAAAGTGCATCAAAGTTTTGATAAACAGCAGAACGGACATATTACACAATGTAATGGCACTAAAAACACTCTAAAACTTAGAAGTTCCTTATAACTAAAGCATATTCTAACTAAACCTAGAAAGTGTTGTAAAAATATAAAGGTTTAAATGTTAAGATTTAGTAGAATTTCCCTAAGATGTCTAGGCGATTCATTGGAAATGTTCTAGGTTTCTAGCTTACCTTTGTCTCAATCTTATTAGTCATTTGTACACAATCCCTCGCTGGATGAAGCTGCACCATTGTCACACAGTGAAAGACAGGTTCCCTCTCAGTGTCCCTAAGTTCAGCCTTGTCATTGATTGTCTCTATTTTATTAATTCTCTTGTGTTCTATTGTGAGGACTGTTCATTAAACATTGTATTCCGTATACTCTTCCTGCTAAAAGAAAAAAATAGTGGGGTAATTCTCTTTTTGAACAATGAAATACTTCTCTAGTACTTTCTATGTTACAGTGACCACATTAGTACATCCCTGTTTCAGCTGCTTCTGATTTGTCTTCTTGGTGTTGTTACAGGTTCCACCTATGGCATTTTGCAACTCTTTTCTAGCACATTAGTGGTAAGTCATCGTCCATCTGGCAGCGCATCTTGCAAGTGTAACTGTGTCAATTGTGGCCATTGATCAATGCTGGGGTAAAACTGGCTGCTTGAGGTTTGCGAAAACATCGACTGAAAAGTGATATTGAGCATGTCTTGATATCAAGGAGGACCTTTTAGTCACATACGCTCCTAACCGGCAAGTGTGAAGAAGTGGTCAGATGGCTTTGTGATAAGCGTCATGGAGGAGGCCATATCACACCCCACCTTTAGCTGCCCTCTTGCCCCGAGGCAGGGGTCAGATAAGCCTCGATGATCCATCCTTCTTATTCTGTCAGCAAGAATTCCTTCCACGCCACACTGTATGTCTGCTTGGTGCCATACTGCAGTGCAAGGGCACACTACTCCCCATTCAGGGGGTTATTGTGGAAGTTGGAACCCTGTGGCACAGTGGTTAGTCTTTGGGCTGCTAACCTCGAGGTCAGCAGTACACAACCTCTAGTTGCTCCGAGGCAGAAAGAGCAGGCTTTATACTCCCGCAAGGAGTTATAGTCTTGGACACCCAGAAGGGCAGTTCTGCCCTGTCCTCTAGGTCACCATGAGTCAGAACTGACTGGATGCCAGTGCGTTTGGTTGTTTGGTTTTTATTCGACAAGTTAGGAGCCCTGGTGTGTCATGGTTACACAGCGGGCTGCTTACCCCAAGGTCAGTAGTTGAAAACAGCAAGGTGCTTATGGGGATGACAAGGCTTTCTACTCTTGTGTGTTAGGCTGGGATATCTAGCGAAGCGAATCCAGGGATACTCATATATGTATAAGAAAGAACGTTATATCCAGATGGCATCCCAGCCCTGTCCCACTTGTGTCCATGGGTCTGATGCGAGCCGGAGCCCTCCTTAGACTCACAGAGCTGCAGGTTGATGATGCAGAAATGTGACGAAAAATACAGGAGGGTCACAGGCCATTAGATGTAGAGTCTCGGGGAGCCAAGGTCAGTGGCGACATGTCAGAATGCCTACAGCTCTCAAAGTCAGGTGGCCCACCCCCGGAGGCGATCATGAAGCCCCAGCACGGAGGAAGCCAAAGGGAGGGAGAGAGGAAAAGAGGGAGAAATCTCCAGTGTCGCTCATTAAAAGGCCACCCCTTCCGGGCCACAGGCTGGACTCTACTTTCATACAAATTCAAGTTGACATAAAACCTCACATTTCTGTAAATAGTTATAGTCTCGGAACCCACAGTGGCAGTTCTACCCTATACTATAGGATCATTATGAGTCATAATTTCCTACATGACAGTGTTGGTTTTATTAGGGAAGTTAATGGGTTACCGCAAATCAGTATCATCAAATACAAAGAGCACAGTCATTGGTCTTCTCAGGCAGCAGCCAAGTGTCTGGGTGCTGAGAACCAAGCCTTTCAGCTACATGGTAGCCCAGTCTCTCTCTGGTTCATAGACTCTCAGCCAGGTGGGCCCTTGGCTTTCGCTTCCATGGGCCAGGGAGCCAGCCTACCTGTCAGTCTGTCCCAAAGTTCCGTAGTCTCCATCTTGATAAAGGAGACGGAGCTCAAAATCTTGGCGCTGCTACTTTGCATCTCAGTGTCACAGTCTGTGATGTAGCTCTTGAAGCTGTGCTTCTGCAAGCCTTAGGCTTTCTCTCTTCTCTGTTGCAGCTTAAAGAATGGCTCATTACAAATGGCTTACCCATAGAGGATGAGGGGCGGTTACAAAGACTGCCTGGTCTCATCTGCTACTGATACACGTGCCCAGTCTGCATAGGCCCTCCCAACTATTTGATGGGAGTTGGGTACAAGAGGTATTAAGAAATTTCAAAGAACAAAAAATCATAACACTGTAAAAGTGGGTGAGTGCAGAGTGGAGACTCAAAGCCCATCAGTAGGCAACTCGACACCCCCTTACTTGAAGGACTGTGGGAGAAGATGAGCCAGTCAGGGTGCAGGGTAGCAGCGATGAAACATATAAATCTCCTCTAGTTCTTAAATGCTTCCCCCCACCCCCACTATCATCCCAGTTCTACCTTACAAATCTGGCTAGACCAGAGGATGTACATTGGTACAGATAGCAACTGGAAACACAGGGAATCCAGGACAGATGACTCCTTCAGGACCAGTGGTGAGAGTGGTGATGCCTGGACAGTGGAGGGAATGTGGGGTAGAAAGGGAGAACCAATTACAAGAATCTACTTATAGCCTCCTCCCTGGGGGATGGACAGCAGAGAAGATGGCAGGGGGTGACGTCAGCCAATGTAACATATGACAAAATAATAATTTATGAATTTTGAAGGGTTCATGACGGGGGTGCACAGGGAAGAAAAAATGAGCAGCCAATGTTAAGGGCTCAAGTAGAAGGCAAATGTTTTGAGAATGATGATGGCAACAAATGTACATATGTGCTTGACACAATGGGTTTATGTATGTGATAAGAATTGTACAAGCCCCCAATAAAATGATTTTTTAAAAAAAAGAAATTTCACTCCTTCATAGGCTTGTTCTGATAGGACACATTGAGTTAAATTTGAGAATATTGTCCCTTATTATTAGTAGTATTGCAACATGGTTTTCCCTTGATTGCCTGCTAACTTTTCCTAAAAGAAAAGACATTAAATGAAATGACTGTAATTTTTATTGTTTCAGTTCATGGGAAATAAATCCATTCAGATATTGAAGATACTATCTGACATTATTCTTGAGTAATATGCTCTGTCCATTAGAAAATGCAAGTGCATGTACAAAAGCACCCATTTGGAGTAGCTGATTAGGCAGGGTGTGTACCGTAAAGACCTAGAATTGAGCTAAGTCTCCTACTTCAAACCTCTTCTACAAGTGTCACTGCCATCCTGCCCATTCCAACCCACAGGGACCTTATAGGACTAGATAGGGGAGCAGAAAGCCTCAGCGTTCTCCTGCACCAGCCTCTTCGGTTCTTGAGAATCTCTGCCACTCCCTCTCAAGTGCTGGGCTCGGGGCACCCTGCTCTGGAGGGTGGGAGATCACAAGGTCCCGTTGACCAGGCCACTCAGAGGCAACAGTCAGTCTGAGCTTCTGCTGGCAAGATAGTGACTGGCCTGTAAGTCGCACATTTAGTCAGTAGGAAGGCTGTGCCTGTGTTTCTCTAGAGCTGCTTATAAAATATTTTTAACAAATAAATTCATTTCTGCTTTAAAAATACAAATAGATTCTATGTCAATTTTAAGATAAGTAAATTTTAAAAACTATATCCAGCCTATTCTTATTAATTTATTTTAAAAATCATTATATTCGGGGCTTGTACAACTATTATCACAATCCATCCATATATTCATTGTGTCAAGCACATTTGTATGTTTATTGCCCTCATTGTTCCGAAAACATTTGCTTTCTACTTGAGCCCTTGGTGTTGGTGTTTATTTATTGATTTATTTATTAATCATTTTATTGGGGGCTTGTACAACTCTTATTACAATCCATACAGACATCCATTGTGTGAAGCACATCTGTACATTTGTTGCCATCATCATTCTGAAAACACTTGCTTTCTACTTGAGCCCTTGGTATCAGCTCCTCATTTTCCCCTCCCTCCCCACTCCCTACTCCTTCATGAACCCTTGATAATGGACACATTGTTATTTTGTCCTATCTGACACTGTCCGACATCTCCCTTCATGCCATTTTCTGTTGCCCGTCCCCCAGGGAGGAGGTTCTATGTCGATCCTTGTCATCGGCTCTCCCTTTCCAGCCCACAGCTACGGAAGCACCTGGCACATAGTGAGCATGCTGTGATTCAGACTGTTGCTAAATGTGGCCCATGCTTCTCTTTCAAATGGATCCTTTGTTTTGTTGTGTTTATGCTTATGAAATATATTGCATATATTTTATAGGTATGATTTCATGAGAACTTGCCTCTAGAAAGTCTTTAGATAGAGACGTACCCAATTAAAATTCCTTTTGAGCCAATTTTCTTTATAAGTTCTTTGGTGATCATTTTTATGGAAACTTTAGTTTTAAGAACATAATTGAAGAAGAAAAGGTGTGTTAGGGTAGAGCTGACAGATGTTCCTGTAATATGTGTACAGCAATAGAGGGCTACGTTTGTCAAGCGCTAATTGCGTCACAGGTTGGTCTAAGCACTTGCTTTAAATTCAGTGCTCTTCATAAACAGCCTCAGAGGGAGGTGGCTTTGAGTCTTCAATGATTCATCTTGTGAGAGCACTTAGTGAGCATTGGTAGAGGAGAAACAACCTCAGAGGCATATGCTGCTATTCTTACCGATAAACAGCCTGGGGCAACATGCGAAGGAAAATGTGTGAGGCCATAGTATCACACACGTGTCAGACTTGAGTCCAGCAGCAACACTAGACTGGATCACTGCCTGGGGAGCTCACGGAGGCCACACGCCCCGTCCCAGATGGAGAGAGTGTGGCAATTGTCTGCAATCCATTGACATGAAACTTTGGGGGCAAAGTTGAGGACATTTGTAGACGAATCACAGTATTTTACAAGTGTGACCCTCAACAAGTTTGTTATTGGCATAAAATCGGTTTATGCCAATTTATATCCTGATTTAAAGAGATCTTTTAGATCAGCGGTTCTCAACCTGTGGGTCGAACGACCCTTTGACAGGGGCCGCCTGCTTCATAACAGTAGCAAAATGACACTGATGAAGTAGCAATGAAAATAATTTTATGGCTGGGGAGGGTCACTACAACATGAGTGAAAGGGTCACAGCATGGGGAAGGTTGAGAACCACTGCTTTAGGTCCTTAAGAAAAAGATAAGCACAGCAATAAAAATGGGTAAAAGGCATAAATATGTGTGGCGGCTGCTTGTCAAAGAAGAAAGTCCGTTCAGATGACGTACGTAGCTGGAGAGGTGCACGAAGGTTCCGTCAACAGAATGGAGCAAAGAGGGGAGCGGGAGGCAGTTTGGACCTGCGCCCGGGCAGGCCAAATGGACGCCAGGGGTTTTCAGGAACGCAGTCCTTCCCAGAGAGGCTGCAGTGTTTTAGTTTAAGAAAGCACTTGGGGTTTTCCCGAACAGTTTCACTCAAGCCCTGAATATATGGACATGCTCAGAACCAAAGATCCCCACTCTTAAATTTGGCCTACTGCCCCCTTCTCAGGAAAAAAAAAAAAAAGAATTTTACTCATCACTCTCCTGGCAATTAAAATGCTTTCTACAACAGCCCACCATCCAGGATAAAGTGTAGGTATTTGCATCTACTGACTTCTGCATTGTTCCAGCACGCCTGACCCGGGGTGAGGGTGGAGGTAATCTCCCACTTTGGGGAACCCCGTTCTGGATGGATGGAGCAGGCCAGTCAAGCCATTGTCCCTCTGCATGTACCAGGCCAAGTGACAAAGTGTGAAGGGGACCAGTCCAGCAAGCTGCAGGCTCCCCTTCCGAACAGGCCCGGTCGCTGTGGAGCTCCCAGCGACCTAGGTTCTCCTGTGACTTGGCTCATGGCTCCTCAGCACGGTGCAATATTCTATGCAGCAAGAAGAGAATGAGGGCAAAAGGCCCCCACCTTTCCCCACCTGTAAACACATTCTCCCTTCTCGGTGCCGCGTAGTTGCACCTTGTTAGGCCTGCAAGCGAAACTTGTGGTGAGCTCGGCATGTTGCTGTGGGGTTGTCCACCCCAAAAACCATACTCTGCAATAGAGCCCATGCCGACTCACCTTGATGGGCAGACGAAAACCACCCCTGTACCTGTCTCAGACTGTTAACTCTTTGTGGGAGTAGAAAGCCTCGTCTTTCTCGCAAGGAGTGGCTGGTGTTTTCAAACTACTGACCTTGTAGTTAGCACCCCAGCTTGTAGTCACTGCACCACCAAGGCTTCTCTGTCGGGAACTGAGAGTATGTAAACAAATAGCGACTGTTGAGTCAGAAGCTATTAGGGAGGCTCAGAAGTTCGGTGCATCCGCTGTCCTTTATCCCATGAGCTAGCCATGCTCCACCTCTCGGCCCTGCTGGGACTCCCTGTAGCACTCACTGCCTTTCTCTGTGCCTTCTCTCTCCCTCCGGCTTCTGCTTGGATCCCTCTGGGCAGCTCTCTGTTCTGTAGGGTTGGAACAAGTCAGAACCAACTGGGAAACACATCCACAGCATACACTTTTTACAATAGGGCACAATATGACCATTTCCTTCAAAAGTTATGCAAGTTAGAGGATACTTTAGTAGAATTTTTTGTTTTTCAGTATACTTTTTTGAAAGAGCCCTAGAAGCAGAGTGGTTAAGAGTTGGGCTGTGACTGTCAGCGGCAGCAGTCCTAAAGCAGCAGCCACTCCACAGGAGAGCGAGGAGCCTTTCTGCACCTGTAAGGGGTCACAGTCTTGGAAACCCACTGTGCCCTTCTACCCTGTCCGATAGGGTCACTGTGAGGCAACATCGACTTGTTGGCAGTCAATTTTGAACTTGAGAAACAGTGCAGAGTACTGAGGGATATGAGAGCACAGAGCAATAAGAATAAAGAAAAAAAGAGACTTTGTATACTTTAGCATCTTTCTAACCATTCTTAGCTAAGAATGTCAGACAGAACCGGGAACTTTGGGTTCTTGATGTCTTGCACTGGCTCAAGTCATATGTGCCTTTGCATGGTAGTTGTTGTCTTACAGAGATTCAAAGTACTTTATCTGTGTCTTTCTCGCTTCAGGGCTGCTGGAGTGATGTGGTTGGAAGGCGGTCTTCTTTGCTGATGTGCCTTCTCCTCAGTGCTCTGGGTTATCTCATCCTGGGGGCATCCACCAATGTGTTCCTGTTTGCCCTGGCTCGAGTTCCTGTGGGTGAGTTGGGTCTCATCAGTTTGCCTTCACTCAAAAATTGTTCCATTAAGGTGTATGCGTGTGTGTGTATGCACGCGTGTGTGTGTACAGTACATGACGAATGAGGGTTACCCCCCACCCCAAAATGGAAAAAAAGCTCAGCTATGTGAGCATCGAGCTATTCACTCTGAGTTGCAACGAGTTTCTCACTCTGAGTTCGTGCACCCAGTGGCATCTCCTGGTTAGGGACTCTCTGGTCACAGTGAATTTTTTCCTAAAAGCAGTTTTGCTCAACCTCAATTTTTAGTGACAGCAAATTTAAGAGAACAGTGTGCAGCTGTGAAATTTTGTTCCCTGCTTGGAAAAATGCCACAGAAACTGTTGTGATTTGGAACAGAGCTTACAAGGGCAGTTTTTCGCTATGGGGAAAGCTCAAGTATATGAGTGGTTTTCTCATTTCCAAAAGGGTGAAATGTCAATTGATGACAAACTTCATTCTGGACATCATCAACTTCCTGAGTGGACAAGAATGTCAACTCATAGTGCAGTTGGAGTTCATTCCACCAGGTCAGACTGTTAATCAAGCTTTCTCTTTGGAGGTTCTGAAGAGGTAGCATAACAGTGTGCGACAAAGGCCTGATTTGTGGCAGACAAGGGACTGGTTTTGCCAACACAACACTGCACCTGCTCCTGTAGCCATCTCAGTGCACCCATTTTTGTCAAAAACAAGCGTGCCTCCCTTGCCCCACACACCTGACTCACCTGACCTCACTCCGAGTGACTTCTTTTTGTCCCACGAATGAAGAAGGACATGAAAAAAGACAGCAATTTGAAGACAGAAGTGGTGAAGAAAAAAAATGAGGGAGATGATGTCCTCCATCTAAACAGATGTGTTTGAAACATGTTTCCAAGAATGGAATCGCAGATTTGACAGATGGATTAAGTGTAATAGAGAGTACTTTGAAGGTGATAAGGTTGTTTTATAAAAAAATTTTTTAATACATAACTTTTGGAAATATTTTTCATTTTTTGGAGGGCTGGATAACTACCACCCCCTTATATGTGTCTCAGTGACCTAGTGCTGCTATACCAGATGGAGCCCACATGAGAGCTTTAATGAGCACATGTATTTCCCGGACCAGTGTAGGAGGCAGAAGTTCGGATTGAGGCTGCCAGTTCTCAGGGTTGGCGTTTTTTTTTCTTTGCCGGCTCCGAAGGAAGGTCCTATCCCTCTGATCTTTTACATCTCTGTCCCCACCTCTCTCTGCTGCTGTTAACTCTTGTAAAAGAGTGACTCAAAGTACCCTTTACACACCTTTGCTTCAGCAACAGAACACTCCTCCAATTGATATGAACCACGGGCACAAAGCTCTCTCTGCCACTGAATTCATTCAAACGCACAGCAAGCCTAGAGCACAGAGAAGAACTGGCCCCGTGGGCTCCCTAGCCTGTTACGTTGTATGGGCTGAGAGAGCTTCATAGAGCTCCCTGGGCCCTGGTACTTAGCTGCTCCACCGATAGCCTGTTATGCCGCCACGACTCGTAACCCCAAGCATAGAGCTTAGCCGTGCATATCAGTATCAAAGAGTCAGTTTGTGTGTATACATATACACGTATGTATATATATATATATGTTTGTGTGTGTGTATGTGTACACCAGGTACTTCAAAAGGTTTATGTAAAATGGAATTAATAGAATTTTCTATGTAGAATTAAAAAATTATCCTAACCTTAAAATTGTATAATTTTAAAATAGAATTTGGGGGGGAAACATTTACAGCTTCTTTTAGGTGATGCATATGAATATATATACCATACATAGATACTCTAATGCATTTTTGAGGCTTGGATAATGCTTTACAACCCCTGCCTCCCCTGGCAGTTTGTTGTAGACTGGTGGCCTGCATGTTGCCAAGATATTGTAAGTTATGCCCCAAGTCTCTCAAGTATGAGTCAAATTCACTCACAATGGACAAGTTCCTTCACTCATGATGGAAGCAGCAGAGCTTCTAGACTGAGGCAGCCTAGGCAAAAGAAGGCCTAGTGGTCCACTTCCAAAAATTCGTGAATGAAAACCTATGAATCACTGGAACAGCGCCTGCCATTGCGCACATTGGACATGTCATGACGAGAAAGTGGCGTGCGGAGCCCCCATGGTGAGGATTCTCTCAGAAGGGTTGGCTCAGTAGCTGAGACAATGGACTCCAATATGCCGGCAACTGTGAGGATGATGCAGAACCAGGCGACAGTTCTTTCCCTTGTCTGTAAAATTGTCATGAGTCACAGCTGATTCAGGGCGGCTACCACACCTTCCAGTGTTTGTGGAGGCTGTCCCTGCTTGTCACTGCCTCTTTGATTAATATGGTTAAAGTGTTTTGTGACATTTCTAAAAACTAACAATAGCAGCTATTGTTTAGTGAGAATTTTACATCAGCCAGGTGCTCTGCCACCTTGTCTAAAGTCACGTGCCCCTCAGAGTCCAGATGTCCTCAGGTCTGTCCCTGTGTGGACTGCCTGTCTCCTTGGTCTTTCTATTTAATCAGAATCAGAAAGACTATTCAAAGCTTTGAGCCAACACTGTAGTGGCTGTCCCAGCCCTCAGTGAGTGTCTTGATTGTCTTGTGCTACTGTAACCGAAATACCATAACTGGATGGCTTTCAGTCACAGAAATTTAGTTTGTCACAATGTTGAAGGTTGAAATCCTAACTCCGGCACTAGCTCCAGTGGAGGTTTTTTCTCTTTTCCAGTCCTTGTCTCTTGAGCAGCTGCTTCCTATTCGAAGACCTCCATGTAGCTTAGAATCTGCCAGAACCCACCTCTGCTCTGCTCTGCTCTAATCTCTTGTAGATCTCAAAAGAGTTTACTTAAAAGACATATCCCATTAATCTTTCCTCATCAGCATGACCATCCCTCCCAAATTGGCACAGGGTAGAGATGTACAACACCTAATTTGGGGATGCAATGCAATATATTGCCAGTGAATTTATTTTGTAATTGGGTCGCATGGCTTCAAATTTAGACTTACTAGTGTAACTTTTCTGCAGTATTTGGTGATGTCATTGTTACTTAAGGGCTGTCGGGTTTATGAGCCAGTGCTCCTGTGGACTAGTTTCTCATATCTAGATCGTGCTTGGACTTTTCTAATGTCTTTGACAAGACTTTTATTTGTCTCTTCTTTGAAAACAGAGTCCTCTGCTCTGGCAGGTCTACCCTCAAACCACAGCTCTAACCTGGGTCCAACTCTGAGCCCGAACCACAAATACTCACTCACTGTCTTTGAGTTCCTTTCAGCCCCCAGCCCCCGGGAGGACAGGGCTCCCCAGGTGGCGATCTTTACAGATGTGGACTGCCGCACCGCTCCATGAAGGATGGTCAGCTACAACCACAACCTTTCAGTCGTGGGTTTTAACCACTGCACTACTAGGGCTTGACTCTGAGACCAGGCTTCAAAACACCAAACCCACTGCCATCAAGCCCATTCCAACTCAAGAGTGACTAGTGACCCTGTGGGTCAGCATAGCACCACTTCCAAGGGTTTCCTAGTCTGTCTTTTTTATTTTATATATTTTTATTTTTTTGCTGTGATAAGGACTTTATTCTGTTTTTTCCTCAATAGTTTTATAGAGATATAAATTACCTATTATATACTTCCACAGTTCAATCATATTTTGAAAAGGTGTTCTGTGTACATCACAACAATCAGTTCTAGTGCAGCCTCCCTCTTCCTGCATTCATTTTCTCCCTAATTCCCCTCCACCTGCCCCCATCCCCAACAAACTATCACTTCAGTTATTATCTCTATATATCCAACCCTTTTGTGCTTCATAAACTGGGAGACATACCCCCTGAAAGATAGATAGATAGATGATAGCTAGCTAGCTAAATAGATAGAGGACAGTGCATAGAAAAAAAGCAAAGACTACCAGTATATTAAAATAAGCCCAAAAGAAATCTCTATTGAGAAGGAAGCAAGAAATATTTAAACCTAGAACAAATCCAGGATGGGTGGAGAGGGAGATCAAATGACCAGGTATCATCGTGTACCATAGTTCTGTGTACCACAATCAAGTTTCCAATGATCCCCATCTGACAGCAATGCCTTTCTGGTCCCGTGAAGGTGGCCAGGGAATCTGCCAGAGGCTTAATCTGAGTAGGCATTCTGCTGGTGGATTTGGGGCTCCCATTGTCCACAGCCTTCTACAAATGGGTGGTTCAGAGTTTAAGCTCTGACACCTTTCCATCCTTTATTTTTGGATTTTGTTACTTGTCATCTGTGGATCACATAGGCCGGTGTGCTTCTTCCTTGTGGACTTAGTTTATACCTCACTTAAATGGCTGCTTGTTTGAATACAAGCCTTTAAATCCCCAGTGCTCTTCTTTTTGATAGCCAAGCACCATCTACTTTCTTCGCCACGTTTTGGTAGAGCCCCCCCCCCCCCCCGCCATACTTCCATAAAGCTGAGTATCAAGCAGGGCCAAGTCATAAGAACTTAAACCTCTTGTATTGAGACTCCAATTAAGTGGAAGCCCAGAATCCACTCATTTTTCCAGAGCTTATGCAGGACTCTGGTTCACTTTAGATGTCCATTGATTGCATCTTTATTTTATCCATTGGCATAGCATTTAGCATAATGTTGAGGAAAGGCAGTTATGCAAGTGTAACCCAGCTGCGAACCAAAATCCATAAATTGTTGATTTGTGAAGATTGAATTCTGAAGTAATTGAGCTCTGTGTACATTAACCATGGGGGCTGATGTTAGGGGGAAATTCCCGGAAACATTATTTACAGGGGGAGATCCTTTCGTATCAGATTAATATATGTCATGTAAAAGCAAAGAGGACATTAAGATTGTAAATATATGGTGGTTCTGGGCCGTCTTTCCTTTGATGCCCCGCTAAGCCAGGGATGCTAACCAGGTCCAAAGACCACCAATTCCACAGTCTTGGAGTGATCATCATTTGTTTCTTCTCACACTGGTGAATTTCAGTCTGAAGTCCAAGGGCTACAGGTAATTTTGAGATAGAGCCTCATTCACTGTGTGCTTTCCCTGCCAAGTCCTCCTGGGGTGGCCTATAGTGGGCGCCATCATCCCAGAAAAGACAAGAGTCTAAGATTGTCTTGTTTTGGTTCAGGAAACAAATGTACAGTTCTGATGCCCGGAGAACATCAGTTTATACTCTTTAAGTAACCGTGCCCTCTTTTTATCTCATCCTTTTTTGTTGCTCTGCTTTTTTTTAACCTAGAACTTTTATCACCTCATAAATTTTTTTAAGTGCTAGCATCAAGCTCTAAACTGTACATAGTCATAATTTCACAGGCAAAATATGGAACGCTTCACGAATTTGCGTGTCATCCTTGCACAGGGGCCATGCTAATCTTCTCTGTATCATTCCAATTTTAGTATAGGTGCTGCCGAAGTGAGCACCCTAATAAATTTTTAAAATATCGTTTATATTTTGTTTCACCTCAACTAAAATATAAGCTGTACCATGGCAGGGATGTTTGTTTCTCTCTCTCTCTTTTAAATCTTTATTTATTTACTTTGTTATTTGTCTATTTGTTCACTCTCTCTAGCCTTTTATGTATTCATAGGGTCAAGAGCAGTACTAGACTCGGAGAAGACATGCAGTCAATCTTTGCTGACTCTTTGTCAAAGGAGCCCTGGTGGCCTAGTGGGCAACACCTAGGGCTGCTAACCACAAGGTCAGCAGTTTGAAACCACCAGCCACTCCAAGAGGGAAAGAGGGGACTTTGGACTCCTGAAAAGAGGGGTCTTTTGACTCCTGAAAAGAGGGACAGTCTCAGAAAATCACAAGCCTTGTCCCACCTGGTTCTAGAGGGCTGTTGTGAGTTATAGCTGACTCCATGGTGGTGAGGGGGGAGTTTCTGTCTGTGTGAATGAGAATGAACTTCTGTAGTCAAACTATAGGCCGAAGTTACCATATAAATGAGCCAATGAAAGTTCTGGTTAGTCAGGAAGGGAGGTGACAAAGTTGGAAGCCCTAGAGCTAGGTCACCAGCGATGAGGTGGTGAATTAAGAATGTGATGCTCTGAAACCCTGCAGAAGCCAGGAGTCCAATTTAAGTGGAATCTGCAGGCCTCACTGGAGAGCAGACGCCGTTAGGTGTAAAATCACAAGTGATATACTTTTGACCTGAGAAATGTTACCGAGGATGTTACCGAATGTCTCCTGCCCTGTTACAGGTCTTTTCAAACACACGCTCTCCATCTCCCGGGCTCTGCTTTCTGATCTGGTTGTGGAGAAGGAACGGCCCCTGGTGATCGGCCGGTTCAACACAGCCTCCGGTGTGGGGTTCATCTTGGGCCCCGCGGTTGGTGGTTACCTCACGGAACTTGATGGCGGGTTTTATGTAGCCTCTCTCATTTGTTTCTCAGTCTTCCTTCTGAATGCGGGTAAGTTGACATTTCATCCTATGAAGCTGGGTTTATGCCCTGATCCTGGTCAGTGAAATCCCTTTCTCTCATCCCTCACTATTTGTTTGTCTCAAGGTAGGCCCCCATGAAAACTGAAAGGTAGACCCAGCGTACTTTTAGCCTCCCATCACACTTCAGCATCCAACCCCTGTGCACCTCACAGCCTGCGCTACCTCCTTCCCTCCTGGCTTCACCTCTGCCAGGCTCATTCCCAGCACGCCAGGGTCGTGTGGCCCTCCCTCTCTCCTCCCGCTGGCACTTGCCGTGTATCTTTACTGACTCTTCTGAGCATACAAGTCTCACAGGGTTCCTTCTGAGAGAGGCTTTCTCTGATCGTTCTGCCTAACATAACTCTATTTTCCTCATTGTGCTTCTGAAATAGGATTAATTCATTTTCTTAATTTCTGTCAGGCCTCTTTTTTACACCTTCACTACCCAGCAAACACCCCCACACTTAGTAAGCAAGCTGGACAAGGGCAAAGGTGTAATCATTGGTTCCAGCCTACCCCAGACAGGGAGGCACGTCGACAGATTGCCATGAGGAATTGATGAATGAAAGCAGAGGTGGCGAGCTGTGAGCTCTGGTGCTTTAAAGCATGTTGTAGTCTCTCGTAGTCCTCTAGCCTAAGACTGGAAAGACAAGTCCTGGAATAAGCAACTTCGTAAATCAGAGGATAGCTCGTATGTTTTCCCGGCAGTGTTCCAGCCTTGGGCAAATCACGCCATTCTTCCATTTCCTGGTCTACAAAATGAGGGATGACAATTGCAACTCTGCGAATCCTTCTGTTCAGGGTTCCATGTGGAGAGGTGAATGCCAGGTTGACTTTGGGAAGCAGATTCCGTGAGTGTTATGAGTTGCATGGTGTTCCCCCAGACTGAAGTCCTAGCCACTCTACCTGAGAAGGGGCCTCTGTTTGGATATTGGATGTTCCTACGTCATGTTAATTTGCTCCTACTGGAGTAGGGTGGTTCCTTAACCTCATCCTTCTGAGTAAACTCAAAAACCGAGCTCACAGCAAGCATGTCAATTCTAACATTCAGTGACCCCACCGACCCTCCCATCACTGTCCCTGTAGGTTTCTGAGACTAGAACTGAACTCTCTGTGAGAATGGAAAGCCTCTTTCACTCCTTCAGACTGGCTGGTGCTTTCAACTGCTGACTGCGTGGTCGGCAGCTGGAAGAGTCTCCCCTTACCACCTTCTGAGTAGGGTCTGAGAGTAGAGAGAACAGACGAGGAGAGTCAGACCCATGATGACTGAGATATGTTCCTAAAGTAGCTAAGGAATGCCAAATGCTGAGACCGCCACCAGAAGCTAGGGGAGAGGGGATCCCAAAAAGAATCGACAGGACATAGACCCTGATGAGAACGTTTGACCCTGAGAACTATGAGAAAATGCATCTCTGCGCTTTAAAGTCCCCATTAGAAAACCAAGACAGGGAACTTAGTCTCATGTTCATGGAATACTTTATGATTTTCAGTCAAAAAGTTAACCTATAACCTCAGGTAGGAGATGAGGCCTGTACAGAGTGTCCACCACCCTGAATTAGTGTCAATCAAAATAAAATGACTTGGAGCACATGTCTGGTTTGTGTGACCAGGCACCTTCCTATGCACAGAGAGGGACAAAGAATGTGCTGTCATTCAAGAACAAGAGTCAGTGTATGAACACACAGAATGGTCACGGAATTTTGCACGTGGTTCTCCAGCGAGTGTGCTGTTTAAGATCTTGCTGTACCCGAAGCCTCTCTGTGGATTTGATGTGTTCAACTACAATGGCTGAACCTCATGGAGCTTCACTGTTCGCATTTAGGAAAACTGAAAGTGAGCCCTGGGCTGGTCATTGCTCCTGCCAAAGCCATCGCAGATGCACTCTCTGTCTCACACAGTGAATTCACTGTGTTCCTGTTAGTTGACAAACACAAGCCACTCCTGAAGCTCCAAGCAGCATGGCCACTCCAGGCATAAACCAAAATAAAACCGCAGAAACAAAGATAAGAGAAGCCGGCAAGAGGGACACGTCCTGTGGAGGAGATCTCTCTGTATCAGCAGGGATTTTCCGACGAGGTGTTCCCAGCAGTCTTCACTTGACTATTCGCTGTTCACTCGGTGGTGAAGGAGATGTAGAACTGTGCCATCCAGTCCTGAAGCCAGTAGCCCCATGTGGCTGTTGAGCACTTGAAATGTGCCTATGCAACTGTGGCGTAGTGAATGCTTTGATAGGTGTATTTTCACCCAGCCATCCGAAGTCCCACCAAATGGACTTTTCTCTGACGGGTCTGGATCAGAGAAGGTGTTAGGGGAAGAGGCAGAGCGGTTGTTGTGAGGGACTGCTAACAAGGTTGATGGTGGTTGTAAAACCCGGGTACTCCTCTTCAAGTGGGGATTGGTCGATTTCGCCATCTGGCTGGGGATGAAAGGAGCCCTCTCAGCAGCAAAAGGGGGTCTCTCACTACTCTCAAGAAAGAAGAGCCAAGTCTTCTGAGCCCCAAGATCCCTGCAGTGGAACCTTGAGGACATGGAATGGAAGCTACCTCTCCCCTCCTCTGGCTACACAAAGGAGGAGAACTCCTCCACACCCGCCCAGGACCCCTTTCCGCAAGACTTGCCTCCTGCCTCCACCCTCTGTGGTTCTGACATCAGCCATTACTCCACGACACTCCATTTCTCGGCTGGGTTCCAGAGTTCACTGCAGTGGCCACATAGAACTGAAACAATCCTCAGGATTATTAAGGAAGCTGCCAGGTTAGCAATGTCTGAAATGCCTCTTCTCATCATGCTGTCAAGCATGTCTCTCTCTGGTCCCTGACCTCATAGTTCCTTGGTCTCTGCCTTGTTCCATGGGGGGGAGGAGGGGGTTAAGAGACCTCTGATCTGCCTCAGAGTCTCAGTGCTGCTCCTCAGCTCTGCTGCATCATCTTATCATGGCTCGGTTGCTCTTTTATGACCTTGGTACAACAGCCCCTAGTCCATCTGCCACCTCCATCACTCCAGACAAGAATCTCGTACACACTCTGCTGGTGGCTCCTCTTTCTTGATGGTCAGGGGATTCTCTCTCTCCCTGGCTCTGACATGGCTTATAGATACACTGAGTAGAATGGCAAAGCTGATGAATCCCTTCTATTTGTAAGTGTTTCACACACTGTATTTTCTGGTTCCACCCAAGGATTTGATGGGAGTTAAGAAAGACACGGCTAGATGAGCCATCCCAAGCAATTTAACTGAACGACAGGCTTCCTTGGTCCAGATGCAGAAGCCTATGACACCGAAGCAGCAGCAGAACCAAGAGCCAGTACATGAGACCGAGTGGCCGGCTTCCTGGTCCCACAGAGCAAGCAAAGCCGAGGGCCTTTCAGCAGGAATCTTGTCTGCAGAGTGAAGTCCCTCAAGGCACTTCATTGGGGAAGCTAGATTTGCTAACCACGGAGCTAGAGCTGACGGAACACATTGGGATTGAGGCTTACGGCGGTGTGGCACGCTCTTTTGCACACTTATTGACAGCCCCCAGAAGAGCGCTGTAACACTGTCTAAGTAGGGCGGAGGCCAAGAGGCCACAGGGCTGAGAAACCGAGGATCAGAAAGAGGCCTTCCTATGTACATGACTAAGAAGTCTGTCCTAACCAAAGAAATGTGTCTGGAGCATTTCAATCCTGCATTTTAACCTTTCAGATCCCCTAACAGGGTCCCTCATTGTGAATGTGGTCTGTGCGCCCTGTGTGCCCATTGCAACGAGTTCCCGGGCCCAGCTGAGAAGCGGAGGGTGCTGGGGGAGGCACAGTTAGGGTCAGAATGAGTAAGATGGTGGAGGGTGTGGCCTCGGCCTCAGGAATCAGCGCACTGAAGTGGGAGGGGCTCAGAATTTTTACTGCAGGGGACTGTGAATGTAATTTTATTCATTTCAATTCAGTTCAAAAGGTAACCAGAAATTCAATTTCAAGTCATTCAGTCTTATCTTCTGTTCTCAAGGCCAAATCCTCAAACTCTGGATCTCAACATACTTGGATTCATATCCCCGCTCTGTGGCCTTGGGGAAAATGTATGCCTCTGTGCTCATCTCAAAGATGAAGGCGAGAAAACTCGACTCAGAGAAATGATCAGAGATCTGTGAGAGAGGACATGTTAAGGAATAAATGCCGATTGCTAGCATTGTTATTATCCTGTTTACTGTTATTTTCATAATAATTCATCCGTGACAATTCCTTCACAATTTGTGAAACTTCCACAATCCCTTTGAAATACATAGATGAAAAGTGCAGACCTGCTTTCTCACGTGTTGAGTTTTCTATCATAAATTGGTCTCAGGCCAACGTGTTTATTCAGTGTTTGGAGAATCCACAGGTACACACCCCAAAGAATGGACAAAGAACAGCGTGCAGCCTAGCTGGAGAGCCCTGACCGGAGGTAGATTGCACCGGAAGTCCAAGAAGAGCAGTCTGGATCAGTTGAAGTGATGCCCTAGAAGTTTGAACTTGAGATAGTCTGAGGCCCTAGGGTAGAAAACTGTGGTTCCATTTGGATGACCAGGGTAGAGAGACAGAGAGTCAGGACTGTAGTGGTCACAGGAGACTCGAGAGAGGATGGTCTGGATGGAGCTTCTTGCTGCTGCTTGAGGGTCATGTGTGAGTATCTCCAAGGTTGTGTAAGCTGTGACTTACTAAAGCCCACGGAGCCACGCCCATCCTTTTCTGGTAGTCATGGCTGTTTAGCTGTCCCTACCTACCTCCAAGCCCAGGCTGGCTGTCCGTGCTTGTACCATAATTACCTGGTCACTTGCCCGAATCCACCTTCTGGGCAGGGATCTGATAAGGCTTGTCTGTTACTCAATTTCTGGTGTTTAATGTAGAACTTATTACCTAGAGCACTTAGCTCTCCATGCATGATGGGTGGTCAGGTGATGGGTGGGCAGAAAATTAGAAAGTAAGTGAAGAAAAGGAGTTAAATGTAAATCATAAAGTGTAGTTGTAAAGTAAATTGGGTATAGCAGATTGTCCTAGACTGCTAAGTTGGGAATGAAAATAGTAGCTATTTTGTAGATACAATTTAAAAGAAGAACATGTTTTTAAGGTGACTAGCAAGTCCTTTAGAGCCCTTGCAGTGTAGTGGTCACAGCCTGGGCTGCTAAAGGTAAAGTCAGCCATTTGAAGCCACCCCTTGGCTGCCCTTGGGAGAAAGATGAGGTTTCTACTCCTGTGAGGAGTTACAATCTTGGAAACTCACAGACCACAGAGTCAGGTCTACCCTCTCTTGTCTGTGTCAGTCTGGGTGGACTAGAGAAACAAATTTATAGACACTCATATTCCTATAAGGAAGAGGTTTATATATAAGAGCAATTACATATTGAGAAAACATCCCAGCCCAATCCAGATCAAGTCTGTAAGTCCAACATATGTCCAGTACCAATCTATAAATTCCTCTTCACACTCATGAAATGCCAAATGCAGAGAGATCACAGGCCAGTGGGTGGAAAGTCTTTTGGATCCAGTGGGGGTAGAAGCATCGGCGCTGGCAGGGGTCACCACGTGGCTCCTTCAGCTCCAGGGCTCTCATGTAGCTCCATGTGTCTTCTCAACAGGAATGTCTTGCAGGGAGAGGGCGTGTGTCTGCCTCCAGTGAGCTAGTTATCTCCTTAGTGGCTCCAAATGAGGTCATCAAGCTGCAACCTGATTAAGAGACCAAACTCCACCCCTTCACTCTTAAGCCTCAAACTGACAACAGATTATGTAACTACGACACTGTCTTCTAGGGTAGCCATGAGTTGAGTCAGCAAAACCTGTGTGTGAATCCCCCATGGCATGAAAACGTGAGGAACTCTAGAAATTGTGAAACCCTGGATGGTGAAGCCCTGTCTAAAGTGCAGGTTGATAACTGTAACACAATGATGGCTTATCCAGCCGTGGCACCACGTGATTGCCTTGGCTTCCACTCAGTGTAACCGATCTTGTATGATTTTACAGGTCTTGTTTGGCTGTTTCCGTGGGGTGAAGAGAGATGCAACACTACAAAGACTGGCCTTCAATTGGGTGAGAGCCACCCACTTTCCAGAGAAACGGACGATCGCGTGCAGGATGCAGCGACTGCCCACGAGGCCACCGCAGCCAGGAAGAGCCTTTGGCATCCCTGGACGGAAGTCACGTTGGCCTTGCGAAACATTAAGACCCTCATCTTGTCTGATATGTGGGACATATTTTCCGTGCGCCTGCTCATGGCTGTGGCCATCATGCTGTACTATAGTAATTTCATCTTGGCCCTCGAAGAGCGCTTTGGGGTGAAGCCCAAGACGACGGGCTACCTCATAAGCTACAGCAGCGCCCTGGGGGCCCTGGCCGGCTTTGCCGTGGGGCCCATCATGAGGCTGTATAAGCACGACTCCCACAGGATCCTGCTCCATTCCAGCCTTCTCACCCTGGCGCTGCTGCTGCTCTACTCCACCACGCGGACCATGGGCGTCGTCGTTTTCTGCTCCACCCTCCTGTCCTTCTCCACAGCTCTCGGCAGGACCTGCATCACGGAGCTCCAGCTGACGGTGGGTGGGACCCAGGCCTGCGGCACCCTCATCGGGGTGGGCCAGTCTGTGACAGCGGTGGGCCGCATCGTCGCCCCTCTCCTTTCAGGAGTCGTTCAGGAAGTGAGCCCCTGTGGCCCGCCTGGCCTGGGGGCAGCTTTAGTCTTGGTGGCAATCTTAATAATGTCCCTGAGGAAACCGCCCGGTAGTGGTGACAGGAGAGAGAGATCCAAATGTGAGTAGGGCATGCTTGGACAACCTGCTAAACCAACTATGGGGTGCGTCAGCCCGACAGGGGCAGGCCATAATGAGAAAGGGGGTGTCATGGTGTGCTTGGCTGTGAGGTGCCCCGGTCAGCCTTCAGCAGTGCACAGGTATGCCTGTAGGATGCCCAGACATTAAGGCCAGGTACGTTGGAAGGTTAAGGTCCAAGAAGAGCTTTTCCAAAAGGGAAGGTACCACACTGCACCTGAAAGTTGCATCTTCCCTTCCGGGCCCTTGAAGCTCATTGCCCAAGTGGGAAAAGGCTGTCAGCTGCAGGAGCAGGGACTGGTGGTGTAGCCATGGCAAATGGTGGAGAGGTGGAAGGTGGAAAGAAGCGACAAGGATTCTGCTACTAAGTAAGAGTAAAATGTTACACAGCAATTCAAGATCTGCTTGCCAGGGCCATAAATTTCATGTTGACTTCCATACACTAAAAGTGAGTCTTTCTGAAATGAAACCTGGAAGAGGAGAGAAGCACCTTTATTAAACACAAGCGGTGGCTTTGTTAAGTCTTATGATTTTGAGTGGTAGCTGTGGCTGGTTGTCCACTGTGGGGATGCGGGTAAAATTCAGGAGCCTGACCTCAGCCTCAGATCCCAGTTCAATGAACCTGGGACATCCACTTACAAAGCGCCATTGGTGGGCAGTGGGTTATGGAGATAGAAAAAGAACCGTGCTGGGACAAGATAGTTATAAGTGAAGAGTGGTTATTTTGATTATTGGTTGACTCCGTTTGGACCACAAATGTATGTTTCTAATCACCATCTATGAACAAGTGCCCCAACTCTTAACAGTTACGCTTTGTATTTGCAGGAACACAGGTTCTTTGAGCCATGTGTCCACAACCTCTGAGGCTGCCACGCTGCAGCGAGCTCATATTGCCTGAGGGTGTGACACAGTCCATAAGGACTTCAGGCACGACCCTCCCTGCATTCCAATCCAGCTACATACTTCAGGTGGGCCTAGAGCCCAGTGGTAAAGCCGCAGTGCAAGGAATCCTTTTAAAAAGGACATTTTATTCCACTTTTGCTTCCTTCAATGGACCAAGAGCTTGATGGTGTGGCTGGGTGTCATCAAGTCATCTTTTGACTCAGAGCGATCCTGTTGCGGTCCCAAGGTCGTGACCTTCACAGAAGTGGTCACCAGCTCTTTCTCCCACGGAGCACCTGCTGGGTTCAAACCGCTGACATTTTGGTTAACAAGCAAGTGGTCACCCCGGGACCCCCAGAGCTCTGGATAGTTTTTTAGTGGTGTGTTTTTTAGTCTCTGTATTTTCCCTTATTCTTTTTGCTGTTGATCTCATACAGTCAGAAAAGATTCATTTTAAGATTTTTTTTTTAATTCACCAATGTTTGCTTTTGGTAAAATACCTATTCCGGAGAATTCCCTGTGTACATGGAAAAGAATGTGTATTGTGTTGTTCTTTATGTGTTGATGAGGCCTCTTTGGCGAAGAGTATTTATTGAAATCTTCTGTATCTTCCTGGATTTTCTTTCCAGTTCTATTATTTAAAGGGATGTATTGAAATCTCTTCTGGCTGTGTCTTTCGATTTCTGTTAGAATTTGCTCTATGAATTTTGAGCTCTGACATTGGATATGTAAATCTTTATAGCTGCTATGACTTCTTGATGAATTATCTATTTTATGACAAGATAATGTCCTTCTTTATCTCTCCATAGATTTTGACTTAGTCTACTTTGTCAGATATTAATGTTGACTTGTATTTGTTTTTTTTCTCATCCTTCTGTTTTAACTATATTTATATCTTTGTCCCCAAGGTATGGCTTTCTTGTAGGCAACCTATTGTATTGATAGGTCATGTTTTTAATCCCATTCTGCTACTCTGTCTCCCGAGTGATGGATTTAAGCCATTGATGATCAGTGTGACTATCCCCCAGAAGACTTAGCTGCAGCTATTTTGCTAGATTTTGTTTGTTTTCTTTTGAGTGGGCAGTGGGTTCTTTGTTTTTATTTGGTTTCTGTGTTGCATCCTTTGGTTACACGGGCTTTCTTTTCTTTTCATCCGCGCTTTCTGCAGACAACATGCACAATATGCATTGACTTGCCAACCACTCTCTCTGAGGGTATGCCTTAAAATTTTTTTTTTAATAATGACATGTTTTAAAATAAAAAATGGCACAGTGGTGCTTACAAACATACCTCCCAGGGTAAGGAGGTAATTTTCCAACAAATTTAGAATGCTGGGGCTATTTGTGTGAAAACACAGTATTGTTGGGTTTGTGTTTTTCTGAGTCTCTTCATTTTGGTGAGCAGATTTATTAATCTTTTCTGTGGTTACTACGAGGCTTACATTTGACCACCTGTATTTAAAGCAGTCTCTTAAGCCTTGAAATTTCCTTAATTTTCTGACCAGATGGAAATTCTTTAACTACACCAGTTAGCCTTCTTCTCCAGTTCCTTTTGTTTTGATGATGTCGTTTGCAACATTGTATTCTAGACTCCCTGGACTCCCTTTTAAGCTTTACTGTACCGCTGTGAGGCCTTCACCTGAATCCCTATCAGGATGATATGTTCCCAAGTATTTTCACTTCTGCATCATTTCCGATGTAGTTGATTTTCTATCTGAAGGACTCCCTTAATATTTCTTTCAGGCTTGGCCTGGTGGTCACAAAGTCCCTTAATTTCTGCTTATCGGAGAATGTTCTGATTTCTCCCTCATTTTTGAATGTCTGTTGTTCTGCATCTGCTATGCTTGGCTGGCAGTTCTCCCCCACCCCACCCCACCCCCACCCGCAAAGGGCTTTGTACATTTAATCCCCTTATTGTCTTGCTTGCATGATGATAACTCATCATTTAATCTTATTGGAGCCTCTTTGTAAGCGGCATTTTGCTTTCTTTGGATCGGGAATGTGTGATGATGTTGTCTTGGTGAATTTCTCTTGGTTGTCTACTCTATGGCGTTTACTGGGCTTCTTGAATGAAAAACTCTCTTTTCTGAGATATTTGAAAAATTTCTGTGACATTGTTATTTCAAATATCTTGAATAGTGTCCTTCCTTATCTGCAGAGGATGTGTTGCAAAATTCCGAGCAGATGCCTGAAACTTCAGATAACACTGGACTCTATGTGTCTTAAGATTTTCCGATATATGGCATATGAGAGGCACCCACAGTGTCCCAAATGGGCAGCATTAGCCCACTGCACATGAGTAAGGTGCCTCACAGGTGCTCACCCAGCTGTGTTTCCAGGTTGGGCTCCATCTGAGAATGGGGACACCAGCTCCAGGAGGGGACAGGACAGCATGCATCATGCGGTTCAGAATGGCCCATAATTTCAGCACATTTTGGATTATGGCCAAAAGCAACACTAGAGATAGAGGCAGAACTTCTGTATTTCTGTACTTGTTTCACTAGTGTGGATTTCTTGTTAGGGGCTTATGGTTCCTTTTGATGAGGTCCCATGTAACCCTTTGTTCCGTTTATTTCATTCTTTCTCTTCAAACTGGGTGTAAGAAAGCGGCCCCTAGATTCTGAAGGGACATCCTTCCTAAGCCTGCCTTTACGTCGAATTTGTGTATGTGAGGTACAATTTGTATCTGTCAGTTAAATATCTGTCTTACTTTGCAATGTATAGTGTTCGTTTCTGGACATAAAAGCATTAAAGAAGCACGTTCAGATTACACTGAAACGTTTTATCACAGTCATACTAGAATTGATGTTTGATGCACATTTTTCCCATCTGTTATTATGAACCACTGTATGTTGTCATTACTGGAGTCCGTGAAGACTACATGGGCACCTGGGCCTGGCCAGGCCCAAACTCAGTCTCATACTCTTTTCAGTTGGTGGCAGCTAGAGTCTTGCCCCTTTATGTCTAGACTCTCCTTCCCCACCATCCCTGGAACAGATAGCCCAGCTCAGGCTGCATGGCCTGGGCCAGGAGAGGCTACCAGGACTGGACTGAGATGGAGAGAAGCCTAAGTCTGGATTGAGGTCCAGGGTCATGATACTGTACCCAACCGTGGACAGTGTCAGAAAAACAGCTGGCCAGGTCAGGTCTGCATTCAGCAACCTCTTCCCTACCCTGAGGCCTCAGAATGAGCCTTCACTGGCTCCAGGACCAAGGCAGAGGCTCAGGGCTAATGCTTGCCGTGTGTGACACCATCACCTTACAGGCTCAGTTGACACAGCAGCACAGGGTCTGGATGTAGGTATTAGAAATACCTGTTTGCTGCTGTCAGATGAGTCTGGAGTGAGGTGGGACTCCTTTCTCCCCGTTCCCAGGCACTTGCCTTTGGGTTTGCCCCAAGGAAACACTGACAGGGAGGGTTCTTAAGTAGGAGTTGCAAATAAGTCAGACGTTTACCTGTAGAGTTGTTTGTTTGCTTTTTTTCTTTTAGGTTACTGATTCTTCCACTGTTTCAGTTCTACGCTTCTATAGACTTGTATTTTATTATTGAGCTTCAGGATTTCTGATTGGTAATATTTTAAAGATTCCCTCTGTGTTAAATGTGCCATTTTGTTCCTACACTGTTTTCCCAAGTTCTAGGTTTGGGGGAGTTTTTTCTTTATCTCTCTGTGTATACACTCAGTACTGGTTGTTTGAAGTCTGTGCCGGAGAGTCCCATCATTCCTTAACACACATCAGTTGCTTTTGTCCCTTTTATTTGTGACATTTAGGCCATCTTATTGTTTGTTTTTGTTTTGATGTATTAGAAGCGTATTTCCATTTCTCTTGGATTTTTTGCCTGCCCTTTTATTACTTTAATTATCATTATAATGTATTACTAAGGTGTGCTAATTGTCATTTCTCACCCATATAGTCAATTACACATGTCGTATCTGTGACATTAAGTGCTTACCATCTCCCTCTGGAAAACTGCTAGAAAGTGAAAGAACAGGGCTCTTCCCCATGGCAGGACATAGAGTATCAGGTAGTTGGAGCCTCTCTTTAGTACTTGAAAGATGGTGCACTCTGTACCACTTACAGGATGATACCCATCAAGTTGGGAGGAAAAGGCGAGGCACCCTCTTGCTTGCTGGATGGGTTTGGGTAAGCCCTACATGCAGCCTTAAGTAGGTGGTATAGTGGGTAGGGAAGCGGTAGGTGGCTTCTCCCTATTGGCAGTAATGCGGGAGCACTCTACACACATGAAGTGTGGAGAAGTTCTTCCCTGGGAGTCGGACAGGGGGATAGTTTTGAAGAGTCTGTTCTTGGTCAACAGGCCCTGAGTGCTTCTGCACAGACAAGGGATGAGAAGGGGTTTCCATGCTCAGACAGCTATCCCGGACAGAAGAGCAAGGGCTGGCCCTGGACTAGGGGCAAGCTTGGGACTCCATATTTGGGTGTCCTCAAGGGATTGTGGGGAGACTCTAATCAGCGGGACAGTACCAGAGGGGCCTGAGGGGTTAGCGTGCTGTCTCTGTGTGCAGGACAGTCTAAAATTTGCAATGGGGGAAACTTACCCCTCTGATTGGTGGTAGGCTTGGGGATGTGGAGGATTTCTGTGCTGATGATCTGGGCTCTGTGGGGGGAGGAAACCACATACATTGCCAACCCAGCTTCTCTGCACTGAGGAGGCCTGTTGGATTCATACCATCTCCCCTTTCCCTTCCCCCTGTCCCTCCACCTTCTCCCTGGAGTGCACTCCCTGGTTGATCAGTCTCTTGGCCTGAAGTCCCTTCAGTCCATCCTGCAATCCTTTACTGCCACACTCCTTCCCCGTGCTTCCCTGGTTTCTGCAATGTTGTTCGTGTGTGTTGTTCTCGCTCAGACTTGGTACACTGGCTTCATTACTGAACTGTTAATCTAGTACTTCTGTCTCGGGTTATTTTGTTTCCTGATAGTCTGTTCCTGGTCTCCCCAATCAGGGAGTAGCCACCCCCAATTGGCCATGCTGCTCTGAGCTAGCCAAGTGGCTAGCTTGTGTGAGATCGCAAAGTCTCTGCTCACCCACTGCCCTTTCTCGGTCTCTCCTTCCACACAGTATTGAGTCTGTTTCCTCACTCCTTCATTTGATGGTCGGAGGTCCAAGGCAGCTGTTGATGTGTGATCTCGGTTGGTTGTACGAGAGTCCGTGTAGGAAAGGGATGCTACATTGCCTCTCACTCTACGGCCTTCTTGGCCTGTCCAAAGTGAATGTTTCCGGTCAATATCAGTTAGTTGACTCGTCTGCTTCATGGCATATCTATTGAGCTTGCCTCTGATGTATTAAAAATACGTTTTGTTCAAACATTTACATTTTAAACATGAGAACAGAGGAAGTGTGTTCCTCTCCCTGGAAATTTGAGGAGCCTCTTCCTAGGCCTCATGACTTCACGGTCTACCGGACTCCACGGTCTACAGGACTCAACAGTCAGGCTCTCAGCCCTGCCCAAGGGACCAAGTGAAAGTTCCCGATTGAGGGGGCCAACGAACTCTCGGGGAGACATTGACATGGCCCTTTCTGGCTCGATTTGACCTGCTGGGATTACTATTGAAACTCACTTCAGAGCGCAGTCGCTCTTCCTCACACTCTACCAAAACCCACACAAGTTTGATTTAGCTCACTGGAATAGTGTATGTGTTTTATGTACTATCGTAGAACTGATACCTAATTATAAATTTGGTAGTTACGGTTTCTAAACCAGAAAACAATATTTCCATAATTTTAGATGTTTAAGTGGAGCAGACTCAACTATTTATGATAAAGAAGTAATTTGGAAACATGATTTAGTTTGAAGGTTGTCCTTCCTGGATCACGCCAACAGAAATACTATTGTGTTAAAGGGTGTTATATGAAAATTACCTTTCCTGAAGAAGCTTATCAAATTACTATGGAGGTTAGCCTAAAAAAAAAAAAATCAACAGTTGGTGGCAGGAAGTAGAACTTCAGGAATTTCTTCAATCATTTTCTTAGCAAAAGTCTTTTTTCAGAAAGAGGGCCTTATTAAATAACTGTGCCTCCCTCTTCTAATCATCTTTCTTTCCTTTTCGCTCTCAAAATTAAGCAAGTATTTTTTAATACACGAGCAATGCAATTTTTAAGCTGTTAAATTATAGCTATGCTTGTTTGTTTGTTTTTCCTGCCAAATTATATCACTTTAATTTTGAGGTTAATACACAACCTGTAAAATAAGTGAGGCTGGTAACCAAAGATTTATCTGAGACAAAACATTTTTTTGTTATTCTCCGCTAATGCTTTTATGTTATTCTCCGCTAATCACTTTGTTGTGGTTTCCCCCTTCTCTAAGACAAGGAGTTTCTTAGAGTTGCTTTGGCATCTTCTAATCCCTTCCTCTACTCCAAGGTTGGCTCAGACCAACAGCACCAGCACCACTTGAAAGTCTGTTAGAAATCCAGACAGTCAAGCCCCTGGTCAGACTTGCTAATGACGACTGTTAACAAGCTGTTATGCGATTTGTATGCACTGTGAAGTTTGCAAAACCACTAGTCTCATGAAGGACCATTTGTATTATTGATAGAATATAATCTCGGGGAGATTGTATAGCTCAATGAATGGGTGTCCTTGTTGTTGTTTATTTTGGTTTTTAATTGTCTTGAAGAACTTGTATAATCCATTCCATAGCTATTAGGTTGAGCCAAATGAAATCGCTGTTCCTGTAAGTCAAAAACAGGGCAACTGCCCGCGATTTCGTATGACTCAACTGAACATTATATAAAGGCAGTTGACTTCTCCGAAAAGTGGACGAAGAAAATTGCACTCTTTCCTCTGTTATACTCATCACCACTGCTAAATGCTGTGAGACTGGCCTCAAGACGTGGGGCGTTTCAGATTCCTGGGGCTGGCTTGAACCACCAGACATCCGTTTTCTCTGTCTGGTGAGCTAGAAGTCTGCATTCAGCACGGCAGGGAAAAAGTTTTTGTATTGACTTGGGTCGAAGATTCTTGTATTTTCTGCCTCCATGACTCGGTTTCCGGGAGGTCTTCATGTGCTGTCTAGCCTCCTCTCCCCCTGTGCTTATTTCTCTGTGCCTGATCCGGTCGTGTAATCTCAGAAGTGATTGACTGAAGAGTAACCCTAAAGGGACACTAACTTAACTAAGTGCTGTTTCTCCCAAATGGGGTTATATTCCCAGGTGTAGGGATCTCAGATTTATGACCTGTCTGTTGGGCTGGCCAGGGAGATGTCTATCTCTGTCCTCATATCCAGTGGGATGAGTAAAACTCAGCTGGGAAGGCGAGGGGTGGGATGTGACTGGACATGGAAGTCATATGAGCAAGGTACCAATTTCCAATACCGGTGGCCTCCTGCAGTACTAAAACCTGGCAAGCATATTAGGCTTAGAGCAAACAGAAGTTGATTATTTTTTCTTCTTTCTTTTTTTTTTTTTTCATTTACCCAATGCCTGCCTTTGACCTCTGGATCAGAGTCTAAAGCACCTGGTGTTTGGAATATATCCCCAGAGTCTAGAATCACTGGGGCAAATCGTAAAGGGACTCCCCTGAATGAGGTTTTAGTCACACAGATGCCGGTGATCCCGGAAGAATTCAGGCTGCCGGATTCTCGGCAGACATGTCTGGCTGCAGGAAGGAGGGCTGCTGAGTCAATAAGAGGAGAGAGCAGGTGTCTGCGTTTCCTGGCAGTGACTTGTGAGCAGTGAGAGTGAAACGACTGGAGGGGTGACCACGGAGGGTAAAATCCCACAGTCCTGGTGACTTTATGAGCAGCCCTCAGGAAGCACGTGGGAAGGTGCGGTGAGTGGCATTGCTCTGGCCGCAGCTCTGTGCCCAGAGGGAAGGGCTGGAGATGCGGGTTGAGCACGGTGTTTCCTGCCGCAAACCTTTGTGGGCATTTATGGAGCTCCTTGGGAAGGGCATATCTAACAGTTGCTTGGCATCTTTTCCTAAGAAAACTTGACCAGATATTGATTGGAGTGAGACTGTACTCTTAGAAAAAAAAATTTTTTCAGGCTCTGGGACACTGAAGGAATTTTTTAAAATTTGGAATGCATAATAAAAGCTACCACTGTGATCCTCCATTTCTTGTCCCCCATCTGAGCTACTTGGATAGTAGTCTTTAATGTGCTTGCAGGAAAGTGTACACATTTAGCCAGGATGATGCAGTGTTTCTTGGAATCGTGTGTTAGGTTAAAAAAAAAGTATTCATTTCTCTCTTTTCTCTTCTGAAAACTTGCCAATAAAATCTTTTAAATTGTAATAAGGTATTTAAATTTACCCTAATAAATTGCATTTTTAAGTCATTGTATCTCATGTATAGTTCAGCGTGTCATCCTGAAAGTGCTTAGAAATGTTCACCTTTAGTATGTTAAATTGCCTCATTAGGTAAACCACAAAGTACTTGGCCTTCCAACTACTATACTGAAAACTCAATCAACTCAGAAACCAAACTCACTGCCATAGCGTCGATTCCAAGACCTAGTGACTTTATATATTTTATAATCTATAATGTAGCAACTTTGTATGTAATCTAAAATTCATCCTACTCTGTCACACAAATGGTTCAATAAATAGCAAATAACCTCATCACAGTAAAATTTATTTATGATCAACCTCATGTACTAATATGAATGTCTTTTAAAACATTATACTTTAGCATATATGCTGCATAAGCACATGATTTTACGTTGGATCTGATGTTTTCCCCAAACCCATGCTATCAGAGTTGATTTGAACTCATCAATTCAGGGTAGGACAGTGGTTCTCAATCTTTCTAATGCCACGACCCTTTAATACAGTTGCTCGTGTTGTGGTGACCCCCAACCATAAAATTATTTCCGTTGCTACTTCAAAAATGTAAGTTTGCTTCTGTGATGAACCATAATGTAAGTATCTGATATGCAGGATGTATTTTCATTGTTACAAATTTAACATAATTAAAGCATAGTGATTAATCACAAAAACAATATGTAACTATAAATTGGAAAATATTTATTTCTCATTAAAAATAAATGAAATGTTTTCCTTGAAGCATGGTATAGCATGGGTAACAAGCAGTCTTCATGCCGGGTGCTTGTAGGTGGGCATATCTGCATGTGGGCAGACCCACCTGGGGACGGATAGAGTGGTGTTATGGTTCAGTTCCTAAGACCATTGGTATTATGTGTTTTCTGCTAGTCTTAGGCGGCTACCCCTGTGAAAGGGTCGTTGGACCCCCAAAGGTGTCGCAACCCACAGGTTGAAAACTGCTGGGGTAGGATTTCCAAGGTTGTAAATCTTTATGAGAACAGCCAGCCACATCTTTCTTCCTGGAAGGACCCATGGTTTGAACTTCTGACCTTGCCGTTAGCAGCCCCGTGAACCCGTAGAGCCACTAAGGCTCCATTCACCAGATGTAAACATGTATAAATGAAAACAAAGTTCTATTTTTTTCTGATTTAGTGCATTGTAAAACACAATCTTGACAAAAAAAAACTCACTGCCCTCAAGTCAATTCCAATGCAGAGTGTCCTTATAAGGATACCGTAGAACCACCTCTGTTGATTTCTGAGACTCTAGCTCTTTACCCGGGTAGAAAGTCCCGCTCAGGCAGAGTTGCTGGTGGTTTTGAACTGCTGACCTTTCAGTTAGCAACCCAGTTTGTGACCATAGTACCACCAAGGCTCCTATTTTGAAAATAGATCCTTTAAAATAATTTATGCTCTTTCTTCGACACAAAGAAATTATAATAGGTTAAAGGGGGGAAAAACCTATCTTTGAGTCTATGTTGACTCATTAGCAAACCTCCAAAGATATTAATCACATATAGCTTAAAAGTGAACTATCAGGATCCTGTTAAAACAAAAACACTGCTTTGTTTTTAATTGGTCTTGATTTAACATACACATTATTGATAAGTAATGTCTTTTTCCAAAGCATTAGCTACCATGGAGGGGAAAAAAAAGTAGTAAACACACCTATTGGTACTACCCATTGACAACACGGATGCAACTCAACTTTTTCTTCAGCCTCAGCGAAAAATCCATTTTGAATAGTTGGGATTCGATTTTTTTATCAAAGCAGAGATTTATTTTTTGGTAACAGTTTACCTAAGGAAAACCAAGTTTGCCTAATAAAACTGAAATACAGAAATGACTCCTGTCAGCAGCACGTACTGCTACTGGGGCTTGGCACCGGTGTGCCTGGGCACTGAGTAGCTGCATGTCCGAATACTGTTCATCTGCTCGGTGTGGGCACAACATACATTCTCATTGCTGGCAGAGCCGGTTTGGCCTCATGGATTTAGTGTTTTATTCTGGTTACCTTCAAAGCAAAGTCAATAGCACTGCGCCATCATTTCCATTGGAGCATACCAAGTTTTACCCATGGTTAAAAAATAAACTTTGCAGTTTCAGGTAAGTAAACTAGATGCCCCAGAGTAAAAGGCAATCATGGTAGTAAATATTGTAAACATATATGAAGTGGAAGCCCAAAACCACATTCTAATGGAAACCTAAAATTGGGGAAGTTGAGCCATCAAAAAAATTTATTTTCATTCTCTGCCATTGGGTCAATTCCGACTCTTAGTGACTCTATAGGACAGAGTACAGCAGCCCCTGTGGGTGTCTGCGGCTTGAATCTTTATGGAAAGATAAATTTTTTTCTCCCAAGGGACAGCCCCTGAGTTCACACTGCCCACTTTGTAGCCAGCAGACCAGTGCATAATCCACACCACCAGGGCTCCGTGGTTGAGCCCAAAATCTGCATTATCCTTAAAAGCCACGAGGTAAGGATTGGCATTAACGTTTTTGGACGGCCGTGGGGGGAAGTATTGAATATTTTAGACCACACATTATCTTTAACGCCTTGACAAGGGTCCGTTTATAGAGAGAGAGCTAAAAGACAAATTACAATCTTTATTCCTCTAATAACACGTTAAGCCTATTTTATATACATCATGAATTTTAAAGCTATTGCAATTGATTTTTTATTGTGAAAATAGATGCAACAAAACATGAGTTCAACAGTTTCTGCATGTGCAAGGCATCGATACAGGTTACATTCTTTGTGGTGTGCATCCGTTATCCTTTTCCAAAATGTTCCATCATTATAGAATTAAAATCTTAACACTCAAAACTCTTAGCATGCGCAAATTCCACTTATGATCCCATTTAGTACCAACAAGAGTGGTTTATGTATATAAAAATATCAAAGTTGGAAGTTCTGGAAAAGATCAGATTTCCTGCCATTTTTATTTACCCCAGTGACAATAAAATGTTGGCATGTAATTTAATATTGAAACTTTGGTAAGGCATTTCACAGAAACCAAAATTGATTTCCTCTTTCAGTGTACAGATACAGAATTTGCATTTGGCAAGAAGTTCCTATAGCCGATGCCAATATCCTCGCCTCAGCAAGATTTAACTTAGGGGCAGCGGGACCTCATGCAAGACAATGTTTAAAAAGGAGAAATACTGGAAGATTAATCACTTTATTTCAGAATTGAAAATCAGAAAACTTACTGCTTGTGAATCTGGCCATCCTGTTCACTGGTCCTGCCTAGGGGCAGCTAGCACATGCCCACAGCCCTAGACGATGAGAACAAGTGCCCAGGAAACCTCAGTGCCACATGGAAACATCCTGATAGCCATGCTAACCCTTCAAAGTAATAAGCCGGGTAGATGGAAACTATGATAACCCATTTACAGTAGATAGGTCAGTCCTGCACATCAGAAAACTGAATTGATTATACTTCCAACCAACCAACTAGCTGCTGTCCAGTCACCTCCAACCTGTGTTCCCCAGGGTTTTCGATGATGGACTTGGCGGAGACAGATCACAAGCTCTGTCCTCAGAAACATCCTCTTTGTGAACTCCAAAAACCTCCAAAATTTTCAGGGAACAGTCAAGCATGTTAACTCTTCACACTGCACCTTAGGGAGGGACCAGACTAGTTGTGTTTGGACTTAGAGATAGTAAAATGGAATTTTGTTTGTCAAATTGTATAAAGTAAGAAACTAAAAAAAGAACTTTTTAAAAAAATCTTTCACCCCTAGATTTAAAAAAGTCAAATATTAATCATCTAGAAGTTTCCTCTCCACTGCTCTGGTATGGTTGATCCATGTCTGCTCTGTGAGCTAGTTGATTTACTGGACAACATCTGAAGGACTTAGGAAGGAGAGGATCATGTCTCACAGCCCACGCTTGTCTTTGTCATATAGCAGTCAGACAACTGGACACCCCCTTCCCCGAAGGGCAGATTGAAGGCTCTGGTCAAAAAGTGGGATATAAAGTAGAAGTGCTGAAGGTGAGAGAGATGATGTGATCCGAAGGTCACCAGTCTAAGCTATGGTACTTTCTCATTCAGCTGATGGGAGAGAACAAACGAAGCCTCAGCAGATAATACCAACAACTATTTCAATTGGACAAACAAACCAATCTCCTTACTCTTTAGAGAATAAAGTCGAGTGTGGGCTGTAAACAAACCCCAAACTTACAGCTCTCAAATAACACGAAAGTGCTAGTTTTAACATAAACATAACTTGGGCAAGGCAGCAAATACAAAACATACCGAGATGTAAGAAGTTACTGTTTATACTAGTAAAATGCATTCCTCTCACTACAAATAAATCCAAACCTGTTGGAATAGAGTCGATTCCAACACGGTGACCTTCAGGTGTGTTATATAGCACTTTGCTCCACATGACATTTAATAGATGGATGTTCCAAGGTCGATCGATCACCAGGCTTTTATTATTTCTGCCTCTGTAGGGAGTTGAACTGTCAACCTTTTGGCTAGCAGCCGAGCCATTAGCTGTTTGCACCATCCAGAGATGGCATACCCTGCCTACAAATCTAACAAAGAGCTGAAGGAAGTGTCAATTCTGATATGCAGGGGGCAACTGCAGAAAAATTAGTGTTTAAAACGGTATCAGATCTTGGAGTCAACGTCTAGGTGTTGTCTTCTAACGAGAATAATGATTTCTATAAAAATCGATCCTATGCATTCTATATGAAGAAAGAAACCCTGACTTTTCACTTGTTGGTAGTTCCAATAGAGTGGCAACAAATGCAAAAAACAGACACATCTTGCAGCCAGATGGAACTTTTGTTGGACCAAGTGTTAAAAAGGCTCAGAGATCTTTTTGTTGGGACAGAAAGTGAGATTGCTTTGGTCATTAAGTTGGTTCAGCCACGTACTCATACTCTCTCCAACTAGTATGTCTGGAAGTTAATACTTATTTTTTGAAAACTAGGTATAAAAAATAGCTAAATGGAGCCAAGTTTTAACATGGCATTGCTTTTGTTCTGAAAAGTAGAAAAAACATCGAAGCCCATAGTGGCTTTGAAAACAACATGGCATAGGTGCTTCCTTAAAGAAACGCATAGTGACATTGAGATTCTTTCTGTTACTTGTCATGAGTGGAAGCTGAATTTAGGCCACCTGTTTGACAACAAGATGTCTATAAATGAACATTTTCATATGAAGTTCCATATAAGAAGTTATACTTCTTATAATAGTTATTAATATGGGAAGTCAAGAAAAATCAAGAAATTTATTTTCCTAAGATGATTTGCACTTTCAATCTACCTTTTCAATGGTTCTCTGAGTGGCACAAGTGACTAAGTACTCAACTACTAACTGAAAATTGGCAGTTAGAACCGTCCAGTGGTGCTGCCTCCTACCACCAGCCTGGTGCTCTGCTCTCACGAAGTCACTGCCTTGACAATTCCCTGGAGCTCTCTCCCATCCCCAGGGTATCTCCTTCAGTCAGAATGGATGATGCCCAAGAATAACTGCCTCCTTTCCTGGTAGATTTCATAAGTTGTAACTACTCTGAATGCTTCTTCTTGGCCTTCATGAAAATACATGTCACCGTTGAATGAGTCAAATTCCTATAACAAAATTCTGTATGTTGGTGTAAATCTTCTTCCAGCTTAGAACTCTCAACATTCTCATTTAACATTGAGATATGTTTGGCCTAGAGTCCTAAACTTGTAATTTTCAAACGAATCCACTTGGAAGGTGTCCCTCTAGAGTCTAAGTGCACCTGTCCTATTTGGGTCTGCCCTCTTCCCTGTCTCTACATGGCAATCTAGCAGACTGCTGAGATTTGAGTATTTCAAAGATTTGTAAGGAAAAAAATATATAGAAGATTCACTTCTCCGTGTTGTGAGATAGGGGAAGGGATTGGAGAACCTTTGGGTCAAGTTTTCTAAATAGTGTCTTTTCATTTACTTATCCATGTTTCTTTCAATAACATTATGGGCACCTGTCCCCTGTGATATATCACCAGTGTGAAACCAAGGTATGAGGTAAGTGGGGGCATGTGTCTAAGAATTGAACCCAGCAACTCAGTCTTGTTCCCGGCAACTTGAAAAGAGGGATTGCTGAGCAAAATTGATAGCCAAGAAAATATACAGTCTAAGAGACAGATTTAAATATTTATCTTTAATAATTGCTTTCTTTTTTCTTTCTAGACTAAAAACAGGTATTTGGATGAGTAAAGTCCATTTTATATGAAAAATATGAGTTATACTTTATTAAAGATAGAGGTACCAAATGACAGCCTAGCGGGCAGTGGGAACAGTGGGGGCAGGGAGGCGATAGAGCTCCCACATTCTCCCAAAGTGTTTCCTGAATAAAATCCAAAATCTGAACTCGCACCCATTTGTTAGACATTGGAGCACTGTTGATAGAGACCTCAGCCTTGTCTGTGTGGCACCTCTGGCATGAATTCAAAATTCTAGAACCCTCGAGAGGCAAGTTCTGTTAACATAGTAGGTAGTTGATGGATGTGAAGATCAACTCCTGCATCCTCCTCCTCCAAGTATTGCACGATATCCAACCCGCCAAACATTGTAAACAATTGCTTCCTCAAGTCCCCGACATGCCACATAGGAGACCCACAAGCTTCACCCAAACCTGCCGTCAAAGTCTGCTTGTCATTGGAAGCTGCTTTCACCCACGCAACTTTCCGCAGCATTGAAATGAGAGAGGGGACCAGGGGGTGGCATTTGCATGTCCTCACCACACACACAACAGACAGAGGAGCAAACGCCAGACCCGTGGCCTCTCACCCATTCCATAGGAATGATGGGGCCTCTCGTGTGTGCTTCAGAAGCCAGGCCCTTTACCTGCCTATAGGCTCAATTGTTCTCCTGCTTCGAATCACTGTGGGTCTTGCGTACTGAGGGCTGCGGCCTGCTTCTACCAAGCACCCTTTTTCAGGATGGGAAACACCCATGTGCTGAACTGGCAGATCTGTCCCCTGCTTGCAGGAGGTGCCATTCAACTCCTGCAAAGATGTTGCAGTGTTTGTGCCATCACCTAAAAGCTGATTGCAGATATATACTTTTACATAAATAAAATTTGAGGCATATATATATATTAAAATTTTCATTAACAAGGTGTGTTAAAAATTTCAAGTTCTCTCCTTCAAGTTCAATAAAGGCACTCTCCCCACCCCCACCCCCACCCTTTAAACCTTCAAGGAATATAATGGCTAGCAACAAGTCGGAAAGACTTAAGTGTTCAATTTCATTAATCAAAAACATGGCTCTACCACCCAAAGAAATCCCCATAGGAAGTTTTAGATAGATTCCATGATTGTCATGTGTCAGAGAAACAAACTACAGCTGTGTTAGGTTCATCTCCCCAGGTCTGCTGCTGGCCATTTTCACTAAGGCTTATTATCATTTCCAAATCTGGCTTTCCAACTCCCAGGTTCCGATGCCCTCCGGACCAGCCTTGGTGGTGGCTTAGGTTGGATGCCTTCAGTCAAACGTTCGTCCCTCACTGGGCCAATCTGACCTTTGGAGAGAAGAGGCCGTCGAAGTATGCCTGGGGTCTGGGTGCCTCCTTCTTTGCTGTGAGGAGTTGAGGGGGGGCGGGGCTGCTCTCTGCTTGAATCTCCTTCCAGCTCATTCTTAAATTCCATCTTGTAGATCTGCTGGGCTTTCCTTGTGATCTGTTCTGGCAGGTAGCGCCTCCCTCGGGGTTGCAAATTGAGCACAGTGGTCCCAGTACCTGGATCGGAGTCGCTGCTGTTGCCATCTACCAGGGAGCAGAGAAGGGCAATGTGAGCAATCGTCTTAGAGATCAGGTGTTGTAGTGACAGCACATTTGTGGATCACTACACCCGCCATGCCCTTGAGGTCTCTATCCTATCCAACCCTCCCCACCCCCAACCTAACGCTAGCTGTGTGACCAATGTGCACTGGCAACAATACCAATGTTGAAGAGCTCGCTAGGTGTCAGACACCTTGAAATTCATGGACCCATTTAATCCGCATAAGCACCCGTTTTGTGGGTGAAGTAACTGGTGAATAATGGAAGTGGATTAAGTGGTAGAGCTAGAATTCACATGGAGATGGTCTGACAGCAGGGCCTATAGTCTCACCTGCCCATGGGAAAGACCCAAGGAGACCGGGTATTCAAGAAGCTTCGCCTTGTGTCGGTCATGTAGTAAGCAGCTCGTCCAAAGACCATTTGCCATAAAGTGGATGCCAGCTTATGTTCCCCTCCATGGATGTCACAGCAGAACGGTGCTGCAGAAGCCTTGTTAGTGGCTGAGTTTGAGGCAGGGGACCATGAGGCTGGGTGGATTCAACTCTCCAACCTTTCGGTTAGCAGCTGAGTCCCTTATGGTTCATACCACCCAGGAACTTCAAGCCACTTGTTAACTGCTATTGTGAAGATACTTATCTGACCTTGGAACCTCATTTTTGCTCATCACATGGTGATAACGCATGGCCCAACATTCTAAATATTTCACGTTCTCCTAGCCTTCCTTATTTTCTCTTCCATTATTCCACCTCTAGTATTCGGCTTTCATCTACTCAGTCAATTAAGTCACCGACTAGGCCCAAACTCAACCCCATCGAGTGAATTCTGACTCACAGTGGCTCAGTGGAGAATTCTGAGATTAAATGTTCAGAGGGGTAGGCAGTCTCATTTTTCTCTGTAGGAGCAGCTACTTGGTTTGAACTATCAACCTTCTGTTAGCAGCCAAACATCTAAGGCACAGGACTGACCACTCACTCACTCTTGTTGGTTCCAATTCATAGGGACACTATAGGACGGGGTAGAAATGCCACTGGAGGTGTCCTAGACTGTAGCTCTGTACAGAAGTAGAAAGCCTCATCTTTGTCCCCGAGAGGGGCTGGTGGTTTCAAACGGCTGACCTTGGAGTTAGCAGCCCAGTCATTATGAAACCAAGACCCCTGCAGGGCCACCAAGGGTCCTAATTAAGCAAACAAAACCGTCCCCAAAGTGTATTATCATTATATCCCACATGTAATAATACACAATCCTAATATAAGCCTCATAGTTTTCACACAAAATGAGTTATAAAGCTTATGATCAAATAATTAGATGTATGAGGCTTTATGAAAAATATAATGATAATTAGGATATACAATAATTACAATCAGAAGTGAAATATATGGTTACCTTTCTGAAAAAGCATTTGAATGCTTACACACATTGAAATGTTTACATATTTTCACATTTATAATTTTCTATTTATTGTTGACTAATCACAATGGTCACCATATTACTATTGCTCTATCAAATACGAGGGGCTTCAACAAGTTCACAGGGGGAAAGTCCGTTACCTTTCAATTCCTTTTTTACACAAATTTTTTGAAGATCTCTCATAGAAACATTATGAGGAATAACTCCATTATTTATAGGGAACACAGAACTTCATTTATAAATGTTGTGATACAAAGCCAATCAGAGGTAACCACATCACTATTTTATATTTTCAAAATTTTTTACTGGTTGTACTTAATTGAAAGGAAGAATCAGCAAATGTCTCTTTTATTAGAATAGGAAATAAAACTTGAATTTTTGTTGTTGTTCCAAGTGTATTTATTACCTGCATTAGAAAAGTTATTTCTCTTTTGTAGCTTTTCTGGAAGTTTTGCATTTTTCGGTAAAGATAAATAACGGGAGGTTGATGTAGAAGCCTAAAGTGGAAATGGAAGATGTTATTAGACTACACAAGTATTTTTTCTTTTACATTAAAAGTTTAACATTTTTTGACAGACCATGAATTGGTGTTAAAAATCAAAATTTTAGTCTTTGATTCCAAACTACTTAGTGAAGGGGAAAGGGAGAGGGAGTAAAGCACTGTGTACGCAACAATTAACTAAATTATTTCCTAAGTGTAATAGAAATAAATATTAAGGAAATTTGAAATAAACTGGGATCACTGGAAATAATATGTGAAACCATCGCATTTTCTTAAAGAAAGCCTACAGAAACATATATTTCTAAGAGTACTCCTAAGAGACTTAGAAGTTATCAGGGAAGAATTTATGTGAAAATGTAAAAGTTTTATTTACTTCAGTAGAATTTGAAAAGGATAGAAAAACAAAAGGTCTTAGTCACTCTGGCTGGTTTTTCTTAGGCCACAGTCTCTGGTTTCTTTAACTTTAACTGAGATGGCCACATTTTAGACATCAAAGAGATTATCTTGTTCACATATAACCATTTTGTTCTCTGATGACGTAACCCAGAATATTATTAAAAATAAGATGTAGTGTCTGCTACAGTGAATCAATAATCATAACATCCTTGACAAAAGGGGTTTTCTTTATCTACTCACAATGCGTCAGACCAACTAAAATTCGTGAACAAACACGCCATCAATGCTACACTCACCCTGCCCACCGGGGTCTTCTCATAATTCCTCTGGGGACCCACAACTTGCCCACCTCAGGGCCCTCGTGCTGACTTTCCTCAGAAAGCTCACCTGCTCCTTGGCACATGAAGTCTCCCGCCATTCTAGTTAAGATGACAGCATCCTTTGACTCCTCCTCCCTATATTGTCTAGCTCCTTTCTTGACCCTGTTTGTGTTTAATTTTCCCCGATAATACTTATTGCCTCCTCTCGTAAACATAAATGCTTATTCTTCTCCTCCACTAGAATATGCATCAAACATAAGAACACAGGGGTCTTCTTCCAATTTGTTCACTGATGTGTTTCAAGTACCTGGAACAGTATCTGGGATATAACAGAAGTTCACAAACTATCTAGAAAGATGTTATCATTAATTTCACCCTCAAGAGAGTCTGGTTCCAGAGTCTCCCACCACAGCGTCAACCCTCAGCCTCCCTTCGGTCTGCAGGGCGCTGTCTCCGCTGCTGGAAATCCTATGCCTATTTCAGAGTCACAAGTTCCAGTTACCGTGCGATCTCGATTCCAGCTGCTGTCCTTCCGAAGGCTCTCCCTCAGACTGTGGCGCCGGCGGATCAGAATCTCTTTGGCCTGCCTCTCGCTGGTGTCCGCAGTTAGGTTGTGTCTGTTGTATGACAAAGTCTGAAATGCAAACACGTGAGTGACATTTCATGAAAGCATCAAGCATTTCCCCTAGGTGGTCCAGAGCTTGGCCATGGCTCTCTGGTTTTCCTCCCTGTGTAGAGCAGTGAGATACATAAACGTTTATCAAGATTTTCAAGATTTGAGATTCTACGTTTCCCCCTCGAATAAACGTCAGAGAATATTTTTCTTACACTGAAAAGTCCAATCATTGTAAATGAGGAAAATGCCTGAATTCATGAAGTGTCTTTGTCTACATCAAATATCATAAATATTTAATCATCACTAGCAGATATTAAAAATACATATTTAAAAACTTTTTAGACAATTAAATTTTTTTTAAATCTTAATGCATTGCCAACGGAAGATAAATTAGTGCCATTTAAACACACAAAGACACACTACAAACCATGCAATCAAACAAACTGAAAAAATAAAATAACAACCACTGGAAGCCACTTGGTGGTGCCACGTCCTTTTAGGTAACTTTAGAACTCGTCAAATGTCAGAGAGAGCTACTGTCATTAGTAATAATCAACTCTTTTAATTTGAAGGGGACAGACTGTCTATATTAGGTCCATACACAGAACTTTAGAAACTAATAAGCTATTTAGATATGTTTTCTAGGATGCATCATAATAAGCAGTTAAATTCGGTTTTAAAAATAGCATTAACATAGACACCAGTGAGCAGAACTATGAGGAAGGAACCAAAAAAACTGGAATTTTTTTAAAGCTAAGTATTGAGTTTTTGTTTTTTTACAAAACAATCATATCACCTTCAAAGTACTCTCTCGTTACAGTCAAATTTGTCAAATTTGTAATTCTATTCTTGAAAACATTTTTCAAATGCATCTGTTTGGATAGCTGACAGCATCTCTCGTTTTTCCCCTCATCTCTTCTATGGCATCTAATCGCTGTCTTTTCATGTTCTTCATTTGTGGAACCAAAAAGGAGTTGCACAGAGCAAGGTCAGGTGAGTCAGGTGTGTGGGGCAAGAGAAGCATGCTGTTTTTCCCTAAACCTAGAGCACTGAGTGGGCTCCATTAGCATTATCATGGTGGCAAAACCAGTCAGTCCCCTGTCTGACACAAATCAGCCCTTTGTGGTCACCCACTGCTATGCTGCCTTTTCAGAAACTCTAAAAGGAAAGCTTGACGAAGATTCTGACCGGTGGAACAAACTCCAAATGCACTTTTCTCTTCACATCAAACTCCAAATGCACTTTTCTCTTCACATCAAAAAAATCAAATAAGCACCATCTTGATCTCTGATTTCACTCGACGAGCTTTTATGGGGTGAGGTTACGATGGTGCCTTACACTGGCTTGACTGATATTTGCTTTTGAGGTCATAAGAATAGCACCATGGTTCGTCATTAGTAATGACCTTGGGGGTAAATAAGTCTGGATCACTTCGGAGCTGTCCTTTCAAAGCAGGGCATGTTTCCACTTGATGCTCTTTTTTCTGGTTAGTCAGAACCCGAGGCACAAATTTCGCAGTGACCCTTCTCACTCCCAAATCTGTTAAATTCACTGAACCAAGCTCCAAGATAATCCAGATAACTTCTCCATCTTTTCAATGGTATATTGTCAGTCTTTCAAGTACCTGTACATGAATTTTGTCGACATTTTTGTCTGTTCAGGGTGTCAATGAACGTACAGAATGGGGTTTGTCATCATTGACATTTCACCTTTTTTGAAATGAGAAAAACACGTATGTGCTTGAGTAGTTCCCATAGCGCTGTCCTTGTAAGCTGTGTTCAGCATCACAACAGTTTCTCCGGCATTTTTCCAGAGCAAGAAACAAAATTTCACAGCCAGGTCCCATGAAATTGGCCATCACATAAAATGAGGTGCAAGCAAAACTGGGTTTGTGAAAAAGTTCTCTGTGACCAGAGAACCCTCCCAGGCAATGCCACTGGGTGCACTAAGTCAGAGCAAGTTGCTGGATGCTTACCTAGTGGGAAAAATGCATATTACGAAATCTCCGCCCACAGAAGCTTTCTCCATTTTTGTTTTTGTTTTCTTTTGTGTGTATGTGGGGGGGATGTACCATCTTGTATTACTTTTTGTATGAGAAATGCTATGGTAATACAGAATATGTATTCATTCCTGCTTTGAAATATTTACTATCTCATTGGGTATCTAAAACTGACAAAAGAATATAAAATCATTTGATTCAAAGTGATGCCTGTAGTATGAGGTCCAAGTGCTAGTCCACTAGAGCACTGCTTGAGTTCAAGACACTATAGAATCCATTTTGATGTACTGCAACCCTATCTAACAGAATAGAACTCCCCATAGGTTCTTGGTTGTAATTTCCACTGGGGTATATTGGCAGGTCCCCCTTCACCTCCAGCCCCCTGCAAAGTCTCTGGATGGGTTTGAATCCTCAGCTTTTTAGTTAGGGTTGGAGTTCTTAACCATTCTGCAGTTTAAATTACTATTCCACTTGTAGACAGGACCAGGAATGGCCTGGTGGCTGTTGGAGAGGCATTCAAAATTGAAGGATATAGATTAGCTGACATGAAGCACTAGGGTATTCCAAATGGAGACAATGGAGGGAACACTGGCAAAGGAATGAAAACAGACCTAGAACTCGTGGGCATTTGGGGGAATTGACAAAGGATTTCAGATTCTGAAAGAATATCTTAATGTAGAAGCCACAGCTCAGTGTTGTTTGAGTAGATTGCTGTCATTAGGGGAAGGTGGAGGGAGAGAGGGGGAATCAATCTCTAGGATCACCCTAGAACCCAGGGGGACAAATAACAGAAAAGTGGGTGAGTGTCAATGGAGGATGATGTAAAATATGGGGAAAAATCTATAATTTATCAAGAGCTCATGAGGGAGGGTAGGCGGGGAAGGGAGAGGGATGTAATGGGGAGCTGATATCAAGGGCTCAAGTGGGAAGAGAATTCTTTGAAAATGGTGATGGTGTCATATGAGCAAATGTGTTTACACATTGGAGGAATGTGTGGATTGTGATAAAAGATGTCAGAGTCCTCAATAAAAAATATTTTAAAAGGGGGGAGGGATTATAGGACAATGAGTGGAATAATAATTATTATTATTAAAATGGAATGGAGAAGTGTTTGGGGATTTGAAGGAAGCCACAGAAATGACCCAGACAGGAGTGAGGAGGGCGTCCAACCATTTGGGTGACCCCCACGTCACTTCACCCCAGTGCCTCCATTTGTAACACAGAGACAACATGAATGCCTGTAGCATGGTTAGCTAGAGACTAATGCACCCCGTGTAAAAACAGACGTTGCGCCAAGTGTTAGTTATATTATTAGCAAATCATTAGAATGCCAACAGTGGAAATACGGTGAAAAGTAATTCAAAAGTTTCATTTTTGGGAACACCTATAGAACTTTATGAATAACAGAGAATGGAATACATCTTAAATGTCTTCTTAACTATAAAGTTATTTCCTTAAGAAATAAAACAGCTATCGATTAATTTCTCCACAATTAGTCAACACTTATTTGCTTATCTCCCAGCCAATAGTAACAGAAAACTCAGAAGGCCCTGGGACATTAGTCATGGCGTTTGAGAGGAGTGTGGTACCCTGACAAGATGGAGATGCTCCTAAGAAGGATCTTAGGGGCAAAGGAAAAGGTGCCTGGTGTGGGCCAAGCAGAATCTGATGTCAATGGTGGGACATCCAATTAGAGTAACCAATATGAATGGACGTTTCAAGCCAAAGGAAAGTTAGGGATTTTATATTTTAAAATCATCCTCACCCGCTGACGGATTTGATAGAGATTTCTTGATAATATTTCTCGAATTTCATCCATTTCACCAGGTGTGAGTTTTCTTAATTTTTCTTCACGACAGTCACTGTGAAAGTATGGGAGGAAATGTCTCATTATTCAATAAATATAAGAATCACCTGATTTTTTTCCTTAGCTATACCTGAGCTGAGATACAGTGTTGCTTGGAACTTCTTATATGCAATATTTTAAAATAACACAAGGTTTTAAAACTTTTATTTCACTGGCAAATTTATTTATGACATAAGCAACTGCCTCTTGTACCAAGAGACCAGAAGGATTGGATGGCTCCTGGCTAGCATCGCCGAATATTTTGACCAAAATTCTACAGAAAAATAGTATATGTTTTGAAAATATGTTATTATTTTGCATACTCCTCAAGACTTATTTTAACTTTCTGCTGAATAGAACCCCTATCATTTTATAACTTATCTCTTTATATGTAGCAACGTTTTTTACTTGAGATCTATATTTATGGATTATACGAGGGGGTGTCCCCCTGAATCAAAACATTTTTTCAAAGTTATGTATTTACATATTTTTACAAAACAACCTTATCACCTTGAAAGTACTCTGCACTACATTTAATCCATTTGTCAAATCTGATTCCCTTCTTGGAAACATTTTTCGGGCTTCTGGGAAGATGGCGGACCAGGGGACCCGCATACTCTGAGAGCTCTTTTGAAAACGGTGGGTTTGGTGTCCAGGTAACCGAGTGGTAGGAGTCTGGTGAGTGAAATACCCCCCCGGGACAGCACCCTACTGCCACCCCATGCATTTGTCCTTAGCCGGGACTTGGTGATCCAGGACCTGATTCATGGGACATCTGGGGTCAGTAGGCGGCCACCATCATGGCTGCAACTAGCTATAGCCCCAGACGGGGACCCAAGCCCAGAGTTGCTTGCCTGCTCTGCTGAGTCATGCACAGTGGTGGCGGGACCCCCTACAGCAGCTGCTGCACTAAAGGGACCCACTGGGAGAGAAGTTGCACTTTCCCACGATTCCCCTCTCCCCACGTGGCAGCGATCTGCCCTTAGGTCCGCATCCCTCCCTCCATTCATCCAAGGCCCGGGTAACTGACCTGCAGGCTACCGGGGGCTGCCTGGGCAACCCCCACTGGGGACCATCCACCCCCATTGCTGCCTGGGACCTCTCCACTGGCACCCCGCTTGCCCGGGCCGCCTGCCCCAGTCAGCCTAGCTCCCGCTCCACTCCCAGACCGGGAAGCGGAGCCATCCACTTCCCACCAGCACTAGCCGGCAGCTGGAACCCATCCTGCTTCTATCTCTGACACTGCGGTTCCCTAGAGCCACTTCAGGCTGGCCACTGTGACCGCGGAGCCCTGTACCCATGGCCCGGGGCACTAGACCTGCCTGCCGCGGGGCGCCCCTATGAGCGCTGACAGCTCCAGGTGCAACAGTGGGCGCCCCTGCGGACTGGGAGTGCAAGCGGCAGGGCTTTGTGCTCTTGTTGGAGCGGCTCTGCTCTCCAGGATGCACTGCAGGAATTCCAGTGGCAGGCGGCTCAGCTCTGAGCCTGCCCTGACACATTCCTCCCAGACTAGGGCAGGCACCTTTGCCACTGTTTCCCGCCAGAGCCGCTAAGGTCCAAACTGGCTCAGACCACTTCGCTGCAGAGCCTGCACCGCTCAGAGGGCCAGCAGCTCAAGCGATAAACGTCCCCGTCTGCTAGGGAGCCTAGGACACGGCTTTGCGGACCCTGCTGGAGCCATCTGCTCGCTCCAGCCGGCTCTCACCACCACCAGGAAGCGCTCCAGCCAGCTCTTACCACCATGGGGCCCTGCGGGGTCCCCAGCTCCGGCTTCTAAGCCTACCCCAGCCCTTCCCCACCCGCATAGGAGGCAGGCATTTCAGCCTGTGCCTCTATCAGCATCCCTTGTGGCCTCAGCCTTTTCCAGCCGGTGCAAGAGGCCCATCTCTATGGGGCTGCTCCCACCTGTGTAGCCTGTCCGCACAGACTTAACTCTACAGGCCTGCAGGGAATTGGGAATGCATGCTGATCTGAAGAGTATCCCCCCACCCCACCATAGCCCGGATCCGGAGCCCAGATCAGCACCATGTCCCATGGCAGCGAGACCTCGCTCACTTTTGCCTTCTATTAGGCATCCCTAGAACTTGGAGGGAAAAGAAGGGGGGGGGGGAGGAATATATATATATATATATATATATATATATATATATATATATATATATATATATATATATATATATATATATATATATACATTTTTATCTCGGGCTGGTTTTTCTCTTTTCTTTTTTTTTAATTTTCTGAGTTTTCTTTTCTTTCTTCCTCCTTTTTCATTATTGCTATTAATTCTCTCATGGCCCTTTTCTATAGATTTTCCTTCTATCTCTTTTTTCTCCTTGTACTCTCACACTATTTGTTGGGAGTATCTAGTATACAGCGTCTGAGCTGCAGGTGGTTTTGATAGCCAGTGATAAAGATCGCAGTCCAAAGCATGACCACTCCACCACCAGGTCTCCTCTTCCAAACATTAGATAAAATGAAATGTGAATCTAAACACGTGCTAGTAAAACCGCTCAAACTCAAGCACGAAAAGGAAGAAAATCTTCAACATACAAAGAAAACCAGAAATCAAACTCACCACCATAAAATCAATTCTAGATTGGGGTGACCCTATAAGACAGGGTATACCTGTCCCTCTGATCTCCGAGATTGTAACTCTTTGCAGGAGTAGAAGACTCATCTCTCTCCTATGGACCAACTTGTGGTTTCAAGATGAAGCCCGAAAAATGTTTCCAAGAAGGGAATCAGATTTGACAAATGAATTAAATGTAGTGCAGAGTACTTTCAAGGTGATAAGGTTGTTTTGTAAAAATATGTAAATACATAACTTTGAAAAAATTTTTTGATTCAGGAGGACACCCCCTCGTATAATCCATAAATATAGATCTCAAGTAAAAAACACTGCTACATATAAAGAGATAAGTTATAAATAGATGTCAACACTGTATCACTTCTTTTCTCTCTGCTTTTATAGCTTCTCCTTCCTTTCTCTCCATTTTTATTTTTTCTTTCAAAAATGTTGTTAAAATTATTTTTCAATGTTTAACCTTACAATTATTCTTCTTTTATTACTAAACAAACCAGGTCAACGCAGCCTGGGGTCATCACTGAGGCTCCAGCCCCCACTCCAGTCTCTGAAACATCTCACCACTGTGGGGCACTAAGCCTTTGGGGGAACTCTGCCTACACAGCAGCCTGGCCCATCCTTACAGTAGGTCATAGGCAGTCGCCTGAAAGAATCCTTAACAGTAACACAGACAAGGTTCCCCTGGCCTCCCAGAAACATAGGCCCTATGAAAGGATTGAGGAAAAATCAACAGACCACATCACTCCCAACAAAAAACAAAACAAAACAGAGAGAAGAATCACAGTAGCAGAGCTAAGGTCTCTCATTGAAGAAACAGACACAGATCTGCCACAGAAGGACATCTTCAGAAGTCTTCTTGCAGTAATACAGGACCTGAGGGAAGCAGCCCAGAATAAGGATGCAATGATAGAGGAGATGAAGTCCACAATAGAGGGGATGAAGTGCACAATAGAGGGGATGAAGTCCACCCGCCAAAGTGAACTGGAGGAGCAAACAGCAGAAGCCACACATAAAGTCACAGAATTACGATTAGGCTTTAGGAGTCAAGAACCATATCAGTGATCTTGAGGACACTCAAAGAAATCTAAGCAAGCGAGAAAGACAGTCAGATAGGAAAATTAAAGAAACAGAAGATAGCCTGAGATCAATGACAGATGCTATGAAGAGGAACAATATTCAAATAATCATTCTACCAGAGCACAACACAACACACGATTCAACAGCCAAATAGCAAATGAATTTCTGGAAGAAAACTTTCCCATCCTAACAAGGGAAAACCAGGCACGCATACAGGAAGCAGAAAGGACACCAGCTAGGCTAGACCCCAACATGCCAAAGCATATAATAGTAAAAATATCCAACTTAGAGGAAAAAGAAAATTTTATGAGCAGCAAGAGAAAGGAAGACAATCACATATAAAGGAGCACAGGTAATAATATGCTCAGACCTATCAGCAGATACCATGAAGAGGATGAGAGAATGGAGCTACATCTTCTAAAAACTGAAAGAAAAAATGCCTCCCCCAGAATGCTGTACCCTGCCAAGTTATCCAGTAAGACAGATGGTGAGATAAGGGTCGTCCAGGACAAGGAAAGACTCAAAGAATATGCTGCAAGTCACCTGACCCTACAGAAGATACTGGGTGACTCACTATGACCAGATGATCAAACTCCACCAAGAATGAACAGGAGACGACTATATAGCCCATCTCCATCTAGAAGCCAACATGCCAGCAACAATTACCAAGACAACAGGTTCTCAGATGGAGAGGAAGACAAGTTAGAAACTCTCTACTCAAACACAGCACACTGATATGAAGTGCCATAGGTAAAGGCCCAAAACGCAAAACAGGCTATGACAACTATGAATCCACAGATAGTGATAATAACTCTGAATTCCAATGGACTCAAATCGTACATTAAAAGAAAAAGGCTTGAAGACTGGCTCAGAAAAACATAATCCACCAATCTGTTGCCTACAGGAGACACATCTTAAGTGCACAGACAAGAATGCACTAAGAATAAAGGGTTGCAGAAAATTTGCCAATCGCATGGTAACTCAAAAAAGGCAGGGGTGGCTATCTAAATCTCTGCAAAAGACCTCAAGATCCAAACCATAAAAAGAGACAAAGAGGGACACTACATAATGCTCAAAGATTCAGTAAACCAAGGAGCACTTAGCTAATTGAATACTTTTGCTCCTAATAATGGTGTGGCAAATTTCATCAAACTACTAAAAAGATGAAAAAAGAAATCATGGACTCAACAATCAAAGAAGGTGACTTTAACACTCTGCTGTCAGAGAAAGACAGATCACTGGGAAAGAAGCTCAGCAAAGAGGCCATAGAGCTAAACAATGTAATTAGGCAACAGGGCCGGACACACATTTATAGAGCTTTCCATCCAACTGCAAAGGATTTTACATTCTTCTCAGATCCACAAGGATCTTTTTCAAGAATAGACCACATGCTGGGACACAAGTCCAGCCTGAGTAAATTCAAATACATAGATATTATCCAGACATCTTTCTCAGATCACCATGCCATAAAGCTGGAGATTAATAAGAGGATGCAAGGGCAACCAATTGGAGGATGAAGAATGATCTCCTGCGACATGAATCGCACAGGCTGTTGTGCTTCTTCCATGTGGGCTTTGTTGCTTTTGAGCTAGATGGCCGCTTGTTTATCTTCAAGCCTTTAAGACCCCAGACGCTATATATTTTGATAGCTCGGCACCATCAGCTTTCTTCGCCACATTTGCTTATGCACCCATTTGTCTTCAGCGATCATATCATGGAGGTGTGCACCCAATGATATGATTTTTTATTCTTTGATGCCTGCTAACTGATCCCTTCGGCACCTCGTGATCACACAGGCTGGTGTGTTCTTCCATATAGGCTTTGTTGCTTCTAAGCTAGATGGCCGCTTGTTTACCCTCAAGCTTTTAAGACCCCAGATGCTATATCTTTTGATAGCCAGGCACCATCAGCTTTCTTCACCACATTTGCTTATTCACCCTCTTTGTCTTTAGCGGTTCTGTTGGGAAGGTGAGCATCATAGAATGCCAATTTAATAGAAGAAAGTATTCTTACATTGAGGGAGTACTTGAATGGAGGCCCAATGTCCTTCTGCTACCTTAATATTAAATCTATAATTATAGGCACATAGATCTATTTCCCCATCCTTATATATAACTATATTTGCCTATGTACATATCTTTATCTAGACCTCTATAAATGCCCTTTGCCTCTTAGCTCTTTCCTCTATTTCCCTTGACTTTCCTCCTGTCCCACTATCATGCTCAGTACCCACCTGCATTTCAGTGATCCCTCTTGGTTACATTACTCTTAATCATGACCTACCAGGCCTCCCACACCCACCTCACCCCAATTTATTTTCTATTAGAATTTTAAAGATATCATTGGCTTCCATTACTCTTGTTGTGACATGAGCATTATTCATTTATATTAAGCATCCCCTTGCCGTGCATATTTAGATGCCCTGGTGACAATGTGGTTATTTGTTGGGCTGCTAACTACAAGGTCATCATCTTGAAACCATCAGCTGATCCATAGGAGAGAGATGAGTCTTCTACTCCTGCAAAGAGTTACAATCTCAGAGATCAGAGGGACAGTTCTACCCTGTCTTATAGGGTCACCCCAATCTAGAATTGATTTTATGGTGGTGAGTTTGATTTCTGGTTTTCTTTGTATGTTGAAGATTTTTTTCCTTTTCGTGCTTGAGTTTGAGCGGTTTTACTAGCACGTGTTTAGATTCACATTTCATTTTATCTGTTTGGAAGAGGAGACCTGGTGGTGGAGTGGCCATGCATTGGACTGCGATCTTTATCGCTGGCCATCAAAACCACCTGCAGCTCAGATGCTGAAAGACTGGATTTTCTACTCCAGTAAAGAGTTACAGTCTAGGGAGCCCTCAGGGGGGGACACTGAGTGTGCATTTACGCAATGGTAGTGAGTTTGATTTGTTTGCGGGGTGGGGGGTGCAGAATCTGTTTGGAATCTTTTATACTCCATATCTTTTATCCATTTTGGAACTTTCTAGTCATTGACTGCTTCTTTAAATATTGTTTGTACTCTAGTCTCTTATTCATTTATTTCTGGATCTTTTTACCATATTCGACGCATTTTAAATTTTCATTCTAAAGCTTTTTTTTCCTTTCACTCCTTCTGACCAATCTTCCAGTTTATATTTAACATGGCCCTTAAATCCACAACATTCCATTTTGTAATGTACTGTAAATTCTGCCTTCTCTACCTGTGGTTATAGTCACTATCAAAGCACGAGTTAACTTTTGGTCTTAAACTGTTCCCTTAATAGACAAAATGCTAGCTGCCGGCTTAGTTGAGACAGCAGTAGACTGAGTTAGACTAGATCAGACTGAGATAAGATTTGCAAAAGCGATCAGCATGTCCTCTACCTATCCTTTTGACATTAGAAGTCTAAAACCACAGTACATCAAAGCCTTGTAGTGGGCAAGATCTATCTTTGTGATCTTTGCCTGGAGAAATTAGCAAGATCTGCTTTCACTATTAGACATTTCACAGCTCTGTACCTGAGCTGAAAAATAATTGGCAAAGTTCACTCTCTTGCCCTTGATGCTATACCTGGCTTGCCTCTGCCTGAACTCCAGGTCTTAGAACTTGAGTTGCACCCTATCACCTGACCCAATCCACAACTCTCACAGCCTTGTCAATGAGGAGGATTCTCTAGATCAGCAGTTCTAAACCTTCCTAATGCCGGGACCCTTTAATACAGTTCCTCATGTTGTAGTGACCCCACCAACTATAAATTTATTTTTGTTGCTCCTTCATAACTATAATTTTATTTTTAGGAATTGGATGACCCCTGTGAAAGGGTCGTTCTACCCCCAAAAAGGTCGCGATCCACAGATTGAGAACCGCTACTCTAGATGGACAGACATCTGTACTTTGGATTTGGGGCTTATCAGTCTCCACTACATCAGATGCAAGAACAATTTCCTTGATGGTTCACGAGTTCTATGAGACATTCAGGACACTGCGGAGCACTGAGTCATGGGACGCTTACTGAAGGGAAAAGTGGTGCTTTATATCAGGGATAATTGAGTCACATAACATCTTGGGAAAATTAGATATTTGAGATACCTTCAACCTCCAACTCATTGGGGTGAATTTTGTATTAACCTTTCTAAAAGAAATTACTTTTGGAATTCTGGATTTCCCATTGCATTATTTCCATAGATACAATCCCTTTTGATGTCTATAAAAGTAATGAATACTTCTATTTCATTTTGGGGAAAATATTTCAGAAGAAGTCACATGCTTCACATGGTAAGTATAAAATAAGCCATTTATTTAGTTACCTACTTCCCTAATCCTGTCAGTCTAGAGGCAGGGCCCACCCAACTCACTGCCATTGAGTCAACCCTAACTCATAGTGACCCTACAGCAGGTGTCCTCAAACTATGACTCTCAGGCCACATGCAGCCCGTCGAGGACATTTATCCAGCCCTCCAGGTGTTTTTGCCTTGTTTGTGTGTTTTTTTGTTTTGTTTTATTTTACTTCAAATAAGATATGTGCAGTGTGCATAGGAATTTGTTCAAGTTTTTAAAAAAAAAAAAAAACTATAGTCCAGCCCTCCAACAGGTCTGAGGGACAGTGAACTGGCCCCCTGTTTAAAAAGTTTGAGGACCCCTGCCCTACAGGACAGGGTATAATTTCCCCATGTGAGTTTCTTAGACTGTAACTCTTGATGGGAGTAGAAATCCCCATCTTTTCCTGAGGAGTGCAGGGTGGTTTCAAACTGCTGACTTTGCAGTTAGCAGCCTAATTAATGCCTACCATTCCACTTCCAGTGCCCAGGCATCTGTAATATGTAAATCCTCCTGAAGATATTTCTACTATGGAACAGGAATTGAGAGCCACTGCACTAGATGACCACCAGTACTGTTTCCACATTTCATACTATGATTCAGTGACATCATCTCTTCTTCTGGAATAATGAGTGCTTTCAAAGTAGAAGACCCAAAGTGAACACCGTATGATATTTATTTAAATTAGCCAAGGTGGGCCCATAAACATCTAGTTCAAACTCAATTCATTCTTTTCTTTCTTACTGTTGTAAAGTTGCATATTATTATGCAACATTTTCTAATTCAAGGAATTCCAGAGGTGAAACTTAGTGAGACCTTTCAAAGTCCACATGAATAATTTGTATGTTAATACCACCTTTTGAGTTGTACAGTGAAATGTTAGGCTCAAGTACATGGGTTTCACTTCCATTGTGCTGAAAAAGGCAGATAGATCAGAGGACCCACAAGAGATTTTATCTCTCTGCATTGACTACTTTAAACACAAAGGGATCTTCCTAAAGTTTAAGTAACTAGAAATATATTTATTGTACTAAATCAACCCATGAATTAGAAATGCTAAATGCTCCTAGAGCAGGAACTTAGAAAGCAATTATATCTGTAATGTGGATAATCTATGAGGAAATGGATGCATAATTGCATGTGTGCTTATAAAATACTTATAAAATATTCCATTTATAAAAGATCCATGCATTGGGAATCTACTCAAGTGCTCCTTCAATGCAAGAATTCTTTGTTCTATTAACCAGGCATTCCATGATGCTCACCTTCCTGGCACGGTTGCTGAAGACAAAGCAGGTGCATAAGCAAATGTAGTAAAGAAATCTGATGGTGTCTGGCTATCAAAAGATATATTGTCTGGGGTCTTAAATGCTTGAAAATAAACAAGCAGCCATGTAGCTGAGAAACAACGAAGTCCACATGGAAGGAGCGCACCAGCCTGTGTGATCTTGAGGCGTGGATAGGATCAGGTATCAGGCATCAAAGACCCAGGACAAAAAAAATCATATCAATGCAAATGAGGGGTGGTGTGGAGTGGAAACTGTAGGCAATTGGACATCCCCTTAAAGAATGGTCATGGGGAGGAGATGAGCCAGTCAGGGTGAAGTATAGCACTGATGAAACATACAACTTTCCTCTAGTTCTCTTTATACTGCCGTCCCCCCTCCCACTATTGTGACCATAATTCTACCTCACAAATCCGGCTATATCTGCGCATGTACATGGGTACAGATAAGAGCTTGCAACACAGGGAAGCCAGGACAGATAAGCCCCTCAGGACCAAAATTAAGAGTAGTCATAACAGGAGAAGGGGAAGGTGGGGGGAGATAGGGGGAACTGATCACAATGATCTACATATAACCCCTTCCCAGGGGGATGAGCAGCAGAAAAGTGGGTGAAGGGAGACATCGGTCATTGTAAGACATGAAAAAAATACAAATTTATAAATTATGAAGGGTTTGTGAGGGAGGGAGGGTAGGAGAGGAAGGGCAAAAAATTAGAATCTGATACCAAGGGCTCAAGTAGAAAGAAAATATTTTGAAAATGATGATGGCAACAAATGCACAAATGTGCTTGACACAATAGATGGATGTATGGATTGGACAAGAGCAATATGAGCCCCAAGAAAATGATTAAAAAATAAATTAAAAAGCTCCATGAAACAGTCTCTGATATCCTTGAAACAAGCATCAAATTCACTCCAGTAATAAAATATAAATAAAATAAAGCCTTATTGGAAACCCTATGATAATCTAACATAACCAGACATAAAATAACGTACATATTTCTAGGCTTTCACATATTTATGGTGAGTCAAAGCTTATTTATAACTGGTTTTTAAAAACTTTAAAGGTAGTAATACCGAGCTTCTGAGCCAAAGTGCACTTACTTCAGAGATGCCACTGAAGGGGTTGTACACAGCACCCCAGTCTCGGCCATCTCAATGGCATGCTTGATTTCCAGTTTTTTATATAAGGACACAATGCTTGACTTAGGTTGGTTTTCTCGAATCAAAAGCTTCCGCAGATATTTATCATCAAACTTCTTAAACCTAGAAGGAAATAAAACCTTTAATTCACTACACTTTAATAACACTACAACGGAAAAAAAACAGTTCTTTCTAATGAAGTCATTTCTAGGACACAAAGGAAACAAACAAACAATTAAGTAGCCGTGTTTGGGTCTTTTGATCATTTTGTATATCTTTATGTGTGCGTATCTGCATATCTAAAGATACACATATATGCATATAGCGAGATGGCATATGAAGCTCTTTCTGATGAATATGTGCTACTTACACTTATGTGCTTCTTTTCTCCTCTCCCTGCTTCTCTTTTCCGTAAACGACTGAGAAGGGGCCCTAGTGCTCCATGAAAGCTACTCTCCTCGGAGTCATCAATATTATTGGCAATGGCTAATCACAATCTCATCATTGCTGCCCTCTCTTCCTTGAAACACTGCCCTCAATGGACTTCCAGGAGCCCACGCTCTCCTCGGTGCCCTTTTACTTTGTCCTCGTTCTCTTCGGCCATTTTTGTCAGCGTTCTTTCTGATTTCTTAACATAGAAGTGACCTAGGGCTTCATCCTTGATCCTCTTCTCCATCTAGGGACTCTTCAGGCTCTAACCAGCAGTTTCCAACGACCAACAATGTCTGTCTCTTGCTTCAGCCTCTCTCTACCCCTCAGAACCGAATAGTCAGTTGCTGAATCAACAGCCCCACTTGGATCACTAATAAGCACCTCATGTTTGCCATGTCACGAATAGGTCTGATCTGCTCCCTCGACTACAGCCTCTCAAGAGAGGACCTCTCCACCTCACTTCATGAAAATGTCACCAGGTCAAAAGCCTTGGCGTCATCCTTAATTCTTCTATTTCTCTCATGCTCTGCTATCCATTCCACTGGTGATTTCAGTTCGTCTCACCATTAAAATACATGCAAAATCAAACATCTTGTCACAAGCTTTACTGCTGCCACCCTGATCCAAGGCAACATCATACTCTCCTCATTGTTGCAGCACCCACTTAATTGTCTTCAATGGTCACCACAGAAACAAAGGTGACCATTCTATGGTCACCACAGGAACAAAGGTGTCCCACTTAAAATGAAAGTCAAAGCCTGTACCTCTTCTCTCTCTCACTTAAGTAGCTGTGAGGTCCCCCCATATCTGGATCTACACCTCCCACTCTTTCTCCTCTGAGACCTACCTCTCCGGCCTCCTGGCTATGGTTGGACATGTGCCAGCCATGTTCCCACTGCCAGGCCTACACATTGGCTCTTCGTTCTACTCAGCAGCTCTCCCACTGCACGCAGAGCTCTCACGGGTCTTCTTTCTGTCCTTCCCTCCTAGGGATTTTCTCCAAACGAAACAGAACAACCAACCTTTCCTATTCATCCTCTTTGAACTTCAACTTCCCCCATCCAACCTTCCTTATTCATCTCCATTGGAATTCTCATGATCCCACACGAAATATAATTTACTTATTTCTTTCTCGTCTCCTTGTGAGAGCAATATGAGGAGTAAGGGATTCCTTCTGTATCATCAGTGCTTAACATGCTACCTGCCACCGTTAAGCATGCATGTTCACTGAATCCTTCAGGCAGCTTTGCAGTCTGCCATGTCACTTGGTAGTGGGTAGTGTCCTTCCACCATGGCCTGGCTCAGCTGCCTTGCTTGCTTGCCCCATGACAGTGCTTTCAAGAATGTTACCTGGTCAGACCATTGTGATATTAGGAGACAGAGGATTATTAGAGGCTTTCACAGTGATGATTACATCATGAGTTTCTATCATCTCTTGGTCTCAAGACAAAAATTAAAGCTGCATGAAACAGACTAAATTCACTTCCGTCACATAACTCAAGGCTAATATGCATCAGCTAAGATTCAGCCAGTCCATTGAAGTAAGAGCACGACCAGCGTTGATCAGCCCCACCCAGCCCAGATCAGCTAATGCTCATCCTTGTAATTCTTGAACTGTCATAATAATTGATTCTTATTTTGAGCCACCGTGTTTGGGACTGGTTTGTTATACATTATGTTATACCAACATATAAGTAAAATACTATCCAATATACATTTGTTAATAAAGAAACTACAGTGTGTATTTGAAATCAAAGTCACTGCCATTGAGTCAATGCTGACTCATAGCAACCCCAGGTGGGTTTCTACGATGGTAACTCTTTATAAGTGTTAAAAGCCCAGTCTTTCTCTGATGGAGCTGCTGGTGGTTTCAAACTGCTGACCAGGCGGACACCAGCCAATGGGTAACCACTACACCAGCAGGGCTCTTCATGTATGACAGGGATCACCAAAAACCAAAGGAGGGTTGTAGGTACTCCCTTGTGGAATTCCCGAAAGATATGAATGTTAACCCACATTATTGGTATCAATTCTTTGCTATAAATACTATAAAGCATTAAATTATTAAAGAGCCACCCTGTAATGTGATTTCCACTGACAATAACTGCAAAAGTATTGGGCTTACCCTTTTCTCAGTTCGTATTGCATTATTCTAGGCCCATTAAGCCCCTGATAACAATACTTCTTATATGATTATGATTTTAGATTAACATTAGAGATAAGCAAAAGAAAGTCTAACTGTGACAACAATGGTAGCTAGTCTATATAGCACAGGGATTTTGCATTTTCTTTCTTTGCTTTATTTCCACACCTTCCATCCCTCTGCCGAGCTACACACAGGTGTTTGGCTTTGCCGTCAAAAGACTCATTTCACCAAGTCTGAGAAACGTCCCTACTGCATTACCCCTTTGTGTCAGCCCCAAAGTATCAAATGAACCCTAATTCTCTGGCACGACCCTACAAAGAGTCACCCTAAGAATTTCACAAAACAGGGGGAAATACCCAACCAACATGCTGAAACAGAAGCTTATTTTTAAATATTTTAGTAACATCAAAGAATATGAATCTATATCTGACACGTGCTCAGGACTGATTATTTTTTAATGCCCTGTGCTAGCAACAAATACTCTCCTACCCACTTCCCTGTTCTACCTGTGGAATTTGGTAACCCTCAGAATCACGTGGATTTTACCTGGAAAAATATGCATGGAAATACAGCAAGGCTTAGGAAATTATTAAATGAAGTACATATACTATAGAGAAAAGTGTTAGACATATAACATAATATTTGGGGGCATGAGTCAATGTTGGCTCTGCCATCTTCAGTCCATATAAAGGAACCTGGAGGACTTCAATCTGCATGTGGATCCGACTCATGTACCACAGGGAAAGACTTCTCCTGGTGTCAGAGAAACGACACAGCCAGACTTCAGATGGTGTACCCTCCCTCCCCTCAGCGTTTCTGAACAAATTCACATGATCTTAGCGTTTACCTCTTTCCTATCCTAGCAAAGGTCTGATGACCTGATTCTTGGGCATAATCATATCTCTTTTTGTCTCTTTCTTTTTTTAACCTCCCTATTTGGGATGTAGAGGAGTGGCTGGAAAATGTTTGCCACATCGTCACTTGTGAAAAAGAACATGCTGTTCTGGGTCACTCCTCTCGTTTGTCATTTCAGGGACACCCTGATGGGATGATGCTAGAGAAAGGCAGAGAGGGCTTGAGTGGGAAAGGAGAAGGTAGCTGGGGAAACAACAGGCAGGTCTATGACAAAACGTGGTGCGAAGAAAAGTCTGTTTCACGGGCATTGCATGCGGGTAAGAATGACCCATGCTAGGAAGGCCCGGGAAGACAAAGCAAGGTGCGGCAGAAAGACACAGACAGCTGAGTCTGGTTCTCAGGTCTGCTTCCAACCCTCAAGGCTCAAAGTCATTGGCAATTGGTTCATGTTGTTGTTTTATTTTCAAATGGAAATTTGAGTTCCTGTGTCATCATGTGCTTTCTGTAGTTATAAAATAACACTATGTCTGTGTGGGCATTTCTAAGTCATTCCACACATGGCTAGGCTTATAAAGATTGTTCTAGCATTTAAAGCCGTGGCAATTTGTTCTATTACTGAGCGATAGGGTGCACACACACACACATGCCCACAACTGTTTTCTATGTTTGTTTTGGCACCTTTGTTATACTTCAAAATTCCCCAGGCTTGAGGTTACTCCTTATTTTTCCCCCAGAACTCAATATAATGTCGGAACATATGAAAGAACAGGAAACACAAATATTCCATCTTAAATGGAATCAGTAGGTTGGTCAATGGATTGTAATTTGTCAGTAAAGGGAAAATCAGTTAACAAAACCTAACTATGAGTCTTTCCTGATGCCTTCAGAGATGGACTTAAATGTCTCCTCCTTAAAGGATCTTCCCTGGACAAGAATATACCAGGAAATAATTCTTTACATTTTTTTTCTATGAGGGAAAAAATAAATGCTTCCATGTAACATTCGTCAAATTCTAACATACGAATGTTCACATCGTGGCTGATTCAAGCCACTGACTTGGAAGTGATGTCACTGACATGGCACTGAACTTGCAGCGGGCAGAGCGCCGCGGGGCACGGAGGTGTCTAAGCAGCAGATGGGGCTGCCTCCAGCCCCAATGGGCTCCTGACCCCGATGTCAGCCCTTGGCCTGCCTTCCTGGTCCTGGACCTCTGCTTTGGGTTGATAGGAACACACATGTCTCCTTCTGCTAGGCCACACGAGCTTTTTACTTCCAGTATAAGTTCACTGAAAGAGAACTGCACCATTTATCCACCAGAGAGCCTTTCAGAGAAAGCTAACTAAGTATGTGTGTGTACATGCATCGATCACACCTGTCCAATCAAGGCAGCTTTTCAACAAACTATGGAGTCTATTCATCTCTTCAACCAGCAGGCACTTTGAATTGCCCATTTGATAAAGCCCCTCTCTCTGTGGGATAGAGACTGCCAGGGAATTCCTAGCTTTTAACGGAAAGGACAACACTTTGCTCAGCCTCTCTCACATGGCTCCCAGATGCATCTTTAAGTGGAAGCCTTGGGGGGCATCTTCTGATCCCTTAGGCTAGAAGGTGTTGGGTACAGGCTCCCTGGTCTCCTCTTTCTCATTCTTCCTGCATGAAACCTGGAAGGTGGGGCTGATGTCTAAGGTGGAGGCAGCCACATGGCTCCAAGAGGAAAGCTCAGGAAAGCAGCCTCTGAAGGGGGCAGCTCTACAGCGGGGAACAGGCATTAGGAGGTCTCTGGAGGGGGAGCTGATTCTATTGTCCACTTCTGGCTTGTTGCATTAGGGGACAATAACTTTCTATCTATTTTTAGCTACGATCATTCTAGGTCTCCACTGGCGGTGAGCTGTATCTTAAAGGATACAGTATGTCACAACCTAAGACCGATTTAAAGGCCAACGCATGTGTCTGTGTGGTGACGCCAGAGCGCCGCACGAGCGCATGCGGCTCCTTACTTGTCTCTGCAGAAGTTGTGGCCCCAGTGTCCACACACGTCCTCGATCCCAGTCTTCACATGGTCAAAAAACTAGACGGGAGAGAAAAAGCAGGCTGATGGATTCGTTTTTACCGAAAGTCGGTAATGTTCACTCTTTTCACCTCCCGCCTAGACTTCACCAGCCGATCGGTGTTCCTGTTGGTTTCCTTGTTGCTTATGAAAACACTAAAGAAATTTGTTTTCCGATGGATAGATGGGGTATTTATCCCATCAATACTAGGAAATTCTTGGACAATTTTACTCAGGATTTTCAGTTTACTCATAATTTTGGAAAACATTGCGACAATAATTTCCCAGTAGAAAGACCGTCAAGTTGAAGGAAGTAGCAGAAGATTCCCTATCTCTTCGTGTAGGAGGTTGGCAGGTTAATTCAGAGCAGGGACGGTGCAACTGCGCTCCCTCCACATTCCCTGGGAATCGTCCTCATCCCTCCCTCCCTGTTCCCTCTCCTTCAGGAAATGAGTGGCTCAAGTTGTTCAACTGAATTATTATTTTTTTCTTTTCTTTTATCATCCAAATAGTTGCACTAAGTTGAAACGTACCCGACAATGAATTTCTTCACTGACAGCCTGCTGTTTCTTATTGGCTCTCTTAACATCAAGAAACTCCACTAGCGGTCGAATCGTTATGCCCTGTACAGAAAAACAAAAGCAAACCACAAGGGCGTTGTTTCAACAAATAAAACAATTTAAGAGCAAAGAATAACTTTTTTTCTCTCTTAACATTTAATATCCATCAAAGGCAATTCTACAGTGGATGTAGCATTGTGTTAAGGTTTTCTTTCCCCTCATTTCTAACTGGCAAGTTTTCATGAGATTCGCACTGTGGGCTAGGTGTTGGACTGATAACCACAAGGTAGGTGGTTCAAACCCACCAAGTGGTTCACAGGAGAAAGATGAGGCTGTGTGAGGTCCTGTAAAGATATACAAAGTCCCAGGGGGGATGTAACACACACACACACACACACACACACACACACACACACACACACATATATATACATACTATACACACATTACTTACATACACATACACAAATATATATGTATATATCATAATCAACCCAATAGGTTTGGTTTGGTTATAGTTATGGTTAGGTAGGTTTGGTTATGTCCTAAAAGTTACTAGAAACAAACAAAAAAAGATCAAAATGGAAAAATTTTAGAAAATAATTTTAAGAAATAATACAGCATTACCAAGTTTAAAAGAATAATTTATACTCTGTAGTATCCATAGAAAACTTAGCAAGAATTCATTAATTTATTTCAAAATATAATTGAATACCTATTGCATTCATGTCAGGGAGTCCGGCATTTGGGACACAAAGATGAAGAGTTAAGAACATCATCTTTAGGAGATAAGGTACTTCCAAAGGCTGTTGCAAAACTAGGAAAAGGAGGAAAGAAAAATATATACAGGGAGAGGACTAGGGAAGGCTTCAGAGAGCAGGAGCCTGAGCGAGAGTCTTAAAGAGTGCTTGGTGAACTCTCCGGATAAATCCTAACACAGCAGAGGCTCACCTGTGAGAAAGGGGCATAGAATCAGTGTTATTGAGTGAACTTGAGAAAAGGGGAGAGCCATAAGCTTTTTAGTAAATCAAAAGAGAAGAAAACATTCTTGCATGATAAAAAGCATCTGGAGGCCATCTACAACAACATCCGACTGAATAATGAAACAGTGAAAGCATTTCCATTGGAGTCGGGGACAAAACAAGGACTTTCCTTATCTCCCTTGCTACGGACACAGTTCTGCATGTCCTAGTCAATTAAACAAGAACGGACAAATAAAAGGTAGAGGTATAAATACTGTAAAGGAAAAGATAAGAGTTGTGTTGCTGGTGAATGAGCTATTCTTTCTTTGGTCCAAAAAACTCTAATCCTTTTAAATTTCAAGTAGCAACTACTTAAGTGACTGGACAAATCAAAATGAAACAAACAATGTGCATAAATTCATCCCATCTATTATGGAGGAAGTGTAACAAGATATAAACATCCACGTCCTAGCAATGAAAACAATTCAAACACAGTGAAGGGTTCAAAAGTTCATGGAAAAATTCCATTAACTTTTCATTCAATTTTTCTACGAATTTTGGGGACCCCCTTGTGTGCATAGTTTACAAAAAGAGAGGGATACTATCAACAGGGTGGGGTGACACATGATGGCAACAATGGGCTCAAGTTGTCCAATAATTCTGAGGATGGTGCAGGTCCAGGCAATGCTCGGTTCTACTCTACATGGGGTTGCTTTGAGTCAGAACTAACTCAAGAGCACCTGGCAATCAGAACAGCAGCAATGCACCTGTACAACACACACCAACTTACGAGCGTCTCATCGATGCTGACTCCTAGTGACCCTCAGAGAACTCTCAAACTTAAAGTACAGGCTAGATCTGAATTTCAAAAGGACACATACAACATCTAGGAGGAATGGCTTAACAGTATTATGATGACAACCTTCTCTCAACTAACTGGCGCATAAATACGATTCCAATAACATATGCCTAAGGAATTTTAATATAACTTAAGAGGTTGCTCCAAAATTAATCTGGAAGAGAAATGTAACCAGATAATTTTGGGGGATAAATGAGGAGGGATTTGTAGATACCAAAACAAGCATTAAGATAATGGATTTAAAATCATGTGAAAATGGTATTTTAGTCAGTTGTGTTGAGAAGAGGTGTGTCTGAGAGCGTGGAAACGAGGAAGATGTTCAGATCTCTTTGGGGTTGGGAGATGGCTCACAGGAAACAGAAAAAGACAGGCTCATTGTTATGTTTGAAGGTTTATCGGGAGTGGAGTGTAAGAGGGTTTAACATGTTCTCTGTCATGCGTTTAATTTTCATCATACTTCCTCCACGTCTTCAGTAGTTATAAAGTTTTTATAATGAAAGTTTAAAACACGCAAACATCCATGTCTGAAAAGATGCCATTGTTTCTCTGTCATCAATTTAGTTGTGAGCCTTTTACCATGTTAACTTTCTAAAGTGTGAACTCATTTGGGCCAAATTTGGTGTAAAACACACCTTGTGTTCTGGTTTCAGTTCCGTCTGCCACTTTGAAATCACATAGGGAGCAATAACTTGTTCCCAATCAACACATATTCTGTAATTTTTAACTTATGTAAATGCAAGCGGGTGTAAACAGGTGTTTCCGGGTGTGGGAACTGCAATGAGCTCCGGATTCCATGAAGTCCATGATGCTTCAGAAGAGCTTACGGCCAAGTCAGCGACGTCAATGCGATTTTTAAAGCTGTACAATGTGGTCCAAAGACACTTGCTTCTTCCACATACTTGTTAAAATCCCATAATCTTCCCTCAAAAAATAAAGGGAGAAGGTGGGAAAATGCTGCGACATTCTGGGAACTGTAATCCATCTCAAGAAATAAAAGGTCTATGAATTAAATTGACAATCAATTTCCTGAAAACTTGCATTTATCTCACAATAAAACTTGTTTTTCAGTTTAAAAGTGACATACTTGCATAGCCCCAAACCACTGAATTATCTTTGCTATTCTTTCACATTATAAACAACCTGCATGCATCGTCCATCACAAAGAAAATACGCTGCCAGCTTGTTCATTTTATCCTAGGACCAAAAAAAAAAAAAGACTCTGAATTTGAGGAACTTTAGCAAACTCTGATATGTGCTAATTAACTGTAGTCAGCATTATAATTAGACAATACTATAACCCATGACCATCTGTTTAGCAAACTCAATCGCATTTGAAGACCTTCACAATAGCTGTAAAATAATGAGCATTAGAATGCCTGGTGACACAATGGTTAAGAAGTTGACTTCTAAGCAAAAGGTTGGTAGTTCGAATCTACCCAGAGTTGCCTCAGGAGAAAGGCGTGGCGATGTAGTTCCCAGAGGTCAGGGCTATTGAAAACCCCATGGAGCACACACGTGATTGACCTGAATCAGGACCCTCCGGCAGACAAGCACTGCGGTGTGTGTGTCTGCTTTGCTGTGCTCATTATAACTGTAGTTGGAGAGGTTACACTGGAAACGGATCATTTGATCCTTGAGAGGGACCCTGAAGATCCTGGCACGTCCTGGCAGACAGTGCCAACAACATTGACCGCTTTCAACTCGGTCCATTTCTCGGAATGCATTTGCAATGAGTAACCTTGATGCATGAGGTAGAGTCTGCCTGCAGACAAAAAGCAAGCGGTCCCCAGGCTCCGTGACCCCTGTGTTAAGGCAGCCTGCTTCAGAGGGCTCTGTAGAGCAACAGGAAACGCCAGCTACTGTTCTGCCACGAGTCATAAAATACAGTGTCTCTGCCCCAGGACTCTTATGTCTCCTTCCAGCTTCCACAAAAACAGCAACAGATTCATTTATTAACTTTCAAGTAGGAAAATCCCAAACCCTTTGCCATTCTGGTCAATGATTCACAGTAGATGATATCACTAAGATGTAATAAAGGGTGGGGGTGGGGAAGGCAACCGTCTCATGAGTTCAGGACACCTTTGCTGTCTGCTGAACTTCTTGATAACCATTACACACATTTGCAGAGTTCTGTGAATTTGCTATGTGACAACAGAAATAAATGAAATTGTCATTGTGGTGCTTGAAACATTTTTTCCTCCAAAAACACAAGCAAAGCCTACTGGAAGGAGTTCAGCTTTTCTTCTTCTTCCTCTTCTTTCGTGGTAAGTATTGAAACACAATAAATCATTTTCAAGTTTAAAAAGTTATGCCAGGTATTGTGCTACATAGTACATTCTGATTGTAAGTCTGTCCTTTGTATTCTTGCATTCCACCCTTCTCAAACTTCCATGTAATTTTGAAACATGAGAAACGGCTTATGTTATATACAATACCACTGTTACTTTTTATTGTCGACTCAAATATCCTTACTCTGAATTGTTACTAAATAAACAGTCCATAGGCATGACGTCAGTCCTTTAGCTAGAAAATGTACTTCCTTGTGAAGTCATTTTCTCTGCTTTTAAGCTTCATTCAAGAAATATTAAAATGCTCATTATAAATCATGATGAACCACATGAAATTCCATTTTATAAGATAGTGCTAACTTAACATTATCAGGATGGAGAGGTTCATTAAATAAGAAAAAATTAAATAAGGAGGGAAAACCATTTTAATGTTAACTGATAAGTTCATCAACATTCATTCAGAGAATATATATTTATTTATGTTATATTTAGGAGAGCAAAAATGCACGCATAGATTCATATAGCTCATTACGTATCTCCCTCCAGGTTTCTTGTGCCGAGTTCCTCAATCACTGATGTATTCTGGAAACAGTGGTCCTTTCTGAAAGAAATGTGTGTGTACATGTGGGCTTGGGTTGTTTCTTAGGAGTTACTAGTGGTTAAGAGAATTAAGGGATAGGTCTTTCTTAAAAATTGATATCCAACTGAGTTTGGCTTCCTCCTCCACAACTCACTAGCTAAGTAAATTTGAGGATATGACAGTCTCATTTATAGCGCCTGTTTCTTCATCTAAAAAATGGGATAATAATAATAATCACTTGCCCTAGAGTTACTGACCACGGAATTGTTATAAAGAGCAAGAGCGCGGGAATGTAAAGTGCTCAGATTGAGTGAGGTCTGTAGAAAGCACTATGTAACAATTGGTTTTTTATATATCTATATTTTATATCTATATATTTGATACATGTTATATATTATCATCTTCTGGTTTTCATTTTTTGTCATTGCTTACATGGACTTTGTCCCTCTGTTATTGTAGGGCACTGAGGGTAGGTGTGCATGCAAGTGGACGCGCAGTTGGGTGGGTGTTGTCTCTTAGGAGTTAGTGGTGGAAAATAGAATGGAAGGGACAAGCAAGGTCAAAGAACCAAACAACATCAAAGCATCGGTCTCTAATCAGTGCATACTAAATGATGGAGCAGACAGAAGAAAAGATGTCAGCAGGCATGGAACTAGAGTTATCTCTTTCCGCAAGTGACTTTAGCCAGACTATCCTTTAATATAATGAGCCCTGGTGGCGTTGTGGGTCACACAAGGGCTGCTAAGCTAAAGGTGAGCAGTTCGAAATCAGCAGCCACTCAGCAGGAGACAGATGAGATTTTCTACTCTTAGGAAGGTGGCAGCCTCGGTAACCCGCGGAGGCAGCTCTGTTCTGTTCCCTAAGGTTGCTATGAGTCAGCATGACTCGGCAGCAGTGAGATTAGAGGGCTGTTTGGGTATTTTTAATCCTTTGATAGATGGAGAGTCAATCTCTCTGTAGAGTTGACTATCCACAACATATCTGTACACTATTAAATACTGGGCCCCAAATCTCCTTTCCTGGGTAGTTCATTTGATGTCTGATGTCTTTTATACTAAGAGAAGCCCCAGTAGCACAGTGGTTAAGCTCTGTGCTGCAAACCAAAAAGTTAGTAGTTTAAACCCACTTCTGTGGAGCGAGAGATGTAGGAAGCAGCTGCCATAACAATTCAAAAACAACAGTACATCTGTTGCCATGGAGTTGTTTCCATCTCAGAGACACCCTATTCCAAGAATGTGTATTCTCATGGGAGTGGTCACCCTCATCATTCAAACACAATGTCTGGTGGATTTGAACCACTGACCTTTTAGTTAGAAGCCCATGCCAAACCCACAGCACTACCAGACTTCCTTTTCATGACGATTATACTCTTGAAAACCCCCATCCGACATTGATACTCTGTGTTGCAGGAGTGCTATTAACTGGAATTGAGCTGGTGATGATGGGCTTATTAGATTCATATGGTTCTGTCTTCATATTAATGCTTATATTTGCCACCTTATGTTCTGAGAGGGAGAAAGGTCAGAAAGCATTTAATACGCTTTAGAAGAACTGCCTCTGGATAGCAAGGCCAACGTGACAGTTCTAGCTAGACAGATGGGTGAGTGACTCTTGCTTAACTTATACCCTCAAGCATTCTGCCCTAGGATGTCCACTGAGACATAACATGCTCAAAGTAAGATTATTGCATTTCACGCCTTTTCCACCAGAGCATTACGGGAGGAATAAACTAGAGGAATAGTTAAATAGACCCCGAAAACCTCCAGGGAACATAATTTATGCGTCTCTTGCGTATCCAAAGGCTCAGTGTTATCTCTGTATCTTCAAGGAATACACTCAAAACCGCACGGAATATCTGAGTCAAAATCAGTAGCTTTATACACGCTTAAAAATGCTAATCATGAGACGCATCTGAAGTGAGGTCAATGCACCTTAACGGGTCAGAGCTGGCCTGATGGAGCTGCCAATTTCACGGTCAGTCCCTCCCAAATGCTTGCACCTCTTTGCACCGGTTTCCTGAGCTGTAGCACTGGTCTCTGCCTCAAAGGTTGGTTGTGAGGATGAAATGAGATCAGGCCAATAAGAAAGCACTTGCCAGAGGACCTGACACATGGACATATTCACCGAAGTGTTCATAATACAAACAAGAATGGAATGTGGTCCTTTTCTTAAGTCAGGAAACGGTCTTAAAGACATTCTGCAGGAAGCCAATTAACTCACTCTTCATACAACTGGCAGGCTTATGTCAATGAGGAATGATTTTTAAAAAGAAATAGTTGGAGTCAGGGAAGAATCACAGTAGTTTAGAATAGTGACTATTTTCTATATGCCAACCACTTTACTAGTCCTTTCTTAAGAGTTGAGGTTAGATTGAGCTGGGCGCCCTGCTCCAAGAGTTACTAACCATGTAAACTCTCGGTTATAGTGCCTCAGTGTCCTTATCTAAAAAATGGGGATGATAATAAGCACTCGCACCCTGCCATAGAATTGTCACGAAGAGTAAATGAGTTAGTATGTCGAGTGCTTTGAATGGAGCCAAGACTATAGAAAGCATTATATAACAATTGGTTGTTATATATATATATAATTAAACACATTAATACATAATCATAATGAGTATTTGTTAAGTATAATATATATTAAAAGCTCCTAGTCTTTTTTTTTGGTCATTGATCACCTGGTCTTTATCTCACTGATTGCTCTTCTCCTGCATGTTTTATCATTGGGCTGCCAGACATTCATTCCATTTTCTTTTTCTTTTTTAACTATCTAGAATTTTCTTCTCTCTTGATTAAATCCTCTCCCATGGGATGAAATACTGTTGTCACCAACTATATGTCAGTTGTGTCACTGTGGTGTCTTGCGTGTTGCTATGGTGTTAGAAGTTATGTATGTAATCGGCATTTCAAATACCAGCAGGGTTTCTTGTTTAGACTGGTTTCAGTGGAGCTTCCAGACAAGGTTGAGGTATGAAAGGAGGCCTGATGATCTACTTCTGAAATTCAGCCAATGAAGGATCTATAGGCCAAGGCAGAATAGTATTGGTTGTAGTGGTGGAAAAAGATGTCTCTAGACTGGAAATAACTGAAAATGCACAGTAGTCCCAAGAATGAACTCATGTGCACCCATGATCCTGAAGATGATGCATCAGTGGATGACACTTGGTTCTGTACTGCATGATGTTGACAGAAGTGGAAGCCAATTCAAAGGCAACTAACAACAACATCTACAAAACTTAGAACCCCAGCCTGGATGGCTTTCCTGAACTCTAGAGTCATAACCACTTATCCAGCATCTTCATTTGTATATCTCATAGCTCTTATGAGGCCAGAAGGTTCAAAGTCGAACTATTAATTTCCCCTCTCCTATTTCCACGACATCAATCCTTCCCCATTTCACTTGCACATAAGCACACTTGAGTTGTAGGTATTCAATGATAAAACCCAACAGCCATCCATGATTCCTCTTTCTCTCGATCCCACATCTATCCCGTCAGAATGGATTAAGGAATCTCACAACTCTTACTCGACTGTTACCTCCCTGTGGATTACTTCTTTAGCATCCAGACCACATATCCTACTTTCACCCTTGTGTTCCCTGACTATTTGTTCTTTACAGAGTCCACAATGATTCTATTAAAAAAAATAAGACATAGAGCGCCTCTCTTCTGCACAAAACCTTCTGATAGCTTCCATTTCATTCCGAAAAGATGCACAGCCTCTGTATCAGCCTGCAAGGACGTGATCGAGGTCTCCAGCACTCCCCTCTCCTCAGCCCTCCCTGTTCTCCCTCACACTCCACACCATTGCCGTGCTAGCTGAAAACACTCTACTTTCAGAATGTTGTCCTTTAGCTCCACCTGTCTGGAATATTCTTCAGTTTGCCTAATTTCTTCACTTCCATATAAGCCTTTTCTCAAATATATGTATTTTTCTTACAGAGGCCTTCCGTGATCCTTACTTAGAACTGCAGCTGCTGACTCCTAAGACTGTCCTTATCATTCCCCGTCCCCTACTTTTTATTGACTGTATTGTGACCCTCACCCTCTCAGCCATTCTCTAATTGATAGATCATGTTGACTGTCAAATGCTTGCCAGTCCTTGAAAAACACATGATCCGTAAGACAGGACCTTTTAATGATTTATATTGTTGTTATTTTACTCATAGATTCAAGGTTTTCATAGCACTTCCTACTCCATAATATGAGCCCAATAATTATTTACTAAATGGATAGCTACAAAATATAATCTTTTAACACCAGATATATAAATGTAAAGAGATTCATTAACTTTCAAAGTAAAGATCGGCAACCAGGTCCTTTCCACCACATTCGACGCCTCCCAAATACCAAATTTCTTTCCATTCCTTCCACAGTTTCCCTTGTGTCAAATATCTTTTAGAAGGTCATTTAATGGGCAAACTTATTAGGTCAGAGTGCAAGACAAATGAAAAGGATTAGCATGTACGGCTCATTCGTTTCCAGTAGTAAGCTTAGCTCACTTAGCTGAGTTTCCTTAAATAATAATTCCTGTTCAGGTCATGTGACCAAATTGGCCGTTAGCCCCTGGACAGTCTAGTGACAGGAATGCAGATAGGAAGTATCTTTTACCCTAATGTCATGGCTATGAGCGCCACAAGACACCTTTGCCACTTGGCATCCAGGAAAGGAATTCATCACGAGCCTTTGAAGATCTTGTTTCCTCCATGAAAAGAGACGGTCGTTGCTAGGAGAAATAACTCCACTCACCAGGATGAAGACTGTAAAGAAGATGACCACAATCGCTGCAGTAATGAACAACTTTTTCCGGGGAAACACAGCAGCCGGAAGGAGAAACACGAGCGCAAAGCAGATGGCACCCCGAAGTCCTCCGTAGGCGATGATGAACTGATCCTTAAAGGTCAAGGGAATTGTACGGAACCAGTTAATGACCTGAGTCAGCACAAAGACACCTGGGAAGAGAAGACGAAAGCAAACACCAGTAAGATGTGTGAAGCTAGGAGAAATGAGAAGCTAGGGTGTTTCGTGTGCCTTACTTATAGTCAGACATTTAACGATGGGCCTCTTGGTCTTCTACTTTTTCCTCTACCCTGTTAGTTCTGCTTGGCTTTTGGGTCCTGGTTCTTGTTGCTACTGGGTCATGGGTGAAGGCATGGAATCAGAGAGGCTGTTGTTGAGTGCTGCCTAGCTGATAACAAATCCGAGTGAAAGAGTCAAGCTGCACCATCAGGCTTTTGGGCTGTTCTCTTTATTGAAGCCGACTACCAAGTCTTTCTCTTGTAGAACCTCTGAGTGCAGTCCAACCACCAACCTGTCCACGATCAGCTGTGCTCTTCACCTGTGCACCACCAGGGTTCCTTTCAGAGTTGCTAAGTAACTAGTTGGTTATAACAACGGCACGGAGGTACTCAGGGATGATAGTATTAGATTAGAAAAGGTACAGATAGCAACTGGAAACACAGGGAATCCAGGACAGATGACTCCTCAGGACCAGTGGTGAGAGTGGCGATGCCTGGAGGGTGGAGAGAATGTGGGGTAGAAAGGGGGAACTGATTACAAGAATCTATATATACCCTCCTCCCTGGGGAGGGACAGCAGAGAAGAAGGCAGGGGTAGATATCGGACAGTGTAATATATATGACAAAATAATAATGGTTTGTGAATGATGAAGGGTTCATGAGGTAGGGGGAGTGGGGAGGGAGGGAGAAAATGAGCAGCGGATCTTAAGGGCTCAAGTGGAAGGCAAATGTTTTGAGAATGAGGATGGCAACAAATGTACATATGTTCTTGACACAGTGGATGGATGCATGGATTGTGATAAGAGTTGTACGCGCCCCCAATAAAATGATAACAAAAGAAAAGGAGGGAACAGAGAAGCAGCAGCAACAAAGCAACAGAAAAGAGCCAGAAGAAATAAGCCCCACTTTTTTAGTAGTTTGTTGAATTGTTTTCTTCTCTCTCTCTTCTCTCTCTCTCTCTCTCTCTCTCTCTCTCTCTCTCTCTCTCTCTCTCTCTCTCTCTCTCTCTCTCTCTCTCTCTCTCTCTCTCTCTCTCTCTCTCACACACACACACACACAAAATAAGTGATCATTACCCAATGCTCGCCAGATCAAACAGAAGGCCAGGGTGAAGCAGACGAAAGCCCAGTTCCACTCATGGTTCTTTCCCACGGTGGACACGCCCATGAAAATGAAGATCAGGGTCTCGCTGACACTGCTCAGCATCTTCATGAAATACTTGATAGTCGTGTAGGATTTTTGAGATACATTTTCTTCCACGTACTTATTCATAGTCATTGCACAAGATGTAATTCTAGATGAGAAGACACAAGTGTTAGTTCAATATGTAACAAAGTTCTTAACCAGAATGCAAGAGTCAGATTTAAGACCACATCATAACTTTATCCTTCTGCCAACTCAAATGAATTTGGGTTTTCCTGTGAACTTTCAATAGCCTGCTTTTTCTGGAGATCTTCATCAATGTTTGTGGCTTGAACTCCCTGGCTTCACACAGCTTTCTAATCCCAGAGCCTCTGTCCTCTTGGCCAATATTCTCAAGAGTTTATGGATATCAGCCCCCTCAGCTAGCGTCTCAAATCAAACAAGTCCTAAATTCAAAATAGATGCTCTTCATATAAAATCAAGCATCCTACATATTCTCCACCCCAGCACTGGCTAAATCCAAACACGTGAAGCTGGAGTCACATTGGACTTCTCCCCCCACCACATGGCCTCTTTGCTCTCTGATACTATCTAAATGGCCGCTCTGATCCTATCTAATCCTATCCTATCTTTGCTCTCTGATCCGGCCATTCCTTATTCGGCATATCTTTTGGATCTAAGTCTTCCTTTCTAGTCTAATAACTTATATCTGCTGTTTCAACTTTTGGAAAATTCAAAATATCTTGACAAGCTCTGAGAGTCCCTAAAGGAAAGAAATCTCTTTTGCTTGTTTTCCACCATCTTTTTAATTTCAGGGGGCTACAGGACCCCTTGCTTCTGCAGAGTATTGACAGATGTGTATAATTGCATACTCTGGAGCATCAAGGCCTAAGGACCCAGAGCTCTGGTATCCCAGGTGACTCCTAAGACTGCTCCCCAAAGTTCTTCCTGATCTACCCCTAATGGACGTGCTAGTCCCGCAGACCACCGCCTCTCCCCCCAGCACACCTGGCAGACCTCCCCAGACATGGCCTGTTCTTTCCCATGGTTTTCCTGTCCTCCTGAGAACACACAACTCTGTCTGAATGCTCTTGCTGCCCCACTCAAATGCCACCCACAGAGGGAAATTCAATCTGATTGAACCCACAAACCTTTAGGGTCCGCCTAAAGCGACAAAGCTAATAGTAACTCCCAAGTGACTTCCTTTCCGAGAATGAAACAGGAGGACAGAAGTAGAATAAGTGGCTCTCCCTTGCCCTTAGTGGTCGCCATAGTACCAGCACATTGCCACGACTGATTTATAGACATTCCCATGTCTGCCAGCGCTAGAGTCACCATAACCCGTCGCTACTCTTCCTCCTCATTGCCTATGCCAAGGGGTGCTCCTTACCTGGAGACCTTGGTGATGTCTTAAGAAAGTCACTTTCCTAAGAATGCAAAGGAACCTGCCTTCTGAGTCAAGGTCTAGACAGTGAAACCCTGAGCGTGTACCGTTAACCCAGAAACAGGCTAGTTCTGTACACATAAAGCAGGCATGTGTGTGCATGTGCGTGCATATGTGTGCATGTGGATGTGTGTAATATCCCATATTCAAACAAAACACTCTGTGTGCTTAGTTATGCACTGAGCCATAATGTCACTGTCCCTTTGATGAACAGGTATTTCTTTCAGATAACGCCTATGAGTGAAGAATCCATAACCCATGTAGTTTCCCAAGAGAAGCAACAGCCTTATAAAATGTGCTAATCAAATTCTGCAGCCAGAAACACACAGTATAGCCATTGAATAGCTGAGGGCCTCTATAACAGTTGTCACATTTATAGCACCCTTATTCTGGGCCAGGCACGATGCAAACTTTTGTACGGATTTTGTCACCTAAGCTCGTAATAAGCCTCTGAGGCAAACTCTAGAATCATTTCCACACTAACAGGCGAAACAACAAAAGTGCACTCAGGCGCATTTACTCAAAATCCCACTGCTAAGGACTGGCAGTGCAAGGGTCTGACGGCAGGCAGGCTGACGCAACATCCACACTCAAAGGACCAAAGCTCTCCCCAAGCCCTCAAAGGTTCCAGTGCTCTCTGATGCGAGCCTGCCCCCAGCACGCCCTTGCTCATCCCTTTTAGAAGCACACGCGTGGAGGTATTGGTTTCCTGTTGCTGGCATAAGAAATGAAGACAAACCTGGTGCTTAGCATCTTCCAGCTCTGAAGACCAGAAGTTCAAAATCATTTCTACTGGGCTCAATAAAAGATGGCACGATTTCTGGGGGCTCTTAGAGAGAGCCATGTCTAGTTCCTAGAGGTTCTCCACAGTCCTTGGCTCACAGTTACATCACGCCAACCACTGCTTGGTGGGGCACGTCCCCTGACTCTTTTCCTTTGAAGGGACACGTGCTGTGAGGGGGCAAAGCTACTACTCTTCTGGCTGCTATCGAAGGGGCTAGCAGTTTGTCTACTCAGGAGTACCTCCGAAAAAAGGACCGAACCACAGAGGAAACGACTTCTAAACACATCCATTGGATCCTCTGCATCATAACTCTACCCAGACACACCTGGCATTTCTCTGAGTTAGAATTGCCTCAAGGGCAACTCACTGGTTGCAATTGTATCAGGCCCACTCAGGTCATCTGAAATGTTCCTATCTCAAGATTCCCAGCTGATGCTCAGCTGCCAAGCCCCGCTAGCCCTGTAACATGACAGACTCATAGGTTTCATGGATTAAGACTCAGACATCTGTACCCTCTGCCATTGAGTTGAATCTGACTCAGAGTGACCCTAAGAAGAAAATGGTGCCTGAAGGTTTCCAAGACAGTACACGTCTTTCCAGGAGCCGATAGCCTTGTCTTTCTCCAGTGGAGTGGCTGGTGGCTTTCCACAGCACACATGGCAGTTAGCTGTCCAGTGCTTATCCCACAGTGCCACCAGGGCTCCTGATGATCTTTATGGGCCCTGGTGTATTCTATCCACTGTCACTTTCACTCACCTTCCTTCTATGAGAGCCAGGCACCATGTGCATCCCCAGAGGAGCATGGCCTCAGCAGCGTACACCTTGCTGGTGACAGGCGCTCGCAGGAACTCTGCCACACTGACTAGACGTGGAATACAGGAACCCACCCCAGCAGGCAATGGAGACCGGGAAAAGCATGAAAACGGCATTTCCCCGCAGAGATCCCACATCGGCTCGCTTGCCAGAACCCATCTGAAACTTTGGCTAACTGCATTGCTAAATATCGTCATTTTTCATATTTGGGCCTAATTATTTTCACAAAAATAAGATTTGCCTGCTAATAAGCGAGGGAAAATAGATTAATTAAGCCCATTAAGAATCTGAGTTGGAGAATGTCCTGTAGACCCAGCAAGGCAAATATAACTTTGCTTGGATGTGACATGAAGAGAAGGTGCAACAGCATAACTTACATGCCCGGGTCCTAGCGGTGTCCTAGTATAATATACAAGGGTGTTTCAACATGGTTGATTAGGAAGCTTACTGACACACATTAGTCAATGAACTCCAAAGTACTCACCACCCAGATTTTCTCAATTACACTATTTTTTTAAAAAGACAAAACATCAGTTATGTGTAGAGTATGACCCTCTTTTCTCTTCACACGATACCTAACCCCTTAGCTCTCCTATTAGGAATGGCCAAAATCCTGGATTTGGGATTTTTTCTTTAACAATTCAAACAAGTGATTTTTGAAAGACCAGGGAAGAGTGTTTTGATGAATGTGCTAAATATTTCCCTCTGAAATCATGTTACTATCATTCAGTAAGCAAAAAAGGAAACTCTATAGGGAATTAGCCCCCTACGTAATTGATTTCACAAAACTTTCTGTTCAGAAATGATTCGAGAATGTAGCTTGCGTAACAGTGTAAAAATGCATTAATTTCACATGAATGGCTCAGGGATCGTTTCCCATTGCTTTGTATCCTGAACATGACACCGGGTGTGAGGCTCCTGGTGTGCCAGACACCTCTCTGTAACTTAATGCAGTTTCCTACCCCCGCCAGCGGACACCCTTACGGGGAAGGAGCACGCTTAGCGGAGCTCGGGGCACTGGATGCTGTAGATCACTGATCAGGGAGTGTGCAGCTATCTACTGCGCTGATGGAGTCCAGGGACCGGGGACACATGCTCTTATCCTGATCTACCCATTACGCCAAGGTCTAGAGTCATTTTCATTGCAAAGAGATTTGGGTTAGAGGACAATGTGAATTGAGATCAAGCAGGCAAACCCAAACCCAGCGCCGCTGAGCTCATTCAGACTCTTAGCGACTCTGTAGGGTTTCCCAGGCTAGAAATCATTTCGGGAGCACACAACCTCCTCTTTCTCCTGTAGATCAGCTCGTGGGATTGTACAGCTGACCTTGTGATTAGCAGCCCAGTGCCTGATGCATAGCACCACCAGGGATCCTGAGAAACCCAACCATCTCACCTTAAATGGCGTTAGAATGGCATAAAGCTAAAAATAGAGTTAGATTATCTCTCCAATTTGAGAGGTATATGTAAAAACAGTCTCGTGGGAATAGCGAAGAAGAAAATCTTATCTGACCCCTCCTGTAGAGCATTTCCAAGACTGGATGGTCTTCCCCATCGCTGTAAATTTGAGTTTCCTATATTTTTCTGAAGACGCACAAGATATTAATAGACTTGGAGAATTGCACAGGCTAGTTCCTGACTGGCTCCAGCCTAACTAGGTATGAAGTTATGGTCAGGAGTGTCATTAGTTACTATGGTATGTCCCATCATATCTCAGTAGCATTGGCTGCCACATGGACGAGACGTTCCCCCATCATGACATGAAAGTGCGTGGACTTGATACCTAAATGCACAGGTTCTCACCATCACTCTCCAAGTTCAGTGTGGTCATAACCACACCATCACAGTCAACTGAATAGACCTTTGCTCTAGTCCCTGAGACATAACAATAAGTCCTTCAAATTCCCAATATAATCTTGCTTTTATTCCTAGGTAAATGTAACCTTATAAGATGGGATTGCTACTAGTATCTAGAGCTAATGAGATGCTCATTAACGTAGTCATTGATTCAAAATACATTAATGACTTCTAGAAAGTGCTAGAAATGAGACATGTGAAGGGTAGTCTGGCTGTTTAGAAAGAGGAACTGCTGCTTCAGCCACACAATGCGAGCCATGGAGTAACAGCTTAATGGACACCTAGGCGCGCACCGGGCAGAAAGGAAAGGACGGAAGGAAGGAACTGAAGGAAAAGGGAAGGACACAAGCAAAGGCACGAAGGAGGGAAACAAGGTGAATGATCAGAGAACTGCCAAAGAGCTCCAGGAGAAAGGACGAGAGACAGATGAATGTGTGACGAGATGAGGAGTCAATGAGGCCAGATGATAAGCCTGTTTCATGTGATAGTTATGGTTTTAAATTTGATTTCATCAACAGAAGAGAAAAATGACAAATTCTATTTTTTTTTAAAACTAACGTGTGTCTTTCCAACCCAATTGAAATTTTATGGATTGGTGGTGGGGGGGGGGGTGATGTCATCAATGTTTAGTGCAGTAACTGAAAAGTCATGAATATATTTTGAATCGATGACTAAATTAATGAACAATTTCAGTTGAACGGCAGTGTGAAATGGACAGCTTTGTATTTTTGAAAGAGACCCTGGAAGGGCATATGAAGAACAGATATGGAGAGGCAATTAGCTGAAGATCTGAGGAATAATTAGCTCCCTGCGGTCGTTGGTCATTTTATTCTCAAATCTATTAATGCCACCGGCCTACATAATATCCTGAAGCATGCCCAGGCTCTGACAGGGGTTGGGTTTCATTCTGTGGTAGAACACTCCTGAGCTCTACGCTGTTGTTATCTTACTGCACACGACGCTGTAGCGTAAATGAATGGTGGGTGTCACCGACTTAGGGGTGGAGAAGTGAAAGCATTGTAATTAGTGGCTTTTTCTTGGGCCAGCAATTGAGGTTCGCCTCCTCCCTATGGGGATATCATCTAAACACAGCAGAGACAAAATGCAGACCAATTAATATTACCCGCAGTCTTTGGGGGGAGGGGAAGGGTTTCTATTTGGATACTATGTCATTTGAATATGTTATGAACACACATTTCCAGCAAGCTTTGCTCTCAGTAGTACTCCCGGACCTTCATGCCATAAAAGCCAAATGTACTGCCATCCAGTTGAATCTGAGTTGTACTGACCCAATAAGATAGATTAGAACTGGGCCTTTATCTTTCTAAGACTTGAACTCTTTGCAGGAGTGGACCGCCGCTTCTTTCTCCCTTGCGGGTAGCAGCTCACTGCATCTCACTCCACACTAGTATAGAGATAGATGCTCATTTACTCTTGACTAGAACACATGTTGTGAGAGAGCATAGACTAGCAGTCATGCGTGGTTAACATAGATCCGTGCATGTGGTGGTATTAATAGGTGTTCAATGGAATCTCACCTAAGGACGAAACAGAGCCTTTTCTCCAGGTGGTCAGGATCACTCGCAAAGAAACTGAGCGTCAGTACTGACGGTGAGTCGTGAAGGTAGATTCCTGATAGGGGTGATCAAAAAATGTACCCTGGCTGTGTTTGCTCACATATGGTGAAGAGGCTGGGCACAGCTGATTCGGTGTATGGATATGAGTACTGATACATTTTTAATAGCATCTCAAATTTCTATTCCCACTAAAAAATGTTTAGCGAGTTTTTCTGTAATCGGAACAGCTGAGAATTAGAGTCGAAATGACAGAAAGCACAAAACAAGTTTCAAACTTCTTTGGCTCTCATTCCCATTTTGTGGCATCTTAAATATTGCAGGAAAATAGCTCAAATAATAGTTCCAGTCTCATGAACGACTCTGCCAACATGTGAAATTATCCCCCCTGGATCTGTGGCAAGCATTAGTGCTGATGAAAAACAATGAAAGTGCTCTCTAAAGCCAAATCTTGGAGTGGCTTGTGGTACTCCATGCGTGCTCTCAGAATAGAGCACTCACGCATGTGAAGTGACTTAATTATTCTGGGGCACACAACATTGGGGATTGCCTCCTCCAAGAAGCCAGAAAACAAAACCACACACAAAGTGTGGGTTTGCCACGTGAGAAAACACAAACCAAAATCATGTTCCAAAGGGATGAGTCAGGGATCAGAGCTGAACAATCTTTTTAATAGATCACTCTAAAAAAGTCAACCCATAGCACATGCCTGATCATTTGTGCCATCTTGAGAATTTCACGGAATTTCCCAAACTTTTGTTTTTCTTTATATGGTCTCAGTTCAATTGAACTAATGGCTACAGATCACGTAGTATACATCCGACACAATCAAAGTTTTATGTAAGAAGAAAAGATGCAAATAATCACAGCCCCTGTCAATAAGGTAAAGGAATACAAGATGTCAAGGGACCCACAGGAATCCAATTGGCTTCAGTTGAAAATGTTGAGCAAGGCCTGAGAGAAGGGATAGTTGGCCTGGAACTTGAAGACAGACTTAAACTCACTGGGGTCGAGGACTACTGGTGTGCTATGGGAGAAGGGAGCAGGGAACACTGGGGTATGAGAAACAGAAAACTCCAGAGTCAGACCCAATAACAGTGTATTCTCATATCTCATTGGGCACCTCAGAAGGGGTAGCTGCTCCCTGGAAATGCTCAGCATACATATCAAAGCAGTGTTTCCAAGAGCTTGGGCTGTCGATCACATGTACCATATGCAATGGAAATTCATGATACAATAGGAATGCCCGAGCTACATATCTGATCTGTGGGCCTGGAATCTTGGGCTTGGACCTATGAGTCTACATATTTAACAACCTTTGCAGATGGTCTCTACACACATCAACACCGAGAAAAGCAAGCGCAGACACAGGGAATTCAGAGGAAAAGGGGGAAAAGAGAAACAAGGTTAAACTTGAATCTTAAAATTGTTTTAAAGGGTAGAAATAAATGTACGATTGAGGGATATAGTTTCCCTCTTTCTGTCAAGTTCCGTTACTCAGTTCTAAGTTTGGTCCCCTCCTTCTCTTGCCTGGACTTCCATGAGAGCGCCTTCCCACAGGGTGTCCCATCCCAGTCTTCGCCTCCATGTCTGCAGGAGCACAGCTGCTATAGAACTCGGCATGCCCACCCACTGGGAACAAGTCCTACATTTGTCACCTCCACCCTTTACCTCAGGGTAGCATTAAAATCCTCTCATTTTGTTTGGGAGGTGAAGTCAAAATGTGTAGGAGGCACAGTGGTCTGTACATTTGGCATAAAACAAATGCAATTGGTCAACTTCACCATCTATAATTTCCTAATCTCTGCTGACTACAGAACAAAACCAGATTAAAACGATAAACCTACCTGTTTTACCACCTCACTGAGCTGGAAGTGATCAGACGGAAGTTCCTTGAAGACAGCAGGCGGTTCATTATGGAGCCTTCGGTTATCCTCCTCCCTCCACCCAGACGACCTTTCTCTTCCCCTTTGAGGTCTCAACTCAAGGACCATGCATTCCACCTCCATGTCGTATGCCCTCATTTCAACCTCTGACTGATTTGACTTCAATACTTTGTTGTCTACACACATCGGAACAGCGATTTCACCCAAAGTGATTTCTTCAGTTTCACCTACTGCCTTCTTTGGGTAAGGGACCCTACATTTCGGGTCATAGGGCTTGTCCCATGGCACCCCCTGATCAAATTACACTAGTGCAAACACCAGGACCTATAATGACTTTCCTCTTGAATGTCTGTCTAGCAGGTGCTGTTAGGGAATATCTCTTTTAGCAATCCAGTGACAGGGGTTCCAGATAGAAACCCTCATTTGCTCTGAGCCCGGTTTCATCTTTGTGGAGATGGCTGGCCAAGGAGAAGGAAAGCATCACACAGAAGAAGGCAAACAAGAAATGGAGACGGTCTTGCAGATATGAAAGTCTCTGGTACTGTTTTTGGTAAAGCCAAACCTACACTTGCCCTCTTCAGAATTTGAATATATATATATATATATATATATATATATATATATATATATATATATATATATATATATATATATATATATATATTTAGAGATAGGCAGAGATAGAGATAAGGCTATGGGTATGTATGTAGATATAGATATAAGTAAAGTGTCCAAACAGCCTATCAAAGTGTCCAAACTTGGCATATTCATGGCAGCAGATTGTCACATCTGTCTCCTATGGAGCAGCTTGGGGGTAGAACCACCAACTTTTGGGTTAGCAGGTGAGGGTTAACCACTGCACCTCTTCTTTCTGGTTTGATTTGAGATTCTCTCACTACCACAGAGCCTGAGGCTCCCAGCTACAAGGATCACAGGTGACTCACGTTACTTCAAATAGCCAGGGATTAACTGGGAGAACACATGTGGGAAGGCTGAACCTGAGCCCCTTGGGCAGCTCTCCTGGGAACACTAGCCGTGTCGGACGTCATGGTTGACTGGGTAAGGGAAAGTGGCAGCCGAGAGGGCACACTAGGAGAAATGCTACAGCATCACGAGAAGCTACTCACGGCCTCTCCTGTCCTTGCCAAGAAGACCACAGAGGAACTTCCTAAGTTCATTCCAGACCAGCATCTACCACGTATAGAACTAGCTCAGAAAACACCGAGAGTTCTTAAATCCAGGTGAAGGAGTAATAGGTGGCTTGTTGTTGTTTTCTTCTGAGGACACCTATCCCACTCTTGGTAGGGCAAGCATTGACCCTAGCAGAAGTCCTGGTTCCAACTCACTTTAAAATATCCGTAAAACAATCTTAACCACACCCTCCAACTTGTCATACTTAGAAGTACAAGCTGAGTGGTAACTATACACTGGGTCTTAGTATCGGCTTTCAGAAAAACATTCTCATTAAAACAGAAAAAGTGTACTATTTCTCATTCCTGGTATACTACATTACATTTATGTTCTGCTGCCTTCTTTCCAGTTTACATAAATAATTACTAAAAAAGGGACTGTTTTCCTTATCATTGCAATACACCTCTACTTACAAGGCTCTGAGAAAAGGAAGATGTCCATTGAGACAATGAGCCTAGGGTAATCTGGCAATGCTGTGATGATCATGTCGTTATTTTCTATTGTATATTTGAAACATCAGACGGCACTCACATATATATGACTCATTATTTCTTAGATGAGCACAGAACACAGACAAGAAAGAGCCCAAAAAACAAAATGTTACACAACCAGTATTATCAACTGATGCTAAACATCTCTTTTGTTTGTTTGTTTGTTTGTTTTAACCTAGATCTATGAGGATCAGTTCTTAACCCAGGGGTAAACTGTTCAAGTTTCATGCACTATAAATTCAGTCAGCAAACACCAAGTGTCTTTTTGCCTAAAGAACTCACGTGTGCTCTCACTCTCTTCTGTGATTTACACTGAGAGGGAGGAGCAGTAGTTTGTGACGAGTTCTAAATGACAATAAAACAAGATCAATGTTCTGTCTTTTTAGCAAAGTGTCATTCAGAGAATGTTTTCCTGAGTTTATGAATCAGAGATTGATTTTTGCAAACCAAATACAGTTACATATTGGGGTAGATTGTACATTTTAATATATCTTCATAAAAAGATCACCTTCTGTTCATGTATCGCTTATCCTAAAAATAACAATGTAAAAAATGATCTGATAAGCACAAGAAGAGACATGTTAGCAGATGGAGAATGATTAAGGAACTTTAAAAATCTACATAGGATGGCCTTTAAGAACGGAGCATTTTATTTTGCTTAGGGCTATTTGCTTATTTTATATTTGAAAAAAATGGCCCCCATAAAAAATAAAGTCTTACTTGAGCCTTCCTTAAAATAAAGCTCTGTGGAGAGATGACACACCTCAGAAACCACCCAAACCCTTTGGTCAGAGAGACCCCAAATTATAGAATTTTATTTGCTCATGTCAACATTTGTATAAATAGTTATTTTTACACTACATTTAGAAACTACTCCTAAATATGCCATATGCTTCCTCCTACATTCTTAGTGTACCTTCAAATACTGAACTACAGACTGTGTAATTGAATTATATATGACTCACATAATTTAGAATTCATGGGCTATATAAATTGGGCTGCCCATACAGAACTTACTAATACATGAGCTTTATTTATCTTCCGGTAATCTGCAGATACATTCAGGCCAACAGAGGTTAGAAAGTGTTATTGATGTCGCTCATAGAAGTTCCTGTGTGGTACAAATAGCTTGCATTTGACTGTGCTCCACCACTAGCTGAAAGTTCAGTGATCTGAACTCACTGAGAAGCACCTCACAGCAGGACAAACCTCAGGGAAAATCCTACAATGCATCCTACACTGCCAACCAGGGGTCAGCATGCATTTGTTTGAACTCAAAGGCACATAAGGAAAACAAGGATGGATCAAAGTCTTGGTGGTGCACAGCTACCCAGTGGGACCGTCTGTCTCCTGCCATAAGAATGACTGCCCAGGAAAGCCTATGGAATTCAGTGTTACTCTGTAACACATGCAGCCACCACAGGCGGGCACCTGTTTGATGGTAATGGAATTGGTTTGGTTTTCTCATATGATGAGGGAAAAGAAATACACACCTAGTAATGGATAAACTTGTTTAACTTTGAAATTTCAATTCAAGAAGCATATAAAATACCCCAAACCAAGAGCTATTTTAAATACTTTGCTCATCTCCATTCCGATAGGAGTCAAGACTCTGCCTCAGAGAGAGTCCTGCTTTGAAGATATTTATATCAAAGCCCCTAACACTTGCCCTTGGGTAGCTTTTTCCTTTCTTCCAGGTGTATTTTAATTGACTCAGGAATATTCACCAGCCACTCTCCACCTGCCTGTCAATTACACCACCCTTAATTTCTGACTTTTCCTAATTGCAAAGACAACAGAATTTTCTTAAAAGGCATAGTTACCATTGGTGGAGGGAAAAAAAATCTGCTCTATTTTTTCTAAATTGCCCTATTTTATTTCCTGTATTTTTCTTTCAGTTTATCAGATGGAAAAACACATGTGCGAATGCCTAAACACAAATGTCAGAATAGCAAAAACTATAGGTGATAACTGCAGAACAAGAACAATGCTGCCGAACAGAAAGCAACAAAGGCCATGTATGAAGCCTTCCATTTTCTATTAGCCACATTTACAAAATTAAAAATAAATTGGTGAACTTAATTTCAATAATATTTAACAACACACCAAAACATTGTCATTTCAACACATAACCCGTATAAAAATTACTGGAATATCCTCCATTTAGTCTTAAAGATCCTTTCTGTATTTTAAATCTTAGTCCCGCCTGTTTCTGTCTAGTTGATTCCAAATTATTGTGTGGCCTTTTGATCAAATATTACAATCCTCACCATAAAAAAGCAAAGATCTCCACACTAAGCAACATTAGGTAAATGGAGAAACAGCTGACGTTGTGAAGGATTTCATTTTACTTGGATCTACAATCAATCAATGCCATGGAAGCAACAGTCAAGGAATGAAAGGACATATTCCACCAGCAAACCTTTTGCAAAGGACCACTTTAAAGTTGTGTGTGTTTTTCCAGTGTTACCTTAAGGACAAAGGAGGGTCTGACTCAAGTCACAGGACTGTCAGTCACCTCATGTGCATATGGAAGCTGGTCAATGTATGAGGAAGACGGAAGAAGACTCAATAGCTTTGAATGATGATGTTGAGAAGAATCTTGATATACCATGGACTGCCAGAAGAACAAACAAATCTATCTTGTAAAGATTACAGCCAGAAAGCTCCCTAAAAATGAGGGTGACAAAACTTTGCCTCACATACATTGGATTCATCAGGAGGAACCAATCCCTTGAGACAGACATCATGTTTAGTAAACCCACTTCCACAGAGTCAATGCCAACTCACTGAGACCCCCTATAGGTTTATGTGACTAAAGTGTACATGGCAGTGGAAAGCCCAGTCATTGTACCATGGAGCTGCTGGTGGCTTCGAACTGCATACCACGTAGATAGCAGCCTTAACGCATAACCACTACAGCACCAGGGCTCCCTCTTGATAAAGTAGAAGGTAAGCCAAAAAGAGAACGACCTTCAGCAGATTGACACAGTGGTTGGAACAATGGGCAAGCGAGGGTGGAAGGGTGCTTGATTTGATTGTACGCAGGGTTACTATGAGTAAGAAATGAGATGATGGCACAGACCAACCACAATTAACAGTGACCCTTTAGGACAGAGGTGAACTGTCCCGCAGGGTCACCAAATTTGTGATCTTTATGGAAGCAGACAGCTACATCGTTCTCCCATAGAGTAGCTAGTGAACTCACATCACCAATCTTTCTTTCAGTTAGCATCCAAGTGCTTAACTTCTGCACCACCACATCTCAACTGGAACTATCCATACTTCAAATACTCCATCACCACATGTGGTTGGTGGCCAATCTACTGGACAATACCAAAAACAGAGTGGCAGCCCTCTGCTGTTGCTTCTTCTCCGCTCTGTAAACATAAATGACTGATGTGGAAGAACGCAGGAAAGTCCGGCATTCAGCTACTGACTCTATCTAATTAAACTGTTTCATTCTAAAACATCTGCATAAGGAAGTCAAATATCGCCACAAAACAAATGCAAATGTTCTCATGAATATTCACACTACCCTGACTGAGGTTTGTAATTTCACATTCTTACCATTGCTAACCATATTGTGAAATTTTGGAAAAGTTTTATCAAGTGAAATATGTGATTGGTTATAAAATAATATACTTTATATTTGTTTTTACTTTTTGCTTAGTAAAAGAGGTTACCCGGAAAATTAAGGGATAGATGATTTGTTTCTTCATTCCTTATCCGAAGTCCTGATTGACAACCTTTCCTCCACCCCTGTGTGTTCTTCCTAATTAACTTTCCTATAAAATTGATTTAAGGATCAGTTAGAAGTCTCCTAACTCAGTGTTCATTTCTAATAGTACAATTTATTTCTATTTATTTCATCTTGCAGAGTTTGTTAGCACCTGCCCACTCACCCACTGATTTTTGTGTAAATCAGTCACTTGTGTCCACTGGATTCTACAGCCTTGGAAACCTACAGAAGGTCACTATGGATCAACTTGATGGCAGTAAATTGAAAAATTAAAAATCAATCTCAGGATTTAGGTTCACAGTTAATAGACATTAAATCCATGGGAATACATTAGATATCTCAAAATATAAAATTTACACCACTATAAAACCAGTCCTTCCAAAGTTTGAGCAGCAATGGGAAACTATGTCACTGTTTTTAGAATTCATTGTCTTCAGAGTTTTCAGGTTTTCCTCCTCTGTTCCAAACTGCCCAAGCTGAATCTTTGGAGTCCTAGAGAGTAGCAACAATCCAGCTACGACATGCTTCCCAGCCACAGACATGTCCATCCCACAGCACCCAGTTCCCGGTACTGCAGAGCTGACCTATCCTGTCCACCACAGCTCCTTTATCCTACACAGGACACTGTCCCCAGGGAATTGGCCATTTGGTTCATTCTCCTGCATGAGAAAAGCAACAATCTAAGGTTATTTTCAGTTGCTTTTACATACTGTCATAAATTGATTTAACTGTGGGCATACATTCATTTGTACATAGTGATAAAGACTATGGTCATATGGTTGAATTTTTGAAGACATAGGATCATACCCAATTTTAATCATTGCCAATGAGAACTGTCAGTAAAATTAGGGAGCATAACAAAAAATAAAACTTTTACTTACATTGGCAATAAAAGTAAATTTCGAGAAGCGGCAGCGCCTCTGCCTCGCTTTTTCTTATTTTTCCCCCCTTTTCCCCTCCTTTTTTTCTTTTCTCTTTCCCCCTCCCCCCCTTTCACCATTTCCCCTCGGAGGCACATCCCCCGGGCAGGGGCAGAGCCGGTCTCCCCCTCTCCCCGGCCCCCGCCGCCCTATGGCGAGAGGGAGCCCCCTCCCCACCCGGGCACAAGCGGCGGCGGCGGTTGGAGTGGGACCGGCGGCGGCGGCCACAGGTTTGGGGTCATCATGGAACTAATTCGCTGACTGACCCGGCCCCCCAGCCGCAGTCGTGCGCCCCCGCCCGAGCCCCTGCGCCCGCGTCCCCGGCCCGGTTCCCCCTCTTCTCCCTCTTCAGTCTGGTCCCGCGCGCCCCGCCGCCGCGCGCTGAGGAGAATGAGGTGGTAACGGGCCCGCGGATGACCCCGCGTCACCACTGGGAGGCCTACAGCGCTGCCTGGGAGGAGGAGGAGGAGGAGGAAGAGGAGGATAAGGTGTCGCCACTCTCACCGCTGATCCTGAAGGGTTCATCTGTCCTGGATTCCCTGTGTTTCCAGATCCCTACTGCACCACTGACAATGCACATAACATTTAAGGTAGCTACATCAAACTGGGTGACAGGCAGATCCAAAGGATATCATGAAGTTTCCAGGACCTTTGGAAAACCAGAGATTGTCTTTCCTATTGGAAAAGGCAATCTCGAGGGAAGCCCAGATGTGGAAAGTGAATGTCCCCAAAATGCCTACAAGTCAGAATGTTTCTCCATCCCAAAGAGATGAAGTGATCCAGTGGCTGGCCAAGCTCAAGTACCAATTCAACCTCTATCCAGAAACATTTGCTCTGGCTAGCAGTCTATTGGACAGGTTTTTAGCAACTGTAAAGGCCCACCCAAAATATTTGAGTTGTATTGCAATCAGCTGTTTTTTCTTAGCTGCCAAGACTGTTGAGGAAGACGAGAGAATTCCAGTTCTGAAAGTTTTGGCAAGAGACAGTTTCTGTGGATGTTCTTCATCTGAAATTCTGAGAATGGAGAGAATTATTCTGGATAAATTGAATTGGGATCTTCACACAGCCACACCATTGGATTTTCTCCACATTTTCCATGCCATTGCAGTGTCCACAAGGCCTCAGTTACTCTTCAGTTTTCCCAAACTGAGCCCATCTCAACATTTGGCATTCCTTACCAAGCAACTCCTCCACTGTATGGCCTGCAACCAACTTCTGCAATTCAAAGGATCCATGCTTGCTCTGGCCATGGTTAGTTTGGAGATGGAGAAACTCATTCCTGATTGGCTTCCTCTCACAATTGAACTGCTTCAGAAAGCACAGATGGATAGCTCCCAGTTGATCCACTGTTGGGAGCTGGTGGCACATCACCTTTCTACTCTGCAGTCTTCCCTGCCTCTGAATTCCGTTTATGTCTACCGTCCCCTCAAGCACACCCTGGTAACCTGTGACAAAGGAGTGTTTAGATTACAGTCCTCCTCTGTCCCAGGCCCAGATTTCTCCAAGGACAACAGCAAACCAGAAGTGCCAGTCAGAGGCACAGCGGCCTTCTACCATCATCTCCCAGCTGCCAGTGGGTGCAAGCACACCTCGGCTAAACGCAAAGTAGAGGAAATGGAAGTGGATGACTTCTATGATGGGATTAAACGGCTCTATAATGAAGATAATGCTTCAGAAAATGTGGGTTCTGTGTGTAGCACTGATTTATCAAGGCAAGAGGGGCATGATTCCCCTTGTCCACCTTTACAGCCTGTTTCTGTCATGTAGTGTCAACAATTCTTACCTTCTAGTGCAAAACTAGGACAGGCTATTCTGGGAATGGGAACATGCAAAACCAGGAAAGGATATATATAAGGGATTAATACCTTAAGAGGCTGAATTGAAATGAGCCAGACCGGGGGGGGGGGGGGGGGAGCCTTGTTTACTGTGTGGCTAATTATTCAACATTTAAATACTCAAAAGACCAAAAAAAAGTATAAAAAATTTCAAAAGATCCAATATTTAAGAAAAAAATTTATAGTGATTGCCAGTTCTTCTGTTTTCTCTGCTGACATATAATATTACTTGCCCCATGTCACCAAGTCATGATTCATGTTTTTAAAAGTTCCAAAACTTATAACTAGCAAACCTTATACCCAGCATCTTAATGTAATTATCCTCTTTGCTTTCTTCTTCGTTGAATACTTAATCAATTTTATGCATGTTTATCTATATACCCTGGCCTCCACTAAGCAGAAAACAATCCCATTTTTTTAGCAACTTAGTGAATAATTGTTTGGATGACTGTCATAAATAATTCATGATTCAAATCTAAATTAGTCTGAATAACTTTGAAATTGTTTTATATGAATCAGGTGATAAAAGAAAGACCCATAATAACCAAGTTGATTTTTAGTGTTTATCACATTTCGATTTCTAGAGTCTAGAAATAAAATTGATGCTTTTATTTTTATCTTAAAGTGAAACTTAAAAGTGGTATGTAATAAGGACATGTTTAGATTTGGTGAAATCTTTTTTTGACATTTGTATAAAATTATTTGTGATAAAGATCCAGGTGCTCACCAAAGAAACATGTATGGAAACAACTGAGGTTAGATTTTGTAACTGATCAGAATCCCCCACCCCCAAATTTATAATCAGTAGAAAAGACTGTCTAGATGTTGGGGCAGTTCTATGATTTGAATCTGTAACATGTAATAACTGAATTCAGTACCCAAATTTTATGTTGCTAGGATTTTCTCTATAAAAGTTATTCTCCTTCCTCCCCAGTCTGTCTATATGTTTTTCTGAATGACTTCTGGATCCTGGGCTCTCTGTGCAGTCTGAGAAGGTATTGCAGTCACAACCATGGCATGATCGATGGTAAAAAGCCTCTGGTAGCAATAAAAACGTTGTCCTTAAAAAAATAAATAAAAGTAAATTTCACAGTGAAAAGACCAGAAAACATAGTACAAGAAATCTAAGGTTACAGTCTGGTCCTTTCTCTCCTTTCTTCTAAAATTTCTTCCTAGGAGCTCTGAAACCACCGCCCATTTTTTTCTAAACTAATTCTTATACCAGTCATTCCTCCTTTAGCAGTCTCTACTTGTCTTCTAGTATTTCGTTGCAATGGTAACACAGAACTCACAAACTATCCTCACAGGTATGGGATTTCTTTGAGAAGTAACATGTTATAGTTCAGGATCAGGAACAAAAGGGGATACAGTACTTCAGTCAGGACAGCTTCTTGGTCTTGCTGAAGGTAGGGCTCTCTTCCTCATACCACTGTCACCCAGCCTCCACCTGGCTCTCTGCTTGTGGTTGTTTATTGTTGGGTGCTCTTGAGTCGGTTCTGACCTGTCGTGATGTTCTGCACAACACAATGAGGCACTGCGTGGGATCGTGGCATACTTAACAATGTTTGAGCTCTTTGTCACAGCCACTCTGTCAATGGATCTTGTTGAGGGTCTTGCTTTTTTTCACTGCCCTCTACTTGACTGAGCATGATGTCCTTTTCCAGGAACTGGTCTCTTCTAACATGTCCTAAGTCCATGAAGCGAGGTTTCACCACCCTGGCTTCTAAGGAGCATTCTAGCTATATTTTTTTAAAACAATTTATTGGGGCTCATACAATTCTTATCACAGTTCATACATATACATACATCAATTGTATAAAGCACATCTGTACAGTCTTTGCCCTAATCATTTTTTCTATTCTTTTCTTTTTTTACATTTTTTAGGGACTCATACAACTCTTATCACCATCCATACATATACATACATCAATTGTATAAAGCACATCCATACATTCCCTGCCCCAATCATTCTCAAGGCATTTGCTCTCCACTTAAGCCCCTTGCATCAGGTCCTCTTTTTTTTCCCCTCCCTCCCCTTTCCCCCCTCCCTCATGTGCCCTTGGTAATTTATACATCGTTATTTTGTCATATCTTGCCCTATCCGGAGTCTCCCTTCCCCCCTTCTCTGCTGTCCCTCTCCCAGGGAAGAGGTCACATGTGGATCCTTGTAATCAGTTCCCCCTTTCCAACCCACTCACTCTCCACTCTCCCAGCATCGCCCCTCACACCCCTGGTCCTGAAGGTATCGTCCACCCTGGATTCCCTGTGCCTCCAGCTCCCATATGCACCAGTGTACAACCTCTGCCCTATCGAGTCCTGCAAGGTAGAATTCGGATCATGGTAGTTGGGGGGAGGAAGCATCCAGGATCTGGGGGAAAGCTGTGTTCTTCATCGGTACTACATCACACCCTGACTGACCCATCTCCTCTCCTAAACCCCTCTATGAAGGGATCGTCAGTGGTCGATACTTGGGCCTCGGGTCGCCACTCTGCACTTCCCCCTTCATTCAATATGGTATATATATACATATATACATATACATATATACATATACACATATATACACATACATACACACACTTATATCTTTTTTTTGCATGATGCCTTATACCTGGTCTCTTGGCACCTCGTGATCGCACTGGCCGGTGTGCTTCTTCCATGTGGGCTTTTTGCTTCTGAGCTAGATGGCCGCTTGTTCACCTTCAAGCCTTTAAGACCCCAGTCACTATCTCTTTTGATAGCCGGGCACCATCAGCTTTCTTCACCACATTTACTTGTTCACCCACTTTGGCTCCAGCCTTTGTGTCAGGAGACTGAGCATCATAGAGTTCCAAATTAATAAAAGAAGGTATTCATGCATTGAGGGAGTGTTTGAGTAGAGGCCCAAGGTCCTTCCGCCACCTTAATACTTGACCTATAAATATAGACACATAGATCTATTTCCCCATCCTCCTATATATATTTGCATGTACATGTCTTTGTCTAGACCTCCATTAATGCCCTTTGACTCCTAGCTCTTTCCTCCATCTCCCTTGACTTTCCTCCTGCCACACTACCATGCTTCGTCGCCACCTGGGCTAGAGTATACCTCTTCTCTAAGCAACCTTACCCTTGATCATTTCCCACCAGGCCTGCCACTCCCCCTTCTCTACCATTTGGGGTCCCATGTTTTTCCCTTGTCCCTGGGTTTGTTATCACCACTTCCTTACCCCCCCCCACCCCCTTACCCCAAGTCCCCCCGGAACTGTCGGTCCCGTTGTTTTTCCTCCAGATAGTTCATCTGTTTGATCTTTTAGCAGTCTATGGTAATTTCAATATTCTTTGACAGCACCACGATTCAAATGCACACAAGCAACGATCTTCTTTATTCATCGTACAACTTTTACATGCATATGAGGTGACTGAAAAGACTATGGTTTATGTCAGATGCACCTTAGTCCTCAAAGTGACAGCTTTGCTTTACAATACTTGAAAGAGGTCCTGTGCTGCATATAAATTATCTAATGCAAGATGTCATTTGATCTGCTGACTGCTGCCTCCATGAGCACGGATTGTAGATCCAACCAGGGGGAAATCCATACAAGCTCAATCTTTCTCCTTTTACCATATTACCAAAGGTACAATTGTGAGGATTTTGCTTTTCTTTACAGTGAGTTGTAATCCATCCTAACGGCTGCAGTCTTTGATCTTCATCAGCAAGTGCTTCAAGTCCTCATTTTCAGCAAGCAAAGTCATGGCGTCTGCGTGTTGAAAGTTGTTAGTATGCCTTCCTCCGACCCTAATACTGCACTCTTCTTCATATAATCCAGTTTCACTGATGATTTGCTCAGCATGCAGATTAAGTGAGTATGGTGAGACGATACAACCCTGATGCACACCCTTCTGGATTTTAAAACATACAGTATTCCTTTGTTCTGTTCGCAAAACTGTGCTTGTATCCATGTATGATTTCTGCATGGTTGCAATGAATTCTACAAGGATTTCCATTCTTCTCAAGGTAACCGTAGTTTATTAAGGTCCTTGCAGTCGAAGGTCTTTGCATAGTCAAATCTAAGGAAGCATCTTCTTGGTCTTCCCTGCTTTCAGTCAAGATCAGCAATGTCCCACATCAGGTTGTAAATCCCGCCTCAATCTCCTACAGTTTCCTACCAATGTACTACAGCAACTGCTGTTGAATAATCCTCAGGAAAAAATTTATTAATATATCATCTTAGTTGGATTGTTCTATCATGTGTGCATTCTGTTGGGTCACATTTCTTTGCAGTGGGTACAAACCGCTTCCAGTCAGTCGGCCAGGTAATTGTCTTCCAAATTTCCTGGCACAAACATGCTTCTAGTGCTTTATCAGCTTATTGAAATATTTCAGCTTCTCTGGAAAGTTGAAATGCTCTTGAGCTCTGCCAATAAGTGCCCTGAAGTGTCCTGCTCTAGTAAATGTGGGCTAGAAGGTCTTCAGTTCTCCCACTCTGTGGGTCACTAAGCCTAGCCAAGGAAATATCCATTGACACCTTACTCTGCCAGTAATCATCTTCCATGAAGGCATTCAACATTCTTGCTCCCTGGCAACCCACCATACCTACCTTTCTTCTTGGGTACCAGTCTTCTGATTCTGCTGTTATTATTTTTCTGCCACTCCTTCTCACTCAAAACCAAACTCACTGCCATCAAGTTGATGTTAATGGATAACTACTCTATAGGAGTACAAAGCCCAGTCCTCCTCCTGTGGAGGTGCTGGTGGTTTTGAACTTCAGACCTTTTGGTTAGCTTTTCAATGTGTAACCACTTTGCCACCAGAGCTCATAGTATGTCATCTCTTCCTTTCTTCCATCCTTAGGAGCAGTACCTTAGTATAGGGACTGTGAGTCCAAGGGATGCACTCAGCTCCTGGCTCTGCCTCTTGGTGATAGGGAGCCTCACTCTTCCCACCTCTGGAATGGCTCATTTTAATCATGGTTGGATGGCAAAATTGACCGATACCAGTGTTAGGGTACCTTATTTGCCTGGTCCCACCCCTGTATAAGTTACATGTACCTTATTTATATTGCTAACAAGCTGTTCAATTCCCTTGCTAGACCAGAAGTACCTTCTTTGCATTGTCCCACCCCAACCATTTTGCTGGAGTTGTAAAACCAGGAGTCACTGCATCGCAAGCATTCAGCAAGAACTGGTCATTCTGGTAGTGTAGGGTTTTGATTTCATGTGATTATTTCTTTAAAAGATGGTTTCCTCTGCTTTACTAGTATATTGTAAGGATTAGAAACCCCAAACACGCCTTCCTATTGTTCTCCAAACCTTATAGAGGTACCAATGACCAATACACACAGGGAAAGTCTGGAAAAGGGGCACACTGGACGGTCAGGTCATCATCAAAAGGACATGCCTCGGGCCAGGGGGCGGACCCTGCTCAGGAGACTTCAGCTCTGAGCTTATCATTGCAGAGATTTATGATCAAGTCTCATTCAAAGATTTTTCAGTGACATTTACTCATTTCTGTTTTTTAAAGTAGATATTGGAATATATTCTGGTCTGACCAAGTCACTAGAGGCCCAAGTTCTGGGACTAACTTACCATTGATTTTCCCAGCGACTACCCATTTTTAACCTGCTATGAGTTTCCTACCTTCTTTACAAGAACGGTGCTAAAATAATTAAGACAACAAACAGAAAATACTTTTAGTGTTTTCCTAGAAAAAGAGACAAAGCAGCCATAAGCCCATCAAAACAAAACTAAGAATTTTTAGGTACAGGCACTCAGCTCTGAAGGAGGAGCTAGTCGTTTTCTGAACCCCTGGGGCAGCACATCAAAGACAGGAGGCATTTCCCTGGAAGGTGGCCACTGCTACGGTGCCAAGGCGCTCTCTCTGCAGGACAGTGTGTTTCAATGTCCTCCTAGTCAGGGTAAAGTGGACTGTGTGGGTGCGTAAGTGCGGACCAGAATGGTTCTGAATGTCCAAAGAGTAAGGAACAAGGTCTACACCAGGGCATTCTGTATTGGTCCAAAGTTTAGGTATCACTTTGCATATCTGTCCTTGACTAAAGAACAGAATGATGAGGGCGCACCACGGTCAAGTCATTGAGCACTTTTCTGAACATCAAACCCTCAAATAGGAGCCTACTTGTGAATTTTTCAAGTCCATTACTAGTAATATTTTTTTTAACTCCAAGGCATTCGGCATTAGTAGTAAGAGAAGTTGGTTTCAGACACACAGCAATATCCCGTTGACTCTAGGCCAGGCTTCTGTGGAAACTAAACCTAAATGTATACACACACGTCCATGTCTCTATGACAAGTTGTCACATATATTCCCAAATGAAAAGAGGGAGCAAATGAACAAAGAGGGACTTCCATCGACCTCTTGTTTTCCGAAGCTAAAATCACCATAAACTCAAAGGAAGGTATGCATGTAGACAGCTTCTTAACATATTTTAATGTATTAGAAAGGCCACAAAAGGGAAACGAAATCTTAAAATGACCATAAGTCATATCTCCAGTTTATAACGTAGTGAAAAAATCAGATATAATTTCACCTCATCATATTTAATGTATTTGGCATCACCCAAAATCACAAGAAATTACACTTTCATGGTGAAAATAAAGAATAGCAAGGGGAGACATTATGGTGAGCCAATATGCATTGCTTTCAGCCTCTTTAGGAAATCAAGATGCTGAAATCCTGCCCAGTGATTTCTTATCTGAAAAACCAATCAGATTTTGAACCAAAATCCAGAGCTTGTATACTATAAGAAGGTATTTCTTTTTTAATTAGACTTAAAAAAAAAAAAGATCATTTCATTGGGGGCTCTTACAGCTCTTATAACAATCCATACATCAATTGTATGAAGCATATTTGTACATATGTTGCCATCATCATTTTCTAAACATTTACTTTCTACTGGAGCCCTTGGTATCATAACAATGACCTGCTTATTAAGTAATATTCCCACATAGGCTGCCAAAAAGCCTACCCAAGACAAAAACTTCCTGTCCTCGAGTCAATGCCGACATGTTAACAACCCGATAGGATAGGATAGAACTGACTCTGTACATTTCTGAGACTAACTCTTTATGGAAGTAGAAAGCCCTGTCTGGTGGTTTTGAACTGCTGAACTTGCAAATCACACCCATAATGAGCACAGCACCAGGGTTCGTCATGTAAGACAAAGGGATTCCTCAATATGGAAGACTATAAGGAGATGTAGGGAGAAGAGGATGGCTGGAAGAAAAGAGAGGCGGGGGAGGGAAGGAAATAGGCTACCAGGCACATTGCATAGCTGGATACCACTTTACAAACTAACAGAGAGGGAGTTGAAGAACCTCAACGCCAAGTTTCCTTTCTAGGCAGCTGCCTATTGCTTGGCAGCAAACAAGGAAGAGCACTGAACATGCTCACACTGCCTAGTGCCTTCAGCCCCATTAACTTTGAAGTCTGTTATTCAAAGACCAATAATGAATACAATTAGCATAAGGGAAGATACTACAAGTTAAACCCTCCCCCCCCCAAACAAAAAAAGAACATAGGACCAGTTGTATAAAAGCAGTTCCCAAGGATGTGCAAATTTAATTAAGTCGTTTTGTTGTATCCTCTTGACCAGCATCCCAAGGTCAGTACTAAACTCCCTGACTCATAGCCACTTGCTGTGGGCTTCTGAAACGGTAACTGTTGGTGGGAATTGAAAGCCCACTATGGTGATTCCAAATGGAAGTGCACCCAGTGAACTTCAAAGGGAGAAGTCCTGGCCGATGAAGTACAGAAGCATCACCCAAGGTCAGGTTTTGAAGAGGGTACTGAAAACTTCACACTAGAACACGAGATGCTGCTGTTAAGAACTAACACATAGTTGTCCCCTGATTTGCTACCTAATAATAGTGTGTATGTGCAGCAGTACTAAATGAAAAGCACTTAAACTATCCTGCAATGTTTTATTTAATGGTGTACTCGTCACATGGGTAGGAGCACGGCACGTTACAAGGCAGTGTTTCATTTTCTTGTGTGTAGTGTCTACCAGACCAAAAATCTGGCCTTGAGTCTAGCCCACCAGAGTTGTGTGACCATCTCAAGAACAGGCTTGGCGCATTGCACACCATGACAGAAGACACGATGAGCTGTGGGAGGACATCAAGAGCATCCTTCTCGAGGAAAGCAAAGGGCCATTAAAAAGACAAGAATGAAAGAACATATCAAAGTGCATGTCAGACGAGATTCTGACACTTGCTATCAATCGTAGAGTAACTAAAGAAAATGGAAAAGGATGAAGTCAAAGGACTGAATAGAAAATTTCAAAAGGCTGCTCTAGAAGTTGAAATAAAATATTATAGTGAAATGTGCAAAGATAGAGTTAGAAAACCAAAAAGGAAGAATACACTTAGCATAATTTAAACTGAAAGAACTCATGGAAAATGTCAAGCCTCGATTTGAAGCACTCAAAGCTTCTAGGGGCAAAATAGTGAGTGTTACAGGAAGGATCGAGAGAAGATGGAAAGAATACAGTTACTGTACCAGGAAGAAGCAGCTAACGGTCCCCCGTTTCAGCAGGTAGCATATGAGCAAGAACCAAACTACAGAGACATCATCAGCCAAAACAAGTCTCCAGGAACTGATGGAACACCAATTGAAATGTTTGACAAGCTCTCGAGGCACTGGAAGCACTCACTCTTCTATGCCAGGAACTTGAGGGGACAGCTTCTTGGACAACTGACTGCAAGAGATCCATAGCTGTACTCATTTCAAAGAAAGGTGGCCAAGCAGAATGCTCAAGTTTCTGAACAGTATCACATATCACATTCCATTAAAATTTTGCTGAAGATCGTCCAACAATGGTCCCAGCAGTACATTTACAGGAATCTTCCAGAGGTTCAGGCTGGATTCAGAAGCGGACATAGAGCAAGGGATATCATTGCTGATATTAGAAGGATCTCAGCTCAAAACAGAGACTACGAGAAAGATATTTGCTTTTGCTTTATTGACTATGCCCAGGCATTTGACTGTGTGGAGCATAACGAACTATAGATAACCTAGAGCAGCAGGACTATACAAAGAAAAATGCGGCGACAAGAGGGGAGGAAGGCTTATTGACAACCTGCAATGTGCAGATGACACAACCTTGCTTGGTGAAAGTTCAAAGAACTTATAGCACTTTCCAATGCAAACCAAGGATGGCAGACTTCAGCATGGATTATAACTCAAGCTACAGAAAAGCAAAATCCTCACAACTGGACAAAGAGGTAACATCAGGATCAGTGGAGCAAAGGCTGAAGTAGTTAAGGATTTTCTCTTGCTTGGATCCACAAGCAATGCTCAGGGAAGCAGCAGTGAAGAGACCAAAAAGCGCGTTGCTTTATGCAAATCTTCTGCACCAGGTATCTTTGGGGTATTGAAAAGGATGGACAACAGAAAAGTGGGTAATGAGAGACATTGGAAAGGCCAAGATATGACAAAATACTAATTTATAAATGATCACGGGTTCATGAGGGATGGGGGAGTGGGGAGAAGGGGGAAAAATGAGGACTCAATGCCAGGGGCTTAAATGGTGGGCAAATGTTTTGAGAATAATGAGGGCAATGAATGTACAAAAGTGCTTTATACAATTGATGTATGTATGGATCGTGATACGAGTTGTATGCGACCCCTAATAAAACGATAAAAACAAAAACTAAACAAAAAATAATACAATATTTGATTTACAAAAAGACATGATCACCAGCAATAAGAAAACAATCCAGAAATATTGGCAGTGCTGCTTACTTGCAATTTGTCAAGGTAAAAACAAATCTTGCTCCATCATGTATATGAATTTTTTTTAAAGTTATGTAACTACCACAATAAAAGAAAAGCAAAGCAAGGATGTTACTTGGAGTACTTAGGTGTGCCTGTCCCAATGTATAGTATGCTCAATGGCGTCATACACAGGAGACGCTGGACATTGAATAAGGAAGAGCAAAGAGATATTTCACTTGAATTGTGGTGCTGGGGAAGAATATTGACAGTACCATGGACTACGAAAACAAGTATGGCCCGTGTGGTCTCCTCAGAGGCAAAGGTGAGGAGGCTTTGCCTTACATCCTTTGGACATGGATGGCATCAGGAGAGTCCGGTGCATGGCCAAGAGCATCAGGCTTCGTAAAGTGGAAGGGCGGCAGCAGAGAAGAAGGCCCTCAAGGAGATGGACTGACACCGTGGCTGCAGCGATGGGCTCAGGCACAGGAACAACTGGGAGGGTGGGGCAGGGCTGGGCGGCGTGTTGTTCGTTGTGCACAGGGTTGCTATGGGTTGCCACAGGTCAGAAGCAACTCCATGGCCCCTGACAACAGCAGCAAGGTTGCTGAATCCTAGCTGAGTCAATGGCACACGACCACAGTGTAAAATGAAAATATTAAATACACTAAAGAATTTTTGTAGATACTAAGTTGTAACATACATATCCATGAACTATGCTATTTACCAGGATTCTAGGGCTTCACTTCACCTGATTCCTAATTCCCAGCTCGAGTGAACCCTTGATCACAGGAGGCCAGTTACTTGATGCAGTTCATGCCTCTCCAACCCTATGGTGCCCTGATCACAGGCCCTTTCCTAGCAGAGCTGCTTCTGTACTCTAAATCCACCCCGCTCCTCCCCCTTCCTTCCAACCCCCCCCCCCACCCCCCCCCCCCCCGGCAGCTCTCTGCATCCTGGCTAAGCCCAATACCTCTCCTTAAACAGCAAACTAAATTACACAAGCCTTTAGATAACGATTTGGAGCCTGGCTAGAATTTTTCAATATGTCTGTATCCAGGAGCTGAAGACAAACTCACAAAGCAATTCAAGTCTTCACACACACTGTTATTGGAAACCACTGCTGAGCAAGGAGACACCAACTCTCGTCCCCACACTCTGAGAGACCTTGCAGACTCCTTGATCGTATGTGTTCAACGGCACCAGTGAAAGAACAGCGAGGCAACTGGAACTCCTACAAATGACTATAAATAGCAACCAGGAAGATGTGGAACATTTCATCACTGAGCCAACCTGGATTAATATGTTGCTGTATTTAGGTCCATCTCTGAAACAGAAAACCACACAACCTTTCCACTCATGACGGTTGTTACAATGGGCTCTGCTCTCCTCGTGGAGGTGAATTGATGTGTGAGCCTACTCTCATGACTTTCAATACAAAGTGATGTATGTGAGAAGGAGGGGAAAAAAAAACTCTTTACAGCATCACCAAAATCGAGTTGCAACAGACACTTTTAGAAAGAAACATTTTTCAAAGTAAAAAAATTTTTTTTAATATCTGGCTGAAACTGTTCCAGGTTTTCTCACTGATGAGATATAGATGTGACCACAATGTAGATACAACTGTGACCTTAATGTAGCTATAGCTGTGAATATAATGTAGATATGACTGTGACCATCATGTAGATATAGTTGTGAATATAATGTAGATATAGATGTGACCATCATGTAGATATAGCTGTGACCATCATGTAGATATAGATGTGACCATCATGTAGATATAGATGTGACCATCATGTAGCTATAGAGGTGACCATCATGTGGATATAGCTATGACCATGTGTAGATATAGCTGTAACCAGGAAGTTGCCCAGAGAACCACACCCTCATTAGAGGCAATTTTCCAAAGGCTGAAAATCAGAGTCATCCTTCAGCCCACCTGCTGAAGGGTGTCGTTGAGTACACCCTTTAGAGTGAGTTTACATGTGACACAGACTGAGGACCTACTTTATGATTATACCTTTGGACGTTAAAAAATTCAACCAACCAGGTTCCTAAAGTTAGCATTGACTCTAGGAATTAACTATGCATTGAATGACTTTACACTACCATTTCAAATCAGAACTATCATATTACCTGTGTATTTTATATGACTGTGGTTATTCAATGAATATATATATGAAATGCCAGAAATATTCCAAAAGCAATCTGGGCAATGCATCCTTCATTGGAATGCATTGGCAGATGCCAACACTGACAACACTGAGTGGTCATCAAGTTACAGGCTTAACGACTTTCAGTTGAAAACACACACACGCAGAACTCTGCGAACGATCGGCCGAGCACTTACGCCATGATGCCGGAGAGGTGGAACATCTCAGCGGTTATGTAGGACAAATAGCTGTACAGGAAGACAAAGAGCGGCTCAATCACTCGGATGTTATGGGTGAACCGGGTGGTGAATGCAGCTATGAATCCCAGGAAGATGCCAATCAACACCCCACCAATTCCTACAACGAAGAAATTAGCAATTCCAGCAAACACATCAATGGTCTCAATGGTTTTCATCTGGCAAAAGGACTTGAACAGATTGTACAGGACCTGCGGGAAAAGAAAGCACCGAGTCAGCATAGCTCTCCAAGCTCCCCTCTGCCTTCTGCCCCGGCCTTCCAATAAGGAACATGCTTTTGTGTACCAAGGTAGATCATAGCTCGTGATTTATCAAGTATTTGTTTATCTCACAGTAAAACTTGAAATACAAAAGTTTACAAAGCCAATAGTGTGACACAAGAGAATTTTTTTTCTTTTTCTAAAAGGAGCACTCAAAATGACTTATGGTTAAAGTATGTTCTTCTGAAAGGTTCTATAAAAATATTTGGTTGCTATCAAACACACCCTTTTTATATTGCCATTGCGTGAATTTGTTTACTTTAAACGCTTTATCATGAGTCATGCCGTATGAGAGAAATAAAATCTGTATAGTCTACCTCTAGAATTCCTCATCCAGGGTCATGGTAGTGAACCCCTTCCTGTGCCCCCTCCGATGCCCCCCACAGTCCCTCCCACACACTCACATACATGGCTAGTGATAGTAAGCATATAACACGAGATCCTAAATAACATGAGGAATTGTCTTAAAGTAACAAGATAGCCGCTTCAGTGGTGTGTGTTCTTGTAGTCACCTGGCCTCTAGTCACACATGAACAACTGAGCAACATGTTTCCCAGTCCTGTATCATAATCTGTTGGGACTTGACCCCTGTTATCGCTATCATTTCCATTGGCTAATTTGCAGAGTTTGATCTCTCATCTTTTCTTCATAGCTCATCTTGGTCTGAAAACTCTGCTACATCTATCCATCACAGTAACAGCAGAAAAGCAACACATGAGGTATATTGGTAAAAAAAAAAAATGCCACTTGGGTTTTCAGTGTGAACAGTACATATTCCACCACACAATATCTGTCTGTGGGGTGGGGAGGGGGCGAGGCGGAGGGTGTGTGTTCTGCTGTGACTGCATGCATATGTAGTTTATGCCTTTAAAATATTGAGACATTGATCTTTAGAAAATACATACTTAAAGCAAATCCTGATTCCCTGCCATTGAGTCAATTCGGACTCACTGTGACCCCCAAAACACAGGATGGAACTACCCCTGTGGGTTTCTGAGACTGTAAATATTTCCTGGAGTGAAAAACCTCATCTTTCTCCCAAGGAGAGGCTGGTGGATTCGAACTGCTGATTTTGTGGTTGGCAGCCCAACATATCACCCAACAAACTACTAGGGCTCCTTGTAAAAATTTAAAAAAAATATGTAGAACTTTCAAAACTGCCAGCCACTCTTCAGGAGTCCTGTGCCATCCTCATAAACGGTAGTGTTTGAGCCTATCTTCATAACCACTGTATCCATCTCTCTCCTGGGTCTTTCAGTTTTCCACTGATCTTCTGGTTTACCACGTGTGATGACACCAAACAGGGACTGGATGTCCAAAGTACTCGAGATGAACTACTGTCACTTCTAAGGAGGACTCTGGCTGTCCTTTTCCCAAAAGATTTATGTTTTCTTTGGCTAGCCACGGTAATTTCAATAGTCTTCAATAACACCATAAGAATTAGGTCCTTTAAATATTGTAATTCCATTTTACACTTCCAAGTTTGACATTTGTATTGTTTTTACTCTGGAAAGGTTTAATACACTTGGTTTTTCACAGATTTAATATGATTGGTATATTTTTTTAAAAATAAAAATTGCATTCCAATACTCTACTCTATTGAAAGGGCATTTTCACTATCCCCACAAAAGGCATGCCATTGTTTCAAACGTGCTCTTACTGTTTTTCCTGTGGACTCCTGTGGCAGAGCCCGGCTCCACGCGCTTACCTAAACTTATGGAAACTTCATCTGTCTTCCAGGGATGAATCTTCTGTTCCTCAAAAAATTCCTCTTAAATTCTGACAGATTTTGTATATTGTCCTTTTCTCTCACCCCTGCAGCACAGATGGCCTGCAGAATCTGTCAGCATTGAACTGCTATTGATCCTGTCTCCTGAGCACTTGCCTCATTTCCCCGGAGAAATTATGCATTTCTTATCCACAGAACACTGCCTTAGTCTTTCTCTCTCCCACTTCTCCAGTACCTTCTCCCAAGGGCCAGGCGAGGAGCTCTCCAAGGCCATAGTATGTACTCATTCCTCAGGAATAGCTTGTGTTTTAGACCAGGGTGTCTAGAGAAACAAACCCAGACACTCATCGGTGGACCAGGAAGAACTGTGTAGTAAGAAGCAACCTGACATCAAGAATGTGCCCCCACCCAGTCCAACTCGGGCCGGCCGAGACAATGCCAGGCAGGCCCTCTTCAGACTCATGGAGCTGATGCAGAACCATGAAAGAGGAATCAAGGAAACCATAGGCTGGTGGGAGCAGAGTCACGTGGGTTCAAGGTTGATGGAAAGATGCCAAGGCTCCAACAGCAAGGCCCCTCCTGGAGGCAGTTGGGGTGCCAGTGAAGTCCCAGAGAGAAGGACGATGGAATGACAAGGAGAAGCAGTGTTCAAGTCCCCGTTCGTCTGTGCCACTGCTACAGATAGGCACTGGGAACACAGGGAACCAGGGCAGATGGACCCCTCGGGACCAGTGCGGAGAGTGGCGATGCCCGGAGGGTAAGGGGAAAATGAGGTATAGAAAGCGGAAACCAATCACATATAACCCCTCCCTGGGGAATGGACAACAGAAAAGTGGGTGAAGGGAGACGTTCGACAATGTAAGACATGACAAAATAATAAGAATTTATAAATTATCAAGGGCTCATGAGGGAAGGGGTGGGGAGGGAGTAGGGGGAATGTGGAGTTGATACCAAGGACTCAAGCAGAAAGCAAATGTTTTGAGAATGATGATGGCAACACATGTACAAATGTGCTTGACACAATTGATGGACATATAAATTGTGATAAGAGTTGCACAAGCCCCCAATAAAATGATTTTGAAAAGAAAAAAGAAGAAAGCAAAGTCCTTGTCATGCAAAAAGATTCATGACACTAGGGAAGTGACATCAGGGTGTGACCTGATTGATAGGGTTGGCTCCACCCTGAGCAAGGAGTATGTCGTTCCCATGGTCCTGAACTATCACAGCTAAGCATCAATAAATAGGCGATAATGTATATTCTCTATAAAATCCTTTGGGTTTATCAAAGAGTAAAGCTGAGCTCCAGAAACTTTTTCAGGGCACTGGTTAGAAACTACGTTTGTATCACTCCACTGACTCAGCTGTCACTACAGCATTATCAGAAAATAGCTGAGGTACAATGTTTCCTTGACAAACAGGAAACTTTCCATAACCTCCCCCCTGTTGGAAACTGACCCTGCTATCTCGTGATCAGCTTAAGATAAAATTCTTTAACTCTCCTTAGTCATAACCCCATAGTGGGTTCAGGCCAATTACACCCTCACATGCTATCATAAGGGACTCTTTGTAGAACAGGGCTGGTGAGTAAATGATTTTTATGGGTTTTATCTGTATTTATGTATGCAGGTGTGCATGCTTTTATTTTATTCTTAAGACAGATAGGTCTCTAATAGGTCTCTGGACAGTTGACCTCCATTTGACACTTGGTTTCTAAGACACTGAGAGCGAAGTTCTTTACTGGGCTGAATTGACAAGTGCACACTTTCATATTTTCCAAATAATCACAGGCACCCTCACTATGATCACTAATAAATAAGTCAAGTGGTGCTAAATTTATGAATTTTTATAGTGAACAATAATGAAATGTGCAATAATTTCACGCTTTTATGAGAGCATGGAAAGTGAGGATGCAAATTATGCAAATAAAGTTGTTTATCAGAGTTACAGAAATATCACCTTCAGGCTACTTTTCTGTATATGAATGTGATGATTAGAGCCATACACCTGGTCATCCCATTTGCTTAGGGGAAATGGGCAAATGTAAGACTGCATATTGATTCGAGGACTTTGGCCAATAACTTGGCGGGATCGTCAGGAACTTGGAAGAAGTATGGTTAGAAAATTGGTAACAAGGAGGTGTGGGAAAGAAATATGTAAAGAGACCTCAGTGAGTGATCCAAAAAAAAAGTGACGATGCCTGTGCTCGATTTGAATGCTCACCAAAGGGTGACCTCAGCAGAAGAGGACTTTACCCATCAAGTGGATAGGATGACACATTGTTTGGAAACCAATCATCCATTTCCCCCAGCCCCTCCTGTCCTTGCCCAATGAGTGCAAAGTTGCCACCGTAGCAGGGGGAGACTATGCACAACCTCAGCAACATGCACTTCCACTCATCAAGGCTGACTTGCCTACTGCCAGTGTTGAGACCACTGCCTATCTGCCAGCAGCAGAGACCAACACTGAGCCCAAGAGCTGGGACCATTTCTCAGGAAATTCACTAGCAACCTGGTGGCAGGTTTATTACATAGGTCCACTTCCTTCTTGTTTCTTACTATAATAGACACTGACTTACTCTTGTATATGTATTAGCTTTCCCTGCATACAACATTTCTGCCAAAATTACCATTCACGCATTGAGAGAATTTTTCACCCAGTGATATTGTATCCAGCCCAGCATGGCCTGGATCAAGGGACTCTTGATAGTAAATGCAGTGTGGCAATGGGCCTGTGCTCAGAGTCCACCAGTGCAATCATGCCCACCATCATCTTGAAGCAGCTAGCTTGATAGAACAAAGGCTCTGACTTCTAACAAGATGTTTGCAGTGCTGTTATGGTAGCAACACCTTGGAAGGTTGGGGCAGTGTTCTCCCGAAGGTGGCATGTGCCATAAACTAGTGTCCCAAATGTGGTGTTCTTTCTACAAAAACCAGGCGTCAAGAAATGGAAATAGGACTGGCACCACTCACTGTGACTGCAAATGACCCCTCACTACATTTCCACTTCCTGCCCCTGCAGCCCTCTGCTATTTGGGTCCCTCTGCCATTTATTTCCAAAGGGAGAACTACTCCTACTGGGAGGCACAGCACTGATTCCATCGAAATGGAGTTATGAATGCTTCCTGGCCAAATGTTTTTTTATTGCCCCTCATGCCTCTGGATCAACTGGAAAATCAGGGAATTACTGTATAGAGTGGTGTTATTGATCCTGATTACCAAGGAGAAATTGGATTAATATTTCATCATGGATGCAAACAAGAATATGTCTGACATATAGGAGGTTGCTTAGGTTGGCTTAGCATTACCACGTCCTGCGAATAAAGTCAATGGTAAACTATAGCACCCCTCTTCTGACATGATTACCAATAGCCCAGACTCTTCAGGATTGAAAGTTAGAGTAACCCCCTCCCTAGGCAAAGTACCAGACAAGATGCTCCCTGAGGGTAAAGGAAATGTGGAATTGGTAGAAGAATGTAATTCTAAATACTAGCTATAGCCTTGTGGCCAGCTGCAGAAATTAGGACAGTAATTTCTATTTGTGTGTAAAACCTAAATTTCTGTTTTTGAGTAAATCCTATTTGTATGTAAGCACCACATATTTTTGTTTTGTTCACATATGAAATATAAGATTAAAAGGAGTTTAGTGTATTCTCAGTTGTATAAGAGTTGCATCATGTTAGGTTCAAGTATGATTTTATTATTGTCTTTGTTTGGAGATTATGCATGGTTAAAGAGTTGCCTACAGGTGTCAGATTTACAAGGGGTGGTCTGTGATGGTTAGTGTTCAAGTCAAATATATATCTTGGGTGAAAAAAAAGTGGAGCCCAGCCTATCTGTCTGGTTGCGGCCAGATGACACCTCCTTGGGCGTAAGACCTTTGATATAAGAGAGACACTGAGTAGAGACAAGACTTATGCCCCATCACCTTCGGCTGGGTCTAGAACTGCCTGTGGTTTGCTGATCCCATGTTGTGTTACCTGCTGAGTCCAGGAACCATTAAAGGACTGTTGACCTTGGAATTCATTCAACTGATCTCAAATTCTTTTAATTCTGCATCCACCAGCCTGTGACCTGCCTACTTCTTTGTCCTGTTTCCTATTTTTCAGCTTCTGAAACTACACAGGTCAGAGAAGGCTTCAGTTTACATCTGATCTACAGACTCGGACCAGACTTTACTTACATTCTTCTATAACCGTGTAAGCTATTTCTTGATATAAATATCTTTATATATACATATATATGGGGTGCATATATAATACACACAAAAATATCACTGGTCTTGCTTCTTTGGAGACTGCCACCTAACACAAAAATATAGAATAACCTTTCTATGTAAGGAATCTTAGGTTGTGTTTTGTGGTTGTCATTTGCAAAGGCCAACTTAAGTACCATGCAATCCTAGGATTCTTCCAGCTTTCTGAAGTTGAATTCCATTACACATTGAGCAAAGCCTGGACAACTGGTGGACAGACATCATCAACTTCTTTGTGCAGCTCTCCCGACCAATGCTAGATATGGCTTGTGAGTGCCCACAGGAAAGGTTAGAGAGCATTCCAGGTTTTCATGAACATACCCGAGGGATCATCTTGGAAATTCCAGTGTGAACCTAAATCATTTGACTGTGAACATTGTGGAAACAGACTTCTCAGAGAGCGGAGTTACAGACCAAGTTTTGTCTACTAAGGACGAGTTTGAAATGTTTTCATAAAGTGTACATCAAAGAAGCACAGAGTACTACTGGAAAATCTTCCTGTTCCTATCTCCTTAAATGATCACAAACAGAATACTCAATGCTTGGACTCTTTTAATTCTGATAAATACAGAACCAAAAGTCATATAATAAATGCAGTTAATATTTTAAGTAAGTGTTCCATTATTACAAACTATTAGCATTCTTGAGGAGCTCTGGTAGCGCAGCAGTTACCCATTGGGCTGCTACCCTGGTCGGCAGCTTGAAACCACCGGCCACTGTGAAGGAAAGATGCGATGTTCTCCTCCCTGAAACAGTCCCTGGCAGAAACCCACACACAGGGCACGCCGCACTGTCCCAAAGGGTCTCTATGGGTCAGAATGGAAGGCAGCGGGATGTAGCATTCAATTGATTAGACTCATTGTATTATTAATTAAGTTGCCAGTTGTATGTGGTTAATTAAAATACCTTTACTTAAAGCTTTATAACTTATTTTTTATAAAAGCGTTCTCTTCAATTCAATGAGTTTACTCTTCCTATTTTTCCTCATTTAATGCAGCAGGCCAGCTGTGGCACTCAAGGGGAATCTGGAGTTAGCTGGGTTTTTTCCCAGCACTGCTGTGAGTTCAGGTCAAGGATCCTTCCCGGAAGGCTGGCTTACAATTTCATCAGATGGATCACGCTGACAATTCCTCTTCCTTTCTGACACAGACCGTATTCTGCTCGAAATCTCACTTGCAGCCTCCCAACGAAGACATGAGTGCATCCCAAAATGTCTCACCCATTATTGTTATTACTTCTATGGGGAACAGCATTGCAGAAAAATGTCTTTCAATTACTGCTATTGATACTAGTTTTAAAAAAGCATCATGTGCATCAAAGTCATCAACTGCTCAAGGGAAAGAAAACAACCTTCCACTTATATTGTGAATGTGCTTTCTGTTGCTTCTTACCTTTTTTATTATCACCAGATTAATTTCAGTGATCCTAATTCGTATACATTCTTTTTGAGCAAAATGTGTCCAATTTCACTTCATAATGACTGATTATTTTTCCTGTTGTTAAACAAAAGTTATGATAGCCATGGACAATAGCAGAGTTTGAGCTATAATTTGCAGTTTATAACTTTCTCTGCTTTAAGAAATTTGTGTTATGCATTACTCCCTATATATTACTCCCTTCAAATCTGAACTTCTCTCTTTTTGATTTTGGTCAACAGGACCCCTCGGCAGATGAAGTGTTTTGGAGCTGATTTCCGTAGCAGAAAGCTGTCAGGGGAGGCTTGGGTTTTGCAATGATGCTGAACAAGTTTCATGGCGCATCCAGAAAAAAGCCTGTTGATGAGCTGCTTAAAGTCAATCAGTGGAAACCAAACAGATTATAACTCTTAATCCCAATGGATCATGAGAAGGGAATTGGACCATAGGAATAAAGTGGGACCATAGAGTGTTTTGTCCTCTTTTGCATGAAGTCACCAATTCAAAGGCATCTCACAACAACAAGTTCACCCATCCTCCGGAGACATTTTATTCCTTTTTAATCTCGATCTTTCCATGTGCAATGCCCAAATGAGTCCTCCCCTTCACTGCATGTACCATGGTCCATATTTGTAGTTCCTTATCCTATTCCATGAATTTCTTAAAATTCTCACTAATTAATTGATAAAGATGTCAACAAAACTTAAAATATCTTACCTCTATTCCTTACTGTAATTGATAAAGAAGTAAAGTCATAATTTTTCATAATTAATTATAAGTATTCCAAATGTCTAAAACATTTAGCCCACTAATCAGAAAACGCAGTGAGAAAAACATCAGGTCATTTGGAATTGGAAAAGCCCTAGTATATTCCCTGATATATTATGATTCTCAGCCCATAGACTTTCAACCTAGGCTATATAATCTACCAGAATATGCAGTCTTTTATATTAAACCATCACAGTGGCTGTGACCTAGAGTTTCTAGCCATGTGATAGGACTTCCAGATTGTTGGGGTTTTTGGTCCTTTCCTTCCTTCCCATAATGAACTGGAAGACCTCTGCTTGGACCCACTGCCCTCCCTGACTTAGCTCTCCCTTCCTCTCACTACAAACTCATGTTTAAAGGTGATTCTGGAGTGTCCAGAGTCTTTTCACACTCCAAATGGCAGTTTAGCAAGACCCTGTCTTGAGATTTGATTCCTGATAAACTCAACAAATGGATCACTGGATGCCCAGATGAAATATTTTATAATGGGAGAAGGTAGTGTAAAGATATGTCATATATTTCTGAATTAACCTGATGGTACTATAGGGAATGCAGTAAAGTATTATTTTTCAGTTTTAAAGTGTCCTTTATACTAAATATATGTACTTTAAGAATTATCATGAAATGCCTACAACCGCTCCCATCAAGCATAAAATTTACATAGCAAACAAAGTCACAATGGAAAAGTTGAAGCTCTGTGGTATCAAATATCTTCAATATGATGGTAGTTTCTCAGTTAAACTTTAGCATTTGTTGGTTAATGATTGCTGCTAATGATGGATGAAATAAATGAAGTGGGCGTGATTACTTTAGTGAAATAACTTAGCTGCCCTTATGTCTCATGTTCTAAAAAAAGGGGATGGGGGAAATCTTTATTCAATACAGTCAATAAATCATTTCCTATGTAACGATGTCTACATGAAGTGAAGTTTGCAGATATCCCTCAAGGTGATATTTTATTCAGTCTAAATTTGTAGTTGAGCACAGGCTGACATTAAAAAAAAAGTTTGTTTCTATGTTAGCAGTGAAATAGGCTAAGGGTAGTATTATATGAAAGAATGGAAAACCCAAACCAAATCAAACTAAACCCACTGCCATTGAGTCGATTCTGACTCACAGGGATCCGCTGAGTCACAATCACAGGATTTCAAAGGCTGCAAATCTGTATGAGAGCAGATAGCCTCATCTTTCTCTTGATCAACCGTTGTTGGGTTTAAACTGCCAACCTTGTGGTTAGTAGTCCAGTGTGTTACCTGATGAAGCCACCGGGCTCCTTCTGAAGGCATGGAGAGGGCAGCTGAAATCATTTCAGGCCTTTCCATGGTGGGCCATCAAGTCCATTCGAGCTCTGAGACTTCCGGGGCAGAGTAGAACTGCCTCATACAATAGCTGAGACTAGAAACCTTGATGGGATTAGATGGCCCCATTTGCTGCCCTTAGAACAGCTAGTGGGTTGGAACTACTGACCTTTAAATTAGCAGCTGACTGCTTAACCACTGCACCACCAGAGACCTTAGCTACACTTTACTTCATATTCACCTCAAATTTCTTATCTGCACAATTGGAAGAATACCTATTTAATCTACCACCACATAAGTGATCACAAAGACTTGAGCCCGTACTATGCATTCAAAAAAGGTTATTGTCACTATAGAAATAACACAAACCAGCATCAGTTATGCTAACTGAATATTTTTACCTCTCAAGGCTGACTTGATGACCTTTTAATTAATAGAGCTAGAGAGCTATATAGGTCTGTGTATGAAGAGAGACATTTCCTCCTCCTTGCTGAGTTCAAAATGCAGGGTGAGAGTAAATTCTGACAACCTTCGGATCCTAATAGCCTCTGAGTTTACTTAGGAGTCAACCAGCAAAAATTACAAATTAATTGTGTTCTCTGAATAATTGCTAACTTATGGGAAAAGGATGGTACCCAAACTCAGGCTGACTGAGTAGTAAGAGAAAGTGAGTCTGTGATGATAAATCTACTTACGACAATTACCATGGTACATGACAAAGAGTAGCACTTAGTGTGTATCATTGCTTCGCATGTATGAAAGAGCGTCTAAGGTTCATAGGAAAATTCCATTATATTTTCATTCATTTTCCATGAAATTTTTGAAACCATTTCATATTAAGCAAATGATAAATTGAGCACATTTCTTCCCACAAAGGATCCTGAGGTCTAAAATCCTTTCAATTTTGTTCTAAAACTGACATTTTTAAAAGTACTAATCAGATACATCGTCAAAGCTAAACTTTACCACAATCACTTGTGTGTTCCTCTAGCACAGAGGTTGACACACATTGAGATGGAAGAGCCAATCCTACCCCTCACAACAGTTTAAAAAATATATTTTTACAAAAAATGAAATCACCATTGTCTGAAGAATACCTTTAAAATTGTATACATGAGACTATAATTTCATTTTCTATTTACCTCAGAGCCCCACGTATGTACTGAAGGAGTTGCATATGGCCCCCGAGCTACAGCTTGTAACCCATCCTCTACCTCCCACACTAGCCTAGTGGTTCTCTTTGACTTTAGCCATTTGCCTTTGGGGTGATTCCACCTCCCAGTGACAGTGACCCTGTGTGTGTCAGAGGAGAGCGGTGCCCCACCGGGGTTTCCATTGGCTTCTTGGGATGTCCCACTCAGAAATAGATCATCAGGCATCTTGAAATACCTTGAAGTGAACTTAAACCTCTGACCTCTTCATTAACAGCTGAGCATATTAACTGTACCTCACAATGAATCCTTCCACTGCCATAAACAAAGCCTATAGAAAAAGGATTTGCTCTAGTCTTTCCAGGGCCCAGTACAAAATGAAAATGAGGGGTTCCATGTTCAAAATGTATGACTGAAAAACCCTCAAGAATGTGACAGTACAACATTCAGTCACACGTGGGGCCCTCTGAGCGAGGGTAATGTGCTGCACACTGCATGTGTGCACACGAATGAAGCCAGTCCTGCGTGTAATATCGTCTCTGTCAGATGCTAGTCTCGAAGAGTCAGTGGGTGGATCCACACGTGTAGAGTGGCCTAGCATAGATGTGACACTCACCACTGTGACCGCGTCGTTCAGTAGCGACTCTCCAAAGACCAGGATGTACAGTTGCTCATTCACATGAATGTTCTCGAAGACAGCAAGCACAGCTACGGGGTCTACGGCTGAGATTAAGCTGCCAAAGAGCAGGTTCTGGAGCAAAGTGATGTCACTCAGGCCAAATGCTTCAATCTGGCAGATACCGAACAAAGATACTCCGATGCCAATGGAATTCCAAAGTGTCCCTACCACAGCATACCAGAAAATGGTGCCAATGTTCTCAAAGAAAGGACGAGTTGGCATGAAATAGCCCGCGTCAAGTACAATGGGTGGGAGAAGATATAAGAAAAAGACATCTGTCTTCATGGCAGGTGGCGACTTTTCATCGACTCCAAAAATAATCCCACCTAGCAAAAGTCCAACCATGATCAGGAGGCAGCTTTCAGGCACTATGGTAGGCAGCTTGTGGTAGAGATGGAAGCCTGTTAAGGAATACAAACAAAAACACGCACAATGCTTGAGTCTGACAGAACAGATGGCCATTATTTTCCAATCTCCCAGCTTAGCAAATTTGGCCATTGACTGAATATATAGGCAAATTGGTTAAAAGTTAATTAATTCCCCTAAAATCATTCATAAAGCACATTAAAATTAAAATATAAACCAGAAATAGAAGGTTACGCACAGTATCTAGGTAGTAAACGGTTTCTTTCTGCTTGAGCCCTTGGTATCATCTCCTCCATCCCTCATGATCCCTTGATTATTTATTAATTCCTATTATTTTTTTCATGTCTTACACTGACTGATGTTTACCTTCACCCACTTTTCTATCGTCGATCCCCCTGCGAGGGGGTTATATGTAGATCATTATGATCGGCTCCCCCTTCCTCCCCCCCACCTTCCCTTACCTTCCTGGCATGGCTACTCTCATTATTGGTCCTGAGGGCTTTATCTGGCCTGGATTCCCTCTGTTTCTAGCTCTTATCTGTATCCATGTACATGCTCTGGTCTAGCTGGGTTTGTAAAGTAGAATTGGGATCATGATAGTGGGAGGGAAGCAGCATTAAAAAACTAGAGGAAAGTTGTTTACTTCAACAGTGCTACACGGTACCCTGACTGGCTTGTGACCCTTCTGTAAGGGGATGTCCAATTGTCTACAGATGAGCTTTGGGTTTCCACTCTGCACTCCCCTTCATTCACATCAATATGATTGTTTTGTGTGTTCTGATGCCTGATATCTGATTCTATCAATACCTGATGATCACACGGGCTGGTGTGCTTCTTCCATGTGGATTTTGTTGCTTCTCAGTTAAATGGCCACTTGTTTATCCTCAAGCCTTTAAGACCACAGTTGCTATATCTTTTGATAGCCAAGCACCATCAGCTTTCTTCACCACATTTGCTATGCACCCATTTTGTCTTCAGAGATTGTATCAGGAAGGTGAGCATCACGGAATGCCAGGTTATTAGAACAAAGTGTTCTTACATTGAGGGAGTATTTGAGTAGAGGCCCAATGTCTGTTTGCTACCTTGATATTTAACATATAAATATATGTACACAGATCTATTTCCCTATCATTATATAGAAATATATTTACATGCCCATATTTAGACCTCTGTAAATGCCCTTTGCCTCCTAGATCTTTCTTCTATTTCTAAAGGAGTCTCTAAGTGGTACAACCCACTCAACTGCTCACTGAGAGGTGGATGATCGAAACCCACACAGAGGCACCTTGAAAAAAATACCTTGTTACCATTTTTTTTAATTCACCATGGAAAACCCGATGGAGTAAAATAGTAGATTGAAATCCACATCTCTGTAACCTTGTTTCATACTGACTCTCTCTGTCACTATGGCAACTGCCATGGTATGATAAAGGATGGAACCGAAACTGAAAACTCACTGCCATTGAGTTGATGCCAGTTCATAGCAACCCTACAGGACAGGGAAGAACTGTCCCTGTGAGTTTCCAAGACTTTAACTCTTTTTAGAAGTAGAGAGCCTCCCATAGGGAAGTTGGTGATTTCGAACTGCTGTCCTTGAAGTTTGCACCCCAACACGTAACCACAGCATCCCACTAACAGCACTCCCTAAATCCCTAGCTCCCAAAGCAACAGTCAGCGCTCTGGAATCAAGGTCCACCCAAAGGCTTCATGCCATCAGAGTTTAGCAGCTCTCCCCTGACAACGGCACCCCTGGCTTCAGATTCTCCTTCCGCATGTCTGTGTGTTATGGACTGAATTATGTCTCACAAAATTGTAGCACTGTATTCCTGCCCCTCCCCCGAAAAGAATTTGTTCCAAAGGACGACATTGACCCTGCAGCTATGGGAGATGGACATATCTGATCAGAGCACACAGGAACAGATGAAGGGGCAGGAAGAGAGAGTGGCGCACAGCCTGGCCCACCAGGCCGTGATGATGATGTTCCTGAGTAGAGCAGCCAGTCCACAGAGAAAACAACATGGCTGGCCCCACTGTGAGAAATGATGCCAATCAGTGACTAAGGGCGATACAGGGGACTGCACCTGAGACACAGTGTGGGAATTGCACCTGACCTGATCCCACCACACCGAGGAAATCACTGGGGGAGTGCAGCGGAACAGCAAGGGAATGGAGTGGCAAGGTCCCCAGGGAATGCTGAGAGTGGACTTTGGGGCGAGGGCGTGGTGCCCCAACAGACTGGACTGGAAAACGCTCCTAAGGGCTAGCAAACGATCCCTGAACTAACTACAAGCTTTTCTCTTGTGAACTGTTTTGTTCTGTTCTTTGTCAGTGGTTTGTTTTTGTTGTTTTGTTGTCTGGTTGCATACTGTTGCTTTGTTTTCCTCTGTCTTGTTTTCCTGCATGTTAGTGTCTCCACAGGTCTGTCTGAATAGGACAGGCTGGATGAACTATCTGGAGGAAAAACAATGGAACCGACAGTTCCGGGGGGACTTGGGGTGGGGGGGTAGGGGGGGTAAGGAAGTGGTGTTAACAAACCCAGGGACAAGGGAAAAACATGGGACCCCAAATGCTAGAGAAGGGGGAGTGGCAGGCCTGGTGGGAAATGATCAAGGGTAAGGTTGCTTAGAGAAGAGGTATACTCTAGCCCAGGTGGCGACGAAGCATGGTAGTAGGGCAGGAGGAAAGTCAAGGGAGATGGAGGAAAGAGCTAGGCATTCATGGAGGTCTAGACAAAGACATGTACATGCAAATATATATAGGAGGATGGGGAAATAGATCTATGTGTCTATATTTATAGGTCAAGTATTAAGGTGGTGGAAGGACCTTGGGCCTCTACTCAAACACTCCCTCAATGCATGAATACCTTCTTTTATTAAATTGGAACTCTATGATGCTCACTCTCCCGACACAATGGCTGGAGCCAAAGTGGGTGAACTAGTAAACGTGGTGAAGAAAGCTGATGGTGCCCGGCTATCAAAAGAGATAGTGACTGGGGTCTTAAAGGCTTGAAGATAAACAAGCGGCCATCTAGCTCAGAAGCAACAAAGTCCACATGGAAGAACACACCAGCCTGTGTGATCGAGTAGTCCCGAAGGGATCAGTTACCAGGCATCAAAGAACAAAAAATCACATCATTGACTGCACACCTCCATGATAGGATCGCTGAAGACAAATGGGTGCATAAGCAAATGTGGTGAAGAAAGCTGATGGTGCCCGGCTATCAAAAGAGATAGTGTCTGGGGTCTTAAAGGCTTGAAGGTGAACAAGCGGCCATCTAGCTCAGAAGCAAAAAAGCCCACATGGAAGAAGCACACCGGCCAGTGCGATCACGAGATGCCAAGGTACCAGGTATAAGGCATCATGCAAAAAAAAAAAGATATGTGTGTGTATGTATGTGTATATGTGTGCATATGTATATGTATATATGTATATATACCATATTAAATGAAGGGGGAAGTGCAGAGTGGAGACCCAAGGCCCAAGTGTTGGCCAATGGAGATCCCCTCATAGAGGGGTTTAGGAGAGGAGATGGGTTAATTAGGGTACGAGGTAGTACCGATGAAGAACACAGCTTTCCCCCAGATCCTGGATGCTTCCTCTCCCCAACTACCATGATCCGAATTCTACCTTGCAGGGCTGGATAGGACAGAGGCTGTACACTGGTACATATGAGGGCTGGAGGTACAGGGAATCCAGGGTGGATGATACCTTCAGGACCAAGGGTGTGAGGGACGATGCTGGGAGAGTGGAGGGCGAGTGGGTTGGAAAGGGGGAACTGATTACAGGGATCCACATGTGACCTCTTCCCTGGGAGAGGGACAGCAGAGAAGGGGGGAAGGGAGACTCCGGATAGGGCAAGATATGACAAAATAACGATGTATAAATTACCAAGGGCACATGAGGGAGGGGGGAAAGGGGAGGGAGGGGGAAAATAAAGAGGACCTGATGCAAGGGGCTTAAGTGGAGAGCAAATGCCTTGAGAATGATTGGGGCAGGGAATGTATGGATGTGCTTTATACAATTGATGTATGTATATGTATGGATTGTGATAAGAGTTGTATGAGTCCCTAATAAAATGTAACAAAAGAAAAGAGGAGAAAAAATGATTAGGGCAAAGACTGTACAGATGTGCTTTATACAATTGATGTATGTATATGTATGAACTGTGATAAGAATTGTATGAGCCCCAATAAATTGTTAAAAAAACAACAAAAACAAACAAAAAATTGTAGCACTGTAAATGCTATTCCTTATACTTATTAATATAATCACATTTGGAGGTCCCGTTTCTTTCTTATGTAAATGGGCCCATCCGTAGCCATGTTAAAACAAAAAACTCTCTGCCATTCAATTCATACTGACTCAAGGGACCCTGGAGGAAAGGGCGGAACTGTCCTTGTAAGTTAACATTTTGGGGGTGGGGGGTGGGAGGGACTGACATCTTTATTTTATTGAGTCACTCACTCAACCCACGAACATGGTATTCTATTTATTTAGAGAGTCTCTAATCTTTGCCAATGATATTTGTGTTGCTTTGGGTATAAAGAGCGTTTATTTCTTTCATTAGATTAATCCTGAGTTTTTGATGTTTTCAATGCTAAGATAAGTGGCATTGTTTCTTTAATTAATTTTCAAATTCTTTATTGCCAACACAATAGAAAAGTCATGCTTCTTTCAGATATTTATTGTTATAGCCAAACTTGCTTAATTCATTTATTTATTTGCATATTTTTCTATAGGTTCTATTAAATTTTTCTTTTAGATTTCCTACATTTTTGCTTCCCAATTCTACGTACTTCTTCCTTTAGCTTACTTTTGTTGTTTTGCTTCATGCCTTGAATACAGTAGACATGATAACAGTAAATATCCTTGTGCTATTTTCTGTTTGTCTTTATTTTCTTTTTGACAGGGATAGCGTCTCATCTTTCTCGTGCAAAGTTTCCGGTGGCTTCCAACCACTGACCTGTGATTAGCAGTGCAATTCCTAAGCACTATGCCAGCGGCCAAACACTTTGAAGGCAGCAGAAGATCAGATTAGGCACATACGTAAGGAAACACAAGGAAGAAAGGTTGATATCACTTAGAGCTAATCAAGGAACTAAGAAAGAGAAATTGGAAGTCAAGAGAGGCCCCCTTTGTGGACAGAGAGAACCTTCTGGAATCGGTGCACCTAATTTGGACTTCTAAAATGTGAGAAGATAACCTTTTGTTTATTAAAGTCACCCACTTGTGGTCCTTCACTTATAGATGAACTAAGAAACTCAGACGTCACGGATGAGTTACTTAATTGCGCCAGTCCAAGTCTGCTCATTGGTAAACCACGAACAAATATACCCACAACATAAAGTATTGGAATGACAACTGCTTTGATAATACACAGAATTTACTACAGCAGCACAAATCATTCCCAATTTTAGTTTCCTTTGCCTCGTCCTCATGAAAAAGAAATACAGATAACTGAAGGATGGGGCTTTTAATTCCTGAAGAAACCCACAGGGGCATTTCTGCTCGGTCTGAAGAGTCTTGGTGAGTGGATTCTGACTCTTGGAGTGGGTTGTGCTTTCCTCTCACTCTCCTAGTGAGTCCTGTCCTTTAGTTTCTTTCACTGCCACCCAGCTCAGGTATAAAAGCAAAGTAAAGGCTTCATGAATTTCCATGTGTATAGATTAAAACAAACTCACATGTACAAATGTGTATGCTTTTATGACTTTCTTTCTAAGTATTTATTGAGAGGAAAATGAGATTCAATACACGGAATTTGCTTTCCTGAGTTATTACATTTCACCAAATAGTACAGAGAAAGGAATTAGTTCCTAAAAAATTTAAAAATCAAAGCAAATAAAGTCTGATGATTTTTACCAGGTTCAACATTTGTTTCTGTAGGTACAATCTATTGTTTACTGCAGGGATTGGTAGCTTTATTCCTGTGAAAGGTCAGACAATACATACTTTCGGTCTCTCGGTCGTACGTGATTCTGACTCACACACTACTTTAGCACAAGAGCAGCAATAGGTAATATCTAGATGAGCAAACATGGTTGTGTTATAATAGGACTTCATCTGTGGACGTTGACATTTGAATTTTTATGTCACAGAATATTATTCTTTTTATTGTGATAACTATGTAATTATGTATATATGTATGCCGAAACACATGCTTTTCTAGCTATCTTCACATGCATTTTGCGTCATTAATTGTGTTCGTTTTGCTCAGTCATCAGCTAACAATATGGAAACCGTCCTTAGCCTCTGGGCCATACCAAAGGACATCGGGCCATATTTAGTCTAGCATGACTATCTCTATTTATAGTGCTCTGAGCATTGGACCCAAGTCACTCAACTTTGATTACTAGTGCACAAATGTCTGTGGGAATGGCTGTTTTAGAACTCTCTAATTTTATTTTAATTGAAATAGATATTTGCTATGGGAAGAGGACCAGGATTTGGTGGTTTCTTTCACAAAATATATAACTGAAATAGTCCCACTCAAAGTAATTCTAGTTTACTATTTTACTACATACAAAATATGAAATTAAGTGATGAAAAACAAAAGCTCTTTAAACATTAAATTCATACTCTTTCCTCATACAGTGCTTAAAATAACCTACTTGTCACGTTCTGGGAAGAGAACAAAGTGAGAAAAACTACAGAAAGCTTTCAGATAGCAGGATCCACAAAAGAGCAACAATGGAAAAATCCACATCAGAGAAAATCACTCTGGACAACCACCACTGCATTACAGAAGAAAAAGACATTGCTAAAATGACATCCTTCTGATTAAGCTGCGTCACAGCGGATGGGAAAGAAGAGATTCTCAGAGGGAATTAGAAGCAATGCCCTTGGGAGAGAAAACTCAAACCAAGTCAAAGACAAACCATTAAACCCACCCTCTCTGGCTTAGCGGGGGGTTACTATAGGTAGATAGAAGCAATGGCAGTGAATTTTTGAGTTTTGAGAGCTGAGCTGCAAAGGTGGCTTAATGGTAACAAGGGCCAAGAGAGCCACTGTTACATAAGTACAAAGGGTCAAATCCACCAGTGCCTTGGCCGGGGAGCCACAACAGGGGGTATCCATGAAGAGTTACATGCTTGGAAGCCTTACGGGATGGTCCTACTTTGCCCTGTAAAATCACTATGGATAGGAATTGACTTAACGGCAGTAGGAGTTTTAAAACCTTAAATATACTTTAGGAACCGATCATGACATTTGATTGGAATAATAGGTACTTTCCAATCTTGGGTTAAGTCCAGTACAGATGCCTGTGCATACAAAGTCAATACTGGGTGACTGTCAAGTCCCCGGTCTAGTACCACCCTCCAGTGCAATGTCATCCTGAAAATGTATACGAAGCAGGACACTCCATGTAAAAGAAAAAAATCTTGGGAAATGAGGACCCTGGGCACAGGAGTGGTCATACATTGTATTATGGTCTGAAAGGTCAGCAGTTTGAAAACACCATTCTCTATATGGAAGAAAGACGAGGCTTTCTGACCCCAAAAAGGATTATAGTCTCAGAAATTCATAAGGTCACTATAAGTAGGCATCATCTCAATAGCAGTGAGTTTGGTTTGGGCTAAACTGTACGAAAAAAATACAAAAAAGCTGCTACTTATGCATAAATTAAAATTGTTTTTAAGTAATGGGAGAAATAAATTTATTTTTTAAATATTTTAAAACCAATAATGCTATTTTATGTATCCCAGCTTACATAGTAACCAAATATATATTTAATGTAATTTAATGAGCAAAGACATGAAGATATATAAAGAAAAAATATATATATAAGAAATATAGAGAAAAGAGTAAAACACATACACACACGCACCATATTAATCAGATACAAAGTCCTACCATAAAAAACAACACACGTGGGCAAAAACTTAATAATAGAATTGAACATAAATAAATAGAATTTCACTGAGTAAATAATAAAAATTAATAAATAATGAACAAAAGCACATTAAAATAATACATAAAATAGAATGTAATGTAATAAATAAAGCAGAATTAATTCATCTATGTCAGAACCTTATTAATATGCAATATGGCAACTCTGTTTGTCATAAAATTTAGCCATATCTTGAACTAAAGAGTACATGTAATTGTCACCTCACCAATTTTCCTGATGGCAATGAGTTTGGCTTTGAGTTTGGTCACAAAAAAACCAATGAAATAAAGTTCCACTATATATAGTGATAAAAATAATTGGAAAAAATAAAATATAAATACAATCTTAAAAATGTCTATTCTAAAGTAGATAATTTTCATGGTATTTAATTTTCCAATAAACCATTTATAAAGAAAAGCATGAATCCCTTCATAAACAATATCAAGGTAGCTGGATGCGGATCTTTCAGTTCTGAAGAGAATGGCCCACAAGACGTGAGGAAAGCTGGGAGAGTAAAGAAGGGCTCCGGACCGGCCTGAGGAGAAGGTGCATAAGGCAAAGAAGGTCCCTGGGTCACAAGGGGTTGGCACTTGATGAAAAGCCTGCAGCTTGGGTTTTCAAACCGTCTCAGCAGGGCCACAGAAGAGAGGCCTGCTAATCTGCTTCCCCAGAGAAAATCTATGAAACTGCTCTTCTCTATAACACACAGGTCTCGACGAGCTGGAACCGCTTAGACAGCAACTGTTTGTTTTTAAGGTAAAGAACAGGGGGGGGGGGGCAGGTTTAAACAAATAGCGTAGGGCCACACGGCAGGAGGCCTGTGTGTAAACCTCATAAACTAAGACCTGGCTGTGCTCTATGGGCAGCAGGGAGCTAGTGACGCTACCTCAGACCACCACGCTTTATCTTCTAGAGAGAGAGAACAAACACAGAGAAGCCCCTTCCAAGAGACCAGAGTCCAGACATTGAAAACAAAGAAATCAAGGCTTCACAATGCAAGCATTGAACCAGACGGACATGGTTAACGATCATTGGAAATAAATAGAAAGTTTTCAGTAAAGAGGCAACAAAAAAAGGTTACAAACAGTCCAGTGTTCAGAGGGACCTGTGTATCATCTCATAGAAGGCAAACTAGCAAAAGATAGCTGTCGGCATAAAAAAGGGAGAGGGGCATGCTAGAATGTGGTTACTTAGCAATAGGAAAGAAGACACACGTTCATATTTTTAAAACTGCATCTTTGCGCATGGTATGATTATTTTATTAATATCACATGGAATTAAAATTTTACTGACAGTGATTCAAAAAGGCTTACTAAAATACAGCCAGAGAGAGCTGTCAGAAATTCACCCTGGATCCTGAAGAGGACTTGGAAGAAGGGACATCATTGCTGACAGCAGATGGACCTTGGCCGAAATCAGAGATTACCAGAAAGGTGTTTACTTGTGTTTTATTAAGAGTCAGTCATTCGAACAGAATGGGAGAACAGTTTAAAATCAGGAAAGGGAAGTGTCAGGGTTATAACCTCTCGCCATATTTATCCACCAAACTGTATGCTGAGTAAATAATTCAGGAAGCTCCCCTATATGGAGAATGTGACATCAGCATTGGAAGAAGGTTCATTAACAATGTGTGGCATGCAGATGGCACAGCTTTGCATGTTGATACAGAAGGGGACTTGAAACACTAAGATTAAAGACTGCAACCTTAAATATAAATTACAACTCGACGCAAAGAAAAAAAAAACACCTCACAAGTGGATCAATTGGTAACATCATTATAAATGGAGAAGAGATTGAGGCCAACAAAGATTTCATGTTACTTGAATCCAAAGTCAATGTTCATGGAAACAGCAGTTGAGCCATCAAAGGACACATTGCATTGGGCAAAACTGCTACACAGCAACTCACTAATGTGTTGAAAGGAATGAATGATGTTACCTTAAGGACTAAGGTCTGCCGGACCCATGCCAAAGTATTTTCAATGGCCTCATATTTGTGTGAAAGTTGGACATTGATGAAAGACGATTGGTGAGCACTACTAAAAAGTATGAAAAGAGTGAAGGAATTGAAATTGATAGACCAATGTAATATTTTATGTCAATATAGCCAGGGAAATTTCCTTTGATAGTTTACAACTGAGTGAAGCCCGTAATGAAACACGGTGAAAGAGTGTCCAAGCACAACAAGGGCAGAGAGAGGCCTGGAGGTGGAACCACACTTGATATGCTGAGCATGAGCAATGAGGGGCTGAGGCTGAAGACGGGGAGTGTAGGAGGACGTGGTAGGAAACATGAACAGAGAAATCGTACAGTTAATTGGCTCTGGAGAAGCAAACAACAACATAATACAACATCATGGCTGCTGAACTGATGCTGGTCCCTGGGGAGCCCGTGTGTTGCAGAGTTCAACTTCTGCATCGAGGAGTCTTGGCTAAAATCTTTATGGAAGTAGCTCTTGGGGTCTTTCTTCCATGATACTATTGGGTTCAAACTGTCAACTTTCAGCTTGATCATTGTTTGCACCACTTGATCAGCTTGATCACCTTGTTTGCACCATTCAGGGAGCCTCTGGCTTTGGTCAAGATGGAATAATTTCTGAGAGCACTGAAGGCCCACTGGAGGTTTCCCAGCAGAGGAATGACGTGATCAGATACCGGGACACTTTTAAATGGTCATTCTGGTTGCTGTTGAAGAACGGAAGTGAAAGCCAGGCACGGGTTTTCTCAGTAGTCAGGAGCTGGTGGCTTGCGTGAGGCAGTAAAGAACGTAAGAGATCAGAGGCTGGGTTAGGCTCACACTTGCTCGAATAGCAGATGGCATGGCCTGGGTGAAGGATATAAAGCAAATGAATCAAAGGTGGGCCCGCAGTTTTTGACTCAGACAACTGCAGGTAGACTAGGATTATTTACCAAAATGAAGAATAATAAGGGAATATTTTAGAGGAGAAAATAAAACTGACAAATGTTTTCAAAATCACTTTGAGAATTTTCAAGTTTAGCAACTGGTAACTCTCTACTCCCAAGTCAACTCTCGCTCATAGTAACACTATAGGGCAGAGGAGAACTGCTCCCCTTTGAGGCACTGAGGCTGTCAGTCTGGATGGAAAAAGAAAGTTTTGTCTTTCTCCTGTAGAGTGCCGTGTGGACTTGCAGCTAGTTCCTTGCAGCCAGAAACTCAGCGCATAACCCACGGCACTCCCAGGCTCCGTCACAAGGTGGGAGCATGCTTGCATTGGAAGAACCAGCATCTGTAGGACACCACAGAATAGAGATTGAATTTTAAAGAATATACGACTTGCCCTACAAGACTGACAAACACATTCTCATGATTTTATTGAACTCATAATAGATCCAAGGATGAAACAGAAAATCCAGATAATGACAAGCAGTTACAAAAGAATGTCATATATAAAAAGGAAGTGTATAGAAATCAGATAATCAAGTAGAATTTAACCAATGGTACTGGAATAGGTATCTACAGAAAAAGTGTATATGCATATATATTTTAATTTTACACTCCTAAAACTATGGGAAATTCCAGAGTTTAACTTTGAAAACAAAACGAATATATTACATGAAAGAAAATTCTGCTTCAATACTCTTACTTAAAATATAGTAGTTGGTCAAAAAATCAGGTAGGTACGCCTGGCTTCACCTTTTTTCTTGATACTTGTCTTCATGAAGAGATCACTGAAGATATGGGTGTATAAAGTGTGGTGAAGAAATCAGAAGGTGACAGGCTATCAGAAAGAATGATGTCCACGGTATTAAAGACCTGTCTTTAATAAATAAATGAAGTGTCAACTAAGTCCATATGGAAGGAGCACATCAGCCTATGTGATCCAAGGATTTTAAATAATAAAATCCAAAGAAGGGAGCGTTATCAGAGCATAAATTCTGCACACCTGGTTTTCAGCATGCTGAAAAGGCAGCGGTTGTACAAAGTCCATGTGTAGGCTCCATTTGGATTAAGCATTTAGTGACTCTCCTCTGACCATAGCCCGGGGATGTGAATAGACTTGCAATCGGACACACAGAGCACTGTAAAGTCAATGGTGGCTGCTGTAATTAGGTTACAATGTAACACGTATCATGTGATCTCCTTTTTGAACCATGTAAAAATTGTTCTTAATAATGTGTACTTTATTACTGTATTGAGGTTCTTCTCTATTTTGTTGTGTTGTTGTTGTTTGTTTCTTGTTTTGTTTGGTGAGATTTTACATATATAAAATCCTGGAGAAGTACATCTATAGAGATAGTAACTAGATTAATAATTACCTCACAGTATATATAGCAAGGCAGGTTTGGGGGAGACGGAGCGCTAACAACAATTAGTACAAGCAAGAAGAAAATAGTCTGAAATTGATTGTGGTGGTGATTGTAGAGCTCTTCTCAATATGATTGAATGATTGCATTGTAAGATGTATGAATTGTATGCCATTTAAAACAATGATTGACAGTCTAAGGAACGCTGTATCGGGTCCCCAGGAAGCAGAATCCCTCTGAAGGCAGCGGCTTGCTTCTTCACTATGATTAGTCACACGGCACTCACTTGGACACTATTCCAGCTTTATGCTGCCAGCGTTCCTTACCGGGATCGTTTGTCTTTTCTTGCCTTTATCCTATTTAAGTCTCAATAAAAATATTGTTAAAGGGGTTGAAAAAGGTATAAACAAAACAGGTTTCTGCTCTGGAAGAGAAGTATGCTTCTTTTTGTTTTTCTTTTACTCCTGTAAAGTACAATATCCTACTTGTACTGTATATCACCATGTAACAAGATATATCTAGATATTATATTTAAGTAACATAATAAAACTCTGAATTATCTAAGGAAGATCAGCTAGGAAATTTGGGACCCAAGGAATGACCCAGAAATTAGTGATTCACAAGAGGCTTAGTAAAGAGTCAAGTGTTTCCTCACCATGCAACATAAAGAGGACAACCCTCCCGAGGGTGTCAGTAGAGGCACTGTATGGAGCAGTAGATGCTTTTCCATTCCTTCTAACTAGGGAGGGATCAATGGCAGAATAGTGAGAATTCAAAACTCCAACCCCCCTGGAGAAGTCATGAGGTTCCCTCAGTGGCCAAGGTCACATGGGACCTGGACATCTAACCTTATGTGACAGCAGCAATAGGGCACCAGGCTCCCCCATGATCTAAAACAGAAGGTATAAAAAAGATCCATAATTACATAAATTCATGCCTAAATATCTGGGATTCTATTGAAAAGTAGTCATCATATGAAGAATGAAGGCCAACGGAACCTTTAAATGACAATCAAAAGACACCAACAGAGATCCAGAAATACTAAGAGTTATTTGACAAAGAGTTTAAAGTAGCCATAATAAAAATACCTCACTTGAAACAAATAAGGAGAAAGAAAGTCTGAGTAATAGAAAATATAAAAAAAAAACCCTGTGAAAAATTTAGGACTGAAATACATAATAGCCAAATATTAAATAAGCCTCAAAGTGTGGACTCAAAATAGCAGAATGAGATAAGCAAAGGCAATAATCAAATGAACTGTAAAACAGAGCAATAGAGATTATCCAATTTGAATAACAGAGTGAAAAATCATTGAATAATAATAATAATTAAGCAAAAAAACTACAGAGTCTAAGGACCAATAAAGTTACAACTACAGATCTAACATTCATGTAAAGAAAATTCCATATAAAGAAAAGAAAAATATAGGAGCACTGTAAAATTAATCTAAGAATAATAGCCCCAAATTTGAGTTTTTAAAAAGATAAAAAACCTATATAATCAAGAAGCTGAGTAAACTCCAAAGATGATAAATTCCCCCAAATCGACTTTAAGACATATAATAGTCCAACATCTGACAATAAAAATTGCTGAGAGTAGCAAGATGGAAATGAAACCTTAACTATAGCGCGGACTATTTATGATTATTATTACAGCAAATTTCTCATCAAGAAACAAGGAGGCTGGCAGGGAACAGCACACCCTTTTTCATGTGTTTAGGGGAAACATGTTGTCAACCCAGAATTTTATATTCAGGGAACTATCCTTCAGACATGAATAGGGAAGTCAAGATAATCTCAGGTGAAAGAAAACTAACAAATTGTTTCTCTACTTGGTCTACTCTAAATGTCTCATCAAAGGAAGCTCTCAATAGAGAGAGGCCTCAAATCTTGGAATATCAGGAAGTAAGGAAAAAACAAAAACAGAGTGAGTAGAAATGTGAGCATATTGATTATCTTCTTATGTGTTCTAATGTGTACTTATCATGATTAAAGCAAAAGCCGGTTATGGGTCTGGATGGCAGATCTGATTCCAGGGCAGAGAGGCTGCCATATGGAAACAAAAAGAGCAGCCGCAGTCCAGAGTTGCTCAGGTGTTCTTGGAGAACACAACACTGTTTTCGAGCCTTGAGAGCAAATGTTAATTGCTCTGCTATATTTGGATTTTCTTGATACTCAGAGTTCTTCTTTCCTTCTATGTCCAGTTATGGGCAAGGGCCTTATTGACCCTGAATCTGTTGCACCACTGTGCCTTGGAAACTGATAATATGTATTCCAATTTTCACGAGTCCACTGACGAAAAAACATGTTTTCCTCCATCGTTGGAACAAACTCAGAGTACTCTCCTACTGGGTGTAGATAATTCAGATGACCAGATTCTGGACTTAGAAGTCATGTTGGAATGATGCTATTTTAGGAACTTGTTATGCGCAAAGGAGGATCGGGAATTTAGAGGGACCGAAAGGTAGAATGCTGTCACCTGAATTTCACACGCATACACACACACACGCACACACAATGTACGATGGAATACTAATCTCTATATCTGCGGATATAATCCTACTTGAAAGTATTGGTTTTTTTTTCAAGAGACCATATCAATACATATTGTGTCCTAAACCCAATAACTTGTAAGTTATAGGTGCAGCGCAGACATAGGACTAAGCAATCACAAAAATGGGGTAAAGAAGAGATAACTCCCATGTGAAAACTGGCAAGGAACTGAGAAAAGACAAAGTCAGATAGCTGAAGTGAGGAGTTTCTTTCACAGTCAGCAGAGAGACACAGGGAGAGCGCCATCTCCTACACCAGCCGCTTGCATATCAATGTCTAGCCTCTTAGTGGAAGCAAATAGATTTCTGTTCTTTAAAGCCACTCACTGGTAGTATTTCTATTTTAGCATCACCAGGAAACCAAATCACAATAATGCAGAGCAATCTTGAAGACATTCAACAAACTGAAAGAAGTCAATGAAAATTACCACATACCATAGGAGTCCATTCACAGAATGTATTTATATGAAATATGCAGAATAGTCAATACATGAAGATAGAAGATGAAGTGGCTTAGTGGTTAGTTACAAAGCTTCTGAATAAAAAGTCATTTGAACCCACCAGCGACTTCATGAGAGAAAGATCTTGTTGTTTGCTTCTGTAAACTTTACAGGCTTGAAAACCCCGTGGAACAGTTCAACTTTCTTCTACAGGGTCCCTATTAATTGAAATCAACTCTATGGCAAGGGTTTGGGCTAGGATGGGGGCTGGAGGTGGGGTTGGAACTCAGAGATTGGGCCCTGATAGTTTAAGTGTACTGTCTTTTGGGGTTGATGAAATGCTCTCAATTTTTGTACAGCAAGAGTTGCACAACCCTGTGAATATAGTGAAAACCACTGAATTTACATCTTAAAAGGCCAAAAAGTGTGCTATATAAATAATCCTTTGTAACAGGGAGCATTGGTGGTATAATGATGAAAGTGTTGGGCTGCCCGCCAGCTACTCCGCAAGAGAAAATTGTGGAGGTCTGCTTTCGTAAATATTTACAGCCATGGAAATGCTATGGGAAAATCCTGCTCTACCCTACAGGTCATTATAACTCCCAATCAACTTGATGGTAGTAGGTTTGGGGAGGGGTGCGGGGTTTAAAGCTGTTACACAATAATAACAATAAGTCAAAGGACGTCACAAGAGAAAATTTTTAAAACATTGAACTGAAGAAAGCACAGCATTCAAACTGTGCTGGGCACAGCCAATGCAGTTCTAAGAGGAAAATGTATAGCACTAACTATATTCATTAGAAAGAAGAGAAGCCTCAAGTCAATAAAGAAGAGCTAAATGAACCTAAAGCAACGCAAAAAAGATCATCGTGATAAGAGCAACAACCAATAAAATTATAGACAGATTAAAAATAGGGGGGAAATCAATGAGCCAAACCAAATAAATCAACTTGAAATTAAAAAAAAATCATAATTGACAAACTTGCGGCAAGACTAACAAAACAAAAAGAGAGAAGATACAAGTTATTGATACAGGCAATGCAAAAGGGGCCTCACTACAAACATGGCAGACATCAGAAGGATAAAAATTTCATACTGTGAAAAATTCTAGCCATATAAATTTGACAGTTTAGTTGAAATACACCATTTATTAAAAAACACAAGCTACAATTCATCCAATATAAAATAGCCAATATAAAGATACCTGTGAGTATCAAAAAATGAATCTATAATTTACGAATTTCTAAAGAAGCAATCATCAAGTAATGATAGCTTCCTTCATTACATTCATTGGACAAAATATTTAAATAACGTAAATTCTATATCATATTTCCCAAAATCAATTTAACCCTTCAACTCATTTTATAAAGCTAGTATTATCCTTATATCAAAACCATACAGAGACAAAGAAAACTACAGATCAGTGTTCTTTATGGTATAAATGCAAACCATTCTCTTTAAAATATTAACACCAAATATATGTAAGGAATTATATACTAAAATCATGTGAGATTTGTCCAGGGATGCATGACTGGCACGATATTTGAAAATCTATCTGTGTAATCTACCATATTGATAGGGAAAAGCATACAAATCAATGGATCATGTCAATCAATGCAGAAAAGTATTTGACAAAAACTCAGAAGCCATTCATAATAAAAGCTGTCCACAAATTAGAAACAGAGATGAGTATCCTCAATTTAACTAAGATTATCTACCCCAAAAAATGAATAATAAAGGCTCCAAATGCCATGTTCTAACAAGCACGAGAAATCTGTAGATGGCAGAAAGAAGGTGTGTTCAGTTTGCACTACAAGAAGATGCTACCGACAGGTCTGTTGGAGATAGTACTGAATGGCCTATAAATCAACAGGTGGAAATCTTGTATGTTATAAAAATCCATTACAAAGAAAATACTCATCCTTTCTCTCACTACCAGCGAGTTGTTTCCAACTCATAGCTACTGTAGAAGACAGAGCAGAACTTCCCCAATGGGTTTCCAACATGGTGGCTCTTTACAGGAGTAGGGAGCCTCAATTTTCTCCCTTGGAGTGGCTGGTAGTTTCAAACTGCTGACTTCCTGTCTAGCAGCTCAGTTTGTAACCCACTACACCACCAGGGCTTTTAACATCCTTCCAAGAATAGGATAAATAACTCATATTTGCTTATGCTTTCTTTCATTCATTCCAAGAATTTATAAGTGTTTCCCTTGCACCGATGTGCAAGATGCTGGGGACATAAAAATAAAGGACATGATTTCTCCTGATGGACTATGTAAATAAGTCATTGCAATTGCCTACTTGAGCCACAGTGCTAGCCCACGTGGCAAACTGGTAGGGACACTAAAGACTCTTTCAGTAAGTGATGGTTCATCTGAGAAGGGAAGAGAGCAGGGATTGCTAGAGAAGATGGGTGCAGAGGATCTCTTAAGTCTAAGTTACCACTTGATTTCTTGTGGTGCCTCCTACAGCCCATATTTTGTGCTGCTTTTATGAGTTTTCGTCAGTTGAGGGTACACAGGAGGCATTGTAAGAAAGCCAAGAGACAGGGTAAAGAGGGGGTGTCTTGTCACCCAGTGGGTCTTGTCCACAGTGCCCAAGTTCTGGGTTCTGTACCAAGATAGAGCAAAGTAATGGCATCCAAGGAAAGCAGTCATCCAGTGTGCTTTCCCATTAAGATATTTACAAGGCTTACTTGAGCTGGTAGGTGATACCCTCTCGTTCCTCTCTGCCTCTAGTTAATCGCGTGCAGACGTGCTTAGCAGAATCGTTAGTATGTAGGTCACAGATCCATGTGATGGTGCGTCCTATCCAGCGGAATGCACATTCACATGCCAGCAGCAAGCTTGTGCACTTTCAATTCCCGTCACCTTACCTCGTGTGAAAGAGGTGCGCACACAATGGCAAGAAAAAAAGAACCAAAAAGGTTCATAATCTGTCTTTTTATCTGCTTATTCTCCAATAAAATTAATACCCCAGGCCTAAAGACTTATACACAATGAACACATCTTCAGATGTGCATGTTAAGTTGGGCATTCCAGTTCCCAAAAGCTGATTACTCAGGTACCTTGAATTTTATCACAGTCTTTGCATTTCTCAATCCAACTTTTCCTATGTTTTCTTGGATTTTTAACATTGTTTTTATTTTCCAAAAGGATACACAGCCAACAGGCTCATATCTGATTGTGACAAAGGTTGACACTTTCACCATGGCCGTTGATTTCTATCTCAGGCTGAGTGTCAGTAAAGGCCTACTAGCTATACTGTGCATCCTTAAACTCTTCTCTTTGTTTTCTTTCTTTCTTATTCCTCCTAATAAAAGGAAAATGCAAAGGGAAAAATATTTACCCAGTTGCATAAACACTGCTATATAAACAGGCATAAAGAGATGATGTGAAAATTGAACTCTGCTGGTAGATACTACCACCGAGCACTATAATCCCAGATAGTGACTGACCCCAGCTTTTCCAGAATCTGGACCAGACCTTTAAAAGGCAACTCTGGGAGCTGAGGTAAAGCTGTCAAGCAAGAGGTATTCAAAATAAAATTCAAAAAGCCAATGTTTCCTGCAGTATTTTGGGTAAGTGAATGATTTTTTTCAAATATAAAAATGTTCATTGCAAAATGTCAATTATAGCATATTAACATAATCATCTATCACAGAGATATATTAAATTATATATAACTATATCAATGCTGTAGTTTGTTTATTTGAAATAATGTACAAGAGGGAGGCACACACCTAACTTCAATGTAAAATGGTTTGCTTTTTTTCTTTGGTATTTTCTTATTGTTGTTGTTGCAATGTGCCATAAAGTCAGTTCCAACCTATAGTGACTTTTTTTTTTAACATTTTATTAGGGGCTCATACAACTCTTATCACAATCCATACATATACATATATCAGTTGCATAAAGCACACCCATACATTCTTTGCCCTAATCATTTTCAAAGCATTTGCTCTCCACTTAAGCCCTTTGCATCAGGTCCTCTATTTTCCCCTCACTCCCCGCTCCCCCCTCCCTCATGAGCCCTTGATAATTTATAGATTGTTATTTTGTCATATCTTTCCCTATCCGGAGTCTCCCTCCCCACCCCTTTCTCTGCTGTCTGTCTCCCAGGGAGGAGGTCACATGTGCATCCTTGTAATCAGTTCCCCCTTTCCAACTCACTCACCCTCTACTCTCCCAGTATTGCCCCTCACACCCCTGATCCTGAAGGTATCATCCACCCTGGATTCCCTGTGCCTCCAGCTCCCATATGAACCAGTGTACAACCTCTACCCTATCCAGTCCTGCAAGGTAGAATTAGGATCATGGTAGTTGGGGGGAGGAAGCATCCAGGATCTGGGGGAGAGCTGTGCTCCTCATCGGTACTACATCGCACCTTGACTGACCCATCTCCTCTCCTAAACCCCTCTGTGAGGGGATCTCCAGTGGCTGACAAATGGGCTTTGGGTCTCCACTCTGCACTTCCCCCTTCACTCACTATGGTATATATATATATATATATTTGCATGTTGCCTTATCCCTGGTCCCTTTGGCACCTCGTGATCGCACAGGCTGGTGTGCTTCTTCCATGTGGGCTTTGTTGCTTCAGAGCTAGTTGGTTGCTTATTCACCTTCAAGCCTTTAAGACCCCAGACACTATCTCTTTTGATAGCCGGGCATCATCAGCTTTCTTCACCACATTTACTTGTTCACACGCTTTGGCTTCAGCAGTTGTGTCAGGAGGGTGAACATTGTAAAGTGCCAATTTAATAAAAGAAAGTATTCATGCATGGAGGGAGTGCTTGAGTAGAGGCCCAAGGTCCTTCTGCCACCTTAATATTAAACCTATAAATATAGACACATAGATCTATTTCCCCATCCTCATATATATATATATATACATATATATATATTTGCATATACATGTCTTTGTCTAGACCTCTAAAAATGCCCTTTGACTCCTAGCTCTTTCCTCCATCTCCCTTGACTTTCCTCCTGCCCCACTACCATGCTCCGTCCCCCCCTAGGTTACAGCCAACCTGTAGCGGCTTTATGCACAGCAGAATGAAACACTGCCTGCTCCTAGGCCATGCTCACAACGCTCTTATGCTTGAGGCCAGTGATGTAGTCACTGTGTCAATCCATCTCCTTGAGTGTCTTCCTTCAGGGCCTTAATTGCTCTTCTATCAAACCTGAGGGCCTTCTCCAGGGACTGTTCTTTCCTGACAACAGTTCCAAAGCACAGAAGACAAGGTCTAGCGATCCTTGCCTCTAAGGAGCACTTGGGTGGTACTTCTTCCAAGACAGTTCGGTTTGTCCTTTGAGCAGTCTACTGTGCTTGCAATATTCCTCTCTAAAACCACAATCCGAATCCAAGGATTCTTCTTTAGTCAAAGTCCACGTTTCGCATACATACGACGCAATTGAAAATAGCCTGGCTCGGGTCAGACGCACTTAGTTCTCAGCAAAGTAACAGCCTTGCTTTTAAATACTCTGAAGAGATCTTCATACAGGAGATTTACCTAATGCAACTCATCTCTTGATCTCTTATGTCTCATAGATCTATCTTAAGTATCTTATACATATATTTAAAGGAAAGGAGCTCCTACATAATACTTGAAAATCATCGAAATCAAGTCCCTGCTTTAATTTTTTTTAAATAGAGATGCTTTCGTGATAGTAGGTAGCAAGCCATTCAGGAAACCAGTGATAATCGGAATGATCGGGATCCTTGATTTGTCGGCCAAGTGTGGTTTTCGTAAGGGGAAAAAGTCAGAGGCAGAGTAAGAGCAAACAGGCGGCTTATATTGCTTATTCAGAGAGTAAAAGCATGGATATGTTTCCATTAGATATTCCACTGATTTAGCAGGACTTGTCTTTTTTTTAAATCAACAATAAGAGTATGTCCTATATTTTTAATATTTATCTTTCTTGTAGCATGATCACTTTCTGAGAAGAGCACTGATTTTTATCATGATTAACTAGATATAAAACAAATTCCAACAGACTCTGAGCATGTAAGAATCCTGAACAATAGGCAGAGCTATTTTTAGTAGGATGAGGTATGCGTGTTAGAAGTAAAACAATTTGAAAACTTTGGACTAATGGTTGCAAACTGGCCTGACTGTGGGCCACTGAGACCCACCGACCTTTTTTCTGTATCTTCTTTTTTTTTCCAGCCTATACAGCAGTCAGATCTCTGGTGGGTACCACTGGTTTGCACTCAAGAAATCTGTGGTTTAAATACCCCAAGAGGCACTGTCTAGCAATCTGCTCCCCTAAAAATCAAAGCAAAGAAAAAACTCTGGAGTAAGTCTGACAGCAGAGGTCTACCTGAGTCAGCATGGACTCGCTGGCAACAGTTTGAGTTTGGGGTCTGTTAATAGATGCTTCAATGTCTCATATATACATCTTCCCATAGGGTTTATCTTGACAATTCATCAGAACTGGGCCCTGTATCACCAAGTCCAAGTGCAAGGGTTTGTCCTCCTACAGCATGCTAGCAGCCCCCATCTCACTAGTGTTTCTCACTCCCTCTCCTCCCACATCACAGCACACACGTGCACATCTCCATGGTTCCAGCCCCCTACCCATATCTCAAGTCCAAAAGCCAACCAGCAGAACACTACTAGGACCACAAACAGACATTCCAGTGAAGGCAGGTTCTTTCATTCTCACTATTCTTTTTTGACTCCAAACATCATTTCCCAAACACAGCAATGAGAACTTAATGTGGGCACTGCCCACGATCTACAGGGTAGGCTTCCACCCTGAAACCATGCACGTGGGTGAAGGAAGACTCAGCACCGCAGGTGTCGGTGTCTCACTGCTCATGTTGGGACCCCATGGCTGACCAATGCCACTGGAACTTGGACAGGTCCAGAGCAGTATACTTAAAAGCTGGCATTGAATTGGACAGGCTTCAAGAATCAGTGGGGCGAAATGCTGATGTGGGGGTTCCAATAGAGGCAGCTGTACCCCAATCTGATCTCAGAGTCAGAGCTGGGTACAGGGCTTGATTCACTACCACTGACAAGTATTCCTTTTGTTTTTTTTTTTAAAATAATTTTATTGGGAGTCAGAGCTGGGTACAGGGCTTGATTCACTACCACTGACAAGTATTCCTTTTGGGTTTTAAAAAAAATAATTTTATTGGGGCCTCATACAGCTCTTATCACAATTCATACATCCATCCATTGTGTGAAGCACATTTGTACATTTGTTGCCATCATCATTATCAAAACATTTTATTTCTACTTGAGCCCATGGTATCAGCTCCTCATTTTCATTCCCCTCACTCCCCAAACCCCTCCCTCACAAACCCTTGATAATTTATAAATTATTATTATTTTATCATGTCTTACACTGGCCGATGTCTCCCTTCACTTACTCTTTTATTGTCCATCCCCCAGGGAAGGGGTTGTATGTAGATCCCTGTGGTCAGTTCCCCCTTTCTCTCCACCTTCCCCTTACCTTCCTGGAATCACTACGCTCCTGATTGGTCATGAGGGTTTATCCATCCTGGATTCCCTGCATTTGTTTGTGTTTTTTAATTTCAGATACATTACTTTCATTCCTGGGTCATCAGTAAGAAATGGTTGAGTCTCAATATTATATATTTTTTCTCCACAAGATTTTGGGCTTGAGAACTAGTGCATATCTAATGAGGTGGAAAATCATTGTGCTGAGGATATTTTTCAAGTGTCTATAACTAGAAATTCCATACTTGATTTTAAAAATGCATTCATGATTGATTTCAAATTGTGTGCGTGAATGTATGGTGGTGTGCATATCCCACAAAAACAAATATGCTTGCACACCCACACATACATCTCATAATGTCTCTGTCTTATTTTGCTTCATGGGGGATACTGTATCTTCAATTTCTAACTCTGATTGCAAGTTTCCTATTATACAAGAGAACATATCCACTAAGCAGAGGCAATTAAAAATGGTGCCCTTGGCAATTTGATACTAAATAAAAAATGACCTCTCTAATGGAATGAGAAAAGAATCTGCCATTGCTTTAAATGACAGGTAATCTGCCCTCCTATCTACCCCATCCCCTACCCCTGCCCCATACACACATACAGTACATTATTTGGAGGAATTAAAATTTGAGTAAGAATCTGAGGCCATCATGCTCACCATCCCAATAAGATCGCTGAAGACAAAATGGGTGCATAAGCAAATGTGGTGAAGAAAGCTGATGGTGCCCAGCTATTAAAAAAAAAGATATAAGGTCTGGGGTCTTAAAGGCTTGAAAATAAACAAGTGGCCATCTAGCCAGGAAGTGACAAAGCCCACATGGAAGAAACACACCAGCCTGTGTGATCATGAGGTGTCAAAGGGATCAGGTATCGGGTATCAAAGAACAAAAAATCATATCATTGTGAATGAGGGGGAGTGCAGAGTGGAGACCCAAACTCATCTGTAGGCAACTGGACATCCCCTTACAGGAAGGTCACGGGGAGGAGAAAAGTGAGTCAGGATGCAGTATAGCATTGATGAAACATACAACTTTCCTCTAGTTCTATAATGCTTCCTCTCCTTATCATGATCCCAATTCTACCTTACTAATCCGGCTAGACCAGAGGATGTACACTGGTACACATAAGAGCTGGAAACACAGGGAATGCAGGGCAAATAAATCCGTCAGGTCCAATAATGACAGTAGAGATACCAAGAGGTAAAGGGAAAGGTGGGGGCAGAAGGGGAAACCTAACACAATGATCTATGTATAACCCACTCCCTGAGGGGCAGACAACAGAAACGTGGGTGAAGGGAGACATTGGTCAATTTAAGACATGAAAAAAATTATAAATTATCAAGGGTTCGTGAGGAAGGGAGGGTGGGGAAGGGAGGGAAAAGAAAATGAGCTGATACCAAGGGCTCAAGCATAAAGAAAATGTTTTGAGAATGATGCTGGCCACAAACGTACACATGTGCTTGACACAATGGACGGAAGGATGGATTGTGCTAAGAGCTATACGAACCCTCAATACAAGGATTAAAAGAAGAAGAATCTGGCGCCATGGCTTGATGTGCTTGGAACTGAAGGCTTGTTGGCTCTCAGGACCCGGATGGAGAGGAATAGGCCAAGGCCTGCCACACTTCCACTGCTTCAATGAACTTTGGACCACGTCATCCTGCTGCAGAGTCTTAAATGACCTCGGTGAGCCTATGCAGGATACTGTGAGACTGAGCGACTTCATTTACACAGCTCCCCGTTTTGTCACCATCAACTCTCTAATATCTATCGATGCTGCTGCAGGTTAATTACTTCTGTGGTCAAAAAGCTTAAGGTTCTTCCAGGAATTTTTAAAGAGACCAATAGGCAAGACACTGATATTGGTGCTGTATAAGCAGGACAATGAGTAAGGATGACTGAAGAAGAACAGAGGCTTTTGAATTATGATGTCTTCGAAGAAATACAAGCAGAACGCTCCTCCAGAGAAGTGAAGGTGGTGAGATTTCATATCATGAACCTTGGGTACGCTATCAGAAGGGACGCCATTTCTGCCAAAGCAGAGAGTCGGTGAAAAAGAGAAGGAGACAGGCTGGCTCACTGGCTGCAACAATGAGTTCAAACCCAGCAATGACTGCCAGGGTGGTCCCAGACCAGGCAGTGCTTTGATGATTGCACCCAAAGTTGCTATGAGCTAGAAGCAACTCAATGGCACCTAACGATAGCAACACGACAGAGGTGTTGCCTGGTGGCACACAGTAAGTATTTAACAACCAATTGAAGGGTTGGTGGTTCAAGTACACCTGGAGGGACCTTGAAAGGAAGACCTGGAGATCTCCTTCTGAAAATTCTGTCACTGAAGACCCCAGCGAGCAGTCCTGCTGTAGAACACAACGGATCATCAAGAGCCCAAATTGACTCGGAGACAACAGCTGTTGTTCTAGCCAATATGGAGACACAATAGGCCTTTTGCACCCTAGTCTTGTAAGAAAGCAAACCAATGTCTTTCTTCCTAAGATAAGAAAGCATGTTTATGGGAATGCTTGTATAGAAACAGTGACGAAACACTTCAGATTCTTAAGACAGTATTTATCACTTCTTAGAGTTATTCGCAATTTAAAATGTGATATTAACTTGCTAACTATTAACTGGCTTTCAAATAATAACTGGTGTTTAAGTAATCTATACAATAAAACACTATCCTTTTGACTCAAGTGGCTCAGCAGTTGAAGCAGAGTCAGTACCAAGCCCACTGACTATTCCATGCAGGAAGGTTCTGGCTGTCTGCTTCCATGAAGACTTACAGCCTCGGAAATCCTATGAGGAAGCTCCATTGGCCTCTAGAAGGTTCTGCGGTTATGGATTGAATTATGAACCTCAAAAATATATTACCTTGGCTAAATTGTGAGTCTCTGGATTATGTGAGTAGCCTTTATTTTGTGATCTGATGTAATTATCCTATGTGTCATAAATACTCACCTCTCTGATATTAATAAAGGAGCCCGAATGTTGCGGTGGGTCAAGCATTGAGCTGCTGATCACAAGCTTGTTAGTTCAATTCATCAGTCACTTTGCAAGAGAAACTTGAAGATGTCTGTTACCATGAAGATTAAGTCCTAGAAACCCTAAGAAGCAGTTCTAGATCCTTCTACAGGATGGCTATGAATCAGAATTGACTCAATGACAATGGTGGGGCTGTCATGAAGCAGATCGAGAGGCAGTTATATTGAGACATGATACAATTTATAGGATTTGGTTATATTTTAAGCAAATCTCTTTAGAGATAACAAAACCATTAGACACACGAGCAGAGATCAGAGAAACTACTACCACCAAAAAAGAAAAGCAGGGAGCAGTGTGTCTCCCTCTGATTCCGAGTCCTTGGGCTGGGAACCTTCTAGACCCAGAAGAAGCCTGAAGCCAAGACACACGGAGCTCTCCAACAAAAGCTAGGCCCACCCTATACTAAAAGAAGACAAGAACCTTCTTTCCAAACTGAGTCAACAGAGAAAGAAAGCCTTTTCTGTGAGCTAGCACCCTGAATCCTGACTTCTAGTCTCCCAAACCCTGAGAAACTACATTTCTGTTTGCGAACTCCATCCACTTGGGGCGCTTCTGTTATAGCGGCACTAGATAAAGGAGAGAGACACTTCTTGTTAAAGCACACAACCTAAGATCGTTCTCCTAATGGGTCGTGTGCTCCTCTTTGAGGTTAACTGAAGCAGGTTCTCTGTGGGGAGGGGAGTGAATGTAAGGGGCATCCTCTGATTCTAAGATGTTCCCTTCTTGCAAACAGCAGGCTCAGATTCGGGACAGCCAAGGGAACAGTGCTGAGTTTGTGTCCTGTGAATTTTACAAAGCACTCCATGAGCACGAGGTAACAATGACCAAATACATACACTTTTCAGCAGCCTCCACCCAACCCCCAAATTACAGCTGGCTTAGTTGTGCCCTCAGTGCACAGAGAGACAGCACGAAATCATCATGTCAGCACTGGGCAGTTTTCAACGTATTTCTGCCTGTGTTCTACCTGGGCGTGGAAGGTGTGCCTCCCCACCTGACCAAGCCCCAGATGTTTTGTCTACTACCTTTCGGTGGGATATACGATCCACGCAGGTTAAATACTGAGAGATGCCCTTGGACAGACACATTGATGCCACTTACTTTAGACTGAGTCTTCCCATTTAGAGAGCAGCCCTGGGGTGCAGCGGTGACACACTGGACTGAACACTGCAAGGTCGACGATTTAAAACCACCAGCTTCTCCTCAGGAGAAAGAGAACACTTTCACTACCATAAGGATTTCACCCTCAGAACCCCACAGGGGCAGTCCCTCTGAGCTGACCTGATGGCAGTGAGCTGGGAGGTGTTCTTTGTTTGTTTTGTATTCTTATTCAGAAGAACCTTTGACTCAGGTTTCCTTGGAAAGGCTGCATTTTGGCCCCATACTTGTTCCAAATCTATCACAATAGCAGCTTTAGATTTTACACCCATAAAGTTGATTCAATAGCCTTCATGATCTCAAACCTCTTTTAATTTCACTGAGCTTAGCCTCCCCCACTTTCTCTCTCTCTCTCTCTCTCTCTCTCTCTCTCTCTCTCTCTCTCTCTCTCTCTCTCTCTCTCTCTCTGTTGTCCTTTTTCAGAATGTAATGATGAGGTTCCAAGAAAGGATTCTATTTTTCTGGGAATACAAAAACCTTATTTAGGGGTGGGTAGGAGCCCCTGGGATGGTGGGGGTGGTGGTTACACATTGAACTATGATCCTCATGGTCAGGAGTTCAAAACCACAAGCAGCTCCATGGGAGAAAGACTGGGCTTTCTACTCTCATAAACAGTGACAGTCTCAGAAACCCACAGGGGCCACTTTGAGTCAGCATGGACTTGATGGCAGTGACTTTGAACAGATCGGAGGGAGTAGTGACATGCCGATGACTATTTCTAAAGATATATTTCCATAGTGGTGTGGAGGAAGGCAGGGAACCTGATGCTGGGTGAGCGGTGAGAAGGGCTTTGGTCCACAGGCAGTCCCGGGAGAGTTCCCCTCCAATGCTTGTATCTAAATGGATCCCTGATGGCATAGTGGGCACAGGTTGAGAGTTCGAAACCACCACCCAACTGTGGAAGAAAGACCAGGCTTCCTACTCCCATAGAGTTGCAGGGAAAGTTCTACCCTGTCCCAGAGGGTCACAATGAGCCAGAAGCAACTCAATGATGGTGAGAGCCAGTCTGCAGATCACATTTGGATGTAAATTTGAAGTATGGGGTTCATATCTAATATCACTTAGTGAAATGGTTGCCTTAGTTAAACCTCCATATCCAAAAAAATAAATATCAAAATATCTTCAATTAATGCAGCAATAATAATACATAAGAGATCATTTGTAAAGATTTTCACATCATTTTATTGGGGGCTCTTAGAACTCATAACATTCCATTCAATTGTATCAAGCATCATTTTCTAAGCATTTACTTTCTATTTGAGCCCTTGGTGTCAGCTCCTCTTTTTTCTCTCCCTCCACCCTCCCACCCTCATGAATCATGTATAATGTTTTGATAAACGTTGCAAAATTTTACCCATTTGTACTTAATAGTCATTATATGTACCTCGACTTTTTAATATACTAGGCTTGGGGAGGTGTAGATTCTACATAGGATGCTCCTAACGTGGCACTGCCTCCACTGGAACCCAGATTCAAAAGTTTCTACGCACACCAACAGTTGAAAGTCATTTTTATTCTATTGCCCCAGGCTACATGTTAAACCTTATTATTTGTCATTCTTTTAACCCATGCCTTAGTAAGTGATTTGTGCTAATTTTGGTTTTGTTTTTTGCCCATTGCTATAATTAAGTTGTACACGGTTCTTCAGGGAGTCGACCCAATGCATTCAACCACTTTATGTTGTAGTTTTATTTTTCGTTTGAGTTTTATTCCTTTAGGAGTCTGCCTTCTAAACAAATCTACGACTTGCTTAAAATAAGTCAATCAAAGTATAGTAAAGAAGCCTGCAATTGCCAGTAATTGCTACCTAATTTCATTTTTAATTATTAAGTGGGTCCTAGCACTACACTGCAGTCACCAGTTATTTGCATAGAAGGGGAAATATTTGCACACTGGTGGCTCCAGCTAAACAGAGAAACTATTTGGTAAATGACACTATTTTCTTTATTTGGGAGAATTGTAACATTTTTGCTCATTTTTCTTGCTCCTTGACTCTGATTAGTAGCTTCACATGGCAACTTTGTATGTATCAGAGAAGAAATTGTGTTCCATGTTTTTAATGGCTAATATTTCAGAAATATGTCTCTAGGCCTTTCAGTTGAGGCTTATCTATGTACGCTGGAACACTTTACCTTCGGGTTAGCAGCCCGGTGTGTTAGCAGACTGCACCACCCATGAGCCCATCCAACCAACAGTCAAGTTGCTGCCAAGTTGACTCTAACTAATGTCACAATTTACCATCAAGCCAACTGTGTGAGTCAAAAATCAATTCAATGGGGTTATTATCTAATCATCATCCTTCCATTTGCCCATAGTGGAAAAGCCCAAGGATGTTTTTGTGAGTACCAGATAGAAGCATCTTAAGAACCCAGGCAGATTCTACTTGTTTCGACTGCATCATATGCATCATTAAAATAACACCAACACCTACTAATTCATTGAATGGAGCAATGGATTCTCGCCGATTATACATGCTGTTTGTTCAGAGATTTAGAAAAAGTAACAATTTCCCAAATTTTGGTGGCCTTAGAATATAAAAAAGAAGCATCAAAGAAAAAAAAAAGGAAAGAAACAGAGAGAGATCGAGCGAGAGAAATTCGTACAATAGCAGCTCAGTTGTCAGGCGCCTCAGTGAACAAGCTCATCAACCAAATTCCTTTTGCAAAACCACAGAGCAGACTTTAGCACGAGTGCCCGGAAGAAGGAATGCGAGCAGTAAGGAAAAAAATAAAGTCAAATAAAGACTACTGTAAAGATCCTCCTTGATTATAGATGTGCAACAATGACAAACAGATTATGTAATTATGAGGAATGTGTTCGTGTTGCTGTTGGTAGGTGCCATCAAGTCAGTGGCAACCCGTAGCCACTTCATGTAGCACAGGAGGGCAGCTGCCCAGTCATGCTAACCGGCACTGTGGGTGCTGGGGCCGCTGTCACGGCCCCTGCGTCAATCCGTCTCAGGGATGACCTTCCCTCTTCTGCCACCCTCCGACTGAAGGAAACTACCACTTTCCCTGCCCGCCTTCTGTCCCACTTCTCGGAGGCAGACACAAGTGAAAGAGACAACTTCTTGATACCGGAAGCCTTTGTTCTAAGAGGAAGAGACAAGAAGTATCGAGACCAATTAATAAATAAATTATTGACTGCCCGGTAGTGATAACAACATATGAACAATTGTGAGGGTGACACAGGAAGGGGTAGCCGTTCATTGTATGATATGGAGGGTCACTGGGAGTTCAAGCAGACTCCGTGCACCCTAACAATGACAGGAATAGAAGCTCTGAAGAAAGGACATCCGCAAGAGGACACTGAGTGACCATGGTTATTGGTAGCTGTCTTCTACCTTCAAGTCAGACTGTTCTGACCCACAGTGTTTTCACGGGCTGATTTGGGCAAGTAGATCATCTGAGTTTTCTTTCCAGTCCATTTTCATTTGAAAGCTCCATGGGGACCTGTTGCACTTCATGGCAACACACATGCTCGACGGATAGATGGCAGTGCCTGGGCACGAGGTGCACTGGTTGGGAATCAAACCTGAGTCTCTCTCACAGAAGACAAGCATTCTACCACAGAACCACCAGTACCCCGCAGAGGGGCTGGGACAATGCCAGTCATATAAACTTGTTCTCTATCCTACTCCCTTAAAAAACAACAACAACACTTCAGAGTAAACAGTCAAAATCTATGATCTTCCAGATAAGTTGGAAGAGAACACACAAAGAATGATGTGCTCTAGGTTCAGTAGTATGGTAGCAGGTGGACATTGAGCCTCATAGTAGGGTAGCAGGTGGACATTGAGCCTCCTCGCATGCACTCCCTCAATACAATAGCACCTTGCTCAGCTAAATGGTCATTCCATGATATCCACCTTCTTGACATGATCGCTGAAGACAGACGTGTGCATAAGCAAACGTGGTGAAGAAGCTGATGTTGCCCGGCTATCAAAAATATACAGCATCTGGGGTCTTAAAGGCTTGAAGGCAAACAAGTGGCCATCTAGTGCAAAAGCAACAAAGCCCACAGAAAAGAAGCACACAAGCCTAAGTGAACACGAGGTATTGAAGGGATCAGATAGCAGACACCAAAGAACAAAAACCATCACTGTGTGATCACCTTCCCCACATAAACACTGAAGACGAATGTTCGCATAAGTAAGTGTGGTGAAGAAGGCTGATGGTGCCCGGCTATTGAGAGAGATATAGCGTCCGGGGACTTAAAGGCTTGAAAGTAAACCAGTGGCCATCTAGCCCAGAAGCAACAAAGCCCACATGGAAGCCGCACACCAACATGTGCCATCATGAAGGGCCGAGAGGACCAGGTTTCAAGTAACAAAGGCGGGGGGAAAAATCATATAATCTTGAATGAAGGGAGTGCATGATGGGGACCCAATGCCCATCTGTAGACAACTGGACATCCCTTGCAGAGGGGTAGTGGGGAGGAGATGAGGAACTCAGGGTGCAGTGTAGCAATAAACTCGCAACCTTCCTCTAGTTCTTAAACGCTTCCTCCCGCCCAATTCTACCTTACAAACCTGGTTAGACCAGAGGATGCACAACGGTACAGCTGGGATCTGGAAACACAGGGAATCTAGGACAGATGAACCCCTCAGGACCAATAGTGAGAGTGGCGATACCAGGAGGGAAGGGGGTGTAGAAAGGGAACCGATCTCAGGGATCTACATATAGCCTCCTCTCTGGGGGATGGGCAACAGGAAAGTAGGTGAAGAGATGCTGGGCAGTGTAAGATAAGATAAAATAATAATTTATAAATTATTAAGGGTTCATGAGGGAGGGGAAGGGGGTAGGGAGGAGGAGGGAAAAAAGAAAATGAGCTGATTCCAGGAACCCAAGCGGAAGGCGATGAGAATGATGAGGGCAATGAATGTATAAGGATGCTTTACTCAATTGATGTATGGATGGATTGTGATAAGAGTTTTATGAGCCCCAATAAAATGATTAAAAAAAATAAGCAGAGGAGGCTGTGGACAGAGACAATTTATCACTCTCTCAGTGGTCATTTTCAACACTCTACAGAAGTCTTTTGTTCCTACTTCTACTAATTTGAGCATGATGACTTCCCAAGCTCCACAGACCACATTAATAGCAGAGTTGAGACTACAGCACAAACTCAGCATCATCAAGGGGTTTCTGACTCACAGTCTCCCTATATAGGGTTTTCAAGACTGTAAATCTTCATGAGAGCAGACAGCATCATCTTTCCATTTGGAAGCAGCCAGGGGGTTTGAACCACCAAACTTGCAGTTAGCAAGAGTACAACATACTCTCCTAAATACCTAATCTGGGGTTACCTTTTCCAAAATTTATTTAGTCCAACACTTTCAAATTGTTCAAACTTCATACATATCTAGTATGTGCCAGATGCCATTTCCTCATAGAGATTAGGTCCTACTGATGTTATTATGGGTGTATATGTGCATCTTCCTAGATGTATTAAAATGTATGTACATGAAGTATTGAAATATATTTCCCCTGTAAATCTGTTTGGGTTGATATTTGACCTAATGTGTGTCAATTATATGCCCAAGTTATATGATTTGAACTGTAAACCCTAGCATATTAAATGTAGATTCCCAAAACCTCAAAATGTTATGTTCCATAAGGCATAAGTGGTAGAAAAAGGCTAGATCAAGATTCTAGGCCCAAGTTCTGACTCATGTTACTATGCCACCTTGAAGAAATCTCTTCAACTTCTGGAGGTCTGCATGTTTATTTATTAGTTCTTTCTGCCCTACCTAATTTAGAGTTGCTGTGAAGTTTCATTAGTTTTCTGTTAGTCAAAATGTGCATACTCAGATTATTTGAGTTCATCATTGAGAGGCTCCTGTGAAACAAACAGGGGCGGTATTGTGACTATTGACATTCCGAGTCTGTCAAACGAGGCAAGAAAGGCCATGCATAAGATGCCAGGCAGGCTGCTGGCACCAAGTGAACAGTGAGTGAGTCCAGGCACATAGAGGTGCTTCATCAACGACAGACAGATGCCGGACCTTCAATGTCTCTTCCCATGAACAACAGGACATCAGAGTAAGCCGTGTGCAGTTGCTGATAGCTGTCATGAAATTAGATCTTGATTCATAATGACGCCAAGTCCAACAGGGTAAAACACTACCAGGCACTATGCAGTTGCAGATTAAATCGTCATGCTTATAGGGTATTGCTGGCTGAAATTCAGGAATACATCTCCAGCCCGTGTCTCCTAGTCTGTCTTAGTCTGGAAGTTTTGCTGAAACCTGTTCAGCTTCATAGCATCACTCATAGCTATTGCCACCAACATGCAGATGCGGCTGCGTGTGACATGCATTGGCCAGGAACTGAGTGATAAAGAACATGGGCCGTTGATTCAGTCTGTATGGACTTGAATGCTACCTCTACCACTTCATAGCTGTGATACCTTGAACAAGTTACTTAAGCTCCTCAAATCTGTTTCCCATCTATTTTTTAAGACTGAGGCTAATAATGGAATCTACCGCTCAGAATTACCATGAGGATCAAAGGTGACAATGAATATAAAGCACGTAGTGCAGGTATGTAGCGTAGAATAATGTTCCATAGTCATTAGCTAATATCAGTTTCTTAAAGAAACTCGGATAGAGGGATTATTCAATCTCACCCATAGTCACCCTCCAATGACACAAAAAAAGATCCTGTTTGCTTTCACTACATGGATCAGATTTCCTGGCCTGTGGATCCCTAGGGAACAGCAGGAAGGGAGAGTAGCCGAATTACCAGTGATGCAGTGGCAGAAACATAGCAAGGGACTTGTTTGAATAGTCGGTGACTCTATAAGAAACTTTCTGTAAATCAAAAATACTTCAATTTTTTCATTGCACATGGAGTCTGGGCCATGTGCAATCGCACTAATTTCAGCTTAAATTTCTCAATATTATAATTATTAATGTGACTCTTCTCCCTCTGATTTTTAAACTGGTGAACCTTTGCAGGCCAGCACTAAGTGATGACATGAAGCTGACCTTTAACAACTGCTCTTGATGTCGAGTCCTTGAGAGCTTATAGAGTAATACCTCCCCCCGCCCCCCCCCAACCCGGAATTGTTGAAGAGGCTATGGTGTGTGGGTCATCTTCAAGCAAGGGCTACAATTTTTTCAAATAAAGATTAGAAATAACTTATACTAGGATGAACAATGTACAGGATTGTTGTGGGAAGTGTACTTATTATGAATCACAACATTTCAATGAGGTAATTGCAAGAGTGTAACCTACAATTTTGCATATATCCTTAATAATAACCACACTCCCATGTCTTCACATAAATTTACTCATGATTCTTTGGGCTTAAGTTTATTTTGTAAAATCATTGTTATAAAGTATTTCCTCCCTTCCAGATAAGCCCATCTGTAAATGCCAAAGAGATGGGACATATAAAGCCCTAATTCTACCAATTAAACACAAAGGTGTGGTAGGTGAATGCTCACCCAGGTCACATGACCACACTAGTGACAGAACTGGAATCACAATAAAAACTCAAGCCATCAAGTCAACACTGACTCAAAGTGACTCAAAAGGCTAGCGATCAATTGTCCCCTGAGTGCTCATCTTTATTGAAGCAGATGGCTACGTCATCTTTCTTCTGTGGCACGTATGGTGAGTGTGAACCACCAAGAGTTTGCTTAGCAGCTTCATGCTTCACTGTTCTTTCACTGTTGTGGTCAAGTCCTGTTAAGTCAGTGCCAACTGCAGCACCCCCATGTACAACCGAATGAACCACGGCCTAGTCCGGCACCATCTGCACAATCATTGCTAGGTTTGAGCTTTTTGTTGCAGCCACTGTGTCCAGCCATCTCATCAGGGATCTTTCTCTTTTCCATTGCCCTTCTACTTAACCAAGCATGATGCCCTTTTCCCCAGGGACGGGTCTCTCCTGACAACATGTCAAAGTACATGAGACAAAGTCTTGCCATCCTTGCTTCCAAAGATCATTCTGACTCTACTTCGTCCAAGAGACTTATGTTTGTTCTTTGGGAAGTCTGTGGTACTTTCAATCTTCCTCACCAGCACCATAAATCAAATGTGCAAATTCCTTTTATGGCCTTCCTTATTTAATATCCAATCTAACATGCAGATGGAACAAAACCATGGTTTGTGTTATGGGTGTGTGTGTGTGTGTGTGTTCCTGCATAAATTCCTGTTTTTCAATTATTCTTTCTGTGTAAAATAAATGTAAAAGTTTAAAAAAGTAAATAAATAAATAGCAAAACCACGAGGGGTCCGGGGTGGGAAAGCAAGGAAACGTATCAATTCATTGCACCAACATTTGAGGAGAAAAGTTACCCATGAAATATAAAACCTCAGATCTAATTATGGTATAAGGGCTATACTTAGAATATCTCAATGATCTAGGAAAACAAAACGAAGCAATTGACATTGAAAACAGAATAGAAATCAGTAGATGTGATAAGAAAAACAGCAACCAGGAACTGAAAATAACCAAGCAATCTAAGAGCCCACAAAATGATTATAGTTTAAAAGAGGAAAGAGATGCAAGGAGGAACAGACATATTAAAAACTAAACAAAAGAAAAAACCAGAAAAATCTGAATAAAAAGAAATTGATTAGAAAAAGAACCTAAAATAAGCAAACATATAATAGCTGAGAGTAAATATCCAATATATAGGTAAAGTACCCCTTAGCAGTACAGAGAAATGATTTGGAGAAGTAGAAACATAGCTAATAAATTAACTAACAAGTAGCATACATCTGAAAAACATGAAAAAATCTTTAAGCAATGTGCAATCACAAGTCTCAAGTAAGAAAAATAACTCTGTAGCTGGAAATATCAAGGAATTGGATAACGTTAGAGGTACTTTACCCACTGCTGTCTAATGGACTCCAGCTCATGAAGTTCTATCATTGTAGGACAGGGCAGAATAGCCCTGTAAGGCTCCTGAGATGCTGACATTGTGATGAGTACAGACAGCCTTATCTTGGGCTCAAACCATCAACATTCTGGTTAGCAGACCCACACTTAACCCACTTTACCACAAACTATGTTAAATGTGACTAGAGAAAAATGTCACATGACTCATACCCCTACAGGAAACAACAACAGAGACATAGTGTGAGAATTGCACCCGATCTGATCCCGCCACACTGAGGCAAAACACTAAGGGCGTGCAACAGAACAGCAAGGGAATGGAGCGGTGAAGTCCCCAGGGAATGTGCTGAAGGGGGACTATGGGGACAGGGCATGGTGCCCCAACAGACTGGACTGGAAAAGACTCCTAAAGGCCAACAAGCAATCCTTGAACTAACTACAAGCTTTTCTTTCTTGTTGTGTTGTGTTTTGTTTTTTTTGTAATTGGTCTGTTGTTGTTGCTGTTGTTTTATTGTATATTGTTGCTTGGTTTTGCTCTCTCTTGTTTTTGTGCATGTTATTATCTCTGAAGGTCTGTCTAAATAAGATAGGCTGGATGAATAATCTGGAAGAGAAAGCTACGAGACCAACAGTTCCAGGGGGGCATGGGATAGTGGGAAGTGGTGGGAAAGAAAGTGGTGTTAACAAACCCAGGGACAAGGGAACAACAAGTGATCCAAATTTCCAAATCAGTGGTGAGGAGGGTGTGGGTGGCCTGGTAGGGCATGATCAAGGGTAATGTAACCAAGAGGAATTGCTGAAACCCTGGTGGGGACTGAGCATGATAGTGGGACAGGAGGAAAGTCAAGGGAAACAGAGGAAAGAGCTGGGAGGCAAACGACATTTATAGAGGCCTAGATAAAGACAGGTACATATGCAAATACATTTCTATATGAGGATATGGAAATATATGTATATATCTATATATATATTTCTAGGTTTCATGTTAAGGTAGCAGAAGGACATTGGGCCTCCAATCAAGTACTCCCTCAATGCAAGAATACTTTCTTCTATTAAATAGGTATTCTATGATGCTCACCTTCCTGACACAACCGCTGAAAACAAAACGGGTGAATAAGTAAATGTGGTGAAGAAAGCTGATGGTGCCAGGCAAACAAAAGATATAGCGACTGGGGTCTTAAAGGATTGAAGGTAAACAAGCAGTCATCTAGCTCAGAAGCAATAAAGCCCAAATGGAAGAAGCACGCCAGTCTGTGTGATCACAAGGTGCTAAAGGGATCAGTTATCAGGCATCAAAGAACAAAAAAATCGTTTCATTGTGTGCTCATCTCCATGATATGATCATTGAAGACAAATGGGTACATAAGCAAATGTGGTGAAGAAAGCTGATGGTGCCGTTGATCAAAAGGTATAGGGTCTGGGGTCTTAACGACTTGAAGGTAAGTAAGCAGCCATCTAGCTCAGAAGCAACAAAGCCCACCAGCTGATGTAATCACGAGGTGTCGAAGGGATCAGGTATCAGGCATCATCAGAACAAAAAAATCTTACCATAGTGAATTGGGGGGGGGGGGGAGTCTAGAGTGGAGACCCAAAGTCCATTTATAGGCCACTGGACATCCCCTTGCAGAAGGGTCTTGGAGAGGATATGAGCCAGTCAGGGTGCGATGTAGCAACGATGAAACATACACCTTTCCTCTAGTTCCTAAATGCTTCCTCCTCACCCACTATCATGATCCCAATTCTACCTTGAAAGTCTGGGTAGACCAGAGGATGTATACTGGTACAGATAAGAACACGAAACACAGGGAATCATGGACAGACAGATTATCCCCTCAGGAATCCCCACAGGACCAGTGGTGTGAATGGTGATACTGGAAGGGTAGAGGGAGGGTGGATTGAAGAGGGGTAACCGATTACAACTTCTACATGTGACCTCCCACCATGGGGGATGGACAGCAAAAAAGTAGGTGAAGGAAGACGTTAGACAGGGAAAAATACAACAAAATAATAATTTATAAATTATCAAGGATTCATGAGGGAAGGGAGAGTGGGGAGTGTGGGGAAAAATGAGGACCTGATGCCAGGGGCTTACATGGAAAGCAAATGTTTTGAGAGTGATGAGGGCAATGAATGTACAAAGGTGCCTTACACAATTGATGTACGTATGGAATGTTATAAGAGTTGTATGAGCCCCTAATAAAACTATTAAAATAATAATAATAATTCCAAAGGATAATACGAGTGACAGAACAAGTCACAAAACAGTCAAAGCCAAGCGAGTCAATTCTGACTCAGAGAGATGCTCTAGGACATGGGTAGGACTGTCCCGGTGTTTTCCCGAGACCATTACAGCTTACAAGAGTAAAAATCTCAATCTTTCTCCCATGAGCAGCTGGTGGTTTGAACTCTTGACCTTGTGAATAGCACACCAATGGTAACCACTATGCCATCAGGGCTAGAGTCAGTAAAAAGAGGACAAAAATTAATAAAAGGGTATAATCTAAGTGATAAGTGATACTCTGGCCAACCACAAAATTCCTAAAAGGTTATCAATCAGTACCAAGACATATAATTATTCAACAGTAAAAAAAGAAATATATATTTTTAAAAGATCAAGGGAATATACCATTCTTAGGTCTTCCCTAACGTATTTACTAAAGAGCATATTTCAGTTAAAAGAAAGGTTGTAGAACTAACTGTAGAACTTTCTATAGGAAAGGTTGTAGAACTGACCATGAAGAAAATCTTGTAAACATGCTTGTGAATCTATTTAAATGCTTATTAAAAATAATAATTTGGACCCATCTCCCAGAGAGGTGGTTACACATAGATCCCCAAGATCGGTTCTCCCTTTCTATACCCCCTTCCCTCCCAGTGTTGCCACTCCCACCGCTGGTCCTGAGGGGTTCATCCATACTAGATTCCCTGTGTTTCCAGATCCCTGCTGCACCACTGTGCATCCTCTGGTCTAACCAGGTCCGCAAGGCAGAATTGGGATCATGATAATTGGGAGGGGAGGAAGCATTCAAGAACTAGAGGAAGGTTTTGAGTTTCATTGTTGCTACACTGAACCCTGAGTGACTCATCTCCTCCCCACTACCCCTCTGCAAGGGATGTCCAGCTGTCTAGAGATGGGCATTGGGCCCCAATCACGCACTCCCCCTCATTCACGGTGATATGAATTTTTTTCCCCTGCCTTTGTTGTTTGAGACTTGTTCCCCTCTGCCCTTCACAATCACACATGTTGGTGTGCTGCTTCCGTGTGGGCTTTGTTGCTTCTGGGCTAGATGGCTGCTTGTTTACTTTTAAGCCTTTCCCCAGATACTATATCTCTCAATAGCCGGGCACCATCAGCCTTCTTCACCACACTTGCTTATGCACACATTCGTCGTCATTTATGTGAGGAAGGTGATCACACAATGATGGTTTTTGTTCCTTGGTGTTGGGCAATGGGAAGGTGGGTGAGGGGAGACATCGGGCAGTGTAAGATAAGATAAAATAATTATTTATAAACTATTAAGGGTTCAGGGGAAAGTGGGGAGCGGGGAAGGAGGGAAAGAGAAAAAAAGGAAAACGAGCTGATTCCAGGAACTCAAGTGGAAGGCAAATTCTGAGAACGATGAGTGCAACGAATGTATAAGGGTGCTTTACTCAGTTGATGTATGTATGGATTGTGATAAGAGTTGTATGAGCCCCAATAAAAATTATTAAATTAAATAATAATAATTTGGGGAAAGTTTAATACAAATAGGTTCTAAATTACAAAGGCAAAAATTGTAATAATGAAACAAAAGCACAGCAGCTATGGATAATTTAAAGTTCTTGCATTATTCATAATGAAGATTCTACTACTAATAAAAATAGCAAATACTATGCTAACTAAATTCCAGATATTTTTAATACTTCTTATGTGTTAGCTACTTCACTTCCCATAAGACCATATGCTGTTGATGCATTCATTGATCTGAGTTTGCCACAAAGGTAATTAGGCCCTGAGGGTTTCAGTAGCTCATTCAAGATCACATGACTGCAACATACGGGGTCAAATATACCTGAAATCTGAGACAGTCACGCTGTTTCTACTTTTATTAAATCAGATAATCATATTAAATATTTGAGAATGACCATAAAAGCTTTAGATTTAGAATGGATTTTAGTGCATACAAAAGAAAAATATGAGCCAATAAAAAGTAAGACAAGAAATGAAATTAATCACAGTATATAAAAGTACAATAAATAGAAAACCAAATAATAATAAATGTATTAGTACAACAAATTTAAAAGGATTAAAGTCTTTTTAAAGACAGGAATTTCAAATTTTTTAATAGGGATACAAAATCATGTTATACATGGTTCAATGAGATATTGCTAAAAGAAAACGATTTGGCTGAGGGTATGGGGAAAGATGTATATGAAAAGGATAGATGTAGGAATCAAAGATATGGACAAAGATATATTCGTATGTGCAAGTCTACTTTATCGTTGAATAACAATAGAAGATTTGCTAAAACTGACTTTGAAGCACAAAGAACTATTGAAACAAAGAACGCAGTAACTCGTGGTATAGTTCACACAGAAGATGCAACAACATCGACCCAGTGCATAGCTGATAACATAGCATCAAAATAGATATTAAAATTTGACAAAATTAAAAGCCGTGATTAACCCCTACAATCCTAGGAACCAATGTTAATAAACTTCAAAATGGGAAAAAGAAGCTAAAAAGTTGGTTAGACTATTGATAATCTAAACATTAAACTCAGAATTTTGTTCTAATCTGTATGTGCTAATGTATATATAAAACACAGCCCCCGACAAATAGAGAGTATGTATCCTTTTGCAGGTAGACATTTTTAAATCACCACATATGCCTCGGAGGCTGTCTCAGGCAATCCCCAAACCCCATGCCATAAAGACTGCACCATGCCGCCAAACCACAATAAAAGATTAATAAAACACAAAAGCAATCACAAACTTCATGTGCTTATTAACTAAAATGTATAATTGGATTAAAGAAAAAATGGCAAGGGCAATTGAAAATACATAGGACTGAATAACTGAATACAAGTGAGAGTTTTGTATATCAAAGATTTACAAAATAATTAAAGCAAGATAGATAGGTATGTTTCTAACTGTAAATGTGTATACTGTTATTTCTCCAAGCTATATTCATTTGCATCATGAGAATTCATCTTTCAGAAAAGTTTCTTTTAATAATCCTATTTCTGCTCAAGAGGCATTTCTCTGACTTGATTTCTCTGATTTAACAAACTAGGTATTCTGAGTTTCAAAGTTTATAAAACTTTTAATAATTCAACTGAGCATTTTACGAACCCAAGGTTAAAGATTCTGATAGGAAATCCCCCACACAGTCATCTATGTAGTTAAATCCCTGTCATGTTGTGTCAAATTCTCCTTTCAGAAAAGGTAGCATTAGCTCACTATTTACACAGTATTAAATAATCTGTTGCATTAATTTTTCTTTTATAATTTCCTTTTTGTTATTATTACCATTAATAAAATACATCTGTGTAAGCTATGCATATCATGAATAGATTTTTATGTATCATATTCTGAAGTGTACAATGTATCGTAGCTTTTAATTTAATGAGAACAGTCCATAATATTGGGAAATTGATTAAGAAAAAATCGCTCTTAACAGTTAGGTTAGTAAGGTCAACCATTGTTGTGATTGTTGCTCTTGTGGTTAGGGGCCGTCGAGTTGTTTCAGACACATAGGGGCATTCAGCACAACAGTGCAAAACACGGCTCTGGTATGCATCCTCCTCACAACTGTTGTTCTGTTTGGACACAGTATGGGAGACCCTGTCTCAAGCATAGGGTCCTTTTTCAGGACCAGGTGCAAAGAATATGAGACAAAGTATCATCAACCTTGCTTCTATAGCAGCCATTGTGTCCATTCCAGCAAGACTGATGTTACTTTAGCATACATTCATGTCAGTTTTAGAGCTCAGGAGCTCATAAAGGTATTTATTATTAAAAGTATTAAAACATGAATTATGTTTCCAACCATGGGTTTTGTTTGCTTGTTTTTAGCAATGTTTCCCTCATAAATTTTTTGTGTGTTGATAAGTTGGCTCCAACTCATAGTGACCCTACAGGACAGGGAAGAACTGCCCTGTAAGATTCCTGAATTGTAATCTTTAAGTATATGTGTAGGACATATACATATAACCGTGAAACTTCCTGGTAGGCTTAAATTGCTAAACTTTCAAATAGCAGCCAAGAACTTCCCCACTGCACCACCAGGGTTTCTACTTAAAAGGTGAGAGTGGAGAGATTAGAAAACAAGTAACTTTATCATTAGTGAACAAAGCTTCTAATTCAAATATTTAAAAATAAGTTAGAATAGTAAATTCCCAGGAAATAGGACATGTTAATAAATGGTAGCACCCAAATTAATAAATGTACAACCAACCCAAATTTAATTATTCTTAAAAGTAATAAAGACATACATTTTAGAGATTTTTAATTAAGGTGAAAAAGAGATAAAAATAACAAGATTGAAAATAAGAAGAAAACAAATGAAGATTAAAATGGAGATTTAATAGATCATAAATAGAACTTTCTGCCAATTTGAAGATATAAACAAAAATAAGAATTTTCCAGAAAAATATAGCTTACCAAAATTGATTTAAGAAGACATAAATAAACCAAATAGCATTATAACCATTACAACAGGTTATCATTAATCAAAATCTTTGCAAACTATTTTTAGGTGAATTTTTTTTAATCCTACAATGAATAGACAATTTTACACAAAAGATTCTTTGTATACTTCTCAGGTCTTCAAGATAGATGAAATACTTCTGTAAAGCATGAAGTATCCCGTTAATGATAAATATTGTTTTCATTGTTATAGTTGGTGAAAGATACAAATTTTTCAACTGGTGAGCATTTACGTGATATCCATTAAGAAAGTTACAATGACATTTCTGAGGTAGAACTATAGTGATAAATGCTACAAGGTCACCTCCCAAGAAGGCATCTGAATTGATCATTAGAAAGTTGATGAGACCCCCTTTCATAGAGGAAACAGAAAATATATGCCTGGCAAAATGGAAGAACATGAAGGCTTCAGGATATTTATATTTATATACATGTACTTGCAAATCAGTAAATGGCAGAGAAGAAAGCACATGCCATCGGAAACATCTTTCTTTCAAAGTCTTCACATGTGATGTGACTCAAATAATCATACGTAAAAACCATGAGTTCGCTCTTTACCAGTGTCAGTCTCACCAACCAGACTGCCGAGGCCTCAGGAAAGCCATGCATGACACTAAGAAACAGACCGAGGCAACTGATACAATACAGACATCAGAATACCTGAAATTCAGCTCATACGAAACTCTAAGGTTGCATATTTCAAATCCAGGATTTTCTGGACACCAGGGGAGACACCTCCACTGACCATAGTGCTTTCTGTCATTCTTAAAATAGTAAGAGTACAAGGCCCTGAATCAGTAGGGGGATTCAGCTGACTCCCCCCAGTTCTCACCAGTTCAGCAGAACCAGTCTGTAAGTTTTTGTTGGGTTTGGTGAACCAGGTGTTAAAATGGCACTTGTAATCAGATTTCTCCCTAAGATAGGCAGATGGGGAGCCACCTAATGTGGACATCGCAAATTTACAATTCTTATTCTTTCTTATTGTTTGTCTGCACAGCTTATGTGCCCGTAGTAATGTCCAAACCATCCATCAATCTAAATAGAACTAAACTTTGCAGTGTTTATTGATTCATTTCATAAAACTTGCTATATGTCTGATGAAATAGTACATTTTTCTTCCTTTGTGTTGGTTACTTCAGTAAATAAACAAATGAAAAGGAACAAGTGACAACAACCAGAGGGTGACACACTGTCATTCGTTTCAGCTCAACAGCCATGCCCCAAATTCCCATGAGGTATAATGAGTGAATTATACAATTCCCAAAAGTGTTCCAAGAGCTAAAATATTGTCAGAACCATTGTTTCACGTTCAGCAGAAGAGGAGTATTTCAAAGATGTACATAGTATGCTCAGAGAAGATAAGCCGCCTGTTGTTGTTTTGTTGCTGTTGTTGTTGTTTCCATAGACCCACAGTGCGCTTTAATGCTGTGAAGATGCAAGCCTGTCCCTGAGCCAGTGCTGTCCCCTTGCTGCCTCAGGTCCCTGAGCTAGGGGGACAGAAGACAATGACTACTGTTTCCACTGGTTTATTTGTTCATTCACTATCGCCTACCTCTAAAGGAATCGGATTCTAATACCGCAGTGAAAAGATGGATAAGAATAAATCACATTGTTGATGATGCTTGGATGACATTGAACAATATTGCAAGTGAGGATGCCAATCAAGAAGCTATATGGAAAATATCTACAATAACAGCTTTATTGTTTCACAGGCAGGTATTATTTAATATGCTCTCATTAACATTCTAAGCTCTTGTAATATAATCTAGTTTGTGCCCCTCTTTTATTGTTGTTATTTAAGTATTAACTATCTGGAACAATAGACTACCTTTCTATCAATCATTTTTAATACTTGAAGTGGTTTTTAGGGCACAAACCAGTGGTTAAGTTATTTGAAGCCCATCACTGTTCTGAATTCCAGAGCAGCAAGAGAAAGGGATATGGAAATAATTGACAATGACAGTGAGTTTGTTTTTTAACATTTTTAACCCCAACATGGGGAAAATGATATGGAAAAAAAGCAGAGGGCATGGTGTCATGTCAACTTGAAGATATATCAAAGTGTAGGCATGGTATTCAACCAGTCAGCCTGATGTTGCCTCCTTGTGGGCATCACCCTCCTATGAGGAGGGTCCTGGGAACCTCCCCTTCTCTCTGCCTTGATAGCAGCCAGAGCCCTGGAGATGTGTCCACTGCCGTTGGATGCTTAAAACTTTGCACCCACCAGCTCTGATATCCTTGCATTCTGCACCATTGCTTGTGACTGCGTGAGTCTTAAGAGGGACTTATGGACTAGTATCTGACTTATGGACTTGAGTTGGACTTGGCTGGGATGTTTTCCTGATATATAGAACTTCTTGATATAAAGCTCTTTCTCTTACACATATATTTATATGAATGTCACCAGATTTGTTTCTCTAGTCAACCTGGTCTAATACACATGGGGACACCTAGCATACGGGAAACAAACATGGCAAGTCCACTAGACATCAAGAACCAAAGGACGTCTTTGGGGAAGCTACATAGGTCAAATGAGGGAACTCTGTTCAAGGACACAGTACCGAACAAATCCCCTGCTTTTTAAGTAACAATATCCTTTAGTCAAACTATATACCCAAGTTCATTCAGGTGTTTTGATTTCCAGTTTAGCACAAACCCCACTGACCTATTTAATGCACTAGGAAGTCAGAAGAGATGCTTTTAAAACACATCAGGACATTTTGGTTTTTTCCTTATTCTTTGGCCATCTATTATTCCAGGCTGCACAACTCCATTCCCGTGCACAGGAGTTATCTAGCGAAGCATGAATTTACTATTAATTTAAAAATCAACATTTTCACCACCTCACACCAGCACTGAGAGCATAGGAGAGAGAGAGAGAGAATGAATTACAAATGCTGGAAAGAGTGAGGAGAGATTGGAAGACTCACTGCTGGCGGGCCTGTGAAACAGAGCAAGCATTCTGGGAAGCAGTAACGGCACTTCCTCACACACTAGGAATAGAAATGCCGCATGCCATAACCATCGAGCTACTTTGCACATATCCTACAAGCGCAGCACCAGCCGATATGGGCACACTCATGATCACCACAGCAGTGTGCACAATAGCAAGCAAGTGGGACCAAACTGAGTGCGTAGTATTCCACACAATGGAATAGTGCGCATCATTAAGGAACGATGAGGAAACAGAATCACCTCATGGCATGGATGAATGTGGAGGGCGTTATGCAGCGTGATGTTGGTCAATCACCAAAGAACAAATATTGTGTAAGAAACGGTTAGAAAGATAAAATAAAGATTTTCATACCCAAAGAAGCAGACGTTGATGGTTACCAGGCATGGGAAGAAAAGAGAGGGAAGAGAAAGCAGCAGGCTTCAGGATATGAGGTATGAATTTGGATGACGGGCAAGATAATGTCCTACAGGAGGGACAACAGAAAAAAAGAGACAGGGCAAGGCAAGCCATTGGGAGGTTTGATCAGTCGTTAAAGATGTTGAATACAAAAATGATTATCTAAATTGTAACCCCCCCCACCAAGTCCACAATAAAAAGTTGTACAAAATAAATACATGGGGGAAATAATACTCGTGTGAACACATATATTTTTTAAAAAGAAGAACAAGTAAGCATCTATAAAGGTGGACAGCAGGTGCAATATTGGGCCGAGAGATGTCGCCAACAGCTTTGACACTTTTCGAAAGGGTATTAAACATGCTACATTCTTGGATGTCAAATGCATTCATATATGCCATAATTGTCATCATCCGTAGCAACATAAGGCTTACAACTACAGGACTGTTTCCTTGACCAAATAATGAGAGAGTGGCTTTCCCCAATAATCAGATAAAACAATGACCACTTGAATCCTTCAATACTTCAAGAAAGGGGTCCTTAAAGCACGACATTCTTTAATGTCGCACTAAAGAATAGACTTTCTCACTTCTGATTGTACTATTACGAAAAATCAGGTTGCTTTGTCATCTTGAAAGGAATTCTGAATTCATCATTAGGTATTATTTAAACTGTTCACAAATGTCATTGGACACATCAGTCTTGAGCAGCCTGCTCTCCTTGTTTAGATAAATCTTTGGTAATGGTTTCGTCATGTTCTCTGGGACAAATAAGTTCAAGTCTAACAGACAGGTGTCATAAAAGCATCTTAAATATACACTATGCGTCTTGCACTAATTAATTAACTTTTCGATGACCTCATACCACATGAGTAGCTCAATTCATTCCCTTTCCCAAATATGAGCAAATCAAGTCACATAATGTCCAAAATGCAAACCCACTGCCCTCAGTCAATTCCAAATCACAGCGACCCTAAATAGAGCCTCTATGAATATATGTATTTAAGCAGGCAACCTCCTATTATTCTCTCAGAGCTGCTGGTTCATTTGAACCGCCAGCCTTGCGGTTAACAGGCCAAGACCCAACCCACAGTGCCCCCAGGTCTCATTAATAATATCTCCACCCAATGCAAAGTGAAAAGAGAATCCAAATGACTTGATGACTGTTCGTAGGCTGTAAGAACATTCCATACTACAAAGGCATCCTCCCTCGAAAGCCAAACAGAAAGCTCAGAGCCCCAAGAGACGGGGACCTTGAACAGGGGAAGAGATCTCTTGGCAATTCCAGATATTTTAGAAACAGAGTTGCAACCTGAGGACAGTGCTGGGCTCTAGACAGGAAATGCCTACAGAGATACTCCAAGCACTGGTTTTTAGATTCTAAAACCATACTGGCTCCATCATGGTACTCCCCACTTGGCTGCTCTGAGGGTGCTCTGGCCAGAAGGGAGGAACTCCCAGCTCATGCCTGTCTCCCCAGATGCGAGGAGTTCAGAGGAAACAGTAACTAGAAGCAGGAGACAGTCAGAACGCACTGGAAGCAGGTGGGCCAGCATGATAGGACAGCACATAGTGAAACACAGTCAGTCTAAGAGAGACCAGCAATGGAGACAAGTAGAACAGAAGTAGGCCAGGGAACACCGGGGAGTTTCCAGTAGTTCCCAGGAAAATGCTATTTTTCACTTGATTCCATTTTTCAACAAACGTTTGACACCCCCAGGTGTCACAACTGATGTAAGGAGACTGCTAAAAGGCCCCTAACTACACTTGCGAGGGAATTTCAGGTTGGTGAGTTGATGTTAATGGGCGATAGTGCTGGCCCAACTCAAAGACTGTTATCAGTGCCACTGAATTGTGCCTGGAGAAGCTGGTGAATGAGTGTCTACTTTGCTGTGTATGTTTTCAACAATAACAAAGTAAGTTGTGCGTTTTTAAAATAAAAAAATCTACCCGGTGAAGTCTCTACACAACCACAGATGTCTTTCAACAAAATACTACCAAGTAAAATGAATTGACGAAGGTCGCCAAGATCCAGTACGAAAAGGCAGCCCACAGCAGGCGAACCCTGAGTGAGACCCAAGCGAGGAGACATGGGAGGCAGCCTGGGCCAGTGGAAACGCAGGGGAGTGCCAGACTCAGCACACTTGCTCCTGCTCCTGTTATGACCACGGCCACTGCTAGTGAAGATGCCATTCACCATCCAGTGCTTGCCATGTGTGTCTCACATCATTCTAAGAACACTGTACACTTCCATTCTCAACCCTCGCCACATAACAAGCATCTGGGACAGATGCACGGGGAGAGAAAAAACAGGTCTCAGACAGACCTGGGTGGAATCCTGGCTTACCACCCACAAGCAAGTTAATCTTCTTGTTTCTCCATTTCCTCTTTCTGAAACTGGGGTGGTGGTGGGGTAATCATACCTGCTTTTGATGGTTGTTTAGAAAATTTGAGATAATGACCTTAAATGGTTACTAGCGGCTGCTATTAATGCAATTAATCAGATTAAGATAATCAAAAGTAATGAACAGAGGAAAGAAGTGTAGTGACATGGAAATGGCAACAAAGAAGCAGAGACGGAAACCTGGCACAAGCCAGTCCTCCTTGGGAACCAGGCTGGAGGCTTGGAGAGCGTAAGACAATGAGGGGTGAAATAAGAGCCTAAGAGGGCTGACTCTGGCACCTTCTCCTGGTGGACATGTGGGCAGCACCTGGGGACTCTTTGAGCTTCAGTTGCCACTCTTATGAACTAAGGGACTTCTGCTTACGAGTGGGGATGCGATCCACATGATCAGCAGTTTGAAACCACCTCAGTGGGAGAAAAACTGGGCTTATCTACTCCCATAAACAGTTACAGTGTGTGGGGGGGTGGGAGGTGGGGGGGTGGATTGCTGTGAGTCAGCAGTGAGTTTTCCTATATTGTATGCTGTTGTAAGAACTCCGGGAAGAGATGGCATCTGGGTTTGTTATTATAGGCAGGGAATTATTTAAATGTGCATATCTGCTTCATATATGAGGAAGTCCATTTCCTATTCTTTCATCCTATTATCTTATTTCTCAGGTATCATTAGAACATTCAACTGACAGAACCACGTCAAAACCAGGCAATTACAGACTGCCAGGTAATTAAATATTATGGACCTCCTTTGGTCACCGCTCAAAGAAGCTAATTAATTTTCCTGACATTGAAGGTGCCCTTCAGGTTTACCTCCAACAATTTACATATTTCCTACAAGCATGCTTTCCTCCCAGTGGAGTACACTTTTGTTTACTCGTCTGGAATATTGTTCCCTCTCATTTCCAAATGACCATATATCCTAGCTGTCTTTGTAAACCCAGTTTCAATGTGACCTCTCCTCAAAGAAATGATCCTTGCCTCTCTGCCACATTATGCACTCTCACCTCCTCACCATACTTAGCCCGTTCCTGTCTTATAATCCCGGGTGAGTACGCTATCTCTCCTATGTATCAATAAACTCCTTCCTGGAGGACAGGCAATATATCACTCCTTTCTTTATGGGATCCTTCCTCACCTTGTCCTATTATCAAAGGATAAATGCATACATGGTAGGAAATCCTTTGTCATAATGAATTTTTCTAAATGATTTCATTCAACTGATAGATTGTAAAAGAAATACAAATGTCTGAAAATATGAATAAAAATACATTAAAGCATGAAGACCATAATATAAAAGTTTTCTTGGGCGCGGGGGTGAAGATGAAAAAGGAGGTACCCGGTCTTCCTTTTTGAATGAGAGTTAGAGGTGTTTTTGAAAAGTAGGTTAATTATTTTTAAAAATGCATCTCACTTCAGTCACCTCTTTAGGGACAGAAAGCAAAAAAAAAAAAAAAAAAACCGCTTCCTGGACAGTGACCATCTCAGCCCCAAAGAGGGAGGGGGCGGGGCATTCCTGTTCAGGTTGCAGGCGCTCAGGTGTCCCTGAGCCCTTTCCAGGCACTATTAGCCAGCCTCACAAGGCAGGGTCCCTGTGGCTGCCAAAGTGCTTCTCTCCCTCAAGCAGCCAGAGCATCAAAAGTGTTCACCTGAGAGCTAGCCCTGCACCTCTCTCAGGTGCAACTGATGAAATTCGCCCACTGGCCTCCTCCCTCAGTAAACAGGTCTCGGCTTTAGCGGTGGGCTGTCAGATCATTCGAAGCTGGGAGAGCAGCAAATCGCTAGTTTCCCAGGGCTGCTTCTGTAGGGTCAGGTCACAGCGAGTCCTCTTAGGAAGCAGAGCATGAAGCTGCCCCTCCCTGGAATCCCTTTTGACCAGTAGAACCCGCTTTCTAAGTCACCCCCTGTCTTGGTCCCAGGAGAGATGGCCACGACTTAGAGGTCAACTTGCTGACCCCAACACTTTCGGTCCTCCTCTTCAGACCGCCCCATTCCCCACCAAGTGGGGTCAGCCCAGCTCGCTCACCGATCTTGGCCAGCGACGCCAGCAGGATCCACAAGGTGATCTCGAAGGGGATCTGCACATGGGGGTAATCCAGGGTGAACACCGGTAGCCGACTCTCCTCGAAGGGTGTCGTTCCGGGCGCCAGGACGCTCCCAGGGCTGGGCGAGCTCGAGCTGGTGCCCAGAGCCCTGGGCGCGCCCTGCAGGGTCTCTGCCAGGGCCCCCGCCGGCCAGGCCACCTGGAGGAGCAGCAGGAGCAGCAGTGACGCCAGCGGCCGGAGGCTCCGCCCGGCACCCGTGGGCTCCATTGGGTCCATTGCCGGGGCGGCCACGGGATCCAGCGCTCGGTGTGCGGTGCGCTCAGCGCATCACGCAGGGGCAGCGCTGCCCGCTGGACGCCGGGAGGTGAGGGACAAGCGGGGACCGCCTGCCGCCTCCGCCGCCACCACGGCCGGTGCCGAGTCTCCGCAGCCAGAGGGTGCGCTTGAGGCTCCGAGCCGGCGGTCCGCCCGGAGGTGCGCGCAAGGCGATAGCCGGCTGGGGCGCGGACTCGGCTGCCCTCCGCCGCCCGCCGACAATCAGCGACGGGCTCGGCGCGCGGCTCCCGGGTGGCAGCCGCAGGCCCGGCCCCGGGGGCCCGCGGGCGGGGGCGGGGCGGGGCGGGGGTGGGGCAGGCGCGGCGCCCGGGGCGCTGGGCCGGCCGAGGAGCCCGGCGCCCCGTGCACCTGCGGGAGCCCAGGGGCCAGCGGCTGCGCTTCCTGCTCGCCCGCCTGGCGCGCCCAGACCCCGCCGCCCAGAAGCCCGGGAGCAGAGAGTGGACTCGCCGCCTGGGGCTCGCGGTCGCCAGCGCTGTCCCCGCCCCCGGAGGCAGGCCGTCCAGGGAAAGGGGCCGGTGCGACCCACGCGCGTCCTCCTCCACCGCCCCCCGCCCTCCGGGCCAGAAGCCGGCTTAGGCATGGGATCAAGATCACAGGGAGAAGCTAGGGAGGAGAAGCTGGCAGCAAAGAGGTGGGACCTGAGGGACCCACCGGGGCGCTGGGGAGCCAAGCCTCTCCGCGAAGTTCCGGGGATGGTGCCAGGGTGTCTCTTCATGTCCAAGTGGTATCACGTTGTGTACCCAGTCTCCTCCCTGTCCCCATCTCTCCCTCCCCCCTCCCCCCGGGCTTCCTGACACAGCGTGCAGAACTCGAAGTCCCCCAGGCTTCCCAGGAAACCTGTCCTGTCCTTTTCCTCTGCGCACCGGGGTCCCTTCTTGGAAAGCAGCCACTGCCACTTTTCTGGTGGGAGGCAGGGAGGGAGGCAAAAACCACCATTCTTTGTTTTCTGGCTTAGAAATGGACATCGACGTACCCTGGTGAGCACAGAAATATCATTATTTCATGGAACGCTAGGGATTGCCTCGCTCAGATTGACTTGCTCAGCGGCTAATTACAGGATGGTTTGTGGTTAGGCAAGGGAAGAAGGCCAGGGGAGGCGCGCTTCTCCTTCAGGATCTAAGAGTTTATCTTCCAACCGTCCTCCGCCTCCACTGTGAAGAGCGCCTTCTTGTCTTATCAGTCTGAAGTGCGTTTAACTTCACTGATTGCCACCGTATTGTCACACCATTGGAAACTGAAAGGAACATGAAAGTAGGCCGACTGTCCGCCCAATTCATGGTAATTGATACAATTTGCCTTTTGAAAATTAATAAAAATCCTTCCCTGGCTTCAAATTTTAATGTGTCAAAGCATGGATATTAAACGAACACCCAGCAGTTCAGTTTTAAAAGGCAGACAGTGCAAGACACGACAAAATAATAATAATTTATAAATTATCAAGGGTTCATGAGGGATGGAGGGAGGGGAAAAATGAGAAGTTGATAGCAAGGGCTCAAGTAGAAAGAAAATGCTTTGAAAACAATGATGGCAACATACGTACAAATATGCTTGACATAATGGATGGATATATGGAGTGTGTTAAGAGTTGTATGAGCCCACAATAAAGTGATTTTTTTAAATCCACTAGATCCCTGGTGTTGTAGTGGTTACACGTTGGGCTTGGATCCCCGAGGCCCACAGTTCAAAACTAGCAGCCACTTTGGTGGGAGCAAGATGAAGCTTCCTACTCCCATAAAAGCGGTGAATCCATGAGTGCCCAAGGGATGGTACAAGAAAACATTAATCCACCAAGCAGAACATCTAAGAAAAGCGACAGTTTTAGTTAGGGCCTTGGAAGAGGGTCAGGGACTAATCCAGGCAGAGCAAGAGAAGGGTTTTAGGAGATGACCCAGGGCACTTGGGTTGATATTTTATAAGGCTGAAGTGCTTCAAGGACAACAGAATTGAGTCTGTAAGACATTTTGTCATCTCAAAAAGAATCACTACTCCATGCAAAAGTCGGCTCCTTTTTCCCTTTCCAGAGCTCATATTAAAGATACATGGCTAGTATTCGGGGGTGAGACGGGAGGAACAAATGGTGACTGTTTTAAATGCAGAAATATAGGTTTGAGTAAAGAATGTGACTTGTGAGTGTTTGTTTGCCCACCCCCATAACAAGCCATAGATATCCGCACGCTCATTTTATAATGGAAGAAATTTAGGTGTGTGCCATTAAGAAACAGTAAACAACCAATAAAAACAAACAAAAAAAAACAAGTAACAATGCAAAAAGCTTTATATGAGCGTACAAATCGAAGAATAACCTGGAAGGAATTTAGGTCCAGGTCTGTGGATGTAAATCTAGTTTCATCTGACTCTGGGTCCATCACTCCTTTTGATAAATAGCATACCATCTTCCTTGTGTACTTTAACATACATGCCTTTCCTTTTGCACTGTGGATTAGGTGCTAGATTGCTAGCCAAAGGTCAGTGGTTCATGGACTTTCCCCCAAAGCCATATGATAATAAAGTTTTATTTATAGTAAGCAAATTCTTAGTAGTTAGTGAAATAATCGAAGAGCTAGGGCGCTTTTAGACAAGAATGTCCAGGTATTTGAGTTACACAATGCTTTTAAGAGTGATTGTCCAGAGTAAACAAGCAGATGAATGATATTTCTGCATTTCAGAGCCCTGGCTATCTTGAAGAAGTAGAGATTACAGGCTCTAATTATGGCTTTCATTTTACAGATCTACATTACTGTAGCTAAAAGTTGTCAGCACTTTCAAAAATATTTTAAACAATTTTATAGGCATAATTCACATATCATCCAATTCAATGGCTGAAGATATTAAATCATTGTGTGCATTGGCTGTCTGTTCCATCTAAAACACACTCATTCACCTCTTTCAAAAGAAGATGAAGGACTTTGTTTTAAAACCAGGCTTTTCACTTCCTCCTGAAACGTGATGGACAGACTACCATTCCTCCCCTCTGCTGACACCAAGTGGCTGGGTCATCTCTGCAGAGGACCGTATGACTCGGTAGGTATTTCAGCTCTGAAAGTAATAAGATCACATTACAAAAAAAACCACAACGCTTGACTTAATTGCAACCTAGTGACCCTATGAAATTTTGTAAATCTCTGTGTGAGCAGTCTCATCTTTTTCCAGCAGAGAACTGATAGGTTTGAACCACTGACCTTGTGGCTATGAGGTCAACCTTTTCCCAGCAGTGTCACAAGGACTCCTATGACTCCATCACTACATCACTACCCATGGAACCAAGGAAGGTTTAAAATACATGTGATTTTCTCAGTGTCGTTTTAAAAGAATAAAATTCCACAACATCTCACATGATTTGACCTCTGCCTTTCCTTTCTGATAGTACTGTGGATTAGGTGCGAGACTGCTAGCCAAAGGTCAGCGGTTCAAACTTACCAGTCAATGCAGGGTCACTATGAGCTGGAATCAACTTGATATTCTTAATATCATTCTCACTTATCCCATCCCCTAAGCTCCATAAGCTTTAGCCAGTATTTTAGGCCCTCTCACACCTCTGAGCCTTACTGTGCCTTGCACAGGGGAGCCTCTTCTCCTTGGTAGCTTGATCTCCTAAACTCCTATAGGATTTCAGTTGAAACAGTGAACTCAAGAACCAGGTACCTCCCCTTCTGGAATAATTCCACAAAGAAAATAAAGTCAAAGCAGTTCCCTTTCTGCTCATTTCAACTCACGATAAGCCCCTGTGTGTCAGTAGCATTCGGCTCCTTTTCATGCTTCAGGTCATGACTGTATTTGGAGGTGCCGCCAGGTAAATTCAACTTGTTGATTCTCAGTAGAGAAGTTAGCCATGGGAGTCACCAGGGATTCCGAGGACTAATTAGGGCTATTTTTTTGTGATATGTACTTTTTCCTTTTGCATTTAATTAGTTTGCTTTTCTCCAGCTCAGACTGAAATCTCCCTGAAGTCAGGGACAGTCTCTGTTGACACCCTGCTTTATCCTGAGCACCTAGCACAGATCCTGGAATCCAGTGGGCACCCACTAAGTATGGGCTAGGTGAATAAATGTGTGATTTGGATAGAACTCAATGGCTCTCCTCTCCTCGAAATGTTGGCCCCATGCCTTCCTCCTGGTGGGGTCAGTGGCAGTATGGACATAAAGTTTTTTAGCTCCAACAATCCCAGGTTTGTTTGGGGGAGATCTCACATCTATACCTCTCTTTCCCTTTAATCCAATAATATGAAACTCTAAGCACATCACAGGAGTTCTAAATATTTTAGTAAACAATAATTATCTGGTGAAAGGTTGATCTTCACATAGCACAGAAATATTAACTAGGATCATCTGAATCCTCTCTGAGAAACTCATAAATGCTTTTTTCTGCCTTTTGAGCTAAAGTGGTCTATTGGAGTCTTGGTGCTTAATGGGATCCTTTAGCAGAAGTAACTCTTATGAATCACACAGTCATTACACAACATAGGATCTTTGCCATCTCACCACACAGGATTTTGGAAGATGTTCTGGACATAAAGAAAAGGAGCTGGGGGAGTAAAACTGAATTAGCTTAAGAGAAAGTGTGCCATTTTTTTAAGTGAACTTTGTACAGATTACCATTGTCACCTGACACGAGACTGGTCCCAACCCTTTCTTTGCTCTGGAAATCTTTGGAGGGGCATGGCTGGGTCTTATTTATCTAACTTTGTATTTCTTGCCACACTGAGCTTGGAGCTTAGTCAAATGTTATTGAATGTTGAAAACCAAAACCTTTGTGTAACTGAGCAGAGGTATCCGTGTTGTGGTGCACTGTTCAGGGGATTGAGACACATAATGATCTTATAGGATAGAGGAGCACTGTCCATAGGTTTTCCTAGGCTTTCATCTCTGTGAGAACAGATTGCTAGGTCATTTCTCCCACGGACGCACCAGAGGGTTCCAATCATAGACACTCTGGTTAGCAGCCCAACCCTTTAACCATTTTGCCATCAGAGTCCCTCAATGTCTCCTGAAACAACTCTAGAAGTTTTAGAATATGATCCCTATTTTTCAGGTGTAAAGTGGAAGCTGGCAAAGAGGAAGTGACGTGGGCATAAATGGCAGTGACTCCTCTGCTGCACAAATTAGTGCCAGCAGTCCTTCTATGGGGCTCTCTCTACAGTCAATACCTAGTCAGAGAGTGTGCTTAGCCTAGAGATATGGAGCTAAGGAAGGACTCCATTAAATTTTTAGATAGTAATAGTAGCAGGTGGTTATGGTTTGGACTATTAAAGTAAAGGTCAGCAGTTTAAAACCATCAGCTACTCTGCAGGAAAAGATGAGGCATTTTACTCCTGTAAAGAGTTACAATCTCAGAAACCCATGTGGAGCAGATCTACCCTGTCATACAGGTTTGCTATGACCCAGAATTGACTCGATGACAATGGAGGAGAGAGAGAGGGAGACACAGAGAGAGAGAGATTGCAAGAGGTACTATATTGTGATACCATATATTTTGCACCAAGTGTCTACTAATACTTCAAGGATAAACAAAAAAGCAAACTGCCTTTTGTGGACTTGGACTCGGAGCGGTCCTGTGGAACAGAGTACAGCAGGACTGCTGCACAGGGTCCTGAGACTGTAAACCTTTATAGGAACAAACAGCCTCACCTTTCTCTGGCAGACCTGCTGGTGCACACAGGGGTAAATTTACAGTCTGAAACATATATTTGAAAGGCTGCCACCAAATATGTCATTCAAGCTTCCATTTCAATGAGCTAGAAAAACAATAGCAATTTAGACCCATAGAAGCAAAGTGAAGGAAATAATAAATATACAAGCTTATATCAATAAATAGAAAAACAGATATAAAACATGAAAAAGAAACCAGCAAGGTCCAACGTTAGTTCTTTCAAGGAATAGATATTGATTACACGTTGGCCAAGTCTGAACAAATAAAACCCACAGAAAAGAGAATGCACAAAGAACAATATCAGGGATGAAAACTGGCACATTAGTATAGATTTCACATGGATTGATTACTTAATAAGGGGAAAAATCAAAGTTTACCAAATGAATTAAAACTGTAGGTGAAATGGACAAAAACATTTTTAAACTCAAGTTGCTAAATTTGACACAACAAGAAATAGAAAATATGAATGGTCCAATGTCTATTTAAAATGTTATCCTGTAAGTTAAAATATCCACACAAAGAATCTTTACACACAGATAGTTTGACTATAAAATTTTTCATTTTTAAGGAATAAATAATGCCAATTTTAAACTCTTTAAGATAATTATAATAAAGAGGAAACTCCATCCTATTAGGCTAGAAAAATTCCTAGGATTTCTTTTTTCCTCTCTAGTGAGTCCAGCTAAGACTTCTAGCACAATGTTGATGAAGAGTGGTGATCTTTGTCTGGTTCTTATTTTCAGAAAAAAATGCTTTCAATTTTTCCTCAATAAGAGAATGTTAGCCTTTGGCTTTTCATATGGTGCTTTATTATCCTAAGAAATATCTCCACTATCCCAATTTTATTGAGTGTTTTTATTGGGAATAGGTGTTGGATATTGTGAAATGTGTTTTCTGTGCTGATTAATAGGCTCATGGGGTTCTTCTTTTTTGTATTGTTTATGTGGTGGATTATATTGATCGTTTTTCTAATGATGAACCTGGTACGAATCCCACTTGATCATAGTGTTTACTTTTTAATACCTTGTTGGATTTTGATGAGACTTTATGCATCTATTTTCGTTTAAAAATTCAACCTGATATTGCAATATTGAAAGATGGGTAAAATATTGTACAAAGAAGATGGAAAGAATATAAAGAGTTACAGTACCAAAAAGAACTAGTCAACATTCAGCCATTGCAAGCGGTGTATTTGAGCAAGAACCAGTGGTCCTGAAGGAAGAAGTTCAAGCTGCACTGAAACATTTGCCAAAAACAAGGCTCCAAGAATTTATGGATTATTGATTTAAATGTTTCAAAAGGCTGATAAAGCACTGGAAGAACTCACTCATCTGTGCCAGGAAACTTGGAAGATAGCTACTTTGCCAACTGACTGGAGGAAAGCCTTATTTGTACCTTTGCCAAAGAAAGATGACCCAACAGAATGTGAAGAGAAAAAAATGATATCTTTAATATCGCATACAAGTAAAACTTTGCTGAAGATCTTCCAACAATGGTTGCAGCATTATGTTGACAAGGTACTGCCAGAGGTTTAATCCTGATTCAGAAAAGTACATGAAACCAGTGACCTTGGCTCAAAGCAGGGAATAACAGAAAGATGTTTACCTGTGCTTTGTTGACTATGCTAAAACATTCAACTGTGTGGACCAGAACAAGCTATGAATAGCCTTTAAAAGGAATAATAATAATAATAATAGGAAGTCCAGAACACTACATTCTGCTCATGTGGACCCTGTACATGGATCAAGATGCAGATACAAAAACAGAACATGGGATTACTGCATGACTTAAGATCAGGAAAGATGTGTGTCAGAATTCTTTCCTCTCAGGATACTCAATTTGTATGCCAGACAAATAATAAGAGAAGTAGGCTTATATGAAGAAGAGTGTGGCGACAGGATTGGAGGAAGACTTATTAACAGCCTGAGATATGTAGATGACACAACCATGCTTGCTGAAAGCGAGGAGGATTAGAAGCACGGGTTGATGAAGATCAAGGATTTCAGCCTTCAGGATGGATTATAACTCAAAGTAAAGAAAACCAAAACCTGACAACTGGATCAGTTGGTAATATCATGGTAAATGGAGTAAGGATCAAAGCTGTGGACAATTTCAACTGGCTTGGGTCCACAATCAATGTTCAAGGAATCAGCAGTCGAGAGATCTAAGGATGCATTGCGTTGGGAAAATCTGTTGCAAGACATCTTTATAGTGTTGTATTGCAAGGATGTTACTTTGAGGACTAAGGTATACATGACCCAAGCCATTCTACCGCCTCATATGCATATGAACGTTGGACACCGGATAGGAAAGATTGAAGAAGAATTCCTGTGTTTGGATTGTGGTGCTGTGAAGAATGCTGAAAGTACCATGGACTGCCAAAGAGCAAATAAATCTGGCTTGGAAGGCATATAGCCAGAATGCTCCTTAGAAGCAAGAATGGTGAGACTTTGTCTTACATACTTTGGACCTGTCAGGAGAGACCAGTCCATGGAGAAGGACATCATGCTTGGGAAAGTAGTGAGTCAGTCCAAAAGAGAAAGAACTTTGACAAAATGCGTTTTGTCAGTGGCTCCATCTACGGACTCAAACATGAGAACAATTGTGGGGATGACCCAGGCCTGGGCATTGTTTAACTTTGCTGCATTTACAGTCACTGTTAGTTAGAACTGACTAGACGGCACCTAAAATACCAATAACAATGTTCATAAAGAATATTATCTATGAAGCTTTATCTCTTTGTGGTGCTTCTGCCTATTTTTGGTTTCAGGTAATGCTCACCTCATACCTGAGTGGAATAGTCAATGAAGAGTTGGTGACAGCTCTTGAATACTTGTTGCACTGCCTCTGTGAAGCCATCTGCTCCTGCCCTTTTCTGGTTGGGAACTTTTTAATGACCTGCTCTTTCTTTTTTTATTATCTTGGTGTTTTACTTCAGTCTGTGTCAATTTTTGCATAGGTGTTGTGTTTCTGGGAAATTGTCCATACCATCGTGGTATGTGTGTCAGCATTCTTTTTATTTCACTTGGATCTGCTTTGATGTCTCCCTATTTCCCTCTAATTCTACATATTTGGGTCCTCTCTTCCTTTTCCTTTGTGATATTTGTCAATAGCTTGTCAATTTTGTTCATCTTTTTAAAGAATTGATTTAGTCTTGTTCCTTTTTCCCATTGTTTTCCACTTCATTTATTTCTACTGTAATCTATAATTCCTTCTGTTGGTTGAGGAATTATTTTATTGCTCTTGTTTTAGTTGCTGAAGATGTGCAAAGGCATTTATATTGGTTTTCTCCACTTATCTCTCATGAGGTTGATTGCTATAAGTTGCCTTCTGATAACTGCTTTTTCTGTGTCTCAAAGGTTTTGGTACGTTGTGTTCTTCTCCTAATGAATTTTGCTTTAATGAATTTTTAAATTTCATTCTTTATTTGACCAACTGACCAATTATATTTATGCAATATGTTTTTCAGTTTGCATGCAGTTAATTTTTGTTGGTTTTTTTTTCAACTGTTGATTTCTAATTTCATAGTGTTATGGTCTGAGAACATAGGTTGCAAAAACTCACTCACTATTTTCGAATTTAATAAGACTTGCTCTGTGTCCTTATTTGAGGTCTATCCTGGAGAAAGTTCCATGTGTATTGATGAAGAATGTATAGTAAGTTGTTGAGTAGAGTGATCGATATAGATCAGGGAGATCGAGTTGTTTGGTTTTATGGTTTAGTTCTTCTGGGTTTTGATTGAGTTTCATTCTTTATGATTTATCTTTTCTTTGAGAGTGCTGTTTTGAAGTCTTCTACTATTGTAGCCTAACTTTCTATTTCTTTCTTCAACTCTGTGAGAGTGTGATTAATGTATTTAGAGGAAGTATATATGTTTCATATGGCTATATCTTCCTATTTTGTTTTTCCTTTAATCGTTATGTACTGCCTTTTTGTGTCTTTCTTGATGTCTTTCTGTTTTGAAGTATATTTTATCAGTATATATGAAGTATATTTATATTTATTAACATTCACACTCCTGCTTTTTTTTGGGGGGGGCTGCAATTAGCCTGGCACATTTTCTCCATCCTTGGATTTTAGTCCCTTTTTCTCTATGTTTAAGAAGAGTCTTGTATGTTGGCCATATGTGGATGAGTCTTGTTTACTAATCCAGTCTGCTACTCTCTTTCACTTGACTGATGCATTTAATTCATTGACATTCAGTGTCACTATTACTGTGGGAACTTGGCGGTTCATTGCTGTTATATTACTGTGGGGTTTTTGTTTTGTGGTTTTACTTGTTTCTTTGTTCTTGTTCTATTTCAGTGTTGTTCTGAGTACTATTCTCACTGCACTGATTTCTGAGTTATTGATTTGTATGTTGCTCTCATGTTTATCTGTTGTTCTTGATTCTCTGTCTAAAATGTTTCCATTAGTATTTTTTGTAATACTGGCCTTGTTTTTATAAATTCCTTTAATTTTTCCTTGTCTTGAAATATTCTTATTTCTCCCTCATATTTGAAAGAATGTTTTGATAGACACAGGATTCTTGATTCATGATTCTTTTTCTTTCAGGAATTAATTTTGTTTTATTTTATTGTAGCTGGGAGCATCTGTATTTGGTTATCAGTGTGCCTACAGTCAGATGGGGCTGGTTTCTCAGGCATGGCGGACCAGGACCCACACACTTGTTGTTCATTCCTCAGGCCTGCTGTCAGCATCCTGCCAGATGCAGGATGCAGGCACGAGTGCCTCCTGTCCCCAAGACTATACCCTTTCCCCTGCCCCTGATCAGGAGACAGGGGGACAGGGGCTTGCCTCAGCCCAGAGTGGGGAACCATAGCCTGTGTGTAAGGTGCCGAAGAAGGGCCTTCAACCCATTAGACATTGGGTGAGGATGGTGACAGGGCCCCTGGCAGGCTATCTGAAACATTACACTGAGAAGTGAATCCTGCGACCACCCTAGATAGCCCACATTTGGATGAGGTCAGGTTTTCCTGCTGGGGATTTGGGGTCCCAGGACAGTCCGTCTCAGCCATCCTGTCATGGTCAACCTCTGCCAGGAGGGTCACTTTGTTTTCTTCTTACCTACGTGGTTTCTGATGAGAAGTCCAAGCTTATTCTTATTGATTTTCCTATGTAAGTGACGCTGTGCCGCCCCACCCCCAGCCTAAGGATTTTCTTCTTTTCATTGATATTTTGGAGTGCTTGACTACATAGTATACTGATGGTTTTCTTTTGGGGTCTGTCCTTTAAGTCTGTGTTTTCTTCAATTGTTTGTGACTGTTTTTCTTTCTTTGCATGTGTACTGCAATTATGTGTGTACTACAATTGACTGCACGTTTCACAGCATTGAAGTTCAAATATGAGTTTTGGGTGGTCAGAAATGCTTTACTGAAATGCATGGAATTCAAAGGTTTCCTCTCTTTGCTTTTGACCAGAGATATTTGTCTTCTTTTAGAAAAGAAATGTTTTGCCTGATAAAAAATAGGCAATTACCAGTTGTGCCAAGTCTATTTGGACTCATGGCTTCTCAATTTGTGTCAGAGTCGAACTGTGCTCCTAATGGCTAATATTTCAAAGGTAGACCACATTCATAAGAAAAATTAAATAATGTGTCAAAATTCCATGGTTAGATTTTAATATAGAATTAGGAAAGGACAATCTGACCTCTATGCTATAGAACAAGAAAACTTGTAATGACAATGAAGGACTGATGGTGATGAATGATGTTAATGGTGATTGGGAAGGGATTTCTGGGGATACTGATGGTGAATTACAGCTTCTATTATGTTATTTTCTTCATTAATAACCAATTTTTGGTATTTTTCCTTTAGTGTAGAATAAAAGTGGGAGACTCAGAAAAATTAAAGAAACTTGATCATACATTTTTCAACTCCATATATTAATGCAGATACACCTTTAATACAGGTTCAGCAACTTTAACCCATGACCTTTATGCTTACACTGTTTCTGTCACGGGTAGGGAGGTAAAAAGGGAATGTAGATAGGACGTTCTTAAGGAGGTTCTGGTCAGTTCTACTCATATTCCATTAGCAAGAAATAGAGTAGGATCAGAATTAGACCTGAAGTCATTCACTTCCACGGAGTCAATTCCAACTCATAATTACCCTGTAGGACACAGTAGATCTGTCTGTGTGAGTTTCCAAGACTGTAGTTATTTACGGAAGTATAAAGTATCACCCTTCTCCCTCAAAGCAGCTGGTGATTTCAAACTGCTGGCTTGTGGTTAGCAATGCTCACTGAGTTACCCACTAAGCCAACTTGAAAACACCATCACTAGTTGGACAGGTGTTTTTCTTTCAAGCAACAACTTTAAACCAAGGCAATGGAACATTGGCTATTGGCAGATAGTTGCCCCACCCCTTCCATAGGTAGCACCTATGGTTTAAGTGTAGAAGGGGAAATTTAAAAGCCCAAGGGCTGAACCATATATCATATCAGTATTTGAAAGCTGGAGACTTGAAGAGAACCAGCCAAAGGTGCCCGATAAAGAACATTGAAAATAAGAGTAAAACCAAATGGGAGTTGGGCTTTAGAACTGGAATAAGGGCAGGAGGATGAGTAACAGTATCGAGTGTTTTCATGGGTCAAACATGATGAGAATTTCAGGCTTTTGATTTAGAAACTGTAGGTTCTCGGAGAAGAACAATTTGGGGAGAGTAGTAGATACAAATTCTGACAGAGTATATTCAGGAGAGAAGTAGAGGGGAGAAATTGGAGACAGCAAGGTATTAAGGACTTCGACATTACAGAAAAGGAAATAAAGTCAGGAATGGGAAAGAAAAAAGGGTAAATATTGAAGATATAATATTTCTATTGTTTCTATAAGCCAAAGAAGAGGAAGGAAATTTTTTTTTAATTAAAAGAAATGAGTGTCTTATAAGAGAAAGAGAGAATTTGCAAAAGCAATATTCTGAGGAAGACAAGAAGGGGTGGTACATACTATTCTGGTGGAAGAATTGAGCTTGGCAGAGAGTGACAGCATATTCACTGCAATCAGAAAAGAAGGCATAGAAACAACAGAGTTGGAAGATAAAGGGAGGTAGATGACTTTCTGACCTCATGGATTAAATTTTTCAGTGAGAAGGTGGGGAAATCAGAAAACTAGAGTTTTGAGGAGGAAAGTGAAATTATAAAATAGTTGTCAATGATAATGAGAGAATGACTAGGAAATTTTCATAGAAAAATATATCTTTTAATCCCATTTTTCACAAACTTTTTGAAGGCCTCCTCATAATGTATGAATTTAAATAAAATTAAAATATCATTTGAAGTTAATAGGCTGTAACTCTTTGCAGGAGTAGAGAGCTTTGTCTTTCTCCTGTAAAGAAGGATTTAGCACCTCAGAAACTCAAGGTCGGTGTTTCAAACCCACAGCTGCTCTGTGGAATAAACATGAGGTTGTCTGACCCTATAAAGATTTACTGCCCCAGAAACTTTATGTAGAGCTACTATGGATCAGAATCAGCTTGATTACAGTGGGTCTGGGTATAATATTTGTTCTTTTAAACTCAAATTATAAAACCAAAGCCATAGCTCAAAGGGGGGTTTGCATAGGATCACAATCTAGGCATTCTTTGGGAAAAATGTGTATTTTTATTAAGCATTTTGAAAACTATGCAAATTTAGAGTAAAATTTAAAAAGCATAAAGGGCTAAAGTCAAGAGAATATATCCAGATCATTTCTGGTGAATTAATTTGAGATACAAGTCAACATACTGTTAAAAAAAATCACCTTGATATTAATCTAGGAATCTACTTCCTTCTGGTCATAGATGTTGCCTAAGGGTAGTTTTGTCGATTCCAAAAATCTGAAGAATGCATAAGGAGAAAAACTCTTGCAGCTGGCTGATATAGGCCTGAGCCAGTTGTATACACGGTACCTGACTTCAGACTCAGTGGGAACTGCAAAATGGGATGAAGTTGATAAACATAAAATTAAGAACAAAGAAATGTAAGACAAAGACACTGTCTACCACCTCACCCCAAAGTTTCACGTTTCATTTAGAAAAGAAAGAGGTTATGAAGAACCATGCTTTTTAATTTGATAAATTTGCTATTTACATTCTCAATTTTTAGATTTTCATAAAATCATTCATATTTCTGGTTTATACTACAATTCCTGGGAGAGATCATTCGGCTTCTTGTGGACTCAGAGAACTGAATCCCTCAGATCAGTTGTTTGCAAGAACATGGCTTCCATGCACATTGCTTTAAATACTAGGAATGTTCTGAATGGAAAGATTGCATCTAGATAACTCTTGAAGACTACCCGAAAGACTTGAGCTTAAAACTCCCCCAGAAGTTCTGCAGAAGAAAGGTCTACAGCTCTGCTTCCATGAAGATTGCCATCAAGGAACCTCTATGGATCAGTTCTACTCTGTCAGACATGAGGCCACCAAGCGTCAGAATCCACCTAACAGTAATAGTTGTATTTTTAAGTTATTAGTACGTCTTGTATTTATGTGGATGCTCATATCCTACAATTTGGCCATACTTTTCAATTTCTCATACTTAATGTTTTTTATTGATAGCACTGCCATTTTACTGTCTACCTCACACATCTCCCATCAGGATTAAATGTGGAAAAGTTCTATGAAAGCACCTGGCGAAGGTCTACACAAGGTTGTTTTTGTTGTTAGTGCCATCTAGTTGGTTCCTATTCAGGGTGACCCTGTGTACAGCAGGTTGAAACACTGCCCAGTCCTGTGCCATCCCCATAAAGATTCTTATGTTTGAGTTCATTGTTGCAACCACCATGTCAATCCATTTTTTTCAAGGATCTTTCTCCTCTTCGCTGCCCCACTACTTCACCAAGCATGTTGTCCTCCAGGGACTGGTCTTTCTGGACAACACGTCCACATTACATGAGATGAAGTCTCACCACTCTAGTCTTGAATCGGACGTTTTTATTCTGTCTACACTTTCCAGTGGCTCGTTCCTCAGAACTGAGCAGCCTATTCCTTCTTCACAGTCTGTCCTTTTGTGGAAGCTCCGCTGAAATCTGTTCGCTCTGGGTGGCCCTGCTGGCATTTGAAATACCAGTGGCATTGCTTCCAGCATCACAGCCATACACAAGCCACCGCAGTACAACACACTGACCGAAAAACTGTACAAAATACGCAACAAGGAAACATGTACTGTCCTCCGCATGTGGTCTCAGGTTCCTGCAAGCGTCGAGCTTCCCTGCACTGCACTGTCCAATGTCTAACACCCATGGATGTTTCCTCAGTAAAACTTGGTTTGTACGCGAGTCAGTAGAATATAGGTTTAAAGTAGGCCTCACTCCACTTACATAGAGATGGCAGTCTGCATTGGTGGAAATGTAATTAAAGTAAGTCTAAGAAAAGGAAAATTTTGTCTTCTGATCTTCAAGAGACTGGAATGGTCAATGATTTAAGTCAAATCTAAGTAACTTGTGGCCTACTTACATTTTTATAATTTTATCTGGGCCTTTTACAGAAACAGTCAGGGAATATTGTTTTGTTTGGGCAAATTTACCTGGTCAGAACACCAGTCTACAGAATGGACTCAGTCCATCAGTTTTCCCTTGATCGCAATTCCTAAGTACAGTTTATATCTGAAAACTCAACTCCACTCGTAACCTGTGTGAGAGGATCCCAGGAGAAGGCCCAGGATAGAGTGGGAGAAAAATGTGGAACCAAAGTCTAAATCAGAAAAGAAAAGGAGTTTGGTTGAATCCCCAAGACTTTGCCCTTAATTACCCACTAAGCTTGGAACTAAACTCAACAAGCACAAGAAGGGCCTCAAGGGTAAATAGTAACTGAGGGGAGGTACTCACCCTTTAGAACAATCAAACATACTAAATCAAAGGGCAGCGTTTACCTGGGATGAAGCTCAGAGAGCAGGAAGGGATGAGAAAGAAGGACTGATGGAAACTAAACAAGCACAGGAAGGAAGTGGGAAGAATGCTGTTACATTGTGGAGAAAGTAATCAATATCACAAAACATATTTGAATTGTCAATTGGAAAACCAATTTACTTTGCAAGTTTGCCCCTAAATTACAATAAAAATTGAAAATAAAAATATAAATTCTTCTGATATGGTGATAAGATGTGAATATCAGTTAGTCAATTTCACGTTTACACAGCTGTACATTCAGACATTAAAACAAAAGCCTATCTCAATGTTATCAAATCAATTCAGATGCATTGAGAGTATACAGGCCATAGTTTCAAAAATTGTAAATCTGTTTTTATTTTTAAGATCATCTGATTGGAGTTGCTTACAGCTTTTATAACTATCCATACCTCAGTTGTCTCAAGCATATTTATACCTATGTTGTCATCATTATTTTCTAGATATTTACAGTCTATTTGAGCCCTTGGTATCAACTCCTCTTTTTACCCTCTCTCCCCACTCCCCACCTTCTGACCACTTAATAAATTATAAATTATTATTATTTTCATATCTTTCACCGACCACTGTCTCTCTCTCCAACTGTTTCTTGCCCCATCCTTACCCTCTTGGTATTGCTACTCCCATTACTGTTCCTGAAGGGTTGACCGACCTGGATTCTATGTGTCCTCAGCTCTTATCTGTACCTGTGTACATGCTCCGGCCTACCTCAGAGTAAAAGGCAGAATTGGGGTCATGATAGTGGAGGGTAAGGAAGCCTCAAGGAATCAGAGGAATATTGTGTTTCATTGGTGCTAGACTTCACCCTGGGGGACTCATCCCTTCCTTGTGTCCCTTCTGTGAAGGGATGTCCCATTGTCTACAGATGCATTTTGGGTCTCGGCTCTTAAACCCCTCATTCTCAACACTAGTTTCTGTTTGTTTGTTTGTGGTTTTCTGATGCCTGAGACCTGATCCCATCAACACCTTGTGATCACACAGGATGGTATGCTTCTGCCATGTGGGCTTCTTGCTTCTCTGCTAGATGGCACTTCATCTTTCTCCCTCAGAGTGTTGTTTTCTAGCTGCTGACCTTACTGTTGAGCACCCCAAAACATGACCCACTACACCACTAGGGTTCAAACCTATTCAGGTCTAAGTTCTAGATTAAATTTGTGCTTACTCAGTTTCGTTTCTAAAGACTTGAGATCCATGGCACAATTACTAAGAAAAGAAGCTAATGGTTCAACTAGCCAGCAACTCTGTGTAGTCCTTGATGTTGAGCGTCAGAAGACTTCAAACAATGCTTTAGTAAGAATGCATTCAATATAACCATCAAAGGGATTGCAAGTGAGAATTTTCGCTTCATCTAAGACACTTTTGTTCCAAACATTTGTATTTAACAGTTCCATCACAGGTATGAACCAGATGACCCCAGCATACCAACTGGAGGCAAATGAACCATGGAAACCAAGAGCTCAGATTCTTTTAAACAATACTTACAGGAGGGGGTGACAATGGCCACAGTATGGAATAATCAAAAGAATAAAACGGAACTATCCATACTCCAGTTCTAAGAAGCATCTGTCCCCCCCTTCTCATACACTGAATTCTAGGGGCGTGAGTGCAAAGGAAGCAGCGGGACCCTTCTCTGACAGGATAATAGGGGGCGATGAGAAAGGAGAAAAATACCCCCCACACCAACACAATCTCTTCCACCCCAACACCTGCATCACAAGGAAAGAAAACGGGGCCCTAAATTTTAGAATAACTTGCTCAAAGATCAGCATTATTTCCAAGTAAAGAACTCAGACATTTTTCTCCTAGTCTGATTGCTTTCTATACTGCTAAATCATCTTGGTTCCTTAATAGTCCAAGCTGGTGAATCCATCTTAAATGATTTCAGTTGCACGTCTGTTGCTAACTGGGAAGTTTTCCACATGAATATGTGACCTAAATAAAGTTACCTCGTGAATAAAACACAATCACAGATGTTGATCAGAGATGAGATTCCACAATATTGGATTGCTATTATACAATATTTATGTCAGGGTCAATACACTTTTGAAGGAAGAGTTAGCTAAGGACAGAAAGGAGATAGATAACGTTTCTGCTCCCAACGAATGTCATAAGACCCCGCTCGATTCTCCTGACCTATAGAAAGAAAGAATTTCCCAAATCCGTGTCACTTTCCCTTTCAATTGCAGGCTCACTCCAATGTCGAAATCAAATGTAACTAAACCCAAGCAACTTTATATGACACCCGCACACATACACATCATACCGCTTCTCGCTCAGGACACCTGGCAGGCAGGGCCATTACTAAAGCAGCACCTTCTGTCTATTTGCTCAACTCCCACAACTTTCCTGGCCCTCTTGAGGAAAGCAACTGCCAAACCCAGGTCTGCGATGACTAGGTAGAAAAGCAGATGGAGCCAGTCTCCTTGTGGTAGAACCTCTGAACAAAGGTCATCAAGGATATGGATCTCCCTAGCCGTTGATAAAATGAGAGCACATCCACGTGCTGTCCTCTCCTATCCCCTATCTATTTATTCGATGACGTCCTTGCAGCTCTTTCTTTACCGTCTTAAACATCAAATACCTGTCTACCAACATCAAATTCTTGTCAACTCCTGGGTTATGAAAATGTGACTCCCGTACACTGGTGGTCATAGACCTACCCTCATAAGCTCTGCAAGGGTAAGTCAAAATGTATTGCTATTAGGGTTCCAGGTCATACAGCCTTGAGTTTCTTCCAAGCAAAAGGTGTTCAAACTTGACTCTAGAGTCAGGAGATGGCTGCAAACATGGTATCTCAGTTATATACTTGTCTTAGTCTTATTGGAGTGCCTTCGAGGAAAGGGCCAATCACTGTGGATCGGTGCAACCAATGTGGAAAGCAATATGGTGCTTCTTCAAGAAAAATTGTAATAGAAATTACCTATGGCCCTGCAAGCCCTCTACTTAGTTCATAGCTCAGAAAAATAAGAGAAGTCCTGCTCATCGCCGAACCATTTACAATTAGCAATGGAAACAATCTAAATGCCCATGAGTAGAAGGATGGATAAATACATTTTGGAACATATACTTACAATGTAATATTAAAGAGTAATACAAAATCTGCATAACACCTTATAACACGAGTAATCTGAAGACATTATGCTGAGTGAAATTAGTTCATCACAAAACTACAAATGTTGCATTACGGCAAGCAAGGATGCTACTCTGAGGACTAAAATGCCCCTGATCCGAGCCATGACATTTTCAACAGCCTTGTGTGCATGTGGAAGTTGGACACAGAATAAGGAAGACCAAAGAAGAACGGATGTATTTGAATGATGGCGCTGGAGAAGACTGTTGAAAGCACCATGGTCTGCCAGAAGAACAGACACATCTGTCTGGATGAAGTGCTCAAAATGCTCAGACAGAATGCTCCTTAGAGACAAGGATGACAAGACTTTATCTCCTACTCTTTGGATATATTGTCAGAGCAGATTAATCCAATCATCCTTGGTAAACCACAGAGGGGCGGTGCATAAGAGGAAGGCCCGTGACAAGATGGCTTGAGACAGTGGCTGCGACAATGGGCTCAGACATAAAAACAACTGTTAGGATGGGCAGAGCTGGCCAGTGTTTTGTTCTGTTGTACTTAGGGTCAGTCTAAGACAGAACCTGCTTGAATGCTACCTAACAACAGCACTTAAAACAAGCAAACAAGACAATGTTTTCACAATAAAAGAAACATTCTTTGATGCTTACTGCAGGTGGCAAGGGAAGCAAGGGAGGGAGAGAGGGAGTCATAGGCTAACAAGTAGACAAGTGTTAAGTCGGGTGAAGGGGGAGGCAACATAAGGTAAGAGGAATATTGGGGGGAAGTGATAGAGTAAGAGGAAATAAGTTAAAATTCAACAATAATAAAGGCAACAGAGAAAACTACTCTTATATACATAGGGGGAGTATAAATATGAATATATAGAGAATTGACAGAGGATATTTGCATACAAAGGGATACCCCTCAAAATGGAATTTCTTTTCAAATCTTTGTATTTAAATTTTTTTTACAAAAATACACCTGATCACCTTCAAAGTACTCTCCATTACCCTTTATACATTAGTTAAATCTGTGATTCCATTCTTGGAAATATATTTCAAACTCATCTGTTTGGTTGTTTGACAGTACCTCCATCATCTTTTTTTTTTCTTCACCTCTTGTACATGTTCCTATATGTTTCTATGCTGTCCTTTTGTGTCCCTTTTCATTTGTGGAACAAAAAGAGGTCCCACAAAGTAAGGTCAATTGGGTATGGTTCATGGGGCAAGAGAGGCATGCTTCCCCGCCCCCCAAACTGGCACACTAGATGGCTGTGGGAGCAGGTGCATTGTGGTGGCAACACCAGTCCCCATGTGCCACAAATCAGGCCTCTTTTGTTGCACGGTCTTATGCGATCTCTTCTGAACCTCTAAATAGAAAGATGGATTACTCAGTCTGACTTTGTGGAACAATCTCCTAATGCACTAAGAGTCGACATTTTCATCTATTCTGGAAGTCGATGGACATCCAGAATGAGGTTTGTCATCAATCGACATTTCACCTCCTTTGCAATGAGAAAAACACTGGTACACTTGAGTTTCCCCCATAGTACTGTCCTTGGAATCTGTGTTCCACATCACAAAAGTTTCTGTGGAAATTTTTTTCTGAGCAGGAAACATAATTCCACATCAACATGCTGTTCTCTTAAATCGGCCATCACAAAAAATGAGGTTCAAACAAAATTACTTTCATGAAAAAATCACTGTGACCAAAGAGAATCTTCCCAGGCACGTCACTGGTGCACTAATTCAGAGCGAGTTGCTTGATGCTTACCTAGTGGGAAAAATGTGTACTATGGAAGCGCCACCCAGCATAGTTGTTTTCATTTTCTTGGGAAGGGGTGGGGGCACCCCCTCGTATGTATATTTACATTTTACTTATTCATTAGTGTGGTAGAGCATACAGGAGGCAAAGTCATGAGAAAATATTAAACGTAACAACACAATTTGAGGAAATGAATTGTTGAGGCCAGGGATTCAGGACCACAATTTCCAGGGACACCAACCTCATTAGCATAGCATAGTTCACAAAGACAATATCCCACATGCTACCTTGGGTGAGCAGTGATTGGGTCTTCATAACTCATAAACAGCCACCTAGCACGAAAGTATTGGTCTCTCCTCATCCATAGGAAAGAAGAAAGATGAAACTCAGAACACAAATGGAAGCAAGTAGCCTGAGGGACCAGTGCGCCAGGCAAACGTCAGTCTCCATTAGCGGGGACAAGAAGAATTACAGGAAGCCCAAGTACCACTACCAAATCAAAAATCCAAATTCATCCTGTCAAGTTGATATTCTGACTCTTAGTGACCGTGTAGCAACCCCATAAGACAGGGAGGACTGTCCCCTTTGGTTTCAGAGACTTTACTCTTTATAAGGTCAAAAGAATTCATTTTTCTCCCTTAGTGCGGGTGGTGGTTTCAAACTATTGACCTTAAAATTAGCAGCCCAGTGTGTAACCTTCCCATCAGAGCTGATCTGAAAAGGATCACATTAGAAGATCCTGGATAAAATGAGAGAAAACTATGGCAATGATTAATAAGATACCAGGATTACTAGTTGGATAGAAGATGGTGGAGGCCACAAGGGTATGACCCTTCATCACTTTTAAGGTCTGAATCTGAAGTCACCCCCTCCCCCGCATTAGAATAATCAAGGACCATTTCTGAGGGTTAGGGAAAGAGGAGAATGGGAACAGGAAACACTGGGGAAAACAGGATGTGTGAAGTAGATAGAGAACATTGCAATGGATGGATTGGAACAAAATGTGTATGAATTGGTAGATGTAAGCCTTTCACTAATGAGCAATACAACGTTTTAAAAACATAGGTCCCATAAAAAATTTTTTAAAAGAGGCTTCCAAGAGGATTTGCAGGGAGAATCTCTCCGTGACAGAGAGATCACCTCAGGTTATAGTGATTGTTGTAGATTCCCAAGTGAGAGTCTAGATAGATATTCCTGAAGAATGCAGGGCAATCATAGGAGTTTCTCATGAAGAAGATTGTTTGTTTTTAAAAAGTTTTATTGACACACACATCATATATCATACAATTTAATCATTCAATACTATTAATATGCATGGTGCAATCCTCACTACAATCAATTTCAAGACATTTCCTTCTTGTTCTCATTGTTGCTAGTTCTCCATTCTGCCCTCCTCTCCACTGCTCCACCCCATCCTGTCCTGCCATGACCCTAGGTCATTATTAATCCAGTTACTCTCTCTATCCATGTACCCACCTTGGGTTTTATACACAGAAAATAATAGAAATACACAAATAGAAAACAAACAAATAAGCAAAACCCAACAACAATGAGTAGACAAAACAAAAAATTGTAATAGAAAATAAAGCAGAAAATATAAAAAAAACTGAAACAACTTTTAAATAAATGAGTCAAAAGGGAGATCAAATGATAAGATCTTACCTTTTAACCTGACTGCAACCGCCATAATTGAGCAGGATGCTTAGACCTTTTTTTTTTAATTGGAGCTAGAATTATTAGCCCCAAGTCTATGCATACACCTAAGGGTTCACTTTAAAGACATTGTTATCTTTTTATGATAGAGAACATTACAAAATATTCAATAATTTCAAATACTGTTGTGAAAAATGGAAATTATACGAGCATACGTGGGCTTCAGCTATCGCTTCTTGGCCTTTTAACTAAGATCATGTTTAGTATAACTGGGCTTCAGCATGCAATACATGAATTGGTGAGTTACACAGATTAAATTCTTATGTGATCTGTCACTTTTACACAAACAATTGGGTTGGTGAGAGGATAAAATTTTCAATAACACTCATTCACAAAGGCAGAACTATGTGCGCTGGACTAATACCTATCTTAATCAAACACAGAGGGCATTGAAATAGTAACCAGAGAGTAGTCTCAGGCCACCATTCAGTCACTGAGCACCCTCAGAGCAGGAGACCCAACCCGAAGCCCAGTGGCCCCCATGCCCATACGGTGAGAAAGCAGTCATCTGCTCTGTCTCACTCAGGCATTTCAACCTTAGAACCAAGGGAGCATGCTAGGTCCTGAAATCTGCTACAGGTGAGTGCGAGGCAGAGCCCGTTGCTGCTAGTGCAGTGGCCATGTCCAGTCCTTCGGACGGGGCCTTTGAAGGATGTTGTGTGGCTCAAATGGACAGAACTTTAATTCCCAGTAGTCTGTCTCACATGCCTGGGTCACCGAGGTTGGAAACAAACTAGATCAAAAGTGTCTGATTAGGAACATAGGACCTGGTGTATTCTCCCCTGGAATTCAGATAAGTTTGGTTAAGCTTCTCCCAGTTTACCTACCAACAGTGGTGTAATTATCTTCTCCAAGACATGCATACCACTCTCCCTGCATTTCGATATTCATTTCCAATACATTTTGCTTCTCATTCTTGTCTGTTGATTTGGGGGACCTTAGCACAATGTTGTATGACAGCAACTAAATGGTCGTCTCCCTCAACCTCTATCTTGGAGAAAAAAAAAACTGGCCCCAACTGAGGTGAATTCTCCTTTGTCAAGGTGTTATTTATTTATTTAAAGGTACTCATATAAAGGAAGCGATATATGTTTTGGGGGCACTAGGCAGGTTCTTGACCTCATTGCTTGGATGACCAGCTTAGAAGATTACCCAACACGCGATCAGAAGCCTGCCTTCACTGGTGTGAAGAGGGCCTGGAAATTTTCCCAAGGAATCGTTTTTCCCCATCACTCCAATGCACCTGCCCCTCTTCAAGGATTGCAGGGCTGTCCTGTGAGAAGTCCATGAGAAACCTCACTCCAGCTCCCCTACAACTTTTCCTTGTCCCTTGAGGCTTCGCTTTGTTCCCCGAACTCCAATTGGAAAGGAGAACAACGTCTCTCTAGGATGCCAAAACTACTGTTGTAATGTAGCATAACCCCAGAGCACAGAATTCTTCCAGTGTTAGATAGATGGCAGCCCTGCCTTCAGAAGTGTATAGAAGAAGTATATGAAAAGAAAATCATTTTGATATTTTTACTGAATAAATCTTTTATTATTTTGTAGAATACTTTTCTTGACTTACTCTACTATTACATTACATGCTTTATATTACATGGCTATTACTATTACATACAATAGTTAATAATAACAAATGGGTGGTACTTTGTGACATATAGACATTTTTATTCTTGCTGTACTATTACAATAAAGCTATTGTGGTAGTTGAAATCATTTCTGATTTTTTTATGCATAGAACTCAACTCAATTTATTATCATCCAGTGGATTCTGACTCACAGAGATTCTACAGGACAGTAGAGCTGTCCCTGTGGTTTCCAAGACTGTTTAAATAGAAAGTCTTATCTCTCTCCTATAGAGTGGTTGGTGGTTTCAAATGCTGACCATGAGGTTTGCAGTCCAGTGTCCCCCGCACTCTACCAGTAGCTGGTGTTCACTTAGAAGAGTGCCGAACATCTCCAATTTACATACAAATCCTACTTGAAGGGCACACTTAGGAAGTAAGTTCATTCATATTCCATGCCCTGCCAGTATCTGGGTAAAGAAAGTAAAATAAAATAAATATGTAGCTATATTTTTATTATGTGTATTTTTCCCTAAATTATGTGCTTTAATAGGATCCATTTGCTGTTTTGCTTTTCTGATGGAAATAATATATGCACCCATTCTCCCATTGTTATGTACTCTTTAGTTTCCTGCAAGATGCATATTACGTATTATATTTAAATACACAGTATACGTTTTAAATTTACTCATTTCTTTGTCAATCATATATATTTATGGTTTTCTCTTATGTTTTTTGGAAAAGATGATAAGGAAATGAAAATTATCCCATTTGGTGGCCAGGCAGGTTGTCATATATTCTTCTTAGGTTTTTCTTTAGTGTGTTTCTTCTTTCTACTCCTCTTTCTTCCTCTCCTCCTTTTTTTCTGGACCCTCCTCATTCTGCTACTTCTTAGACATCCTCCTCTTCTCTCCCACTCTCACACAAATATACATATTCCAATGAGAAATCATGTATAAAGAACTCAATGATACCACCTGATGATAATATCTATCTATCTATCAGCTATCTAGCTAACTGCTATCATCTGTCTATCTTTTACCATGGAGTCCCAGAGTGGAACAAATGTTTAATCACTCTATGACTAGCTAAAATATTGGTAGTGCAATTCCACCTAAAGGCACCTCAGGAATCAGGCCCGGAAATCTATTTCTGAAAGGTCATCGGCTGGAAAATCCTATAAAGGTGAGAAGAAATATTTGGAAGAATATCAGGGTAGAGGATGTTCATTTTTTTAAGGTGGATAAGTTTTGCTCGCATGAACAAAATATTTGAATCGTATGTAAGATATTTTTGACAACTCCTGTTGATCTATCACTAACTGACTGAATCATAGTTAAATTGGATGTGAAGACACCCAAAATATATAAAGCAGTTTGACTCACCCTCCTACTGTGCATTGAGCTCAAGGTAAGAGGTAGTTTACTTTTGAAAATCAGACACAGTGCAATCCTGTTCTTATTAGTGAAGAACCAGTTCTGAAAAGTTGTTCTTAAGACCTGTTCCTGAATTCAGACATCAAACAAAGCCGTAAAACCAGTTCCTCTATTAGGCTGTAATAAGAAGACAAGAGTCTACTTCTACAAATCTTTTTATTGGATTATATAATTGTCTCTGGAAGTAGACCCACATTCTTCTACTAGTACTATTTGGGATCCACCTTTGCCCCTAAATTGTTCCCATTTAGACAACCCGTGATTTGTTGTTGCACATGTTTCATCATAACATTAATCACATGGACACCTTCTGTTCTCTCCCAACAGGCCAGTGTATTTCTGTCTTGAGGTGTGTTACTCTCTCAGCTATGGGAAAACGGTCCCTCATAGGTGATTGTTTTGCATTCAAAGAGTAGTCTTAGAATTATATTCATTGAAAGCAGAATTTTCTATATAGATGTATTAAAACTCCAAACACAAATTTTCCTATAAATTAAAAGAAACGATTAAATTAGCATATCTCTATATATACTATGGATATAGAGAATAAGAAAGGTAAAAAAGTTTGCTGTCTCCATTGAAGCCACCTGAAAACAAACATGAGTGTATCTGTCAACAAGTGGTTGAGCAATTAAGCATGCCTTGTTATGGGGAAACCCGTTTTTATTTCTTTGCTGTTGACTAATGGCTTATTTTTGAGAAGCTTCAAAACAGCTAAGTTCTGAATTTTCCAATAAATTCTGGTAAAGCAAGAAAATTCCAAATGAAGAAATTTGTTTGCAGCAAAACACATCCAAGATCCTCAAATTCCTTATTCTATTGTCCTGGCACACCATTTGGTAAAAGTCTTCCCTGACTCAAGTCGGGTGTTTACTTACCATGCACATGCACCCAACCACTGCTGCAGCCATGGAGATCTGAGACAAGACAGATTCATGGTTTTCCAAAACTCCTGGCCCCATTATAATTCCAGAAAATAATTAATTTTTCTCTTCTACTTCTTGATGGGAATTATTTCAAATATCCTTTTTTCCATCAAATGTCATATGTCAAGATTTCTTTTATGCTACTTTAGCCTACTTTTTAGAAAACAGAGTCAGAGATGGAGGGAAAAAGAGGAGTTGATACCAGGGGCTCAGGTAGAAAGAAAATGTTTTTAAAATGACGATGGCAACATTGTACAAATGTGCTTGATACAATGGATGTGTGGATTGTTGTAAGAGCCCCCAATACACTGATTTCTAAAAAAGACAAGAGAAATACAAGTCTCTCTCATACATCAAATGCCATTTTACTGACACTCCCCATCCTTCCTTTCCTCTCTTCCTGCTGTCACCATAGATCAGGTGCTCCACTTGTAGCTAAATCCTCGTCCCTGTACGCCTCAAATCTTATCCTCTCAGGTGTTTTCAAGAACCTAGCTGACTGTGACTCCCGTTCCCCTTTCTGTTCGAGCCACTCTCCGCAGGCATCCACAGTTCTTTCTGCAGCATGCACAGCAATGTCCTAAACTTCCTTCCAGGATCTTTCATTGTGTATGCTTTAATTGTGGAGTTTTTGACTTTTGTCCTTTGTCATTTCCTCCTCTGGCTTCCCTTTACTTCATCTCCTCTCGTATTTAACTTGGATAATGTTTGCAAGGTTCACATCTGCCACCAGCCAAAATGCTGTTAAACTTCAGATTCATATTTAGAGTTAACGGCAAGATCATGTTTTTAGAATATCACACAGGTAACTCAAAATAATAAATAATAATCAAAACCCAGAAACTTATCATCTGTGCCTTCTACCAACTCAACATGATCCTATTCCTCATTCTTATTCTTTATCTTTATTTCTTTAAAGGCAAAGCCACCTATTGGATGGCCCAAATAAAACTTTGGCATTATACTTGATTTTCATTGTCTTTCACCAAGTTGGGTTTAAACCGCATGGTAGGTCAGTTCAAAACCCCTAGCAGTTCCATGGGAAAAACACTGGGCATTCTATCACTATGAATAGTTGCTCTCTTGGAAAATCACAGTTGGGGTCGCTATGAGTCAGCTTCGACTTGGTGGCAGTGAGTTTGGTTTCTTTGGGGTTTTTTTTGTTTTGTTTTGGACACCTCATATTTAGTCAAGCTCCAAGTCTTTCCACGTTGACTCCCAAATATCACACATTCACATCTCTCCATCCTTACTGTACCTATTCTACCCTGTTTGCTCTACCATTGCCATCCAGCAATACTCTCTCAGTCTCCTATTTTCTTTGTGTGCCATTCACTATTTATTCTGTAGTCATGGTGATCTTTCCACTCAAAAGGTGTGCTACGCCTACTGTAAGAGTTAAGGTTGACTTGAATGGGCAGAGATTCTCAGGGGCTTGACACGTAACATCTATTTAAGCCTCCATGGCCAGACATAACACAATGCAATCACAGTCAATCAATTGTAAGCCTCCAAAATGACATAAGATTAGAGTGGAATGAAGCACCCTTAATCAGGACACAATTAATTGCCTTGTAGTTGTGGCCTACTTCAATATAAGTGGATCCTGTGGGAAACCTCACTTTCTTTCTGCTGACTCTGAATCCTTGGCCTGGCTCATCAAATGCTGATTAGGGAGTCATCAGGATCCTGCAATCTACCTCCCAACTTGGGTTCATTAGCGTTCTTGCATATAAGCCTGTTCTCTTCGCACTAACCTTGGGAGATCCGTTCCCACAGCTTCCAAAGTCAGGAGAGGCTCCCAGCTTATCATCTGCCCCACAGACTTGTGACCTGCCTGCACTTCTACAACTGTTTGAACCGTTTTTTAAGTAGAAATTTCTCTCTCCCTGTATATGTGTGTGTATACACATATGTAATTCATTTCACTTCTCGAGTGAACTCAGTCTAAGACTCCTACCTACTGCTTTAACTGTTAACACCTCGTGTGCTCCATCACCTCGTATACAAGCTAGGTCACCTTGGTACCTGACTTTGCCTAGAATGGAAATAATGAGAATGAGGACACAATGGGAGTGTAGTCAACATCACTGAATATATGGAAAAATTGTTCAATTGGAATCTGTTTTCAGATACTTTCACCAAAATACAATAAATTGCATATATGTAAACACTAGTATCTCTCATGACTAAAGAAGCCCTGGGAGCATAGTGGCTCTAGCACTCAACTCATACCCAAATGCTAGCTGTTTGGACTCACTCTGTGGTGGGAAAATGTGGTGCTTTCATTTTGCTGTTCCTGTGAAGAGTTATGACTTTGGCAACCCTATGAGCCATTTACTCTGCCCTCCAGGGTCACTGTGAGTCAAAATTAACCTAAAGGCAACAGGTATCAACCAACCAAACAAACCAAAGAACAAAACTCACGAGTATGGAATTGACATCAACTCATAGCGAGTCTCTAGGACTTTGTGAGTCTCTGAGACTGTAATTGTGTCATGGGGTAGAAAGCCCTGGTTTTCACTCATGGAGTGGCCGGTGGTTTCAAACTGCTGACCTGGAGGATCGCAGCCCACTAGGTAACCACTACACCACGAGGGTTCCTTATATCCTTTTTATTATTTTTACATATCTGTGGCAGTTTTCATTAATACTCCTGTTTCTTTCTTCACTGTATCCCTGCCATTAATCAAGTAGTTTTGCAATGTTTTCTCACTGTAAGCATATGCTTTTCCATTTTCTACCTCTGGCTTCATCATTTGACCTACTTAGATCAATAAGTTGATGTGAAAGTAATACTGTCATTCTGAGTCAAGGCCTCAGATGCCTTTGCTGTGTTTGCTGGGCCTCTTGTTACTCAATCATTGCCAACCGAAGAATACAGCTAGGGAGACCCATGGAGTCCAGAGCAGAGGCCCTGGGAGCAGGACTTCCTCAGCCAAGCTGCCCCAACCAAGCCCAGCCTTAATCAGATGGCCACAACAGATTCCGTAATACTTGTTACTTGGGGAGGGGGAAAAAATACTTGTTACTCAATAAATGCTTATTGTTTGAAACCACTGAATTTGAGATGGTTTGCTATCCAGAATTCTTGTAGCAATAATTACCTGTTATATGTCTGCTATTGAATATTTGGGTATAGTTATTGTAGATAACGTTTACAATATTTAGTTGCTATTTCCCATTTAAAATAATAGCTTTAGAAAAACTATTTGCAATATAAGGGGAGGGGGCTTCAAAACTTTTATGAAAAATAAGTTCTCCCACAAACTTTTTGAAGGCCTATCCCATACATAGGTCTCTATGTGTGTGTGTACATAGCTATATATATATATATATATATATATATATATATATATATATATATATATATATATATATATATATATATATGCATGTAGATTATATACATATATACCCATTGTCATTGAATTGATTCTGACCCATACCAACCCTGTGAGGAAGAGTAAAATTGCTTCCTAAAATTTCCAAGGCGGTTAATCTTTACAGGAGCTAAGAGCCTGATTTTTCTCTCATGTTGTAGTTAGCCACCCAATGCTTATTCCACAGTCCGCAGGGCCGCCAGGACCCCTTGCTAGTTCTGGTAGGGCATAATACAAATGTCTAGCCCCATAGTAACATTCTTTTGCAACTCCTCATAAAGTTAAACTTGTTCCATCATGCAGAAATCCCCCTCCCCAAAATTAAGAGTTAATATATTTGAATTCTGATATTGCTGAAAATATTATATAGTCTTATTTTATTAGTTACTTTTTGGTTGTTAATGGTTAGTTAAATATTTTATTCCAATAGTAAATATACTATGGACTGTCGGAAGAACAAGCAACTCTGTTCTGGAATATATGCAACCAAAATGTGAAGAAGAATTTGTCTCCTGTCCTTTGAACATGTTATCAGGAAAGACTCTCACCACTGCCATCAGTCAACGCTGCCTCATTGCAACCTCCGGTGTGTTTCCCAGACTGCAGCTTATTGCAGGAACAGAAGGCCCGTCTTTCTCCTGCTGAGCTGCAGGTCGTTTCGAACTGCTGACCATCTAGATCGCAGACCAAGGCGTAAGCATTACACCCGCAGGGCTCCTTGAGGAGGACTAGACCCTGGGGGGGGGGGGGGGGAACCATGCTTGATAGTCATCCAAAAAAGAGGAAGACCTTTATGGGATGGATTGTTACATTGGCTGCAACAATGGGCTCAAAAATAGCAACAATTTTGAGAATGACCCAGGACAGTACAGGGTTGCTTTCTGTTCTGACTTGGAACCAAGTCAACATTGAACAACAATAAGTATTAGCCAAAAGAGGTAAAAATTACATCTCCACATAAAGACTTGAGCAACAATTTCATTGATGTCTTGTTTATAATCACATCTCAAATTGAAAACAACCCAAATCCACGCAACTGAGTACAACAGGTAAATAAATGGTGGCATATTCATATAGTGAGTATTATTCACTAAAATTACAAACTACCAATATACACAACTGGAATTGATCTTTAGAACATGATATCAAGCAAAGGAAACCAGACACAAAACGTATTTACAGTATTCTTAAGTGCCATTGATCCAGTTCCAGTTTGTAGCAACCTTATGTACAAGTAAAGGAGACATGGGCCAATCTTGTGCCATACTCACAGCTGTTGCTGTTTGACCCAGTCATGCAGTCCCTGTGTCTGTCCATCTCCTTGAGTGTCTTCCTCTTTTACAGTGACATCTCTTTACCAAGTGTGATGCCATCTTCCAGGGACTGAACTCTCCTGATAATATGTCTAGAGTAGGTACTTGAGACAAAGTCTCCTCCTCCTTGCTTCTAAGGAGCGTTCTGACTGTATTTCTTCCAGACAGAGTTATTTGTGGTTTGGCAGTCCACGGACCTTTCAGCATTCTTTGCCAGCACTATAATATAGTAGGTTAGCCCCAGTTTCCATACACATCTATGGGCTCCCTGGGTTGTGCAAATATTCAGAGGCTCAACTATTAGCTGCAAGATTGGCTATTTGAACTCACATAATGGTCTGCTAACCAAAAGCTCAGCAGTTCAAAATTACCCGTAGCTTCTAGGGAGACGGATGAGGCTTTCTTTTTTAAACCATTTCTTTGGGAGCTTATATGTCTCATTGTGTCAAGCACATTTGTACATTTGTTGCCATCCTCATTTTCAGAACATTTTCCTTCCACTTGTACACTTGGTATCAGCTCCTCATTGTTTTGCTCTTCTTCCCCCACCCTCCCTCGCTCATGAACCCTTGATAATTTATAAATTGTTATTATTTTTTCATGTCTTACACTGACTAATGTCTCCCTTCACCCACTTTTCTGTTGTCCATCACCCAGGGAGGGGTTTATATGTAGATCACTGTGATCAGATCTCTCCATTTCCCCCCACCTTCCACTTCCCTTCCTGGTAAAGCTACTCTCATTATTGGTGCTGAGGGGTTTATCAGTCCTGGATTTCCTGTGTTTCCAGATCTTTTCTATATTGTGTACATGCTCTGGTCTATCCAGATGTTTAAGGTATAAATGGGTTCATGATAGTGGGGGGGGGGAGAAGCATTAAAGAATCAGAGGAAAGTTGTGTGTTTCATGGGTGCTATGCTGCACCCTGACTGGTTCATCTCTTCCTTGTGGTCCTTCTGTAAAGGGATATCCAATTTTCTACAGATGTGCTTTGAGTCTCCATTCTGAAGGAAGAGGGTGTTGACAAACTCAGAAACAAGGGAACAACAAGTGATCTAAAATTGATGGCATAGGATGCCTGGTGGGGCTTGATGAAAGGTAATGTAACTGAGAGGAATTATTACTAAAACCTGAATGAAGACCAAACATGATGGTGGGACAGGAGGAAAGTAAAAGGAAATAGAGAAAAGAACTAGGAGGCAAAGAGCATTTATAGAGGTCTAAAAACAGGCATGTACATATTTAAATATATTTATATATAATGATGGGGAAATTGATCTATGTACATATTTTTTTTTCGCGGCGGTATATATTTATATGTTAAGTATCAAAGTAGCAGACGAACATTGAGCCTCTATTCAAGAGGGATCAATGCAAGAACACTTTGTTTTAATAACCTGGTGTTCTGTGATGTTCACCTTCCCGGACATGATTGCTGAAGACAAAATGGGTGCATAGCAAATGTAATGAAGAAAACTGATGGTGCCCAGCTATCAAAATATATAACATCTGGGGGTCTTAAAAACTTGAAGATAAACAAGCGTCTATCTAGCTAAGAAGCAACAAAGTCCACATAGAAGAAGCACACCAGCCTGTGTGATCATGAGGTGTGGATGGGATCAAGTGTGTCATGGGATCACGTATCAGGTATCAGGCATCAAAAACCCAGAACAAAAACAATCATATCAATGTGAATGAGGCTTTCTAATGCCCTAAAGAGTTAGTCTTGGAAACCTGCAAGTGTTAGTTCTATCCTGCCCGATACTGTGGCTATAAGTCAATATTGCCTTAATGGCAGTGATTTGGAATTGAACAGGCACCTGGGAAGGCAGGTCTGGCGATCTGCTGGTGGAAGGTTATCGCTTTACAAATCGATCAGAGCAGCTCTTCTCTGCTCATGAAGGGTCGTCAGGAGTCTAAATCCACCTGGCAGCAACCAACAACATTTGTAAGAGAGGACAGGTGTCCGTCTTGTTCGTGTTCTTAGCCTCATTTTGAGGAGCCCTGGAGGGGAAGTGGTTATGCACTGGGCTCCTAGCCAAAAGGTCAGCAGTTCACAATCATCAGCTGCCCAGAAACGACGAGACTTTCTACTTCCATCCTTGGAAACCATGGGGTCAGTTACACCTTGCCCTCTAGAGCCGCGACGAGGCCAAATCAACTGGAAGACAACGAGTGAGCCTCAGGCCTGGCCCCATTTTAGGTTCCCGTCTTTGTGTTCCTTTCTCCTGTTGCTTCTACTTTGTTATTGTTATCTTCTGAGGTGTTCTGTTAGGTTTTAGCCCTCTTCAAAATTTTTGGGGACAGGGTGTGTAAAGAAAAATAAATACACTGAACAAGCAGTCTTAGAAAAATATTTTGACAATTTGAAATGGAAAACATTTGCTTTGAATTCCCTCTACCATGGTTCTGCAGTTCAAGGTTTGTTTAGGGAGGTGTAGGCCACAGCTTCTCAGTGGTCCCAGGGCTGAAGCCCCCAAATTAGCTATGGAGGAAAGGCCCAGTGTGTGTCATTCTTCATTCAGAAAAGATACCTCTTTTTCTTCTAAAACAGTTTTTAATATATAAATGTCTTCAGTTGCTGTCTTAAAATCATTTTCCATATAATATCTGTATTATTATAACATCTTTACTAACATAATCACTCTCCTTCCTGTTTATTTAAATAAACACCTTTGTCCCTATTTCTTTTTTAACCTCTAAGTGAACAGTGTGCTGATAAGCATTTTGATGCCTCCTTAGTAGGTAGTAAAATGAGACCACTGTCCATATGGGGTGTTTTATGTCTAGGGCCCTCTGAAAGTCAAGTTAATTAAGCAGAAAGGTAACTGATTCTGTTGGTGCAAAGGTTAAAGCGGTGAGGCTTAGTTTAACGGTAGTCTCCAGGTTAACTCCTAGCACTCTGGTCCCCGTGGCATTAATGTTTCTAATTTGATGACAATGCCCCTGTTGTATTTCTAAGCGTCTTTGACTGTTTGATCCCCACTCACCTTGCTCACGCTGTTTAAGGCATGCTCGTCCAGATCGCGTCTCTCTCCTTTTCACACAGCAGCCGCAGTGTGGGGGCGTGGGGGGGGCACCGTGCGATCTACAGAAGCGATGAGGACAAACAGAAGTGTTTTGTTTTGTTTTTTTAAAAGCTTCTCTCAAGCTCTCCTTTACACTGTGCAGTACACTGTCTTAATCGAACTTTGATGCATTCATGTATGATAGAAAATATTTAATTCCTCAACTGATCAATAAAGATAGCAAAATAAAAAAAAGAGTGAAACAACATTACTGATGCACCTGAAATAGGACCATGGAAAGAATCAGGTGAGTCATTAAAAAATACCTGGCCAACCTACTCACAGAGACCAACAGTCTGTTCCTTTTTCTAAATGTTCTAAAAGTATGCAGATTTCATTGATATTATTTCCTCTTTAATTTTAGCTGAGCCAGGGAATACCTGTTTTTTAGCCTCAACTTGACTATGGCTGAAAAAACAAAACAACAAAAAAGCTTTCTCTGGTCTTCCCCTCACTGCACTTCCCGGTTTCATCAACAGAGGTCACTGTGGCACCACTACTAATAGTCTATGCAGCTAGTAAAACTAGAAAAATGAATTCAGTTAGTCAACAACCACTTAATGAACGACATAAAGCATTAGCGCCGCCAAGCATGGAGATCAAGACCAATGCCAAGAGTGCGGTCTGGCTCATGGTGTAAAAATATGGCAGTTTGTTGTGCTCTCCAGTCCATTTCCATGTAGCAACCCCACAGGGCATGGTGCGGCCCGCACATTGACCAGGGACGTGGTCTTTCCAGAAGGCGACTGTCGCAGCTGTCTTCCAGGGGAACGCTCAACGCAGCTGAGCACTGAACCGCTGCCGCGTCCAACTTCTAAGACCATTTCATAAACCTGTCCCAAACCAAGCTCACTGCCAGCAAGTCGGTTCTGACTCAGAGCGTTCTCCTCTGCGACAGCACCAAACCACCCAGGCGAGCCTGCCCTGGGGAGCCGCCAGCCTGGTCTTCTTCCTGCAGAGCCTTCTTCCACCTGCGGACCGAGTCTTCCACCTGCTGACCGGAGTTGTCTTTCAGCCTCTGGATAACCAGCAGCCCCCACCCCCACCCCAGCGAAAGCAATGCAGTTGAAAAACCTCTATCAGGGACTGTGTGCCAGGTTATTGGCTAAAGCATCGGGTTCTACTTTTATTTGGTCCAGTGATAGATGGAAGTAAATAAGAGGTTCGACAGATTGGAACTGGAAACGCAGGGAATCCAGGGCGGATGATCCCTTCAGGACCAGTGGTGTGAGTGGGATACTGTGAGGGTGGAGGGAGGGTGTGTTGGAAAAGGGGAACCGATTACAAGGACCTACATGTGACCTCCTCCCTGGGGGACAGACAGCAGCAAAGGGGGTGCAGGGAGACGTCGGAAACGGAAAGATAAGACAAAGTAATAATTTATAAATTACCAAAGATTCATGAGGGAAGGGCATCAGGGAGGTAGGGGGTGAAATGAGGACCTGATGCCAGGGGCTTAGGTGGAGAGCATATGTTTTGAGAGTGATGAGGGCAATGAATGTACAAATGTGCTCGACACAATTGATGTATGTCTGGATTGTGATAAGAGTTGTATGAGCCCCTAATAAAACGATTAAAAAAATTACGGAAAGACTGAAACAAGAACTCTCTCTCTTTATAACTAAATTACTCGGTCATTTTCATCTTGTCTATATTTCAATATCCCTTATTAACATTTCCTCAAACCGACAATAAACCCTCGAGACGATTTTCCTTTGAGAAATAAGCTACTATGTCTTGCTGTCAGGCAGCTCGGGTGGCGCAGTGCTCTCGGCGTCGGGCTGCTGTGAGGTCTGCCGTCTCTCCGACGGAGGCAGAGGGAGGAGGCGTTCTGCTCCCACACAAAGTTGCTGTCGGAAATCCACAGGTGCGGTCCTCCTCGGCACTTAGAGGGTCCTTGGAGCCGACTCGATGCTCGTGAGTTCTTAGTTTAGCGCCATCATCTTTGATAAATGAGGACTGCCACCGCAAGTAAACAGAGTCCCGGTGGCCCAGCAGTTCGTGCCTGGCTTCCCACTGACGTACTCGGGGTCAAATAAAGCTGCCCAGAAGCTCCTTGAGAGAAAGAGCTGACAATCTGTCCTGCGAACGCCTGCAGCCACCCTAGACCCTCCAACGGGTCAGTTCCACTTTGCAACACGAGTTGCTGAAAGTCAGAAACCACTCCCGGGGACCTAGCCACTTAGCAGTGAACCATGAAAACCGACCCATTATCTTCTTGTAGAGCAGTGAGTGGTTGTTAACCTTGACTTGGGTCTTTAAAAAATTCCCATGCCTGGGTCTCATCCCAGAGCAATTACATGGGGACTACAGGGTGGAGTGGGGCCAGCCTTGAGCTCTCTTAGCTGAAGCACCCAGGAGAATCTAGCGTGCAACCAGGATCGAGAGCCTCGGCCCTAGCATTTCTTCAGTTGTCATCAATCGGGGTGCTTGCTCCAACACTGGGAATAAGACTGGACGATGGAAGGAAAACATGGCTGTTTCGAAGACAACCGCCTGAAGAGAAGGGCGCTGCTGGTTGTCAAGAAGTGGGAGTTGCGAGCTGTGGACTCATGATTGCAACCATTACCTGTCGGTCATGTGAAGTGACTCGTATGTCAATAGTGGATTTTTTTCTCTCCTAAATGGTTAACTACTTTTGCCTGGATAAATAAGCAAACAAAGGTGGAAGAGGGAAAGTCACCGAGTTGGTTGGGGCTGTGTTCCCCTGAGATAAGCGACGTAGTTTCTCTTTACACGTGGTCCAGAACAGAAACCATCTCTCCCGCTCCTCCATTGTAGCAACAGGTGCTGCTTGTTAAAGGTTGATCAATGCCCTGCGCTCTCACCACATGAATTGATTTTTATAACTTCCTCTTTATGTGAAATGACTACCTTTTTTTTTTTAAATCTGATGTGAGCTTTCAGCTATGAGAATACTAGTTGGGTGATGAGAATTGGTATTATTATTAAATTATTTATAGACACTTGCAGTGATTCTTTTCTAATACTTACACACTGCTAAAATATTTCAACTATATCATGGTCAAAGGATTTGAATAGATAAGCCACGGGAAGGAAATAAAAATGAGTAAGTAAATTAAAAAATTTTATCTCATAGTGAAAGAATTTCAAATGAAAGGAATAATGAAACTCATTTTATTTTAATAAATTACTTTAAAAAGTATATTACAGTGTTTAAGGCAGGTAAAGATAGAATAGGACTGGTATATATAGATCCTTAAATGGAAAACACTTGAAATGGCAGAAAATATAGTTCAATAACTTGACAGTGGTGAGAAGAGATTTGGGGATTAGAAAACCCAAAGGGAAGAACATGTTTAGCATATATGAAACTGAGAGAACTCAAGAAAAAAATGCAAGCCTCAAGTTGCAATCTTGAAAATCCTATAGATAAATATTGAAGCATCGAGAGAAGATAGAAATAATACAGAGACACGGAATGAAAAATAACCAGTGAACAGTTCATAATTTCAGGAGGGAGCATAGGAGCAAGAACCGCTGGTGCTGAGGGAGCAAGTAGAAACTGCACTGAATGCATTAGCCAAAATTGAGGCTCCAAGAATCGATGGGCTACCTATTGAAATGTTTCAGAACGCTGAAGAAGTACTGGAAGCACATATTCTCTATGCCAGCAAGTTTGGAAGACAGCTACTTAGCTAACTGACTGGAAGAGATCCATGTTTGTGTCAATTCCAAAGAAGGATAACTCAACAGAATGCTCAAACTATAGAACGATATCAGTGCCATCTTGCACAAGTAAAATTTTGTAGCAGTACATTGGCAGGGTACTGCCAGAGGTTCAGGCTGGATTCAGAAGAGGATGTGGATGAAAAGATGTTATTGCTGATGTCAGATGGATCATGGCTCAAAACGGAGAATATCAGAAAGATTTTTACTTGTGTTTCATTGACTATGCAAAGGCATTTGACTATGCGGACCATAAAAAACTGTGGATGACCTTGAGAAAAATGGAAATTCCAGAACACTTTCTGTTCTCACTTAGAACTTGTGTCTGGATCAAGAGGCAAGTGTGCAAACAGAGCAAGAGAATACTGCATAGTTTAAAAACAGGGAAGGTTTAAGTCAGGGTTGTATCCTCTCACCATAACTGTTCAGTGTACATGCTAGGCAAATCCTCAGAGAAGCTAGATTATATGAAGAAGAATGTGGTACCTGGACTGAAAGAAATCTTATTAACAACCTGCAGCATGCAGATGGCACAACCTTGCTTACTGAAAGTGAGGAGTAATTGGAGTACTTGCTGATGAAGATCAAGGAGTATAGTGATCAATATGGATTACAAGTTAATGTAAGGAAAATCAAAATCTTCACAACTGGACCAATAAATGGAGGAAAGGTTGAGGATTTTGTCTTGCTTGGACCCACTATCAATGCTCATGGAATCAACAGTCAAGAGAGCAAAGGATGTATTACATTATGTAAATCTGCTGTGCTAGACCTCTATGGTGTTTTGAAGAGCAAGGATGTTACTATGAGGACTAAGGTGCACCTGCCCCAAGCCATGGTTTTCTCCCTTGCATCCTATGCCTGTGAAGTTGTACGTTGACTAAGGAAGATCCCGGAAAAAAAGAAGCATTTGAATTGCGGTGCTGGAGAAGAATGAAAAGCACCATGGACTGTTACAATAGCAGACCAGTCTGTATTGGAAGAAGTAAGACCAGTGCTCCTTAGCGGCAAGGTTGACAACACTTTGTCTCGCATACTTAGGCCATATTGTTAGGAGAGTTCAGTCTCTGGGGAATGACATCGTGTTTGGAGTGACATGGTGGCTGCATCAGTAGGCTCAGGCTCAGGCATAGTGGTAGGGATGCCACAGGATCACGTAGTGTTTTGTTCTGTTATGCATTGGGTTGTTATGAATCAGAGGGAACCTAACAACACCTAACAACAATAATAACAACAACATAAGACTTTTTAAAAACGGTGTACCCTCAAATATTCATGGAATACAGACTTTATGGAGGCTTGGAGGATGCATTAACCCCCAAACTATTACTTTAAACCCTGAAACCAGAAGAATTAGATTCTACCAGGCTGCAGCTACCAAATTCTCTGGAAGGGATCACATTACAAGGTCCTGGATAGAGGGGGAAATGTGGCACAGACTCAACATAACAAAAGAGATCAGGCTCATTGGTTGGATAGAGACAGGTAGGGCCCCAAGGCTATGGCCCTGTGTCACCCTAGAACTGAACTCATCTCTTTGGTAGAATTATTGATCATTTCTGATCAAAAGGATGGCATTGACCCAGTGATAGAGATCGGAGAGTTAGCAAAGAAGGAGGAACTGAAAGAGAAAACTCGGGGAGAAAGAAGAAGAAATGATGAAACATTGAGGGTATTGCAGTGGATGAAGTGAACCCTAATAGCTATGAATTGTTGAAAGGAAGGCTCATGATTTTCTCTCCAAACTTTTGCCTAATTCACAACAAAAAGTTTAAATGATGCAAATGGATAGAAATAATGCTTTCAAGTAGATTACATATTAAACCCAAAATATCTCTTGGAATGGTAGGTTATATAGGAAGCTTAGGATGCAGCGACTTTATGTCAATAAAAGCAAAACCATTCTGAAAAACAAAGTATGATATTTAAAATAAAATATTTTTTGAAAATGTGTACTCTCTTACTCAATAATTCGCTCCCTCATTTAATCATCCTCTGTTTATTAAGTGCTGCTTTGACCAGACCATTTTCCAGGTGCTGGTGTTGCAGCGATATCTAAAATAAAATTCCTGCTTTTATGGCATTCATATGCAAAGCATAAGCGAGAAAATAAATGCTAGACTGATACTCAATAATGGAGTAACTATGTTCCCATGAATTGATTATTTATTTTAATGACAATAATGACTTTACTACATGGAAGTCTTTGTCAGACGCCACTAAATTAGTTGGGTAAAGGAATAACAAGCATGATATCAACCACCAAACTAAGATTGTTCATCTATGAAGAGCCATCCAACAGAAGAAACTTGCACCTGTTGGAGGAAGAAATGACAACTTCACTAAGGACACTATGAAGAAGAATGAGGCATGGGGTTTGGACACAGACAACCGGTAATGTGCAAATGATACAACCTCACTTGCTGAAAGTAAGGAGAGCAACTTTAACCTTAAGTCAGACTTATAACTCAATATAAAGAAAACCCAATTCCTTACGACTGTACCAATATACAACATGGCCATAAATGACGAAAAGATTGAAGCTGGCAAGGATATTTATTTTGCTTGGATCCATAATCAATGATTATGGAGGGTAGCAGTTAAGAAATCAAACTACATATTGCATTGGGCAAACCTGCTGCACAAGACGTCTTTAAAGTGTTGAGGAACAAGACTATCACTTTCAGGACTCCAGTGTGCCTGAGCCAAGCCATTTTCAGTCACCGTATATGCTATGGAAGTTGGATCTTGAAAAGGGCAACCCAAAGAAAGTCGATGTATCTGGGTGATGTTGCTGGTGAAGAATAGTGAAAGGAACATCACCTGCACGAAGAACCAACACGTCTACGTGGGAAGAAGGACACCAAGAATCCTCCTTCGAAGAAAGGAGGAAGAGACTTTGTCTCACATGCTTCGGACATAGATCAGGAGATATCAGTCCCGGGAAACGGACATCTAAAGTAGAAGGTCAGCAACAAGCAGGAGGGCCCTCAGGAGAGGGATGGGCACACCGCTGTAGCAATGAGCTTAAGCATCACAACACTTGTTAAGATGGTACGGGACTGGGCAGTGTTGCCTTTGGTGTTTCCAACTCGGAGGGCCACCATGAGGTGAAGCTGACCCAACAGCACTTAACAATAACATCAATCAATAATTCTTCATTGATAAAATTTTTTTCCACTTCTCACTTCGATCCATAGGATTCTACTAGACTTGGAGATGGGGTCTAAAATCCCATCTTCCTTTCTCAAGATAAGCCATATGACTTAATACAGACACATTTGATTAATGTCTACTATGTGCTCAGAACAATATTAGGCACTGCAGACACAAAATCAAATAAATTTTGCTCTCTATCCTCAAAAAGTATCGAGTCTTGTGAAGGAGACCAAGGACTCAATGCTGATAACAATTTATTTTAAAGCCGAATCTGGGGCCATCCTGAGGGAGGTTTGACTCGCATAGGGTTTGCAGGGATGGGTAAGCATTGTCCAGCTTACATGGGTGCATGGGAAAAAATGATGACAGAGGTTGTATTATCCATTAAACTCTCATACTACGTTTCATATATATTATATGCATTATTATATTCCAATATAGCCTTGTTGGCCATGGTGGCTGTCATCCACTTGATTTCCTGTCACCTGTTGGAAACAACAGCTCTCAGGCCTGTTCTGGGGCATTTCTGGTGGATTTGAATCAAGATCATAAATATTTTCATAAGCAAGGGATTTTGTAGCACGACCTTAAGAAGGAGGTATAATGACCGTTGCCAACATCGCTATTTTATAGGTGAAGAAACTGAGGCACAAAGTGGTTCAATAAGTCTGCCTCCAGCTCTTAGTGTAATCACTGGAAACTAGCCTGTTCTACTTCCCATATAACTAAGGCACTCTCACCAAACAGCAAAGCATCCGTTCCATTTTGCTGCATTATATTCAGTTTCTTTCGGTCCATGGATAGAGTTTATCTTCCACGTTGTTGTGGGCTCCCAGAGAGACACACGGTTCTCGGGATCACTCACAGTGCTGTCTGCATCATGTTGAGGGCCAATCTTACCTGTTGATCGAAGAGACACTGTCTGGTTGTAATAAATGAGTGATAAAATAAGAAAAGTATAAGAAAGCGCTTTAGATGAGATGATTCTGGTCTCTTTCAAATGTGAAAGTATAATTGGAACATCATTAACTGTTATTAATTTCTTTATGTAAAAGGGATTTTAAAAGTTGATTGGAAATTTTCATTAATTAATTATTTTCATTAATCAATTGATTCCATTCATTCACAAACTTTTTGAAGCCCTTGGTCGTGTGGTGGGTTATGGTTGGGCTGAAGACCACAAGGACAATAATTCAGACACACCATTCACTCTAAGGGAGAAAGAAGAAGCTTTCTACTCCCATAAAGAGTTCGAGTCTCAAAATCCCCCCAGGAGGGCAGTTTGCCTCTGTCGTAGAGGATCACAAGGAGTTAGAATTAACTCAATACCAGTTTCTCTTTTGGTTTGTATATCCAATTTATACGAATGCTCAAGCATGGTCTTAAAACCTTTTATCTGATTTATTTTATAATTCATCTAAGGAGCTCAGGTAGTGCAACAGTTAAGTGCTCACCTGCCTGCCCCAAGGTTGGTAGTTTGAATCTCCTAGGGGTTCCTTGGAAGAAAATCCCAGAAATATGGCCAATTAAGGAATCTTATGGGCCAGCTCTACTTTGTATCACGTGGTCAGGATGTGTCCAAAACCACCCAACAGCTCCGGACAAATGATTTCATAGACAATTAATTTGTTGTTTGACACATTGCTGCAATCTTCCTAAAACCACCTGTTACACTCTGTTGTCTCCCTTTGAAGAAGAGAAGGTCAAATTGATTTTGTTCTTACTCCCATGTTTTCCATGAGCCTAAAAGATGAGGCTTGTGCACCATGGTTCCCCCAGTCAACAACTCCAAATTTTTGTCTTACCTCCACTGAATTATAAACTTCCCGGATATACAGCTCCAAGACTATTGATTCTGTTCTGCATACTTGTAGGTGCACCACCTTCTTAAGATAGTAAAGCACATCCTAGGGAAAGGTAAGCTGCAGCTAGTGAGAATCCATCCCCCATTTGACCAGTGCCTCTCCAAAGAACCCACATCATGACCAGGTGCTTGATGGTCAATTAAAGAGCATGGTGCAACCCAGCTTAGCTTCCCAAGAGAAGTAGGGGAAAGCAGGGCCAGGGGAGTGTGACACAGGTGAGCCAAAGGAAGACGGTGTGTGTTCCAGACAATGAGTTACCTCATCCTGTAAATTAAATGAACTGCCTTTGACTTGCGCATGCTCACATCACTGGCAGTATTTCTCACAGTGGAATCCAGAACCCTGGCACAAGCCTATTGAATCATATAGTTGTACGGAGAGGATGGATATGGAGAAATCTGTGCTTTGAACAAATTCCCCAGGTGATTTTATGCAAAATAAAGTTTGAGGATCATTAAGAAAAAGTTTTTGTAAGTCGTAAAATTATTCTTTTTACATGCGATTCTCTAGTCTTGTATCATATAAACACATGGAAAAACAAAAACAAAACACAACTCCCCCAAACTGGGTTAACCTATTTTTCTTCTTCTGCAAGGAAATTTCAAGTTGTCACTGCCACCGAATTGACTCTGACCCACAGCAACCCTCTAGATCAGGGGGGAACTGCCCCCTGTGAGTTTCTGAGACTGTAACACCTGATAAGGGTAGATAGCCTCATTTTTCTCCCCAGGAGTGGCTGGTGGTTTCAAACTGCTGACCATGTGATTAGCAGTCCAATGTGTAATTCACTATGGCTCCAGGGCTTTTTGTTAAGCAGCCAAAAAATATATAGAATGTTTTCATATTCCTTTCAACTGCATTTAATTATATATTCATAGTGATGTATGAGTGCTTTCAAGTTTTCATTTAAATATTGCGATATGTTTTTTAAGTTCTTGTCAGGTTGATTTCAGAGTTGTGGTGGTCCTGAGTGGTTAAAGGGCTTAGCAGTTAATCAGGAGGTCGGTAGTTCCAACCCATCAGCCGTGCCCCAGGAGAAAGACGTTGCAGCCTGCTTCTCTCTAGAGTTCTCACCTGAACCCGATGGGAAAGTGGTAGTCTGTCCTCTAGGGTTTATTGTGGTTCTAACTCATGGTGTTACCATGTGTCTTTAAATAGAACTAAGAGCCATAAGCGTTGTCACTGGGTAACTTTTCAGAGATAGACCATCAGACATCTTTTCTACATCTCCTCCAATTGGATCCTCATTGCCAATCTTTCCGTTAGCTGCCAAGTGCTTCCATAAGCAGGGCTTACTCTAGTTGCTTCAAGTCATATTCAGTTCAGCTAAAACACTGAATCAGTCTCCCCCTTTTTGGGTGGTGGGTGAGATGCTAATTGGCACATAACTCTAAGACCTTCTACCTTTTAGGAAGGCTGACTTCTTTAACATGAGAAAAAGACAAGTCTTTCTTTCCTTCAAAAGACAATCATTTTGCTGACGGCTGAATTCATTTTTCACCACCTTAAAATGCTAGAGTTTTGAGAGATCTAGCACACCAAAATGAACAACAGCCACCTTTTCAAAATTTCCTGAAAATGTATGTGATTAAGGCTGTGTGTGGGAGTAGTGAAGAGGTCTGGGCCACGGGGTGGGGGTGTGTGGAGACACATGGCAATGAGGCACTGGGTGACTTCAGTTTTGTCCCTGTCACCAGTTTTTCTAACAGCCCTGATGAGTTGCTTGCTTGCTTTTTCTTTTCTATTCCTTCCTTCCTTCTTTCCTTCCTTCCTTCCTTCCGTCCGTCCTTCCTTCCTTCGTTCCTTCCCTTCTTGCCCTGCTATCCTCTTAAAGGAATTCCTGGGTGGCACCATTGGTCAAAGCTGGAAACCACGAAACTTGGCAGTTAAATACAAGAGAAGCCTCAGAAGAAAGAGCTGGCAATCTAGTTCTAAGAGTGCAGCCATTGAAAACTTCTACTCTGCACAGTTAAACTTGGACATTCCTGGGGTTGACCGGAACCAGTTCATTTTGTGGGGGTTCCTCAGAAATGAAGGAAGCAGCCGTTTGAAGATGACAGCAAGGTGCTGCCCCAGCACAACTGTGGGGGTTACAGGTGCCGCTCAGTCAAAGCCTGGCTCTTCTTGAAAAGGAAGAGGAGGAGGATTGTTCCACTTTACCCCAGATAATGGTGTTAACTGGGGAGCACGGGTCAGCCCTTAAAAGCTTTTCAACGCAGATTATGTTTGCTATCCAGAGAAGAAAGGAGGTTCTATTTTAGTCGCCCTGTCCCTCCACCTCAAGCGGAGCTATTTAAGGGTCACCCCAGGATTTTCAGTTTTCTTTGGTGGCTTCAGAGAGGAAAGCTAGGAGGTGGCCTTGTACAAACAGGAACCTCACCCAGAAAGCCAATCTCTGATTTCAGCCTCAGTTCTCTTGCCAGCGAAAGCACCCGCCTCAAGCAGGGAGCGGCCCATTGTGCCAGGCAGTTCTCCCCCCGGGGAAAGACAAACCCTCACAACAAGGGCTAACATAAGATAATCTCAGTAGCAACTAGTCATGCTAGCTCGCACAGTGGACCATACTGCAAATCGTAATTGCTGCTCACTGAAGGTAACAAGACCAAACATCCGGAGCTAGACCTCTACAGTGCCAGGGACAGCATGTACTTGGGACTTAAAGCTGGGTGTTCTCCAGACTGTAGGAAGGGGCCACTGATAGTCCCTCTGGAATAGTCCTGTTGACTCCCTAAACGTCCTGTGATTCTTTCATAATTCACAGGCTGCCCGTATCTACCCATCTGGTTATTCCCATAATGGCCATTGGGCATGACTTAGTGTTGCCAATCTTAAGTCTCAGCAAATTCTGGGTCTCTAAATCTGAAGACATTTCCCTGGGGAACTTGCTGGACAGCCCAGTGAAAAATCAAAAAGGTAGGAAGGCAAAAATTTTAACATTAAACCCCAAACCAACCTCCCGGGTTAGCTTGGGTTCTCTAGAAAAGCAAAACCAGTGAGACTGGTAATCTATGTATATAAAGTGGCTTATACAGTTATAGGAGTGGATAAGTCTGGTGCAGTTCAAGGTCAAATGTGAAGCTAGAGGCTTTTCTTGATTCCCAAAGCTGCCAGGGCTGATGAACAAGGAAGCAGGGAGACAAAGAAGAAGGCCACGACTGGTGGATGCAGATCTGAAGAGAATTCAAGACCAGCAAGTTAGATGTTAGGTTCTGTGGGCTCTCAGGGTCAGTGGGCAAATTGAAGACCATTTGCTCAAGTTCAGTCAATGAGTCAGATGCAGGATCCAGACCAGTAAGAAGTGAAGAAGTTCTCAATAATATTGACTTATATTTATCAAGTAGGCCACACCCCTGAGGAGACATCAGGGCCGTAACCTGAGTAAAGGGTTTCACTCCACCGTAATCTTCCCACAGCTGGTTGGCTGCTCATAGCAGGTCCCATCACGGAGTTGTTTACAACATGCTGGGTCCCGTCCTGGGGGACACCTCCACTGACAATCTACAGGGCCTCCTGGCCTCGCCAAGTTGACACAAACCCTAAGGGTTGCCCTGCAGTCAATTCCACCTCACAGGGTATCGAGGATAGAACACAACTGCACCACAGGGTTCCTCAGGCTTTCCAGAAGCAAGCTACCACAGTCAATGGGTTCCAACCACCCACCCGCCATTCGGTTAGCAGTCTAGTGCTCAATCACTGCATCACCAGGTCCCATTAAGAAGAGATGGTTTTGCTTAAGAAGAGATGTTTTTGTTTAAGAAGAGATGGTTTTGCTCAAGAGAAGATGCCATCAAGTCAGTTCATGCCATCAAGTCATTTCATGCCATCAAGCACAGTAGAGCAAAACACTGCCTGGTCCTGTGCTATTTTCACCATTGTTATGATTGAACCATTGTTGCCACTGCCACTGTGTCCATTGACCTCAGTGAGGCTGTTCTAATCTTTTGCTGATCCTCTGCTCGACCAATTGTGATGGCCTTTCCCCAGGACTGGTCCCTTCTGATAACCTGTCCAAGTCTCACTAGCCTCACTTGTAAGGAGCCTTCTGGCTGGCATGCATCCAAGACGGATTTGTTCACTCTTCTGGCAGTGTGTGTATGTGTGTGTGTGTGTGTGTGTTTTGTATGCTTCATTGCCATTATAATTCAAAGCCATTGATTTTTCCCTGTCATGTGCTTATGAGGTCATTGAAAATACGATACCCTGGGTCAGTCACACTTCAGTCCTAAAGTGCCATCTTTGCTATTGCCTATTACAGCAGATTTGCTAAAAGTAAAATATCATTTTATTTCTTGATTGCTGCTCCCATGAGCATTAAATCTGCATCAAGTAAAATAAAATCCTCAATAACTTCAATCTTTTCTCCATTTACCATATGGATGCCTTTTGGCCCAGCTATGAGGACTTTTGTTTTCTGTACATTGAGGTATAATCTATACTGAAGACTGTAGTTTTTTTTAATCTTTATCAAGAAATGCTTAAAGGGCTCCTCATTGTCAGCAAGCAGGTTGTGTCATCTGAATATTGCGGATCGTTAATGACATTTCGTCCAATCCTGGCGTCACAGCCATCTTCATATAGCCCACCTTCTGAGATAATTTGTTCAGCATCCAGATGGAATGAGTATGCTGAAATGATACAACACTGATACACAGGTTTTCTCATTTTCAATCATGCATTATTCTCTTGTTCTGTTCATAACACAGCCTAATGGTCTGCGTTAGTCTGGCTAGACTAGAGAAACAAATCCATGGGCAGACATATGTGCATAAAAAAGAGATTTACATACAAGAGCAATTGAGAAAACATCCCAGCCCAGTCCAGATCAAGTCCATAAGTCCGATATTAGCCCATATGTCTGATACCAATCTATAAAGTCCTCTTCAGACTCATGAAACACATGCAATGCAGAAGATCACAGGCTAGTGGATAGAAAGGCTTTGGATCCAGTGTTTTGGAAACAGCTCAGCGCTGGCAGGGGTCTCTCTGTGGCTTCTCCAGCTTCCGACGTCTGGTTGTATCCATGTGGCTTGTCTTCTGCAATGTCTCCCAGGGAGTTGCTTTTAGTTAACGTCCTGTTTACTTTCAAACAGTTCCCTGAGCATTGTGATGTTTAATATAAAATTAAATATATAAATATTTATGCCAAAATCTTTCCAAATGTGATGAATCAAAAAATAATTACAGAACACCAACTTATTTCAACTTTCTATTGATATTTATAATCTTATCGAAACACCTACTTAAAAATTACAAATCTATTTTAGTTATTTAAGCACACATTTTAAACTGAAACTATAATGCTAGTCTGTTGTCTCTATTTAGCATCTCAAGGGAAACAAAATAAGAACATTTTCTATTTTATTCTGTTTTTTGTATTAGAAATAGGTATCAATATTGCCTTAAAGAAAGAAAATCTAATTTTGCTACATTCCTTTATACAATTTTTATAATTAGTGTCATTTATTTCTTAATCTTAAGCCATTATATATTTTTTGTTTGTGGAGACACTACAGGTCATTATAATGGCTCAATTTCTAGAGTTATTATATTTGTGTGAAGTTTAAACAATATAATAAGACAATAATTTGTGTGTGAAAAAGACAAGAACTTACAACTAGAGTTTCACAGTTTCTCTGTCCACTTCTACCTGTGGGGGAAGATTTTTTTCCTAATGACAATCAGGTCTCTCTGTTTTACCAGCTACATCTAACTGAGTCCTGAACTTAAGTATGCCAACTTTTAAAGAATAAGGAAATAAGTTCCTAATAGGGAGAAACATTACCCATTTCAAATAAAAAAAATGAGTAGATCTATAATATCAAAGTGAATGAATGAAAAATAAAATATATATGAGGGATACCAAAAAAACAAAAGGATTTTTTTCAAAGCTATGTATTTAATTTTTTTTTACAAAACAGCCTAATCACATTCAAAAGACTCTCCATTACACTTAATACATTTGTCAATAAAAATAAGAAACTGCTGCCATGGCACCAGTTCTAACTCCTATGACTTCTAAACCTGCCCATCTTTTCAGAAGCAGACAGCAGCGTCTGTCTCCTGGGAAGCAGCTGGTGGCTTTGTGCCACCACTCTTGCTGATAGCCATGTAGCTCCTAACACACGCAGCGCCACCAGAGCTCCTTAAACACTGAGACCTCTTTTTAAAGCGTTAAGTAGAATGAAATTGGACAGAGGCACATCATCTGGATGAGGGAAACTTCGACCATAATGGTGGCCCGTGAGTCACAGCCATGGGGCTAATTCTAGATGGTGGGACATGAAGGAGATCAGAATGAAATCATGATGGGTGGACTATCGTTTTGTCACAGGCAGCACTTTAGAATCAGAGAAAGAACCATGATTTGGATTACAGAAAACCAGATTAGAAAATCTTACAGGATTGACCTGGGGGCACTTGATAACCGTGACCACTTGATATCCAGTGTCTGTCTCATGGCTATGTACCCAAAGTTGTGTCGAGGGTATGCCAACTTCCAGGTGAAGGGCAAGTTCTCTGAGGACAAGACTACCCCTCTTTAGCCTCTCCCAGGAGTTGCTGCAACCAATTTCAAACACAGTCTGTTTGTGGTCAAAGTTGCCACATTGTTGGTTGATGGTCAAGATGAACGCACATCTTAAACTAATCGGCCATTTGACAACAAAATGACAGCAATGGAATTGAGTGGTCTGCTTAGCCATTTACCATGTAGAGAGCATTCTAAAGGGAATTTTGGCAGATATAATCAGATTAAAATGTAGTATCTTATCATTCGATCATCCTTTTGACCCATTTTACAGTTGTTTCTGTTTTAAAAAGGATTGGGGGGACAGTTTAGAGGAAATTCACATGAATGAACCTTGTGGGGAATCCCTTCTGACCATAGAGCAGGAGTGTGAATAGCCATTAGAACAAGGCAAAGCACAGCACTCAGCTCTGCTCAGAAGGAATTCACCAGAGCTTAATCCATGTGTGGCCACTACAAATGGATTTTATGCTTACATTGCCACCCATAGCTTTCTGAAAACCAGTCCATAATTTAAACTCTGGTACCACTCCCTCATTCAGATTTGGATTAAATTATTTACAGTGCTTGGGGTGCACAAGCTGGTGTGCTTCTTCCATATGAATTTAGTTGATTGTGGTAGTTACATAATCTAGTGTCAATTTGAGGATTAAGACGCAGGAATCCTCAAACTTTTTAAACAGGGGGTCAGTTCACCGTCCCTCAGACCTGTTGGAGGGCCAGACTATAGTTTAAAAAAAACCAAAACACTATAAACAAATTCCTATGCACACTGCACATATCTTATTTTTAAGTAAAAAACAAAATGGGGCAAAAACACCTGGCGGGCTGGATAAATGTCCTTGGCGGCTGCATGTGGCCCACAGGCAGTATTTTGAGGACCCCTGATCGGGGTGGAGTCTGGCCGTCAATCAAGATATAGCCAATGAAATCTCTACGTGAGCATGGCCTTCTCCTGAGGATTCTGGAACTGCGGTATTTCCTCCATGGAGTCAGGAGACCCTCTCTCTGCTCACTCCCTTGGAGACTCTCCACTGACAAGACTCAAGACTCACTCCCTGAGAGACTCTATTGACAGGATACCTGGCACTATGCTGATAGAGCCCCAGTGCCCTGGGAACTGGAGGAGCCATGTGGAGAACCCTGTCAGCACTGAGATACTTCCACTGCCACTGGGTTCACGGGACTTTGCACCCACAGACCTATGGAATTCCTATATTTGGTGTCGCTGCATGTGTTCCGTGAGTCTGAAGAGGACTTTGTAGATCGGTATTGGACATATAGGCTAATATCAGATTTATGGATTGATCTGGACTGGGCTGGGATGTTTCTCAATATTCAATTATTCTTATATATAAACCTTTCTTATACACATATGTGTGTTTATGAATTTGTTTCTCTAGTCTTCCAGGACTGATGCATTGATGTTTCACATAGATGGCTACTTGTTTGAAGACAGACTCTTAAGACCTCAGACACTATTCCTTTGGATACCTGGGAACCATCCAGTTTCTTCACTACACTTTGTTATACCATCCATATGTGCAATCAGCCTCCATCCCCAAAAAGATAAGGAAAAGAGAACCAAATGTACACAATATATATGTAACCAATAAGCCAAACCCAACCAAACTCACTGCGATTAAAGTGGTTCTGACTCATGGGAACCCTTCAGAACAGAGTAGACTGTGCCACAAGGTTTCAAGCATATACCTTTTGTGGAAGCACAGCTTCCTGCTTCAGAGTGATACAGGTTGGCACTACCCAGTTCTTTGCCCACTGTGCCACCAGGGCTCTGGATAAAATTGATAGGAAATAAAATAGTCTTAAACTCATCAATAATTTAAACTAAATAAAAGTCAGAGATGATATAACTAGATCTAAAGGTGAAACTCAACTATATGCTATAAGAAATATACATTAATAGAAAGATGCATGCAGTTTAAAAGCATCAAAAATGTATATACCATGTCATCATTAGCTATAAGAACATTCCTTTGGCTATCTTAATATCAGAGGATATAAAAGTCAAGCAAAGAGCAGGACATCTGACCAGATGGCAATCTATGCAGACACTTTACACAGACCCTGTGTAAGTGTGTAATAAAACAGATACAGATTACCGTGCTGGAAAACTGAATTTAATAGGAAAGGATGTAGAAGTGGATGGAATACCACCTAAGAGAGAAACTTAATAAAAGCAGTGAGAGAAAAGACAGATGGGTGCATTGTTGGCTAGCCTGATGTGGTGCCGCCATCTTGAATTTTTGTAAGCAGCATTCAGTACACATGGTAGCCTGGTACAATGGTTGCTTTCAACATGAAAGGTAGGATCTTCTCTTGTTCATCACACCCTCTTGGGGATCAGAAACTTGGGCAGTCCCACCCTCACCCACCCAGCAACTATATCATTCTCTGTCTCTCATATAGCTTCTGCCTTGCTTGAAGTCACAGTTGGGCCTACATCGTTCAGACTCTGGCGGCAGACCAGCAGAACAGACAGTGCTGGGTCCCTGACTGCACCTGAATGGGTAAAAACCTCCATAACCAGCTGCTCTCTGGACCCAAAATAATTCTTGAAAGTAAAAAGTTGCCTGACCTTACCAACCATCTGAGCTAGGAACGACTTCTGGGTCAAGTGCCTGACCACACAATACACAGCGAACATGACCTCAGCCTAGGACTGGAGTTTCATGTTCTCACCTTCCACACTCACTTAAGAACGTCTTGACTGGCAGTGGGTGCAGGCCAATACCGGGTGCCCTGCCCATATTTTTTCACCCTAAAATATATATTGTTGGGTTTTTTCTTCTGTTCCTTTTGGGTAGTTTTAGCCTTTCTTTCTCTACTCTCATTTTTCTGCCTTTTCTTTTACTTCCCTTTCCCTCCTCTGTTCTTTTTAGTTTTCTTTGCTCTTCTCTCCCCCTCTCTATTTTTGCTTATATGTATTTTTCTTTCATTTTTCTGCTTCTCGCATTTTTGTTTTTTTTTTTACTCTTTCTTTTCTCTTTAAGGATGAAATTATTTTCTTTTACATTTTGTTGCTTGCTTTCTTTTGCTTCCTATTTGGGTTTCCAAGATTATATCTTTTTATGGGAGCTGACAGCCTCATCTTTCTTCTGAGGAACAGCGGGTGAGTTTGAACTACTGACATTCTAGTTGTCAGCTCAATGAGTATCTCATTACATCACCAGGTCTCCTCAACTACAAAGGAAGAACACTGTCATCACAGAACACTCAAATGTAGAGGCTGTCAGGTAAATTTCAAGAATTGAGTGAACGGACAGGCAATATACACTAAGATGGGAGATAGAAAAAAAGGATAGAAGCAGAGGAAGATACTGGGAGCTAAGGCAACAGAAGTAAATATTGTTACATACACAATCCTGCAATAATGGTGGTCTATGAGTAAATGCATGGATAGACACACAGGTTGAATGGCTATAGGATAGATCATAGAAATATAATTTCAAGCACACATATAGATTTTATAGGATATTTGTATATGGTATATGCTTTTGCTGTAAATATAGCCATGGATGTGGTAGAGTATACAGAGAACAGAGATATGAAAACTTTTTAGACATAACCCGGCATCTTAAGGGAATTAGTCTCTGGGCCTGGGGACTCAGGACTATAATCTTAGGGTACATTAAGGTCAATTGGCATCAAATAGTACTCAAAGTCTATTTCCTACTCTGATGAGCATCAGTTAGGGTCTTAAAACTTTGTAAATGACCATCTAATGTGCAACTATTGATCTCTATCTAGAGAAATGAAGAATGATGAAAATTGAGGATTCGTGCAATTAGTCAAATGGACTAATGGGCCACACGGAGACCAGTATCAATGACTGCAAGAAAAGAACTAGCTGTCGCCTAGCTACCACTACTAAGTCCTATGGAAAGGATTGCATTTCAAAAGTCCTGGCTAAAATTACAGAAATTTCAAAAATCACTAAAGAAGCAAGGGTACTGGTCAGATGGAAACTGATGCAATGCCTGGGACTATGGTCCCTGGTCACTTTTTAGGCCTGGAATTGTACTCGCTTCTATGAGTCAATTTTCAGCCAAATAATCGCTATATAAAGAAAAGAGTAGCACTAGTAAGATGCATACCTTAGAATACTCAACTATTTGAGATAAAAATTAGTAACATTTGCCCAAGGACAAAGTTTAAGGTTTAGGGACGAAGGAGGAATGAAGACAGGAAACAGAGGGAGAAGGTAGGATGTTGTTGGTGTGAGGTGCCATCATCTGCTCCCACCCATAGTGGCCCTGTGCACAACACAATGAAACACTGCTCAGTCCTATAGCACCCTCACAATTGTACCTATGCTCAAGCCCATGGTTGCAGCCACAGTGTCAGTCCATCTCACTGAGGGTCTTCCTTTGTTTTCAAAGAGACTCTACCAAGCATGATGTAATATGTCCAAACTCTGGGAGATGAAGTCTCAGCATTGTTGCCTTTAAGGAACCTTCTGGCCTTTATGTTAAAGTGAGGGGATTGAAATGAATGAAATGAAACAGAATGTGTACAGACCATGGACTGTAAAACTGATGATCTGCTCTGTAAACCTTCATTCATAAGTATTTTGAAAAAGCAGGCAAGCACTATTAATAGAAATAACAAAAGATTTTTATGATGCTAAAGAGTCAACTTTTGAGGAAAACGTAAAAGTTCTTAATAAGCATATACTTAGTAACAGAGCTAGAAAACAAAGCAAAAGTCACCAGGGGTTAAGAAAGAAATTTTAAAAATCCATAATCATCATCCAAGATTTTTTTTTAAAAACATGATGGAACGAGAAGAAGAATTGGCAGGTAGAACAAGAAAAAATTAATAAAAGAAATTTGAACACTTTCAAATTTAATCTAACATTTATAGAATACACACAACAAAGATAACATTTTCAAGAAAATATAAATAGTCATCATGATTCACCATATACCAAGTTATAGGCATGTCTCCATTCAAAATTCAAAAGTTAAAAATATTTAATTGATTGTATCCTATGACATGAATGAAGTTAGAGAGAACTATATAACAAAATACCTAAATAACTTCCAAATATTTAGAAATTAAGCAATACAATCCTAAATAACATGCAATTAAAGAAGGAATAACAAGAAAAATCGGAAAATATTTTTAACTGAGTGCTGCTAGAAACCCTGTGTGATGCAGCTAAAGAGGTGCTCAGAAGGCGTGATAGGTTTATTGTGCCAATCTGGCCAATAGGAACATGTGGAATTAATCAGGTCACAGTTTGATTGGAGGACAAAGAGATGCATGGCTCTGCAAGACCTGCACGCCCCTCTCTCCTGCTCCCTGGTGATTGGAGAAGCATACTGCTGCTTTAGCTGTTTCTCTGCCTCCACCTGTGTGCTACACCACCTCTGGGTCCAGCCAACCTGTGGATCACAGATCAAGGATCGTGTCACTAGAGATTGAGGCTCCTTTGAGACCTGATTTGCTACGCTGCTGATGTGTACATCACTTGAACTTGAGTCTGAGGGATCCTGTCATCTTGCTTTGCTTGAGTTGGATATCCCATCCAGGCTTGCTTCGCTAAACTCCCGAGCTACTGACTGTTGCTGACCCGCCCTGCTGCTTACTGCCTGTGGCAGACTCTGCCTGGCTTGCCTGAAGGAGGACTCTGCTGTTTGCTTCCTTGACCTGGGACCTGGCAGCCCACGTGAGTCAAAGGGCTTCCAGTATGTTTACTGTTCCAAGATAGTGAGTTGACCTGAGCCCTCTGTACTGCTGTGTGGACAAGTTAGCTATTATATTATTTCTTGCTGTATAAACCTATATTATATAATCATGGTGCCCTGGTTTTGTTTCTCTAGAGAACCGCGCATAACACAAAGAGAATTTGCAATTTAAAAATTTACAATGTAAAATTCTTATATTAGAAAAGAAGGCAAATGATGTAAGCCTCTTCCATCTTAAGAAGTCCAAAAACGAAGCCCCTAAGTAGAGACAGTGACTACTGATGGAAAACATAAATAGCGTGAAATAAAAGACAGACAAAAAATCAAATCAGTGAAGTCAAAAACTGGCTCTTTGAAAAGATTAATACTATTAGGAAACCTTTAGCATGATTGATCATGAAAAGGGGAAATGCAAGTACTAGACACTAGAGATCCTAAAGACCAAGATAGAACAATAAGCGATTTTACACAAACATTCTCATGACAATAGTGCGACAGAGGGACTTTTAAACATTCATTGCAACATGCCGTAGCTGGGAGGTAAGTAATCAAAAAGGGCTTGAGTTTTCAGATTTTGCTGAGTAGGAAATACTGTCCTCCGGTGATTATATTTCATGTTTTACTAGAAAGATTCTGTTGTAGTAATGGGGGAGAGGGGAAAGCGGTCAATTGTGTTCCAGGCCAGCTTAAATACTTTTAAAACTACTTTTGTGCTAACCATCAAAATAATTCAAAGGTCAAAGGAAATTTCAAAGAAGATTGTGTTTTGTTGGACACTAATAATGATAAGTACCATTTGTTTAACAGTGATGATTGACAAGCAGTATTGTAAATCATAGGCTCCCTGGTAGGTGGGTGGTTGCACTTTGGGCTGCAATCCGCATGGTTGGGGGTTCAAAACCACCAACAGCTCCACGGGAGAAAGACCTGGCTTTTGGGCTGCAATCCACATGGTTGGTAGTTCAAACACCAACAGCTCCACAGGAGAAAGACCTGGCTTTTTATTTCCTTTTGATTTCCGTAACCGGTTACTGTCTCAGAAACCCACAGCTGCAGTCACTATGAGTCAGCATTGATTCGATGGCAGTGAAATTGATTATGCTCATAAAAGATTTCCAAGCACTGCATTTTTTAAGTCCCCAACAGATCACATGACCGCCGTCACCATTTATTGTGGTTGTTCCCATTAGATGCTGCACTGTTATTTCTGACACACGCTGGCCCTCCGTAGTAGAATGAAACACGGTCTGTCCTGCCCCATCTTCACAGTCCTTCCTATGTGAGCTCATTATTGAAGCCACTGGGTCAATACAGCCGATTGAGCGGCTTTCTATTTCACTCGCACTCCCTCCTTTATCAAGCATGATGCACGCCCTTCTTCGGTGTTTGATCCCTCCTGATTCGTCTTCAAAATACTTGAGAAGAAGTTTTTAGCCTCTTCTGCTCTGGGGAGCTTTCTAGCTGTACACTTTCCAGGACAGAATCATTCATTCCTCTAACGGTTCATGTTATATTCAATATTCTTTGCCCACTCCATAAATAAAGGACGTCTCTTCATCTGTCTTCTGTCTTCCTAATGCATTGTCTAGTTTGCCTAGGCACATGATATAATAAAAATACCATGTGTGTGTCAGGTACACCTTAATCCTCAAACTCATGCCTTTGCTGTTTCATGCTTTAAAATAGATCTTTTGCAGCAGATTTGCCCAGTGAAACATGTCATTTGTTTTCATAACTGCTATTTCCATGGAAGTTGGTTGGGAGATCCAAGTAAAATTCAATCCTTTACAATTTCAATAATTTATTTGTTTATCTGATAATGCTGATTGATCCGATTGTGATGATTTTTATTTCATGCTGAAGTTTAATCTACACTCAAACCTTCAGTCTTGGACCTTCATAAACAAGTGTTTCAAGTCCTCTTCATTTTAGCAAGCAAGGTTGTGTCTCGTGCCTATTTCAGGTTGTTAATAAGTATTCCTCCAATTCCAATGTCAGTTTCGTCTTCCTGTCATGCAGCTTCTCAGAATTTTTACTCACCACACAGGGTGAACATAACTGGTGAGAGGATACTGCCCTGAAAAACACTTAAAAATCATTTTATTGGGGCCTCGTACAACTCTTATCACAATCCATACATACATCCATTGTGTCAAGCACATATGTACATTTGTTGCCATCATCATTCTCAAAGCATTTGCCTTCTACTTGAACCCTTAATATCTGCTGCTCATTTTCCCCCTCCCTCCCCACTCCCTCCTACCTCATGAACCCTTCATCACTCATATATTGTTATTATTTTTTCATATATTACACTGTCTGGTGTCTCCCCCTGCCCTCTTCTCTGCTGTCCCTCCCCCAGGGAGGAGGCTAGACGTTGATTCCTGTAATTAGTTCCCCCTTTCCACTCCACCCTCCAGGCATCGCCACTGTCATCACTGGTTCTGGAGGAGTCATCTGTCCTGGATGTGTTTCCAGTTGCTATCTGTACCAATGTACATCCTCTTGTCTAGCCAGATTTGCAAGGTAGAATTGGGATCATGATAGTGGGGGGGGGGAAGTATTTAAGAACTAGAGGAAAGTTATGGTCTAGAAATTCTCATTCCTTCGAATATTATCCACAGTCTTCTGTGGTCCACAAAATAGAATGCTTTGTCATTGTCAATGAACAAAGGTAAACATATCTCAGCGGTATTCTTTTTTTTTAGTATCAGCAACGATAGACCTTATTTTACATCCTCTTCTGAATCTGGTCTAAATTTCTGACTGCTCCCTCTCAGTGGCTACTTCTGTAAAGTTTTACTTGCTAGTGATATTAAAGATATTGTATGATAATTTCTGCATTCTTTTGGATCCCCTTATTTTGTCATGGGAATAACTATGAATCTCTTCAGTCATTTGGTCGGATAGCTGTCTTCAAAATTTTAACCTTCATGGGTGCGTGCGAACAGCATTGCATCTCTTTCATGAAGTTTTTCAATTGGGACTCTATGAATCCTTGGAGACTTGTTGTTAACAATTGCCTCAAATACACCTAGGATTTTTTCCCTTCAGTATTATTAACTTTTGATCATATGCTACCCCCTGAAATGGCTGAATGTTGACCATTCTTTTGGATACAGTGACTCTGTGTAGTCCTTCCATCTTCGTGTGACGCTGCTTGCATGGCTCAATATTTTGCCAGTAGAATCTTTTAATATTGAGAATGATTAGGGCAGGGAATGTATGGATGTGCTTTATACAATTGATGTATGTATATGTATGGATTGTGGTAAGAGTTGTATGAGTCCCTAATAAAACGTAAAAGAAGAAAAGAGAAAAAAATGATTAGGGCAAAGACTGTACAGATGTGCTTTATACAATTGATGTATGTATATATATGAACTGTGAAAAGAATTGTATGAGCCCCAATAAATTGTTAAAATTTAAAAAAAAAAAAGAAAGCCAAGAGCTTAATATTTTCTTTAGTTCTTTTCATTGAAAAATGTCTAGCATGTTCTTCCACTTTGTTTTTTAACCACAGGCCTTTGCAGATGCCATTGTAACATTTTACTTTGTTATCCGGAAATGCCCCGTGAAATCTTCTGTTCGATGCTCTTATATCATCAGCCTTCCTTTCATTTTAATGTCTCAGTGTGCGGAGTCTCTTCTGACATCCATCGCCGCTGAGAGATGAGCAAATAAAGGCCACCGCCCTAACATGGTGTCATTCATCATTGTAGGTGTGGACATCAAACCCCAAGTAGTCTCAATCCACAGTTCACACTCCCAACGCCAGCCTGTATCCGCCTCCCCAGAACAAACATTCGACACCGCCCCTTGGAGTTTCTTTATCTACATGTGATAATTATAGTGTTTCTTGCATTTCCAACTTGGCATACCACATTAAGATAAGTCCCAGCATTTTCAAAAAAATTTGTCCAAATATAGTCTACATAGAATATATGCAATTGGATTGTTTACAATATAATGAGGGATGGGTTCTTTATAAAAATCGCAACAGTATTATCAAACATCATTCGTTTCTTTCCCCCTCCTCCTTTGGCAAACACTTCTCCACCCTGTCCTCAGTGCGTGAGCTTTCCTTGTTCCCACAATCTTTTCAGAGCGGAATGGCTACATTTTCTGAATCTGTTTCGCTACTTCTTTTTATATGAGTCATAGTTACGATTGTCACTTTCTGTTTCCTTATCCTTATTTGTGTGAGATATTTAAGTTTCAAAGACATTCTAGCTCCTTTCCTTATCTTATACAAAAGCAAATACTCATAAAACTTACAAAATTCTATATTTGACCAGTATCGATGGATACTAAGTAATTCCTTTATCTAAGTAGGTTTGATGTAAAACTGAAATACTTTTGGCTGAATATTATGTCCACTACATTTGCTTCGAAAGTTAGGTCTACATTGGATTTCAAATGAGCAAGGATGGATAAAGATAAATATGACTTTGTACTTGTCCTTAAGTAGGTAATGATTTGGCCATAGACTTGTTGATGCATTTAGATAAATAATAGGAAAGAATCCCCATTTAGAGGAGCAAAACACCTGACTTTTAGGAGCGAGATGCTTCAGGTGCAAAACCTGTATCTCCATATACGATGGCTGGCTGCACTTCCAATTTGTAGAAATAATAAGTAACTCTTGATAGATGTTGTTTTGGTGTCTTTACATATAAATTTAAAGCACCACTACAATCAAATGACATATGTTGGGGGGGGGTGCTTCAAAATGTTTGTGGGAAAATGGAATGGAATTAAAAGGTAATTAAATGTTCTATGAGCTTTTAAAAGCAACTTCATATCTTACTACTCCCCTTTCATAATCAGAAATGGAGGGAGGTGGAGTAACTTGTTCAACTAGTTAAAGATGGAGTTTGCAGTGTTGTGGGGGTTTGTAAGCCAGGCTTAGCCTTTACTTCCTTCTTGTACACGGCCCCAAATTCAACCAAAGACACTCGGAAACCCACCCAAGCCTTTTATGGGCCTGTGCATAACTCGGTACCAGGGTGAGAGCATCCCACAAATATTCCAGGGCGTTTAAAATCCGCTCTGTACATCTCATTCCCCCCGGGCCTTACTTTTGAATGTTTGCCAAGGTTCTTGAATGCTCAAAATGGCATTACGTGCTTCAGCAGTTATATCGTTAAACCGTCCCTGCTGATTGATTTTGACAAACCCCCTGAATATGGACCTTTCTGAGGGGGTCAAACAAAAATAATATCTACCCACAAGATTTTTCTGGGAGCAGCCTGACAAATCCAATAATGACAATGATCTGGGGCTGGAACATTTCGAGATGCTCCAAACACAGTCTCCTTCCTCCAGTGACAGCTCTGCTGGTCCAGGGCTAGTATAGGTATGAGGAAGCTGGTCTGCAATACTACGTGATGGGGGGTGAGATGAACCAAAGGGAGTTAAGTCCCCACTAACCACTATATTTTTGTTGAGTTATCTTGGATAAAACTTTAAAGTTGGTATTCAGCCTTTGATTAATTTAGAATTCTTAAAAATTAATTTTTTTGATTTTACTATTTGCTCTGTTTTATAAAATAGAGACTTTATGGAGAGAGAGCGCGATAACAAACCTTCACCATTCCCTAGGCCCTTACTATAGATATGAAATTACTTTCCTTGCTTGAAATTCTTCTGACATAGACACCTTGTGGATTACTTAAATTTATTATAACCAGGACATTTAATGAATTATCACTTTGGACAGAGAAATGTGTTTTAAAACAGCAGAATCAATGCAAATAGGCAGGTGCTAGTACAATTCATTGGTTTAATAAATACTCCATTATCCAGAATGATAGTGGATTGTCCATTGAAAACTCAGTTTCAAAACCAGTTGGGAGAAATCACCTTGTGATTTTTTTTCCTACAGTCTTAAGAAGATGATAGATTGAGTGAATCAGCAATATGTGATTATGTGTTCCCTGAGTCAGAAAATATGAGCCTAGGAATCCAAATTAGAATTGGAAATGGCTTTTGTTTCTACTTCATCCAATATAATTTTTTTTCATTTCCTATTACTACACTCACAAATGCTTTGTTTTCTGATCTGATTGCTTGATTATCCTATGTTCAAGTTCAATTTAAGGATGAAATAGGATCATATGAGAGCTAGATATATTGCTTGACAGCAATACTTTGTGAGTGGTTTGTGTTATGGAAAAAGAATTATGTTGATGTTGGATACTAAGAGAGTGTAAATAGGTGACATTTTTTTTTTTTCGTTTTTGTGGCAACTAAACTTGTTCTGAATGCCTTTTCAAGAGGACCTGGTAGAGGGGGCATAACTGATTAACATTTAGTTTTACTTGGCTCAACAAGAAACTTCCATGGAAATTGCAGTTATGAAAACAAATGGTGTGTTGCACTGGGCAAATCTGCCGCAAAGGATCTCTTGCAGGTATTTATAGAAAAGATGCAATTTGGAAGGCTAAGGGGAGGCATGCTATTTTCACTTATATGACATGCTTGTGAAAGTGAGACAATGTATAAAGAAGACAAAAGAAGAATGGGTGGATGCCTTTTAATTATGGCATGAGCAAAGACCATTGAATTTAATACGAACTGCCAAAAGAATGAACAAATCATTCTTGGAAGATGTATGGCAAATTTGCACCTTAGAAGAGAGGCTGCTGAGACTTCCTCTGGAGGGACCAGACCCGAAGAAGGAAGCGTAGCTTCTGTAGACCTATCGTGTTGCTCTTTCTAGTCCTTCCTTCGGTGGGCGCCTGTCAGTCAATAACAGCACAGCAGAGGCCGCAGGGTTTTCCCGCCCATTGGTGGATTTCTCTGATGAGCAACTCAAAGTTGGGAGAAGTCTTGGGCTTGGTAACTTGGACTTGGTCAATATTTTTTCAGGACCATATAATAATGAGTTGTCATTATTACTCAACTACAGCAGCGCTTCAAGTCTCATGGTTTCATCTGCATGTGCTACAAATAAATACACCGTCGTTTTCATGGCAGCTGGTGTTTTTGTAGTCACTAATTTTATTAGACTATTGTATTTGTATCAATATTATATTTTTGCTACAATATTGTGCTAAATAATATTTATAAACCTATATCAAAAACTTTTTTGAGAATAAAGTAGTAATTAAAGGAAAATAATGAGTAAAATAAAAAGGCTTCGACTCAGTTATTAATAATGTTGTTACTAATAGTGTGATTCAATTTAGAAAAAATTACAAAAAATGTTGTTTTTATATGATTATATGCAATATTTATTAGATTACATGAATACTGACATATAATCCATAGTATTCATTTAATTTAAGAAATATTGTATTTAATTAAATTGTATATTTATCATATAGTAGTCGATAGATAAAATTGATAATACAAAGAACTTCATATGGTCTTGTGTAAAGAATTTATATGGTATGGTACACGCACTGCTGTCATAGTGAGTTACTCATTGGCTGTTAATCAAAAAGTCCATAGTTCTAAACCACTAGCTGCTCTGTGGGAGAAACATGAGGCTTTCTATCTCCACCAAGATTACAAGCTGGGAAATGCACAGGGGCAGGTCTGGTCTATTTACAGGCTTTCTATGAGATGGAAACAACTCCATAGCAGGGTCTGCGTGTTTTTTATTTGGTGCAGGCGGAGGTCCAGGGTTAGGATTGGCACTCTCAGCAAAACTATCTAAAGAAGAGCAGATAATTTAAATACCAGAGAATCCTAAACAATGAATATTGATATATTAGATCTACAAATGTATATACATATGTATGTATATACATTCATATAAAAAGATATATAAATCCCACTGACATCAAGTCCATTCTAATTAATGGCAAACTTACATAAGGTTTCTGAGACCATGAATATTTATTAGAGCAAAACGCCTCATCTTTTTCAATGGAGTAGCAGATGGATTTGAACTACCATTCTTGCATTTAATAACCCATTGCCTAATTCACAGTGCAATGTGACCGAGTGATATATACTTTTTTGCTTGTATATTTGTCTTTTTTTGCATATACCAGTAGCTTAGTTTCACCACTTTCTTCATTGACTATTTCCTTTCCTTTATTTCCATTGTTATCGGATTTTTTATTGCTCACGCATGACTTTGGTACTGTCCGTTTGGGGGTGTGCTTTGCTGCTCTCACTGGTGGCTACAATGAGTTGAGCATACATGAGCGGTCTGGGCCATCCATTGCACCCATCTTCCCTTAGAGGACAGGTGGGGGTGCAAGAGCAGGTCCATCCTCTGACGTGAGATGCCAGGAGTCAGAGGGTCAGCATCCTTCCACAGCTCCCGAGAGATAGTGAACTGTGTTCCTGGGAGCAATTAGGGGGGCTCTGGAGAGAAGGACTGGCTACCTTCATGATCATCTGAAAGGAGCACTACCCAAATGTGAGAGGGGAGCACTTTGCCCAAGCAAAGGCCGATGTTAGAGTGGGTGCAGGCGGAGGACAAGGGTCTCTGCAAGCGCTTAGCACACAGATAGGGCGTGAGGGGAGTATTGCAGCACACGGAAGAGGGCCAGTGAGTCCTGGTTCATCTCAGCCTCTAAGTCATGCCTGGTCTTATTCTTGAGCTCTGTATTTGTGTTAAGAATTCAAGGTCATGGTTTGTGCCTATTCTTATTTCCAAACGACTTAGATGTAGGAGGACACGAATGACAGCGTGTTTGTTTACCTAAGCCACCCTTTTAACCACACTCTCTAATATAATATTTTTTGTGTTGGTGCTGTATCTTCTACTTTGTTCATTATAACTATTAACGTGTAACAAAGTGAATACACACATATCTACAAACTCAGAAAACCTAACTCATCCTCTTTGAGTTGATGGCAACTCATAGCAACCCTATAGGATAGAGTTGGGTTTGAGACAATGGAAATATTTGTGCCAATAGAAAATCTCACCTTTCTATTTCAAGCACACACACTCACACACACACACACGCACACACACAATTCCTCAAATCCTGGGGTCTCTACATCATTTTAACTGTCCTAGTTAGAATTTCCAGTAAAATATTGAATAGCAGTGGTGTAAATGTATATTCTTTGTGTCTTTTCCCCTTTAGTATGATGTTAGCTTTAGATTTTTCTGAAAATGCACCTTAATGTCTAGAGAAATTTGACTTCTATTCTAGGTTGCAATGGATAAAACTTGAGGCTTTCTGCTCCCATAAACAGCCTCAGAAACCCACAGGAGAACTTCTACTCTGTCCTACAAGGTCACTATGGGTTGAAATTGACTTGATGACAGGGAATTAATTTTTGTTATTCCTAGATGAGTATTTTTATCATGAATGATTGTTCAGTTTTGTCAAAGGCCTTTTATATACTAATCAAATGTGTCATGCTTCTGTTTCCTCATTCTGTGCTTTATTATTGTTGAGTTCCTGGGACAAATTCCACATAGTCAAGGTTGCATAAGCCTTTAAGCACATTGCTAGATTTTGTTTCATAACCACTATGGGTCTGAACCGAGTCAATGGCACCTATCAGTATTAAAAGTAAACTTTTTCAAGATATTTGAGTCAGTATTCACAAATGTTACTCTGCAATTTTTCTTTCTTTTGGTGGCTTTGGTGGTTTTATTTCTTTGTCTGGCTTTGGTGTTACAAATTTTGGCCAGATGGAAAAAATTATCAACTTTTCCCCCTATTTATTGAAAAAAGTTTGAAATTAGTGTTTATTTTCTTTAAACACCTAATAGTACTCGCCAATTCAGCCATCTGGACTTGGCCTTTACTTATTTGGAAATTTTTGATAATTAATTCAATCATTACATTTCATTTTAGGTCGATGTAGATTTTCTATTTTTCTCATGCTTTTCTTTTAATATGGATGGTTTCTTTAGCTTGTCTGACTTGCTAATCTATAATTGATTACTGTAGCCCAGTACTATAAACTGCCAGAAGAACAAACAAATCGTCTTGATTGCTTCTTAGAGGAAAGGGTTGGTGAGATTTTTTTTTTAGGTACTTTAGACATGTTGTCAGGAGAGACCAGTCTGGAGAAGGACATCATGCTTGGTAAAGTAGAGGGGCAGCAAAAGATGAAGGCTCTCAATAAGATGGATTGGCACCCTGGCTCTGACAGTGCACTCAAGCTTAGAAACAAGTGTGCAGATGGCACAAGCCTGGGCAGTGTTTCATTCTATTGTGCATAAAGTTGCTACAGGTACGAGCTTCATTGACATCACCTAACAACAACAGCAGCAGAATTGTTTGTAACACCACTTTATAATTCCTTATATTTCTGAAACATTGTAAGTAATGCCCCACTTCTTTGCACATTACAGTTATTTGAGTCTTCACTATTTTTTCTTCATTAATTTAACTAAAAGTTGGTAAATTTTATGATTTGTTTTTCAAATAATTGTATTTCAGTTTCAAGGATGCATTCAATTGCTTGGTTATTCCATTGTGTATATTTGTGCTTTAATCAAAACGAAACTGAATTCCATTGAGGCAATCCCAACTCATGATCATTGTAATAGATTAAATTGTAGCTCCTCCAAATATGTGTCCTCTTGGATGTTTCTAATATTGTGTTGTTGTTCTCTAATTGTGATATAACTATCCTCCCTTTTGTAATGTGTTAAAACGCTAATGTCTCATTTTCCCCCTCTCCCACTCCCCCTCCCTCTTGAAATTATAAATTATTGATGATTTATAAATTATTATTATTTTGCCATGTCTTACACTGTTCCACATCTCCCTTCACTCACTTTTCTCTGTTCCATCCCCCAGGGAGCGGGTTATATGTGGATACTTCTAATTAGTTTCCTCTTTCTACCCCACCTCCCCTCCACCCTCCCGGTATCACCATTCTGACCATGGGTCCTGAAGAGATCATCTGTCCTGGATACACTGTGTTTCCAGTTCCTATCTGTACCAGTGTACATCCTCTTGTCTAGCCAGATTTGTAAGGTAGAAAATGAGGAGCTGATACTAAGGGCTCAAGTAGGAAGCAAATGTTTTGAGAATGATGATGACAACAAATGTACAAATGTGCTTGACACAATGGATGGGTGGATTATGATAAGAGTTGTATGAGTCCCCCAAAAATGATTTTAAAAACATCCTACTGTCTCTCTATATTAGTAAGGCAGGTATAGAGTAGGATATGTTAAGTCACAGTCTTACAGGAGGATTTGACTCAAGTCACACCCTTATGCAAATCATAACCCTGCCTGAGTCACACCTTTTCTCTTGTAAGATAGAAGAGAGACTGCAGCAAGCAGAGGGAGAAAGGACCTCACTACTACCAGGAAAGTAAAGCCGAGGGTGAAGTGGGCCTGTTGTACCCAGGGTCCCTGACCAGAGTAACTCCTAGACCCGTGGGAAGATGGCTGTCAAGCCACTGGAGATCTCCAAGGACCAAACAGAGGCTGAAAGGAGGCAACAATCTTGCCTTTGAGTAGGCACCTTGAATTCAAATTTTAGCCTGCTAAAATGTTAGGAAAGTAAGTTGTCTTTCCCCCAAAGCCATTCACTTCTGGTATTTCTGTTATAACACCACTAGACAATGAATACAATAACACTACATGACAAAGTAGAACTGTCCCATAATATTTCCAATGCTGTAAATCTTTATAGGGCCAAACTGCCACATCTCCCACATATGGAATGCCTGGTGGCATCAAAACAATAAGCCTTTAGTTAGCAATGCAGCTATATTAGTTCATAATATGTTATGAATATTATATATTCCTCTTTGATTCTTTAAGGTTTATGTAATAAAGTCCCTTGCTTTTAATTTGGCCTCGGTTCTGTTCATATGTTATGATGTTGTCATGCATATTTTCATGCATTTGTGTTTCAGAAGGGACAGTGATGATAGACAGGTTCACACTGAGCTTCTGGACTAATAACAGATTATGAGAAAGGAAGAGGCTATCCGGTTATGAGGGATTAGCCACTGAAAACTTTATGCAGAGAAGTGAACCACTGTTAGGTATGATGTTGGCAGGTTGGAAGACATGCGAAGTGCAACTGAAGAGAACTCTCCACAAGGTTGAGTTTACTTTAATGTTATGAATGGATTAAAAATTTTTGACCTTCAGTTGATAATGAGGCATGATTCAAAATGTGGAATTATGGAGTATGGATCTATGGAAAAAATGAATAAAATGATAAATATTTCTATCAAGGGCATTAGTGAGCTGAAATGAACTAGTATTGGCCATTTTGAGTCAGGCAACCACGTGGTTCACCGTGCTAGAATGACAAAACCAAAAGGAATGGCATTGTATTCATCACTCCAATGAACATTTTAAAAATGACTTGAAGTACAATGCTGTCTGTATTAGGATAAGATCTATATGCCTACGTTGAAGACTAGTTAGTACAACTATTATTGAAATCTACAAAACCAACCACTAAATCTAGTAAAGAAAAAAAATGAATAATCCTGTTGACTTATTTATTTTGAAATTAATCCAACATTCAGTAAAGATTCATTGGTAATAATTGACCATTGGAAAGGCTAAATGAGAAACAAAGAGAAAGGAACAGTAATTGCAATATATGGCCTTGAAAATATCCCCTTGGTTATAGAAAAGAAGTTGCTAATCATATGACAGAATTTTGCATGAGCAGTTATTTCTTACTTGCAAATACTTTTTAACAGCATAAATGGTATTTTTACAACAGGATTTCAACAGATGGAAGACAAAGGAATCAAATTGATAAGATCTGTGGGAAAAGATAATGGAGAAGTTTAATCTGATCCCAAACCAGACCAGACGCCTACTGGAGAAGATCCTCAAATGCTTACATGGCCGCTCAATTTAAAGCTGCAGAAAATTAAAAACAAGCATACAAGAGCCAAAGTACAATCTTGGTTATATTTGACCCGGAATTTAGACAACATCTCAAGAATAAATTTGAGCAAGGGTGGGAGTCTGCCGGTCGGGACCTGTTCAGCACACTGACACCTGGTTGCTTGCTGAGTCTGGATCAATCGTCGTTTCAATGGTATTGTCATCAGGGTTCGCTCTTGGGTGGGTTATTGAGCAGCCGCCCAATGTGGAAATCAGAAATGTGCATTCCTTGCTCTTTTTAAATGTTTATCTGTGCAACTCTTTCTGCCACTTGACCTTCCTGATTTCTGGAACTCTGTTCCTGTCCAACCTTGAGACCTATCCGTGCCCTGCCTTGTTCCACTAGCCTGAGATCTGCAGGGCTCCAAGCCCACTCGAGTGTGATCTTCCTGCATGCTGCTTCGTCTTTCTGCATTCCTGACCTGCAGTTCCATGAGTTTTAACAGGACTTAACAACTTAAATGCACTAGCATCTCACCTGTGGACTTAAGCTGGACTGGGATGCTTCCTTGTTATAAGATTTACTTCTTGATATATAGCCCTTTCTTTACATGTGTGACTGGTTTTGTTTTTCTAGACAACTCAGCCTAACACAAATTCTTACAACTGGACCAATAAGCAACAGAGAAAAGATTGAAGTTCTCAAGGATTTCATTTCATCTACAATTCATGTTCCTGAAAAGCAGTAGCTACGAAATCAAAGTAAATCCGCACGCGCTGAAGAGCAAGGATATAACTTTGAGCACTAATGTTCACCTGACCTGTTATAGTAGTCATGTGTATGATTATGGGGCTTATTAAGAAAGCTAACCATTAGGAGATGTTAAGAATACAATTCTTTGTCCACACACCTCTTAACCATGCTGGCAGGCATACCTCCTCTCTGGGATCCTCATCTTCTCAGCCGTGTGGTTCTCTGACCTCTCCTCTGTTTGGGTAGGTTGTTTTGTTTGCTTGTTTCCTTTCAGCTTTTGATTATGATTTGGGTGAAATCTTTTTTTTTTCCAAATAGATCATTTTATTGGGGTTTTTTACAGCTCTTGTAACAATCCATACATCAATTGCATTAAGCACATTTGATCATTTGTTGCCATCATCTTTTTCTTTCTACTTGTGCCCTTGGTATCAGCTTCTCTTTGTTCCCTCCCTTTCTCACCTTCCCTCCCTCCTTACTGCTTGATAAATTATAAATTCTTATTGTTTACATATCTTATATCATCTGCTGTCTCCCTTCAACCATGTTTCTGTTGTCCATCCCCCTGGGCGGGGGTGTTAATATGTCAATCCTTGTGATCAGTTTCCCCTTTTTCTCCCTTCTCCTGTACCTCCTTCCTACCCTCATGTTATCTCTACTCCCACTACTGTTCCTAGGGGGTTTATCCATCCTGGATTCCGTGTGTGAGACCTCTTTTCTGTACCAGTGTACATGTGCTGGTCTAGCCGGGTTTGAAAGGTAGACCTGGAGTCATGATCATAGCAGGGAGACCTAGAAAGGAATTAAAAACCTAGAGGAATGTTGTGTTTTTCATTGGTGTTATACTGCACCCTGGCTAACTCATCTCTTCCTTGTGACCCTTTGGATGTCATGTACTACTGTCTATGGATGGGCTTTGGGTCTCCACTCCAGCCCCCCTCAGTCACATCAATATGATTGTTTGTTTTGAGTCTTCTGATGCCTGATACCTGATGCCATGGACACCTCTTGCTCACAGAGGCTGGTGTGCTTCCTCCATGTGGACCTTGTTGCTTCCCAGTTAAATGACCACTTGTTTAACTTCAAGCTTTTAAGACATTGAAGAGCCACAGAAAGAGTCAATATGCTACTTAGATCATACAGGATATGAGGGAATCAATACAGGAAAAGGATGAAAAAATGGAGAAGATAAAGTTTGCTTACTTAAGGGAAATACAAGGGTTAAGGGAAAATGTGGCAGAAGCAAAGCACACAGTAAAAAAACCTTACCACCAAACTGGAAGAGTTGGAGAATTGTATCAGTGACTTTTAAGATAATCAGATAGAATTCAATAAATGTGAAAGACAATTTAACAAGATAGTCAAAGGAGCTGAAGAAAACTTGAAAACAATGAGCCATGGGATGAAGAGAGACAATATTAGAGTAATTGGGTTATCAGAGCAAGACACAATGAAAAAATCAACAGCCAAGATAGCGAGGGAATTACTGGAAGAAAACTCCCCCAATTTAATGAAAGAGAATCAGACAATCATCCAGGAAGCAGAGAAGACACCAATTAGACTGAACCCCAAGAAGAACACACCAAGGCATACAGTAGTCAAATTATCAAACTTTGAGGAAAAGGAGAAAATCATAAGAGCATCTACAGGAAAGAGTACAGTCACTTATAAAGGTAATCAGATAAGAATATGCTCAGACTTATCAGCAGAAGCCATGAAGAAAAAAAATGGCTTAGCATCTTCCAAAAATTGAAGGACAATAACAGTAAGTCAAAAAGTATCCATTCTGCCAAACACACCATCAAAATAGATGAAGAGGCAAGAAACACATCTTAAGCTCACAGACAACAACAGGCTGAATATCAAAGGACGGTGAAAGGTAGATCAATCTAATGGGGATCTAAAAAAAGTTCTCGCAATCCTGATCTCAGCCAAAATCAATTTCAAGGGGCAAGGCATATCAAGAGGTAAGTACGGGCAGTATATAATGCTTAAGGGATCAGTAGACCAAGAGCCAATGAGCATAATAAACATGCATGCACCCAACAAGAGACCTACGAAATTGTCAATCAAATCCTTCAAAAGATGAAAAAAAATTACTAAATTGACAATCATAGTAGGAGACTTTGATACACTACTCTTGGAGGTTAGATCAGTAGGAAGAAAGCTCAATAAAGGGGCTACAGAACTAAACTTTAGAATAAGACTACACAACCTGATAGACCTATTCAGATGTCTCCATCCTTTGCACACACAAAAAATTACATTCTTTTCAAGTTCACATGGTATGTGTTAAAAAAATAGACTACATGCTGGGACACAAGTCAAGTTTGAGCAAATTCAAACATAAAGAGGTGACTCAGAATTACTTCTCTGACTACAATGCCATAAAGCTGGAAATCAACAAAAGAATAAAAATATTTTTTAAAAGGAAAGTACATGGAGGATAAATAACATGTTTTTTCAAGAGAAGTGGGTATTAGCCAAAATTAGAGATGAAATTAGGAAGTAGCAGAAACCAATGAGAATGAGAATACAACATACCAAAGTCTGTGGGATACAGAAAAGGCAGTAAACAGAGGATGCCTGATAGTGATAAATATGTATATTAAGAAGGAAAAAGGACTTATAGTGGATACAATCACACAAAACCTTCAGCATTAGGAACAGAGTCAACAGAATAATCCTTCTAATAGCAAACCTAAATAAATAATAAAAATAAGGGTGGAGATAAATGAGTGGGAAAACAACATAACGTGGAGAAAACTAGTAAAAAGTTGGTTCATCAAAAGAATGAACAGAATTGACAAACGGTAGGCAAGCCCCACAAAAGACAGGAATGAGCAGATATCAATATTGAGATTGAGGGGTAAAACAGAGGAAATTACAATGGACTCCAATGAAATTAAAATACTAATCACACAGTACTATGAAGGACTATACTCCAAGGAATACAACAACATGGAAGACATGGACAAACACATGGAAAAACAAACCCTCCCAAGATGATCTCATGTAGACTTTGAGCAATTGAACAGATCTACAGCAAAAGAAGAAATAGATAAGGTTATCAAGGAACCACCAACTAAAAACAGCCCTGACCCAGATGGCTTCACAGGAGAATTCTACCAAACATCCAGGGAAGAGGTGATACCAACAATCCAGCAAGAATAAAGAACTTCAAGCCAATATCTCTAATGAACATAGATGCAAAAATCCTTAACAAATCTTGGCCACTAGAATACAAAAATATATACAAAGGAATAATTCATCATGACCAAGTGGGATTCATACCAGGGATGCAGGTTAGGTTCAACATTAGAAAAGCCATCAATATTATCCACCACATTGAGATGAAAAAGGACAAGAATGACAAGATAATATCCATAGATTCTGAAAAAGCATTAATTAACATTCAGCACCCATTCCTAATTAAGACACTCAGGAAGATAGGACTGGAAGTAAATTACCTCAATATAATGCAATCTATATATGAAAACGCAAGACAGTGACACATTCAATGGAGAAAAGTAAAAAAAAAAATCCATTGAAAAAGGAAACCAAATAAGCATGATCTTTGTGCCTACTTTTATTCAACATCACCCTGGAAGTCTATCAAAGGTATATATCTGGGGAAAGAAGTAGTGAAATTATTGTTGTTTTCAGATGACTGGATTTTATTTATTGAGAACCCAAAGGCTCCATGATAGGAGTGCAGGAAATGATGGAGGAATATGGTAGAGTGACCGGATACAAGATCAACAAGCAGAAGTCAATTGGATTACTATATACAGCTTATGGGATAACAAAAACAAAACAAAACATCAAGAAGGTAGTACCCTTCACAATAGCCAAGCAAAAGTTGAAACATCTAGGGATAGACCTAACCAACAAAATAAAGGATCTGTTCGAGGAAAACTGTGTGACATTACAAGAAACCAAAAGGGATATTCACAAATGAAAAAAATACCCATGCTCATGAATTGGTAGACTCAATATTGTAAAAATGTCAATCCTGCCCAATGTACTATATAGATTCAATGCAAACCTGATCCAATACCAGCATCACTTTCCAAAGAAATGGAAGAACTTATTACCAACTTCATAAGGAATGGTAAAAAACCTAGAATTGGCAAAGAACTCCTCAAGAAGAAGAATAGTGTGTGGGCTTGCATTGCCTGACTTTGAACTGTATTATGCAGCACTGTTGTGAAAACAGCATATTACTGGTAGAATGATAAATACTTGGACCCATGGCTAAGAACAGAACATCCAGAAATAAAAACAGCAGAATACAGAAAACTGATCTTTGATAAGCCCCCCCCCCAAAAAAAATCAAATAGGAAGAAGATGCCTTTCACCCCTTACCATAGGATTCTGTGATCTTTACTTATTAATTTTTTTCTTTTTAAAATCATTTTTGTGGGCTCGTACAACTCTTACCACTATCCATAGATACAACCATTGTTTCAAGCACATTTGTACATTTGTTGCCATCATTATTCTCAAAACATTTGCTTTCTACTTGAGCACTTCATATCAGCACCTCATTTTTCCCCTCCCTCCCTGTCCCACCTCCCTCATGATTGCTTGACCACTCATAGATTATTATTATTTTGTCATGTCTTACACTATTCGATGTCTCCCTTCACCCATTTTTCTGTTGTCCATCCCTCAGGAAGGGGTTATGTATAGATCCTTGTGAAAATTTCCCCCTTTCTACCCCCACTTTCCCCCCACCCTCCTGGTATTGCCACTCTCATTATTGGTTCTGAGGGGTTCATCTGTCCTGGATACCCTGTGTTTCCCGTTCTTATCTGTACCAGTGTACATCCTCTGGTCTAGCCTGATTTGTAAGGTAGAATAGGGATCATGATGATGGTGGGGAGGAAGCATTAAAGAACTAGAGGAAAGGTCTGCATTTCATTGCTGTTATACTGCACCCTGACTGGCCCATCTCCTCCTGCAACCCTTCTGCAAAGGAATGTCCAGCTGCCCACAGATGAGCTTTAGGTCTCCACTTCACACTCCCCTCCATTCACAATGATATGATTTGCTGTTCTTTAATGCTTGATACCCGAAAGCAGATGCCTTTTTTAAACAACTGGTACCGCGAAAACTGAGCAGAGGACGTGTCTCTCACCTCTAAGGAGGAAATACAGGAGTTTCCAGAATCCTCAGGAGAAGGCTGTACCCACACAGAGGCCTCATTGTCTGTGACCAAGTTGACAGAGTAGACTCTACCCCTTCACTCTTAATCCTCTCAAGTCCCAAATTGACACCAGATTATGTAACTACTACAACTCCCAACCTATCAGAATCACTCAAGAAAAAATTAGGACAAAGTTAAGAACCTTAGCACAAGGAATACATTGGATATCAAAACATGATGTCCCCTGATGAGACAGCAGTGTTACAGAGGACAGAACTGAAGATATAGTTCTGGGAGTGAGGCCAGTCTGACCCACCCACATGGGGGCAAACCAGGAGGGGGGCAATGGGAGCAAAGACACAAAGTCCCTGAAGGATCTCAATTGTAGACTTCTGACTCAGGGACAGTGCTTGGCACCTCACCTGAACTGGTTGGGGGACATTCACAAGGGGCCCCACAAAAAGGTTCATTAGATGACTCCATCCTTGACTGTAGGGAGAGCAGTAGGATCTTTAGAGGGCACACCCCTCAGACTTGAATGCTGAGGTCTAAAAGGGTATAAGTGCTGTTAGGCAAGTGGGCCCTGGGTTATAGAACCCGGAAAGCTAGGGGATTGGACCAATGGATGACAGCAGTGTCTGTGTCAGGGATACTCATCTACTCTGGGTCTGGACAACAGTTAGACTCATGTTCCCAGTCTCCCCCCATGCCCCCTCCACCCCCCCCCCAACCACCACCTGGTTGTCTATATATATAAAATAGTCAGGATAAGCAATCTCAAGGAGACACCAACAAGGCTGACAGTTCCTGGGGGCATGGGAGAGAAGGAGGTGGAGCAGGGAGGGAAACAATGAACAAATAAGGACAGGGACAGACATATAGCAAGGTATCTAAAATTGATGATAAGGAGGGCATGGTGTTCTTGGTCGTGTTTGATCAATTAAAATATATCCAAGAGGAATTACTGAGAGATGAAGGATTGGTATACATGAGGTAGTTTATTGTGGTACACATTGACAGTTTATTGTGCCAACCTGGCTGATAAACAAATGTGGGGTTAATTGAAGGGTGGAGGGATAAATGGCTCCGTGAACCTCGCTTTCTTAGTTCTCGGGTCTCTTGCTTTCTGATGGTTGTAATAGGGTGCAGCTGCCTATGCGAGTTCCCTGCTTCAGCTGGCAAAGCTTACTTCCTGTGAGATATCCATGAGGAGAAATCACATGGACCTACCCCGATGCAAACTTGGGTGCTGGAGAACCCGTGTGGAGATCCCTGCCAGTGCTGAGATGCTTACACACTCACTACCTCGTCTTTCCTCCTGCAGTCGGCATCTTTACATCTGTTTTGTGAGATGGAGGAGGACTTTGTGGGTTGGTGTTGGATCTATGGGTTAATGTTGGAATTGTGGGCTTGGTCAGCACTGGGTTGGGGTGTTTTCTTGATGCACAATTAACTTTTATATAAAACTCTTGATTATACATGAGTTTGTGTGAATTTGTTTCCCTAAAGTACCTAGACTAACACATTATGGTACCTTGGGAGTGGGGTACTGGAGAAACAAATCATAAGATGGAGACTAGATGTTTATTGACCTCTCCCTCATGGAAGTTTTTTTTTTTTTTGTCTAACCAGAAGTCATATAAAGCCACACTTTGCTCAGTTGTTTTCTGGAGAAAATATGGGAAGTAGAAAAACAGAAAGTTTCTAAGCCCACTTGCTTTCATCCATTAATATTTCATCTTTAGATGTGTTTAGGCCATTCCAGCAAAGAAAGCTTTGAAAATATATGCCCTATCCCATGCTTTGGAGTACTTAGGAACTAGTAGCCTTTGTCAGAAGCTGGAAAAAATCTGGAATCATGAAGAAAACTCCTCTCTGGGACTGAATGTTAAAGGGAGCCTGAGAGCAGGCTGACATGCTTGCTAGGTGACCACCTGGATCTACTTGTTGAGTGGAAGTGGGAGAAATACAGCAATAAAGAGACGGGTTGAGTTTGGCCACTGACACCTGTGGACTTGATTTACAGGAAAAACGATGAGACCAGTTGACTGGTCTAAAGTTCATGACCTAGCATGAGAGGGCTAGGCTTGTTGAGTATTGGTGAGAGTCCATGGTCTAAAGGCAAGGCGACCAATGGGCACCCAATGGGCACCCAGTGGGGCCACCTGTCTTCAGCAGAGGAGCAGTACTACAGAGAAGAGTGGTCACATTGAGTTGACCAGAACCCGATCAGATAAAGATTCTTGAGCCTGTGAACTGGTGCATATTGTTGCTGACTTTATGGATGGCCTGTCTGGGTTTGACTTTGTTTATGGATGCAGACGTCACAAGATTCCAACTGGAATGAAGACTCTTAATGTCAAAAACTATGATTGTCTTCTCAGAGAACTGGGTTGATGTAAGTGTGAAGTATATACATTGTATACTCAAAATTGGGGGGGAAAGGCATGAAGTGGTTGGCTTGCAAACTTTCATAAGTAGGAGAACATATTCACAGGATTGTAGGGTGAAGGTGTAGGTGTTACTTAATTGCAATTGTGAAGCTAAAGAATTATGTACAGGTGCCAGTTTGGCAAGGGGTGGATTGAGGTAGTTAGTTTATAGTGGCTACCTGGCCGATAAACACATTTGGGGTTAATTGAAGTGTGGAGGGTTAAATCTCTCAGTGAGCCTCGCCTTTTTAGTTATCACGTCTCTTGCTTTCTGATGGTTGGACCAGGGTGCAGCTGCCTTAGTTAGTTCCCTGCTTTAGCTGGCAAGGCTTATTTCCTCTGAAACATACTGATGAGAAGCCCCATGGACCTAGGCAATGCAACCCTGGGTGCTGGAGCACCCATGTGGAAACCCCTTTCAACACTGTGATGATTACACATTCACTGACTCGGCTTTCCTCCTGCAGTCAGCATCATTGCATTTGTGAGATGGAGGAGGACTTGGTGGATTGGAGTTGGACATATGGGTTAATCGGTTATTGTTGTACTTGTGGGCTTGGGCAGCACTGGGTCAGGGTGTTTTCTTGATACACACTTAATCTTGATATAAAACTCTCTCTTATACACGAGTTTCTGTGGATTTGTTTCTCTAAAATACCCAGACTAACACAATACATTATGGGCAGAGAGGGGGCAGGAGGAAACAAAGAAGAAAAAGAAGAAAGAATAAGAAAATAAAAAGTATATATATGTTTTGTGGTAATTACATAATCTGTTATCAATTTGAGACTATTAAGAGTGAAGGGGTGGGGCTTACCCTGTCAATCAGGTTGCAGATTGATGATCTCATTTGAAGGAGCTAAGGAGATAAATAGCTTGCTGGAGGGGAGACACATACTCACTGTGAAGCATTCCTGCTGACAAGATACATGGAGCTACACTAAAGCCCTGGACCTGGAAGACACACACGGAGACCCCTGGCAGTGTTGAGATGTTTCCAAAAGACTTTCCACCCACTGGCCTCTGATCTTCCTACATCAGGGTCATTGCATGTGTTGTGTGTGTCTGAAGAGGACTATAGAGATTGGTATTGGGCATATGGGCTAACATAGGATGTATGCACTTGATCTGGGTTGGGATGTTTTCTCAAATACAAATGCTCTGTTATATAAAACTCTTTCTTGTACACATATGAGTGTCTCTGAATTTGTTTCTCTAGTCAACTCAGACTAACACGGGTATACATATAGAAATGTATATATGTAAATATATAAAGATAGGTATGTGTGTGTATCGAATATATATATCCATCTGCTTTCTTGTTTTATATATATATAAAACAAGGAAGCAGATGGACTTTGGGCCTCTACTTAAAGCTTACCTCTGTACAAGAATGGTTTGTTTGAATAATATGGCATTATATGATATTCACTTTCCTAGCATCATTGCTGAAGACAAAATGGGTACATGAGCAAGCTGATGGTGCTAAGCTATTAAAAGATATAGCATCTGGGGTCTTAAAGGATTGGCATTAAACAAGTAGCCATCTAACTGAGAAGCAACAAAGCCCATGGAAGAAGCACATCAGCCTGTGTGATCATGAGGTGTTGACGGGAATCAGTGTTAGATATTCAAAATCAAGCAATCAGATTGACATGAAGGAGTGTGGACAAAGTGGAGACCCAAAATACGCCTGTAAGATAACTGGATAGTCCCTCACAGAAGGGCCACATGGAAGGGGTGATAAATCCAGGGTTTAGTATAGCACTGATGAAACATAAATATCCTCTTTGTTCTTTAATATTTCCTCTTAATTTCTCCTCATTAATCTTGTGATGTTCACTTGTATAATTAACATCATCCGATGCATGATATCCAAGATAGATAAACCCTTCATCCGATACATGAATCCAAGATGCATAAACCCTTCAAAAATAGTAATGAAAGCAATGAGTTCCTGGGAGTTCAGGAAGGAAGGGGGGAAATCAACAGCAATGATGCCCTACTCCAGGGGAACAGATAACAGGATTGTAGGTGAAAGGATACACTGGATTGTGTAAGATTTGTCAAAATATATATATATTATATATATATATTTGTCAAAATATATATATTTGTATATATATATAATAAGGGTTCCTGGGGGGAGAGTGAGGGAGGGAGGGAGCGGATAAAGGGGAGATGATATCAAAGAGCTCAAGAAAAAAGAAAATATTTTAAAACTGATGGTGGCATCAACTGTACAATAATGCTTGATCTAATTGAATTATGGATTATTATAATACCTCTAAGATTCACTTTCCCCATGTCTGCTTCTCACACTTATTAATTTCTTGTATATCTCAAAGGAGATGTTTTAAGATATACCCTCCATCTAATCCTGTCTCATTAATATAGAAAAGACAACCCATTCCCAAATGACATTATATCTGCAAGCACAGAAATTGGGATTTACAACACATATTTGGGGAGAAACAATTCAATCCATAGCACATTACTTGAATTACTGGGGGAAACGTCTATTCTGGACATGCTTTCTCAGTTTTGTTTATCAAGAAATGCCTTAATTGACCTTCCACTTTGCAGGATAGTTTTCCCAGGTATAGAATTCTCCTTTTTTTTTTTTTTAATTTTCAACAAAGTAATTTATTTTTTCTCTGACAGATTAAATTCAGTACAATATTTGTTTTCATAACATCCAACATGTCTTATGTCAAACTTAACTACTTTCTATGCAGTGACTGGTGGGATGATCTATTTTATTCATTAGGGTAGCTCTAAGGCATATCAGTGATCAAATGCTTTCCCTACAGTTACTCCTGCAGTCGCAATCAGTTTCTTCCACACATCATCTAAAGAAAATTTATGTGGTGTGATTACACTCTTTTAATATTAGGATTTCTAACACTAGGAAAAACACCATTTAAAACATCAGTGTTTCCTTCCAGTCAAGGATCGTTCAATTAAATTTCATCAGTACATTATAGTTCAACTCATGCTAGACTTGTTAAAACCCAAGATCTTCCGAGTCACATAATATCAACATTTCATATTAATGAATAAATTATTCAGGTTCCATACAAAGATAGTAAGTGATGAGAAACAGAAAAAGCCAAGCTTTCAAGAGCTCTGCTCCCCCCAAATTAAAAAATACAGAAGCTAACCAGTGAACACAACTACACAAAATATTCATTAACTAATTGTAAACTAAACTAGTTAAAAGGTTAACCTTAAAAAATATATTTGAGAACTTCCTGATACCCTCATAAAAGGCAGCAAACTAAGGGTATTAAAACAATAGTCATTATTTTATATACTGTGCATCAAGTCTAAAAGATCCAGATAAAGGAGAATTTTGTTTTGATTAAATTTAAATATCTTAAAATTGGGAATATTTAATGATTGATAGATCATTAAATTTTAAAGAATATACACAAATGATTTGAACAGGTTTTATATTCAGTAAAACTTGCATGGTTTTTATCCTGGCACTTTTATCACTAATTTAGGAGAATCGGATGCATTTCCCTCCATATATGTAGGCACTAAGATTTCAAATTTATAAATATGGTATTTTAAATATTCTTACATGAATATTGGGTTTGTCCTTTATATCTTAGGTATTATCCAGTTTCATATGGAAAACACTTATTTATCACAATCAAAACTTGGTTACTAGACTGTAGCCATAATTGGGTTACAGTCTCTTAGATTCATTATTTGGAATTATACTTACTAAGGCAGACCTAAATGAAACTTATCTTCTAGAAGAATTTCACATAAGCATTTACCTGCACTGCAGAGTGAGTTTAAGCAATATATCAGTTGTTAGGAAATATTTAATTTACTTAAACTTGTTATCCTTGACTTACTCAGAATTTCTACAGTAGTCAATTTAACCTTTGAGTTCACTTGAAACTATCTGATTCATTCCAAATAGAAGATTTTTAAATAGAAGCTAGACTTCATTAAGGTATTAGCTTTAAATCTGAAAGAAAATTACTGTACTGAAAATTTCAAGTTTGACAAGTTCATTAAAATTAGCATGTCTTGATACATTTTCTTATCAGCTTTTACTCGTCTTTCTGTTGGCATTTCCTTAATGCTTGTTTCCTTCACTTCTCTGGTTCGTTGAATTGCTACTATTCATGCTTTCATGGGCTTTATCAGAATTCTCCTTTTTTTGTTTGTTTGTTTGATAGTCTCCCTTTTTTGTTTCAGTATTTTATGGCACTCTGCTGTCTTTGACTTCCATGGCCTCCAATGAGAAACCACTCATTCTCACATTAATCTAATTGAGTTTTCATTTCATGTGATGAATTGTTTCTCTTTTGCTGCTTTTAAGATTCTGTGTCCTTGACATTCAACAGTTTGGTTGCAATGTGTCTCTGTGTGCATTTTTCACAGCTTATTTTACTTGGTATATGTTGGTATTCTTACATGTGCAATTAATGTCTTTTATCTCATTGCAAAAGTTTTGGGCTATAAATTATTCAAAAATTATTTTCACCCTCTCCTTTACATTTTTTGGAACCCCCCAAATGCACATATTAGCATAACTTTTTTGACTCACAGGTTTTCTACCTAGATCCCCAGAATGAGTAATCTCAAGTGATCTATATCCAAATTTGTGGATTCTTTACTTTTCCTGTCCAATGTGCTGGTGAACTCCTTCAGTGAATTTTTTACTCCATTTATTGGACTCTTTACTTCAGCTTTTTGTTTTGGGATCCTTTTCATAACTTATATTGTTCTCATTTTACAAATCAAGAAAGATAGTTCAAAGAGTTAAGGTAACTTGTGTGAGGTTGTATAGATTGATATTGCATAACTGCAATTTGATTCCATATGTTGAGATTCACTGTCTGTATTAAAGAAAAGAACATGATGCTAATTCATAGAGAAAAGAAAGATTTCAAACAGAGAAGCAACAGAAATTATACCCTATGGTATCTGTTAGTAAAACGCATTATAACAAAGTGAGGACCACTGGTAGTGTGGGGCACCTGCAGCAGTACGCCAGGTGGATTCTGAAGGCATCAAATTGATGGGAAGCACACGACAAAGATTTGTGAGATTTGAATGACTCGAGCATGAACAGCAGACAATAAATTGAATGAGTCTTGTGTTTTTGCCAGAGAAAAGTAAACGATCTGATGTGATGGCACTCCTTACTAGATTTGACCAAAGGTGAATTTAAATTCACAGTCCCAGGGTGAAAACCATCAGACTTTTAAAAATTTTATAGATTAAATTGAATCTTCTACAAGCAGCGTTATTTTAGGCTAACTCTTGGAAGTCCTACTCTGCAGTTCCCAGCATTTCTCAGAAATCCTGCATGCCACTGATATCCTCTCTTCAGAACTACGGGAAGGCAAAGTCAACCACATTTGCCTCCTCCCTCTCATGCCTCTCCAGAGCCCCATAGAACCACCCGTATTTTCCTCTCATAGTTTCCTCTGAAACTAAATGGTTGAACCTCCCTGGGAATCAATTAAGGCTAGTCTGCCATCCCATTCAGTTGGCACTGAGGACTACTGACCAAGGCTGTCGTGTGTTAGGAAGCAGGAGTCTCATGTGAAGATTGCTCTCGGTCAATAATCTACCAGGGTGGTGTGATCGCAACAAGGGCAAAGCACCGTGAGGACTGACCAGAGTGTGATACCTTCTCTCCTATCTGGCAGTTGCTGGTCACCAGGCTGTTTGCAGCTGATACATCAGGAGCTGGAGGTAGAGCCTCTTCCTATGGAGCCCAGGCTTCTGAAACCAAGAAGATAAATATCCCTGGGGATCAGTTTGGATTTACCTCTGCCCCACTCTATCAGCACTGAAAACTTTCCTGAAGCTGCTGTCTGCTAGGAAGCAGACATCTTTAGCGGAGGTAACACCCACCAGCAGCACACTGGTCCATTTGAAGTTCCACACTCCATTCCTCAGTGGTCGGTCTTACACACACTTCTCCATAGCATTCCTGCAGCCAGGAGGTGAGGCACCTGGTTTCTCCAGTCACCAGAGCTATTTGGGCCCTGAGAGCCCACAGACCAACAACACAGATCTCTGGGAAGCCCTTCTGGGGAGGTCTAGCCCCTTCTCCTGAACGCCAACTCAAACATCAGCAGCTTTCCTTTCACAGAGCAGGCAAGGAAGGGTTGGGAAAATCTGGAGGACATCATCTCTATAGAGGGCTTGATGGGGGTGGGTTTTCTAAATAAATTCTTGCAGAAACAAACAAATTAACCAGTGAAAGGGGATCCCGCCCCCTGCTGGAGATATTTATAAGCACAGACTATCTTGCTTAGAGCAGATGCCACACTGACCATGCAGTGTCTTTTCTAGTGTGGTTGGGAGACATTGAAAGTTAAAAATAAAGATGCTGAACTTCCAAATCCTAATTACAGCAGCGATGGAGAGGAAGCTATGTGTTAGGTGAGGTTCTCTAGAGGAATAACATCAGTGATTGATATATTTGTGTGTGTGTGTGTCTATATGGCTCTCACAGTTGTAGAAGTAGGTAAGGACAGATGTTAGGCTGGAGGCTTCTCCTGACTCACAAAACAGCAGGGGCTGATAAGCCCAAAATCAGGAAGATGAATCAGGAAGCAGTTCTTGGCTCAAGTTAAAAGAACTCAAGGTTGATGAGTCAGATGCACGGTCCAGACAAAGCAAGAAACAAGCAAGCTCTTCACAGAATCAACTTATGTAGAAATCAGGCTACACTCCTAGGAAATTTATTTTCCGTTCCATCGGGTCTGTTGTACTTTCAGTAAATGGATTGCAATCTGCTCTAATTTTCTTACAATGGATTGACTGCTCACACCAGATCCCATTAGGCAGTTGATTGCATTGTTATGTAGCTTAATAGGAGATTGCTTTGCCCAACTGCCAAACCACTGACAATCCTGGCCTATCCAACTTAGCTATCAGAGTTGGCCAGTTGTCAACTTGGTACCTGTACACATCTCCAAACCAACATAATCTCCAACCATAGACAAAAGTAAAGTAATATTTGCACATAAAATATACAACTGACTAACATATATACAACGAACATATATACTAACATATATATAACCAAAATGCACAACCCAGTTTACATCTTATAATTTAGAAATGAACAAAACTATGTAATGCTTACATTCAAGAAGGAAATACTCCTAACAACTACAGTCTTCATTTTTTACAACTAATCACACAGTCATAGCTGGTATTTACAAGCTTTTTCTCTTCTCTGGTCCATGTGCCCTTTGTCTCAGTATCTCAGCTGGTCGTGGTTCTTTGTCTGATGGGGTCACCCAACACTTCATTCCTTAAATATAAAAGTCATTAATAATCATATAAGAATTGAGTTTCCTTATAGGATCAGTAACTTTAATCACAAGGCATGGTAAGAGACAGCTTAAGGAAAATATCTGTTGGATTCTCTATATTCTTCTTCATCTCTGTTATATAATACAATCTACATTTTCCTTGGTAATCTTGATCAATTACACCACTCAGTGCTTAAGTGCTTTTTGGCCTGTTGATCCACATGCACAAGCGGCCCAAAGTGGCCAAGATGTAGTCTTAAATTTGAGTTCAATGGAATCCTGCCTGTTTCTCACTTTGGCATTGAAACATTCACAACCAAAAAGCATACCATTATCGCGTCAGGAAGCACACATGTTGTGAGTAGGTCACTGGAATTCATATCAATCAGTGTCACTCCAAGTCCATTTTCTGGACTTGAGAGTTCTGGCTATTGGAGACACAGCACCATGTATCGGAAACTGCCTTGGAGCATATGCAGCCTCCTGGAGAACAATGTCCCAACCTTGTGAGATGTTGCCACCTAGCTGGTGCCATACTTGTGTCTTTAGAGGACCATTTCATCGTCTCAACAAGCGAGCTGCTTCCAGATTATGGGAAACGTGGTAAGGCCGGTAGATCCCATGAACATGAGCCCACAGTCACACATCATGCTCTGTGAAACGAGTAGCTGGTTCAGAGGCGGTGCTAGGCAGGATGCTATGGCAGTGATTAAGATACCCTGTAAGTCTCAGAATAGTAGTTTTGGCAGAAGTGCTCATGCAGAGAAGGCAAATTTGTAACCAGGGTGTCTGTTCCAGGTAGAGCAAAAGGTCCATGACATGAGTGGTCCTCTGTAATCAACCTGCCATGAGGCTGCAGGTTAAACTTCCTCTGCTGCAGGAAGACTGGGCACTCAGCAATGGCAGGAGCCATTTTGGCCTTGGTGAGTGGAATCCATGTTACCGAGTCCATGCATCACCTCTGTCCCTGCCACCGACGTACTTTGATCAAGAGCCCATTGGTCAACGGCAAGAGTGGCTGGAGAAAGAGAATGCCTGGTTTCCACAGAGGGTGTCATCCTATCCACTTTATTGTTAAAATCCTTCTCTGTAGAGGTAATCCTTGGGTGAGCATTCATAGAAGATACAAATGTTTTGGCCCATTTAGAGAGGTCTATCCACAAACCACTTCTCATATCTCCTTGTCACCAATTGTCCAAGCACAGTCCTTCCAAGTCTTTGACCATCCAGCTAAATTATTGGTCACAGTCAATATACATTCACACAACTGAACATTTCTAGTTCCAGGAAAAATGGACAACCAGGTGTACTGCTGAAAGGCATGCTCGTTGGGAGGTTTCCCTCCACCACTGTTCTTCAGGGAGGTGCCATAAAGGGGCTGCTGCTGTCCACGCCTAAGTGGTGCCTGCATGTCATGCAGAATCATCTGGAAACGAAGCATGTATTTTCTCCTCTGCAGCCAAGTAATCATAATAATCATCCCACGAAGTCATGGGTGCCAACTTAGAGAAGGAGGGTAATGTCACACAATTTGTGATTATAGGCATTTGAACCACTTCTTCATGCAGCTTACTTGTACTTCAAGTTCCTCAAGAGCCCATTCTCATATATGCCACTTTCATTTAATGAAGGAGGATTGCTGAGCACATTAAAATTGATGACACTGTGGGTCAGACAACACCAATCCAGTTCATATAGGCTACTGAAGCCATGTGGTAACTTGGAGGCCCTTGGGGAGGGGTATGGTGTCTACTAAGGTCCAGTGACAAGCCAAAAGTTGTTTCCCCAAAGAGTAGTAGTATCTGCAGAGAATTAAGGGCTTTGCTCCAAAATCCTAAGGGCCTGCACTGTGATTCACCAATATGGGCCTGCCAAAGACTCTAAATTTCATTTCTCTCTGCCCCTGACACTTCAAGAAGCATTGGTTCAGCTGGATCATATGGCTCAAGAGTGGCTTGTAGGAAAATCTGAATCTGTTGTAGAGCTTTCCCTTGCTTGGGGCCCTATTCAAAGCTAGCAACGTTTGGAGTCTCTCAGTTAATAGGCTGGAGTATCATATCCAAATGAAGATTATGTAGCTTCTAAAACTGGAAGAGGTCCAGCAGGCATTGAACCTCCTTTTTAATTGTAGGAGGGGCCAGATGTAATAACATGTACTTCCTTTTGGTAGGAATAGCGACCTGCCCCACACCACTGGAGTCCTAGAAATTCCATTGAGGTGGAAGGCACTTGAACTTGTGTCTGGTTAATTTCCCACCCTCTAGCATGCAGACAATTTACCAGTAAGTCCTGAGTCATTGACACGCCTACCTTACCTGTTCCAATAGGGAAAATGGCATCAGTATAATGGACTGGAGTGACATTTGATGGAAGGGAAAGGTGACCAAAGTGCCAGTAGACTAAATCATGACATAGTGCTAGAGAATTAATATAACTCCAAAGGAGAGTTATGGAAGTGCATTGTTGCCCTTCCTAGCAGAGGGAAAATTGCTTCTGGGGATCCTTTGACTCCAGAACTGAGAAATAGACATTGACTGTATCAATAGTTGCATACCAGATACCAGTAGATATATTAACTTAATATTAAAATAGGTAAAGCACTTGACTAAACATTTCTCCAAAGAGGACATTCAACTAACCAACAAACTCATGAAATGATGCCCAGTGTCATTAATTATCAGAGACAGGAATTAAGACCCTGGTGAGACACCATATCATTTCCACTGGGATGGCTAAAATAAAAAACAACCACAAACAAATCAGGAAAGAACAAATGTTGAGGGGGGTGTGAGGAAATTGGGATACTTACCAATCGCTAATAGAAATCAGACTAGCAAAGCTGTTATGGAAAACAATGTGACAGTGCATAAAAAACAACCACCACAAAACTAAAACTGAATCTACCATTAAACCCCAAACCAATTGTCCCTAAGGCAATTCGCACTGCTACCAACCCTCCAGGACATAGGAGGACTGCCCGGTGGATTTCCAAGACTGGAAATCTTTACAAGAGTAGAAAGTCTTGTCTTTCTCTTACTAAGTCCCTGGGGGTTCTTCACTGCTGCTCTTGCAGTTCCAAGTCCACCTAGAATCCAGCAGTTCCACTCCTAGGTATGTACCTGAAAGTTTTAAACAGAGATACAGAGATATGTATACTAATTAATGTTCACTGCAATACTACTCATGATTGCCAAAAGGTGGAAACAGCCGAAATGCTCATCAACAGCTGAGTGGATAAACAAAATGCAGTAAATGCATACAATGGAATACTCCCCAGTCAGTAGGAGAAATGAAGGCTTGCTATGTGTTACAATGGATGTCATTGGGAGACAGGATGCTTAATGAAACAGGGGATCAGGAAAAGACAAATAAGCCCACCCTCACTTATCAACCAAGTTAGGTTCCAAAGAACAAGTCACTAGGTAAAACTTGGTCTTATATATAAATTGAAGATGACCATATAAAATCATTACATGTCTGTAAAGTGTCATCATTATACGACTATCAAACCTCTGAAAGCCACAGATCACCCAAGTTGACATATAGCCGTAAGCACCATACTCAGTGTTACACTGGCCTCACACCTCAGCAGCATGTGCTATTGTCAGATGCATGTTATTAATGAGTAAAACAGTCAGAGAGTAGATTTTTAAACTGTTGTTGGAGCCATCGGACAGTGAAAGATATGACAAAATAATGATTGATATCATGAGGGACGGGGGAAATGAGGAGCTGATGCCAGGGGTTTTACGTGGAGAGCAAATGTTTTGAGAATGATGATGGTAATGGATGTACAAATGTGCTTTATACAATGGATGTATGTATGGGTTGGGATAAGAGTTGTATGAGCCCCCAATAAATGATTTTTAAAACTCCCAACAAAATGAAAGATTAAAAGAATATATAAAATGTTATATCAGGAGGTAGCCAATAAGTAAGGAGTAGATGTAATTTTTCTTTAATGTAAGATAACCTCACTTTTATAAAAGGGTAAGAAAAGGTAAATATATAGAGAACAAAATTTATTAGTGGTTACCAGGGGTGAGAAAAAAGGCCATGGGAAGTTAACGGTGATGGAAATACTGTGTTGATGATAGGATTACAGAGCAAATATCCTTGCTATCAGTAAATTGATTGCCAAACTGTACAACTGTAGAATACTTTATTTTTAAGATTGACAAGAGTTGTGTGATACTTTAATAACAACCACACAAACAGAGTAACTTCTGAGGCTGATGAAGCGCACGACTGTGGAGTCCATTCCAAGCAGAAGTCCCCACAGGGTTTCTGAGACCACATCTTTATGGAAGCAAATAGTCTCACTCTTCTCTCACAAAGTGGCTGGTGAGCTGACATACCACCCTTTCCGTGAGCAGTCCAAGGCTAGCTCGGCAGCACCGCCACGGTCCCCAGGGATTGGTTGGTGAAGATCACACAATGACTGAATGACCGAGTCGGTAGCCATATCACACCGTCTGATTCAGAATTTGTCTCTGTTGCCTGGTTGAGGAAAGAGGCTTTGGACAGGTAGCTCCTGAGTTGGAGGGTGCCTGCTGCCAGGGGAGCCATGGTGAGTGTAATCCCATGGGAAGTTTAGGACCCTCAAAAATAGACATTGCCTGCTAAACCAACATTTGACTCCCATTCTAAATGATTCGATTTTTAAGATTTATTAGGATGCAACATTCCCTAGTGATTTTCAAGGTTTTTCTTTGTACCCGACCCTCAAAGAGTTGACAATCCAAAAGGGGCCATTGGGAAGTACACCACGTGTCACAGGGAGCTTGTCAAAGGTAGAGGTCTCTTCTATGAGTGAACGTTCCCGGGAAGGGTTTAGTGCTGTGATTTAACCACAGTGAAACCTTTGTTTGCCCTCTCCACGAAGATCTCCCTACTACTTCAAATCCTTATCAAAGCAGTCCTCTTAAGAAGGAACCTCCATATTATCTTGTTTTCTGCTCATTCGGACAAAACATAATCAAGCAAATATGCTAAGGATGCATTTTCCTTTTCCAACTTTTATTTTCAGTCTCAGGATGTTTGTCCAGAAATTCCCATCAGGTGGCTAGCTGCCTGAAACTCCCTGTGGTTGTGGAATGAAACTGCAGCAATTCCAGCACTGACGTAAAGGCAGAACTTGAAATTCAGCTCCAGGGGTGTGTTTGCTGAACCCCAGGCTCTCAGGACTGCTGGTTTGTACTGTTCGGCTTGTATGACTCTCCCGTGGGCGTATTCTTGGGTGAGGACCTGTCTGTGTTTCTTCTCCTTTTAAGAGTATCTCCTTTTTAGGAAGACAGCGCATTTCTCTCGATTTTCCTTTTCATGAGGAGTTGTTTTTTTAACTTGTGGATGAAAAGTTAAAACACTGAAACCCTCCTCCTCACTGCACAAGCCACTCCTTTTAAAGACGGCACAGTTAGATAATGGAGCTGAAGTCTGAACCTGGTCCAGGACCAGCACGGACTCAAAACAACGGCAGCCTTCACAGGTGCAACAGGACACTAGCGAAACCCAGAGGCTGAGTTTCACTTGCTCTGAGTGACCAGAACATTTCTGCAGGGAAACAAAATAAAGAAAACAATGTGGGACCTTCCCCTTCCTTTGAAAATCTCTCTCTCTCTCTCTCTCCACTATTTCCATTAGCTGAAAGCCACACTTCAGCGGACATAAATATGAAACGTTTAAAACAACCACCCAAAGATAACATCTCTTCTTCTTCCACCATGCTTCACGAAGACATAGACGACTGACTCCAGGATTTGGCCATGGCCACTATAATCTGCCATGAAAATGTTCAACCACAGAAAGGTGCTGTGGCAGTGGTGGCAATGGGTGAGGAAACCCTCCATTATACCTGGTTTCATGAAGTGACTTTTTGAATGCCAGGCAATGGAAGGTAACTCGAGTGTCTTTGAAGTAACTCCATATATTCTTTACAATCACTACAAGGATGGCACTCCAGCTTAAAGGAGAGAGCAAGTGATTTGGGACCATTGGCAACGTTGTTTAATAGCATTATGTCTCCTATGTAAACATTCTTATGCTACAATTTTCTCACCTGTACAAAGGGATAATAATCACAGCAGCTATTTCCTAAGATTTTTATGGATATTAAAAAATCTTAAATGTGCTGACAAAGTTCTTAAGAAACTGCCAGATTTTGTTATCAAATGATGTTTCAACCAATGGTATAATTAATGTTTTCAATTAATGGTGCAGTGCTTACCAAAAATAGATTTCTTTTTAAAGATGCCCCTACTGCTTTGATCGACAAAGCCATTCTCCCCTTGCTCTTGTCTTTATTTCGTGACATTGCTGGTCTATGTCTCCATGCAAATAAACAGCACAGAGTAATCCTTCAGATCTGTCTAAAGATGTAGAAGTTGTCTGGTCTGCTTCCTCATTTGAAAATGAAAAACAAAGTTCCCTGGAAACAACACCCAATTTATTTTAAAAGGAAACCCAAGCTAAAGTTATATCTGAATCTTTTTGATCATTTCCTTTTTAGATCATCCATTAAGTGTATAAAAAACTTATTTTCAAAAATCTCATCACCTTCCTCTGTATTTATTTGTCCATTATAAAGAGAAGACTTTATTTTTCAATAATACATCAAGGTCCCAAATATTCACTGCCACTGAGTCCATTCTGACTCATAGGGACCCTATAGGACTGGGTAAAACTGCCCCTGTGGGATCCTGAGGCTGTAACTCTTCATGGGGATAGAGCTTTATCCTTCTTCTCAGAACAGTGGTGACTTCGAACTGTAACCTCCATGTTCGCAGCCCCACGCATAACCCACTGAGCCACCAGGACTCCAAGGGTGGAAGAAACTTCTACATGGCTTCCTAATGAATCTTTTCCAAGTGAGAAAGAAAACTATGTTCAGGGAGGAGACACTTTTAAAGCTTCATTTTTTCTTAGAAAGGCTTAGGTTAGTGGTTTTGAACCACACTGATGTGGTTTTCTCCTCCAGATTGTTCATCCAGCCTATTTTATTTAAACAGACCTACGGAGATAATAACACACACAAAAACAAGGGAGAGAAAAAACAAGCAACAATATACAACAAAACAACAACAACAAACCAATGACAAAAAAAAACACAAGAAAGAAAAGCTAATAGTTAGTTCAAGGATCATTTGTTGGCCTTTAGGAGTGTTTTCCAGTCCAGTCTGTTGGGGCACCATGCCCTGGCCCCAAAGTCCACCTTCAGCATTCCCTGGGGACTTCACCACTTCTAAGGTCTTCCTTAGAAGCATGGATATCTTGGACTTGTTATTTAATTTCTCTAACTCTGTTTTTTCTCATTTAAAATGAGGGTTACTGGCCTTTTGAACATTGCCTTTTATAAAGTAAACACCCAAATAAATGCTAGAAATTGTTATTCTGTTCAAGACTGATTTTCTAGAACACAGAATAAATAACTTTCTTTTTAAAAATGTTTTATAGGACCCCTGGTAGCATAGTGATTATGCATTGGGCTGTGATCTGCATGGTGGGCAGTTTGAACTCACCCAAAGCTCAGCAAGAAACCAACAGGCCTTTCTATGCCTCTGGTTCCAGACTGGAAACCCACAGGAGGGTCACTAAGAGTCGGCCTTGACTCGATGGCAGTGAGTTTGTGAATTTTTGTTTTGTTTTGTTTTATTGTGACTTAGCTAAATGTTTAAGAAACACATCAGTTTTCCACACAGTTCATACACATTTTGTTTCATCTCACAGATTGCAATCCCCATGATGAAGTATGACTTATTTTACTTCCTCCTGTTTTATTTCCATTCGTTGGTTCCTAATCCTTCTGAGCTGTGTCCTTGGGCAAATATGCCCCATTTGATCTCAAGTGGTTGATGATGCTAAAGTGTGCATATCTCAGTGGTGTTTGTGCTTCTTGGCTAGACCCTATATTGTTTAACTGAAAATTGAACCATGGGGATGAGTTCCTTCACAGGCCTCATGGGTGACTAAAGGCTACTTTCTTGGGAGCTTTGCTAATCTCTATCTGACAGCAAACCTAGAAGTTTTATGATTAAAAAATCACTTTCTTGAGGACTTGTACAGCTCTTCAATATCTATATATACATCCGTTGTGTCAAGTATATTTGACCTTTGATTGCCGTCATCATTTTCAAAACATTTTCTTTCTACTTGAGCCCTTGATATTGGCTCCTCAATCTTTTCCCTTCCTCCTGCATGAACCCTTGATAATTGATAAATTATTATTATCATTCATGTCTTACACTGACTGATGTCTCTCTCACCCACTTTTTCTTTTGTCTATCCACCAGGGAGAGGGTTATATGTAGACCATTGTGATCAGTTACCTCTTTCTTCCTCCACCTCCCCCTTACTCTCCTGGTATTGCTACTCTCATTACTGGTCCTGAGGGGTTTATCTATCCTGGATTCCCTGTGTTTCCAGCTCTTATCTGTACATGCTATGGTCTAAGCAGATTTGTAAGGTAGAATTGGGGTCATGATAGTTGGGGGGGGGGCAAGCATTAAAGAACTGGAGGAAAGTTGTGTGTTTCATTGATTTTGCACCCTGACTGGCCTCTCTCCTCCGTGTGACCCTTCTGTAAGGAATGCCCAATTATCTACAGATGGGCTTTGGATCTCAACTCCACTCCTGTACCCCCTCATTAACATTGATATGATTTTTTTTGTTCTAGGTTTTTGATGCCTGATACCTGATTCTGTCAATACCTGATGATCACACAGGCTGGTGTGCTTCTTCCATGTTTCATTCCACATTTTTCTCTCATTCTACAAGTCTTCTAATATGATCTCTGAGGGCCCCTGCTTTAGACTATGAACTGCAAAGTTAGCAGTTTGAAACCACCAACTGCTCTGTGGGAGACAGATGATGCCTTCTTCTCCAATAAAAAGTTACAGTTTCAGAAACCCCTAGGGGCAGTTCTACCTGGTCATGTAGGGTCACTATGCATCAGAATCAACTCAATGGCAGTGAGTTTCTTGTGATCTATGAATAGCTGTTGGAGTGGGTAGCCGGGCACCATCTAGTCCTTTTGATCTCAAGGTCATGGTCACTGACATTTGCAGATCCATTCCTTTCATTTGTTCCATGTCTGGTTTTCATCACTCTTCTCACCTACAGACAGGGGACACCAATAGTTGCACTCAGAGGGTCTCTCACAGCTTTTAAAATTCTAGTCACACAAGACAATCATTTTGATTTTAGAACCGCCTGTTTTGATTTGAGATCTGCAGTAGGATGCCAGAAATTGGCAATAACCATTTTGGTTGAGTCAATAAAATGATTACAGTTGCTGTGTTGAGCTCATCTGAACTTGAAAAAGGCCAAGAAAGGGAAATGTTGGTGTCTGATCTGCCATACTTAAGTTGAACATCCCTGGCTTGGAAGCTTGTTGCTCTCAAAAAGAAAAGTAATTTATTAAATCAATTATTGTACACAGATCAAACAAGACATCATTGCTAATGACAGGATGGACTATCACTGATGCAGGCATCTCTTTTATTCCCCTTGGCTTATGACCCAATTAACAATTAACAGTGACTGATGTCCAAAAAGAAAGGGTCCTCTTTGCACTGCTGGGCTTTCTCAGCAGGAGTTAGAAATTATATATTTGACAGACTTTGGTCAAAGGGAAACAAAGATCACAAGAGGTCTCCTGTTTTAATTGTGTACAAAATATATTATAAAAGCATTATATAAGACCAACATATTCACTGACTTTATTTAGAAAAGAAAGCATCTCACTTTTGCTAATTTTGGAGCATTATGAAACATATTATAAATTATTTTTTCTCCCTTCTTAAAATGCACAAACCTTTATCTCTTTAGCTAATATTTATAATGTCTGAGAATCTTCTTTTGGGGGAGAAGTTTTCTTTTTTGAAACCCAAGTTCCAAGTTGAGGAATTTAATCCCACTGAATTTTTCTGCACCAAGTCTGTTTCCCTCTTCCATAGAGGTACCTACCCATCATGAGGAGAGCCCTCAAGATGCAGCATCCCTAAACGGGAAAAGGCAATGAACTTGAGATCATGACCAAAAAATAAACAAGATGAGATTGTGGTTGATTGAAAGATGTGAATCCATATTCAGAGCCTCTCTACTGTTTTGCTCTTAGAGAGAGACCGGGCAGAGCATGGGTCTAGGTCGAGTTGTGATCCTGGCCAACTTTGTTTCATTGTTCTCTATTCCTTTCCCAGCCCCACCTTGCCCCAACCCCTAATATTCTCTAATCTGACAGCCACATTATTTTTCAAAATAAGTCCCAGGTATCAGTTATGTATATCTCTCGCCATGAATCAATGTTAATCTTCTCTCATTGGTGCATACATTTTCATTCGATTAATACTATAGCTAATAGTTATCAGGCACTTACATAAGACAAAAATAAGTGAGTAATTTTACATCTCTTATTTCATTTTACCCTCACAGTTGTTCTTTGAGGTAGATAACATTATAACTCACTTTTACTAATCAACCAATCACCTCAAGGAAGATAAATAATCTGCTTACAGTCATCAGATGAAACTGGTCTGAGTTCAGAGCCTGGCCTCTAAGTGACAATCTTCATTTTAAATTTAAATGGTCAGAGTGACAGGTTTCAAGACAGAGAAGAAAACACTCGGGGGCCTCCTGTAGGCTGATGTCCTGTGTTCTGTCTTAGACATGAATGAATGGTCACTATTTCTGGATATAGGTAGTAATACCATTCCTACGTTCCGTGACCACTTAGCTTTCTCTACGAATATGACAAGTACAGTATATTGCCAGTGTGGGAAAGAGAGGCCCTAAGGAAGCATAATAAAGTATTCCGAGGCCCGTGCTCCACTCATCCATGACCCTCTGTCTTTTAGCAAACAATTTACTGCTTTCGAGTCGATGCTGACTTGTAGTGGCCCCACAGGACAGGTAGAACTGCCCCTGTCAGTTTCCCAGGCTTTAACGAACTGTTTACGGGAGGAGAAAGTCCCGTCTTTCCCCACCGAGCAGCTGGAGGGTTTGAACGGCTGTGGCCCCGCGGATCACAGCCCCACTTCTAACTACTGCCACTGCGCCACCAGGGCACACACGTGAGAGACACATACACCGATGAGTTTCTGTAGGAGGACAAAGAACACTGACCCCATTGCCAAAGACGAGAGCACACTCAGAAACGCATGAAAGCATACCATCATATAGGATAAGCAAATGCAACTATTATTTTACACAAATTCAGAATTTATTGCATTCAAAACCATCCAAACCTGCAAATAAATGTAGGAATGTTAAGTGAGGAACACAACCACCAGATCAAAACTCATGGAGGAAAATTGGGATTTTGTGGCTTGTGTGTCTGACTTTTTTTTTTTTTTTTGAGGATGAAGGTTTTGAAGGGTACACCCTCTGGTGACACTAGCAGAGAAGGTGAATTCTCCTTGGATATGAGCCAGACCCCCCCCCCAACTTCCCTTATACTGACCCTCACATGATTTCCTCATCTCCCTGAGATGCGATTTTGAACAAAACACGTTTCTCTCTACCTCAAAGAGGAAAGTTCCCCCCCCCCCCCCCGAGCTGCACTGCTTGGTGCCTATCAGAGCAACTCATCATGTGGAACCAATACCCAAGCATCCCTGGGGCCCATGCACAGGAGCGGACTGCTGCTGGACAAGGGCCGTGGAGTAGAGATCAGACCACACTGCACCTTTGCCCGCTCATCTCTGACTCTTGGCGACCCCTTGGGCCACCTGCCGGGTAAAACAATACTTCACAGGGTTTTTGATGGCGGTTTGGGGGGGGGCAGTAGATCACTGGGCCTTTCTGTGTGGGTGTTTTTCAGGTAGCAGTCATTGAGGACATTAGCAGGTTGTCCCAACAGGAGCTGCAGCTTCTTTTTTTAAAAAGTATAATTGAAACAAGTGAGTGTAAGAGAACCATCAGGGTCCCAGGCTACTTCCCAGGTATAGGCAGCCTCGGCCGGTGTCTAGATACACCAATGGCCTAAAGAACAGCCACTTTGTTAGGAGTTCTGCTAACTAAAAGGACAACTTTCAATCCGTGCTCGAAATCCCACCAGTTTTCTCCTAAATGGCATCATCAGGTTAGCAAAAGGCTGAAGAGTACAGCAGGGGTTCTCAACCTTCCTAATGTTGCGACCCTTTAATACAGTGCCTCGTGTTGTGGTGATCCCCAACCATAAAATTATTTTCATTACTTCTTCATAACTCTAGTTTTACTACTGTTATTAATGGGGAGACCCCCGTGAAAGGGGTCGTGACCCACAGGTTGAGAACCACTGAGTTAGATGGGTTCCATTAACCAATGGACAACCTAATAAAAATTCAAGAAAAAAAAGAACAAAAAAACAATCCTCCTAATTAAAAAGAAACATACTGAGAAACAAATGAAATATACAAGAAACAAAGGATTTCCCCTGATCGTCAGACCAGGTGTTAGGTACTGATGAGTCTGTCCAGGAGCTCTGGTGGTGCAGTGGGTTGGGCCTTGAACTTGCAATCCAGTTGCTCTGCAAGAGGAAGATGAGGCTGTTTTCTCCTGTGAAGATTAAAGTTTTGGAACCATCAGTGGCAGATGTATCCTGTCCAGCACAGTCTCTATAATGTGAGAGTTAGAGTTGACTCTGTCAGTGGGATTAGGTCAAGTCAATCTTGACTCATAAGGACTTCCTGTGACAGAGTGGAACTGCTCCATCAAATTTCACATGCTGTCATCTTTACTGGAGCAGATCACCATTCACCCTCCCCCCACCAGCAGATGCACTGGTAGGGTGGGGGGGGGGATTTGAACTACCACCTTTTGGATGAGCAGTTGAGTGATGCTTAAATGTTGCATCACCTGGGTGCCAGTAGACACACGTGCACATTGTAGCCATATATTACCACAAGTGATAGAAAAGTTATATGACATGTCCAAAGAAATACTACCTTGGTCATATTCTGAGGAAAAATCCACTTGTCCTTTAAATTAAGACAAACCAATGGAGCCGGTAGCATTTGATCATGGCCTTTAAAGATGCGCAGAATTAAAGACTCTGGAGAGGATAAGGATGTCAATGCAGCGATCAAAGGGTATTTCAGTTCATTGGTTAGTATAGGTTAGTTATTGGGCACAAAATAGCATTTAATAATATGCATTTATTGACAAGTGACTGACCAGGAGGGAGAGCAGGAAAGGAGGGAGGAAAGATAAGGCCATCTAGGGAAGTTGTCCAGTGGATGTGTGAAGCCCAGGTGAAGTTTGGGGATGAAGAAAATGGAAAATTAGGCTGGAACACAGTTTTAAACCCTAGGGAAAAATATCACACCTCACAAAGCCACACCTAATAAAAACCTGTTTACATCATTGTTATTAGAACCTATTTATTGCTATTTGTTTTCAATGTTTTAAAAATAAATATCCAAATCATAAAATAGACTACAAATTCACTGTTAACAGATGAATCATATCTTCTTCAGTATTAAATCTATCTACGGTTGACACTGAATAAGCATAGAAATGTTATTTGAACCCGCTCCAGACATACAATTATGGCATGTTGAATATCACAATCAAAATTGAACACTTCAATTGGGATAGAGGACAATCCATTTGTGGGGTCACCAACTAACCATGTGACCTCGGGCAAGGTATCCTTTTCTGTAAACACAGGGGTTGGGCCCGGTGACAAATAAAGGCCCTCGTAGATCTAATTTTGTTATGAATTACTGGTAAATCATGCTTGTATCTCCATATACGACGTAGGTCAAGCATTCCTGATATAAAGCTCTAAAGAATTCTTCACGAATGACCCCTGGGATCATAGCGTCCATCAATCGCTGGGAAACCAGCAGCAGACTATGCAGCAGTCTCTAACTTCCCTCCCAGTCTTCAGAGGAATCTCTCTGTCTCTTCACATACAAATGTCTAGTGGCTTGAGGGAGGAAAGCCAGTTAGTCTTACAGAGCTGGGAACCCGCTTCTGACAAATAAAAAGGAGAGAGGCCCTCCTGAAAACTACGGGAACAATTCTGGAGACAACTGAACTACTTTCTTTGGAGTAAAGGACTGTGGGATTTGTGGTGTTCCCTGCCATGTCTGCGCTCGGCTGTCCACCTGGACCCAAATGGTGGCATCTCGTCCTCACTTTCCTCGCCAGATTCACCCTCCTCGCTCACTGCGTGAAAGAGCTGTCTGGGCCTCGAAGCTGCCCTTCGGATGCTGCCGGTGTGCTCTTCTTGGCTTGTATTTCTTGAGTAACCAAAGCTGAACGGCGGCCCTCCTTTGTGTAAGCTCCTCAATGGGACAGTTTCTTGGGGTGGCCGGCTGTCCTGAAATGATCTTGTTGGAGAGTGTGCACTGAAAATGATGGAAGGGGATCCGGAATCACTGCTGTCGTCACCTAGAACAACAAGGCAACAAGATGAGGAGAACAGAAGGAGATAGAGGAGCGTCCAGATTTAATAGACGGCAAGAATTTTAAATGGAACAAAGGGCTTTTGGTTTGATGTTTTTAGGTTCTAGCTCTTAGAGTCAACTTTCTTATCAACATATTTTCCCGTTCCACGATCACTACCCAAAGAGGGTGGGAAACAGAGTCACTATAAGCAATATAATAAGCTTGTAGAAAGACACGGACATCACTGAGCCAGTTTTCCTCAGGTGACATGAGAGTATCAAATCATCAGATCTGTCTGATCTTATAATGCTGGGTGTCGCCCAGGGTAATCAGGGGCACCAAGAGAAACACAGCAAAAATAAAGGGTGCATGGTACTGCTCTGTAAACTTAGTTGGTTTTACGTTGGTTTGTTCTTTAATCAGTGATTGCCTGAAAGCGTTAAGTCTCAGTTTCCTACCTTTCACCGCCGAGGAGGCAATAGTATAGAAGCAGAGACGAGAAGGACCCCAGCAGTGAACTGTGCCGGGCAAAACAAGCGTGACAGAATGCTGTTTGTCAGAAGGAGGTGACTGAACAAACGCACCGTGACTGGCATGCAGTGGAGTGATAGCCAAGATAACCTGATGGCACTCTTACACTAGGTCAGGATTCTCAGTGGTTTAGCAGTTCAAAGGTAATAATCCCCCTTGGTGAGAGCTAACTTTTACTCTCACAAAGAAATCTGCTATTAATTGATTCATCTGCCAGCTATTAAATGAAAGGAAGTTTGTTTGTTTTTTCCTGGGAGGTTGGCTTGGTTTACGATATACATGGATGCTATGGAAAAACTTGCTTGCTTTTTACTGGTTCAGGATCCTACATCTGGCGTGTCATCTGGCCTCAGGTTCTTTAGATTAGTCCGTGGTCAGCTGGACTGCCTGACAACACTGGGAGTCCCAACCTTGGATTCATTGGCCTCTGTAGCCAGAAGCCTGCCATCTGCACCCCCAATGCTGAATTCATCAGTCTCTGTAGCTGCCCCAATCAAGAAAGTGTCCAGCTTGACACCCAGCCTCTGCCTGCCTCTACAACTCCCATGACAGCAGACTCTTTGTATAAGTACATATATCTGCTTTATGTATAGAGAAAGTAGGTTTTTTCTACTCTAGAGAACTGGGCTGAAGACACATGGCAACAATAATGATAACATGTTTTAAAATCACAGCCGTGTCAATTCTGATTCATAGTGACCCTATAGGGTAGACTAGACTTACCCTATAGAAAGGCTAATGCTCCAATCTTTATCGAAGTAGACTGTTTCTTCTTCTTTCTCTCATGGGGTGTCTGGTGGGCTGAATTACCAACTCTTTGCAGCTTAATCATTGTGCCACTAGGACCCCTAATCATAATAACTGCTATTTTTTGAGGGATTGTTATGTTTCTGTCACTGTCTAGATCGTCTTTCATATATGTCCTTTGAGATGAGTCAGACTGTGGTCCTCATTTCCTTGCTAGAGAAGCTGAGGTTTCTCAAGAAGACAAAGTGAAGTCGCTTTTTAATATCATACAGCTTGTCTAGACGGTACTGGAATTAGAGTAGAGCCTTTCTAGTTCACTTTTTTAATCTATGGTCCATGAGGGCAGTAGAGGGTTAGTGGTAGAATGGTTGCCTTGGGCAGAAAACCTGGGCTTGATTCCTAGCCAACACACATCACCACTTTGCTGCCTGTGGAGGACTGTGTGTTGCCGTGATAATGAGAACGTTTCAGTAGAGCTTCCTGATTTGGATGGACTAGGAAAAAAGGCTTGGACGTCTACTTCTGAAATCTAGCCAATGAAAACATAATAGACTATAATAGTCTGTTTAATATACTTATTACTAGGGAGATGATGTAGGACCAAGCATCATTTTATTTGTATATCCATGTTGTTGTCCGAGTTAGAGGTGACTTGAAGATAACCAACATTAATGCGTAGACTTTTTTAAATGAGGGGCATAGAGGAACTCTGATAGTTATATAATGTCTCTCTCCATTTACCTTCCAAATAGCTAATAAGTTATATGACCTTGCCTTTCTGCTATTCAACGTGCACATGTCTTCAGAAGTATATAATATATTCCACACATTTCATCTATTCATATTCCCTTGAATTTCAATATGATAGCTTTATTTCCCCTTCAAATATTACATAGCACATGGCTCTCAAGTCAGTTCCAACTCATAGTCCATAGCCAGCCAACCTGTAGGATTGAGCAAAACTTTCCCTTCGGGTTTTAGAGGCTGTAAACCTTTACAGAAGCATGGGTCATCTGCTACGTTCAAAGATCTCATGGCTAACAGCCCAACTCGTAACCCACAGTAGCACCAGAGATCTGAGAATCTGGCTATTTTAAAATATCTTCAAGAAAATTCGAAAGTAATTTTCCTTTTCTCACTTTCCTGGTGCAGTAGTTAGAACCAAAGGTTGGGATTGGAATGCCCCAGTTGCTATGCAGAAGACAGATGACATCACCTCCTTCCAGAGAGATTTGCATCCTTAGAAATCCCATGGGGAATTTTTACTCTAGCCTACAGGGTCTCTATGAGTCAGAATGAAGCATTGGTTTCACTCCTTACACACACACACACACACACAAACACACACACACACACACAATGCACACACTGCCCCACAGCTGGAACTAAAATGCCCAAAGGTTAATACTTCAGAAACTTATTTTTAGGATCTGGAACACCAGAAAATCTTTACGTATTCTGTGTAGAAATTGTTTTTATTTAATGGGACTGGAAATATTTTTACAATTTAAAATTTCTAATTAAATTTTAAAAATTAAAACTTAAACACACTTGTTAAATGTGTTTAAAATGATTTTAATATGTGGCTGGAAAGCCAAAGGAAAGAAGGAATGGTGGGGCCTGTGCTTCGTCCTTTGTATAACTTTCCTTCCCATGAACACCCAGGCCAGTGCCATTCTGGGGACAGGTCAATGCATCCATTGCAGAACAATCGGAATTTCTATTCTTCTGTTTTCTGCCTTAGTAAGGGAAGGAAAATAACATAGAGATCAAATTTCAGTGAAACCAAAGACAGGCCTGTGAAGTGACAAAGTAGCACCAAGAAGGGACCCTAAGGGACCGAACGGGCAACCATCTGCTCTAAAACAAAGCACAGAGGACCGGAAGGGCAAGGAAAGATGGGGAGCCCAGGGAGGAAGTGGGAAAGATGTTGTTCATGTAATGAATAAAATGCGCCCTCATTGTTGAGTGGAAACTCTATATACTCTTTAGCTGTTCACTCAAACTACAAGATGAAAAAATGGAATAAAGAAACAATCAAGTTCAGCACTGTCATCTCAGGTCAAGGGAGAGCTGAATTATGTTGCTGCTGTTATTGTTGGACGTCACTGAGCGGGTCGGACTCAGAGGGTATTGGAGGAGCGTCTAAACTCAGAGAACCCCTTGTGTGGGAAGAGGTCAGGCTGGCAGTGGAGACACAGCTCCATGTTAAAGTTGTGACAGCAGCCTAGCCTCCATGTTGGATTGTAAAGCTGCCTTTTCTAACAGCAGTTCTTCTCATGTGGATGTCCTAAGGGAGACAGCCTCTTATTCTGAAATCTGGAAGGTCTAGGATTTCATATCTATGCTCAAAGTATCTCTCCATCGTAGTCCAAGAGAGGCAAGATGTGATCACTTATCCCCAAAGGGTCTTGGTGCAAAGTATCACCACTGCATCTTTGCCATAGACCTCCAGAAGCAAACATAACTGAGAAAGAAATTTTTATAGCAGGTTACCAGTGAAAACTGCCCTGCCACTGTGCTATGACCATCCTGAAATAAAGGGAAGAACTCTGTCATTTGAGGTGACAGAATACCAGAAGGTCTGGTCCTCTCTCATCCTCACCTTTGGTACCCAGTCACTGTGTCAACCCATTTCTTGGAGGGCTTCCTCAATAAAGGGCATGAGAGGATGAAATTTAGCAACATACAGTAAGCAGAGGCCTAGAAACTCCATTCCCCTTTTCTCTCTTCCCCGAGGTTTTGAAGCCACCCAAGGGTGCAAAAGGAGTTCCGAAACGGCATTCATCAGTCAGGAACCAGATAAGCTCTAACTGGGCCGTGGTGGGGGGTGGGGCGGGGAGGGAAAGATAGGAAGGAAATGGCTCTTGGAGTCACAGCTTGCTGATTAAAGGCTGATTGTTTCAGGGCCAACTCTCTTGGTGTTCTCTGCCTCCCTGAGCCCTCCCAGCCCTTTCTTGTAACTGCAGGCCCCTGGTGGGGGACACATCAGCAGGGACACCCACTGGAAGAGCATGTCACTTCTGATAGATTAGTGACAGAAAGCCTTATTAAGAGCCACAAATAATCATCTGATATAGGGCGGGTAGAGAGCACACAAAATATTACTGGAGAAGTCAAATCAACCAATTGAGGAAAGCTTTCAAGATCTTCATGTGCCGATAGAGCATGACACAAAATGAGCAGAAACTGCACACACCCATTAATAAACAGGATGTGGATGTACAAAACATGAACCCAGTGAAATCCAAAGTCATCAGATTAACGTCACAAGAGACTCTGAGATCTGTGCTTGAGGATTGAGTCGCTAGCCCTAATGGGAGAAATGATTAAATTAATGAGCTGAACAGAAAAACCTGAAGGTCCGTGGGAGTGACAAAGTAGTGAATGCAATGTGGATCTTGGGTTGAAAAGGCAAATGGGAAGAACACCTCACTAGTTCTCAAGCTTAAAGAACTGGATAAAAATTTCAGTGTCTGGTTGCGATATTGAAGAATTCTATTCAGAAAATGTTGAATGCTGCAGGAAGCATCCAGAAAAGATAGAAGGAATGGACAGGGTCACTGTGCCAGCAGGAGAGGGACTCTTTAAGCATTTACTGAAGGTAAGAAGGAGATATTGAAAGTACTGAAGGAGGTGGCATTGAAGGAGGTGGGTCAAGTTTCACTGAAGGCATTGGTAAAAAAAACCTGCCTCCAGTAACTGACAGAATATCAATGGAAATGTTTCAACAAATTGTTACAGGACTGGGCACACTCACTCGTCCATACCCATAAATTTGTCAGACAATTTGCAACAGATCCATATTCCAAAGAAATGTGACCCAACAGAATATGAAAGTTATTAAATAATATCACGAATATTAGACACCAGTAAAATTTCACTGAAGATCATTTTGCCTGGTGGGGTTTGATTAAGTGCAAGGTAACCAAGAGGAATTACTGAGAGCCAAACGAACATTGAACATGATAGTGGGACAGGAGTAAAGTAAAAGGAAATAGAAGAAAGAACTCGGAGGCAAAAGACATTTATAGAGGCATAAATATAGGCATGTATATGTAAATGTATTAATATATGTGGTACCTACATGATCTGTTGTCAATTTGAGACTATTAAGAGTGAAGGGTGGAGTTTAGCTTCTCAAACAGATCACAGCTTGATGACCTCATTTGTAGGTGCTAAGGACATAAATAGCCCACTGGTGGCGGGACACACAGACTCTCTGCTTGATGTTCCTGGTGACAAGACACATGGAGCTAAACTAGAGTCCTGGAGCTGGAGGAGCCATGTGGAGACCCACGCCAGCACTGAGATACTTGTACCGCCACTAGATCCACAAGACTTTCCACCCACTGGCCTGTGATCTTCCTGCATTCAGTGCCATTGCATGTATTTCGTGAGTCTGAAGAGGAATTTAGAGATTGGTATCAGATATATGGGCTAACATCAGACTTGTGGACTTGATCTGGACTGCCGGGGATGTTTTCTTGTATATATGAATGTCTCTGGATTTGTTTCTCTAGTCAACCCAGACTATCACAATATATAATGATAGGGATATAGGTCTCTGTACAAATATATTTATATATTTATATCTTAACTATCAAGGTAGAAGATATACATTGGGCCTCTACTCAAGTCAATGCAAGAATACTTTGTTCTAATAACTTGATATTCTGTGATACTCACCTTCCCAACAGGATTGTAGAAGTCAAAATTGGTACATAAACAAATGTGGTAAAGACATAGCTAATAGTGCTCAGCTATTAGACGATAGAGCGTCCGGTGTCTTAAAGGTTTGAAGTTAAACAAGTGGCCTTCTAGCAGGATGGAACAAAGCTCACATGGAAGAAGCACACCAGGCTTTGTGATCAAGAGGTGTCGACAGGATCAGGTATCAGAAGACCCAAAACAAACAATCATATGGATGTGAATGAGGGGAGTTCGAGTAGGCAATGGGACATCTCCTTACAGAAGGGTGACAAGAAAGGGACAAGCCGGCCAGGATTCAGTCTAGCACTGATGAAACCCACCACATTCCTCTAATTCTTTAATGCCCCCCCCCACGCTGCGCTATCATGACCTCAGTTCTACTTTACAAATCCGACTAGACTGGAGCATGTACACTGGTTCAGATAAGAGCTCTCAACACACAGAATCCAGGATAGATAAGGCCTCATGAACAAAAATGGGAGAAGTGATATCATGAGAGTAGGGGGAATGTGAGGCGAGAAGGGAGAGAAAGAGGGAACCAATCACAAGGATCAATGAATTAATCCCCACCCTCACCACCACCACCACCACCACCCCTGAGGGGGAGGAACAACAGAAACATGGGTGAAGGAAGACAGCAGACAGTGTGAGATATGAAAATAATTATCATTTATATTTTATCAAGGGTTCATGAGGGTGGGCAGGTGGGGGAGGGATGAAATAAAAGGGGAGCTGATTCCAAGGGCTCAAGTAGAAAGAAAATGCTATGAAAATGATGATGGCAACATATGTATAAATGTGCTTGATACAACTGATGTATGGATTCTTATAACAGCTGTAAGAGCCCTCAATAAAATTATTTATAAAAAAGGGAAATAAAAATAGTTGAAACAGTATATTGACAAGGAGCTTCCAAGAATTCAAGCTGGATTTAGAACAGGATATGAAATGAACCGTTTTTTTGTTACTATCAGACAGGTAATGGCAGAAAGCAGAAAAAAAAAACCAAACTTGCTGTCACCGAGTTAGTGCTGACTCATAGTTTCCCCTGTGGGTTTCTGAGACTGTAACTGCTCATGGGCTAGAAGGCCCAGTCTTTCCTCCTCAAAGCTGGTGATGGTCTGGGACTGCTGAACATACAGATTGGAGCCCACTGGGTAACCACCAGGGCTCCTGTCTGAAAGCAAGGACATCAAGAATAGGTTTACTTGCATTTCATTGACTATACAAAGCTATGCAGCTCAGAGCAAACTATGGATAACATTAGGAAAAATGGAAATTATAAAACACTTAATTCTGCTCCTGTGAAACCTGTATATATGTCACAATAACATTATACAGAACAAAGGAATACTGAATGGTTTAAAGCCAGGAAAACTGCACAGCAGTGTTGTAACATTTTGGCATATTTATTCAATCTGTATTCTGAGCAAATAATCTGAGAAGATGGACGATATGAAGAAGAGCCAGGCATTCGGATTGGAGAAAGGTTCCTTAAGAATTGGCAATAAGCAGATGATGCCACCAACCTTGATTGAAAGTGAAGCGGATTTGAAGTACTTAATGCTGAAGATGAAAAGACCACAGCTTTTAATATGAATTGCAACTCACTGTTAAAAACAAAACAAAAATAAAAACCCTCACAACTGGACCAATACACAACAACTTGATAAACAAAGGAAGATTGAAGTTATCCAGGATTTTCATTTTACTTGTCTGCATGATCAATACTCATGGAAGCAGGGGTCAATAAATCAAACAAAGAGCTCCACTGGGGAGATCTGCTACAGAAGACTTCTTGTCTTGAATCGTGTTGAGCAGTAAGGGTGTCCTTGACTCAGGTGTGCCTGATGCAAGGCACGATTCCTTCAATCGCCTTATATGCATGTGAACGCTGCACAAGGAATAGGGAGGGTTATGAAAGAATTGTTACATTTGAGTTATGGTGTTGGTAAAGAATATTGAAAGTCCCATGGACGGCCAGAGAAGCAAACAAGCATGTCTTGGAAGAGGTATGTTAAAGATGCTCCTTAGAAGCAAGGATGGTGCTTTGGACGTGTTAGCATGAAAACAAAACAAAACAGTCCCTGGAAGAGGACGTCAGGCTTAGCAAAGTAGAGGATCATCAAAAAGAGGAAGACTCTCAAAGGGATGGGTCGACACCGTGGCTTTATCAATAAGCTCGAACAGACCACTTGTGAGGACGGCAAAGGAGAGGGCAGTGTTTCCTTCTGTTGTACATGAGGTCACTGTGAGCTGGACCTGCCTACATAAAACCAAATAATAACTGGTAAAGTACATCCCACTTCATTACTTTTCCATTCCAGATCGCTAATCTAACTCCTCTCCCCTTGCTGATTCCGAGTAAATGTAGAGCCTCTTGATCGCTTTTGAAAGAAAGCCATATTGGCAGGACTAAGATTGCAATCCTAATCATTTTGGGATTAATTCCTGTAGACACAACACATTTTTGAAGTGTTACCTTTCTTTTTGAGGGTTCCTACATCTACTCATGTCTTCAAGTTTTCTTTCACATCTTTAAAGAGTAATAATAATAGCTAATATTTATTTTGTATTTCCTTGGTTCCAAGCACTTTGTAGCAGCATTTTCTGTACACTGACTTGTTTTGCCTGAGAGCCAGACCGCTGAAGTAGTGGGTACCAATACCATCCTTTTACAGAGAGAAAAGTAATTTTATTTTCTTTAACTCATACAGGTTCTTTGTATTTTTTCCTGGTGTTTTAGGCCTTTTACTGTATCAATGCTATAAAGTATGAGTGGTACATCTATTGAAACAAAAAGACCTTCTCTCAAGTATTAAGCAATCCTCACCTTGCTGGAATAAACTCAACTTTGCATTGGTATGCTATTTTTTAATGATCCCCATGCTATTCATTGATGCGTTACTGGAAGTTTATAAATTGGTGCTCAAATGAGACTGATCTGTATCCCCTACTATTGCAGCCATAGGATACTGATTGACACACTATTTTCATTTCATAAGAAGTAACTGCGAGACAGTCTTTCTATACAATCGAGCATCGTGAGGAACATCAGCTTTAAAAGCACGTTTGTATATAGAAATCTTGTCTATTCTTTGAGACTCTTCCCTAACCTGCTCACACTTACATAACCTTGTAAATTCCAGGGATTGCCCAATGAGCCTACCCTTAGGGTATATGAGTTATTGCCACAGAATGTTGAAACAAATTCCATAGAGTGTCTATGCTTAAACTGTCTTTCAGCTCTTTCCCTCCTATTCATCTGTTTCTTTTGAACCCTTTTCTTCCAGGGAAAGTATCCCTTCAGAGTAAGTGAATATGGGTTGTAGCCAGATCTGGCCAGTTGAGCATGCACAGAAAGGAGACTGACTGGCAACCAGAACAAAAGAGCTTTGTAAAGGAACAGAAAGTTGATGGGCAGATCACTAGACCAACTAAAACAACATTTAAGACCAAATAGTCAGACAAGCTATTTTGTAGACAAGAATTGTACCCATACCCTAATGCATATTCAGGACCATTCCTCAGAAACATGTTGCATATTCTATGGCCACCTCAATTTGCTTTGGGTGTACGTTTGTACAAATCCTCTGCAAATCCTCCTTTTTCAGGGGGCTTTCCTTAGAACTCTAGTCCTGGCTCGCTCCTTGCTTCAGCAACCAAAGTAAGATCCCCATCTTTCACTTTCACTTAGTGTGTGTGTATGTGTGTGTTGATTTAGCCAGTAGGAGGGAGATCTTGGGAATAACATCCTTGTATCTGCTGATTTTTCTTAACTTTTTTTGTGGAATAGTTGCTTAAAAATTAAGTTAATACTGGTTATAAGACTGTGGGCCAGCAGTAGATTATCTGAACAATTAAACAGAATTGAGAGTTCAAAATTATCTCCCGGTTAAATTGCTTTAGTATGATTAGTAGGAAATCATAAAAGAGGAAGAGGTGACATTATGATTGTAGTATAGTCATTTCGGGGGAAATACACAACACACACACACACACACATATATATGAAATGTGTTTTTTGTAATTATTTTACAAAGAAGCTTCAGAAGCATTGAAACATAAATGTGAAAATTAAGCCATGAATATAGGTGAATTATATTTAATTATTCTCTAAAAGGTTTGATAATTAGAATGAATTAGAAACTATAAGTGGAAAAAAATATATATATAAGTGTGAAACTTGAGGAAAACTCATTAGCAACAAATATGGAATGTTGGCTCTTTCAATAATATAAAGAAGTCTTCAAATTAACTTTTAAAAAAATAACCAACAAATAGAAAACAAAGCCTAAATCTACATTAAGACCCAAACAAAAAATTCCCTGAAAGAAATAGAGTTATCTATAATAACATAAAAATGCATTTAAACTTACTCAATATCAGAGATTTGTATGAAAATTAAATATTGTGTATAAATTCTCATATCCTACAATAAGTCATTTTAAAAGTTTTAAACAATCCAGTGATGGTAAAGGTTCTTGGAAATGAGAATTCTCATAGATTATTGATGAGGGGATAAATAATTGATGTTATTTCAGAAGACATTGAGTAACTCAAATGTCTTCTGAAAACATTACATCTATATATAAGTAAATATAAATTATAACAGCCTAAAAATGTCACTTCCAATATACTAAGAAGTGATTGGTTATTAGTATAATGATCAATCACAAGTGGTGTAAGACTAATTATTAAATATCATTGCTTTATATTTTTTCAAAATTAAAAATACTTTAGATATTTATTAATAAAGAGTTGGTTGAATAAATTACGGTGCTCCTATACAAATGCTATTCGGTAAGATAGATGACACAGGACTGGGGACCATTTCATACTCTCATACAGAAACTCATCATGAGTTGGAGCTAATTGGATCAACACTTACAACAATGATTGCTCGTTGCACATTTATTGACATGAAACTATGTCCACAATACACAGTTGAATGAAATAGGCAATTTATAAAAATCAGAAAACAGCAAGTTATACTTTGCTACATATCAGATGATGCTTGTGCTTCTGTGAATTTTTGTTATCCAGTAGGGTAGGGATGGTACACACAAACATAGAAGAATGTTTGCCAACATATTTAAAGTGACTATATCTGGATGTTATGGTTTTAATTACATTTAATGCTCCTTTTTATACTTTCCCCCATTACTTAGTTTTATTTTATATCAAGTATATTTTTAAATTAGAAAAAGTGAAGCTCTATTTAAAATAAAATAATATATTTGCCTTCAAAGATTTAATTCTATACATTTAGTTTATCTTAAAGCTCTGCTCATGTAGTGGGCCATTATCCACAAGGTCAATGGTTTGCACTAAGCCACCACTCCACAGGAGATATATGAAGCTGTCAGCTCTCATCAAGATTCAAAGTCTCTATGTGGACACCCTCTCCCCACCCCCACCCCCTGAGAAGAATGCACTTCAGAGGACAGCACTGGGACTACAGCTTGGGGAGAGGGACATGTCAGATTAGACCACACAGGTGAAACGCAAAGGGATGGAGAGGGAGGAGAGGATATCCTGGCCCACCAAGCCCCAAGGGTGATGTTCCTGAGCGGAGCAGACAACGCATGGGGAGGACTGTAGGGCTGGCCCCACCATGGGACACAGCATCCCTCACTGAACCATGACACTGTGGGGGACAGCACTGGAGAAAGTGCGGGAATAGTGCCCGGTCTGGCCCCATCACGCTGGGGCGAGGCACTGAGGACACGCAGCAGAGCAGCAGGGGGAGCAGACTGATGAAACCCCCGGGAACACCAAAAATAGACTTGGGAGACAGAGTGTGGCACCCCACCAGACTCAACTGCAAAACACTCAGAAAGGCCAACAAACAGACTTTGAACTATTTATAGGATTTTTTTCCATTTTTGTTAGTGGCTTTCTTTTTGTTATTGCTATTTTGTTCTTGCTTTCTACTGTTGTTGTTATTGTTTTGTTGGTTTTGACTTCCTCTGTTGTTTTATTTGGCTTTGCCTATTTTTTACACTTATTATGTATCTGCATGTCTATCTAGATAAGATAGGTGGGATAAATAATTCGGAGATGAAAAAACCAGCCCAATGGTTCCGCAGGGATACTGGGGAAAAGGGGGGTTGGGTGAAGGGAAGGGGGAGGGAACCAACCTAGGGACAAGGGAATAACAAGTGAACTAAAATCAATGGAAGGAAGGTCATAGGATGCCTAGTGGGGCTCAATCAAGGGAAGTATAGCAGCGAGGGATTACTAAACCCGAATAAAGGCTGAACATGATGGTGGGACAAAAGGGAAGTAAAAAGGAAATAGAGGAAAGAACCAGGAGGCAGAGGGCATTTATAGAGGGCTAAATACAGGCATGTATATATAAAATATATATATATACATATATATAATGAGAGAATAAAACTATGCATTCACATCTATATGTTAAGAATTAAGGTTGCAGATGGACATTAAGCCTCAACTCAAGTACCCCCTTAACACAAGAACACTTTGTTCTAACAATCAGCATTCTGTGATGCTCACCTTCCCAACACAATTGCTGAAGACAAAATGGGTGCATAGAAAATGTGGTGAAGAAAGCCGATGGTACCCTGCTATCAAAAGATATAATGTCCAAGGTCTTAAAGGCTTGAAGATAAATAAGTGGCCATCTAGCTAAGAAGCAGCAAAGCCCACATGGAAGAAGCACACCAGCCTGTGTGATCATGAGGTGTCGATGGTATCTGGTATCAGGCATCTAAGACCCAGAACAATACCACACCGAAGGTGAATTGGGTGGGGGGGGGGGGCGGAGAATGGAATGGAGACCCAATGCCCATCTGTAGACAATTGGACATACCCTCACAGAGGTATCACAGGAAAGAGATGAGCCTGTCAGGGTGCAGTATAGCACCGATGAAACACACAACTTACCTCTATCGCTTTGGTGCTTCCTTCACCGTGGTATCATGACCTCAATTCCCCCTTACAAAGCAGATTAGACCAGAGCATGCACACTGCTATGGATAAGCCACAACATGGGGAATCAGGATACGGATAGATAAACCCCTCAGGGTCAACAATGAGAGTAGAGATACCAGGAGGATTAGGGACGGTGGGGATGAAAGGAAGAAATGACCACAAGGATCAACTAGAACCCCCTCCCAGGGCGACGAATAATGGAAAAGTGGGTGAGGGACAACGGGGACAATGTAAGATATGGAAAAAAAATCTATAACTTATCAAGGGTTTGTGAGGGAGAGCGGGCAGGGGAGAGAGGGGAAAGAAGTGGGGAGCTGATATGAGGGGTTGAAGTAGGATGAGAATGCTTTGAAAATGTAATGGCAGCAAATGTGCAAATGTGCTTGACACACGGGATCAATGTATGATAAGAGTTGGAAGAGCCCCCAGTAAAAGCATTAAAAAAAAAAAGATGTAAAGTCTCAGAAAACCAGAGGGATAATTCTACTCTGTCTCATTTTATATATTCATATATATATATATACATATACATACATATACAGGTATACTTCTTTCATTGAACTTTGCCTTACTGCACTTCGCAGTAATGCATTTTGTGTTTTAGAAATGTTAACAAATTCAAAGTTTCTGGCAGCTTTTTATTGAATTAGTCTATTGGCACCATGTTCCGACAACATGCATTCACTTCCTGCCTCTGTGTCACATTTTGGTAATTCTTATAATATTTCAGATTTTTTTCCATAATACTATGATACACTTGTCACACTACAGTGTACTGTAAACGTAACCTTTACAGTGCATTGGAAAACCAAAAATACTGTGTGAGTCATAGTTGTATGATGTTTGCTTTGTTATGGTGGTCTGGAATTAAATCCCAATAACTCCAAGGTGTATGTGTGTTTGTGTGTATACTACCTTTTGCTGGTATATTAAAAAAAATCAAAAATAAACTCAAGCTCCCGGCCATCGAGTGGATTCCAACCCCTACCGATCCTATAACCAGGGTAGAACTGCCCCTGCGGATTTCCCTGATGGTAACTCTTGAAGGTAGTGGTTCTCAACCTTCCTAACGCCGCGACCCTGTAATACAGGTCCTCATGTTGTGGTGACCCCAACCATAAAATTATTCTCATTGCTACTTCATCATTGTACTTTGCTACTGTTATGAATCATCATGTAAATATCTGATAGGCAGTATATATTTATGTATTTTCATGGTTACAAATTGAACATAATGAAAGCATAGTGATTCATCACAAAAACAATATGTAATTATATATTGTGGCATATTGAGTTCTAATGACAAATAAATGAAATTTTGTCTTGAAGCACGGTGTAGCCTGGGTAACCGTGTTCACGCCGGGTGCTTGTAGGCGGGCGTATCTGCATGTGGGTGGACCTGCCTGGAGACATCAGAAATGTGTTTTCCAATGGTCTTAGGTGACTCCTGTGAAAGGGTCTTTCGACCCCCAAAGGGGTCTCGACCCACAGGTTGAGAAGCGCTGCTTTACAGGAATGGAACGCCTGTCTTTCTCGAGGAGCAGCGGGGCTTGTGCACGGCCCTTGGGCGGTGAGCCGTCCAACTCATAAGCACTGCCCCACCAGGGCGCCTTCCCTGCTGCTGATAGGCAATCACTATTTCTCTCTCTCTCTCTCTCTCTCTCTCTCTCTCTCTCTCTCTCTCTCTCTCTCTCTCTCTCTCTCTCTCTCTCTCTCTCTCATTAGAAAACCATTTTCGTTAGTCTCAAGACCAATAATTTGACTTAAGAATTAGTTATTAACTGGGAAATATTTAATCATAGTCTTGATTGCATATTTTAGCAAAAATTTAATCCACTTTGGAGAATTTGGGTAATATGTAAACTGTACATAAATTCTACAACTTCAAAGAATTAACCCTGCTATCTTATCAAAAGAGTCAATAAAGTTATGGTCCTTGGGCCATATTGAATCCATTGATTTTTTTTCTATAAGACCTAAGAGTCACAGTTGCATTTTTCAATGGCTAAAACTTTTAAAGATGAGACCAATTTCATCATTAATTTAAGTTATACATTGAAATTCCTTAACAACGTTTGAATTTCATCATTTTTTTCTTGTTATTAGTACCTACACGTTGTCCTTGATTTTTACCTTTTGATCTATAATCCATAGCATCCTACCTGATCATTTGTAGGAAACATGTCCTAGCCCCTCCTACAAGAGGACAAAGCATGCGCATTACCTGGGAGCTCCGCAGCCCTTGCCTCTCCCGGCGCTGTCTGAGGATCGCTGTAAGGAAAGGAGAGGTAGCGGATGTTTTTGGTGCCAGCCTGTGAGTAACAAATGGAGATAGAATGCAGAATTACGACAGTTACATGTTTCACATGGCAAAGAAGGTGAAGGACACTGGTCTATCCTGAAGTATTGTGTTTGCTTTACTGCTTTCTGGATTTCCTCAGCTTTCTATGCTAATTTCCTTTCCCTCCCACAGTAAAATGGACTCTCACGAGTCTCTCAAAGACACTAGCAGACCTTCACGGAGCTTAGTGATTAAGGTCTGCTCTAGACCAGTCTGCAGATAGAAATCCGAGTCGCGTGGGCGGGAGATGGCCTTAGATAGACAGAGTGCACGGACACAGAGGGTTTGATGAAGAAGAGGCCCAGGTGTCTTGGCAAAAAGGTGCTTCCCCTCCTATCGTCCTGAGAGTAGAAATAAGCCCTTTAGAAACAGATGCTCTGGTCGCTGGATATTCTCCGAGAATGTTCAGTCTAAATGTCACAGTGTTTGTCCCTGGACACAGCCCAGCACGCATGTCCGGCCACTTCTAAAGTCCAGTGCACTAGCAAATCTCCCATGGCCACAGCTTCGGAAGACCCAGACCCGGAAAAGGAGGTTGCCTTGCGACCTGCGCTTTCTTACTTTTGTATTTCTCTGGAAACAAGGGTCATTTATTATAATATCAACAGTAGTCCACCCAAAGAGGCCCTGGACAGGAACAAGCCCAGTTATCAGACAGTCAACATTTGCTAAGTAAAGGAATGTCCCAAGACAGCCGTGCAAATCCGTACCGGCTTTGCCCACGGTAGACTGTGGCCTTTCCTCATGCTCTCCCTCCAGGTGTTCTGGCGACGGATCAGAATCTCCTTGGCTTGCTTCTCACTTGATTGGGGTTTGAGGTTATATTTGTTGTAGGACAGGGTCTGCAGAAAGAATGGAATGACAAATACCTAAGGACATCTCCAAGGCAAACTTTAGCCTCAGGAGGTGACGGAAAAAACACAAAGCAACAAACACAGAGCAGGAAGTCTTTGGAGGAGATCTGGGCCCATTGCCGCCTGTTAGAGATCAGCAAGTCTGATGGGCAGTCCCAGGGATTAAAGGAATGTGGCCGAAGGTCATCCATGATGAGGGCAGAGCTCAGTTCGGAACCTGTATCTCTGCCTCTCCCTGAAATGAAGGCCAGTGTTCTCGGTCTGTGTTCCATTTCTCTACTGTTCTTGCAACCTACCCCCACACTGGCTGCCTTACAGACTCATTTCCTCACCCTGGATGTATTTTATTTTAAAATGCTGGAATAGTGGTTCTGAGACTTTTAGCTAAAATGTCAAACTAGGTGGCACTTTGGGAATTCCACCAGGGTTATTATTTTTGTAAACTTTGAAATCAAATGACAGGAATAAATATCTACCACTTACTAGCATCAGCATCATCCATTCCAAAAGTTCTTTTAAGTAAAAGAGGTGCTTGTGAGTAGGTTCTGATTCACGGTGACCTTATGTGCAACATAAAACATGGCCAGGCCACAATCACACAATGGCTGCTGGGTGAGCCCACTGGAGCAGCCCCTGGGTCAGTCCATCTCATTGAGGGGTTCTCTTTTTCACCGACCCTGTACTTTCCAAGCTTGACGCCTTCTCCGGGTAGTTGTTCTTCCTACCGACCTGTCCAAAGTACATGCGATGAAATTTTGCCATCCTAGCTTCTAAGGGGCATTCTGACTTCTTCTTCCAAGAAAGATTTGTTCATTGTTTGGCAGTTCAAGCAATAGGCAATAGTCTTGGACAAATATATATTTATATTTATTTTTCTTTTTTTCATTACTTTCAGATGTGGCAGATAAGGATTCCTGGTAGCATAGGGATCAATTGCCGAGCTGCTAACTGAAAGGTGTGAAGTTCAGAGTCACCAGTCTCTGCAGGAGAATGATGTGGGTCCTTGTCTCTGTAAAGATGCATCGCCTTGGAAGCCTTACTCTGTCCTCTAGGGAAGGGGAGTCAGCAGCGACGCAAGGCACAGGACAGGAGTGGCAGGTGCGAGATGCTGCAGTTTGCATCAAGTTTAAAAACAAAAGCAGAATGTTCGGCTCCTGGTCTTCACAAAGCTTTAAGGGGAAGTGAAATAAACAAGCGTATGCTATGTTAAAGCCAGTGATAAAGTCCTGAATCATGAAAGGAGTTCCCAGAACACAGAACAGGGGCCTTTATTCAGTCCTGGAGTGGCGAAGGTTTATTTTAGTGAGTGGATCACTGAAGGAGTGGAACAAAGTCAGAAAGAGGGAACATGCGAGCTAAGCCATGAAACAATTGAGTGAGTGCAAAGCACACGTGAGCAGAGCTAGGAGCTGATTCGTCATCAGAGGAGAGTGAAGTACAGCTCAAAACATAGTTGGAAATGAGACGCGAGAGGCAGGGCCAGGCCATCAGCAACCTGCAAAGGGCAGAGAGACCATTCTCAAAGTCAGGGGACTCCTTGGAGGGGAGACACCTTCTCGGGAATGTCAGGAGGTCTTCCGTGGGGCGAGAAAAGAAGATATTGACATTGTCATTTGCTTTCATCCACTCAGCCAGTGTAGTTAAACGTCATGAGAACTTCATCAATGGATTTATAATGGGGCCCCCAGACGGTCCTTCCCTGAGACAATTGAGGTTCCCGTCTGAACAGAGGAAGCTGTTCAGAACAAGGAGGGGTTGGCTGTGGTGTTCACATTGTTTCATTTGCTTCCAGGTTATGTTTGTGTTTCCATGTATCTACAAGCAGTGACTTGTGACCTTTTCCAAATGAACCCAGCCCCCCTGTCAGCATCTACTGACGCATAGGGAAGCCAAAGAGAGGAACAGAACTGCTCCTTCAGACTCCTGAGACGGCAAATCCTTCTGGGAGCAGACAGCATCATCTTTCTTCTGCTGGGCAGCTATGGCTTTGAACTGCGGATGTTTCAGTGAGCAGGCTAATGGCTCATCAACAACTCTACCAGGACTCTGAAGTCTCACAAAACAGACAACTCTTTTTAAATGTTCCAGAACCAAGACACAGGTCTCGGAAAAAAGGGAACAAGCAAGCAAACAAAATGGTAAACTGACCTTTTCCTTCTCCTCACAAGAAATGCTTTTTAAAAAATAGGTTTTTATTGATGTATAACTCACATTTAATACAATTCAATAGTTCGATAATTTAAAGAAAAGTTGTGCAATCACCACCACAATTGATTTTAGAATATTTCCCTCTTTCTTGGACTTGGTATTAGCTCCCCATACCTGCTCCCAAAACCTCTCCTGTCATACCCCCGAGAAAACATTAATCCAGATACGATCTCTATAGATTTACCTATCCTAGATTTCATATCCCGTGAAGCATACCAAACAAAAATAACAACAGCAGAAACTAACAATAAGAACAAAGTAAAACAGATCGAAACCTCAAATGAAGAAAAACCTCAAGTGAAAAGAAAGCAGAAAACACTAAAAACTAAAACAACTGTAAAATGAGTCAAAAGAGAGAGCAAAAGATAAGGTGATAAATTTTAAACTGACTGCATTTGCAATAATCTTTCCAATGCTCTCCTCGCGACAGCAAAGCTATGCCCATCCCTGGTTTGTGGTCAGAGGCAATTCCTGGGGGACCTTGCAAATGTTTGGGGCTTTCACCGCCATCGGTAGCCTTCTATAAACCAGGTGTTCAAAGTTTAAGCTCTGATACTATTCCCGCCTTCAGATTTGGATTTTATTATTTACGATATTTGGCTTATGTAGGCTGATTTGCTGCCTCCACATGGATTTAGTCAATGCTTCATTTAGATGGCTGTTTATTTGAAGACAAACCTTTAAGACCCAGTTATCTTTTAAAGGCGATTTGGGTGAATGGATCTTCTATTTTGCCTCACATGAAGCAATCACAAAGATATCTGTTTTACCCATCTCTAAGGAGCACAGTCGCTCTGAGTCTATGAGCCAGAATCAACTTGATGACAATGATTTGGTGTTTTGTGGAGGGCGCATAGTAGGTCTTTAGTTCCCTTAATTGTACTCATTAATGAAGAAGCGGGCGATTACGGTAAACTTTTTCTCCCACTAAACCTTGAGTTCTAAAGGAGAAAAACCTTTGTCTTCTTCAATGTAGTTTCTAACGTCTGGTATCCTTTAAGTGTGCATTAAATAGTTGATAAAAATGGAATGATTTATTTTCTTCTTTGGATGTAAATAGCAATCTTGAGAGTGAGCTGATCATTAAGGCTACCCAGAAATTACCAACCAATCTTTGGCCTTTCTTGAGGTCTGGACTGTAGGCAACTTGTTCACTCGTAAGCTTAGGAAGAGTTTTTCTCAACCTCCATTGCTACTTTGTTCCTGTACAGCTCCTTCTGAGCTGTTCCACAGAAAAGCAGATTCTAGAACCTACTCCAGAAATTAGTCCTTGATTCTTCAGCAAGGAATATCCTGTAGTAGGCTTGATGAAGAGAAGGGGTCCCCATCAGGAGTGGCCAGAGCCTTGCAAGGTGCCAGACACAGAGGAGCCAGCTTAGGGATTCAGCTGTTACCCAGCGCGAAGGCCTGCAATCCTCCTGGCACTGTCCTGACTCCACATGTTCAAGATGGTGTATTCCAGGGGGGTAAGCAGTGAGAAATGCCCCAACAGCCGCCCTGCACTGGGAGAGGCTGACTGGAACTCAGATTGTAAATTGCCCACTGACCGCAAAGTAGATGTATTGGGTTGCATTGCTGGGTACAGTTTGCCTTCACAAATGTAGGTAGCCCATGACAGAAGTGAGGAGTCACATGACATTTGTAAAAGATAAAGGTTGGAAATGAAAGCTAATAAGGGAAGGATTGGGGAGCTTCATTCGCTTATCATAGTAAAATTGGAGGCAGGGCGCAGAACCCCTAACCCTCTTTTGTTGATTAATGACATTTTCCTCATTTCCCCACGGTGATCAGCAATGCAGTCTATGTACTAAAACTTGGAGACAACAAGAAAGTCGGGTGCTGTATAGCTTAGATATTCTTAAAGGCAGATTGAGTAGATGCACAAAGAAAAGAAACAGTTGACCACCTGGGGCCTTGTGACAAAGGAATAAAATACAGAATGGGAAATTAACCTCAGTTAGTGCATATTTGGGTGGAGGATCTTCATCTTCATTTCTGAACCTTTACCCGAATGTACCCTTCATCAACACGGAAAAAAGGCTGAGCTTGGGGCGCCCTTGCGTCAACATCTTCCTCACTGAACTTCAGGCACCTTTCAGACCAAGAAGTTCTATCTAGTTCTCTGCGGCAGAATGCAATCGCCTTGGAGAATAAGTTTTACTTGGAATTGTTCGAAAGCCATGGAATTTGTTGTGAGCCTATGATGACCGTTTCAGACCTAGATGGCTCGAGCTGGAAGAGAGGCTCTCTGACTCTTCTGAAACGGGAAGCCAGACAATGAACACATGCTGAATTAGCTAGGTGTGAAGTTATGGAAGGAACACAGGATAGGAGTTGAAATATATGTTCTTAATCTGAATTTATTGTGACCTTGAACAGTGAGGTAACTAACTTCCCTAATTCAATTTTTTTAAAACAATTTCTTAGTCTCATCAAGACTATGTTCTAAGGCACCGAACCCAAGGTTCTCACAGTGAATTAACTTAAAATCATGCTCAGAAATAGTGATAGACAATTTAATCCTCAGGCCTGAAAAACCTTGTGGTTTAAACTTGATTTAAAGACAAGTTTAAATTTTATTCGAGAAAATAAAAGTTTCAGAATGATTCACACATTTCCCCTTAGGAATATTCTTCCTACCTACTTTAGACCAGTTTCCAATGACTAATTCCCACTTCATACCTGCTTCTTTTGTGTTAAGACTTATTATTTCGATGTTGTACTCCAACCCATTTCAATATTCTAAACCCTGTCATGGCCAGTAGCCTGGAAGCAAGTGGCTGCTATGAGAGCCATCTTCTTTCTGCAGTGCTGGAGGCTGAGTTTGGGGTTCCCACCTGTCTGTCTGTCTGGAGGGAGAGGAGGACGTGAAGCGTCTGAAAAGCACAGGCTGGAGAGCGAGTTAGTGCAGCCTGACCCCTACAGCCAGTCACTGGATTTGCATTTCTTTCTGTGGCACAGGTTTGACTGTTTTTCAGCAGAAACTTAACAATTGAGTGTTTGTTCTCTAAACTAAGCAGAGAGAAATGGGAGGCTGTCTTAGAAAGGATAACACAAACAGAAATTGATTCCTGGAGAACTGGTTCCAAGGACAGGAAACAGAGACATTGCAAGTGGTTTATACGCACCCTTTGTCGAACTTGGTACATGTTGTGAGTCAGAATGTCCTTCATGGACTCCACATCTTCGGGGGAAAGCCTTTTGGTTCCTTGTATCCTCTGGACCCTGGAAACATCATTGGAAGGAATCCAGGCATTATTCTTCCATTATAGCAAGAGGTGTGGAAGTTTAAAGTTTGAAAGTTCTTGTCTTGATATATTTTTTGGTTGGGTAATTTTCTTTTTGTTTGTTTGTTTTTTATTATTTTCATTGTAAATTGTATTAATTTTTTATGAAAATACCATTTAGATTAATCTGATAATTATTAAATTACATTAATAAATCTACGTGAACTATCAAAATACAAGCTTATATTATGATAATCAAACCTCAAACTTAAAGTTACAGCATGACATGCATGGTTCTTTAGCTTACACATGTTTTGTGGGGATTATTCTAGGTCCCTTTAAAAATTTAGTGAGATTTAATACATACGAGGTGGTATCCCCCCAAAAAACAGAAAATAAACCTCCACTGAGCAAAGCTTTCATGGTACACATTTGTCCCGCTAGACAAGCATCGAGCAACTTGCTCTCAGTTAATGTACCCAGTGGCATCACCCAGGAAGGTTCTCCCTGGTCACAGTGAATTCTTTTGTAAGAGAGGTGTTGCTTAAATCTCGTTTTTTTGTGTGTGTGATGGCTGATTTCAGAGAACAGTGCACAGTTGTGAAATGTTGTTTCCTGCTCAAGAGAAACGCCACAAAAACTGTTGCGATGTTGAACACAGCTTAAAAGGACAGAGCTATGGGAAAAGTTCAAGTGTACAAGTGGTTTCCTCATTTTCAAAAGGTGAAATGTTGGTGGATGACAGACTTCATTCTGGATGTCCATGAATGTCCCCAGTGGAGGAAAATGTTGACAAGATTTGGGCACTTGCGCTCGAAGACCGACAGCCATTGAAGAGATGAGGAAGTCTTGTGGACCACCTTGGAGCTCTGCGCAGCCAATTTTAACAGAAGATTTGGGAATGAGAAGGGTCACTGTGAAATCTGTGCTTCTGGTATTGACTGACCAGGAGAAAGAGCATCTTGTTTTGAAAGCCCAGCTCTGAAGCAACTCAGACTTTTTCCAAGGTCATTACTGGTGATGAGACATGGCGCTGTTCTCATGACTCCCAAAGCAAGTATCAATCAAGCCAATGGCTGGCTCCATTGTCACATCGCCCCCCAAAAGCTCATCAAGTGATATCACTCCTTTTGTTGTTGTTGTTTTGTCTTTTTGATGTGGTGGGGATAGTCCATTTGGAATTACTTCTACCAGGTCAGACTGTTAATCAAGCTTTCAATTTAGAGGTTCTGAAAAGATTGCATAACAGTGTGACAGTGTGTGACAAAAAAGGCCTGATTTGTGGCAGATGGGGGACTGACATTGCTGCCAGCACAGTGCACCTGCTCACGCAGCCATCTCAGTGTGCCATTTGTTGGCAAAAAAACAGCATGCCTCTCTAGCCCCCCACACCTTATTCATCTGACCTCATGCCATGCGACTTCTTTTTGGTTCCACAAATGAAGAGGGACATGAAAGGACGATGATTTGATGATGTAGAAGAGGTGAAGAAAAAAATCAAGGGAGGTGCTGTCAGCCATACAAACAGGTGCATTTGAAAAATGTTTCCAAGAATAGAATCGCAGATTTGACAAATATGTTATGTGTAATGGAGAGTACTTTGCAAAAATAAGGTTGTATTTGTAAAAACATTTAAACACAACTTTAAAAAAAATCCATTTTGTGGGGGTGGGTTACACACGCCTATATCATATCACTCCATAGCTCAAACACGTCAAGCTGTGTCGCACAATTACCACCACTGTCTTCAGCATTCTTTTTCTTCCTGGACTCCTTGACATTGTCTGCCTTTATCCCCGCCCCGCCCCCCGCGCCCCCCCCCCCCCCGCCACCACCACTGTACTACCCTAAACCCTTATTCTACTTGCTGTCCCTATAGACACTTCATCAATCCTGAAACAGAAAGCAGAAAAACATAACACAACTTTAAGAAGGTGACCCAATGACATAACACCTCTGAAATAAACCCTAATATGAAAAAAAAATACAAAAAATTGATAAACACCACTTAGATCCAGCGTGCATCCGAGGAGGGATCCACTGAAAAAGTTTTGACTGTTCAATTCAGGTTTTTCTCTTTGATCTTCTGTACTCATCTCTCCAGTGGACTCTGTGTAGTAACCACATCCCTCACCGACGGAGAGAGGGAGCTCACCGGTAGCTTATTTCCTATGTGGTTCCCACAAATCTATCTTGAGCCCCACTATTATCCATCGTCTTCTGCAAATCAGAATCTCACAATTTGGACTCTGATACTAATCCCTCCTTCCACTTTGGATTCTATGATTTACAATCCTTTGGCGATTGATGATGGCCTGCTTCTTCCATGTGGACTTAGTTACTAAGTCGTTCATAAAAAAGGGTTTAAGTTGGTAAAAAGAGCTGTTGTTTTCTTCCTCCATGTTTGTCACCCACTGACACATTTTTATAAAATAATACAAATAAATCATTAGAAAATTGAAAGACACAATGAAAGGCAAAATAAAAAGGAATACGATGGCTTAGCCAAACGCCCACTCTCACTTCTCGACTGCAGACAGGTAACGAACCTAGTCACTCATCAGCACTGGTCTACCCAGTACATTCTAAGTAGCACTGCTCCAAGGGAATGTTAAAAATTCATGACTACATTTATCTTGGAAATTTTCCTTTTAGAGACTGTATCTTTAAAAAACAATTGTAACAAACTAGAGTCATGTGTGCCAAGAGAAGGGGGCCATTTTCACCAGGGGAACCAGTTCCGGTTCAAGCAACGGGCCCAGCATATGACGTTCTAAGGCAGGAGGCCACTCATTGCTTCAGCTCCGCCACCCCCCACACCCTTTCTTTGCACAAGCTCCTCTCCTCTGAGGTGCTCAAAAGGTAGCCAGAGCACCACTGCCCTCAGCCATTCCAGAGTCATGACATTGGTGAAGCTCAAAATTCTCATGTGACTAATGTGTTTGGTTCAAACTGGAGTGACCGCAGTTAACAATGACAGCAACACAACTTGTTGTAACATCAATAATATATATTCACTGTAGAAAATTAAGGAGCTCTAGTGGTACTTGTCAGGTACGCCTTGGACTGCTAATTACAAAGTTGGTGGTTCAAGGTCACTAGATGCTCTGAGGGAGAGAGATGTGGCTCCCTGCTACTATAAAGATGTATAATCTTGGGGACCCTATAGAGCATTGCTGGGAATTTAATGGCAGTAGGGTTGTGTGTTTGTTCTGGGTAAAAATCTGAACAAAAATTAGCAAATTTGAATATTATCAAGGAGCCACAGTGGTTACGTGGTAGAACCCCTATCAGGCAGTTCTACCCTTTCCTATAGGGAGCTTTAAGTCAGGATCTACTTGACAGAAAAGGACTTAGCTTTTGTTTTAATTTTAAAAATACTATCTCCTCTATTAACATCTTGGCATAATTCCTTTCTGAGCCACCCCCATTCACCACCACTCCCCACCTCCCCCCCACACACAACAGCTCTTCTTAGTGCAGAAGTGAACCACTGATGGATTTAATACATGTTTATCAAAGAGTTTTGTATAATTGATCACAGAGATGAATAATCATTAGTTTCAATATAGACCATGTTTTAAAATATGTTTTTCCAAACATTAGTAAAACATAGCCATGAATAGTAAGGAGATAGTCAAGTAATGTGTGATTGCAATAGATTTTTAAGGGCTTGGATAATGGATACCAAGTTATGTCTGAATTTTATTTTGCAATGCTATCTATAGGTTGATTAATACCACTCTAAAAATTACTCAAATCAGAATTTCCATACCTCAGAGCTACAAAAATCACTTCTATTAATATGTTATTACCACCCGAGGTGATCTAATTGTTACTAGGTTCTTTCAACCTAACTGTTTAAATGTCTTACAAATAAGATTTATTCTTATGAAATACACCCCGCTACCTCAGCCCACCCGCAAACACTCACAATCTGGGCACAGCCTCCAGTTACAGCGGGTGTGTTCGACTGCTCAGAGAAACAGCTGGGCAAATAGTTCCTCTGTCTGTGTTTAGAATAAAACAACCAAAGAGGCAAGCCGAGGAGGGGAAGTTAAACTTTACCAAGTTTAATGAACTTGATAAAGCGCACTGATGGTGCACTCCCTGATTTGTAATTGGTGACTTTAGGAAGGAGATGTAACTTCGTCTAGCTACTGTCTGGCAATAATAATACTAAAATTCCCAAATCATTGTCTTCCACTGATCCACCCTAAGCAGAGGACTGGCGAGCGTGGTGCAGGAGACCACGGGAGCGCTCCACCAGGCTCTCCCCATGACCTCATGGACCGCTCCAGGAACCGTCTTCTCATTTCACCTCAGAACTATTCATATCAGGCATATAGGAATGAAAACATCTTTGAAAAATTGGATCTGTAATAATTCTTAGGCCACAAAATTGAAATTTGGAATGAAAAGAATTTTGTTGATGGAACCTTCAGAAAAAGAGAAATCTCTTTCAAGAAAATTCATAATTTTATGACTATGAACATCAAAGTGGTGGGAGCATGTGAATCTAAACAACTTTGAAAAACAGGTTCACAGACCTCTTTGTTTGTGATCATAATGGGATCATAAACACACCTTTAAAAGCATAATGGGAAGAATGGTTCATCTGTGCCACAGTGTGGATCCTCAGGAGATCACATATGACACCCTGCCCATTTAGAAGAACCCTTCTCATTGAATTGCTTAGAAAGCAGCCTGAGAGCTGTTCTCTGCGGGGGGTAGTCCCGCATCTTTATGGGGAGGTCCCCGGAGATGACCACCAATTACAACGACCGAAGCGCAGGATAGATGATGTCACTGCTCCCATGACATAAGCAATTCCAGTACAGAAAGGAAAATGGCACTCAGCTCACAGTTCCAGGGTCTTCGGTATAAGAATGTATAAATTTAAACTAATAGCTGTCACTGTGTGGTCGATTAAAGTTTTCTATATGTACTTCACACTACTTTTAAAATGACATAGTAAAATTATCAGGAAGTTTGGAATATATTTTGAATGAAATATAACTCGTTATGCATCCTTTCATAAATATCTAGGATCCCTTTAATATCAATCAAAATGTTTAAGCACTAATGCTATTTTATTTTAGCTTTACTGGAGCCAAATATATCTAGATAAAGTTTGCCATTTTTGCTATTTTTAGGTAGCAATTCAGTGACATCGGTTGTTTTTGCTAGGCTGTACTATTATCGCCACTGTCTATTTCCAAAAGTTCTCGTGTCTCTAAACAAAAACTCAGGGCCCCTTTAGCAATAAGCCCCATTTCCCCCTATACCCCGCCCCCAACCCCAAGTACTCACTAATGTATTTCTGCTCTATGCATTTTCCTCTTGTGCATAGGTTTCTACGTGGGATCAATCATTATTTATAATATCAACCCTTGTAATCAGTTCGAGTCTCTCTTATCTGACATTGATAAACGTTGACCACTCCCTGGCCAGATAGAATGCCTCAGATTTAAAGTGCGACTCAAAGTGCATACTCCACGGATTTCTTAGGGTTGGTCTGAAGGTCAAAGAAGAGAGGCCCATGAAAACAAGGGATTTGAACAGAATCTGCATCATCGGCACTCTGCTGTCTACAGTCTTCTAAAAGACACAGGGTTTTGGAAATTTAAACCTCTTCAAAAAACAATTGCTTCCATTTCTGAAGGAAAAAAATTAATGTGTGCTTTGCTGTTATCATCTCAGACACAACAATAAAAAGTGAACTGAATACACACTTCTTTTTCCTCTTATTGTATGAAGGTATGTTGTTCAAAACACTAGTGACTTTGATGTTAGGAGAGGAATTCCTTTTCGCTAGATGTCCTACAGATTTCTGTTGAGATCAAATAAGTTTAAATGCTAAACTTGTATTAAACATCAGCTTTTAGAAATCCCCTCTCCCAGCTAAATTAACTTACTGGTTTTGGCAATACAAGGAAGAAGATCTCTTCTCTAGAAGATTCTCTTGCTAATCTTGAATCCATGGCTGAAAAATAATGGACTAAGCAGAGTGACCCCTTCTTAATAAAGCTGGTTTAAAAATTGACTTGAGGTCAGAAACTGGGCAACTGCTATGACCTCTGCAGTCTGATGCCAAGATTCATAATATGTTTAACCACACGATAGACTGATTCACACTTAAGATAAGTACTTCTACATATCTGCATCCACTGTTCATATAACTAGTCAGCAATCCAATCCAGGAAGACCCTAATGTCCTAAACAGTCAGAACCTGGACAGCACCCAGCTAGTTCTACAGGACACAGGTAGCTCCAATTCATCCTTGGGTGAGCAGGTAAAATCTGGGGGCCCAGATGATGCTCACCTCTTACACGCTATGTTGGGCTTGCTAGCTCCCTGTTCTGTATGATCATATGCTCAGGCGATATTTTAGTAATGACTTTGACCCTGTTGGAGTGTGATCTCCAAGACGCCAGGGACTGTGTCTGTGTCCACAGTGCTTGTGATAAAGAAACCAACCCAATCAAATCCGCTGCCATTGAGTTATTTCCAAAGAGCAATGCAATATCGGGTCTCTGAGGCTGCGCATCTTTATAGGGGCAGCCAGCCTCTGCTTTCTCCCACGTAGCCGATAGTGACCGGACTCCTGACTCCTGTGTGACCAGCAGCCCCGTGCCTATGCCCCAGCGCCGCTGCGGATCCTCTGGCATGTCACAGGTGTCTGAGAAGGAGTGCTGGGTCTAAAATCAAGCAAGCGAGGTACTCACCCTCAGTACACAATGTAAGGGGTGGCCAAAAACTAATAACCAAGATAAAGAGTTTTCATTCAATACTAGATAAAATAAAGATTCATGCAAAATTCAACAATGAAAATCTAACTTTTAAGTAAGGACAAGATTGATATTACTAATTTTTTTCTTCTGCCTCAGGCTCTCATCTGACTAAGCATGGCATTGCCAATAAATGTGTATCAACACATTCCCATTTTAGTACCAGCGGTTTCCTTAAAACCATGTAATGGGAAGCACTAAAACAAACAAGCAATCAAAGCAAAAACAACCTCGCTGAGAAATAAGGAAGACACTTTCTCTTTATACCTCGATTCCCTCGGGGAGACTTCTTTGGATGCTCAGATTTTCCCAGGTCACGTAAGAAAGGCGAGGGTGTTTCTGATTCATTAACACGTAAGGGATGAAGGTGTTATCTCAGAAATCACACTCTGACATTAGTGTCAATTTCAATGCCACCCGTTCCTAGCTCTGATCACAGCTTCTTTATAAAGCTGAGGACCTAAGGGAAGCTCATGACCAAATGGTTTTATCTGTTAAACATGACAGGATGGCTGGAGGTGAGTGTGCCTTCTCCTAAATATAACATGCTATGATGATGTCCCCCAATTCATAAATCATTTCTTGGAAGAAAACTGGGCCTCTTTGGGAGGTAAATTAATTCCTATGACTTTGAAGAAATATTTTGCTAAATGTCAGACCAAGTACCCTGGGAGAGTTGAGACAGCTTTAAAACTTACCTAGCTAGTTCTCTGGACAATTAATATACAGATGCACTTAGACGAGTGCCAAGCTTAAAGGGAAGCTATTGTATAATGAGGGATTTATAGACTGGTATCTTCTCTAACGATGTCCCTCACTTCCACTCCAACTCAGTAGGGTGCCTCTTCACCCACACTGACGCAGGTAAAGGTTCACACCAACCTGTGCTGTAGACGAAATTACCAAAACAGTTTCCTTTTTAAATTGCTACTACCGAGAACAAAACAGAGTGATCCCATGTGTTGTAGAGTAGAATTGCACTCCTTCGACCTTTTGGAAGCAGACTACCAGATCTTTTCTTCCCAGGCACCTCTGGGTGGATTCAAACCGCCAACCTTTCAGTTAGCACCCCAGCCCTGAACTTCCATCCAGAAACTCTTCCCTACTGCCACTCGTCTTCAAATCCAAGTTAGCGTCAGCGGAGGCTGACCCCGTCTCTCCTCATGCAGAAGACATGACTTAATAGAGAGAAAAATGTAACTGCAGGATCCTCAAAATCTGAAGAACAGCTCTCCAAATTCCTTTCCCATCAGATCTATACATTGGTGGGTATAAAAGGAAGAAAAGTTAGGAAAAAAATAAAAGATCACAAACACCCAAAAGAATTGGTACTAAAGAATGAGATCTTAGTCAGAAGGAGAAAGAGAAAGGCTTATAAAATATTTATCATTCTATAATTCACTTGTTCCCTTGACCCAGGAAAGGTGTCATAAGACAATCAATAAACAGATAACTTTTGCTAGGATATAATTTTCAGACAGTAGGTTAAAAACATGTTGGATCTGGGCCAAGTCCCAATAAGAACCCTATTTCAGCATTCCTTCTTCTGTTTCGGCCTCTTCCCTCCTAGTCTGACCCAGTGTAACTGGCATCATGAGTTAGTCCCCTTTGGAAATCAAACTCAAAGTCTGGATCAAAGAGCGGACAGGACTTACTGGTTGGGTATTGAGAATGCTGTGGAACTGAGTATCCCAGTCTCCACCATCTCAATGGCTTGTTTCATTTCCAGCTTCTTGTACAAGGACACGATGCTTGATTTGGGCTGATTCCTTCGGATAAGGATTTTTCGTAAGTATCTATGATCGAATTTCTTAAACCTAAAAAGGGAAAGTGACATTTTTAAAAATTCCTTATCTCTGTCCGTGCTGTTAGATAAGTAGACATTTTTCTTTAAAATAACGATCTACTTGCCTTTATTCTGAAAAACACAAGGGCAATGACTGGAATGCCTAGCTCTTGGACATAATTTTAAAAATATGTCATAGTGTATGTACTTTTTAAAAAGTGAAGAAAGAATGGCCTACCGGCCGACACCCATTGAAAATCAACCAAACAAAAGGAAGGGACAAGCTGCAATCAGGGCAAAATGGGTGCGTCAGTAGGGAGCGGGGCAGCCCAGCCCAGCGCAGCTCCAATTGTAAGAGAAGAAATGGGGGTGGAGGGGGGAGTGAGGCTTTTGAACAAGTGTTCCATTCTAATGGCTCATAACAGCGGCAGCTGCACTTAACAGTAATGCTGGTCTATTCAGCTAGAACCCACTAAGTTTAAATGGTCCGGTAGTTTTGCCCCATTATGCTGCAGATCGGTTTGAATCCTGCCAATTAAGGGTAGAAATGCAAAACACAACACAACACAACAAAACAAGAAAAGGCCACATATGTCCCAGCAGTCTAAATGACAGAGATACTGAATAGGCTAGACACGGGTGGGGGCTGGCTATTGTCCTGTGCTCTGGCCGACCCATTGAGACTGAGCTGCACGTAGGCACGTGGCCGCCTCCAGAGGCTGCCGTATGCTTGGTGCATGAATTTCCAACCCTTTCAATCATGTTACATTCAGAGAGGGGGTTTGTCTGACTGATGGATTTTTGGGAAGGGAGCCTAACTTCCTCGACTGCTGGCTTATTATCTTTTGATTGGTTTCCCAGACCTTGGACCAGTTCGACTCCTTATCAATTCAGTTCCCTCCAGGTGTGATTCACACCGACTGTGAGTCCCTGATCTTGGGGGTTTGTGCTTGGCACCTACCATGCCCGTTCTTGCTCTGAGTCGCTCCTCAGCCTTTTCTGCTCTGCTGCCTTAAGATATCATGCTCTTTATGCCTTAACCCCCTGCCCTCAGCTTCCTGCCCTTCACGGCTCAGACATCCCTCTTAAAAAATCCCTTTGAGCTGTGCATCAGGAGCTTGTAGGTTGTGCAAAAGAGCCCTGGGGGAACGATGGTTAAGCACTTGACTGCTGACCAACAGGTAGCGGGTTCCAGGCTCTCTGGAGGCAGCCTACTTCCCTAAAGATTCCAACCTGAGACCTCCTGGATGGACAGTTCCACTCTGTTCTCTCTGGTTGCCATGAATTGGAATCAGCTCAACAGAAACAGGTTTTCTGCCAGGCAGTCCCTATGGTGAAGGAGCTCCACTGCTAATGAAAAACTTAGAGTTTCCAATGGACCCAGTGGCCCCATGGCAATCGACTTCTGGAAAACCATCCATTAAAACCCTATGGAGAAGTTCTATCGCGACACATCGGTCCTGATGAATCAAAACCATCTGAACAGCAAATGTTATTATTTTGTGTGTGTGCAATATTCACCCCCATCGGTTACGGGTGCTCTAACTAAGCACCTTGTGTTTCTAGATGCCCTGGCTCATTGGTTCATGTCCTCCACACTCTGACTGACTCCTTTTGTCCTTCCAGTCTCTCTGACCCGTTTTTCTTAATCTCCTTCTGCCTTTCCATCTCTCTTATCTGCATCAGATGAACAGGAGCTTCTCGGAGTTCTGTTCTCAGTCAGCTTTCACTGTCCCCACCCTGGTAGTGATTCACCAATGACCGTGGATTCAGTGACCAACTATTCACAAACGAGAATCTCAGACTAAATGCTCATGTTATCTAAGCATAGATGTGAAAAGTACCGTAAATGACATCTGTTAATTATTCTCTAAACATTTTTCTATAATTTATATATTATATATAATTTATATTATTAATCGCTGTATTCGCTCCTACATTGGCTCCCACTCTGGAAGACTGAGAGTCATTCTTATTTTCCCTTTTCTCAACATGACTTCACCAAGTTCACTGTCTGTCTCAGAAACCTTTCGGTAGCCCTTCCACTGGCCTATTATGCTTAGGGTCTCAAACTACCATGGTTCCCTTTAAAGAAAAGAGATTTTAAAGTAAGAGTTGAATTCAAATCAAGATTGTGCCTTTGAACAGCCTAAAGACTTCTTGCACCATCCACATCCATATGTTTGGGAGCTGGAAGGCAAAGAAAGCAAACCCAGAGAGAAAACATCTTTGGCTTGGCTAATTCAGCTGTTTCTTTTTGTTTTAACATTTTATTAGGGGCTCATACAGCTCTTATCACAATCCATACATATACATACATCAATTGTATAAAGCACATCTGTACATTCTTTGCCCTAATCATTTTCTTTTTTTTCTCTTCTTTTATTTTTTTACATTTTATTAGAGGCTCATACAACTCTTACCATAATCCATACATATACATACATCAATTGTATAAAGCACATCTGCACATACCCTGCCCCAATCATTCTCAAAGCATTTGCTCTCCACTTAAGCCCTTTGCATCAGGTCCTCTTTTTTACCCTCTCCCTCCCCACTCCCCCCTCCCTCATGTGCCCTTGCTAATTTATACATTGTTATTTTGTCATATCTTGCCCTATCCGGAGTCTCCCTCCACCCCCCCTTCTCTGCCGTCCATCTCCCAGGCAGGAGGTCACATGTGGATCCTTGTAATCAGTTCTTAATGTCATATTCTCCAACAACTGACTATAACTACAAACACTCTCCTTCTACATTCTCAATGAGACTCGCAGAGCCAGATAAAGCAAACACCTTTTATTCCATGACTAAGTTGGTCTTATTACTGGAAGCCTTTTCATTGATTCAAACGCTCTGTCTACTAGTTCCATCCAAAAGTTATACTACTTCCTTCTAAAGCAACCTATACATGGCAAGTCAATAGCCTCCCCTACCAGACAGCCCTTTGTTTTCCAGGTTAAAAATTCCCAGGACTTCCAATAATCTGTTGATATAGCATGGTTCCCAAAACTTTTATCTTCCTGATTCTGTTCCCCCAGATTCTCTCTAATCCCCCCCACCCCCCGCCTAGCTCCAATGTAACCTTTGGAGATTTTCCATGTCACAAATGTTTTCTCCCAGGTAGTGAAATCCGTAGCTTCCTTACTTGTCTCTCACTTGGTAGTGGCTCCATTGCCCACACACATCTTCAATTCCAGCTTTCAAATGATCCATCAACTGCCAAACCAAACACAAGAAAATGATTGCTGGTGACATGGTAACTCTGGAAGACAGAAGGAAAGTGAATACAATTTGGGAAAACAAAGGAAACCTTAATATCTCGGAGCATATTCTCTTTTCTACTATTCATTTCAGGTAACTGAACTATGTAATGTCTTACATAGTAATTCTACTTAGTTTCATGACTCAAAGACTCTACTGATAACTTTCTTGATAATGCACATAATTTGCTATGAAAACAGGGTACCTGCTACTTGCTTTGTATAATGTTTTACTAAAATGATCTAGGAAATTTCTCATGACTGAAATCACATTAATAAAAGCTTAATAATTAACAATTAGTTTTAATTATTTTTCAAAAGAAAAGAACACGCCGATATTCAACTTACCAGTTTTAAAAATCATAATTCTACTGGTATTCTATTATAATAACATAATAACTAAACCTGTCTGTATAACCCATTATTAACCTAATATTTAGATTAAGTAACTGTATTTCACCCTCTAAACCAATATTATATTTGTTTTATGTAAGATATTTTGAAAAAAATTAGGATAAAGCATAATCTATTCAAAAAAATTATGAACTAGTCTCCGCATAATTTAAATTTATTGTCATTAAAACCTATATTGTATTCCTACTATTTTCAAAACCAAGTAACATGATAAGTTAATGATTCAATCTTTAACTGATTCTGTCTTCCACCAATAAATATCACATTCACAGACTGAAGGGGGCGGGGGAAGAAATGAAAAAGAAACAGGTAAAGCCTATTGTCCTGGATTATTTTATCTACTTTATCAAAATAATGTATCAGAGAAGATAAAGACATTGACAGAAGTCTAGAATCAGACAAAGGCAATTCATTTTTAACACTGCCCCTTCCTATCCTCATATGTTTAATATTTCAAATGGCTTTGAAAACATTTTCTTTGCATTTCCTGCAATTTAAATTGCTTTATTTCCTCCGGTGACTGGCCTTCAACCTCAGGGCTGATTTTGGAAGGCTTCATCAGTTTCTCCAGTATTAGAATGGTGGACTCTGAGGGATAAAAGAAATCTAAAAATTATCTAGGTCAGTCATCTCCTCCAAACTTGAATTTCCCTTCCAGCTCTTCTGCATAGCCAAGTGTTCCCCAAGCACTGCTTAGGAAATTCATTTCAACACTGACATCTCAAAATTAGAGTCTCTTTCATTTACTGAGTTACATTGTTACTGTATTCTCCATATAGTGGTTTGTGTTTCTATTTCTTAATGCCAAAGAGACTGGGAAGAGCCTTGGTGCCGCAATAGGTTAAGCGCTGGGCTGCTAACGGGAAGGCTAGCAATTCAAACCGCCAGCTGCTCCATGGGAGAGACGCGTAGCGGTCCCCTGCCGTACAGATTACAGCCCTGGAAACCCTGTGGCGCAGTCCTACTTGGTCTTAGAGGGTCACTATGAGTTGGAATGCCTCACCGACAATGGTTAGGGTTTTTGTTTGATACAGAAGGGCGTCCCTTCAAACATCCCGAGAATTGAAACCAGCAAGTAGAGCCCACACTCAAATGTATTATTATGGCTTGTTTTAGCCAAAAAAAAAAAAAAAAGTCACTATCTCCTGTCTGAAAAAGTAATGGCATGCCTCACCTATTAAAAGTTCAGAAAGAGGTGCCCTCATGTGCCATTGAACAATGTTTTTACAAAATAAAACAAAAACCACTGCCATCAAGTCAATTCCAAGTCATCGTGATGTTATAGGACAAGGTAGAAGTGCTTCTATGGGTTTCCAAGACTGTAACTCTTTACAGGAGTAGAAAGCCCCATCTTTCTACCATGAGTGGCTGGTGGTTTTGAACTGCTAGCCTTGGAGTTAGTAGACCAACTGGCAACCACTATGCCACTAGAGATCCTTTTTAGGAATATCGGGTAGATTTGAACATTTCAAAATGGTGATTGATGATCTTTTAAAATATTAACCTCACCAAGATACAGTAACGAAGTTTTTCTACCTACCAAAATCTAAGTGTTGCTGTAAGGTATTCTGTAGATGTGCATAAGGTTGTTTTTAGGTAAATGAAATTATCCTAGATAATCGGAGAATGTCTGATCCAATCAGTTGACCGGCCTTAAGAACATAGCGGAGCCTTTCCTGATGAAGAAGAAAGCTACCAATTGGTAGACGTGTTGGGATGCATTTCTGAGTGTTCTGTTCTACCTTTTCTAAAGCGTTCCAATAATTAATCTCTTAATGTGCATCTCCTACTGACTCTGCTTCTCCAAATGAACTGGAAGCAGCTATATCAAAAGGAACAGAAAAAGAAAAAAATGAAAGACTGTGACAACCCCAAAATCCCAGTGACAAGAAACAGGCTGAGAAAACAACTGGGCTGCAAAGAGGTGCCACCTTTCTTGTAAAGGGAAATATGCACATGGAGCTGAGACCTTAGTGGGTGAAATAAAGAAGCATAGAGAATTAGTCCCAGGTCTTGAAACGAAATGGGGTTTTCCCAACTAGACTTTGAAATTGGTTGTGGCTCATTATTCCCTTTTTTCCCTGCCATTTTCCTTCCTGCCCCAAAGGAGATACTTTTAACTATTATGCTATGCCTGCCCCATGGTATCTGGGGAGAAGATAACTTGTTTCTTGAGCTTCACAAGTTGATGGAAGTAGAGGAATTTTACCTCTGAATGAATTATGCTCAGCCTCATTTAGGCCTATTTCAGCTGATGATAAGACTTGAAACTTTTGAATTGGTAAGATTTAGGAGTGATTTTGGAGTTTGGGTTGATGATGTAATGGGTTGAGACTTTTGATGATGCTGAAGAAGAATTAATGCATTTTTTATTTGGGGCAGATATGAATCCTTGGTGCCAGAAGGCAGATTGTTAGGCCAAATGTGGCCGTTACATAATTTCAGGTCAACTTGAAGATATATACAAGTGTAGGGGGCTATTCAACCTGTCAATCAGGTCTCAGCCTGAAGGTGCCTCCTGGTGGGCATGGCCTGCTCATAAGGCCCTGCGAACCTCCCCTTTGCTCTCTGTTTTCATCTTCCTGCCAGCAGAGCGTGGTTGCTGCCAGAGTCTTCTGATGCATCCACTGCCATTGCATCTACTCGACTTTGCACCTACCAACCTGGGCTATCCCTGCATTGTGCCTTGTTGCTTGTAGCTGCATGGATTTGGAAAGGGATTTAGGAACTACTATCAGACTTATTGACCTGAGTTGGACTGGACTGGGATGTTTTCCTGATATATAATTACTTCTTTATATAAAGCTTTTTCTTATGAGTATAACTAGATTTGTTTCCCTGGTGAACCTGGTCCAACCCAAATGTTAAAAAAGAAGAGAGCACATGGAATTAGCATTGATAATTTGTTGGGTTTGAGATATGAAGAGTATTTTTGAGTATCCCAGTGAGTCCAGTGTAATCCTTGTACTCATTGCCATGGTAATGATTTCCTAATCAGCATCAACAATAACAACAATTCACTGCCACCAAGTTGATTCTAAATCATAGCAACTTTATGGGACAGGGTAGAACTGACTGCCTCTATGGGTTCCGGAGACCGTAAATCCCTAAAAGAGTAGAAAGTTTCATCTTTATCCCACAGAGCGTATGGTGGTTTCAAACTGCTGACCTTGCCTTCAGCAGTTCAATGTGTAATCCACTAACCTGCAAGCACTAAGCGTCCCTAAATATGGCCCAGGAAGGCAGAATAGTCAATGTCGGAGTGACAGGACATGAGAAAGGCTGGAACAGCCATCCCTGGTTTTGAAGACAATAGGGGCCATGAACCAAAGACTGTGAGCGGCTCCTAGCAACTGGGACAGGCAAGGATACCGCTTCTTCCCCGGAGCCTCCAAAAAGGAATGCAGCCCTGCTGACACCTGGGGTTTAGTCCGATAAATATAACTGGACTTTTACCAGACAGAACTGTCAGACAATTAATTTGTGTTGTTTTAAGAAAGTGGTCGTTTCTGACAGCAACAACAAGATACTAGTATTGTCACCCTTGGGGAAGCTGGGAGGGAAGGAGGCAGTCAGTCTAGCCCCATAAAGATACATTTCAGCAAAGCTCTGGGTTACTTCTACACCTGAAAAACAGGGGACATAAACGTGAGAAATCATGATAGAGAGACTTACACGGATATGAAGCTCTTCATTGATAGATTCTTTTTTATTGGTCTTTTTAACATCCAAGTACCTGACCAGAGGACCAATTGTGATACCCTATGGCAAATAAAAATAAATAAAGATGTTTGTTGTGGTGGAGATTGTTGCTACAGACAGTAAATCTATTAGCAGAACTATTAACAGCTCCAGTTTTTAAGTGTTGCTTGTGTGTGTGTGTGTGTGTGTGTGTGTGTTTACTAGTTTTTCCAGAATTAATAGATGTTTCGATGTTAACTCATTCTGGTTCTGTAATCCAAATAGCTATCAAGCATTGTCTGTACTATTAAACGAAAAGTTATTTCGTTCTTTTTTATTTAAACATTTTATTAGGGGTTCAGACAACTCTTATCACAATCCATACATACATCAATTGTATAAAGCACATCTGTACATTCTTTGTCCTCATCATTTTCAAAGCATTTGCTCTCCACTTGAGCCCTTTGCATCAGGTCCTCTTTTTTCCCCCTCCCTCCCTGCTCCCCTCTTCCTCGTGAGCCCTTGATAATTTCATTCTTTAAAACAGCCTGTGTTATTTTGGGAGCCTACTAGATAGGAGCTCACTCCAGCTAACACCCCAAAATTGATGTTCTCTAGTATTATTTGGATTCTCATTTTCAAAAATGCATGGTAAAGTCGTTCTCATTCACCTATTACTGAGTAATATTTTGGTCAATATTCTTCACTGCACATTCAAAGATTAAAAGAAAACTCAAGTATAATCTAGAAATACTTGGGAAATTCGTTTTGTTATTGAGTATAGGCCTGGAAAATCAGATAGATTGCCTTTTTTGTATTATAGAAATTGAATGTATATCCCTGAAAGAATCCACAGAGTTTAAACATGACAGAAATGTACTAACCTGAATAAACACTGTAAAATATATAACCACGAGGGTAGCGGTGACAAACATGTTCTTCCTGGGAAAAAGAGACAGAGGAAGCAAAAATGCGAGTGAAAAACTTCCAGCTCCTCGAACTCCACTGTAGAAGATGATGCACTGGTCCTTGACGGAGAAGGGGAAAGTCCGAAACTGGTTACTGACATAGAAGAGGGCAAACACGCCTGGAAAGGGGGAAGGATATATTAGAGCAGAGCATCATCCATGAGTAGAGACACAATGATGCTGAGCCACGGCCATGTGCACACACCACTCAAAAACTACACTCCATCTAATTCCATCACAGACCCATGAAAGCCCAAATAAAATATCTTACAAAACTCCTTCACATTTCAGCTAATGGTAAGACAGTGGTGCTTCAAATCCGAAGTATTCTCTGGTAGCTTTTTAGCACTGTGTGTATGTGAAAAATAATAAAATCTTGATACACTTGATAGGAGAAATGGTACATAGGTTTCCAAACTATATTCGTAGTTTAACTTTGTCTTTCAAAACTAGTTAAAGCAAGGACAGCATTTGTAGAATAAAATTATTCTTATATATTCATATTCCCATTGGACAACCCAAAAAGCACACGAATTTCAAAAATGAGAAGAGCCTCCTAAGGCAGTGGTTCTCCACCTGTGGGTCACGACCCCTCTTGGGGTAGAACGATCCTTTCACAAGGGTCGCCTGATTCATAACAGTGGGAAAATTAAAGTGATGAAGTAGCAACGAAAATAATGTCACGGTGTGGGGTGACCACAGCATGAGACCTGTATTAAAGGGTCACGGCATGAGGAAGCTTGAGAACCACTGCTCTAAGTGATCTTAGACAAGCCCTGCTGGGCTCTCTGCAGAGGGCGAAAATCTTTTATATTGTTTTTTCTTTCTTTCTTGAAGTTCAATGGAAATAAGTAAAGAAGTTGGCAAGTGTTCAAAAGCAAGCTTCGTTAGCTTTCACGGGTCCGTGGGAGAAGTTGTCCGAACGTACCTGAGTTTTCTAGCCACCTTGACCTCCTGATCCCAACTTTCAATGACTTAGGTGACTTCTAACAAACTCCCAACAAGTCTTCACATTGTCTTTGATCGCACAAAGACAAAAATAAAGTTAAAAAGTGTTTATTTTATTGTGCTAGTCCTGGATCGTCTACATATCAGTTATAAGACTTTCTAAAAGTTTCTTCATTTTTCCTCCAGTTTCCTCATCTGCTCAGTAGAGACAAGAAATCCATGTTCTCAAAAGGTGCATATTAAAATGAATTAAACATAAAACCCATAGAGGACACAAACAGGGTCTTATTTATATAGTCCCTGGGAAGCACAATCAGTTAAGCACTCAAAAGGTTGCTGCTTTGAGTCTCCCGCCCACCCCCCCACCCCCACCCCCCGCTCCCCAACCCCCCACCGAGATGCATTAAAAGACAGGCCTAGTGGAAAGTTCTACTCTGCATACATGGGGTCGACATGAGTTAAAATGGACTGAACAGTGACTGACTACAACACTCTTTTCAAGCTTTTATAAGTGTGAGCAATGATGAGCTAGGATGAACTGTGTTGATGGGCACAAACCAGACATTGACATCCGACTTTGTCCATCACTTTCATGCGGGACAAGTTGGCTCGCCCTTGCTGATGAGGGTTCCAAAGTTCCAGTTCTCTTAGCTACATTTTGAAGGAATTGTACTGATGGTCCTAAGGTCAATAATGTTGAAGTGCCCAAAGAATTAATAATCTCCTAAATGTTTTCTCTCTTTGCTGCCTGCGCTTCATGTAAGTGTGGTGTTACTTTCCTTAATGTTAGCCTCCCTCCCTCTGGAGTGGCAGGATGTTGGCACTGCAAGGGATCCAAGAAGTGGGCTAGCTGGAGCCAAGCATCTGGTGGTTGCGAGATATGGTGAGGAGCTAAATGTTTTGTCCACGGTCAAAGAGCCAGCTGGCACAGTGAGAATACTTAAACAGATCATAGACTCCTATTAATTTCCCTTTTTGTCCCAGGCGCCCAAGTGGCATATATATTCAATGACTTTCAAAATATTTTAATATTTTTATACTGTTATTATCCTTTCGTAGATCTCGATGGACCTACTCAGGGTAACTTTTCAATCATTTCCCCGAATTTCTCTTTGTAATTGTCTTGTTGACTCCAATATCACTGTCTCTAAAGCTTAAGATGCTAGTCAACATCATTTTAAAATATAATGACGTCTAGTCAAATAGAGCAACATATATTTTATAGTTAATATTCATTTTTAGTATCTGAAACATAAATATACACGATAAAGGTCATGAGACCTCACTTTTAAAACGTAGACTTAGTTGATAGGTGTGTCTATCATGATGTCATAGACACATCCTCCATGAAAACTAAGCCCTTGTTAAAATGAAGATTCTCTTCCTTGTCTTTCGTTTTCTCTATACTACACTATGTGCGCGCGCACACACACACACACACACACACACACACACAAAACTGAGCCATTAAATAAAACTACCTTGACTATTCAGGGAAATTTTGCTAACAGTATTGCCGGTCATAACTACAGTTTGTGAGATCTCACTTTTCCTGTATCAGAAGTGTAAATGGCCACAGCTCATATGCAACTGGAAATGCATGAGTGTATAGATGAGCAAGGAAGTGAAGAGAAAAAGGATAAATTTACCGAGTTATATTTAAATGTGTTGATGTGAAAGTTCTCTCTTCAATTACAAAAAAACCCAAAAAACAGTTCCCCTTCGCTCCAACTAAATCAGTACAGAAGCATCCTATCAGCCTCTAATTACTTAGTACTGATTGATTGAACAAACAGAGAGCATTCTTGGTCACTACCTGGTGCCCATACTCCTCTAACCAGTCAAACCAGTCAGCACCAACTCGCTATTTGTTTTTGGTCTGCCACTTTTCTATTACAGGGAAGAACCAGAAAAGGCAAAAAAGGACAGGAGAGCCTTGCGGCTCCTTCTGTTTCTTACTGATGGCTCTCCAGATCTGGCAGAAAACCAGGGTGAAGCAGATGAAGGCCCAGTTCCACTCATGGTTCTTTCCCACGGTGGACACGCCCATGAAAATGAAGATCAGGGTCTCGCTGACACTGCTCAGCATCTTCATGAAATACTTGATGGTCGTGTAGGATGTCTGGGACACGTTCTCTTCCACGTACTTTTTCATTGTCACGGCACAGGCTGTGATTCTGGAAAAAGAACAGAGTCTCAGAGAGAATGGCTTTTTTTACCCCCGACTCCATGAAAATGCCTCCCTGCGGGCAATGTCAGAGACACAAAGGCTGTTCCATTTCAGGAAGGATGTCTCCTCCATTCCCTGTCTCTGGCTGTACATTTTCCAGATTGTTTTATTTTACTCTTCTTCCCCAAGGGGTTTTAAAAGGTGATGTAGGTATCTGGTGGGGCTGAGGGGGAATAGCATGAATGCTTCCCAATAAAATGGCATGCAATTCCCAGGAGCAAGTCAGGAGCAGTTTCGACTGTGCTTCCTCATCGTGAGCTCTGTGAGCCCCACCTTTTCCTTCCCCATCACTTCGCCTTAAGCAAAATGCGTCCATCTCAGTGGCCTAGACAAAACAGACCTCCAAAAGGCCCCCATTTCTGCCAGCTGAACTCTATTTCTTATAACCATTTCATGAGACATTTTTGACTTAAAAATGTTTCTGCTCTGCAGCCACTTAGCAATCACAGTGGAAAAGAAAGAACGGGGCTTGTCTTCGCAGTTTTGATCTTTTTTTTTTTTCCCCTTCAGGTGGGAAGATGATGGCTGCCTGGAGTTCACATTACTAAATGCAATTGAAATAGGCATTTATAGCATTTAAAATTAATTCTTTCTTCTTTCATACCTGGGTCTGAGAATACTCTTGTAGAGACCAGGACTTAATTCAGAAACAGTAAGCCAAGTGGACATGCCTGAATATGCAAAGTAAGACCATTAAAACGGATAAACATTTCTAGTCTTAAATTTTCTTCCAAGTTGCAGTCCGCACTGGAGCATCATTGTGCTGTGACGAAGCTTGAGGGAAATCGCTGAAGGGTCATCCCAGGAAGTCGGGTCCCTGTGGCATGCTTCCCTTTAACTTTTCCAGAATTGATGTTTCAAGGGAGAAAATAACTCCTGAGATGAGATTTCCACCTTGAACTTCTCTGAGCCCTTCAGGTTCAGCTTTATAATTAGGCTGCTCTCCTCAGGCAAATGAGGAGGAGAGAGCAGAGGCAAATATCGCAGAGGACATTTGTCTGGCAAAGGACCCAGATTGGATTTTAAAACAGCTTAAAAATTCTGAATCCTGCAACACCTTTGAGGATGAACTTCGGAACCCCTGCCTTTTCCATAAGCCTCATCTACCTAACCTGGTCCTAGAGTTTTCACCTACATGTGAGAGTTGACCCTTGGTTTGTACTCACGCCAGGATGCCGGAAAGATAGAGCGTTTCGGCCGCTAAGTAGGACAAGTAACTGAACATGAAGACGATGAGCGGCTCAATTGCAGATATATTCTGAGTGAAACGTGTGATAAAAGCAGAAATGAATCCAAAAACGATGCCAAAAAACACTCCCCCGAGCCCCACAATAATGAAACGGGCGCAGCCAGCCAAAATGTCAACAGTCTCTATGTCTTCAAATTTATGCATCTTAGTGAAAGCAATTAATATATTGTATAAGACCTGGGATGGGGTGGGGAGAAAGAAAGAAAACAAGCACCGATTAGAAATGCTTTACATAACAATAAATTACACAGTAGATATTGATTATTGTTAATTATTACACAATAGGTATAAAGAAGATTACTTAATCAATGTAGATATCTTTAGTTTCCGTGAATAGCATACTGGTTTACTTTTGTAAAGATTCAAATCTCAAAAATCCCAAAGTGGCAGTTTTAGACTGTCCTGTAGGTCGCCATGAGTCAGAATCGACTCCATTGCAGAGCAGTTTGGTCTGTTTGCGGTTTTATACTTTTGCTACCCACTTACTATGCAGAGTGCAGAAAACTTTTCTAAACCAAACCTTGGCTTTTGGCTTTGGGATGTGAGTTTACAGAGAGATTCAGTCCTTAGAGGAGCCCAGGCCTAACCCACTGCCATCAAGGGGATTCCGACTCATAGAGATGCAATGTAGGGTTTCTGAAACAGATAACTCAGATGTCCCTAGTCCCCAAACCCTTCATAGCTAATGGACTTTGGTGGTGGTGAAAAAGAAGGGGAGCAAACAATGGTTTCTTGGTTCCCATGTTTTTGGTCTTGAAGGTCCAGCTGCAGCTGTAAGTTTCAGCTTAATCACACTGATTTCTATAACCAAAAAGAACATAAATGGAATTAATATTGGCCAGCACATTTGGGTGTACCAACTAGCCAGTGGCTAATAAACTTGGCTAATTAAGGAACTGTGCATAGATTTTAACTAGAATTATACCCTTCTCTGATATAACTAGAATTATATCCTTCTCTAGTATTTTTGAAGCAGGAGACGATGCTGGGGAGGTTGAAAAAAAATCAGTATGCCTGGTCCAAATTGGTCCAAGCAACATATCTCTCACTCACGTGCTCAAATACACACACACCCCTAATTCACTGTAAATATTTGAAATTAGGAAATGATTTTTATTACAGTAAAAAACCCTGCCAAAATAATAAACCACATTTACTTAAAAGTACACATGTCGAGTGTAGAAGTTTTAGAAACAAAAAAATACATAGGAAAATCCCATGAACATCTCACAATTCTTCCTAGAAATAGCACTATAAATATAAATATAATTATAAATACATATATTTATGTATTTTCTGATCCTGCTCTTGCTATCTTCTCTCTGTCCCTCATCTATATTACAGTGGCCTTTGGACTCTCTCAGATCCCCAGCTGCAGGGCATTAACTTCATCAGCTGTGGTGTGGTCCTTAGGAACCACCGTGCTAGGACACAGAATGCCCATTTGATGTGTGACAGGGAGGCTTAGATAATGTCTACTTAAAAAAGGAAAAGAAAAAGAAAAACAGTGCCTTTACATTGATTCTGACTCAGTGATGTCCTACTTCAGAAGAGAGGGGCCTCTGTGGGTTTCACAGACTGTAACCCTTCACACAAGTAGAAAGCCGCATATTTCTCCAGAGATAATATCTATAGCTACGTCTATGTATGTCATATGTTCCCATCACATTTTACAGATGTTTTTATACTGACCTGTTTTAACTAAGCAAACAGAGGCTATCTTTGGCTGAGTATCTGGGAAAGAAAAAAGAGTGAGTTATGATTTCAAAATGAATCCAAAAGAAATTTAATGGTTTGTCCCAACTCAGAATGTGCATTCAGTTTAATGTTACTTCTGTCTGATCTTTAGCAAGGTGAAAATGTGTCAGAATATCCCTAAGTGTTGGATGTTTGCCTCATAGTCAAGGAAATAAGAACTAGTCGCTGTTCACCCAAGCAGAGAGAACAGGCTCTTTTTGTTTGTTTTGGTCTACTTTGATTTTTAAGTTTAAGTGAGAACTCAAAGTTCATTTGACTCTCAAACCCAGAGAACTTTAGGGAGTTTAATTGAGACTCAAAGTTTTGCATATTGTTCCAACAAACTGAAACTCTTTGACATAGCTCACCAGATCGTGAACAGGTGGCACCTTGGCTTACATGCTGGGCTGCTAAGTGCAAGGCCAGCAGATCAAAACCACCAGCCAATGAGTGGGAGAAAAATGAGGCTTTCTAGTCCCGTAAAGATTGACATTCTGGGAAGCCAACAGGGCAGTTCCACTCTTTCCCAAAGGATCCCAGCTGGACGGCAGTGGGTGACTCAGTTCAATGCCCTAGACAAGTCTACTGCTCCAACCCTGCTCTTGGAAACAAGGGCACCTTGCCAGGAGGAAACCATGGCAGTTTCAAATGTGAACGTGTACATTGAATTAAAATGGCTACATTTATAGACACAAGGCACATAGCGGTGTACATAATGATGCTTGTATTTCAAATTTCCAGGCTCTGGGTCTCATTACAATTACAAAAGCTTTCTATGAATTCAATTATAATCACAAGAAAAAATTCAGCCAATGTTAAATCTCAAACGTGCCCAGGGCCTGAGTGGAAAAGGTTTGATTGACCCTGATTGCTCTGTGTGAAGGTAAAATCAGCCAACCATCCTATTGTGATACCTTTAACCAACTTCCAAGCTTCCCAGGATTATAACTCAGTGTTTCCCCAAGTGGGTGACACTGCTCCCTCGGTGTGAAGGGATAGTCCATACTGGTTTGCAAAAGCAGGTACCTACACTTGATAAAGGATTATGGGGTTTATTACAAGAGGTTTTAATCATCAGAATGCTGCTGAACAATTTTTTTCCCTGAAAAAAGGGTGGTAGGTCAAATAGGTTTTGAACGTATTCTTTTAACAGATTCCACTCTAAAATTTTTCAAAGCTGTTTCATGAACGATTAAAATACAAATCCGTAACCAACCAAACTTTAGAAAGGATGTAGAGTTGATTTCAAATTGCTGTCATTTTCACCGAATCAAGTCTATTGAAAAATCATTTACATATAATCAGCTTCATCTAAAATGAACTCTTTAGATTTACCTATCATGCATCTCATATAAAGAAAATCCTACCCATTAAATAAATAAATAAAATGAGACCTTAGCATTACACACACACACACACACACAGACACACACACACACATTCATACAACCACCCAAAATAAAGATAGGGGATAGTTCCATGAACTAAAAATATTTTATAGTTATTCTTTCATGTTCATCACTTCCGCTTTCCCTGGGCTCAAAGAACTTCTGTTATTTCCTTTATAGATTAATTTTTATTTTGTTGAAAAAGAATCATATAGTATGTACTCTTATATATATATATATATATATATATATATATATAATTTTTTTACTTAGCATAATGTTTCAGATAATTATCGGGCCGGTCAGCAACTCTTTCCCTTTGGTGGTTGAATAGTATTCCATTTTATCGACAAGACATTTTTTTCATTCATTCTTCTATTAATGTACTTCTCCTCTGTTTCCTCTACTCTAAAATGTTGGCAATTGATAATGTTCTTCATGCTTTTTGTAATATTCTTAAATCACTGGGATCATTTAACTAGTAAATCATTATCAAGCTGATCTCATCTTGAAAATAAATAAAGTATGTCATAAATAACTTTCTTAAATCTGGACTGTGCACCTGTACTCCGTGATCAGGAAATAGGAAATTAATCAAATCTCTATTAGTAGAAAAACATAGATACTTCCCTGAGTAATTTCCATAGTTGTAACTGAATTAACTTGGCCTTGAAACATATGTAATTATGTAGAATAAATATATCATGGCATAATCGCTAGTTATCAGCAAATCAGTAAAGCATAAATATCATACAACAATGCTCTTTTTTATTAATTGGGATTATATATATCATAACATTCCATAGTTCAATCATATCCAGCAGAATTGTACAATTGGTACCACAATCAGTTTCCAAACCTTCCTGGCAATACTAAACCAAACCAAACTCGCTACCTTGGAGTCTGTTCCCACTCACAGCTACCCTCCAGGACAGGGAGAACTGCCCCGGGGGTTCCTGAGATGGTAACTCTTCACAAGAGCAGAAAGCCCCAGCCAAATGCTGGCCTTCAGGTTACCAGCCTAATGCATTACCACTGCACAAGCAGAACTCCTAAAACATAACAGAAGAACTACTACACAAACCCACAGATTTCTGATTGTTTTTGGAGAATATTAAAGCATCAAGTTTCTTTGACTCTGTTTGAAAGCCAAGAGCCTGATAAAATAATTGCTTACCAAAACCAACCTCAAGACCCTATTACGGGGGCCCTCCTTTGAGTTTGAAGGATGGTCAAATTTTCTCTGCAAAACCATTCCTTAAAGGTAAAAGCCTAGAATCTAAAGATTTTAACTCTAATACTTAAACTAATACTATAATTGTTGATTTTGATTCTCATATCTTCAGGTCAAAGTGGTATGCCTTGTCACGACTACATTGCAATAAACTAAGTGAGCTATGCATGACAAATCTGAATATGTTCCTTATTTATTCTTCAGATGAAATACCCCAAGACAGAAATAAAACTGATATGAATTATCATCTGCAAAACTTTTCTGTAGATCTGTGAATTCATTTCTCTTTGGCAAATATCTAGGAGTGCAATGGCTAGGAAGTCTGGAACACAGATGTTAAAATTTAAACAATGGACAAATAGTTTCAGAGTGGCTGTATTATCTTACATTGCCACAAGGCATGTATAATTAAGAATTCTAATTGCTTCACTTTCTTACCAGTACTTGATACTATTGATCTTTAATTCTAGCCATTCATATATAGGTGTGTTGTGGCATTTTATTGTGATTCGAATGTACTTTTCCCTGATTATAATAACTTCATTATATGCCATCAATTATGATGTATCTTTTTAAAACTCACTCATTGATTACATTATTTAATTTTTAATAAATCATTTTATTGGGGGCTCATGCAAGTCTTATCACAATCCATAGATACACCCATTGTGTCAAGCACATATGTACATTTGTTGTCATCATCATTCTCAAAACATTTTCTTTCTACTTGAGCCCTTGATATCAGCTCTTCATTTCTTTCCCCCCCCTCCTTCACCCTCTCTCCCTCCCTCACCAACCCTTAATAATTTATAAAAAATTTTTCAATGTCTCACACTGTCTGATATCTCCCTTCACCCAATTTTCTGTTGTCCATCCCACAGAGGAGTTATTGGTAGATCATTGTGATTGGTTCCCCTTTTCCTCCCCCCCCCCACCTTACTCTTACCCTCCTGTTATCCATACTCTTATTATTGGTCCTGAGGAGTTTATGTGTCCTGGATTCTCTGTGATTCCAGCTCTGATCTGTACCAGTGTACATGCTCTGATCTAACCAGATTTGTAAGGTAGAATTGGGATCATGATAGTGGTGGAGAGAAGCATTGACATATTAGAGAAAAGTTGTATATTTCATTGGTGCTGTACTGCACCCTGACTGGCTTGTTTCTTCCTTGTGACCCTTCTGTAAGTTGGTGTTCTGTTATCTACAGATGGGTTTTGAGTATCCACTCCACACTCCCCCTTATTCACAATGATATGATTTTTGTTCTGGGATGCCTGCTATCTGATCCTATCGACACCTTGTCATCAAACAGGCTGGTGTGCTACTTCCATGTGGGCTTTGTTGCGTCCAAGCTAGATGGCCGCTTGTTTACCTTCAAGTCTTTAAGACCCCAGATGCTTTATCTTTTGATAGCCAGGCACCATCAGCTTTCTTCACCACATTTGCTTATGCACCCTCTTTGTCTTCAGCAATCATGTTGGGAAGGTGAGTATCATGGAATGCCACTTGGATAGAATGAAGTGTTCTTGCATTGAGGGAGTACTTGAGTAGAGGTCCAATGTACATCTGCTACCTTAACAGTAAACTTATAAATATATGCCCATAAATCTATTTCCCCATTGTCATATATAAATATATTTACATATGTACATGCTTGTATTTAGACCTCTATGGATGTCCTTTACCTCCTAGTTCTTTCCTGTTTCCTTTTACTTTCCTCTTGTCCCACTATCATGTTCAGGCTTCATTTGGGTTTCAGTAATTCTTCTCGGTTGCATTGCCCTTGATCAAGCCCCACCAGGCATCCTACACCTTCCTTGCCATTGATTTTTGATCACTTGTTGTTCCCTTGCCTTTGGGGTTGTTAATACCCACTTCCCTTCCCCTGTAAGATATGTATATAGTGAATATGTTCTCCCATTCTGTGGCCTATGTTTTATTTATGAACAATGTACTTGGAAGAGCAATTTATTTAAGATAATATCTGAAAAAATTAATTAATTACATAAAATAATACCTGAATTATTGGTTTATTTTCCTTTGGTTATTTGTGCCTTTTCTGTTGATTCTAGAAATCTTAGCCTTTTCCAAGGTTTGTCTCTAAGATTTGTCCCCCACATTTTCTTCAAGGAAAATTAAAATCTTAGCTTTTATAATTAGTCTGTGATACCTTGTATATTAATTATTGGATATGGTTTGGGGTGAGGCTTAGTTTTCTGTTTTTCTACATCAACTTCCAATAATTCCAAAATCATTTAATGAATAGATTCTCCCTTTCCATTAAATTGCTTTGCTAACTTTATAATAAAGCAATTAACAAGAAGTGTGTAAGTCTATTTCTGAGCTCTCTAACCCTCTCTATAATTTATCTATTGATTCTTTAATCATTATTAGTATTTATGTACCAGTGTTTCAGTTTTTATCTTATAGTAGTAACACATCAGATAAGTTATTCAGCATTGACTTTTTTCTCTTTCTTTTTGTAAATAAATAAATTTCTGTATCCTAAATAATTGAATACCCAAACATATTTAGCATTTTTATTGCAATTCTATTAAATCCATTTGTAAATTGAGAAAGAAATAGAATCTTAATACTGGTCTTCCATTTACATCTATGACACTATTTTGTTCTTCTAATTTCTCTTAGCTATGTCTATAGTTTTCAATAGTCTGAAATACATTTCATTAAAATTTGATTTGGACTGTATCATAAGTAGAATTTCCTTGCTGGCTTGGTGAACTATACATTCATCTGGTCAGCAATTCAGACTTTATAAAGATGAACAGTTCCAGAAATGCACACGAACGTTTCTACTGTATCCTAGAAGGTCACTGTAAGCCATAATAGACTCGAGAGAAGGAAGTGGGGTATTGTGTTTGATTTAACTCATAGTTAAACTGGAGCTCTGCTGAGCATTGGCTGCTAACCACAGGATCGGTAGTGCAAATCCGGAAACTGCCCCTCTGGAGAAAGATGAGGCAATCTGCTCCTACAAAGATTGACAGCCTTAGAAACCTATATAAGGTAGTTATGAAAGTCAGAATAAGCTCAATGTTAGTATATCGTGCGGCAGCATGTAAAAGGAGCCCTGCTGGCATCCTGGGTTAAGCATTGGGCTTCTAAGCACAAAGTTGGTGTCCAAATCTACAAGGAACTCTGCAGGAGAAAGTTGAAGAGATCTGTTCTCTTAAAGATTTACAAATTTCAAAAATTCTATGAGCAGTTCTACACTGTCATGGAGGGTCATTATGACTCAAAGTCAACTCGACGGCAGTGGCTTGGTTGCTACTATTTAAAGTTGTTTGCCACTAGTATATTAGCATTAGTGGTTTAGGTGCATCAACCTTATAGTCTGTCTTCTTATTCTAAGAATATGCTAATTTCATTAATGGTTTCCTAAATTCTTGAGGATTTTCTACAAAGTATATGGCTTCATATCTGTCAACCAGAAATAGATTTACTATTTCCTTAATATTCGTTATACCTGGTTTTTTTCCCCTTGTTAAACCAATAGACGTGTTCCGAGTGTACATCCTTGGTTTAATTCTCACCTTAGGAGAAAGTGCTTGCTATTCATCTTTTTAAGTATGCTGCTGCTGCTATTGCTGTTGATGTCAGGTGCCACCGGATCGTTTTGAACCCATACCTGTTCCATGCACAACAGAACGAAACACTGTCTGCTCCTCATAACTATTCAGATGCTTGAACCCATTGTTACCCACCATGTCAATCCACCTCCTTGAGGGCCCTCTATTTTACCAAACATGGCATGCTTCTCCAAGGACTGGTGTGACAACAAATTCAAAGTATGCAACACGAAGTCTCGCCATCCTCGCCTCTAAGGAACACTCTGACCTTACTTCTTCCAAAACAGATCATTTTGTCCTTTGGCACGTTGGGTATTCTTCTCAGGTACTTTTCAGAATTCAGCACCACAATTCAAAAGCATACATTCTTCTTCCGACTTCCTTATTCTTTTACGCATGTGAGGCAAGTGAAACTAGCATGACTACCATTAGTCCTCAAAGTAACAGCCTTGCTTTTCAATACGCCAAAAAGATACCATGCAACATAGTTGCCCAGTACAAGAAGACTTGATCTCCGGACTGCTGCTTCCATGAGCACTGATTGTGGATCCAAGCAAGATGAAATCCTTGACGACTCCAACTGCGCTCGCTTGACCATGATGTTGACTCTGGGTCCACTCGTGACGATTGTGGTCTTCTTTGCTTTGAATTATAATCCACACTGAAGGCTGCAACCTATGATCTCAACCAGATGTGCTATTTTTCACTCATCCTCATACTCAAATTAAAGGGAATTAATTGTTTACTTTAAAAAATGCTACTAAAATATAGTGTCTAGGCTCTACTTCAGGACAAACAATGGTGCACGGGGTACTAATCTATAGATCACTGTTAATTTAGTTTTATTTTACTTCAACATACCATCTCAGTTTTTTTTTCCAAAGCCATTTTATTGGACTATTTTCTTAATTATTTAAGGATTATTTTTCCATATCCATATATTCATGATGGATATTGATCTGTTGCTTTCTTATCTTGCATTATCTTTGTCTGTTTTTGCTATCAGGGCAAATGATCTTATTTTAGACGCAAAAGGGAAAATACTCCCTTTTTATTTTAAACAGTTTATGAAAAATAATGTCCCAATATTTTATTTGTTACTTATTATTTTTATAAATTTAATTACTTTGGGCTTACTTAATTTACTTTCTGCTTTCCTAAAGCGAAAGCATATGTCATTGATTTTATAGCTCTCAACTCTTAATATAAGGACTATTTTCAACACCTGGTGCTAATACAAGTTTGGAAAATAGTTTAAAGCTTATTTAATCTGCAACAGGCTTGACTATGAGAGCCAGACGCATCAATCTTAACCGTCTAGTAGCTTTAAGTTCACCTAAGGGTACTCCAGCAATTTTCTTTCTGCGGAAGAAGCAAGCTCCATTGTAGTAGAAAGAACAATACCTGAGAGGGGGGGTTACTCAATAATACTTTTTCACAAATGAAGGATTGGTAATCATTGGATTTCTAGCTCAACCAAACATGATTGAGTTTCACTTGCTTTATCAGTGAAGGTTGATATTAATGACCCGGTAGCAACCAGTGGGTTGTCCAGGGGTATCCCCAGACTCAAACCCCTGCTGTGCAGTTGACTCTGACTTAGAATTGCCAGAGCAGAGTTGCTCCCTGAGGTTTCCCAGACTAAATCTTTACAGGCAGTCTCCTCTTTCCCTTGGGCTGGTAGGTGTGAAATGCTAGCCCTGTCCTTAGCAGCTCAACACACACCCCACTGCACCCGCAGGGCTCTTTCCTGAGGCCTAAGGAGTAAAAGCCTAGGTTACCACAGCCACGAGGCAAAGTCAATGGCTCCCTCTCGACCCATCACCTGAATCGAATGTTCCAAACGGGCCTGAAGAGCAGGTTTTGCTGGATACAGTTCATCTTAGATCCTTCTTGAGAAAGCTCTCAACCAGCACATCATCCATCGCACTTAGCACATTTTGCCCTATCCTGCACCCCAAGTATCCCACATTCCCCCAAGAGTAATGAGCATGCATTGTTGAGTGGGAAAGCCCACTAATCTCAGCAAGTCTCTTGGCTGTGTGTGGAATTTCAAGCTTTCCTCCCACGTGAGGTGAGTGGTAGCCATTAGGTATTATGTAAACTCCCAGGAAAATTCTAAGCCTTGAAAGGGTGATAAGAAAACGCAAAAGGATAAGGAGGCCTCTGGTTGTTTACGCATCAAAGCTTAATTTATAAATGAAAAGGTGGGGGGGGGGAGTCAAGTGTTCATGGTTGCTGTCTCTTCAAAGCTGCCTCCCTTTACTTTTGCATCCCCTGCACTTAACACTGTCGGAGCCTGGCTCATGGTCCTTAGTGTTGTTGAAAGAACTACTTCCACATGCTTTTATGCGTCCATTCTGATTATTCCCTGAAGATTTAAAGGGAAATTGCTTTTCTTCCTAACTGTTTCGTTTCCAAATAGGTTTCCATAGCTGCTCAACCTTATGCCTTGACAGAAAAAAAAAAAAAAGACAAGTTGATAACCAGTCATGCTTTGTTCTTTTGGCTTGAGCTTGTGAAGTGGGCTGAGGCCTAATCATCTGTAAGTGGCTCCCAGCATGTGCTGGTTGAAAACCAATTTGCACAATTCAAACTTCAATCATCCTGATTCTTTAACCGCATGAAAATGAGCCAAACAAGTGTTTATGAGTCAAATTACATGAATTCCATTAAAATAATCGTCCATGTGCCCCTTTCTAACCTTGCATTTCTTCAGCATGCCTCTGAATTGTTTAACATGTAACGATGGAACAGATTTGTCATGCTGCTGCTTCAAACAGGAGAGTATAATGAACAATCAACCTCACCCTTACATGCATCTAGCTTTCGCCAGGAAGGGCTGTGAGGAAGGGCTATCTGGGCCCTGCTCTACTTGATGGGAATGCCTTTTTTGGTTTGGTTTTTTGCCTTGACACTTTGGTCACTGGCGTGTTTAACAATGTGATTTATCTTGAGAACTTTTAGACATGCAGTGTCTGTCCTAATTTCTGGGAGGGGCGGGTGACTAAAGCATAGTCCAGTGACCAGGAGGGGCTAGCATAACGCTGGCCGCATGGAGAGGACTTGATGAAGTCCCAGTTAAAGCCCTGGTGGATGCCAAAGGCTCACGCGAGCTTCTCTGAGTCTGTATGCATGGAATGGCCAGGAGGAGGTGAGGCTTTGCATGTGGAGAAGACAACTGGAAAGTCAGTTGTGTGGACCCCTTCTAGATTCTGCTTTGTGAGTCTCTTCCTTTGGCTGGTGATAGTTTGTACAAACCATAAGTGTGAATTCTAATAGATTTTGGTGAGTTCTGTGAGTCCTTCTGAAACACTGAGACTAATATCTTTTTTCTCAAAGTTCCCAACTTCTGTTTTCGTACTCTGTGATTCACCCTTCCGTTATCTAAATCTTCCATCTCTTGAATCTTAGTCATCAGCACTTCATCACATGAGCTTCTGCAAGAAAGGTCTTAGGGGCCTCCCAGTTTGGACCAGATCAATTTACTCCAAACCCGAGTGACTGTAATAGGTCACTAAGCAATAGATAACAGGCTGGCATTTCACTTATTTCTGTAATCAAAGAGTAAGCCTTCTCCAGGAAAGGGCGAGAGAGATGGAAATGCCGCCTTTGCAAGTGTGCAGACCTAGAGGGGGGCAGGTGCAGAAACAATGGCTTCCCATTTGGAGCACTTTTATTTAATTGGGATTTCTATGATTTTATAGCAATGCTTTTTGACTTACCCTCATGTGTACACACACACACACACAGTCAGCAGTATATCTCATTTTCAGGGGAGAAGCTCATGAGGCAGACCTCAAATATTTTGCTCGAGAGCATGTCTAGAGGAATGTACCTGGTCCTCAGGACTGGATGTGCCCCGGACTTTCCTCTTCCCCCCACAGTCGGTCGTCACAGCCAGCAGGGGAGCTTCTCACAACTTGGGTGCGTGTTGAAGCTCACTGCCCTTGCACCTGAGGCATGCCTGCAGCAAAGATCCCTATTTCTCTGCCTGGCAGACACCCAGAGAATGGCCTCCCCTGCATGTCTGGCACCTGGGGAGGTTCAAGAGAACACTGGTCCATCACCTCATTTGTGCCAGACATGTTGTTCCATGTCATCCTCACAACAGTACTTGGAGACCATGTCCATGTCACATAGGAGAGGATGGAAGCACAAGAGGGCTGTCACCGGCTCAGGATTGTACTGCCCATAGCTTTGTCTTCCACCTGCATGAGCTCTCGGTATTTGGCTCACGGCTTTGGAGTTGATCTCCACACATAGCAACGGTTTAAAATGGAGTGGAAACCTGGTGGGTTGCTGAGACTGCAAATGTTTACAGGAGCATAAATCCCCTTCTTTCTCCGTTGGAGCTACTGGTGACCTTGTGGGTAGCAACCCAACACACAGCCGCTAGGCGACCAGGGCTCCTGTTCTCCATTGGTAGTCAGGGGAAACGGATTGGCTCCACTGCTGGCAACTGTGGTTTCCTCCCCTTGGAATCTGATAAATAGAGAAATGGGAGGGGACATAAGGGTTGCCAACCATACCCCCTTAGATTATATTCAAGATTGCCCCCAATCCTTTTCTAGAAATATTCAGGACTCCACAGTTGAGATGGGCAGGAGAGTTAACCCTCGTCCTCCCAGGCGTGGACTTTGTTGTCGCTTTCTTTGCCTACCACTGTGGGCATGTTCCAATGATCAGCGTCATAACCTAAAACATTCAGCAAGGGGGCCCAGTGAGAGGAGCAAGGGGTCTGGAGGAGCAGATTCGGTGACATTCCGACAGTTCGGGAACTGCTCTTTCCTTGAGTGAGGAGAGAAACCTTCGGTGGATAAGGATCTGTAAACGGTCACGTGTAACCCACAAATCACAGGTCACGCGCTCAGTGACTCACACTTTCTGCTGGAGGAGGCCAGCTGATGGCTGCTGCACCCGGAAGGACGCCTTCCTCAATGAAAGGGTTAGACCAAGGTCGTTGGCTCAAAATACAGCCGAATGGGACAAAATACCAGTTGCTTTCAAGCTACAGTCTAAATCTGTCCCTGCTGCCTCTCTGGTTTCACTTAGGGCCCCAGGAGTGCCCTGGCACACACTTTCTGCTCACTGTGCCATGCTGTGACCACAGAGTGGCTGGGAGTGAGCTGGGGACAAACCTACTGGAGCCAACACGGCAGCGGCTTTGCCTGGCAGAGGTCACAGCAACTCCTTCCCCAGATCCTCTGGTCACTGGAAAAAGATCATCCTACCCTGAAATTAGTATTCTGAAAGAAATGCGAAAGCAGAATGAATGAAACTTAGGAAGAGTCAGACAAGTACTGCCCGCCAAGAAACCCCAACCAGAAACCAAGCTGCAGTTGACTCTAGATGTGGAATTGAGGAAAGCTCGGGGTGAAGAAAGAGTCTCAAGGTCAGAGGGAGCACAAAGCCAACGAAGCTTTGCAAATGCTCTCGTTGCTAAGAATGACTCTATCCGCAGGCAATAGCTTTTTGTAGATGCATCATGGCGTTCCCAATGACAAAACAGTGTGCTCTCTAAGAATTGTAAAGGAGGTGCTCAGAAAGTGGCTTCTGGATTAAGTGGAGAGCAAATGCTTTGAGAATGATGAGGGCAATGAATGTACAGATGTGCTTGACACACTTGATGTATGTATGGATGGTGATAAGAGTTGTATGAGACCCTAATACAATATTAAATAAATGAAGTGGTTTCTAGGCTTCTCTAAAGATTTATGGATAAGAGTTGGGTAACTAACTCAAACTGGACTGCCAATAGGTAAGCTTGATGTTCTTACAGGCAAACCCTCTTAACTTCACTGTCACTATTGATCATAATAGTAATCAAGGGATCCCCAAAGAACTTGGAAATGAATGGAACTTCTGGGAAATAAGGAATATAGCCTGAAGGTCCCATGGCTTCCTAGACAAGAACACTTCTTTCATTGTGACTGAAAGTGTGACAGTTAATGAAAAGAAAAGAAAACAGAGTTGTGCTTGACTCAGCTGAGTTTGGGACCTAGGTTTCACCATCCCATAGGTGCCTTATTTTTTTTCTTATAAATAATTTTTCTTATTGTGACTTAGGTGGGGGTTTACATGTCAGATGTCACATGAACTCTGCATCCGACAGTTCAAACAGCTCTCTGATCCCCACCTCGACATTTATCCCAGCCGACCCTTGATTTCTCCTTTCCCCCTTGTGGACCTGCATTCCCCCTGTCACCAGGTCCAGTACTTGTCCACCTCCCAGTCATGATTTCCCTCCCCTGCTTCTGAACCTCCAAAGCCTCTTCCCTCTGGTATGCAAGTCATTGTCTAGGGGCTCATCCATCATCCATTGTGCAAATGTTCCAGTTTCTTTATCAGTTTGTCTACTGATGAGCATTTAGGTTGTTTCCTACTTCTTGCTGTTACAAACGGTGCTGCGATGAACACAAGAGTGCATATGGCTGTTATTTCTTTATGGAATATCCCCAGAAGAAATATTGCTGGCTCATATGGAATTTCTAGTCCCAGTTGTTTGCAGTAGTGCCACATCAAAGTCCACAATGATCGCATATATTTACAGACCCACCAGCAGTGATTACAAGCATTTTCTCATGGATTTATTATCTACTTATATATAATTTTTTTAGAAATGTCTGTTTATGTCCTTAGTCTGTTTTTTAATTGGAATAATATCAAACACACACTTATTGAGGAATTGCAGTTTTCAGTAGATTTTAGAAATTAGTTCCTTGTCTGTTGTGTCATTATTAATGATTCTCCCCCAGTCTGTGGGATCTCTTCCTATTCTCTTGATAATGTCTTTTCATGTGCATAATGCTTTATTTTAAATAGGTCCTTGTTATCAATTCTGTTTTCTATTGCGTGTGCTTCCTGCATGATGTTTCATAGTACATCTATGTCTTGCAATGGGGTCCTTAAATTTAACCCCGATTTTCCTTGTTGATAGGTATCTGGATTGGAATCTTGTATTTATTGATTGCTAGGTATCGTATTGACATTTTCGCAATGTTAAGCTTTCCTACAGTTGGGAATGAATTATTCTTTCATTTTTGTAGGTATTTTTTGGTCTCGTGCAGTTGTGTGTGTCTGATAGCAGTCTTTGTACAAAACTTTTATTCTCTGATTAGGCTTATTCCTATGTATTTCATCTTTTGTGTGACTATTGTAAATGGTATTGTTTTTATTGATTTTTCAGAGTTCTCTTCATTAGTATACAGGAATAGCATATAGGAATCCTACTGATTTTTGCATGTTAATCTAATATCCTGGAAAGTTGCTGAATCTTTTGATTGTTTCCAAGAATTATTTTATCCAGTCCTTGGGGTTTTATGCATATAAATTCATATAATCTACAAATAGTGAAAGTTTCATTCCACCCCTCCCCCAATTTGGATTCCTTTTAGTTCTTTTTGCTACCTAATAATTCTGGCAAACACTTTCAGCACAATGCTGAGTAAGAGTGGTGATAGGCGCATCCTTATCTTATTCCTGTTTGCAGGTTTTCCCCATTGAGCAAGATGTTGGTTGTTGGTTTTTCAAATAAGGCCTTGATTGTCTTTTGAAGTTTCCTTTCTATTCCTATTTTGTAAAGTATATTTTTTTAATCAAAAATGGGTCTTGCATATTGTTAAATGTCTTTTCTGTGTCGATTGATATGATCATGTGGTGCTTTTTTGTTGTTTGTTTTGTTTCTATAGTACATTAAATTGATTGTTTTTTCTAATGTTGAATCATTCTTGCATACCTAATTTGAATCCCATTTGATTGTGGTGCATTTTTTAAATCATTTTATTAGGGGCTCATACAACTCTTATCACAATTCATACATACATCAATTGTGTAAAGCACATTTGTACATTAATTGCCCTCATCATTCTCAAAACATTTGCTCTCCACTTAAGCCCCTGGCATCAGGTCCTCATTTTTCCCCTCCCTCTCCACTTCCCCCTCCCTCATGAACCCTTGATAATTTATAAATGATTATTTTGTCATATCTTTCCCTGTCCAACGTCTCTCCTCACCCACTTTTCTGTTGTCGGTACCCCAGGGAGGAGGTCATATGTAGATTCTTGTATTTAAAATATATATATATTACTGGATTCTATTTGGCCAGAATTTCATTGCCAATTTTTCATTTATGTTAATAAGGAATGTTGATCGGTGGTTTTCTCTCTTTTTTGTGTCTTTGCTGGTTTGGGTCTTAGGGTTGTCCTCATTTCATAAATTGAGTTCCAAAGTTTGCTGTCTGTTTTCTGAATTCTGAAGTGGTCTGTGTACAATTGGTACCCATTCTTCTCTGAATACTTGGTTGAATCCCTCAGGGAAACTAGCTGGTCTTGGACTTGTTTTGTTTGAGATTTTTTATGACCTGATCTAGTTCTTTTGTGATAGGTCTGTTGAGACTTTTTATGTCAGTCAGCACTAGTTGGGGTAGATGGGGTTTTAGAAATCCGTTCATTTCATGTAGGTTTTCAAACTTGTTGGAGTGCACTCAGTCTTTCACAGAAATGCATTATTCTTTTTATTTCACTTGGTTCTGTTGTAATGTCACCCTTTTCCTCTCTAATTTTAGATATTTGAATCTTCTTTCTTTTCTTTTGTTGTTTCCAAGGAGTTTTTTTTTATTTTTTTAATCCTTTTGAAGAACCAACTCTTGATTTGTTGATTATTTCTATTGTTTCTCTGTTTTCAAATTCACTGATTTCCCCTCTAATCTTTATGATTTCTTTTCTCCAAGTTGCTAACGTTTTATTTTGTTGCACTTGGTCTAGTTGCTGAAAATGTTGAGTTAAAGCATTTATTTTGGTGTTCTGCTATTTTATGTATGTGTTGATTTTATAAATTCCTGATGCAATTTTTGCTGTGTATCAAAGGTGTGGGTATATTATTTAGCATTCTCATTTGTTTCAAGAATATTGTTTTTAAAGTCTCCTTCCTTACTTCATTTATTATTCAGTTATTTTAAGTATTGTGTTATTCATTTTCCATGCATTTGATTTTCTAGTTTTACTCCATTGTGGTTTGGGAAAGTGGACTGTAGAATCTCAATATTTTAAAATTTATTAAGACTTGCTTTGTAATTAACATGCATGCTTTTTCCTATCGACTATTCCAAGTACACTGAAAAAGACTGTACTGTGCTGCTATTGGCTAGAGTGCTCTGGTTTAGTCTAGGAGGTCAAGTTGGTTACTTGTGCTATTCAGGTGTTCTGTGTCTTACTCGGTTTCTTTCATGATCATACGTCTTTACTTGAGAGCGGTGTAGACATCTCCTTGTCATTGCTTCATTTTCTATTTCTCTTCAACTTTATGAAGATTTTATTGATGTATTTTGAGGATCTTTCATGGGGTATTTGTTTATTATTGTTTTGCCTTCTTGCTATTTTTTCCCTTTAATCATTATGTAGCGTCTTTTTTTCCTTTCATGATGTTTTTTGGCTTGATGTCTATTTGATCGATGATTAACCTTGCCACTCCTACTTTTTTTTCTTCGTTATGTTTGTAAATTTGTCCCTATCATTTTATTTTTAGTCTGTTTTTGTGTGTTTGTTAGGTATATTTTTTGTAGGCAGCATACTGATAGGTCTTTTTCACTTAACCAGTTTGTTACTCTCTGTCTCTTGAAGGGTGCATTTAATCTATTACCATTCAGTAACATTATTGATACACATGTGTTTGCTTCATAATTTGAACATTTTATTTTGTTTTTATTGGTTTATTGGTTCTTCTATTTCTCTGCTCTTTTTAATACGGGAGAGTTTAACTCCAATATGTCACAATGTCTATCGTTTTGAATCTGTCCCTTTTCAGTTTCTTTCAGATTCTTGGAAAGTTGTTTTCTCCTATTATATGGTGTTAGGGATGTTTTCTTCCATGATTTTTTTGTGCTTGTTTCTTCCTATTCTGGAATCTCAATGAGACATAGGTTATAGTTTTCCACATAATTCTTAGTCCGTCTTTGGCTTTATTTCTTATGTTTGCTGATTGTTGCTCACATATATTGTAGTTGAGGAAATTGTTTTCAAGCTCATTAATTCAGCTTTCTGTTTCTTTGATGCTGTGACTGTGTTTTTTTTTTTTTCTGTGTTGTCTCAGTTTATTACTTTGCTGTTTATCTTCTGGAATGCTATTTGGTGCCAGGTGCCTAGTTGTTATATTCTTCCTGTTGTTCTCTGGAACAATCCCTCCATCCATGGAAAATACCAGACCATCATTTGTTGGAATCCTATTTCTAGTAGTTTCAGGGTCTTGTCTTCAGGATTTTCCTCTGGATCTGGATGTTTGTGTGCCTGTTTTTCTTGTTTGGACCGTGACTGCCTTTCTGAACCGATAGTGCTGAGAGGGCTCTTGAGTCATACGTGACTAGTTGGCTTTGTCTTGTTTGTACACAAAGTCAGCCTGGGGTTTCATTGCCGGGGCAGAGGGATTGGTGGGGGCTTCTTTTGTGGGGTTTGGGAATAGCCAGGGCTTTCCTTTCCAGATATAGGGGTCACCCAGATACTTCCTGGATGGTTCTTGGGCATGGCTAGGGCCTTGCTTGCAGAGCTGTGGAGAAGCATAGGAGCTTCATAACTGGGGCATGGACATAGCTAGAGGGTTACTTCCCACGGTGTGGAGACAACTGCAGGCTTTCTTGTCTGGCTGCAGGGATGCCTGAGGGTTTCCTTGTTGGCCTGTGGGATGGCAAAAGTCTACCTTTCCAAGGCACAGAACAGGTAGTGCCTTCTTTGTCAGGACAAGGGGTGCCTGGGGCCTTCCTTGCTGAGGCATGATAATGTCTGGGGCCTTCCTTACCATGCCACGGGGGTGACCAGGGGCTTCTTTATCAAGGTGCGAGAATAACAGAACCTTCCTTGCAAAGTCATGAAGATGGACAGGGCTGAACTTTCTGGATCACAGGGATACCTGGGGGCTTCCTTGCCAGGGCAAGGGGATAACTGGGGGCTTCCTTGCTGAGATGCTGGAATGACCAGGGCGTTGCTTTCCAAAGCCTGGTTACTAATGGGGGCTTCGTTGATGGGATGGACTTCCTTGTAGGCTGTTTTCAGTGGTCAATTTTTCAGAATAGATTAACATGCTTCTGAATTGACTCAGACCTTCGACCTTTTAGCATCCAAGCACATTAACTTTTTATAGCAACCCAGAGATCTATGAATCAAAAGAGGAGGTTCTCAGTACCAGAAGTAGGACACTGAAATATCTCAGAAAGTAATTTAGGCCACTCTTGAGAGAGGTGCGAGGATTCTGGTTTTCAGTATACCATCACATTAAATCAAGATCCACTGCACTCTCTCCACCGAAAAACAATAAACCAGTAGTTCTCCCACTTCAGCTACTTTCTGAGATACTCGTTAAAAACACTAATTTTAAGGTCCCACTCTCTAAGATTCTGAGGCAATAAATCTGGGTGGGGGCGTGGGCCTCTAAATACTCCTCAAGTTCACAGGTGATTCTGAAGTCCAAGCATGAAACCCGCACACAAGAAAGTAAACATGTCGTTCTTGTGTTCACCTGTAGTCCACATCCACTGGCTACTGTCTGACAATTTAGCTCTTTATGAAACTTGCCTGAAAGGAAAGCATATTCAGGCCCGATGATCCCAGCCTCTCGTATCCACAGTGAGAATTCTCCGTATAAATAAATAAGTCGCCTTCTCCCTTGAGTGTATGGACCCACTGCACTTGTCGCATCTGCCTCTGATAGTCACAAATCTTTTGAGAGGTTATTTTGAGAGGTTATTTTATACTATATATTTTGGTCTGAAACACTTAGAATAAAAATATTGCAGAGATGAATTAAATAATGAATTATAGAAGCAGGAAAACCACAAAATGGAATGGTCGCTTATTCCATAGGGTCAGGTGCCATCTCCCGAGGCCAAATACGAAACCCAGAGAACTGAAGGATGGTTCTGGCCTTCATCTTTTGTTCTGGCTTCATAATTATTTTAATGAATTTCATAGGATAAGAGAATCCATTACAAAAATATCAGTAATGGAATAGGAAGAAACATTGGCTTGTCTGCAATCATTCAGTTAAAATTCAGATAATTTAATAACTCAATTTGTGTGCAAATTTCAATATGTGCCTGCAATTGTGACAAGCTTCAACTAAAAACCAGTCACCATTTAGCTAAAATTAAAAATTGGTATATATATGCATATATTATATTTTTTTAAAATTCTGGCATCCCTGAAAATATATGAACTTCCCTGAATATGTATCAGGGATATATCATATCCCTGACTCTATGAACCAGGAGCGATATTAAGAATCATCAATAATTGAGAAATGCTTAGTATCATTATGCAGATTAAACCATAAACTATTGCCATGGGTTGATTCTGACTCATAGAGATTCTATGGGTCAGTGTAGCACTGCCTCTGTGGGCACCAGAGACAATAACTCTTGCTGGGCAAAGAAAGCCTGTTCTTTCTCCTGTGCAGCAGTTGGTGGCTTGGCACTACTGACCTTATGGTTAGCAGCCTAATACATAATCGCCATGCCACCAATGGTCCTAAACGATGACGCTTTCTACTCCCATAAAAAGCTACAGTCTCTGAAACCCACAGAGACAGTTCTACTCTATTCTACACTATCGCTATAAGTCAGGATCAACCCCATGTCAGTGAGAGTGAGTGAATTAAAACCTAGATGAGAAAAAAAAAATTGTTTCTTAGATTTGGAAACAGTAAGAAAACTGGCTAGCAAACCGGTCAGGGTGTAGTAGAGCGCCGATGAAACATGCAACTTTCCTCTAGTTCTTTCATGCTTCCCCCACTAAACACACTATCCTGATCCCAATTCTACCTTACAAATCCGGCTAGACCTGAGCATGTACATGGGTACAGATAAGAGCTGGAAACACAGGGAATCCAGGACAGATAAACTCTCAGGACCAACAATGAGAATAATGATACCAGAAGGGTAAGGGGAAGGTGGGGGGAGAAAGTGGGAACCAATCGCAATGATCTACATTGAACCCCCTCGCTGGGGAATGGACAACAGAAAGGTGAGTGAAGAGAGACATCAGTCAGTGTAAGACATGAAAACAAATAATGAATTATCAAGGGTTGGTAAGGGAGAGGGGAAAATAAGGACCTAATACCAAGGGCTCAAGTAGAATGAAAATGTTTTGAAAACGATGATGGCAACAAATGTCCAAAAGTGCTTGACACAATGTATGTATGTATGTATGTATGTATGTATGTATGTATGTATGTATGCATTGTGACAAGAACTGTAAGAGCACCCAATACAATGTTTTTTTATATAAAAAGAAAAGAAAACTGTCTAGTATTGGTAAGGACTCAAGGAAACATATTCCATGCACTGTTAATGTGAATGTGATTCAATTTTTTAAAATGCTCTGAAAAATCTTAGCAAGCACTTTTAACAATTTACATGAAAATAATTTTAACACAAAAATTTTACTTAGAAGACTATATCTAATAAAAATTCAGACAAAAAGAAATATACACAGACACGCAGATATTCATTGAAATATTGAGAGTGAAAATTTGAAAGCAAGCTTAATATATATCAATCAAGAGATGGTTAAAAAATATAGCAAATCCAATCTATGAAATATTATGCAATCATTGAAAAGACATAGAAAGAGCTCCAGGACTTTTTCTATGTGAGCACTACACACATTATAATCCTCCTTCGTGTATATAAAATCAAATGCCTAAAACACATCTAAAGCAGTACTAGTCCCGTGAATGCTGACTCATGCTGACCACAAGTGGATCAGAGGAGACCTGGATTCCATAGGACTTTCAAACATGTAAACTTTCTAAAATAAATAATCCAATCTATATACTTAGGCATGTGTCCGTTACAAAGACTGGGAGAGCGAAAGCCGAACTGATAAGAGTGATTGCCTCTTGAGGAAAGCCTTGAAAGAGGGAGTGGGTAAAGAGAGGTTTTTATGCTTTATGCTGTAGCGCCTTATATTGCTTGATGCCTTTACAGTGAAAATGTATTTTAGCATAATTTAACTGATATGATAAAAATTTAAAATAAGCACAGTATAAAGCCTCATAAAGCACCAAGTAATGAGAAGTTTAAATTAATAGGTTGAAAATGAACAATTGTCTAGTTAATTTGGAATACAGGCAGGTATGCCCCCACACCAAAAAATGGAATTTTTCTCAAAGCTATGTATCTAATTATTTTATTTTATTTTTTACAAAGCAACACTAAGGGTAAAAAAATAGCTGCGTGAGCAGGTGCATTATCGGGGTGGCAGAACCAGTCCCCTGTCTGCCACAAATCAAACCTTTTTATGGTCACACGTTGTTATGCTATCTTTTTAGAACCTATAAATAGAAAGCTTGATTAACAATCTGACCTGGTGGAACAAACTCTAAATGCACTATGAGTGAACATTTTTGTCCATTTGGGAAGTTGATGGAGGTCCATAATGAGGTTTATCATCAATCAACATTTCACCTTTTGGGAAATGAGAAAACCACTTGTACAATTAAGGTTTTCCCATAGTGCTCTCCTTGTAAGTTGTGCTCAACATCACAACAGTTTCTGTGGCATTTTTCCCAAGGAGGAAACAAAATTTCACAGCTGCAAGCTGTTCTCTTAAATTGGCCATCACAAAAAATGAGGTTCAAGTGAAAGTCCTTTTATGAAAAAATTCCCTGTAACCAGAGGGAACCTTCCTGGGTGATGCCACTGGGTGCACTAACTCAAAGTGATGCTCACCTTTAGGAAGAATGTGCGCAACTAAGCTCTGTCCAGTGAAGCTTGTTTGTTTTGTTGTTGTTTTGTTTTGTGAGGGGTGGAGGGGTATCCCCTCATCTGTCAGCAGCAACACCTACACACATCTCTTAGATTCTAGGACTCAGAGGTAATCTAGCCCGTTAGCCACTCTTGCCTTCTTTCCAGAGGAAATTTTAAGGAAAAAATAATTCACTTACTTTCTCTATGTAAGTCATGTAATTGAGTTTATTAGAACCAAGTTGTGTGTCTTCTCTCCCTCTATTATTGCATTTTATTTAACTTTTTCTAATGAGATGTGTTAAATAAAACAATGCATATAAAGAAAATAGGGGGGGTGGTTTTGTAAGTCAGTCAAAATAAAAACATAAAATATTGCTTTTCCTACTGGGAAACTCAGAAGAATTTTAGCAATAGTTCTGCTTGCTGAGTGCAAACGTGGATCAAACTACAGAATTATATCTCCCCTGTCCTTTTTCTTTTATTAAAGGACTAGTTGGTTAGCAAGTGACCAGCTACATTAGCTGGCATCTGTGTGCACAGTGCAGGTCCTAAGAAAAGTTACGAGGAGCTGGGACACACAATATTGATTGAAACTGTCCATGCCCCACTATAGGCCAGCCCATTAGCTTGGACATTGCCCGTTAGCTTCAAGGCCAGCCCCTTACCCTTAACCATGCTCCTGACTCCTGATCCCCTATAGGGGACTTGCCATTGGCATCTTACCACACTAATCCCATCATTGAGAAGCGCCTCCCCGAAGATCATCATGTAGAGCGGCTCATTGACGCGTGCTTCCTCGAATACAGCCAGCACAGCCACGGGGTCCACAGCAGAGATCAGGCTACCAAACAGCAGGTTTTGCAGCAAGTTAACATCACTGAGGCCAAAAACCTTGATCTGGCAGATGAGGTAGAGGGAGAGGCCAATTCCAAAGGCATTGATCAGGGCCCCCAGTCCAGCCCACCACAGGATGGAGCCAAAGTTCTCAAAGAAGGGCCTGGTGGGCATAAAGTAACCACCCTCCAGAACAATGGGTGGAAGGAGGTACAGGAAATAGATGCTTGAATCCATGACAGGAGGGGATTTGTGGTCCGTGCCAAAGATGATGCTGCCCACCAAAACTCCAACAATGATGAGGAGGCAGCTTTCTGGCATGAGATGCGGCAGTCTGTGATACAGGTGAAAACCTGGGGAAGAGCAGAGTTAATTGAAGGCGCTTGCAAATAGAACTGTTCGCGCTACTAATCAATGAGATGGGTGTGTAGAAGAAGCACTGTCATTTGTCTCCTCTTTGTCATTTCTGAGCCTCAGAGAGTACTCTTTGGGTCTTAAATGGGGTCAAGCACCTTCCGTGTGGGGCGCAGTGCAGTCCTTCTTTCCCTTCGTGCCTGCTCTCTGTCTGCGCGGGATGTGAAGGGCGCATAAGGGCAAAAGAGAAGGAGGAAAAACTCTTCTGCAACCAGGTAAACTCACTTGTATTTCATGCAGTTACCCCAAATTCCCCTTGTTATGAATTTCCTTTCCAAGTCCCATTCCCCACTCGAAAAAAACAATAGTCATAATAATAATGAGATCCTTTATTGTGTTCTATTTACTTAAACCATGACATTGCCATTTGGTCAGTCCCTCTGGAAGAACCATATCCCATTATCTTATACCGTTTCCTTCACCACAATCTCCTTCCTTCCTCCGCTGGCTAGTTCACCAATTACACGCGTCTCTATTTCTCTGACTACTGCATTCATTTAGCACCTTCCCATTTCTTCTTCTGATTACAGGCATACTTCAATTTACTATATTATGATGTCTGGCATATTGCAGATACTGATTTTTTTTATTGAACGTTTGTGGCAAGCCTGTGTTGAGCACTCAGGGCACCCTGTTTTCCCTACACCACATGCTCACTTCCAGCACTCGTCTCTCCGGTGCCTTACTCTGGCAAGCCCTCTTGTTGGCAACATAAACAGCGATTACACATGTGAATTTTTCAAGATGGACAATATAAGAAGCAAATCCAATTTCTCTGTGGTATGAAGAGCAAGTAAAAAAGCTCAACATCAGTGGCCGAAACAAGGTCCTGGGCTGACTGTGAGCAGATCATCAATTGCTCCTATGACAGTACAGGTTGAAGGTAAAGGAAATTTAAACAAGTTCACATGAACCAGATTATGATCTTGAGTCTAAACCTCCTGAATTTAGAGAACACCCAAGAATATATTTGATACCAAAACAACAAACCAATTGAGCTAATTTAATTTATAGTGAACCTATAGAATAGAGTAAAACTGTCCCTTTGAGGTTTTGATCAAGACCATACATCATCGTGAGAGTAGATAATCTCATCTTTCTACAATAGAATGTCTGGTAGATTCCAACCATTGACCTTGCCATTAGCAATCCAGAGCATTGCCAACTCTACCACGAGGGCCCTGTTTTGACACACTGGGCACTAATGACAGAAGACAAGATGAGCTATGAGATATGAGGTAGCATAATAGTACAAGGATTTTACTTATAGTAGATATAGGATAGGTACATTTATAGGAACAGTAACTAGAATAAATTGCTCAGGGTTATGGAAAGGAAGGTTGAGAGGAAATGCAATTAATATCAATGAAGAAAAGCTTCCATCGATTGCCCGACTCTTTTTTAATATATTCAAACCACTTAATTGTATGCTATGTGACTTATTTATCCATAAATCGATTTTTTAAAAAGAACATCATACATAAAGAAAGCAAAAAGTCACCACAAAGACAGGAAAGAAAGAGAGGATCAGCGTGGATGCCGAGAGAGCCCTGAAATCCACTCCTGAACAGGCATCAGCTAACGCAAGTGGAAAGACTTACCATGTAAAATCACTGAACAGAAAATTTCAAAGGGCAGCTCTAGGAGACAAAGTTGAGTAATGAAATGGCTAAAGACTTGGAATTTAAAGCCCAAAAGGAACAACATATTCAGGATATTCAAACTGAAACCACTGAAGATAAAATTAAAGCCTCGAGGTGAAATATTGACGGATCCTCTGGGCAACATATTGACTGATGCAGGAAACCTAAAACCAGATCTTGGAACAAGTACAGTCAGGATGCTCCTAAGAGTCAAGGTTGGTGAAACTGTATCTTTGGTACTTTGGTTATACTATCAAGGGATTCCACTGCTGGACAGGGACATCAGACTTGTCAAAATAGTGAGTTATCACCAAGCAGAAGACCTTCAAAGAGAAGAATTGGTTCAATGGCTGAACCAATGAGCTCAGCCTAACAACACTTGTGAGGCTGGCGCATGAACAAGAAGTGTGTGGTTCTATTGTAGGAAGGGCCCCAGAAGAGCAACATGGGTTCACGTCATATCATGTGTCAGACTCTGGCAATCCTCACAGTATTTCGAAGTTGTTTTTATAACACTACTGCATATGTAATAGGCTGTACCATACCATAAACACAACTTTCACATACACTGGGTAACAAAAATATATGCATTTATCTGACTGTGATATTCACATTATTCTAGTAGTCTGGAACCAAACTCACAATATCTCTGAGGTGAGGTATGCTTGCACTGTGTTATATTCCATATATCAAATTTCACGCTCAGTCCTCAAATCTATCCCAACACAGCTGTCAGACAGGTTTCTCTTCTCGTGAATATCTGTCTCATTTTCCACCAAACACTATGAAGACATGCAAAACATCTCAAAGGTTTTAAAATGAGGATCTTTGTAGGCACCGTGTGCAAAGATCAAACTATACACTCTGCAAAGCAATGCGAATTGGAAGACAATGATGTGTGCCAGGATGTTTCCTGCTCTGACGAGCATTTAGGAAGACCTGAGGAAAGAAGAAGAACTACATAATCCCAAAGACAGAATATTCTAAAATAACCTAGAACACTGACTATTCCAAAAGGCCGAGGAATGCTCAGAGGATGAATGGCGATGACAGGGCATTCTCTGCAATTATCTCACACACTCCATGACTTGGCACGCCCTACATTGTAGCTAACCAAACGCTCTTTGTCTACCATTCCTTTTATCTTGTCATATGCTATTCTGGCTACTTAGTCCTGTTCCTCTGCCTATTCTGGTCCTGCTCATATTTTGAGGCCTATTATATTTTCCCGAGCTCCTTTCAAGGAAATAATATACCTTGCCCTTCATATAGCAATGTTGTATCTGTATCTGTCAAACAACAATAAGTCTTACCTGTTTTTGTGTGAATATAGTTTATCTCTCAAAATATTGAAACGATGGACATTTAGAATCAATAGTACACGTCTCTAGTTCTCTCCAAATTCCTTATCTAGCTGCCCTTTCCGTACTAGTTCATATATCTCCTGAAAGAATCTCTAGGTGTATAAATGAATGAATGAATGATTTAATATTCCTCTTAAGAAGTATGGAAAGGAGAAGTTGAATGGGTTGTTTAGTTTTGATCGTTTGTTTGTTTGTTGAATAAGGACTTACATAGCTGCATAACAAGATGGAGAAGTTCTGGTGGCACTGAGAGTTAAGCATTTAGCTGCTAACCATAAGGTCAGCAGTTCCAAACCACCCGCCACTCTGTGGAAGAAAGATAAGAGTTATACTCCAGAATCAGCACAATGGCATGCGTTTGTTTGTCTGTTTTGAACAACAAAATTTAAGACATTTTCTGTGGGGAGAATTTCAAATGCAAAAAAAGAGAGGCCACAATAACTCACCCAGCACTTTTGAACTTCATTTGTTCATGTTTTGGCAAATGTTGAATCGGGAAGAGTAGTGGGAGAAGAATGGAAGAATGCGATTGAACTATAGAATAGACACGAAACCCAACTCTTCGCTGCCCACTCGCAGGGACCCTGTCGGACAGGTGGGACGGATGCTGTGAGTTTCCACGATGGTCATTCTTTCAAGGAACAGAAAGCCCCATCTTTTCCCCTGGGGAAGCTGGTGGTTTCAAGTTGTGGACCTGACAGTTAGCAGCCCAGTGGGTCATCAGCACACTAGGTGCCTTTGAGTCAGAAGATAGTCCAATTCCAGGCTAAGGTGGGTGGTCTTCCTTATGTAGCTCATAGGGAATTATTGGATTTCTCTTCAGGAATTTTTCAGTTCTGTCATGCAGAGTATGTGTTTTCCTGTCCTGTCCTTTACCTGCTCCATTCGCCTTCCAAAGCTGGGTTAATGGAATGGAATGCAATTACTACCAGGAGAGAATATTCTCACCAAGCCCCTATCCCACTGGTTTCAAGGTTAATCTAAGGAGTTCTGCACTCTGGAGATAATGTCTTTCTTTGGACTAAGGGATTCTTCTGAAGTTTTCGACTCTGCATTTCCTGCGGATTTCTTGTTTTTCTCTTAAAGCTTATTTTAAACAGTTTAATTTCCCTCAAGATGGATGCGCTCATAAGATGGGTTTTCTCAGCCTCCTTGACTCCCTGTGTTGGCCCTGTTTCCAGGAATCCAGCTTCCTGGAATGGTTTTTGACACACACTTGCCATAACCCAAGCTGTCCCCTACACTAGCAATAGCAGGAAGGAGCTGCAGACCCATAAGTTGGGCATAGTAACATCATATGAGGTAGGATAATGGATGAGACCCTAGAAAACAAAGACCGTACATTATCTATGTTTCTTTTTGAAATTTCTCCCCTGCCATGCTAAAGACAGTTACTGAGATTTTACGATTTCAGCATCTGAAATATAAATGGTCACCAATTTTTTAAAAACCCTTCTCAAAAGAGGAAATAATAAAGATGGATTGTCAAATGATTTAAAGAATATTCTTCTGTAATATTTCAAGAATTTGAACTGAAAAGGGAATAAATCGTGAAAAGTCATGCATGATTTGTATTATCTTGGTTCGATGAAATTTTTGTGTTGTAACATGAATAAATTAATGGTTTTGAACAAGTGGAAATAGCTTTAATGTTCTGTTGTCACATTACCTACCTGGCCGTACTTGGTTACCTGTCTACATGATTAGATTCTGGTCTTTAGGTTACTCTGATCCTGATCTGTCATTAAATAATGTACCAGAGCTCAATAAATATTACTTGATAGGATGAATGAATCAAACGATGAATGACAATAATTGACTATTAATTATATCCTGATTCAGGTGTTTTAACAAAGAATCTGGAAGACCAAACATATGAGTTGCTTAGTATTAAAGTTTTATAGGTCTTTTTTTTTCAGCCCTAGGAAAGGAAATGCTATATATATATATATCACGATTAGCTAGTACCTGGCATTTAGCTACGTATTTAACAAATATGTGCTCTTTTTCGCCTTACCCCTATCTCTCTGTGTAGGAGAAAAATAATCTAAATTCTTGAGCACTAGCACATATGAAAATAGCCTTAAATAAAAATAAATTAAATTAAAAGTTCCTACTGCTATTTTGATGAAGAAAGAACAGGCTTTCTCTTCTCATAAAGAGTTACAGTCTAATGGGCGGAGAAAATGGAGACCGATGGGACTCATCTGCCCAGAACTCCTGCTGCCAGACCAGAAAATTGGGAGGTATGGCAAAGGAAACGGGGAGGTGGAGTCCTGAAATTAGAACTAGGGTACCAGGGTTTCCTGAACCCCTTTTTGTGTGGGATTTCTACTCGCAAAGCAAACCAAGAACGCTTTAAAGCGCTCTGGGGTAGGTGAGCCCGCAGGTGCAGGCTGTGCCCTTGCCGGGAATAGCGATCTCTGGAGAGGGGACAGAATCCCAGACGCGAGGGGAACCCCACTCTGGAACTCTCCCCGTGGTTGGCTGCCTTGAGCTCACAGCCAGGGGAGTGGTGGCGGGTAGCCATAATTTATAGTACAAGAAAAAATATATTATTGCCTTAGGAAGATCGCGGTGTGGGAGAAAATAGGCAGAAAGTTGGGAGTCCAGGGAACAAATTTAGTTCCAATTGGCCGAGAAGGAAACAACCCCCGTAATAAGCTGGATCTCCCCCTCTGGGGGTCAGCCTGACAGCCCCCAAATCGGAGCACATCATAAGCATTAAAAAAGTGAAATATATATTATTGGTTTAAAACTCAAGCCCAAGTCTGGTTGCTCAGCTCCAAGGAGCACATAGGTGGAGTTCCTTAACATAAATCAGCATAAGAAGAAACCTAGCTAAGGCATGCCAGAACTCAGCTACAGGGCCTGGCGGCTTTTAGCCAAACAAAGACCTGCTGTATGTAGCAAGTGTCAGCTTTAAACAGTAGGGAGCTGCAGCCCAGTGAATGTGAGAGACAATTTCATTTGATTTTATTCTAGCTGGCCAGGGGGATGAAAAATACAATCCTCTGATCTAGTAAGCACCAGCAGACTAGATAGGACAACAAGCCCAGCTTTCCTTTTAGTGACTCTACACTTAGCTGGGGAGGCCCTGCCTGTCCTGGGGCCCTAGACGGGGCTGAGGGAACATCCCAGTGCCCCCTCCCAGTCCCTGCTGCAGTGCTACATACAGCACAAGGCAGGTACACCAGCGAACTCCAGCACTCAACTGACGCCTGGCCACGGGCACGATCTTGCCTTTGAAGTAATCCCACACAGCATCTGTGGACCCGACATCAAACGGGTACGCCACCCCGCTACCTTGAGGAAGAGTTGGAACTCCTCCAGCCTCACGGACAGGTGATCAAGTCTCAGTTATTCCCCTACCTACGACTCTATATCTTCTCTCTACACTCACTAACCCTTCTAACTTTCCCACCGCGGGCACTCAGGTTTGTGTTGAGGTTTTCATTTCTCTCTTTCGTCTTTATCCCCTTATTTTTCCCTCTTTCTCCATTTCTCTCCCACTCTCTCCTATCATATGCCACTGCTGGCTTCCAGGCCACTACCCTCCGCTTAGGGTGTATCAACCCAAATAGCAGGTGGGACTCCAGCCTGCGATAGGTGGGAGTGCAGTACACCACACCAGGCGGCTGGGACAGACACCTACACCACGCTGTGCTGCTGAGGAAACCTCGTCAGACCTCTAAGAAGATCTCGTCAAGTAGGGCAATTCTGCCCAGCAACACTGGCTCCTGGCATTAAAAGGGCACACCAACCTGCCATTTGGGGACAGAGTCTAAACCCCTCTGGCCCCACATCCAGGCAATCAGGGATCAGCTATCTCTTTATTCGTTATTTCCTATTTCTCTCTCTCAACCCTCTTTACCACACAGCAAATCTTAGTAAACTCAGTTAGGTTTATTCTCTTCTTTCTCTTTATTCTCTTTTTTATCTTTCCTGTTTCTGTCTTTGCTGTCTTCGCCTCTCTCTCTGCTCCCTCTCATTCATTGCAACTACCACTGCTGGTTCACAGACCCCCACACTCGGCCTAGGGCAACCCTGTCCTCCCAGTGGGCAGGCTGACCCCTAGACAGTGCTGCACACAGGACGAGGCAGTGCTGCACACAGCACAGCACGGGGGCAGCTGTTGCTTTAACTATTTTTAAAATCCTATCTCCTCCTCATTCCTTTTCTCTGTTGTTCTTTCATTGTGCTCTTCTTACACATTTTCTTCTTACTCCTCTCCTTCAAGCTCTTCTCTATTTCCTACCACAGCCTCAACAGATTTAGTTCTCCTTTTTAGTTGTTTTCTTTTCTATTCTTTTTTTTTTACTGTTTCACCTTTGTTTACTCTGTGCATATTAGTTGTGCTTGGTTATTTGGGTGGCAGTTTGCTTGGCATTATTGCCCCAGTCTGTGTCTTCCTCTTTCCCTCTTTTTCCTCTCTTTCACTCTCCTGTCACAAGACACTAGCGGCCTCCAGAACACGCCCCTCTGCCTAGGGCAACTCTGAAGGCGCAACTGGGGGAGCTCCCACCCACATTTATTGGCTTGGCAAGCAGCTGTGGAATTCACGCGGGTCCTCTCCCATACACCAAGCAGCAGGGGGTTCTCCCCTACAAAAAGTGGGGGCATCCCCAGCTTAAATCCTGAGGCCCTACAAGTGACTGGGGGAAACGCCTAACCACCACTTGTGGGCTCCACACAACTGCGGGAACATCCACCCAACCTCCAATCAGATCTCTCTGTCTACGGTTATTGCCCTACCAGCTACAAAGCTCTACACCAAGGAGGGTAAACTCGCACACCCTCCTCAGCCCTACAGTTGTAGAGAAAAACACCACAGGAGAGCCGAGGTGCTCCAGGAACTGTGAAGCCTTCTTAGAAATAGGCCATGGAAGCGACACCATCATGGGCCCACAACAATCTGACCAGTGGTTTGGTTTACTTGTGTAAATTCAAGCACATGGAGATTATACAGACATCTCTCTCTGATCATTGTTCCATAAAGCTGGAAATTAGCAGAAGGACAGTGAAGAAAGCAAGGGTCAGCAATTGGAGGATGAACAATTTCCTACTGCAAAAGGAGTGGGTATTGACCCAGATCAGAGATGAAATCAGGAAGTTTCTAGAAACCAATGCGAACAAAAACACGATGTATCAAAACCTGTGGGAAACAGCAAAGTCATTTATCAGAGGAAGGCTGATAGCAATAAACGCACACATTAAAATGAAGAGAGACTCGTGGATGATATGCTGATACAAACTTACACCAATTAGAGCAGTCAACAGACAACCCTACTAATAGCAAGCGGATAGATATAATAAAAATCACAGCAAAAATACAGGAGAGGGAAAACAAGAAAACTATGGAAAAATTAATCCTGCTAAAAGTTGGTTCTTTGAAAGAATTAACAGAATTGATAGACCTCTGACAAACCTAACCAAAGAAAGGAAGGAACAAACAACATTGGAAAGGATGAGGGATGAAACAGGGGAAATTACAACGGACCCTAATGAAATCAAAAGGATAAATACACAGTACTATAAAGGTTTATATTCTAATGAATTCAGCAATTTGGAATACATGGAAAAATATTTGGAAACACAATCCTCCCTAGACTATCCCAGATGGATGTCCACAACCTCAACAGACCCATAGCAAAGGAAGAAATAGACAAGGTAATCAAGAGATTACCAACAGAAAATCTGCTGGCCAGATGGCTTCACAGGAGAATTCTACCAAGCATTCAGGGAAAAACTGACACCTATCTAATACAAACTCTTCCAGAACATAGAAAAAGATGGAAAACTCCCAAACTCTTTCTATGAAGCTAGTATAACTTTGATACCTAAAGTGGGCAAAGATGCCACAAGAATTGAGAACTACAGACCAATATCCCTAATGAACATTGATGCAAAAATCCTTAACAAAATACTGGCTAATAGAAACAAAAGCATATTAAAAAATAATTCACCACGGCCAAGTGGGATTCATACCAAGGATGCAAGGATGATACAACATATGAAAGACCATCAGCATTATTCACCACATTGGCAGGAAAATGATAAGAACCACATGATAATATCAACAGATGTGGGAAAATCATTTGACAACATCCATCACCATTCCTGTTTAAGACACTTAAGAAGATAGGAAATGAAGAAAAATTCCTCAATACTATACAAGCCATATATGAAAAACCAACAGCTAATGTGGTAGTTAACGTAGAAAAGACTAAAACAATTCCACTGAAAAGGGGACCAGACAAGGATGTCCCTTGTCCTCACTCCTATTTAACATCGTACTGGAGGTCCTAGCTAACAACATAAGAAAAAGAAAAAAAAAGAAAGGTATTCAGCTGGGAAGGAAGAGGCGAAATTATCATTATTTGAAGATGATGTGATTCTATATATTGAAGATCCCTTAAACTTCACAAGCGGAGTGCTGAAAGCAATAGAGGAATATGGCAGAGTGGCAGGATACACAATCAATGAACAGAAGTCTATTGGACTGTTCTATACATCAGACAAGACCACAGAAGAGATGCTTAAAAAGGTAGTACCCATTACAATTGCCAAGCACAAATTGAAATACCTAGGGATATACCTGACTAAAAAACCAAAAGATTTGTATGAGGAAAATTATAAAACACTACTTCAAGAAATCAAGAGTGACCTCAACAAATGGAAGAATATCCCATGCTCATGGACTGGCAGACTGAATATAGTAAAGATATCAGTTCTGCCCAAGGCACTATATAAGTTCAATGCTATCCCTATACAAATACCACCATCCTTCTTCAAAGAATTGGAAAAAGAGATTACCAACTTCATATGTAGAGGGAGGTAACCCATAATTAACACAGAACTCCTGAAGTAGAAGGACAAAGTGGGAGGGCTTGCTCTACCTGATTTTGGCACATACTATATGGATACAGTAGTCAAAACAGTGTGGTACTGGCATAATGATAGCTATTCAGACCAATGGAAAAGAGTTGAAGACCCAGAAATAAAAACATCAGCATACAGGCAACTGATCTTTGCTAAGGGCCCAAAAAATATTAAATGGGAAACAGATGCCATCTTCAATAAATGGTGCTGGAAAAAAAGGATATCTACCTGCAGAAAAATGAAACAAGACCCTTACCTCACTCCATGTACAAGGATAAACTCAAGGTGGATCACAGACCTTGAGATAAAACTCCAAATAATTAGGGTCATCAATGAGGGAATTGGGACAAATCTAAGAACCTTGGCACAGGGATTACATAGGCTTCCAGAAATAGGGAAGGATACAAATACAGAAGAGTTACAAATAGACAAGTGGGATATACTGAAGATAAGACACCTGTGTACATTGAAAGAATTCACCAAGAGAGTAATAAGAGAGTCCACTGACTGGGAGAACATCTTTAGCAACGACACATCAGACAAAGGCCTTATTACTAAAATCTATAATACTTTGCAAACTTACAATAAGAGAAAAACTAATTGCCAACTGAGGAGGTGAGCAAAGGACCTGAACAGAAGTTTCACAGAGTCTGAAATTCAAATGGCTAATAAACATATGAGAAAATGTTGCAGATCATTAGCCATAAGAGAAATGCAAATCAAAACAACTATGAGATACCACCTAACACCCTCAAAGATAACCCAATTCAAAAAAATCAGAAAGTAACAAGTGTTGGAGGGGCTGAGATGAGATAGGAACTCTAAACCACTGCCAGTGGACCTGTAGGTATGTACAGCTACTATGGAAATCGATTTGGCGATTTCTCAAACAGATGGAAATAGAGTTACCATATGACCCAGCAACCCCCATACTGGGCATATATCCAGAAGAGGCAAGAAACAAACCACAGTCAGACATCTGTGCTCCAGTGTTCATTTCAGCACAGTTCACAATCGCAAGGAGCTGGAAACAACCCAAATTTCTATCAACAGACGAATGGTGGAACATACATACAATGGAGTACTATACATCGCTAAAAATCAGTGACGAAAGCATGAAGCATATGGATGCATGGGAAGAACTTGAGGAAATTATGCGAAGTGAAGTAAGCCAAGTACAAAAGGACAAGTATAACATGAGTCTGTTGATTATATCTATCTCTATCTCTATATCTATCTATATAAAGGTAAATGCAAAAGGGGCACAGGGGAAAAGATACTGGATACAAGCACTCCAGGGGTGAGGTCCATGTATTATGACAGGGCATAGACCTAATCCAGGGGTACATATGGTAGCCAAATAAAACGGGGTGGATGGAGGAAAATGGAAAGGGAAAGGGAAAATAATGTGTGAAGGGGGAATAGGGCACTGACCCTCCCAAGGGGAGGGTATTGTTTGTGTCTATTCAGAGAAAGTGGGACCAGATATAAAGCCGGTGCCAGATGAATGCAGTGTGCTAGCAAGTAGTGGGGAGCCAGTGGAGGGGCCTGAGGGCTCAGCCCCCATACCAGCTATGTAGACAATTGTCCCTCACCCCAGAAGAATTTACTTGAGAGGACAGCACTGCAACTGCAGCTAGGGGAGAGGGGCAAGTCGATCAGAGCAAATGGGAGCAAAGAAGGGGGAGGAAGAGAGTGGAGCACATCCTGGCCCATCAGGCCTGGAGGACGATATCCCTGCTCTGAACAGCCAATGGACAGATTAGACAATATGGCTGATCCCACTATGAGAAACACAGTCCCTAGATGGCCCAGGGCCCTAAGGGGGACAACACTGGAGACTCAGGCTTGGGACTGGCCCAGGCTGACCCTATGATACTGAGGCAAAACACTAAAAGCGTGCAGCAGAGCAACCATGGGAGCAGAGAAGGGAGCCCCTGGGGGTGTACAAAGGACAGACTCTGGGGCCAAAGCATGGTACCCCATTGGACCTGACTGAAAGATATGCCTAGAGATAAAAAATCAGACCTTGATCTATTTACAGGTTTTTCTTTCGTTTTAAGGTTTTTTCTTTTAATTAATTTATTTTTCTATGGGTAATTGATTTCCTTTTTGGTTGTCATAGCTGTGTTCTCACTCATCGCCTATCTTGCTACGACTTGATTTTGGGTGGATATTATTATCGCTACAGATCTATCTAGATAAGATAGACTGGATGAATAGTCTGGAGGAGAAAACAACAGGACCAGTGGTTCCAGGGGGACATGGGAGAAAAGGAGGAGTGGTCAAGGAGGTGGTGCTGACCAACCCAGGGACAGGGGAGAAATAAGGGAGCCAAAATCAGGAGCAAGGAGGGTGTGAGTGGCCTGGTAGGGATTCAGCAAGGGCAAGGTAACCGAGAGAAATTACTGAAACCCACATGAAGGCTGAGCATGATATTGGGATAAGAGGAAAGTAAAAGGAAATAGAGGAAAGAACTAGGTGACAAAGGGTATTTATAGAGGTCCAAAACTAGAATGTACATATGTAAATATATGTATATGAGTGTAGCTAAACAGATCTATGTGCATATATGTATAGGTTAAGTACTAAGGCAGCAGATGGACATTGGGCCTCCACTTGAGTACATACTCAATGTAAGAACACTTTGTTCTATGAAATTGTCATTCCAGGATGCACACCTTCCCGACACGATTGCTGAAGAAAAATGTGTGCATAAACAAATGTGGTGAAGAAAGATGACGGTTCCTGGCTATCAAAAGATATAGCGTCTGGGGTCTTAAAAGCTTGAAGATAAATAAGTGGCCATCTAGCTGAGAAGCATCAAAGTCCACATGGAAAAAGCACACCAGTCTGTCTGACCTCAAGGTACAGAAGGCACCGGTTATCAGACATCAAAGAACTAAAAATCATATCAATGGGTGCCCATTTCCCTGATATGATCAATAAAGACAAATGTGTGCATAAGCAAATGTGGTGAAGAAAGCTGATGGTGCCCAGCTATCAAAAGAGATAGTGTCTGGGGTCTTAAAGGCTTGAAGATAAACAAGAGACCATCTAGCTCAGAAGCATCAAAGTCCACATGGAAGAAACACACCAGCCTGTGTGACCACGATCTATCGAAGAGATCAGGTATCAAGCAAGAAGGAACAAAAAATCATATCATTGAAAATATGGGTGAGTGCAGAGTTGAGACTCAAAGCCCATTGGTAGCCAACTGGACACCCCTTACTAAAGGGTTGTGGTGAGGAGATGAACCAGTCAGGGTGTGATGTAGCAACAGTGAAACATATAACTTTCCTCTAGTTCTTAAATGCTTCCTCTCCCCCCACTATCATGATCCCAATTCCACCTTACAAATCTGGCTAGGCCAGAGGCTGTCCATAGGTACAGATAGCAACTGGAAACACAGGGAATCCAGGACAGATAACTCCTTCAGGACCAGTGGTGAGAGTGGCAATGCCTGGAGGGTGGAGAGAATATGGGGTAGAAAGGGGAAACTGATTATAAGAATCTATGTATACCCTCCTCCCTGGGGAGGGACAGCAGAGAAAAAGGCAGCAGGGAGACATCGGACAGTGTAACATATGACAAAATAATAATACTTTATGAATGATGAAGGGTTCATGAGGTAGGCGGCAGTAGGGAGGGAAGGGGAAAATGAGCAGCAGATATTAAGGGCTCAAGTAGAAGGCAAATGTTTTGAGAATGATGATGGCAACAAACGTACATATGTTCTTGATACAATGGATGGATATATGGATTGTGATACGAATTGTATGAGCCCCCAATAAAATGATTTAAAAAAAAGTTACTGTCTTGGGAAGTCATAAGGGCAGTTCTACCCTGCCTTCAAGAGTCACTATGAGCCAGCATCAATTGAATGGTGGTGAATGAGTGACTGTTCTTTAAATTATTTATTTTCATTTCTAAAAACTGTGTTGAATTTTATAATCATGTACACAAAACATAACCGAACCCACTACTATCAAGCTGATTCTGACTCCTAGTAACCCTGTAGGACAGAGGCAACTGCTCCTTTGGGTTTCCAAGACTAAATCATTCCGTGGGTAGACAGTCCCATCTTTCTTCCAAAAAGCAGCTTGTGCCTCTGAACTGCTGACCTTGCCGTTAGCAACCCAGTGCGCACCCCACCGGAACTTGCTGGTCAACAGCTCTATGGAGAATCGAGGGAAGCTGGTGGCCTGGTGAGCCATGCCCTGAACTGCTAAGCAGAGGTCAGCAGTATGAACCCACCAGTAGTTCTGCTGTCTATGTCAGCCCAGATTGACAACTTTGAAAACCCAAACGTAGGGGCTTCTACCTGCCCCTAGGGTCACTCTGGATCAGAATTGATTTGATGGGAGTGAGTGACAGACACAACTGTGTCCTTTCAATGCTTCTCAATTCTAGTCCGCATAGTGACTCAGCACATACTGCACCTCTAGGCAATGAGCTTCATTGTCTACTAGTAGAAAAGTCAAGGTAAAATTCACCTGTTCTGCACTGAGATGTTTCCTGATAGTTTATGCCGGGGTTTTTGATCGAATATTCTGTGCACAATATTTAGACTGAAAAGAGGCCTTAAAAATCACTTCACAGAAGAGCAAACTGAGATTTATAGAGAGAATGTGCTTAGCTAGCAAGTGACAGATGCAGTTTCCTGATCCCCAGAGCAGTTTATACATTTCCACGAAGAGGCAAGGGGTGGAGACGGGAAGGCTAGGCTCTCTAGCATGTTTGTGAGGGAAGATCGCCGAGGTTGCTCTTGGTCTCATTGAAAGTATTCCTCTGTGAGGTCTGACCTGAAAATAGTATCCATTTGGAAGGCTAAATTTACTTGACTAATTCTTTAAAATCCTGTTAGCCCGTGTAATGGTTTAAGGACCATTACATTAGTACAGAGATCTAAAGACAAACAAATTCCATTCCGATTTCAGAATTGACTGACTCAAAGTGAGTAACACTTAGAAAGAAGCAGCTAACAAATACAACAGGTATGATACCTAAGATCCTTGGAAAAGGTGATAAAAAATAGACAAAATCCATAGCCCTGATACCAAGAAACTAACGGCCAATGGTTCATGACTCAACCCATATTTCACATCCACCCTAGAGGAAAATAAATGTGAATTAACATTGAAATATTTTATCTAGATTCTATCTCAATAGCAATACTCAAATCCACTGCCACTGAGTTGATTCCAACATATGCCACAGCCCTCGGAGTGAGAAAGACGGGGCTTCTACTCCATTAAAGGGTACCCAGTGGGGCACTCCTAGGGCAGGTCGACCCTGTCCTGGTGGGTGGCTGTAAATAGGCGGACCTCATGGCAGTGGGCTGTTTTTAGAATGCTGCCGGAGAGTTTCTGAGGCTGGAAATCCTTTCAGAAGCCTCAACTTTCTCCTGGGGAGTGACAGCTGATTTCAAATGTCCTTGAAGTTAGTGGCCCAACGCTTAACCCACAAAGCCATCATGGTTCCAAACGTACAATAGAGTTTCTCAAACCCAGTAAGGTTGAAAAGTGAATCGAAGGAGAATTTAATAACTGAGATAACTGTATCAATTTTCCACTTTTAGGAGAAGCTGATTTTAAGAAGGGAAGGACATGGAGTTCGGGATAAACGGTCACAGAGTGTAAACCACCCCTTTAGTTTCTTAGGACAAAGAATGTTTGATTCTAATTTAATCCAGTAACTCAAATTCTCTTTATTTTGCGAAGGAAACCACAGGTGCCCGCACTGACTCTCCATTTGGCTCAGCTGTGAAGGAATATTTGACAGATCGATACCATCTCACATGCCACCACAGCCACCGAGCGACTTAAATGTTGCTGGCGGTGCCCTTGTGCTCTGCTTTCTCTCCATTTGCATGGAATGCTCGCCACTTTTAAAGAGTAAACAATTGGAGCCATTGAGGAAGTCCATGCTAGCAGAGCCAAGAATGAAAGAAGTGTATTTAACAGAAGCATCATTAGGCAGCTCTTGAAATCTGCAACCTGCGATGTCCTGTCGTTGCTCTTTGCATTGTTTAAGACATCGAACTGGAGAATTTTACCTGCCAAACATACCCCCCGTGGTTGACACTCTAAGATTAGAAACTAACCGAGATAAACCTGGACCCAAAAGTCTGCTCTTACATTTCTCAGCACAATCCCAAAGCATTAAACGGTTTTATAAAAAGCAATTCCTTTGAGCCAATAGAATGATTATGCAAAAGCAGTCGCAGTTCAAAGGACCGTTTATCAGGCATTAGCTATGAGGTAAAACTCCCATAACCAGGTGCGTGAGGACTTACCTATTTTTGCAAGGGATGCTAGAAGTATCCAGAGGGTGACCTCATAAGGAATTTGCACATAGTCGTAATCCAGGGAAAAGACAGAGACCCTCTCGTCTGGCTGTGAGCTGGCAGCAGCCACGCGAGCGTGAGGGCTGTTGTTTGTAGGCTGGGCACTGGCATTGGGGGGCTTCAAACCAGAAGATGCACTCGAACACTGAAGCGCAATGAGCAACAGCAAATAATTCCGAGGGTGGAAAGCCGCAAAGACATGAAAAGCCATGGTGTGAGCTTCTGCTGCCTACCTACACTCGTGTGTGCCGCGGTGTGTCACACACCGGAGTGGGGAGACCTCTAGGAAGCACATGCAGCCCGTGGGTCGTTCCACGAATCCCAGCATGTCCTTGAACTCTGAGTGCTGATATCTTTGAATCTTCTTCCAAGCATTTGTGCTCAAGTAAGTCAGCTTCTAACTCAAAGGCAAGACAAGACAGCCAGACCTCTCTCTGTTTACCAGGAAGAGCACGGGTTGGAAATCGGAAATATGTCTTCATTCAATGACGATCCCAAGCGTTACTGCACACTGGTCTCACCTTGTGAGTGAAAAATTAAAAATGACAACTGGTTGCCCATTCCAACTACGGTCGCAGTCTTTCTAGCGAGGAGAGGCCGCTTTCCCGTTCCGCCGGAACCCAAGGAAGAGCTACCTGTCCGGCACCTGCTTCTCTCTCTCCTCCCCCTGCCGTCGCCCTTGTTTTGAATGGCCAAGGCAGCAGGTAGCTACTGAACCACACTGAATTATTTGCTCTGATTTGACTTTTGTAATAAAATGTTTTCCCTGACGATTCTCCAGGGGTAGCACTGCTGACATCTAGCGGTCAAGCATGATGTGTACATCCTTAGAATCTATAAAAATGCAGGATGAACAGGAAAACACTGCCAGCAGGGCAATGCTGACTCTTTGAAGTGCCCCCCCAGCGGTTTCTAACACTATTTATGAAAGTAGACAGCCCAGTCTTTCTCCCGAGGTACTGCTGGTGGTTTTGAACTGCTGACTACCCAGATAGCAGCCCACTTCGTGCCCACTACACCACCAGGGCACCTATGGCAGTGCGCATGTGTAATTACACTTGCACCCCAAGTGTAAACCAGGAATATCTTGGAAAACTTGGCCGTATGATCTCTCTGGAAGAATCAAGAATGGGAGGAGAAGGAGGAGGCTAGAGAGAAAAGGAGGAGGCTGCGGAGGACAGCCACAGGCCAACATAATGCTCAGTTTCATGAGTAGTAATTCATACAGATACTTACATAGAGTTCCACCTCCCTAGAAACCTCCCCAAACCAAACCAACTGCCATCAAGTTGATTCTGACTCATCGTGACCAAGATGATCCACCATGAGGAGGCTGCGGAATCTCATCTTTCCCTTTTGTAAGAGCTTGTCATTTGAACTGCTGCTGCCGAGGTTACAGCTCAACTCGTAACCTCGTGTGATACTGCGGCTCCTTTGCCACCAGGGTATTAACCACTAAAGCAAGAAGCAGAACAGACACCCATCAAATATGACTCAAACCCCAGTTTTGAAAGCTCAGATCCACATCAAATTTTCCATTTTAAATCGTCTTATGAGTGGGACCGACTTCCTAAATGAAGCAGCAGAACACAGCATCGTGGACGAATGTTGAGCTGAAGCCTGAGAATCTACTCCTACTTCTTCTACATCTCCCCATGTTATCTAAGCCAACCGGCTTACCTTGACATCTTTCTTAAGAGGAAGGGAGGAACCAGAAAGATGATTGCTGACTGTGCAAAGGTTGTGTGGACCATAATAAACCATGGATCACCTTGAGAAGAATGGTCACTCCAGAACACTTGATTGTGCTCATGCAGAACTTGCACATGGATCAAGAGGCAGTGGTGCAAACAGAACAAGGGACTACTGCATGGTTTAAAGTCAGGAAAGGTGTGAGTCAGGGTTGTCTCTTCGCACTGTACTTAGTCGATCTGTATGCTGAGCAGATCACCAGAGGAGCTGGACGTGATCGTGGAAAACGTGGCATCCAGATTGGAGGAAGACAACCTGTGGTATGCAGATGATGCAAGCTTGCTTGCTGAGAGTGAGGAGGGCTGGAAGCCCTTGTGGATGAAGATCAAGGATCGCAGCCTTCAGTACGGATTACAACTCAATGTCAAGAACACCAAAATTCTCACAATCATTAGGAAGCATCCTGATAAATAGAGATAAGGATGAAGTTGTCCAGGATTTTCTCTTGCTTGGACCCAAAATCAATGTTCACGGGAGCAGCTGTCAAGAGATGTCAAAAGACGTGTTGTGCTGTGTAAGTCTACTGCACCAAGCCTCTTCAGAGTGTTGAAAGACCAAGGACATCCCTTTGCGGACTAAGTTGTCCTGACTCAAGCCACGATATTTTAATCACCTCACAGGCAAGTGAAAATTGGACACTGAATAAAGAACAACTAAGGAGAATTGAAGCATTTGAATTGGGGTGCAGGAGAAGAATATTGAAACGAATTTATCCTGGAAGAAGTACAGCCTTGCTCCCCTTGGGAGTAAGGGTGGCCAGATGCCGTCTTCGATACTTTTGACATGTTGTCAGGAGAGACCAGACCCTGGAGAAGAACATCATGCTTCATAAAGTGGAGGGGCAGTGAAAAGGAGGGAGGCCCTTAATGAGGATGGACACGGTGACTGCAATGATGGGCTCAGGCACAGGAACAATCGTAAACAGGGCGCGGGACTGTGCGGTGTTCTGTTCGGTGTAGGGCCATCATTGGTCAGACAGACTCACTGGCACCTAAACACAACCACTGACTGTGGGCAGACCTATATTGGAATTCATTTGGTTGGTTGGTAGAGTGATTAGCATGGAGTTAGAGGGGAGTGGTTAGATAAATTGATGTATAATTACTTCAAGTTTTAAATGATATCCTAAGGTGTTCATCTCCGTGATAATAACGATCCTGCTTGTAGGATAAACATTCTGACAAAATGTCTTGTCCTAGGCAGATAAACCCCTCAGGAACAGTAAGGGAAGTAGTGTAACCAAGAGGGAAGGGGAAGGGGGAGAAGGGGGGAACCGATCACAATGATCAATGCATAACAACACCCCACTGCCCCCAGAGGGGGACGGGTAACAAAAACGTGGGAGAAGGGAGACAGCGGATGGTGTAAGATATAAAAACAATAATAATTTATAACTTATTAAGGGTTCATGAGGGTGGGAGGATGGGGGAGGGAGGGGAAAAAAGAAGAGCTGATACCAAGGCCTCAAGTAGATATAAAATGTTTTGAAAATGACGGTGGCAACATATGTACAGATATGCTTAATAGAATGGATGTATGGATTGTTGTAAGAGTTGTAACAGTCCCCAATAAAAGGATTTATTTAAGAGAGAGCGGGGGTGGGGGAGAATGATAGTAAAGAAGTGACAAGCATTACATGAGATGCGAGAACTGAAGGGGTTGATGACAGAGGAAGGGAGTGAGGAGGGCACAGCGATGGGAATTGAAAGTCACCGCGAAAAACTGAGTCCTGTAGAGTAACGGATCACAGAAACCTCAGTCTCCACAATCCCGAGACAGGGAGGACGAGGTGGTAGAGGGTTACCACTATCTACGGCTCAAAGAGGGATCGCATTAGAAGGTCCTGCATAGAGTGGAAGAACAATGTGGAGCAAAACCCAAATTCATAAAAGAGCCCAGGTTAACTAGTCAATTAGAGATGATGAAATCCTTACACTATGACTCTCGGTCACTTAAACTCACCCTGTGGGTGGCTCAAAGGTCATCCAAACCATAGCTTGACCTTGAAGGGCCACAGGAGCCTCACTGAGGGTGTGCACCTTATTCTAATGAGGAATTTAGGATAAAAATGACAGCATTTACCCCAGGACAAAGTTCAGACAGATTAGGAAAGGAGGTGGAATGGAAATGGAAACAGAGGGAAGAAGGGGGTACTTGGTGGCACCCCAACAGGATTGCAGTAATTGAAATGCCAAAAAACGTAAGTGAATTGTTGCTCTGTCAACCTTCACCCAAGTCACAATAGAAAGCTCAGATTTTAAAGTAAAGAAACTGGCACACACATACTCAAAAGATTCACAACCATCATGGCAATCCCGAGTCAGAGAGACCCTAAGAACTGGCCCCGTGGGGTGGAGCCGCGTCAGCGGGTTTCTGAGTCTCCTGGAGTAGGAAGCCTCCTTTCTCTTGTGGAGTGGTTGGTGGTTTCAAACTGCTAACCTTTCATTTAGCAGCCTAAAATGTAACTTCTAAGCCACCAGGAATCCTACCTGGCACAGAGCTGGCACTTAATCTGTGCCGGGTTTTATTTTGTTTGATCACATTTCATACCACATCGGAAATAATCAAGTTCATTTCTGTTCCAATGAGATATAAGACTCAGTAGAAAGTGTGAGTCCCAACCCAGGGACAGGGAAGCAATAAGTGATCCAGAACAGTAGCAAGTAGGGTGTGAGTGGCTAGGCAGGGATTCAGCAAGGGCAAGGTAACCGAGAGAAATTACTGAAACCCACATGAAGGCTGAGCATGATAGTGGGACAAGAAGAAAGTAAAAGGAAATAGAGGAAAGAACTAGGTGACAAAGGGTATTCATAGAGGTCTAAAGACTGGAATGTACATATGTAATTACATTTATGTGTTCTAGACACAATGGAAGTATGCATGGATTGTGATAAGAATTGTATGAGCCCCCAATAAAATGATTTCAAAAAACACATATCCTCCCCCCCAAAGCTATGTATTTTTTTTACAAAACAAAACAAACAAACAAGAAAAGAAAGTGATAGTTATTACTCACACACTGAATCAAACACATGCACCTCTAACTGCAGCGATTTATAGCTTTTCTCAGTTCCACACACACACACCCAACAAACATCAATGGCAAACTGAATGAGAAATGGGTGAAGTGACCGGCTAATAGGTAGATGCAACGTCTTATGAGGGTAAGAGAAGTGTTACTGACTTTTTGTCAAAATAGTTTAAAAAGACACATTCAAAATATCTGATAATTATTCTTAAGGTATATGAAAAATGATGGCCAATTTTGATAATGATTAGAAAAAACTAGACAATATCAACATGAATATAGAAGGCTTAAATAACATTACAAACCACGTAGACCTAAAGAAAATGTCACCCAATTACAGAATAATTCACATTGTTTTCAAGCACATATGGAAAACTATATAAGACTGATTACATGTAAATCCATAAAATAAATCTCCGGATCTAAAGGACTGAACTTGTTCAAACTATGTGCTTCATCTACAATGGAATGAAGAATGAGATTACAAAAACTCTTAACAGATGGAAATTGGAGAAATTCACAAATATATGAGAAGTAAATACAACGTTCCTAAATAATCAATGGACAAAAGAAGAAATGACAAGGAAAATTAGGAAATGATTTGAAATGAATGCGCGTGGCACTCAGGAACCCTGATGGTGTGGTGGTTACGCACTGGGCTGTGTTCTACATGGTCTGCAGGGGGAAAACACCAGCAGATCCGTGGGACAAAGACGGGCTTTCCACTCTCTTACCAGCTCAGTTAGTCTCAGAAACCCAGAGGGGCAGCTCTACCCTGCCTTACCAGGGTCACTGTGAGAGGGTCTCACGTGATGGCAGTGAGTTTGGTTGTGGAACAGCATTCAACACATCAAAATGCGAAGGATGAGGTGAACGCAGTGTTCAGAGATAAATTTAAACCTTGAAGTCTTTATTTTAAAAATCTAAACATTCAAACAACCTAATCTCTTCCTTGAAACTGGAAGAGAAAGCAAACGGAACCAAAAGAGACTGGAAACCAAAAGCAAACTAAACCCAAAGTAAGTAGAAGAGAGGAAATACTACTGAATCGGACCAAATATAAATATGGAAAAGGAATAGAAAGAAGCAATGGAAATAAAGTTGGTTCCTTGAAAAGATAAATAATATTGACAAGCCTTTTGACTGAACCACAATGAAAATAATTAAAATTGCTAAAATCAGAAGTGAACGAGAGAACAACATGACCCAACTGATAGAAATGCTAAGTACTATAATGGAATCAATGAATAACTGTACTCCAACAAATGAGAAGATTTTGGCATTTTCACAAACTATTCCAGCGTGTAGAAGAAGGACTCTTCCCCAATGCATTCTAGAAATCAGTGCTATCTTTTATCAAGCCAGGAAAAAACAAAAACATAATAAAAAAGAAAACCGTAGACAAGAACCTCTTATGAATGCAAAGATATGTAAAAATATATTGTTACTAAGAGACCATGCAGAGGTTTATTCTAAGTAACATATGGTTAAGCATATCTCTGTAATCAGTAGATAGCTGCAGATAAATTATTTCCATGATACACTTGTTTTAACTTCCTTAGGTTGCCTTATTGAACCCTTGTGGTGGAGTGGTTATGCATTGACATGCTAACCTCATGGTCAGCAGTTCGAAACCACCATCCACTCCTCTGGAAAAAAATGAGATTTTTATTTCCATAAAGAGTTACAGTCTTGGAAACCATTAGGTCATTTGTGCTCTATCTAATTATTTTTAATCATTTATTGGGGCCTCATACAACTCTTATCACAATCCATACATCCATCCATTGTCTCAAGCACCTTTGGACATATGTTGTCATCAGCATTTTCAAAACATTTTCTTTCTACTTGAGCCCTTGGTATCAGCTTCTCATCTTTTCCCCCTCCCTCCTCCTCCCTCATGAATCCTTGATAATTTACAAATTATTATTATCTTTTCATGTCTTGCACTGACCAATATCTCCCCCCACCCCCTTGTCTATTGTCCATTCCCCTGGGAGGGGGGTTATAGATAGGTCATTGTGATCGGTTCCCCCTTCCTTCCCCCACCTTACCCTTACCCTCCTGGTGTGGCTACTCTCAATATTGGTCTCGTGGAGTTTATCTATCCTGTATTCTCTGTGATTCCAACTCTTATCTGTATCCATGTACATGCTCTGGTCTAGCCAGATTTGTAAGGTAGAATTGGGGTAATGAGAGTGGGGGGTGGGGTGGGCGGGGAGCATTAAAGAACCAGAGGAAGGCTATATATTTCATTAGTGCTACACTGCACCCTGACTGGCCTGTCTTCCACCCCACCCCTGACCCTTCTGTAAGGGGATGTCCAATTGTTTACAGATTGGCTTGGGGCCTCCATTCCGCACTCCCCCCCTTCATTCACATTATGATTTTTTGCTCTGGGTCTTTGATGCCTGATACCTGATCCCATTGACACATCTTGATCACATGAGCTAGTGTGCTTCCTCCATGTGGGCTTTGTTGTTTCTCAGGTAGATGGCTGCTTACCTATCTTCAAGCCTTTAAGACCCCCAATGTTCTATCTTTTGATAGCTGGGCACCATCAGCTTTCTTCACCACATTTGCTTATGCACCCGCTTTGTCTTCAGCGATTGTGTCAGGTAGGTGAGCATCTAGGAGTGCTGGATTATTAGAACAAAGTGTTCTGTGTTCAGGGAGTACTTGTCTACTCTCATATAAGACACTATGAGTAGGAATTGACTCAATGGATGGGAGTGAATTTAGTTTTTCAGGGAGGTTGTCTTAAAAAAAAAAAAGGCCTAATCAAAGCAGACAGGTCAACTCCCAAGTTATAATGCCTATTTTAGGGGCTCCTAAGGTGGTACTCATGATATATTTTATCAAAGGACACAGATTTTCCTTAATTTAAAACTGTATAGTTGAGAAAATGGCCAGGAAATTGCACTGAGGTTTATTTTCCCCATCAAAACAATGCAAAAGTAGCCAGAACTGTCCAGTCAGAAATCCCATGGAGAAATCACGCATCCACCTTATTCCTTAGATTCCTTTGGGTGACTCAAACCCAAAGTACTGTCGAAAGGAACACAAGTTGAGTCTCGTGATAATGACAAGGCAAGGATGGCGAGACTTGGTCTTCCATACTTTGGACTCCAGCATAGGAACAATTGCGAGGAGGGTGCCGGACTGGGCAAAGTTTCCTTCTGTTGTGCACAGTGGCACTCCAGGGGAGAATCGATGGCACCTAACAATAGCAACATGATTTTGTAGCAATATGTTCTTTCTCACACTTCTATTGATGCCAAAACTCTCCACAAAAGATTAGCGAATTTTATTCATAGTATATAGAAAAGACTTTTTACTATGTCTAAGTGTAATTTATCCTAAGACTGTAACTATGAGTCAACATCTGATAAGTAATTAACATAAGACACAATGGTAATAGAATGAAGAACAAAACCACATGATCATCTCCATGCACCGAGAAAATGTGTTTGACAAAATCCAACATTTTTTATGATAAACTATTCAGCCTTTTAAAATCCACAGTCAATATCATACTTAGTAATGAAAGGCCGAGTGTTTCTCTTAGATCAGGAACAAAGAAGGGATGTGCACTATTCAGCCTTGCACTGGAAATTCTAGCCTGTGAAATCAGATCAGGGAAAGAAATAAAAGCTATCCGGATAGGATAGGAAAACCTGTATTTGGAGATGGCTTTGCATATAATAAATCCCAAGGACTCCAGTGAGCAGGAGGTTTCCTTTTGGATTCAGTAAAACATTTTAAAATCACGACGATCATTTCAGAATTCTGTGAATAAACTCAAAACCAATAAAATACATACTTCAGGCAAATTAGTTGATATGTGGAATGTATCTTGGTAAAGATGGTTTTTGTAAGACAGAAAATGAAGCAGAGGAGGTGAGGTCATTTGTTATTCTGCTTGTCATGGCTCCGCAAGGAAATGCACCCGGCTACTTGAACACCGAGTATGCTTTCAAGACAGCTGTGTGAAATCACCTTCTTTCCTGGATCTCCTTGGTCCAACCTTCACCAAGGACATTAACTCTTCCAGTTCCAGGAAGCATCAAGTGCAGTTGTGGGGAGTCAGAGCCTATACCCTGCAGTGATTGCAGCGTCTCACTGTGGCATCCAAGTGGTAGGAAGAGCCACAGCTTCCTGGATGCCAGCTGAGCTGAGATCATGAAGGGTTTGAGCCTGTCGCTGTTGGTACAGCCTGAGCAGGAGATAATTTAGAATTGGCCAAATGTCTGCTTACGCAAGAAACACTCTACCATCAGGTCAAGTCTGACTCAAGGTGACTCTATAGGACAGGGTAGGCCTGCCCCATTGTGTTTCTGAGGCTGCAACTTTTTATAGATGGAGAAAATCTCATGTTTCTCCCCAGAATGGCTGGTGGTTTCAAATTGCTTGACCGGATGGTAAGCAGTCAAACAGGTATTCCAAATACTCTAGTTATTTTACCGAAGGAAGGAAAGAAAAGAAAATTAGAGCTAAAAAGCCAGGAACACTGATTACTGTAATTTGGAAGGGATCCTGGTGACACCGTGGGTTAGGTGTTGGGTGGCTAACTGCAAACTCAGTAGTTGCAACCTCCCTGCTAAGGTTTTTTGGCAAACCCTTCCCATTTCCACGATCGCATTGGTCCAAGTTTCCCCACAGGCCATTCACTCCATCCAATTGCAGCATCTGTTTATCACCTGTGCAGCTCTTGGCTCCCATAAAGATGCACAGTCTCAGTGACCCTGCAGAGGGTCGGTGTGAGTTAAAACAGACGCCACAGCAGGGGTGGTGGGATTGGCTTTGGGTGCCACATGGCTGTCCACGGAGCCACAGATAGAGGCTGAACTGTGGGGATTTGCATAGGGCAACCTGAACTGCTCGACCCTACCTGTGGCAACTGAGCTCAAAGCACCTGGAAGCACGGATGAAACACACACTATTCCTCTGGTTCCTGAGGCTTCCTCAGCCCCCACTACCAGGCCCCCAGTGCTGTTTCTCAATTCAGACTAGACCGGAACATGTACTCAGGTATAGATAAGAGATGGGAGCTCATGACACCCAGAGTCCAGGAACAGGAGTGGGAATAGTGATGCCAGAAGGGTAGGGGGAGGAGGGGAGAGGAAGGGAGAAAGGGGAAACAGATTACAATGATCAACACATAGCCATACACCCCTCTCCAGGGGGAAGGATGACAGAAAACATGGGGGAAGGGAGACAGCGGGCCATGTGAGATATGAAAATAAAAACACTGTACAATCTATCAAAGGGTTATTGTCGGGCAGGGCAGGGTGTGTGTGTAAGGGGGAAAGAAGTTGAAAGCAAGGGATCAATAGAAAGTAAATGTCTAGAAAAGAATGAAGGCAACATATGTACAAATTCGCCTGATGCAAGCGATGTATGGATTGCAACAAGAATTATAAGAGTCCCCAATAAGATGATCTTTTAATAAAAAAATAAAAAGAAAAGACCTAGGTGTACCAGTTTCTCAAGACTACTACCTATAGTAGTTACTCTGGCATTTGTTCAAGGACATATGCCCCAAGATCAAAGGTTATGGCAATCAGAAATTTCCATTGAGTAAATAATGAAGATGAAGTTAGACTCTAGCAACTCATGGTGGTGGGAGGAGGCGTGGCATAATAACTGGGTCTGGGAAAAATATGTCTCTCCAATCAACTTATTTCATCACTTGGATAAGGCTTAATAGTTTTCAAAACAAAGAACAAACTCCTCAGTATCTATAGAAGTAATCTGAAGGTTGTAACACCTACACGCCTCTCATCTCATTCCTTATCATGTTAATAAGATGGTGCAAATAGCTCATCTTTCACTCATCCAAAGCATCGTCTTACATCACCTTTCACTTATCCCAAACAATTGAGAGTTCCTGGGAGAAGTCTTACCCTGTTTTTTTCACATCTGGGTCATTGTAAAGGTAGCTTCTTCGACTGGATTGGCCCAATTTTGTCTTCCATCATTCTCTTGAATCTGGGTGATACAATTTTATTAATGTGGGATGCAGCAAGGGAATATTTTAATTCTTTCCACTCTAAAAGAAAAGTTCCTCCTGGAATGTGCTTCTGATCCTGGGCTGTTATCCTGTGTCCTTCCTCTAGCTGGCAAGCTCACCAAAAGCAAAGGTGATGCCATGCTTCCCTTTGAAGCTGCAATGCCTGCCTCACAAAGGAGGCTGCACTTGATCTGTGGGCATTAAAATTCTTTTTGAAATGAAAAGTTTTTCAAAAAAACTCAGTTTTTATCTGATTTTGTTTTTTAATAAGAAAATTAATTAATGGTTTATTTCAAAGCTTCATATAAAATCCATTTCCTCCTAAAGGTCAAAATTACAAAAGAGAACATCTTAGAAATTTTTCTGGGAAAGTTGTCTCTTGAGAAAATGTCAGGTAAGGAAGCATGATTTCGTGCCTGCAAACCAGATGACCTGGAGCCAGATTTCAGCTGGACAACTCGGTGCCTGTGTAACCTGGGACAAGGTCTGTCATCTCTCTGTGCCTTGTTTTCTCGTCCATAATTTGGAGAAATTACCTGTCTTAAGAGTGTCCTGAGGATTAAGTTAATATTTGTAAAATGCTTAGGGCAATGCCTGGCACCCAGCAGCACGAAGAACTGGGCTTTGATTTTTTTAAGTGGATAAGAGCAGATCTTCATTCACTGAACAAGCAGGGGTGCGTTTCTGTTATGTGTCCTGGGGACAACTAAAGCAAAGCAAACAAACAAACCCAAACACTAAGTGTTGTTCTAAGAAAGAAATAGGAGTGTAAAGAGCAGATTTTGTGTTGTGAAGGTTTACCCAATAAGACTCAAGGGAACTCACACAGTTAGGGGGCAATCGATACATTTGAATTATAATGCTGGCAAAGAAATATTGAAAGTATCATAGACTTCCAGAACAGCAAACAAATATGTCTTGGGAAAATTACAGCGGGCATGCTCCTTAGAGAAAGGGATGATGAGACTCTACCTAATGTACTTTGAAGTCTTGGCCAGGAGAGAGCAAGAGAGCAGTCCACAGAGAAGGCCATCATGCTGGGTTCAGCAGATGGGCAGGGTCCAGCAGACAGGCTGGGTCCAGCAGACGGGCAGGGTCCAACAGAGGGGCTGGGTCCAGTAGAGGGGCTGGGTCCAGCAGACGGGCAGGGTCCAGCAGAGGGGCTGGGTCCAGCAGAGGGGCTGGGTCCAACAGAGGGGCTGGATCCAGCAGAGAGGCTGGACAAAGAGGAAGGCCTCCAACAACATGGATTGACACAGTGGCTGCAACAGTGGGCGAAGACTTAAGAGCAATTGTGCTGATGGTCCAGGGCTGGGCAGGGTTTTGTTCGGCCTTGCCTGTGTAGGGTCAGGGTGGCTCAGAACTTACTCAATGGCACCTCTAAACAGCCTGACCATCACTCAGTGGAAATCTTATATTGGTATTCTCACAAGTGAATGGAAACTTGATTTTTCTGGACATATCTCCGCAGGAATAGGATACAAAGGATAACTGTCAATTAACTTAATTCCTTGGAAAAGACTGGTTAACAGAGGCATTAAAGCACCAAAAGATGCCGTGGACGCTTAGCTGTTAATAGAGAGTGATAATTGAAAAGTGAGGGGAAAAATTAAAACAACTTTCATTTCCAAAGTAGTCAATGCAATCATGCTGGAACTTTTGGTCAGCTTCAAAACATGAAATCACCTGAATATTTTTCTCTAATTATCCAGATAATTAGAATTGCAATGATGGTGGAAACCTGGCCTGTTCTGACCCATTTTTGGTGTAAGGCCCTGGAATCCATGTGACCTTTGTCATCTGCTCTTATACACCTGCTCAAACATAGAGTGCCATGGGGAAGCGGAAGGGCCCAATTTTCTCTTGCTAATTGTCTTAGTCATCTAGTGCTGTTATAATAAAAATGCCACAGCTGGGTGGCTTTAGCCAACAGAAATCTATTCTCTTTCTGTTTAGGAGGCTGTGAGTATGAATTCAGGCAACAGCTCTTCGGGAGGCACTTCCTTCCTATTGGCTCTGAGGGAAGGGATTTCAACATCTGTGGGCTTGGCCTACCGTGGAGTTTTCCAAGTGTCCAGGCATCAATTTTTCCTGGGTCTAGGTGGTTCTCATTTCCCAGTGGCCCTAGGTCCACAGGACCGATGTTTTCTCGGATCTGTTTTCTTGGTAGTACTGAGAGCCTTTCTCCCATGATCAATCTCTCTTTCCATTTATCTCCTGTAAGATAAAATGATGGTGACTTAAGTCACACCCTACTCAACTCCTGGATCATTAACATAGCAAATACAACTTAATTTTATTTAATGTCATCAATGTGATGCAGCTTCTTACCATACTTATTCAAATTTTATAGACAGCAAATAATCAGAGAAGCTGCCTAAAAGAAAAAAAAAGACATGGATATCGGGGCAACAGGGCACTAACCCATATCTACAAGAGAGGGAGACTTCAACCCAATGGGTCGAGACATGAAAAATACAACATACCGGCATGCAGAGAGGCTTGTGGGGCCGGTCCCAATCCCAACTACATGGAAATCCCGCCCCTCTTTTACCCCCACCCCAAAGTATGCATTTCAGAGGACAGCACTGAGGCTACAGCTCACGTCTCATCAGAGCACACAGGAGCAAACAACAAGGGAAGGAGAGAGAATGGAACACATCCTGGCCCACCAAACCCCGAGGACAATATTCCTGCTCAAAGAAGCCAATGCACAGAGAGCACCATAGGTCTGGCCCCACCATGAGACATGACCCACTGACCCACAGTGCTACGGGGGACAACACTGGAGACACAGAGTAGGAATTGTGCCCGAGCTGACCCCATCCCACCGGGTGAAACACTAAGGTTGTGAAACATAACAGCAAGGGAAGCAAAGAAATGAAGCCCTCGGGGAATACCAAAATTAGACTGTGGGGCCAGGGTGTGGCACCCCATCAGACTTGACCAGAAAACACTCCGAAAGCTCAACAAACAGGCCTGGAACTATTTATAGGCTTTTCTATTTTTGTCATTATTTTTAAGTTGTTGATGTTTTATTTTTGCTTTCTTTTGTTTTCCTTTGACTTGTCTTTGTGTTTATTATTGTCTCTGTGTGTCTATCTAGATGAGGTAGGTGGAATAAACAATCCAGAGGAGAAAACAATGGGACTGACAGTTCCAGAGTGAGGGGATACAAGAAAAGGGGAGGCAGAGGAAAAGAAGAGGGGTGACAATAAACCCAGTGACAAGGGAACAACAAATAATCTAAAATCGATGAAGAGAAGAGCATAGCGTGCCTGATGGGGCTTGATCAAGAGCAATGTAACCAAGAGGAATTACTGAAACCTGAAGGAAGGCCGAACCTGATAGTGGGACAAGAGGAAAGTCAAAGGAAATAGAGGAAAGAACTAGGAGGCAAAGAGCACTTATAGGGGTCTAAATACAAGCATGTTTGTTCTAATAACCTGGCATTCTGTGATGTTCACCTTCCCAACATGATCACTGAAGACAAGATGGGTACATAAGCAAATGTGGTGAAGAAAGCTGATGGTACCTGGCTATCGAAAGATAATGCATCTGAGGTCTTAAATACTTGAAGATAAACAAGCAGCCATCTAGCTCAGAAGGAGCAAAGCCCACATGGAAGAAGCACACCAGCCTGTGTGATCAGGAGGTGTCAATGGAATCAGGTATCTGGCATCAAACACCCAGAACAAAAAATCCTGTCAATGTGAATTAGGGGGAGGATGGAGTGGAAACACAAAGCCATCTTTAGACAATTGGACATTCCCTTACAGAAGGCTCACAAGGAAGAGACAAGTCAGTCAGGGTGCAGTATAGTACCGATGAAACAACTTTCCTCTATTTCTTTAATGCTTCCTTTCTTCCCCGCACCCCACTATCATGACCCTAATTCTACCATACAAATCCGGCTAGACCTGAGGATATACACTGGCTCAGATAAGAGCTGGAAACACAGGGAATCCAGGACAGGTAAACCCCTCTGGACCAATAATATGAGTAGCGATACCAGGAGGGGAAGGGGAAGGTGGAGAGAGAAAGGGGGAACTGATCACAATGATCAACAATGTCCTTCAGGGGGATGGACAACAGAAACATGGGCGAAGGTATACAGCAGTTGGTGTAACACATGAAAAACAAATTATAAATCATCAAGAGTTCATTAGGGAGGAAGCATGTGGGAGGGGGAAAATGAACTGATACCAAGGCCTCAAGTAGAAAGAAAATGTTTTGAAAATGATGATGGCAACATATATACAATTGTGCTTGACACATCTATGGATTGTGATAAGAGCTGTACGGGCCCCCAATAAAATGATGTTTTTTTAAGAAAGAAAAAGAATGTGGCTTCAAGATCGGAAGAGGCTTAATAAAAATCTTCCATATTCAGATGATGTAGCCTTGATTTGAAGATCAAGGATTGCAGCCTTTAGTATGGATTACAACTCAAATACGGAAAACCAAAAGCCTAACAAATGGACAAATAAGTAACATGACGAAGGGAGAAAAGACTGAAGTTGGCATGGCTATCATCTGCCTTGGATCGACAACCAAAGCTCATGGAAGCAGCAGTCAAGCAATCACAGGACGTGTTGCATTAGGTGTATCTGCTGCACAAGCTCTCTTTAAAGTGTTGAGAAGCAAGGATGTCACTTTGAGGACTAAGGTGGGCCTGGCCCAAGCCATGGTGTTGTCCATTGCGTCATACGCATGCGAACGTTGGCTATTGAATAAGGAAGAGCCCAGAAAGAGAGATGCATGTAAGGTGCTGGCAGAGAAAATTGAACAGTACTATGGACTTTCATAAGGGACCACAAATCTGTCTTGGAAGAAGTACAGCAGACTTGTCCTTAGAAAAGAGGTTGGCAAAGGACATCATGCTGGTAAAGTAGAGGGGCAGTGAAGAAGAGAAAGACACAATGGCTTGACCTAGTGGCTTCAACAATGGGTCTGGCACCGTAATAATACGTGTGATGATGGTGCGGGTGTTTCCTTCCATTGTGCATTGGGTCTCCTCGAAACGGAAGCAACTTTAGAGCACCTATAAACTACAGTACTGCCTCAAAAATCCCAAGCAGAGGTTGTAAACTACAGTACCGCCTCAGTAATGCCAAGCAGAGGTTGCGTTTCCAACCCAGCCTCACAATGAAAGAGAACCCCACAATTCCGCCAGAAGATGGCACGTGGTTTTCCGGGGAGTGAGACGTGATTCAGTTCATGACACCGGGGAATTGTTCGTAACTCGGGTCACCATGTCCCACCCACCAGTCCACCTTCCCGAACTGGACAGATGGACAGACATGAGCCCCGCAGGGGGCTTCTCAGCACACTGCTGTGCTCCCGGCTGGGAAGAGAACTTTAGGGTTTTTGTTTTTGTTTAGTTTTGCATTCTCACCCTCAGACTTTTGTGTTAGATAATCCCCCAAAAGAAATGAGGCAAAATTTACACCATCTTCTGACACAGTGCATAATAAAATATAGAGTGGCATGTCTCCCCCAGACACGTGATGGAGGAACTAGCCGCACATCTTGTGTTCTTCTTCATAGTGCATGGTAGCGAGCGGTGTTATCAGAAAGTACTTGCAAAAGCATTTCTCGGACTGAAATATCTGTTCCTTGACCCAAAATTCTCCATTCAGTTGCAGGGCTCCAATTTCTATTCTTTTTTAAGAAAGGGGAGGGGAAAGCAGTGATTAAGAATGGTCCAGTGCTGTCCAGAAAGACGATTTGCTTTCCAAGCCCATAGCAAGTAATTAAGCTGGGAAGGCTTTGGATCCAGTCCTGGCACAACATACGCCTAAATTGAAAACCTGCATCTTTTCCTGGAGTGCAGTCAACAGTTTTGACCTTGCTTTCAGGACAGAAAGGCTAAGCTTTCTCTCTGCTCCCCGAAGCCAAGCTCCCACTGTGCTGAGAGAAACAGACAGCACTGGTGCAGGGTAGAAGCAGCCCAGATGACCTGAAGAGAGATAGACACAGTGGTGCAGTGTGGGCAGGTGGGGCGGTGTCAAGATGGGCTCCTGAATGAGACAGACCTGCATGCACAGGAATAGGGCTCATGCCATGTTCTTATCATGCTAATGTGACAGCTTCTTTAAGGAAACAGGGATTTTGTAGGGGTTGAAACTTGAAACGATGTGATCTTGGGCATGTCTTAAACCACTCAAGCCTCAACTGACTCATCTATAATGATGATCATCTTGCTGCCTGCCTAAAAGACAGTTTGAAGAATAAGTGACATACATTTCAAAACAAAAACCCAAACCAGTTGCCATAAATTCAACTTATTCTGACCTCAGTGTATCCAAATAGAATAGTGCTTAAAGCCTTCTCGATGGTTGTTTTTTTGGTTTTTTTTTTTTTCAGAAGTAGATCAGCAGGTCTTTATTCCAAAATACTTTTGGATAAACTTGAATCATCACCCTTTTGATGAGGAGTCAAGCTTGTTAGCCATTTGCACCCCCCGCGAACTTGGTACCACAGCATAGAACACACGACACAGAAATGGTTGGTACATAGGAGATATTTGATGAGTGCTAGATTCACATTATTTCAATGATATTATGAAATTCATCTTTCATAGGAAGTGTGATGTTCTTTAGAATCTGCCACAATGACCTAAGCAGCCACTTACACACCAAACCAAAACAAAACCCACTACAGTGAACTTGGTTCTCACTCCTAGTGCTCAAGGTGAGGGAGCAGGACAGCTGGATGGAGTTTCCAGAGCTGCACATCGTTAAGGCAGCAGCCTGTCTCATCTTGCTCCTGAGGAGTGGCTGAGGGGCTCAAGCTGATGACCTTCCCATTAGCAGCTCAACACAGAATGAACTGTGCTAGTGGAGCTGCTTCTCTTGTGCCCAATGTACGCTGTATCAATGTCTTGCGTGGTTGGAGTAAGACAACCAGGCAGCTAGCCATTCAGCCAGCATCAACGATATGCACTCTTGTCAACCACTCTTGCCTGGAAAAGGATTTCCAATGGCTGAGGCAGCAATCATTGTTTCCTACTGGCCGCCTTCTTTCCACGTCTCAGCCTCTTTGCTCAGACACTGCCAAGCAGCACGATTGTCTAGACGGTAGCTCTGCCCAGGAGACCTGCTCTCCCTCTCTTCTGTCTACAGTCACCCGCTCCTTTCCTTTGATCGTCCAACAAAATTTATATTCCCTGAGGGTGACATTGGACTTACAAGGACATTGATGCACCCTGCGGTGTGGCTAACCTGTGCTGGCTTGGGGAAGATGCTGCTGTTGGTAACCCAGAAAAATACCCCATGGATTGCTCCAATTGGGAATAGAAGTGACGATCTGGCCAGTGGGATGTAAGAAGATAGTGTGGGCCTGAGGGGCTTTGCCATGCTCTCCTGTCCCTAGGCTTCAAGGGTAGGTGTGGATCGGCTACTTTGTCCTCCACAACCCAATTCTCATGTCACTCATTTTCCAAAAGTCAATCAAGGTAAATTGACCCCCATATCAAGACTACTACCTATCTCATGACTTACTGTGTTAGACACATCTACTACAAAAGATCTCTTTAAAGCATTACAAAGTAAAGATGCCACTTGGAGGACTAAGGTGTGCCTGATCCAAGCCGTGGTCATTTCAGTCGTGTCAGATGCAAGGAAAGGTTGAACCATGGTAAAGAAGACCAAAAGAGAATGTATGCCCTTGAATTATAATGCTAGTGGAGAATATTGAATATAGCATGGACGGCCAGAAGAACAAACAAATCTGTTTGGACAGAAGTACAGTCATAATGTTTCTTAGCAGCGTGGGGAGGCTTTGTCTCACACACTTTGGACATGGTCTTGGGAGGTACCGGTCCCTGGAGGAGAGAAGAGCACCGTGCTTGGTAAGTCAGTGGAAAAAGGGAATGTTCTCAATGAGATGGCAATGGGATGAAGCAGAAAAGCAATTGTGAGGTTGGCATAAAACCAAGCAGTGTTTTATTCTATCTCATCTGAGTATACGGTTGCTCAGATGGCAAATACCTGCTTCCTATTGTCTCCAGCACTAAATCTCTAAATCAGCTTGAAAGAGTCTCTGGAAAGTTTCTTCAGTACTGTGGTAGATGCATAGTTTACGTAACTTGAAGATTTATACAAGTGTAGGGGTGGCATTCAACCTGTCAGTCAGGTCACAGCCTGATGGGGCCTCCTGGTGAGTGTGGCCTTTTCATAAGGGGGATCCTGGGCACCTCCCTCTCCCTCTCGGTCTTCACCCTCCTGCTAGCAAAGCCTGTAGTGCTTCCACCACCATTCGATCGGCACGACTTTGCACCCACCACCCTGTGGATAGTCCTACGTTCTGCCTCATTGCTTGTGACTATGTGAGTCTGAAGGACTTTCAGGCTGGTATTTGACTTATGGACTTGAATTGTTCTGGGCTGGGATGTTTTCTTGATTTATAATTACTCCTTGATATGAAGCTATTTCTTACACACTTATCACTGGATTTGTTTCTCTATTCAGCCCAGTCTAACACAACTACCTATCTCCTCTTTTCTTCCTCTCTCAACTGTATAAAAACTAAGTGTCCACAAGATTAAATTAAATTTCCACAAGATTGAATTCAAGATTAAATTCCAGAAGATTTATTTTTCAGTTCATGACTTAGGAAAGTCAGACAAGAAGCGCTTAAAAGAGATATGAAGCAAAAGTTTTTGTGAGTCCTGACACACAGGAATGAGGAAGCTACTTTAGACAATTCTGAGATTGGCTGGTGGTATTATTTTACTTTATTTGGGATTAAAGGGAAATTTTAATGAGGCTTAATTAACGAGGCACATTCTAAATGGTTAGCTTAGGTTTCCATGTCAGGGATAGTCAATTGATCAACTTGAGCTTTACTCCTGGACAGGTTATGACAAAGGCATTGATTTACAAGAAATAGAAACTTCATGAGGGTTAAGCTTGCTGTCATGGGACTTGGTATATATGACTCCCTTTTGGACCTGTACTGACAAGTGATGAATTGGCAGTCTGAGTTGTTAGGTGCTGTATTAAGACAGTGGAATCTTTTTGTCAATCCCTGAATGCAGGGAGCTTTCCGGGTTTTCTTGTAACTCATGAATGTGTTGCTTTGTTATGAGACAGAGTTATTTCCCCCCAGGTGATGTAGCTTTCACAACTCTCACAACAGCCGGCAAGAGGAATGTTGCTATGAAACGACGAAGAGATTCTCCAACCCATTGCCATAGAATGGATTCCAAATCCCCCTCTGTGTTCAGTTGCTGTAACTCAACGCTCAAGATGGAAGGCTCTGCCGTGGAGCCGCAAAGGTGCTTTGTAGGGCAGGTGAAGCAGGGCCAGCAAGCATTCCTTTTGCAAACCAACATAACAGGCAGGCCGCAGAAAGGGAGGGCTATTCCCCAAACCTCCAAATTCAGAGTTTCCTGATGCCTTGACAAAGTTGGGGCCCACAGAATACAGACATGTCTTCAAAGTGGGAAAACAACCCTCCACCAAGATCCCTCCCTCACAGCTGTTGACCTAACATGTCACAGCCAGAGGCTGGGGGTGTAATGTTTCCTGCTGCTTGAAGGGTACGCTTCCGTGACCCTACCACCACCACCACCACCCCACACTCCCACATGACATATTCGTGTAAGAAACAATCAAATATAAAACCAACAATGGAGCGAAGAGATCGTCCGGGAACACTGGGAGCAGAAAGCTCAGGAAGAACATTATGCCTTTCAGAAATACTGTGAGGTTGGAAGTAACAGAATGGCAGTCGCTTGCTGACCTGAAGGTAGGACCCACTTATCTGATATTTACCTATTGGGCAGGTATACGAGAAAGCCTCTTTTAAACATGATCATTAAACAATCTGGGAGGAGATCCTTGTTCCACTGTAGGCAAATGAATTTGTGCAGATGACCCTTGGCCCAAAATGAGTATTCAAACCGCTCAAATAATAGAATAATCGGAGCGAGAGTGTCCTTAGTGAGAAAAATGAGTTTTCTGTGAGTCAGAAATGAAGGTTCAATCTACTGCAAAGCTCCTATGGGGTCTATGGGGCAGAAGAGCCAGTTGTCGCACGTGGTTATTTTTGCTGTCAGTAAATATTTAGAGTCTCAGAACCCCTATAAAGGATTACTATGAGTTAGAATCAACTTGAATGCGGGGGACTTGATTTCGTCTGAGTGTCAAGGTAAAGGGTAGGGTCCTGGATCTGCCTTCTCCCTCTTTGGGAAAGAGCCTAACAGGTGTTGAAGTGGTAGATTCCGGAACCAAGAGAGCACAGTATCTGTCCGTCCACAGAGAGAAAGCATAGGCTGTGAGTGCAGTTTTGTCTGCAATCGTGATTGATATACGCTCCAGGAATCAAAGAACTGGGCACCAAGAATGAAACTATTTGTCAACCCTGACAGAAATCTCATAGCTTGACAAAACCCACCGGCTGCTTCCATCCACAGGAAATCACAAGGCTAGGGAGATCATCCCTCGGATATGCTGTGTGTCCTCTTGGGAAAGCCAAAGCTGTTCCATTGAGTGCATGGGGCAGGCGAGGGGGAGCTCGTGGTGGAATAGAAAGGATATAGACTGCATGCGCTCTGAGAAGGTATGTGGTCTGAGACCCCCATCCACACCCTCACATCAAGCCCCATTGTATTGCTGAATATGCTAAATGATAGTATTCCCGTGCATGTTATTCTCTCAGGGAACACGTCTCTATCGGACCTGCCACACAGAAGAGCACAGAAGTTTAGTTAATGTTTTCATATTTAGAAATGTTATTATAGCAAAATGTACATACCAAAGCATGTGTTCTTTCACTCAGCTTTACAGTTCAGCGGCATTGCTTACACTCACCCGGTGTGAAACCATTAGCACTATCTATTTCCCGAATTTTTTCATCATCCGCAGAAACCTTCAGTAACCCTCACATAATCACTTACCATTTCTCCTTCTCCCAACCCTGGCAACCACTAATACACTTTTGTTTATTTTTAATTTGCTGATTCAATGTCCAACTTTTACATGCATATGAGGTGATTGAAAATGCCAAGGCTTGGGTCAGGTGCACCTTAGTCCTCAGAGCGACATCCTTGCTTTTCCAGACTGTAAAGAGGCCTCATGCAGCAGATTGACCCAACACAATGCACTGTTTGATTTCCTGACCGTTGCTTCCACGAGCACCGATTGTGGGTATAAGTAGGATGAAATCCTTGGCAAGTTCAACCTTGCCTCCATTGATCATGATGTTGCCTCTTGGTTCAGTTGTGAGGATTTTGGTTTCTTTACATAGAGTTGTAATCTGTATTTAAGGTTGTAATCCCTGATCTTCATCAATGATTGTTTTAAGTCTTCCTCACTTTCAGCAAGCAAGGTTATGTCATGTAGAACGTTGTTCACACGCATTCCTAAAATCCTGATGCTGATTTCTTCTACAGATAGTCCAGATGCTCTGATTGTTTTCTCAGCACGCAGCTTGAATAAGAGAGGGGACGACACCTTTCTTCACTTTTGCACCATGCAGTAAGCATACCCTTGTTCTGATCGTACAGGTACAGGTTCTTCATGAGCAAGACACAGAGCGCTGGAACTCCCATTCTTCTCAAGACGATCCATAGTGTGTCAGGATCCCATGCATAATAAACAAAGTCAGTGCAGACATGGTGATGATGTTCCTGATTTGAGTCAAGATCCATCTGAGACCAACATTGATATTCCTTGTTTCATGTCTTCTTCTGAGTCTGGCTGGAATTTCTGGCAGCTCCCTGTCAATGTACTGCATCTTATGGGATCTTATCCATCTGCTTTAAACAATATCATGCTATGTAAAATTTTTAGGAGTGGTCCCAAATTTGGGGACACATGATATTCAGTCTAGTACAGCCGGGCATTTTTGGTGTTTGAATTCTTGTGACACTGAGGAGTGTCCAGGATGATATGTGGGTCCATTGAAGGACTTGCTCATTCAGGCTTACACTTAATGGGGCGGGAACAGAAACAAGCCAGCGAATGCATCACCTGATCAGGGAACAGTGACAGTTCTGATGGGAGGTAGGGTTAATGTCTAAATAAGACAGAGAAATAGGACTAGCAGTTGGTCATGGGACAGAAGAAAGAACATTCCAGAATCAAAAAGCAATTACAACGTTCCAACCAAATAAAAATACGTACCCCTTACCTGCTCCTGCTCTCTTTCACTTCTTTTACTCCATAAACTCAACCGAGGGAAACATGGAAGCAGAACAGAGGAGCTGGACCAAGGAAAGAGAGAAAGAGAACGTACTCCTCTGCACATTGTTGGTCTATGGAAACACAAATTGGGCTTAAACTGGGGTCAGGAGAGAAGCTTTGAAGTGCATCGAACCTTTAATTTCTGACTCAACCAGGTTCTAAAATTTTTTATTTTAAATTAGCATCTGGGAAATGTACCGATTAGTGTTGTTTTAAGAATTTTAATATATGCATCCATTAAAAATAACAACAACAGCAACAACAACACACTGCTGTCAAGTGGACCCCAACTCACAACCCCCGAAGGAATAGAATGTCCCATGCTGTCATCTCTACAGAGCCCGGGGCCCCACGGACTTTCCCAGGGTGTCATCTGTGAAAAGGCTGACTGTCGCACCAACCTCCTATGGAGCCACTGATGGACTCAAACCATTGACCTTTGGGTTAGTAGTCGAGCCATTAACTGTGGTACCACCAGCTTCCCGAACACAAGGCAGTGACGGAGATTTCATCACCCCAAATCATTCTCATGTGGTTCGTTTCTAATCACAAGATTTCCCACCACTTAGCCCCCAGAAACCATACACCTGTTCTCTGTTGCAATTTGGTCTTTATCAAAAACAAAATGACAATTTGAGATGATTGACTTTTTCAATCAGTTTAGTACCTTGACATTCATCAAAGTTGTCTTATTTCTCCGTGATAATTTGTAAGGCATACATGGCTTCCATTGTTGGTCGGTACAATGATTTACGTATGTTTTCCCTGTTATCAGTGTAGGCAGCTCTCATCTCCCAGACCATCATTCGGTGTCTGCTCTGGGATCACTCAAAGTCACTGCCACTGAGTGGATCCCACCTCACAGTGATCGCTATTGAACATGTAGCACAACCCTTCGGGGTTTCTGAAGCTGTAAATCTCTACAAGTGCAGAAAGCCTCGTCTTTCTCCCATGGAGCTTCCTTTGCTTTGGGAAAATGGATGCATCCGGCATCATCTGCTCCATTGAATTTTGGGATAGTACACTAGTTGATACAGAATTTATCCATGGGGGTTGAGGAACCCTGGTGGCATAGTGGGTATGTGTTAGGTTGCTTACTGCCAGATCAGCGTTCCAAACCGCCAGACACTCCAGGGGAGAAAGACAAGGCTTTCTACTCCTGTAAAGAGTGAAAGTCTCAGAAACCCACGAGGGTACTTGTACTCTGCCCAGTAGGGTCACCGTGAGTCGGAATTGACTTGAGGACAGTGAGTTGGATTTTGAAATCCCTGGCAGTTAGCTCCATATTAACTCTGTCAGAAGGGAAAACATGAAAGCAGCCTTGGTTGATGTAGTGGGTTTTGCATGGGCTACTCACCTCAAGGTGCAAAGTTTGTAGCCCACCAGCTGCTCTGAGGGAGAAAAATGAGGCTCTGTCCTCCCTTGAAGATTCACAGCCTCGGAAGCCCTGGGGAGCACTTCTCCTCTGTCCTTTAGGCTCACTGTGAATCAGAACGGACGTGATGGCAGTTGTTTTGGTTGGATTTGGGTTTTGCAAGGTCTGCCTGAATTGCGACTGCTGGCTTTTGTGCTTTTTCCCTGGTCCTACAGCCCAGAGGTCAGCAGGTGGGCGTGTGAAGGCATCTCTCACGCCCTGCCCAGCCACGCCCAAACAGCACAGTGCCCCTGGTCTCGGTGTCCATGAAGCCATGCTTCGTGCAGACTATTAGTTCTGTTAACTGGTTTCTTCTTTGAGTCTATAGTTTCCTCTTTTTTTTTTTCCTTCTGCTTCAGGTAGAGACCAATATGGACCAGAAGTCTTTAAGAAGATGAGACATCAAAACCGCAAGGATAGTAGGAAAGTTGTACAGTCTGCCTGAGCTCTTATTCAGGAACAATAAGGAGTATCTTATACTATGTGCTAGAGGAATGGTGACTGCCATCGAAATCAGGAGTGCTTTATCAGAATCAAAGAGAGCACTATTAAAATTATCCTTAAGTAAACCAGGAACTGGGACATATGGTTCCTGTTCTTAGAATATGTAGTGGAAAAAATAATAGCCTTCTTTTTAATGTGTGTCATTGATTCCAATTGTCCAATTACAATCAGGGTCCTATCAGTAGAACATTTGCTTTGGATGTTGTTTTAGTTACCTAGTGAGGTCATATCAGAAACATCACAAGTAGAAGGCTTCACAGAACAGAGTTTTGCTTATGCATAGTTCTGGAGGTTAAAAGTTCAAATCCAGATCTTGGCGGTGTCAGTTGTTTCTGTACCTTTTCTCCTAGTTCGGGTGTCTACTGGTAATCCTTAGTATTTTTCTCACTGTAGATCGGTCCCCACATACTGTTTGTCTTCCTCCTTTATGTCTGTCCATTCTGTACTTAGAAGTTATTTATGTGTGATTAGACTTAGGGCCCACCCTACTCAGAGATGACCAATTATCAAAACAAAAGGAAGTCCCCACTGCCCAACAGAGCCATACCTACAGGCACAGGGATTAGGACTGTAACATTTTTATTTTGTTTCTGCTGGGGGAGCTGGGTCAACATAATACAATCCATAACAATCAGCCAGTATATTTTTATTGATTTACATGTCAGGAGGGTCACTAACCTTTTGTTCTGAGTGCTTATTTAAGACCTTGAGTGTGCTTATTTACCTACCTATCAAATGTTAGAGCTAGATAGGTGTGTGTGTGTGTGTGTGTGTGTGTGTGTGTGTGTGTGTGCATCATGCACAAATCCAAGGTTCGGTGTGAGTTCCTACAAAGCTAAGGCAAACCAGTGAACCTCTATGTAACTTGGTTATTAAAGTTTCTATCCAGTTGGGCTACTAACTGCAAGGTCAGTAATTTGAAACCACCAGATGCTCCACCCGAGAAACTCCCGGCCTTCGACGTCTATAAGAGTATGGTCTCAGAAACTCACAAGGGGCAATTCCTTTAGGGTCTCTGTGATTCAAAATCGACTCTATGGCAGTGAATTTTATATTGGGGCCATTATTGCCTTAGAAGGCTTACAGCTGGATATACCAGTTGAAGAGATTCTGAACCTCGGATCTCAGAGGAAAGCTGGCAAGAACGCGCTGACGCTGGCCCAGCACCAGAGCACAGTGGCACAATGAGAGTGTGGGTTCTTCCCTGCTGAGACCCTGCAATAATCCTGCCCCAAAGAAACTTCCTCCAGGAATAATTTATACCCTCAAACTCATCTTTAAGTTTATCACTGAAATTTTCAACAAGGGTGTTGCTTGGTGCCCAAACCACTGTGGCTTCTGTGATGTGGGTGCCTCGGTGCAGTAGGAGCAGAAGAGCAACTGCACAGGGACTCCAGGCAGTGACCCGATGACACCGAGCGTGTCACAGATCCTTCTCAGACCAGGGGAGGTGACACGTTATTAGTGAGTCAGCCCAGAAGTTGCTTTGCTTTATCACTCAAATGATAGATCGTTTCTATCAGAGAAGACATCTTGCGAAGGTCTTCCATCCATCTGTGACTGGAGCCCCATTTTCACCGTAGGGTGAATGCTCATAAATAAAAGCAAACTGATGAGAAGGTAGTTAAGCTTGCTTATTGGGAACAATTGTTCACACCTGCTACTTCAGAGAACTTACCTGAGACTTTGAGGTCAGGAAGCACGCACCAGTAGTTCTTGCCTCAGCAGGCAAACAGTTCAGACGAAAGCTCAGTTTACGTTCCATCCTTGCTATTTATTTATAGACTGAAGTCGCTATGAGACAGAATGAACTCAATGGCACCTACTCTTCACCTTGACTACCAGGGAGCCCTGGTGGCTTAGTGAGTTATACACTGAGCTGCTAAACACCAGGTAAGTGGTTCAAACCCACTACTTGCTCCTGGGGAGACAGCTTAGGTTTACTGCTCCTATAAAGACCTACAACCTTGAAAAAATGAAAGGGACAGCTCTAGTCTGTCCTGTAAGACCATCTTGGCTTGGAATTGGCTTGATGGCATTGGGATCTTTGGGTGGGTGGAAGCCCTGGTGCTGCAGTGAGTATGCAGTCAACTGTTCACCATAAGTTAGCACTGGAAGCCACTAGCCACTCTGTGGGACCAAGAGTGGGCTTTCTGCTCCTTGAAGGAGTTCAGTCTCAAACCTCACAAAGGCGGTTCTACCCTGTCCTATAGGCTTGTCAACATCCATGCCAAGGAAGTGAGTTTGGTTTGGGGACCTAGACTACTGACTCAAACCTTTCTACTTTGCATATAGTCGCTAGTCCATTCTCTGTCTCTTCATTGGCCTAGTATTTCGGAGCCAGTTGATTCCTACCTCCAATGCCCCCTACATACGGGTGTGTGCTTCCAGCTCTTCACCAAGGTCAGTGTTCGAGGAGAAAGGGAAAGATGAATTAACTATGCTTCACTCAACAAGCAAGGACTGACTACATTGACTCCCAAAGTAGCTCCTTTCCCCCCTTCCCTGCCCACAAGAGGCACTTCTCATAATGATAGTGCAGTGACGAACCATGTCCTGTAGGTTCCTCGTCGCCTTGGATTTTGCCCTTCCGACTTGCTTTCCAGGATCAGACTGACGTGGAATGGAACTGTGCCCCTTACAGAGTGAGATAGTTAGTTTATTGTGTCAGCCTGGTCAATAAACACATGTGGGATTAATTGAAGGGTGGAGGCTTAAATAGCTTGGGGAGCCTCACCTTTCTTGTCTCTTGCTCTTTGATCATCAGACCAATTTGCAAGCTACACTACCTGTGGGACACCTAACCTGTGAATTGTGTCGTTGTCATTTGAGGTCCCTTTAAGACTTGTCTTGCCAGAGAATTGGAATGTACATCCCTGGATCTGGGGGCTGACGGTTGGTGACCTGCCTTACTGTTTGCTGCCTGTGCTGGGATAGCCTAGCTCTCTCTACAGAGGACTACCTGGTGGCCCTCAAGACTTGGAGGACTGCCAGTGTCTCACAACTCTCTCATGGGAGTGAATTGCACTGAGCCATTTGTATTCCTTTATAATTGAACTGTACATTTCTTGTATTATCTATCTATCTGTATATAATTTAACAGTTCATTTTTTATATTATATATCTATCTTTATAAACATATATATTTATCAGCAATCTGGTTTTATCTCTCTAGAGAACCCTGTCTAACACATTATGGTACCGAGAGTGGGGTGTCAAAGTAACATTGCTAGTGTTAAGACTAGTCAGGCTGGAGAGCCAATTTAAGAAGCCCATATTTGTGATTTTATTTCTCTAGAAGCATTCCCAGTACCCTGCCAACCCCAAATCAAACGCAGTGCAGTCCTGTCCATTCTGGCAATATGGTATGGAGCTCTGTAGGCCAGAATTTCTCAAACTTGGGGTCACAACCCCTGTGGGGGGGGGGTCAAACAACCCTTTCACAGGAGTCACCCATTTCATAACAGTAGCAAAAGTACAGTGATGAGGGAGCACCAAAAATAATGTCATGGTTGGGGGGTCAGCACAACATGAGGAACTGTCTGAAAGAGTGGCGGCATGAGGAAGGCTGAGAACCGCTGCGCTAGGTGCTTGGCTGTGATCATTACCAGGGCAGACCACCAGGCTTTTGTTTGGTTTTGTTTTCCAGGTGGCTTTGAGTATATGCCACTGAGAGTGAGTGAGGGAAACAGAAGCTATCACACACACACACACACACACACACACACACACACACACACACACACATTTGATTTTGGGCATCACAAATAGCCTGATTTAGGAAAAGCTTTACAGTGATTTTATTATCATAAAATCAGAATGCTTGTATACTTTTCAGAGCAGGTCATAAACAGTTTTCAAAGGTAATAGAAGGTATTTTATAATGCTAGTACTGGTAAGAAGAATTAATACCGGAGGCTCACTCTTTAGAAATTGCTTGCTTATGTGAAACCGTTTTGATTGTCCAGGACACTCAGATCCAGGGTCAGTAGTTGAAGGTGGTTTCTTGAGACGTTGTTCCTATATCACTTTTGTGAAAAGAAGGAGTCATGGTGGTGCCGTGGGTGAGGCGCTGGGCTGCGAACCATGTGTCTGGACAGTTCAAAAGCACCAGAGAGCAAGATCAGGCTGTCCGCTCCCATCAAGATCTATATCCATGGCAATCCATGGCTGGGGCACTGTGGATGTGAGCCCACTTGCTGGCAATAAACTATTTGGATATCGTGAAAATAATACCTCTTAAGGCTGCTTTATTCCTTTGTATGTGTCTAAGTGAAAATCTTCTTTCTTGAGGTATATTTGCCCTAGCTTGAGGACAGAGAACACACTCCCTCCATGACCATGGTGTCTCGCAATGGACACAGCCAGCTAGCCAGAGCTTGTCTGGGGGGAAAACGGTCTAGGCAGTAAGTTGGATAAAAAGGAGTCTAATTCAGCAAAAATCTAAGTTAACGTTAAGCATGCAACTTGGTCAAGAAAGGGTTTATGGATTTCTTTACAATGTACATGACAGTTCACAGGCACAAACCCAAAGCGGCTGTAGCTGCTAATTCTGCTCAGACCACGAGGAACAGACAAGGATTCGGGGCATGGCACAATGACTGTGTGCAAGACTCCTGCGAATTTGCCCTCTCTCCATCCACAAGCAAACACCAGAGGTTTGGAACACCAGCCTTCATCGCATCCCAGTGCGTGACAAACTTTCCTGGGTCAGAAGAAGATGCGTTCAATTTGACATCCGCCCAACCGATGCTGTGGTTACACTCAGGACATCCCTAGTTCTTCTTAACAGATCTCGAGGGCCCCTTGTCACCATTCCCTAAGCTGCGAGCTCCCCCTAGTGGTTTCTACTTTACAGAGTCCTTGCTAATGAAAACATCCTTGGGGAAATTCCAGGATGCTTTCGTATGAATCCGGGAATTTTTCACAGGCATGTGGTAGCGTATTTGTGTCCAGAACCTAGAATTGGGAGGAACTGATTTTAAGCCTCTCCAGGTGATGGTGGGCAAAACACTGAGAGCTTTCTTAACAAGATGAGGTAGAGACGCTGGCTCTTCGAAGGAACAGAAGTTAATTAAAATTAGTTTCAGTGTTTGATCGTCCAAGGCCAGATTGACCGCTGCTTGTAGTTCAAAGACGGTGGGTCCGTTGACATAGTCAGGGCTCAGGATAAATATTCCCCTTCTACTTTTCTTGATCATACTCACAATGTCCTCTGCATACACTGGAAATAGAGAATTTCATTATTTGTTAATTGTCATTGTTTAACTTCAAGTTACATTAAGCCTGCTTCTTCTAGATCTATCTTGAAGATCCCTTGCAAGTCAAGCTCTTAAGGAAGGAAACGTGGCTTATGCAAGAGGTGAACGTGTATTCTAGTCCAGAGGCACTCTAGAGTTCCTATCCCTGTGCTCTGCCTCCCCAAGTTGGCAATGCCTCTGGAGCACAGCTCCGATATAAGGAAAGGGGGGATGCAATAGAGCTGTGGAAAGCACCGAGGTCCTTGCTTGTGGGTGATCTCTGGGGCAGAGTTGGCTGCAGTGGAGCAGGCTGAAGTCCGTACAAATTATGGGTGAGCCAGGTTGGGACCAGGGCCTGGAAGTCAGCTAGATCCAGGGCTAAGGCTTCCCCTAAGCTAAGGGCCAAGCCCACAGTCTCCAGAGAAGAGGAAACCACTGGGTAGCATAAACAGGACACTTGCTAGTGAAGTGCTGGAGGGAGATCTTTGCTATGGGCAGTATCCCTAAGATCCAATATAATATCTTCTTCTGAAGGTGTGCATGCATGTGTGTGTGCGTGTGTGTGGTGATGATGATGATGGTGGCAGGCCATGTCTCTGGAACACACATTCTCTCTTTTCTGTTATTGCCCAGTACGGCCTACCGTCACAAAACTTCCCAATCTTGAATGTCCTTAAAGCAAGAATGACAGAAGGAAACTTGAGGACAGCTTGCATGTAACTGCCTTTCTTCTGTTGCTCTAAATCGGATCTAGGCGTGCAGGACCTACCTCCTCCTGGGACCACATCTCTCTCGAGCAAACACAAGGTGTATCCATGTTTGTTTTCCAGAACTTCCGGGAACAGGTGAACCGCCAAGTGTTCCTCACTGGGAGATGGAGAAGCCTCGCTCTCCAAGCTGCGCCCTTTCGAATAGGACACAAACGCATCAAATTCCTTTTGATCTAAAAAGGGAAATGATAGAGAATTAGGCTATTTACGTGGTTAATAGCCTAGTGCCTACGGGGAGACATATACATATACTTTATGTTAAATTGATAAAAATCAGATTTAAGTTTTCCACAGATTGTTTTTTCTTTTTTACGGAGCAGCTGTGTCCATTTTTAAAGTCACAGATCTGAGTGGTGTCGATTGCCTGCCCACAGTTGAATTCTAATTTATGAGGCCTGGCTGCATGTTCACGGAGGTTAGAGCAAACATCTGGGGCCTGCAATGGTTCAACCTCATGTATTTGGGACTTGCGCTGAGCTTCCTTTGCATCTACTGCATTTCTGTCTCATTAGTTCGACATCGAAGAAGAGTCAGCACCGTAAACGTGTGATCATGTTCAGTGAGCAAGGCTTTCCTGAGGAGGAAGAAAAATATCCTTCGTAGAATTACAATAAAGTTTCTACATCTAGAGGCGTGTCTACTTGCCCTTGAGTCCATTCTGACTCATGGCGACCCCAGGTGTGACTGCAGAGCAGTGCTCGGGTTCTTGGCAAAGAGCTTGATAGAAGGCTGGGACTTGCTTCTGTGGAACCACTAAGATGCTCAGACCATCGTCTTTTAGGTTAGGAGTTGATGGAAAACTGCAGGTGTCATGCCGGAAGTGTACACACACACGCACGCACGCACACGCACATGCACGTGTGTAGTTTCCAAAGGTGGCATCAACGTTTGGAAGCCTGAACTTTGGTTTGAGGGCCATCAGCGGCTCCCAGAAGAAAGTCTTCATTACTCATTTCCATGAAGGGGACAGCCGAGAGCACACCATGCAGCAGTTCCGCTCTGTAACACACCCGGTCACCAGGCATCGAGATTGATTCTGCAACACAAAGCCCCAGCCCCACTAGCAAGGGAGTGGAAACGCGCGTTTTCTCTGCTTTGAGCGCGGTAGAATATACTGTCAGCTTCTTGTGCAACAAACACACAGCCTTGCATTTGTTTGCCAGCGGCCCAGCAGCAGCCCTCTCCCGCCAAAGGCATTCTCTTGAGGGCTACTCTGTGCCTTCAAAAACATTTCAAAAGTCGCCCGTGTCGGTATTTGTGGAGGAAAGCTGCGATTGTCTGCCCGTGCGATGCCTACAGCCTAGTAATTCTCAGACGCCCTATGGGGCTGTCTGCTCTGTCTTAGAGGGTCAACATAGGATTGGCATATATGTCTACGTTCGAACAGGTATGTAAATCCCTTAGCGAACCAAGGATCATAATGATGTCACTGGAGGCTTTTCTGAGGATTTCGTGGAATAATGAACAGGAGTGCTGATATAAGGGACTTGACGGATGTGTTTCCTCTTCTAGATAGGGAATTTTATTTGTGGAATTTGTTTTCTGATCATTTAAAGATCTCGTATGCCTCTGTTGACTACATTGTCACACACACACACACTGATTCCAGGATGTGCAAAGGGACTAACTGGGTGAGACAGAAAACCTCACAGGCATTGCAGTCAGACAAGCTGATTCGTGGATTAGCGCTCTATTCAAAGCCTTGGAAGGAAACGTTGTAACGAACAGTAAGCAACAGCACTAATCCTCGAAGCTAGTTGGCAGCACCCTTGTTCAGTGGGGACCTGAAAAAGAGCCTCGGAGATGGAAGGGCCAGCAACAGAGATGAAAGAGGAAGAGCCAGAAGAGGAGGTGACCAATGAGCTGAGGTTCAAAGGATCTGTCTACGTACCATTTCATTGCCCATGTGGGAAAGAAGAGATATACAGAGCGTAATGTGCAGGTAGGTGCTGTGCATTTTAAGTGTTTATTAGTCTGTGTTGATTCAATTCCTTACATCTCCTTGTGATACTCCAGCAACGATTGTCTTATAAGCTGAAAATGCTACATATCTTCATTTCTGCGATGGCAGAGTCACAGTATTAGAATACCCACAGCGTGTGAGTAATACAAGGCAACCGTACCCATTGCCGTCGGGCCGAGGCAAACTCAGAGAGACCATCGAGGACAGGGTGCAACTGCGGGCTTTCTGAGACTGTCACTGTTGAAGGATGTGTTTTTTTTTCCCCATAGAGAGGCTGGTGGTGTCAAACTGCTTACCTTTCTAATCTCAGCCCAACGTGTAACCCTCTACACTACTCAGGCTTTCCCCAATTCTGGCATCAACATCACTGAAATTGTGGATATTAGGAACCGACATAAGAGAAACATTGCTATGATTTTTTAATTAGTTTGGCCAGCAGAGGGCACTGCAGCGCTGTGCTTGAAAACCTTGCCTCCTAATTGAATGATGTTTTTGCAAGGTAAGAAAGGATATGCTTAAATATGTCCTTTGGCTCTTTGGGGCAAGGCCTAGAATCCTAAGCAAAATATTTTAATAAAAGAAATACGAAGTCACCGGGGCAAGATTAAGATGTTAGTTTGCTTAATTTAAAGCAGATGTGTGTGTGTGATATAGAAATAGATGTATGTGTATGTGTGTGTATGCATTTGTATATGTATATGCATGGGAGAAAGATGAGGATTTCTCTTCCCAGAGAAATGTACAGTCTCAGAAACCCCCAAGAGCACTTGGAGTCAGTCCTATAGGATTGCTCTGAGTCAGAATTGACTTTGGAAGCATTTTACATACATATAAACTCCAAACACACAATATATATGACATATATATACATATATATGTAAACTCAACAGTTTTAAATAGCTCAAAACACCCTTGCCTTAAGAATTTGTAATTCGTAGGTTGTCTCAATAATTGGCATTAAGCAAGGTGGGAGTGATACATCTCTTTGTGGTCACTTTCCGTGATGATGTGACAACTCTTCCCAAACTTTGTATGGAGGGAAAACCACAGGAAACTGGAGAGGCCATCGCCATGAGGTGAATCAGCACCATCCGTTGGAATTCAGCAGAAGTCTTGCACAAAGGGCTCCTGCCTTTCTACGTAAGGGAATCACAGCAGCGCCTGCAAATATTCTGACTTAGAACCAAACCCAGACGCACTGGTGCTCTGCAGTTGCAGGGGCTCGCTGCCTAGCTTGCGGTTCTCACAGGCCCACTTAACCACGGCGCTGCCAAGGCGCACACCCTAACCCAGATCCATGCATGTAGGGCCATTCTCCTAGTCTAAAGAAACAAACACTACTCAACACTACTCTTCGGTCTTAGGGCAAAGCGGATAAGACACTTCATTAATAAGGACCGGGCTGTTATTTTTACAAAACTTTACACTTTGAAGTTCATTTTTTACCATCATAAAAGACTCTCATTTTACAAGGGAAGCGAATGGATACAATAGCCAATGGTAACTCTTAAACCTGACTGTGCGGGTCCCAATCCCAGCTCTCACAGGGTGTGGAGATCAAGGGTAGGAAATGACTCCCGTCTCTCTGCCTGCCTTCGAGGATAGTGGTGGGAAGGCAGGTAGCTTTGGCACCCAGGATTCCAGCGCGAACCATCGGCAGGAATGGTGTTCAGCGTACACCGAGCACTGTTCTAAATGCTTAATCAATCCTAACTCCATGGATCGGCACAGCTTACGATGTAGTTCGGAAAAGTAAGGCATGGAGAGGTTCACATACTTCTCATATTGCTTTAGGTTCATTCACAGAGAGACGCATTGAAGTCCAACATGCCCGCCAGATAATACGATCATCTACCAGATTTCCTGGTTTCTGGAATTGGAAGAAACGTCTTCTCCGCCTGCTTTTAACACTCGCAGGTATGAGGTCATTAACATGGGACCCAGACCCATGAGGATCAGACTCTAAACCTTGGGCTGGCCGTATCTGGAGATCCTCCCTCAACTCTGCCAGATTTGGGCCCAGCTGGCTGCCCCACATCCTTCTGTGATGAGGTTCCCACACACACGCAGCTGTTCTTGGTCCAAGAGGGCAGCCCTGAGAGACGAGCCCTGATACATGCAGGCCCCTCTTGGCTTTAAGTGCCTATCAAGCTTCTGAAATTCTTTTAAGATAAGCCTGAGGAAACAACGCCGGGTGTCTATGACAGCATTTTCTCTTGTCTGGGTCTTTACTGAGGAGCCCTGGTGGCATAGTGGGTACAAGTTGGGCTGCCAATTACAAGGCCAGCAGTTCAAAACCACCAGCCCGATCTGTGGGGGGAAAACCTGAGGGCTTCTACTCCCATAAAGAGTTGCAGTCTCAGAAACTCACAGGGGCAGCTCTAGTCTACCTGAACCGACAGGGTCGCTATGAATTGCACTTGACCAATGGCAGTGAGCTTTGTTTGGTTGTTTGGTTGGTTTATTGATCTATTGGTTTTATGTTCTTTGTTGCCTTCTGTGCTGGTTCATGTCATGTGTCGGTGTGAGTGACCTGGGGTGCCCAGATATTCAGTCACACTCTGTTTATGGGAAAGGAACCCGTTGACCTTTGAACGACTTGGGGTTAGGGGCGCTCACCCACTGGCCTGTAGAAAATCTGTGTATGGCTTGTGACTCCACAAAATCCTAACAATGCTGATTTTGTTAAATTACCGTAATGAGTAAATTAAAGTATATTCTGTATATTATATGTATTATATACTGCACCATCCTAAAAGCGGCCATTTCCATAGGAGCGAAAATATTAAGCTTTTATAAAAGTGCCAAGTTTTTTGCGCCTCCTCGCTTAACGTGATTTTTGTTTGTTAAGATGATCCTTACACTGGATTCATTTCTCTTGAACGGCTGGGAAGCCACAGCTGCAGCCCTGGATACATGGTTCATGTTAAGCAATCCAACTTTTTCTGTGGTGTCATGACTTTGCTCTGCTCTTTGGAAGTACTTGTATCAACCCTCGTGGGACCCGTGGGAGTCTCATCGTGCTACCCCGTGTGTATGTGGACTCAGTTCATACACACTTGTTCCACGGTCAGCTGTGGTGTTTTCACTGTGAATCGCCTATGAATCAATCAACTGTCAGCAGAGGAGCTGCCCCTGGACAATATGGATGAGCTTGGACTCCTGGGAAATAAGGCCCTCTGCCTGAGGACCATCTCAAACAGAGAACAAGGGAGAGTGTCGAACTTTCTGTTTGACCTGAAACTTTTGTGCATGGCACTGCTGAAATTTCCACTCTGCCTCCTGGTCAATGGTTTCTGTTTGTTTTTTTTTTTAATTGCCCTGCAATTATAGATAATCCAAATCCTTAAGATATCTCTCTCTCTCTCTCTTTCTCCTATTGATTCTGTTTCTCTGGATTATCCCAGTTAACTCACTCTCCAAACCAGTTCGAAGAGGAACAGTCAGAGGTTCTGAAGTGGCCACGCGTTGTACTGTCCTTACCGCCGAGGGTCTCATCCTTGCTCTGGTAGGTACGAAACAGGAGCACTATTTCAATCCAGTACACGTAGAGAAGGGCGCTTGCCGACAGCGTGCCCACCATGAGAATGATGGTGCCCAGTAGTATGTACACGAAAACCACTGCAAGGGAAATGTGGGCACGGTGAACAGAGAGGAGATGCGCAAGCATAGAGAAGTAGCCCTGCCTTTCGACATGATTGCATTCAGGCCAGCACGGTGGATTTGTTTACCCAAGGCCATTTCCATGTCCAGGTTGTTGAAATCCCTGCTATTGGCAGCATTCCTTTTACATCTGGGAATGTGTCACTGAGGTCTTGAGAAAGCCATCCTCAAATCAGTTCCAGAGACGCTGGGACAATGGCACCGACTAGATCTGGGTAGCCTGGGAATTGGAACTATCTTTATTTCTCCCCTCACTACTTCAAAATCCCCACCTGGATCTCTCTCCTTCCATGTTGTAAATTATTTATAACCACTCTACTGAAGTTTACCACTACTCATCTGCCATGTTGTCATTCGGTGGTAACTTGTGTGTTTCTTATTCAAATGCATGCACCAATCTTTAAAGCCAAAGATAAAGACATTTTACAATTCTAGTTACTTCTTCAGTCTGAAGATGATCAAGCATGCAATGAAGACCCATTGATAACTGGTCATTAGAATGCCATGTGGAAAACAGAGAGGAAGAATCGGTTTGAAAAATAAGGATTTGATCATATAAATGAGACTAGAAATTCCATGATAGAAGTTTTTCACGATCAATTACTTATTAGTTGGAAACACCTTTCTTTGACAACATAAATGGTGACTACACATGGGGACATTACTAGGTGTCAGAAACAGAAACCAAATCCACTACATCGGTGGAAAAAAAAACACCTTGGAAAAAATCGGTGCAGTCAGACAGAAGGAAGCCAAGGGCCAACTATGAAATAGATGAGCAATTGCTCAGATTCAAGTTCAAGTTGAAACTAAAGAAAATGAAAACAAGTCAACAAGAGCCAAACTATTATCCTGAGTACTTCCCACCTGAATGTAGAGACCATCTCAAGAATAGCTTTGACACGCTAGACACGACTTGCTTATGTGTCAGGATGCAGAAAAGGAAAGGAAAGCAGGAACGAAAACTAGGCCCTGGGACTTGCTTCCCACATGGAATAAGTTACAGTTATCTGTATAGTCGTGAAGGAAGGAATGGTTCCCGAAGGCTTCCAGGTACTCGGTGGATTTGTTAGTACTAATTCTGGATTGCTGGTGTGCAATTCCCTAGCTCTGTGACTTTGCGTAAAGCTATCAATTTATCTTTGCCTCAGTTTCCTTACTTATAAACTACAGATAATAGTGCCTGCACAATAAAGATGTTGGGAGGATTAAACCATCTAATACGTACAGGTGTTTAGAAGAGGGTCTGCCACCTAGTAATGTGAATTGCTATCATCAAGATCATCCTCATCATTATACTATTTTCTTTTTAAAAGTTCCTCTCCTTTTAATAAAAGCAAAGCAATTGCTAGTGTCCCAGGGAAATGCTCCTGGCTTACCTCCTTTCTTTTCTTTCAACTGGATGGACCAGGTAGTGTTGCCAATTGAGTTCTGGGCAAAGCAGATGAATTTCCTGTGAAGGTCATTCTGAGTCACTTCTTTCAAAGAGAGAACACATTGAAAGACTTCATCCCTTATTAGAGAGAAATTACTAGGAAAAAGCATAGCCATTGAGTTACATTCATTAACATCTAGTTGCCGTGTGTGAGACATGCATATCATTTGGATGCCAGAAACGGACGACTTATGAGATCAACCGGGTGTAAGAGATGCCAGAATTTAATATTGTGAGAGAGAAAGCTCACTCTTAATTACACTATTGAGCCTGATAAGAACGATGCTATGTAGGCGTCAGTTTGAGCAGAGCCTGTGACCCCCAAGTGAACTTTGTTCTAAGGACTAGATGGATCATCTCGACTTCCTGGATGGGATGAGAGTGCTGGCTGACTTGTCCAAGGGGAATGACCCAGAATGCATCTCATAGCAGCTGGTGAACTATCAGCAAATCCCTTCCCGCTTTCGCCGAGCACATGGCAGCACACCAGCAACGGCTTACGTAAACACGCTTCTTGCACGGTGCCCCATCTCAGCATCCTCTCCTCCTGGAGAAGCAATGTGATCCTTGGGCCACACTATAACGGGGGCTGTGTGCAGACCTCCAGCCGTGAGTTCACTATGAGGAGTAAGCCACTAACTATTGGGAATGGCACCTCTTATGGAAGCGGACCTTGCTGTTTCTTCAAGTGACTAAAATCTTGTTCATTCCAACACCTCTGATAGATGGTGTCTTTCTTGGCAAGCTTGAACTGTGGATTGGCATGGATTAAGTGTGGGCATCATTTAACCAACCTCAGCCCCAGAAGTTCTTCTTGAGAACAGATAACAATAATCATTTAGTAATAACATTTAAAATGACTACCTTTCCTAGGGACATGGTAGGCACCTATCAGCAACTCATCAAAGCACTGAGAGAGGGCTATTGAATCCCCTCAGTCCCCTCTGGGATGCCACTTGGTGTGACTTTCCTAACTTGGCTAACAATGAAGCTGAGACTCGAAGGAGAGCAAGTGGCCTAAGGTCACACTGCTGGGAGATTGGGTACCCGGATTCTTAGACTTTTCTTCTCCCTTCAAGAATTTGTAAGTTTCTGCATTTACTCACAACTTGGAATCTCCAGCATGGCTAACTACAGACTTCAAGTTGAGCAAACTGTGACAGATGTGCTATTTTAGGCTGTGTCGCTCTGAGGTGCATGGTCAGGCTAACCAGAAGCAACCAGCTTTTTTATTCACTGACTGCTTCCTACCTTCCAGGAACTCTGATGGCGTATCCCCTACCTTATACCTACTCCTAAAATTCTGGAATTTGACCCATAGATGGGAAGCATGCCAATCGAAGCTCATGGGGGTCACATGGTTAATCAGTTGAAAACAAATTCAAAGGTGTGGCTGTGTGATGTCAAGTTATCTAGTTGTTGCCACACTGGACTGGTTGTAAATGCAATGCGATATCCATTCACTATGAGACTCTATAACGTCCCTGCCTTAGACATTCTTGTCAACTTTTACTGTTTCCAAAAAAGATCTTTTAATATTCATATTGAGGTATAGTTTTAAAACTTAATTTATGTTTGCGCATGGAATTTGACTTTATTTTTAATCAGAAGGGAGACCTTTAATGCATTGTCTCTCTTTGGAGCAGAATTTCCAAAGAACAAGACAATATATCCTTTAGCATATTACATATGCCTCAGAAGTTAAATGCAAGCCTCTGATGCCTTTAGAGAGAGAAGTTCAGCTTCGTCATGTCTCAGGTAGCTTCAAGTTTCTAGAGGTTTTATTGCTATTGAACCAAAATCTCTCCTCAGTGAATTCTGCCCATTGCACTAGGTTCTGTGCTTTGGATAGAAATAAACTTAAAAATTAAGTTTAAAAAATATTTAACTAAGTTAATTTTTTCTCAAAAACCATGATCGTTTGCAAATATGTACAGATAGATGCCCCACCTCAATCCTCTTTTCTGCCAAGATACAATGCTTTAACCCTTCCTCACTTCACATATTTTGTTTTGTCAAACTCCGTAGTACTGTGTTACTTTGCCTGGAAGCATTCCAGACCGTTAATGACTGTCAAAGTGTGTATTCCTGAATTTGGCACACACTTGGGATTGAAGGTGCTAGTTAAAATAGGTGAGGGGCAGCCTCTTCACCCCTGGTTTGCATATGCAATTTCTAGGTCAGTATATTTGTCTGCTTATTTGCTTAAATTTTAGGAAAACCACACCAGACTGTGGCTTCAGCCTTAAACCAGACTTAAACCTTAAAATAACTTAAAGAGTTCATTCTATGCAGCCTAATCAGAAACTTCACTAGGACGCCATCTTTAAAGTTGACATGCACTTTGTTTTCTGTCTTTTATGTTTCGCCATTGGCTCGTGCATTGATACAGTGATGTGCATACTTCGGTGATGTCTCCAGGTGAGAACATACAGAGTGGGCTGCAAAAGGCTCGAGTCACTCATCTTCTTCTGGCCCGTTCTTGTCAAGTGTGAGGACTTACCATTTCTGCTCAGCATCGTCGATGGACCATCTTATCACAGGCTTACCATCCTTTTCAAAGCCAAATCGTGCTTTGCAGGGAAGAGTTAAAGGCTTCCCTGAAAATAAAGAGGCCAGAGAAGGCAGAAAGGATGCACATAAGAATACATGCTCTGCATGCAGGTGAAACAAGTGTGCCCAAATTAATGGGCAACAGCTACATCTCAAACATATAAATAACTGTAAGTTCCTCATAAAGTTTTATAGAGATCTAATTAATGGATCATAACAATTTAATAATGCAATCATATTAAGGTTTGTGTATTCATCACCACAATCAACTTTGGGATATTTTTTTCCTTTTTGTACCCATTGCTATTGACAGCCCATTGGCCCCATCACTTCCTTTTCCATGGCCCCAGGGAATTATTAACCCTGTTGCTGTCTTCATAACCCAGCAACAATGACCAAATACAATGGAAAATCCTCAATCAAAAAGAGAGCAAAAATTATTAAATGCAGAATAAATTCAAAATGGGGCAAAAGCAGAATAAATTCAAAATGAGTTGAAAGGGAGATCTAAATACAAGGCATTACATTCCAGTCTGGTTCAAGCTGTGAAAATCCACTTTACAATGCTCTTTGTCTGGTAAAAGGCTATGCACATTCCTAGACTATGGGAATTCACCAGAGACTCAATCTACATAGGGACCTACAAATGGATTTGGGACTTCTACCATCATCCATAATGTTCATGAGCTGAGTGTTTTGAATTTTGACTCTGGTACCACTCCCTCCTCTAGGTTTGGATTTTATTCTTTGCAATCTTTGGATCACACAGGTTGGTGTACTTCTTCCATATGGATATCACACTGCATCTATTGATGTAATCAGGTGGTTATTATTCTTCATCTTGCTTAAGTAATGAATTACATTTATTTCTTTTTTAATGTTGAACCATCCTTGCATCTCTGGTATTAATGCCACTTAGTCATAGTGAAATTGTGTTTGTGTGTGTGTGTGTGTGTTGCGAGATATCGTTGGCCAGAGTTTTGTTGGAAAATGCTCGTGTTTATCTTCATTAGGAATATTGGTCTGTATGTCCTTGTCTTTTGTTCTATAGATTTTCTGTCTTTGGGTATGTAATTTTTTTACCTTTTGATCAGCAGTTTTTTGTCTTTTTAGGTTTTGCTTGGGTTTAGTATCAGGATTATATTTGGTTCATAGAATGAGTTTAGAATTTTGTCATCTTCTATATTCGGGGATAGTTTGTGAGAGATTGACGGCATTTCTTCACTGAAAGGTTGGTACAAGTACCCTGTGAATCCGTCTGGGCCCAGGCTTTTCTTGGGTAGGAGTTTGTTGATGACCTTCTCTGTATCCGTTCTCCTGGGTGTGCTGAAGTTTTCTACTTTCATCTCTCTTAAAATGCATAAATGATGAAATACCATAAATGGTATTTCTATGCATTTTTCATTTCCTCTACATTATCAAACTTGGAGTACAACCATTATAGTAGTGCGTCATTATTAGATAAAATATAATATAGCATAGTTATTATGATTATATTTCATTTGAATCTGTTGTATCACTCTTCTCATCCCTAATTCTACATTTGTATATTCTTTTTTTCTTTGTTAAGTTTAACAAAATTGATACTTTCAAAGAACCAATTTCTTGTCTCATTGATGTTTATGTATGTATTTTTTATGTTTTCCAATTTTTTCTTTCTGCTCAAATATTTATGATTTATTTCCTTCTGTTCAAAAGTTTATGTTATTGCTTTTGTTCTAGTTGTTAGTAGTGTTGTATTAAGGTATTGATTAGGGCTTTCCACTCTTTTTTCATATGTGTTTTAATTGGTATAAATTACTATCTGATAATTGATTTTATTGTGTCCCAAATGCTTTGATATGTTGTATTATAGTTCTTCTTTGCTTCAAGGAATTTCTTGAATTCATCCCTTATTTGAACTACTATCCAGTCATTTTGAAGTAGTGCATTGTTCCATCGCCATGGGTTTGTCATTGTGTTCCTGTTCTTGCTATTGTTGATTTCTATTTTTATAGTACTGTGATCTGAGAAAATGGATTGTAGACTATCAATTTATTAGAATTTGTTTAGGATCACCTTGTGATATAGCAGGTCTCTAGACATATTAATAAAGAATGTTCATAAAGAACTTTTGATATCCAATATTTATGTATTACATGAAGAGCATGAGACTGCTGCATGTAGCTTGTAATTTTAAAAATGTATCTCTATATTCAGCTGAACCTTTTAGAATGATACATTGAGGACATGCATGCTATCACATCACCCACTTTCTACTCAATTTTTAGGTAAGATGTGTATTCAGATACATTCACTGTATCAAAGTTGGTATTCAATCATGAAATGACTAGGGACTCTATTCAAAAACTAACCTTTGAATCTTAATGTTCCCCCTACTAACAGAACCATCAAAGATGTACTGTCTTAGAAGAAGTCATCTCCTTGGAAGTGAGGATGACAAGTGTTTGTCTCACGTACGTTGGACATGTTCTCACTAGAGGTGAGTCCCGGGAGAAGGACACTGTGCTTGGGAAAGTAGAAGGGAAGTGAGAAAAGAAGAAGCCGATGGAGGAGATCGATTGGCGGTGCCTACAACAATGGGCTCAAACATCACAGCAATGGGGAGGGGGTGCAGGACCAGGCAGGGTTTCGTTCTGCTGTCCATCGGGTCGCTGTGAGTGGACTGTACCCAGAAACAATACCATCAAATCCAGTGATATCATTTTCCCCATTCCTTAGTCTCTTTTGATATTTTCCATAATACCTTTTCTATATCTGGAATCAGGAGAGACTACAAGTATCACCTCATGTTCTTATATCTTAATATCCATTTTTAGATTTTCTTCTGTAACCATGAATATTTTATTAGCATATAAAAGTGCAACTGTGGTATTGAGAAACCAGTATTTGTGTGTATGTAGTGCAATATTATGTATATATGCAGGAAGATATATATGCTATTGAAGGCCCTAAAATAAAAAATATTCTAGATAAAAGTAATTTCTCCCCTCTACACAAAGACACTACTTTGGAATATAAACTGAGCAGATATTATAAATATGCCATTCTATTCTCTGACAAAACATCATATTCATAAAGTTTAGGGCAATTCAAGTTGGTAAATGTACAGATAAAACCAGTCTTACCAATATATATACTGTCATTCCTAGAACTAAAATCTATTAATCATATTGAATATGCCACTTACCATATAATATTATATTGTTTAACAAATATTTTTTCATTACTTCTGAATGTAACCATGTAAAGTCAGTTTTATAATGTCTACATTCAGATTCAGAATATTGATTATTACAAGAATTAACTAACAATGCAAGGTCAGAAACTTAGTTGAGGCTGAGTTGAGGCTGTAGTTCTTAAACCTAATCCCAGAAGTGTAATGTTCTTCAAGGTCAGTAATGTATCCCAATTTACCAAATTCTACTTCCAGCGTGTCCATGTCAGGATACAGAATATCTGGTTTGAAGTTAGTGTTTTTGTCTGAAAAATAAAAATAAAGAAAGTTTTAGTGGGATATCTGAGGATTGTTTGCTAAGTACTTCATCATACTTTGACTTGAATACTTTCTAGTTACTTTGTTGTATTTTACACATAATCCACGCGGCTAAGCAATCTGTTTCCATGTCAAAAGTGCGCCTCCACAATTGATTGTGATGCTAGGGTTGAGGGGTGCAAAGGACGGATCCATCGATTCATTTCCACCAGGGAAAACTGTATGACACACCAACCCTGCTTACCAGTTTCAGACTTGAACCCCATCCCTGCTGTCTCCTTCCAGTTTATTTTTGGTACCCTCTAGAATCCACCGAAGGAAATAAACATCTCAGCCAGAGTTGGTCCACCCAATCTATCACCAAATTTGTAGTTTCTTTCAAAATAAAGAAGAATTCAACCCTTATCTCATCATTTATCCTTTCATTTTTGTCAAAGTTACTTTCATGGTCAAACTTCCTTCTGAAAATGTCTCGGTTTCTGTTAAGAGAAAAATACATTACCTTTTCCCTAGACATTGTTCCACTCTTCACCTCAGGGAACTGATCCCATCAATTAACACCCCCTCTCTCTTGTAGCATTACTTCTATGGGCTTCTTCTCACAAGCATTTACACATACTCTTCATCTCAAAAAAAAGGCAGAGTGAAGGAATCCTCCTCCTCACATCTGCCTTGAGTCCCCCACTGTCAGAGATAATTCTGTAAAGAATTCTATACATTCATTTTCTGCATTACCTCACCTCAAATGGAGTCTAATGTTAATACTACACTGAAACTACTTTGCCCAAAGTCAATAGTGACCTTCAAAAAACTAAATCCACTGAACACATGAAAACTTTAAACATCTTGACTTCTGAGCAGACTTGGAGACAGTTGGCTGTGCCATCTTGGAATCCTCTTTTCTTTGGGTTCCATGTTAGTGTACTCTTCTCTAGCTTCAGCTTTTCTATGTGACCGTGACATTTCTTCACCGTGAGACTGTGGCCATTCCTTCTTTTATGCCTCTTTGGAACAACACGTCTCTTCTCAGGCTTGCCTGGGTGTTCTTCTCACTCTACATGCTCCCTTTGGATTATCTCAATTACTCACACGCTTCACCTTTAATACCACTCCTGACCCCTGGCATTTTCTATCAATCACTCATATAATCAGCTTTACTATATTTACTGACTCCTTCCCTGCACACCCTTCTACTGAAAACCACTTTCGGTCATAATAATGACTCCATCATGCCAAATTGATGATCCGTTCTCAAGCCTCATCATTCTGAGGTGACACATCTTGCTGTCATTTTAGAGATGATTTTTTAACTGTGTCACTTGAACCGGATTCCTCTGTTTCCACCTTGCTCTTCTTTCTCCATTGCATATCCGCCTTCTCTCCCCACACTGTGAGTATTGGAATCCTTTGAGGTTCTGTTGTAAGCCCTCTTTGCTCTGGAATTACTCAGTAGGTGGTTCAGTTTCTTGATGTTAAATATAGTACAAAAACGAACCAATCTCACATCGCATGCCCAATCCAAAGGTCTCCAGACTTATAGATCCTTAAGGTGTACCCCTTCCCCAAATTAAAAAAAAAAAAAGATTTTTCCCCTCAAAGCTATGCATTTAGATTTATTTACAAAACAACCTTTTCACCTTTAAAAGTACTCTCCATTACACAATGCATTGGTCAACTCTGCGATTCCGTTCTTGGAAACATTTTTCAAACTCATCTGTTTGGATGGCTGACAGCACCTCCCTCGTTTTTTTCTTCACCTCTTCTATATCGTCAAATTGCTGTCCTTTCTAGTCCCTCATCATTCACAGAAACAAAAAGAAGCCGCACAGAGTGAGGTCAGGTGAATAAGGTGTGTGGGGAAAGAGAGGCATGCGGGATTTTTTTTACCATAACTGGTGCACTGAAATGGCTACATGAGGAATTCCCCATCTTCCACGAATCAGACCTTTTTTGTTACACTCTGTTATGCTACATTTTCAGAACCTCTAAATAGAAAGCTTGCTTAATAGTCTGACCTGGTGGAACAACCTCTACATGTACTACAAGTAGACATTTTCGTCTGTTCAGGAAGTTGATGGCCTCTAGATTGAGGTTTATTCTTAGTCATCATTTTACCTTTCTTGAAAGAGAAAACCACTCATACACTTGAGTTTTTCCATAGTGCTGTCCTTGTAAGCTGTGTTCAAGAACACAACCATTTTTGCAGCATTTTTCTGAGCAAAAAACAAAATTTCACAGCTGCCTGCTGTTCTCTTAAAATTGGCCATCACAAAAAAAATGAGGGTCATGTAAACCTGCTTTTACAGAATAAAACCCACTGTGAACAGAGAGGACCTTCCCAGGTGATGCACATGGTGTACTAACTCAGAGCAAGTTGCTCGATGCTCTCCTATCAGGAAAAAGATGTACTATGAAAGCTCTGTCCAGGCGAGACTTTGTTCCATTTGTTTGTTTGTTTGTGTTGGTGGGGTGCCCCCACGTATGTCTACTTGTCAATGTGACTTGGATAGCTTGCCTGTCCTTTCCAGGCCAGCACTTTATTTCTCCTACAGACTTTCTTCTTCCTCAGTCCATCTCGCCTGATTAAATTGTGCCACCATTTACCAACTCATCGTAGCCAAATCAGCAAGACACTTTTAATCCCTCTTTTTCTTTCTCTCTTAGGTTAATTTCATTATAATACTCTGTTGATTCAAAGTTCCAGCTACCATAACTCCTACTTAGTTCACAGAAAACTAGAGTGATCATTTTAGAACACAAATCAAATCTGCTGCTCCGTGGGAAATTGATATTTGGCCACAATGAAATCTCATGATGACTATATCTCTATGACTTTTCTTTTCTGAACGAAAACAGCCTTATGCCAGAAGAAAGATGGTCATAGCCCAGGTCATAGCCCAGGAAAACACACTTACCATAGGTTCTTACTTGGACCACAGCTCTGACTGTCCACACACTTGTGTTATCAGACTGAGTGTAATCACACACATACGTGCCCTTGTGAGAATCATAGATTGCACCTAATGGCATGGGATTTCTTCGTTGTTCTGGTTTTGAGAGTAGTTTCCCATTCTAATCCAGAAAAGAAGGATAAAAAATGCTTTCAATCAGATACTTTATATTAATATCGATTGTACCTGTAGAGAAAATTCTCAAGTTTGCAACAGTGAAGTAAAACATCAATCTGTGATAAGAGCATTTCCCAAACTATGAAGACTGTGTGTTCAAAACCATATTTCAAGATTCCCATTGGAAATATTCTAGACTGATAACTAAATGGCTTATGGAGTGCAAGCAGTTAAGCATTTGACCACAAACAAAAAGTTTGGTGGATGCAATCAACTAAGGGGCATTAAACAAAAAAGCATCGTCTATTTCTGAAAGATCTTACAGCCAGGGGAAACCCCACTGAGTTTATGTCTGCTCTGAAACACATGAGATTGCTGGGGTCAGAATTGTCTGATCAGTACTTTTTCATTTCTGTGTTTGTTTTTTCATTACAAATATGAGGGGCTTCAAAAAGTTCATGGAAAAATTGAATTAGAAAAGAGTGGGCATTTCCCACGACATTTTTGAAGGCTAGTTCATAGTAGTAAGTTTGTAGACAGTAAGTGATATATATTTGGAAATTGATTTCTGCAAGGGTGCAGATGGGATGGGGGTGATAATATAAAGTTGCCACTTTAAGTAAATTTAACTGAACAAAATAAAATTAAAGTAAATAATTGAACAGGTATCTGTAAAACCATTGTCTTTAAATCAATTCTGATTCAGAATTACCCTTAAAGTACAGAACAAACTGCCCCATAGGGTTTCCAAGCCTATCAATCTGTACACAAGCAGACTTGTGGTACATAGAGGTGGGACATAAATATTATGAAGAATTGCTGAACATTGAAAAGGAATGATTTAACTCATAATGGGCCCAAAGTCAAGTGAAAAGTAAAGTACAGCTTTACATCTCCCTCTCTTATTTAGAAATTCTCATTGATTCCATTTTGCCTTTAGAATAGGATGTAAAATTCCTCATGGTCTGACCCTACTGTTCTTTACCAGCCTCCTTTACTCTACTGCTCCTGTACTCGCTCACCATTCCTAAACAACGAATTCGTCCTCTGTGCATTTGCACATGTATCGCACCATTTCCCCCCACTTGGTTGGATGCCATTCATCCTTCCACTCCAACTGGAGAGATGCCTCCTATGGAAGTAAGTCACCAAGTGTTCCCTGAGCTCAGTTAGTCACTTCATACTCCTTGATTCCTGGGCACAGACCGTCATGCATGTATGTAGCACTTGTATAAAAACCGTGCATGTGGAAAAGGCGGAAGAGCACGAGAAAGTAACGCGAAGTATTTTGTCCCGCCAGCCGTCGTGGCTGCCCCTGGCTTCTCGTGGCTGGGCCTCCTCAGAGCCGCCCACCATGGCGTCGGAGCTCCCGCGAGGTTCTGAAGGCGAGGCAGAAAATATATACGGAAGAGATGGCCTTTGGAGCTTCAACTTTTCCACCTCAATATTTATCTTCTGATATAACTATTGATCCATATACCTATTCTCCTTATACCCTTGAATCTACACAAAATGTTTGTTCAGTGCCTGCCTCCCAGTATGACTACAATCAACCCAGGTGTTACCAAGATTTACAAGCTGCTAAGCCCCAAAGTGAGCGCGCATGTCCTCTCCCTCAAGAAATGAAAGGCCTGCTTAAGAAAAAGACATATGATGAACCAAAGTTTGACAGTAGAAGAGCTGGTATAAAATCAGCTAAAGGCTCCCATCATATACACATTCATGCAGAAAATAGCTTTAAATCAGATGTCTATCATAATAAACGAACTGACAGGAAACCCAGAATAATAGAAAAGAATGGTTCTACCTCCAAACTTGAGTTTGAATTTACCAGGGTGGATTTTCCTGAACTTCAAGGTCCAGAGAACAATGGTGTATTAGAGATGGCAAAACAACCCAAATGGGGTCCTTTGCGCTCTGCTACAACCAACATCTCTCTCTTGAGAGAAGTAAAACCGCTCGCAGTGTTATCAGAGGGTGAAAGAGTGGTCAAAAATAAAAATGCAACTCAATCAGTGGCTGATAATGATGCTAACAGTTCAACTTCATATACAAGAGAGTTATCTTGGACACCAATGGGCTATGTTGTGCGGCAGACATTGTCTACAGAACTGTCACCAGCCACTAACAGTGCTACTGCCACGAAAAGCCTAAAGACACATGCTTCAGCAGCAGATCCTAAAATGTCCAAAGATTTACAGAGTGACAACCCTGAACAAAATGAAGTTTCAAGAAAGAGTAAGAAAAAGAAAGAAAAATCTAAATCAAAATACGAAGTTCTAACAGTTCAAGAGCCACCAAGGATTGAAGATGCTGACGAGTTCCCCAATCTGGCAGTTGCTGCTGAAAGAAGAAACAGGGGAGAGCCAACAAAATGTCAATCCAAACAGCAACAGCAGAAGGATTTTAAAAACAGTGGAAAGAAGAGTGAAATTCCAGTTCAGCTGGATTTGGGCAGAATGCTCGCAGCCTTGGAGAAGAAGCAGCACTCTCAGAATGCAAAGCAGTCTTCCAAACCTGTGGTGGTCTCAGTTGGTGCTGTGCCAGTCCTTTCCAAAGAAGCCACCTCGGGGACGAAGAAACACCACTTGCAGCAGGTGCAAACCCCTCACAGCCCCTTAGACTCCAGTGCCCCGCTGAGGAAGAAAGGGAAGCAGCGAGAGGTTCCCAAGGCCAAGAAACCAACGTCTTTGAAGAAGATTATTTTGAAGGAACGACAGGAAAAAAAGCAGCAGCGTCTCCAAGAAAATGTTGCAACTGACATGCAAGATATAGAAAGCAGTGGTGATGACCAATCCTTTCAGCAGGATGACCTTTCAGGGGAAATGGAAGAATCGCTCCCCTCCACGCTGGCAGAGGAAAGAAGGGAAGAAGAACCAGTCCCAGCCAAGCCCCCGAGTGACTCAGAAACCTGCCATCTTCGTCTCGACTCAACCAGCTTCCCGAAGATTCACAGCCGGAGGTTCAGGGATTACTGCAGCCAGATGCTTAGTAAGGAAGTTGATGCTTGTGTTATGGATCTTCTAAAAGAATTGGTACGTTTCCAAGACCGTATGTATCAGAAAGATCCAGTCAAGGCTAAGACCAAACGCCGACTCGTCTTGGGGCTGAGAGAAGTTCTCAAACACCTGAAGCTCAAAAAGTTGAAATGTGTCATTATTTCTCCCAACTGTGAGAAGATAAAATCCAAAGGTGGGTTGGATGACACTTTGCATACCATTATTGATTATGCCTGTGAGCAGAACATCCCATTTGTGTTTGCTCTCAACCGCAAAGCTCTGGGGCGCAGTCTAAACAAAGCCGTTCCTGTTAGTGTGGTCGGGATATTCAGCTACGATGGAGCTCAGGACCAGTTCCATAAGATGGTTGAGCTGACAATGGTGGCCCGTCAGGAGTACAAGACCATGCTACAAAGCATATGCCAAGAGCTGGCTGAAGAGCCTGGTCCTTACATGTCACCCAGCCCACCCACACAGAGATCAGGGAACTCTTCGGAGGATACACACCCAAACCCCAGTGAGCAAGAAGAGCCACATTACATTGAAATCTGGAGAAAACATTTGGAAGCATATAATCAATGTGCCCAGGAACTAGAAGAAACATTAGAGGCTTCAACTTCTCAAGTGATGAATTTGAAATTATAAGAAAAGAGCTCTGTGTGTGTGTGCGCACGTGTGTTCGTGTGTGCACGTGTGTCCATATTTTGGGTAAAGGGGTGGATTAGAAAAGACTGTCTTATTCTCAGTTCTTCATTGACCTACTGTATTGGATTCAACCATTCAATATGAAAACTAGGCAGAGTGAAAGAATGTTTGTAGACATGGCTTGTTGTAGACCATACTGTGATACAGTTTTGGCTTTCTGACCACACTGGATTTGCAGAATACTGCAGAAAACATGATACTTAGACTACTTTGGTTGCTAAAGAAACTCCTCTTATTATTACAGAACAATTAAACAAGTAAATTATAAATTACACCTGTCTGCAGGAGCCCGGTATTGTAGTTACTGAGTGTCAGGTGTAGTAGGACAATTTAATTGACAGGAAGTGGAAAAAGGTGCCATTCCTAATCTTACCTTTTTTCCACCTCCCAGGAAGCTCTGACTGCTTTGTAGGAAACTAGTGTAAAGTCTTCTGTGAGTGATGCCAACATTAGAACAAAGAGGGGCATGGTGACGTGCTTGTTTCTCAAGGGATGTATGTTTTCACATTTATAGATTAAAAATTTGCTAAAATGAGTCACTGAAGGAAAAAAACATTTTCTAATCTGTGACTATTTAGTCTTAATTTTAAAAAAATGCATATCAATGTTTTGACATTTCAGTTTTGATAATCTTAAAAACTTTCTTATTTTAAATGAATATTCTGAATTCTTTGAGACCAAAGGGAAGAAGTTTACTTTCATATTTTCCCTATAAGTAAGAAGGCTAACTTATTTTTAATAAATAGTGATTACTTTAAAAAAAAAACGTGCATGTGGTAATCACATGACTTTATGTCAGCGTGAACATATAGGAAAGGGATCCAACATGTCAATTAGGTCACAGCCAGATGATGCTTCCAAGGGGGGTGTGAAGTTCTTATAATCAGGGAAAACTGGGGGCTTCCCTTTCTCTCTCTTTCTCTGCCTCTTTGTCTTCTTGTCTGCTGGAACTCTGCCTGCCTCCAAGGTCCCATGGAGCTGCGTGACCCTGAGACCAGTCAGCCCCCTGCCGGGTTTCCACTGACCTTGCATTCGCATGACTCTGCACCACCAGCCAGGGATCCTCCTGCTTCCCAGCTCACCATTCTGCATCACTTACATGGGGCTATGTGAGTGTGAAGAGGGACATGCACTAGCAGTGGTCTGATGGACTTGATTTGGACTGGGCTAGGATGCCTTCTTAATCCACAATTACTTCTCGGTATAAAACTCTTTCTTATACAGAGATGAGTGTCACTGGATTTCACACACACACACACACACACACACACACGTCTTCTACATTCTACATACATAGATTCCTTCTCTCAGTGAGCCCAACTCTCAGTCTAAAGAGGTGAATAATGCAGACCCTGCCTAGGAAATGGGATGCACAGAGCATGTAGAGACCAGGGGAGGTCTGACTACAGTCCATAGGGAGCAGTGATGCTTCCTCAAGTCTAGTCATAGCCTTGAAGAATACACAGAAATAGGTTTGTTGAGATAAGTGACATTTGGAGAATGCTTGAAGCAATTTGTGCATATAGTAAACAAGTGAGATAGGAATTAGAATATGAAATGAGATTTATTCTGCATGTTAAGGTGATAGGACCAATGCATATAGGACATGTTTGATTTTGTATTGCACTATATAATAACTTGATAAGAAATAAAACTATCTTTGAAAATTATGTGAATAAATAAATGTATAATGAAAAGAAATGTTCTGAAGTATGAAAGTCACATAATCAAAGATTTAAAAATATAAACAGCTGTATCAAATGGATGTGGAAACTCATATAGCTTGAAACACAGACTATAATAATCATGTTCATATTACTAGGAAGTAGTGATAAAATATTTGCCCAGTGACTGAGTGTTTAGGTAGTACAAACTGCTAATGCAGAATTTCAAATCCAACCAGGGGCATCTCAGAAGAAAGGCCTAGTAATATATTTCTTTAAAAATCTTTGAAAACAAAATTCATGGTGGATCACAGACCTCGAAGTAAAACCCCAAACTATTAAGCCCATCAATGAAGAAACCGGGACAACCCTTAGAACCTCGGGGCCAGAAATACATAGGCTAACTGAAATGGGGAAGAAGCTGAAATTCACAAGTGGGATATGCTAAGGATAAAACATCTCTGTGCATCCAGAGACTTCACGAGGCGAGTAATAAAACAACACAGAGACTGGGAGATCTTCAGCAACGACACACCAGACAAAGGGCTTACTACTAAAATGCATAGTACCCTATAAACCTGCAACAAGATAAAAGCAGAAAACTCTCTGAGGAAGTGGGCAAAAGACCTGAACAGAAGTTGCACTAGGGAGGAAACCAGAATAGCCAGTAAACATATGAGAAAAAGTTCCTGAGTACTCTCCATCAGAGAAATGCAAATTAAAACAACTATGAGAAGCCACCCAACACCTTTGAGGATAGCCCAGATTAAAAAAATATCAGAAAGCAACAAATGTTGGAGGGGATGTGGCAAGGTAAGAATGCTCATCCACTGTTAGTGGCCATGCAGATACGTACAGCCACTGTGAAGAGTGATCTGGCGATATCTAAAAGAAATGGAAATTTACTGGACATATATCCAGAAAAGGTAAGAAATAGACCACAACCAGTCACCTGCACTCCAGTGTTTATTGTAGAGCAATTCACAATCACAAAGATCTAGAAACAACTTAAATTTCCATCGATAGATAAGTGGATTAGAAAACTCTGGCACATAAACACAATGGAGTACTATGCATCCTTAAAAAACAGGGATGGACACATGAGGCACATTGTATCAAGTACATAACTCCACTGAGGAAAGCCCAATCAATGCACTGGGTACAGAAGAAAAACTACATAATTCACAGCCTGAGGGACAGGCCCACAGGCAGGGGACAGACCAAGCCCAAAAGAAGGGAAAAAGGGAAGGTGGGGGGGGGGGGGAGATGAAGGCATTCAGGGGAGCAGGGTACTAATCCACCCACGGGAAGGTATTGTTTATGTCTCCACAGGAAAAGGAGTTAGACTCCAGGTAGTATCATGGTGCACCACACCTTGAGGGCAACTTCACTGCCGGAAGCAGCCCGCGGACAGAGAGGACAACAGGCCAGTCCCAATCTGAGCAACGCTGACCCCCTCAGAGGCCATCACTCTCGCTGCTGGGGAAAGGCCCAGCCCATACCACCCACATGAGAGCAAACTAAGAAAGAAGAAGAGAGAGTGAGGGCCTAGACCCCACTTTGGCACACCCAGTCCTGATGACGACCTTCTTGCTTGGAACGCCTAAGAGGATTGTAGGGCTGACAACAGCTTGAGACATGATGTCCCATAGGGAACATAGTGCTACAGAGGACAATATTGGAGAGCGAGCCTGGACTGCCCCCCCCCGACACACACACACCCCGGCCCCCTGCAGTGGGGCAGAACAAGAATGGAGCATAACAGACCCACAATGGGACCTAAGTCAAAAAGCCCCAGAAGACTCCCGGAAATAAACTTCAGACTCAGAGGGGCAATGCCCGGAGCCCCGCCAAACCAGTAGGAAGATAGTCAAGAAGGTCAACGGACTGACCAGGAATTATGTATAGGTTATTTGTTTGTTTGTTTTTCTCTCTTTGTTGTTGTTGGTTGGTTGGTTGGTATTTAGTCTTCATTGGTTCTGTTTTGCCTACCTATATAAGATAGGCATGAGAAGCAAGCCAGGGAAAAAGCAATAGGACCGAAGCTTTTGGGGGATCTTGAGGGAGGAGAAACCAGGGAGAGGAAGAGAGATGCAAGCAAACAAGATCACAGACAGAGGAACACTAGGGATCTGAAATCGACATCAAGGGGGAGCAGAAATCCCGATAGTGGTGGAGCAGCCATAATCTAGCTGGAGGAATTACTGAGAGGCAAACAAGGGTGAACGTGATAGTGGAATAGGGGGAAGGCAAAAGGAAATAGAAGAAAGAATTAGGAAGCAAAACTATTTATAGAGGTATAAACATACAGGTGTATACTTGGAAATATATTAATGTATAACAATAGGGGTATTGGCGTGTGTGTGTGTGTGTGTGTGTGTGTGTGTTTATACACTGAGGCAGTGGACGGACTTTGGGCCTCTACTTAAGTATTCTTTCAACACAATAATACTTTGTTATAATAACATGGCATTGGGTGATGCCCACCACCCTGACACAATTGCTTAAGATAAACTAGGTGCATAAACAAATGTACTTAAGGAAGCAGATTGTGCCAGGCTATTAAAAGATATATCATCTGGGGTCTTAGAAGCTTGAAGCCAAGGAAGCATCTAGCAGGGAGGCAACAAAGCCCACATGGAAGAAGCAGACCAGTATGTTTGATCATGAGGTGTCAATGGGAACAGACATCAGAATTCCAAAATAAACAACCTCATTGAGGTGACAGAGAGAGAGTAAGCTAGAGACCCAGAGCCCATTCGTGGATCATTGGATGTCCCTGCAAACAGGGGCTGCATGGAGGAGGGTGTCAGTCTGGGTACTTTAGAGAATCAAACCCACCGAAACTCATGTATAAGAGAGAGCTTTATATAAAGCGTAAGTGCACATCAAGAAAACAGCTCAACCCAGTGCTGCCCAAGACCACAAGTCCAACATTAACCCATATGTCCAACACCAATCCACAAAGTCCTCCATCTCACAAAACAGATGCAATAATGTTGACAGCAGGAGGAAAGCCGAGTCAGTGAATATGTAAACCTCTCAGTGCTGGCAGGAGTCTCCACACAGGTGCTCCAGCACCCAGGGCTACATCAGGGTAGGTCCATGTGGCTTCTCCTCAAGGGTGTCTTGCAGGAAGTAAGCCTTGCCAGCTAAAACAGGGAACTGGTTAAGGCAGCTGCACCCTGATCTGACCATCAGAAAGCAAGAGACCTGAGAACTAGAAAGGCAAGGCTTACCGAGCCATTTATCCCTCTGCACTTCAATTAACCCCACATGTATTTATCAGCCAGGTTGGTACAATAAACTAACTACCTCAGAGGAGAAAATGTATCCAGGGAGGCAGTTTAGCACTGATGAAATACACAACACTCCTCTAGTTCTTTAATCCTTCTTCCCCCAGTATTTTGATCCTAGTCCAATATTGCAATTCCCACTAGACCGGTGTACAGACAGTGGCACAGAGGAGATATTTCAATATACAGAATATAGGAAAGACAACCCCCCTCAGAAACAGCAATGGGAGCAAAAATTCCTGGAGGATAAGGGAAGGGAATGGGAAGGAAAGGAGGGAAGGGAAAATGGATAGCAATATGGGCAAAATACCACCCCTCAGGGGAAGAATAACAGGATGGTAGGTGAAGGGACAGACTGGGAGATATAAAATGTGTGTACATAACAATACATATTATAGTAAGGATTTTCAGGGATGGCAAGGTGAGGGAGGGTGGGAAAAAAGAGGAGCTGATATCAGAGAGCTCAAGATGAATGATAATGTTTAGAAATTGTTGATGCCACTAATTATACATGTGTGCTTGAGATAACTGATGTACGGTTTGTTGTAATATATGCAATTTTTAAATTTTATTTAAATTTTTTAAAGTCATTGAAAGTATAATAGAACACAGTGCTTTCTGACACATAGAATTACAATGCATCTGTAAATTGAATCAATTTGATGAAAACTTGATGGAAACCTTGTAACCCTTATATATCATGTCTAATGATATTTCTCTGGAAAATGTTCTTCCTATCTCTAATATTAGTGTACTATAAGCAAAAAGAGAGAGAGAGATTAGCAATATCAAATCAACATTAATCTATTATCTATGTAGATTATAAAATATTCTCATATATTATCACATATGACAGTTCAAAATATTCCATAACTTGGTTTGGACAGATGCTATTTCTTCCAATTTATAATAGAGAAAATCAAAGCTGGGAAGTTTAAGTGGAGTGAGAATCAGCCACCCCCCCAAAAAAATAAAATTGTATTGAATTCATACTATATGTTTCAGTTAAGGAATTTCCTTTCCCATTTTGCCTGCTAACTTGTAGGAGAAAAGCTTCTCCCACTATATATCTCTGCTTTGATTTTGTGGCCCAATAAAGTAGATTGGTAAGAAGGCTACAAGAAGGTCCTCATCATGGATTCATTTTGTCCAGATGTTTACACATCCCATCTATTATAGTCCTGTGTAAAAATAATTTTTGCTTTCCCTATATAGTAATTGTCATTAGCATCCTTTTTTTCTTCAATTGGTAGCTAAATGTATAAGCCTTTATTAATGACCACAGTAAAAACTGAAATGCAGTATATATGAAGGGGTACTCCTCCCCCCCCAAAAAAAACAGAAAAAACTCCACTGAGCAGAGCTTTCATGGTATGCATTTTTTCCTGCTAGGTGATAATTGAACAACTCACTATGAGTTAGTGCACCCAGTGGCATCACCTGGAAAGGTTCTCTCTGGTCAGTGAATTTTTTTCATAAAAGCAGTTATGTTCAAACCTCATTCCCAAATATAGTCATCTCTTTCACATTCCCCAGTGTGTGTATTTAATGATTTATTTTATTCCTTGAACACATCTGTGTCATTTTTTACCTCCTTTCTGATCCTGCTAGTAGTTCCCTAGATCAGAGTGCACACTGTAGACCATGGATACATCGACAGTCCTGATAGTCCACATCCAAGCCAGAGCCTCTATTTCTAGCTCTCCTCCCAACTAACCACTCAATAACTTCATGTTCCCTCTTGTGGACTGCTCGCTTCTCACTAAGCATAGTCCTCATTTTCCAGTGTCTGCTGCGCATGTTGAGCTTTCCTGTTACACTTAACTATTTCAGGCTCTTGTCCCAATGGTCAACTGATAATGTAAGTGCTGCACTAGAAGTAACATTTATCTTACACAAAGAGAGTAGGACGTTAATTTACTGAGGAGGCGTGACTCAAAATGAAAAAAACAGTGCAAACATCTATTAATAGGTGGAACTCAGAATGCACAAAGTATGAATTTAGGAAAATTGGAAGGCATCAAAAATGAAATGGGATGTATAAAAACTGATATTCTAGGCATTAGTATACTGAAATAAACTGGTATTAGCCATTTTGAGTCAGACAGTCATATAATTTACTATGCTGGCCATCATAAATTCAAGAGGTATGGTGTAGTATTCATCATCAAACAGGAAATTGCAAGCTCTATCTTGAAGTACGATGCTGTGTGTGATTGGACAATAACTATCTTCATATCAGGAAATGTAGTCAATACAACTATCGTTCAAATGTATGCAGCAGCCACTAAAGCTAGTGGTGAAGAAACTGAGGACTTTTACAAATGTCTTCAGTCTTAAATTGCTCAAACATACAATCCAGAAGGATTGATTATTATGTAGACTTAGGAATACCGAAGCTGGAATAAAAAAGGAAGAGACAACAGTTGAAAATATGCCCTGGAAGATAGAAACAAAGCTGAAGATTGCATGACAGAACTTTATTCGTCTAACAACTTCTTCATCAAAAATACCTTTTATAACAGCACAAAAGGCAACTGTGTTGTGGAGGACTTCTCCAGATGAAATATACCGAAATCCAATTGACCACGTTTGTGGGAAGAGATGATCGAGATGCTCAATATCAGCAGCTAAAATCAGGTCAATGGCCCACTGTCGATCAGACCATCTGTTGCCCATATGTAAGTTCAGGCTGACACTAAATAAAATCTTACCACATCCACAAGAACCAACATACAACCTTGAGTATGTCACACCCGAATTTCAAGAACACCTCAAGAGCAAATTTGATGCATTGAACACTAATAACAGAGACCTGATGAGCCATGGGATAACATCAAGGGCATCATACATGAAGAAAGAAAAAGGTCATTAAAAAGACAGTAAAAAATAATGAAAGATCAAATGTATGTCAGGAGAGACTCTGGAACTATCTGTTAATCATAGAGTATCTACAACAAATGCAAGAAACAGTGAAGTATATTTTGAGAATGATGAGGGCAATGATTGTACAAATGTGCTTTACACAATTGATGGGTGTATGTATTGTGATAAGAGTTGCACGAGCCCCTAATAAAACGATTTAAAAACAAAACAACAAAAAAGGGCTGAACAGAACATTTCAAAAGGCAGCTTGAGAAGACAAAGTATTCGAGTGAAATCTGCAAAGACCTTGAGTTAGAAAAGCAAAAAGAGAAAACATGTTCAGTTTCTCTTAAACTGAAAGAACTGAAGAAAAGAATGTAAACCATATGAACAAGAGCCAATGAAAGTGAAGGAAGACGTTAAAGCTGCACTGAAGGCGCCGGAGGAAGCAAGCTCCAGGAATAGACAGAATACCAATGGAGATGTTATGACACACGTAGCTATGTCAAAATGTAATGTCTTAGCATTTGATCTCCCTTTAGGCCAATTTTAAAGCTGAGTGAAGGTTGGATATTAAATAAGGAAGAGTGAAGAATTTATATCTTTGAATTAGGATGCTGTCAAAAAATATTGAAATTACCTTGGACTGTCAAGAGAATGTGAAGGACTGTCCTGGAAGAAGATAGCCAGAATTCTTCTTAGAAATGAAGATGGCAGTTGAATTATGAGAGTGACGAGTGCAACGAATGTATAAGGGTGCTTTGCTCATTTGATGTATGCACAGATTGTGATAAGAGCCTTATGAGCCCCAATAAAAAGATTTAAAAAAAAGAAAGAAAATGATTAGGGCAAAGAATGTACGGATGTGCTTTATACAATTGATGTATGTATATGTATATGTATGGATTGTGATAAGAGTTGTATGAGCCCCTAATAAAATGTAAATAAATAAATAAATTTTAAAAAAAAGAAATGAAGATGGCAAGATTTCATATCAAGTACTTTGGACATATTTTCAGGAGAGACCAGCTCTAGGAAAGGTTTATAGAAAGGAGAAAAAATGTAGGAACAGTAAAAAAGATGAAGTATACGCAAGATAGATTGACACATGGCCTGCAACAAACAATGGGCTTGATCATAACAATTTTAGGAACATAACGTACAACTTACAAGGATGGCACAGGACCAGGCAGTGTTTCATTCTGTGGAACACAGGTTGCTATGTGTCAGAATTGATTCAAAGGCTTCTAACAACAGGACAAAGGGCAGGGTGACTTTCTACCAAACACAGAGATCTGAGCAGAGATGTCCAAGTTTTTCCTGCTCGATGGCATCAGGATGCATCCACTGTTGTTAGCACCTGAGGTCAACATTTGGAGAAAGTAGCAGCAGATGTCACTGGAGACACAATCGGACTTGCTGAAATTGACCTAATTGCTTACATTGTCTAGATAACACATTTCTGGATTGTGTTACTCAGCTGGAGTCAAATTTCTTGTAGCCGAAGCATTCTGACAGAATCCTATTGACACACCTGATGAGATAACGCTAAGAGTCCATGATGGAGGGCAATTGGTATCCTTGAGTCATGAACAACAATGGAAGAAAGAATCTTGCCTGAACTGGACATCCCCTTACATAAGGGTCGTGGGGAGGAGATGAGTCAGTCTGGGTGCTGTGTAGCAACAATGAAATACACCATTTTCCTCTAGTTCCTAAATGCTTCCTCCACCCCCAACCCCACTATCATGATCCCAATTCTACCTTACAGATCTGGCTAGACTAGAGGATGTACACTGGTACAAATAAGAACTGGAAACACAGGGAATCCAGGACAGATGATCCCTTCAGGACCATTGGTGAGAGTGACGATACTGGGAGAATGGAAGGAGGGTGGGGTGGAAAGGAGGAACTGATTACAAGGATCTACATAAAACCTCCTCCCTGGGGGATGGACAACAAAAAAAGTGGGTGAAGGGAGCCTTTGGACAGTGTAAGATGACAAAATAATAATAATTTATAAATTATTAAGGGTTCATGAGGGAGGGGAGTGGAGAAGGAGGGGGAATATGAGGAGCTGATGCCAAGGGCTCAAGTAGAAAGTAGATGTTTTGAGAATGATAATGGCAACAGATGTACAAATGGGCTTGACACAGTGGATGGATGTCTGGATTGTGATAAGAGTTGTACAAGCTCCCAATAAAATAATTTTTTTAAAAAGAATCTTGCCTGTTGTTCACGACACAATGTGTGTAAGGATGTTAAAAGTTGTTTTGGCTTAGCACTTAATTACTTGGTGTTCATTCAAAGAATACACACTAACTGTTCTGTGTCGGATACAGAACTGAGCATTGGACGCAAGAACAGCAGTGCCATACGAGGCTGCGGTTTGTTCTGTTGCACACAGGGTCACTACCAGTCTCCCAGACTCAGCAGCACCTCACAGCAACCAGCCAACTCGGAATGAATTGACACCATCTTTCCCCAGTACTAATATGATAGCTGTCACATTAATAGTTTGTTCAGAACAAAAAATGGTTCCCCTTTTCTCCATGTTGGTTGGACAATAAGTGGGATATTGTCATCAGAATAGGAAAACCAATCCAAAATTTCTGCCATGGAGTCGAGGCTGACTTAATGAATCCTTGTAGGACAGAGTAGAACTGCCCCTGAGGATTTCAGAGAGTACAATAATTCTGTGGGAGTAGAAAGCCTCGTCTTTCTCTCTGCTGACCATCACATAACCGGGGTGGACCAGGCAAGTGTATGAGCTTTGGAACAGTTCTTAAACATTAAATATAAATGGCTTTTTCTTATTCCTTATTTGGATTCTTTATTAGGGGCTCACCAGTCTCACCATGTTTACCGGTTCTCCATTTCACTAGACTCACTGATGCCAGTTACTAGGACAACTAGGCCACAAGCCAATGAAAAGGAGAAGTGGGCGGCAAATGTGCAAAAATTCCTTGGAACACAGGCACAGCAACCACTCAATAACCATATCTGCATTGCAGCATCCAGATGAGAGTGTCTTAAGCCACCAACAGAAGAGTTCTTCTGGACAGCATCGGTATTTATGTGAGGTCATAACTACATCACTTGGGCCTACTTTGCCTCACTGGCTTATCAAGAACCTACGTAGACACAGTGAGAGGCCTAGACCAGAGAGTTTTGGACCAATGGAAATTGTTGGCTTTAGAGAGAACTGAAAATAATGAACAAAACCATTCACTGTCCTTACTGACTTCATTTTAGAGGTCACGGTGTTAATGTGCTGCTTAAATGTGAATATCATTCAGGCCAGGGTGTGTTCATTGCTGCTTTAAATTACAAATATCACAAAACCTCAGCATATACATAGTTCAGTAGTGGACAACATAACTCCAGAATACCTATGGTCACAGAGTCTTAAGGGAATCACAGGATCTTAAGAAATGAGAATATGTCTTCTCAATCCAGTTGATTCAGGCTCATTATAACCCCATGGATGTCAGAGTAGAACTATGTTCAAAGAATTTTTTATACTTGGTTTTTTTTTTTACAAGTAGATCACCAGGCCTGGGTGTACTTGATTCTCTAATCTTCCATTTGGCAGTGAGCCCACTAAACCTTTGCACAAACAAGGTCATAGCAATGTGCCCCCCTCCCCCCATCCTTCCAAGAAACCCATCACGACAAACACAACACTTGCTTCACATTGAAAAGTCAAACAAACAGGAAACAAAAAATCTCTACCCATTGGGTCGATGTTTAAGTACTAGGGCTGGACTACACCCTCAGAGGGGCTAACTGCATATATTAAGGTCTATACAACTACTAGATAACCAGAGCCCACTTTTTTTTTAACTTTAATTAGCAGCAATTCAAACTGATGGGTTTATATTAACACATAATATATTTTAAAATCTACCTGAAATTTTAAGGGCTGGACTGAAAAAAAAAACCCTATTGCAATTATAGGAGGAGCTTAAACTCTAGGCTCTACCACCCAAGAATTGGCTAGCAGTGGGCTACCTCAGAGGGGACACGGCAGCATTACTTAGCACTTGGAAAAACCATTAAACATAATGACCATGTGTGGAGTGTTGTTATGGAAGCTTCAGACATCATTGCAAACCTTGCTTTTTCCTTGCCATTCTCTTTAGCACTGCACCCCTCTCTTAGCCGGACAAGACACCGGACTGTCAGCCAGTCTTTGGTGTCAGCCGCAACGGTTTGCTGCGATTATCTTCCAATGTGTGCTCCATTGGGAAAATCGTCCACCTCCTTCTACCTATTTCACAGAATATTTAAAACTCACTGGTTTTGTGTAGCTTTCCTCTCGAGTGTCCACTTAAAAAGATTAAAATGAAATAATCTAGCTTTCTGCATTAGCATATGTTAATACAGCTCATGTGTACTATGCTTAAATTTTATGAACTGTTATGGCATCCATGTACTGATCAAAGACAAGTTCTAATCATTGGACTATCATGTAGAAAAAGGAGAAAAGACCATTTCATGATCTTACCCCACAGGCAGGGGGCAAGCCTTTTGGGGAACTCTAAATGTCAGATTCTTATAGCCATGTTGCTATAAATTAAGTATAGAGATAGTAACATAAAGAATATGCTCAGATAGATTTCAGAGGTTCATTCTTACTCGGTACCAGGTAACTTCTGGACTCTGTGTACCACTCTGACAGTTCAGACTGGGACAGGAAATTGAAGCTGTGCTGCCAAGGAGAAGCCCTTGCTCGTGGCCCGGTCCCCAGCAGGATGCATTTTGCTTGGGTCTGACTTCTACGACCATCTTGATACAGCAAGCATCATCCTGTGGTCTCCTAGGAGAGGTAGTAAGGTCCCATGAACATGTGTTACATCCTGACGGTAAAAAATCTGGGGATGTTTCAGATAGGAATGAATTTGCAACGTACCTAATTCTGGGTCTACAAATATATGATCCAGCATCCTTCACACTTATGGTGGGAAAATGAAGAGCTCTCTTGATATGATAGTGGTCTTGAATAATTTCCTGTAGTGGGGATCCAGTTTTAGGTTGTAAGTACCATTGGACATCACGTAGGTCCTTACTATCATTGCAGGGCATATGATCAGGGCCTTGTGTGGGTGACAGTTTTCTTTTGTGGAACAAATGGGTCTCCTGTAGCTCCGGCAAATCACAAAATAATATAAATTCCTCTTCGGCTTTTGCATGATAAGTCCAAATAAGTTTGTCAGTGTTGCAATCTGAAAGTCACAAGCAAACAAAGCCACATACAAACTAATTATAAGATGAAATTCTAGCTCACCTTTATAATAGGATTTGATTTAGTAAGAGATTAATTTTCTCTACGTGTCTTTCTTCTTCACGGTTACCTTTTTATGGAAGAAAATAGCTCTTTTTTAACTCCCTCTACAGCATTGTCATTAGCGACAGAGACTTCCCACAAAGAGAGCTGAGCCACTGTTTAATCCCTTTCATCGACTGCCACTGAACACCAGATATGGTAGCTCAATTGTTCATCCATCTGTGATGTCCGCTGAAAGACTCGCCACAACAATTTCTCGCTGTACTCCTATGTTGACAGTAGGATAGCAATCCATCATGGGGCTGATAGATCAGATTATCTGTCACTTTAAGTGTCGACCACAAAACTCACAGTTAAGCATGAGAAGTGAAAATGCCTACCTGTTACATGAAATCCTTTACTTCTCTCTCGAGAGAGGAACCAAAGAAGTATCCAGCCCCAATACAATATCATTCTCTCTTGGTCTTTTCATTGCATCAACAAGTATGTTCTACTGCATTGTGACTCGGCGCTCGTGCTTGATACTCTTATGCGTTCTGTATACCAAGAAAAAGGAAATGGAGATGGCAGAGCCAATCATCACAACGCCAAGTCATGCAGGAAGCTTTTAGAGAGCAAACCTTATGCAAGTAGGGCTTCACAGGCCCCTGTTTGTGTGGGAAGTTTAGCACAGAGCGTCCCCCAGTGTGGGTCACGTGTCTAGGGAAGCATGCGGTCCTTCGTGCTCTGCAGTATGTCTTTAGAGCCCATTTGACATCGTCACTCCCCTCGCTCACTCTCTTTTGATGTTCTCGCCTAGGATGTATAATTCTGTGAGTGATTGGAAAAACATGAAAGTGAACGTTTTCTCGAAAAGATGGCCCAAGGAAAGTTAAAATGCCAGACTCTGCAGAGTTAAAGATATCGCTTTCATGTGTTACATTAGGTGCTGTCTGTATCGTAATGATTGTGAGAGAATAGAGAAGTTAGACCGGGAAAGGTGCCACTAGATGCCATCACGGCCAATTCTCTTAGATACGAAGAGAGCAGATCCCCAAAGAGAGACAAAGTGGGCTCTGTCGCTGGTGCTTCTGTCCACCTGGTTGACAGGGAGTCCCTCCGAGTTTTCAATCTACTTAAGAGAGAAATAGGTGTGCTGGGGGAATGATACTTGATTCTTATTAAATGCTGGTTTTGACCAGAAAATAAAAGTTGCTTGCTGTCACCCAGTTTTGTCTGTGCCTCTTCGAGCTCTGAACTATCATCACTACATAAAAAGAACCCATGTTCTATTTTCAAGAGTTGTGGGATTAAGGTGATTTCCCCGAACTGTGGCTTGAAATTCCCCTGCGCACTCACTCATACTGCACACAATGTTTGAATGCCCGTTGGGGGCTCGAACGCTCGGGGAGAATGAGCATTTCTCCAGCCCTCACAAAGCCAAGGATGCAGCTATGTAAACGTCATTACAATAACATGCAAGAAGTGTGAGAAATGAAATCACCCGTCAGCATTTAAAGCCTGGTAATAATGGGGGGATTGGGGGACAGGAAGACAAGCAGAAGCGTGAGAAGGAAGGAAAGGAAAGGAAATATGTTTTCTCCCCGTGTTTTAAGCATATGACTCAATCATTCAGTCTGATTCACTCTCTTTCCACATTCACCTCACTCTTTCCCGTCCTCTCCGGCCACTCTGTAGCCAACTCCAAATGCCCCAAGATCTTTCTTTGCAGTCATCTTCATATTTTTCTCATTAAAAAAGCAAACAAAAACTCCCTACCAGTGGCTTTTCTCATCTTCTAAGAGTCTTAGTTCTTAGTTTCCAGATGTAAAATTTTCAACACACACACACACACACACACACACATCCCTCCAAGAGACATTAACTCTTCACATCCTGTAGGAGAGAGTTGTTTTAAAACCTGTATATTTATTATCATTTCATGTAGTAGAAACGTTGTTTTTGGAAATTCAATGGAGGCAGACCCAAGATTCAAAGGGACTGTGAGGAAAGAGTTAAGCCAGCCAGAACTGGTTAGTGCCAGGACAGAGCAGACAATGTTCCCTGAGGAATAGCAGCATTCCAGGGAAGCTTTGAACCAGTACAAAGTGCAGAATGAAGTCCAAAAGGAAGATAAAAAGCCAGAACACAGAGGCAATAAAGGATTGAGAAAGTTTTCATGAGTCACGCTCTGTTCCTTTCAGAAGCTCACAGTAAGGACTGAATAGTATCTGTTGGATTTGGCAGCCAGGAGGCAAATGGTGGTGGATGAGATCATGGAAACCTGGGTAGTGAAGAGGAGGAGATGTGGGCATGCATAAAGTAACGTTCAAAGTGACCAGGGCCAAAAAAAAAAAGGCCAACACTGATAAAATAGGTCCACAATGGAATTTACACTAAGTACATCAAAGTCAAATACAGAGAAGTCTTTGAAGCAGCCAGAAGAAAATATCTTAATAGGTCAAGTACATACTAATATATAAAAGGAAAAAGCTGCCCAATGCTTAACCCACTGTGCCACCACTCCTCAACTTATCAAAAGAATCACCCAAACTACTTTACAAATGCAAATTTTCCGAACTTGCCAAGGATTTGTTGAATCACAATGTCAAGCAAATATAACATTGAAAACCATACAACGAGCAAGTGGTGGGACGTTCCTTATGACTCGGGTTACGCTTGAAAGTCTAACCTTCAAAATGCAAGACAAAGCCTTTCTTTATCATTAGGAACCTTGCTCAGAGGTTGGGTGGTGAGTCAGTACAGAACTATATTACATATTGCCAGCATGTAAGTACCTAAACCACCCAAGGACAAGCCCGTTCTAGAAACTGCATCAATGTGGGATAACACATTATGTGTCTGGTTGCTAAATATCTACCTTCAGGACCATCTAAAATATGTGCAATTCCTTTCATTCGAGTGCCACCAAAACGCTTTCACGGCCTAGGACATCACCCAGATGGCAAAATGCATTATTTACCAAGCACTGGACAACATTTACGTTCCACCAGACTGAAGAGTCTGGTCATGGCAGTCCAATGGTGGACAAGCAGGACAGAATATCTGCAACGCTGCCATTGCATTTGTTCCCCAGTCACTTTGCGGGGAGGTAAGTGTTATCCTTTGTGGTTTGTAAGTGAGAGAGCTGAAGCTCCCATTACTGGACATAGCAGCCCCAGCTATCTTAATACAGACCGCAGTGAGTAGCCTAAAACGAACTCATGTCAACATCTACAGGAGCTTAAAGTCTCTGATTTTCTCTTCACAACACAATGCGCCCTCAGAGAAGGGGCTCACAGAAGCCTCACAAGTTGACCTGCCTCTTCCGCCAAATATTTTGCAGACTTACTTTTGCAAAGCTGTAATTTCTTTTCAAAAAGGATGGAAGGCCCTTGCATTGAGTCAAGGTGCCACCTTCAATTACCCTGGAAAAGCAATGAACTAACTTGTATAGCAATCAGAGCATTTGACGGGAGAACGGAAAGAGAAAACTTCTGGAGGACAAACGTATAAAAGGGACTGAGGCTTAGGAAGGGGACTCTCACTGTCAAAATAAATCTAAACTACTTTATACTTTCCCTTGGGATCAGACTTGGTGATGCAGAGACAACATTTGTACCTATAAATCTATGAATTGATAAAATATGTATTCAATTTGTTTAATTTCAAAATAAGCAATACTTAATAATTCATTTAATTTTTCAAATTAAACCATATGGAGTTAAACTAATAATACTCTGATGCTGTCATGGCCCAAGGTAGAGCTATATCACATGGCTTGCAAATACCAGAAAACAACGCACGCACTTCCTGCCTTCAAATCTTTATGGTCAAGTTAAGTGACCACTCTAATTCACAAATATCTTAAATTCCGTAGTTGTGAGTACCTTTCCCATAAAATACTCAAAGCATTATAGATAGCTTAATCTACAATTACAGATCAAAATGCAAAAGGAAATTCTACTTATTTGGAGATGGAAAAATAGCTACATGAGTAATACTTCTTCTGATAGATCACTTTGTTATATTCTAAGACATTCTGTGGAAATAAATTGTGCTGGAAATTCTTTTAAAAATACATTCAAACTCTTTTCTCAACTTAAATTTTGTGGTTAGGAAATCTACTGAAATAATGTACTATTGCCTTACCTTTATTTCCTGTTCTTAAGACATAAAAAAGAGGAACAAACGTAATATCCTGATTTCAGTGACTGTTGGCTTTTGTATCTGAAGAACAGGTGAGAAGGCTCATTTCCAGAGAGTTCTACTGTAACTCTTCCTAATCACAGAGGTAGCTGGAAAAGACGCAACAACCATTCAGTGCAGGCAAATTTGAAAATGATGACACATTCCTGAAGAGAGAAAGAAAAACAATGGGCCTTTTGTAGTGACCAGGGACATCTTCAAAGGCCTGGTCAGACGGAGGAAAATCAAATTGATGACCTCTATCAGAAGAGGAAACGCAATGAAGATGGAGCATCTACAATTCTTCTCTGACCAATCTACTCAATTAGATGAGGTTTGTGGTCGCGTTTAGCTTAAAGGGTGAGTAAGCCTGCTTCCTTTACAGGAATTTCCTGTAAAGAATATAAGCACTCAACTCAATTTCTCAACCATGGGTTTCTTTTATCCTCCTTCTTCTTTTTCTTCTTGTAAAACTAACCCTTGAAAGTTTAACCTTTACGATGAAAGATAAAGCCTTTCTTTATGACTCACTTGTTTACTCCGACAAGAAAATTGCAACTCTTCAATAATTTTTACATGAATCGATAATTTATTGATACAGAAAAAGAAATAAACATAAAGTCTAAAATCACCAAAGGATTTTTTAGTAACTATTTCTCAAAAGAGACTTTAAAAATTTCACATATAACTAAGAATTTACGTTTTTCTTTGGATAGCAACTGAAACCACGTACTGAGGACCTCAGCACACTCTTGAGGTCACACTGGTTACAAAGACCCTTGTCTAGAAAGCATCTTCATTGAGCCTAAACACCACCTTCTCTCAATAATTTCACATCCTAATAGAGATAAGGCTGGTACTGAGCACATGAAAGTTCCAAGTTTATTTTAATGCACAGCTAGAAAATAAAATAAAATATAAATGAAGACTAGAGCCACTCAGGGAAGAAGGCAAAAATAAATGTTTCCTGAGATGAGGGTGGGAAAACATAAGAGAGATATTAGGAATGAGCCAAAACCCTATTTGCCTAGGATTCCTAGAGGACATTATTTTTCTTTCTCAGATCTGTTCCAGGAGATAATTTCTGGGTGATGCAATGACTAATACACTCTACTGCTGATCGAACAATGTCAATGTCATCAATGGCCACCACACCCCATCCTTTGTCTGATCATTGTAGCATGGTGTGGGGCTGGACTGTAAGGGTCGTATTTCAAGTGCAGCAGGGTTGCCCATGGTGAACAGGTTTCAGTGGAGCGTCGGATTAGGACAGACTATGAAGAAAGAAGGATTAGCCCTGGAAATATTCTGAATAAATAGGGAACACTGCCTGGCACAGTGCCAGAATAGGATCTGGGGAGACACGTGGAAGTCTCAGCTTGGAAGACATTCAAATAACACAGTAGGTACAAAGCTGGGCTCGAACATAGCAGTGATGGAGAAGATGGAGCAGGACTGGACAATGTTGTACATTGGTTGTTATGAGTCAGGATCAATTAGATGGACTCTAATCACGACTGCTAACTGATAAGTTCAGAATGGAGTCCCTCTAGACTCCAGAGATGCCTTCTGAGAAAGCTTCCACAACATAAGCTATTGAAAATACCGTGGAGCACAATCTCTGCCACCTGTAGGGTTGCCATGAGTTGAAGTCAACTCCATAGCAGCTTGTTATTATTTCAAGTGAAGAAACAGAAAGAGGCAGGCATCTGGAGGTGTGGTGGCTCACAGGGGGGCTGCATTACGACCAAATCAGCAGTTCAAAAGTACCAGCTGCTCTGAAGAAGGTAAGGCCTTCTGCTCCCAGAATGATTTACAGTCTCAGAAATCCATAGGGTCATTCTGAGACAAAATTGACTCAAAGGCAGTGACTTCTTTGAGAACAGAGAGGAAATGAAAAGATAGGCCCACCTGGTGAAACTGGGCACAGGGTATCCTACAGGAAATGCATCAGGAGAAAGAGAAGAGGCGGGAGAGCTAGAGATAGAGGTGCTCATGGATAGGATGGATGGGATGGATGGGATGGGAGGAACAGGTGAAGCATAAGGTATTGCTTAAGATAAGCATCCCAGTACTGCTTCATTGAATTGAATTAAAAACACTGAGGTGTGGGAAATGCCCTTCTGAATGAAGGTTCGGGAATCCTGATACAGATCTTGAAGATCAGGCTAAAGTTTTTTTTAAGAGATAGGTCCCAATGTGAGTTTGATAATTTCAGTAAATTTGAATGAATCTAAAAAATGCAGATGATAAGCACTGTGTCTAACATCAGTATCTCAAGAGGAAGAAGTGAGATGCCCAACCAGACGACAATTGTTTCAGCCATCTGGGCAATTGTTTCACAAACGGCCATGAACAACTTCTTGGAAGTCCCAGTCCCAGCAGACATCATGTGCTGTAGCACAGTCTGAGCCCAGCCCTGATGGAAGCATTGTGGGAGATGCTAAGTTGTTACTTTTAACCTACTGAGTTTGGGATTTGTTTGTTGGTATTGATTAATTCTGACTCAATAACTCAACTCAATGGTTGAGCTTGTTCCGACTCCTAGTAGACCTATTATGTGCAGAGTACCTCTGTTCCATATGGTTTCCAAGGCGGCGATCTTTTGGAAACAGATCTCCACCACCTGTTTTCTGATGTGTCTTTGGGTGGGTTTGAGCTACCAACCTTTTAGTTAGCAGTCAAATGCTTAATTATCCAACTTGTGTCACCCAACTGAACATACATTTCCAGGGAGCTGTTTCACACGGGAGGAAATGGGTGAAATCATATTGTGGTAGTTACATAACCTGGTGTCAATTTGAGGATTCAGAGTGTAGGGGTGGAGTCTAGCCTGTCAATCAGGATATAGCCAATGAGGTCTCTGTGTGGGCATGGCCATCTTCTGAGGATTCTGGGAACTCCTGTATTTATCCTTTGAGGCAGGAGACACTCTCTGCTCACTTCCTGGGTGGGTGACATCCCTGTGGAGACACACGGAGAGAGGCTGATGGAGCCAGACTCTGGAGCCGGAGAAGCCACTTGGAGACCCCTGCCAGTGCTGAGATGCTTATAACGCCACTGTAACCATATGCGTCATTGCATGTGTTTCGTGAGTCTAAAGAGGACTTTATATTGGTCGCAGACATATGGGCTAATAGCAGACTTATGGACCTTATCTGGTCTGGGCCAGGATGATTTCTTAATATTCAATTGCTCCTGTATATAAAGTTCTTTCTTATACACATATTATACATATCTATTGTATCATACATTTGGTTCAAGGGTAAATACAACTCCCTCTCTGCCCATCCTGCGCTTTTACTTTAGGGAGACATAAAAAAATGACAGTTTAAAGTGATAAACACAATTCAACAGATTGGGCACTCTCATTGCACAGATGTTAACAGGATAAGCATCGCCCTTCACAAGTGTCCAGGTCACTTGGAGGGAGAGGGAGCAGTAATGGCTCCTAATATTGCAAAGGCTGGGTCAAGGGGTATGCAGCAGAGCATGGGGTAGAGCTCTGAGAAAAACTTCAAGTTCAGAATTGGCTCCAGAAGAGACTTCACTGATGGTTCCTTGTTTTTTCATCCTCGTGTGGAGACTGTTAATTTAGTTATCTCATATCTTCCAACTCTATTTTATACTTTCACTGACTCTTCTCACAACTGCACTTTGACTCGCCTTTCGAGGATCTTGTTTCTCTAGCATGTCTGTCTAGCATCCGTCTCAAATGGTCCACTGGTCCCTGAAGGGAATCAATGATCTGAGTGCATCTTGTTGCTGCTCCCTCCACCATATTGCCCTCCTCTTGAAAACCTCCAGCATTGAATTTGGTATCCTCTTATTCATTACCCTTTCTTGTTGTAGTCATCCATAACCCCTATTCCATGCACTCCCTCCTATCCTGAATCCCTCTGATTTTAGCTCCTGACTTAATCCGACTTTCTTCAGTCCTAATCTTTTGATTAATAGTGATTTTAATATTTTGTTATAAAAAATATAGGCATAGATTCTTCGAACACCATCCTCAGAGTTCTTTAATATCTGCTTTACCAATGGCTCGCTCCTCTACCATTGCTTGAGCTATTCACTCATTCACACTGCCATACAGTAAATGTATTAATACTAATAATTGCTATGCCTCTATAATTTCCATTTCAAACATTTTACTCCCTTAAGTCACCTCCTGTATTTCTATTTCTACCCCAAAGCAAAAACAAAACTTTCCCAATTCAGCAGACATTGACTACAAAAGCAGCTTACGTGGATCCTACCAAACCTGCAATGACTTGCATTTACCAATTTAACTTTATTAGTCATTTTGATCAGCTCCTAGTATACACCATCAGTTCACTCTCTTTGTGCCCCTTGCTTCATCACAGAAGGTTGAAAAGTACCAACTATCTGAGGTCGTGCAACATACAAGCTTCTATTGACTCTGTACTTTGAACATACACAAGTCATCATGACTGAACCAAACACTTACTGGTCTCACGCCTTGGAACCCAAAGGAGACTCAATTGCTTCCTGGAAACCAACCCCAAACTAGATTTTTTTCGTTGTTCTATTTCATAACCTTTTCTCTCTTCATTCTCGGTGTATTGTTGGAAGAAGAAAAAAAACACGTCAGTCATTAGAAAAGAACTTCCATAGCCAAAATATTTATCAACCTATCTGTACAAGGGATAGTAAATACCAAAGCTAAGGCAATGATCTGAGACCTTATCCAGTAGAACCCACGTCTAAGGTGTTGGCTGTGGGACCCCTGGTGGCTTAGCAGTTATACATTGGGCTGCAATTCATATGGTCAGCAGGTTGAAACCACCATCCATTCCATGGGATGCAGACAGGGCTTTCTACCCCCATAAGCAGTTACAGTCTCGGACACCCACAGGGGGATCTCTATAAATTGACATGGACTTTATGGCAGCGAGTTTGGCTTAGTTTTAGGGCATCGGCTAAAGAGAAGGCAGGAGAAGAAGATAAAGTAAAGAATATCAATATAGCTGACTCTCAACTTCCTGCCAAGTAGAAAATGGTTTCATTAAACAACACAAAGAATGTGGTAGGAAGTATAGGTTAGGGGAGACTAAATAAGCTTAGGTTGAGTATGTTACGTTTTAGACCTGATTTAGATTTCTCGACAGAACTACCCAATGCACTGCTGAATATATAAGCATCATTTTAAGAAACCAAAGAGAATTTTCAAGAAGATATGGCTTAACAGCATTGAGAGAAGAAGGGTGTTAAGTAGAAGAAGCATGAAAATGTTTCCATTAGATTTAGTCATGCAGAAAGGCAGAAGCTGTGGACTGAGAAGTGCAAAAGATATTGCACCATACGGAACAGCAATTATCAGAAGGCAAAGCATAGCCTACCTTTTTTAGAAGTTTAATTTTGAATATGTCATCGCTATCTTCTTGTGACACCGACTTGATTTTGTAACATGGCCACATCGTGTCTTCCATAGTAGAATTACTTTGCAGGGTTGTCATGGCTGTAATCTTTACAGAAGGAGAACCTCAGAGAGCTTCTTTCTTGGTGCCTCTGTCTGGTTTAAACGATCAATATTTTGCTGGTTAGATAGCTGGGTGTAAGTAATCTGTATTGTAAGGCAAATTGTAGATATAATTTGTTGACTTCCTACAATGGGAGTTGTGTATTTTGCTGTCTTGGGTTCCTTTAAATAATATTCCTTCCACACACTAGCTAGCCTCCAAATATAATTATAATTCTTCATTCAATTCTTTATATAATAGTTTTCTGTTCAAATGAAATTTAACACTTATATTACTTTGACCAGGTTAATATGACCCAAGGCTGAGCTTAATAGTATAATCTACTTAAATTTTTTTTATTTGGATGATTTGTTCATCAAAAATAAATAATATAGTTCCTTCATATCCATCAATGTATGATAGTACCAGTTCTTTATGATGGAGATGATAAATGGTGCGATCTCTTCAGAAAACAGTTTAGCAATTTCTTTAAAAGTTGAACCTATGGACCATGCATTTGTATTTATCCAAAAGATAGGGAAGTTTATGTCCACACAGACAATTGTACACAGGTACTCACAGCAGCTTTATTTATACCAGCAAAAACCAGAAAATAGCAATATATTCATCATAAAATAGTAAGAAAAAATATGGTTTGCCATATAATAGAATAATATTCAGCCATAAAAAGGAACCTACTTAATAATCTGTGCTCACAATACAATTCTGCTGACGGAAAATGGTCTGAATCTGTATAAACTGCATGGTGCTATGTCTATAACATTATTGAAAATAAAACCAGTCTACTATGCTATACAGCAGACCAGAGATTGGGAGACGAAGACAGGAATAGGAGGAAGGGGGAGGGTTGCCAGGGGGGCAAACAAATTTGGTCGATGATAGCTGTGTTCTTTTGATTGTAGTGAGGGTTCATGGGTACATACAAATGACAAAAATGTCAAATTTAACATTTGAGTACTTACAATTTAATGTATGTCAATTATAACTCTTTAAAGCACCCAAATTAAACTATTTTGAGCGAATCAAATTAAATATATGATGCCTGAAGCCTATAGTAGCATGCAAAAAAAAGGAAGAGAAAGAATGGAACAACTAAAAAAATGAATATTTTTTTCTTTTTATCATTGGAAATGACTGGCATACCGATTATTTACTCTGGAAATTGGTTACCAAAGGGAGCAAATAAAGTAGCTCCAGAGCCCCGGTGGTAATGTTATTAAACTTTCTCTTGCTAACCAAACATCTGATTGCTCAAGCTCACCAGCCACTCTATGCAGAGAGATGGACGGGACAGACGGATGTGACAGTCTTGGAAACCGCACTGAGCACTTCCACACAGTGCTGGAGAGCTCTATGGGTCCTCTTTCACTAACAAATGTAGTTCAGTGTAGCCAGATAGCCCACCTTTTAAGGAAAAGCCTTTCTTTTCAAAAGATTATCAGAAAACAAACATACCGTAGAATAAATAATATAATTTGAAAATACTTGTTATAAATCTTAATTAATTAACTAGTTGATCTTAAATCATTCAAACAAGAAAATAAATGCCAAAGGACAAGGTTAAATATCGATGGAGAATCACCTATAGATTACTTACTAATTTTAAATGTGGAAATAAATCTTTAAAATACAATGTTAAATCCAGTGACCAACTTGATATCATTATGGAATGGCAACCAGGTATTATATGACTCCTGAAGCCAAACGATGTGAATTCCACAGAATCACGTATGAAGTGCCCTTGGCAAAAATGTCTAACCCCAATCAAATCAAGCCTTAAAATGGATGGAACAAGATACAGGAACAACCTAAAGCTATTGTGTACAATCACTGAGGAAAATCCAGGGAGTGGAACAATTTGGAAATCATTTGACCTAACCTCTTTAAGCTGAACCGAGCCATGATATTTTCAGTTGCCTCGTATGCATGTTGAACATTGAATGAGGAAGACCGAAAAAGAATCTTTGCATCTGAATTGTGGTGCTGGGAGGAATATTGGAAGCATCATGGGCTGCCAAAGAACAAACCAATCTGTCTTAGAAATACAGCCAGAATGGTCCTTGGAGGCAAGGATGGCACAACTTTATCTTACATACATTGGACGTATTGTCAGGAGAGACCAGTCCCTGAAGAAAGACATCATGCTTGGCAAAGTAGAGGGGCAGAGAAAAAGAAGAAGGCCCCCAACAAGGTGGATCGACAATGGCTATAGCAAGGCTCAAATACGAGAATGATTTGAGGATGATACAGGACCCAGCAGGATTGAGTTTGTTTCACATAGGGCTGGTATGGGTTGAAACTGACACGAGGGCACCTCATAATAACAATCCCTTTAATCAGTCATGATATAAAAAGCTAAAAAACGTGTGTGTGTGGGGGGGGGGGGGTAGGGTATGTTGAGAGTAGTCTGGATTTAAAGATATTTAAGAATAATTTTCATACAAGGGAAAATGTTCACTCAATAGGACTCACTCATCTGGAGCTCCTGCTGCCCGACCAGAAAATTGGGAGGTAAGATGAAGGAAACAGAGAGGTAGAGTCCTGAAACTAGAACTAGGATACTAGGGTCTCTCCTGAACCCCCTTTTTTTTGCGTGTGATTTCCACTCACAAAGCAAACCAAGAACTCTCTAAAGCACTCTAGGATTGGTGAGCCCGCGGGTGCCAGCTGGAAAGCTCCTCACACCCTTGCCAGTAGTAGTGATTTCTCCAGATTGATGCCCTAAAGGGGGACATAATTTCAGACAAGAGGAGAATCCCATGCTGGAGCTCTCCACGCTGTTGGCTGCCCTGAGCTCACAGCCTGGGGGGTGGGGGGGTGGTGGTGGCAGGCAGCCATAATTTGGAGTAGAAGAAGGAAAAGCAGATTTTTACCTGAGGCAGATCATGGTGTGGGAGAAAATAGGCGGATAGTTGGAATTCAGGGAGCAAATTTAGTAATAATTGGCCAAGAAGGAAACAACCCCCCTGATAAGCTGATCTCCACCTCTGGGGATCAGTGTGAAAGCCCCCAAATCAGAGCACATCACAAGCATAACATTAAAAAGAGTGAAATATATATTATTGGTTAAAAACTCAAACCCCAATCTTCTTGCTCAGCTCCAAGAAACGCATAGCCGGGTGGGGGGTGGGGCTTAACATAAATCGGCATAAGAAGAAACTCAGCAAAGGAACTCCAGAACTCAGCTATAGGGCCTGAAGGCTTTTTGCATAACAAAGACCCACAGAAGTGAGTCTTGGATTCTAACAGAGCACCGAACTTACAACTGGAGAGTGAGGGAGACCTTTAATTTGATTCTATTCTAGCTGGCCAGCGGGATAAAAATTAAAAATAAAACTCTCTGAGCTAGTAGGGCACCAGCAATCTAGATAGGACAATAAGCCCAACTTCCCTCTCAGTGATTCTACACGCTGGGGAGATCCTACCTGTCTTGGGGCCCTGGGCGGGGCTGTGGGAACACCTTGCCCCCTGCTTCAGTGATACATACAGCAAAAGGCAGGTATAAAAGGGAACTCCAGCACTCAGTACCACGGTGGGAACTGATGTCTGGCAACGGGTGCGATCTTGCTTTTGAAAGTAATCCCACATTGCATCTGTAGAACCCTACATCAATTGGGTATACCACCCTGTTACCTTGAGGAAGAGTTGGAACTCCACCAGCTTCCCGGACAGGTGATCAAGCCTCAGTTATCTCCTTACTTACCACTCTATTTCTTCTCGCTTTATTCGCTTACCCTTCTATCTTGCCCACTGCTGTCAGTCTCAATGAGCTCTGGTTTGTGTTAGGTTATTTTTTCTCTTTCTTCTTTTTCCCTCTTTCTCCTCTTCTTTCCCACACTTTCCTATCATACACCACTATTGGCTTCCAGGTCACTACCCTTCGCCTAGAGCAAATCAACCCAAATAGCAGGGGGAACTCCAACCTGCCCTCTATGAGTCTGCTGTACACCACACAAGGCAGCTGTGACAGCCGTCTACACGACGCTACGCTGCAGAGGAAACCTCCGTTGGACTGCTAAGGCGATCTAGTCAACTAGAGCAAATACGCCCAGAACAACTGGGTCCCTGCATTAAAAGTGCACACCAACCTGCCATTGTGGGGCAGGGTCTAAGGCCCTCTGCCCCCACTTTCAAGCAATCAGGGATCAGCTACCTCTTATTTTTTATTTCCTCCTTCTCTCTCTCTTCCCTCTTCACCATCACAGCCAATATTAGTGAACACAGTTGAGTTGTTCCCCCTTATTTCTCTTCCACCTCTTTTTCTTTTTTTCCTCTCTCTTTCTTTGTTCTCTTCGCTTCTGTCTCTGCTTTTATGATTCTCTCTGCTCCCTCTCTTTCCTTTCACATGCTGCTGCTGGTTCCCAGACCTCTATACTCTGCCTAGGGCAACCCTGTCCTCCCAGTGGGCAGGCTGATTCCCTAAGACAGTGCTGCACACAGGAAGAGTCAATGCTAGACACAGCACAGCACGGAGTCAGCTATCTCTTTATCTGTTTTTTTAATTCTCTCTCTTTTGCTTTCCTTTTTCTTCTTTTTCTTTCTTTCTTTGTGCTCTTCTTTCACTTGTTCTTTTTTTTTTTGTCCTCTTCTAGCTCTTCTCTCTTTCCTGACACAGTCTCGGCAGATTCAGTTCTCCTTTTTGTTGTTTTTTCTTTTTTACTGTGTTCACTTCTGTTTACTCTGTTCACTTTTGTTGTGTATGTGTGTGAGTGGGTGTTGGTTTGCTTGACATTGTTGCTCCAGTCTTTGTCTTCCTCTTTCTCTCTTTTTCCTCTCCTTTCACTCTCTCACCTGTCAAAAACCACTAGCAGCCTCCAGGCCACTCCCCTCAGCCTAGGGAAATTCTGAAGGCCAAACTGGGGGAGTTCCCACTCGCATTTATTGGCTTTTCAAGTAGCTGGGGACATCGTGCCTGTCCTCTTTCACACACCAAGCAGCAGGTGGTTCTCCCCTGCAAACAGTGGGGACATCTCCAGCCTAAACTCGAGGTGCTACAAGTGACTGGGGGAAATGCCTGACCACTACAGGTGGGGCTCCATGCTACTGCAGGAACATCCACCCAATATTCAAGACAATCTCTATGACTACAGTAATTCCCCTGCCAGCTACAGAGCTCTACACAAAGGATGGTAAACCCACATGCCCTCTTCAGCACTCCAGTTGCAGAGAAAATCACCACAGGCCTTTTGAGGTGCTCCAAGAACCATGAAACCTACTTAAAGATCAGCCGGGGAAGCAACACCCTCATGGGCCCACAACAATCTGACCAGGATCACATGAGAGGAATATCCAACACACATTACAAATAATGGAATACTGCACTGCTAGGATAAGAATGAAACCACAGGAAGATATAGTGATAGCCAGACCCCTCAGTAAAGCTATCGACAGGTAGTACATAGAAACACTCATACAAATCCCCCAAGAGAGCCCAGGGCTCTTCGACTCAGGAAGAGGGCTCCAGGCTACTCTAACAGAAAAACTAAACAGCAACCAGATCTAACAGCTTCAACAAAAAAGCAGGAGAAACAGAAGACAAATGCTGGAAAAAGTCATGAACCTAACGATGGGCAGAGAAGAAGCAGATATTGACCTGCCACAAAAGGAAATTTTCAGAATGCTGCTTAGAGTCATAAAACATATGAGGGAAGCAATTCAGGAAAAGATGAAATGATAGAGGCAATTCACAAAGGGAAATACAAGAGTTAGGGGATGAAATAACAAAATCCAGTGACAAATTTACAGACCTTGCCAATAGACTTGAGAAGGCAGATAATCACATCCGTAACCTAGAGGACAACCAGCAGATCTCAGCAAATGGGAAAAGCAGTCAAACAAGACAATCAAAGTATCTGAAGAAAACTTGAGAGCCATGTCTGATGCTATGAAAAGAAATAGTATTAGAATAATTGGATTACTGGAACAAGATACAGCAAAGAAGACAACAGCAAAAATATGAAGGGAATTCTTAGAGGAAAATTTCCCCAGCTTAATAAATGAAAATCAGGCAACCATTCACGAGGCTTAAAGAACCACCAGCCTGACTGAATCCAAAGAAGTCACCAAGACACATAATTGTAAAATTATCCAACTATGAGGAAAAGGAGATCATAAAAGCAGCTAGGGAAAAGCAAACAGTCACATATAAAGGTACCCCAATAAGAGTATGTTCAGACCTATCAGCGGAAACTATGGAGAAGAGAAGGGAATGGAGTAACATATTCCAAAAATTGAAGGAAAAGAACACAAACCCAAAAATACTTTACCCAGCCAAATTATCTATTAAGATAGATGGAGAAGTAAGAGTCTTCCCAGACAAGGACAACCTCAAAGAACGCATACAAGGAAACCCAGCTCTACAAAACATCCTAGCCAATCCAGTATGGGCAGAAGATCAACACTCATCGAGGGCTTTTAAGAGACCATCACATAGAACAACTGCACCCATAGGGCGACAAACAGGAAACAGCCCCCAGGATAGCATCAGCTCAATAGTGGAAAGAAGGCAAAAATAAACCACACACACAACACAAGCAGATAAGATAGGTAGAGAGGAAAATATCCAACACCAAAGGTATAAGATGACACCACTGAGTCTGTAGATGTATATAATAATACTGAATATCAATGGCCTGAACACAGGCATTGAATGGCAGAGGCTAACAGACTGACTTAGAAAACATAACTCATCAATGTGCTTCCTTCAGGAAACTCATATCAAGCTTACAGACAAAAACAGGTTGAGAATTAAAGGCTGGAGGAAAAAAAACCAAGCAAAAGACAATGCAAAAAAAGCAGGGGTCACAATCTTAATATCTGACCAAATTGACTTAAAGATACAGGTCTTAACAAGAGACAAGCAGGGGCACTATATAATGCTCAAAGGAACAGTAGACAAAGACCAGTGAACATAATATACATTTATGCACCTAATGAGAGACCTTCAAAATCTGTAAATCACATACTTCAAAAGATGAAAACAGAGAGCACAGGTTCAACAGTTATAGTTTGGTGACTTTAATACACCACTCTCTGAAAAAGACAGATCATTGGTAAAGAAACTCTATAAGGAGGCTACAGATCTAAATAGCACAATTGGATGACTTGACTTGAAAGGTATTTTCAGAACTTTCTACCCACATGCAAAGAAATTCACATTCTTTTCAAGCCCAATGCCACATATTCAAAATAGACCACATAGACCACATGGGACACAAGTCAAACTTGAGTAAATTCAAGCAAATAGAGGTTATACAGACATCTCTGTGATCACTGTGCCATAAGGCTGGAAATTAACAGAAGGACAGTGAGGAAAACAAGGGCAAACAATTGGAGGATGAACAATTTTCTATTGCAAAAGGAGTGGGAATTCAGCCAGATCAGAGATGAAATCAGGGTTTCTAGAAACTAATGAGAACAAAAATACAATATACCAAAACTTGTGGGATGCAGCAAAGGCATTTATCAGAGGAAGGCTGATAGCAATAAATTCACTCATGAAAAAAGAAGAGAGACTCGTGGATGATATGCTGGCACAAAACTTACACCAATTAGAGCAGAGTCAACAGAACAACCCTACTAATAGTAAGAGGATAGATATAATAAAAATCAGAGCCAAGATACAGGAGAGTGAAAAGAAGAAAACTATGGAAAAAATTAATCCCGCTAAAAGTTAGTTCTTAGAAAAAACTAACAGAATTGATAGACCACTGGCAAACCTAACCAAAGAAAGGAAGGAACAAACGACATTTTCAAGGATGAGGGATGAAACAGGGGACATTACCACAGACCCTAATAAAATCAAAAGGATAATTATACAGTATTATGAAGGTCTATAACAAATTCAACAATTTTCAAGACATGGACAAATATGTGGAAACACAAATGCTCCCTAGACTATCCCAGATGGATTTCAAGAACTTCAACAGACCCATAGCCATGGAAGAAATAGACAAGGTAATCAAAGAATTACCAACAAAAAATCCCCCAGGCAAGATGGCTTCACAGGAGAATTCTACCAAGCATTAAGGGAAGAGCTGACACCAATCCTACACAAACTCTTCTAGAACATAGAAAAAGACAGAAAACTCCCAAACTCTTTCTATGAAGCTAGTATAACTCTGATAACCAAAGCGGGCAAAGATACCACAAGAATCAAGAACTACAGACCAATATCCCTAATGAACATTGATGCAAAAATCATTAACAAAATACTGGCCAATAATACAAAAGCATAGTAAAAAAATAATTCACCGTGGCCAAGTGGGATTCACACCAGGGATGCAGGGATGGTTCTATATATGAAAAACCATCAGCCTTATTCACCACATTGGCAGGAAAAAATAATAAGAATCACATGATAATATTGATAGGTACAGAAATAACATTCGACAACATCCAACACGCATTTCTATTTAAGACACTCAAGAAGATAGGAATAGAAATATGGAAAAACCAACAGATGACACAGTAGTTAGCGGAGAAAAGAGGAAAACAATTCCACTGAAAAGGGGACCAGACAAGGATGCCCCTTGTCCCCACTCCTATTTAACATCGTACGGGAGGTCCTAGCTAACAACATAAGACAAAGGAAATATATTAAAGGTATTCATCTAGGGAAGGAAGAGGTGAAATTATCATTATTCGCAGACGATATGATTCTATATTTGGAAGACCCCTTAAACTCCACAAGCGGAGTGTTGGAAGCAATGGAGGAATATGGAAAATTGGCAGGATACAAAATCAACAAACAGAGGTCTATTGGACTGCTCTACATATCAGACAAGATCACAGAAGAGACTATTAAAAAAAATAGTACCCTTTACAATAGCCAAGCACAAACTGAAATTCCTAGAGATATACTGAACTAAAGAAGCAAAATATTTGTATGAGGAAAATTACAAAACACTACTATAAGAAATCAAGAGTGACCTCAACAAATGGAAGAATATCCCATGCTCGTTAATTAGCAGACTCAATATAGTAATGATGTCAGTTCTGCCCAAGGTACTAGATAAGTTCATTGCTATCCTGATACGAATACCACCACCCTTCTTCAAAGAATTGGAAAAACAGATTAACAACATCATATGGAGAGGGAAGAAGCCTAAAATTAGCAAAGAACTCCTCAAGAAAAAGGACAAAGTGGTGCTCCACCTGACTTTAGTATGTACTATACGGCCACAGTAGTCAAAACTGTGTGGTACTGGTATAACGATAGATATTCAGACCAATGGAAAAGAGCTGAAGACCCAGAAATAAAAACATCAGCATACAGACAACTGATCTTTGATAAGGGCCCAAAAATATTAAATGGGAAGCAGATGCCATCTTTAATAAATGGTGCTGGAAATAAATGGAAGTCTACCTGCAGAAAAATGAAGCAAGACGCTTACCGCACTCCATGCACAAGAATACACTCAACGTGAATCACAGACCTTGAGATAAAACACCAAGCAATTAGGGCCATTAATGAAGGAATTGGAACAAACCTGAGAACCTTAGCACAGGAAATACATAGACTATCAGAAATAGGGAAGGATACAAATACAGAGGAGTCACAAATAGACAAGTGGGATATACTAAAGATAAGACACCTGTGTACATCGAAAGAATTCACCAGGAGAGTAATTAGAGCATCCACCAACTGGGAAAACATCTTTAGCAACGACACATCAGAAAAAGGCCTTATTACTAAAATCTACAATACTTTGAAAGCTTACAATAAGAGAAAAACTAATTGCCCACTGAGGAGGTGGGCAAAGGACCTGAACAGAAATTACAGAGTCTGAAACCAGAATGGCTAATAAACATATGAGAAAATGTTCCCGATCACTAGTCATAAGAGAAATGCAAATCAAAACAACTATGAGATACCACATAACACCCTCAAAGATAGCCCAATTCAAAAAATCAGAAAGCATCAAGTGTTGGAGGGACTGTGGTAAGATAGGATCACTTATCCACTGATGATGGACCTGTAGGTATGTACAGCTACTATGGAAATTGATTTGGCAATTTCTAAAAGAGATGGAAATTGAGCTACCATATGACCCAGCAATACCTCTACTGGACATCTACCCAGAAGAGGCAAGAAACAAAGTACAGTCAGACATCTTTGCTCCAATGTTCACTGAGGCATAGTTCACAATCGCAAGTAGTTGGAAACAACCCAAATTTCCAACAGATGAATGGATTAAAAAACTGTGGTACATACATACAATGGAGTACTATGCATCACTAAAAAGCAGTGATGAATGCATGAAGCATATTGCCACATGGGAAGAACTGCAGGAAACCATGCTAATGAAGTAAGCCAAGCACAAAAGTTTATATATATATACACACACAAAAGAAAGAACAGAAAAGTAAATGCAAAAGAGGCACAGGGGAAAAGCTACTGTATACAAACACTCTAGGGGTGAGGTCCAGGTAGTATGGCAGGGGCCAGACCTAATCCAGGAGTACTTATGGTAGCCAACTAAAAAGGGGAGGGGGTGGGAAAGGGGAAAAAAACGATGCATGGCGGGGGAATAGGGCACTGACCCACCCAAGGGGAGAGGATTGTTTGTGTCTCCACAGGAAGAGGGACCAGACTGAAAGCCAGTGCCAGACGAATGCAGTGTGCTGACAAGGAGAGGGGAGCCAGTGGAGGGCCCTGATGGCTCAACCCCCATACCAGCTACATGGAAAACTTCCCCCTGCCCAGAAGAATTTACTTTAAAGGACGGCACTGAAGCTGCAACTAGGCGAGAGGGGCATGTCTGATTAGAGCAAATGGGAGCAAATGAAGGGGGAGGAAGAGAGAGAGCAGAGCACACCCTGGCCCACCAGGCCTGGAGAATGATATCCCCGCTCTGAACAGCCAATGCACAGAGTGGACTACATTGCTGACTCCACTGAGACATGACATCCCTTGCTGGCCCAGGGCCCTAAGTGGGACAACAATGGAGACTCAGTGTTGGGACTGGCCCAGACTGACCCTGTGACACCGAGGCAAACCACTAAAGGTGTGTGGCAGAGCAACCGTGGGGGCAGAGCAGGGAACCCCCGAGGGAGTACAAAGGACAGTCTGTGGGCCAGAGCATGGAACCCCATCGGATCTGACTGAACGACATGCCTAGAGAGCAAAAATCAGACCTTGATCTATTTATAGGTTTTTCTTTCTTTTTAAAATTTTTCTTCTTTTAATTAATTTATTATTTTTTGGCTCATTGGTTTTCCTTTTTGAAGTCATTACTGTGTTCTCATTTGTCACCTATCTTGCTATGGCTTGAATTTTGGTGTATAATATTATCTCTACAGATCCATCTAGATAAGATAGGCTGGATGAATAGTCTGGAGAAGAAAACAACAGGACCAATGGTTACGGGGGCACATCGGAGAGGGGGAGGCAGGTTTAAGGAGGTGGTGCTGACCAACCCAGGGACAGGGGAGCAACAAGTGATCCAAAATCAGTGGCAAGGAGGGTGTGAGAGGCCTGGTAGGGATTCAGCAAGGGCAATGTAACCAAGAGACATTACTGAAACCCAAATGAAGGCTGAGCATGATAATGGGACAAGAGAAAAGTAAAAGGAAATAGAGGAAAGAACTAGGTGACAAAGGATATTTATACAGGTCTAAATACTGGCATGTTCATATGTAAATATAGTTATGTAGGAGGGTGGGGACGTGCATATGTCTATAGGTTTTGTATTAAGACAGCAGATGGACATTGGGCCTGCACTCAAGTACTTACTCAATGCTCATCTTCCCGACATGATCACTGAAGAAAAGTGTGTACACAAGCTAATGTGGTGAAGAAAGCTGAGGGTGCTTGGGATAGGGGGAGGTGGGCGGGTAGGGAATGGTGTTAACAAACCCGAGGACAAGGGAACAACATGGGATCCAAATTGTTGGTGAGGGGGAGTGGCAGGCATGCTGGGGAATGATCAAGGGTAAGGTAACATAACGAAGAGGTATAGCTGTGACCCAGTTGGGGATGGAGCATGCTAGTGGGGCAGAAGGAAAGTCAAGGGAAATAGAGGGAAGAGCTGGGAGGCAAAGGGCATTTACAGAGGTCTAGACAAAGATATGTACATATGCAAATATATATATGAGGATGGGGAAATAGATCTATGTGTCTATATTTATAGGTTAAGTATTAAGTTGGCAGAAGGAACTTGGGCCTCTACTCAAGTACTACCTCCATGTATGAATACTTCCTTCTATTAAATTGGCATTCTATAATGCTCACCCTCCCGACACAAACACTGAAGTCAAAGCAGGTGAACAAGCAAATGTGATGAAGAAAACTGATGGTGCCTGGCTATCAAAAGAGACAGCATCTGGGGTCTTAAAGGCTTGAAGATAAACATGTGGCCATCTAGCTCAGAAGCAACAAAGCCCACGTGGAAGAATGCACCAGCCTGTGTGATACGTGATTCCAAATGGATCAGTTATCAGGCATCAAAGAACAAAAATCTTATCAGTGGGTGCCCACCTTCCAGACACGGTCACTGAAGATAAATGTGTGCATAAGGAAATGTGGTCAAGAAAGCTGATGGTGCCTGGCTATCAAAAGATATAGCATCTGGGGTCTTAAAGTCTTGAAGATAAACAAGCGGCCATCTAGCTCAGAAGCAACAAAGCCCACATGGAAGAAGCACACCAGCCTGTGTGACCATGAGCTGTCAAAGAGATCTGGTATCAAGCATCAAAGAACAAAAAAACCATATCATTGTAAATGAGGGTGAGTGCAGAGTGGAGATTCAAAGCCCATCGGTAGGCAACCAGATACCCTCTTACTGAAGGGTTGTGAGGAGGAGATGAGCCAGTCAGGATACAGGTTGGCAATGATGAAACATATAACTTTCCTCTAGTTCTTAAATGCTTCCTCCACCCCACTATCATGATCCCAATTCTACCTTACAAATCTGGCTAGACCAGAGGTTGTATATTGGTACAGAGAGCAACTGGAAGCACAGGGAATCCAGGACAGATGACCCCTTCAGGACCAGTTGTAAGAGTGGCGATGCCTGGAGGGTGGAGAGAATGTGGGGTGGAAAGGGGGAAACCGATTAAAAGTATCTTTGTATAGCCTCCTCCCTGGGGGATGGACAGCAGATAGGGGGTCAGGGGGAGACGTAGGACAGTGTAACATATGACAAAATAATAATAATTCATGAATTATGAAAGGTTCATGAAGGAGAGGGGAGTGGGGAGGGAGGGGGGAAAAGGAGTAGCCAATATTAAGGGCTCAAGTAGAAGGCAAATGTTCTGAAAATGGTGATGGCAACAAATGTACAAATGTGCTTGACACAATGGATGGATGTATGGATTGTGATAAGAATTGTAGGAGCCCCCAATAAAATGATTAAAAAATAATTTACCAATTACAATTCAAGTCCTTGTTTTGATCTGTTATTTTAATCTTTATAGAATATTATATGAACTTTTAGGAGAGTTGGGAAAATTTGAAAATGAAGTGGCTATTAGATGACATTAGGAAATGTTTGTTAATTTTGTTCAATGTTAGTAAATGTATTGTGGTTATGTAGAAAAGGTCTATTTCTTGAGGAAGGACTTAATAATGTCATGATGTTAAAAAAAAAAAACACCAACAACCCAACAACAGAAAACAATATAGTAGGAAAAGGATAAAAATAATATTATTGGTTTGTAGATATGCAGGGCTTTATTTTGCATTTCTTTTAACTCTTCTGTATATTTTATATATTTACTAATAGTATATATTTAAAAGTAAAGATAAATTGATAAATCACAGGTTCTGTATGTTTGAAATACCTCTTGGTTGTATTTATTCATTTCATAATATTAACGTTGAAAATCAAGTGAAAAAAATTATAAAACAAGTAACTAGATTATAAATCATCAGAGAAAATGAAAATTCTTTTGGTGAAAAAGGAGATAACAGCAGCTTAGTTCTAAATGTTAACCAATGGAATTTTGATACTTCAGGAGTTCTGTGTAGTCACGTGGTGACTTGATACTTTAAAAAAGGACTATCTGATCTGCATAAGGAATGAAAAATGCAGGGGAATTAGTTTGTAAGACTAGTTTTAAGAAGTGGTTTGATTAAAGAAAAACCACTGTTTTTATTAATTTGATCTTCTAAGGTACAACTCTAAACAGAAATTTTTTTTTTCAAAACCATTTTATGGGGAGTTAATACAGATATCGTACCATCACAGTCAATTTCAAACATTCCTTTTCTTCCTGAACTCCTAAACATCAGCCCCCTTTTACCTGCCCCCACCTCCACCACTGTACCCGCCCCCACCTAACCCCCAGCCCTGCCAGAAACCCTTATACTCCTTGCTGCCCCTATAAGTTCATCAATCCTGGGTTTCATATACTGAAAAACAAGAAATATATAACAAAAATTCAAGAGGATGATCCTCAATGACATAACACATCTAATATCAACCTGAATATGAACAAACAAAACCCCCAAAATACAGAAAATGTTGAAAACCCGATCAGGCCTACTGTGCATAAGGGATAAATTGACAAGGTTTAAACTGTTCAAACCTGTTTTATTCTTTTAATAGTCTATCATCATCTCTCCAATGCACTCTGTTTAGTCACCACAGAGGGAGCTCACCAGAGTCTGATTTCCTGTGTAGATCCCACAAATGGGTCTCGGGCCCACATTGTCATCCATAGCCTTCTGCCAGCTGGATTCTCATAGCTTAGTCTCTAAGGCTATTCCCTCCTTCGACATCGGATTGTATGATTTACAATCCTTTGGTGACTGATTTTGGTGTGCTTCTTCCATGTGGACTTAAGTTTACGTCTCACTTAGACAGCTGCTTGTTTGGAAACAAACTGTTAAGACCTCAGAGGCTATTTTATCTGCTAGCTGGGTACCATCTAATTTCTTCACCACATTTTACTATAGCACCCATATCTTCCATGTTCCCTTCCTGAGGGCGAGTATTGAGCAAGGCCATGATATAAGAACTAATTGTTTATAAGTTGGAGCAAGGATTTAGTGCGAGTCCAAAACCCATTCCTGGGTCTGTGTTTGTTGGAGTTTTTTGTTTGCTTGTTTTTATCTGCCTTGCCTCTCTTTCAAAACTTCCTTGTTGATTTTTGGTAGAGAGTCTTCTTGATCATTCCTGTCTGTCATGACAATCGATCTTCCATTAATATTGACTTTGATTAGCTCCTGGTATTAATTTTAAAGCCTCGTGGAAAGAGAGATATTGGGCCACTATAGTCAAACCACATAGCATAGCACCTTTACTTTACAGAATCAATCCTTGTGTGGCTGAATGCTATTTAAACAATGGGTTAACTGGCTGAGAAAATCTAAATAGTATTTACGGAGACTGTCAGTCTCAGATTAGAGTACTGATGTAGTAAGACCACGTTTATTCGAACCAGGGCACTTCTTTTTATTTTTAGATGTGCGTTTTATTGGGGCTCATACAGCTCCTATCACAATGCACACATACATCAATTGTGTAAAGCACACTTATACATTCGTTGCCCTCATCATTCTTAAGATTTGCTTTCCGCCTGGAATCAGCTCCTCATTTTCCTTTTTTCTTCCTCCCCCTCCCTCCCCACTCTCCCCTCCCTCATGAACCCTTAATAATTTATAAATTATTATTTTATCTTATCTTACACTGAACAAGGCACTTCTTATCTGGATGCTTAACTGCATTCATATTTGTTACAAGTCAACCCAGCGTTGTCTCCTATTTTCATAGCATTTTTAATAATCTTCAAATTTCAATTAAATGTAGTATAAATAAGTATTGAATATGTCTATAATGAAATAGAATCTTTTGGTGGTTTAAAAATTACTTTTAATTTTAATTATTATACCACACATACTTTTAAACAAGTCAGCTATTTATTCATTCATTTTCAGGGGTCATTTTAAGTAATCATTCAATATTCACTTTCACCATTGAGGGCAGTCATTTCATGCATGCTTCGGAAGTTTCATTAATTCAGACTCACCATGTGCCTGTCAGTTTGGTGGCTTGCATGTTGCTGGGATACTTTTGGCCCCCAACATTTCAAATCCTAGCCAGGTTGCCTCCAAGTGCAGGTTTCAGCAGAGCTTCCTGGCTAGAATGGATTAGAAGAAAGGGTTGGTGTTTTGCTTCTGGAAATCAGCCAATGAAAACCTGATGGGTAACAAGGGGATATTGGCTGCTGAGTTGCTGCCTAGGAATAGTCTTCAGGAGAAATCAACTGCGGGAGGAAAAGGTCATGCCTGGTGAAGTCTTAGGTCCAGAAGGGTGGAGAGCCTCAGGGAGCTGTATTGCTAGTGAGGGCAACCATAGCTTCAACCCTGCTCCCAAGTTCGAAGGAGACACAAGAACAAGCGGCCTTGTTTCCACAGCACAAAGGGTCGTGATGAGTCAAAACTGACTCCCTGGAAACTAACAACATTGGTTCCCGTTAGATTTGGAAGCAAATGGTACAAACCCCACTATACGCAGCTTTAGGGTTTTTCTTTTCACGGTCACCCATGGCCAAGATGGTCCTAGTCAGTTCTTTGTGCAGGTAACCAGGCTAAATTTCCTCTCCAGACCAAGTAGCTAAACCTGCCCCACTGATTTATGACCTTTGTGCTTTGACGGGGGTTCCCTTTCTCACACCTTATCACCGGAGTCATGCTGAGAGCATCTAAAACAAGTGGATCGGATGGTCAAGTCTTGGCAGCATTTGGATAACTGTGCTCAGTGCAATCTCCTGCTAAGGATATCGCTTAAGAGCTGCTTCTTTGGATGGTATTAGGCAGGTTGACGGGGCAATATGTCAGCCCTCAAAAACTTCACTCTTGCTCCCCCATCCCCCACCCCCGACTGCTGGCGGTGAGCAGCTTGATTCTACAGGCATCTTCCAAGTTGCAGCAAGAGCAGCAGCTTGCTGAGCAGGCTAATTCTCTGTGGGAATTCAGAAGGTGTTTCTGTAACCTTACCCTAGAGCCCATTTCTTGATTTTTCTGTGTCTCTGTGTGTATGTGTGTTTTGTTTTTAAGTAACTTTAAATTTTTCTGTTGTTGAAAATAAACACAGCAAACTACACCAATTCAATCATTTCTATATGTAAAAATATTTTATAACCATTTCTCTGTCAATTAAGTTATTGTGTTCTCTAAGATAGACTCTGAGCCATTCAGAGATATTTAATTTTCTAAAGAAATGTTATATGGAACCTTAATATACAAAATGGTAAGATGCAGTGTGTGCTATGGGAAGAACTGGGGGTGAGCAGGGAAGGAGTCTGGGATCAGGCGCATTTGCTCTCCATTTCCCAAGCCGTTACCAAGGATGGGCACTAAGATATCTCTGAGGAGCCCTAAACCTCTGCAAGTTGAATCTAACTCATGGCAATTGTCTGTGAGACAAAGCAGAACTGTGCACCACGGGATTTTCAATGGCTGATTTTGTTTGGGGTTTTCGGTGTTTTTTAGATCCATAATCAGACCTTTCTTCCAGTAGATCTTAAAGGCTTTGGTGACAACCGACCACTTAAACAGCAACTCCATAAGAAACCCTACCCCTGTTCAAAAGCAATAGTAGTGCATTCAACATTCATTACTGAAAAGGTGCATAAAACTGTAACAATTCCATAAATGAATATGGTACTCCCTGGGTATGATGTGGGAGCTGTGGTGGTGTGGTGGGATATATATCACGATGCTAGCTTCAAGGTTAGCAGTTCAAAACCACTAGCTGTTCCAAGGGAAAAGGGTGAGACTTTCTAGGCCAGTAAGCAGTTATGGCCTCAAAAAATCCACATGGACAATTCTACTCTGTCCTGTGGAGTCACTTTGTGTTATAATTGAGTTCATGGCTGTGAAATGTGGCTTGCTGAGGTGTTATGTACACCCATGAGATAGGCCACAAAGAGATAAAAACTAACTTTCTGAAGCCGGAAGGGACGGGGTGGGGACTAGCCTCAGACAAATATTGAGGTCTTGATCAGGCAGGACTTGATCAGTATCAGTGATGCATGATGGTAGACCGGAAGGGTGCTGTGTCCTGCCCATATCACACACAGTATTTCCTGTTTGATTTGTACTTTAACAACCCTCCTGAGAGCTTTCTATCGCTTGTGATGCTGCCTCCCAGAATGGCTTCTGCCCGAAAGATGATGTCCACCCGAGCCTTGGTTTTCCTCCCTTGAGGCGACATTCCAGGCCAGCTGAGAGATTAATTCCTCCTAGTATTTAAAGTCATGCCTGGACTTCTCCTTGGGCACTGGCTTTACCAATTTTTCAGCTTTAGACAGCCATACTTGCAGCATAACTCTGGGCATCACTGGGAGCCCTGAAAAGCCAAGAAGCCAACCACTCAGCACCAGTGAAGGTCAATGCCACGCCTTGCTCCCAGGGCCTCTGGGGCTCTTATTCCCCATAGTATCAGCAGACGCCACAATCGGCCCATTTCAGTGAAGTGCACATTTTCTTCCTGTTGAGGACTTATCCTAATTTTGTCTCCATTCTTACCCGAGGGTCTCTAAAGACATCTGAAGATGCCTCTGATTACCCCCCGCCCCTCCCTTTTCTCCAAGCAACCTCCTTCATGGATGCAGAGTTCTGCCCTGCTCCTCTCAGTCTCGCTACCTCTCTAGAAAAGTCCAATTGGTACCCAATGTACCTCAAGTCTTACTGTCCAAAGAGAGGTCACAGTACATCAGCTAGTTACAGGACTTGGACCAAGTTCCCAGACTTACAGAAACGCAAGATTCCTGGGCAGGGAATGAACTGGTGGTAAGTTTTCTCTCTACTTTAAAAGACTAAAGTTTATTAAATGCTCTAACACATAAGTGAGGCTTTTTCTCCACACGTTTTAGAAAATCCAGTGATTTTTCTGAAAATAGATATAGATTTTAAGGATCATCTAAAGTAAACAAAGATATGAGTTCAGATAACTAAAAACGACATTGGTACTAGCTAGGAATATTAACACCCGTGTTTAAAAACATGTATAGTAAATCAATGGCAGTCATAACCTATTATATGCAATCTCAAGTGCAGGGTGCTGAAAAATTTTGTAAGAAAAAGAAGATAATTTTCCTCTTGCCCTTAGAAAGAATGCAAAATGGAAAATTAGGTGCGAGTAATTTGAAATTGAACACAAACAACAAATAAAAGAGATGGAAATTCACTTTGAAGGACTCATATCTTCTTAATATGGGAACATATGGTAAGAATTAGGTATTGGAATCTTTAATCAAAAAGCCAAGAAGGCGTTTAAAAACAAAATTGCTTTTATTTTTAAAAATAAAGTTCACAAGTGGTTCACTGGATTTATTTTAAACATACATAATGAGAGAGGAAAAAACAACATTCTATGCATTAAAGATTAACATTATTACAATAAAATTTCTCTTGATCCTATATTTTCATTAATATACTTTCATATAAAACAGAGGTTGGGACAATTCAGTTCACAGGTCTTATAAGGCCTGATAAAATTATCAATACCAGTTACATCACATGCCTCCCCAAAGAGAAGCAGTTCCGGCCTCCATTTTAGGGGCGAATTAATTAAATGTTTGGCCAGTATGACCTGCGAATGATGTTATAAATACTCAAATGGCTCTTGGCAGCAAAAAGGTTTCCTATCCATGAGCATGAGAGTTAACAGAACTGTCTTTTATTTCTTCAGCCAACCAACTAGCACACTTTCAAAAATCTCAAATCTTATCGTAATTAAATAATTTTATTAAACTGAAAAACGAATAAAAGTATCATTCCTTTGCTTTTCAGCCACCTGGACTACAGTCTTTGGAAACAATTTCTATTTAAAATCTTCTGGGATATTCATATTGAATCATTTCTAAACCGGTAGACCTATATTTACCCAATTTTTCTTTTCTCTTTTAGCTTAACAGCCTTCACGTCTTAGTTTTCACAGACAGGCAGGAGGTCTCGGGCCACCTTTCTGGGGCAGGGAAGTGGGAGGACCTAACTCTAGGAACTCTCCCAAGTGCAAGGTAATAGATCCCCCGTGAAGAAACATTTATTGCTCTATGGGTGCAATAGACCTATCCGCTTTCCGTGGCTCGGTCACCAGGTCCTCTCCCTCAACTTGCCCTTCTGTCCAGCTCGCCCTCCCTTTCCTGCTCTCTGAGCTTATGCTTTAGCTCATTGCTAAATAACTGATGGAAATACTGCTAACCACCACGGCCATAACAATGTAGCAACATTTTGGAGGATTAACTCGGTGCCAAGAAGACATTTGTTCATTTAGTTCCCCTGCAAGGTAGATACCATTATCATAAATTCTATGATGCAGTTAGGGAAGCAGCGGCACAGAAAGACACAATAATGTCTCAAATGTTACAGCAATAAGTAGAAAACCCAGAATTGGGGCTGAAGTGTTTTGGCTGCACTAACCCTCGTTCCCCAAAGTAAAAAAAAGAGAGAAAAAAAGGAATTACAGTGGACCAAACCTATGAGAAAAAATTCAGTGTAGGCCCATTCTCTACATATTAAATTATCTTCATATAAAATACAGAAATACACCATATCATTTATGTTTACAATCAAGAATACAGGTACGCAATAAAATTCTTGTATAGAGTCGTGTCAACATACCAATAATCAAATATTACCCAAGAGTCATCAGAAGTCATTCAGGGCACAAACCTTTCCCTTTTTTGTTGTTGTTTTCTGTTATTTTGAAATTGTTTATTTGCTTTAAGAATCTTTTGCTTTCAGTGAATATTCACAAAGGAAAGTAGTTCTGCAATCATGAATTCATTCATAATTTTTCCCATGAAATTAGCTGCTAAGCCTGCACTTCTCCCTCTGGCCTCCCTACGTGCCCAGTTCCTCTGGGTTCTGCCCCTGCTTTCACAGCTTTAGTTTTGGACAATCTGGTCTCCTGTGGCTCATCGATGGAGCACATTAGTTATGTGACTAGTCATTCTATAAACTGTAAACCCAAGGCCATGTAGTCAATTCCAACTGAGGTTGTCCATATATAAGATTTCTGAGACTGCAACTCTGTATGGGATCAGGCAGCCTCATCTTTCTCCTGCAGAGCACCTGGTGGGCTTGAACTGCTGACCTTAAGGTAGCAATCCAGTGCCTAACTCACACACCAGATGTAACACCCAAGGGTGTTTTCAGTTTCAAGTTAGAAGTCTGTCTCCGGAGAGCACAGGCTTAAGTCCCTTCCATTTCTTTCAGATTAGTCCATCTGATCTTTTTTAAATGTGTTGTATATATTTTACCATCACTAACCATGACCTTCTATTGTTGCCTTAGTCCACTTGGACAGCAATGATAGCCAAGAACCACCTCATTCTTCTGGTCTCAGATGGAGGAAATAGTTTAAACTATTTAGATTAATTGGCTCCTTGGAATTATTTTTTATTATCCTTTGCTCCAGGTTTGAAGATATCAAGAGTTGCATCTTGTATGGATGCTCCCAAGCTTTTCAGACCCCAGATGCTACTTGGAGGACATAGAGCATTAGGAACTGTATTTTTCCAACTGAACTAGATGTTCCAGAGACTATGACCCTTGACCTCTAAGCCCAGCATTTCATTCCTAATGCCTGGTTATTTTATATAACTGATCACAGCCTATATTTTTAACCACCAGGCCCTGCTGCCTCGAATGTATCACATTTTAAATATGTCGTTCTTTAAAAAAATCAGTATTATTTTTTCTGTGTAATGCCTAATAATGATGCCACTCCTGGATAAAATCAGCCACCATTTTCGATCATTATAAATGAAAGATTCGGATCATTATCTTCTGAATTAAAGCGTTTGTCCTTCCTGAACAATATAAAGACATTGTGAGTTGCCTCTAAGATGCGCCTAGAGATTCAATTAAAGCAGCCCTTCCTTGTGCCTTCGTAACAGAGGCCAGGAACAATTAGCTGCAACTGTGGCGAGGCTCCTTTACATGCAGCTGAGCGGAGAACCTGCTTCCAGGGTGGGGCGCATGTCCCCCCCTGTGCTTTCCATGCGTGGATCAGGTGTCTAGAAGAAGAAAGCTCTTGTGGGAAAGTGAGGGAGCATCCCAGCTCTTCTGTGAGCCCCTTCAATCCATACAAAAGGTCCCTTGATCCACGTAAAATCCATGAATTCAAATGCTGCTGTTCGCAGGAAAAGCTTGGAAAGCTGCATCTTTTGTCAGGGGAACCCGCCACCGTCACCACGATGCTTAACCTCACAGTTGCCAAATACCGGATGGCCTGTTAGTACCGGCATCCAGTTATGGCAAAGGAAGCTGGAAGAGCTCCATTTCCATTCTTCTTCAGGGCTTGGGAAGCAGAAATCAGAGCTCAGTATTCATTCTGGTTCCTGAGCACCTTATACAAAGTGTTATCTTCAAACAGAGAGTAAGAGTTCCATAGAGTTCAGTTCAACTCTTTGAATAAGTCCTTTGTTATGCACAGGCTCAGATGCCCAACATCCCTTATATCTATACCTCTTCCTGCTACTCAGCTTTGCTGATGGTCAAGCCTGGCTAAAACAGGCAGAACTTCTGATTTGTCTATGCCTGGCTGGATGGTTTTCGCAGGCATCAAGTAACGAAGATTTTTCCAGAAGCTTGAGTTATAGGAAAGAGACTTCTCCGCCTTCCACTTCAGAATTCGATGAGATTTCAAGAGCTCTAGTGACTGGGGCAGGACCATGCCATCACGAACAGGTGTGAATTCAATTAGGATTATTTTGGCTTTCCTTTCCACCAGCGCTTCGTGGAGTCCACTTTCAAGTTCATACCTGACTGCATTAGACATGTAACGCTCGCTGAGGACAATGATGATTCTTCGGCTCTTTTCTATCAGTGAATGGATTTCATCAACAACAGCTAAAATGTTTAAGACAAAATATTAATTTAAGAGAATTGAAAGGTGTGTATTAAATGACAATCATTTTGGATGGCCTACTTTATATTATTTATCCCAACTTTATTATTGTCTTTGCTGAAGACAAATAATATGTTTCTAATTTTATAAAGCTTTCCCAAAACATCTAGATAACAATAATTATACATGCTAACTTTGCACTTAGTCTGTGCCATACCCTCTTCCAAATACTTCACATTAACTCAATTATTACTCCCCAGAATGGATCCCTGAAGAAGGCACTGTTATCATCTCCATTGTATAGGTCAGAAAGCCAAACCTCAGAGCGGCTTAGTAACTTGCCCAGAGGCACACCGCGAGGCCAGTGACAGAACCAGAATAAGAACGCAGACAATTTGGTTTCAGAGTGCCTGGTCTTAGCTATTATGCTATCCTACCTCCCCACATGCAGGGAGGGATGTCATCAAATCAGACTCTGAACATCTAAAACCAACGCAAAAACTGCCATTACTCTAGGCCACGGGCAGGCAAGCTTTCCCTGTAAAGGGCCAGATTACCTGCACTTCAGGCTTTGCCAGCCACAGTATCATCGTCACCCCATTCGACTCTGCTGTTCTAGTCAGAAAGCAGCCACGCAGCAAGGATATGCAACAAATGAGCAAGGCTGGGTTCTAACAAAAGGTCCCTGGTGGCTTAGTGGTGACATGTTCTAGTCCCAGAGGTTTAGTCTCAGAAACCCATTCGACCTTACGCTGTAGAGCAGGGGTGAGTCAGCATTGATTCGATGGCAATGAGATGTCCCCAAAGGTGGCAGTTTGATCTGGTCTGCAGGTGGCAGTTTGCCAACCCTCTTAGCCCTAGAATGCCTCTCCAGTAGAAGATTAAATCACAGATAATTGCATTGGGTGTATGATTAAACACACGTTCTTAATTGAAGAATTAAAAAGACATCTATATTCAAAATGACAAGTAGAAAACAGTGTAAGGTCATTAAATTAATGTGAGGTTAAACTGAAATGCATCCTTACTGATGCTATGTCTCCTGGTGGTCAAAGAACTGATGTGTAAAATTATTGGCGTTGGATGCATGTGGCAATTTAAAACACCATGCTTTTCTGAGAGAGCTTTTAGTAGTGCAGTTCCCTTTACTAATCTGTAATAAAGGTGGGAAGGTTCACCGCTCTATTTTCAATGTGCAAGTCAAACCTTAGCACATGGGTCACACTCAATGTGGGATGAGTAAATGAGTGTTGGTAAGAATTAAGACATTTTACCTTTTGATGTGGCTGCAGATTTCAGATATTTGCTCTGGGAAACTTCTGGAAAAAGTATGGAATGTTTTTCCTAGCAGTAATTTTCTGCCACATATAGTCATTTATGCTTTTTACTATCCATAATATGTGGAATTTGTAGATAAAATCCAATGTGAATAATGGTTTTCATATTTATCCAAATCTTGTATTTTCTGTTTTATATTATCACTAGTGTCAACATAATTTAAAATAAGCTTTTTTTCTGCAAAGAATTAACCCATGTCAACATACAGCACCTATGAAATTTGGCACTGGTAATTCTTCTCTAGAAAATATTATCCAGAGAATTATTCTCTCTAGCTGCATCTCTAGATAAGGGCTCAAAGTCAGATGCCAGTGATGGAAACAGAGTGCCCACTCTGTCTCCCCCAAGTCTCAGAAGCTTCAGAGAACTTTAAAACAGTGAATAAAGAAAATCCAAGAGAGGAGATGATTGAAAGCAGCCAAGCACAGCTCGCAGATTGCTTCCTTACTAATTTTTATTATTTTGATTCAGGTGGTATTTTTGAGTAAGAATACTCCTAATTTTTTGGTTTTTAATAAAACAAGTGGTCATATTTGAGGTCAGCAGATTAATCCTTTGTCATGACAAAATTCCCCTTTGTGTGTGATCCATCTGGAATTTCTTTCCTTACCTCCTCCAGGCAGGACATCCCTTTCAAAGATGCACAATCGATACCCAAAATGTTGTTCCAAAACACTTGGCAAAATCTCCACAGCAAAGGTGTGCTCCTCACAATTTTCTGGTCGACATTCTTTGAGGTAAGACACAAAAGCATCATATGTCTTCCCATCTAGAAAATAAGTTTTATTCGTTTAGTTAGTGTACAGTTATAAGTGCATTTCAATACACATTTGAGTGGAAATCACGATCAATGCATCCAGAACCACTGAAAACTAGAAACCAAACCTAGCACCTTGAAGTCTCACAATTGCTATTCAAGCAACTGTTTAACGAAACCAGCAGAAAATGAAACACCTACTTTAAGATCTGCCACCATAAAGAATTACAGGGTAACACAAGAGATAGATCAGGCCACTACGGGCTCTTTAAAGGCAATAGAAGGTCAAGGAGCCTAAATATGTCCTCGTTTCATGCTTTAAAATTAAAGTGACCTCAGTTTCCATGTATAATTTAACTCTGCTACTATTCCCATATTTCCCCTCAACACAATCCACTAGAAAGTGAAGATAGATATACGGTTTAGCTTTTCCACTGGAGAGGGGCAAGAAATACGAGAAGCAATTGAAACCAGATGCTGTGGGGGAAATGCTATGATGATCGAAAACATGACATGACCTAGATAACTTCTAGGATAACTTCTGGTCCTTAAAAGATTCCCCCCCCCCCCCACAAAAGCACCAAGAGTTACAGACTTGGAAACCCCCATGCAGTTCTGGCCATCCTATAGGACCTTAGGAGTTGGAGCTGACTTGATGGCAGTGAGTTCGCTTTGGGTTTTCCCCGATGATGGATCAGTATTCAGACGACTTTCTGGATGATTTCAGGAGAAATATGTTACCTAGTTCATTCTTTTAACAGGGTAACCAAACAACAGCAAAAATTAAACCTGGCTGTCTTCTAAAAGAACCAGACAAAAGCAGACACACTTAACAGTTTGAAAAAGGACATGAAGAACACGTTAGCAGAAGCAACATAGTATAAAGAATTCAAAAAACAACACTGGAACAAACAAACAAACAAAACCCGGTCAGAGAGAAAGGGGGTCCCTTGGACATCTACCTGAAAGGAGAAAAATGTGAGTCAGGTGTGAATACAGTTGGCGCTGTGCTTGGTGGAGAAAGAAGGGGGGGTTGGGGAGGAACCCATCCTTATCCCATGTCAATCATTTCCATGGTTAGGAGAATTAGATTGATGTTTCCATGTGTTCTTGGGATTTATGAGTTAGCTGTCGAGTTGAAGGCTAGTAGGTATTAATAAAATCTAATGGTACCAGATCATTCTAGGTTCAAGTTCTTTTCACGTGTTCTTCAGACAGTACTTTTATTTTCAATAGCAGATGTTATTTATTTTCAATAGCAGATGTATAGTGTACATCTGAGTAGGGCTCAGACCAATATCTTCAATAGCCATCTGGTTCACTAAACACTTCTTATTTCTGGTAAAATCTTTTAATTTAACCTCCAGTGTTCTAATTCAAAGCTTCAAATCATAACCTATGTGGCAGCAAAACGACTCGTACCGCACCACACACACAGGCATAAAGCCAATTTTCCATTAATAAATTAAAAGCTATAAATGTGAAAAATGAATCAATGAAACTCTCATAGGAAACATACAACTCCTTTGGAAATTAAGATTTAGAAAGTTTTCCCATTTAGGACTCCAAATCTTGAAACTATCAAAGACGAAATAAAAGCAACTACACTAAAACAAACACACATAAATACATATCACACCACAATTAGCAAACTCAAGAATGACAAATATATTTGCATTTCATGTTAGAGAAAATAGAATAAACCCTTTAAAATGTAGATAGTTGCTAAAAACAAACAAGCACAGAAGATCAGCAACCCAATGGCAATGTGTGAAAGGGAACTTTGAAAAGGGGAAAACTGAAAAAGTAAATATTTTCTCATGTACTTGTATGCAAATTAGAACTACTGAGATATAATTTTGCACCATCAAACTGTCAAGTACCCCAGAGCTTGATCAATTTTTTGGTGAGTAAGTTTACAGGGGAAAAAGTTACTCTTATTACTCAATATCAGATTAGTACAACTTCTTTGGAGAGCAAATTGGCAGTGTCTATTCTAGCTGGAAAGATGACGCTTTCTACTCCTGTAAAGAGTTACTGTCTTGGAAACCTAAGCATTTCCATGAGTCAGAATCAACTCCTAGCAACAAACCACCTCCCCTGCCCACCTTGTTTAGCCTAATATTACCAGCTCATCTGCCCATTGTATTTCCAGAAATTCCATTTGTGAAGTAACCCCTTTTGATATACTTTATGCATGTTAAAAAATAAATAGCACTGAGCTATTCAGTGTAAAGGGCAAAGGCTGGAAACAGTTAAATGTCCATTAAAATGAGATGAAGCATACAAGGAGTCATTGACGAGCTTATTCGTAAATAATATGAAAGTGTGTCCAATGTATAGTTATTCAATTTTTATTGGTTTCACTATGAACAAACATGAAAATTAGAGTAATTATACTGGATTGCATTGTTTTTCATTATTCGGCAATTATCTTAAAAGATATGTGGACTTTTAGTTGCCTTTTAAAATAGGGAAACTGAGGAATAGATGGACTAACCAAAAATAGTAAGAAATAAAAAAAGGACAGGTCTAGGAGATTAGAACCTACATCAGTTGTCTTCTAACTCAAAGGTTTTGCAGGTCATCGTGCAAGATCTGTTATCAAGTTAAAATAATAAACCATAATACAGTGAAACTCATTGTCTAAACCTTTTATTGAATGCATACGCTATGTGGGGTTCCCTAAGGGCATGTGTACAGAAGTAGTGAGCTATACGGTGCCTGGATCGAGCATTTCCAGGACATACACACAGGAAGACACAGCATGCATACAGGAAGTAACTTCTAGAACAGTTTTTGTCAACATGTAAGTAAACGCATGAAGGTAATGGTCAAAACAGATAAGCCATGTAGTGCAATTTTTCCCACAGAAAACACTCCCAACGGATTAATTCAGCAATATAATCAAATAAAATGAATGTCAATGTCTCCTTATTTGGTTACTTCCTGAAAACAGAAGACCCCAGAATTATGTTACCTGTTAATGTCTCATCTTTTCCAATGACGTGTCTATAAAATAAAGCCAAGTCAACTCTATAAATATAACAGGCAACCACTATAAACACAACCGCCACCAAGATCAAAGATGCGGCTGCCATTCCTCGGGTGAAGACGTGGTCTGGGATATCAGCAATCCCTCCTGAAAACAACCAAGAAACAAAAATAATGAGACATAAAGTGGTTGTATCAAAGTCGTCCACTGCCACACTGTCACTTGTGTAACACGAACCCACAGTCGCCTCCGGAATTACACCTGCCAGTGAGACCCCCTCCTTCCTACCTGGCGTCTTGCCTAATAAACTTCCTAGGCATTTCGGAAGAGAGTGTTTTAAAGAGTAAAGCATGTACCTGCCGACCTGTAGAGTCCCGGATGCAAAGCATTTGAATGCACCGATCCTTACGTGAGAGAGTGCTGGTGGTGCAGCAGGTTAAGCAGAGAGCTGCTGGAGGACAAGTTCGCCAGCGGAGAGATGTGCTGCTCTGCTTTCGTCAAGATCCACAACCCTGGAGCCTCCCGGGGGCACTTCTACCCTGTGACATGAGCTGCCTCGAGAGGCAGAAGCGATTCTGCAGCAACATGTTTTATTCTTTTAATTTATTGTCTACATTTCAGCGTGTGACATCAGATCTCTGAGGGGATGAGATACTAAGGGAAAATACAAAGGGACGCAAAAATAAATCTCAGTGTCTGCTCTGAAAAGACAAATAGTAGAGAGCCGTGGACTGGCTGCGTGGGTCCCCAGCCTGGCGGGATCACTCTGAATGCGAGGGTAAGTGCTCGCTAGGACAATGGCCGGTGACCAGTTGCCATTGTGTCAACTCCAACTCATAGGGGCTCTATAAGACAGGGTAGATTTGAAAATATTAAAACATGATACCTATTCTCATCTATTAATCAAGGTATTGTGAGGAATATTAATTAGGTAGTTGAGTTACTGTCAGAAAATGACTCAAGACAACCTCCGGTATAATTTTTCATCTGTAAAATGAAGCTAATAATAGTAGTTTCTGCTTCATTTATGGGTTGACATTTAGGGGGGAGACTGAAGCAGCTAACATAGTATGGGCACACCGCTTTTAGAATTTAATATAATTTTTGTGGAAAAGTACCTTTTGAGGAGAAGTGAATTTCCTAGAGTGACTCAGTTTATCGTTGTTTTAGGCAACCTGAATAAAGAATTCAATATATTCTCACAGCCCCTCAGTAATCTGGCAAGAACCATTGTTAGCATGATGATATATTTCCTCTCTTATTTTTTCTGTTGAAAAATTTTACTTATTGAGAATAATTACTGGCTATTCCTTTTGTTGCTTGGCATTATATTATGAGCACTTTACTAAGTCAGTGGAATTATAATTCACAGTACCCCAATATTTAGATTGCAGTTTTAATGACTATACATAATATATAGTATTTAACGTCTATACATACTATATAGTATCAATGAAAAACTTTATGCATAAACTTTTCTAATCCAATATTATCCATATATCTGATTATTTTCTCAGACTAATTCTAGAAAGGGGGTCTCTAGGTCAAAGAGGACAAACATGCTGAAAGCTCTGATTATTTTAGCATCAATTTTAGGGATCATCTTTCCAGTAAAACGATTACAATGAAAGTAAGCAATTAGGAAATGAAATTAGGCAACTTTAGTTGCTCTAAATAAAGCCAGACAATGAGATACTTTGCATGATTGTGCCACACATGCACAGGAACACCCCTACACACACCCTCCTCTATGGGCTAATGGCAGGTCACCCATTGTCATTAAGTCAATTCTGACTCACAGGGACCCTGCAGGATAGTGTAGCGTCAAAGCCATTGAAAAAGAGAAGCAGTCCCACAATCATCTAGCCATCTGAGGAGAACCAGTGAAGCAATTGTGGGACTGTCACAAGATGGCGTAAATGAACTCTGGCAGTGACCTTTCTCCAAGGACATTGGGCTGTCAGTGGAGAGCAGTGCTGAATCCCTGCAGGAAACTTTCTGGGAAACCATTGCAAGAACATGAAAAAAACAACACGTGTCCTTCTCTTTTTCCCAGAATCATATTACAATCTCCACGGAGAATTCAGAGACCCAGAGCAGAGAGGGAGGAGGAGCTAAGGGGCACAGACTCCGGTGGATCAGGACCTGGGGGAAAGCAATCAGAGCAGACGTGTTGCATTCACAGTTCATTCCCAGAGTATGCCATCAATTGACCGTAGACCGTAGCTTGTGTCCCCTCATAAGAACGTGTTTCCTGGTGTACAAAATGAGGAAGCAGCAATCTGAAGGTGTCTTTCCCCTTTAGTCCCTTTAGCCTTCCAAACTCCCATACACTTTCCAAAGGGATGCTCGCTTCTCATACCTTTCCTCACCAAGATGAAGACATTGGTTTCTGAGCCTTCCCCACTGCTCACAGTGCAATTATATGGAAAATTCAAGTTATTTTCATTAATATTCTTGATGAATAATACTCTTGAAGCCTGCCATTTGCCATCTGGGGTCCTGTAAGGGAGGGAAAGTATTTAGCAGTAGGCTTTGTTCATTACCAGCAAAAGAACTCATGGTAACAAATTCATGTTTAAATACCCCAAAGAATCTGAGCCTTCCAAACAGTTTGCAGCCGGCTGCTGACCTCAAGTTTGGCTATTTTAATTCATTCATATAATAGTATTGAACCTGAAGAGTCCCGTGGACTTAGCTAGATTACAGCCACAAAAACCCTAGAGAGACAAGTTCTACTCTGCTAACAGATGGAGTCACTATGACTTGGGATCAAATTGAGAGCAAGAGCAAGAGAAAAACAACAACCACTCAACATCAAGTACTACGTTCTAACATGTTGGATATGTTTAAAATGTGAACTTCATTGAGAGTCCTAGTTTGGGGAACATCCAGGTTCATAATGGCAAGTTAGTTTTCTGAATGGCAAGCAATTGAGGGACTGTAAGAAAAGGCTTCACGGCAACCTCTAGTAGCAAGTACTCTTCATCGCTCTCAAAGGACATTGGGGTGTGCCAACATGGACGTGAGGCAAATTCTCGCCACACTGATCTCTCTCTGTCGGTGACAGACTCTGAGGGTGCCGCACCAGTTAACACTGTTAAGGTGCCTATACTTCAGCGGTTGCAGTTCTATAGCAGCTGTTTCCAAATCCCACTATAACATCCAACTGCATCAACTGTATTTTACTTTAGCTATTTTAATATGCTTTTTAAAAATGGAGACAATGTAAGTGCCCATCATGAGATTAAGGATAAATAAACTATGGTATGAGGATAAACAATGCTACAAAATCATAGAAACTTTTTCCCTAACAATATTTTTGGCATATTATTCACATATGATATATTTCAATAGTTCAATCATATCAAGAAGAGTTGCATAGTCATCACCAGAATCAATTTAAGAACAATTCCTTCATTCCTGTACTCATAATTATTAGCTCCCCATTTCCCCCAACCTCCCCTGTCGTTGTCCCAAGGAACCATTCATCCAATAGCTATCTCTATAGATTTACCTGTTCTAGATTTCATATGCAGAAAGCCATCAAGATACAAAGAAATTATACTAACAATAATAGCAAAGAAACAGATAAAAATCTCAATCAAAAGAAAGAAAACAATACTGAAACTTTATTAAACAAAAATATCAAAAATGTGAAGTTATTTCCCATAAAAAAGTTTGGCTGTAGAGAGAGAGCACAAGAAAGATGTTTACCTGTGTTTTGTTGACTAAGACAATGCATTCAACTTTGGATTATAACAAACTATGAAATCGCCTGGAGAAGAATGAGGATCCCAGAACACTACATTGTGACTATGTGGAACATGTCCTTTGGTCAAGAGGCCCAATGTACAGAGAGGACCATTAACTGGCCCCACGGCGGGATGCGACATCCTGCACTGACCGATGGCCCTACACAAGACAGCACCAGAGACACAGAGAGGGACGTGCAACTGAGCTGACCCCACCACACTGAGGCAAAACATGGGGCGTGCAATGGAGGGGCAGGGGAGTGTAAAGGATGGACTTGGGGCCAGGACGTGGCACCCCATCAGACTCATCCAGGAAACATGCCTAAAGGTCAACAAACAGACATTGAACTAACAGGCTTTTTTCTTTTTGTTTTGTTTTTTTCTTTTTCTTCTTTTAAATTTTGTATGTCAGTGGCATTTTTGTTTGTTTGCTTGTCAGTGTCGCTGTCATCGACTCCATGTTCTTATGTGCCACTTTGGTGCTGCCAAAGCCATCTGCATTTTTATGCACATATTACTATATCTGCAGGTCCACCTAGATAAGATAGGCTGGACAATGTGCGAAGAAAATAACAGGACCAGCAGTCCCTGAGGGACATGAGAGTGGAAGGTAGGGAAAGGGAGGAGGTGTTGGCCAACCCAGGGACAAGAGAACGAGTGGTTCAAACCAGTGGAGGGAGTGGATGGAAGGACTGGTAGGGAGTGACCAAGGGCAAGGTAACTGAGAGGAATTACTGAAACCAGAATGAAGGCTGAACATGGTAGTGGGACAGGAAGCAAGCATGAGGAAATAGAGGAAAGGAGTAGGAGGCAAAGGGCATACATAGAATCCTAAATACAGACATGTACATATGTAAATATATTTATGATTATGGGGAAAATAGATCTATGTGCATATATTTATAGGTTTAGTAGTAGGGTAGCAGGTGGACATTGGGCCTCCATGCACGCATTCCCTCAATACAAGAGCACCTTGCTCAGCTAAACGGTCATTCCATGATACCCACCTTCCCGACATGACCACTGAAGACAGACGTGTACATAAGCAAATGTAGTGAAGAAAGCTGATGGTGCCCGGCAATCTTTATTGCATCTGGGGTCTTAAAGGCTTGAAGGCAAACAAGCGACCATCTAGCTCAGAAGCAACAAAGCCCACAGAGAAGAAGCACACAAGCCTGTGTGATCACGAGGTGTTGAAGGGATCAGGAAGCAGATACTAAACAACAAAAACCATCATTGTATGATCACCTTCCCCACATCAATGCTGAAGACGTAAGTGTGGTGAAGAAGGCTGATGGTGCCTGGCTATCAAGAGATATAGGGTCTGGGGACTTAAAGGCTTGAAAGTAAACAAGCAGCCATCTAGCCCAGAAGCGACAAAGCCCACATGGAAGCAGCACACCATGTGTGATCATGAAGGGCCGAGGGGACTAGGTTTCAAGCAACAAAGGTGGGGGAAAATATATCATTTTGAATGAGGGGAGTGAATGATGGGGACCCAATGCTCATCTGTAGACAACTGAACATCCTTTGCAGAGGGGTAGTGTGGAGGAGATGAGTTAGTCAGAGTTTAGTATATCAATAATGAAACTCACAACCTTCCTCTAGTTCTTAAATGCTTCTTCTCCCCGGCCCCCCTCCCCCCGCCCAACTATCATGATCCCAATTCTACCTTGCAAACCTGGTTAGAACAGAGGATGTACAGCAATACAGTTGGGATCTGGAACACGGGGAATCTAGGACAGATGAACCCCTCAGGACCAACAGTGAGAGTGGTGATACCAGGAAGGAAGGGGAGATAGAAAGGGGGAACCGATCTCAGGGATCTACAAATAACCTCCTCTCTGGGGGATGGGCAATAGGAAAGTGGGTGAAGGGAGATGCCTGGCAGTGTAAGATAAGATAAAATAATAATTTATAAATTATTAAGGGTTCATGAGGGATGAGGAAGCGAGGAGGGAGGGGGAGGGAAAAAAGGAAAATGAGGAGCTGATTCCAGGAACCCAAGCAGAAGGGGAATTTTGAGAATGATGAGGGCAATGGATGTATAAGTGTGATTTACACAATTGATGTATGTATGGATTGTGATAAGAGATGTATGAGCCCCAATAAAATGATTTTTAAAAAATAAAATAAAATAAGATAAAACTATAAAAAAGGACAAATGTAAATGAGGAACCCGGCGAGGAGACGGCAAGAGTGGTGTTACAATGAGGGAACTCCTGGGGATGTCACAAAACAAAAGGTATATACATTGTTGAATGGAAAACTAATGAGCACTGTAATCTTTCACCCAAAGTACAATAGCATACAAAAATAAAATGTTTCAGAATATCATTTTACATAGAATTTACTGATACAAAATCATCAACTATCTAAAATGAATGAAAATGCAGAAGGAAGTCACAAAGGGCTATGAAGAACCCACAAGGGGTGACATCAAAAGCTGACCTATCCAACTATAAAGACTTCCTAGCTCTCCTCGCCCAACCAGCATTTCCAATCAATTTGGCTGGTTGCTCTGGTCTCCCACTGGCTTAGTTTGGTTATGTGAATGAATAATAGGGAACTACAATAGGAAAACATGCACATCCGGTTGACTGGCAAGACCACTGAAGAATTTAACCAAATCCAACATTTATTGTAAACAAATCGCATGCCTTAGTAGCCCAGTTTACTCTTATTTACTAACCTAAAGCTTGGCGCTTCCCAGGAAGAAAGAGAAGGCTGAGAAACTGCTTCCCTAGAGACCACAGCCAGAAACTAAAGACAGGACAATTCTCAGAAACACCCCAGCTCTCCAGGACTCTGAATGGATTCCGTCGCAGCAAGTCTTTTCTTCTTTAGGCACATTTTTATCCCTATTAGATCTCTGGGGTGAAAATTAGATCTCTGGGGTGATAATACACTGAAAACAAATACTAACAGACTCAAAAATTAGAAGTGCACAGTCTTAAGAGACAGAAGTGTGGACTGTCTAGAGTCCCTGCCTGGCTCAATCACTTCCCTACAAATCCTAGGGGATGTCATGAAAGCTTAGCTCATCATCTGTAAACTGAAGATAATGATAGATCCTTCCTTTTCCACCTCTCCTTACTGATGCTCTAATGTTCTTTGACTGAATCTGACAGGGAATTTCAATGATAAATATGTTCAATGTCAGCCCACCAACAAGGGATGTCAATGGGACCAGATGACTGGTGATTTAAATTAATGTATACCTGAAATATAACAAATTTCTGAAATACTTTGTGTTCTGTATAAAGTTCCCAATTCTCATTTTGATAAAACAATCACTGGAACCAATGTGCTAAAAAGAAGTGACGTTTCTCTAAAAAACCAAGAGGCAATGTTTATGTCAGCATATCTAATGCTCTTCAAAGAAAGTCCCACAATACGTGCAAAGCTGCCCACAAATGGCTGTTGGATTCCTTGTGATTTTCTATATTTCTTAAGTTTCTTATATTTATTTTCAATGATCGGGGAAAATAATTAAATGTGTGTGTACTGGATGTAGATATGTGAGAAGTAGAAGCAAAGGGCTGTCAATCTTGGTTGTACCTGGGGCTCTGTAGAAAAAAAGTACTGACAATGATGGCCACAATAGACATAGCTTGCTGAATTGCTAATACATGTATTAGCAATTCAGCAAGGCAAGTCATGAATAATCCAAATTAACTTACACCTGTTCCAGACTCCTTACCTGATCTTTTCCCTAGCACAGTAGTAAAAATCAAGCATTTAATAACTTTCAAATTCCAAAAGACCTGTGGCTTTAGTAATTGTTCTTTTATATGATGCTTAGGTAAACCCCCCACCATATCTTGACCAAAAGGTAATATTAACCGGCAAGTATAGTAAATTGCGGTAAGTGATGAAACAAAAAGTCCTTAAGAGCATGTGGAAAAATTGTACCTTCATGTTCTGCAGGTGGGACTGCAATAGGGCACAACCTCTGTTGAAAACAGAAACACCATTTGAGGGACTTTGGGCCAGATGGAAGACTAGGCAGGAATGCCACTCAGGCAGTCTCAACAAAGATCTGAGAAACCAAACAAAGTTGACAGAAATGATAATTCCGAAACTGGGAGCTTCCGAGGAAAAGAGAGATTTGGATGCAACACTAAGTAAGAGAACAAGCTGGACAAAATCTGACAAGAGACAGAAACAGGATGAGTGAATTATCAGCTGGCTTGAAATTGATAAACAGTTACTGGAACCATAAACACTCATGAATGTGTGGCCATACAAGATGTGACTATTGGTTTATCCCTGTCTTGAGGAAAGCCATAAATGAGATCAAAAGATACATGGAAACAATGATTCCAATGAATGAATGGATTCCATGGACATCTGTCTCCTCAGTCCTAAACCAGAAGAACTAAGCTGTTACCAAGTGCTTCACTGCCTACCATTACCAACTCATCTCATAGGAATTCTACTGGAAGGCCTTGAATAGAATGCAAGGAAAATGTGGAACAAAACTCAAAATAATAAAAGATATTAGGCTTACTGGTTGGATGGAAACTGGTGGGATCGCCCTAGTCATCCATCAGCTCCGGCATGAAACACCTCCTGGGCTCCATTTTTATTAAAGCAATAGGCATATCCATATGGGGAATAATAACATCAGGGAGGTACAAACACCATAGACCCAATAACCATTTGAGATTTTTGCAAAAGGCAGCATTTACCCAAGGAAAAAATTCAGAAAGTATAGCAGTGAGATGATTTTATGCCACATTGAAGGTGTATGAAAGCTGAGGGGTGGAATCCACCCTGTCATTCATGTCCCAGCTTTATTCTGCCTCCTGGGGGATGAGACTTTCTTATAGACCAGGAAGCTGGGAAGCTCCCTGTCTCTCTGCCCTGCTGGAACTCTCCCTCCCTCCGGGGGTGGGGCACGTATGGACCCTGTTTCTACTGACCTTGGATACACTGACTCTGTCCTCCACCCACCAGCCTGACCTCTTCCTGTGTCCTTGAGAGATTTAGCCATTAGCGTCAGATTTATGGACTTGAGTTGAACTGGGCTCCGGTGCCTTCTTGATAGAGAATTATTTCTTGACATAAAGGTATTTGTTCCTCATATGCGAGCACCATTAGATTCGCTTCTCTAGACAACCTGGCCTGTCCCAGGAGGGTGATGAGAGAAGAGGAAGGGAAACAGCAAACAGAAGGAGTGCGTGGGAGAAGTGATGGTGCGTGGTGGTGACTGCAAGCAAAGAGATGGACAAAATGAACATGAATTGAATGAAAGACGGATCTCTAAATGTTCAAAATTTCACAGCAAAAATGTTTTTTTTTAATAAAGAAATACCATTGTAATCAACAACCCCATGACTACACACCTGTCCTAAAGAAATAAGAACAAGAATACATACAGATACATGCACACCAATGTTCACTGCAATACTGTTTGCAATAGCAAAGCGATGGCGACCACTTAAGGGGTAAGTAGATAAAATATTATGGTACATACACAAAACAACAATTTACCATGGTGATGGATAACGCAGAATCAGACAGTATGGATGGAGAGGGAAGAGAGAGGAGGTAGAATCACTAACTAGATAATAGACATGAATTAATGTGGTTGAGAGAAGGTAACATATAGTAAGGGATGATCAAATGCACTCTCTCTAAAGAAAAAGCGTATATACAACCTCGCATTGTCGGAAATAACAAACATTAATTTATACTATATAAGGGCAGTCAGGCAAGACAAAATTACACGTAAATTTATCTACAAACCTGAAAGTATTTGTATGTTCTACATATATATATATATTTACAATAGAACAAACAGTAGCAAAGGAATGTAATCTTCTTAGCAATAACCAAATAGCTGGAGGGACTGGGTCACTGGGCTTGTCACTCACTGAAGATTCATGGAAATAATTAGTTCAAAGGACTAATGGATCACACAAAATGATCTTCACTCTCCCAAGGCCAGAAGAACTACATGATGCCCACAAACCATTGCTGATTACTATGAAAAGGATCACACGTGCAAGAAAATGTTGAGGCCACATCTGACCCCTCTGGCTACACAAAGAAGGAGAAGTTAGCACCACATGCACCCAGGCTGCTTTCCATGAGACAGAGGTATATGTATTTCTTTATATGTATTCCGACACCCACTGCTCCCCGCACAACACTCTCCTAGTCTGCTGAGTTCAATAGCCCATTGTAGTGACCACACAGAACTCACAGTCAAAACTCACACTTATGCTTGATTGTGAGCAAAGTTTACAGATTACCACAAGCCAGGATCAGAAACCTTAATGGAATAGACTTTGGGCCACAACAGTCCCACAGTCCCTCTCCTCATCCAACAGCCATGTCTCTCTCTCTCTCTCTCTCTCTCTCTCTCTCTCTCTCTCTCTCTCTCTCTCTCTCTCTCTCTCTCTCTCTCCCTCTCTGCCTAAGGCTCTCATAGCCTCTGAACTACTCCTATCCTCTCCCTCCTGGCCTCTTGGACTAGGCCCCTAGTGTCCTTGTGGCAGCCTCTATTTTCTCTGCTATTTAAAGCAGGGAGAGATCTGGAGCATACTTCGCTAGTGGCTCTTCTTCCTTAATGGTCCTGAGAGTTCTCTCTCTTCCGGCTTCAAAGCTAGGAGAGGGCAGCCCACACGGACCAATCCCTTCTATTAGTGCTTCACACACCCTATTTACATCGTCTTGCCAAATCATTTGGAAGTTACAGAAATAGGGATAAACTAATCATATTAAGAAGTTTCAAGGGTGGGGAGAGATGTCGGACAGTATAACATATGAAAAAATAATAACAATTTATGAATGATGAAGGGTTCATGAGGTAGGGGAGGGTAGGGAGGAGGGGGGAAATGAGCAGCCTATATAAAGGCTCGAGTAGAAAGCAAATGTTTTAAGAATGCTGATGGCAACAAATGTACATATGCGCTTCACACAATGGATGGATGTCTAGATTGTGATAAGAATTGTATGAGCCCCCAATAAATGATTTAAAAAAAGAAGAAGAAGTTTCAATTCACCCACAAATGACAATGGAGGCCCTTGAGTCAAGTGGGAGAGAAAAGTAGAAGAAAACTCAAAATAATAAGGAAGACCCGATGTGGGGGGACGTCAGATGCTAACAGCCATCTTCCCTGAAGGCAGTCCCTGCCAGACTGCTGTCTCCCCACACCACAGGGGTGGGCCTGCTCCCCACTTCTGGAGACAATGGATTACTTCTCCCTGAAGCTTGCGACTATTAGTTTGGTTCCTGTAGGTGGAGTTCATACCCTACTGATAATGGTTTCTATCAGTTGAGCCAGGGAATCGGCCAAACTGGCTCTGTCACATCCAAAGTTAGTCTGCCATCCTGTATCGAGGATCCGCCCATCTTACCACATGTATACCCCCATTCCCTCCTCTCCCTATTGCGTGGATACCCCTAGATCACTCCCTCCCATTACTGCATTACCTATAGCACAACCCCTTCCTGTGACATTTGTCTTCACCTGTAATGAGGGGGCTTGCATGTCCCCAGAGAATATAAAAGCCTTGGCCAGCATTAAAGATTCTCTCTCTCTCCCTCCACGTGGACCACCAAGTGGGGCTGAGGTGAGCATGCTACCATGAATTGTGTCTGACTCCATTTATTTCAATACTTGTCTTCTCTCATGCTCTCTATAACTTTACTATAATCTTTACTTATTATCGCTGTACAATTGCACCTACCGGACCCGTAATGATGTGTAGGGGCTGGCTTCCCATGGCAGACCATGGTGCCTGGTTTGACAGGGACTGGTGAAACACTTGGACTATTTACCTTGGTCACTCTTCGGGACAGAAGTGAACTCACGCCCATGGTGGAGCAATAGGTAACATTATAGTGTGATCAATCAGATCAAGACACAATGACTACCATAAAAGAATCAATGACTTAAAATTGAAAGGCAGCATTTACCCTGTGATAAACCTCAGAAAACAGGAATGGATAAGAAAGAAGTGGTAATAGAAATTCTGACCACAAGAAAGAGGCGCAAGAGTGCCCTTACATTGTGGGCAGTGAAACAATGTTAAGAAACAAAATGTTGATGAATCCTTGAAAGGAAAACCAGCTTGCTCTGTAAATCTTGGCTCAAGTTACAATAAAAAACAAAGATAATAATGAATAAATAAAAAGTAACATAAAAAGGTCTCATTGATATTCTTTTTCTAATTTAGATCTCTGCAAAAGCTTCTGCATATTCCATTGACCTATAGCTTAGAAGTTATCATTTCAAATAATCAGAATTTCAACTAACTCTGACTAACACATCAATCAATTACAATTCCAGTATTTTTTGTTATATCATATACATACTTAATTTTTATTTCGTTCTCTTCATGTACATTAGGATCGATTCCACTTTCTCTCCAGATGTTCCAATAAATAGTATCATCTTTATTCACCAAAGCAGAGCAGTTGAGCTGTTTATCTTTTCCTAGACGAAAGTTGAAAATCAGTAGCTGTATTTTAGGAGCTTAGATTTTTCCAAAGGTTTTTAATTAATACAATTATTTAAAATTAATATAAACAAAATTTATTAACAGAGCAAATACTCAATGTGGTGCTATATCCTAGAAAGACAACAGGCACACCTTGTTTTAAGGAATAGAAAGCATATATAAGGTAGACAAATTAAAAAGCATTCCATCTTCAGGATATATAGCAGCTTCTACTAACCTAAAGAGCAAAGGTAAGGTTTATTTAAGTGGATTTTCCTGTTCATGCATAATTTAGTACGTAGTCTCAGCCCGCTACTCAACTGCAAATGCTAGAAAAGGATAGGAGTGGGGTACATCATATCAAGAAATGTATTAAAAGCATCGATGTGCATGAAAACAAAGGAAAAGAATTGATGTGAAATTACAATTAGGATAGAGTCCTTCTTAGACGAGTTGAGACTTTTTTTTTCTTCAGAAGAAACTCAAGGAAAAATTAAACAACCATGAAATGGAGTTTTGGACAGCCACATGGGATGGAATGATGGACAATGCCAAGCGCTGGATATTTTTGAAGAGCTTGAAAATCCTCCAAAGGCTAAACGAAATCTCCCCTGGACTTGTGCTACCTCGGGATCCAACGCCATGAGAAGAAAGGCAAGTCCCTGTCACCTCCTGCCCGTTATTGGAAATGAGAGGAAGACGAAACCTAACACACCTGCGACTTAGCTATCACCTGCTCAGTCCCAGCAGAGACTAAAATGAGTCACTCTCTCCCCATCTGCCCAGGGGAGTAGAGAGCAAACATTTGTGGAGGAAACAACATAAATTGTATTCACTTTGGTTGTTTAATACACCAACGTCAGGATATCATAGTAATAGTTTTAAAACACATGCAGAGGCAGAAAAATGTAAAAAGTAATCAATAGGTGCTAGATGATGTAAGCAGACTCATGAGTGATGGAGAGGCTGGGTTTAGTAGAGAAAGACTTTGAAACGTCTCTAGTTTTTATAAGATAAAGAAGAGATGGACAAAAAGATGAAAATAGACAATTACCATCAAATAATAGTCTATTAAGAAGTCAAATCTACATTCAAGAACAACACAAGAGCAAATGAAACAAAGAGCCCAGCAAGTGAGCTGAACATCTAGTTGGACATCAAGGTGACAATATTATTGAAGTTGAATTTAGGTAAAGATCCAAACTACACCATGTGTTAAAAATGAAAATGCCATAGCATAGCAGAAGACTCATGTGGAACATCAAACATCCACATAATTGAAATTCCAGAAAAACTGGGGAAAAGGATAAAAGAAACATTCAAAGTGATAATGGCAGAATAACTTTCAATATTGGTTAAATATGTCCACAAGAAGCTCCGTGAAATATACATAACCATATCAAAGTTAAATATGAAGATGAAGTATTTGAGGTATCCAGAAGAAAAATATATTTCTGTATGAAGTATATTTTAATATATTATTGCATGATGTAAAATATATTATTATATCCTTTGTATAATGTGTTGGGTATAATATGCTTATGTATTAATGTATATAGTTTACACTAACATTATTAAAAATAAAAGAAAAAGCAGCCAACAAGACTACAGGTTAATTTCACAATGGAAAGTAAGAAAGCTTGTGAACAATAGGGCCGCTTTGAAAAGCAGGACATAACTGCAAACCTCGAATGCGCTATCAGGATAAAAGATTCTTCAACGCTGAGAGTAAAATAAAGGTTTTCCAAGTCTTACTTCGCTACCAGAAATACTACAAGAGAGTGGTTTTCAAGAGCAAATACTCCTTTTGTCCCAGCTCAGGAGGCTAGAGCACCTGCTCAGGAGGCTCTTTCTATGGGTTCTAGCTTCACCGTTCTTCATTTCCTTAGCACGCTCCATATGGTATCTATTTTTGGATCATTTTTTTCTTACATGTGTTTTTATATCAAGGAAAACCCTATTTCCAACCAGAATTACACACATAGCTATCACAGTTTACAAAGATAATGCTCTACATTCTACGTGGGTCAATGGTGCCTGGGATCTTCCAATCTCACCATCAGTCATCTAACGTGCAGTCACAGTTTGCACCCCATCCAGAGGAAAGAAAAGTCATGAAAAGCAAACGATTTATGGAAACAATTTTTTCAGGGAACTAATGGAACATGCAAGCCAGAAACCAGAAAATGCACATAGTGTTCAGCTACCATGGCTTACTTAACAGGGATCACTTTAGAATGTTCCAGATTGAGTGGGAGAAAAGCGCCGTACAACACTCAAAATCATGAATGAGATCAGAAAGAGGTAGGTGGGACTCTGCAAAATATGGCCCTTAGAACCCTTCAGGATGGGAACTGAACTCACCCCAGTGGTAAGATAACCAATCCATTAATATCAAAAGGGAACATATTCCCGAAGTCAAAGTTCAGAGGATTAGGAAAAAAGGAGGAACCGAAACAGAAAACACAGGAGAAAATGGAATGAGAGATGGAGCAGTACGGACACTGCAATGAATGAGTTGAAACAAAAGATGTATAAATTATTATCTCTTCTATACATCTTCATCTAACTCTGACATGTTCAACTCAGATTTGACTCTCCGACATGCCACTTTCCAATGGTTCTATTTTAAACAAATTTACCTGTCTCTGCTTCAGATTTTCAATCCATAAAATGGGAATAATACCCCATATCAATGATTGGAGGGTTTCATTCAATAATATGATGCAATCACTTAACAGATAAACCTGATTCACTCTAGATATTTGGAATTGTTATCATTAAACCCAAACCCAAGCTTGCTGCCATTGAGGTCATTCCAAGTCAGAGAACCCTATTGGACAGAATAGAATTGCTCCTTTGAGCGTAAAGAGCTGTCAATCTTTATGGAAGCATTAAGTCTCATTTTTGTCCCGAGCCTTGTCTGGTAGGCTCAAACTGCAGACCTTCTAGTTAGCAACCAAGTGTGCAGCGCACTGCACCCACGGGGCTCCTATTGCTATTGTCATTGCTGCCAGACTGATCCTGACTCATGGATTCTGCCTCGGAAGCAGGCACACTGGTCTGTCCTCATGTGGGTGGGCTCCTCAGCCAGCCTTTGGCCAGTTGTTTGTTAAGCGCCATTTGCACCATTCAGGGACCTCAGTAGGTAAGTGCTCAGCATATGTGCATTTCTTCCTCTACTTTTTGAAAAGCAATTTTCATCAACTGACATGTTGACTCATACAACCTGTCTATATAATTCCCATTCCCAAATAGGTAGCCAATTTATTAAATTGATTAACAACAAATCAGCTAAGTACTCAACCTGCATACTACATTCTCCAGAGAGTTCTCCCTAAATTTCTACTATTGGGTGAAATGTGTCCCCCACAAAATTTGTGTTGGAAATCCTAAACCCTATAGCATTTGGCTGCTAAACAAAGGGACAGTGGTATGAATCCATTAGCCACTCCACTGGGGAAAATGTAGTGTGTGCTTCAATTACGCTTAGAGCATTGGATTCTACTCTGTCTTATAGGAGCTCTATCAATTAGGATCAATTGTACAGCAATGGGTTTCTTGATTACACCTCCTGCCCCGCCCAGTGATTATAATCCCATTTGGGAATAGATTTTCTTTGTTATGTTAATGGGGAAATATTAGTGGTGGTTAAGTCTTAAATCAATCCCACCTGGTGCCCTGAATTGGAACTTCCAGCCTGCTAGCTGGAGAGAGACTTGGCTTTCTGCTCCCTTAAAGGGTTACAGTCTCAGACATTCACAGGGCAGTCCTACTCTGTCCTCTAGGGTGGCTATGAGTCAGCATCGACTCAATGGCTTTGTTGTTCTTAACTCTGAGAAAAGAAATCTGTTTGTTAAAGCAACCCATTTGTGCTATTTCTTTTACAGCGTCACTAGATCATTAAGATAATTTTGATATTCAGAAATAACTTCAGTCTATTAATCAGTCACCTCCATTGTTTTTAGACAGACTGTGCCTTTTAATCACGCTAAGGTGACAACACCCAAACAAGGCCATGCTATTTCTAACATTTATAATTTTTTACTAAAAATGAAATGTATTGCCAAAATGAATTGAGAAAAATGGATCAGATATGCATCCCATTCACAAACACAAAATATATGTAGATCAAAATATACCTAATTCCACTTCAACCTCGTTAAACTTCGATCCATAAAGAACCGGAATTATATTATTGCGATCTAAAAGTGACAAAAGAAAAGAGAAAAATCGTTAGTGTTGTAAAAAAATGTCTTAAAGACAAACATTGATATAGTATTTATTTCTAGTGTAACACAGACTTTACTATTCACCACTTTCCATGTACTTTGATGCTGTTTTCACAGAATAAAAGTTGCACTTTGCATTGTTTGCTGGCTTGCCTTCTGTCTACTCCAGGTTTATGCAGACAAGAATAGGCTAACGATACCACACTACAAAGAAGGTCATACTAGTCGAGTCTGCGTCCCTGGAGCTCATCAGCGTATGTATCTGGCATGACGTGTGTACTTCTGAAGTATGTATTTGTTGATTGCATGTTGGTTTGCTTCATCATGGTTTTAAACATATATATGATCACTGGGACGATACAACAGCTGATGGAAGGCTAGATGAGCATTGGCCACTGTCTGTCACAGATTCAGGGGTGCTGGAGTAGGCAGGCTGTCTGTCACAGATTCAGGGGTGCTGGAGTAGGCAGGCTGTCTGTCACAGATTCAGGGGTGCTAGAGTAGGCAGGCTGTCTGTCACAAATTCAGGGGTGCTGGAGTAGGCAGGCTGTCTGTCACAGATTCAGGGGTGCTAGAGTAGGCAGGCTGTCTGTCACAGATTCAGGGGTGCTGGAGTAGGCAGGCTGTCTGTCACAGATTCAGGGGTGCTGGAGTAGGCAGGCTGTCTGTCACAGATTTAGGGGTGCTGGAGTAGGCAGGCTGTCTGTCACAGATTCAGGGGTGCTGGAGTAGGCAGGCTGTCTGTCACAGATTCAGGAGTGCTGGAGTAGGCAGGCTGTCTGTCACAGATTCAGGGGTGCTGGAGTAGGCAGGCTGTCTGTCACAGATTCAGGGGTGCTGGAGTAGGCAGGCTGTCTGTCACAGATTCAGGGGTGCTGGAGTAGGCAGGCTGTCTGTCACAGATTCAGGGGTGCTGGAGTAGGCAGGCGTACTCGACTTATTGGCTGGGTGGAGGATTTGGTTGGGTGAGGTCACTGGCTCTCAAGTTTTATGTTCAGGGTCCCAGAATGGCCTTCAACATCTAGTTTACTTGTTTCCTCTGGTCTTTGGTCTAGCTCACCCTCTGATTTCAACACCATCTCTGAATGTAGATTTCTCCCATTTCCTGTCCCACATGAACTATGGGGTTTTCACAGAATAAATACTGACGCTGACAAAACAGTGGGACTCCTCCCTTGCCACTCCTCAGACTTGCATGTCCCCACAAGGGTTCTGAATAAGAGGAAACAGAGGCAGACGTCTCAAAGAAGGAGATGGGAAAGCAGAAACAGAAGTCATAGCAAGCGAGATCTTGAGTTCGATAGACAGATAGGATGATGGCATGCACCGAGCCTTGCAGGTGTAGAAGTACACGGAGCCCTAGGGAAGCTGAGGAAAGTGCAGGATGCAATGTTAGGAACACTTTGATTTCAGCTTAGTCAACTCAGTTTAGACCCTTCACCTACACAAATGTAAAATAATAAATTCTATTCTTTTAAGTCACTTAAAAAAACACAGAAGTAATACATGAGCATATAGTCATATCAGCAGACAGTTGAAATGAAGAGGGAAAAATTGTTGCTAGTGTAAAAGAGATATATAACTCTGAGTCATGATTTTGTTAAATGAGTTATCCACCTGGGGTTTAACCTTTCCCAGGATGATGGAGAGAAGTGTGCAAAGTGTAGAATGGATAAGCCATCAATCTCCAAATACTTGAAGTCGTGTCCTTTTCAAACAGAACTAGATGTAATTCGTCATGTGCTCCTCTAGGGAGTGGGAATGACCAGGATGCCTACTTATCCTTAATGGGGGGAGGGAGGATGAGAATTTCTCACTTAAAACTATTAGAATCGATACTATGCTTCCCTGTGGTTTGCTAACTTACTTTGTAATTCCCAAGAAGGATGAGCAAGTATTGATTGTACCATATAAAGGATATTTTCACTAAGTGAGGTTTAATTAAATTACCTCTAAGATCCTGTCTAAAATGTTATACTTCTGCTTCTCTGTGGTGTATACTCTGGGTTTGTGGCAAACCAGATGACCTCAAATGCTCGGCACTGTCCCTATATTCCTGTCGTTCTTTCAACCTTGAGTGGCCTTTCCTCCTTGGGATGCCCTCTAGCCTACCCATCACACATCATCTCTAAGGCCAGCTCAAGGAGAGGTGCTTGTTGAAAAGATGCTCATCCCTTCATCATGTTCTTGACCGAGCCTGTCTGACACACCACAGTACCTGTGTGTGACTTACTGGCTCTTCTGGTTCATAAATTCCTTGCAGTTTGCTGCCTACTTATTCATATTTCATCTTTCTCTGCCTACCAGTGCTCAGTGTATGCATTTTGCATAAACTAGTGCCAATTCAGACTCTGGGCCACCCCGCGTGGGGTTGGGGTAGAACTAAGCTGCATAAAGTTTTCCATCATTGGCATTTCCGGAGCAGGTTGTTTGGCCTTTCTCCTCGGGAGCCTCTGAGTGGACTCAAACCTCCAATCTCTGGTTAGTGTTAACTGCTTGCACCTCCCTCCCCCTAGAGACATCTTCTTTAATAGAGAGATCCTTGACAAATACAAAAGGGCTTCACAAAGCTCATGGAAAAGGGAATTAAATGATCATGGAATTTTTCCATTTTTTGAAGCACTCTTACATTAGTTCAGTGAAAGAGCCTAAACTTTAACAATGAAAGATTCCAAAATGTACACAAATTCCACATAAGGGAGAAAGAGCTGACTGAGGTCCATTTTACTCATATAAACAACTTTCACTGAGACACAACAACCATAAATCTGCCCCGTGAATGTACGCCAGAGAAGAGAATTTGGCCCTGATATTTAAATTAGTGTTGAACTCACAGCTGGATGTCTCCTCTGCTACTTTAGAAGAAAACAATTAAGTTTTACTCAGATACTTTTGTTTCCTACAAATTCTAAAGCACATCTTACCTCCAGTTACTGTTATATTGAAGGTATTGGTGACATTGAATCGTTTCCCATTATACTGAAGGGAATGGACACAGGTGTAATATCCCGTGTCTTGAACTTCTGCATTCATTTGAGAAGTAAATGGGTTTTTATTGTTCGCTGTTATCTCTTGACAGTCCTGTTTTTAAGAAAAGCAAAGTAAAATTCAAATGATAATAATTCAAACTTTTATGATTAAAAACCTTTCAAGAAAGAGAGAGACAACTGGCAACTGGGGAGTAAAACTCCCAATGGTCTCGCGCTACTCCTAGTGTCGCTGCTCTCACCTGTACATCGATCGCTCCTAGGGAAGGGGACAGCCTGGTCACCATATGCATTTTTTTATGATGCAGGAGGGTTATCAGGGAAGTTTGTTGTAGTTTGGGGTGCCATTGGGTCAGTTCTGGCCCACCGTGATGCTGTGCACAGTGGAACAAACCCCGCACAGTCCTGCGCTACCCTCACAATGTTCCTGTGCCTGAGCCCACTGTTGCAGCCTGTGTCTATCCACCTCCTTGAGGGCCTTCCTCTTGTAAGCTGCCCCTCCACTTCATCAAGCATGGTGGCCTTCTCCGGGGACCGGTCTCTCCTGAAAATATGTCCAAAGAATGTAAGACAAAGTCTCGCCATCCTTGCCTGCAAGGAGCACTCTGGCCTTCCTTCATCCAAGCTGGATCAGTTTGTTCTTTTAGCAGTCCATGGCACTTTCAATATTCTTCCCTAGCACAATCCAAATGCATGGATTCTTGGATCTATCTTATTCAATGTCCAGCTTTCACAGGCATATGAGGAGATTGAAAAGACCATGGCGTGGGTCAGGCTCACCTGAGTTCACAAAGCAGCATCGTGCTTTTCAATAGCCTTTTTTTTTAACATTTTATTAGGGGCTCATACAACTCTTATCACAATCCATACATATACATACATCAATTGTATAAAGCACATCTGTATATTCTTTGACCTAACCATTTTCTTTTTTTAATATTTTATTAGGGGCTCCTACAACTCTTATCACAATCCATACATATACATAAATCAGTTGTATAAAGCACGTTCCGTACATTCTTTGCCCTAATCATTTTCAAAGCATTTGCTCTCCTTGATAATTTATAGATTGTTATTTTGTCATATCTTGCCCTAACCCTATGCATTTTTATCATTTACTTTCAATCTCCTGTCCTCTGTCTTCCTCCCTCTCACTCTGTCTACAGAGAGAGAGAGAGAGAGAGAGAGAGAGAGAGAGAGAGAGAGAGAGAGAGAGAGAGAACAATCTAAAAATCCATGCTTGGGCCAAGACATTCAGGGGGGGAAATTCTCTTTCAGAAAACCTATGGTGCAATTCTGTGCTGTCAGAAGGAACCATCCAGGAGGGTGTAGAGTGGAGATAAGAGCAGAATTACTCAGAAAACCAAGTTCCTAGGAAATGACGCGCTTCCCCTGATATTTTCAGAAAGCAGTGAACCAAATAAGAATGGATCAAAATAATCAAATCCAAAGTCACATTCAAGCATCTGTCTCAAGCATCCATATATATCACACAATTTATTTTTAAAAATAAAATAACATTGTCTCCTTCACCTATCGGCCTCCAGTCACCTATAGGCAACAGCTGAACAATCCAGGGACCAGATGGACAAAACAGAGGCTGAATTGCTTACCCTAGCCATTTGCGATGACTCCTGCCAATACCAAATTGGAGGGGCAATTATCTATAGACCTAGTCCTCGTCCTCAAAGTTGATCAGGCCATTGGTAGTCATCTCGGTTGGGGTTGACAATCATCCACACGTGTACCTGAATCCCTAAGTTGTTTGTGCATACTGCAATGCTTACTAACCCACACTGACTGTTTCTGAGACGGAAACCGTCACCACCAGCAATTGCTGTCCAGCTGACTCAACTCAGTGATCTCCTCTATGTCAGAGCACAGCCGAGGTCCATGCGTTCTCATTGACCGATGCTCCAGAGGACATCGCTCACACCTTGAACTTCTTATCTTTCACTCAGGGACACCTAGGAAATCTTGGAGAAATTGATTTTCCCTTCCAATCAATCCTGTACTGATTTGGTGCTCTTCTTTCCCTCTCGGATAGGTAATGATCAACACAGAGTGCTTTTCCAAATACTTAAACCTATGAAGTATATGCTTACCAGCATTCCTGATGCATGTGTTCAATATCAGCACATTGGGATTTCTTAAAAACCATCATGTGAAAGCTCAGAAATTCACATGTGTGGTAAAAATACCTATATTATATTTGACAGGAAACAGAGTAAGGTCAACTCAGCACTGAGTCGAATGTTTAGAAAACCTTTCAGATAAGAGCACTCCTTGAAAAATCATACGTAAACAGCTTTCAAGCCAAAAATACAAACAAAAGTTTCTGGGAAATCATCAACACATGCTTAAACTTCCCCAAGTTGTTATGTTCAGACTAACCTCTCACAAGTCTGCCCGTGACAGAGTGTAATTAGTCAAGCTTGTTTTGCTTTAGAAAGGGTCCACTTGCATTCATTCGTCTCTGTTTATATATGTGTGTCTGTGTGTGTCTCCATAATGTCCAAAAGAGTTCTTAAAAATCATCAAGAAAAAGGCACACCAATTGAGAAAAGCGGACAAAGGTAATCTAAAAAGTGGCAAGTACTGAGTTTTAATAAATACATGAAAAATATTAATTTATTATTAGGGAAAAAATGTAAAAGCAAGCAAAGAGTTACAGAAATTGTTTATGCCAGATGTTGAGATAGTCTAAAATTCTTCCCTAATACGAGGGAGTGCAGGGTGCATGTCAGGAAAGGAACTATGTCAGATGTCAACGGCCTTTGGAGATGTATATGTTTATAGCTTATTAACAAAGAGTGGGAGGTTGGCATGGCTCCCAAGATAATCATTTGCTGATATGCATAAAAACCTGATCAGGTTATTTTAATTTTAGGGATCTGCTTTATGTGCAGGGAAAGATTCGTGATATGATGCTCATTTTAGAACTAAAAATAATAGGAAAAATCGAACTCTCAGACATGTCTGATATCAATGGGGTTAGTGAGATCAAATCAGGCGCTTATATTACATGATTGAATTTAAAGAATGCTGGGGATGATCACAATAAGACTTTAGTGCAACAAAAACGAAGACACAAGTTATTGAAAATACTCTTTTTTAGAAATGGGTGTTTGTTTAAGACCCCAAATCTCCAAAGTATCTGGTTATAGATGATCATTTCTTTAATCATGATTCTTGTATCGTATATTTTATATAATAAACTTATTATTTCAACATTCAGGGGAAAATACTTAACACAATTTAAAAATCTAAGTAAATGTGGAAGAAAAAACCAAAAATATTTAAACTAATATTTCTAGAAATCAATGTATTTAGAAGAAAGGAAATTAACTACAGCATAGGGAAGGAAAGTGATTGTAATTTACCAAATAACTGACCTGTTCTAAGGAATCCCTTTTGTGGTGCAAAAGGTTACATGCTCAACTACTAACTACAAGATTGGGATTTATTCTGACCCAGGGGGAAAATCCCTGGCAATTTGCTTCCTAAATTTCATAACCTTCCAAACCCTAGGATTATAGTTCTCCTCTGATACACATGGCGTCACTATGAGTCAAATATACTTGGCAGTAACTGATCCTTGGTTTGAGATTGTGGTCCAGGCACTATGCTATCCTGATCATGGATGAAAGGACTTCAATGAGTTTGTGGAAATTTTGGATCAATAGATAATGGAGTCCCTCCACAAACTTTTTGAAGCCCCCTCATATAGTAGCTCAATACACTCACTCTGTAAAGACATTTAACTCCAACAAGTAGATTTGTTTGTTACAAGACCAGAATGCCTTTTCTACCAATTGCGCAGCTGAAAGCATTACCTACCTTATAGTATGATGTTCTCTGGACCCATTTTTTATAGTGATCATTTCCACAAAATATTTCTAAATTCTTTTTAACTTCCACACTTTTACTGGTTACTCGGTTGTCAGTAAAGCAGTGGTGTTCATTTCTGCTGATAACCGTTAGATTCCATTTCCAAGTGTCATTCCTAGGAGACGAAAATGGAAAGGCATTCTCTAATGAGCACGGAGAGTTTGGAAATGCCACCCTCTCTCCCCGTAGTAGCAAATCCAATAAATTTAGCTTTTATTTTTATTTCTGAATGCAGAGGCTCATTAGACTCTTCCAAAATACCACTCTTGTCTCCTCTTGGCTCACAGCAGTAAGAAATTTAGCAGCTGTCAAAGAATGTATGCAGCAGATGGTGGAGAAAAAAAAACAAACCAAAAACAAAGTAGTCTAAACACACAAATATACACCCTCCTGACGACTAGCTCTTTACGTATGTCAGAACAGTAAATATTTAAAACTTCAGTGTCCTTTGGAGATGTACATGTTGATAGATTATTATAAAAGAATGTGGGATTGGCAAGGTTTCATGATGTCTATAAACAATCTCCTAAAATTGTTCTACAGACTTCATATGTGTGGATTAATTTTCCTCTCAGGGCAGTTTATTCTAAGTGCCTTCTTTAACTGTTGATAACTTCAGGTGTGTGGAGTCTAAGTGTCTTTCTCTGTCAAAGTCAGTTTGAATGTATATTATTGTTGTTGCTCTTTCTGATTAGAAACCAGTCACCTGGAGGATGAAAATAAAGAGTTATCTACAAGAGAAACCCTGCGCACTCTGACTTTTGCTTGAACCAGGCTTGCGATAGACAGAAACATATCCTGATAGAAGCATATCCCAATCACAATGGATACACATTCAGTTGTCCTGTGTGTCTCCCAAACAGGAACAGCGGTGCCGGGTGTATTTTTCAGTTTTAACCCTCTTACGCTCCTTCAGTTCCCCTTCAAATCTACAGCACAACGGAGCTAGGCCAAGACTAGCCTTCACTGAGTTCCTCATTTTATTATACATGCATGCAAAGACGGTGATTGTTCTCCATATGACAAAGCTAGATATCAGAAATGTTCAATAACTTCTCCAAATTCCACACCTGGTAAGTGATGGAGTCAGGATTTAAATCCACATCTGTTTGAGTCCAAAAGCCAAGTGTACCTTATCTAATATCACACTTCATTCATAGGTGGGAACCTGACCCCTTTTCTTTGAATATCAGCTTATCCAAGATAAACCAGGCCTTCAGAGAGGAGCAGGCTGTCATAAAAGTTAGTGGGGCGGGTCATGGAATAAAGAAAAGCTAACTGGTCCGTAATAGAGAGTCTCAGAATCCCATTGACAGTATCATCTTCTTTCTCTAGTGTCTTTGTAAACTTCTCCCAGCTTCATTCTCTCCTAGATCATATTGCTCACAAGGAACACGGTATATCCGTATACGTCAGGATGTCCTAAACAGAACTCGGTATGAGGGAAGGTCTCCAGTGTTTTGTCCCTAGGGGCAACTGGTGGGTTTCAATCACTGGTCTTTTGGCTAACAGCCAAAACTGAAATCATTGTGCCACTAGGGATGCTTGGTGGCAACCACATGGGACAGGGTAGAACCACCCCTGTGGATTTCTGGGAGTGAAACACGTTGCGGGAGTAGACAGCCTCGTATCTCTGGGGAGCTGGCTGGTGGTTTTGAACTCCTGACCTTACAGTTAGCAGCTCAACTTGTAACCAGTGGGCCACCAGGGCTCTCCAAGATGTCCTTATTCAGGATTACACCGAAAGAGAAATCCATTGCTACCCAGTATTTCTGATTCAGCAAGCCCGTATAACAAAGGAGACCAGTCCCTGTAAGACTTCCAATGCTGCCATCTTTGCAGGTAAGGAGCCCTACTGGCACAGGGGGAAGCACTCAGCTGAAAGGTTAGGGGTTCAAACTCTCCCTGTGTGGTAGCCTGCACACTTAAAGACTTGGCTTTAGAAACCCCACCATGTAGTTCTCGTCTGTCCTATGGGGTCACCATGAGCTGAAATAGATTCAACAGCAATGGATTTGGTTTGGGGGTTTCTGCGTTTGCAGAAGCCAAATGCCGCATCTGTGAGCCCACTGGTGAGTTCAAACCAAGGATTTTTGGTGAACAGCCAAGCATGTAACCACTGTGCAACCACAGGGGATCCTTTGTCAAGATCAACACTCCGCCTCAACCCCAACACACATACACACAACCCCCCACACACACACAACCCACAAGGCCACTGAGCCAATTCTGACTCACAGTGACCCTATGCCACCGAGTAGAACTGCCTCAAGGAGTTTCCAATGACGTGATCTTTACGGAACCAAACTGCCACCTCTTTCAGACGTGGAGTCCCAAAGGGGTCTCAGTGCTTAACCACAACCAACCCGGCTCCTCTTAAGAAGGGTTAGAAAGGGTGGGTTATTTGCTGTTCTTTTTCTCGACCTTACTTATGAAAGCCCTCCTTCTTCCTTAGCTTACACTGGAGGGACCCAGTCCTGATCCTGTTTCTGTAATCACCTCCCTTTAGAGTACATAAAACCCAGAAGGTGTGGGGGCCTTTGTAAAAGACCTTTAATTTGTTTTGAACTCTTGGGAGTGCCTGTGTTCCAAAACAAGCCAAAATGACCTAATTTGGTGCGAAACCACAAGAATGCTATCAAGGCTCTGCTCTCAACTGTAGTGTTGATAACTATCAGGTCTCCTTCAGAGGCACTCCAAATAGAAATCTAGCTACATCTAACCCGTCACCACAGACCCAGCCCTGAGCTATTTTCTACAACTCAGTCCCAGATCTCAATAAAAAGGCATATATGCACATGTGCTCACACCTACATAATTAATCACAAGTGTTCCAAAAAATGCTGTCCCAGCAAATAATACAAGAACTGCATTCAGTAATGATTACTGACTCATTCAACTGGTTGTTCACATTTCATGTGACTAAAGATTCTTAGTGATGGGTACTCAGTGGAGTTTAGAATTTTGCCATGAGTCTTTATTGTTATTCATTCCCATCGAGTCAGTTCTGACCCATGGCAACCTATGTACAATAGAATGAAACACTGCCCTATCTTGTACCATCTTCACCATTGCTATCATGTTTGAGCCCCTTGTTGTAGCTACTAGATCAATTCACCTCAGTGCGTATTCTGTTTGTCTGTTTTTCTGCTCTCTACGTGTCCTTTCCCGAGGACTGATCTCTTCTGATCACATGTCCAATGTGCATGAGATGAAGTCTCACCATCTTGATTCTAAGAGCACTGGGTCTGTGCTTCCTCCGAGACAGAAGCAGATGGTCTTTGGGCAATCCATGGTACTTTCAATAGTTTCTGCCAGCACCATAATTCAAATGCATCGCTTCTTTTCCAGTCTTACTGATTTAATGTCCAACTTTCACATATATGTGAGGCAATTGAAAATACCATGGATTGGATCGGGCATACCTTAGTCCTCAATGTGAAATCCCTGCTCTTCAATGAGGCCTCATCCAGCAGATGTATCCACTGTAATACATCCTTTGATTTCATGACTGCTGTTTCCGTGAGCACTGATTGTGGATTCAAGCAAGGGTAATATTCTTGACATGAATAAGTAAAATCCTTCCCAAGCACTCCTCCACCACCACCAGCCTGCCTCCCAATAGCCCTCTGATTATTAGATTACTGTTGAAACGTTAAAGAGTCATTTAATCATGCTTCAGTTATTATTTGTCAGGGTCCTTGGAATGAAAATTCCATGATATAAAGTGTTCATAAAGATCACTAACAAAATAAGTACAAGAGAACTATTTAATTTAATATTTAACAATAGCATTTGTTGTGTTGTAGGAAGAAAGCAGTGGTAAAAATAAAACAAACCAAACATTATGTGACCTTTCTGATTATACATAGTTGATTTACTGAACAAAGGCCTTTTACTATGAAATATATATATTAAATCAAAGAAATACTCACCCCATTTCAAAAATGTACACTCCGCTGTCATCCAATTCAACTGGCCAAAACTCCAAAGCACAACCATTAAACACGATGCTGGATGAATCTCTTGGGTCTAGCTCTATTTGCCCAAGGGCCCCCCTTTTTTTGATCCACCGTATGGTTTCTTTTGGATCCTTGTGCTCCGCTGAAGATGGACAAAAAGCCAAATAGAAAGGCTCCCCTGCCACTGCAGTAATGTAACTACGTAACGAAGAAGTTTCTCCAGAAGACCACCAAAGAACAAGGAAAAAGAACAGGAGTACAATTAATACGCTTGGTTTTTTCCTCTTCTTTTTAAGTCTGAGACTCGAGAACCCTCAAGTTCAACTTGAGGACGCTCAAGCCCTGAGAACTCTCAAAGTCACATTCTTAGGAGGTTTTTAATGTTAGGGTCCACTTTCCAGGCCAGGTGGCGGTGTAGTGAGTTAAGTGTTGCGTTAACTGTTGAGTTAACTAACTACAGGTATCTCTTTCAAACACACCAGCTACTCCACAGGAGAAAGATGGGCGTCTCTGTTCTCATAGAGATGTACGGTCTCGTAAACACTACCCAGTCTAGATGACTTGGCGGCTGTGGGTTTTGTGGTGCTAGGAGGCAGGGGGCTTCAAACACTTTCAAGGCATGGATGAAGACAGAGCTCGCACGGCTCCTCCCAAACAGAAGAGAACTAGGTCTTACCCTGCAATAACGACAGCGAGCTTTCAGAAAGGAGAAAGGATTACTGTGCACCTTATAACTTTTTCTTTCTTTCTTTCACAAATCATTTTATTGGGGGCTCTTACAGCTCTTAGAACAATCCATCCATCCATTGTGTCAAGCATATTTGTGCATTTGTTGCCATCATTGTTTTCAAAACATTTCCCTTCTACTTGAGCCCTTGGTATCAGTTCCTCATTTTTCCCCTCCTGCCCTCACCCTCTCTCCCTCATGAACCCTTGATAATTTATTATCATTTTCATATCTTACACCAACCGCTATCTCCCTCCACCCACTTTTCTGTTATTCATTCCCATGGGGAGGTGGTGGCGGCGGCTATACAATGATCATTGTGATCTATTTCCCTTTCCTCCCCCTGCCTTTCCCCTACCCTCATGGTATCACCACTCCCAATATTGTTCCTGAGGGGTTTATCTGTCCTGGATTCCCGGTGTCAAGGGCTCTTCTCTGTACCTGTGCACTTGCTCTCACACTGTCACAACACCTGCCTCTACCACTCCCTGCTGAAGGGAGTCACTAAGGAAAAGACAACGAGAAACCTGGAGACCTCGGAGTTCTTCATCCAAATCTTACTCTAAAGCTCGCTATGAGGCAGGTGTGGGAGGGGGGTACCAAAGGTGTTCCCATGTGATTTAGAAAATATGCAAGCTAGTTATTGCCATCAGCTACCATGGAAGTACCCAAGAATTAATTAATATAATGTCAGTCCAAATCCAGGTATCTGTCACTTCCCTTGTCACTTTCCTTGTCACCTCCCTAGTTAGTGCCAACTAACCTAGACACTCTGGTTTTGAACATTTATTTCATCATGTTAGTGACACAAATCAGTGTGACGACTCTCTTGAGGCAGCATTAGCGCTTTTCGTCTCTATCATCTTTTTTTTTCTGGTGGGACCAGGGCATCTTTAAACTAGATGTGGAGAACATTGCTGTTAAATGGCATAGAGTCGATTCCAGTTTGTAGAAACCTGCTGTAGATGAGAACAAAATACTTCTCCTCCTCACAAACATTATGTTTTCCCCATGGGGCAGCCACTGTGGGAAGTTCTCTCAAGAAAGGTTTTCTCTTTTTTTCCCTGACCCGTCTCTATATCAGGCCGAAGTCCCCCTCCAGGAAGTGATCTCCAGGCCTTTAATTGAGTAGAGTGCTTCTCCAAGGTCATGCAAGGAGGGGGAAAGCCATCTCTCTACTTAGGATGTATTCGTCAAGCAATACTCTTGCTTTAACTCAATGTTGTTGATCGCAAAGTCAAGAAAGACATGACTGAGATGGTGCGAACATTCTCTGAAAATATGGTTGTCAAATCTACCTCAGAGCCCAAATGTAAATGAACAACAACTTTATGTTTAGTGGTTGTTTATAGAATCGCTAATGTGCTTCTCAGTACTTCAACACAGAAGGTGTGAAGCATGTATCTATGTGTTAGTTTGAATTGATACCCAAAGCACTGGTAGGTTACTAAAAGTTTATACTTTTTTCTTATAAAAATAATATGCATATTATAAAGTTTACTAATGATATGTGCTATTTGTGCTTGAAATCTTTTTCATAAGGATTATGTCTTTGAGGGTCAACCAGACGGCTGCATATAAAAATGATTGATATGTTTTTATTGTTACTCATTATAGTATCCGATTGTACTCCCATGGCAATTAATTGACATTTGGGTTTTTCCAGACATGGGCCAATATGAAAAAAAAAGTTGCTATAAACACAAGTACCTGGGTTTCAATGAATTATATGCAGTCTTGCTCTTTGAAAGTAGCCAGAAATTTTCAAAAGTCAACTTGAGGAGACCATGTAAAGCATTACGAGGAAATTTACAAAGACTTGGAGTTAGAAAACCAAGAAGAAAGAACAAGCTCGGCATGCCGGAAGCTGAAAGCTGTAGTCTGCATCAAAAGTGGATGGAAGGTATACACACGAACTGCACCCAAAATGGTTACCATTCAGCCAGGTCAAGAAGTAGCAAACCATAAGAATCAATTTTATTAAATGAAGAAATCCAAGCTGTATTGAAGGCATTCGTTAAAAGCAAGATCCCAGGGATTGATAAATACCAATGGAAATGTTTGCACAAACTTATGCAATGTTGCGAGCACACATTAGTCTATGCTAAAAAATTTGGAAGATGGCTTCCTGGCCAACCAACAGGAAGAGATGCATATTGGTGCCCATCCCAAGAAGAGGTAACCCAACAGAGTGCAGAGAATTTCAGACAGTATCATTAATATAACATTTAAGTAACATTTGGCTGAAGAGAATTCAAAAATGGTTGCAACCATGCATCCTTAATGAGCTGCCTGAGATTGGAGCTGGATTCAGAAGAAGGCATGGAGCCAGGGTATCATTGCTGGATTCAGATGGATCAGCTGAAAGTACATAATATTTACTTGTTATTGCCTACATAAAAGCATTCTGTGAATCATAAAAAATAGTGGATAGCAATGCAAAGTTTGGGAACTCCAGAATATTGCATTGTGCTTAGGTGGAACCTGTGCATAGACCCAAAGACAATCCTTTAAAGAGAACGAGGGATCCTGCATGGTTTCACACAGGAAGATTTACATCAAGGTGTGTACTGTCACCATACTTATTCAATTTGTATAAGCAAATAATGCTGAGCAAATCATCAAAGAAGATAAACGATATGGTGAAGAAAAAGCATCAGTACTGGAGGAAGGCTCCCTAATCATCTATTATATGTAGAATACACAATCTTACTTGTTTAAGATGAAGAGGACTGAAGCACTCGGTGATGCAGAGCAAAGCCTACAGCCTTCAGTGGATTGCAACTCAATGTAAAGAAAACAAAAACCTTCACAACTGGACTAATAGGTAACGTCACAATGAATAGAAAAAATGTGACGTTGTCAAGGACTTCACTTGGTTCCATAATCAGTGCTGTGGAAGCAATGGTCAAGAAATCAAATGACAAATCGGCACTGGGCTAATCTGGTGCAAAAGACCACGTATAAGTGTTACAGAAAAAAAGATGTCATTTTGGGGACTAAGATGCTTCTGACCTAAGCTAAAGTATTTTCAATCCCCTCAGATGTATGTAAAACCTGGACAGAAAATGAATAAGGAAGACCCAAGAATGGATATCTGCATTTAAAATATGATGTGGGAGAAGATTATTGAAAATACCATGGACTGCCCAGAGAATAAATAAACCTGTCTTGGGGTAATGACAGGCCAGAATGCTCCTTAGAAGAAAGGCCGGTGAGACTTCGTATTACGTATTCCAGGCATGTGGTCAAGAGAGACCAGTCCCTCAAGGCCATCAAGATTAGTGAAGTAGAGGTCCACAGGAAAAGAGGATCATCCACAATGAGATGGACTGCCTCTGTAGCTGCAACTATGGGCTCAGACATAGCAACTATTCTGAGAATGGCAGAGGACCCAGAAGAATTTTGTTGTATTGCATATAGGATCACTATGAGTTGACCAACTCAATGACACCTAACTAAAACAATCGTTTGAAAGAAGCTACTCTCAAACACAGATAATAAGGGGTTGATGGCTGACAGCTGAAAGCCCACGTCCGTAGGCAGTCAATGACTTTAGGTACCCTCTGTTTAACATCAAAGGCCTTGTTGGTTAGCAGAACACTTGCTAAAAATAGCTTGCCATTGAAGAAAGAGTGAGATTCAAGATGTATTACAATATACACTCAAGTATAAGCTGACCCAAATATCAGCCGAGGCACCTAATTTTACCACGAAAACCGCATTAAAAATGTACTGAACAACTCAGCTTATACATGAATATATACGCTATCAGCCCAGAATAGAAACTTCTATTCTTTCATAAATGCAGTATAAGAACCCAGTAAGGCCAAGAACCTCTTCCTTTCAGAATGAAGAAGGTCTACGGTAGCCCTGTGTTTGGAAATGGTCTGAATTCCAGAAATTACAGGATGTTGTCACCCCACTCTAATCAAGGTCAAGTGTAGTTAGAATAATATCAGAGGTTCTTAAAGTAAACTTTCTGTAAAAGGTGATCTCCAAGCATATGAAATGACAAGAAGCTGAGGCTTTAGCCATAAGCTGTGTCACTTTTTCTCTGTGCTTGAAGCATGCTTCCGTTGTCTGATGGGAACAAGGTGATTAGTGCAGGTCTATAAAGCGTGTCACTCATGACTAACACCTTGCTGCACCTTAATTTTTCACTCGGCCACTTCTAAGAGCTCACCTGCTGTCAGGAAGAAGCTACCTACTACATTCTCTTAACAGTTGGCTGATGTAGCTTCAGCCGAACATCAACGAAATACAGATCCACTTAAGTAAACATTCCCCCAGTTGGATTTGTATTACTTGAAAATGCCAATAGCTTAACTCTGTGAGCTATTTATCAGTAATTCTCAATGAAAGGGATGTGGATCCATATGTTTTATTGTTATCTTTAATTGCCAAGAAGTCAATTCTGAAACTTGGGGTTCAGAGCAGAATTCATCCATTGGATGACTGTCACCCGTCAGAAGTAGATTGTCAGGCCTGTCTCCCAAGTTTGGACCACCCCCTTGATACTATACGTCAACCTTTTAGTCATTTTTGCCACTCGGACAGCCTTCTACGTAAGAGACCAAGGCAAGTTAATGTTTGTGCTCCACTTTCTCGCCCAAAGCCTAAATAAACGAGTCTAGTAAGGTGTATTGACTAATCACAAATCTCTTCTCCAAAGAACCCTGTATGGCCTCAGAGCTCAACTCAATAAAAAATCTCCAAGCAGTCAATGTCAATAAATTAGAATGAGTACTTCACCCCTGCCGTGATGTCTAGTCGACAGTCACTTTCCCGTGTGTTGCTTCTAACTTTACTATTTTATATCATCCCGTTCACATCCTTCATTACTTCAAAAGAGACAATGTCTTCATTTCTAGAAGGAGGTCGTGTGTGTAGAACTTTCTAAAACACCAGTTAGAAACATGAGTGGCACCTCCTCTCTCTCAAAGAGCATAAAGCATAGTTTCACCAGGACAGTCTAATTTGTTCTAGGAAACACATTTTCACGTGCTGTTCTCTACAGTGCTTCAGAGGTCTGCATCTTTTTTTCCTTTTCTTCAATAAGGCTGCATGAACCCTTTTTATTGGATCATATTGATATGGTCCTACCACTTCCAGCCAGGAATGTAAAACGCTTGGGAAGTTTCTCGAGTAACATGGAAACATCATTCATTTTAGTGTATTTCAGCCCCTTCGGACCATCCTTCAGTAGCCACCTCCATGTTAAAAACAAAACAAAAAAACCCTTAACCTCCATATCCTCTTTAGAGTACTAGTGAAGTTTATTTGTGAATAATTGCAAACACTTACCAGAGGTGTGAATAACCACAAGTATGGAAAGTGCCGAAAGCAAGTTTCTAGAATGCATGCTTAGCATTCTACTCCAAAGACTTCTCTGAAAAACAGAATAAGACAAATTCAGGTAAGGCATCTCTATTCTGTGATCAACTGACACGTTGCCATCGTAACAATCCTATAGAACAGAGCAGGATTTCCCCCTGGGCTTTCCAAACTGTACATCTTTATGGGTGCAGAGAGCCGCATCTTTCTCCCTCTCTGTCCTGTGGAGGAGGGTTAACTGAATCCGGTTGCATACACATCACACAAGCTCATTGCCGCCAAGTTCATCCTGACTCATAGGACAAACTAGACTGCTCCTCTGGATTTCCAGGTCTGGAAATCTTTGTGGGAGCTGAAAGAAAGCCTTATCATCTTTCTCCCATGAAGCCCTGGTGGGTTCTAACTGGTGACCTTTAAGCCAAGGAATCAAAGCATAACCCACGTTTTCAGAAAAAAATGAACCAGGAAATTTCATATCTCTTAATACTCTTACAGTCACTAAATCTAAAAATGTTCATACTGAGTTGGGTTTGATACAATTACAAAGCAATGAATGCCAGCATTCTTAGGAAATGCATAATATTTCATTTGTCTAACACAATAAACCCTGGTTTATTTTTGGTCGGGTCTACTAAATCCTAGCTGCCAAGCTCAAAATTGAGAACAATGGTATTTCTGGAAATCGATCCATTTGTGACAAACAGAGGTATGTATGGTATAGTAATTCTTTTCTTGTATGTATATATGTTTGTGTATATGTATTCTTGGCATAATCCATCTTCCCCTTTTAATGTTCATTACAATTTGAATTAGGTATTGATTTGTGGGTTGAATTTTTAAATGTCTATGTTTCTTCTTCAGAATACAAATTTCATAAATTTAAGAAGTAAGCCTATTGCTCTCATAAATGTAATCCTAAATCTCAAACCCTGATGAACTGTGCAAGTTTGGACAAGTTACTTTCAAATTTCCATGCCTATATTTTTATTATTATCTAGAGATGATAAGAAACTCTGCCTCCAAAATCATAGAATATAAATGTTTCTCAAGATTGACAGGGTGAAGGGCAGCCTCTCACACCTGAGTCACGCTCTTCCTCTCACCAACTCTCACCCATCTCCTCTCTCATCCCCAGCAGGACTCTCAGTGCCCAAGTCCTGGATAAAGTTAAATGGTTCACCCACCACCCACCACCCACCACCCCATCTACATCAGTTCTTATGAGTGACAGCATAAAAAATTTGGTGACTTTTCAAGGGATAAATCCAAATATACAGACAAAAGCAATAAATAGGTATAGAAACTGCTAGTTATTTATAATCAAATTAGAGCAGTTTTGCAGTTTGAAGCATTCCCACCCATACCAACAGCCATTTTATAATTAAATCTATCTCTTCTTTTATCGTGGGTAGAGAAAAAAAAAGTGTGGTTTCATTTATGTCACTCTCTGGTTAAGGTTGACTCAGCTTGAAAGGGCACAGCTTTTTGTTTGTTTGTTTAAGGGATACTGAAAAATAAGATTTTAATGAGATTACTCAGCATTCTGATGGGTTAAGTCTGAGTTTAAGCATGAGGGTTGTTAAGATTCAAATACATAATTTACCTTCCATTTACACAATACGTAAAGGGAAAAATAAGTGATCCTAGAAAATGTCACCAATAGCCTATCAAGTATTATCAAATTATTTGTAGGAGGACGCACATATAAAATACCTTAAATATAGAAATTTTTCAGGTGTAGTTGTCCGCTGTTATACTTGGTGTCAACGTTACTTTTTGCTTTTCAATAACTTCCAAGTTTCTTCCTTTCACCTTTCTTTTAAAACATTGCTCTGATTTCTAAAGCAATAGAAGCACATAGTAGGACATTCATAAAAATGAAAACTGAAAATAAAATAATCTCAACATGCGTAATATTTTAGCATCTTTCCTGTACCTTTTCTATATATTTTAAAATAAGATAAGGATGTTCTATCCTGATCCATATATAGCATTCTTCGCTCAATAGTCTTTGATACCTGTCCCAGAAATATGTGTTAACAAACTTATAATTCTCATAGTATGACAACCTGGTCTCTTGGGCCCAGTTAGATAGATTTGACTCTGTAGTCTCACCTCTACCCAGTAACTAAGCATGAGCAAGTCCCCTGTGGCTGTACGCCGCCTGCGCTTGCTCCACGGAAGGGGGCAACAGTACTACTTCTCAGAGGGCTTCTTCACTGAGTGAATGTGATCTCGTACCCGGTGAATAATAAATACCACTTAAATAGTAGCTCCTTGTTAACTGGCTGCATTTCTTCTTTTTTTAATCTTTGTTCAATTGGTTTATTATTATTAATCATTTTATTGGGGGTCTCTTACAAAACTAGAACAAAATTAAAATGGGTCAAAAGAGAAATCAATGACAAGGTGTTCAATTTTAACCTAACTGCGCTTGTAACAATCCACTGTCCGTGGCAATTTGCCTGCTAGCAAGGTTTTCACATGTATTCAGGATCCTCTTTTTTTTAAAGTACTTTTATTGGGGCTCTCACATCTCTTATCACAATCCATACATTCATCCAGTGTGTCAAGCACATTTGCACATATGCCGCCATCATCATTTTCAAAGCATTCTCTTCCCACTTGAGCCTCTGATAGCAGCTCCCCATTTCTTCCCCCTCCCTTCCCCTCCCACCTTCCCTCATGAGCCCTTGATAAGTTATAGATCATTATTTCCATACCTCACATTGTCCTCCATTGCCCCTCACCCACATTTCTTATGATTTAGGACATATAATCAATGAGTTAAAAATACATTGTAAATCAAAATAAATGCAAACTACCAAACTGCATTGCAGAAAGATTATAATAAGGGATACTCTCTAAACACGGCCCAATGAACCCCAGAAGTGGTGTGGCTCAGCATCGGGCTACCAACTCTAAGGTCAGCAGCTTAAAGGCCACCAGACGCTCAAGGGAGAACGGAGCTGTTGGTTTTCGTAAAGATTGACCATCTCAGGTCCTTATATAGGATCACTAGTCTGACTCATCATCGACTCCATGGCAGTGAGTTTGGCCTTTGGTTCCAAGTCAGAAACAACTCTCAGGCAGTTTCCAGGACTGTGCCGTGTGACAGGAGTAGACAGCCTCATCTTCCCCCCTTGGAGCAGCAGGTGGCTTTTCCCTGCTGACGTGCAGAGTAGCCCACAGGGTAATGCACTACGCCACCACAGTTCCCCAAGATGGTCTCCACAGGACATTTCCTTGCAAGAAAAATGCGTTCTCCCTCTTTTAAAGAAAATTGAATAAAATGGTATCCCATTGCCTTTTAATCATGTATGTCTTTTATTATACAGAAGGCAAATTATTAAAATCCATTTTTCTAAAGGGAGACATCAGACAGTGCAAGATATGACAAAATAATAATTTATGAATTAACTAGGGTTCATGAGGGAGGGGGAGCAGGGAAGGAGGGGAAAATGAGGGATTGATGTCAGGGGCTTAAGTGGAGAGCAAATGTTTTGAGAATGATGAAGATGATGAATGTACAAATGTGCTTTACATAATGGATGGATTGTGATATGAGTTGTATGAGCCCCTAATAAAATGATTTTTTAAGTATTTAATAAAAATTTTAAGGGGGAGGGGGGAAAAAAGGGAAACCGAGCTGATTCCAGGAACCCAAGTGGAAGGTGAATTATGAGAATGACGAGTGCAACGAATGTATAAGGGTGCTTTGCTCATTTGATGTACGTACAGATTGTGATAAGAGCTTTACGAGCCCCGATAAAAATATTTTTAAAAATTTAAAAAACAAACAATAAAACTTATATTATAAAAAAACAAATTAATTTTTTCAGTCATTTTACTTCCATGTCTACATGAAAGTGGGGTTTAAAATTGATGTAGCAAAGTCCACGCCATGTTGTCATAGTAGGTTGCACTTTGGGCTGCTAACGATAAGCTCAGTAGTTCAAAACTACCAGCCTCTCTACAGGGGCAAAATGAGGCTTTCTAAGTAAACATTCACATCTCAGGAATCCACAGGGACAGTTCTACTCTGTCCTATGAGCCAGAATCAATGTGATGGCAGTGCGTTTAGATTTTTGATTTGGTAGCAAAAGTGATAATACTAGTTAACATCTGAATCTTGTTTTTTAAAATCCCACAGACTTGGCTGGGTTCTAGTGATGTCTCAACATCCCAATTTTTAAAAATTCCCCCAGGTAATACTAAGAAACAACCAAGGCAGGGAGCCACTGCTTCGGAGTATTTAGAAAGGTCAACACAATCCCAACTCATCCAATGGCATGGAGTGTCCATCCAAGTGAGAAAAAGACAGGTTATCTGCCAAAATTCTCTGACTGCTAGACTTTGTAAGATGGGGTGGAACTAGCCCTGTGGGTTTCGAAAACCTCCTCATTCTCCTCCAGAGCGGTTGGGGGTTCCCAACTGCTGGCCTTGTGGGTAACAGCTTACCTAATGACCCTCTAGACCTCCGGTGTTTCTTTCTCACAGGGGCAGAAGCCTCCTCCTGAGCCCCTGGTCCTGCTCAACAAGGGCTATGTTAGGACAAATATCCTAAGCAAAGTGTAATTCTCTAGAAAAAAAGTCAATGAAAACCATAGGTGTCAAGCCATTTCAAAGATCTTTCCGATAAATCTGAGACCTAATGTGGTGTCATGGCTAGACCCGGATTATATCCAGAAAAATCTGAATCACACTTAAAGAAATGTGGATTGCTTCCATGGAAAACACTGCCATTAGCAAAACATATAACTTACATAAATCACCTTCATAAAAACCACGGCAGATGATTTTTAAATGTAATTATGCCCCAACAGTGTTGGATGAAAAGGTGTTTCTTTCTGTGCAATGACAAAAATTAAGAAGGGGAGAAAATGATCTTGGATATAGCACACCCCAGTACTCCTATAGGTGTGCACATGAAAACACAATGCCCCCTCCCCAAAAAAACCCTCTAAGAAATGAATTAGTTTTTTTTTCACTTTAAAAGCCAAAATAAATGACTCTCAACCACAGATTTGTTGTCACACACTGCCTTTCTGGTGTTTTCTATGCTTTTCCTCGGCTCCACTTATACACTAGCTAGTTGTACTACCGAGAGCACCCTTCTCCCTTCCTGCTGCTCCGGGGTTCCTACAATTCTTGCCGCTTGGCTCAGTGAAGTTCGTCAAGTGGCCCTGCCTCTAAAGAGGGCACGTCCTTTCCCAAACCTATGCCAGCACTCATTTCCATTAGTCTTCCATGTGTTGCCACTCGCAGGTGGGTTTCCTAGAGGCTGAGGACCATGAACCTGAAGAGCTAGTAGAAGACAGATCAGATCTCCAGACCTCAGTGCTCAGCAAAGTCTACCCACCAAGTCCCGTCCTCCCTTAAGGGGTTCTGAACACTTTAAGACATGGGATGAAATTGCTTGAACAAAATTTAAGCAACTGCTCCCCTATATTTCTAAGACGTATCCCAACAAAACTGAAATTTTTTTCAAAGATAAGCATTATTATTATTATTTACAAAACAACCTAATCACCTACAAAATACTCTCCATTACACTTAATACATTAGTCAAATCTGTGATTCAATGCTTGGAAACATTTTTTTTTCAAACTCATCTGTTTGGAATGCTGACAGCACCTCCCTCAATCTTCCTTCACCTCATCTACGTCATGAAATCACTGTCCTTTCATGTCCCTCTTCATTCACGGGAACAAAATGAAGATGCACAGAGCTGGGCAGATGAGTAAAGTGCCCCAAACTGTCATACTGCTTGAGCAGGTGCATTGTCCTGGTGGCAAAACCAGTCCCCCCAACTGCCACAAATCAGGCCTTTTTTGTCACACAATGTTAGGCAATCTTTTCAGAACCTCTAAATAGAAAACCTCATTAACAGTTTGACCTGATGGAACAAATTCCAAATGTACTAACCCCTCACATCAAAAAACAAATGAGGACTGTCTTGGCTTTTGATTGCATTTGAAGAGCTTCCACCCCCCCCCCCCCGCCCCCGTCAAGGTGACAATAGTGTCTTCCACTGAATTGATTGATGTTTGCTTTCAGGTTGTAAGAATAGCACTGTGCCTCCTAACCAGTAATAACCTTGAGGGGGAAATGCCTGGGGTGAGTTGGAATTGTTCTTTCAAAGCACAGCATGTTACCGCTCAACACTCTTCTTCCTGGTCAGTCAGAACCAGAGGCATAAATTTCGCAGTGACCCTTCTCATTCCCAAATCTTCCATTAAAATTCACTGAACTGAGCTTCAAGAGAACCCAGATGACTGCCCCATCTCTTAAATGGCCAATCTTTGGTCTGTGCGCACAAATGCACAAATTATGTTGATGTTTTCATCTGTTTGGGAAGTTGACGGATGTCCAGGACAAGGTTTGGCATCAATCAACATTTCACCTTTTTAAAAAATGAGAAATACACTGTGTACACTTGAGTCTTTCCCAGAGCACTGTCCTTGTAAGCTGTGTTCAATATCACAACAGTTTCTGTGACATTTTTTTCCTGAGCAGGAAACCAAATTTCACAGCTGCACGCTGTTCTCTTACATCAGCCATCACAAACAGCAAGCTTCCAGTGAAATTGCTTTTGTTAAAAAAAAAACCTACTGTGTCCAGAGAGAACCTTTCCAGGCGACACCACTGAGTGCACTAACACAGAGAGAGTTGCTTGGTGCTCACCTACTGGGAAAAGTGCATTCTGCAAAAGCCCCACCGGCAGAGCTTTCTCCATTTGGGGTGGGAGGAGGGGAAATGAGGTATGCCCTCATATACCCAGTCTCTACACCCCAATCCCTAGATTATCCAGGACGTCCCTCAGATTGAAAGGTAGAGGCCAAGTTCTATTTCTGTGAATGGCACTTAATGCATACGAACATGCAATAAGTGTTTGCTGAGATCGCAATACTTCAGTAAGGACTGTGCCCTGAAGGGGAATCTGAAAGGGTTGGCACATTCTTAATTTGAGCATTGCAATGCAACCTGCTGGGTGTTACTGTAACTCCTAGCAGCACAAGCACGACGAAACAGGGGCAATGGTTTTGTAATAGCAAAATTTAGGTGTGGATCTGTGATTTATTAATAGTCCTAGGGATGCTGTCAGGTAAGCATTGGGCTGCTGAGAAAGGATGGTGATTCAATAGGAGGTAGTAGATTCCCTTATATATTTGAAGCCTCCAAAGCTTATCTAGCATCACTATGAGTTGAAATGGACTCAATAGCAGTCGTGGTATGGCAGCTAGATACGCTTAAGTAAGTTTCTGTACTTTGGCTGATGCCCTTTGGCTAGTAGGCAGATTAAATTAGAATAGATATCAAATCAGTGTACACGGTATCAGGCCCTCAATAAGTGGCAAATGTTGCTTCCACTTTCTAAATGAGTTATTCCATTCTCTTCAGAAAAGGGCTGGGAACCATGTAACTTTTAAAGTTTTATAGTCAAGGAAAGTTAAAACTGACTTCCTACCAATTTGAATATATATTATATTATATACATATGTATATGCAAATATTTAAAATTATATAGACACCTATCGTGTATATATAGAAATAGAAACCACACATCCATACGCTGTTGAGTTTGAACCACCAACCTTGCTTAGTCTAATCCACAGCACCATCCAGATATGTATATATCTCTACATTTATATAGATATCTCTCTCAATACATTTATTATTGTATATACAGATATGAGGGTGAGTATGACTATCCCCTTTAATGGCACCTCTCCTACCTTGTTCTCAGAATCGCAGCCCTTTCACCTTCAGCCGCTGATGGGCGGCGGTGGCCAGAAGGCAGCTGGAGAGGAGACACCCCTTCTTACCTGAAATCATTGGCACAGACACCCAGAGCCTGGGGCCTGGGGGTGGCGGTCACTTATTCACAGGAGCACCAGAAACGAGAGACAGAAGTTCTGAAAGCAGGTACAAGACCGAAGAGTTTCCTTTGAGGAAGAAACATGAAAGAAAGATTGCACTGGAGGATACTGAGCAGGAGATGGAAGAGATAGAGGAGGGGCGGGAGGGGGCGGTTGCTTTGTTTCTGTTTTTTCAAAGGCTCCGAAAGTAGGGAGAAATGACCAAGCTTAGAACAGCCGCTGGTTGCAAAACTGGGGCAGCCTGAGGGGGAAGGGACTTCCCCCGTGGGAGCTGCTCAGTGTCAAGGTGCGCTCCAATTGGGCTGCCCCACCCAAGTCACCCAGCAGCCCTGGCTCCTTCACTGCTACCTCCTGCCGGCCACTTCCTGTCGCTCCTGCGGGCGGGGGTGAAGGGGCCCAGCTGGAAACTCCATCTTCTCATGCTGGCGGGGCTTTGGGGCATCCCCCACCAGCGGGGACTCACCAGACTTGGCGCCAGTGCAGGTCTCCAAGACTCAGCGGAGGTGTCCAGGGACTGTTTGCCTGCGCGCTTCCCGCCCCTACGCACCCTTCTGGCCATCAGCCTGTGCGCAGGCAGTAAGGTTAGGGCAGGCAACCTGTTCAAAACAGAGACAGCATTTGCACTGAAAGGGGACGGCTGTGGGGGTGGCAGGCTGATGGAGGTGATTCCAGGTAAAACCCCAAACTATTAGGGCCATTAATGAGGGAATTGGGACAAACCTGAGAACTTTGGCTCAGGGAATACATAGGCTATCAGAAATAGGGAAGGACACAATACAGAGGAGTCATAAATTGACAAATGGGATATACTGAAGATAAAACACCTGTGTACATCGAAAGCATTCACCAAGAGAGTAATAAGAGAGCCATGGACTGGGAAAACAGCTTTAGCAATGACACATCAGACAAAGGCCTTATTACTAAAATCTACACTACTCTGCTAGCTTCCAAACAGAAAAAAACAAATAGCCCACTGAGGAGGTGGGCAAAAGACCTGAACAGAAGTTTTACAAGGGCAGAAATCCAAATGGCCAATAAACACATGAGAAAATGTTCCTGATCATTAGTCATAAGAGAAATGCAAATTAAAGCAACAATGAGATACCACCTACCACCCTCAAAGACAGCCCAATTCAAGAAATCAGAACGCAACAAGTGTTTTTTTTGAAGCTTACCTCAGTGAACTATCATGTAGTACTTGTCCTTTTGTACTTGGCTTACTTCGCTTATTATAATTTCCTGCGGTTCTTCCCATGCGGCGATAAGCTTCATGCATTCAGCACTACTTTTTAGTGATGCATAATACTTCATTGTATGTATGTAGCACAGTTTTTTAATCCATTCATCTGTTGATGAAACCTTGGGTTGTTTCCTTGCAATTGTGAACTGTGCCGGTTTGTTTCTTGACTCTTCTGAGTATATGCCCAGTAGGGGGATTGCTGGGTCATACGGTAACTCGATATCCATCTGTTTTAGAAATTGCCAAATCGATTTCCATAGTGGCTGAACATACCTACAGGTCCACCAGCAGTGGATGAGAATTCCTATCTCATCCACAGCCCCTCCAACACTTGACAAAATAATAATAATTCATAAATTATCAAGGGTTCATGAAGGAGAGGGAGGGAGGGGGAAATGAGGAGCTGATACCAAGGGCTCAAGAAGAAAGCAAATGATTTGAGAATGATGGCGGCAATAAATGTACAAATGCGCTTGACACAATGAATGGATGGATGGATTGTGATAAGAGTTGTACGTGCCCCCAATACAATGATTTTAAAAAGAGAGACGAATAGGAAGTTGGAGGTGAATCCCCAGATGCTCAAGGCTCCCCGAGGTGACCAAAGCTATGGAGCCAAAGGTCTTTGTCCTAAGTTGTTGGTGTTGAGGGATTCAGAGGAAGAGGTTTGCTTCTGAGAAGTAGTAGAAAGTTATATAAAACAATCAAATACTACAAAACAAACAAAAACTCAGTTGCTATCAACCCAGTCCATGGTGACCGGGTGTGTTGCTGAGTTACATTGCTCCGCAGGATTTTCAAGCAGGTCACCCGACCTAATTTTTCTGGCTCCTTCTGGGTGGATCTGAACCACGAAGATGTGATGACTGGTGTAGTGCTTGACTTCTTATTTGTAATACTCATGGACTCCCTTAGTAGTCCTGGTGGCATAAGGGTCCTACATTCAGTTATGATCCTCAAAGTCAGCAGTTCAAAACCACCATCTACTCTCAAGGAGGACCAGTTCTATCCTGTCTGATAGGCTCGCAATGAGCCAGCATGGACTCGATGGCAATAAGAAGGATTCTGTTGAGATGTTTGTTGAGGAACAAGGACCCCTCTAGGTGTACCAGTTAAACAGTGGTTAGCGTTGTGTTGCTAGTCAACCATAATACAAGGTCGGCAGTTCAAAATCATCAGCCTACTCTGCAGGAGAAAGACGGGGCTTTCTACTCCTTTGAAGAATTATCAGCCCAGAAACAGGAATGGGAGTAGCCAGGGAAGGTGGGTAGAGGAAGGGAGGAAGTGAGAACACACACACACACACACACACACACACACACACACACACACGGGAATGAACAACAGAAACTGTCAAAAGAAAATAAAACAAAACCCACGGGGGAAGGAAAAGAGCAGTCGGTATAAGATATGAAAATAATAATAATTTATAATTTGGTCATGAGGGTGGGAGGGGTTTAGGAGGAAAAAAATGAGAAGCTGATACCAAGCCCTCAAATAGGAAGTAAATATTTAGAAAATAATGATGGCAGCATATGCATAAATATGCTTGATACAATTGATGTATGGAATATCATAAGAACTGTAAGAGCCCCCCCCCCCCCAGTATGATCTTTTAACTTGGAAAAAAAAAAGAATGATCAGTCTCAGGAACCCACCGGGGCAGTTCTACTCTGTCCTTATGGGGTCACTCTGAGGGTCACTGCGTCGCATCAGTTCCATGGCAGTGAGTTTCGCCTTGGTTTTGGAAGGGGGCAGAGAAGAGGGAGCAAGGGAAGTAGAGGGGGGGAAAAAGGTGACCTGGTTGCCAACCACTGACATTTCAGGTAGCTTCCCAGCATGTCCCTCACCAGCACTGCAGGGCTAGGGAGCCTCGCCACTGGCAAAGGAAAGCTGTGAGGTGTCATGATGGCGCCACTCTGGGTAGCTCACCCCTTTTCACAAAAAGCATGTGAGTTCTCAAAAAAAAACAAATGAAAGAAAACAACAACTACTGGAAATAGAGAGTTTTATCAGATAGTTGAATAAAAGGTCAATTCATAAAATCGACTGCAAGTCTATATATTAGAAATATACATTAATAATGGAATGTTGGAAAATAAATTCTGTTTAATCACACACCAAAAAGTAAATCATTGGAAAAATACACACCACATTTACTATGAAAACTATAGGACGTTATTAGTAGAGAATAGAAAACTAGACCCTTACATATATGCTTAGCTAATTTTTCTAACTCAAATTCTATATAAATTAGAACATTATTTGCCTCTCATTAATGAAAAATACACCTGTCAGTCAAGGAAGCCGGGGAAAGAGATATATTCCAGATATGATGGATGCTGGGAAGAATTTATTCTCAGAGGTTCTCATGGAAAGAAGACGCCAAATACAATGACTATTGCATTCAACACAGTGAAGTTTCCTGATAATAATGGTCGCCATTTATTGACGTCTTACTTTGGTTCAACATCTTCATATACTTTTAAAATTGTGAATGGCACAGCGCCCTGGTTTGGTATTATGGCCATTTTGCAGTAAGAGAACTTGTGAAATTCAAGTAACTTGCTGTGTTTGTTTCCTGGTGCTACCGGAAAAGAAATGCCCCAAATGGGTAACTTCAGAGAACAGAAGTTTCTTTTCTCACGGTTCAGGAAGCTGGAAGTCGGAATTCAGGACACTGCCTCCAGAGGAAGGCTCTCACTCTGTGGGCTCTGAGCGAAGCTCCTGTGACTTCAGTATTCTGCACCCCTCGGTGATCTTCAAATGTTATTGATCATCCTAAGCCTGATTCCATACAACTCAGAAGTGATTGGGTTTAATATACGTCTTATACACAAATGATCTCATTACAACAGAGAAAAACCTATTCCCAAATGGGATTACATCTACAGGTGTAAGAATTAAGATTCCAACACATAGTTTAGGGAAACATAATTTAATTCATAATGCTTGCTGGATGGTAGCAACAGAGGTTGGAACTAAACATGTCTAATTCCAGATCCTATGATGTTAACCAATCAGTTAGACTACATTCTTGTCACTGACTAACATTTGAAGTAATTCAATAGAAGTAGATGTATCACATGAAGCACAATGATTCTGACAGGGTAGGGTGGCCAGATTTAGTACATAAAAATACAAGATGAGGAATTCTAATTTCAGGTGAAATTTTAGCGTTTATCTTAATTCTGCTTTGACTGGCCTGCTGTGTTTTATCTGGGAATCTTAATCCAGGGACATAGATTTAGATAGTAGGCTATCAAAAAAGATGGATAAATATGGATACTTTAGGCAAAACAGAAATATTGCAGAAACTTGATTTCCTAAACCCAAGATTCTGGAAGGCAGTAAATGGCAATAGATTCAATTAAATAGCAATGAATTTGAGAGCACAGGCTCAGTCAAGCGTCCCAAGTGTGCCATTCTGCGTCAGCTGCATTCAGGATCGATCAGCTACGTCATGGTTCTCAACCTGTGGGTCGCGACCACTTTGGGAGTGAAACCATCCTTTCACAGGGGTCACTCAATTCATAACAGTAGAGAAATTACAATTATGAAGTAGCAACAAAAATAGTTTTATGGTTAGGGGTCACCACAACATGAGGAACTGTATTAAAGGGTCGCAGCATTAGGAAGGTTGAGAACCACTGAGCTACATGATTAGGCAGCTAGTTAAGAGTAAGATGTTCATCCACTAGTCATATTTGAGGTGCCAACACGCCTTCCAGGCTGGCAGGATACGCTGGCTCTGAGACCCATGGATGAGTGCCCGGGCATCCAAGAGAGCATGTGCTTGCCTTCAGGGAACTGAAAATTGTGGTTGAGGAGGTTAAGTGGGACAACTTTGCTTCAATTTTGCTGAAACAGTTCTGTCAGAATGCCTCACTGATTCCACAGACGTACTATAACAAATGAAGCTGTCTCAACTTGAGGAAAGGAAAAGGAGAAAAAGCCTTCTAACCTGGGAGTGATAAGACATACTGACAGGTTCTTTGCAGAATGATTTGTAATGGTGAAAAATCAATAACATATCTAATGAGAAGAGACTAAGCATAGCAACTGGTGATGCACCCTTGAGACAGAACATTATGAATATTTTAAATTATTAAAAATATTTAGCAACATGTCAAATGCCTTATTTACAAAAAGCTAAAGTACAAACTATTTGTTGTTGTTAGTTGCCATCCTGAAGCCGATTCCGGCTCCTGGCAAGCCTGTGTGTGCAGTGTGGCACTGGGGTTTTCAGTGGCTATGATTCTCGGGAAGCAAATCACTAGATCTGGCTGCCCTCAAACCTTTGACCATTTGACTAGTAGTTGATTACATAAACATTTATATCATCCAGGATATATTTATGATATAATCCAGCTATATAAATAGGATGTGCAATTATAATTTAAAAATAGAAGCAGTAAAAAAACTTTAAAATATTTTACAGTAATAACCCGTGGATGGTAGATTTGTGAGTGATTTAGTTAAAATTTTTTTAACATTTTATTAGGGGCTCATACAACTCTTATCACAATCCATACATATACATACATCAATTGTATAAAGCACATCCGTACATTCTTTGCCCTAATCATTTTCGAAGCATTTGCTCTCCACTTAAGCCCTTTGCATCAGGCCCTCTTTTTTCTCCTCCCTCTCTGCTGCCCCCTCCCTCATGAGCCCTTGATAATTTATAAATTACTATTTTGTTATATCTTGCCCAAACCGGCGTCTCCCTTCACTCCCTTTTCTGTTGTCCATCCCCCAGGGAGGAAGTCACATGTAGATCCTTGTAATCGGTTCCCCCTTTCCAACCCACTCATCCTCTTACTCTCCCAGTTTCGCCCTTCACACCCCTGGTCCTGAAGGTATCATCCACCCTGGATTCCCTGTGCCTCCAGCTCCTATATTCAGCAGTGTACATCCTCTGCTCTATCCAGACTTGCAAGGTAGAATTCGGATCATGGTAGTGGGGGGGTAGGGGGGCGGTGGAGGAAGCATTTAGGAATTGAAGGAAAGCTGTATTCTTCATCAGTGCTATGTCACATCCTGACTGACTCATCTCCTCCCCTAGATCCCTCTGTGAGGGGATCTCCAGTGGCCGACAAATGGGCTTTGGGTCTCCACTCTGCACTTCCCTCTTCATTTACTATGGTAAGATTTTTTTTTTGAAGATGCCTTATCCCTGATCCCTTTGACACCTCGTGATCGCACAGGCTAGTGTGCTTCCTCCATGTGGGCTTTGTTGCTTCTAAGCTAGATGACCTCTTGTTCACCTTAAAGCCTTTAAGACTCCAGACACTATCTCTTTTGATAACCAGGCACCATCAGCTCTCTTCACCACACTTGTTTATGCACACCCATTTGTCCTCGGCGATCATATCATGGAGGTGTGCAGCCAATGATAAATTTTTTTGTTCTTTGATGCCTGATAACTGATCCCTTCAGAACCACGTGATTACACAGGCTGGTGTGTTCTTCCATGTGGGCTTTGTTACTTCTGAGCTAGATGGCTGCTTGCTTATCTTCAAACCTTTAAGATACCAGACACTATCTCTTTTGATAGCCGGGCACCATCAGCTTTCTTCACCACATTTACTTCTTCACCTGCTTTGGCTTCAACAGTTGTGTTGGGAGGTGAGCATCATAGAATATTTTTCTTATATGTGCTCTGCTTCTCCATTCAGTGCTTCTATCAATTTTATAGTGAGAAAAAATATTTCCAGAGAGAATAAACATATATGAAAGAAATCTCAGAACTGAAAAAAAAAAGATTATCATGGCAATTGGGATGAGATGCTTGAACAAACTTGGCAATTGCCAGATGATAACATTTAAGTATCATATCAAATAGGAAAAAGAAACTGTGGCATCCTGGGAATAGGATCGTCTACCAACATTCTGCTTGAGGGAACCTAGCTGTTCTTCACGGTCACATGAAAACTAACTTCATCTTAAATGGTTTCATTTGATGTTCAGGATGTAGATGATGGCAGATGAGGAGAAAGCTGAACTGTGGGAACAATAGGACAGAGAAAGGAAAGAGGGGGCGAGAGGATCTTCTGGTGGAATGGAGGAAAAGGAACAAAGTCAGAAAGGGCTGGAGGGGAAATGAGAGAGAAGAGGAGGAGGATTACAAATAAAATCGGGGGCATTCGGCATCTGAGCAGAATCAGAAGCATTGGCATCCGGGCACTAGAAGAATGCTGCAGGCTGATGGTCCTTCGCTCTCCGCTGTCTTCAGATTGCAGCACCCAGCTTGGCGCATCATCCCCCTGGAAGTGGCATAATCCAGCTCAAGTTTGGAAGGCCTCCAAAACTAAGCACATTAGCAGAGCTGGGCAAGCATTACTGCCCTTGGGCACTCAAGGAAGCCTAGTAGAAAGGAGTTTTGGGAAATTTATTTGGCACAGGCATCTGGTACCTCACGTGCTTCCAGAATTTGGAATTCAAGGACAATTTGTTGGCGACATGGTCTTCCCTCCACTTAATGGTACCCTGAACTTTCATCAGGTGCTTGAGAGACTCTTGAAAGGTGTCACACGGCAGACCGTCTGGTTCACTCAGCACCCCCATCTCAATGAGAATCACCTTGGAGTTGTTCTGAATGAGGGCACTGTGCAAGGCCATCTCCTGCTCGTAGGCAAACTCCTGGCAGTGAGCTATCTGAGGGGTCAGGATAAAAATGTGCCGCCGGCTCTTCTGTATGTTGGCCTCCACAGCAGTGGCTGCATCTAGAAATAAAAGAGTGAGTAAGATTTTCATCTGCTCCTCTATAAAATGCAATCCTGTGATCATAAATGTTTTGAACTTTTAAAAACTACCAGTAGTGTAGCCTGGTGTGCTAATCTAACACTGATCAATTCGCTTAGTCAGAAGAGTGGAACTGTACTTGGGTAGAGAACCTTAGAGTTCCAAAGCCTTTCACAATGAGGCCATCAGCTTCAATGAATCTCCCCTCCCCTCCCCCATCCAAAGACCAGTTTGTTGTGAGAGAGCTGTGACTGAAAATGATTGATGGACATGAGGAATAATAAATGGAAAGCTTGCAACCAGAAGTAGCATCTGATTTCACATTACAAGCTACAGTTATTTTACCTGATTAAAGAGGACAAACTTCTAGGGCATAAAATGAACATCTGAACCCCGGATGCCCATTATTTTCAAGTCAAGTGGGTAGCTGAGAAGAAACCCCTGCAAGAGGGGAGCTTCATGAGCAAGCTGAATGACAGTCTCGTGCATGTCATCTTTCACGAATCTCTCCAGCCCTTTCTGTTGCTGTGTGCCATCAAGTCAATCCCAACTCATAGTGTGCAGCAAGGTAAGAACCCCATGGAGTTTCCCGGGTGGTAATCTTTATGGAAGCAGGTCACCATTCCCATCGAGTGAAAGGTGCATTGAAACCACTAATATTTCAGTTACACTGGACTACTTAATCACTATACCAGCATGGCTCCCTAAGTCATCAAGAGATGATTAAAGGACACGCTCCACATTCACACACTGCTATCAAATGCATTTGAACTCAGGGTGACCCTCTAAGTGCAGATCAAAATTGCTCTATAGGATTTCCAAGATTTCAATGAAAACCACCAAGGTTTTGTGGTGTTTTTTTTAATCTAAAACAGCTCTGAGAGAGTTTGAATTCCCAACATTTTAGTTAGGTTATTATTGGAGTGTGTAACCATTTACTCTACCCAGAGCCTGCATCAGGCAATTAGCATTGCCCTCATATCTCAGGATACAATTAATTCACGTGTTGTTTGTAGCTTTCCATCTATAACCACTTAAATACCTCCTTTCAGGAGAAATGCCTTCCCCCTCCCACCCCTTCTTAGGCGGTAATTTTTTTTATTAAATCATTTTATTGGAGGCTCTTACCGCTCTTCTCACAATCCATACATACATCCATGCGTCAAGCACATGAAATGTCATTTTAATTCAGTTTCCTATATTTATCCATTGTACTTAAACTCATGATGTCTCTGCCCCAGGTGTGTCCTCAATCCTTCCTGGTCTCTGAGGAATTAGAAAAGTGTTACACCTGAGCATGATAGAGGGATAAGAGGAAAGTAAAAGGAAATAGAGGAAAGAACTAGAAGGCAAAGGACATTTATAGAAGTCTAAATACAGGCATGTACATATGTAAATATATGTATGTATAACAACATATGTAAACATATTTAATATTTATATGGTAAGTATTAAGGCAGCCTACAGACATTAGGCCCCTATTGAAATGCTCCCTCAATGCAAGAGCACTTTGTTCTAATAACCCGGCATTCGGTGATGCTAATCTTCCCGACACTGTCACTGAAGACAAAATGGGTGCATAAGCAAATGTGGTGAAGAAAGCTTAGGGTGCCTGGCTATCAAAGATATAGTGTCTGGGGTCTTGAAGGCTTGAAGATAAATAAGCAACCATCTAGTTGAGAAGCAACAAAGCTCACATGGAAGAAGCACACCAGCCTGTGTGATCATGAGGTGTCAATGGGATCAGGTATCAGGCATCAAAGACTCAGAACAAAAAAAGCATCTCAATGTGAATGAGGGGGAAGGAGGAGTGGAGACCCAAAGCCCTACTATAGACAATTGGACAGCCCCTTACAGAAAGTCACAAGGAAGAGATGAGCCAGTCAGGATGCGGTATAGCACCAATGAAACGTACAACTTTCCTCTGGTTCTTTAATGCATTGCCCTCATATCTCATATTAATAGATGACTTCATGGCCCCATGGTACAGATAAGAGCTTGCAACACAGGGAATTCAGGACAGATAAACCCCTCAGGATCAATGAGAGTAGTAATACCAAGAGGGTAGGGAAAAGGTGAGAGGAGAAAGGGGGAATGGATCACAATGATCTACATAGAACCCCCTCTCAGGGGGATGGACAACAGAAAAGTGGATGAAGGGAGACAGTGTTCGGTGTAAGACATGAAAAAGAAAATTATAAATTATCAAGGGCTCATGAGGGAGGAAGGGTGGGGGAGGGGGGAAATGAGCTGATACCAAGGGCTCAAGTAGAAAGAAAATGTCTTGAAAATGATGATGACAACATATGTACAAAGGTGCTTGACACAATGGATGGATGGATGGATTGTGATAAGAGCTGTAAGAGCCCCCAATAAAATGATTTTTTAAGTGGGGGGTTAAATGAAGAGAAGCGTAAAACAGCCAATGAAATGACTGGAATTATGATGAAACTGTTCAAAGTACCTGCGTGTTAAGAAACAGAAGGGGCAGTAGGTCGACTGTTCTTGTGAGAGTAAAAAATGTACAAAATTTTTCACCAATATAAGGAAAAGTCAAAAAGATTCTCGGAGTCCTCTATGGATAAGAAGCTAAAGTGCTTCAACTTTTTAGTCCTTCAAACCTCCTAGAGATACTTAGGAAATTCCAGTCCTACTAATCGGGGTCTGAGGTATAAAGGAAGGACAATGCTCTGCTGACTGCTTGTTCACATCACAGATACCGCTGTGAAGTCCTCATGACTAGGGTGCTGATGACTACAGGGTGAGTAAAGAATCCGTATCTCCTCCTTCTGGACACATGTCTAGCTCTGGCTTAGAATTCATCTGTCTCATATGCTTCTGATAAACATGAATTGTGTCGCTAATGTATGTCAAAAATTTACCTTCACCAGGTAGCAAATCTCTCCCATAAATGCATAAGTTATATCCACACTTATTTTCAAGAACATCAGGCAGAATATGATGAACAAAGTATTCCACAGAACTGGCCCCCTCAGGACTATCTTTGCAATTCCGTGGATAGACGACATAAGCATCGTAGATCTTTCCATCTGCAAATGAGAACAAGAAGCACAACCCCATCAGTCAGCTCTAATATATATATATATATATACTCGTACATACATATACACACACACACACACACACACACATATATATACTGTGATTCTTAGCAGAGATTCCTCACTATAATTTTAATTGTTGGTAAATGCCCTGGATCCCCTACTTTTTCTAGAATAAAGATACTCTGCCTTCCACTGTCATTAAATGTCATAAGAAAATCCACCTTAATCTAAGGGTTCTTTTTCTTTTTACTGCTTCAGTCTAAATACAATGTCATGTTGAGGATCGGTGAAAGGCTGTACATATAGCTTAGTCCAAACCATATGGAAAGACTTGATTAATATGTGTTTGGGTCTTGTATTTTGTCGCCCTGGGGAAGCGCCCTTTGCTGCTGACGAGATCTCCGTTTCTTCTCTCTTCCCCAAATGTCTGTGGAAAAGTCAAAATGCTACAGACGACTCATGGAAATGGAGTAGAAATGTTTAAGAGATCTGAATTTCTGACAAGTCAAATAATTAAATAATGATCTCCTATTTAAAGCAGCCATATGAAAGAATGTAGCACATACCTGCTTGATCACAAATAGTGATCATACCAGTGGTATTTAACATGTATACTTATGTGCATAGATCAAACTTTGCATAACTCAAACAAAAAAAATCAACAAAAACCCTCACTGCCATCGAGTTAATGTCAACTCAAAGCGACTCTATAGGACAGGATAGAACTGTCCCTGTGGGTTTCTGAGAATGTAACATTTTACTGTAGAAAGGCTCATCTCTTTCTTGCATAGAATTTTGTTTGTTAAGGTGTTTGCTAAAAATGAATTATTAGACCTAGTCTGTTCTTATTGCTCAGTTTTGCTCAGTCAGCACCAACGATGCTTGCCTTGAGGAGTGTCACCACTCGATGGCAGTAGAAAGTCCTGTTTTTCTCCCTAGGATGCTTTCGAACTGCTGACCTTCCAGATCACAGTCACACTCAAAACCAGGGCTCCACGACCCGGGCCAGAGTAGAGTAAAGCATCTGCATTTGGATAGTCTGGTTTCTATTACACCTGGAAAGCAGAAGTGCCTGTCCTCATGGTTTTAATTGCATAAAGCTTCACCAAAACATGTGATCCTAAATAGTTCCACCTTTTAAGTTGGAGAAGATTCTGTCATTTGGAATTTTGAGGAACAGTTATTCTGGAGAGTTGAGCGACGGAGATGAATCTCAGGAACAAAGAGAGGTATGGGGGCCTAATGGAACATTACCTCTGAGTAGATTAAAAACAATTCATTAATTTTCCAAAAAATTGAAACATGGGTTTCAGCACAAATGATTAAAAGATTGGTGGACAAATAGCCAAAAGTCATTGTCAACTTGTTCTTTACAAGAAAAACTGGAAATGGACCACTTACCATTCCTACTTTTGTAAGGTGTAACTATGTCTCTCCAAAGCAGGATAAAGTCAATCCAGAACACTTTTAGCAGTGCTGAGAAGACACTGATTAGCATGAGCAATACACTAAACCCTCCAACTGCAGTGTAGAGACTTTGATGACCAACTGTTCAAAAGACAGAAGGAAGAGAAAATCACTATTAGTGTCAATGGAGTCAGGTAAAATGAATATACGTCTTGGCCTCCCGTGGAAGTACGAGCAATTCATGACCACTTGACATGTTCAGGTGGCTTTTGGATTCAGTTGGCCCTTTCTCGAGTAGAAGGAGTGCTGGTGACCCCATGCTGACGTGTTCAGCTGCCAACTGAATGATCACTCATGTGAACCCATAGCTGCTCCACGAGAGCAAGATTCAGTGATCGCCTCCCTACACAATAAGGCAGGTGCAATTCTACTCTGTCCGATGGATCATTGTGTGTCAAGAGCCATCTCAGTCCAAGCAACTGTGCGCATGGCACCACACTCGGCATGACAGGAGATCCCAAAGGGTCGAAGAGCCAGCCCTCGTTCAAATGAGATCTAAATACACATTTGAACGTAACTAAGATTAGAAGTCTTAGAGACAATCACTGGCTGAGGCTTTTGGAAGACAACCTCGCTCCATGCTGGATTAGACAAAGAAAGCTGCTTGCAGGTGGCAGTCACTGGAAGATGGGTATGACGTAGACAACTGCAAAGACGTAACGCATTGCACTCGAAAAAGGAAAAATGGTTGAGAACCAATGTGCAGAGGTGGGCGTGTATTTTCAGAAGTAATCCAGTTTTGAAATTAGTGGATAATAAGGTTAGAATGTGAGTTAGGGGTAGCATCTAACAAGACCTGAGAACCAACCTAAAGCACTGTGGGAGTGCTATTTTAGAGTTTTGAGTGAGGGACAAACAAGTCCCTTTTCAAGTCCGATTGATCTGCTGGAATAGAAAGTGGGTTTCTGTTGAAAAACATTGTGGGAAGTCCTGCTAGAACGGGACGGGAATTTCTGAACTCCTTCTGGTGTGACTAAAAAGTACAAACTTGCATGATCATGGGAAAAGAACAGACAGGTCTAATATAAAAGACCTTAAAGAGAAAGATTCCATAACTCCTGGGAATTTATTGTGTCTGAGTGGTTGGTAACATAGAAAGCAGGGAAGAAAACAGATACACACAAGTGTCTATAGCATATTTCTTGGAGAATCGATTTACTGGGTTCTAGACCCTAGATACACCTCTTACTTCTCTTGTGATGAATATTCTTTACCTATAAATGAACTTTTCATTGTACCCACGGCTTCACAAAATATAGATGCAACAAGATCCCCCTCATCAAGGACATGCATTGACATGTTCATTCTCAGTATTGCAAACATTCAGAATATTTTGGAGATTTAAATTCCCCTTCCTTTTTACAATAGTTAATGATCTAAAAGTCTCATGTAAAGATTATAATGAGTAGAATCTCACATGAGATTGGATCATATAGTTCCTTTGTTATAGTTAACCGAAGTCTTTCAGCCTGAGCTTCAAGTCTTGAAGCAAGAAATCACCGGACAATATTCAAAATTCACAAACACCCTTCCCACCCCTAAAAGCACATGAGCTACCAGCACTTGATTCCCGCACTCTAAAATCAAGAATCGTCAACGTATGCTGATTCTAACTGCACACACTGGAACACTGGCTGAGAACTTATTGTCGGCACCGCTTTCTGTTTCAATCACAGATAATCCCTAAGTGAATCATTTCCAAATGATTTCGCTTATTTATTTTTGTAGATATCTTCTCTGATTGTATACTGTGAGTCTGTATTTTTTGTGGGCATTACTGTAAGGTGACTATGCTTGTGGCTGGGCATTTTTAAGTATAGGAAAGACGATAGTTCCAAACTTTAAAGTAAGCAAAAGCCAGCATCTTCCTAATCACCAGCAATTTTATAAATACAAAGGTAATTCTTGTATGTGATGATGAAACACTAAGTATTTTCTGTTCATTTCTATTCACCGGAAAACCTGTGTTTGAAACTATTGCACTTGGCAAGCTATCCAAAGTTCCCTTGCCTCGGTTTCTTCACCTATAAAATTAGGATGAGAATCACAGTTCCTCCTCCACTGGATTGTGAAAAATAAATGAGATGTTAATATCGAGTAGCTAAGCAGTGCTGGAACAAAAATCATCATGAAGAAATGTGCGCAGTTGCTATTGCAACCATCAAATATTTATTTAACAATACTTCATTAAATTATGGAGACATTGGCTTTTAAGTTGCTCGTTAAGTTCGAGGCAATGTTGTAATTGATTTAAAAGCTACGACTGGAAATAAAGATGTCATCATGACAATTCAACAGCAGTCACAATTGAGGGTGAAGGTTGTTTATTTAACGCAGTTGTTGAAGCAAAGACAAATGGAAGAAAGACAGGTAAAATGGGTCAATGCAAATAATATGGAAAGCACAATAACCACAAATCCAAGAAGCTGGAAAACCATTTCAATCCACAGGTATCTCAGAGAGCCCTCAGGAGCCGACTACATAAGGAAAGTGTTGAGATAAGGGGTATTAAGAGGAGTGGAGGGAGTGGGGGGGGGTGGTCTTCTTTCATTCTGAAGGCAACGCAGCCACCACCACCATGGTACTGCATTTCCAGACACATGTCATGTGTCTTGTACTTTTACTGCAAACCTCACAACCACCTTTCCTGTAAATTTCTTGTGTGCACACGTACTTTCTATGTCTATGCGTGCTGTGTACCTGAGCATGTTAAATACAGCACTTCAAATCATTTGCCTGAGTTTTTAACCATGGTTATTTACCCTTTTGGTGTTTCACAAAAGCTTACAATTCTAGAGTTAAAGTAGAAGTTAAAACAAGAAACCCCCTGAGCATCCCCTCCGGTAGAGCTATACAACAGCCATATCAAATTGGTGGTAGGTCTGCTCCTCACCGCTCATCAGTTTTCCATATATTTATCCAAATTCATCTGGTTCTCCACCTTCCTAATGCCATGACCCTTTCATGGAGTTCCTGATGTGGTAGTGGTGACCCCTCAACGATTAAAGTATTTTCGTTGCTACTTCATAGCTGTAATATTGCTACTGTTATGAATCGGGCGACCCCTGTGAAAGGGTTGGCCAACCCCCAAAGGGGTTGCAACCCACAGATTGAGAACCGCTGAATTCTGGGCCAATCCTCACCTGTGAACTGAAAGCTTAACCCTCCCTCTGAGTGTTGGACAATACGTTCTACATAGTCGTAAGGCCATGCAAATGAGCGGTGAGTGTCAATATATTATGGAATGAGGGTGCTTCAAACGTTCCATGGGGAAATGGAGGTGGGTGATCGTAGCACTTCCGCCCCTAAACATCTTAAAGCCCCTTTGTATGAAGTTTTCTCTCTGCTCTTTTATGTGGGATAAAATGATTCATCTAACCCGAAGGATGTCTCCCCCTGTTCACCCAGCTATAGGGTGAGCCACATGCTCTAAAGTGGCATTGTGTGATAGCACTGATAGGCTTGGTGCATCCTCAGCGGACAGAGGAAGTCGATGTGGGAGGAGAGTGCCATCACCAATATTGCTTGGAATTTTCTAGGTCTGATAAGAATAAAAAACGCAATGAGTTTCAGATAGATTTATTATTGTCTTAAAATGTTCTGCTGGCAATGATTCTCCTTGTTGCCTGTACCCAGGAGAGCCCTCTTGCACCATAAAGCAAAAGGAGTAATCATCACAGCGGGTTCAGAACCTAACTTCAGTGGGGATACCGCGAATCAAGATCATCCAAGGCTAGTCCCTGTGAGATGGAGGCCCCTTCCACTGCACTCTCTTCTAAACTTGATAGTTCGTGGCAACGGTCACACAGAACTCAGACCATACTCACAGTTAAGTCTTTATTAAGGAAGTAACAAGGTACAACTCAGGATCAGAAAATACGTAGGCAAAGCCTCCCTTTTTCCTTACAGGTCAGTTCTCTTCACACTTTTTGGCTGTGAAGGACTCTTCCCAGCACCCTGAGCATGGCCTCGTCTTGGTCCCTGATGACAGACTCCTCTCAGTCCCTTCAAGGAAAGCCTGTTTGCCTTCAGACATCTGCTGGGTCACTTCGGCACCTGTTGCCGTCCTTGGTGATACAGACCTTGGCTCCTGTTGTAATTATTTGAGTGGGGTCCTAGCCTTTTTGCTCCAGCTTCTCTGTTGCATTTTCTTTGGCTTCTTGCTGTTTCCTGTCTGAAAAATCTTTGTGGAGTTCACGGCATATAGATCCACACAAACCCTTGCCCACTTTGAGCCATAGTCCTCCCACCCCAGCCATGAACTCCCCAAGCCCTCTCTGTAGACCACAATTAGTTTGCACAGTGGGCTCTAGACGCCTCATCTTCATGGTCTATTGGTCAATCCTTACAAGGTATTTATCAATCCCAAATGCAGTCCAGGATCAGACCAAAATTACCTACAGCAGTTTGTTTACCATTTACCCAGGGAATGGCAACCAACCTTGACCAAAGTAGCAAATCCTCTAGGGTGAAAACCAAAACAAAACGAACTCCTCAGATCTTAGGGAGAGAAACCTCTCAAACTATGTTTCCCGAAGAACCAAGGCAAATGGAAATATAAACCTAAGAGCTCCTTCCACCACAGTACAGTAAGGATTTGTGAAGAGAAATGCTGCATTTTAAAAATGTAGTTTGATCCATGAAAGAGTAGAAAGTTTAATATTTTGGTGTAACTATAATACTGTTCTGGGTCAAGATAAAATAAAATAATCAATACTAGATTCAGACAAAACTCCAGGGAAATTATAAACTATTTGGATTTTCCAATATATGGGGAAAGCTATTCAACTTACCAAATATAAAATACTCTTTTGTTGTTATCATTAAAACGTGTAGCTAGAGAAATAGAAATGTACAGCAGCAATATTTTATGGATACCTTTGGTGTACCTTCATCCAGTCATTTATTCAACAAAGATGAAATGGGCAAGAGATCACTCTTGCCCTAATGGGGCTTATTGTTATGTTAAGCAGAACATCAGAGTGAGGAGGACAGTTGTAGAAATGGGATGCGATAGGAATTCACAGAACCAGATTGACCTCTACACTGGTGGTCAAGGATGGTACCCAGAAAAGGTGGCACCTGATGTGACTGTTACAAAACAGAGCAAGGACAAAAGCACAGGTTCATCGCTGGTTGTGCTAGTGTTTTCTTGGATCTACAGTGAGACAGAGAGGGTCAGCGAAGGTGAGAAGCAGAAAGATGCCCGAAGAGATATGTGGGTGTTCAAGAGGAACCAACAAAAGCAAACAGAAGGGAAGGCTAACGCAGGGAAGAAGAGCGGTTCCACAGCGTGCTCCATGAGAGAACCGTGGGGTGACCCTAGTGAACGTATTTCCTGTACTCAATGGGCAAAGTGTATATTGTGAGCCAGGCGATTTCCATGGCCTCGGGGCTCCTGGACTCAGACGTCAAAAACACTTTTCTCCTAGAAAAGAATCCCAGGTTACAATCGCGGTAACAAAATCAGGTGGGAACAATTCATTCGCTCTTTCTTACTTGGTTTTTTCTTTCTTAGACTTATAGAGTGCGTTGTCACTGCGGCAGAGTTAAAGGCCTGGCACTCCAACTGCAGGGACAAGTCCTCTTCTTTCACTTGAGATATCACCAAAATCCGTTTCAGACAAACCAGTCCATTTTCAGCCCTAAGAAAGCACTTGTTACTTTAATGCCGACGTGCTCATGGGAGGCCGCGAGGAAGGGAACAGGGATGTTTTACCAAGCATCTCCGACTACCTTTCGTCTTGCACTGGCCCTTGCTGAATTCTCCCTTTCTCAGTGGCATTGACTCCGTTAACCAGCCATCTGACGGAGGCTATGAAGAGCGGGCCCTTCCCCAAGCAACTGGAGCAGACCAGGGTTTGTGCTTTTCCTATATGGGAAGTAAAGAAACTCTGTGGTGAAATCAAATTCGGAAAATTGTATTGGATTTCATTTGTTCAGCACTGATTCCCATTTCCTCTCTAGAGCATTTGTCTTTCTAGGGCCTTACTTTGTCTCTCCCCCTCCCCCTCATTATCTTCACTTCCCTCACAGTTTAGTTTGAAGGTCAGCTCTTCCATCCGAGGCTCCGCTCTTAAGCTTGCAGCCTGCTCTATCACCTGAAGAAGAAACTAACGAGGCGTGTGACCAACGTCAAACTCCCCGCAGCGTAATGGATACATTTCGTTTCCGGTGCATGGATTTGTCTAAGCAGCCATGTCCCCATCATTCTCCTCTTACTGGACCAGCCCCTTCCCCACGTCCCCAGGGGTTACATTGGAAGGCAAAGCCGTGTGTGTGGCTTCTTTGGAAGAGACTTACAAAGCTTGTCCTAGATATAATCCCAGTACTTAAGCAGCTCAGGAGAACTCTCCTCCTCCCAACTCTTTTCACTTGAGACTTTCGTCTTTCAGACTTGAAAGCATCAATGCTATTCCTCCTGCCTTGGACGTCCCTGGAGCTAACCCTTCCCGTGTCTATGGTTTCTGTGTGAAGAACTAGGCATCTGCAGAGGAGCGAGGCGGTTTCGGAGTCTGTGGGAGGTGATATTAGGACAAGCATATGCCCGTCTAGGTATTCTCAGAGAAGTAGACAGATGCCAGCTAGGCACCCTGGGGATCTCTGAGTGGCAAAAGGAAAACACGTTGGACTGTTAGGTTCACCAGAGACACCTCGTCCAAACCACCTGGCGATCTACTTCTGGAACATTCGCCACTGACAACTAACTCTATGGAGTGCCGTTCTCGTCATGGGACGTCATGCATCAGAATGGACCCAACGGCAACTGTTGATGTGGGCCCTGACAGGGGGAAAGAGCCCTTCCGGGTAAACTGTTCTTCACTGTACACAGCGATGGGGTGAGCAGAAGCTCTGCCGGGCTGTCTGGGAGGAGGGAAGGATAATATGGGGCGGGGTGGGGGGGCATTGCATAGAATCTGAGATCTGCAATTAGCCTGGGAATTAGACGAACATGGAGAGGAACAGAGAAGAATGTGTGAATTGCTGTATGTCAGCATAGCAGTGAGGGGCTTACCGCCAGAGAAAGCAGAATGGCTGTAGAATGTGGGTGCTGAAGAACAGCCCCCCGGGGTGGGGGGCTTAAGCTACATGCTAAAATATTTCAATTGCATCTTATTTGTAGTGAGCAGCCAGAAAGGACAGAGTGAGAAATCTAGACTCTCATCCTTCTATTTTATCTATGACCTTGGGCTTGTGTGATTGCGCCTCTCTGAGCGGAGGATTCCTGAGGTGTCTTAAAGTGGAACAATATCTGCCTCAAAGAAAATTATTACATGAGACAATAAATGTGAAAGGACCATGAATTTCAGAGTATAATAGAAATACAGATGTTTCATATCCTGATGACTGCTCATGATGCATATTAACAAATGTTTGCATCAGGTAGTGCCACTAGGTCATCTCCTGTCATCCTGAAAGTCCATTGCGATCACCATGGCCTCTTCTAGGAGAATTCAGACCAGGGGACCTATGGAAGAGTCTTTCAAGTAACTTTTACAACATTTTGAAATGTTCTTACCGATTTCTACTTCCTTTGTGTCATTGAGTAAAGGGGCGTTAATGCTTGGAATGAAAGACCTGGAGCTTTCTAAAACACAAAAAGAAAACAAAAATATTAGAACATCATTGGATGATCATTAATGTGAAGCTCTATTCTATTTCAAAGATATACTTCTGAAATTGGCCTGACAATGATCTGACAAATGCACACATACATGCACACATGAGCATGTACACACACGATCACTACAGAATAAAGTAACCAATGCTACCTCTAATTCTCTTTGATATTTTCTGTTTTATTCTAGATCATTAAAACAAATGCTACTCCAGTTGACTCAAGTAGTGTCACGGCAAACGAATTGCTAGAAAAACACAAGGCAAAATCCAGAAAACAACACAGTGAAGAATACGTCAAAAGATCCATCAAAATGAGACGCATGGGTTCCCAGTTCTCTTCCTCATAATGCTTCGACATTGTGGCTGCCCTCAGTGTGAGCAGCTGTCTTGTCATCATAGATCATTCTAAGTCCTGGGCTCACTGAGATATAGAGTGAAAGGGGGCGTTTGGGAAAACTGCTTCTTACATACCCACAATCCTTAATGCTCATTTATTTTAGGATGGTGTGACTGAGGGTCATTGCAAGGGATGACACTAAATAATGAGAGACACTGATAGAAATGCAATGTGGTGATGTTTCTTTTACAGAATGAGATACCTGAAAACTTCCAAACAATATCTGTACTCTCATATTGCTTTATCATAAGAAACTTGCCAGGCCTACAGGTGCTGAGGGCCTGTGCACGCATCTGCAGACTAAGATCCAGGAACTAGACCACAACACCTTACTATCGTGGAACCGTTCTTCTGAAAGCGTGTTTATAGAATTTAACATCAATTTTAATGTTTGGTTATATGTTAAGAATGGGGTCGCCTACTTGAGGTCACTGATACTGTTGGAAACACTGCACTATGTAAACATGTTTACAAGTAAACATGTAAAGCACTGGTATCTCATGTGAAACTCACTGGTATCACATGTAAAACTCACTGACTGACTTTTTTCCCATGTAAAGAACTCCTGATACTGTATTACAGAAAAGAGAAGCTACTCTTGCTCTCTAACTTGTTCTATTGCTTTCCAAGATAAGAAAATCGAGTTAGCCTGAAATCTCTTTAACTTTGAAAATTGAAGTCATAGGAGAAAAAAAGTAGATAAGGGTTTTGATTAGTACCACGATCTTCTCTAACATTAACCTTGATCGTGCAGTTAAAAATGTTTACTTGCCTCAGAGTAGAGAATGTGCAAGATAAGATAGAGCAGGAGGAAGTTTCAGTGGCAAAGTACAAAGTGCAGCAATATCAACAAGAAGGGTAAAACTCTTCTGACTTTTTCTGTTTTCAAATCATCTAATTGGCTAAATTAAAGTCTTACCTTTGAATATAAAATTTCTGCTTGCAGTCACAGTATAATTGATTCCATTCTCATTGTGTATAAGTTTACACGTATAATCACCTTCATCATCAGGACTTGCATTTTGAACGTACAGATCTGATTTAGACCTGGAGTACTTTAATTCAGCACTATCGAATTGTAGGGCTTGGCAATTCTGAAATGAAAAGTCCTTTTCATGTTCGGTGATTCTTTTCCTGCAAAATGAATTTCTAATTTCCCTTTATTTCTCCAAAAGTTATGTTTACCTTAAACCACTGAAGTGGTGCTGTCCAATTATATAATTCAGCTGTCGGACAAATTATACGGGAATACTTTTGTGTTCCGTCTACTGTTGAATACAGAAACTCATCAGGAGTAGTGCAGTTTGGCTGTTTCTGATATATTGTGAGATTCACAGATCTCGTGAAGTTGAAAGCGGGGCTATTAAGAAAAGCCAGAGAAATATAAAAAGTCACTTAACGTACTATGAAACAACTTAATCAATTCTAGTCTTTATTTAGTTCTGCTTTTCCACTTAAAGCAATATGGTGATTATTTTCTCACTTTCAAAGTCATCCTTAAAATCCAGGTTTTAAAAGAATATTTTCTTGCTTTTGAGGCGATCAAACCAAAACAACAAACAAACTCACTGCCCAGGAATCAATGCCAGCTCACAGTGGCCGCATAAGCCAGGGTAGAACTGGCCCCATGAGTTTCTGAGACTGTAACTCTTTAAGAGAGTAGAAAGCCCCATCTTTCTCCTGCAGAGCAGCTGGAGGTTTTGAACCAGAGACCTTGCAGTTATCAGTCCAAAATGTAACTACTAGGAAAGCAGGAGTCCACATAAGCCCTAAAGGTGATCTTCAGTCTTTTTTTTCATGTTCTATAATATCTGCTGTGATACGATAAATACAGCATAATAAAGATATCCAACATTTACTGTTCACAATGTATCAACCAGGGTGCTAGCTACCTTTTATTCATTACCTGAACTTTGTTTCCTCACACAACAGCCTTTTAAGGTAGGTTGTATTTATGTTATCCACGAAGAAACTGAGGGATGGAGGAGTACTAACTTGCCAGCATCACAGTGATAATTAATTCTGAGCATGAGCTTGAGGTCTAAACTTGTCAGAACGTAGAACCGGGCATCTAACTCCAGTACTCCATCGTGTTTGTTTAGCTCACCTGACATGTTGTATGTGCCAGCTGGAGACACAGCATCAAAACATTTGATGATCTATATAAATCATGAGTAATTGGCAGCCACATAATCTCAAGTAACCTTCATTAATTTAATTGTCTTTCTTTAGTATATAATGTGCTCCAGCGTTTTTATTGTTTATTTATTTATTTGTATCCAGTCAAAAGTGAATAAATATTCTCAATTTTCTAGGTCTTAGGAAAGTTGGGCCTTTTTATCTAACTGTGTTATGAATTAATCCCTGTAATTATTAATGCAAATACTTCATAATCATCTAAAGTTTAACCTGATGGTATTTCTACACATCCTCTTATTCCAATCACCTTGCAATTTAAAAAAATCATTTTATTGGGGGCTCATACAACTATTATCACAGTCCATCCATCCATCCATTGTGTCGAGCATATTTGTACATTTGTGGCCCTCATCATTCTCAAAACATCTGCTTTCTGCTTGAGCCCTTGGGATCAGCTGCTCCCTTTTGATGCGGGAGGCTGTCTGCATGATACCTTTTGATAATGCAAGTGTAGGTTCCCGAATCACCAACTTCTGTGGGTAGGAATTTCAGAAGGTTTCCTGCGGCAAAGACACGATTCCCCGGATGAGTGGTGATCCTTGCCTTTGAGTTTGGGTGGTGCCAATCCACAGGGTAGGCAGAGTCTGGGTTTTTAGGACACGGCACAATTAAGGCTTCATTTTCCAGACCCCAATGTGTTTTACCTGCAAATTAAAATATCAAGATATCATAATCCATGTATTTAAAATGGTTCCTTCCAGAATTCCATTTAGAAATTGGTCATACTTTGTGATACTTCAACTGAGTAAGGATAAATAAGTGATTAAGATTTTTCTATGAGACGTTCAATGAGGTGCCACCACAACTGATTAATAGATAAGGACCTAACTCCCTTACACAGTTTCAGGAGAAAAGCAGCTACAGCTACCTAACCAAATTATGTGTCAGTCAGCAAGTGCTTGCAACATTCCTAAGCACAGATACTGTATTAAATTCTGACAAATTTGAATATATAAAATTAAATTTCGGAGAATTTTTTTTGAAGAATGTCTACATTAAAAGTGGTTTCTCTGGTGTACAATTCTGCTTGAAGAGTTGAGAATAAGCAGTTTAAAACAAGTCATATGTTCTTGGAATTCCTTAATTTAATAAATATGAAATTTTGTTCAAAAGCAGTACTTACTAAGTTGAGCTGTTATCGAATCTAAGAGAAGTATTAGAATTGCCAAGACCCAAAGTCCCATGATCAGTTTGGTCAATATTCTCAATGAATCAATGAGGTCCGGTGGTGCAAATGTGTTCTAGGAGGCAGGTGAAAGTCCCTTAGATCTGCATCAAGAAAGAATAGTCAGTAGTGTAGTGTGCTGAATCATTAAATCACATATAACCACAGGGGAAACAGTTATGAGCCATGGTCTATTCAACATCTCTCTGGGGCATTAATCTACCAGCAGGTGTCCTCTAATTACCAATATGTGTAACAGCAGAATCTCAGACATGTGTCATGACATGAATATTTGGGAGGTGCATGTCTCCAACTCTAGTGATAAGGGACCAGACAAAGGTAAGTTAAGATGTCATAAAATTAGTTGATATTTTAGAGAAGAAAGGGAGAAAAGGACGCATAAAATTTAACCACGGGAAATGCAATTTTATAATTGCTCATATAAAACTGTAGACATCCACCCAGGACACCCTCAGGCACACGTGTAACCAGGTCATTGCAAAGCAGCTACAAAATAAAGGCCCAACCTCAAACCAAGCCCACTGCCAGAGGTTGATTCCAGACTAGGAGAATCCGGGAGAGGGAGAGTCAAACTGATCAAGGAATCCCTCTGCCCTGTAATCTGACACCGCTAGCCCGGTGCCAAGCGTCAACAGACTTTCTAAGAACAGCTGACAGTCTGTCAAAAAGAAAAATGACATACTTTTCACTATCTGCAAAAGAGCGATTTAGCCGTATCTGTTTCTTTTTTTCTTTAGCAAGTCAGGGTGGAGATAGAACCCAGGCAGAATTACAGAAATACAAGAACAAATAAAACAATGCAAAACATATTTCAAAAAAGTTCGTTTTCTCTAAGCATGGATGGGCACAAGTTCCCCATTCCAGACACAGTGATGCTTACCCAAATGGCGGGCCAGAAGAGAAGGACTGCAAGGTGCTGACGGAGTAGGGAATGCTTTCCAGCCCTCCTGGGTCCCTCCTGGTAGACTGTTCATGTGGGGATGATCGCCTGTGTATTTTAAAGGAGACACTCACAGACACCCCCACAATTTGCCACTCCCTGAATCTTTAATTTTTATTTCTGGCCAAAGTATATTGCTTACTAAAAATACTAGTGAGTCATGTCACTAGGATTCTTAACCTTGTTACATAAATATTTAAAGATGATTATAACACGGAGTTAGGTCTTCAGAGGAAGTTACCAAATAATCTCCCCCTGTCTCAGCAGCATTTCCTCAAACTGGACACAATGTTTTCTTTCTCTTTTTCCCCTACCACGCTGATAAAATGACATTTCCGTTCCAAAAGCTGTTCCTTGAAACCGAGTTTAGGAGCGCTAATTTGGACGACTTGGGTCCTGTGAGCAGCTTTGTGGCAGAGTTGTTAACGGCAGGAGCAAAACAAGCAATGGCAAGCAAGCCAGGGTTGCTCCTGCTTTGTTTATGGTGCCGAATTTGACACACTCTCACCCAAACAAGCTTAAAACCCTCCTGCTCGGTTTTAAATCATCACTGAACTCTGCATTTGGAGGACGCGGGAACTTCCCCCTAAGGAATTCGGAGGAGTAGAAGGAGACTAGGGCGTAACGGGGAAACGATAGCCCCAACTCTAGAGCTAAATGCAAACGACGTCTCTATTATGAGTAAATGCAGCTTGCTTGTGAAGGTCGCCAGATCCCAGAAGAAATCGAAGGGAATCGAGAGACCAGCCCAGTTCATTCACTCGCGGTGTATGAAAACCTGATGACAACGTGTTTCCTCGCGTGCTTGCCACCCAAAAGGTGGACTCACGGCCCGCAGCAGCACTGACCTCTGGGGCAGGAGAGCTCGGCCCCTTTGAGTTTCCAAGACTCAAATTCTTTATGGAGTAAACGGCCTCATCCTTCACCCCCACCCCACCCCCCCACCCCGGAGTGAGCAGCGGGTTGGGACTGCCGTCCCTTTCGGTTCGCAGCTCAATGGTACCCAAGGGGCTCCCCAGCCAAGGAAGTAAGTAATGGGTTACACTTCAGGATCAGGAACCCCTCAGGATTTTGTTCTTCATCCGATCGTCTTGGCTCTGCACACAGACGGCCTCTCCCTGGACCTTAATCCCTTAACCCCTCAGGCCTCTTGGCCTGGCCTGGCCTCTGCCATGCTCAAGGTAGTGCTAGAAAACTCCAGGGTGTGTCCAGGGGCACACACTCCACTAGGAAGCCTCAGCCTAAGGCACTTTGCCTGCTCAGTGCTCCTTGTCAGTCCCTTTGTTCGGCAGTCTCCAAAATGCCTTATAATTGTTGTTTCTATGTCTACTCTTGACCCTTTCCCAGCTAGTCCTAATGTAGAAGCTAAAGAGACTGTATTAAAATTTGAGTCAAATCATTAAAGCCCCCCTAGTCTTTCTGTTTTAGCCAGAATAAAAGCCAAAATCCTTAAAACAGCCATTCCATATGACCCACCCTTTAACTCTCGGACCTCCCTCTCCAATACCCTGTATCCTGCCATGTGAGCCACCATCATAGCCATATTGGCTGGTTGTTGGTTTGTTTTGTTTTTTAATATGCCAGCTATACCCCTATCTTAATGCCTCTGCACTTAGTACTTCTACCTGGACCTATTCCTTTTACCCAGAGGTCTAACTCCTCAAAGCCTGTACTCTGATTGTACTTCCCGCGTGAGATTTAGTCAGATTAACGAAATCCACTGCCATTGGTATATTCCAACTCATAGAAACCCTGTGGAAAGTGTCTGAGAGCAGGAGTCTTCACAGGAGGAGCCAGTTTCATCTTTGCTGTGGGATATGAACTACCCACCTTTGGTTAGCGGGCCCAAATCTAGGCATTTTTAGATGCAGTGTCCCTTCTTCACTTCAATTAGTCCAGCTTTTTCAATGACAGTCATCACCTTTCAATGTTCTGTTGGCTCATTGTGTATGTTGTTTACTTTTGTGTGTGTGTGTTTTTTTCCCAATTAGAATGTTATTTCCAGACATAATGAGATTGTTTCATTTTCTATTATAGTTCACTTAACTGGAACAAAGTGGGGGGAATGAACATATTTGTTTATTTGGTCCATCTAACTTATCAAGGGTGGGAAATTGGGAAATGCTGGCCATAGGGGAAAAACAGAAAAAAATTTACTTGTTTGCATATATAAAGTGAGTAAAATGCCTTTAAAACTAAAGATTTATGATATTATATAATAATATCATTTCTACTAATTATACACAATCTATGCAGTTGAACTACATTTACATTCTCTATGTAGTTCAACTACACCTTCCTTCGTTTGGGGCCAGTCCAGTCTTTATTTTCTCAGATTTGTAATCAGCTTTTATAAATTCTATGGAAATTCTAAAATTTATATCAAAATTTCCATGGTTCTTGGAAAAGTTGGGAAATAATCCTAAGAAATGAGAACAACGTGGAGAGGATACACAGCCTGGCATTAAGACAAAATGAAGTTACAATAGGGAAAACCATACAATAAAGAAAAAGGTACCCTTAACCAATCAAGAAGGAACTCTAAAAATTAGAATCAAACCATTTGTTTTTGTGTTGTTGTTGTTTTTTAAATAAAAACACCTGTGCAGTTCGCTGGGGAAAGCATAATGTTTTCAACAAATTGTGTTGGAAAAACTGGGTATCCATAAAGAAAGAAAAATAAACCTCAGCCACTATGTCACATCATAGTCAAAAGTACAAATAAATGGACCGTGCACATATGAAAGTTACAACTATTTTTTAAATCCTAGAAAATTACATCAAACTGACTTTGTTGTCATTGCCACTTGTCACCATCAAGTTACTCCACCACACTGGGACACCAAGCGTGTTAGAATAGAAGTGAGCTTTGTGCGTGGGTCCAGGCTATGACCTTTCAAAGCAGATCACCAGGATGGCCGTGCCTCTGTGTAGGTGCCTACACCAACCATTTGGCAATAGTGGACCATTTGATAGTTGGTATCATTCTGGACTACTAACAGAACAAATGTTTTTCAGACAAAAACTTTTTCTAGACCAGATACAAAATTACCAATAATATAGGAAAAATAAATAATTTGAAGTTCTTGAATAAAATTCAAGAACTTCCATTCTGTTTCAAAAGACATCACTAAAAAGTGAATAGACAAAGCCAGGGAATCAGGTAAAATGCTTCACAATTCATATATCTGAAAAAGCCTTGTATCTAGAATTCATAAGTGAGTCTTACAAATAAATATTAAGATGTAAAGCATAACCTGATTTTTAAACGAGAAAAAGATTTGACCTGCAATTCCAGAAAAATAGATATGGCAGTGGCCAATAAACATATGAAGTATATACTTCGAGGTATTAGACAGTTGTAAACTAAACCCAAAAAGTAAGTCTACTTCTTGACTGATATTAAAAAGACTGGGAATACTAAGAATTGGTGAGAATGTGGAATATGCTTACCATACGGTGTGGAACTTTTTCTCTAAGTATTTATCAAAGAAAAATATCCTACAAAAATCTTTGAATAAGAATGTTTAAAAGCAACTATGTCCCTAATAATCTTTACTAGAAAAAAATACCAATGTCCATTAACATGCCAGTGGAGAAACCATTTTCTATTCATACAATGGAATACTACATAGAAGAAAACAAGTGAACTACAGGTTCATGCAATATGAATGAGTCTCCAGAGAAATGCTGATTGAAAGAAGCCAGGCACAAAAGAGGGCTTGTCCTTTGGATCCTAGTTATACACTATTCTGAAAAGGCAAAAGAATAAATAGTTGGGATAAGTGCTAAAAGGATAAGTTAATTGTAAGAAGATAGGAGGAAATATAGGGAGATATTTTAATGGAGCCAATGGCTTCATCAGGTACAACGTCTTAAAAATATTGAACGTTACATTTAAAACATAAACAATTTATCATGTGTAAAATTGTCTTCATAAACTAATAAAGCAACGCTGAGCAAAGACGTTATAGAACATCCACTCCTCTAGCTAAAGTTCAAAGCTATTGCCACATCAGTTCTTTGGCGTTGTCAAATACTGCAAGCGTTGCTGCATGAGAGACACAGAAGTTCTGGTTTGATGCCCACGTTGTTGTAGTTTCAGAGAAACAGAAAGACTTTCTTTGGCAACCAATCCAACCATCCACACGTGAATTATGCTCAATGGAAGATTTGTTGCTCTTAACTGAAATGATTTAATGACATATTAAGAGCCGATCTGGGGCCCTTAGTGTTCTCTTCTGAGATATTGATTTTAAATAGTTTACCTGTTCAGATGATCTCATGACAAACAATTTTTATTCTTAATGACATAGCCATTTATTTACTAGAAGCAGCCTAACAAGAAAATACATGGCACTAATTCTTTCTACTAGTCCATGTTCAGGCAAGACCTTGGGGCCAAATGCCAATGTACCACATCACCAAACATGCTATTGGGTTCATGTGATAAACTTTTAAAGCAAAACTTTCTTGATGAAGAAAGCAGTTTTATGATGTACATATTTATATAGTTGCTTACTTTTAAGGATTTAGAGTGATACTTGCTTGAAAGAAAATATCATGTATATAAACTCATTTTTATTCTCATAATCATCTATGAATATTCAATCTAGGTAGTATTGGTATTTTTAATAAAAGGTAACATGTTTATTCTATAGACAAAAAAGAGGAACATCCACTCCATGCATCAGCAATTCCACTGCTAAGCATTGAACCAAGAGGATGTTTTCAAAGGATAGAGACTTTGTGAATAAGATTATTATGTATCCTCAGATTCAAGGATTTGTTCATCAAAAAGAACCAAAAGGGAAGTTCAAAATGGTATTCTGAAGAGGGAGCATCAGTGCATGTTTCACCAACAGTTTTGCAGGGTGCCGGACAGAGTGGGGAAAGAGTACAGGGAGCATTTGATTAGGTCACATTCACCATGCTCTTGATAAGAATTTTAATTCACTGGGGGTATTCAACCTCAGGCACACTTGTTGATTTCTTTAATTAGTTCCTTCGGGTTTCTGCGTCATATGAGTGGGCACCTCAGAATGTTGCAGAACAAGTTCTCTTAGTCAAAAATGTTGCCATGATTCACATACTCTAAAAATAGAAGCTTGGACGAGGATAAATCAGAACCTGATTCAGACCTGTGTCAACCAGTTTCGCTACGTCAATGGCCTCAGCTCTTTATCACAGAATTAAAAACATATGTACACAAAACACTTATCAAAGAATGATGATACATGTTGTGCAGTACAAATAAAAAATGTTAGATAACCTAAATGTCCATTACCCGGAGACTAGATAAAGGAAGGCTCACCAGAAGTAAACCAAACTCACTGTCATGGAGTTTTTTCTGACTCATGGTGATCCTATAAACCAGGGTAGAACTGTCTCTGTGGGTTTCTGAGACCACAAAATCTCAGCCAAAATAGCCTCATCTCTCTCCTGAAGAGTGGCTGGTGGTTTTGAACTGCCCACCTTGCAACTGACACCCCACCCTATAACCACTACACCAGCAGGAAAGTGAAAACGAACTGTTGATACAGCAGCTACTGATACAGCCAGCAATCAGGATCAATCTCACAAATACCATGCATTGTCCATTTGAGTGTGTTTTAAAATAATTAAACATTACCCACAAAAATATCACACTAGGCAAAATAAACCAAACAAAAAGGAGTGCGTACAGTAGAATTATTCTTATACAAAGGCCAATGAAAAACAAGTTTCTACCCACACTGCTGGACATCAGAATGTACGTTTTGGAACTATGAGATTTTGAACGTAAGGGGTAGGATACATGGGATGATGATAATGTGCATGTGTATACTGTTATCAGAGTAAGACCTGTGCTTTTAATTGTTTGTTAATCATGTCATAATAAAATTGACACAAAATCCAATTAAATCATATTCTTGCACCCGTATAAAAGAAAGAGCAACATCCTAAAGCCTAGAGACTCAAAGATTTATTTCTAGGAAATGTCACACCAAAAGAACAAATTTATTGGAAACCTTGCTAATATTTTGCAACCAAGCTTCTTACATTAAATGGTCTCTATGGGAATTGTTTGGTTTTTTCCCCTTTAATTATTCCAAGAACAATTTGTGCATTAATGACCTTATCATCTCTCTTCCCTCAAAATGTTTAGATAAGTTTCTCCTCTGAATTTATTTTACTTTTTCCTCAAGATTAAGGGAAATAAACCAGCTTGTTCGCATGGTCTCTTTTGAAAGCAGAGATAACACTGAAAACAGGCACTGACTAGTCAGAAGGACACAAGCGACGGTAAGGCAGCCAACTTCTAACCCTATAGTGTCTGCATTTTGAAGGGGTCACAGAGAAGGACATGTGGATATTGGGGGGTGGGGGTGGGGCTGAAGGTAGCAGATACTAACTCATTCAGTCAGTGTTTCAATGTTTTAACAAATAGTAGAGTCCCAGAGTGGGATAAATGATTAATACGAAATACCCCAGAGGTGCTTCAGAATACAGTCTTTGGAACGAAGCCTTCTGGTTCTTTCCAATTAAAAAAAAAATCTTCTTGATTCACAATAGTTACAGCCTTAAAAACCCTGTGGGTCAGTTCTACTCTGCACACATGGTATTATCATGAGTCAGAACGGATTCAATGACAGGCATCTAACAGCAACATAGTCAGACATACAAACTAGTCAGCATCACAGGGCTTGGGAAAGGCTTTTCCATTAAAGGCTAACTAGGTGTCAGTCTCTGTTTCAGCTACTGGAGACACATCAATGAATCAGACCCCAAAAAAGGAGAGTAAAACGACTGTCCTCATGGATACCTCCTCCTGAGAGAAGGACAATAAGCAGTGTAAATAATGGAGAATATGTGTAACATATTTTAAATGGCTATATGGCTGAAGAGAAAAATAATGCATGAAAGAAAAGAAGTAGAGTTGGAGGAGTATTGTTGCAGACCGGATGACCGAAGACCCAAGTAAGAAAGCGCTCTTTGACCCACAGAAGAAACCATGTGAAGGCCTGGATACAAAAGCGTGGGTCATTTGAGTGCCAGTGGGGACTCTCTCACCCCCGAGGATTTCCAGGAGGATTTCCAGGAAGTCAGAGAAGTCTGAGTCCAGATCATGCTCCACTTTGTGAGTCACCTTGAGCATTTGACTTTTACTCAGAGAGCTGAGACATTACTGAAGAATAAGCAAAGAGATTGACTCGTTCTGGCTTAGGCTTCAGCAAGATTTCTCCAGGGAGCTAAAGGCTGAAAGAGGGAAACAAAGAAGGAGCAGCCACCATTGTCCAATTGAGAGCAAGGTGGTTGGCTCATACAAGGGTGTGGGAGTGTGGGTGGTGAGGCATGGGTGGATTGGGGATATATTTCAAGAGTAAAACTGACAGTGCTTCTGGAAAACTCGGGTATGGGGTATGAGAAGAAGAGAAGCAAGATAACAGGAAGGTTATTGGCTTGAGTAATTCAATGAATGTCATTTACTAAGAGGAGACTAATTGCAGATGGGTCAGGGTTTAGGGCAAGATTTGATCAGTTTTGAATAAATTACACTTGACATGTCTACTAGACCTCTAACTGGAGATACCAAGTTGTCAGTGGGATAAATTGCTTCTGAAGTTCCATTGGCACATTTGGGCTAGAAGTAAACATTTAAGCATGCCTCTCTCTAGTTGAAACAAACCCACGAGATTCGATGTGCTATTCGAAAGAATGGAAGTAAATAGATCATGAGAGCAAGCAGAAAGTAACAACTTCTCATTTTAACTGAAAAACTTTCAGGGAGAAAGTTATTTACCTTGCCCTAAAAATTAATTAATTAATTTGGATCTCTCAACATCAAACACTGCAGTTTTGTTTAAAATTTACTATCAAGCCATCCTGAGTTTACGATGTAGGCTAGGAGCCCCACTCCCTTCACCTTACAATAGCATTGAAGTCAGACCCTAAAAAAAAAATCATGTTGTTTGTATCTGTACTTTTTTTCTTCATAGGGCAACAATAAACAATATAGGATAAAGTTACACTCACTGATATTTCATCATTTACCTTGTTTTCAAAAATTCCTTTTATAGGTCAATAAACTAAAAGGTAAGAGAAATCGGGGGGTGGCATAGTAGAAAGAGAAAAAAGATAGAAGTGGAATAAAAGGAATACATTATCCACAAGCAGAAATCTTGCCCTTCTTCCTACTGAATTACCATCAGCTCAAGTGGACTGGCTGACGCACAGGCCATTCTGCTACAAACTGCGGCGTTCCCTCCTTATTGCGCTACTAATGTAGGGAATACTGAGCCTGTTCCTAAAGGAAATATAGGGCTAAGTTCAAGCAAGTCTGGAGTCACAGTCCTGTTGTTGACCAGTCAGTTGATGGCTTTGTATTGTGAATGCTGCATTTAAAGAGACTTTATTTAATACAGAGAACCTTGTCAGCACTGAAACTGAGCAAGACTCTCCTATTTTCTGGGTTTTGTAAATTTTCTGTCTTTTAGAGGATGTAATCTTATCCTTTTTCTATAATTCTTTATTAGTGGAAAATATGTTTAGCGTCCCTTTCCTGACAGGTCTCTCCGTTACACGGGTTCTGCTTTTGCAGGCTGTACGCGTGGCTTAAGAGCAATGAGTGACATGCTGTCAGTGTTTATGATGAAGTACTATCCATGAAGGCTTTAGCGTTAGCCTGGGCAATGAGACCATAAACTCTTTGATATTAAGCTACCCAACAATGACATCCACTGTTTTTGTTGGTTTTTTTTTTCCTTTTCCTGTTGAAAATACGCACACCAAAACATACACCAATTCAACAATTTCTACATATATAATTCACGGACACTGATTAAATTGTTCAAGTTCTAATTATTTTCACCTTCCTTTACCAAATTCTTCCTCTTCCATTAACATAAAAGAGCCTGATGCTTAGTGGTTAGGATTTGGGCTGTGAACCTCTCTGTCAGCAGTTTGAAACCAATAGCTGCTCTTAGTGGGGGAGCGGTCATGGGTTAGGCTGTTCAACAGTCATTCAGTGGGAGAAAGATGAGGCTGTCTACTCCTGTAAGAAAGCCTCACAGGGCACTTGTACTCTGTCCTGTAGGATCACTGTGAGTCAGAAGTGACCTGATGGCGGTGAGTTTGTGGTTTGCTGCTTTCATGAACATAAGCTTTCTATGCTTCCTATCTAGACTTTCAAGTTGCTGTTGTCAATTTGGTCCCATATAGATAGATCTTTAAAAGAGTACCATGCTCAAAGAAGACAGTATTCACTAATTAAGTTAACTCTGACTTGGTAGCGGAGCCCTGGTAATGGAGTGGATTATGAATTTGGCTGCCAACCACAAGGTCAGCAGTTCAATACTACTAGCCACTCCATGGGAGAAACATGAAACATTCTACTCCTTAATGATTTATAGTCTAAGAATCCCAGAAGGGAAGGTCTACTTTGCCATATAGGGTCACTATGAGTCAGAATCAATGCAATGGCAGTGAGTTTTGAGATTATTTGGTATTAAGATTTTTTTTTAAACTTTAAGTTTAAAAATTATCTCAAGGAAACAGTTTCAGGGAGTTCAACCAGACTGAACACTTACAGAAAGTCTAAATTTCTTGAGGATTTGAAATTCTACTCTGTATTTTCACACTTTTGATCAAAACCCTTCTATAGAATATTTGATCAAAATATCTGATAATGGTAGCCAGACACTATCCAGTTTGTCTGCAAAGAAGACAACTTGTTCATGGAGGCAGCCATACTACTATTTCCTCCTAAAATTGCTCTGCTTTGAATGCCTGCTTTCAAGTTTTTAAGACCCAAGGCAATATTAAATGAATCAAGAGTTAGAACAGAAGCACTGAAAATGATCCCAGTCCACCTTTTCTGAGATTCTGGAAAACATGATCACCATAGAACTTCCTGGCAAACTAGGTCAGTCTCAGCCAGAATCTGAAAGGTAGAGACCTGGACCTTGGGAAATCAGACATGCAACCTGAATGCTGGGTGCTCCAGATTATTTTTTAATTGTTATGTCAAAAAACACACAGTTTATCCCTCCATCCCCAAGAGAACCCAGAATTCCATAAACCAACAAGTCTCTGTGGCTCCCCTTCCTGTAGCTCAACAACTAGAAGATTCTGAGCTTTATCTCCTCCCTACCTTCCCCGGATAGTATGGTGTGGTGCAGAATCCCTGAACCGCTCTACTGTTACCTTGACACTCCTTGCCTTAGAGCAGAGTCGTGGCGTGCTGCCAAATGAAAGGTGCTTTGTTATAAACACAATAAATCGGTCTGCTGCACTCTCCCTTTAATATATAGTGGATCAATATGATGCTGTTAGATTACCAGATATAGTTTCTACCTACCCCACCCACCACCACCGCGACCCTGCTCCCCTGTTCTCAGTAATACACATTTTCACATAAACTAGCATATAGGAGCACACCTCTTCAAATCCCCTTTTCCATTTTATCAAAAATCACTATATTTAACCAGAACACCACTTATGATTAATCCGACCACTTAAACCCTACTCCGAAGCTTTTATCTCATATTTGTGCTACACCCCCCACCGCAAATCTATCACTTCTTCATCTCCCCACAATTTAATTTCCAGTTCCTAGCTAAGCTTCCTTCTTTAATCCAAACAACCAACCCCGCATGTACACACACACACACACACACACACACACACCAGAACCCTGAACACCATCTACAGTTGGATCACTATGCCACACAAGCAACCGGCACACATTAACCACAAATAAAAATAAGCAAAAGGAAGAAACAAACAAGTCTACAGGTAAAATAGTAAGGGGTCCACGAAGAGAATCTCCCCAATATCACAAAGGAGGAGACAAACTATCCAAGAAGCAGAGAGAACACCAAAAAGAGACCGCACCACCCCCGCGCCAAAATAAATCAAACATAAAGTACTCAAATTCTCTAACTTCAAGAAAAAGGAGAGAATCTGGAGAGCAGCGAGAAAAAAAATATCAGTTAGCTACAAAGGTAAACAATAGGAATAAACTCAGATTTCTCTGCAAAAACCGTGTAAGAAAAAAGAAAATGAAGCAACATATATCAAACTTTTAAAGACAAAAGTTGCCAACCAAAAAACCTATATCCAGGAAAGCTATGTATCAAATATAAAGGAGAAAAAAAGTGTTCCCAAACAAGAACATGAGGAAATGCTCTCATCAACTAGCCATCTGGAAAATGTAAATCAAAACAATGATGAGATACCATATAACACCCACCATTTTAGCCCAATTTTAAAAACAGAGAACAGCAAATGCAGGAGAGGGTATGGAGAGATTGGAACTCATACACACTGCTGGTGGGCTTGTAAATATGTACAACCACTGTGTATAGCAATATGATGTCTTAGGAAACAGGTAGAAATAGAAATTCCATACAATCCAGCAATATCATTGATGAGCATATACCCCAAATAAATTAGAGACAGGTCACTAAGAGGCATGCATTCTCCCATGTTCATTGCTGCACAATCATTGTCAACATTGCAGTTAACAATAGCAAAAAAGTGGAAACAGCCCAAATTACCATCAGTAGAAGAATGGATTAATTATAAAAACCTTTGGTATATACATGCAATATATATGCATCCCTAAAAAACAATGATGAAACCATGAAACACCTCATGACATGGAGGGATCTAGAAAACATTATGCTGAGTGAAGTTAGTCCATCACAAATGGACAAACACTATATGAGTGTTTAGGGAGGACCACAAGGATGGGAGCCAGCGCAGACTTTTAGGCCATCCAGTCTGCTGGGCAAGTTGGCCAGGCAGCTGGGCAGAGGGCCCAAAAACCATGCACCATCCTCTCTTGGGTGTATTTTGAAGGCTACTTTGACCGAAGGGTCTTCACATCAGCTGGAATTGGATTTTCCAGAGAGGGGAAGGGGAAGATGACTGCAAAGCTATGTGGAGGTACTGTGCCCCTCCCCGTCACCGGACTGGCAGACATTCCTACCAGAGTGATGAGGTATACTCATCACTGATGAGAAAATCAAATCAGGAGGGAGTTGGGGGGTGGGGAAGGGAGCATACAAACCTTGTACAAGAGAAGCTCTAGTCTGTTGGTAGAAAAGGGGAACTTCCTTGTGAGGTTTGTGGGGGGTATTGACTAACAATAATTTTTAAGATCTTAAGTGGGAAGTATGTGCCACAGAATTCTGGCACATTGAAACCTGGATATTCAATGTGCACAATGGCTTCAAAGGCCATAGCAAAAGTATGTGGTAGGAAATCCCACTAAGGAACTAAGCTCTCCCTTAAACGCACCTTGACTTGAGGATCTAAGACAGAAACTACATTGTGTATGAAGAAGCAGAAGTCAGCTATACAAAGAGCATTGAACTGTGGGTAGGAGGAGGAGCCTTTACTTACTACTTCAATGCCCTCTTAGCTGTATTCTGGCAGACCTGTTTCTGACATTGTCAGTGAACATTATGGTTGAGTTTTGCCTGACCACCAACTCCCACCGTTTGTTATGCTTTTTAAATCTCACTCTCTCAATAGTGTTTAAAATTACTACCTTAGGCTAGTCACTAACAAGTTAACAGGAGGTTTTTCCCAGGGTAATGATCGATAAGGTTCTCTACCATAAATTAAGGTGAAGCAGGATCAGATTCAGTTATGGATGGGGGTTCATACTAATGCTAGCTCCAATCTAATAAAACCTATTACGAACAGTTCGTTCTTATGGCATGGCCCTGCTTGATCCTCGCCCTCATGAAGGAAGCACAAAAGATACTTTGGCAAAGTGTGGTCAAGAAATGAGATGGTGGCCAGCTATCAGAAAGAAGAGTGTCCTGGGTCTTACAGGCTTGTTTTCAAACAAGGGGCCATCTAAGTGGGACATCAACTAAGTCCACATGGAATAGACACACCAACATCCATGAGGCAAGGATTATAAATTATATAATCAAAATCCAGCGGAAAGAATAGTATTCAAGCTTAAAATCGTGCGATTGGGGCCTGCAGAAGGCTATGGATAACAGGATTCCTTGCAGGATCAGAATTGAGGGATGAGAATAGCCTGATTATCAGAGAGCATTGTAGAGAGGACTATAATAAATTCAAATGGTAAATCTGACTTAGAAAAAACCCCCAAACTAGTCCAATTAACTGGGTTGTCCTATGAAACCATGACCTTCTTCATTTAAAGGCAGAAAGCAAGATCTCATGAGGTATTTGGTTGTATATGAGCAGCCTCATCAGCTACTCTTCCTCCTTTTGCCCTTGTTGTTCTTGTAAAAATATCTATTACACATACTTCACCAATTTAACTGTCTACAGGTTGACAACTAGTGACATCAATTATATCACTCACCCATGCAACCAACACCCTTAATCAAAGTTTACTTTCCATGAACAGTCATCATCTCATCAATTCATATTTTACTTACTTTTTTCCATTCCTTTAACATTTCACGTGTTACTTTATCTCTGTCTAAAGAAGCTTCAAGTACAAATTGGCAAATTTCCTCTTCCCCTTTTCTTCTTGTGCAGATTCAACACCAAGCCAATGGACAGCACTACTGTGACTCTTGATTGAACAAAGTTTATCTAGTCTAGCACATGTATGTTCTTTGTAAGGGCACAGCAAAGCCTTCCTTTCCCCCCAAATAATCTTCAGGCTAGGAGGGGCAGTTCCCACAACCCCCAGGACCAGTGGGGAGATTGTCATAAAGGTCAGTGGACAGACCTGGAATTATCTATGCTTTTTCAGAGGGGTTTTGCTAGTTTTCATTCCCCTCTTTTTATTCATTCTTTTGTTTTCTATTTGTTTTGTCTCCATTATTGTTGTTTTGCCTGCCTATGTAAGATAGGCATGGGAAACTAGCCTGAGGAGAAAGCAATGGGACTGATGATTCAGGGGGGGTTTGATGGGAGGAGGAGGCAGGGAAGGGAACAGTGAGCAAACAACACAATAGACAGGGAACAACTAGGGAATTAAAATCAGCAACAAGGAGGACGTGGCTCCTGGAGTTGTTGGAGCAACAACAAAATAGATGAGAGGAATTACAAAGAGGCAGAAAAAGGGTGCGTATGATGATAGGGCAGGAGGAAAGTTAAAGGAAACAGAGTAAAGATCTAGGAAGCAAAGCTATGGATAGACGTATAAACATAGGTGTGTACATATGTCAATATATCAATTCATAAAAATGGAAATATTGGCCTATGTGCATATATTTATATGACAATACATTCAAGAAATGGATGGACTTTGGGCCTCTGCTCAACCTTTCCCTCAACACAAGAACATTTTGTTCTAACAACCTGGCATTCTTTGATGCTCACCCTCCCAACAGAATTGCTGAAGACAAAATAGGTACATAAGCAAATGCGGGGACAAAAGCTGATGGTGCCTGGCTATCAAAAGATATAGTGTCTGGGGCTTTAAAGGCTTAAAATTAAACAAGTGACCATGTAGCAGAGAAGCAACAAGTCCACATGGTAGAAGCACACCAGCCTGTGCAATCAAGTGTCCAAGGGATCAGGTATAAGGCATCAGAAGACCCCAAACAAACAAACAAACAAACAAAACATATTGTTGAGAATGGGGGGAGTCATAGCAGAGACACAAAACTCATCTGTAGACAATAGTATATCCCCATCAGAGAAGGATCACAAAGAAGGGATGGGTCAACCAGGGCTCAGTATACCAACAAAACACACAATATTCCTCTGGTTCTTTGAGGCCTTCTCACCCCCCACTATTGTGATCCCAGTCCTGCCTTTCCGTTTGGCTAGACCAGAGCATGTATCTGGATACAGATAAGAGCTCATGACACACAGAATCCGGTTCAGCTACACACTGCCCCCCTGAAGGAACAGAAATGGGAGTAGTGACAAAAGAGGGGTAGGGGGGTAGTGGGAGGTAAGAGCAGGAGGGGAGGAAGAGGAAATTGATCACCATGATTGACATTTAACCCCACCCCCCACCTCAGGGGGATGAACAACATAAATATGGGTGAAGGGAGACAGAAGTTAGTGCAAGATGTTAAAATAATAATTTATAATTTGTCAAGGGGTCACGAGGGTGGGGGGGCAAATAGAAAACAAATGTTCAGAAAATGATGATGGCAACTATGCACAAATATACTTGATACAATTCATGTATGGATTGTTATAAGAGCTGTAAGAGCGCCCAATAAAATTATATTTGAAAAGAAAAAAAAACCTTCCCGTGCTTAAGAACACCAGACAGCACATCAGCATTACATTGGGAGTCATTTCAAGAAGTAAAACAACCAACTAAAAGCAAAAAATATTGAAAACATGACATAAAATAGACCACCAAATAGTTGCCTGTTTATAGCACCAGACCTGTACAAGAAGGTAGAACATCACCTTTTTCAACTTCACCTGGGAATATGCAAGCAAGGCAATGCAAATGATGGTAAATGTCACAAGTACTAATTGGGGGATTACAAACAAACTTGTTAGTAGGCAAATTAAGAAATATAGAATCTGTGAAATTGAGCTAGATTACACTATACTATTAGGAAGTTTTGTTAAGAAACACACAAGTCATAAGTGCACACCCTATGTACCCCCTTATTCCCTCATGAAATGTATGCATGAATGGTGGTACTAGCTTCTTCCTTTTCATTGCAGTTTCCTTTCCTCTTTCACGGATTTTCTTCTATGACTATATTGCATAACAATGGTTCCAATTGATAGTATTTGTGTAAAATAGCACAATCTACCAACATATGCTGATGAAGCAGGTTGTATCATAGCTAGCTGAGGCAGCTGAGTGCTCATCATTAATAAAGAGAGAAGAAATATGTTTCTAAATGTGTAACATATGCATTCCAAGAGAAAGCCTTTCCTGTATTTTTAATATGCTCTTCAGTTAAAAAAATTAAGAAGTGCAATGTCAAACAAATTACATTAAGTTTATTTCTCAGGAATCTTGGGATCTTTTAATATGCCAGGACAAGCAATTACCACAATAATTAGAATGCTGGGATAGTTAACATTTATTGTGCCAACATGGCCAATGAACTCATGGGGATTCGGACCAGTGTGCGGCTGCCTTGCTTGTTCTGTGCCTCAATTTGCAAACTGCACTACCTGTGGGACACCTAACCCATGTGTTGCTGTAATTTGAGGTTCCTTCAAGACCTGCTTCGCCACACCATTGGAATTTACATCTCTTGAGTTGGGGACTGTCAGACCCTGTCATCTGGTTGACTGTTGGTGACCTGCCTTGCTGTTTGCTGCCTGTCGCTGGATACCCTGGATCGCTCTACAGAAAACTACCCGGCGGCCCACAGACTTGAAGGACTGCCAGTATCTCGCAGCTGTCTCACAGAAGTGAGTTGCACTTAGACATTTGTACTGCTTTATAATTTAATTAACTGTTTATTTCTTATGTGTTACATATCTAACTATCTGTATAAATATATATAAAAGTATTAGTGTTCTGGTTTTGTTTCTCTAGAACCCTGTCTAACACAAATGCAGACTTCCCAAACTCATTTACTAATTTTTATCATTTTATTATTAAATCCTTCTATTTTTCCCTGTTGTGTTGTTTGTTTTATTTGTTTATTTTGGTTTATAAATAACTTTTTGCCTTACCACCTCTCCAAATATATACTTAATATTTTTGTTTCTATGTCAAGTTTAAGAATGTTTTATTATAAAATGACAAGTAGAACTAGACATGGATGAAGTGACCCTGAATTTTACTCACATGCTGAAACCATAAACCACTAGTGACTGTTAAAGAGAGAGAGGATTATAGTGTCAACATAGATTGAAAAACAGAGAAAATGGGGGAAAAATCAAAAGAGCTATGTTTAAGTTGAACATCTAATTTTCTTCAAAATATGTCCTTAAGGAAAGCCAGTGGAAACAAATCCATTAAAAAGTAATTTATTTGATCACCATGATTGAAGATCATCTTAAAATTTAAAACTATTTAATTATTTAATTATTTAAAATTATTTAATATAGAACAATATTTAATTATTTAATAATTAATTTAATTATTTAAAATTATTTAATATAGAACAAGATTTGAAAAGATTATTCTCTTTGCATGGGCATAATTTTAATAGAGGATTTGATGCGTGATTTCCCTGGTGTCTTTTAAGAGTTGGCTTTTATGTCTGCACCGACCTAACAGAAACTTGTCAAAGTACAAAGAAGCTCAGACCTCTAGTAACCACTGCTCTACAGGGGGGAAAATTCAGAAATAAAGATAATATGTCCTTAAGTCTCCCAATGCAAAAATCTATCGATGGAAGTGGAAAGAAGATAAGAAGGACTGGATTCACAGATGAATGCCCTTAGGTACTTACATCCTCCTATCTCCTTCCCAGAAGAAAGTCACAAGTAAAATTATCCCTTGTGATCAAGGAGTCAAACGACGGTGGTTTTCTCAAGTGGTCGAGGTTATGACTCATATTGTGGATTGAAGAGATGCATATGTAAGCACCTAGTGAGGAATACTTTTGTTCAGCCAAATTTCAAGCAGCAGCAATTAGGAATATTTTCTGATTGGCTGAGGACCCAGGTGGAAGAAGATTTTTAGCAGAGGCATATTGCTCCTTGACATTCTTTCATTCCATCTCTTCTTCAAAACATAACTTTATACTTGGAACCTAGGTCAAGGTAGTATGTGATGCCAAGAAGGCAAAACTCCAGTGCTCAATGACTCATCTCTCAGTTCTGTCAGTGCAGATTCTACTATAGTGCTTCTGAGAATACAGAAGGGAAAAAATGATTCACCGTTAAGAAAAACTGCTGGCATTGAATCAATAGGGCAGCTGTTAGTTGGCATAGGCTTGATGGAAATGAGTTTAGCTTAGTTTAGTTGGCTTATTTTGGTTTGGCTTGCCTTGGTTTGGTTTGGTTTGGTTTGGCTTGGTCTGGTCTGGCTTGGTTTGGTTTGGTTTGGTTTGGTTTGGTCTGATCTTGTTTGGTCTGGTCTGCTCTGGTCTGGTTTGGTTTGGTTTGGCTTGGCTTGGCTTGGTTTTGGTGTATTGAATCCATGAAGATTCATGCTGACCTCACATCAGCCCAAGTAGACTATGTTTCATAGGCTTCCTCATGGCTGATTCTTCTGAAATAGATTACTGGGTCTTTCTTCTCGGAGGCACTTCTGGGTGGATTTGAATCTCCAACCTTTTGGTTAGCATCTAAGATTGGTAACCAATGGCAACTACCAGTGAGCCCTTTAGAGTTGAGAGTAAACTCAGAAAGGGTACCTAGAATCCGCACTTAAATCATGCTTAAATAAGTTGTTAAAAAACATAGATGGGGAAATTAAAAATATTCACTGTTAGGCTGAGTTAATTAGAGAATCAAATCAGGTGATATCATATATGTATAAGAAAGAACTTTATATCAAGAAGTCATTATATATCAAGAAATCATTCCAACTCAGTTCAATTCAAGTTCATAAGTCCCAAACTAGTCCATAATACCCTCTTCAGACACACAGCCACATGCAATGATGCAGAATACAGGATGATTACAGGCTAGCGGTTGAAAAGTCATGTGGATCCAAGGACAGCGACACCACAGCAGGGCTCCAGCAGTTCCCAGGGGAGCCAGAAAGCAGGAAGTTGAAGAAGGATGGATATCCCCGGAAGACCACACCCCCAAGGAGACAGCATCAGGTTGGGGCCTGATTGACAGATTTGATTCCACCCCGACACTTTCATACAGCTTCAAGTTGATATAAAATTAGCCAACTACCATGTTCACCTACCCCTGGAATGAGTTTTAAGCTATTTTCCAAATATCTGTTGTATTCCAGTGGATGTGGTCTTTATATTGTGCTTTTTTTCACAATGTGCTGTGCTCGTCCACCTGGACAGAGACCCAGACCCGGCCAAGGCTGTGAGCAAGTCTGCAAAAAGAACCCAACTACCTATGGGCACATGATCAGTGGTGCTGTGTTGAACATGAAGCCCTCATAAGCATTAACCTGCAACAGTTGAGTGCCCAGATTTCCATATCAGCAGGATCTGGGTTGCATAAGGATTTCACAGGATTATTACAATAACAAAACATGATTTATGGAAGCACTCAGCATGGCATATGGCACGTAGCTGATGCTCAGTAAATCATTCGTTTTCCTATATTTTGAGAACGACTGTGCTCTGGTCAAGCTACAGCCTCCCTAGCCCTGAGCGCAGGTCCCACTCATCATCTCATTTCAACATTCTACTCTAGGCCTGAGATCCCTGCGCAGAATCCAGACAACTGCCTAGCATTTTCCATTCTCCTTTCTGAAAACTGGATTCTTAATTGCTTATCGCTTTTTCCCAGAGAAGGGAGCTCTCCCCATACCCCACACACCCTCACTCTGGCCCAGGACCTTCTCACATGCATATGCATGCACTTATTCAGGAATGTGATTTTAGCATTTTACCACTGCTTGGAGACTGGTGTGTTGTGTCCCACCCAGTAGAGCATGTTTGCTCTTGAATATCAATGTTACCCAAGACTTAAAGAACTGTACTCCAGAAAACTGGGGAGTATGGAAGGATTAACAGAAAAATATAGACCTTCATGATCATTGAACAAATATATTGGAAGGCATGGATTAAGAGTTTTCCTAGTAAAATTAGGAATTTGGAACCAAGGACTGGATGGGTGGATTTATAAAGATAGTAACTGGACCAATAATTACTTAGGGACCCGGAATGAGAGGGTGGGGGAAGGGGGAGTGAACACCAATGGGCACAAGAAGGAAGAAACTGTCACAAAGTTGATAGGGGTAATGAGTGAACAACATGCCTGTTTGAACTATGAGATTGATGTAGACTACTGAACGTACCATGGACTACCAAAAGAACAAAGATCTACCTTGGATGAAACAGAAGAAAAGCAAGACGTCCTCTCATATACTTTGGACATGTTAGCAGGAGAAAGCGGTCCCCGGAGAAGGGCATACATCATACTTGGAAGAGTGGAGGGGCAGCCAAAAAGAGCAAGGCTCACAAATACCTAGATAAACACAGTGGCCGCAACATGGGCTCAAACATGACAACGGTTGTGAGGAGGGCCCAGGAAGGGCGGTGCTTTGTTATGTTTTACATAGGATCTCGATGAGTCAGACCCAACTTGACAACACTAAACAACAACAATGACATTGCATTGTATGATATGTTCGTTATAAAGCAGTAAAACTGTTTAAATATACCAAAACAAAGCCATCACTAATCTGCTTGAGCTTTAGGCCAACCACAGAAGCATCCAGCTAGGAAAATACCCTGGGGTCAAACTGTTCTCTTGACTGGCTTGTTTCAGAACAGAGGGTACTAGATGTTCTGCAGCAGCTAAGTAATGAGAGCCTGGCGGGAGCAAAACCGTGACAAGCAGGAATCAAACCTCTGCTTCGGTGGTTTAGCATCAAGATACAGAATTAAAGTTCTAGACACAAAAAGCATACAATTATGACAATGAAGAGAGCTGACATTGTTATTAACTATGAGTTAGGTGCTTTATATAACTTTAGGCTTTAGAAATCACCCTTTGAAATAAATACTAATTGATAAAGAGTTCAATAATTAAAGATATTAGACAAGCTGCCTAGAACCATGCAACAAGTAATTGTTTCAACAGAGACTTAAAACAAGTATGTATCACTCCCAAACAGTACATCTTAAATTATTAGATATGGAACGGATCAATAGGATAACAATATACAAATTAGGATTTTGTTGTTGTGATTGAATAACACATGAATCGTTGTCTTCAGGAGCTAATAGGAGACCTACTGCAGATGGAGAAAAAGCTCACTTCCAGTTTCTTTACGACTGGAGGAAATTCTAAGGGAAGATACCCCCTGAACTCAGCGAGGGCTCTCTGCCGTCTTTGGACAGCCTTTAAAGAGTAAAGGGGTGAAGCCCTGAACTACAAACTCAAAGCAGGCGCCCGTGGCAAATTAACTTCAATCATTTCTTAGCGCACCACCCATGGGCACAGCAAGACAGCCTGGCTGTCCCCAGCTCTCCTGCTCTGGGCACTGCTGCTCTCCGTCCTATGCTTTCTTCACCAGAGCCTCTACCTCTGCCCTGCACTCTGCACAGCTCTCCCGCCCTCCCTTTGACTTATAACTCCTTCCTTCATAAGTTTGTTTGCTTTTTCTACCAAATGAATTGATGTGATGTCTGCATTTTATATTCTCATTCTCAGGATATTTCAGAATTATGAGTACCATAGATGTCCACTACATACCCTTTTTTCCTTTCCTACATCCAACCAGATAATTTCTAATAAAGTCCAGCTAAGTTACATATTATACAAACAAGATTTCAAGTAATTGCATCATTGGTCTAATGAAGTTAATGCCATTTTCCTCAGAGACAAAATATAGATAGCATTTCTTATTAACTTAATTTTTTAAATCCTATTCCCTTTACCACAAAATATTTTTGAAAAATATTCTAAATTCACATACCATTGACGGGTTGTAAGTAAGCTTTTTTTTTTTTTGCCTTCAACTTCCAACAAACAGAGTTTATTAACTCTGAAAGACAATTTCTCTAGCAGTCCTATGATAAATACATTAACCACTCTTTCTTATAAGCCTCCTGTGTTCCTTATCAGTTATGACACAGGAACCTGCTTGCTGATAAGCTGATACTGATGAATGGAACTGTTAGCCTATGACATCTACAGTTTTGACCACATTGCTCTCTATAAGAAAGATCTTTGATAAAACTATGCTTCCAACTTTAAAAGTATCTCTATTTCATCTTAATAAGAGAGGTTTTTTTTCTTCTCCATTTCTATAAGTTTTTCAGCAAACCCCCCTAACTCCATCAGGTGGTAGGCCCCTCAATTTCCATTGAGCGGGTCATTTATGTTATTTTCCAAAAAAAATGCAACTCTAAGAGCAAAAACACACACTTCTTCAGCAAAAGGTTTACTGTTGGTTCCTCAATGTCAGTGTTTTCATAATCAACTGTATAAAGAAACCTCAAAAATGTATGGGGAAATGGAATAAAAAAATAGTAACATTCTTCCATGAGAAGATTTAAGGCCCACCCCCGGTGTATTGACTTTGCTGTATGCCAGGCTCAATGTACAATGACTCTTCACCTGCTATCTGAGAAGTCCTCAAAGATTGCAAAGGTAATTATAGGCGAACTAACTGACCCAAATATAGTGAGACAAACTAAAGCTAGAGTCCAAAGCATCCAAAACTGGACTTTTTTCCTATCTGTTAAATTATGGTCTGTCTCAGGTAACTGTAAGAGAAGCTTTTTGCAATTATGGATTCTAGGCAAACCATCTCCTTTCAATGATTTAATTGTTGTTGAAACACAGCTAACTGGAATAACCAAAGTCCTCCACCTTAAAGCCTGTGTTGTTGGTAGGTGCCAGTGAGTTGATTTTGAATCACAGTGAACCTAGAAACAACAGAACAAAAGACCACACCATCCTGCACCATCCTCACAATTGTTCTAATGTTTGAGTCCATTGTTGCAGCTACTCGGTCAATTCATCCGTTTCAGGGTCTTCCTTTTTTGTTATTGGTTTTTTTTTTTTTTTTGCTTTTTGCTGTACCCTCACTTCACCAAGCAAGATGTCTTTCTTCAGGGACTGGTCTCTCCTGATAACATGCTTGAATTTTAGGAGACAGTCTCACAACCCTTGCTTCTAAGGAGCAAGATGCTCCTTCTCCCTGTCCTGCTGCCAAGACAGATCAGTTTGTTCTTGTAGTCGTTCATGGCACTTTCAATAGTCTTGGCAGCACCAGAATTCAGATGCATCCATTCCTGCTAATTCCATGTCCAACCTTCACATGCACGTGAGCCCATGGTAAACACCACGGTTTGGGTCCGGTGCAGTGTAGTCCTCAAAGTCAGATCCTTGCTTTTCAACACTGGAAAGAAGTTTTATGCAGCAAATTTCCCTGATGTCCTTTGATCTCTTGACTTCCATGAGCCTTCATTGTAGATCCAAGCAAGATAAAATTCTGACCTACTTCAACCTTTTCTCCATTGCCATATTACCTATTGGCCCAGTTTTAAGAATTTTAGTTTTCTTTACATTGAGTTTTAATCCATACTGCAGGCTGCAATCCTTGACCTTCATCAGCAAGTGCTTCAAGTCCTCTGCACTTTCATCAAGCAAGATTATGCCATCTGATTTTTAATAAAACTTCCACCAAAACTGATGTCATATTCTTCTTCATATAATCCAGCTTGTCTGACTCTTTGCTCAACATAGAGATTGAGTAAACATGGTGAGAGGAAAATCCCTGATGTACATCTTTCTTGATTTAAAACCATGCAATATTTAAACCATAAGAAGAATGGGGAGTCCAGGACACTTCATTATGCTTACGTGTAGCTTTTAAATGGATCAATTAGCTTTAGATCAGAAAATATGTGCTTTAGAAAATGACCAATTTTCCTATTTTCGATCAGTGTGACTTAAGTCAAATTACCTCAGCTCTCTAATTTTTTATTTCTGCAAAGATGGTTGTTACTGCTGTTAGGGGTCTTCATGTTGGCTTCCACTCACAGAGAGCTAGTGTTCAACAAAACAACACAACATCACAAAAGACCTAGTCCTGCCGTACTCTTAAAACTGTGATCGTTGAGCCCACTGTTACAGCATCTGGGTTAATCCATCTCATGACGGATCTTCTTCTTTAGGAACTGGTCAATCCTGATAACCTCCCACAGGGGTTGCTATTGTGAATACCAACTGAAAAACGTGTGTTATGAGGGGCAGCGCAGAGTGGAGACCCAAAGCTCATCTGTAGACAGTCGGACATCCCTAACAGAAGGGTCACAAGGACGAGACGAGCCAGTCAAGGTGCAGTATAGCACCAATGGAACATATAACTTTCCTCTAGTTCTTTAATGCTTCCTCCCCCGACTATAGTGACCCCAATCCTACCTTACAAATTGACTAGACCAGAGCATGTACACTGGTACAGATAAGAACTCGCAATGCAGGGAATCCAGGACAGATAAACTCCTCAGAACCAACATTGAAAGTAGTGATACCAGAAGGGGAAGGAGAAGGTGTGAGGAGAAAGGGGGAACCAATCACAAGATCTACATATAACCCCTTCCCAGGGGGATGGACAACAGAAAAGTGGGTGAAGGGAGACAGCAGTCAGTGTAAGACATGAAAAAATATATAAATTATCAAGGGTCCATGAGGGAGGGAGAAGAAGAGGGGGGAAATGAAGAACTGATATCAGTGGCTTAAGTAGAAAGAAAATGTTTTGAAAATGATGATGGCAACATGTGTACAAATGTGATGGATGGGTTGTGATAAGAGTGGTGAGAGCACCCAATAAAATGATATTTAAAAAGAGAAGAAGAAAAGCAAATGCAAAACATTTAGGGAAAAAAAGAACAAAACAAAACCCCCCCCAAAAAAAAAAAAAAACCACTCACACACAAGACCAGCAAACAATGCTCAGAGAGAACTTTAAGGGATCACTCAAGAACAACTCATTTAGATGATCTCATGTCAATCTTAGTACTCTATTACCAATGTGACAGAAATGGTTATTAAGAAAACTTTGAATTGTTATGCCTAAAAAATAAAAAGAAAAACATGAGCCAGTCACAGTGATGGGTGGCTGTCTGCCCTGTCACCCTATTCTGCCCACCACAATACGCTAAAACAGAGAAGAAAACAGCAACTGCTCAAGATTATTTGAAAGGATGAAACTATTGATAAGGTATATCATATTAAAATATTAAAATGTCACATCTGTGTCAAATCATTAACAAGATTTAGGGCAACGCCTGAATTCAGTTTCTCTCCTTTTCTATTTATGTCAACCTGCCAGTGGCATCAAGTCATCTCTTTCCCCACCTAAAGTTCATCTAAAAGTTGGGGCTCTATCTTGATTCAGCTCCTTGAATTGTCTTGTCTTTCGTGATGATTGGGAATGTTTCTTTCAACCATCTCTGACAGCTCCCTCTGTGTTTTTGTGAGTCTATTTCTCTTTTGCAATTCCTATCACAGGTAAGTGATTCTTCTTGCTGGGGGCCCACATAACTCTTCAACTGTTTTAGGATTTTTCTTTTTACTGATTGTTCCTTTAGCAGATTAGTATTGAGGGATTTCTCTTCAAGCTTACTAAGTCAGCCTTCCATTGTTTCCATTCTACTCCTGTTTTAGGCTAGGTTCTCTACAGAACAAAACAAGTGACGCATATGTGTACGTATATGGAAAATATTTTTTATCGCGAAATGGCTCACACAGCTGTAGAACTGAGTAAATCCAGTCTAGCTCAAACCCATAGAGTAGATGGTAAACTGGAGTCTTCTCCTAAACCTTATAGCTGTGAAGACTGAGAAAGCCAGAAGATTACAGGCTGGTGGGTGCATCACTGAATAAATCCAAGGTTGGCTATCTGCTGATTCCTCCTGGGGTCAAGAGGGAATACAGCAAGATCCACAAATCATATGCAGGATCAGACCCAACAGAAGTGCAGATTTCCCGTAGAATCTGCATATAAAAGAGCAGGGCATCGACCTGAGAAATATTTCTCCCAATTGCCTCAAAATTGTGACCTATTTCCACCAGACTATACTCCACCACTTCTACTGGCCGTTCACGTAGTTGATTAAGTTATGATAGAGCCCATCCTGAAGTTGATTAATTCCATTGTGTTAGATCACCCAATAGGGATTACCGCCAACTGACTGAGCACCCTGGTCCGCCAAGATGACACAAACCCTATCACAACCCCTTTGCCCTTTAAATATATGATCTGTTTCTGAAATCTCAGCATGAATCTTCTGAAAAATTAACTGATGTTTTTGCATGGTTTCTAATGCTTCATTATTTTGTCAAGTTGTTCTTGCACTATTTTCCTGAATTCTGCTAAAGTGCTTTTCTGTTCTTGTCTTGATTTCATCTGTAGTTTGCTCAAGCTTTCTCTCAGTTTACTGGATGAATCTGGAATAATTGAGATGCAGTTCTAGATTTCCTGATATCTTTTATGGTCATAAGCATTTTCAAGAGCATCTTTGCTCTGAGATTTTCCTTTAAAGTGGTCCTTTACATTCCCTCAGAGAGGGGTCCCGGGGAAGAGATGAGCCAGTCAGTGTGCAGTAGAGCACCGATGAAACACACAATTTTCCTCTCACTCTTTGGTGCTCCTTCCCCCCACTATCATGATCTCAATTCTACCTTACAAATCGGATTAGACCAGAGCATGCACACTGCTACAGCTAAGAGGCCGCAACACAGAGAATCCAGGATAGATAAACCCCTCAGGGCCAAAAATGAGAGTAGAGATACCAGGAGGATTGGGGGAAGGAAGGGGGATAAAGGGAGAATGAATCAAAAGGATCAACTAGAACCCCCTCCCAGGGGAACAAATAATGGAAAAGTGGGTAAAGAGTGACAGAGGATGATGTAAGTTATGGAAATCATAATCTATAACTTATCAAGAGTTTTATTAGGGAGGGTGAGGAGGGAAGGGAGGGAGGTGGAAGAAATGGTTAGCTGATATGAGGGGCTGAAGTGGGAAGAGAATGCTTTGAAAACGATGATGGTGGCATATGTGCAAATGTGCTTGACACGCTGGATGAATGTATGGATTGTGATAAAAGATGGAAGAGCCCCAAAAAATTATTTTTAAAAATAAAAATAAAGCGGTCCTTTAATGTTACACTTAGAGTATTTAGTTTTTATTAAAATGATTAGTGACATTCTAAACACTCCTTTGTGCGTTCAACACATTTGATTAAATTCATGGAGTCTAATATCTATTACGGGGCTACAGGGGATCAGTAGTAGAATTATCATCATTCATGCTGGAGATCTAGGTTTGACCAGTACCCAAAACAATCTAATTCGAAACCACCTCTCCATCTTTATTGGGTCCTGTTTGGGGTTATCTAGAGTCAGGCAGAACTGGAGAACAACAATCTCAATCAGTATCCACCAGGCTTGGAGGTAAAGAAGATGTGAGTGGCCGTGAGAGGAAATTTCCCTTTAATAGCCCCTTCATCTTCTACGGTTCTGCAAAGTGTGTGATTGAGAAACTCTTCCCAACGCACTTATCTGGCAGGAAGGGCCCAGGGGGGCCTGTGAGGAATCACAGACAGCCGTGGTTCTCCTCCAGGCCTGGGGATTCTTGATGGTGCTCCTCAGGCCACACATTGCTACCAAGGTAAAAGTGACTGTACGCCTTGATAACACCTGAATGCCAATGTGTCCTAGAATTGAGACAAAAAGCAATCATCTTCCCCTGAAGAGCAAATCACTATCTGACACAATTCACCATTTACTTGCATGAAATGAGAGATAAAAATTGGTCAGCGGTGTTTCCTTAAATAAGAACAATTGACTTTTGTGGCTAGAAGAGCAGATGTGTATTCTGTGTGCACAAACACATTCGTCTGTGTGTTTTCATGTGGGTCCTGTCCACACGGAAAGGACATATTACCTCTGCACCCAAATGGAAATGAATTTAGTCATATGGAAAATTTCATTAAGTTGCAGAAACTTAGTGGTGGGTTGGTCTTCCTTTTAGTTTGGGAAATTGAGTGGAATTGCTTCAGACCCATTACCAATTTCAAAGTTATGACAGCAGCAAATCCTCCTGATGGTCTCTGCTTAAGGTCTCCTCTGTCTCAGACTGCTGTGTCCAGGAGTGTCAGCAGCAGCCCAGAACTTAGCCCTTTTTCCAGTTTGCACAAAAAACACATCTCTACCAAATGTTTCTTGAGGTGGAGCATTTCTAGCTCCAGATTGGGACACAATAAGAAAGATATCACAGCCTCCGTCAGAGCCCCCTACTAGCTCGCAACCCCCTCCCCCCCATTCTTCCTTCTCAAACTGTATATCTGAAATGAGAGCAATAAACTTTGTGCTGGAAAAGCAGAGTTTGGTGTGGTGATATGCAGGAACACCTCAGTCCTTGCCACTACCTGTCCACAGTGGACACACCTTAAAATTATCAAACCTTACCACCACAAATGTCTAAGCAGCTTCTATGAAAAATGGAGAACGGGAGTATTCATGCTTTAGCCAGATCATCCTTACCACACACCCCCAAATCTCAATGTCCCGCATCACATTTAGCAGGAAATAACAATCTAACGTCCGTTTCTGTTTACACCATATTAAATTCTTTCAGTTTTTAGAACTCTTTAATAGGTAGAAATACTTTCATATTTGTACATTTAATTGGTTGTTCTTGGTTTTACTAAATCTGTGTGCTGTAGTAACTGACTCCTGCTTACCCTGGCAGTGGGGCTGGTTTGGGCTGGTTGGTTTTAAGTTGATGGTCTACAAGGGTTAAAGACTTCGCATTGTAGACATGATTGCTCATTTCTTCTCTTTCAGGAATTAAGATTTTAAATCAGATATGAAAACTAATATTTTTTCACTCTTCTTACTCATTTCTATTCTAAAACTCTGAAAACATCTTGTTTATCTGAATCTAACAAAAGTTCTTGACTTGAGATTTTTGAGAATGGGTTATTTCAAATTCACGTATTCACTTCATCTAAAATACGGAATAATTTTACCTGAAAAATCATATCTTTATATTCTCTTCTCCCTCCTGACCTAGCCCCCACAGTGTCACATATTTTTCTAAAATGATGGATACCCCCCAAAACTATCAAATTGCCAAGGCGTATAAATAGAATTGTTTCTACAAGATTTATTTTTATCTTTCCGCATTTTTACAAGGTCCACAGTTCAGCTGAAAGTTAGGAGTAGTTCAAACAAAAGAATGATCAAATGATCATTGGACCTTGGGACCTTCCCACAAAAAATCAACTTTAGTTGCTGTATTGGCCAGTCTACAAGGTAACCCTCAATGATTTCTGCCTCCTGGGGTTCCCATCCTAGTGTTGTCCCTTCTGTATTGGTCAGAGTTTTCCAGAAAAACAACCAAAAGAATATACAAAGAGAAGATGAGAGAGAGAGAGAGAGAAATGTTTAGGAACTGACTCATGCAACTGTGAGGTTTGATAAATCCAAAATCCATGAATCAGGCAGTCTGGAAACTCCAGCAGGAAAATTATATCCTTGGCTTGAGGCAGAATCATAAAACCTCAGTTTTTGCTCTTAAACTTTTCAACTGGCTGGCTGAGATTTACCCTTTCTATCAAAATTAATGTCTTTTATTTGGAATCAACGGACTGTAAATGTTAAACACGTCAACAAAATACTATCAAACTAAGTAATGCTTAGCTTGCCAAAGTAAAGCAGAAAAGAACCCATCACACCGTTCCATGTTCTACCAGGGGAGGTGTGTGCCACCAATAAAACACAACATGTGCGGGACCCATCGGCTCCTCGCCAGATGTGCAGCACTAGGTTGAGGCTTTCTGTACCTTGACTTTGCTCACTAACCTTGAACTAACTCACTAACTAGAAGAAGCCAATTAAAAAGAACCATATGAAGTGGTCAGCAGAAAAACGAAACTGAAGCCTCCTGCTGCTTTTCAAGTCACTGGGCCTGGGAAACACTCTTCCAGTTAGTTAATTCTTCAGAGACAGCAAATCCCAGGCAACAGCTTGACTTGATTGCAACGTCATAAAAGAACCAGCCTATCAGCCCACTCTCAGATTTTCAGAAACTACAGAAGATAATAAATATATTTTAAGTTGTTACATTTTAGGACCATCTGTTATTAAGTATTGACTAACTAATATAGTTGATAATGGTATACACCTATTTTCCTAGTGGAATTAATAAGGAAGTAGCAGGGAATGGGCTCTGTGGTAGATACATAATCTCGTGTCAACTTGAGGGTACTAAGAGTGAAAGGGTGAAGTTTAGCCTGTCAATCAGGTCACAGCTTGATTGGAGGGTGACTGAGATAAATGGCTCTCTGGAGGCCAGCCTCGTTCTCTCTCTGCCTTCACCTTTTTTTGGGACAAGTCACCCGGAGGCTTGCTGAGACCTGCAGTAGCCCCTCTCTTTCCTTCACCTTCCTGTTGAAGAGCTGGCGGGGCCATGTGGAGTCTTATACCAGCACTGAAATGCTCCCACCCCCAAAGCATGGATAAGTCTGCTACTCTTACTAATCCATGGTGTGAAATAGCAAAGACAATACCTAAAGAAGCACCACCGATAGATGAGATGCTGCTTAAATAAAAGGCTCTTCAACAGGTTCAGGCTGCCGTGCAATCTGCTTTGACACTGGGACCATATGATCCAGCTGACCCAGTGGACAGAACTTTGAGCAGTGCCCTTGGCCGTTCAGTTTGCATATAAGGAAAAATGGCCAGGTGTGAGACTGAATACTGATTCATGGGCTGTGGCTAATGGCTTGGCTGGATGGTCAGGGAATTTGAAGGACCATGATTGGAAATGTGACAAGGAGGTATGGGGAAGAGGTATGTGGATAGACCTCTCTGAATGGGCCAAGAAAGTAAAGGTAATTGCATCTCAAGTGAACGCTCAACAAAGGATTACCTCTGAAAGCTTGTGAATGGCTATCTATGGTGCAAATATTGATCTCCACCTGTCCAGAAGTAAGAAAAGTAATGATAATCTAAGATACATGAGATAGTTAGTTAGTTATGCCAGCCTGGCTGATAAACACAAGTGGGATTAATTGAAGGACTAAGAGATAAATGGCTCGGTGACCCTTGCCTTTCTTGTCTCTCGTTCTTTGATCATCAGATCAGCGTGTGGCTGGCTTGCTTGTCCTGTGCCTCAATTTACAGGCTACACTACCTGTGGGATGGCTAGCCTGTGGACTGTGTCCCTTTAAGTTAAGGTCCCTTTAAGACCACACGATTGGAATTTACATCTCTTGATCTGAGGACTGACAGTTGGTGACCTGCCTTGCTGTTTGCTGCCTGTGCTGGGATAGCCTAGCTCTCTACAGAGGACTACCTAGAAGCCCTCAAGACTTGAAGGACTGCCAGTGTCTCAACTCTCTCATGGGAGTGAGTTGCACTGAGCCATTTGTACTGCTTTATAATTTAACTGTTCATTTCTTGTATTATATACCTATCTATCTGTATATAATTTAACAGTTCATTTATTGTGTTATGGATCTATCTTTATAAATATATATATATATATAATTATCAGCAATCTGGTTTTACCCTGTCTAACACATTGTGGTACCGAGAGTGGGGTGCTTCTAGAGAAATAAAATCATAAATATGGACTTCTTAAATTGGCTTTCCAGCCTGATTAGTCTTAACACTAGTGATGATACTTCAACATCCCAAAGCATGGGTAAGTTTTCTACTCTTCCTAATCCATGGTGTGAAATAGCAAAGATAATACCTAAAGTAGCACCACCGATAGATGAGGTGCCAGTTACAGGAGAGGCTCTGAGTGATCGTATGTTTGATATTTTCCAGGAGTTGTGTAAGGATGACAAGTATAGGGAAGCTGGTTGGCTGGCCTTCTCACAATGGAAAGTGTGGTTAAGAAGAGGGATGATCTCAGAGACTCAAAAGCGCGCTTCAGGTGCAGACTAACAGATTTGAAAACTTCCACCTGTGCTACAAAGGATAGCCTTCTCTCCTCTAGTAAAAGAGCTGACATTGCTGAGAACCAGGTCCAGAGTCTCATTATATGAGTGGCTGAATTACAACGGCAGCGGAATTGCAGACCTAGAGCAGTGTCTGAAACTGAAGGGCATTGATTGGGAAAAGCTGGGACCCTGAAACATGGGATGGGAACATATGGGCTGATGATCCAGAAGAGGAGGATATTGAACCCTTAGAAACAATTGACCCACCCCAGTCAATAGATCCACCCCTCCCAGCTGAAAGTATTAATTCACAATCCACACCTGAGCAGATTAGCCAAACTATTCAAGATGATATGCCTGGTGGGGCTGCATCAGTAGCATTGCCTGAGGGAGATGCCTTACAAGATATTGCTGAGAGCACTCAGGAAACACCCTCATTATTTCTGCTACACCTGTCACTAAAAGTAAGTCTCAGGAAGCCCCTAAAGGTTAGGTTGAGATGATTAACCAAGAAAGAAGTAAGCTATACTCATAAAGATCTGCTCGAGTTTTCATATATGTACAAGCAGAAGCATGGGGAATATCCCTGGCAATGGTTACTAAGGGTGTGGGTACTGGTGCACGAAATGTAATATTAGACCGGTCTGAGTTTCTGGATATGGGACCCCTAAGCACAGATGCTTCTTTCAATGTCTGTGAGAGAGGCTGAAAAAGGATCTAATTCTTTATTTGGTTGGTTCAATGAAGCATGGACTGCCAGATGGCCTAGATTAGACCAACTTGAAGTACCTGACCTACCTTGGTACAGTGTAGAGGAAGGCATCCAAAAGCTTAGGGAAATTGGTATGCTGGAATGGATCGATTAGGATGTTCTCATAGACCTAAAAATGGAGTGTCCTGAGGACATACCCTTTACCACAACCATAGGAACAAGTTTGTGAAGTGGGCCCCATCATCTCTTAAGACTCCTGTAATTGCTATTTTATGTGCACCAGGATTAACAGTGAGCACTGCCCTAAGCAAACTCCAACATTTGCCCACAATGGGGCTGATTGGTCCCCGTGGTGGTAAAGGGCAGGTGTCAGCACTGAATCAACAGAGACAGCGTGGGCGTGGTTATAATAGACAATAAGGTTTCAATAGTAATCAAAGCAACCTGTGGAATTGTGTGGAATTATGGCATTATCCACTTGAAATAGAAGGGAAACCTACTAAATATTTACTTGATCTATACAGGCGAAAGAATGGTAGATCAGGTGAACAGCAGAATAGACAGTCATGATCACTCAATCAATTTCCAGACCCGAGCCAGTTTACATACCTACAACCCCTTGAATTAGGGGGAAGCTGGGTCCCTTTGAAGGAGGACCCTACCCTGCTACATTACCAAAGATCTACACTGTTAGTCTTTCTTCTAGCCTTCCCAAAAGGGATCTGTGGCCTGTGACTGTTCATTGCGGAAAGGAAATAATCAAACTTTTCAAGGATTACTGGACACTGGCTCAGAAGTGACACTAATTCCAGGAGACCCAAAGTGTTTCAAAGGCCCACCAGTCAGAATGGGCGCTTATGGAGGTCAAGTTATCATTGGATTTTTAGCTCAGGTATGCCTCACTGTGGGTCTAGTGGGCCCCTGGACCCATCCTGTGGTATTTCCCCAGTTCCAGAATGCATAATTGGAATAGACATACTTAGTAACTGGAAGAACCCCCATATTGGATCCCTGAAATGTGGAATAAGGGCTATCATGGTAGGAAAGGCCAAATGGACACCATTAGAACTGCCATTACCTAGGAAAATAGTAAACCAAAAGCAATACTGCATTCCTGGAGGTATTGCAGAGATCAGTGCCACCATCAAAGACTTGAAAGATGTGGGGATGGTGATTCCTACTACATCTCCATTTAACTCACTTATTTGGTCTGTAAAGAACCAGATGGATCCTGGAGAATGCCAGTGGATTATTGTAAACTTAACCAGGTGGTGATTCCAATTGCAGCTGCCTCTCCAGATGTGATTTCATTGCTTGAGCAAATTAATACTTCTCCTGGTACATGGTATGCAGCTATTGATCTGGCTAATGCCTTCTTCTCCATACCAGTCTCGAAGGACCACCAGAAGCAGTTTGCCTTCACCTGGCAGGGGCAACAATGTACTTTCACAACTCTCCCCCAGAGGTACATCAACTCTTCTGTCCTGGGCCATAATTTAGTCTGAAGGGAACTTGATCACCTATCTATTCTACAAAATGTCACACTGGTCCATTATATTGCTGACATTATGCTGATTTGACCCACTAAGGAGGATGTATCAAAGATTCTAGTTTCATTGGTACAATATCTGCATACAAGAGGTTGGGAAATTAACTCAACAAAGATTCAGGTAGCCTCCACATCAGTAAAATTTCTAGGGGTTCAGTGGTGTGGGGCATGTTGAGATATTCTTACTACAGTGAAGGATAAGCTATTACATTTGGCACCCCCAATGACAAAAAAGAGGCACAATGCCTAGTGGGCCTCTTCGGATTTTGGAGGCAACATATTCCTCACTTGGGTGTTCTACTTCAACCTATTTATCAAGTGACACGAAAACCTCCAATTTTGAGTGGGTCCCAGAACAAGAAAAGGCTATTCAACAGGTTTAGGCTGCCGTGCATGCTGCTTTGCCACTGAGACCATATAATCCAGCTGACCCAGTGGTGCTAGAGGTGTCAATTGTAGATAAAGATGCAGTTTAGAGTTTTTTGCAAACCCCTATTGGTCAATCACAGTGTAGACCATTGGGATTTTGGAGTAAAGTCCTGCCATCCTCTGCAGACAACTACTCGTCCTTTGAAAAATGGCTGTTGGTCTGTTACTGGGCCTTGGTGGAGACTGAACACCTCACCATGGGCCACCAAGTCACCATGAGGCCTGACCTGCGTATCATGAACTGGGTATTGTCTGACCCACGGAACCATAAAGTTGGATATGTGCAACAACACTCCATTGTTAAATGGAAGTGGTATATATGAGATCTGGCCAAAGCAGGACCTGAAGGGACAAGTAAGCTACATGAAGAAGTGGCCCATTTGCCCACATTCTCCACTCCTGTCACATTGCCTCCTTTCTCCCAGTCTGCACCTATGGCCTCCTGGGGAGTTCCTTACCATACTTTAACTGAAGACCAAAAAAGTCATGCTTAGTTTACGGATGGCTCTGCACGATATTCAGGTGCCACTCGTAAGTGGACAGCAGCAGCACTACAGCCCTTTCTGGGATCTCCCTAAAGGTCAGTGGTGAAGGGAAATCTTCCCAATGGGCAGAACTTCGAGCAGTGCACCTGGCGGATCAGTTTGCATATAAGGAAAAGTGGCCAGATATGAGACTGTATACTCATTCATGGGCTGTGGCTAATGGCTTGGCTGTATGGTCAGGGAATTGGAAGGACCATGATTGGGAAATTGGTGACAAGGAGGTGTGGGGAAGAGGTATGTGGATAGACTTCTCTGAATGGGCCAAGAAAGTAAAGTTAATTGTGTCTCACGTGAACGCTCACCAAAGGATTACCTCTGAAGAGGAGGACTTTAATAATCAAGTGGATAAGATGACACGCACTGTAGGGACTGATCCTCCTCTTTCCTCTGCCACCCCTGTTATCGCCCAATGGGCACATGAACAAAGTAGACATGGCGGCAGGATGGGCACAGCAACATGGACTTCCACTCACCAAGGCTGCCTTGACCACTGTCACTGCTGAGTGCCCCATTTGCCAGCAATGAAAACCAGCATTAAGTCCAAGATATGGGACCATTCCTCAGGGAGATCAACCAGCAACTTGGTGGCAGGTTGATTATATAGGGCCACTTCCATCATGGAGGGGACAGTGTTTTGTTCTTACTGGAATAGACACCTACTCTGGATATGGATTTGCCTTCCCTGCACATGATGTTTCTGCCAAAACTACTATTCATGGACTTACAGAATGCCTCATCCACTGGCATGGCATCCCACAAAGTATTGCTTCAGATCAAGGAACTCACTTCACAGCAAATACAGTGCAGCAATAGACCCGTTCCCATGGAATCCACTGGTCGTATCATGTTCCTCATCATCCTGAAGCTGCTGGCTTGATAGAGCGATGGAATGGGCTCCTAAAGACACAATTATGGTGCCAACTAGGTGGCAACAACTTGCGGGGCTGGGGCAATGTTCTCCAGAAAGCTGTATATGCTCTAAACCAGCAGCCAATATATGGTGCTGTGTCTCCAATAGCCAGAATTCATGGGTCCAGGAACCAAGGGGTGGAAGCTGGTGTGGCACCACTCACTATTACTCCTAGTGATCTACTTGCAGCACTTTTGCTTCCTGTCCCAGAAACCCTGTGTTCCTCAGGCCTGGAGGTCATGGTCCCGAAGGAAGGAACTCTCCCACCTGGAAACACAGTACAGATTCCACTGAACTGGCAGCTGAGAATTCCCCCTGGCCACTTTGGGCTTCTCATGCCTTTGGAGCAACAGGTCAGGAAGGGTGTTGCTGTAGTAAGTGGTGTGATTGATCCTGATTACCAAGGAGAAATTGGACTGGTGTTACATAATGGTGGTGAAGGATAAGAATATGTCTGCAATCCATGAGATCCCATAAGCTGAGTCTTAGTGCTACCATGCTCTGTGATTAAAGTAAATGGTAAATTACAGCAACCCAATCCTGGCAGGACTTATAATGACATAGACCCCTCAGGAAAGAAGGTCTGGGTCACCCCACCAGGCAAAAAACCACAGCCCACTGAAGTGCTTGCTGAGGGTAAAGGTAATATAGAATGGGTAGTAGTAGAAGGCAGTTCTATCTGTCAATTACGACCACATGATCTACTGCAAAAGTGAGGTTTGTAATTGTCAGTATATTTGCTTTTTATGCGATTATTGCATAGCTTTCCTTTGTTCAGGTATGATATATCAGCTACAATTGGAGTCAGTGTGTTTTCATTTATATATATGATAGATGATTGATGATAAGTATAAGTGTGATTTCATCAATGTCCAGAAATTATATATGTAATATTGCTAACAAATTGTGTACAGGTGCCGGGTTAGCAAGGGGTGGATTGAGATAGTTTATTGTGCCAGTCTGGCTGATAAACACAAGTGGGATTAATTGAACGGCGGAGAGATAAATGGCTTGGTGAGCCTCGCCTTTCTTGTCTCTCGCTCTTTGAACATTGGACCAGTTTGCGGCTGCCTTGCTTGTTCTGTGCCTCAATATACAGGCTACACTACCTGTAGGATGCCTAGCCTCTGGACTGTGTAAATTGAAGTCCCTTTAAGACCACACAATTGGAATGTACATCTCTGGAACTGGGGACTGATGGTTAGTGACCTGGCTGATGGTTGGTGACCTGCCTTGCTGTTTGCTGCCTGTGCTGAAATAGCCTAGCTCTCTCTACAGAGGACTAACTGGCGACTCTGAAGATTTAAAGGACTGCTATTGTCTCACAACTCTCACAGGAGTGAGTTGCAATGAGCCATTTCTGCTGCTGTATAATTTAACTGCTCATTTCTTGTATTATATATCTATTTATCTGTATATAATTTAAAAGTTCATTTCTTGTGATATATATATATATATATATATAGCTATAGCAATCTGGTTTTGTCTATCTGGAGAACCCTAACACAGGATCCCCAAGAATTTACACCCGCCAACCTGTGATTTTTCTGCATTTTGCATCATTGCATGTGACTGCGTGAGTCTGAAGAGAGATTTATGGACTAGTATTGAACTCATGGGTTGATAACGGACTTGCGGACTTGATTAGGATTGGGATGGGATGTTTTCTCAAAATACAATTGCCCTTTGATATCGAGCTCTTCTTAGACATATATGAGTGTCCCTGGATTTGTTTCTTTTGAAAACCCAGCCTAACACAAGCTCTTTGTCAGTTTGATAAATTTGATCTCTATGAGTGCTTTAGCATCATATTTTTCTTACAAATTTGTCAAAAAGTAAACATTTTCTGATGCTTAATAGACTTTTAACCCCTATATTCTCAGCAAGCTGCTTCTGCTGTACATCTGGGATTTTTGTTTAATCACAGGAACTTCCTATCTCAGATATTGTTCCACACTTCTTAAAAACATTATTTTCTTAATCAGATAAATTGTCTTCCTTTTGACATGCTTGTTCTATGTACTCAACAAACCCCTTCCAATCTCTCAGAAAGAAATAATGATTTAGGTCATAAAAAGCAACAGTCTATCATGTTGTGCTCCGAATCTGGTACCTACCCCTATTTGGTACTGGCTAAAAATAGCATCAGGGAAGACTCCATAAAGGGAGCTGGGGAAATGTTTCCCTGATCGGGGGTGACCCACTCAGGCCAACCCCACGGCATGATTCGTATTCCTAATGACCTTATACAGGACTTCCAAAACTGTGAATATTTATGGGGGGAAACAGCATTCTTCTCCCACGGAGCAGCTGGGGGGGGGGGGGGTGAGCCACCAACCTTATGGTTCTCACCCAGTGCCTAACCCATGGTGCCACCAAGCCCCCATGATCTGTGATCCAAACCCAAAACTCACTGCCATAGACTCGAAGCCCAACTCCAACAGACCTGAAAGGACAAAGGAGAACTTGTGTTGTGGTTTCAGACACAGGAAGTGCTTACGAAAGCCTGACCTTGTTGTCAGGTGACCAACATGTAACCCACAACCCCACCAGGGCTCCTGATGACAAATAAGAACTCACAAATAAATACAGAGAGGAGAGCAAACAGACAGCAGATGTTGCAGTAGGAAAGGCAAGCACTAAAGTAAGCAATGGAAAGGAACGTAGGCTAGACTATGAGCAGGGATTCTGTAACTCTGACCAATCTTCCCTGGATCACGAATGTTCTTCCCATGTGATGCCCTTTGTAAAAGTGGCCTTTGCTCCCTAGTTTCTCAAACAAGTACCTTACATTAAAGCCTTTAAGAGCATAAGGGGAAATTCTGAAACATGGGTTATAAACCAAACCAAACTCACTGCCATTGAGTTGATCCAACTCAGAGAAATGTAGCTTATAGTTTCAGTATTTCCCCCTGATATTGCAGCCTACCTTTGTTTGCTAGTATTTTAAACACACCCCTCACACTAAGACAATAAGAGACACAAGCAAATTGGAAAGATGTGCTTTTATTATTGCTTAGTATTTTAATAAAGGACAACATTTTCTTTCATGGTTATAAACCTTCCAAAACCTAGCACTGGAGATATTTCCAACCATGGTTGGTAAAAATTTAAACAAGGCCTTCATCCGTTTACTCTTTATGACACATCAGCTCCTTAGATAAAATCCAGATATTGTGCAACATTCCAAGGAAATTAAGACTCGGGAAGAAGACAAGATTATACGGGGGAAGTGAGAAATTATTTCACACATATGAATTTCAGGAATCCAATTCTGAGGACAATATTCCCACTCAGAGCAACTAAAGCACAGAGAGGACCACAGGGCCGGACCCACTATGAGGACACAAAGTTCCTCACCGACCCTTAGCACTATAGGGAACAACACTGGAGACACAGTGTGGGAATTGTGCCCGATCTGACCCCACCACACTGAGGCGAAACACTATGGGTGTGGAATGGAACAGAGCAACAAAGTCCCCAGGGAATACAAAAATAGATTTTGGGGCCAAGGCATCAGACTCAACCGGAAAACACTCCTAAAGGTCAACAAACAGACTGTAACCATTTACGGGCTTTTCTTTTTTTGTGTGTCATTTTTTGTTTTTGTTGCTTTGTTTTTCTCTGTCTTGTATTGTGTGCATATTATTTTCTCTGCAAGTCTATCTAGATAAGATAGGCAGGACAAACAATCTGGAGGAAAAAACAAAAGGACCAAAGGTTGGGGGGGATGGGATAGTGGGAAGTGGGGGGAAAGGAAGTGGGTGTTAAACCCAGGGACAAGGAAACAACAAGTGATCCAAAATTGATGGTGAGGAGGGTGTAGGAGGACTGGTAGGGCTTGACCATGGGCAATGTAACCCAGAGGAATTACTGAAACCCAAATGAAGGCTGAACATAATAGTGGGACAAGAAGAAAGTAAAAAGAAATAGAGTAAGAACTAGGAGGCAAAGGGCATTTATAGAGGTCCAAATACAGGCATGTACATATGTAAATATATGTATATATGAAGATGGGGAAATAGATTTATGTGCATATATAGGTTTAGTATTAAGGTAGCAGATGGACATTGAGCCTCTACTCAGGTACTCCCTCAATGCAAGAACACTTTGTTCTAATAAACTGGCATTCCCTGATGCTCAGCTTCCCAACACAATTGCTGAAGACAAAGCAGGTGCATAAGCAAATGTGGTGAAGAAAGCTGATGGTGCCCAGCTCTCAAAAGATATAGCATCTGGAACCTTAAAGGTTTGTAGATAAACAAGTGGCCATCTAGCTGAGAAGCAACAAAACCCACATGGAAGAAGCACATCAGCCTGTGTGATCATGAGGTGTCGACAAGAACAGGTATCAGGCATCAAAGAACAAAAAAACCTATATCATTGTGAAAGAGGGGGAGTGTGGAATAGAGACCCAGTGCCCATCTGTAGGCAACTGAACATCCCCTTACAGAAAGGTCATGGAGAGGAGACAAGCCAGTCAGGGTTCAGGGTAGTAATGATGAAACATACAACTTTCCTCTAGTTCTTAAATGCTTTTTCCCCTGCCACCCCCCCCCCCCACTATCATGACCCAATTCTACCTTACAAATCTGGCTAGACCAGAGGATGTACACTGGTACAGATAGGAACTGGAAACGCAGGGAATCCAGGACAGATGATCCCTTAAGGACCAGTAGTGAGAGTGGCAATACCTGGAGGGTGGAGGGAAGGTGGGGTAGAAAGGGAGAACTGATTACAAGGATCTACGTATAACCTCCTCCCTGGGGGAAGAACAACAGAAAAGTGGGTGAAGGGAGACGTCAGAAAGTGTAAGACATGACAAAATAATAATAATTTATAAATTAACAATGGTTCATGAGGGAGGCAGGGAGGGGAAAATGAGGAGCTTATATCAAGGGTTCAAGCAGAAACCAAAGGTTTTGAGAATGATAATGGTAACAAATATACAAATGTGCTTGACACAATGGATGTACATGTGGATTGTGATAAGAATTGTATGAGCCCCCAATAAAATGCCTTTTTTTTAAAGAAATAAAATACAAGAGAAAAATCTTTCACATCACAATTCCTCAGATATAATAAGTTTTGAACATATCTATATGTTTTCAGCCAGATCTCCCTTCTAAGAGTAAGGGATTGAGAGAAATAAAACAGGTTATTTATTTACAGATTAATAAAGAGGCATATACAGTTCCAATTGCACAATTTGCCAAGAAACCTGAAAGTCAGTGGAGAGTCACATCATGCGCCTAGAAGAGAACACTCTTAATAAAAAGTATTCTGAATTCTTTCTAAAACTTTATGAAATGATTCTTTAATATAATTGAGAAATAAATAGGACTGGCAAAACTAACTTTTTATTAGGAACTTATTGTGTGTGTGTCAGGCACTAAGCTCATCTACATCATCACCTTGAAAGGTTGGTCCTATGATTACCCTTATTTTAGAAATAAGGAAAGTGAGCCAGGAAGAAATGAATAAATGTCTTCTCAAATGATCCTGAGTGAGGAAGGTGGGTTTAAAGCCAACTGATGCAAATGCCTACGTTTGACTGCTTACGAGACGGGTTCATACCCATGCAGAGGCATCTCGGTGGAAAGACCTTGAGATCTGTGTCCAGAAAATCACAGCCTTGGGAGAATGCAATTTGACTCTGTACACGTGGGGTCACCATGCGTCTACTCTACTCACCAGCAAAAGCGTCCAACGTTCTTTTAAAAAGGTTTACTGTGAGAGTGGTGCTGGCACTCTAACCCTCGTTCCTGCAATACATCAAACCAAGCAGAACAAGTTTGAGAAGGACTGGAAGGAATGGTTAGGGGGAGAGGAATTGATCTGTTGAGATATTCGCTCTTGGGTCTGCTGCTAGTCAACAAAGCTTTCATGATGAAACATGTACACAGGGTGGTGCCAGTGAGAGTTCACTGAACAACATCTGAAAACATCACCCTTCCTGCACGGTACTTTGTCATCTGAACTAAAATACTCTGAAATCCATATGTTACGAGTTTGTGAATTTATTCTGAGGATATTATGGATGCTCAAATTTATGAATCTGACTATTGGTAACATAATGGATTGTAGGCAGAGGGGATTAAATAATACACAAAAAAGGGAATTAATAAAAAGAAGTAAATTAGTTTAAGGAATAAAGTGCTGCGGTGCAGAGCAACACTATTCAGTAAACAGGAAATGACTGTGATATATTGTAAGTGCTTAAAGCACAGGCGTTGTAATTTTCACTTCCAGCCAAGAAAGAATTATCCTCTGCCTATAACAACTAAAAAAGTGGACTGAGGGAGTGAGTTTATTGTGTCAACCTGGCTGATAAACACATGTGGGGTTAATTGAAAGGTGAGCCTCGCCTTTCCAGTTCTTGGGTCTCTTGCTTTTGATGGTCAGACCAGGGTGCAGATGCCTTAGCAGTTCCCTGCTTCAGCTGGCAAGGCTGACTTCCTGCAAGACATTCCCAAGGAGAAGCCACACGGACCTACCCTGATGCAGCCCTGGGTGCTGGAGCAGCCGTGTGGAGGCCCCTGCCAGCACTGAGATGCTTACATATTCACTGACTCAGCTTTCTTCCTGCAGTTGGCATCATTGTGTCTGTTTTATGAGATGGAGGAGGACTTTGTGGATTGGTGTCAGACATATGGGCAAATGTTGGACTTGTCGCCTTGGGCTGCACTAGGTTGGGATGCTTTCTTGATGTGCACTTACCCTTTATATAAAACTCTCGTATATATATGAGTGTCTGTGAAATTGTCTCTAATGTTCCCAGACGAACATATGGACAAAAGGTATGAATTAGTAGTTAAAACTTTAAGTTGTATAATTAATGTACAACAGGGTACAGAAAAAATATTTGGGGAAATAATCCTCAAAGATATACCGCATATAATGGCCACTCTAAAAACACAGAAGGAGGCTTAGCGATACCATGGTGAAGGCATCAGCGGCTGACCCAAAGGCCTCTGGTTCAAATCCACCAGACTCTCCAGAGAGAAAGATCTGGAACTCTGTCCCTGCCAATATGACAGGCTTTAGGACTGGTTGGGACAGCTCTACCCTCTCATGTAGGGTTGCTTTAAGTCAGGATGGATTAGACAACACACAACATACTCACAAAAACCAAAATGGACAGTATCTAGATCAAAACCTAGATTAACAAGGAACAATAAAACCTAAGATTAACAAGGAACATGATAAAAATGACAATACATCATAATCAGATTAATTAAGACTATGATAACAGAATTCTCAAAAGTTAGAGAATTAAAAAAGATATGCTACTACAAAGCAATAATGTTTAAATAGCATCAGAAATAATGTAAGTGAGAAGATAATAGAATATCTTCAAATTATTAAAATAAAACATCTCTTTCAAAAATACAGTTCAAAATAAACAATTGCCTTTTTAGATCCAAGAATAAGTCAAAAAAGTATTACTACTAGGCTTCCAGTACATGCTTATACAGGTTTGTTACCAAAAAGACGTATTTGCACATGTCTCTTTCATCAGTAGATGGCTGCAAACAACTTCTCTAAGTAAGATACTTGCTTGGAAAAGTAAAAATAATAGTAAATGTGCTCCATGAGGTGTTGACAGGATCAGGTATCAGGCATCAGAAAATCCAAAACAAACAGCCATTTCGATGCGAAGGAGGAGGGTGGGAAAGGAGCTACAAAGCCCAACTGTAGACAATTGGACATCCCTCACAGAAGGGTCACAAAGAAATGATGAGCCCTGACAAAACACACAGCATCCCTCTAGTTCTTCACTGCTTCCTACCCACTATCATGACTCCAATTCTATCTTACAAATCTGACGAGACCGGAGCATGAACACTGGTACAGATAAGCGCTCACAACACATGGAATCCAGGACAGATAACCCCTCAGGAAAAATAATAATTGAGTAGAGACACCATGAGTGTCAGGGAAAGTAGGGGGAGAAGGGAGAAAGAAGGAACTGATCACAATGATTGATGTACAACCCCTCCCCCCACCCCCAGGGGGACGGACAACACAAACATGAGTGAAGAGATACAGTGGATGATGTAAAATATGAAAAATTTAAAAAAATTATAAATGATCAAGGGTTCGCAAGGGTGGGTGGTAAGGGAAGGAGGGGAAAAATAGGAGCTGATACCAAAGGCTCAAGTAGAAAGAAAATGTTTTGGAAATGATGATGGCAACATATGTACAAATGTGCTTGATACAATTGATGTATGGATTGTTAAAAGAGCTGTAAGAGTCCCCAATAAAATGAGTTGTTAATATAAAAGTAGAAGTGTGATCCAAGGATTATTAAGAACAAAACCAAATCTGAAGAAGGGAATAGTATTAGGACTTGAATTGTGAGCACTCAATTTGCAGAAAGCTGTGGATGAGAGAGAAAGCTGAAAATCCATTTGTTGTGTTATGTTCCCACATGGATTAAGTAAGTCTTCAGTGAATTCCCTTTGACTACAGTCACAAGGTGTAAGGAGCTTATGGAAAACATTGTAAAGTAAATTAGGGTAGATAACGTTAGGCTAAAATGTAATCCTTTCTGGTCCATTTTAAAGCAGCTTATATATATATACTGTATCATATATATGATATAGATATAGATATATCTTCTGTGTTATGGAAAAAATTATTTTGAGGTCAAGGATAACATCAATTTTATTTTTAACAAAACACAAATAAACATTTTCCCAAGTCATTTCAGCTTTGCAACAAGTTTACAAAAATGCTGCCCCCCCCCAAAAAAAAAACAAAATAATTTATAGATTCGATGTCTTAAGAAGGGTCAGGAAAACCTCAAATTAGTCAAGAAAGGGAAGACCATATTTCAGTGAATGAAGGAACTGTGCCTGAAGTCCAAAAATGGGTGGAAGAAGACTGTAGAATCACCCCTGATGTTGCTACAGAAGTTGGGATTTCACATTTTAAGTGAACATTTTGGCCTAAGCAAGCGCTCAGTTCGATAGGGGCCAAAATCATTGCTTGAAGATAAGCTAGTTTAGTGGTTCTTAACCTTCCTGAGGCTGCGACCCTTTAATTCAACCTTCCTGAAGCCGAGACTTTACTACAGTTCCTCACGTTATGGTGACCCCCCAACTATCAGAAATATGTCTTTTCCGATGGTCTTAGATAACCCCTGTGAAAGAGCCATTCGACCCCCAAAGGGGTCTCGACCCACAGGTTGAGAACGACTGAACTAGTTCAAAGAGCTGATCGTTTCATCAGTCTTTTAAGCAAGATTGAGGTGACTGGAGATGATTTTATTAGACAAATCATAACTAGGGGTAAGTCTTAGTTTTACCAATATGATCCAGAGAGCAAAGTCCACTCACAACAGTGGCTTCTGAGAAGATCTAGTGAAGTTCAAAGTAGAGAGATCACTTGTAGAATTTTAGAACTGTTTTTGGCTATTCCAAATAAGTGATTTTGATAGATATTCTCCATGGACACAGAAAATTCACAAGGCTCCAGAGTAGAATATTTTAAGAAAATCAAAGGTTGTATTGGAGAGCAAAGATGAGGAAAGTCCTGCTGAGGAATGTTTTTTAACCTGTTTGCTTTTCCAAGGTAGCAAAGGTTGAATATAAAAAGCAAAAATAAATTGTAGGAAAACCTTACCTTATTTACCCTACAGCCTTGATAAGCTTCTTTTTGTTCCCATAACTCGAAGAGCATGTAAAAGAAACATGATTTGTTTCTGAAAGATGCCTCCAAGTTGCGGTTTTAAAGTGGTGTAAATTGAACAGTACAAAATTCTTCAGGGAAGAGTTAAGCCCCAAAAGCAAACACACAAACAAAGAAACCAAACCCACTAACAGCAAGTCAATTCCAACGCTCAGCATTCAAAATGTAACATAGAACTAACTGCCCCTGTGGGATTCCAAGTCTTTAAATCTTTACGGGAGCAAAAATATCTCCATCTTTCTCCCCAGGAGAAGGTCAAACTCTAATCACTAGAGAGATGGAAACCTTGTCTTCAGAAATATCCATGCTGAGATCATAGATTCCCAATTTATTTGGGCTGTCAGTCTCTTTTCAGAAAAACAAAAAATACTTACCATCCCCTACGCCCACCAGCAATTAAAACGTTGTACTATAACCCCAAATCTAGGATAAACTTGTAAGCCTCTGCTTTGGTAGAAATTCAAAACAATAAGGATTTTTTCATCTGGGTCTTGCTACTTGACATCTTAGGGGCACGTCGTAATGATAGCAAAGGCTTAAGAAAGTAGGTAAAATAGACACCAAAAAATGACTCAGATCCTAGAGCATCAAAGAGCTGAAGAAACAGCCTGAGTCACAAATGAAAAGCAAAGCAAAAGAAGGCCCGAGGGAAACATGGGCTTCTGGATTGGCCCCCGCCTGGAGCTCCAGGATCATTTTGAGGAGGCAGGAAAGCACAGGCTGAAGTCCAGAAGCCAGGAGAGCAAGCACAACAAGCACGTGGCTGGAGGGTGGCAGAGACTCACGCCGACAGCTCCAGAGAGAAGAGTCAAGGTAGACAGCATGTCTCTAGGAAAAGGCATCCCTCGGAAGAAAGCAAGAGAGTGCTTTGGCCTTGAGCCTAGGGAGTCACCATGGAGAAGCACGTCAAGAGGATGGAAAACAATTAGAGGTATCTGAGCATTAGGGAAGGAGAACACGTAAACCAGGAGTACACGGTGGTAGGCAAGTAAAGGGAAGAAAAGAGATTACAGACAATGAAAACAAATACAACTTGGAGAATATTGCACCTGAATTTAGAGACCATCTCGAGAACAAATTTGACATGCTGAACACTACTGGTAACTGAAGATCAGATGAATTATGGAATAATACCAAAGGCACCACACAGGAAGAAAGCCAAAAGACAGAAAAGATGAAAATGGAGGTTGGAGTAGACTCAGAAATTTGCTCTCAAGCATCTGAAAACCAAAGGAAACTTACTGCCATCAAGTCAATTCCGCCTCCGAGGGACCCTAATGGTAGGGTCCAAGTGCCTGTGGAATTCCAAAACTGTCACTCTTTACAGGAACAGAGAGCCTCATCTTTCTATGGAAGAGGAGCTGGTAGTTTTGAACTGATAACCTTGGGATTATCTAAAATGAATGGAGGAATGATAAGTTTGTTTTTTTTTTAATTAGTTTTCAAAGGACAGCTCAAGAATGCAGAGGATTCCAGTGATGGATGCAAAGACTAGGAGTTAGAAACCAAAAGGGGAGAATGCACGCACCATTTCTCAAGCTGAAGTAACTGAAGAAACAATTCAAGCCTCGAATTAATAATATGAAGGGCACAGGAAGAACCAAAAGAAGATGCAGGGAATACACAGAGTCACTGTGCCAAAGATCACTGATCCATGTCCCACCATGTTAGGAGTAGCATATGATCAAGGACCAATGGCATTGAAGGAAGAAATGCAATGTATCTTGAAGGTGTTGGAGGAAAAGAACAAGGCTTCAGTGGGATGTGTCAACAAGGCTTCAGTGAGATGTGTCAACAATGACTGCAACTCCGGAGGTGTTTAGTCATCTATGTCAAACTTTCAGAATCCTGGCCAAGTGACAGCAAGAGACACACACGCGTGCTCATTCCAAAACAAGATGACCAAACCTGTCGAAATCCTCAAACAGCATCATTCATATCACATGAACATGGCATTTTACTCATGATGATTTTAAAATGATTGCAGCTGTGTATTGACAGGGAGCGACCAGAAATTCAAGCATGATTTAGAAGAGGACCTGCAATGAATGATATCATTGCTGACTTCAGATGGAACTTGACCCAGAGTAGAGAACTCCAGAAATATTTTTACCTGTTTTTTATTGGCTATTCAAAGGCATTTGACTGTGTAACCCAACAAATTGTGAACAGAAATTGCAGGATGCTTCATTGTACAATCCCCAAACCAAGAGGCAGTCATTTGAATAGAACTAGGGGAATGTAGTTTGTTTAAAACCAGGAAGGATGTGTGAGAGTGCTACATCTTTTCACCATATTTATTTGAACTGTGAGCTGAGAAAGTAATCCAAGAAGCGGTACTACGTGAAGAGCACAGCAGCAAAATAGAGAGAGGCTTATTAACAACCTGTACTATGCAGATGACACAGCTTTGCTTGCTGAAAGCCAAGTGGACTTCAAAGGTGTATTGATGAAGATCAAAGACTATATCCTTCAATATAATTATACACACACCACCATCCTCACAACTGAACCAATCAACATCATGAAGAATGGAGAAGATATTTGAATTGTCAAGGATTTAATTCTACTTGTATCCACAATCAATGTCAATGAAAACAGCAGTCAAAAACCAAAAAGAATATTGTACTGGGCAAAGCTTCATCCAAAGATCTAAAACTGAATGTGGTGAGAATTCTACAACTATTCTTGATGCAATTGATCCATAAAACTAGATGATATGTGAATTATATGCCAATAAAAATGTTGACGAACAAAGCCGTCATTTTAAGGACTAAGGAGGTGCACCTGACCCACACCATGTTGGGTTTTTTTTTTTCTTTCAGTCAACTATATACTTAGGAAAGTTAGACATAAATAAGGATGACAGGAAGAAAATCGATGCATTTGAATTGACAGTGAGAGTGAAGAATATTCAGTATTCCATTGATTTCCAGAGAAACAAATACATCTTTTTTTTGTGGAAGAATTACAATCAGAATGCTCCTTAGAAGCAATGATGGTAAAGTTTCATCTCACATGCTTTGAAGATGTTATCAGGAGGGAGTGGTGCCTCGAGACCAGTAAGAACATCATACTTTCCAAAGCGGAACGTTAGCAAAAAAGAGGAACACTCTCAACGAGATGGATTGACACACTGACTAACCCAAAAGACTGAAATTTAGGAAGCACTACAATGATGATTCAAAATAGGACAGTGTTTTGTTCTGTTGTACATCAGGTCACTTTGTGTAGGACCTAACAACAACATTGCATTTATGTCAAAGTTGGACATTGACTAAGGAAGACCAAAGCAAACTCATATCTTTGAATGATCTTATTTGTGAACAAGATAGAATATCCCAAGGGCTGCCAGAAGAATAGACCATTCTCTGTTGGAAAAAGTCCAATTAGATTGCTCTTTATAAGAAAGTATGATAAAACATTATCTTGTGCACTTAGAACATCTTATCAAGAAGCACCAGACCCTGGAAAATGACATCCTGGTTAATAAAGTAGATAATCAGCAAAAAGAGGAAGACCCTTGAGAAGATACTTGAACATCATGGTAGCAAAAACAATTTCAAGCACACAATAATTGGAAGATGATCCAGGAGCAGGCGGTGTTTCTGTCTTTTGTACATAGCATCACTGTGAGTCAGAAGCAACGTGATGGTAACTATCAACAGCAACAAAGGACAGAACCAGGGGAGCAGATGAGAACTTCGGATCTCCTGGTAAATGCAAGAAGTCAGGTCACTAGTGCAGGGGCTGCTTGTTGGTGGAGGCACCGTGCCATTCATGAGGAAAGCCATCCAGTGAAAGACCACACGATAGAACAGCAATAAGAGCCCCTATTCTCACCTTCATACTCACGCTCACACTCAGACCCCTACCCCATAGACTCTGTGCCAGCAGCAACCCTTTCTATCACGGGCATTAGCAGGCACTTGGAGGTACACAGGATGGAGCCAAGGCACACAGATCGGCCCCATCTGCCTCAGGCAAGGAAGACATATTCCAGGCACTTTCTGAATTGGTAAACACTTGCCTATGCAGACCAAGCCCCACCCACCAATCCCTGGGAGAGGCAGCTTGCTGGAATTTAAACCTATGTGTCTGATCTTGTCCATTACCGCTTCCTTGGCACCACCCTTTCCTGAGGTATAAGCATTCTGTAATTGCACACACGAACATGGCCACAGGAGATGCAGAGTCTCTCTCCTTCATGCCAAAGTCTAGAACCACCAACCAGCCACTCCATGAGAAGCAAGTTATTCATAAATTCATACACAAACCTGGCCCACCTTACCAGGGGTCAGTGACCCATGCATCCTACCCTGACCACCTGGCAACCTGATGAGAACAAATGTGGTGTCGCCTAACACAATGAGCAGCCAGAAGACTCCTTCCACCCATATCCTGTTGGTGGACTGGACAGTAATGTCACATGAACAGTAAGGCCAGTCACATCCTGGTGGGAGTTAACTGCACCTAGAATGACAAGCAGGAGATTTTTGTGTCCCCATCCAATGTCCACCAGTTGTGTTACCCAAACAATTCCCACAGATAACTGAAAGGTCACTGAGAGCTCTTGGTACCTCACCACCTACAGAGATAGCAGTTTCATGAATGAACAGTGAGCCTATTCCATCCATTTGGCTAGCACTTCCTCAATGTGAATATGAATACATTCTGCTCTGGAGATGCAATAACTAGCAACCAGGATCCCACAGTAATACAGACTGTGCAACGACACTGACTGCCCATTAGATGCCATCCAGTATCTGGGAAAGAACCTGCACTCTCACTTCCACTCAGTTCTGTACGGGGACACATAGAAGCCTATCATGGGGACTCATAGGAGGGCCTGTACCCAGCCAACAGACACAACCAAAGTCCCACATCGCCCAGAGCCGCAAAACAACAGCAATTACAATAATACAAGGGTGGGGGGGTAAGAGAGAGAGGAAAAGCAAAGCTCCAGAAACACAAAGACGATTTTTCCAATTGCCATAAAACAACATACATACAATCATGAAAGGAATCAATAACATCTAAATACTACAGAGACAATAGACAACAACAAATCATGTGAATCTACAGGTTAAGGTGACTGAAATAAGTGGGCAAAATAAAAGGGAAGAAAAATTCCTAAGACAAAAATGGCAATAGAACTACTTAATAAATAATTCAAGATATTCATTTAAGGGAGTTTCAAAAAGTTCATGAAAAAATGGAATTAAAAGTTAATGGATTTTTTTTAACCACAGTTTTATTTTACTTTTTTTCAAATCATTAAATTAAGACCTAATCATGCTACTCGGTAGTTCAATCATGTGCACTCACTATCGCAATAAGTTTCAAAACATTTCCTTCCTTCTTATAGGTCCTTAGTCAACTCCCTAGTACCGATCTCTCTTCTCCTTCCATACCCCACAGAAACTCTTATCTAGTTCTTGTGCCTATAGATTCATCCATCCTGGATTTCATACACTGAAAAACATAGAAAACTGTATAACAGAGAGTCAAGAAGGCTACTAATGATCGCAAAACACAAAAACGATAAACCCCAATAAGAAAAAAGGCACAAAAATATTAAAAAGCAGACCAAGCACAGAGTGTATTAACAAGAAGCTAGAATGACAAGGTTTGACAATCCAAGTCAGATTTATCCTTGCAAAGGAATACAGTCGTCACTACCATTCTCTCTGTCTGTTAACAAGGTCATTTCTAACCCCAGTTGCAGTCAGAGTGACATCATTGGAGGCTGATTCCCTACGGAGAGCCTATCAATGTATTTGAAGCTTCCAATGTCATCCATATGCTTCTGAAAACCAGAGTCTCACAATTAAGTTCTGATAGAATTCCCTCCTTCAAATTTGGATTTTATAATTTACAATCCTTCCATCACGGATGTTGGTGTGTTTCTTCCTTGTGTCCTAGATGAGGTCTCACTTACGTAGCTGCTTGTTTAAAAACAAGCCTTTAATACCCCAGATATTATTCTTTCTGAGAGCCTGGCCCCATCTAATTTCTTCACCACACATTACGATAACACCCATATCTTCTGTGTTTCCTCGATGAGGTCAAGGATTGCGCAGTATCTTATTGTGTCTAAGAACTAACCGTTCTTAGATTGGAGCTAGGATTAAGTGCCAGCCCCAATTCCATTCTTGAACCTAATTTTTATCTGCCTCTGGTTCACCACAGAGACATTTTTGTAATTTTGTGGTAGAGAATATAATCGATCATCTCCCTAGAGCAGTGGTTCTCAACCTTCCTAATGCCGCAAACCTTTAATACAGTTCCGCATGCTGTGTGACCCCCAACCATAACATTATTTTTGTTGCTACTTTATCACTGTCATTTTGCTACTGTGATGAATCGGGTGGCCTCTGTGAAAGGGTCGGTGGACCCCCAAAGGGGTCGTGACCGACAGGTTGAGGGCCTAGAGCAAAAGGATATTCTGTTGAGAGTGTCATTGATTTAACCCATGGTAACGATTTTAAAATACTACGGAGAAGGAGAAATGGAACCAATGCTGGATAACTACAAATGGCAAAGCATTGTTCACCTGTACAGAACAAATCCTTAAGTGCTGGGACACTATTTCCACAAACAATGGAAGGTGGTGGTCAGGAAAAAAATACAGTAATATTTACTGAGAACGTCAGATACAGGTCTGCCGGAATAATGCCTATCTTAATACAGCAAGTGGGACATTGGAGTAGAAAGTAAATGCCAGTCCACCTACGAACAGTTCGATTTTCCTACTATGGCTGCTTCTGCTTCTTCACATAGCCTGTAATTTTGGCCTTAAGTCCTCTGATTACAGGTGTCTTGGAGATAGGGCCTAGTTCACCTCATGAAGTTTTCATATCACATCCCTCTGATCTGTTCTTTGGAGCGCGTTGTACACCTGGAAGACCCAGAGTTCAATGATCCAGTGCTCTATAGCATGTGGTCTGAGTCCCCAGGGGTGCACCAATGTAGCCCATTAGGAGCACAGTGCCTGGCATACTCCTTCCTTAGGGGCTTTAAAAGTATTGTCAGGCATTTTCTCCCCACGAGGAAGATGGTCCTCCCCCTTTTTCTACCAACAGGAACGTGCCTGTTTTCTTCAAGCATGGATGCTCCCTTTGGCCCTGGCTGATTTGATGTCCTCATCAGCATCCCTCATCACTCTGATAAGGTCTACTTGTCCAGAGGAAGCTTGTCACACCTTTACATGGCAGCCACTAAGCTGTCATCCTTCCCTCCTCCTCTCTAAAAAACCCGATCCCAGCTGACAGGATGGCCTCTCCATCAAAGTGACCTTCCAGAAATCCACAGTACTCTACTAGCTTCCAAAAAGAAAAAAACTAATAGCTCACCTGAGAGGTGGGCAAAGGACTTGAACAGAGGTTTCACAGGAGCAGAAATCTGCATGGCCAATAAACATATGAGAAAAGGTTCCCGATCATTAGCCATAAGAGAAATGCAAATTAAAACAACAATGAGGTACCACCTGACACCCTCAAAGGTAGCCCAATTCAAAAAATCAGAAAGCAACAAGTGTTGGAGGGGCTGTGGAGAGACAGGAACTCTCATCCACTGCTGGTCGGCCAGTAAGTTACGTACAGCCACTATGGAAATCAATCTGGCAATACCTAAAACAGATGGAAATAGAGTTACCATATGACCCAGCAATCCCCCTACTGGGCATATACTCAGAAGAGGCAAGAAACAAACCAAGGCCAGACATCTGTGCTCCAATGTTCATTGCGGCACAGTTCACAATTGCAAGGAGCTGGAAGCAACCCAAATTTCCATCAACTGACAATTGGATTTAAAAATTGTGGTATATACATACAATGGAGTACTACACATCACTAAAAAGCAGTGATGAACGTATGAAGCACATAGCGGCATGGGAAGAACTGGAAGAAATCATGCTAAGTGAGGTAAGTCAGGCACAAAAGAACAAGTACAACATGAACCCACTGAGGTAAGTATTTTTTTTAAATGCAAAAGAGGCATAGGGAAAAAGCTACTGTATACAAACATTTTTGGGGTGAGGACTGTGTAGTATGGCAGAGAACAGATCAAATCCAGGGATGCACATGGTAGACAACTGGGGAGGAGGGGGGGTGAAGGAAAATAAAAGGATGAATATAAGGAAGAAAAGGGGAGCAGGGGCATGGGGCACTAACCCACCCAAGGGGAGGGTATTGTTTATATCTCCACAGGGAAAGAGGGACCTGACTTCAACCCAGTGCTGCAAGGTGTGAATGCAACATTCTGGCATGGAGTAGGGAACCAGTGGAGAGGTCTGGGAGGCTGGCTCCAGTACCAAAATTAAGTGGATTCCTGCCGCTCCCCCCAGAAGAATTTGTTCCAAAGGACAACATTGATTCTGCAGCTATGAGATAGGGACATATCTGATCAGAGCACACGGGAGCAGATGAAGGGGGAGGAGGAGAGAGTGGAGCACAGCCTGGCCCACCAGGCCATGAGGATGATGTTCCTGATTAGAGCAGCCAATCCACAGAGAGGACAACATGGCTGCCCCCACTATGAGACATGATGCCCCTCACTGACCCGTGGCGCTACAGGGGACAGCACCGGAGACACAGTGTGGGAATTGCGCCTGACCTGATCCCACCACACCAAGGCAAAGCACTGGGGGAGTGCAGAGGAACATCAAGGGAATGGAGCGGCAAGGTCCCCAGGGAATGCTGAAAGTGGACTTTGGGGCCAGGGTGGAGTGCGCCAATAGACTGGACTGGAAAACACTCCTAAGGGCCAACAAACAATCCTTGAACCAACTACAAGCTTTTCTTTCTTGATGTGTTTTGTTTTGTTCTTTGTGAGTGGTTTGTTGCCGTTGTTTTGTTGTATACTGTTGCTTTGTTTTCCTCTGTCTTGTTTTTTGTGCATGTTATAATCTCCACAGGTCTGTCTATATAAGATAGGTTGGATGAACTATCTGGAGGAAAAACAATGGGACCGAAAGTTCCGGGGGGACTTGGGATAGGGGGAGGTAGTGGGTAAAGAAGTGATGTTAACTAACCCAGGGACAAGGGAACAACCTGGGATCCAAATTGATGGTGAGTGGGGAGAGGCAGGCCTGGTAGGGAATGATCAAGGGTAAGGTAACATAAAGAAGAGGTATAGCTATAACCCAGGTGGGGACGGAGCATGATAGTGGGGCAGGAGGAAAGTCCAGGGAAATAGAGGAAAGACCTAGGAGCCAAAGGGCATTTATAGAGGTCTAGACAAAGATATGTACACACAAATATATATATATATATATATGGATGGGGAAATAGATCTATGCGTCTATATTTATAGGTTAAGTATTAAGGTGGCAGAAGGATCTTAGGCCTCTACTCAAGCACTCCCTCAATGCATGAATACTTTCTTATATTAAATTGGCATTCTATGATGCTCCCCCCCTCCCCCCCCCCATTACAACTGCTGAAGCCAAAGCGGGTGAACAAGTAAATGTAGTGAAGAAAGTTGATGGTGCTTGGCTATCAAAAGAGATAGTGTCTGGGGTCTTAAAGGCTTGAAGATAAACACGCAACCATCTAGCTCAGAAGCAACAAAGCCCACATGGAAGAACACACCAGCCTGTGTGATCACGTGGTTCCGAAGGGATCAGTTATCAGGCATCAAAGAACAAAAAATCATATCATTGGATGCACACCTCCATGATACGATTGCCGAGGACAAACGGGTGCATAAGCAAATGTGGCGAAGAAAGCTGATGGTGCCCAGCTATCAAAAGAGATAGTGTCTGGGGTCTTAAAGGCTTGAAGGTGAACAAGCGGCCATTTAGCTCAGAAGCAACAAAGCCCACATGGATGAAGCACACCAGCCTGTGTGATCACGAGGTGTCAAAGGGATCAGGTATAAGGCATCATCATCAAAAAAAAATCTTACCATAGTGAATGAAGGGGAAGTGCAGAGTGGAGACCCAAAGCCCATTTTTCGGCCACTGGAGATTCCCTCACAGAGGGGTCTAGGGGAGGAGAAGAGTCAGTCAGGGTGTGACGTAACACCGATGACAAATACAGCTTTCCTCCAGTTCCAAAATGCTTCTTTCCCCCTCCCCCCACCCCCCACTACCAAATTCTACCTTGCAAGTCTGGATAGAGCAGAGGTTGTATACTGGTGTATATAGGAGCTGGAGGCATAGGGAATCCAGGGTGGATGATACCTTCAGGACCAGTGGTGTGAGGGGCGAAACTGGGAGAGTAGAGGGTGAGTGGGTTAGAAAGGGGGAACCGATTACAAGGATCTACATGTGACCTCCTCCCTGGGGGACGGACAACAGAAAAGGGGGTGAAGGGAGACTCCGGATAGGGCATGATATGACAAAATAACAATTTATAAATTATCAAGGGCTCTTGAGGGAGGGGAGAGTGGGGAGGGAAGGGGGAAAAAAAAGTACCTGATGCAAAGGGCTTAAGTGGAGAGCAAATGCTTCGAAAATGATTAGGGCAAAGAATGTACAGATGTGCTTTATACAATTGATGTATGTATATGTATGGATTGTGATGAGGTATATGCGCCCCTAATAAAATGTTTTAAAAAAAAACACACAGAGAGAATGGTACACCAGTCAGGCACTTGACTGAGCTACCTGGTCAACCCTGGCCAGCAGATTGGATGGCCTGAAATCCTGAGCCTGCTGTCATCCTGGTGTTCATGCCTATAGCAGTGGACCATACAATACTTGTCCTTTTGTGATTGACTAATTTCACTCAGCATAATGAGTTCCAGATCCCTCCATATCACAGGTGTTTCATAACTAATTTTTAGAGATGGATACTATTATATTGTGTGTATATGCCAAAGTGTTTTGTTTGGGTTTTTTATCCATTCTTCTACTGATGGGAATTTGAGGTGTTTCCAACTTCTTGCTAAGTTAATGGAATTTTATTATGAACTTGTGTAAGTCCCTACTATATAAAATATCCAAAAAATACCAGGAAATACCAAATAAGACACACAAAAAAACAAACTAAAGGCATTTAGAAAAACAAAAGAATTTAGGAAAATAATACAAGAACAAAATGACAAAATAAACAATTAGAAATGATACAAACACAACTAGAAATCCAAACAACAACAAAATACTATAAATTAAAAAACAAAGAATAAAGAGAAATGGAGAACACCAAAGAATTATATGGGGCGCTAAGAAGAGGAAGAATTTGTGTGTAGCTGGAATTCCAGGAGAGGAAGAGAAAGGATTAAAAAACAATCACTGTGGGAGTAACCAGCCCCACAACTAATCACTGGTTCGGTAGGCACAATCATATGGCTTAGATATATATAAATTACAGTAAAATCATAAAGAAATATGAGAGATGGGGGGAGAGAGACAGTAAAATAAAGAAGCCAGACACATTTCATGGTAGCATGCTCAGCTCCTCTTGGTGGTAAACATGGAGTTGGGATGTGATAGGGCAGGAGAGAACTCTGATTTATTTCTTAGATGTATATCTTTGGGGCATGCAAGCCCCCAGATTACAGCTAATGACCTACATCATAGGGAGGGGTTGTAACATAGGCAATACAAGCAATAAGATGGGGATGACCTAGGGATGTACATGCAATAATAAAAGGAGGGAATGGGGGTACATACGTGGCAAGATGGGCGGATCCTAGACTCTATAGTAACCTAACCTTAGTCATCCTTGAGTGGTCCAACCTTGCCTTCAAGCTCTCTTTTGAGGGTACAGCCACTCAGAAGAGACAGGGCCATACTTAGGGGAAGCCAGACTATACAGTCTGGTTGCTCTAGATCAGCGATTCTCAACCTGTGCATTGCAACCCTTTAGGGAGTCAAATGACCCTTTCACAGGGGTCGCCTAAGAGCATCAGGAAATACATATTTCTGATGGTCTTAGGAACCAAGACATCGCTCCTCTATGTGTCCAGGCGGGTCCGCCCACATGCAGATACACCCACCTACAAGTACCTGGCGTGAATACTGTTACCCATGCTACACCATGATTCAAGACAAAATTTGATTTGTCATTAGAAATAAATATTTCACAATATAGAATTACATGTTGTTTTGTGATGAGTCACTATACTTTAATTATGGTCCATTTGTAACAATGAAAATATATCCTGCATATCGGATATTTACATGAGGATTCATCACAGTAGCAAAAGTGCAGTTATGAAGCAGCAATGAAAATAATTTTATGGTTGAGGGTTCACCGCAACATGAAGAACTATATTAAGGAGTTGTGGCATTAGGAATGTTGAGAAGCACTGCTCTAGATGACTACTAACCCTTAGGGAGAATAACCTCTGACGTACTTTTGTTGACCTCCCAGTGTACAGTCATTTACCTTGTGTAGCAAGCAGCATCATGGGTTTGGCATATATCTGGGGGAGACAACTTGGGAGAAATATTTCTGTATCCCACAAATCACAAAAAAAAAGCAAAAGATTTATTACCAGAAAACTTCTCTGATGCTACAAAGTGTCACACAGGAAACTCCAGAAGGACGGACCTCAAAAAGAAAGTCATTAAGATATCCTACAATCAAACTTTCAAACTAAAGAAAAAGAAAGAATCCTGAGAGCAGCTTGAGAAAGACGCTCTAGCTTAGCTTCCTCCAGGAAGACTTCATTCTCCTGGCAGTCCGGAGTATGTGCACTATTCCTCACCAATACCGTAAGCCAAAGACATGAACTTTTCTCAGATCTCCTTTATTCATTGTCCAGCCTTCACATGCATACGAAGTCACTGAAAATTCCATGACTTGGACTTAGAGCACCTTAATCATCAAAGTGATGTATTCTGTCTTCAATACTTGAAAAGAGCTCTCTTGAAGCAGATTTGTCCAATGTGTGATGTCATTTGGCATTTTGACTGGAGATCCCCAAATCCTAGGCAACTTCAATCTTTTCTTTATTTGTCATGGTGATGTGTATTATTACAATTTTCAGGATTGTTCTTTCTGTACCTTGAGTTGTGATCCACACTAAAGGCTGCACTCTTTAATCTTCATCTAGAAGTATCTCAAGGTTCTCTTGGCTTTCCGTAAGTAGTGTTATGTCATCTCCATGTCACAGGTTCTTAAGGAGCTTTCCTCTAATCCTTATGGTGCATACTTCTTCATATAATCTAGCTTTCAGCTAATTTTATCAGAACATATATAAATAAATATAGTGAAATCATACAACCCTGAAATGTATCTTTCCTGATTTAAAACCATGAAGTTTTTCTGTTCTGTTAAAAACAGCTGCCTCTTGGTCTGTGTGCAGGCTACACATGTCCATAATTACATAACTAAGTGTATATTTATACATATATATATATCACAAAATTTTTTAAATGTGAATCAAACAAAGTCTAAAAGCACTCCCAAAGACAAGTAGAAACTACAGGGAAAGGTTCAGAGTATAAGTATTTGTACTACACATAAAACCTTAATAGCCAATAATAATAATAAGATATTTTAATGCACTAAAACCCACAATAGAGAAAATAAAAATGCAAGTGATCAATAAACATACTTAAATAATCTAATCATAATAATTAAAAATATGTTGTAAATTGCTACATTTCTAATGTATGAAATTGGTAAGAATCAAAAAGATTTTGATACTCAGGTTATGACTCTATGAGTTAACTTTTGAAGGGTCAAATTGGAGTAAGAGCTTTCTGTTCTCTCTACCAAGATTCCATCACTCGGATGAGATCAGCTAAGAGAGTGCCTGAGTGTCTTCTCTTCAGAAGCACTCCTTTACACTTGACTCTGAAAGGCCAAATATAAAAGTGAAACAGGAGATTTGAGCACTACATCACAAATTTGCAAAAGTGAGGCAATATACCATGTCAGAAACTTAGCTAAGATGCCATCAGATAATCTTCTCACTGAAACCCAAATGAAGACTGAACATGATCATGGGACAAGAGGAAAGTTAAAGGAAATAGAGGAAAGAGCTAGGAGGCAAAGGCATTTATAGAGGTCCAAATAAAGGCATGTACATAGGTAAATATATTTATATATGAGGATAGGGAAATAGATCTATGTGCATAAACTTATAGGTTTAGTATTAAGGTAGCAGAAGGACATTGGGCCTCTATTCAAGTACTCCCTCAATGCAAGAATACTTTCTTCTATTAAATTGTCATTCTATGATGGTCACCTTCCTGACACAATTGCTGAAGACAAAGCGGGTGAATAAGAAAATGTGGTGAAGAAAGCTGATGGTGCCCGGTTAGCAAAAGATATAGTGTCTGGGGTCTTAAAGGCTTGAAGGTAAACAAGCGGTTATCTAACTCAGAAGCAACACAGCCCACCTGGAAGAAGCATTGTGTGATCACGAGGTGTCGAAGGGATCGGGTATCAGGCATCATCAGAACAAAAAAATCATATCTTTGTGAGTGAGGAGGAGAGTATGGAGTGGAGACCCAAAGCCCATTTGTAAGCCACTGGGCATCATCTTACAGAAGGGTCTCCAGGAGGAGACTAGCCAGACAGTGTGATGTTATAACGATGAAAAATACAACTTTCCTCTAGTTCCTAAATGTTCCTCTCCCCGCCCACAATCATGATCCCAATTCTATCTTACAAATAAGGATAGACCAGAGGATGCACACTGGTATAGATAGGAACTGAAAACACAGGGAGTCCAGGGAGGATGATCCCTTCAGGACCAGTGGTGTGAGAGAGGGTGGGATGGAAAAGGGGAACTAATTGCAAGGATCTACATATAACCTCCTCCCTGGGGGACAGACAACTGAAAAGTGGGTGAAGGGAGACGTCGAACAGGGCAAGATATGACAAAATAATAATTTATAAATTATCAAGGGCTCATGAAGGAGGGGAGAGTACGGAGGGGGGCACAAAAATGAGGACCTGATGCCTGGGGCTTATGTGGAGAGCAAATGTTTTGAGAATTATGAGGGCAATGAATGTACAAATGTGCTTTACACAATTGATGTAAGCATGAATTGTGATAAGAGTTGTATGAGCTCCTAATAAAACTATAAAAATAAACAACATATATGATGGCAAAAAATGAATTGTAATCAATTAGTATTTACCCCAGTAAAGTTCAAAGTCGAAAAAACTGAAAAGTAAAAACACCAAACAAAAGGGAATTTAAAGAACATTGAAGCTCATGCTCCTTTTATCAATGGTGACATTGAAGCCTGTAGATGTGTTGGGATATGCCCAAGACCATACAGGTGACAAATTCAGGGACATGCTCCTAAGCCACAGATCTTTCCTTAAAGAAGGTGACTCATATCTTTCGATCTTTATCTCCCCAGGACCTCATTTTCACAAAGACTTTCAGTCTGATTGCTCACCTACATTTTATAAGTCATAGTTGCCCCTTATGCAAAAAAGGGGGATTGTACTAAATTTCTGGGAGGCTTAAAAATATAGTAAATGTGATAAAAGATATCACCATGTCAGTCAATAGACAGTAGCTAGATTATTCTCAGCTGTCTGCAGAACAATCATTTTGGAGCCTTGGTTGAACTAGACATGTGGATAATTGCATGTACTTCTCTGTAAGAGCAATAAGTAAAATTGGGAGAGCTGATGAATGAGTATTAAATGGTGGAAATTTATATGCAGAATTATTTTAATAGATCACTTGCTGGTGCACTGTCCGATCATAGCACATGGACAATCATGTGCCTAAATAAAGGACAATTTCGGTTTCAGCAATCTGTCTTTATGTTAAATCAATAGTAGAATAAAAATTTTAATCATTCTATAGAGAGAATAGTGTTATATTGCTTATTAAAAGAATCCCAAAGTCCTTCGCTACCCTGTATATTTCAAGAATCTAGTATCTATATTTAAAGTTTGACAGACAGTATATTTTCTCTTGTAGGTGGCAAATCTGCTGCACAGGACTTCTTTAAAGTGCTGAAGAGCAAGGATGTCACTTTCAGAACTTAGGTGCATGACCCAAGTCATGGTATAGTCAATTGCTTCATCCACATGTGAAAGTTAGATAAAGACTAAGGAAGACAGAAAAAGTGATGCATTTGAATTACAGTGTTGGTGGAATAATATTGGCATTCCCAGAGAGTGCCACCAGAACACACAGCTGTCTGGAAAGAATGAAGTATAACCCTTCAAAAGGAAAGGAAATCCCTTAGAAGTGAGGATCAGGAGGGACAAGCCACTAAAAAAGAACTTCGTGCTTCCTGCTCCCAGAAAGATTTTCAGTTTCAGAAACCCCAAGTAGAAGTTCTCCTGTGTTCTGTAGGACTGAGAGTCAGAATCAACTTGATGGCAATGAGTTTGGTTTTGGGTTCTGAAATCTGCTACAAATGGCTTATTTATTTATTTATTCATTTTAATCATTTTATTAGGGACTCATACAACTCTTATCACAATCCATACATATATCAGTTGTATAAAGCACATCTGTACATTCATTGCCCTCATCATTCTCAAAACACTTGCTCTTCACTTAAGCCCCTGGCTCCACTTAAGCCTCATGAGCCCTTGATATTTTATAAATTACTATTTTTGTCATATCTTGCCCTATCTGACGTCTCCCTTCACCCACTTTTCTGTTGTCCATCCCCCAGGGAGGAGGTCACATGTAGATCCTTGTAATCGGTTCCCTCTTTCCAACCCACTCTCTCTCCACCCTCCCAGTATCGTATCGCCCCTCAAACCACTGGTCCTGAAGGGATCATGCGCCCTGGATTCCCTGTGTTTCTGGCTTATTTAAAGTGGATAGGACATAAAGATGCCACTTTGAAGACTGAGTTAGTTAGTTTACTGTGTCAACCTGGCCGATAACCACACGTGGGGTTAATTGAAGGATGGAAGGATAAATGGCTCAGTCAGCCTCGCCTTTCTAGTTCTTGAGTCTCTTACTTCCTGATGGTTGGAACAGGGTGCAGCTACCTTAGTCACTTCCCTGCTTCAGCTGGCAAAGTTCACTTTCTGTAAGACAACCCTGAGGAGAAGCCACATGGACCTACCCCGATGCAGCCCTGGGTGCTGGAGCAGCCATGTGGAGATACCTGCCAAAACTGAGATGCTTACAAATTCGCTGACTCAGCTTTCCTCCTGAAGTCGGCCTCATTGTGTCTGTTTTGTGAGATGGAGGGGGTCTTTGTGGACTGGTGTTGGACATATGGGTTGATAGTGGACTTGTGGGTTTGGGTAGCAGTGGGTTGGGATGTTTTCTTGATGTGCACTTAACCTTTATATAAAACTCTCTCTTATACATGAGTTTCTGTGGATTTGTTTCTCTAAAGTACCCAGAAAAATACACAAAGATGTTCCTGACTCCAACCTCAGTATTTATACTAGCCTTATTTGCATGCAAAAGCTGAACAATGAGTAAATAAGATTGGAAACTAGATGATGCATTGAAATTACAATATTTGTGAAGATTATTCAAAGTACCATATACTGCCCAGAGAACAAACAGACTCGATTTGGAGGAAGTAGAACCAGACTACTCCTTAGAAGCAAGCATGACAAGTTTTCATTTCACGCACTTTAGTCATGTTACCAGAAGAATCAGTCCCTGGAAATGGGCATCAAGCTAGGGAAAGTCAACAAAGCCAGAAGGCCGCTAAAAAGCAGAAGACTCTCAAGAACTGGCACACTGGTTATAACAATAGGGCCACACATGAGGATGGTGCAGGGCAGGACATTGTTTGTTCTGTTGCATGTAAGGTCTTGGGAGTCGGAAGTGACTAGATAGTGCCTAACAGCAATGACTGATGAGGTTGAACATCTTTTCACGTACTTGTTAGCTATTTGCATTTTATTTTCTTTTGAGAAATGTCCTTTCAAATCCTATGACATGCTTTAATATGTCTGCTGTTATTTTGACTTTTAAAATGAGTCTTCTTTTATATTCTGGAAAATTAACCCTCATCATACATGATTTTCAAATATTCTCTCCCATTATGCAGTTTGACTTTTCACTCTTTTGATAGTGTTCTTTGATACACAAAGCCCTAAAATTTGACAAACTTCTATTTATCTATTTTTTTCTTTTGTTGCCTGTGCTTGTAGTATCATGTTTAAGAACCTATTGCAAAATCTAAGTTCTAAAGATGTACAACATTTTCATACAGTTGTGGTAGTCACCTAATCTGGTGTCTATACTGATTTCTTATGCTTATTATTGTAGATATAAGGATGTATAGAAATGATTTGGAGAAGCATGAAAATAGAGAGCTTATAAGCCCACTTGCCTCAAGCCATTAATTTGATCTTTAGATGGGTTTAGGCCATGCCTGGAAAGAAGGTTCTGAGAACAGACTTTGGAATACTCAGGATATCTGCCATTTTTTTTTTATATCTGCATTTTAAGATATCTGCCTAAGGGCAAGATTTACAGATTAAAGGACAAAAAAGAACTCTTTGGATTTTAAGTTTGAAATCTAGTGGATTTTGTCAAAATTTGGAAAATATCTGGAACCATGAAGAAAACTCCTCTCTAGGATTGAACGTTAAGGAAGCCTCTGGGCAGGCTGAAGTACTGGCTAGGTGACCACCTGGATCCACTTGTTGAGTGGAAGTGTGAGAAAAGCAGCAATAAAGAGATGGGTTTAGTCTGCCCACTGACACCTGTGGACCTGGTTTACAGGAACTAGAGGAGAAGATGAGAGTGGGCTGACTGGTCAGAAGTTCATGACCTAGCACAAGGGGCTAGGGTTGTTGAGAATTTGTTGTGATGGGGCCATGGTCAAAGGCAAGGTGACCATTGGAAACCCTGGTGAGGCTAAGAGAGGTAGCCCACACAGTTCACAGGCTCAAAAATCTTCTCTTCATTTCAACTGACTCAGTTTCCTCAACAAATTAGTTCTAAGAAATAGCACAACAAAATCAGCTGGGAAATATCAATTTGAAATAAGCACAAAATTCCCTGGAGTTTCAAAAAATATAGAAAATATGGCCAAAAATATTTCATTTTTAAGTCATCCTGAAGGCCAACAGATTCACATAGGAACTGCCATTTTGACTAATGTATTATTAAATACTCATTCCCACTGACTCATGTGACCTTATGTGTTTCATCCTGGAATTGTGAACCACAGGAATTTTTAGTGACTGAATTGTGGGAAGTAAACCACCAGACCTTTCTTCCAAGGTGCCTCTGGATGCACTTGAACCTCCAAACTTTCAGATAGCAGTTAGGGACATTAATCATTTGTCCCACATACAGACTCCAATAATTACTTAAGACCTAGCTATTTACCAATTTAGTAAAGTTAGAGATTACCAAGTAGAAAGCTGATAATGTGGAACAAGTTTTTTTCTGTCCAGTATATAAGGTCATCCAGAAGAAATTGTTTTGTTAAATTTTAGGATCTTAGCAAATGTTCCCTTTCCCCACTGTTTATATAAATCCCAGTTTCTGATATTACTGTAGAGAATTCTGTCATTTTGCTGATTTACTCTATTGAAGTGTGATACACTATTCAAATGGTAATCAGGATTTTAACAATTTCAGAATAGGTATTGACTATGTTTTCAATTGTACCTCCCACTCCCCCCAAAACATATGTTAGTTAGGATCCTAATAGCTGTACCTGTGGATGTAATCACATTTTGAAGTGATCTTTGTTACATTAATGAGCCTATATCAATATAGGATGTCTTAACCATACCCACCTCTGAGCTATAAGAAGTATAGATTACAGAGAAGGAACTACAAATAGAGAGAAGGGTACACATCACATGGAGATCCTCAAGAAATCAAGGAATGTTGAGCCTATAGAAACTACAAGAGACTTTCCCCAGAGACAAGAGAAAGAGTGGTTCCTTTTAGCCAGTGCCCTGAATTCAGAATAAAGCATCCTAAACAGTACGAAAATAAACGTATGTTCATTCCAGCCACCCACTCATGATATTTCTGTTACAGTAGACAAAGAAATGTTGACAGGACCTAGTTCTCAAATTAGGCTTGCTACCCAACATACCAGTCAGAGAACAGAATAAAAGTGTCTGTTCACATATTAAAAAATATTGGAATCAGTGACACTGGCCAACACACATGTTGGTCCCTCAAATGTCTGACCTGTTTCTGGGTCTATTTGAGCCGTTGATTTTAAAAATGGCAGTAGTTTTCCCCCATCAGCTCTAATTCTCAAGATAAAACATATGCCATTTACTTCACTCTGCTCCCCCATAAAAAAATCAGGATATTTTAACATTGTGTTCCTCTAGCCTGAGAAAGACGAAGTACATGCTGGCTGTGTTTAAAGCACTCTGTGTTCTAATAACTATTTAGGTCAAGCTATACTTCGCCTGGTGTCCTTTGATTCAAAGATCTATTTGAGCAGTGCAAATACATGAACTTGGAGTTTTCCCCAAGTATCACTTCATCTTGATTAGGAACTGAATAGTAGGTAGTTCCAATTTGTTATGTTAAAATGGGCCAGATAGAAGTGTTTCCATACAACAAACAAGGAACCCTGGGATCATAGTGGGTTGTGCCTTGACTGCTAACCACAAAGGTAGCTGTACAAGCCCACCCAGTACTCTGCAAGAGCAAAAGGAGACTTTCTATGCCAATAAAGACTTACCGTTTCAGAAACGCACAGGAGAACTTCCACTCTGTTCTCTCAGGTAGCTATGGGTCCGAATTGACTGACGGGGAGTGAGTCTGGTATACTAAATAGACATTCAACTGTTCTGAAGTCCCAGGTAGGTCTATCGGACCTCAAACTTGTTAATGAAAAGTAAAATGTTCCAATTTTATTGTGAGATAGCATGACTTCTACCCCAGTGCATATTAACTCTTAAAAGTTAGAACTTCCTTACAAAAAAGCTTGGAGTCGACCTCACCTCAGAAATCTTTAATATGAATTATTCACTGACTCCTTTGCCCTGGTGGCAGGGTGGTTATGATTTGGGTTGGGATAAGCAATGTTCACAGTTTGAAGCTATCACAGGAGACAGTCTCAGAAACTCACAGCGGGCAGCTCCATCCTGTCCTAGAGGACCACTTTGAGTCAGAATCAACTCAATGAGAGTGAGCATGGTTTGGCTTCTATATATTAAAATGTGTTCTGAAAAGTTTATTGCATAATTTGAAAAGGAAAAAAATTATATCTTCAATATATTATATGAAAATGACTATGAATCTTACATTGTTGACATTCAAAATTGCCCTCACACCTTTCATATATGTGCCTTTTCAATTTTCTTTTTTATTTTCCACTCTTCTCAAGCTGTGTTCTGGCTTTGATATATCTAACTTGTAGCCTTTGTCGATATTGCATAATCTCCCATTCCAAAAAGAAAATCCTCTTGCCATCTACTCGATTATACCTCATAGTGACCCTGGAGGTCAGAGATGAACTGTCCGTTTGGGTTTCCAAACCTTAAATCTTTTAAAAATTGCAAAGTACCTAGTGGTTTTGAACGACTGACCTTGTGATTGGCAGTTGAATGTGTAACCGACTAGCCACCATGCATCTGTAGACAGCTTCCCCTGGAAGTCCCTTAATACTAAATAATTTTCAAATATTTCTTACCTTATTACTATTACCTTGTAATTTGTACATCTGGTTCTTCTCATATTTAAAACTACAATGATAAATTATAAATTAGAATAATTTGATAACTGAAATATTATAGAACACTCTATGGAAGGAACTAGAGCTGGTGCAGCCTATCCATTGCAATTTTCTAAAGCAGAACCCCAAACAACCCTGAGGATAGCATTAGAAACCAGGAAATCAAGAATAAAACATTTTTGTTGCTATTGTTGTTGACCTGTGTAATGTATACCTCACAGTTTACCCTAGTGTCTGTTAACAGTTTCACCTCCCTGGGTCCATTTATTACTTTACATTTTTTTCCATGAGTTCATTTAAAATCACAGCTTCTACTACAGGTATCTTTTGCTAGATATTTGCATACAAAACTTTAAACTACATTCCATGAAAATTCAGTTACTACATGCCATTCTGGAAAATCCCTGAATTATATCAAAGTTTACATAAATTCATCTCTAAGAAGCCCAGTATTCATCTCAATTCATGTGCTCTTTCATGGAATGAAACGAAATAGCTGTATATGTAGAATATTTTTATTGGGTTACAACTGACAGGCAGTGAAATTCAAAGGTCTTAGTTACACACTCCTGAGGTTTCCAACAAACACAAAGTAATACCACATCGCCCGTTTATCAAGATGCAAAACATTTCTTTACCCTGGTGAATTCCTTGAGGTCCACCCACACTTGTTATCTATTGTTGTGCATCACACTGACCACAGAGGTTAGCAACTTAAATCGGCATACCTTTACTATGTCAGAGAGTCTGACGGCCAGGAATCTGGACACTTCTTAGCTGGCTGGCTCTGGTTTAGTGTAGCCTAGGTTTCAATCAGGCTGGTGGCTGGCACTGCAGTCTAGAGATGAATGGAACTGGAGAATTCATGTCCAACTTCATTCACTTGGCTCTTGCCAGGAGGCTTGAATTCCTTGCCATATGGTTTTCTTCACAGGCATCCAATTGGCATGGGTTCCTCCGAGTAAATCATCAGAGAGAGAAAAGAGAGAAGCAGCAAGTCAGATGGATAAATGCTGTCTTTTATCACCTATGTCAGAGGTCGCATGCCATGCCATCACTTCTGCCTGTTTCTAGTGGTCACGGATACCAACCTGGGTATAATGTGGGTGGGGATTGCGCAACAGTGTGGATATTAGGAGACAAAAATCATTCAACTTCTACCCAAGGCACTACCTGGTAGAAACCACTGTTCAAATTTATTTTTCCACCTTACCTATTCTAGAATTTTATATTATGGGGGAAAAAATGAAAAGAAAAGTATATGTATATCTGGTATAATGAAACCTGAATTGTTCAAAGTTACACAGATTGTATATTTATGTGTGTGTGTATGGTTAGTCAAAAATATTGCTAGTTGGTTTACGTTCATATATTTATGAGACTATTCCAAATAAAACATGTTTAAACATGAAAAACATAGAGGAGATCCCTTTTGTGTGTGTGGGTTTTTAGGTCCACCCATGTTACTAAGAGTTTATGAGTTCATTTGTATGTATTGCTACATAGTATCCCATTAAATGACTACATCACAATTTATTTGTTCTCCTGTTTATGGACTTTACATTGATGGGCACAGGCTGCTGCCACATTTTGGGTGTCATGAACAATGCTGCTATAAATATTCACATGGAGATGCTTTAAATTTTGATGAAGTCTTTTATTTTTTGCTTGTTTTAAATGTTATTTATTTTTCTGTTGGGGCTTTTGGGTGATCATTCAGAAACCTTTTCCGTTTTGTGTCGGTTTTGAGATATCCCTCTTCAGCTTTCGCCTGTGGTCTGCAAGCCATTTTAAAGTAAGAGTTTGGTGTTATGTGAAGTCTGAGTCAAGTTCCTTTCTTTTCCATACAGTCACTTACTTCTTTGGTTTCTATTTCCTAGACTTTCTTTTTGAACTTCAACAAAGTCCTTTGCTCTATGGGTTAAAAATAGATTGGCCACATAAGTGTGGATCTTTTTTTTCTGGCTAGCTCCTCTACCATTAATTTATTTGTCTATCTTTAAGCTCATTATTTTAATGACCAAAACTTTGCAGTCAGTATTAAGATCTAGTAAGGCCACTTATCTCTTTCTTCTTCAAAGTTGTTCCAGCTATTTCTGGTTCTTTACATTTTCATGTAAATTATACATGGAGTTTGTCAAATTCAGCAAGACGTCATCTGAATCGTCTGTGGCCCAACCTATTGCTGTCAAGACAATTCCAGCTCATAATGACCAAGAGAGCAGAGTAAAACTGCTTCTTACAGTTTCTTAGACAATGGCTGTCTTTGGTGACAGACAACCCCATCTTTGTCCCACCTAGAGGCTGGTGGGTTTGAACTGCCAGTCTTGTGGTAAGCAGCTCCACGCTTAACCTTCAGTGCCAGCCGTGCTCCTTAGTTTGTTACCAGCAAGATGATTCTCATTGGTAGTGTGAAGAAAGGAGGGGTGAGTCCTGCAGACCAAAGGAAATCATTTGTGCAAAGGCAACGTGGCAGAAGAAGCACAATAAACAGAGATGAACAAAGGTGTGGCTGCAAACGGAGAAGAGAGGGCATGTTCTACATGATACAGAGCTCTCGAAGTTCATGCTAAGACTTTTGAACTTTAGTCTAAAGGGAGTCAAACATAACTGAAGAATACTAAATAAGATTAGTCTGACTACAATATGAAGAACAGAGAGAAATGTGCACAGATGAATGGGATGGATTGGGATACAGTTACTATTACTGTATAACAAATTATCCTCAATATTGCTATCTTAAAACAATTTTCTATGTATACTACCTAAATAATTCTCTTGCCTCTGAGTCCATTCTAACCCATGGCTACCACACATGTTTTAGAGTCAAACTATGTCCTACAATAGCGTAAAACTATGTGCAGAGGTTTTGTTAGTTGACTTTTATCAGAAGTAGAACTCCAGGTCTTTCTTTTGAGGGCCTTCTGGGTGGACTTGAAGCTTCCAACTTCTCGTTCAGAAGATGCACACAGTGACCCTCCACACTACGCAGAGGCTCCGTTTCTTGAGGAGAGACTTGGCTGCATTGATTTTGCATGTCAGTATTTTGGATAGGCCTTGCGGGCATGGGGAGGGGGGTGAAAGGACGTGGTTTGGTGCCGCTCCACAGCGGGAGGCTTTTCCTTGGGTTACTCACAACGAAGCATGCGTGGATGAGCGGGGACTGGAGCCATTTAAACCCTTGCCCAAAGCCTTGGCTGAGATAATTCAAAAACGATAATTGCCCCCCGGAATTCCTGTTTATGGCCCCTCCACATGTTCAGCTTTCTCGGCAGCTCCGAATTCCAAAAGTGAGCAATTCAGCGAGCTAGCGAAAGCTGTCTTACCTTTTATGACCCAGGCTCAGTCAGGACGCTGTGTCAGCTCTGTTCCCCTCTAAGCTCTCATCTTCCCAGCCTCACAGTCCCCATGGACTTATCTGGGGCTTTCACCTCTGCTGGTAGATAGCTTTCAGATGTAAGTCTACCAATACGGGTGTTTCTCTTTATTCCTAAGCTTTTATTTTTTAGCTATTTTGAATAGCTGGATTTGCTAGGCAAAAGTTTACACTGACTTTGAATTTCCATTATCATTGTTAGTGTCTACTCCTCGTTCCCTCTGTGTGAAATGTTGTCAACCTCCATTTGTTGATACCTCCCTCCTTCCTGCACTCAGCCCCACCCCACTGTCTCAAATGGGTAGTCCTATCGAGGTAGCCTCCTTCGACTCAGTTGCTTTTCATTAGTCTCCCTCTTCACGGCAACAACCCAGAACTAGCTTCCCTTGCGTGGATGTCCCATATGTACCAATTAGGCTCCATGATACTGATTGCTCAGGTCATCTTAAAATTCTATTAAAACATAATATGGTTGGCAAGTTAAAATAGAAAGGGGAACCCTAAGGAAGTAATGGATGACTAATAGAATCTAACGTGTTTTTCTCTCTAATAATGTGATCATTGTTTCCATAAAGGCTACCTTAAAACTAATTCTGAAACTCAATGTAGGTTCAAAGTTAAAGAACGCAAAAATGAATTCAGCTACTTTTTTTTCAAATTAGAAGAGAGAGTTGAAAATTCAAATAGCATAGCAAATGCAATACCACCTGAGAACATTGAATGGTATGTTGTTGAGACAGTTGTCCAAGGCCCTTGACTGTGTTCTGTGACCCATCGTGACTTTGTCTATAACAGAACGAAGCACTGCCTGGTTAGATGCTGGATTCTCAGTTGTTAAAATGTTTGAACTCATTGCTACAGCCACTGCATCAATCCATCTCGATGAGAGTCTTCCTTTTTCACCAACCTTTTACTAAGCTTAATGCCCTTTTCCAAGAATTGGTTGCTCCTGAGAGCATGCCCAAAGTATATGAGGCATACACATATTTTTATAAGCATCCTAGTCATAAGAAGCTCTCTGGCTCTACTTCCTTGAAGACAGATCTATTTGTTACTCTGGAATTTTATAGTGCTTTCTATACTGTCCCCCAAACTGTGATTCACATATATTCTTCTCTAGCATTTCTTATTCATTGTCCAGCTTTCATATGCATAGGAGGCTCTTAGGTCAGGTGCACCTTAGTCCTCAACATATGTTCTCGTTTACACTTTAAAAAGGTCTTGTGGAGCACATTTCTCCAGTGCAATACATGATTTCACTTTTTTTAAATTAAGATATTTTATTGAGGGCCCTTATAGCTCTTATAAAATCCATAGATCAATTGTATGAAGCATATTTGTACTTATGTTGCCATCATTATTTGGTTTCATTTCTTGATTGATACTTTCGCGTTATTGTGGATCCCGGTAAACTGTACTCTAATTGTTGATAGCTTCAGCATTTTCTCCGTCCATGATGTTGTCCGTTAGTCCCGTTGTGAGAATTCTTGTTCTGTTTGCGTTGCGCTGGAGTCCGTAATGAAGGGTGCGATCTTTCATCTTCATCAGTCACTCCCTGCAATTCCTTCACCCTTTCAGTAAGCAAGGCTGTGTCATCTACATATCGCAGGTTGTAAACGACCTTCCTTTCGATCCTGGTGCCATGTTCTTCGTCATATAGTTCAGCTTCTGAGATTATTTGCTCTGTATACAAATTGAATAAGCCTGTTATAAGACCAAGTCCTGGTGAATACCTTCCTGACTCTAAATCGCACGGTATCTCCTTGCTCTGTTAAAAAAAACTGCCTCTTAGCCCATGCACAGGTTCCATTTGAGTATAATTTAATGTTCTGGAATTCCCGTGATGCCCAATGTTAGCCATATTTTGTTATGAGACACCCAATGAAGTGTTTTTGCATAGACAATGAAACACAATTAAGTATCTTTCTGGTCTGCTCTATTTTCATACAAGATCCATCTGACACCAGCAATGACAGCCCTCATGCTGTGCCATCTTCAGAACCTTGGTTGAAAGTTGGCAGCTCCTTGTTGATCTACTACTGCAAATATTGTTGAATTATCTTCAGCAAATTTTACTTGTGTGTAGTGCTTTATTCCATGATTTCTGCACTCTTGGGTCACTTTACTTTGTAATGGGCAAAAAATTGATTTCTTACAGTCTGTCAACCAAGCAACTGTCCTCCAAGTTTCTTAGCATAGACCTGTGAGTGCTTCCGATGCGTCATCAGCTTGTTAAAACATTGCCATTGCGAATCTTTATTTTTCCCAAATGGTTTGAGTGCAGAATGGACTTCTTGCTTCAGTACCATTGGTTCATGATCATATGCTGCCTCCTGAAAAGGTTGAATAATAATCGGTATCATTAATTCTATGGATATGTATATCCTCCATTTTTTTATGCTTCCTGGATCATTCAATGTTTCCCCACAGAATCCTTCACTATTGCAACTTCAGGATCAATGTTTTCTTCTGTTCTTTCCGCTTCAACTACACCGAGCATGGGCTTCCTTTGTGGCTTTCTACCTACAAGTCTTTGGACATTTCACTGTAATGCTTTATCTTCTCAAGTTACCTTTGAAAGTTTCCGTTTAGGTCTTTTATCTGTTCATTACTTCCATTTGCTTTAGCTCATCTACTTTTATAAGCAAGTCTCAGAGTCTCTTTACCTTCTTTCTAATCTTTTCAATGACATTTTTATTTTCTTCATATACGATATTCTTAATGTTATCTCAGAGCACATACGGTCTTCTCTTATTACTATTCAATGTGTCAAATATGTTGTAAGATGTCCTCTACATTCAGGTGGGACATATGCAAGGTAAGACTTTGGCTCTTGTGGGTTTGTTTTCATTTTCTTCAACTTCAACTTGAACTTGAACTTACATCTGTTCCACAATCACCCCTGACCTCATTTTGGCAGTTAATAGCAAACTTCTCCATCATGACTTCACACAGATACAGTCAATTTAATTCCTCTGCATTCCATCTGGTGAGATCCATGTATTCAATAACTATTTTTGTCGCAACTAACAAGTTCTTTATTTGGAAAAATTCTATCATGCTCTCTGCAGTTTTATTTTTATCACCAAGGCCATATTTTCCAAGTATTCTTCCTTCCTCTTTGTCTCCAACTGTCTCATTCCTATTGTAAATAATGAGCACTGCATCTTGATTAATTAATTGATTTTAGACTGAAGATGTTGGTAGAATTCTTCAATTTCTTCATTGCTAGCTTTAATGGTTAGTGCACCAATTTATATTATAGTTATATTGCCTGAACTTCCTTGTAGGTGTGGGAAACAAAGATTTCTCCCAAGTCATCTCCCCCAAATATGTTAGACTTAGGACACTGCTTACAGATAATGGTAAATAATAGTCTAGTTACTTCCCTGAAGGCAGTCAGCTGCCAGACTACTGTCTTGTCCCACCACTTTAGGCCTGCTCCCTGCTGTTAAGGACAATGGCTACTTCTCCCTAAAGACTCGGGACCATTAGCTTGACCCCTGTAGGTGGGGTTTATACCCTACTGGTAATGGTTTCTATGGACATTCAGAGAACAGGTCAAACCACCTCAGTGACATCCAAAGTTAGGCTGCCATCCTGAATCTAGGATCCATCCATCTTGTCACATGGATACCCCCAATCCCTCCTCTTCCTATTGCCTGTTATCCCTAGATTGTCCCCCTCATTGCTGTATAACCTATAATTCAACCCCTTCCTGTGATGTATGTCTTTACCTGTAATTAAAGGGCTTGCGAACACCCTCCCGCGCCCCCCCCCCAAAGATATATAGGCCTGGGTTAGCAATGAAGAGCTCTCTCGGGATCCCCTCTTAGCCTCTCATTGGCTCCACCTCTCCTCTCCCATCCTCTCTCCCATGTTCCCTTTCCCCTTGTCCTCCATCCCCTCCTTCTCTCTCCACATGGACTACCAAGCGGGTATGAGGTGAGCATTGCTAACATGAAATGTGTCTGACTCCATTATTTCTATCTTTCTTCTATCTCTCATGCTCTTTGTGACTTTACTATAATCTTTACTTATTATTGCTGTACAATTGCACCTACCAGACCCATCATGATGTGTTAGGGACTGGATTTTCCCTCATAGTAAGCATGTAGACATTATCCTCTCACAAATATTGGACTTCAATAGAGATATTGAAATGTTGGGGTGTTCTTTTGAAGTGTTCTTTTTGACAATGAAAGTGATGTCATTTCTTCTGAATTTGTAATTTCCAGGCTAGAAAATCATAAGATTGACCAACTAAAAATGACCAATACCAATCTATTTCAGTTCACTAAGGCCCAGGATATCCATCTTTATGGGTTCTATTTAATTTTTGACAATTTCTGATTTCCTAGATTCATACATCATACATTACACAAATTATTAATGGATATTTAAGGATGTTTCTTCTCCTTTTGGGTAATGTCCCATTAGCACATGGTCCAAAAAACTTTACTCCATCCACATTATTATGGTTGACTCTACTTTGAGGAGAGGGCTCTTCTTCAGTCATGTGAGGAGTGTCTTCCAAACTGAGGGGCTCATTTCTTTTGCACTTCATAAGCTTCCAATTACTAATGCCTCCAAAGGGGACAATCTTTTTGTAGTTTGTGCTTAGTCTGGAAGCTGTATTGAAACCTATTCATCTTGGATAACCCAGTTGGTGACTAAAAATCTGGTGACAGCTTTGAGCATCACAGCCACATGCACATTATGACACACTGACAGGGCAAGTGGTGGATTCAGATTATTTGACTATAGTTATTGAAGTAATTTTGGGTGACAGGAAAGTTATATATATACCGTTCCCTGAAAAAATAAAACAGTATCCTATATTAATGTTTGCTCCCAAAGATGCGCTAGGTCTTATTTTCAGGGGATGTCCTATTTTTCCGGCTGTGCTGCGGCCAACAGTGAGCTGCACGGCGGCGCCTGACAATACGGTCCAGAGTCCAGAGTCAAAGCAGCTTCCAGGGTAGGGATTATTTTTGGAGAGGTCTCATTTTGGGGGGATGCCTTATTTTCAGAGAAAGGCAAAACTGTAAGTAGGTCTTATTTGGGGGGATGTCTTATTTTTGGGAAAACAGGGTATATATCAGAAGGGGGCAAAGAGGGAGATGTTTATTGCCATACATCTGAAGAGTGATTACTGTGCTTATGTTGGACCTCAGAGAAGGTGAAAATTTTATACAACATAGCCGGAAAAGGCCACATTGTGAAGGTGATATTTGAGTACAACCTAAAGAAAATAAAGAGAAGCTAAGGAGATACATGGAGACAGAGCATTCCAGCTAGGAGGAGCATAGGTTTGAGAAATGGTGGTTCATAGGGGGAAAGTGAAAAAGCAAAAGAGATAGAGAGAGGGGGGGGGTAAAGAAAGGAAAATAAGGGGAAAATTCTTTTTTCTTCAGAATCTTGTGCAACCCAATATCCACTTCAACTAAACATCTCACGATGGCCAGTGCATAAACACTGACTCATAGTGAACCCCTGTGGGTTTCCAGGACTGTAACTATGGCAGTAGAAAAAAACAATCTTTCTCCCTTGGAGCTGCTGGTGGTTTTGAACTAATAACCATCGGGATCGCAGCCCTAACCACTACAGCACCAGAGCTCCATAACTAAACACAATAGCTAGTATGCTTCTTAATTCGTTCTGGTTGCCAACATGGAGTCTAAAGGATAATTACCCAAGAAAGTGGGGCTGTAGTTGAAAGGCCTCTGGAATAATCTCACGAAAAAATGGCAAGGACATAAATGTATAGAAATTCATGTTGGGGTCAGAAAGGAAAAGAAAATTATACTCCTGTGTTTAAAGTAGACTTAGTTGGATTTCTTAGATTATTGTTCACTGCAATAAAGAAAATGAAATGAATTTGAGGATCTCTTAAACAAGGTGAACATTGGATAACCACTGAGATACCAAAGACTGGAGGCAGAGAACATGGTAGAAAAGGAGCCGCAATGGTGAGTTCCACCTTGGGTGTGCTGATTTTCAGGCACTATATTGACATCAGACATTTGGCAAAATGGATCAGCAAAGTTATAGATTGGACCGATTAATTTGTGATTTATTGTCATATGTGTTAGCCCAGGTTGCCTGGAGAAACAAATTCAGATACACTCATATATAAGAGAACTTCATATCAAAGAGCAATTATACATTAAGAAAACATCCCAGCCCAGTCCAGATTAAGTCCATATGTCTGATATTAGCCCATAAATCCAATACTATGGACATATGTATTCCATAAATTCCTTAGATTAACACAGTCATGCAATGATGCGCAGTGTAAGAAGATCATAGGCCAATGGATGGAAGGTCTTGTGGATCCAGCTGGTGTGGGTCTCCATGTGGTTCCTCCAGCTTCAGGGCCCTGTACCCATCAGCATATCTCCACATAGCTTGCCAGCACACAGACTAAGCAGAGTGAATGTGTCCTGCCTCTGGGGAGAAAGACAGGAGTTCCCAGAACCCTCAGGAGAAACCCATGCCCACACAAAGGCCTCACTGGCTATTACTTGATTGACAGTCTAGACTCCATCCCTTCACTCAAGTTGACAGAAGATTATGTAACTGCCACAGCATACAAATTATAGCTAAATTCAAGAGCAGGATCAGGGTCACTGGAGAAATGAAAGAAGCAAGAACGGCAAGGCCTGTGTGGTAATTACATAATCATGTCAATTTGGGACTTGAGAGGATTAAGAGTAAAGGGGTAAAGTCTAGGCTATAATCAGGTCATAGCCAATGAGGTCTCTGTGTGGGCATGGCCTTCTCTTCAGGATTCTGGGAACTCCTGTATTCCTCCTTGGAGGCAGGAGACCTACTCTCTCTGCTCACTCCCTGAGAGATGCTCTACTGACAAAACACTGATACACCCATGCCCTGGGAACTGGAGAGGCTACTTTAGACCCCTGCCAGCACTGAGATGCTTACAATGCCACTAGATCCACAAGACTTCCAACCCACTGGCCTGTGACCCTCCTGCATTCAGCATGTTGCATGTATTTCGTGAGTCCAAAGAGGACTTTATAGATTGGTATCAGACATATGGGCTAATATTGGACTTATGGACTTGATCTGGACTGGGCTGGGACATTTTCTCAATTCAATTGCTCTTGTATATTAAGCTCTTTCTTATATACATGAGTGTTTATGAATTTGTTTCTCTAGTCTACCCCGACTAACACAGCATGTGAATGGAGCCCTGGGGTGTCTAAATTTCTCCTAGGAATATGGGGAAAGGGCACCCACAAATAAAGTGAAAACCACTGCTGAAGTGGTTAGAGGAATACCAGGAGAAAATATACTGATCTCAAAGGTTGAGAGAGTGTCACAAGGAGGAAGTGAGAAGTTATGGTAAATGCCACTAAGAGGCTAAAGTAATGTAGGACAAAGCTGTCTCCATTAGTAATAGATGTGTCATTAGTGACCTTATTAAATTTACTTCAGAGGAATTGGTGAACACAAGAACTAGGGTGCAATGAGTTGGAAAGAAATGTGAGAAGGTTGTGGGAGAGAGGGCGGATGGTGAGGGAGGAAGAGAGGGGGGGAAATCAGGAGCTGATGGCAAGGGCTCAAGTAGAAAGTAAATGTTTTGAGAATGATGATGGCAACAAATGTACAAATGTGCTTGACACGATGGATGTTATGGATTCTGATAAGAGTTGTATGAATCCCCAATAAAATGATTATAAACACTCCCCCCCAAAAAAAGTAATACAAAATAAAAAAGAGAGAATGACAGAACCTGCACCTGTTTTGTGATCTGAAAAACATGAGACAAACAGGAAAATGAGGATATGCACTGGATAATTGACAGCATTAAGAATTGCTTTTAAAAAATTTAAAAATTATTAACACTTAAAAAAGGAAAGAAATGTGAGGAAGTATGAAAACATTGTCAAGAGACTCTAAATAAGTCTGGATGTTTGGAAATTACCATAGAATGCAAAATAGCCACTTTCCCCTCCTGCCATCTCTCAGAGGCTTGAAAAGATAGAAAAGGCAAATAGGAACTTAGGAGGCAGAGAGTCTAAGTGAATAATGGGGAGACAATATGAGCAGAGATTTAAAATGGTAACACAGTGTGAAGCTTGTCGCTATTGTCAATGAACTGTACAGGTAAAAATTGTTGAATGTGTGTCTGTTTTCTCTTGCATATTTTCATCACAAAATGAAAATGGAAGAAAATGAGCAGCTACTATTTGTAGGAGGTACAAGCACTGATAGCCTCAGAGGAAAATCAGGATTAAGTCAAGTCAAAGAATCATAAAGAATTTGGGGTGAAGAAAATCTGTTAAGACAACAGCAAGTATTCTTTCCTTTTTGATTAAAAAATCATTTTATTAGGAGCTCTTACAGCTCTTATAACAATCCATACATCAATTGTATCAAGTGTATTTGTACATATGTTGCCATCATTATTTTATAAACATTTACTTTTTCCTTGAGCCCTTAGAATCAACTCTTTTTACCCTCCCTTCCTCCCACCCTTATGACCCCTTGATAAATTATAAATTATTATAATTATTATATATTATATACCGCTGTCTCTCTTCCCCCAGGGTTTCTGTTGGTCGTCCCCCTGGGGTTGGTGGTGGTGGTTATGTGTTATTTATTGCGATCAGTTCCACCTTCCTCCCCTCCTCTCCCTGCCTTCCCCATACCCTCCTGATATTGCTACTCCCATTCCTGTTCCTGGATTCCATGTGTCGTGAGTTCTTACCTCTTTTCTGTACCTGTGTACATGATCCAATCTTCCAATCAGGCCCGCAGTGAAAGGCAGGACTGCTGTCATGATAGTAGGGGATGAGGAAGTCCCAAGGAGCCAGTGGAATATTATGTGTTTCATCAGTGCTATGCTGAGCCCTGGTTGATCCATCTTGTCCTGGGACCCTACTGTGAGGGGATGTCCCATTGTCTACATATGGGTTTTGGGTGTCTGCTCCACTATCAAAAGATATAGCATCTGGGGTTGTAAAGGCTTGAAGGTGAGCAAGAGGCCATCTAACTGAGAAGCACCAAGCCCACATGGAAGAAGCACACCAGCCCGTGTGATCATGAGGTGTCACGTGATCGGGTAACTGGAATCAGAAGACCCAAAACAAACAAGCAAGCACAAACAATATTGTTGAGAACAAGGGGATCCTCTCTAGCACCCTAAGCCTAGTTAATTCTTTCAGAGCTCAGCTTAGCAGGGCCTGCTCAACAAACCTCTGGACTTTGCTTATCCTCTTTGTTTAAGGTCTGATTGTATAGGCTGCTTTCTCTATTGTTTCTCTCTTCATACTTTTAGATAGTTAGGATCTGTTTTCGAGACCGTGGGCTCCATGAGGCTAAGAACATGCATTTACCATCCTCACTGCTAAGGCTCCCTATTGTGCCTAACAAAACCCATCGTCATCATGTCCGTTCCAACCCATAGACCCCACAGGACAGTTAAACTGCTCCAGAAAGTTCCCAAAGCGAAATCCAATCCTTGTGGAACCAGACTGCCACATCCTCCAACCGAGATGTGTCCCGACCCGCGGGAACTTCAATGCGGACCCTGGAGGAGGGAGTGTGGATTGGGGGAACAAGAGTCACGAGAAATGGAGACAAGACAGCAGTCTTATCAAGTCTCGCTTATTGAGTAAAAGGCTACAGCTTATATAGGCCAGGGAAAGGGAAACAAGCCGCAGGTGTTTCCCTGAGAACAATGACCACAGAAAAAAACAGTTCCTGTGGAAAGTTACAGAGCTCAGGCAATAAAGATCAAGACAATGGCCGGGCCTCATGGCTCTGGACAGGCAAGGTTATGGCCGGTCCTCATGGCTCCCCATGGTCCCCCTTTTATATTTCGTAAAGCCAAGAGAGATCCCTTCGGGAACTGCGTCTGTCTTAGGTTGTCAGGCATCAAGAGTCATCCTTACCCGTCATTGATCAATGGAATGCTTTCATAAAATAATAGCAAACCAATGTCTGTCTTAGGTTGGAATGTCTCGTGCCGATCTTACCCGTCATTGACTGTCCAGTTCAGCACACAAGGGCAGGGGGTCTTATCATAACTACTCGTATGAGCCACCCTGTTCGCACATCTCAAGGCAGTGGTAATGGACCTGTATAGGCTTTGCCTGGATGGCCTCAATCTGTTGCTTGATAAATGCCATGAGCTTGTAAAAACCACAGGTCCCAGTGAGGGCAAGAGTAATAGGCTAACCAAGGGGCTCCAAAATGGTAAGACATAGGGTAAAAGCCTGTTCAGCCAAAGAATCTAAAAGGGCTAAGCTGTATGGAGAGGTAGCCCCATATTGAGAAACAGCCTTTTTAAATTCCTTTATGAGGGCGAATTTGAGCCCAACATACTTTCGGACAGGCTCCCCCTGCTCATGTATGGTCTCGGTAACTGCGAAAGCATGTACAGGAGGGAAATCCCCCTCCTCTCCTTCTGCAGGCATTGTCTTTGTAGGGAGATGTTGCTTAGGCTGTTGAAGTGGGCGGGCCATTTCTGTCCCTTTTTCTGGTCCTGACACCCTTTGACTCCCTGATCTCAATGTCTGCAGCCTGGTAATCAAAGACTGATGTAACTCTTCTAGTTTTATCTGTTCTTTAAGCTGACTAATTTTTTCTTTAAGTTTCTCTATTATAGGAGGACCATTGGCCCCCTATTCATCACTTTCTAGGGAAATAATGTCACTCTCCTTCTCTGGTCGTGACTCTCTGAGATCTGTTTTAGAACTGACTTTTAATATTTCTTCCGTCTGGGTGATGGCCGCTGTTATTTGCGGACAACTCTCCTTTCTATCAAATCTTTAATTAAATTCCAATAAGAAAAAGCTGTAACAGGAATTCTTTCCAGTCCAAAGACCTCATAATAATGCTCCAAAGCACTGCCAACCCTTCTCCATCTTTTTATATCAATCGTCCCTTCCTGCGGAAACCAAGGACAAGTATCTCTTATAAAATCAAAAATTTAAATAAATCACAACTTTTAACCTTTTTTTACTCACCTTCATTCAGTCTCGGCGCGGCAGGCTCCCGCGGTGGCCGAAGGTTTTTTTCTTTCACTTTTACTCCCGGCCTCTTTTGGCGTCTTCTTCCTCATGGTAGCCCTCGTATCTGGGCCCCACGTTGAGCGCCAGATGTCCCTACCCGCGAGAACTTCAACGCGGACTCTGGAGGAGGGAGTGGGAATTGGGGGGACAAGAGACACGAGAAATGGAGACAAGACAGCAGTCTTATCAAGTCTCGTTTATTGAGTAAAAGGCTTCAGCTTATATAGGCAGGGAAAGGGAAACAAGCCGCCGCTGTTTCCCTGAGAATAAATGGGGGAAGCAAGCCGCAGGTGTTTCCCTGAGAACAATGACTACAGAAAAAACAGTTCCTGTGGAAAGTTACAGAGCTCAGGCAATAAAGATCAGGACAATGGCCGGGCCTCATGGCTCCCGACAGAGATGCACCTGGTGTTTAGAACGGATGATTGTTCACTGAGCAGATGAGTGCTTTAACTCCTGCGCCACCTGGGATGCTTCTCTACAAAGTATGAGCTCAGTAAGTAGTTGTTGTTTTTAATGAATCAATCTATAGATCAATTAATCTGTAGGCATTCCTGAAACCACAGTACAAAGCGTTAGTCTGGAGGGCAGCAGTGAGACAACACAGGAGTGAAAAGGTCCAAGAAAGCAGGATGGGAATGAGCAGCAAAGACAACTGATAACTGAAAAAGCCTTGAGTTTTGGTGAATGATAAAGCAGGAGTTTGAAAAGAAGTATAAAGATATCAACCCGTTCCGAACTCTCCCTGTAATGTCCCTCGAAAGAAATTTCTGAGGTTTCAAGTCATATCTATGGTTGAATGGTCTTCATTAATCATGATGTAGACAGTATTTTAAGGCCTTTGTTAAGGTTTCTAAACAGACTGTTGGGGATTAAGTTCAGATATAGGTAAAAGGGTAGCGAATTAGAGTCTATCCATCCACTTATTCATCAACTCATCCATCCATCTGCCCATTCATTCATCGATCTGATTGGGGAAAAGACAATAAATGAGATAAAACCACATGCTGAAGCTGTTGAGAGAACCATGAAATGGTAAAGAAGGATGGGGAATTTGTTTGCTTTAGATCTGAGGAGAGTTAGTAAATTTTAGAGAAAAGTTCCGTAGAAGGTCATGCTGTACAGTTAGAACCTATAGAAAGTTAAGCAACAGACTTTGGGGATAGCTGGAAAAAGAACATTTCCAGGAAGAAGAAACAGTGGATGGAAAGGCAGAGAAGGTAAAGATGCCTGCAGTATTCAAATCACAATGTGGCTTAAGAGGGGGGTTGGGAAAGAAAATGTAAGCAATGAGTTGTGAGCTAATGGGGTGTGATGGGAAGGGTCCTTGTAGCATGTTTTTAGCTTTCAATCTGGTTGTTATATCGGGAGCATTTAAAGGTTTTAAGAGACATGTAATCTGCCTAATGTTTTAGAAAAGGCCAGTCTGGCTGATAGAGATTGTTGAGGGAAGTCAACCACGGAAGGACGGGAACAAGTCGGGGATGACTGTGATCAGGCAGCGGCTGAGTTGGGTGAGGGTGCCAGCAGGGTAGTTGATAAAAGGGGTTAGATTCTAGATATAACTGAAAGTAAAGAGAATGGAATGTGTATTTTATATGTGTAGGGTGTGCAGGAAAGTAATGTCGCAAGGATTCAGTTCAAATACCTGAATGGATGGACTTAATAGCATTAATGAAGTTGAGAATATACTGTAGATAAAGGAGGTTTGGGGACAATTTCCATGAAAAAAGCACTTTTATTCTGGATTAGATCGGAGTTTGCATATCAGAACATCATTCAACAACGTTAAAAACTTACCAACCTTTCTAGCTCATCCTGTCCCCACTCCTTGCCCCACCCCCACCCTCCTCCCAGCCCCACCCCCACCCCCACCCTCCTCCCAGCCCCACCCCCACCCCCACCCTCCTCCCAGCCCCACCCCCACCCTCCTCCCAGCCCCACCCCCACCCTCCTCCCAGCCCCACCCCCACCCTCCTCCCAGCCCCACCCCCACCCCCACCCCCACCCTCCTCCCAGCCCCAGCCCCACCCCCACCCCCACCCTCCTCCCAGCCCCACCCCCACCCCCACCCTCCTCCCAGCCCCACCCCCACCCCCACCCTCCTCCCAGCCCATCTTCCTCTTACAGGATATCATCTTCCCCTTCGTCAAGTTAACACCTGGATACCCTCTACCTGATTACTTCTAATTCCCTCCCTCCCCTTCCACCTCTGGTAATCATCAAGGTCAGTTTCTTCTGGTGTGAAAATTGGTATCTTAATTTGTTGTATAACAGTAGGCTCGCACATTATTTATCCTTTTGTGTTCGGCAAAGGACACTCAGCATACTGTCCTCCAAACTCATGCATGTCATGAGGTGTTTCCATTTCAACATTATTCTTCAGCGATGTATAGTTTCCATCGTGTGGATGTGCCAACATTTCGTTTTCCATTCTTCCACATATGGGCTGAAGGTTGTGTTTCCATTTTCCTGTTATTACAAATAGTGTTTCCTGCTATTACAAATAGTGTTTCCATTTTCCTGCTATTACAAATATTTGCTATTACAAATCGATGATCATGGCTGTGCATATAGTCACTTGTGCTTTGCTCCAAGTTTCTCTAGTGTATATTCCGAGTGGAGGGAGTTCTGAGTGCTGCGGTACTCCTGTGGAATTCCTGTTTGTTTGAAGAAGCACCACACCACTCTTCACAATGGTTGTACTGTTTTACAGTCCCACTGGCAGTGGATAAGAGTTCTAAACTCTCCAAATCATCTCCAGGACTTATTTTCTATTTTCATCAATGTTGTTATCAGTGCTGGGGTTACATGGTATCTCACTGTTGTTTAAATTTCCCCTGAGCATTTTTTCAAATGTTTGTTGGTTGCCTGAATGTCTTTTTAGTAAACTGGCTATTCATGTCCTCTGTCAATTTTTTAAATTGGATTATTTTCCCTTTTCTTGTCAAAGTGTTGCAGTTTGCTATAGATTTAGAGATTAGTACCTGGTCTATATATCATTGCCAATTTTTTTCCCAGTCTGCTTGTTATCTTTTTATTCCTCTGATGGACACAACGTCTTATTGTTAGGAGATTCCAGTCATCTATTTTGTCTTCATCTCTGGGTATTTTCATTGTATTTTGTAGTGTGTTTATGTCATGCAGTAGGATCCATAGGGATGTCTAGAGTTTTCCTTATGAAAAACACTATTTGAAGAAAACAATAGAGAATTCATGAATATTCCATGGGAATGGATAGGGATTGGCATTGTGAAAATATAAACACTACCCAAAGCAATCTATAATTATAATCCAATTTCAATCCAGAGTACAGTGTGGTTCTTTAAAAATATGAAAAAAAAACGAATCAGTACCTGGATGTAGACATTGCATACACTTGAGACTGAGAAGAAGCATAAGCGAAACAGTGCTAAAGAAGAAGAACAAAGTGGTCCTTTCACTTCCCAAGCTCAAAACCTACTATGAACCCATGGTACACAAACCAGGTTGTAGACCAAGGGAGATGAATAAAAAACCCAGATGTAAATCTGCCCACCTAGAGACAACTGATTTTTGACAAGAAAAAAAACAAAATGCATTAAGTGAAGAAGAGATGATTTCTTCAGTAAGTGTTCTTGGCGTAACTGGAATGTCATTGCAAAAAGAATGGAGCAGGATTTGCACCTCAATCTGATAGGCTGGAAGACTAGGGATGAAGGCCGTGGTCTCAGCCAACTGCCTGCCCTAAACAGAGATTAGCTGTCTGTCCGTGCCACAATCAAGGAATTCAGGCGCACATTAGAAACGTAAGGGGAAGATGCAAAGTTGGGCATGTGCAGACCAAGGTCGCGTAGGCATGCTGATGAGGGTCAATCTGGCCATGCACACTAGAAACCAGCAACATTGCATCACAAATGAGCCTCAACACAGCCAATAAGATCGATCAATACACTCAACCACAGCCCACCACCACCACGTGCAGGAAGGAAGGAATAAAAAGCACCGACAGAGGGCAGGCTCTCTCCCTTCTCCAGTTGCAAGGGCGGGATCTCTCCCATGTGTGTAGCATGCATATGCGTTCTCTCCCTCGTTTCTGTTCCAGAGCTCACTGCCCTCTCACTGGCTCTCTCTGTTTCCAGTTCCGGCATGCCTCTTCTGGTCCTGTGGCCTCCGCTTTCCAGCCATTTTCCCATGTGGTTTTTCCTTCTCCCTTGAAGCAGCCATTTTCAGCTGTGAGGTCTTGAGAGGCCCCCACCAGGTGGCCTTGCACGCCATCTAGAGTACTGAGACTGTGTTACCTGAAACTTCCCTTTCCCTCATAAAAATTACTTAGACCTACATAGTGCTTCTGCCTGTGAATTCTTGAAGTGTTGAGAAGCAAGAACCGGCGGAAACCATCCGAGAAACCTAGTAACTCCACATATAAAAAGGAACTCAAAATGGATTGGAGACCATAAATGTAAATGCTAGAATGATTAAAGTCATCAATGAGAGTTTCCATTTTTAAAACATTAAGTCTGATATAACTTATTGAGCATCCAAGTCAACAGCAGAATAAGCACACTGGAATCCAGGCCCAAATGTAAGTTTAGGAGATTTCAACATAATGATTTATTTAAGCCATGAAATCAGATGAGATCTGAAATACAGAGAACGAGATTCAGAATTGAGCTCTGGGGCCTTCTTACAAGGAAAATTTGAGAGCAAGGAAAGGAAAAAGCAAAATATACAGAGAAAGAGGAACCAAACTGATAGGAAATAAATGATAGAGCAGAGACTGGAAGTCAAGTAAAGCAATACTTCAAAGCAGAAAGCAAAATCAACCACGTCACCTGCTGATTGTGCAAGGAAGTTAAAGTCTGAATTTAACAACACAAAGGTTGAGTCTCCTTGGTCATCTAGTATTTGTGGAACTGGGAGAATAAACTCCTGTCCACGGACTGGAGTACTTGTAAGAGTAAGAGAAGAAGAATTGTGAGAAAAGGACTAGTGCAAGAAAAATTTTACAGCGAGAAATGGGGCAATATTGGAGGGAAAATAAGTAGAGAAAAGAGGTAGAGGAAGAATGTTTGTTTATATTATATAAACATAGATAATAACTATACACGTGTTTGAATGAAAATGATGGAGCACAAAGAAGAGAATTGTTGGGAAAATGTGCTTGAGTAGATGAGCAAAGATAACACTCTAGGGTTCAGGGAAAGCATGTGTTTCCCCTTGAGAGAAATTCAGATGGTTGATCCATGGTAACCAGTGGAATGGAAGAGTAAGTGGCGAGAGATGCTAACAAGAGGGTGGACTAGGTGGTGGGAGGTGATAGAAGCGCTTGCCTAAAGGTTTCTGTTTTCTCAGAGGAAAAGGAAGAAGGTCATGGGCTGAGGATTAGAATACTGGAGATTGGGAATGATCTTCATGTATCGTGAGGGACCAGCTGGCCAGTTAGGGCCATGGATCTAGTAGAAAGCCAGTAAGCTTATTTGGGTGATATCTTCAGGTGTTTTCAGCTTCCCAGTCGCAGACACAGAGGTAAGAGTTAGACATAATCAGGGTTAGAGGTTAGCTGAGTGAGAGCAAGGAATCAAGAAAGACGAAAGAGTTGAGTGTGTATACGAAGGAGGATGTATAATGCTGGTTTTCAGTCTAGGGTAGTAAAATCAGGACATGGGTAAAGGTCAGTGAAGTGATGTGAGATTGAACGGATTGTCTCTTGATGGCTGGAGTCCAGATGCTAGTGGAAAAAACAGAGGGGCGGGGGTGTGGTGTGAGATGAGAGCGATACTTGAAACTGAGGTAGGGCCATAGACCTGGGTGTTGGGGAAAGAGAGTGAGTGACTGCAGATGGATTACAGAGGGATACTTCGAGAAGAAGAGATTCTAGTGGGAGATATGTATGAGGGCCATCTAAGTGGCTACTGAAAGGAATAAGAACCTAGAGTGTATGTCGAATGCTTGGGATCAAAGAACTAAAATCTTTGGGAGTTGAAGAGGAACTATTTGGAATTTGTGAACAAAGGCATCAACAGTGATAGAATGGGAATAGGAGTGATGGGATTGTTTTGACATCAGGAAACATAAATCTGTAGACTTTAGGACAAGGGGAGGGTGAATGGCCATGAAGTGCCTAGGACAATCGAGGGAATTGCAGGTCCCACCTCTACTCTCAGTGACCTGACAATTGTGGTTGAAAACAAAACAAAACAACTTGCCAGACAGGAGAAAGCTGCAGGAAAAGCAATGTCTCAGGAACAACCCGATGTGCCATGTGCCGGGCAAAAGATGGTGGGTACATTCAGAGAGGCAAATTAGATCCAGGAGATTTTGCTGATGATAGAGGATGAATTCCAAGAAACCAGGAAAGCATTTTACAAGTTAAGACCCGGCCAGTGGATTGAAACCAAATTGAGAATTTCCAGAGCTTGTGGAGATTTTCGGGGGGTAAGATAGATTGTGAATATGAGGGGCGACTTGAGGGGCGTGGTATTTGATTGATTTGGATGATGGGAAAGGGGGGTGATGAGCTTAGACCAGGGTCCTAGTTAGAATGTGATGGCCAGGTTGTGAGTGTAGGAGAGGGTACTGGAAAGGCAGAGGACTGTCAGGGGATAGGGAGGCGGGCAGAGAGACCATCTCTCTTTATCTCTCTCCATGCACATGCAATGGCGGTAGAAAGGCCCAGGAATGAATGCTTTTACTATGAATGCCCTGAGGTTATTTTTAAAACAGAGAGAACTAAAACACCTGCAGGGGCCACCAGCACCATCTAGCAGGGTGCTGTCCAGACCCCAGGCGACAAAGGTGCTCAATCCGGGAGGGAGAAGCTGTGTATTTCAGAAAGCCAGAGGCAGTAAAACCCAAACCAGAGGGGCAGCGCCACTTGTGACTTGGGAACAATTATCTGTGAGTTGTTTGCCTTTACTGTGTGTAGGATACAGTAATGCGTTCCTTTGAAAGTGCTAACATGATTCCTCTGAAACTGTGCCGGATACCTCCAAGTCGGAACGCCTTTAGATTGAAGGAGATGAACCTTTGTTCTCCGAAGAAAGGCAGGCTGCTGGTTTACTTTCACGTTACTAGCATGAAACGGATGCGCAGAATTCAATTCTACCATCTCCTTGCCCATGGCTTTGTTTCCCCACCAGCAACGCAACCAAACACTGAATTTACAAGGGTCAGTAATCTGCGCGTCTTATTTAGAATTTTAATCCAGAGATACCCATTATTTTTGGCCTAACTTTGTTTTTTGTTGTTGTTTATTTTTCCATTGAAGTGAAATTATAAACATACAATTAACCATTTTAAAGTGAGTGATTCCATGATGTTTAGCATGCTTACAATTCTGTGCATCCACCACTTCACTTAAGCAGTACCTTTTCCATTCACCTATTTTTATTATTTAAAAAATAGTTGTATTGAGATATAATTCACATATCACACATCTTAATTCACATAACTATACACTTTATAGTTCAGCTGTATGTTTAAAAAGTTGTATAATGAGCACTACAATCAGTTCTGGAACATATTCTTCCTTCTACTCATGATTAGCTCCCCATTTCCCCTCAACCGCCCTTCATGTAGTCCCAATAAGCTATTACTCCAGTTACTGTCCCTGTAGATTCGCCGATTGTGTTAGTCGGGGTTGACTAGAGAAACAAAATGCATAGACACTCATGTGTGTATAAGAAAGAGCTTTATATAAAAGAGTAATTGTATATTAAGAAAACATCCCAGCCCAGCCCAGATCAAGTCCATTTGCCCCAGATTAGCCCATGTGTCGGATACCAGTCTCTGAGTTCCTCTCCAGACTCACGCAACACATGCAATGACGCCAAATGCAGGAAGATCACCGGATGGAGAGCAGAAAACCTCGTGGATCCAGTGGCAGTAAAAACATCTCAATGTTGGCAGGAGTCTCCACGTGGCTCCTCCAGCTCCGGGGCTCTAGCGTAGCTCCGTGAGCGTGTACCCCGGCTACAGTGAGCTATTTAATCTCCTTCGTGCCACCAAATGAGATCATCAAGCTGCAACCTGATTGACAGGCTAAACTCCACCCCTTTACTCTTAAGAGTCTCAAATTTACAACAGATTATGGAACTACCACACCTTTTATGGATTTCATATATTCAAAACATACCAAACAGCAGCAACAACAACAGCACAGCAATAATAACAAAATAAGCCAGTGATAAAACCTCAATCGAGAAGAAAGCTGGAACAAATTTTAAATGGGTCAGAAGGGAGATAGAATGATCACACATTACATTTTAACTTAATTATATTAGCTATAATTGAATTTTCAATACTCTCTGTCTGGTAGCAAGACTATTCATATCCCTCGACTATGGGTATTCACTAAAAGCTTCATCTATGCAGGGATTTCAGGATGTCAGGCTCCCATTGTCCTCCATAACCTTCTGCAAATTCAGTGTTCATGATTTAAGCTCTGATACCACTCCCTCCTTTGGGTTGGGATTTTATTATTTATCATCCTTGGATCACATAGGCTGGTGTGCTTCTTCCATGTGGACTTAGTTGATGCCTTTGTAAAAGATCGTTTTGAGGTTGCTGTTGCCATCGACTGAATGCAAATGGTTTAGAAAAGCCTTTTCTAAGTTGCTTGGCCTCACATTGTTGCCAGGTATCATCCGGTCTGTTTTCACACATAGCAATCTTGTGTATAACAAAAGAAACACTACTTGTCCTGCAACATCTTCATAATTATCCTGTTTCAGGCCATGACCTTAATAGTTTTAATTTTTTTCCCACTGACTTCCACAGGATAGATCACCAAATTTATTTGCCCAACCATCCCTTTTTCAGAAGAAAAATTACTCATTTCCCATAAGTCAATTAAAAATGTTCATGCTATAACCCAGAATTCAGGATAAAGTATAAGTGTCTGTCCCACCCGCCACCCCTGGTATCAAGAGGTGATACCACCAATTTTGGGAAACACTACTCTATTTTACCAAGCGCAGTGTCCTTATCTAAGCATTTGTTTATCTTGACAACATGCCAAAAGTACATGGGACCAAGTGTCACCATCCTTGCTTCTAAGGAGCATTCTGGCCCTACTTTTTCCAAGAGAAACTTATTGACTCTCCTAGCAGTCCACAGTATCTTCAGTATTCATTGATAACATCATAATTCAAATCTATCAATTCTTCTTTCTTATCCACTGTCAAACTTTCACATGCATATGAGGCAATTGAAAATATCATGATCTGAGTCAGATACAACTTAGTCTTCAGGGGAATAGATTTGACCAACACAATACATGGTTTGGTTCCTTGACTGCTACTCTTACGAACATTGACTGTGGATCCAAAGAAGATTAAATCCTTGACAACTTCAATTTTTTATATATTTATCATGATGCTGTCCATTGGTCCACTTTTTTGAAGATTTTGGTAATCTTTACTTTGAATTTTCTACATTCCATACTGAAGATTATAGTCCTTGGTCTTCATCAGCAAGTGCTTCAAACCCTCTTGACTTTCAGCAAGGATATGTCATCTGCATGTTGCCCATTGCTATTAAACCTTCCTCTAATCCTGATAGATGCCACTCTCTTCTTCATATTGTACAGTTTTCAGATTAGGTCAAAGAATGTAACTGGGACCAACCCCAATCCCAGCTATGTCGACCCCCTCTGAAGAAGATTTCACTACAGAGGACAGCACTGAAGATACAGCCCAGGGAGAGGGGTGGGGTTGCCCAGACCACACGGGAGCAAACTGAGAGGGAAAAAGAGAGAGAGAGAGAATTGCATCCTGGCCCACCAAACCCTAATAATGGCATTCCTGATCAGCTCAGCCAAGGCTCAGAGAGGACAGTAGGGCCAGCACCACCACAAGACCCGATGTCCCCTCACTGATCCATAGTGCTGCAGGGGACAGCACTGAAGACACGTTGTGGGAATTGTGCCCAGTTCATCCATCCCACCCCCAATTTGGGTTAAACATGAAGAGAATGCAGCAGAGCAGCAAAGGAAACAAAGCAACAAAATCTCCGAGAAATCCCAAATAGACTTCAGACTCGGAAGCAGGGCATGGCACCTCATCAGACTCGATCAGAAAACATACATAAGGGTCAGCAGAAAGACCTGGAACTATTTTATAGATGCCCCCTTTTTTTCATCCCCTTTCCCCCCCATGTCTGTCTATATAACATAGGTAAGATAAACAATCCCAAGGAGAAAACAACATGACCAACAGATCCGGGGCAGTTGGGGGAAAGGGAGGGCTGAGTCAACAAACCCAGGGACAAAGGAACAATGATGAGGGCAACAAATGTATAATGTGTTTGAAACAATGGATGTATGCATGGATTGTGATAAGAGTTGTATTAGCCCCAATAAAATGATGTAAATTTTAAAGAAAGTAAAAAAACATAATAATATAATAAAATCAATAGGGGGAGGGTGTAGAATGCCTGGTGGGTTGATCAAGTGCAATGTAGCTGAGAGGAATTACTGAGAGCCAAATGAAGATGGAACATAATAGTGGGACAAGAGGAAAGTAAAAAAAATAGAGGAAAAAAACTAGGAGATAAAACACACTTATAGAGGTATAAATATAGGCATGTACATATGTAAATATATTAACATATAATGTTAGGAATATAGGTCTATGTACATATATTTATATGTTAAGTATCAAGGTAGCAGATGGACATTGGGCCTTTACTCAAATCCTCCCTCAATGTAAGAATTCTTTGTTCTAATAATCCGGCATTCTGCAATGCTCATCTTTTCAACGCAATCACAGTGCATAAGCAAAGGTGGTGGAGAAATCTGATAGTACCCGGTTATTAGAAGATAAAGCATCTGGGTCTTAAAGATTTGACGTTAAACAAGCAGCCATCTAGCAGGGAAACAATAAAGCCCACATGGAAGAAGCGCACCAGCCTGTGTGATCATAAAGTGTCAACAGGATCAGCTATCAGGCATCAGAAGACCCAAAACAAACAGTCATATCAATGTGAATGTGGGAGGCAAGAGTGGAGACTCAAGTCCCATCTGTAGACAATTGGACATCCCCTCACAGAAGGGTCACAAGGAAAGGATGAGCCAGTCAGGGTGCAGTATAGCACCAATGAAACACACCACATTCCTCTAGTTCTTTAATACTTCCTCCACTCCACTACGATGACCCTAGTTCTACCTTACAAACCTGGCTAGACTAGAGCATACACACTGGCACAGATAAGAGCTTTCGACACACAGGATCCAGGACAGATAAACCTTCAGGAACAATAATGGAAGCAGTGACAACATAGGGTAGGTTGAAGGTGGGGGGAGAAGGGGGAATCGATCACAAAGATCAACATATTATCCTCCACACACACACACCGAAGGGGGGTGAACAACAGAATATGGGTGAAGGGAGACAACGGTCAGAAGAAGATATGAAAATAATAATAATTTATAATTTTTCAAGGAGTCATGATGATAGGAGGGTGGGGGAAGGAGGAGAAAAAGAGGAGCTGATACCAAGGGCTCAAGTAGAAATAAAATGCTTAGAAAATGATGAGGGCAACATATGTACAAATGTGCTTAATACAATTGATTTATCAATTGCTATAAGACCTGCAAGAGTCCCCAATAAAATGATCTATTTTTTTAAGTAACAATAATACACACAGCTTTCCTGATGTTATATCACAATGTATTCCTTTGTCTGTTAGTATGACCACTTCTTCGTCCAGGCACAGATTCCACATAAGCACACTTAAGTGATCAGGGATTCCCAATTTTCTCAGTATTATCCATATTTTATTATGAGCTCCACAATCTAATATCTTTTCACAGTCAATGAAACACAAGTTAGTATCTTTTCTGGTATTCTCTATTTTCAACCAAGATCCGTCTTATATCAGCCATGAGAGCCCTCATGCCATGTCATCTTCTGAATCTGTCTGGATTTGGCACCTCCCTGTTGATGGCCTGCTTCAACCATTGTTGAATTATCTTCAGTAAATGTTTACTTGAACAATATTATTTGTTTGAGAATTTCCGCACACTTTGGGGTTACTGTTTTTGTTGTTGAAATGGCCATGAAATGGAACTCTTCCAAATTTCTTTGCATAGACAAGTGAGTGCTTCCATTGCTCCATCGGCTTTTTGAACAATTCACTCTTGCCCTGAATAGACTGTGGACTTCTTCCTCCACTCTCACTGGTTTTGGGTCACATGGGACCTCTTGGAAGGGTGGGAGATCAACCCCTTCTTTTTGGCCCTGTGTCATAGCGTATTCCTTCCATCTTCTCTTGACGCTATCATTCAATATTCCGCCCTTACAATCATTCAGTACTCCGACTCAAAGCTTGAATATTTTCTTCAGTTCGTTTAGCTTAAGGTATGGCAAATCTGTGCTTCCTTTTTGGCTTTCTAAGTCCAGATCTTTGTACATTCTGTTATAATACTTTATCTTCTCGAACTTCCTTTGAAAGTTCTTACTCAGCTCTTTTGCTCAGTCATTTCTTCCATTTGCTTCAGCCAGTCTGCTTTCAGCAGCAAGTCTCAGAGTCTCATGACATTCACTTTGATCTTGCCACCGTCCTTATCTTTTCAATGACCTTTTGCTTTCTTATGAGGTTCTTAATGTCGTCCCAGAGCTCATGCAGTCTTCTGTTATTAGTATTCACTCTGTCGAATCTGTTTGGAGATGTTCTCTAACTTCAGGTGGAACATACTCGATAATATTTGGCTCTTATGGACTTTTCATTTTCTTCAACTTGATATTGAAACTACACATGAGCAATTGATATGATCTGTTCCATTGTCACCCCTGACTTCATTTTGGCTGTTAATATTGAACTTCTTCTGACAGATGAAGCCAATTTAAATCCTGTGTATTCTACAGGGGAGGTCCATGTCACCATTTATTGAAAAAAAAAGATATTTTCTGTGAACAAGTTCTTGATCATGCAAAATTCTGTCATGCTAATCTCTAACACTTCATTTCTATCACTAAGACCATATTTTCCAACCACTCTTCCTTCCTCTTTGTTTCCAATGATCTCATTCCAATTGCCAAGAATTATCACTACATTTAGATTGTACACTTGATAAATTTCAGGCTAAAGAAGTTGGTAGAATTCTTCAATTTCCTCATCACTAGCTTTAGTGGTTGGTACATAAGTTTGAATGGTTGTATTAGAAATAGTTGTATGAAAAATAATAGTTTCATGAATTGAACTTCCTTCTAGGCATATAGCTATTATCCTATCACAGAGAGCATTTTACTTCAAAATAGCTCTTCAAATGTTCCTTGTTCTTCAGCAGTTTTGTTGGCATACAACTTGCATATCGTACAATTCAATAGTACATCCACATGAAGAATTGTACAATCATCAGATTTAGAACATTTTCTCCATTTTCTTGTACTCATTGTTATTAGCTCTCCATTTCACCCCAGCCTCCCTGCCATACCCCCAAGAGTTACTTGTCGGTAATCCAGTTACTGTGTCTATAAATTTACCTATCCTGGATTTCATAGACAGAAAAACAATTTTTAAAACTAACAAGAAAAACAAAATGAAGCAGATAAAAATCCCAATTGCAAAGAAAGCAGAAAATATTAAAAATGGAAATTTTAAATGAGTCATAAGGGAGTGCTAAATGATAAACTCACATATGATAGATGCTAAATTTTGACCTACCTGGATCTACAACAATACACTTTCAAACACATTCTGAAAGTTAGCAGGCTATTCACATCCCTGGTCCACGTTGAGAGGGGATTCAACAGGGCTGTGATCCATATCTCATTCCTCTTCATCTTTTTTTTAAAAAGCTGAAACAGCTTTAAAATTGGTCCAAAGGGAAATGTTCTTTTGGATGAGCAATGCTATGCCATTTCTCTTGAATCTGCCACTTTGAGCAGAGTAAACCTTAGGATTGTCTGACCTGCAATACCCTTGGCCTCCTTGTGGTTAGGGGCCATCATTGAGTTGGCCCTCATTCCCCGCGACCCCATGCACAACAGAATAATACACCGCCTGCTCCAGTGCCATCCATTAAGACCTTTTAATTATGAACGAGGAAACATTGCCCCATTTCACAAGTCAACAAATTGAAGCTTCAAACAGGAAGATCTTGGTGGGAAGGTGAGTGCTTAAAATAACTCCACATATGACTCCAGAACCCACCCACACTTCCTTTCATTCTGGACCAGCTCTCTGTATTACTGAGCAGGAAGAATCGAGGGCTCATACTGAACTCTACAATGGACATCAACTCTACTGCTTGTATTATTTCTGGAAGATAAACCAAACAAACCCACTGTCATCAAGTTAATTCTGATTCACATTGACCCTCTATTGGGTTTCCAAGTTCACAAATTTTACTTAAATACATTTTTTCATTGAAAATGAGTTGGTAGGTGGTTACCTTTCAGGTCATCAACTTTGTATTCAACAGTTTAAACTACTAATCAAAACCAAAATAGTGTCCTGTTTACTCTTCTTGATTTCTCTTCTCCCTCTTGTATACTACTCTCTTCCATTTCACCCATGATAACACCCATCAGAAACCTAGCTGTTACTTTAACTTTCCTTTGCTGCCTGCACCCCGGCCCTCACTGGTAATCTTCCAACTCCAAACTTCAAGCCATTTGGTATGAAAATCTTTATCTTATTTTGTTTGTTTCTTTATTTTCCTTATAACAGTGGTCTCATGGGTTATGTGTCATTTTGTGATTGGCTAATCTCACTCAGCATAATGGTTCTTCTGTGTCTTTAGATGCTTTGTGGTTTCCAGGTTGTTTCTTAGCAATACATAGTGTACACACGCTGCATTTATATACCAAAGATTTTTATCCCTTCTTCTTTCTATGGGCCTTTAAAATGAGGGTTGTTTCTATCTTCTTGCTATTGGGAACAATAATGCAATGAACATGGGTGTGCATAGGTTTGTTCATGCTGTGCTTTACTTCCTTATACACACTAGCGACATTTCTGGATTATATGGAATTTTTTTCTCAGTTGTTAGAGAAGGTGCCATATCACTTTCCAAGGTGGTTGTACAGAGCTATAGTCCTACCTGGATAGCACCAACAATATCGCTGCAGCCTCTCCTGCATTTATTGTTCTCTGTCTGGTTTTTGTTTTTCAGCTTGGTTGTCACTGTCAGTGTAAGGTAGTATCTCACCATTGCTTTGATTTGCATCATTGTGAGTATTTCTTCCTATGTTTACTGGTCATCTGGACGTCATCTCTGGTGACCTGTCTGTTCATGTCCTTCGCCCATTTCGAGTTGGGTTATTCAGGCTGTAGCTCTTTTAGGTATCAGAGAGCTGCTTCTTTCTCCCTCAGAGAGCCTGGGAGGCTTGATCTACTACTGACCTTGTGGTTAGCATTGCAGCCCTTACCCGACAGTGTCACCAGCGCTCCTTTCGGGAGGACACCAGTTACTTAATTCAACCTTGAAGCATCATACACACAAAGATGTGGTTGTGAACCTTTCAAAGTTTGCGTGTTCCATCAATATGCATGCTGCAATTGTCCTCCCTGTTGGTGGTGGTTTCCTTGCCCTGCCCGGACCTCATTTCCATCGAGTTTCAGAAAGTCTCAGGAGGAGCAGTGCCATAGAAACGCACTGTTTTCACCAAGTGTGTGACTCACTCCTCTCCACTCTGCACTCTTTGGTATTACAAGAGGACAGATCCTCACAGAGAAAGTGTCAGGGCTCAAGAAATGAGCCTTTGGCACCTGAAAGGAAAGGAAGAACCTTCCTTCCCATTGTAAGAATCCTTGGCCTCGGGCTCAGGGTAAGATACTGGGAGTTTAGATGAGCTGTTTAAGTTGTTGAATTAAACTAGATATTTGGATATATATGATCTGAAATTTAAACCCCGGCCTAACAGACATAAGAAGTTAAAATATATTAAAAAATGACAAATTCAAAAAGGGAGACACATCCTTGGCCTCAAACATAAAGGGCTCCTCCTATTTTTTACACTACCCTTAATCTGAAATCATCCCTTGTTGGTGCTATAAGTTATGCCTAATTATTCAAATCAATAGAAAACTTATATATATATATATATATATATATCATTTGAATACTTGTCATAATTTCTAAAGGTAGCTCCCAGGACAAGCAAAAGGAACAAATAGATTCCTGTGGGTTTGGAAGGATGAAGGGGACCAAGAAGCACAAGAGTGAGTACTGAACAAAGCTGGAGAGAAAAATCATTCAGACCTTATAAAAAATACAATGAGAAACCCAGATGCAGGCCAGATGAGTCTACTGGAGGATAGCAGACAGCCCAACCAGGAGGATGATACCCCAAATATCGTCTTAGAAATGGGTGACCTAACTCAGGGGTACTGAGTAGCACGTGAACGCTCATTACTAAAAATGAGATTAATTGATTTTCCTGTAAGAAAAGCTCATGGGAACATCTGCTACATTGGTAAAGTCAGCAATTCCTGACTCAGAGGTTTGCATCAGAAGTAATAGATGGAAAGACACCAATCCAGGTTGGGGAAAGTCTTTGTGCAAAACCCCCCAGAAGAGATATTGAGATAGAGTGAAGGAAGTGATGATAGGGTCAAGGGGTAATAAATGAGTCTGGAATTAAAGGAGAAAAAATAAGGGTGAACCAAAAACCAAAAGGTAAAATCTTGTGCAAAAAAAGGAGCTACAACATCCAATGAAGATCACTCATAGAATTGGGGCTCTGAATCACTGTATATTGATGGCAATCAAAAAGGAGGTCCTGTGCTTACAATGAAGGCCACGTCAAGGTCAAGGATACTGACCTTCCACCCACTGGACAATAAGTGATTGTGTCGAGCAATGTGAAAAGAACCAATAACTGACAAGTGGAGAAAATGGGAAACATCACGTGCACTCAAGATGTGTGCCTCCCTCCTTTTCATCAGGGACTGACAAAGGAAGGCCAGCTTGGCATCCACAGCCTTTGGGGTGGGCACTGGTGTCTTTCCCAGTTTGTCCTGTGTCTCTTCTAACCCATCTTTTCTCCACCGACTGGTAAATAAATGCTGTTGACAATCGTCTTAGTCTACTGATCAGGATACTTACAGGATGGATCCATTAAACAAATGCTTATTGAGCATCTGCTATGGCTTGGCCCTATGTTATATGATGGAAGTGCAATGGTCAACAAAATTATGAAGGAAAAAAACACACAGCTGATTGGCTCACCCAGCTAACAAATCCACAGCCTCCAACCATGGGTTATAGGAGCCCTGAGGTCGTAGTGGTCATGAGTTGGGCAGCTAGCTGCAAGGTCGGCAGTTTGAAATCGCCAGTCACTCCACAGGAGACAATCAGGACTTTCTACTCCCATAAAGAGTTAGTATCGGCAACTCATAGCAGCGACTCCACCCTGTCCTGTAGGGTGACTTAGCGATGGGCTGAGAGTCAGCCACACTCCTCACAGATCTTCCTAGTCCCCCAAAGTGTTTCCTTTCCCATGCCCAGCACTTGCTCAGACCGCTATGCTTGCCTCCAATCCAAGTATTCATCATTAAGTCTCTCATTATGAGTCAGTGGTCTCATTTCTTAGCCACTAAGAAGATGGTGGTCCTCTGATGTTCACCACCATCCATCTTTTCCACCTAAAACTTCAGAGAACCTGCATCACCTGCATCCCTCCGCTCACTCCTCACCTATGAGAAAGATGTGCCTTTTGGTCGCATGGTTAGCATTTTAACCTCTCTTCTCAGTTTCATCTCTCAGCTCCTCACCTCCAATGAAATCTTAACTTTTAATGGATTCTGCTGTCTCTTTTCTTATTCTGTCCCCACAGCATCCTCAATCCAACCCTTAAAAATGTCCAGGACTTCTCACCATAACTAAAGCCCTTCCCCTATCGTCTCTTTTCCATAAAATTACTGTCCCATCGCTTTCCTTCCTTAAAATGCCAGTGCTCTTTTCTTATAGTGCTGAGTCAGTGGACTTTGACAGTCCACTTTGTACAGAAGCACATGAACTACTTGTTAAAAGGTAAAAAAAATTAAAATAAGCCTTCCGTTTTACACCCAAAGCAATGGTCTCATTTCTCTGTCAGCACTCTTTGACTTTGTGACCACTTCCTCCTCAACACTCCACCTGTGTCCTCCACGACGCCCCACTCTTCTGGCTGTTCTGATGACTCTTCAGATTCCTCCACTGATCCCTCTGACAGACATCACCTCCAGAATGTAGGCATTCACTCCAGCCCTGTCCTTACTGCTCTGAAGAAGCTTGTATGGATTGCCACAGCTACAACGATTGGTAAATGCTGATGTCCTGTAGACCCATTTTAGTGTGATCCTTCTTCACCCTACTCTTCACTTGACTCCACTTCCCAATTCATTCATACCACCTACACAATATCCATGGTGTCCATTCAGTTCTTAGTCACTGTGACGTGCCCAAATTAATCCTGACTCAATTTTACAAGCTTCTTGACTATCTTCCATGAGTGTCTTAGGACATTCAATTTAGTTTCCTCCTAAACATCTGATGGTAGTTCATTAAGTAATAAGGAAATGGCATGAGGCATATGCTTGCTGATGGGGGGCAGAATCTAACTCCCCTGAGCCCCAGGTTACTTCCAAAGAGGCAGCCATCAGACATGCCTCCACCTCCAGTGTTATTGATCCTATTCTGATACAACTCTACTTCCCATGGCTCTGTACTGCTCTCCCGAGTTTGACAGTCCCACGCAATGATTGCACAGACTAACAGACAGTGCTCACAATTGTGGAGTCCATCGGGGAAGTTGAGGAGGTTCCAGTCAGGATCAGAAATATTAAAGATACAGCTCGCTTGTCTGCTGCACTGCTGTCTGGTCCTCAGCTATGTGGTCCCTTGGCCTCTGCCCTACTCGAGCAGGTGTTGTGAAGCTCTTATCCTGCTGATTAATGCCACCCCAGTGTGCAAGCCAGCCTCCTGCCTGAAGGCACTCAGCTCTCCAACATTCATCCTGCTCTTGCAGCCACTGCCTCTTCTGTGCACAAGGATCACAGATACACTCTGTTCCTGACTTTTCAATCTGACCTTTTGTTCTTGCTGGACAGAAGCTTCTGGCATGGCTCACTTTACACCCTAACATTTGCCATATACGCAAGTCACTGCTAGTAGTCCCATTTTCCTCTCAGCAGGTGTATCTCCTACTCTTTACCTGGGAAACTGTCCTTGTCCTCGATGTCCCTTGGTCCAGGTAGGTTCTGCGCATTCCTCTGGACTCAGATCTTTCTATTCCTTTCTTAACCCTACCACCTGGTTACACCATCATTGAACATTTACAACACTTTGGTTTATATTTTTATGACTCATATCTCCTCCATGTGTTTGTCAGTGACCTGGAGACAGGACATAAAATAGAGGTCAGTCAGCTCTGCTGATGTGAGCTTAATCGGTCAGAAAACTTGTAACAAAGCCTTACAAGGTAGAAGTGTGTAAAACATAGAGATATAACAGAGAGAAGAGTTTAATGATTAGCATATACTGGATATGGAAAGAGCTACATGTTTGAATTCATGTATATCCTACAGTGACATGAAAATAGTGTCTTTGAGTAACAAACTAATACGTAATAGATCTAGAGAAAGTAGCAAAAACAAACAGAAAAGAGAAATCAAATTACATGTCATCCTACTACTCAAGGATGGCCATCTTATTTTTAAGTGTTATGCTGTACATATGATTTCCAACCAACCTCAATGAAATTATTTGATTGTGTAATTTTTAACTTAATAAATGATGAGTTTTTTCCTATGATATAAAATGTCCCCCATGGGGCAATTATTTTAATGCCCTTGAATATCCCATTGGGCGAATGTGTTATAATTTATTGAAATACTGCCAATTTCATTGCTTTTTTCCTTCATTTTCTATAAGACAGAAGCCAATACATTTATAACTAGATATGTGGTCAAACATTAATTCTCTTTTCAGAATAAATGTTTAGAAATAGAATTTCTGAGCCAAAGATTATGCATACTTTTAAGGCTTTTGATTCCCATAAATAATTGACCTCCAGAAGGAGCATGCCAACTGATCACATTGCACCAATGGATGGGCAGCATCCTCATCAACATTGTTTTGTCAGATCACAGGATGCTCAAACCAAAAATCCATTCCCATTGAGTCAATGCCAACTCATTGTGACCCTATTGAGTTTCGGAGACTGTAAGTCTTTCTGGGAATAGAGAGTTCTATATTGCTCACAATGGGTGGCTGCCCCTGCTGTTAGCAGTGCACGGAGTAACCAGACCACCACCAGGGCTCCTCACAGGATCCCAACGCTTGAAAGAACCTAAGATGTTGCCTCCTCCTCGTACTCACAGCGGGCTGCACACTGGAATCATCTGAAGGAAGAGGGCATTGTATGCTTATTCTGTCAGTTCTCAAGGGGACATTGACACAGCAGGGTTGAAGACTCACTGTTGTGTATGCTGGAGCCAATGTCAACTCCTCCGGACCCTGTGAGACAGGGAAGCATCACAGCATTAATTTTCCTGGGCTGAAATGTGCATGGGAACTTTCACATTGAATTGCTGCTCCATTCAAACTTCCAAGCCAACTCTGTAGTTCACAGGCAAGAGCTTTAACCCGTGCACCACCTCACCTCCTGGAAAACCAGCTTTCTATTCCAAACCTTTCAGTTTACATTTCAAAAGACTATGTCTCATCAAAGAGGCATAATAATTTGCCTACTCATAGAAAGAACAAAAATTACAATGGAGCCAGAGACAAAGCTAAAGAAAATGATATAGTTAGGTAGAATATTAAGTCATTATCATTTAAAATTATCAAGAAGAACAGTCATAATCCTTAGAAGTTCATATTTGAAATCTCATTCCAAGTTTACAGACTATTCAAAAATAAAAAGAGCAAATAATAAGGTTGTTGTATTTTTTTTCCATTCTGAGGATCATCTGCTCAAGAAAGTAAATTACTGATTATCCACTAATTTGTGAATTTGAAAGTATATCTTCAAAATAAAGGGAAAACATAGCCTGGATCCATATTGCATGTGTTTCATATAGAAGACAGAACAGTATATTTTTTAAAGAAACACTAACTCTGAAAGTGTTTGCATGTACATGTGTTTCATATAGAAGACAGAACAGCATATTTTTTAAAGAAACACTAGCTCTGAAAGTGTTAGTCAAGCAAGTGTTTCTTTATGGAATAAAATGCACAGTTGCAAACCAAAATATGTTCCAGTGGTAATGAAATAATGTGACTTTTTTAACCTTTAGAGTTATTAATGAAATATAGTGACAAATTCGGGGTTATTTTTAGATTACATTTGTGCCAAGTTCAAGAAACAGTGTAAAGGTGTGTGCTGTGTCTTGGCTCCAGACTTCAGACTTGATCCAAGGGAACAGAACAGCTGCGTGTGCACTTGATGGGGAGGAGAACCACAGAGAGGGAGAGAGACAGCAGAGAACTGATGATTTATGCATAAGATAAAACATTCTTTCTATGACCAGTGGTGACTTCCAGTCACCACTTTACAAGAAAAAGTGATTGTAACACCTTTTTTTCTGAGAAAGGAAATGTTCTGAGAAAAGAAAGAAAGGTTTTTCACTTTATTAGTTGCTGCTGTCAGGAGATAGCACTACTTGTGGTTTTTAAAAGGCCTTGGTCGCCTGTCACAAAACTCAACTAACCACTCCCACTGGTGAAGGGAAAAGAACGGAGTCTTCAGTATTCAACGATCAGGAAACAGCTCTACAGAGGAGTACCTCCCTGCCTGGCTGCGAGCTGGACAGGGCTCACAAGCATGACCTCTGCCCCTCCTTTCTGGGTGCCAAGGGGGTTCCATGCGGAAAGAAGAGGGGATATCAGCTCACGTTAGTGGAGCACCTCCCGCTGCTGTGCTGAGGCAGGAGATGTCTGAAGCCCTCTCTCACCCAGCGAGATGAGGAAGGAGGTTCTTCTTTGGTTCCTGGAAGCCATTCTCCCTGTTGGTCTAATTCTTGGTAGGTGACATCTAGTCAGCCCTACTTTATAGCACCCTTACGTGCAACAACACGACACACCGCCTGCTCCTGAGTCACCCTCACGATCGTTGTGTTTGTCCACACTGTTGCAGCCAGTGTCCTTCATCTGGTTGAAGGTCTTCCCCTTTCCGGATGACTCTCCCCTTTACCGAGCAAGATGTCATTTTTCATGGACTGGTTTGCCTTCTTAACACATCTAAATTATATGTGGCCATCCTCCCTTCTACAGAGTTTTCTAACTGCAGTTCTTCCCGAGTCAGATTTGGTTGTTTCTCTGATAACCCATTATACTGTCAAGATTCTTATCAGACATCAAAAGACTCAAAACCAACAATCATTTTTATGTGAATGACAGGGGTCAGAATGGAAACCCAAAGCCCTTCTGTAGACAATTAGACATCCCCTCACAGAAGGGACAAATCAGCCAGGGTGCAGTATAGCACTGATGAAACATATAGCATTCCTCTTGTTCTTTAATGCTTTCTCCACCCCACTATCATGATCCCAGGTCTACCTTACAAACCGGGCTAGACTGGAGCATGTACACTGGTACAGATCAGAGCTCTCAACACATGGAATCCAGGTCAGATAAACCCCTCAGGAACAATAATTGGAGTAATGATACCATGAGGGAAGGGGGAAAGTGGAGAGAGAAAAGGGAAACTGATCACAATGATCAACTTATACCCCTCTCCAGGGGGACAAACAACAGAAATATGGGTGAAGGGAGACAGCGGATGATGTGAAATATGAAAATAAAAATAATTTATAAGTTATCAAAGGTTCACCAAAGTGAGAGGGTGAGGGAGTGAGGGGACAAAAGAGGAGCTGATACCAAGGGCTCAAGTAGAAAGAATAATTTTTTGAAATAATGATGGCAACATATGTACAAATGTACTAGATACAATTGATGTATGGATTGCTATAAGAGTTGTAAGAGCCCCCAATAAAATTATTTATTAAAAAGTTTTTAAGATTTTTTTTATATAAGAAAAAGTTTTAAATAAAAGAGCAATTTTATATTGAGAAAACATCCCAACCCAGTCCATATCAAGTCCATATGTCCAATATTATTACCCCATATGGCTACTCCATAAATTCCTCTTCAGACTCACACAGCCATACAATGATGCTGAATGCAGGAAGATCACAGACCAGTGGGTGGAAAGTCTTGTAGACCCAGTGGTGGTAGAACCATCTCAGCCTTGGTGTGGGTCTCCACGTGGCTCCTCAAGCTCCAGGGCTCTGGTTGCATCAGCGTAGCTCCACCAGGCTCATCGTCAGCAATGTCTCACAGGGAGTGAGTGTATCTGGCCTCCAGTGAGCTATTTATCTCCTTAGCACAGTGGTTCTCAACCTTCCTCACACCACGACCTTTTCATACAGTTCCTCATGTTCTGGTGACCCCCCCCAACCATAAAATTATTTTAATTGCTACTTCATAACTGTAATTTTGCTACTGTTATGAATCAGGAGACCCCTGTGAAAGGATCGTTCAATCCCCAAAGGTGTTGCGACCCACAGGTTGAGAACCACTGCCCTAGTGCCTCCAAATGAGGTCATCAAGCTGTGACCTGATGACAGGCTTAAACTCCACCTCCAGTCTAAAAAAAGGATTGTTAATCAACATCATAACCCAAGTGTACCAATCCCCTCTACTCTTCCTTATTCATTGTGCAACATGTGGTGACTAAAATGACCATGACTTTGGGTCAGGCACACCTTAATCCTCAAAGAGACATTCTTGTTCACTACTTTAAAGGGTTTGTGCAACAGATCAACCCAGAACAAATCTGGTTCATTTCTTGACTGCTACTTCAATAGGGATTGCTTGTGGATCCACGCAGAATGGGATTTCTGGCAATGTCCTGCTGCTATTCCAAAGGTTTGAAGTAGGGAAGGTATAGTGGTGATATGTTGGGTTATGATCCTCAAGGTCAGCAGTTCAAAGCTACCAGTTACTCTTTGGGAGACAAGTGGGACTTTCAATTCCTGTCAACAGGTACAGGCCCATAAACTTACCAGGCAGTAGTTCAACCCTGTCCTATATGGTCACTATGAATCAGCATCAACTCAATGGCAGTGAGTTTGGGTTTTTGCTGTTGTCATTTAATTCCTCAGAAGCTGATAGCTTATTCCTTCATTATAGCCTGATTCTTGGAAGTTCCCCTGAAATATATTCATCATGGCTGACCCTGCTAGTCACACTAGTATTTGAAATATTGGTGGCACAGCTTCCATTATTTTACTACCATATTACAAATTGACAGACAAGTGTTGTTTGGTCCAATTAGGCGAAAGGTAACAGCAGCACAGTGTTTGGTGAAACAAGGAAGCTTCATCAAGAGATCACCTTAGTCAGTTCTTGGACAGAGATACTAAAGCAGAAGTACAGGCAAATTAGAATGGTTTTCTGGACGCATCTGTAAAAATTCAAAGCAGGTTATTTGGAGGTATTCCCTTATCTCCTAGGTTAGGTTTGCTCTACCCTGAGTAACCGACATGGAGGGCAAGGCCAGTCTGAGTTGACAAGGACGTTTCTGTGCATTGGGTAAACACTCAGCAGTATCACAGATCTGCCCACTGATGTAAGTCGTGCTCTATATCGCCTTCTGAGAAATAAGAATAGCCAAGCATCTCCTGGCTGGGTAAACGAATACCAATTCCTTGGTTGAAAACAACTATCTTAGGCTTCCTGGTTTAAAAATTGGAAAGGTGTACACCAGGGGGCATCCATTCATCATACTTACTCAATTTGTACAGTGGGCAAAGAACCTAAGAAACTGGACGGTGTGAGTAATTCAATATTAGAAGGGGAGGGAGACTCATGAACAAACTGCAGTATGTAGATGACAGTCTTGCTTGCAAGTGAACAGGACTTGAAGTACTTCCAGGTAAAGATCTAATTCTACAGTCTTCAGTATGGATTACACCTCAATATACAGAAACCAAAAATCTTCACAACTGGACCAATAAGCAGCATCATGTAATGGAGAAAGGATTGGAGTGATCAAGGGTTTTATTTTACTTGGACCCAATCAATACCCATGAAAATAGCAGCCAGGAAACTGAATGCATTGCATGAGGGACATATCCTACCAAAGACCTCTTCAATGTATTAAAAAGCACAAATGTCACTTTGCAGACTAAGGTGCTCCTGAGCCAGGCTATGGAATTTTCAGTTGACTCATATGCATGTGAAAGCTGGACAGGAAGGAAGTCCAGAGAAGAACTGATGCAGTGAAGAATATTGAACATGCCTTGGACTGCCAAAAGAACAAACACTTCTAGTTGGAAATACAGCCCGAATGTTCTTTAGAGGTGAGGACAGTGAGACTTTGTCTCATAAACTTTTGACACGTTATCAGAAGAGACCAATGTCCAAAGAAAAGCATCATGCTTGGCAGAGTATCAGCGAAAGAAATGAAGACCCGCAGTAAGATGGATTGACATGGTGGCTGCAGCGATGAGCTCAAAAATGCAAAAGGTGTGAGGCTGGTGAAGGACCAGCAGCATCCTGTTCTGTTGTATATACGGTTGCTATGAGTTAGAACTTTCTCGATGGCATCCAACGCCAACAAAATCCCGGGGCGGGGGGCAGAGGGGGGAGCCTCATCTTTGGAGGAGAGAGGTACACAGACAGGTGAGAAAAGAACGGAGGATGAGGGCATCAGTCAGAGTCAGAGTCAGAGTCAGACCTTGGACTAAAGCAGCGGTTCTCATCCTGTGGGTACCAGCCCGTTTGGGGGTTGAATGACCCTTTCACGGGGATTGCCGATTCATCACAGTAGCAAATTACAGTTATGAAGCAGCAGCAAAAATAATGTTATGGTTGGGGGGTCACCACAACATAAGGAACTCTATGAAAAGGTCGTGGCATTAGGAAGGTGGAGAACCATGGACCAGACCAAAAGATATATTCCCTGCAGCATATTGGATTCAGGCTGACCGGTAATAACAACAATAGCAACAATGCCCCACTATATTTCTATCTCTTATTTTTGTCCCCAAATACTTCTACAAGTAGGTATTATTATATTTTGCAAATAAGAAAACAAGGTTGTACAGAATCTCAAGGTTATCTAATTACTGGGTAGCCAGGTTGGGATTTTAACCAGATCTGATTGGCTTAAGAAATGTGCTGTACCAAAAGGGTGCGAGGGCTGGGGGAGAGGAGCTGATACCAAGGGTTCAAATAGAGAGAAAATATTTTGAAAGTGATGATGGCAACGTATGTAAAAATATGCGTGACACAATTGATGTATGGATTGTTATAAGAGCTGTAAGAGCCACCAATAAAATGATTTGTTTTATAATAAAATAAGTGTGCAATAACAAGCAACCAAACTAATGGTGAACATTGGAATTTTGACTAACATAAAGGACAATAGGATTACATTAGAAAGAGAAAGGGTGTAGAGTGCCAGGATTTAGAAGTAAAATAAAAAGAATTTATTTTTCTTAAATGAAAGTGAGATATAGTCAATTAATATGACCCTTCTAGCCATAATCACTTATGTGATATAATTCTGGACACTTGCTTATGGATATAATCCCATTTGAGTAGGAATTCTGTGCTATAAAAATGGACAGGGTTGAACTGGGATTGAGTCCTGACCTTAGTGGAAAGTGAGCACCAAGTCACACTGTTTCCTTGCAGGAACGTCTGCTGAAAGATAAACACCACGCCCCCAAAGCCGTTCCTCTGTAGTGAAGAGCCACCTCAGACACAGAGAGAAATCCCAGACCATCCCAGGAAACGCATGGTGGAGATCACGGTTTGAAGTGATGGAGAACAAGACCAGAGGTGCTGGAGACCGTGTGACAGAGCAAAGGACCCAGACTGAGACCAGAGGCCCGCGGGTCCAGGGAAACGTGAGACCGAACAAAGAAGCAGCACTACCACCAGGGAACTGCGATGCAGAGCAAGAGGCCAGGCTACTGTTTCTAGTCCATGAGATCAGGGACACGGAACCATGTGGCTGAGGACCAGAGAGAGACGTGGCTGCTGGCTGAGGCGAGGGGTTGCTGCAGACCAATGACTGTGTCGTGACTGTTTCCTGATTCTGGCTCGTGGTAACCCATCAGCTTCCCTAATAAACCTCCATGATTCTAAGTATTGTCAGTGAGTTCTGTGGTGTCACTGCAAGGGATCATTGAACCCGGGATGGAAGTACGGTGTCACGGGGAAAATGGTTGGTGTCAGAATAGGGTAAGGAAGGACAGTGGGTGAGGGCATGCCTGACCCCTCCTTATAGCAATAGGGAAGCGAGAGAAGGTCAAAGGTGTCCTTCCCCCACCCCACCCCAAAGCCATGTTACACAGCAAGACGTAGTCTTATCACTAACTTGGGAATGGGCTACTGACTTTGAACATTGTAGGGAATGGGATATTGGCTTTGACCAAGGGTGTACATTTTAGGAAAGGGGTGTTTATGGATGATCACCGGGGCACATGCAGTGTTCCCTGACGAGCAGTAGAGCAAAAGCCATAAGCAAATGGTGAAGGCATGGTTCAAAGCATGAAGGCATGTGGTTCTATTCATAGTGATCGCAAGAGAAAATAGAGATTCAGGAAACCGCTCTTTATTCTTATAAAATGAATAGCTCTAAAAAAAGATGCTGAAGACTAAACTAAGTTTGGGTTTGTAGGCAGGGAATAGTTGCCTTACATGAGACAAATGTCTATTATATCATAAAAGATTCCGTCATTTGAAAAATATTTATTACCTTTGAATCACTGACAATGCCTTCTCTTGTAAGGGTAGGGATAGAGTGAAGAGCTACGGAGGCTCTAGGGGACCAAAAAGAGTGGTGTCAAATAAGAGAATGGACCCGGTAGTGACTCTGGGTCAAAGTGGCAGCAAGAAAAAGATGGACACCTGACTCGAGTGCCTATTACACTTGGCAGAACACCCACTTCCAGAATGCTCTGGGTGCATCCTACAGAGGCAGCTCAGCTTGTATGGAGCACCTCCCTGGCCTGTGACTCACCACTCCACGGCCAGGTTTCCCTGTTTTTCTCATCCGAGATCTTACCACCAAGCATTCTGATCCAACCTGTACTTACCAAGAGCCTGAAGCACTGGTTTTCTGTAGCCTAGTGTTCACTCTCTCCTTCCCCTTAGATACAAGTACTCTTAAAAATTTCATAAAGTGAGGAGCAAGAGTGAGAGAAGTCGGAAGTGAGGGTCCCACATAAATTGGCCTTCTGAGAGCATGTTTGCGAGTTACACTTTCCTCTTTGCTGCAGTAACGCTTGGCTCAACATCGCCCTATAGACAGAGCCTGCGAGTAAACTTACTCAGTAATATGTAAATTGACAGAATTGTTGATGTTCTTAGTTGATAAGTAGTCATTTAGACTCACAGACACTTAATATAATGGAATTACAATAATTTATGCCAATAGAATTTTTAAAGTACTGTGATTGGTAAAACATTGCTGCTCTTATCATGTTGCCATAAAGCTTGAAAAAATTAGCAGTGTTATATGCAACAACCAAAAATAAAGAAAAAGAAAGACAACGATCAAAGTCAAATTAACACTTAAAAGTGAAAACTCACGTTTTACAACATTAGTAAAACAGTAGTGAGAATTATTCCCTCTATCAAATTTCTGAAATGCAGTCAAAGCTGTATTCAAGAAACAATTCTTTTAAAAATATATAGAATAAAGTTATTAAGCACTTACCTTGAGAATTCAAAAAACTATTAATAACACTTTTTGTTCTTGTTGTTTTGGTTTGTAGACCTGTTCCAGCTGTCGTTTGGAAAAATGGTTCAGAAAATTCAATTGGATAGACCATATCAGCTCTAGTTTATTAGAGATGGTATTCCATTATATTTTCGGCTATTAAGTTATAATTTATTAATTTATCATCCTAGTGTTAAATATAAGAAGAATTACGACCTGACAAATTACAAAATAAAGGTAAGAAATATTTGAAAAAGAATTAGGTATTAAGGGACTTCCAAGGTCTATGGACCCACGTTGGCTAGTTGGTTACACATTCAGCTGCCCGTCCCAAAGTCAGCAGTTCAAACCTAGCAGTCATCCTACAGCCTTTTAAAGATTTAAAGGTTTGGAAACCCAAAGACACAGTTCTTCTTTTTCATTTAGGGTCACTGAGTTAGACCTGATTAAATGGAGACAGGGTTTTCCCCTCCTTAGTTTTTCTTTACAACTGTGTATAATGTTATTTCTTTTTTTTAAAATAAATCATTTTATTGGGGCTCTTACATCTCTTATAACAATCTATTATGCATGAGTTATATCAAGCACATTTGTACATATATTGCCATCATCATTTTGAAAACATTTTCTTTCTACTCGAGTCCTTGGTATCGCCTCTCTCTTTTCCCTCCACCCCTCCCACTCCCTTCCTCGTGAACCCTTGATAAATTATAAATTATTATTATTTTCATGTCTTACACTGTCCGCTGTCTCCCTTTATCCACGTTTCTGTTGTTCATCCCCCTCAGGGGCAGGAGGTGGGGGTAGGTTATATGTTGATCACTTTAATCATTTCCCCTTTTCTTCCCCTTCTCCATATGCTTATGGTATCGCTACTCCCATTACTATTCCTTGGGACAGGGGCGGGCTGGTCAGGGGGGGAAGGGATAGGGGGGCGTTTTCTGTTCTGGATTCCATGTGTCCAGAGCTCTTATCTGTACCAGTGTACATGCTCCAGTGTAGCCAGGTTTGTAAGGTAGACCTGGAGACATGATAGTGGGGTGAAGGAAGCATTAAAGAACTAGAGGAATGTTGCATGTTTTGTCGGTGCTATACTGCACCCTGGCTGACTCATCCCTTCCTTATGGCCCTTCCATGAGGGGATGTCCAATTGCCGACCCATGGACTTTGGGTCTCACTCTGATCCTCCTCTTTCCCATAGATATGATTGTTTATTTTGAATCTTCTGATGCCTGATACCTGGTCCCATCAACATACCGTGATCACATAGGCTGGTGCACTTCTTCCAAGGTTGCATCCCTGCTAAATGGCTGCTTGTTTAATTTCAAGCCTTTAAGACCCCAGACGCTATATCTTTTAATAGCAGGACACCATGAGCTTTCGTCTCTACTTTTGCTTATGCACCCATTTTGTCTTCAGAGATCCTGTTTGGAAGGTGAACATCACAGAATTCCAGGTTATTAAAACAAAGTGTTCTTGCATTAAGGGAGGAATGAGTCAGAGGCCCAAAGTCAATCTGCTACCTTAATAGTTAACATATAATTATATATACATAGACCTATAACCTTATCATTATATATTAATATATTTACATATGTACATGCCTTTATTTATACCTCTATAAATGTCTTTTGCCTCCTTGCTCTTTCCTTTCTTCTTTCCTTTAACTTACCTCCTGTCCCAATGTCATGTTTGACCAGTTCTCAGTCATTCCTCTCAGCTACATTGCACTTGACTTCTTTTGGGGATGAGAGGACTATGCAACGTAAATAGAGACTACAAGTTGCATACTCTCAATCCAGAACACAGCTGGCGAAGAGTGGAAAATAAAAAAGAAAATTGAAAGGTATACATATGGAAAGAGTGAGAGCAATTTAGAATGTCAAAAATGTAAGATTTCATAACAATTTTCATAAATATTTTGAATTTTTTATTTTCAAATTATGCAACAAACATTTCAGAGCACATGTTAATATATAGAAGTCAATGGATGTGGTAGCAAAATAATTTCACATCAAGTTGAAGATATAAAAGTGTAGGGGGGTAGGGAATCTAGTCTGTCAATCAGGTCACAGCCTGATAGTACCTACTTATGGGTGTGACCTTCTCATCAAGAGGGTCCTGGGAACTTCCTCCCCTCTCTCTGCCTTTGCCTTCATCCTGGCAAGCCATGCTTAACCTGCATGGGCCCTGTGATGTGGTCAAGCCACTGAGTCCATGCAACCTTGCACCCACAGGCCTGTGATGTTCCTGCATTCTACATCATTGCATGTGACTGAGAGAGTCTGAAGAGGGATTTATGTAATGAGAGTAGCAATACCAGGAGGGTAAGGGGAGGGAGGGGGAGAGGGCGAATGGACCACAATGATCTACATATAACTCGCTGCCTGGGGAGACGGACAAGAGAAAAGTGAGTGAAGTGAGACATCAGTCAGTGTAAGACATGAAAAATAACAATAATTTATGAATTATCAAGGGTTCGTGAGAGAGGGAGGGTAAGATGGAGGGGGGAAATGAGGAGCTAATACCAAGGTCTCAAGTAGAAAGAAGATGTTTTGAAAATGATGATGGCCACAAATGTAAAATGTGCTTGACACAATGGATGGAGGTATGGATTGTGATAAGAGCTGTCTGAGCCCCCAGTAAAATGATTTAAAAAAAAAAAAAAAGAACAACAACAACAAAAGAAAAAGGAATGAGAGACGCCCAGTTCTGATACTTAAGAACTGAGTACTCTTCTTAAGCACCTACTGGGATGTGGGAGGAGCACCATTCATTTCAAAGATAAGTCATGAGACTCCAATGAGTTTGCATTCTTCCAAGCACACCACACGAGGCCCTGCACATAGTGGGAATTCAGCCCATCAACTCACATTCAGTCTAAGGCCTCCAGGGAATCAGTCTGAGAAGCTCTGTTTCGCCTCAACCTCAAGCTGATATTTCCATTAAAATAAAGCTCAGTTTTATTTTCTTTCTGAAAAAAAGTGATTTATGGACTAGTATTGGATTAATGGACTTGATCTGTATTGGGTTGTGATATTTGCTTGATATATAATTACTTCTTGATATAAAGCGCTCACATATAGGAGTGTCACTGGATTTGTTTCTCAAGTCAGCTCGGCCTAACGCATAGATAAATCACATTAAATGCTCCAGAGGTGAAGTTGACTCCAACTTTCTTTGTAAGAAAACTTCTAATTTTAAGAAGTTCTGTGCACAAGTGGAGAAGTTGTGTCATCTTATTTGAACATGTTAATTGTAATAAAGATTTATAATTGTAATAAAGATTTCATTGTAAAAGATTTGAACATTTTAATTGTAATAAAGAGTTTGAGCTCTGACAGACACATTTAAGGTTTCAGAGCCTCGAATCTCTATTTATTGTAGCAAACACACAAACAAACCAGTTAGTCAATTATTACCCCATCGAACAGAAGGGAGCTTCTGTGGGTTTCGGAGGCTGTTAATCTTTTGGGGAGCAGAGTCTCATCTTTCTCTTGCAGAGTGGCTGGTGGGCTCGAAGAGCTGACTTTGTGGTTTGCAGTCAAACATAGCCTACTGTGTCATCAGGGCTCCTTATTTATTGAAAAGTAACTATTAATTCTGCCCCCCTGTTAAGATAGGAAATTGGAACTGCCTGCTATTCAATTCCTAATGACGATTAAGTGGTACTTAGGGGAAAATTCCAAGTTCATGTAATGTATACTATTGAAATAAATCTTTGAGCCAAAGTATACCATGTGAAGTATAACTTGATCTAGACATTTAATACAACATGAATGGCCTTAAATAAAGTCACTGTTCACCTCCTCCCAGTCTAGTTACCACTACATTAGAATACCCTGAATTTTTTGTGAGCAGGAGAGTGAAGAGTGAAATATGACATATGTTCTGAATCTCAAAAAATGAGAGCATGGACTTGATGGGAGAAACGGGAGCCATTGTTTAAATCAGCGGGTCAAATATATCCAGAAACAAATCTGACACTTGAAGCATCACATTGTGTGTTGGCCAGTGAATGACAAATAGAGGAAAGCAGGAGGAAGGTCTTAGTGATTAAAAATAAGAAATGAATGGGCTAAGAAAATAATTACATTGATCAATCCAACTAGGACTCTAGAGTAGAAGGCCAAATAGACATAGTGCATAAGGCAGGGTTCTCTATAAAAGGAAAGGCAATGAGGTTAGCATGTGTCTGTACATAGAAAGAGATTTTTAAAATCATTTTATTGAGGGCTTGTATATTTCTTATCACAATCCATACATACCTCCATTGTGTCAAGAACATATGTACATTTGTTGCCATCATCATTCTCAAAACATTTGCCTTCTACTTGAGCCCTTAATATCTGCTGCTCATTTTCCCCCTCCCTCCCCACTCCTTCCCCCACCCTGTGAGCCCTTCATCATTCATATATTATTATTATTTTGTCATATATTACACTGTGTGACATCTCCCCCGGCCCTCTTCTCTGCTGTCCCTCCCCCGGGGAGGAGGCTATATGTAGATTCCTGTAATCAGTTCCAACTTTCTACCCCACATTCTCTCCACCCTCCAGGCATCGCCACTCTCATCACTGGTTCTGGAGAAGTCATCTGTCCTGGATTACCTGTGTTTCCAGTTGCTATCTGTACCAATGTGCATCCTCTGGTCTAGCCAGATTTGCAAGGTAGTATTGGGATCATGATAATGGGTGGGGGGAGGAAGTATTTAAGAACTAGAGGAAAGTTATATGTTTCATCGTTGCTACCCTGCCTGGTTCATCTCCTCCCCACAAGCCCTCAGCAAGGGGTGTCTGGTTGCCTACCATTGGGTTTGAGTCTCCACTCTGCACTCACCCACATTTTCAATGATATGATTTTATGTTCCTTGATGCTTGATACCTGATCCCTTTGACAGTTCGTGGTCACCAGGCTGGTATGTTTCTTCCATGTGGGCTTTGTTGCTTCTAAGCTATATGGCCACTTGTTTATCTTCGAACCTTTAAGACCCCAGACGCTATATCTTTTGATAGTTGGGCACCATCAGCTATCTTCACCACATTTGCTTATGCACACGTTTGTCTTCATTGATTGTATCAGGGAAGTTGGCACCCACTGATATAGCTTTTAGATCTTTGATGTCTGATAATTAATCCCTTCTGCACCTTGTGGTCAAGCAGGCTCATTTGCTTCTTCCTTGTGGGCTTTGATGCTTCTCAGCTAGATGGCCACTTGTTTATCTTCAAGCTTTTAAGACCCTAGACGCTATGTCTTTTGATAGTCAGGCACCATCAGCTTTCTTTACCACATTTGCTTATGTACACGTTTGCCTTCAGTGGTTGTGTCAGGAAGATGAGCACCCACTGATATGGTTTTTAGCTCTTTGACATCTGACAACTGGTCTCTTTTCTACACCTCGTGTTCAGCCAAGCTGGTGTGATTCTTCCATGTGGGCTTTGATGCTTCTCAGCTAGATGGCCATTTGTTTATCTTCAAGCCTTTAAGACCCCAGATGCTATATCTTTTGGTAGCTGGGCACTGTCAACTTTCTTCACCACATTTGCTCATGCACACATTTTTATTCACCAATCATGTCGGGAAGGTATGCATCATGGAATGCCAATTTATTAGAACAAAGTGTTCTTGCATTGAGTAAGTGCTTGAGTGGAGGCCCAATATCCATCTGCAGCCTTAGTACTAAACCTATAAATATCTGCACATAGATCTGTTTCCCCACACTCATATAAATATATTTACATATGTACATTCCAGTCTTTGGACCTCTATAAAATACCCTTTGTCGCCGAGGTTTTTCCTCTATTTCCTTTGCTTTCCTCTTGTCCCACTATCATGCTTTTATATCAAGAAATGGCACATATGGTTGTAGCAGTGGGAAAGTTCAGACCAGTTCAAGTGACTGCATCACGTGTAAGTCGGAGGCTTCTCCTGAATCCTGAAGCTGCAGGGCCTGACACAGAAGAAGCAGGAAGGGGAAACAGAAAGCCCACAATGTGAATGTTAAGCTGAATGAGTCCAAGGTCAGCTGTCCCCTGATAGCTCCTGGGATCTGCAGGTGATATGACAAGAGGTCTAGTCTCCTCGTAGTTGCTTGACTGCTTTACAGAAGATCCCATCATGAAGTTGGTCACAGTGTCAGATCATACCATGGGAAAGTCCTGGCCCACCCAAGTTTACATAAAACCTAACTATCACACATACTTAACACAGCCCACCCCTTTCCAATGTGGCACTTGTACACATCTCCTTAAATTACACAGAGGAGAAGAGATATTCATAAAATCAGAGTTGTGGCTAACATGATATAACTACACATACCACTGAAAGTGACTAACCTCATTATATTTTATTTTTTATAAGTGATCTAACCAGAAGGGTAGGAGGAAGGTGGGGAGAGAAGGGGAGAAAGGGGGGAACTGACTGCAGTGATCGACACATAACCATACACACACACCCCTCAAGGGGGACGAACAACAGAAACCGTGGGGGAAGGGAAACAGAGGTCAGTATAAGATAGGAAATAATGATCATTTATAATTTATCAAGGGGTCACAAGGGGGAGGAGCTGATACCAAGGGCTAAATAAAAAGTAAAAGTCTAGAAAAGAATGATGGCAACATATGTGCAAATATGCTTGATACAATTGATGTATGGATTGTTATAATAGTTGTGAGAGCCCCCAAAAAATTACCTTTTAATTTAAAAAATAATAATAACAATAAGTGAATCAAACAAAATTATTTGAGGCACACATAGAATGCAGAAATATTCATAAAAAGTATAGAGCTCTTTTCAGCAGCTGTCATTTAGCTGTAGCTGATATTTAAAACTATCTTCTTCACTACCCATTCTGTATTCCCTTTGCCCTCAGAAATCTCTCAACTGGTCCTGGTCCTTAGGCTCGTGGCATGACCCAAACCTTCATTCCTGAGGAATCTAGGCCATAAGCATTCATGTCAGAATTTGGTTGGTGCCATATATCATTAACTTCAATCACAGGTCATAAATGTACTAAGATGAACTAAGGAAAGTTATAAATTCCATACATATCCTTCTTTACCTCCATTATTCGAGAACAAACTAATGTCCCCTTGGTCATCAGGACCAGTCACACCACTCAATATCGTAACCTCCTCCTTCACTGTGTTTATTAAGAGGCATGACGTGTCCGCAATGGCCAGGAGGCATTCTTCACTTCCAGCTCAATGGAGCCAGTGCTGCGTCTCCAGGTAGGACTCTTCCTCCCTTTGACACTAAGACTTCCAGACCTGAAGAGCTAGAGCAGGGGTTCTCCACCTTCCTAAAGCTGTGACCCTTTAATACAGTTCCTCGTGTTGTGGTGACCCCCAACCATAACATTATTTCTGTTGCTACTTCATAACTGTAATTTTGCTACTCTTATGAATTGTAATGTAAATATCTGATATGCAGGATGTATTTTCCTTGTTACAAATTGAACATAATTAAAGCATAGTGATGAATCACAAAACAATATGTAATTATATATTGTGAAATATTTATTTCTAATTACAAATAAATGAAATTTTGTGTTGAAGCACGGTATAGCATGGGTGACAGTCTCCACTCCGGCTACATAGGTGGGCGTATCTGCATGTGGATAGAGGAGCAGTGTCTAGGTTCCTAAGACCATCAGAAAGATGTTGAGAACCGCTGGCTTAGGGTTTCAGGCAGGAAACGGCCATCCCTTGGTTCCTGGAGCCGCGAGTCCTGGCTGTTGGAAACGTAGTACCACCCACTGGACGGTGACTTTGGGAATGTACAGCTTCCTGTCATAATCCCGTCGTTAGAAGTCCATTACAAACCAGCGGTTTCAGGATTACGGGGGACATGGTCAGACCTGTGGATGGCATGGGAAGGGCCCACTATCCCACTTCATTGGCTGTGAAGTGAGTCCCCTCAGCCAACCCGGAGTGTCCTTTTTCATCTGTCAACTGGCCACGGGGAATTCGCCATGAGAACATAGGTGCACACTGAAGAAGAGACTGCTGTGACAGGAGTCGAAAACACGGGTATTTGGGCCACTTTACTTAAAGCTTGAGCGCTAGCGCTGTCTCATCTATACCGCTGTGCACATCTAACTCTATGGCTCTGTGCTTCAGTTTATGATGAGCAGTTCAGGCCACCTGCTTACTTGGGGGTCCCTTGGGAGGCTGTCAGTCTCCACTAAGGTCCAGGAACGGGGCAAAAGCTGTTTTTCAAAAGTGGAGGATGACAGAGCTTTGCTTCCAAATCCCAAGGGTCTGTACGGCGATCATCCAATGGAGGCCTGCAAGCCAAAGACACTGAAGTGCACCTCAACCTGTCGCTGACAGATCCGTGGGTCAGCTGGCTGAGGAACCTGCTGCCTAGGCTTCTCATGTTCCAGGCCCCACTCCCAGCGGCCAGCTTGTCAAAGTACTTGTTAAGCAGGTCAGAGCTCTCCCAAGGTGAGTTATTCTACCTCCAAAATTCAGAAAGGCTCACAAGACTGTCCCTTTTTAGTTGTGGGAGGGGCCAGATGCAATAACTTATCCTTCACTCTAGTCTAGAAGGAACAGCTTCGACATGCCCCATACCCTGTGGTGATATTAAAATAATTGAACAACCAGTTGGCTATCCTCATGACCATTTTAAGTATAAATAAAATACACTGAAAGGTAGTTTATTATTTCATGTAATTAGTACTTAAATAAGAACAATAAAAGAGGCACGCAAAACTAGATTATGTTATAAGAAATGGTTATCATGAAAAAGATTAAATAACACCTGATAAAAAACAGTAATACTGTTAAGATGTTTCCACCTACATCCTCACTTGCAATATTCCTTGCTTCCACCTGAGCATCATCGGCTGTGCGAGGTCTCCTTAACCATCCTTTGACTGCAGGAGTATGGCCCAGTCCTTTAGAGGTAAGCCAAAAGACGGTAGTCATTGTGTGTGGTGCATTAGAAACTGGTGACCTTTCATCTCTGCACACATTCTGTTCGTTTTTGAAAAATCACTTCCTGCTTCTGTTGCAATTAAAGCAATGGTTCTGACAAGATTTTCCGCTCTTTGAGCACTTTCAGGAAGTTTATAATCCGCTCATCATGTCTCGGGACTTGGGGGCACAGCACAAAACTGAAACAAAGGACAGCACGCCGCTTTCTGGCTGTTTGACACTTGTCCTCTTTGTGTCACATTTTTCTTTACTGAAGTGGCGACCTCAAGGGAATAAAAATACAGCAGCTCATCAAATCATCATCGTTTATGAAATATTACAAGCATATTTTCATCTCATTTTTTAATACCTTTCGATAGAGTGAGCATTACTACAGGTGCTGAGAATACGCTGTTGCACAGATGAACCTCAAAGAAGAATAAAGAATGTGAACTTGTGCTTTCCACGTTGGAGAGAGCCCTGATTACAAGCGCGATTTCAACAACCAGTTCGCCAAACTCAACAGAATATTAGATATCAGTGCCTCTGAACCAGTGAGACTGCTGACCATATCAATGGACCCCTAGAAATTTCATGAAGTGGAAGTCACCTAAATTTTTGTTGGGTTAATTTCCCACCCTATAGCACAGAGATGTTCCACCAAAAAAATCTAAACTCATTGATACGTCTTCCTTACTGGATCCAATCAGCATAATGTAATCAATGTAATGGACCAGTGTGACATTTATTTTTGTAGAAGGAAATGGAGATCAAGGTCCCTATGAACTAAATTATGACATAGAACGTGAGGATTTATCAGTGGGAGAGTCGTGAGTGACAGTGGTTGGCCTTAAAAGCTGAAGGCAATTTGCTCCTGATGGTCCTTAGAAACCTGAATTGAGGAGAAGGCATTGGCCAAAAGAATTCTGCATACCAGGAGATGTATTCATTTGCTCAAGCAATGAAACGACATCAGGAACAGCAGCTGTAATCGGGGTAACCACTTAGTGCATTTTTCAATAATCCACTGTCATTCTCCAAGATCCATATGATTTTGCATAGACCAAACAAGTGGATTAAGTGGGGATGTGGTAGGAATCACCACCACCGCATCCTTCAAGTTCTTGATGGTGGCACCATTCTCTTCAATCCCCCCAAGAATGCACCACTGCTTTCGGCTTAGTATTTCCCTAGGTAAAGACAGTTTTAATGTAATCCACTTGGTTTTTCCTGTCATAATAGTCCTTATTCCACATTTCAGGGGCCCAAATGGAGAGTTCCCCTCTTTTTTATTATGTCTATTCCAAACATTCATTTTAGAACTGGGAAAATTAGTAAGGATGGGTTTGGGAACCCGCTGGACCCATCATGAGGCAAGCCTGAACTCAGACACCAATAAATAACTTGACCTCCACACACTCCCCCTCCTGGAGTTAGTATCAATTCGGAGCCAGTCATCCCAGAAAATATGATTACTTCCTTTCCCCCAATGAACAGCCTTTCTTGCAAAAGGCCACAGATCCCTTTGAGGAAGACTGGGAGAAAAACGAACAATTTAACCTTTGGTAGGGTAAGTAGGGGTCTTCCTCAAATAGACTCGGCCGCCCCTTAATTCAGAGGGTTGTGGGTCGGAAACTGGCTCAAATCTGGGAATTGATTCAGAAGTCGTGACTTCTGCTCTGGTGATTCGAACTAGACTGCTGTTCACCTGAGTGAGAGCTCCTCTGCTTGTAGAGATCAGGTAAATAGTTAGTAGGCCTTGCATCAACCTCGCCACTAGGGGCACTCTTCCTAAGTAGTCAGCTCCATGGTCCATATTGTGCTTCGGACTTTGACTCTGCTGTCCATTTCCAGAACCACTCCTCTTTTATCTCTGTTGATTAAGTGTCACCACTTGATCTCTACCCCAAATCAGCTCCATTATAGGCAAGTATCTTCCTTCAATTAGGGAAATTCCCACTGTCACGTCTAGATGAAATCATATACTTATACACTTGAGTACAAGTCGAGGTTTTTCAGCACATTTTTTTATGATGAAAAAGTCTTCCAGTTTTTGTGGTAAATTAGGTGTCTCAGCTTATACTCGAGTATATACAGGAATAGTCCCAGGAGACTGCAGAGATTCTGGGGCTCCCTTCACAAATGTCTTTCTTGCCATTTGGGTAAAAGCTGGGCACTCCTCGGGGCACTCCATTTGTGGGGCTATGGGAGTATCCCGATGAATTCACTCTAACATGCCGATTTCCCTTGACCATTAGATGTCTTCTTCTAAAGTACATCAAGGTAGGTCTGCTACTTCAACTTGACTCAGTGGAGGCCCTCTCCCAACCCATGGTTCAGTGAACCAATCAAAAAACAAATAGTTCTTCCAACCTCCTGAGCTGAACACAAAAGGGCAGACTGTGCTTTGTGGGTCCGTATTAATAAACTCATACTGGCCCAAACGTGGCTTCCTTGTACAATTATCACACACAGTCTTCAGATTTTTGTCTCTTCATATTAGAAAATTCTATTCATTTGGTTAAGGAGTATTAGGCACCTCTTTCTAGGTCACATATGAACTTCACCTTTAAGTGAAGCTAAGTTTAGTTAAGGTTGACTCTAGAAGCAAAAATGGGTGATGAGGAAGTTTCCTGGGAACATGAAGCAATCTCTTGTAAGGCAGTTACCTCAGAAAATGCTCCTGATATAGCTCCAGGAGCCATATCAGCGTACACAATTGTGTTAATTTCCTCAACTATGAGTGGGGGGAAGAACAGTTTTACCAGCCGTGGAATAATCTCTTCAGATGAGAGGGTGCTTGGAGTGGCTTAATGTAATCTAGGGGCTCAATGTTTCTATTTTCCAGACTATGAGCCATAAGGCTCCATCCCAAGTTTCAGGGTCCCATTTCTTTCCAATCAATGACCTTATTTTAATATCTGATACCTTTCTAGGTTGAGAATTGAGGTGGCATTGTAGCTCAGCTACTCATGTGATCAGATTCTGGGTTTTGTTTTTAGCCATATTAATTCTGTTATTCACAGTATCAGTAGATGCTCGGAGGTTTTATATTTGGCATTTGATCTAGGCTTCTGAAGCTTTGGGTTCATATCTTTCTTTTTCTCATTTGTTTATGGCATGTAGTACCAACCATCTAACATTCTTACACTTCTTGTGCTGACAAAATTTTAGCAAGATAGTAAATACACTATCACCCGGAACCATACTTCTCAACAATACTTCATCTATTCATGGTGATGCTTTGGATATTAACTTTTCATATCCATGGATTAATAGCACTGTCTTTACTAATATTAATGTGAGAGAACAGAAAAAAACAAACTTCAAGCCTCAAGTTGCAATATTGTAAGATTCTAAATTCAAAATATTCAACAATGTGGAAAACATCAAAAGAAGATGGAAAGAATACACAGAGTCACCTCCCCAAGAGAACTAGTTTACATTCAACCATGTTAAGAGGTAGCATATGATCAGGAAATAATGGTACTGAAGAAAGAGGGCATTGGCCAAACAACAAGGCTCCAGGAATTGGCAGGATGTTAAATTAAATGTTTCCACAAGCTGATTCAGCACTGGAAGCACTCACTTGTCTATGCTGAAAAAATTTGAAAAATAGTTACCTAGCGAAGTGACTGGAAGAGATCCATATTTGTACTCATTTCAAGAGAGGTCACCAAACATAATATGAAGATTATAGAAAATATCATTAATATCACGCAAATAATACTTTGCTGAAAATCATCCAAAAATAGTTACAGCCATACATTGACAGAGAGCTTCCAGAGTTCAGGCTGGATTCAGAAAGGAGATGGACCAAGGGATAGCATTGCTGATGTCAAAATGGATCTTGACTGAAAGGTGAGAGTAGAAAAATGTTTGTTTGTGTTTTATTGACTATGCAAAATCATTTGACTGTGTGAATCTTAAGAAGAAGAGGAATTCCAGAGCACTTCATTGTGATCATGCGGAACCTGGACATGGATCAAGAGGCAGTTGTGCAAACAGAACAAGGGAATCTTGTATGATTTAATAATCATGACAGGTGGATGTCAGGTTTGTACCCTCTCACCATATGTCAGACTTGTACCCTCTCACCATATTACTAAATATGTATCAGAGAATGTGGATTATATAAAGAAGAATGTGGCATTAGGATTGGAGGAAGGCTCATAAACAACCTGTGGCATGCAGATGGCATATCCTGGCTTGCTCAAGATGAGGACTTGAAGCGCTTGCCGATGAAGATCAAGGATTGCAGCCTGGGGTATGGACAATAACCCAATATAAACAAGACAGAGATCCTCACAACTGGAGCAGTAGGTAACCATGATAAATGGAGAAAAGATGGAAGTTGTCAAGGATTTCATCTTGCTTGGATCCACAATCAATGCTCATGGAAGCAGCAGTGCAGAGATCAAATGATGCATTGCATGGGGTAAATCTGCTTCACAAGACCTCTTTAAAGTGTTGAAAGCAAGGATGTCTCTTTGAGGACTAAGGTGCACAGAATTCAACCCATGGTCTTTGCCCTTACCTCACAGGCATGTGAAAGTTGGACACTGGCTAAGGAAGACCAAAGAAGAATTGGTGTATTTGAATGATGGAGTTGACAAAGAATATTAAAAGTACCATGGGCTGCGAAAAGAACAACACATCTTCCTTTGAAGAAGTCCAGCTAGAAGGCTCCTTAGAGACAAGGATAGTGAGACCTCCCCTCATGTACTTTGGAGGTGCTACCAGGAGAAATTATTCTCGGGACAGGACATCAGGCCTGGTAGGACAGAGGACCATCAGCAAAGAGGAAGACCTTCAACAAGATGGACTGACACCGTGGCTGCAGCAATGGGCTCAAACGTAAGAATAATTGTAAGCATGGAGCAGGATCTGATGGTGTTTTGTTCTGTTGTGCATGTGTTTTTATGCAACTCAGTGGCATCTAACAACAGCTTTACATGTAATGAGAGACTTAATCCTACTAATGGATACAGAGAGGGAATTCTCAGTGCCTATCGTCCTGGTGTTGTAATGGCTACCCATTAGGCTACTAACCCCAAGGTCCAAAATTCAAAACCGTCAGTCTCTCAAGAGAGAAAAAAGGGGCTTTCTATTCCTGCAAAGAGTTACAGTCTTGGAAAGTCACAGGGACAGTCGTACCCTGTCTCTTAGGGGCCCTAGGAGTCATCAGTGACTCAACAACAGTGAGTTTTTAATAGGCCTAATCAAGTTTGAGAACCAAATTTAGGAAATTTATTTATCTGATTTTGTTTCTCTAGAACCACCCTTCGTATTAAATATGTTGGGCTGGGTTTCTCAGAAAAGCAAACCCAGCGATGCTTTAATGTGTTCATATATAGAAAGAGATTTATATCAAGAAATGGGCAAGACTAGTCTGGTTCCCATCTATGCATCAGAGGTAAGCTGAAGGCTTCTCCAGACTCATGTAGCTGCAGGAGGGGAAGAACAGGTGCAAGAAGATCACAGGCGGGTAGATGCCAAGCTGAATGAATCCACGATCTACCAACTGAATTCAAGGTTTGGAGTTCACTTATTGCTCCTAGGATCAGCAGGTGATAGAAGAAGAGGTCTACTAAGTGCAGGTCCAAATCCAGCATTAGATGTCTATATAGAAATCTAAATTCCATACACTATCAATTTATACTGTTTAGGCCACACCATGAATGAAATCTACCCCATAGGCTGGTGTGCTTCTCCATGTGGGCTTTGTTGCTTCCTTGGAAGATGGCTGCTTGTTTAACTTCAAGCCTTTAAGACCCTAGATGCTATATTTTTTAATAGCAGGGCACCACCAGCTTTTGTTTTTGTTTTTTTACCACATTTGCTTATGCACCCATTTGGACTTCAGTGATCATGTCAGGAAGGTGAGCATCACAGAATGCTGGGTTATTAGAAAAAAAGTGTTCTTGCATTGAGGAAGTACTTGAGTGGAGACCCAATGTCTATCTGATACTTTACTATTTAACATTTACATATATGTACATAGCCCTATATCTGTACCATTATATATTAATATATTTACATATGTATGCCCATATTTATACTTCTATAAATGTCTTTTGCCTCATCCTTCTTTCCTTTATTTCATTTTACTTTCTTCCTCTCCCACTATCATGTTTGACCTTCATTCAACTCTCAGAACTTTCTCTCGGCTATATGGCACTTGATCAAGCTCCATCAGCTATTCTACACCCCCCTCGGCATTGATTTTCGGTCTCTTCTTGTTCCCTTGTCCCTGGGATTATTGGCTCCCCCGTCCCTTTCTCCTACCTCCTCCTTGCTCATTTCCCCCAGAGCCATCAGCCCCGTTGTTTTCTCCTTGAGGACAGTTATCCTTCCTATCCTATATAGATAGACATGAGAAAAAGAAAACCGAAAGAAAAGGGGGGGAAAGAGACAGAGGGGAAAAAACACCTATAAATAGTTCCAGTTCTCTCTGCTGACCCTTCTGAATGTTTTCCAATCTGGTGTGGTGAAGTGCCATGCCCTGCCCTGCCTCTGATTCCCAGGGCTACTTTCTGGAGTCATGGGGGTACTTCATTGTTTTGCTCCCCTTGCTGTTCTGCTGCGCTCCCTTCATATTTCACTCTGGTGTGAGGAGGTCAGACTGGGCACAATCCCCACTCTGTGTGTCCAGTACTGTCCCCGTAGCCCTGTGAGGGAGACCCACCACTCTTCCCAGGCTTCGTCTTCAGCCCTAGCCTCTGGGCATTCTTCTGGGGAGGAGAAAAATGTAGCTGCAATTGGGGCCAGCCCCAAAGACCTTACTGTTGGTTCACTGCTTCATGCAGGTCTGTTGCCCATGAGGTTTGGTGCCACGTTGAGGTCTGATCCCTCTCTCGATTTCCTGTGGAGACATGAACAATATCCTCCCCCTGTGTGGGTTAGTGCCCTGTCCCCCCCACTATCCAAGTGGAAATTTGTTCAAACTAAAGAATCTATTGAGGAAACAAGAAAGTGCTGGAAAAGGTATAGCAATAAGGAGTGACTTGTTCCATCAAAGAGGAGCCCTGCCCGGCAGTGCAGTGGTTATGAGTTGCGCTGCTAACCTTAAGGTCATCAGCTTGAAACCAAGAGCTGTTCCACATGAGAAAGATGAGGCTTTCTACTCCTGTAAAGAGTTATGGTCTCGGACACTTACAGCAGCAGTTCTACCCTGGCCTATTGGGTCACTATGAGTTGCACTGACTCGATGCAAGAATACTTTGTTCTATTAAACTGGCATTCTATGATGCTCACCTTCCTGACAGGATTGCTGAAGATAAAGTGGGTGCATAAGCAAATGTGGTGCATATGTACATGCCTTTTTTAAGACCTCTATAAATGCCCTTTGCCTCCTAGTTATTTCCTCTATTTCCTTTGGAGAATATATTTTTTTTATCTTGTGCTAAGAATAGCTCTACATATTTTTTTCAGATTTGCAACACATTTTAAATTTAAAATCCCAAACCAGTTTATTAATCTCAACAGATGTTTATATTCCTGTTCTTCTGCTAGATTTCAGCATGTCTTTAAAATTTGGCAAAAAGAAATTTAAAATAGATTTCTGAAAGTCTTTTAAGTTGAACCCCTGTTGAAATCTCTAAGGCAGATTACTACCCTGTAGAGGTCATCATTAAATTTTCCTAGTTTTATTGTTCAAAATACTCTTTAGAAAATATGATGTCAATCCTGCCCTGTTCTTTATCATTAGCATCATAATCAAAACTATTTTTTTACCTTCCTGATCTCCAACAGTTGCCCTTTGAATTTCTCCAAAGAGCTATTTTACAGTTCTCACTTTCCCTCTAAAATATTTCTTGTTAATATTATTTTTGGTTTCCCTATTTTTAAAGAAATAATATTCCTAGTGAACCCAGAAATTATCAGCTAAAAGGGTGAAATATTCTATTCTATACTTTAGGAACAACTAGAAGTAAGCACATTTGTCTTTTTACTTTTGAATTTACATGTGGTAATGGTGGTAAGGAAATCAGGATTTCCTGGCTGATATGAACAATTCCATATTTTTATATGTTTCTATGCTCTTATGTTTTTATGGATTGACTCAGTAACTGTATCAGTGGACTCAAACATAACAATATTTTTGAGGATGGCACAGGACCTGCCAATGTTGTACATAGGGACACTTTGAGTCAGGACCAACTTAACCAGACCTAACCAAAATAATAAATAAATAAAAGCATAGTCCATCATTGTTTTAAACAGTTCAAGTCAAAAACATAAACAAACTGAGATAGTTAAAGTTTATTGTGCCAACTTAGCCGATAACACATGTGGGGTTAACTGAAGGGTGGAGAAACAAATGGCTCAGTGAGACTCGCGTTTCTAGTTCTCGGGTCTCTTGCTTTCTGATGGTTGGGCCAGGGTGCAGCTGCCTTAGTCAGTTCCCTGATTCAGCTGGCAAGGCTCATTTCCTGTGGGACATCCCTTAGGAGAAGCCACATATGGACCTACCCTGATGCAGCTGGAGCAGCCGTGTGGAAACCCCTGCCAGCACTGAGATGCTTACATGTTCACTGATTTGGCTTTCCTCCTACAATTGGTGTCATTGCGTCTGTTTTGTGAGATGGAGGAGGACTTTGTGGATTGGTGTTGGACATATGGGCTAATGTTGGACTTGTGGGCTTGGGCAGCACTGAGTTGGAATGTTTTCTTGAAGTGCATTTACCCTTTATATAAAGCTCTCTCTTATACATATGAGTTTCTGTGGATTTGTTTCTCTAATGTACCCAGACTAACACACAAACAAATAAAAAACTCACCATTCTTTGATAATTCTAATATGGCTATGGCTGTAAGTAAAGGAAAAGGCTAAATTGTTATAGCTGAGAATGGCCACAATAAAGTCATTCTCATAAACCTTCCACACTTCTTAGAACAATCATAGCAAAATAAGCCACAAAGCAGTTACAACTGTAACCACAATTTAATTCAATGTGGAGAGACACTGTCACATAATGAGTTCTCTAAATCCATCAATGAGTCAAAGGTTCTATAAGAGAATTCTGATCAAAACAGGTAAAATATGGACTGAGCTTCAAATTCTCATGGAATCCAGTGTTTCTGGAACCACTCGATTGAGTCTGGATGAACCCTGAAATTTTACATTGTAAAAGAATCTTTAAAATCTAAACCAGAAATATCCCCTTAAGTCTTATTTAAATTGAAAAAAAAAGTGTTGTTAGGTTCCCTTGGGTGGGCTCTGATCCATAGCTGCCCTGTGTTGTACAGAACGAGACTCTGCTGGCCCGGTACCCTCCTCACAAGTGTGATTCTGCTTGAGTCCCTTGTAGCCGCTGTGTCAACCTGTCTCCCTGACAGTCCTTTCTCAGGACTGGTCTTTGCTGATAACATGTTCCAAGTCCATAAGACAAAGCCTCATGTGCTCCGTGTAAGAAGCCTCCTGGCTATATTACTTCCCAGACAAACGTGTTTGCTCTTTTGGCAGTCCTTGATATTTCCAATATTCTTCAGTAGTACCATAATTCAAATGCAGCAATTCTTCTTTAACTTTCCTTATTCAATGTCCAATTTTAATATGCATTCGAGGTCATGGAAAATAGCATGGCGTGGATCAGGTACACACTGGTCCTCAGAGTGACATCCTTGCTCTTCAACACTAAGCAGGTTTTCGGCAGCAGATTTTCCCAGTGCCATATACTTTTTGATTTCTTTACTGCTGTTTCCATGAACATTGATTGTAAATCCAAGCATAATTAAATCCTTCACCACTATCATACAAAAAATAAACTCACTGTCATTGAGTCAATTCCAATTCATAGCAAACTTATAGGTCAGTATAATTCCATGCCTGTGGGTTTCTGAGACTGTAACTCTTTTTTTCTTTGCTTTCTAAAAAAAATTATTATTAATTGAGACTTAATACATGTCATATCTTTCCACAGTTCAATCATATCAAGCAGAATTTCATAATGGTTATCACAGTTTCAAAGCATTTTTTTTCTTCCTGGACCCCTTGACATCATCTCCCATTTAGCAACACACACACCACCACCACCACCACCACCACCACCACCACCACCACCACCACCACCACCACCACCGTACCCTGTGACCCAGAAACCCTTATTCTACTTGCTGTCACTATAGGTTCATAAATCCTGCGTTTTATAGACCAAACACAGAAAACCATACACCACAACTTCAAGAGGGTGACCTCCAATGAGATAACACCTCTGAGGAGCCTGTAACTCTTCACAGAAGTAGAAAGCCTCATCTTTCTCCCACAGAGAGGCTGGTGGTGTCAAACATCCTCTATCTCATCAGAGAGAAGAGGAGACGATTCTCTACTTATCTTATTTGAAAATAATTTTGGAGGATGCCAGTTCACTCTGAGATAACGTGGCTATTTTAAACCGCATACAAGACGTATTGTAGTTGACCAAGCTTGGGCCATCGACCCACAGAAATCATTTGTATGCAAGAGGCATTTCCAAAAGGCATTCAAAGAAAGGCTAAGAAATTTTTTCTGGGCATAACCAGACTGTAGTCCATGACAAAGCTACATAAGGATTAAGTGTAGTAGAAGGAAAACTATCACTTAGGGGTATTGTGGCATATTGAATTTTGGAGTCAACTATCTCTAAGTTCAAATGGTTTTGTACATTTGGGGAAAGGGATTTAAACCCTCTATAATTCCATCTACACATCTGCAAACTGTATCTCAGTAGGTTAGTGGGAAACTTTGTATGCTAAGGGCCTGCCAGCTGAAATCAACTGGAGGCACCTTAGAAGAACCACTAGGGGACACCGACAGCCTTATGAAGTACAGTTCTACTCTGACACACACGGGCCATCATGAGTCAAGTCCATTCGATGGCAACCCATAATAGTATATTCAGGGGGCATCCTTCAGATTATCTCTTCTACCTTTTATGGATATATTTAGTCTGCTTCCAAACTTCCATTTCTACGAATGCAGTAATAAACATTCATCTACATGTGTTCTCGTTCATATACACAAGATTTTCTTTAGTTTATACACCTGACAAGACACCCTGATGCAAAGGTTAAGTACTTGCCTACTAGTCGAAAGGGTTACAGTTCAAACCCACACAGTGGAGGACCAGCTTCATAAAAGTGACAGCCCACAAAGCCCTACAAGGGCCAAAGCAGTTCTGCTCTGTCCCATGGGGTTGCTGTGTGTTGGAGTCAATTTATCAGCACTTAGATGCCACCTGTAGAACCCACCAGACACTGCAAAGGGAAAGGGAAGCTTCCTGCTCCCATACAGATTGACAGTCTCAGAAACCCAAAGGGGCAGTGTCCTGGGTGCTACAGGGTCATTATGAGCTAGAATAGGCTCGATGGTAGTGAGTTTGGTTTTAGGTCGCTTTGTTGGTTAAGTGCTGGATGGATTACCTCAAGGTTCACCATTCCAACATGCCAGGCGCTCTTGGGGAGAAAGATGAGGCTCTCTGCTCTTGGAAGGATGTATAGCTTCAGAAATCCTACCTGGGTTCTGGGTGAATTGGACTTGACTTGATGTCAGGGAGCTTGTTGGAACAACACCCAGATGTGGTGGGTTATGTATTGGGTTACTAACCTCAAAGTGAATAGTTTGAATAAATTAGAGGAAAGAACTTGGAGGTAATAGACATTTATAGAGGTATAAATATAGGTATGTACATATGTAAATAAATTAATATATAATGATAGGGATATAGGCATATGTACATATATTTATATGTTAAGCATTAAGGAAGCAACTGGACATTGGCCCTCTACTCAAGTACTCCTGCAACGCAAGAACACTTTGTTCTAATAACCCGGCATTCTGTAACACTCACCTTCCCGACACGATCACTGAAGACAAAATTGGTGCATAAACTAATGTGGTGAGAAAGTCGATAGTGGCTGGCTATTAGAAGATATAGCATCTGGGGTCTTAAAGGCTTGAAGTTGAACAAGCAGCCATCTAGCAGGGAAGCAACAAAGTCCACATGGAAGAACCACACCAGCCTGTGTGACCACAAGGTGTCAACAGGATCAGATATCAGGCATCAGAAGACCTCAAACAAACAATCATATCAATGTGAACGTGGGAGGCAAGAGTGGAGACCCAAGTCCCATCTGTAGACAATTGGACATCCCCTCCCAGAAGGGTCACAAGGAAAGGATAAGCCAGCCAGAGTGCAGTATAGCACCAGCGAAGCACACAACATTCCTCTAGTTCTTTAATGCTTCCTCTCCCCCACTATCATGAGCCCAGTTATACCTGGCTAGACCGGAGCATGTACACTGGTACAGGGAAGAGCTCTCAACACACAAATCCAGGATAGATAAACCCCCCAGGAACAGTCATGGGAGTAGTGATACCACGAAGGTAGGGGGAAGGTGGAATGAGAAGGGGAAAGAAGAGGAAACCGATCCTTGTGATCATATAATACCCCCCCAAGGGGGACAAACAACAGAAACATGGGTAAAGGGAGACAGTGGACAGTGTAATATATGAAAATGATAATACTTTATAATTTATCAAGGGGTCACAGTGGTGGGAGAGGGAAAAAAGTGGAGCTGAAACCAAGGACTGAAGTAGAAAGAAAATGTTTTGAAAATGATGATGACACATATGTGCAAATGAGCTTGATACAATGGATGGATGGATTGCTAGAAGAGCTGTAAAAGTGAATGTGTTGAGCGGACCAGCCACTCTAAGGGAGAAAGGCGAGGCTGACTGTAGTCTTGGAAATACTCAGGGGCAGCTCTATTGCTCTCTAGCTTCTACAAGTCCCCATGTACTAAACGGCAGTAGGTTCATTGTTTAATCACATGTATTTTTGTTTAATCACATACACTTAGGCAGCATTGTTTATTGTGCTAGTCATTAGCCAATGCTTTCCACAGAGATTTTACTACTTTACAGTATGCTCGGCGGCAGCCCAATAACTCACAAACAACGCTAAGTTCTTGACATTTCACTCTCTGATAAATGTAAACCATTAACTGGTACTTAAATGCATTTCCTCAATGACTAGTGAAACTGAGCTTGCTATGTGACTTGATCCTTTAGTTTGCCTGTTCTTATGAGGTGTAATTGACTCAATGGCAGGGATTCTTGATTTTATGCTTCTATTTGCTGTCTTTTGTTCATTGATATTTAAATGTTATCTTCCTATTTCAAGTATTTATCTTTTGTTATTATGTGTACCTTCTTTTGATCTGTGACCTGTATATTCCCTTTTGATGTTTTCTTTTGGAGTACAGAAGTTTTCGTTTTCAAAGAGTGAAATTTATCAAGATGCCTCATGTAGAAACGTCCCGCATGATCCAATTCGACGTGTAGGTCTCTCTGTGGGCAGGGCTTTGGGAAAACCTTCTTTAAGGAAATACACTCTCCATTTGAATAATTCATTAATATTTATCACCTCTGCTATTGACTGCCCCCTGTCTAATCTTGGGGACATCATAATGTATGGAATTTACCTCCATTTAGCCGACGAGGAAACTCGTGCTCCAAACCAAAACCCATTGCCAATGTGTTGAATTCTGACTCTTGGTAACCCTATAGACGCGGTGGAACTATCCCCTGGGGTCACAGGGCTACAAATCTTTATAAAAGTTCATCATCATATCTTTAAAACCACCAGCCTCTTGTCCAGCAGCTGAGCCCGTGGCCATTGTGCCACCGGGACCCCTGACCCTGTCCAGCTAAAAAACGAATGTTCAAGAGCCCCACAGGGAAGTGATGTGCCTCACATTCAGATCTGAGGGTCTTCGTTTCTGTGGTTTGGAAACCCACTTATAACCTCTTTCATATCATCTTAAAAGAGGCCTTTCCCACTAGAATGTCTCCCAACCCATCGCAGAACTCCTCCCCATCTACGTGTTCCACTCGCATGACCCTTTCCTCTCTTTCCCGCAAAGAATTCATGGTGCATTGGAAGGATTCTTACAGATGCAGTTAGATTAAAATTTAACGCCTTATCCTTGGATTTCTCTTTTGATCCATTTTAACTTTGTTCTAGCATTTAGTATTTTCTGCTTTATTTTCCATTGAGGTTTTTATCTGTTTTATGTTGTTATTGTTAGGGTTTTTAAAATGTTTTTCTGTATATGAAATCTGGGATAGGTAAATCTGTAGAAACAAAAATTGGATTAATGGTTGCTTGGGATTTGGCAAGAGAGACTTGGCGGCAACGGGGAGCTAATAACGGTGAGCACACCAACGAAGAGAGCATTCTAAAATTGTGGTGATGATTGGGCACTTCCTCTCGACGTGGTTGAGCTAGTGAATTCAATGACATGTGAATTATATGCCAATAAACCTATTTAACGTTTTCTTAATTAAGAACAGCGGGTTTGTTCTTTCTGAGATTAGTGAATCAGAGGGGAAGAGAAAGCATTTCTAATGCATGCTATCAGGAAGGACTCTAGATTAAAGTGTCAGGGAAATGTCCCCGTGCTGTTCTGCTGATAACATACCCTGGGGAATTGAATGTAAACACCGCTCCTAATCTTCTGTTCTTCCGCATCAAATATATCACATGTCAAACAGGGAATTTCTTTTTATACCAGAATTTCAGCTAAGTGCCTGGCAAAGGGAAAGTTTACTAAATTTACCATTCAAGAAGATTTCAAAGGGTTTGTGGGAAAATCCTGTCAGCTGTCATTTCCCAGAACTTTTCTTTCTTTAAAAAAAATCATTTTATTGGGGGCTCGTATAGCTCTTATCACAATTCATACATACATCCATTGTGTCAAGTGCATTTGTACATATGTTGTCATCATCATCTTCAAAATGTTTAGCACCCTTGTACCTTGCGGGAACACAACCCCAGATAACAAGCTCACTGAAGGTGCCTTTCCATAGGAATTGATCCTATCCCCCTCACCATTAAACCTCTTCTAAGTCATAATCACACCTCATCTGTGGAGACCCCTGTCGGTGTGTGGGCTTCATTACAAGAGTCGGTAGGAGGGAGACCCCAAGAGAAGCACTCCTGTAACCTAGTGCACCGCCAGCAAGGATAAGGAGGTAGATTCCAATGCCTGTTAGGTGTTGGATTCCTTAGTGGAGTTACTGAACAATTCCTTGTCCCTTGGAGCTAGAGAAAAATAGACCCAAGAAGAAAAACTATAAGCTAGGATGCACCCTCCTATTCACACAACGGTACACACCAACAGACTTCCAGGTTTCTAAAGATGAAGGAAGAGGAATCACTTGTGTACTTGCAGACCTGAGAGTAGACCATGGCAAGAGGTTAAGACTGGAAGCTCTAGACTTGGAAGGCAATACAACTGAAGCACAGATATCACAGATAGGTGGCTTTAGACCATCCCTGGAGACTAGCCCGAAAATACAGACAGGTCCCTCCAAGGACCACCATTGTCAAGGTCTGTGCTTAGGTATCATACTCTGTAGTTAGGGCACGGATGTATCACTCTCTATCCACCTGAAGCACATGGACCATGAGCCAGAGCAGCAGTGTGGGTGCCCCAGAGAGGGCTGCCACTCTGTCGAGACAAGGACATCTGTCACTATCATCTCTTCACTGCACCACCTGCAGTAGGAAGGTGTTGCTTCTCTGGAGAATCCGTCCTATCATACATAGGCATTCGTGAACTCAAAAGGACTAGATTGACCATTTTGAATCCAACAAATTTATGGTGAACTATGCCAGGAAAGATAAATTCATAATAGCATTCTGTACCCACCTTCACTTCACCAGCTAGGCCCACAGCTCTGAATCCTCTGAGACAGAAAAAAGGAGTACATGTGCCGTGAATCAAAAGATTAATTTTGGTGTTTAATACAAACCAGAGTCACATCCTATACACTCCAAATTATTCTTTAAGGTGCCAATCATGACTGCAACATCATAGTGTCTACCTGAAATACTACTCAAGGGACTCAAGGGAAAAGGAACTTGGCATTGGGGATGGGGGGTGGCTAATGGAATTTTTACTATTTGTACCAGGATGGATTGCGCTGAATTAGCTGTCTATGTCTATCTCTTTGAACTAAGAAAACAGTTTTGCGGTGTTGTTGTGAGGATAAAATGACATTTCAATTTTATTGTATACATTCTCTATTTTGATGACACCTCCAGAGAAGCCTACCACAAAATTAGCCTATCCAATCAAGTAAGAAACTTGACACTGTGGGTTTGTCTTTGATGGATCATGTTCCTGTTCTGAAGCACGAAGGGGGTGAGACATAGCACATGTGTACAGTCAGTGTGGGGCTGGTTTGTTATTTCAGGTGCTGTGAAGTCAGTTCCGAAAAGAACCACTGCCTCATCTGCCACCATCTTCGCAATTGTTCTCATGCTTGAGCCCATTGTGACGGCTAGTGTCGGTCCATCTCATGGAGAGCCTTCCTCTCTTCACTGCCCCTGTACTTTACAAACACGATGTCTTTTTGAAGAGACTGGTCTCTCCTGACACCATATATAAAGTATGTAAGATGAAGTCTCACCCTCCTTGCCTCTGAGGAACGCTCTGGCCATACTTCTTCCATGTCAGATTGGTTTGTCCTTTTAGCACGCCATGCTACCTCAATATGCTACCTCAATATTCTTCTCCAGCACCACAATTCAATGCATCTACTAAATTAAAAAAATTTTAAAGTAGCCTAATGCAACCAAGTCAAAGAAGAATTGGTGCATTTCAAATAAGAATCAATTTAGCTGTATCAGAATACATTTAGTGTTGTTTTCTGTCAAACTGAGGCTATGTTTCTGTGGCAGTTACATAATCTCCTGTCAACTTGAGTGAAGTGGTAGAGTCTAGCCTGTCAACTGAGTCATAGCCAATGAGATCTCTGTGTAGGCATGGCCTTCACCAGAGGATTCTGGGAACTCCTGTCTTCTTCCCTGGAGGCAGGACACACACTCTCTCTGCTTCGTCTTCCTGATGACAAGACACATGGATCCACGCTGATCCCAGGCAGAGCCCTGGAGATGGAGAAGCCACGTGGGGACCCATGCCAGCACTGAGATGCTTCCACCACCACTAGATCCACAAGACTTTCCACCCACAGGCCTGTGATCTTCCTGCATTCAACATCATTGCATGTGTTGGGTGAGTCTGAAGAGGAATTTATAGACTTGTATCAGACATATGGGCTACTAGCAGATTTATGGACTTGATCTGGACTGGGCTGGGATGTTTTCTTAATATACACTGCATGTTTGATATAAACCTCTCTCTCTTATGCACATATGGATGTCTCTGGATTTGTTTCTCTAGCCAGGCCAGTCTAACACAATTTCCTTTTCAGAATCCTTCCAGAAATAGAAAAACTTCTGATGTCTCCAATGGTGCAGAGGGCAATGGAGCTGTGACTGGAAAGGCTGCAAGTCCCAAGTCCACGGAGGCATTTCACAAAAATCACCTGACAATCTACTAATGAAAAATCAGCCTTTGAAAACCCTACAGAGGACAGTCTCACTCCGACACACTGAGAGCCACCAAGAATCAGTGCTAGATGTGGGTTTCTGTTGTGTTAGGTTTTGTTTTGTTTGGGAAGTTGTATGGTGGGGGTGGGCTGCAAGAGGTACCATATATACTCAAGTATAAGGCGACCCGAGCATCAGCTGAGGCACCTAATTTTACCACAAAACTGCATAAAAACGGTGCTGAAGAACTCAGCTTATACACGAGTATATTGATTATAGAAGAAAACAAATACAGGGGCGCCCCTTACAGGACAAAGGGAGTATTGGTGATGATGCTTGGTCTGCCTCCAACCTCACTGGGTTTGAATTTGGGAAATCCCCGCCTGTTAATAAGGGAAACAGCTCTGTAACAAGAGATCACTGGGTTTGTTTGTTTTTTAAGTCACATTCTTGTTATTGAGGTTAGACTAGTTGATTAAAAAAATGTAAGAAGCCTGAGTAGGTTTGAGTAAGGAAATGACAACAGACTGGGAAGGGCTCTGCTCACAGCCGGCTGGTATTTGGGTGGGTGGGTGAGTAGGAGGGGGTACTTTTCTGGAGGAAAAAGTCTATCTTCCAGGTTATTCCAGCACCAGTCAGGCAGGCCTCTTCCCTGCCCACTTACATCATCACCACTTCTGGGGCAGGCAACAAAGGTGCCCCCACTAAACATGCTTTCTGTGTTCATAGTCAGCTGAATCCATCTGCATAACCATGTCTCATGAGTATTGAAGGAAATGTCACCCTAAATGATTTATTCAGCAAACTCCAAAATGACTTCCAAGATAAGACATTGCTTTTGGGGTTTGGGCCTTAGATTCAATTTCATGTTTTGGGGTTTTGAGTTTTTTTCAATCATTTTCTTGGGGGCTCATACAACTCTTATCACAATCCATACCTCCATCCATTGTGTCAAGCACATTTGTACATTTGTTGCCATCGTCATATTCAAAACATTTTCTTTCTACTTCAGACCTTGATATCGGCTTCTCCCTTTTTTCTCTCTCCCTCATGAACACCTGATACTTTATTAACTTTTTTTATGTCTTACACCAACCAATGTCTCTCTTCACCCAATTTCATGTTTATTATTGTGATTTGGGTGAAAGTTTATAGGGCAAATTCGTTTTCCACTCAGCAATTTATGCACATTTTGTTTCTTACCCTTAGTTGCAGTTCCTTCAATGAAACAGCACTCATTCCGCCTTCTTCCCGGGTTCCCCATTTCTGGTCATTCCTCGTTCCCTGACCTGTCCTACTTTCTAGGGCACATGCTGCTCCTTCGGAACTTGTGTGGAGAATTATTCTGAGGAATTTCTCGGAAGTGTCACTGTTCACATTGGTGGCTGTTTATCTGTAAGAAGTGCATTCAGTTCCACAACTGAAGGGTCTTGCAGGCCCACAGTCACCAAGATCTGGACTTTTTCATGGTTTTGAATTTTGACTGATTTTTGTCTCCCAATCTGTCCAGAGTCTTCCATGGGTTCAACGGGAGTGGTTGAGATCTGGGCACTGTCCAGTTCCTCTGGTCTCAGGGTGGTGGAAGTTGTGATTCGCAGGTTTCATTAGATCTTTCCACCACTTGTCATTAGTTTGTCCTACTGTGGTGGCATATTGGTTACTGTGATACTGGAGGCGATGACACGAATATTTTAAAGACCAGCTGGTTCAACCAAGGTGAACAGGTTTCAGCCAAGCTTCCAGATGAAGGAAAAACCAAGAAGAAGCCAGTTAGCTCTGGAGGGATTAGGCATGAAAAAATCCTCAAGACTAGAAGCAGGACGATGTTGGATGCAGTGTATAGAAATGAGCCTCTCAAATTGGAAGGCACCCAAAAGATGAACGAGGAAAATACGCCTCCAGAGAGTAGAGCTGATGCTAATGACATGATGGAGTAAAGCTGTCGGGACCTTCGTTTGCTGATGGGCACAAATCAAATTTGTAAAAAAGAAACAGCTGCAAATATCCATTCTTCATCAAAATGTAGGCGGTGCTGAGTATGAATCTAAGAAAGATGGAAATCATCAAACATGGAATGGAATAAAAATGGATATCCTAGTGTTTGATTTTACATAAACTTAGCTGGGTCTGGTGTTCTGTGGTTTGGCAGTTGAAGCCTCCCCATGATATGCTCTAACATACAGTAAACACATCCATGATGGGCTCTTCCTGAGCAGCAATTGTAAGAGGTTTGGGGAGGATTGCAGCCTCCTTTCTAAGGTCACCACACTGAGGGAACAGAAAGGACGTTTTCCTCCTCCTATTTACCAAAGTTTGTGAGAAGAACTTGTCCCACTCGTCTTGCTGGTCTGCATCTGGCTCAAAGATCTCCACATTGCCTGCTGACCTTGGATTCCCTTGATTCTGCAGCCATGAGCCCAACTTGCTACATGGTTCATCTTCCTGTTTACTGGTTTGTCAGTCCTAGCAGCTACATGCATCAGAAGAAACCACGAACCTGACCTGTCTATCTTGGATTCATCCCCACTTGCCTCCACTGGCCTGTGTTCTACCTGCTTTCTGGATGGTCAGCTCTGACAGCTATGGGAGTCAGGAAGAGTCTCCAGCTCAACATTTGACTTACAGATTTGACCACACTGGACTTTGTGAGCCACTTTCTCAATATAAAATTCTTGCTTTATATACATTGATAAGCATCACTAACTTTGTTTCTCTCGAGAATCCAGCCTAACATACATAGGAATTAGTGAACTGAAATGGACTTTATTGAACATTCCTACTCAGATAAACTTATGATGCATTATTCCAGGAAAGATGAATTTAAGAGGAATGGTGTGGCCTTCTTTAAAAGAACATTTCAAAATATATCTTGATCTACAATGCTATCTGTGATACGATAATATCTATTCAAATCTACAAGGAAGCTCAGTTAATACAACTATATTCAAATGCATGCAGCAACCACTCTATGTAGTGATGAAGAAACTGAGCAAACTCCTGCCCTGTTCGAACAATTTCAAACATGCAATCAAGATGCATTGATAATTATTTGTGATTGAAATACAAAAGTTAGAAACAGAGAGAAAGGGACAATCGTGGTTGAAAAGTATAGCCTCAGTGTTAGAAATGATCAAATTTTGCAAGATCAAAGTCTCCTTCATGAAAAACCATTTTGGCAACTATATACATGGATTGCCAGACAGAATTTTCAGGAATCAAACTGACTACATCTAAGGGAAGAGACTCTACAGAAGCTCAATTTCCTCGGCCAGAACAGGACTGGAGGCCAGCTGTGGACAGACGATTAATTGTTCATTTGTAAGATCAAGCTGAAATTGAAGAACAAAAGAACACCAGAGCCAAAATACAACCGTAAGTATATCCTGCTTGCATTTCAAGAACATCTCAAGGACAGATTTAACTAATTGAACACTAATGACAAACGACCTGATGAGCTATGGAGTGACACCAAGGACATCATACATGAAGAAATCAAAAGACCTTAAAAAGAGAAAAGATCTAAGTGATGTGAGAAGAGACTCTGAAACTTGCTCTTAAATGTAGGGTAACTAAAGCAAGAGATGATGAAGTCAAATATCTGAATGGACAATTTTCAAAGGGCAGCTCCAGAAGACAAAGCCAAGTATTAAAATGAAATATGCAAAGGCCTGGAGTTAGAAAACCAAAAAGGAAGAATGAGCTCAGCATATCTCAAGCTGAAAGAGCTGGAGAAGAGGATGAAACCCCAAGTTGAAATACTAAAGGACTTTGTGGGCAAAATATGGAATGATGCAGGAGGTATCCAAAGAAATGAAAAATAAAGTCATTATGCCAAAAAGCCCTGGCAGACACTCAACCCTTTCAAGGGGTAGCATTTGATCAAGAACCAATGATATCAAAGGAATAATTATTCCAAGATGCATTGAAGGCATTCACAAAAAAGCAAGGTTCTGGTAGCTCATGGAATTCCAATAGGAATATTTCAGCAAGGTGGTGGATTACTGGAAGCACTCACTGGTTTATACCAAGAAATTTGGAAAATAGCTATAGTTAATGGTCAGTAGACTGGAAGACATCATATTTGTGCCAAGGCCAAAGAAAATGACTCAACAGAATGTAGACCTTATGAAACAATATCATTAATACCACATGAAAGCAAAATTTTGCTGCAGGGAATTCAGCGATGGTTGCAGCTATACAGCAACAGGGAGCTACCAGTGGTTCAAACTGAACTCGGCAGAGGACAAGGCACAAAGGAGGAATGTCAAATGGTTTTGATTTGAAAGGAGGGAGTACCAGAAATATATTCACTTTGGTTTTAATTGACTATGTAACAATATTTGACTTTGTGACTGATGACCAACTATGGATAACATTGAGAAGAATGGGAATTCCAAAGCATTTCAATGAGCTTATGCCGAACCTGTACACGTACCAAGAGGCAGTCATAAGAACAAACCAAGGGAAGCCCCATAGTCTAAAACCAAGAAAGGTGTGTGTTAGGGTCAATTACAGCAGTACCTCCACATAGAACTGGATTCAGAAGAGGCCTTGAAAAAGGGAACATCATTACTGACATCAGTTGGATCTTGGCTGAGAACAGAATATGCCAAAAACATGATTGCTTGTGTTTTGTTGACTATGCAAAGACTTTTGACTGTGCGGATCATAAGAAACTATGGATAGCCTTGAGAAGAACTTGAACTGCAGAATCTGGCACTGTGAGAGTGAGGAGCCTGTTTATGGGTCAAGAGGCAGTTGTGAGAACAGAACAACAGACTTCTGATTGGTTTAAAATCAGGAAAGGCAGGTGTCATGGTTGATACCTCTCACTATACTTATTGGATATGTATGCTCAGCAAATAATCAGAGAAGCTGGCTTCAGGATTGGAATAAGGCTTATGAAGAAGGTCACTTTCAAGAAGGAAAGCAACAGAGCAGCAATAGGGAAAAGCAACGAAGACCCATAAATAGGGATCCCCAAAATAGACTTCAGACTCAGGGGGCAGGGCTTGGCACCTCATCAAACTCAATCAGAAAACATACATAAGGGTCAGCAGACAGACCTGGAGCTATTTATAGGCCCTATTTATTATTATTGTTATTATTATTCATGTCCATCTACATAAGATCTGCAAGGTAAGCAATCCTGAGGAGAAAACAATGGACTGACAGTTCTGGGGGGAGATGAGAGAGGAGAAGGTGGGGGTGAAGGCATGGGAGCCAACAAACCCAAGAACAAGGGAACAACAAGAGATCTAAAGTTGATGGCCAAGAAAGTATAGGACACATGGTGGGGTTTGATCAAGTGCAATATAGCCTACAGGAATTACTGAGAGCCAAATGGTTGAACATGATAGTAGGACAGGAGGAAAGGAAAAGGAACCAGAGAAAATAAGTAGGAGGCAAAATACATTTATAAATCTATAACTATAACTATATATATTTATGTAAATATGTTCGTAAATAATGATAGGAATATCAGTCTATGTACATATATTTATATGTTAAGTATCAAGTAGCAGATGGGCTTTGGGCCTCTACTCGAGTCCTCCCTCAATGAAAGAACATTGTGTTCTAATAACACAATGCACATCTTCTCAACATGATCGCTGAAGTTAAAATGGATGCATAAGCAAACGTGGTGGAGAACACTGATGGTGTCCAGCTATTGGAAGATACAGCATCTGGGGTCAGAAATATTTGAAGTTAAACAACTGGCCATCTACCAGAGAAGCAACAGAGCCTACATGGAAGACGTACACCAGCCTGTGTGATCACGAGGTATCAACAGGCTCAGGTATCAGGCATCAGAGGACCCAAAACAAACAAATCTATTGATGCAAATGATGGGGCTCAGAGTGGAGAACCAAAGCCCATCCGATGGTCTTTGGCGACCCCTGTGAAAGAGTCATTCAACCCTCAAAGGGGTCACGATCGACAGGTTGAGAGCCGTGCTCTAGTTCTTTAAGGCTTCCTCTCCCCCACTATCATGACCCCAGGTCTATCTTACAAATCCGGCTATGCATTGGTACATTGGTACCAATGTACATTGGTACAGATAAGATCTCTCAACACATGGAATCCAGGACAGATAAACCGCTCAGGAACAATAATGGGAGTAATGATGCCATGAGGATGAGGGGAAGGTGGAGGGAGAAAGGGGAACTGATAGCAAAGGTCGACATATAACCCCCACCCTAGGGGGAGGATGAACAATGGAAACATGGGTGAAGGGAGACAGCTGACAGTATAAAATATGAAAATAATAATTTATACTTTTTCAAGGGTTCACGAGGGTGGGAAGGAAAAAAGAGGAACTGATGATGGTAATATATGTTCAAATGTGCTTGATACAATTGATGTTTGCATTGTTGTAAGAGCTATGAGAGCCCCCAATAAATGATTTATAAAAATTCAAAAAAAAGAAGGCCACTTTCTAGCCTTTCCATCCCCAGTTACTACTCACCAAAGGAGGGTCTAGAACATGATCTCTGTGAAGAACATTATGCCAATTGACTTAGCTATGCCTCAAGCCTGGAGTCCTAAGCCCTCCTTCTCTCGTGGGGTTTAGAGACAAGACATTTTCAGCACTTCTCCTGCATTTGCCTTTGGATCGCCTTTAAACCCACCGCTCCAGGTGTCAGCTCTTCCCTAAGCTCTGCTCTGATCATAGTGAGAGCCACAATCTGGGGCCTCTCTGTCACAACAAAGCAGCTGTTTGGCTTGTGCATAGTATAGTCACATATAGCAGTCCCATTTGGATAATGATTAGGAATTGTGAGCACATCCCTTGGTGATATGTTATATTACCGTATAAAATACATCCTGTAGGATTTGCCGTTAAGAAAGTCCATTCCACATATGTGTATCAGTATATGTGTCATAGTAGAACTGTGCTTCGTCGGCTTTCTGTGACCCATTTATCCAATCTTCCCTCCAAGGTGCCACTGGGTGAACTCCAACAGTCAGCCTTTCAGCTTGCAAGCGAGTGTTTTAGCCATTTGACGCCATCGTCAAATTATTTCAGATCAAATTATTTCCTCTTCTATGAGTTCCTGGTATCTCAGTTCTTTTGCTCTAGATTTCCTCTGCTCCCATCAATACACCCGTCCCTTGGTGCTAGTCCGTCCTTCTACTAGATGTTATGAGCTGTGGAGGCAGAGACTGCTCTGTATTTGAAATTGCCGATCCACAGAGGAGTCTCATTTGCTGAGTGAGTGAGTGGTAGAAGAGAAGAAACTTGGGAAAGACCATGTAGAGTCATTTTTCACGGCATTGAACACATCGTGCTCTCCCATCCCCTGCTGAAACATCTATAGGACGAGTCTTTCTCCTTGGGTTTAGAATACGGGACCAGAGGAGGAGCAGCAGCAGGGGTGAGAAATTGATCCTGTAATGTCCCTGGCCACCATTTCACCAGATGTGGGCTTTCCAGGAACCCAGATACAGCATACCCTTCAGAGTCCCTTGCTCAAATCATATCTTTGCAATGTGGGACACATTCCCAGGAGGAGCCTCTGCCCCTGCCAGGCTGCACACACACTCACAGATGCTGCTTTAGGCATAAGACTGAAGACAGATCAGGTGTTGCAGCAACTGGGCAGACACTTCCCCCTGTGTACTATTGACCTTCAAGCCCCCCAACTCAGACTATGGGAATACATTCAAACAATAATGCGTTTGCTTTGCTTGGAAGCCATGATGTGACTTCCAAATCAAATTTGGACAGAGGGGGAAAATGGACAGAGGAAAGACTACATGTCAGTCACACTGTCACCTCTTCTGTTTGGCTGAGTTTGCTTCTAGAGAAACAAAACCAGCGAGTGATGCGAAAGAAAGAATCTTAGATCAAGAAAGCGACTCACACAGTTGTAGAAATGGCTAAGCCCAGCCAGTTTGTGGGTCAGCTGTTGCTTTCAATTCCCTGAGTCAAAGATTTTATTGACTCACTCAGCTGCCAAGCCCAAGGAACCGGAAGCAGGAAGATGAGCCCGGAAGTAGGAAGATCACAGGCTAGTGCAGAGGTAGATGAGTCCCAGGGAAGCAAGTCAGACTCTTGGCTGCAAAGTGGGAAAGATCAGAGGCAGGCCACATGGCCCCTGAGTCAGATGCTACATTTGGATCAGCAAGAAGTGAGCCACTTTCCCTGTAGTGTCAGCCTATTTGAAGAGTAGCCACACTCTCGATGAAACATCAGTTGTAGCAAGCCCGTGACCAGATTAGAGCATAGTGCTCCGCCTTATTCTGGGCTGCTCGCAGAAGATCCCAGCATGAAGTTGATTACATTATTTTCGTTCACACCATGCGAGAATCGTGGCCCGGCCAAGTTGGAAAAAAACCTAACTACTCCACAAGTTTTGAAACCACCCCTATATTCACAGTCTTCATTCATTCATTTATTCCTTCATTCAGCAGACTCCTATTGAGGGCCGCTGAGGTGATGGCCTTTGCTGAGGGCTCTTCTGGGCTGGATCAAGAAAGGGCTGGTTTCAGACCTACTGGCTATTGTCAGAGGTGAGAGAAATGGACACTGTTTTCACACAGAATAAAATAGACTCTATTGATTTACTCACTCCTTTGACCAATGCATTGGGTGAATCTTCTGCACAAGGACTCTTTACAATTTTGAAAGGCAAGCAAGTTATTTTGAGGAGTAGGGTGCTCCTGACCTAAGCCATGGCATTTTCAATGGCCTCATGTGCATGTGAAAGTTGGACATTAAATAAGAATGACCAAAGAAGAATGAAGGCATTTGAAGTGTGGTGCTGGGGAAGAATACTGAAAGTACCATGGCCTGCCCAAAGAACAAGCATATCTGTCTTGGAAGAACATCAAGGCCAGAGTGTGCCTTTGTGGAAAGCATGGGCCTTGGTTTCACATAATTTGCACATGTTGTCAGGAGAGACCTGCCCCTGGAGAAGGATATGTTTTGTAAAACAGAGAGGCAGGGAAAGAGAGGGAAGCCTTTGGTGAGATGGAATGGCCCTTTGGCTGCAGCAGTGGCTTCAAACATAAGAACAATGGTGAAGATTGGTTTTGCTCTGTTATTCAGAGGATCACTATGAGCCAGAACTGACTCAATGCCCCCTAACAACAGTCAGAAAATGTGTGTAGGACTCAGAGAGGCAACATTTTTTACCTGAAATAGAAAATTTGGGAAACTGAGGTGGGTACAGACATTCAAGCCTGAAGGCCAGGAGTAAGTTGTGTGGGACCACCCACCTCCCACCTCCCCCAGTAGAGTTTGCTTGTGTAGCTAACCAGTATATATTGATAATCTTACTATTTCCAAAGCATGGTTTAGAAAGTTCTCCAGAGGATGATATCAAAGTAAGATCAGAAACACCCTAAAATCTCAAATGTTCTTTGTCGTAAGGGATCTCAACCTCTTTATAGAGAGGAATCTTTACATTTACATTTCCTGAACTCAAGCACGGGCCCTCCACTCTCTTTAGATCCTCCAGTTAAATCTTCCACAGAGGGCCACCAATACAAACCCAAACTCAAACTCACTGCCATCTAGTCAATAGTGAGTCCCTGTGGGTTTCCAAGAGTTTATGGAAATAGAAAGCCCAGATATTTCCCCTTGAAGCTGCCAGTGGTTTCAAACTGCCAGTCATGTGAATCACAGTCCAACTCATAACCACTAAGCCACCAGGGCTCCCACCAGATACAATATGGTGTTGGCCTTCTTTGGTTGACGTGAGGAAAGACTAACAGTGCCCACCAGGTTTGTGTTGCTCTGTTGTTCAAGGAGCATGCACTACCAGAGTGATGACTGGGAAAAAATAGGTGTTTCTCCTTTCTGTTTGGAGCCTTGGGCTTCCCTCCTCACCCACATGTTATGGCCATTGACGTGCCTCATGATTCATCCAACTGGATGAAAGCAGCCACACAGCACTAATCCACAGGAGTGTCCTAAAGACCATGAGTAAATGTGACTGAGAACATGCCTTGTCATGAGTCACCAGCTGCAGATCATGTGAAACCTGATGCATGCACAAGACACGGGACCCATATGGTAATTACGTAATTTCACCCCGCTCCCCCGGTAGAGTGCTTATTTGTTTATCTGTCGTGGACAATTTCATTCTATTTCCACATCAAAGACTCTGCTTCCTAGAGATGGCTACCATCTGCCTCTCTCCCAGTTCCACGACCCTCCCAACTCTCAACTGCGCTACAAAATCAAAGCCTCCTTTGAAATGTCCCATCCCTGACAGGGACACCTTTGGGAGTCAGTCAGTTAAAGGTGGGTTTACTTGTTAATTTGTAGTAAACAGATTAGTAAGGAAGACCAAGCAAGTCTGCGCTTACCTTGCTCATTGTGTCCAAGACCTGCATCACTAGGTCGTTTGAGATGAAAATATTTCACCTTCCTTTTGCATCGCTTGATCATTTTTGAAACTCAAACAAGAACACAAAGCAAGACATTTCTCCCTGTCATTATCAAAACAGAACCATTAGCCCTCAATTCTTTCCTAGTCACCCTGGAACATGTCACTCCCACGAATGTGAAGCCAACATGGATGACAGAGTCAGAGTTTGATGCAAGTTTTCTCCAAGGGAATTTGAAAACAAGCATCCAATGTCCTAACCTGGAAGTTCTACTTTCAGTAATTTATCCAAGGCAGAATGTCTGAGGATATGTGTTTCTCAAAGAAGCAAATTGGGGGCAGTGGGGCGCAAAAAAAAAAAAAAAAGAAGAAGCAAATTGGAAGCTACATAACGGTCAGTACATGAAAGCGTAAGTAAGTGAGTTGCCATATGTCTCATCAGTGGAATGTATGCAACCACTAAAAACGACGTAGGTCTATGTCTAGTGATTTGTGATTATCACCACAGTCCATTGGCACATTGCTGGAGGACTACTTTATATAGACAGTGGAACCCCAGACCTCGACGCTAATCCGTTCTAGAAGGAGCATTGAGATGTGACGCAGTTAAGTTCCACATCAATTTTTCCCACAAGAAATGACTGAAAATGGGTTAATCCATTCTCGACCACCAAGTATTTACCCTAACCTTGCCATTTTATACAAAACCTTACACAGAAATTTCAAAGTTAATAAGTTCAGAGTTAAATAATATAATTTAAATAAGAAACACAACATTAAAAAAAGTTTTTTTTAACAACTACAGTATGGTCCATACCTTGATATTGATGAGTATCTGGATCTATGGACACGGATGTGGAGAAGAGGGATGGAGAGAGTCATTGTGTGGAAGGGGAATCCCCTTCCGTAATATCAACTGGTAGCTGCTTTTCAGGAGGTCCCTCCTCCTCCCCCATTTTTTCACTAGGAACTGGCTGGCTCTCTCTAAAGAGAAAATCGGTCTAATTGTCTAATGTGGTCTGCGGCTTAGCCTTTCCTTAACTATTTTCTAAAAGGGTTTATTAAATTGTCATCAAGAATAGCTATAATACAGTTAATCAGTTCCATATCATGATGATTCTTTTCAAGAAACTTTCTTGGGACCCATGGTTTTTGTTTTATCTAAAAACAGTAGAAAAAGCCACAAAAACTAAGAAAATTGTAGCAAAATGCTTGGAACACAGCCACAAAAGGTCTAAACAAGGCGTACTAACAACGCCAATGAACCGAACGCCGAGTGACTGAAACACAAACTGCTTTCGTTGACAAAAATCACTTGTGTCAGGTCAGATTCTGATGTTTGTTTGAGCTCCGATGCAAACTTTTCTCAACATTTCGTGTTGAAATTCGATTATGTCAAGTACTAATGCAGCCGAATCCCAAGGTTCTACTGTATATAAATCAGAGAGGCCATGTTTTTATCCCAAGATCAGATATATTTACATATCCACATCAATACCCAAGGTTAATAGACAGTCCTTCAACGTTGTGATTTTGTGAGTTATTTTAAATGAGAAAATAAAGGGAAAAGAAAAGTTGTTTATGTTTGCAAAGGGGAAAAGAAAAAAACCTAGCCCTCTTTAGCTTCATTCTGCTCTCCAGACTATCTGCTCCTTCCCCTACAGTCCTGTTGTTAACGTGTCCCTTAACATTTTTCATTGGCCTTCCCCCGCCCCCCGCCCCCAAGAAATTCTGAAGTCTCTACAAAAACAGAGAAAGCAGCACAAGGAATCTCCTTGGACCTCATTCAAGGTCACTCTTGTTTCACAGTGGACTCCACCTCTGCCCTCGTTGAATTATTTAAAAGCACAGCTCATACATCATAGTATTTCATTTGTAAAACCTTCAGACTATGACCTCTAAAATATTAGGGCTCTTTCCAAAACATACCCATGTTAACAGTATCCTACTTATAAACTCATATTGTCAGGTTCCACTATCATGACCTAGCCAAACAGTGATAACTCCCCTTGAACCATTTAAGTCACCTAAGCTCTTGCACCATTAATTTCTTCATTTTAAAAATGAAATATATATATATATATGAAAAAGAGAGTATTAAATGAGGTGATATAAGAGCTTGGTGTAGAGCCTGACTCGGTGGTGGTCGTGGTCACGGTGGTGGTGGTGGTAATGCTGCCACGAGGTGCCTTCAAGCCATTTCTAACTCATCAAGTTCCCAGGAACAACTGAACTGGTCACGCTGTTAGATGACTTGTGGTGTTGTATACTTTTTTCCGTTGAATAAGCACTTGTGTGAGTAAATCACTATTTTATAAATACCCGGCTCAAATCCTTTGTCCCTTTTTCTAGTAAGCATGAAGGATGTCATACTTACTGACACATGTTTTCCAGTATATTCCACATTGTTTCCCTTTGCATGGGGATGAGGGACCTATCACCCTTATTTAGTGAAAAACATCACTCTTTCTTCCCCTTTGGCAGTGATTCCGTCTACCAACCTCTGTCTTTTCTAATAGATTTTTAGTCTTGTGTCCTTTTATTAGTTCAGATGAAATTCGCTTGAGAGTCAGTCTTTACAGGAACCCTTTAAGAAATATACTGTTCTCTTTAAAAAGATAGGAAGGTAATCATTTTCTGTGTTCATGAGCTTATACATATTTTCTTAATATAATTGATACTTTCTTAAAGGGAAGCCATTCTATATGTTCATTTATTTATATTTGGTAACCTTGCAGAGTGTCATATAGATAATCATATTAAGAAACATTTTTGTCTAAACCTTGAATTTTTTTAACTTATGGCATTTAATTCTTATAATTGTCCTATCAAGGGAACATCTACCTATGGAACACTGCATTAGATACTTTCAACCCAAATTCTCTAACTCAAAGAACCAACCCACTACAATTGAGCCAATTCCAAAGCCATCTCATACAGGGTTTCTCCGACTGCAAATCTTCATGGGAGCAGGGAGTGTCTGCCAGATCTGCAGCACGAGGTTCGAAGTCTGATCCCTATCCCAGCGGAGCACCGGGGCACCTACTCAAAGCCTCCTCAAATGTGATGCCAGGCCTCCCCTTCATCACCTGCAAAGCCAAATCTCTCAGATACCTTGCTTCGTGCCGCTGGAAATGAATGAGTCCATGCAAAAGAGATTATGACATATTGTAAATGCTCCGTAATGGTCTCCCATCGAAATGATCACTATGAATTGCAACCATGTAAGTAATGCATGCAAATAATAGCCATAGCAATCATTGTAATGATTATACTTAGTATTGTAATAAATAATAATGAGCAAATGTTTATTCAGATGTCAGTAGTTGATGAGTATTTTGCAAATAAGTTATCCGTACGGATGAAGAAATGTGAATCACAGAGCTTCAGGGACTGGCCTGAGGGATGAAGTAAACTGCAGTTTAGCGAGTGTTCTCAGTTAGTGGTGGACTTGGGGTTGAAGTTGAAACCACTTTGCCCAGGGTTCTCTCTTGATGCGAAATAGAAGGGATGCCTGCTCAAGCTCAGTCCCAACTCAGTCCTCTTGGACTACGTTCTGCCATCTTGGAAGTCCCAGGAGCAGCAACAGCGTGACAAATTTAGAAGATGACACCTCAACATGTCCCGCAGCCTAAGAAGAAGCGAGATGCATTGTTGTGAGGTCGATCGGTCCCGATCCATTCCGATAGTATGCACAATAGAATGAAATACTGCCGGGCGGCACCATCCGCCCCATTGTTCCCATTTGATCTCATGGTTGCAGCCACCGGGTCAATCCATCTCCTGGAGGCCCTTCCCATTTTTGCTGGCCCTCTCCCAAGCATGATGTCCTTCTCCAGGGACTATGTCCAAAGCATGTTAAGTCTCACCAACCATGCCTCTAAGGCACACTCTGGCCGTAATCTTCCATGGCAGATTTTTGTTCTTTGGGCGCTTTCAGTATTCTTCCCCAGCACCACAATTCGAATACATCGATTCTTCTTCCGTCTTCCGTAGCCCCTGCCCAATTTTCACATATGTTGGAGACCACCACACGCACGCGCACGCTGCACGGATGGATCTACCTACCTGCCTGCCTGCCTGCCTGCCCCTGAAGAACCGCTCCAGCGTTGGTGGGTCCCAGTCTCCCAGCCTCCACAGGTAGGTGAGCAAGCAGGAGTGAGCCCGTGAGATGATGACTCCCACGTCGCCGCTAGAGGGCACGTTGGCACCGTAGGCTGGCTTCTGAGAAGTCTTTTTTTGCCAAGTGAAAGGGGATATTCCTGGTCTCCCAAAAGAAAATGCTTACCTCTTTTTCAAGATTCTTCAATTGCGGAGCGCCTCCTTTCTTCTTGAGAACGTCCTTTTCCATGGGAAGGATATCATGTTCGCTTTAAGCTTTGGACGGGAACAATTGTCAGAAGAACTGCAAAGCCACATGATTGATTGACGAAAGCAATCACATGATGCGGTAAGTGACGATCAGGCTAGGAAGCTGGAGCTGTGTTTTCCAAATGTGTGGTCCTTACACAATTTCATGTCAACTTGATAGAAGTCAGCCTGAACATCTCTTCTTGGTGATCTTGGGGATTCTGGGAACTTCCTTTCTTCCTCCCTGGAGGTGGGACACACTCTCTGCTACACATTCCTGTTGACAAGCCGCATGGAGCCATGCTGATGGCAGCCAGAACCCTGGAGATGCGTCCACGGCCATCGCATCCCCGGGACTTTCTACCCACCAGCCTGGGATCTTCCTACATTCAACATCATTGCATGAACTGCAGGAGTCTGAAGAGAAATGCATGGGCTAATATCAGACAGGTGGGCTAATATTGAATTTATGGACTTGATCTGACCTGGGATGGTATTGATGCATCATTACTTCTTGATATAAAATTCACTCTTGCCCATTTATGAGTGTCAGTGAATTTGTTACTCTAGTCAATCCAGTCTAACACAAAATTTCACCGGAAAGTCTTGAGTTTGTCATAAGACAAATTAGGGGGGCTGTGGACAGTAGTAATAAAAAAATTAAATAGGATAAAATGGGCTCGAATAAACAAAACAGAAAATAAGAATTTTCACTCTGAATGTATATTGTTTCATAATTTAAGCATATATTAAATTGTACGTGTGTGCATTTCATTGCCATCAAGCTAATTCAACTCATGGCAACCCCATGCATGCAGAGTCGAATGGCGCGATAGGATTTTCTTGGCTATGATATTTATGGAAGCAAATGGCCAGATCTTTCTTCCAAGGTACCTGCTGGGTGCATTTGAACCACCAACCTTTAGGTGGGTCGTATGTGTGTATTTGTTGTTGTGAAGTATCATTGAGTTGGCTCCAGTCCACCGCAACCCTATACACAACTGAACAGAGCTGCTCAGGCCTGTGCCATGCTCACCATTGTTCCCGTGCCTGATCTCACTGCGGCGCCCACAGGGTCCCTCCATCTCCTGAGGGGCTTCCTCTTTTTCCTTCGCTCCCCCTTTTCTTTACCCAGCATGGAATCCATCCCCCGGGACTGAGTGACGATAGAAAATGTCTTCTTTCCTGTGGGGTGCAATTTTAAAGTATGGGAGCCATTCATTGGGAATGGGTGCCAGCCTTCTCTGAAAGCCTGCAAACCACAGTTCCCTCGGGGCTCTCACAGGCTCAGAGTTCAGTCTGGGTTGAGAAGAGGCCTGCAGACCGGACACACAGTATTGAGGGACTGAATTTGAAAAAGTCCAAAGCCTGCTTGAGCCACTTCTAAATATTACCATGTCTCAGAATGATACCAACTGGAGTGGTACCAGTAGTTGGGGAGGGGAAGGAAGACAATAATGCTTGGTGGCAAAATAAATGGAAGGAAGGGGGCAGGGACAGAGGAGCAAGGGCTAGAGGGGGTGCAATGAGACCCATCGGGATGCTGAGCTGTGGTCCCCAGGCCTCCCTAGGACTGAAGCTCAGGGATGACGTGGACACACCCAACACAGCAGTAGATGCAGGTACTGCGAATAGGTGAGAGTGGTTCAGTGGCCTCCCTCAGCCCATGCGCATCGAGGGAAGCAGTGATGCTCCCACATCCCCACCCTTGTCCTATTCCGCTGCAGGGAATAAGCAACCTGTAGGGACAGCGTAGCATACAAAAGCAAGCTCCTGCAATAGGCTCCGGTGAAGCAGGTCCCAGTCAAGCATGAACGTGCATACCTGTCTCATTTGGAGTCCAGTCTCTTGACCCTGCATCAGGAAAAAGCATGTTCTCTGCCCTCTGTGGGCATGGGAAGGAGACTTGGTGGCTTAGTGGTTATGGGTTAGGCTGCTTACCATACAGTCACCAGTTCAAAATCACCAGCCTCTCTGAGGGTAGGTTTTCTACTCTCATAAAGAGTAGAGACTCATAGAGTCTCAGAAACTCACAGGGGCAGCTGTACCCTGTCCTATGGTACCAGAATGATACCAACTGGAGCGGTGGTGCAGTGGCTGGGGAGGGGAAGGAAGACAATAATGCTGGATGGCAAAGCAAACAGAAGGAAGGGGGGAAACGAGGAACAAGGGCTAGAGGGGGTGAGATGAGTCAGCATGGCATGGGTGGCAGTGAGTTGGTTGAGTTTGGGGTGGGCTGGGGAAGTGAGGGATAAATAGAAAGTCCATCAGGCAGACAAGAACCCCCTGATCTTTTACTCCAAGTCTTCTGATCCTGTTTCTCTGTGGACTCTGTTTCTCGTCTCTTATCCCTTCTCCTTCAGAAACAGTTTTGGTCTTTGCCCCGGGTTGGAATTGGCCAAAGGTGGTGAGACATGAACACCCAAGTCAAGCAGTGGAAGCAAGCGCGAAGAAGAGAGCTTTGGAGAAGAGGGGAATTTGGAGGGATGTCCAGTCAGGTTCTCCAGGGAAACAAAACCAGCGATATCTGGATGTGTCTGTGTCTAGACAGAGATTTATATCAAGAAGTGGTTCACGCAGTGGTGGACATAGCTAAGTCCAGTTCAGTTCAAGTCCATGGGTTAGATGGAAGCTGAGGCTTTTCCAGACTCATGGAGCTGTGGAAGCTGATGCACATGCAGCGGGTGACGAAGCAGGAAGGCCACAAGCTGGTGGGTTTAGAAGTAAAGGTGGGCGTTGGCTGAAGGCTCCTGAGATTGGCAGAGGACAGATCAACAAACCACATGCAGGATCCAGATCTAGAAGGTAAAGAAGTAAAACACTCCGCTAGGCTCAGGGTCCCTCTCTCATACGAAAACTCATACCCTCCAAGAGGTGTCGTCGGGTTTCCACCTGGTTAGTAAATTGGGCTCCACCCCTACCTTCATCCCGGAATTGGCATCAACTATAACCACCACCAAGGACACGCACCATGGCTGCTACTGTCCTGAGTTTGCCTTTTCAAGTGGACACCTTCATCCATGACCACCTGGGGAAGCCCATTGCCTGCCACGGAGGCAATGTTGAGTCACAGTGACCTTGCAGGGCAGGGTGAGTCTGCCCCCTCGCCTATGATAGGCCTGTTCTGGACAAGAATCGCATGCCTTTCTCCCCTGGAGGCAACTCTGGGAGGTTTGCACTGCCCTTGTAGTTAGCCGTTGAGGGCTTCACGACGGTGCCACCAAGCCTCCTTCCTGGGAGGATCAAGGCACAGTTTTCTTCAGACAAAGGGCAGGATTTCTTGCAAAGTATCTGTGCACGAGAGAGGGGGGGGAATGCACGCACCAAGATCTCCCATGCTTCAGCAGCGCACACAGTAGCTTCTATGGTTCTAAGAATCGAGGTCACCTCCAGGAGCTTAGTCGGCCATTGTGGATGCTGTCATATATCCAGTAGCCTCTATCCTAAGAAGCATGCCAGAGAGGAATTTTCCACTCTCTTATTTTTCCAGACTCAGTCCTGGCTAAATCAACCAAACAAGCCTGTGTTGGAGGAGAGTTGACAGGCAAAAATGAGCATCAAGTGCTGAGAAAAGGTCAACTGGACTTGGCTGGGCAGGAAGGTCACTATGAGTCAGTGGGATAGGGGGTGGGGAGAGAGGTGGCCTTGATTGAACTACAAGACACTGAGAAAATGCTTCCCACAAGTTGGTCAGAGCTTTGTTGAGTATGCCACCCACTTTGATATAGATAGATAGATAGATAGATAGATAGATAGATAGATAGATAGATAGATAGATAGAGTCATCTTATTTTCTCTTTTTGAAAAAAGAAGCAGACCCTGTGGGGGCCCTTGATGAGATGTGACTCTGTCTCCTCAGTCTTTCTGAAGGTCAGACCCACAGTGCTTGAGGGAAGACACCCAAAGATGTGAGCTTTGTGGTTGACACACTCGTAAGAGTGTGAACCCAGAGGTACTCAAGTGGTTTTGCAGCCTTTATTTCATCTTCTCTCTAACCTCATCCTTGTCTCACCCCCACCTCCTGGTAGGCAGATCACTGCATCCCAGGAGCACGGGGCCCACCTCTAAGACTTGCACTTAGACCTCGTCGACCCTCCTTCTGGTGCAGGCCGGGCAGGTCAAATAGGAAAGAGTTGGTGGTGGTTCTCAGCTGTCATGGAGTTTCTCATCCATCGAATACCTGACCCTCTCCTAGGAAAATGGGGACATTGTCCCTGCAGATAAATGAATATTTTAACTCATTACCTGCCAACCTACACTTCCATGGCAAAGCCAGATTAATGCCATTGTTTGTTTTTCTTCTGGACTATATCCCTATTATTTTGTTAAACATAGTAGAAATTTTTTTTAATTTTAAGAAGAAATAGTAATAAAATTAATAAAGAGATTTATCGCCCGCATTTAAATCTTTTCCTTAAGTATTTTGACTGGGGTTTTGTAAAGGTTGTCCAAGCTGCGCCTGGTCCACCTCGCACATGTCATCTCATTTCTGGACACACCTCTGCTAACTGTGGAAACGGGCTCAGGGGGGTGGACCGGCACTTCAAAGGCTCCACGGAGAGGAGCTGGCGGAGCTAAGTTTAGATCTAAGTCTTTCAGGTTCTGAAGCACCTCACGGAGTCTGGGTCACCACGCTCCCTAAGCAACGGGAGAAATCCAGTACGACCAAGGCTTCAAACTTGAGTTGTCTTACAGGCAATCTTTACCCAGCAAAATCCCCCAATGTTAGGCATGTTCTGTACTAGAGAAATGTAAAACTCATTCAGTAAAATCTTGGTCCTGAATGTTAAATCCCACCGGCACTTACATGCCGTGGTTTGGTTGACTGAGGGCCAAAGACCAGATGAAACAAAACAACACTGTGTAAGTGACTGACTGACAAGGGGTTCAGAGGTCTGTGCTGTGGGGAAAGAGCCACCAAACAACAAGGAGCCCACGGTACCTAACCTGGCTGGCCACGGACGACCGAGTATCTGATTGAGTGACTTCAGTGTCCTCATTGGAAGAAGGCCCACCTCCTCCACAGGACCCCACACTTTGAAACAAAGCACAGTGAGGCCAGTTGACCATGGATAAAGCTGTGATGCACCCGAATCATCATCTCAGGGGACCTAGAACTCGTCCAGGGAAGACCAGTTGGAGCGCTTCGGTCAAGGGCAGGGCTCGGCAAACTGTTGAGACAGAAGAGTCGATCTTGTCCCTCACAACAATTTAAAAATTATTCGAGAGCCAGAAATATATTTTTACAGACCAATGAAATCACCATTAGCTAAATAATATCCTTTCATTTTTCCCCAATTTTCCTTCAGAGCCACGTGTGCACCCCAAAAGAGCGGCATGTGGCTCTCGGGCGGCAGGTGACTGACCCCTGGTCTGCAGTATTGGTGGCGCACCACTAAAATCCTGAGGATCTTCTTCCCAAAGGATTTTTGGGGAAACTCTGGATGACTCAGCAGCACGCAGGACTCACTGCACCTGCCTCTCTTTAGAGCGCCGCAAAACACCAGGACCAGATCCCATACAAAGAGAAGCAAAGCCCCGTCAGCCAAGAGCCCCTCTCCTGGATCATGCACCTCCTACACGTTTCATTTACCAGCTAGACAAGGATTGGCATCGAGGGGTTGGAGACAGTGGTTGGTGTACGCCATGAAAATAATAATAATTTATCCGTTTTCTAGGGGTCATGAGATGGGAGGGGGAGGAGGGGTAAAAAGAGGAGCTGATAATAAGGGCTCAGTGGAAAGTAAATGTTTAGAAAATGAGGATGGCAACATGGGTACAAATATGCTTATATGCTTGACACAATTGATGTCTGGATTGTTAGAAGAGTTGTTAAAGCCCCGATAAAATGATCTTTTAATATTTTTTTCATCTTAAAGAAAAAAGGATGGACAATTTCCTAAAATTATATTCCAAATGCTGTGAGTGTATATACTTTATAGAGTGGTACCATGGTGTTCATCTAATTATTAAATGGGTTTACAGTTAAAAGGGGTAGGACTTTGTGGACAGAAAGTAGGCCTTATCGATCTTTTAAAACATGGCAGCTGCGTGTTATAAATCCCTGGTCAGAGCATGTGGGCTGACAACCAGCTCAAATCCAAAAACCAAGCTCACTGCCTCCCATGGGGTCAATGCTGACTCATCGGTCTAGCAGAGGGAGCACTGATTCACAGGTGAGAGCCACTGGCTTCCGCTGGAGTACAGGAAATGGCTTCTCTTCTAGGACATAAAATACATTTCACTTAAACAGGAAATAAAATGCGCTGGAATAATTTATTAATATTAAGACATTAGTAACACGCCTTTAAACACTTTTAAACAAAAAGACACTTCGAGACACATACTGGCAGGAGAGAAGCTTTTTGACTTTAACGCGGAGGATGAGGACCCAACAACAATCAATTCACCCACAGTGCTGAACCAGTACACAAGGGACCCCTGTGTCAATTCTGACTCATGACAACCCATGTGTGTCAGAGTAGAACTGTGCTCTGTAAGGTTTCCATGGCTGCGATCTTTTAGCAGCAGGCTGCCAGGCCTCTCTTCCATAGCACCACTGGATGGGTTTGTAGCACCAACATGCTGGTTAGTAGCCAAGCGCAAATGGAACCTGATACACTTGTGAAAGGTCTCATTTGTTTTTGGTTAAGTCAGAATCAACTTGACAGCCATGAATTGCACAAGCATCTAAGAGCAATCTTTGGGGACAGATAGCCCAAATGAAATGTATCTTTCTACAACTCTTAGGCCCCACATGGCGGTAAATCGGCCATCCCTGGAGAACAGACCCCCTGGTTGACCTCTTCTCCACTGTTCAGTTTTGAGACATGTGCCCTGAAGTTGTCCTGGAGGAAGATGAAGGAGACCTTGCCACGGGCATGTGATACCGCACTTTTTTCCAGAACTTGGTCTTTGCAGACTGAGATTCCTCCGTGAAGTTCCCAGTCCACTGGATGGCCCCGTGCTTCTGCCTGATGTACTTGATGGACTCTGGCATGTGTGTGTAGTCCTTGATTTTCTCCAGTTCAATCAGGATGACCTTCATTCCATCCTGGACGAGGGCTTGGTAGACTGTGATCTGTTCTTCTGAAGTGTTTTTTAAGAGACCGAAGCTCAGCGATTCAGGGGCCATAATGATGATCAACCTCCTACACAGCTTAATCATCTCATCGATGACACTGGCCACGGCTGAACAGAAAGAAAGGAAAGCTGATTCAGACGTACTCAGGATTACAGCAGCCTGGGTCTCAATAACAACCATCAGAAAGGGACACTGAGAAAAGACCGTGGACTTCACACATGATGTAGTCCGCAATGAATGAACCACAGTGTGAATGTGTCACCCCTCTGTGGAGGCTTCCTGACATTCCCCTACAGAATTAGGCTTCTGTCGTCACAGGTCAGATGTTATTATAGTTCACTGTTTCCATAGCCCTTTGACAAGCCCATCCCCTAGACCCACAAACTGTGAGCTGCTGGAAACAAAGATCTTATCATCAATAATTTTCTAGCCCCAGACTAGCTGAAGGTCTGGCATGTACACATTACATGATGAACATGCTTTTTAAAAAAAAGATTTAGACATTATAGAAAAAATATAGTTGGCTTGAATGTTGTGTTGATCTAATATTTTCCTCTTTTGTCTCATCTTTACATCTTGTCAAATTGGCATGTGTTATAGGACTCATTGCGAAACCATACAACATACCCAATGGTTGCTTTGGGAGGGAAGCAGAGAATACTTTACATGTCCAAGTATGCAGACTCTATTCTGCCTGTCATTCTGTAATGGGATATAAGGACAAACTAGCCTCCCCAAGAGTAGCTGACTTTTATGCTTCTAGTGCCTTGAATTGAGTCCCTCTGTGGCCCAAACGGCTAAGGCCCTCGATGAGTAACCAGAAAGGGCCTCCGGAAAAACAAGGGCTTTCAATTCTACTCCTGCAGAATCAACCACTGACCCCCCTATGGAGCACAGAGAGTTTGCCTCGGCCGCACATGGGAAGGCTGTGAGTCAGAAGGAAGCTGGCAACAGCTGGTTGGAGTGCCCAGCCTGGTGTCCAGCACATAGTAGGTACTCGATAAATATTTGGGTGAATCTGTAAGGGCTTGTCTACATGTTTATGACACATGCCACGTCAAATGTTCATGTCCTCATGGAAGAAGATTTAAAATTTGCAAAAGTATGGGGGCCTATGATATAGTGTGTCACTATTGATCCAACGGGTTTCCAAACATTCTACAGTGACCTGGAATAGGCATGGCTCTGCTAGAGAACAGGGAGACGATTGCAATCATGAAGGGTTTCTGTCTTGTTTGGATCCACAATCAATATTCATGGAAGCAGCAGTCAAGACAAGATCAAATGCGCATTGCCTTGGGTAAATCTGTGGCACAAGACTTTTTAGAGTGTTGAAAAGCAAAGATGTTACTTTGAGGACTAATGTGAGCCTGACTAAAGTGAGCCATAGTATTTTTATTCACCTCATATGCATGTGAAAGTTAAGCATTGAATAGCAAAGATGGAAATAGAATCCATGTTCGAATTGTGGTGCTGGAGAAAAATATTGAAAGTACCATGAACTGCCAAAAGGACAAACAAACCTATCTTGGAGGAAGTGCAGCCAGAATGCTCCTTAGAGGCAAGGATGGCAAGATTTCATCTTACACACTTTGGACATGTTGTCAGGAGAGACTAATCCCTGAAGAAGACATTATGTTGGACAAAGCCCAGGGAAGATGGACTGATACCATGACTGCATCAATGGGCTCAGGCATAGGAACGATTGTGAAGATGCTGTCACAGGACCAGATGTGATTTTGTTCTGTTGTGCATAGGATTGCTACGAGTCAGGGTTGACCCAATGGTACCTAAATACAACAACAATGTGCTCCAGCATAGGCCTAGTGGTCTTCTTCTGAAAGGGTAGAGGCTGAAAGATACTGCACAGCAACTGGACTGAGCAAGTAAAACCATGACAGCAACCTCTATTGCTATAAAGCAGTAATCTTGGCTTTCCTGTGCCTAATAAAGGGTGTTCAGTTTAGATATCATATGAGTCAACATGGATTCAAAGGCAGTGAGGTGTCTTTTTTTTAATTATTTGAGACATCAGTCATCTTGCCACATGGCTTTTAAAGCAAGCAGGTATAAAGGAACAAAGAAAATGCATGGGTTGAGTGTCTACTGTGTGTCAAGTCCCGCGATGGTCCTTTTGCAAGTTTACAGCATTTAATCCTCTCTCTCAGAGCAGGGAAGCATTCTTGTCCCCGTTTCCTAGATGAGACCACCATCCCCTGTTCAATGGGAGAAGCAAATAAAGAACCTCTCTTTTATTTGGATAGGAGAGGCTCAGATGGGATCGAGGTTTATAAAATCAGCTTGACACGTGAGTTAACTTCCATACTTAAGCCAACTGAAGTCACTCAGTCGTCAGTCCTCGTCACATGAGGGGAAATGACTGGTCACTTGGCTCCCGGCCAGCATTATATCACTGGCCTCCCATGCATGTGGATGGATTTAACATTGTTCTTTCTCCAAAAGCAGAGTTACATTGTCAGCCAGGAATTCTAGTCATCTTTGTGTTGCAAGAATGGGCATGAGGAAAGGAGCAACTTGGCCTAAGCACTTGGGGTTGGGGCTGGTGTAGCCAGAGAGGCTGTGGTCAGAGACTTCCTGTGGTTTCCAGGCGAGAGTATGCCAACACCCCCCCAGCCCCCCAACCCCGGCCCCACCGTGTGTAAGGAGAAGGGTGGGGAGAAGGCCTTTCCTTTTTAAATTCATTCACTGTTTTTATAGCTCACTTAAAGCATACCTTGTCCTGGAACTTCATCCCTCCCGAATATAAATAACTTATATCCGCACTGCCTCTCCAACACCTCTGGTAGGATTGTCAGCACCAGCATGTCCACGTCATGAAGCTGGCTTCCGTTCTGGGGCTTTGGGTATAAGACGTATGCATCATAGAGTTTCCCGTCTGAAACAGAAGTGAACAAACATATGGAATGTTCTTTTTCACTCAAGTATTTTACAGTAAAACAATGAAAACATGACTTGCCACCATTATGTCCTTTTAGACTGAGTTCTGAGACTTCAGAATGAAGTGCCAAGAATTTCCAAAACACGGAGTCTGGCTCTCACAGAAGGAAGTGGAGACTCTAAGTCTTGTATAAATTCTCCAAGGTCACACATTCCAAATTTCAACCTGAGTTTTGGACTAAGTAGTAGTTACATAATCTGCTGGCAATTTGGGACTTGAGAGAATTAAGAGTGAAGGGTGGAGTCTAACCTCTCAATCCGGTTATAGCCAATTACGCCTCTGTGTGGGCATGGCCTTCTCCTGAGGATTCTAGGAAATCCTGTATTTCCTCCTTAGAGGCAGGGAAGACACACTTGCACTTCTCTGCTCACTTCCTGGGAGACATCCGTGAGGAGAAGCCACAGGGACCTACCCTGATGGAGCCCTGGGAACTGGAGAAGCCACATGAGACCTTTGCTAGTGCTGAGATGCTTCCAACACCACTGGACCCAAAGACTTTCTACCTACTGGACTGTGATTGTCCTGCATTTGGCATCATTGCATGTGTTTTGTGAGTCTGAAGAGGACGGTATAGATTAGTATCGGACATATGGGCTCGTATCAGAATTATGGATCTGATCTGACTGCGCTGAGATGTTTTCTCAATATTCAACTGCTTTTGTATATAAACCTCTTTCTTATATACATAGGGGTATCTATGAATTTGTTTCTCTAGTCCACCCGGCCTGGCTGAACCAGGGAGCTGAGAGCAGGCAGGGATGTGCACCAAGGTTTCCCTTGGTGAATCCTAGTCAATGGCAGAAGTAGACCAATGAGGTGACGACTAACATCACAGATTTCCTTCTCGGGCCAGCGGTGAAGATTTCTGCTGGTTTCTTCTGGCTGAGATATAATCCATGCTGAAGGTTACACTCCTTGATATTCATTTAATAAGGGTTTTAAGTCCTGTTCCTGCTCAGCAAATAACATGTCGTCTGCATCTCGTCTGCATCTGGACCAAGCAGCCACAGCATGAGAAAAGATTGAAGTTGTCAAGGAGTTCCTTTCACTTGGGGTCACAAGCAGCAGCTACGGAAGCAGGGATTAAGAAGTGAAGGATCGCACTGCTTTGGGGAACCCTACTGCAGAAGCCCTCTGAAAAACACAGATACATTTGAAGACTAAAGTGCCCCCCATGCAAGCCATGGCGTTTTCAACTGTTGCATACGTGTGTGAAAGCGGGCCCATGAATAAGGAACACCGCAGAGGACGTGGTTTGCTTGAGTGATGATGCTAGCAAAGGCTACTAAATAGACCATGGACTTCCAGAAGAATGAGCATATCTGTCTTGAAAGAACTGCAAAAATGCCCCTTAGAAGCAAAGCTGGAGAGACTTCATTGCCTGTCATTTGGAAATACTGTCAGCAGGGACCCATCCCTGGAGAAGGACATCATTCTTGATGAAGTAGTGAAAAAGAGGAAGACTCTCAAAAGGATGAATGGACACCATGGCTTCGACAATGTGCAGGGTAAAGATCATCTAGAAGTGGGCAGGGTTTCATCCTGTTGTACATAGCAGTGTTATGAGTTCAAGCCAACATGAAGGCACCTGACGACGACACAGTATCGCCACTGAGTGAACCAAAACCTGAGCAGACTCCAGAAACCTGGTGCTCAACACTAAGCAAATGCAACAACCTACATCATCATCATGAGAATGAACAAGCCTTTATTGGCAGCTGCAAATGCTTGCCAGTGTAAAGATGAACAAGACACAACATCTAATTGGGCAGATCTGCCATGTACATTGGATTAATAAGACACACCAAGGTCACCGGGTGATGCCAACTGTTAGTGCTAGAATTCTAACCTAAAGGTCGGTGGTTTGAATGCACCCAGAAATGATATAAAAGAGTTGGTGATCTGCTGTATAATGATTACAGTCGAGTGGTTCGACTGTGTAAGACCTCGAGTCACCACAAGTTTGGCTCAACTCAGCAGCAACCAACAACCAACTAAGACAATAGTTAACTGGACACGATATACAGAGAGACGAAATCCTCTGTGATCTGGAGTTCTTGGAGTCAATACACAAAGGGTATGATACCGTGCCTGCGTTTGAAAAAGGGAGAAGAATTTAGGAAAACTGGAGCACTGAGGGTGGAAGGTGAACAGACCAGGTAAGGGAACAGCTTGAAATTGGCAAGCCCAGCCAGTGGTCTGGGCAGGGCCAGGATAGTCAAGACCAGAAAATTTTAGTGAGATAGAAGTCTGTGAATTAGGTTGACTGGGACAATGGGTCTCATAGCATAGAGCAGAACTGCCCCTGAGGCTTTCCGAGACTGTAACTCTTTACGAGTGGAATGCCTCCTCTTTTCTCCCTCAGAGCAGCTGGTGGTTTCCAATTGTTGATCCGTCCAATGTGTACGAGTTGCGGTGGCAGTTACATAATCTGTCAACTTGCAAAAGGGTGGAGTCTAGCCTATCGATCAAGTCCCAGCTTGATGACCTCATTTGTAGGCCATAAGGAGATAAATAGGTCACTGGAGGCCAGATACACACTCCTTACAAGACATTCCTCTTGAGGAGCTATGCTGATAGACCCAGAGCCCTGGAGCTGGAGTAGCCACATGGAGACACACACCAGTGTTGAGATGCTTCTACCACCACTGGATCCACAAGACTTTGCACCCACTGGATCCACAAGATTTTCCACCCACTGGCCTGTGATCTTCCTGCATTTGGCATCATTTCATGGCTGTGTGAGTCTGAAGAGGAATTTATGAACTAGTATGGACATATGGGGTTATATCGCACTTATGGACTTGATCTGGACTGGGCTGTGAGGTTTTCTTAATGTATGATTACTCTTTGATATAAAACATCTCCTACACACATATGAGACTCCCTGGATTTGTTTCTCGAGTCTAAGACAGTTGAAATGGATTGGAAAGCAGCGAGGACAATAAGTGACAGTGAAAGTCTCATTAAAAATGGGAAAACGCAGGGTCAAGGTGCTCAGAAAGTCAAAACCCAACTTAATGTGAACCTGAAAAGATAACCAACCCCTTCTATTTCTTCTATTAAACTTTTGGGGAAGAATTAAATTTTCCCAGTTAAAAAACAGTTTTTGTATTTATATTTTTGCTGCTTAATGGTCTCATTGATGCTTTATTTACCTCCTTACTAAACATATGGCTTCTTTACATCTAAGACCACATCAAATGCCCAGGTTACACCTTCCTCTGTCCCACACGCTGAATTTTGTGTCTCTCTTCTTTCAAACTGGTTCTTTTTTCCCCACCGGCTCAGATTTAGTTGGCCACATGACAGAACTCAAAAACATAACTATAAATCGCTAAATGCCTCTCAGGAGCCCTGGTGTAATGGTTATATTTGGGGCTGCTAACCTCAAGGTCAGGGATTCAAACCCCCATCTGCTCTGCAAGAGAAAGCAATCTTTCTCTTTCTGTGAACAGAGTCTTGGAACCCCCAGGGCAGACCTCCCCTGTGTGATAGGGTCACTATGGGTTTGAATGGACTTGCTGGCCGAGAGAAAAGTGTTCTCATTTTAGATCGTGTTCCATGCCCCGCCCCCCCCCCCCCCCCCCCGTGTTTAGGGGCCATCTGAGGGTACAGTGCTCCTTGCCATCCACACTCAGGGACAGCAAGGAGATGGTGTGTAGTGAGTCATGCCTTTCAAAAACTCAAAATGCAAAAATACCTTGAGTGATTTAGTTTGCTTAGTTTTTGTTCTTGACCAAGAATTTAAGATGGGGCATGACTTGCTAACTTGTTCTCGAAATGCAGTCAGCGTTCACCACTTTCAAATAAACAACTTATGGCTTACTAACCAATATAGCAAATGATCAAGCAGGAGATGTTTTTGCCTTCTGCGTCAGCTTGCTGATTACGAAGGGCCCTGTCAGCTGAACCACAGTCGGGGTACGTCCTCAGCCCTGCCTCCCCCAGCGAAGGAAGGAGGGCATAGTTCCCCCTTGGATTCAAAACATGGAAGCTGAGACCCAGCACGGTTGCATTGGGTCTCCCAGCTGGTATCAACACCTCCTGGATTCAAACTCAAGTCTTTTTTATCTGATTCCACTGCTTTCTTTGGTAGTAGAAATAAGAACTGAAAGCAAGAGGTGGGAAGAGCACTTTTCCCAAAGCATATCACTGGTTAATCCTGTGCATGATCCTCTGGGAGACTGTAATTTCCAAAAACAACCCCAACAATACTTGAGAACTTTGCCACTTCATCTCCCAAAGGGATTGATCTATTTCCCTTCCCCTTGGGTAAGTCTCTGTAGTCGCTTTGATAAATGGAATGGAATCTAAATTCGAGGGCTACGTGATAAACATATGGCTTTCATCTGGCTCTCATGCTCTTGAAACACCGCCTATTGGAAAACAGTGACCGTGCTGTGAAGTCCAAACTAGCACACACAGGGTCCACTAAGAGAGGCCCATGTAAAAGAACAGAGGCCAGCAGCCAGCAGCCGAAACCAAACTACTAGTCTTCCAGCTGTAGTCCCACACATCGTAGGGAAGAAAGAGACCAAGCCTACTGTCCACATTGCTGACTCACAGAATCTCTAAGTCAAATAAACTGTTGTCTTGTGCCACAAGATCTTCCAGGTAAGACACCATGTGGAAAGTGTGCCGTGCCCGTTCTGCCACACACACAGAAGGGCGAAGCGTGAAGCGAGTGCAACAGGGCAGCAGGGGGAGCAAAGTAACCAAGCCTCCGAGGAATCCTGAAAATAAACTGCTAGCTTGGGGTACAGGGCTTGGCACCTCATCAGACCAGACTGGAAAACACTCATAAGAGTCAGCAGGTAGACCTCAACTATCATTGTTGTTGTTGTCGTTGTTATTTTCTTTTGCTCTATGTCTATCTACATAAGATAAGCAGGCCACATGATACCAAGGGAAAAGTGGGGGACATGGGAGAGCAGGTAGAGGGAGCAGGTAGCCAACAAACTCAGGGATAAGGGAACAACGAGACCTAAAAAATTGATGATGATAAGGGCATATAATCCTGGTGGGGTGTGAACAAGTGCAATGTATCAGAGAGGAATCACTGAGAGCCGAATTGAGGATGAGCATGATAGTAGGACAAGAGGAAGTTGAAAGGAAATAGAGAAAAGAACTAGGAAGCAAAAGCTATTCATAGAGGTATAGCTATAGGCATATATATGTAAATATATTAATTTATAATGAAAAGTATAGAGGTCAATGTACATATATTTATAGGTAAATATAGTATATGTAAAAAGTAGATGGATTTTTTGGCCTCTACTTAAGGCCTCTCTAAACATCAGAACACTTTGTTCTAATAGCCTGGCACTCTTCAATACTCACCTTCCTGAAACGCTTGCTGAAGACAAAATGAGTGCAGAAGCAAATGTGGTAAAGAAAGCAGAAGGTGCCCAGCTATCAAAAGATTTAGTGTCTGGGTCTTAAAGGCTTGAAGTTAAACAAGCAGACATCTAAAGCCCACATGGAAGAAGCACACCAGCCTGTGCGATCATGAGGTGTCGATGGGATCAGTTATCAGGTATCAAAAGATCCAAAACAAACAATTATTTTGATGTGAAAGAGAGGGGTTGGAGTGGAGACCCAAAGCCCATCTGTAGACAACTGGACATCCCCCCACAGAAGGGTTACAAGGAAGGGATTAATCAACCAGGGTTTCATCACCGATGAAGCACATGATTCCTCTATTTCCTGAATGCATCCTCCCACCTCACCCACCACTACCATGACCCACTTGTACCTTACAAATCCATCTAGACCTGAGTACACATCTTCTCACATGGAATTCAGGACAGATAAAACCCTCAGGAATAGTAGTGGGAATAGTGATATTATGAGGGCAGGGAGATGTTGGGGGTGGGCAAAGGGGCGAAAGTAGGACCCCACTATCAGGTTAGATATATAGCTCACCACCCCCACCCTCAGAGGGACGGATAACAAAAATGTGGGTGAAGGGAAAAAACGGACAGTGTAAGACACGAAATAATAATAATATATAACTGATTAAGGAGTCAAGAGGGTGAGAGAATAGGGTAGGGATGGGGGAAAAGAGGAGCTGATACCAAGGACTCCAGTAGAGAGAAAATGTTTTGGAAATATATGTACAAGTATTAATACAATTGAATGAAGGATCATTATAAGATTTGTAAGAGCCCCCCAATAAAATGATTAATCAAAAAAAAAAGAGAGAGAGCGAAAGATCTCCCAGGTAACTTGTTTCTCCATAACTGGAACAGCAACTGAAGAAAGTACTAACAGAAACAGATAATAATGGCAGCCTCTTTTACACCTACTGGATCGTGCACGGTCCACACAGTAGAACCACTATGGCCTGGTTAAGGAAGCCCGTGGCCTTGGGGGCAGACACTCATAGCCCACTTGTATATCATTCTAAGTTGATAGTTTTCTGAGGTAACAGTTCTAGCCAAGCTTCTTTCTTGAGCTAAAGAGTCAACCCTGCCTCCAATACTAAAGCATTGGCATCTACCTAATTAGCTGTTAGCAACAACAAAAAAGTGGTTGCATTCCATGGAGTTGATGACTCACAGTGACCCTGTGTGATGGAGTCAAACAGCCCACAGTGTTTCCAAAGCTGTGATCTTTCTTTATAGAAATAGATTGCTCGGTCTTTATCCCACTGAGCCACTTGGTGGGTTTGAACCGCCAACCTTTCTAGGTTAATAAGTGATTGCGTACCCACTGCACCACAGGGCTCCTTAATGAAATGATTGGAAGTGATATGCCTACATTAGAATCTATGAATGTTGAGTTCCAGATGAGTCACTCATTTCCCTCAAGATGGCTAAGTTGTGTCCTGGATCCATGGCAAATGCAGACAAAATCATCGTGGCTTCCACATGGGTGCTGGTGGCCTGGTTTCTTCATCCTAACACGCTATAAAGAACCTCTGGGGAAAGCTTTGAGAGCTGGAACCCAACTAGACTTCCTCATTTGTCTGGTGCTCACAAGTGCTTTGCCTCTGGCAGGTTATTTGTGTGACTTGGGCATGAGGAAGTTTTGCTATTTTTCGGCTTGTTCGTAAGTGGAAGTTGTTTGAATTCTTCATCTCTGACAGGCCTCTCTACCAAAGCTATTCCAGAGATGCCTACTTTCACAGGCTTTGCTGCATAAATAAAGTCACATTTAAAAAGCATACTACAACCTTTTAAGGTGAATACTCTCCACAAATTTTCCTTTAAAAAAATCACTCCAGGAAAAGCCATGCTCTTTAATGAGCAGCAGAACGTGTTTGGCAAAAAGTGTACAACAATGTGACCATTGCCTTTGCTTTAGCTTCTAAATATAAATTATTTTAATATTTTATAATGTATAATTATATGTAAAATTATGTATATATGTATTATATGTATACATTTATATTATATGTATTTAATATGTATATAATATTACATATTATTATGTATATAATACATAATATAATATATAATATATGTAAAATTTTATATATTTATTATTATATATTATTAATATATAATAATAAAATTAAATATATATTATATATTTATATATATTATATACATAATATATAATATGTACAATATATACATAATATATATGTAATATTATATACATATTAATAATATTATATGTATAATATTATATGTATTATATACATATATGTGTATACATTTTTACATATATGATATGTAAAATATTATAATGTATAATATTTTAATTATATGATGTATAATTATCTCTATCCCAGGCTATATTTTACCATTTGACCCTTCATTTCCCTTTGCCTTCTTCACTGTACCTGTTGATTATATTTTTTTAATCATTCTGCCTCTAATGTATGTTCTGCAAGTTTCCTCACACCTATGTGAAATACAGTGAACAGAAACTGACAGTGGCCATTGAGTCCATTCCTACTCACGGTGGCCCCATGTGTGTTGGAGCAGAATTATGTTCTAGAGGGTTTCCAATGACTGCCTTTTCAAAAGCAGATTGCCAGGCCTTTCTGCTGAGGCACCTCTGAGTGAACTTAAACACCCACCTGTTGGTTAAATGCCAAGTGCCTTTGCCATTTGCACCAGCCAGGTACTCTGGCATCAGATGAGGTGCACACAGAAATCTCTTCGGTAGATGTGTAAACTTGTGCTCCTATTTCTGTACACACCTGAACACCCAGCAAGGTAATTCTAAAAATCACGGGTGGTTAATAGAAAATCAACAGAAACAGAACCTACTGACTTTACCCCGACCTGCCAGGGACTCAATAATACTTGAGTTCTGGACACCTAGCTATTAATATAATAGTGTGAAGGATCCCTGGTGGAACACTGAGTTAAGCATAGGGCTGCTACCCCAAAGTCCGGCGGTTACAACCTGCCAGCTGCTCTCAGGAAGAAAGATGAAGCCATCAACTTTAACAAACATTGACAGCCTTGGCAACCCAACAGGGTAGCTCTACTCCATAGTCTGTCCATCCATCCGTTCGTCCGTTGGTCCGTCAAGGGTTGCCACGAGTTGAAATCGACAGGAAGACAGTGGTGCGTTTCATCAACGCACTTGGGAAGCTTGACTAGTTGGTGTAAATGAGACGGCTTATCATAAGGCTTATCTCGCACCTCCTCATTTGTGTTTGCCATCTATTACTCAGTAGGTGTACATGCAGCCCAGAAAACAGCCTACAGGGAAACCAAGCTGTGGAGACTGCCCAGCAATAACCTCAGGGTCTCATCATGAGGGCACCAACCCCCAGAGGAAGCTGGCAGCTCAGTAGCACCCCAAGACTGAGCGGGAGAGTATAAGCACACAGACTGGTAAACCGAAGTAGAAAAGAAAGAAAAATACCAAAGTTCCCATCTCCAATCCTCAGCCCTCTGCTTCTGACTTTGGGCTGCCTCCTGTCTGGGCGGTGGGTGGGGCCCTCTGACTCGGCTCCTGGCCTCCACTCCCCCTGCACAGGATGAATCACCATCCTCTTCAGTCTTTCAGCCAACCATGACTTTACCCTCATGATTCGGCAGTTTCAACTCATGCTGGGCGTACACCACCACCAAGTCACCGCTGTTGTCACAGGTCCTCAGAGTCACGGGTCCTCAGAGTCACGGTAAATCAGTGGAGAGAGAAGCTACCAAAAGTTGCTCTCCAGCGACTCAGCCCTGTACTAGTCAAAAACTGCCAGCAGAGGAGCTGATATCAGGAGCTCAAGAAGAAAGAAAATGTGCTGTAACGAATGGTGGCAGCAATTGTACAAGTAGGCTAAGTCTGACTGAATGATGGATTATTATAATATCTATAAGCGATGATTAAAAAACAGCCATCAGTCAAACCAGGCACATCACTGGGTCAGAAGAAATAAGTGGCAATGGACCAAATCTTTTTTTCCTCAAAAAAAAGCAAAGCTCATGTCTGTTGAGTCAATTCTGACACCTGGTCAAACCCGACACCAGGCTGTAATCTTTGTGCAACCAGATCACCAGGACTTCCTTTTGCAACACCATTGGCTGGGCATGAACCACCAACCTTTAGGTTTGTAGTATAGTGCACACTGCTTTTACTCGGGTTGGTAGTTGAGCGCACACTGTGTTGTCAGGTTCGTAGCTGAGGGCACACTGTTTGTGTGCACACTGTTTGAATGCACGGTTTGAGTTTCGGTGCCCACTGTTTGAACCACTGGGATTAAGCCAGGCACAGCCTGTTTGCAGAGACATGAGTGAGCCTCAGAAGTACACAGAACTGCCTCTGCGGCTTCTGGCATCACCATTGCTCAGGATACAAGAAATAAAATATCTCAAATTTAACTATTTTCCACTGTGTTGGTTGGGGTTCCCTAAAGAACCAAAACCAGTGACACTGATATGTGTCAGTATATAAAAAAGAGATTTAAATCAATAAATGACTCACACGGTTATAGAAGGGGTAAATCCAGTCTGGATCAACTCTATGAGTCAGATGTAAGCTGAAGGCTTCTCCTGACTTCTGAAGATGCAAGGGCTGATGAATAAGAAGCAGGAACATGAGCAGGACTAGCACAGGCTGGTGGATGCTGAACTGAACAAATCCGAAAGAGGCCAAATGAATTCAAGGTCACTATCTGAGTTGTCCAAATCCAACAATAGAAGTCTACTAGCAATCACATGCTGTCAATTCTTACTAAGAGGAGACAACACCCGAGGGAAACCTTCCTCAATCATACAGAGGCTGTGACCAGATTAAGGAGGTCTATTTTCCCCACAGCTGCTTGGCTGCTTCCCAGAAAATCCCATCATGGAGTTGACCCACATTACATTAAATCATCTTATGGACGAGTCCTGGCCCACTGGGGTAGTTACATAATCTGTTGTCAATTTGAAAGGATTAGGAGTGAAAGGGTGGAGTTTAGTCTGACGCTGGGGTCGCAGCTTGATGACCTCATTTGGAGGCGATAAAGAGATAAATAACTTGTTGGAGGCAGACACATGCTCACTCCCTGCAAGACAGTGCAGCTGACAAGACACATGGAGACAGGTTGATGGCAGCCAGAGCCTCAGAGCTGGAGAAGCCGCATGGAGACCCCGGCCAGAGCTGAGATGCTTACACTGCCCCTGGATCCACAAGACTTCCCACCCACTGGTCTGTGATCTTCATGCATTCAGAGTCATTGCATGTTTTTCGCGAGTCTGAAGAGAAATTGATACATTGGTATCAGAAATATGGGCTAATATTGGACTTATGGACTTGATCTAGATTGCCGGAATGTTTTCTCAATATGCAATTGCTCTTGTATATAAAGCTCTTTCTTATACACATGGATGTCTATGAATTTGTTTCCCTAGTCTTCCCAGACTAACACACCCACCCAAGTTGACCTAAAACCTACTCTCACAGCCACCTTAGAGACAATTTATCTGGAAGTTGCATTTAATATGCAACAGCAAGATTTATATGATTGAATTATATTCATCAAAAATGACGAAAGCATATCTTTGTATGTCATTCAAAAACTGCCAATTTTAAATTCTGAAATTTAAAGAAAAAGTCCACATTTGGACATTTATGTTTTACAAAGCAAGTGAACAATAACTCTTACAGTGATTTTGCATGCAGAGAAGGAGTTTAATGTAAGCACTGTTGTTGTTTATATTAAATACTCATAAAACTTGCTTGGGCACAAGGACCTCCCTGTCCCTGCCTTTGTCATCAGTCCCAGTCACAGGACTTGAATGTCTGCCTGCACACCGCAGTTAAGGAGCCATGGTGGACAGCCGTTAGGCACTCATCCCACCTTATGGTTCCACGGGAGAAAGTCTTGGTGATCAACTTCTATAAAGACGGTAGCCTGAAGTAACCTGTTGGGGAAATTCTTCTCTGCCTTGTGGGGCTGAGGTTGGGGTTGCCATGAGTCAGAAATTCACTGAACAGCACATCAGTTACATAGACTTCGCAGTGCCTTGTACTAGTTTTTCCAGACAACTAGGGAGATTACAGCAGAGCTACTACTTTCAGAGGCTTTACACAATTTCATCCATTCTCCAAGGAATAGCTAATGCACAAAAGTGGGAAGTGCCTGTGAATGATATCTGAGGAGAGCTCTAACTAAGACATCTCTTTATCAAATGATGCTAGCAGAACCTGGGCACCGCAGACCACGCTACAACTCTAGCCCAGAGCAGTGTGTGGTGACTCGCTTTAAACTTCCTGCAGAGTAACCGAGTCCCTTCTGCACCACGGGGCCCCTACTCACTGCCTCCCACACTTTCGCTCATTTTCTCCCCAAGGCACTCTGTGAGGGAGACTTTGATCATTTCTATCACTCTTACTACAGCCCAAAGAGAGAGACTTTTTAAGCACCATCTCAGGGAGCCCAAGAGGAAACCCAAATTCAAGTCAGTCTGTCTCTAGGACATGAGCATTTCAGAGAGTAATCTTGTCAGGCATCCCTGCAATGACCAGAAAGACCCACTAGTCATAGTCAACTCACCTTTCTCTAAAACGTAAGTTGTGCTCATGGGCCCATTGCTTTGAAAACGGATCATGAGTGGAGTCTTTTGTCCTAGGAGGAAAGCTCTTCATTTGCCAACACCAGTATCTGTGAGACCCTCTGTAAGAGTTTCCTGTGGGATCCAGATGATTTTCAGCTACTTAGCAAATATTCACTTAGTCACTAATACTCTGCACCACCACCCATCCGTTTTCTATCCCACGGTGGTGTGTATATTGTTAAGGGGCTAGAAAAGAGCCCTGATAACATGGTGACTTAGGCGTTGGGCTGCTAGCTACAAGGTCAGCAGTTCAAACCTACCAACCAATCCATGGGAGAAAAATGAGGCTGTCTGCTTCTAGAGAGCTTTAGTGTCTTAGCAATACCACACTACCACATGGCGTCGATATGAACCAGAACTGACTCAATGGCAGCAAGGTCACCCATGGTGAGCATGTTTCAGTGGAACTTGCAGACTGAGACAAAGGAGGGAAAAAGGGCTAGGGATCTACTTCTGAAAATCTATCCATGAAACCTTTATGGATGACAGCAGATCACTGCCTAACTCACTTGCCCCAGACACTGAGATAGTTAGGGCTTGTGTCAACTTGGTTGGGCCAGGAGTCTCGGGGGCTTGGCGGTTTAAGACCTAGTAATCCTTGATGGTGTGGTCTAACATAATGCAATCACTTCCATCATTTTTGCCTCTAAGCAGCCAACAATATCATTGATATTGCACACAAATAAATTCTCCTTAAGGTCATCCAACAACAGCTTCAGCAGTACATTTACAGGGAGTTGCCAGAGTTCAGGCTGGATTCAGAAGAGGACATTGGCCGAAAGCAGAGAATACCAGAAAGAGGTTTACTTGTGTTACATTGAATATGCAAAACATTTGACTGTGTGGACCATAATAAACTGTGAATAACCTTGACATGAACAGGAATTACAGAACACTTCATTGTGCTCATTCTGAACTTGCACATGGATCAAGAAGTTGTGCAAACAGAACAAGAGAATACTGTGTGGCTTAAGATCAGAAAAGGTGTGCATCAGGGTTGTATCCTCTTGCCATACTTATTTCAATCTGTGTGCTGAACAAATTATCGGAGAAGCTGGATTATGTGAAGAAGAGTGTGGCACCAGGATTGGAGGAAGGTTTATTAACAATCTGAGATGTGCAAATGACACAACCTTGTTTGCTGAAAGTGAGGAGGACTTGAAGCACTTACTGATGAAGATCAAGGTTGGTAGTCTTCAGTACGGATTACAACTCAATATTAGGAAGACCAAAAGCCTCACAAGTGGACCAATAGGTAGCATCATGATAGATGGTGAAGAGGTTGAACTTGTAGAGGAGTAGTCAAGAGATCAAAAGGTACATTAGGTAGATCTGCTGCACAAAGCCTTTTGGGAGAATTTAAGAGCAAGGACATTTCTGAGGATTAAGTTGTGCCTGAACAAAATCATAGTATTCTCCATTGCATCATATGCATGTGAAAGTTGAACAATGAATAAAGAAGACTGTAGAAGAATTCATGCATTTGAATTGTGGGGCTGGAGAAGAACTTTCAAAGTGCCATGGGCTGCTAAAGGGACAAACTGATCTGTATGAGAAGAAGTACAGCCAGAGTGCTCCTTAGAGGCAAGGATGGCAAGATCTCATTTTACATACTTTGGACATATTGTCCGAAGAGACTAGTCCCTGGGGAAGGACATCATGCTTGGTAAAGTAGAGGGGCATTGAAAAAGAAGGCCCACCACAAGATGGATTGACACCATGGCTGCATCAATAGGCTCACACATCGGAACAATTGTGAGGATGGCGCAGGACCAGGCAGGGTTTCTTTCTGTTGTGCATTGGGTCGCAATGAGTCGGGGTGGACTGGATGGCACGGAAAAACATAAGCAGCCAATGAGCTATAAAAAGATTAAGGTGGCTGCAGCATCCTTACTCAGCTCACAGTTCTGATGCGCTCAATTAAAGGTAGCTTCCTACTATGGAAAAGCTCTTTGCTGGATCTAGATCGTCCACTTGACTCATAAGCCTGGTAGTCCTTGGACTTGAGCCTATAGCTTGCCATATTGCCAGCAACGTGGGAGTCATCATCAGCCGGCCATCTGACCTGCTAACCTTGGATTCATTCACCTCTGCAGGCACCGGTCTACGGCCTTCCTCCTGATCTTGGGTGCATCAGTCCCTGCAACTCGGTGAGTCAGAAGAAGCCTCAAGCCTAATATCTGAAAATGGAAACTGCCTGGACAAGGACTGGCCCACGTTTACAACTGTGTGGGCCATTTGCTTGATCTGCGTTTCTACGTATGTACATACATATATTGGTGCCGCTGGCTTTGCGTCTCTAGAAAGCCCAGCCTAAGACAGACATGTGATGAGGAAGGATGAATCGAGAGGAACATTATGTGCGGTGAGGGGAAGAGCCTTTGGGGGGGGGGGTGGCGTCTCGTGGAGCTGGATTGGCACAAAAGGCACAGCAATGAATTAGGGGGAAGATTCAGGTCCAGACAATGTTTTCTTCTGATGTGCATAAGGTCACCAGGAGTCAGAATTGATTGCAGCTAATAACACCCTACCGGTCTTATGTGAGGGAGAAGTGCTGAGAACATGGACACATCATGTTTCAACGCGTAAGAAGTTCCCAAAAGAGTCCTTTCTCATATTTTTCAACAGGAGGAAAGGCAAGCTAGTAAAAGATGACAATGTGCAGTTAAAATGGCATGAGGAAATAGCAGTTTTGAGGCATTATTCAATAATGAGGAAATAGCAGTTTTGAGGCATTATTCAATAATTCCCCACACTTACCATTTACGTTCCCAGCAGAAAGGAAGGCACTTCGATACCAGAGCACAAGGTCAATCTTAAAAAGGTTGTAAATGTACATGACGGACAGGACTGCACTTGTCAAGGCGATGAACCCGCCTATCAAGTAGGCTCGGTAATCTGAAACTAACGTGGCAACAAAAAAAATAAGATGAGAGAGCGAATTAATTACATCCTTTACTAATGCCGACCACGTTATAAATACTAAATGGAAATGTGCAAGAACACAATGAGTCAGTATTTATTTAAATTTAAATAATAGGTACTGGAGTCAAAGCATCTGTTCTAAGAATGGATTTGGGGAAACCAAGTCTGACCTCTTGGACACCTCAAAGGGAGCGGTTCCAGGGTTCTGGCACTGCCAGCCCACCCAGCACTTTTCTCCGGCACACCAGACCTGCTTTCCAAAGATGCATGGCCAGGCACGCCTTGGTCAAAACCAGAATCTCCAGCGCAGATCCTGGGCACCACTCATTGGATACGTCCCTCCAGGGGCTTTGTGGCACGCTCTTGATTCATAACCACTGTAGAAGCTGCTCTCTCCCCGGTATGCAAAATGGAGAATCGGGACTCCTGAGGCGAGATATGCGGAGCCGTCCATCGCCTGCTTGAGGAGCTGTCTCTGCTGGCTCCTTAAGCTGGGCAAAGAGCCAGTCTCTCAGGCAGCTCTCTCTCCCTCATCAGAGTGCCAGCTTGGCACCTCAGCAACGGGGTTTCCATCCTACTCTGCTTCATGAGACCTGACAGGGAAGTGAGGAGCAGAAGTGGTGAGGCAGGAGACAACCAAGGAGCAGAACCAGTTGTGCTGGAACTCCGAGTCCGTGAAAACATGTTCCTGCACATCTGAGAAAGGGAGCGGTACAGCCACCTGCCCCACCACAGCCCCAAACTTCGTGCCTCCCAGAGAATCCCAAAAGAGGAAGAAAGAGGAAGGAAGAGAAATCCTTCCCATTCTGCACAGCTCACTTCATACCCCACTCAGTCCTTCAGCCACTTTCTGATGCCTGGTTCCCACTAGACAGTGAGGTGGTGCCTGGAGGGGTGGGGGAAGACCCTATTTTCCTAAACCGTGAGAGCACTTTGGTTTCTTTAAATATTCATTGAAGAGCTTTCTTAATCATGTCCCTAGGCCTCACAATGTAGTACACAGACTGAAGCCAACAACTCCCTTATTTTTAGTCCCATCAATTACGTGACACTCTAAAGCACAATAACTGAAAGCATATGGGACGCTTTAAAAATACCAAGGCATTGATTAAATCCCAGCACAACCGCGTGTAACTGCCTGTATCTTGGTGCCAAATCCAATCCGGGACCACTTGTTAGGACCTCTAGCTTCTAACCGTTGGACTGGTTTGCCCTCTTCCATTCTCTGTATCTTTGCCTTTTTTCTTATTCTGTTTTTGTTACTGTTTCTTCTTGGAATAAGAATGCCCCCTCTTGAAAAGGTGCAACCATGTCTAGGAAGCTGTAATGTATACTTCAGGGAACGTTAGTATTGAAAACTGTCAGGATGGGGAAAACGTTTTAATTTTATTTAGAAGATTTTTAAAGTTGCTGGTTAGTAGACAAGGAGGGATGGCTCAGAAATTGCAGGCTGACCATTCATTGTGCTCAGGAGTGCTGATACCCTCTGCTATGTAAATAAGTTAAAATGGAAAGTCATTCAAGGAGGGTAGAAGCTTTGAGGATTCTGTAAGTGGTACAATGGATTAATGCACTCAGCTGGTATCCCAGATTTTGTTGTTTGGAATCCCCCAAGAGTAGTCCCAGAGGACGACCTGCTGATCATCTACTTCTGAAAATCAAGCGCCCCCATCCCGTGGAGCACAATGCTAGCCTGAACCCGATGAGTTTGCCATGAGCAGGAGTCCACCAGCTACCACGAGGCTGTGTGATGGGCTTTGGACACAGTCCTGTTCAATATGCCAGATGCCCTGCTGAGGGTCCTATTCAATGACAGTCACCACTGGAGGGCAAATGTTACCACCAGTCTTAAATGAAAATGCTAGCTGAGAATGAGTGATTAATAGTCAGTCAGAGAAGGGTACACCAGTCTAAATAACTAGCTGGTGATCATCCTTCAGACTAATGAAATAGATTCAAATCTGAAGGTATCTTCAACAAAAATAAGGATGTAGCTGGGTTAGCTGTACCTGACCCCAATAAACCTCAAGACACTTGCATCTTGGAGGGCAATTTTCCTAAGACTATAGAGCAAGCAAAACAAAATATGCACATACAAACTAAGTTGTATGTGACCTGGATGGAAGAAAGTTGAATCTAGAAAGTGCAAATTCTTAGCTGGCCTAAAACAAAGGAGATGAATGACCTCCTCCTGCATGAGTAGCAGGTGTTAGCTGATAGATGCATTAGTCCCTCAGAGCCTAGAATTGGCCTCAGAATCCTTCTGAACACAGGTACCTCTAAGTAGTCATTATCCAGGAAATTAGGACAGGTAACTCCTGGTTTATAATGTATTCAGTTTATGGCAATCCACCCTTACACCTCGCCAATATCAGTTATTGGTTTTTGCACCCTATCGTCAATAATATGTACAACATACAATGTGGCCGCATGTAATTTGGTGATGGTTCAATTCTCAGATGTCCATCCACAGATGTTCAGTTTTATGATTCTAGCAGGCTCAACGAAGTTGGCATCAGGAATCACAGCAGAGAAGAGGGTGGGACAGTCAGTGTTCAACTCTAATGACATTGGGCGATTAAAGTGTGCACATGCCATTGTGACTCTGACTTCGTAGTGAGAACTCTGATACTAATTTTACTGTAAACCAGGTCTGCAGCATGGCCTTATGCAGTTCTGCGCAATAAGATGACTCCATTGTTCATTCGAAATCGAGTTGCTCAAGTTTCTCTAAATATAATACCTACTCTACCGATGTCCACAACTAGATGTCTAACAGAAGAAGTCATGTCACTGGGAGTTCTGATCCAAAAGAGGTGAGGAAGGCTCTAGACTTGAATATGAAGGAGAAGTAGTCATTGGCATAAAATTAACAATTTTAATGAAGAAGAAGCAAGGGCTAATTTACAAGCTGGAAAAGCTGCTGGTTTGTGATAGAAGACCAGATCCAGAGAAAGATTCCTATATGTTTACTGACAACTCGAACAAATTCACAGAACCTTTTTAAACACCTGAAGTAACAAGGAGAAAACTACCGTGAGCACTTTTATGTCTGCCAGGCTTGGTTTCATCTCTTCCAATGCTAACATGACATGTGTCCAATTGGAGGAGCTGGAACCGCTGATGGAAGTTGTCAACAACAACAGCAAAAAAAAAAAAAATCAGTGCTGAGCTGGACAACAGAAGATGAAATGAATCAACCGGAGCAGATTTTCAGCACAGGCAAAACAGGCTTGTTTTGGAAAAGAATGTCAGAGCATACCTATTTTCAAAAAGAAATGAAGTAAATGCCTGGTTTTGAGGTATATAAGCAGTATCAGACTGTGGCTTGAAGGAAGTGTATTGGGTTTAAATAAAGCCTTTTCTTTTTTATCTTAGAAGTTTGGAAACCTCTAAGCCCTCAATTGATGGACAAAAATAAGCTACTGGTGTAGCACAGGAATAATTCCAGGTCCTGGATCCAGATTGTGTTCTTCAAAAGCTGCCACTTGTATCATGTCATCCAAAACTACATGCCTATTTACTTGAAAGGAATATTCTGTTGCTACCTGAAACCGCACCCAGGATATCCTCTTCACAGAGGTTATCTACATTAGGAAGTGAGAGTGGTTTGTCTGTCTCCCACTTTGGCAGCTGTGATTCAGCCTATAGATCAGGGTGCAATCACTGCCTTCAAAGCATGATACCTAAGGATTCTATACATTTATTCAGGCAGTAGCTGCAATAGATGGAGAATCAACAGCCACACACAACTTTCCTCTAGTTCTTAAATGCTTCCTCCCCCCACCCCCTGCCACTATCATGATTCCAATTCTACCTTACAAATCTGACTAGACCAGAGGATGTACACTGGTACAGATAGGAAGTGGAAACACAGGGAATCTAGTGTGGATGATCCCTTCAGAACCAGTGGTGAGAGTGGTGATACGGGGGGGGGGGGGGGGGGGGGAGGTTGTGCGGGGGCAGAGGGAGGGGAAGGTAGAAAGGGGGAACCAACTATAAGGATCTACATATAACCTCCTCCCTGGGGGACGGACAACAGAAAATTGGGTGAAGGGAGACGCGGGCAGTATAAGATATGATAAAATAATAATTTATAAATTATCAAGGGTTCATGAGGAAGGGGAAGCGGGGGAGTGGGGGGTGGTGGGAAAGAAAAGAAAAATGAGAAGCTGATTCCAAAAGCCCAAGCGGAAAGCAAACGTTTCAAGAAAAACGAGGGAGACAAATGTATAGGTGTGCTTTACACAATGGATGGATGTATGGATTGTGATAAGAGTTGTATGAGCTCCCAATAAAATGATTTTAAAAAAGGATTATGATATCCTTCCATGTATCTGGAACATTGCGTCTTTCCTGGGAATGAGTTACAGAAAAATATATGCAAGGGCTAAGGCAAAAAATTGTGAGATATGTGAAAATGTTCCAAATATTTGATCAGTGATATGAATGGAGGGGTCAGTGGAAAAGTTGCCCATTTGATAATAACCTTGGATTTAGAACTTGCTTTGCCAATGTCGAGCTGTTCATACCACGAAGAAGAGGAACTAACTAACCAAGACTCAATGGATCTGGAAGAGGAGAGAAACACTAAAGAGGACAAACTAATGAGGAGGCAGAAGGAGAGAAGCTATCAAAAGATTTGACAATGAAAAGATTAGCTAAAATTAAAAAAATAAACTAAATCAGAGGTTTCCATTGCTTGAAATCCTACTGTATGTTGGTAACTACCTGTATTGACCACCTTCAATCAACAACTACTAAACAAAGACCTTAAACCTATAGCTTGAGGTCACTTTAGATTATAACCACAACTCATGAAATCTCGGAGGCCTCGTGCAGTCAGCCTCACCTCTTTTATCTGAGGTGGGCTCAGAGTCCCTTCTCCTGACCTAGACTGGGCTGACTTTCTGCTGGAGAGCTACAGAACAAGGGAGAAAGGGGGGAGGATGTGCCCGCAGGCTCTGCCTTACTTTCTGGGGAGAAAACAACCTTTTTCTCACTGGCCTATGGAGAGTCCGTCCTCTCTATGCGTGGCACAATACTGGAGGCCCGAGCCTGCTCTAAAGTCACTCCTTCATCAGAATATGGATCTTTGAACTTCTGGCCCATGCAGGGCCCACCCCCATCCCTTATCAGTCTCTCAGTTCTGTGGAACAGGTAAAGGTGACTACTGGAAAGTACATGTGAAAAGCTAGATTAGGGAGGGCTTCGAATGTCAAGCAAGTAGTCCCAACTTCATTCCAGAGGTGAGGGGTAGCACTGAAGTTCAGCTTGGAGGTGGTAGACTTAGGGCTTCCTCGGGGAAGACAGGTCTACTACAATAAGTAAAATAGAACATCATGAAGGCAATCACTTGAAAACCCATGTCATTGTCCAATTAGTATTTAAACATGCCTTGGGCAAAGACACTCATTAATGTAGAAAAATACACTTTGGTAGGTCTTGTCAAGTATCATGCTTTGTGTTTGTTCCACACAATCACCTTGGATTCTCTCACCCACTGCTCGGGGGTGGAAAGCATAATCACATGCAAGAACAGCTCAGCGTTATGTAGAAAAGCTGAAGCTGGACTCTGCTCTAGCAAGTCTACTCCTAGAGATCGATCCCATAGGAAAACTTCTATAGGATTCAGCAAGGCAGGGAGTTTCATAAGAACCCAATTTGGCCGTGGACCCAAACTGGGAACAAGTCTAATGACCACATGTCTAGAGTAGAATGGATAGGGTAAGTTGGGGCCAGGTTGTTCAATGAAATATAATTGAGAATTAATAATGGATAAGTTTCAGCTATATCCTAATCAAATGCTCCACCAATTAATCTTGTGAATATAAGAAAATAAGCAAGTCATAAGAGAAAGTATTATATGAGGGGGCTTTATATCATTTGTGGAAAAGTTCTATTATAGTTTTATTCCAGTTTCCACAAACTTTTCAAAACTATAAAAACTAGTAAGACTAGACTATATCTTAAAGATATATACTTACATGGAAAGCAAGACAATGATTAGGCTAAAAAATTCGAGAGTGGTTATCTACACAGGGGAATGGGCTCGCAAACAGGAAGGACAAGGAGAGGGTTTTCAGGTTTGGTAACATTCTTTTCCTCCGTCCAGTGGTATTTCCACATGTGTCTCACATACTTGTTCCATGGTACATATATTCTGTATGTCCTGTTCTATCTAAAGCAGGCACTCTTCTGTGCTATAACTGACAATAAAAAGAAACGTAAGCCCCGCTGATTCATAAAATAATCCGGTGGGAATACATTATTAGCCTCTTTTGTAAAAGGGAAATGAGTACAGAGAGATTGAGGAACAGTGCTGTGTTTATTCAGCTCTTAAATGATAGAGGCAAAGTCTGAACCGAGATCCTGACCTTAAAGCCATTGCTCAAACTCTTCCACCATCTGCCTTGCTGGTGAAGAGAGGAGGAACAGACCTCCCGGCCGACCTTGTACAGGCAGAGTCTGCAGAACAAGACAACTAAACATGTGAGAAAAGGAAGGAGGCATCAACACAAGCCTCGAATTTGAGCCCAAATAACTTGGAAAATGGAAGTGTCACTAACTAAAGTCCATAAAATGGGAAAAAGATCAGGAGGTTTTACAAGGGATTCATCTGCTTTCAATATTTAGCCCATGTACCTGCAGTCCATAGGGCAGTTAGCAACGCCGGGCTGCCACATGGGAAGGGAGGAAACATTTGGCGATTTGGACCTTGTTTCCACCTGCGGGTAACGATTGAAGCCACGAGGATAAGGAAGATTGTCATGGCCAAGAAGGTAGAAAGAGCAACATCGCCAGAATCGTCCGGATGTACCACAGAGAGAACAGCTAGAAGCAAAATGTACTGAGGACAAAGTGACCAAAGTAACTCTCTGTGACAGAGAGAAGCCACTGAGAAGAGAAAAAAAAAACCCACAAAAAAACAGACAGTGGTGGAAGAGGAACACAGACTCCTTCCAATTGATGCGATGAGATGCAAGGAGAACGGATTCTGAGTAAGTCGAGGATTGGAGGGGCAGTGTGGTCACTTTCCGTTAAAGCGGTCGCGCACTGTAATGGATTGGATTGTATGCCCCAGGGTGTGCTGAAATCCTAACCACTGTCCCTGTGGATGTGATGCTGCTTAGAAACAGGCCTTTTCTTTCACTCTGTGAATGCGATCATTTCAGAGTTGGGTGGCAACTAAACGTGACTCCTTCTGAGTTATTAAAATGACAGAGTAGACACAGACATTCACAGGGGAAAGACAGACACTGAGGAATGCCATGGACCCCAAGGCCTGTCAGGTGGCACGAGCTGAAAGGAACCTTGGTGAGACAATAGGAGTGCTGGTGGTGCCATAGCTAGAGCGCTCTACTGTTAAGAGAGGTCAGTGGTCAGAATTCACCACTCAGCAGGCTGCGATAGTCTGCTTCTATAATCGTTACATAGAGGCTTCTAGAAAGACAGTAGGCTTAGAACAGAAACCCTTTAAAGCAAATCTGCTCTGTCCTATAGGCCACTGTAAGTCAGATCAACTCAATGATGGCAGCACATTCGGTTTAGTTTTTAATAAGCCAAAACAGGCCAAGAAGACCATACACATCCTTAAGCCACACCCTGCATTCATACTTCCAGCCTCCAAAAGTGAGAGAATGTAAGTTTCTGTTCCTTAACACTAATCATTTATGCTACTTTTGTTAGGCTAGCGCTGTTTTAGCCAAGACCAGGACAGAGTGGCCTTGGCCTCCAGTCCACAGATGTGAGATGAAGACAGACATAGACACCTTCCCTATCTCCATTGCTTGGCTGTGAGCAGTGAAAGGCACTCCCCAAGTCAAGTTCTTGGAGCACAGGCACATTTGTTAGCTCCATGCAGCATCCACAGGATTGTATGCTAAGCGGTAGAAAAACATGTCTGCTGGGTTGTAACTAGGATTGCACGCAAACATGGGCTCAGGTTATTGTTAAGGGACATTGACAGATTCAGACCTTCTGCTCTTGCATGTAGCTAACTAACTACCTAAATAAAACAAAATTTAACAAAACAGTAATCAAATTAAAAGAAAATGAAAATAGTTGTCTTAGTGAATCATACCTCAGCATTCTACAGAGCATGTCCTACCCTTTCCCAGTAGGTCATGGTAATGTACTAAGTAAGTCATGTACTAAGTACATGGTAATGTGGATAGTTCAATGAAAGTAAACAGGATGATACCAAAGGGCTTCTTAAGTGTAATTTGTGGGCAGAAGTGGACCGGTGGGAAGCTTGCTGATTTTTCTAAAAAGAAAAATCCACATGTAGACACTGGTCCATATTAAGGAAACACATAGAGGAAATTTATAGACACCAATCACAGTCTAGGAAACTCATGGGGTAGGTCTACACTGTCCTATAAAGCAACAATGGGTCAGCATCATCTCAATGGCAATAAGTTTGGTTTGGTTTTAAAAAATCAATAAATGAGGAGTATTTTATATAAATGTATAGATTTATTTCAAGAATATGGACCATGCAGTTGAAAGCTGGCAAGTCCCAAATGAGTGGGTCAGGTGTTAGACTGGAGGCTTCTTCTGACATGCAGTTTCAAGGGCTGACAGTCCAATCTTAGCAAATTGGATGGCAGGGTGCTTGCTGACTCATGAGCCTGCATGAGCTGATGGCTCACATTCCAAAACCAGGGGTCAGAAGGTGAAAAATCAGATGTTGGAACAAGAGAGGTCAAACTTTGAAAATGAGTGGGAGAGGAGTGTAAAAAATGGTGATACAATAGGACTCACCCATCCAGAGCTCCTACTGACAGACCAGAAATTTGGGGGGTAATGTAAAGGAAATAGGGAGCTGGAGTCCTGAAATTAGAACTAGGGTACCAGGGTCTCTGCTGAACCCCTTTTTGTGTGGGATTTCCACTCACAAAGCAAACCAAGAATGCTCTAAAGCACTGTATCTTCGGGAGCCCGTGGGCACTGGCTACGCCTTGCCTGGAGCAGTGATTTCTGTAGACGGACCCCAGAGAGCAGACAGAATCCCAGACATGAGAGGAACTCCACTCGGGAGCTCTCCAAGCAGTTGGCTGCCTTCAGCTCACAGCCTGGGGATTGGTGGTAGTGGGTAGCCATAATTTGGGGTAGAAGAAAAAGTAGATTTTTACCTGAGGTAGATTGCAGTGTGGGTGAAAATAGGCACAAAGTTGGGAGTCCGGGGAGGAAATTTAGTTCCAATTGGCCGAGAAGGAAACAACCCCACTTATAAACTGGATCTCCCCCTCTGGGGATTAGCCTGACAGCCCCCAAATCAGAGCACATCACAAGCATAATTTTTTTTTAAGGGTGAAGTGTATATTATTGGTTTAAAACTCAAACCCAAGTCTGGTTGCCCAGCTCCAAGGAACACATAGGCTGGAGGCCCTTAACATAAATCAGCATAAAAAAAACCTAGCTAAGGAATTCCATAACTCACCTACAGGGCCTGGCAGCTTTTTGCATAACAAAGACACGCTATAGCAAGCTTCAGCTTCAAACAGCATGGAGCTACAGCCCAGAGACTGGGAAACAAGTTAATTTGATTTTATTCTAGCAGGCCAGGGGAATAAAAAAATAAAATCCTCTGATCTAGTAAGCACCAGCAGACTAGATAGGACAATAAGCCCAGCTTCCCTCTCAGTGATTCTACACATAGCTAGGGAGTCCCTGCCTGTCCTGGGGCACTAGACGGGGCTGTGGACTGTGGGAACACCCCAGTCCCTGCTGCAGTGCTACATACAGCACAAGGCAGGTACACCAGCGAACTCCAACACTCAACTGACGCTTGGCCACAGGTGCGATCTGGCCTTTGAAGTAATCCCACACAGCATCTGTGGAACCCTACATCAAACAGGTACGCCACTCCGCTACCTTGAGGAAGAGTTGAAACTCCTCCATCCTCAAGGACAGGTGATCAAGTCAGTCTCAGCTATCTCCTTACCTACTACTCTATTTCTTCCCACTCTATTCACTAGGTCTTCTATCTTTCCCATCACAGTCAGTCTCAACGAGCTCAGGTTTGTGTTGGGTTTTTTTTTCCCCTCTTTCTTCTTTTTCCCTCTTTCTTCTCTTCTCTCCCACTCTCTCCTATCATATGCCACTACTGGCTTCCAGGTCACTACCCTCTGCTTAAGGGCAACTCAACCCAAATAGCAGGAGGAACTCCAACCTGCCCTCTGTGGGAGTGCTTGCTGTACACCACACAGGCAGCTGTGAAAAACATCTACCCCATGCTGCACTGCTGAGGAAACCTCTGTCAGACCTCTAAGGCGATCTCTTCAACTAGGGCAATTGTGCCCAACAACACTGGGTCCTGGCATTAAAGGGCACACCAACCTGCCATTGTAGGGCAGGGTCTAAACCCCTCTGGCCCCACATTCAAGCAATCAGGGTTCATCTATCTCTTTATTATTTATTTCCTCCTTCTCTTTCTCCTCCCTCTTAACCATCACAGCCAAGATTAGTGAACACAATTGGGTTTTCCCCGTCTTTCTCTTTATCCTTTTTCTTTCTTTCCTCTTTCTGTCTTTGTTCTCTTCGCTTCTCTCTTGGCTTGTATGATTCTCTCTGCTCCTTCTCATTCCTTTCACAGGCCACTACTGTTTCCCAGACCCTACACTCTGCCTAGTGCATCCCTGTCCTCACAGCGGGCACCATGACCCCTAAGACAGTGGTGCACACATGATGAGTCAGTGCACAGCACAAGGTCAGCTACTTTTTAAACTACTTTTAAAATTCGCTCTCTTTCTCCTTCCTTTTATCTTCTTTTTTTCTTTCTTTGTGTTCTTCTTTCCTGTTTTCTTCTCTTCTGCTCGTCTTCTATCTCTTCTCTATTTCCCACCACAGCCTGAGCAGATTTAGTTCTCCTTTTTAGTTGTTTTCTTCTCTTTTTTTGTTACTGTTTTCACTTTTGTTTACTCTGTGCATTTTAGTTGTGTGTGTGAGAGTGGGTGTAAGTTTGCTTGGAATTATTGCTCCAGTCTGTGTCTTCCTCTTTCTCTCTTTTTCCTCTCCTTTAACTCTCTTTCTTGTCACAAGCCACTAACGGCCTCTGCTTGGGAAGCTCTGAAGGCCCAACTGAGGGAGCTCCCACCCACATCATTGTTCCATAAAGTGGAAATTAACAGAAAGAGAGTGAAGAAAACCAGCACAAACACTTGGAGGATGAACAATTTCCTTTGAAAAAGGAGTGGGTATTGACCAAGATCAGAGATGAAATCAGGAAATTTCTAGAAACCAATGAGAACGAAAATACGACATACCAAAACCTGTGGGATACAGCAAAGGCATTTATAAGAGGAAGGCTAATAGCAATAAATGCACACATTAAAAAAGAAGAGCGCTTTGTGGATGATATGCAGACACAAAACTTACACCAATTAGAGCAGAGTCAACAGAACAAATCTACTGATAGAAAGAGGATAGATATAATAAAAATCAGAACCGACATGCAGGAGAGGAAAAAATTAATGCCAATAAAAATTGATTCTTTGAAAGTATTAACAGAATTGATAGACCTCTGGTAAACCTAACCAAAGAAAGGAACAAATGACATTTGCAAGGATCAGGGATGAAACAGGGGACATTGTGAATGAAATCAAAAGGATAATTACACAGTAGTATGAATGTCTATTTTCTAATGAATTCAACAATTTGGAAGACATGGACAAATATTTGGAAACACAATTCCTCACTGGACTATCCGAGATGGATGTCAACAACCTCAACAGACCCATAGTAATGGAATAGACAATGTAATCAAGGGATTACCAACAAAAAAAATCCCCCAGGCCACATATGGAGGGGGAAGAAGTGCAGAATTAGCAGAGAACTCCTCAAGAAGAAGGACAAAATGGGAGGGCTTGCTCTACCTGATTTCAGCACGTACTATACGGCCACAGTCGTCTAAACAGTGTGGTACTGGCATAATGACAGCTATTCAGACCAACGGAAAAGAGCTGAAGACCCAGCATCAGCATACAACATAAAAACATCAGCATACAGGCAACTGATCTTTGATAAGGGCCCAAAATATTAAATGGGAAGCAGATGCCATCCTCAATAAATGGTGCTGGGAAAAAAATGGATATCTACCTGCAGAAAAATGAAGCAAGACCCTTACCTCACTCCATGCACAAGTATAAACTCAAGGTGGATCGCAGACCTTGAGATAAAACCCAAAACACTTTGGGCCAATAATGAGGGAATTGGAACAAACCTGAGAATTTGGTACAGGGAATACATAGGCTATCAGAAATAGGGAAGGATACAAATACAGAGGAGTCACAAATAGACAAGTGGGATATACTGAAGATAAGACACCTGCGTACATCAAAAGAATTCACCAAGAGAATAATAAGACAGTCCACCAACTGGGAAAACATCTTTAGCAATGACACATCAGACAAAGGCCTTATTACTAAAATCTACAATACTTTACAAGCTTAAAATAAGAGAAAACCTAGTTGCCCATGGGGAGGTGGGAAAAGGACCTAAACAAAAGCTTCACAGAATCTGAAATCCGATGGCCAATAAACATATGAGAAAATGTTCCCGATCACTAGCCATAAGAGAGATGCAAATCAAAACAACTATGAGATACCACCTAACACCCTCAAAGATAACCCAATTCAAAAAATCAGAAAGCAACAAGTGTTGGAGGGGCGGTGGTGAGATAGGAACTCTCATTCACTGCTGGTGGACCTGTAGGTATATATAGCCCCTATGGAAATCGATTTGGCAATTTCTCAAACAGGTGGAAATTGAGTAACCATAAGACCCAGTAATCCCCCTACTGGGCATATACCCAAAAGAGGCAAGAAAATAACCACGGACAGACATCTGCTCCAATGCTCATTGCGGCACAGTTCACATTCGCAAGGAATTGGAAACAACCCAAATTTCCATCAAGAGACGAATGGATTAAAAAACTGTGGTATATACATACAATGGAGTACTATGCATCGCTGAAAAGCAGTGATGAACACATGAAACATATAGCCGCATGGGAAGAACTGGAGGAAATTATGCTAAGCGAAGTAAGCCCAGAACAAAAGGACAAGCATTAACATGAGTCCACTGAGGTAAGTTTATGTCTGTCTATCTATCTATCTATCTATTTATCTATCTATCTATCTATCTAAAACAGAGCACAAAAAGGTAAGTGCAAAAGGGGCACAGGGAAAAAGCTACTGTGCACAAACACTCCAGGGTGAGGTCCAGGTAGTGTGGGAGGAGCCAGACCAAATACAGGGGTACATATGGTAGCCAACTAAAAAGGGGGTGGAAGGAGGAAAAGAGAAAGAAAAAAAAGATGTGTGATGGAGGAACAGGGCACTGACCCACCCAAGGGAGGGTATTGTTTGTGTCTCCACAAGGCAAGAGGGACCAGATATAAAGTCAGTACTAGACGAATGCAGTGTGCTGGTAAGGAGTGGGGAGCCAGTGGAGGGGCCTGAGGACTTGGCTCCCATACCAGCTATGTGGACAACTGCCCCTCACCCCAGAAGAATTTACTTGAGAGGACAGCACTGAAGCTGCAGCTAGGGGCGAGGGGCATGTCTGATCAGAGCAAATGGGAGCAAATGAAGGGGGAGGAAGAGAGAGTAGAGCACATCCTGGCCCATCAGGCCTGGAGGATGACATCCCTGCTCTGAACAGCCAATGGACAGAGTGGACAATATGGCTGATCCCACTATGAGAAACACAGTCCCTTGATAGCCCAGAGCCCTAAAGGGGACAACACTGGAGACTCAGTGTCGGGACTGGCCCAGACTGACCCTGTGACACCGAGGCAAAACACTAAAAGCGGGCGCCAGAGCAGCCATGGGAGCAGAGCAGGGAGCCCCCAAGGGGGTACAAAGGACAGACTCTGGACCAGAACATTGGACCAGAACCCCATTGGACTTGACTGAAGAACACACCTAGAGATAAAAAATCAGACCTTGATCTATGTACAGGTTTTTCTTTCTTTTTAAATTTTTTTCTTTTAATTAATTTATTCTTCTATGGGTAATTGGCTTCCGTTTTTTGTTGCCATTGCTGTGTTCTTACTTATCGCCTATCTTGCTATGACTTGATTTTTGGTGCATATTATTATCTCTACAGATCTATCTAGACAATATACACTGGATGAATAGTCTGGAGGAGAAAATAACAGGACCAATGATTCTGGGTGGATGTGGGAGAGGGGGAGGTGGGGGTAAAGAGATGGTGCTGACCAACCCAAGGACAGGGAAGCAGGAAGTGATCCAAAATCAGTGGCAAGGAGAGTGTGAGAGGCCTGGTAGGGATTCAGCATGGGCAAGGTAACCGAGAGAAATTACTGAATTCTACATGCAGGCTGAGCATGATAGTGGGACAAGAGGAAAGTATAAGGAAATAGAGGAAAGAACTAGGTGACAAAGGGTATTCATAGAGGTCTAAAGATTGGAATGTGCATATGTAAATATATTTATATAAGAGTGTGGCGAAACAGATCTTTGTGCATATATTTATAGGTTTAGTATTAAGGCAGCAGATGGACATTGGGCCTCCACTGAATCACTTTACTCAATGCAAGAACACATTGTTCTATTAAACTGGCATTCCAGGATGCACACCTTCCCGAAACAATTGCAGAAGGGACCAGTTATCAGACATCAAAGAACTAAAAATCATATCAGTGGGTGCCCACCTTCCTGATATGATCACTGAAGACAAACATGTGAATAAGCAAATGTGGTGAAGAAAGCTGATGGTGCCCAGCTATCAAAAGATATAACGTCTGGGGTCTTAAAAGCTTGAAGATAAACAAGTGGCCATCTAGTTCAGAAACAACAAAGCCCACATGGAACAAGCACACCAGCCTTTGTGACCACGAGCTGTCAAAGGGATCAGGTATCAAGCATCAAAGAACAAAAAATCATATCATTCTAAATGTGAGTGAGTGCAGAGTGGAGACTCAAAGCCCATTGGTAGCCAACCGGAAACCCACCTACTGAAGGGTTGTGGGGATGAGATGAGCCAATCAGGGTGCAGGGTAGCAATGATGAAACATATAGCTTCCCTCTAGTTCTTAAATGCTTCCTCCCTCCCCACTATCATGATCCCAATTCTACCTTACAAATCTGGCTAGACCAGAGGATGTACATTGGTACAGGTAGCAACTGGAAACACAAGGAATCTAGGACAGATGACTCCTTCAGGACCAGTGGTGAGAGTGGCGATGCCTGGCGGGTGGAGGGAATATGGGGTAGAAAGGGGGAACTGATTACAAGAATCTACATATAGCCTCCTCCCTGGGGTAGGGACAGCAGATAAAAGGGCTGGGGAGATGTTGGACAGTATAACATATGACAAAATAATAATAATTTATGAATGATGAAGGGTTCATGAGGTAGGGGGAAGTGGGGAGGGAGAGGGGAAATGAGTAGCCAATATTAAGGGCCTAAGTAGAAGACAAATGCTTTGAGAATGATTATGGCAACAAATGTACATATGTGCTTGACACAATGGATGTATGTATGGATTGTGATAAGAATTGTATGAGCCCCCAATAAAATGATTTTAAAAAAAAAAGAAAATGAGGGGAACTAAGTTGATGGAAATTTTGGTACTCTCAGTTGCTATACTTTGTACAAGACATTTTTTCTAGCAAATTAAAATAATTAACACTTATTAATATAAAATATATTATTTTTCTTTTACTTTATGATCCTTAAACTAACTTCATATTAGTATTGTTTTCTTATAGATTGTTAGAAGAGCTATAAGAACCCCCCAAAATAATTTATATATGTATATATATATTGAGAAGTCATGCTTAAAAATTCACTCTTCTAGATTTTGATGCATAAAATTTATACTAATTTCAAGTATTTTCAAGGTAGGCTACAATATAATCACAGCCTTATTCAAAAAACCTAAGACACTGGGTCAACTTCTCGATGGATTTCATATTTAGCTTCTCTATGTAAGACTACCTTGTTGCCTCACATCAAACACGTAGTGTTATTTCTCTTTCATATGTGTTTCCAGTCACTATTCTGCTCATGCTGAACCCTGGAGCATTACCTGGGAGCTTTAACATAATGTATGCTGCCGATACTCCAGCGTGGCACACGAAAGGGCGGTCATAATCTTCCAGGCTCACTTGGACGAAGGTTATGTTTAATGTGTACCAAATATATTGCTCCAAATATACGGGAAATCTATAAAACAAAGGAGACGGTCATTAATGCGTGAATATTATTGTCAATAATAAATGAATCCCATTTACACAGCACACTCTGTATTATTTATTCTGGAACATAAAATTACTTCCTGGAGAACACTAGGTACTATCATTTTACCCTAAGAAATAGTTCACTGAAGCATGCTGTTCTTCTGAACAGTGACCAGCCAAGTGTAGTTGTATTAACTATAAACCAAACCCTCAGCTTTAGATCGCCAGGTCCATCTTCTAAGGTGTGTCTGCGCGGTCTCAAACTTCCAACCCTCTGATTAGTAACCAGGTGCTTAATCATTTTCACAGCTACAGACTCTGAATCATCCAATTACATACTTAGAATGCACTATCTCTCTTCTATTGCTTTCTTTTTCTCTAACTCTTAAATGCTTATGGCTCCTGATATAACCCGGGTTCCTTAAGTGGGAAGTACTGTCCCCTGATGGGGAGCTGGATAAACTCACGCAGGAGGGCAACAAAGTGGATACCTGTACTTTGTTTTGGATTATTGGCTACAGTACCAAAGTTTTTAAGTGTACTAAGAAAAAAAAATTTTAACAGACCTGTAGGACAAATAAATGTAGGCACCTATGATAACTAAATTAAAATGGATGGCTTTAAGCAGAAGTGGAGCAAAATGAAAATGTATTGGTACTTCCTTAACTTCACCTCACCTGCTTAACTAGGCTAGCAGTGGGACTGATACCAGCGAGTACCTCCCATTTCTCTGAACCGGCTGCTTGGCTGTATCCGTACTGTGAGCCAGCAATGGGAATGTCCATGAAAGACAATGCTAAAAGGAATGCTAAGGAGGCAGGGAGAACTGTGTTTGAGTTTCATGGGCTTTAAAACCCAAAAGAAAGCAATGGAAAGGCCAAATTAATTCAGATGCTGAAATCTTTGCCAGCTTTGAGAGACGCCACGGAAACAAAAGACTTACTCATATCCTTCTCTGACTCGTTGGGATTGAGCATAGTAGTCATTCACCTGCGTGCTGTTGACTTTCCAGCATCGGAGATTTGTGTTGTCCCTGAAGTCTGTGATATTGCAGGTCACAGTAAGGGGGGAGCCTATAAAAATCAAATCAATAAAGTTTAAATGAAAAGTCTACCAAAAAAAAGTCCTGTCAACAAACACATGCCTTTTTTTCTGAGCCTTGAATGTCTTTGACTTAACAGAATTATCTTAGGTTAATGTCAATCTACTTTATTGCTCTCTCTCTGACAGAGATCATAAGGGACAAGTGCAATTCCAGGATGTTTGTTTATAAGTGTGTGTGTGTGTGTTTGTGTGCGCGCACACACACACGCTGTCTGGGGAGTGTTCACCATAATATCCAGTGCCTGGATACTACTCCTACTTCTGGTACCATTTGTGAAGATCTTCAGTTGGGCTTGAGGGAGGCTTTTATCAGACCAATTTTGCAGATGAAAAGATAGTTCCCATAGATGTGTGTGTACATCTCTTACCTCTGGCTTCTATTACTCAACATTTTGTCTCTAAGACTCTTCCATGCTTTTGACCCAGAATGTGGTATAATGTTTTATCTTACCTACTGTAGCTATAAAGAAGCCTGGTGGCTTAGTGGTTAAACACCCGGGGGTTCTAGTCTACCTTATAGGGTCACTATGAGTGAGAGTTAACTCAATGGCAATGGGTTATACGAGGCTGTTGCTATACTCATACATACATTTTCACCTTTTCCAATATGTGTAATGCTCCTATGAGCCTCCTCGTACATGATTCCTGAAGTAATTGTGCACCCATTTATTATGGATATACACAATAGGTTTAGCTACCTATCTACTACTAAAATTGGAAGACCATAGATTATACATATCATACAATTTTTAAATGATACCAAATTTTTCTGAAGTTATTATACCAATTGACACTTCCACTCAGCAGTCTATGATAGTTTTTTATACTTTACATATTTAACAAGACATACATACTATTGTCAGTAGGTTTTGTTTTAGCCCTTCTGGTTTTACTGTGAAGTAACCAGCATATAGTAGTATCATTTTGTGGATTTTGCTTGCATTTTTTTGGATGGCATTTGATTGAGCACCTTTTTATAATGTCTTTTGTCGTGTCTGCTGAAGTCATTTACCTATCTTTCTATCATTTTCTCCTCATTGATTTGTACTTCTTCATAAACCAAACTCCCGCTGCAGTTGAGTGGATTCAAACTTGTAATAACCCTATATGACCAGATAGACCTGTCCTGGTGGGTTTCCAAAACTGTAACTTTTTTTTGGTAACTCTTTCCTGGATTAGAAAACCTTGTTTTTCTTCCATGGAGCAGCTGGTGTTTCAAACTGCGGACCTAGAGGTTAGCAGCCAAAAATGTAACCACTCGCCCTCCCCCACCCCCCAGGACTCCTGAAACGTCCATAGGTTCAAGATATGTGAAGATGGCATTTGTTCACCTTTTGTAAGTATACTCTCCCACTCAATGGTTTACCTTTCCATTATTTAAAGGTTGTCTTTCATTAAACAGAAACTCTTCTTTTTAGTGTAGTCCGATGCATCAATATTTTCCTCAATAATTACTGTTGCGTATGACATCTTAGAAAAATATTTTTACTGACACTCAAATTATAAAGCTATCTTTCTAGAAACTTCGTTGTTTAGCCTTTCGTATTTACGTTGCAATACACTTGAAATCGGCTTTAGAACTGTGATAAATAAATGAGTTTGATTTTATTCTAGATTTTACCCAACTGTTCGGGATCATTTATTATACAGGTGGTACCATCTCTACTTATCGGTGGTTTCACGTTTTTCAAAATCGAGTGGCATCTGTGCGAAAGCTCCTTGTCTCCTGGTCTTCAACCCTGACATACTGTCTCTTCACCATCAGTGTGGGTGTATCCATCTTCCCCGTAATTCTGAATGCTGTGTGTATGTGTTCACATGCCACAACTCTATAACTGTAATGCTATGTAGAAGCACACGTATATGAACGTACATATATGCCACGTACACACAACACACTTTTTAAGGTCATATTATTATGTACCTACATGTTCAGAATTGAATTTTTTATCATTATATTTCTATTTACTTCTAATGCTTTTTGCCTTTAAAATCTACCTTGAAAGAATAGCAAGAATGGTTAACTGCTAACAGATTGATTGGTAGTTTGAATCTACTCGGAGGCACCCCAGGGAAAAGCCTGGCGACCTGCTGCAATGGCTATTATTAGGTCCTCAGGAAACCCGGTAAAGCACAGCTCTATTCTGGCCCGGGACTGCCAGGAGTAGAAATGGACGTGAGAGTCATTGGTTTGCTTGGTTACAGCAATGTTTTGTTTAGTGCACAGGTAGCGTCATTTTCTATCCTTTAGTCTTCAAGGATCTTGTAATTCACACGGAAGTGGGGTTTTTGTTTGTTTTCTTTTAATGATTAAAAGAAATAATCCACTTGGTAATCTTTATATCTTCAGCATGCAGGCCATCCTGTAATTAATGATATGTGTGGGATGAAATCATGATTTCTCTTTGTTACACCTGTCCTGTGCTTGTTAGTCCTGCTTGCCACTTTGGGTTTGGCTATTTTTTATTTCATTTAATCTTGTATTTTAAAATTATTTTTATTTAAGGGTTACTTGAGATTACTGATTGTTTATTTACTTATCTTTATAAACTGTCTTTTATATTGGGCTCATTCTACATTTTTAGGATTAAACTGGCCAGAGGTTATTTATTTGTGTTTTTTTAATTTATTGTCTCCCTCACCTAATCTCACTCTGGAACTAACCTAGGAATTTACCAATTCTGGGGTTTTTTTATTCATTGTTTTCCACTTTTGTCTTTATTTTCTTTGTTGAGGTGGTTGAGTTGCTCCTTTATGTAGTTAATTGGATAATTTATATATTTTAATCATTTCTATACTTGATATTTAAAAACATAAATTGGGTTAGAATACAATTTTGGTCACATTTCATGAACTTTTGATATACTGTCATTATTTTGTACATATTCAGGATTTAGTTTAAAGTGTAAATATGAAACAAATATGTAAATATAAAGCATTATCAGGGACTGTTGTATAATTTTCTTAAACAAGTGATTTTTACATTGTTTTAATTCTAGTTGTAAATTCAAAGTCTTATGCCACTGTGATTGTGTGATGGGATCTGTACAATTTCCTTTTGAGTTTTTCATAGGTCGTTATGAGCTGACAGGGCACCTGGTGGCATAGTGGTTATGTGTTGGGCTGCTAACGCCAAGATCAGCAGTTCAAAACCACCAGCCCCTCTGAGGAGAAAGATGGGATTTTCATTGGCCTCTGAAGCTCACACGGACAATTCTATCAGGTCACCATGAGTCAGAATCTACTCGATGGCAGCGAGTTAAGAGGTTTTTTTTTAATAAAACGATCTAAGAAATGTGTGATTTCTATTATATTATTCAACCCCTTTGCTCCTTGCTTTCTAACAAGTCTGCCCGAGTCAGGTAATGTTAAATCCTCCACAATGTTTTGCTCCTTATATTGATTCTGAGAGTTTTAACTTATTTTAATGCATTGCTATTTGAAACACAAGAGTGTTATTTGAGGGAACTGTTGTCATCTCTATTACTATATTATGATGTATTTTATCATTTTCCCAAACCATGCGTTCTCAGACATGAATTTTGTCTGCCTGATTTCGCTTCTGTTATTTTTTTCCAGTTATATCTTTAATCTCCCAGATCATTTGAGATTTATATATGTTTTGAGAAAAATATATGATTGGTTTTAATATGTAACTCAATCCCATGTGTCTTGATGTGACAAATAAAAGTTTCATCGAAGTTACAGCCTTCCTAAAAGTTGTAGCTCTATGGGGCAGCTCTATGCTGCCTTACAGATCACCATAACTTGATGGTATGGGGTTTTTGTTTACTTAGTTTTGGATTTCCTTCCGAAGGTACTAGATATATTTTTTGTTTTACTAATCATTCCCTTTAACTTAAAAAGAAGAAAGAAAAAAGAAAGAAAACCCCTTAACAAAAGGTTGAGCCCATTTTTCTCTACTTAGACCACAAACTGAGGCAGTCTTGACTGTTCCCTTTCTCTATGAAATAGGGACTATAGCATGACTACCCCAAGTCCTTTAATATATACTTTCCAGTGTTAGATAATATAATCTAGAATTCTTTTTTTCCCTTTGATCCAGTATTCTTGATCAACCTTAGTGAGTTGTAGTTTTCCAATATGCAGCTTTTCTTTCACAAATCCTTTTTTTTTTAAAGTATTTTGGATGCTTTTACATGAGCAAACTTACAGTAATCATTTAGACCTAGAATGCTCACTGTCAGACCTTTGTGGCCACAACTCCCCCAGGCCTCGGCTCTGCTGAGTTTTTATCTTGCTGCCTCTCCTAACGACGGTGGTATAGCCAATGCTGAAAACTAGATGTGTGTGGGATTTGTCTTCATCCTTAAAGTTCAAAAAAAGCCCTAAGATATGTAAATGTTCTACTCATGGCACTTAGTGATTTCAATGGTTTTACTTACCCAGTTCTACTTCAATGGAGTTGTTTCTTGGATAAGTAATTTTAGGGACTCCATATTCAGTTTTTTCTGTTAAGAAATCATACCCACATAAAACGGCATGAGAATCACATAGGGTAGATGCTCAGCTCTTCAGGGGGGTAGTACAAAGAAAGCACAGCACAGAGCAGGTCTGCAGGGGATGTTGGTTGCGAAGAAAACAAGACACGTGAAGCAACAAAAGTCTCACTCCAGAAGTAATGGAATTGTCAAGGAAAAACACAAGCAAAGCTAGACGTCAACCTACCGAGATAGCTGACCTCTAAAGGACATATTTTGTGTAAATATAAACTAATGAGATGCTATAAGAAAATCCCATTATCTAATACCCCAAAATACACTTTGTCCATGGTGACCATAAGCAAAGTTCTATACTGTTAGGTGGGAAGAATTCATACCCTAGCAGATGATCTGCAGTTTTAGCCTCCACCCCAACCTCTGCTTTTCCATATCCTTCAGCATCCTTTCCTCTTTTGTTATTCTTCAAAGATTCACGAGACTGTGTCATCCTACTTATACCTTATGGCTGTCTTTCTTGTACCGATATCTGCAAGACCCTTCGTCTTTCTCCATTTCTCCTCCATTCCACTGTCCACAATTTACCAGTTACCTACTTAGTCCCATGATCCTCCTATCCATTTGTGGGGATGTATGCACAAGTTGTGAGGACAAGCTAGGGAATAAATGGAAAATCGCATGCCCTTTAGAATGGCATTAATATTTGGATATTATACCAACTATTCAAATTCAGTATGATAACACTACCTAGTGTTATTCGTTTCATTATACGACCTAATTAAGGTCACCTCCACACAGGAGATCTCATGCATCTAAAATCTGAAAATCATTCTAGGCAACCACTTTTCTCTCACCCTCAACTTCAACTCAATACTTTTCCTCAGCAATCTCCTTCCCACCCACCACTTCAACTACCATTTAAAGTCCAATGCCTTTGAATTGTATATCTCCAGATCTTTCATTTAAACTATAGACTATCAGTTCTCAATCTGTGGGTCGTGACCCCTTTGGGGGTCCAACAACCCTTTCACAGAGGTTGCCCGATTCATCACAGTAGCAAAATGACAGTTATGAAGTACCAATGAAAATAATTTTATGGTTGGGGTCACCACAACATGAGAAACTGTATGAAAGGGCTGTGGCATGAGGCAGGTTGAGAACCACTGTTCTAGACCCATATAGATTCTTGCCTACTCTACCTGCATCCCTGTAGGGGCATCTCAAAGCACTTCATACTCGAGTTATCTATCACCAAACTCATATCTCATTCTAAAGCTAGTTTTCCTTCAGAGACATCTTATTTTATTGAATAGAATCATGATCCAGTGAGTTACATAAGCTCGAAGACCTAGTGTCATTGGCATGGTTACATCCCTCACTGTCCATCTTCAGTGGAACACGAAGACCACTCACTTCTACTTCCTCACATGCCTTGAGTCCACCTCCCTCTTCACTGCCACCATGTTATGTGTGCTAACATGTGGTCTCCCCTGCCCTCGTGTACCTGCCTCCCAACCATCACTCTGGTCCCTGCAGGGACCATTCTGTGCACAACTGCCCAACCCCTCATTCTAAAATGTGAAATATTCTGTGCTTCTCTCCTGGTCTTGACCCTTCTGGGCATTAACTTTTATTCTTAAAACAAGAGGGAGCTTCAAAAAGTTTGCAGGAAAAAAAATCCCATTATCTTTGCATTTGGCAAGCTTTTGGTAGTGCCCTGGTGCGATCCAGACTTCCCACTCCCTGGGCGATATGACCATTGAACACGTTTGGCTGCTAACTGAAAAGCTGGAGGATCCAGTCTACAAAGAACCCCATCAGAAGAAAGACGTGGTGATCTATTTCTGAGCAACTGGTCATTGAAGACCCTATGGGACACAGTTCTACTCGGACACACGTGGAGTCACTGTGAGTCAGAATCGATTTGGCATCAGTGGTTCTGTTTTAACTTGATCTTGAACCGTGACCACGTCTGAACTCTTCATGTGCCATGTTCTCCCTCGCCCACAACACTCCAACACAACCTGTCTGCTTCTCTGTTCTTCAGACACCAAGCTGCTCTTGCTATAGAAGAAACTTGCTCCTTTAGTCTGAAAAGGGCTCATCCATTCCTCCTTTAGTTAATGCTTCCCGACCCCTTCGCATTAGCATCATCAGGAAGTCCTCTCTGACTCACCGTCTTCACAACAAGTCCGTGTCTGTTTGATCTTATATTTTTCCTTTCCCTAATTGCATTAATCTTCTTGGTAATTATATATTTCATTAGTGGATTATTCAATTAATCTCTATATCTCCTCTCAGCTCACACACCATGCTCCACATAAGCAGTGATCAGGTGATTCTTATCACTCTCACTTTTTATTTCTTGGCCCGGCACACAAGCTGGCCTGATTAGGCCCTTGGTAAAGAATCACTAAATGACTAACCTCCACTCAAGTACAGACTACCTGAAAACTTGCGGAGTTCAAGGCTCCTTTCACCTCTTCTTCATGCTATCTCTTACTTGATCTCATCTGTCATAAAGGCAACCTTGTCGCTCTGCCCTCTCAACCATTCAAAGGTTGGTCCCTCAGTAGCTGCATGATGAATTCTATGTACACAAGGAGCCTTTGATCTTGCCCTTTCTCACTCTGTGGCCTTGGCTTCCACCAGCTGTCAGCTCATACTTAGACTAAAGAGAAATTGGTTTTACATCTAATGTGGACCATGAGGTTTATTATTTCCACATTTGGCTCATACTGTTTTTATGCATAGTGACCCCTCCTGACCCTTTTTTACTAATTTAAATTGTATTCATCCTTCTACATCCAGTTGAGACATTATTTCTCCTTGGCTACTTCATCAGCACTCATTTGCCACCTCTGTTGTCCCACCACATTCGAGTGTGATGATTCTTTCTCTGTGCTAAGACACTCTGTGTATAACTCTATACTTACATACAATGTTGAAATAACTGGCATAATATCTCTAGAGCCACTACCAGCAGACTGGGAGTATCTCAACAGATGAACCAATTTTTGTCATTTCAAAATTTTCAGGTCTAACATAAATTTTTGCCTGGACATAAAAGATCATAGAAGTTTCCAAAAAAGTTTTTGAAGCCCTATGTGACAGATATTAAAAACAAATGCTTATTGAGCTGAAATGAAATAGACAGTTCAACCCAATGGGCTTTGGAAGTAATTTTCTGAACCTTCAATATTTGGGGTAGGTGTCCCAAGAACCTCCCACAGAAATAACACATCACTAAAACAGTCTAGTATTCAACCATTCTGTTAATAAATTATCTGTGTCTCGTTGAGTTTGGACACTGGACTCAGTGCTAGGGACTCAATGTGAACAATAAAAAGTAGATGCCTACTTTCAGAGATAATAGTTATAAAATTAAAGAATAGAAAAACCAGAACATCCAATGCAATTTTCTTACTTAAGAAGTTCTTATCAAAGAAAATTAAAATCAAAAGCTCTCCAAGAGCATCTAAAGTCAAACAGATAATTTCAGGAAAAAAATCATCAGGGAAAGGCTTGGTGGGGGTGGGGCGGGTAGGAATATGATGAGGAGCAATATGACTGGAACACAGGGAGTCACTGAACCTCTGCAGACTAAATGCCAGGGTGTCTCTCCTAGCAGGGAATAGGGAGCCACCCATACTGAATATATCACCCAAGGGAACCTCACTGTTAAGAGATAACTGACAAGTCATCAGGACATTCACATAAATTAAATTAATACATGAGGGTCCAAGTCAAAGAACTATCAAATATCTAATTCCCTCCATTTAGATGGTTGTTGTGTGCTGTCATGTGGATTCCAACCCATAACAACCCTTTAAGGCAGAGCATGATCCTTACAGGGGCAAATGACCAGGTAGCATATACCTCTCTCTAGGAAACCCTAGTGGGTTTCAATATCTAATCTTTCAGTTAGCAGCCAACCACTTAACCAAATAGCCTCTACTGAAGAAGTCACAAAGATAGCCTAGCAGGAATTCCTATGTCAATACATTGAGGGAAAACATTGCTTGCACGAGTATCAAAATACCTAAGTTCTAGTCTTGCTTTTGTCATTAGGTAGCTTTCTAAACTTAGAGTCAATTACTCCCCTCCTGGGCTTCTATGGAATTAGAGTTTGGGCCTGAAATTACTTCTAAGGTTTCTTTGCATTTGTAAGTCTCATGCTCAAGAAAATTGGCCACTAGTGTTTATCACTGAAACCCCACAAACATTCAACCAAATGCTGAGCCATGTCCACCCATGTGGAACTCTGCTGAGACTCAGTGGAGTGGCCCCCTGGAATTTTCATCAGAGAAAACTTTCAGCATAATAAGAATGTCACTGTATGTCTCATTCTCCGAATGCCTGAGTTTGGTCAGGCACCTTACAGGCATACTACATACACGACCTCACTTAATGTTCACAAATAAGCCAGGAGCTTTGACTATTCTATTTTTTCAGTTGAGAAAACCTAACTGCTCACAGTGTTCTGCTTCACGCTTTCTGTTCTCAGACTTTAACGAGGACGGTTTTGAAAGCCTGCTCCCTCTCAGCAAAGTCAAGATGGAGAACCACGTCCGTGCAGACCAGCAAGCTCACACAAAGCCAGGAGAGGAGGCCAGGACACAGATATGAGCATACTTACTGACATCTACACTAATGTCATTTAAAACTGTGTAATTCTTCCCCTCGTGTGTCAGTCGTGCTAGGCATGCATATTTCCCTCTATCCTCTGCTGAGATATTTTTTACAAACAGCTTCATTCCCACAGAATTAAACCGCTCTTCGTGAATCTCTTTACACCCCTAAACACAAAAGTAAGTAAATAAACTGGTGAGTATTTTGGAATACCAGTACCATGCTTAGCGACACCCTAAAAAGCGCGAGAACATTCGAGAAAACAATAGCGTCCCTTGATCTTACCACGTGTTTAGAAGACAATCTAACCAAATGATTTGACAAGGAATGAGTCATACAAAGATTACATTCTTTTTTAAAAACATATCTTAGGGACTCGTGCAGCTCTTATAACAATCCATCCATACCTCAATTATGTAAAGCACATCTGTACATTCTTTGCCCTCATCATTTTCAAAGCATTTGCTCTCCACTTAAGCTCTTGGCATCAGGTCCTCTTTTTTTTCTCCCCCTCCCTCCCCACTCTCCCCTCCCTCATGAGCCCTTGATAATTTATAGATTATTATTTTGTCATATCTTGCCCTGTCCAATGTCTCCCTTCACCCCCTTTCTGTTGTCTGTCCCCCAGGGAGGAGGTCACATGTAGATCCTTGTAATCACTTCCCTCTTTCCAACCCACTCACCCTCTACCCTCCCAGTATCGCCCCTCACACCCCTGGTCCTGGATGTATCATCTGCCCTGAATTTCCTGTGCCTCCAGCTCCTATATGTACCAGTATACAACCTCTACTCTATCCAGACTTGCAAGGTAGAATTCGGATCATGATAGTTGGGGGGCAGGAAGCATTTAGGAACTGGCGGAAAGCTGTATTCTTCATTGGTGCTACGTAGCACCCTGACTGACTCATCTTCTCCCCTAAACCCTTCTGCAAGGGGATCTCCAGTGGCCAACAAATGGGCCTTAGGTCTCCACTCTGCACTTCCCTCTTCATTCACTATGGTAAGATTTTTTTTTCTGATGATGCCTTATACCTGATCCCTTAGACACCTTGTGATCGCACAGGCTGGTGTGCTTCTTCCATGTGGGCTTTGTTGCTTCTGAGCTAGATGGCTGCTTGTTTACCTTCAAACCTTTAAGACCCCAGATACTATCTCTTTTGATAGCACCACCAGCTTTCTTCGCCACATTTGCTTATGCACCCGTTTGTCCTCAGCAATCATATTATGGGGGTGCGCACCCAATGATATGATTTTTTGTTCTTTGATGCCTGATAACTGATTCCTTTGGAACCACGAGATCACACAGGCTGGTGTGTTCTTCCATGTGAGCTTTGTTGCTTCTGAGCTAGATGGCCACTTGTTTATCTTCAAGCCTTTAAGACCCCAGACGCTCTATCTTTTGATAGCTTTCTTCACCACATTTGCTTGTTCACCCGCTTTGGCTTCAGCAGTTGTGTCGGGAGGGTGAGCATCATAGAATGCCAATTTAATGGAAGAAAGTATTCATGCACTGTGAGAGTGCTTGAGTAGAGGCCCAAGGTCCTTCCGCCACCTTAATACTAAACCTATAAATATAGGCACATAGCTCTGTTTCCCCATCCTCATATATATTTTTGCATATGTACATGTCTTTGTCTAGACCTCTATAAATTCCCTTTGCCTCCTAGCTCTTTCCTCTATTTCTCTTGACTTTCCTCCTGCCCCACAAATATTACATTCTTATGTAGCACCTTCCAAGATCTGTGATGAGCGTGAAGAAAAGTATGTGCTCCCTAGTACTTGGAAATTCTAAAACTTGTTCTACTTGTTGGGCAATATACATGTGTATCCAGAGGATTTGACAAAGAATTGCTAAAATGAGTAATATAAATAATAACTCTAATAGGAGTTAAGAGGAAAACAGCTTTTGCAGACTAGGCTTATGAAGGAAAACTTCATAGAGGAGGAAGAATTGGACTGGCCATGAATGGTTTTGTTAGGAGTAGGTAAACAGGCAAAATTGTCCTTCACCTGCAAAGACTGGTTACCCCAATAGACCGCAACCCAATGGTACCAGAGCCCTTTTGCCAAGACTGCAAACCCAGGTGAATACTGATAGATTTTTCTACCTGTCAGGACTTGTCATCTCTCAGAGGTTCCAGTTCTTATGCTAATTGCCACTCCCCTGTTCCTCTCACAAGCCACTTAGTCCCAAATCTTTTCTCCTCTCTTTTTTTTTTTTGTTTGTTTTTTTTTTTTTCTCCTCTCTTAAGGAAGCGCCATTTCCTAATGTGACTGGTTGGTTAATTGCATGTTTGGGAGCATCAGCAGTGAAGCACATGGCAGTTCAAACCCACACAGAGGGGCCTGTGGGGACAACGCCTGTGAGCCACTGCTGGAAGCTCACAGAGATGGAAACCCAATGGATCAGTTCTACTCTGCAGCCATGGGGTCCCCACCATTCAGAATCAACTCTCCGGGAATTTGCTTGATATCCTCATTCAAATATTCCACTTCTTATTGTTGCTCACACTGCAAGAACTCTTTGTTAGACAGGAATCGTACGTAGTCCCAGATCTCAGAAAGTTCAAAGTCTAATAGGTAAGAGCAGCAAGCAACCCCTAATTGGAGATGTAATTGCTCAAAGGCTTGGCTCTATCTTCATTGAGTCAGTTAAAAAGCACTGGAGTGCAGACATCACCATCATTGGAACGGTGTGAATAGATCCATCTTGTGCTGTAAATCTCAGGAATACCAGAAAGAGCATTTATTGATTTAAAGTGTGTACAATGACTTTCTAAAAGCCTTAAATTCTTTCTCTGTAAACACTCCCATGTGGCATACTAACCTATAATCAAACAATTGCTCTCTAAATAGAATGAGAGCTACTAATAAAATCTGGTGGTTGAAGGCATGAGACTTTTAATCACAAGATGCCTCCTCCTTTAGAGTTGTTGTTGTTGTTAAGTGTCATTAAGTCCATTCTGACTCATAGGCTACAGAATGAAAGACCTATACAGAATGAAACACTGCCTGCCCTGTACCATCTTCACAAGCATTGCTGTGTCTGAGCCTACTGTTGCAGCCATTGTGTCAGTCCATTTCATTGAAGAGCTGTTTCTTTTTGCTGACCCTCTCCTTTACCAATCATGATGTTCTTTTGGAACTCTTGACAGAAGGAGAAAACCTCACCTCTCTCCCACAGAGCAGTTGGTGGATTTGAACTGCTGACCTTGTGATTAGCAGTCCAATGCATAACCACTATGCCACCAGGACTCCTCCCTCCTAATGTCTTGCCCAAAGGACAAGAGATGAAGTCTTATCATCCTCTCTTCTAAGAAGCATTTCAGCTGTACTTTTTCCAATAAAGATTCATTCTTCTGCAAGTCATAGTGCACTTAGTATTCGTCTCCAACAATGTGATTCAAATACATCAATTATTTGGATTTCTTTATTCATGGTCCAGTTTTGCATGCACATGAGATGATTGAAAATATCACAGTTTTGAGCAGACACATCATAGTCTTCAAAGTGACATCTTTTCAAAAGTTCAAAAAGATTTTTTACAGCAGATTATCCCAATGCAATTCATTGTCTGATTGCCTGACTGTTGCTTCCATGGGAGCTGACTGTCAATCACAGTCAATTCAGAATCTTGACAACTGCAAGGATCTTTAGGCAGTTACCATCTTCAGCTGCTGCCATTAAGTCAGTTCCTTCTCTCGGTGACTTCGAAAGGACACAACCCTGATGCACACTTTCCCTAAGTTTAAAGTACACAGTATGACTCCCTTGGTCTCCCTAAACTACTGTCTTAGATCCATGTCCTTTATGATATGGACACCCCGCCTCTCTCCCACCCCCCCAAAAAAGCTGAGTTCTTGAGAAATGGAAGCTTGTTCTCTGAATGGTGCCTAGAGAGGCATAACCTCTGGGTGCTTCTGCTATACTTCTATTATTGAGCTTTCTCCTCTATGACTCACACATTCTTTCATCCGAGAGCTGCATATGAGCATATTCAATTGTACTAAGATCTAACATGACTAGCTTGGGGAACAATTTATGCCTTTACTTGGACTGCCTCTATTCTGAATCAACTAGGGCATTGCTTTAAAATCTAAATCTTCAGCAAGCCTTGGTTGTTATTTTTTGATGATGTCTTAATAGCAAGATTTTAAATCAAAATATTAATAATGTCAGCCAACATTTGGATGCTTCTTACATTGCAGGCACAAAGATAAATGCTCCCAACCCAGCATGTGCAATGGCCAAAGGTATGTGATACCCCAGAACATGCTGGCTAAGCAATAGTATGCACAGAGCATTTATGAAAGCAAGCGAATGAGGCCACAGAAAATCATCATGTGAAAAAAGCCTATAATGCATTTGGAAAAGAGAATTAGGTGATCAGATTTGATTTTTAGAATAATCCCTAGAATGACTACGTAGAAATGTTAAAAAAAAAATTTTAAGGATGAGGCAACTCTAAATACAGGAAATAATTTAGGAAGTTGTTTCAGTAATCTACAGATAAGCAGAATCGGAAGTGAGGGAGCACCACGCAGACAGCACGAAGGGCGCACAAGCCGCTCGCTCAGCTGGGATGCACAGAATGCAGTGAGAAGCTCGGGCAATGAGAAGGGGATTGCCATGCATCCAGCTGCAGTGGTAGAGAAGGCATAAAGAAAGTCAAGAATAAACATCAGATTTGGAACAAGATTGAAAATGCTCGAAATCTGATTAATTTGGTGAGCATTTGTTTGACCTTGAGCTGGTACAGAGGCAGCACACCCTTAGCAACAGGAGTGGCTTCACCAAGCTCCTTCCCTGGGAACTACATTCCGAATCTCAGCATGAAGCCATCCTCCTTTTAAACTGTGTCTGTGACCACTACACTTCAGGGTTGCTATAGTTCAGGGTTGCAGGGTTATGCATTTGGGGTTGATTGAGTTGGTTGTTGTTTTTTAGTCTGGGAACACTCAAAAGTTTTTACTTTGTAAATCAATGGTCATTGCTTCTTCATTTTATCTTCTTTTCAGTTTCTGAACAGTTTCATGTGAAGGTTCTACTTTTGAATATCATGGGAATCTGGAGTGAGTGAGTGAGTGAGTGAGTGAGTGAGTGAGTGAGTGAGTGAGTGAGTGACTTAGTACTGTATAGATCATTTCACTTAATCTCAGAGAGTTAAACAAAAAACCCAACTCTATGAGGCCACATATATCAAGATTTAGTTGCAGGAAACAAGCAAACACTAATAACAGCAAACACATCCTACCTATTTTAGAATTGAGTACAGGAAATTGGCTTTTACAAAATCTTTAGAAGGGCTGGGAGAAAAAGATGTTGGCCAGAATCACACCGCAGAACTAACTTGCCTTGCTAGCTGCTATTCATACTACAAATCATGAACGTGAAGAATCAAGACTTCAACAAACCCCACTTTCAAATCAGAGACCAGGAGCTGACACTTATGCACTTATGTCTCAATTGAGTCACATCAAAAAAGCAAGTAGAAGGCATATGCTCTGCCTCTGGACACCCCCCCCCACACACACACACACTCTCACCCCCACCCCCAGAGCAAGTGATTTGGCCCTGGAATGCTGCTGAAGAAGACCATGTGTCCCTGCCTTGACTTTCCCTGGAAAGAGTAGGAAGATGCACCATCTCCTTTTTAGGCGTTCTAACCACAGAGCCAGTTAGAAACACCAAATCACCTACTGCCCCTTAGTTACAAGAGACTATGGAAATTGTCGGGTGTTAGTGCGTTGTTTAGCTTTGTAACCTCTACAATACAGAGAGGAAGACTAGAATGGATAGTGAACGTTGGCTATTATATTTCCCTACCGGAACTTTCTATCCATTCAACCACTTTCTCTCTTAATTTGAATCAACCCCCTTGACCTTGCTAATTTCTCTCAATTACTGGTTTTACTCAGGCACCATTTGTTGTACTATTGAAATGGATACAAGGTGGCATCAAGTCGGTTCTGCCCCACAGCGACCTAATGCACAGCAGAATGAAACTGCCCAGTTCTGCGCCATCCTCACAATTGTTCCTATCCTTGGGCACACTGATGCAGCTACTGTGTCAATCCAACACCTGAGGGCTGCCTCTCCTTCACTGCCCTTCTACTTTACCAAGCATCGTGTCCTTCTCCTGGGACTTGTCTAGAGACAAGACGAAGTCTTGCCATCCTTACCTCTAAGGAACAATCTGGCCTTACTTATCTCAAGACAGATTGGCTTGTCATTCTTTTTCTGTCTTCTTTATTTGATGTCCACCTTTCACATGCTTGTGCAGCAATGGACAATATCATGGCTTGGGCCAGACACACATTAGTCCTCAAAGTAACACCCTTGATTTCAATAGTCTAAAAAGGTTTGGTGCAGCAGATTTGCTTAATGCAAATCATCTTTTGATCTCCTGGCTGCTGCTTCCATGAGCATTGGTTGTGGACCCGAGCAAGATCAAATCCTTTACAACTTCAATGTTTTCTCCATTTCTCACGATGTTACCTATTGGTCTAGTGGTGAGGATGTTGGTCTTCTCTACATTGCGCTTTCATCTGTACTGAAGGCTCCAATCTTTGATCTTCATCAGTAAGGCTTTCAGCCCTCCTCACTCTCCTGCAGCAAGCAAGGTGGTGCCATCTGCATATTATAGGTTGTGAATAAGCCTTCCTCTGATCCTGATAATATTCCTCATATAAGCCAGTTTTCATGGAGTATTTGCTCAGCATACAGATTGAATAAGTATAGTGAGAGGATGCAACCCCAATGCACACCTTTCTTGATGGTAAGCCAAGCAGTATTCCCTTGTTCCATTCTCACAATTGCATCTTGATCCATGTACAAGTTCCGAATGAGCACAAGGAAGTGTTCTGAGATTCCCATTCTTCGCAAGGTTATCCATAGTCTATCATGATCCACACAGTCAAATTCCTTGGCATGGTCAATAAAACGCAAGTAAACACTTTTCTGACCTCCTCTGCTTTCAGCCAAGACCCATCTGACATCAGCAATGACAACCCTTGTTTCACATCCTCTTCTGAGTTTCCCTACGTGTTGGTCTAGCACAAGGCTTCTTGAAGGATAGCAACAGCAACTACTAATGGAATCTGTTGACAGGACAGGTGTGACAGGCTGTGGGCAACAATGAACGAGAGTGCGAAGAAGACTTCTCACTGAGTCATGTTTTATACATGATTATTAAACTGTGTATAGGCAGTACCCAGCTAAGCAATTATTTAATTAATAAGAAAAACAGAACTACCAAGAATAATAGCCGAGACAAGAAAAACACTTGTGCGAACCCGGTGGCTTAATGCAGTGAAACCTTTAAAAACTGTTATATCTATTAAGAAGGACATTTAGGAGGGTGAAATAATAAAAAGGTACCAGCTACAGTAGTTCCTCTCTGGCACACAGCTCTCTACCAACACCATGTTAAACCATACACCTGAAGTTGGGAAAGAAGGAAGCAGAGTTTAAAGAAAAGAACACAAGTTATCAACAGGAGTAATATTATTTTACCTTATACCACTTGCTTAATTCCAAATCACAGCTCTTTGGGAAGTTCAAATGGCATGTAAGAATGCCATCTTTTCCAAAATGAAGTGTTTGTATGTACTCATCTGATAAATTCGTTGGATTTTTTCTGGATGTATGACACCAATATTTTTTAAAAACAATCAGGTTTACATATATTCTGTAACAGCTGTTTATATTCCTATAAGAAAATAGCAGATTGAATCCTCATAAACACTTAAACAATTACAAAATGAAATTATTAAGTTCATCTTCAAATATATCCAAATAATTTTCAGAACACTATGTCTACTCTCTGCCTTCAAGCAAAGTAATATGCACCCCACACATTATTTAATTAAAAAAGAAATTGTGGAGAGTGGAAACACTAGACACCTTAACAAACTAATCAAGATTAACACCCCAACAAAGGTCTAATGGACTTCAAGGGCATCCAAATGCTATAATGTGAAAATGGCATGAATATATAGTATCCCATTCCAAACTATACAGCTTAACCTTAATCATGAAGAAATATCTGACCAGCTTAAATGGAGAGATGTAGTATAAACTAATTGGCTTGCACTTTCCAAAATCACAATGTCATGAAAACAAAACAAGAAAGAACTACCATATATGGATTAAAAGACTGAAGATGCATGATTCTATACTGGATCATGCATGATTCTATACTGGATCATGGAGAAGGAGAGTAAAAGGTTACAGGGGTCAGCGTTGGGATATCTGACAAAATAGAATATAGATTGTAGATTAGGTTAAAATGTTGTATGAGGGGGAAATTGCCTGCATTGGCTAACTCTATGTGGTAAATATAAAATGATTTTTTTTGGTAAAAAATTTAAAAACCAGACTCACTGCCACCGAGTCCATTTCGATTCATAGTTATCCTAAAGGACAGGGTTGAACTGCCCCTGTGAGTTTCTGAGATGGCAGTTCTGTAAGGCAGTGGAAAATCCCATCTTTCTACAGCAAAGTGACTGGTGGTTTCGAACTGTAAACCTTGTAGCTAGCAGCCCAGCGCCTAACCACCACGCCACCAGAGCTCCTTAATATATTAAAAGATAATGAATTTATGTGAAGGGTGGATAGGAGGGCATTCTTCATATTATATTTTCAAGTGTCATTTGAAGTAATTTGAGATTAATTCAAAATTAAAATTAAAAACAGACATTTCACTAAAAGACCCCTCTGCCAAGACATGTTCATTTTTTCCATGAGAGACAGTATCTATGTCTAATTAAAACCATACTTAATGGCGAGTGCTGCCTTCAACAGAAGACAACACATCCCTGGGGTGGGGGTTGGGGGTGGGGGGGAGACCATACAGCCAAGATTAATTTCATCTTTATTTCTATGAAAGATAATTTTCCCCATTTCATTACTCCAAGATATAGATATTTTAAATCCAGATCTGACATTAGATGGATTTACAGTCTCCAACCCAAATTAATCATTTCTAGTCCAGAAAAAATGAGAGGGTGGACCACCATAAAAGCTGCGGGGGTCTTAACCTACAGGGTGAGTCTAGTGGTGGAAATGAACCAGGAAAACAGGCAATTGCACACTGCCATTTGTGCAACACTAAATGATTTTACATGGACAGTACATGGAATTAATTGTTTAGAGTGGAACAGGGGCCATCCTGGGACAGAGGAAAGAGCCAGAAAATATCATAGCACCAGGGCAAGAGAGGGACAATACAACCTTATGGGCGTATATGTAGTGCCTGCTTCATCTATGTTCTTCCCATTTAATTTTCTCTTCAACCTTATAAAGCTGGCTAAACTTGGATTTTACAGATAAGAAAAGTGAGGCTCATAGAGACCAAGTCATGTGTTAAGACAGCACAAGGCAAATACAGGAAGGTTACACAATGTTGGTCCTCAGGCCAAATTTGACTCACCGAAGTATTTTATTCAGACAACACAAAGCTTTATGAATTAAAAATTTTTACACACACCCCAAAATCTAATTTCCAGATTTCTTTGAGAAATTGGGGGCATGGACTTCAGCAGTCCAAAGGAGTCCAAAGTCTCCACTAATCACAATTTTCTCACACCAACTTGTATCACTCATTTCCATTACTTCCCAGCATAGCACCTAGCCTATGTTTGGAACACAGTACATGATGCTTAGTACCTGCCGAATCCCGAAGTTATTGTGGGGTTTGGAACATACCTGATGCTTGCTAATTCCTTTAAACAGAATACTCTAGAAAAAGGTGCTTAAAAAGGGTTTATTCCTATTGAAACATGTCATGGATCTCACACACACACACACACACACACACAAATGTAGGACATTATAAGAAAAATGGAAAAAAACCAAAATAACCTGGGATAAATGATCTTTGTCAGCTGGCCTGTCCCAGCACATCATTTCTGCAGTAAAAGATGTATTTCAAAGCCTCAAGTACTTAGAGACCGAAGTTCACTAGTCTCCATCCGGAGATCAGGAGGGAGTTGAAAGGGAATTCACTTCCAGGGGACTCTGAGCTTTTGCGAGGGTGATGGGAACATCTGAAAATGATCGTGGTGGGACAGAAGGATACACACAGCTAATGTCACTGAACTGCATATGTGAAAAAATTCTTAAAGGCAAATGATTTGATACATATGTATTAACCACAACCAACGTTAAATATTTAAAACAATATTTAAATACTCTTACTTATCATTCAAATATTTTAAATAATAATAAATATTAGGCATGCAAAAAATTCATTCTCCTCACAGAATGCTTTCTATAGATCCACACAGTGAGGGAGAAAGAGGACGAGAAAGTAATCTATTTTAAATGAGGAACTTACTTTATAAGACATTGATAAATCCCCGCGTCCTTCTGTGTCATGGGGAGAAACAAAATCCAGCTCTGCTCTTGGTGAATTCTAGACTGCATGTTCTTGGATATTGGGATTTTGTTCGAGTTTCTAAACCACGTTATATTCACTTCCCCAAGTGTTTGTGGAGGGTGAGTACAATTAAAAGCAAAAGGCTGGCCTCCTGAGACCGTCTCATTTTGCACACTAATGTCCTGGCATCCATCTATGGAAAGAAAGAAGAGAGAGGTGTAACCGTCAAGAAAGCGCATTGTCTTGTTTGCTTGCCATTAGTTGTAGCAAATGCCTCTTTGATTTTCACCAAATTAAAATTTCATTTGGGAGTATTTTTCATCCAGGGTTTTACTAAACTCAAACAAACGCAACACCCAATACAGTGTGCTGATTCCAAAGCAGATATTGAAATTCTACAAATGTGTTCACAGACAGAACATAATCAGTGCCCTGGACACAAGCCACCTGCCCCATTTGGAATGATTTCCCTCGTTATCCTCTAAATATGAGTCTTATGTTTCATTCTCTTCCCACTCTTCACTCTGGAATTTTAAAAAAAGTGGACTATCCTGTATCACAAGCAACCCTAATGGCACAGTGGTTGCGCACTGGGCTGTCAGGGGTTTGTAACTACCAGGGGCTTCTCCGGAGAAAAGACGAGGTGGGCTCCAATCCGGTCAAGAGTTAAAATCTCAGAAACCCCTCAACGCAGTTCTACCCTGTCATAGAATCGCCATGTGTAGACGGAGACTCAGTGGCAACTAGTTTTTGTTTTTTAGATCTTGTGCCATGAGGGACTTTTAAGCAAAAATTCGGGACCCCTTAAAGTTGATTTTCACTAGATTGCTTAATGTGTTGAGGGAAATGTCAGCGTGGATGGTTTCTGTCCCTTTCCCAGGGTTCGTGGAATGACTAGGAAATAAGCAGTAACCCAGTGCTGGGGAATGCAAGCCGCGGTGAGCCCCGGGGGTGTCGGAGTCCAACTGCGCTCCCTAGGACTGCGAGGGTCTGATTGCTTGCAGTGGATGATCAGGCCTGAGGGCTCCTCTGTGGCACCACGAATCATACTCAAACCTCCAACCTTTGGGCTAGCATCCCTTTGGGTTGCATCCCTAGGACATCCAGCACGTAAAAGCGGCCATATTGTATTCATTTTAGCCTAAATGTTTCCCTTCCAATATTCCACCAAGATATATTATATGTACATCGTTCACTGCCTGATGAAAATTGAGAATGTTGGAAAGGCTTTGCAAATTAGGACATCATTCATGTAACCAGACTCGGCCTTTGGAGTTGGTTGGCTGGTCCTGTTAGCCCATTAACGCACGCCTGACCTCAACATTTATCGGACTGCCCTCCCTCCATTATCATCTCCAAGTTCAAGGGTGAGAATGAGGGATTGAGCTTGAGAATTCCAGCTGGCCATCTGGGGGAATTAGCAAGGGTCCCGTCTCAGGCCAGGACCCCAGGAGGTCCACACAGCGCGCTGGGCAGGGCGAGGCAGGGCAAGAGAGGGGGAGGGAGGGCACGTACCTGCTTTGACAAAAAGTGGGAGGGCCAGGGACACCCCGCAGAGCAGAAAGCACGACATCTCCATACTGGGCTACAAGAATAGAGAAGACTTCCTGAAGAATGCAACAGCGAGAGGGCGGAGCGCCTCCAGCCAGGTGCAGCGAGCCCACTTGGGCCGCCCGAGCAGATTCCAATTCCTTCCGTGTTCGGCACCTTGGATCTCGGAGCCCCAGTTGGCCAGGCTGCGCTCACAAAGACTCCTTGTCCCCGGCTCGGCAACTCTCTCCTCTCTGGGCCCTGACCTCGTAGGTTCAGGCGCTGAAAGTAGAAAGAGCTCCCCCGCCCGCCGGGAGGCTTCCAGGGGACTCGCTGGGAGATGCGGGGAAATGGAGTGGAAAGCGGGCGCCCTTCCAGGCTCTCACCTGCAGCAGGGCAGGATCGGCGCCTTGCGCCCGGGGAAGGTTCCAGCCTCCCTCCAGACCTCTGGCTTCCAGGGCTTCCCCGGGCTGCGGGCAGCCCTGAGTCCCTTGCAAGAGTCCCGGGCCCCTACTCGCGCGTCCGGGCGCCCATGAACCTGCCTCCTGCCGAGAGATCTCACCTTCTGGATCCGCCTGAGCTTAGGAATTTCATCGGAAAACCCAAGCGCGGGCTCCCCAGGAAGAAGCCCGCCGAGGCCTCCTGGGGAAAGTTGCACAGAGAAAATGAGCCATGGACGGAATGCCACCACGCCTAGACAGCAGACACCAGTTTTATTCCCAGGCTGGAGGCGGAATGCGGCCCCACCCCCACCAGCACCGATGCCAGGCTCAGCTTTGTCTACTCCCATAGAGTCACCATCTCAGGCATTCGCAGGGACAGTGCTACCCTGTCCTACTGGGTCGCTATGGGTCCGCGTTGACTCCATGGCAGGGAGTTAACGCTACACTTCTCTACTGATCAGAGGCCAGCACCCGTCCCCAGCCCTCTCCCCCTGCTCCTGGCTAAGCCCCAGTTGTGAGATTACCTGAGTGTCTGGATCTGAGCATCCTCAGAGCTGCCAGAGAATACAATACAAACGCAGGAGCCTCATCAAGGTATTTGCATTCCAGGATAATCCCTGGTCACCAGTGGTGGAGTGGGAAGGAACTAGCGTGGTTATAGGAAGTGGGTCTTAAAATCTTTTTGTATCTAATCTTCTAGCAGTTAAAAGAAACTATCTTAAATCTGCTTCCACGTGTCTCTATAAATGAATTATTCTTTTGAAGCTCTCTGAGCAGTTATTGCAGCCCAGCAGTGGCCTAAATTGGAACACCAAAGGTGATCCTGTACAGTGTTTGATATCATTATCTGGTTGAGTAATCCACATTCACAGAAATCCACATAACAGAAGCCTCTTCTGCTACCAGTAATCTGAAAAGTGCTCCTGTCTAAATCCAAACTGATTCACAGAGGCCTCCTGTGGGTTTCTGAGACTGTAACCGTCCACAGAAGTAGAAAGCCCAGTGTTTCTCCCACGGAGCTGCTGGAGGGTTAGAACTGCCAACCATGAGGCTGGCAGCCAGTACACCACCAAGGCTCCTTCAGTCTTTGCAATAGGATGATAACAGAGATAGATGTTCCCATCATTAAGGGACACCCTGGAATAATCCACAGAACACTAAGATTGGAAAATAGCAATCTCCAAGTAGCAGAAAGATTTCTGGTCAAAATCTTTTTGCTGATTTTTATGGGGCTGGGGATGGCAAGGATCACTTAATTAGAGGCACCCAGAAACTGACTTAGCAGCAACAGTCCCCGCAATCACTCAGAGGCCAGCTACTTGCAAATTATGACACTCTTAAAAACCATTTAGGATTCCAAATTGCTTTTATTTATGTGAGTTACACCTGTTTAGATTTATTATACTGGAATTCAAATCAAGGAAAGAAATTGAACTTTTATTATCTGTTATTTTATTATAATTATTGTCATATGATGTGAATAAAATTATTTTTATCATGTTTATGTCTTTTCAATAATAATAAGCCCATTACAGATTAGCACAAATATCATACATTTTATGAAATACAACTGTAATTTCCTAAATGAATAGATTGAAAACAATGATATTGCTTTACATGTTTTCCATGCTTTACATGCAGATCTCTTTAATGTCTGCTTTAACATAAGACACTTGATTCTCACATGTGCCTCTGCATCCGGTCTCTTAGGATATAGCACATGTAGGTCAGAATCGGCTCAATGGCAGTGAGTTTGGATTTGGTCTGAGCCCTATAATAATTATTAAAGGTAATCAGGTATGGGGATTAATGATAGATTATGCAACAGGTAACTTCAACTTAAAATTCTTTGAAATGTAAAGATAGGTCATTTGCCCAGGAAGGAAGAAATCGAAACCTAAGTGAGAGGCCCCAGCTGGTTTGCTTAGTTACGGACAAATTATCCTTGAGGATAAGCGTGTTAGTCTGGGTAGACAGAGAAACAAATCCATGGAAACTCATATGTATATAAGAGACAGTTTTATATAAAGGGTAATTTTACATTAAGAAAATAAAAAGAAGAAAGCATCTCAACCGAGTCCAGTCCAAGCCCATAAGTCCATAAGCCCATGTGCTCAATACCAACCTATAAAGTCCTCTCCAGACTCATGAAACACATGCAATGACGCTGAATGCAGGATGATCACAGGCCAGTGGGAAGAAAGTCTTTGGATCTAGTGACGTTGTGAGCATCTCAGCACTGGCAGGAGTCTGTCCATGGCTTCTCTAGCTTCAGAGGTCTGGTTGCATCAGGGTAGGTCCATGTGGCTTCTTCAGCTCAGGACACTAGTGTTGTTCCATGTGTCTTGTCAGTAGAGCTTGTCCAAGAAACTGAAATAGTGACAGAGAGGCTCTCCAGCCTCCAAGGAGGAAATACCAGAGTTTTCCCAGAATCCTCAGGGGGAAGACCATGCCCACAGAAGCCTCATTGGCTGTGGCTGTGACCCAATTGACAGACTAGACTCCACCCCTTCACTCTTAATCCTCCTAAATCCCAAATTGACACCAGATTATGTAACCACCACAATAAGGTATCAAAAAAATTATATGAAGAGGAAAGGGGCTCTGACACACAACATTCCATGTATAGAATGCAAAACAGCATTTACAATGATAACTATGGAAAACAATGGAAATGTAAAGATCCCAAAATAAAGTAGCAGGTTTTTGCCATAGTCACCCCAAGAGGAAAATAAATTACTCACAATTTCACTTTAGAAGGGAGCAGGATAGTTAAGACGAGAAACTTCATATTGCAATATGATGTTAGCACCATTTTCGGGAATTAAGCACCACCATCAGATTTTACTACACAAGGCACGTATTTCCTTGGACTACCGTGAAGGTATCAAGAGCTATTATATTTTGGAGAACTTTTCTTTTTAATGAAAGCTCTTTTGGTATTGAGCTCTTGAAGTCCATGATGCTGTCATTTGGGGAATTTTGAATATATTTAATTAGTGCTTCTTCATGTACCATAATATCTAAGTCCTCTCTGAGGTATAAACATTGCTTCTAAATGATTATTCCAGTGAGATATTGATCAAGACCACCAAGTCCCGAACATGGGTGCATTAGCTGGGAAAGAGAGTTCAAGTAAAATATGCCTGCGAGGTCATCTGAGGCCCATAAGGCATCTTTCAATGCAGCCCCGCAGGTGGCAGGGCCAAAAGTGGTTTCCACAAGCCTAAAGGTATCTTTCGGGGCAACCCAATAGATAATTGATGGGAAACCAATCAGTAGCTTGTAAGATTCTAATTGGTGTACATTCAGTTATTCGAAGCCATTCTGTAGGTCTGATGAGGGCTGGTATATTCATAAGGGCCTGGATAGATTATTCACAACGCAAGGGACCAACTTAACTTAGTACCCCTGCATGCAGAGTTAATCAGAGGAATCCACTCTACAGTTATTGATATGGACCTCCAATATGAAAGGTAAGGTTTGTAGGATTGGAGGACTCTGTAGTTAAATCTTCTTAAGCAACTTCATTCAGTAAAATAAGGATTGTGGTACCACTAAAGTTTAAGTTATAGAAAATCCAGTGAAAGGGATTTCCTGTAATGGTGCCCTATTTCTCTATTGTCCTTGTATCCACAAGTCCCCCAATCAGATCCCTGCAGTGGAAAGACCCACCAGCGAAGACTGGACTTGACAGTACCACACATGCAACAATTAAACCCAATCCAGGGGAACATTTCTAGAGGCATTCATTTACAGTAAAAAGAAGTTTATTTTTTAGGCCTGGTTTGGGAGAGTCTGAGGTGAGCCTCTGGGTGTGGTCACAGTGATGTCTGAGGTTTAACCTAAACCCTTCGGTAGTTAAGCAGTCCAGGAAGACATGTTTGCCCTCTGCAGGTGAGCTAGTACCTCCAGGGTTTGACTACTTGCAATTTGGTAACAGGAGAGTTCGTAATAAGGACCCAGAAGAATCCTCTGCTGGGAGGCTCCCTGAACTCTTTTCATTGTTGCTTCTTATCATATACAGTGTCTCTTTGCTCAGTAGTAGGTAATGTTCGTTTTTTATAAACTTTGGTTGTCAAAAGCTCCTTTGACTCATGCAAGGTGCTCTGTAGAGCACTGACCCAAAGCTTGACAACATTAGAGTGAGTTCAAATATAAGGGAGAGTCATAGAGCTTCCAGTAGTAATTTCACGTGGGGCTAGTTTATGAAATTTAAATGGAATGGACCTCAAATTGAAGGATCGGGGAAAGGAGCTTAGTCCAGGAAAGAACACAGAAAACTTGGTGAAAAGGGTTTTTACTCTATCATTAGTTAGTTCTTTTAACTAACCTAGAATGTTGTTAATGATGAGGACAGTAATGTACAGTAAATGCTTAATGTATTTCTTTGATTACTTGCCCAGTAGAATGGATTCCCTGTCACTGCAAAGAATTGTTGGGACTTCCTAACGGGGAGATTACATTTATAGGAGTTAATTTAGGTAGCTCAAAAGAACCAAAAAGTGGTCACCAATTTTCTATACAGTCTTTAGTGAGAAGTTTTCAAGCAGATAGGCACAATCAGACAGCATAGTGTTTGTCAGTATATATGACAGAAGTCCTAGAAGTGAATGCTAACATTTCTGATAAATATGGACAATTCACTGTGTTTTAAGTTTAGAACTCTAAGACTCAACAAAATCCTGATGGGAATCTTGCCAAGGTTTACGTAGTGTGCTTTACTGATACCTATAACTTATTATGCAGAGGATTTGTCTGACAAGCCTATGGCTTCTTGTCTATTATATGCTCTGGTTTATCCTGACACCGTAACTTTTTACCAATTTACTCACTGCTGGTTTGGGGAACAGATTGGCTTAAGATGTACTCTGGGAAAGGAATCCCCGGGCTTCCATGTCACAGAATATTTACGGGACAGTCTGTAACTCATTTTCTCCTCTGAGTAGCACAGGACCGTTGCAATATGCCATGGTTTAAGCAAGGACATGTGAAAAAGCTGACAGCTCCTTCCAGGGAGCTGAGACTCTGAGAGTCTAGCCTTTTTCTATGCTAAGGTAAACATTTTCTCTCCTGTTTCCTGGGAAATGGCTGTAACATAGCATTGTCCAGGTAGTCCGTTATATTTCCCTCCGGACCACAGTCTAATGGGCTAAAGATATTCTTGCTTCTCTGTTTGCCTTCCAAGAAAGTGTCAACAGATCCTTTGTGTGAGAACGTGTCCCTGAATGCAGGATATGTGACAAGAACTGCATATAAACCTGCCTTGAATAAAAATCTGGGTCCTGGAGTGTCTATACTTCAGAAGCTCCCTAAACCCCACCTGTTATCTTTTATTTTATCTCTTATCTAACTTTCTCAATTGAGACCATGTCCATCTTGACGCCCCTGTTCATTGTGAGAGAGCTACTTGTACTTACTGATCATGCTGTGCCTTTTATTTCTTTGCAACTTAGAAAGCCTGAAATTCAGCACACTCAAAATCTACAACAGTAAATTGCCTAGAATTTCACGCTGTCACATGTGAAATATGGCAACATTTCTTGGAAAACAAAAATGAATTCGGACAAGATAAAATTAAACAAATAGATAAAACACGACTAGAACTCTTCAATAATTCTCCAAAAGTTCAATGCCAGAACATGAAGTTCAAGATTCTAGAGACACCTACTACAGCCAGTCCTGAGAATATATGCAAGTGGAAGAGCTTCAGTGGGCCCACGCTGGTTGCAGACCCCAGGTTTTCATCCTCTCAGAGCCACTGAGGGACCTGGTGGTGTGGTGGTTGAAAACAAAACCACCACACCACCAATTGCTCTACAGGAGAAGGCCAGGGCTTTCTATTCCAGTAGACAGTTCTCAGAACCTCACAGAGGCAGTTCTACCCTGAATTAGTATGGGTTAACTGGAGAAGCATCGACACTCATATCTGTGTAAGAAAGAGCTTTATCGCATAGAACAATTGCATATTAAGGAAACATCCCAGCTCAGTCCAGATCAAATCCATAAATCCAAGATTAGCCCATATGTCTGATACCAGTCTATAAAATCCTCTTCAGACTCACGCAACACATGTAATGATGCCGAATACAGGAAGATCACAGACCAGTGGGTGGAAAGTCTTGCGAATCCACTTGTAGTGGAAGCATCTCAGCACTGGTGTGGGTTTATCCACGTGGCTCCTCCAGCTCCAGGGCTCTGGCTCCACTAGCTTAGCTCCATGTAGCTTGTCAGCAGGAATGTCAAGCAGAGAGTCTGTCCTGCCTCCAGGGAGGAAGATGGGAGCTCCCAGAATCCTCAGAAGAAGGCCATGCCCACCCAGAGACCTAATTGGCTATGACCTGATTAGCGGGCTAGACCCACCCCTTCACTCAAGTTGACAGGAGATTATGTAACTGCCACTTACCCTTTATTATAGGGTTGCTGAGTCAGTATTGATTCGATGATGGTGATTTTAGTTTTGGGAGAGTCACTGAAGATGACTATCCTTCAGAAATGATCCATCTGACAGCACCAATTTCAAAGAGCAAACTGGAGCTTCTGTTAAAAGTAAAGAGTTTATTGAAGGAACAAAATGACCCAGGATTGGGTAGTACCTTGTAAGGATTCACCAAAATACCACAGTGAAGGGAGATTTTTAAAGTCAAAATACAGAAGATCTAAGAATTTACGTGAAGAAAATCCTGATTGGCTGACATTTACAAAATCATGCTTTAAAGAGACAATGGAAAGACACTTTAATTTTTATTTTGCTTGTTTTAAAATTTAAGTCATTTATTGGCTCATTTTATAGATATTCAAGGGCCATCCTGAATGAATACCTTTCCAGAAGTGTTCTGAGAGAGAAAATAGCAGAAGACAAATAGATTACTGGGACTTTCTAAAAATTATACATATATGCACATCAAAGATTCCAGAAGAAGAGTGAAAAAAGAACCACGGACTTGAAAAAAAATTTTGACAATGACATATGAGATAAGGGATTAATCTATAAAATGTATAGACAACTTAAAAATATCAAGAAAATTTATAGACAACTTAAAAATCTCAACAAGAAAATCTCAATCTGCAATTGAGAAATAGTGAGAAGGTATTAACATACACTTCACCAAAGGAGACACTCAGGTGGTCGACAAACATATGAAGAAATACTCATGATTATTAGCCATCTGAAAGATGCAAATTAAGCAACAATGAAATATTATCTGACCATATCACTAATAGCAAAGTTTTAAAATAAAAACAGAAAGCACGAAACACTGGGAAATGTGTGGAGAGACTGGACAAACACACACTACTGGTAGGGCTGTAAAATGATGCCACCACTGTGGAAAGTGATATGATGAGAATCCCCAAAAAGTTAGAAATGAATTTCAGATGCCTCATAATCCCTCTATTTGTTGTATCTCCTGGAGAAAAAGTAAGAGTGACAACAACAATAGATGCACACACACTTGTGCTCATCACAGCGCTATTCACAGTAACTAAAACTAGAAACAACCCAAATGCTCATCAGAGGAACAAATGGCATTTGTACATAGACATACCGAAATACTATGCAACATTAGAGAATAATGGTTGCTTTGCATAGCATCTCTTAACATAAATGAACCTTGAGAACATTGGGCTGAAGGAAATCAGTCATCTGCAAAAGGACAAATGTTGTATGAGACTATTATAAAAAGTCAAGGAAAGATGGAATGTTCTTTAATGTTTCCCAGGGTTGTGCAGGGAAGTGGTGATGCTTAGAGTCTATGTCAATTTGATGTACTTGTTTGGAGATAGGAGTGGAGTCCAACCTATCAATCAGTCACAACCCAATGACACTTCCTTGGAAGTATGACCTTTTCCATGAGAAGATGTGGAGAACACTCTATTACCCACCACCCCCATCTTCCTGCTTGCTAGAATTCTGTGTCAGGCTCCAGGGCCAGGGCTGATGGCCACGTGGCCTGCTATCCCTGGGAACTGTCGATCACCTGTCTGGCTTCTGCACACTTGAGATCTGTTTGACTCTGCATCCACCAGCCTGTGATCTCCCAGCTTCCTGCTTCATCTGCTGGCAGCTGTGTGCATCTAGAGGGTCTCTAGCTAGCATTTGATCCATGGCTTCGCTGCTTTCTTGATACTGAGTCCTTCACAAGTCCTTCACCAGCACTGATTGTGGACTCAAGGAAAATGAAATCCTTGACAACTTCAATCTTTTCTCCATTTATCATGATGTTGCTTATTGGTCCAGGAACGAACCTATAACCAACATATTTTGGTTTTCTTTACATTGAGTTTCAATCCATACTGAAAGCTGCAGTCCTTTACCTTTATTACCAAGTGTTTCCAAGGCCTCTTGACTTTTAGCAAGCAAGGTGGTGTCATAGGCATATTGCCTTCCTTCTATGCTGATGGTGCCTTCTTCTTCAGATAGTCCAGCTTCTCAAATAACTTAATCATTATACAGATTGAATAAGTGTGGTAAAAGGATACAACTCTAACACACAACGTTCCTGATTTTAAAGCATACAATGTGGGTTTATTTAATGTGATTCTTCTAGCCCAAAAGTGTACTTCCACCAAGCAACCTTTCCCTTGGACCGGGAAGGATGGGGGAAGATGCTGATAGGATTCACCTGCGAATAGGGGGATGATGCAAACAGGATTCCCTGGAGTGCCATCCTGCGGTGTATAAAATGAATCAGGTAAGAAGTAGGAGGAGGTTATCTCAGGAACAGCAAGAGCCAGAAGACGAGCTCTTGCTCTGGACATGAAGTACCTGGGCTGTGAACCTCCTGGATCCAAATGACAGCTATATCATCAGAGAAGCAGCAGCTGAACCAGGATCCAGAGAATGGAACTGAACGATGGACCTCCCAACCCATGGCCTAAGTTGAGTGCATTTGTGCAGGAGGCTAACATGTGGAGTGGGGTACATATGAACACTTTATTCAGGAAGTAGACTTGGTGACCCATGAAAGTGGACCTGAGTGCCTTTGAGGTGAGGCTTGCAGGGGGGCTGGGATTGCTGACCCATGGAGCTTGAGCTGAATGCCTTCTCATTGAGGTTAACAGCTGCATGGTAGTCCCTTTGGGCACTTTTTTAGGAGACCTGAGTAACAACTGCCTTGAGCATTTCTCACTGGCATTACAACTTGTTAACTTCCTGAATAAACCCATTCATCATGGAATTTGTCTGTGGGTTCAGTGGAGCCATTGCAATAGACATTAGAACCCAGAGAGATTAAGTAGAGACTATTAGAACCTAGCGGTAAACTCCAAAATATGAATTAAGTCTGCGCAGGTGAAAGGACACAATCCTAACACACACCTTACCTGATTTTAAACCATGCAATGTTGCCTTGTCCTGTTTCAACCCACTGCCTCTGAGCCCATTCACAGATGCCACACGAGCACAATGAAGTGTTCTGGAATTCCGATCCTCAATGTTATCCATAGCTTGTTTGCTCCCTACAGTTGAATTCTTTTGCAAAGCCAATAAGATACAAGTAAACATCTTTCTGGTATTCTCTGTTTTGAGCCAAAATCCACCATAAATCAATAGTGTCTGGTACTCCTGTTACCACAACCTCTTTTAAATCTGGTTTGAATTTCTGGTACCTCCCTGTTGATGTACTGCTGCAATACTTTTTTAAAAATTATCTTCAGCAGAATCTTACTTGCAAAGTGAAACAAGTTAAGAAAGAAGCTGATTCATCCACACTTACGATGATAAATTTAATGAATTCCCCCAGGCCAACTGCACACCACCACACTCAGTTAACTTTTAACTTGTAGTGTATAAATATAGCCTGTGTAGTTTTCAATCTTATCACCTCTTTGAAGAATAATGTGGTTTTCAGGTGCACTCCCTTGTTCTGCAATATTCAGCATTTTGTCAGACTCGACTAGACACAGAAGCAGGCATTGACCTGTGATCTTAAGTTGAACTCAAGACTCAAGCACAGCTGGGCAGAGGATTAAAATCAGCTTCTCCTACGGATAGAGGTATGAACATAGGGGTGTCCATATGTAAATACATGAATTCATAAATAGTGGTATTGGTATATGTTCATATATTTATGTGGCAATGCATTGAGGTAGTAGACAGACTTTGGGACTCTGCTCAAGACCTGCTTCAACACAATAACACTTTATTCTAACAACCTGGCATTCGGTGATGTTAACCCTCCCAGCACAAGTGCTGGAGACAAAATGGGTACACAAGCAAATGTAGTGAAGAAAGCTGATGGTGTCCATCTATCAAAAGGTATAGTGTACAGGGTCTTAAAGGCTTGAAGTTAAACAACTGGACATTTAGCAGAGTAGTAAAAAACCCACATGGAAGAAGCACACCAGCCTGTGCAATCATGAGGCACCCACAGGATCCAGTAACAGGCATCAGAAGACCCAAAACAAACAAACACATTGTTAAGAACAAGGGGGTTGGAGCAGAGACCCAAAACCCATCTGTAGACAATGGGACATCCCCTCCCAGAAGACTCACAAGGACAGGATGAGTCAACCAGGGCACAGTATAGCACCGAAGAAACACACAATATTCCTCTGGTTCCTTGAGGCTTTCTTAACCCCCACTATCATGACCCATTCCTGCCTGTCACTGCAAGCTAGACCAGAGCATGTACACAGGCACAGATAAGAGCTTAGGACACACAATTCCAGGTCAGATAAATCCCTCAGGAACAGAAATGGGAGTAAGGATACCAGGAGGATAGAAAGAAGGTGGGTAGAGGAGGGGAGCAAGGGGGAACCAACAGCAATGATCGACACATAAATACACAGACACACACACACACACACACACACACACACACACCCCTCAGAGGGATGAACAACAGAAACCAAGGGGGTAGGGAGACAGTGGTTGCTGTGAGATATAAAAATAATGATAATTTATAATTCATCAAGCGGTCAGGAGGTGAGGAGGGATGGATAAAAGAGGAGCTGATACCAAGGGCTCATATAGAAGGTTAATGTTTAGAAAATAATTATGGCAACATATGTACGATGCTTATGAGAACTGTAAGAGCCCCTAATAAAATAATCTGGAGGGGGGAAAAAAAGACAGAAAAGAAGTCTATGCCCAGGAGGGAAACTAAGTTATCGTCCTGGTGCTTCTGGTAAGGGGAGACAAGTACAAATAAACTGATTTGTTGGCTTCCAGATAAAATAAAATCAGCTTCTTGGCACATGTGCACCATCCCATAATAAGGGATGATAGCTCCTCCACCTGAGGCCTTTGTCAGAGTTCCCTTTTGAACACGATCATGCACATACTCTACTATCACCTCACTCACGTGAACTGAATTTCCAGAATTCTCAACTTCCTTTCATCAATAAACACAATGTCCGTGCTGCCTAAAGTCACGAAAAACCCTTGTTAAAAGCAACATACCCGGCCTCCTCCACATATCCCCTAATAAACCTTTTTTGCTTGTACAATAAGCTTTCTTCTGCTTTGTTATTCTTACTGAATAGGGAAAGAATATTAACTGCTCACTCCAATAACAATATGATATTAATAATATTATTCAATAATTTCAGGATTCTATTGGAGCAACATTCTTTATAATGGGTACAGATACAGATCTTTCCCAGTCTGTTGGCCCTGTAGCTGTCTTCCAAATTTCTTGACATAGATGAGTTGAGTGTTCCAGGGCTTCATCAGATTGTTGAAACATTTCAATGGAGATTCTGTCAATTTCTGGAGCCTTGATTTTTGCTAATGTCTTCAGTGAATCTGGGCCTTATTTCTTCAGTATCACTTGTTCTTGATCATCCTACACTACCTCTTCCATGGTGGGCTGTCCAAAAGTTCTTTCTGGTACAGCATCTGTGCATTGCTTCCACTGGCTTTCGAAGCTTCATGCATTACTCAATATTACCCATGAAATCCTTTAGTATTGCAACATGAGGCTTCAATTTTCTTCAGTTCTTTCCTCTTGATTTATGCTGAAAAGATTATTCTTGTTTTTCTAACTCCAGATCTTTGCACATTTCATTAAAATATGCTACTGTCTTCTTGGGCTGTCTTTTGAATATTTCTGCTCAGCTCTTTTACATACTAATTGCTTCCATTTTCTTTAGTTAGACTATGTTCAAGAGCAGCGCTTCTCAATCTGTGAGTCACTACCCTTGTGGGGGTCAACCGATCCTTTCACAGGGGTTGCCTAATTCATGGCAGTATCAAAATGACAATTATGAAGTAGGAACGAAAATAATTTTATGGCTGGGGGTTGACCACACATGAGGAACTATATGAAAGGGTTGAGGCATGAGGAAAGGAACATTGAGAAGCACTGATCTAGAGCAAGTTTCAGAGTCTTTTGACATCCACTTTGATGTCCATGGCATGAACACTCACTCTGAATCTGTTACCTTCCCTAATGAACACCACAATTGTGAGTCTTGTTTGTATTCTGTGTGGCTAATGCAAGCGATTCTCAAACCCAACATAGAAGTAAAGTGCCATAGGAGGACCTACTGGTTCAGAGTAGAGTAAAGAAGCTGAAAGGTGGAGGCATGTCTGACGTCTGTCTTGTGGAAGTTGGTCTTCTGCTGGTATGAAATTAGATTATTTTCTCCCTAAGAAGGTCAGAAAAGGTCAGAGTAACACAGACCCACCCTACTATTTCCCCATGTTCCCACTTAAAATCAAATAAAGATGTTTCTGGTTTTTTTTAAAGCAACCGACTGTCATGTAAAACTATTATTATGTTCAGTGTTGAAAATTCTTTACATGTTTCCTGAAGGTTATTTAATCTCTTGTCCCTTTTACAAATAAATTCTAATTTTCATTATATATTTTTAAAGGATTGGTATGTGTGCCCAATCCAAGTCCTATAGGTACCCCAACATTTATGAAGTTCAAACAAGATCGTGGCAATTTTCCCTGGAATGATATAGTCTAACAGTGTGTTCACTAATATTTTATTTGTCTACAGGCATGGAATTTATACTTTCAGGAATTGTGTCCTAAACCAATTACCAAAAACATGGATAATTAACCACTTGACATTGAAGGCAGAACTAATTGGAAAATTTTCAAAGAAAACAACAGGAAACCATAACAATTTACTACTAGTTCTCAATTACCTTGAAAAGTGGTTAAAAATGGAATAGCATTGTTGCTCATGAGAAAGAGGAAGGGAGTAATTAAAGCATCCTTTATTTGAGGAGCTTCCTCAAATGACCTCACGTGAAATGCCACTGCATGCTGAAAAGTCCCTAAGAATTTCACTTATATATACTTTCTTTTCCGTTTCAAAATTTTACCTTTAAAATCTATCATGAAATATATAAGACCTAAATAATTCAAAATAAGTCACTAGTTATGCAACAATCAGCCTTACAAAGCACCCTGTTTTTTATTTAAAAGGGATCTGCATATTTTGCTATTTTTAATTTTATTACTATTTTATTTAATTCCTATTATTTAGTATTCACTAATTATTATTTAATTACTATTTTCAATTTAAAATTTCTATTGCATCTGCAGTTGTGGAACAATATAAGGTATTTTTAGGGAAATAAAAGGCACCAAACATGGCAAAGTTAAACTCTCTGTTAGATGGTAATATGAGCCTCTACACAGAAAATCCCAGAGACTCAATATAACAACTACTGGAGCTAATAGAGGTATTCAACAAACTGAGAAGGTATACAGTCAGCATGTAAAAGTCTGCTGGATTCCTCTACATTAGCAAAAACTCTGAAAAAGAAATCAGGAAAATAATGTCATTAATAGTAACTATAAAAATATGAAGGACTTAGAAATCATTTTAACCGGGGGGCGGGGAAGAAAATAATACAAAGAAAATTATTAAACAACATGTGTTATTCTGGGTAAACTAGGGAAACAAATCCACAGAAACTCATATATATAAGAAAGAGTTTTATATAAAGGGTAAGTGCACATTAAGAAAACATCCCAACCCTGTGCTGTCCAAGCCCATAAGTCCAACATTAGCCCATATGTCCAACACCAATTCACAAAGTTATCCTCAATCTCACAAAACACACGCAATGATGCTGACTGCAGGAGGAAAGCAGAATCAGTGAGCGTGTAAGTATCTCAGTGCAGGCAGGGGTCTCCACATGGCTACTCAAGCACCCAGGGCTGCATCAGGGTAGGTCCATGTGGCTTCTCCTCGGGAGTGTCTTGCAGGAAGTGAGCCTTGCCAGCTGAAGCAGGGAACTGGCTAAGGCAGCTGCACTCTGGTCCAAACATCAGAAAGCAAGAGACCTGAGAAGTAGAAAGATGAGGCTCAGCGAGTTATTTATCTCTCTGCCCTTCAGTTATTTCCACATGTGTTTGGCACAGTAAACCTTAACTATCTCACAACAACAACAAAAGTATCAACAGAAAAGGAAAAATGTACCATGATCATGGATAGGAAAACAACATTGTGAACATGTCAGTACCGCACAAAGCACCTGCAAATATAATGCAACCTGAACCAGATTCCATCATCAGACTTTAAGAAAATGGAAAATCAAATCACCAAATTTATATGGAAAGTAAAAGACCCCAGATGTACAAACTACTACTAAAGAAGAACAAAATAGGAGGCTGCTCACTTTACGATCTCCACCTGGAAGACCTGGACAAATACTTGTAAAAACAATCCTTCCCTAGAATATCCCAGATAGAAGTCAGGAACCTCAATAGATCCATAACAAAAGAAGAAATAAATAATGCTATCAAGAAACTACCAATGGAAACATTCCTGGGCCAGGATGCTTCACAGGAGAATTCTACCAAGCATTCATGGAAGAGCTGACATGGATCCTACACAAACTATTCCAGAACATAGAAAAAGACAGTAAACTCCCGAACTCATTCTACGAAGCTAATTTAACACTAATACCCAAACTTGGCACAGATCCCACAAGAATAGAGAACCACAAACCAAGATCTCTAATGAACATTGATGCAAAAGTCCTCAACAACATATTGGCTAAAAGAATACAAAAGTGTATTAAACAAATCATCCATCATGACCAGGTGGGATTCATTCCAGGGATGCAGAGATTGTTCAACATCAGAAATTCCATCAACATGATCCATCACATTGAGAAGAAAATGGATCAGAATCACATGATGATATCAATAGACACAGAAAAAGCATTTGACAACATCCAACACCCATTCCTAATTAAGATACTCAAGAAGATAGAAATGGAAGGTGAATTCCTCAAGTTAATACAAGCTATCTATGAAAAACCAAAAGCTGATGTTAATGGAGAAAAGACAAAAACAATCTCACTGAAAATGGAGGACCAGACAAGGATGACTCTTATTCCCAGTTCCATTCAACATTGTACTGGAGGTCCTGAAAAACAGCATATGGCAATGAAAGAACATTAGAGGAATTCATCTGGGGGGGAAAGAGGTGAAACTATCATTATTTGCAGATACCATGATTCTATACATTGAAAATTCCCAAAGCTCCACAACTGGGATGCTGGCAGCAATAGAAGAATATGGAATAGTGATTGGATACAAGAGCAACAAACAGAAGTCTATTGGATTGCTATATACCAGAGGTTCTCAACCTGTGGGTCACAACTTTTTGAGGGTCCAATGACCTTTTCACAGGGGTTGCCTGATTCATAACAGTAACAAAATTACTGTTATGGAGTAGAAACAATAATAATTTTATGGTTTAGGGTCACCAAAAGATGAGGAACTGTATTAGAGGTTTGCGGCATTAGGAAGATTGAGAACCACTGCTATATACAATGGACAAGATCATGGAAATTGAAATACCTAGGAATATACCAAAACAAACAAAAAAAACCCCAAAAGATGTGTACAAGGAAAATTACATAGCCAAACTACAAGAAACCAAAAGTGACCTCCACAAATGGAAGAATATCCCATGCTCATGGATTGGAAAACTCAATATAGTAAAGATGTCCATCTTACCCAGGGCACTATATAAGCTTAATGCAATACCAATAACCTTCTCCAAAGAATTGGAAAAACCGACAAGCCCAGAATTATCAAAGAACTCCTCAAGAAGAAAACAAAGTCAGAGAGTTTGATTTACCTGACTCCAAGTATACTACACAGTCACAGTGGTCAAAACAGCATGGTACTAGTATAATGACATATATTCAGACCAATGAGGATAAAAACTAGAAAACCCAGAAATAATACCATCAGCATATACACAACTGATCTTCAATAAAGGCCCCCAAAATATCAAATGGGAAGCAGATACCCTCTTCAACAAGTGGTGGTGGAATAAAAGGAATATCTACATACAGAAAAACTAAGCAAGATCCTTACCTCACCCTATGTACAAGAACACACTCAAGGTGGATCACAGACCTTGAAGTAACCCACACTATTAAGACTATCAATTAAGGCATAGGGAAAAACCTGAGAACCTTGGCACAGGGAATACATAGGCTAACCAAAATGGGGAAGGACACACAGAGGAGAAGCTAAAATTGACAAATGGAATATACTAAGGTTGAAACCCTGTGTGCATTGAAAGACTTCACCAAGAGAGTCATAAGAAAGCCCACAGACTGGCGGATCATTAGCAATGACACATCAGACAAAGTGCTTATTGCTAAAATATATAATGACCTAATAGCCTGCAACAGGAAAAAAGCAGAGAGCCGTCTGAATTGGTGGGCAAAAAACCTGAACAGAATTTTCACCAGGGAGGAAACCCAAATGGCAATAAACATATGAGAAAATGTTAACAATCATTATCCATCAAAGAACAATGAGATGCCACCTCACACCCCCAGTGATAGCCTAGTTCAAAAATCAGAGAGCAACAAATGTTGGAGAGGATGTGGTGAGAAAGGAAATTTCCACTGCTGGTGGTCTTGTAGATACATACAGCCACTGTGGAAAGTGATCTGGTGATAGCTAAACCAAATGGAAATTGAGCTACCTTATGACCCAGCAACCCCCTACTGAGCATATACACAGAAGTAAGAAATAGCCATGACTAGTCATCTATGCTCCAATGTTTATTGTGACGCAATTTACAATTGCAAAGATCTGGAAACAACCTAAATTTCCATCTATACACGAGTGGATTAGAAAACTCTGGCACATACACACAATGGAGTACTATGCATCCCTAAAACCCAGTGATGAACACATGAAACACATTGTCTCATGGGAAGAGTTGGAGGAAACTATGCTAAGTTAGCCAAGCACAAAAGGACAAGTATAAGATGAGTCCACTGAGGTAGGTCCAATCAACACAGTAGGAACAGAAGAAAAACTATTGAATACATAATTTACAGGTTGCGGGACAGGCACACAGTCAGGGGACAGACCAAACTGAATTATTCATATAGCATACCAACATAAAGAAGGGGAAAAGAGAAAGGGAGGACAACAAGGAAAAAGGGAGAGAGACAAAGGCATTGGGGGAAAGGGTACTAATTCACCATGAAAGGGAGAGAGGGAGAAGACTTCAACCTGGTGTGTCACAACTTGAGGGCAACATACCAGCATGAAGCAGTGAACTAACAGAGACATCTGCAGGGTGGACCAGCCCCTATCCCAGCTTTGTCGAAACCCCTTTCCAGAAGAATGCACCGAAAGGATTGTAGGATTGAACTCACCACAAGACAGGGTTTCTCCTTACTGACACACAATGTTATGGGGTCAGTACCTGAGACACAGTGTGGAAATTGTGCCCAGTCTGACCACCCCTTCCCCACCACCACCAGGGCACAGCATGAAGGGAGCGCACCAGAGCAGCAAGGGGAGCAAAGCTACAAAGTCCCTGAGGAATTCTGAAAATAGACTTGGGCGGGGTTGGGGGGGGGGGCGAGACCAGGACTTGGCACTACATCAGACCCAATCAGAAAACATTCATAAAGGTCAGCAGACAGACCTGGAACTATTCATAGACTGCTATTTCTTTCTTTCTTTTTCTTTTCATGTCTATCTATGTAAGACAGGCAGGATAAAAAATTCCGAGGAAAAACAATGGGACTGAAAGTTCCATGGGGACAGGAGAGAGGAAGTCATGAGGGAAAAGGAGGGGGGAGCCAACAAACCCAGGGACAAGGGAACAAGAGGCAAGGAGGGCATAGAATGCCTGGAGGGATTCAATCAAGTGTAATGTAGCTGAGAGGAAGTACAGAGAGCCGAATGGAAGTCGAACATGATAGTGGGACAGAAGGAAAGTAAAAGGAAATAGAGGAAAGGATTAGGAAGCAAAAGACATGTGTAGAGCTATATGTACATATGTAAGTATATAAATATATTATGATAGAGATACGTACATATATTTATAGGTTAAGTATTAAGGTAAATGCAAGAACATTTTGTTCTAATAACCTGGCATTCTGTGATGCTCACCTTTCTAACACAATAGCTGAAGACAAAATAGGTGTATAAGCTAATGTGGTGAAGAAAGCTGATGGTGCCTGGCTGTTACAAGAAATAGCATCTGGGGTCTTAAATGTTTGAAGTTGAACAAGTGGCGATCTAGCAGGGAAGCAACAAAGCCCACATGGAAGAAACACACCAACCCTGTGATCATGAGGTATTGATGGGATCAAATTATAGGCATCAGAAGACCCAAACCAAACAACCACATCAATGCAAATGAGAGGATCAGAATGGAGATCCGAAGCCCACCTGTGGACAATTGGACATTCCCTCACAGAAGGGTCACAAGGAAGGGAGGAGCCAGCCAAGGTGCAGTATAGCACTGACAAAACACACAACATTCCTCTAGCTCTTTAATGCTTCCTCCCCCCAGCCCAAACCCCCCACTATCTTGACCGCAGTTCTATCTTAAAAATCTGGCTAGACAAGAGCATGTACACTGGCACAGATAAGAGCTCTCAACACACAGAATCCAGGACACATAAACCCCTCAGGAACAATAATGAGAGCAGCAATACCATGAGGGTAGGGGGAAGTTGTGGGGAGAAGAGGGAGAAAGAAGGAACTGATCGTAGTAATCTACGCACACACACCACCACCCCCCGGGGGGACGAACAACAGGAACATAGGTGACAGGAAACAGTGGATGGTGTAAATTATGAAAATAAAAATAATTTATAAATTCCTAAGGGTCTGTGATGGAGGAGGGGGGAGGGGGGAAAAGAGGAGCTGATATCAAGGGTTCAAGTAGAAAGAAAATATTTTGAAAATCATGATGGCAATATATATAAATGTGCTTGATACAATTTATGCATGGATTGTTATAAGAGCTGTAAGAGCCCCCAATAGAATGACTTATTAAAATAAAAATAATTTTAAAAATTATATTCTAAGTCTCAGAAACTTCAGGAGGGAGTTCTACTCCATCCTGTAGGGTAGCTATGATTCAGAATCACCTTGATGACCAGGAGTTTGATTTTTGAGTATACGTTTAAAATTTTCATCAAAATTGTAAAAAGGGAACCTACAGACTGGGAACATAATTTTGGCAATGACATCAGACAGGGACTAATTAGAAAAAATTTGTAGAAAACATCAACACCTCAACAGCACAAAGACAAACAGCCCAACTGAATAATGGTTAGATGCTTCACCAAAGAAGAAATTCTTGGAATCTAGAGGACATAATGCTGAATAAACTAAGTAAATAACAAAAGAACGAGTATTATATGAAACTGCTACTGACCAATGTCAAGGAAAGTTTCATCCACAGACACATTCTCTGAAAGTGCAAGGGAAGGAAGGTGAATCACTAACTAGAGGATAGACACATATGAACTTGGGTGAAGGAAAAGGCAATGTGTAATGAGAAGTCAGCACAACTGATGAAGGCAAAGGGAAACCCTAGAAAGAGCTCAAAAGTTAAAGGCAGCAAAGGTAAATACCATTACATACTCAATCCTACAATAATAGTAATAGCAACCCTCGATGAGAATGTGCAGAAAGGGGATTTCATTGCTGCTGTCAGATGAATCTTAGCTGAAAGCAGAGAATACCAGAAAGATGTTTACTTGCAGATTATTGACCATGCCAAGGCATTCAACTGTGTGGATCATAACAAACTATGGATAGCCTTGACAAGAATGGGAATTCCAGAGCACTTTGTTGTGCTTGTGAAGAACTTGTACATGGATCGTGTTGTGAAAAATCAGGAAAGATGTGAGACACAGTTGTATCTTCTCATCATACTTATTCAATCTGTATGTGGAGCAAATTTTCAGAAATCACATGGGGAAGAACGTGGCATCAGGACTGCAGGAGGGCTTATTAACAACTGATGGTATGCAGATGACACAACCTTGCTTGTTGAAAGTGAGGAGCATGTGAAACACTTGCTGATGAAGATCAATGATGTCAGCCTTCAGTGTAGATTACAGCTCAACTTAAAGAAGGCCAACATCCTCACAGCTGGACCAATAGTAAATCGAGAAAAGATTGAAGTTGTCAAAGATTTTTTTTTGTTTTGCTTGGATCCACAATTGAAGCTTATGGAAGAAGCCACAAGAAATCAAAAGACATGCTGCACTGGATAAATATGCTGCACAAGACCGCTTATGAGTATTGAAAAGCAAGGATGTTACTTTGAGCCCCAGGTGCACCTGACCGAAGCCCTGGGATTTTCTGTTGTCTCATATCATATACATGTGGAAATTAGGCACTGAATAAGGAGGACCAGAGAATAATTGATTCATTTGAATCATGGTGTTGACAATGACGATTGAAAATACCCTGGGCTTTCAAAGGGATAATCAAATCAGTCTTGGAAAAAGTGAAGCCAGATGATCCTTAGAGACAAGGATGGAGAGATTTTGTCTTACATACTTTGGACGTGTTGCCAGGAGAAATTGGTACCTGGAGGAAAACATCATGTTAGGTAGGGTAGAGGGGAAGCAAGGGAGAGGAAGGCCCTCAAGGAGATGGATTGACCCCTGGCTGTTACAGTGGGCCCAGGCCTAGGAATAATGGTGAGGATGGGCTAGTGTTTTGTTCTGTTGTGCACTGGGAGGCGATGGATCAGAAATGACTTGGTGGCACCTAACAACAACATGCATGGATACATATTTAGACATTCAAGCTGAACAGGATGGGAAGTAACTGGAAGGATTCCTGTGAATATATATATATATGATTGATAGAGAATATTTCTAAACATGTATTTACTTCAACTGCCAATATAATCTTGAATACAGTATACAGTGGTGCAAATTTATGAAAACGTCTTATACATAACTAAATATCTTGAAGGAATGCATCGTGTGTTAGGCTTGGTAGACTAGAGAAACAAAACCACGGACACACATATGTGTATAAAAAAGAGATTTATATACAAGAGCAATTGAACATTGAGAAAACATCCCAGCCCAGTCCAGATCAAGTCCATAAATCCGATATTAGCCCATATGTCCAATACCAATCTATAAAGTCCTCTTCAAACTCCAAAACACATGCAATGATGCCAAATGTAGAAGATCACAGGCCAGTGGGTAGAAAGTCTTTGGATCCATTGGCATTGGAAACATCTCAGTGCTGGCAGGGATCTCTATGTGGCGCCTCTGGCTTCAGACATCTGGTTGCATCAGGATAAGTCCATGTGGTTTCTCCAATTTAGGACACTAGCATAGTTCCATGTGTCTCGTTAGCTGCAATGTCTCCCAGGGAGTGAGCAGAGTCTCCCACATCCAATGAGGAAGTACCGGACTTCCCAGAATCCTCAGGAAAAGGTCATGTCCACACAGAGGCCTCATTGGCTAGGATCTGATTGACAGGCTAGACTCCACCCCTACACTCTTAATCCTCAAATTAAAAAATGATTATATATCTACCACACATTGCTAGGCTTGAGGTTTCAGGGTTATGGTTTAGGGGATACCAAGGTCATAATCAACAAAGACATGTCCTACATTCATTTTACTTGGCTGAGTAGCAATGGGAATCTTAAAAGCTTGTGAGTGGCTATATAAAGCACAACTATTCATTTCTTCCTATCTGGAGAAAAGTTATGAAAATCTTAGACACAGGGAAAAATTACTCCGAAAGACTAACGGATCACATGAGCCCTGGCCCTCATCCCCCTGAAACCAGAAGCATTAGATGGGGCCTGGCTAGTAATTTGAGTACTTTGAGTATTCTGAAAGGGATCACACTATAGGAGCTCCCGATGAGAAACAAAAATGAAACAAAGTTCAAAATAATAAAATAGAACAGGCATATTGGTCTCGTTGAGACTGGTAGGCTCCCAGAGACTATTAGATACTCTTCAAGACTGGAAATGAAATTTCTCCAATGGCTCAACTTTCAGGCAAATGGGAGTCAGTGAACACCAGCAAGATATGCACTCTAGAATAATTAACCATATGAGGTTTAAAAAGGCAGTATTTTCTCAGGGATCAATTTCAGAAGGCAGGAAGGGATAGCAAAAAGATGAATAGGAACAAGAAACAGGGAGGAAACAGAAAGGTGTCAGTGGGATTGCAATTAAAGTAACAAAATGGAAAATCGCCTTTCTCATCACACTTTTATCAAAATTACAATAAAAAATTTAAAATAATAAGATATCTTGTGTTGGTTTTAGAACACAAAAAAGTAAATACTACATTGTATGCTAAATGTAACTTTCTTTGTTCCCTCGACATTAAATTTGTGAGATTCAAATTCTATTGCGTACCTTGGTTCTAGTTCACTCAATGTCACTGCTGTATAGGATTCCATTGTATGCATATCCCCTGATATATCCATCTCTTTTGGTAGACATTTAGATTGTTCTCAATTTATTCCTTTGCTTTTGTAAATAGTGCTGCTATAAAGATTCTTGGAAAGTTTCTTGTGTTTCTTATGGAATATTTCTTAGAATCTGAGATGCTAACTAGTAAGTGTAATCCTAAATTCATTGGGCAGATGCAAATTCAAAGGTGTTATTGAAGGACTGGTTTTCTCTATATTATTATCCTATCTTTTCAGGTATGGATGTTTCGCTGCTTCATGTCCCTACCAATAATTGAGAAGTTCAGCCTTAAATTTTGCCAGTTTTGCTACTATTGTAATGACTCAGCTGCACCTGACTGAAGCATGTCTCATATGCATGCGAAAGCTGGACAATGAATAAGGAAGATCCTGGAAGTGAGGCAATTGCATGACAATGTTGGTAAAGAGAATTAAGTATAGCATGGACTACCAGAAGAATGAACAAAATTTCTTGTGGAAGAAGTACAGCTGGATTGACCCTTGGGAGCCAGGATGGCATGATTTCCTCTCTCATGTGTTGGATATGTTATCAGGAGGGACCAGTCCCTGGATAACATCATGGTAAATGAAGGATCAAAGTAGGCAGCAAGACCCTCACTGGGATGGACTGGCACAGTGGCTGCAATAATGGGCTCAAAATACCAAGACAATTCTTGGTGACAAGAATGACATGGCATGAGCACATGCTCTTGGAAAACAGGTCTGAGATACTTAGTCTGTGTGTGGTTGGCACAAACCTCCAATTTGAAAAATACACACACACAGGGGGTATCCCTCAAAATAGATTTTCCCCCAAAGCTATGTATTTAATTTTTTTTAAGATCATTTTACTGGGGGCTCTTACAGCTCTTAGAACAAGCCATAAATAATTTGTTTCAAGTATATTTGTGCATATGTTGCCATCATTTTTCTAAACATTTACTTTGGCATCAACTCCCCCTCTTTTCCCTCCCTACCCCACTTCCACCTTCGTGACCCCATGATAAATTATAAATTATTATTTTCATATCTTACACTGACCACTTTCTCCCTTCCCTCATACTTTCTGTTGTTCATCCTCATATGCATGTGTGTGTAGGTGTGTGTGTGTTATTGCTGTCATTTCCCCCTTTTCCCATCTTTTCCACACCTGTCCCCTATCCTCTTGATATCACTCCTCCCATTTCTGTTCCTAAGGGTTTTATCTGACCTGGGTTCTGTATGTTGTGATCTCTTATCTGTACTTGTGTACATGCTCTGATTTAGCCCATGGTGAAAAGCAGGACTGGGGCATGATAGTGGGGGGGGGTGAGGAAATCTCAAGGAACCAGAGGAATATTATATGTTTCATTGGTGCTATACTGCGCCCTGGTTGACTCATCCTGTCCCTTGTGACCCTTTTGTGAGGGGATGTCTCCTTCTCTACAGATGGGTTTTAGGTCTCTGCTCTGACCCGCTCTCTTCTAAACAATATGGTTTTAGTTTGTCTGGTATTTTCTGATGCCTGTTACCCGATCCAGTTGACACCTAATGATCACACAGGCTGGTGTGCTTCTTCCATGTGGCCCTTGATGGGTTTCTGCTAAATTGTCCCTTGTTTAACTTTAAGTTTTTAAGACCTCAGATGCTATATTGTTTGATAGCTGGACACCATCAGCTATCTTCACCACATTGGCTTGTACACCCACTTAGTCTTCAGCAATCAAGTTGGTAGGGTGAGCATCACAAAATGCTAGGTTGTTAGAACAAAGTGTTTTTGCGTTGAGGCAGGGCTTGGGGAGTGGCTCAAAGTCTGTCCGCTACCTCAATATATATTGTCCACTACCTCAATATATACTTCAATATATATATATATATATGCCAATACCTCTATTTTATGAATTAATGTATTAAACTAATTTAGACACCTATGTTTATGCCTCTATCCATAGCTTTGCTTCCTAGCTTTTTTTTCCGGTTTCCTTTTACCTTTCTCCTGCGCCACCATCATGCTCACCCTTTTTAGGTCTCTTAGTAATTCCTCTTGGCTAGATTGCTGTTGTTCCAACACCACTAGGACATCTATGTCCACTTTGTTGTTGATCTTAATTCCTAATTGCTCCCCTGTCTATGACAATATTCGCTCACTACTCCCTTCCTCTGCCTCCTCCTCTCCCCAAGTTCCTCCAGAACCATCAGTCCCATTGCTTTCTCCTCAAGCTTGCTTCCCATGCCTATCTTATATAGGTAGGCAAATCAATAATAATGGAGACAAAGCAAAAATAAAACACAAGATTGAATAAAAAGAGAATAACTAGCAAAAAACAAACAAACAAACCCCAAAGCATACAGCATTCCAGGTCTGCTGAACTTTATGACTATCTCCCCACTGGTCCTGGAGAATTCAGGTAACAGCCCCTTCTAGACTGAAGTCTATTTTTGGAGCTCCTCGGGGGCTTTGTGACTTTGTTTTGCTCCCATTACTGATCTGCTATGTGCCCCCCACTGTGGGGAGTTCAGATCTGACTAACTCCATGCTGCGTGCCCCCAGTATTGTTGCAGTATGCCCCAGAGAGGGAACATAGTGTCTCAAGCTGTTGTGGGCCCTACAATTCTCTCTTTGCCTTAGCAAGTCCGTGCAGGGATGTCATCTTTAGGGCTTGGTGTGCCAATATGGGCATCTAGACCCTCACTAGCTCTTTTTCCTTCTTGGTTTTCTTTCGTGTGGGCATGGCATGCTGGCCCCTCTCCCCTAGCTGTAGGTTTAGTGTTGTCCTCTGTAAAACATACCTCTAGCAAGGGGATCAGTTTGGCTAAAACTTGGGTCAGCCTTGTAGCCATCTCTGTTCCTGAGTTGCTACATGTGGTTACATTGCCCTCAAGGTTCGTTGCAGTGGGGTGGGGGGGATCTACTTACACACTCCCAATTCTGTGGAAACATAACCAATACTCTCCAACTGGGTGAGTTAGTGTCCTGCTCCCCAGTGTCATTGCCTCCCACTTGCCCCCACTTTTCTCCCTCCACCTTCCCCCCTTTCCTCTTCTTTGTGTTGGAATTACATGTACCTCCTTGGGTTTGGTCTGACCCCCACCCAACTGCCTGTACCTCAACTAATATAGTGTGAAATAAGTGACTTTTCTTCTATACTTACTGTGCTAATTATACTTACCTCAGTACTTGTCCTTCGGCTGGCTAACTTCTCTTAGCATAATTTCCTACAACTCTTCACCTGAAAGGACGTGCTTCATGTGATTATCAGTGCTTTCTAGTGATGTGTAGGACTCCATTGTGTGTATGTGCCAGAGTTTTCTAATCCACTCTTCTATCTGTAAATGGAAATTTAGGTTGTTTCTAATTCTTTGCAATTGTGAATTGTGCTGCAATAAACATTGGAGTGCAGGTGATGGACAGTGGTCTATTTCTTACCTCTTCTGAGTATATGCTCAGTAGAGACATAGATGGGTAATAAGGTAGTTCCATTTCAAGTTGCTTTAAACATCACCAGACCGCTTTCCACACAGGCTGTAAATATCTACACAACCACCAACAGTGAAAGAGAGTTCCTATCTCACCACAATCCCCTCAACAGTTGTTGCTCTCTGATGTTCTGATTTGGGCTATCCTCATTGTGTTAAGTGGTATCTCATGGTTGTTTTAGTTTGCACTGCTCTGGTGACTAATGATCAGGAGCATTTTCTCATATGCCTATTGGCCATTCAGGTCTCCTCCCTAGTGAAACTTCTATTCAGGCCTTTTGCCCACTTCCTCAGGGGGTTAACTGTTTTCTTCTTCATGCAGGCTAAGAGGGTTTTGTAGATTTTAGTAACAAACCCTTTATCTGTTATGTTGTTGCTAAAAATCCTCTCCCAGTCTGTGGACTTTCTTGTTACTCTGTTGGTGACGTCTTTCGATGCACACAGGTGTTTTATCCTTAGTATATTCCACTTGTTGATTTCAGGTTCACCTCAGTGTGTGCCCTTCCCTATTTCTGTTAGCCTTTTTTATTCCCTGAGCCAAGGTTCTTAGATTTGTCCCAATTCCTTCATTGATGGTCCTGATAATTTGGGGTTTTACTTCTAGGTCTGTGATCCACCTTGAGTTTATTCTTGTGCATGGGGTGAGATAAGAGTCTTGCTTCATTTTTCCACAGGTGTATATCCATTGTTTCCAGCACCACTTATTTCCAGCACCACAGTTTTCTACAGGTGGATATCCATTGTTTCCAGCACCTCTTAAAGAGGGCATTCATGGTCCACTTCATGCTTTTTGGCACCATGCCAATGATCAGTTTTCTGTATGCTGATGGCTTTATTTCTGGGGTTTCTATTCTTTTCCATTGGTCTGAGTATCTCTCATTATTCCAATACCATGCTCTTTTTAAACCACTGTGGGTGTGTAACAGGTGTTAAAGTCAGGTAAAGTGAGCCCTCTGACTTTGTCCTTCTTCTTCAGGAGTTCTCTGCTAATTCTGGGCTTTTCCCCTCTCTCTATGATATTGGTGGTCAGTTTTTCCACATCTTTGAAGATGGTTGTTGGTATTTGAAACAAGATAGCATTAAACTTATATGGTGCCTTGGGTAAGGCTGACATCTTTACTATATTGAGTCTTCCAATCCATCAGTATAGGATATTCTTCCATTTGTGGAGGTTGCTTTTGGTTTCCTGTAGTAAAGTCCTGTCATTTTACTTGTATGTCATTTTTTGGGAGGGGGAGTGTAAATATATCCCTAGATATTTCCATTTGTTCTTGGCTGTTGTGAAGGGCACTGCCTTCTTGATCTCTCCCTCCATGGTTTTGTCTCATGTATATAGCAAACCAATGGACTTCTGTTTGTTGATCTTGTATCCTTCCACTCTTTCACATTCCTCTATCACTCTCAGTACTCCTGTTGTGGAGTTTTTGGAATTTTCAACCTGTAGAATCATGCCATCTACAAATAACAATAGTTTCACCTCTTCCTCTCACAGCTAGATACTTTTAATGTCCTTCCACTGCCTTATATTGTTAGCTAGGACCTCCAGTACAATGTTGAAAGGAAGTGGGAACAAGGGGCACCTTGTATAGTCACCTCTTCATAGATAGCTTTTGTTAACTTCAGGATTTTTCCTTCCATTCCTATCTTCTTGAGTCTCCAAATTAGGAATGGGTATTAGATGTTGTCAAAAAGCATTTTCTGTGTCTATTGATATTATCATATGATTCTTATCCTTTTTCTTCTCAATACAGCAAATAAGGTTGATGGTGTTTCAGATGTTGAGTCATCCATGCATCCCTGGAATGAATCCCACCTGATTATGAAGGATTATAAGTTTTATATGCTTTTGTAAATATTGGCCAATATTTGTTAAGGTTTTTGCATCTATGGTCATTATGGTCATTAGAGATATCTGTCTGTAATTCTCTATTCCTTTGGGATTCCTGCTCTGTTTGGGTTTTAAAGTTATACTGATTTCATTGAATGAGTTTAGGAATTTGCCATCTTTGTCTATGCTCTGGAATAATTTGTGTAGGATCAGCGTCAGCTCTTCTGTGAATACTGGGTAGAATTCTCCGGTGACGCTTGTCTGATCTGGGAGCTTTACCTTGGTAGTTTCTTGATAACCATATCTGTTTCTTCTTTTGCTATTAGTCTGCTGAGGTTCTTGATTTCTATCTGGGATAATCTAAAGAGGGATTGTTTTTCCAAGTATTTGTCCATGTCTTCCACCTTGTTGAATTCATTAGAATACAGTCTTTCATAGTACTTTGTGCTTATCCCTTAAATCTCTTTGGGGTTCATTGTAATTTCCCCCGAATCATCCCTCATCCTGGCTATTGATGTTTGCTTCTTCCTTTCCTTGATTAGGCTTACTAGGGGTCTCTTGATTCTGTTGCTCCTTTGAAAGAACCAGCTTTTTGCAGCTTTGATTTTTTTTTTTTTGCATTACTCTCTTGTCTTCCCACTCATTTAACTCTTCCCTGATTTTATTATTCCTTTTATTTCACTTGGAAGGGCTTGTTCTGTGGACTCTGTTCTAGTTGCTGGAGGTTTTGTGATAGCGTATCACTCATAAGTCTCTCTTCCTTTTTCATATGTGCATTTATTGCTATCAAACTTCCTCTGATAACTGCTTTTGCAGTATTCCATAGTACGTTGTATTCTCATTCTCATTAGTTTGTGAAACTTCCTAATTTCCTCTCTAACCTGGGCCAGTACCTATTCGTGACACAGAAGATCATTATTCATTCTCCAATTGTTTGCCTTTGTTTTTCCGATCATCTTTTGTTGATCTCCAGCTTTATGGTGTGATGGCTGAGCGGGACATCTGAGTAATCTCGATGTGTTTGAATTCACGTCAGCTTGACCTGTGTCCCAGCATGTGGTCTATTTTAGAAAATGAGCCAAGTGCCCTTGAAAAGAATGTGGTTTTTGGGGTTATTTTTTTTGCATTTGGATGGAAAGCTCTATGAATGTCTATCAGGTCCAGTTGCCTAATTGCTGTGTTTAGTTCTGTAACCTATTTGCTGAGCTTCTTTCACAGTGATCTATTTTTCTATGATAGTGGTGCATTAAAGTCACCTACTATGATTCTTGAATCTGTGGTTCCTTTTTTCTTCTTTTGAATAGATTGATGAAATTTTCAGTTCTCTCTGGGTGCGTATATATTTATTATGCTCACTGGTACCTAGTTTACTGATCCCTTATATAGTGCCCCTCCTTGTCTCTTGCTATACTTTGCACCTTGAGGTCAATTTTTGTCAGCGATTAGGATTATAACACCTGCTTTGTTTACGTTGCCATTTGCCTGATACAGTTTTTGTCAGCCTTTTATTCTTAATATAGTTTTATCTGCAAGATTACGATGTGTCTCTTGCAGGCAACAGATTGATGGGTTATGTTTTCTGAGCCAATCTGCTAATGGGCAGTTAAGTCTGTTGACATTCAGAGTTATTAACAGTATCTGTGGATTCATTGCTGATATCTCATACCTTTTGTGTTGAGTGGTTTCCTATCTACTTTCATATTGGTGTGCTATGTTCATTGGAGGAGGCTTCATTCTTGCCTTTTTTCCCCTCTTAGGCAATATTATCTTGGCAATTATTTTCAGCACATTGACTTTTGGGTGGAGTTTCACTGTATGGCTGTCTCCTGCTTGTGCTTGGTGGGTGTTGGTATTCTGACCATAGAGAGTTGGCACGGATGTTCTGAAGAATTGGGTGTCTTATGGGACATTCTTGAAGATTTTACTTGTCCTGGAATATTCTTACCTCGCCATGTATCTTAAAAGATAGTTTGACAGGGTAGAAGGTTCTCATGTTGGCATTTTTTGGTTTCAGCTTTCCAAAGATGCTATTCCACATTCTCCTCCTCTTCATGGTATCTGCTGATAGATCTGAGCATATTCTTAACTGAGTACCATTGTATGTGACCAACTTCTTTTCTCTTGTTGCTCTTAAAATTTTTTGTTTTTTCCTCAAATTTGGATAACTTAACTATTATGTGCCTTGGTGAGTTCTTCCTGGGGTTTAGTCTAATTGGTGTCTTTTCTGCATCCTATATGAATGTCTGATTCTCATTCATTAAGGTGGGAAATTTGCTTCCAGAAATTATTTTGATAATTTAGCTGTTGATGTCTTTGTTGTGTCCTATTCTGGTAACCCCATTGTTTGAATATTGTTCCTGTTCATAGCATGTCATTGATCTCAGGTTTTCTTTCTTCTCTTTGATTATCTTGTTCGACTATCTTTCCTGTTTGGTGAAGTCTGACTGATTACCCTTGAGATTGGTGGTATGGTTCTCTGCTTCTTTTAAGCTGTTGGTGAGGTCTGGATCTTGTGTTTTGTTTCTGTTACCTCATCCATTAGTCTAGTGTTTCCCTTTGGTGCATGGCCTTCATACCCTCTAACCTGGTCTTCATGTCCTCTATTATGCACTTCATCTCCTCTCATAGCATCCTTATTCTGCATTGCTTCCATCATATCTCATATAACGCCTCCAGGAAGTCTTCTGAAGATTTATTTTTGAGGCAGATCAATGTGTGATTCTTCTATGATCATTGTTAGGTTCATGACCTCCTCTGCTATTGTGTTTTGTTTTTCTTGTTTTCTTGTTGAGGGTGTTGTAGTGTGTTGCTGTTTGAGGGTCATTTTAGAAATACTGGGTGGCATGTTTATGGGAGACCAAGGGCCTTGAGCTCTTTGTCTGTGTGACTGGAAAACCTGTTTTCAAGGACTACCTGTGGCCTACTATGATGATCAGTTGAATTACTATGTAGGCAGGGTGCCACGGTGTCTCAGTAGCCATGGCAGTGAGATCCTCAATGTCTGGGCTGAGGCAGGTGACTGTAGGCATGCCACTGGCCAGTTAGTGTGTGACTGCAGCATGGGCACAGGCCTGGTCTGGACACAATTTGCAACCACAATTTGCAACCATTTAAAGACTCTCTGTGAGTTCAAAACTGGTAGAACCAATTTTTTTTTAACTCTGGCTGTGACTATCAGAACCTGTTTGCTTTTCCTCTTTTGTTATATTAAAATCCTAGGCTGTGCTCTGGAGATTAGGGTTCTGGCTATCTTGTTATGTTAATGCTATGCCAAGGGACAGAGTTCTGGAACCTTACATTCAAAGTTACACAAAGGACAAGAGTCTGAAACTGAAAGCATTAAAAAAATGTTTTTCATTTTATAATGGGCTTGTGGGGTGCCCTAGTTTGGGGGCTATGCTGAACTGTGTCCCAGGGAAAGGGGACCAGATTAGCAGCGTGAGTTTGGACTGACTGGATATGAATTCACCCCTGGCTGCACTTTTATGTTACTCCCAGTTATATCCTTCTAGCACTGTTGGTTGTGCTCTGTGGAACTGCATTCTGCCACAGGTAAATATCCCAGCAGCTCTACAATTGCTATAATGCATTGTCTAATTATCTATGATTACCCATGCTGGCAGGCATGGAGCTGGGAAGAGGCAGAAAGTGGGTGGCCAATGTAGTCACTCTGTTTCCGGCTGGAGTGGGAGTTGTAAAGACCTAGACTTCAGGTTCAGGATGGATAGCAGAGTGGGGAACTCAGGTGTGAGAGCTAGTGTCTATTTCTCGAAAGAGCTCTGTAATCCTGAGATTATCCACTTTTAGACAACAGCCTGCAGAAATTAGTGCTTGCTGCACACATGCACTTGGTTTTTTCCCATAGTGCCATCCTGATAAACTGTGTTCAACAGGACAACGGGTTCTGCAGTGTTTTTCCTGAGCAGGAAACAAAATTTCACAGGCACACGCTGTTCTCTTAAATTGGACATCACAAAAAAAAAAATAAGATTTGATAAAAAGTGTTTTTATGAAAAAAATCATGGTGACCATAGATAATCTTCCCAGGCGATGCCACTGGGTGCACTAACTCAGAGTGAGGTGCTGGATGCTTACCTAGTGAGGAAAAATGCATACTAATAAAGCTCCGCCCCATGTAACTTTTTTCTCATTTTATTTGGTACCCCTCATGCATGTGTGTGAGCATGTGTGCGTGTGTGTAGCATCTGTGAAATATAATAAAACTAAGTGCAACAAAATGAGGTGGGATTTTATCCATGGTCATTACACACGCAGTGACCATAATAGTGCTCTACCATCCTCTGAGTTCATTCTAACTCATAGAAACTTTATATAGGGTTTCCAAGATTGTGATTTCTTTGTTTGGTTTAGAGTACAAATAATTATGGAAGCAGCTAGCCTCTTCTTACCCCTGCAGAGCCACTGGTAAATTTGAACTGCAAACCTTGCTGTTAGCAGTCCAATACTTATTGCCCAACACCACCAGAGCTCTTTCTGGCACCCACCATCACTGTTAAATGTGTCTCCTAATTCCCCAGCACAATAGAGTGTAGCCAGCTATTTTTCTTTAGTTCTTCCAGTCAAAATTTTCCAGTAGACTTACTACACTTAATCCAAATGGCAAAATCCAAATATATCAGTTAGAAAATTAAGACCTGTGTAATATGGAATCATGTTTCCTTAACAACTTTATCATAGCCCTATTCTCTATGTCTAAGTTTAGATGTTTTACTTTGTAGTTGGGCACATGTTTAGTGCTTTAAAAAAATCCAAAAGGGCACTTGAGAAAAAAATTAATTTCTCCTATATTTCAGAATTTGGAGAACATAGGGTCTGGTATTAAGGATATCAAGAATTCAGAAGCAAACCATTTGGGCGGGGAAGGTAGGACTGTGGGATATTATATAACAATAAAATGTACGCCCACAGGTGACAGTTGTCCACAGCCTCCAAGATGAATGAGGGTCTTGAGTTTGCCTGAATCCAGTAGAATTGATGTAAGACAGTTGAAAAGCAGAGAAGTGGTAGCCAAGAAACGATTAAGAATATAGGCAAATGCAGAAGTGGGTTCTACCAAGGGATACTAAGCATGAATAGCCTCCTACTAAAGAAATGTGAGGATTCTCAGTCAAGCTATGTTGAAATAAATGAAAACCATTGAGTTTTGTGAAACCCTGGCAGGAGATCTCTTCCCATATCCAAAAATAGGAACTAAATGCTCACTTGGGATGATTTTCTGGCCCAAAGTTTCAAGAAAATTAGATGGCTTCAAAATGTTCTTGGGAAAATTGACTTATATTTTCACTACATTTTCCACAATCTTTTTTGAAACTTCCTCATATGTGTGCGTCTTCTTTTTTTAAACAACACCTTATTGGGGCCTCATACAATTCTTATCACAATCCATACATATATCCGTTGGGTCAAACACATATGTACATTTGTTGCCATCAACATTCTCAAAGCATTTGCTTCTGCTTGAGCCATTAATGTTGGCTTCTCATTTTGTCCTTCCCTCCCCACTCCCCCCTACCTCAGGAACCCTTCATCATTCATAAATTATTATTTTTTTAATATGTTACACTGTCCAACGTCTCCCCCTGCCCTCTTCTCTGCTGTCCACTCTCCAGGGAGGAAGCCATATGTAGATCTTTGTAATCAGTTCCCTCCTTCTACCCCACATTTCCTCAATCCCTCAGGCATCACCACTCTCACCACTGATCCTGGAGGCGTCACCTGTTCTGTATTCCCTGTTTTTCCAGTTGCTATATGTGTCAATGCATATCTTCTGGTCTAGTCAGAATTGTAAGGTACAACTGGGATCATGATAGGGTGGGGGAGGAAGCATTTAAGACCTAGAGGAAAGTTATATGTTTCATTGTTGCTACCCTACACCCTGACTGGCTAATCTCATCCCCACAACCCTTCATTAAGGGGGTGTCCATTTGCCTACTGATGGGCTTTGAGTCTCCACTCTGCACTCACTCACATTTTCAATGATATGATTATTTGTTCTTTGATGCTTGATATCTGATCTCTTCGACAGCTCATGGTCACACAGGCAGGTGTGCTTCTTCCATGTGGGCTTTGTTGCTTCTGAACTAGATGGCCACTTGTTTATCTTCAAGCTTTTAAAATCCAAATGCTATCTATATCTCTTGATAGCCGGGCACCATCAGATTTCTTCACCACAAATGCTTATGCACACGTTTGTCTCCAGTGATCATATCAGGAAGGTGGGCACCCACTGATATGATTTTTAGTTCTTTGGTGTCTGATAACTGGTCCCTTCTACACCTCGTGGTCACACAGGCTGGTGTGTTCTTCCATGTGGGCTTTGATGCTTCTCAGCTAGATGGCCATTTGTTAATCTTTAAGCCTTTAAGACCCCAGGCGTTATATCTTTCGATAGCCAGGCACCAGTGTGTGAGTCTTCTGATATGTATACATATATTAGAATATATAAAGGATAGAATATTATTCTATCATAAAAATGAAACAAAGTTCTAGTAAACTCTGGGAATATTACGATGTGAAATTGGCCAGACACAAAGGACATGTAGTGTATGATTCCATTTATATGAAACATCTAGAATAGGCAAATTCATAGGAACAGAAAGTAGAATAGTGATGACAAAAGGCTTAGGGAAGGACAGGATGAGGAGCAATTATCTAATAGTACAGAGTTTCTGTTGAGGGTAACAAACATTTATGGAAATAAAGAGTTGTGATAGTTGTACAACACTGTGGCTATGATTAACACCACGGAACTGGACACTTGAAACTAGTTAAAACTGAAAATCATATTTGGCCACAATAAGTGGTAAACAAGCTTCACTGACGTGAATTCCATAGTAGATTAACTTTCCATTTGTTGAGCACAGCACTAGACAGGTCATCAGAATCAGTGGAGTCTAGATTGAAGTAATACAGGCTTAACTGGTCTAACAGCTACAAAGGTTGGCAATCACTGTGTTGAATATTTGGGTGTTTGGATTTAAGGTGAGCTTGCAGGCCTGTAGTACTTTAACCAGAGAGGCTTCCTATGGAAGAAACCTGACCACTGTGTGATTAGTGCTTTTGCTTCAAAATAGTTACACTGTAGTCAATTTTAAGAAATGTCATCCATTTTTAACGTTTGCACGCACACACACACACACACACACACAAATCTTCAGACTGACTGTCTTACTACCATGGTAAGAGAAAATGCTATTGTACCCCAAAATTTCTTTCTCCATATACATTCTTGTCAGCAGTATTCTATTTTTCCTCTTTATGCCACTAAACTTCATTTAAAGTTTGGTGCTGGTGGAGGGTCAAAGTGAATTTCAGTCATTACTTAAAAAAAAATCAAATCAGTTGCCATCAAGTTGACTCTGACTCATGGCTACCCCATGTTTCAGAACATCTCAGAACCAGTCCATAAGAGATATCATGACTGCCTTCTGAAGCACTCTGGGTGGACTCAAACCACCAGCCTTTTAATTAGTAGTCAACTGTTTAATTATGCATGCCACCAGGGACTCCAATCTCCCCTTTTAAAAAAATCATTTTGTTGGGGGCTTATAAAACTCATCACAGTCCATACATCTATCCATTGTGTCAAGCACATTTGTACATACATTGTCATCATCATTTTCAGAACATCTCCTTTCTACTTGAGCCCTTGGTATCAGCTCTTTATTTTCCCCTCCATCCCTCATGAACCCTTGACAATTCATAAAGTATTATTTTTTCATGTCTTACACTGACCGATGTCTCCCTTAACCCACTTTTCTTTTGTCCGTTCCATTGGGAGGGAGTTATGTGTATGTAGATCATTGTGATTGGTTCCCTCTTTCTTCCCCCACCTTCCCCATACTCTCCTGGTATCGCTCCTCTCAATATTGGTCCTCATGGGGTTTATCTGTCCTGGATTCCCTGTGTTCCCAGTTCTTATCTGTACCCATGTACATGCTCTGGTCTAGCCAGATCTGTAAAGTAGAATTGGGGTCATGATAGTGCGGGGAAGAAGCATTAAAGGACTAGAGGAAAGTTATATGTTTTGTCGATGCTACACTGCGCCCTAACTAGCTTGCTAATTCCTTATGACCCTTCTGTAAGGGGATGCCAATTTTCTACAGATGGGCTTTGGGTCTCCACTGTGCACCCCCCTCACTCACAATGATATGATTTTTTTGTTCTGCGTCTTTGATGCCTGATACCTGATCCCATCGACATCTCATGATCATAGGCTGGTGTGCTTCTTCCACGTGGACTTTGTTGCTTCTCAGCTAGATAAGCGCTTGTTTATCTTCAAGTCTTTAAGACTCCAGTCCTAGTCTCCTTTTAATGATATCTCAAATGGCTATTTTTTGTCTTGTTGTTGATTTTTAGGATTGTGCGGCTTCCTCCCTTAGTGCTAATTGTCACTGATGATCTACAGTTCCTATCTGTTCTGTTTGCAAATTCTAACATGAAATGCAGTAATCCAACTTATTCATAGAAAAACTAGAAAAACTGGTTCTTGTAGTGAAATAAATCTAGTCCTTGTAGTGAAATGGTTAAGCAACTGATGCCAACCTGCACAGTTCAAAGCCACCCAGGACTCTGGGGTGTGGGGGGGAAGGCCTGGTGGTGATTTGCTCCCATAAAGATTAAAAAGTGGGAGGAACATGAGACTTTCTACTCCCAACAAGAGTTACAGTCTCAGAAACCCACAGGGGGCGTGCTAGCCTGCCCTCAAGTGCCACTATGAGTAGCAGTCAACTTGATGGACGTGAGTGAAAGAAGATAGAAGTGCAGAGTAGAATACTATGGGGCAGTGGTACTCAGGCCCACAGGGTCATTATAGATGGAAATAGCCAACAGCCCACAGCAGGCACACTATATGCTATGTCTTGTGCTTGTCGCAGGATATTCGGTCTCCTTTTTGACCCTTTTCCAAACCGACCGCCATCAAATAGACTCTGATTCAACAGTGGCCCTCTTTATAGGCTTTCTAAGGCTGCACATTATTACAGGAGCCGATAGCCTCAACTTTCTCCTACAGAATCATTTGTGGGCTTGCACCACTGACCTTGAAATGGCAGTCCAACACTTACGCTGGGCACCATCAGAATTCCTTTTTAATTCTTACACTACCTCTCATAAGGCATGCTACCCATTTATAGACAAGGAAGCTGGTGCACAAGGAATGTGTTCTCACATGGCACCAGGTAGGTGGTGGAAGCAGGATTTCTAGCTCTCTGATTCAAAACCTCCACGTCTGCTGCCTTCTCCTCAGTTCCCAACAGAGCCACCAGCTCATGAGAAATGCTGCAATATAAGCATAAAGAGCCATTGACTGGGTGGGCCCCAAAGGACGCCCTGCTAACCCAGCTTGTGAACTTCAAAAGAGCATGCACTTTGCTTACCCAGTTTGCCAATTTTGTTCACCCACCGAGTCACAAGAGAAAATACACAGAAACCTTTTATAAAATTTAAGTCTTTCCATGCTGCCTTTATCAATTTTTTTGAAAAAGAAAATAGATAATAATAGGAAAACATTTTAATCCATTCTAGAAGCATACTGAAACAGAGTGCATTTGAGGGTACACAGGGGGAGCTACAGTTCACTGTAACTTCACCGAAGGCCTCTGAACTCCTCCCAGCTCTCTGAGACGCCAGCATCCTCACACTAGCTGAGGTCTGGGAACGTGCCAGAAAACTATACATTAAAAAGACAGAGGTTAGTTTAATGATATTACTCACTGTTATGTTTCAGCAATTTTATTTGAAAAAAGTACAGTACATTGATGAATGATATATGATGTGCAGGAATCTGGGGTTTCAATATAGAAAAATACTTGGCATTTGCTGCAGAATTATACAAAATGTTAAAAATAAAAACAGACACAAAACTCACACACAAAACCCTTCATCATGAACCAGTGCAAACATCATTTATCCATAATGTCATTAAAAATGGCTCAACCCCTTCTTTTTGTTGCACATATAAGATACGATGAAATAAAGTTAGGAGGGAAAATATCAGCGATGCTAAACCAGTTCTAACAACTGGTAATTAAATCATCTGTTGCAATGACAAGCTTTTTAAAAAATACTTAAAAGCTGAATTTTGAAAATGACTATCACGAAGTACAGTAAACCCTCACAGACAAGGGGCGGTGAAAAAGATTTCAGGGAAAACAAAATGTCACAGGAAGTTCATTGGGAGCCGGGTGTGCTGTGTCTTCCTCTGGAATCCTCCCTGACCTAAGGGTGTGTCATTTCACTTTCCTGTTTGGGCGCCTCCTCCACCCACAGTGATCAGTAGACTCTTGTCCCTCCCTGAGTGCCAGGTGAAATCTAATTGTAACTCTGGGTTGCTTCCCATCAACCACCGCCAGCCCTTACCTCCTGGCCAATTGTGTCTCTAATTCTGATCTGCAGAGCTGGCTTTCTAGCTGCTACTCATGCCATCCCCCTCTATCAGCAGCACCTGAAAAGCCATCCGCCGCAGTCTCTAGCTGCAGCTCCTTAAAGGTACCTTTGGAACATGACACTCTCCAGCTGGGCTTCCGGCTGCCCTCTGTGGGTGCTGCCACCGGGAACAAGGCACGTTCTTTGAAAAGGACCTCCCCACCACAGCAGCACGACCCAGTGCTGTCTAACTGCAGCGAAGAGACGATGGACAAGACTCCAACTAGTCTGTTCTGTGTGTTTGTCTGGCTCTGACTGCTCTGGAGAGGGGACAAGAAGAATATCATTTTCTTCCAAATAAAATTTTGTGTTCACGCCTGCCATTAGATATTTCTTAGCATCCTAGTTAGATTCTGTTGAGTCGGCCCCGGCTCATGGTGACACCACGTAGGTCATATGGGGACGTTGTCTGGGCCTGTGCCATCCTCTCCGTGGTGGTGGCTCTTTGTGAGTCCAGTGTTGCAAACACTGTGTCAATCCACTCTCAGACACTAAGAATATGAGCAGCAGGCGACTTCGCCTCCTGGTCCACACCGCTTTTGTAAGCATGCCCGTGTCCATCTGACGCTGGCACAGAAACCCCGGAGCGCTGCTCCTCCAGGTCTGATAGTTCCCAACCCCGAGGACTGACCTTCAACTTTGTAAAATATTTTTTATCGCCTACCTGATCAAATAAATAAATAAATTGTTTACATTTTTATTTTACTAAGGGTTATTTACTTTTGGGTGAAAAAAAAGTATGAAGATAGGAAAAAAATTCCTAAACTCTAAACATCATTTTTGAAAATGCCAACACTCAAGACATGGAATGAGGTTTCTTACATAAAAGTACTCCTCAATGTTGCTACCTCTTTCCAGAAGTGTCATTTCTTCTCACACAATTGCCCATCCAAGGTGGGGACATCTATGGACTCAACATCAAGTATTCAAAGCACTGGGTTATGGGCCAGAAACTGAGGTCCCAGCCCTCAGCCCAGTAGTGCTAACTGCATTATTTTTTAAAAAATCAACAAAAAAACTAGCTCACATGTTCTCTCTATAAAATTAGAATTGCAAACATTATATAATCTGAGGTCTTATAAAAATATAGTGCTATGCAAATAAACATGTGGTATGTGCAAATGCCTTGTGGAAGGCACTGAGAGACACACGTATAGAGGCTTGCCCAGAGGGTACAGCTGCTGGCTGTGGAAAGCATATACTTTCTCAGGAAGTGATCATGAACAGGAAGCCCAAGCAGACCAAGAGGAAAGAGCATTTCAGCGCTGGCTCCCATGCAGTCTCCTGGGTATAAACTCTGAGCTGGAGAAAACGAGAGAAGGCATTCTAGACAGAGAAAACCTGGCAGAAAGGCAGAGCAAGGGCAGATGCAGGAGATGCCAGGCTTGCAGGGGCCTGAGGCTGAGCTAGGCGTTTGCTTGTGAGGAGCGTGCAGGGAAGCCGTGAGGACACTCAGAAGCCGGCCTGCAGGAGGGGAGGGTTGAAGTGCTCCTGGGAGGAAGTGAGCTCATGAGCCAGGAGCCCTGTTTTGGTTGGTTTGTGTTCGCCGGAGCATAATGAGGTGGGAGCCGTGTTTCATCGGTGGTTAATCTGTGGGCTGTGTGTGACAGAGCCTGCCGGGACCAAACACGACTCCGTAGTTGTCTTTTCAGAGAAGGAATAAGTCCAATACATGCATGGAGGCAAAGAGGAACAAAGTGTTCTATTCCAGGGAGGAAAACATAGAGGTAAACCAGCTCTCTGCTGCTATTGCTTTCAAAACACTCTCTCCTTCAAAAAGCTAGGGTTATTTCAAAACCTGAGCATCCCGAAGCATCTCATTGCTGTTGAAATGACAGTTTGACAGGTCTATGAAATGACATTCTGTGGGAAATGACTGCTGGCTGTGTGTGTGCATAGAAAATGCAAGGCACGTGTCAAATTTACCAAGAATAAATAATTCTACCTTCCTCTGTGAGATCAGCCAGACAGTCCTGTCGCACTGCCCAGGGCAGTTGCTCTGGGGAGTGGGTGGGGCATGCCTCTGAGTTCCCAGAAAGGCCCTACATCAAAACCCTTGGGACACAGCCGACGTCATAAAACCTTCTCAGATGCTGACAGCTGGCTGCGCTTTCTCTTCATTCGTGTGCTATCCCTGGGCCTTTTCTCAACAGTTCAAGCTTTAAGAGGAACATCCCATCAGCTCGTGCCTTTTTAAAAGACGGTCCCAAACACTCTACTCTTCTTGATCTGGCCTGCCATTGTCCCATCGTGCTCTGTAGTCATCCGATTCTAGGCAACCTCAGGGGACAGGAAGCACAGACCAGCCTAGGACACTTTTAGACAGGAGCCACCCAAACAATTCTTGGCCCACGTGTCTCCATGCTACCCAAGCGGAACGTGGACCCCCTTTTCACATGATTCTGTAGAGTTGCGGCTCAAGGCTCGAGACATCAGGTGTGAGGATGAAGGTGCCTTCCTTGGAGCTGGCATGTAGAACCGTACATTTTTCCAGAACCTTGTCTTAGCAGACTGTGACTTCTCTGTAAAGTCCCCTGGCCATCGGATGACCTTCTGTTTCTGCTTAAGGAATTTAATTGATTCGGACATTTTCTCGTAGTCTTGGATTTTCTCCAGCTCCAGCAGGATCACTTTAAGGCCGTTGTGAACGAGAGCATTATACATGGCTATCTGTTCTTCAGAGGTATCCCCCAGGCAGCTGAATCCCAATGTATCTCGGACCAAAATGATAATCAGCCTTCTGCTTTTCTTTATGTTTTCATCCATGACCTCAACAATGTCTGAAAAGATGAGGCACAGCATAGTAGAATTCAATTTTAATCACTCTCTATAGCACCAACTCCACCCTCCCCCCCACCTGGTTCTTCCATTCTCTGCCTTTATATCCCCTAGTGGTCTTTTATACTTCACTTACATTTAACATTTGAGAAGTTTTCTCTTTCATAGGTCAACTACAAAGTCCCAATACTACATTGAGTACTAAGAAAAATCAGTTGTATATATATATCTATACAATATTGTATATACATATATACAATATCTATATATATAATAATCAGTTGTGTATATATACAATAATCAGTTGTGTGTGTATGTATATGTATATATATATATACATATATATATATACACATACATACAACTCCTATTTTGTTTTGAGTGCCTGGGCAGTGGCAACAGTTAAGTGCTTGGTTACTAGTGGAAAGGTCGGTGTTTTGACCCCACCCACAGCATCTTGAAAGCCAGACTTGGCAACTTCTTTCTGAAAAGTCCCACCTGGGAAGCCCTGGTGGAGCATTCTACTCTGCACACATGGGCAGACATAAGCTGGGATCAACTTGATAGCAACTAACAACACATTTTATTCTATTAGTTATAAAGTAACTATTGGGCCTAACTCATTAACTTTTCAAAATAAAATATAAATGGTTTAACTACTGCTCTAATCATATATGAGGGGAGCCAATACTTGGTATTTTTTTAAGTCACTTTATTGGGGGCTATACAACTCTTATCACAATCCATACACACATCAATTGTGTAAAGCATATTTGTACATTCGTTGCCCTCATCATCCTTAGAACATTTGCTCTCCACTTAAGCCCTTGCCATCAGCTCCTCATTTATCCCTCTCAGTCCCTGCTCTTCCCTCCCTCATGAACCTTTGATAATCTATAAATTATTATTTTGTCATTTTTACACTGTCCGACATCTCCCTTCATCCACTTTTCTTTTGTCCATCCCCCAGGGAGGAGGTTATATGTAGATCCTTGTAACCGGTTCCCCCTTTCTACCCCACCTTCTCTCTACCCTCCCAGTATCACCATTCTCAGCGTTGGTCCTGAAGGGACCATCTGTCCTGAATTCCTTGTGTTTCCAGTTCCCATCTGTACCAGTGTACATCCTCTGGTCTAGCCATATTTGTAAGGTAGAATTGGGAGCATGATAGTGGAGGGGGAGAAAGTATTTAGGAACTAGAGGAACGTTGTATGCTTCATCATTGCTACACTGCACCCTGACTGGCTCATCTCCTCCCTTGCAACTCTTCTGTAATGGGATGTCCAGTTGCCTACAGACTGGTATTGGGTCCCCAATTTGCACTCCCCCTCATTCACAATGATTTGACTTTTTTGTTCTTTGATGCCTGATACCTGATCCCTTCAACACCTCATGATCACACAGGCTGGTATGCTTCTTCCATGTGGGCTTGGTTACCCCTGAGCTAGATGGCCGCTTGTTTACCTTCAAGTCTTGAAGACCTCAGATACTATATCTTTTGATAGCCAGGCACCATCAGCTTTCTTCACCACATTTGCTTATGTACCCATTTGTCTTCGGTATTTTTGTTTTAAGTGAAAGAGATTACCATACACCATTAGAAGAGGTTCTTAAAATTGGCAAAAATGTTCACTTGTGCCACAGTTTTCTGTAAAGATGGAACCTGACTCCAGTCATAAAATTTGTTTCACAATAATAACCTTTTACTTTTTATTCATTGTATACATACCTTCCCCAACATAATCATCCCTCCCATAAATGAATAGGGTATAGCCACACTGTTTTTCCAAGACCTCAGGCAAGATTTTAAACACAAAAATATCTGAGTCGGAGGCAGATTCTTCCCCAATGGTCTTTGGATACAGTATATATGCATCGTAGATCTTTCCATCTGAAGCTAAAGGGAAATATAACACATTTAGATCCAAAAGGAAATAGAAAAGATGAAGTCAGTACCACAAGCGTGCATTTCACATTTAAATGTTGAACCATATTATGAACGAAGCTATAATACTACAGGCATGACGGTAAGTTAACAAGTATTGCTACCGTGCTCCCAGGTCATGCCTGCAAAGGTATACTCCAAACAAAACATGTTTAAATCTATTTCCTTAATCAATGGGTGGCTGTAGCTGAGTTCTTCCAGTTATAATGTAGTTGTATAAGTTCCTAATGGTGCCTGGGGCCAGAGGAGGGTAGGGGGGGGGTGTGGCAGGGTGGAGGGGGCACTCAAAAGAGTGGCTTCGGGATGGAGGGGCATCTGATGGCCAGTTAAATTCAAAGAAGAGAAATCAGCCTGAAGCATAACCTTGATAGATTTCCTCAAAGGACAAAGGATGATCATATGGGGCCTATTATGAAGAAGGTTCTTTTTAAAATTAAAAACTGCTTTGAAGAGAAAGAGGTCAAAAATATGGCATCAGAGAATTTTCCTTCTCGTTCACGTGTCCGAGGAGGATGTCAAGATAACACAAAGAACTCCAAGGAAGGACTAGAAACAGGGAGACCCCACCTTCGGAAGTGTGTAGACCTAGATGCAGGATATGCGGAAAAACAATAGCTTCTTATTTTTATACTTTTGTTTAATAAAGGCTTTTATGATTTTGTGGCAATACTTTTTTTTTTGGTAAAGCTTATCTCATATGATAAAATAAAACAAATTCACTGCCATTGTTTGGTGCCGACTCATAGTGACCCACAGAACAGGGTAGAACTGCCTTCTTTGAGTTTCTGAGACTGTAACAGTTCACAGGAGGAAACCAAGGTGCGGCTGGTGGTTTTGAACTGCTGACCGCAGTCCAAGTAGTTGCCACTATTGCACCAGCGCTCCTCCTCTCATATGATGCCTTGTTAAAATATTGATTTCTTACAAGATTTTTGCTTATTGTACTTTACTACAAAGTTGTTCTTATCTGGTGTTGATTGTATGTCTCTACCTCTCCATGTGCTACCTCTCCGTTAGTGTCTCTTTCCCCAAAAGATGCAACCCCAAATTCTCCTTCCTCCTTTTCTCTACTATTCTGCTATATTTAAATTGCTCTCTCTATACCCAAATCCCACAACGTTCTCTTACCCAGCACCCTGTGTTTCCTAATGGTCTGTTAGCTTCCCTTATTTAAAATCTAAGGAGCTTTCTTTCAAAATTCATCCACAAGAGGTGAAAGTTTCATTTGGGATGAAGAATATTCATTTCCTTTGATACTTCATTGTGATGTTATTATTTTTTTGCACGGTTTAAAAAACCGTGACTAGGTTATTGTGGGCAAAATGCTTTAGGGATCATTATTTCTACAACCTCAATAAAAGTAGATCATACTAATTATGAAATGATACTTATATATGACAATGCATGTCAATGTGCTCTACTGGCCTGATATGCAAAGTTGTGATTCTGGAAGTTATGTCACCAGTCTTTCAAATACTAGATAGGTCACCCAAGGGTGAAGAAATTTCAGGGGAGTTTTCAGATGGGAAAAAGAAGCAATAGGCTGCCCACATGTAAGTGATTAGCTGTTGACAACCTTATGAGTCACAGTAGATTGTCAGATGTGGTGCCAGATGATGAGCCATTCAGGTTCGAAGGCACTCACCTTCTTAAGCTGAGTCCCTCATAATGAGATGGGTGGGTAAAGGTTTCAGGACCTTCATTTGCTGATGGGGTTTGACTCAAAGCAGCTACCAAGGTCCATTAATGACAGGAATGTGGAATCTATGAAGTATGAATCTGGGAAAATTAGAAGTCACCAACAATGAAATGGAAGATCGATATCCTAGGCATGAGTGAGCTGTGATGGACATGGCAAGTTTGAGTGCAAGAGCTTCTTTTGAAGTAGGAGCAATAGTTGGGCATGTGAACTTGGTGACCAAATCAAAGGTGGAAATAGCACAACAGAATTTAGCAATACCAAAACTTCTTTATTGCAAACAAGTTCTTTCAAAAACATATATGGTGAACATTCACATGGACTTCACACAGGGGTTGCACAAGAATGAACCTGACTGCACCTGTGGGAACAGGTGATGGAGATGCTCAATATCATCAGCCCAAACAAGACAAGAGGCTGACTGTGAAACACACCATAAACCGCTCACACGTAAGGAGCTCTGGTGTTATCATGTGTTATGCATTGGACTACTACCTGCAAGGTCAACAGTTCAAACCCATCAGTAGCTCCATGGGAGAAAGATGAGGTTTTCTGCTCTCATAAAAATGTATAGCTCCAATAGCATGTGGGAGCAGTTCTGCTTGATCCTATAGAGTCACCACGAGTAAAAACTAACTCTATGGCAATGAATTTGGTTTTGAGTTTAGAAGTTGAAGTAAAAGAATGTGAGAAGGAGTCCACAAAAGTAAAAAAAATATGACCTTGATGTGTCCCAGTTATGTATTGGGTGCTTACAACAAAGCCAGCAGTTTTCAACCACTGGCTGCCCCATGGAAGGAAGATGAGGCTCTCTGCTTCTGTAAAGACTTATGGTCTTGGAAACCCAGAGAGGCAATCCTACTCTGTCCTATGAGGCCCCTATGAATCAGAAGTGGTAGTGAGTGAGTGTATCCCACCTGAAGTTGAGAATATCACAAAAACAGATTTGAGGCATTGAACACTAATCACACAGACTTGAAGAGCTGAGAGATGACATTAAGCACATCCTCCATGAAGAAATAAAAGATCAAAGTGAGTATCAGAAGAGATTCTGAAACGTGTCCTTGAGTGGAGAGTAGCTAAAGCAAGTGGAAGCAATGACGAAATCAAAGGGTGGAACAGAACGTTTCACAGGGCAGCTGAATGAGCCGAAGTAAAGTATTAAAGAAATGTGGAAAGATCTGGAGTTAAAAAGTGAAAAAGGAGGAACACACTCCGCATTTCTTAATCTGAAATAAGGGAAGAAAAAATTCAAGCCATAAGTTACAATATTGAAGGATTCCATGCAAAAAATAATAAAGGATGCAGGACACAAACAAGAAATGGAAGGTACAGAGCCACTGTACCACAAACAACTGGTTGACATTCAATCACTTCAGGTGTAGTATACATGGTCAAATACTGATGGTACTGAAGGAAAAAGTCTAAGTTGCACTGAATGCATTAACCAAAAAACTAGGTTCTCAGAATTGATGAAATACCAATGGAAACACTTCAACAAGCTGATGAATCACTCAGTACTCAAACAACTACCCGGACAACTTATTGGAAAAGAACCGTATTTGTGCCCCTTCCAAAGAAAGGTAACCCAACAGAGTACACATATTACTAAGCAATATCACATGCAACTAAACTTTTGCTGAAGATAATTTTAAAATCGTTGCAGCAGGACATCAACAGAGAGCTGCCATAAAGTCAAGACAGATTCAGAAGAGGCAACGGCAAAAAGTTATTGTTTTTGTCAAATGGATTTGGGCGTATAGTAGAGAATACCAGAAAGATGTTTGTTTGTGCTTCTAACTATACAAAAGCATTTAACCGTGTGAATCACAATGATTTTCAGATAACATTGAGAAGAATGGGAATAAAGGACGCTTCATTGTGTTCACGGTACACGGAACAAGAGGGAGTTGCTGGAACAGCAAAGTGAAACACTGGGGGTTTAGAATCAGGAAACAAGAGCATCGGGCTACATCCTCTCCCTATGCGTATTCAATGCGAATGCTCAGCAAATCATCCCCCAACCGAACTACGCGAGGAATAATGACCCATCAGAATGGGAAGAACACTTACGAACCACCTGTGAAAATTAGGTGCCAAGCCTTGTTTGCTGAAATCCCTTTCAGGACTGGAAGCACTTACTACAGACTTCAGTATGGATTTCAACACAATGTTAGGAAAACAAAAATCTTCACAACTGGACCAATAGACAGGATCGTGAAAAATGGAGAAAAGCATGAAGCTGTCACAGATTTCATTACGGTAGGATCCCCAATCATTAGTCAAGAAATGACATGGCATTACTGCATTCGGCGAATCTGCGGCACAAGACCTCTTTTACAGTGCTAAGTGAAGAAATTTCTCTGAGGACTAAAGTGTCCCTGCACCAAGCTATGGCATTTTCAGTTCCCTCGTATGCAGGTGAAAGGTGGACCATGAACAAGGAAAAGTGTAGAAGAATCAATGCGTGTGAATCATGGTGTCGGTGAAGCTTATTGAAAGCAGCTTGGGCTACTAGAAGAACAAACACATCTATCTTGGAAAAGTACAACCAGAGGCTCTTAGAAGTAAGGCAGTATTAACTTCATGTCAATACTTTGGATTTGTGATCGGGGAGATCAATCTCCGGAAAGGGCATCATACTCGATCCAGAGAAGGTCAATGAACAAGAGAAAGGCGTGCCATAAGATGGATGGACACAGTGACTGCAACCATGGCCTCAAAGATAACAATTGTGAGGATGTTGCAGGACCGGGCAGTGTTTTGTTTTGTTAGGCACGGGGTCTCTATGAGTTAGAAAGACTTGATTGCACCTAACGATAACAACCATTATGAATGAGGGTGATCACTCTCCTTGTACACTTCACATTTCCATTTCATATTTAAGTGTAAACCCTCTTAGCCATCTTCCAGAGCAGTTGAACTCTCCTCTATCACTAACAAGAAAACATTGCATAGAATTCAAAATCTTACCTTCTCCTGGGAAAAATTCATAGCGGCAATCCCTGTACCACAGAACAATATCAACCTTGAAGATTTTATAGATGAAGATGGAGCACATAATTACTACTGTTAATATGGAAAATATCCCAATTATGTAATTCTGGAAATCACGCACTACAGTGGAAAAGAGAAAAACAATGGGCACACCAGTGTGAAAAGTTTGAACAGAGTACATCAACCATGACCATCTCAGAGAGGTCATATTAGGAATTGGTCTATATTTAGGATTAGCCCCGTTATTATATCACACTTAATATTGAATACAAAAGAATGCACTCTAGCCTGGATATTATATAAAATTATAGCACATTTTATTCAATTTCCATCTAAATAGTATAATGCATGCTACATAGAAAATCACCAAAGATTATGGTTAGAGTATTCTATAGAAAAACAAATAAAAGTCAAATTCATTCAAAAGTCTACAATAAATCCCAGCATGAGGAGAGTCCGATGGTGAACGCTGAGCGAGAGGAAAGGGCGCAAAGGAGATCTCAAAACCTTAAGCTAATTCATTACCACTGAGCCTGGAAATCGTCGTGGGAGCAGCCAGCCACATCTTTTCCTATGGAGCGGCGGCTGGGCTTGTACTGCTGATCCTGCGGTCAGCAACCCAACACCGACACCGCGAGACCACTGGGAGTCTCTAAGGGCGGTTATATATGAGAATGATCCCAGTCCACATCAAAAAGGAGGGGTGTGGGGAGAAAGAAAAAAAGGTGACAGAGGAAAAGAAAGTAGAAGGAAGAAGAAAGAGTCTTCTAAATATCAGGGACCACGTAGGCACGGAGAGTAGAAAATCTGACAGCTTTTTATTATTTCAGTTTTCTAATTTAGAATTTTGATCCTTCTGGAATTGGTATATGTATGAGGCGGGAATCAAGACACACCATCTCCTTAGATCAATAGCCAGTCGACCCAACTGATAGTTCACACTTACAACCCTTATGTTGTTGTCCTTAGATGTCATTGAGTTGTTTGCAATGCATAGTCAACCTATGTACAACAGAATGAAACACGACCCATTCATGAGCCATGCTCCCAATTGCTCTCCAATTGTTGAGCCCATTGTTGCAACCACTGCAGCCCTAACGAAATCATGATCTCTAGTTGTATAAGTCCTCCAGATTCATTGTTGTTTTTCAGAATCAGTTTGATTCTGGGCCCTTTTTGCATTTCTATATGACAATGAGAAGAAACTTCGCAATATAGAGACATATTCCAAAGACACATGGATCCTAAACACACAGGCACACAGACCCCTGTTGATGGTCTTGACTGGAAGAGCTTTGACTTTACCAATTCATTTGGAGAGAACTTACATATTTGGAATATGGACTCTTTCAATTTATGAACATTATATATCCTGTCATATTTTTAGATCTTCATGTATATCAACAAGGTTATTTTAGCTTGTATTATAAAGGCCTTGATTAGCTTTTGCTAAACTTATTCCTAATTATTTGATCATTTTGATGCACCTGGAGTCCTGGTGGTGCAGGGGTTATGAATTGGCTTATGGTCTGCATGGTGGGAGTTCAAGTCCAAGGGAGACAGACTGATCTTTCTACTCCCATACACAGTTACGGTTTGGAAACCCATGGGGGTCTGAGGGGGGTTGCTATGAGTCAGCATGGACTCAATGGTAGTGAGATTGTTGCCTGTACATATTAACTTTTAAATATAATTATGGTTTGGGGCTGCTAGTATTCTGACAGACACATATATTCCAGTGATCTTGCTAACCACACTTACTAATTCTAAAAATGGCTGTAATTTTTCCCCAATTTTTTCCAATAGAATGAGACCCAGTAACTTCCAATATTCTATTTAGAAAATAGATATTTAGAGTTTCCCTCTATGCCTCCATTCAATCATTCATGCAATCATCCACCTCAAACTGTTTATTAGGTGCCTGTAATGGACCAGACCTAAGTTAATACTAGCTTGGGAAATACTTTGTGTGGCAGTTAGAGTTTATGACAACTTGAATTTGTACAAAAGTGCAGGGGTGGAAGTCAAGCCAAGATATAAATGAATGATGCCTCCTTGGGGTGTCGCCTTCTTATAAGGGAGAAGCTAGGAACTTCCCTCTCCTTCTTCGCCCCTTTGGCTTCGTACTCGGTGAGACTGTCTGCTTCCAGGGGTAGCCCCGTGTGGACACCAGCCTCAGACCTTCCCGCATCCCTCTTCGCCTTTCTGCGTCACTGGTCTGCAGGGGGATGAGTCTGAAGAGGGCTCTGGCCAGTATGGGACTGATGGCCTGGGATGCTTACTTCATATGAAATTACTTCTAGACAAAAAGTTCTTTTTTATACACATATGAGTGTCACTGGATTTATTTCTCTACACAACCCAGATGAACACAGTAAGATGAACTGTCTGCACGATCACAGACTTTACAATCCAGCAGAGAGAACTAAGTATGATAGATCCTGTAATTGGGAACATATGGTGCTCTGGAAGTGCATACCACAGACCCACCAAACCCCAAACCTAGCTCACCACCATCAGCCAATGCTAACTCATAGTGACCCTACAGGACAGGGTAGAACTATCCTTGTGAGTTTCTGAGACTGTAATTATTTATGGGAGTAGAAAGCCCCGTCTTTCTCCCATAGAAAGGCTGGTGGTTTTGACCTGCTGACTTGGCTTGTAGCCTAATTCATAACCACTACCACACTAGGGCTCCTAATAGGATCCCTATTGGGCAGTGAGCTGAGTTAAGGGTAGATAGCATCTTCAACGACGAAGCAGTTCAGCTGAGTATGAACAGGAAGTTAAGAGGAAGCATAGAGCACTCTAGGCAGAGAAAATAGCCTGGAGTGAACTTCAAATGATGAACCTCAAAGTCACCGTAAAAACAAAGCTGCATTTCCAACACGTCATTTCTTGCTTACCTGGATGTATCAATTGGATGTATGCTGCACTTTTGCCATACCAATTTATGGATTTGCAGACAAATGGATGTAGATAAAATTTACTTTCTACTTGTGAAATATTAAGTGTTACGATTGCTATTTGACTGTTTGTGTGATGATTTTTCACTCTGTTCAAAAAAGAAAATAAAAATGAGTAAATTGCATCAATGCCAAGTAAGAATACACCTGGCTTATCTCTTTACTTATAAGGAAGATTGTGGCAGAAATAATTACTAAAATGACAAGAATCAGATTGCTGACCATGCCCGCAGGATACTTTATATCCCAAGACCATTAACAGTACGTATGCACTAGCAGAGAAATCAAATTTAAACTACAATATTTGATGAAGAGGAAAAGGAAAAAAGGAAGAGGTAGAAGAAAGACACATGCATCCTAGCTCCCAAAGAACAAAGAGAACGTATTAAGAATGCTTGAGACATATTATTAAAGGCTTTACCCTCTCAGGAGGTAACCAGTAGTCATTAGTGACTTTTAAGCAATAGGGTGCTTAATTCCTAGCCATCTTTAAGTACTCTAGGACAATGGTTTTACTGGACTGTTGCATCATTCAAGGGTAAGTCAAAAATATTGCCACAGAGATCATAGAAACCTTTATTAAACAAAACTATCAAAATGCATAGTTGCTGTCCTTCGACTTATCCCCCTCTAGGGCTATATATTCCTGCAGGTGCTGTTCCCATTGCTCTTAACTTCCCCCGAGAATTCCGGCTATCAAGGAATGCAGTTTTGTTTTTAATTTACACCACCTTTAAGTGGCAGTTTTAGCATCCTTGAGGGCACCTGAGTCCTTTTAAATATTCTTTGTATTTGGATAACAAGAAAAAATGAAAAGAGCTGAAGAAGCAAAATTGGGGTGGTAGAGTGGAGTGGAGAAGTTGTTCCAGAGAAATGTCCTAGTACACTGCTCAAGGCACGGCCAGGCCCATTGTCAAAGAAAGTCTTCGGTGTGAATTTCTTGACCTCCTTCTCGCACTGCAAATTTACATTTTAAAAATACTTCTTCTTTATAAGCCCCATGCTCATCCTGAGTCCTTCAAAGAAATCTTCAAAATTACCCCATTAGAATACTCAAAACCAGTCACCACAACCTCCTGGAAGATAACCTCTCTGCCTTGAATATAACTGGCCTGACAGACCTCCTAGGACACCACTGTTTGATTGGACTCACAGAAACGAAGACAAGTATTACTGAAAGAACTTGTCTGTAGCCACCCACGGGTTAGAGATACATGTTAGAAAACATAGTAGTAAGAATTTTACACTTATTCATATATATGAATACATTGAAAAGAAAACCTTCCAGTGGTCTGGAATTCACACCACAATGACACGTAGTTTTACATTAAATGTACACAATTTTATAAATTCGGCATGAAAGTTAGGACCAATCCATTGATAATGAACGCTTGTTACAAATTAAACCACCAAAGTTATTACATTGAACTTAGTATCACAATGTTTCTATTGCACGACTGGCTGTAAGCACACTTACATAATAAAGTCTTCTACTAACTCTGTATCATTGTCATCAATGTCGGATCCATTCCAGCTCCAGTACGTATTAGCCAGGCCAGTAACGTTGCAGATCAATTGTGTGTAGGATCCTGTCAATCAATTTAATAAGATTATTATGGTAAAATATACATAACAACATTTTGCCAATTTAACCATTTAAAATGTACAAGTCAGTGACATTAATCATATTCACCATATTGCATCAAGCATCATCTATTTTAAAAAGTTTTATCAACTATTTTCAAAAGATTTCACCACTCTGAAAAAAAAAACACCTCAGTATCCCTTAAGTAGTAGCTCCTTATGGCTATCTTCTTTCATCCACTGTAATCATTTAATAAACATTTGCCCCTTTGCATTTGCTTATTCTAGAAATTCCATAGAAGTGAGAACATATAATAATGGTACTTTTGTATCTGGACTTATTTCATTTCATATAATGTTTTTAGAGTTTATCCAGGTCATAATATGTATCAGAACATCATTTCTTTTATGTTTGAGTAATAGTCCATTGTATGGATGCACCTCATTTTGTCTATACACTCATCTGCCAATGGACATGTACACTCTTTCTACCTTTTTGTCATTTTGAATCATACTGCAATGAAAATTTGTCTCTGTTTACATCCTAAGGATTGAGTCTCTGGAGTACCTAAATTTGCTTGATCATGTGGTTCATTTCCCATTGTCATCTTCTTTTGGCAGCCCACGGTACTTTCAGTGTTATGTGCCAGCCCCACAATTCAAACACAACAATGTTTCTTTGGTCTTCATACTCCATGTCCAACTTTCACATGCACACGAGGCGATGGCAAATACCATGGCTTGGGTCAGGCACACTGTGGTCCTCAGGCAACATCCTTGTTTTCCACCACTTTAAAGGGGTCCCGTGCAGCAGCTTTACCCAATGTAATGCATCCTTTGGCTCCTCCACTGCCATATCTGTATTCATGGATTGTGGACCCAAGCAAGACAAGATCCTTGACAACCTCAATCTTTTCTCCATTTAACAGGATGTTATTTATTGATCCAGTTGTGAAGATTTTGGTGTTCTTCACAGTGAGTTGAAATCCATAGCTCATCAGATCTTCTGTCATTAATGTACAATACAGAAAATCTGTTCTTGAAATGTTCTTGCCATTCAGAACCTGGTCCTGGCCTGGTTTTAGTGGCTGATACTGAGCACTCCCCCAACATCTCTTCCCACAGATATACTCAATTTGACTTCTCTGTATTTCATCTGGGGTTGTCCATATGTAAAGTCACCTTATATGTTGTTGAAAGAAGATATTTGCTATGAATAAGTCATTGGTCTTGTAAAATTCTACCATGCAATTGCCAGCCTTTTCTCCATCACCAAGACTGGTCCTTTTCCAATTTTGCATGTCAATCATCGACAATTTTCAGTGCATCTTGATTGCACCTTTGACCAATTTCAGAATGGAGACATTGGTAGAATTCTTCAGTTTCTTCATCACTAGCTTTGGTGGTTGGTGCATAAATTTGAATAATAATTATAAAGATTGGATTTTGCTGTATGTGACTAGATAGTATCCGTCACAGACAGCTTTGTACTTTCAATTTATATCTTGAAATGATCTTTTTGATAACAAATGAAATGACATTCCTTTTGAATCTGTCATGCCCAGCATAGTAATTCATATGATTTTTCTGATTCAACATGGCCAACATAAGTCCGCTTCAACTCACTAATGCTTAGAAGGTTGATCTTTATGGGTTCCATTTCATTTTTTTAAACTTCCAATTTTATTAGATTCATACTTTGCACATTCCAACTTCTGACTTTTAATTGATGTCTGCAATGGTTTTTTTCTGATTTTGAGTCATGCTCCATCAGCAAATGAAGTTCCCAAAGGCCTTCCTCCGCCTGCATCATTATCACTAACTCTACTTTGAGGAGACAGCTCTTCCTCAGTCATGTTTTGTTTGCCTTTTGACCCGAGGGGCTTTTCTTCAGGCACTATCTCTGACACCGTTCCACTTCTATTCATGAGGTTGTGCATATCTAACAATATTTTGATGCGACCCTTGGGGTTTTCTAAGGCGAATTCCTCAGAAGTGCACAGCCTCTTCCTTCTTTGTTTGGTTTGTTCTTGGTCGGGAAGGTGCACTGAAACCTGTTCATTTTCAGGGTGCACACTAGTCTTTGAAATGCCAGTGACACAGCTTCCAGCTTTAGAACAACCCACACGCCACTGTAAGGGGATAGAGTGACAGAAACGTGGTGGATGGACAATTCGATAGCATATGAGGTGATTCTGGAAATATGACCACCCTTGTCTAACTCTGGAATTCAATGGGAATGTGTCTCTTGTGCTTCACTATGAAGAATGCGAGTGACAGAGGTGGAGCAAGATGGCAACCAAGGGGCACACATGGGGGGGGGGGACTCTGCAGACAAGCTCAGAGGGACCACAGAGAAGGACACCCTACAGTTCTAGACCGCAAGATTCTCAGCATAAAGATAAGTAGACACAAATGTATTAAAACAAAAGAGACGCAACACCTACCAATAGTCTTCCCCTTCGTCACCAGCCTTTGGCACAAACCAGTGGAATGCATCTTCCCAATTCTCCAACCAATTTGTCCCGGTCCCACAGCTAGCTAGACTGGCTGACTGGCTGAGCTGAGCTGGCTGACCAGCCTGGGATGGAGATCAGCACAAATAGGCTAGGCTCTTGCCCAAGCCAAGGGAGTTCCCGTCTGATACACTTGCAGCCTTAGCTCCCAGATAGCAAGAATATAACAGTCTTCCAAGCCAGGTGGGGAAAGCTCTGCAGGGCAGCCCTGGAGCAGGCATAAATAGTGAATAAACTATCTCTCTACACAAGTCGGGGGTGGGGGGTAGGCGAGCCCCAGCCTCATTGGACAAAACTAATCCCCTCTCCCTGAGGCACAGCTCCGCATGTTCCCCCCACCCCTCACCTCCATCTTTTTTATATCATTTTATTGGGGGCTCATACAACTCTTATCACAATCCATACATATGTCATTGTGTAAAGCACACTTGTACATTCATTGCCCTCATCATTCTCAAAACATTTGCTTTCCACTTGGGCTCTTGGAATTAGCTCCTCATTTTTCATTTTTCCCTCCCTCCCTGCTCACCCCTTCCTCAGGAACCCTTGATAATTTATAAATTATTATTTTATCATATCTTACACTGCCTCCCTTCACCCACTTTTCTGTTGTCCATCCCCCCAGGGAGGAGGTTATATGTAGATCCTTGTAATCGGTTTCCCCTTTCTACCCCACCTCCCCTCCACCCTCCTGGTATCACCACTTTCACCACTGGTCCTGAGGGGTTCATCTGTCCTGGATTCTCTGTGTTTCCAGTTCCTACCTGTACCGCTGTACATCCTCTGATCTAACCAGGTTTGTAAGGTAGAATTGGGATCATGATAGTGGCGGGGGTGGTGGGAGAGGAAGCATTTAAAAACGAGGGGAAAGTTGTGTATTTCGTTGATGCTACACTGCACCCTGAGTGACTTGTCTCCTCCCCACTACCCCTCTGCAGGGGATGTCCAATTGTCCACAGATGGGCATTGGGTCCCGGTTTTCCCCCCACCCCCACCCCCGCACTCCCCCTCATTCACGATGATATGATTTTTTTTGTTCTTTGGTGCTCGATACCTGGTCCCTTTGACCCCTTGTGATCACACAGGCTGGTGTGCTTCCTCCATGTGGGCTTTGTTGCTTCTGGGCTAGATGGCCGCATGTTTACCTTCAAGCCTTTAAGTAAAGCCATCTGTGGGCTCTTTTTTGTCTTCTTTTAATAATGTCTTTTGTTAGCAGACAATACACACCTGGTTCATTAGCAAGGTATTATCATAACAATACAAGTAGAAACTGCACCAGTGGTTTTATGAAGCATAGGCAGGGAGCTGGGCATGAGAAAAAGACCAAGAACCTCAGCACCCTAAGCTTATAAGCAACCTGCCCTGTGAGTATCCTATTAATTCATTCCTCCCTCCCAGACCACCTAGGTCGGTGGCAGGCACAGACCCCATTCCTCCACCCTCACTTGGTCACCTCCATCATCCAATAGAAGTGAACCCCATCCCCTCTAATCTGATCCACCAGAGCTCTACTCCTTTAAGAGAAGTCACCTAAATCATAAGATGACAGGACTCTCAGCCATTCCAGACACCAAAATCATTTCCCTACCCAGACATCCTAAAAGACCACAAGGCAGTAAAACAACATACTACCATACACTATCCCAAATGCTCCCCACAGTCCTGATCCGCCCCCCCCCCCAACGCCCTGCAGGGCAAGGTCTAGACCTCGGCTATTCTTTTGTTGATATCGTTGCTCTGTGTTCTATCCTTCCTATACCCTCCTCCTTTTTAAAACAAAGTTGTGCACTATTGTTATAATACATCCTTAAGCAGCACTGCCCCATCTGTTGGTACACAGAAGAACTGAAAAAAGAATTATTCTTTTACTGTTTTGGTTTCAATTTACTTTGTTCTCTACTTCCTTGACACATCAACAATCCACCCACTAGCACCCACACCAGAGACAAAGCTCCTGGGCAAAGCCCAGAGCCCAAGAAACATGAACAGATCTTCTGCTTCTTACTCTAGTATGATTTTTTCCAGTTGATTTCTAATATTTTTGTCTCCTGCCTTTTCTTTAATATTAATATCTAAATTTTATTTCATAGCCCTTTGTACCTATCATTTTCCACTTCAAAACTATGTACAATTGTTCATTGTCATCAAGCAGTTACTATTACGAAAGGGAAGGCAAAGCAAGCCTGATCTTTGCTCTCCTGACATAAGAATTTGTGTTCACATCTGCGCCAGTGCTTCCCAATAGAACTTTCTGCCATCATGGTTAGGTTCTAGATCTGTGCCATCTAATATGGCCAGTGTGACTGAAAAGTTAACTTCTAAAATTATATTATTGTAATGGACACATTCATCACTTAGAAGTGCTTGGCTGGCTCCTGACTGGACAGTACCGAGCTAGAGGCTTACAGGATTCTTTTTCTCTAGAGATAAATGTTTTCACGAATTTGAAAAAGTCTTTCTCTACACTGACTGTCATCCTTTTGAAGCGCAGCATTATTGTAGTACCGTAACGCTTAACTCCGGCAGGAAGACATCCATTCTGTGTCTGCCCATAACGTGAACCACAGGCATCCCTCACATTCCGCTGAGCTGGGTGCTTCGAGTGGTGTGCTTGTCATTTGTAACCGTCCATAACCGAGGAGAGTCAACAAAGAATACACTGCTGTAACACATTTGCTACAAGGAGTAAACAAATCAATAATCGGAAGTAATTGTTTAACACACAATCAGTTCCATGTCTCCTCTAATTAGAGATCGATTTAGAAAGGGCTTAGGCGGTGTGATAAGGAATCCCTAGGTGGTGCAAATGGGTAAAAATGTTCAGCTGATAACAAAAAGGTCCGGCCAGGGGCCTCTTGGAAGAAAGGTATGGTGATCCACTTCTTAAACTATCAGCCCTTGAGAGCCCTGCGGAGGACACCTCTAATTGGACAGAAGAAGGGGCATTGTGAGTTAGAGTGAACTTCAAGGTATGGAGTGTGTGTTTGTTTTGTTGTGGTGTGCGCAGTAATAATACAGTTTATGTTAATTTTGAGTTAAAAACACTGATTTCAGTACATCATGATAAGAGATCACTTACCCGGTTCCACTTCCAGTGTCTCATTAGCTGGCTTCATGATTACAGGCTGGAGATCTTGGATGGCAGTTTTCTCTTTAAGAAACACATTCACAGGGACTTCTAAGTCACTTACATATTAAAAATCACAAATGGTGACAACATTTAGCCAAGTATACTAAAGGACATCTTCCAGGCATTCCCTTAAAGTATATGTGACAGGAGATAGGAGGCAAGAGAAAAAGAAAGGATGCCAATACAGAGATCAGAACAAGCTGTGAATCCTCTGTCTCAGAGAAGAAGCTATGAAAGCTCGATGCTACCAAAAACCACGTGTATTTGGACTGCCCTCCACGACTCTGGGTCTCCAAACAAATTCTCCTCTTCAAGCAAACAAGGAGAAGCAAGTAATCATGAAAAGATACCAAAGCAGGTGGTGGCATCACACGCCTCTATGCCGATGACTTCAATCTGATTTGGGATAGAATGTTCTTTGTAATGGATATGAGGCTTGCCCTATCAGGGAAGAATATGCCTTAAGACTAATCGCATTTAATATGGTAAAAGAGTTGATTAGGAAGAAACTAGGAAAAAACAAAAGAAAACAAAATTTATTACCCTGACATCAATTCTGACTCATAGCAATGCTACAGGACAGAGTAGAACTGGCCCTATGAGTTTCTGAGCCTGTAAATCTTACGGGAATAGAAAGCCTCATCTTTCCCATATGGACCAGCTGGTGGCTTTGAACTACTGACTCTGGAGTTAGCAGTCCAACAAAGTAACACCAGCAGGGTTCCCAGGCACAGAGAAAACCAGAACACATTAGAAAGGCCAAAACACATGTAAGCATGATCAAGGGCCACGATTACAGAAGCTGAGAGAGGGTCTTCCCCACAGGGAACAGAGACTCATCCCTAAGAATTAGTGCCAGGGATTTAAACTTCTGTTCTCCTAAACTGTGAATGAAAAAAGAAGAAGAAGATGGTGATGATTCTGTTCTTAAAACCAGGCACTTATGATGTGTCTGTTACAGCAGCACTAAGAAACTGATCCTAGCCATTTGCTGTGGGGAAATTGCAATGGATTAAAACGGGCACAAGAGTATTAATAACTCCCCCCACTCCCAATGAACCTGGCTTGTATTTACAAGGAGAATGACCTCATGGCTTTCTCCATGACCAAAAAGGCCCTCTATTAACCATAGTTTAAAAAAAAAAAAGAGGAGGAGACTGCAAAGGAGAAGAAAGCAAGCACCATCAGGCAGGTTTTTGTTACTTTTGTCTTCTAATGCACATACATCTCTAAAACAGTGTCTGGTGCCCACATAGCTAATGCTCAGGAAATGTGTTTGACTCCAGGGACCAACAGAAAGCATCGTGGGGGGCCTTGGGAGGAGAATGAAATACAGCTGACCCTTGGTTAAAGTATTTTGTTTCTGCATATAGAATCAGAAAAGGAGACAGATGGAATCTAAAATCACATTTCATGTATTTTTTTTTAACTTCCAAGTGCCCAGTTCCCCTAGTGTCTGCTGGTGTACTCTCTGTCCCCAAAGAAACACAAATCAGAGCTCCACAATGGCCAGAGAGACACTCGTAGTATAAAGATCATTATCAATCAGGAGTCTCAGATTCTTGTTGGACCAAGGCAAGGAATACTTTTTTACTTAATAAAAGGGAAATCTGCAAGAAGGTAATTGCTATATAATTGGGAATGGTAGTTCTATGTAAACACATATAACAAGTTTACCTGAAACAGTTTCAATTCATACCTGTTGTCCCAACATGCTTATTATTAAAGAATCCTTTAACTTAAAAAACAAAAACAAACAAACAAAAACCTTTGTTAGAATAACCCTCAGAGCCTATAACACTGAAACCTTAGAAAGTCCTGATATTTACAGAAAGCTAGCATTCTACCCATTCACACATAATTTGTAGGTGCACATCTGAATTTGTTGTCCTAAATTGCCTTGACTATGAAAGTGGTTAATGGTTCAGAGATCATTGGAAACCTGTGGAAATTCATGAGAACCACCACCTACATGCTATTTAGTGAGCTCAGACTTTGCAAGATCCTTGAGCGGCTCAAGTGGTTCGCCCTGCGCTGCTGGCCTAAAAGTCAGCGGTTCAAAGTATGCTGGGCTGCTAACCTAAGGGTTAGCAGTTTGTACCCAACCAGTGGGGACCAAAACGGAACAACCGGCTGTTCTGCTTTGGTGAAGATTGCAGCCAAGCAAACCCCACGGAGCAGTTCTGTTCTGTCACATAAAGTCACTATGATTCCACTGGATGGCAAATACGTCTAGCTTGGAGCTTTTATTTTTCCTTCACAACTGGCCAGGAGTATATAACACTAACCCGAGCACTGGTAGCAATGGTTACGTGATGGGTTGCTATCCAAAAGCTCAGTGGCTCGAGCTCCCCAGTTGCTCCACAGGAGAGGAGATGGGGTGATCTGCTCTCATAGAGGGGCACTTCTACTCTGTCCTCTGGGGCCCTGAGAGGTTGCAATCAACTCAACCTCATGAAGTCTTATGATCCCTTTCTTGTCGATCACTGGAGATTGTGTAACGTGCCTAAGCTCACAGAGTTAACAGGGAGCATTTTCTGGGAGTGCACCTTGCTCCCAAGTCCATCAATACCCACCCCATCGTGCCAATGATCCCTGTTGCCAAACACTCAGATTCCTCAAGCACAATACCCCAGAACTGCTCCCATCCACTAGCCCGCAGGAGCCCCATAAACACCTCTGGAAGCCACCTCCAGGCACAAATACCCTAGTTCAGCCGGAAGACACAGTTCATAAAGTCTGTTTCATTATAAATGCATTTAAAATAAGAATGGGGTCAGAGGGAGCATACTATTTAGCAATCAAAAAACAAAACAAAAGCTAAACTAAACTTGTGAACTTTAACAAACCATTGAACTTATTTTAGGATCACACATAATGAACCAACTTGAAACCAAACCCAGTATCATAGAGTTGATTCTAACTCATAACTGTAGGACAGGGTAGAACTGGCCCTGTGGGTTTCTGAGCATGTAACTCTTTGAGGGAGTAGAAAGCCCATCTTTCCCCATGGATTGGCTGGTAGTTTCACACTGCTGACTTAGCATTACACCATCAAGGCGCTACAGATCCTAGAAACGATATTACAATGATGGCATGTGGGCCTTTCCAGGTCTAACATACCACCTAGGCTTGGAGCTAAGACTCACCTGCAGGAGTGAGATCTATTACACGGGAAATACGATACTGCTTTCCCAAGTACGCATACGATGTAAGACAAGAGTATTTCCCTTTGTCTTCTTTAGTGACATTCATTATGAAGAGCTTAGCTCCTACTCCAATGTATCTTGTGTTGTCAAGAAATAAAGGCTTGCAATCCTGCATGAAAGAAGGAGGAAGCATTGAAAAATAATTAGTAACAGTCAGTGTAGAGCTGGAAAAACCCATTATTTCCTATTAGCATCTGTTATATATAAAATAAGGTGACTAAAAGTGTCTTGGCATAAATAAATATTTAATCACTGTATTGCTTTTTCTTGATAAAAATATATTATTAGGGTATTACATTTTATGCCTATGAACCTAGCGCTATGAAGGCAAGCTAACACAAGAAAAACATGTTTGAGGGCATCTCTTGGCAATAATGTACTTCCTCCTTCACGGCTTTTATTTATTTTATACATCTCATCTTCCGGAAGCTGACTCACCATTTAAACTCCAGTCGGCCATCGGATGAAAGATACCAAAACATAGAATGCTAATCAACTCATGTTTGAGGTAATTACAGAAATTACGAAATTATTTGAGGACCACTTAATGCCAGTAACATGCACACAAAAAATAACATTCTTAATAAATATCTCTAAAAATACCCTAAAATTGTCATCTGTTTCTACTACTATTTGTCTGTTGGATCTCGATAAATCAAAGCAAGAACAAGGTTTTAGTTAATCTTCAAATTAAATTAATGCAGTCTGACGTTTCTTTTTAAATTTCCCAATAGGATCCACCACTCAAATTGGGGAGGAAATTACAGTGTACAATACAAAAATCATTTTGAAAATTCATTCTATTGTTCATAAGAGAAAACTCCTTTATTTGTTGGAAATATAAAATACTACACTTGAAATAAAATTACCTTATACCACTGTATACTGGGGACCTCATTATTTTCATCTTTAAATAAATCCAGTGCAGGGCATGCAAGCAGTCCATTTTGCCCTATGAATAATCTCTGTGGAAACAGAGCCTCTGAGTTATAACACAAGTTAGGTTCGTTCTTCACAAATTTCACAGTTATTTTTTGTTTGAGGCAGTGAGTTGAATTTCTACAATAAAAGAAAATAAGTGCATTTAATGTTGTCAAAAGATAACAAGCTTTGCCCTTAGTAACTTCAAGTATCCTAAAGACTTTTTAATGATACATGAGAATAAGTCAGAAAGTATTGCTACAAAATCACAGAAACTTTAATCAAACTCCAATGGGTAAAGCTATTGTTTCTAGACATCCCTTCCACTGAGGCCTATCTACACTTCTGAAGGAGATATGTTCATCTCTCTGCTCTTTCCCTGAAGAATTCTTCCCTCTTCTTTTTTAAAGGTTTTATTGGCATATAGTTCACATATAATACAATTCTTCCCTCTTCAATTTACACGAAATCAAAATGGCATGTTGGTGCTCTTGAGAGACACATGTTTCATTCTTCTGAATGTCTTTTGAGTTTGGGGAACAAGAAGCAATCTGAAGGGGCAAAGTCAAGGTTAACGAAGTAAGATTTCCGAGTGGAATTCTCTTAGGATAGCCCTGGTTACCCTCCAAGAAAGAGTAAGTCCATTGTCATGAAGGGGAAGAAACTTCCTCAGTAAAACTTCCCTGACTTTTTTTTTTCCTCCAAGGCACTTTTTAATTTTTAAAAACACTGCTTCATCATAAGCCCCAGGAATTGCCCAGTGTTCTTTGAGGAAATATATGACAATTCTCCATTTGGAGTCCTCACAACAGCACAACCTTCTGGCTGACACCTCTGCCTCCGCTTTAACTGAGCCAGCAGATCCCCTTGGAAACCATGGTCTGGATTGGATTTTTATATCAAGGCACCTAACGGGGACTATGATCATTCTCGTACTAAGATAACTTGTCTGCAGCCATTCACTGTTTAGACAGACACATTTTGCTTGGAATAAGCCCTGCATGCATAAATTCGAACTCTTGTAGCAAGACCTTTTTGATTTTCATCATATTAATTCATTTCTTACCTTTCTATACAATAGTAATGTCCCGAGTCCTCTACTTTACCAGGAACAAACCAAAGTTTATCTTCAAACTGATGAATCCTTGAGTCTACTTCCAGAGATACACGTGTCTTGCTGTCATTTTTATGCCAAAATGTAGTGTCTTTGTCTTTAAACCGTGCATTACACGAACGAGCAAAGATTTCATTTGCGGCAAAAATTGAAACTACTTGGTCTTCAAATTCGTGGCAATTATCTTCAAAAAGGGAAGAAGGAAAGCAATCTCCATAAAAAGTGTAATTTCTTAATGTGATACCTTATTGTTAATGTTCAATGATAAAGGCATCAATTCATAGCATACAGGAATGTTTAGAGCCCACCAATTCAAAATATGCTTCTAAGAGCCTGTAAGACTTATGTTTCGGTCTACCTAGGTCACTTATTACCTGTGCAACTTTTAGGTAAGTTATTCTAACTTTTCTCACCTCTTCTACTTCAGAAACAAAACGATGAGAATAATATTAGAGAGACTCCTGCTTTGGTTTAAGATGGACTAATAAGGACTAGATGAACTGTGACAACTTAAATAACACAAAACATTGACAAAGTATATGACATAATAATGTTTAAGACACGGAATATCGGGGCAGGGGAATAGAGAACTCAACTTGACAGGGAACAAAAATGAGAAGTTCCAATCTACTGACTGGAGAGAGATTTCAGGCTATCAAATTGTATGCAAGATGCATAAGCAAGTCCCAATGTTTTATCTGAATTGAGAAGACAGAGCTAGAAATCCAGATAGACCAAGAGTGTGTGGGGCAGTGTAACAAAGAAGTGGGTGCTGCCTAAGACAGAGCATTGGATGTAAAAGATGTATCCAAATAATTGAGTGGGAGCACACAAACAAGGTGCATGGGACTCTGATGTGGTGAAAGATTGGTTGTGCTGTTCTACTGGGTATAAAAATAATCTATGTCAGAAGTAGTAACAGGCAGTCTCATAACCATCAAGAAATAATGAATGATGAGCAAGGGATCCCAAAGGCCAAGAGATTGAGACCGGGGGGTGGGGGGACGCAGTCAGATGCCAGCCCTAGCCTGGTGTTCAGGGGGGAGATCAGGTCTGGCATCCCCTATATTTAAAGGTCCCTGATTGGCAATAGACATTTTTTGTTGTCCTTCATTTTCTGGCCTGTAGCAGGAACTACAGTGGGGTAAGGGGAGGAAAAAGAAGAGTCATAAATAGACACTTCTCTGGGACTCCAAGATCCCTGGCAGAGAGGCAGCAGAGGTAGAGATGGTAGCAGAAGCCATGGCATGAGACAGAGTGATGAGCTTCCTGGCCCATGGGACTAGTAAAACTGAGTACATTTGGGCAGGAGTTTGGCTCCTTGGTTTGCCCAATCAGTGGAGAAGCTTGTGTGGCTGAGAGGCTGAAGAGCAGTGAGAGACATGCCTACCAGCAGAGCCGAGAAGAGTTGAGACAGAAAGAACCGTATCCAAAAGATTTGGTAATCTGCAATCATTGCTAGTATATCCCCTAATCAGGAGCATGGTCTCTGAGTTCTGTGTGGTCATTGTACGAAATTACTGAACCCACCAGAGCTTCGTGAGAGGGACAGATGATATCAGAATAGGATATACAAGCATGGGTGCGAGAGACATATCTGAACTCTGCTTCATAACAATCCTTCTTGGGAAGATGTGGACCTAGTAAGTGCTGTAGGGTTGGTGCCCTTTTCATTTAAATCACCTCCTTCCCTTATTTCCTTTCTTTCTGGCCCATGGCAGTCTTGAAAACCATATGTAAGAAGCTTAAAGGGCCCCAAGTAGGATAAATTAAAAGAGATATAATACAATAAAATGGAGGTAAGATGAGATAACCTTAAAAATAGCGAGAAGAAACTGCCTTATAATGTACTGAGGAGTCTTCAATAAACTTGTTGTTAGGTCCCATTGAGTTCATATCCACTCATAGAGTCGCTCTGTATGACAGAATGAAACACTGTCTGGCACTGCAGTGTCCTCAACCTTATCTTTGAGCCCACTGTTGCAGCCACTGTATTGTGGTTACAATTCATCTTGTTGGGGGGGGGAGGGCGGGGAGGTGTCCTTCCTGTTTTTCAATGCCCTTCTACTTTACCAAGCTTAATTTCCTTTTCATAGGACTTGTCTTTACTGGTAATGTCCAGCCTCATTTCGAGGGAGCATTCTGGTTGTACGAAGCATATTTCTTCCAAGACAGATTTCCTATTCTTCTGGAAGTCCCTTTTGATTTTTTTCATTACCATTAGCACCCTAATTCAAATGCATCCATTCTTTAGTCTTCTTTAATTGCTGTCCAAAATTCACTTGCATATGAAGCAATTGAAAATATCATGGCCTGGGTCAAGAGCACCTTAGTCTTAAAAGAAACATCCTTGCTCTTCAACACTTTAAAGAGATCTCACCAAGCAGATCTGCCCAAAACTCTGTGTCTTTTGGGGTTTTTTGACTGTTGCTTCCAAGAGCATTGATTGTGCATGCTGACATGCCAAAAATCCTCGACAACATCAATATTTTCTCTGTTTACTATGATGTTATCCATTGGCCCATTTGTGAGGATTTTTGTTTTCTTTACATTCAGTTGTAATCCATTCCAAAGACTGCATTCCTTTCTGGTGTTCTGAATTTCAAGCCAAGATCCATGTGACATCAGCAATGATACACTCCATGCTCTATCTGCTGAATTTGGCTTAAATTTTTGACTGCTTCCTGTAGATATATTGTGGCAACCATTGTTAAATAATCTACAGCAATATTTTACTTACATGTGATATTAATTACATTGTCTCATAATGTCCTCCTCATTCTGTTGGACCACCTTTCTTTGGAATGGGTACAAATACAGATCACTTCCAGCCAGGTATCTGTCTTCCATACATGTGGTTGTAAATGAGTGGGCACTTCCAGTGCTTCATCAACATGTGGAAGCATTGCATTTGGTACCCCATCAGTTGCCGGAGCCTTGCTTTTGGCTAATGCTTCAGTGCAGCTTGAACTTCTTCCTTCAATACAATCAGTTCTTGATCATATGCTACCTCTTGAAATAGTTGCATGTCGACAAGTTCTATTTGGTACAGTGACTCTGTAATCCATAGGCAACACATTGAACGATACAGAAAGCACCCAAAAAAAAAACTGGAATCCTTCAATATCATAACTGTACAGGAATTTTTCTCCAGTTCTTTCAGCTTGAGGTCTTCTGAGCATGTTCTTCCTGCTTGATATTCTCTCTCCAGGTGTTTGCATATTTCCTTATAATATGTCACTTTGTCTTATCCAGCTTCTTTTGAACCTTTGTCCAAGTCTTTTGCTTTGTCATTTCTTCCACTTGCATCAGCAACTCTCCATTCAAAAGCAAGTTTGTGAGTCTCTTCTCACAGCTACTTTGATCTTTTCTTGTTTTTTGTCCTTTTTAAAAGATTTTTGCTTTCTTCACATATGATGTTTTTGATGACATCCCATGATATTTCAGTTTTCTGAAATTAGTGTTTAATTCATCAAATCTGTTCTTGAGAAGGTCTCTAAATTCAGGTAGGATATAGGTAAGGTAGTACAATGGTTCTCGTGGACTAGTCTTAATTTTCTTCAACTTTAACCTGAACTTACAAGTGAGCAACTGAGGGTCTATCCCACAGTCAGCCCGTGGTCTGGTTTTAGCTTCTTATTCACCTTCTCATCATCTCTTGCCACAGGAGTGGTCAATTTGGTTCCTGCATATTCCATCTGACAAGTCCATGCACTGTTGCTGTGATGTTGTTCAAAAAAGGTTATCTGCAGTGAAGAAGTCTTTGATTTGGCAAATGTTATCATGTGGTCTCTAGCTTTGTGTCCATCACCACAAACATGTTTTCCAATAGCTATTTCTTCCTCTTTTTAGTGGTCAAAAGATTGACAACTGGTTTATCATCAGAAACCATGAAGACCGGGTAGTGGAATGATATAAAGTGCTGAAATAAAAGACCATTAACCAAGAATTCTATGTGTACCAAAATACCCTTCAAAAATGAGGGATACATTAAGGCATTCTCAGGTGAACAAAAACAGAGAGGAATTGTCAGGAGTAGATCTGCCCTATTCTAAAGAGAGTAAGTCTAGCCCGCAGGCACAACGGATAGTCACTCGAAATCACATAAAGATAGTGAACATAATTAAAGTGAAACATTTTAAAGTAGGTATTAACATAGAGTTGATGGTTAATTTCTTACTCTATGGTTTTGAAAACAACAATCAAAATGGTCCTGTATCTAAATGTAAAACGTAACACTGTAAGACCTTCAGAATGAAATCTAGAAGGAAAGTTTTGTGACCTAGGGTCAGAGATTTCTTCGATATGACACCAAAAGCACAATCTAAAAATGGAATGGAAGAAAATGACACATTGGACTGATCAAAATTAACAACATCTACTTTTCATCGGAGATCAATAGGCAAATAAAAAGAATAACTTCTGACTGGAGAAAATATTTGTAAACCACATATATGGCAAAGAACTATGTTCAGAATATATAAAGAAAATCAAAACTCAATAGCAAGAGATTGCAACTAAAAATAGGTCAAAGATTTGGATTTGTGACCAAATAGAATTATATGGAAGAACAGCAAGCATATTAAATCATGTACAAGCACATTAGATGATGTGGTGATTGCACCTGACTGCCAGCCAAAAGGTCCACAGCTCTACACTGTCCTGAAGGCTCCCGATGCATGAGAACTGACATGATGGCAGTGAGTTTCGTTTGGCTTAACAGGTATGTAGTGATATCAAACTGTGATTTTAATCCACATTTCTCTAATGACTAAGTGTAAAACTCCTGACCTGTTGATTGGCAGTCAGGTGCTATCACCATGGCACCACCAAGTCTACACACACCTATTAGAAGTGTTAAGTTTTTAAATATTGCCCAGCATGTGATTATGTGATGGAAATGGAATTCTCACACTTGGCCAATGAAAATGTAATATGGTAAAGCCAACTCTGGTACAATTTTTTTTAATGTTAAACATACCTAATGGGCTAGCCAATCTCAAGGGTTTGCAAGCCTATGTCCAAAGATTTGTACATAAATGTCCATAGCATAAAAATGATTTTTAATAGTCAAAACTATAAATTAGCAATAATGTCCATTAAGGGGTAAGCAAACTCTGGTCGAGAGTCATATGATAGAATACTCCTCATAAATTAAAAGTGACTATTCTATACAGGGGTTACCCACAATAAGCATAATTTTTTTCAAAGCTATGTATTTATTATTTTTTTACAACACAACCATATCACCTTCAAAGTACTCTCCATTACACTGAATACATTTGTCAAGTCTGCGATTCCATTCTTGCAAACACTTTTCAAACTCATCTGTTTGGATGGATGACAGCACCTCCCTTGTTTCTTTCTTCGCCTCTTCTAAGCCGTCAAATCACTAGATTTTCATGTTCCTCTTCATTTGTGGAAAAGAAAAGAAGTTGCAAGGAGCGAGGCCAGGTGAGTAAGGTGAGTGGGGTGAGAGAGGCCTGCTGTTTTTAGCCAAAAAACGAGTGCACTGAGATGGCTGCAAGAGCAGGTGCATTGTCATTTTCATGGTGGAAAAACAGGTCCCCCATCTGCCACAAATCAGGCCTTTTTTTTGGCGCACTGTGTTATGCATTCTCTTAAGAACCTCTAAATAGAAAGCTTGATTAACAGTCTGACCTGGTGGAACAAACTCCAAATGCACTATGAGTTGACATTTTTCTTTGTTCGGGAAGTTGATGGACGTTCAGAATGAAATTTGTCATCTATCAACATTTTACTTTTTTTGAAACAAGAAAATCACTCAGACACTTGAGTTTTTCCCATAGTGTTGTCCTTGTAAGCTATCTTCAACAGCACAACAGTTTCTCTGGCATTTTTCCAAGCAGCAAACAAAATTTCACAGGCACACACTGTTCTTGTAAATTGGCCATCACTAAAAACTAGATTTGAGTGAAACTGCCTTTATGAAATAATTCACTGTGACCAGAGAAAACCTTCTCAGGTGACGCCAATGGGTACACTTACTCGGAGTGAGATGCTCCATGTTCGCCTTGCAGGGGAAAAAATGCATACTATGAAAACTCCGCCCAGTGGAGCTTTTTTCCAGTTGGGGAGGTACTCCCTCATATATCATGAATGAATATTGTATGTAAGTAGAAGTTGGTTTCTTATTTAAAAAATACATATTTTTTGATTCTACTTAAAATTCTAGAGGACGTGAATCTCGAGTGGTAGAAAGCAGATTGATGATTGCCTTGGGAGGGAGTAGAAAGGGCCAGAAGAGAGGCATTATATTGAATGACATGGACTTTTCAAGGCATGATGTACATTTTCATGATTTTGATTGTGATGATTGTTTCTGGTGTTTATATATGTCATCCCACCAACTTGTATACTGTAAAGATGTGTGGACTATTTTACATATGGAATTCAAGACATTGCTGAATTGGTCACAAAGACTGCTACATGCTACTTGGGAACGGTTATAGAAAGTGCAATTATTGGTCACTCTCTGTCCGGAAGAAAGAAGGGTGATAAAGATCAAAGTCTTATGGAAACAGTGCAATGGATTAATGGACCGCATGAACATCAGTTTCTATGACCGTGAGACCAGAAGAAATAGATGGTGCCCAGCTTGTTGTCCTCTCATTAGACACCATCGAGTTGCCTCTGATCCATCGCAACCATAGGCACAACAGAACGAAACACTGCATGGTCCTGCAACATCCTCACACTTGTTGCTATGCCTGAGCCCACTGATGGTGCCACCTGGTCCATCCATCTAACTGAAGGGCTTCTCCCCACCCCCACTGCTCCTCTGCTTTACTAAATATGATGTTCTCCTCCAGGGTCTCGTCTCGCTGACAATATATCCAAAGAATGTAAGACAAAGTCTTATCATCTTTGCCTCTAGAGAATACTCTGGCCACACTTCTTCTGATACAAATGTGTTTGTCCTTTCGGCAGTCCATTGAGCTTTCAATACGCTTCTCTAGCTCCTCAATTCAAATGCACCAATTCTCCAATGGTCTTCCTTATTCAGTGTCCAACTTTCACATGCATATGACAAAATGGAGGATACCATGCTCGAATCAGGCAAACCTTAGTCCTCAAAGTAACATCCTTGCTTTTCAATACTCTAAAGAGGTTTTATGCAGTAGATTTACCTAATGAAATGTATGTCTTTTGATCTCTTAACTGCTGCTTCCATGAATATTGACTGTGGATCCAAGCAATATAAAATCCTTGACAACTTCAACCTTTTCTCCATTTAACATGATGATACCTATTGGTCCACTTTTGAGGATTTGAGTCTTCCCTTACATTGAATTGCAATCCATATTCAAGGTTACAATCCTTGGTCTTCATCAGCAAAAACTCAAGTCTTCCTCACGTTCAGCAAGCAAGGTTGTGTCATTTGCATATCTCAGGTTATTAATAAACCTTCCTCCAATCCTGATGTCGCATTCTTCTTCCTATAATCCAGCTTCTCTGATGATTTGCTCAGCATATAGATTGAAACAGTAGGGTGAGAGAATACAACCCTGACACACACCTTTCCTGATTTTAAACCACACAGTATTCCCTTGTTCTGTTTGCACAGCTTTCCCTTGATCCATGAACAAGTTCCTCATGAGCACAATGAAGTGCTCCACAATCCCCACTCTTCTCAAAATTATCCAGAGTTTAGTATGGTCCACAGAGTTGAATGCCTTTGGGCAGGCAATGATACACAAGTAAGCATCTTTCAGATATCCTATACTTAGAACCCAAATCCCTCCGACATTAGCAATATCTTGTGTTCCACATCATCTTCTGAATCCAGCCTGCTCTTCTGACAGCTCACAATCAAGGTGCTGACATAACCATTGTTGGATGATCTTATGGAAAAATTTACTTGTGTGTGATACCAGTGATATGATTCCATAGTTGGAGCATTCTGCTGGATCTCTTCAAGTCAGTTGGTCAGGTAGTTGTATTTCCTGATATAGTGAGCGCTTCCAGTGCTTCTTTAGCTTTCTGAAACATTTCAGTGGGTATCCCATCTATTCCAACAGCCTTGTTTTTTTCTAATGAGTTTAGTGCAGCTTGAACTTCTTCCTTCAGCCCTATTGGTTCTTGCTCATATCCTATCTCCTGAAATGATGAAATGCCAACTACTTCTTTTGGTACAGTGACTCTGGGTGCTCTTTCTATTTTCTCTTGATGTTTCCTGCATCATTCAATATTTTGTTGATAGAATCTTTCAAAATCACAACTCGAGGCTTGAAATTTTTCTTGAATTCTTCCAGTTTCACAAATGCTGAGTGTGTTTTCCCTTTGGGCTTTCTTATTCTAGGTCCTTTCACATTCGGTTTATGGCTTTGTCCTCACAAGCTGGCCTCTGACATTTCTGTTCAGCTTCTTGTTATCATATTTTCTTTCATTTGCTTTAGCTACTCTATGATTAAGAGCAACTTTCAGAGTCTCTTCTGCCATTCACTTTGATATTTTCTTTACTTCTTATTTTTAATGACCTTTTGCTTTCTTCAGGAATGATTGTCATCCCATTGTGTCTTCCAACACATGTAGTCAGTTTGATTTTTGTGTGTTCCATCTGGGGGAGTCCATGCATATAGTTGCCTTTTGTGTAGTTGTAAAAATGTACGGTATTTGGTATTAGCTACCACTACTAATTACTCTGAGAAGGGTCAACCAGAAAGTCTTGGATATAGTGGGAGAAAAATGTAGAATAAAACTATGAATAAGTAAAAATGTCAATCTTCCTGGTTGGGTAGAGACTGGAAGAACCTTCAAGATTATAACCGATGGTCACCATTCAGGTCTGGAACTGAACTCATTCCTGTGGCTCCATTTTCAGTCAAACAATAGGTTCATCGTTAAGGAGAACATTAACACTAATGAGGTATGCACACCTTAGAATTATCAACTATTTTAGATCTAAGGGGCAACATTTACCCAAGGACAACATGCAGAAACATTAGCAAAGAGGAGGGAATGGAAAGAGACAGCACAGGGAACAAGTGTGATTAATGATGTTACATCATGGAAATTGCAATTAATAAGATGAAGCGAAGTATGTATGAATTATTAAATGTAAAACTGATCTTGTTTCTAAACCTTTACAGTCAAACATTAATTTAAAAGTTCATGGGAAAATGTTATTATTTTTTCATCCAAGTGAACTTTTTGAAGCCGTCTTCTAGGTCCATCATATCTCAATAAAGGTACCTCCGTGGTTCAGTGAACCAAAAGTTTGATGGTTGGAGCCACTCAGTAGGAGAAAGCTGTAACTGTCTGCTTCCATAAAGACTTACAGCCTTGGAAATTCTATGGGGTAGTTCTACTCCATCCTATAGGGCTAATATGAGTAAGATTCCACTTAAGGGCAAATGGTAATGAATTTTAAAAGCTGTTAAAAATAGGAATAAAATTAAAGTGACCAGGCCCTAAGTATGGACAGAGCAAGGACTCACAAGGAGCCTAGTGGTAGCAACAAGAAAACACAAGGCCACCAAGTAGATTCCAGCTCATTGTGACCCTACAGGAGGAGGTAGAATCGCCCCCGTGGTTTTCTGAGACTCTACCTCTTTATGGGACGAGAAAACATCATCGATCCCCCATGGAACAGCAGGCAGTTTCAAACTGCTGACCTTGTGGTTAGCAGTATAATTTGTAAACACTAACAAAAACATTGTAATCTAGATTAAGTTGCTAAATCAAAGAACTCTCAGACATCCTCTCTCTTACTGGGCATATCTACATTTGAAACCCATTATTATTTTTCCCAAAGCCCTGGTGGTGTAGTGATTGTGCAGTGGGCTGCTAATTGGTAGGTCAGCATTTTGAAACCCTAGCTGCCTCTTGGGAGAAAGATGAGACTTTCTACTCCCATAAAGAGTGAGAGCCTTGGAAACTCACACGGGCAGTTCTACCCTGTTGTACAGGGTCCCTATGAGTCAGTAGTGACTTGACAGGGAGTTTGCTTGCTTGCTTGCTTGTTTGCTTGTTTGAGGTACCATTTTCTCACCATTGAAAAACTCCCTCCACTTAGATATCAGGACACTGGTCTGGTTCTCTGGTTACACTCCTAGCCAGTCTTTCATTGGTTCTTTGGTCTGTGGGAGCTAGACCAACAAATAGGGGTCATAGACTTTAGCCCTTGATGTTCATCCCTCTTCTAACCACCCTCACTCTCAAGGTATCCCCGTTCACTCATGACCTTAATACCCGTTTCTTGCTGACATCTCCAATTTCATATCTCCTTTGGACTTTAGGAGGAGCCTTCGTTGCATAGTGGCTCAACCCATTGGGCTGTTAATTACAAGGTCAGCAGTTTGAAACCACCAGCTGCTCCTCAGGAGAAAGAGGAAGATTTCTACTCCCGTATAGAGTTGTAGTCTTGGGAACCTGCGGACAGTTCCACCCTGTCCTTTAGGGTGGCTATGAAACACCCTACTCAGAATTGGGATGATGGCAGCAATTTTGGTTTGAGTGAGTTGGTCTCTAGAAAACCGAATAAGTATCACCCGATAACATCTAGTGCATAGCTAAGCTACCATGTCCTTTCTGAACTCCTGATCAGTCCCCCTTCCCCCAGCACCACCCATCGATGGCAACTCTGCCTTGTGTTTGCTCAGGCTGGCTTCTTCTCTTTACCTCACACATAACATCTAATCCATCTGTGAATGCGTGTGACTCTACATGCAAAATATATCCAAAATGTGGTTACTCTTCATTTTTCGTTACCACCCTTATACAAAGTACCATCCGTTATTGGCCTGGAACAAAATACTATGATAGCTTGTTGGATTATGTCCATAGCTTTGAAGTAGCTTTTCTATTTCATCCTCTGTGTGTGTGTTCTCTTTCCAATAGGAAATGCAAATATGTAAACACGTAACATTAGAAGTGTTCAAATGCAAGTCAGGCCTCCCTTCCTTAATTTTGAATGAGGATTCCTGGAGTGTTCCCTATAAGGTTCTAGACCAGTGGTTCTCAACCTTCCTAACGCCGCGACCTTTTAATACAGTTCCTCTTGTTGTGGTGACCCCCCCAACCATAACATTATTTTCATTGCTACTTCATAACTGTCATTTTGCTACTGTTATGAATCGGGTGACCCCTGTGAAAAGGTTGTTCCACCCCCAAAGGGGTCGGGACCCCCAGGTTTTGAATGGCTGTTCTATACAATTGGCCTTCCATCATCCTCCCCTTATGAAGTTACTTATCTCATCAGTTCTTATCACTCCTACTCTGCTGCAGCCACACTGGTGCTGTAGGTCCTGGGATAGGCCAGGAGTTCTCCAGCCCAGGGGCTTTGCACATGCTGTCAGAATGTGTCATCATCCCCAACCTGACTCTCAGGTTCAACTCAAAAGTCAACTTCTCCTTGAAGTCTCTCCTGGTCTCTACTTACCTCACTATAATCCAGTTGGATACCTCCTTTTCCTGTTGCCTTCCTGCCTACATGTACCACTATACCATGTACACACACACACATATATATACATATGTGTTTACTTCTCAACTGTATCTGCAATTGTCTATCTCCCCTACTAGACTATAACCTCTAAGCAGATAGGCATTTTTATCAATATTATTCACTTCTGCTGTAGCAACACCTAGTGCCTGACACATGATAGAGGTTCAATAAGTTTAGTAAAAGAGGAAGAAAGGAAACAGGAAAAAGAAGTAGAAAGAGAAAACAGACCTATCTCGTAATGGTTTCCAGATGTGTTTCATAAGGAATACAATGAACACCTTTTCCAAATACATGCCAGAATTTCCCATATCATTCATGCTCTTGAAAACAAGGTTGGACTAAATATTTTAGCTCTTGTTCAGAATCTAGAGTAAGATTGTTAGCAAAAATGTTCTTGGTCTTTTGGGGCCTCAGCTTCTCACTGAGAGAAGGCTTGAAGACCGAATGTCTCTCGGTACAATTCTTTTGAGTATGAGGCGCGCTCTCCTATATTTTAAGAGAAATCAAACAAAAACTCACTACTTATGACTCGACTCTGTCTCACAGTGACATTATGTAGGGATTTTGAGGTTTACTTCAGATATTCTAAATGCTCTTTTGGTGTAGCTGTCAACACACAAAGAAATGTAGAACTTACCAGCCTTGAGAGAAGACATCATTAGAGATAAGAAACAAGCAAGGCTGAGTGACACTCGCATATTCTCCTAGGAAACAGAACGGAATAAAGAGACAAAAATAAAAACGTTAATACAGCAGCAAATCTGCAAAGCCTAACACGATTCCCTACCTGTCCCATCCTTATCCCTGACTCACACTGAAAGGATTGTCTTTGTGGATTATTAATGTGATCGTGTGTAGCTCTGGCTGAACATTATTAGATTGAGGTAGGGAGTGGAAAGATAAAGATGGTACTGAGAAGGAGAGACTAACTCTGTGGTCTAGCTTTTAAAAACTGCCTTCATCTTTCCTAGTGCACATATCCATTCTGAACCCCACTTTAATTCATCCAAAAGCTTATTTATGTTCCATCTAGTACAGGCTTTTCCCCTAGACCCCAGGAAACGACTTGAACAGTGTGGTCCCTCATGTGGAACACACACAGCTGTCAGGACCCACTTGACACAGTTTCAGGTCCTACTCAAAGATCACACCTTCATTTTATAATGCAAGACACAAAAGTGTTTACACGGTTACTACCTAGAAATACTGGGGAAAGGAATATATATATATATATATATATATATATATATATATATATATATATATATATATATATATATATATATATATATATGTTAAAATTAGGTTGACTTATATGATCAAGTGATTTTCTGCTGCCTGGGGCAGAAGCTCTACAATGGCCAGACATTCATCTGCTGACAAAGAGAGAGAGAGAGACAAAACCTCAAATTTCACAGCCGTTTCGTGTGATGCAAACCACTACACCTGCAGAATAGTATCTATAGTCAGCTACAGGATTACCTACATATTAAACTGAGGACCAAGTCATTGATCCTTTTAATTAAATAAAGATTTATTCACCTGGAAGCTCTGGGTGACACAAACAATTCAAGTGCACCCAGAGGTTTCTTAGAAGAAATGCCTGGCAACCCGCATGTGAAAAATCAGCGATGGTCAACCATACAGCGCACAGTCCTACTCTCGCATACATAGTGGCTGCCGGGAGTGAGAGTCACCTCAAACAGTAACTGGTTTTGGTGGTGGGGTGCTGGTGGGGTGGCATTTGCCCAACACAGGGAATCTGTAAGAGAACATGTGCATTGCCAATTGTATGCACGTTGGCAAGTCAATGTGGCATGCAGGTTCCTTCCCTTTCTAAGCAAACCTGTGACTCTATCCCAAATGAGGGTCTTGTACAGTTTTGTATAATCAATTCTAATTTCATATTATCCAGGCAGCTTTGGCACAAATCCAATCCGTGATTCATGAGCTGCTCACACCAGCTGGGTACTCTCTCCCACCAAATGTTCCCATGCCCCCACTCCAGGCCACCCTCTCTCCCCTTCCTCCAGTCCCCTACTTGCAATCCCATCCCCAGTCCCCCACGACAGTGGTGGAAACAGCACTGTCAAGTACCTACATGTACCTGTCCAGCAAGGAACCTGAGATCAATTATCCTGATATCTCCACCCCAAGAGAAACGCTCTCACTCCACCCCAGCCAGTCTGTCTCCTGAGATCGGTCAACCACTCCACTTTGGTCAACCTCACACTTTATGCCTCTTTAGTGGAAACAATAACCATCGTTGGCCTGACTTGATTAAAACAACAGGCTCCTTATTAGCTCCTTGTTGTTCGTGCCAGCAAGTCAGTTCCGACACATAGGCACCCTCTGCACAGTAGAATGAAACGTTGAATGGTCCTGTGCCTTCCTTGCAATTGTCCCCATGCCTGAGCCCATTGGTGCAGTAATGGTGTCGATCCATTTTGTTAAACATCACCCCCTATTTTGATGCCCCTCCGCTTCACCCAGTATGATGCCCTTCTCCAGAGATGGTCTCTCCTGACGGCATTCCCAAAGTATGTAAGACAAAGTCTTGTCATCCTTATCTCTAAGGGGCACTCTGGCCTTACTTCTTCCAACACAGATTGGTTTGTCCTTTAAGCAGACCACGGTGCTTTCAATATTCTTCTCCAGCACCACAATTCAAGTGCATGAATTCTTCTTCGCGGTTCCTTATTCAGTGTCCAACTTTCCCATGCATATGAGGCAATGGGAAATACCATGGTTTGGGTCAGGTGCACCAAAGTCCACAAAGTAACATCCTTGCTTTCAATACTCTGAAGAGGCTCTGTGCACCAGATTGACCTATTGCTACCCCTCTTTTGACTTCTTGACTGCTTCTTTCATGAACCCTGATTGTGAATCCAAGCAAGACAAAACCTTGACAACTTCAAGCTTTTCTCCATTTATCACGATGTTGTCTATTGGTTCAGTGATGTACTTGAGGCATACATCAAGATGGGGTGATCCCACTCGGTAAACATTTACTGCCATGGAAACCACAGACAGGGTTGCTGTGGGTCAGAATCCGTTCGTTTGTGGTGGGTTAACACTTGAATCAGTTTACCTCCAGAATGGTCCTCATTCAATCAGTTGAAGGTCTTAAAAGCAAAAACTGAGATTTCTCAAATGGGGACGAGTCTACTTTAAATAGAAACACAGCTATGGCTTCTAGCCCACCAGTGACTTATGGATTTTGTGATGCCTGTCCTCAAAAGCAAATGCACCATCTTCCCTCCCATCTCCCTCTCCTCTTCCTTCTCCTCTCTCTCTCTCTCTCTCTCTCTCTCTCTCTCTCTCTCTCTCTCTCTCCCTCTCCTTGCTTTCCTCATACAATCCATTGTTGCCAGTTGATTCCAGCTCATGACAGCCTTATAGGACTATATATATGTATGTGTGTACTTGGCAGAAGTACAACCAGAATGCTCCTTAGAAATAAGGACGGTGAGACTTCTCACGTACTTTGGACATCTTATCAGAAGAGACCAGTCCCTGGAAAATAACATCATGCTTGGTAAAGGAAAGGAGCAGAGAATAAAAGGACGACTCTCAACAATAAGGATTGCCTTGTGAGCTCAGATGTAGGGAGAGTTGTAAGGCTTGTGCAGGACCAGGCAGTGTTTCCTTGTGTTGTACACAGGGTGGCTACGAATCAGAGCCAACTGAATGACACATAACAACAACAACAACAACCACATGTGTGTGTACACACACACCTATATATAGTTACTTGCATACATACATACATATATGTGCATCTCTATATGCAATGTGTGTATAGGATGTATATTTACTATATCTATTTTGGTGACTCTCTATCTATTGGTTCTGTGTCTTTGGAGAACACTTAGACTGGCACTCTGGGGAAGTAGGTGGCCTATGGCTGTCAGTGGGTTGCTGTGGTGTTGGTTTCAGTTTCCACATCGCAGGAACCCCAAGCGTCCAAAGTAGAACTACTCTGGGATTTTCAAGTACCTCTGTGTATGTTCCAACCTCCAGTCTTACAGCTAGTGGTCTAGCTAGAGCAGCAATGTTGGCACCACTCCCTCCAACCATCGAGTCAATGATGACTCATAGTGACCTCCTGTGGGTTTCTAAGACTATAATTTTTTAGAGGAGTAGAAAGCCCAATCTTTCTATCACAAAGCTGCTGGTGGTATTGAACTGCCAACCACAAGTAGTGCAGGCTAACACATAACCACTACACCAGCAGGGCTTCTGCTGTACTACCCCATGTCATGGACTCCTTAATGCATTGCAAACTTCTTTTACAAGCTGATAAAGCCAGGCCACTTTCCCAAAGGAAAATGGATGATAAAATTCCAATCATTTTGCATTCAATGGGAAAATATTCAAGGACCACCTGATGCTGAGAATTGTGGGCTTCAGCCAGACGTGAACTGGAGAGAAGCAGTTTTCTTGTACTACGTGGTCCACTTTCAGAGGATCACCATCTTTTAAGGGGACATCTACCTGGAAAATAAAGAACACACAATAGGTATTTGAGGAAAGAATCTACAAGTCAAAACCAGATTAAAATCAGAAAAGTTGTTAATGATTTTAGCAATGAGTCAGATGGTTAGAAGTATACAGAGCACTTCCAGAAAATCAAATCACAGGGCTTAGCAATACGCAGAATTGGACAACCATGAGATAGCTTTGGTCACACAAATGCATCTTGCTTTTGTTAGACACACGAATGCAGAAATGAATAAAGCCTCTGCGAGGATCTCACGGCTGAAGGGCCTGGGAGAGCAAAAGGTAAGGTATTGCCTGAAATGAGCCTACAAGATGTCAGCAACAAAATGAGCAAGGTCTTTTGAAAAGCAAGCCATTCAGCTCACATTCTGAGTCTTCCTTATATCAACCATGTTACTGTACCGCACCCCAAATGTCATCATTCAGAAATAATTTGAGTTGTGATTGTCAGACTGTTATGTTTTATAGTCATTTAACCATCATTCCCTGATTGTACAGGTTTCCTTGTTTATTTTGGAATCCAGATTTGTTTTGTGTTTTTCAGACCTCAGACATAATTCCCAGTGAATAAAAAGTAGCTTGACTAATTCAATGCTAAATGTTTTGTTGAGATAAAAATTCATTGACTAGGAGACTCTTACTCATTTTTGGTTTTCTCCTTTTTATTGTGAAGTGGGTGAAGGCTTAAAGCCAGGTTCCCATTCAGTCATTCGTCTTTTACGTTATCACGTGGGACTACCATTCGCTTTGAATAGATGAGAAAGCACAAACATGGATGGGATCATCAGGGGCAGAGCAGCTGATCAATACGAACAGCAATGCAGCAACCTTCCAAGTGCTAAATTCCTCTTGCCCTTCTAAATTTCACAAGTCTGCCCCCAAAATGACAGCCACTGATGAGAATTACAGACAATGTCATAGAAAAGTAAATAGACTGTGAGAGAGGAGAAGGGAAAGGCTTAAGAGATGGACTCATTTGGAAAGCCCAGAAAACCTTGGGCAGAAAAGTTGATTTTCCATACACCCCCTACCTACCGTACTTCTTTCTCCCTCTTCCTCTTTTCCCCAGACACTTCCTAAAAGGGCTTATGGAGTCACTGTCGCCACTTCCCAACTACTTCTGAACCACACTGCAGCCTGGTTTCTTTGTTCACTACAACCTGTTACTGTAGAATTGATTCCAAGTCACAGGAACTCATGTGTGTCACAGTGTGGGAGGTAGAAAACTAGGTTTTTCTATACTTTGAACCTCCAACGCTTTGGCTAACAGCCAAGTACATTAGCACTACCCAACAACTCCTATTGCTCAGTAAACAACAATCAAAAACCAACCTTAGGGGTGAAGTCGATTTTGTGTCAACTGGGCCAGGGTTCTCAGTTGTTGCGCAGTAATCCCCCACGCTGTGATCAAACACAATGTTATCAACTCCATGATGGTACCACACACAAACCGATGAACTCTGAACTGTGAGCAGTCCCCTTGATTAGGTCACAACGGCCAGTCCATATAATTGGAAGAAAGACCCCACAGGTGGTCCCCACGGGTAGACTGCTCCTTTTTAAGCAGATTCTATGGGAAAGTTCACTTCTGCAGCATCTGGATCTCACATCTGGTTCGGGGACCTGCTGCCATCTTGCCTGCTCATCCCAGGAGCCATCAGCAGCTGCCCACCTTGGATTAGACTTTGCAAAACTACCAGCGTGTAGTTTTCCCGATTCCTGCTTCTTCTGAGAAGTGTCCAGCTTACCACCTGACTCGCATGCTTGAACTGGATTGGGCTGACCCCAATACAGGCTCTGAACCATTTATTGGCAGATGTTCTACAACCGTATGAGTTGTTTATCAGCATAGATTCATTCTATATACACGCACATAAGGGCCACTGGCTTTGCCTCTCTAGAGAACGCAGTCTAACACAATCGCCTGCGGAACTTCTTTAGTGCAACTGCCTAAGTCACCCACAATGTACGAGGTCCTCAAGTCAAAGGACTCCCTCCTTCTTGAGACCCTTGGAAGTGAGGATCATCCCTCACCCCTACTCTCTTGTGTTTACCTAGCAGATAGCTCTGTTGTGTTTCTTCACAAGCTATTCTCTCCCCTATTGGTAACCACTGTGCATACTGCTTCTGCAGTGCCTGGGTCCTCTCACGATCTGAAATTCAATTCTTCCTAGTCTGGTAGCTCCTTCTGTGATCCATCATCAGCCTGTCCCAGAGATCAGGGATCAGGATATATATTGCCTCCGCCTCTATAGCACAAATGCATATATGGTCACAGCAATGCGGCTGATGCCTCTGGTTAGCTAGTACTTCTGATTCTGGGACTCAAGATCCTGCTTGTTAGTCTTGGTGCTCCCTGGACCAGGGCAGAAAGCAGCATCTCCCCCTACCCATGCCCCAGAGCACAAGTAGGTTCCTTATAAGAAGGGACTCACCTGTACCTCTTGCATGTGATTCGGCCCCAATAAATAGTTGGGAAGAAGAGAAAGTAAAAGAGGAAAAAGAAAGGAATCCAGCCAGCCACCAATCTGTGCCTTAGAAGCCATATGGATTAAGGCAGGACTAATCGTTACCAAGGTCTAAACATGATCAAGAAACACAGAGGAGAAGGAAGAATACTCTTTAAGGAGTAGACATCGGTGCATACCCGGGCGACTGGAGAAAGACTTGGGCTGTGGAAGACACTAGAGTCAGCGGGAAAGTAGCAATAAAATTAGGATAATAGATTGAGACCTATTTTTCTAGAAAGAATTAAAAACAACTCCATTATTCAAAGATAACTTAATAAAGTTTGTTTGACTTAAAAAACTGATTCATACAGTGGCGAGAAGGGTGTAGGAGGCCTGGTAGGGCGTGATCAAGGTAATGTAACTGAGAGGAATTACTGAAACCCAAATGAAGGCTGAGCATGATAGTGGGACAAGAGGAAAGTAAAAGGAAATAGAGGAAAGAGCTTGGCGGCAAAGGACATTTATAGAGGTCTAAATAAAGGCATGTGCATATGTAAATATATTTATATATGAGGATGGGGAAATAGATTTATGTGCATATATATATATATTTTTTTTTAATTTTAACAATTTATTGGGGCTCATACAATTCTTATCACAGTTCATATACATACATCAATTGTATAAAGCACATCTGTACAGTCTTTGCCCTAATCATTTTTTTCTCCTCTTTTCTTTTTTTACATTTTATTAGGGACTCATATAACTCTTATCACCATCCATACATATACATACATCAATTGTATAAAGCACATCCATACATTCCCTGCCCCAATCATTCTCAAGGCATTTGCTCTCCACTTAAGCCCCTTGCATCAGGTCCTCTTTTTTTTTCCCCCTCCCTCCCCTTTCCCCCCTCCCTCATGTGCCCTTGGTAATTTATACCTCGTTATTTATGTGCATATATTTATAAGTTTAGTATTAAGGTAGCAGATGGACATTGGGCCTCCACTGGAGTATCCCTCAATCCAAGAACACTTTGTTTTATTAAACTAGCATTCCATGATGCTCACCTTCCCAACACAATCACTGAAGACAAAGCGGGTGCATAAGCAAATGTGGTGAAGAAAGCTCATGATCTCTGGCTATCAAAAGATATAGTGTCTGGGGTCTTAAAGATGTGAAGTAAACAAGCGGCCATCTAGCTCAGAAGCAACAAAGCCCACATGGAAGAAGCACACCAGCCGGTGTGATCACGAGGTGCCAAAGGGATCAGGTATCAGGCACCAAAGAGCAAAAAATCATATCATTGTGAATGAGGAGGAGTGTGGAGTGGGGAACCAAAGCCCATCTGTAGGCAACTGGACATCCCCTTACAGAAGGGTCACGGGGAGGAGACGAGCCAGTCAGGGTGCAGTGTATCAACAATGAAACATACAACTTTCCTCTAGTTCCTAAATGCTTTAGAATTACTAAATTAGATTGCTAGGTAGCTGTTGCTCCAACACCCCCAGGATCTCTACGTCCTCCTCCTTGTTAACTTTAATTCCCTGGTTGTTGCCCTGCTATGGCATTGTTTGCTCACTGCTTCCCCCCCCCCCTGAATACTCCACCTCCCCCCAAGTCCCTCCAGAGCTGTGGGCTCCGTTGCTTTCTCCGGGAGCTTGCCATGCCCGTCTTCTATAGAAAGGCAAACCAACAATAACAGAAACAAAACAAAAGATTGAATAAAAAGAGAAAAAGAAAATAAATAATAACTAGCAAAAAGAAAAAACTTACATAATTCCAGGTTGTCCTCTGACCTTTATGACTATCTCCCCACTGGTCCCAGGGCGGGGGGGTGGGGGGAGGAAGGGAGGCGGGGATTCCGGGAACTGCCCTTCCTAGCAGAAGCTTTGTGAATTTGGTTGGCAGCTTTGCTTTGCTCTCCTTGCTGATCCCTCATGTTTCTGTCTTGGCTCGCCCCTCTGTGGGGGGTTCAGACTGGACTAACCCCTGCCGTGTTTCCCCAGTATTGTTCTCTGGTGCTGAAAGCTCCAGTGGGGGACATGGTGCCTCAAGCTGTAGTTTGCCCTGTCTCGTTCATTTCTAGTGAGTAGGGCGCCATTGGCATGTCGAATCGCAGAACGTGAGCAAACATCCCAACCTACGTTTCAAAAATTAGAGGTAGAGAAACTTCAAAACAAGACTAAAGAACACAAGCAAAAATTAACAAGAAGAAACAGCTAACACACTGGCTTCCCCCAAACAACAGGTTTTTCCAGGAAATGCTATTTCCAGTGCAGACACAGGGAGATTGATAACTGCAGGACCGGTGGGCTGGGAGAAACACCCAAGCATCTTCCTCACGACTCGGAACCCCAGTCGATGGGGAGGAGCACTTTTCCTGCAGGGAGGTCATATCCAGCTATTAAAATGCCTTGTTAATCTTGAGGAATTTCCTTCTGATTCAGAAAGAATTCCCATTTTGTGAATCTGCTTCCAAGATCAAAGCCAGTCAGTGGGACAAAGCTTGCACCCACATATCAGCTATACCCAGGACAACCGCAAAGCATCCTGAGGGCTGTGCTGAGGGGGTATAGTGTTGTGGTCAGCGTGATGGCAGAGGAGACCAGCTTTGGGGGACAGTTCTGCAGCATTCCGGCTCCTGGGGCCAGTTGTTCCTAATCTTCTGTGACATGTGACCAGCGTCAGTGGCAGAGACAACACTGTCTGCAGACAGCATAGGCAGTACTACAATTCACTCCCAAGCCGCATCTCCAGCCTTCCCCAGCTCCATCGCAGGTGGGAAGGGTCCTTACGGGGACATGAAGGTGGATACCCTAATCCAAGTGCCCAAGTGCCGTGCTTCACACATCACAGACTGAGGTACAAAACTACACCGGCCATGTAGTCCATAGGGAATGATCCTAGAAAAAGGACTTCATGAGATCATAGAATTGAGACCCAGGCTGCTTGGGAATTTGAGGGGTACAAGGGACCCAAACCATAGGCAAGAAGGGTACCAAATGGGGAAAGGGCTACAAATGAGTACCTCCTCTGGGCGCAACAGAGCCCCATGCCATGAAGGGATGCAGCCGGAGAAATCATAAGACCTGCAATCGGGCCACTCTTCCCTGGGTCTAAGGCAGTGGTTCTCAGCCTTCCTAATTAATGTTGCAACCCTTTAATACAGTTCCTCAAGTTGTGGGGACCTCCCAACCATAAAAATATTTTCGTTGCTACTTTATAACTGTAATTTTGCTACTGTTATGAATTGGGGACCCCTACCCCAAAGGGGTTGCGACCCACAGGTTGAGAACTCTTGGTCTAAGAGAAGTTCGGTACCTCACCAAACCAATGCCAAACCCCAAGGAGAGAGAGGACCAGAAGGGGTGGCTCCATCCTTCTTCCAGGGTCTTGAAGTAGCCAAACCCTCAATCTAAGATTTTAAAAGAAACCCTTACTATGCATTCCACGCTTCTACTTCATATGAAGTCACACTTTGACCTTTGTATTGAGTGTCTCATAAATATCTTCACAACATCATTTACTACAAGCTCTCATCCAAAACATTAATTAGCACAGATGTGTATTTGATGTGATAAGGAAATACACACCAAATTAGACTCTATTTCGGCTACGGGTGACGCGTGGCAGTGGGTGAATCCCCATTGCGAGCCAGAACAAGTGCAGGTTCTGTAGCCCATGGGCTGCCACAGGCCACTGGTTCCACTGCTCTAGTCAGTGGGAATCTGTTAGCAGAATGGGTCATGGAATTGAAAGGAAGCACATAGTTATGATCTTCATCTCTTACTATTTTATTACAGGATTCAAACAGACTGTGGTTACATGGCCCCTAATACTCTGAAAGCCCCAAATGCTAGTTTTGCATGGAAAATAAGAAGAGATTTACTCATAAGGCCACAGATTCACATGTTTGTGGAAAATACTTTAGAATTCGGGACTCACTCAAGCCCTGTCTTTTAAACATAGAATTACCAAGCCCGGGAGAAAACCTGGAGCTTATCTTTCTAGCACCCATTCTTACCCAAACGACTTTAATATTAAAGCAAACATGACGTAGGACCATAAAATGTGGACAAATAAAGCTCTAAGAGCAGGCCTAAGAAAATATCAAAGAAGTGCCCTATTTTTACTCCAAAAACATGAGTTTTATATGGTTTTGCAAACCACACAACACCCTACTGAATTAGTTTCCTCTGCACGTTGTTACATATAGGGATGCATTCTATACATGGGCATATTAACCGGGTGTGTTATATGCAAATATTTGGCATTCTTCAAGACAAACTACATTGGAAATCTGGATCAAGTATTTGCTTCCCACGTTCCACGAGAAGTCCTTCCACGGGAAAATGCGAGAGTTCTAAGTCTGACCACAGTGTGCTCCAAATCTGGCATAACTGTTTCCATTCTGCAGATTAGTAATGCACACTGCCTCCCACTCACAGAAATCAGAGAACCCAATGCCTGTTAAATTGTAGCTGTTTCTAGTTTTCCACCACAGACGCAGTGGTAGCAGAGATATGAGCAAGCCAAAATCACTTGCACGTTAACAGGAAGAGCAGTCCATTCATGGCCTCAGAAATGCCAAGAAATGCAGAATCTTTGGCCATCTTCTGAAGCACAGATCTACAGGCCTGGGCAAAGGACATTGATCTAGCTTCTTTAACCACGCAAGTGGGGCAAGGAAAGTGATTCACATCAAGCATCCAAAGGGGGACGGACTGTGCCCAAGGCTGCCATCATGAACATGTAATAAAAATTGCTGCAAGTTTCAAGGTGCTGCTATGAGAGTCTTCAGCTGACATGGCACAGAGCCACGGGACTGGTGGTTTAAACTAAGGCCCATGGAGTTTAAGTCCAAGGGGGACCTTGAGACCCAGAGAGAAGTGATCACTGTCATATTTAAGTGGCTTCTAACAGGAATGGGCTTCTGAACCTCTAGGTTGGGGTGAGACAGCCCAGTTGAGAGGACTTACTGTTGGAACAACCACGGCCTGTTAAACAGTAATAGAGTAACAACTTCAGGAGGAGAGGGGGAGAGAAAGGGAGTGGAAAAGGGGGCTGATGGCGATGATGGCAAAATATTCCTCCTCCAGGGGGACGAACACCAGGATTGTAGGTGAAGGGATCAAAGGGGCGCTATAAGATATGTATAAATAACAATACATAATATACTAAGGGTTCTTGAGGGCGGCAGGGCAGGGGAGGGAGGGAAAAAGAATGCTATCAAGGGGCCTCAAAAAGAAAGACAACGTTTTGAAATTGTTGATGGCCATATTTGTACATATCCGTTTAATAGAATGGATGGATGGAGGGGCTGTTATAATACAGTTAAGAGCCCGCAAATAACATTATTTATCAATTTAAAAAAAGTACTACTCCTAAAAGACACAATAAAAAAAACTTAACATCAAAAATAAATAAATAAATAGAACAAAGGAGGCATGTTGGCTCAAGGTGAGCCCTGTGTGATAGTGTAGAGCTGCCCCACAGGGTTTTCTTGGCTGTGATCTTTCCAGAGGAACCCTGGCGGCATCACGGCAAGCTCTCCACGGACAAGATCAACAGGTTGGCAGTGTGGAGGCACCAGCCATTCAGTGGGAGAAAGATGTGGCAGCCTGCCCCATGACATTAGAGAGTCTCGGGAACCCTATTGAGCCAATTCAGCGCTGCGCTATGGGGTCTCAATGAGTTGGATTCGACTCAGCAGAATCACAGTGGAAGCAGATCGCTAAGTCTTCTACAATATCCGTGTGATGGTTCAAACCACCAGTCTTCTAGCTAGTAGCCCATTCCAGCCTTCATCGCCGCCCAGGGAGGCAATGTGGGAGAAACACAGGGCTTTCTGTTCCTGTACAGAATTCCAGTCTCAGAAACTCACGGGGATGACTGTACCCTGTCTGGCCGGGTCACTAGGAGTCAGAAGACACTCAATGGCAGTGAGCGGGTGGGAGACCCCTTTGTTGTTGCTGCTGTTTGGTGTCACCGGCTGACTCACGGGGACCCCGCATGACAAAATACATCTGCCTCTCAGGGTTCTCTTGCCTGTGATGGTTGCAAAGGCAACCTGCCAGGTCTTTTCCAAGTGCCGCTGAGTGGGTTCAATGCCCACCCCCATCTAATTCACTACGAAAAATTTTGATTAAACAAGTTAACATAAAAGATAGTGGAATACTTTCGGGAACAATTTGAGGTTTCGTTTCAGGCTTCACTTTGTCTCCTCTCTGGTTTTTCTTTCATTTTACTTCGGAATTTTGGTGCAAACCCTTTCTGAAACAGGCACCAATCAAACGTGGGTTCCGAGTGTTCAGCCTCCTATATGGACAGGGATGGAAATCCAAGATGACATCCAGAGTGACAGAAGCCGGCAGAGGACTTGAGGAGCTCCTGGGTGCAGCAAACGGGCAACTCATTCAGCTGCTCACCCCAAGATGTTCCCCTCTTTGGCGGGAGCACCCACCCACCCACCGATGCCTCAGGAGAAAGGCCTGGCTCTCTCGTTTCAAGAACTTCAGCCCTTGACAAGCCCAGGGAGCACAGTGCCACTCTGACACAGGAGGTCATCAGACGCCGGAGTCTGCTCAATGGTAACGCAGTGGTTCTCAACCTTCCTCATGCTGCAACTCTTGAATACAGCTCCTCATATTGTGGTGACTCCCCCCAACCATAAAATCATTTTCAATGCTACTTCATAACTGTTATTCTGCTATTGTTATGAATTGGGCGACCCCTGTGAAAGGGTCGTTGGACCTGCAAAGGGGTTACGACCCACAGGTTGAGAACCACTGGACTAGAGGCTTGGACGAACGCCATCCCCTTTCAACCCTGGGGGAGCTTACATTGCCGCTGGTCCTCTTGGGTGCCAGGCAGGGCCAGGAGTCTGCAGCAGGGTTTCCTGGGGGACAAAGCCCGCAACTAGAGGGAGAATAAAGCGCTGACAGAGCAAACCTTCTCCTTGTATCAACAGCCTTCCTGACAACCTCACAGAGCAGAAAACCTAAAGCAAACACTCCATGACATCAGCAGAAGGGTGGCATTCAGGGGCCTGGACCTGGGCGGCCAAAGCACACATCCCCCTAATGGCTACAATTCTTCAAAGTGCAGCTAGCAAGTTAACAGTAGATCTGCCAGGAATCACCCTAGTAACGTGGACCTCTGGACTGTCCTGGCTCATAGGACAGGTCATTGTGCCACTGCGGCTGCCCAGCTTTGCCACGTTGTTGAGTAAGATGCTCCCATTACAGTGTATTTACTCCAGGTGGATACCCAGCTCCCCCGAGGCATCCCAGACAGAGGGGCTCCATCTCCGGTGGTCTCTCACAAGCCTATGGCCATGCCACCACGAAACTGTGATTTTTCAGGGAAACAAAGAGCTGGACCTGTGTCCTGCATCTTCTCCATCTCTCTCCTGCAGATCTAGGGACTGTGCCCAAATCTGGACCTAATGGTGTGTTTTCATGAACAGCCTTTTCCACGGGACTGACAACGCTTTAAAACATCAGCAAGTAGATCTGGGTGTCCTTGGTCTGTTCGATTCACTTCTCTATCCCTAACATCTACAGCAGAGCCTGGTTCCAACGAGCACAAACTCACAAATGTCGAGTGGATTCCAATCCATAGTGACCTTATAGATACAGAGTAGACTTCCAAAGACAGCATTAAAGAAGCGAGTAAATTGAATGCTAGATAGTATTTCAGCCATGGTGAAAGAATGTCAAAATATGAAACTGTTCATTTAGATAACCAAACAACGGACATATGCCACATGCAGAGCCTATTAAAAATGCAGAGTTTGGACCTGCTCCATCCATGAAAATTCGGGCCAAACATCCACTCTTGAACCAAATGAAGGCTTCCTAGCCAAGTCCGGATGGGTGCAAGTGATGTGTGCATGTGGCAGAATGACAGCCGGCCAGATAAGGCAGGCCCCCCACCCCCCACCAAACCCCTTCCTATACAAGGCGATACTAGTTTCTGAGCACAAAAGTTAATGTTGGATATGGCTAGGAATAGCAGGTGGACTGTTAACGGTAATATTAGATAAATAAGGAATTCTATCAGACAGAGAGAGAGAGAAAAACCCACAGGGATAGACAGCCTTCCCAGAAGCGCCCTTTGCTTCCCTTTCCTCACCAAGAATCACAGTTTCATTGTTACATTCACCTTCCAGAAACTTAGCAGTAAGGCAGTGTGGTGCAGACCGGAGACTCCAACCCCGGCTCACTTTCTCATGACCCCAAGGCATCCCTTCGCTCCGTTCATAGGCTATGGAGCTCAAGACTCTGGTGAGAGTCTCCTGGCAGAAAGAAAACACACAGCTGCCCAGGGCAGGAATCAGCTGCACAGCTTCCCGGAAGCCTTCTTCCCTTCCAGTAACTCCCTGGGAGAAAGCCCTGATAGGCGGCCCAGGACCATGGTTTGGAAGCCAGTCGGACTCTCTCAGACTTCAGTTCTCCCCAGAAGTTACTCACCCTTCCAGTGCTTCTGTTCTGGGCTTGCTAATGAGTATGCTAATAACGCTTGCCCCAGAAGACTATAGGCACCCACAAGGCACCGGGCTGGTAATCAAAGCATTGGTAGTCCAAGGGTTGGTGGCTTGAACTCCATGGGAGAAAGAGATAGCAGTGGACTTTCATAAAGATTCGGTTTGGGGAACCTCGGGGTTGGGGAGGGGTGATGTGGTGGGGGGAGGGACTTTATTCTGTCCCACAAGCCCCCGGAGTCAAGAGCTGGCTCCAAGACAGAGGCTTTGTTTTTCGTGGTTTCCTGGATGCTTGTCCCGGAGAAACTCACAAACGCACTGCCACTGAGTCTGCTCCAACTGATGGGGACCTGAGGGACGAGTCCAAGAGTCCCTGTGGGTTTCTCGGCTTTACATGCCTACTGGGGCGCGGGGGGCGGGGGGAGCCTCCTCTTTTCCTGTGAACAGCGGGTGCTTTCCAAGCTCGGACCTCGTGGGGAGTAGTCCCGCCACAGCGCCCACTTTGGCCCTGGAGATGGAGAGACGCCCTCCTCCCGCGAAGCTGCGCAGTGTCAGAAACCCAGAGTTTCCAGGAGTCAGAATAGACTGACTACATGTAACAGGTCTGGATGATGATGGTTGTTGCTGAGGTTGTTATTTGCACGTTGTTATTTATTATTATTGTTTGCTCGACGATACCTGCCCCGGCACCGTCCTTTCTCTGGAGTGCCACAGGTTAGCCCCCCCCACCCCCTTTCACCTCTTTCCTTGTGGATGGGGCCGGTCCTTCTGAATCTACACCTTAGGAGGAGTGGGCATCCTAAACCAATGAGGCTCTGTGGGATTAACGGCAAGCAATTCACCCAAGAAGCAAACACCTAAAACAAAACCTAAATCCCGAGAAGGGGAACTCTTACCCTGGCTAAACTTGGCAGGATTAAAATGCCTGGAAGCAATTTACACAGGAACACCCAACTAAAAATAAAATAAAAACTCCCAGAATGACCAGCAGGTTCCCAAAGAAGAAACATTTCTCCAGCTTTCCTCCCGCCTCGCAAAGAAAGAAAGAAGGAAAACCTGCCCTCGTCTTGTCTTAGAACAAACAGACAAATTAGTGTCATTCAGGGACGGCACCTGGACTGCTCAGTGCCAGCACAAAGCAAGGTCAAGGCCACTTTTCGATCACTCCTAGACCCCGACTCCTCCCCAGGAGGGTCCATTCCGCATCCTACCTGAGCCGGTCACCAGCGGACGCATAGAGACCCGGCCCGGCAGGAAGCCAGCCGGGCCGCGGAGCTGCGGGGAGCCCCTGGGAGCCGGGCGAGGAAGCTCCGGGGCGCGCGGCGGGCGGGAGAGCCTCTCACATTCCGGCGGCGCCCCTGCCGTGCCCGTGCCCGGCCGCGCAGCCCGGTCTGCCTGCCCCGGGCCGCCTGTCGTCGGGTTCCCTGGGCCGGCGCTGCGCACGCGGCTCGGCTCCGGGGCTCGGCTCCGGGGCTCAGCAGAGCGGCGGCGGCGGCGCGTCTGGGCGCGGACCGGCGGGGCGCGGCTGCCCTCCAGCCCCGACGCGGCGGGGGCGGGCCGCGGGCGGAGACTGTGGGTCCCCGGCCGAGCTGGCTCTGCGGACGCGGTTCCCACGCGCCGCACCTCTGCGGGGTCGCCTGCCCGCTCGCTGGGGATCCGGGATCCGGGATCCGAGGGCCGGTCGGGCCGCGCGCTCCCTCGCTCCCAAATCGCCGCGCAGTTCCTCCTGGGGAAGAGATCAGGGCGGCCTTACCCAAAGTGAGCCCGGACATCCCAGCGGGAGACGGCGACCTGATTCGACCACCGGGCCGAGCGGCTTATGGGGAAGAGGTCTGTGATTCCAGCTCTTGGCCAGCAGGGCGATGTGACTGCCACGGAACGCAGTTACTGACTGAGAGCGTTCATGGTCCCTGGAGCCCGATCACACTGCTGTTCCACCTCGGATGAGCCCTTAGCGTGACCCACAGGTCTTAGCTGCTGTCCAAACTCAAAAGCCCCTGCAACGCGCCTTACCCAAGGGAGGCACAGGAACCAGCCTCTCCGTACCAAAAGGGTGGCCTGACAGAATGATCTTTTAAATATAAAACTCACCTACTCTCACTTTGCAAACGAGAGTTCACACCCAGGAAAATGCACTCGACGATTCACAGATTCACAATGGCAGGGCACGGTAGAATTCCGAGAAACAGCTCTCCTGAGCATAAAGACTCTTGCAATTCTCTCCCGGCTGCTTTGGGCCCCCAGCTCATTTCAAGCTTCTGTCCAGCTTCTGCAGCCACGGAGAGGTGGCATAAAAGATTGTTATCCTTCCTCTGGGCCAGCCTCCATCCCTTACAGTGCAGATAATTTTTTTTCTCTTCTCTCTCTCTCTCTCTCTTCTCTCTCTCTCTCTCTCTCTCTCTCTCTCTCTCTCTCTCTCTCTCTCTCTCTCTCTCTCTCTCTCTCTCTCTCTCTCTCTCTCCTTTTCTCCCACACAATCCTAACTCTTGATAAGGATTCTTTGGAAACTCTTAAGATTTGAGATAAAGGGATGGGCAAAGATCAGACCTGGCACAGTGACAGACATCCATTTACCTGTCTAATGTAGTCCCAGAAAGGTGTGTGATTCCTTTCTCAGGGAAGTAGGCTTACATCTGGGGGCAGTAATTTAGGATTACTATAACTCATCCATTGTCCCCATCGCTTAGCCTTCTTTACAGAGCAGTGGCTCACACAGTCCTGAGGACCCATTCGCATGGCTGAGGAAGATTTCAAAATCTCGTGTCGTCACGGTCACTCCTCAGACCAGTGACACCAGAATCTCAGGCTGGGTCCCAAATCTTGAGCTCCTAGTTGATGCCCCTGTGTCGCTAATGTAGTGAACAGCTGTTCTTCCAGATGCCTGGAACGATGCGATGCTCTGAATCCTGAAGGGCTAATTAAAAATGTGTTTGATTCTTTTCAAGTGGTGACCAGTGACAAGTTGAAGCAGGGTGCTTTACTTGACCCTGGGAATTAGCCCCCAAGTGGAAAGCAGCAGAGACAAAAATGCCCAAAGTTCATTGCCATCAAGCTGATTCCAGCTCCTGGAGACATGTTCTTGGCTGGTGGAAACATTGCGGGGCCTCTCTTCCACAGCACCACTGTGCAGATTTGAACCACCTACCTTTGGGTTGGTAGCTGAGCACAGTCAGCATTGACTTCGTGTTAGGGGGCTAATTTTTGGTTTAGGGACCTAGAACTAGCTCAGACAGCCACCTGTGAGGAATATGAACAGATCTTGCCTTTTGTGTAATTAAGCATTTTAGGCACTCTAAATGTACAAAGTGAAATTCATTTGTGAAATAGTAGAAATAAAAAGTATACTCCTCTTAGTTATTTTCCTGTTGGCCCCTCCCTGTGAGGGGGAGACCCTTATAGTTTGAAGAGGGAGACCCTTATACCCTTCCCTTCTTCTCATCATTGTTCTCTCTTGGTCCTTGAAGTCATCTCCTCCGACTCCGACCATTTCCCGTGACCCTCGCTTCCTTTTGTTTGCTTCCCGGGGGAAGATTGGGTGTCTGCCTGCTTCATTCCACCTGGTAGGCTGGGAGTTACCATTTGGTAGACACTGTCACTTCAGTATCACTCATCCTCTGTTGTGATCCCAACGCCACCACAAATGGCCTGAGCATGATGTTCACGCGTCAGTGTAAGACACACCGCGATGCCCATGACAGTGATTTTGAACTACTGACCTTGAGAATCGCAGCCCAACTCTTAGTCACTGCAGAATAATGACCCTGAATCGGCACCAAATGAAAATGGAGACTTGTGGGCTAAATTGACCTTAATTATAGAGAGGGGGGAATGTATTCTTTTGTAATTATAGAGGGGGGAATGTATTGTGTGACTCTTAACTGTGCTACACCTATTTTTGTAATTTATGAACTTGCCAGTAACCTCTTAGAAAACCACAACCTCCCCTAACTATCTCAACAAAGCCCTGTCCTACATGGACTTCCTTCTACAACCCAGTTTCCATCTCTTGACCTCTGAAAAGTCACGTTCTGCTCTATGCCTTCCACTCATTATGCAACTGTCTCCCTTTCCCCAGGCAGTTGTTTATGGGTGTCCATGGTCAATCTCCCCTTCAAATTCCGCTGATGTAGCAAGACCTTTGCTAAGGAGAAGAATATCTGGGTGATTCAAGGGCCCCTCAGTAAGTTTGTGGGAAATTTTCATATCTTTTCATTTCATTTTCCACAGACTTTCTTAAACCCCCTCAGATAAAAGATTAATCATCGACTATTAACCAAAAGCTTAGAGGCTCACATTCACTCAGGGGCACCTCAGAAGAAAGGACAAGCGGGTCCGTTTTGATAGTTATTCAGTGGTTTTCAAGGGGGTGGGGGAGTTCTTGAAATCCCCATGAAGCACATTTCTCGTTCTACCGTGACATACATAAAGCAGCTGTGAGTCAGAGCCAACTCAACAGCAGCTGGTTTTATTGGCTTTTCCATCAGAAAGCCACATCTGAAGTAGAGGTGAGGGCTGATGAGAGAGGTCACATGCATCACAAGACACACATGTCTTAGATTCATTCTTGCAGGGGGAAGAAGGGTGTGTGCATGTGTGAACATATCATCAGTTAACTGTCAGATACGTGCAGCTTTCGTGTTGCTCAGTGAAGGTGAGTGACTGAGAAAGACTTCCAGTAGCCAGCCCAGTTGTCCCCATTGAACAGACACACAGCAGTATAGGAAGTTAATAGACCGGGTGAGGTCTACATACTGCTGCACCTGTCAACCTGACCGTAGCCTTTCTCACTTGTGGGCAGTGTCTTGGTGACGGCTTCAACAATCGAAACCAGTAACTGAACCCCAAAGTCGGTCCTTGCCAGCTTCTCCAGTGTCACGCAAGGAGTGAGTGCTTGTTGAAACTTTTGTCCTCAGTTGTGTGCTTCACACGCAACAAGAGTACCGCCCTCTTGAAGCTCATTTAAAAACGTGATACTCTTTCCTTTGCAATTATAAGTGAGCCCATCATCACTGCTTCTCTGCAAGGTCTGTAGTCGCCCTCTCCACGTGGTCACTTTTCCTTTTCCACAAACACCTTCCTAACCGCAGACTTCCTTGTGTGGTCAGCACCCGGCTCTGAGCTTTGCTGTCTGCAGCTGCCCATTTAATCCTCTTTCGATGGTTGCCTTTTCCTACCACTACTGCCGTCAGTGCATGCTGGATGAAAATGCTTTGATCATCTTTTAATGGAGAGGTCAAGCCTAATTGTGCTCTGTGGAGTCTAGGCTGGCAGCAGTGACTTGCTTGACCAATAGAACGAGGTGGAAGTGATTTTCTAGACCTTCTGAGCCAGGTTCATAGGAAGCCTATCAGCTTCTTCTCAGGCCTCTTGGAGCACTGCTGCATTGTTCCCAGAGCTGCCATGTAAGGAGTCTGTCCAGAGACCACCGTGCTGTCTGAAAGCCCATGTTACACAGAGGCCACAAAGAGGCACCCCAATCAACAGCTCCAGTTGGCAGCCAGACTCAACTACCAGCCCTGGGAGGGAGCTAACTTGGATGGTTAGCCTCGCTGAACCTAGCCAGCCCCTATCTGACTATGTGTACATGAGAGACCATAAGTGAGAACCAAGGAACCCTGGTAGTGTAGAGGGTTATATGTCGGGCTGCTCCTGGCAAAGTCAGCAGTTCAAAACCCTGAGCTGCTCCCCGGGAGGAAGATGAGGCTTTCAACTTCGGAAAATATTTACAGTCTCAGGAACCCACAAGAATGATACTACCTTGTCCTGTAGGGTCACTAGGAGTCAGAATTGGCTTGCTGGCTGTGTCAGTCGAGGTATCTTAGAGAAACAAATCTACAGAAACTCATGTATAAGAGAGAGTTTTATATAAAGGGTAAGTGCACCTCAAGAAAACATCCCAACCCAGTGCTACCCAAGCCCACAAGTCCAACATAAACCCATTAACCCATATGTCCAACACCAATCCACAAAGTCCTCCTCCATCTCACAAAACACACACTAGGATGCCGACTGCAGGAGGAAAGCCAAGTCAGTAAACATGTAAGCATCTCAGTGCTGGCAGGGGTCTCCACTCGGCTCACCCAGGGCTGCATCGGGGTAAGTTCATGCGGCTTCTCCTTGGGGGTGTCTTGCAGGGAGTGAGATTTGCCAACTGAAGCAGGGAACTGGCTAAGGCAGCTGCACCCTGGTCTGGCCATCACAAAGCAAGAGACCCAAACACTAGAAAGGCAAGGCTTACTGAGCCATTTATCCCTCCACCCTTCAATTAACCCCACATGTGTTTATCAGCCAGGTGGGCACAATAAACTAACTACCTCACTGGCTAAGCACCATTAATCCACAGAACTGTGTGAGATAATAAATTGTTGTCAAATTGTTGTCTTAAGTCACTTAGTTTCAAGTTGGTGTGTCACACAATACCCCTGCAATAGAGTTGATTCTGAGCCAGAGTGACCCTTTGGAAGGTCTCCCAGGCTGTGCACCTTTATGGAAACAAATAGTCTCAACTTTCTGCTGAGAAGCAGCTGATGGATTTGAACCACCAACTGTGTAATTAGCAGGCCAGCCCATATCTGACATCACCACCAGGATTCCTTGTGACACAATAGATAAGCAAAAAACACTGTCTGTACTCAGAAAGATCACAGGGTTCTTTGCTGCTCAGCCTGTACCATAAAAGGCAGCCTAGCATGCATGGTCTATTAGAGTTAACTCGCCTAACCTGCCTTATCCAGCATCACCTCTAAACACTCTCTGTCTAGAGAGAACTTTTATTTAAGGTTATTATTATGGTTATTTCACTTGCCTGCAAGTAAAAGAAAGTTTATTTTATTCAATGTCCAACTTTCCCACGCATATGAGGAGATTGCAGATATCATGGATTGGGTCAGGTGCACCTCCACGTAACATTCTTGCTCAAAATAGCATGTTTGAAACGAAGCACTCAGGTAGATTTCGTTGTAAACCTATCTATGTGAAAGGTGGGTATTGACTAAGACAGACCAAAGAAAAATCTAGGTCTTTGACCTAGGTCGTTGATGAAGAAGATTGAAGCTGCCGTGGACTGCCAAATGGACAAACAAGTGTGTCTTGGAAGAAGTAGGGCCGAAATGCTCCTTGGAGCAAGGATGGCAAGACTGTGCCTCACATACTCGGGACATGTGTTCAGGAGGGACCAGGCCCTGGAGAAGGACATCATGCTTGGGCAAGCGGAGGAGCAATGACAAAGAGGAAGGTCCTCGCTAAGAGGGACAGACACAGTGGCTGCAACAGTGGGTTCAACATAACTATCGTGAGGATGGAGCAGGGCCCGGCGGTGTTTCGTTCTGCGGTCCGCAGAGTCACCACGAGTCAGGGTCCATCCGAGGGCGCCTAACAACATGTTTGATTGGAGAAAATAACCCTAATCTTGTACGTCCAAGCATTTGCTGACTGCACGAATTCTCAGACTGGTAAATATTGTGATTCAGTCTGTGGTGGGGCAAACAGCGAACACTCTCAGTTGCCAACACAGAGGTTGGAGGTTTGGGTCCCTCTAGAGCAGCGGTTCTCAACCTGTGGGTCACAACCCCTTTGGGGGGGGTCAAACGACCTTTTCACAGGCGTCGCCCGATTCAGAACAGTAGCAAAATGACAGTGATGAAGTAGGAACGAGCATAATGTATGGTTGGGGATCACTACAACCTGAGGAACTGTGTGAGAGGGTCCCGGCATGATGACGGTTGAGAACCGCTGCCCTAGAGGCATCTCAAAAGAAAAGGCTGGAGACCTACCTTCGAAACAGCAGCCGTTCCAAAGTTTGCAGGGCGCCAGCTCTATCTGGACACACTTGGGATGGCTATGAGTCAGAACTGACTCCAGGGAAACTGATTTTGTATTGTTATTTAATGATTTTCTGAGGACAGCTCATGGGAAGAAACCTCTAAATGGGCTCTGCAGAGCAAGGAGCAGGCCACTGCTTCTGACAACAGAAGCAGACACAAGGAGATGGCCGCCAGGCGGGCCTGGCCACCCGGTGAGAACCATCCAGCCGACCACCTGACGCACACATGTGGAGCTGGCTCATCCCCACGTCTGCGTGAGTCATTTCCTTGAAGGGACTCTCCCGGGATGTGCTGGAAAACGTGTGCCGCTCATTCGACGTCTCCAGAAAGCCCTGCCTAAAACAGTGTAATACAATCGGCCACAAACTAGAGCTGTTGAGTGGATTCTGGCACGTCACCACGCTGCCAGACGGAGTGGAACTGCCCAGCAGGCGTTCAAAGGTGTGGTCTTTCAGGAAGCAAGCTGTGCTCCATCGACTGAGGGATTAGAACCGCCGACGTCTCTGTCAGCGGCCCGGTGCCCGACCGCTGGCACCCCCGGACTCCGTGTACTAACGTACACGTTATCTTTCCATTCATTCAGAACAAGACGGGAGACGTAAAGTGCATTTACAATAAGAACGGAAATTGTAAAATGTTACCGTGGTCTCGCTCTTTGTCGCTCTCTTCTGATACTTCTCTAAGAAAAAGCTATTTCGCAGGCTTTGCCCTCGTGCTTTGACAAGTTTCCTCTGGCTTGATCCCTGGCTTGGCAGTTTCCCAAGCCTGTCTGGGGCCCAACAGCATCGGCACAGAGAGACATCTCTAAAAGACGAAGCTCCCCCAAAGAAGAGAGTGTTTGCCCTCAGAGCTGTGCTTTCCTGAGAGCAGGAAATGCGTCCCACAGCATCGCCTATGGAACGCAGAGGAAAGCCACGCCATTGTTAAAAAGAGGGACTTGTTTGTCTGTCCTTGTTTTTACCTATAACTGGTACAGGTTAAAATGAGAGGGGGGTTTGTTTTGTCACCGAAGGAAGAAGGTGGTAAGTAAGAAGGAAATCAAGGGACCTGGTTGGTACAAATGGTTTGTGGTGGGCTATGAACTAAAAGATTGGAGGTTCAAACTCACCCCAAACCCATCCCTCCGCTTCAATGATGGTGTCGGCATGACAACGCGACGGAGCAGTTCCACGAGGAAACACAGGGGGTGGCCAGGAGGCTGGCGGCACTCAGTGGCAACAGGAAGAAGGAATCGAAAGTTTCTTGCCGTTTTCTGGAGAAGCTCCGTCTTCTTTGTACAGCATCCAACCGTATGTTGCGGCTAGGTGCAACTGGTCGGTACTCCACCATAGGACAAGGGGGAGCACGGTGCCGGACCAGGCGGGTTGACCAGGTTCCAATTCATATGACCCAGTGCACACAGGAGGACGCCCCACGTGGCCCTGCACCGTTTCACGGTGGTTGTTAGGCTGGAGGGCCCCTGTTGCAGCCACGGTGCCAGTCCATCCCCTCAAGGGCCTTCCTCCTTGTCACTGCCCTTCCACCTGACCCAGTCAGAGGCCCTCTTCCCTGGGCTCCTCCCTCCTGATAACATGTCCGGAGCCTGTGAGCCAAGGGTTGCCGCCCTCATATGTTGCACTTCCTCCCAGACAGTTCTTATGGATTAAAAAGAAACTGATGTCATAGGATTTGCTGCATAAGTCACCATGTTGGCTACACGTCTTCCTTGTTACTCGGGATGCCTATTACTTCTTTGTTCTTGCCTTCCACCCACAAGGCCTTTCAGGATAATGCAGAATTAAGAGAGAAAGCAGACATTCTTGCCTGGTTCTCTGTTGGAGGGAAATCACTGGGTCTTTCACTAAGTATATTGTTAGCTGTGAATGTAGAATACGTTGGGAAGGTTTTCGAAATATGAAGCAGAAAACAGCCATGCACTCGTCTCTCAAGCTTACTAGTGAGTCACCAAGGTCAAGATAAGCTTAAGGCCTAAATGCAGAAGCCGTTATGAAAATCCCACGATCCTCTACTGAACCAGACACCAAAGAGGTTAGGAGAAAAAGACGCAAAACGTCATTTTTATTACTCTAAAATTTTGTTTATACCATTATTTTATAAAAGATATTTTACAACAAAAGGTAAATCAGTGTATTGCTGATTTTTTTAATGATCGATAAAGAACTCTTCCATAGTCAGTTCTTATGACATGGCTATACATGATACTCACCCTCATGAAGAGATCACTGAAGAGATGGGAGCTATAGCAAACGGTGGCCAAGAAAACAAATTATGCCCAGCGATCAGAAAGAAAAGTGTCTTGGGTCTTAAAAGCTTGTCTTTAAATGAAAGCCATCTAAATGAGGCGTCAGACTAAGTTCACATGGAAGGAGCCCACTAGCCTGCGCAATTCAAGGATTGTAAATAATAAAATCCAAAGAAAAGTACTGTATAAGAAATTAAAATCTGATCATCTATTTTCAAGGAGCTACCGAAGACAGTAGATGCCCAAGTCCATTTGCAGGGGGCCCACGTGGATTAATCCTTCAAGAAATCCCTCTGAATAGAGTCAAGGGATATGCACAGCCATACTGTCAGACAGAGCTCACTGTAAAGTTGATTGTGGCAGATTAAATGGAATACTTCATCATTTGATCTCCCTTTCACTAATTCTAAAGTTCTTTAGGTTTTTTCTGTTTTTTTATTATTAAAGATCATTTTATTGGGGGCTCTTACAACTCTTATAACAATCCATACAACAATTGTATCGAGCACGTTTGTACATATTGTTGCCATCACTATTTTCTAAAAATTTACTTCTTTTTCTTTTTTTACATTTTATTAGGGGCTCGTACAACTCTTACCACAATCCATACATATACATACTTCAATTGTATAAAGCACATCCATACATTCCCTGCCCCAATCATTCTCAAAGCATTTGCTCTCCACTTAAGCCCTTTGCATCAGGTTCTCTATTTTTTTCCCCTCCCTACCTTCTCCCCCCTCCCTCAAGAGCCCTTGATAATTTATAGATTGTTATTTTGTCATATCCTGCCCTATCCGGAGTCTTATTTTTAGATTGAGATTTTTCTCTGTTTTGTTTTGTCATTGTTGTTGGGTTTTGTTTGCTTCCTGCTTATGGTTTGTATGATTTTCTGTATATGAAATTCAGGATTGATAAATCTATAGGGACAATAATTTGGATTAATCCTTACCTAGAAGCATGGCAGGGGAGGTTGAGAAGTATGAGAAGAGAAAGCTCTGAAAGCCTGTGATGATGACTGTACACTGAGCTATTCAGTTGCCATGAGATGTGAATCTTATGGCAATAAAATGGTTGCATAACACCTCCAGATTTCTCAGTTTTATTTTCGGACGTGGTAAATATGGAGTCAATGTACATGCGACCTCTTTGTAGGTCCTCAGTTTTTAAGTGTGTAGACCAATCGTTTGAGAAGTTCACTTCTACATGACGCTACACAGACTACCCTGTAGCTCATGTCAGGGCCTTCTTGGTGGCAAGAGCAAAGGTTGGCCAAGCCCTCGGTGCAGATAACTTCCCAGGAGTCAAAAGAGAGAATGGCTTCACTAGTGCCCTGACCCCCCAGGTGCTACTTCATCCCGGTCCATAAGGAAACTGCACACTAACTTCTCATGGACATTTTCACTGCTCATTCAGGTAGCCCGAGTTCCTCCCTAAATTACCCTAAAGGGTATGCAAACTGCCAGTGCGACTTCCAGTTGATTTCACCATGTAGCTCCTAAATGTTCACCTGACTCCACCCTATCGCTGATCATTTATGCAAGAAGGAAATGCCCAGACATCAGAGAGCTACCATGTGCCCAATAATGAATCAGACACTTTCAACAGGACATCACATGTAATATTCACAACATTATTAGGGGTATTACTATCCATGAGCACAAATTCCAGAAATGTTAAGGAACTTGCCCCAAACTAATTGGTGGGGAAAATAAAACCTAAAAGGGGATTCAAATCATTCTCTATACCCTCTGGCCTTTTCTAGTCACGGCTCCTCTCCCACTGATCACCGCTGTGATCGAGCTGTGTGTCAAGTAAAAAATGCCCCCCAAATGCTGGAAGCTGGATGGTCCAGTTTCTAGAACTGGGGCTCTCTAGAGCATGGTGGTAGTCAGCATAGACAATGAAGCTTACTGTCAATAAACAACCCCCTGCTCGCCCCTATGGTATATGCCTCACACATCCGGCAGCGACCCAAAGCTCTTGGAAGCCACCAGCCTTGGTGCAGGAGAAAGGTGGGGCTTTCTGCTCTTCTAAGTAGTTCCAACCTTGGACATCCTAAGGAGCAGTACAGTGGCAGAGGGACGAGTTTGGGTTTGGGTTCTGCTATGGACGATGTTGTGCAAGTCATGTGACTTTTCTGTCTGTTTCCTCAACTCTAACATGTCCGTACAAGCCCCCACTTTAGCTGGCGCGGTGAAGAGTGAATGAGTTCATTTGTAAAAAGCATTTAAATGTAGTCAATATTAAAGATGATCACTATTTGCCATCAATTAGTATGTTACATTTGGGTAACCTACTCAGGCTCTTTATAACCATTCGTTGGGTATAGGAATATCTAACCAGTTACAGTAAAGAACTATTGAGAAAATTACAAACATACCTGAAAATATTATTAACGGAATAAAATTATATAGAGAAGCAAGCATTACTAGAACATTATTATGCATAAACACTCAATGGAATGCCATTCTGGAATAGAGATTTTCCTGGTGAAAAAGGAGACAGTGGGTCTGGCTCAAAGAGTCATGAAAGCTGAAAAATTCCTCATTCCAAAAACACAACACACACCAGAATGCACACAAACACTCAACTCCACTGCAGCCAAGGAGAAAGCTGTGTAAGTCACTTGATCTCTGTGTGGCTACCCAGTAGACACAGCCAAGATTGTGAAGAACTGTCCAGAACTGAAATCCAAACAGTACCCAAAGAGCAGAAGGGGTTTAGAGGAAACAAAAGGCTGGCTTACACTGAGACATTTCACAACACTCCTCCCGTAAACTCAGAAATGGAATTGCTGCTTTGCCGGACTGGTTTTGCCACTCTCTGTTTTTCGTGGTTAAAGAGTTTTATCCACACTCGAATCATTTCCTGTCTTCGACAACTGCAGTATCACTTTCCTCGACTACTAACGTCCAAGTCACTGTTGCCAAAGTCCTCCTCTTTTATTTGCGGAGTCAGTCTCCTGAGCCACTGAGCATCTACCTGTCTGTGGGTTTGCACCTGTACCTGCCTACCTTCTACCTCGTGGAACTTGAGAGAATGTGTCTGTCACTATTAACTTACCTCTTGATCTTGTTTATCAGATCACGACCCCGCCTCCCGCCACTAACATGTAAACTCCACGAGCGTAGACTTTCAATCCTTGTTGTTCACTGACATCTGAAAGACTCACTGATCCCTACACACTGAAAGTCCTTACATTTGATGTTGAATTTTAGTCACCTCTTTCATACACTCTTTTATTTACTCTGTCCCCTGATGATCACCGTCCTCTCTTTGATTGTTCTCACGCTGCATGACCCATGACTAGACAGGTGCTTAGCAGTAGGAAGGAGCCCCGGTAGCCTGGTGGTTATGTGTTGGGCTGCTACCTGTGAGGTTCACAGTTAGAAACCACCAGCGGGAGAAAGGTGAGACGCTCTACTCCCATGCGGAGGTACAGTCTCAGAAACCCACAGGGCGATTTCTACCCTGTCCTACAAGGTCCCTATGAGTTGGAATCAACTCTATGCAGTGATTTCGGTTTTGAGCTGGCAGTTTTAGGATATCTTATCTGCTTTGAATCTTCTTAAAGATCAGTGGGAGGTGAACTCAGCCAAGGGACTTTCAGGGGCTGAGACCTGGAGCAAAGCATTTCTCACCTTTGACAAAGTAGAGGGTGCAAACATGAACATGAGTGGAGCACAGAATGACGACAGCTGTGGTCTAAATCATTCTGGATGATTCCCTGGGACAGGTGAGTAGAGCAACTGCTTCGCTTCCCAGCTTACCTTCTGTGCTGGGAGCTCCGGATGATGAAATTGATGTCTTCCTTCAAAGAGCCTGGAAGAGGACTGCCATGTTTGAGGCTGCTCTCTGAAACAAGGGTCCTTCAAGCCGTGACTGAAGAGCTGCTGGTCCAAGATAGGGCAGAAAGGTATTTGGAATCCCAAGTGTGACTTTGGTCAGTGGGTCCTAACCTGGCTGGTCAGCAGGGTCACCTGTCCAAGACTTCTCTGAGCGGAATCTGGATTGATAGGGCTCAGGAATCTGGGGTTAAGGCACCACCAAGTGCTTCTCAGACCAAACCCTGCTAACCAACTTGCAAGTCTGAATGACTTCTTACGGCCTTTCCAAACCGTAGAACCTACGCTTGACAAGAGGGCACCATGGGATGGAACATGCCCTCAGACAGCAGTGTCGGGTAACGAGTAGGCTGCTAGCATGAATGGTGGTGATTTTAACCAGCCAGTCGCTCTGTGGGAGAAAGAAAGACTATCTATTCGTGTGAAAGAGTACAGTCCAGGCAACCCCATAGAGGGTTGCCAGGCATCAGAATTGATTCAATGGAGATGGATGAGGGGGGTTTGGGGCTCTTGGTATTTGAGAGGGTACTTCGGGAACGCAAGTTGAGGCTGCTAAACATTCTACAAGATGCAGGACAGCCAGGAGCAGCAAATTGTCCCAGAGCCAACAACATTTCCCAACGTACCACCAGACTTGAACGTGAGCCAAATCCTCTTTGGGATTAGCTAAACGTGAACCCTGACTTATTTTCCATGTACACTCTAAGTCTATTGGGTACAGTCTTCATGTGCATCACATTTTCAGAAATGCAGCCAGCGTGTAGCACGAGGAAAAGTTCACCTTTATTTTTCTTGGAAATGTATAGATTTCGCAACCTTGGGGACTTCCGCATCATCAATGACAAAACCGCACACGCTCTTTGAAGCTCCGGTGAGGCACACACTGCGAGTTCTGCATTTGGAGCTGCGTCTCAGTCAAAGAATGCTCACAGTCCAGCATACTGCATAGTAAATCACTGTACCTTTCTCTTATGTTATAGTTAGGTCACTGTCATTAAAACTTTAATATCATGTATAGCTTGGGTTATATCATGAATGAATTTCGAACATTATAATATATTTATTAAGGAAATATGACGTGTGATGAGGGTGATAACCCTGATCTAACACTCTGACCACTGTCCCGGAAGCCCAGTGGGTTATTGTGATAAGGCTCTTCTAGCCACAGCTTTTGTGACGTCCACCAAATGACTTTTTCCCGATGGGTCTGGGTCAGAGAAGGGGGAGGAAGATGCTGATAGATCATTCGATCCAGCTGTGAGTGATTGTTAACGGGATTAAAATAAGCCATCTCAGAAATAGGATGGGAAACCCACTGTCATCAAGAGAGGAGCCAGAGGTGACATCCCTGCATGGTGACCATCCCTGATTCAGGAACAGGAAACTATGACACCAAAGAAGCTGGAGAGGGGTGGCAGAAGCCAAACCTACAACCAGAGCGTGAGACGGAGCAGTAGAATTCCCAGCCCATGGAGCGGTGGTTAAGGCTGAGGACCCTTGGTCAAGCGACTCACTTGAAGAGCATGGTGCCTCTGGGCACTTCATTGGACAGCTGGGTTTCCTGACCCTTCAAGCTATTGCTGAGTTTCTTTGGCCTGAGCTTGATGGAAGGGAGGTGTGCCGACTGGCACTGATCAGCAGTCCTGAAAGAGCTTTGTAACATTCCCTGAGCAAGGCAGAGACCAGGATCATGAGTAGATTGTGAACTACTCAGTAACTCGGTGTTCTGGGAAGAACTCCCGCATCCAAACCATTGCCAGAGGGCTCGGGATGAGCCCTCTGGGAGATGTCTTCAGCTTTGCTCGGCTTTCCTTTTCAAGAGTCCCCTGGGCTCTGTCTTAGGACTCTTTGTCATGAACAATAGCCTTGCTTTAGAGTGCCACACGCAAACCACAAGAAGGGCTTGACGCAACCATCTTTGACTCACCCAAAGCAGTAAGTGCCACCCTAGGCTGGGAGGACATTTTGTGCCTCTCACTCCCATTGTCTGACCTGTGGGTCCCGAGGTATATGCTGACCCCTCAGGGTTCTGAGCCCCATCTCTGTGTTTACCGTTGGTCTACATCAGACATTTTGCCTTTCTGCCGCCTCAATGAGCTCTCAGTGTAAGAAACAATACACCTATCAAAATTACCAAGATTGAGGACCAAGGAGAAGAGGGTCACTGTGACTGAATCCAAGCTAAGAATGCTTACCCTGGAGATGGATGACAGGGGATGTGGCCAGTAATAGGGCCTCTACTGTGTTTGTGGGATAAACTGTCTGTTAATCAAAGGGTTCTAGGCAGTTGTGTAGTCATCAAACGGGAGCTCTTGGAAGTGTCTGGCACCACTGTAGAGAGCCGTTAGGGGGATAATTAATGGTGATGCCCACCACCATCCGGATTCAGTATTTCTGTCTCAAAAATGTTGGAGTAGCACTGAGTGATTTACTTCGATGACTTTGCCCAACAACTTTGCCCAACTTCTTCTGTTTCTTCTCCCTTTGTTTCTCTGTCTCCCCCTCTTATCCCTTCCAATTTCACTCGTTGCTCTCCTTCAATCAAAGAAGGCCCACAGAAGACTCTGTGCCCATACATCTTTCTTTTCTTGGAATTGTACGTGTGTGTGTTTATCTCACACTAAATTATTATTAATGGTTATCTTTTGTAGTCCTGTATGTCAGAACTATTTGTCCCTATTCTTTTCATTTACCATTAATATTGTAAACATGCTTCAGGTTACTTAAATTTGCTTCTGTGGTGGGTTTATAGAAACAGCTCAATCCCCAAAGCAAGAGTTGCTGGTTGTCAGTGACTAACAGGTAAGAACATTTCCATAGAAGATGTTGTTGTTAGTTCTGTGTCATGTTGAACCCCAACTCACGGCAACCGTCTGCACAACGGGATCAGACACTTGGGATCCTCAGAGTTAATCTTGGCTGCTGTTCAGAAGGAGATCCCCAGACCAAAGTTCAGATAAACTCTAGTAAGTATCACAGCAACACAAAAGCCTCCACTGACAGAAAAGTGGTGAGGTGCACTGGCCAGGAATTAGATCTAGAAGTCCAGCACGGAAGGTAAAGACTGTACCACTAAACCACCGCAGCCCCTTTGCTAGAGTTTAGGAGCTATTGACATTATGAAACTGATTTTTATAAGAGGATGGCAGAGGGTCTGACCACCACTGACGTTCACTCCTTTCTTCTACTCCTCCACCCATGAAAATGCATATTAGCATTACATTTTCACAATATTAACAATGCATATTATGTATATGCACATAACATCAGATCCAGTGAGAATAATACAACAGCAGCCTAGCTGTGGTTAGCTGTCATTGCTGTTGCTAGGGACCATGAGTGAGTTCCTACTCTCTGTACAAGAGAACAAAATCTTGCCCAGTCCTGATGAGCTTAGCCACATAAAATATCATCCTTCAAATCAACAAGTATTGAATTGGAATGGAATCACAATTTAAGGAAATGAATTTAATATCCTTGAACATTTAGGATTGCATTGACTTTCTTTTGGTATAGATGCCTTTGGATTAATATCTACCCTGTTTAGAACAGATCCTTCCCCTATTTCTCAGAAAAGTAAGCCAATTCCCTGACTCTACGCTCCCCCTGATCCAATTTTTAGATGTGGATGGGGAAGATCCCTTTGACCACGTCAAGTTAAACTAAGAGTAATGACTAGACTCAAAGCCACGCTATTTACATTCTCTCTCCCAGGAACTTTGCTTTGCAACTTTGAACCGTACAAAGCTATTTCCTATATGTAGAGGATGAAGGTTAGATCAGAAAGAATGGTTCAGCTTTGAACTCCATTTGGGAGAAAGAGTGTGGCCAAGTTTTCCCTCCATCTTAACCAGAGACACAGAGAAAACCACTTCTCAGAGAAAGAGTAAAGCAAGACTCAGACAAGAAATTTTTAAAGTCCTGATAGGATCACTCAGGCTAGTTCTAGTCCCATGTGTCTTCCTGTCCTTGCATGTTAGGGAGCAGTGCCCAATGCTGACAGCCTCATCATTCTCTCGAGATGAGAAGCGTTTAGTGGATAACCTACTGCTGACCTTTCGGTTAGCAGCCCATCCCTGAAACTATGTGACTGAGGTTCCTTTTCTTAAGCAAAACGATCCCGTACTTGTTTCTGTGACTTGCAATTACCAACTCTTGTTGCTTGTAATCATCAGCTCACAAATGAGTATTCCTCTCTTCTCATGATGGATTTGTGTCTTAGATTCTTTTGCTAGTGGAAGTTGGCACTTCTTTATTATTGGTTTATTTGTGTCGGGGTGTGTGTGTGTGTGTGTGTGTGAGAGAGAGAGAGAGAGAGAGAGAGAGAGAGAGAGAGAGAAATGAAGAAATGATAAAATTTTGCATAGAATATTGATTTGAGTACCAAAAATTCACTGCCGTCAGGAAGATGCTGACTCTTAGTGATCCTATAGGACAGGATAGAACTGCCCCTATGAGTTTCAGAGACAAAAACTCTTTATAGAAGTAGAAAACCTTACCCTTGATCATTTCCCACCAGGCCTGCCACTCCCCCTTCTCTACCATTTGGGGTCCCATGTTTTTCCCTTGTCCCCTGGGTTTGTTAACACCACTTCCTTACCCCCCCTACCACCCCCCACCCCAAGTCCCCCCAAAACTGTCAGTCCCGTTGTTTTTCCTCCAGATAGTTCATCCAGCCTGTCCTATTCAGACAGAACTGTGGAGTCACTAACATGCACGAAAACAAGACAGAGGAAAACAAAGCAACAGTATACAACCAGACAACAAAACAACAAAAACAAACCACTGACAAAGAACAGAACAAAACAGTTCACAAGAGAAAAGCTTGTAGTTAGTTCAGGGATCCTTTGCTGGCCCTTAGGAGCGTTTTCCAGTCCAGTCTGTTGGGGCACCACGCCCTGGCCCCAAAGTCCACTTTCAGCATTCCCTGGGGACCTTGCCACTCCATTCCCTTGCTGTTCCGCTGCACTCCCCCAGTGATTTGCCTCGGTGTGGTGGGATCAGGTCAGGTGCAATTCCCACACTGTGTCTCCGGTGCTGTCCCCTGTATCGCCCTTAGTCACTGATATAAGTGTGTGTATGTATGTGTATATATGTGTATATGTATATGTATATATATACCATATTGAATGAAGGGGGAAGTGCAGAGTGGAGAACCAAGGCCCAAGTGTCGGCTAATGGAGATCCCCTCATAGAGGCGTTTAGGAGAGGAGATGGGTTAATTAGGGTGCGAGGTAGTACCGATGAAGAACACAGCTTTCCCCCAGATCCTGGATGCTTCCTCCCCCCAACTACCATGATCCGAATTCTACCTTGCAGGCCTGGATAGGACAGAGGCTGTACACTGGTACATATGAGGGCTGGAGGTACAGGGAATCCAGGGTGGATGATACCTTCAGGATCAAGGGTGTGAGGGACGATGCTGGGAGAGTGGAGGGTGAGTGGGTTGGAAAGGGGGAACTGATTACAAGGATCCACATAAGACCTCTTCCCTGGGAGAGGGACAGCAGAGAAGGGGGGAAGGGAGACTCCGGATAGGGCAAGATATGACAAAATAACAAGGTATAAATTACCAAGGGCACATGAGGGAGGGGGGAAAGGGGAGGGAGGGAAAAAAAAAAAAAAGAGGACCTGATGCAAGGGGCTTAAGTGGAGAGCAAATGCCTTGAGAATGATTGGGGCAGGGAATGTATGGATGTGCTTTATACAATTGATGTGTGTATATGTATGGATGGTGATAAGAGTTGTATGAGTCCCTAATAAAATGTAAAAAAAGAAAAGAGGAGAAAAAAATGATTAGGGCAAAGACTGTACAGATGTGCTTTATACAATTGATGTATGTATATGTATGAACTGTGATAAGAATTATATGAGCCCCTAATAAATTGTTAAAATTAAAAAAAACTCTAAAAAAAAAAAGTAGAAAACTCCGATTTAAAAGAAAAGCGTTATGTTATATCAAAGAGTTCCTAGAAATAACATCTCGATAACCTAAAAGTAGCCTGCAAGATTACCTTGAACCTATGAATTCACTTGCCCTGGGACTGGTTCTTAGACTTCCCCAAAGACTTAAACATTCAGAGTCTGACACTCATAATCTCCTCATTAGACAGATGCCTAGGCCCATGGTGGAATTTTGATACATTTGTTTAAACTAAAAACAACAACTGCCAAACCAACTAGTCTTATGTATTGACCAGCATACTTTCTTCCTCCAACAAGACACACAAGAAAACCAGGATATAATCAATAAATCATATGTAGAGAGGGGTGTCACTTTAAATAACATCCGTCTCCAAGGAGTCTCTATGCACCTACATAAGTTGGGACCTCACAGGTGCAGTTGACCACTGATCCCAGGCATCTTCTCTCTGTGCCGGAGGCGCATCCACTGTTGGTCTCTGGGTGCACTGGGTCTCGTGCTTGATGGAAGATCAGGGCTCTCTGGAGATGGACTAGCATGGAAGTCAGGCTATGACTTTACAACGACCCTTTGTGTAGACTCAAAGAGTGAGATGATATACTAGGAAGTTGTAAAATAAAAGTGTGCTCTTGGAAGAAGCCCTCTATTTCCGCACAGGGTCACTGTAGGGGTTGCTATGAGTCAGCATCGACTCAGCGGCAGTGAGTTTGTTTGGGATTTGGTTTGGGGTTTGTTTGTTTTTTTGTTATTTTGGTAGCTCCATACCTTTGAAGGAGAAATATTTATTACTTCAGAGAGAGGAAGACAGAGGCTAGAGCAAAGGAGCTATTGCTCAACTCTGAACTCTGCTGTAGGCTTTAAGTCTATGAAAAGACAACAGCCTAAGATGAGATGTTATTCATTACAATGTGTATCACAAATAAGTATGGCCTATCATCCACTATATGGAGGAAAAATTGTTGTAGGCTTTGTTGAGAGCTAAAAGGAGACTTTTGATAAGGGAGGCTCCCCCAGAAGGGTTTTATATATCAAGTGTGGACGAGCACAAAGGGGCCTTTAGGGGCTTCCGAGTAAACTGCATAGTAGGCAGAGCTGGAACATAACAGTGGACGTTCCTACCACACAAAGGGGAAGAGTCTTCATGTGGCAGGCTAGAGGAACCCATAGAAAGAGAAAAATGGACATTGGGCCTCCACTCAAGGACTCCCTCAATGAAAGAACACTCTGTTCTATTAAACTGGCATTCCATGATGCTCACCTTCCCGACACAATCACTGAAGACAAATGTGTGCATAAGCAAACGTGGTGAAGAAAGTTGATGATGCCCGGCTATCAAAAGATATAGCATGTGGGGTCTTAAAGGTTTGAAGGTAAACAAGCGGCCATGTAACTCAGAAGCATCAAAGCCCACATGGAAGAAGCACACTAGCCTGTGTGATCACGAGGTATTAAAGGGATCAGGTATCAGGCATCACAGAACAAAAAATCATATCATTGTGAATGACGGGGAGTGCACAGTGAGGACTCAAAGCCCACCTGTAGGCAACTGGCCATCCCCTTATCGAAGGGTTGTAGGGAGGAGACAGACCAGTCAGGGTGCAATGTAGCAACAATGAAACATACAACTTTCCTCTAGTTCTTTAATGCTTCCTTCCCGCGCACCCCATCCCCCCACCCCATCATGATCACAATTCTACCTTACAAATCTGGCTAGACCAGAGGATGCACACTGGTACAGATAGGAACTGGAAATACAGGGAATCCAGGAGAGATGATCCCCTGCAGGACAAGTGGTGAGAGTGGCGATATCGGGAGGGTGGAGGGAAGGTGGGGTAGAAAGGAGGAACCTATTACAAAGATTTACATATAACCTCCTCCCTGGCGGACAGACAGCAGAAGAATGGGTGAAGGGAGACGTCAGACAGTGCAAGATATGACAAAATAATAATAATTCATAAATTATCAAGGGTTCATAAGGGAGGGGATGGCGGAGAGGGGGGAAAAAAGAGGAGCTGATACCAAGGGCTCAAGCAGAAAGCAAATGTTTTGAAAATAATTAGGGAAACAAATGTACAAGTGTTCTTGACACAACGGATGTATGTGTGGATTGTGATAAGAGTTGTATGAGTCCCCAGTAAAATGATTTTTTTAAGCAAAAAAAGAGAGAGAGAGAGAGAGAGAAAATGAGCTGGGTTCTAAGGTCAAATCTGGAAGGGGATAGACATCTACAGTGTTGGCAAACCATAGGGCATGGGCCTGGCGGCCTCCAAACCTGGAGCAGAGTAGGAGGGTCCTTAGGGATACAGGACTTCCAGCAAGACCCAGACTCTATGATGTCACCAGCGCTTAGAGCACTGCCTTGATGCTGCCAAGAGTCCCTGGGCCTCTGAGGAAACTGTGGAACCAGGAAGCCAGAGTCTAGGGAACTCACATCTGCAAGTGATGACAAGGCCCAGTGTTTGGCACTGGGACAAATTGAAACCATGAACCTCAGGTGAGATCCATCCCACCACAACAGAAACACCGGAGGCAAGTTGGAGCAAGGACACAGGATGGGCTACTGCGGCAATCAGATGTGTTGAGACATCGCACCAGGGAGCAGCTGGAATCAGACCTCTCTCCACAGCGGCAGCATAGAGGTGATTCCTGAAAGATGATGGGTCAACCTGAGGGACAGCGTCCGAGGGAGAAACTACTTACTGAGCGTGACTAAGATTTCAAGTGAAGTGTGATAAAGATGATAACGTCTGCTTATTTTAAACCTCGCGGAAACTACATCAGAATTCATTTAGTATTTAATTGAGTCACTCAATCATCCAACAAATATTTATTGAGAACATGTTACATACCAGAAAGTGTTCTAGGTATTTGGGGTTCATCAGTGAACAAACAAATCAGACAAAACCTTTGCCCATGAAGAGCTTGCGCTCGATGAGAAATAGACAGGCAAAAGGAAAACCTAACAAATAACATGGATAGATATGGGCAGGTGAGTGTCTTTTTCAGGAAACCACATTTGACACTGGGTTTTCTACTATCTTTAGACACACACATATAAGGGGCCTTTAAGAAGTTGAAAAATTGAATTAAAAGGTAACAGAATTTTTCCAGGAGGAAGACATTGGGAACACTGCAAGAGTTAATGCACCAGACGTAAATCCAGTAATACACCTAATCCTGCAACGTTGGCGATCTATGAGATGATGCATGGATAGACACACAGGATAAATGGATGTGGAAGGAAGAGTGGGAGTATATATTCAAATATACACATATATGTTTGGCAGAGGGTATTTGTGTGTGTGTATGTGTGTGTGTATGTGTATTCATCACTGCTGCAAAACTATTAATGAATGTGGTAGAGTATATAGAGGAAAAGCTAAAAAAAAAATCTTAGCCATAACCAAACACCGTGAAGAACTCAACTGCCGGGCAGGGGTGCTCAGGACCATAGTCTCAGGTACAGGAAGGTCAACTGACATAATATAGTCCAGAAAACCCAATGTTTTGTTCTATTTTGGTGAGGAGTGACTGGGATCTTAAAAGAACACTTAGTCATACCTACTCACTCAGTAGGTATGACTAACAATTGGTCCAGAGGAAAGGAGTCATACAAATCAGACAAATAGACACACTCCAACGGACCACTCATACATGTCTCCGCAACCCTGAAACCTGAAGATCTAGCTGGTGCCCAGCTACCACTAAGAACTAACTACTCTAACAGGGATCACATTAGAAGGTCCTGGAGAGAGTGGGAGATGAATGAGAGACAGAATGTTTAGTCATAAGAGATCAGGCTCACTGGTCAGACAGAGACAAGTGGGACCCCTGACACTATGACTATTAGTTACTTTCAGGTCTGGACACGAACTCACACCTGGTGAGCAGAATGATAAATAGGTTTATACGGCAAGCCATAGCAGTAGAGATGCACACCCCTTAGAATTATCAACTACTTGTGATCAAAAGGGCGGCATTTACCCAAGCACACAGTTCCGAATGGTTAGGAAGAAAGATGGGTTGAAAACAGAAACTACAAGGAAGAAGTGGTCTATTGATGTTACAATTGTGGGGAGTGCAATGAATGAAATGAAACACGGTGTGCATGCGTTGTTGAATGAAAACCTGATCTGCTCTTTAATCTTTCACCCACGTAACAATACATGTTTTTAAAGATCATCAAAATTTTCAATGAACTTGTTAAAGTACCCTATATGTAATCCTATGTATAAGCCCTGTGCATATATTCCTGCGTGTTTATTTCAGCATTGTTTCTGTGTAAATATCACTGATGTGCAGAACGTTGTTGTTAGGTGCAATGACTCGGTTTCAACTCATCGTGACCCTAGGTACAACATAAAGAAACACTGCCAGTTTCTGTGTCATGCTCACAAGTGCTCTGTGTTTGAGCCCATCATCAGAGCCACGGTGTCAATCCATCTCATTGAAGCCCTTCCTCTTTTTCACTGCCCCTCTACTTTCACAAGCCTGATATCCTTCTCCAGGACCGTTCCCTCCTGATAAATGTCCAAAGCACACGAGAGGTCTCCTCATCCTTTCCCCTAAGGAGCATTGGCTGCACTTCTTCCAAGACTGATTTGTTGGTTCTTTAGTCAGCCCAGGGTACTTTCAATATTCACTGCTGTCACCATAATTCAAATGCATCGAATGTCCTGACAGGTGATTGCAAACACCATGGCTTGAGTCAGGTGCACCTGAATCCTCAAAGTACCATCCTTGCGTATCAACCCATCTCCCACCAGCAGAAGAGCAGACACAAAACTGGACCAAACTTCAAGAAAATGACCACCATCTTGTTAATTTACACAGCGAGTTTCATGGGGGTAGGATTATATCTGCTCCTTCATCTAATAAATAATTATCAAGTACCTAGAAAAGGCATAATAGGCTGTTAGCCAGCGCCAAGGTGTTTCCACTGCCACTGGATCCACAAGACTTTCCACCCACTGGCCTGTGATCTTCCTGCACTTGATGCATTGCATATGTTGTGTGAGTCTGAAGAAGAATTTACAGACTGGTGTCAGACATATGGGCTAATATCAGACTTATGCACTAAATCTGGACTGGGCTGGGATGTTGTCTTGAGATACAATTACTCTTTAATGTAAAGTTCTCTGTTACACACCTGAGCATGTCCGGATTAGTTTCTCTAGTCTACCTGGACTAATGTAGCCAGGTTCTGAAGATTTGGGGGCAGATAGATTCTCCTGAGGAGTGCTTTCAGCGCCAGAGAAAAGGTCCCGGCCCTAAGCTGAGGTGACTGAGAACAGAATACATTTGGGGAAACTCTAGGCAGTTCGTGAAAACTGTTCAAGATAAAAAAGAAACAGTGTCCCTCAAAGCCTAGACCATAGAACAAGCAGCACAGATATTATCCCCAAGCCATGATGTACGCACAACTCCCATGTTCGCCAGGCAGGACTCACTTGATTTTACAGTGGACACTGGACACTCAGAATCTACCAGGAGTCAGTCAGCCCAGGACTGTTTTGCAATCACGTTTCCCAGAGCTGCTTGAGGGATGGTAAGAAACCAGGCGTTCTGGATTCCCCCGTTCCCTAGTTTTCAAGGGTGGAAAGTGTCTCTACCAAATGTCTGAAAATGACACTTATTGATTAGCTCATGTCTTCAACAATGTTGATCGAGCAAGTATTTTCTGCCAGTCGGTATTCACAGAGTTTGAGATACACCTGTGACTAAAGCAAAAACATCCCTACCTTTATGCAGAAGTCCTTTCACTAATGAGAACCCATTTCTACTCTCTGTTAGGGTCATTTAAATACTCGGGTTTGGGGAGCAGATACAGAGTTGAAGCCCATGTATATCTGTCTCTGACATACAAGCCTTAATTCTAACTGCCACCCAACTCATTCTGGGTGTGCTTCGTGAGCTAGGAGAACCGAGTAACCTAGAACGTGAATTAAAGCTCTATATACTTACAACACCCACATTAACATACACACACATGCTCAAATATACAAAATTCACACAAAAACACACACTCACACAACAACACTCAAAGCAAATACATACAAAGTGCACACAACACACATCACACAGATTCATATAAGATACACACACAAAGAATAAACCACAGACTGATATGAAGCATATGTTCACATACACATGCTCATGCAACACATACACATCCATAGAAGATACACCACACACACGGCAAATAAATCTCAATACTGAAGTACTTTAAAAACCACCTAACAGACATGTAGCTTGAGTTAGCTTATGAAGAACACTGCTAATTACATTGTGTGTGCTATCAAGCCCATTTCAACTCATAGGGTTTCCAAAGGTATAATCTTCACAGAAGTAAAGTACCACAGCTTTCTCCCAAGGCGCATCTGGAAGGTGGAGGGTTCAAACCCCTGATCTTTCAGACAGTAACTATGTGCCTAACCACTGCTTGTTCAGGACTCATTAAAAAGATATCTACGTTCCAATTCATGGCAACCTTATACGACTGGATAGAACTGCCCCGGTGGATTTCCAAAGCCATCATCGTTTCCCCACAGAGTGGCTGGTGGCTTCACACGGATGACCTTGGCGTTTGAACTGTGGAGCTGATGAGGAACATTGAAAGTACCATGGACTGCCCAAAGAACCGACAGATCAGCCTCAGAACAGTGCAGCCAGAATGCCCCTTAGAGGGAAGGATAGGAAAACGTAGGATCATGTCCTTTGGATACGGTCATCAGGAGAGACCAGTCCCTGTAGCAGGACATCATGCTGGGTAACGTAGAGGGGCGACATAAAAGAGGAAGCCCCCCATGACATGGGGGACACAGTGGCTGTGACAATGGTGAGGATGGTGCTGGGCAGCCGGGGTTGCGCTCTGTGGGACATAGGGGAGTTCAGAGTCAGCTCTGACGGGGTGACCCTTGGCAACAACCACAGCAATGTCAATCTTACCGAGCTTAGAGGCAGGGGACAGAGTTTCTGAGGAGGCCCTTAGGATGCGTCTGCTTGAGTCCTCCAAAGGGCCTCTAGGGTTGAGAGGGCCTAATGTCCCTGAGAACAATCATAGGTAAAACTCGCCTGTGTGACCGAGAGCTAGCAATCAGACCTTGTTATTAGATCCCATTGAAAATCCTTCCAAGTATGTCACTGCGAAGGTCAGGCTGCTCCCTGTAGCCAGGTGCACCACCACCGCTTTCTCAGACTAATAGGAGGACAATTGTGTACCTATATTTAAACAGAAAGAAAGAAAAGAAACCTCCCAACTTCTCATAGAGACTGCAAAGAGTTTTAAAAGTAGAAAACTCACAGTGGACAAAGCGTTCTCTTGGGAGGAGCGTAAGTTGCTTCGTTTGTAACTCCACCAGACCCAGTCAGACTCGAGGCCATCAAGTCGCTTTTGACTTGTGATGAATACTTTAACGGGGTCTGTTTGAATGATTCAAAGGACAGGGCTGCCTAAGTCCAGCTTGAAGCAACAGTCTTGTCCCGGCCGCCTCTGCTCTTGGTGGAGGCATAGTCCCATGTCCAGCTGTTGAAAAGAAACTTATTTTGAGCCTCAACAAACACATGCCTCACCGCACCAGAAGGCCGATGTAGATGGAAAATTCCTAGGAGGGAGCAGCATGGGTACAATTCCAAGATCTTTTTAAATGAGGGCAACTCTTGAGACTCGGCCACTGAGAACCCTGGGCAGCGGCAGCGTGTTCTACCGGGCAGTGTTCCCACACACACAAATACCATTTCTGAGAAACCCGTCTTCCATCTCCGCCTGGGGGGACCGCCCAGGCTTGAACACACACTTAAACAAGCAGAGAACTGTTTGGAATCCTCTCTCCAACAAGGTGAGGGTCGAGTCCACAAATAAATAGTCCAGAGAAACGCAGGAAGCCCTGCCCACCCGCAGCAAGTTGGACGTGGGGTTGAAAGAAGGCTCTCGGAACAGAGAGGTCTTTGAAGAGATGCGTTAACCAGTGTTTGCTGATGAAAGAAGCTGCAGGGAACACTACAGCAACGTTCTTGCTACTTGAATATGTCAGGCTAACGGGAAAGAGCGGCAACACACGCTCCAGAACAGCAGAGACAGCTCCCCTCTTTGCCATGATACTCATCAGCTTCAGTGCCCTCACCTGTTGAATGAGCCTCAGTCTCCACCTTGCCAGGGTGGAGAAATACAGAGAAAGTGTGCATGGTGGGGACATTGGGTTCTAGTAGGTGCTTTGTATTGTTGCTATTTGGCGGGAAGAGGCGATGAATTCAGATGCACCTTGAGTAGCATTCGGATGTCTTCTTGGATGCCAGATTTGGATGCCTTCTCAATTCAAAGTTGGACGTGTGACTTGAGGAGGAAAAGGGTAGATGTGGGGATAATACTGCATGCTATGTAAAACCCAAACCAAACCCACTGTCGTCAGTTTGATTCCAACTCATAGCAACCCTCTAGGATCGAGCAGAACTGCCCTTGGCTTTCTGACAGTTCATCTTGCTCCTGTGCCATGCCTGCTGGGTTCCAAGTGGTGACCTTGAGGTTAGCAGCCCAGTGTATAACCCACTCTGTGAAAACCAAGGTCTTTTGATATTTTCGTTCCTTCTTTGTCGTGTAGCCAAGCGTCATATGTGACTAAGCATTATCTAAGAAAAAATCATTTTCTTCCCCATGTATCATCTAGATTCTGTGAGATGAGTCAAAGATAATGTCACAATGGAATTATGAATTAGTAGAACTAAGAAATATGCAAATTGTATCTTTTAAAAATGTCCACTTGGTCACAAAGAAAACAGTGGTAATTCCATGGTGCAATTCTTGTTTTCTGTGAGGGGGTCTGGGGTTCGATCCCAAGCCAAAGCCCCTCTCCCCCTGTCAATGGAAGCATGAGTGTTACCATCATGTGGAACGGCTTTCATTGGTGCTTCCAGACGAAGACAGAAGAGGAAGAAATTCCCGACAAGCTATTTCCCCAAACCTCTCTGGATCGCAATAGTCTGATCCTGTGTGTACAGTGTCAGCACAGATAGGAGCCAACTCCGTGGTCGCTGCCAGCAACAAAGGACCAGTGTGGAATGTCTGCTAACAGGAACCCCGACCCCCCCCCCTTTCCTCTAAAGGAACACAAGAAAACCCAAGAGAGGGAAAGATCACAGAAAAATGACCATCGCTCCTATTTTCTTTGTTTTCTTTTGTGTCTTATGACGTGCCTAGCACAGCACCAGGCAGACAAGATTACTTTGTGAGCCTTTAAGATTAGACTTCAGCTGTAGGGAAGTTCATCTCTCATTACTCCTCTCTCAGGCTGACTCACCGGCACTCACAATCTTTCTTAACAAAATTTGTAAAGACATCAAAAACTTACTTGGATACAAACTAGATGTGGAAATGTCCAGGCCATTTATGCCAAAATACAGCTGACCCGTCAAATTTATTTTTGGATCTCCGCCCGGGGAGACACACACACATACAAAATCAGTTGCCTTATTGTCTTAGAAATTAATGTGGCCAAAAAATTGTTAGGTAATGAGCATGCAAACCATCCAAGCTCCGGATGACCACGTCCGATTTTCCTATCTTCAGGATCTCACTGTTATTATTTGCAACACCAGGCTCAGCGGAAGAAATTAGAGAAAAGAGCAATGCAGTAAAGAAAACCAGAGCTATTATAATGTGATCCACCTCCCCCCTTGTCATGGAAACAGATGAGGCTCTCCACTCCAGGAAAGATTTGCAGCCTCGGGAACCCACGAGGACAGTTCCACTCTATCCTGTGTAGCCGTTCAGTGAGTCAGGGGTCTCTATGAGTTGAGATCGACTTGTAAACAGTGAAACCTCTGTGTTAATGTAAACGGAGGACTCCTCGATGGTGCAACAAACATAAACTTTGATTCAACTTTTACCAGACAAACAAAAACACATTTTACTCCTAAACAAGTCAGATTTGCTGGATTAAGAGTATGAGACAAACTCCTTCTCTCCCTTTGCTTCAACCTTGGAAACCAAGCCCGCAATAGTGACTCTCCATTGCCTCCTGAATGAAGCTCAGACCACTCCATTTTGAACCTAACTCTCTGTACATGTTTCCCCATCTTGACTGTTATGTCCTAAATTTCAGGCAAGCTTCCTTGTTCGTTTCCCAAGTCTCTACCCCTTTCATTGCCAACTGCTGACTAGTTGCCAATGGGCGTTGCGTAATTGGGGGGGGGGATGACAAAATAAAGCGTGCAAGGGCTCACTTCTTCTGATGGAGACTGGAACCAGAATGACACTGTGTTTTATTCACTCACAGACTTATATCATCTCGGCAAGCAAGCCACAGTCAACTCGTAAGGGAGCAGGAAGGGCTCATGTTAGAAGTATCCGGGCAGCATGAGAGGGACACGCTAGGGCTGTGCACGCAGTAGGAAGGGCTTGTACTATGGGCACACATGGGACAGGAAGGTCCGTGCATAACAAGAGGGCGGGCTTTAGGGTCAAGATGGCAGCCTAACCTTGGTCGTCTGTGTTGGCTTGACCTTAGGTGTCTTTGAGCTCTTCTCCAGGGGAGCACTCTATGATCATTTTCAGAGGGCCCTGTTTTGGGCTGAACAGACAATAGGGTCTGATTGCTTTTGATGGTGGACAGCCGTCAGGCAGTTAACCTTCAAGAGTATAGTGAGCAACCAGGTGTTTGCAAACAGCACCTTAAATTTGGCATTATTTTTTTTAAGGTGGTATTACTTAAGAGAACGTGAGTAGGACACATCTCCAACCCACGAATGTGAACTTTCCCTCCATGGGAGCCCGGCCTCTCAGACTCCTTAACGTATGAAAAGTTTTCCCAGTTCTGTTTCCCACAATGCACATCCAGCGCCAGACGGCTGAGGATCATCCCATGTTTCTGTGAACTAGGAACTGGTCACCTACTTCCCAAATCAGCCAATGAAATTGTGACAGATCACACAGATCCTCTCTGGAACCAATCCTGGGCATGGTGCGTCATGGGATAAAGTAGTTCTCACTGGGCCTGGGGGCCCCATGAGTTCGAGTCTCCTCACAGCAGATATTCCTGCTGACCCCAGTTTGAACAGAGCACGTTGTAAATATTTGCCAAGAAAACTGGAACCACTTTTGCAGCGCAGAGAACTTTAACTTCTAGTGACAAGTGTTAGGGGAAATGAACCTAAACGCTCCTAGCAGGCAGTCTTGGGCAATCACAAACCAGAACAAGTTCATTGCATCCGCGTGGCTGTTTACTTCCTGGCTCGATGGTTCTCAACCCTGTGTGCACATTGTGATTATCTCGAGAGGCATAAAAATCCCCTGTGTTCCAGACTGCACCCCACACCTCTCACGTCAGAACATCCAAGCCTGCAGAAGGTGGTTCAAGTCAGTGGTTTCATTAATACAACGAAATAATTCTCTGCACTGACTCAGCTGACTGGAAAAGAATTGAGCTAGTCACACCTAGCCGGTTCTCCCAGAACTGTAATCTATGACCTAGACATCAGTTCCACATGAATGTTGTTGTGAGGTGCATATGTGTGTGAGTGTGATATATGTGTTTGGAGGGGAAATATGTGTGGTGTGCATGTGGGGAGAGAGAGAGAGAGTTTGAAGAGGACTTTATAGATGAGAAAAGGCCTATATCTACTCTCACAGAATTTTTTCTCACTTGCCAGTGAATCCTCATTGGATTTTTCAGACTGCCATTCAGTTGATCCTGACCCATTGCAATCCTATAGTACAAGGAGCTTGTGGGTTTCTGAGACTATACCTCTTTACAGGAGTAGAAAACCTCATCTTTCTCCCACAGAGGAACTGGTGGTCTCCAGCTGCTGATCTATGGTTGGCAGCCCAAAGCATATCCCACCACACCACCAGGGCTCCTTATGAAATGAAACTACCCAGCTCTGTCTCAGCCTCACAATCACCAGCACATTTAATTCCGTTCTATGGTTACTCTATCAAGACAACCCACTGACCCCATCAGTGGGCTTAGTTTCTAAGTCGCAGGTCACCTTACCTAAACAACTATTTTAAATCTTTGAACAGGGGTGCAGGGAGAGGCGGGAAGTGCAGTACTCTGATCTGGAAGTTAGATAACCTCAGATTGTGAGGTTGACGATAGCTATTCAAGTGTGATGAGTAATAATAGCAAACATGTAACCTCCGTTTCTCGTGAATGACTCATCTCAGGAACCCGCCGTGTTACTTTACAGAAACGTGAAAACCTTGAAGGGAATCTATTCAACCGATAGTTACGGCAACATCACATGTGATTTTTAAAATCAAATCATTCTCAGTGCACATTCCATAGCCACGGACTATAGCATACATTCCTACTGACACAGGGAAGCAGAATGTTTCTCCGTAGATTATTCTTTAACAGACAGGTGGCACGGTTTGGGTGACCAGATTTCTCCTTCTGATTTCAGGGGGAGTTTGTTTAACCATACCAGTGAAATAGCTACCAAATCCCTGGTACTCTTTAATTTATAATTTATGTTATACATATTTCATTTGTATTGACTTGGGCTTAAATTATTTCTCCTTTTTATTCACGAGTCTAAAACATATCTCTGGCACGTGTTTTTGTTGTTGGTAGGTGCAGTTGCGTGGGTTACAACTTATAGCCACCTTGTGTCCCACAGAACACAACCCCGCCCCGCCCTGCACCATTCTCACACCTGTTCTTATGCTTGAGTCCATTGCAATCCAACTTGTCGAAGGCCTCCCTCTCTTTCACTGCCACTCTCCTTCACCAAGCACCCTCTCCTGAACCAGGGATGGGTCTCTGCTAACAACATGTCCAAATTACATGAGGTAAATCTTGCCATCCTTGCCTCTAAGAAGAATTCTAGAGATAATTTTCCCAAGATAGATTTGTGTGTTCCTGTGGCAAGCAATGGAGCATTCAGTGTTTTCCCCAGCATCATAATTCAAATGCATCAATTCTTCTTTGGTCTTCCTTACTCAATGTCCAACTTTCACACGCATATGAGGCAATTGCAATAGCACGGCTTGGGTCAGGCTCACGTTAGCCTCAAAGTAACATCACTGCTTTCAACACTTTAAAAAGGTCTTTTGCAGCAGATTTACCCAATGCAATGCATCATTTGATCTCTTGCACATAGTAGATCTATTTGATTCCTCCACAGAGTAGATAGATAGATAGATAGATAGATAGATAGATAGATAGATAGAAAGATAGATAGATAGAGGTAGCTAGCATCAATTCAATTACAAGTCTTAGTGATCATGAGTACAATAGAATGAAACATTGCCCAGTTCTTGCTCAAGTTCACAGTCACCAACTTATTCAATTCCATTGCTAAGGCTGTCATACCAATACAGTTCACTGACAATCTCTCTCACCTTCACTGGCCCTATGCTTCACCAAACATGGTGCCCTCCGCTAGTGAGTGATCAATCCAATGATGTGCCCAAAGCAAGCAAGACCGGCAGTGTTCTGCTGTGGCCCATAGGGTTTTCAATGGCTAACTGGTATCTCTCTGGACCCTGCTTCCTAGTCTGTCTTAATAGGTAAAGTCTGCTGAAAGCTGTCCACCCTGAGGACCCTGCTTATTGTTAAAATATGAGCGGCAGAGGCCCAGCATCATAGCAATGCCCAAACTAGCGCAGTACAAAATGGCAGTCAAGTAGTGGACTTAGTGGTGATTGCGCCTACTGCCTTTTTATGGATAATATGTGCCAATATGGAGCATAAAGTCCAATTGGAAGTGACACCAGATGCCACATGCAAATGGAAGAGAGAGAGGTTGGGAGCACAAACGACCTGGGCTCCCAAAATGACTTTGTTATTTGCCTAATATCCCCGAGGTTCGGTTTCCACGGATGCAAATGGAACATAACAAGGACGGCTTTGCAGAGTCACTCTGAGGAACACCGTTAATGTCTAAAATGCACCCGGATCATGACAGCAAAGAAATGGTCACCTGCTGACCCTGGCTCATTCTAGAACTGCCAGGCCAGGTGGGCATCCGGCCAGGGAGACTGATAACACGTGCGCTGGCCCCGGAGGGAATGGCTGCTGATCAGCACTGAATGAGAGAGAACAAGTAGCCCGAAAATGAAGTTTCAAGCAAGTAAAGTTGCAGGAGTGTGTGTTGCCCCAAGATTTCCAGTCAAACGGTACCCTGTCACTAACTCCAGGAATAGACTTAAGGGAGCCACGTTGATTTTGCGGTGGGCACGGATCATGGCTTTGGAATGTGCTGGTTTTTAGGTTCATGTTAGAATATATCATTAGCATAGATGACTAGGTAGTTAGAACCATCAAAAGCAGCACCACTCCCCTCGGCCAAAAGTGTATTTCTTGTCAAGAGGTTCGGTATCTTTGGAAAAGAAACAAGGTCATTTGTAAGTATGCTCAATTTAAATACTTTCCCCTTAAATAGCCAAAGAAGAAAATGTTTCACAAAAAGACATGGAAATATAGTAACGTAGTTAGAAAGCTTTGTCATCAATCACTTGTTCATTGATTTGAGGATGCCTAAGGCTTCAGACATATAAACCTTACCAAAATCCATACCAGAAATTTAGGCTGTCAAGCTGGGTCTATCCTTAGCTGATTAAACACAGATTGATATAGTATAATCCAAATCTTCTAAATCTATTGAACCTAGAGTGTCTGTTTCAATTATAAAAAGCACCAATCCATTTCAAGGTTCATAAATACCTGAAATTTTCTTTGGTAAATATTCTTTTTGTTGCCTCTCTTTCCTGGCATTATAATTTGACATGCGCAGCCCAACCCCACGCTGTGTTTCCATTGGGCAATTCGGTCTGGGCAGAGAGTCTGCAATTCACTGCCATGTTCTTCTTTCTCAAAATCAAGTCCTACCTCTTTTCCCCGAACCAGGAGGCCAAGTTCTTTCTGAAGTGTTACCTGAATTTTCCATCCTGCCACTTCCTGCCTGGCTGTTCCTGTCTGTGGAAACCAGTGTCTCCTGAGCACTTCCTCTAAGTTACTGAAGACCGTCTGCCCCGCAAGAACCCCACACCCACACCCGCACGCACACCCACACATGAGGTTCCCAATCTGCTCTGACTACAAGTTATTGTTTATGGCAGTCCGACAAGGAGATGGGTAGAGTGTCTCTTTATACTTCCTCACATGTTAGAAGCACCCAAGACTTGGAGCGTTTACCCATCAGCACCCTGATGTGGCCCAGCCCACCTTGCACGCCTTCTGCTAGCCCTGCCGACCACACAGACTCCAAAGCAAATCAGGGCGGCAATCAGGGAGCCAGTGTGGAAGAAGGTGCTCTCTAGAAAGAGATCCTCCTCAAGGCCTTCCCCAGGTGGTCAGATTGAGGAACTGCACTCTATTCAAGCACACAGAGAGCCAGGGCCTCATACACAGAGCAAAGAAAGACATCCAAGCATCACCAGCCAGTTTCCTAGGATTGAGGAGCGCTCCTGGCTCTGTGCCTCTCAAGATAGGCCATGGCCTATAGAAATAAATACAAGGGCCTCTCTCTTTGTAGCCGCATGCACAGAATATACGCCGGGGCCACCTGTGGGCCAGGATCCACTGGTAGACCAGCATTCCCATATGGAAACCAGAAACGACTGGCTCTTCCTGCGCTGCCCCCACCTGCCTTCCTTTCATTATGGGCAGTTGGCAGACTGTAAGCTCCTCCTCCTTTTGTTCATCTCTGTGTTTCCCCTCTCACCTTGGCGCCTTCCTCTCAGCATCCCTAGCACAGAGCACAGGATTTACCACTCAGCCGTTTGTTAACATCACCGGTTAATTAATATATAAGATCATAAATAAGAAAGCTTTTTGTAAGCTAAGTTTAAATTACCCCGGGGGGTGTCTAAAAATGAACCCAAGGTAATATTTAGGCAGCATTTTTGTCACTCATCACACACGGAAGAAATCAGGACTTGGAAAGAGAGTGCGGGTGTCCTGGGGGCCAACTTTGGATTGAATGTCACTCCTGCAGCTCAGAAGACAGGATTTGAAACAACCTGTCATTAGTCTGAGCGATGAAAAGAGCTACAAGAATCCATTAAAAACAGCTACCAATGTGAAGCAGGAGCCACGTGGCTGGGATGAGGAAAGACAGGAAGTCTTTGCTGACTAGCTCATCAATTTTTATGCTAACTCGCCCCCTCCAATGGTTATCTATACAAAATGGTTACTTTCAAAATCTGATTGGAAAGAATAGGAGACACTTAAAGAGAAAATTGTTTTAAAATAGATTCTAATCCTCATGTTATAATTAGAACAACTGCACAAAGAAACTGTGCTGAGAGAAGTGGGACTGGGCCTCCATTCCCAAGTAAGTGCTGTCCAGCTCCACCCCAGCCTCCTTAGAGATGTGTTTTAGACTTTCTTGTTGAAGGCTTGAAAATCCCTGTTTGGTTAAGGATTGGGGTTGTTAGCCACAAGGTCGATGGTTCAAACCTATCAGTCACTTCTCAGGAGAAAGGTGAGGGATCGACCAGTCTCAGAAGCCATGTATTGGGTCCCTGTGAGTCTGGATCTGCTCTATAGCGAGGGGCTGGGTTTGGTGAAGAGTTACGGCCCAATGCATAGGGTTTGTATAATCATGCACAGGGTTTACATAATAATGTATATAATTATATTGAAATATATATTTAAATTTTGATTATAATGTGTTTAATATTCATTTTAATGGATCTGCCAAAAGTTACTTGGAAAGTCAATCATGAAAGTTTAGATTTCATCTAATATTTTACTACTAAAAATTTAGAAGACAATGAAAATTGTTTTATGCAAAGATCTGGATGCTTTTCTTATTAGATTTTATGGACAGTTCCTTAAAGTTAACTTTCCTCAACATTCCTGGCACAAGAGACCAAGGTTCAGCATAGACTGGACTCTCAACAATCTGTTCTTGATCTAAGCATCAAACAGATGCATGCGCGTACAAACACGCACACACATGCACACACAAGCACACACGCACAAGTGCACACACACGTTTTCCTTGTTTAGAAGACTGTCAAAATTCCAGCGTGTAATGCTCCAGAAACTACAAAGATCACAATAAAATAAAGTTACGGTAATAACAATAATAGCATCTTGCCTTTTTTTTCTATTCAAAAATTTTTCCCATGCCTTTTCTCACTCATATTCCCAGTACAACTGTATGGGGCTGAGAGATATGGCTTTACCTCAAAACCACACAGTTGAAAATGAGAGAAGATTGTTAAGGTTGCGGTCTGCCCCAACTTGTGAAATTAGTAAAGAGATCAACAGCCCCCGCTTTTGCTGCCCTCATCTTTTTAGACTTACTGAAAGTCGGCAAATGAGGTCAAAAGACACCAAAAATAGGTTGGCAGAACTTACTGTCAGAGTGGTTGTTTAGGCAATAACTTACCAAAAAGAACAAGATGAACCAGAGAGGCAACGGCCAAAGGCCACAAGGTGTCCTTAAATCAAATTAAAACAATGAAGTGTCCTTGACTAGATATCTGATTAAACCCCAAAGCCAAACTCACTACCATTGGGTGGACTCCGACTCACGGCAACCCCGTAGAAGCACCCCTGTAGAACAAGGAAGAGCTGCCCCTGGGGGGTCAGAGAATGTCGCTCTCTACCGGAGTAGGAAGCCTCGCGTTTCTCCCTGGGGAGGGCTGGTGGTTTTGAGTTTCGCACCTTTGGTTAGCAGCTGAACACATAACCAGTAAGGACTCGGAGCTATCAGATGAGTGTGTTTCAGAAGAAGATAAAGTTGGTGAGGGTGGTGGAAAGTGAAAGGGATACAGTAGAGATGGGAGTATAAATTAGTAGCGTGTTCATACAATTAACTGAGCAATAGGTATCAAAAACTTTAAAAATGCTCATGTCCTTTAACCCAGTAATGCCACTTCTGGAAATTGATCTCACGAAAATAATCATGAGAAAATACAAAGGTTTAGCCAAGTGGGTGTTAGTTTATTATATTGCTAATTTTTTTAAAAGAGCAGTTAACTATCAACAAATTTAATACATTGCCTACGCAACATGATTTAAAAGTTGTATAAAAAATCATGACAAGATGATCAAACAATATTGTTGAGGGGTGAAAGCAGTTAATAAAATTGGATGTATCATATGAGTGTCATTTTTAATATAAATGTACTCAGAGCAAAGAGTGTCTACCAAAATGTTAACAATTACTATTTCGCATTGATGAGTCCATGGGTGATTTTTTTTTGGGGGGCATGATTTTTATTTTCATCCATTCTATATGTACATAGGTATTATACTTATAATATATAATAATTATACAAACAAATTCACTGCCATTGAGTCAATGCTACTCAGAGGGACTGACCCCCACCCCTACTGGTGGATTTCCAAGATTATAGCTGTTTATGGAAGAAGAAAGTTCAATTTTTCTCTCTCAGAGCTACTGGTGATTAGAACTGCCCACCATACTGACCAAACAAGCCTCAATGCATAACCACTGCTCCCCCAGGGTACCAGAAACCAAACTTATTGTCATCGGGTAGATGCCAACTCAAAGTGGCCATGTAGGACAGAGTGGACCTATCCCTGTGACTTTCTGAGACTACATACATAAAATAGAATGTATATGTATTTTTTAATTTTACTTTTTCATAAGCATGTGCTGTTTGCTCAAAAATTTAAAGGTTATATTTCAGAAGTGTACCTGTCATCCCCTGACAATAGCTATGCAATTTCTTTCCTAAGTAAGGTAGTAGATTTGTGTCCAGTAGGGTTAATGAGTAAAAAGATGAACAAATGCCTGCTCGGTCGAGAATGGCCATGAGAACTTTTCACTTCACATCAAGCATCTAGGGAGTTCACACAGCACAGCTCTTCAAACGACCACTTGGGTAAACACTGTGATGCTCCGAGCCACTGGGTACCAGCAGCATCTTTTGAAGCACCTCTTCCATCCTCTCCTGCTCCATACCTAGCCACAAGGCCAATAGAGCATGTGGCAGAAGCGTAACAGTGATTTTGAAAATAGTTAGATGGTAAGTCTCCTTTGGCTGTCTTTTGCTCTTTCTTTGTCATTTCACATTCTTCCCTTCTTCCTGATTCTTCCCACACTAGCACTATTGATAGGAGCTATGGAAGTGAAAGGTGGCCACAGGGCCTGGTAGACCAATTAGAAATACAGGTCACAAGGACCACCACAAATGGAAAGATGTCGATGACAGCGGGTTTCCTTTTGGTTGTTGTTGCTGTTGTTTTCGGGGACAGTGAATGGCCTTCTCAATAGCTTTAAGTGTGTAGCATTTTCTGCATTAGAAAATAGATTGCTGCAGATGCAGATAGGTTAAAATTCAGCAGCCAATCATGTGATCTCCCTTATAGACCACTTGAATTTGTTCCAGTTTTTAATGCTTTCTGCTTTCTTTGTGATTGGTTTTTATCTGCTTTACTTAAAGCATTTAGAAAAAATATTCATGGTTTTTAATTTATATTTTAAACACACTCATTGAAGGAAAAATGTGTAAATCAATTGCTAATACAGTATTATTTTAGATGAATCAATGGATGTCTGTTAATGATGAAAAATGTCGTCAGTCAAACACTGGGCACGTTATGTCCTTCTAAAACCCCTTCCTTCACTGCCACCAATTTGATTCCAACTCATGGTAATCATAGCGAACAGTAGAAGTATCTCTTTGAGCTTCCAAGACTATAAATTGTTACAGTAGGACGAACTCTCATCTTCCTCTGAGAAAGCGACTGCTGAGATTGAACTGCTGACCTTGGGGTTAGCAGCCCAATTCGTAATGTACAGTGCAACCAGGGTTCTTTTCAAAGCTTAACGCAAAGTGAAAAAGTAAGTCTTCATTCTAACACCAACAACAGCACTGAAAGAACACCATTTATAATGCCCTTCACTTAACCACACACAAACTCACATAACTACTATGACTTATAAGTTCTGTACAGTTATAAAATGCATTACCCATATTTCATAGCAATCTTCCATAGAACAAACCATGAGTAATAAGTGATTATATTTCTGAATACTTCTTTTAAAGTAGCACATGAAATTATGAGTACATAATTCATAAAACTCCTTAAAATCTATTCCCAAATATTGTATAAGATGACTCTCATAAGATTCCACCGGCCTCTCCTAAGTATATCATCAATTCACAAGTAAACCCAAAAAACGATGAGGGAAAATGGAAAGTGCCATTTTTCATTTTACCGTCTCTGTGGAATCTGGGAAGGACGGGCTTCATAGGAGATGCTAACCTCAGACTGAGTGTGCAGGGTTTCCTTCTCCCAATGAAGCCTCCCGAGGCGAAGTCGGTATGGAGAACAGAAGTGTGTTTTGGAAGATTCACAGAAGATCCACAGGTTTAGATCGAGCTGCTAATTCCATGTGCTTTCTCCAAAAAGACCTTTGAACCTGGTTCGGTGCCACGTGGATAGCAGCTCCCATCCCCTCCACAGCCCAGCCTGCGCAAAGGCTGAGAGCAAGGACAAAGTGGTGGTGGCTGGGTCAGAGCCCTCCGTTATGACACACTGCGGGGACGATAAACAGGAAACTCAAGAGCTAGGCAGCCAGCCAGAATCATTCAGAAAATGTGCCAGATCCTTACGAAATACACTGCCCATTAGCCTCTGTCCATTCACAGGCCTGCGCTCTCTCCTCACGCTGACTTGCTGGGCCTCCAACATGAAACCTGCCCATGTCGGCCCTCTCTGGGCTCATCAGGTCCCCGTCAAAGAGAGCACCATTCTTGGTCAGTCAGAGCCAGGACTAGGACCTGGCACTTTCTTCGGGAACTCTCCCTCCTCTTTGCCTACCTCCCCAACCTTCTCCTGACACGAACATGCAGGTGGGCCCAAGGTACAAGCCACTACAAGCAGGCACTTCCAGATGGTTCTCTCACCCCATGTGCTCTGGCTAGGTCTGGACCCATGGACCACCCTTGAATTGAGGGTGATGGCCAACCCAGTGACAGCAGGTAGGGGGGCAGGAAGGAGGGACGTGGGGGCCATGACCACAGCAACAGGATCCCGTAGTCCTATTGGTCCCACAGGAGAGCAGGCTACTAGATTCCCTCTCGTATTTCTCACATATCCACTCTGGACCATGAATCCAGATGAATATTCTCAGTGTTTCCAGCCTGCCATCCTCTGCTCAAACACCTGCAGCACCAGCAGGAAGATGGTCCCCTGCAGGGCGCTTCCTCCCATCACACCCCCAGTCTCAGGAACGCTCGGTCCAAGCCCTGGCTGGTGGCACGCTACAGCCACCATCCTGCTGTCCATGCTCTTGAACCTGGTGAGCGTGAGCCACCCACAGATCACATTTCTCACCCTTTCTGTGCTCCTCTCCCCATCCTCCCAGTCATACCTCCCAGCCCCTGGTTCCGCAAGTATGCCTACTAAATCCTGAACGGACTCTCCCGATAACACCCCTGTTATGACACAGAGAGAAGCAGGGTCAGCACTGTTATTTTAACGCTGCGTGAAAGCGACTTGGCAGTTAAGAACTAGGAGTCTCTCCGTTCAGCATTATTATTTTAATTTAAATTCCGGTGACCATTTAGTGTAAGGCCAAACCCATAGAATCTATGAGGTAGGTGCTTTAATCATCTCTACCTACAGGTGAGGGAACTGAGGCACCAAAGCTTAAGTACTTTCCCCAAGATCCCTCGGACTGGGTGGATGCTCAATCTAGTGTCCTTGCTGTCTTGCAAAGCAACATGGGGCATCTGGGAACAGAATTTATCTGCTTGAGGCTAATGCTCCAGGCCATCAACTCTGGTTTCTTGCTGCCTATCCGCAGGGCATTGCAGAATGCTTTCTTCTTCTATGTAATTACCAAGTAGTTAGGATTGATGGGTAGATTAACAAGCTTTAGTTGAGCAATCCAGTGGTCCTGTTTAGCTGAGGGCAAGGATTTCAGTCACTTTAAGAATAAGTCAAATGATCCGGAAGCTCATTGGGACACTCTTGTAGTGGTTTTGCAGACATTGGTGTACATATCTGTAATGTGAAAGCACAATTTAAGACATCTGGTGACTCAATGAGCAAGTCAAGACATACCCAGACTGAAATGACCCTTTTTTGTTTGTTTGTTTGTTTGCTTTGAATGACTTGTTTAATTCCTCTCTTTGTTATGTGTGACCCTTCCCCACCCTTCCTCTAGTGGACAAAGGCTCTGAGGGTGGCTTCAGAAGACAACCCCCACCTAGTGTGAATAGTGCTGCCGTAAATGAGTGTGCTCATACGTATTTGTGTCACCAGTCTTATTCTCTAGTGTGTGTACTTGGTAGTGGGATTGCTGAATCATACTGTATTTCCGGAGGCGCCATTGTATAGTCCCACTGATAGTGTCTGTGTGAGAATTCCAACCTCGCCACACCCTTGCCACATTTGTTGTTTCTTGGTTTTTACTTTGTTTTAATTTGCCTATTGCTTGGGCATGGTGCTATCTCCCTGTTGTTTTGATTTGAATCTCTCTACTGTTCTTGTAAGCATTTCTTCATGTATGTTTTGACCACATGTATGTCTTCTTCAGGGAAGTGTCTGCTCCTATCCACTGTCCATTCTTATATGGGATTGTTTGTCTTTCTGTGATTCAGGGGCTGAAGTTTAATACACATTTCAGAGATTAGGCCATTGTGTAAGATGTCATTACCAAAATCTTCTCCAGTTTGTGGATTCTTTGTTTACCTTTCTGAAGAAGTCTTGCGATGTGTAGAAGTGTTTAATTTTCAGGGGTCCCAGTTATATGCCGTAATCGTCAGGTTTGTGGTCAAGTTGGCTAGATTCCTTGCCTTCGCAGCCATAAGCCTGACCCGCTGACCTTGGATCTGTCTCTGCTGCCACTAGCCTGTGGCCATCAGCCCCCACAACTGGGTGACTCAGGAGAAGTCTCCAGCCTACGATCTGACTCACAGACTTGGAACCTGCCTAGGTTTTGACTTGCCTGCTTCTGTGCCCATATGATTGTGTGTGACACCCCCTCCCCCTGGCAATTCAAAACATTTGTACTGTAGATAGTTTACTAGAATCCAGGACAAAGTGTAGGTATCCGCTTTGGCAGCCCACCATGGATGGACTGATGGATTGCTCCAGCACCCCCACAGGGTAATATCACCCAATCCAGGAAACACTGGGGTAGAAGAATGTAACTGTTTTGTAAGTCGTACCCTTTCCTATATTATGAAATAGTCTCAGTAGAGTTAGTATCAGCACTTCTCCAGATGTTGGTAGAATTCTTAAGTGAATTTGTTATTGGGAGGGTTTTTAGTTTGTTTGTTTGCTTTGAATGACTTGTTTACTTCCTCTCTTCGTTATGTGTCTGTCCAAATTTTCTATTTCAGTAAATTAGTTTAGGTAGGCAGTGTGTATCTAGAGTTTTTGTCCATTTCTTCTTTCGAAATTTCTTGGAATACAGTTCTTTGTAAACTCACTGCCGACAAGTCAGTTCTAACTCAGTGGCCCTCTAGGGAGAAGTATCAGGCCCTGTGAGTTTCTGAGAGGGCAAATCTTACCAGAGTCGGAGCCCTTCATTTCGCCCCAGGAGTCGTTGGTGGTGTCAGACCGTTGCCACCTGGGCTGCTACATTGCTGCGTGGTATTCTGCTGTCTCCTTCTGGTTTCCGTGGGGCTGTTGTGACATTGCCCATTTGATTTCTTAGCCATGTTATGTCCATCCTCTTCTTTTCCTTGTTTAGCTTTGCTGACAGTTTGTAAATGTATCGAGCATTTCAGAGAACACATTTCCAGTCGTACTCATTCTTTCCCTTGACTTTCTGTTTCGTGTTTCATCCCTCTCAGCTCCCGTAGCTACGGTGCTTATCCTTCTCGCTCCTGCTTGCCCACCTTCTTTTCTTCCTTGTAACCTCCCTCTGTCCTTTTACTTTCCTGTGTCCTCTTGTGACTCCCCCACTACTCAGACACACCCCAGGTGTACAGCGGGAGAGAGTGCGCTGGTTCATGCCCCAGACCACTCTCGAATCCCATAACAAGCCATCGAAGTGGTTCTGATTGAGCAACCCTACAGGACAAGGTGGAACTGTCCGATGGGATTCAATACTGTAACTCTTTACTGGATTGGAAAGCCTGCTCTTTCTCCCACAGAGTAACTGGTGGTTTCAAACTGCTGACCTTATCAGTAGCAGCCCATGGCATAACCACTATACCATTAGGGTCCAAAATCAAACCACTTCTAGCTATGGCCTCCTTTTGAAGTGTTAACATTAGTTCCACAGCAGTTAACACTGATTACAGTGATCCAGGGCAAAGGGGAGGTCAGCTGTGGCTGGAGCAACAAGGGAAAACCCTGTTTGGGGTGGGGAGCATAGGAGTTTGGGGGATTCGGCGAAACTCCATCCAATGAGTGATATTGGCTCAGACTTTTCAGAGACTCAAAATCATATTGTAGACAAAAAAGCTAAGTGTTACTTCCACAGGAATTTTTAAATAACATTAAAATTAGTTTTACAAGAAAAATTATAATAAAATGAACAATTATATATTTCAATGTACATTTTTTTTAAAGTGGACAAGAAAAGACTTGCAAGGACAGAAAAGAAGCTACAAATTTCAGACAATGCCTCCGTGTGAGCTCCTAGGCACAGCCAAATACCTTGTGAGGTTCTGAGTCAGGAAAAAGCGGCACTGAGGTGAATATTCAATTCCAGAACGATCCATGGCCTCCCTCTGAGCACACAGCACTCAGGCTCTTTAAAATTGAGGCCTTGAGGACAATGTTCCTGCTCCGAGCAGCCAGTCCACAGAGAGGACCACATGGTTGGCCCCACTTTCAGACACGACATCCCTCACTGACCCATAGTCCTACAGGAGATAACACTGGAGACACAGTGTGGGAATTGCACCCAATCTGATCCCACCACACCAAGGCAAAACATTAAGGGGGTGCAACAGAACTGCAAGGGAACAGAGTGGCGAGGTCCCCAGGTAATGCCAAAGGTGGACTTTGGGACCAGGGCATGGTGTCCCAACAGACTGGACTAGAAAATAATCCTAAAGGCCAACAAACAGCACCTGAACAAAATACAAGCTTTTCTTTCTTGTTGTGTTTTCATTTGGTTTTTGTAACTGATTTGTGATTATTGTTGTTTTGCTTTATATTGCTCCTCGGTTGTGCTTTATCTTGTTTTTGCGTATCTTATTATCTCCAAAGGTCTGTCTAAATAAGATGGCCTGGATGAACAATCTGGAGGAGAAAACAACGGGACCAACAGTTCTGGGAGGACATGAGAGAAGGGGAGGTGGGGGGAAAGGTAGTGGTGTTAACAAACCCAGGGACAAGGGAACAAGTGATCCAAATCAGTGGTGAGGAGGGTGTAGGAGGCCTGGTAGGGCATGATCAAGGGTAATGTAACCAAGAGGAATTACTGAAACCCAAATGAAGACTGAGCATGATAGTGGGACAAAAGGAAAGTCAAAGGAAATAGAGGAAAGAACTAGGAGGTAAAGGGCATTTATAGAGGTCTAAATAAAAGCATGTACATATGTAAATCTATTTATATATGAGGATGGGGGAATAGAACTTTGTGCATATATTTATAGGTTTAGTATTAAGGTAGCAGATGGACATTGGGCCTACACTCAAGTACTCCCTCAGTGCAAGAAAACTGTGTTCTATTAAAGTGGGATTCCATGATGCTCACCTTCCCGACAGAATCGCTAAAGACAAAGTGGGTGAATAAGCAAATGTGGTGAAGAAAGCTGATGGTGCCTGGCTATCAAAAGATATAGCATCAGGGGCCTTAAAGACTTGAAGGTAAACAAGCGGCCATCTAGCTTCTTCCTGCATAGAAGAAGCATACCATCCTGTGTGATCATGACGTGGCTAAGGGATGGGATATCAGGCATCATCAGAACAAAAAATCATATAGTGAATAAGCGGGGAGCGCAGAGTGGAGACCCAAAGCCCATTTGTAGGCCACTGGACATCCCCTTACAGAAAGGTCATGGGGAGGAGACGAGCCAGTCAGGGTGCAATGCAGCAATGACGAAACATATAACTTTCCTCTGGTTCCTAAATGCTTCTTCCCCACCCCCCACCCCCACTATCATGATCCCAATTCTACCTTACAAATCTGGTTAGACCAGAGAATGTACACTGGTACAGATAGGAACTGGAAACATAGGGAATCCAGGGCAGATGATCCCTTCAGGACCAGTGGTATGAGTGACAATACTGGGAGAGTAGAGGGAGGGTGGGTTGGAAGGGGAACCGATTACAAGGATCTACATATAACCTTCTCCCTGGGGGACAAACAAGAGAAAAGTGGGTGAAGGGAGACATCGGACAGTAAAAGATATGATAAAATAGTAATTTATAAATTATCAAGGGTTCATGAGGGAGGGGGAGCAGGGAGGGAGGGGCAAAAATGAGGAGCTGATGCCAGGGGCTTAGGTGGATAGCAAATGTGTTGAGAATGATGAGGGCAATGAATGTACAAATGTGCTTTACACAGTTGATGTATGTATGGATTGTGATAAGGGTTGTATGGGCCCCTAAGAAAATGATATAAAAAAAAACCAAAAACCTCAAATGCTCACTGCTCCCAACATCCATAGGGAAGGGTGGAACTGTCCTTGTGGGTTTCTGAGACGGGACGGTGCCGCTTCACTGGAGTAGAAATCCCTGTCTTTCTCCCAAGGATCAGCTGGTGATTTCGAACTGCACACCTTATGGGTAGCAACCCAACTCATAACTGTTGAATATGCCCCTAGGGCTCCTTCTCCAGGTCCTTGAGAAGAGGGAAACAAGACAGAAATGACCTCATGCTTAATCTCAAAGCAACTTCTCACTTAGTAAGTAGATAAGGTAGATATTAGGCAATAAAGATGAAATAACTTTATCCAACGAAGGCATTACCCTCCCCCAAAGGAGTATGCTAACCTATTTTTCCTCTACATACCTTAGTATCTTTAATGAACCTCTAGTGGGGAAGAATAATTTAATTCCAAAAATATCCTGACACTTTTCATGTATGCTTTTCTAAGGCAGACTTTTCTCCAACATTCCCCATTCCTCCTTTCTGTTTCCCACCAAGGAGAAAAAGTTTCTTGAGTCTGTACTGTTTAGTTAGCCTGTGTGAGTACACACACACACACAAACCACTGCCCGAGTTTAACTGCTGATTCATTCCCCACCGAGCTTATGAAAACAAATAGTCATCATTGGCAATGAAGATCCGATACCAGATAATAATGGAAATTTTCCAAAACACCAGAGTCTGCCATCTATGATGAAACAAAGAAATCACTGAGTTAATACCAGGGCTTTTAATATTGGAATGATCAGAATCTGTGTAAATACAAGGTGCTCTGTACCATAGTCTCTGAAGAACACCAGAATGACCGTGTTTTTGCTCAAGAAGTCAGAAATACTTTTATGGAAAAGTTTCTGGTTGTTAGATATCATTTAATTGTCTCGTAGTCACAGTGAGCTTACGTCTAAGAGAATCGCTGGCCTGATCTTCAGGGTACTCACTGTGGAGATCCACAAAAGTGAAACGGAACTCATGAATATCTATATCCGAAGCATTAGTGACCTGAAGACGATTGGTATTTGGCCATTTTGAATCAGATTGTCGCATGGCTCGCTACGCTGGCTCACAGTTCCTAGGAATGGCAAGTTCAAGAGAACGGGCAGCATATTTTCATTTTAAAAATATCTTAAAGTCTGTCTTAAAGTATAAATACCTACAAGGAAGACCAGTGAATACCACTATTTTACAAATGCATGCACCAATCACCTAACAAACAAACAAAAATCCCTGTCACCCATTGGATTCCAACTCATAGCCACCCTAGAAAGACAGAGTAGAATGCCCCCGTGGGTTTCTGAGATTCTAGGTATTTACTGGAGTAGAAAGCTTTATTTCTCTCCATCAGAGTGACTGATGCCTTTAAGCAGCTGACCTAGCAGAAAGAAACCCAACAGATAATCCCCTGTGCCACCAGGGACCCTACCAACCACTAAAGTCAATGACAAAGAAATGGAAGAATCCTACCAACTCCTTCAGTCTGAAATTGGCCAAAGATGTAATTGAAGTGCATCGATGATTACTAGAAAGAGTGCCTGAAAAAATATGCATTATTAATTGTTAATCCTGTTGATAATTTATCTTGTATTAATAATTGATGTGTTATAAGATGCAGTAATAATTACAACATGCAATAATTATTATTGCATTAATAACTATTGGAATGACAAAAGAGTTGAAAAAGATCAGTAGTTGGAAAGTAAGGCCTTGGTGAGAGAAACAATATTGGACATTGCATGATATAATTTTGCAAGACCAATAACTTCTTCATTGCAAATATTTTTTTCAGCAACACACCCTGTGTGATTGGTAGGTTTATTGTGCCAACCTGGCCAAGAAGAACTTGTGGGATTCATCAGGTTACAGTTTGGTTGGAGGGCAAAGAGATAAATGGCTCTGCAAGGCCTGCCCCCTCTCTTTTGCTCTCTGGTGATTGGAGCATGCTGAGGTGTGCTGGTGCGTGTGTGCTGCTGTTGTAGCTAGTTCTCTGTCTCAGCCTGTGAGCTACACTGCCTGTGGGGCAGGCCAATCCGTGGCTCATGTCACTAGAGCTTGAGGTTCCTCTGAGACCTGCTTTACCCGCTGTTGGTGCCCCATCGTTTGAGCTTCAGGCTGGTGGATTCTGTTGCCTTGAGTTGTTTGTGTTTGACCCCCCTCAAGGGCCTGCTTCACTAGGCTCCCAAACTACTGACTGTTGGTGACCCGCCCTGCTGCTTGTTGCCTGTGGGCAGACTCTGCTTGCCTTGCCCCAGGGAGGACTCTGTTGTCTGCTTTCTTGACATTTGACCCGGCAGTCCACGTGAGTTGAACTGCTGCTGTGTGGACTAATTAGCTGTTATATTCCTTCTCCCTGTATACACACACACACACACACACACACACACACACACACACACATGCATACATAAGTGTCCTGGTTTCATTTCTCTAGAAAGCTCCTCCTAACACACCCTGTAACCATACATATGAAAAGAAACCCTGGTGACATGGGTGGGGGATTATGCATTGTGTTGCTCACCAGGCCCATCTCAGAGAAAGATCGGGCATTCTACTCCCATAGTGACCTCGTTTCAGAAATCTACTCGTGCAGTTATACGATGTCTAATGGTAGTGAGTGAGAGAGCTACATATGGACCTTGCTACACAGAATACATGGGAATGAAATTCCATAAGCCTGTGGGACGAGTTAATGGAGAAGCCTATAATCATCCACCTAAATAAGGGAAGAGCTGATGGTGGAATAGCCATCAAGTGTTCATGTGAAAGTTCAGAGTGAAGCTGAAGAAAATTGAAATATGTACCTGAGAGCCAAAATAGCACTGTGAGTAGATCTCACCTGAATTCAGAGACCATCTCATGAACAGATTTGACATGTTGAACACTCATGACTGAAGACCATATGCGTAGTTAGATGCCACCAAGAACCCCATACATGAATAAAGCAACAGTCATTAAAATGACAGGGAAGAAATGAAAGAGCAAAGCAGATGCCAGAAGATAATAGGAAGCATGCTCTCAAACATAGAAACACTAAAGAAATTGCAAAATAAAAAATTTGGATAGAAAATTTCAAAAAGCAGCTCAAGAAGTCAAAATAAAGCATTTTCATTGAATGGGCAAAGTTCCCCCATTTGGAAGCTGAGCTAGTTTATTGTGCCAGACTGGCCGATAAACACAACTGGGATTAATTGAAGGGCTGAGAGATAAATGGCTCAGTGAGCCTCGCCTTTCTTGTCTCTTGCTCTTTGATCATCAGACCAGTGTGCGGCTGCCTTGCTTGTTCTGTGCCTCAATTTACAGGCTACGCTACCTGTGGGACGCCTAGTCTGTGGACTGTCGCTGTAAGTTGAGGTCCCTTTAAGACCACACGTTTGGAATTTACATCTCTTGAGCTGGGGACTGACAGTTGATGACCTGGCTGACAATTGGTGACCTGCCTGACTGTTTGCGGCCTGTTCTGGGATAGCCTAGCTCTCTCTACAGAGGACTACCTGGCGGCCCTCACAGCTACCAGTGTCTCACAGCTCTCTCACGGGAGTGAGTTGCACAGAGCTATTTGCACTGCTTTATAACTTAACAGTTCATTTCTTGGGTTATCTATCTATCTATCTTTATAAATATATATATGTATATATATGTAAAATTATCAGCAATCTGGTTTTATCTCTCTAGAGAACCCTGTCTAACACAAAAGCCCAAAGAGAAAGGCACACTCAGCCTATCTCAAGCTGAAAGCACTTTAGAAATAAAAGCCAAGCCTTGAGTTGCAATAGTGAAACATGCTAAAGGCCAACTGTTCACTGGTGCAGGAAGCCCCACAGATGGACCTGCAGAATTCCCAGCGGAGCTCAGAAGCGGCCAGGGACTGTATTCAAAAGAATTCACTGACATTCAACCACTTCAAGAGGCAGCATATGATCAAGAACCGATGCTACTGAAGTAAGAGGTCCGAGTTGCACTGGAGGATCCGTGGAAACCATGCTCCGCGGAGCCTGACGGACCGTCTACTGAAGCGCTTCAACAAATGGGTGTAGCACAGGAAACACACCCTGGTCTCTGCAAAGAGATGTTAGACTGCCGGCTGGCGGCCATGCCTAAGGAAACCGATGCAGCGGAAGGTGGACATTGTCGGACAAGCTCACCAGTACCACAGGAAAGTAAAATGTTGCAGACGATTATTTTTAAATAGTTGCAACAGGACAAAGCTAGGGAGCTGCCAGAAATTCTGGCTGGCTTCAGAAGAGTCCCTTTATATTGACAAATATGACACTGAAGTGATATAAGAGGTGTTCTTTCCTGTAAATGGAAGTAAAGCATTTCAACATCCAATTTTTAAAAAATTGTACCTTTAACCTCCATTTAACAGCATACTTTAAACTGATTATAAATGAATTGTATATCTAAATGTGAATGATAGAACAACAAAATCTTTAAGGCAAAGTTATAGGAGAAAATCTCTGATATGTAGGATAAGCAAAGGTTTGTTCAAAGAGCCTGAAAAAAAAATAGTGAAGCACATGGGTAAAACTGAGTTACCACTTTGTCCCGATGCCCTAGATAAATGGCAGGTAATTAAACCCAGCTTTTCTGTATCGACTCCAAGGGAAAATTTCTAAATATTAAAAAGAAATTACGACTTATTTTTATAGGGACTACAACTATTATTTATAGGACAAAAACTCACAAAGTAACAAACAACAGAATTAACATGCATAGTTGTGAGGCTGTTTGAACAGCCAGCCTTAGCATTCATAAAAAGAAAAATTATTTTACTCTGGTAAAGCAGTGACGGTTATGAGGAGAATGATTTCTCCTCCATGAACTTGCTAAGCTGCTAAATACAATTTTATTTGCCCTAAATGTGTTGGCAATAAAAATAGTGTTAGTCTTGAAGTATTGTATAGCTACGTAGTAGGAAATGCTCCTCTTACTTGCTTTTGATGGGGACATAGTCATTGAAACGAACGAATGAGTACCCTTTAACTGCAGCGAAACATCAGAATTTAGGGAACGCAGATTTCAAGACGGCTGTACATAAAATGTTGAAAGTGAACAGTATTATTGATTTTATGGGAGTGTTTTCTTTCACTGACAATGGCACTGCATTTTTATTTTTGTGTTCCTGCGGGTTATTTTCTCCCATTAAAATACCAATAGAGCTTTAGAATTTATCACACATATCTGAATTACTGTAAGCTTGCTTGCAGAAGGTATCTCTCCTTGTCAAATATTTTTGTTTCTTTGTATCTTACTTTTTAGTTTGACTGAAATAAATAGATTTATTCTACCAGGAAAAAGAAAAAGAATGGAAAAAATACAAGTTAAAAAGAAATTAGGAACTAATTAGAACCTGCTGTTCATCTAAAGACACACGAAGAGGGTGAAAGCATAAGACAGTATTCGCAAGCGATCGGAGGGGCTTCAAAAAGTCTGGGGGAAAGGTCACTAAAAGATCATGGAATTTTCCCACACACCTTTTGAGGCCACGTAATAGATCTGAGAAAGCATTATTATGTAAAATGTATCAAAAATAGAATATATATATTTAAACCCATAAGGAAAAGATGGATGACCCAGTAGAGATATGAAAAAAGTGATTGACGAGACAGATTCTATCTACATGGTCATTGTGTTGTGAGTTGTCGACTCCCCCTCCTGGCAACATCTTGCGGGGAGAGTGGGACTGCTGCCCAGGCTCCCAGGCCGCCCCCCTTCAGAGATGGCCCTCCAAGGCTGTCTTCCTAAGTGCTTGGAGACAGGTTCCAACCACCAGCCCCATGACTAGGAGTTGAAAGCTTAACTGTTTGTACCACCCGAGGATTCTCTAGTTCGTTAGTTTTTAAGGAGCCTGGATTTCTTCATTGTAATGTGCTTTTCTTTATTGAACTAAAAATACATTCTTCTCTTCTCAACAATTTTATTGGCATGTAAGTCACATATCATACAATTCAATATTTCAATCATAACAAGCAGAGTTCACGTCATGATCACACAGGCTGGTGGGCTGAGTTCATTTTGTTGATCCTCCAATTTACCAAGCGTGATTTATTTGTTCAGTGATTGGGTTGCTGGGGATTCCCCTTGGTAACAATGTATTGGGAAATTACTTGACACTATCCACTATACTGGAACATAGACATTCCTTACAAGTCAGCACTTACACCTCAGGCTGATGTCCAACCGAAAAGACTGCTATTTTATCACAAGATATCTATAAAAGAAATGCTTAACAACCCTGCGCAAAATAGTCAAATCCTAAAACTCCCTAAAAAGAATACAATGAAAAAAGCATAATGCATCCATAAAAATTGACCTGCAAAAAGTGCATTGAATTATCTAAAGTATGTTCAGTTTTCTGTGTGCATAGCATGCATGTCAAAAGGCTGATTAGCTTGTTACAGGGTGATAAGAAAGCATCACCCGCGGGTGAGTTTCCCTACCGTGATGTATGCTACTGACACTCTCCTTGGCTTACCTCTACATGCCCTGCCTGTGCACTAAACATTCTTAGCTTTTAAAGTTAGTGCCGTGTTAGACTAGCCGACTTATTCAAAAGTCTTCTACCACGGCACTGAAGAATCATGAAAATATCAACTTGCTGTATCTCTCCGTTTACAGCAAACATGCCATGCTCCAGGATTCTGAAGAACTAATGAGGAAAATGTGCAAACCATGGGAATGAGCTAAGTTTAATTTGATTCGCTCTAATTTAAACATCCAGGCCAAGGTTTTACATGGCTTTCTCATTTCCGCCTCCTCTTACAGCTGCATTATCTCAGTGCTCCTGGCAAGGACACTGACTCAGAGGAAAAGTTTACATCAAAGCCACAGAGCCAAGTGACAGAACCCAAACAAAAATTAATTATTGATATATTTACTTGCAAACTTGGCAACTGTTTTTAAATACCTTTTCATTATGCTTTGATTTACAACTTGGTTTTTTTAATCATTTTATTGTGGGCTCATACAACTCTTACCACAATCCATCCATCCATCCATCCATTGGGCTTACAACTTATCACTGTCCATATTTTGTTTATTGTTATTGTCTTCTATATTTTCTGGGGACAATATTCTAGAAAACAATATAAAGGATATGAGGGAAATTGCTGAGCTACATGAATAATTTCCAAGTATTTGATCAGGATAATATGATGAAAACAATCAATGGATAAATGATTCTCTGACAAGGACACTGAATTTAGAACTTAAAATGACCAAAGTGGAACAGTTCTTAGATGACCAAAAAAAAAAAAAGGTGGAATTAGTAGATCAGGACTTACTGTGTTATTAAAAGTAAAGAATGCTGTAAAAGAAAGGAATAATGAGGAAGAGGAAGGAAAGAAGTTGTCCAGGAAAAGTACCATGCAAGGACACGCTGGAGTTTTTTCTAAACTAAATCAGACACTTCAATTGCTTGAAAACAGCCACCTAAAAGTTTGACCTCTTATTGCTGGACCTGAATGTTGACCAGTTTGCTAAAGTTCCGAAGCAGGTTCAGGAAGCAGGGAGATGTTACTTTGAACTATAAGAAGAAAGCACAAAAAGAAATATACAGACAACTCACACTAATTTTCTGGCCAGAAATGGCATTGTTATTCCCAGGAGTAATCCAAATGTTCCAGAACCTTCCACAAGTAGAGTTATGACTGTCAATGGACAAGATACAAATGATCAGTTCATCTTCATTATTGAAAGAAAGCTTGATGACTTATGTATTAAAAGAGAGCAGGAATTTTATATGGAGTGTTTCCAACCCCCGAGTACAAAGAAAGGGCAGATTTATAAAGATATAGAAAATAAAAGACAATTATAATGAACACACACACAAAGAATTTTTCAACTTACATAAGAACCGACTTATAATGGAGAGACTGAAACAGAACCTCTGGTAAGTTAGAAACTACCTGTATTTAAAAATACTTAAGTGTGTTATCAGCAACGCTCAAATCACTTAAAGTATTTATTCTTTCAGACCTAAGACCAGGACAACTTGAAGTTTCAAGAAACCACATATCCTTGTGTCAAGTTCAGCTAAAGAGTTAGTCTTAGACAATCATACCTGTCATTGATGTCACAAAAAGGAGTCTAATAGGATTACACACAGAGAAATGATGTCGTTATATGTAAATGATGTCATTATATGTAAGGGTCCCAGCATACATAAGAACAAATTATCCATCTGGGAAAATGTGATCACACAAAATAAAAATGTGTTCTATTCTACATGCCTTAGGTTCCAGCAAGCAACCAAGTCAAGGTCAGAAGTTGTGTCCTAATGCTGTAGAAGTGGACATTCTTGGAGTCCTGAGGTCAACAAGACATCCTCAGGAAAGCAGTCAGCACTTACTGTCATGAGCAGAAAGTCTCTCTCTGGACAGCGCAGAGATGCTGTGTCTTGTGCTTGCCATCCGGGGACCCGGACTCTTTGACACTGTTACTGTTCTCACTTAAAAACCGGCACAGGTCCAAACTCCGGGCCTATCTACAATTACTGAGAGGACGTCATTCCTCACACACGTGGCATGGTTAGTTACTGAAGAACTATCACAATCTTGCAAAATACTCAAGCAAGACAACTTCATGGTTTAGGCTATTAGTGCTCACATTTCTTTATTTCCTGTCTTTTAATGATTTTGTGCTTTCTTCGTGTGTTCTGGCTATGCTGAAAAAATGTATTTGCCAATTTTCAGACTTTTACATATATGTACATTAGTCAACCTATTGCAAAACCGTCTGACGAACAGGAGGAGAAGCATTTGTGAACAGTGTCTCAATGGAGAACACTTTGGAAATATTTATGCTTTTCTTTGTGTGGCATGACTGACATACATAATCAAATATATGCTGTCTAGTAAATTTAAACTCTTGAAGCTAAAAATCATCCTATGAGGTGTGGAAGCCAGTGACTTGGTGATGTTCTTCCTAGCAGTGTTACACATGCAAAATGTAAAAAAGCATTCATGGTTTGAACTTGAAGGATACACATACCACAGACTCCCAAGAAAACCTTAGTTTGGGTTTGTTTGTGTTGTTTTTTTAATTTTTTCTGTTTGTTTTTTTTTTAAAGCGGGTAAAAGGGGAAACACTGAAAATTGAATTCTTCCAGGGGCTAAGATGATTCTAATGAACATGCTTTCCCTTTGTCTCCACCAGACTGTCAAGTTTGTTGTTCACTATGTGCTCCCTTCTGAATTACAGGCCAAATCTTGTTTAGATTAAGAGAAGAATTGTTTAGTGATTTCTTCTCAGGTATTGAACCACAGTTCAATTAACAGGTTGGCCAGAATAGGACTGCTGGTTAAACACGTTTTAGTCACCATTAAGTGATCTTTATGAATATTCTGGAGTAGACATACAATAAATTACCTTTCCGGTTCCCTGTAAACTATATTCCTGTTTAAATGTTAAACTTTTGTTCCTAAAGTTTAAATCTAAGATGTTTGAATGTTCAGTTTTATGTATTTGAACTACAATAAACCAACTCTTTTCTATAAAAAAAAATGTATTTGCAGTGGTCTTGCGAAATTCTGTCATGCAACCTGGAGAATCACTTCCGTCAATGAGATAATATTTTCCAAGGAGTGATACTTGTTAGAAGAGACTCTCAACCTTACTTTTGATTATAGTGCAGCAAAGCTAAAGGAAGAAACAGCGAAATAAAAGAGATGAACATATACCAAAGGGTGACCGAAAAAATTGGTCAATCATTCCAAGAGGTAGCATCTGATCTAGAATCAATGGTATTGAAGGAAAAGTTCAACTGTAGATCCTGGGAAAAAACAAAGCCCCAGAAATTGATGGCTTACTAATTGAGATGTTTCAACAAATGGAGTCAATGTTAAAAGCAGTCACTTGTCTATGCCAGAAATTTTGGAGGCTAGCTATCTTGCCAACTAGCTGAAAGAACTCCATATTTGTGCCATTTCAAAGAAAGGTGATTCAAGGGGATTTAGGCACTAATAACCAAAATCAGTGAACTCCCTCCTTATGTGTCAGTTTGTCATCCTGTGGTGGCCTGTGTGGTGCTGTGATGCTGGATGTTACGACACCAGTATTTTAAATAGCAATGGGATCAACCACACTGAATAGGTTTCAGCAGAGTTACCAGACTATGAACAGACTAGGAAGTGAAAATTTAGAATAGGTAGTGAAAAATTAGTCACTAAAAATCATATGCACAGAAACACAGTATTAATACCATATGCAAATACAGTTTGGTGAAACTAATCCATAAATGGCTGCAACACTGTACCAACAGGGAGTTACCAGAAATAGTAACTGGATGCAGAAGGGAAGGTGGGAGAAGGGGTGTGATTGCTGGCATCCGATGGATCTTAGTTAAAAGAAATGGATACAAGAAAGAGGTTTACTTGTGCTTTATTGACTAGGGAAAAAAGCATTTTCATGTGTGGATCATAACAAATTATGGATAATATTGCTAAGAATAGGAACTCCAGAACAGTTGATGATGTTCATGCAGAACTTCTACACAGTGGCCCAACAGGCAGTTGTTCAAATCCAGCTAGGTAACATTGCATGGCTTAACATCAGGAAAGGTGTACGTCATGCTTGTATTTCACCATATTAAGTCAATCTGTATGCTGAACGATCTGAGAAGCTGGATGGCATAAAAAAGAATGTAGCATTAGGAATCGAGGAGGACTTATGAACAATTTCAATATGCAGATGGTATAATTTAATCGCTAAAAGTGAAGAGGATTTGGAAGCACTTACTCATGAGGATCACAGACTACACAACCTTGAACAAGGATTACACCTCAAAGTAAAGAAAACAAAGATCTTCACAAATTAGACCAATAAGCAGTGTGGGAATTAGGCTTATTGTGTCAGCTAGGCCAATAAGAAGATACTGGATGGAGTTTAATTAGGTCGCAGCGTGATTGGAGGATGACTGAAATAAATAAAGACAGCCTGCATCCCATCTCCCTCTTGCTCCCTGGTGATCAGACCAGCGTGCTGCTGCTTTAGCTAGTTCTCTGCCTCAGCCTGTGTGGGGCCAACCCACCCCGTGGACAATACCGCTAGAGTGTGACGCTCCCTCCAGACCGACTTCACCATGCTGCTGCTGCGCTCATTGTTTGAACTTGGGGCTGGCAGATCCCGACACTGCGCTTGAGCTCCAGATCCCATCCAAGCCTGCTTCGCTGAGCTCCTGAGCTACTGACTGTTGCTGACTCACCCTGCTATCTGCAGGTAGACTGTGCCTGCCTTGCCTGAGGGAAGACTCCTCTGTCTGCCTCCTTGACCTTGGGCCTGGCAGCCCATGTGAGTTGAAGGACTTCCAGTATATTAACTGTTCCACAAAAGTGAGTTGAACTGAGCCCTCTGTACTGCTGTGTGGACTACTTAGCTGTTATATTCCTTCTCGTTGTATCAACCTATCTATCTGGCTATATCTATATATAAGTGCAAGTGTGCTGGCTTCCTTTTACTGCAGAACCCTGCCTAACACAAGCAGCATCACTATCAACAAAAGAAAGATTCACATTTTGAAAGATTCCATTTTATTTGGATTCACAGCTAATGTCCACAGAAGCAGCAGTCAGGAAATCAATCTATGTACTGCAAAAGATTTCTTTACAGTATTAAAAAAAAAAAACTACTTTGAAGACCCAGGTGTGCCTGACCTTACTTTCAATCACATCACATTCATTTGAAAACTGGAAAATAATTAAGGAATGCTTAATAAAGTAGAGGGCCCTCCATAAAGCCATAAAGAAGTGAATAAATCAAAATACATTTAAAAGGAGGACCCTCGGTGAAATGGATCAGCCAGGGGTGGCAACAATTGAGAGAATGGCAAAGAGCCAGGCAATGCTTCATTCTGTTGTACACCGGGCCACTGTGAGTCAGTCATGGTACCACTTATTGACGATTCAAAAACTAGCTCCCACTGCCTCTAGCTCAGCACTGAATGATTTCTGTAAGGCAGCGTTGGGGATGGCAGATGCAATTAAAGCATTTTAACAGAGAAGGGGAGACATTGTAGTAATGCCATTCAGGACGACCTCACACAGCAGAGCAGAACTCGATGGCTTCCTTGTTGGCAGTACAGATAGAACAGGAAAAAGCAACAAAATCAACACTTCCGTTATCTCCCACCACAGGCTGATAAATCAAAGACCAATTACTGAAAAATCAAAATAATGCAAATGCCCCACTTCAATCTAAAACATTTCGTTACAGTGCACATCCTTGGCTTTAAGACAGTACTTTTTAAGACATGTTTTTCTCTTCATTATTCTATGAAACCAGATCCTATGATAAGAAATTTTCCAAATTAGCATTTAAAGAAATATATTAAATATGTATTGAGGGAACATAGGAAGGGAAAACAGAGGAACAGATCATTACAAACACAAGATGAAACAAGAAATTTTAATTTGAAGACAAAAAAGAAGGTGCAGGAAAACAGGTGAATGTCAAGGTAAGATAGTATGATGTTTATCAATCTTTTAAAAGTTGAGACTGCATTTTCTCTCTTTGGAACATTTGGGGGGCGGTTAACTGCAAGGGCAGCAGTTCAAAACCACCAGCTGCTTCACTGGAGAAAGCCAGAGCTTTCTACTGCCTTAAAGAGTTAGTCTCGAATGTGTGCATAAGTAAGTATGGTGAAGAAGGCTGATGGTGCCCGGCTATTGAGAGATATAGCGTCTGGGGACTTAAAGGCTTGAAAGTGAACACGTAGTCATCTAGCCCAGAAGCAACAAAGCCCACATGGAAGCAGCACACCAATATGAGTGATCATGAAGGGCCGAGGGGACCAGATTTCACACAAGAAATGCGGGGAAATAAATCATATTACCGTGAATGAGGGGGGTGCATGACGGGGATCCAATGCCCATCTGTAGACAGCTGGACATCCCTTGCAGAGGGGTAGTGGGGAGGAGATGAGTCACTCATGGTTCAGTGTAGCAACAATGAAACTCAAAACCTTCCTCTAGTTCTTGAACGCTTCCTCTCCCCCAATTATCATGATCCCAATTCTACCTTGCGGATCTGGGTAGACCATAGGATGCACAGCGGTTCAGTTGGGATCTGGAAACACAGGGAATCTAAGACGGATGAACCCCTCAGGACCAGCAGTGAGAGTGGTGACACCGGGAGGGAAGAGGATGTAGAGAGGGGGAACCGATCTCAGGGATCTATTTGTAACCTCCTCTCTGGGGGATGGGCAACAGGAAAGTGGGTGAGGGGAGATGCCGGGCAGTGTAAGATAGGATAGAGTAATAATTTATAAGTTATTAAGGGTTCGTGAGGAAGGGGGGAGCAGGGAGGGAGGGGGGGGAATAAAGGAAAATTAGCTGATTCCAGGAACCCAACTGGAAGGCAAATTTTGAGAATGATGAGGGCAATGAATGTATAAGGGTGCTTTACTCAATTGATGTATGTATGGATTGTGATAAGAGTTGTATGAGCCCCAATAAAATGATTTTTTTTTAAATAGAGTTAGTCTCAGAATCTCATAGGGGCAGTTGTACCTTGTCATATAGGGTCACTGTAAGTTGACATCAACTCCACGGCAATATACTTGGAGTTTGGTGAGTGCCCAGGTTAAACGATTGACTAAAATGATTAGTGATTAACTGAGCCGTTCATACTGCAACCACTGAGGCGAACAAGATGGAAAGACCATCAAACTGCCTCGTAGCTAGTGAGCCCGAGTCCAGGGACTCTCGCGCGTGAGGACGTGATGATTTTCAGTGGTAGCTAATATTCCTTCATATGAGCGTTCCATGGTAGCGGCTGTTGTGTTCACGTGAGCGTCCAGTTGCTATTCTCTGGTCTAGTCAACCTTGGGCTGTTAAACAAGGGTGGCAAGTCCTCCGGACGCTTTAACAGGGAGCTGTCCCACTCGCTGATCGCTGAGGCCTGCTGTGGAGGATGCCACTCTTAGTCTAGCTCAGGCCTCGCTTGTATTTAATTATGAAAATACGATCATTTACAGGACGGCGTCTGAAATCATGGTGTTCATAAGTTGGAAGATGTTATCTCCGGTTCTCTGGAAAGTTCATGTAAAGACTAGGGGAGCATGCGGCTCTCACTATCTCCCCCACACTTATCTCCACTACTTCAGCCTATGTCTCCAAATTATTTGTAAAGCTCTATATCTACAAAGAGCTATTCTCACCGATTCTTTTTTTGTAGAAAAGAGAAGGTAGTTGAGCTATAATTCGCATACCAGAAATTTCACTTAAAGTTTAATCCTCAGTGAGTTTTGGTCTCTTTATAGAGTGATCCACCGATCACCACAATCTAACCACAATCTAAGATCCTTTACACAATCTAAGATCCTTTGAAACCCATACTCAACAGCGTCCTCATATCCTCCTCCCACCCCTGATCACCACTGAACACACTTCTGATTCTATGGATTCTCTTATGCTACACATTGCCAATCAATGGAGCCAAACAGCATGTGGTCTGCTGTGAGCAATTGACTTCACTCAGCATAAATATACTCCAGATTTGCTCATTCTGTAGTACTCAGAATTACTTGAGTCCTTTTTATGGCAACTTAGTTCTGTGGTAATACCACATCTTGTTTGTCCATTCATGGGTTGATTGCCACTCTTCAACAATAAGGAATAATGTTTTAACGCACAGTGGTATAAAAACATTTTAGTGTACATATGTTTTTAATTCTCTTGGATGTAGAGATAGAAGTGGAATTGCTGTGTCATTTGGTTAGGATTTTGAGGTGTTGCCGAACTCCTTTACAAAGTGACTGCACCATTTCACAATTCCACCAGAAACACATGAGTGCTTGGCTTTCTCTGCCTCCTTAACAACAGTTATTAATGTTGTTTTTCTTTTTAAGGCACCCAAGTGAGTGCAGATAGCTAAAGGGCTTGGCTGCTAACCCAAAGGCTGGAGGTTTGAGTCCATCTAGAGCAGCGGTGCTCAGCCTCCCTAATTCCCCGACCCTTTCATACAGTCCCTCATGTTGTGGTGACCCCCATCCATATGATTATTTTTGTTGCTACTTAACCACTATCATTTTGCTACTGTTATGAATGGGCAACCCCTGTAAAAGGGCTTCGACCCCCAAAGGGGTCACAACCCACAGGTTGAGAACTGCTGCTCTAAAGGCACCTCTGAAGAAAGACCTAATTACAATAAGTCATCCATTGAAGACCCCATGGGACAACCCTGCTAAATTGTGGCCCATTAGAGGTCAGCGTGTGCTGGTATCAACGGGACATCACCTTGCCTAACTGATTCATTAGATGTCTGAGTGAGTTTGTCTGTCTGTCTCCCTCAGTAGAATATGTTATATAAGAACAGGAACCTTCTCTATGATGTTCCAGAGATTGCATCCAGGCCCGCTAGAGTTGCCCTGAGTCCTCAGGAAAGCTTGGCAGAACCCAAGAGAGCAGAGTTTCCCAAATTTGGATCCCAGGCCTATTGCATCAAGAATCTGTCTACAAAACCCTCCCTTTAATGCATTTTCTGAGGGTTAATCCCTGTGCCTTCTGAAGGCTAAGAACCACGAGAACATTTAGAAAATAGCAAGAGCCGTGGTAAGAGATCATGGTATTCCAACAGCAAGTATGAAAGAGGTGAGAGAGCTGGGTAGACCCACAGCCTCAGCAACTGTTTTCACTCAGACTGATCAGTTCCATTTGACTTGACTGAGGCTCAGAAATGAGCAAGCTAATTGGAAGCAATCATTGAACCCAATGCGTCTTCCCAGCAAATCTATCTAGTACACGGTGTTTAGGCACACCGCAGGCTGGGGACAAGTCCTGTTTGATCTGACTTGTGAAACCATGAAAGTCCTATGTGTGCCTGTCTCAAGGGGAACTGTGGAGACAGCATGCTCTGGATACCAACACCTGGGAATCCAAACACCACTTCTAACTTCACTTAGTACACTAAATTCTCAAAAGAGGAGAGATTGACAGAAACACATTAAAGAGAAAATACGGAAGAGCATTCTCACAATTCTCAGGAGAGGAAGTCGTTCTCAGCATGACATAGAATTCAGGGACTGTTAAGGAAAAGAAAAGGGGGTGAAGGGAGACGTGGGAGAGAGCAAGATATGACAAAATAATGATTTATAAATTATCAAGGGCTCATGAGGGAGGGGGAAGTGGGGAGGGAGGGGGAAAAACAGAGGACCTGATGCAAAGGGCTTAAGTGGAGAGCAAATGCTTTGAAAATGATGAAGGCAAAGAATGTACAGATGTGCTTTACACAATTGATGTATGTATGGATCGTGATAAGAGTTGTATGAGCCTCTAATAAAATGTGTTTTTTTTAATTCCTTTGTATAGTTAATGAAACACAAAAATGGGAAAATAAATGATCATTAAATTTATAATAATGTGAATAACTTAGATAGAAAAGAATCCTAGAGAAAAAGTGTGTAATAAACATGAAAGCTTAGGGCTGTATCTGCAACATGTATTATCAGCACAGAATCAAAGCTCATCGTACACAAAAAATTCCCGTGTGAAAGAGGAATATCATTGTTCACATCAGTTGGCTTCTGGCTGGAAGCAGAACACCAGATAGCTGTGGATTATGTTTTATTGGCCATGGAAAGGTATTTGACTATGCGGATCATGACGAACTATGAATCGGTGCGTTTGCATGATGGTGTGGGTAAAGAATACTGAAAGTATCATGGGGCCAGAACAAATAGCCTTGTCTTGGAGAAAGTACAGCCAGTGCTCCTTAGAAGTGAGGATGGGGAGACCTAGTCCCATGAACTTTGGACATGTTATCAGGAGAGGCCAGCAGAGACGTCAGCAGAGAAAAGGGAAGCCCCTCAATGGGTCGGATGGCCCAGTGGACCCTGAGGGTGGTGGCGGGTTGGGCAGGGTTCCTTCTCTTGTACAGGAAGTCATTGTGAGTTGGAGCCAACTCAACAGCACCTAACACTACCACCAAAAATAAGGCCCAGGGAATGTTTGAGAAAGGACATGAATACATAGTAGACCGAAGGAACACTAAATGGTCAATAGGTAATATGCTCAAAATTCCTAATAACCAAAGAAAAGTAAGAAACAGGCAAGCTGTAAACGTCAAATCCTAGAAACAATAGGGATGGCCAACCTTGACACTCAGCGGTGCTCATCAGAAATGACCTATGTGGATGTGTTGAGATGAATTTTCCCAGTATTTACACAACTTGCATCTAAATTGTCCTACCATATCCCCCCACATCAAGCTCGATCTCCCTGGTGCTGTGATTCATACAAGATTTCCAGCTACTTTCCCCTCAGCCCGGTTTGACCTTTCTTTTAAAACCCAACCTCTAATCTCATCTCTTCAGAGAACCAGTGGACCAACTGCCTCTCCCGGGTTTCCACCCCTCCTGGAGCTCACTGCCTGTCTCCCTCCCTCTAAGGCAGCTGTGTCACTTGCTCTTGGCACTGCTTGTGGGCAAGTGCAGGCTTGTGGGATCAACAAGCTACTTAGACGCACAGTTGATTTCTGAAATCTTAACTTTGTAAACATTGTAACTAAAGACTTGACTTTTTAAAAAGCATCTGACTGACATAATTTGGGTACCAAACAATTCCATGGTGAACATATGAGAAAGAGTTGCTCGGACCCCACTATAATCCATGTTAGATCATTCTCTCCATTCTTGCTTTCATTATCATTAGCTGCTCATTTCCCTTCAGCTTCCTCTGTCATAAGTTTAAAGCGCTGTGAATCTAGTTACTGTCTCTACAGATTTACCCATCCTCCATTTCATATAAAGAAAATCAGATATATTTTTAATCCAGCAAACAAAATGAATCATGGACAAACCTCAATCCAAAAGAAAACAGAAAAACAATAAAAACTAGAACAACTTAAAAATGAGTGACAGAGGAAAACAAATGGTAAGATGCTGAACTTTAACCTAACGATGTGAAGCAGTGGTTACCTGTGAGGTCACTAACGGCAAGGGCAGCAGTTTCAAACCACCGGCTGCTCCATTTTTATGAAAATAACACATATATGTTGGTCTTAAGTTGTCAATCGCTGGACAACCTTGAAAGCAGGAGATCTGAACCAAAGGCCATTGGTCTCCATGTCCATGACATTGGGAGAGCAGTCATCTGCTTCTTCTCACCTTAGGGTGTTTCAGCTTTCAGTTTAAAGGAGTACATCAGTTCCTTTAATCTGAGAAAATTGTGTTTAAAATAAAGTCTGACTCATGTATAGGGGTTTCCAGATGTAATCCTTCTGAAGTGGCCTATGAAGAACATTGTCCTCTCTAAAAGCCAAAATCTAACATCTCAGTGCCCTGTGACACAGGCCTGCGTCATCCAGGGCAGAAGGGACACTCAGTTACAAATGCATGATTAGTAAGGTCCTGCAGAGTGAATTCTCCCATTGGCGGGGTCTGTGCAAGTAAAGTTAAGAATTTTACCCATTCCCCCTTCCCTAGGTTACTCACCGACAGAGTGAAATCCCTTCTCTGAGACAGACATGTCCCACCTTCTCCTCTGGCCCTAAATTTTCATTGAAGTTCTCTGAACACCACTGTTGGAGTGTTTGCTATGTTCGAGTGGCTTGGGGGAAATGCGATTTGCCAGGATTTATTTAGTCCTCTCTAAGTCCCTCCTAAGTGAAAAACTGACTCCAGCTGAGGTCGGGACCCCACCGGGGACTCAGCTGCAAAAGTGGGGTTTTTTTTGTTTGTTTTTTGTTTGTTTGTTTACTTGACCTACCAGTCCTTTATTTACTCACAGTGAAGGGTACAAATTCACAGATGGGTTGTGCATCATATCCAAAGAGTAGTATTCCCAACCAATCACAGCAAAGATCAAGCCTCATCGGACGTCAAACGTGAGGACAATCGTGTCATATCCGAAATAGGAGTCATTTTGGGATGTCGTGGAGCCAGGACAGTGGCCTAACTCACGCAGCAAGAGCCTCAGCCTGTGCATACACACATCAAGATTCAAAAGTGGTTCTGAAGGGGCGCAGATGAGAGACTGATAAAAGGTTCACAAGCCTTAGACGGACATGGCCCAGCATTGCTTGGGAGACCAGAGAACGTGATTCCACAACCTGTGACCAGGTGCCTAGTCGTTGTCTGGGTGTTTGTCCTTGGAGTCGTGGCATTTTGTGTCTGTGTGTCCTTTTGGAGACTGACGACCTTCATTCAGCGAGATCGTCTCCAGTCTCATCCAGGGAAAAGCCTGGACTTTTAGTCTATCTCTTGAGAAGAAAAAATAGTTTGATCATCTTTTGTGGGTTTTTTAAAATTATAGTAGTTTGGCCTTTTTTAGAATCCTAAAGAAGTAATCCTTATACCTCTAGAGTTGAACATCTGGAAACCCACAGGCATATGTTTTAAGCCACAAACAAAAGAATTCCTGCTCAAAGGAAATACAAACTGGACCAAAAAAATTCAAAATCTCAGTGCTTTTGGGTCAATGCCAACTCAGAGTGACACTACAGAACCGGTTAGAGCTTCCTCTGCAGGTTTCTGAAACTAACTCTTTACAGAGTGGAAAGTCTTGTCTTCCTCTGGCAGGGTGGCTGGTCTTGCAGTGATCAGCCCAATGCATAACCACTACACCAACCAAGACTCCTACAAATTTGACTAGCACTTAACAAAAGAAGTTTTGGGGGAATTTATGGGCCAGAAGGGGAGCAAGAAGATACTGAGACAAAAAGAACCTTTATCTCAGTTTCCAGGTTGACATGCAAGAAGCTCACCTGCAACATAGGGCCCGTAAAGTTAGCAGCAGACGGCAGAGGTGCGTAGGAAGATGAGCTAAAGGAAGCCCAACATTCTACAATCAACATCCCTAACAAATTGTAGAAGGACTCTGAAAGGTTTCTGAGATATCTCTGCAGAGATGTGTCTCATGAGACCAGAGAGATGCAGGAAATTTAGAAATCAATGGTGTCCAGTGACTACATCAACAACCCCATGAAGACAGACATCAGTATGGACAGAGCTAGAAGAAGAGAATGGACAGCCGAGCGCCTTGAACTATGCTTAAATCCTTCCATGACAATATGTAAGACTGAGGAGATCTGAATTATTTCAAACTGGAAAGACTGAATGTGTCTACCCTCAATGGAAGTAGGGGCTGGTGATCTACATGAAGTTGAGTTAGAGAAAGAAAAGTTACATCGTTGTGTAATTTAACTGAACCTTGTACTTGCTATGTACAAGCCAGCCCTACACCCGCTGAGAGGCAAACTATCTCAGTTTGCCCAGGACTGTCCCAGTTTAAATACCGAAAATCCTGCAACCTGAAAAATGCATGTCCTGAGCAGAACTTAATGGCGATTTACCTAGTACCTTTGTGCTGTCTTCCCTGAAGACCCCGCTTGTTTTCAAGTAGGGCAGAGACTATGTGACGTACCGACCTGTGCTCAGTGGACCAGCACAGGTGAATGCAGCTATCCCTGAACTGAAATCTGAGGGGAAGAAAGACTCTTAGGCAAATCATTTAAATGCAGTCTGATAGGGAACGTGTAAATTAATACCATGAGATGTACCCTCACAACTGCTAGAACTTAATAACATTGACGATAACACATGCAGACAAGGATGTGAAGCAACTGAAGCGCTCATCTGCTGCCAATGGGCATGTAAAACGAGCAACCCCTTGGTAAATTCTGGCCCTTTCTTATCAAACTAAATATACACTTACACTTTGACCCAGAAATTTCAATCCTAGGTATTTACTCGAGAAACATAAAAGCAAGAGTCCACAACAATGACCTGTTCTGTGTAGCTGCTTTAATCACAATAGTACAAGTACTGAAAAAAGTCTCAATGTATGAAACCTGGTTAAAAAGCCGTGGTTCATTCATACAATGGGATGATGTTATCAAAGGAAGGAACAAACTGCTGATATGCTCGATATGGAGAATCACACAAACATCATGAGTGAAAAGAAGCTAGACACAGGAGTACATACTGCGTGACTCCACTCACAGGAAACTCTAGAAAAGATTCGTCTAAGCTCTAGCTACAAAAACCAGATCAGTGACTTCTTGGGACCAAGGTGAAGGATATTAATTAAGAAGGGGCGCAAGGGGATCTTTGGAGAGCAATGTTGTGGGGGTCATGGTCTGTATCTCCCCTTTGGTGGGGGCAACATGGGTTTATACGCTTGTCAAAACTCATTGCATTTAAAATGAGTACATTTTCTTGTTTCTAACTGATAGCTCACAAAAACTGATGTGACACAATAAGACGTGCCATGGTGGGCCGTATGACGCAGGAGCACAAAAAGGGGCGAAGGAAGTCTTCCCATTGGGCTGGGTCTGACAACGGAGGAGGGATTGTGCAGATGGAGGAGAGGTGGGAGGCAGTACAAGATGTACAAGAAAGAAAGTAGAGAGTGGACTTTAGGAACACAGGAGAAGAGAGGAGGGGAATTTAATATGTGTATCAATCCCAGTCAATTAAAAAACAAACAAACAACTGAGGACTGAATGATAAGTTGGGGTGAATTTACCCTGCCAGGGACCTTGGCCTCTACCTCTGGGCTAGTGTTGCCCAACCAGAATGTCCTCATCGATGGTGCAAGAGCTGGAAAGTTGGGCACAACCATATATTACTAATTAGGACATAAGAAGAGTTTTCTTGTAATGGATTTGTCTTCCACATTGCTGTAAGAAGGAAGCGTGGTCGGTGGCCAGGCAGCCGGTGGAGGTTAGGGACCACTGCTGTTGGGAGCAGGACTTTTCTCATACAGGTGTCTGTCAGGTCTGGGCTTCAGAAAGTTAGGTGACTCTGGAAATGGCCCACGCGGGGCATGATGGGCTGTGGGTGAAGGTCACAGCAGTAAAGGGAAGGATGCAAATTTGAGAGGTATTTTAGGAAACAGACTAATGGGAGGTGGTAAGTGTGTGAGCCCCTGAGAGTGGACACTTGGTAAGTATCACTTGGGGCCATCAATCAGGACAAGAGGGGGCGGGGGAAGCAGGACATGGGGAAGGTGGTCCTGTCCTAGGATACTTCTCTCCCTTGCTCTTTACCAATGTCCCAGTACAGTTTTCTGTTGGGTACTCAGCAGAACAAGTGTATATGTCAAATTCCCTGAAAACAGAGCATCCCCCAAGTCCACCCATTTCCCTACGCATGACGCAGGACAAACAATGAGGGTATCAGAGCCGGTGGCAAGGTGTCAATGAGGCGCAATCTTACAATGGCATCACCTACACTCTCTCTATGAACAAATTAGTCTTGCAAGAATTACAACCAAAATATTTCTTACATGTGAAGATGGGGAGACTTTATAGAACACGTGTTGGACATGTTATCAGGAGGGATGGGTCCTGGAAGGACATCGTGTGCGGTAAAGTCAAGCAAGGGTCTACAGAAAAGAAGAAATCCCTCAACTAGATGGACTGACAAGGTGGCAGCAAGAGTGGGCTCAAACTTAGGAACTCTTGTGAGGACCAGGCCATGTTCCATTGCACTGTAGCTAGAATCTCTGTAAGTCAGAGCTGACTCCGCAACACCGACCAATGCAACTCTCTCTACACACAGGACTGACCCTAAATGACTCAGCTACGCCTGCTTCATAGAGTCACACCAAGAAATACCCCCCCTTAAAAGCCCACCATCAGGGACCACCGATCAGTGCAAAATATTAGAAAGATGCAGCCATACATGACTTTGATGCATGGTTTGTATAATGAACAGATATTTCATTATATAAACCCCCAAGAGAGGGTCCGGCCACCCTAGAACTTCCTGGTAGAGAAGCATTACTAGTAAGTTCTTCCCTGGAGATGTTCAGAACTGATACAAAACTCTGGGACACTGAGCATAATGACTTAAGGGATCATTTACAATCCGACAAATGTCTTGACCTGCGAGCAAAGGACACAGCTGCATAGGGACCACACAAATTTGGAGCAGGTCACTCTCCAGAGATGCCTAAGACGAGTCTGGTGTGCTCAGCCGTCACCACAGTGTCTTGGTTTAGAGATGGATCATGTTTGGAGCAGCATGATGAAGAAATGATTCCCTAAGAAGAGGGGAACAAGGCAAAAAGCGTGACTGCTTGTCATCCTCCTTAACATCCAGATTCGGTAGTGCCTGCATCACACAGGACCCAGGAGATTGACAGCACCACACAGGACAGAGGCCTCGGTCATTCAGAATAACTTCTCAGAAAGAACTCCGTCATCTCGGGGTCCTCAGTTCCCCTGGCTCCATCTGTGAGACCCGCAGAGGACGCGTCCTCACTCCATCAGAATGGACATTAACTTGGAAAGAGCAATGTTATGTCCACAAAGCTGCCAGACCCTGGTCCATGTAGCACACGGTGAGGGGAAGAGCCCGAGGGCTCCTGCCTGCTACTGGAATCATCTCCCTGGAATCCTCCTGAGATCCCTGTACCTCTGAAGAGTTCCTCCCCTTTGTTCCAGTGACCAAATGAGAAGGGCCAACAGGCACCCAGTGACAACATAAGGCTTCCCGAGCAGCCCTGCAATCGACATGGCTGCGGTGGGCAAATTAAAAGAAAAAGAGACACAGTGATGCTAGAGTGGCAACACTGCACAGATGTGGATTCCATCAGTCTCGGGTGGACAGCATCATGTGGCATTCCAGTGAGCAGCCGGCGTGGGGACTACTGCCCACAGCAGGATTCTCTTTTGCTCCTCATAGTAACTGTCTAGTGGGTGTGTGCACTGGTTGTATGCACGGGATGCCAAGCACGGTGCTCTAGCTGAATTAGAGCATTCAACCTGCAGCACTACGCCACCAGGGCAGGACTACTACGCCCCCATTTCACAGATGAGCAAACTGGAAACTTCAAGATATCAGGTCAAGCTCTCGAGGTCACAAATTCGCTACCACCTTATGCAGCTTTCTGCTATCTCACAGACATTGAATAACTAATGTTTTCTTCGTGGGTGGTTTACATTATCAAGAAAAGATGAAATGTTTGCAGGTGAACTTTGCTTAGGAAAGGAAGGTTTGGTATACGTTATAAAGGTGAAGAGGCAAAATTGTTAAAATGCCCAAAATTGGGTCTACAAAGCAATGAGTTCTGATTCCTGGGAGTTCTACTGAACAGCACATTCCCATCAAATATGTGTGTCTACTCAGAAATGAGTCAGGTAGGTGACTTCTCCATGTTGCCAAATCAAACTCAGCCATGCTTAAAAACAATGATGTCAAGAAGTTTAAGAGGAAACATGTTTCTGCAGAGGAATTCAACAGGTCACAAGGGAGCCACAGAGGGTGTGAGGCTGTACAGAAAAGAAAATAGTAGAAAGTTAGAATTGTTGACCCCAGTGTTTGGATGTGAGGCCATAATCACTGAGTAAACTCTGCCGGAGGGGCAATTGTGCTTGCTAATTGTGTGTGTTCACAGGGCTGGACAATGGAGCCCGGTTGTTGAGTCAAATGCCAGTCTAGATGGTGCTCTAAAGATAGTTATACGTGATTAACAATTAAACCACTTGGCCCTCATAAAACCAATTATTCTCCATGACATGGTGAGCCTCATCAGTCCTTTGTGATTGCTTGTATTTGGGCAGTGTGTATCACTAATCCTCCGTGACCTGGCCTAACACAATGTAATCACAGCCAATCCCTTGTCCACTCACATACTGGGATATGATTAGGGTGAAATTCAATGCCTATACTCAGGTCATAACCCTGATACAATTAAAAGGACATTTCCTCCGGGAGGTGGCCAGCGTCCAATGTAAGGATGCTATGAGAAAGCTTTCCTTGATGTTTACTATATCTGGGGCCTGAAACTGGATCACTGACCTCTGGCTCTTAAGAATTGAGGGAACGGGCTACTATATCGATGGCCACTCCCAGGAGTCATCAGAGGTCTGCCAGCCAATCTGCCAACCTTGAATTCATGCATCTCTCTGTTGTCACATGCATGACCAGCTGACCTTGGACTGAGCCATCCGCCCTGCAGCCATCTGCCTGCAGTCTTCCTGCCCATCTTGGGTTCATCAGTCCCAGAGAAAAGAGTCAGAAGAAGCCTCCTGCTTAAAATCTGCTCAGACTTGGACTTGCCTGCTTCTACAAGTATGTGAGTTATTTTCTTAATATAAATCACACACACACACACACACACACATCTTGTTGGTTTTGCTTTTCTAGTCTAAGACAAACCTTAAGAGCAAAAACTGAGGTTTCCTGAGGGAAAAGGATTCTGCCTCAAGCCTGTAACTAAGAGTGTAAACATAGATGTCCTCCTGGAGTTTCCCATGCCAGTTCTTGCCAGGTCCTAAAGGTGAGTGAATCTGACAGGAAGAATGAGAAAACGAGAGAGGGAGAACTCTGACAAATACAATAGGGGTCACGGAGCTCTGGCTGCCCAGTGGGCCCTTGGAGAAGCTGAAGGGAGGGCCATGTGCCATCTGGCAAAGCTAAGAGTCAAGTTCATTAAGTGCCCTCTTGTTTTATGGTCTCGTGGTGAAACCCCAGTCCAACTAATAGCCGCATGACCTCAGACAAATGATTTACCCTTGCTGAGCCTCAACAAATCGTGGCCAATACTATTGCGTATTGTTTGACATTGACTGAGTCTTTCTGGGGTTACCTAACCCGGTGCAGACCACGGGGATCAGCATGGTATGTTATGGGATGCTTTCCTCAACTCTTACTTCTCGGCATGGAAAGAATTCACATGGCAGAAGCATGATAGGAAGTGAAAGTAACTTTGGAAAGTACGTTCTCACAGACAAGAATGAGCCATCTCAAATAGAAAGGACATGTTCAGAATGTAATGAGGACAACCTATCTACCAGTATGCTTGATACAATTGATGTGTGGATTGTTGTTATAAGAGCCGTAAGAACTCCCAATAAAACAATCTATTAATATAAAAAAGAGAAAGACTGAGCCAACACCAGAAACATGGAGAGACACGTAGTAATAAAGCTCTTGATTCACAAGTCTCTTCGAAGGTCACTCAGAGGACTTGGTTGTGTGTGTCCGTGGGCTCTTGGTAGATGTGCTTGTGTGCATGCAACATGCCCAAGCCTTGAGTGGGCATGCAAAAGTAGGCGTGTGGCATAACTGGCCCTTACTGAGCATGCCTTTTCCCATAGACTTCTGGTGTGTGCCTGACTTCTTAGGACAGACCTTTTTTCTTTATGGGCTTGGCTAGCAACTGGTGGGCCTTTGGGGGAAACTCTCTTCCCCTAAGTTTCCTGCCTAGCAAGCATCCTTTTTCCACATAGAATCAATACATTAGGTGTTACAAGACAAGAAGCTAAATCAAAGGTCTTACGTAATTACTTAAGTAACAAAAAGGAAAACCCTGGCCCTGTGTGGGGCTGTGGCCCACGGTGGACCAGTGATGGGCATGCTTTCATGTGAGGCGGTCTTGGAAAGAAGAGTGATTCAGAGGGGCCTGGTGGGGCCAGTGTTTACAGTGAGGGTGTTGCTGGGGGCTTAGATACCACAGGTCCCTGTGGGCTCTCTTCTCCTGTGAAGAGCTCACCCATATCAACTTGGATGGCTAGCCAGGCTCCTGCTGAAAAGGCAAACACATTCAGGTCGGGGAGGACATTGCTGGGGACTAAGTGAAAGGAAAGAGGGGTCAGCTCAGCTTGTCCTCCACTGCTCCCCATGCTAGCATACTCCAGTCATGCCGGGGTACCATACAAAATCAGCGCCAGGCCATACGTGGCCTATGGCTCGTATTTCATGCTCGTTGATAGAGCATGAGCGGCCAGGTGCAGGTCAGATGATGGCAAGTGAGCAAACTCTCGTCAATGTTCTCTGGAGAAAGCACGCTAAATTGGTTAGGAAATCATAGCAATGGCTAACTACCAGCATTTCTTTTTAATGAGGGAAAAACAGAGAACAGAATATATAAATGTTTCGATGTAAGCATTTGTATACAGATGTAAATTCTAGATGCAATGCCAAAGGCTTTCTTAGGGGTATCTGTCACCTAGGCAAACACTTTGGCTGCTTCATTCCTCACAGAGGTCCCTGGGGGGCACGACCTGCACTCAGCTACTAACAAAAAAGCTGCACAGCCAAGTGCACCCAGGGTTCCCTGGGAAGGAAGGGCTGGAGAGCGATTGCTTGACTATCGGTCATTGCAAATGCTGTGGCGCACCATTCTGCTCACTTGTCAGAGTCAACTGGGCAACAGCAGACGGTTTCCCCTTTGTTACTCTTGTGCCTCAGGAGAGGTTTTCTCACCCTGTCAACCCATGTTCACGGAGGAGAGGCGTAAACGCCCTGAGGAACGGGATCCAGGCACAACCTCCTGTGTGTTCTGAAACCTTACAGCTTGCACATTGGTCGCAGGTGAAGGAGTGAGTGGGAAATTAGTGGTACCTGTGGGAGTGGCTATTTTGAGGGGCAGCCCGGCGAGGGAGGCAGGGTTTTTGCTGTCACCTCCACCACCCTTCTTCTCACACATGACTAACCTGAACAGAGTATCTCAGACAATCTGAACTCCAGTGATTCCAGGAGCCCTGCATTTCCATGGTGGGTTCGATCTGGCCAGGTGTGCCCACGGGGGTCCTGCCCTCCTCCCTTTAATCTGCACTGATATAATTTTTCACTCTTTCCATTTCCCTGCTATCTAACTAACCATTTCTTCTCATTCTCCTTTTCTGGTTTCTCTGTATCCTCTTAACATCTTAAAGTTGGAGGGGCGCACGGCTCAGGTCTTATGTATTCAAGTCTATAGTCTCACCCCTGTTTCTCTCATCGAGACCCCTGGCCTAAAGTATGCCATCGCCACAATGAGCCCACTTTTTCTCTCCAATGTGGACTCACGTCCAGATCCCAGAACCTATAGCTGTCGCTTTTCATCTCCAAGGAGCCCTAGTGACGCAAGACTGAGTATTCTGCTGCTTAATGAAAGCTTGGTGGCTCAGACCGACCCACCCAGTCCATGGGAGAAAGATCTAGCAATCTGCTACCATAAAGATCACAGCCAGAAAGATATGAGGGAACTAGAGTTATTTTACTCTGTCTCATGAAATTGCTATGAGTTGAAAATCAACTGGATGGCACCTAACACCAGAAACAATAACTCTTATTAAACATTTCATATGTATTTCAAATGTATCCTTTCCAATTAGAAAGTAAATGGATGGATGTGGATGGATGGATGGACGGATGGACGGATGGATGGATGGATGGAAGGAAGGAAGGATGGAACACCTGGAGAGGAAAACATACACTGCTCCAAGTATCCTTTTAAAGGCTACAGCCATGTGTGACCAGTTTCGTTTATCACTCCTCAGGCAAAACTTTCTTTAGGACCCTGGAAAAGCCATTTCACTTCTACAGATTTTGGTCTCTCAACTCCTTTTGGATCTCTGGTCTGAGTCTCTATAAATCTGGAAACTGATCTTCACCAGACAGAAATAGGCTTTTCCGGTAGATGTATTATTTAAAACTTCCACAACTGTGGCACACTCCCTGGTGGGTGGTGGCAATTGCCATTTGCATTTCAATTGTGGCAGGAGAAAGACATTCCTTTGAGAAGCTGAGGAGGGAGAGAAAGGCTCCAGCACCTCTATTTGTAATTCAGCTGACGTCAGATCCCAGCAGAGTGCTGTACAACACGCAAAGAGCAATATAGTTCAGATTGAGAACATTCCGGTAGTTGGGTGTCAACTTCACTATTTCTGTCTTAGAGTGAAAGAAACTAAGGCTCAGAGAAATCACTTCCATAGGTAACACGACTACCAAAGCAGTGTGTGTGTGTGTGTGTGTGTGTGTGTGTAAGAGAGAGAGCTATTGAGATGCTGAGATGTCAATCATTCACACAGAGGCACTTCTATTCTCTGTAGGGTTGCTATGAGAGAATAGTAATGCGATAGTTTTATTGTGCCAACCTGACCAATGAACATATGTGGGATTAATAAGGTTGCAGTTTAATGGAAGTGCAAAGAGATATCGTATACACTTGTGTATAAGCTGAGTTTTTCCAGGGCATTTTTATGCAGTTTTAGTGGTAAAATTAGGTGCCTTGGCTGATATTTGGGTCAACTTATACTTCAGTATAAATGGTAAATGGCTTGGTGAGCCTTGCCTTTTGGTGTTTTGCTCTCTGATGATCAGACTAATTAGCTAGTTCTCTGCCTCAACTTGTGAGCTACACTGCCTGTGGGACAGCCAACAAAGGTTCCTTCAAGACCTGCTTCGCCAACAGCTGGTATATATATCACTGGAGCTGGGGACTGTTGGACCCTGTCATTTGACTGACTGCTGGTGACCAGACTGTTTGTATTACTCTACAGAAGACTCAGCTGTCTGCTTCCTTGACTCGCACCCAGCAGGCCTCATGAGTTGAAGGACTGCCAGTGTATTTATTAACTGTCTCACAGAAGTGAGTTGAACTGAGCCATTTGTACTGCTCTGTCGACTAATTAGCTGTTTATTCATGTTATACATATTTATATAGATATACTCATAAGTGGCCTGGAATTGTTTCTCTGGATAACCCTGTCTAAAACAATTAACTCAAGTCAATGTTGACTCAGGGCACTGAGTTTTTGGTGAGTTTGAAAGGACATGTATTGGAATAAGAAGATTTGCATAAGGCCATCTGAACTCTTCTTTGGCAACAAAAAAGTACTTTCTTTTTTTTAAATTTACATGCATTATCTAATTGAATCCTCACAAAACCACATAACATAGGTATTTTTTAAGTGAGATTTAAGGAGTTTAAGACAATGACCAAACAAGTGAGACAGAAGGAGGTTAAGGCAATGGCCTTAATCGTGCACCTATTAAATGATAGCTCTCAGCTCCAAGCTCCGTTGTTCTAATTCTCCAATAGTTGAACTTTTCACTCCCTCATAACATCACAGAACCCAGGCTCAGGGATGTGCCTGGAAGGGTCCTGGGAAATTCATGTTGTACAAGGACAAGGGCTAATGGAATACTGTGGCCTGAGAAGACGTTAAATCTCAACAAGGAAACTGCCTCTCACAAGAATGCAAGTATCAGAACCACCTTAAATATACTTGCCACCAAGACACTCCAGTATACCTAGAGCAGGCTCTGATCGCCCCTTAGGCCTACATGCTCTTGCAAACTCTGTTTTCTGCTTAAAATTGTTGAACAGTAACATTTCTGAATAAGGTTTATCTTAGTAGGAAAGGAGTTCTGGTGGCATAGTGGGTTTCTATCCCTAGGCTTCCAACCACAAGGTCAGTGATTCAAACACCAGCCACACCGTGGGAGAAAAACGGGGGGTTCTGCTCCTGTAAATATTTACAACGTCAGAGGCAGCTCTACTCTGCCCTGCAGGGTTGCAATGAGTCAGAATGGACTCGATGGTACTGAGTTGGGTTTTTGGTGACTCGGGAAAGACAGGCTGAAGAAGGGCAAGGCTTGCATAAGTCCACCTGCAATTCTCCATTGGCAAAAGTGAGGCTAACTGCCAGACTTTCCACACAAGGTGGGTGTGAAAATCAAAGAAACTGATGAGTCTGGATCTGTAAACCCCTGAACACAAATGACTTGGCTTGATGCCTGTAGAAAATCTATTAGCTCATGAAACTGACAAGGGTTTCTAGCTGTACCTGTTGCAGAGGCTGGAAGCAAGCATCCATCGTGGCTCTCTGTGATGTTCTCTCACTGGATTTTCACAGGATCCCAAGGGATGAGGATGACATATTACCTCCTGTTATGAATGAAGAGTAGCAAGTTGAGTGTAATCAATTAAACATGTAGCAGGAGGATTGTAATGTCAGCGAAAGTCCCAGGTCCTGAAATTGATGTAGGAGAGCCCTGGAAGCCATGGGGCACATACATGCTTTGTTGTCACTGCAACTGGTCCTAGAACAAGGCTAAGCAGATAACAAGAGTTCAGAGCAAAAGACTGGAACCAGCCCTCTTCTCACTGGGATGCCATTTAAGTGCAAGTAGAAAGAAGCCACTGATGGAAAAGGAAGCCCAGAAAGAGGAGGCTGGTTATTAAGGGAAAATACCACAGATAAAGACTGGGAATACGGCTTTGGCTGTTTACTGAGAAGCAGTATGCAGGAAGAAGAATCAGGGAATTATGTGCTGAGGACCCCTGTATCACACCTCTCGATCCATGACCAGAGCTCAAACCTCCCACGAATTTCTCTGTGACTCTTAGGGAAAAGAGGTCAAAATCAACTTGAAAAGTCATCAAAGTACAATGGAAAATAGGAGTGACTGTTTGCTCAGAAGGCCACATGGGAGTTGGACATAGAAGATCCATACACGGGTCGAGTTTTCCCAAGGGAGAAAAGCAGTGAGATTTTTTTTTAGTTGAGATTTTAAATTCTAGTATGGAGTATGCAAAGTTCTGATCATTGCATAGGACCTGGTCTCTTTGTTGTTATTGTTGTTAGGTGCTGTTGGGTCCATTTCAACTTGTAGCGACCCTATGTTCAAAGGAAGGAAGCATTGCTCAATCCTGCGCCGTTACCTCCAATTTCAGAAGCTCTGGTTTCCTTCAGTCCTTGGCTGGTGCACATAGATAATATTCTCCACTGCTCATCAAAAGGTTGGCAGTTCGAGTCCACTCAGAGCAACCTATGAGGGAAGGTCTGTCTGGTTATCTACTTCTGAAAAATCAGTCGTTGAAAATACTGGGAAGCACAGCTCCACTCTGACACACATGGGGTCTCCTTGAGTCAGAATCAACTCAACAGTTCCTGTGTATATTTTTAAAGTTTGAGATGATTGCTTATAATTAGTTTCACAAAAGTCTGAGGTATATGCACACAGTATGGTCACCATTAAATACATAGACAAATGGTATATCTGACGCATGCATAATCTTATGGTATAAATAATGTGTGAGATGTAATTTATATTTCTACATATATTAAACATTTGGCAGGGTGACATAATCTATGTTTAACGGTTTTATTGACATATAACTCACATTCAATAGTTCAGTCATATTAGAAAGAGTTGTGCGGTCATCGCCACAACCCACGTTAGGACATTTTCTTCTTTCTTGTCCTCCTTGTTGCTAGTCCCCTTTGTCCCCCTCACCATCTTTGTCAGGCTCCTAGGAAACGATGAATCCAGTTGCTGTCTCTATTGATTTACCTATCCTGGACTTCATATGCAGAAAAACATACAAAACAAAACAGCACCAATGACAAAATAAAACAGAGGAAAGCCCCGATCAAAAAGAAATCAGAAGATATTAAAAACTGGAACAAATATATAATGGATCAAAAGGGAAATCAAATGACATGATGTCACATTCTAACCTAACTATGTTTGTGCTAGTCCACTCTACAAGCCACTCTGGTAGCAAGGTCATCCACATCCCTGGTCCTAAGTCAGAAGTGATTCACTGGACTTGAACTCTGCGAATGGATCTTGGGTTTCCACTGTGTGTTAGTCTGGGTACACTAGAGAAACAAATACAGGGAGACTTGTCTGCGTATAAGAAAGAGCTTTATATACAAGAGCAATTGAATATTGAGAAAACGTCCCACTCCAGTCCAGATCAAGTCCATAAGTCTGATATTAGCCTGCATATCCATTACCAGTCTATAAATTCCTCTTCAGAGTCACACAACACATGCAATGACACCGACTGCAGGAAGATCATGGGCCAGTGGGTGGAAAGTCTTGTGGATCCAGGGGTGGTAGAAGCATCTCAGTGCTGTCAGGGGTCTCCACGTGGCTCCTTTCAGCTCCAGGACTCTAGCGTAGCTCCATGTGTCTTCATAGGAATGTCTCACGGGGAGTGAGCATGTGTCCTACCTCCAGAGAGCTATTTATCTCCTTAGCACTTCAAATGAAGCCATCAAGCTGCAACCTGTTGGAAAGGCTGAACTCTGAAGTCTCAAATTGACAAGAGATTATTTAACTACCACTTACTGTAATCCATAACCGTCTGCAAACCCAGAACATCTACTAGCATTTTAATTTTAATTTACTTTCAAGGGGGCCAATTACCTGTTGACAAAAAAAAAACTGTGGTTGTAAATACTAATAATAACAATTAGGCCCAGATGGGCTCCAATTACTTCTATGACATACTCTAAATTGCTTCGATTATAAATGAAAATTATCTCCTAAAATGTCTGTCTCCTAAAGTGAGACTTTTAACATTCAAGGTTTCATATTATTCATTTTCCCCAAAGCATTTTTTCCTAATCTTTAGGGAAAAAAATCTCACCAAAAGGGGATTTCAATTAACACCAAATCATTGAACATAGTCCCGAGAAAGTGATGATTCATTTTGCATCTCAAGGGACTTTCCTAAGAAGGGAGTCAGCCCTAACAACTGTAGCACCTCATTTTTGAAAAGAAAAAAATCACTTTATTACCGCAGCCTCTTTATTGGACAAACAATTTGTCAGAACTTATGCGGCCTCATTAAGAGTAAGTTGGAATCCCTGGTTGTTGCGCATGGTGAACGTGCTGGGATGCTAGCCAAAAGGTGGAGGGAAATTCAAGTGCAAGGAAGATTGGGTGATCGACTTCTGAAACCTGTCCTTGATGGCTGCATAACATGGTTGATGCCATCAGTTTCATTGAATCGTTTGAGGGACAAAATGTTGAACTGGCAATTGTTTTGTTGTTGTTTAATTTCATTTTTTTAAAAACTTTTTACTGTGAATGAAGTGGAGGCTTTACATTTCAGCCCATACATTGTTTTAAATTTTTTTAATAACTTATCAAACCTCCCAATAGCTTGCCTTATACTCCTCCTGTTTCCCCTCATCTCCTTGTTGTGGACTATTTGTTTTGTTGAAATAAAGAGAAAATAAAACAATCTATGTGGTACACACAGTTCTGCTTTGACATTCATGAAGCTAACTCCATGGCAACTGGTTTGGGGCTTTTGTTGGTTGGTTGGTTGGTTGGTTGGTTGGTTGGTTGGTTGGTTGGTTGGTTAGTCAGTTGGTTTGAGAGTAAGTCAAATAAAGAAAATAATTGATATGTTTCCTATGGGTATACTCAACCTTGATTTTGATGAGATGCATTTTTAAGGACGTTGGGTGTTTGTTTTTCAAAAATAAAAACATCCAAGTTTATCATTTCAGCCTAGTTCTTTTCTTTTCTCTAAGTATAATAGGAAGAACTTACAAAATTAGAACAAAGGAAAACACGGAGCAAATCTCAAGGAGAGGGGAGTAGGATGAGCTCCTCCCTACATCCCCCACTGCCCCCCCCGCCCAATCCCATGAAGAAATCACCAGGCCAGCCAATGTGTTACTGAGATTGCATCTGTCTGTCCACATCTTTACTTGTAATTCAATGAAGCACTCTCAGAACAGAAAACACACCATAGAAAGGATTCACTAAACAAATATCTTACCTGTATAAGAGCCTTAAGAAATCGACCAGAAGAATATTCTTCTCGCCATTTTTAAACTGTAGCTTGTGGGAGGACATATCATCCAAGCCTGCTCTGTCAGACGACACAACCTCATGCCCACAAACTGGTCAAGAGAAAAACCCAGGACACAAACTGGACCAGTCTCACTCTTCACTGGCTGTGTCAGCTAGGTATAGGCTATACATGGATTTTGTTTTGATGCAAGCTGGTTGCTGTGTGGACTCAAAGCCACTTTTGGCTACCAGTGACCACTTACTACCTGGAGAGAACCTGTCCAAGAGAAACCAAGATGAGATACTGTGATAGTCCCTTGTATCCAACATAGCTGAAATCGTTCTGTCCCTAGATGTAATTTCACTGGTTTATGAGCCAATACTTGGGTGCACAATCAACACTCATGGAAGTGTTGTTGTTGTTAGGTGCCATCAAGTTGATCCTGACCCAGAGAAACCCTATGCACAACAGAACTAAATATTACTCTAACTCCATCCTTATAATTGTTCCTATGTCTGACCCATCATTGTAGCCGTGGTGTCAATCAACCGCACTGAGAGCCTACCTCTTTTTCGCAGCCCCACTATTTTACCAAGCATGATGTCCTTCTCTAGAAAGTGGTCTCTCCTGACAACATGTCCAAAGTATGTAAGACAAGCTCTTGTCATCCTTGCCTCTAAGATGCACTCTGACCTTACTTCTTCCAAGACAGATTGATTTGTCCTGTCAGCAGTCCATAGTACTATCAATATTCTTCTCCAGAACCACAATTCAAATGCATCTTTTCTTCCTGGGTCTTTTTTATTCAATGACCAACTTTCACATGCATATGAGGCAACAGAAAATCCCATGGTATGGTTCAGATGCACCTTATTCCTCAAAGAAACATCCTTGTTTTTCAATACTGGTAAAAAGTCTTGTGCAGAAGATTTACATAATGTGATATATCTTTTGATCTCTTGACTGGTGTCCCATTAGCATTAATTGTGGATCCAAATAAGACAAAATCCTTGACAATTTCAACCCTTTTTCCATTTATCATGATGGTACCTATTGGTCTGGTTGTGAGGATTTCCATTTATCATGATGGTACCTATTGGTCCGGTTGTGAGGATTTCCATTTATCATGATGGTACCTATTGGTCCAGTGGGTTGTCATGAATATTGAAGGCTGCAGTCCTTGATCTTCCTCAGCAAATGCTTCAAGTCCTTCTCAATTTCAGCAAGCAAGGCTGTGTCATCTGCATATTGCAGGTTGTTAATAAGCCTTCCTCCAATCCCGATGCCACACTCTTTGTGATATAAGCCATCTTCTTTGATTATATGCTATAAGATTGAACGGTATATTAAAACAACCCTGATGCACACCTTTCCTGGTTTTAAACCATGCAGTATTCCCTTGTTCTGTTCTCACAACTGCCTCTTGATCCATGTACAAATTCTGCAAGAGCACAATGAATCTGGCCTGAATTTCTGGCAGTTCCTTATCAATGTACTGCTGCAATCATTACTGGATGGTCTTCAGAAAAAATTTTATTTGCACAAAACATCAATGATATTGTTCTATATTTTGAGCATGCTGTTGGGTCACCTTTTGTTGGAGTGGCCACAAATATGGATCTCTTTCAATCAGTTGGCCAAGTAACTATCTTCCAAATTTTGGTTATTATAAATGAGTGAATGCTTCCAATGTTTCATCAGTTCGCGGAAACATGTCAATTGGTATTCCATCAATTCCTGGAGCCCTGTTTTTGGCTAAGGCATTCACTGTCGTTTGAACTTCTTCCTTCAACACCATTGGTTCTTGCTCGTATGCTACCTCCTGAAGTGGTGGGCTGTAGACGAGTTCTTTCTGATACAGTGGCTCTGTGTGTTCTTCCCATCTTCTCTTGAAGCTCCCTGCATCATTCAATATTTTGCCCATACCATCTTTCCATATTACAATTCAAGGCTTATATTTTTTTCTTGAATTCTTTCAGTTTCAGATATGCTGAGCATAGTTTCCCCCTTGTTTTTCTAAGTCTAAGTCTTCATACATTTCATTATAATATTCAGCTTTGTCTTCTCAAGCTTCCCTTTGAAATTTTCTATTCATCTCTGACTTCACCCTTTCTTGCACTTGCCTTATCTAATCTATGATCAAGAGCAAGTTTCATATTCTCTTCTGACATCCATTTTGATCTGATCTTTATTTCCTGTCTTTAAAATAATCTTTTGTTTTCTTCATAAACGATAGTCTTAATGTTTTCTCACAGCTCGTCGAGTCCTGTCATTGCTGTTCAATGCATCAAATCTGTTCTTGAGATTCCGGTGGGATAGGTTCAAGGTCCTGTTTTGGCTCGTGTGGATTTGTTTTCATTTTCTTCAGGCTTATCCTGAACTTACATCCGAGGAATTGATGATCTGTTCCACAGACAGCCCTTGCTTTGGTTTTAACTGCTGGTAATGAATGCCTTAGCCAAAAACAAGGCTCCAGGAATTGAAATGTTTTAGCAAACTCATGAAGCACTGGAAGCATTCACTCATCTAAGCCAAGATATTTGGATAGCTTGCATGTGCCTGACGCAGGCCATGGTATTTTCAATGGCCTCATATGCATAGTGACAGTTGGACGATGAGTGGATAAACTAGTCTGCAGAAGAACTGATGCCTTTCAATTTGTTGGAGAAGAAATTACCCTGAGTTACCAAAAGAACCTACAAGAAGGAAGTATGGCAAGACTTCATCTCAAGGACTCTGAATTTGTTATCAAGAGCATCCAGTCCCTGGAGAAGGATATTATGCTTGGTAGTGTGTCACTGAGAAAGAGACAGGCCCTTGAGGGGATGGATTGGCACAGCTCCTACACCTATGGCTCTTCCATAGTAACAATTGTGAAGGTGGCACAGATCCAGGCAGCGTTTCATTCTTTTATACATTGGGTCACTATGCATTGGAGTCAACTCAATCCAATGGCACCTAACAACATCATAAGCCAATAGTATCTCCTTCTCACTGTTTTCTTATGTCACTTGTATACAATATACATTCACATACAAATGGATGAATGGATGGATGGATGAGAGAGAGAGAGAGAAAAGAGAGACAGACAGACTGGTGATATATATCAGTGATTTTTGTTTTTTTGAAATTGTATTGCTTTCAGTTCATTGTGATACTGGCAAACAACAACAACAACAAATAAAATAGTACCACGAACTACCAAAAGAAGAAACAGATCTGTCTTGGAAAAAGTACAGCCAGAATGCTCCTCAGAAGTAAGGATAGGGAGACATAGTCCCATGCATTTTGGAGGTGCTATGAGGAGAGACTAGTCCCTGACAAAGGACATCATGCTCAGTAAAGTAGAACAGATTGAAAAAGGGATGAGTCTTAATGAGATGGATTGATACAGTGGCCGCAAAAATGGACTCAAATATATCAATTGTTAGGACAGGGCAACAACAACTTGAGAGCAACAACATTCATCTTCCTTTAGCTCCACGTCTTCAAATGTTACCATAGCCATGTTCACAACATGCCCTGAAGAGTCTGGCTTGTACTCTCTGCCATGAGAGGGAGAGATGCCAGCGACATGCACAGGAGTCAGGACAAGGCCACAACCAATACCTAGGCTTGTGGTTTTAATTTTTTAATCGCAGCTCAGGTGAGGTTTACAGAGAAAATAATCTGTTTTCCATCCAATAGTACACACACATGTTGATGCATCTCATGCAATACAATCCCTCCACGGAATATCACTTCCACCGCCTTTCCTTGTAGCTCCTATTTTCATTCCTCCTTTTGCCAGAATGTGTCTGAATTTTTCCCTTGGGGAAACTCTGCCCTTTCAATCTCAAATGGCTGATTTTTCTAAAGTGAGCTTACACCCTCTCCCTTAGAATTATTGTTCCCCTTTTAGACCTGTCTATTGTTTAGGTGAAAATTGAGCAAGACGTGAAGAGTCACTAAGGACTGTCATCACAGGAGATCTATTAGGATCTATCTGACCAGTAACCTTAGTCTAGATTAGAATTTTTTAAATGGTCCATATTTTGTCTCACTCTATTCTAGACCATCTAATGTGGTCCTTTCAGAGTAGTTGGTAGTGATAGGTACCACCTAGATCTTCTGATCCCGGAGTCAAAGAGCCTTATTTTTGACATGGTCCTTAAGTTCATTGTGTTTTCATATGTTGTATTAGACAGACTTCTCTAGAGAGATAAAACCAGATTTCTGGTAATTATATAAATATATATTTATAAAGATAGATAACACACAAAATGAACTGTTAAATTATATACAGATAGATATATAATACAAGAAACGAATAGTTAAATTATAAAATAGTACAAATGGCTCAGTGTAACTCACTCCCATGAGAGAGTTGTGAGACACTAGTAGTTCTTCAAGTCTTGAGGGCTGCCAGGTCGTCCTCTGTAGAGAGAGCTAGGCTATATCAGCACAGGCAGCAAACAGCAAGGCAGGTCACCAACTGTCAGCCCCCAGCTCAAGAGATGTAAATTCCAACATGTGGTCTTAAAGTGACCTCAACTTACAGCGACACATTCCACAGACTAGGCGTCCCACAGGTAGTGTAGCCTGTAAGTTGAAGCACAGAACAAGCAAGGCAGCTGCACACTGGTGTGATGATCAAAAAGCAAGAGACAAGAAAGGCGAGGCTCACCGAGCCATTTATCTCTCAGTCCTTCAATTAATCCCACTTGTGTTTATCGGCCAGTCTGTCACAATAAATTACTCAGTCCACCCCTTGCCAACCTGGCACCTGTACACAATTTCTTAGCCACATATACTTATATAATTTCTGGACACTGAGAAAATCAAACTTTTACTTATCATCAATCATCTATCATACATATAAATGAAAACACACTGTGTCCAATTATATCTGATATATCATACCTAAACAAATGAAAGATATGCAATAATCACATAAAAAGCAAATATACTGACAATTACAAACCTCACTTTTGCAGTTGATCATGTGGTCATAATCGATAGGCTACCTTCTACTACTACCCATCCTATATTACCTTTACCCTCAGCAAACATCTCAGCCGGCTATGATTTTTTGCCTGGTGGGGTGACCCAGACCTTCATTCCTGAGGGGTCTATGTCATTATAAGTCCTGCCAGGATTGGATTGCTGTAATTTACCATTTACTTTAATCACAGAGCATGGTAGCACTAAGACTCAGTCTATGGGATCACCTGGATTCCAGACATATTCTTATCCTTCACCACCATTATGTAACACCAGTCCAATTTCTCCTTGGTAATCAGGATCAATCACACCACTTACTACAGCAACACCATTCCTGACCTGTTGCTCCAAAGGCATGAGAAGCCCAAAGTGGCCAGGGGGCATTCTCAGCTGCCAGTTCAGTGGAATCTGTGCTGTGTTTCCAGGTGGGAGAGTTCCTTCCTTTGGGACCAGGATCTCCAGGCCTGAGGAACACAGGGTTGCTGGGACAGGAAGCAAAAATGCTGCAAGTGGATCACTAGGAGTAATAGTGAGTGGTGCCACACCAGCTTCCACCCCTTGGTTCCTGGACCCATGAATTCTGGCTATTGGAGACACAGCACCATATATTGGCTGCTGGTTTAGAGCATATACAGCTTTCTGGAGAACATTGCCCAGTCCCGCAAGTTGTTGCCACCTAGTTGGCACCATAATTGTGTCTTTAGGAGCCCATTCCATTGTTCTAACAAGCCAGCAGCTTCAGGATGATGAGGAACATGATACGACCAGTGGATTCCCTGAGAATGGGTCTATTGCCGCACAGCATTTCTGTGAAGTGAGTTCCTTGATCTGAAGCAATGCTATGTGGGATGCCATGCCAGTGGATGAGGCATTCTGTAAGTCCATGAATAGTAGTTTTGGCAGAAACATCATGTGCAGGAAAGACAAATCCATATCCAGAGTAAGTGTCTATTCCAGTAAAAACAAAAGGCTGTCCCCTCCATGAGGGAAGTGGCCCTATATAATCAATCTGCCACCAAGTTGCTGGTTGATCTCCCTGAGGAATGGTCCCATATCTTGGACTTAATGCTGGTTTTTGTTGCTGGCAAATGGGGCACTCAGCAGTGACAGTGGCCAAGTCAGCCTTGGTGAGTGGAAGTCCATGTTGCTGTGCCCATGCATAACCTCCATCCCTGCCGTCATGTCTACTTTGTTCATGTGCCCATTGGGCGATAACAGGGGTGGCAGAGGAAAGAGGAGGACCAGTCTCCACAGCGCGTGTCATCTTATCCACTTGATTGTTAAAGTCCTCCTCTTCAGAGGTGGTCCTTTGGTGAGCGTTCACGTGAGATACAATCAACGTTACTTTCTTGGCCCATTCAGAGAAGTCTATCCACATACCTCTTCCCCACATCTCCTTGTCACCAATTTCCCAATCATGGTCCTTCCAATTCCCTGACCATACAGCCAAGCCATTAGCCACAGCCCATGAATCAGTATACAGTCTCATATCTGGCCACTTTTCCTTATATGCAAACTGATCCGCCAGGTGCACTGCTCGAAGTTCTGCCCATTGGGAAGATTTCCCTTCACCACTGACCTTTAGGGAGATCCCAGAAAGGGGCTGTAGTGCTGCTGCTGTCCACTTGCGAGTGGCACCTGCATATCGTGCAGAGCCATCCATAAACCAAGCATGACTTTTTTGGTCTTCAGTTAAAGTATGGTAAGGAACTTCCCAGGAGGCCATAGGTGCAGACTGGGAGAAAGGAGGCAATGTGACAGGAGTGGAGACTGTGGGCAATTGGGCCACTTCTTCATGTAGCTTACTTGTCCCTTCAGGTCCTGCTTTGGCCAGATCTCATATATACCACTTCCATTTAACAATGGAGTGTTGCTGCACACATCCAACTTTATGGTTCCGTGGGTCATGATAGGTAGTTCAGGTCTCATGGTGACTTGGTGGCCCATGGTGAGGTGTTCAGTCTCCACCAAGGCCCAGTAACAGACCAACAGCCATTTTTCAAAGGGCGAGTAGTTGTCTGCAGAGGATGGCAGGACTTTACTCCAAAATCCCAAGGGTCTACACTGTGATTGACCAATAGGGGTTTGCCAAAGACTCTAAACTGCATCTTTATCTACAATTGACACCTCTAGCACCATTGGGTCAGCTGGATCATATGGTCTCAGTGGCAAAGCAGCTTGCACGGCAGCCTAAACCTGTTGAAGAGCCCTTTCTTGTTCTGGGACCCACTCAAAATTGGAGGTTTTCATGTCACTTGATAAATAGGTTGAAGTAGAACACCCAAGTGAGGAATATGTTGCCTCCAAAATCCGAAGAGGCCCACTAGGCATTGTGCCTCTTTTTTAGGTGTTGGGGGTGCCAAATGTAATAGCTTATCCTTCACTGTAGTAAGAATATCTCAACATGCCCAACACCACTGAACCCCTAGAAATTTTACTGATGTGGAGGCTACCTGAATCTTTGTTGAGTTAATTTCCCAACCTCTTGTATGCAGACATTGTACCAATGAATCTAGAATCTTTGATGCATCCTCCTTAGTGGGTCAAATCAGCATAATGTCAGCAATATAATGGACCAGTGTGACATTTTATAGAATAGACAGGTGATCAAGTTCCCTTCAGACTAAATTATGGCCCAGGACAGAAGAGTTGATGTACCTCTGGGGGAGAGTTGTGAAAGTACATTGTTGCCCCTGCCAGGTGAAGGTAAACTGCTTCTGGTGATCCTTTGAGACTGGTATGGAGAAGAAGGCATTAGCCAGATCAATAGCTGCATACCATGTACCAGGAGAAGCATTAATTTGCTCAAGCAATGAAATCACATCTGGACCGGCAGCTGCAATTGGAGTCACCACCTGGTTAAGTTTACAATAATCCACTGGCATTCTCCAGGATCCATCTGGTTCTTTACAGACCAAATAAGTGAGTTAAATGGAGATGTAGTAGGAATCACCACCCCCACATCTTTCAAGTCTTTGATGGTGGCACTGATCTCTGCAATACCTCCAGGAATGCAGTATTGCTTTTGGTTTACTATTTTCCTAGGTAATGGCAGTTCTAATGGTGTCCATTTGGCCTTTCCTACCATGATAGCCCTTATTCCAAATCTCAGGGATCCAATATGGGGGTTCTTCCAGTTACTAAGTATGTCTATTCCAATGATGCATTCTGGAACTGGGGAAATACCACAGGATGGGTCCGGGGGTCCACTAGACCCACATTGATGCATACCTGAGCTAAAAATCCATTGATAACTTGACCTCCACAAGCCCCCACTCTGACTGGTGGGCCTTTGAAACACTTTGGGTCTCCTGGAATTAGTGTCCGTTCCGAGCCAGTGTCCAGTAATCCCTGAAAAGTTTGATTATTTCCTTTCCCCCAATGAACAGTTACTCTTGTGAAAGGCTGCAGATCCCTTTGGGGAAGGATAGAAGAAAGACTAACAGTGTAGATCTTTGGTGATATAGCAGGGTAGGGTCCTCCTTCAAAGGGACTCAGCCTCCCCCTAATTCAAGGGGTTGTAGGTCTGTAAACTGGCTCAGGTCTGGGAATTGATTGAGCGATCATGGCTGTCTATTCTGCTGTTCACCTGATCTACCATTCTTTCGCCTGTATAGATCAAGTAAATATTTAGTAGGTTTCCCTTCTATTTCAAGTAGACAATGCCATAATTCCACACAAGACAGGTTGCTTTGATTACTACTAAAACCTTGTTGTCTATTATAACCACGCCCACCCTGTCTCTGTTGATTCAGTGCTGACACCTGCCCTCTACCACCACGGGGACCAATCAGCCCCATTGTGGGCAAATGTTGGAGTTCGCTTATGGCAGTGCCCACTGTTAATCCTGGTGCACATAAAATAGCAATTACAGGAGTCTTAAGAGATGATGGGGCCCACTTCACAAACTTGTTCCTTATGGTTGTGGTAAAGGGTATGTTCTCAGGACACCCCATTTTTAAGTCTATGGGAACATCCTAATCGATCCATTCCAACATACCAATTTCCCTAAGCTTTTGGATGCCCTCCTCTACACTGTACCAAGGTAGGTCAGGTACTTCAAATTGGTCCAATCTAGGACATCTGGCAGTCCATGCTTCATTGAACCAACCAAATAAAGAATTAGATCCTTTTTTAGCCTCTCTCACAGACATTGAAAGAAGCGTTTGTGCTTAGGGGTCCCATATCCAGAAACTCAGACCGGTCTAATATTACATTTCGTGCACCAGTACCCACACCCTTAGTAACCATTGCCAGGGATATTCCCCATGCTTCTGCTTGTACATATATGAAAACTCGAGCAGATCTTTATGAGTATAGCTTACTTCTTCTTGGTTAATCATCTCAACCTAACCTTTAGGAGCTTCCTGAGACTTACTTTTAGTGACAGGTGTAGCAGAAATAATGAGGGTGTTTCCTGAGTGCTCTCAGCAATATCTTGTAAGGCATCTCCCTCAGGCAGTGCTACTGATGCAGCCCCACCAGGCATATCATCTTGAATAGTTTAGCTAATCTGCTCAGGTGTGGATTGTGAATTAATACTTTCAGCTGGGAGGGGTGGATCTATTGACTGGGGTGGGTCAATTGTTTCTAAGGGTTCAATATCCTCCTCTTCTGGATCATTAGCCCATATGTTCCTATCCCATGTTTCAGGGTCCCAGCTTTTCCCAATCAATGCCCTTACTTCAGTTTCAGACACTGCTCTAGGTCTGCAATTCAGCTGCCGTTGTAATTCAGCTACTCATAATGTGACTCTGGACCTGGTTCTCAGTAATGTCAGCTCTCTTACTAGAGGAGAGAAGGCTATCGTTTGTAGCACAGGTGGAAGTTTTCAAATCTGTTAGTCTGCACCTGAAGCGCGCTTTTGAGTCTCTGAGATCATCCCTCTTCTTAACCACACTTTCCATTGTGAGAAGGTCAGCGAACCAGCTTCCCTATACTTGTCATCCTTACACAACTCCTGGAAAATATCAAACATACAATCACTCAGAGCCTCTCCTGTAACTGGCACCTCATCTATCGGTGGTGCTACTTTAGGTATTATCTTTGCTATTTCACACCATGGGTTAGGAAGAGTAGAAAACTTACCCATGCTTTGGGATGTTGAAGTATCATCACTAGTGTTAAGACTAATCAGGATGGAAAGCCAATTTAAGAAGCCCATATTTATAATTTTATTTCTCTAGAAGCACCCCACTCTCGGTACCACAATGTGTTAAACAGGGTAAAACCAGATTGTTGATAAAGATAGATCCATAACACAATAAATGAACTGTTAAATTATATACAGATAGATATATAATACAAGAAATGAACAGTTAAATTATAAAGCAGTACAAATGGCTCAGTGCGACTCACTTCCGTGAGAGAGTTGAGACCCTGGCAGTCCTTCAAGTCTTGAGGGCTTCTAGGTAGTCCTCTGTAGAGAGAGCTAGGCTATCCCAGCACAGGCAGCAAACAGCAAGGCAGATCACCAACAGTCAGTCCTCAGATAAAGAGATGTAAATTCCAATCGTGTGGTCTTAAAGGGACCTCAACTTACAGGGACACAGTCCACAGGCTAGCCATCCCACAGGTAGTGTAGCCTTTAAATTGAGGCACAGGACAAGCAAGGCAGCCACACACTGATCTGATGATCAAAGAATGAGAGACAAGAAAGGCAAGGGTCACCGAGCCATTTATCTCTTAGTCCTTCAATTAATCCCACTTGTGTTTATCAGCCAGGCTGGCATAATTAACTATCTCATATATCTTAGATTTTCATTACTTTCCTTATTTCTGGACAGGTGGAGATCAATATTTGCACCATAGATAGCCATTCACAAGCTTTCAAGACTCTGGTTGCTACTTGTCAAAGTAGATCCAGAGCATTGTTTTCATGTTCCCCAAGACTACAGTCCTGGGCCCCCAGGCCTGGTGAATCCATCCCTCAAGATATTTTGTTCCATATAAGGAGTGTTCATAACTTTTCCCCGTGTGCTCCATCATCTTTATAGATATATTTGTAGCAAAGATAAATACACATGTGCAAATATCCTGTCAAACCTATGTATATCTTTGGGCATATTCCCCCTCTCTCTCCCACTCGTTCAGCCTACATATCTATCCATACATCTGTTTGTAACTTACCATTACCAATCCCAAGTTTTCTTACTAAAGACTACTCTTCAAATTGACCATTTATCCAGATTATGGGCATTCATGTACATATCTAGTTCTACTAACCGTGTTCTTCACCTCATTCCTAAGAGAGATTGTTTGAAAATGCTTTTGTGAAGGCCTGATCCACTAAGTCTATTGTGTTGACCTTCCATCAAGCAAAAGATTGGAAGAAGTTGGGCCTGATTTGTTCTTCTTAGTCAATTCATTTTTTCCTCTTAGTAATCATGACTTCATTAAGTACTAAAAAAGTTTCCTTTAATAAATTATCTGATGTTTTTCCTACTCATCAATCTGTGCTTGAAAACATTGTCAAATCCTATAAATATGTAAATTCCATGGAAGTATAACACATTAAAGGGACTATTTCCCTGAGAAGACAGTGCAGTGTAATGGTCTCGGGGAATTGTGAATTATGCAGGCACCTTTCCTCAGAGCAGGAATGAAATCAGAAAGTAAGCTTCAGACCAAATTGTCCCAAAGCCTAATTAAAAATGGTACAAGGCAACCATGGGACACTGTAATGTGACCTTTGAGAGATGGTTGAGATCAGCGTCTATCCATCTTTAATGTGCATCCAAACCACAGGGGATCTTATCCAGATGCAGACACTGATTCAGTCGCCCTGAGAATGTCCCGAGATCTGCATTTCCAACATGCTATATACTCCAAGCCCAGGAACCATACTCGTGTATTCAGGATTTAGACTATGTGAATCCTTTTTTCCTTGTGGAAGCTGTGATCCACTGGAGAAAAGTGATTTTTCCAAAGCAGTGTACAGTTAGAGTTGCCTTGCTGACCCAGGTCTCCTGGAGCCAATGTCAATGTTTTTTTAAGTTACAAAATTTCTAAGCCTAGGAAACAGAAGCTATCCTTCATCCTGTAGGACACATGGCACGTGGAGAGAGAGAGCCAAGACCAGATTCCAGGTCTGAACTCCTTTGCAAATAGGAACACATACGCCATTTTCCTCTCTCCTCAGTGGTAATGTGTAGGCAACGAACAGATTTTTAAAATCCATTTGGCTTGTGCAAATGTTTTCATAAGTAACTTCTGGGAAAATACATGAATGATTGCTGACCTCTCTTCAGTATGAAAATGCTCAGACAGCGACTCTGGAGTTCTGTAGGGACCACGCTCCAAAGGAATTGAGTTTCCATAAATTGTGATTGTTGTAGTCCTAAAAGCTTTAATTCCGTCGATGAATTCAGTGAAATCTATGCCCCAGCATGCCTGGCAGACCCTGGTGTAGTGGAGGTTTTCCACTCACTGCTCGTTTGGCATTTGTGTTGCTACCTCTGATGATTTGTTTTCTTTGGACATAGAACAGGGACAGAGCTGCTGATGGAATCCAGGCTGGAATCTCTCTCTCTCTCTCTCTCCAAATGTATGCACTCAACAGTACAAGTGTCCAGCTTATTTCTCCTTGTTGATCTACAAGGAGGATGGGAGTAGAAACTGTCTGAAGTGGGAGAGTTCCTGAAATAAAATGACTCCTTTCCAAGCAAGCCCACTCATTGGAGTGACGTCAGTTCCAGTGCCTGGTGACCTCGTGGGTTTCAAAATTGACCTGCTCCATAGAAATCTCCTGCCCGTGATCTTTACAGCCGCTGCCTGCCACGTGGCCTTCCCTGTGAGTTCAAGTCACCAGTGTTTCAGTCAGGACTGAGGCCCAAACTTCGGCACTACTCACTGCCTTCTTTCCGCCAGAGCCATCCTGAAGACAGCACGCTACCCTTATTAGAGAAGGGGGTGCATATGAATGATAAAATGAAGCCCACCGGTCATCATTGTCCATGCGCCATTTCTACTTCCCGTTGCTTGAGGTAGCACTGTGTCAATGTCCACACGGCTTGTGCATACTTACATTCCCACCAGCAGTGTGCGAGGGCTCCAATCTCTCCTAAGCCTCTCCAAAATGTGTTCTCTACTCTTTTGCTTTAAAAAAATCCACCTAGAGAGTAAGCCACTTGGGGTCAAGAACTGGATCCCACATCCTTTCATTTTCTTGCCCAAAGGGCCAGCGAGTGTGCTGTTCTGGTTTGTGTCGTTCTGGTTTGGGTATCTTTAAGGGACGCACATTGCGTTCCACTTATTTGTTCTTGCTGTAAATTACGTGGGAGTTCGCATTTCAAATCATCAAAGTTTTATTCAGTTTGATACCTCAACTGCCCCCTGATTTCTCTTCTCCCTCTTGTTGATTACTACCTTCCATGTCACCCATGTGAGCACCAGGCCAAAATCGATTGCGAGTATTTTCAGGGGCCATGGAGCTGGCCCGGTGCATAGCGACCGTGTGCACAACACAGGAATTACTGCACGGACCTGCACCATCCTCACAATTGTACCTGAACCTGCAGCCACTGCAGCCACTGCTGCAGCCTCTCTGTCACTCCGCCTCCTCTGGGCCTTTTTCTTGACCCCTGCCCCTCTGCTGGACCAAACATGATGTACCTTTCCAGGACTAGTCTCTCCTGACAAAATGTCCAAAGTGTGTGAGACCAAGTCTTGCCACCCTTGCCTCTAAAGATCACTCTGGCCGTCCTTCTTCCCTTCAGCAGTCCATGGTTCTTTCGATAGCCTTCTCCAGCATGCCAATTCGAAGGCATCGGTTCTGTGTTCCTTATTCAATGTCCAACTTTCACATGAATATAATGCTATCACTTGGGTCAGGCAGACTTTGGTCCTCAAAGTAACATCCTTGCTCTTCTGTACTCTATAGAGGTCTGGTGCAGCAGACGTACATAATGCATGGCATCTTTTGTTCTTTTAACTGTTGCTGCCATGAGCATTGATTGCGGATCCAGGTAAGGTAAAATCTTTGACAACTTCCACCTTTTCTACCCCTATCATAATGTTCCCTATTTGTCCAGTTGGGAAGATTTTGGTCTTCCTCACATTGACGTGGAATGCACAGGAAGGCTTGATCTTCATCAGCAAGGGCTTCAAGTCCTCCTCACTTTCAGCAAGCCAGGATGTGTCATCTGCAGATCACAGGTCATTAATAAGCCTTCCTCCGATCCTGATGCTGCACTCTCCAGCATATAATCCAGCTTCTCTGATGATTTGTTCAGCAAATGGATTGAACGAGTCTGGTTTAGAGGATACAACCCTGGTGCACAGGTTTCCTGATTTTAAACCATGCAGTGCGCCTTGTTCTGTTTATACAACCACCTCTTGACCCGTGTACACGTTCTGAATGAGCACGTGATGCACTAATGGTGACTGTGACATTGTCATGGAATCTGAGCACCCTGTGAAAGTGAAAGCAAGGGCCGTCCATCCTGGGAAATTCTGGTAAGGAAGAGTCCTCGCTTGCTCCTTGAGAAGGGAGTCGCTAGCAGGTTCAGAAAGGGATTTCTGGCACCATTTGTAGCTAATCAAGACACAAGTAGTTGACAGTCATTAGACCTTTGTGGAAAAACCTCCAGTTGGGTGGGTGTTCAATGGAAAGAGACTCAGAATCACAATAAATGTACTACCTCAATATCCCATCCCACCCCACCGCAGTGACATGATGGGTTTTGATCTGTCGGGTTAGGGATTTGGACTTGGAAGAACTGATCCAGGAAATTTCCCCCAGGCACCAACCCCCATGTTTAGAGTAAACAGAGGTCAATGAATGGGAGATCAAACTGCATGGAGCCACAACGCCTGGGTTGTGGTTCACAATGGAACTGTACTTGCATAGATACCGTATACCTGTAGTGTCCAGAGGGCTATGCCATTGGGAAAATTCATGTTGTTACAAGAGCAATTGCCTTCTACCCCAGGAGGATGATTGACAATGCTTTCCTCTTCTGTTTCTATGGGGTTTTATGTTCTTGCTCTTAGTTTTCTTGCTTTTGTTTGTTTGTCTTTTGTTGTCTGCTAGTTGGTTGTTACTATTGTTGGGGTAGCTGGTCTTATGGGGTTTTGAATTTGTCAACAGATGACTGCCAAAGGAAACCTGAGTCGTGCATATCCCAGGGACAAGCAGATGGATTCTGGGCACCCTCGGCTCTCCAGCCCCAATCCAAGAACAGCTGGCTCTGATAACATGGTCCTGCTCGATATTCACCTTCACGAAATGATCACTGAAGATAAGGGTGCTACAACAAAGTGTGGTGAAGAAAGCAGATGATGCGGGTGATCCATTGAAATAGTGTGTGGGGTCTTAAAGGCTTGTGTTCAAGCCAGCAGCCATGTAAGTGAGGAGTCAACTAAGTCCGCATGGAAGAAACACACCTGTCTGTGTGATCAAAGAGCCAATAACAACATTCAAAAATGACACAAGAAAAAGTAACAGAACCTAAATTGAGAACACCCAATTCATAAAAGGGGATCCGAACACCTGCAGTGTATCTTGTCAGATGAAGCCGCTAGTGTGACAGGCCCCCACTATTCCCAAGTAAAGGTCTTGAGCAGTTTTACTGTCAGAAAGAGATCGGTGTAATCATGATTGACAGCATCGAACTTGTATTTTTATTTTTATTTGTATTATTATTATTTTATCATTGCCACTTTAAAAAAAAAAGGACATGAGATTGAGTCGTGCGGGTAAAGGAGAAGTATTCAAGTGACAGAAGACCTTCCAAGCTTCTCCATTCGCCCATTTTTATTTGAATGCCAAAGGAAAACAAATTATGAAAGTTCAAATGCAGGGCCTATTCTAGGGCACAGTGACATCAGGCTCAAGATGTTTTCATGATTCCTAATTAGCAAACATTCTCAAACTTTCAAACACATTCTGACTTAAGCAGATGTCTTCTGTTTGCAGCGAGGTGTCTCCTTACTGCACATCAGTTGCGTTGAAGTCTTGGAACATACAAATAACCACATACTCAAGGGTTACTCAATCTTCACATCCAAACAACCCTCCCTGTGGGGACAGAACACTATCTCCCTACATCTCTCCCTTCTTAATTACTTAAAGCAAGTGATAATATTGTTGCTGTGGAAATGTATACATCAAACATCTTTTGCTGTGCACGGGGATGGAAAGTAAAGCTTCTTAAGTAAGCATCATAAAGATTAAGACTACAAGAAAATGGAAGAAGTACACCAGCCTGTGTGATCAGGAGGTGTTGATGGATCAGGTATCAGGCATCAAAGACCCAGAACAAAAAAATAATCTCAGTGTGAACAAGGGAGCGTGAAGAGTGGAGACCTACAGTCCATCTGTAGGCAATTGGACATCCCCTTACAGAAGGGTCACAAGGAAGGGACGAGCAAGTCAGGGTGCACTATAGCACCGATGAAAAATACAACTTTCCTCTAGTTCTTTAATGCTTCCTCCTCCTGCCCCCACCCCACTATCATGATCCCAATACTACCTTACAAATCCAGCTAGACCAGAGGATGTACACTGGTACAGATAAGAGCTGGGAACACAGGGAATCCAGGACAGATTAACACCTCAGGACCAATAATGAGAGTAACAATGCCAGGAGCAGAAGGGGAAGGCGGGGAGAGGAAGGAGGAACAGATCACAATGATCTTCATCTAACCCCTCCCCTGGGGGATAAACAAGAGAAAAGTGGGTGAAGGGAGATATCAGATAGTGTAAAACATGAAAAAAATGTATAAATTAGCAAGGGTTCATGAGGGATGGGGATGGGGGGTAGGAGGAGGGGAAAATGAGGAGCTGATACCAAGAGTTCAAGTAGAAAGAAAATGTTTTGAGAATGATGATGGCAACATATGTACAAATGTGCTTGACACAGTGTGTGTGTGTGTGTGTGTGTGTGTGTGTGTGTTGTGATAAGAGCTGTAAGAGCCCAATAAAATGATTTTTTAAAGACTACAAAAAACAAAAATATTACAATAACTGTAATTCCCCAAATTTGCAAATGAAGTCCATGAAACCAAACACTAGGATTTAGCTATTGAAAGCCTGCAACGTTTAAGGGGAGAAGTTTGATTTCCTTACTGAAGAGTAACAAGTAGAAAATCAACAAGTACTTATCTCCCAGCAACGCCCTGCATCAGGACTTTTTAGAATGTTTAGGATTATCCCTGAGTTAAGTTGTGTGTCAAGATTTTCACTAGGGCTTAGCTTCAAGGTTCAGGAGTTTTCTAAGCCAATGTTTCACAAGGTTTTTTGTTCATAGCTTGTTTTACAGGGTCCAATTTTCCTTTTCTTAGCAAGCAGGGCAGAAACCCCTGGTCTGTCCCTGTCATTCCCCGCTGAAGAGAGCAGGACTCCACATTTTGGGGTAGGGAGAGGGGAGAAATGGTCAAAGACAGATGTGGCTACTTCAAGCTGGTCGGGAGTGTCGCTGCCTTACATAAAACAGTTACTCTCTGACCTTTCATAGAAAAAATTTTGCAATACCTACGTCTTAGTTATCAATTGTTGTTATAACAGATACGACAAATGGATGGTCATAACAAATAGAAATGTGTTGACGTACAGGCACAGTTTAGGAGACCGGAAATCCATACTGGGAGCAAAGGTCTGCTTTTCTTTCTGTGGACTCCCCACCAAGGCCTTTGTTTCTCATCAGCATCTTCGGTACAGAGCTGTAGGGGTTTCCATGGGTGTCGGCATCCATCTTCCCTGAAGCTTAAGCATCAAGGAGATGCATTCCACTCCACGCTCTTCTCTCTCGGTGGTAGTAGGGTCTTCCTCTCGCTGATCACGCCCACATCCTTTCCTTTCTGGTGGGATAAACGTCTGGTGAACATACCCCGAGAAACTCCCCTTGCCTGACATCAGACCCTGAAAGGATGGAGGGAGTTGCATCCTGTCGATGATCCTCTAGTTAGTTTATTGTATTAGATCACATCACAGAGGACCACTCTGAAACTACCACGGTACATTTCTATTTGTGAAGACCAGCCATGTGTGGAATCTTTTATAACAATATATGATAACTAAGAGGCGTTGTATCATCACATAGCCACTGAGAATCATGGCACAGCCCACTTGACACATAACTGGCGGATGCACAGTTTGATCCATGACATTCCGCTCTTTGCAGAAACTTTCCTTGGGTTTTGCAAACACTCTCACCCCATCGTGCCATCCAAAAGTCTGGCAAATCCAAATTCTAACAAGGGATGAACGTCCTCTGTATCTGTGAACCGAGAATAAGTGAATAACTTCCCAAGTGCAATAAGGAAACAGCAACGTACATGTTTCCACTACAAATGGAAGCAATTAGCGAAGAAGAAGGAGATAATGAGCACCAAGTCAGTTAAAAATTCAGAGCACGTTTCATTGGTTCCAAGACTTTAAAGGACTGCTTTGCTCTGAAACAATCTAGGCAATGGCCCTGCCCTCCAGACTCTGACAGCGGACCAGGCTTTCTGGATGCTGGTAAAGGGCCCTTCATCCTTGGCTTCAACTTCCAGGCTGACTGGACTGGCAGCTCTGCTCTTGCAGCTCTGATGGGCACCATGCCCCTAGTCTGAGTGGTGAGCCCACGCCCTAACATTGACTGTCTAACTATTTAAGAAAACGCTTGCAATCCCTGGTATATAGACTATATACTGATAGAGAAAGGGCAAATTGTTTAGTCATTGATAGAAATTATCCAACACCCTAGTCAATAATAGGCCAATCAGTGACTGGTAATGTAACTAGATAGGAGAGTGAGTAAAAAGGTTTGGTTGCAAGGATTCTAATTCATACCTGTGTTGGTTGGTTTCCTTTGGTTTTCTTGTTTTAATGTTTAAACATATGTCTAGGACAAAATGATCTTAGCTTCATTAGAGTGATTTCCAAAAGTCCCTATCAAAACAGTGGCTCCTAAGGGATTCTGCTAGCCCATCCCCATTCAAGCCAGAGAAGTCAGATTATAGTTACTGGGATTTGGAATTCCAAAGAGGGAATATTGGTATATTTTCTCCAAGATACACAGGACAATCATTGGGGCTTGTTATGACTAAATAACAATAAGTGAAAATTACCCTGGTGAGAAAGAGGCAAGGATGGTTGTGCCATAGAAATTTTTTGACCATCATGGAAAGCACCTGTTCATTCTTTGACATTAGCCAGCCCTGTCCAATGAGAACTCTGTTGGGAAACCGTCCCCTGTGGTGGTGATGAAAAATCTGCTTCATCAGAATGATGCTCGCGATTACTCAGCATGCACTAGGTGCAAGCCCATTCTGAACTCCACCACGCAGCCAAATGAAGTTGTTGTTAAATGTGGTCTGTTGCTGGTTCCAATGCAGAGCGGCCCTGTGGACCGCAGAACAAAGCACTTCCAATTCCTGCCTCCTCCTCGCCGTCCGTGCTGGGTCATTTTGCAGTCACTGCATCCAGCCACTCCACGGAGGCTTTCTCTCTTTGCTGACCCTGACATTACCAAGCCTGATGGCCTTGACATTACCAAGACCGACCCTACCTAGTAACATGGCTAACGGACATCAGATCATCTTGCTGTCGTCCTTTCTTGGGAGCATTCTGCTTGTACTTCTTCCAACACCGATTTGCTCTTTCTTCTTGACTGCTGCTTCCCCGAGCGTTGATTGTAGATTACATGAAACGAAATCCTTAACAACTTCAGTCTGTTCTCCAGTTTTAATGAGGTTGCTTATTGGTCAAATTGTAAGGATTTTTGCTTTCTCTCTATTGAGGTGTAATCCACACTGAAGACTGCAGTCTTTGGTTTTCATCAGTGAGTATCTCCACTTTACAAATTAGGAAACAGAGACCCAGAAATAAGAATCACTCAACTGATAGATTAATAAGACCAACCACATTGCTGTTCAATAGATTGCAGCTCACAATGACCCTACAGGGCAGAGGAGACTAGCCCATCGAGAGTCCAAAGCTAGCTATCTTACATCAGTGGACTGCACACCTTGCTCCTGAGGACTGGCTGGGGGGATTTGAGCTGACAATCTTTCTGTTAAGTGCCAAGTGCTCGCTAACAATAAATAAAAAAGAAAAACTTCACTTCAGCTCCACACATACACTACTGTGCAAGGTAGCCTTCATGTGTCGGGACCCTGGGCACAGCTGTGGTAATGAGCATGTTTGGATAATTTTTTATATCTTCCCACTCATGTTTGAAATAATAAAATGTTGACTTTTAATAGTTTATGAGTCATGTGACTGTTTTAAGTATGTCTGTTCAGAGTAAGATTACTCATTCACAGTAAGATTATGTAATGACTCACAGTTATAGTAGACTATTGAAAGCATTCATGCACCCGGGGGTTGAAAGAGATGTCTCTGAGAACATTTTGTGCTCACAGGAACCTCAAACTGTGTCACTCTTTTTTATAATTTATTGGAAGCCAGCCTCTAGAGGGTTCTCTTCAGTACAGAACCTACCCTTTGACAATGTGTGCGTGTGGGAGTGGTGTCATCATTCGCATTGAGTTATTTCCCTACAAAATTTTATCTATTTACTCTTAAAATTCAAATTATGGTAGGGTGTTTTCTGGGATGACATCTCTTTTCAACAGTGTCATTCAATATTAGTGACATAGTAGTGTTCTACCCTGACCAGCTTTTAAGGCCTGTCAGCAGCTGTTAGATCATAAGCATATCGGATTTTGCATGATATATTGTATTATTTTTCCCACTGTACTTGGCTAAGTAAATCAACCCATTTCATATACTAGTAAATTTCCTATTGTAAAAAATTCAACTAGAGTTACATTCATATTTGTTCTGTTTTTATAAACCCTTTATCCAGTCATTAAACAGATAGTGGTTTGAGATAGTTGATTTTTTTCACCCTTGGTAGAGCTTCAACTGTAATTTTTTTTTTAATTGTGAGCAGATGGGTAAGGGATTGAGTTGCTGAGTCACTGGGTGAGTGGAAGGATGACTAGACAGAAGGATGATAGGTGATCAATGAGAGAAGGGTGAGTGGAAAGACAGCGTGGATAAATAAGTGGGTTGGGGAATAGAGAAGTACTGTGGAGATGGGCACAGGATTGAATGTATAATGACAGGAAAGGATGCATGAGTGAGCGGGCGAGTGTACAGTTGGACAATTAGATAGTTGAGTATATGGGGAAATGATCGAATGTCCTAGCTGGGGGAGAGGTGATGGGAAGATAAATGGAAAAGAGATGCTTGAACTCGTCAGAGAAACATACTCATCCATCACCAAGAACTGGAGCCAGAGGTCTTCAGAAAGGTTAGTGGAGAATAGAATAAGAGCTAGACTCAGACGTCTGGCCACTCAAACATCATCCAACAACTCACATCTGTGTCTGTGCTCATGGGTGTGTTTGTCCGTATCCTCATCCACGTCGGTGTCTATTTCTGTTGCTCTTGTTGTTATTGTTGATCTTTAATAAATTAATTTCCTACAGACCTTTGCCTTCCCCAACCTCCAACTAACCTTCAAAGTTTACTTCTTTTGGGTGAGGTATTTTTCTGGTTTTTTATATTCTTCAAATGTTGTAAAATAATGGTCACACATATTTGTTTTTATGAGACTGACTAATTCTGCTGAACAAAAGGTCATCCAGTGCGATGAGGTCAACTCACGCTGTAGGTGTTTGACAGTTTGATCATTGTTTTTCAAGATGCATGCTATTCCGTTGTTTGCATGGACCAGAGTTGATCTCTTCCTCTGGAGGTGGGCATCTTGGTTGTTCCCATCTTTCTGCTATTGTGGATAGCTCTGAGGTAAACATGGTGTGTACATATCTGCTCTTGGTTTGTGCTTCATTTCGATGGGATTGCTGCATCACAGGACATTTCTATTTGTTACTTTCAGAAAGCGCCATACTGTTTTCCACGGTGGTTGTAAAATTTTGCAATCGCCAGAGGGTTCCAATCTCTCCACATCCTTTCCAGCAGGATGTTTTTCTGACCAGTTCAAACAGCCATCTCTTTTTCCATTTATCTTCATTGCTAGTTTCTGTTTCATTGAGTGTTGCTATCAGTACCAGTGTGCGGTGGTAGCTCACTGTTGTTTGATTTGCATTTTTCTTATAGCTAGTGAGCACAAACATTTATTCATATGATTCTTGGATGTCATTTTTGGTGAATTGTGTCTTCTGTCCCTTTTTTATTTGGATTAATACTATTTTTCTTAGAAGTGTACTTTGTATACAACATTCATCATGTAAGTGCCAAGGCAATTCTCAGGTGTCAAGTTAAATATTGATTGTAATGATAAAGCTATGATGTATAACTTTTGAGAATTAATTGGTCTATAGTACAGGTTAAAACACATTTTTCAATAAGAGTTCTGTTGTTCTGATTCAAAACAATGAGAAGTGAGGGTAACTATTTTTTTGACACACAATATGTTCATGGAGATTCCAACAATTACAGGTGTGACATGTCACATGACATTTTCTCAAAAAGACTCAATCCAACTTCACTGGGAATATTCAACTACATGGTCACCATAAACACTTATCCTCAGGAATCTTTCCATTTCAGTTCAATAACAAGGCTGCAGAGACAATTAAGGCCCATGTAGAATTCCTTGAATACCTCCGGTATGAAAGGCAAAGAAAAACAGGTATGTCAATGATCCCAAAGCATTAGGTGAAGAAGACATGCATGTGGCTCTCCAAAAGGTAAATACAGTGTAAGGAAAACTCTCAACTACCAACTGAAAGGTTAGGGTTTCAGACCCACCCCTCGAGATGCCTTGGAAGAAAAGTCAGGGGATCTACTTCTGAGACATCACAGCCATTGAAAACCCTCTCGAGTGAAAGTCTACACTGACATCCATGGAGTCATTGACTTGTAACTGGCTTGGTTTGTCAGAAGGAAGGTAAGTCCCTGGGGTAGCGATGACAGGGTTCCTAGTCTGAGACTACAATGCACCACTAGGGGGAGTGAGACAGCAGTTGCCTTGCAAGATCCCCTTTGGAAGTCCCCCTTGGAAGGTATGCACCCACAGAACCAGCCAACAGAGCAGTTACTGTAACTTTATGTGTAAGTTCAGGATGCTACGATTTCATCTTACTTTCCAATCAGAAGGCTGGGCATTGACATGTTCCGTGGAAATGGCCCTCTTCATCTTCCCAAGACATCTCTTTTCTCTTGATATCAGTGAGATATCATAGCAAGGGCTCTCATAGCTTTACCAGGAATTCTATGTGCAAGGAGCGTTGTGACCAGGGACGGCTAGACTTCGACTGTTTGGCATCATCCCTGTCTTCAATCCCTGAAGCGGGACAGGATGCTTGGTAAAGTAAATGGCGAACGGTAAAGATGCATTCGTAGCAATTACTTCAAACCTAGCAACGATGACGAGGATGGCACCCCCCAAAACTGGATTTCCCCCCAAAAGCTATATTTTATCTATCTATCTATCTATCTATCTATCTATCTATCTATCTATCTATTTATTTATTTTGCTAAACAGCTTTATCACCTTCAAAGTACTCTCCATTACAGTGATCTGCGATTTCATTCTTGGACACATTTTTCAAACACATCTGTTTGGATGGCCAAGAGCACCTCCCCATTTTTTCTTTACCTCTTCTACATCATCAAATCATCATCCTTTCATGTCCCTCTTCATTCGTGGAAACAAAAAGAAGCCACATGGAGCAAGGTCAGGTGAGTAAGGTGTGTAGGACAAGAGAGGCGTGCTGGGTTTTGCCAAAAGCTGGCGCGCTGAGACGGCTGCGTGAGCAGGTGCATTGTTGTGGTGGCAAAACTAGTCCCCGTCTGCCACAGATCAGGCCTCTTTTTTTCACACAATGTTATGCAATCTTTTCAGAACCTCTAACTAGAAAGCTTATTTACAGTCTGACCTGGTGGAATGAACTCCAAATGCACTATCCCCCTCACATCAAAAAACAAATGAAGCATCAGGTTTGGGGGAATTTTTCTTTTGGAGGGGGATGTGTTAGTCTGGGTAGACTAGAGAAACAAATTCATGAACATATGTATATAAGGGGGAGGTTTATATACAAGACCAATTGAACATTGAGAAAGCATCCCTAGCCCATTTCAGATCAAGTCCATAACAGTCCTCTTCAGACTCATTAAACACATGCAATGACACCAAATGCAGAAGATCACAGGCCAGTCGGTAGAAAGTATTTGGATCCAGTGTCATTGGAAACATCTCAGCGCTGACAGGGGTTTCTCTGTGGCTTCTCCGGCTTCCGAGTTCTGGTTGTGTCCATGTGGCTTGTCTTCTGCAATGTCTCCCAGGGATTAGCAGAGAGAGAGGTGTCTTCTGCCTACAAAGAGGAAGTACCAGATTTCCCAGAATTCTCAGGGGAAGGCTATGCCCACAGAAGTCTCATTGGCTGTCTCCAGATTGACAGTTTAGACTCCACCCCTACACTCTTAATCCTTAAATTGACACCACATTAGGTGACTCCCACAGGGAAGTTTCCCCTCTTATGGTTAGTTCAATGTTGCATAAGAATAATAGGGAGCCAACTTGCATATTATCCTGTGTTGCAGTAATGCTGTATCTCAATGACTTTTACCAGGTCCACAGTTAGCAGCACTGTTAGACATGCGTAATCTTGGACTGCATGCCATGTTGCACACATCCGTAACTCTGGCACAGGGAAGACGGGAGGCAAGCAGAGATTCATTGTTTAAGAAGCCATCCAGGGGATTCAGATGGCAGCTTAAATATGTGAAGCACGTACATATCTAGTCTTTGAGACTCTTCTTTTCTGAGGAAAATGGTGTGCTTCTCTTCCTGACTGGGATAGCTACGAAAGGACTGTGAGCGACGGGAGGCTTCTGAAAAAGACTGAGCAGCTCAGTGCTGTCTGGGTGCCGCTGTCATTTGCTTCATGCTTGCTCATGCAACCCACTGAGACTCCAGTGAGTTCAACTCAAACAACTCTACAGGGCAGAGTAGAACTGCTTCCCCTAAGAGTCCCTGAGACTAACTCTCTATGCAAGTATACTGCCCCCTTTTTTATCAACGGAGTTACTGGTGGATTTAAATAGCCAGCCTTCCCATTACCAGCCCAGGGTGCCCTTAACTCACTGGGCTGCCAGGGCTCCTTTTACTCATGCTGAGCTTTCAACGTGCTCTTTAGTGGAAAAAGTGAGAAGAGGCTAAAAATGTATGTGTATAATTCTTCACCCCAAGCCTTCGTTTCTGCTCCACTGCAGAGATACAATTTATTTCCGTTACTGGGGGTCCTTGGCAAATGTACTTTATCAATTACAAAGCCATCAGTGGCCAGTACTAGTTATCATAGTGAGGTTAGCTGGACAAGCTAACATTTCTTGAGCTCCTGGTCCTATTTTTAAAGAAATTAGTCTCCAGGACTCCAAGACAGGTATTTAAAAAAAAATGGAGACAAATTTTAAAGAAAGACCACCTTTGGTGAAAAGCTGCTTTGTAGATTTCCCTCAGGAAGTTTAGTTGGGGAGGACTAATTGTTTAATCACCGAGCACAGAATGGCTGTCAGGAATGTGTTCATCTGTGATTGCTTCTCATAAATGCTCTGCTGAGAAGACATTGGCCAGAGATTTTTAATTTTGTATCAAGATTGTTTCCTTTGCCAAAGGTTGATTCTCATAATGGCTGGCCACAGTGTAAGGGTGACTAATTAATTAGTTCAACAATGGAAATTAAACATGAGTTTGAAATGAAGACTTGTCTAATTCCACCCCTTTTCTTTACATCTTTCCCAGAAAAAGAAGAGGAGGTAATTCCTGTCACCATGATCCCCCTCACTAGATCATATTAGTTTCATTGGGTTAGGCCTCCAAACACATTGTTCACAATAGTCACAACATGAACACAAGCCAAGTGTCCATCACCCAATGGATGAAAGTGTCAACTACTGTGAGGTCCGCACACAATGGAATAATTTTCAACCATAAAGAGATATGGAATTCTGATAGATGCTACAAAAATGGACATGGAAAACACTGTGCCAAGTCCAACACAGAAGGTCAGAGACTGTGTGCCTTCACATCTATGAAATATCAAGGACAGGTAAATAAAGCACAAAGAATCAGAGATTTTTTTTAATTGTCCATGCTATGTAAAAATAAAATTAAGCCATTAAGGTCTTCCATCAGGAGTTCTTTACCCATTAGGAAGCAATGAGTGCAGGGGGAAAGTAGGGGCTCTTTCCTTTGGTGACTTACAAAGAGAAATTGCTGAGTGTGACTGGTGCGGGGCTGCTGCACTGTCAGACTCTGGGGATTTGTTAAAGGGTTAATCTTAAGCAAGAAAAGGTTCACTTTTTTGTGTGTGGTTGTTTTTTGCTAGAACCCTGGGGAAATTTTAACATTGAGACCAGTACTGGGAAGAGAGAATGAATCCAGATGTTAATCTGAATTTTTTTAATTAATCATTTTATTGGGGGCTCTTACAAATCTTATAACAATTCATAGTTCAATAGTTTTAAGCTCACTTGCATCTATGTTGCCATCAACATTGCGAAAACAATTTCTTTCTACTTGAGCCCTTGGTATCAGCTCCTCATTTTCCCCCCTCCCTTCCTCATCCTCAGAATGCCCTGCAGGAGGCAACTGACCTTCAGGGACTCAAGTGTCCCAGGGTATTTGCCGTTGATTAGCTGATAGCACAGGAAAGGGCTTGGTCAATGTTACAGTTCTGTGTTATCAGACACATTTGAGGAAATGAAATTTCCTTGAAAGCCAAGAATTGTTTGGTGATGGATGTTTGACAGGAGGAAGAAGAGGCCACAGGTCAGGTTTGCTGTCGGACTGGGGAGCATCTTTTCTGGGCGGGAGTCATGGCTTAGGCCTTTCGGTTTGTAAGGTCAAGACTAACTCCTGGGAGTTGACCCCAAATCAGGCTCCATTGGTGTGGTAGACGGTCAGTGGCACCTGGATAGACAGTGGCTGTCCTGATGGCCAAGTGAGAGAGAAAGCAGGCAATAGAGTACGTTCCTATGTTTCATGCTAGAAGCATTATGCAGGCAACTCAACCTTACTGGGCGCCCTGGCGGTGCAGAGGTTCCTGATGGGCTGCCATCCACGAGGTCAGCCATAGGAAACCACCAGCTGCTCTGCGGGAGAAAGATAGGGCTTTTTACTCCCATGAAGAGTTCATCTTGGAAACACAGGGTAGTTCTACCCTGTCCTTATATGGTCGCTCTCCTTGCAGAGCTATTGCAAAAGCATTATAAGGTTTACACTTCCTTTTGGAGACGATCCTATATCAAATGTGCGACACACAGGCAATATCAAAAATACTTTTCTCGCTTCCAGCTTTGTGGGTTTCTGGAATTTTAAAAATGGAGTTTCGCTAGGAATTCTGTTGTTCAATCCAGCTAGACCGGAGCAAGTGCACTGTACAGAGAAGAGCTCTTGACACACGGAATCCTGGACAGATAAATCCCCCAGAAACAATAATGGAAATATCAATACCCTAAGGGCAGGGGAATGGTGGATGGAGAAGGGGGAGAAAGAGGAACCGATTGCAATGTTAGATGTATAACACACACACACACCATGGGATGAACAACAGAAACATGGGTGAAGGGACACAGGAGAAGATGTAAGATATGAAACTAATAATTATTTAAAATTTGTCAAGGGTCACAAGGATGGGAGGGTAAAGGAGGGAGGGTAAAAAGAGGAGCTGATACCAAGGGCTCAAGTATAAAGAAAACGTTTTGGAAATGATGATGGCAACAAATGTACAAATGTGCTTGATACAATCAATATATGGATTGTTGTAAGATCTGTAAGAGCCCCCAGTAAAATGATTAATTTTTTTTAAAAAGCATGTTGTTTTTTTAAGCCAAACTTAATATATAACTACAAAAGCTGAGCTGTAGTTCACTAGCGGACATTGATAATGATTTTTTAAAATAGCACAATAGCATTCATTACTTGATTTTTTTTGAAACTTGGTTCTATATTTTTGGAACTAATACATTTCCATTACTCATTCTGCAGCCTGATCCTTAAACATGTTCATAAATCTTTGAGCGGGCTATGAGGCTTAGCCACAGTATCTAACCCACTTCTTGTGCTTCTCAGGGAACTGTGAGCCACTTGCGGCTCTAAAGAATGTTGATGTTAAAACAAAGGATTCTGTTCTCATAAACAGTCATCTCTAGAAAAAGGTTCCTCATTCTGAAACTGGAGCAACCAGACCTACCCTTTGGGTCTGAGGAACTGCTCCAAATATCAAATATTTTTAGATTAAGATCTTAATACTCTGAATGAAATGTGGCTGCTGCCTAATACTTTAAAAGACCTTTCTATTTATTGAATAGAAATTATGTGTAGTTAACACAATGATTTGCCTGGAAACCATGGCCGGCCAGAATGTTATTTTATTTTTAACAAGAATGTTTTAACTGCACAATAAGAGATAGTAGGGGACTGTGCAAATCTCTGGACATAATAACTACCATACTACAATAATTACCAATGTCAGTTATCCTGACCACAGCTTTTCGGGCCTGGCTGCTGCCCGCATCTCAAGTTCAGCTTCCAGAATGAATGTTAATGATGGAGAGAGGAGGGTAGGAGGCACCCTTGAGGATTGCAGGGCTGGAAACTCCCTATGTTAAATATGCAAATTATGTTTGATGAGACAACCGTGTTTCCCAACACTAGACATTGCTGTTCCCACCACTGGCTATTACTTGACTTCGTACATGAAGGATCTTAAAAACCTAATTTTCCATTATCCAAATAAAACAAGTGACTGTAAGTTCTCAGCATAATACATCTGCCCCATGTTTGCCTGGGGTGTCTGCTCCAGACGCACTGAAACTCAGAAAGCTAGTGATTCAGTCAAGATTTCAGGGCAGAGCATGACAACCCAATACAATGCTTTTGCGAATACAGACTGCACCACCAGCGTAAGACTCCGCTGACAGTACAGAGCCGGGTCTATCCCAGCTATAGTGAGTTGGTGGGGAAAGGTGAGGAGGGCACCAACCTGATGGAAGAAAATCCAACAAAAGCAGTAGCCAACCTCTGGGATCCATAGAAAAACCCAAAACAGAACTGTGATTTGTCTGGTTTGAACTTTGGGAGCTTATACAATCTAGGAGGGGCAAAAATGAGGAGCTGATACCAAGGACTCAAGTAGAAAGAAAATGTTTTGAGGATGATGATGGCAACATATGTGCAAATGTGCTTGACACAATGGATGTATATATGGACGGTGATAAGAGTTGTACAAGACCCTAATAAAATTATTTAAAATTTTAAAATAAATAATCATTTTAGTCGAATAAGAAAGAATCTTCCTAGCCTGAGCTAATTGTCATAGCTCTGCCTATATTGTTCATAAACTAGCATGTCTGGTCTCCAAGAGCACAAACTGAAAGCAATTTCACCAGAATTTCCAGGTGTGTCCAAAGCTGCTTAGAAATGACAGGTTCACTTTTTCTCCATACCTGCCTCCCCTATCAGATTTTAGAAGATAAGAATCTGGGAAATCAGGCTGAGATTGTGTTGGTGCCTGGATGTCTCAAGAGATGTGTAAAGAGATGACGCCTAAACAGAGAAACTAGTATCGTTTTCTCTTTGGGGCCTTATCACCAACAAGGTCCATGTTTACAACTGAATGTACAGAAAACCCAAGTCCTCAAAATTGGACAAATAGATAACATCATGATAGAGAAAGATTGAAGTTGTCAAAGATTTTCTCTGGCTGGGATCCATGATCAATGCTCATAGGAACAGCAGTGAAGACATCAAATGGCATATCACATTGGACAAGTCTGCTGCATAAGACCTCTTTAAAGCATTGAAGAGCAAGGATTTCACTTTAAAGACTAGCGTGCCAGACGCAAGCCATGGTATTTTCAGTTGTCTGATATGCCTATGAAAGTTGGACATTGACTGAGGAAGACTGAAGAAGAAATGCATTTCAACTGTGGTGCTGGTGAAGACCACTGGACATTTCCGTGGGTTGCCACAAGAACAACAAAAGATCTGTCTCGGAAGAAGTACCGTCAGAATGCTCGTCGGAATCAAGGATGGCAAGACTTCATCTTACATACCTTGGAAAAGTTTTCAGGAAAGACTAGTTCTTGGGGAAAGACATCGTGCTTGGTAAAGTAGACGGTCAGCACAAAGAGGAGGCCCTTCAGCAGCAGGGATTCACACAGTGGCTGCAACAATGGACTCACATGTAAGAATTGTGCAGACAACACAGGGCCAGCTGGTGTTTTGTTCTGTTGTGCATAGAGTTACTATGAATCAGAACAAACGTAACAGCACTGCACAGCAAACAACATCAGAAAAATAGATATACAGGAATACAAGGGGGTACCTCCCCAATAAAATGGAAAAATGTTCTGCTGGGTGGAGCCACTGGTATCAGCTCCTCATTTTCCCCCTTTCTCCCCACCCCACCTCCCTCAGGAACCCTTGATAATGTATAAATTATGATTATTTTGTAGTGTCCTACACTGTCCGACGTCTCCCTTCACCCACTTCTCTGTTGTCTGTCCCCCAGGGAGGAGGTTATATGTAGATCCTAGTGATTGGTTCCCCCTTTCTATCCCATCTTCCCTCCACCTCCTGGTATCTCCATTCTCACCACTGGTTCTGAGGGGCTCATCTATCCTGGATTCCCTGTGTTTCCAGTTCCTGTCTTTACCAGTGTACTTCCTCTGGTCTCGTCAGATTTGTAAGGCAGAATTGGGATCATAATACTCGGGTTGGGGGGGGGGGGTGAAGGAATCATTAAAGAACTAGAAGAAAGTTGTATGTTTCATCGTTGCTACACTGCACCCTGACTGGCTCGTCTCCTCCTGCTACCCTTCTGTAAGGGGATGTCCAGTTGCCTACAGATGGGCTTTGGGTCTCCATTTCTCCCTCCACCTCATTTACAATGATATGATTTTTTTATTCTTTGACACCTGATACCTTCGACACCTCGTGGTCATACAGGCTGGTGTGCTTATTCCATGTGGGCTTTGTTGCTTCTGAGCTAGGTAGCCGCTTGTTTATTTTCAACCCTTTAAGACCCCAGATGCTATATCTTTTGATTGCCAGACACCATCAGCTTTCTTCACCACATTTGCTTATGTACCCACTTTGTCTTCAGCGATTGTGTCAGGAAGTGAGCATCGTGGAATGCCAGTTTAATAGAACAAAGTGTTCTTGCATTGAGGGAGTAATTGAATGGAGGCCCAATATCCATCTGCTTGCTACCTTAATACTAAACCTATAAATATATGCACATAGATCTATTTCTCCATCATCATATTTAAATATATTTACATATGTCCATGCTGGTATTTAGACCTCTATAAACACCCTTTGCCTCCTAGTTCCTCCCTCTATTTCCTTTTACTTTCCTCGCAGCCCACTATCAGCCTTCATTTGGGTTTCAGTAATTCCTCTCCATTACATTGCCCTTGATCAAGCCCTACCACGCCTTCTACACCCTCCTTGCCACCAATTTTGGATCACTTGTTCCTTTGTCCCTGGGTTTGTTAACATCCATTTCCATCTGTCCCGTTGTTGTTTTCTCCTGCAGATTGTTTGCCCTGCCTATCTTATCTAGATAGGCCTGTAAAGATAATAATACGCACACAAAAAAACAAGAAAGAGCAAAGCAAATCAACAAAAGGGAACAAAACAACAACAACAAGCTAATGACAAAGAAAGGAAAGCCTGTAAACAGTTCAAGGTCTGTTTGTTGACATTTACGAGTGTTTTCCGGTCAAGTCGGATGGGGTGCCACTCCCTGGCCCCAAAGTCTATTTTTGGTATTCCCTCAGGACTTCCTTGTGCTACTCCCCTTGCTGTTCTGTTGCACGCCCTTGGTGTTTTGACTTGGTGTGGTGGGGTAAGACCGGGCATAATTCCTCCACTGTGTCTCCAGTGTTGTCTCCCATAGGGCTATGGATCAGTGAGGGATGTAGTGTCTTGTAGTGTGGTTGCTCTGAGCAGGAATATCACCCTCAAGGCTTGGTGGGCCAGGATGTGCTCCGCTCTCTCTTCCTCCCCCTTCATTTGCTCCATGTGCTCTGATCAGACATGTCCCTCTCCCTGAGCTGTAGCTTCAGTGCTGTCCTCCGAAGCCTGTCCACGTAGTTGGGATTGGGACCAGCCATTCAGACCCCTCTACTAGTTCCCTGCTTCATGCTGGCATGTTACATTCACATGTTGGAGCACTGGGTTGAAGTCTAGTCCCTCTTTCCCTGTAAAGATATAAACAACACCCTCCCCTTGGGTGGGTGTTCATTTGTTTTTATGTGAGGGGGATAGTGCATTTGGATTTCATTCCACCAGGTCAGACTGTTAATCAGGCTTTCTATTTAGACCTTCTGAAAAGATTCCATAGCAATATGTGACAAAAAAGTCCTGATTTGTGGCAGTTGGAGGACTGGTTTTGTGACCACAACAATGCACCTGGCTAACGCACAGCATGCCTCTTTTGTCCCACGCACCTTACTCTCCTGACCTTGCTCCATGTGACTTCTTTTTTTCCATAAATGAAGAGGAATGTGAAAGGACAGTGATTTGAAGATGTAGAAGAGGTGAAGAAAAATACGAAGGAGGTGCTGTCAGCCATCCAAACAGATGAATTTGAAAAAGGTTCCAAGAATGGAATCGCAGACTTGACAAATGTATTAAGTGTAATGGAGAATACTTTGAAGGTGATACGGTTGCTTTGTAGAAAATAAATAAATAAATAAATGACTTTGAAAAAAATTCAAATTTGGGGGGTGGGGGTTATGCCCTCGTACACTAGTAAGCTGAGAAATACACCCAAGGTATAACCAAAAAAAACTCCAGTGCCATCAAGTTGATTCCAACGCACAGTGGCCCTACATAGGATTTTTGAGGCTATTAATCTTTATAGAAACATATAACCTCAATTTTTGTCCGTGGAGATTCTAACCGCTGACCTTTCAATCAGTTCAGTACTTACCTGACAGCACCACAGGGCACGTAATGTAATGATAGTCTTACAAATAAAGAAGAAAGGTAGAGTATTGAGAGCTCTTTGCTGTTGAATCAATTCTAACTCATTCATAGTGACCTTATGAGACACATTTCTTTCTCAGAACAGCTGGTGGACTCAAACTACCAAACTACTGGTTAGCAGCCTAATTATTTAAGCACAAAACCAATGACAGGTCAGTGGAAGCATTGGTATCAAACACACTATCAAACATTTTAAAAAATGGATGCCAGGGCTATCTTCAAGTCATTGTCACACCCTGTGGTATCATTTGTAACTTAGTACTGGGAGGTACAGAGGCACACGTATCCAGTCCGGGGGCGTGGTGCTGGGGCCAGCTTGCACCTGCTTACAGGCTTTGAGTGTGCATCTCTCTCCCCATTCTTGTTCAGTGATGTCAAGATGGTAGCTCAAAATTGGCCATCCTAAGAAGACTAAAACTATAGAAATTGACAACAAATGAAACAAAGCAACGCCCCTATCCAATAAAGCTGCTCCTGGGTATTCACCTTAGATTATAATTCATTGAAAGAAAATGATTAGATCCTTGAGAATAGCAAATTGAAACTGATTGTCCTGATGGTTTTTTTAATTAAGCATCAATTATGAATTAGAATGATCAAGATTGTGAAATTGAAGTGTTTGTTTATGATGCTAAGGAACATTCTAAATGGCACCATTTGTATGATTGTAGCTGGATTAAAATTTGTTTGCATATAGATAAAGAGTAAACGTTAACAATGAGAACTGTGAAGATCAAGCTCAAGTTCTGCCATGCGATGCCTCTGTGGTCTAGGGCAAGTCCTTCAGTCTCACAGTGTTCCAGGCTCCTCGTCTGAAGAATGGGCATAAGGATAATAGTGACTGTGGTAGAGTGCTAGCTATTTAATGCTCAGATGTAACCACAAAAGAACAATAGCAGCACAGTGTCATTAAGTCAGTTCCAACTTAGAGTGACAGTACAGGACAGAGTCGAACTGCTCTTGTGAGTTTCCAAGACTGTAAATATTTCCGGGTGTAGAAAACCTCACCATTCTCCTGAGAAGCGGCTAGTAGTTTCAAACTGTTGACCTTGCAGTTAGCAGGTCAATGTGTAACCCACTATGCTACCAAAGAAGAATATACAGAAGTTGTGATCAGAGGTCAACAAAATACAGGCTAAGACCAAAATCCAGAGCCCTCTGTGCTAGTTATATAATCTGGTGTCAATTTGAGGATTAAGAGTGTAGGGGTGGAGCCTGACCTGTCAATCAGAATATAGCCAATGAAGCCGTTGTGTGGGCATGGGCTTCTCCTGAGGATTCTGGGAACCCCTGTGTTTCTCCTTGGAGGTGGGAGACACACTCTCTCTTAGCTCACTCCCTGAGAGACATCCTTGTGGAGAAGTCACATGGAGAGAGGCTGATGGAACCAGAACTCTGGGGCCAGTGAAGCCACGTGGAGACCCCTGCCAGTGCTGAACTGCTTACAATGCCACTGGATCCACAAGACTTCCCAGCCACTGGCCTGTGATCTTCCTGCATTCAGCATCATTGCATGTGTTTCATGAGCCTGAAGAGGACTTTATAGGTTGGTACCGGACATGTGGGCTAGTATCAGACTTACGAACTTGATCTGGCTTGGACTGGGATATTTTCTCAATAATCAACTGCTCTTGTGTATAAAGCTCTTTCTTATACACATATGTGTGTTTATGAATTTGCTACTCTAGCCTACTCAGACTAACATTGCTCTAAATTGAGTTTTATTAGCACACAACCACATTTATTGGCATACATATGTTTTTGTGCTTTGAAAGCAGAGTCGTGAAAAGAGCAAAGCCTAAAATATTTACCATGTAGTTTGGTTTGGAGTCCTTCACAGGATGGAGAGAAAGATAAGACTGTCTGTTCCCATAAAGATCTACAGCCCCAGAAGTCATACAAAGTGTTCCACTCTGTGCCTGGGGGTGCTGTACATTGAACTCAACTCCGCAGCAGTAAGAGAGAGTGGTCCTTTACCCAGAAGGCTGATGCCTCTGGCTTTAGCCATGGAAACTGTAGGCAATCATTGATCTTACTTTTTTATTTCCTTACTTTTATCTCCTCTTCTTTTTCTATTTTCTGAGCATATAAAAAGGGAGAAGGAGTCAGAAGAGGCAGGGGCTTTTGGGATTTCATCAGGAATTCTCACCTGGCAAGGATGAGAAACCGGGTTAGGTAAGGGTGAACAGCCTGCTGCTCAGGAGCTTCTTCCTGCCTGTGTCCTCAGCTCAGCCACGTTGCTGAGCTTCCCTCCTCCTGGCTGGGATGTTTCACCCAGTTCCCTGTGGAGTATCACCCTCAGCTTTTGGCAGCTCCAGCAAACCCAGAGAAACAGCCAACTGCAACCAGAAGGGAGCCTCTGATAAAGTCTTAGCTTCTTCCCTGGCCACACAGGGGTCTGCATTTCCCCACCTCACCCAGTTCAGGAGAATGAGACGCACTATTCATAAAAGCATGAGACCATGGGAATTTTGAACAAAGGATCCATGATGCGATAAAATAATAAATTGCATTTTGAGAGTCTTAGTTTTTGTGGTTTACCTAAGAGGCACGCTAAAATATTTATGGATGACATAATATATGTGAGATTAGCTTCAAAATAATAGTGTTTAATGGTAGTTTATATGAGCAATATATTACCAATGAAGTGTTTACCTATAGCATGATGATGTCCTTTCCTGGAAAAATAACTAAAACTTAACAGTTTTTCTTCTCTCTTTTGCTCTCTCTCTCTGTATACATAATGTGTGTGTTATTTTTACAAGTACATCTATAAGTGATAAACTTGTCTCTCCTGGATATTTCTAGCTAAATTGAGGTTGCCTTTTTAAGGAAGCAAAAGAACTACAAAATCAAAATCCAGGGTAATGATGTCATCAGGTGAGAGGCAGATACAAGGTGGGGTGGATTAGGAAATTGTTAAATTTCATCAAATTCTGCACCGCTGCTCCTGGTGGGTTACAATTGTTTAATCTACTGTCAAACAAAGCTATTTTAAAAACAGGCATGCCATGGGCTAATGAAAAATGTGTCTTGAACTTAATATTGTGACTAATCTAAATCTGTGATGCTGGGCCCAAATTTGATACCCCCACATGACATAAGGCAATGCATATATATATATATATATATATATATATATATATATATATATATATATATATATGAAATAAGAGAATGTCATTCTATTGGTTTAAATTGCTGTAGTTGAATCTTCTCACCTCCTACAAAATCTCCCAAGGAGGGGATGATAAGTTGTGAAAACTTACACCTCTGTACAGTGTCGGTAGTGAAGCAAACATAAATGTTATCCAGTAAAAGTAGTACCTCCCCAAATAAGAGTAGATGCTCATCATATATTGTTGTTAGGTGAGAGTGAGTCAATCTCAAGCCCTATTTAAAAAGGAAGAAAGCACCATCGTCACACTCAGGTTCACGTTGGAGCACTTAGCTCCAGCCACTGTGTCACTCCATCTCTTTGCAGGTCTTCCTCTTTTCCCGGACTCTCTACCATGGATGATGTCCTTCCCCAGGAATGGATCCTTCCTGAGAACATGTCCACAGTGTCACCCTCTTGCCTGCAGTGGAACAGGCTGCCGGGACTTCTTCCAGGACCGATTTGCTCATGCTCCTGGCAGTCCCCAGTACGTTCAGTGGTCTTTGCTAGTGCCACAATTCAAATATCAATTCTCCTTCAGTCTTCCTTGTCTATTGTCCAATTTTCACGTGCATATGAGGCCATTGAAAAAAACAATATCTTGAATTAGGTGTACCTTGGTGCTCAAAATAACATATTTGCTTTGAACACTTTAAAGACTTTCTTATCATTTTATTGAGAGCTCTGACAGCTCTTATCACAATCCATACATCCATTGTGTCAAGAACATTTGTACGTATGTTGCCATGATCCTTCTCAAAACACTTTTTATCAAGTGCCCTTGATGTCAGCTCCTCATTTTTTACCTCCCTTCCACCCTCATGAGCTCTTGATAAATTATTGTTATTTTCATATCTTACACCATCCCTTGTCTCCCTTCACCCATGTTTCTGTTGTTTGTCACCCTGGGTGGGTGGGCTTATACGTCAATCATTGCGATGGGTTCTCCCTTTCTCCTCACACCTTCCCCCTACCCTCATGGTATTGTTATTCCCATTATTGTTCCTCGGGGGGGCTATCTGTCCTGGATTCCGTGTGTCAAGATCTCTGTGCCACAGTACATTCTCTGGTCTAACTGGATTTGTAGGGTACACTGGGGTCATAATAGTGGGGGGAGGAAGCATTAAAGAACTAGAGAAGTGTTGTGTGTTTTGTCGGTGCTGTATTACACCCAGCCTTGTGACCCTTCTGTGAGGAGATGTTCAATTGTAAAGATATTTCTTTGGTTTTTTACAGCAGATTTTGCCAATGCAACATATTGTTTGATTTGTGGAAGGCTGCTTCCATAATCATTGATTATAAGCACAATTCAACTAAACCTTTGCCGGCTTTGGTCTAGTGTCTGCTTTGTGTGTTTATTGGTCCAGTCGTCGGAATGTTTGTTTTCTTTACATTGATGTAGAGGCCACGTTGAAGGTTACAGTGGTCTCTGATCTTTACCAGTAAGAATAGTAGTAATAAACACCAAAAATAATATATGTTCTAAAATAGGCACCAAAAATAACCTGATGCCTTCAGTATTGAGGAACTTTTCAGAGAGGATGGACTGGACCTGTAAGATCATCAGGAACTGGCATATTCTTGTCCTCTCATGCATCCCCTGGCCCTGGCAGGTGACCTGCCACATAGTGGGTACTTTGGACATATCTGTTGCATGAACAGACATTGCGTGATTCTTGTTTTCATAAGAGAGTCAGCCTGTGTGCACTACTAGATTCTCAGTAACAGGACTCTGGATGATCTCCCACTCCTGCCCAACCTGCCAATCTCTTGGGTCATTTCTGTGACCTCCTAGAACTGGATTCCCTGTTGTTTTTGTGACCTGTTTCCTGCCCCTGGCAGTCTTATTCTTTGTGACCTGCTCTCGCTGCCATCTCTTACAGGCTCTTCATTACTACCCTGCTACCTTACAGAGGAGAGTACTGCCCCTTACAGTCCACAGCAAAAGTATCCAGCGGCCACTAAAGACCTCCTGTGCTCTCTCTGAAGTCCTCACATGACTTACAAGGTTGACAAGGCTCTTGAGGGGTCTCTGTGTCCTGGCCAGTCCCTCACGATAGGTCTGCAGCCCTCTAGTCAGGCCTCAGCCACAGCCTCTCCTCCTCCTGGTCTCCTGCAAAATCTCTTCCTCATTCTTCAGTACAGAGCAAAACACACCCACTGTAGAGGAAGTCCCAGAATCGCTGCCCACCAGTTCTGCAGAAAGACCAGGCCCTGGGAAGTCCAGGAGTCAGGCTGTGTAGGAATAGAACTACTCATCAAGATCCAAGGGAGAGATGACTTTGGAAGATAGGAAACAGTAAGAGACAAAAGTAAGGCTGAATCGGAGGAAAGAGGCCTAACACATTTGTGATGTGCCCAATATTGCATCGTAGATATGCAACAACAGTGGACTTCTGTTTTTTAATCATTTTCTTTTAATCAGAAGTTGATTGTGAAAGTAGCTTTGATTGTGAAAGTAGTTGTTCTATTTTTCTTAATGTTGAAATGGATGTTTTTAAATCATTTTATTGGGAGCTCATATAGATGTAGCATTCTTTAGTTCACTCACATCAAGCAGTATTATACACTTGTTACTACAATCAGTTCAAGAAATTCTACCTTCTTCTTAGCCTCCTTGTGATAGTTAAGGTTTATTGTGCCAACCTGGCCAATAAACACATGTGGGATTAATTGAAGGGCAGAGAGATAAATGGCTTGGTGAGCCTCGCCTTTCTAGTTCTTGGGTCTTGCTTTGTAATGGTCAAACCAGGGTACAGCTGCCTTAGCTGGTTCCATGCTTCAGCTGGCAAGGCTCACTTCCTGCAAGATATCCCTGAGGAGAAGTCACACGGACCTACCCCAATGCAGCCCTGGGTGCTGGAGAAGCCTCGTGGAGACTCCTGCCAACACTGAGATGCTTACCCACTCACTGATTCCACTTTCCTCCTGCCTTCAGTTGTTGTATGTGTTTTGTGAGTTTGTGGAAGACTTGGTAGATACCTGTCGGACATATGGACTAATGTCAGACTTATGGGCTCGGACTGGCTGGGTTTGAATGCTTTCTTTTTTTTTTTCTTTTAATCAGTTTATTTTAATGCCTACTACACAGCTACAGTGGTCAAAACAGCATGGTACTGGCACAATGATAGACACTCAGACCAGTGGAAAAGAATAGAAAGCCCAGGAGTAAAATCATCAGCATATAGACAACTGATCTTCGACAAGGGTCCCAAAAACGTCAAGTGGGAAGCAGATGCCCTCTTTAATAAGTGGTGCTGGAAACAATGGATATCCACATGTAGAAAGTTGAAACAAGACGTCTACCTCACCCCATGCACAAGAATACACTCAAGGTGGATCACAGATCTAGAAGTCAAACCCCAAACCATCAGGACCATTAAGGAGGGAATCGGGACTAATCTCAGAGCACTGGCCCAGGGAGCACATAGGCTCACTGCAACAGGGAAGGGGACACACACAGGTGATCTGGAAATCGACAAATGGGATCTAATAAGAATAAAACACCTGTGCACCTCGAAAGACTTTGCCAAGAGGGTGACAAGGCAACCCACAGACTGGGAGAAGATTTTTAGTAATGACACATCAGACAAAGGGCTCATTACTAAAATCTACAACACCATCATGACCTGCAAAAAGAGTAAAACAGTTAACCCCCTAAGGAAGTGGGCAAAAGAAATGAGAAGAACTTTCACTAGAGAGGAGATCAATATGGCCAATAAATATATGAGAAAGTGCTCGAAGTCCCTTGCCATAAGAGAAATGCAAATCAAAACAACCATGAGATACCACCTAACACCCCTGAGGCTAGCCCAGATCAGTAAATCAGAGAGCAACAAGTGTTGGAGGGGCTGTGGTGAAGTAGGAACCCTCCTCCACTGCTGGTGGTCTTTTAATCAGTTTATTAGGGGCTCACACAACTCTTTTTACAATCCGTACATACATCATTTGTGTCCAGCACATTTGTACATATGTTGCCATCATCATTCTCAAAACACCCACTCTCCACCTGAGCCCCTGGCATCAGCTCCTCATTTTCACCTCCATCCCCGCTTCCCCCTCCCCCTGAACCCTTGATAATTTATAAATAATTATTATTTTTATCATATCTTACACCATCCAACGTCTCCCTCACCTAGTTCTCTGCTGTCTGTACTCCAGGGAGGAGGTTACATGTAGACCATGTCATCTGTTTCCCATTTCTCCCTTACCCTCCCTCCACCTTCCTGATATTGCCACTGTCAAAACTGTTCCAGAAGGCCTCATCTGTCCTGGATTCCCCGCATTTCCAGTTCCTATCCGTGCCAGTATACATCTTCCAGTCAAGCTGGTTATGTAAGGTAGAATTGGGATAATGATAGTCGGGGGGAGGAAGCATTCAAGAACTAGAGGGAAATTGTATGTTTCATCACTGCTACACTACACTCTGACTGGTCCGTCACCTCCCCACAGCCCTTGATGCTTTCTTAATGTACACTTACTATCATAAACTATCATAAAATATGAGTGTATATTGATTTTGTTGCTTTACTCTATCCAGACTAACACACTCCTTGATATTAGCTCCCTTTTATCCCCTCCTCCCCCCTTCCCCCAAACTCTTATTATTGTGTATATATACACATATATATCCATATCTGGCACTGTTTAATATATCTATTCAACAATTCTTAGTACCGTTTCCCAGAATTTGACACAGCTGGAGAACAGCTGGCCCGTTGTTGGGGGTGGGAGTCTTGTGCTTGCCGTGTTTAGAGTAAGCATGAGCAGAGCAAACGTTGGCTTCCTGTGGGCAGTCGGGCGACTCCAAAGAGGGAAGAAGGGGCTGAGTGGAGCTGAGCGACTCTGTCCAAGTCCCCCCTCCCCTAAAGTCACTGGATAGGAAGCTGGGAGTGTGTGAGGGTAAAGAGACTTTCCCATGCCAAAAGAAGCATCAATAATAGTAACGAAATGACCCACTCCCCACCTATTGGGGGGGGGCAGTGGAAAGTTAGCTGTACAAGGCTCGGAAATGGATAGGGAAAGTGTGTTTGCTGCAAAGCCAAGCATTAGCCAAGGCTGAAAATATACTCTGCTTCCTGTCCCATCCCAAATGATGTTCATCTCAATTGTCTTTTAAAATGCATCAGAAGGTCTTCCAGACAGCTGACAATATCCAATTAACAAAATAAGAATAGAAGGGAAGTTCCTCAACATCATAAGGGCCAAATATGAAACACCAATGGACAACATCACACTCAGTGGGAAATAACTGAAATTACTACCCCTGAGAACAGAAGCCAGACATGGATGCTCCCTATCACTATTCATATTGAGCTAGAAGTCTTACAACTATTAGACAATAGAAAGAAGTTAAGGGAATACAAGAGGGAGAAGAAGAAGTAAAACTCTTACTATGTGCACATGGTGTGACTTATATGTAGAAAACCCTAAGGACTTCACACACACACACACACACACACACACAAGATTGGTGGAAACAATTGAGAGATTTGGTAAAGTAGCAGGAAACAAGATGAACAAGCAAAAATCAGTTAGATTTCTGTATGCCGGTGAAGAAAGCTCTGAAAAAGACATCAAGAAATAGCATTTACAATCGCTATACAAAAGAAGAAATACTTAGGAATCAACTGAACCCAAAAAAACAAAAGACCTGTCATATGAAAACTACAGAACCCTATTCCAAAAAAGCAAACAAGTGGAAGAATCTCCTGTATTCACCTATGGAAACATTTCATATCGTGAAAATGTCAGAGCTCACAAAGCAACCTGTAGATACAGTGCAAACATTCTGATCCACATCCCAACTGTATTCTCTAAAGAAATGGAAAAACTAATTATTAACTTCATATGGAGAGGGAATATCCTAAGATAAGCAAAGAAAAACAAAGTAGGAGAAATCCCACTACTTGACCTCCAAACCTATTACACTACCCCATTAGTCAGACCAGTTCGGCACTGGTACAATGATAGATACATAGACCAGTGGAACAGAACAGAAAGCATAGAAATAAATGCATCCACTGCTAGGCAACTGGTTTTCAACAAAGGATAGAAGAGCATTACATAAGAAAGAAACAGCCTCTCCAACACATGGTGCTGGAGAAACAGGATCTCTAGCTGCAGACAAATGAAACAGAACCCATATTTCACCCCAACATAGAAAAATAAGCTCAAGATGGATCATAGAGCTTAGTGCAGCAGAGCTATTAAGAAACAAACATAAACAAAGTCCCTGTCAGCAAGTGAATTCTGAATCATATAGGAATGGATAGAACTGCCCCTGTGGGTTTCCAAAACTGTAACTCTTTATGGGAGCAGGAAGTCTCATCTCTCTCTTGTGGAGCAGCTGACGGTTTCAAACTGCTGATCTCGTAGTTAGGAGTCTAAAGTATAACCGCTATGCAACCAGGCCTATGAGAAAATTTGGACAAATTTAAGGGCCCTATTGCAGGGCCAACACATACCACCAAATATCATAAGGAAAGCAAGCACAATAAAAGGTGAAATGGATGACTTCTTGTTGCTGCTGTTAGGTGCCATATGGTCAGTTCTGACCCCTGGTGACCCTATGCACAGCAGAATGAAGCACTGCACAGCCCCGCAGCATCCTCGCCATTCCTATGCCCGAGCCTAATATGTTAGTCTAGGTAAACAGAGAAACAAATCCAGGGAGACTCATATGTGTATAAGAAAGAGCTTTATATAAAGAGTAATTGTACATTAAAAAAAAACATCCCAGCTGTGTTATCCTGGATAGACTAGAGAAATAAATCATAAAAACTCATATGTGTATAAGAGAGAGTTTTACATAAAAGGTAATTGCACGTTAAGAAAGCATCCCAACCCAGTCCAGTCCAAATCCATAAGTCCAATATTAATCCGTATGTCCAATACCAATCTATAAAGTCCTCTTCAGCTTCATGAAACACATGCATTGACACCAAATGCAAGACAATCACAGGCCAGTGGGGAGAAAGTCTTTGGATCCAGTGGCATTGTAAGCATCTCAGCACTAGCAGGGGTCTCTACGTGGCTTCTCTGGCTTCAGAGGTCTGGTTGCATCAGGGTAGGTCCATGTGGCTTCTCCAGCTCAGGGCACTAGTGTTGTTCCATGTATCTTGTCAGCTGCAACGTCTCCCAGAGAATGAGCAGAGAGAGAGAGAAGTGCCTTCCATCTTCAAGGAGAAAAATACAAGATTTCCCAGAATTCTCAGGAGAAGGCCATGCCCACACAGAGGCCTCATTGGCTATGATCTGATTGACAGGCTAGATTCCACCCCTACATTCTTAATCCTCAAATTGACAAATGATTATATAACTATCACACCAGCCCAGTCCAGATCAAGTCCATAAGTCCGATATCAGTCCGTATGTCTGATACCAGTCTATAAATTCCTCTTCAGACTCATGCAACACATGCAATGATGCTAAATGCAAAAAGATCACAGGCAACTGAATGGAAAGTCATGTGGATCCAGTGGCACGAGTGGAAGCCATCTCAGCACCGGCATGGGTCTCCACATGGCTTCTCCAGCTCCAGGGCCCTGGCTTCATCAGCATAGCAATATATGTTTTGTCAATTGTAAAGATGAAGCAGAGAGAGTGTGTCTGGCCTCCAGTGAACTATTTACCTCCATGGCGCCTCCAAATGCGGTCATCAAGCTACGACCTGACTGACAGGCCAGACTCTACTCCTTCCTCAAGTTCTGAGTAGATTATGTAACTGCCACACCATTATTGCAGTAACTGTGTCAATCCATCTCTTTGAGAGCCTCCCTCTCCTTGGCTGCCCTTCCACTTTACAAAGCATGGTGTCATTCTCCAGGGACTAGTCTTTCCTAACGACATGCCCAAAGCGTGTAAAACGAACTCTTGCTATCCTTGCCCCTTAAGGAGCACTCTGGCCATACTTCTTCCAAGACAGTTGTTTGTCCTTTTAGCAGTCCGTGTTATTTTCAACATTCTACTCCAGCACTACAATTCAAGTGCATCTATTCTTCTGTGGGCTTCCTTATTCAATTTCTAACTCACATGCTTATGAGGCGATTGAAGACACCACGGCTTGAGTCAGGTGCACGTTAGTTCTCAAAGGCACATCCTTTTTTTCAATCTGAAACAAGAGTCTGGAGAGATTTTGTGCAGCAGATTTACCTAATACAACACATCTTTTGATCTCTTGACTGCTGCTTCCATGGTCATTGATTGTGGATCCAAGCAAGAAAAAACACCTGACAGCTTCCGTTTTTTCTCCATTTATCATGATGTCGCCTACTGGTCCAATTGTAAGGATACTGGTCTTCCTTGGTAAGTCGTAATGCATACTGAAGGCTACAGCCCTTGATCTTCCTCAGCAAATGCTTCAAGTCCTTCTCACTTTCAGCACGCAAGGCTGTGTCACCTGCATACCGCAGGTTGTTAATAAGCCTTCCTCCAATCCTGATGCAAAACTCTTCTTCATATAATCCAGCTTCTCTGATGGTTTGCTCAACACAGAGATTGAGCAAGTATGGTGAAAGTAAACAATCCTGATGCACACCTTTTCTGATATACTTTTAATCATTTTATTGAGGGCTCATACAACTCTTATCACAATCCATACATCCATCCATTGTGTCAAGCATATTTGTACACTTGTTGCCATCATCATTCTCAAAACATTTGCTTTCTACTTGAGCCTTTGGTATCACCTCCTTATTTTGCCCCTCCCTCCCCACTACCCCCCCTCAGAAACCCTTAATAGTTTATAAATTATTATTTTCTGTCATCTTACACAGTCTGATGTCTCCTTTGCCCACTTTTCTGCTGTTCATCCCCAGGAAGGAGGTTATATGTAGATCCTCATCTTTCCACCCCCAACCTCCCTCCAACCTCCAGGTATCGCCACTCTCACAACTGGTCCTGAAGAGATCATCTGTCCCGGATTCCCTGTGTTTCCAGTTCCTATCTGTACCAGTGTACATCCTCTGATCTAGCCAGATTTGTAAGGTAGAACTGGAATCATGATAGTGGGGGGGGGGGGGAGGAAGCATTTAGGAACTAAAGGAAAGTTCTATATTTCATTGTTCCTATACTGTACCCTGACTGGCTCATCTCTTCCCCATGACCCTTCTGTAAGGGGATGTCCAGTTGCCTACAGATGAATCTTGGGTCCCCAATCTGCATTCCCCCTCATTCACAATGATTTGATTTTTGTTCTTTGATACGTGATACGTGTTCTTTGATATGTGATCCCTTCGACACCTCATGATCACAGGCTGGTGTGCTTCTTCCATGTGGGGTTTGTTGCTTCTGAATTAGATGGCCACTTGTTTACCTTCAAGGCTTTAGGGTTATAGCAGGGAAGATTGGGGAGATATAGGGACCTAATAACAATGACTAAATGTTCTAAAAGTGCTTGTGGGAATGATTTCACAACTCATTTTAATATGTTTAAACTATTTAATTAAATGAGAATTATATATCAATAAAAATGTTATTTTTTTAAGTTATACCAGAAAATAAATGGTCAAATGTAAGAAGCCAGTGAAATAAATGTGTTCCACTGTTGTCTCAGGCTGGGTTCTCCAGAGAAGCAAAACCAGAAAACAAAGCCACACTCAACACTAGTGAGCTTATATACATTATATGTATGTGTATACACACACACACAGAGTGGGCAGGTCCAATTTCTGTGGGTGAGTTGTAAGGCTCCATACTTTGTATGACTTTTGTAGTTCAAGGACTGAGGAATCCAACATGACTGGTCAAATGGAAAGCTCTAGTTGCAGAAGCAAATGAAGCTTCTGACAACTCCCAGGATGAGCAGACAATGCAGAAGGACACTGACTCGAGTCCAAAGACCCAGAAGTCAGGTGATGAGGTAGATACAGGATTTATATTCAGAAAAGGCAAACAAGCTTTTCCACAGTGTCCACTTATATTGGAAGCAGACAACATCCTTCAGAAGATCCCATCACAAGAGATTAGCTGCTTTTTACAAACCACCAATAATCTTAGCAAAGTCAAGTTTACACAAAAGTTTAAATATCACAACCTCAACACTCCTTCTATGTAATTTTTGCAAGGAAAATAACACATGTCCTTTATTCAATAAATCAGCCATAATAAAATCTGGCAGGCATTTATACACTAGCTGTTAAAGGTTCTTGCTGCAAACACATGCAGTCTTGGATTGACAACCTTCATATATCCAAAAGGATGTAGAATAATATTTGTAGCCAGATTTTAATTATAAACTGTTCCCATTATCAGGTTTCCAGGGAGATTTGGACACTTATTAAATTATGGCTCCCCCCCAAAAAAAATGAAGTTCTGATTCATGCCACAATGTGAATGAGCCTTAAGAACGTTATGTTGAGTAAAATAAGTCTGCTGCCAAGAACAATTACTGTGTGATCTCATTTATGAGTCAAATGTATAGAAGCCAAAACATACTAATGGCTACCAAGGATGGGAAGAAGGGGAAGAGGGTTGTTAGTGTTCATGAGGCAATGAGATAAAGTCAGCCATGGTGGAAAGAACTGGTAAAAGACAGCGGCAATGGTTGTGTCACATGAAGATACTAACCAATGTTACTGAATAGTACATTCTCAAATTGCAGAATTGACAAATGTTTTGTTATATGGGAAGTATTTTCACCACACCAAAAAAAGATGAAATTATTTTTTCCTTGCACTTTAAAATATAAAGAAATCGAATTTCAATAACTTTGACACTAAAACTAAGTTGCCCCTCCTCGATTCCTTCTGACTCAAATCTAGTCCGGGTTTTGCCCTTAGGGGACGCATTGCAGTCTGGTCTGTTTATCTTCTGCAGGGATGCACATGGCTTTTTAGAGCCTTGACATTGAATTGACTTCTCACCTATCCTTGTATAAAGAGTCCCAAGGGCTAACACACTTGAGACCTGACGCAAGTCCCACTAAATTTGAACAGCAAGCCATTTGTCAAAGGCGGGGGGTGAGGGGAGAGGTAGAGAATGATGCGCAAGTGGGGAGTATGGGGCATGTGCAGGGAAGTGATATTATCCTGTCAGACAGACTAATAATGGACAATGATGCAGATGCCTTTGTCTAAACGCATAAGACTGCACAACACAAACAGTAAGTCCTAATGAAATTCTTTAAGGACTTCAACTTACAATAATGTGTCAGTTTAGATTCATCAATTTGAACAAATGTAACACAGGAGGCAGGGTGGATAATTGGAGCAACTGTGTGAAGTGGGGAGAGAAGCTACACAGGAACAATCTGCACCTTCTGCACACATTTTCTGTGTCTTTAAAATATCCCTGAACCAAGCAAGTAAATGAGCCAAGCTGTCCAAAGAAGATGCACAGAGTCAAGTACTCAGGGGGACACCGAGTGGCAGAAGCTTGGGACCTTCTAAGGAGAGAAGAGGCGATGGCTTAAGAGGCTTAAAAGCAGCTTGTTTCTCCACATGTTAGAAAGGCCTGATTCTTTCTCACTTTTGAGACACTTTGCCACCTGTATCTAGTTAGTTCAAGGTTGAGCCGTAACAATTGGCTCCCTCATTATTGTTTTTGTATTTGCGATAAGTTTATATTTTATTTCATTTCTGTTGTGGTTGTTATATCCTTGTTGTGTGCCAGCATCCAGTCAGTTCCAACTCAGCAGCCCTATGTGCGAATGAGCAAAGCACAGCCCAGGCCTGAGTCAGCCTCACAATTGTTGCTGTGTTCGAGCCCATTGTGGCAGCCCTGGGCTGTCAATCCCTCTCATTAAGCGTCTTCCTCTTTTTCACTGCCATGCTCCTTGACCAAGAGTGATGTCCTTTACCAGGAAGACTGTTTTTAATTGGATTAGACTGTAGCCTGCCATAAAAAGGTTTAATAAAATGAAATAAGAAAATATGAGCTACAGCAACCCGCCCAGGGAAGATTCTAAGGGGCCAAGCATGACAAAGACTGAAACATGATCACCACCTAGTAAAAACCACAGCCGCATGACCCAGCTGTGCAGGGGAAAACCCACAGGACTGCTACCACAGTTGAAATTCATCCTCCTGGGAACATCAGATGATGTATGTATTTCCCCACACAAATTCTTCTCTTCACCGCTCCAATTGTCCCTATTTGAAGTTCTGGACCAATTCTGAGAAAAGACAAAAGGGTAGACAGAAGGCACCCCAAAATTGATGCTTTTTATTGACAAATCTGGTATTGGAAGAATGCATTTGGAAATGTGGCAAACGGCTTCTAATTCTGAGAGTCAGAGCTCAACAGGCTTCTCCTCTACAACGACAAGTGTGGGACTCTCTGGCTTTCTAGTGTGAGGCCCCACCTGGAAAACACTAGGCAGGAGGCAGAGAACAAAAGGTGCTTTCTTCCACAGCTTGACCCCAAAGAGAATAGAAGCACAGAGCTCCTAAATGAATCCACTAAGCTCCACCCCACCTTCTCCCCAGGATTGATGAGTGAGCGGTGAGCGTATCCAGGAGTATCCACGTGGTACTCTTAAAAAAATAAGTAATTCAATTGATGTATGTATGGATTGTGGCAAGAGTTGTATGAGCCCCTAATAAAATGATTTTAAGAAAACAGAAGTGAAAAAAATAAGCAATCCTTTAAAAACAGAGAGAAGAAAGCAAAATTTATCTATAGGTATGAATATAGATATGTAAATATATAAAGATAGGTGTATTTGTCGGTGTGTGTGTGTGTGTGTGTGTGTGTGTGTGTGTGTGTAAATACAACGAGGAAACTGATGGACTGTGGGCCTCTATTTAAATTTTACCCCAGTACAAGAATGGTTTGTTTGAATAATGTGACAACGTATGACACTCACCCTCCCGACGTGATCACTGGAGACAAACAGGGGTGCATGAACAAGTGTGGTGAAGAAAGCTGATGGTGCCAGCTATTCAAAGATATTGCATCTGGGATCTTAAAGGCTTGAAGTTAAACAAGCAGCCATGTAGCAGGGACGCAACAAAGTCCACATGGAAGAACCACACCAGCTTGTGTGACCATGAGGGGTCAACAGGAATAGGTATCAGAAGTTCAAAAACAAGCAATCAGATTGACATGAAGGAGAACAGACCAAGTGGAGACCACATACCCACCTGTAAGATAATTGGACATTTCCTCACAGAAGGGCCACATGGAAGGAATGATTTATCCAGGATACAATACAGCACTGATGAAACATATAATTATCCTCTAGTTCTTTAATATTTCCTCCCATTACTATTATGGTCTCAATTTCATCTCATTAATCTTGGGATACCTTCGTATGTTCGTTTGCATAATTAAAGTCATTCGATGCATGAAATCCAGGATAGATAAAGCCTTCAGAAATAATAATGGGAGTGATGATTCCCTGGGGAGCGGGAAGAGAGGGAGAAGGGGAAATCAATAACAGTGATGACTGTATAAACCCACTCGAGGGGAACAAATAACAGAATTGTAGGTGAATGGACATATTGGATGGTGTAAGATATGGCATAAATAAATAAATAATATGTCATAATAAGGGTTCCTGGGGGGTAGGGATAAAGAGGAGCTGATATCAAAGAGTTCAAGAAGAAAGAAAATGTTTTGAAAATGATGAAGTCAGCAATTCTTGATCTAATTGAACTATGAATTGTAATAGAATCTTTAAGAGTTCACAATAAAAATAAAAATATAAGCAAAAACTTTAAAAATTGATAAGTAAATAAATTTTAAAAAATAAAATTTTAATATTTAAATAAATAATTCTTCATCATTTCTAGCAACTATATTTCAAGTATTGTTATTAGTGTTCTTATGCAGTTATTTATTCTTACAAAAAAGTGTCTTCCCTTTCAAATGAGAACAGATGGAGTAGTTGAACATAGGTCAAATGTTTAAGGACATCTGGGATATCTCCTCAGTGTTGGGCTTAGGAATGTGGGGGTCAGAGCCCTCATCAGACCCCATAGTTGCAAAAGAATAATCATACCAGAATAGTCCAACATCCGTGCCAAAGACATTCAGAAAGGAGGAAGTCCCTACAGCACATAGCAGATGCTCAATCAATGTTCGCTGAATGGATGGATCAATGAATGCCCATGTACTAAAAGAAAGCAACTACAAGAAGAGCTTTCCCATGTCCTCTGTGCTTTCTGACAGCTAGTCCATGCTCTAGCCCGGTGGTTCTCAACCTTCCTAATGCCGCAACCCTTTAATACCGTTCCGCGTGTTGCGGTGACCCCCCCAAGCATAAAAATTATTTTCATTGCTACTTCACAACTGTAATTTTGCTGTAAAAGGGTCGTTTGACCCCCAAAGGGGTTGCAACCCACAAGTTGAGAACCTCTGCTCTAGCCTTTTCCACTTCTTCCAATCCTAGTGCTTTCGAGCCCTATTCACATGTCATTCCCACTACGTATCTTCTTATAACCCCTTCACTAGTATCTCCCAGTTGTGAAATCAGCAAGTACCTTATATGGACATTTATTGTGACACATAATGCTTACTGGTTTCTGTTACGAATTACTAATTCTTGTTGAAAGGAGGAGGCCTTATAGCACCTGCTGACAGATCAAGCCTCCACTTTCAATAGCGTTTACAACTCAACGTAAAGGAAACCCAAATCCTCCCAACTGGACCGCTAGATAATAGTGGAAAGGTCACGTAAATGGGGAGGAGATTCAAGTCAAAGGTCTCATTCTGCTTGGACGCAGTTAGTGCTCACCTAAGAGCAGTCGGCAATCCCTACAACATACTGTACTGGGTAAATATGCTGCATGAAGGACTCTCACGTGGTGAAGAGCAGGGAGGTGCCCGACCCGAGCCATGCTACTTTCAATTGTTTCATCCGCACGCGAAAGTCGTCAGTGAATACGGATGCCCATAGTCAAGTGGGTACAGTTGAGTGAGGGTGTTGGTAAGGAGTGTTGACAGTCCTGAAGACTGCCAGAAGAACAATCTGTCTTGTAAGAAGGACAAACGAAGTGTCCCTAAAAGCAAGGATGGTGAGACTTCCTGTCACATACTCGGGACGTGTTTTCAGGAGAGACTGGTTCCTGGAAAATAACATCATGCTTGATGAAGCAGAAAGGCGGAGAGCTCAAATGCTGCGGATTAGCACAGTGGCTGCAACAATGGACTCACACATCACAACCGTTGTGAGGATGGCACACGACCAAGCCGTGTCTTCCACTGTTGCACATGAGGTCTCTGTGACTTGGATCTGATTAGTCCGCATGTAACGACAGCAACAAGAACCTATGAAGAAACCCTGGTGGCGCATGATTAAACACTCATCTGATAGCCAAAAGGTTGGCAGTTCAAACCCACCCACCCCTCTAAGAAGAAAAGGTGTGACAGTCTGATTGCATAAAGATGTACAGCCTTAGAAACCCTATAGAGTGAGTTCTACTGGGTTGCTATTAGTCAAACAGATTTAGCAAAGAGTTGTATTGTTTGTTTAATTTCTATGAGGTTAATTATATTGTTCTCTTTCTCTCTTGTGAGACTGTAAGCTATACAAAGGCAAGTTCAAGTTCTGTCAGCTTGAACCTGTGTGAACATGTAGAGGTGGAGTCTAACCTATCAATCAGGTCATCGTCAGATAATGCCTCCCTGTTATGCCTTCCTCCTCACTTGCATTGTGTGTCTGCCCCCAGGGGCAGCCTCGCACGGGCTGCCAACCCGGAGAGCTGCTGGACCTTGGACCACATGGCCCTGCACATACTGACCTGAAGCCTCCGCTTCTTCCTGCTTCACATTCCTGCAGCCACATGAGTCAGAGAGGGTTCCAGCCAGCATCAGACCCATGGACTTGAGTTGGACCAGCTGAGACACCTTCTTGATATAAAGTTCTCTGTTCATGCAATATAAAGTTCTTTGTTTATGTGAAATAAAGTTATTTCTTCAGTCTGAGTGTCACTGGCTTTGTTTTTCTAGGCTACCCTACCTAAGACATTCTGCAATTACTTTTTTTGTTCTTTTGTAAATATATATTTACTGGGATTGTTTGTTTTCTTTTTTAATCATTGTATTGGGGTTCTTACAGCTTTTATCACGATCCATACATATATCCATCGTCTCAAGCACATTTGTACCTATGTTGCCATCATCATTCTCAAAACATTTTCTTTCTACTTGAGCCCTTGGTGTCAGCTCATTTTCTCCCTCCCTCACCCTCCCTCCTTCATGAACCCTTGATAATATATAAAAAATTTGTTTTTAAATTTTTTTCATGTCTTCCATCAAATGCTGTCTCCCTTCACCCACTTTTCTGTTGTCCGTCACCCAGGGAGGGGGTTACAAGTAGATCATTGTGGTCGGGTCCCCCTTTGTTCTCCCACTCCCCACCTTCCTCTTCCTCTCCTGGGGTTGCTACTCTCATTATTGGTCCTGAGAGGTTTATCTGTCCTGGATTCCCTGTGTTTCCAGCTCTTACCTGTACCTGTGTACATGCTCTGGTCTACCTGGATTTGTGAGGTACAATTGGGGTCATGATAGTATGGTTGGGGAGAGGAAGCATTAAAGAACTAGAGAAACGTCGTATGTTTCGTCAGTGCTATACAGGGCTATACTGCACCCCGAGGGACTCGTCTCTTCCTTCAGCAAATAATTATTGAGTGGATGAATGTTTAGCTCTGCTTTCATCTCCTGTCAGTCTCTCACTCCCACCCCCACCCCCACAGTGCTACCCAGGCTGAAAGCCTTGCATTTCCTTTCAAGTCTCCACTCTCTCTGATTTGGCTAGGCGTGTGCTATTTATGGAGTCTGAAAAATCTTCCGCGTTCTCTCAACAGGCTGACATCTTCTTACTGTTGAGGTCTTGCCTGGGATACCTTTCCTGCTTCTTGCCCCCAAACCTAGAATAGACATCTCTCATCAATACTCCCAGAACACCAGGCAGCTATAACTATCAAAATGGTTATCAGTGCTTGGTGTGTGAGTCCTGTTTCAAACACTACTTCATTAATTCATTTCCCCTAAATCTACAAGGCAACCATTAATAATACTTGTAATTCACATGTGAAAACGGAGGCTTAGAAGGTTTGAGTAACTTGCCCTAATCACAAAGTAGTGAGGAGGATAGACAGGCTGCACACCCTTTTTCTCTATCTGCAGATGGTGCATTCTTATCCCGTGCTCTCTCCGAGGGCACTGACGTCCCCTGAAATGAGGGTGTCTGTCTTGATCCTCGATGGTAGGCACCTTGAGGACAGAGAAGTTATTACACTGTTGGTTTTGTCCTGGCCACTAGCACAGTATTGACATACACTAAACACTAAGTAAGCTCACAGCCACAGATTTGATTCAGACACATAGCTCCCTTACAGGGCAGAGCAGAGGTGCCTCTGTGAGCTTCCAAGGCTATCAATATTTATGGGAGCAGAAACACTAATCCTGCTCCCAAAGAGCAGCTGGTGGATTTGAACTGCTAACCACATAGCAGATCAACATGTAACCTACTCCACCATCAGAGCAAAAGGACACATTGAATGAGTAAAGGGTAGTGTCAGGTTATGACCATGCAGTGACAAGAAAGGCAAAGTCCCTGTCCTCACCCCTGTGTCCCTCCAGAGAGTTCACCTCAGCCTTTTGCTCTAACGGCCCGTCCAACGATCCACATGTGTACCTGGAGCACACCTGGGAGCTCATCCCATCCTACTTGAAAAGTAGAGGTCTACAGATTCCCCAATGTCAAAGGCACATGAAGTGAATGAACGGATGGGTTGTGCTGGGCACTCGGTATTCAGCAGAGGTAGAGTGTTTGGATTCTTTTCTAATCAAAAAGAAGACTCGAGCCCTCCAGGAATCCCTTCCTAGTGCCCCTGCAGATGACGGCCTCAGAGGGATGCTGCCACGTGCGCCCGCTGCACTGTCTGCCTGCAGCTCCTTTAGTCCACCCGCTCGCTCCCACGCCTTTAGACGTGGACTCGTTGATGCAGGAGGATGCCTGGGCATTTGCTCTGAGAACAGGGGAACCTTCTGAAGTCTTTGGCAGCGTTCTAAATATTCTCTGTTCTCTGGGCTTCAAGTTTCCTGCTTTAAAAATGTGAAGGAATATTGCTGTTGGTCACAGAGTTCTGGCTGAGCTCCAGTGAAATACAATTCAACCAAGATTGAATTGTTTCAACCCCTAATAAAAATATTATTAGGACAAAATCGTTTGGAAAGAATGCCAAGTACCTACCAAGGATACTTTTTTCTCTAAACACGTGTATCGCGACTCTTTCTAATGCAGCTTCTACTCAGCGGTGTCCATCCTGAGGAAATTCAGGACTCTTATCTTCAAAGTCAAAGCCAGAGAAGTTCAAAAACCTCTCAGACATAAAAGATCCTTGCAAAGTGTATCTTAACCTTGCCCACACTTTTTGGTTAGCCCATTTCCCCCCATCTTCTCAATGTAACTCTTTCCCTCCAAGGTTTCGTGACACCTTTGACATTGCAGCCCATCCAAGGGCATTTTATGAGAGACGGAGGCTCCCCCTCCCTTTCTGCATGCCACCATTCTTCCAGGTACAGTGAGCCTGGCGGAGTCAGGGGCGTGCCGGGGGTCATTTGCTCCCTGAGCTGCTGACCTTCTCACACATGCATTGAGGCCAGTATCGTTGTCGGTCACACTTGTCTCCAATAGCCCCAAGCCAGTCCAACAAACCTCGCTTGCTGTCGGGTTGTTCCTGGAACCAAAGTGGGCAAGATGTCTTCATAGATGAAACATAAGTATTTCCCCAGAACGTATCCCCTACGGGCACCCCTGTGGCACAGGACCCATGTACAGAAGTGCAAGTTTGCCGGTGGTTATCAGAGGCGGGCAGGGGGAGAATCAGGGAGCCCCGTTTGGGAAGCAGTGAGTTCTGTTTATGATGCCGGAAACCTTGGAAACAATTATGTGGGGTGGTTCCCCAACGGGAGCCGGGTTCAATTGCAAATGTTGCATAAGTTATATATACTTACAACAATTTAAAAAGATGAAGAAAAAATGTTTTCCTCACTTTACCAGGAGTATTGGGGGGTGGGGCCAGTCAGCAGTTCCTGTTTAATTCTTAATCCCAGGTGGGGTGGGAGTAGCAGCCCATCAAGGCAGTGAGAAGGAGCAAGCACACACCATGCGTAGCTTGCCCTTAATCTGGAAGCCGTCCCGGGACATCCTGCAGGCTTCTGCTGATGGCCCCTCCATCCAAACCGCCACCTGGGCTTTCGAATGAGGTGGACCAGAAGACAGTCCACGCATTGAGATCATCTCGGCGCCAGGCTCTTGAGCAGACAGACATTTGCTATGATCCTTCAAGGTACCAATTATTTGATTCCTCTGAAAACATAGCCTGGGGCATGGCCTTGAAGGCGGGTGCTTAATGGGGGAAGTATGGCCAGGAAGCAGGAGTGTGGGAGCACAAAACAGAGACAAGTGTCACGGAGCAGGCAGGGTGAGCGTGATTTACCGGGTTCGCCAGGATCTGGGGAGAGAGGAGTGATTGCGAATCCTCCACAGTTTGGGGTTTGAAGGAATGGACACCAATTAGGAGTGAAGGATGACTGAGATATCTGGTAGAGTTCATCTTTTCATTTTTGAAAGGAAAATCACAAAATTCGAATGACTCCCCCACACTTTGGCAGCCAATAAACGTCAGAGCAGAGATTTAAGCCTAAGTAACTGCAAACTTACACTGTTACCATCACGCTGGGCTACCCTTGTCACTACACGTCAAATGACACAATGATCAAAATTTAACGACTTTAAAAGTATATCGACGAAAATGTTGGTGTGATATTTTTCTATCAACCACTAGTTGCTCCACCTCTAAAAGTGCTGCTCAATTTAGGACCCTGGCGAGTTAGTTCCTGCATAAGGAGCCTCAGAATGCTGGTAAAGAGCGGAAATTGTCTATTCTACGGACCAAGCTAGCGGGGCCCAATGAATTTAACCAAAACCAAATAGTGAACAGAATGTCAATAGAGTCTATTGGAGAATAAATATGCCTGCAGATTCTTTGCTATCCCTCCCATGAAAAAGTGAAGGCAGATCCCACTCCCACTCCAAGATTCCAGATGTATAAGGAACCCTCCCACCAAAACATCTCCCAGCCGAATGTCATTAAGTAACCTGCGTAGACGCGACCTGGAACAGCTGAATCACAAGCTGAGCCCAGCCCAATTCCTGACCTACAAAATACTGAGGTATAAAAATTAGTCATAACTATAAGTTCTGTAGTAGTTTGCTACTCAGTAATAGTGAAGTGGAATGTGGCCAATCCTGTTTATTTCCTCTAGTCACTGCGGTATCACACTTCCTGGAAAAAAATGTATACTATTTTGAAATTTAGGTCAAAATGTTAGCTTACAATTCAGCTATTTGGACCAAGTTCTAATAAATACACATATAGTAAACTAGAACTCCACCCCCACCCCTTCCTCCTCCTCCCCCTCCTCCTCCTCCTCCTCCTCCTCCTCCTCCTTCTCCTCCTCCTCCTCCTCCTCCTCCTCCTCCTCCTCCTCCTCCTCCGACTTTCTCCCTCTCTCCATTCGGATCAAGCATCTAAAGGACCCCCTGCTAGTAGGTTAATAAAAGTAAACTTAGCATTTCATTTTAAGGTGTGGGCACAAGCCTTATGAGTTGAACATTTAAACATTAGCGTACAACCAGCAGAAACTATACATATTGTCGTAAAGAGAATCTCTATCAGATGAGTAAGTGAGGTCATGACTAGAAATGTGTTTTCTGCAATAAAATAAAGCAGAAAGTAGGACCCCCAAAAATGGTGGTTAAAGAACCAGGAGTCAAAGGAAACCGGTGAGGGCCTGGAGAGGAGAGGTTGCTTCCCTGAGCTCCCGGCACAGCAGAGCAGGGCTTCCAGGAGGAAGCAGGGGCGTCTGATACCAGAAAGACTTCCAGGAGATTGACAAGGCAGATAGGATCAGGTCAAAAGCTTCCTGCCTCCCTGGCACGCTCCTTGTGACCTTAGCTTATACGTTTGAGTAGTCATGTGTTACCTTTAGATGGGACGGGGGAGCATTTTCTTTCATAAGCTCTGTAATTTACTGAGGAGTCTCAACTCTCTGGGGGCAAAGCACAACATGCCGGTTTGTTCGGTTTTCAATAGCCACAGCCAGCCTCTGTCAGCCCCACCACCCCCCCCTTACCCTTCGACCCATGATCTTTAACTACCCTTCTGCCCATCCCCCAAAGCTTTGGTTATTAAACCAGCCTGGTGCTCATTTGAAGACCGCCTTGGTCATTTTAAAACTTTAGTCTCATGATCCACTCCTCTCTACTCAGTGTTGTAAATCTGTGTTGACAGAGGTAAACCTGCTTTCTCTTAGTTCCCGTCCTACCCCTGGGGCTCAGACCTCTGGGTTTGGCTAGAATTGGCCTCCGTAACATTGCAAAAGAAAACCCCTATTCCCAGTCACAAGTGTAAGTAATTCAACTTACCCATTTGAGGGCTACAACTCAATCCATCACATTGTATTCCACCCATTGCTGACTATCTGCAGGTAGTGAGCATTCCTGTTTGTTCTCCAAAACTCCCCCAGAAAAGGGCACTTCTTTTATATATTTTCAAATTTGTGTTTGTTTTTATTTTTAATTTTTTTAACTTGGAAATACTTTCAACTTAATAGATAAGTACAATTCATTGTTTATTAAGATTTTTACAGTTTCCATTGCCAATTCATCTCTCTATATAAATTATATGTTTTCACTATTTTAAGAGTTGTACTGTGACTTTTACAATAATGTTCATATGCCCCAAACCTCGATCTTTTCTAGCTAAATAAACCTGAACATCTTAAACTACCATCTAATTGCATACCTTTAATTAAGAGCGAAAAGAAGGAAGAAAACTTCTAGCGAGCCCTTACTCTGCACCCGCCATCAAGAAAACTCTTTTCACTTGTTGAGTGATAAACTTGACCCAACTCGGGAGAGAATAGAGACTGACCCAGGGTCAAGCACATGGCCAGTGCCTCACGAAGACTTGATCTGCATATGTACATAACCAATCATGTATATTCCTGGAAAATTCCTTACACCTCACTATGTCTTTTTTTTTAAGATGTGGTAACCAAATGTTCTTATAATTTTCAAAACATAGCTTAACCTCAGTTTCGTGTAAACACGGGACCAGGACGGTGGTTCCTGTTTTGACAGCAGTCAGCCTTTTGGCTCCAGTAAATTTTGTCAGTAAACATCCACAGTGACCCCGGGCCTCTTGTGGGGGCTAGGACAGATGAAAGATTGCAACTCTTTCCCAATAGTATATTGGTAACCTTTATGAGAATAATTCTAAGGAAAACTTTCACCAAAAAATATCCATGTATACTACCTGCTCATATCTTCTTGCAGTACTGTTTCTGGAGCAAGAGACGCAGGCATGTAGGATATCTGAATCGGATATGTGACTTCTCTCCCCAGGGAGTACCAAGGATAGACGTTGGGGCCAGGGCTTGGCGCCCCAACAGACGACTGGAAAACCCTCCTAAAGGCCAACAAAAAGTTCTTGTTGTTGTGTTTTGGTTTGTTTTGTTTGTCATTAGCTTCTTGTTGTTATTGTTGTTTTGTTTTGTTTTGTTGATTGGGTTTGCTCTGTCTTGTTTTTGTGCATGTTATTATCTATGGGGGTCTGTCTAAAAGAAATAGGCTGAATGAACAATATGGAGGAGAAAACAATCGGACCGACATTCCAGCGGGACATGGAGGAGGGGGAGGTGGGGGAAAAGGTAGTGGTGTTAACAAACCCAGGGACAAGGGAACAATAAGTGATCCAAAACGGTGGTGAGGAAGGTGAAGGAGGCCTGGTAGGGCATGGCCAAGGGTAATGTATCCGAGAGGAATTACTGAAACCCAAATGAAGGCTAAACATGATAGTGGGACAAGAAGAAAGTAAAAGGAAATAGAGGAAAGAGCTAGGAGGTAAAGGGCATTTATAGAGGTCTAAATAAAGGCATGTACATATGTGAATATACTTACATATGAGGATGTGGAAATAGATCTATGTGTAGATAGATAGATAGATAGATAGATAGATAGATAGATAGATAGATAGATAGATAGATAGATTTAGTATTAAGGTAGCAGGTGGACATTGGGCCTCCACTCAAGTACTCCCTCAATGCAAGAGTACTTTGTTCTTTTAAACTGGCATTCCATGATGCTAATCTTCCCAACACAACCGCTGAAGACAAAGCGGGTGCATAAGCAAATGTGGTGAAGAAAGCTGATGTGCCCAGCTATCAAAAGATATAGCGTCTGGGCTCTTAAAGGCTCCAAGGTAAACAAGCAGCCATCTAGCTCAGAAGCAACAAAGCCCTCATGGAAGAAGCACACAAGCCTGTGTGATCATGGGGTGCCGAAGGGATCAGTTATCAGACATCAAAGAACAAAAAAAAAAATCACATCATTGTGTGTTCACCTTCCTGATATGATCGCTGAAGACAAATGGGTGCATAAGCAAATGTGGTGAAGAAAGCTGATGGTGCCCGGCTATCAAAAGATATAACATCTGGTGTCTTAAAGGCTTGAAGGTAAATAAGCAGCCATCTAGCTCAGAAGCAACAGAGCCCATATGGAAGAAGCACACCAGCCTGTATGATCATGAGGTGTCGAAGGGATCAGGTATCAGGCATCATCAGAACAAAAAATCATATCATTGTGAATGAGGGGGAGTGCAGACTGGAGACCCAAAGCCCATCTGTAGGCAATTGGACATCACCTTACCAAAGAGTCATGGGGAGGAGATGAGCCAGTCAGGGTGCAGTGAAGCAATGGTAAAACATACAAATTTCCTATTCTTCCTCCCCACCTCACCCCCATCTATCATGATCCCAATTCTACCTTACAAATGTGCCTAGACCAGAGGATGTACACTGGTACAGATAGCAACTGGAAACACAGGGAATCCAGGGCAGATGATTCCTTCTGGACCAGTGGTAAGAGTGGCGATGCCAGCAGGGTGGAGGGGGGGTAGGGTGGAAAGGGGGAATAGATTACAGGGATCTACATATAGCCTCCTCCCTGGGGGATGGACAACAGAAAAGTGGGTGAGGGGAGACATCAGATGGTGCAAGCTATAACAAAACAATAATTTATAAATTATCTAGGGTTCATGAGGGAGGGGGGAGCGGGGAAGGATGGGAAAATGAAGAGCTGATGCCAGGGGCTTATGTGGAGAGCAAATATTTTAAGAGTGATGAGGGCAATGAATGTACAAATGTGCTTTACACAATAGATGCATTGTGGTAAGCATTGTATGAGTCCCTAATAAAATGATTTTTTTTAAGGACATGTGACTTCTCGATGCTCGGGTAACCTCATGGAACATGTTGTTCTAAGAGATGACACACATTGAAAGGAGAGTTTCCAAGACTATTAAACAGTTACATCTTGGTGGGATGAGGTCTTAACGACCTGAGCTCAGAAGCTCTAAGGAACACTCATAATCTTTTGAAGTTGTTTTTAGGAAAAGCAGTCCCCAGTGTGTCTCACAACCTTCACATCTGTGTTATCCAATGTTGCCATAACAAGAACTACCACAAATGGGTGCCTTGAAAGGACAAAAGCACATCTTCTCACAGCCCAAGAAGCTAGAACTCCAAAGCAGAGTCTCATCCACATTGTTCCTTCTGTGGCCTCACAACGAGTTCCTGGTGTCTTCCAGCAATCCTTGGCATTTCTTTGTAGACCAGTCCCGATCTAGTGTTTGTCTTCGCCTTGTGTGGGTTCTGCTCTTTTTATAAGACATAATTAGATTTAGGAGCCACTTACACTAATACAACATCATTAACAAAAGGAAACTCCTACTTATAAACAGCACCTTAATTTTAGGTACAAAGATTGCGCCATCAATGTAACATTTGAGGGGGACACTGTTCTGTCTAGAGCACTTCCCCTGTTGCAAGCAAACGAGCGGTGTGACATTCCCTCTAGCACTCTTCACCTTCTCTTCAAATACCCTCTTAGGGCCCCCATCCATGCTGTCAGGTCTCTAATTCTTGGACTTTTCTTCATGTGTTTTTCCCCATAATCTGTAGGCTAAAACAACAGCAGACACAGCCACAGCTCTTGCTTTTGTATTGTCTTGGCTGAATTCAACTGGACATTCCAACAGCTCATAGCTAAGGCAGGGTACCTCTCATTGACCCACTTAATTGAGGTGTGTCTTTTCGATAGTACAAGTCTTTGATTCTGGGCCAAATTCTTTTCATTGGCCCATGAGTTTCATCTTGAAATGTGCAGATATATTACTGACAGGTAAAGTTAATTTGCCATTTGTTGAAAACACTTACATTCCAAGAGATAACTTCAGTAAAAAAGATTTACTGCTACTAGAATCTTGGTAGGTCCTATGACTGCTTATTTACCTCTGTTCCAAGGGAAAACAGAGGTTATACCCAAACCAAATCCAAACCTACTGCCATTGAGTCCATTCTGACTTGAGTTGTTGTTAGGCTTGATTCTGATTCAGTGACCCTATTCACCACAGAAATACTGCCTGGTCTTGAGGCACACTCACAATTGTTGTTTGAGCTTGTTGTTACAGCCACTGTGTCAATCCATCTCCTTAAAAGTTTTTCTATTTTTTTGCTGCCCTTCTGCTTTACTGAGTATGATGTCTTTGTCCAGGGGCTGGCCTTTCCTTAGAACATAGCCAAAGTACCTGATTGATGTGCTCCCCATCCTTGATGATAAGGAGCACGCTGGCTGTACTACTTCCTAGACAGACTTACCTATTCTTCTTACCGCAGCCCATGGTGCTTTCAATATTCTGACCCAACCCCATAATTGAAGTGCATCACCTCTTCACCAGTCCTCCTTATTCGTGGTCCAGCTCTCACATGGAGATGAGGCCATTGAAAATACCTTGACTTGGGGCAGGCCCACCTTAGTCTTCAAATTGACCTTTTGCTCTGAAACACTTTAAAGTGTTCTTGGGCAGCACATTGACCCAGCGAAATACAAAATTTGGTATCTTGGCTGCGCTTCCATGAGCACTGATTGTAGATCCAAGCAGAATGAAATCCTTGATAACTTCAATCTTTTCTCCATTTATCATGATGTCGCCTGTTGGTCCAGTTGTGAGAATTGGGATTTACGTTACATGGAGTTGTATAATCCATACTGGATTATACTACAGTTCTTGATCTTCCTCAATGAGTGCTTCAAGTCCTCCTTGCTTTCAGCAAACAGGGTTGCGTAGTCTACATATTGCAGTTTGTTAATAAGCTTTCCCATGGCCATGTTCTTCTTCATATACTCCAGCTTCTTAGATCATTTGCTCAGCATACAAATAGTGAGTATGACGAAAGGATACAACCTTGACCACGCACCTTTGCTGATATTAACCTATTTGATTTTCCATTATTCGGTTTGAATGACTGCCACACTCTGCATGGACACAATGAAGTCTTCTGGCATTCCCGTTCTCCTCAAGGTTGTCCATAGGTGGTTATGGTTCACACAAAATCAAACGCATTTGCATCAACAATGAAGCACCAGTGAACATCCTTTCTCTGATTTCATCCAAGATCCGTCTGATGTCAGCACGGAAAACCCTCATATCACACACTCTTCTGAATCCATCCTGGATGTCTGTCAGCACACTGTCCACCCACTTCTACAACCCTGGCACAATTAGCCACAGCGCCAGTGATGCAAAAGACGCCCTTCTTCATCACCATTGACCGGCAATGTAAAAAGTTTTGTCCCCAGGCAGAGTGGGTTGGAATGTAGATTTCTAGGATTCTTCTGCCCATCCCAAGGAGAGGCAGCCTAGCCATAAGGGATGACTGGGTGTGCCTTTAATGGAAACTGGGGCACCAGGGTTGCATGATCTTGACAATTATCAGACTCTCTGGAGCAGACTCATTCTAATCATACTCAAGAGATACCGTATATAGTTGAGTATAAGCCAACCCTAAATTTTCAAAGTAAAATTTCGAAAACTTTTGTTTAAGAATCTCAGGCAGGCTTTTACTTGAGTGTATATGGTAATTAAACCTCAGAATAGAATTCGCATGTATTGATTATTAGAGTGGTATTTCTCCCCTGTGACTTATAAAGGAACCTGAGGTCAGGGGAGCAGGAATATTAAGAATCTGACAACAGCCTAGTGATGTGAAAACAATGCCGATGGGAATGAAGAGGCCTGGTAAAGGCTTGGGGCAGCGTGATTGTGGCACAGTTTCATTACTACGTATCACTTGTTTTAGCCGTAGGGTTTGTAAATCTGCTGAGATGATGGGGTAGAGGCATGAACAGAGGCATATGCGGGGATCCCACCGATTTGCCATCCTGCTTGAACCATCTCAGAAGCAGGAGGGAGGAATCTCGAGACCGTAAATGAAGCAGACTCGGAAGATGAGTGCATCTTTTAGACCCTGAGATCCCTGGGAGGGGAGGTGGCAAAAGCAGAGGGGACAAAGCATGAGCGAGAGAGACAGGCTTCCCAGTCCACAGAATGTGCCTTTGGGCCAGAGGCTGACTTGTAGATCAGGGTGCCCTTTGGGTATTTAGTAGCATGAGAGGAATTTTCTAACATGGACTCCAGTGCAGCAAAGGCCACGGGCTGGGTGGATGAAGAGCTGAGAATCGGTATGCCCATATGGCTGAGAACAAGTACTACAAACAAAATCACTGCATCTTTAATATTCTGGCCCTTAATCATAACCTATCACATTCCAAAAGTGAGGCTCTCCATAATGCTCCATAATACTCAAAACTCCATCCTATTGATCATCATCTGTGAGTGCCCTATGGCCAGTGCAACCGACTGTCAGACCAGCAGAGAAGTAGAGTGCTGGGAGAGGGAAAACTGGGGTCAGAAGAGGATAAAGCAGGCTGGCAGGTGAGGCATGTCTGGCATCTACTTCATAGAAATCGGTCTTGGGCTGATGTGGAACTGGATTCTCCTTGTGGCTTGTGTCAGTGCAGGAGGTCAGGTCTGGACTCCATGCCATTCTAGCAATAATATAGTGTAATTAAGACCATAGTTCCTGAATCTACACTGCCCTAGACCTTTTGTTACCTAGTGATACTGGAGACAAATACTTACATTTCTCTGTCTCTCTTTATCAAGATATTGGGATAATTTTGTAGAATGATTCAAAATGTGGTGAAAAACTGAAGTCAGATAGAGGACGTCCAGCATGATATGGACAGACACATGAAAGGCCCTCTACAACAAAGACACCAACAACCTACTGAAACGGATACAGGTAAAAGCCCTACAACCTTGAGCTTCAGAAGAAAGGATAGGACGTGCATTAAAAACTATCAGAAGATGGCAAAGCATCTTCTCAGATTATATCACTATAAAATTAGCAACCAGCAAGAGGAAGATCAAAGGGGAAAAATAATCAAGGATAACGAAATTGAATAACTATGCATTAAAAGTTCTGGGTTGTACAAGGGAATGGGGCGGCAATGTCCCCAGGGAATTCTGAAAGTGGACTTTGGAGCCAGGGCGTGGTGTCCCAAAAGACTGGACTGGAAAACACTCCTAAAGGCCAACAAACGATCCTTGAACTAACTACAAGCTTTTCTTTCTTGATGTGTTTTGTTTTGTTCTTTGTCAGTGGTTTGTTGTTGTTGTTTTGTTGTATACTGTTATTTAGTTTTGTTCTGTCTTGTTTTAGTGCATGTTATTATCTCCGCAGGTCTGTCTAAATAAGATAGGCTGGATGATGAACTATCTGGAGGGAAAACAACGGGACCAACAGTTCCGGGGGACATGAGATAGGAGTAGGTGGGGGGTAAGGAAGTGGTGTTAACTAACCCAGGGACAAGGAAAGAGCAAGGGATCCACATTGGAGGTGAGGTGGGTGTGGCAGGCCTGGTAGGGAATGATCGAGGGTAAGGTAAAGAAGAGGTATAGCTGAAACCCAGGTGGGGACGGAGCATGATAGTGGGACAGGAGGAAAGGAAAGGGAAATAGAGGAAAGAGCTAAGAGGCAAAGGGCATTTATAGAGGTCTAGACACAGACATGTACATATGCAAATATATATATATATATATATATATATATATATATATATATGAGGATGGGTAAATAGATCTATGTGCCTATATTTAGGTTTAGTATTAAGGTGGCAGATGGACCTTGGGCCTCTACTCAAGCACTTCCTCAATGCATGAATACTTTCTTCTATTAAATTGGCATTCTAAGCAGGACAGTGGCCATGGAAGTCGGAATCCTCTAAGGAGTGTGTAACAACTCACCTGCCGAATCAAGTAGCCCTGAAAATGGATGGTGCTGGAGCATCTGGCTCATATCCAGCAGTCAGGACTCGCGAGAGGATGAGAGCCACCCGACCCGGGAATCCTCCGTTGTGAGCCTTGAAGCCTAGGGCGCAGGCCCCGGGTGGAGCCGCCGCAGGCGTAGATCTTGGTGGTAGTAGCAAAAAAAAAAAGTCAAATAAATAAATTGGCATTCTATGGTGCTCACCCTCCCGACACAACCGCTAAAGCAGCGCTCGGAAAGCAATGACCACAGTAGTCATCAAAAAAAGAAGTGAGAACCAAAATCACCTCCTTAACTCAGCATCTCCAATATTAGAAAAAGAACTGAAAATAAGCCTACAGCCATGCAGGGGATAAAATAATAAAGACTAGTGGAAATATAAATGGAACAGAGAAAAAATAGAATCAATGAGACAAGAAGTTGGTTCTGTGAGGATTAACTAGATCTACAAACCACTGGCAAATCTCACAAAGGAAACAGGACAAAATATAAATAATACAAGTGAGAAACCAAATGGGAGGCCTCACAACAGAACCAATTGAAATTTCAAAAAAAAAGATAATAACAGAATACTATGAAGAATTGTACTCCTACAAATCTGAATATTTAAAAAGTAGGGGGGAAAGTATAAATTTCTGGAAATGCACCACCAACCCAAAATAACGTGCTCTAAAGTAGAAATCCAGAAGAGATTCACAACAGAAGAATTGCAGGCCCAGAAGTCTTTATGAGCAGATTCTACTAAACACTCAGAGAAAAGCTGAAGCTAATTATTCACAAAATATTCCAGAGGATAGGAAAAAGAGGGGAAATTCTCAAATTCATTATATGAAGCAAATATAACCTTTACATCAAAATCAGGCATATACATAAGTAAAAAAGAAAATTACAGGCCAATATATCTCATGTCCATAGATGCAAAAATCTCAATAAAATCCACCCAATCAAATATAACAATATATTTTTAAATCGTTTATTGGGGGCTCATACAATTCTTATCACAATCCATACATACATCCATTGTGTCAAGAACATATGTACGTTTGTTGCCATCATCACTCTCAAAACATTTGGCTTCTACTTGAGCCCTTAATATCAGCTATTCGTTTTCCCCCTCCCTCCCCACTCCTCCTACCTCATGAACCCTTCATCATTCATAAACTATTATTATTATTATTATTTTGTCATATGTTACACTGTCCGATGTTACACCGCCCTTTTCTCTGATGTCCATCCCCCAGGGAAGAGGCTATACATAGATTCTTGTAATCAGTTACCCCTTTCTACCTCACATTCCCTCCAGCCTCCAGGCATTGCCACTCTCACCACTAGTCCTGAAGAAGTCATCTGTCCTGGATTCCCTATGCTTCCAGTTGCTCTCTGTACCAGTGTCTAGCCAGATTTGTAAGATAGAATTGGGATCATGATAGTGTGAGCAAAAAGCATTTATGAACTAGAGGAAAGTTATATGTTTCATCATTGCTACCCTGCACCTTGACTGGCTCATCTACTCTCCACAACCCTTCAGTAAGTGTGTGTCCGGTTGGCTACCAATGGGCTTTGAGTCTCCACTCTGCACTCACCCACCTTTACAGTGATATGATTTTTTTGTTGCTTGATGCTTGATACCTGATCCCTTTGACAGCTCGTGGTCACACAGGCTAGTGTGTTCCTTCCATGTGGGCTTTGTTGCTTCTGAACTAGATAGCCACTTGATAATCTTCAATCCTTTAACCACTGACTCTACATCTTTTGAAAGCCAGGCACCATTAGCTTTCTTTACCACCTTTGCTTATGCACACGTTTGTCTTCAGTGATCATATCAGAAAGGTAGGTACCCACTGATATGATTTTTAGTTCTTTGATGTCTGATAACTGGTCCCTTCTACGCCTCGTGGTCAGACAGGCTGGTGTGCTTCTTCCGTGTGGGTTTTGATGCTTCTCAGCTAGATGGCCACTAGTTATCTTCAAGCCTTTAAGATCCCAGACACTATATCTTTTGATAGCTGGGCACCACCAGCTTTCTTCATCACATTTGCTTATGTACACATTTTTCTTTAGCTATCGTGTCAGGAAGGTGTGCATCCTGGAATGCCAATTTAATAGAACATGTTCTTGCATTAAATAAGTGTTTGAGTGGAGGCCCAATGTCCATATGCTGCCTTAATACTAAACCTAAACATATATGCATGTAAATCTATCTCCCTACACTCATATAAATGTATTTACATATGTACATTCAAGTCTTTAGACCTCTATAAATACCCTTTGTCACCTAGTTCTTTCCTCTAGACCCTTTTACTTTCCTTTTGTCGCAGTATCATGCTCAGCCTTTATTTGGGTTTCAGTAATTTTGCTCGGTTTCCTTGCCCTTGCTGAACCCCTACCCGGCCTCTCACACACTCCTTGCTACTGATTTTGGATCACTTGTTGCTCCCCTTTCCCTGGGTTGGTCAGCACCACTTCCTTACCCCCATCTCCACCTCTCCCATGTCCCCCGAAACCATTGCTCCCATTGTTTTCTCCTCCAGACTATTCATCCAGCCTATCTTATATAGATAGATCTGCATATAATAATATGCACCAAAAATCAAGTCATAGCAAGATAGGCAATGAGTAAGAACACCGCGATGACAACTAAAAAGGAAACTAATTACCCATAGAAGAATAAATTAATTGAAAGAAAAAAATTTTTAAAAGAAAGAAAAACCTGTCAATAGATCAAGGTCTGATTTTTTCAACTCTAGGCATATCCTTCAGTCAGGTCCAATGGGGTACCATGCTCTGACCCAGAGTCTGTCCTTTGTACTCCCTCAGGGCCTCCCTGCTCTGCTCCCACGGTTGCTCTGCCACCCACTTTTAGTGGTTTGCCTCAGTGTCACAGGGTCGTCTGGGCCAGTCCCGACCCTGAGTCTCCAGTTTTGTCCCCCTCAGGGCCCTGGGTCATCTAGGGACGGTGTGTCCCATAGTGGGATCAGCCATGTTGTCCACTCTGTCCATTGACTGTTCAGAGTGGGGATATCATTCTCCAGACCTGATGGGCCAGGTTGTGCTCCACTCTCTCTTCCTCCCCCTTCATTTGCTCATATTTCCTCTGATCAGGCATGCCCCTCTCCCCTGGCTGTAGCTTCAGTGCCATCCTCTTAAGTAAATTCTTCTGGGGGAGGGGCAGTTGTCCATGTAGCTGTATTGGGGCTGAGCCCTAAGGCCCTTCCACTGGCTCCCCACTCCTTGTCGGCACACTGCATTCATCTGGCACTGGCACTATATCTGGTCCCTTTTTCTTTCCCTGTGGAAACACAAACAATACACACATCTTTTTTTACTTTCCCCTTTCCTCCTTCTACCCCCTGTTTAGTTGGCTACCATATGTACCCCTGGATTTGGTATCGCCCCTGCCATGTTACCTGGACCTCACCCCAGGAGTGTTTGTATACAGTAGTTTTTTCCTTGTGCCCCGTTTGCATTTACCTTTCTGTTCTTTCATATATATGTAAACTTACCTCAGCAGACTCATGTTATACTTTTCCTTTTGCCCTTGGCTTACTTCACTTAGCATAATTTCCTCCAGTTCTTCCCATGCGGTGATATACTTCATGTGTTCATCACTGCTTTTTAGCGATGCATAGTAGTCCATTGTATGTATGTACCACAGTTTTTTAATCCATTCGTCTGTTGATGGAAATTTGGATTGTTTCCAACTCTTTGCGATTATGAACTGTGTCACAGTGAACACTGGAGCACAGATATCTGGCCGTGTTTTTTTTACTTGCCTCTTCTGGGTATACTCCCAGTAAGGCGGTTACTGGGTCGTATGCTAACTCAATTTCTATCTGTTTGAGAAATTGCCAAATCGATTTCCATAGTGGCTGTACATACCTACAGGTCCACCACAGGGGATGAGAGTTCCTATCTCATCACAGCCCCTCCAACACTTGTTGCTTTCTGATTTTTTGAATTGGGCTATCTTTGAGGGTGTTAGGTGGTATCTCATGGTTGTTTTGATTTGCATTTCTCTTATGGCTAATGATCAGGAACATTTCCTCATATGTTTATTGGCCATTCGGATTTCAGACTCTGTGAAACTTCTGTTCAGGTCCTTTGCCCAACTCCTCAGTGGGAAATTAGTTTTTCTCTTATTGTAGGCTTGCAAAGTATTGTAGATTTTAGTAATAAGGCCTTTGTCTGATGTGTCATTGCTAAAGATGTTTTCCCAGTTGGTGAACTCTCTTATTACTCTCTTGGTGAATTCTTTCAATGTACACAGGTATCTTATCTTCAGTATATCCCATTTGTCTATTTGTGACTCCTCTGTGTTTGTATCCTTCCCTATTTCTGATAGCCTATGTATCCCCTGTGCCAAGCCAAGGTTCTCAGGTTTGTCCCAATTCCCTCATTAATGGCCCTAAATGTTTGGGGCTTTATCTCAAGGTCTGTGATCCACCTTGAACTCATTCTTGTGCATGGAGTCTTGCTTCATTTTCCTGCAGGTAGATATCCATTTTTTCTGCCACCATGTATTGAAGATGGCATCTGCTTCCCATTTAATGTTTTTGGCCCTTATCAAAGATCAGTTGCCTGTATGCTGATGTTTTTATTTCTGGAGCTTCAGCTCTTTTCCATTGGTCTGAATATCTTTCATTATGCCAGTACCACACTGTTTTGATTACTGTGGCTGTATAGTACATACTAAAGTCAGGTAGAGCAAGCCCTTGCACTTTGTCCTTCTTCTTGAGGATTTCTCTGCTAATTCTGGGCTTCTTCCCCGTCCATATGAAGTTGGTAGTCTGTTTTTCCAATTCTTTGAAGAAGGGTGGTGGTGTTCATAACGGGAGAGCATTGAACTTATATAGTGCCTGGGGCAGAACTGACATCTTTACTATATTCAGTCTACCAATCCACAAGCATGGGATATTCTTCCATTTGTTGAGGTCACTCTTGATTTCTTGAAGTAATGTTTTATAATTTTCCTCATACAAATCTTTCGGTTTTTTAGTCAGGTATATCCGTAGGTATTTCAATTTGTGCTTAGCTATTATAAAGGGTACTACCATTTTAATCATCTCTTCTGTGATCTTGTCTGATGTGTAGAGCAGTCCAATAGACTCTTGTTTGTTGATTTTGTATCCTGCCACTCTGCCATATTCCTCTATTGCTTCCAACACTCCACTTGTGGAGTTTAAGGGATCTTTGATATATAGAATTATATTGTCTTTGAAAAATGATAATTTCACCTCTTCCTTCCCCAGCTAAATACTTTTAATATGTTTCCTTTGTCTTATGTTGTTAGCTAGGATCTCCAGGATGATGTTAGATAGGAGTGTGGACAAGGCCTTGTCTGGTTCCCTTTTTCAGTGGAATTGTTTTAGTCTTTTCTCCATTAACTACCACATTAGCGCTTGATTTTTCATATATGGCTTGTATAATATTGAGGAATTTTCCTTCTATTCCTGTCTTGTTGAGTGTCTTAAAGAGGAATGTGAGTTGGATGTTCTTGACTGCTTTTTCTGTATCTATCAATATTATCATGTGGTTCTTATCATTTTTCCTGCCAACGTGGTGAATAATGATGGTGGTCTTTCATATGTTGAACCATCCCTGCATCCCTGGTATGAATCCCACTTGGTCATGGTTAATTAGTTTTAATATGCTTTTGTATTCTATTGGCTAGTATTTTATTAAGGATTTTTGCATCAATGTTCATTAGAGATATTGGTCTATAGTTCTCGATTCTTGTGGCATCTTTGCCCACTTTAGGTATCAGAGTTATATAGCTTCATAGAAAGAGTTTGGAAGTTTTCCATCTTTTTCTATGTTCTGGAAGAGTTTGTATTAGATTGGTGTCAATTCTTCCCTGAATGCTTGATAGATTTCTCCTGTGAAGCCATATGGTGCAGGGTTTTTGTTTGTTTGTTTGTTTGTTTTAATTTTAAATTTTTAATAGATCATTTTTTATTGGGGACTCTTACAACAAAAACTCCATACATCAATTGTATCAAGCACATTTGTACATATGTTACCATCATCATTTCCAAAACATTGTGTTTCTTTCTTTTATTTTTTTCATTGCTCGGCTTTTTTTTTTTTATGGCCCAAGGGATTTTTTGTTGGTACTCCCTTGATTACCTTGTCTATTTCTTCCATTGCTATGGGTCTGTTGAGGTTCTTGACATCCATCTGGGATAGTTTAGGGAGGGATTGTGTTTCCAAATATTTGTCCATCTCTTGAAAATTGTTGAATTTGTTATAGACCTTCATAGTACTGTGTAATTATCCTTTTGATTTCTTTAGGGTTCATTGTAATATCCCCTGTTTCATCCCTCATCCTTGCAAATGCTGTTTGTTCCTTCTTTTCTTTGGTTCTTTCAAAGAACCACCTTTTAGCAGCATTAATTTTTTTCCCCATAGTTTTCTATCATCCAGTAGTCTCCCTTCTTTTTTAATATGTGTGCACTTATTGCTATCAGCCTTCCTTTGATAAATGTCTTGGCTGTATCCCACAAGTTTTGGTATGTCGTATTTTCATTCTCATTGGTTTCTAGAAACTTCCTGATTTCATCTCTGATCTGGGTCAATACCCAATCCTTTTACAATAGGAAATAGTTCATCCTCCAATTGTTTACCCTTGTTTTCTTCACTATCCTTCTCATTTCCAGCTTTACGTTGCAATGATTGGAGAGTGATATCTGTCTAATCTCTATGTGCTTGAGTTTACTGAAGTTCGACTTGTATGCCAGCATGTGTTCTATTTTAGAATATGTGCCACGTGACCTTGAAAAGACTGTGATTTTTTTGCATGTGGTGGAAAGCTCTGAAAATATCTATCTAGGTGAGTCTTCCAATTGTGCTATCTAGCTCTGTAGGCTCCTTGTTGAGTTTCTTTCCCAATGATCTGTCTTTTTCAGAGAATGATGTTTTAAAGTCACAAACTATAATTGTTGAGCCTGTGATGTCTTTTTTCGTATTTTGGAGTGTTTGATTTACGAATTTCGCTGGTCTCTCATTAGGTGCATATGTTTATTATGCTCATTGGTGCTTTGTCTATTGTTCCCTTGAGCATTTTATAGTGCCCCTCCTTGTCTCTTGTTATGGCCTGTACCTTGAGGTCAATTTGGTCAGATATTAAGATCACTAACCCTGATTTTTTTTTGCATTACCATTTGCTTGGTATATTTTTCTCCAGCCTTTAATTCTCGACCTGTTTTCATCTGTAAGCTTGAGAAGAGTCTCCTGAAGACAGAAGATCGATGGGTTATGTTTCCTAAGCTAGTCTGTTAGCCTCTGCCTCTTAATGCCTGAGTTCAGGCCATTCATATTCAGTGTTATTATATCCAACTGTGGACTCTGTGGTGTCATCTTGTACCTTTTGTGTTGGATATTTTCCTATCTACCTATCTTATCCGCTTGTTTTGTGTGTGTGGTTTATGTTTTCTTTCTTTCCACTATTGAACTGATGCTTTTCTGGGGGCTGTTTCCTCTTTGTCGCCCTATGGGTGGAGTTGTTCTATGTGATGGCCTCTTATTTGCCTTCTGTGAGTGTTGATCTTCTGCCCATACTGGATCGGCAAGGATCTTTTGTAGGGCTGGGTTAATTTTTATGTATTCTGTGAGGTTGTCCTTGTCTGGGAAGACTCTTACTTCTCCATCTATCTTAATAGATAATTTGGCTGGGTAAAGTATTCTTAGGTTTGTGTTGTTTTCCTTCAATTTTTGGAATATGCTACTCCACTCCCTCCTCTTCTTCATCGTTTCCGCTGATAGATCTGAACATACTCTTATTGGGGTACCTTTATATATGACTGTCTGCTTTTCCCTAGCTGGTGTTATGATCTTCTCCTTTTCCTCATAATTGGATAATTTGACAATTATGGGTCTTGGTGACTTCTTCTTGGACTTCAATCTGGCTGGTGTTCTTTCAGCCTCGTGGATGGTTGTCTGATTTTCATTTATTAAGCTGGGGAGGTTCTCCTCTAAGAATTCCCTTTCTATTTTCGCTGTTGACTTCCTTGTTGTGTCTTGTTCCGGTAGCCCAATTATTCTAATATTGTTTCTTTTCATAGCATCAGACATGGCTCTCAAGTTTTCTTCAGCTATCTTGATTGTCTTATTTGACTGTGATGCCCCCACTTTTTGTAGGGGAGAAACCGCTGCTGCTTGGTGTGTAAAGAGGACCAGTGTGGATTCCCCAGCTTCTTGCCAAGCCAATAAATGTGGGTGGGAGCTCCCCCAATTGGGCCTTCAGAGTTGCCCAAGGTAGAGGGGAGTGGCCTGGAGGTTGCCAGTGGCTTGTGACAGGAAAGAGAGTGAAAGGAGGGAGAAAATAGAGAAAGAGGAAGACACAGACTGGAGAAACAATGCCAAGAAAACTCACACCCACTCTAACACACACACATAAAATGCACAGAGTAAACAAAAGTGAAAATTATAATTTAAAAAAAGAAAGAAAGAGAGAAAACAACAAAAGGGAGGACTGAATCTGCTGAGGCTGTGGTAGGAAACAGAGAAGAGCTAGAAGAAGAGGAGAAAATAAGAAAACATGAAAGAAGAACACAAAGACAGAAAAAAGAGAAGAGAAAAGGAAGGAGAAAGAGAGATCATTTTAAAAATAGATAAATAAATAGCTTGCCCATGCTGTGCTGTGTTCAGCACTGTCTTAGGGGTCAGCTTGCCCACTGGGAGGACAGGGTTTCCCTAGGAAGAGTATTGGGGTCTGGGAAACAGCAGTGGCATGTGAAAGGAATGAGAGGGAGCAGAGAGAATCATACAAGCAAAGAGAGAGAGGCAAAGAGAACAAAGATAGAAATAGAAAATAAAGAACAAAAGAATAAAGAGAAAGAAGAAAAAACCCAACTGTGTTTACTAATATTGGCTGTGATGGTAAAGAGGGAAGAGAAAGAGAAGGAGGAAATAAAGAGATAACTGATCCCCAATTGCTTGAATGTGTACACAGAGGGGTTTAGACCCTGCCCCACAATGCCAGGTTGGTGTGCTCTTTTAATGCTGTGATGCAGTGGTGCTGGGCAGAATTGCCATTATGGCGAGATCACCTTAAAGGTCCGACGGAAGTTTCCTCAGCAGCACAGCACAGTGTAGATGTTTGTCCCAGCTTCCCTTTGTGGTGTACAGTACAGGTTGGAGTTCCTCCTGCTATTTGGGTTGATTTTCCCTAAGCAGAGGGTAGTTACCTGGAAACCAGTAGTGGCACATGATAGGAGAGAGTGGGAAAGAAGAGGAGAAAGATGGGAAAAGAAAAAAGAGAGAGAAAAAGAAGAAAGAGAGAAAAAAAAACAACACAAACCTGAGCTCGTTGAGACTGACTACAGTGGGAAAGATAGAAGGGCTAGTGAATAGAGTAGGAAGAAATAGAGTAGTAGATATGGAGATGAGATTTGATCACCTGTCCATGAGGCTAGAGGAGTTCCAACTCTTCCTCAAGGTAGCAGGGTGGTGTACCCATTTGATGTCGGGTTCCACAGATGCTGTGTGGGATTACTTCAAAGGCCAGATCGCACCCATGGCCAGGCATCAGTTGAGTGCTGGAGTTCGCTGATGTACCTGCCTTTGTGCCGTATGTAGCACTGCAGCAGGGACTGGGGTGTTCCCACAGCCCCGTCTAGTGCCCTAGGACAGGCAGGGCCTCCCAGCTATGTGTAGAATCACTGAGAGGGAAGCTGGGCTTATTGTCCTATTTAGTAGTCTGCTGGTGCTTACTAAATCAGAGGATTTTATTTTTATTTTATTTTATCCCCCTGGCCAGCTAGAATAAAATCAAATAAAATTGTCTCCCAAAGTCTCTGGGCTGTAACTCGGGGCTGTTTGAAGTTGACACTTGCTACAGTGGGTCTTTGTTATGCAAAGAGCCACCAGGACCTGTAGCTGAGTTCTGGCATTCCTTTTTTGGTTTCTTCTTATGCCGATTTGTTAAGGGACCCCCACCCATTCGCTCCTTGGAGCTGAGCAACCAGACTTGGGTTAGAGTTTTAAACCAATAATATATATTTCACCCTTTTATATTATTATTATGCTTGTGATGTGCTCCAAATTGGGGGCTGACCCCCAGAGGGGGAAATCCAGCTTATCAGGGAGGTTGCTTCCTGTTTGTTCAATTGGAACTAAATTCATTCCCTGGACTCCAACTATCTGCCTATTTCCTCCCACACTGCAATCTGCTTGGCACAAATATCTGCTTTTTCTTCTTCTCTAGATTATGACTACCCACCACTGCCACTCTCCAGGCTGTGAGCTCAAGGCAGCCAACCACGCGGAGAGCTCTGGCGTGGGGTTCTCCTTGTGTCTGGGATTCTGTCCCCTTTAGGGCATCCACCTGGAGAAATCGTAGCTGGCACCTGTGGGCTTGCCAAAGCTAGAGCACTTTAAAGTGTTCTTGGTTTGCTTTGTGAGTGAAAATCACACGCGAAAAGGGGGGTTCAGGAGAGACCCTGGTACCCTAGTTCTAATTTCAGGACTCCACCTCCCCGTTTCCTTCACCTTATCTCCCAATTTTCTGGTCTAACAGCAGGAGCTCTGGCAGGGTGATTTCCCAGTCTCCAACAATATATATTTTAAAAACACTTCATGAACAAGTGGAATTCATACTATGTGCGCAAGTATGGTTCAACATCAGAAAAACAATCGCTGTAATTCATTATTGTCTATGAAAAGGCATTCAATTGTGTGGACCATAATAAACTATGGATAACTTGGAGAAGAATGGGAATTAAATGTTTCATTGTGTGCATACAGAACTTGTACATGGACCAAGAGACAGCTGTGAGAACAGAACAAGGGATGTGGCATAGTCTAAAATCAGGAAAGGTCTGTATCTGGGTTGAGGCCTCTCTCCATTCTGGTCTAATCCGTATGCTGAGCAAATCATCAGAGACGCTGGATCATATGAAGAAGTACGTGGCATCAAGATTGGAGGAAGCAACCTGAATATACAGGTGACACAACCTGCTTGTTGAAAGTGAGGAGGACTCGAAGCCCTTGGTCATGAAGATCAAGGACTGCAACCTTCAGCATGGACTATAGCTCAGAAGAAAGACAAGAATCCTCACAACCGGACCAGTAGGTAACATCATGATAAATGGAGAAAAGGTTGAAGTTGTCAAGAATTTTGTCTTGCTTTGATCCACAATCAATACTCATGGGAGCAGCAGTAAAGAGATCAAAAGATGTGCTGCATTAGGTAAGCCTGCTGCACAAGACCTCTTTAGAGTACTGAAAAGCAAGGATGTTACTCTGAGGACTAAGATGCACCTGACCCATGCCCCAGTACTTTCCATTGCCTCCTATGCATGTGAAATTTAGACATTGAATAAGGAAGACTGAGGATAACCAATGCATTGTAATGGCAGGACTGGTGAAGAATACTGAAAGTGCGTGGACTGCTAAAAGGACAAACAAATCTGTTTTGGAAGAAGTAGGGCCAGCGTGCTCCTTAGAGGCAAGGATGGCAAGACTTCACCTTACATACTATGGACAAACTGTCAAGAGTGACCAGTCCCTGGAGATGGACACCATGCTTGATAAAGTGGAGAGGATTCCTGAATGCTAAACAAGAAAACTCTGTAAAGGAAATCAGGAAAGCAATACCATTTACATGAGCAAACCAAAAGATGAAATACTCAAGAATAAATATAACCAGAGTAACAAAAGAGCTGCACCAACACAACAACAGAAAGCAACACAACTACAAAATAGTATCCAAGAAACCAAAAGGGGCCTATATAAAGAGTCAAGACTCTACTGTGGTCATAGGTAGGAAGTTTGAATATTATGAAAATGTTCACGCACTCATTGCCATCCATTCGATTCTGACTCTGCGCAACCTTATGGAAGAGTAGCACTGTCCCTTTGGGTTCACAATCCTTTAAATCTTTACCGGAGTTAACAGCCTCATTTTTCTCCTGTGGAGTGGCTGTTGGGTTCAAGCCACTGACCTTGCGGTTAGCAGCTCAATGCAAAACCCACTATACCACCAGCGCACCTGTGAAAATGTTAATGCTATCCAAAGCAATCTATAGCTATAAGGAAATTCCGATCCAGATTCCACTATCATTCTTTCAAGAGAATGAATAATTAATTATCTGCTTGATAAGGAAAGGGAAGACACCTCAAGTAAACAAATTTCTACTAAATAAAAAGAGCAAATTCGGAGACCTCTCGCTTATCAGTCTCAACACCTACTACACCCCAGGCATCAAAACAGCTCAGTAATGATACAATAATATATACAGAGCCAATGGAATGGACTGCAGGCAGCTGATCTTAGGCCAAGGGTTGAATGGGGAAGAGATCGTCTATGTGACAAATGGTGCTGGCAAAATGGATATCCATTTGCAGGAGAATAAAATAGGACCCATATCTCACATCAAAAGGTCTCACCCAAAGAGTAAAAAGAGAACCCACAGAGTGGGGAGAACATGGCAGTGGCATATCAGACAAAGGACTAATCTCTAAAATGTATTGAAAACTTCCACATCTCAATAAGAAAAGGAGAAATGACCCAATTAAAAAATGGGCAGAGGCCTTAAACAGACAGTTCACTAAAGATATCCAGGCCAAATATATGAAGAGATGATATATTTGCCATTTAAGAGATGCAAATCAAATCAATGAGACACTAACTCACCACAGCATGAATAGAAAAGTTTTTTTTTAAATCACAGCAAAGCTAGTGAAGGTGTGGAGAGACTGGACCCCTTATCCGCTGCCAGGGAGCTGTAAAATGGTGCAATTGTGGTGGAAAGAGGTATGGCACTACCTCAAAAAATTGGAAATAAAAATAATACCACGTGACCCAGCAATCGCTCGACTTAGTCCTTGAGAAATAAGAGCCAGGACACAAGCCGATATGTGCACCCCATGCTCATTACAGTAATATTCGTACACTGCGAGAAAGAAGAAAACATCCTAGATGCCCAGCAGTCAAAGCACAAACACACAAACGTGGGTCCGTGCACACAATGGGATACTGTGGAATGTGAAAGAATAATGAATATGAACCGGGAGGACATTAGCGGAGTTAAAAACAAAAGGACGCATATTGTTTAAAAAAAAAAAAAAAGCACTACTATTACCAAAAGTAATGAATATGTTCAGACATGAAAAGAACAATTCTTTGATGTCTACCAGAAGTGGCAGGGGGAGGAAGAGAGGTGAAGTCATGGGCTAAAGGGCAGGTCAAGTATGAACCTAGGTAAAGGGGAAACAATACCCAATAGGAGGGGGGCTTAGCAAAAATGATGGCGGCCAGGGAACAATGGGAGGTTTACAAGAGTTAAAGGCAACAAGTCAAGCACTGTTATAGACACCATCTGGCAATGGTGGGGATTAGATGCTTGGATAATCACACAGGCTAAACAGGTATGGGATACAGAGTGGGCATATACTCATGAATATGTTTACCTAAGACATATATATGTGCATGTATATGCATATGTGTGTGTATATGTATGTATATGTATACATATATATGACATATATACACTCACCTTTGTTGAAAAAATATTCATAGATGTAGACAAAATTATGAAAGTTTCTTAGACATAACCAAATGCCTTAAGAAAAATAGTTGCGGGAGCTGGTGGATTAGGACCCTAATCTTGGGGGATACCGAGGTGGACTGGCATGTCCCATTGCCTGTAGATGGGTTTTGGGTCTCTCCTCTGACCCCCCCCTCATTCTCAGCAATAAGATTTTTGTTTGTTTGTTATAGATCTTCTGATGCATGTTACCCAGTCCTGATGACAACTCATGATTGCAGACTGGTGTGCTTCTTCCATGTGGACTTGTTTCCCTGCTAGATGGCCCCATGTTTAATTGCAAGCCTTTCAGGCCCCGGACACTATGTATCTTGTGATAGTCGATCCCCACCTGCTTTCTTCACCACATTTGCTTATGCACCCATTTGATCTTTAGTGATTGTGCCGGGAGGGTGAATATCACAGAATGCCAGTTTGTTAGAACCAAGTGTTCTTGCATTGAGGGAGGGCATGAGCAGTGGCCTGAAGTCTGTCCACTACCTCAGTGTATTGCCATAGACAGGGGAACAACTAGGGAATTCAAATCAACAACGAGGACAAAGAGATCCTGTGTTGGAACAACAGCAATCTAGGTGAGAGGAATTACTAAGAGGGGGAAGAAGTGTGAGCATGCTGGGGGGTTGGAGGAAGGTAAAAGGAAGCAGAGGAACGATCTAGGAAGCAAAGTTATGGATAGAGGGATAAGCATAGGTGTGTACATATGTAAATACAGTAATTCATAAAAATACAAGTATTGGCCTATGTACAGAGAACCATTTTTGCAACTCAGAAGGGGTAAGTAACTTGCTAAAGTCACGCACGTGGCAGAGTGGGGTTACAGGGCTAGTTTGGAAGAAAAGCTAAATGATGGACCTGTCTCTGCCAGATGGCCGATGGCTCTGCCTTCAGCAGCTCCAGGAAACATCCCCCTGCAAAACCACTGGGCAGCCTGAGCTCTGTTTTCTTCCAAATGAGTTTAGTCACTAGCGGGGCAGGTGCCAATAGTGTTTTTCTATGATTGTGGTCCTGTGTCAGGATCATGTGGACAGAAAGTTCTAGTTCTCCAGCATTTTCTTCCCGGTACCGTCTCTAGATTCAGCGACTCCTTTGTGACCCGTCTAATTCCCCTCCGGAAACTTAGGTTTCCTCTGAGACTCTTATCTTGTGACTCAAGGAGGAGGCCACTACTGCTGCGCACTTAGTGTCATTTCTAATGTGCCAAGATTCACAAGCCCCACGTCTTGTGTCCGCTCCTGACTCATCATTCCTGAACAGACGCGCTCATTTATTGTAGACCGTTTAGGAATGTGCTGTTTAGTGGATTTCCCGGGAATCAGGGCTCAGTACTCGGACCAGTCAACTCTGGAAAATTTTAACTGTTTTTGCATGTTGTTCTTTATAAAGTCAATTATACCAGGCCCTGCTTTCTTAAGCAGAGGTTGTTGTACATACTTAGTCACTTCCTGAGAACTTCCATTGAAAACACTAATTACTGCGCATTCTATGGTGCAGAGCTATAGAAGGTGGGGGTGAACGTGTGGCTCGGGGAGATTGATAAGAAATCTGGCCAGTTCAGTGGGCTCATCTGTGAAATCAGGATAATAGTAGTACTCGCCTGGTAGAAATGTGGTGAGGGGGGAGTGAGTTCATTCAAGGAAAGCAACAAGACACAATGGTGGGCACCCTGTGTGTGGTAGTTACATAATTTCACATGAACTTGAAGATGTAGAAAAGACTATGGGGTAGTGTTCAACCTGCCTATCAGGTCACAGCCTGATGGTGACTCCTTGTAGGCGTGCCCTTCTCACAAGCAGGGCTCCGGGAACCTCTCCCCTCTCTCTACCTTCACGCTCCTGCTGGCTGACCCTGGTTGCTACCAGAATCTTTGAGATGCATCCACCTGCGCCATTGGATCCACACATGTTTGCACCCACCTGTCTGTGATCTCCCTGCACTCTGCATCATTGCATGGGGCTGCATGAGCTGGAAGAGGGCTTGAGTTGGGCTGGGATGTTCTCGATATATAATGAGCTCTTGATATAAAGCTCTTTCTTACACATACATAAGCGTCACCGGATTTGTTTCTCTAGACAACCGGACCTAACACACAGTGTACACACCCACTAGAACATGCCTGCAGTGGTTCTCACTCTGACTGCTCACAAGGATCCCCTGGGAGCTTTGTCAGAATAATGCTGTGGCCGCTAGGCAGTTACTGCTGCTCCGGCAGCTTTCTGGGAGTAGAAAGCCTCTTCTTTCTCCCACCTATACTGAAGACCTAGGTTCATGCGTCTTTAGTAAAATGTTTAAAACTGCACCCTACCATGTTAGCCCCTGCCCACTAGGCACTTCTGTGAACATCTGGTACGACACCGATTTTGTTTCCTTGTCCTGATCTTTTTCCTTCACTTTTTTTTAAGGTGATTATTGAGGTGTTGTTTGCATACAATAAAATGCACCCATTTTATTGTTTAGAATTAATTGTACAGAATGATATGTTTTAACAAATGTATGTAGCCACTTAACTAGCATTACAGACAAAATATAGAACATTTCCTACACCCAAAAAAGAGTTTCTTTCAGTCAGTTGTGATTCATACTGACCCCCTAGAACAGGATAGAGCTGCCCCTGTGGTTTTTGGGCGCTATAACGTTTTACCGGAGTAGAAAGTCTCATCTTTCCCTGCAGAGCGAGTGGTCGTTTCAAACTGCTGCCCTTGTGGGTTGGCAGCCCTGTGCATAACCACTACTCCATTGGGGCTCCACATCTTTCCTAAAGTTTAATATAAATGCAGTCATACAATGTAGTGTGTGCTCTTTTGTATCTAACTTTTGTCACATGCTTTGGGGATTGTTTCATGATTTTGCATGTACCAGCAGTTCATTTTTTTCTTGATGAATACTATTCCAATAAATGAATATACAATAGTCTGTCTGCCAATCGTCCTGCACCTAGGCGATTCCTAATTTGAGACTATTATTGCTAAGGCAGTATAGGGCTCTCTGGAGATTCATGAGCTTGAGTAGATATCTAGGATTGAAATCGGTGAGTCAGAAGAGAAGTGTGTGCTTAGTTTTTCAAGGAGGTGCCAGACCTTTTCCTGAAGTGGTTATGACATTGTGTATTCCCATCAGCAGTAGAGGAGAGCTACAATTGCTCCATCCATTTCTTTGTCAACATCTGTCAAAGTCAATCTCTTTTATTTTAACCACGCTGGTAGACGTGAGATTCTCTCTTGCTGTGTTGATGCATACTTTTCTTATCACACCATGTCTTAATCAATACTTAAGAGTTATTCTCCCTCTCAGATTTCAGTGTAGGGACCAGCTTCATATGCCTTTGTGGATTCAATGAACACAATGTAAATATCATACAGGCTCTGCCCTCATTCCACTTGAAACCACACTGAACTATCCTGAGAAGGTAGAGCATTTGTACCAGACGAGGTGGCCATCCTTCCTAGGGACATCAGGACAGGAGTTTCTCATGTTGACAGATTTTCAGTATGTAAAACATGGACAGTTCTGGAAAAACTGAGCTACTTGGCCATTCCAGGATTGTGGGAGTCAGTTTAGGAGGAGGGATAGCATTTAATCATAATAACACAAAAGTATAACTTTATTTCCTAAAAGAACTTTACTGTCTCATTAGTCCCTACTTCCCCTAATGATTAAAAAAAACTCAGTCTTTTCAGTTCAAAGCAGCTCAGATTCATATGGTCACTTAGGAATTTAAGCCAGGTTGAAACTTCTCTGCTGCCCCTTCTCCCCTTCTTCTCTCAGCACTGTCCACAGGGGCATCTGTCCTGCTTGGGGTGTGATCTGATCACTGTGTGCCATGCTGTGGATTTCCAATTTTTCTGCGATACCTGTGATTTCATGAGCCATGTGCTCTCCAGGGTGCCCCAGGGTCTTTTCCGCATCTTTCTTTAATTTTGTTGGGTGTCCTAGTCAGCTATTGTTACCAGGCTGACACAGAAACGAAGTTGAAACCTATCATGAAAATTATATGAACTTTTGGCGATTCGATCTTCGAAAAGACATAACAAATAGGGGATAAAAGGGTCTTAGTCTTATTTTGCTTTTGAAGAGCCTGTATCCTATGATGAGGGGAAAGTGGTTGCTTCTGACGCATGATGGTCCCTTAAACTTCAGAGTAAAACTGCCCCACACAGTTTGCAATGATTGGGGCCTTCAGGGAATCAGTGGCCAGATCTTTCTTTCCAGGCACTTACTGGCATATTCAAATCCCTGACATATGAGTAGGAACTCTAAATGTGAAGAATGCAGATCACAGCTGAACCCATAGGTAACATCATTCCAAAGCGAGAAGAGGTCGAAGTTGTCAAGGATTTCGTCTTGCTTGAATCCACAAGCAATGCTCATGGAAGCAGCAGTCCAGAGATCAAAACTCTCTGTTGCATTGCGGAATCTGCCCCACAAGACCTCTTGGTGGTATTGAAGAGCAAGAATATTATTCTGAGAACTAAGGTCTGCATGGTACTGTCAATCACTTCATATGCATATCAAAGTTGGACATTGAATAAGGAAGACCGAAGAAAGATCACTGCATTTGAATTGTGGTTCTGGTGAAACTTATTGATGCTCTCGTGGACTTCCAAAAGAATAAAACATCTGTTTGGGGAGAATACAGACAGAATATCCCTCAGAGGCAAGGATGGCAAGACTTCATCGCAAGTACTTGGGACATGTTATCAGGGGAGGCCAATTCCTGGATGAGGAAATTATGCTTGGTAAAATAGAAGGGCGTCAAAAACCAGGGAGGCCCTTGACAAGCTGGGTCAGCACAGTGGCTACAGCAACGGCTCAAAATGAGAACGGTTGTGAGGATGGTGCAGGGCAGTCAGTGCTACATTCTGTCATTCATCGGGCCAATATGAGTCAGAACTGCCTTGAGGACATCTACTAGCAACAAAACCAGCAGAGCTAACTTTGAAGTCACATTGAGGGCTAGAAGAATTAGTGATTGGTTTTGGGAAGCACACCAAATTTTATCTTAATATTCCTTACCTTCTTAATTCATTATCTTCATTACCTTAATATTCCTTAATATTCATTGCCTTATTCATTCCTTAATAGTCCTTAATATTCATTCCTTACTTCATTACCTTAATTACCTGAATATTCCTTACCTTCTTAATTCATTACCTTCTTGTAATACATGTAGCTTTAACCTAGGATAAGGAGGAGACTAGAATGTGTTATTCAGACTGTGGGCTTGCGCTCAAACCTCACCTGGATTCAAGTCCCAGTTCTGTCATATACTGGCTGTCAGAATTTGGGCCATTCAAACCTTCCGATCCCCAGTTTAAAACTGAAAGTGGTGCTCATAACAGATGTTTCAAGGACACCTCATTCCTGATCTGCGTCCATTCCTTCAAGCAAAAGGCATGTTGGGAGGCTTTCTATTCACTTCCCATGAGTCTGGTGGACCAAGAACTGTAAGGACACCAGGTGTGCTCCATAACGACTCTGGTCTTGGCTTTTGCTCAATTCCATCCTCACTCCTGGTGCTGGCTTTGCTACGACTCCTGGATTTCCTCCTCATGGTGTGCGGCAACTCTTTCGTTCCTTTCTAAGGAACTAAAATGAAAAGCACCCATAATTTATATCGTTGAGTTAAACATAAAATAAGTTCAGAATAAGAAACATATCAGGCCCCCAGCCTAGTACATCATTTCCCTAAATCCCTGCTCACTGGTCCCAAGTGTAGTCCACAATGGCCGCTCAGCCGGGGCTTTGCAGGATGCCAATCTCACTCACTCCTGCTCACCTTACCTCCTCTTGACCCTCACTCCCCTGAATTATATCCAACAAAGCACCACAACTCTCCGCTTCACACCACCCCATGATTTGACACTGTATTGAAATCATGATACTGTCTCTGTCTATTTTGTTAGTAGACTTTAGCCCCCATGGAGCAGGGTATATGTATGGTTTTGCTATAGCTAGCATGGGAAGAAGTCATATTTGTTGAGTGAAAGGATGACTGAACAGAACCTTCATTCTCCCATGACTCATGCACAGTCCTTTCCCCTTGGTTCCACCAACCAACACTCCAATCCACCGCGGGAAAGGGCCTCTCTCCTCCTGCGCGGTCAGAGCACGTTGTCGTAACTGGCACATATCATATTCTACTCAATGGTACACTTAGATTATCTGTTATGTGTTTGCTTTATGAAAGTCCCAATGCAAAAGCCTTAAACGATGTGCTCACTGGGAATTCAAGCAACCTGTGTAAGGAGCTCTGTCCATCCAACCCTGATGTTTTCTGGAGAAGCTCCCTGTGCTTTACGTCGGAGCTGAGAGCTCACCTTAATGCAGATCCATGGTCTCCCACCAGCCTCCAAATCAGGGAGCACTATCCATTCCTAAACTTCCAACCCAGTTTTCCTTTTGTACAAGGAAGGTGTCCAAGGTCAGCCACAGGGACCACGTCTGGGAATCGCTGTCGAAGGGTGTGGAGGAAGGAAAAGCAGAAGGCGCCAGGCTGCTCTGGCAGACCAGCTGTTTTCAGACTCAGCCCATAGAAAGAGTCGGGCAGGTCCCTAGGACACTGGGCTAGAATAGGTGAAGAAAGAAGGCCGGATGAAACTAGGAAATGGAGTACATAAGCCTGGGTCGTGGCTTTCCCAGAATCCTTTGGAACCTGGAAAGCCCATGGGGCAGGTCTCATCAATGTAACATCTGCAGAAGCCTGCAGGGAGCTTCAGGAAGGATTAGGATCAAGACAGGCCTGGTGTTTCCCTCTCCCCTTCTTCCTGTTTTGAATGAAGACACTGTGTCTAGCTTTCTACGACCCCGCATGTGACCTTGAGGAAAAGGTCAAGAATGAACCTGACATGGTCCAGCTGCTGAACTGCCGCACTACTTTTGGTAACGTGAAGAAAATTTGCTCACATTTTCACGTAAACAATTTTCTGTCAGCTTTCCTGGTTCTTGCCGCTAAATGCAGCCCTAAGTGATAGAGCAAAACACCTACAGAAAACTTCTAGCAATCATTCGTGCGGCCCTGTGTTTTCATGGCATCGCATGCTGGAGCGGCCTGGGGAAACACACAACCGTCTATGAATATGTTTTCTCTAGTCGGGTTCCATGAGCTCCTAAGGCAAATAATAAAAACACTGCCTATGCAAGTGTCTCTCCTGTGAAAGAGTCTCACGCACAGCTTCTCAATCACGGTAGATGTTCAATCGATTGCTTTTCCCCAGCATTATCTGATTTTAACCTGGAAAAAGTAGAAAACCTGCTTTGGACTACTAAGGAAAAGTGATTGAATAAATATTTGTGTTGGTGTTGTCAGTTGGCATGTGGTCAGGACACGACGCCGAGCACGCACACGCCACTCCCACCAGGCTTGCTGTGCGTGGAGGATGGTGGGAGAGAGCAGGGAAAATCCTCAGGTAGGCCCTGCAGACAAATTACTCTTGGAATATTGTCTTGTCAAGTGACAACAGAAATTTTCTATTGAAGGAGTTAAATGAATGAGATGAGAAAAATACGTGCAAACAAACAAAACGAGTGCCCGGTTTAGGATGTATCTTATCAGGATTCTGTATCCTTGGGAGGGATCCGAAATCCAATAAACCCAGGCTTTGTCTTTGAGGATGTTTCCCGAGTTTCCTCAGGATGGGCTCTGCTGAGTAAGTGCCACCTAAAACATGGAACAGAGAAGTGTTTACGGGACAAGAGTGTGCCTTGTACTTTGCATAAAGGATTTTATTCTAAAAATATTTTCACCAGAGTCTGAAAACACTTAAGCACGAACTTGGATTTAATCAGAGCTCAGAACGACTAACAGCAATCGTCTCAGACTTTGAAACAGGAAACAAAGTACAGAGAACAGAAAATATTTAAAACCTTGCCAATGACTCATGAAAGTTCATTTTTCTGTTCACACCAAATTCCAGTTTTCCCCGATTTTATTGGCAAGTGCTCCAAGTGTAGAACTGAAGGGGGGCCGGGGGTGGGTGGGGAGTGTTGTTTCTTTTCAGAATGAGATAAAGGAGATCCAGACAGAAAGTGCAGCAGACAGGACACACCCGGCAGCATCAGATGTTACAGCAAGGGAACTCTGCTCTGAGAGGGGGAGGGACTAATTCCTGGAACTGGACTTCACTCTGCTGTTTTTTATATTATAAAGGAAACCTCCTGCTTAGTTCTCAGAAGTGTCCGCCTCCAGAGAATACCAACTAGTCAACATAACCATCCATTTATTTAATGAATGGACCTTTGACATCGAGGAATCTATAACCCTCTACTTTCCAAATAGCATTTACAGGAGGGTTAGCATGGATAAGTACACAGATAGTTGAATGGGCCATGAGAGGGAAAAGCTCAGGTGAGCTTCCTGGAGGAACATAGGAGAGGAGGTGGGGCCTTTACACTTCTTGTTATTGTTTGCTCATAACCTAACACCACCTTTTGCAAATTATTCTTTTTTTTAAGATCTATTGAGTGCTTACTGTATGCCAAGTATTGTACTAGTCTCAGAGACCCCCAAAAAAGTGTTTAGATGTCTGTCCTCAAGATGCTTATATCCACTGGGGGGGAGGGGACATAAAAGTCTATTGAATCCAGCATATTATCAGGAATGGGGGGTGGGGTTGGGGAGCAATCACCGAGTGAATCAGGGGGAAGGAAACATTAGAACTGATTTTGACAATGTACCTACAACTCTTTCTAAAAGAAATTTAACTATGAAAGTGTATGATATCTGAATATTATATCAAGAAAACTACTAAAAAGACAGAAACTGACCTTGACCTATGGTTACCATGAGTGAAGGAGAGAGAGGTGTTGTTTCGGGGCCATTGAGTTTATTTTAATGTAGTGGAACAATTTGGAGAGGGATATCGATAAGGATTGGACAACACAGAGAGTTTAATCAATGTCACTGTAGAAGTTGTTGTAGAAGTTCTACATGTAGAAGCTGTTGAATTGGAGAATGTTCTGTTGTGCATATTTTTGCCAAACTTGAAAAAAAATACATGAATAACAGTGAACATAAGGAAAGAGAAAATGTTTTACAATTGATTGTAGTAAAGATTGTACACCTCTTCTTGATATGATAGAACTATTGAATTGTATGATATGAGGATGAAGTGCACCCAAAAAGGCTATAAAAAGAGAGAGAGATTCGAGCAGAAATAAATGAACTGGAAAACAGAAACAATGGGAAAATCAACAAGATAAAAGGTTGGTTCTTTGAAAGCAATAACAAAATTGATAAACTTAACAAGGGAAAAGAAAGAGAAGAAGCAAATACAATAACTTAGATATGAAGAGGGTAACACTACAACAGACCCAAATGAAATAAAGAATATTCAATGCATTTGATGATGTAGAAGAAATGAAAAAAATGCCTAGAAATACCCAAATTAACAGGGATAGATGTGGAAAATCTGAACAGACCCATAAAACTGAGTAAATAGAGAAGGCCATCAAGAAACTGCCAACCTAGAAAAGCCCAGGGCCAGATGATTGCACAGAAGATCTGAGTTAGTTAAAATTTATTGTGCTAACCTGGCCAATAAACACATGTGGAGTTAATTAAAGGGCGGAGAGATAAATGGCTAAGTGAGCCTCACCTTTCTAGTTCTCTGGTCTCTTGCTTTGTGATGGGTGGACCAGGGTGCAGTTGCCGTAGCCAGTTCCCTGCTTCAGCTGGCAAGGCTCACTTCCTGCAAGATCCCCGAGGAGAAGTCACATGGACCTACCCCGATGCAGCCCTGGGTGCTGGAGCAGCCATGTGGAGACCCCTGCCAGCACTGAGATGCTCACATGTTCACTGATTCAGTTTTCCTCCTGCAGTTGGCATCATAGAGTGTGTTTTGTGAGATGGAGGAGGTCTTAGTGGATTGGTGTCATACATATAGGTTAATGTTGGACTTGTGGGCTTGGGCAGCACTGGGTTGGAATGTTTTCTTGATGTGAACTTACTCTTTATATAGAACTCTCTCTTATGCATATGAGTTTCTGCGGATTTGTTTCTCTAAAGTACCCAGACTAGCACAAGAACTATACCATGTATTCAGTGAAGAGCTGTCACCAATTCTACATAAACAATTCCAGAATATAGAAAGGGACAGCAAACTCACAAACTCATTCTATGAAACAGCATCATGCTAACACCAAAAGCAGGCAAAGACCCCACAAAACAAAAAACTACAAACCAACATCCCTCATGAACACTGATGAAAAATGATCAACAAAATTATGTCCAACAACATACCCAAAAAATTCACCATGACAAAGAGGGATTAATACCAGGGATGCAGGGATGGTTCAACATTAGAAAAACAATCAACATAATCCACCACTCAAACTAGACATATCAAGAGATGCAAAAAAGCATTAGACAATAGCCAACACTCATTTATAATTCTAAGAAAAACAGTCAATAAAGTAGGAATAGAAGGGAAATTCCTCAATATAGTAAAGGCCATATACAAAATCTCATTGGCCAACATCACACACGACAGGGAAAAACTGAAAACCTTTCCCCTGAGAATGGAAAGTAGACCAGGATGTTCCCTATCACCACTATGAGCCAACGTTGTGCCGAACGTCTTAGCCAGAACCCTTACAAGGCAGAGAGAAATCTAGGGAATGCAATTGGGCAGAGAGGAAGTAAAAGTCTCATTGTGAGCAAATGATATGAACTAACAGATAACCCCCTCAAAGACTCCACAAAAAGAATGTTGGAAATAATTGGGGGATTTGATAAAATAAACAGGATACAAATTTAACAAGCAGAAATCACTTGGATTCCTGCATAACAACACTAAAAAGAGCTCTCTGCAAAAGACATTAAGAAAACAATACCATTTACCAAAAGACACATACACTATGAAGTACTCAGGAATAAACCTAACCAGAGATATAAAAGATTTGCCAAAAAGAACCCTGATCCAGAGAGTTATTATTTGAAACTCAAAGAGATCTACACAAATGGAAGAATATCCTGTGTTCATGGACTTAATATTGTGAAAATGTCATTACTATCCAAATCAATCTATAAATACAACAAATTCCTATCCAAACCCCAACTTTAAATAAATGGAAACACTGATTACTGACTTCATAAGGAGAGTGAAGAGACACAGGATAAGCAAAGAAGTAGGAAGGTTTGCATCACCAATCACAGTCACAATAGTTAAAATAACCTGGTACTGGTGCATTGATAGATATATAGGCCAATTGAACAGAATTTAAAACCCAGAAATAAATCCACCCACCTACAAGCAACTGAGTTTCAGCAAAGGACCAATGGAAACTTTGGATGAGTAAGGGACATGCTCTTCCATCAATGGTGCTGGAAATTGGGTCTCCATCTGCAGAAGAAGAAAAAAGGATCGATACCTCACCCCATGCACAAAAGTGAACTCAAGTTGGATTACAGACCTAATATAAACCCCAGAGAAGGATCATCAATGAGAAAATTGGGACAAATTTAAGGGCCCTATTGCAGGGCACACAGAGACTAGCAAATCCAAAAAGGAAAGAGGAACATGCCTTCACAGACAACAAATAAAATGCCGTGTCCACCTAAAGACCTTCTCAAAAGCATAAAATGAGAGCCCACAGACTGGGGGAAATCTGTAGCAATGACACAACAGATAAGTGATTAATTTTTAAAATTTATAGAAATACTTCAAAAGAGAAAAGCCCAATTTTTTAAATGGACAAACTAGAGTTCATAAAAAGTACACTCAAATGGCTAACACACATATGACAAAATGTTCATAATCACTAGTCATCGGGTGATGCAAATTAAATCAATGATGAGATATCACTTTACACCCCCAATGATAGCCCAGTTCAAAAACACAGAGAATAGCAATTACTCAAGAGGGCTTGGAGAGGTTGAAACCCTTTTACACTGGTGCTGGACCAGTAAACAAATACAATTGTGACACGCAATATGGCACTGCCTCAAACAACCGGGAAATGCCCTCTGATCCAGCAACGCTCTTTTTGAGCATGCACCCCAAGGAAATGAGAGACGGAACAAGAACAGATGTATGCGGGCCTATGTTGATGACACAACAGTTCACAACAGCCAGAGGCTGGAAACAGCCCGAATGCCCTTCCGTAGAAGAATAGATCAAGAAACTCTGATGTCAGGGGAGCCTCACGCTCTGATACATACACACAGTAGAATACTGTGCACCTGTTAAAAAAAAAGAGGGATGAAACCACAGAGCAGTTCATGATACAGGTGAACCTAGAAGCTATTGTGCTGCATGAATTTAGTCCATCACAAAAGGATAATATTTGATGAGTCCACTTCCATGAGAATAAACACCGAGACAGAGGCAGGCTTCTGTTCAACGGTCATACTCTAGTCTAATCCCATCTCCCGCGGGATGTGGTGGCAAGCTGGTCTAGTGTGCACGAACTATCTACCGTCCCCTTATTTGGTCATCTTAAGAACACTTTGAGAAAGGAGGCCTCACGTCAGCGAGCATGATTAGTGAGTCTCACTGGATGTTCAAATCAAACCCAAGTGACTGGAGGAGGCAGGGGGGCGGGGGCATGGGCAGGGAGGGCATGCTGGTCTCAGAGAAGGCACACTTACACTTCTTTTCTTTCAGATCATAATATTGGGGCTCTTACACCTGCAATTGCACTTCTGTTGGTGAGTCAACCAGATGGAGCAGCTGGTCATTGTGAAAACTGCTTACTACTACTCAAACCCAAAGGGGAAACCGGCTCCAAATCACATTCCTAATTGGCTACTGTTGCTCTTATTTCTAGCCAATCTTGATGACTCGGGCCACGTGCTACAGGCACCTGGGACTTTAGACTCTGCTCTTTCAAGGTGCACCACACTCTTCGCAGGCCACACCAGCGGGATCTCAACACTCTCTAGGTGTGCGCCACACTCTTCGCGGGTGTGCGCCACACTCTTCGCGGGTGTGCGCCACACTCTTCGCGGGTGTGCGCCACACTCTTCGCGGGTGTGCGCCACACTCTTCGCGGGTGTGCGCCACACTCTTCACAGGCCACACCAGCGAGATCTGATTTGGAAGCCCCACGAAGTGAACCAGACTTGATCTTAAAATCACCTGTAGCAGGTTTGAGGCACTGAAATATTCCCTGGGGCTTAAGACTGAAGCATCCCAATGTGAGAAAGAGCGATAACCACTATCCCAAAGATGTGGAATTGATGGTCATTGGATCTGAGTTCATATCTCTTCATTTTCGGTGTCCAATGTATGGTGTAAATGGTGTGCAGTCACTTAAGCTGTTAATCTCTACAAGTCAACTATTCACGGACTGTGGTATAAAAAGCTGGGCTATACATAAAGAATTTCCTTTTCTCAACTGTTTTTAATTATATACCACTGACTAAACTAATGATACTGTCAATAAAATTACCTTATGCCCATGGGGAGGATTTATAATTTTCTCCAATAAAATTATAAATCTGTCTGCAAAATGAACCAGGGATATGTGTAAACCATAGATATACAAATGAACTTTGGACTCACACTTAATCATAGCCCTAATCTAAGAATAATGAGTTCTAATGACATGGCCTTACTCAATACTCGCCCACATGGAGTGATCACTGAAAATATGGGTGTGGTGGCAGAATGTGGTGAAGAAATCAGATGGTGTTAGGCTCTCAGAAAGACTATTGCCTGGGTTCCTCAAGGACTGTCATAAAGCAAGCAGTCATCTATCTCAAACATCAGCCCTGTCCACACAGGAGAAATACACCTACCTGTGTGATACAAAAATTATCAATAATAAAGCCCAAACCCAGTCGAGGAAATGGTACAATAGCTTAAGTTCTGGTTTGCAGAAAGATGACAGTGGAGGCCCAAAATCCATTTGCAGGGTCTCCACATGGACAAAGCCAAGCCTTCTGTGACTGTGGTCCAGGCCTATAAGGAGCCTCGCCATCCAGAGTGGTTATGGCGCATGCAGTTTGCTTAAAAGGTGACACCTTATCAGTAGATAGCTCCCTTTTGACCATTTCAAAGCTGTTGCAGTTTTTAATGTTTTCTGCTTTCTTTTCACATCATTTTGTCTGGTTGTTTTTGTTTTCTGATTCTGTTCTGTATGTCTTTTCTGTATATGAAATCCAGGATGGATAAATCCATAGAGATAGTAACTCGATTAATTATTAACTCTCCTGTGTTTCAGTCTTGCAGTGCTGTCAGAATTCATGATAAATGTAAAACCTTTCAGTATTTCCCTTTAGAAGTTAAACTTTGGCTCACCTCCATTTGAAACGGAGAACTCCCTCTTAATACTGGAAGCTGGAAGGGGGGTACACCCCTCCAAAGGAAGAACAATCGAGACTACACATACTCAAAATTCAATCTCACTGCAATCAAGTACAATCTGACTCATAGTGACCCTATAAGACAGAATAAAACTGTCTTTGTGGGTTTGAACGGCCAACCTTGAGGTGAGCTGCCCAACGTGTGACTATGCCACCAGGGCTCATTTCGTGGGTACCCTCATGCACTACTTACTGCCATTCAGTTTATTCCAACTCATAGCAACTCAATAGAACAGAGTAGAACTTCCCCTGTGGGTTCCCAAGACAGTACTCTGGCTCTCCTCTCCATCTGGTCTTCTGAATTGGCTCACTCAAGACAGACTGTCCAAATGACCTGCATCGTGTAAACAATGTCAAGGGTTTGGACTCTGCCTATACTCCTTGCTATTTTATCACTAGGACAAGTTACTGAAGCCTTCCAAGCCTCAAACGTCCATATGTAATTGTGACTATTATTAGTGGCTAAGGAGTTGATAAACCACCATACTTGTTCAATCTGTATGCCGAGCAAATCATGAGATTATGGGTTATATGAAGAAGACTGTGGCATCGGGATTGAAGGAAGATTTATTAACAACCTTCAATATACAGATGACACAGCCTTGCTTCCTGAAAGTGAGGAAGACTTGAAGCCCTGGCTGATCAAGATCAAAGATTGCAGCCCTCAGAGTGGATCACAACTCAATGGAAAGAAGAATCCTCACAACCAGACCAATAGGCACATCAATGGAGAAAAGGTTAACATTGTCAAGGGGTTTGTCTTGCTGGGACCCACAATCAAAGCTCATGAAACAGCAGTCAAGAGATCAAAAGATGCGTTGCATTGGGTAGATCTGCTTCCCAAGACCTTTCAGAGTGTTGAAAAGCAAGACTGTTACTTTGAGGACTCAGGTGAGCCTAATCCAAGCCATCATGGTATTTACAATTGCCTCATATGCATGTGAAGCTTGAACCTTGAATAAAAAAGACAGAATAAGAATCTATGCATTTTGCAAAGCAAAGCCACAAAGCCCGTGAGGAGCCCCCAAAATAGACTTCAGGCTAGGAAAGGACCCCCGGAACCTCTCAGAACCACCCCAGGACTGGTCGGGAGATCATCATAAAAGTCAGTGGACAGACCTGGAATTATGTATGCTCTTTCGGGTTGTTGTTGTTGTTGCTAGGTTCCCCCCCTTCTTTTTATTCAATATTTTGTTTTCTTTTTGTTTTGTGTCCATTATTATTGTTTTGCCTACATGTACACTGGGATACATAGGAGCTCATGACATGCAGAATCCAGGTCAGATAAATCCCTCAGGAGCAGAAATGGGAGTAGCAATACCAGGAAGGCAGGGAGAAGGTGGGGGAGGAAGGAGGAACTGACAGCAATGAGTGACACATAACCCTCCTGACTTAGTTAAAGTTTATTGTGCCAACCTGGCCGATAAACACATGTGGGGTTAATTGAAGAGAAGAGGGATAAATGGCTCAGTGAGCCTCCCCTTCCTAGTTCTCGGGTCTCTTGCTCTCTGATGGTCGGACCAGGGTGCAGCTGCCTTAGCCAGTTCCCTGCTCCAGCTGGCAAGGCTCACTTCCTGCAAGACATCTCTGAGGAGAAGTCACATTGACCTACCCCGATGCAGCCCTGGGTGGTGGAGCAGCCGTGTGGAGCCCCTGCCAATGCTGAGACGCTTTCACGTTCACTGATTGGGCTTTCCTCCTACAGTTAGCATTACAGTGTGTTTTGTGAGATGGAGGAGGACTTTGTGGATAGGTATCAGATATATGGGTTAATGTTGGACTTGTGGATTTGGGCAGCCCTGGATTGGGATGTTTTCTTGATGCACACTTACCCTTTATATACAACTCCCTCTTATACATGTGAGTTTCTGTGGATATGCTTCTCTTAAGTGCCCACACTAATACACCTCCCTGCCATCAGGGGGATGAACAATAGAAATGTGGGTGAAGGGAGACAGTGGTCAGTGTAAGATATGAAAATAATAATTTATAAAGGGGTCATGAGGGTAGGAGGGAGGAGAGAGGGAAAAAAGACGAGCTGATACCAAGGGCTCAAATAGAAAGTAAATGTTTAGAAAATGGAAATATATATACAAATAAGCTTGATACAATTTATGTATGGATTGTTATAAGAGTTATGAGAGTCCCCAATAAAATGATCTTTAAAACAACAAACATTCATTGTACTCACTTGCAAAAATTAATACCAAAAAACCCTCAATGTCAATTAATATAGATATTGTAAAAATTAATTGGACTAAAAAAATGAATATTACTTGGATATTAATAAAGATATCAATATGAACAAAGTAAGAAATATACTTTTCCATTTGTGAGTAGGAGGCCTAAAGAGAAATATCCAACAAAAAGGAGTTTACGAGTCTGCATAAACAAAATATCCAAGGCTGAATGAGTACATGGGGATATCTATAATTACCTTAACTATAGAGTAGTCCAGGTTTATTTAATTTCTTTGATAAGACCAAGTCAAATGGTGACCACAGTCCTCTCTACTTTGTTTTCTGTTGCTTAATTGATGACCATGAACAGCGGCTGCTTTTTGTTGTTGTTAATTTGATTGCCATAAAAATAAACCAAAAATCTCTTTTAAAAAAGAATCTATGCATTTTAATTGTGATGCTGGCAAAGAATATCGAAAGTACCATGGACTGCCAAAAGAGCCAGCAAATCTTTCTTGGAAAAAAAATATGACCAGACTGCCCCCACAACAGCCCACTCTTTGCTCTGCTTTATAAACATGACTATACAAGACTCCCTACCCCCAACAGAGGGCCAGGTGTCCTCCAGCTGTGAGCAGTTCCGAGAGTCCTTATTAGGAAGAACGTTGCTAGGCACCTCTAAGCTCCCTTCTCTAGGGTGCAATGTAAACACTGGGAACTGCAGAGGTTTTTACTCTAACAGGAGGGGAACAGTTTGCCACTGGGTGTTTTGGAGGATAAATGAGGAAATGTGAAGAATCAGGCACATGGCAGACGGGGTAGAGTTAGTTTCCCCTTCTTCCGTCTTGCCTTTTCTCCTTCTGTTCTCCTCTGGAACCTCCTTTAATCTTCTAAAGTCACCTCCCCCATAGTCCTTGCCAAGGAGCTCTGTTCCCACACAGCCTGGCTCCTGTCCCCCCCACACCAGGGCCCAGCTTTTCTGCAGAACTGGTGGGCAGCACTTGAGGGAGTTTGTGCGCAGAGACCGTTTTGCTCTGCTCTCTCTGAAGAGTGAGGGAGTGGCTTTGCAGGAGACCAAGTGGAGGAGGAAAAGGGAGCCCCAGTGACCTAATACGTTAGGTGTTGGGCTACTAACTGCAAGGTCAGCAGTTCAAAACCCCCAGCTGCTCCACGGGAGAAAGATGAGGCTCTCTACTCCCATACAGAGTCACAGTCTCGGAAACCCACAGGGGCGGTGCTACCCTGTCCTGTAGGGTCCCTAGAAGTCATCACTAACTTGATGGCAGTGAGTTTGGTTTTGGGAAGAGTCAGAAGAGGAGGGATATGGTTGAGCCCTGAGGAGAGGGCTGCAGGCGAGGAGGATTGACAAGAACAGTAAAAGGGCAGCACAAACAAGAGGGTAACTATTAGCAAGAAGTGGCAGAAGTAGCCAGAGATCGGCAGTTGGGGCAGCAGCAATGAGAACACCTGGCTTCCTGCTAATGTGCATCTACTAGTTCACACTGGCTGGCTGTCCTGGGAAATCAAATGTCACACAGTGTGTCCATCATGCAACTGATGGGCCTACTATGTTGCAGGGCACCTGCCAAGACCTGAGGATACATCAAAGGACAAGAATGCTCCTGCTCCACAAACTAACGGAGAGGACGAGGGGGCCGGACACAAGCCGAACTATGTTGACCCCCTCCCCAGAAGAATATAAGACAGAGGACAGCACTGAGGATGTCGCCTGGGAGAGTAGCAGACCGCATGGATATGAATGAAGAAGGAAAGAGAGAGAGAGAGAAAGAGAGAGCCTCATCATGACCCACCAAGCCCCAGGGACGACAACCCTGCTCAGAGCAGCCAAAGCACAGAGAGGACCACAGGGCCAGCCCCACCAGGAGACACAACATTCCCTCACTGACCCATAGGGGACAGCACTGGAGACACTGTGCGTTAAGTGTGCCCAGCCTGCCCCACACACAGGGGTAGAACACAAAAGGAATGTGACAGGGCAGCAAGGGGAGCAAAGTAACAAGGTCCTAAAGGAATCCTGAGACCTCTGACTCTGGGACAGGACTTGGCACTGCATCAGATCTGATTGGAAAGCATTCATAAGACATGGAACTATCTATCAGTATTTGGGGGCTTTTTTTCTTTGCGTGTTTGTTTTTCTTTTGCCCTGTTTCTATCTATATAAGATAGGCAGGACAAACAATCCTGAGGAGAAAACAATGGGATTCGTGGTCCAGGGGGCTGGAGGGTGGGGTGGGAAGAGATATGTGAGAGGACAGGGTAGGGAGGGGAGCGGGCAGGCCAACAAAGTCAGGGAGGAGAGAACAATAAGAGATCTAAAAATGATAGCAAGGAGTCCTGCTGGGGGTTGATCAAATGCAAGGTATCCGAGAGGAATTACTGAGAGCCAAGTGGAAGGTGAACATGATAGTGGGACAGGAGGAAGGTGAAAGGAAATAGAGTAAAGAAGTAGGAAGCAAAAGCTATTTATAGAGGTATAGCTATAGGCGTGCATATATGTAAGTGTATTAATTTATAATGAAAGGGAGAGAGGCCAATGTGCATATATTTATGGTTAAGTATTAAGATGGACTTTGGGTCTCTACTAAAGACTTCCATAAACACAAGAACACTTTGCTCTAATAACCCGGAGCTCTTTAATACTCACCTTCCCAACACAGTCACTGAAGATATAATGGGTGCATAAGCAAATGTGGTAAATAAAGTGGATGGTGCCCAGCTATCAAAAGATAAAGTGTCTGGCGTCTTAAAGACGTGAAGTTAAACAAGCGGCCATCTAGCAGGGAAGCAAATAAGCCCACAAGGAAGAAGCACACCAGTCTGTGTGATCTTAAGGTGTCAATGGGACCAGGAATCAGGCCTCAAAAGATCCAAAACAAACAATTATATCTATGTGAAAGAGGAGGGTTGAAGTGTAGACCCACACCCCATCTGTAGACAATTGGACATTCCCCCAGAGAAGGTTTACAAGGAAGGAACAATTCAACCAGTGAGCAGTATAGCACTGACTAAACACACACCGTTCCTCTAGTTCCTGAATGCTTCCTCCCCCCACTACCACGACCCAGTTCTACCTTACTAATCCGGCTCTCAACATATGGAATTCAGGACACATAAAACCATCAGGAACAGTAGGGGAGTAGTGATATCATGAGTGCCAGAGGGTGGTAGCAGCGAGAGGGGGAGGGGAGAACCCATCACAAGATTGGATATATAGCCCACCCCTGAGGAGGACAAGTAACAGAAATGTGGGTGAAGGAAGACAACAGACAGTGTGAGACACGAAATAGCACCAACAATATATAATTGATCAAGGATTCATGAGTGTGGGAGGGTGGGGGGATGAAAGGGGGTAAAGAGGAGCTGATCCCAAGAGCTCAAGTATAAAGAAAATGTTTTAGACATGCTGACGGCAACACATGTACAAGTGTGCTTAATACAGTTGAATGATGGATTGTCATCGGGTTTGTAAGAGCTCTGTAATAAAGTGATTAATAAAAAATAATAAAATTAAAACTTAGGGAAAAAAAGACATTACCATAAAGAATAAATAATAATTAATAAAAAAAGAATGTTCCTGCGCCTAAGGGTCTTGCAATCCACCCTAGGAGAAGTCCCAGATCTTCCACGGCCTGTGAAAGGCTAAAGATATCAAGTGATTCTTCAGTGCCTACATGATTGTGATGGCTGATACTCATGGCCACCGCCGCCCCGTCAGTTCTTGAGGAGATGGTATTTTGCTACGTGACACTTTGGGGTAGTTTCTTTTTCCTACAGGGGCCTTCAGAGGGGTATACGGATGCCCCAAACTGTCCACTGCCCACTCCTATCCGGACGTCTTAGGAGATGAGAAAACCACCTGCTGAGAGGTAAACTAATAGAACCAACATAAAAGAATGTAGTCAGCCACCGAAAGGCAGGAGAGCCTCTTGTTTCATGTTCAGAAGATGTGCTTTATCTTTAGAGCAGTTTTCGATTTTACCAAGAGAGCAATTGTTTCCAGATTACAGATTAACTCGTGTCACTGTAGTATTTCATTGGGGCTCAAGGCCACACAATTAGATTAAACATCTTTGGTTCATGACACTTTCCCCTGTCTGCTTTTTAAATAAGTGTGCTTGATATTAAGCCAGCATAATCCACTACCAAACTGCATTCACGAACATAAGAAAACATACTGCTTCCTCACCCACCTCAACTACACCACCCCGACCTTGAGTGTGTACTTCTCTTGCCTCCGTAAGAAGATACGCTGAATCGACCCAGGAGGAGTGTCTGCGGGGGACACATTCACCTCTCATAGACGTGCTCTTCCGATGACATATGTGGATTCAGGGGGGAAGAGAAGGATACAGGAAGGTTTTTGTTTGAGCTGTTTGCATTTCTAGGAAAGGGCGTCATGCTGTAAACAAACATTTCTGGGACGCAGTTGATCCACTCAACGATTGATTACCAGTATATTTTTCATCTAGACTCCCATCAAACATTGCGCTGTTTTGAAGCAAATCTTCGTTATGTCATCCAATACGTTTCCCAGGATAACTGTGCTCCACAGGGCTGCTAACTAATTGTGTGTATTTGGGCAGATTCCACCTGACAATTTTCTGGTTACTAGGTGAGCGCTTCCCTGGTTTCACCACTCAAGGATTCCACCGCAAGTGGCTTCTGAACCTCACAGAACGAAGTTACAAATGGTTTCCTTATAGGCTGTTTCAAATCAGCCTTGGTATCACATCTGCTAGTGAGAAGATGGGAATCAACTGAAGACGAAATCATCATCGGCAAGTTCGAGGTGAAGGTGAAGATACTCAAAGGCAAGTTCAAGTTGAAAGGTAAAGAAATTAAAACAAGTCCACAGGTCACCACAACACGAAGAACTGTATGAAAGGGCCGTGGCGTGAAGAAGGTGGAGCACCACTGATTTAGAATGGGCTAATAAAGAAAAGACCAAGCTGGTTTTCAGAAGCTACTCTGAAGCTTTCTCTCAAACATGGAGCAGCTAAAGCAAATGAAAGAAATGATGAAGTCGAAGAGATGAACAGAACATTTCAAAGGGCAGACCTGAGGTTAGAACACCACAAGGGAGGCTTCATTGGGTTATTTTAAGGATTGGGGAGCTATAGAGTGGCGATATTTACTCACCATTTGGAATGTAAATAAAGCCACTTAATTATACACTTAGACATGGTTCAAAAGGCAAATATTTCGTTATATTTTGCTACAAAAAGGTAAAAAAAAGAATAAGAAATAAATAACATAAGATCTGGTGGTGACAATGGCTACAATGTAACATAGCAGGAGGGAAGGGACACGAAGGGATGGGATGAGATGCCATTTGCAAAGCACCTCTGATAATGTCACAACTCAGCAAAGACCTGGACAGGTGTAGGAGGCAGCCATGCTAATTTTCCTGTAATGCGATTGCTTTTTTAAAATATTTCTCTTTGTTTTAAATCATTTTATTGGGGACTCGTACAATGCTTATCACAATCCATACATACATCCATTGTGTCAAGCACATTTGTACATTCATTGCCCTCATCATTCTCAAAACATCTGCTTTCCACCTGAGCCCCTGGCATCAGCTCCTCATTTTTTGCCCTCCCTCCCCCCACATTAGCCCTTCCCTCATGAACCCTTGACAATTTACAAGTCGTTATTATTTTGTCATATCTTACACTGTCCAATGTCTCCCTTCACCCACTTTCCTGTAGACCGACCTCCAGAGAGGAGGTTATATGTAGATTCTTATAATCGGTTCCCCCTTTCTACCCCACCTTCCCTCTACCCTCCCCATATCATCACTCTCCCCAATGAACCTGAGTGTGAATCTGTCCTGTATTCCCTGTGTTTCCAGTTCCCATCTGTAACAATGTACATCCTCCAGTCCAGCTGGATTTGTAAGGTAGAATTGGGATCATGATAGTTGAGGGGAGGAAGTATTTAAGAACTATTAGAAAATTGTATGTCTCATCATTGCTCCATTGCCCCTTGACCGGCTCATCTCCTCCCTTAAATCCTTTGGTAAGGGCGGGGGGGGGGGGGTCCAGTGGCCTATAAATGGGCTTTGAGTCTCCACTCCACATGTACCCTCATTCACAATGATATGATTTTTTGTTCCTTGATGCCTGATACCTGATCCCTTCGACACCTCATGATCACACAGGCTGGTGTGCTTCTTCCATGAAGGCTTTGATGCTTCTGAGCTAGCTGGCCACTTGTTTACCCTCAAGCCTTTAAGACTCCAGACACTAGATCTTTTGATAGCCAGGCAACATCAGCTTTCTTAACTTTTACTCTTTTGGCATGTTTTTAGAGATTTTTTCCAATTTTCATACTGTTACCTCAATACCCTGCTTTTCTCCTCTCTTTGGGGAGCACTGTTACTACATCACATCAGTTTCTTCATTCGCTGGAATGTTCCAACTTGTGCATTTTTTCTGACAGTCCATTCTATCTTAATTGCTCTTTTTTGATCACTCAAAAAAAAAGTTGTTTTTTTTACCAGTTATTCCTGATTCGTATTCAGCATTTCTAAATCATCTGTTCGAGTTCCCAAAATTAAATCCCTTCTTTAAAAAATATTTATTTTATGTTGTTGTGGTTGAAAAATACACACACACACACATATCAATTCAACAGCTTCTACATGTACAATTCAATGGATTTGATTTCATTCTGCAAAGTGTACAACCATCTCGTCCTCCTTTTCTGAATTGGGCCTCCAATGAGCAGAAACCTGCTTCCGAACTAATCTTCTAAGTGGCTGCTATCAATTTGATCACCTATAGAAAGATCTTTAGAGGGCATAACATTCAAATTGCATCTTCTCTCTTTGTGTCTAGGACACCTCTCAAACAACCTTGCAGTATAGATTTCTACTTTTGTAGAAGGAATAAATGAATAAATTCAAAACTCATGTAGGTATTTTCAAAGCTCATTCTTCATACAGATCAAAAATGGCAGAATCACTCTGCCCCTAACCACACGTGTACACATATTCCTCTATAGAACAATGCTCCGTTCCACTTCAGATACAACGTACATGGTACTCCAGGGCTTGACTGCAAACCTATTATAAACATAGTGGCTTTGTGAATAATTGACAAACAAAGTTCATCACAGAGGAAGCGCCATTTCCCTAGTATAGGATACAGTTTGTACTTGAATTACTTGAGTGCGCTTGTTCTGATTAGATGGAATTAAAAATCTTCATGGCCGGTCTTTATCTTGGTCAAACCATAGGCTTTTCCAGCTCTGTGTTTACAACGTCTGTGCATGCAGATTCCCCCCAAAACCAAGAAGATCAGCGAGAGGGGCGCCAGTGCAATCTCCCAAGAGAAGGCGGAGGCTGTGGAGAGAACAAAGCCAGGTCAGAGAGGCAGTCCTTCACTGGCCAATCAGAACATGGGTTGACTGGGTGAAGGGGGTGAGAGTGTGTTCATTTTTCCTGTTCCATGTGTCTTGCTTTCAGAAAGTATTTCTCTGGCACTAGGATTGGGGGGATGTAAGGAAGATGTCTGTGTCACTTAGAGAAATAAGCAGGTAGGAGAGAATCGACCAGAAGGAGCCAGAGAGAGAAGGCAGGCCTCAAGAGTCTAGCCCTGTTCCCCCACTTGGAAAGAAGCATTCGAATGTCAGATATGGGTCTGGATGAGCCATCTGTGACATAGCCATGCCACGGTTTCCCCTTCCTAGTGAACCCAGGTGTCGGGAGGATTAAGCAAAGTAACAAAGGAAAAGAAGACACGGTTTGAACGGAAGAACTTTAGGTGCCAGGCATGTGATTGTTTAGATCCAGCTATCCAGCTTGCATTCTGTTTCTTGATTTCTCCGTGTTATGAAAATATAAAGGAAACTGAAGGGGGAAGTAAACAAAACAACAGGGACCTTATTGGGGAGAAGGCCAGAATGGGAATTTTGAAACGATTTTTTGTGTCATCTGCTTAGACATCTGGGAACCAACACAATCTCAGCCTGATGCTTCATTCAGATGATTCTTACCCTTACAGCCCCCCCCCACCCCCCGCCCAGGGAAGCATGTTTGTAGGGAGCAGGGAGCTGACATTTCTAAGCAGCCGTTGGATGCGCATGGCAGTCCTGGAGCAGGTGTTCTCAGCCTGTGCTCTCTGGAATCGGCCAGGCCAGCAAACAGGAGGCAGGACTGGGAACCACAGGACACGGTGAAGCTTGTACAAGCCCCAGTGGTGGCACCACAGGAGCTCTGGCGACACAGTGGTCTCAAGTTAGACTGCTAACCGAAAAGACAGCCATTCGAAGCTACCAGCTGCTCCACAGGAGAAAGACGAGGCTTTCTATTCCTGTAAAGAGTCACAGTCTCAAAAACCCACAGGGGCAGTTGTACCCCATGCTGTTGGGTCGCTGTGCATCGTACTTGATTCAATGACAGTGAGTGGAAGAGTAAGTGAGTGAGGGTCCCTACTAGACAAACCACAGAGCTCCCAAGGGGACTGGTCTGAATCCCAGTGGTCAGCATCTGCTTTCATTGGATCTTCTTTGACTGAGTCTCAGCACCCCTCACCTTTTCCCACCAAACCTACCACGGGCAATTCTGAAGCACCGTCTTTTTGTATCGCGGTCCTAGGTGCCAACCAGTCTCAAGCCTTGATATGAAAAGGAGCTTGCTATTTGCCTTTGGTCAGTGCCAAGAGAGAGTGACTCCATAGACCCTGGCTGGACAAGGGAATCGGATGCTCGTGGCCCAGACTGTATTTACAGAAACGGTGTTGGATCATCATTCTCTGCATGGAAGTCTTGACCCAATCATCCGCTTGCTGATTTGAAAGGTGTCTGCAGTCTCCACCCTCACAAAACATGGAGTTGGGGGGTGATTTAGGCTCATTGCTCAGAGACATAAGTGGGAGCCCAGTTGGAAATCACGTTGCTCTGTCTGTAGATATTTGATCTGGTCTGTAGATATTTGATCTGGGAGAATCATTTGCCTCCCTCTCCTGCTCAATACTCACACTGTCAGAAAAATTAATTTGACCAACAATGATCGTTTATGTTTTTCATGCCTTCTTTTTTTGTGAGGTCATTAAATGGGCATTGGCATGCTTTCACTGCAGATCACTATGTGATTTTTTTTTTAAAGGCTTCTCACCCTACAGCTGCCCTGAACCTGGGACACTGGTAGGCCCCGACTCTTGGATGCTGATGAGTCTCAGCTGTAGGGTGGTGAATGTTCCTCCCTCCTGCAGGGGCCATGCAAACCCAGATGATTCTGATGGGCCAGGGTAGAACCCATAGTGGACACAAGGGTGTTTCAAAGTCTAACTAAGAGCACTCCTAGCATTGCCTCTTAAAAATCAACTGGCTATTAAAATTTTCCTTTGAGCAAAACTTTCAAGTCCAACTTTCGCCCTTCAGTAAAAAGCTTAGCAGATCAGAGGTGTGCTTCCCATGCGCCATTGCAGGAAGTAACGAACACTCTTCCAAGGAATCCTCTGGAAACTTTGTAGCGTTGCCCATCATCCACAGAACATTTGCCATTTGACCTACTTGCAGGCTCAAAACTCACTGCCATCAAGTCAATTCCAATGCATAATGACTCTGCAGGGCAGAGTTGAACTGCCGTGTGTTGTTTTCTGAGACTATAAATATTTACAGGAGTAGAAAGCATCATCGATCTTCCCTGGAGCAGCTGGGGGTTCAAATGGCTGTCCTTGTGGTTAGCATGTCACTGCATTGCCGTTATGTCAACAAGACTCTTTACCTTCTACTTAGGGTCTCCAAACACTTACCCTCTTTGACCGTGGTTCGTAGTGTCTGCAAACTCACACTACTCCTGACAGAACATTTAAAGTCCGTGTTCAAATCTTCTCTTACGACGGGATCAAAAATCAATGGCACTTCAATGTAGTTCTCATTATTTTCAGAATACCCCCTGAGTGAGAAAACATTTACTTCAATCTCAAGTGTTAACTTGTCTTAAAACTAAGACGTCTGTTTTCAATTGGACACATCCTTTAACCAGCAAAACTAGACTGGTGCCTGGCTACCACTATCACCTGTTCTGATCAAGCATGTGATAGCTGGATCCTGATCGAATGGGAGGTAAACATGAGACAGAACTAAAAATAAATAGATAGATAGATATTAAAAGAAACAAAACTCAAATTATTTAAAAGTCCCAACTTCCTGGACCACTTAGAACTGTGACACCCTGAGACGATCACTCTTAGATGCGTTTTAACCTTTGAGCCCACGATGTCCTTGGAGGCTGTCTTTCAGTGAAAGAACAAATTCTGACAGGAAATAGCGGACTTTACCCCTGAGCGTGGCACTCCATCTGTGCGTGGCCAAAGGTAAGCAACTGCTTTAAAGTCAAGATGGGAAGATGAAGGGGCAGGAAAAGTAGAACACTGGAAATGGAACAGCCAGACCTACCAAGCATCTATTGATGCATTATGGAAAATGATAACTAACATCACAGCACAATTGGCATAGAAATCGTCGACTACACACAAAAAACATGTTGTGTAAACTTTCACATAAAACACAATAAAACGTTTTTCTCAGAAGGAGAAGAAGCATTCTTTGTGCTTAAATTGGTTTCAAGGTTCATCAAGTTGGAACAAAATAACACTGCTTGTTTTTTTTATTGGCAAAACTTTAAAGCCCATCCTGAAGGCAAGAGGATCATCGAAGATGCTGGTTATTGTAATAGGAAATACGTTACAGTGAGAATTTACGGTAACCACTTTTGTTTGGATAATAGAAAATTAATTTTTTAGGCCTTTGGTAAGAAAACAAATAAGAAGCAGTGGTGGGAATAGCAATGTTTAGTTATGGGGAAACTCTTTTGTATCACCAATAATTCATTTGCATATTTAAGGTTAGGGAGTTTCCAGAACTCCAATGCTCAAAATCTCCCTTTCTGTTCCATTGCTGACTCTCTTTCTGAAAGCTCAACTTCTGACGGAGAGTCTGCAGACAGACTGAGAGAAGAGTGCTGCTCAGGAGAATGCACATTATCTTGTGACAGATATCCAAAGACTTGCACACTTTCTTACCATTAATATAAAATAGATGTCTATCAATAGACATATATTCTAAGGATTTGCGGAATGTCTATGGGGAGAAAATACGACCCCGTGAAGCAAAGGAAGAGTATGAGTACGTTGACAAGGGGCAAGTGAATTGTGGCCAAGGTTTGCGCAACCAAAACTGGCAAGAAAAAAAATGTGATAACTACATGTCTAGAAATACATTATTATCATGGCCAGCAGTGAACCAAAAGTCAACCAAGTTCACTGCCATAGATTCTATTCCACGCAAAGCAACCCTACAAGACAGAGTAGAACTGCCTCATCGTTCCTCCATGGAGCAGCCAATGGTTTCAAACTGCTGACCTGGCAGTTAGCAGTCTCGCATGTAACCAACCATGCCACCAGTGCTCCTTGGCAAATGTTGATTCAAAGCCCTAAAACTGTAATTTTTAAATTATTTAATCATTTTTAATAATTATTTAAATTGGTTCCCCTTTATGAAGTCTAATTGGTCTAGTTTCAGACTAAGAAAACATTTTCTAGAAATAAATATTTCTTAGAGTAGAATACTTTCTTTTAATACCAATCTTCTTTCAAGACTAAGACTGCCTACCGTTCCCCTGACAAGCACAGTAAGCAATACAGCCATTCTGACCCACCGACTTTTAAGATTTTATGAAAATGTTTGAGGCCCAGGCTGCAGTGTTGGAGATGAAAGTGTATTTGCTTCCACATGTGAACATCACATAAAAATTTTAATGACACACTTATCCAATGCAATAGCAGTATCAATAACTGTAACTCACCTCGTACTTGGTAATCTTCATATAACTTTTGTTTCACAAGATAAAGAGATAATTCATAGCAAAACTATAATTTTTTAGCTAGAACAAAATTTAATCTCTTCTAATACAATATGTAGGTGAGATTTATATGGTTGGTTTTGGGGTTTTTTTTATGTCATTGTCTCCAAAAGAAAGAGTAAGGTCTACAGAAAACATCCAATGATTCTGCCCAGGAGATTCTTCTACAATAACAAAGAAGGCGAAACCACTTACTTGAATGGCCCCTCCGTCACTCGGCCATCTGGGTAGGCCTTTTCTACCACGGTGTCATTTGCCATCCACCAGACAATGGAGCCTGACGTACGGCTCACTCCCAGGAATACTTTACACGGGATTGTCAGTCTGGACCCTGCAAAGCACAGGCCAAAGCCATCAAACCCTGCACAGCAAGGGAATTCCCTGAGCCTGCCAGCAAACTAGAGCTGTGGGTGCTTCCCCCTGCCAGTCTCCCCACCAACCAATTCTTTCCTTTCAAGGACATTCTGTTTCCTCAAATGAGCCCGATCACACACAACTGTAATATCGATCCATCATTTTCCAGTACAGACAACTGGTCTGATAGGAGATATAAGCATGAAGGGAAAAGACTTCCTGGAAGTCCCTTGTCTCCTGCAGGACACTCTGATATCAAAGGTCATCTTCCACCGAAGTTTCCACGATGTACCTCAAAAATCCAAAGTCAATGTCTTTCCTATCCCGGCCAATCTCAACACTAAAATTTCTCTTATCTACCACCAAAAAAAAAAAAAAAAGTGAAAGCAGAGAGATGTTTCAGATGGTTCTCACGTAAGGCTGACCCTTTGGGCAGTCCTTGTATTGTAAATAAACGACGCCCCCTGCAGCTGTGCAAGGCACCCCTGTCAGTGGTTTTCCCTCCTGTGTCCCAGAGGAGAGGAGAGAGGGAAAGGCAGATCCTTTGCCACCTTTTTTTCCCCCTCATGGGTAATAACTCAAACCTGAAATGAATGAGACAGTTGTCTCTGGGGGGCCACTCAGGTGAGCCTGCCCCTCCACTGCCCAGGGGAGCGAAAAAGCGATTGTGCTGATCCGGATATGCCTTACAACGTGGGGAATGGGGTTTCCAATAAAAAGAGAGGACAGCACCCAGTTCTGCTGAGGGTTCGTTCAGTGTGGTCACTGGTTGAAAGACAAGGCAGTCACAGAAATGCAGTCCAGACTCAGAATGGAAGAGACAGTGATAACCAGAGAAAGAAATCAGCGCACTTGGTAGACAGATGAGCACGTGGTCTCTGTTCTGTTGAGCAATGCCCCAGGTGGACAGATTTATTAGTGCGTGTTCTCTATTCTGATAGGGAGAGGATGGTTTTGAAGTGTGAATATCATGAATAGTATACTGAGCAAAACTGTCTTCAAAATGATTACAAAATTAATGCATTCCAAGAAAAATAAAAGGTCAGAGAGTTTATATCCACCAGATCTCCCAACAAGAATGCTAAAAGTGTGTCTTTGAAATGGACCCTAGAAAAACCTTGGTTAAAGGTAACTACAAGCGGAAATATAATTTTGCTTAATGATTCTAATCGTCATGTTCTCTATATGTCATCATGATAAAGCATACAAAATAATTATAAATTTATAGTAGAGGGCATGCTATATACAAAGACCTGATTGGTGATAAGAAAAAAAGCTGGGAGGAGGAAGAAATGGTATGATCATAGAATTTTTATGTATTACTGAAGCTAAATTGTTATCAATTTAGTCCAACTCAGGTTGCTATAAATACAAGATGTTAAATGCAATATTCCCAGTTAACACAGGAATGTATCTTTAAAATACACCCCCAAAAAGTGGTAAGGAAAAATAATCAAAATAATTTGCTGTAGAAAAAAAAGCAATAAAGCACAAAAATTAGCAGTATTAAAGAAAATGAGAACGTTCAAGACACACAAATAAGCAAATGAAAAATTGATGAAACTAAGTCCTTCCTTATCTGTAATTACATTACATGTGAATGGGCAGAGTGACCCCATCAAAAGGCAGAGAGTGGCAGAATGGATAAAAACCACGATTAAGCTAAGAGGGGTTACCCACCCCCCAAAAAATCCTGAATCTTTTCCCCAAGCTATATATTTAAACTTTTTTTACAAAACAACCTTATCACCTTCAAAGTAGTCTCCATTATACTTAAGATATTGGTCAAATATGCAATTCCATTCTTGGAAACCTTTTTTCATTTGTTTATTTGTTTGGGGTCTTCTGATGCCTGTTACCTGATCCTATCGAAATCTCATGATCGCACCAGATGATGTGCTTCTTCCATGTGAGCTTGTTACTTCTGCGCTAGATGGTTGCTTGTTTAACTTCAAGTCTTTAAGACCTCAGATGCTATATCTTTTCCAACAGTGTGTTTGTTTGTTTGTTTGTTTGTTTGTTTGTTTTGGAAACCTTTTTCAAACTCATCTGTTTGGATGGCTGACTACACCTCTCTCACTTTGTTTTTCACCTCTTCTACATCATCAAATTGCTGTCTTTTCATGTTCCTCTGCATTTTCAGAAACAAAAAGAAGTCGCAGGCCTCAACAAACACTGGTGCACTGATGGCTGCATGAGCAGGATCATTGTCATGATGGCGAAACCAGTCCCCCACCTGCCACAAAGCAGGCCTTTTTTTTGCTCACCCACTCTTTTCTTTTCAGAATCTCCTAACAAAAAGCTTGATTAACAGTCTACCTGGTGGGAATAACTTCAAATACACTATGAGTTGACATTTTCAACCATTCCAGAAGTTGACAGATGTCCAGAACGAGGTTTGTCATCAATCGACATTTTGCCTTTTTTGAAATGAGAAAACCACTTGAGTGCTTCCCATAGTGCTGTCCTTTTAAGCTGTGTTCAACATCACAACAGTTTCTGCGCACCTTTTCCTGAGCAGGAAACAAAATTTCACAGCCACACACTGTTCTCTTAAATCGGCCATCAATGAAAACGAGGTTTGAGGGAAATCGCTTTTACAAAAAAATTGACTGTGACCAGAGAGAATATTCCCAGGTGATGCCACTGGGCGCATGAACTCAGATTGAGTTGCTCGATGCTTGCCTAGTGGGAAAAAATGCATACTACAAAATTCTGCTCCTCCCTGCACAATTCCAGTTGTTGCTTTTCTGTTTTTAGTGTGTGTGTGTGTGTGTGTGTGTGTGTGTGTGTTGGTGGGGAATCCCCCCTTGCATATGCTGTCTCCAGGAGACACGAAAGTGAAAGGGTTGGGGGAAATTCCATACAAATAAAAAACAAAGGAGAGCTGAGTGGCAATTTAACGGCAAACAAAATAGACTTTGAGTCAAAATCTCTTAGAAGTCATAGAGAAGGGTATTATAAAAGGTTAAATTCATCAGAAGCTATAACAAAGATGCACCTAACATCAGAGCTCCTAAATATATAAACCTAGTCGTGATAGAATTTAAAGAAGAAACACAGAGTTCCACAATCTTAGTTGGAGACTTTCATTAATAGACAAAATATTGAGGAAAAAAATTATAAAGAAATAGATGACCTGCATAATACTGAGTAGAAATTAACTAAACCTAGAAGGAGAAGTCTAGAGGTTTCTGCATAATTCATAAAAACAGTAAGCATCTTTCTGTTATCCTCTGCTTTCAGTGACGATCTATCTGACATCAGCAATATCTCTCATTTCATATCTGTTTCCAAATCCAGCTTGAATTCCTGTCAGCTCCCTGTCGCTGTTCTGCTGTAACGTTTTTAAATTATCTTCAGCAGGATTTTACTTGCACATGAGGTTAATGATATTGCTTAGTAATTTCCACCTTCTGTTAGGTCATGTTCCTGTAGAATGAGCACATCCCTCAGAAGTCAACAGCCTGTTCCTTCTTTTGAGCCTGTTCTTAGTCTAGAAGCTCCACGTAAACCCTGGCCGACCCTGGTGATATTTGAAATACTGGTAGCATAGCCACAGCCTCACGAACCCCCTCCCTCCCCCTACCCCCCACAGTATAACAAACTGAGAGGCAAGACTCAGTCTTGATATTGAGGTCTAAACAGTCCAAGTGGTAGCCCTCAATCTTCAGCAGTAAGGGTTTCCAAGTCTCATTTTCACAAAGCAAGATCGGCTGTCTGCAGACTGCAGTAGCTCGTGCATGTTGAGGCTGTGTTCATGGTCATGTGGTTCCGGTTTTTGGATTACATGGTGAGCATCAATGAGCTGGGTGAATAAGAAGGATGAACGGATGAGACCCTGGTGCACAGCTTCCTTGATTTTGAACCACACAGCATAGGTTCCTCGTTAGGAGAATTCAGTGTTCAGGAATTCCCATTCTTTGCAAAGGTTATCTGTGATGTGTTCTAACCCACGCAGTTAGTGCCTTTACATTGTCAATAAGACACAGGTAGACATCTTTCTGGTGTTCTCTCCTTTCAGCCAAGATCCATCCGACATCAGCAATGCTATCCCTTGGTCTGCATTCTCTTCTGATTCCAGCCCGGCAGTTTCCTGCTGATGCACTGCTGTAAGTGTGTACAATTACCTTCAGCATCATTGTACCTGTCTCTCCTCTCTCTCACTGACATCGCGTCCTTTTTGACTCTTAGCAGCCCTATAGGTCAGCATAAAACTGTCCCTGTCGGTTCCAAGTATAATTCTCTATCATAGAAAGCTCGTGAGGTATGAATTATCCTCATAGAAGCGTGTGTGTTTCCAGGGTTGTATCCATTTGTTGAAGCACTCTATTGGTGTTCTGGCAGTGACTGGAGGCTTGTTTTGTGTCCTGGTGGTGTAATGGGCTATGCGTTGGGCTATAAAGGCAAAGCCAGCAGTTCAAACCCACCAGTCATTCCTCGGGGGAAAGATGAGGTTTTCTACGCCTATAAACTGTTAGAGTCTCAGAGACCCATTAGAGCTGTTCTGTTCTGCCCCACACGGTCACCATGAGTCAGAACGGACTTGATGGGCAGCGAGTTTGGGTATGTTTTGTACCAGCTGAATTTTCACAGACAAATTAATGAACCTGGGCCTATAACTGACACAATGTAAAAAAAAATGACTCAAAATGTTACAGACCTACACATAAGAACTAAACCACAAATCTCTTAGAAGAAAACTCAGAAGTAATGTTTCAGCACCTTGTTTTTAACGATGGAGTCTTCAATACGACACCCAAAGGACAAGCAGCAAAGACAAAAATTTTAAAATGCAACTTGATAAAAAAATGTTAAAGTTTTGTTTGTTCAAGGATTCTGACAAAGTAATAATTTATAAATTATCAAAGGTTCATGAGGGAGGGGCAGAGGGGAGAGAGGGGGGGAAATGAGGACCTGGTGCCAAGAGCTTAAGTGGAGAGCAAATGCTTTGAGAATGATGAGGGCAATGAATGTGCAGATGTGCTTTATACAATTGGTGTATGCATGGACTGTGATAAGAGTTGTATGAGCCTCTAATAAAATGATTTTTTAAAAGGAAAGAGACGAGCTATTAGATAGGATGAAAAAATTGGGAAATGGTGTATCTCATAAGAATTGAATGTCCAGAATATATAAAGAACTCTTATAACTTAACAACAAAAAGTTAACCCAATTAAATTAGGGTCAAAGGACTTAAGTAGACAATTTTGTGAAAAAAATGGAATTAAAGGCGAATGGAGTCTTCCCATGAACTTATTGAAGTCCCCCTTGCATGAAATGTCTCACTAGAGACGTTTTAGTGGCAACCAGGGGTAAAGTGGGGAGGGAAAAAACCCACTGCTCAATGAGCACAGAGCTTGTTAAGCATGTTGAGCGAATTTGTGAAGAGATAGTGGATATGAAAAGATTCTTAAAATGGCAAAAACCTTGTTATGTATAAATTTACCATGTTGTTGGGGTTAGGTGCCATTGAGTCCGTTTCAACCGAGAGCAATCCTTTGCCCAACAAAATAAAACGCTCCCCTGTTTACCATTAGGCAGGGGGAACAAGCAATCCGGTGGGTAATCAGCTCACTGGGAGGCTGGAGGTACCAAAGGGCCCAGGTGCTGATCCTCCAGTGATTACCAAGAGTTGTACCCATTGCAGTACAGCACCGATGAAACATACAACTTTCCTCTAACTCTTAATGTTTCCTCTCCCATGACTACCATGATCCCAAGTCTACCTTACAGATCCGGCTAGACCAGAGCATGGACACTGGTACAGATCAGAGCTCTCGACACACGGAATCCAGGACAGATAAACCCCTCAGGAACAGTCATGGGAGTAGCACTACCATGGGGTGGAGGCAAGGGGTATGTGTGGGGAGGGGGGAGAAACCAATCACAATGATCTACATATAACCCCCTCCCAGGGGGACGGGCAACAGAAAAGTGGGTAAAGGGAGACATCAGCCAGTACCAGACATGAACAAATAATAATAATTTATAAATTATCAAGGGTTCATGAGGAAGAAAGAGAGAACAATGAGGAGCTGATACCAAGGGCTCAAGTAGAAAGAAAATGTTTTGAAAATGATGATGGCAACATATGTACAAATGTGATTGACACATGGATGAATGTATAGATTATGATAAGAGTTGTACGAGCCCCCAATAAAATGATTTTTGAAAATTGGTTGTACCCATATCTTTGAGGCTTCCCGATGGCTGTCCTGAGAGCAAAGCCAGCCATTGAGGACTACCATGCCCACGCGTCGTGGAAGGCCCAGTTCTGCACAGTAGCCATGCTGCCTTAGGAACTTACTGTGAGATCAGTAGGTTGAATACTTGAAAGCGTACTCATTAAACGTGTACGCTAAGTAAAATAAAGGGGACACAAAGGGACAAATATTACATGATCCCACTTAATTTGAAAAAAAATAAGCTAGACTACGCAAATGCTAGGGACAGAAAGTATATCACCAGTTATGAGAGGCTGACAGGATCACCGGGTGTTGCTTAATGGATGCTGAGTTTCTTTTGGTGGTGACGAAAAAGTTCTGGAATAATCAGTGGCCATGATTGCCCAACAATATGAATATAATTAGTGCCACCGAACTGAACATTTAAGACGGGCTTCCTTCGTGTATACGTTACCATGACCACCATCACTACCGCCACGCCAACAACAAGACGAAAATTAAAGATCAGAGGACCCCACAACCAGGTTTCTTTAATTGAGCAGAAGCCCTTCAAATCCATCCGAAGAAAGCAACCACACAAAAGGGGTACAGGCTTCCCCAACAGGCTAGGGTCTGAACACCACTCCTACTCCTGACTGTGGCTTTCTGCCCCCCACTCGGCACCCTGACCCACCCCCCTGAGCAGCTCTGCCGAATGGAAAATAGGAGAAATAAACTCTCACAGGACCAACATCGGGATCCAGTGAGATCACGAAGCTAATCAGGATGGACTCACTACATCTGGTAAGGATGGACTGGCTAGAGAGGCTGGCCCACCATGGCTAACAAATGTCAAACTCCACCCAACAGGCTCATGACACCACTCACCCGGCTGACCAGGTATTTTGGCAATGAGAAACTCATTTTTCATTGGTAGGCGGTTGTCGTGTCTGCCTTGCTTCACAAAGGAAGGCCTAGGAAAATGTTCAATCAAGCTTGGGTCAAGTGATTTCTTTTAACTACAGTCAGTTACTGCTATTCATAGCAGTTGTGCTCTCTAAAGCCTCTGTGATGCTGAATTCGTGAATATATAGTCAGAGTTCCAGAGGGGAAATAAGGTTAAGCCCACCCAAACCCACTGCTCCTGAGTTGCTTCTAATGCACCTCACTGCCAAAGAGTTGATTGACATCTATCTAGGCCTCTAAAGATCCAACTCTCCTCAGGGGCAGACTTCCTCTCTCTCCCAGGGAGCGGGTATCCGGGTTGCAGTCAGCAGCCTCAGGCTTACCCCACAGCGCCACCAGGCTCCTGCTTGTGGCCACAACACCTTCACCACCCCACCAATGGATCTGCCTCGTTTTGTGTGTGTTTCTGTCTGGAGACAGGTTATGGAATCTGTATTGTTGACTTACTTGCATTGAACTCACAGCACTGGCACCAGAATCCATGCCGAAGCACATCTTCACACACACACACACACACACACACATCGTTTCCCCCACAAAGCACATCACACTGTTCTTGAGCTTTGGGACACTACACAGCCTGTCAGCACTGTGTTTGTTGCCATTTCAAACATCGACTCACCAGCCAAAAGGAAAGGACAAAATACATACACGGTACACAAAAGGCACACTCCGTAGACCACCGCGAAAGGACGTATGCGCAGTGTGGAGCTGCACCAAGAAGACGGAGCATGGCCTTGCTGCACCCCAACTAGGTACAGGCACGGGAAGCATCGCAAATGTTTGATGTCCTTCACCTGTCCCTGAGCGATCATGAGAGCCTCCCTGAGCCTTCATTTGGGAATGACAAAGAAATGCTCGCAGGCGAGCAAATCCCCAGGTGCGGAGATTGCCTGTAACGAGGAAGGACTGTGTCGAAGCTGGCAGCGATGTAAAGCAACCACAACCAGGCAAGAGCAATACATAGGAACCTTTCATGAGGTGAGATACCTGCTCCCAAGATGATTTTTTGACATTTAGAGGTTTTTTTTAATGCAGGATTTTTTGCTTTTCACTTACTGAGTTTTTAATTAAAGTTTAAAAGACAACATAAAAAATTAAATGACCAAGAACTACATACAAGGGATTTCAGGTTCTTTTCACTCCCGACTCCCAGTTCTTTCCCAAAGCAATCTCAACTAATAGGCGCTGCTTCTTTATTTTTCAAAAAAAGGCTCTCTGTGGATACTCGCTACTTTTCCTGCCCGCAGGGCTTTTCCTGCGACCTGTTCTAAAGGGATGCCAAGTCCAGCAAAGAGATGGCGCCCTTCATCTGATGCTTCCAGCTCACACCTTGGGCTTCTAGGGTGCCCCCCAGAGACACTGCACAGCAAGAGAGACAGTTAGCACAGATGAGGGGCCTTGAGAGCCCGGGGTTTGTGGGTCTAGTCACCCTCACTGGCCACGTGGGTCCACGGTGCCTGCGGACCTTACCCAGAGAAGTTAGTATGGTCTGGTGCGGAGACACAATCACGGGAATCGGCTCCTCTTCTTTTTCTGAGAAGGATACAAAGGAAGGAGATCCGGTGAGCAGAGCGCGACCGCCAAGCTGCTGTTCAAGCTCCACTGCTTAGCTAATGGATTCGTTCCCTTCACAGAGAGTTAGCCTTTGGCTGAGACCGTGGGACATATCTTGCCAATGCCTTTCCCAAGCGAGAGATTATGGGACGAGATCACGGAAAAACACACATTCCCTGACAGACATTCTTTGCTCGCAACGAAATAATAAGCCACCCTCCCCCTAGCCTTACTGAGGGCATTTATAAAAGCAACATTCTGCCACATAGTATGGATTACCCAAGGTTAATTTGCCCTTAGTACCTCCCCACTCCCAAATGCCTGTTGGCCATCTTTTTCTTGGGAACAAAAATGGGCACAAGGAACTCAAAATCTACCGGTTTGTAAAGGTAAGCCCGCCCTGGATGATAGAGTATTGCCCACTCATGTCTTCCTTAGTTGGTGAGATCAAAGATTTTAGGAAGTAGATGTCGATTTCCAAGGAATTAGAGCCAGGGCTCCCAGCAGCTAAAAGGAACCGGCCCCCGAAATGGAGCGCCCAAAGAACACTTGGGGAGAGTTCGTGCCCACAACTGGCACTTCTCTTCATTTCTTCCGCTGGAGAGCATTTGGAAATCCTCCTATGAATAGATATTAAGCAATATGATAGTCACAGTGCAACCATCCCCAGCCAAGGCGACTCAAGGACGAGTCAAGAGTGGTTCTCAAACTTGACCTTGCATCAGAAGCCCTTAGAAGGCTTATTAAAAACATATTGCTGTCCGCCAGGTTCTACTCCTCCATCCCAGAATGAATGATTCAGTAGGTCTTGGGTGCAGCCAGAGATGTTGTGAGCCTGCCAGGGCAGCTGGCCCTTTGAGAATCCCTGGGATGCAGTATCCCTGAGAGACAGTACCCCTGAGATGCAGAGCCGCAGCAACAGAGGAGACTGTGTACGTCGGCCGCCCCCTCCTGTTCCTGTACAGTATTACACCAGCAGGGTATTTAGTGATGTCATTCAAGGTACAGCAAGTCTCCAGTACTGTGGGGACACGGAGCAAATATGAATGAGTCCTCCCAAGACAATACAATAAATTTATAGAGAGACGTCATTTCTTGGGAGGCATGAGTTCCTGTGGAAAAGCTGACCGTTGGCATTCTCTATGAGAGAAAGCTTAGTCTCGTCCCTTCAGACACCAACTATTTAACCCAAACAGTGTGTTTCCAACGTTCTCAGAGGTTCCCTTAAAAGACTCTGGTTGTATTAGCTATTCACACTCAGGAATTTTCCTTCAAAAAATTAAGTTTTATTGACATATACTTCACAGATCATAAAATTCAATGGTTTCAGCATATGTAAAAGAGTGGTGTGATTATCAATATTATCAATGTGAAAACATTTTCTTCTTTCTTGTACTCATGATTACTAGCTATTCATTTCCCTCCAGCCCCTCACCCATCATAAACCTAAGAAACTACTCATCTAATTACTTTTTCTAGAGAGTTATCGATCCTGGATTTCATATAAAGAAAAACATATCCCACCACAGCACACCCCCACCCCCACCCCTCAAAACCAAACAGATAAAAACCTTGGTTTTAAAGAAAGGCAAAAATTACAAAACCTGGAATAAATTTAAAATGGATCAAAAGAGGGAATTTTTTTTTCAAATTTAACCTAATTATGTCTGCTTTAATCCACTTTCCAATGCCCTCTGTCCCATAGCAAGGCTATGCACATCCCTGGTCAATGGCCAGAGGGGATGCACCAGAGGTTTAACACATGAAGGGATGCTGCAAATGGATTCGGGGCTTCCACGGTCATCCATAACCTCCTTCAAACTGGGTACTGAGAATTTAAGTTCTAGTCTTGGATTTTCTTATTTTCGATCTTTGGATCACACCGGCTGGTGTGTTTCTTCTGTGTGGACTTCGCCGACACCTCACTCAGCTAGCTGCCTATTTTGAGATGCCTTGAAGATTCCAGAAACTATTCTTTCTGCTATCCAGGCAAAATCCACATGCAGGAATATTCTTAATTCATAAGAGCAGGAAACTTCCCTTGGCAGAGTCTAAGATTGAAACATGTTTATGACAACTCCATAAGGAGTCCTGGCGGTATACTGGCTTGGTGTTGGGCTGCTATGAGTTGGAATTGACTTGATGGCAGCGAATCAAGACCAACTCTTTCTAATTCCTAAGCAGAGAGCAGTTATAGAGTAAATGCTGAACAGACTTTACTAGCCAAACCTGTTTACAATATTCCTTTCAAGTATAATTCATTTAAAGAAATGAGAACTTTCACTCTCAAAATGAAATCTTGCTATCAAGGGCCACTAATCATGGCTTGGGAAGACAAAGCAGGGTGATATCTACTGAACATGCCCATCCGCAGCCTTCTGATGGGAAAATAACATCCTAGAGTTATACATACGGTTCTGGCAACTATGTGCTGATTGCTGGTCCGACGGGTGCATGTCTTCCAACAGGAGCTTCCAAAGAGGACTTCCATTCCCTCCAGTGGTATGTTTCAGTATTAGACTTGGAAACCTCTCACCACATCCCAGAACTCACCTTTCCTCACAACACCCTGCTTTCTGCCATTCGTTGTCACCCACGTGTGCCGATTCACCTGATGTCCTGGGTGATTGACATATCTGTTTTTCTTTACCCTTCGTACCAAAGACCCTCGACAGATTCCTTGTGAGCCTTAGCAGTCCTTTGCAGACTTATTGCTGCACCAGGATGAAACGGTCTCTCGACGGCAAATACTTACGTTTGACTTGCACTTTAATAGTCCTTGTGATGTTGTATTGAGTGCCATTATGGGAAAATTCCATCCCACAGCAGTAATAGCCAGAATCCGCCACCGACACATTTTGTATTAATAAGTGAGTGGTTCCTTCCAAAGCTCTAAACTTCCTATTGTCGTGATCCAGAAGAGCAGAATCCTTTTATAAAAAAAAAAGGGGGTGGTGGTTTGTTTTGTTTTAAGTTATCCTATACATCAATGATCTCTCAAAACCAAGGCTCACAGCATGATTGCTACCAAACAATATTGAATTTGTGACCCCAGAATTTTCTCTGGTATTCTCGCTGCACAACCCTACTTTGGGTATACGTCTAACTACATTTTTATAGAGGAAGATTCATTACCACACAAAACAAAAATATCACAACGGATGACAAAGACAATCTCTTCTTGGAAAAAGTAGGTCATTTCAAACCTAGTCTGTTCATGGCCTTCAAACAGCTCCCGATAGGCCTTAGGAAACCTCCAGAGAAGAAAACGTCTATGGATGGAGTCACCGTGATTTGCATGACAATATTCAGAAGCGGTGACATGGCAGCAATTAAATTGAAATCATTTTAATTTTCGGAGTCCATAGAGATAGAGACATGTTTGTAAGAAGAAACTGACTGGGAGGAATGGGCCGTTTATTTTCATCCGGACAAAGAGTTTTGTGAAGTCTCCACTAAAGAGAACTCTCCCGAGCATGGCTTCCCATAGAATATAAAAAGCCAAGTCCGAATTGATGAAGCATCCTAGTGAGCACAAAATGTTCTCAGGAACATTTCGTTCAAAAACCATAATGATCAGAAACTTGCATTAGTCAAATATAGCCTGAGTCATTCCATAATCTAGCTCTGAATGACAATACAGGCATCAAGGAAACCGTTTGTTAGGCACATGACTCATAAAGTACAACTTTACAATGGGTTTAATTACAAGTAAAAAAATGGCATTGTTTCTAATCCATTGATGTCAAGGCTCTTCTGAGTCATGTGACCCTACAGGAAAGAGCTGAATTGCCCCATAGTTTCCAAGGTTGTAAATCTGCATGGACACAGACTGATACATCTTTCTCCAGAGGGATGACTGGTGGGTTTCAACCACTGACTGCAATTAACAGTGCAGCACTTGCCCCGCGGGGCTCCTTCCAAAGAGCGAGCCAAACTCACTACCACTGAGTTACTTCTGACTCCTAGTGACCTGCAAGGACAGGGTGGAAGTGCCCCTTCGGTTTCTGAGGCTGTGCATCTTCACTGAAACAGAAAGCCTCATTCTTCTTCTACAAGGTGTAAGATGGATTCAAACTGCTGACCCACTGCACCACCAGGGCGCCTTGATGGTCTCACTACTGAGTGGCTCCTAATGATCTAATGATTTCTCCTCAGGAGCCACTAAAACAGGTGTTTGTTGCTGCATCTGTTGTTGAGGTTACAGTGTGTGTTCAGCCAGGCAAGGGGCTCCATTGTGTTTATATTAACTCCCTTAGCCAAAGGTTAATTACCACGGGCTTTCACCATGATATCCTTCAAAGGAGGCTTAGGAAGCATTAGGAAAGATGACTATTACATAAGCACGGGATTGGGCAACAACATTCAAAAGAGATAACCTTGCATTAACTCATTTTAAGTCACTTTTAATTTTAGGGGTCAATAGTGCTGGAGAAAATTTCTTCTCTCTACATTCTGCATCAAGTCTGACTCATTGGTGACCCACGTGTGCAAAGCAGGACTCCGTGAAGTGCTCAGTGTCATGATATTTCCAGAGCGTGTGGCCCGGTCGGTTTTCTGAGGTGCCTCTGCGGAGATTTCAACCACCAACCTTTTGACCACTAAGTTGAGCACTTAGACATTTGCACCCCTCAGGGCCTCCACTATGTGTATACAGTTGCTCTAAAGACTGAGGAGTTGATACCAAGGGCTCAAGTAGAAAGCAAATGTTTTGAAAATTATGAGACAACATATGTACAAATGTGCTTGACACAATGGATGGATGGATTGTGATAAGAGCTGTAAGAGCCCCCAATAACATGATTTTAAAAAATAGAGAGACTAAGAGTTTTTTCTAAATGTTTATAGGCAAAGGGCAGAGTTAAAGACCCATTTCTTTTAGCAGTTATTTATTGTAGGTTCATTTTCTTACCTGTCTTCCCAAGCTGCATAATAGAATATATTAATCATGGCTCTTTTAAATGAAGTGCTTATGAACATTCAGAAAGGCAAAAAGGAATGTGTCAACTTCAGAAATAGGGATTTCATGCTACCCTTTGGCAAATAAAACACTTGTTAATAAAACGGCAGCTTATAGTGATGTACCTTGTACCAGTGAATAGTGACGTCAGTTTTGTCCTGGATGAATGCACTCAGCTCTGGGCAAACTATTAACCCCGAAGGTGACGCCATTAGAACCTGCGGGTACGAGATGAATGGCAGCGATGCCTCCGTCTTCTCAAAGACCTTGAGCTCAACAGACACTTCGTTGCAGTAGGAGGCATTACTGATCCAAAATAACAAGGCAAAAGAAAAAGCAAATGAAATTTAAAATAAGTTCCCCAACCCCATTAAACCCTACAGTCTGCATTTTTTTATCTGTATTGCAAGATTCCTGCTGAGCTCCATGAGCGTTCTGGAAAGACACAAAGGAAATAGCAGCAGGCACATTGTGATACCTGTAGAGAAGCGATGGGTGCGTCCTGCGTTTCCTCCCACCCACCTGTCAGTAATACCTATGACAATCTCCTGCTCCAAGTGCAAAGACTATTTTCCCAGGAAAATTCCCTTTACTGCTCCTGGGAATCATTTCTAACTACAATTTAACTTCAGAAAACTGCTGTAAACTTAGTACACATTCTATAAAGATTCTGCCAGACTGCATGGGGGCAATGAACTTGGCAGTCTGTGATAGTCTGTTATTTGGTGGTGGTGGTGGTGGTGGTGCTGGTGGTGGTGGTGGTGGTGGTGGTGGTGGTGGTGGTGGTGGTGGTGGTGGTGGTGGTGATGGTGGTGGTGGTGGTGGTGGTGATGGTGGTGGTGGTGGTGGTGGTGGTGGTAGTGGTGGTGGTGGTGGTGGTGGTGGTGGTGGTGGTGGTGGTGATGGAGGTGGTGGTGGTGGAGGTGGTGGTGGTGGAGGTGGTGGTGGTGGTGGTGGTGGTGGTGGTGGTGGAGGTGGTGGTGGTGGTGGTGGTGGTGGTGATGGTGGTGGTGGTGGTGATGGTGGTGGTGGTGATGGTGGTGGTGGTGGTGGTGGAGGTGGTGGTGGTGGTGGTGGTGGTGGTGGTGGTGGTGGTGGTGGTGGTGGTGGTGGTGGTGATGGAGGTGGTGGTGGTGGTGGTGGTGATGGTGGTGGTGGTGGTGATGGTGGTGGTGGTGACTGTCATTATGTTGTTAGGTTGAGCTCACCATAAACTCAAAACCGTATTTCTATCAAGATCCCCAAACTGCGAAAGAGGAGAGAGTCAAAACCAGTCTGTAAACATGGAGGAAAGGGAGAGAAGAAGGATATGTAAGAATTTATATCTACTTCTCCACGTAAAGAAGCATACCGCATCATGATCACCGTTGGTCCTGGCTCAAGGAAGATGTGGGTTACATACTGGAGGGATAAGCAAGTTCCACGGCAAAAAAATACAAGTAATTTAAAAAAATGCAAGTAATATCTAAAGAGGCAACCAAGTATGAACCACAATGAGGAAAATGATTGCTAAGGACTTACTACCCCAAAGTGAAAATAGTTCATTCAGATATATGCCTAATCCTTGCACATATCTGGTATAAGAATAAAGAAAAATGAACAGATGTTTTATGCACAAAGATGTATCAAGTTTAACTATCTCCTTGAAAACAAGCACAATCTTCTTGCCTTTTGTCAAAGAAAGGCAAAGATGATGCTCAGAACCGCGAACACTTGAAAAAGAGCAACCCTAGAAACACGCATGCCTGACTCTGCTGAGGGCATCCTCGACCTTATTTCTATACAAGGAGCTAGGCATGGCTGCTCTATCCCTTTCTGTGTGTTTACTTAACTGCAGAGACACTCGGTCATTTCCTAAAGCTGCACAAAGGCTCATACGTGGTTGAAATCTGGCAGGCGTCTGGGAAGACTCATGAATTAAGACATTATCTCTGGAAACCATGCTGATTTCATATCACAAGGATTGCAACCCTTTTAAAATAATTGATGGAGTGATTTTCCTTGAGTAAAACACTCCATGAAAAAAGAAATTCAAAAGCAGGACAGAGCAAGGAGGTATTTATCGGGCAGCCTAATAAAGGACTGCTCAGCAGTGCTTTCTCGTGCTTCCTTTCCTGAGCGCAGGGGGGGATCGCCTATCCCGGCCCCACTGCAGGTGCACACCGCTATATGGCTCATTTCTTTCAGTAAGTTGTGAATGGGTCACTCCTATTCCAATGTTTTAGTGGCCACGAGAAACTCTCCAGGGCCTATTTGTTTCTGGTGCAGTAGCCAACAGTTTCTGAGATGATGGCTGGTCCTTCAGCCTGGCACCTTGAGTGCTTGTCAACTCATGATGGGCATTAGCCTGAATGAGAAATGAACTTTTGCTGTCTAAAGACACAGTGATTTTATTACAGTGTCTAAAGACGCTGTGTGTTTATTGCAGAGCTCAGCCCTGCTACTCTGGTTGTAGAAAGGCTGGGTGGGTACATGGCACAGGTGCAAGACCATCAAACCATCAAACTCACAGGGAGAGGACCCTCTCATACCCTATGACTATGATATCAAAGAGCACATTGATGATGCTATCCATTATCCCTCCACTAGATGCCCATGTTTGAATGGCAGAGGGCCCGGGATGTCATTCAGGCAAATTCCTTCACATGTTAGAAAACTTGGAACACATTGGGGCTTCCATTCCACCCTTAATTTCAGATCTCTTTACTCTGGCAGCTTTGAAAACAAAGGATATCCATTTTGTAGATATTCTTACGCCTCGTGGAGTGCACCGATGAGCTTCAAGACAGATATGACTCTCCTCAAGTCTCCCCCAATTTTGCCTCATTATCAGTTCAGTGGTCTCTAAGTACTGTCTTTTTGGAGCCGAGGACGTTCCCTGGGGCCACAGCAGCCATCTAATGTGATGCTCCCCTTGTCAGGTGCTTGCTATTGAGTGATTTCATGTAACCTTCCCAACAAGCCTCTTTCCAGCTCATCAATATCAAGTAGCAAGTTCGAAGGGCTAAGATTCTAGCTATATATACATATGTTACAACACGTTGCTGCTTCCTGTGGCAAGACGCCTAGGCCCATCGGGTTCCTCTGCATTTGAAAATAAGAGATTGCTTGCATGCTTCCTAGTCAGGGTTCACTGGCAGAGTGAACCTGTGCCTAAATTCATTGTAATGGGATGAGGCATTTGGGGTAATGGGTAATAAGCTATGCATGTCACACACCCTGTCTAGAACTGGGGCTGAGGCAGTCTAAAATTCTGCCATTCACCAACACTTTCTTGGTGATAGGAGCATCCCTTTCTTTGGTTTTCTTTTGATGGAAATATTCCTAGGCACAGTAGGTGGGTTCCTAAATCCACCTAAATCAGTAGGTGGATTAAAGATGGAGGGACTCTCAAGCTGGCTGGTGGAAGGAACAAGAAAGGAGGATATGGTGGGGCTTGGTCAAGTGCAATGTAACCAAGAGGAATTCATGAAAGCTGATTGAAGGCCAAATATGAAAGTGGGACAAGAGGAAAGTAAAAGGAAATAGAGGAAAGAACTAAGAGGCAAGGAACATTTATAGAGTTCTAAATAAAAGTGCATACATATGTAAATATATTTACATATAACAATAGGGAAATATATCTATGTACGTATATTTATATATTAAATATTAAGGTAGCAGACTGACATTGGGCTTCTACTCAAGTACCCCATCAATGCAAAAACACTTTGTTCTAACAACCCGAAATCCCATGATGCTCAACTTCCCAACATAATCACTGAAGAAAAAGCTGGTGCATAAGCAAATGTGGTAAGAAAGCTGATGGTGCCCAACTATCAAAAGATAAAGTATCTGGGGTCCTAAAGGCTTGAAAATAAGCAAGTGGCCATCTATCTGAGACGCAACAAAGCCCACATGGCAGAAGCACACCAGCCTGTGTGATCATGAGGTGTCAATGGGATCAGGTACCAGGCATCAAAGGTCCAGAACAAAGAATCATATTGAAGCAAACAAAGGGGAGGGAGAAGTGGAGACCCAAAGCCCATCTGTAGACAACTGGACATCCCCTTACAGAAGGGCCACAGGAAGAGATGAGCCAATCAGGGTGCAGTATAGCACCAATGAAACATACAACTTTCCTCTAGTTCTTTAATGCTTCCTACCCCCACTATCATGATCCCAATTCTGGCTAGCAAAGCATGTATACTGGCTAGTAAAGCATATACACTGGTACAGATAAGAGCTTACAACACAGGGAACCCAGGACAGATAAATCCCTCAGGACCGATAATGAGAGTAGTGATACCAGGAGGGGAAGGGAGAAAGGGGGACTGATCACAATGATTGACATATAACCCCCCTCCCCCAAGGGGAATGAACAACAGAAAAGTGGATGAAGGGAGACATCAGTCAGTGTAAGAAATGAAAATTTTAATAGTTTATAAATTATTAAGGGTTCATGAGAGAGGGAGGGTGAGGGAGGGAGGGGGGAAAATGAGGAGCTGATACCAAGGTCTCAAATAGAAAGCAAATGTTTTGAAAATGATGATGGCAACATATGTACAAATGCGCTTGACATAATGGATGGTTGTATGGATTGTGATGAGAGCTGTAAGAGCCTCAATAAAATGATTTTTAAAAAGAAGAAGAAAGGAGGATAAAGGCAGCTTCTACTTAGAGAATTCTCAGGAATTCCCTTTCACAAGTAGGCCACTGGGTCTGCCTCCATTCTTTTACAAATAAGAGCTCCCCTCCCAAACCAAGAAGAAGGAGGAGGAGGAGGAGGAGGAAAAGAAGGAGGAGGAGAAGGAGGGAGGAGGAGGTTATCATCTTGTTCATTTGGATTGACGGAGACTCCTCGTATGTGTCAGGAGTAACCTGTGTTCCATAGACTTGTCAAGGGCTGCCTTTGGGGGCTACAGATCAACAGCCTTTTCTTCCAAATCTGCCCAGGCCTCTAGTAACTACTTCATGTTAAGCATTTGCACCACCCAGGCAGTCTACAGGGAAATTTTAAGGTAGCCAATGCTAGGCCTATATCTCTCATTCAAGAAGTAGGAGCAAGACTCAGTGTCAGGAGATGCGAGTTCTAGTTCTAGACCCAGCTCCACCCCCTACCACTTGGGAGAACTTCATTATAAATGACCTCACCCCCCTTATCTGAGTGATAGGGCTGGTCGCCTTCATCCCTAAAGTCTCATTCAGATCGAAATTTCTTTTCACATATTTCTCGTGAAAAGAAGAAACCATTCGGATTCAGCAGTGAATAGAAGAGCCAGAGCTCCTGGCCTCCTGGGCTTTCTGTTCGGTGCTATACTGCACCCTGAATGGCTCGTCTCTTCCTCTGGCCCTTCTGTAAGGGGGGGTCTCACACGCACATCAGCAGGAAGAAAATTTAAAGTAGAGGCTGGGAAAAGGACTGTCTTCCCGCCAAGCCCCAAAGATATGTTGAAATCCTAACTCCATACCTGTGGCCCTGGCCTTGCTTTTGGCATAAGGTATTGGAGAGGCTAAGTTCAGTTCTTTTTACATAGTAGTATCTATCTTTCGCTTTTCCTTTTGGAAAAAAATCAGCTATGTTAACCTGGTGATGAGTTGGACTATCAATGTCAGTGTCAGCAGTTAGAGCCCAGCAGCCGCCAGAAGGGCGAGGCCTTCTAACTCTCAAAGAATTGCCGCCACGCACTCCCTCCTGGAAGGGCCACAAGGAAGGGATGATAAATCTAGGGTGGGGTGTGGCCCTGATGAACCACATAACTATCCTCTTGTTGTTTAATACGTCCTCCCCTTACCATTAGGGTTTTTTATGTGTTATAGCTCATCGGGTGTGTTAGATTTTCATGTGCTCATTTGTATATTTTAAATAATTCGTCACGAAAGCCAAGATAGATAACCCTTCAGAAACAGTAACAGGAGTAATGGTTCCCTGAGGGTACAAGATGAGAGGAAGGGGAAAGGGGGGGAACGGGGAGCTGATAACATTGATGATTGCATAATTCCACTCAATGGGATTGATTAACAGAATTATATGTGAATGGGCATATTGTATTGTGCAAGATATGGGAAGGGGCAGAATAAGGATTCATAGGGGGTGTGGGGGGGAGGGAGGGAACAAAGGGGAGCTGATATCAAGGAGTTCCCGAAAAAATAAAATGCTTTGAGACTGATCGTGGTTGCAATTGTACAATACTGCTTGATGTAATTAAATATGGAATGTTATGTCTGTAAGAGCTCCCAATAAAATGATTAATTTTTTTTTAAAAAAAGAATTACAGTCACAAAAATCCAGAGAGGCAGTTCTATCCTGTCCTACAAAGTCGCTATGAGTCAGAATCAACTGGATAGCAGTGATGTTAACCTGTGGGTAGAGCAGAGGAGGATGTGCCTGGATACCGTCGGAGGGGGGTCCTTATTTAAGAGGAGAGCAGACACAGAAGAGACGGACAGCTGAAGATGCATCTAAAGATGAAGAACTACCCGGAACACCAGGGCTACAAGAAACTGGAAGAAATGGTTCTGCCAATTCCTTGAATTTAACCTCCTAGCTTCCCAGAAGGTGAGACAATGCATTTCAATGGTTGGAAGCCACCCAATGTGTGGTACTTGCTACAGAGTGACATCGGAGCTAGGGACGTCCTCTCCGTGCAGTGAGCATTTGAGAAAACTTGAGTGAAAGGACTGGGGAGCCACAACACACCTGGGGAGGGGGCCTCAAGTGGCATGAACTTTAGGGACATAGGAGTGGACACGATTTGGATTCTCACCAGTGCACTGGATTTTGAAAGCAAGCCCATCTCTGGGAGACTGAACGGGAGTCCATTCTGGGAGGGAATTCAATATCCCCACTCTCCACGCTCAGCCCTAAGGGACTTACCTGACAGTGCAGACGTAGGTACCAGAATCCGTCTGTAAAGCCGGCAAAATCCAGAGGGCTTCATTCTGGATCTGCATACGACTCTCTTCTCGTGGGACCATCCTTCCAGAAACATTTCTATGCCACCTCATGCTGAAGTCGGGGCTGGCCAATGGCGCCTGGGGGCACCTCAGGACCACAGGCTCCTCTTCCACTCTTAAGTATTTCTTGAAATACTTGCCACGAGATTGACATTTTCTTGCAGCAGCTGAAGAATAGAAAGATGGCAATCATGCTGTGCGTCTCGAACAAAACCGAACGTGTCACCATCTCGGCAGCCCAGACCCACAGAGGCCCCACGTGCTGCAGACTAGCGCCGCTCCGTGGGGTGTTCTCGGCGGTCAGCTGTACCCAAGTAGAGTGTCAGAACTTCTTTCCATGGCGCCTCCAGGGGGTTGGGGGGCTGAACCATCAACGTTTAGGTTATTCAAATTCTCAAAGCCAAACTCACGGTCACCGAGTCGATTCCTGCTCATAGCAACCCCATGGGACAGGGTACCCTGTGGCTTTCCAAGCTGTCGCTCTTTCTGGGAGCCCAAAAGCACATCTTTCTCCAGCGGAGCGGACAGCTGGTTTGCAGTTAGCAGCCCAACTTGTAACCTACGATGCCAGCAAGGGTCCTTCTGCTGCCATGGAGTCGATGCTGGAGAAACGACTCTGTGGACAGGGTAGAACTGGCCCTGTGGGTTTCGGAGACCGCAACTCTTTACTGGAGCAGAAATCCCCAGCTTTCTCCTTTGGAAGGGCTGGTGGTTTCAAACTGCAGACCTTGTCCTTAGCAGCCCAATTTGTAAGCCACTAGGTCACCAGAGGCCCCCCCCCCCCCCAGGACTCCTGCTCAAGTTCAGATTGCACCATGGAGGGACTGATGTCACAGAACTTCCCTAGATCGGTAGAGCTGGGCTCACTCTGTCAGGCACTTTAAGGACCTGCACCCTGGGACCCATTAACTCCATTTTTTTTATGATTTCAAAATTTCTAAATAATACCCTTAGAGCCACTATCAATTCCAATTTATATTTTGTGGTCAAAGTAAAATGGATTGTTTCCCATGATGGAAGAAAAATTATATTAAAAGTGTGCCTCTTTTTTTCCCTTCTTGACTGCTTGTTGGTTGGTTACAGGCTCTCTGAAGAGGTACCCTTTCTCTGGCTCACCCATCTTGGCATGAGTGGCCACTGCCCCTAGCTTGCATAGCGACAAGAAGAGATGGGTGAAGAGAAGCATCTGTCACCTATCAGACATGACTGTCAATTTCCACAGAGAAGCCCTTCGTTTCCTACCTTGACTTCTTACCTGTGTGTTCCTCAGGCTGAAGGGTGAAGGCAGATGCGCCCACAATCACCAGGTGTAAGAGGAACATGGTTCCAGACAACTTCTGGAGAACCCCGGCAGCGGAAAACTGAGGCCCAGCAGTCAGTAGTCTAGAGGATGAGACAGAGGGGTCACCAGGAGCCAAAGGCCCCCAAAGAGAAAACTGAAAAGTGACCGCAGGACCAAGGTATGCAGGCTGTCTCCTGTTGAAAACTTGCTTACTTGGTTTGGTTTGCATTTACCAAATAATAATAATAATTTTATACTTTCTCATCAATGGTATATTAACTAATCAAGCCAAATGTCAAATCCCTGGAGCTCTTATAGACTCTTACTGCAGGGGGTTCATCTAGGGCTTCTCTCTCCTGACAGGGGAAGGGGACAAGAAGGCGCCTTTGCTCAGGGGGAGCCGCTGCTCACTCCTCTCCTCTTTGCTCAAGTATCACCTGCCAACCTGTGAGCTTTTCCTTGATCTGGTTTAAAACTGTCCCACCCTCCCATCCTCCGATGCTACTTTCCTTTGCTGTCCACTGGTGTGCATAGCACCGGCCAACCCCATCCCCTCTACAAGGTAAGTCCATGTACAGAAGCATCCTGGTCTACTTTGCTCACAGTGATGGCCCCGACTCCGTTTGGTGAAGAGCAAATGGATGGCTGAATGACTAGAACCCAAAACCTTCTCCTATTTGACTCATTAGAAAACCTTTCCTCTGGTCCCCATGGATCAGCTTTTATTTTACATACGAGGCCAGTATGTGATTCTGACGTACACTAATGGATTTCTCTATGTTGCTGGCTCTCTGGTGTAAGGCATGCTGGGGCAGGGGAGCAAACTAAGGGCCAAATATGACCAAGGCATGCAATTGCATAAAGCATTCTTCCCTACAAGCCTCCCCAAGACTGGAGTCAGTGATTCCTGCATCTTTCTATAGTCCTTCTGCACGAAATCAAACTGCCTGGGGCATCAGCTAGCCTCTGCTGCAGTAACACTGTGTAAGAAACCACCTCAAAATTAGAAGGCATCAAAGAACAGTCTTTTATTTTTCCTCCAAGCTTTTCAGGTCATATGGAGGCTGGCAAATCTGGACTAGGCTGGAATCAGATTGACTTCAAGCTTCAGGCAGTGTCCAAGTCAGTTCCTCCCATCGCTCACCCTCTTTGGACCAGTGCGTTTCCTAAGAGATGACCTTCTTATGTAATAATAGAAGCACAGGTGGTATGAACAAAAATACACAAGGCCTCATGCAGAACTAATTGGCTCTTGTCTCTCCACATCCCGTTGAACAAAACAAGCTACCTGGCAGAACCTGTCATTAATGGGGTGAGGAAATATGCTCACCCCGATGGAAAGAACCGCAAAGTGACACCAAAACTCAGTGCCAACAATCGATTCTGACTCACAGTGGCCCTATAGGACAGAGGAGAACTGCCCCCTGTGGGTTTCTGAGACTCTAATTCATTATGGGGGTAGGAAGCCTCAACTTTCCCCCATGAAGCAGCTGGTGGTTTTGAACTGCTGACCTTCTTGTTAGCAGCCCAACAAGTAACCCACTGCACCACCAGAGCTCCTTAAAAAGTGACACCAGGAGAGGTTAAGAAGTGGGAAGCATCCTGCAGTCTTGTCTCTTGTGTGACTTCCCATCGTTCGCGAGAGCAGAGGCTAGGCTTGCCGACAGCCCCCACTGCCCACCTAGTGCCCGGTCCCAGAGAGTACTTAGAAAATATGGATGAGTAGAAGTTTCCCACCGCGAGATTAAACTGTAACATATCACTTGTTTTCCCTGTTGACCTATTTTTAATTTGTCCTAGTTTTGACTGTGTTCTCCTTTTGGGGGATGGAGGTGAGATATTTCTGGTTTATTTTGTTGTTGCTGTTGTCAGTGGTATGATTTTTCTTATATGAAGTCCAGGATAAATAAAATTTATACAGATAGTATCTAAATGAATAGATTTTCTTTTTTTAGGATTCTGGCAGGGGAGATTGGAGCTGGGGGGAGGGCGGGAAGCTAATAGCAGTGAGTATGAAAATCAAGAACACATTCTCAGGTTAATAAAGGTGGTGATTGCACAACTTTAAAAATAAACTCAGAGCATTGAGCTGCAGGGAATATTAATTATATGTCAAAAAAAGAAAAATACTAAATAAATAAATAAGAATTATATGTCAATAAAGTTGTTCAAATAAACACACAAACCTCTTCCAGAGAGTTGGAACAATTAAGTGAATCCAGGGGGGAAATTTTTTTAAAAATTTTATCCCAGTCCTTATCCCTGCTTTCCTGTTCTGCTCCTGGAACAGACGCTATGCCAGAGCATGGTTGGTAAATTGAGCTGCACCCTAGAAATGGGCCCTGTCAGACCTGTGGGGTCAGGGTTGCAGTCTGAGCTCCCCCTTCTGGCAACGAGGAGCCATGGGAGAGAAAACAGGGACACTGATCGATTCCTCTGAGCTGGTGAGGTTTTGTCCCACGTGTGCCAGGTCTTCATCCTTTGCGTGTTTCTGCAGCACAAATATTTCCAGCAACTTTGCCTCTACCCTCCCCCTTGGGTTTGCCAGGGCACCTGGTTGGAATGCAGCCCACATAAACAACCAGATTCCTTGCACGTGAAGTCCCTTATGTAATGAATATACTAGCCCCAGCCACATCTGCTAGTTCGTTAGTAAGGACATGCAAGAAGGAGGAATTAAATATGTTGTTCATCACCAATACCACAGAGCACAACAAATAAATGAAGTGGAGGATGCTGGTGTAGGGCCTAGTGCAAAGATAACGGTACTGAGCATATGTACTTTCATCTCATTCTCAGGATATATTAGTTCATATTTCACAGATGATTCAATGGATTATAACATGCAGGTTATGTGGTGTGACCAAGATCTGACAGCTAGTAAGTAGAAGTTGAAAACTAAGCTGAGAACCAGCCAATCAAAACCCTTGTTCTCCAAATGCGTCACTGTCTGTGCCTGCTTTTTCCCTTCCCTGGTATCTTTCCTCTCTGAGTGTCCCGTAAGACAAGCCCTGGCTTTTAACTGGCCACATGGCCAGCCCAAATAACAACTGCATTTCCCATTTTCCCTTGCACTGCGAGTGGCCATGTGACAGTGTTTCGGCCAATGAAACCTACATGGAAATGATACGCAGGCTCTTCCCTCTAGTCGCCGTCCTTGCTGCTAGCTCAATATGGACATGATTGAAGTATTGGAGTCTTTGTGGACCATTTTGCTTAAAACAGTGAGGCAACAACAGAGAAGGAGTCTGAATCTTTAAGGGATTTGTGAAGCTGCCCCACCTCCCTGGACTACTTTCTTTTCCGTGTTTAGACCTTTATTATCTAATCAAAGCCAATCCCAATGAACTGTATTTCCAGAACTTCCTGGAGAAGGCACTGCAAGATCCTGCAGGTTCGGTGTTCTCAGCAGTCCTCATCCTGGGACTCCACCGGATTCAAAACCCGGTTTCTAAAAAGTCACTTCAACTCAAAGGTAGGATGAGCTCTGCAGCCTTGCTCCCTGAAAACACCCCGGGTCTAATGTTCTCTCGCGTTCGGACTTGCCGAACTGCAGCTGCTGGCTTAGGCTTCTACTAAGGGAAGACTCAGCAACATGTTCAAAAGTGCTTGAACGCCACAAAGCCAGATTGCATCCCTGCAGGTTTGGTGCTACCAGAAGCGTCACAGAGCTACAAAGTTGGACAGAATCTTACATAAGTCTAGTCCCAACCCTTCCTGTTCCAGACGAAAGTAAATTTGACGTTGAGTGTCTTCTCAAAACTCACATAGACGACCTGGGTGAGGGACCATCTCAAGAAGGACTCGGTCCCAACAGGACAACATCCTACAATGTCCCGTCTCTCAAGCACGCCCTCTCCTCCACACTCCCGCCGCTCCAACCCAAGGGAGGGGGTGGCCTCAGTTTCCACTCAGTGGGCTTCGACAAGCAACTGCCTAGTCGTGACCTTTCCAGGAAATGGCTTCAGCTCCTTAAACCACAAACACATAATAGTGATCGTTTTAAATCATCAAAACGCCAGGGAAAGGCTGGAATCAATGTTGCCATATTGTGGGAAATAGCAAAGTCTTTGGCTGGCCTGGAGGAAAAGGAATTAGTTCTACAGAGGTCTGCAGCAAAACACACTTCTTCTGCCCTACTTTCTTGCCACGCATTTTTAAACCACAGGCAACTTAATCGTTCTGCTGCATTGACCTTCTTACTGGAAGAGTGAAGACTTCAGAGCAGCTCAGGTCAAGTATTTTAACTAGAGGTTTTATTCTAGCCCATTATAGAGTCATGTTTTCCCTGACTCACACAGAGGTTAAGCGCCCCACTGGTAATCAAAGAGTCCACAGTTCGAACCTACCAGGCACTGATCAGGAAGAAGGACCTGGCAATTAGCTTCCATAAAGATTCAAAAAGAGAGCAGGAAACTGCCATGGAATCCATTCTGATTCATACTGACTCTCGGACAGAGTAGAGCTACCAAGCAGGATTTCACCGGTTTTTGGTGGGAAGACATGGCCTCATCTTTCTCCCAGGGAGCAGCTGGTGGGTCCCAACTGAGGACCTTGCAGTAAGCAGCTCACTGTGTAACCACAACACCATCGGGGCTCCTGGAAGAAGGCAGCCTTGGCATCCGATGGATAAATAAGTGTCTGAGTTGACTTCACAGCCGGAGGTTGCTGGCTAGTTTGTTTATGTGAATGTAGGAAAGCAGAAAGACCATTTGAAAAGCAGGGCCCGGGATAAGAAAATGGAAGCCAGAGGACTAAGAATGTGAAGAGCTGTAGCCAGCAAGAAAGAATCCAGTGGGAAAGAAAGGAATTCACCAGGCACCGAGCCAGGTAGTGGCATGTAATAGCCTGGGAAAGCTCTTCCAAAGGCCCTGGGTCACCCTTCCCTGCCAAGTGTCAGCCTTCTGCTCATGAAAATGAACCTAATTCTGGGGTTGGTGCACAGGGTTAATTCATTGGACTGCCAAGAGAAAACCTGGAGGTTCGAATCCACTTCAAGACACCCCTAGGGGGAAGCTAGTGATGGCCTTCTGAGAAATCCCCTCACTGTCACCAAGTCAATTCTGACACCTATCGACTGCACAGGGCCAAGCAGACCTGCTGTGGGGGGGATTCAAGGCTACAAATCTTTCCAGAGACAGAAAGCCTCGTCTGTTCCCCCAGCTGGTGGTTTGAACAGGCAACCTTCTGGTTAGCAGCCCAACTCTTAACCAAGATGCCACCAGGTCACCAAAAAAGCCCACCGTGTTCAGTTCTGCTCCAATGAGTCAGAGTCAATTTGACAACATTGTGTTGTTACGTCACCTTGTAATTTAATTTTGAAAAGTTGAAAGAATAGTACCATGATCATCATTTTATCTCTCACCTAAATTCACCGGCCTATAGTTCACATTTTACAGAATTTGCCTTATTCTCATCCTATGTATCTCATCCTATGTATCTCTGCAGCTCTATCACCCCTCTCTATCTTTCCTTATGAATTACTCATCTTCATCATTCTCTCTTTCTCCTTTTCCAGAAATTCAAGACAGAGTCACAAGAGGACATGGAAAGAGGGCTGTCAAAGCTGACGTCAGAGGAACCTTGAATGAAAGCAAAGAATACCAGGAAGAGGTTCACTTGTGTTGTATTGACTATGCAAAGGATTTTGATTGTTTGGATCATCACAAAGTATGAATAACCTTGTGTGGTGAAGAGAAAGTACTGACTTAAGGAGCTTCTAACCCTATCTTTGTAACTCCCACCAAGTCATTGGGTAGGACCATGCAAATAAGATGGGTGAAAGAGGGGTAGAGGGGATTGGTCTGGTTTTCTTCTGGATATAAGAGAGCTGTCTCAGAAGCACATCTTCAAGAAAGAAGAGTCCTTCTCAATGCACACATGAGATCCCTGCCTGGTGTGGCACCAGAGGCCACAGCACAGAGATCAGGAGTCAGAGCAGAGGAGAGGCACTGAGACGGTGAGACAGAGCAGAGAGCAGTACAGGGATCAAGAGGTGGAGCAGTATGCTTTCCAACCCACAGAACAAGGCAGAGGCCACGAGACCATGGGGCTGAGAAGCTGAGGGCTGTAGAAAGATGTGACCGTAGGCTAAGAAGAGGCACTGCTCTGGGCAAAAGACTGCCTTCTGCTCCTGCCTTGTGTGATCTGTTAGCTTCCCTCATAAAACCATAATTGTGAGTAATGTCTGTGAGTCCTGTCTGGCCCTTTCAACAGATTATCAAACCCGGCAGAGAACCAGCGTGTCTGCCGTGGTGTCAGCATAGGCTAAAGCAAGTGGCATGGTGGAGGCATGTCTGACCTCTGCCACGTAGCAGTTGGTCTTGGGTTGTTGTAGAGTTGGATCTTCCTTCTCACTATGAGAGCCTGAAGAGGTTCGATATGGCTTCCATGATGTTTCCTGACATTGCAAATAATGGGATTCCAGAACACTTGATTTTTCTCATGTAGAACTGTACACAGACCAAGAATTTTCTTCAAACAGAGCCAGGGGACACAGTATGGGTCAAAATCAAGAATGGTGTGTGCCAGGGGGTATTCTTTTGCCACACAAAATCAACATCTTTCATCATACATCTTCAACCTGTGTGCTGAGCAAATAATCAGAGCGGTTGGATTGTATGACAAAGACTACAGCATCAGGACCAAAGAAAGCCTTCAGGCAATAACCTGTGATATGAAGATGGCTTATTCTTTTTTATAGGAGGCCCTGGGGGCGTAGTGATTACCCCTTGGGCAGGGAACCACAGATCAGGAGTTTGGCCCCACCCACTGCTCCAAGGGAGAAAGACGTGGCTTTCCACTGTGAAGAGTTACCGTCTCAGAAACCCACAGGGGTAGTTCTATCCTGTCCTGTAGGCTCATGATGAGACAGAATCGACTGGATGGTAGTGAGTTGAGTGGTCCTTGTTTTCTGGAAGGCAAGATGACTTGATGTGTTGATGAAGATCAAAGACCACAGCCTTCAGGATGATTTACACCTCAATGTAAAGGAAACCAAAATCCTTACAAATGGACCAATGAACAACATCACGATCAACAGAATTGATTGAAGGATTTCATTTTGCTTGAACTCACAATCAGTGCTCGTGGAAGCAGCCATCAAGAAATCAAATAATGTATCGTATTGGATCGATCTTCTGCAAAATATCTCTTTAAAGTTTGGGGTTTTAAAAAAAAAGCAAAGATGTCACTTTAAGGGCTTAGGTGCGCCTGACTCAAACCATCGTCTTTTCAATCACCTCATGTATAGGTGAAAGCTGGACAAAGAATAAGCAAGACTGAAGAAGAATTGCTTTGCAGTGTGGCATTAGCAAGGAATATTGGATGTGTCTTACCCTGTCAAAAGAATAAACAAATCTGCCTTGGAAGAAGTGCCACGAGACCATGTGGCCATCAAATCCATTGTGATCCCCAATGACCCTACAAGACAGGGCAGAACTTCCCCTGTGGGTTTCCAAGACTGTAACTCTTTACAGAAGTAGAAAATATTCTCCTACAGGGTTGCAGGTAGTTTTGAACTAACTTTGTGGTTAGCGGCCCAGTACATAAGCCATACGCCCCTGGAAGTATAGCCAGCCATAGCAGAATTCACAAAGACAATGCTGTGCGTCCTACTTCAGCACATATGCACATACACAAACGTTCGTAGGAAGGTGCAATTTTTTTCAAATATGGAACTTTCCTATGAATATTTTAAAACCTCTTTGTATATACCCATGAGTAAGTCAAAAAGTACTGCTGCCAATGTTAGTGCATACATCATGGGTTTATTCCAAACAAAACATGTTTAAACATGAATTTTTTTTTATCAGTGAATAGCTGCAGACAAGTCCTCCCAGGAGTAAAGTTGACTTAGTCTCAGAGCGTGCTTTCAAAAAAATAGTCCAATCAAAACAGTGGCTTCCAAAGGGTTCTGCTAGTCAGTTCACTGCAAGGTAGAGAGGCTGTTGTGAGGTGCATTTTTTTATTATGGTTCTTCTACCCGTGGCTCTACCCCCACCAAATGGTTGGCCAGTTTTCATGACCGGTGCCTGGCTATGAGTGTGAGCTACTTTGAAGCAGCAGCCAAGAGAAAAAGCTCAGGACCATCGGAGACCACCTTCCAGATCTCTGGTCAGAAGTAGCAGAAGCCAAGAAGAGACTGCGGCACAGAGACTGAGAGGTGTCATGCTGAGACGATGGGGTACCTGCTCTTCATCTGGCTCGTGACTGTGAAACTGTGAGATGGAACCACCGGCGGGCTGCCTTCCTGGCCCACAGGGCGGAAGCCACGGGGCCATCGGTTTGTGAGGCTGTGGACTAGAGAGAGACTCGGCTGTTGGCTGAGAAGAGGTGCTGCTACAGACCAATGACTGCATCCTCGCTATGTAGTGATCCTTATTTGTGACAACCTGTTACCTTGCTGAGTAAGCTCTCGTGATTGTATTGTCTACAAGTTCTGTGTGGCCATTACCATGGATGACTGAGGCCAGCAGAGAAGCGGGATGTTGAGGTAGGAACAGTTGGCGTCAGAGTAGGTAAAGAAGGATCGAGTGGAGAGGCTTGTGTGACTCCTGCCTTGTGGCAAGAGCGAAGCCTGAGGAGCTGGAATCTGGCCACCTCCATCCTGTTTACAGCAGAGGTCTCCGAAGGCTACGACAGCTGTGCCCTGGGATCCCAAGGTGGTCATCTGGATAGATTTTCTTAAAGGACACACAATTCTGGGAGCTTAGAAGGAAGAAGCACTTTTTTTGTTGGTTGGGGGGCGGGGTTGTTTTTAAGTCCTAGAGCATGCCAAAACTATCATTTCAACGTGATCTGAAGCAAAAAGAGCAGAATTCTTCAAAGAAGGATCAAAGAGTGGAAACGACTGCCTTCCGAAGTGAGTAGACCCAGATAGAGGATAGGTTGATGAGCACGAGCTTTGCATGTTGACATCTTTATTTAGTTGGGGTTTCTAGCACCGTGCAGTCCTACTTCCTGATGAGCCGCGCCCCCCCCCGCCCCCCCGTATCAGAGGTGTTCCTCAATGGGGTGAAGGAGCCTGGCTGTCACTGAGTTACGTGCTGGACTGGAAACCCTACTGTTGGCGGTTCAAACTTCCCAGCCAGTTGATGGGAGAAGGAGAAAGTTGTTTACTCGTAGAAAGATTTAAAGTCTAGGAGCCCTATGAGGCCACTATGAGCCAAAATCCACTCAATGACAGCAGGTTTGGGTTTGAGATTGGGTTTGGCTTTGGCTTTGGGTTGGGTGGTGCAAATGGTTAAGTACTCCGCTTTTAATCTCAAGGTTGGGAGTTTGAATTCACCCAGAAGCTCCTTAGATAAAAGACCTGATGATCTATTAGAGTCACCGAAAAGCTCATGGGCCCTCTGACTGGAGTCATGAGACCTGAACAACCTCGCTATCAGACAAAGACCATTGTAAACTTAATTAAGGCAGATGGAATGAGGGTCAAATGGTGGCAGAAGGAATGTGGTACCTGGTCATTTGATCTCCCTCTTGACCCATTTTGGAATTTTTCTAGGTTTAAATACCTCCTACTTTTTTTCTTGACAGGGTTTTTTTCTCTGGTTTATTTTAATTTTGCTATTTGTCTTTGTTTTGCTTGGGGGGTTTTGTTGTCCTTTTTTTTTTTTTACTTCTTCCTCTCTCTTAATATCATTGTTATTTTGGGGGGTTTTATTTTTTGGGTACATTTTCCAGTATATGTAACATAAGATGGACGGATACAGAGAGCCAGTCACTGGTGTAGTGACTTACTGGGAATACAGAGGGTGTGGTGCTGGAGGGAAATAGGGCACAAATAGTGAATACAGGAGAGGAGAGAATGTTCTAGGGCTGATTGTAGTGATGTATATACAACTCCTTTTAAGTACAACTGAACTATGGGAGTGTATGCTATGTGCCTGGTATCTCAATAATACTATTGGGGGAAATCGGGGTTTACGTTCTCACAGATTAAACAAAGAAAGACAGACAATCTCATGGAGCACTACTGTGCTGTCACTGTGAATCAGTCACCTCGATGTAACTGACACTGCTCCATTCATTTGCTGTATTTAATTATAGATTTATATTCTAAATACGCTATTACTCAGTATGTATTTTGGAGAGAGAGAGATAATCCTTTCCAGTGAACATGATGCCAAGGGCTCAAGGAGAAAGAAAATGTTTTAGAAATGTTGATGGCAACAGATGAACAAGTGTGCCTACTACAATTGAGTGAGGGATTGTCATGAGATTTGTAAGAACCCCTAATAAAATGATTAATAATGATAATAATCAAAGAATCCCCTGGACAGCAATAAATAAATAAACACACATACACACACACACACATGCAAAATAATCCCATTCTAAAATACTTTAGGATTCAGAACTAATAAGAAAATGATAACTGGAGAAATAAACCTGTAAACACTGAAAAGGAGTCTATTTATACTGTAGCATATTTAAACTTATTAGAACACATGCAAAAGGAGCCCTGGTGGTGTCATGGTTAAGAGTTAGTCTGAAATCTGTATGGTCAGCAGTTCGAGACAACCAGCACCTTCGAGGGAGACAGACTGGGCTTTCTACTCTGGTCAGCAGTTACAGTCTCGGAAACCCACAGGGGACACTATGAGCCAGCACTAACTCCATGGCCATGGGCTTGGTTTTTGGTTAAAGTATGTTATTTTTCCCTGGTGGAATAATGTTTACAGAAGAAAGATGAGGCTTTCTACTCCTGTAAAGAGTGACAGTCTCTGAAACCCACAGGGGCAGTTCGACCCTGTCCTTTAGGGTCACTAGGAGTAAGAATCAACTCCAATGCCGTGAGTGCTGTTCAACCCACCTAGACTTAGTTCACTTCATGCCAAGAAGTTTGTAGGCAACAAGCCACACTCTCTTAGTCAAGTGGCATACCCCACCAAAAATATTTTAAAACAGCAGGCAGGGTTTTAATATTAATAACATCAAATAGCTATCATGCTATATACCTATAATTTACTCATCCACAATTTGGAAAACAAATTCCTGAAAGTCCAAATTTTCATGCACATGGTATAAAACTTTCTCAACCCCCACGGGAAAATAAATGATGATATAAAAAAAATGTTGAAAAAAAAAGTCTGAGCCAAAACTGAAGTGACACCAAGATTATTTTTTAACTAAGCCTGTGGAAAGCACAGAATTCCAGATTTTCCATCGCACAGAAGAAGCTCCTCCAGGTTCAGAGACAGGGCCAGGATGTCCTTTACCAGCCCCTGATTTGCACTCAACTACTCACCTAAATGGTGGTGGTTCAAACCCACCCAGTAGAACCAGGGAAGAAAGGCCTGGCAAACTGCTTCCCTAAAGATCTCACACACACATACATACACACACACACACACACACATAAATAAAAACAGAGCTCAGTAGCATTCTGCAACACATGGGGGCATCATGAGGCAAAACCAACTCTCTGACCATCATGGGGTTGTTTTGTTTTGTCTTTCGTTTCACGTTCCTGATCCCACAGTACGGCCGGGAAATGGAACCGTTTACTAGAGAGCCACGGATGCCGTGTTGGGCTGAATCTCAGCAGGGCAAGCCTAAAGAGGTACAAGTGGTTCCACTAAGGGCTAGGCATTCACTTTGCGTACTGCCTTTTCCCACCAAATACCTCTTTTCACTAAATCCCTGATTTCCCTGCCAAATATTTGACCTTGATCAAGTTCTGCTTCAAGAACCACTGAGTAAGAGATGCTTCAGCAGAGCAAGCCCTTTTGCCATTCTCTCAACTACTCTGTGCGTCCTTTCTACTCGCAGGGGAAGCCTCAGCTATTCAGGACCCCCAACGATGCTGGGGTCACCGACTGAGAGAAGCTTCCTTCCCCCTTCCTCCTGCATCACACAGCAAGTTTTCCCACAAGTTAACACCCACAAGACTAATACTTCCCTCGCCCGAGAACCGTCAACTTCCTCCCCAGGGTGACTGATGAGGAAGCTATGTGTCCACCATGCCTGTGCACTTCCAGTGTGAATCAGTCCGGCTGCGAACCCTCCCTGCCTGGTATTTGGGTAGGACCAGGTCCCCGGTCTGTACAGCTCAGAGGGACCAAGCTCAAGAGGTGGCAAGAGTGTATCATGCTCATTCTAAACCTGAAACCAAGGAATAGGCTCAGATACATTAAGTGATTTGCCCAAGGCAAACTTCACAGAACCAGCATTTTACAGAATTAATGAGCTAATGAAGCAGGACAGAAACATAAGCCTAAGGAGCCCTAGTGGTACGGTGGTTAAAACACTTGGCTGCTGACCAAAAGGTTGGCAGTTTGAACCCACCGACCGTCCCAGGAGAAAGGTGTGGAAGTCTGCTTCCAGAAAGATTTACGAGGCGGGGCTTCTCCCTCCTGTAAGGTCCGTGTGAGTTGGAACCAACCCGAGGGCAGTTTGGGGCTGTGGAAACACTAGCCTGCGTGATACTCGGTCTCGGTGCTCTTTCTCTGCTCCGTACAAACAGCAAAACCTGGAGCTAGAAAGCATTTCCGGAGCGCTGCAACTTCAACTAGTGCACCCGAAACCCAGAATTCACCATAGACAGCCGAGCTCGGCATTCCCCTTGATAGCCACCCCCCAGTCTCAGGAGGGCCCCAGGATCAGAAATTTCATTTCAAAGTCCACATCTGCCTGTCTCGAATCTCTCCCCACTTATCAGAATCCACCTTCTGGGGCAGTTCCGAAGCAGTCTGTCCGGACTTTCCCAAAGTCGGTCAACTCGGAAGTCTGTAAGGAGAGGCAGAGGGAAAAACTGGGGGCTTGAGCGTTGGACAGAACGTGAATCCACCTTTCTGCCTCTGCAGCTGGATGATGCCGAGGAGCTTACCCTCCCTCTCTGAGACGCATCTTCTCCCCGGAGCTCAAAGGAGCATCAAAGCCCATGGGCACTGGGTTGCTGCTGGCTCCCAGAGGTCCTTTAGGACAGAGTAGAAATGTTCCGTAGGAATGTCAAAGCGCTAATCTTTCTGGGCGCCAACGGCCACATCCTTCTACCACGAGGCAGCTAGTGTGTTTGAACCTCTGGCCTTTGAATGCGCAGCCAAGCACTTCACCACTGAGTTCCCAGGGCTCCTTAAGGAGGAGAAGAGCATGTGTGGTGTGTGATTTTTAGCTTGGAACTTTGCTAGCAAAGAGAGAGCACTTTACAACGGTGCCTCTTGTCGGCAGTTTACAGAGCCAGAGAGGCCAGTCATGTCCTCAAGATCACACAGTGGACAGAACCTGTGAGAAATCAGAGCTTCTGGTGTCTGCGTGGTGTCACATTCTTGATTAGGCCTACTCACCACCGCCAGGAACTACCTAGAGCATCATTGGTAGCTTAACTAATTAAAAAAACCACCAAATCAACCTGACTGTCATTCAGTCGATTCTGATTCATGGTGACCCCATAGGACAGGGTAGAACTGCCCTTGTGGGTTTCTGAGACTGGAACTCTATGGGAGTAGAAGGCCTCATCTTTTCTCCCTCTGAGTGACTGGTGGTTTTGAACTGCTGACCTTGTGGTTTGCAGCCCAACGTGTAACCACTATGCCACCAGGATTTAACTAACAGCTGTGATTATATGCTCATATAATGGCATCAATAAGTCTATGCACATCGATCCACATTATAGAAATGTGCTTAATGAACATAGAAATACATAATTACAAGTACCCACACATTACTGTACTGTTTACAAAGCTTCCATTTAGACTCACATCTTAGTGATAGAGCCTTTAAGCACGTGGAACTGGAGATTGAAGGTGGATTCCCCTCTTCACTCTGTCATTAGCCAGTTATGTGATCTTACGCAAGCCACTTAACCAACCTGGTCAGTTTCTTCATCTCTAAAATGGGAGGGTTAAGCTGATGAGAGCAACCAGGTCCCTCCCAAGTATAAAATCCTATAATGCTAAATGAATCTAGATTTACGTTTAGGCCACAGCCTAGGATACCATTTCAAGACGCCAAGTCAGGGGGCTTAAACAGGTCCCCCCGGAGCCTGGTCAACTCACTTGCTTTAGGTACAGAGCCAGTAAAAATGGTACAACCAGAGCACCCTCTGTGCTCTGGGGCCCTTCACTGGGTGATGCGGACTTGGTACTGGATGCAGAGTTGACTGTGAGTAGACGCACCCTCTTTCAAGCAAGGGAAGCGTCCACTCCCCACATTTCTCTCTTCCAAGCTGAGCAGAGTAAACATTCCAGACATTTGAGTAATCGAGCCCCAGAAAACATATTCATCTAGACCATAACTCAGAGGAAACAGGAGCAGAAGATTCACAGAGCTGAAAAGTAAGTCAGAGAATCCTAGCCCACCGGCATGTATGTTTTACTCACAAAAGAAGTTCTCAAGGCCTCGTTCAGAATCACTCTTCTCTGTGTGAGGTGAAGTTGGCTCTCAGAGTGGCGAGCTGTATTTTCCAAAGTTAGCCCTACCCATGTCTTCCATCCCGCATGGTCCTCCACAGTGTGACTGTACCACTGGGCCAGCAAGAGGTGGAGTCCAATTCGCCTCCCTTGAAGCTGGGTTGGCCCTGTGACTCGAGTGCAACCAATAGGATCTCCCAGGAGAGATGCTGTGTGACTTCTGAGACCAAGTCAGGAAAAAACCACGCAGTTTCCATCTGCTTTGCCTAGGATACTTGCTCTGTGGGAACCCAGACCGTGCATAAAGTCCCCTGATGGGAGAGCACTTTGCTAAGGAGGCCCTGTGTAAGGTGGATAGTCCCACCTCCGCCTCACCTCCCGAGAATCCCATCAACCGTGTCAGACACATGAATAGCACCATCGGAGGCTCTCTGGACAAGCTGATTCTCCAGCTGTGTGCCAATGGCAGAACTGTATCTGTGGTTCTGGGGCTGAAGACTCACTTAGCTGAGCCATTCTCAAATCCCTGACCTGCACCGTGTGTGAGTTATAATAAAACACTTGCTCTTTTAAATCACCACGTTTCAGAGCCGTCGGTGATGCAGCACGAGATGACCAGAGTCCTCAACTAAAGCAAGTTAGAGAAAGCGAATTAGAAAGAGGGAGAAGCTTTTGGGAGAAAATATACAGAAAGATGTGTCAGTTGATGACCCAATAGCAGAGGGAAAGATAGAAAAACCACACACACACACACACACACACACACAAGATGTAAGAACCTCAGGAGAGCCCTGTGGGACTACAAGAGAACACACAAAAGCTCTCCACCCACCCCCCTTCCACCTCACTGCGCTCTCCTGATGTGATCACATGAAAACAAAACAGCGATGATGTTCATCATGATTTCCCAGAGTCACAAAGGAAAGTCTACAGTTTGCCCAGAATCCACTTTTTCTAGCATAGGACAAAGCATAACATCTGGACGAAGATTCTAGTTTAATGATCTCCCCAGGTGTTTCCCTTTTGGTACTGGGTGCTTCTGCCATGGGGGCCCCCAGGAAAGGGGAAGAATACAGAACAGCCACACTAGAAAGGAAGGAAATGGACATGACATAGGAGAAGTTCCTTCTTGGTGGGAAGGTCAAATACAAGAGAAAGGCCCCTGGGGCTCCTAGGTGACCACAGAGAAGTTGAAAGAAGGAGCAGGGAGCCATTGCTGCCTGCGTCAAAGCCATCCAACTCCAGGCCCTAAGGCACAAGCGGTAGAACTAGAGCGGGGAGTGGAAAGGAGAGAACCTTCTGTTCTGCTTCCGAATTGGGTCTCTAGAGGAGTCTCGCTTCACAAGGAACATTGACCAAGACGGGGAGCCACGGTAGAACAGAAATAATGGTGGGGTTTAAGTAGAACAGTGCCAAGGGTTAGTTCCCTGCCGGGCTCCGTTTTGTCGTTGTTGTTGGCTTTTTTGTTTTGTTTGGCTTTGATCTTATTGTTTTAAACACATTATCTTACACGACATTTGCCCGGTCAACATGTTTCAGATGCACAGTTGAGGAATATTGATTACATTAATCATGCCCCCGTTTGCCTCAGTTCTTCATGGGCAGTGAAGGGCTCCGGACCCTCCCCCTGTGCTTTCATTGAAGGAACCTGAGATCTTCACTGCTTGGGGGCCGCCATGATCAAGGGCAAGGGGACCTCGATCTCAGACAAAGGATGCTAAATCAGCAAAGAGCAATGTGACCAACTATGGAAACACTTCCTGGCTGATGGATCAGAGCTGAACTGCTGAGCACTCAGTCATTTCAAGAGTTCACTCTGTACAAGTCACCACTCGTGGGTAGCAGTTCAGAGCTGGACCACACTTACAGAACTTCCTTTTCTCAATACTGTGTTAAATTATTAGCAGTTGGATCAATTAATGAGCGTAGCAAAAGAATTCCCTTACGCCCCAGGGGGATGATTGATACGTGCTTAGTCATAAAATGATAATGAGTCCTCTAAAGTGAACCTCAGGGGAATGGATTGGCATTATGGTTCCAACAATGGGGTCATGCTTAGGAACAACTGTGAGGATGGCACAGGACCTGGCAGTGTTTCTTTCTACTGTGCATAAGGTCACTATGCACCTATTAACAACAAAGTGAGCCAGAGTCGTATAGAATCTGTGGACAAGTGAAGAGATTCTTAACTCCCACTTAATTCTAACCCCAATCCAAGGACAGTTCACTATTATGGCCTGGCTCAGTGCTCACCCTCATGAAGAGATCATTGAAAAGATGAGTGCTACAGCAAAGCATGGTGAAGAAAGCAGATGGTGCCCAGCTATCTAAAAGAATAGTGTCTATAGTCTTAGAGGCGTGTTTTCAAACAAGCCAGGGTGAGGCATCAACTAAGACCACATAAAAGGAATACACCAGCCTGTGTGATCCAAGGATGATAAGCTACAAAATCCAAATACGAAGGAGAGAGAGATATCAAAGCTTAAATTGTGAACATCTAATTTTCAGAATGCTGCAAGTGACAGTAAGAGCCCAAAATCCATCTGCAGGGGCCCCACGTGGATTAAGCCTCTGGTGGATCCTCTCAGACCATAATCAAGGCAAGTGAATAATCTTGCTATCAAACAGAGACTGTTATAACTTGATTATGTGGTTGGAGCTAGGTTACAATATGATAACTTGGGCATTTGATCTCCCTCTTGACCCATTTTGGATCTGTTCTAGTTTTATATATTTCTTTCCTCCTTCTCCACAGAGGTATTTTCTCAGGCTCATTTTAATATTGTCAGTTGCCTTCCTTTCTTTTTGTTTTCTGGGTTTTTTGGGGGGGTTATGAATTACAGGAGGGGTGGGTGTATAGCAGAAATAATTAGTGTAATGGCTTATCGGGGTTGGGAGGGGGTGGAGGTTGGAGGGTAATTGGGAGCAAATGATGATCACAGGGTGGGGATGATGTTGTAAAACTGACTGTGGTGATGTATATATTTCTTTTGAAATATGTTTGAACTGTGGACGTGTATGATATGTGAATTATATCTCAATAAAACTATTGGTAAACAAAATTCTGAACACTAGGTTTGCAGAAGGTTGACAGTAGAAATCCAAAACCCATTTGCAGATCCCCCTTGTGAATTGAATTCCTTCTGAGTATAAACCAGGAGGGTGATCATCTTGCCCCCAGGCAGAGTGCATTACAAAGTGGCTGACCATCACCAGCCCTAACCAGCCCGGGGGGAACAGCCTCCTTTCGGGACTTGACGGAAAGACTCTAATACATCACAGGTATAGGTGAGACAACAGATTCAGGAATGGAACCTTGACTGGGACACATGCATCATGGTGGACGAGCTTGTGAGATTGATCCGGGACCACCTCACCCAGGCAGTGGAGCATACAACTGTGCAACTTTCAGTATTGTGTTCTACGTAACGGATACACCTAGGCAAGCCTCGAAGAGAGATAGCCCCTCCCTGGCTGGCTAGGTGGAGTGGAAGCAATCTATTTTCCTATGCAAAACTAATCACATCCCATGTTTATGGCCAGAAACAATTCACTGGAGTCTTAAAATCTACCCAAGAACTCTGCGAATGGATTTTGGGGTTTCACTGTCATCCATTGTTGTTGTTCTTGTTAGATGCCATTGAATCAGCTCCTACCCATAGTGCCCTCTGCACACAGAATGAAACACTGCCTGGTCCTGCACCATCCTCACAATTGTCCCTCTGCTAGCGCCCATTGTTGCAGCCACTGTGCCTTTCTCTTCTTCATTGTCCCCCTACTTTACCAAGCAGGGTACCCTCCTCTAGGGACTGAACTCTCCTGGCAGTCTGTCCTAAGTATGCAAAGCAAAGTCTTGCTGAGCTTGCCTCTAAGGAACATTCTGGCCATACTTCTTCCAAGACAAGTTTGTTTGTCCTTTTGGCAGTCTATCATGTTTTCAATATTCTTATCCAGCACCACAACTCAAACACACAATTCTCCTTTGATCTTCCTTAGTAAATATCCAACTTTGACTTGCATTTTATACAATTGAAAAGACCGTGGCTTGGGTATGACCAAGCCCTCAAAATAAAATTTAGTCCTCAAAATTAAATCCTTGCTTTCCATTGCTCTAAAGAGGTCTTGTGCAACAGACTGACCCAATGCAGTGCATCATTTGATCTCTTGACTGCTGCTTCCAGGAGCATTGATTGTGGATCCAAGCAAAACAAAATCCTTGACAGCTCAACTTTTTCTCCATTTATCTTGATGCTACCTATTGGTCCAGTTGTAAAGATTTAGTCTTCTTGACATTCAGCCGTAATCCATACTAAAGGCTGCAGTCCTTGGTCTTCATCAGCAAGTGCTCCTCATTTCTCAGCAAGCAAGCAAGCTTGTGTCATCTGTAGATCACAGGTTGTTCATAAGTCTTCCTCCAATCCTGGTGCCAAAGTCTTCTTCATATAATCCATCTTCTTTGGTCATTTTCTCAGCATACTGATAGAATAATTATGGTGAGAAGATACGACCCTGTCAAGCATCTTTCCTGATTTTGAACCATGAAGTATTCGCTTGGCCCATTTGCACAACTGCCTCTTGATCCATGTACAGATTCCCATGAGAACAATGAAGTGCTCAAGAATTCCCATTCTTCTCAAGGCTACTCATAGTTTGTTATGATCCACAAGGTCAAAAGCCTTTGCATAGTCAATAAAATACAAAGAAACCTATTTCTGGTATTCTATGCTGTCTAACAAGATCAATCTGACATCGCCAATGATATCCCTTGTTCCATGACCTCTTCTGAATCTAGTCTGAACATCTGGAAATTCCCTGTCAAAATATTTCTGCAACCATTGTCGCAGGATGCTCAGCAAAATTCTACTTGCACATGATATCCACGCTATCATTCTACAATTGGAGCATTCTGCTGGGTCACTTTTTTTTGGAATGGGTACAGCTATGAATCTCTTCCAGTCAGTTGGCCAGATAGCTGTCTTCCACAGCCTTCTATGAGAAGCTTAGAATGTAAGCTCTAAAAAGAAGTCAGTGAAAGTATCCTAGGTGAGCAAATGAGCATTACACACCCTCCCACAATTCCCTGTGACATGTCAGCTAGTTGTTGGTGACATACACTTTCTTGCCTAGAAGAATGGGAGTCTCTGAGAAACTCTAAAAGACTGAGAATCTACACAAGAGACGTAATAACTCCAAGAGAGGCCAATTTAAACCGACTGAGCTGAAGCTCGTGTGTATTGGTTGGTTCAGTTCTCTTTTCCTTATTTATCATAATGGTTACACATTGTGCTGTGGTCTGAATGGTCGACGGTTGAAAGCCCAGTAGTTCCGTGTTGCAGTTACAGACTTGGAAACCCACAGAGGATCGCTACAAGTCAGCATTGACTTGATAGCAGTGAGTTTGGGGTTTTGGTATTAGGAAATGTATGCAAGGTACATTGGGAGAGGGGCATAGATTTGTATTGTGTTATCAATTTTCATTATGTTACATAAAGTTTAGAAATATTCCCATCCAGGTTGGGGCTTGCACTAAATCCTAGCTCCGACTTCAGTTCTTCCATTATGGCCCTGCACAGAACTCACCTTCATGAAAGGATCACTGAAGATAAGGGTGCTACAGCACAGCATGGTGAAGAAAGCAGATGGTGTCCAGCTATCAATCTGAATAGTGTCTGGAGTCTTAAAGGCTTATAGTCCAACAAGCAGTCATCTAAGCGAGAAGTCAACTAAGTCCACACAGATGAAGCACCCCAACTTGTGTGATCCAAAGATGACAATAACAAAATTTTAATATGGTAATGAGGAAAGCATCAGAGCAAAAATTATGAACGTCCAATCTCTCGAGGGGCATGGGGGATGGTGGGAGCCCCAAACTCATGTGTAGAGTGAGATGGAGTCACTGGAAGATCTACTCTGGCCACAGGCAAGAGCCTCGAACAGCCTTACTATCAGACAGAGACCATTGTCATCTTGCTTGTGCTGGATCAGACTCAACATTTGGTCAGTTGACCACCTTACAGGCGCAGCCTGAATTTGCTCTGCGTGCAAGTACCTCTTCCTGGTTCCATGACAGAAATGTCTTCCCTGGCTTTTCGAATATTGTTGGGAGTTCTTTTCTTTCTTACATGCTATTGGTACTTTTGGCTCTATACTATTATGTCTTTATCCTTATCACCTTAGTGTGATTTTGGGTTTTTTTGTTTGTTTGTTTCCTGTTTGGTCTCCCAGCTGTGAAGCACAGGAGGAGTGGAGGCACAATGATAATAATTGATGCAAGGGGATGTAGGGAATACGGGGGTGGGGTGGACGATAGGGAGGGAAAGGGGGCTTCGGGAGTAACTAATGAAGATGGGAGGGGAGCACTAGAAAAGATTGTGATTGTGACTGCATAAACTCATATGACAGGCAATTTAACCATTGGAGAGGGGGGATGCGCTTAACGTGATGTGGGGGTGATCGTACACCTCTCCCTGATATGGTGGAATGATTGAACTATGAAATTATATGTAAATAGATGTAAATTACTTGCCAATAATACTGTTGGGGGTGGGGGAGAATCAGTCTCATCCAAAATGCTAAAATATAAAACCAGGTGGGATTTTCTTTTCATGTTTGAATGATCATCTTCTGCCCTCTGAAAAAATATGCCCAACTAGAAGGAATCCTTCTCTGAAGGTCACAGAGAGCATAGCAGTCTTGCTGAACCCTGTGTGGAGAGTGTCTGGAGAGCAGACAACAGCCAAGCCAAAAACAGAAGCGAAGCTTCATTCTACATCCAGAGATTGTTATCAATGCAAATACAAAGGGAAATCCCTGGCCACAAGAAAGCCCAACCTTTAAACGGAAGACAACCCAGTCTATTGGGTTTTCCACAGACTCAGAAAGTCCCTCCAAGAAACCCTCCGCTCGACTCTTGAGCAGCAGGCAAGAGTATCAGTTGCACACGCACCTTTCTTTGCTGCTTCGGCTTGTAGCTGCCAGACTGCTTTCTTCCCTGGGGGGACAAGAGCTCTAACATCTGGCTTTCTTTCCCCACCAAGTCAACTGGTGTGACTGATGAGCACAACGTGGTGCATGTGCCAACATCTGGTGATTGTTTTTTCCAAACAGATTTTGCTTCTCTGTACCCTTCATGTTATTCATGGTCATATAACTGGGAACGTGAACAGCAAGGACATATGTCCTTCCAGCCATCTCTTGTCCTGCCATGGTGACTTCAGAATCCTTGATGGTATAAAGCAGCACTATAGGGTGCGCACGGCAAATCTATTGATTTACGTATACCTACGGTGGCACTCACTTTGTTCCTGCTGTATCTTTTTCTTTTTACTTCTTTTCTTTCTTTTAAAAAAATTTCTGTTAAATAAAAATAATTCTTCAAACCTTAAGTATTCATATCAAAACCATTTTAATCCAGTGGATGGTATCTTTAAATTCTGTTTTGCAGATGCCCTGAGTCCTTGTGTAACTATAGTGTGTTGTCCCGGTTGGCTCAAACTAAGCAATGGTGATTATAAGTGGGAAATAAGCTTGTGTTAAAGTGCCAAGATGTTTTTTTTAATTTTAACTGCAAAATTGGACTGGTAAACAGCAAGCGGGCATTAAGACGTTGTGTTCGTTTTCTATTGCTGTGTAACAAATTACTACAAACTCACAGATTTAAAAACAATGCCCACTTATGAAGTCACAGTTCTATAGACCAGACGTTTGGGCTCTACTCAGAATCTCGTAACCTGGAGATAAGAAGAACTAGATGGTGCCCCAGTTGCTACTACCAACTACTCTGAAAGGGTTCACATTAGCAGATTCTGACTGGAGTGGGAGGAAAATGTAGAACAGAACTCAACATCACAAAAGACAGCAGGCTTACTGGTCAGATAGAGACCAGGAGACCACCCAAGATGACAGTCCTTTGGCACCCTTCAGGTCTGGAATGGAACTCACGCTGGTGGCTCAACTTTCTGCCAGAAAATAGATGGGTCTACAAGGGGACCTATAACTCTAGTGAAGTACACACACCTTAGATAATAAACCACTGAAGGTAAACAGGGCAGCATTTCCCCAAGACAAAAGATCAGAAGTATTTGGAAAGGAGGAATGGGAGCAAGAGCCACAGACAGGACATGGAATAAACAATGGCCCCTGGGAGGGTTTGCAATGGACGAGATGAAAGGAAATGCGTGTGAATTGTTGAATGCAAAACTGATGATGTCCTCTGGAAACCTCACGCCATTCATAATAAAAAGCTCTAGGTTTTTCAAAACTCATTTTCTTTCATAGAATAAATTCCTAATGTTAAAACCAAAAAAATGTTCTTGGTCATATAATACTAAGAAAGAAAACCAAGTTTGCAAGTTATCATTGTGGGAACTGTGGGGAAGATTATAGTTTAGCTAAATCCCTTCCCAGAACTCAGAGTTTCAAGTTCATATAGTGGTTAACAGAATTCCATTTATTGCAATTATAAGATTGCAAAAACAGTTGCATTTTCTTGCTAGCGGTCCTTCAGCTAGTATCAGCTCCTAGAGGGCACGCACTGTTTCCGGCCTACATGGCCCGTTTACAACAGGATCGTTGTGTTCTTCGAGGCCAACTAGAGAGTATCTTACGCTGTTTTAAAACTTGCTGGTATTGGCTCTGATCCTCTTCAGAAGTGTGTACCTAAATAGACCAGACCAAGACTGGATCATGTCCCTTGTAATTAGCTGGGAGAGTTCATTGGGGAATTCCCTTCATCTTTACCAGATAAGTAACCTAGTTGAGTCGTGGGAGTCCACCACTTGTCTATCAGTTGGTCATACTGCGGTGGGTTGTGTGTTGCTGTTAAACTAGAAGTGATGTCACTGGAATTACAATACCAATAAGGTTGCCCGGCGTGAACAGATTTCAGCAGAACCTCCAGACTAAGATCAGACTACAGAGAAGGAATAGGCAATCCACTTGAGGAATCAGCCACTGAAAACCCTCTGAATAGCATGGAAACGTTGTCAGCTAGAGAAATTCTAATGAATAGAGGCAGAACCTTATCAGAGATCGTGCCAGAAGATGAGTCCCTCATGTCATACGGCAGTCAAAATATGACTGAAGAAGGGCTGCCTTCTCTAAGTAGAATCAATGATAATGACATGGATGGAATAAAGCATGCTGGAGCTTTGGGGACATTCATTTGCTGGTGGGGCATGACTTAAAACAAGAAGAAGCAGCTGCAAACACATGAATGATTAGAAGTTGGAATCTATGACGTATGAGTCTAGGAAAACAGAAACTCACTCAAAAGGAAATGGAACGCATAAAGCTCAATGTCCTAGGTGCTCGTGAATTGAAGTGGACTGGTCTTGGTCATTATGGATCAGGGAGATTCTTATGATTTACCCTGCTGGGAATGACACAGTCAAGAGGAATGGCAGGACAGCCATCACCAAAAGGGACCTTTCAAGTGCTGTCTTGAAGTCCAATGCTGTATGTGATAGAATAACGCCCATCCCTACACGAGGAAATCTAACCACTAAAGCTAGTGATGCCAAAATTAAAGACTTCTAACATCTTCAGTTGGAAATTGATCATACAGTTAAGATGCATTAATAATTATTGATGACTGGAATGTCAAAGTTGAAAACAAAAAGGAAGGAAAAGCAGTTGAACAATATGGTCCTGATGACAGAAACAAAGCTGGAGATTACATGGTAGATTTTGCAAGATCAATGGCTTCTTCGCTGCAAATGCCTTTGTTCAACAACACAAAAGGAATACACAGAATTCAAATTGTCTGAATCTGTGGGAAGAAACAATGGAGAAGCTCCATATTAGTAGTTAAAACAAGGCCAAGGTGACAGTGGAAAGGACCACTAATTGCTGATATGTAAGTTAAGGCTGAAGCTGAAGAAAATTAAAACAGGCCACAAGGGCCAAAATACAACCTAGAGTGTATCCCATCTCAATTTTGAGAACATCTCAAGAACACATTTGATACAATAAACACTAATGACAGAAGACCCAATGAGCTTGTGGTGTAACATCAAGGGCATCCTACATGAAGAAAGCAAAAGGTCCTTTAAAAGACAAGAAAGAAAGAAAAGACTAAAGTGGGTGTCAGAAGAGACTCTGAAACTTGCTCTTAATCATAGAGTAACCTAAGTCAAATGGGAGAAATGATGAAGTCACAGAACTGAATAGAAAATTTCAAAGGTCAGCTCAAGAAGACAAAGTAAAATATTCTAGTGAAATGTGCAATGATCCAGAGCTAGGAAAACAAGAAGGAAGCGTACACTCAGTGTATCTCAAACTGGAAAAACTCAAGGAAAAACGTAAGCCTCAAATAGCAGCATTGAGAGATTCTATGGGCAAAATATTGACTGATGCAGGACGCATCAAAAGAAGGTGGAAAGAGTATACACTAAGTCACTGTGTCAAAAAGAACTAATTGGCCCACGACCATTTCAAGAGATAGGATATGTGCAAGAACCAACGGTATTGAAGTTCAAGCTGCACTGAAAGCACCCACCTAAAATAAATCTCCAAGGACTTATAGCATACCAAATATTTCAACAAGCCAATGAAGCACTCATTCATCTATGCCAAGAAATTTGGAAGACAGCTACTTGACTGATTTTTCAAAAGTAAATTGTCTGTCTTTTCTTCAAAATGCCACTGAGTGGTCTCAAAATGACAACCTTTCTGCTAGCAGTTGAGCTTGTTCATCATCTGCACCTCCTAGGACTCTGCTGGACCAGTAGAACTGAGTCATCCAAAAGTCCCCGGACCTAAAGCCCTTCCCTCCTCCCAGGGTGGCAGAGGCCCCTGAAGCAGTGCAGGTGGTACCGATTCAATTTTGTCTTTTGATGTCATCAGCACCCACTCTCTTTAGGAGAGGACCCTCAATCAAGGCGGTGCCCGAGGTCCATGGCTTTCAAACTTCAACCTGCCTCAGAATCACCTGGAGGACTTGAAACAAACAAGCATTTCTGACTCAGTAGATGCGGTGGGGGGGAGAGCCTGAGAACTCACAGGGGCTTGTGATCCTGGTGGTCATTCAAGTGACCACGCTTTGAGAACGATGTCTTTCGGAGACCCCTTTCATGTCCCGTGGGAAATTGATGAGGGAGCTACTTCAGGTCAAGAGCATGTTGAGGCCAGTTTCAAAGCAGAACTTCCAAAAGCCTTCTGCTGAATTTGATGTGAATGCGGAAGGTGGGGGAGTCTTGCCTGGGGACTTGTCCCATGGACAACGGAAAAAATAAAACACGGACAAGTGAGTGGGTCTGGCACTGAAAGGAGACCTGGGACTCCTGTCAGTTTTGTTCACTGCCCACCATGGGGGCAGGCTGCTGAAAGGAGCGGGCAGAGGGCAGTTGAAGAGTGACAGGGGTGTCGAGGGACCAGGGTCAGCTCATGGGCTAAGCCTCATCGGCCCAATGAAAATGAGTGGAGGAGATGGCATGGGTCCTCTGTCATCTCAGAGGGACCTCTTCCAGTGGTTGTCATTCTGGATGGAGCCCTGGCGTCACCTGGGCTGCTTTTACAAAACCAGTCCCCTCTGACACCCCTACATGAGCAACATCAGGATTTCTAGGGGCGAGGCCCAGATATAATAGTTACTAAACTTCCATGTAATTCCAGTGAGCCCTCAGGCTGAACATCACGGGCCTGTTCCATGTCTTGGTCTCATCGCTCCCTTGCCCTACCCAGTTCTCTATAAACGACTCTGTTGGTATTCGATGCCATCGAGTTGGCTCCGACCCTGTGCACAACAGAAGGGAACATTGCACGGTGCTGTGCCCTCCTCACAATGGTTCCCATGCCTGAGCCCACAGACAAACTAACAGACAAGAGGTGGAATAAACTACTTTGGGGCGGCTTATTTCTCCCTTCAACAGACTTGCCGTTGACCCAGTCCGTCTTAGTTCTACTCTGACACCGTAGGGAGAATTCACTCGGCAGCAAGTGGTTTCCCTTGTTTCGCAGTCTGATCTGGGAGAGCGGAGAGAAGAGAGTGAAGAGGCTGCTTGCTAGGAATATTGCTGGATCCTAGAAGGAGGCTCCCAGGCTAGGGAAGAACAAACATTACCCTCAAGGCTGCTCCCGCCTCCTAGTCCAAGCCGTCGAAGCATGACAATGACAGACACTTTCCAAAAGAAAACAACTCAAAGAAATCAATAGCAAATCCACTGGCATCAAGTCAATGCTGACGCCTAGCGACCCTCTAGGACAGAGGAGAAGCATCCCCGTGCGTTTCCGGAACTGTCACTGTGCAAGGGAGTAGAAACCCGCATCCTTCTCTTGAGCACCAGCTGGTGGTTTCAAACTGCTGACCTTTCATTTAGCAGCCCAAAGAGTAGAATGGGCATGGTTTAAAACGAGGCTGAAGGGAAGACATTCTACCACCCAGAGCTGCTGAGGGCTCCCTCCCTCCTGGGAAGACGGAACTCTGAGGAAATGGTCCAGGGAGAGCACACGCTCAGAGGGCAGGGAATGAACGTGTGCTGTGTTGTAAAGAGAAAAGTCAGTAGCTTCCACTCCAGACATAGGGCGAAGAGGGACTGGAAAGCTGAGGCCACTTACCTGCCCAGCTAACCAGAGAAGCTCAAATAAACCAAGAGTCTTCCCCAAGAACACAGCCTGTGAGAAGCAGAGCACGGTGGGGAGAGAGGTCGAAGCAAAGGGGAAGCTTCTAAAAGGCAGTTGAATCCCGCAGAGGACATCAGATAGGAAAGGGAAGCAGGCGAGTCGAGGCAGGCACACTCCTAAGTGTTCATATTATTTGCAGTCACTTACTCTTCTTCAGCACCAGGACCATCAGCATCATCCCCATTAAGGAGACTGAGGCTAAAATTAAATTGTCTAACAACATTCAGCTAGTCGGCGGCTAAACTGGAATTCTAAGCCAGACCCTGTGGCCTCAGGGGACCACATACTTTACCATAAACTATGCTGCCTCTCAGAGACAGCCGCAGGCATTTGGGCTGCCACGGGCACTGGGAGTCCAGGTAGCAGACAAGTCATGCCCAAAAACAATAAAGACATCATCGCAAAGTCGGAAAACCCACGAAACTTCCAAGGTAAAAAGTTTCTCCGTTTACTCTGGGTCTCATCTGCTCAATCTCTTGGGAAGTGGAAACCAGTCTGGAGCAACGGATTTCCTCGTGTTGGAGTTTCACGGCATGTGTACCTGTCTCTAAGACTGAGCCAAGAATGTTAGAAAGGCTAGGCAGCGGCCCCTTTGTTTGGCAGAGAACCCGAGGCCCTGGGGTTTCAAGACCCACCAAAGATGGCACAGAATGTCACCCAGACAAAGAAGGTCCCAAAGATGAAGAAGCGGAGGTTCAATCTGGAAATTTACCCCAAGTGAGTTGACTCCAGAACATTCCGTCTGTCTGTGTCTGTCTCCGTCTCCCAATCCGACTTACCCACAGCGTTGCATTCTTTCACTCTGTTGCTTCTCGCCTGGGGAAGGCTGCCAAGCCCAACTTTCACCTGCAGTAGAAGCCAGCAATCGGGGTAAGGATTTATACTCTCTGGGACAGGGATTTCCTAATCAGGCTGTGTCACTCAGCTTCGACTGGGTTGCGGGAGACACACCTTTTTCTGTCCTCATCACTCAGATGGGGAAGTGGCAGAAGAAAATCTACATACATTTCCCTTTTTTTTGTAAAGAGGACCTGAGGCAAAGGGCTTAAGTGGAGAGCAAATGCTTTGAAAATGATGAGGGCAAAGAATGTACACATGTATTTATTGTTGAGAGGTTTCTTGAAAGCGGCGTGTTTCTTTTTTTTCCTAAGAATGGCTCCCTTAGAGAAGAAGGGGCCTTATACATTGTTATGTGAAGGAACGGATGATTTTTCAATTATTTGTCCCAGTTTGTGGAAGTTGCCTAGCTGAATAGTTGACATCTAGGAGCACCGATTCTGTTCTAAGTCACATCTGTACAAGACCAAACCCAAACTCACTGACCTCGAGTCAATGCCAACTCATAGCTGCCCCTCTGGGTGCCGAGAAGGTAACTGTGTACGTGAGTAGAAACTTATGTAATTGTGTACGTGAGTAGAAAGCTCCGTCTTTCTCCTGTGGAGCTGCTGGTGGTTTAGAACTGCTGACCATTCAGATCTCAGCCCAACGCATAACAAGTACACCACCAGGCCTCCAAACTAATGCCTCCTAAATCTCCCTAACGGGCCCAATGGTGCTATTAAGTTTTCTCTCTCTCTTTACCCCAAAGTGACCTCCGTGAGTCAGGAAAGGATCCTAGCTGATCTTCACACCACTTCTCAGTGCAGGCTGAGTGTCAGTTCTGTCTTCCGCTTCCTCCCATGCCTGAGGGGTTGAAATCCTACATTGTCAGCGTCAGTTCAGACCGTACAGCCTTATGGAGCCCTGATGGCATAGTCATTATGTTTCGGGCAGCTAACCATAAGGTCAGCAGTTCAAAACCACTAGCGGGTCTGCAGGAGAAAGATGCGGCTTTCTATTCCTGAGGAATCACACTCTTGGAAACTCACACGGGTAGTTCTACCCTCCCCTGTGGGGTCACTATGCAGTAGCATCGACTGGATGACAGTGAATTGAGTTGAGCTGAGTAAAGCTGTGTGGACCCTGTCCTCTCCTTGATATGAATGAGGAAATGAAGTCCAGAGAGTAAGGATCCGGCCAGGGCTTTCTTTTAAAAGGTAAGGCACCATGTCTCCAACCGTCTTGGTCGTGAAATGCCTGCTGCTTCCTTCAGTCCTTTGCTTCTTTGTTCTGTTTGTTCTGTTGCTTGTGAGCATGGCTTAGGAGGGAGTGTCACTAGGAGCCTTCCTTTCAAAACAGACGTAAAATTCTATCTTCTTTACCTTAGTGACACTTTCTATCTGATGTAGTGGTGACGCATTGACCTGTGAACCTCATGGTCAGCAGTTCAAAACCACCAATAGCTCCTCAGGAGAATGACGGAAAATCTACTCCTGTAAACAGTCTCACAATCCCACAGGGGGTCACCATGTGTCAGCGGTGAGTTTAGTCAATATGGCACCAAAAACCAGGTTCTTACAAGTGAAATGGTAGGTGAAGAAACTCTTTTAGATAAATCTTAAGAGTTTTCTATTAGAAACAAATGACTTTAAAGGGGCAATGGGAAGAAAATAGTGGACTTGATGCTAAAGGGAAATTTTGTTACTGGTAAAGGGAAGAAAAAATGGGAAATGGATAGCGGTTATACAACATCATAAACATAATTAACACCACTGAATTGCATGCATCAAATGCTTGAAGTGGTCCCTGGTTTGCTTTATATGCGTACCCCCACACAGACACAAATCAAAAAGACTCATTTGTCCTAATGTTATCTTTTTTCTCCCAGGGATCAAAACTCAGATCGGGTAGAGAAAAATACAAATTTGGAGCAAGAGGGACATTGCGACGTGGTCAAATCCAAGAAGAACATATGGAGCCCCAGGCACTTAGAAAGAATCCTTGCGAAGAAGCTGTATTCATTTCACAACCTTTAGGGTTTGTTGGGCAAGGGACAAAGATTACAATTTACCCGTGTTTATTCTTTTATTCCAGGGATCAGTTGTGGGTGGAATATCTACTTCATTTAATAATGGATGGCCAGCACCCATATGTCAGTGTGATGGTGACTTGTCTGTTGCTATGATACTGAAAGCAAACACCACTAGGATCCTCCGTGGTGGACAAGTGTTAGTGGTGCTTCCCGACAAAGGTATGATGACCTACTTCCCCAAATCAGTCCATGAAAACCCTATGAATCACAACAGAATATTGTCCAGTAGAGTGCTGGAAGATGCGCCTCCAGGTTGGAAGACATTGCTGGCCACAACAAGGAAATGCCAATAATCATGACAATAGTGCGGGATTGACCAATGTTTTCCTTCTATTGCACATAAGTCAGATCCAAATTGATAGTAACTAGCACAAGGCTGAAGAGTAAACTCTCCATTTTGGATCAAGCCTCATAAGTTTTAAGGTTATGAATTCACTCCAATGCAAAGATTTTTTTTTACCAAAATCTTTCCTGGAAGGAGGACATGTCGATAATGAAGTCCTTCTCTCCCTGGCCTCCCTGTGTTCACTCAAGCACATCACTCCCAGCTGACCTGGCGTACTGTCTACGATTGACTCTATATCAGACAATCCACACCTTAATGTCTCCAGAGAGAGGAAGTGAAATCGGACTTTGCCCATGCTTAAGGGTAAGTGCTGCTCTTATGATCCATAAAGAGGGATTTACGGAACTTTGCTTCATTCTATGAAAAAATACAGTTGCAGAGGAACAGACTGATCAAGAACGAATGCTTCCAAAGACTAGTGGACAGAGCAAAATTCAACTTCCATAACCATGAGACCAGAAAACCCAGATGGTGCCGGGCTACCGCTACTGAGTGCTCTGACAAGCATTGCATTGTGGGAGAAAGTGTGGATCAGAGCTCAAAATCCTAAAAGAGACCAGACTTATTGGTCAGATAGAAATTGGGGGAACCCCTGAGACTTTGGCCCTTACCCCTTTGTCTCAATTCTCAACTAAACAATAGACGGACCTATAAAAATGTACAGTAATACTAGGGGGGTGCGTTCTTTAGAACAATCAACCATGTGAGACCAAAAGGGTGACCTTTGCCCAAAATCAGAGTTTAGAAGGCAAAACGGGGTGAGGAAGAGAAGGAATAGAAATGGGGCGAAGTTGGATGAATGATGTTACATGCAATCAATACCAAAAAATAAAATGCGTATAACTGATTGAATGGAAAACTGATTTTTGCTGTAACCCTTCATCCACATCACATGTTTAAAAACAAAAAAGCAAATGCTTCAGCAAGACACAGAATGTTCTGTCTTATCTTGAAATGCTCTGAAGTTTGAGATAAAATCATACAGATGGATTTTTTTAATGTTTGCAAAGATTGAAATGATGAGTCTTCTATTTTTCAAGCCAGACACATTGTTTGTGTGTGCTCTCATGCAGAGAAACAATCACCTCTGAAATCCTCATGATAAAGTTCCAATGAATTTGACTTCCTCGTGATATAACCGCCAGAGAGAGTGAGTGAAAGTGGAGGAGAGGAAGGGAGCACATGTTGACTGATACTTCATGTATCGTAATGGGACAGGCACAATCCTACCTATTGTCATATTAGCCCCATAAATGTACTTGTTTTCTTCAATAGTTTAATTGGCATACGTTTCACCGATCATATTGTTTTATTGTTCTGTTATATTTTTTAAAGCTACATAATGATCGCCACAATCAAGCTCAGAATATTTTCTCCTTGGACTCACTGACATTAACTCCCCATTCTCTGCCCTGTCCTCCCCTACCATGTCCCTAGACAATTATCAGTCCATTTATACTGGCTCTATCGATCTGCCGAGCCTGGATTTCATACTCAGAGAATAACCGATAGAGCAAAAAGGAGGCAAACAAACACACCAATAATGATGACTAAACAAAACATACAAAGTCATCCATCAAAAAGAAAGTGGAAACTGTTAAAAACGGACAGAATTTTACAGTGGGTTAAACGGGAGATCAAATGGTCAGGTGTGACATTTTAAGCTAACTACATCTGCCATCATCGACTTTACCACGTTCTCTGATAGCTAGACTATGCTAAAAAAAAAACAAAAAACCCAATTCTCATCCCTGGACTGTAGTTCAGAGGGGATTTACTGGTAGCTCCATCCATGTGGGAAGCCTGCAAATGGATTGTGGGCTTCCATAGTCTGCTGCACACCAGGTGCTCAAATTCAAGCTCTGATGCCATTCCTTCCTTTGGGTTTGGATTGTACTATTTACAACTCACTTATTCTTATCAAATCCTACTCCTTAATTTTAACTCATGAACATATGGTCATTGTGCCCATAGATTAAAATTAATAATCAGATCTCATGAAACTGAAAATTCGAAAGCTCATCCTGGTCAAAAGGACCATACTGACAAGGAGCAACAACTCCTTTGCCATCGCATCCACTCAGAATCCGAGCCACTCTGCGTATGAAGAAAATCGTACTCCACACATGGGCTTTCCATCGCTGACTTTTCGGAAGTAGATCACCAGACCTTTTTTTCCACTTCCTAAAATTTTAATGTCAATCAAGCGAACGTTTACAGAGCAGATCATATTTCCAGAGCAGTTTGACATTCAACAATGCAGACACATTCTGATCCAACTCATCCATCACAGTCCCCTCAGTGGACCAGCACTTACCCCTTCCTCCCTGTGCTCCTGTACGCATTCGACCTTGTTCCTAATCCTCTGAGCTTAGGCTTTCGGTGATTTGGTCTCCTTGTCTTCGATGGTTGATTATGTTAACACAGGGTGGGTATAGTTCCAGGCGTGAAGGGCGACTGCGGGCCATTGTCTTGGAGGTTTCACCAGTCTCTGTCTGACCAGTCAGTCAGCCTGTTTTCTGTTGGTGGTTGTGTTTTAAAGATTTTGAGTTTGTTCCACATTGTTCCCCGACTCTCTGCAGAACTTTTTAATGTGATCCATTAAGGGTCAGTGAGTAATGGTAAGATGGCGCGTGGACACCATCTAGGTCTGGTCTCAAAGTTGTGGACATGAATGCTTTCATGGTATTAATCCACTGGGCTGATTGTTTTCATGTCTTTTGATTTCCATCACTCTTCTTTCTCTGGATTGGGCGAGAGAGGCCATTAAACATACCTTAGATGGCTGCTCACAAGTTTCTAAGACCTCAGGTATTACTCACCAAAGTAAGATATAGAACAGTGTCTCTGTGTTTTGTCAATTGGCCTCGGTGCCCTCTAAGACACCATGGCCTTGATCCCTCAGGGCCAGAGACTGATGCCCTCAGAATATTTGGTTATGTCGAACAGGTTTCCATAATTGTGCCATCTGTTTGATCCATTTTCATGGATCTATTTGGAGCGGAGGTAAATAAATAGCCTCTGTCAAAGTTACATAGATCTGTGGGGTTGCTCCCATTCCCCCCGCCAACCCTCCTCAGCCTGTGTGTCTATCCAAATATTTGCCTATATACTTGAGGATACGCCAACCCGATATCAGCCAAGGCATCTAAGTTTACCACAAAAATTGCATTTAAAATGTGATGAAAACTTCTGCTTATACACGAGTTTATACAGTACCCACAGATCACTATTGCAGATGGGTGTTCATAATAGTACTTGACTCTGTCGCCTTTAATTCTTACACACTAAGAATATTTAACTCTGTTGCTTTTAACTCTTGCAAACTGTCCTCCCTTGCCTCGTGTCCTCCCCTGCCTCGATCATTTTTTGCCAACCTCTCTCTTACTGCGGTTCCCTTCACCCAATTTAATAGTGGTTTCTCCCCTAGCCGGAGACTTTCTCTCCCTCACGTCTTCTCCCACCCCTGAACACCATCAAAGCATGTAGTGTTCTTTTATTAAATTTTTATAATAGTAATCTCATACATGGTGTCCTTTTGTGATGGACTAATTTCACTCAGCGAAGTGTCTTCCAGGTTCATCCAGGCTATGAAGTGGTTTACAGGTGCATCATTATCCTGAAATGTTGCATTCAAATAAAAAGAAAAACTCTTAGGGTTAGGGTGAGGGTAAGATAGATAGATAGATAGATAGATAGATAGATAGATAGATAGATAGATAGATAGATAGATAGATAGATAGATAAAATGAAAACTCACTGCCATCAAGTTGATTCTGACTCATAGACAGCCCCAAGGACCAGGGTAGAACTTCCCCTGGGACTTCCCACAGTCCCCGTGGGTTTCTGGGACCGTACGTGTTCAGGGGAGTAGAAAGCCTCATCTTCCTCCCACTCACTGCTGCACAGTATTCTGTAGGTGTATGTTCCAAAGTCTCTTTGTCCGTTCTCTTACTGATTTGTGCCATTTAGGTTCTTTCCAATTTGTTGTTATTGTGAAGAGAGCTGAGAGGCGTGTGCACATATCCATTTCTGTTTCAGCTCTTATTTCTCAAATATCTGTACATTGTATACGGGCCTCAGTCGCTCCACACCCTGGTCAGCATGTGTTGCTTTCTGTTGTTTGTTTGTTTGAGTTTTCCATGAAGGTTGGGATAAGATGATATCTCATTATTGTTTTCATTTGCATTTCTCACACACCTGATGAGCAGGAGCCTTTCTCCGTGTATGCTGGCCACCTGGGTGCCTTCTTTGGGCACGCATCGGTTCATCTCCTCTGCCCATTTGTTAATCTGACCACCTCATTTTTCTGAGGCACTTGTACATGGAACCGAACCTCCAACCTTTCCATTAGCACCCCAAGCACATTAACCATTCATACCTTGCAGGGACTCCAACTCTATGCCACATTCATAAGGCAGGTGAAACATCTAGTCTCTTCCCACAAATAAGAGATAAATTAAATTTAAAATGAAAATTTACTATTTAAAAAAGTCTGCCTTCAGGTGGGCTTCAGTGTCCTCATTAAGAAGAAGACAGGCTTGAGACCCATCTTCATTTCTGATTACTTCAGTGGCAGTTTCCATAGATGTGGGTGGGGGAAAATTTCTCAGTGAAATTCTCACAGGATGAAATTCTCACAGGACGGCCCTTGCCACCCTCAAAAAATGAGCAAGAGCTTTGTCCTGACTGGGAAAAAAATTCCTTGGAACAATTTTCTGCAACTGTTTCTCACTAGTGCAGTTTTCCATTTGCTTAAAACGTCTTCCATTACAATGAACCACCATGATCGTCTTGTGTCCTTCCAGAAAATCTATTAAAATGGTCCCTTTAGAATGCCAGCAGTCACCATAACCTCCTGAGAAGGCCTCTCTGCCTGGAACGGATCTGGTCTAGTCCATCTCCCTGTAAGCCGCTGTTTGGATTGGACTTTTTTTCCCTTTAAAAAAGAGAGAGAGAGAGACGAAGAGAAGCGTATTACTGAGAGAGCCTGTGTGCCGCCAGTCACGATGGCAGAGGTATGTTTACACGTGTCCATGCATGGGGGAACTAGAACCTGAGTCACAATGCTTTTGACTTAGCTGTGTGTGTGTGTGTGTGTGTGTGTGTGTGTGTGTGTGTTTCAGCCATCTAGAGAATGGACTTTTGGCACACACTTCAACACGAAGGGACTTTAAAAGCATTGTGCTGAGTGAAATAACTGAGACACAAAAGGAGGATTGCATCTGATCCCACTCGCATGCTGTAGCTAGCTCGATAGGCGAACGTGCGGAGCAGACAAAGCTTAGATTGGAAGGAGGCCAAGTTATTGCTTTAGGGATGCTGTTTGCATGGGGTGATGAAACACTTTGGGAAATAGGCAATGGTGATGTTTCCACAAGTAATTAATGTCCCTGAATTATCCAATTATTAATGGTAACAATGTCCTTTTTTTTAGCTCCATATAATTCACCAAAAAATTGTTTTAAAAACAAAAAGAGTTTCCCAAAGAAACTTCTCATACCTCTCGGAGACTAAATATGTAACTTCTTTGGGAATAAAATCTCATCAATCATCATCTTCAGGGGCTGGCAGCAGGAAGGACCGGAGAGCGGCTGCTTGGTGACCTCCTGGATTCTGGTTTCCTTGGAAGCTGCGGAAAAGGTGCAGGCCCTCGAGGGTGCTAGTGCTCGGGCGCTGCGCGGAATCACTGACTGCCACCCAAGGGCACACGTCCGGTGGCTAGCCGAGTGCATTCTGTGCTGGGTGCGTTTCCCCACAGTTCAAAACCCAAGTCCTCACCCTCACCCCCTGGAGATGGCGAAGCTTGGGTCAAATGGCCCGTCTCTGGCCACCCTCCCGCACACCTCCCACCAACTCCCCCCACCCCATCACATCTCCCAGTTCCAGGTCTTCTGACTTTGAGGCAGTTCTTCATTTGAATCATGAGATTTCCTTTATTTTCTCAGAAGGTCTCAGAAGCGTGTAGAACAGGTTTGCTGACTGACTTCAGCTGATCTCTGAGCCCCAAGCTTCTGGAGAGCAGTAGTATTGCTTGGGCCGCCCTGTGAGGCTCCAGTGCCCCTGGCCCCTTCTCAGTCTCGTATCGTGTTACAGAAACACCTCACAGGGACGTCACCTGTACAGCAAGCATCTTCACCCTGCTGACAGGCACACCCCGTCACTGTCACCTTTGGAACCCTCACCATGCCCCTGGGCAGGCGGTCACAGGCGGGGCCCTCACAATGCCGAGTTACTCCTGTACCTTGTCACTGACTGGCACAACAAAGAATCTTCTCAGGAAATGACACTCTGGGTAGTCACCATCTCCGTCCAGTGTTCCAGATACTGCAGAAGCTGTGCCATCTGCTCAGACCTGCCAGAGTGCCAGCTCACTGGAAGCAACAACCTCGCCGAGGTTGGTGTCACTCTGGGCAGTATTCAAGGGGTCACCCTCCTCCCCGCCCAGGACTCCTCCAATACTGGCATGTACAGATCCCTTAGTAATGGTTAGCATCCAGTTGAATCATAGGATACCATGATATTAGTATAATTTCAAATTGCTTAAAAGTGATATTTTTTAGATTATATGAATACTAAAGACAAAAATGTAAAATCTTCCTACGTTAAATTACAACAGTATTGGGAGCTGAACAAAAGCCTTATTTTATGATTCTCTTTTTTTTCCTTTAATGAACACTTAATTCTTGAAAAAGTTATTGATAGAGGTTCACAAATACCACTCACCATAAGATTATAACAATATTTTAGGGGTCGACAAATTTTTGAGACAGAAAAGCCAGTTTTGTCCCTCACAACCATTTAAAAATCATTCAAGAGCTATAAATATATTTTTACAAATAAATTATATCACCTTCATCTAAATAATAGTCTTTAAAATTGTAATAAATGAGCCTGTGATGATTTCATTTTCAATTTTACATACCAAAAGAGCCAGAGCATTATAGCTAAAACACTGGAAATTTTGAAAAATCAGGAACTACGGAAAGTCAAAGAGCACGAGAAGCAGCCCATGTGTGGCATAGAGATGGCTATGGATGACATTGGAAGCCACAGGTATATGTGTGAGATCTACAAAGGAAAGAAGCTTTCAGTGATTTCCCACTGTCCACAATAGAGGAATGTGAATAAACTGGTTACCAGAGTATATTAGAGAGATGACTATATGATATCAAAATGATAAACCTGATTTGAAGGGTTAAAACCATTGATTCATACACACACCACACACAATTTGGGCCTGATCTTGTTTTCAACATTTTCTCTGTGTGTGTGTGTGTGTGTGTGTGTGTTTCGTATTTGAGTTTATCTCTGATGTGTTTCATCACTGGGGGAAGCCCTCTTGAATTTTTGTTAGATGGCATTCTGCTCTCCAGCATATGAAACATGGGCTTGATGAAACTACACAGACAGCATGTAGAATACGGGTTTCTGGGGGATGCAGTGGAGGAGGGGGCCGAAGGGGGGCTGACATCAAGGGGTTCAAGAAGGAAGAGAATGTTTTGAAACTGATGGTGGTAGCAATCGTACAATACGACTGGATGTGATTGAACTATGGAATGATATGATAATTGTCTTAGCTCCCAATAAAACAGTCTTGAAAACAAAAATGAAACTGCCGTGAACCTACATGTAAAAAACAAATAAATAAAAACAACGTGTGTAGATGAAACCACCTAATTCAAAGCACCTTCGTAATTGGGTAAGGACACCTCTGGCCACAGTGCGTTAGAAAGCTCAGACAGCAAAGTCACAGAGTTTTAACCTTCTAGGTACATATATTGATACATGTAAACTGACCTTGCAAAAAAATGTTTGGGCTGTTATAACTAGCTATAGAGATATTTTCATTAAAAAATAAGAAATTTCTGCTAAAACACGACAGCGTGACTTTATAGACAATTATTTCAATGGCACCTTTCTTACACTGTCGTCCCCAACTCTTGCACACCGCTAGTGAGATGACAGGCCTGAGGAGCATTCTCTTCCAGTCTACCTTGCTCATTGACTATGTTGACTGTGACCAAAGACAACCGGGGATGGGGGGGGGGGGGGAGCAGATGGTGAGGTCTCTGTCTCCTGGCCTGGAGAGACTGCTGAGCTTAGAGGACAGAGAAGAGTTACATACATATCGATACATATTTAATAGATTCTCATTCACTGCCATCAAGTCTAGTCAGATTCATAGTGAACTGCCCTTGTGGTTTTCTGAGGCTGTAACTCTTCACGGGAGCAGAACACCACCTTTTGCTCCCAAGGAGCAGTTGGTGGTTTTGAACTGCTGGCCATGTAGTTAGCAGTCCAATGTGTAACACACTACACCACCAGGGCTTCTATTTGATGAACTGTTTAAAAGAGAGACTTTAAAATGGATCTGTGAAGAACTCCATTACCAAAATGTCTGCCCATCTCAAAGCAAACAGATCTCCCATTCTCTGTTAACTGTCCCTTCCTTGAATCACAGGAATGTTTCCTTCCACAAACTATACTCTGAGATTCCCGCTCCTGCTGGCATTGAGTTGACTCTGACTCATGGAAATGCTCAGGATGTCTGAATAGCCAGAAAATGGGCGTTTATAGAGGACTAATACAGGCATGTACATATGTAAATATATTTTAGATAATAATAAGGAAATAGATCTATGTACTTATATTTATATGCTAAGTATTAAGGCAGCAGATGGACATTGGGCCTCTACTCAAGCATTCCCTAAACCCAAGAACACTTTCTTCTAATAATCCAGCATTCTGTGATGGTCTGTTTCCCAACACGATTGCTGAAAATAAAATGGGTGCATAAGCCAATGTGGTGAAGAAAACTGATGGTGCCCGGCTATCAAAAGATATAGCATCTGTGGTCTTAAAGGCTTGAAGGTAAACAAACAGCCATTAACTAAGAAGCAACAAAGTCCACATGAAAGAAACTCACCAGCCTGTGTGATCATGAGGTATGATGCATCAAAGACCCATATCAATGATATCAATGTGAATAAGGGGGAGTGTGGAATGGAGACCCAAAGCCCATCTGTAGACAATTGGACATCCCCTTACAGAATGGTCACAAGAAAGAAACGAACCAATCAGGATGCTGTATAGCACCAATGAAACCTACAACTTTCCTCTAGTTCATTAATTCTTCCTCCCCCAACTATCATAACCCCAATTCTACCTTAAAAATCTGGCTAGACCAGAACATACACATGGGTACAGTTAAGAGCTGGAAACACAGGGAATCCAGGACAGATAAGCCGCTCAAGACTAATAATGAAAGTAGCAATACCAGGAGGGTAAGGGGAAGGTGCGGGGAGAGATGGGGAACTGATCACAGTGATCTACATATAAGCCCCTTCCAGGGGGATGGACAATAGAAAACTGAGAGAAGAGAGACATCGGTCAGTGTAAGACATAAAAAATAATAATAATTTATAAATTATCAAGGGTTCATGAGGGAGGAAGGAAGGGGAAAAAATGAGGAACAAATACTAAGGGCTCAAGTAGACAGAAAATGTTTTGAAAAGGATGATGGCAACAAATGTACAAATGTGCTTGACACAATGCTGTACTTGTCCTTTTGTGTTTGGTTTACTTCTCTTAGCATAATTTCCGACAGTTCTTCCCATGCGGCAATGTGCTTCATATGTTCATCACTGGGAAATTTGGGTTGTTTCCAACTCCTTGCAATTGTGAACTGTGCCGCAATGAACATTGGAGCACAGATGTCTGGCCTTGGTTGTTTCTTGCCTCTTCTGGGTATATGCCCAGTCGGGGGATTGCTGGGTCATATGGTAGCTCGATTTTCATGTGTTTGAGATATCACCAGATCGATTTCCATACTGGCTGTACATACTTACAGGTCCACCAGCAGTGGATGAGAGTTCCTGTCTCCCCACAGCCCCTCCAACACTTGTTGCTTTCTGGTTTTTTTAATTGGACTATCTTTGAGGGTTTAAGGTGGTACCTCGTTTTAATTTGCATTTCTCTTATAGCTAAAGATCTGAAACATTTCCTCATATGTTTATTGGCCATTTGGATTTCTGCCCCTGTGAAACTTCTGTTCAGGTCCTTTGCCCATCTCCTCAGTGGGCAATTAGGTTTTTTTTTCCTTTTTGGAAGCTAGCAGTGTACTGTAGATTTTAGTAATGAGGCCTCTGTCTGATGTGTCATTGTTAAAGATGTTTTCCCAGTCAGTGGACTCTCTTATTACTCTCTTGCTGAATTCTTTCATTGTGCAGAGATGTTTTATATCCCGTATATCTCGTTTGTCAATTTGTGCCTCCTCTGTGTTTGTGTCCTTCCCTAATTCTGATAGCCTGTGGATTCCCTGTGCCAAGGTTCTCAGGTTGTCCCAATTCCCTCATTGATGGCCCTAATAGTTTGGGGTTTTACCTCGAGGTCTGTGATCCACCTTGAGTTTATTCTTGTGCATAGAGATAAGAGTCTTGCTTCATTTTTCTGCAGGTAGATATCCTCTTTTTCCAGCACCACTTGTTGAAGAGGGCATTGGCTTCCCATGGGATATTTTTGGGCCCTTATCAAAGATCAGTTGTCTGTATGGTGATGATTTTGTTTCTGGGTTTTCAGTTCTTTTCCATTGGTCTGAGTATCTGTCTTTGGACCAACACCATGCGGTTTTGACTACTGTAGCTGTATAGTATGTGCTAAAATCAGGTAAAGCAAGCACTCCCATTGTGTCCTTCTTATTGAGGAGTTCTCTGCTAATTCTGGGCTTCTTCTCTCTCTATATGTAGTTGGTAATCAGTTTTTCCATTTCTTTGAGGAAAGATGTGGGTAATTGTATCAGAATTTCATTAAACTTATATAGTGCCTTAGGCAGAACTGACATCTTTACTATATTGAGTCTTCTAATCCATGAGCATGGGATAGTCTTCCATTTGTTGAGGTCAATCTTGGTTTCTTGTACTAGTGTTCTGTGGTTTTCCTTATATAGATCGTTTGTTCTTTTAGTCAAGTATATCCCTAGATATTTCAATTTGTATTTGGCTATTGTGAAGGGTACTACTTTTTTAAATCTCCTCTTCTGTGGTCTTATCTGATGTGTATAACAGTCCGATGGACTTCTGTTTGTTGATCTTGTATCCTGCCACTCTGCCAAACTGCTCTGTTACTTCCAGTACTCCCTTTGTAGGGCTTTTGGAATTTTCCATACATAAAATCATATCATCTGCAAATAACAATAGTTCCACCCCTTCCTTTCCCAGACGAATACCTTTGATGTCTCTTCTTTGCTTTATGCTGTTAGCTAAAACCTTAAGTATGATGTTAAATAAGAGTGAGGACAAGTAGCATCCTTGTCTGGTCTCCTTTTTCAGTAGAATTGTGTTTGTCTTTTCTCCATTGACTACCACGTTGGCTGTTGGTTTTTCATATATTGTATTGTCTTGAGGAATTTTCCTTCCATTCCTATCTTCTTGAGTGTCTTAAACAGGATTTGGTGTTAAATGTGGTCAAATGCTTTTTCCACAACTATTGATATAATCACATGGTTCTTATAGCTTTTCATGTCAAGGTGGCAAATGATACTAATGGTCTTTCGTATGTTGAACCATCCCTGGTATGAATCCCTCTTGGTCATGGTGAATTATTTGTTTTATATACTTTGTATTTTATTGACCAGTAATTTGTTAAGGGTTTTTGTATCAATGTTCATTAGGGATATTGGTCTGTAGTTCTCGATTCTTGTGGGATCCTTGCCCAGTGTTGGTATCAGAGTTATACTAGCTTCATAGAAGGAGTTCGGGAGTTTGCCATCTTTTTCTATGTTCTGGAAGAATTTGTGTAGGATTGGTGTGAGTTCTTCCCTGAATCCTTGGTAGAATTCTCCTGTGAAGCCATCTGGCCCAGGGGATTTTGGGGTGGTCATCCCTTGGTAACCTTGTCTTTTTCTTCTATTGATATGGGTCTGTTGAGATTCTCGATGTCCATTGGGAAGAGGCTAGGGAGGGATGGTTTTTCCAAGAATTTGTCCATGTATTCCAAGTTGTTGAATTCATTGGAGTACAATCTTTCATAGTACTATGGAATTATCCTTTTGATTTCAATAGGATCTGTTGTAATGTCCCCTCTTTCATCCCTCATTCTTGCTATTGAAATTTGTTCCCTCCTTTTTTGGTTAGGTTTACCAGTGGTCTGTCAATTCTGTTTATCCTTTCAAAGAACCAACTTTTAGCAGCATTAATTTTTTCCATGGTTTTCTTATTTTCCCTCTCCTAAATCTCAGCTCTGGTTTTTACTATTTCTTTTCTTTTGCTATTAGTAGGATTGTCCTGCTGACTCTGCTCCAGTTGTAAATTTGGTGCCAGCATATCACTCAGGAGTCTCTCTTCCTTTCTCAGGTGTGCATGTATTGCTATGACACTTCCTCTGATAACTGCCTTTGCTGTGTCCCATAAGTTTTGGTATGTCTGTGCTTCTTCTATGCACGTTGTTAGGTTCAGGACATCTTCTGCCATTGCCTTTTGTTTCTCCTGGTTTTTCATTGTGGTTGCTGTGACTGATTGCTGTTTGCACTGCATTGTTTAGAGGAGCCAGGTGCCATTTTCCAGGGAGTGAAAGAGCACTGGCTCTCTCTGGGAGATTCGTAGGAATGCTTCTTCGAACTGACTACAGCTAAATTCACTATGGAATTAACCTATCACTTTATCCTCCTGTGGCTTCCCTCTCAGAGGAGTGCCCCCAGAAAGCTGGTGGGTTGCCTTCTTTGGTGTAGAACACCACGAATGGTGAGCGGAATTGCCCCAGTGGCGTAGATCACTGCAGAGGTTGGGCAGAGGTTCCTGAAGATGTGTGGAACATTGACAAGTGTTGGCCGAACTGCCTTAGGCCATGTGAGGCACTAAGGTAGGTGCGAGGAAGTTCCCTCAGTCACGTGGGCCCACAGAGGACAAACAGGAGCTCCCCCAGCCACCCAGGAAGGAATTCCCCATGAAGAAGTTGGGAAGAATATCTCCTGGTGTAGGTTGGGCGGGCTTTCCTCAGCCTCTGAATACGCTGCACAGGGTGGAATTCACCTAACTGGGTGGAGTGCAGATGTATATGCTCTAGGCTAAGGGGAGTGGTCTGGGAAGAGACAAACAGGAAACAAAAAACTAAGCTAGCTGAGACTGTGGGGGATAGAGAGAAGAGAGGGCAACAAAAGTAACAATCTAGCTGAGCCCCGACCCCTGCCCGACCGGCTTCAAGGGTTTAATCCCTGCCCGGAGGTGGCAGCAAGCTGTGCCCGTGTTGAAATAAAGGCTCTGTGCCCGGGCAGTGGCGAGGCTAAGGTCAAACCCTAGCCAATCTCCACTGTGATAAGCCAAAAGCCCCAGTCCCTCCAAACCTTGTGGATCTGTGTCTGTTTATCATTGTGATGCTCCTCTGGTAATCCATCAGTGTTTAATTTTCCTCCTAGTAACTCTCCAGGTCTGATTTCTGTGGAGTCCCTCTGGTATGTGTTACTCAGTCGCTATCTTCCCGGAAGTCTCTAATATGATTTTTAAAAGAACTGTGCTCCATATGGTTCCCAGGGCTGATTTTTTAGAAACACGAGGGAGCTTCAAGAGGTTTGTGGGAAAACTAAATTAAAATATAATGAAAATTTCCCTGGATTCTTTGAAGCGACATCTCTGAGAAGGCTTGAACCTCCAACCTTTAGTAGCCAAATGTGTTCACCATGTGCACCACCCAGGACTCATAAGCTTATCATATTATTTCGCCCCAAAAGACGTACATATCTTCCTACTCTCGGTGTTCCCCTTATAGAACTGGCTACTGTTTGGCTGACAGCTGAGCCTCAGGGGTAAGTTCATTTTCAAGGGTGACTGAGGGCCATGCATCAGCAGTTCCACCAGTCTCTATCAGACCAGTAAGCTGAAGTTTTTATAATTTTGAATCTTGTTCCACAGTTTTCTCTCACTCTATCCAGGACCTTCCAATGTGATGCCCTTCAGAGCCGCTGGTAGTAGCAACTAGGCACCATTTATTTCTTCCGTTGTCTGGTTCATGGAGCCTGATGGTTGTGGCTCCATTAGTTCATAGAACCAATTGTTCCCATACATCTTCTATTTCCATCACTCCTCTGCAAAAGAAGACTCGAAAGGTTACACCTTAGAATATTGCTTGCAAGGATGAGTCTGAGTCCCCAAGCCAGAGAATTAATTCTCTTAAAGTGTTTGATTATATCTAAGTTCCCATGACTTCACCCCTGTGTGCTCTACCACATTCATGGATCATACTTGCCACAAAGGCAAGCACACATATGCAAATATCCTCTGTTAAACCTACAAATATTCATGGATATATTACTCCTACTCTCTCTCCTACACCCATTCGGCCTGCATGTCTAGTCACACATCTACTCATCCTTGTTATTTCATGGTCTTTTTTTCATAGGAATTTGGAAGTGGGACCCAGAGGGACACAAGGTAACCTCTGTGGAGAGCTAGTCATGGAATATGTATGCTCAGGAGCTCGGGGACAACCATGTCCCACCAGACCTTCAATGACGCACCAAGGATCATGTTTTGGAGCAAAAAGAGCAAGAGACACACAGAAGCAAGCCTGAGCATGGCACCCAGCCCAGCAGCTTGCCACCTTATTTCTGGCCTTCCCTGAAGCTGCAGCATTCCTGGCCCTGGATTCCCCAGTGCTTCTGTGTCCTGAGAAAATGGTCTAGTCCTCTCTGAGACCACATCTCAAGGCAGAAGCACAGCCTCTGAGAATGTGTCCAGGAGTACACTTTTAGTTTCTCATTTTCAGTATCCATTGTCTCCACTATTTGTAATAGCTTTGTTGGCATTACCTCACATGCTGTATAATTTAATTATTCAATCATATTAAGATGTGTGTAGTGGTCACCACAATTTCAGAAGATGTTCTTCCCATACTCATGGTTAGTGTGCCCCCACCCATCCCAGCCCACTCACCCTTCCCTATCATGCCCCTAGGTAGTTATCAGCCCAGTTACTGTCTCTGTAGATCTACCTATCCTGAATTTCATATACAGAAAGTCATAACAAAGCACAAACAGGAGGCAAACAAAAACAACAACAGTGACTAAACAAAACACAGAAAAACAGCAATCAGAAAGAAAGCAGTAAAAACTGGAAGAATTCTAAAAGCCGTTCAAAAGGGAGATCAAATGATAAAGTATTACACTTTAGCCTAACTGCATCTGCCAAAATCCACTCTCCCGTCTCTCTGTCTGACAGTAAGGCTGCTCGCATCCCTCCACCATGGAAAGAGGGCATTCACTGGTGGCTTAATCTATGTGAGAAGCTGACAATGGATTTGGGCTTCCACTGCCATCTACAGTCCTCTGCAAACCAAAAATTTGTGATTTATTTTTAAATTTATTATTAATTGAGACTTAATACATATACCATATAACTTCATAGTTCAACCAGATCAAGCAGAATTGTACAACTGTTACCACAATCAGTTTCCAAACATTCTTTTTCTATATGGACTCCTTGACACAATCTTCCTTTTATCACCCCCCACCGCCGCCGCCACCACCTCCAGTGTGCCCACCTCCCCGAAACCCTTGCTCTACTTGCCGTCCCTGTAGATTCATCAACCCTGGCTTTCATCTACCAAAACACAGAAAAACACATAACACAACTTACAAAGGTGACCTCCAATGACATAACACCTCTGAGTTACACAGGCCACCTTTCATTGGGTACCCTCAAAGCAAGGGATGTGATCCAAAGCCCAACTGCCACCAAGTCCATGACCTTGGAGAAAGTCTATCCAGAATGCCTTTAGAAGAGCCTTCTTGACCAGATATAAAGCCAGTGCCAGACAAATGTAGTGTGCCAGCAAGGAGTGGGGAGCCAGTGGAGGGGCCTGAGGGCTCAGCCCCAATACCAGCTACGTGGACAACTGCCCCTCACCCCAGAAGAATTTACTTGAGAGGACGGAACTGAAGCTGCAGCTAGGGGAGAGGGACATGTCTTATCAGAGCGAATGGGAGCAAATGAAGAGGGAAGAAGAGAGAGTGGAGCACAACCTAGCCCATCAGGCCTGGAGGATGATATCCCCACTCTGAACAGACAATGGACAGAGTGGACAATATGGCTGATCCCACTATGAGACACACCATCCATGAAGACCCAGGGCCCTAAGGGGGACAACACTGGAGACTCAGGGTGACTCAGGGTCAGGACTCAGGGTCGGGACTGGCCCAGGCTGACCCTGTGATACTGAGGCAAAACACTAAAAGTGTGCGGCAGAGCAACCGTGGGAGCAGAGAAGGGAGCCCCTGAGGGAGTACAAAGGACAGGCTCTGGGGCCAAAGCATGGTACCCCATTGGACCTGACTGAAGGACATGCCTAGAGATCAAAAATCAGATCTTCAACTATTTACAGGTTTTTCATTCTTTTTAAATTTTTTTTATTTAATTTATTCTTCTATGGGTAATTGGCTTCCTTTGTTGTTGTCACATCTGTGTTCTCACTCATCGCCTATCTTGCTATGACTTGATTTTGGGTGCATATTATTACCGCTACAGATCTATCTAGATAAGATAGACTGGATGAACAGTTTGAGGAGAAAACAACAGGACCAATGGTTCCAGAGGGACATGGGAAAGGGGGAAGAAGGGGCAAGGAGGTGGTGCTGACCAACCCAGGGACAGAGGAGCGATAAAGTGAGCCAAAATCATTAGCAAGGAGAGTGTGAGCAGCCTGGTAGGGATTCAGCAAGGGCAAGGTAACCAAGAGAAATTACTGAAACTCAAATGAAGGCTGAACATGATAGTGGGACAAGAGGAAACTAAAAGGAAATAGAGGAAAGAACTAGGTGACAAAGGGTATTTATAGAGGTCTAAAGACTGGAATGTGCATATGTAAATACATTTACATGAGCGTAGGGAAACAGATCTATGTGCATATATTTATAGGTTTAGTACTAAGGCAGCAGATGGACATTGGGCCTCCACTCAAGCACTTACTCAATGCAAGAACACGTTGTTCTATTAAATTGGCATTCCAGGATGCACACCTTCCCAGTACGATTGCTGAAGAAAAATGTGTGCATAAGCAAATGTGGTGAAGAGAACTGACGGTGCCCGGCTATCAAAAGATATAGCATCTGGGGTGTTAAAGGCTTGAAGATAAACAAATGGCCATCTAGCTGAGAAGCATCAAAGCCCACATGGAAGATGCACACCAGCTTGGCTGACCACGAGGTGTAGAAGGAACCAGTTATCAGACATCAAAGAACTAAAAATCATATCAGTGGGTGCTCACCTTCCTGATACGATCACTGAAGACAAATGTGTGCATAAGCAAATGTGGTGAAGAAAGCTAATGGTGCCCGGCTATCATACTGTTAGCTAAAACCTTAAGTACGATGTTAAATAAGAGTGGGGACAAGTAGCATCCTTGTTTGGTCTCCTTTTTCAGTAGGATTGTGTTTGTCTTTTCTCCATTGAGGTCGTAAAGGCTCGAAGATAAACAAGTGGCCATCTAGTTCAGAAGCAACAAAGCCCACATGTAAGAAACACACTAGCCTGTGTGACCATGAGCTATCGAAGGGATCAGGTATCAAGCATCAAGGAACAAAAAAATCATATCATTGAAAATGTGGGAGAGTGCAGAGTGGAGACTCAAAGCCCATTGGTAGCCAACCGGACACCCCTTACTGAAGGGGTGGGGAAGAGATGAGCCAGTCAGGGTGCAGGGTAGCAACATGAAACATATAGCTTTCGTCTAGTTCTGAAATGTTTCCTCCCCCCACTATCATGATCCCAATTCTACCTTACAAATCTAGCTAGACCAGAGGATATACATAGGTACAGATAGCAACTGGAAACCCAGGGAATCCAGGACAGATGACTCCTTCAGGACCAGTGGTGAGAGTGGTGATGCTTGTAGGGTAGAGAGAATGTGGGATAGAAAGGGGGAACTGATTACAAAAATCTACATATAGCCTCCTCCCTAGGGGATGGGCAGCAGAGAAGAAGGTGGGGGGAGATGTCGGACAGTTTACCATATGACAAAATAATAATTTATGAATGATGAAGGGTTCATGAGATAGGGGGAGTGGGGAGGGAGGAGGAAAATGAGCAGCAAATATTACAGGCTCAAATAGAAGGCAACTGTTTTGAGAATGATGATGGGAACAAATGTACATATGTTCTTGATACAATGGATGTATGTATGGATTGTGATAAGAATTGTACGAGCCCCCAATGAAATGACTAAAAAAGAAATAAAGAGCGAGCCTTCTCACTTATGTCAGTCATAGTATCAGGAGTCACCGATGGTTAGTGAAGAATATCAGACTTGATCAGAAAGAAAAAAGATGTCTGTCCATGAAAAGGACTGACACAGTGGCTGGAACAATGGTGCAGTGATTGTGAGGCTGATGGAGGACTTTCCTATTTGTGAGTCAGAGCTGACTGAACAGCACAATTAGCTGATACCGATTTTATCAGAAACTGTAGGGTTGGGACTCAAGCTGTGTTTCACAAGTTCTCACAACATTTGGTAAAGCCCTTCTACAATGATTCTGAACTCTGGCTGCAAGAAAGAATGACCCGAGAAGCTTTTCACAACACTGGTGCTCAGGCCCCACCCTCAGACCAACCAAGACCACACTCAGCATAGGACCGGGGCATCCAAACCTTTGTTAAGTTCCCCGGGTGTCTCTAATGAATTCCCAGGAGAAAACCATTGCCCCAGGAGTTGTGCCTCTCACATGCTTTTTTTCCCTCATGTAATAAAATACACACAACAGAACATTCTCTAATTCAGTACGCCCATTACATGAACCATGAGGTCCAACCGTCATTAATGCTCAATGCCAAATGCCCCATCACAGTTAACATCCTCAATTCTTCCTAAGCGATGCCTCTCCCTTGCCCCTTGCTCCGGTCCCCTGTTGGTGTTCGATGCGTTGGTTCCCATTGAGATCAACCTTCTGTATAACAGAGAGAAATACTGCCTGGTCCTGCACCATCTTCACAGTCAATCCTGCGTTTAAACAAATTGTTGCCACCACTCTTCCTCACGGACCCTCTACTTAGCATAATAGCCATCTCTAGGGATTGGTCCCTCTTGATGACATTTCAAAATACATGAGAAGAAATCTCATCCTCTCTTCTAAGGAACATTCAAGTTGTACTTCCTCCAAGACAGATTAGTTCCTCTCTTCTAAGGAACATTCAAGTTGAACTTCCTCCAAGACCAATCAGTTGGTTCTGACCGTCCACCGTACTTACAATATTCTTCACCACCGATACCATCAAGGAAATGCACCAGCTCTTCTTTGGTCCTTTTCCATCGTCTGGCTTTTGCCTGCCCAGGAGAGGTTTGGAAATAGGCACACGTTAAGCCTTCGGGGTGACATCTGCTATCTCACAGTTCTTGAGGCTCATAGCCTGAATTTGGGGTGTTAGCAGAGCCATGTTCTCGCTGGAGGCACTGACTGCTAGTAGCTCAAAGTGTTCCTTAGCATCTTCATAGAACCCCAATCCTTTTCTATCTTTTTCTCAAGTGTGATCTCATATGAACTTACTGAACACATTTTAAATGACCCTCTCTATTTCCAAATGAGATCCCTTTCACAAGTTGGGACTTCACTATCTCTCCAATATGCCTTCTTCCAGCTTCTGATGGAAGCAGAGTGACTTCCTATCCTAATGCTCCAAAGCAGCAATGCACCCTCCACCCCCCACGCCCACCAATGACCAGAGTGACCAAGAAGACAATTTTAGGATATGATAGGGAGAGACATTGCCACTGGGCTTGACATCCTGGGCCTGTTCCCAAGAAGAGTCCATTCTGGGAAGTAATGCAGAAGAACTTCACCCCCTGGACTTGATCGTGGCCCCTCTGGTTCAGGGAAGGGCAAATGCTGCTGGGCTTCTCAGAATTCAGTCAACCCAGCCAGTTGCCCTGTGAGGATCTCAGCATTCCAGAGGGGCAATGCCTATGTGCTTCCCAGCTCAGTGCTCGCTGGCTCTCCGTGGACCTCTAAGAGAGAGAGAGGGGGGTCAGTCAGGGTTACTTGGACAACCTTTAAGAAACTGTCCACGTTTTCAAGTCATCTTGGACGAAATGCGGGCTGAACTAAGTAGAAAATTAGCTGGGAGTTGGAAAGTATGAGTCACAGTTTTGTATGTTTTGTTTTCTTTCACATAGAGCTCTTACTCACTCAATGTTGTGGACTTGATTCCAACTCATAATGACTCTGTAGGCCAGAGTAGAACTGCCCCTGTGGCCTTCCAAGACTTGAAGTCTTCAGGGGAGTAGATGCCTTCTCTTTCTCCCTTAGAACAGCTGGCGGGTTCAAATCCCCACCTCCCACCCCCTGCTTGTAATAAGCAGCCCAACTAAAAGCTCCTTACACCGACAGGGCTCCTATCCCAGAGATCTAGAGATCAAAATTGTCAGAGTAGGAAGTGCCTCGGGTACCCAAGACCCCCTCTCCATCTTCAGATGAGGAAGCCCTATGTCTGCTGTGTGCGCCATCGAATCCAGTCAACTCTAGCAACCCTGTTAGACAGAGTAGAGCTGCTTCATAAAGTTTTCAAGATGATGATCTTTACAGAATATTGTTTCCCCATAAAGCAGTTGATGGCTACAGCTAGCAGCGAAGCATTTAACCATGGGACCACTATGTCTCCAATGGTAGTGTGGGGGGGACCAGCCTCCACAACCCAATGGGTCCTACTGGGAGGTTGTGTAATTGAAGAGTAAATTAAAGAAGCATCAGACAAGACATGCAAGGGCTCACCTCTTCCATGGAGACTGAAACCTGAGAGGGGGTGGATGTATTCGCTCACAAGTTTACATAATATCTGACATGCAAGTCACATCAAGAGGGTGCACGAGGGGCACACACATGACAGGAGAGTGCATATGTAACAAGATAGGCGGATGCTAGAGTTAAGACAGCAGATTGATCTTGGTCGTCTCTGAGCTGGCTTGATCTTAAGTGTTCCTGAGCTCTTCTCCAGGGGAGCAACCTATGATGTTTATCAAAAGGGGATGGGCCATGCTTAGGGTGGGGCAGTCTGGTTGCTTTTGATGGCAGACAACCTTCAGGCAAGTAGCCTTTGAGCACTTTGCTTCAAGCCTGTAACAGCAACCACGTGCTTGCAAGCAGCCTGTAACAGCAACCACGTGCTTGCAAGCAACACCTGCAAACTGGCCTTATTATGGGGAACCTTGCAGACCCCTTAAATTTGTCTGCATGCACCGTAGTGGGATTAAATCCATGTCAAATATCAAAGGCTGAAGCCACCACATACTCTCCCATGCATGCTTGTGTCTTACAGGTCTTAATGACATTTCTTTCTTTCTAGATTTTAACAGTTTTGTTGACATATACTTCACACGTACAGTCCAGTGGTTTTCACAGGTTAAAAGGACTTGTGCAGTCTTAACCACCATCGATTCGAGAGTATGTTCTTTTTTGCACTCATTATTCGCTCCCCATTGCCAGCCACCCTCCCTGACCATAGCGTCAAGAAACTGCTCATCCAGTTGTTGTGGTTACCGATGTATCTATCCTGGATTTAATATAAGAAAAATATACAAAGAAAAAACAACAATACCAAAGTGACACAGAGGAAAACTTTAACTGAAAAGAAAGCAGGTGAAACGGCTTTAAAATGGGCCAAAGGGGAGAGCAAATGGCAATTTGTTCATTTAAATATTTTTCAAGCGAAGGAGAAATACGCATGGATTGAGCCTCAGTGAACCCTCTCTGACCAGAGGACAGACCTGCGGAGGGCCTTGCTGGCCTACTGAGTGCACTGGAAAATGGATTGCGGCAGGTGCCATGCAGGTAAAACCTAACACTGTAGCATCTGATCTCCCTTTTGACCCATTGTCAATGTAAATGTGTCTCATCTTTAATAGTTGCTGCTTTCTTTTCATTTGAAGTTTTCTCTGGTTTATTTTGTCATTGTTCTTGAGGTTTTTGGCTGAAAGGTGTTTGTTTGCTTGTTTTTTGTCTGTTCCACTGTATATGATATTCAGGATGAAAAATCTCTAGACAGTACCTGGATAATGGCTTACTAGGGGCATGGCAGAGGAGGTTGGGATAAGTGGGGAACTGATAACAATAGGTGCAAAAGGGAAGAAAATGTTCTAGAACTGATTGTAATGCGGAATATACACTCTTGGTAATAGTATTAAATTCCTAAATTATATAATATCTAAATTGAATGTCAATAAAACTTTTTAAAACAAAAGAAAGCAGAAAGTACCAAAACTGGAACACATTTTAAATGAGTCCAAAGGAGAACAAAGGATAAAGTGCCAACTTTTTACACAACTACGTTTACATTCGTTCCTTTCCAGTGCCCTCTGAGAGCGAGGCTGCTCACAGCCCTGGTCAGTGCTTAGCGGGGATTCCCCAGAGGCTGCTTCCAAGTGGGACCATGCAAATAGATTTTGAACTTTCTCTTTTTTTCTTACTTTTTAAAAAAAATCATTTTATTAGGGGCTCATACAACTCTTATCACAATCCATACATACATACATACATCAATTGTGTAAAGCACATTTGTACATTCATTGCCCTCATCATCCTCAAAACACTTGCTCTCCACTTAAGCCCCTGGCAAGACTTTGAACTTTCACTCTCACGCATAACCTTGTGTGGACTGTCCCCTGAGAATCTATGCTCTAATGTTGTTCCTCCTCCAGTCTTAGATTCTGTTGGTTACAATCCTTGGATCACCCAGGCTGGTGCGTTAAAGACAATTCTCTCAAAGCAGATGGAGACTATGTTGCAAACAAGACCCTATGCTCTTTGGATGCAGTTGGCTTCCTTCAGCTGCATGAGGTCGGCCATGGAGTAGATTTTGATCTCAAAGGGAACCTAAGAACCATCTCTGGGCCAGAAAAAGTTAGGTTACAATTCCAGCTCCAAAACCCTCAATAAGAGACGTAGCTTCCCAGAGCCTGCATTTCTGCAACCGGACTGCCAATTCATGACCATAAAACTCTCGCTCACACAGGGCCAAACCCTGTTCCAGGTACTTATTCACACGTTAACTTATTCAATCATCTCATCAACTCTGAGAGGTAAATACAACCAGGGGCTGTTATCGATAGTTACCGGAAACTCCAGTAACTCGGCTGACCCCAAAAGTGCAGGGCAGACCTGCTCCACCGGGTTTTCAAGACCCTGACTTCTCAGAAGCAGATGCTCTGTGTTCTGGGGCACCTCTGGAGAGGTTCAATCTTCCCTCCTTTCCGTTAGTTCACCTTAGTGGAACCCCATCCTGCAAATACAGACACTGAAGGACAGTGATTTAAAGGCTCTGGTCAAAGATAGCACATATATCTCAGCTAGGGCTCCAGGCTCTGGTCTCAGGGCTTGTTTCTCATTGGAATGCCACAAGGGGGGTGGTGATGGGGGATAAGCCTGGTGCCAGGACACCACACACTGTCCACAGGTGGAGGCAGTGCCGCTCGTGAGGAGCTCACCCCCAAACCAAACTGACTGCCATAGAGTTGATTTTGACTGGGGGAGTCAGACATGGGACAGGGCAGAACCGAGAACTGGCCTGGAGGGCTTGGGAGACTTCCGTCTTCACAGGAGTGGAAGCCTCCCCTTTCTCCTGCAAAGCAGCTGTGTGGGGCTAAAGATTCAGCAACGCTGGAACCAGCGGCATTTACAGGGTACCTTCTCAGAAGATGAAGACAGACGGAAAAGATGGCAAGCATTTCCAACAAAGCAGAACAGATCCCTGAACCCCACAGCACATAGCACGGAACAGTCTAATCAGGACCATCTTGTGCCCTGCAGAAATGGGGTGTGCTTGTTTACCGCTTGGCTTTTTGTAGCCAAGATCTCGCTGTGAGGGGCGGGGGGAATGATCCCATCCCATCCGAACATGAATTACTTTGATATTTCTGCCAAAAGAAATGAGACCAGAGGCAAAACACCTTGCCAGGCTTGTTGGGGGATAGGGTGGGGGTGGGGCAGGATGAAAAACACTTTCCAAGCTCGCCCTGGTTCACCTGGTCAGCACATCTGGGTCTGCACATCGCTCTGACCTTAGGGTAACTAGGTGCTAGGTGCAGAGAAAAGCACAGCTCCCTATTCTGGACTGGAAGGAAAGGTCGGCACCCCTAAAAATAAAGGAAATGGCAAGCAAGCATGGCAGGAAACCACAAAAAAGCCATTTTAGTCACTAATATTATATCTTCCAGACTAATATCACTCTTCCAGACAAAGACAGATGGGAACGAAAGGCCTGGTGATCTACTTCCTAAATATCAGCCAGTGGATCCCAACCGTTCCACCCACAACGGACCCACAATGTGCATGGCACAGAACCAGGTAGCCCTTCATCCAGTTGGACATGCGGGGTCACCGTGGACAGGGCCCCCTCTCTCACCGAAAGACCACACCTCTGAGGGCTCAGAAAAGAACTGGGCACCAGTACAAAGTGTCCATGCAGTGTCGGTGCTGACTACCAAACTCTCAGCCAGTTCACACACTGGGCATTAAGAATCAGCTTCACGTCTAATGGCTGGAGGTTCTAGAAAAATCTGTTCTTGGCTGGATTCATTCTACCTAGAAGCAGTTCTGTTTTTCCACTGGGATGTGAAATAACCTGCTCTGGTCCCACCCTTTTTCCAGAGACCCAGCTCCCACCCATCTGTGCTGTCCCACCCCAGTGGCTGGAACCCAGACTGTTTCTTAGAAGATGAAATTTACGGAACCCCAGGCTACTGGCTCACTGTGGAGTCAGCCTTGCCAGGCCTCTGACTTCATTCCTGCCCAGGCTCATTCCCAGGTCAAGCCACAGCCTGCAGGAGCTGCCTTCACCACTGAGCAGACAGTGTGGAGCCAGGAGCAAGGAGGAGAGGAGGTCAGAGGCCCAAAAGGTGGTCTAGGGGCTTGAGAGGTAGTGGTATTTATGCACAGTCAGGTGGGTGAGTAGGGAGGTAAGGGCAACTTGGAAGGGTAGCAGGGATGGCCTTGGTGAAGTAGACCTCTTTTCTTCTTCTGGAGAAACCTCTGCATGCCTTTGGCCGTGGCCTGGCCTCAGCATCTCTAAGGAAGCACACAGCATGAGGATACCTGGTTCAGATGACGGAGTACTACGTAACATCTTCCTCATGATCATCTCGACCTGCGCTCCAAACCAAGCCCGTTGCCATTGAGTTTATCTGAGTCATAGTGACAGAATGGAACTGCCCTTGGTGGGAGTAGACCGCTGCATTTTCCTCCAAGGTTGTCACCAGTGGGTCTGAGCGAAGAGCTTAACCACAGGGCCACACCCCGGTTTCCATGAAAGGAGGCAAACAGAAGAAAAGAGGAACTGATGTTTGCAAACGTGCAGATGTTTGGTTTAATACATCACCTACATTATTCCATTTAAGGATTCAAGCAGCCATGCAGTGCCATAGGTCCATGTAACAGATAAGAAAAATGAGGTCAAAGAGTCACTGTAACTTCTCAAAGATCACACAGCTTCTTAAGAACAGAGCTAGGAAAAATGAGGAGCTGATGCCAGGGCCTTAGGTGGAGAGCAAATGTTTTGAGAATGATGAGGGCAACGAATGTACAAATGTGCTTTATACAATTGATGTATGTATGGATTGTGATAAGAGTTGTATGAGCCCCTAATAAAATGATTTTTTAAAAGAAGAAGAAAAGAACAGAGCTAGGATTCTAACCTAGGTAAGCTACCTGGGCTCTCTAAATCTAGTTCCCTGATCCCGATATGGGGACAGGGACAGCTATGGTCCCCTCTCCTGGTATCCATTACCTGTTGGGTCCTTAGCTGAAATTTCCTAATGCCAAATACCGGAAACTTTCCCTAATTCCACGAACTGCACCAGACCTAGGGTAGCCAATTTGCTCTCCTCAGAGGCCCGGGCTGCCTATTAGCGACACCAGGGAATCCACACACCGTAGCAGGTGCTCACACACACCACACTCCGCTGAAACTCCTGGGTCCACACGGACTCAGGGATTCAACACAACCCCCTCCTGAGTTGACAGGCCTTCTCGTCTTCCAGTGAACCCCTTGACCACATGGAGTCCTCTCAATGCATAAACCAACCACCTGGCCCAAAGGTCAAGGTCATACCAGAACTTGGATTCCATTCAGTGAGCAAGAAGGGTTCCCAGTGATCTTCCTCATGGTCAAAATTGCAAAGGTGATCTTTCAGCTGGAAGATGCAGACCCGCCATTCGACTGGCTGGACCAAAGCCCGGCCTATCCATTAGCCACAGGCCATCAGATTCTAGCCCCAGAGACCTCCTTTCGTCCACCCTCCTCCTAGCCGGCCCGGCCCCAGCTTCACAAGCTCAGACACAGCTTCCCTCTCCCAGAACACGTCATGCCTGCCCTTTCAGACCAATCCCTCAGTGGGCCTACGCTCCCGACCCATGCCGTCTGCTAGCATTGGTTTGTCTCTGGGCAACACAGGAACCAGAACCCCAAGTCCCTTTTGAATCCCAAATCCTGTGGTCCCGCTCCTCCGAGATGGAAGAGAATATGTCTGCCTTTGTGCCTTCCCAAGTTGCCTCCTGCCCCGAGGACAAGGCAGAAGGCAGGAGAGCTTTCCCAGGAACAAAAAAGTATGGGACCCTCCTTAGAGAAATGTTCCCTGCTCAATGCTCCCCCTTTGGGCATGGAAACCGACCAAAGTACATGCCGATGCCGTCCCATAGCAGTTACCTGCTATGCTCATGGGAAAGAAAAGGGTACAAACTAAATGTGAGACAAAAACCTTACCATACAAAAGGGAACATACGTCACACTCCTTATTCCATTTAATGACTCAAGCATCCATGCTGCCAGAGACTCATCCACACGGTCCACTCCTCACGGTCCACTCCACACGGTCCACTCCACACGGTCCACTCCTCACGGTCCACTCCACACGGTCCACTCCACACGGTCCACTCCTCACGGTCCACTCCACACAGTCCACTCCACACGGTCCACTCCACACGGTCCACTCCACTCAGCCCCTTCTTCCCCAGAAGACAGTCTCCTGGGCCGGGCAGTGGGCAGCTGTGTTTGCCTGGGAGATAAATGAGGACTGAATTTGACCAGAACTGAGGACCAAGCCCATCCTAAATCTCCACCAAAGATATTCCTCCTTCCATGGCTCATGCCTGGACCTTTCTGGGAGCTGGGAGGAGGTAAAGAAGAGATCATAAAAAGGGAAGGGCTGATCACGCTGGTGGGGCCCATGTGTACAGCCAGCCTGGCATCCAGTCCTAGAAGAACATTCCAGGCCCTCGCTGCCCACTCATGGGTCCTGCTCGCTGAGGGAGCAGGAGACATGTCTAAAGCAAAAGAAGCACTAAGGACTCCTTCCAGATAAAAGGAGACTAAGTAAATCTCGCCCCGTGCTCCCGTGGATCTGTGCCTTGCTTCAGCCTTCTGCCATGCAACAGTTTCCTTTCCGGGAGTATCTTAGGGACCATCTTCTTGGCCAGCCCCTCCTCTTGGGACCAGTGAACACTTTTATTTGGTGTGTGGTGACCTCCAAACCTCATCATGAGCTCTCAGATCCATCAGAATTATTCGGCCGACCCGGAAGCCCGTGTCCACCATGTGGTCAGCCTGCACCTGCGGGCCTCTGACACCTACCTCTCTCTCTGGGCTGCTTTTTCGACCACGACGATGTGGTCTTGGAAGGCGTGGGGCACTTCTGGAGCGAACTGGCGAAGGAGAAGCACGAGGGGGCCGAGTGTCTCTTGAAGCTGCAGAGCCAGCTCGGAGGCCGGGCCCTCTTCCAGGATGTGCAGAAGCCATCTCAAGATGAGCGGGGTCAAACCCTGGACGCCATGGAGACTACCCTAGCCCTGGAGAAAAAACTCAATCGGGCCCTTCTGGACCTGCATGCCATGGGGTCCACTCACGCTGACCCCCATCTCTGTGACTTTCTGGACAAGGAGGTGAAACTCCTCAAGAAGATGGGCAACCACCTGACCAACCTCCGCAGACTGGCCAGCCCCCAGGCCGGGCTGGGCGAGGATCTCTCCTAGAGACTCACTCTCAAAGACGACTAGAAACCTGCGGCGATGAGGCACCTGCCAGGGGCCCTCTGCCTCCCCACTGCCAGACTGTGCCCCTCTGCCTGAACCCTTCCCCAGGCCCCAGCGCCACCGCCCTGGAGCCCCTCCCCCGAGCTGGGGACCAAATGGAAACAATAAAGCTTCCTTTTGCAGCAGACTAAGTAGAGATGAGAACTGTATCCAAGGAATGATACTGGCTTTTCTTTTGCTCTTAGGAGCCCTGATTGCGTAGTTGTGCATGGGACTGCTAACCATAAGTTGAAGAGTTTGAAACCAGCAGCACCCCATGGGAGAACGATGGGGCTTTTTGCTCCCATAAAGAGTGACATTCCCGCACAGAAGGGTCACAAGAAAAGAACAAGTCATCCAGGATGCAGAATAGCACAGGTGGAACACACAACATTCCTCTCGTTCTTTCATGATCCCAGTTCTCCCTTACAAATCCGGCTAGGCCAGAGCATGTACAGATAAGAGCTCTCACCACATGGAATCCAGGACAGATAAACCCTCAGGAAAAGTTATGGCAGTGGTGATACCATGAGAGTAGGGGGAGGGTGGGGGAAGAAACGGGGAACCAACTACAATGGTCAACGTATAACTCCCCCCACCCCCCAGGGGGACAAACAACATGGGTGAAGGGAGACAGTGGATGGTGTAAGAGAGGAAAATAATGATAATTTATTATTTATCAGGGGCCCATGAGGGTGGGAGGGTAGGGGTGGAGGGAAAAAAAGAGAAGCTGATAAGGACTAAAATAGAAAGAAAATATTTTGAAAGTGCTGATGGCAACATATGTACAAATATGCTTGATACAGTTGATCTATGGATTGTTATAAGAGCTGTAAGAGCCCTCCAATAAAATGATTTATTTTTTTACAAAAAGAGTTACATTCTCAGAAACCCACAGGGGCAGTTCTGCCCTGACCCATAAGGTTGTCATGAGTTGGCGCTGACTCAATGGCAGTGACTGTGGTTTTTGATAAAGACATTATGAGCAAATGAAGAAATCTAACAGTTTGTAGGTTAGGTCATTCCAGTTGCCTCTGACTCATGGAGACTTCATGTGTTTCCAATTTAAAATGTCTTTCTAGAAGGTTTTCAGTGGTTAGTTTCTCAGAACTAGATCATTGGGTCATTCTTCCAAGTAGTCAATGGGTGGAACTGAACCTCCAACCTTTTGGTTAGTAGCCCAGCTCCTTAAACATTTTTACCATCAAGGGACTCCAGATTAGATCATTGTACCATGTTAATTGCTTAATTATGATAATTATACTGTAGTTCAAAGACCTCCTTCTCGTATCTAGTGAATTCAAATCACAAACCTCAGCCTAAACGGGCATTTCTAAGAGCCTTCTGGTAGGTGTTTAAGGAGCTAGACTAGTTCTCTGAGACATGTTCAAAGGTGTGCTTTCATATATTTTTCAAGTCCATAGTCACCCAGCCCATCACTGGAATATGTATACACTGAGCACACAGCAGAGCCCTGGGACATTGATTTCCTCGGCCACACCATTTCTCAGCCCCAGAGGGCTGACATTGCACCATCTTCTCAGCTGAACCATCCAGCCCAGGTTCCAAATCTGTTCTCTAAGGCAGCATCTCACCCTCTTAAAGCAGGTTAAGTTTTAGTAGTTCACTGCTTTCTGATCCACAGAGTAGCTGCCCTGCTGCCAGGCCTCAGGAGTTATGCCCCAGCCGATTGCAGGAGAATACTCCCTGTCCTCACTCATGACCTTCCCCCTGCCCGCAGCTCTTCCTCCTGGAAGAGTTTCTGGTATGGGTAGCTTTGGAGGACAGTTTCCTAGGCTGGGTTCACTAGAGAAGCAAAACCAACGACGTGTGTGTGTGTGTGTGTGTGTGTGTGTGTGTGTGTGTGTGTAGAAAGAGAGAGAGCGAGCGAGATGGTGTCCCATTCTCCTCCAGTCAAGGCATAGACGGCTTCACCTGGTAGCACAGAGGATCCAAGCCCAGACTGGAGACTCAGCATGTGCAGAGATCAGCAAAATGGCAATGGGTTCTTCTTTGGTATCTCTAGTTGAGAAGTACACTGAAAATCAAAATCCACTCCCAACCCAGAAAACCTCTCCACAAAAATAAAAGAGGTCTTTCTTCCAAAAAGCTTCATGAACTTGAACTTCCAACGCAATTTGCACCACCTAACAAGTTGGACAAGATCATCAGTTCAAACCAACCAACTGCTCCACAGGAAAGAGACGAGGCTGTCTATTCCCATAAAGACTTAGTTTTGGAAACAGATGGAGGCAGTTCTGGTCTGTCCTACAGGGTCTCAATACATCGGAATGGGCTCAATGGTAGTAAGTTTGAATTTTCAAGGGAATCCCCTCGGAAGAAAGGCCTGGCTAATTACTTTGGCAAAAGCAGCTCCTGCCAACCTCAGGAAGCAGAGGTCTACTCTGACACTCCTGGGATCACACCAAGACAGAACTTTAAAAAAATGTATTAGCCAAGTAGAATCAACTCATTAGACTCGTGCTTTCGAGCTAAATGGCACAGAACATTGATGGCCGGAGGTCAAGTGGAGCCCCCTGGCGTTAGACTCATTTCCTTACAGGAAACTAGAAGAGAGGATTGTTTTCCCAATGATTTACATTCAAAAGAGATGCTGCCCAAACTCTTGAGGAAACATCTTAGATTGACATACTTTGCAAAGGCATGCAGGAAGAGCATACAAGTTTGCTAAAGTGAACTTTGAACAAAAAGTGGGTGAGAGGCTTCCTCCCTCATTGTGCACAGTACAATGGCCAGCGCTCACCCCTGCATGCGTGCGGTCACCCAGAGTCCGGCACTGGCTGAGGACGACAGCCTTGTCGTGTGTACTGGGCCTTTTGTCTCCTTTGAACATCTTTAAACGGAAGACCTGCAAGAGAAACCCAGCCAGTGGGACACAGTTTGAGACTTTGTGGTTGCAGTGAGCAGTCATTTCCAATGCATGGCGGCCCTATTAGACGGAGGAAAACTGCCCCACGGGGCTTTCCCAGGCTGTCAATCTCCAAGGAAGCAGACGATCCCATCTTTGGCCCACAATTCCTGAGCCTACACTTGCCTCCCAGTTTTCACTTCTACAAGGGCAGAGAGCCCAAGGATCTGCATTTGACATCCTGCCCTGGTCCGTCTGATGTGAAGCCTCAGACCATGTATGAGAAGAAATGTGCACCTGGAGTCCTGGGTTCCCAAGCAAAATCACTGGCATGAGTCTTCCTCTGTCTCCCTCCATCTCTCTCTCCCTCGATAGCTCCATATTCTCTCTCTCATTTCAAAGGAATAAATAAAACAAGGAATCCCATGGAAAAAGAAACAGAAGCTGGGACAAGCTGTCTCCACTAAGTGTGTCTGTCGGTGGCACAACGCAGAGCTGTCATCCTGAGATTAAATCCAACTCACAGCAACGTGACAGAGTAGCAGGGCCCCACGGGGTTTCCAAGGCTGGAGGTCTTTAGAGAAGTAGACTGCGCACCCTTCTCCAGAGGAATGGCCTGTCGGCAAGCAGGTGAGCACTTCATTTTTGTACCACCAGGTCTCCTTCCGTTCACCTGACAGACCAAACCCAACCCACTACCATGGAGCAAGTTCTGATTGAGCTCTACCATCAGGACAAAGTACAGCCATTGCCTAGGATTGCTGAGACTGTGTATCACTGCAGGTGCAGACCACCACACCTTTCTCCCTCAGAGCAGCTGCTGGGTTTGAACTGCTGGTCTTGGGTTAGAAGCCCATGCACAACTCACTGCACCATCAGGACTCAGAGTCCAACTCCCAACAACCCTCTAGGAGAGATCATGACTGCTCCATAGAAGGTCCGAGTCTGTCTGTCTTCATGGAAGTGGCTGGTGAGTTAGAACTGCCTGTCCATTCGTTGCATCTCCAGGACTCTTACATTCTCAGCAAATGCCTTATCATAGACGCATTCACAAGACAGTGGGGATAAGCAGTGTGAATGATTATCCGCTTGTAAATGGATCTCTTAAATTGGTCTCAACTCACAACTGACTTTGTTTGATATGGTAGGATTCCTACCCTCCACTCCAACCCTGCACCTGTGACCCAAACCCTCCCTTCCAGGAGAGGTCTTGGCTAATTCTGCTTCGCTGTTGCTAAAGCTCGGGTGAGTGACTTTGCCCAACCCCTACAGGGGCTCAGTGAGGACGAGGGCTAGGGCCTGCAATGTTCTAGGTTGAGGTGGAGAAATTCCAATGAGAACAGGCACCCGAGCTAGGTGCTTCCCAGAATTTTCATGGAATATTCTAGCATTTATCAAGTTTGGTGTGTCTAATTTTAAAGCTGTGGGAACGGAGACTCAAAGAGGGCAGAGCTATTTGTCCACCCATCAATGGCATCATCTCTGTGTGTTCTCTGGCCGGCGTCTCTCACCATTCAAAAGCAGGCTGGGCTGCGTAGGCCAAGGCTGGAGAACAAAGCCAGAACCCTCTGGTGGTGCTTCCGAAGCCGACTGGTGTTTCAACACTGAGATTGCCTAACAGTATGTTGTTTGTAAAGAAACCACACCAGAACTTGTCTGCCTTGTTGAGAAACAGTGTGTGGTTTGGGTCTATGCAAAACAGAAAGACATGAAGAAATTCCTCTACCCAGGGTCCAGGTGGTAACAATTAATTCCCAGCTCCAGGGGAAAAGTCAGGGAAGGTGGTCTGAGAAATGTTTCTGCAGGTCCAGCTCTAACACGATGGTTGGCCCAGACCAAAAGCACACACATCCGTTCCCGTCGAGTGGGGCCCAGCTCACAGCAGCCTCATGTGTGACAGAGCCAAACTGCTTGATGGGGTTTTCTGGGCTGAAATCTTTTTGGTGGCTAGTCAAACACGAGACCTTGGCACAACCCAGAGACTAAAAAGAAACTAAAACTCACTGCCATCAAGTCAATTCCAACCTCTAGGGAACCAATAGACAGGAGAGAACTGCCCCTGTGGGTAGGAACTTTTCACGGGGGTGGAAAGCCCCACAGCGTGACTGTTGGTTTCTCCCACAAAGGGACTGGTGGTTTTGAACTGCTGACCTTACAGTTATCAACCCAACTCATCCCCCTCGATGCCACCAGTATTCCTCCCTAAGCCTCCAGAAGCCCTCACCCCTAATTCCTTAGGCCCTGAGATAGGCTCTCAGACTCCACTGAGCTGAAGGCCCATGACCCAGGCTTTCCAAAGCAAACACTGGTTCTCTTTGGAGCAATTTCGCGTTCACAGGATGAGTTTGCAGGAAGCATGACCATGGAAAGAGAACAGCAATTAAAAGAGGGTCCCGTCCTAGGACTGCTACTCTTTCACTACAAGTCCTTGGGCAAATCGCTGGATCTGTCTGGCCTCTTATTTCCTCCACTTGCAAAGGAATGGACAACAATCCCTACCTCCAAATTCCTCCAAGCTACTAGGAGCCAGGATCCTTGGGAATTCCTAGATGAAGTGGTGATCCTTAAAAGCATAGAAAGCTGATGATCATGTGTCTGCCATAAAAGATTTACAAGGCAATATAATACAAGCAAGGAGCCATTGGTCCTTGCTGTGGTTGGTTGCTGTCGGTTCAATTCCAATCCATGCTGTTGTTCTTGTTGCTGTTAGATGCTGTAGAGTTGGCTCTTACTGGTAGTGACTCTATGAACCACAGATCAAAACATTGCCTGGTCCTGTATCATCCTCAGTTATTGTTTTACTTGAGCCCGTTGTTGTAACCATTGTATCAATCCATTCCATTGAGGGTCCTTCTCCAGGGGTGGGTTTCCGCTGATAATATACCCAAAGTACATGCCACTGATCAGAACCGTTTAGAATAAGACACTTGGCATAAGTAAAATGACAAATGTATGACTTGCGACTTATATCCATTCCTGCTTCTGCTAACTGAAAAATCTTTTGCTGTGCGGTCATTCAGATGCAAGATGCCATATTGTATTCCCATCAGGGTTGGGTTGCAAATGATTTTCTGAAGCCTCCTTATGAAGGACTGTCTCCACAAGTATATTGTTCAGGGAGGTAGGTTGGGTGTTGGGTTGGTTGTTTTTTTCACCACGTCAAGCTGAAGTTTCACCATCTCTAATTCTAAGGAAGACTCTGGCTGCCTTTCTTTTAAAACAGATTTATTCATTCTTCTGGCCAACCGTTGGCATTGAGTAGATTCTCACTCATAACAGTCAAACGCCCCACTAAGTTTCCAAAGCTATCACTTTTAGAAAAGCAGCGTGCCACATCTTTCTCCTGGGGGACAGGTGGTAGTTTCGAACTACTGACCTTTTTTCTCCCGGTTAGCAACCAAGTGCACTAACCACTGCGCCACCAAGGCGAGGGTTCTTCTGACCACCCATCGTAGATTCAATAGTCTTCATCTACACCATCGCTACTGTCATTATTGGTCCTGAGGGGTCTATCCATCCCAGATTCCCTGTGTTTCCAGTTCCTATCTGCACCAGTGTACGTCCTCTGGTCTAGCCAGATTTGTAAGGTAGAATTGGGATCATGATAGTGAGGGAGGAAGCATTAAAGAACTAGAGGAAAGTTGTTATGTTTCATCATTGCTATACTGCACACTGATTGGTTTGTCTTCTCCCCATGACCTTTCTGTAAGGGGATATCCAGTTGCCTATAGATAGACTTTGTGTCTCCACTCTGCACTCCCCCTCATTCACAATGATATGATTTTTTTGGGGGGGGGTCATTGATGCCTGATACCTGATCCCATAGACACCTCATGATCACACAGACTGGTGTGCTTCTTCCATGTGGGCTTTGTTGCTTCTCACGTACCACTTGTTTATCTTCAAGCCTTTAAGATCCCAGACGCTATATCTTTTAATAGCCAGGCACCATCACATATCTTCACCACATTTGCTTATGCACCCGCTTTGTCTTCAGTGATCGTGTCAGGAAGGTGAGCATCATGGAATGCCAGTTTAATAGAAGAATAGTTTCTTGCATTGAGAGAGTACTTAAGTGGAGGCCTAATGTCCATCTGCTACCTTAATACTAAACCTATAAATATACACACATAGTTCTATTCCTCATTTTCATATATAAATGTATTTACATATATACATACCTGTATTTAGACCTCTAAAATGCCCTTTACCTCCTAATTCTTTCCTCTATTTCCTTTTACTTTCCTCTTGTCCCACTATCATGCTCAGCTTTCATTTGGGTTTCAGTAATTCCTCTCAATTACATTGTCCTTGATCAAGCCCTACAAGGCCTCCTACACCCTCTTGACCAGCAATTTTGGATCACTTGTTGTTCCCTTGTCCCTAGGTTTGTTAACACCCACTTACTCCCCACACCCCCGTCAACTTTACCTCTCCCATGACCCCACAGAACTGTCCTGTTGTTTTCTCCTCCAGATTGTTTATCTATCTTATCTAGAGAGACCTGCAGAGATAATAATATGCACACAAAAAAACAAGACAGAGCAAAACAAAGCAACGAAAAAACACAAAATAACAACAACAAAAATAATGACTCACACCAAAAAGCCTGTAAATAGTTCAAGGTATGTTTGTTGAACTTTAGGAGTGTTTTCTGGTCGAATCAGATGGGCTGTCATGCCCTGGCCCCAAAGTCCATTTTTGGTACTCCCCCGGGACTTCCTTGCTCTGCTCCCCTTGCTGTTCTGATGCATGCCCTTAGTGTTTTACTTTGGTGTGATGGGGTCAGATTGGGCACAATTCCCACACTGTGTCTCCAGTGTTGTCCCCTGTAGAGCTATGGGTCAGTGAGGGATGTTGTGTCTCATGGTGGGGTTGACCATATGGTCTTCCCTGTGCATTGGCTGCTCTGAGCAGGGATATTGTCTTCAAAGATTGGTAGGCCAGGATGTGGTCCACTCTCTCTTCCTCCCCCTTCATTTGCTCCCGTATGCTCTGATCAGACATGTCTCTCCCTGAGATGTAGCTTCAGTGCTGTCCTCTGTTGTAATCTTTGTTTGCGGGGAGGGGCAGCTATACACGTAGCTGGGATTGGGGCTGGCTCCTCAGACCTCTCTATTCAAACCTCAGTTTTGGGTTTTTTGTTTTTTTTTTTCATGATGGCCAATTTAACAGAACAGTGTGTAGCTTTGAAATTTTCCTGCTTAGGAAAAGTTCTGCAGAAATTGTTGTGATGTTGAACGCAGCTTACAAGGACAGTGCTGTGGGAAAACCCCAACTGCAGGAGTGCTTTTCTCATTTCAGAAAAAGTGAAATGTTGATTGATAACAAACCTTGTTCTGGATGTCCACCAATTTCCCAAACTGACAAAATTGTCAACCATAGTGCATTTCAAGTTCATTCCACCAGGTCAGACTTCTAATCAAGCTTTCTATTGTGAGGCTCTGAAAAGATTGCATAACAGTGTGTGACCAAAAAGACCTGTTTGGGAGAAGATGGAGGACTGGTTTTGCCAGCACGACAGTGCACCTGCTCGTGCCGTCATCTCAGTGCACCAGATTGGGCCCAAACCAGCATGCCTCAGAGCTTCATGTACTTTACTCACCTGACCTTGCTCCATGCAACTTCTTTTTGTTTCTGCGAATGAAGAGGGACATGAAAGGACAGCAATTTGAAGACACAAAAGAGGTGAAGAAAAAAACAAGGGAGGTTCTGTCAGCTACCCAAACAGATGAGTTTGAAAAATGTTTCCAAATGGAATCACAAGTTTGACATATGCATTAATTGTGATGGAAAGTACTTTCAAGGTGATAGAGTTGTTTTGTAAAAAAAATTTTTTTAAATACATAGCTTGGGGTGGGGGATTCCAAGTTTTGGGGGTAACCCCTCATGTTAGAGTCTATTGTTGTAACTACCATGTCAATAAATTTCTTTAAGAGTCTTCCTCCTTTTTGCTTATCTTCTACATTACCAAGTATTATGGCCTCGTGCAGGAACTAATCTCTCCTGATAAGATGTCCAAAGTGAAACAAAGCCTCACCTTGCTTATTTGTAAGGAACATTCTGACTGTACTTCTTTCAAGACAAATTTGTTTATTTTTCTGGAAATTCATGGTACTTTCAATATTCTTCACCAACACAATAATTCAAATGCATCGATTCTTCTGTGGTATTCTTTATTGATTGTCCAACTTCCACATGCACATGAAGCAGTTGAAAATATCACGACTTAGGTCAGGCACATCTTAGTCTTCAAGTGACGTCCTTGTTCTTCAGCACTTTAAAAAGATCCATATTTACACAGTGTAATGTATCATTTTATTCCTTGACTATTGCTTCTGTGACCATTGATTGTGCATCCAAACAAAATGAAATTGTTAACAACTTCAATCTTTTGTATATTTATAATGATGTTATTTATTGGACCAGTCATGACCATTTTTATTTTCATTACATTGAGTTGTGCACCCTACTGAAGGCTGCAGTCTGTTGTTTTCATTGCTGATTTGATTTACATGAAGCAAGTGCTTCGAGTCCTCCTCAGTTTCAGCAAGCCAGGTCATGGCCCTAGCATATTGAAACGTGTTAGTCAACCTTCCTCCAGTCCTGACACCATGTTCTTCTTCATATATTCCAGCTTCTTAGAATATGTGCTAAGCAAACTGGTTGAATATGTATGATCAAAGGATACAACCTGAAGCACAACCTGCCTGATTCTCAACCATGCAACACCCCCTTGTTTCATTCAGGGAACTACCTCTTGGCCTGTGCTCAGGTTCTACATGAACACAATAAACTATTCTGAAATTTCCATTCTTTGCAATGTTATCCATAGTTAGTTTTGATTTACACAGTCAAATGTCTTTGCATGGTCAATAAAACACAAAAATGCATCTTTCTGATATTCCCTGCTTTCCACCATCTGATATCACCAAGGACATTGTTCCTCCCAAGACTGCTCTGAATTGGATTTGAATTTCTGGCAGCTCCTGGTAAATGTACTGCTGCAATCATTGTTGAATATCTTCAGGAAAATTTTATTTGCATGTGATATTATTTATATAGCTATGAACTATATAATTGATAAAGTATAGAGGCTGTGTAAAAGAAGGAGATCCTTGACAAGGTGGATTGACACCCTGGCTTTAAAATGCCACAACAAACATTCGCAAGCAAAACTCAAAAGACCAAACTCACTGCCATTGAGTTGATGCTGACACCTAGAAGCCATATAGGACAGGGTAGAGATGTCCCCATGAGTTTCAGAGACAGCAACTCATTATGAGAGTAGAAAGTCCCATCTCTCTCCCTTGGAACTGGCTAGTGGTTTTGAACTGCTGGCTTTGTGGATCGCAGCCCAATGCAAAACCATATGGCACCAGGGCTCCAGGTGAGGAAGCTGATATTCCAGCTATCCCAGTCAGAAAGCTCCTCTATTCTAGCAGCTTCTAATAAAGTTCTCCAGCATTGCCTCTATATGTAACCAGAGTAAATCTTTGTCATGGCAAATACAAAAACCAAATTCCTGAAACAAAAGGAACCCAAGCCATCACACTACAGCAAAATGATAGATGAGTGGATTAGCCTATGACAGTCCTAATAAACATTCTCACATTCATTAATGCAAAACAGCAGGGGGTAAGAGAGTACAGGCATCTCCATGCCCCTGGCCTCATGTTTCTCCTCTAGGAGCACACTTTCTATGCCCCCTTCCTGCGCAGAGAAGGGAAAATGTTGAGTGTACTCAGAGGGGTGTGAACACACATTGACCATTAAGTAGAGAAACGACTGAAAGCACTAGAAATCTGTCTATGTATCGACCTTTCACCCTAGTTAGGGGAGGATGTTATCCTATGTAATTTTATCTGCTCCACAAACTCAAAATTTTTCTCAGCTATCTTAAGCATGAGGAGGTGGGGGATAGGAAATGATATGTCTATTCTTTTTTTTCTTTAAAAAAAAATTTTTATTGGGTTCATACAACTCTTATCACATCCATACATGCATCAGTCTGTAAAGCACACTTACACATCCGTTGCCCTCATCAGTCTCAGATATGTCTATTCTTAAGGTTTTGTGGGGCCCCAAATCGAAAGCCATGCTTTCCGTATAAAATTGGGGGATTAATAAGTAATATAAAGGAAAGAGACTGGGAAAGAGACAGAAAATACCCCGCCTCTGTCCAGCTCACCCACACACAGCTTTTAAGGTGGCTTTTTGTCTCTTGAACTAAGGAAACATTTAAAGTGTTTGGAAACTACTAAACACTGGCTAATATTAAAATCTCAGCACAGGGGACACAAAAGAGAAACAACTGTAGGGAGGACAACATAAGGACATCAATGGCCTTGGAAAATGTCATCTCTTTCCCAGGGCTTCAAAGGCATAGAGGAAGTCTGGCTGTTTTCAACTCTGGCTACACAGTAGAACCATGTGCAGAGTAGTGAACCTCACTCAAGTGTATTTTGCTTATCTCTGCCAAAGGATTGAGAATTTGCAATCGGCAGGCTTCCTAGTTGTCCAGTGCTCAACCACCCAGAATGACGTTACTGTCTTGTAGAAAATGTCCAAAGACAAAGGATCAAGGCTCTTTCTTCCCATACTTCAGACAGCCTTCTACAGAGCTCATCTCTGCAGCAAGAGCAGATTAGAGTCAAGGCATTACAAGTTGCTGGGGATATATGTGGCACAGTGATCCTTTCCACGTTTCTTTCTGGTTACTGAGTTGGGTCTGAAGCCTGGGGATTCCCAGAAAGGGTCAAATAAAAAAAATGGCCTCATCTGCACAGAGATGACAATGCACTTCTGCCTTCTCTGTCACCCAAGCAAACAATGCTGTTTGAGGTGCAAACTACCCCACTGAAGGCAACAAACTACCCCACTGAAGGCAACAAACTACCCCACTGAAGGCAACAAACTACCCCACTGAAGGCAATAAACTACCCCACTGAAGACAACAGCTAAAGAGGAGGAGGAGGTTCCATTCATCATCCCAACTTAGCTCTCCAACCTGGCTTCCCCTTTTGCACTCTGCTGGTTGGAAGCTAGGGGCTTCTCCTCACTTCCCTGGGCTCATCCTATCGGACTGCTTTCAAGGTTAGGTCAACGAAGAAAACGAGTACGTCTAGAGCTAACTGGAATTGTCCTTCGAAATCTACTTCACATAAACCTATGAAAAATCTTTCCCAAAGTAGTCTGGCTGTTCACTCCTCCTGGCAGCATTTCCCAGACACAGAAGGCTATTAATTCACAGGGGAATCCCTTCCAGAGGGGAGCAGCCTCCTGATGGAAGAATGCTGGGAAACTGTAAGGAATACAACGATGAAGGGGGAAAAAATCACATTGTTCAAATGCATTTGTCAATGAGTATGACCTCAGAGTTCTGAGAAGTCTAGATAGTTTATGGCTTAATGTTTTTTTTTCATGGTGAAAATATAGAAAATATTTCACCCCTATACTAGAGGTCCCTGACTCCCAGAACATTTTCTGATCTCTGAAGTACTAGTTGTTGCAAAGCGTGTTTATTTCAAAGTCCTGATTTTTCTGGGAGGCATTGCAGGCCACCACTTGCCAGTTGTGCTTCTCACATAGATCACTTCCAACGTTTCCTTGAGACCTATGCAAATACAATGCGGGGGTGAGACTGACCCATCACCAGGTGCTCATTGAAGTCGAAGCAGAGCGTGTCGGGGGCTAGATGATCAAGAAATTTGTTCAAAGCCATCTCAAAACATGGGGAGGATGATTTCTGACCTTGTTCACATCAATGTGAAACCCAGCGAGATTAAGCACTCTGCTAATCTGCCCTTTCGAAGTTTGGTGGCAAAGTCAATGGCATAGGATGGAGGCTTCCCTCGTGTTCACCACCTTGTACTTTACTAAGCATGATGTCCTTTTCTCCAAAATTGAGAACTAGTAAAACCAATGGTATTCAACTCACCAGTTCCAAGTTAAGACCAGGGCTTATATGTATTGCATTGGGAAGTAAAGAGAGGGAGACTGAAGGAGAGTTTAGGAGGCTGGTCAGACAGCAGTAAGGACCTGGTAGGAGCTGGTGGATAGCATCAGCTTGGATATGCATTTTCCTCCATCCATAATTAACTGAAAAGGTGCAAGAGAGGAGGAAAGTTGTCATAACAGAGTTGGGCCCTTGAAAACAAGCAAAAAGTGAAAGGGGGCAAGGGAGCAAAGGTGTATACGAGGAGATGTTGTACTTGATTGTCATAGAATTGAATGAGAAGGGGCGTGAACACAGCGGCCCAAAGGACATCAGGGTTGTGTTCACAGAGAGAGTCAGTTGGGAAGGTGGGACTGGTGGTCAGAGAGGAAGATTTACAAAATTGAGATGATGAAGACCTTACATGTGTAGGTATTAATTCATTTACTTCTCGTATCAATTCCACTCTTTTAACCGTGTTACAGGGGAGTAAGTGCGGAACAAGCATGGTCAGTAACCTGTCAGAGATCAGATGGCGAGTAGAAAGCTGAGTGTGGATTTCAATTCACACATTTGAAGTTGGGCTTCAGGACACGTACGCTTCACCACTACCCTGCACTACATCTTGAGTCCAAAAGAAGAGCATGTCATCAAGAGATTCAAAAACTGCTCAAAACGAATTTCCTGGAATTAAAAACACTATTTTCAAGGCCTGAATTCAGTGGATACGTTGAAAAAGAAAGTTATCACTGTTGAAACCTGGAGTGGTTGCAACTAGTACCATGGAAAGTCAACTGAACAACCAGCTCGCCCTGTGTGGTTGCCAGGTAATACCAGAGAGTTGGCGCCTACTCATGGTGACCTCACTGCCCCGCCCTGAACCATCCTCCAGATCGGTGGTATATTTGAGCCCATCGATGCAGTCATCGTGCCCATCCATCTCAAGGATGGTGTCCCTCGTTTTTACTACCACTGTGCCTGACTAATCATGGCGACTCTTTTTCCAGAAAACAAGCAAACTAACTAACTAACAAATTCACTGCCATTGAGTCCACTGCTTTTCCTTGATGACCTGTTCAAAGTAAACAAGAGTAAAAACCTCACATCCACATTTCTAAAGAACGTCTTGGATGGACTTTCTCCAAAACTAACTTGTTCCTTCCCGCTAATAATCTAGGGTCTATTCAAAATTCTTCATTAACCCCCTTCCCAAATATCCATGAACTGTCCCTATTCTCTTTCACAGGCATATGAGACAACTAAAAAGACCCTGGTTTGGGTCAGACACACCTCAGTGATGACAGTGACATGTTTGATTTCCAAAACATTAAAGAGGCCAAACGATGGAGCCAAAATATAGAGGGATGAATTCCATCATGAGGGGACTGGGGAGCAGATCCAGAGCAAATAACATGTGGGTGATAAGAACTCCCAGAGAAGAAACGAAATAGATGGGAGGGAAAAATAGACAGACAGTGAGGATTATTCCTGAATTGGGGGGAAAAAAGATGTAAATAGGAAAAATGAAAAAATTCAATGAGTCACCAGGAACACTGCTCAGAAAAGACACATGTCTAAGCATATCGTAGTAAAGCGCATAAACTTGATGTACAAAGAGAACATCTTACAAGCTTCCAGATATTTTTAAAAAATCAAATTACTTTAAGAGAGAAAAAGAGATGTGTGTGGGGGGGCATTAAACTACTGATATCAGGCTTTTTCTTCTCTGCAACCTTAATACCTTGAAGATCATAGAATACTACCTGCAAATGAGTGAAAGAGAAAAATCACGTCAGAATCATACACCCAGTCAATCGTCACACATTAGATGGGGGAGAAAAAAAGATGCTGCACACATGCATGGAAGAGAAGGCCTCATCACGTGTGTACCTCACTTAAAGAGAAGATTCCCCACAAGCAACAGACAGCAGTTAGAACAATATGAATAAGAGTGCCTATCAATAAATGTGGGGATGTGTGTGCAATATTCTTCCCAGGGACTTAAAGAGACATGATTTCCATATAAGAATGCTTGAAGTAGAAAATATGTGTCCCAGGGAAATTCCAGTGACTGTTTACAACTAAAGCAGCCCTGGTTTTTTGCTGAACAGCTAGCCAAAAGTCAGCCGTTTGAAATGAGCAGCCACTTCCCGGGAGACATGGGGGTTTCTACTCCCATGCAGAGTCACAGTCCGTGGAATCCACGGGGACTTCTACTCTGTCCTTATGAGGCCGACTCCACCAGTGGCAGGGAGTTTGTTTTTCTTTCCTTTTCTCTTTCTGAACCTATAACTAGAAGTATTAAATGACTCCAGAAAAAGTCTAGTAATTAGAGGTTAAAGAAGCAGAGGAAAGGAAAAGAAACTCGTGTCAAATATCTTATCTAGGTTACGGGGGAGAATGGAAGGGGAGCATATTTCTAAAGGTCTCGGCCTGAGTTTGGTAGCAGAAAGGAAATGAAGATTATGGCAATGGTTGGTAAACTGTTTTTACAAATAGATAGGAAAAGTACAGAAGTTGAATAAATGTCAGGATAGGAAAAGGGAAAGGTGGCAGAATTGAAATATATAGGCAAAAGCCAAAGTTAACAAAGGGTGAAAGGAAATACAGAAATATAAGGGGGCATTTCCCCCCCCTCCAAAAAAACACAACGGAAAAATGTCCCGCTAGCCAGAGCTTTTATAGTATGCATTTTTTCCACTCGGTGAGCATGGAGCAACTCACTGTGAGTTCATGCACCCAGTGGCATCGCCTGGGAAGGTTCTCTCTGGTCACAGTCAATTTTTTAAAAAAAGCAAATTTGCTCAAACCTCGGTTTTTTTTGTTGTTTGTATTTTTGTGATGGCCACTTTAACAGAACAGCATGTAGAATTTTGTTTCCTGCTTGGGAAAAATGTCAGACATTGTTGTGATGTTGAACACAGCTTACAAGGACATTGCTTTGGGGAAAACTCAAATGTATGAGTGGTTTTCTTGTTTCAATAAAAGGTGAAATGTCGATAGATGACAAACCTCTTTCTGCATGTCCATCAACTTCCCAAATGAATGAAAATGTCATCTCATAGTGCATTTAGAGTCCATTCCACCAGGTCAGACTGTTAAATAAGCTTTCTATTTAGAGGTTCTGAAAATAATACATAACAGTGGGCAACAAATAAAGACCTGACTTGTGGCAGATGGGGGACTGGCTTTGCCAACATGACAATGCACCTGCTGATGCTGCCATCTCAGTGTGCCAGTTTTTGGCCAAAAAAAACAGGATGCTCCTCTTGCCCCATGCACCTTATTCACCTGACCTCCTTCCTTGGGACTTCTTTTTGTTTCCACAAATGAAGAGGAACATGAAAGGGCAGAGATTTGAGGATGTAGAAGAGGTCAAGAAAAATAAATGAGAGAGGTCCTATCAGCCATCCAAACAGATGAGTTTGAAACATTTTTTTCAAGAATGGAATCACAGGTTTGACAACTGTATTAAGTGTAATGGAGAGTGCTTTGAAGGTGATAAGATTGTTTTGTAAAAAAAAAATTTTAACACATACTTTGAAAACAATTCTGCTGTTGGTTTTTGGTTTATTTGTTTGTTTTGGTACCCCCTTGTATGCACCAATCACACTCACAAAAATAAGGAAGATAATAAATAGTAAATAACAGGATAAAATGAATGAAAATCATAAAGTTACTATAAGCTCTACAATAAAATGCCTGATATTTCATTAATAAAAATTAAGTAAATTCTCCAAATAAAAGGGATATGCCAGATTGCGTTAAAGACAAAATTTAGGCATATGCTGCTTATAGAATACTCTATAAATGAAAGGAAAAAGGAAGAATGGGGGTAACGGAAGTGCAAAGAGATAAATAAATTCACAAATGCACGCAACAAAGGAGCAACTAGGGTGTGGCCGAATGTGCAGAGGAAAGGGTTACCGTGGTAGGCTGGGACACTCAACCTGCCCTTTCCCCAGGAAGATCTGTCTTCAGACCTCGCCTTCAGGGTTCTCCTGAGAAGACAGCCTGTCTCTGCATTTAGACGGGAAGCTCTCAGCATTTCTCCAATTGTGTAGGATGCTTTTTCAAAACCAAACATTTTCTACTTGACCATTTTTTTCTGTGTTACTTTAAAAGTTACCTAACTGACTCCATGGTTTCTAAAGAAAAATGGACTGTGATCTTACTGAGAAGCCCTTCTTTCTGGCTGCTTTCAACACTCTGCCTTTGTTCCTGCTTTCGACATTTGCATTTGAAACACCACATCATATTTCCCCAGAAGGACTGTGTCTCTCAGTGGATGGATGGATGAATGGCTGTGATAAAATGAGTTAAAAAAAAAAATAAGGACTGTGTCTCTTTTAGTTGATCCTGCTCAGAGTTTAGCGTATCTTGAATGTCTAGAATTGTTTTAAATCAAATTTAGAACAATATTGACCATTATATCTCAAAATACCCTCTCTACGCCTTTCCCTTTATCCTCTGGCATACACGTTGGTATCTCACAGGTCTCTTAGACTGTGTTAAATTTTCTACATTTAGTTCTCTTTCAGCTCATCAGACTGGATAATATCAATTGCTTTTTTTTTTCAAATTCAGTGATTCTTTCTGTTGTCTGATCAAATCTGCTTTTGAACCCCTCTAATGGACACTTAATTTCAGTTATTATATGTTTCAGTTCCAGAATTTCTATTTTGTTCCCTTTCATAATTCTCTTGGTTGATATGCTGTTTGCAAGGCATTAGTCTACTGATTTCCTTCATTTATTTGCCCATAAGTTCTTTAGTCCTTTTAGCATATTTAAGATGATTAATTTAAAATTATTATCTGGTGAGTTAGGTTGGATTTTCTAGAGAAACACAACCAGTGATATTCATATATGTGTGATAATGAAATGTGTATCAAGAAAGAAATTTAAATCACGAAAACTGCCCACACAACTGCCAAGTAACAGGCTCAGTCCAGTTAAGACCATGGGTCAGACGCCTTTCCTGACATTTATAGCTGCTGGCGTGGGGGAACCAGGAAGGCAGAAGACAAACCAGGAGGTAGAAAGATCACCGGCTCGTGGAAGTAGTCAAGTGGATCCAAAGTGAGCAACATAGCCAACCACCAACAGCTCCCAGGGTTGGCAGGCCCATAGAAGGCCACTAGCCCAAAGCCCAAGCAACCAGATGTAGGATACCGGACAGCAGGAAGAAGAATAAGAGACAGGGGAATCTGCAGCATCTCTTTTATTTCAAGTAGACCACACTCCCCAAGGAGAAATTGCCCGGCTGCAACCTGAATAAGGGGTTGCCATGCTACACAGGGAATCCTGGAGTTGTTTACATAATGTTAGTTCCAAACTAATGCGGCCTGACCCAGCCAAATTGACACAAAATCTATCACCTAGTAAATCAATTGCCTGGGATTCCTAAGAGATGATTTCTACTTTTCTTCCACCTCTTCCCCTTTTTCTTTCTCTTCCTCCTGCTCCTCCTTCTCCTCTTCCTTCTTCGTCTTCTTCCTTTTCTTTTTCTTCTTTCATATGCCCACTAAAATCTCACTGGATAAATAGAATACAATAATGTGGCTACCCTGGAAATAAAAGTCTCTCTAGGGCTTGTTGCTTTTGCTTCTTATAGTTTGATTTTGTTGGTTTCATGGCATTGCTAAACTAGTTTTGTAATGTCTGCTAAAATTTTTGCCCAGTCTGTGTGTTCTCTTTTTACTCTTTCATGAAAGTCCCATCTATTTTCTGTCTTCTGCTTGTGCATGTTTTCCATTATGTTTGACAGTGTGCTTATATCATGTATTCGGACCCCTGAGGCTGTCTGTAATATTTCACTGATCATTTTTATGGTTCTAGTATTTACATTTATGTCTTCAATACATCTTGACCTCATTTTGTATATAGAGTGAGGTGTAGATTCTGAGGAATTCTTCCGCAAATGGAAATTCAATTTGCTAGCACCATTTGTTCCTCTCCCTTTTGTCTGTAGGTGAATGGATTTATTTCTGATGTCTCTATTCTGCTCCTATCTCTTGTTGTACACGTTCCAGGCTGCTTTGACTACCATAGCTGTGCAGTGGATCTTAGACTGGGAAGGGAAAGCCTTTCCACTGAGTTCCTCAGTAATGCTTTGCTTGTCCTGGGCCTCTTTCCTTTTCATATGAAGTTGGTGATTGATTTTTCCATCCCTTTAAAGAGTGATGGTGGGATCTGAATTGGAACTGCATTATATGTACAGATCACTTTTGGTAATATCGACATGTTCACAATGTGAACTCTTCCTATCCATGAACATTTATATGGATTATTTGGTTTCTTCTGATAATATTTTGTGGTTTTCTTTGTTCAAGTCTTTTATATCTCTGGTTAGATTTATTTCTAAGTATCTCATCTTTTGAATGGCTATTGCAAACGGCATTGTTTTCTTGATTTCCCCACCCCCACCCCCTGAACTCCCTTCATGACTCTACAGGAATCTATTTTATTTTTGTGTGCTCATCTTGTACCCTGTCACATTGCTAAATCTTGCTAAATTATTGAGTTCCAACAATTTTCTAGTGGAATCTTTAGGGTTTTTTTATGTATAGAATCATATCATCTGCAACTAGAGAGAACTGTAATTCTTTGTCAATTTGGATGCTTTTGATTTATTGTTGTTGTCTAACGGTTCTAGCTAAAACTTACAGTACGATATTGAATAAGAATGGTGATAAAGATCATCCTATTCTCAATCCTGGTCACAAGTGGAGTGTTTTCAATTTCTCCCATCAAGTGAAATATTGGCTGTTGGTTTTGGACACATGCCCTTTATTGTGTTGAGCAGTTTACCTTCTATTCCCATTTTGTTGGATAGTTTTATCAGAATGAGTGTTGGATCTTGTCATATGCCTTTTCTGCATCAATTGATATAGCTATATCGTTTTTCCTTTATTTTATTTATATATTGGATTACATTGGCTGCTTTTCTAACATTGAGCCTTTCTTGCTTACCTTGGTCATGATGGGTTTCTTGTTGTGTTGCTGTTGTTTGGTGGGGGGATATTTTGTTGACTTCTATTAGTTAGAATTTGATTGAGAATTTTTGCATCTATTTTCATAAGGAATATTGGTCTATACTTTTCTATTCCGGTGATGCCTTTGCCTGGTCTGGATATCAGGGCTATGCTTGCTGTGCGTTGTCTATAATCTGGAATCGTTTGAGTAGAATTGGTGTCAGCTCTTCTCTAAAGGTTCAGTAGAATTCCCTGGTGAAATTGTCTGGCTCTGGACTTTGTTGTTGTTGTTGGGAGTTTGTTAACAGCCAGATCCGTTTCTTCTTTTATCATGATGTGTTCCAGGGAGTTTCCATTGGATACTTTTTCAGAAGTATGTCGTTAAGGATACAATGCCAAAAGTATTTTGCTGAAAAGACTAATCATATAGACAAACACCTAGTGAGACAGATAAAAGCAAAACAACAAAAATATACAAGAGTAGACTTAAAGATTCAGGAATCATGGGTATAGAGACATGTGAGACTACTGTAAAAGAATACTGCTTGTAACCCAAAGGCAAAACACTTGAAAATTGATGATTTCCTTGCAAAACAAATGATCAAAATTAGAACAAGAAGTGAAAATCCTGATTAAAGCAATTACCACAGATGAGCCTTAAAAAGTATCTAAAAATATACCAGTGGAAGGGACACCAGGGACCAGATGGCTTCCCAACATCATTCCAGCTATCTGTCAATTCCAGTGTCATTAACCGATTCCAAATGATAGAAATACATGTGACTATACCTCGCTTCATTTTAGAAAAAGAGTGTAGGATTGGCATAACATGTTTTAACAATAATCATTTACACTGTGTTAGGCCAGGTTGACTAGAGAAACAAATTCATTGACCCGCATGTGTAAGAAAGAACTTTATATCAAGAAGGTTTATCTATCAGGCAAGCATCCCAGCCCATTCCAACTCAAGTCCATACATTCAAAACTAGCCCACAAGTCCCTCTTCAGACTCACGCAGTTACAAGGAATGATGCAGATGTAGGAACATCACAGGCTGGTGTATGCAAAGTATTGTGGATCCGATGGTGGTGGACTTATCTCCAGGGCTCTGGCCACCATCAAGGTCAACCGGTAGGAAAGTGAAGGCAGAGAAAGAAGGGGAGATTCCTAAGGCCCTCCTATGGGAAGGCCATGCCCACAAGGAGGTACCATCAGTCTGTAACCTGATTGACAGGCTAGAATCCACCCTTACACTTTTATAAATCAGGTTGACATGAAATTATGTAATGCCCACGCACACTAACTTACCTCCATCAACTCATGGTGACCCTAAATAGATTTGCTACGGCTGTATATCTTTACAGGAGCAGATAACCTCAATGTTCTCCCTCAGGGTAGCTGGTGGTTTTGAACCTCTGACCTTGCCACAGTACCACTTGGGCTTCTTTTAACAATACTATCAATAAATATATACAAATATATTTTTAAATAGGCCAATATCTCTTATCATTATAGGAAGAAACATTTAAATGTAATATTCAAAATAGTATATACATTATTAATGGAGGTAAGGGTTAGTATAATTGCTTGTTGCCTGTAATAAAGCTAGATCCCCTGTCTCACAATTTACACAAAAATAAACTCCGCATGGATTCATATCCTAAGTACGGGGGGTACCCCTCCCCCCAAAAAACTCTGCTGGCCACAGCTTTCATTGTATACATTTTTCCCACAGGGCGAGTATCGAGCAACTCACTCTGAGTTAGTGCACCCAGTGCATCACCTGGGAAGTTTCTCTTGGGTCACGGTGAATTTCTTCATAAGAGCAGTTTTGCTTGAACCTCATTTTTTGTGATGACCAATTTAAAAGAACAGTGGGCGGCTGTGAAATTTTTTTCCTCCTCAGGAAAAATGTTGCAGAAACCGTTGTGATGTTGAACACAGCTTACAAGGACAGCACCATGAGAGAAACTCAAGTGTATGAGTGCTTTGCTCATTTCACAAAAGGCAAAATGTCAATTAATAACAAACTTCATTCTGGACGTCTGTCAACCTCCCAAATGGGCAAAAACGTCAACTTGTAGTGCATTCCACCAGGTCAAATGATTTCTATTTAGAAGTTCTGAAAAGAATGCATAACAATATGTAACAAAAAAAGTCCTGATTTGTGGCAGACGGGGGACTGGTTTTGCCACCATGACAGTGCACTGCTCATGCTGCAAAAACAGCATGCCTCTCTCGCCCCACACACCTGACTCGCTTGACCTTGCTGCGTGCAATTTCTTTTTGTTTCTTCAAATGAAGAGGGACATGAAAGGACAGAGGTTTAAGAATGTAGAAGAGGTGAAGAAAAAATTGAGGGAGGTGCTTGGAAAAATGTTTCCAAGAATGAAATCACAGATTTGTCCAATGTATTAAGTATAATGGAGAGTACTTTGAAGGTGATACGGTTGTTTTGTAAAAAAACAAAACAAAACAAAAAAACCTCCTTTTCTTGGAGAGGGCCTTTGCGTGCAGACTCGGTCCCCGTTATGTACGGAGGCGGAGGGAGCGGACTCCGGTCCCCTCGGCGTCATGTCTTCTGTGCCGGTGGCTGCCCATCTGCTGGTTCTATGCTCAAGCGCCGGGACAAGGGGGAAAAAATTAAATACATAGTTTGGGGGAAAAAAATCCATTTTGGAGGGAGAGGGGTATACCACCTGTATAATAAATAAGATGAAACAACACAAGGCCAACAGGAAAAAAAAACCCTTAGGAGATTCAGGGTACATTCTAAGAGGTTGGGAGGTTGGCAAACCCCCCTTAAATCAGAACACGTCCTGAGCTGGCAACATGAGGCCAAGAGATGACAGACCATCTAACCATAGGCCTGGGCTCTCACTAATCCTCCTGCTTTGTGATTGGGCTCTTGGCTCATACAAATATGTGCAGTCATTTATTTCTACAAGGTGTTGGATAAAATCTATCTTCACTCCTTTTAAATGAGTTGGAGAAATGTAACCCTGATGGCTTTACCCTGAGTTGGATTTCTATCCCTTCACAGTGAGGACGGGCTTTCTGCTGCATGTTACAGGGCTCGATCCTTGGCTCTGTACACTTCTACACAGCCTGGTTTCATAGTCTGCCACACACTCCAGCAACATATTTATTTCTCAGACATGCATGTGACACAAAAAGATAATGAGTCTGTTGAAGGATGGGCTCAGACACTAGATATATTTAAATAAATTAGGTTTATGGGCCTCAATGAATTTAACAGGATGGAATTTATCAAGTCTCATATTTCAAATTAAAGAGACAAATAAAAAACTCCCTCTTGTGTCTCTATTGACAGTCATAAAATGTTTATGAATATAATCTCACAGTTGGACATTTCTTTAACAAAATTTCAATGCCCAAATACTGTTTATACTTGAGTATAAGCAACCCGCCTATCATTCAAGGCACCTAATTTTACCACAAAAACTGCATTAAAAATGTGCTGGAAAACTCAGCTTGTACATGAGTATATACAGTAATGTACATATATGACAAACCTATCATTTATTTAATTATTAAGCTATTTTCCTATAGAATATGAAATAAAATTATACTTCTATGAGAAAACCGTGGGTCATGTGTTGTTTTCTTGCAATTAAAATTTATAATGGCAATTCTTATTCCCTCCACTTGTTTTTGTGCCGGGTGGGCAAGACCAGCTTGAAGGCAGCTGATGTGAAAAAATCTTGGGTATCTGGCTACTCTGTTGTGTAAACAGCACATCGGGCTACTGCTGGGAGATTGGAGGCTCAAGTCCACTCAGAAACACCTTGCAAAGAAGGTCTGACGATCCACATCCAGAAAATCAGGCACTGGCCGTCCCATAGGGGTTGCCGTATGTTGGGATCAACTCGGTAGCAAATGATCATCTCAGAGCCGGGCTGTGATGCATTATAACCACTCTAAGAACAAAGACAAGCACGCGTTGCATTGTTTAAATGCGGGAATTAAGAGACCCGCTGAATCGGTTACTCTTTGCCATAGGACCTGGATGCTATGTCCAAATATGTGCAAGTCCCTTGATAGCCCACAACAACCAGGGCAGACACACATCTTGGATGGATCTGTGAGCTGAAAGCACAAGCGGTTGCTTCCTTAGGAAAGGGGCGCCTTAGAAGTAGCTGCACTTACCTCTCTCACTTGCCCAACCTTTGCAGATGTTTACACTTGTGCTTACTGATTGATACATCCAAGCTGACACTCAGCTTCCTAAGCATTTGATTTGAGGCTCATAAGAGCTGAGATTATGACTTGACTCCTGGTTTTAGTGTAGAGAAAAAGCAAACTCAGAGAACAAAGCTTCACTTGAGGAAGGAAAACACCTAAAAAGCCTTAAGCTCCAGGTAATAAATATATTTTCCAGAAAGGAAGTTTGAGAACTACTCTCTGCCTACTGGCTTCAAATTATTGGTGTTGCGTGTCATTGAGTCAGTTCCAAGCCATGGTGACCTATGCATAACAAAACAAAATATTGCCCAGTCCTGCGCCATCCCCATTAAGTTCCTATGCTTGAGCCCATTGTTACAGTCAATAAGTTAGGTCCCCCCCCCCCCCCCGACCACCACCACTATCATGATCCGAATTCTACCTTGCAAGTCTGGCTAGACCAGAGGATGCACACTGGTACAGATAGGAACTGGAAACACGGAATCCAGGGCGGATGATACCTTCAGGACCAGTGGTGTGAGTGGCGATACTCACAGGTTAGAGAGAGAGTGGGTTGGAAAGAAGGAACCGATTACAAGGATCTACATGTGACCTCCTCCCTGGGGGAAGGACAACAGAAAAGGGGGTGAAGGGAGACATCGGACAGGGCAAGATATAACAAAATAATAATTTATAAATTATCAAGGGCTCATGAGGGAAGGGGGAGCGGAGAGGGAGGGGAGAACATGAGGACCTGATGCCAAGGGCTTAAGTGCTTTGAGAATGATGAGGACAATGAATGTACAGATATGCTTTACACAACTGATGCATGTATGGATTGTGATAGGACTTGTATGAGCCCCCAATAAAATGATTTTTTTTTTAAAGAGTGAAAGGGTAGCGTTTAGCCTGTCAATCAAGTTGCAGCTTGATGACCTCATTTGGAGGTGTGATAGAGAAATAGCTCACTGGAGGCCAGACACACTCTCTCTCTGTTTGTCTCCCTGAGAGACATTCCTATTGACAAGCCACATGGAATTATGCTGATAGAGCCAGAGCCCTGGAGCTGGAGAGGCCACATGGAGACCCACACCAGCACTGAGATGCTTCCACGACCACCGGATCCACAGGACTTTCCACCCACTGGCCTATGATCTTCCTGCATTCAGTGTCACTGCATGGCTGCATGAGTCTAAAGAGGAACAGTATCAGCTAGTATCAACATAAGGGCTAATATCAGACTTATGGACTTGAGCTGGAATGGGCTGGGATGTTTTCTTAATGTACAATTGCCCTTTGCTATAAAGTTCTCTCTTACAAATCTATGAGTGTCTATGAATTTGTTTGCCTAGTCAACCCAGACCAACAGAAGGATGTCCTCAGGGACCAGTCTCTCTTGATATGTCCAAAGGATGTAAGATGAAGACTCCCTATCCTTGCCTCTGGCTGTACGTCTTCCAAGACAGCTGCTTCATTTGTCAATGCTCTTCACCAGTCCTACCATTCAAACACATCCATTGTTCTTTGGCCTGCCTTCTTCAATGTCCAATTTTCACAGGCATCTGAGCCAATTGAAAATACCCTGGCTTGGGTCAAGTGTACCTCAGTCCTCCAAGTAACGTCCTTGCTTTTCAATTAGCCTCATCAAAATCACTCACGGGAGCTGACAGTTAGGTGGAAGAAAGAAAACTTTATCAAATGGCTGATGGCACCAACACTCTCAGAAGGTTCCAATATCTGTTTGGATGTTTTAGGATGGAAGAAACAGAAAGAAAAATCCTGACTCAAATTGGCCTGACCATGAAAGACAGGTGCATTGCCTGACTGGGGAGCCGGCAAATTTTCAGATCCGCTTGGCAGCTGTTTGCTGGGTGTGGCCTGCTCTGACGGCTGCAGCAGCTCCAGGCTTCTCGGTCTGTCACAAAGTCATCAAAGAAGCAGAACGCAGCTGTCTGTCTCTGCAGCTCGTGCAGAAAAAGGAGTGCATTCTTCTTAGACATCCTCAACAGACTTGCCCATAAAAGTTGTGTGCTATCAACTTGATTTTGACTAATTGAAATCCTGTAGGACAGAGCAAAATTACCCCCCCATTGGGTTTCCAACGCTGGAGGCGTAGAGATTGCATGTTGGGGTGCAATCAGAATGGTTGGCAGTTCAAAACCACCAGCAGCTCTGTGGGAGAAAGACTGAGCGTTCGACTCCCGTAACAGGTACAGTTTTGGAAACCTACAGGGGGTCACTGTGTGTCACTATTGTCTCAATGGCAGTGAGTTTGTTTCGTTTCCATCTTTGCAGAAGCATGCCGCCATGTCAGTCTACCACACAGCGGCTGGGGGTTCTAACTGCCAACCTTTGGGTTGGCACTTTACCCACTGGCCCACCCGGACTTCACAGAGAAACAGTCGGTCACTGGAAATGCCCTCTCAGATCGCTGTAACAAGTATTGATAGAGTTTCTAAATGATAAATCTAGATACATGTGGCGGGGGACAGAACAGCACCATCAATAAAAGAAGAATTCTACAAGAAAGCAGCGTTTTGACCTTTCCCTAGGTGGGCACACGTGTGCCCCTTCACAACGTTTAAAACACACAATTCGTTTCGTGCATTATTCAATAAACAATACAGGGTGTTATTCCAACAGTTCTTAGTATTGCTTCAGGATTTAATAACTTCCGAAGTATTAAAGCTGCAGAATTATGAAATAGCATCATTTGAAAGATTGATTATTTCAACTTATTTTACACTCATTTAGTTTTGTGAATAAAACATCTTGATTTTGTTACTAAGTACCTCTGACTGGAGATAACAAAGCATTGACCAAAACAAAAAATTGAACATGTATTTTCCAAATTTCCCAGTGCTTTGAAATGCACTAAGACTGCCATCAACTATTTTTCTATAATTCCATTTTATTGGTGTGTACCTTTCTATCATCATTTAAGTAGTATCATATGACCAGGTTTTTTAAATTAAAGATATTATTGGGGGCTCTTACAACTCTTGTTCCAATCCATACATCAATTGTATCAGACATATTTGTACATATGTTGCCATCATTCTTTTCTAGACATTTACTTTCTATTGAGCCAATGGTATCAGCTCCTCTCCCCTCCCCCCTCAACCAGATGTTTATGTTGATTTTTGCTGTATCACAAATGACTTGATGTTGTTCTGGGGAAAATGAATTTAACTATAACAACATAAATTCTAAGGAAAAGAACTGCAGGATTTTGTAACTGAAGACTTCAAACTCTGAATCCTCTACTTCACTCTTTGCTTCTCTTCCACTAGCCAATTAGTTCCAATGCCAATTTCAAAAGCCAACCAAAATATGTCAGTGGGTGTGCTGTATGAGACATGCCCTGGGGAGGCAACTAGAAAGCGCTCAGCTGCTAACCGACAGCTGGCTGTTCAAAGGGACCCAGAAGCTTCAAGGATGAAAAGCCCTGGGAATGGCTCCATAATACGTCCAGAAACACCCTCTGTGGTCTGCGTGTGGGGTCTGTGTCGGGTGGAGGGGGTTCCACTCGGTCGCTGTGTGTAGAAACTGACTAAACAATGCCCAACCACAACCTAAACAATGTCCAAGAGAAGTCGGCGTGGGGGACCGGAGAGTTAATACCCTCCCCTGATGATTTGCATTTGAAATAAACCATGTCAGTAAACGTGGCCCATGCTCCCCCATGAAGTAAGGATGTTAAACTAATTGTTTCCATGGGAGTTTGCTTTCAGCCATCAGATATTTCAGCAGGGCACAAGAAAGAATGTAACAATGAAGGGTTACATAAAATCCAAACAAAGAGAATGTGTAAAGAGGAAGGAAGTCAATACCCTCACCCTGAAGGCTGAACGTTTGCTGTGAGAGAACGCTCAGTCGTTACTGTTGACTCAGAATTTCCTTGGGCCAAAAGAGGAACAGAAGTCACACTCCTCTGCTCATCAGAAAGGGAAACCAGCCTCAGTCCCGAACACCCAGATTCTGGAAGACGCTTGTCATGCAGCGTGTCAAACAAGAAGTCTCATAATAGATCCCCTTTCTTTGTTTGCTTCCTTCCAAAGCATTGTGTAATAAACTAAAGAGTTGTCGGGTCCATGCTGTGGTCCCTCCTAAGGAGACCCAAATCTAACAGTTAGGGAAAAGGCTGACTGGAACCAAGTTCAACAGCGTGGCTCCACGAAGACCTTCTTTTTAGCCGCTCTAATGTCCGGCTGTACATTTGGATAAGCACGGAGTTGCTTCTGTTCAGGAAGGTCTGCCAATATTTGCTACAACTGGCGTCCCACAGAAGTGAGTTTGGGAAACGCCGTTTAGAAGACCTTACGCCACGTTGTTTTTCCGTGGCTGGATTGTGTTTGCGTGTGGTAAACATATATGCGACAAAACATTTGTTCATTTACCAATCTTCACACCTGCATTTATTTCAGTGACAGACACGCATCACATTGTTCAACCACCAACCTTCCCTGTCCCCAAATCACACCATCATCCTTGACAGAAGCGCATTGCTCCCAAAGTTCGGAGCTTTCTTCCGCCTCCCTTCTAACCATTCCGAGCAGCCACAAATAAATTTTGGTCTTTATACTTAGTCCTTCTAGATGTTTCATATGATCATGATCAAATAATGCTTCTCTTTTTGTGGCTGACTCAGATAATATTTTCAAAGTTCATCCATGTTGTAGCATTGTAGCATGTACCAAGACTTCATTTCTCTATGACCATTAATATTCCATTGTTCTGTATGAGTAATCTTCTATTGCTATGGGTATAGGACATCTTGTCTACTCATTTGTGTATTGATGAACATTTAGGCTGTTTTCATGTTTTGACCCTTGGAAATTGCGCTGCAAGAAGCATTGGTGTGCAAATGCCCGTTTGCATTCCTACTTTCTGTTGTGGGGGGAGTATATACTTAGAAGTGGAGTTGTTGGAGAGTCCCAGCAGTGCAGTTGTTAAGTGTTGTTAACTAAAAGGTTAGTGGTTTGAACCTACCGTCAACTCCAGGTGAGGATGATATTGCAGCTTTTGTAAAGATTCGAGGCAACCCCCTGCCGTCATGTCAATTCCAGCTTATAGTGACCCTGCGTAGTTTCTGAGACTATAAGTATTTATAGATGAAAACAGCCTCACTTTTCGCCTGTGGAGCAGCTGGTGGCTGTGAACTGCCCACCTTTCAGTTAGCATAGCAATCTAAAGCTTACCCTACAGAATCACCAGAGCTCCTTAAGATTACAGCCTTAGACACCTACTCTATGCTGGAGAATCACTATAAGGCAGAAATCAGTCTTGGGTGGGCAGAGGGAGGGCTGGAATTAAGTCATATTCTAAAAGGAGTACTGATGGCATTGTTGGACCACTAATCATCACAAGGTTGACAGTTCAAATTCACCAGATGCTCAGTGGGAGAACGATGAGGCAGTCTGTTCCTATAAAGAATTCCAGCTTCAGAAACCCTATATAGGTATTGCTGTGTCTCTGAATCTACTCCACTGCAGTGAGTGGGTTTGTTTTTTTAACAGAAATTCTAAGGGCCCTATGTGATGTATTGGGTTAAGTGTTGGAATGCTAACCAAAAGGTCAGCAGCTTGAACTCACCAGTATTTCAACCCCACCAGCTGATGATGATCAAAGACCATAGTCTTCAGTATGGATTACAACTGTATCGTGAAGAATGGGAAGGAAACCAAGATCCTCACAGCTGGACCAACAGAAAACATCATGACGCTGTCAATACTTTCATTGTCCCTGAATTCACAATCAACACACTCACGGTAGCAGCTGTCAAGAAAGCAACCAACATATTACATTAGGTTAATGTGCTGTACGAAACCTGCTGGAAGTGTTGAAGAGCTTTGAAGTCACTCTGAGGACTGCAGACCAAGCCATGCTCTTTTCAGTTGCCTCAGATGCATTAACTGCTGGACAGTGAATGATCGAGACCAAAGAAGAACGGAAGCAGTTAAACTATTTTGTTGGTGAAGAATGACAAAAGTACCATGGACTGTGAGAACAAACAAATTTGTCTTGAGAATGTAGTCGGAATACTCCTTAGACTAAGTCTCACACACTTTGGATGTAGTATCTGGAGAAATCAGTCCCTGCGGAAGGACGCCATGCTGGGGAGAGCAGGGGGTCGGAGAAAAAGTGGAAGGCCTTCCACAGGATGTACTGATGTAGCGGCTGAAGCAATGGCCTCAAACGTAGTAACAATTGTGAGGATGCCGTAGCATCAGACAAAGTTGTATTCTGTTTTAGGTAGGGAATGCTCTTGAGCATCTTTCCGCCACCTGTTAGCTAGTTGGAGGCCTTCTTTCATGAAATGTCTGTTGCAGTCCTTTACCCATGTTTCTATTGTGCCTGTCTTTGTTATTGTTAATGTGCAAGCGTTCTCCATAGACTCTGGATAGTTAAGCTTTGTCCAATCCATGCTTTGCAAGTTATTTCTCCCAATCTTAAGATTGTCTCTTTTCTTTCTTGATAAAATCCTTTAAGAACAAAGGTTTTCATTTTGATGAAGTCCTATCTATATGTTTTGTAATTTCCTGCTTGAGTTCTGAGCTCATATCTAAGAATGTGTTATTGAAAGCCATGTTCTAAAGTACTACGCCTACATTGAGTTTCACGTTTACGTTCTTGCATAGAGATACTCGATCCACTTTAAGTTCCTCAAGTATGTTGTGGGATAGGAGTCCAGAATCATTCTTTTGCTTGTGGAAATCGATTTTACCACCTCATCTGGATATTTATCACAAGTGAATTGCTCACAAGTCAATATAAACCTCTAGCGAGGGCCAATGTTTTTCTCTTTCACCTGGCTTAGTAAAAGCAGAGGGAAAGAACTGCGAACTAAAAAGAGCAAAAGTGAGTTGAAAATCTTTTTGGAAATTTTAAAAGCATAACTGTTAGGTTTGGGAATGCTTTCCCCCAGTACTTGCTTCTCTACACTGAAACAATTCAATCGGCAGAAGCACTATTGTAAGTCCAAATAAACGTTCCTGAAGGAAGAGGAAGCTTGGGGTAGCACAGTCTCAGACAGTACACACTGTCTCTGGAAAGCATGTAGGGCCACATGAAGAGCCAAAGAGCTGGGACTTGCTTCTGCTTTTGCCCCTTCCCACCCCACTTGGAGGGCATGGGTGAGTGTATCGGTGGCTGTCTGGTGTATGTGCTGAAGAGTGTGTGTGAGACAACATTGTGTTGATAGTTTCTAGTACACACGTGCAGGTGCCTTTAGTCTGCAGGTTCCAAAGCTTTGGGTCCTCTAAGCAAACATGTCCAAGCCATGGGTCGTTCACTGCGTAGGTCTCCCCCATAGGCTTCTATTATGGGCCTGATTTCTTCTCAGAGGCGCTTCTTTCTTTGTGACATGAGTAGCTAATGTTCGTTTAGCCCAAGCATTAGGTGGAGACAACCCTCCTTTCCCTAAGCTTCCTGCCCGTCATACTCAGTTGTAGGCCTACAGAGAACTGGGTTACAGGAGCAACAATGGACGAAGTCCAAGCCTTTGTTGAAGCAGCTTTGTTTTGCTAAGTCCCATTTGTTCAGTTCCGACTCAGAGCAAATGTATGTGCAGCAGAACAAAGCACTGGCTAGTCCGTGACATCATAATTGTTGCTGTATGTGAACCCATCATTGCAGCCACGGGTGTCCATCCATCTCACTGAGGGTCTTCCTCTATTTCACTGTCCTTCTCCAGGGATTGGTCCGTCCTGATAACATGGCCAAAGTGACATGACATCCTTCTGATGGCCTCGGTTGGACCAGTTAAATTCGAAGCACAGAAATTCACCCTGAAGGTTATGGTGATGGATTTTGAGAATTTCTTTGTTTTGGAATTTCAAAGGGGATAATCTTGATAATTTTTTCAAAGAACAAAGGGAGATAATTAGTGACACAGATAACGTTTTTCAAGCTGTCTGAACTTCCTCATTTTTCTCCCACATTAACATAAGCCCACAGTCCTAGGCTGTTTTCCTAAGCTTTCCAGGTGTTGTCAATTTGATCCCATATAGACAGTTCTTCAAAGGGTCTCACTCTCAAGGCAGGTGTTTTACTAGTTCAGCTAAACTATTTGCTTTGCAGAAGACGGTCCAGGATATTTTGCACTAAGCTTTAAAGATTGTCTCAAGGCAATAGTTTGAGTATTCTTCTGGTCTGTTTGGCTTCAGAAAATCTGGAGTTCATGAGAAGTTTAACATTTGTCCTGCAGTTCACCATCACCACCACACTGGAATCTTGAATCCAATCTTGAATCCAGAATCTTGAATCCAATATCCAGCCATTGTAGCCGCACAGCAGCCAGTTCATCTGGTCTCGTGGCAAAGGAGGGAATTTGTTCATGGAGGCGATTCGCCGTGCATTCCGCACCCTCTCCTACTCCTGACTCTCTTTCCCCTGTTGCTCCAGAACAGAGACCAGCTGTTGTGCCTGGGACGGCAAGTTGCTTGCTTTTACTACCTCCGGCTCTCTGCAGTGACTGAGGAGGGCGAACAGCGGCACAGAACGCACCATTAGGCCAATCAACTGTGGCCCTAAGCCTCCAAACCAAGAAACCAAACCCACTGAAGTGTTTCCTTGTTATAAGATGCCTTTGTTTTGTCATTGTTACAAATACATCTACCACACAGCTTTTGTAAATTTGAAGTTGTATAGGTATAGACCTTATTGACAGCAATCACAAGAATCAGCTGCATGATGTATCAATGCAATTTAATGTATTCGATTTGTCCATTACCATTACCCCCTCCCCAGTCCCTCTTGTTACTGGTCACCACTAGTAAATTTTGCTTTGTATACATTAGCTTTTTATCATCTTTTTATGTAAGTAAAGACATACAATATTTATCCTTTTGCGATTGACATATTTCATTCAGCATAGCATCTTCAAGCTCCATCCATGCTATAGCATATAGCAAGACTTCATTTCTTTTCCTGGCTGAGGAGCATACCATTCATCTGTTGATGTTTGTTTAGTTGGATTCCATCTTTGGGCTATTGTGAATAGTGCTTGAATGAACATCGGTGTACAGGTAGCTGAGCCTGTTTTCAGTCTTTTGGATATACACATATACATAAAGACTTGCTGCTAATTCTGTGTTTAGTGGTTTTTGGTTCATTTTGTTTTTTAGGACCACCTGTTTTCCAAAATGGTTGAACTGTTCTACTTTTCTACCAGCAATAGGTAAGGGTCCTGCTTCACATCCTCGCCATTTGTTATTTCTTGTTTTGTTTTTAAATCTTAGGCATCTTGGGGGAAAAAAACAAAGCCACACCCATCGTTATCAAGTAAATTTCACCTCATCCAGCAACCCTATGTAGGTTTGAATCTTTAGGGGAACAAATACCTCAACTTCTGCCACAGACCTGCTGCTGCGTTTGAACCACAAACCTTGTGGTTAGTAGCCCAATGCTACAGGGTTCCTTTGTCAGCCATCCTAGTAGGAGTGACTCATGAGTCAGAAGAGACTCCGTGGCAGTGAGTGCGTAGGAGTGAAGTTGTGTGTCACTGTGGCTTGGCTTTGTCTGCCCACAGCTCCAGTGACCCTCGAGGGTAGGCTTTGGGCTGGTAGCCAGAAGTTGGCACCCTGCTCCAGAGGAAAAAGATGAGGCTGTCTGTTCCCATGACTTCTAGTTTCTCAGAAACTACACTTAGGGTCTCTATGAGTCAAAATTGACTCGACTGCAATGGGTGGCTAACGAGGGTAGGTATTTTCATGTTTAGTGGTCATTTGAATGTCCGCTTTGGTGAAATATCTGGTCAAGTCCTTTGCCGAATACTTGATTGGGCTGTTTGTCTTTTTGCTGTCAAGTTGTTGACAGTTTAAATAGTGTTGGTTATATGCTTGTTGGGTATATGACTTCTAAAAGTATTTTTTCACTATTTGGTAACGTCTTTTGATGAACACAACTTTCGATAATTAGGAGGTCCCATTTGTTAGTTTATTTTTAGTTGTGTGTGCTTTTGTGATTTTAAGGTAATTTATTGTTGAAATCAAGTGTATATTTCAAATGGTGGCACACAGCCATAAGAAGAGGCTACAGCTAAGGAATCATCTTGGGACAACGAGTAAGAGCGTGGCTGTTGTATGAAAGGTCAGCACTGAGTGATCTGGTCCCATAAAGACTGCAGTGTAGGAAACTACACTCCGTTTATCATGATGTTACTATAGGTCTAATTGTGAGAACTTTAGTCTTCTGTACATTGAGTAGTAATCCATGCTGAAGGTTGCAATCCTTGATCTTTATCAGCAAATGCTCCAAGGCCTCCTCACTTTCAGCAATCGGAGTTGTATTGTATGCACACTGAAGGTTTTTAATGAGCTTTCTGCGATCCGGTTGCCACGCTCTTCCTCATATAGATGATTTCTCTGGTTTTTGCTTAGCATGCAGATGGATAAGTACAGTGAGAGGATTCGACCCTGAGGCATACCTTTCATGATCTCAATCCATGCGCATTCTCTTGTTCTGCTCAGATGACAACTCCCTTGGTCCCTGTACAGGTGTAGCATGAGCACAAAGAGGAGCCCTGGAATTGCCATTCCTCTCAATCCTATCTGTGCTTCATGGGATCTACTCAAGACAGTATTTTACCTCTAATGCCCTTATTTTCATTTTCGACACCTTCAACTTGAAGTTATATATGAGCACATATATAGATGGGACTGGTTCAGTCAGTCCCTGGCATAATTTTGGCTGCTTACATTGAATTTCGCCATTGTGTCTGCTCACAGATGCAGTTAATTTGGTTACTCTATATTATATTTAGAGAAGTGCACGTGTATAGTTTCTATTTATGTTGGTGAGAAAAAAATATGTGCAATGAAGTGTCAGCTCTTGCAAAATTCTATCATGTGGTCTCCAGTTTCATTTCTATTACTAAAGTCCTATTTTCCAATATGGTTTCTTCTTTGTTTACAAGTTTTCAATTCCAATCACCAATAACTATCAATGCATCTGGCTTGAATGTTTGATCAATTTCAGGCTGAAGAGGTTGATATTATTAATTTCTTCCTTGTTAGAATGAGAATATAAGGAAAGTGGAGCCAGGGCGTGAGTTTCAATTGACAGGTTTGATTAGAGTTAATGACCTGCCAGGATGTTTAGAGTGGAATGAGAATAAAGGGGGCAGAGTGAGGGGAGATTGGAAGACAGAGGAAAGAGAGAGTGGCCAAAAGCCAGAAAGGGAGAGCTAGAGAGAAGAGTCAGAGGGATGTGTGGCCACACAAGAAGGCGAAGAAAGTCAGAGAGCAAACAAAGGAATCCCAGGAAATAAACTTTTATGTCTAAAAAGAGGTGGCACTTTCCTCCCCACCCCCACCCAGCACCAGCAGAATGGTGAAGAGGTGGTGGGGGGGGGGGGGAGGGGCCGGTTCTGTGAGAAGGCGAGGTGGGGATGGTGAAGAGGTTAGGGTCACTGGCTGTGGCTGAGAACCACAGCGTTACTGCTGGGCCCTTTATTTCCCACTAGCTTTAGTGTTCAGCGTGCACATTTAATAAGAGTTGTAGTAACTGGATTTCCTTCAATGGGTATAGATGTCATCCTCTCCTGACAGCACTGTACATCAAGATAGATCTTGAAATGTTCCTTTTTGTGTAAAATGTGATGCCATCTTTCTTGAATTTGTCACTCCCAGCATAATAAACCATGCAATTTTCTGATTCAGAGTGGCCAGTGCAAGTTCATTTCAGTTCACTTGGACCTGGGATACTGACTTTTACTGTGTTCCATTTCATTCTTGACAACTTCCAATTTTCCTGTATTCCTACTCCCTACCTCCAAATTCCAATTATTGTTAGGTGCGTGCAGCTAATTTTTCTCATTTTGAGTTGTGCCCAACTTTCAAATGAAAGGTCCTTAAAAAGATGTGAAAGAAAAGAAAGGTCAAAGTGGACGTTAGAAGAGACTGAACTTTGCTCTCACAGTGTAGCTACAGCACCTGGAAGAGATAATGAAGACAAAGAGCTGAAGAGAAAATTTCCAAAGAGCAGCTCAAAACACGCAGCCAAATATAATGAAATGAAATGTGCAAAGATCTAGAATTAGAAAAACAAAATTAGAATAATGTTTCATATGTTTTCAACTGAAAAAAACTCAAGAAAAAAAAAGAATCATGCCTCAAGTTTCAATCTTGAAAGATTATACGGAAAAAATATTGAGTGGTGCAGGGAACATCAAGAAAAGATGAAAAGACGACACAGAACCACTGCAAAAAGAATGAGCTGACATTTCACATTTCAGGAGGGAGCATATGAGCAAGAACTAATGGTGCTGAAGGAAGAAGTTCAAGCTGCACCGAAAGCATTAGCCAGGAATTGATGGAATCCCAATGGAAGTGTTTCAACAAGCCATTGGAGCACTGGAAGCTCTCACTCACATGCTACAACATCTGGAAGACACCTATTTGGTCAACCAACTGGAAGAGATCAATATTTGTACCTACGCCACAGACAGGTGACTCATCAGAAAGTGTAAATCATTGAACATATCATTGCGGATGTCACACAGACCTTGGCTGAAAGCGGAGAATAGCTGAGAACATGTTTACTTGTGTTTTATTGACTCTGCAAGCATATGATGCTGTGTACATCATAACGAAGCACAGATAGAAGTGAGAGGAATGGGAGTTCCAGAACTCTTCATGGTGCTCATGTGGCCCTTGTACATGGAGCAAGAGGCAGCTGCAGCAACCCAATAATAGAACACTGATTGCATGGGTTAAAATCAGGAACGGTGTGCCTCAGGATGTATCCTCTCACCATACAAAATCCATTTGAATTGTGGTGCTGGAGAAGAATATTAAAAGTACCGAGGACTGCTGAAAGTACATGGAAATCTATTTAGAATAGGTCAGATGTAGCAGATACAAAGGAACAAAAACAATCATTGTGTGATCACCTTCCCCACATAATGGCTGAAGATGAAAGTGTGCATAAGCAAGTGTGGTGAAGAAGGCAGATGGTGCCCGGCTACTGAGAGATATAGCATCTGGGGACTTAAAGGCTTGAAAGCAAACAAGCGGCCATCTAGCCCAGAAGCAACCAAGCCCACACGGAAGCAGCACACCAACATAGGTGACCATGAAGGACAGAGGAGACCAGGTCTCCAACATCAAAGGTGGGGTGGTGGTGAGAATCACATCACTGTGAAAGAGGGGGAGTGCATGATGGGGACCCAATGCCCACCTGTAGAGAGCTGAACACCCCTTCCAGAGGGGTAGTGAGGAGGAGATGGGCCACACAGGGTTCAGTGTAACAACAATGAAACTCAAAACCTTCCTCTAGTTCCTGAACGCTTCCTCCCCCCCCAATCATCATGACCCCAATCCTACCTTGCCTTGCGGACCTGGTTGTACCAGAGGATGTACAGCGGTGCAGTGGGGATCTGGAGGCACAGGGAATCTAGGACAGACAAACCCTTCAACACCAGCGGTGGGAGTGGCGACACCAGGAGGGAAGGGCATGTAGAAAGGGAGAACCGATCTCGGAGATCTATGTGTAACCTCCTCTCTGGGAGATTGGCAAGGGGGAGGCGGGTGAGGGGAGACGCCGGGGAGTGTAAGATAAGATATAATAATTATTTATAAACTATCAAGGGACCAGGGGTGAGATCGGGGAGGGAGGGGGATGGGGGGAAAAAAAGGGAAACCGAGCTGATTCCAGGAACCCAAGTGGAAGGTGAATTATGAGTGACGAGTGCAACGAATGTATAAGGGTGCTTTGCTCATTTGATGTATGTACAGATTGTGATAAGAGCCTTATGAGCCCCAATAAAAAGATTAAAAAAAAAGAAAATGATTAAGGCAAAGAATGTACGGATGTGCTTTATACAATTGATGTATGTATATGTATGGATTGTGATAAGAGTTGTATGAGCCCCTAATAAAATGTTAAAAAAAAAAAAGAAAGAAAGAATAAGTCGGGGCAGAGTGCTTCTTGCAGGCAAGGATGGCATGACTTCACCTTTCATACTTTAGACATACAGTCAGAAGAGACAAGTCCCATGAGAGGGATATCGTGCTTGGTAAAATGAATAGGCAGGAAACAGGAAGACCTTCAAAGAGATCGGCTGACACAGTGGCTGCAACAATGGGTTCAGGCACAGGCACAATTATGAAGATGGTGCGGGACCATGCCGTGATTCCTTCTGTTGTGTTGTGCACAGGATCCGAACCAACTCAATGGCACCTAACAACAACAACAGGAAATGAAGGTCCCCAATGCTTTACTCCATCCACATAAGTATAGTCGTCTCTGCTCTGAGAGGGCGGCTCTTCCTCGGTCATCTTTTGAGTGCCTTCTGACCTGAGGGGCTCATCTTTCAGCGCTACATCGGACAATATTCCATTGCTATTCATGCTGTTCTCGGTAGCTATCAATGATCTGATGCCATCAGTAAGATTTTCAGTAGAGAATTCCTCAGCATTGGACAGGCTATTGCTTCTTCATACTCAGTTCTTAGTCTGGAAGCTAAGCTATAACCTTTTGACTTTAGGGAATCCTGCTAGTGGTTGAAATACTAATGAGATAGCTTCCAGCATCACAGCAACATGCAAGCCACCAGAGAACCACAAACTGACAAATGGTATTGTAGCTCCATAGAAAATCTTAAAACCATGTCAAATTATCCTTCCCATTTTTGTATTGCCTTTTTGTTTCAAAATTGTTTTTCATGGCTCTAACTCCTTTGCCTTTATATACCCTGGAATAAGCTTGTCTATAGCTACAAAATTCTTGCTGCTATTTTGCTAGGAATAACATTAAAGCTATAGCTTTTGGAGAAATTGACACCTTCATTACGTCAAATTTTTCAATCCAATAATATGGCAGCTTTCTCCATTTATATAAATATCTTATTGCTTTCATTGGTATTTTAGAGTTTTCAGCAAACAAGTTTCCTCCTAGACTTGTGTGGTAGTTACATAATCTGCTGTCAATTTGAGAATATTGAAAGTGAAGGAGTGGAGTTTAGACTGTCAATCAGGTCGCAGCTTGATGCCCTCATGTGGAGCTATTAAAGAGATACATAGCTCTCTGAAGGCGGGACACAGACACACTCCCTGCAAGGCTATCCTGTGGAGAAGACGCATGGAGCTAGAGCCCTGGAGCTGAAGGAGACCTGTGCCTGAGCTGAGGTGCTTCCTCTGTCACTGCATGTGTTGCATGAGCCTGAAGAGGAATGTATAGATAGGTATTGGACATATGGGCTAATATCAGACTTATGGACTTGGTCTGGACTGGGATCTTTTCTCAATATTCAATTGTTCATGGATATAAAGCTCCTTTGTACACACAGGAGTGTCCATGAATTTGTTTCTCTAGTCTGCCCAGACTAACACAGCTTGTAGGACAGAAGGTAACTTTGTGGCTTTTTGTGTCGGTTTCCACATATTCGTTGCTAGTATATAGGAACACATTTGTTTTTCTGGTGTTGGTTTTGGATTCTGAAACCTTCCTTGACACATTTGCTTAGTAGATCTAGTTTGAAAACTATGAATATATTTAGTTGTAGGGCTAAAAAGCTATCCCTTACTGGTATGTTTTTGGTATCATTCAACGAATTGTATCATTCAATGAATTCGTCTATTTTATCAAATATGTCGAATTAATGTTTGTAAAGTTTTTCCTCTGTGTTCCCTTATTATTATCAAGGTTAATTACTGGATCTGGCTGCTGAATCTGCAGGAATATCTAATTTATTTTTGATATTGGTAATTTGTGTTTTCTCTCTGTGTCCATTTTGTTAGAGGTATGTCCGTTTTATCAGTCTCTTCAAAGAACTAGACCTTTTCCTCCATTGATTTTCTCTCTTTTTAATATCTTGATAGATTGACCTTCCTAAATCATAAATAACATAAAATAAAAAATAAGGGCTTATTTTTTCCTTTGTTTCTAATTTCTTGAGTTAACACCAAGTTAATAAGTTTAAATCCTTCTACTTTCTAAATGTAAGCATTTAGCGCTGTAAATTTCCCTCACAACATGCTTTAACTATGACTCACATATTTTGGATTTATATTTAATTCAGTATATTTTTGTTATTTTTTGGATTACTCAGATGTGTTATTTTCCGGTTGTTTAGTTATTTTTTCTTACCATCTTTTAATGAACTCAAGCTTGACATTATATGTTCAGAGAACAAATTCGAGGATTTAAATTATTGTAAATTTGCTGACATTTTTTATGACCCAAAATATGAAGTAATTTGGTGAATGTTCTATGAGGGCATGAAAATATTGTATGGTCTGCTATGGTGGACAGCATGTTGCATGTACGTCAATGATACCATGCTATATAGTGTGGTTAAATTCTTCCAATTTTTTCCTTCTTGTTTTTCTGTGTAGTAGTTCTATCAGTTTCTGATTGTTGCTGAAATTCCAGTGACAATCGTGGGTTTGCCTGTTTTTCTATTCAGTGCTGTCATTTTTTTTTTGCTTTAAGTGTAAGGAGGCCATTTTGTTGTTGTTTTTTTCATACATACATATTTAAAATCTGTCTTCTTGTATTAATCCTTTTATTTTTAGGTAACATCTCACTCTTATTGTTAGGTAATGTCTCACTTTGTTTCTAATAATTGTCTTTGCTCTTAAGTATATTTTATTGAATATAAATAGTCATCCCATTACGTTGATTAATGTCTGCATGGTATCATTTTTCCCCCAAAACCAAGAGCCTTAGCTATTTATTAAGCTTGATGTGGAAGCATGAAAACCAAGGAAGAAATCAGATTGTTTGCCAATACAAGTTCAAATGACCAGATGGGGGCAAAAGTCTAATGCAACTCAGCACGATGTGAGCCTGGGCAAGTGCAGCGTTCGTGCGTGCCCTCCCTCAGGGGCCTCCCTGCAGGCCCAGCTTGGCTCTTCTCCAATATCTTCTCTTGGAGTTGTACCTGATCTTATTACCGGTTTTCATTTTAATCCTTTGGGGAATAGGCCAATTCTGCTTCTGTTTCTTGGCCAGGAATCTCCTGGTTGCTGCCAGACCCCTGGAGATGCACCTACTGCCATTGGATCCTCAAGACTGCTCCCACTGGCCAGTGATCTTCCTGCATTCTGCATCATTGCACATGGCTTCGGAAGTCTGAAGAGAGAGTTATGGACTATTATCAGACTTATGGATTGCATTGGTCTGGGGCAGGATGTTTTCTTGATGTACAATTACATCTTGATCTAAAGCTCTTTCTTACACATCTATGAATCTCTGGAAATGTTTCTCTAGTTAACCCCGTCTAGCACAACTATCTTATCATGCTTTTAATGTCTACATAGTTTGTAGTGGTGACCTTCCTTTAATTCTTGACAATGATAATTTGTGTCATTTCTCCGTTGATTTTCTAAGTGTAGATAGAGGTTTATCTTCTTTCCACATAAGAAACCACATTTTGGGAGGGGTTTATTTCATCTACTTTCCCAGGATTCTTTTTATATTTTCAATTTCACTGATTTGTTGCTATTGTTCCTGTCCTTATTATTTCTGCCCTTTTGTTTGCTCTGGATTTAATTTACCCCTATCTTTCTGGTTTCATGGGGGGAGGGGGAGGGGGCGGTAGAAGAAACTTGATTATTTTCTAATATAAGCATAGTGGTAGGTTCATAGTCTGTGGTCAATTGAGGACTTAAGAGTGAAGGGTGTAGTTTAGTCTGTCAATCAGGTTGCAGCTTGATGACCTCATTTGGAGGTTCCCAGGGGATAAATCGCTTGCTGGAGGTGGGACCACACAGACACTTCCTGCGAGACATTACTGATGATGAGCCTGATGGAGCTATGCTGATTCAGCCAGAGCCCTGGAGTTGGAAAGCCACATGGAGACCCACGCCAGCGCTGAGATGCTTCCACTGCCACTGGATCCAGACTTTTCACCCAGTGGCCTGTGATCTTTTTCTGCATCCAGCACCATTGCAGGTGCTGCATGAGTCTGAAGAAGAATTTATAGACTGGTCATGGACATATGGGCTAATGGTGGATCTATGTACTTGACCTGGACCCTGTTTGGATATTTTCTCAATATTCAATTGCTCTTATATATAAAGCTTTTTCTTACACATGAGTGTCTATGAATTTGTTTCTCTAGTCAATCCTGACTAACACAAGCATGAATGCAAAATACTTTTAGTTAAATTCTGCTTTTCCAATATCCCTTCATAACAAAACTTTTAGCAAGTTTGGACTAGAATGGAGCTAACTGATCCTGATTTTAAAAATCTATAAGACAGCTACAGTCAGCATAATATTAAATGATAAAGGATGGAATGCTTTCCCTTTTAGTTAAGGGACAAGTGTGCTCACTCTCCATTCTCATTCAGCATTGGAAGATACATTTTAACCAGTCTAATAAACCAAGATATTGAAATAAAAGGAACAGACATTCAATGAGAAGAAACAAAATTTTCCCTATTTCTAGAACACGTGGTTATCTACACAGAACGCCCAAGGACTGTGTAAGAAAACTTCCTAGAAAGAGACGGTTCAGCAAGGTTACAGGATGTAAGGTCAGTGTAATCAGCCACACCCCTCTATGAAAAACAAAATAAATTCTTGGAAACTTAAATGGAAAACATAATACCATTTAAAAGTACAATTGCGCCCAAAATAAAATTGTTAGAACTAGATCTAGCAAAACATGCACGTGCTGTGCACGCTTAACACGACAACATGCTAATGAAATGAATCAAACATCAAAGTAACTGAAGAGAGATGCTACGTTCCTTAGTACTGGAAGCCTCAGGTAACAAAGACGCCAGTTCCTCCCAAATAATCACATGCAGTTCTGAAGTGGGAATGAGGATTTGTTTTGGTAGATATATAAAAATATGTGTGTAAGCTTACTGGAAAGGCCCAAGCACTGCAATAGCTAAAAAGATCATTGAAAAAAATATCTACGGTAGAAAGGCTCATTCTAGATGGTATGAAGATTTCCTACGTAGCTCTGGTCATCACAATGGTGCGGTGTTGCTGGCAGCATTCCCAGAGAGCAATAGACGAGGAGAGGCAGGATCCCGGCATCACCTGTGAGCACTTCCCTTTTCTCTAGGATTTGGCCCCTCAAGTCCTGTCTGCATTGGCATTTCTCCAGTGCTCTCAAGTAAATGTTTTATTTTAGAATTTTTAATTGCTCTTTGGGAGCTGAAGCATGCTTTCTGTCATTACCCGACTTTATAAAATACATAAATAAAAACCTGCCAACAGAAAACAAACAAAAAAAAGTCAGTAGACAGCCTGACAGTCAAAGTTCAGAAAAATCCATAAACAAGTAGAAAGACAATTTCAGTAACTTTAAATGAAAGATGAGGAGAGAATATTAAGACAAAAATTCCATTCAATTTAACAGATTTTTAGAACATTTGACATATCAAAATTAGCAGAGTGAAATAATAGGAAAATAATGTCCCAACGTCAGTCGCCACACTTCGGATTGAGAAAGTTACTGAACGTCAAGTAGGATATATATTTCTTGTTTTTGTTAAATAACTGCTGTACTGGTGTGTGGGAGTTTTTTGGGAAAACCAGAAAACCTGCTAGACAAATTCTAAAAGTAGGCTATATTTTTAAAGATGCAATAAATTTAAGAAAACTCATGATTATTCAGAACACCAGCGATAAAGGAAAATCCTGGGTCCTTTCAGAGAGGAAAAAGCATACACGACCAGAGGATAAGAATCACACTGGTTCTTCAAGTTCTAGGAACAATGCGTGTTCGTTGGAAATTTTCCTCCTCTAGGAGACAGAACAAATATAAACAGTTTGAGAAAGAAAAGGGCCGGCAGTGGACCCTTCATGCCCCCATCCTGAGGAAGTTACTCAAAGATGTGCTGCAAAAAATAAGGAAGGAACACAGGAAAGATGAGGAAGTAGAATCTAGAAACCGTTGCATGAAGCTAGGGAAGGAAGCGCCAGGACGAGCGCTGGTCAGCAGTCCTAGAGAGCAGCCCCTTCAGGCTGGAGGAGGAAGTGGCAATGTCTAGGAAGGGCGGTTCTAGGAAAACTGGGTTGCCTTCTGTTGCCGGTGCTCTCTAGTGGGACACTGTTCCAGGTGGAACGTTAGAGGAGAACACAGAATATCATGGAAAACATGCCATTAAGAAATCCTGGTTAAACCATTAAGCATGGTTTGAGCAATGCGCAGAATATAGGAAATGAGAATCCATTTAATCCAGATACCAGAAACACCCTTCCGCTTATGGCACAAAGGTCACACCATGTGCCTGTAATTCAGGACCTTGCATCTTACCAGACCGCTAACCAGGAAAAGAATATGTAGCGTTAGTCTCAACTAAATTTTAAAAAATCGATTTTCCACTTCAATAATCAGCCTATAGCGAAGCATGGAACACTCGAATGTGCTAACACAACAGAAATGAAAGGATATCAAATTTGAAATTGTTTAAAAAAATAATAAAATTATAAAGATACCATTATGGATTGGATTCTATCTCCCCGAAAATATGTGTTATCAAGCTTCAAACCACTATGCCCGTGGATAGAGCTCATTTGGGAATGAGTTCCCTTGTTGTGTTACTGGATTAGTACAGGGCATACCTTGAGTCAGTCTCTTTGGGGACGTAAAAGAGGCAGTGACGGGATGAGACAGGCACCACAGTACAGGAAGATGGCCCAGAAGCAGGGGCTCCAAAGAGACAAGGACCTTCGCCCAAAGGTTTCCCTACCACTGGCACAATGAATTCAAATCTCCAGCCTCTGGACTGTCAGAAAACATTTATGCTCATTTTTCTGTTTTTTAAAGCCAATCACTTGTGATATTTTGGTAATAGCGATCCTAGTAACTAAGAATTATTTGAGGTGCAGAAGATGAAAAGAAATGGTAACGGGCAACCTATGGTGCTAGTGCCCGCATCTTGCCCTGTGAGGAATGAACACATACTAACACAATGGGCTGAGGCGGCCTGGTGGTGGAGTGGTTGTGTGTTGGCCTGTGACCCACACGGGCAGCAGTTGAAAGCACCAGCAGCTCTGCGAGAGAAAGACTGGGATTTCTACTCCCATAACCAGTTAAAGTGTCAGACACCCTCAACGGGGTCACGACGAGTCAGCATTGACTCCACGGCAGCAAGTTTATTTTTGGCTTTGGGAATAAATTTGTCCATGAACGTCTTTGGAACAATCTGAGGATAATGGGGTGAAAGAATATACCAAAAATGGCCATAAATTGATAAAATTTTGAGCAGGGATGATTGCAGGGGCAACGAGCAATACAAGATGAACCATGCTCCCAGAGGACTCTGGGAGTGAACCTTAGCACCTGATTGAGCAGTGACTTCAGCCAGGAATCTCTTCACTAGTACAAAGCAATCCCATCGATCATAGATATGTTTTTTCCTGACTCCTTCCACATGTTCTTGCACATCGGTACTAAGTATATGAACTCACATGCCACACTGTCCTGCAAGGACCTCTGCTATGTAACAGCTGATTTTGGGCTATGGTGAGATGTCTCAGGAGCTCTGAACTGATTAATTCTGGTTCCACCCGAGACAGACTGGAGCAGAATCTACAATTTAACAAGATCCCAATCACCTGAAACTAGGTAAACAAATCCACAGAAACATGTGTAAGAGTTTTATATAAAGGGTATATATAAAGGGTGACCATTAAGAAAGCACCCCAACCCAGGGCTGTCCAAGCCCATAAGTCCAATATTAACCCATATGTCTGACACCAACTACAAAGTCCTCCTCCATCTCACAAAACACGTAATGACACCGAATGCAGGAAGAAAACTGAATCAGTGTGTGTAAGCATCCCAGCCCCGGCAGGGGTCTCCACATGGCTGCTCCAGCACCCATGGCTGCATCAGGGTAGGTCCATGTGGCTTCTCCTTAGGAATGCCTTGCAGGAGTGAGCCTTGCCTGCTGAAGCAGGGAACTGGCTAAGGCAGCCGCACCCTGGTGCAAGAGACCTGAGAACTCGAAAGACAAGGCTCACAGAGCCATTTATCTCTCTGCCCTTCAATTAACCCCACATGTTTATCGGCCAGGTTGGCGCAATAAACCTTAACTATCTCAGGACTATCTGCTCCCATAAAAATCTGATCTGGGAAACCCTATGGAGCAGTTGTCCGCTGTCCTTTGGGATGGCTATGAGTTGGATTCCACTGGACTGCAGAGAGGGGTCTGCCAAAGCAAATTCCCAGCAGAGGGGTCAACCCAAAATGACTGGATAGGAAACCTGAATTTCTGGTCCTGACCTGCAAATTCCCTAATATCTAGTCCATCCACTCTGGCTTGTTCTCTTTTTCATTTTTTGGAAGAGTCTAGCCTGTGGGCTTTGGATTCCGCTCCTGGCCTGCTGGGGTGCAGCAGTGATGGGGGATGGGGTCCATCGTTTTGATTACTTTTGTACTTGTTTAAAATGTTGCATAATAAAGCTTAGCATGAGAAGTGTTCTAAGTTTATTATTTCCTATACACTGTGAACCTGAGGCTTATAGTGATTACAAGTTGGCTTGTTAACCACAATCAGCAGTTCAAAACCACCAGCTGCTCCATGGGAGAAAGATGAGGCTTTCTACTCCTAAAGAGTTAAGTCTCAGAAACTTACAGGGACAGTTCTGTCTTACAGGGTCACCATGAGTCGGAGTTGACTCAATGGCAGTGAATTTTGTTTGGGAGTTTTTGACGAAGTAGGTATGAATTTGATTCACGGCACTCAGCGCAAGGAGTGGCAAGTTGATATTTTTAAATCAGATACAATCTGTCCCAAGCCCCACTGGTTACGATTCAGAGAAATTAAACCCTGTTTGGAGTATGGCCTTTTCTCTAGAACTAAGAATTTTTTTGAAACTGGTTGTGGTAGCAAGTGTGCAATACTGCTTGATGTGATTGAACTATGGAATGAAATGAAATATTAGCTCCTAATAAAATGGTTTTTTGGGGGGAGGGATCTTTGGGGTCCATGCACCATGTGAAACAGGAGATAGCTGTTCTCCTATCTTTAGTCTATGGAGATACTCACTGTTCAAGCTTGAAGAAGCTACTCGAATGGGCTTCTTTGGCTCTGTTTCCTCACTCTGCTTCTCATACTCACTTCCAACGATGCATTTCATCTCTTCCACGGTCCAGGAACACGAGACCGGAGCAGGTCTTCACTAGCAGAACTGCGTCCACACTGGACCTCTTCACCAGGGGATCTGCTCTTTCAGGGAACCCCGCCCCACTCTTCCCCCACTGGGTGTGAACTCTCTCACGGAAATCTTGGCAGTAGATTGTCTTCCAATTACTTGGAAACATGTGCTTTAGAGCCCAGAAATGCAAAACCCACAAGATAGCCCAAGGCCAGGAAACCGAAATTCCAAAGGCAAAGAAAGGTCTGACTGACCTGGGGTGGGAACCACCATGCAAGCTGTAGGCATCTCTCCCCCAGCTGAGGGGCACCCCAAAATATATCCACGACAACACACACACAGAACTGCAATTTTGCAATAAGGCTTGGGAGGTGTGGGCGAAGGAATAGCCTCTCTCCTCTGAAGTTCTCTTGGCTTCTATCTGATCTTGGAACTCAGTTGTTGACTTCGTTTATGCATTTTCCTAGGTTGTCGGGCACTGTGACTCTGCCCACTGGCTTCCAATCTAACTGGGAAAGAGCATTGAATTCCCCAGGGAGCACCTGGGCTTGCCGGACTCAGCAGTGGATAGAAGGGTGCTTTATATGGTTTTCCCAAGGCCCTGGTTCCCACACTTTTACCAGCACTTTCCATAATGGTCCTACAGTGGTTCTGAATGTGTGGCCCACAGATGAGGCAGCACCACCTCCTGACATGTAAGAAACTCCGGGGGTGAGGAGCAGAATGTTTAACAAATCCCCCTGGGATCAGCATGCTCAAGGCTCAAATATCGATCGCTTTTAGAACCTTTTCCAGGGGGCCCTGGTGGCATAGTGGTTAAGCGTTGGGCTGCTAACTTCCAGGTCAGCAGTTCAAAACCACTAGCCGGGGACTGGGCTTTCTACTCCCGTAAAGACTTGCAGTCTCAGAAACCCAGAGGCGGCACTACCCTGTCCTACAGGGTCACCAGGAGCCATTGTTGAGTCCATGGCGATGACGGATGACAGAGCCTCTACATAGGAGCTGTGGAAGACACACGAGACTGCTCACCACAAGGCCTGTGGTTTGAACCCACCAGTTGCTCCACAGTCCTGTAAATATTTCGCCCCGGAATCCTGAGAGACCGTTTTACTGAGTCCGACAGGGTCGCTGGGAGTCAGAATGGATTTGGTTGCAGTGAGAAGTGGCTTTGCTTCCATCCACTCGTGCACAGGACTGGCTGCCTACGCATCAGCCCCGGGAGAGGAAGGCAACCTCGCAGTTTGTCTGTCTGACCTGAGCCCTGCTGCGCAGTCCTTGTCGGTTTTCCTAAGTCCTCATCATGTACTTCTGAGCAAGATCAGGTCACAATAGTACAGTGATTCTAGGAAGCAAGTCCACCAACAAGTTAGCCATGCAGCAGAGGCCTAACCAGCTTTTTTGGACAGTGATGCCGGTGTCTGAAACCTGTCACACGCACTGCTAGTAACGGTCTTCTGTAACTTCTAGCACACACTGTACCCCATTTTCAGAGTCACCTGATGAGCCAACTCCCCTACTCTTCCCCAAAGGGCATGCCTATGATTGTACTCAGGACAGAGTGGTTGCTCAATTATTTCCCACTGACCAAAATGTCATGAAGTTCCCAGAAGTTTACAAACACCTACACTTCCTCAATGGTGTACCCTCCCAGGGAAGTGTGAGGGGACACTCAGAAGGTCTTCCAGGGGGCAGCATTGAAATGTCCCAGTGCTGGCCAGAAAAGGGAAGGCCTTTGAGAGATATTAACAGCTACATCAGCAAGACCAGCTTCCGTGTCCGGTCCTATGGGCCAGCACGCCCTAGAGGCGACAACCTGAGTACCGTAGGCCTGGGACACACCAAGACCCCTGCGAGCCTCACCCTTTCCTTCATTGGTGGCTCGCTCTGCATAGGTAGGCAGAGTCTGTGTGTGCAGACCTGGCAGAATGCCCCCCCAGTGCACAACCTGACACGCATAACTGACCCGCGGAGCCCTGGGAGTCCAGTGATTGATCATGTGACTGCTAACCAAGAGGTCAGGCTGCTAACAGAAAGCTCAGCAGGTCAAACCTACCAGACGCGGCGGGGGAAGGATGCTGGGTGCCTTTCATAAGGATTGTAACCTTGCAAACCCATAGTTCCACTCTGGTACTGCTTTGAGCCAAGCTCCATCTGACCTCAGCAATGATATTCTTTGTTCCGTGACCTCTTCTGAATCCGGTCTGAACCTCTGGAAGTTCCCAGTGAAGGAACTGCTATAACCATTGTTGGAAGATCTTCAGCAAAATTTTACTTCCGTGCATTATCAATCATATCGTTCTATAGTTGGAGCCTTCTGTGGGGTCACCTTTCTTTGGAATGGTACACATATGGATCTCCTCCAGTCAGCTGGCCATGTAGCTGTCTTCCAAACTTCATGGTGTAGGTGTTTCCGTGCATCTTCAGCTTGCTCAAAGATTTCAAGTGGGACACCATCACTCCCGGAGCCTTGTTTTCCACTAATGCATCCAACGGGCCTTGAAGCTGCCCCTTCGACGCTGTTCGTTCTTGCTCCGAACCGCTGGAGTGGTGGGATGTCAGCTAGTTCTTGGTGAGGCTGACTCTGTGGTTACCCATCTTCTCCTGATGTTTCCTGCAGCATCCACTATGTTGTCCAGACTCTCTCAAGGTCGCAACTTCAGGCTTGACCTCAGGCTAAGGTGTGGTGGACATGTTCTTCCCTTTGGGTTTTCCGCGTCTTTGCACATTTCACTGTATTTGGCTTCGTCTTTTTGAGCTGCTCTCTGAACATTTCAGTTCAGCTGTTTGACCCTTTCTTCCACTTGCTTTAGCTACGCTACCATGAGGAGCAAATGTCCATGGTTATAATCACGGGTAAGAGGGAATTCTGTTCTGCTCATACTGGATTTGTCACCTGTGTCTCCACCTTGTTGCTGCTGGGTGCTGTGGAGTTGGGTTCCACTCGGAGACCCCGCGTACCAGAGGCGGCAGCACTGCCCGGACCTGCGCACACGGTGCCGCTCCGTCTCGTTGAAGGCCTTCCTTTTTGCTCCCGTTTTTTACCACGCATGATGTCCTTCTCCAGAGACGGAGCCCTCCTGACATGTAGTCTCCCCCTTACTGGAGGGTGCGAATCAAGTCACCACGCGGTTTTCCCTAGGGTTTCCCTAGGGATATGGTCTGCCGGAGACAAAACCACACCCCCATCAAAGTCATGCCTGTGTGTAATCATAAGTGGGGACAGAGGAGCAGAGGGAGACGCCAGGGAAGCAGGTTCTTTCTGAGATCCTTGCCTTGAGCGACAGAGGCAGCGAAGGCCACGCCACGCCATGACCAGAGCTGAGGCAAAGCGCTCCGGAGACAGAAGAGGGCAGTGCTCAGACGATGGAGCAGAACAGCAGTGCGCTTCCTGGCCATGGAGGGAGAAGCCAAAGGACCAAGTGGCTGAGGGAAAAGGATACACAGCCTTGGCTGCTGGCTGAGAAGTTGCTGTGGAGTGATGAAAAACCATGTCCTCACATCGTCTGATCCTGCCTTGTGGCAACCTGCTAACTTCCCTAATAACCCCACTAAGGGTGAGCAGTCGGAGTTCTGTGTGGCCTTTGCACGGATGATTGAACCCAGCAGAGGTCAAATGTCATGGGAAGAACAGGTGCTGTCAGGGCAGGACCAAGAATGATGGAGGGTGGACACACGTCTGACTTCCGTGTGGCAGCGCTGGCCAGGGCTGGCATGGAGATTCCTCCTTGCGCAGCCAGGGGGCGGCTGTGGCCTCTATACTGTTTTCTCAACACTACTTTGCTCTAGAAAACAGGGCATCCACTTTCCCTTGGGTGAAGCATGGACGCGATCTACTTAAACTAGTAGCTTGTAGAGGGCACAATGTTGTGGTGTCCTTTAACGCAGGGGTGGGTAATGGTAGGGCCGAGGGCCATAGGAGGCCTGCGAAATAACCAACACCACAGAGCATCACGTACCACACCAGAGAAGCCGCTCCACTCATCACATGACCCAGCCAAACTCCCGGCACTGAGGTGATTACAGCCCAGAGACCCTACGGGACAGACAGACAGAACGGCCTGTGCTTCCAACAGAAAGCCCATCTCTCCCGCAGAGGACCGGGTTTCAAACAGCTGACCCGCTAGGTAGCAGCCCAGCACGTTACTACTCCATCAGGGCTCCCCAGCCATTAGGGGAGTTAAACACCTGGTTACATATAGCAGGCAAATATTTAATTGGATAATGTTGTATGGCCTGAGGATGGTTATAATACCCAAATAACCCTTGGCAGAAAAAAGGTCCCCTGCCCCTGCTTTAATGTGGCACCGAGGTGGCGGGCTGGTGTCCGTTAGAGTCACTTTATCCTGGCGGATTCCTTCCTGTGAAATGCCAGCCAGTGGAGGGACCACTGGAGCAGGCAGAACTAGTCACAGGCTAGTCACAGCTCACTCCCTGCTGTCGTGTCTAATCACACATGGCAGCCACACACCCCAAGGAGGAACCACACACTCACCGGAGGCCCTGGTTTCCCCACTTCTTGAGTCGAGAAGTTAACATAACACAATAAAAACGGCATAAAGGAGTTAGCTTATTAGTTTCAGCCGATCAAGATGCAGCAAGGGCTTCAGAGCGGGCAGCTCGGACGACCGGTGTCCCCAGCTAGGGCTCAGCCGAGTGTCCCAATGCTGACCGGCCCCGGCCACATCCAGGGACCTCACACGGATGGAGAGCCGATTATACTCTCGAGCGCTTACGAGCCAACTATCTCTGGGTAACACACAAGTGGTCCAGACCCCTGAGCGGAACAGCTACTCTCTCGCGCTCTCTCTCTCACGAGTCAAAATCTACTCACCGGCAAGTGGCACAAACCAATTTGCGAAAGGCTTACAGGTGACCCTTGAATAAAGCAGGGCTTCTCCCATGGCCTTCCGGTTGACTGACTCACAGCAACGTGATGGGCAGGGCAGAGTGGCCCCGGTGGGCTTCCCAGGCTGTCCATCTGCACAGGAGCAGTGTCCTTCCTCTCAGGAGCAGCAGGTGGGCTTGCACTGCTGTTCATAGTTTCCGTTTGGGAAACTCTGTAGGGGACCCCGGGTCTTTCTCCCGACGCAGCTGCTGACCTTGCACATGACAGCTCGACATGAGCCAGCGCCCCTTTACCACAGGGGCTCGGGGCCCCACGCCTCGCGTGTAATTTAGTGGGCCCTTGGCCAATGTGCGTTTGAACGGCGCGGGCCAAGCCCATTTGGCCCGAGATTTTCCCCTTGCCATCGCAGGGAGCTCGAAGGTTGCAAGTGCCACGCAACGCTCCTCACCTCCCCGCCCCCGAGGGGTTTCTTTCCAGTTAACGCTAGCTGCCCCCTCACCGCCCCCACCGGCTGGGCTTCCACAGTGCGGACCCTAGGTCCAAGTGTCTCTGTACCTCAACCGCCCCGACGTCAGTGGGCTCGGCTTTGTACCACCACCCACCCCTTCACGCTCAACTTCTTTTGGCTTCAGAACCGTGGCGTCTGGGAACTCCGGACAAATGTCTGTGGCTTCCCCAGCCTGTGCCTGGTGGTCTGTCCCTCGGGTCCCCCGGGCCCACTGAAGACCACAGAAGAGTGTGCCGGAAATGAGGCTCCTACCAGACAGCACGCCAACTGAGGGATAGGAACACACTTGAAACTCAAGCCACGTGAAATCGGTGCCACTTTTACTTTATTTAAGGGGGAAAAAGGAGGGAGGGACAACAGTAATTTTCATAATACACAGAAGACAAGTTAGCACTGCGCCCAAAATCAAGTAAGAGCCGAGTGTGTACTTGCCACCAGCCTGCTTTGCAGCTCTCTGATTAGTAAATTTAATGCAGTTTATCATTTGTATGACTATTGAGCAAATTTATAATGGGCAGGATTAGGAAATCACCAGAAGTGTACTATAGAGCCTACGACGAAACCTAAATAATGCATTAAAAAAAATCACTTAAAATAAACCATAAATTATGTGATGCACATTAGTGTAACAAAACCATTTTGTTGTAAACATTTTCTCCAACATCATGTGTGCATGAGGGACCAAAGTAAAAACACTGCACTCGTTACAGAAAGGGTTAACTCGGAGGTCAATACACAAGGGCACTGGTTATTAAAGCTCTGACTAAGCCGAGAGACATACTTGTGTTTTTGAGGCGCACAGATTTGGTAAGAGTTCAATGTTCTGTATATAATAGTTTTGCCATAATACTGTTTTATTTTTGTCATTCTGCCACCTTGGCACTTCTGTGGAAAAGTCACTACCCTGTGGGGGATGGGGTACAGGGGTGGGGAATGGAGGGGTGTGTGTGTGGGGGGGGCATTCCTTCTGTAGAAGAATCTGAAATTTCAACAGCTCACAGTTTTTCTCGGAGGAACCCCACCCCCTACTCTGGCTGCCTGCATCAGGGGGGCCACGCAATCTGGTGTACCTGACAGGGCCATGAAGAGCCTGGACTAAACCGGATGAGTGAAGCATCACTAGGAACTCCAGCCTACGTGTGCAGCAAGTGAAGTCCACCAAGTAAGTCCACCTCAAACCCCAAGAGTGCCAACTGGGGACCTCCTCACTTGAGGCTCCACCCCACCGCCGTAGCCCTGTGAGGGAAATCCAGAGTGGGTCAAGGTCTAACATCATCTGCAGGACACCGCTTCTGGGCTTACACACAATGAATGGCCGGACTGGGGGTCAGGCTAAGGATGCCACCTTGCCACACCCTCTCCCCGCACCATGATTTTACCAGAAATCTTAGACACCTGCCCTTTTCTTTCTAAAGCCATGGGAGGGGGCCACCATGCCGGAGCGGTCCAGAGACGCACGCCTGCTTCATCTTCCCACCACATACGTGTGCACTTGCGCTACAGAAAACCCTCGGCAACTCTGGCCTGTTCCACACCCTTCGAAAGGTGGGATTAACTGGGAAAGAACCAGTCCTTTCAGGGCTGGCCATCGGCACTACTCTGAATCCGTCTTCTGGAAGGGGGAAAGGGGCTGGGAGACACACAGTCTCCATGTCTCCCCCCAAAGTCCGTAAAGCGTTTGCTCTTCTCTGTGTTCAGCAGCGACTGTGCTTATGTGTGCGCATGTTTACTTGCTGTCTGAGAGCTCAACCGCGAGCCTTTGGCAGCACTGCTGAGCAGAGGGGGGGGGGGCACAAGAGCACTGAGAATGGAGGCCAAATGTGCCAGGCAGCTGGGCCCAGGTTTGGCAAAGAGATGCCAATGACTGCTAAGGGCAGGGGAGGGGCCAACAGAACCTCTCCGCCCCCGCCCTGCCTGTCCCAAAAAAAAACCCCACAACAAAGACGCCATGCTTCTGTCTGGTGAATGAACAGCTCTGAGCGGCCCTCGCGCAATGCAGGATGGTGGGACTGCAACTCGCCCGGTGAGCTCATCCGGCCACTGCGCTCCTCAGAGGACTTGAGAGATGACCATGAAGCCATGACACAAATTCTTACTGAAGACATTTATTACAGATGTCATGGACATTTTCATAAAGGAAAATGAGTTTTAAAACAATGAAAGAACGAGAGCAGGTGAGAGCGTGCGGAAGAGCTGGGCCTTGGGCTACCATACTGTGCACACAGGGCAGACGCCGTCTGATGAAGAGGAGCGGTATTCACTACATTCGTGAGATAGTTTTAGGGCACGGCAGTCTCCAAAAAGGGAGCTGCCCCTGCCACCCCTCCCCCCACAGAGAAATGGTTCCTACCGCACTTAACAGCTTTGTGGGGCGATTCTAACGTGACCACCTGTAGGCTACCCAACCCCTGCACTCAGGAGGATTTGTGCTGTAGGTCTCCATCGCCCACCAGCCCTGCTGTCAATCTGGTACAAACGCAGCTCTCTGCTCAACAAGAAAGCACACTGCCCACGTCTGCGTTATAAGGCCATCCGGCTCTTTCTCCATCCTCTGCATGGAGAGTTTTCCTCCTGTCTGCTAAGAACTGTGACAAAGTAACAGGCAAACCTCAACTGGATAGTTTTGGTTTAAGATTATATCGAACATGAATGTTTCCCTCTCCAAAAAAACAGTATAAACTAAACCACCTCTTAATGCGTTAAAAACAATGAGGTAGGCAAAATAATAATAATAAATCTGTGGTTGGGAATTTTCTTCTTCTGCAAGTGCAGACTGGGGCAAAAATGTCGCTGCACTTCCAGGTTTAAACAAAAATTAAACCTTCACAGAGGCAGTGCTAACATGATGACAGGATGAAGTTCTGGTCGGTCAACAAAATGCGCAACTTTTCGCTTTCTTTTTTAAAAGAACCATTTGAACAAGATTTAGGCAAAACCTGGTACACAGAAAATGACTGTCGTTCTTGGCCAGGCCAAAATAAAAAAGTCCAATAAACAAAATGGGACCCCCTCAACCCACCCGCCCCGCCTCCCAAGCCCCACCCACAAAAAAGTTATCCTAGTAACTGCGTCTTTCACATTTTATAAATATTAACTTCTTAAACCTGCACCTTCTTCTTTGTCCACATATTGTCACATTACAAAAAAAAAAAAGAAATGTCAATTAAATACATTGTTAATGTTACTATATTAAATCTGCTCTCCGCTTCAGCCAGCTTCCCATCCCACCACGTTGCACCTCCTTGTGCCCACACTTGCGGTCAAACCAACAGCATGTTCATCGTCTCCACCTTCAGACACCCACAAGACAGAGGCGCCCAGAGACAAGGAATTCTGGAGCTCAGGGCCAGGTGTCTGCTCTGTAGGCTGATGCTCAATCCCCAACGCGTATAGCACCTGATGGTAGAATCCGAACAGCACCAGCTGCCTTGCAGCCTTGATTTATTTTTGAGTAAGGAGCGGGAGAGAGCGGGTGGTCAGCCGGTGAGAGAAGGGGGAAAAAGAGAGGAGAGGAAGGGCCCAGCGCGGGAGACCTGCGCACACAGCTGTCTTGGACTGCGCCGGGGCAGTCGGAGCTCCAGTTGCAAGGGATTCCAAGTTCTCAGGATCTTGAAGACTCCGGAGGCCAGCGCTCCTCCGATCACCCCGCTTCTACCAGCTCAGAAGAGAAGTCCTGCCCAAGGTCATGAAATACACCTGACTGCTGCCACCAGACCGGACCGAGGCAAAGAACACCTGCAGAGGGAGAGAGAAGGGCAGAGGGGGCTGAGCAAGGGGCCCTGGGATTCCCGAGGGCGGTGCCCCGCAACACCTCCCTGTCCGGGAAACTTAAAACCTCAAAGAGCCAGGCGTCACCATTTATGGCCAACGTTTACTACAACTAAGAGCTAACTCCTGGTCACAAGAGAGCTCTGAATGCAACCGCCGTTTCTGCAAACAGGCTCTTCCTTTGCGGCTCTGCTGTGCAAATCTTTCAAGCGATGTGGGAAAATCCCACAGCAACGGGAAGACTCTCCAGCAGCCTCATGTTCTCCTTCAAAAATTAGGCTGTAGGACATCACCTACCTCGCTTGACACTACGGACAAAGTAAAACTTGAGGAAGGATTAAAAAAAACTCAAACACTGAAATCTGATATACTGGGGAAAGCCGGCAAGATCCTGCCCATCCACAGAGCGCGGTCTTGGGAGACGGGGTGTAGTCGGACCGCTGCCACTGAGGCGAGTGGCAGAGGGGCAGCTCCTGTGTTTGGTGTGGCTGCGCACGCAGGACTGGCCGCCAGAGGCAGGGATGTAGCTGGGACGATGGCTTGCAGTGTGAGGTAAGAGATGGAAGTCTTTTTAAGAGGCCAGAGCCTAAACATGTACTGCGCAGTCTCCGGCAGAAAGACATGCCTTGACCCAGCTGGACCGGAGCACGAGATGGTTGTACTCGTTAAAAACTCAGCTGCACAACTGATGTCCTTCCCACAGCAGGCCGAGGTAGGTCCACGACCTTGGGCATCTACCTGACCCCTTCACTCCAAGCCGGTTTGGGGAGGAACTCACAGGAAGTGAGTAGCCCCTGAAGACGACCAAGTTGTGGCCAGTTTTGAAAAAGCCAAGGCTTGCCCTCAGGCCTCAGCGGCAGGTGCTGGTGTTTTTTGGCCTCAGATGATTTCTATCACTGGATGTTTAGGATGGGCAAACTAAGAAGCTAATTCTGTGCGCCAAAGGCAGACTCACAAGTGGTATCATTCTGATACCTGTGGGGGGAGAGAAGCCATTCACTCCCCCCAAGTTGCCCGGGCAGGTCCTTCTCCCCAGGAACAAGCCCGTGTGCACCACGCAGGGAGAGGGTCCAGAGGAAGTTTTGAAGAAACACTGGCAATCGACTCTGAGAAATCAGAGGATGGAGACCTGAAAGGGGGTTGGCTCGCCCCGAGTCCAAATCGACTCGATGGCAACTGGCTTATTATTCTCCCAAGTGATCCCTAAACTAAACACAGGCTAACCCAGTCCACCTGCTGAGGTTTACAAGCACACAAAAGCCCCACCTCCACAACCTCCTGGCAAAGAAAAAAAATTAAAATATATCCCAAATTCCCATCAATATACCTGAAAAACCATCTCTAAAAAGTCCCTTGATGAACCTATTTCAGAATCTATTGAAACTCCAAGGAAAGGCTCCGCCTTATCCCAAGGATCACGAGCCACCGGGGTAAGAGCCAGTGGGAACCGAGAGCAAGCTGAAGCCATTTACCTTGTCGTTACGTTCACATAAGAACTTTAGCCTTTGAGCCCTTTTGTGCATAAACACACCGTCCAAGTGACCGGTTTCCACAGATCGGATCTCTATGGCCTTCTCTCCCCAGCCCATAGTCTGATTGGATCGAATATAAGCTGGAGGGAAAGGGAAAAATGCCCATGGTTACAGAAAAGAAACCGACATGCCAAGATGCTGCCTGTGTCACACGCAGGGAATACAGTGGAGGGATTCGAAAAGTAAGCAGATAAAAGTTCATCATCTTTCAATTCAATCCCCCCCCACAACACTGATGAAGCCCCCCTCGTACACCAAGAGATGTAACGTTAGAGAAGGGTGTCCACTGTTGCCGGCCTGGCACCTACCTACAGATGTCGGCATCTCTCCCCACTGCAGAACCACATCCTTGGTGATCCTCCCGTATGTATTCACATAAACCCCTTCATCTTCGTAACACACTAGAAGCTCCATCCCATCCGTGTTGGGGAGGATGATGATCGCATGGGGTTTGATGCTGCACTGGATCTACAGGAGAGGCACACGGGACAGGGAAGCATGGCTGTGGTTCTTTCCTGCCCAGCACACGTGCCCAGGAAGACCACGTTGGCGAATGCAGTGCCGCCATATGCCTGGTGACAAGCACGGCTATGGCGTAACATTTTGGAGATCCTATGAGCGACAGACCCCTAAGTGTATCTTTACCACATCACATACTCTGCTGAGCCTAAAATAGACACGATCCTGGGCTCTACTTGAGAGAAGTTACATTCTTAGAACCATTCCCAGCCCAGGAACCTGCCAGCAACCGCCCGCCATTTGTCCCGTGTTAGTCAAAGCAAAGGCTTCATAGAATGGGGAAAGTGAATTTCTACTTGTGCCAGAATGTGGACCTCTTCAAAGTGGCGTGTCTTTGAGATACTCACCCCCACATCACAGGGAAGTGAGGAATCCCTGCTTGTGTTAGTTTACTAAGCAGAGCAGAGAAACAAGTCAAAACAAAATGAAGCCAGTCAACCAACCATAGAGCGTGGGTTCTTTCTTACGTGTGTTGGTAGATAAATGTCATAGACCGATCCGGAGTCCACGTCAACGGCATGGAACCCAGCACAGGAGCCATAGATTACTTTCAACCTCTGGCCTTCCTCAACAGTGAGATCCACCAGTAATGGCTTATGCAACAACTCTCCAAAGGACTGCAAAGAAGCAATCGAGAGAAGAGGTAAATAGTAAACACAACTTATTTATCATTGTACTCGCAGCTGCTGGGAGTAAAAGTCAGTTTTGCTTCATCTTGTATCGGTGTGTCTGCTCTGGAAGCCCTCTTCTTCCGGATCGCCCCAGCAAAGCCAGGAACTCTGGCCGGTGGCTTACTGCTTGGCGCTTTGTCCCGATCAGAAAATGTGTGAGAGCCAATCATTCAAATGCAGACCATGGAAACAGAGAAGTTGTGTTCGTGACACACTGGGAACCCCGTAGTCACTGCTTCCCGCACCACAGACGGTTGACTAGTACCATATGGTGACTGAAGGCCGCCGTGCTGGCACAGCCTGTTCAGGACAGGGCCGTCTCAGAATACGCAGTTTACCGGATGGCAATGATGGATGCAGAAGCAGAGTAAAACGGATAACTTGGATGTCTAGGAACCAACTAGTATGGTAGCCGGTCCAGGAAAGATCTTAAAACCTGATCCCAGAAGCTAAATGTTCTTTTACAACCAAATAGTTTGAGTCAAGAGCACTAACCACAACGTAGCTGTGCTGTGGTTTTTCACACAAATATCCTAACTGCATTTCCAGCGTCCCTGTGGATTTAGCCCATCGAAGTATGTAAATTTTTCTAAGCTACTAATGCTCATCCTTAAACACATAAGCAGACAAAACCCTCCAAGTCCAAGACAGACTACAATTGTGACCTTGCTCTATCACCCTGCACTCCAACGGCCTCGGAGGCTGTTTAGGATCTTGTGCTTAGCATTTAGAAGTTATTTTATTAAATGATTTATATTAATTAAAGTCACAGTAACTACCACTTATAAAAATCATTCATGCATATTTAATGCAAACTCTAGATTATTAAAAAAGAAATAGTAAAATATTCCGATGAAATTGCTACCTACTATTTTCCCTATGAGCAAGTTTTTTTTCCCCTTAGAGCAAGTTTTTAACTTGCTTTTCCCATTCAACGTGTAATACATATTCTTTGTGCCATTTTATGTATTTTTTATTTTTAATTTATACTCAATTATCTAGCTACACTTTAAAGCTCCCTATTGTTAAATAACTTTCTATTATCAAAAACCTTTCTAACTCCTTAAACACAGGCCTCAGTTTAGGTGGCAGGTCTGCTTTATAAGCTAAATGGTGTTTTGCCTTTCCCTTTGGTAATGTGCATGAATCTCTGCCCAGCACCTAGCTCTTGTCTTCCCACTTGCTGAGGAAAGCCAGCACCTGAGCTAATTGTACAGAAACAAAAGAAAACAGGTCTTTAGAAATGGTCTCGCTTATGAAAAACGGAGTACACTAGCGCATAGCTTTTCTATTACTAAATCTGACGGGTCAGTGCTTTCACAGTCATGTCTTGGCTCTTGGTCACAACGAACATCGCGGATGATGCTTTTCGATGTATTTGGTTTATACCTTAAAGGCCATGAACTTGTGATATGGCTTGGGTGCCCACGCATAGACTTCCACAGAACTCTTCAAAGCAATTACCAGGAATTTGATTCTTTCATATTTTACTGAAAAATAAAAGAGAGAGAGGGCAGCACAGGTCAGTATCAACAATGGTCTCTTTGTTATTTCTTCCAGGAAGCTCCTCGGCACTTACACACACATTTCCTCTTAGTCTATTCAAAAACAACAGAAGAGGCCAATCCTGAGTTTCCTTTCCCAATGTGTTACTGCTTAAGCCAGGCTGTTCCCATCATGCTCAATGGAGCACTGGACTCAATTCTAATAGGAACTGAGGCTTTATTCCGGAATGGTTTCCCTAATGTTGCTAATCATCTTAGATGATGAAAACTTTATACTCAAGAACAAAGCCAGGCATGTAGCCCTCAGGTCTAGAGGGCTCGGTATTTCAAGTGGATAAGGGCATGAATAACCAGCCAATATTACTGATATAGAGTTGATTCTGACCCACACTGACCCTCTAGAACAGAGATGTGCCTTACGGGCCTCCGCGGCTGTAAGCGGCAGCCCCCTGCATCCTGCACCCTGGGAGCCAATGGTGGATTACAGCCAGCAGCTCAAAGTGCACTCCACCTTGCCACGAGGATCCTTACCGAGCCAAACAGGCTCGTGGCTAACAAAGTTCTTCCACGCAGCCTTGTGGAGCCCTGGCATGTACTAGTGCCACTGAAAACTAATTTTGAATTTTATTTAAGTGATTACATATTTAAACAGATCCCTGATCTTGGTGGCTACATGTCCGGCATGGGGGGCGGACGCGAACTGGATGGTTCTTTTCACCTGAAAAGCATGAAGAAAACAATGATCGAATCACATTACACGGTTGTATCTTTTGAAAATGCCCTGATTTGTCCTATAGGTTTCAAGACTGCTCTTTGATTCCTAAAGAAAATTCCGTTTGACTGAGCACGCCTGCCTCTGGCTCCCCCTGGAGGATTACCTAGTCAGGTGCACCCCCGTGTCTATGAGCTGTTTCATTCAACTTATGTCCAAAATGATTACAGTCAAACCTCAACAACAGAACAAAAATACTGGATGGAAACACAGAAGATCCTAGTGCCCAAGCCCCTAATGAGGGGTCAGCGCTGATTTCGAGCCTCACTGGGAAGCCCCAGTGTGAATACACCAGCACACCAGGGTGAGCAGTGTCCTGTCTGGGCTACCCACTATCCCAGGTCTCCAGGAACTGACTCTGGTTTACCTTTCATAAACACTGGGGGGGGGGGGGGGGGGAGAGCAAATACAATCAACATCAAGCATGTCTCTCAGCTGATCTAAGCAGGCTTAGGCGTGATTGTACATAGATAGACGGCTTTGTTCCCCCTTCCACGTACTGGTTCAAAGTCTCTCTATAAATTCTACCACATACAAACTTTCCCACAAAACTTCCATTTGGCCAAGATCCACAATCTCCTCTTTATGTTCATCATTAGCCCAGTATTTTGATTTTATTTCATCATATGCATGCCAAGGAGAGAGGGAAAAAACCAAAAAACCCACAGTGGCCTGGAGACGCCATGGGCTGGGCGGCTAAACGTGCCTACAGGCAGTCCCGGGGTTACAGGCAATGCTGTTCCTAAGAGGGTCTTTCTAGCTGAATGTCTAGGTACCTTGAAAGGGGTACTCGGTCAACTTCAGTATAAGAAAAGTCTGGAACCCTTTCAAACAATTTAGAAGCGGCATTTGCAGCAAGTAAAGGTGACTGAGCCGAGTGTTTGCAAATTATATAGCAAGAAATGGCCAATACACCCTGTCCTGGGGCCAGTGCTCCTCCCCAGGAGATGCTGTGCTAGTGAAGAGCCCAGCAGCTCCGCTCATGCCCACACTGCAGTGGACAAGCCACGCTTCTTAGCGTCAAACCCTCCGACACCTGTCTGTCAGGACTGCCTAGCATTCAGCCTCGTCTCCGTGGAGAAGATGCTGGGGGGATGGGGGGGCTACAGAAGGATTATGAATGTTGGCTTCAGTTTGGCACGGTTTTAACGGTTACCCTGACCCACACCTTAAAGAGAGGGACGTGGACTCTCAGAGAAGAGATGAAGAGACCCTCTCCAGATGAACGATGTGAAATGAGATGATGGGCAGAGTTGGGGCAGGAACGATCCACGTGCTGCACTCAGGGGTGCATGGACAGCAGTAAGACAGCGGCGAGATACCACGGATTACAAGGTGCTTAGAAACAACGTGTAAGAAAGGAGCCACAAATCCCACAAATCGAGTTAATGACCAGTTTCACACAACACGAGTGACATCCGAGAAAAACACTCCCCTTCTGACTCTCCTGGAACTTACCAACTTTATAGTGTACACATCCTTCCAAATCCCCCACGGTCGTCCAGCCCTGCTTCTTCTCCACTTCTGGGTCATTGTGAAGTATTTTGTTCCTTAACCAGGACAAGTAGTAGACCCGTAACTTATCCTTTTTGCCTGCAAAATAAATACAAATACTTAAAACACACACTGAAAACGAATTATCTTTAGCAGCAGTCGAGGATACAGAACCCCCACATATCAAGACAGGCTATCAACAAACGACAAAGGAATCCGAACAAACGCGCGATCGTACAACCAAGTTTCTACGGTGCGTTCACAGCGATGTCACCTGATCTCCAAAACCCTTTGAAGTAGCTATTTTGATTCCCTTGACAGATGGGGAAACGGAAAGTACAAAAAAACTTAAATAAATCACCCGTGTGACTTACAGGAGGCAAACAGCACATCGGGAGACAGGTGCAACTCAGCCCCCCATTCAAAACAAACAAACAAACAAACAAACGCATAGCTAGAATCTGTACAGACCCTGTTTTTGAAAGATAAAACCCAAAGGAACACAGGGCAAGTGAGTAGCGCAGGTGTTTCTCAAAAGGTCCCCAGACAGACCTAAAAGGGTGCTTGATTCCGACAGTCACGAGGGATGGGCATATGACAATTTTAAACACCGATCAGAAATGTCTAGACATCAGAAGATTGCGGTTACCAAAGTAGGTGTGGTGTAACCCCAAATCTCTGAAACTAGTGTGAAAACTGTTAGAGCCACGTCGAAAGGGTCAATATTAACTTTTTTTTAAAGACGTCATTGTGAATTAGGGGAAGGTCTGTAGACCAGATCACTGGTTTTACATTCGTCCACGTTTGCTCCGCCTCGTTCACTGCGGCCCCTTCATGTCCATGTGGCGCCAAGTGTACCACTGCTCCCGTGCTTCCTGTGTCGACTCCGCCTGTCCTGTCCCTGCCGGACTCTGCTGCCCTTCTGATCTGAATTGCCTCTACTACTTGAAGGTGTGCGGCCCTCCCTTCCCTAGACATACTGCTCGCCCGGGCGACTCATCTACTGTCTGGCTAACACACTGAGGCGACTGCAGAAACCCCGTTCCGACGACGGAATGGGACGGAGGCTCCTCCCATCTCTAGCAAACACGTTTGCCTGGCTTCTCTCGTGATTTCTATTTGTGTTTTCCTCCTCGTTCTCTCATTCTAGCCAGAACTTTCTCCTGAGATCCTTTTCAGAGTCGTGGTGGTAGCTGGGTACCAGCTAGTTCCCCTGGTCTCGATCTGCGGAGACCAATGTCCACGGGGCTCATTAGTCCACTGGACTAGTTTCAATGTCTTCGGTTTTCACCATTCTTCTTTCTTCTGGACAGAGAGTGGGCAAGAGTTGCCCCTAATAAGGCTGATCAGGGTAAGATGCCAGGTACTGTTCACACAAATTGGACACAGAGCATTGTCTCTGTGGACTGTGCCACGTCAATCATACCTGGTCTCTCCAAGTCCACGGTCCTGAGCACCCCTAAAGCCCAGCAGCTCATTCACTCGAGGTGTTTGCTTACGGCTACGACACTTTCCTAACTTCACTACGCCTGTATGTTCCCATACATCTGTGAACATGTCCGCAGCAGAGGTAAACACCCACGCATAAATCCCCTCGGTCAAACCTCTCAGTAGACTCCCCTCTGCCTCCCTCGCCGGTTCAGGGTGTGTCCCTGCACCCGGAAGGTTTAATACTATCTATTAAAGTTGGAGAGGCAGCCACTGGGTTATGATACACCCTCTCCCCACAGAAAGCCTATTAAATGAAAAATTCGAGGTACAAGGATTTGTAATAATAAACAGGTGCTTCTTCATGGTGCACCTCAAAGCATCATTGGATTGCTGTTAAAGATATTTTGTGAACCTAAGTGTTTTCTTTTTTAATGCATAAAACGTATACTGCACATTCAGACAAACATGACTAGCTGTTGCTATGTACAAATTCAACTTCAAGACAGACACAGAAGCTGGATCCTATCCATAATCTGGAGACCACAATTTGGATACTTTGCCATTTCTCTCCTAACAGATATGAATTCGGCTCCAGAAGGGATATCGACCTAAGGTGCTCAATGTCAGAGCAGTGTTGCCCCCTGGGCGGCAGGGCAGCCTGGGAGCTCCTGGGTGCTGGGACTGCAGCCCTCTGCCTGGTGGGGGCCTGATGCACACCATGGGCTTGCTGGTTTGGGGATCACTCCCTGAGCTGGGCAGGTACAATCTGTGCACTGTCATTAACTATCTGTTTTGGATTTTAGTTAAACTTTTCTGAGTTTTGAAATTGTCTTTAAAGTGGGGAAGTACTCACTGTAATGTTAAGTGAAAAGGCCACATAATTTTCTGTATAATGTTTTATTCTGGTATTGTGTGATTTAGAAGATATACTACAATGTGAATGAGAGGAAAACACGTTTGACTCCTCGATGTTTCCCCCTGGTCGTGACCTTCTGACCAGTATGTAGTACTTCAGCAGACAGGACGGCGGTGGCAGTGAGCACGAGAGAAAGGGTGCTGAGGAGGAGATGAACGGATTGTCCCCGCTACAACTGGTCCTGGCTACTCATCAACTGTCTGGCTTCCCCACATCACAACAGAAAGTTTACGCTGCTTTTAGCTGCAGGGCTGTTATTTTTCCTCCAGTACTATATATACCACATCGATACTCAAGTTTCACATGGCTACTTTCTCATCTAAGCATGATATAGTTGGGGGAAAGTTTGCATTTCAACCAGCTTCTTTATTGTATATTTGAAAACTTAAAAAAAAAAGGCAAGAAAATCTTATATAAACAAAAAGGTGATAGCAGATAATTACATAAAAATTGTGGCTTATTTAAAATTGGTGATTTTGCGATTCCCTTTGACCCAGCAATAGATCTGTCCAGCAGGGATATGCCCAAGGGCTGGCTGAGCTTCAAGGATATCTGTTCCAAACGTTTACAGGAGGGGGAAAAGGAAAGGGGGAGGGCGGCACGCTGAATGTGAAACTAGGAACAGATGAGAGGATAACTTTGAGATCTGTGTCAGAAAACACCCTGTAGCCGTGTGAAATGCTTAACACGGAGGAGTTCTTAAAGACGAGAAACACGCTGGCTCCGTCCGAGTGCATGGATAGGACACGCCCCGACCTTTGGATGGTGACCGCGGACAGATGGATGGGGCCAGGGCACTGACTGAGAGCCTCATAGCAATCACTCTGCTTGAACTGTTGCCCGGCCGTTATTTACTGCAGGCTACTGGCCCCGCCACCCGCCACCCCTCCCGGTGTCTACTAAGGTGTGGTGTGTGCCTAAGAGGCTGGACGCGATTTCCCTAACTGCGCTTCTGCCGTAGTTTCTCATTTACTACTACACACGTGGGAAAGGCTTCAGGAGGTTCTATTATCTCTTCATTCCATTTTCCTGATGTAAACACTTAGAAAAAAATGTGGTTATTAAAAGACTAAACTCGTAGCTAGTGCTAACTGTTTTAAGGGGAAAACAACAGCAGCAACGACAAACAAGGCCTGTGCAATCAACGACAAACAAGGCCTGTGCAATCAACGACAAACAAGGCCTGTGCAATCAAGGCAGAGCCATTCCTACTGCCTTTAACAGTTGTGGGCAAGAAGACCCCAGAGTCGAATTAAACCTAGCACGCCATGGAGGCAGAACGCTGCCATCCCCACGCACCTGGCCTGGCGTGGCAGACGTCAATTACGCATTCTGCTCACGGTGGCTCTCTGCAAGAGCCAGAGTATGAGTATGCACATGGGTCCTAGACTGCATCTTTCCACCACCTTACTATACAATCACGCTAGACTTGTGTACCACGTAATCATGATATCTGGGAATGAGCTGCATAAAGCTTAGCTCTTTAAAAGCACTTTCATTTCTCTGAATACATCTAGTCCCCTTATTGAACGCACACAAAGATTGCGCCTTACCAGATATTGTCACCAAGACGTTCAAGCCTTCAAGTACGTCCATTTGTTGAAAGCGTCTGCGACTGATGAGAGGATATACTTTCCCTTGGCCACTTCTGTCCAGCAGCATCAGGCCACTCTCTGTACCCACTAACAAATTCACACCTGTTTGAAGGACACAAAAAAGCCGGGGTGTTATGTTCTGATCTGCATGTAAGGCAGGATGATATGGGGACACAGCCTTCTTCACTCACCCGGAAAGGGTAAAGCAAACAAATGGGGAACCGTTAATACACTGTTACCCTGGGCCAGAAGGATGACTGCGTTCCATCCGAGTCTGTTAGACCCCCACATGCACTGAAACAGCTTCAGAAAAGTTGAGGGAAACCTCTGAAATATGGGGGGGATGGAGAGCTGAGCCTTCACTGACTTACATGCGTCCAATCCTAGCCTTCAGAGTAAGTAGACAAAGCACTCTAGTTGCCCTGTAAGCAATCTTGGGTACAACATAAGGAAAAAGGAGGTCTGCAGATGCACGTGGCTTCTCCGATTCGCCTATCATTCGAACTTTCAAGGTGGGATGGGATATCCTTGATCTGCATGTCCAATGGCCTTGTTGCTAGTCTGGCTGAGGAATTACAGCTGTAACAGCAAGTACCTTGGCCCTTGCGATTAGTGGCTACCAAGCTGGGCAGCGCAGCTATGGATGACACTGGTCTTTACAGTGCTGAGAGAAAGAGCTGTCCCATTGAAATCACACATTTATTAGACAGGGGAATTGCGACTTAACGTCTATGACGCAACACTCATTTTCATATAAATTTACTTCTGAGGTTGGCTAATTACGAGGTTGCCCTATGTCCCAATCAGTGCAGACCTCATCTGGACATGAATCTTAGTGCTTTCCTGGGACACACTTTAAAAAACCCACCAAACTCACTGCCGTCAATGCAGTTATGACTCATAACCACCCTACAGGGTAGAAGAGGGCTGAGCCTGGGGGAGCCCAAACCCGCTAATATTCTTCTGAACACATCTAGCTGAGCAAACGTCAAAGAGACTAAAAGATGTTTGCAGGGAAGCTTTTTAAAAAGTTAGCCATCGAGGTAGTCCAAGAAGCCCCTCCCCAAGGCTCCACTTTGTAGGGTGTTTCATTCTTCCCCTGGTCAATCTTCAGCATCAAGTAACTCAAAGAAATCTAGGCCTACCATGGGTTAGTAACTACCCCAAATGTGTGGCTTTTAAAATCCTCCTGGTATGTGCGGTTTCCATGCCAGCATCTATCTCAGGATTTCACAGTCGGAGGAAACAAAAGCTCAAACTAAGCAATCTCTTCACATACAGGGGGCTCCAAAGAATCCAGGGGGAATTCCGTGATCTTTCCATCCCACGTTCTCCCTCAGTTTGGGAAGCTCCCTCGAACACAGAAGCCGCCAGCCTGCCTGCTGACTTCTCCATCTTATGCTTCCAAGAAACTTTCATCATTTTGTAAAAGATCAAGTACAAATAGTCAGAAGAATACAATTATGAGAAAATAATAGTGTTAGAAATCACAAGTATTAAAAACCGGGTCTGCTGTTAATTTTTAAGTAAATGTTCTTTTAAAACCTGCTGTTAAAGCTTGGGAAAACTTCAAAAAAACAAACCTGCTGCTAAGAGACAATGTTTACAATGTTTCTGTTGGGATTCCCTCTCTGTTCCCTGTCATTCTAAACTCTCTCTCACAGGTGAGCTGCACCGGGGAATGCAACTGAGCAAAGTGGCCAGGCTGCCCACATGCCCAGGTTTACAATGCTCTGTACATCTGATTATAGGCAGAAGTGATGCAGGAAATTCACAACCATGCAAACCATTATGTCAAAAAGTTGCTAAAAAGAAAACTGGCTCCCAACAGGGAAAATCCCACTTTATTTTATATACATATAATGTGTGTGTGTGTGTGTGTGTAATTGAACGGAGAGGGTGTATTATATAAGATGATTTTTTTTTAAAGAGAGCTTGGTTCTAAGCAGGGTCCAGGAGGGTATCCAAAACCCAACCTAGGTAACAGTGGTTGGCAAATGCAAGTGTGTGCATTCCACCATTCCAGAAGAACGCTCTAGCGCACGGGAGATTTTCTTTCCCTTCTTCAGTCCTAACACAAACAGTCTGAACTCTTCTGGGTGTATTTTTACAAGTATTATTATTTTTAATCATTTCTTTGGGGGCTCATACAACTCTTATCACAATCCATTCATCGACTGAATCAGGCGTGTTCGTAGATATGTCGCCTTCATTCTCTTCTAGACGTTTACTTTCTATTCCGCGCTTGCTATCAGCTCCTCCCCCACCCCATAACCCCTTGATAGACTGTACATTGTTATTATTCTCATAGCTCACACGGACCGCTGTCTCCTTCCCCCATGTTTTCTGTTGTTCTTCCCCCTGGAGAGGGGTGTGTGGTTATGTGTCGATCATTGCGATCGGTTTCCCCTTTCTCCCTTCCTCTCCCCCTCTTCCCCCTCCCCTCTGGCATCACTATTGCCACTCCTGTTCCTGGATTCTGGGTGTCGTGAGCTCCCATCTCTTATCTATCCCTGTGTACATGTTCCGGTCTAGTCTGAATTGGGCAGCAGCACTGGGGTCATGGCAGTGGGGGGTGAGGAAGCCTCAAGGAACCAGAGGAATATAGTGTGTTTCATCGATGCTTTCCTGCACTCTGGTGACTCATCCCTTCCCTGTGGCCCCTCTGTGGGGAGATTGTTCCACTGTATACAGATGGGCTGTGGATCTCTGTTCCACCCTCCCTCATTCTCAATAATATGTCTTTGTTTGTTTGTTATGTGTCTTCTGATGCCTATTACCCGGTCCCTTTGACTCTTCATGATTGCACCGGCAGTGTGATTCTTCCATGTGGACTTGTTGCTTCTCTGCTGAATGGCGGCTTGTGTAACTTCAAGCCTTTAAGACCCCAGGAGCTTTATCTTTTAATAGCCAGGCACCATCCACCTTCTTCGCCACATTTGTTTATGCATCCGTTTTGTCTTCCATGATTGTGTTGGGAGGGTGAACATCTCAGACTGACAATTGGTTAGAACTAAGTGTTCTTGTATTGAAGGAGGGTATGAGCAGAGGCCCAAAGTCCATCCCCTACCTCAGTGCATTGCTGTATAAATATATGTACATGGACCAATACCTCTATTTTTGTGGATTAATGTATTTACATATGTACACCACTATGTTTATACCTCTGTCCATTGCTTTGCTTCCTGGGTCCTTCCGGTTTCCTTTTACCTTTCTCCTGCCCCAAAATCAGTTTCCCCTTATTTCCGCCTCTTGGTAGCTCCTCTTAGCTAGTTTGCTGTTGCTACGAGGACCCCCCGACCCCCCTTGGATCCCTATCTCTTCCTTGTTATTGACTCCAACACCCCAGTTGTTCCCTGAGAGCACTGGTCTTGTCTCCACAGAATTGGGAGTGGGCACACAGAGCCTACCACGATGCACCAAACCATGAGGACAGCGAGGCCCTGTGGATGAATGCATGAGAAGAGAGCTACCGGGCCGGCCTCAACCAGAGCCAAATGACCCCCGCCCTGCAAGTGGGTGTGGCAGAGAGCCGCACTGAACCTCCAAGTTGGGGAGAGGGGTTGAAACACCACACCCACACAGAGGCAGGCCGAAAGGGAGGAAGAGAAAGAGAGCCCGACTGGACCCCCACTGGCACACTAGGAGGATGACATGCCTGCAGGGAGCTAATGAGACACAGAGGGGACTGGGCAACCAACAACAGCATGCGTCACGCTGTCCCCTTACTGGAGCAGACTTCAAGAGGACATTTATGGGGTCACATGGTGGGGAAACAGCTCAGTCTGAACCCCTCAAAACACAGCAAATCAAGAAGGGAGCACATCAGCCCAGCAGCTGGAGCAAGGCAGAGCTACAAAGCCCTGGAGCCCCAATGGGGAGCTCCAGGCCGGGAGGGGCAGCTCCTGGACAGTCCTGAAGGCCAGCACACAGACCCAGGATTTCTGTAAATTTCTTCTCTCTTTAAAAAATTTTAATTATTATTTATCAGTTTGGGCTATGCCATAGTCGGTGTGTCTACCTATATAGGATAGGCATGGGAGGCATGCCTGAGGAGAGAGCAGCAGGACCCACGGTCCTGGGAGACCTGGCAGGTGAGGGTGGTGGGGGAAGGGAGTGGTGAGCATGTAGCGCCATGGACAGGCAAAATGATTCTTCTTAAGTGAACTTATAAGGTAACACGGCCAGGTTAAGAGAATATATCACTCAGGTACCCCTACCTAAGGAATGTTCCCAATACAGATCAAAAGTATTGTTTTAATGTTTTTTAAGGTTTGAAGTTTTTACCACAACGTTCATAATGGTACATGCATATCAATATCAAACCGCAGGAGAGTAGAAATGATAGGAGGGAAGAGGTTTTGTAGAAAGAGTTTCACAAATCTGAGCGTGTCCAAGCAGAGAAAAGGAAGTGTTTTAATTTTAAATGATTTCCCCAACTACTCTTTTAGCAGAGTGAAATGGAAAAGTTCCCCAAATAAAAGCCACAGACTTGAGACACTCCTCCTATTTGCACACTAGACAATGAAGAAGTTAATTAGAAATAAGAACTACCACTTATAAAAATCAGTTAATACACAGAACAGAGCCCTGCACATTCAAGGCAGAATACAAAATGAGTATAAGACAGCAATTAAGTACAAATATTCTGGATAAAAAAAATCACCTCAAATGCGAAATATAGATTATTGATGTCCACAGAATTGACATCTGCAGACATCATTTTATAATACAACCACTCCCGTCAAAGGCCTCTAATATGAATGGATACGAGGGAACTCTACTTCAGACCTAACGGGAAGACTTTTAAAATGCTTGTCTAGGTCTTAATAGTGTTGCTACTTTTGAAAAAAATAAAGCCCAAGGACCCTACAAAATAAATCATGAAAAATCTCCTCCACTGCGGATTAAAAAAAAAACCCAGTGGCTAAGTTATACGTGAGGTGCTCCGATGGTGCAGTGGTTAGGCACGTGGCTGTGAACCACGTGGCCGACCACAATGTGAATCCACAGGACAAAGACGAAGCACAGACAGCCTTAGAAGCCCTGTGGAGCAGTTCTACACCGTGCTGTGTCACTCTGCGTCAGAATCAACTCGAAGGCAGCGGTAACCTATAGACAAGCATTACCAAAAATTCCTCGTGCGTGTTGTCAGGTTACAACAAAAAACCAAAACCTTTAACTGTATTCTGAAAAAGCCATGGAACTTGTTTTTAGGACCACGCGCTTGACTTCAGAACAAAGCATGCTTCTGTACGGGCCCCTGCACTTGCTTCTACAGAGATACTTCTCTCAGGTTCAGCACTCCCAGACTCTCTCACTGTGAAGGTCGGCTACCATGGACAGGGTGGGGTGAGGAATGCGTCTCCCTCATAGGACCCGGCAGACTGCCTTCTGCTATTGGAGCGTTAAGACCTCAGTGGGCCTTGTCACCCACACTGGACTCTCAGCAAGCGACCCTGAACACAGTCCCTTCCTTCCTGGTGGGTTTCTCGTCCATCTAGGCAGAGAGAAATCCTTTACCAAGCACAGTGCAGGGCTCACTTAATAGGCCGTCCCTCTGCCCGAGAGAGAGGCCCTGCCTGGCCAAGTCCACTTCGACACTGAGGCTGGACCCACCCAGGCTGCTCCGATGGGCTCCGCTGCCTTTGAACATGAACCTCGCATTGACAGCCTCCCGAGCTGCCCCATCCCCGGGCTCCAGCTCGGTAATGCCAACCCCCCGGGCCGCATAGCACATCTTGTGGACACAGGCTTCCAACTTTGGTCAGCCTTCTTCCCCGCCTTTCGCTAGCTCTTTCCCTTCAATGCCACCGGAATCTGAAACCATTCCCTGCCGATCTGAAACCTACATGCAACCTCTGTACTTTTAGAACTACATTCTTGGGTCTCTTCCGTTTTTCCAGGTTTTTTTTTTTTTAAATGGCCTGTTTCCCTTTAGGAATTCTGCATTTATTCTATCTACTTCCTCCCCAGCTCTCCTGAACCCCCTAACTCCGCTTCTGTCAGTGTGGCCGTCAACGCTCACCAATGCTTTCAGAGCCAGAGCAGGCGGGCTTTCCAGAGCCTTCGGTCTCTGACATTTGTAGTTTGGAATTCTGCGAAGCACCGGCCCTTCTTCTCGGGTCTCTGCACGCTGATGCTCTTCTAAGGATGCTCCCTCCGCCTTTCCCATGGGAATCCCCTCGCCAGGTCCATTTGCTCACTTTCTGCCCCGGCCACTGTGGCTGTCGGTACTCTTGCTCGTGGTCCAACCTCCTTGCCTCAGAACATATGCAAACACCACCCAGCCCGCTTCCTTTCCCTCTCACCAAACAGACCCTCCCTGCCTGAATCTTACATTCCTGTCGGATGTCTTCACAGCGGCACATTCCCCACCATGGCTCGGATTTTGTAATAAATTGTAGCACTCCCAAGTCACTAACTCTGCGGGTCCATGAACTGCGGTGCCCGAGACGTCAGCCCTGCCCGCTGCGATGCCTCCCCGGGGCTAAACTCAAATACCACCGCAGCCCACGGGTTTCTGCTTTAGCTCAGCACCCAGATGCGAACTTTGCCTACAAGCAATCTGGACATAAATAATGGCCCCGGCCTGCTCTATTGCCATGGCCACACTGAACCTCCCAACTGGAAAAAGAAGCTTCCATCTCTATGTTCTCTATGCCGCCTTCCACGAACATGGCGCCGCTGCAGAAGGTACCACCCCTGCACGCAAATGGCTCGGGCTGACCATACACCCGCCCCCAACAAGGAGAAACAAGTGCACCCATCTGCAGCCACAGCCAGGATGAGACCCTCAGAGCGGCAGAGAAAGTGCAAGGAGAGGGTGGAGGATGATGAGGTCACAGCAAGGTGGAGAAGATGCACCATCGGTCCAGGAGGGACATGAGAGACTCCATGGAGGAAGGGTTACAATGAGAAGGCAGCGTCCGGGTGACTCTCAGCAAGTTCAATAGAGGCTCTCTCTACAGAAATGGAGGGCGGGAAAGAGCTCGAACATCCAGAGTAACAAAGCTGTAATTTGGTAATAAGGAGCCAAGAGGAATCATGGAAAGTGGGAACAGTACTACACTATGGACCACTAAACACCTGTGGACCCACAAGTCACACCAAAAGGCCTAAACTGGGTGGTGGCAGTGGGAATGGAAAGGAGACTTTAACAACACCCTTGAAAATACACCGAAGTGGGCGAAGAGAAGGTTCAGTGGAAAGTTGGGTTGGAGGCTTCCATTTTAGGTGACTAGCTGATAGGACTAGTCCCATGAGAAAAAGCAGCAAAGGTGTTCAAGATACCGATGAGAAAGAGACACGGCAGGATCGGAGATTACAGGAAACCAAGTCGTGGAGTACAGGACGGCAGGGTGGTGTGCACAGAGCGCCCTCGAGGACCGCACACGCAGGTTCCTAAGTTTGAAAGAGGCCAGGCAGACGCTGCCAGTATGACGGAGTTAAAGTCCGCTCACTGGCCCCCTCTACACAGCCACTTCTATTAAGAGGCATGCTGCTTTTCGCCCACCATTGTACCTGTGAATAATCGTTTTTAAAAAAACTAAAATGAAAACAAACAAACCCAGCCTCTCTGGCTCAGAACCCTAAGAGTCAGAGACTAACCGTGAGATACTTACCCCACAAGGCAGCACACAGAATCTCAGAATTAAATCTCTTCTTGTATTTACGAATCTCAGGGGTGTCGCTCTGTGGCCTAGTGTTGGTGGGATTCACATTGACCACTGAGCCCTTGCGGGTAGGGTCTTGCCTTATGGCTTCCGGTCTCATTCCATCACAGGAAATTCCCACTGAAACACAACACAGTTGAAGTCATTTTCTATACACACGAAAACACTGTGCCTCCCACGCCCCACCCTCCCCACTCCTATACATTTTACAGCTCAGGCTAACACGTGTATAAAAGCTATCAGCGACGTCTTATTAAGGGAAAGAAATCCGTAAGAGATGTACATGGAAAAAAAGAAACTGACGATGCCGTCATTGCAAATAAGGTAACAGAAGCGCAATGGGAACCGTGTCAGCATCCCCAGTCTGTGCCTGCACACATGACCATGCCATGCCTAAGCCACTCAGAGGAACAGCTCAAAGTGAGCCGGTCCTGCTGTGCGGCTGCTTTCTGGTCGCTCCCGTTACTTACCCACAGAAGTCCCTGTTGTCCCGCTAGACGGAGAAATCTGTAGTAATCTGGGGTCTATAAAAGGTGTAAAGGAGGAGGAAGATTTGTGTTTCTGGAGTGTGCTACTAGCGGACTGAGTCTGCAATGTAAATTTCAATTTTATTAATACAAATGACATTGAAAGATGAAATTTAAAAAAATTAAAGTACACATTTCCCACCCCCTCCTCGACTACACTACTTCCCACTGCACAGCCCCTACAGCACGTCTTGTATCGTTTCCCCAAATCCGCACCCCGGCGTTCGGTGTGGGGACATCACCGCCCCAGGGATGGTCCCGGAGCCTGGTCAGTGCCTTTCTGACGCCTGCATCTCTCACCGCAAACAAGGCGGTCGCAAGCTAGCAACAGAACCTACATCTCATACTCCCAGTCTTACATACACATATATAATTATACTTCTAAACAAGAACCCACTACCTTGATCTCAATTCACAGATAGCTCATTTTATCACTTGTACAGAAAGGAAAAAAAAAAAGCCCAACTTATGTTGGGTTATCAGCCAACATTCATCTTAAAATGATCTGTTCTGCACCGAGCCTGTTGGGAGCGAGGCAGAGCAGGTTTGTGACCACGATCATTTAGCGGCAACGTCATCAAACCCATCTCAACCGCAGGCTCCCTGGTGCAAGGGGCCAACGGCAAAACCAAGCACATCCTCTGTCCTTGGAGGGCACGCCTGGTATTTTGGTTAATCATGTGAATTAAGCACAAAGGAAATAAACCAAACCAAACCAACCCCCGCCCCCCCCCCAAAAAAAATCCAAAAACACAACACAAAGAAAGTGAAACAAACTGTTAAGTGAAAATGTAATGACGATTAAAGCAAAACAAACAAAAATAAACTTGCCAGCTTAGTGAGTGAAAGGTTATAGTTAAACACTGTCCATTAGAGCAAGACGGAGCAAGATTTAAACTGGAAGGAGGAATGTGAGCGTAGGCGAGATCTATCACGGGAGGAGAAAGATGATGTCTTAAGTGACTTCTCTCTGGGGCTACCCTGTCTCCTGCTGCCCGCTCCTTGTGGCACCGGGCCGTCCTCTCTCCCCTGGGGGCAGGCTCACTAAGCTCACCAAGCTCCGCTCTTCTCACGCGACACATCTGCCTCCTGGCGGGTTTCCCTCCCCAGACCCAGGAGCCAGGGACCAGCCCAGCCCCTGGCCAGTCTGGTGCCTCGGAGGGAGTCCACTGGCCCCTGCTCCGGAAAGGGAGAGGCTAATGCTGATTCTAACAAGCGAACCGAAACCGGTTCGAGCGGGCACTTACTTAATTAAGGGTTTTCAATGACACGACTGACCAGCTACAGTTAAAGCTACGTATGTACGTGTCAGTGTCAACTTCCCTCAAGTATTTCAGAAAAACATTTACTTCAAACCTCTTGTGATTCGGAATCCCTTGTTCCCGGGAAAGGTGCTCCCGGTGGGGTCTGGCACTAAGCTTGGGGCCTGATCCCTTTCCAAAGAGCAAGGAGCACCCATTGGCACCCAGGCCACCTACCAGCCACGCCTTCTGGCAAGCACCCAGGTTTCCCAAGCGAGATTGTAAATGGAAAGCGTTCACAGACCTCTGTCCTTGTTGCTTAGCAGACTGAATTTGCTATGCTCTGAACAAACATTGGACCTTCTAAGCTGAGTGGATTGTGACCATCAAGGAAAGAAATCCTTTAAACAGGGATGGCAAAAACAGGCAGGCCAAGCAAACCGATCAACCATCAACCAGTCCCAAAATGGCAAACAGGAAAAAACAAGCAGCCAGCGCCTTAGCGCCGCCCTGTTTGAAGGAGACTCCCCGGAACAAGAGACTTGTGTGCCAGGCAAGGGCAAATCTGCCTCACTGAACTTTCCTGTACACTTTATTTGTTGGAAACAAAATAACTAAAAAGGAAATGAAACAAAATAAAAATAGGCAGATTCCACAAATGACTACAAGAGTTTCATGCCAAATACATAAATGGGTCTGAGAACACAGCAATTATCTTATTCATCTATTAAAAAATGAATACAGAAAGCCATGCAGCTAAACTTATCTAAGGAAAAGTACGGAGGGAACTGGCAGGCTTGGGGGGAAACTGCTCTAAAGTTAAGGGATTTGTATGCAGATCTGAAACATGTTACTTGGGGGTGGAGGAGGAGGGGAGGTGACAGAAGAAAGCAGGGTGGGGTGGGGTGGGGAGGAGGGAGGGGCGCCGGGAAGCTCCCCTCTGCAAACTAGCTACTAGGCAGTGCTGGTCTAACCCTAGAAAAGCAGCCAGCTGTGGTGCGAGACCTACCTCAGTAGTGAGCTTGTCCTGGGGTGTCTGAGGGGACATGGTGGGTGTCGGCTGGCTGGAGGATGGGGAGGAGGAGGTGGAGGAAGTGGAGGAATGGCTTTGCTGTAAGAGATCTGGCAAGAGGTGAATGCGACCCGCAAAGCCATTGCTCTCATGATGGCTGGCACGCTTTTGGTCAACTGCATTCTGCAGAAAAAACAGGCACACTTGTCTCGCTCACGGGCTGCTGGAAGGGCCTAGACCCTACTGACAACCGAATGCTTCTGGTGGGGCGTGGCTCTCAAATTCTAAAAACGGGGGGGGGGAACCTGCCTGTGTGCTTCTCCCGGTTCTGCACCCGGAATGCCTAACTCGAGGCAACAGAACTCCAGGGACCTCATCTGGTGGCTGCACAATTCTCGCCTGCGGGTCCAGTCTGCCTATCGGCCACACTTGTCAAAACCACATATTTTTAAAAAATCATTGTTTGAGAGTTCGAGAGAGTAAGCTTGTTGGTTCTTTGAACCCTGGTCTTTTGCACCTTCTTCCCACTTCCCATCCAAGGTCATTGTCAGGGTGTCAGGGCAACACTCAGGGAGAAGTCCAATTCACACGAGTGGTTCCTGGTTCTATTTAAGTAAGAAGTGCGACACTTTTCCAAGAGTTTGACCGAGAAATGAACAGAAGGGGGAGGGTAAAACCCGAGCGGAGCACATCCAGGTGCTATGCGTTCAATTATGCAACGAGAGAGACCTCCCGACCGCCCTGGCTCTTGGGGCGGCTCTCCCTCTGCCTGCGACAGGACAGGGCTCAAGCACGCTGCCTAGTGCAGCGCCGCAGGCAGTCGGGGGAAGCTCTGCGGACCAGCTCGGCCGCTCGGCTGCACTCTCGTTGGGCTTCCCCCTCTGTGCTGTCTGTTGAAGGAAGGGCTCCCTGTGGCGTTGCTACTGCTCAGACACAGACCGTGCGACGCAGCGTGGAGCTTGCATGAGGGCTGCGGGAAGCATGCAGCGCAGCGGCAACATGGGTGGAAACTGCTGGCTAACCTGTGGCCATGCAGCACGCAGCCTCGCCTCCCTAGCCCCAGGACACGCTCTGCTCTGGGTCTGGTTAACATGGGAACAGATGATGATGTAGAAACAGCGTGAGTGAGTGAGTGAGTGAGTGAATGAGCAGGTGGGTTAATGCCTACAGGAAAAGCCGAGCCTCTGCCAGCAGAGAGGACACAAGTACCTGGCGGACAATCAGAGTGCCCTCCTTGGACGGGGTCATGGCAGGCTCGCTTTCTACATCATCATGGACGATCATGGTTTTCACCGATTCCGTCTCACCGTTGCTCAGATTCAGAGAGGACCTACGAAGACAAAGCATGGGAGTTAAGAGTTCAGAAGCCAGGGGGATTCATCTGCTCGGTGCCCTCAGACCTTACTAGCACTGCCTTACAGGTGCAGTTTATAACCTTGTAGGTGAGGGTTCCTCCTGCCTGTTCAGTGTGTTTTGGAGCAAACACTTCAAGGGTTTGTAACTTAAAAGAGTTATAAAGAAGTTAAACCCAACTGAAGTGTTCTTTTTACCATAGCCTGAGATTAAACAGGGGGGGGGGGGGAGAACCTTGTGGACAGAGCACACGCTGGGGCACTGAGGAAAAGCACCCGGTGCACGTGGTGCGGGCGAATGCCTGAGGGGGAAGCCACAAAGGCTGCCTGCTGTGTTACGTTCACTCTTTATGGAAATGCCGGCTGGCTCAGGGGACCTGGCTGCTTCCAAGTGGGCCGAGGGCTAGGACAGAAGACCCGCATCCTCTCTAGAATACAGCAGGGACTGACGCGGCTCTGGTGTCCTCTGGTCCCGAGGCGGACTCGTCGGCTCCTTCCTGCTCAACGTCATCCTCCTCCTCATCTGTCGTCCCAGACTCCTCGCTGGACGAGGAGTAGTCCGTCACTTTGTGCGGCGGGCGCACATCTTCCACGGCTCGCAGTTCTTTGGCCAGAGCCGTCAGGTCCTAGCACACAGGGCAGAAGAACGAGAATCAGGCGAGAACCCCCTTACCCTAGTGGTCCCTAAAACACGTCTGTGCGGTGGCTTGCAGAGCGTCCTAGGAAGGCACCTTCACAGGTTTTCACGGGAATGACTGCCGAAGGCGTTGAATACAATTCAAACACGACAAGAACGCAGCCGTCTGCTATGGAGTCTCGACGTGCTGCTGCCCACCAAATCCAGTGCCGGCCGACCAGTCTAGAGGCCGGTGCATCACCTACGTGACCGAGTCTGCTTTTCAGAGGCTGCCCCAGAAAGCAAGCTTCCTCATAAACAGGTTCGACTTCAACTTGGAAGTTTTACAGTTTTCACTTTTACCGCTCAGGTTTTATTTTGGAAAGTTTCGAACCTACAGAAAATGTGAAGGAGGAGCAAGCAGCAGGATACCATTCAGTTCCTCTTGTTCTACCAACAGTTGGCAACCTGTCGCTTTCAGTTTAACAGCCAAACCAGACCCACTGCCATCAGGTCGATTCTGACGCGGAGTCACCGTACAGGACAGGGCACCACTGCCTCGCTGTTTCTGAGACTGCAACTCTTCAGAAAACACAAAGCTTCCGCTCGCTTTCATTTTAAAAGGTGATGATTATGTGGCTAGCTGGCATAGGTGGAGGCAAGACAGACTTACCTGTCTCTTCTGCTCCTCACTTCCACTGTCCCCATTACACTTTCCAAAGACTGAACTTCAGAAAAGAAAAAACCCCACAGGGCCATGTCCAAGGGAGTTTCCCTTCTTTCTTCTGTTAAAATACCTCAATCAAATTTGATCAACTAACTAAGTATTAATTTCCAGGTAGATTACTACTGATGCTACCCTTCTTTTTTATGTAAATCTCCAAATCCATCTACTTGGGAATTGTACTGTAAAATAATGACTTTGTAAGAAATCAGGGTATGTAGCTGATTTTTTTTCTTTTAAAAAATAGCTTTTCTTTATTTCTATAGTGACAGACCGCTTTCCTGTGTCTGAGCCTGAACTTCTCAACAAGCGTTGGGCCTTTGCACTGTGCTAGTATTTCGTGATTGCAGTCATAGTTTTCAAAGAGGGTACTTAACATGTTTTAATAATCTTTTAAAGTGCATGTAACATGCTCTGTGGGTGATAAGCTGAAGCAAAGCTTGAAAGCTTGTGGACTCGAGGAGGAGGGAGCAGGCTAAGGGAAGACAAGGCAGGGACAATGTCGCTCTGGGGTGGGCCTCCAGCGGCAGGGCTTACCACTTCAGCCTTGGAGCCGCGTGGTCCAGGGAGTCCCAGAGCCCCATGAGGAAGACGGCACAGCAGGAGCAAGGGTGGCAGAGAGGAGGGAGGGAGAAGCAGACGTCAACTTGAGGAGGAAACCAAATCCTAACACTTAACCATCCCAGCGCGCACACCACAGGCCACCAAACCTATTAGGTCCTCCGCCTCTTTAGAAAAGGTAATGCCTCCATGCGTACACCCCCCTGGGGCAATGGGAAAAACGTGGACTATAGGTCACAACCGAGGATAAAGTAGGGGCAGCTATGTCTGCAGTCACCAACCCCCACCCAGCCACAGAGCTGTGAAGAGTTAAAGGCGCGGTTCTCAGTCTGCGGGTTGCGGCCCCTCTAGAGATCGCCCGGTTGCCAACAGTAGCAACATAACAGTGATGAAGTAGCAACGAAAATCATGGCATGGTGGAGTCACCGCGGCACGCGGCACCCTACTGCAGGGCGCGGCGTGGACTGGCGGAGGACGCCGAGGGCGGGTAAAGGAGACGTGTGCGGAGCAGCAGCTGGCTCCCCGGTGCCAACAGGCACGGCTTCAGCAAGCAGGACGTTAGAAGGTGACTGAAAAGCATGGTTCCAAAAGCCAGTGCTCGTGAAGACGGCGAAGCAGACAGGCAGAAGAGGCTCTTCCTGGGGTTCGCTTTCAGTGTGTATTTCCGTGAAAGGAAACAGTGCTATGATCACTAGCTTTCTACAGGGCAAGCTCGAGTGAGGCAGACGTGCAAGTGAGTCTGGGCTTTAGGCCATTTCTTTGGCTTCATCATATTTGTGTGTGTGTGTGTGTGTGTGTGTGTTGGGGGGGGGGGGGGGAGGAAGGTTGAACCAAAAAGACTGCAGACTTGTCAAACTATTTTTAACAGAAAAGATCCCTCAAGCTGAAATAAGTAAAAGTGACTTTGTATGATCCTTACAGCCGGTTTTAGAGGTCTGAAGACTTCTTTTTTATCTTCAGGTTTTTTTGCTGCATTTTCCAGGCGCTGAGATGGAGAACCTTCGGATTTGGAAGATGCTGTCAAGTTCAAGAGACAGAGAAAGGCAGATGCACATTAATGCACTGGGCTACAAAGCGGCTTTCGCCTCACTCACCCCACTCCGCCCCTACATGTCCAACCTCACTCCCGGCAGGGTCTCAGATGTAGGTCTGAACTCAGGACAAAGGGGAACCCTAAAAGATCTCTGACAGTCTTTCCAGTTCCTTACTCAGAATCTTACTTGAGTATTCACAATCCATAGCTCGCTGTGCTAAGCCAATACCATACTGAGGGGCATTTCGCGCATCTGTTGTGGGTATGCCCACACCACCAAGACTGAAGGTGGTGCAGCCCCTGTGTCTGAAAGTAGGGGCAAACATCGGTGGTGACTTTTAAGCCAATTCCCCTCGACAAATTAGTTTCCTTAATGTATGAAACAAAGGCACGATCTCTCTCACACACACGGGTGGGGTATACATCTCTATGTAGAAGCATCTTAGGGTGCTGTGAGGATTAACTGAGAACGTGTGTGTAAACTGCTCACAGTGCTAGGCCCACGTAAGCTCTCAAAGGTCAGCTCGTTATTATGAAAGTTAAGATGACTGGGATTCGTAAACCTAGAGTGGGACCCTGTGTGGTGGGTGCTTCCCGTGGTGGGAGGCCCCAGCCCAGTGAGCACGCCCGACACCACCCCAACGGGGAAAAGGACAAGGAAGCCACCTTACATCTCACTCTGAAGCGCTCCCCGGAGCCGCTCTGCGACCCGGGCTGGGAGCCCGAGTTGCTGGAGCCGGAGGAGCTGCCACTGCCAGGCCTGGGCACCAGCTTCTCCACTCTCTCCCACAGCAGCCTGGGCTCAATGCTGCTGCGAGGGGAAACAGAGAGAACACGGTTAATGGGCATCCTGTCTGAGGTTTGCGACGGCTGTCTTTGGCACAAACAAAGACGTCACAAACAGCATCCAACATGAAATCCATCCAGTGGTATTACAGCACTGCTCACATGCTTCTACCCCTTACCGTGACAAACTAAAAGTGCTAGGTGCTAACTGATATCTATTCATGAGACACTGCAAAATAACCAACAGGTACGGGAGACAATACCACCTTGCCCAGTTTAAAACGATCCCAGTTGCTATCATAGCTACAAGTGTGGTTTACAGTATCATTAAAATATTCCTGTACACACATGCACACACCCCTATATTGTTTCCAGCCTGCTCCTTCCCCCACCCTTGCTCTCAACAGCTGACACTTTGAATATACTCCTTCGCAGGGGCCTGTTGGAAATGGGACAGAAAGCATGGATTATAATGCACTTCTAGTCGTGGCCGTGTCCACGCCGCAAGTTGGCCAGGCAAGACTGAACGAGATAGATTTAGTCATAGGCAGCTGATTACTCAAGAACGATGAGGGTTCTTTGATGCTTCTGAGGAGCCAGACTGGCGTAGTGGTTACGAGTTGGGCTGCTAGCCACAAGGTTAGCAGTTTGAAACCACCAGCAGCTCCACAGGAGAAAGATGAGACTGTGTCATTCCCATAAAGAGTTGAAGTCTCTGAAACTCAAAGGGGATGTTCTACCCTGTCCTATGGGATCGTTCTGAGTCAGAATGGACTTGGTGGCAGTGAATTAGGGGTAGGTCCTTGCTTCTGGCTTCTTGAGCGTATCGCCTATTACTTCCTATCATACCAAGGTGCAACCTGACTTCAGACATTCGGGGACGATCAAGTTACAGAACGTTCGACACAATGATCTTTTCCTTCTCCGTGTTCTATGAACTACATGTGCTTACAGAACACTTGACATGGCGAGCGCTGCTATGGGGGAGGGGGGGTGAACTTTTATTGCAATTACATTAAATGCAAATTCCATACAATTTTAATTGCATTGAGTCAAAATAGCTCCAGATGGCTCATTGTTGCCATACGAGACCCAGCAGCTCTAGAAGCTAAAAATATGATCTAGCTAATTTACGAGTTTGTTGTGGTCTGTTAGCACACCATAGACTTCCTTCAGGAAGCTGTGGCTCTTACGTCATCCCCCAAACCTGATAAAGCCCAGAGATAACAAATACAGTCCTCTTGGAACTAATGTTCGCTTCTCTGTTGTCCCCTCTACAAATTTTTATAGGGGCTGAAAGTTTTTTTCTTAAAAGAGCCTTTGATGGGTTATGGTTGAACTGTTAACTTCAAGGTCAGTGGTTCAAACCCACCAGCACAAAGGTAAGCCTGATTGCTCCTGGGCAGCTGGGCAGCCTCAGGAACTTGAGGAAGCAGCTTCTGCTTATCAAGTCAGTAAGAGTCGTACTCCGCCGATGGCGGGGGAACAGACGATGACTTTGTATTTAAAATTACTAATATAGACCAACCCAGCTGAGCACCTCTTTTTCTACACAAGGATTTTATGCCTGCCAATGAATTTCATGGCAGGTTTTCTTTTCAAAGGGATCATCGTTTTACCCCAGGACTACAAAACGGTGCCACGAGCATGGCTGAAAACACAGATGACTCGGGCGGCCCGGTAGCAGACTGTTCTTGGGGTCTGGCCTCCCGTTTACCTGGTAGAGTTTCTTTGACCTGCTTGACTATTTTGCTGGCCGCTGCCCTGCAGCGGAGAATCCCGACGGGACAGAACAGGAGAGCGAGATGTTGTTCTCACAGGAACCTTCAGGTAGAAAACACAACAATCAGATTACAGAGAAGGTGGAGAAAAAAGAGCTAAAACAATGCTAATTAAGTCAGCCTTACTACCACCAACCCACACCCCGCCCCTGTTCCTTCTCTGGCCCTGCATGGATGCAAATGGGGAGAGTAAAATTTAATCGAAGGCATTTAAGGACGCCTTTCTAAGCTTCTGCAACAGTTTAATGATGTTTGGCCGGAAGCCTGGTGGCCAGGGCCACACAGAGCATTTTGCTGCGTTCATGTGAGAGCCAGGAAAATAAGCTTGAAGAACCCAAACCATGATCTACAAACGGATCAGCAGGAAGCAAAGACTGGCAGGAAGCAGGAAAATATTCAGAGGAAGCAAATTCCAAGCGGAGGGAAACAAACGAAAATGTGCCTTCTCGTTTCGTTTCACCAGCAAACACCAGAAAAAGAAAACCGTTTAAATTTCAAGGGGAGGGGGCATTTTCCTTGAAATAAGTCCATTTTTTTTCCTTAAGTCCCTTTCTGAATATTTTTGATACTGGTAAGTGTTGCAAAATAATGTTTGTTTGGGATCATTTTGCAGCCTCAACTGTAAGTACATAGTAACTAGGAACAATAAAAAACAAACTGCTCACTGGTGAATATATCGATCGAGGTAACTTTCTCCCCGCCATAAAAAGTTCCTTTGACATCTCACTGCCCCTTTAATCCTGGTTAAGTCATCGCACCCTTAATTAAAGCAAATAACCTTTTTTAAAAAAATAAGAAAAAGGAAAAAGCAACCCCGTCTGTCTTTCTGCTCCTTACCCTTGGAGGCACCTCGGCACTGTCTGAGCTAGACCACGCCTTTTGGGTGGGGTCAGGCCCGTCCGACTTAGAGTCAGAACTCTGACTGAGCGCCTCACTGCGGGAAGGTGGGCATGGGTCCTGAGAACGAAGCTGGTGGTGTGCAAATTTGGGAGGAGAAGGGTCACTGAAGGAATGGGATCGCGAGACGGGGGAGACATTGTTCTTGAGAGATGCCAGGTGGGACCACTGTACCTTACAAGAAAACAAAACACAAAACATTCAGGGCATAAAACTGGCTTTTCTGGTCAATAGCAAATCGAAAGCATGAACTTTCAAAGGGGGGAGCGCAAACTGGGGGTGGGGGGGTTGGAGGAAGTGGGGGGGGGTGCTGTGTTAGGAAAGCCAAGCAACCGTTAAGACTTTTAAATGGAATTGGTCTGGGAAACACAGTAGGGACAAAAGATTAAATGCACACTTACAAGGAAAACTCTTTTCACACCTAGACACACAGACAGCAGGAAGATGGTTTAACAAGAGGCGTATGGACCTCCTGTCCTAACCAACGGGCAGGCGAAGTGTTGCATGCACAGATAAGTCACAGCAGAGAGCTGAGAGATCACCAGAGGGGACACGCCACACATGCGGACCTCTCCAGCCGTCTTCACATTACGTGGCAGTTTAAAGATTTCAGACCAAATTAACAAGCAAACAGCACAAGCAAAGGCAAACCCCGTAAGTTTTGAGAAACTGCCAAGATTTCAAAAATACCAACACATTTCTTTCCCTTTCCCACCTCAGGGGGGAGGGGAATCACAATTTGTCACCTTCATACTTCTTTATACCCGTTTTTTGTTTGTGTTTTTTAAGAAAAGGAAATGAGATTTTAAAAGAGAAATAAATATTCAGTATCATGGCCCTTCATTGACCTCTGTTGTGGTATTCCACTTACTTGATAATTCAAAAAGCCTGGCACTGACTATCAACTGAGTACCTATCACATATCCAGTTACTTTTAAATACAGAAAACAAACTCGATACTTTAAATTAAATCTTATCTTAAATAGCTCAATATATAAATTTACATAAATCTAGTGATCTTATACATCAATGTATTTTGTACAAACATATTAGGTTACAAGTGGCTCCATTCTTGCCATATGCAAAATTTGAAGCCACTTCCAGGTCTATGATTTCTATATTTTACAGGTAAGATTCACATGCACCCGGAGTTCTACGGTATTTAAGATTTTTTTCAGCGGGTGATTGATCACTTATAGTTTACGTTTTAAAAATGGGTTCTGAAACTAAGAGCCCTACAGGAGTAGACTTCACACCACAGAAGGTTGTCCTAAGGTCAAGTCTTCGTCAAAGGCAGCTGTAGGACACAGGAGGAAGAACACGGAGCTATGTCGATGAAGGCGCCATGACTGTGAGGATTAGTCTACACGACCCAGGCACTCACTCCTACTTCAAACTGTTGGGTCAGATGGCAAAAGGTTTACTCTTCAAAGTAACTTAACAACAATGTTTATTCTGGACGCTTCACTTAGCTCTATGCAGAGAAACCGTAGAGCAGGGGTCCTCAAACTTTTTAAATAGGGGGCCAGTTTACTGTCCCTCAGACCCGTTGGAGGGCTGGACTATAGTTTAAAAAAACAAACACACTATGAACAAATTCCTATGCACGCAGCACAGATCTTATTTTGAAGTAAAAAACAAACGAGGCAAAAACAAACAGTGGGCCGGATAAATGTCCTTGGCGGGCCGCACGTGGCCCGCGGGCCATAGTTTAAGGACGCCTGCAGCTGAGGACGATAAAGAACAAAACTGTCAGACTCATTCCACTCATCTGTCCCCCCTTCCTTCGATTTCCGCTTACCTCTGCCTGCGTTCCTTTCAGGGTTTGCTCTGTGGAGCTGCAAATCTGTGGAGGGGTCAGCTCTTTTGGAGCCTCCCAAAAAACGGTTGACCCCATGGAACAATGTCCTTCCTAGCATCCCGTCTTTTCCCTTCAGTTCTGGCTCTTAACTCCTCCACTCTGGTCCCCCAACTCATTTCTTAGAAATGCAAGGCGATTGCTTACTTTACAGCGCCTTCAAATTCTCATTCCAATTGGTCTTTCAGACACTGCAGCTACTTCTATCAGAGAACCAGGAACTTAAGCCCCTAACACATACAAACACCAGTGGCAAGTGATTCAAGTTTAATAAATGGTCCCCAATATTCTAGATGACCTCCACTGGAAGAAGAAAAGTACCCCAACTCCTGTACTTCAAGGATCTCTCTGGATTTCAGCCTGGGTAGTAGTCTTTGGGGTCTACCTTCTTCTTCGTCACCTACACACACCATATGAGGCGCCATGCCTGTACCACAACCCACTTCAGGCACGGCGAGCCTAACAACCCACTGGAGCTTAACCTTTTTTGGGTCTTGAACCCTTTGCGAATCTGGTGAAATGCTCCTTTGCTCCCAAAAATTATATACATATGAACACAACAAAAAATCGTACACCGGAAACTCCAGGTGAGTTCCAGGCTCTCCAAAGCCCATCGTGGGAATCGCCCGGAGCCAGGCATCACAGGTTGAAGCCCTACTTGGAAATGAGTGGTACAACAGCCACCTTAAAGCAACAGCCGAGCTCTCGATGTCCCTCCATTTATTTCTACGACTAAAAGTAAAACAAAACAACCTTTGAGCCAAGATAAGGCGATGCTTACTTTAAAAAATAATCTCTGAGTTCAAGAAGGTAAATGTTATTATCTTGGGGAAAGAAATCAAATGAATCTCGATATCCTTAATAAACACAAGTGGGCTTCCAAAATTGTGTGGGAAATTTTCATCATCTTTCAACTTTCGGAAGCCTACTCAGATAACAAAAACATTTTTTAAAAAACAGGAAAGGGGGGTGGGGGAAGCTTCTTTTCCTTAAGAACTGAACGCAGGCCCCTCTTTACGCCAGTCTAAGATCACTACGGCTATCTCTTCCTCCACGTGGGATGACCCGACTACTGGCATCACATGCTCGGCAGGCAGAGCTGACACTACCTGGGGCTCCGCTGGTCTCTGCAGGGCAGGGTGTACGGACTCGGGGTTGCCATTGGAAAAAGACTCTGATCTGGAAGGCACTGGTGGTTCCAAAGCTCTGCCTGTCTGCTTAGCCTGGGCTTCAGGGGAGCTGTGGTTAGTCTTCCTAAATCTATCGTCCACCTGCATCAGAGAGTTAGAAGACAGAACTCACTGTTAGTAGGGGAAAGCAGAGAGCACAGTCTGAACATGGAGGGGCTCGTAAGAGAAATTTTTTCAGTGTAACTTCATCTATCAGAAAAGGGAGGAGGAGGGGTGCCAGATAACACACTACTAGAATTTCATTCAGGAAAACAAATATGAACCAAGGAAACAACCTAAAAGATCTCCTCTTGGCCCAGAATTCTGGTCGTAGACAATTTCATACTGGCAAAAAAAAGTCCAGCTGTGACCTTCAACTAAAGGAATAGATTCATAGACCTCACTGGAAATCCCTCTTCCCACCACCGTAACAAAGCCACTAGAGTAAGGAAAGACTTCTTCCTGGAAGTCACTGTGTGAAGGTGGCACACGGTGGAAGGATGCCACCTACAGGCCAGGATCCAAATCTGTCTGGAAGCACTGCAGGTCTCTACGCTCCTGGAAGGAGCCAGTGACTCCATGGCTAAGGGCAGGGCTGCCGACCCAAAGGTCAGTGCTGAAACCCACACGCTGCTCCGAGGGAGAAAGACGGGGAAACCCTACAGGCGCCTCTCCTCGGTCTGCCAAGGTCACTGAGAATCAGAATGAACTCGGAGCCAATGGCTTGGGATCTTCCTGCTATCCCTCAACAGTCCATGCTTCCCACCTCCTGCTTATTCTGGAGCTCGGGCTAGGTCCAACGCCCCTCCATGTCAGCAACTGAGCCCAACGGTGGGCTAGTTAGTAAAACCGGGCACCCCCTTCATGCTTGCCCCATCTTCTGAAAAACAGCTGACCATTCCCTTCATTTCTATGTCTCGGAATGGTTCGGCCAGCCCTGTTTCTGTTCCCTTTCCAATTCATTAGAAGATGTGTTCATTGAGGCACCCTGGGGAGGAGGGGTATCAACGTGAGACGATGTACGCCCCCCTTCCTGTCTCTGAAAACACAGAGCGAGCTAGAGAACCAAGAGGGTGGTTGGTGGCAGGATCGCCACGGGCCACTCTCGTATTGCTTTCACACAAGTTCTCGAGTCTTTAGAGGACTTTGCGGGACACAAACGAAGCAGGACCAACATCTCAGCAGCCAAGGAGGGAAGAGGCTACCTCGCGAGCTCTGTCAGCAGGGTCGTAGTGGGGTTTGGGCTCTGGAGCGTGGTAGCTTGGCTTGCTTCGTTCCTGCTGCTGCGGGTGCGGGAGCTGCGGCGGGTGCTGCGGGTGCTGCTGCGGGTGCTGCGGGTGCGGCCTCCTGTGGTCATGCTGTAGAGACAGGAGATAGGCTTGTTCTTGTTGCAACTGTCTCTGCAGCCTCTCTGCCTGCCGATGCTCCTCCATCTCCCGCCATCGATACTCCTTGGGGAGGGAGAGGAGAACACTGAATCTACGCACACTGCAGAGCGCACCTCCTCTCCTGTACTCGCGCTCTGGTTTTTAATTTACGCGCATACTTTTTTTCACACTTCCCCCTTAATTGCACTGTTTCCCATAAAGCAAAAGCGGCTGTGATTTTAAATGGCGTTGTTACCTGCGGAAAAATCTGACAGCTTGTTGCTAAGGATAACACTCACTGAACAGAGTAAAAGAGAATTCAATTACATGTTGGCTTCAGTGGCAAAATAGAGGGATAGTACGCAAGGAAAAAACCCTCAACTGGCGCATCCCTCAACTTGCATCCCCAAGGAGTTCCGGAACATGGCGCGCGCGCGCTTCGAATCCACACACGCTCTAGCTTGTTCTCTGAGTGACAGGTTCAGAACTCTGTCCGTCTACCGAATGAGCACAGTTCGTGCAAGAGAAACAAATAAATGAGTCACCTCTCAAGGTGCCCACAGCACTGACCGCTGGACGCCTCCATTTGAGCCTGCCCGCCCCCAACACTCCCGAGACTGTGCCAGCGATCACCCGTGCAGTGCCCAGAACGAGACAGATGCGGTGCGTTACCAGTAACATGGCCTGCTCCTGGAGCAGCTGCTGCTGAAGGAGTTCCAAGTGCCGCTGCTCCTCTTCCAGCTGCCGCCTGATATACTCCTGTCACACAGAAACCACCCAGCAGTCAATGCCGCCCCAAGGAAAGCCTCACATCCACCTGCCCCGGTCACCTTTAGTGGGAGGTTCATTCGTGATGACTACCTTACAAACAAAACCAAACCCGCTGCTGCAGATGCTCCCAAGCCCCTGCGATGATCTGAAATGTCTAACAAATGGCGCGGTGCCTGCCCTTCAGTGGCATGTGTGCAGGCAGGGCGGGCAGTTCTGCGAGGCACTGCTGGTAAAGGCACATGCGGGATCCCCAAGGGGCCTGCTCTAGAGAACTCCAGAGTGTAAACAGAAAATCAGACGCTCTGATCCATAAATGCTTAATTATGAATGAACACTTATTCCAAGCACGGAGTTTTTGACATCTAAAACCAGTCCCCACGCAGTAACAAAATGAAACTAGGCATGCTCTGTCTGCGCTTCCTCTGGTTCAGAAGGGACTGGATGACTACCCTGTACCGGCCCGGTCTGGGGACGGCGGACTCGGAGCCCACCTCAGATGAGCAGACGCAGGCCTGCATGTGACTCCGGCATGGAGGTGGGGGTGGGTTTCCATGGAGCGGGGATGCTCACTCACCTGTCACGAGGAACCTTGTGGCGCTATTTCCAAAATAACGTCACGTACAAACCCTGCCTTGCGTTGCCTATACTAAATCTTGACAGGATCTCCGGGCTCATCGAGCAACAGCTTGCCGGGGTCTATCTGCAGCGAGCCCTCCAGCTCTTTAGACAAGTAAGGATCGAGACTAACTCGTCCCAACTCTCAAAATGCAGCTCAAACATCACACAGGAAAAAAAAACTATGAAAAGTTTAGAACCTTTTATAAGCAGCAGTCTTATTATTTGATAGTGAAAAATGCTAACTAATTTGCTCTAAGCATCTATGAGGAGAATGTTTATTCTGAAATTCAGATTCCCCGTCCCCCCACGCCCTATTGCTGGCCGTCCAATGTGCACAATGGTGCATTTAAACATTTTTTTAAAGCTCTATGTAGGGAGGGGTGCATTTAAAAAAGTTAGTGGAAAATGGAATTAAAATAGAGCATAATGTTTTCACAAACTTTTGGATGGCCCCTTGGGTGTGGGCTGAGCAGAAGTTTTACTTAGCCAATAATTCTCATTGAGAAAAGGCTAGATGACAGAGAAATCGTGACAGATGTTTCTGATAAGAATCACTTACTTATCTTACAAATTTAGTTAAAATGCCAATCAGGGGAAGCTTACCTTGAAACTGGCCCGTTGGTTCTGACCTGGCCTAGCCCTATTCGTTTACCCATGCAGTTCTCCCACACACACGCTAGACAGCAACCGCCCTAGCAGCAGCCTCGCCGCCATAACCCTGTCTGCAACTAGGAGGCTGAACCAACAGGAGCTGTGCAGTCTGGGGACCCGTCAGAACGCACGCACTGTGTGAGTGACAATGCTGTGAGAAACCGATCCACGTAGTAAGTACGCACAGCATGACACGAAGAAAGGAATTGACAGCCAAGTTAAGGTTCTCTTTGTAGGAAGTCGCACTCGATGGTTCCTTCAGACGGAAATGGAAGCTGCACTGTTTCCTGCCCTCACAGCGCAACTGGACAGAGCACAGCCGGTGCAAGGGGCAGGGATTGTAGCAGGCAGCCAGTGAACACACTGGGCACATCACACGGGGACACAGACACACGTCCATGCAGAATGAGCATGCTTCCCAACGCACTGGTAACATGGGAGTCATTATGTTGCAACAAAAAGAACCAAGAGTGACGTGATTTCTGATGCTTCTTTGTTAAAAAAAAAGGGGGTGTGTGTGCAGAAAATAAGCTATTCCCAAAATCTAAGGACTGTCACTAAAGAGTTAATGCTGAGTTGTACTATCATACTCTCCCCTGTAATTCAAATATAACTGTGAGAATCAATCTTGGCTGATTTTGAACTCTGCAAAGCTTATACAAAATGTTCTCTCTTTGGAGGCCCCACGTGTAACTGCAACTAGGATACTGAAAAAACAAAACACACTACCCAGAGCCCTAAGCAGTCAAATACCAACAGTAACAGATTCAAGGGTGGTCCTGAAATTCCTAGGACAAGTGTCAGGGCGCAGAACCCCAGTCCAGCAAGACAGAGCGCATGAGCGCTTCCAGTGCAGAACACAAGGAGTCAGGTCTGAGAGGCCGTCCCGGGGGTTATAACTATTGTAAAGATACGAACTCAAATATGATTTCAGATTAGTCCCCATTCACACCTTGCCCCCAAATCAGAGCTTAAGACAAAGGGCAGTCAGTTCAAAGACCTGAGCGGCACCGAGGTTTGTGACTACGGTGCTACCAGCAAGACACGCCAAGGCAGGCAGCGCTTACTTCTGCTCACACAGATTACCGGGGAAAATGAAATTATCTCGAAAGCCACGCGTGGCATTAATAAAACGATCCATTGCCGCAACCTCGCCTTTCATGGCTGAGCAAAATATAAAACAGGTGCTGGCTTTTCCTATGTGCACGCCACTCGTGAGCTAATTACCATCTTGCTATTCGGGGTTCACAAACTTTTGAGGTCTCTTTTGGGTATTATGCTACTTGGCAACTCATTTCATTAGCATCTTGCAGAGGACTGTCAAGTATGAAGACGAGGAACTGCAGGTACTGGTGTGCTTGCACATGTTCACCGCCTCCTCAGCATGCACGCGGCACCAAGCGGGGATCTCACACAGAGGCCGGGAACACGCCGTGGGAACTCACCTGTTCTCGCTCAACTCGCCTCTTCTCTTCCTCGGCCCGTCTCCGCTCTTCTTCCTCTTTGCGGCGCCGCTCCAGCTCCTCCAGACGTCTCTTCTCTTCTTGTTCTCTCCTTCGCTGCTCCCGTTCTTGCTGCCGCCTGGCTTCCCGCTCCCGCCGTTGTTGCTGCACGATAACGAGGTACAGTGAGCTGCCGACCGGGGAGCATCCGCTCTGCTTACGGGAGGGAGCTAACGTGGGGAGGGCCATGCACGTTGGTCGCAATTGCCAAAGGGTCCCAGAACCCTGACCTATAGATGTCCTGTTACCTGAAAGGGAGCCGTTCCTGGGGAACCCCTTGTTCAGAAGAAATGGCATAAAGTGAAGAGACAATTGCCATGTGACTTAGAAGGCACAACTTCTTTGAGCGTTCCCCAAGCCCCGGAGGCGCCTGCTGAATCATCCCTATTATAACAGTAGCATGCAGTGGTCATGACACAGTTCAAAGCTCTGATGGCCTGACGCTGAGGCAGCCCGGGGCAGGAGGCGCTGGGGAAGGAGCTTAGAGGCCGCTCTCACTGCATGGGGCGCATGGGGCCTCTTCATGCTCTGCAGCAAAACACACTTAAAGTGAGTCTGGCTTTTCACTTTTTGCCCAAAGTGAAAATCCTCGTTGGGTTTCTTTCGATCAGCAAAACCCAAAAGGGGCTAAAGCAAACTTTGGATGCCAGGCTCCCTTGCCAACAGTTGTCCAGGGCACTGTGCAGGTATGTAAACCCTTACAGCACTGGGTTCGTTTTGCTAGCCATCTTCTCTGCTGAACAAGGAGCGCTGGGAGTGCACGGGGTCCATGGTTCACACCTACCGGGCCCTCCACGGGAGAAAACCGTGGCAGCACTTGTAAAGTTTTTGTAAAGACCCACAACCACGGCAGTCCTATGGGGCAGTTGTGCTATGGGACAACAGACTTGACAAATGGGGGGCTGGATCTAACGAGGGCAGGGTGGGGGGGGGAGGGAGCGACGTCTGGCCGACGGGCCGTATGAGATTCGTAAAATCATCAAGACCAGCTAGTAGCACACACCTCACGAAGGAAAAACCGATCCAGCCATCACATTAAGCCCATCAACTGTACAACCAAATATAGCAGGCTCATTTTTAACTGGCTGATTGTATGACTTGTCAGTGATATTCTAAAGATCCAAATGGCGTTTGGCAGAAAAAAGGTTCCGCACACCTGAACTGGAAGAACAAGGAATTCTTTATCATTTGCTGTCACCAACGTAGGGTCCCTGGTACGAAGAGAAGAAGCCAGAGAAGGAGAAAGCGCTTACCAAAGGAACAAGGTTAGCGAGCGCCGTAATTATTAATGTAAATATATTTTTTAAAAACTACAAGTGAGCACATATGTACTATGTATCTGCCATGGTGCTACTGAACTGACACTCTTTATTCCATTTCTTTTACTTGTATCAGATACTCACAACACCCTACATCCTGAAAAAGACCTTCACTCACTGCCCTCAAGGCCACGCCCACTCAGAGCAACCCAACAGGGCAGAACAGAACTACCACATATACTCTAGTATCAGCCGACCCTAATATCCACCGAGGTACCTAACTTCACCACAAAAACTGCATTGAAAATGTGCTGAAAACTCGGCTTATGCTCGAGTGTGTACGGTACAGCTTGAGTTTTCTGAGGCTCTAACTGCTCATGGGAATAGAAAGGCTCATCTTTTTCCTGAGGAGCTATTGGTGGTTTTGAACTGCTGACCTGGCGGATCAAAGTCCAATGCATAACCACTGCACCACCATGGCTCCTCTAGGAAGTATTTCATCCCTGCTGTACACTTACGGACAGGTTCCAAAGTTAGATGTCTTGTCCAAGGTTACCATGCTATCAAAGCTCTGTTGCTGTCACTGGTTGCGACTGAGTTGACTTGGGCACTTGGCAGGTCTATTATAGGCAGAGGAGATGCTTCATAGAGTCAAGGCGATGACTAGTTGGAAGTAGATACCAAGGTACCGATAGGTTGATTCAAACTGCCAACATTTCTGTTCATATCTGAGTGCTTAACTGTCTATAGGCTAAAACAGCCACAGTCTCCTACCTGTCCACTACGCTGCCTCCAGGAACACACTGGCTTGTTTGCTCACCAGCCATTCCCAGGGAGAAACATGAGGCTCTCTAGTCCCGTAAACCCACAGGGGCAGCTCTGCTACTACTGTGCTCTACAGGGCCGCTACGAGTCGGAATCAACTGAACAGAAGTTGGGTTTGGTCTTGGGCTGTCACTGGAATTGCTGTATTGATGCTTCCAAATTCAGAGTGCTCGATGCCACAGTCACAGGGCAGAGCGATGTGATCAACTCTACAGTTGTCTTACCTAGCCAGTGGCTGTTTTTCAGTATAGCTTTTTATACAGGTGTTGTCAAGCGCCATTGATTCCATTCATATTCAAAGCAACCCTGTGTGTCTGTGCATGAGTGTGCGCACGCACAGTAAGGAAACATTGCCCAGTCCTGCGCTATCCTCTCAGTCCCTGTTCTTTATATTTGAATCCACTGGGGCAGGCACTGTGCCCACTCCATCTCACTGAAGGAGATGAGTGAGTGACCCTCTACGGACCGAGAGTGATGTCCTTCTCCAGGGACATACAGTGATGGTCTAGTGCTATGTCCAAAGCACACGTGATGAAGTCTAGCCATCCTTGCTTCCAATAGGCTCTGGGGTGTACTTCTTCCACGACAGAGTTGTTTCTTCTCCTGGCAGTCGCGATACAGGTGACAATCATTAGAACACGGTAACTTAAGGAATCAGTTTTTCTTTGCTTTTTCTTAGACAGCTTTTGCTATGAATATCAGGTGATTGAAAACACCACGTTTTCAAGTCAAAGCGATAGCTTTGCTTTTCAACATTTTACAAAGGTTTTATGTAGCAGATTGGCCCAATGCAATGTGTCCTATGAACTCCTCCTTGACACGTCCATGGATGGTGACTGTGAATTCAAGTAAAATGAAATGCTTTGGAGCATCCATATTTTCGCTATCAAGCCGACACCACTTACTGATCCAGTGTGAGGACTCTTTGCTCCCTTTATGTTGGGGTGCAATCGGGCCCTCTTCACTTTCAGCAAGTAGGGAGGTGTCCTGATGAAGCAGGATTCTTCATCTAACCCAGCTTCTTCAGTTATATCCTCAGAATACAGGGGCAATAACTACAGGAGAAGGATAAAATATGGAGACGCAGGGCAGGAACTGTACCCGATCTGACCCCACCACACTGAGGCGAAACACGAAGGACGTGCAACAGAAGAGCAAGGGGAACAGAACAGCGAAGTCCCCAGGGAATACCAAAAATTGACGTTGGGGCCAGGGTGTGGCACCCCATCAGACTCAACCAGAAAATACTCCTAAAGGTCAACAAACAGACCCTGTAGTATTTACAAGCTTTAATTTCTTTTTGTCATTGGTTTTATTGTTGTTGTTTTGTTTTGTTTTGGTGCTTTGTTTTGCTGTCTTGTTTTGTGCGTATTATTATTATCTCTGCAAGTCTATCTAGATAAGATAGGTGGGATAAACGATCTGGAGGAAACTGGGGGAGGGGTTGGGTGTGAACAAACCCAGGGACAAGGGAACAACAAATGCTGCAAAATAATGGTGAGGAAGGTGTGAGAGGTCTGGTAGGGTGTGACCAAGGGCAATATGAATGAGAAATTACTGAAACCCAAATGAAGGCTGAACATGGTAGTGGGACAAGAGGAAAGTAAAAGGAAATAAAGGAAAGAGCTAGGAGGCAAAGGGCATTTATAGAGGTCTAAAAACAGGCATGTGCATATGTAAATATATTTATGTATGAGGATGGGAAAATAGATGTACATATATTTACTGGTTTATTATTATAGGTTTGTATTTATAGGTTTATTAAGGTAACAGGATGTACATTGGGCCTCCACTCAAGTACTCCCTCCATGCAAGAACACTTTTTTCTATTAAACTGGCATTCCACAATGTTCACCTTCTCAACATGAGCCCCGAAGACAAAGTGGGTAAATAAACAAATGTGGTGAAGGAAGCTGATGGTGCCTGGCTATCAAAAGATAAAGCATCTGGGGTCTTAAAGACTTGAAGATAAACAAGCAACCATCTAGCTGAGAAGCAACAAAGTCCACATGGAAGAAGCACACCAGCCTGTGTGATCACAAGGCATCGATGGGATCAGGCATCAAAGAACAATAAAAAAATCACATCTTTGTGAATGAGGGGGGTAGCGGAGTGGAGACCCAAGGCCCATCTGTAGGCAACTGGACATTCCTGACGAGATGTCTAGCAGTATAGCACCGATGAAGCATATGACTTTCCTCTAGTTCTTTAATGCTCACCACCCCACTATCGTGATCCCAAACCTTATTAGTCTGACTAGACCAGAGGACATACACTGGTACAGATAAGAGCTGGAAACACAGGGAATCCAGGACAGATAAACCGCTCAGGACCAATAATGAGTAGCAATACCAGGAGGAGAAGGGAAAGGTGGGGGAGAAAGTGGGCACCCATCACAATGATCTACATATAACCCCTTCCATGGGGGAAGGAAAATTGGTTGGAGGGAGACATAGGACAATGTAAGACATGAAAAAAAAAATTTTATAAGTTATCAAGGGTTCGTGGGAGGGGGGGGAATGAGGAACTGATGCTCAAGTAGAAAGCAAATGTTTTGAGAATGATGATGGCAACAAATGTACAAATGTGTTTGCCCCAATGGATGTATGTATGGAAATGGCATGAGTCCCCAATAAATAGATTTTTTTGAAATATTTGATCTAGGGGGGGGCTGTTAAAATCCTGATACACACCTTTCTTGATAGTAAACCTTAAGAATCCTCCAATTTCCCCCCCCTCAAAAAAATTGCGCCTCAGTCTATATACAAGTTTTGTATTAGGGTAAGTAATGAAGAGTTCCCGAATTCCCAAATTTCACAAGGTTATCCATAATTTGTTCGGATCCTATGATAGGCAAGGTTTTTATCACCTGAATAGGGCATCTGGGTGGTTTGTCAGTTATGATGGAGTAATCACCAGACAATGAGATCTCCTTCTGGGTGTGGTCTGTTTCCAGAATAAATGGAGGACACAGAAAAGCTTGCTTGCCTTGTGAAGGGTCTGGCTTCTGCATCTAGCCCTTCATTTGGCCTGCAGTTCTCTGGTTGCTCTGCCTATCGATCCTGGGAGTCGTCAGAAGCCTGATGATCTGCAATTCATGTGGTCTGCATACAAAGTCTACTATCTGAAAGCCAATCTTGGGTTCCTCAGCACCTAAAAGCATGTGAGTCAGGGGAACCCCGGTCTGACATGTGACCCGCACACCTGGGACTTGTACGCCTCTACTGTAGGAACCCAGGTTACCAGACGAACTCCACTTTATTGTAAGCTGCCTCCAATGCACTTCCCCCAACTGAACCTCTCCAATCCCCCTCTTCCTGACCCAGACCTTGACTCTCTGAGGGAACTCCAGACTCCAGCTCGCCCAATTAGCAAGAAATGTAAACTATCTTGTCAAACTTTGAGTTACCACCTGCAGCTGATCCTAGCTGCCTCCTTCCGAGACCTTGCTTGCCTGATAAGAGAGTAAGCTCCTGAATGTTCCATCCCCCATCACCCCCACCTCTAAACCTGCCCTCATCCTTAACTATAAAGATCCCATGCTTTTTGTTGAGGGTCTAGAGTGATTTTCAGGGAACTAGCCCCTCTCTCCATGCAGCTGTTAATAAAGACTATATATTTTTTCATAGTCAGCTATCAAAAGATATAGCATCTGGGTTCTTACAGGCTTAAAGTTAAACAAGCAGCCATCTAGCCGAGAAGCAACAAGCCCACATGGAAGAAGCACACGAGCCTATGCGATCACGAGGTGTTAACAGGAGCAGGTAACAGGTATCAGAACACCCAGAACAAAGATACTGTTGAGAACGAGGTGGGTCAGAGACACAAACCAAAACCCATCTGTATAGACAATGCGACATCCCCTCACAGAAGGGTCGAAAAGAAGGGATGAGTCAACCAGGGTGAAGTAGAGCACGAATGAAACACACAGTAGTCCTCTGGTTCCTTGAGGCTTCCTCACCTCCCCCCACCCCCACACTATTATGATCCCAATCCTGCCTTTCACTGCAGGCTAGGCTGGAGCATGTACAGATAGAGGTAAAAGCTCAGGACACACGGAATCCAAGTCAGATAAATCCCTCAGGTACAGAAATGGGAGTAGCAACACCAGGACAGGAAGAAGCTGGGGAGGAAGGAGGGAGGAGGAAGCTGGGGAGAGGAGGACAGGAAGAAGCTGGGGAGAGGAGGGAGGAGGAAGCTGGGGAGAGGAGGACAGGAAGAAGCTGGGGAGAGGAGGGAGGAGGAAGCTGGGGAGAGGAGGGAGGAAGAAATCTTGGGGGAGAGGAGGCAGCGATCGGTGTAAGATATGAAAATAATAATTTATAATTTATCCAGGGGTCACAAGGGTGGGAAGGGGGAAGGGAGGGTAAATAGAGGAGCTGATAGCAAGGGCTCAAATAAAATGTAGCTGTTTAGGAAATAATGATGGCAACATATGTATAAATATGCTTGACACAATTGATGTGTGGATTGTTAGAAGAGCTTTTAGAGCCCCAATGATCTTTAAAAAAATAATAAAGATTATTTTTCAATCAAACATAAAGTGGTTAGAATTAATCTCTTGTGGGCACTATACATTTCACTGACAAATTTATCATTTCAGTGGCTCTGCTTCTCTAGAGAAACCTGTCAAGACAGATCAATATAATCAAATGCCTTTGCATAGTCAAGAAAATATGGGTAAACATCTGTCTGGTGTGTTCTCTGCTTATCCCGGGACATTAGCAATGATATGCTCACTCACCATCCGGCTCTGCGTCTGGCTTCAGTTCTGGCAGGCCCCTACCAATGTGCTGCTACTACCATACCTGAATTATGAGCAACCAAGTCTCGCTTGCTCATGGCCTCACGCTATTGCTTAAGACTCCTGAATGCTGCTTGATCATCACTCTTTGGAATCTCTTCCTGCTGGTTGAGCAGGTCGGTGTCTTCCAAATTTCTTGGCATAGAGTGCGTCCAGCATTGCATTTCTTTGCTGAAATATCTCAACTAGAATGCCACCAACTTTTGGAACCTGGCCTTTGACCAGTGCACCTTTAGCTTTGTCGGGTAACACCATCAATTCTTGATCACGTGCCACTTCCCGAAATGGACGGGAAACAACCCTCTCACTCACTGCCATCTAGTCCATGCTGATTCAGCGATATCTCGGTAGGTTTTCAGACTGTAACATTTTACAGGAGTGGAAATCCCAGTCTTCTCCCTCGAAGGTGGCTTGGTGGTTTCGACCTGCTGACCCTCAGAGATCACAGTCCCATGCGTAACCACCACACCACCAGGGCAACTCTTTGAGGTCCAGCGGCTATATAACCCTTCTTCGATGCTTCCATGTCATTTTCAACACTTCACCTACAAAATCCTTCAATATTGCAACTTGAGTTTCCCTCTTTTTTAAATCAGTGTGAGGAATGTCAAGTGTGCCTTTCCTTTTTGTTTTCTCAATTCAGGCCTTTGCAATTTTTTTTTTAATAACACTTGACTTTGTCTTCTCACGCTGACCTTGGAAATCTTTTGTTCTGCTCTTTTACTTCGTCACGTGTTTCACTTACTTACTCTACTCTGCATTCAAGAGTACATCTCAGGGCCTCTCTGACATTCACTTTGGTCTTTCTTTCCTTCCTTTTGATTAACTTTTTGCTTTCTCTGTGTACAGTGTCCTTGCTGTTCTCCCACAATTCACTGGATCTCCAGTCATTAGTGTTCAATGAGTCCCATCTAGAGATAATCTCAAGTAGATAGGAGGTACTCAATTTCATACTTTGGTGTTGGTGGTTAGGGAATAGTTTAAAATGCATTACTAGTCTTTACAGGAACATCGATATTACCCTATCACTGACAGCTCCATACTTTGATCCTGAAAATGTTCTGTATCCGCTATGCCCCACGCAATGCCTCTTAGCTACACGTTGTTACCGAGCACCTGGGGATGCTAGCTTAATTTTATTACTTAATTAAAATCTAAATAGCCGAATGTGGCTACTGACTACTCCCTTCAACAGCACAGTTTGATTAAAGGATAATTAGTAAGCAAACTTACCCAAAGATGGGGAGTTTATTTTATTCCAGCTAACTTTGTGACACTGAGAAGTCAGAAAGTGTAGGGTAAGGTGATAGGGGAAAGTAGTCACAGATATTTACAGTGGTCTATAAAGTCCTCACTTCATGTCGCCTAAGGATTCCTTCTGGGTTTTCCCTCCACCTTCAGCCACCATTCGGTTTCAGAACAGACCCTGGTTCCCAGAAGACGTGAACAAATGCCCTGCACATGGAAAACTTGAAGACAACTGGTTGTTTGCTGTTCAGCCTCTCTCAATGGAGTCAGTTCTACATCACCACTGTTCCCCGTGAAGCTGTGAGTCCATTTAAGGCCTCATCTCTTCTCTAATTCCATTTGGTTTTGTCCTTTTTTCTATGGTTTGGTCTTGGGATTCAGTATGCAAAACTTCCCCGCTTCCCAGGGAGAGCAGTGGGGTCATAAAAAGAATGGAACTCCCTGCCCTGTATCTAAAAGTGACCATTTTAACGGCCAAGTCTTCTTTATTGACGCCAACACTGCCCTGCACAACGTACTTCCTGCCTGCTGCTTACTCCTAAAAGCCTTTTATGCTTTTTCTCAAAAAGTTTCTGGAAAAGACGTAAATGAGACACTGGAGCCTCTGTCCAAAACCAAATCTGAAGAAGGAAACTAAGCGCAACTGTTCTTGGGCCAAAGTACTCAAAGCCCGGGGCTTTCCTGCTCCGATGGCATTCTCCTGCAGGGATCGGCTTCAGACTTGGTGCCAACGAGAGCGTGGGCCGGCGTCCCGGACACTCAGAAGGGAACACGCTCCTGACAGCAGCAACCATGCCACTTTATCCCCACAACACCCGTTCGTTTTCTTTTACGAATTAGCTGCAGACAGAAAATTAAACAAACAACACAACTTCCTTCGACCTCAAAACCCAAAACCAAACTACCTGCCACCGAGTGGGTGCTGACTCACTATGCCCTTACAGGGCAGGGTAAACTGCCCCCGTGAGTTTGGAGACTACAACTCTTTTCGTCAGTACAAAGCCGTCTTTCTTCTTCTTCCTTTTTTTTTAAGCCGTCTTTCTTCTGTCAAACTGTCCACCTTAGCAGCCCAATGAGCAACCACTATGACACCCCACAAACAACACAACACAGAAACGGAGGCAAGTTTGAGAACACCGGACAATCCGTGTTTCTGTAGTGTCTCCTATTTAAAGCAAAATCAGACTAAGACTTGTGGTCTTTTGCTTTCCCCCAATACAGGAGTAGAAAGAACAGATTGGCTTTTGTCAGTAGCTAAAACGAAGTCTTCTAGCCCAAATTTCCAGCTCCCATCAAACACCTTTTCCTGCCCGGGTCTGGAAAGAAGACGTGGGTGGATACAGAACAGGATGCACCTGTGAGTAATTAATTTCAAGCTGGAGTGGCATCCTGCTGTGTGCACAGTGAGTTACCTGAGAGGCAGGAGGAAGGCTACCATGATGAGCAAGAAGCAGGAGTGGAGCCGGTCCTTTGGACCCCAGGTCCCTGGGCAGTGACCCTCCTGGGTTCAGGCGACAGCTCTACCATCAGAGGAGCCGCACCAGAAGCTAGGGTGAGCCCAGGAAAGCTGAGTGCGGTGGACTGGAGGCTGGTCTGTGGAGTGCACTGCCTGTGGACTGAGGCTTCCAGCAGAGTGGTATGTCCCTGTGGGCACTTATTAGCAGGCCTCAAAGAACTCGGTAGCGTGTCCTGATGAACGAACGACATTCCTGGACATTTCTCACAGGCGCCACTTAACTTCCTTGATAGCCTTTTGATAAAAACGGTTGTGTGTAAGGTCTGTGTAGGCATTGCAATGGACATCAGAACCGAGACCAGGAAGGTAGGTGAAAGAGAAAACACGAAGACATTACCATCTCAATCACAATAAATCCACCAGAGCTAGAAGCATCACTCTTGTTCTCAAACACAAGTACGTTTTGCCAAGATGGGTTGTCTCTGATTTAAGTTAAAACTACCAAACGGCATCACATGTTCCTGGCTAGCCATGCTTTCCAGAGAAAAACATCCTTTAAACTTTTCTGTTATGCAAAACACTTTAGAAAGGAGAGGTTCTTTTTTAAGCGTTCTAATAAAGGTACAACAGTTGGTAGGTGGAAGGGCAGAGAAAGGAGAGCAGTCGGCAACAGGAGGAGCAAATGGGCTGGGTGGCGACCTGCCTCCTTCAAAAGCCGCCACACCAGCAGGCCGGGCGGTGCTGGGCTGCCCCACTGCACAGCCTAGTCAAAGGCTGCATGAGCGCACCTCAGCAGGAGCAGAGGCGCATGCGGCAAGACTTGCACCTTCTTCTCTGCAGCTCTGGAGGCTGTACTCCTATAACTGCTTCCCTGAGATGATCTTCAGGGGAAGACAAACAAATCCCCTCAAGTCTTCTTCTTACCACCTTACGTTAAAGGACTGCGCAACCGAGACGGCGTCGTGGAAAGAAGTGGCGTGAAAGGCAGTGTTTGGAAGAAGAGAGAACACATCATGTGGGAGGAAAGTCTTCAAAAACAGTCGAGTCATTCGTCCTCAAAAGATTTGGACTTTGGGGTTCCTATGGAAATTTTAACATGGTCTTAGAAGCAACTCAAATGTTTTCTTTTTATCTGGTTTAAAATTTTTTACATCAAACTAATAAATAGCCAAAACCCACAGCAAACAAGTCAATTCTGACTCACAGTAATCCTACAAGAGGTTTAGAAGGCTGTAAGTCTTCCTCCTGTGCCAACCTGAAAGCACCACCGAGCCCAGAAGGAAACCTCAGAATGGCCTTTCAAGTCCTTTGAAGTGCTTTCAAGTGACCCTCGGAATCAAACGAGTGACCACGAGCCCAAGGGTCCATTTTCAAAACAGGCACATATTTAGAAAAGCTGTTTCTTTCTGACCTACAGCAGAAGTACAGATGGCCGATTGAGGCATTTTAGAAACGCTTACTAAACACTGTGGAATTAGAAGGATGACTAGTCTGGAGGAAAGGTAAAGCACGTCCACTAAATGCCCTCCTGATGATGTGGACGGTGGTCAGTTGCCCATGGCTGGCCCACGAGAGCAGCTCACCATGGGCAGTGGACCAGCACCAGGACAAAGGACACCGCAGTTACCGATTCCTCTTCCACATCATGCTCTCCTCTTTGAATGTGTCCCTTGTGCTGGAGGAAGGGACTGTGATTATTGCCAGCCATGAAGACCATTCTCACCAGCGGCAGGCAGGCCTGGAGTACACGGGGATGAAAAGCAGGGTAAAGTAGGCCCATCAGTCAGCACATGTGAACAGACGATTGATGTGCCGAGGGGAGAGCTTGCCACTTGCACCAGGAGCTCCAGAGAAACCAATGAACTCTATATCCACAGATAGGTTTGTTTATTATTATTATATATACACACACACCCATACATATATACATACACACACATATAAAATCTTATATAGATAATCCTATATATATAAAATCCTACATATATATAATCCAATATATATATTTCTATCCACACTAGATTAGTTTCACTCCTACCATTTCCAATTGTAAAAGCCTGTAGGAGGCTGTGATGGACATAGTTCAGATTTACCAAAAATAATAAATCGGATCCTTTGAAGTCCTAGCTTCTGCAAACTGATGTCATTATTATTTTAAGTTGATTTTATTTTAAATAGTTGCACCACAAATTTAAGAAACTGTATGATGCTGGAGATTTCCAAACATCTGATTATCAAAAGGCTTTTCTACTTTAAATTTCCCAAGCACACCTAAGTAAATATATACTTTTCCAAGTACGCCGTGGTTACCTTTTAATTTCCCTTTCTGTATAAAGTAGCTTTTAAAGACGCGCTTTCATCTCACAATTCTGAGCCATTTTCTGCCCCAGTCATGCTGATCACTAGGGAGGCCCGTTTACACAGATTCCACTGGACCGGTTGGCGGGTAGTGGAACGGACAGCCTTCAATGGTACAACCCATTCTTTAGTTCAGCCGTTTCCCAGAACTTCTGGGGTCACCTCACCGCGTAGACAGACCACCAGCTCTGGAGATTTTGAACGCGCAAGCCTGGATGAAGCCACAGAGCAGAAACTCTTTGAGTTTCTCCCCCAAAGATAACTCTTTCCCATCTCTCCTAGGCACCAAATACCATTTGCTGGCTAAGCAAAGGCTTAGCTGCACATGAGAGTGGGATGGAAAGAGAGTATTTTGGAATGTTTAAGGTATTCTCTAAGGCAGGGGAGCACCTTTGGCCACATGGGGACTGACTTGCCAGAAACCAAGGCCTTAGCTGTAGGGTGCTTGCATGCCACAGCTCTGACTGCCGCAGACTCACTTGCGACTGGCACACAAGGGAGCACTGTGTGGACATGCCCCTGGATGCGAGGTACTCAGAAACTGCCACACAAAGGCCCCTTGGTAGGGGTGAGGAAATAGTTTATATTTCTTTAAAGTGCACGGGAACATTGCTGGAAAGTCCTTGGGGTAAGGGAGTTCACCGCTCCTTCCCTCTAAGATCTCACAGCCAGGAAACAGTCATGTTCCATATAACGCCCCTTCGGTGGAACCTATTATTATATTCCACATTTGACGCACCTAACAGCCAAATAACAGCTGGGCGCCACTGCGCAGTGTGCCTCAAGTAGTATCATCATCATCACTGCCTCCTGGTGCCAGAGACGCTTTTGAGAACCTGGCAGGGCTCTAACACCATTTATGCAAAGAAAGGTACACTGTCTGCCCATGTACTAGGACAAGCTCGCGATGTTAGGCATGCACAGAACTGTGCCTCGCTGCTCTGACTTACAAATTTGACTCACAGGCAGAATCATCTTACAGGGACGTTCTGCTTGATGCTGCGTGGGGGAACCTTCCCCGGGCTCCCCAACGGTTTCAACTGACATATACCTTCAACTTAAGCGCAGACCCAGGACGGAGCCCGTACACAACCCAGGGGCTGCCTGTATATAACTGGGTGTCCACACATGCCCAAATCGCACGAAGCCTTGTGTCACAAATGGGCCGTGCGTGTGACATGCCAGCATCACTGCACGCAAGTGCACGGCACAGCTGATTTTCTTCTTAGAAAGGCTGGTTTTCCTGAGTATCACAAATTAACCTTCACTGCTCCTCCTCCTTCATCCCGGAAATAACATTTTCTCTGGCTTTCCTTTGTTTTTAACCCCTCACCCCACTTCCACCAGCCCTCCTCAAAAGTCACTTTGGAATGCGTAGGGATAGAAACGCAGGTGGCTGTGCAGCACCTGTGGGAATCCTGGTGGTGTTGTGGTCAGGTGAGCAGTGGACTGGATACTGCCACACAACCAGGTTCACCCCACCAACCAGTTCTTGGGAGAAGGGGGAGGTTAGCCGCTCCCATAAAGTTGTACAGCCTCGGAAGCACATCCAGGGCCGATATGAGCAGAACTGACTGGATAGATAAACTGACTGCACGACAACTACCAGTGGCAGGGGGTGATATGTCAATGTGGGTGAAAGCAAAAGCATGCTGGGAGGTTCACACTAACGTTGCCCTTGACTTGAGGGAAGCAGATTCCCCAGATCAAAGTGTCCCTCTTACACTCCAAGGACAAAAACTCTGAAAAGACCATTTAAAAATGGAGATTGAAAAAAGTAATAAAGACGCGTTTCAGGGTAAGGAAGACTTTGGTTGTTTTTCCAAGTTTCCCCAATCAGGGACTCACCGATTTTCTAACAAGGGGCAGATAAATAGCTTTCAGAAGCCAGACTACAATAAACAAAGCATATAAGAGTACCCGGCAGGTACTGAAACTGACTTGGGTACGAGAGTGCGGCGTTGTTACTGAACTGAAGTCCACAGTTTCGGGGTCACTGTGAGTCGGAACTGACTGGATGGCAGGGGTTTGGTTTGGCATAGCAACAGCAGCTGACTTCCTGTTCAGACGGTGAAAGATGCAGGTGAAGCAATGATGCCTATGAATTAAATGGAACCTACTTGACCAGGAGAGAGAAATTTCAAGCAGAAGGGCGCCAAGGGAAGCCAAGTCAAGGTGGTCTTTTGACCCCCAACAAGGGAAGCAATGGATTTCTCTGGCTTGAAAGTGAAAATGCGTGAGTAACCACATGGCCAACGTTAACTAGTATTAATGAGTTCATGAGCAGGCAGTGCAAAGTATACGTTTCCACCGCAGAACACAGTTAATTACGCACTAATGGCTACATTACAGGATAATATTCACAGTACACTCAACACCTTGAAACAAACCCACTGCCGTCCTATCGATTCTGAAGCATGACGACTCATACAGGATTTCAGGGGCCGGGAATTGTTATGGACGCAGCCAGCCTCCTCGGGTGAGGCTAAACCGCCAACCTAGCTGAGAGCACTACCACGGGCTCTCGGTTCTCACACACACCCCCAAAATATATGCAAAAATCTATCGAAAGTTATAGCATTTTTAGTTTTGTTTTTTTTTAAACTTTTCCCGTGGCGAAAGCCTGGGGCTTCATAAAACTCCATACCCATGAACTTGAACCCAGAGGCCAGGAGTGGAAAAGCAATCGGGTCAATCCTGAGCACGTCAACCTAAAGCACGGTGGGAGAGGGAAGCCACACACTGATATAGCTTCTTTGGGACCCTGTTGCTCTTCATCTCACAGTATGTGCACGAGCAGCTGCGCCCCAGGTCCTGAACGCTTTTACAAGCCGACACCCAAAAAGACATTTCTAAAGCCTGTCAGTCCAGAAGTGTAAGCCTTTTGCAAAGCTAAGCTAGGGGGGGCGGTGTGACCTCAGGAGGCTGCCGATGGGTTTCCTTTGAGTGTTTCTACCAGTGTAAAGAAAGAGGGAAGACCAACCTGACGGTCTCCTTCGCCTACCTCCTCTAGCCGCCGCCTCTGCTCTTTCTGCTGCTCAATCCGCTTCTGTCTCTCTGCCAGCAGTTGCCTTTTATACTCCTCCTGCTCTCGGAGCTGCTGCTCCTGCAGCAGCTGCTGTCTCCGCAGAGCTTCAGAACGTTCCTTGTTCTCCTGCTGCAGCCTCAAGAAGTCCCGGCGAAGGGTAGACTCTCCAGGCACATTGACGATGGAACTGTGGGAGGGAGCAAGCGCTAAGGGATGGGTCCCAATGGCAGGGCCCCCCAGCTGAGCAGCACTGACATCCCAGGCTCCTTCTATGCTTACTCTCCGAGTAAGTCGCTCCCACTCTGGAGAGCCAACTGCGATCCGTCCACAGGAAGGACAAGGTCGATAACTCAACGGCCCCATGCCGCCTTCTCTTCATCTAGTAAATAGTTTACAACTCTGGCCTGGGTGTTTGTTTGCCAACTATTTCCAGGATACATTTACTCGGGATTCTCACTTCAGTTCAAAATACATAAAAGTAAATCGTTTTCTCCTTCCACTGCACTACTTCTTCCTTTAAATCCATCCATAAAGGGGAGGGTTTCTGCGCTGCGAGGTTCTACTACCATACTGCAACGTCAACTTTGCTTCATCTCTGCCTGGTCACCCCCCAAGTCGTGTCATGCCTCGCCCCACCTTCATTTGTTTATTTCCAGGGGACCAGGTGAGGTGAGTGGATCCCATTGCACAGATAGATTAAGTAGCTGTGGTCCTGGCTGGTCTCCCCTCTGCGGAGTCAGAGTACCAAACAAATCTACGGAATCTTTTTGGAAAAGTTGCATTGCTCGTGACATGGGTTCAAATCATCTACATAAGGAAGAAAACGCTAGGGGAATTTCCTCGGTGAATGGTCTCTTCTTCTGACAAGCTTGCACTCTAGGGCCCACAGTCCTCCCCGGATTCTCAACAAACCCTTCCGCCGTCTCCTAGTGCACCTGTCACTCTTGTGCAGCTGCAGGTGACGGGTCAGCGTTAAAACCCAAACATCCCCCACCCCGATTAAGCACTTAGTACCAGCACGGCTCGCAATTTTAACTCTTTGGCTTCTGCTTCAACTGTGCCTCAGAGAGCCAGAGACAAGGGATAAATCAAAACACAGTCATCCAGATCAGGAGAGAACACTCTTAAGAGAGCAAAGAAGCGTGGGCAATCACACTGGTTAGAAGAGCACGTGTGTGTGCGCACACACACGCGCGCGCGCACACACACACACACACACACACACACACAAACAACGAAGACATCTGTGGGCTCGGTGCAGCGTGTTCAAGAAGGGCTGTACATCACATCAACACCGCAGCTGATCTTACGCAGGCTGGCCATGCACCACAAGCTATTTCCTATCTGCACTTCCCAGAGTATTAAAGGCTGGTGGTAACTCACCCACGCAAATGCCTGGGTGAGAAGGGCACAGGCATTTCCTGGTAAAGACCATTAGGCAAGAGGATTCAAACAGAAAAATGTCTGTAGAAACTTTCATATAATAGAATAGAATGAACGAGCTGACACACACTCAAATGAAAGAGTCCTTCGTACTGCCGAGTAGTCTTTTTTTAAATCCTAAGAGTCTTTTGAAATCCCCGCTTCACCATGAAACTTCAGCTCATGGCAAAAAGAGGCAGCTGGCCACTGGCTGGGTTGTTACCTTGGCTCTCCTTCCTGTTCAGGCACTTCCTCCTCCTCTTCCTCACTTCCACTGTACTCGTACTCGGTTTCATCTGTAGAGAGAAGGGCAAAATAATGTCACAGTTTGCAAAATCAAGACACACGAGTACAGATAAGTATCACCAGTACTAGGGGAGAAACAAAAAATATGTCCTTGGAGGAGCTGGGGGCCGGGAGGGGGGCGCACACCATGAATCCCCTCGGTGATGACCGATGGTGATACCTGGCCTGGCCTTCCCACCCCCTCCCCGCACAGAAGAGCGGATTCCGCTGCATTCAAGACACCCCTGTGGGGATGGGCTGAGGAAGGGCAGGGGCACCAGAACGGGCTCCAAAGCACGTGACACCGAAGATGAAGCAGCCCAGAGTGCCAGCAAACCCACAAAGTCCACTTGATGCCCAAACTCAAGAGCCATTAAAGGGCTGAAACTAATGCAAGTGGTGGAGCATGCTCACGTTATCTTTAGCGATCAGGGGCCCCAGAGGGCAACAGAGAGGGGGCAAAACCTCTGTTTATCTCACAAAATGGTCAGCATTAAGTAAGCGCATACTCAGAGCAGGAGACAAACACACTAATTTTTGTCCCACAAATTTTTAAAAGGCCCGGAAAATACTGATGAAATACTACACAGCAAGGAAACAACACGGCTCTGTTTAAATCGGACTTCACATGAAAGTTTCCGTGCGGAGAGTTCATTTTCACCTCAACAAAGTAAGAGGCCATCGCCCTGGCCCTTTCAGTTAAGGTTTGCATTCACTTTAAAGTGTGAGCACTTTCGCTCCAGAGTCATCGAGGCCAGACAAGCTGAAGAGACTGAGGCACTGACAAAATAGAAACACGATTTTTTCCCTTCTCTTTCCCCATCAAGAATGTGTAAGATGAAAAGCACTTTTCTGGTTAAGGTAGATTTTCTGGTTAAGAACCTAACAAAACAGATGTGACTGTTCACAAATCATGACATATTTGTACAGGCAAGTGTCACCAATATTAGCGCAGAAAAGAAATGATGTGTCCTTTGTGAAAGTAGTAAGGTACACCGGAGCACTTAGGGGCGAGACACCATACCAAACTCCCACTTAAACATGCGTAAGAACTTAAAGGATGATTAAGGACAAATCTGCCATGTATGTTCACAGAACTGGCTCTTTTCTAGGCTAGTTACAGGCCGGATCATAGAAGAAAATCAAATACGCTTAATGGACATGAACAACTATTCAACTTTGAAGGGGAATTCCAAAATATGCAATTTTGGGGGGGAACTGTTTAAATATACTGATACATCTGGGGGGAATCTAAACTCCTCATTATGGACAAGAGGGGCTGGGGAAGGTGAGTACCATGAGAAAGCAGAGAGGCAGTGCGGCTTGGTAAGCAAAGAAAGGTGATCCAATATAAAACAAAGCTTGCCCAGAATAGAGCTGCCACGTCGGTCGCCTGTCCCTTTGTGGTTAAGACTGATCAGCTTAACCAACCATGCTTCATTACAGCTAGGACTGAATCTATGAAGGCAGAACTGTTACTCTGGAGAAAACCTCATTAGACTTCACTACAATGAACATTTCAGAAGCTCAGTCCACAGCCCAGGTAGATGACCCCACCCACTCCTAGTGACCTGAACTTACTTTCCAGATTCTCATTCTGCCTGCAAATTTAATGTGTGTCCAAAAAACAAATGTGGGGGATGGTCATTCATGGGGTGGCAGTTGCCCAAATGTTGTTGTGTGAGAGGACTGAATGGAGTTCATAACACCGGAAAGATCCATGTGAGCTAGCGCCTTCAGAGCAAGTTTATGGACGGTGGTCACGGTGCTTGGACAGCACCTTGCTGGAGGAGAGAGAGAGCACACTGCTGGCTGGGGGAGACGGCCGTGTGTGTAAAGGCACCAAACCACCCATCGGGATATGGCGGACACAGTGGGATGAGAAAGGGCTCTAAGCAATCAGCGCAAGAGCACGCTCATGTTCCACGACAGCGGTGGAGCAGGCATCCCGTCAACTACTGAAACGCGCGAGCAGCTTAAGTCTAAGCAGTCGTAAACTGGTGGGCTCTCTGCAGCCAGAGAAACACGGAGGACACTGATAACGCGGGATGTCCACTACACCTGAGCAAAGTGCCACATTCGTGATGACGCAGGAGGGAAGAAAGAGCAACGAGATGTGCTCCTCAGAAAGGACCAGAGAAAACACCCCACCACACTGACACGCCACAGCACCTGGGTGACATCCTGCACAGCTCCGTTCAGGTCGACCTGGAGCTGGGCTGGATCCCGCACCCCACCGCGGAGCTGCAGGGCGGGGCAAATGAGCCATCGAAGGAGATGCCATACCTTTCTCTCCTCTCTTCTTTCTGGTCCGGTCGATATGGTCCTTAAGCTGGATTCTAACTTGCCTTTCGTTTGGCTGGTCCCTTATAAAAGGGTGCTTCAGGAGCTGCTCTGTGGAGGGCCGTTGCGTGTAATTCTTCACCAGGCACCCTTCTATAAAACCGAAAAACTTCTTGGACCTGGAAGAGGAAGTAAAGGAGATCGTCAGATTCCTACCACACAGAGCTCTAAATTACCAGGGAAGCAGCAAGCCCGAAAATGAAGAGCTTCCGAAGTCACCACCCCCTTCCGCTCGGGAGTACGATGTTACTGCTGTTAGACACCAGGGAGACTCCGTCACATGGAACAGAGAGCAATCCCACCAGGTCCGGCCCCAGCGTCACCACCGTGGCAGGCACTGCGCCAACCCACCACGAAGGTGATGGTGTATGGAAGGTGAACAGAGAGGACAGAAAGAGGTCACTGGGCCTTGAAACGATGGGGGAGACGAACCAATATGATTGATTGTTTCCAAAAAGAGAGTTGCTACATCAATTGACAGTGAAGTAAAAAATGTCATCTTACTTTCCTTTCAACCTTTAGTTCGCTTTGCCATGCTTGCTTAGCTTATAATACAATGCTAACTTGCTTTTATAGTTGAAATAGGAACTCAAAACTGTTGGGGACTGGAAGCATTAGTTGATGGCTGTTAAAAAAAGTTATTCCCTATCACCAAAAACTTATCACAAATAAAGAAGCATGATGGAAGTCAGATTTAAATGAATCGGGCTGAAATCTAATGCTGCTTACGCAGCACTTTATCTCAGCACGGAGGAGGCAAGATGGATAAAGGCAGGGTTCTGTCGAAATGAGAGCAGGTAGAAGACAGCTGTGTGATGCCCAGGAGACCAGGACAGACACAGAGATGAAGAAAGTGAACCAAGCCAGTTATCAAATGGTAGGGCTCTTGACCCTACTAATGCCCTTCAATCCGAACTGTTTTCAGAGAAACAAGGACTGTCCCCTGCATTTACCCTCTTGTCGTCTTTGTTCTACGCTCCTCTTTGCGAATGCCTGGCTCAGGCTTCCCCTAGCTCTAGGGCCTAGATCAGGACTCGGGGATCCATCCTATCTGGTGAAAGTCAAGCTTAGGAATCATCTGTTCTGCAAAGACTTTTCTCACCACACCTAGAAGGGCCTTTCTTCTGAGGTGCCTGCACTAACAGCCTGATTTCTTTGCTTCTCCATGCTCGACTGGGGTGAAAATATGCAGGTTGGGAACTGCTTTCCATCTTTCATGTTGTTGACTTGAGCAACACTGGGCATGGCCAACACCCATAAGTTAAGTAATAAATTTTTGTTGAATGAATGAATATTTTCTTTTAAATTTTAATTTAGAAAATTGGTTCTGTTACTTCCAATTACTTCATTGTTTTTAATATTTCTATTGTCTTGCATTTTCATTCATCTTAATGTTTTCTTTTCCGATTCAACAAATATTTATATACTAATTCTTCCTGTTTGCTTGTTTTTTATGTCAGACTCTATTAGAATTAGTGGAATTTAGGGAAAGAGAATAATGAGATATAAACAAACTAACGGGTGGGGGGCAAATAACTCTTAGAGCGAGCGGGCTAAGCATTAACAAAAGTGGTTACCTGGTAGTCCAAAGATGGGACAGGGATGACAGGAATGCCATGGTCAAAAGGCAAGATGCAGAAAGGCAGGGAAGTTTTCCAGGGCCATAAAGACTCGTCTGTGACAGGTCTGAACAGTGGAGAACACTATGACTGCTCAGAGACGGTCCTCAAAGTCTCTCATTTGATTGCATGTGCAAGGAGAGCCTTCAAAGATGCCCTGTGGAGTAGGAGGACGCTCTGACCCAAATCTCTCGTGAGAATCATTTTGAGGAGTTTATTTAAAAGTACAAAGACTTGGTCACTTCCCAGGTCAAATGAACCAGAACCTTTCATTGTAAGAGCCCAAATAGATTTCCGTGCACGCTGTCTGCAGATGCAATAGGGTAGCCCTAAAAACCAACTCTCCCAAGTTCTGCCGGAAGAGAAGCCACCAGTCATCTTTAGGAAGTGTCTTCTCTACATTCCGCAGCAGAAATACTAAGCTGATAGACAGGAAGATACAAGTCATAAGCGGAAGAGAACTCTAGGTTTATCAACATCTAGTCTTTTTAAAATGCTTGGGTTGTCGATAAAATGAGAACAAGGAAGAAATGGACAAGCAACATTTAATCAAGTTTAGTTAAAAAGTCTGAGGTAAGAAATAAACGCAGGAAGCATTGCTGTCGCCTCTATAGGTCTTTCCCCATCGCTGCGTGTCGTATACACAGAGGCTAACCCAAGAGTAAAGAACAGAGGAAGCAAAGTCAACTGATGAAACTCAGAAAGTATGAGCTATTCCAGGGCTAAAGCTATTCCAGGGCTAAGTTAGCAATCCTTCTGCTATAAATTTCCTTCCATAAATTCTGACCGAGAGAAAGGACTATGCCACTACTTTCTCTGTTACATGAGCCCGGTAACAGGTGTGCTCCCAGTCCAACAGCTTGTCCTTCAGAATGTTTATACAACCATTTGGACTCCCTAGGTTTGACCATCCATGGATGTCCACAGACACATGTCGTAACCGTGTAGGGCTAAAATCTTTCCAACTGTGTGTGACCTTGAAGAAACTCTCAAAGTAAGGAAATGGAATTAACCTACAAAATGCACTGCCATCAAGTCGATTCCAACTAACAGTAAACCTACAAAGGGCTTTCTAGGCTTTGCACAACCACAGCCTCATGTTTCTCCCTGGGAGCAGCTAATGGGCTGAACTGCTGACTCTGCGTGTGGCTAGTGGCCTGACACCTACCACACAGGGCCTCGGGGCTCCTCTGACTGGAATTAGGACGGTTTCCATTTTCTAGAGCAGTGGTTCTCGCCTTCCTAACGCCGCGTTCCTCACGTTGTGGTGACCCCCAACCACAAAATTATTTCCGTTGCTACTTCATAACACTAATCTTGCTACTGTTAGGAATCGGGCGACCCCTGTGAAAGGGTCATTCAACCCCCCCACCCCAAAGGGGTCGCGACTCACAGGTTGCGAGCCGCTGGTCTGGAGTTAAATGAGGTTACATACAGAGACAATGAGAAGGCTGCAAATGGAAGAAAAGTTATTGGGAGGATGATGAAATGTGTTGGGGCAAAGACAGTGGGGATGAGGGAAAAGTACGAAAGACACTAAAGTACGATGAAAACGTGTGTGCATGGCACAGCCAGAGACGGGTAAAGAAAACAGAAGGGCACCAGACGGTGGGGAACCAAGACGACAGCGCCCGCAGCTGACGGACGAAGTGCAGACTAGATGGCCCTTAAAACGGGGTCTTCTGCATCAGGTACATAAAATAAAACCACAGTAATTGAAAAAGCATCAAGAGGAGTTTCGGAAAGGGGCTGGGGCGCGGGTTGGCGGGGACTGGGGTTCACACACAAGTAGGCGAGGCAAGAAGATGAGCCCAGAGAGACAGCGACATAGTCAAAAGAGGAAGACAGGGCCCACATGCACAAGAACCTGAATGGAGACAAAAGCTGAGGGCAAAGAATTTAGAGGAAAGAACAAGAGGGACGAAGTGGGCAAAATTCCCAGGTAAACAAAGTAAGGTTCACTTCCTTTCCCTCAAGATTTCTTAATGTGGAACCCACACCAGCATTTCCCACAATATTGCAGTTCTAAAGGTTTTCATCTCCCTCCACAGGCATCAACAGTTAGACACATGCATGGGAGCTGCAGTCGTTGGAAAAGAGGGCTATTCTTCTACTCTGTGCCGCTGAAAAGAAAACACGTGTACCTAACTTCAGTTGTGGAAAAGTTACAGGAAACACCTCCAATAATCTTAAAATCCTATTTCACTTGAGAAACTGTGCCTTCGGTTTAGCTACGTCTACAAACATATCACACTTAAAAGTGTGTTTATATATCAGAGTGAAATTTGGGGTTTCATAGGGTCATCTTGTCACTGTTCTGTAATCCAAAGAGAATTTATCAAGAAAAAAAAAAAGGTAAATGCATGCTTGATTTGGTTGGTGTTTGGGGGCACTGGCTCATATGCAGTTGGAAATCAGAATGGCCAGCGTTTTGTCTCAGAGAGAAGTAAACCTAAAACCGGAACATTAAACAACAGGAGTGGGGAAAAAACAACAACGAACACCACACAGAGCTTACCATTTTTTGGACTTCAGCCGGGGAGGAGGGTTTCTGGGAATGAGAAACAGTGCTCTCATTGGATGCATGTCACAGAGAGCTGGGGAGAGGAGACGGGCGTGTAAGTATGTCACTCATTTTACTCATTCTTGATTTCCAGGGCTCATTTTGAACATCAAGTGCTTTACCCAATCAATATGCTTCCTGTCAGCAAGCCTAGATATCTAGGTATGAACCCTAGGATATGTCCTGATGAATTCCCCATTAAAAAGCAGCAAAACATAAGTAGAACAAGAGCAATACGAATATGCAATTTCAAATAGACATTGAAGAATTTTCATAAGTTGAAGATAAATAGGGCAAACCAACGAAGGGCAGTCTGCCCTTGGGAAAAACAGGTAACATTACTTACACATAGACACCCAATTGGAGAGGCCACCTAGCATTATCTTGCTAATCACGCATTTTTAGCCCCGATTCTTTTCAGCTCTCAGCATGCTCTAGGCTACCTGGATGTTTGCACCTGTCTTTTGAGGTGCACAGCATTCTTCACAGACCATGTCAGAAATGTGTGGTTGGGAAACTCCGCTGAAGGAATCAGAACTTACTTTCAACACACTTATTGCAGATTAGTTACAGAAACGGAACTAGTCCTTCAGACTTACAGCTGAAGCACTGTACAGTGGGAAGTAGCAGCAGACAGATTGCTACCCCAAGGTCAAAGAGTTGTGGAAGCCAGTGAACTTTCCTTCAAATGACTTGCTCTTGAGTTTGCCCAATAACGTGCAACCATGTATTTTCATACTTTTTTTTGCTTTTTGTGCCATGTCTAGTTTTATATGAAGTTGCAATTTCAGCCTTGTGTCTAACCCTCATTGCTTTCTAAATGTGATAAATTAATTAGGTTTTTAATTTAACCTGTACAAAAGTTAACATTCCAGGGAATTTAGTCTAAAAAGCTTCTGTGGATTTCCTTTTCTCAATGACAACTTCAAAATCTGTACTACTAGCTAGATTATTGTTATTAGAATTGCCAAACATCTCATGGAGGTTACTTAAATTATTTCTCAACAAGTTAATATGTTGCCTCTAAAATGTAAAGGAGAAATAAAAACTTTAGAAATATGAATGGACTCTGAGCTTGCACTTAATCACAGCCCTGATCTAAGAACAATCAGTTCTTACAATATGGCCCTCCTCATCAATGCTTACCCCCTCCTGAAGGGGTCACTGAAGATATAGGTGCAACAGTGAAGTTCTGAAGAAATCTGATAGTGCCCAGCTACAGAACAGCATCTGCCGTGTACTTGTCTCAGAACAAGCAACCATGTAAGTGAGGTGTCAGCTACGTCTGCATGGAAGGAGCACACCAGCCCATGTGATCCAAGGATTATCAATAATAAAATCCAAGATCAGAGGTGAGAATTGTATTGGAGCTTAAATTCTGAGTACCCAGTTTGCAGAAGGCCATGGATGACAATGTGCAGAGCCCTCACGTGGACTCAGCCTCCACTGAACTCCCTCAGACCACTGACTAGGGGTGTAAATAGTCTTGTCCGCACGCAACGTGAGAGTGGATTGTTGCTGATATACTTAGAGTAAATTTTAATTTATTATCATTTGTTTTCCCTTGGACCCATTTTTAAATTTGTTCTAGTTTCTATTATCTTTGACTTTCTTTTGGGTTGAGATTTTTCTGTTATAGTTTGTTGTCATTGTCGAGGTTTTTTGGTATGGTTTTAAAACTATGAAATATGGCATAAGTAGATCCAGCGAGTTAGGAACTAGATTAATTCCTCCGTCGGGTTAAGGCAGGGAGACTGGGAAACTACTAATAATGGGGAAAACAGTAGAAGAAAATGTTCTAAAATTGACAGTGATGATAACTGCAAAACTCTTTGAAATATATATAAACCACTGAATTGTATGGTACGCATGAATTGTATGCCAATAAGACATTCTTAAAATTTTTAATATTCAAAAGGTCAACAAGTAGTTATTAACACCAGAAGTATTTAAACTATAACATGAAAATAAAAATATTTTCATAGGATTGTGAGGCTTCATGAGGCGTGAAAAGACCTTGACATGATGCCTTGTAGAGAATATCACAGATTCAAGCCTTTCAGAAGGGGTGTGTGTTCACTGTTACATCTACTGCGATGAAAGGGGGGAGGGGGGAAAAACAGGGAGTCTAGAGCTAAGTTGCTTAATTCTATCAAGGACTGACTGTACTTCTATCATGTGCCCCCAAAAAGGCCCTACAGGCGCACGCGATGCAGCGATGCATTAGTACGTCGTAACAGGCAATGTGCACTTCCATCGGTGTATTTGCCTTTTGAGGACTCTTACAATGCATCTGGGGCAGGGCACACAGAAGACAACAGTAGTCCCACCATAAAGAACACGGAGACAGAGGTCAGGCAATGCATCCTCAGCTCAGATGCTTAGAGGGAAACATGGTGGGGACGTGTAATCCTCAGGTATCCATTTCTGTATTATAAACTATACTTTTACGATTCGTAAGATATTTTCATTCATTCAACAAATATTTATGTAGCACCAAATATGTAGTTACAATTATGCATTCTTTCTGTCTGCTTTTATTAGAGGAAACTAGCAGGTAACATTACTTTGTTGTTCTCTGCAAGTATACCTTCATTGTCTCTGATCAAAATTCAATTTTACAAAGTTTGATTTAATGTAAGGGAAAACCACTCATGGAAGGCAGAAAATATCTGTGAAAGAAAAACATAGCTCTATGGAAAAAAAGCTGTCTCTATTCGTCAAATCTAAACATGAGCAACACTGAATTACTACGTATTAGGATCCGTTTCACCACACACTGAGTTTTAAAAACTAAAAAGAAAACTCAAGGGAGCTTTACCAAAAGAAAAATAGTCCTCTCGACCTCGGAGAGACTGCCGCAAAGAATGGTAGGTTTGAAGAACCCATTTAACACCTAAACCTTGACGCGTTACAATGTGCCACCAGGAGTGGCTTGCTCCACGGAGCTCAAGTCGTGAACCGAGGGTACAGGAAGAGGGGGGCCTCCCAGGAGGGAAAGTTACTTACGAGGAGCACCTTCCGCCATCTCAATGGCCGTGATGCCACAGGACCAGAGGTCACTCTGCAGAAACAAAACCGTCAGTCACGGACTGGTATTGACGCAAGAGAAGTAAAGATACTTTCTGAGTGTGTGTAAATGTACGCGAAATTTGGCAGAGAAGGAAACAGAAAACACACACACACATTTGTAGGAAAGCCTTACAAAAAAACAATAAAGGGAAAACGGATGGTCCACAGAAAAGCCTTCTCCACTGCCCCTACACGGGCTCCCGCTCAGCAGGCGGACGTCCTACCATGTGTCCTTCCTCCTCACACGCACTCGGGAGTCTGTACCCCTGTACCCCAGCCGAGAACCACGTTTGCGCCTGGATTTAATATCTCACAATGGATTCAAAGTTTAAAAGCTGAAAGGCCAGAAGTCACCCTTTATTTTTAAAATCCCCTAAGTGGATTCCTAAACGCACTAATTCCTATCATTTGCCTAAACATTTCTACTTTCCCTTGAAATGAAAATTATGAAACAGCCTGCTACCATCGAGTTGATGCTGACGCTCAGTACCGTGACAGTACAGAACGGAACTCTCCTGTGCTACCTGAGACCGCACGGCCTTGACGGAGCAGCGGGCGGCTTGGAAATGCCGGCACTGGAGGGAGGAGGAACTCCGCCTTCAACCTGCTGCGCCCCAGCATGTCTCCAAAGAGCTCCTTCCCTCCCAATTCAATAAAGCGGTATGCTACAAGGAGCTTTTCTGGGCACGAACTCTTTCCCTTCTGATTTCCTTGAAATCCTAATCTGAAAACGTGAACTTTAGCTTTATTTTCCGCTCAGATGTAAGTCCCAGGAAGGCAGGCATCTGCTCTGTTCATGTCTGTGTCCCAGAATCACAACACCCAGGGCAGACAGCGAATAAAGTCTCAATGGCATAAAATTTGGACAAGATTTTAAAGATGCGATTAACTGATTTCTTTTCATTAGTACCCTTTGGTTTATATTCCACTGAAGCCAAGAAATTAGTTAACCCGACAAGGCTTAAGGGATTTTAAAACAACCTGTAATTTATGTCACGGAGCGCTGGTGACAGAGGGTTACGTGCTGGGCTGCCAACCACAGGTGCGCAGTGTAAACCCACCAGCCTCCCCCAGGAGAAGGAGGTTTTCTGCTCCCTTAAGAATTGATAGCCTTGAAAACTCAAATGGGCAGTTTATTTGGTCCAATAGGATTACTGCGCCCCATAACTGAATGGGTGGCAATGAGTTCCAATTTAGCTTACAAAGTCTGGACACACTGGTGGTTTGAATACAAGAGTAGAATACCTTATCCCCACTGCCTCAGCTCAATTCCAACTCAGCAACCCTGTTCGGACAGAGCAGAACTGCTCACGGGGTTTCAGAGACTGCTCGTCTTTACAGAAGCGCACAGACTCAGCTTTCTGCCACAGAGTTCGTGGTGGGTTTGAAACAGCGAACTTACAGCGAACAGCCTGATGGTCAACCCTCTGCACCACCAGAGCTCTTAGGGTAGGACTGTGAATTTCTCCCTTGTCTGGAATGGAGGTTTCTAGTCGATTATACAGTAAAGAAAGTTACCTCTTTACCCCAGCGACCAATCTCAATGGTGGGACAAGAGATGTTGCCCAATTCTGAATGTGATACAACCCAGAGGATGCGAGCGTCCCCATTATCTGTGAGGTGAGCCTGCTAAGAAGGCTCTCCTTGATACCAAGTGAGTGTTTCCAGTGTACAGCAGACACGTTAAAGGGCATTGCCGAGACAGATCTGGTGTGTGGGAAATTTGTGTGAGGACAGTAGCTTCAACTAGTCAGTGTCATGGGGGGGGGTGGGTTGTACACTAAGACCTAGTAGGCAAACAACCCTACACAACTGAAAAAAGAAATTGTTTTTTCTATTTAGACGTGATAATAATGTGGAAAGGTTGAGTATTCTTGTTAAACAACTTCACGGATTTAACGGTACAAATGTTTAAATGATTAAGGTAATCTCTAGGAGCCCTTGTCAGTAATGCCACTGTAATACAAAGAGAGTCACAAAATCTGCAACACAGTTTTAAGTATTTTACATATAGGTAAAATTGAAATTCCTCTGTATTACAGGCCTAATTAAGGTTGCATTCGTTATTGAAATAATTGGCATGCAAGGAACTAAGATAAGCACAGTTCTGTATGAGGCTCTCGGGTACAACAACTGCTCTAACTCAAAACAATGGGATGGTTTAAGAAAAATAATAAATTCATTAAATAAATTCAACTCAAATCTGATTCTCAAGTGTGGGCTTTACACCTGGATCCAAGAAATGGAATTGCTGAAATCAGTTAGTAGGGATCTTGCTAATAATTTAAACACATGTACCACTTTAAATCTGTAAAGCTCTTTTAACAAGAGCATTCTAAAATTTTGCAGACATAAAACTGTTGCTATGAATTCTGATATTTTTAAAAGAACAAATATCTGACTCCAGTACAGTCTTCAAATTTAAAAGGAGGCAGAAGCCTTTAAACTACCTAGGACCAAAAAGGCTCTCCAGAAAGTGGCCTGGTATATATATGGCATCCAGATTATTTCTTAAGGGCAGCGAAGGGGATGCGCAATAGACGAATATAACAAACAAATACACACAAAACAAAAGGGAAAACACACTCAAGGTACTGCTGGAAAAGCAAAAATGTCACGTGGACAAAGCAGCTATGAAGAATGCGCTACTAGTGCTCGGGGAGGCCAACAAGCGGGTGCTCACTCTGTAATCGTAGGTGGCATCTGGATTCTCATCACAGGCAATGACCTCGGGAGCCATCCAGTAGGGGGTGCCGATGAACGTGTTTCTCCTGCCGACCGTGCGGTCCAGCTGAGCACTCACACCGAAATCCACTGTGGGAGCAAGAGAAGGACAAGGGGAAGACAAGTTTAAAGGCGGAAGGTGGGGGGGTGAGAAGGCGTCTACAGAACGAACTTAAACACTAACACTTCAGACACAGGCAGTTCTCAAGGCAATGAGCCCCTTCCCAGAGCAGAGCCACCCTCCTCCGTCCCGCTGTGGGCAGGCCTGGACCTGCTGCCTGCCTGATGGTGGCCAGCAGAGGGCCTCGGAGTGAATCACGACTTTCTGCCCTTTCAGCGGACATGCTTGCCACAATCAAGTGACAGAAAACCTCCGTTCAGGAGAACTGACTCAGACCTCCTTGATTTAGCATCTGAAGCCACAGTAAGGCCTATACAAAGAAGAGCTACAAATTTTTTCTTGGAAAGGAATCAAGCTAAATCACAAATAGGCTAAGCGACAAAACATCCCTGTAAGCACTGGGGAGTTCTGCTGGTTTTCCAGACCAACTGCTATACCCACCCAACTTAATGATGGTGGTTACCTAGGGGGGGAAAGCCCACGGCTGAGGGCAGAGCTGGATGCCAAGACCATTACGACACACAGCCACTTCACCCAGCATGGGGCAGGGAGGTGCGAGAGGGCCTAGAAGTGCTGACCCTTCACAGGGGTCAGAGTCTTGACTTGTGTGCACAGAACACGTTCAGAAAAACTACCGAGTCAGAAGGTGTACCCACTCTCGGGATGCTCCTCGTGAGAGAGACTCATGGGCACTCACGGGCAGAGGGCTAAGCAAACCTCACTGCAGCTTGTACCTCAATAGCATCAATGCTGAGCCATTTAAGGAGTATCACTGGCTGCGTGGAGAAGGACTACACGAGGGCAGCGCAGGGAACACAGTCGTTTCCCTAAATGAACAATTAATTAGAAATGCCTGCCACCTTAGCTTTTAGGGGACTTCCCAATTGGGCAGATTATCCTTCCAAGGATGAGCGATAAATGTGGGAACTACTGCAAAAAGGGGAATAAGAAGGTTCTAATTTTAATAGTGCAACAACTGTGTCTATGCATTCTGAAGGAGATGAACTTATGGATATAAAGTTACTGGTTGCTTTCCTGGTGATGCTTTGAGGAACCCTGACGGAGCTGTGGGCTTGACACTGGACGGCTAACTAAAAGGTGTGCAGTTCCAACTCACCAGCCACATTTAGACTGGGAAATCCTAGACAGAGGTTGCTATGACAGTGAACTTGGTAGATCTTTTAGTGACCCTATTTACAATGGGGTAGAACTGCCCTGTGAGTTTCTGAGAATGTAATTCTTTACAAGAATCTGAAGCCCTGTCTTTCTTCCCTGGGGCAGCTGAGGGTTTCAAACTGCTGACCTTGTGATTAGCAGTCTGACTCTTAACCATTAATCTACCAGGGATCCTTAGGGGAAAACAAGAACTATTAAAAACAAAGACAACCAATGAGTAAAGTCATCTCTAGGAAAACACATGGGTTCCATCCATCATCCATCCATCATCCATTTATTGAGCACCCTACTGTAATTGAAGGCACTGTGTGTGTGGCAAGGGCTAGATCAAAGTACTCTGACAAGCAAAACAATCTTAGTCGTCACGATGTACTCACTTCTCTTCTGGCACAGAGAGAACTGTAAGTAGATCATCGAATCCCAAGTTATCACCTGTACTACGAAGGCAACAAGGAGGGGGCACCCAATATGAATCAGAAGGTCAGAGAAGGTCTGTCAGGGTGAGGGGAAAGGTAACACACCCAACCCTCCACCCCCAATTTTGGGTCATCTCTTACTTTGCATAGGTTCTGTGTAACTATTAAGTCCAAAACACGTGACTCCAGGTGAAAGAATAGAACACAATTTTTAAGTGATAATTGTATTTAGTTTTATCATTTTACTGGGACTCTGACAGCTCTTATCACATTCCATACATCCATTGTGTCAAGCACGTTATCATTTTCAAAATGTTTTTTTCTTCTTGAGCCCTTGGTATCAGCTCATTTTTCCTCTCCTTCTCCCACCATCCCGTCCTCATGAACCCTTGGTAATTTATAATAATTTTTTTCATGTCTTACATTGACCGCTGTCTTCTTCACCCACGTTTCTGTTGTCCATCCCTCTAGGAGGGGGTTATATATCATTGTGATCAGTTTACCCATACTATCCCCATCTACTCTTCCCCTCCTAGTATTGCTACTCTCCTTATTGGTCCTGAGGGGTTTATCTGTCCAGGAATCCCTGTGTTGCAGGCTCTTATCTGCACCAGTGTGCGTTATTCTGGTCTAGCAAGATTTATAAGGTGGAATTGGGGTCACGGTGTGTGTGTGTGTGTGTGTGTGTGTGTGTGTGTGTGTGTGTAATTAAAGAACTAGAGCGGGGTTCTCAGTCTTCCTAATGCCTTGACTCTTTAATGTAGTTCCTCGTGCTGTGATACCCCCCCAACCATAAAATTACATTCACTGCTACTTCCTAACTGTAATTTTGCTACTGTTATAAATCAAGCGACCCCTGTGACAGGGTCGTTGGACCCCCTCCAAACGGGTCATGATCCACCAGTTGAGAACCGCTGAACTAGAGGAAAATTGTGTGTTTCCTCGGTTCTATACTGCATCCTGACTGGCTGGTTTCTTCCGTGTGACTCTTCTGAAAGGGGATGTCCAATAGACTTGTAACAGATGGGCTTTGGGTCTCCCATCTGCTCTCCCCCTCATTCACATTGATATGATTCTTTTGTGTCTTTGATGCCTGATACCTAATCCCATCGACACCTCATGATCACACAGGCTGGTGTGTTTCTTCCATGTGGGCTTTGCTACTTGTCATCCAGATGGCCACTTGTTTATGGTCAAGCTTTTAAGACTCCTGATGCTACATCTTTAGCTAGCCAGCTAAGGTGAACATCATGGAATGCCAGGTTAGTAAAACAAAGTGTTCTTGCATTGAGGGGGTACTTGAGTGGAGGCCCAATGCCCTTGTGCTCCCTTAATACTAAGCCTATAAATATATGCACATTGACCTATTTCCCCATCATCTAATATAAATATATTTACATATGCACATGCCTATATTTAGACCTCTATAAATGCCCTTTGCCTCCTAGTTCTTTCCGCCATTTCCTTTTACTTTCCTCTTGTCCCACTATCATGTTCAGCCTTCATTCATGTTTCAGTAATTCCTCTCAGCAACACTGCCCTTGATCAAGTCCCACCAGACATTCTATGCCCTCCTCCCCATTGATTTTATATTGCTTGTTATTCCTTTCTTGGCAACCCCTCCCTTCCCCCTCTCCCCCCACCTTCCCCCGAAATCATCGGTCCCGTTTTCTCCTCCGGATTGTTTATCCCACTTATCTTATCTATATAGACATGCAGAGACATCAGTAAACACAAAAACATGGCAAAGCAAAACAACAAAAGAAAACAAAAAACAGCAAAAAAGGAAAAACCTACAAATAGAGAAAGAGTAAAACTTAAAGGCTGCACACAAGTGCTCCCACCATGGAAAACACGGGGAGCTTCAAAAATTCATTTGAATTTAAAGATATGCGAGCTTCCCCCCCGCCGCCCCAACTGAACTTTCTGAATCCCGTCATCTGTGCAGACGTCCTGAGGCAAACGTTCTAAGACGTTCTAGAGGTGAAAAGAGCTTCTTATGACTGGAGTAAGAGATCTGGGCTTTATTCAAAGTGTAACAGGAAACCATGAGGGGGTCTTTAGGCAGGAAGGTTCGTCTGGTTGCCATATAGAGAACAGGCCAAACTGGGGGTGGGGGGTGGGGACTGATATGAGGTGAAGCTAATCAAAAAGCCCAGTTCCCACATTCCTAAACAGAACAGAGACAGAAAAGGTGGACAAGAGTCTAAGCTTTCAGCTAAATGACAAATGGGGCAGGAAGTACTGGTCATTTGTTCTAGGGGAGAATATAAGGTCTTCCCAAAAGTTCACGGACAGTCTCCATGACCGTTTCATTCCATTTTCCACACACCGAGGTGTCCTGTCGCCACATGAGACGCTGCCCCCACCGTCACGTACCTAGCTTCACCTCCGCGTTCTCGGTCAGCAGCACGTTCTGGCCCTTGATGTCCCGGTGAATCACGTGATGGATGTGAAGGTGTGCCAGCCCCTGCGCAGAGGAGACAGAGCTGATTTCGTGGCTGCCGACATCAAGCAGCAGGAAACAAGAGTAAGGACATGGCATCACCTGTTGTGCCCTGTTTCGTACATTTCCAGGAAAGATGGCACAAGACAGACAGACAGCCAGACAGGAGGGAAGTTCCCCTGCCCGCGGCATTACCATGCTTAGGTTCCCCCCAGGAGCGGCCTCGCTGTCTTGAGCTGTGGCTCTACGGCGCCCTTTAGATTCCCAACGACAGAGTCTCTGCTATAATTTGTGCTATTTCTGTGCAGGGTGGTTTTGTTCCCACGCTAAATGCCTGTGCTTCCGTGGGGGGCCCCATGGGTATACTTGAACGAGACGCAACCCGGCGGGGAAATGAAGGGCAAGAGCAGGTTCAAAGTCGGGCGTTGGGGCACTGGGTTCGTTTTCCCACCGCACAGTGACAAACTGCTGACTGCGGCTCCATCTGACCTCCGTGCCAAACACAAGCTTTAATTCTGCTGTCAAAAGTGCTTGGTGTTCATGCTAAAGCTATTTCTTTCCCAAGGAAGAAACAAAACCTACTGGGTATCGAGCAATTTCAGATGACCTTACATTGGAAATAAAATCCCAAAGCGTGCCTCTTCTCCCTCGTGTGGTGGTGGGGCGAACACCACATGCTGCGCCCCAATACGCATTCTTCTCGCCACCCAGCCACTGGCTCTGCGTCCCAACTGAGAAAGCATTTTAAGGACTTGTCTCCCCAAACACAAGCAACCCACTAACTCTGAGATGCCTTACGTTCACAACAGGGACTACAGTGGAAGGGTCTGTTTGATTTTGGGGGGGTGGGGGGAGTGATTGTCATCATGACATTGCAGGGGGTGAATTAAATACAACAGCTTCTCTAGAACACTAATTCTTTCCAGCATAAGGGCTTTTTAAACAACCGCGTCTGCCTGTGGAACAGAATACAGCTCATTTGACGGCTGTTTATTCTCTCACAACAGAGGATGTGCAGCGTTGTATCACAGAGCACCGGGGGGGGGGGGGGAGACCCTAAAAAGATATGCTATCTTAGTGTTACACTTAAGAAGAAGGTTCCTTCTTTGAACAGTGTGACTTACAACACTCTGTATCCCTAGGGGGTTACAAAAAGGGGGGGTGAGAAAAAAAATTGGCTTCCTTCATTCTTACATAATTCCTACTTCAATTACTTCCATTCAGTCTCAATCTCTAATTTGCACAAACCTCCTTATGCTTTCACAAAATTATCTTAGCAACAAGCATAATAAACACTCTTTTCTACAATACAGGCAGTAAGTAAACCAATGCATAAGCAATTGTGTCCCTTACCAGCAGTTAAATTTAAGAAACAGAACAAAAACCCCTCACACCCCTACCCACACAGCTAAGGGATTGTTGCTTCTGCATTAAGGTTCGAAGCCTGTTAGCTCTTTGAAATAACCCCTCTTAACCAGAACTCAGATTATTTCAAACAGTGAGTGGTTTGCTAAGATCCCGGGAGAGACAGCGTTTGAGTGCATTCAACTACTCCCATGCCAGAGATCCAAAAGCCGAGCGGTCCAACCTACAGCCAATACAAATATCATCTATAAATTAGGAAACATTTTTCTCCCACCAATCGTATCTCATATTTAAACTCAGATCAAAGTCATGGGCCAGGCCGCCCCATAGTACTGACGATGGAGGGCTCCAGGTGCCCACATCCAGTGAGAAACAGTGGTTTCCACAAAAATGGAAACACTGCCACGTCGAATGGAAGTATGGAAGTGGGTCGGAACATGCCGGCTGGTTGGTGAATGGCTGGCTCTGGAAGTCCCAGGGGGTTAACTAAAGACGGCGCTTCTACTGATGCTCGCGATGCTGCCCGTTTGGCAGATGCGGCATCTAAATGTTAGCTTCTACCAAAGAAAGAGGAAAAGGTTTCGTCCCCACTACAGAAGCTAGCTATCCTTCGCCATGTCTACATTTCCCGTTGTACACTCAATGCCCATTTATCGGCATGCGGTGTCATGGTGGGAAAACTGGTACTGTGCAAAAATGGCGGATTCCTGAACGCCGCCCCCCCCCCCTTTCCAGGACCACCACGTGCCGACTTTTAAAAGTTTAAGTCAACAGAAAATAGCATCGGCCAACACTGACTGGGATGCTCATCCCTGTGTGGGCCCAGCTGCGGATCGCTCCTCTGCAGAGGCGGCCGGGAGGACCCATGCTTATCCGCTTCACCGTCCTCAACTGCTGGGTCAGCATTTACCTCCTCCGAGAGCAGCCGCCCGCGCACTGAACCGATCCCTGGGAGCCAGCAGCAAGGCCGAGACCCACACCAGTTCACATGGGTTATCACCAAACTCACACGCACCTCTTCCTAATGCCCTTTTAGGTGCCTCTCTCTTTCCTCCGGCCCCGTCCCACAGCAAGTGTGAGCTGATGGAGCTCAGACTACACAGGAGCTAGGGAACCGGAACGGGTGGCGGCTGTGGTCACAGGGCATCACAGCCCCATGGCCGGGGAGGGAGGGTGGCATGGTGTGGCTCAGCTTCCCAGAGCGTCCCCGAGACTGTCTAGCCACGCATACCAGGCTCGGGGCGTCAGCAACGTGCAAAACAGCTCTTTCACCAGGGTCATAAATGCAAAACCCCAGATACTCAGTTGCTGAGTGAAGAGAAGTGTATAAAATCCTCCGGGAAGTTGTTGGGTTTAATGTAAACTTAGAGACTCCAACCAACGAGTCTTTTCATTGTTGCCTGAGATCAATGGTGGTGAAATATACATGTGATGTGTACAATGTAAACCATGCTTACCTGTCCAAAAAAAAAAAAAAAACCCATGTGAGTTTGTCTTCGATGGTGGACACGTGTTATTGCCAAAGACCTTATACTGAAAATGAGTTTTCTGCTTGTGAAATCTTATGCTGGAGTTTTAAGCGGGAAGGGTACACACACGTAAATTTAAGAGAGCAACGACAGGAACTCACTGTTACTGCGAAGGTGTGTGCCGACACAATCCATGAAATCATTCCCACACACGACTTCATTTGACTCTCTTTCTCAAAATCATTCCAACTCAGTGTGGCCCTAATGAACGGGGCAGAACTGCCCCCGTGGGTTTCCAAACCGAAACTCTTTAAGGGGGTAGAGAGCCTCATTCTTCTCTCTTGGGTGGCTGTGGTGGTTTGAAACTGCCGGCCTTGCTATTGGCCATCCACCATACCTCACTAGACCACCAGGGCACCAGTCTTCCTGAATTCTTAGGACGAGGCAGGTTAAGTCCTGGAAGTGGAACAACTTTGCCTGCAATAAGTAAATAGCAGGGCGAGGATTCAACTCCACATCTGGCTAGCTCCTGTGGCAAACCCCTGAGACCCTGCCCTAGCCTGCCCAGCACGCTATCAATTTCGAATATTAGCTATTGATATAGTAAATGCATCTGCTCACTTGCCAAACTCCCTTGTGGCAAGATAGGGGTGAGGAAAATGCTTCCTAATTTAAAGACATTTAGTCTTGTAAGTGATAGCTGTTATACCTCCACATGAGTTTTCCTATAGGAACTGCTAATTCTCAAAGACTCTCTAAAACACTAAATAAAGCATATATTTCTCTATGAATTTTAGAGGGCATGTCTAAAACCTGAAACCTTTACTACTCTTAAATATAAAAGGTTAAGTTGGTTAACTTTATAAATAAAAAAATTAAAGGAACTGCCCACTTGCAAATTCTCTGTTTTTTAATTAGTGGAAGAAGCCTAGGAAACTAGCGTGGGAAGATGAAATACATCCTTGGGACTTAAATGCGTAATTGAGAGGAGAAGTGGAAAGAAGAAATGCCCTGGCTAGCTTAAAGGGACACAGACACCCTGGTAATTCAGAAGCATTTGTCACATATGAAAACATGTGTGTGTGTGTGTCTGTCCCTCTTTTCCTATGCTAGCAGGGTGGTGGTTCTACTGAAAACTGCTCAAACAGCAGCTGAGAACTTACTCTGAGATTCTGAGCCAGCTTTCCAATTAGCTGTAAATCACGCGGCATTAGAACTTTTGCTCATAAATATTACAACAGTCTACCAGTCAATGCCAAAGTTCACAGGATGAGTTTGAAAACCCACATTTAGCGCCCTTAGCAGTGATCTGATAACCTGACCTGAAGGGTCCCAATGAAAACAATCAGCCCTTAGGAAGACCACCTGCTCCCTCCTCCCATCAGGTCTGATTTTCTCTGTAACGCCAAAGGGAAAGATGTTATTAGGTATGCAGTGATTAACTTCGAGGAGGAATTTTGGGAAAAGAGGAGAACTGGGCTTTTGTTTTGTTTCCCATCTTTAGGGACTTCCATGGTTAAAATGCTGGTGTGGCTCACATGAAGGGGCCAGCTGAGCAGAGCTACCGGCTGTGAAGAGGAGAGTCGTGTACATAACGAGAATGAATGTAAAGCAAAGCTTCGGGCTCGGAAAAGGAGGTGTGAGCCTGCGGATGTGCCCCCCACGCAGCCCCCCACGCAGCCGCTCCTCACCCGCAGGATCTCTCTGGAGATGTAGGCGATCCAGTCTTCCTTGAGAGTGTTCCCTTTCGTGTTCTTCACCAGGTCTGTGATGGACCCCGCCCCGCAGAACTCCATGACCAGCTGCAGGGCAGATGAGATGAGACACACCGTGTAAAGTAACCCCTTCCAGCCCACGGGTCAGCAGCAGAGACTGTAGCACCCCGTGCCCCACCAAGTTAGCACAACACAGCCTAACCCAGCCCACCTTCCTGAACGATGTGGGCTACATCATCACACTTTGGAAACATCCGAAATATTTAGAGCTCAATGCACTGTCCAATTTATCCACCGGTGTGCACCTGGTCCGTCCAGGCAACTGGGGTTTTCTGATCTTCTCCAGCACACAGCCCAGTGCAGGGGTTCTACTGTGAGCACGTGGGCAGGAGAGGCCGTCGTGACCACTTAAGAAAGCGGTGCCAGAAGCCTGTTGGCTTGAGCTCTGCCTTGTACTTCCAGGTCGGTGTAAAGAAGGGGATAATGGACTGAGCTAACGAACTCCCACGTTGTTTTTATGGTATCATTTCTATTTTCAAGCTCCCAATCTCCTTGCTATTTTACTGAGATCCCTCTAAAACATGCCCCTTGATTCTTAAAATAGTTAACTCTTTTCTGTACCGTGTGAAATAAACATCCAAACAAGCATTCCGGGTTCCCCCAAACAGGTCCAAGCCAAGGAAGTCTTTAAGAAATCTACCAGCTACTGCCCAAATTCCCTTTCCTCCTCCCAGCCCCCCACCCCCCGAAAAGCACTGTGTGTCCTTTGAACGCAGCCCAAGAAGAAAGCCCTGAGAATACACAGGAAACATCTGCCTACCCAGAGTTGGTCGTCATGGCCTGGAGGGCTCTTTTTAATGAAGGCACCGTAATAGGTCGCAATATTTCTATGATGTGAATACTTCTTCAGCATGTTTATCTCCAGTTTGATTTCTTCCTCTTCATCCTGAGGAATAAACAAAGGTAAAATGGTATTGCCTTTGAATGAAATGCGTGCCTTTACTCTCCACGCATACGCACACACAAAATAACAAATGAACACACGACTTTCCGGTCCTTGGGAAAATAAAAGGAGGGATGGCTGCCTGGTCACGCTTATCTGCATATCAAGAGTTAGGGAGCTTAAGTGGATCCATTATTTGAAATGAGATTATAGGCTAAGCAAAAAAATACACGAAATCTGAAAGATAAACATGCATACCATGAGTTGACCGACTGAGAATCTACTCAGTGGCCCACTGCCAAATGCAAACTTTTGTGCAATGGCCCATAAGCCAGGATCAGGTGTGGGGATCTGCTTTTACGGGGTGCCGCTACCCCACCTCCAATCATTTAGTGCTCCCTTGGGGGCAGTATCGCCCTCTTTGGAAAACACTGATGCAAATGGCAGGTAGCCCGGGGCAGTGTGCCAGCCAGGGACTGCAGACCCAGCTCCACCATGTGACTTCCGGCGGCTTTACCATCATTTCATTAGGCATCAGTTCACTGCTCTACAAAAGCAGATGAGGAAAGGTCCCCGAACTAACGGGCACTACTTTAATTAGAAAAAAAGGTGGATCCTTTTTTAGTAAACTTCTCGGATTATCAGTCACCTGGACTCCATTGGGCCAGAGGGCACGCACTGCTCACAGCAGCCCCTGCCCGTAAGGCCAGGCTGGCAGCGCAGCCCCGTGAATTTCAGTAACAAAACGCAGACCTGGCTTCTCCCCTCGCCTTTCACTTTATTAAAATCAATGTGAACAGAGGGCAGGGTGGTGCTTGTGTGTGAAGATCAGGGAGGGGATGGAGGAAACGGATGGTGACACAGGTCTGTAAAATAAAAATAAGCTGCCTGTGTGAGTGCCGAGAAGCCCGCTTGGCCTTTGCCTCCCCCCGCAGCCATCAAGTGTGCGCCAGCCGGGCCGTGCGGCTTCTTGCAGGCACGTGACGCCGAGAGGGCGCCGTGCAGGGCTGCTCGACAAAGATGCTCCAGCCGCAGGAAAGCGAGGGGAACGAAATGACAGGGGCGCTCAAGGAAACCGGAAGACCGGGGCTCCAGGGGTCCCTATGATTGTAACTGTCCATGAATTCTTTGAAGGCCTCTCTTATTTACTAGATGAAATGGTGATTTGTTCCCTGACAACTTCTTTACATTTCTGTAAAGATATTTATTCCACAATGATGTCTGGTGTGTGTGTGAGTGTGCACATTAGCACACAGCTGGAGAGGGAAGGTGTTAACAGGACCAAAGAAGGGAAAACAAGCATGCATGCCCGGCCACTTGGGCCTAGCATCAGCCTTCCCTGATCTTCTAGCCAGGCCCACATCCTAGAAGTAAACTACAAAAACATGCTCTAGGGAAAGTGGATTTCTCTTTCCATTAACTGTTTCAGAATGAGGTTTATGCATACATTAAACAGTCCTCCTGCTTGTAAGGTTTTAAAATAGGTGACTCACATGAAAACTTATGAAATAAAAAGAAATTTAACCCAGTTAATTGACATTTATGGTCTAATTACGAGGGCCCACCTTGGAGAGAAAGCGTCAGAAACGCAGGATTTGCCAACGGCTGTGAGCCAACTACAAGTGGAATCTAATGATGTCTAATACCTATTATATACTGTTTCATGTTGTCTTTAAAGACACAAGCCAACTTCTGGGTTCAGATCTCCCTGTGGTCAGGAATGCCGATCACGTTTGGTGGTCTCACTCCAACGCACGCACTATCCCAGAGCCACGGCCACCAAGAAGCAGCCCCTCACTCAGCCGAAGGCAGGGCAGGTCTGAGTTGCAATTTTAAAACAAAAACAAACTCCACATGGGAAAAAAAAGCTGAATATGCAAAAGGGCTCAGAGGAAATTTACATATCCCAAGTGTCCAGGCCCGGTCCAAACCACGTGACCTTTTCCCTTCTCCCCTTTCCGAGATCAGAGGCGCAGACAGATGGAAAAACTATCTCAGGGTAACCTGGGGAGGGGCCAACAAGCCATGGTAATGCACTTGCAGTTAAGCACTTGGCCACACCAGCCACTGCCCTGGAGGAGGGGCAGGGCAGTCTGCTTCCTTTGAGAGTGCCAGCCTGGGGAGCCGGTGGGCAGCTAGCTGCTCCGCGCTGGGCTCGCTATGGGTTGCGATGAACACAACAGCAACGGGCTGGGCTGGAGAGGGAAAAGGAGCTTCCTGGTAGGAAAGGCAAGGCTCCCTCCGGTTTCTCTCCGTTGGTAAGGCAGCTGCTAACCCCACTTAGTGATTTAAGGCAGCTGCCGCAATTAGCATTTTGGACTCTGACCAGTGGGAGCGAGCTCTCATAGACAAGGTCTTTGTCTCGGGCTGGGATCCGACTAGGAGATGAGTTTTCTGTTGCCTTCGCTGGCTGTCAGCAGATGGGGGAGGGAGGCATCTGAACAGTGGTCATTTTCAGAAGCAGCAGTGGTTTATAAATGAGTCATATGACCGGCCCAGAACACACACGGAGTACATGTTATTTGGTTGATTGGTTTTTAAATGACTCCATTAGACACCAGTTCAGGTGCTAGTTACCCAAGTGGTCTTCTCACTCTGTGGATGAAAACTATGTAAGCCGTAGAGAGACGGGTGAAAGTTAGCCAAGCTCACTAGGATTCAAGACAGCACCATGTTCTGGGGCGACCTGTTTCCGTGTCGCAGCACTGGCTGTCTGCTCTCGCAGTAGCAGAATGGAGGGTGATGGCTAACTAGTCAGAGAAATGACAATTGCTCCCTCCCTTCATTAGTTGGAAGTAGACCTGATACAAGGAGACTGCCAAGAGCACTGACAGATTTTCGTACCAAAATGTACAAGGGGACTTCAAAAGTTTATAGGGAAATTCTATTTGACCATCAGGTTTTTAAAGCTCCCTTGAATAAAAGAAGTCCCTGGTGGTGTAGTGGTTACGCATTGGGCTGCGATCCACAGGGTTCGCAGTTTGAAGCCACCAGCAGCCCCCCGGGAGAAACACAGGCCTTTCTGCTCCTGCAAACAGTTATAGACCTGGAAGCCCCCAGAGGTCGTCGTGCGTCAGCAATACTCGATGGCAGTGAGGTTGGGTTTTGTAGAGAGAATATACACATAGATGCATTTGTTATGAAAATGTGTTTTTTAAAACTTTGTCTTTACATGACTATGAACTGGGGAAAATGAGAACAGATTGCCTTTAACCTGCAAGATCACAGCTATGTCTGAGAGAATTGCTCGGTATCATAGTAAGTAGAAATCACTGGATCACTGCGCATCGACTGAGTTGGTTCCAAACGGTAACAAGCCTATAGAAACCAGGTAGAATTGCCCCATGATTTCCCAAGGCTGCAACTCTACACTAGAGCAGAAAAGTCTCGTTTCCCTCCTGTAGAGTGGCCGGTGGGTTTGCGCCCTGATGGTTTAGTGGGGTGAGCATTGAGCTGCTAATTCCAAGGTCAGTGGATCAAGCCCACAAGGGATTCCTCGGGAGAAGATGAGGCTGTTGATATTATTAAAGGATGGAAGACAAAAGGGGTGATTCTACTCTGCCCGAGAGGGTCCCTGAGTCAGAACTGACTGCACAGCATTGAGGGTGGTTCTTGTGTGGGTGCTAGTTGTCCTCGTCAAGCTGAAAACGGCATAAAATCACAGCGAATTGATCTTGTACTCAAACACATCAAGAAGTTTCGTACCTTAAAATTCATTCTATTGAATTAAATGGAGATGAACAGAACTGTGCAGCACCGAACGAAATTAAGGTTTTGAGATCTAGTCAAAAGGAAGAAATTACATTCTTTACATAATTAATCAAGCCCCCCCAAAGAGAAAGAAAGCCCTGGATGAAAGTCCAAGCTTAAAAATCAACATTGAAAAATAAAACGGAAATCAAAGACTGATGACATCTTGCTCAAGGAATGATTATAGCATATGCTGGTATCCAGAAATAATCTGGTAAGAAAAAAATTGTATAATAAACACCAACCATTCATCATCTAAACAGGCAAGGGGGTGGCTGGGTTGTGGGGGAAAAAAACTTTAATTTGACCAAATGATGCAAGCAAGATCAAGCCCATCTCCTCAGGATCACTCATCCAAGAATAACCGTGGTGCTTCCATGAATGATATGGAAACTAGAAAGTTTAAAAAATAACAAACACTGTGGTTATAAGAGCCTTCAATATTATAATTTAAAATCATTCATATTATTACTTGATTTTAGAAGGCATCGATTTCTCCCTGAAGAAATTGGCACGCAAAGTCCACCTAAGCTAGTGCTGAGTGCACCAGCATGCTTGATACAAGAACTGTGCATCAGAAAATCCACCCCCCAGGAAGGAATGGTCTCAGAGAGGAACACCTGGCTAGCAGAGGGCTAAGGATGACAGTGGAGGGCCAAATTCCAGGTGCAGCCTCCACACATGGAGTAAGCTTCAGGTGAATCTTCCATGACTAACACGTCCAGGGATGTGAACAGCCGTGCTATCAGGTAGAAAGCACTGTAGAGTCAAATGTGGGAATAGTTAGGTTCTCACTTGACGTCTGTGTAGTATCTTCTCACTTGACGTCTGTTTGGACTCATCTAAGTCGTTTCTCTTAAAAAAAGAAAATGTGGAGGGCAAATGCAAAGAGATTAAACCACGAGGAATTCCCTCTGACAAGAGGCAAGGGATGCGAATGGCCTTGCGATCATGCAGGCGCGGTGGAAAGCGAATGTTCTAAAACCCATTGTGATGATGGCGGCACAAGTTTCTTGACATGACAAACAGCTGAATGGTAGGATATGTGAACTATGTGCCGATGAAGTTCTTTTGTCTGTTTTTGTTTTTAAATTGGTAATACACAGACATACAATAGGATTGAGCACCTGTGGAAACCTAAAGCAGGGCAGGAAACCCTGAAACTCAACTGACATGAAAATATATATTACACACCTGAACAGGCAAGCTCCAATCAAATCGACTGAAATACCTAAACTAACCTCCCAGTCCCATATCAAATGGGAACCAGTGATCAGAGTGCTCAGAAGCTAAGTGTTCATTGCGATCAACATCCACAGCATCAGAATGTGTATGTGTAAATTACTACATATATATTCTGCTGTAATCAGAGAAAAGGAAGAAGAAAGCAGAAACTAGAAATGTTACCACATGTTATCTTCCAATAATAGGTATTTTCAGCTTTCCTGATTGTCTACAATTGGCACGCACGACGTTTTCATCGTCAGAAGGGGTGGAGGGAGAGAGAAGAGAGAGTTTTAACTACAGCCCCATAAGAATTCAGAGTGAGTTTCTCTCTGGCGGCACACACAGTTCGGCTCCCTTTCTCACAGGAAGGGGGGTGCTCTTCGCCCCTCCTTGCTGCTCTCGGATCACTGCCACTTTCCCAGCGTGGCTTGCTTCCAACAGGGCCCTTTGTGTAGGAGGAGGTTCATGGAAGCTTGAAGAACTAGAGCCTTACTGGTCCGCCTGCCTTTTACTGGGCCAGCTGGGCCACAGTGCCTGGACCGTAACTTCACGCTTGTTTCTTCCTGTCTGCTACAACACACTGATCCAAGCCACCGACTTCTGCTGAGTGGCTCTTTGCATGCTTCAATCTTTCCTGGAGCAAAGCAGTGGGGCCCAGATCACTCATCATGTGGGGGCTCCCCTCCCTAACTTGCCAGAGGGACCCTTCAGGAGCATGGTGCCTTAGCCCACACATCACCGCTCCTCAAGACAGTGCGAAAGAGCCCTGGAGGTGCAGGCACAGTGGTTCCGTGTGGGGCTGCTAACCTGACCGCTCGCAGACTGAAGCCATGAGGCTTGGAACTCCCATAAACAGTTATAGTCTCGGAAACTCACAGAGGAAGTTGTACCCTGCCTTATAGTGTCACTCTGCGGCGGAAATGACTCAGTGGCAGTTGAGTTTGTTTTTTAATTTTTGAAACCACAAGATCTGTAGTTTGAAACCACCAGCCACTCTATGGGGAAAAGATAAGGCTTTCAGTTCCTCGGAAACTCAAAGGCGTGGTTCTTCTCTGCCCGACAGGGTAGGGTGGTGGTGCGGCGCGGTGTTTAAAACAGGTGACAACAAAGCCCCGGTGGCCGTGAAGGATGGTCATCTCCGAGAGATACGCAAACAGGAGGAAATTCCTACAATTGTCCCAGAGGTGCTGGTCTGTGGTGAAGGGACAGGAAACCCAGGCAGCGCCTAGAGGATCCCGGGTTGACAGGAGGCGCAGACAGCAGCTTGGGTTTACAGGGCAGACACCAGAGAGGAGCGTGTGCAGTCGGCCTGGTGATGGCTCAGAGCCTGGTCACTGTGTTCCCGTGAGAGAACCACCTGGAGAGAACCCCAGAGTTCAAGAAGACTAGTCCTTCTTGCCACTAGGCAGACTAGAAAAGCTCCTTCTTCTCAGGATTTGGATCGAGTATCCGGGAGATTCTTCCTCCAACACGCGCCATCACTGGGTCCACCCCGCGTCCTGGTGGGCTTGTGACGAAGTAGAGGTGCTCCTGAGGGTGTCTAGGGCTGTTAGAACGGTGTCTTCCTCTTTACCTGCAAAGCCTAAGGGGTCAGAGCTGTTGGCTGGTTGTTGGCTATCAGCCCAGCAGCTAACCAACTGTGCCCCAGGCCTCCCTGCCATGGGGGGAAGCGGATGGGACAGGGTAAAACCACCCTCACTGGAGCCCTGAGGAGCAGCTGGTGGGTTTGAATGGCTGCCCTGGCAGCTGCAAAGCAGCCCAGCGTGCGCACGGCTACCCTACCGAGGCCATTTTCTTACTCCCCCAAGCAAAACACACAAGCTCACTGCCATCAGTCAATGCCGACTCATGTCTCCCCACTGAATGCTGCTCTGGCCTCATCAAGCCAGTCTTAGAATGAAACACCTCTTTCCAGCTCACTTAACTGCTTCCCTGAAAGTTCACAACCCAGGAGGAAGGCAAATGATCCAGAACCTAACAAGGCGCGACACCAAAGGGGTGGCAGCCAGTTAAAGCTTTCAGAGTGTGTAAAGCAGCGGAAACACATCCCCATGAGAAAAGGAGGTGTTTGGGGTTTTTGTTGGGCGTGCAAGGGGAGAGAGACAACCTAATGCCATCCCGAACTGACACCGATTGCAGAATCAGTACAGTCATTCAGCCTGCTACCACCTTCACTTCTGTAAGGACAAACACTTCAGCCTCTGAAGGAGCCTGAGGTTCCACTTGCTTTACACAGCCCACTGAGAGAACTAGAACCCTATGCATTCAGAAAGCAACTTGGATTCACAAATGTTTTCATCCTTAACCAGGGAGAAGCAGCAAAAAGCCCATGGACCACACAGACCGCCTGGTTCTCTCTCCCCCAAACACGTAAAACCAAACATCATACACACACACACACACACACCCCTCAACAGAATTAGCATGAAAAATCTCCCTGCTTTTGATCATATAATTACAATCTTTCTGTTTGACCTCAATGGCTATAAGTCATTAGTTTGTGCTGGAATCAAAAGTAGAGACATTGCCAAAATGAAACCACCACTCTCCAGGCCCAACTTCGAAGAGGGCCCTGGCGGGCGGCTAGGGGTGCGCGGGGAGGCCTTGTATTTACGTAGCTCAGTGAGTTTCTAATTCAAGCTGTGAGGACGTTGTGGCCACCTAAACATTTTTGCTTTTCGTGTTGTATTCCTATCTCTCTCACATGTCCTGTGTCACTCCTACCCACCTCCTTCTGAACTTCCCCTCACTCCTGTCGACATGCCTTTGACGTCTCATGATACAAAAGGTAAATCAGTCGGTAGGAAATCTACAAGCAGTCGCTGAGAGCGCAGTAACACAATCTTCCCCAGGTAACTCATTTTTCAAATGGCGTGTTGCTAAGCAGTCAGCTGCAGTCCTTCCGACCCCGCTCTGCGTGCTCCTTCAACAGAGTGTCACTGTCGTGCGCCAATGACAGCAACACGGCATACACCTTCCTGTAAGTGCACACCAATCGTCGTTTTCTTACTTTAAAATCAATCTCTTCACTGAGGCCCTGCACATCTCTAGAAAGGGCTCCTCTACCCGTTTCGTCTGAAATGTTAGTTTCCATTCAGAACAAATGGCGTGACCTCTGATTCACATTTCCCTCGCCTGAAGTAGTCTAATCCTCTGGAAGATCCACATGGAAATCCCAAATGGAGCCTTCCAAAAGACATTCCATAGGGAAGATAGACACAACCTACTAAAATTCCCAGGGTGTAGCTCGAAAAGACACGACAAAGTTTCAGAGGCCTTCATGTAAAACAGAAGACAGAATCTAAGTATTGTAAATGCTGACAGGCACCTTTCATTTAAAGGATTTTAGGTGTCAAGGGTCAGGCTGGGACACTGACTTGGCAGAATCACACTGACACAGAGAGTGTCTGCATCCTGGGGAAGAAGGGTGTGCTACAGCACGGATGTGGTACCCATTCCGAAACTTCTAGCGGCTTCTGAAATTGGAGGCATTTCTTATTACCATGGTGCAGAGAAAAGCTACAGGTGGGAACCAGGAAGAATGCCTAATATAATTATGCTTTCACCTCCTCCTCTTTTTCAATCTGAAATAACTTGAAATGCCTTTCTCTCCAAGTTTTCCCCTCATTTTAGGAACATGTCGCAGCATCTGAGGGGAGTCAGTGAGGAATTCCCATCAGAAGCTGCAGCCTCAACAGCAGAGCCATGGCCCTCCAACTGGCTATCTGCAGGGGGCTACCACGCAGCCCCAGACTGAGTGCATACGACCGACCCCAGGTTCCGTAGCAAAACCCTAAAGGGACATTTTACCATGCACTAAACCAACGTGTTCAGTTCTAACCCACTGTTGTAAGTGCTCCTCTTCAGGCACGTCGTGTTGGCTGCTGTACACTCCGCCACAAAAAAAAATCATTAAAATGTGTCTTCTCCTCCACCCGGCGCTCCTCCAAAAAACCCTCAATCCAGATCCACCCTACAGCACAAGCTCCACATTCTCCAACTCCAGAAAAACCTAAAAGGCCATGAAAAAGAAGCAACGGGATAAACATTAATTGTTCTTGACTCGGACAGAAAGCCGTCTTTAATCGCACTCGCCACCTTATAATTATTAGTTTAAATCTCCCTTCTCTACAAGCCCATGGACTCCGGGATGGCAGGCAGGCTCTCGTGTGTCCCCGGGCCCTGCACAGTGCCTGCTGCACTGCGGGTCCCACTGTGTAGACAGGCCTGGATGCTGACAGACGTATGATCCGACACGTGGACCTTAGTCCCTTCGTGTGCAAGACAGGGATAATAGAACCAAGGGGGTGAAACCCCACATCCATTCTCAGAAGGAGAGTCAGAATGGAGATGAAAGAGCCAGAAAGTTAAATGAACGTGCAAAGACGGTACATTGGCTCACTCACTGTAGGCACTCAGAGAGGCTTGAGGGCAACGAACTCTATCTCTTGCTCTACGAACTAAGCAAAATCGTGGACAATTCCACACGCAAAGTGTTCTTCAAGCGGCCTGTCAAAGCGCCAGCCCTCCTGGGAATGAAGACTGTATGAATTTTTGGCATCCTCTTCTGCTACCAGCAGCTGGGTGGCCAGCCAATCAATAGTGACCACTTTGCCAGCCTCATCAGCTCACTGCTGTGATGTGCTAAGTAAGAGGGCCCGGCCAGGCTGCCAGCCATCAATCACATCAAGAAAACAACCAGCCCCTGAAACACTCTACTGTGGCGCGACCTATTTGTTTTCTGACCGATAAACTGGCAGTGCCCAGGTTATAAACAAGTTCCGCTCCTGTGCCCAGCTTAAGGAAGTCAAATTTGTGCAAACGCTGGGAACGGTTATCTGTGTAGTCATAGCGTGTACCTTTATGTGCATAAGCCATAACACTGACGTAACAGATACATGTTATTTAAATTATTATTTAAAGAACCCCTTCCAGATATAGGAAAGCATCTTTACACGGCAACGATAACAGTGCTTTGATGCGCATTATAAAGTGATGCCAAGATTGTTGTAACAAGCCTTCATTTTGTGTGCCTGAATTTTCAATATAATAGACATATGACAAGACTTTGGGGGGGGGCTACTTCGTAACTATACACATGTACCCAAACACTGCCTGTACTCGGATTGGGGGCAAAGTAAAAATTAGCATTGTCCGTCCCGACTCTCAGTTATGTACCGTATATACTCGTGTATAAGCCAGGGTTTTTCAGCACATTTTTAATGCCGTTTGTGTGCTAAAATTGGGTGCCTCGGCTGATATTTGGGTCAGCTTATACTCAAGTATATACTGTATTTCATTATATTTTTAAGTGTTTTTTTCCCTCCCTTCCCCTTCCTTCCCTGTGTCTGTAAGTATCAAGCACATATTGATAAATGACAGGTGTTACTTTCAGTAAAACATGAGAAGATGCGAAAACTCCAGAGCTACAAAAAAGAGTAAGAGGGGAAAGAGAACCGATTCCTTTCAATAGGTGACTCATTTAGAAATAAGTTGATCCTTTGCTGAGAGTGCTATTATTCCGCTGTATTCTGAAGCAAACAGAAATGTTACTTCACTGGTGTGCACACAAGCCTTGTTAAAGGCTGTATTTTTAAAAACATTTTAATTATAAAACATGTTCTAAACACAGTACATATTACTGCTGATATTGAGTACCAGGGCGTTTCAAAAAGTTTATTATCTTTTCTTCCTCACCCCGCCACCAACAAGCCTTTGAAGTCCCCAAATATTATTTCTATTTAATCAGAAAACAGTTTCATTTTGTGTCATTTAATGGCATACAAGACTATTGTTTAAAATGTGAATTTTATTGTCTACAGTTCCGGGGGACGAAGGGGGGTGGGGGTGGGGGGAGACGGGGACTTGCCCAGAAACTACATCTCTAATTTTACAAAAGTCAATATTTAGGATTTATGTAATGCACTTTAAATAGACAAAAAATAAAACAATGCCTACAAGTTTTGCTAATCTATCTCAACACAGCTTCTTTTACTTGGCTTTTCCAACTACCTTATTTGCTAAACTAAGATAGGGAGTAAGCTGTGGGCCAATATTTCTAACAAAGGAAAAATGAAGGCTTATTTTGGTTTTTAGATCACCAAGATAATGCATGACTGGCAAAATTTTTATTACTAATAACAATATCCGAAACTTGAAGAGTCTACTGAATATACATTTCACTTTTAAAAAAAGGTTTTTGGGAGTATAAAAACAATTCATTTACTTAAGATCTTGTTTCTTACAAATTTCCCTTGTCCTAGAACTCAAATTCCCTGTCGTCAAGTCAATGCTGGTTCATAGTAACCCTTTAAGATCGGAGTAGAACTGACCCGTGGGTGTTCAAGACTCTTAACTCTTTACAAAAGTACAAAGCCTGTCGCTCTCTCATGGAGAGCCTCGTGGCTTTGAACCGCTGGCCTTGCATTAGTTGCCCAGTGTCAGCAAACCAGAGTGTGTTGCACTAGCTGCTATGGGAGCCGCTCAAGCAGATTGTGAACGGAAGGCATCAAAAGACTATTGATGCTGCCAACCATCCAGCTGTGCTGCTCCCTGCAGGAAACCCAATCCTCCCTTTCTCGGCGGCGTAGCCTCCCTTGTGCTCTGAACGACGAGGAGACAAAACGAGGAGACAAAACACAGGAAAAGCCCTACTGTTTGTATTGCTTGTTATGCCCCCTGAGAATGAAGGAAATTATCATGTAGCTATAGTATGTGTGCACAGGCACGGGACTGAATGGTCAAGGATCACTCAATAATCCAATCCTACTTTCCAATCACAATGAAAATTTTCACATCTGCGCAGAAAACCACCTTGGGTTCTTGAACCGCTTGTATCTTCAATCCAAACACAGGCAGACCTCCGTGTACTGAACTTTTGTTTTCCTTGCAGATTCTACTAGATGGTTGGCTTTTGTTTTTGTTACAAATAGAAAGTGGGCACCGACTCTATTGGAGCATGTCTATAAAGCACCATTTTCCCAATAACGTGCTCATTTCACATCTCATCCTGGGTGGCATTTTGATAATTCCAACAATACTTCTAACTTTTACATAATGCTAGGCTGCACACTTTAAAGAGCGTACAGTACAGGGGGAATATACGTGCACTGGGGAATCCAAACATTCATGGGGCTTGCTTTATTATCGCCTTCTGGAACGGAACACCACTCTCTCTGAGACAGGTCTGTACATGTATCTGCCATGACTCCAGTTCTCACCAAGTAAGGTTCCTACAGCTGCAGAGAGCCATGCTCTCAGACCAGGCGTGTCTGGTGTCAGTACAGCCAAGCACAATGGAGAGAAAGCCACAGCTGTGTCCATCGATCAGACATGACGTCACAGCCCGGCTTGGACAAGGAGAGTCAGCCAGCTAGCTTCCCTTCCACACAAAAGACGTGTAAAGCAGCACTGGGGCTCAGCTGCCTATCTGCCTTAAACAGACAGAAGGTTGAAATCAATTATCAGTGGAAATACAAACATCGATCAAAGAGGTTCACTAGAAATTTTTGGCTTCAAATAGTATGTTTCCAACAGGTCTTGGGGTCTCTTTTTGTTTGTTTTAAAGTCATACTCTGCTTCCTTTCCTGAACTTTGAGGTTGTGGTCAGATGAGCGAGAATGCTCATGGCAATGACAAATAGCTTGGTGTTCTCGGCCATCTGTTAGGGAGACATGGTAAGTAGCCAGTGCGTACGGTGGGTAAGAGCCAGCCCTGGTGGCACTGTCGGGCTGCCAGCCACAAAGTCAGCACCCACCAGCCACATCCCAGGGGAAAGGAAGGCTATCTGTCCTGCAGAGTCACAGCCTGGGGAACCCCAGGGAACCGCTCTACGCGGTCCTGCAGGGTTACTACGAGTCAGAATCGACTCAATGGCGATGGGTTTGGTCTGAGGTTTATGTATCGTGGATTAGTAACCGCCCTTCAAGATTTTGCTGGATAATATTATGTAACCGCTGTTCAGAGTATATGGGCAGAAGAATTAACAACCACAACTGGATCTTTGAACAATGTTAGGGTTAGGGGTACCAAGCTTGGACAGTCAAAAACCCCCGTGCAACTTGCAGTTAGCCCTGGAACAGCATGGGCGTGAACTGTGTGGGCCCCTGAAACGGAGACTCTCTTTCCTGTTGCTACTGCCAAGTGTCCAAGGGCTGCCTGTGCCCGCTTAAATGCAAGGACAACATTCAACTCTATGACCAGGTGATGATAAAGCGCAGAGACCTTTCATCCATCTCCATGTGACCAGGTGACAACTGGCAATGATTAGGGACACAAAGGTTTAAGCAGGCGCTGGCAACACGTGCACTCACAGAATGGCAACAGGGGCAGGATGCAGGTGCAAATGCGCTACAGGATTCTAACCCGAGCTGCCCGAAGGTCCAGGGCACAAGGTCACAAGGCGCTGTGCGGTGAGCGCATGTGCTGCACAAGCATCCTGTCTGCAGTCTACACTGGGCCAAGAGGAGACTGGAGCAAGGCCAAGGAGTTGCCTTTCTGAGTGAGGATGCGCATAAACAGAAACTGATTTTTAAATTAAATGTGGCCACCCTAGACAAACGCACGGGCTCACCTGAGGAGTCCTTCAGCAATCGCCCGCAGATCATTTTAATCATCAGAAGATAAGAACATGACAAAAGAGACGGTCCTAAGTTTTCTTTATGGCTAATGTTGGAAAATGGTTTTATTTGTGAGGTATTTGTGTATGTATGTACACATGTCTACGGGACACGAGTCATATACTTAACATGCTAATGTGCTAGGGGCATTTTAAGGGTGTTTTCCCTTCATCCTCTGTATGTTTTCCTAAGAGTATCTTTCATTTAAAACAAAGAAAGTTGCAACTGTCATTCAGAGTTTGTTTTCGGTAGCTTTACTGCGCTATAATTTATGTACCATCAAACTCACTCAATGTAAGTCTACTAAATGTTGTTTCTTGGTAAGTTTGAATTTGCTTACTGTGGTAGTTATATAATAATCTGCTGTCCACTAGTGAATGGGTGGAATCTAGCCTGTCAATCAGGTTGCAGCTTGATGGCCTCATTTGGAGCCGCTAAGAAGATAAATAGCTCACTGGAGGTGGGGCACTCACACGCTCCTACTGACAAGCTACATGGAGCTACGTTGGCGTCCTGGAGCTGGAGGAGCCATGTGGAGACCCCTGCCAGTGTTGAGATGCTTCCACTGCCACTGGATGCATAAGATTTTCTACCCACGGGCCTGTGATCTTCCTGCATTCTGTGTCATTGCATGTGTTGTGTGAGTCTGAAGATGAAGGTACAGACTGGGATTGGACATATGGGCTCATATCAGACTTAGGGACCTGATCTGGATTATGCAGGGATGTTTTCTTAATGTACAATTACTCTTTGACAGAAAGCTATTTCTTATACACGAGTGTCTATGAATTGGTTTCTCTAGTCCACCTGGACGAACACACTTACCATATCTAGATGAGCGAAGCAGCAGAACCCAAGCCCCAAAGTCCTTGGACTTTCATGAAGGGAAGCGCAGTTACGAGAGCATTCACCAGCCAAGGAGGCATGGCTTTTCCGTCAGCAGCCTCAACGGGGAATTTCTCCTGTACCGGGAGCCAGGAGCAGCGGCAGCGCCACAGACTCCCCGAGTGGAAACGAGGAGGCAGGGTCCCTGCATCTGCAGAGATGGCAATTCCTCTCCACAAACTCCCAGGTTAGAGACTCATGGGTGCTGAATCTAACCGCTGGAGCCTTCATCTCCAGCAACCAACCCTGCTGAGCCTAAGTTAACTTACTCCAGTAATATGGTCTTTTGGCCTGATTGCTAGGAGACTCGAAGCCAACTGAAAACTTGAAATTTCTAACAAGGGGTCAGGTGAAATAAGACACAAAAACAGGCACTAACCAAGATATAAAGACCCATCACATCATACCTTATCACTGCCTCGTGACATCAGACCGCGGGGGAGGAGCTTGTCACACCAGAAAGGCCACAGCAGGGTGCCAGGGGGACCAGGAGGGTGTCACGGGCAAAGCTCATGGAAGCAGGCTTCCATAAAGAGATCACCAAGGGAGGCGCAGACTGGGCAGCCCCACGTGCCTCCCATCTGGTGAAAGACAGCAATGGAGGTGGAAAGACAGTGTGTCTTTGGGGAACCTGGATGCTTCACTCTGGAAACCATCCAAACCTCACTCGAGCCATCTGTTTAAATCCTTTTTGGCTATAATAAAGCTGTAGCCCTACATCTATTGCATTCTGTGAGCTCTGTGAGGCATACCAGCAAATTATCAACCCCCAGGGAATAGTGGTGGCCAGCAGATCCTACGTGAGAAGGGCCAGGAAGCCCCAAATTTATAGCCAGCAGGTCAGAAGCAGGGGGGTCCTAGGCTCTGCCAAAGTTACAGCTGGCACCTGATGTCTTGAGCCCTGTGAGCCATCTGACGGACAGTGTCCTTTAACTTGTGAGACCTACCTGCCTCCAGGTGGCTGGGGTCAGAGAAAGAAGCCCTATATGGTCAGCTGGTATCAGCAATGACCATATGGTTCATGCTGAGGTGATCATTTCAGAAAAAGTAGATTTGATATGAACGTATCCACTCAGGCAGCTGCGAATTGTGGCCTCCCTATAAAGCACTTTCATACAACACTGACAAACAAAGCCAAGACGTGATGTCGGTCTACTTATTGCCACCGTCATAAAGGAGGGCCTTTTGATGAAAGGTGGTTTCCACGTTGTAAATCCTTATGGAGGCAGATGGCTGCCACACTCTCCCCTCCCCCCTCCCACCCGCCTGGGAGTGGCAGCCCCAACCCCACTTCCCTTAGCAGTTCTCGTAGAAAAGACTTTGTTTTTAGAGAACCCTTGTCACTACCGAGGAGAATGAGTACAATCTGACAGTTTTCATGTGACAACCTATAGAGGGGCCAGGGGCAGGCCAGTACTGGGAGGGTGAACACCACGGGGCAAGAACCCAAACCTGTCATCGTGAGGAAGGAGGGGCGGACGCATGTGCACAAAGGGCTGTACGTCCAGGTCTTCTGCTAGGTGGCACATCAAACAGGAGCTCCCAACAGTGCTGGGTAAATTACCTGCCGAAGACCTGGAACCATGGGGCACCACAGATGGCAGTAAGCCAACAGAAAAGGGGGCGTTCTGAATGAAGTTCCTAAATCGCACTTCATGTCTAGTCATCATAAGTTGGTAAACACTACTCTCCTTTCTAGACTACTGCAGTTGAGCAAAAGGTCGGGGGAAAGAGAGGAAAGCAGGTACTTGATCATGCTCAAATATCATGATTTTTAAAAGGAAGTCAAGGTTTTCCCTAGACCTGGGATCTCAATTACACAAAGCCAATCTTATCTCCCAAAGAAGCGCCTACATTAAGTAAGGAAACACCCTTCTAGTTTTGCAGTAACGCGATCAGTGCCTGTTGGTTCTGCTTGCGGCAAGGAAGTCCATGCCTGACTCGTGGCCACGCCCACACAACTGAGGAGAGTCCCACCGGGATCCGGGCAGACCACAGTGAGCTAACTTTCAGGAGACTGATGAGTCTGTCCTAATTTGGAACCTTAGCTGAAACCTGTTTGGCATCACGGCACATGCAAGCCTCCGTTGTCGGACGGGCGGTACTTGTGCATGAAGTACACAGCCCATGAGTCACACCTGGTCTCCAGCATGAAAGGTGAGACTCTACCACTGAACCAGCCCAGAGAGCTTCCCGAGCTCAGCACCGCATCGTGTGCAACAGTGCTCGGTCACTGTTCCAGGCTCATCTCATGCAGGGATGACTGAAGATAAAGGTGCTGGGGCAAAATGGGGTAAAGAACGTAGAATAGGGTCTGGGGTCTTAAAGACAGCCACCTAAGTGAGGGGTCCACCAAGTTCACCTGGAAGCCAGCACACCAGCCTGTGTGATCCGAAGATGATCAATTTTAAAAATCCAAATCTGGAGGAGGACATGATACCAGAGTCTAATTTGCAAGCTCTCAATTTCCCGACATGGATTAAGCCTCCAGTGGATGCCCTCGAACCACAGTCCAGAGATCTGAGCAGCCTTGGTACCAGGGAATACTGCAAGCTCAATTATGGTCGGTGTAATCAGGTTAAAATGCAATGCTTCATCACTTGATTTCCCGTTTTTTAACCCATTTTTAATTTGTTCTGGTTTTTATATTTCCTACTTTTTCTTGATTGAGGTGGGGGGGACGGGACTCCAGTATATAAAATCCAAGAGAGTTAGATCTATAGAGATAGCAACTGGATTAAAGGCTTATTGGAGATATCGGAGGAGAGGTTGGACTGGAAGGAAACGGGGAGCTAATGAAGGGTAAGAACTTGGGTTGGGGCATCCAGCGGAGGGACATGCCCTTTAGGCACTAACAGCAGCTCTCAAAGAGCTTTGAAACTGGACAGAACTAAACCAAGACGGTGAGGGCCGGGCACAGGAGAGTAGCTACTGCCCTCACAAGGCAACTGTACAATGAGCATTTCTCACTTGAATTGTAAGCTGTTTATTCCCTTAATGAATCCCATACTCGTGAGCAAAACATAAATTGGGTTTTAACCTTGAAACAAAGAAAATATAGGGGATATAATCTGCTCTGGGGTGGAGCCAAAATGTCCTGAGACTCCAGCGGGGTAACACCAGTCAGGGGCTGCGCTGCGCTTCACCATGTGGTAGCTCTGTGGTGGCGTGTTCTGCCCTTCTGGTAGGAACAGCCTAGTTTCCTGCATTGCTTCCGGGCTGCCTATGGATTCAGTGTGCCCACATACTGCAGACACATCAAGGTAGGCTGATGGGAAGTAGTATCTTAGCCAGGCAACTGTTTGGCTCCCTAATCTAATTTTAAATCAATCCCACTGAAGCCAACTCTCTTTCCTATAGACCTGATACAAAAGTTAAAAAAGGCAAGTAGAGTCGAGACAGGGATTCTAGCCCTAGGGATTTCTCACGTGTTCTCTCTCTCTCTCTCTCTCTCTCTCTCTCTCTCTCTCTCTCTCTCTGTGTGTGTGTGTGTGTGTGTGTGTGTGTATCAGTCTCCCCAGTTAAGCAATTAAGCTTCTATTCTAAAAAAACTTTTCATTGTCATATAAAATTGGAAGGAACCCCAGACATTTTACCAGATTTCCACAGGACAATGACAGACAAATAAAACAAGCAACTCTTCCCCCAGATCCTGGATGCTTCCTCCCCCCAACTACCATCATCCGAATTCTACCTTGCAGGGCTGGATAGGACAGAGGCTGTACACTGGTACATATGAGGGCTGGAGGTACAGGGAATCCAGGGTGGATGATACCTTCAGGACCAAGGGTGTGAGGGATGATGCTGGGAGAGTGGAGGGTGAGTGGGTTGGAAAGGGGGAACTGATTACAAGGATCCACATGTGACCTCTTCCCTGGGAGAGGGACAGCAGAGAAGGGGGGAAGGGAGACTCCGGATAGGGCAAGATATGACAAAATAACGAGGTATAAATTACCAAGGGCACATGAGGGAGGGGGGAATGGGGAGGGAGGGGAAAAAAAAGAGGACCTGATGCAAGGGGCTTAAGTGGAGAGCAAATGCCTTGAGAATGATTGGGGCAGGGAATGTATGGATGTGCTTTATACAATTGATGTATGTATATGTATGGATTGTGGTAAGAGTTGTATGAGTTCCTAATAAAATGTAAAAAAAGAAAAGAGAAAAAAATGATTAGGGCAAAGACTGTACAGATGTGCTTTATACAATTGATGTATGTATATGTATGAACTGTGATAAGAATTGTATGAGCCCCAATAAATTGTTAAAAAAAAAACAAAAAAAAAAACCAAGCAACTCAAGTTTCATTCATCGGGCAGTTTAATTTGGGTTATGTATTTATACCCAGGCCCTATGAAGAGCTATAAATTTTAGAGTTGTTAGTGGTATTACATTTAGGGGGGGGGTTGCTAATGAGGTCCTTTTAAAGGGCTTTACCCTTTTTAAAAGGAGTGGCACACTCCAACAGAACGGGCGCATGGTATTTTTAATCTTTTCTTCTAACCACCTTGCTTTGCCATTTTCCACATTTCAAAAGGTATCTAATTATGTATAATTAAAGGCTATCAAAAGTTTAATTTTCAAATCGCTTTAGGAACAAAAGAGCAACAGAAAATAAAAAAGGCCCATCACCCCACAATATGCAACACCGACAGGCGTTCTCACAGAGGGAACCGCAAAAGGGGGAAGGTGATGTCCACCCACCCCTGCCAATGTGCAGGATCCGATTCATAGAGGCCTTTCAGGGCAGAGAAGCAGAGAAGCCCGTGGGGTTGCCGGGCAGCACCCTTTCCGACAGCAGGAGCCGTGCAAGGACCTGGGTTTGGATCCTGTGCTAAGCACGGGGCCAGTGCAAGACCGCCTGATTGAAAAAGACCACGTGGCCCTATATTGACTAGGGCAGCTGTTCTCAACCTGTGGGTCAAGACCCTTTTGGGGGGGGTGTCAAAGAACCTTTTCACAGGGGTCGCCCGATTCATCACAGTAGCAAAATGACAGTGATGAAGTAGCCATGAAAATAATTTTATGGTAGGGGGTCACCACCACATGAGGAACTATATGAAAGGGTCATGGCTTTAGCAAGGTTGAGAACCACTGGACTGGAGTACAGAACAACACGGACGCAGCAGAAAGGCAGTTACAGGTTCCTGCGATCACCCAGGCAAGAGACGGTGTGTCGGAAACCAGGGCAGTCAGTAGAAAGTGTGGGGAGAAGGGACCAAATTCATGCGTGTGTCCTTTTCTTTCCCCCCCACTGATTTTGATAGGTCTCATTATACACGTGGGTGTGATGAATGTCCATCCCTCTAACACAGGAAAGGGTGCTATCATAAACTTTCATGTATCCATAATGACCGTCAAGTTCTGAAAAAGCAACGCACTGCCATCGAGTCCACCCTGACTCATGCTAACCCTACAGAACAGAGCAGAGCTGCCTGTGAGTTTCTGAGGCTAACCCTTACCACGAATTTAAAAGCCCCATTCTCCTGCGGGCACTGGTGGTTTCAAACTGCTGACCTTGCAGTTAGCAGCCCAACGTGTAACCACTATGCCACCGGGGCTCCGCTTCATGTTCCTAACCCACAGCAAATCAACCCTGACCGCCTGCCAAGATAATTCCGACACAGACTCCATCTTGGTAGCACCAACAGGACGTCCTGGCAGACGAGATGAGTGGAACATAACTCATGTGGGAGAGAGGGAGGCAGGAGCCGCACAGAGGCGGCTCCACGGCGGGTGGCTCTGAGCAAGCGGGCGGCTGAAGAAGGGAAAGCCGCAGCTGCAACAGGTTTCCGGACAAAGTCTAGGAACTCAGATCAGAAACGCCAGGCTTGGGCTACGGGCGTCCCAGCAAAAGTACAGGGAGGATGGCAGAGAGACAAATGGAGGCTTCCAGAGAGGAGTTTGGCCCCGAGACACAAAGTTGGGTGTCATCGGCACAGGGTGGGGTGAATGGCCCTGCAGGTGGATGAAGAACGAGAAAGCAAGGAGTGCAGGAAGCTCCAGGGCAGCGAGCAGCAGGGGTGTCCTGGAGGACTGGTGAAGACACGTCCAGAGCAGCAGGGTGGCGCTCCTGCATCAGGGCTGCCCGTGGGCAGAACCACCCACTGGAGTGAATAATGCGGAGGTCAGTAGTGATCTTGCTCAGAGCCATTTTGACACCACAGTTGCAAACCCCGGCTGGAGGGTTCAATCAGAAATGGTAGAAAGGACCTAAGACGGCAAAAACTCTCTTTCAAGAGCAGGTTTGCTACAAACAGGAGCAAAGAAATGACACGTCTAGAAGGGAAAGCGAGGTGAGGAGAAGGTTTTGCTCTAAGACGTAAGTGAAGCATATACCAAGGGGCAACCACACCAACCCCACTGCCAATGCCTTGGTTTCAACTCACAGTGACCCCATGTAGCAGGGTTTCTGTGGCAATAACTTTTTTTTAATAAATCATTTTATTGGGAGTGTTTATGGCCCTTATAACAATCCATACATCAATTGTATCAAGCACATGTGTACATCATTTCCATAAGATTTTTGGATTTTCCAAAAGATCATTGCCATCATCATTTCCAAAAGATTTCCTTTCTACTTAAGCCCTTGGTATCAGCTCCTCTTCTTGCTCCTCCCTCCCCTACCCATCCCACCCTCGTGAAACCATGGTAATTGTTCATTTTATTTTCTTATTTTACACCCTCCACTGCCTCCCTTCGCACATGTTTCTGTGGTTCGTTCCCGTTGGCTGGCAGGTAGAGTGCTGTATATCAATTATTGAGGTTCCCCTTTCTTCCCCCACCTCCCCCCTTTACGCGCATGGTATCTCAATTCTCATTATTGGTCCTGAGGAGTTTATCTGTCCTGGATTGTGTATGTCAAGAGCTCTTATCTGTACCAGTGTACTTGCTCTGTTCCAACCAAATTTATAAGACAGACTGGGGTCAGGATAGTGGGGTGGGGAGCATTAAAGAACTAGAGGAATGTTGTTTGTTTCATTGATGCTATATTGTACTATTGAATAGCATTAAAAAAAAAGAAAGAAAAGAAACCCTGTCATATATGGTCGACATTTGCCGTTCCCTGTCCCAATGAACCCATTCTGTATCTGACCAGAGCAATCAGCACTTTATCGTGTTTTCTTAAGATTGTGACATTTCCCTATTATTTTAAAATATATTTTAAATTATTATTCAAAGTGGTAGGAACTGCCTATTTATAAAGCAGAACAATTTAAAAATACTAGCACATGCATGTTAAATAAAAGGGATGTTGCTCTTTGTCTCTTGTGTGCATATGGCTTGCCAGCCAATGATGCTGAGACTGTTGGAAATTCTGCCTGGAGACTGCTTTGGTCTCAGAACATCCTTCAGAACACAGCCACGAGAGGGCCGTGAGGAGCCGGGAGGCTGTCACAAACCCACGTGGAGGGGCTGGCTCCCCACTGTTCACAGTCTGATAGCGATGCATTAGGTAGGAAATGGACATGTGGAAGCTGTTTTCTGGTTAATAATTAAACCACTCAAAGAAACAGCTCACAGGACAATACAAAATTAGTTGCCATGGGATACTATTCCATTTTACAGATGAGGAAAGTGAAGTTTTTGGATCTATAATTCTAGCCCTTAAGCTTATAAAGTATATAATTTTGTCATGGAGTGACAGCTAGGGCATGACTGTTAAATAATGAGGCCGACTTTCTATGAAGCTCATCCGCTATAAATTTACACTGAAAAATATTATTGGCCTCAAATTTACATTGAGAAAAAATTCTACTATTTCATTTCCACGACAAATTTCAAAACAAAAACCAGAAAGGTTCTCATTCTTTGTAACCACTAATAATGTTTAGAGGCTCCTTTATCCATTTCCTCTAAATGTCCAGAGATAAAGTATTAACCCACCCCCAAATGGACCAACCCAGTCAATAATGTAAACGTTGAGTACCTACTACCTGTAAGGCACTGTAGCTTATTAGAGGCAAGGGCGGTGAGATTCCATCTCACATACTTTGGACCTATCAAAAGAGACCAGCCCCGGGAGAAAGGCATCATGGTAAAACAGCGGGGCAGCCAACAAGAGGAAGGCCCTCAGCAAGGCGGATGGAGAGCCCGACGGACGGACGGACGGACGGACAGACTCAGTGGCTACAACAAAGGATACAAGCATGAAAACAATTGTGAGGCTGGGCAGGAAGGAGCAGCGCTTCGTTCCATGGTTCCTAAGGGCACGATGAGTTGGAACCGACTCAATGGTACCTAACAGCAACCTAGTAACAACTATTACTACTTTACAGTCCCAATGTGGTGTATTCTACTGCTACGTTTCTAAAGTGGATTAGGACATGAACCAAAAAAGTCTATTCCAACTCATAATGACCCACGAAGCAGCTGGTGGTGTCAAACTGCTGGCCTTGAGGTGAGCAGTCGTACACATAACCCACTGTGACACAGGCTCCTTGAACTAGGAGATACTACCGACAACCAATGAAAAGTTTGGGCACAATGCAGGCAACCAGCTATAGGACATGAGGCAGGCAAATTTTGTCTCTCAACTCCAATTGTTGCTACCCATAAATAAAAGGCAAGTCTATTTGAAAAAAATATATATATATATATATGAGGTACACAACTAACCAAGTCTCGCTTTCCTGTTTATGTATTTATTAATAGACGAAAATAAGCAATTTCATATTTTTAAAAGGCCAGTTGTATTCTTAAGGAAGTTAGTACAAACATATTTTATCTCTGTCCAAATCAAACACAATTAATTCTTAGAAAAATATCATTCACAATCACATGATCGTCAGCATAGCTACTTTAAAAATCTGTAGGTAACTTGTTGAGCAACCCACCCATAACAGAACATTTCTGTTACTTTTGGAGACAGGCACAGATGAATTCAGAAAAACAGAGGCACATTTTTTCTATCAGAAATCAACCTGGCTCAAAACCGTTATGTGACCTGTACTTAATTTTGTAAATTGCTTGTGTAATTCCTAACACAATGCCTGTCACTCTCTGTGCAAAGATTGGATTATAGTATATTACCATTAAATATCTAGTGCATTGAAAGTACATATCAGAAATAGTACATAACTTGATCTGGCTCATGTATAAAATTGTGTTTATATGAGGTAGTGTCAAGAAGTTTGTGGGAAAATTTTCATTCCGTTTTTCCAAGCCCCCTCACATTACTTTATCACAGCATTCTGAATAGGGGTAAGGTTCTTACGGATGGATGGAAAAAATTTACTGTACTTTCAAAATCACACATATACTCCAAATACAGTAACACACATACACAGAGCCTATCTATGATACTGAAATTTCATTAAGGGAAGAGTAACTGGATTTGGGGAGGGGGTGTCCCTAAAACAATTCCTTATGGAGGCAAAATGTAGGGGAAGATTAAAAAAGTGCTATGTCCTAGGAAGGTAATAATGAACTTAAAAACCACCACCTCACTGTAATCAAGTTGATTATGATTCACAGCTTCCCTATAGGACCAGGTAGAACTGGCCCTGTGAGTTTCCAAGAGTATATTCTTCACAGGAATGGAAAGCCTCGTCTTTCGCCTGCACAGCAGCTCTGTGGTTTCAAACCGCTGACCTTGCGGTTAGAAACTCGACGGGTTTCTTTCTAACCATGCCACCAGGGCTCACAACAGTGAACTATTAGTTCTCAAATCATGATCAAATTTTTTAAACACAATAAAACTTATAATCCTTTTCTCATTGATTTTAAGAGCTTTCAAGCAGGGTTTTGCCTTGTAATGAGATCCCCCCCAAGTACAACTCATGACCATTTATCAATCCATGAGAAGACTGAGTAAGGAAACAATCAAAATTGGAAAGTTACAATCTAAGATCAAGATCTTCTGAACTGGTCCCTCTCCTCCCTCTCTCCGTTTCTCTGCCACCCCAAGTGTGGTGGTGCTCCGACTTCACCATGTAGTCTCATAAGACTTTCAGGATCAAGAGATTCCTGGCCAAGAAACAGAAGCAGAATCAGCCCATTCCCCAATGGATTCGAATGAAAACCGGTAATAAAATCAGGTACAACTCCAAGAGAAGACACTGGAGAAGAACCAAGCTGGGGCTGTAAGGAGCCCCCTGAGGGTGGCACACATGGCCGCATTTTCCCAAGCTCAAATTTTGTCCCCATCTGATGACTTGAACTTCTATTGGCAAATAATCTGGTTTATTCCTTGTTTTTTTTGCTTCCTAATCAAGTTTAACAATAAATGATGTAAGGCTGTTGGTGTGAAAAAAAAAAAAAAGATCTTCTGAACTGGATTAAAGGTTATCTGAGGTAAGAAAAATGTCAGGCAAAGAAATTTAGCATCCCAAAACTTGGCGCATCACGTTCCTCTCATTAGCTTAGGGAGAAAGTAGTTCATTAAGAATCTGTGTGTAGAAACAAAAGGAGCAAAAGGTAGGAAGCAGAAGCGGACAGGACAAAAGAGAATGTCACGGAGGGAAAATGAGTGCACTGTCAAACCTGGCATCTGAACACAGCCCCACAGCTGCACTGGCGGCTCCCCGGACAGCCCTGGATGCTCCCAGGAGGCTCTTTCAGAGCCACAATGGGGCCCTGGCACAGGTCCAGGAGAAATGCCTATGGCAGTCCCAGGCCTGTACCAGCTGTAAGGACCTGCACATCCCACTGCCTGCCTGGAACAACGGGTCACGGGAGCACAGAGAGCTGGCCCTCCCGACCTTCAGTTCACATTTCCAGTCTAGACAGGAACAGCTCATTCGTTACAATGTACTCTCTCCCCCTGGAAAAGTGGTCAAATGGTTAAGATGTCAGGCATTTTATCTGTACATGGCTGGGCTCTGCTACTGGCACGCACTGGCTTTGTGCTCCCTGCTAGACAAAGAACACACCCCAGGCGGGAGGAAGGAAGTGTTACTCAGCAGGCTGCTCAGACACCCGTGGCCGGAGTGATGCAGGCTCCTGCAGCCACTGCTTGTGTGGCTCTTCCCTCTGCAGCTAGGTGACAGGCAGAAGCAAGGTTTTCACTTGACTGTTTCCAGCGGAAGCCAGGTGCTTACTTGGCTTGTACTCTCCTATCTGCTCAGAGCAGGTAGGACTATGGCAGGTACTCCAAAGTACTGACAGGCTCTGCATCCCAAAAGGCATCAGGCCCAACATCTTGCCCGTCAAGAAATACGCCTCAGTCACAAGGAGTTCAGTCTTTCACACTAAAATGAAGACGTCTGCTCGGACTGATATCCTCAAAACAAACTTTACAACAACGGGATCTTTCCATACAGGTCCAGATCCAATCAGCTCTCCAAACCGAACTGCTTAGAGAAGCGTGCCTGGCATTCCTATGACTTGCACAATCAGGGCCCAAAGCTCTGGGTTCGAATGCCCACGCTATTTCATGAGAATTGTAGCCTAAGCAAAGGCTGCTTGTTAGCATCTCTGAGCTGGGGTGGCCTCTGTCCTAAGGTTGAAGGCAAAGAAAGATCTTCAAATTTGAGCGTGCATCAAAATCCCCTGGAAAGTTTGTTCAAAACCAGAATCCTGGGTCCTGTTCCAGAGTTCCTGCAACCGAACCAGAAGCTTTGCTTTATGGACACATCCCCTATTGCTGCTGGTCCAGAGAACCGACTTTAAGAATCTTCTTGTGCCAGAGGTCACGTGCAGACAAAAATCACTAGATCGGCAGGGAGAATGGACTTCAAGGAGCTCCCCTCCCCCGCAGGGGCTGTGGTGGGACAGGAGTGCGGGGTGGTAGCTAGAGCGCCACTTTATCTCCGCTTGACGTGTAAAACACAACATGATTTATGTTTGACTCTGTTCCACATTAGTCTGAGAAATGTTGAAGCAATAGCAAACACAAATATGAGCACTGAAAGTGCAGATCAAGAATTGAGATACGGTGGTCTTGTCTTCTAAAGGAAGGCCCTGTGTGTGTGTGCGCGCGTGCGCTGACTTACGTGCTGGGCTAACAGGTAAGCAGTTTGAAACTCGCAGCTGCTCCTTGGGAGAGAGATGAGGCTTTCTACTCACAAGTATTTACAATCTCGGAAACCCACAGTGTAAATTCTACTCTTGTCCTACAGGCTCACTGGCTTGTAAAAGACTTGACGCCAGCGTGTTCATCCGATCGTGCATCCGTCTGTCTAGATCAGTGGTTCTCAGCCTTCCTAATGCTGTGACCCTTTAATACAGTTCCTCGTGTTGTGGGGACCCCCAACCATAAAAATGTTTTCATTGCTACTTCATAATTGAATATGAGAAATAGAACATTGAGCCTTAGATTTTAGAAATTGTTTTTCCAAATGAATGCTCTTTCCTCATAGTCTTGACGTTTTGCGATACATACATGACTTACATCTTCAAATATTCTATTACAACAAGGGGAAAGAGGAAATCCTACTGTGACTGTTAAGGTTTTGTGTGGACTGGGTCAGGATTCGCAGTCGCTTGCCAGTTCAGACCTCATTATTTCATTGCTGAGCTCTGAACATAATGTATTCACCTCATTATGAGATATTTTATGAACAGCCAATCAACTGATGGATTATTTCCTAGTAGAGGTGGCCTGCTTTAAAAGTGAATGGATATTGTGAAGAGTTTGCCTTCTAGCAGAGTCTGTTCTACATCTGGCTGGTTGGTCTCTGTGGTTCTTTGGACTGAAGCCAAAGAACACTTGCCATGCTGTGAGCTGTCCGTAGCCTGCTATCTTACCTGTCAACCTTGGCTGCATTAGCTTCTTCAACCACAACCCTGCTGGTGGCTTTAACTGACCAGCCCTGCAGCTTCACGAGTCAGGAGACCTTCCCACCTAATATCTGGCCCATGGAACTGGAACTTCCCAGACTTGGAACTTGCGTGTTTCGACAACTGTGCGAGCCATTTTCCTGATATAAACCTCTGTGTACATACACACATATGTAAGCGTCACTGGCTTTGCCTTTCTAGAGATGCCAACCTAACACCCCTATGAATTAATACAAATAAAACCACTGAAAGTAGCTACTTATCCACTTGATACATCATACACAGAGAACTCAAGAAACTTCTGAACATATGCAATGACTGTCAATCCTACAAAAAAAGAACATCAGCGGGATCTTAAAAGTTCATTACACGCCTACGAGAAGGAGTAACACTTTTACTTTAATCCTAAAATGATTTATTTACTGAAGAATAAAGCAAATACGTAAGAAAATGTATTGCTTTGTTTTATTTAAGAATTTAAAAATTTCCAGTCTCAGAAATTATGTTCTATAAGGACAAATTCTGATTTTTAATTTAAAAAAAATATTCCCTAGCTTTGCCCACTGGTAGGACTAGCACCCAAGAAACAATGAGCATATTTAGCAATTCAGACACGGGTTTCTAAATATATTCACTACTAAAAGGAACTCAGGAGTCCTTAGAGGAATTGACTCCAAGTTCTGGCTGGTCAGTTTCTAACATGTAATTGTGCCCCATATAGGGAAGTACTCAGAGCCAATGGGGGTCAGGTCAGAAAGACAGAGATCCCAGTGTGAGAGAACCGAACCCCCAGTGGTTTCCTTCGATCCAATGTCATCTGCTGATGATAATAGAAAATGAATAAATAAAAGCATCCTGGTCTCTAGTTGGACCAAGAGAAACTACAGAGGCGTGATTAGATGAGACAGGAAACTTCTTGATACACCCATGTTATTACAGACGGGGGGGGGGGGGGGCAGCATCTCAAAATCACCCCTGTGTAACACCCAAAATAAAGATTCAGGCAAGGGCCAACCAAAACCATGAACTGAAAGTCTACTGGCACACCCAATATTCACACGCCTGGCTTCACTAATAATGGCACAACCAGAATGGATGCGGCCTCTGAGGTGATGCCATATCAAGTACCCACCCGGCACCCATGAGGCGGTGCCGTAGGAAGTGCTCAATCTGCATCTGTCTTGGTTATCTCCGCTGCTGCACCAAGGGCCACACGTGGGCGCCTTTCACAACTTTACTGAATCGCCGTTTAGGAGGCTAGGGCCCTGAACTCAGAGCACCAGCTCTAGGGAAAGGCTCGCTGTCGGCTCAGGAGGAAACTCCTGTCTCTTCAGCTTCTGCTTTCACGTCCCTGGAGGTCTTCCTGAGTCTTGGCTTCTACTCCAACACGCTCTTGGCCTTTGCTTCTTTCTGGCTTCTGCTTCCTAAAAGAGGCTGATCCCACATGTGTCCTACTCTACTCCTGCCGCGTTCACATACCAAAGACAACCCATTCCCAAGTGGGATTCTACCCACCGACAAAGAGCTGGGGATCCACAACACCTATTTGGGGGATGGTGAAAATTCAATCCATGATAGCATCGGATCAATGCTAATCAGCCGTGTTTCCAGTTTAAAGGAAACATGGGAGGAAGAAGTACAAGCTAAAGCACAACATGAAGTCATCTGTGGGCACCTGGTTTTGCTCTTCAATTGTGTGTTCCTTGCATAGTTCATTTGTACAAATTGAAGGTCTGTGGCTCTTTGGAGCTAGCCTGAAAATGCCATTTTCCCACCAGTTATGTACTCACTGAGCGGTGTCACATTTTAGTAACTCTCATATTATTCCAAACATTCTCATAAAACTACACTGAATACTTAGGATCGTGTAAATATGAAACCTTCATAGGTACTGAGAAACTCAGAGGGGCAGTTCTACCCTGTCCTTTGGGGTCGCTGTGAGTCCAAATCAACTCGATGGCACAGAATATATATAATGTCAACTCCCTGGTGGGGTCTGCTGCAAGCCAAACTGTTACACGGTAATGGTATCTCATTATTAAAATCAACTACTCATTATTAAAATCAACAATGCTCGAGAGTCTTGCTTCCTTTATGGCCTGGATCCCACCTCTGTTGCATCTACCTCTGGTTCTTAAACCTGCCATGTTGCCTGGCAACCTCAGGAGCTATTGCCTGAAGACCCTGCTGACATTGGATTCGCCGACTGTGCCGGCCACAGCCTGATCTGCTGACATCCACCAGCCTGTGGTTCTCTGGCTGCTTCCTCCTGCTTCCTGATGCATCAGGCCCCAAGCAGCTGCTCTGTTCAAGAAGAGCCTCCAACTTAATATCTGACCCTTGGGCTTGACCTGGACTGGCCTTACCCATTCTTACAACTGCACGAGCCATTTTCTTGATAGTACAGAGTGTCTCTCTTCCCATACCTACAGAGGCATCACTGGCTTTGCATCTGTACACAAGCAAGCCTAACACAGCTGTAAAATCTCTCTCCTGTCAGCCTGTTTCCTCCTGCTCCCAGCCCACTACCATCAAGTCCATTCTCACTGCCCCCAGCCCTACGTGAGAGGGTAGAACTGCACTGTGCGTTCCTGATAGTGTAAGTCTCACGCAAACAGAAAGCCTCCTCCTCCTCCTGAGGAATGGCTGATGGCTTTGAACCTCAGACCTCCAGGTGAGCAGCCCAAGGCATAACTCACTACATCAGGACTCTGTCCTGTCCCCTGGTCCAGTGCCTGTGGCTTTATTGTAATAAACAAGAGGCTCTTGGTGCACAGGCCTGCTTTCCAGGGTGCCAGCTGCACCGGGTACTCTCCATAATCAAAACTTCCTCTGGTCCTGACTACACCCCAAGTTATACCAGAGGTCACTGTATGAAAATGGCACGCAAGAGACATTACTGAGAGGCCAGTATGTAAATTGATAACTGGGTTTGTGTTTGTTCTAAAGACTTACCATCTGGCCCTCATTTTACCTGAATATATCAGTTTAGCATAATTCTTTTTAAGCAATCCGGCTAGTGCTTTATTATGCATTTGTCCAACGCTGATTTCCTAAGCAATGAAATTTCTCTCATGTACAGCGGAGCAAAAGTGGGGCACAAGTGTCTATTCCCACAGAGGGTGCATACTTTGTACCTAGGCGCACACGGAGAGGACCAAAGGGAAACCCCCGAAGCACCCACAGCGGTTACTGTCATCCTAAAGAAGGACGAGGGGACTTCAAACTGTCGAAAGATGGCGGAGTTTTCCACCGACTTTTTCAGAGCTCCTTCAGAGTAGGCAGGAATTTACCTGTCCCTGTGATTTCTTATAGTTGATGCTTCGTGAAGGAGTCACGAACTGCATACTTACAAGCAGAGGAAGAGGGTCTCTACAGAGAGGACAAACCCCACAGAAAGCTCGCTGGGCTGACCGCCCGCCGTGAGGGCCACATAAGTGGCAGGACACCACGAGGAGAGAGAAGGAATTCTCAGGACTTTCAAATGCTTCGTGCAACTCCCAAAAGCCCAAAACAATCCCACGCCAAGTCTGACAGTAAACACATCGGGAAGCATCTTTCTATGCGGGGCAAGCGCGCAGGCTCCAGCACAGCAGTTGTCCACAGGGCCCGCAACACGCACAGCAGCGGGCCTGCACACTGGCTGGCAATGTCGGCCATGCCATTAACTGCGACAACGCTTTACACCTAACTAAACTGCTCTTTTATTGAAATGATAATAAATTGGGGTAACACATGACAATGAATTGAAATTTTCCTGCTCCCTCACGATTCTCTTAAATAATCTTTACATGAAGGTTTAGCTGAAAGCATCTAATTGTACATGGGGTTGCACACCAAGATAGGATCACTAGGATGCGAAAGAGCGGTTCATAGCCAATGTATGTTGTGAGGATCTTCTGGCCATGCAACCAAACGATGGAACTTTCTCACTAGATGGTCTCCAGCACCCTGTCTGACGGAGGGAAAAGAGCAGTGAACCCATAAAATGGTTCGTCTTCAAACATTGGTCTGAACCTCTCTGTTGTCCTGCAGTCTGGTGACGCCACTGTTTTCCAATTCTCACGAACGAGTACGAAGCCGGCAATGGATGCTTGTGACCAGAGCTGGCTGGGTTAGGAGAGAGCAAGGCAGAGGACGAAACCTGGCTCTCTCCACTCAACAGACCCCTGAGGGCAGTTGAAGCGCTACCTCCCACGGTGGACTGCAGCCTTCAGGACCGTGGCTTGCTGTCAAAGACAGCTGTTTCTACAATCTGTGAGATGCGGACGGGAACCCTTTGGGGATCATTAGGCAAGTTAGAGGCCATTGTGAGATGACAAAGCAAAATTCCAGATAAAAATAATTTGAAATGAGATGGAGATAACAAATGTACAAATGTGCTTGACACAATGGACAGACATATGGATCGTGATAAGAGTTGTACGAGCCCCAAATAAAATGATCTAAAGGTATATCTGATTTAAAAAATGAGATGGATTTGGTTCGTTGTAACCTACGGCTATGTAAAAATAAATATGGACTCATGCATGCATGCACACACACACCCATGCTAGCACTTTTTTGTCTGGGTTAATTTCTCCTCTTTCTCATCTAAAAGCTGCACAGTAAATCCCCATGTGACCATTTCAAGAACTATTTTTTGCTATTAAATGTGGCCAACAATCTGCTCAGCATTCCAGCAGATGTTTCTGTTTTCAAACCTCTGGGAACTTCACTGGATCTGTTTTCTTTCCCCGTGTTAAAAATAAAAGAAAGAGCACAAATGTGGCCTAATACCCTGGAGATGCTTCCCTGCCTCCAGCCCAGCCCCTTCAACCTCCCTATTCACGTGACCTTCCCGAGCCCTCCTCAGCTCTTTCCTTGCCATTAGAGAAGATGTTTCCAATTAGGGCCCATTAGGTTGCCAAGGATGACATCATTCAGATGTGGCTTTTGAAAGGAAAAGCTACCGATTCTTAGTTACTGGAGGACCATCTGCCAATAATTTAAGTCAACTAGTCTATTGGACCTTACGAACTACGGTATCACAGGAGGGCAATTTGCTTCTAATCAGCTTCTCCAAACAGAACAATACTCTTATGGGGCGAGTGGGGATGGGGAGTGGGGGGATGAGCCTTATTTTACCCAACAGTAAACACTTGTGATTCAAGCTTACCTCAGTAACATCCATAACTTTGATGGCCGCCAGCTGTCCGGTTTTAACATGTCGACCCTGAAAAACAGAGTGAGGAGAAGAATGAATTGGCACCCGGGTTTCACACAATCGTCCTGTACCTTGTATACTTTTCACAATTACTCTCACTCACTGCCATCTAGCCCACTCTGACTCACGGCGACCCTCTCGGCAGGAGAGGGCAGAAGTGCGCCTGTGGGTGTCAGAGACTGTAGTCGCTCTTGGTGGTGGCAGACAGCCTCGTGTGTCTCCTGAGGAGTGGCTGGTGGATCTGAACTGCTGACCTTGCCGTTAAAGGCCCCACTTGTAATGGCAACACCATCACGGCTTCTGTTTTAATACACAGTGGTGACGAAATAGTCCCTTGCTCTCCATCAGAACAGCAGGCACCACATTTCATAAGCAAGTCAGTTATCAGAACAAACGAGTTGGTTAAAAGCACAAACTCCCTCTTGTTCACGGCTTTAAGTTCTACATCATCTCTCCATCCGAGCAACTTAAATGTTGTATTGACTAGATCACACTGACCACCATATCTTTTCATTTTTAACACACTACCAGGACCAGGGGACGGGGGCCAAGAACCGGGCACCTCCTCACCCAAAATCTCTTGGATACTTGTTCTCATTGTCAAAAATGGCTAATAATAGTTGTCCCCCTGGGGTACTTCTATCATCCATGACTTGACTACAAGATTTAGAGATGCTTCTCTGAAGCTTTCTGGCCGTTTTAATGTCGAGAGACTCGAGGATAATTATTTCGAGAAAATGGGCAGGGAAGGGGAAGAGGTTAACAGCTACATGATGGTGCCGGACCTAAGGACCGAAGTTTCAATCCATTTATACCACTCGTTATTTTGAACAAATTTGGTGTCTTATATCATCCACATGAGAAGTGGTGGATTTAACAACTGTAAGCCTCGCGCTGTATCTTTGTAACACCTGATGGTCATGTCTCACACCACGAACAAGCAGCCACCGGGCACCATATACTTGCAAGCTTGTGGAAAATGGTTCTTCTCCAGCCTACACAGAATACAAAGAATGTTCTTGTATTTCCCAGGAATCTACCTCTCTAACACTCTTCTGAGAAAAGATCAAGGATTTTAAAGCTTCAAACTTACAGAAAACTATCCATTTCTTTCCCCTAGAAATCCAGTATAAGAATTCCCATTACAACAAAGAACACCCTGGAAAGGGCACTGTATCGCTATTTCTTCTCTACCATTTGTGGTGATGGTGGGGATGCAGGCCAGCTTCTAGGCCTCCCCAGAGTTCCACGCGGACCCCTGCTCATCTCCCTAATTTTGCTTCCAACTGCCTCCCCTCAATTTAGGCTCATTTCTAAATTTTAAAAAGACATGGCCAATATGAAAGGCAGACCATGATTTGGGAAAGGTGGGGGGGGGGGGGGCGGCGGATGTGTGTGTTAAGTTATGTACAGCCCTAATTCTCTGACCTTTTTTTTAAACCAAGTTTTTACATTTGAAACGAAAGAAATAGAAAAAAGTTATTTGTTGAGATGGACCATTGCTGAGGTCAAGTAACCAATATGACCGGCAAAATACCCAGGGGAGGGAAACGAAAGTCTGAACTAAGTACCCTGAATTCCAATATGCCTATAATCGTGTACCAAAACCTGCTAGAGTCATGAAAGGGGTAAACTTTTGTGATTTTCTCCACACTATCCAACAAAGAATAACTACCTGGCTCCTCCCTCTGGGGGACTGCACAAGCTGAGCCTGGCACCCCAGTCCCCGAGGGAGCCCATCAGCCTCTGCTGGCATCTCTGCTTTCCGAGAAGTGGAGGGGAAGCGCACACAATCGTACACCGATCGCACTGTGCTAGGGACTCGAGACACAGACACAGGTGCTCAGTGTCCTGTTCTAACCTTCACAAAAGAGGCTGTCTACTCCTGGGAAGACTGACAGGCTTGGACACCTTACACTGGCTCACTGAGGATTAAAGTCAGCTCAGTGGCAACTGGTTTGATTTGGGGGGTAACAATTCTTATGGTCCCCTGGGTGATGGAAACGAGACACCCACCTACTAACAAACATTTGGAGGTTTGTATCTTCTCAGAAACACGTTTGGGGTGGGGGGGGAAGCCAGGGGCAAAAAGCAGCTACTGGAAACTCCTGGGGCACAGACAGACGTACGGTGACACATGGAACTGACTTGACATCCACTGGTTCGACATTCCTGCAGTCTGCTCACTCCCTTTGGGAGGGGTGGAGATATGTAGAAGGGGAAGAGAAACGGGGGGACGGGAATGGAACAGAAAGGGGTTGATGAGTGCTTTGAACTGTTGAAACCAGTTAGTTGATGGTCTGAAATGTAAGCCCCACCTAACTCATCAAAATCATCTGGGTAAAAACAAACAAACAACTCAAGGTAGCATCAACCTAAGTAAGGACAGGGAGTTATGAGGGGAGGAGGAGGAGGCGGAATGGAACAGTGAAAGCAGGGAAGAAGTGGGGTGCACAATTGTACACATGGGAGGGGGTGCAAGGATGACTTGAAACACAATGCGTAGAAATTGAGTGGGACGCTGACAGTCTGTGCTGTAAACCTTTACCTAATTCACAATAAAAATTTACATACATTCTGCATCTCCATCAACTACTTTCCTTCACCTAACTCCAGATTTGGCAAGCTGTGGCTAAGCCTATACATGGAAAAATAGTGATAGAGATTCTAACTTCATTTATGGGTTCGTTCGTTCCCTTTTATTCATATATTTAAATTTAAAATGTTTTAAACCTTGACTCGGTTGGTATTAAATGCACCTCCTCCAGTGCCCACTCATGAACGTCACCCTCTCTTCCCAAGCCGAGCTGCCCCTTTGGGTTTCCAGGAGTTTATGTCCTGATGGAAACAGACAGCCTGAACTTTCTCCTGAGGAGCACGTGGTGGGGTGAATGGCTGGCCTTGTGGTTCAGGATGCCAGGCGTGTTCCACGGCACCACCAGGGCGCCTGCATCTGGGTGCATGTTACCTGCATAGCGCCTGTGGTACACACATCTACATTTTCCCAACGAGCGTCAGAAATACCCTGCAAGGCAACAAAAGTTGGGGGTTACCCTATTCTGCAGATGAGGAGCCCTGACTGCGGATCATTCCGGTCTCCGCAGGAGCTACAATGGCCGCGGAATCCATGTTCCTCGATTATTCTAGCCAACGTAGGCAAAGGATGGACCCCCACCAGTACTGCCAACATGTCGCCTTTCTGTTATTGGGATGTTTCATTTTTAAAGAGCTTAAATTATTTTTCCTCCACGATCTCAAAACACAGCAAAATTTTTTAAAAAAACTTTTTTTAATCCCAATCGCTATATTCAGGGAGAAAAAGTGAAAGGGCAGCACCTTTTCACTGGTCAGAATCACTGCCTTCAGCAGGGTAGGCTTTGTGATGTCCAATTCATCCGAGCCTTGAAAGGGTAAAAAATACATTTGAACAGGCAGGGGGGGAAGGGGGGGGGTGCTGGAAACTATTTCTGTCAGAGTTCACATTGAGGAAAATGCCCTACTTTTCAACTCCAGTCAAAATTGTGGCCTTGCAGTTACAAATATGCAATATGTTTGCAACTAAATTCTATGTTCCAAGAAAAATCCAGCCACAGAGTTTTAAATGTAGGGCACTGTGGCAGCCTGTCTGTCCCAAACCCGGAGAGGAGTTTGTGGCAGAAAGGAGCACTCGGGAAGCTTTTAATCCCAGGAGGGGGGAAAGCAACAACTGAAATGCCCCTATCTCTTGAATGTCCCTACTGTCACTAAGCACTAGGTAATTAAACTCTTATCTTTACCTAGATCTCAAACACACTTGATTCAACTGTGCTCCTGGAGAGGTAAATCTGGTGACCTCCTTTTTAGAGCAAGACGCATGTGGGAAGGGGTGGGAATGAATCCAAGACAGAAAGAGAAAGCCCAATCCGCCTGGCAATGTCAACAGCCTGATCAGAAGAAGCTGCCACACCCCTACCACCGCCCCTTCCACGGTCACTGCCAAAGCCTTGCTGTGAAATGACACCTTGAAGCCAGCAAGTGGGACGCTAATCAACAGCATCTCTTCTGTTCAGGGCGCTTTCTAGTTAAATCTCACCTTCCCTTACAAAATCATAGCTTTTTTTTATACTCTACCACCCTGACAAAGAACCAAAGCGACTAGAGGGGACAATTCTGTGAAGTTAGGACACTGTGGAAGGACAGTCAACACCCAATTGAGGAACATCAGCTTTCTCCCCTGATGGCGCCGGGCGTGCGCACTCCCGCCCTCGACCACGCAGGCACAGCCCTTGTGGCACCAGAGTGCGGGCACTCGCATTTACCCTTACCTGACCCAGCCATGACTCCTGATTCCCATGTTATAGATGGGGAGACCGAGGCTCGAGCTAGCTAAGAATCACATCTGGATCTGTTCCTTACACCTGACAGTGGTCTTCCCAATAGAAACAACCTCAAATGTTCCATGAGGCCAATGTGCCTAGAAACTGGCAGGTACGGCATTCCAAGGCGTGTGAGTACATTAAATGACGGTCACCAGCTAGGGCAGCACAGCGGCCAATAATGAACGATGACTTTCAATCCCTGGCCTCTGCTCTCCTACACAGCATTAGGAAGGACTCAACCAAAGACTTAGCTCACATCCGCACCCAAGGGTTACAATGACGATGCTATGGCGCTCCTCGAAGGTCCGTTTGATGGTGCTCAGAGCTGCTCACCATCAATCGTCTCACAGTAAGTATCGGGAGAGCTAAATACTCCTTCCTGCTGAATTTAAGTCGGGAACACACTTTTTAGGGGCACGTGCCTTCAAATTGCTGGAAAAGAAAGAAACTCAACCAGATGCGGCTCAGTCCTCCTCCTTCCTGCCCTGGAGATGAGCTGCCCGCGGTCCCGGGGCGGCCACCAACGGTATACATACCCTGTGTTTGCTCCAGCTGGGACCTTGCACGTACTTCATCAATGCAATCTCAGTACACTGAGAATGACGCCAGCTGACCAGTGGCCAGGTGATGCCCAAGCTGCAGCAGACAGACAGCAAGCTGCCTTCGAGAAACTTGATTTTGGGGAGTCAAAGTGGGGGCTTGGGTTTAAAAAGCCCAGAAGGGCAATACCAAACGCATTGCACTCTATAGCAAGAAGCACTTAGTTACCTACGGACAGTGTGGAACCGCTCCAAAAGGAATGACAGCAACGTGACTAGGAGGGCCTGGTGTGGACCCCTGGTCGAGGACGGCTTTGATGGCCTAAGATTATCAGCAAAGAACAAGATGTGGGTCCCTCGAGTTACAAGCTGCACAGAATCCTCACCAAAGCCCACAGAGTGGAGAGATGTACAGGTAGCAACAGGTCAGGAGGAAAAAGGAAGAATGCAATGATTCACCTCTGACTGACAGCCAAGGAGCAAAACCCCGTCACCTCTCCAGACAGGTAAGGACAAGAGTGCTATTTCATCATGGTGTGACCTGTGTATTCCTCCACAGAAGGGGAAATAAACCTGCATCAGTCTTCCATCCAATTTGGAAGCTTTGTCGTGGCTAGCAGGATTTGTTGGTTTAAAGCTATTTGTCGGCTGGAAGGAGGCATTTGTGGAATGCGGTGGTAAACTTTTCTAGTAAGCAAGTCAAATTCAGTGACACAAGTTACTCAGCCCACCCCGCCCGGGAATCTCAGTAACGTGTCCAGGAATGGTGCTGCAAGACCAGGAGGCCATCTGTCCTAGCATCTGTGGATTTGGCCAATACAGACAGACAAAATGTGTTCCACCCACTTTTCCACTGGTCTTCAATGGCAGAATGGAGTTTGAAAAGCAGTAGACCCTGGAGATGTGGTAGCATGGCTTGAATACGACACAGCAGTGTTTGAGTTGACATAGCTTGTTCCAGCAGTTGGTGAAACACTGTCTACATATCATGAAAATACAAGCGATTTCATGTTCCCGGGTCCAAACCAAATTCCTGGATACCATGATTCAAACCGGCAGGTTACCATGCGGAGGATTTCTGGCCTTAGAGGAATTTCTCCAAAGATGGAATGTTCTACAGCCTCAGTGATGGGGGAATGTCTCATAAGTTCAAGGAAGTGCCGCACTCGGGATACATTTTTTACCACTTGGCTCCAGTTGAAAAACCGCATGGCAGATTGCAAAGCTGAACATCAAGATCCACTCAGCACCCTCAACAATGCCTAAGCAGCCTCCAAGGCCTGTGTTCAATCGCGCTTCTCTCAGAGAAAGATTCCATTCTGATTGGTGTTCACCTGCAAACTGTGATGAGATCCATGACCGGGATGAACGAGACCCAAAGGAAGAAGAGGAACTGGAACTGAAAAGAGGCCTCTGCCGGTGATAGAGACCCCAATTATAGCTCCTTCCCGTGGTCACATGGCGCTGCCCACTTGCATGATGGGAAATATTGGTCCAACAAAGCAACCTCTTACAAAGGAAAACCCCACTGACCCATCTTTGAGAACAGTAGGGATATATACTGCATGGCTATATAGAAGATACACAGGAATATATGGGCATATCCAAGATATATATGGGGATATCAAGATATATATGGGGATATATACAAGATCTACAGGAATTTATACAACAAGGCCTGTAATTCTGTTTCTCATACGCCAGAGAACTTCTGAGGTCACCCACGATAAACTATGAATGTCATGTCAACTCCTCAATGAAAACATGTGATGTGATCAGAACAAAGTTACTCATTTGCACCCATGACGGGCTGACTTGCAGGCTCTCCCTAGACCCAAACATGAGAGTCCCATACACAGGGCACAGGGACACACGCCTCCTTTAGCTCGTCTCTCTTGTGGGACTCTCACACACTCTTCGGTTTGGGAATCAACTCCCTACGCTTGAAAGGAAAGGCCCCAGCTTGAGTTCCCCTGGTGTCCCTTTCTGATTACATGGTCCTACAACTATATACACACGCCCTGTCTGCACGGGCGCCTTGATGTGCGATGGTTACAGTCATACGAGTTACAATAAATGTCGGTTTAAGTTTCTCATCAAAACACAAAACTCCCATTGAAATGCTGCGGAGCTCCAAGGGTAGGCCAGCCCCGTGAAACCAAACAGCTGCTTTTACAGATGAGAGAGTACGGCCTAGAGAGCGGTAACGACATGCCACCAAGTAGTCACGCCAAGCTCGGGGTATCCATTCTTCCCCCGGGATCTTTCACCCACATCACCCAGAGTTGAACTTACAACTTTCGATCCATTCTTCACCAGCCCCTCCCCTCGTCCTCATTTATAATAGCAACTATGGACCTCCACAGGACTGGACGGTGGGGCTGGTGTGAGATCAGCAGTGGGCAATCCACTGACCACTCTGTCTCATGTCCCACATGACCCCATCCTCGGAGCAAAGAGCAGTGACACCGGTTCTGCATTGTTAACCCAGAAACCACAGCCTCGTCCACAAGTGCTCTTTTCCAGGAAGTGTCTGTAAAATCCAAAATTCCGATGCACAGCACCCAGCGAGCAGCTGGAAAACCACCTCATATCACTACGCATAACTAACCTGAAAGGGAGGCGCACAAACAGCTCCGTTTCCTAAGCTCTCTCCTTACAACGGAGCTGGAAGAACAGCAACCTGACTTCACAAATGCGGGCGGCTCTTCGCACTGCATTGCTCCAAGCCTCAAGCCAAACTTGAGATTAGCAGGCTCCCATTCTTTGCACATTTTACCTTTGTGACTATTTTAGAACTTATGAGAGTCAATTTCTCCACTTCTCTCTCCTGCCACGGCCTCTTGTCTAGTACACATTGCTGTTGTTGGCTGTCTAGTCAATGGACTCGACGGGGTCATACAAGGCTGCGGCTTGTGCCACCTCTGAGCCCCATGTAGATGAGGAAGGCGGAGAATGCAGGACTACGTGTTATGAGATTAGGCGAGACCTGCAATTTAATAAGAAGAAAGTGCTTCTGGTCCTGAACGAGTTCAAAATTAAAGGCTTCGGCAGAGAATCGTGCCTTCTTTAGGTCTGCATTCTTACCCGAAATAGTGGGTTACGCATCGGGCGTTTAAGAGTAAGGTGGGCAGTTTGAATCACCAGCCACTCCATGGAGGGAAAGATAGGTTTTTTCTATTCCCATGAAGAGTTACAGTCTCCAGACCCACAGAGGCAGGTTCTACTTGCTCCTACGAAGTCACCATGAGTTGGGATGTACTCAACAGCAATGAATTTGGATCTTTGTTTTTGTTTTATTTTTTAAGGTAAGCATGCCTCTATAAAGGGCAAATTATAAAAACTCCTAGGCAAAACCAAACTCCTTGAGGGAAGGAGTCCCTGGGTCTAGAGTCTCAGGACCATAGTCTTCCGGGGGACCAGCGTCAAGTGGAATAACATAGTTCACAAAGACAATGCTTTACACCGTACTTTTTTGTTAAGTAGCTACTGAGGTCTTAACATGCAGGTCAACAGGCATCGTCGGCGCAACTATTGGTCTCTGCCCTTCCAGAAAGAAGAGTGATGAAAATCCAAAGACACAATTAGTCCAATGGCTAATTAATGGACCACTCAAGCATTAGTCTCCGCAACCCAGAGACCAAATGAACTCGAAGGTGCCTGGCTACTCCAACCAACTGCTTCCGAAAGGATCACACTGCAAATCCTCGAAAGAGAGAGGGACTTAAAATTATGAGAAACGGACTTGTTGGTCAGATGCAGATTACTGGGACCACCCCAAAGATCATGGCCCTTAGTCTCACCCCTCAAGTCTGGAACTGAACTCACCCCATGTTAAAAATAATCACCCATTTACGATCAAAAGGGCATTTATCCAAAGACGGGGTCAGAAGAGAAGCAAGAATGGCGTGAGGAAATAGAGAGGGAGGAAGTGGGATCCGCGATGGTGCCTCGAGGGGATTTAAGTGGAAGAGTTGAAAGAAAATGTCAATTGTTGAGTGTAAAACTGATGGTCTCTTCCCTAAACTTTCACCTAACTCACAAGAAAAAAAACTTAAAGGAGAAAACCCCACTGAACACGGCCATGAACTGAAACCTTACGTAGGTCGTCTCTGAGAGTCTGTAGATCTTTATGGGACCTGACAGACTGGCCGTTCTCCCTTGGAGGAGGCTGGTGGCTTTGAACTGACATTAACGGTCCAACCAAAGCACAAAACAAACGCAGTGCCATCAGGTCGACGCAGACTCAGTGGACCTACAGGCCGGTGACTGGAACGCTCCTGGGAGTTTCCAAGACTCCTTCCCGCCTTTCTCCTGAGCAGCGGCTGGTGGCTTCACACTGCTAGCCTTGCAGGGAGCAGCGCAACATGTAACCGCTATGCCAGCAGGGCTCCATTCCAAGAATGGAGCGCACAGACAGACAGCAATGCAACACCGCCCCGCCCCATGTCCCAAGTAAAGGCACAGACGAAGTTGCAGAAGGAAAATAATTTACATGCCACATTTTTGGAGGGACTAATTTGGATAAAATCCTTATAAACTCTGAAATCTTGAGTGTATTGCAGACGCTCTTCTTAATGGTTCAGGAAAATAATTACGAGCATCAATTACGCTCCTGTCCTTGCAATGAAGTGACAGCCTCGGGGAACAGCACACTGCAGCAGGAGGTTCTACTCCGACTCCGCCACAGAGAAGCGCCCGGTCACCTGGGCTTCTGCATTCTTCTGGTATTTCCATCTGTGTTCCAAAGCAGTTGGGGGGAGACAGATGACTGAGTAGCCAACCTGGAGGCTAGGTTCCAGGAAAGTCAATAACCGCTGCTGCAGGAGCCACCTCTGCATTAAGCAGAAGAGTGAAAGGATGCACCAGAGAAACGCTGCCAAGATGCTTGAGGAATAAGGCGCTCCTTCCAAAGGGGCTACCTGCCTGAGCAATAGGTCGGGTGGGGGAGGCACCTGGCTTATAAAGAGATACAGTGAAACTGCTGTAATACAAAGCCAGTGTCCCTTCCAAAGTTGCCAACAGCACACCTTTGAGCCAGCATCTGGACTACAATATCAAGGCTAAGAAGGAGATTGGCAACTTGTGCTATCTCGTCCTTTCCTTCATAGGGCAAGATATGTAAATGGTGGATGCGCATGACCAAACGCTGTGGACTGCAAGCCCAACTCCACCACGTACTAGGCGGCTGGGCTCAGCCAGGTACCTGGCCTTTTCTACACCTCGTTCTCGGCTCCTCTGGAGTGACAGTAACCAGCACCGCCTGCAGTGGGTTCTCTAGCTACCAACAGTAACGCTGAAGCGGATGTGGTGCAGGGCAGACAGCACGCCTGGTGGCAGAGACGTAGGAGCAGGAATAAGCCAGTAGCTTAGTGTCTGAGAAATAAGCATTAAAAGCAGGGGTGCTCCTTCGAGTTAAGATCTTTCAGAGTTAAAACTACCCCGGGTGTTTCCTTCCAGTGTGAGATGTCTTCGAGGGGGAAGACAGATAAGCCTTTGTCTTACACAAGCCAAGAGACAGCACAGGCTGGGATTTTGGTTGCCCTGTTGGGTTCTTTTAGCTTACTTATAAGCTCAGTCACAAAATAATGCCTACTGGTTTCAGGTTCAAACTAAATAGATGACCAGACTTGTTTTCTCGCACACACACCGTGCCGCCAGCCTCCAAAGCATCTTATGAGGAGCTAGTGCAGACATCAAACCACGGAACAGGTCAGTCCTGCAGACCGTTTCCTGAAACCTCACCCAAGTTACTATGCCGGGGGTCGGGTGGGGGGGGCCCTCAGATAAGCCTGGGGCTGCTTATCCCCCAAACCTTGTCCCGCCTGGCATATGGAGCTCTTTCAATTACCGTTTCACTGCCGTCGAATTCAAAAGCTCACTCACTGCCGCTGGGTAGTGGTTCTGACTCACAGAAAGTGCTGTGCTTCCATGCCAGCAAGGCAGGGCCATCGTTGCCCGGCGGCTGCTCTTATGTTTGAGCCCATGGTTGCAGCCACTGTGCTCATCCGTCTCGGGGAGCATCTTCCACGTTACTCGTAAGCATGAGGTCCTTCCCAAGGCCTGGTCGCTGCTGACATGTCCAAAGTAGGTAAGATGCCGGCGCTTCTCCACCCTTGCCGCTAGGGCGCCTTCTGGCTGCACCTCTGCTACAGCGGAGTCGTCTGCCCTTTGGCAATCGGTGGCGCTTTCAGTGCTCTGCCAGCACCGTAATTCGAATGCACTCACTTTTCTTAGGTCCTTTCTCATTCGAGGGACAGTTTCGCATGCGTGTGAGAAGACAGAAAATAGCAGGCTTGGGTCCTCCACGTGCTATCTGTATATATCACGCTAGAAGGCATCGCAGGCTAAATAAAATAATTTGGCTAATTTCTCTAGAAATTCTATTTTAATGACTAACCATTTTCTCGGAACAAAAACTAAAAATGCATGAGTTCCCGATCTCCTTCCATCACTAACCGCCCCTCTCTGCAAGTCATTTCCCTGCATTCCATCGCACGGTGCACCAGGGTTTGGTTTGGGTTTATAGTTATGTCACATCCACGCCACGCATGCCTAGTGCACTCAAATGGAACACTTCACTGACTTAAGGACAAAAGATGCAAAGTGTCGGACAAAAATCAAAAGGGCAAGAGATTACGTGATGAAAGGGCTTCCGGCTCCATTCTGGGTTCCTGGCACACCCAGGGTCCCTTCCTTCTCGCCATCACCCAACCTTCAATTAAGGTTTTCAAACCGTTCCTTACGTCTTGCTCAGCACATCAAGAGGCTGGTTCTAAAATAACCCTGTACCCTTGAAGATGGATATAGTTACACTCTTCCTAAGCAGCCTAACTACAACCAGCTTTGTGTCTCCTGGACGATTGCTAAGCGCAAGGACAGTTTGTCTTCGGGGCCTCCGGTGTTCGTGCTGGTGTGCTGGCTTGGGCACCGCATGGTGAACATAATCCTTCCCTGCATGTGGGCTCCAGCAGCGCGTTCACTGCTTTCCTTCTGGCGTTCCAAGGTCTGCACACAACTCTCATTCGCCTGTGCTGAACAGTCAGAAGATATTCCACATAAGTCCCATAATTCCACGATTCAAGAGAGGACCTGCCTTGCGATTCCCTTTGAAATTCTACCTGATGATATCACTTCATACTCACAGATAGTGGGCCTAGCCCTATCAACTAAAACTTACAACGTACAACGCCTGTGGCAGATACATAATCTGGTGTCAACTTGAGACTATGAAGAGTGAAGGGGTGGAGTTTTGCCTGTCAATCAGGTCGCAGCATGATGACCTCATTTGAAGGCGCTATGGAGATAAATAACTCACTGGAGGCCAGACCCACACTCTTCATGGTATTCCTGGTGACAAGCCACATGGAGTTACCCTGATAAAGCCAGAGCCCTGGAGCTGGGGAAGCCGCATAGAGACCCACGCCAGCACTGAGATATTTCTACCACCACTGGATGCACAAGACTTTCCACCCACTGGCCTGTGATCTTCCTGCATTCAGCATCACTGCCTGGCTGCATGAGTCTAAAGAGAAATTTATGGACTAGTATTGATATTTGTGGTAGTATTGGACTGATGGACTTGATCTGGATTGGGCTGGGATGTTTTCTTAATATACAATTGCTCTTTGATAGAATGTGTAACTGCTCTCTTTTACAGTGCCCTTTATGTAAACCTGTGCGGTGTCCATTCCAAATGTAACACAGTGTGAACAAAAAGCACCTTAAAAGATATTTCCATAGAAAATGGGGCAAGCTTTTGGGCCAGCATCTGAAAAAGAATCCTCCATTCTCAGAGCATCTTGGTAAAATCTACTATAAAGTACCTTACAATAGAAGCAGGGATCTTCCGTTTTCCTGAACCTTTTCTCTTAAGAGTCGTCTGTCCACACTTATTCTCGGAAGCAGCAGCAGAGTGAAAGGCTGTGGGAAGACCTGAGTATGTGCGAGACCGACCAGGTGGTGCAGCTGAAGCTGGGCCTACCCACCTTTCCCGATCTCGCTATGATGAAGGTCCAGCGATGCTCAATGTGACATAAGGAAATGTACAGGCACGGCGCAAACTGGATGAAATGTGTGCTCTGGTCTCCACTTTTTTTCCTGCCAATAAAGAAACTTCCTCTCCCAACCCACAAAGGAAGTGGGGCGGTCAGGAGAGAATTCTCATGTTTATCCTTTCAACACGCATTTTTATTACTCATTGTACCTGATACCTGTACACATGCTTTCATGTACCGTACAGACATTTCTCACACAAAAACAGACCAACAGGGAGAGGGGCGCACCCCTCTTCTAGCCCAGATAGATAGGCCTGGCTGCAAAGCTCTACTTTCCAAATCACAGATTTGGATCAGTTCCTATTCTTATGATGTGAAAGTCAAAGGAGAGAGTTCCAGAACCTCCTCCCACCCGGCTCAGCAAGGGACAACAGCCTGAGGGGGACAGATGATTGTTGCCAGCTGCCTTCTCCCTATCATGCCAATTCCAGGCACAGAGATCAGACCACTGTGCCTGCAGGCTTTCCACTGCCTGCTTCCCAGAAGTAACCTGCCAGATCTTTCTTCCTAGTTAGTCATAGTCCGGAAGCTCCACCACAACTGGTTCAGCATCACAGCAATAGATCTACCTCCAGTGGTCACAGTACATGAGAAACGGCATCAAAATTGGGTCCTCCCACACAGAAGACAAGAATTACACCACTGGCCCCCCCTCTCCCACCCCCGGCAGGAGATACCATGTGAAAACGGATGGACTGGAAGCATCTGTGGACAGTCAAGGGCATGCTCCCCTACATACAACCTTTACCTGCCAATTACCTGCATGCCACGTAGGCAGAGGGACGCTCCCCGGGAACTGTTTTGGTAGGGCCTCCTCCTTCAACACCTCTTCATCCGACCTTGAATTTTCCGTCAACCACAGATATGTTGCACATAACTGTGTTGCAACCAAGGTGCCCTGAACTCTGCCAAGATGTCCTCATTGTGCCAGCAGCCAATGAATCACCCCTAAGTACCGCCTACCTACCACCCCGGCCATCCACATCTCCTACACACTGCCCACTCTGCAGTCGGGCTCTAGGCAAAGCTTGGGCTGTCAGTATAAACAGATATGACTCCGAAAACGATACACAGAACAAAGATCTCACAACTACTTGGGGGGTCCGAAGAGGTGGCCCCACATGCTATGCTGACCAAGTAAAGCGTGGAGAACAGATCACGAGATGCACAGATCTATGTAAGTGCCTAATTAGCTCGCTCTTTCAACACATGTAACTGGGAATGGTGGGTGAGACACCCAGCCCTGCTCCTTCCTTCCCCAGGATACAAAGCTTGCGATTCAGCCGCCATCTTTCATCAAGCCCCTGATGAGACAGTTTATCAACGATCTTGCTGCCCAAGGAAGTCGCTCTAACCCTGCAACTCCAAGTATGCAAATTACCTGCAGGGCTATCAGCTAAGGTCAAGCAGAAAAAGAAGACTACGTGCAGAGAGAACACTGGATTGAAACCCCCTGAGCCATAAACACACCAAGCTCATGACACTGAAAGTAACAAGAAGTTCTGATCGGAGCCAACTGCTGTCACTGCAGTAAGTAGGTTTATGAACTTGAACGAGGCTTCATGGACTACCCAGAAGCACGGGCGCCTGAGCGACTCACTGTAAGATGCTCCTGGTGTTACGTTCTGTTCCCAGGCACTGGTTGAGACCCTGCAAGGAGACCTAGGGGCGCAGTGGTTTAAGAGCTGCCCACCGGGCACTCCGGAAGAGAACGCTATTGCTGGTGGTCGGCTTCTGTGAAGTCCCTGTTTTCGGGTGCATGGAGTTGGCTCCCTCTGCACCACAGAGCAGGGCAATTACTCCTCTGGCCGGAGCCCATCATTGCAAGCCTGGTGTCAATCCATCTCCTTGAGGGGCTCGCTCTCCTCCACTGGCGCCCTGCTTTCCCCAACATAAATAATGTCCTTCTAGGAACTGGTCTCTGCTGACAACATGCCCAGAGCATGTAAGGCGAAGGATCACCACCCTGCCTCTAAGGAGCACTCTGGTCAGGCTTCTTCCAGGACAGCTCGGTTTGTTTGGCCTGACAGCGGCCCATGGTACTTTCAGTATTCAATTCAAAAGCATCGATTCTTCTTCGGCCTCCTTATTCAATGTCCAACTTTGACATGCATATGAGAACATGGCAGTCACCAGGGCTGGGGTCAGGTGCACCTTAGTCCTCACAGTACCATCCTGGCTTTCCAGGACTCCAAAGCGGCCTTGTGCAGCAGATTCCCTAATGCAACTCATCTTCGGCCCCGGGACTGCTGCTTCCATGAGCACTGATTGCAGCCTTGGAAGCCCCACGGGGCAGTCGGCTGGGGCCCAGGGTCATCACGCAGCAGTGAAGTCCGAGTGCTGTCAGTACATACACAGCAGAGGTCTGTGCTCTCAGTAGGGAGGGCTCAACCAAGAAAGGTTGCAGTTGTGAATGCCTTCTGAAAGCTTTAAAAACAAAACAAAAATACCCAGCCAGGCAAGGAGGCGAGGGCATGCTGGGAGAGGGTGCTCTTGTATTACACGAGGTGGCCAAGGAGGCCTCTCAGATACCCTGTCATTGGAGCTGAGAGCTGCTGGATGCTGATGAGTGACTTGTCTGACCACTTTGAACCTTATGACCCAGAATTATCGACACAGAAAAAAGTCGCCCAGGCAGCACCAAGGGGCGGCCAGTCAGTACGTGTTGCTCTCGTCTGCCACTTGTGGGCAAAATGGTCGTTCTGTTCCGAGTCTCAACAACAACAGCGAACAACAATGCACAACAATGCTAAGCTCCTCCGTGACAAGAGCAGACACAGCCACTCGTCCAGGATACCCCTCTGCAGTGCATCTCAGTGACCGACGCGTCGTCCAGGACACACTGCAAGAGCAGGGACCCTCTGCCTGGGCGTGTCCAAGGGGCCTCAAACCTGGAAAGAGCATCATCTCTTATGCTTGAATTGTAGAGAGAATACCAGAGGAGGCAGAACCAGAGGCTGCAGGCAAGAAAGGCTCAAGGAGTCTCTCCTTATGCTTGACTACATACACATCTGCTCTCCAGTAGGGTCTACTACACCGTGGGGCATTTCTCCAGAAAAACTCATACCCTAAGTTAAGGCTGGAGCCCTGATGTGTAGAAAGTACTGGAAACAAATGGTTCCCTCTTTCACCAACAACAATCAGGAAATGCTGGGAGGGTGCACACATCACTGAATACTAATAGCCAATTCTTGGGCTGCGAGGTTACAAAATGTTAATGAAAATCAACTAACAGAACAGAATTAAGACTAGCCACTGCCTATCGACTTGCCTGGCTGCACCCCTCCTGTGGCGGATTGGCCCGGCATGCTATCCAGGCGCTTCCTGTGTGTTCTAGGGCCAGAAGCCAACGAGCCAGGTTCTTCTCCCTGCTGCAGTCACGGACAACGCTGGACACGACATTTCCCACCGGAGTTGCTCTCTGTATGCTTGCTTGTTTGCTTGGTTTGGGCCGTTTTCTTTTCACTGGAGTGTGATTGAACATTTAAAGTTAGGAGACTGCATTTTACTAAACTCCTATTTCTAGTTTCTCCGGTAAAGTAGCGTCAGTGAAAAGGAGGAAGACACGCAACGTTAGTTGGAAGGACACTGTGGCTTCCGCAAGGAACGCAGTGCAGGGCCGGGCAGCGTTTCACCTGCTGTATGCCAGGTCAGCGCTGGGAGTCAGAACTGACGGAGCGCCTCACAACTTGAAAATCAGTCAGTCACTGCGGGGTGAATCAAGGCTTGCGGCCGGGGAGGCTGCCTCCTTAGACCCACAGAGCCCTCCTGGCAACTCCGGCAGTCCCAGATACTCGGGGTACACGCTTGCGCCCTTGCAAAGCAAGGCCCAAGTGTTCTTGACTGAAGTCCAAAATAGCCTCCATTTATCGCAGTGGTTCTTCATCCCTGGCTGACCATCAGTCACCAAGAGAGATTGTTGTTGTTGCTTTGCTGGGTTGTTTTTCATTCTGTTCATTTTAACTGGACCCTGCCCAAGATGAAAATTCCCAGCAGTAAGGCCTGAGCCTCTGGATCTTTTAACTCAGCCCTACCTGCCACTCCCTCCTCCCAGTCACACACAATAACTGCAATCTCAGGTTCCTGAGGGGTAAGGCGGGGAAACGAAGCCACCACACCAAACCCACATCCTCCAGGAAAGATGGACACTGCCGCTACCAACCACCGCCACCCTGGGTCACACCGAAGCTATAACGGGGCTGTTCTGTCCTGGATGTGTAAAACAAACAGGTGTGACCCTGAAGCCCAAGGAACAGAAGCCACATAAGACTCCCAACAAAAACACTAACTGTTCGGCGACCAAACCAGGACCCCAACTCTCTCCCTGCTTCTCGGGTTGACCAGACAAATGGTCATCTGAACAGAACACTTGAGAACAAATAGGGGCACCCACAACTCTAGGAGGTACAGCTTCAACCCTCTCAGAAGACGCTTCTTCATCAGAAGGCTTCCTGGCACGTGCAGCAACCTAGGTTCGCTGGCTCCAACAGACCACTCGGGAGGTAGCTTAGCGAGATGCTTAATCTTCAGGGAAGTACACGCAGACATAGAAGCTGAATATGACCCCAAACAAGACTCACTTCTGAGGTACAGAACTCTCCCTCACCTCCTCCTCTGTGGTCAAAAACTCCAAACTCACTACCACGAAGGGGACTCTGGCTCATGACAATCCTGTAAGCCAGGGTACAATGCCCCTGTGGGTTTCCAAGACAGTAAACCTTGTATGGGAGGCGGAAGCCTCTCATCTGCTGGCTGATGCCACAGGGGCTCCTCCCTCTGGGTACAGGGAACGTTTCCCTTTCCCAAGGCCAGGCCCCTGTGCCGTTCCTTAGGGACATAAGTCAGCTGCCCCCAGGAACTAAGCTTCTTCTACTGTAACAGAAAACAGCCCTAGAAAGCCATGCAGGGCTTCCTGCAATAGTATGCAAGATTGAAAAGTTAAAACTGCTGGAGGAAACTATGAAAAGCTATTATAATCAAACCCATAAAACAAGCCCAACTGTGGTCAAGTGGATTCTGACTCACAGCAAGCCTACCTACGAATTCTGAGGCTTTGTAAATCCTAGTGGCTTCATCTTTCTCCTGTAGAGCAATCGATGGGTTTGAACCTCCGACCTTATAGTTAGCCATCCAATCCTTACCTGACAGGGCCACCAGGCTTCCTCCAAAGCTGTAAAGGCCTGTGATAAGCTAAATGAACTGCACTGAAAACCCAGAGCAGGTGCAAACACACCTACCATAATTAACTCCTGAAGAGGAGGCCTCAAGCTTGCCAGAGTGCATTCTACCAAATTCTGCCTGTGGGGGCGCTGCCCATATTCGGCCGGCCCATCCCTGCTGTGCCCCTCCATGGCCCCTTTTCCCGGGGCCTGAAGGTGCACCCTGCCTGGGATGAATGAGCAAGGCAATGCTTCACAATCTGAACCGAAAGAGCAGCCCATGGAGTGTACTGTGCTATCCTCCGGTTGTGAATGGTGGGTGCAGGACTCTCCGTGTGTGTCCAAACACACAATCGTATACATCAGAAGAAAATAGAAGTCACTTTCTCTTACTTTATGATGAGTTTTAAAATTTTTTAAGGGGAAAAAAATAGGAATCTAAACTCTGAAAGGAAACAGCAATGATTGAAACTCAGGCTGCCTCGGGGAGTCTCTTTCCTGTTTGCTCAGCGAGGGGGCCTCTCAGACAGACAGACACATCCGCTCGGGGATTCTGCTTTGTTGGCGGTCTTCCTGCCTTCCCTTCCAGCCCTCATTTGCCCTATTCTTATCAGCCTGTCACGCCACGAGGCTGCCACTTTTGGTCACCAAGAGAGGAAAGGATAAAAGTCACTACTGCCGTGGGTACTGTGAGGCAGGAGGAAGCGCTGGGCCTTCAATTGTCCACATTAGGGGGCAGAGCAACACAGGAAAGGGGTGCCAGGGCGGACCTAGCCTACACCAGCAGGGAGTGTGGAACACTCCGCTTTCTCAGAGCTTGACACAGCACCGGAACCTGGCAGAACCAGATGAAAGCAGGCAGGTTATTAGCATAAAAGTGGGCGGCACCGTGGTAAACAACAAGGTAGGCGCAGATCCAGGAGTCCAGTGGTTCCCAGCTGAGATGCCTGGCCCGTAACACTGTTATCTAGTAACACTGTTATCTAACTCGGGAACCCAGGCTGCTCACCTGTGCCTCCAACTCAGCACGAGAGCGAGAGCTGGAGGTGCGGAAGGCCAGCTCAGTGGCTGGCACACCCCCGGATACAGATACAGTCAATAACATGATCACATCAGCAAGTCTTTGGAGTGTAGGAAACTGAGGACGCACTGGGCAACATTCGGTCCCAGTGGCTTCACTCACAGTAGGGATGGAGGCACGGCTTCTTCCATGGCCCGCCAACAAGGAAACACACTATAAACTGAGATGAAGGAGTAACGGAGAAAGCTCAGCAGCAACTTCCCTGTTTCATCTTCCCTGGAATAGAGCCCTGGGAGCATGGGGGGACACAGGGCAATGCTAACCAGAAGGTGGGCAGTTGGAAACCACCAGCCACTCCATGGGAGAAAGACACGCTTTCCACCTTCAGCCGACTTTTCACTCCTGCAAAGAGTTAGGGTCCTGGACAAGCTGCTGGGGAAGTTCCACCCTATCCTACAGGGTCGCTATGCATCAGAACGGACTCCATGACAGTGAGTAACCTCATCTGGGTCTTTGAAAAGGGAGCCACAACAGCCCAGCAGCACAGAAGTACAATCCTTTTCAGGCAAACACACCTAGAGCTAGGCCTCCTTTTAACTGAAAGCTAGTTAGTTATTTAGAGCACAGGTATTTTTAACATTCACAACGTCCTACTAAGTTAATTGGGGGCGGCCAGGTGTTGCTTTTTTAAATTTTTATTATGAATTAGAGGAATGTTTTAAAGAGTAAAATCAGTTCTTCATTCAGCAATTCATGCGTAGCTGTTTCCCGCGTCTGTAATCTCCATAATGTAACATTGTTGACGTCACTTCCTCCCTGCGTTTCCGGTTCATTCTCCCAGCCTTTCCTAACCCCTTCCTGCCTTCTGAACCATGCCCTCTGGCAAGCCCGGCCCCTTCTGATCTCAGATGGGCTGTGTTTTCTGCCTAGGGCACAGCTCCCTGCTGTTGCTGTCCCCCTTACAGATCCATGCCGTGTTTGGCTGAACATTGAGTCGTGGGCTTGAGTAGTTCAAGTCTAGCACTGAAGGATCTTAAAGGGTCACATCTTGGGGGGCTGGGGGCTTGAAGTTTGTTCCACATTTGTCTCCCACTCCATCCAGGATCTTCAAGTGGGATCCCTTTCAGAACAGTTGGCACTGGTAGCTGGGTATCTATCATCCAGCTCTTGTGGTCTCGGGGTTGAAGCTGAGATCTGCGTGGTCCCTTAGTCCTTGGGACTAATCATTTCCGGGCATCTTTGATGTTCTTCACGCATCTTTGCTCTGGACGAGAGACCAATCGTGGCACTTTAGAAGGCGGCTTGTTAGATCCCAGTCGCTACTAACCAAAGTAGGATATAGACCATTTGGGGGTGGGCTATGTTGAGTCAATCCAGCTTGATGTGTGTCCCCCGTCCATCCCCCGCCCCAGCTAGGGTACTGAGCCCATGGGCCCAGTGACTCCTTTCCTCAAGAGACTAGGTTATGGCTGAGAAAAGTTCAGGGTTGAGAGAGACCCTATTGGTTATACTTTTCCATGTGTATGATCTGTAAGTTCAGATGGAAACTTTGCTTGAAATGGGGGGAACTGGACCATCAGCCCCTGGAAGACAATCTGCCCTTCCAAGGAAGAGAATGAAGACAACACAGGAACTTGTTTCGGGCTGGGCTTTAATGGAGGAGCCGCGGAGCCAAGCTGCTGGCCTCTGGTTCCCCAGTCCTCTCCATCAGGGTCACACCAAGTAGAGGCCAAGGGAAGCCATGTGTATTGGGGCAGTATCCTTTCAGCCCATACCTGGCTCACAGAATCTGACACAGGAGCAATACATCCTGCCTGAGGCCTTGCCTGTCATCAAGAGAGACTAGAGAGGCACCCATAGGAGCTCCCCTGGCACAGCTTGGACATGTTGGTCAGGACCACCAGTAATTAGATTTCTAAACCATCAATCACAGCGCATCGGCCCATTGTGCTTTGCTCGCTACACTCTAGTAAATTACGTAGGGATCCTGCCTCTGTTTAAAGAATGACAGTGAGCCAGGTCAATTAGGAGTCTTATTATTAAAGCCTCTAATTCTCCTCATTATCATGTCCATCCGGGAGCACTGCTGGTGAGGAGGAGGGTGGCAGGGGTGGGCCTGGCCTCAGTAATTAATGGAGTCAGAGTACAATCAAACCGCCTGTCTGCCATCTGCAGGGCCTCCACGCTGTCCTCTGTGTGGAGGAGGTCAGCGCCGCTAGGTGAAAAATGCTCCCCGCCCTTTCTTTCGGGTAGGTGCCCAGCATGAGGGCGGCTGGCATGAAGAGAATAAGGAAGGGCTCAGATATTTAGAGAAGACTTGGCCCCCCATACAAGACCCGCAGAAGGGGGGTGGGCAACTTACTAAAACAGCAGTTACAAAAGTCACCTATCTTTCTTTAGCGCGTACCTGTTGCTGCCCCGCTGGTTCCCACTCATAGTGACCCTACGGGGCAGAGAGAGCTTCCAAGTTTCCAAGGCTTACTGTACATGCCAAATCTTTCTCCTGCGGAACAGCTAGGCTCAAACTGCCGGCCTTTGGGTTGGCAGTCCAGTGCTTTAACCACTGCACCACCATGGTTCCTCTTGAGATCCTACTGCTCCGCAGCAATGTAATCATGACCCGAGGAGGCTGCGAGAAGGTTTGTCTCTTTGTTGTTGTTCAATCGATTGATTGAGGACTGAGTTCAGTTTCAGCAAACCCTTCATCTGGTAAACCACGATGCTCGGCTAGCCCACGTCCCAGCTGAAGAATAAGCTCACATCCCCTGGTTTTAAATACACCACAGGGAGAAATTCTTTGTAAAGCACCGCATGATGAAAGTTATGTCATGGTAACATATCATATTACTGAAAGCCATAATTTTACTACTTTTAAATAGCGAGTGTCCGTGGGCTAACAGACGAGAGCAGCGGCGTAACTGGGGCCCGACGTATTCCACCTTGATTTCTGCCGTGATTGGCCATTCAGTGCGCTGACCTGGAGGAGGCTACAGAGAGTCAGAGGGTCACTCAGCAACCACTTCCATCTGGGAGCCTGGCCACAGTGTGACGCCACCCGTGTTCAAGCCAGTTTAAATAGCCACTGGGACAATTCAGGCTGCAGTGACCAACCTGAATCTGCATTATTACAGAGAGCTTTACAAATCAGTTATAAATCACTGCTTCAAAATGGGGGGAGATGGGCTTGGGGGAAAAACATAGAACTGAAATTTATTTTTTTTAAACACTTATTTTGAGGCTTCAAATTATATGTGTGGTAATATCGTGTTACTGTGAAATAAACAACCACAACTCTAAAGCTCAAAACGTATTTGTTCAAGAACAAATCGTATGATTCATCAAGAACTGTAAAGATGGGTATGAGGAAGTTCATTCTCCTAGTAAATTTCCTTAAGAAATTTCCTTTTATTGATTACAAGTTACTGAAAGCCAGATATTTTATCTCAATCATAGAGTCAGTTATTAGGTTTGTGACACAATGAATCACTTTCACATACATGGTCTTTCCAGACACGGTCGTTAATTGCCCTAAAATCACTGGCTAGGACCATGCCAATCTGCCACCAGGGGATCTGGTGAATGTATGGCTCTGCACAGAGTGCCATGCCTTGAAACAGATAAGGAATGGGCTTCTGTAAAAACTAACTCCACAGATGTTCAGAGCAACCTCATTGCCATCAAACAGAGCCTGGAGCAGAGCACATCCTTGAACCTCCTAGACCCCCAGGAGAGAGCTGTAACACCAAAGACCGTGTGAAACAGCAAGGGGCAGTGGTGGCAGACCTGCTCCTCCACACAGCAAGGGCCTGGGCCTTTCGAGGAAGATGCCTGCGGTGGCCGTAGGGAACAGTGGCTGAGCGCCTTGAGGCAAAAACTACAGCGGCCCCAGGAAAGTTACTACACTTGCTCCCTGGGACCGAAACCCAAACGTGTCCCAGACGGCAGCCTCGGAAGATCGTGTCCAGGGCAGAACGGGGTGCTTCCGTGCAGGGGCCTTGCTAGCAGAACTGTAAGAGCAGTTATACCAGCTTGTGCAGAACAAGCAAGGCTGGAGGAGTGAGGCCTCTACGGGAACACACACACCCCTTGGGCAGTGGGAGCCTGGAGAGTGTGGTGCCAAGAGGGTTCCCAAGCACTGTGGTGGCAGCTGGAGGCAGCAGTGATGAACCAGTGTGCCTGCCACCCAGGCATAAGAATACCTACTGCCATCAAGTGGATTCCCACACGGCCACAACCTCTACAGCAGAGCAGAACTGCTCCTTGGGGCTTCAAAAGCTGTACACCTACACAGACGCAACCAGTCTCAGCTTGCTCCTGAGGAGTGGCTGGTGGGTTTAAACTGCCAATCACGAGGCTACTAAACCAAAGCTCAACCCACTCTGCTATCAGGGATCCCTGACTTAGTAAGAAGAGGCATGGGGGGGAATCTGCCAATGCTGCGTAAATACCTTGTGCATCCACTGAATGGCTGGTGGCAGTGGTAACCTGTGTCTCGTTTTCAGCGGCCTGGCAACTTGGGGCGCAGCTTGTCTACAAGTGCTGCGCAAACAGGGTAGTTGGTCATCACATCATTTCCTCCAGACTTCCCCCAGACATACAAGCCAACAAATGGCCCAACTCTGACTCAAGATGCCAAGAGTTCTCTGACCAACATCACAACAACGAGCTGCTGTTGAATCATTTCTGACTCAGGATGACCTCATGTGTATCAGAGAACTGTGCTCAACAGATTTAATGGCTAATCTCACACACGCAGATGGCCGGGGCTTTCTCCCAAGTCCCCCGTGGTGCATGCTAACCTCTCCTTTCCATGAAGAGGAAGTTCCTTTCAAGTGAATTGCAAAGGTGCCTATCATGAAAATATTGAACAATTTCAAATCCCACTTCACACCCATTAACTTAGCTTTATTTCCCTCAAAACTCTGTCCACCCTGACTACCCCTCCGTTGCAGAATAAACTGGCCTGGGAGGACAGGGACCTTGCAGACTTTCCCTATGACAGGTGTGGAGTACCTAGCTCACCCCCATCAAAGATCTCCTCACCTTCTGTTGAAGATGCTCACTCCATTCAAATGATGGCACAAGAGCACATAAGATTTGTTTAATCATCAAGCAGTTGATTTCTCCATTAAAAAAAAAGTAGATTCCGTAACTTGTGGCTATTTCCAAGCCATATTAAGAGAAAAGATTTCTACAAAAGTAAAAGGTAAAGATGAGTTTTCTTTTACACGTATACATTTTAAGAACAAAATTGGCCTCCACTAAGAGATGCAAATGAAAGTTGGACATTGAACAAGGAAGACCAAAGAAGAATCGTGCATTAAATCAAGTTGCTGGCAAAGAGGCCTGCAGGTCCATGAGCTACCAGAAGAAAATGCAAATCCGCCTGAGAAGTGGTACAGCCATAATGCTCCGTGGAAGCGACAATAGCGGCATCCCTCTCAAGGACTCTGGACACGGTATCAGGAGAGACCAGTCCCGTGGAGGAAGGCATCATGCTTAGCAAAGTTGAAGGGCAACAAAATTGAAGACAAGACCTTAACAAGATGTCCTAAAACATACAGAATCCAGGACAGATAAACCCCTCAGAAACAGTCATGGAGTAGCGAAACCATGAGGATAGGGGAAAGGTGGGGGGAGAAACAGGGAAGACTACAACCCCCAACCACCCCTGGAGGATGAACAACAGAAACATGGGTGAAGGGAGAGAGTGGACGGGGTAAGATAGGAACATAGTAATAATGTATTATTTAACAGAGGTCCATGAGGATGGGAAATGGGGGAGGAAGAGAAAAAAGAGGAGCTGATACCAAGGGCTCAAGCAGAAAGAAAATGTTTTGAGAATGATGATTGCAACATATACACAAGTGTGTTTGATACAACTGATGTGTGAATTGTTAGAAGAGCTGCAAGGGTCCCCAATAAAATGATTTATTTATAATAAAAAAGATGGAGTGATACAGCGGCTGCAACAATAGGCTAAAGCTACCAACTGAGAGGGCGGCGCAGGACTAGGCAGTGTTTTGTTCTGTTGAACACACGCGTTAGAACTGACTTAATGCCACCTAACAACAACCACATATCAACTGCAGCCTGGCGTCCTATGCCTACGGAGACGGGCACCTCTTCTTCAGAGTACATTCCTTCCATTCCGAACACAGCAGCAGCATGGGGAGTCCAGAAGTGGGTGTCTCCTTTATTGAACATTTAAATCAGCTGGGATTTGGGTATACCCAAACTAGTATCCACGGTGTTCAGTAGAGATAATTCTTACTCTGGAACCAAGTGGCTCACCTAGCTAGCCACATCCTCCTCACACGTCCATCAAGAGGAAAAACTGCCAACGAACATCGGGAGCGGGCGCCGCGCACCAGGTAGCAGGGCAAAACATACAGGGCATTTCTGCATTCCTTCAAGATCTGCACAGAAAACGTGAGCCATGTGGCTTGCAGTCTAATGTTCAGGAATAATACACCAGACCTAAAAGGGTAGCAATAAAAGTTCATAGGAAAAAAATGGAATTAAAGTATAATTGAATTTTTCCAGGAGTTTTCTTGAAGTCCCCATTTGATACTTAGGTCAAAACTCTTACTTGAAGACACCACTGCCCTGTTTGAAGACTGGGTGCTGGTGCTGTTTGTTAAGTTTCCAACGCAGGTCAAGTGCAAATCAAACTGCTCCAAGGGTTGCTGAGGCTGTGTTTGGAAGCTGAGGCAGTCTTCCGAGGTGCCTCAGGGTACATCCAAACCCGGGCTTCCCCTGCTTAGAAACAGTTCAGTCCAGGTGATGGATGGGGAGTCATTGGGAACCAGTTCCAAACCCTGCTTCAAACCAGTAGCTTTCTTTGTCCAGGAGTGAAGCATCTTGCACCATTCCATGGGGCAGCATGGGTACTTTATTCCCCCTTGAGAGAAAGGACCATATTCTTTCCTAATCCAACCCTTTAGCATTTGGTAAAAGCGGTTAGTGTTCGTACAAAAAAAGCCACAAAAGGATATTCCCTAATGGGGTTCAGAAATGCAAACACAAACTCTCAAGTGCCCCCAATTCACTGTATTAAAATATTACAATGATTATGGTGTATGATAATCACACAGCTTATAGGCAGTTTAAGTAATTGCAATAATAAGGCACGTGTAAAGAGGAAGTATACAAATAAGTAACAATTAGGGGGGGGCGCAAATAGAGAAAATCTGTGTTTCAATTATCTACTCCAGAATAGTCTGAAACCCAATGTTTTACTGGAACACAGTACCAGTTTACATAATACGCCAGCGAAATTCCAAAGGCAGTTTTATTTGTGTGAGAGTACGGAAAAGGGGGAGAAAGAAAAATAACAGGTTTGAGTACAAGCAACAGAATAGTAGAGCTCATTCTAACCCAGTTGTTAGCAAGCCTGGCTGCCAGAGCAACTACTAAACCGAATTTCCTGCCTAATTCAAGGCTAGAGCAACCTGCCACACGCCCCAAGTACTGTGCCGGCTACGGGGAGCATCCTCGTCAGGAGGAGACCAATCTGAAGTTCTCTGATCTGGGTCAAAACAGACATGCAAACAGCTCCAGCGGTGAAGCACTTGTTGACACCACATAGCTAGAACTGGTATATTTTCCTCAGTTCTGAGAGCTCACTGACAAGAAAGACACTTCTGGAGATGGAACTCAAGGCTGAAGAGATGCCAAAGCCACCAGCCAGCAGAAGCCGAGGCTGTGTTCAAATGCAGGCATTCCCAACGGAAGGGCAGCCTCTGCAGGGCCAGGTTGGTGAGGGAAGAATGAAGTCTTCACATCTTGGACTACAAATTTTAAAATGACAAAATTTTAAAAGCCCAATTAATATGAGCCAATTAACTGATTGGCTCCCTCCAGCCAACATCAGTGGGGTCACACATTTAAGAAGAGTGAATTCACTCTTCCTAAAGAAGTGTCTTGGGATGTGACCCCAGACAAGACCACTCACTCTTTGTTCCACATAAGCTTCTTTCTACTGTCAAAGTGGGGCGGAGGGGCGGCTCTTGCTTCAATCTATGCCGCCAGACAGAGTGTGAAAGAATGATTTCCTCATTCAGGAAACAGAAAAGGAAGTGAGCTTAGAGATCCTGATGCAGGAAACAAGTTAGGAAAAAACAACCACAGCTTTTGTTTTAATGAAAACTGTTTTTAAAGACCCCTCACCCACACCCACACCCCAAAAAAGAAAGAAAAAGCTCTTAGACAACGCTGTCTGAAAATCATTACCAGTATTTTTTTGTGTAAAGTTCTGCAAATGCTCACAACTTTGGTTAATTGCCAATCCAAAACACACACACACACACAAACTTTATTTTATATACTCAATAAACATGACTACCCCAAACCTCACAATCAATGAGGCCAAGATGAAAAGAGATTTAATGTATGAGAGGGGGCCTCAAGAAATTCAGTTGAAAATTCCATTATTCTCTAAGCCTATGTTTCCATAGACGTTTTGAAGCCCCCTAGGGGGGTGAGGGGGCAAGCACCCAACTCCTCTGCCACACATATAACACCCCACTTCTCCTGCCCTGCCACCAGCCCAAAACAGCTGCTAAACAACTAGCCCACAACAGACTTTTACTTTTTCTTCTCCCAGTTCCAATTGCACACCCACAAAGCCGGGGGTGAGGTGGGGGTGCGGGTGCACGGGACGAAGAGAGAACCTCACAAGGCCTCTGCTGGCCCCAGTTAGACAACAGTGAGGCTTTGTGTAACACATGCTTGGGGTTTTCTCCACGGCAATTAGAATGAGGGAACTCCGCGAGGGCCAGACTTTTGTTAAAGAGCGCCCATTTAGATGGTCGTGCCTTTAATAATCTTCCCCTGTGCCGCGTTAGCTGCTTTGCGTCCACAACTCAGCAGATGGCATCAAAAGTACTTCTGTCCTCAGGGCTGAATGGCAGGATGCGGGCTCGGGCAGGACAGGGGTTCTATTCAGAAGAAGGTCCTTTGAAGAGCCCGCTGGTGTTCTCAATCCCAGAAACCCACATCTCTGCAAGGGAGGACGGGCCTGTCCTGCCCATGAGGATACAGACAGCACACGGCAGCAGGGCCACCGCCACCTGCGCTACCTGTGTCAGCCACGAACCCTTCACCACCAGAGGCACACTCTTGGACACGTTATGCCGATGCGCTACTGCTGTGTGGCCATTTGCCAGGCTCCATAACGCCTTAGCACGGGCCTCTCTCAGACATTTACGATGAGGTTCCTCTCCCGGAAGCACGATTCCTGAAGCCAACCCTTGCCACCCAGATCACTCAGGGAGTCCTTAACTCAAAGTCAGGTCCCTTTCCATGTACTTCCTAAGCCTTAACACTTGGTGGGCAGGACTCCTGGTCTTGTGTTTGCAGACAAGGAAACAGACTGAGAGGGGTTAAGTAACTTGCCCAAGCTTAACCACAACCCGCTGCTGGAGGGTCTCCAGGACGGAACAGAAAACAATGAGCCACAAAACACAATGGGCTGGTGTTTGCTGATTGATGGGTATACCCAAGCAAATCTCAGGCAAGTGGCATTGCCTAGACCAGGGGTTCTCAACCACCCTAATGCCGCGGCCCTTTCACAGCTCCTCATGTTGTGGTGACCCCCCCCCCAACCATAAAACCATTTTTGTTGCTACTTCATCACTGTCATTTTGCTACTGTTATAAATCGGGTGACCCCTAGGAAAGGGTTGTTCAACACACACCCCCAGAGGGGTCACAACCCACAAGTTGAGAACCGCTACCCTATACAATCACATGACTTCTGTACACACACACACACACACAAACACACACCACCCACCCACCCACCCAGGAAACTCCCAAAACCTAAATTCACACCATCTTAAACATGAAGTAACTCGTTTACACCAAAATCAAGTGAAAACACGCGCTGTACCATCATCTTGACCCGATGAATCAAATTCATCAAACACTTACCTTTAACACTCTAGCTCTTATTGCCTAAACATGACCCTGGTTTCCAGAGGGCCTAAGACTCCAGAGATAAAGACGTTGGTGTGTTGGATTCAATCTCATCTGTCTGTGTTTAACGATCGTCAACATGGTAAAACACAGGTTCTGAGCGTTAAGGAAAGGGGGGGGCGCTTTTGAGTAACTAATCTAGTTCATACTGCACGTCTCCAACTTAACCAAAGCCCCTGCTGGCGTCTCCACATCGGAGAAGCTAAGAGAGCACAGAAATACTTGGAAGACTTGAGCAAACCATCTAGACTGTTTTAAGGGTTTAAAGATAAGGTCGCTTCCTTCACAGCTCCCCTTTGCAAACAACCCCCTCCTCTCCTTTTAGCTGGAGAACTCAAGACAACAAACTCTGGGGAAATGCCAAGTGGGTGGTGCCATGCAGGACTCGTGAAGAAATATGAAAATAGATTATTCTTTTCTCAGAGAAAAGTGCCCACAGAAACCGAAGCAAGCCCATTGAAGAGAAACCCAATCTAATTTTATGAACCGTTACAGTTGAAAAAATGAAGTGAGAACTCGAAAATATCTAAAGTTGAAATGGCCATCCTTTGTATCTCGCCAAACACCCAAGAAACAAGAAAAATGACTTTCTGCCCAAGGGCAGCGTTCACAGCGTTCTCCTCTCTCCCTCCTTCAGCCCGCAAGCCTCGCAAGGTGGACACCTGAGGCAAAGCTATTAGACTGGCCAGGGGTCATCAAGGGAGAGTAGGTGGAAAGCCTACAGACTGGGAGAATTTTAATAAAGTACTCTTTTGTCCTCGGTCACTGACACTGGCATGCTTGCTCTCTCTCCCCCCCCCTCACACGCGCACACACACACACACTGCTCACAAGTTCGGCATGCCCCTAGTCCCTCTGTAACACTCCATTTAAAATAAAGAAGTAAAACCGTTACTGCAACTAAAATTTGGACACATACCAGGGCTTTGAGTCAGTTCTCCCCCAGTCAGTCATGGCCAAGGAAGCAAAATGGGCCCAGATTTGTCACATGTGGAGTTAATGAGGGGGACAGGCAGAGCAGGAAAAATTACAATTTGGCACCTTGCTAGAAAGTGAATCTCCCTCTTAGAAAACAAAGGCAGAGTTCACATGGCATACCAATCAACTCTGGAAAAGCAGGGTTACATCTACTTACTACTCACTGGAAAGGTGCTTTCAAGGTTTAAATGGCGGGTGGGGTGAGGCCACACGGACACACACACACACACACACACACACACACAACCAAACTCACCGCCATCCAGTCGATTCCAACTCATAGTAACACTATAGGGCAGTGTAGAGCGGCGCTCCGTGGATTTGTGAGATTAAATTGTAGGAGCAGACCGCCTCATCTTTCTCCCACCCAGCGGCTGCTGGGTTTGAGCGTCTAGGCTTGGGGTTAGCAGCCCACTGATTGGCCCATTGGGACTCCTTGAAACATCAACTACATGAGGGTGAGTAAAAAAGTATTTCTACTAGTTCATCCATGTTTGGATTTATTCCAACAAAACATGCTTAGACATGTCTGCAAAGAGTGGATGATAGGCAAGCAAGTTCTCAGTAATACCAAAATAATAACAATAACCCATAAACTCAGTGCCATTGAGTTATTTCCAACTCATGGCAACACTACTTTGTCAGAGGACAAAGCAGAACTGTGGGTTTCCAAGACTAATTCTTTACAGAAGTAAATCTTTCTCCCTCAGTAATACCAGGGGGGTCGAAAAGTTCATTAAAATTGAATTGAAAGATAAAGACATTTTCTCATAAACTTCTTGAATTCCTCTTGTACACTTGTCCTAATCTCATTAAGATGCCTTCCCAAAAAAGGGCCAATCAAGACAGTGGCAAAAAAGAAAAAGACACTGGCAACGAAGGGAATCCACCGGGCCAGCTCCACTCAAGGCAGAGCTGTAAGCTCAGAAGATTATGGTGATTTTTCTCTCGAATTCCAAAGGGGCCATCTTGGAAAATTTTCTCGGACCACAGGATGATCACAGGGGCTAGCTAGGAAGAAGGAAAGTGGAAACTGGATCGGTGAGAAAAAGGTCAAGACAGCTGCGCCAAGGACCCCACCCCAACCCCCATCACCATACTGGTCCTGCACGGTCTACCTGGTAGGGCTGTGCTGCTTGGATCCACGGGAAACCTCACCCCGACCCCCATCACCATACTGGTCCTGCACGGTCTACCAGGGCTGTGCTGCTAGGATCGACGGGAAACCTCACCCGGGCCCAGCAACCCTGTAGCCCTAGGCTGGCCCATTCCAACTTCTTTTTGTTCCCCAAGCTCAATGAACATTGAGAAGGAGCACAATTTAAACCCCTTGAGAATGCCAAAGCTGCTGTGTCTTGATGTGTAAGTCAAAGAACACAGATTCTTTTCTTTTCTTGGGGGGGTGGACAGGGGGGCTGTTAAGAGATGGAAGCACCATTTGTCGACATGCCAAGTCCTTGATGGGGTAGTTGTCAAGTAACAGCAGCTTCATAGTTTGGTGTTTTGGCTTACAAAAAATGTTATGGGGTGTATGTATATATACGTGTGTGTATGTATGTATGTATGTATGTGTGTGTATGTATGTGTGTGTGTGTGTGTGTGTGTTCCCTGAGTCAGAATCTATTTGGTGGCAGTGGGTTTAGTACTTTTTGCCTTAACCTATTAACATGAGGGAACTTCAAAAAGTTCAGAGGAAGGTTCTGTTATCTTTTAGTTCAATTTTTCCACGTATTTTCTTAAGTCCCCTTCTAAAGTATTTTTTAAAAACCTATACAAAGGTACCACTATCAACAAAGAATAATTTTTAAAAACATAGTGAATGTATCATTATTTTTCAAAGCACTGGTCATATTCAAGTTTTAAATGGTATCACAATTGCACAAAACAAAGTCCCAGGGTTCTTTATGCCCCGAAGGTCCCAGATGAGAAAAAGTAACGTGTGTGTGCATGTGCACGAGTGTGTGTGCACTGACCGCCTTAGACCTAACTCCCAAACTAGACAGATACGGGGAAAAGAGAGCAAGCATTAAGAGGGATCTAAAAGTGCAAGACACCCTGTACCCTGCAGCTGTTTGCCTGGATGCTGTGTGTCCCATGCACTGCAGGGTCCACATGTACAGCTGCTTTTTACGTTGTTACGAAGATGAGTCAGTGTTGGTCTTGCATGGAATCAGTTCTAACACCAATTTCCCAGCTACTGTCCTTTCTTAGTTTACAACTTCCACATTCCAATCACCAGCAATAATCAATGACTATCGTGGTTATCATTTTATCGTACAATTCTTATCACAATCCACACATACATCCATTGCAGCAAGCACATTTGTACAGTTGTTGCCATCATCATTCTCAAAACATTTGCTCTCTACTTGAGCCCTTGGTAACAGCTCCTCATTTTCCCCTCCCTCCCCACCCTCCCTCAAGAACCCTTGATGATTTATGAATTATTATTTGATTGTATCATGTTTGATCCACTTCAGACTGCAAATGTCTGTGACGATCTTCAAGTTCTTCATTGTTGGCATCAGTGGCGACGGCGTATATTTCGGCAGTACTCATACTAGCTGGTCTTTCGTCGGGCAAATGGACACTGTTCTAGCTCTGACAGCACTATGCTCCACACAGATCCTGACGTGTTCTTTATGATGATGAAAAGGGACATGCTTTCCCTTTAGCTTGTCATTCGCACCACAGTGGACTATATGGTTGCCTGATTCAAATAGCCAATCCCAGTCCATTTGGGCCCACTAATGTCTAGGATAGCCATAGATTGATCTTCAAGTGTTCCACTTCATTTTTGACAGCTTCAACTTTTCTAGATTGATACTTTGTGCTTGTTAAAGTTTCGATCATCAGTGAGTGCATTGCAGCTGTTTCTTCTGCACTTCACAGTCAAATAAAACAGAGATATCGATTTCTCAACATATACAACACACACACACACACACACACACACACACACACACACACACACACACGGCAATGGCATTAAGTAACCTACTCAGCACAGAGTGGGATGATTTATCAGTAAGTGCGTGATGGAGCCTTTTCCAGCAAGAAAGCACACCTGCTATAAAGGTCCAGCACACCCAGGCTGGACTCCTGGCCTGTCACTAACAGCCTGCAACATTTTCCAACTGCTGGAACAGCCAAAGCCAAAAGTATTCCAGCAGCGAAACGGGAGCAAGTTGGAGATGGCTTTAGCTCCGCTTCCAGATTCCCTCTTGGTTTTCCTACATTTTTACTAACGCCCAAACTGAGATTGCAAGGCACTCTAAGGAGATGGCACTTAGGATCCAATAATTTCATTAAGATCAAGGGGTTGCCATGATTTCCTGGAGCTGACTCAGAAATATGTGCCAAGTGGTATATGATTCTGCTTAGGAACTTCAGCTGAACGGACAAACAGACAAACCTAGCTTTCTACTCAAAAGCTGTTTTAGTGAGAGTACTTTAGCGCCCCTCTACCACAATGGCATTACCACTCCCCATGTGTCCCTGCCAAAGACTAAACAAAGCCTCTAATCCAAGGCTAGCAGAGCCCTGGAAATTAGGTGCCCAGAGAACCTAGGTGCATACCACAGCTCAGGGGAGACGGCCGTCATGCGCATGTGTGATTCTAGCAGTGAGACCGCAGGCCCACCGCTGAAAGCTGCACAGGAAAAGAAGGAGAGAGAAAAGCAATACTGTCTGGGATCGCCTCTCTTCTACTCCAGTCAACAAACCACATAGACATGCCAACAAGCATTACCTAGTTTACATGCTTGGGGGTTCAAAGCTCCAGTGGGTTCCTAATGGCAGATATTTTCTCCTCCGACAAGAAGAATAACATTGTATTTGAAGAGCTCTTTCCTGTCAAGACTGGAAGTTAGGAATGGGCTGGAATCCGTCAAGTCCAGTTCAGAGATCAGGGAGAAAGCTCAGAAACGTACTGGCTGATTGAAGGTTTAAAGTCCTCTCATACTATTTTCTTGAGTTTTTTTAATCCCCCTCCCTCAAAATATGCAGACGGAGCTATTGCAGAGTCTAAATTCGAAGCAAACAAACACTTCTCTAAAACTGCTGAGAAGAAAAGCTGGGAGGACAGTACAGAGAAAATGGGTCTGGAAATTGCATAACCTGGCATTCTGGTCAGAGTGTAACAGACTTTGCTAATATGCAAAATGATACCAGTTAGCAATCCAAAAATGGGTCCATTTTTAAAATAATCTTCACTTAGAGTTTGTGCCATGAAAATTTACACTATGAGCAGTTTCCCTGCAATATACACAGAATTGTGACTTCCAAAGAAGCGTACAGGTAGGTGGTTTTTCTGTGCACTTAGTAAAGTGAAAGAAAAGGCTGATCCAAACACAAGGAATTTGCCTGTACAACCTGCCCAGTCTAGCAACTAAGTCAAGCAAGCTTAAGACCAGTGCATTCAACAAGTGGCTCTCAATTAGTTATTAATCCAAGGAGAGAACCGTCTAATCAACCTGTGTAACAGAGCCATTTAAGAGGCAGACCAGGAGCTGGGGAAGAGGGGATGAATCGGTGGGAGAAGGGAGACCAAAAACATTTGGTCTGTGTAGCTAGATGGTTCCGCTTATCACTTGTCTGGAGTTATTACTGTTCCTTCAACAGGTGTTCAAGGCACCTGCTCATCTGGGGAAAGCTCACCTGTCGTGTGAGTTTAACTTGGGGAAGCGGGTTGCTGAGAGAGGTTCAGGGGCCAGGGTAGGGAATAAACAAGTATGAAAGTAGCAAGAACACAGGCTCCCTTCCCTTCTCCGCACATGTCTGAGCAGTTAGCTACCGTATATACTCGTGTATAAGCTGGGTTTTTCAGCACATTTTATGCAGCTTTTGTGGTAAAATTAGGTGAATTCCTTATCGGGTTTTCTAAGCTAAGGTAAAGGGAGCAGCTGCCCACCCCAGTAATTGTTAACCTGGACAATAAACACGCGGCCTGACTGCTTTCTGCAGCATGGGACAAAAGGAGAAAGACGGTTTAAGAGTGCACCCTTGAGACAGCATGCAACCCATTGGGGTTTTGCAGGAATTATTAAAATTAGGACTCTGGACCTCTGCCCCCACAGCTCCACTTTCCAGTTCCATCTCTCTCTCTCTCTCTCTCTCTCTCTCTCTCTCTCTCTCTCTCTCTCTCTCTCTCTCTCTCTCTCAGTTCCATCTCTCTCTCTCTCTCCACACACACACACACACACACACACACACACACACACACACACACACACACACACACACACACCACACCACACCACCCCATAAAGGAGAAAAATCCCTAGCTTGCTCAGGAAAAGTTGTTGCTACTTCTCGTATCAGCCAAGCTGCCCCCTACCCATTCTCACAGCACTTTCCTGGGGCTTTGCTCTCATTCATTCACTCTGCCTATTGAAGAGCGGAGTCGGTGCTTCTCATGCAGTGTGAATAGGAGGGCGCCCTAACCCACAGGCGGCCTTTGTCAAGGTCTGTCCAGCCTCTAGTGCCAGGCAGCTTCAGTCAAGGCCGTGCTGCACTGGTTCCAGTGAGACCCATGGAGAAACCAATTCTGGGTTGGGGAGGCACACAGCTCACCGCCACTGAAACTCATAAAGACCCCCTAAGACTGGGTAGAGCTGCTAGACTATGGAATCTTTACGAAGTAGAAATGTTGAAATTCTGGTTTTTCTCCTGACGAACGGCTAGTGTGTTTGAACCACTGACCTTACAGTAATCCACTATGCCAGCAGAGCACCTTAAGCCTGGAGAAGCAGACCCACATCAAAGAGTCCTTCGTATCAGCTTGTTTTCACTCCTTAAGCCACACCAGGAAGAAGTAACTGCCTAAACCATACACAGCGGATTTCATTCATAGCAATCCCATGTATCTTAAACTACATTGACTTCAGAAATTGCCAAAACACTGCTGGATTCTGATCAAAAACCCCTCGTGTTGGCAATTTCTAAAAGAAATACGGTTAGTTTGAAATAGATGGATTGCCTTCTAGACTAGAACTTGGAAATGTTTTTACTGGATGCCCTGCAGTCAATACATCTGAATTAAACAAAACCCCACAGACATTTGCAGTCTAAATGTCTGGAAGATGCACGTGTTTTCAAGGTGGTTCTGTCTTCTTGAATTCATATCACTATATTTCATAAGTCAGAGCTAGATGGGTCCTCGGATGCTATATACTTGATTTCTCAGACCCCGGGATGGCAACAGCAAAGATGGGTGTCTACCCTATTTTCCTAAATCCCCCAGATTGCAATTCACAGCCGCCTATAGGCAGCACAATGATAATGTTTATAATTCAAAATGTCAATGGTCCATTTGAAAACTTTCCTTTTAAAACAAAGACTTCCTTTGAAGAGTGTATGCAGAGGGTGGGTGCAGTGTGGGAACTGATTTAACGGTTTTGATCAAAGGCAAATCTGGGGCGAAGCAGAAGCAAAGCAAGGGCATCAAGTCATAGCTCTGGCTAGGGCTCCAAGTAACTCTAGCCAACCACGGGCTAGCGATAGGGAGTCACCAGGTTAGGACTGTCAACTTACACTTGTCCCTGAGCAGATAAGTACATTTGTCCTTGCTCAGAAATGATTGAGGAGCCCTGGTGGTGGCGGTGAGGGTCAGGGGTGTGGCTGCAAACTGCCAAGAGGCCCTTGAGGCAGTCCGTTCTAATATCTGCAGTCTCCGTAACCCCAAGAAGCAATCCCACTCTGTCCTGTTGGGATGCTAGGGACTGGGGCTGATGCAAAGGCAGTTGGTTTGGTTTGGGTTTTGGTTTTAAACAACTGAACCAACCCTTGCTCGCAACACATTCATCACAATCACCTTCACTTGCTGCGCGGGCAGCTCTCTTTCATCACTGAAGAGCCTGCGAGCCTTTCTCTGCATGATACTTGCTGCCACAGTGTGTGCCCCAACTGGAAGGGACATTACAGAGAGAGCACAACAGCCAGGCTATACATCTTCCTAAGAGCAGCTGGGGGGCTCAAACTGCTGACCTTTCCGTCAGCAACCATGAGCTTAACCCACTGCACCACCAGGGCCTTCTTACACTAAAAACCCAAACCAGACTCACTACCACCAAGTCAACTCCGACTCATACTGACCCTATAGGGCTGGGTAGAACTGCCCCTGTGAGTTTCCCAGACTGCAACTCTATGGCAGTAGAAAGCCTCGCCTTTCTCCCAAGGAGCAGCTGGTGGGTTCAAACTGCTGACCTAGAGGCTAGCAGTCCAAGAACCATACACGTCAGTCCAAACTTACCTACAAATCTCGCTCAAAGACACATTTAGGAATGGATCTGTTTCATAACCCAGGTACTGCCTGCACAGAACATCCCCAAGCCTCGCTTCAATCGTGTGAAATGTGGAGATCACAACAGCACCTGCTTCGTGGCATGAGTGGGACCGATTGAAAGAAATGGTGTACAAGTTCCTCCACAAGTCCTGGCATATATAAGACAAGCAATAAAAGCTGACTATTGTTATCATCATTCACTCTGCAACAAAACTGGCATTGTCCCATAGTCTGCGTCTGCCCTCCAATGCCATGACTCTGCTTATGTACGGCTGCCAATGTTCCTGCAGCCGGAGCTTGGCACCAGCAGAAATAGGACCGGGTCAAATGAGGAGCTGACACCAAGGGCTCAAGTAGAAAGAAAATGTTTTGAGCATAATGATGGCAAAAAAATGTACAAAGGTGCTTGACACAACGGATGGATGGATGGATGGATGGATGGATGGATGGATGGATGGATGGATGAACTGTGATAAGAATTGTACGAGCCCCCCCTAAAATGATTTTTTTTAAAAAGAAAGAAAGAAATAGGACCGGGTCTCCCAAGCTTGATGTGGCTTTGTCAGCAGACACAGGGCAGTAGTCAGCCAGCAATAATGAGGTAACCCAGCTAGCAACTTCTCGGTGCTGCCTAGCGGGCCGGGGTTTAAATCCCGACCTGCTGCCTTCAAGCTGGAGTCCCTGAGTGGCGCGGTCACAGGTCAAGTGCTTGGCAAAAGTAGCTTCGGTTGGCAGGTCCACCCAGAGGACCTTGGGTGACTGACTGGCCGGTCTAGCAGTCTGCTTCCGAGAGGGCTTGGAAACCCAATGAAGCCGTCCCACTCTGTACGCATGAGCTTCTTCGTGCATTGGAATCAACTCCACTGCACCTACAACTTCCACATTAAAAGCGCCAGCTGGAGCCCTGGAGATGCAGCGGATTGCTCAGGCTGCAATCACAGCTTGAAAGCCATAGCCGCTCCCGGGAGAAAGACGAGCCTTTCCATTCCCAGACGGTTAGGAACCAACCCTACAGGACAATTCTACTCGGTCCTATAGGTTCACTATGAGTCAGAATCAGTGGGTTCGGTTTGCAGTTTTCTCTCCAGCTAAATGGGAACAATCTATTATTGCAAATGAATCCCGTATGTGAAGCACACGATCACGGTGCCTGACTCACAGAACCAACCAAACCTGCTGCACGGAGCCGGTTCTGACTCATGGTGGCCCCGTGGGTGTCAAGAGTGGACCAGTGCTCCACAGGCTTTCGGTGGCTGGTTTCCCAAGAGTACATCTCAAAGTCTAATCTCCAAGGTGCCAATGAGTGGATTCAACCCTCCAACCTTGGGCTGTCCGCACTCCCCACGGGTTCCAGCCTTCTTTGTCCTCTCTTTCCTGCTCTTCCATCCCACAGCTCCTTCAATTGGCTTCTGGTAGGAGGTGGGAGCTTGTGAGCTGCGGTCATCAGAAGCCGGGCTGGGTGTGACAGAGCCCAGGGAGTGGCACTTTTCCTCCGAGCCCCGGGGAACCGGCACACAGTGGACTACCGAGAGAATGATGTCTTCCAGATCAGAACAAACAGGCTGGCACGCGCACTAGGAGGGAGCCCCTGGTGCTGCTGTGGGTTAGCTGCTCAACTGTAAAGGCGGCGGTTCAAACCCACCACTGGCTTCAAGGAAGTGAAACTTGAAACTTCTGAACCTGAGTCTCAGAAAGCCAAGTATCTATAGGGGAGCTACGAAACGGAGACTACTCGGTATAGCAGTGGGGCTTGGTGCACGCAAGCACATGCTGACAAACGTCAAGCTGTTCAGCCAACTGAGATTTCTATTTTACTTTCACAGACGCAGAAGTTAATCATTCATTTGCAGACCAGGTTGTCCGTATCACGAGGTGACTTCTTTTATCCTTGGGCATGGGATAGAAAGCTCTGCGACGGTTAATGGGCTTGGCTGCAAACCAAAGGTCAACCGTTCAAACCCTGTCCCACCTGCATGTCAGGATATTTTCTATTTCAATGTAAGAATTCATTTTCATCCTCGTTACCACCTTGGAAGCACAGGTTTGGACATCACAACAGAGAAAAGCAAGGCGGGAAATGAGATATAGGTTGGGACATCACTGTCCTAAGGATTCCTCAGCAGAGGGCAGGCATACGGCTCTCCTCTCAGACCAGGGCCACCTGTCCCACGAGGCTGAGAACACCGAGGTACAATAGGAAACACAGACCAAGGAATGACACGTCTTTTAACCTGTTCAGAAAATGTGTTTTTTCTTTCCACTCTCCTCTACCCTTCATTTGCAAATTCCACTCCTCCCTTCTAAGCAAATTCAAGGTGACCGAAGAACAAACATTTAAAAAGGGGAGGTGAATTTCCCATCCCCCTAGCCCTCTCACCCCGCAAGGAGACCCACGGAGGAGAGTATTTTGAGGATACCAGTGAGGCCAGCAAGCTTCTGCTCAAGGTCAAGGCTGAGATGGGCCCTTTCTCCAACCCCTGGTCTGCACTCGGGCTTGACAAATGGCTCTGGCCAGCCCCCTCCCCAAAGTCTACCTCACCAAAATATGCCCTGCGCAAGAAGAAACTTAAAGACAAGAGCACATGAACACGTACCTATTATTGGCACTGCTTGCCCAGAACCAGCCTGGTTTCATGGGGGACAACCAGGCACCATCCTGAGGTGGTTTCAACTTACATCTGAATATATATTTTTGGTGTTCATTCTTAACTTTTTATGAGTCTTTACGCATCTGACCTGCCTCTGTCTTTGGGGCTGCATGAGCATGATCGTGTCAGCGACAGGCACACTGAAGCGCTGTACAGCCCCCATTACTCATGGTACGCTGCCCCCCCCCCCCCCCGTGCCTGCTTTTCCTGTTCGCAGCGCTGCCCATCACCGCAGGAAGGAAAACTCGTCTGCACAGCGAGGGGGCTGGTCCCAATGACAGTATGGCCACTCTCACACGGCCATGTGTCGGAATTGGGGTGGGTTTGGTTTCTCATCTACTCTACAGAGCCCTTGGTGGCGCAGTGGTCAAGCACTCCGCTGCTACCCACCACCTCTCGGCTCTGCAGCAGCAAAGACCTGGAGAGCTGGTCACATACTCTGCCAACACTGTAGAGCACTGCTTACAAAGCTCCTCCCTGGACCCCTCGGAGCACCATTCTAAGAGGGAGGCCGGCCAGTCCGGAGTGTCCCTCCTTATGTTTTCCCATATGGAAACTGAGGTTGCCAGCTACCCGAAGATTCCTCAGGAGAGGACCTGGGTTGCCGATGTGGCAGGGAGCCCTGGTGACACAGCAAATTAAGCACTGGGCTGCTAACTGGGAGAGGGAGAGGGAGAGCAATGAGGCGGTCTCTTTCTATAAAGCTCTATGACCTCTGAAACTCTGGGGGGGCAGTTCTAATCTACCCCATAGCGGGGCGCTGAGTCTGCTTCTGGCTGGACTGCAATAATTTCATTCCAAAGCAAACTTCACATGAGTACCTCCACTCTTATGACATCCTCACTCTTCTCCCCTCGGATTATCCTTGAAGCTGAGTTCCCACCATGCACTTCGAATCCATCAAAACCCGGGAAGGGAGTGTCTATCCACGAATGTCTGTCTGTGGACGACAAAACTAACGTGGACTGCAACTCCGCAAGCAGAGGTCCCTGAGTGACCTGCACAGACAGGACCGGACAAGGCCAGTCGCCCTTGATAATCTCAGGGACCCTTCCGTTTTACAGAACCTTATACAGAAACATCAGCTGCACGAAGACCCACGCCGAGGACATTGCGCACACATAACTCAAAAGGTACTCCTGCTCATCAGAGCTTCGATTCTTCTGCCTACAGCTGTCTAGATTGAAAGATTTGGTTTTCTGCTCCCAGGAAGACATGCAGCCCTAGAAACTCTGTCCTGTACAGATGCTGGGAGTTAGAATCAACTCAATGTCAATGGGGTTGGTTAGTGTGTTTGTCTAACAAGGGACCACTCACTCACCTTGGCCTTCTACCGGATCCCCACCTTGCTAATGATACTCGGTAGACTGTAGGAGCTAGCCTACTTATTTCTCATGAGCTGGGGCTGCTGAGATTAGGCAATAGGAGTAAATCATGTCTCTTGTTTTAGCTGTCTCTTGGTTATATACAAACAAAAGGAGAGGAAAGGGCATTTTCCACAAAGCCAATAGCCTTTCTAATGCATGCCTCCTGAAAACTGATCACCTTCTGAAGTCTGTTTTCCTTTGTTCTGCTTTTTTTCCAGTTGGTACCATGCTCTTACTTCAAAAGACCGTGTAAATGTTCAACTATGAAACACTGAATTTTCTTTACAGAAATTGCTGACGCATGCTGAAACACTGTCATTGAAACCTTATGAGTTGGGATCAACTTGATGGCAGTGGGTTTGGATTTTTGCTTATACTTCCCAACACTTACTGCCATCGAGTCAATTCCACTGACAGCGACCATGTACCGGGAGGAGGAAGTCACATAACACACTAAACGAGAAGAGGTGAGGCTTGCTCCCTCCCTCCCTCCCTCCCTCCACAGGCTCCGTGCCAGCCCACAGAGCTCTGCCCAAGTGGAAACCAGAATCAAAACAAAAAGAAATAAAAAGGAAAGATTTAGGAGTAGAGTGCGTGCAGCAGAAGAGGGAGCTTGATTTTGGCAATGTTTCCCTTTCTGAGTTTAGGCAAGTCTCTACATGTATGCCCCTCTAAACGTGGAAGATTCTCGTACCCCAAGGTCAGAGTGCAGAAATGGTACAGGAAAAACTAAGCGGGTATGATAAACACTCTCCAGTAAATCTATCATCACAAGAGCTAAAATAAAACAAATCAACTCTGATTTCGTTCCCAAAGCAAAATAGAAGTCGTTTATGTTGTTTAACTTTACTTACCCCCCCCCAAAAAAATTCACCATTACTTCTAAATACACACACAGATATGCATACACAACATAATCAGTTTTTAAATGTGTGAATACGGGAACCGACTCAAGGTGCATCCCTGCTTAAAACAACTCCATTTAGTGATGTCTAAAACACTGTTTTCAAAAGTACATACAGTAACCAGCAACCTAATCTGAAATGCCCCAAACAATTCCAACTATTTTACAGCGAGGCTTCAACAGTGGCTGTCCATTTGACTGGACCAGCTACCCAGGGCAGAAAACACGCAGCAAGAGAGCCAACACACAAACCTGCTAATCAGGCATTAAGAGTCAACGTGCTTCTCAGGAACAAATCAAGACTCTGTCCTACGCTTTGAGGAGTTACTAATCACTGCCCCGGTCTCTCAAGGGCCTGCAGAGTCATAACCAGAATCACAAGACGCGGTGGCAGTTCCGCGAAACACAAACAGCCGCACCCCCGCGATCCAGGCAATTCCAAGAGCTGCTCCCTACGATGAGCCACGCCGTTTCTTGTACCAAATTGGGCACAACTGGCATTCAAATTACTTCGGGGAGCTCTTTATATGTTAGTTGGCGTATTTCCTCAGACTTCTCTAATCCCTACAGGGTAGGGGGCTCTGCTCAGTGGTTACGGTTGCGAGCTAAACTGCTCGTCAAAGGCTAGTTGGCCTTGGGAGGGAGATGCGGCAGTCTGCTTCTGCCAAGAGCCCGTCCTTGGAGACCCCTGGGGTTCTACAAGGCCACTGTGAGCGGACGCTGGGCGTCCAGGCCGGGCGTAGAGAGAAGTCGGTGTCCTTGACTGAAGGAGCGATGTGACGTTGGCTAAGGTGACTGCAACAAGGCATCCAATCTTCTGTCCCAACTGAGCTGGTTTAATTTGTGGCCACCTGAGGTGCGGGCCTCTAATTAGCAGGTGGGAATATTATCTGTTCCTTTAGAGAAGTCTTTCATTACTCCACCCACCAAGTGTCTAGCCCTGCGACGGTTTCCAGCCTCATTCTCTCCTCCAGCCCGGAAGACACACACTCCTTTCTGAACCAAGGGCACGGGCCTGGGGAGCCTGACAGTTTCTCCCCTGGTCTCCTCCTCCTAATTCCCATAATCACCTCTACTTCAGGATCACAACAAGCATTTGAGGAGAAAAGAGCGGAAAGGGATACATAATGTGGTGTTTACTTAATGTGGTTGCTAAACGTTTCTGAGTTATAAAACCTGTTTTCCTCACTAATACCTATGTTTTAGCACAGTTCAAAATGCTAGGCTTCTACCCAAATAAAATTGGGGGAAGAGGGGGAAAAAAAGGAGGAGAAGGGAGGGCATTCATAAAAACTCCACTTGTGACCCAACGTTGTTTTTCCTCCAGGGGCTAATTATGTTCTCAGAAGTAAAATTGTTGTTTTTGTCTGTCACTGACTGCACAGAAGCAGTGTTTGTTTGTTTGTTTGTTTGTTTGTTTGTTTGTTTTGGGGGGACTTCGGTGGGATAGGGATGAAGGGGGTCCTTTAGTCTCTTGAATAATCTTATGGTGTAAATCATATTAACAAAATATTTATTTCCTTAGCACAATTTTCCAGGCCTCCTTCCCATCAATACAGCAGTTCGCCTTTTTAAAGCTTCTTCATTATAAGGCCCTGTATCCTCTGAGAACACCTGTCCCGATCACCAACCCCTCTGGAATCTCAGAACAAGCAGCTACACCAACCTCAACCGACATCTGCCTTGAATTCAACTAGCCCAGCGGGTCCCCTTGGTAGTTAGCGTTTGTTTGTTCTTTTTTTTGGTGGGTTTTTGTTTTTATTGTATGCTTTTGAGGGCACCCTAATGAGACGATGACAAGGCTATTGCTGGGAAAACCTCTGGATAGCTGTCCACCGATGGCAGAAACATGTTTATACACATTTTGTTTGGAATAACCAATGTATGCAGAAAGGCAATTATGCAGATGGGGCATTCTATTCCCGTAAAGACTTACACTCTCACAAACTCACAGGGACATTTCCTCCTGACCGATATTGTTGCTATGAGTCAGCAATGATTGGATGGCATTAAGCTTGGTTTGGGGATTAGTATGAACACAACCCCAGTAGTAATATCTTCTTACTTACTTTCATAGTTTAAAAAAAAGTCTTACAGGACGAAAGACCTCCTGGTTTCACAGCACTGAGAGCCTGCGGCTGCAAGCTAAAAGGTCTGCACTGGGGAGCCAGCAGCAACTGCACAGGAAACGGTGTGCAGTCTGCTTCCGAAGAGGTAAAGCCTTAGAAACCATATGGGGCAGTTCATTCTGCCCCCTTGGACCACTGCGTTGGGGAGAGAGGGGGTGGTGTCAGGGGAGTACAGAAGAAATCCGGGCTATTTAATGTAAAGCCACCTACCTTTACAGGCTGGATGTTGATGTTGCCTTTGAAAAGGATTCAAATAAAGGAACTGAGTACCTGGTCAAAGACGGTTTCAACCAATCAAATTCCAGTGTCGCTAGGCCATCCGTACTGGACTTCTGGCTGCGTGCAGGCAGTGGGGCAAATAGTCGACCAGAACAAAGATGGTGCCACACTATCGGTATCTGACCCAGTTACAGGAGACAGACCCACTGCCACGGAGTTCATTCCAACTCACAGCAACCCTATGGGACAGAGCAGAACTGCCCCTTTGGGTTTCTGAGACTATACATGTTTGTGGACTGCTTCTTTCTCCCCACGAAGAGGCTGCTGGGTTTGAACTGTTAACTTTCAGTTAGCAAGTCAGAAAGCATAGCCCTGCCAGCGGGCTCCATAAAATGGTAAAAGGGCCTACAATACTTGCAGAATGTGTCCTACCACAAAAGTCACAATTAGGTCCTCGTCCTTTTAAAAGGCATTGCCTTGCAATATCTGGGTTATTTAGAATTCCTAGAGTAAGGCTCCGAACCATATGCTGTCCTGTAACTTTAAACCATTCAACTCCATTCTAGGATGAAGCTGTCGCCAAAGAGCAGATGGTCAAAAATAGCTCCTGCCAGTATCCTTCCGATGGCAAAGAGGTAAGAAGCTGGAGGCCTCCCCAAGGGAGGGGAGACCAGCCTCTGGCTGGGGTGCACTTCACTCAGAGCCAGGCTCCTCCTCCAGACTCCCTCTCCCCCCCCCCCCACAGGAGGGACATCTGCACCCCTGGCTGCGGAGCAAACAGTGAGCGCTGGAAATCTAATTCACTAAGTAAGGAACACTAGAAAACGAAGCCGCGTCTCATAACGCAATAAAAAGAGCAAATTCTCAAACTCTGCTCTGCCCAATTCAGGAACCACTGGCCACCTCTTAACTATTCAGAGCCTTCGGGAAAGCGAGTTCCCCACTGAGATGTGCTAGGAGTATAAGCAGGATTTCAAAGGCTTCATGCAAGAGAAAAAGAACATGAAATGCCAGGTTCGTAATTTTTTGATATGTTAAGTGCCCTGTTAATATGTTAACATATTAACATGCTAATATGTGAGATATGACAATGCCTTGGGTCTAATGGGATAAAATCAAATGTATCCCTATTCATTTCCCATGCTTCCATTTAACTTTTCGACCTGGCTGTTAAAACCCACCTCATAGCGAGCTCCTCAGGCAATGTACTCCCAGACACACACATCTAGAAAACCCTACTGGGCAATTCGCCTCCACCACATGGGGGCGCTCTGAAACGGAATGGGCTCAATGGCCCCCAACAGCAACAGAGCCGCTCTAGACTCTTCCAGACTTCAGGGTTTGCTGTAACCTGCTAAGAACAATACCACCGATCAAAGTTTAAGTTCAGCCTTTAAGGCCAAGATGCCTCCCAACTCCTAGCACCTAGGAGTTATGCTAGGAAAAAAGGCTGGTCCTTCTACCTCCATCGCATTCTCTTGCCAGTATTTTATGATAGTTGACTGATGAACAAGCCCATTTATATGTGGATTTCCCCCCACGTGCTCTGTGACACTAATCACCTACACATCAGCAATTGTCTCTCCAGGAACTAGCACAACACAATAAAATAAAATAAATGGGGATTGTCCACGTTAGTGCACTACTGTCAACCCTGAATAACACCATGGGGCCCGTACGCAGTGCCCTGGTGGCGCTGGAGATGTGCCCGAGAAGCAGACAGGTCATGCAGTACCAACGGTACCATACAGTGCGGTCCACAGTACAGCTGCTCACCACAAAGCGTAAGAACCATTGGAATAAGAAAAGGTGTGAGATGCAGGCACTTCCTGTGAAGTATCCTTTTATCTCATGCTGAAAGCACTGCATTTTTGTAGGTGCAGGACAGACCACACGTAACATACAAAACATGCGCTGTTAACGGCTTCCGTCAGTAACTACTTCAGTGGTTCCAGTCTGCGGACACTGTACATCTGTGGAAAAACTATCTTAGTGGTTAAGTTTGGGGAAGTCATAGATTTTCGACAGCATGCAGCTTAGGAGGGGTCTGATGGCTTCCTTAAATTTCAATGCAGCACCAGTGTATTCTGCTTCTGGGGGTGCTTTAAAGTGGGGGGGTGGCTTGTCCCCTGGTTACAATCAAGGTCAAGCCTGAGGTGGGGCGTGTTGGGAAAAAGCATCTTGTCAGTGAAACCCACAGCCTCATAAAGGGCTCAGCACGCAATCCTGTCACATGGCTGGGGAACAGGCCACACAGGGACTGAAAGGGAGCACTGTTGCTGAGAGCTGGCCCTCCGTACAGACTCGGTCCAAACACGACCAAATCAATGCTATTTCTCATTACAAGACACTTACTGAAGCAAGTCTCACAGTTCTGCTACAAAGAGCCCACTGTTGTTTTGCTAGTCACCATGTCAGAAATATTGCTTACTGGATGTAAAAAAAAAAATTTAACCACTGAGGGAGGAAAAAAAGAAGAGGCATAATGAACATAAATCTGTTCCATCATCTATTTTAGCAGCACCTGACCTGACAATGCTAAAAACGAAGGTCACTCCTACTGCCAACCTTCCAGATGTATGTTAACACAGAATGAATATGGACTATCCCCTACATCCTTAAAATGCTTCTAATTCTAGAAAATTGAGCTAAACTTCTAGTCTCAGAAGTCCCTTAAGCTGAAGAAAACATGAGAATGGGTTAGCATTCAGTATAAATATATGAAACTGCTGAACATAATTAACAGCCTACTTAAAATCTGAAAACAATGTGTTTATTCTTCCAAATCTCTACATTATAATTTCCACATTGGGGGAGGGGGTATTATGGATAGAATTATGTCCTCCAAAAGTATGCCTTGTAAATCTTAACCTCTACTGCCTATGGCAGGAGCCTTTGTAGTGCAGTGGTAATTCGCTGGGCTGCTACCAACCACAAGGTCAAGCAGATCAAAACCAGGAGCCGCTCCTTGGGATAAAAATGGCTTTCTACTTCGTGTCTCGGAAATGTAAAGGACCAGTTCTACCCTGTCCTACAGGGTCAGAACCAACTCGGTGACAGTGAACGCGGTGTGGGGTTGGGGTTCTACTCCTGCAGAGAGCTACGGTCTCAGAAACCCAGAGGCAGTCCTCCCTGGTCCCCTAAGAGTCAGATTCCACTTACAATGTCTTGGAAGTTATTATGTGAATGAGGCAGGATTAGTATAGAGTGTATTTTAAGTCAACCTCTTTTTAAAATTTAAGAACTATACAGATGAGATGCAAATAGATGCCAAGGCATAATGCAAATCCCCAAGAAATCAATGACCAGATGCTGAAGACGACCTGAATCTCTTCCCTCAGAGCCAAAATCTGCCCCTGACACTGAGAAAGAATAAATCTGTTTATTAGGCCACTCATTTGGAATAGTTTTCTAGCAGCACTGGCTGAGGAAAGCAGAGGGGGGTTGGAAGGTGGGGGGAAGAGGCGCCAGTCCTTCCCACTCTACATTCAAGGTGACAATAATCCACCTACATTCTACTCGAAGATGGAGTGAAAGTGATGTGTCCTCTGCAAGGACAATGTATTCCCTGTCCATTACCTCCCTGACCTTAAATGACTAACTCTAAGTCATAACCTTTACAATAAAACCTCTGCGAGGAAGAATGCTTGTGAGCAGACCTTCTGGGCATTCCCAGTTCCAGTCACTTAAAAACAGCCCAGGGCTGGAATTAGGACAGGGCCAGAGGAGGTAGAAAGGAGTGCTAAGTAGTTTTCCTTCTCACACAAGTTATTCATGCCAAAATTAGCACTTTCTTAAAGTGGGTTTCTCTCTGGCTTACAAGTTTACAGTAAACATCCGAGGGAGGGAGGAGACAGGGGCAGAGATCAAAGAGAGGAGGAGGGTGCATGGAGCAGGAAAGGAGCTATTTGTCTTTAATGGCTTAGGGAAACAGCATTGGAGGTCCCGGTAGAGAAAAGACAAGGCCCTAAATTACCAACCAGCTTCCATTCTTCAGCTAAGCAACCTCAAGACCTGGGTGCCACTGTCATCCAACCCTAATGAAGGCCACAACTGGCCTGTATGCCTGAGAGACCTCCCATGGGAATTCCCAAGAGCTCCCTGCAGTTAGGGGCTCAATGTCCAGGCTGGTTAGGACCCTTCCCCAGCATTAGCCTGAAGAACTGAGCCCAAGTGAGGAAAGCAGGTTCTTCTTAGGCAGCAAGACCAGCTGTCGAATTCAAAGCCCAGAAACTCTTTCTGAATCCTGCACCTTGAGGGAAATCTCATCCAAACCAAAAGGCAGTAAGACAAGCATGCGCAGCATAACGCCTGTTCCAACAGCATCCCGCTGCACATCTTGCCGGGGTTCCAAAGGTTTTCACAGAGACCACAAACCACGACTGGAGACCGGGCATAGGAAACACAGCATCTTTTCACATGCAACACGTCTGTCTGTCTGTCTACAGTGACTGCACTGACGTTGTCTAATGGTACAGTACACACACACTCCATACTGCATGGCTGGATGGTCATATTCAATGCCTGCTATCTAAAAGGCGTACTGTGTCAGAGTATGCATCCAGTCTCTCATATCGTGCAGCTCTTAAGTGTTGTAGCTTATCTGTTTAATTATCTTTCAAACTATTACTGTTAATACAGCATGGCTCCCAAAGGCAGCAAAGCCACTGCTAGTGGTCCCAGCAGCAAGAAGCCAAGGAGAAGTACTGATTGGCAGGGAAACAAAAGGTCCTGAAACAGCAGGAGGTGGGAAATCTTTGAACCTTATTGCTGGAGACTTCACTGGGGAGCCTCAAAGACAGTTCTCCAAGGTGTTAAATGATCAGCTCCCCTGAAAGCAAGAGGGCCTGAATGAAGGGGATTGAGGACCCAACAGCAAGGCCCCCTCCCTCCTCGCTTGTGGAAGAGAACTGCTGAGGCAGGAAGTGCTCCCGTATACCACTTGTCTGGTCATCGTGGACTGTGAGCCACACGGCTGCCTGCTCCTGCAAAGACAACTTTGGAAACCCGAAACAGTCAGGATGAAGCAGAATCGGCTCGATGGCAAGGGGTCTGGGTTTTTCGGTTTGGTTTTGTCTTTGGGTTATCAATACTTAGCAATGTTACAAACTGAAAGTTAGTACTTAAGGGAGGGAAGTCCCAAGAGGTACAGAGGGTTAATGTGCTCAGCTGCAAACTGAAAGGCTATGGTTCGAGTCCACCCGGGACACCTCGGAAGGAAGGCCTGGTGACCTCCACCCAAAACATCAGCCACTGAAAATGCAATGAAGCACGGTCTATGCCGACCTCAGGAGTAGGGAACTTGAGAGAAAAGGGATTTGCAGTTTTGAAGGGATGAAGGACAAGAAAGCGCCGGTGATCTCAGCCCTCCCGCTCTCTCCGGTGCTGTACAGAACAGAGAGGGCCAAACCGATAACCTTCATCATACAGGTGTGCGTTTTCCTCTTTTTCTACATCGTCAAGCATCACAAAGGGGTGTTTGATTCCCAGGATCTCTCTTGTCCTTTCTTTCTTGCGCTGCACTCGCTTCACGCTGCACTCGCTTCACGGCACTGGGTGAGATAATAACCTCTACAAGCCAGTCTTCAGCTCTAACGATGCAAATCACTCAGTCTGCTTTTGATCTTCAACAGATAAACAATATGGTCAGGATAGTGCAGCTGAGAGCTAAGCACCAGATGCTGACTGTAACCGCTATCATTACTGATCACTAGAGAAAAGAGGAGGAGGAAGAGAGACTTTTCCATTTCTACAAACCATCAAAAGCAAGGTTTTCTGAACACGTGGCTCCTCCTATGGCTCCAAAAATAGGCTCTTTACAGAAAGAGGCAGGGAAAGGCTTTTGCTTATGCTGACTGTGCAAACTGAGAGAACTACAATTTATCTTCCAATATGTACCTTCCATCTGAATGTCAACATCTCTTTCTTTGTAGCAAACTTGCAAAGAACAGTTACTACAGACATCAAGGTCAAAAAGCACAACTGAGAGGTTTGATTTGGCTGGAGATAGTAACTGACCTTCTCTGCCGGTGACTCTAGATTTATATAATAAACTAGGCATTCCATTATGATGGCTGGAGCAGGAGGGGGGAATCAGAATAAAAATATTACTTCTGAAACAAAAAACACAAGCAAAACAGCTGTTCTATAAAAGGCTCAACTGAATTTTCCATCTTCCCAAGACATTCCATGTATCGCTTCTTGAGACCTGCTGCCTATGATGGGCACATGAGTTCCAACAACCCTTCCTCCCATCAGAGCAAACTAACGGGGGCACAGGGAGAAGCTAGGGTATCAGACCCAAGGAGCTTGAAGCCTCTGTAGAGCACTTCGATACAAAGTTACATCTCGGACACACAATGGGCAGTTCTACTCTGACCTGCAGGTGCCGGTTGCTATGCGCTAGAGTTGGCGGGATGGAAGTGGGCTGACAACCAAGGAAAGGGATTCTCAGACGGGTTGAGTAACTTCTTCAGGGTCACTGCCTAGGGGGTGGCAGCCAGGGCAGTTACTCTTTCCATCACTCCACTCCACTTCCTTCAACAGGAAGTAAGGCAGATGCTGGCAGGAAGCACGAGAGGAAGGTGGCATTTCAATGCTGCAAGAAGACAGCACAGAGTGAGGTTTCTGAAACCCCAAACCCCCTGCAATTCTATAGAACAGAGTAGCACTAACTGCTTTCTAGGGTTTTCAAGGCTGAAAATCTTTACAAAAGCCGCCTGCCTCCTCTTTTCTTGTGCCTGGAACTCGAGCCCTCCTTCCTGTGCCACTTGAGAGGATTTCCAAGGCTGTATGTAAATCCTTATGGAAGCAGAGAGTCGCTGCCACAGCTTCCTCCCATGGAGAAGGTGGTGGATTTGAACTGCTCGCTGACCTTCCAGTTTGCAGCTGTACACGTCAACCAAACCATTCCCAAGGCTCTAAGTTCCCCCCACATTCTCCAAGAGTCAATCCTGCTCACAGACAGCCTCATCGTTCTCCCTTAGAGCGGCTGCTGGTTTTGAACTGCCGACCCTGCACTCCAACAGCACAGACAAAGGTTAGAGGCACAAAACAAGTTCAAGGAGTATTAAAACCATCGATCATGGAACCAAAAGGAAAACGTTCTACCTATCATCCTGTTTCTTTCACTCTACAGATCTCAAAGTAATAACTCACCTCCCAGAGGTAATTATCATCAATTTGATTCAACCCAAGAATCTCGAGGGTTAGCGGTCTTTACACCTTAAAAAGAAAAGAAAACCTACTGATGCTGTTTTGTTTTGGGTTTTTTTTTTTAATCTGTATGTCAGTTATCCTTGGTATTGACTGAGGCCATTTCTTTTTCAATAAAGCATGCCTACCGTGGTTTAAGAAGCCCTGGTGGCACTGTCATGTAAGCACTGGCCTGTTTACCATGAGGTTGCCAGTTCAAACCCACGAGCTGCTCCACAAGAGAAAAGAGGTGGCTGCCTCTTCTCATAAAGGTCTACAAAGCCTCAGAAACCCTATACAAAGTTGCTGTCAGAATCAAAGAGATGGCAGTCGGGAGTTTTTGGTTTTTGTTGGTTTAAAATGGTTTAGAGGAGAACCTTGTCCACCATGGGTTGGGTTGAGTTGCATACAAAAGCCAGAAGGGGTTTGAAATCCCATCAACTTCAGGAGAAGCAAAAATGTGACCAGCTGTGGTTTTATAGATTAGGAACCTCAAAAACCCTATTCTCTGTGGTCCTGTAGGGAATCGGCTCAATGTCAGTGGTTTGGGGGTTTTTTGTTTGCTTTGGGGGGTGGGGTTAATCCCTCAGATTGGATCCTATGCCCATCAAGAGTGGAAGTCATAATGGATCAAGAGAGGATCTAAGTTCATCTAGGTCTAAGTAGATCCACCCACCCGCCTTCTGGTATTTGGACTGTCATAGCCTTCAGTGAGAAATCAATTTTTGTGACTTCAAACATGGCGTTCCCCATTTTTCCTTCCCTGGGTATAAAGAATGGACATGTGGGCTGTCGGTGTTGTTAGCTTTCCAAGCTATCTCCAGAGTTTAACCAGAACAGCAGTGGAGGCAACCAGGGGCTCTTTGCTTTGCCGCTGAAGAGCTATGTGATCGCGGCCCCTAAGCTAACTTCCCTGCATCTGGAAACATTACTTGCCTGAGCCTGTCACAAAGCTGGGCATCAAAAAAAGATCCATTCATGGTAATCCACTCCGTTCCCATCTAGTCCTGGTGACCTTACAGTGAGGTGAAAAGGTGACAGGAGACAGGAGGGGGGGGGGTGTATAGGGGAAAAGGCACAATCTGGGCTCTGAATGGCAGTGAGTAATCAGAAAATGAGCACTTCCTTCCTTTTCAAGATTTCTTTCACCTGAGTCACCTGTTCCAGACACAGGATCCTGGCTGTGAGCAATTCAAAAGGAGTGGCAGAGAAGGGAAAAGGAGCACGCACTATTTCTCATGTGTGTTTTTCACTATGTTAATGTGTGTGCTCAGCAGCCTGTTTAAAAAGACACTAAGGAGAGCAACCTAGAGACGGCTTCAGGCCTCTCTTTTCCAGATATTACTACTCTCGAAGATTCCCAATCTCTGATCCATCACATAAAACTACTGAGTGAGTGAGTGAGTGAGTGAGTGAGTGAGTGAGTGAGTGAGTGAGTGAGTGATGAGTGAGTGAGAGAGAGTGTGTGGTGAGTGAGTGAGTGATGAGTGAGAGAGTGAGTGAGTGAGAGAGAGTGTGGGAGAGAGAGAGAGAGAGTGGGAGAGAGAGAGAGAGAGAGAGAGAGAGAGAGAGAGAGAGAGAGAGAGATGAGTGAGTGAGTGAGTGAGTGAGTGAGTGAGAACACTCACACAGAGGGCGGAGAGGAGTGAGAATACCTCAAATCAAGGTAAAGTGATCTGGAGCAGTAACTTGCATTCACTGCGGTCTTTGGAACCTTGTAACCCACATACTTTAGTCAAACTAGGGGATTACTTAGAGGAGGGCAGCCAAGCGCTGCTGTGAAGTCTCTGAGCGCGGCCTTCGACAGCAGGAAGCCACCACAATGTCTCACTGGCACGCAAACCCAGCTGACTATTCAAAAAGAAAACACACTAAGTACTAAACACCGAAACGTTCGCTCTTTCAAATAATTGCATAAGATTACATTTTATTCATGGCCTTATCATCTGTGTTTCATGGATTTGTCATAATGACTAACTTTTCACACTCAAAGCTCCCAATTGCCCAATGGCCCTCTTCCTGTACGTGGGACAGCTCATGCCAACGCGGCATAGTGGTCATAATGAGATAGCAGACAGAGCGTGTGTGGTGGGGGGTGTTGGGGGGTGCAGATGAGGAAGTAGACCAGTAGGGAAGAGACTAACCCTTGTGATGCCAGCGCTCTAAATGCCTTTGTTGTAATGTCGCCTTCACACAGCATTTCTTCAGCCAGCAGCCTCCTGCAGTGTCCAGCAGGCTGTCAAGTGCTCCAGCTGACCTGAGTGGGGAGCCTGGTGGCCCCACCAAGCGTACGTTCTCACCGAAAGGGGCAATGAATCCAGAGGAAAATGTGGAGCTTGTTGCAAAGTGAGACTGGGGGGAGGGGTGTTCATCTTGTGCGTGACCATCAGAAATATCCTAAATACAGATTTTTTTTTGAATGACCAAGGAGCAGCGACATCATGGACTGTGTCTGACAAAGAAGAAAAGACTGTTGAAGGAAGAGAAGCATTCAGAGGAACAGCTAGGTGGCAGACGGTTGACCCCCTTGCCCAACAGAAATCAGTGCCCTGCCCTGCAGCACAAAGCACAAGGATGATGCAGGGGCCTGTGCTGGGGGCTCAGGACCCAGCGGGGGTGGGGAGCCTGGGAAATCTCTGGAAGGAACTCCACCAGAACCACTACAGATAGATGAGTCTCAGCATGGCTGAGCGGGGGGACGTGATGCTGAGTGCGATCACGAAGTGAACCCTTTGTCACAACCAGCCAAACATCCTCTAGGAGATCATCGCGATCACAGTCACAAGCACCCTCAGTAACTCAAGGGTAGGTACATATTAAATTGGGCGGAGGCGAAAACAAACCAATGTAATTTTTTAAAGAAAGACAACCAAAGAATTGGGGGTGGGGAATACTTGCTGATCACCTATCGGCTAAGGATTTGTGTCCAGAATCTTGGGGGGAGGGGGGCACGGCTGCAAAATGCCGATAGAAAGATGAAGTTCAAGTACAACGGACTTTTCCCACAAACTTTTTGAAGCCCTCTTGTATGTCCAGAATACTTACAATTGAGCAATAAAAAGACAAACTAATTTAAATATGGGCAAAGGTCTTTGACTAGAAAGAGAGAGAAAGACCAAGAAAGGGGCTTAGACAGAAGGCCAATGTGGGAGCAACACAAAGATGGAAACTGTGCCAGCTGAGCCCTGGACCAAACCAGAGGCTGAGTCAGACTGGGTTTAGCATCACGTCAAACTGTGCTTTTGATCCTGTAAGAATGGACACGCACTGAAGGAGGGGGACCTACCTGATCAGGTGAAGAGAGATAGGGATATGAGCAAAACAGCAAACCCACTGGTGTGGAGTTGCTTCAACAACCTTGGCTCCAGGTGACTCCACAGGACAGAGCAGAACTGCTCCCTACAGTTTCCAAGGCAACAAATCTTCCCCAGGGGCAGAGAGCCTCAGCTTCACCCTGAAGAGGGACTGGAGGCTTTGAAGCCCCAACCTTCCCATTCACAGCCCACCACCTCATCTGCTGCATCAGGACTTTCAGGTCGAGCTATCTTTTACACACACACACACACAATGTTTTTCAGTCAGGAAGTCTGTCATGGTGACTCCGTTTTCCCTTTTCAGTCTGCCCCAACATCCTCTCTACTCCCCCTTTCTGCCTTTGTCCCATCCTGCTTCCCAGTTTAACCCCGTCATTATAAACAAAGATCTCATTTATACAGCAACTGAAAACTCACTGCTACACCGGACATTTGCATGGTAAGCCCCCCTCTCAAGGGGCGGGGAAAGGAGAGGAGGGGAGAGGGCTTCGGTGCAGAGCACAGAAACACAGTTCTGAGCTGGTGGGAGGAGCGGGATATAATTTTAGTCTGTGCCTTCCTTCTCTGTCTCTGAGCAACACCCTGCCCGGAAACAAGTCAAAACACAACCTGACTGGGCCTAGCCCCTCTCTAAATTCAGTCCTCCTTTCTCCAGCTCCACCGCTGTCTGTCGGATCCAGCTCCTCCACAGGAGGCCTGGCCAAGGACACAAACACCTCAGGCTTCCGTGCTCCCCGTGGTGACTATTTCCTGGACAGCCCGCCCAGACCTCAGGCGCTGGTCTCACCCTGTTCACCAAAGCAGCAGTGACTGGTGGCCAGCAGGGAGGGGGGCTCGCTGCACCAGGACAAGTTGCCCAACCCTGGGTGCCAAGGGCCCTAAGAGGTGGGAATGTGGGGGTACGACGGTCTCAGATCTGAAACACCACCTGGCCCTTCCTCTCCCGTGTGTGCGCAGGACTAGGCGGCCCTCCGGCTGGTCGCAAATGCCGACGGAGCTGGTGTGTGCTTGCAGACCAAAGAAGGGAAATGATGGGGATCGATTAAAACCTGAGTGGGTTGTGCCACAAAACTCACTGTAACTTCAAGTAGGCTACCTGATACTGACACGCAAGTCACAGGCACCCTTCAGCACAGGGGCCACAGCAGATGGGATGAATCAAGGGTGTGTTTCCTGTTGTAATCACAATAGTACTTTGCATAGGGAACGATCCAATCAGCTGCTGCAACATTAAAGAGCAGTAAGAAATGGTGGGGGGCACACGGGGGATCATTTTTTTAAAATCTCTTAAATTTTTGAATTTGAAGAGACTTTTTTCAGGCAAGGAGGATTCAGTCTTCCTCCCTGTACAATGGTTAATGGCTCATCCCACCCCTGGGATCTCTGTTCTGAGCACTGACGGCCAGAAAGGAGATGAAGCAGCCCTTACTGGGCGTCTCTGGGGACAGGCTCCATGGAATGAGTGCCATGCCCGCCCCACCCTGTGTCACACACTGTCCGCAGGCAGCCCGGTCAGGATTCCTATTCTTAGGCTACCGCTCAGGAAACAAAAGCTCCAGAAGGTTAAGTTCCTTTTTCAAGCTCACAGAGTCAATATGTGACAGAGATGAAGCTCACAATCTGGATCCTTGGTCTCTGAATCGTTGTTCCAAATCGGGCCTGCAGTCCCCCACAGGAGACTTGAGTCTCTGCTTTTTTTCAAGTTCCAAACTATTTGAAGCTCCCTTGTATGCTTTGTCCAGGGTTTCCAAGCTAGAAAGTGGTGATGCCCGCTTCTGAGGCATTACATGTCTATGTTGTTTCCACGGCGGTCAATAATGTATGGGAGCAGACAGCCTCATCCTTCTTCCGAAGTGTTGAGTCCGGTCGGTTTGAACTGTCAACCTTCAATGCGTACCTGAGCATGTCACTAGGGCTCGATATATAAGTTCTAGTAGGCCAGGTTTCCATCATTCCTTCTTCCTCGTGTCCCATGCATTTCCCACAAACATCTACCCTTTGGCTTAAGAAGCTGGGACCTCAGAGACTGACAAACCCCACTGCCTGGACCTCCCTGACACACACGCAGTCCACCTCCTCTCTTTGCAAGGCAGGCTTCTCTGCTCAATAGCACATCATTTCCTCACGGCCAGCATCCTAGACTTGCTGGGTGATCGAGGGCAAGAAAGCCAGCTGAACAGTGCATATGACCTCAGAGGACTTGTACAAGTCATCCATCTGGCAGTTGTGCGACATCCCATTCCTTTTTCTTCGCTTCCCTCAAGAGTGGGGTCTTTCCTAACCACCCCTGCGCCCTCTGCATCACCAGTGTCCCCTCAGCTCCTTGCTTAATCACAGGGCACCAGGCGGAAAAGCTTCAGGGGCAGGCGCGGCTGCTCTGTGTTGCAGGGAGCTGCTTCCAGTGGGAGCCGTTCTGTAAAACTGAGGGCAGCAGAGGCTGGCTTTCTAATTTCTAAACTAATAAAATCTGTCCTTACTCCTTCGATCCTGGTCTGTAGATGTACGTGACACCACGGAGTTAGAGGGAGTACTTTCTACGTTACTAAGGCCTCACATTCCGGGACTTCCTAGAAGTTTCTGATGCTTTTCTCAAGGAAGGGACTAAAAATTACCAACAGGAACAAAAATTCATTTCTTTAAAAGGAATTCCGAGTGAATAAAAACACAAGAGTGCACGCTACTCCTTACAAATCAATGTCAATGTTCCACTTAGCATGGTTCCGAGTTGAACTGGAGTGAAATGTATCAATTAAGTGTTAAGAATTTATGACCCCGTCAAGAAAAGAAATTAAAAAGAAAGTATCCTCAAGGGTACTAAAAACATTTCAATCCATTCTGGAGCATTATGGAGACTACTCCGACCAAAGACATCTGAGTTCTCTGGAACATTCCTCAGGGACATTCATCCCAAGCCAGCTCAGTGATGGGGGCCAGTGATGTTCACTGGGGCCGCTAGGGCCAGGCAGCCGTATCCGCTCCTTCCGCTCCTAACCGTGTCAAATAATGGCTTCTCCGCGGTGGTGCTAACTAGCCAGGAGTTCCTTTTCTCTGGACGCCTTCTGCTATGAAATGTTCTGTTGTTGGGTGCCAGCAAGCCTATTCGGCCTCGTTACGACTCTCTGTGACAGAAGAAAACTGCCCACTCCTGCACTACTCCCCCGGCTGGCTGGGCGCGAGCCCACCGGCACACTCGTTGTGACCATCTGTCTTGTTGAGGTCTGTCACTGACTCTGACCCTCTACTTGACTGGGAGAAGCATGATAGCCTTCTCCAGGCTGGCCCCCGTCCTGATAAGATACCCAACGTACGTGAGACAAAGCCTGGCCATTCTTGCTTTTAAGGCGTACACTGGCTGTATTTCTTCCAACGCAATTTGCTCCTTCTTCTGACTGCCCATGGTATAATTCGATATTCTTCGCCAGCACCTTAAAGATATCGTATATACTCGTGTATAAGCCGAGTTTTTCAGCACAAAAAAATGAGCTGAAAAACTGGGGTTCAGCTTCTACACGGGTCAGTGGTACCCCAGCGAGGTATAACATCTCGCGGGTGATTGCCGTTCCTCCGCTGTTCATTCAAAGCCCCGCTGACACTGCAGGGCTTTGGATGTTTGTTTACTCACATCTAACCAATCAGAGACGTCCTATGACGTGGGCGGCTCCAATTCGCAGAAGCACCCAGAGTGATTCACTTACTCCAGCCGCTGAACTGGTAAGGATGTGTCTGTGGCTGCTCTCCGTCTCTCCCCTCTGGTCTCTGTGTTAATTCACATCCCGCATTTCCCACCCTAGGCTTATACTCGAGTCAATCGGCTTTTCCGGTTTCCCGGGTAATAATTAGGTACCTCGGGTTATACTCGGGTTGGCTTATATTCGAGAGTATATGTGGTAATTCATTTAATTATTCTTTTTTTAACATTTTATTAGGGGCGCATACAACTCTTATCACAATCCATACATATACATACATCAATTGTATAAAGCACATCCGTACATTCTTTGCCCTCATCATTTTCAAAGCATTTGCTCTCCACTTAAGCCCTTTGCATCGGGTCCTCTTTTTTCCCCTCCCTCCCTGCTCCCATTTAATTATTCTTTGCTCTTTTTTATTATCTAGTTTTCAAGTGCATGCCCATGAAAATCTGCTCCCGTAATATGAAAAAAATGGGAGGGGAGGGGTCGTCTTCCAGTAATGGAGAGCTGGCCTATCATTCATTCAACTTTCAACATACTCCCACCCCAGACTTTAAATACTTGTCAAAAGAATCTCATACCGATAAAACAGGGAAAGTAGTTCTAAATCAGCAAATGAATCTACTACCAAATCATTTCTTATGACAGCCTACGTGTGGACTGTTTAATTCACAGTCTGTGGCATGTGACTCTGACAAAATACCTTGTAGGCATCTCAAATCATAAGGAAGATTCAGAAGACATACAAGGGGCTGGTACAGTTCTGGATTAATAAATAAAGCAGAATCCAAACCAAAGAGCCTTTCTTTTTTCCCTGTGTGAGGGGTCCCTGGGCCCACTTCCCAGTATGAGTCTCCAAGGAAGACACGCATCTCTTGCCAGGGCATTCACAAAATCCCAACAAAGGGGCAGGCTGAGAAACGAGGATGGATTCTGACCAACTCCCTCGTGATGTTCTGCGCTCTGCAGATACAAGGCAAGCCAAGAACTAAATGTGCCCTCAAAATCAGCTAAGGTCTAGCCCTCACAACAGCTTGACTACCAAGAGTAAATAAGATGGAAGGACACAAAAGATGCAACAGGATTTCATGAACGAAAAATAACGCACAACCTGGAGAGGCAGGAGAAACTACTAGACGCGGTGTTGGGTCCGCAATGCGGTAAGAAACAGCAAAGCAAAGGCAGGTGAGAGGAAATTACCATGGTGAGGCGAGTTCCGGCCAAAGTCACGAAGAGGATCCAATTTGCACAAACAATGGGCAGATATTGTTGGATTCCATTTCAAAAGTAATGTCCATTCAGTTGCTAGAAGTTTTATTTTGCTAGCCTCTCCTCCTCCTGTTTGCTGACAGGAACCTAGCATCTCCCAGCCCAGTGGCTTTCCAAGTATCTTGATTAAAGCCTCTGATGAACAGTAATTTTAAATCACCCATAAGACACACAGTTAGAGCCGACAGAAAGTTCCACAAACACCCTTTGAACATGTGATGCACTCCATTTTTGCTCCAACCAGATCAATCAAGGGAGTGTGGGAACAGACCACTTTGGTCCATCTTCTGAGAGACGTTTGGCTTACACAGGTATACATGTTTTTCGAAACTCGTGAGATTTATGCATTTAATTACATGTAAAGTTCCCTTTAGGGCAAAAAAGGCTAAAAAATGCATCCTACTTAAAAATATACGCATGAAAATGTTTCAGGGCTATAGGTACTAATTTCTGTGGCATATTTTAAAATGTCTCAGATATAGGAAACTGATATAGGTGGTGAAATAAAATGCATATAGCTGATCCGATGCTCATCGTACAAACAAGGAGGACGAGAGTGGTGTTCATGAGGCACACTGGCTAGCCTTCGATGTGGGTCTCCTAACTGGACATTCTAGCACTGAACCAACCATGTGCACATATTAACCTGGACTTGCTAAAAAAAAAAAATACAGGCAAATTTCATTCTAAAACAGGCCTGTTAATTTGAGAAGTTATATCCGAAATAAGTTTACATGAGTAAATGCTCACTGATTTGAACTGTAGGTTTCTGTTTCATCTGTATACTATCCGAATAGAAAGGGGCTTCAAAGTTAGTGGAACACTGGAATTAAAAGATAACGGAATTTTTCCACAATTTTTTGAAGCACCCTTTTACATATCGTTAGAAAGTGTGGGATCCAGATTGAATTCCTCTTCTGACTCATGTACAGTAAGTAGGTCAAGCAAAACTCAACATGCTATATTCTTTCCTACATAGTTTACATTCTATGTCCAGGAGTTACAATGAGCTATGCTATATAACATATTACTTTAAGTCATCCTATCACCCAAGTTTTTATAACTAAATTTATATGGCTTAAAGTCCAAAAACCACCAAACACCTACAAGTTTAATTTTTTTTTAAATAATCTGCGGCAAGGGGGTAAAAAAATCCAACTTTGTCAACCAGTTTACTGGTTCAGAATGGGTGGAAGTATTTTGTTTAAAAAAAAGAAGAGCAATATGTCTAGAAACACCAAGAAATGTATCGAAGAAATAAAGGTCCAATAAGAGTTGTATGAGCCCCTAATAAATTGTTTTAAAAAAAATTAAAAGAAAAGAAATAAAGCTCCAGGGGAGATCGCAGTCCAGTATTGCAGGTGCTAACCCCGGCTTTCGAAGACAGGCGGGTCTAGTCTACCTGTTTGTGGAGGTTTAAACCATTTCAAAAGCATCTTTATCTTCCCCTGTGATACAAAAGCAAAGACAAAGAAAAGAAGATGGATAGGAAACCTTGTGACAGCAAAACATCTTTAAAACCCATGGCTGCTTTAGGAAAGGAACGTATTTTATCACCCCATCTACTAAGGAGCTGTAACTCCAAACCACAGTTGCTCCTGATCTCAGTAAATTGCGAAGCCTCGCTGGAGGCAGGTGAAAGCAGTACAGCACGCCAAAGGCAGGGTGGAAAACAGAGCGGAAGCCCTTTCGCTACTGCTGCATGAGCTCCAGCAAAATGAGCTAACGGGAGTGACCATTATTAATAGCGTTTCAGTCAACACTAAAATAAACCAGGCATTCCCCGTGGCACAGCTGCCGCAGCTGCCTTCTGTACCCTGCCCCGTTCGGTCACGGAGCCTGTGATACCAAAGCAATGGGTATGTTAGTGTTGAATCCCCACCCTAATTCAAAGCAGTCTTCCTAAAAATGTCTCCAAAGTTCTTGAATCACCAAAAATCAGGGGGGCGTTGAATCAGCAGGAACCTGTTCGCATTACCGCCCCTTGAGAAGTTGCCTTTCCACTCCAGATACACTGAATTAGAACACACAGATAAGAATCGCCTGGGGATTTTATTAAAATGTAGACTCTGATTCTGTATATCTGGGGTCAAAAGGCAACAACTGGGAGGAAGGGAGGATGTCAGAACCTTGATCATTTCAAAGCCTACCAGAAATATAAAGAAAGCTCGAAGATCCTTCATAATCCAGAATCCTCCCTCAAAGGTAAGAATGCCACTTCCAAACTCAAATTTACAACTCGGTAACATATAAGGCCAGAGAAAAGTTGATGCCTTTGAACTATGGTGTGGAATAGAAAATTGAAAATTACTATGGCCTGCCAGAACACACATCTGTCATGAAGGAAGTACAGCCAGAATGCTCCTTAGGAGCCAGGATGAGACCCGTCCCTGGAAAACGGCATGATGCCTGGTAAAGTAGAGGGTCTGACACTAAAGAGGGAGACCCTCGATGAGATGGCTTGGCACAGTGGTTGCAACAAGCCTAACTCCGCCGCTCAACACGGAGGAGCTAGGTAGCTCAAAGACAAGGCAAGGATTCCACACACCAGTCACTGAACATTCAGTGTCTCATCAGGATACTCAACTCAGTCAGGCTTCTACCAACAGAAATGTGCAGTGCACACAAAGAAAGAACACATGGTGGAAAGGGAGACAATCCACAATACGATCTACCAAGGTAACGACCACAAGAGTGCTGACGCAGCAGGCAGAAGCCGCAAGACCACAGGTGCCCTGGATGCGCCCCAAATCATCAACCACAAGTGCCACCCACCAGTTTCCTTTCCCATCCCAACGGTGTTGGGAGGCTGATCTTGGCACAGGGTGCCATGTGAGAGAATGTCTCCTTTCGTGTTATCTTGTAGACTTGATGCCAAAATGGTGACAACCAGTTTTCTTAGTCATCGGTACATATGTAACAAACCCTGTAGCTCTAACTGAGCAGGAGCTGAGGGGAAGGTTTGACTGATTTCCCCACGGGATCTAACTCAAGTCAGTCTTAGAAGAGAGAATCCCGGTGTACGCCTAATCATTTACCTTTTGTAACTTAGAATACGCACAATCCCTCTTGTCCCCAAGACAATCCCTGCTTAAACACAGTAGCAAAACCAAGCCCACTGCCTTGGGGTGGGCTCTGACTCACAGAGAGCCAACAGGACTCCCAAGACTGTAGTCTTTACAGAAACTGTCTCATTTTCCTCCCAGAGCGACTGGTGGCTTCAAACCCATGACCTTTTGGTTATTAGCTGGGCACTTAATCACTGCACTATCCGGCCGCTTTCAAATCCGGTATATTCTAGAAGCAAGATTATTTCTGCTTATCCCTTTATTCTGGAAAGCTTGAGACATTCCACAAAACTAAAGTAGAATGAACCCCTTTAAAACTCTCATCGGCAGGGCCGATCATCAAAACATGGCCAATCTCGTTCCACCCTTTTCCCTAGCCTCCCCTCCCTCTCCTACTCACACTGAGCTATATCGCAGGAAGTCCCAGGTGCGTGTAATTTCATGTGCAAATGTTTCATTACGTATCAGGTGCAAACACTTTGAAACCTGTAAGCAGTAGAGTCCATTCAGACGCATCGTGACCGACCCTCGATGGCAGAGCGGCCCTGCCCAACAGGGTCTCCTAGGGTGCAATCTTGACAGACTGGGGGTCTTTTCTTCTCTGGAGCCACTGGTGGGCTCCAACTGTACATACACCCTCAGCCGGCGATCGGAATCCTTCTTAAATACACTGCCACCGAGTCCAGTCTGGCCCATAGCTACCCTATGGGGCCGCGCAGAACTCCTCCTGCGGTTTCCGAGACTGAACTCTTTACATGGAGAAAGCCGCCTCAGCTTTCTCCTGGGAAGCAGCTGGTGGCTTCCGACTGCTCACCCTACAGTTAGAAGCCCAAGGCATAGCCACTGCAGCACCAGGCTGCTTCGGTTTAACCAGTGCCTCCCAGATCGCCAGCTCTGCAGGGCTTCCGGAGATCTCTAACAAAGACGTCTAGGTCTCGCCTGCAGTCCAGGGTAGTGTTGTGTGGTAGACAGGTTTAAGTACCTCATGTTGGCATCAGATCACCTTATGATGCCTCAGGGGGCCTCGCCTGCAGCTGAGAGAACACGATTTCCAAAATTCTAGAGCCAAGGGTCAAGTACCCAAGAACCAAAGTAAGCACACACTTACTTGTGCTTAATTACTGTCGTGAACACTTGTGCGTGTTTCTGACAAAAGACATGGTATCAACCATAGCAGACAGGAGCCCTTGTCCCTCGGAGTCTGGAAGCACGAGCCAGAGATGCTCCGGGAGGGGTTCCGGAAACTAGGCCTTTCCAATTGTAAGATTCCCCCAGCCGACCTCTACCCGGCCCGTGTATGGTTTCTTCTCAACTGCTCCAGAGAGACCAAAAGAAAGAACAAAGCCAAGTACATAAGGTTTGAACCTTCAAAAGAGAATGGGACACTGCTATGCTCCAGAGAGGGCAGGTCCCTCGTGCACCAGTCAGGCAGCCCTGCGTCTTGGCATTCTGTGCTTTGACTGGCCAGCCTGAAGGCGACACGAAACCCTACCTCCTGGGGGTAGTTCGAGGAGCCCTGGTGACGCCATGGATGAGGTGCTGAGCTGCTTAACCCCAAGATCAGTGGCTCCAGCTCCCCAGTAGCTCCCCAGGGAAAGAGTTGAGGCTGTCTGCTCCCATAAAGACTTTAAGGTCTCAGCAACGGAAGCCTTCCTGTGTCCCACAGGGTCTGCGTGGGTCCGGATGGATTCTATGGCAGTGGGGGCTAGGTTATGGTAAGAAGTTGACACTACCTGCTCCAGGAAAGGTCCCGTCTCAGAAACCCTCTTGGGGCAGTTCTACTGTCATTTTGGGGAGCAAGGAACCCGAATGGACGTTATCAGGTGCTATGGCCAGCCCCACTAACCAGTACAAGTCTTCAGATGTGGAAGTCCAAGAACAAAGCACTCCAATGACTCCAGCTCCTACTTCAAAGGCCTTTTCAGAACAAAGGCCACCTTATTTAGGGTAAGAGTAGGTCCTTTCCCCTACAGTGCTTTTTAAGGGAAAAGCTTTAAATGTGTTTTATATTAATGTGACTCACAGGAAAACCAAGTATTAAAAATGTTATTCTCTGAAGACTGGCCTGATGCAACAAGCTGCAAAATATATCAACTCTGCCAAAACCAGAAATCCAGCAATAATTCAACTTGTTTTTCCGAACCAAATTAAGATCAATGACAAATAATCTAGCAATTATTCCCAGAAGAAAGGGACACCAAAAGATTACCTAATTATTTAACTATCTGAGCTTTCAAAAAACAGCATCTAAAAGAACAATGCCTGCAATGCCTTGACGGAATAGGCATTTGAAAGCACAAGTAGATTTTTTCAAAACGAGTCAGATGAGAACAAGGCAGTGGTATCACCTCATTCTAAGAGGAGACGTAAACCTCCATCTTGGCGGTCTTCTGCGGAGGCGGCTCCTCCAGGGCTCTGGATCGAACTCTCATTCTGTAATTCCAAGACCTCAACCAGAGACACGCGGACCTTACCCACCACTTCTCCTTGAAGACACAACACACTAAAGGCCGGCCAAGGTATGCAAGTCTCTGTTTACTTCTCAAGAAACACTTCCAATCTATTCCTACCTGCCACCCTTAAGCCTACCTCAGACCCCATTCCACCCATTTTTTAAAAACTTCTTTATTCTCACAGTCAGGCTTTTGATCTTGTGTCTGTGAGAGAGGGGGGGGAAAGACTGCAACAAGGACACTTTCTCCTGCCTGCTTTCCTCCAAGAAGGAACGTGGAGTCAAGAAAACAAAAGAGGGAGACTGAAAGTCTTTCCCTCGCTCTCCACTTGATTATATGGACACCTGCTCACTTTTCCTCGCCCGGCTGCAAACACAGCTGTCGTCTGAAAGGCCGGCCGGCCTTCTCCACACCACCACATGATGTCATCTATTTTCACTAGAAACGTACGGCCCTGACTTAAGATCTTGGGCCTGGCCCCTGACCCAGTCTGTGACCTGCCTCACTCAGAAACTAGTCCAGTCCTTAGCATCCATTTCTTTATTCATTCTCTCTCAGCGACTTGCTATGGTGCCTGGAAATACAACAGAAGCCGCAAGGGAGAATGAGAATCAGTCTTATTCTGACAGCAGGGTGGGGAAAGGACGCGGCATTGATTTCCAATCCAGGAGACAGATTGTCTCTCTCACACACACACACACACACACACACACACACACAATGCATGAGTGAGCAAGAGCTGGGGGAAACTGTGATCTTAGTTCTGACAAAGCCACACACGGTCCTTCACACCTATCTGTAAACTATGGGATTGGACTATATAATTGCTCACACCTGTTCCTATAAAAATGTCTTATGTTTCTGAGAGAGATTAGAATTCTAGCTGGAAGTTATGATCTGTTCATATAATCATCAATTTGAGGTACAAAGTGGCAAGACATTTTATAGGTAAAACAAGCACATTCAACCACTTTAACACCGTGTGCCAATGGAAGGTCTACATCAGCTGCCAACTACCAACACTTCCCACTTTAAATTCTTCCCTCTCCTAAACCCTGGCTGTGCAGACCGTGGAGCTGCTCAGGCATCACTTGGAAACGTGTCAGGAAATGCAGACTCTCACACCCCTCCCAACCCTGCTGAGTAAGAATCCCATTGTGAGACGCCCTGAACTACCAGCACAGCAACTTATGGGAACTCAGAACGCTCCAGGCCCAGCCACTGCTGCCGCTTTCTCCCAGCACTGTCGAAGACTCTTCTCCACCCTGCCCTGCGTCCCCACACACACAATCACTCCCAGCTTCCCAACAGTAATTCCTGGTCCCAACGCCTCCCAGTTGCCTCTTGACTATCTACCAACTCAACCTGTGGGGACTACAAGGACTCAAGATCTGGCTTCCCCACCTAGTACTCACTTGGTGACTGGGATAGTTTACCTCCCAAGCACAGGAAAAAGAGCCTAACGCCATCTCATTCAAGATAACAATAAATTCTATTTTTTTAATGCTGTCATTGAATACACTGAACTCATAGTGACTCTGCAAGGCCGAAGAGAACTGTGCCCTGGGATTTCCACCGCACATTACCACACCGTTCTCCCAGGAAGCCACCGGTGGGTGTGAACTGCCCACCCTTTGGCTGGCAGTCCAGTGCTTTAACCACTGCGCCACCAGGGCTCCTTGATGAGAACGGCCGTGCATGTAAAAGATCTCATGGATTGAGGGAGCTTTATTTTTAACACATTCTCAAGGTCCAACTTCTCCTATCTTACACTAATAAATACAACAAAGCAAGCCAGTGCCAACAGGCCCAGGCTGGTGCAGTCACCGGTGTCAGTCAACTCTTCTATTAAACTTTCACCGCTCCGTTTCAATTCACTTAGGTACTTCTCGAGGGGAGTGGAATGTGTCTTCATGGAGTTTCGCACATCTAGGGTCTCTGCTAAGCGCATCCGCGTCATTGCTTGTGGAAGTCCCTCCAAGCCTCTACAATATGGCTTATACCCTGCAGACAGCATCCTTTAGGCGCGTCCCGCGTGCCCAAGCCACCAGAGGTTCGGGGGAGATTCTCAGCGGAAGCGATGAAACTTCCGGCCCCACCAGAGGAGCCAGGGACCTGTCCCGGAAAGGCCAGGCTTGAGAAGCCAGTGGGGCAGCTCCGTCTCCTCCCACGGGGCATGGGAATTCTTAAAACAGCGCACGCATTTCAGTCGAGCTGAGAGCTTTCGGCTCCAACACCTAAAACCTCAAAGCCGCCACGAGTGTTTCAGCCCTTCTTAAGAACTGGAACTTCACATTTCACCTTCCAACACCAAAGCCGCAGCTACGATCTGGCTAGTTTACCTGTAGCTGCGTCTCGGTTCCCCTTCCTCGTCAACACTTTGGGGAAGGAGAGAACCTTCACTTACTCTCCTAACCCACCAGCGGGAAGCCAGCAGGCTGCAGGCCGGGCATGCACGACTTCCTCTGCCCACGCCCCACTCTCGCTTCCGCTGCGAGAAGCGGGGCTAGTGTTGCCAGACGCGACTGGAGGCATTCCAGCACCTAAAAGCAAGGCAAACCATGAACTATTTATCCTCTGGCTAATATCACCCTATCTGAAGCAGTGGATGAAAAACCCGAGTGCCGGCAACTAGCAGGCGAAAGGTACTACAGGAGTGAGTCTCCATTTCTGTCTGGCACCTGCCAGAACCTCCAAACTAACTGTTTCATACTATTCACTAGTGATGAGCAAATTCGAGGAAGAAACAGCCTTAAGGTAACACCAAGAAAACAGGGACCAGGGGAAAATGCCAAGGTGCTGAAAAAGTTTGTCGCGCCTGTCATAAACCATCCAAGCCCAAGCTGCCGGATGACTGCAGTTGCCTGGGGCCTTGGGCAAGACCAGAAGAGAAGCCATGGCTGCCCAGGCCCTGAACAATTTACTCGCCCCAAGAATTAAGAACACAGGAATGATGGCTGGCTGCTCTCAAGTGAAAGGCTTTCTATCCCAGCAAAGGCCAAATGAAATCAGGGTTTACTACTGCATCTATTTTGTCCTTTTTTTTTGGTCAATTCTGTATCTCAATGATCTAAAATAGTGCCTGTGGTGTCTTGGGGCTGAGTAGCTACAGGTAATCCCCATCTCAAATCTTACAACAGGTTGGCTCCATTCTGACATCTGCATTGTTAAGTCCTGGAGTTAAGTCAAACATCTTTCATTTGTTTTGTTGAGGTTTTACGTTTTATCGTTGCCTTTCATGATCAGTATCTTCATAAATTCGATCTTTGGAAGCTAAAAACATTACACAAAAACTTACAGAAATATTTTCATACATACATGCATTGCAAATAATGTAACAAACGATTTGCATTTACTCCAGGGAAGAAAAAGAGACCGCATTAACATTTTGTCATTTGCAGTCGTAACTTCACTTGGGGGAGGCTCTGGTTCATCCTGGGAATGGGGATGATGAGTCTAGGTCAGAAAACTAGGGAGGCATCTGCATGGTCCTTTTCTTCTATTTTTGAAGAACATCTCACTTCTTCCCAAATCTGCTTTTCAACATTAGCAAATTAATCAGCATTTGGGTTCACATTGTTAAGCAACTGAAATCCCTAATTTAGTTTAGAAAAAACCTTGGCAACTCTTGTCACTGTGAAATGTTTCAACAACCTCTCTCCTTCCTTTTATCTCTTTCTTCTTCAACAGTTCTTTCTTCTTCAAAATCAATCCATGAAGTCCTGATGGGTCAATTCCCTGCTTTGTGATACATGAGCTATTGCCCCATGCTCTAAATTCAGCATGCTTATAGAGTTTCCACCGACCTTTTCCATCATACCCTAATCAAATGCTTTGAGGGAGTTTACTGATTCAGAATGGGTGCTTGGCACACAGAAGTCCTTTGTTTAAAAAAAAGAAGAAGAGCAATATGTCTAGAAAGACCAAGCAATGTATCGATGAAATAAAGCTCCAGGGGAGATCGCAGTCCAGTATAGCAGGTGCTAACAGGGGCTTTCGAAGACGGGTCTAGTCCACCTGTTTGTGGAGGTTTAAACCATTTCAAAAGCATCTTTATCTGCCCCTGTGATACAAAAGCAAAGACAAAGAAAAGAAGATGGATAGGAAGCCTCGTGACAGCAAAACATCTTTAAAACCCATGGCTGCTTTAGGAAAGGAACGTATTTATCACCCCATCTACTAAGGAGCTGTAGCTCCAAACCACAGTTGCTCCTGATCTCAGTAAATTGTGAAGCCTGCACAGTTAAATTGCTCTATGCCCACGAGCTGAACACTGCCCAGTTAGCTATTTGTTGGGACTGCCCACACGGACTACAGGGTAGACCAGGCCATGATGGGCTAGTCTGCAGTGTCTGAACAGTAAACCGTTAGCACTGAACAACTGAGAGTGCGCATCGGGAAGGATATGTCACCAAATGACATACTGCAACACTTCAGTACAAAGCACCAAGAATAAGACGTTTTCCTCCCCGCGTCCGTCCCAAAATAAAAACCCAAGCAGTCGTGTAAGTACGTTTGCTGTAACTCAAATAGGTCTTAAATAAAGGAACCAACTAGTCTAGTTGAGCAGAAGATTGTGTGTATTTCTGTTTTAAAAGGAAAGACACTCTAAATATATTTGTGAACAAATCTTTAATACACCACGTGATTTTCTGTGTCTTGGTTAGCAGAAAATTTTATGCATAGAGTTCATATGTACATGTTCTTATGGGCCTTAATACCTAGTGTTTTTACCATTTTCTGAGAAATGAAAATTTACTAAGGAAAAAAAATCTCTGGTTGCTGCAAGTATTTTTAACTTCATTTTTAACTAGGAAGGGACTGGTCTTAGTCTCATTTCAGCAACTGATAAGCTCTGTGACTATGGAAGAGGCTTGTAGCCTCATCAGAACAAATCTCAGATCCCTATTAGTTATATGTAGAATTCAGCGTTTGAAGTAGAAAACCTTCAAGATTCCTTTCAGCCTTACCACCATTCAAGGAATGTACATGGACGTAATTGATTGGAATGTTCAAATGAAGTCCACAAATTATTTTAAAAGGCGTTTCAATTTCTATTTTTATTCAATGTTGACAGTTCTCAGTGATATACTTCTTAGAAAAAAGGGTTTTCCCAATCTTGTTAGTAAAAGAGATTAAATTCTTGTAAATGGTTTATATACTATTTTAGAATACATTTCTTACACTTTTTTAGGGGAAGGGGGATGATGAACCTTGTTTTCTACAATGAACTACTTTTAAAATATAAATCTGTCTATAGATTGTGCAAAAAGATGACATAACTTGCTCAGAATTTAAAAAGTTCCTTTCTCAATTGAGGTTTCCTCACAAGTATAAGAAGTGCCTTTTACAAACCCTTCTTCCCCTAAAACCCAGTCTGAGCAGCTTGCTTTGCTCGGATGAAAATTTCATTGGGGCGGTTTCTTCTTTACTAAAAGAACACTTCCACTGACACACAAATTTGAGAAAAGTGAGTAAAAACTGCATTTTCAAAGTACGGGACCTTTAAGTGTTAAACTAAATCTGAACAGGCTTGGCGACACTAAATTTATTGTGAGCAAGTCACTGACACGTGAGAGCACAGATGTAGCACCATTACATTTCCAACGTGAGGTGCAGGCTGAGTCTGAGATTTCATCTTTTTTGTATGAGTGCAATTCCAAGACAAAGATATTGAACAACTTGCTCTCCAACCAAGGCCAGCTGAGTGTCAGGATTGCAACTGAAATGAAAGGTGCTTGGGCATTTGCTACTCTGGAGGGAAGTCAAATTACCGTATAGACTCGTGTGTAAGCTGAGTTTTTCAGCACAAAAAATGTGCTGAAAAACGGGTTTGGCTGATACACGGCCAGTGGTACCCCAGGGAGATGTAACATCTCGCTGCCCGCCCCCATCCCCATAACGGGAAGAGCGCCCGTTATCTAGCGGGTGATTGCTGTTTCTCCACTGTTCATTCAAAGCCCCGCTGACACTGCAGGGCTTTGAATGTTTGTTTACTCACATCTAACCAATCAGAGCCGTCCCATGATGTGTATCTTTGAATAAGCCTTTTAAAGACCGTGTGTGAAGGATGTGGCATGAATGGATGTCATCTGGTCAAGCCCGACTAACAAAAGGAGGAAATCTCATGAAGCCTGACATAGAGTTAATAGCAAAGTGGGTTCGAGATGCATGGGAAGACATTCCAGAAGACATGGTGCAACGTGCCTTCCAGAAATGCAGTATTACTAATGCTATGGATGGCAGTGAAGACTGCGCTTTGTATGAAAATGACAGCAGTGATGGTGATGACGGCGATCTCAATGAGGACAGCGTCTATGATGACCTCACACCAGCTGAAGCTCTGCATTGGGATACTGATGATGATGAGGAATCCAGTTTTGAAGGACTTTAACTCTTTACATTTTAGCTTGGTTGCCGATTGAGCTCAGGGAATAGTACTCTTAAGGTATCATTGTTGATGCCTTATTGTTTTTGTTGAACCTATTTTCCACTTACTGTGCTGGTTCACTAATGTTAAATGACTTGTCCTTTTATTTATGATTTTTTATTTAAAATAAATATTTAAATATATTGCCCTACTCATGCCTCAATTTTTAGTAATTTTATTTTCATTTGTTTTGATTATTGAAACTCACCAATAGCTTCTGCATTTTCCACCCTAGGCTTATACTCGAGTCAATCAGTTTTTCTGGTTTCCCAGGTAATAATAAGGCACCACGGCTTATATTCGAGTATATACAGTATATTATTAGGTTGCTACTCACATTTTTCCTCTTAAATATAATGATTTTGATTCAACAGGAATTTAAAATCAATCTCCCTTAAAGTTCAAGGTGAAGTGGTTTAGTAGTTCAAGGCAAACCCTTAATTATCCTGAGCACATCTCTACTTTCCCATACTTTTATGAAGGTATGTGCCCAAGTCTGTAATACACTGATTCTGTAGTAGTTAATTTTCAATGTAATTCTTTTAAGATGTGTTGAATAATCTGAGCAGTTATTTTGCTTCTAGGTATCCTGGTTTGTAAATTTCCTTCTTTCTCTATGATTGTGGCTCTATATGGTTCTTAATTTATGGAATCACTGAAAAATATTATGGCCCCTAATAAAATGATAAAAAAGAAAAGAAAAAAATTATGGGATCGCTTTGGTGCTGAAAGAATCAGAGATTCTGAAACCACCATCAAGATTCTGGGGGAAATACCTAATTATTCTCTCCCCCCCACAATTATACTTTAATGTACTAGCAGAGGGAGGAAAATCAGGAAAAAATGTCACAAATATGTGAGGGTCTACAGTCTGCACCAAAAACAAATTGTCCTCGAGTCGATTTAGACTCAGGACAGGCTGGAGTAGAACTGCCTCTGGGGGATTCTGCGACTAAATCGTCACTGAGCAGTCTCACCTTTCTCCCTCAGTGCCTAGAGGTTTCAAACTGGGTGGAGCCCAACCATCACCCACACTGCCACCAAGGCCGCCTCTGTGTGCACAGCATGTGCAGAGACAGTACTCTGCCAAAGAAAACCAGACCAAATCAAAGAAGAATAAATCAGTTTGACACGCTTAGGGCAAAGGCAGAGTCTTGAAAATCTGTACAGTACAACCGCCTAAGTGACACACCCACATGTATCCACTCAATAGCATACTTAGGAAAACAATGGCCAAAAAAAGTGTCAACATAAGACTGCTTACATTAAAAACACAGCAGGGAAAACTTTATCACAATCAATAAGCCCTTGAAAACAAAGGTGTAAGACTCACACTTCTTGGTTTCAAAACTTACTAAAAACCTAACTGAAAAGCAACAGTAATCAATCCTAGGTTCTGACCCCGGACAGACCCATAGATTAATGGAATAGAATTGACAGTCAAAAATAAACTCCCCTATCTATGACCAATTGATTTTTAACAAGTCTGCCAACCAATTCAACAGGATTAGTCCTAACAGTAAGTGATGTAGAAATGGGCTAGTCACATGTAATAAAGCTGACGACCTAATTCTCAACATCATAAAATATAATAAACCAATTATTTTATAGTTCAGAACTGTAAAACTGAGAAACTATCTGAGTAAATTGGCATAATCTCAGATCACGTAATGGCTTTCTAGATGACATCAAAAGCACAAATAGCAAAAGAAAAAAATACTGAGATTTGACTTCACTACTAACAATGCCTGACCTTCACAGGTAAGTTATTGTGCGTAAGTGCCATCCAGGTACAAAAGAAGGAAATACTGCCTGGTCCTGTCTTCACAACTGGTTCCTGTGTGGACCCACTGGTACTGGCAATATATGGATCGATCCATCATCTCACTGAGAATCTCTGTCTTCCTTTTCCACTGACCCTCTATTTTACCAAACATCACGTCCTTCCTTCACCAGGGACTGGCCCCTTCTTTTCGCATATCCAAAGCACATAAGATGTGAGCGGTGAGCTCTGGTGGTGGAGTGGTTCCATCTTGGTCTGCTAAGTACACGTTCAGCAGTTCGAAACCACCAACCGCTCCTCAGGAGAAAGATGAGGCTTTCTACTCCTGGAACAAGTGGCAGTCTCAAAAGGCACAGAGGCCCTAACTTCTACGTTCAATCCCCATCCAACACAGAGGCCATAACTTCTAAGGCGCATTTGGGTTGTGATTCTCTCAAAACAAATGTGTGCTTTGGGCAGCCCGCACTGTGTTCAATATTCATCACCAACATAATTCAAACATTAATTTCTCTTCCGTCTTCGTCATTGTCGAGCTCTTGTACCCACGGGGAGCAAATGTAAATGTAATAGCGTGGGGCAGACACGCCGGACTGTTTCTATGAACAGTGATTGTGGAGCTAAGTACAATGAAATACTTAACACCTTCCATCTCTGCTCTATTAATCATAATGTTGCTTATTGGCCCACTTGGGAGGATTTTGGAGTTTTCTGGGGGGGGTCTTTCTTTTTTTCCCATTTTATTGGGGGCTCTTTCAACTCTTATCACAATCCATACAAACATCCACTGTGTCAAGTACGTTTGTTGCCATCATCATTTTTAAAACATTTTCTTTCTACTTGAGGTCTTGGTATCAGCTTTTTCCCCCTCCGTCCCTGACCCTCCCCCTTCCTCACTAACCTTTCATAACTTATACTTTTTTTCATGTCTTACACCGTCCGACATCTCCCTTCACCCCCTTTTCTATTGTCCGTCCCCAAGAAGGAGATTATAGGTAGATTATTGTGATCCTTCCCCTTCCCCTTCCCCTCCTGGTATCACGCCCTCATCATTGGGCCGGGGGGTTAGAATCGTTGGCTTCTTTACGTTGATGTAATCCATTCTGACGCTGCAATCTTTGACTCTCCTCAGTAGATGCTTGAGCAAGCAAGGTGAGTCATCTGAGTTTTATAGGTTGTTCGCGAGTCTACCTTTAATCCGGACGTGAGCTGTTCTTCATCTATAGTCCAATTTCTCAACATATATATTCTTTAGTGAGAGGGTGCCACCTGATACACACCTTTCCTGATTTTAAACCAGACCGTGCCCCCGCATCGGTTTGAACAGCTGCCTCTTGGTCTAGGTCCAGGATTCCCGTGAGCAAAAGTAACTGTTCTAGAATTCTCATTCTTCACAATGTTATCCACAGCATGTCAAAATCCATGCCGTTGAATGGTTATTGCAGTATTTGCAGAGCCAATAAAACACAGATAAGCATCTTTTTCTTTGCTTTCAGCCAAGATCCCTCTAACATCAGCAATGATATCTTCATTCCCTATCTTCCTCTGAATCCAGTGTGGATTTCTAGCAATTACCCATTGATGTTCTGCAACAATTTCAAAATTATCTTTAATATAAATTTTACTTCAGGTGGTACTGAGATTGTTTACTAATATCCACATTCGGTTGAATCACCTTTCTTTGGAATTGGCATGAACTGCCCGGGCAAACAGTTCTTTCCCAAATCTCCTAGACAAGTGAGCACTTCCCAGTGTTTCATGCATGTGTTGAAATACCACACCTGGTATTTTCTACTGAGTCCAGAATCCTTATTTGTTTCTGTGTCTTCAGCGCAACTTAGACTTCTTCCTCCAACACCGTCGGTTCTTGATGCCATTTCCTCCTGAAATGGCGGGGTGCAGAGCAAGCCACTCTTTGGGGTACGATCACTGTGGGTTCTCCTCTCTGGGTGCATTCCGCATCGTTCAGGATTTTGCCCATAGAACCGTTCAGTACTGCACCTAGAGCAGTGGTTCTCCACCTTCCTGATGCCGAGACCCTTTCATACAGTGCCTCATGTTGTGGTGACCCCCAACCATAACATTATTTTGGTTGCTACTTCATCACTGTCATTTTGCTACTGTGATGGATCAGGCAACCCCTCTGAAAGGGTCATTCAACCCCCAAAGGAGTCTCGACCCACAGGTTGAAAACCACTGACCTGGAGGCTTGAATATTTTTCGTTAATTCTTTCAGCTTGCGAAACGCTAGGTTTGTTCTTTCTTTCCGGATTTCTAACTCCAGGTCTTTGTACTTTACAGTAAAACACTGTCTTCCCGAGCCGTCCTGCGAAACTTTGTTCGGTTCTCTCATCTCACCCTTTCTTCCAAGAACTCTTGCCACTCTCCATTCCAGAGGATGCTCAGTCTCTGCCAACAACTGCTGTGGCTTTTCCTCCTTTCTTGTCGTTTTAACAACTCGTGCTTTCTAAACAGATGACGGCCTTGCTCCCACAGGTTGTCTTTGAACATTGAGGCAGTTAGTTTATTGTGCCAACACGGCCGATAAACACACATGGGATTAACTGAAGGGCGGAGAGATGAATGGCTCAGCGAGCCTTGCCTTTTTTCTCTTGCTCTTTGATCATTGGTCCAGTGTGCGGCTGCCTTTCTTGTTCTGTGCCTCAATTTGCAAGCTACACTACCCATGGGACACCTAACCCATGGACTGTGTCGCTGTAATTTGAGGTTCCTTCAAGACCTGCTTCACACCATTGGAATTTACATCTCTTGACTGGGGACTGTCGGGCCCTGTCAACTGGCTAACTGTTGGTGACCTGCCTTGCTGTTTGCTGCCTGGGCCTGGATAGCCTGAATTTCTCTACAGAGGACTACCCAGCGGGCCTCAAGACTTGAAGGACCGCCAGTGTCTCACAACTGTCTCCCGGGAGTGAGTTGCACTGAGCCATTTGTACTGCTTTATAATTTAATTAACTGTTTATTTTTTATGTTATAGATCTATATAAATATAGAGAACCCTGTCCAACATAAACATCAATGTTTAATACAGCAAATCTATTCTTGAGATGGTTTCTAAATTGATGTGGGAGACATTCAAGGTCGCACACAGGCGCTTGTGGACTTTTTCATTTTCTTCAGCTTCAGTGTGAGCTGGCATAGGAACAATTGATGGGCTGATCCAGTCGGTCCCTGGCAGCCTTTTCACTGATAGTGAGCTTCTTCAGCACCTTTCCAGACATAGCTGACTTGGGTCCTGTGTCTTCCACCTGGTGAGGACCATTCGTATGGCTACCCTCCGGGTTATAGAAAAAATATGCTTGCAATAAAGAAGTGGATAGTCTTGCAAAATTCTTATCATACAATCTCAGCATCCTTTCTATCACCAAGGCCATTATTTCCAAGGGCGAATTCTTTTTTGTTTCTAACGCTGGCATTCCAGTCACCAGTAATTATTGATCCAGCTTGGTGGCATGCTTGATAGATTGTAGAATACAAAAGTTGGGATGGGCAGGGGAATCTCCAGTTTCTTCAAGACCTTTGGCAATAGAGGCTGATGGGTAAGTGTGAGCAATGGTCACATTAACTGGTCTTCCTTGTAGGCAGTATGGGTACTATGCAATCGCTCATACCACTATACTGTAAGACAGACTGCGAAATGTTCTTTTTTGATAAACGTGACGCCAGTCCTTTCAATTTATCATCCCGGGCATAACAGACAATATGATTGCCTGACTTAAAATGACTTAATACCAGTCCTTTTCAGCTCCATATGGACTATGTTACCAATCTTCACGTATTCCCTTTCAATTCTGGCAACTTCCAAATTTTCCAGAATCGTCCTTCATACATTCCACATCCTGCGGGAGGATGCTTGCAGCTGTTTCTTCTCATCTGGAGTCATGCATGCCACACCAGAAAATGAAGGTCCTGGAAAGCTTGACTTCGTCCTGACTTCCCTCTGAGGAGGTAGCTCTTCCCCAATTATAGTCTGAGAGCCTTCTAGTGTGAGAGGGAGATCATCGGTAAGGTTCTCACTGGCCAATCTTTTCACAAGTAGATCACCAAGTACTACTTGCAGTCTGTCTTAGCCTGAAAGTCCGCCAGGAGTGACCCTGCTCGTATTTTGAAATACCACGTGGCGTAACTTCCAGCTTCACATCAACAGGCAAAAAATCAACAAGATGACAGAAGAGAGGTGGCGTCAACTCTCATGACCAATGGCACATACCTTCCTAGCTTTAGTCACGCTTTTGTTAACAAGGTGATGAGTCATGGGCTCAATGGCTCCTTTTGACCTGCAAGCAATCCTGGTCATTGCACTTCACCCATCATCCATAGAACCGCCAATCATGAAGCTATACTGTGTGTATCACCGTATCCGCTGCATCAAAACGAGCTTGGCGATCATGTTATATGCTGCCAGAGGGATCCTGCTCTTCCCAGCTCCATTACCATACACTTGGGGCTGTTTGTCTGTCTCACATGAGAGACTACATGCTCCACCAGCACACAAGCTGGTCGCCTTTCTAGTGAACAAAGCCTAATACAGTGCTAGCATATTTGGTGCATACAAAAGGTACTCAACTAGATCAGACTCAAAAAAGCTACAAATAGCAAAACACAGATTTTACACAGGCCTAAAACTCACTGGAGAATAGTAAAAAGCTGAACAACAACAAATTTCTTCTGGAAATTAAGGGAGACTAACGAATATGGATGAGAAAGCATGTGGACGTAAAGAAATGAGAAGTTCTAATATACCAAGTTCAAACTGAAAAGGTCCTAGAATTTGAGGCATGCCCCAGTAAGCGAGTTAATAAGCCCAATGACTTGTCATATGGATGCACCTCCATAACTTTAAATTGCTAATACTCAGGATCTAACTTGGGATCCCTAATACATTGTACATCACTTTAACATATAGCCCTGGCTCTGATAATATTCCATTATTGACTTAAGACCTCAAAATTGAGTAAGTCCTAAAGCGATTACATACAGGGGTTCTCAGAAAAACTGATGAGGGAATGGTTCTGGGCGCCAACAGCAGTCATCACAATCAAGGGCAGGTAAGAATGGTAACGGCCCAGGTACAAATTTTAAAAGATACACTATTATTAAATTCAATTATATGTGTGCTGAATGCAGTAAGTCACTAGTAAAAGCAGCTGAGGAAAAAATTCTAAAGGTATATTTGAGGCAAATACTTATTCCCAGATTAACACAGCAAATCATTTATTAAGCCTGACATACATCTTCTCACCAAAGATAATAAATCTTGTTTTGCTGCTGCCGTTTTCGAATCCTGAAGAGGGGTAGGGGATAGGGGAGAACTCTGGTCGTCAGCGTCACATGGCAAATGTCTGGCTATGACCCAAGGGAACCCCCCCAAAGAAAGACTGGCTTAGTCCGACTCTCGATACAAGTGGCCTCGCTGATAATGCAGTTTGTCTTTATAGCCTTTAAGAGAAACGTCACTGATGTTCAAAACAATGCTTTCAACTCCCAGGGATAAAAAAGACGATGGGAAAGGCGAAGACTTCAAGGAAACAGAATTTCCAACTGCTTTCCCTCATCAAGCGATGAGGGAGGCCTGGTGGACTGGTTACCAGGTGGACTGCTAAACCGGCAAGGCCAGCAGTTCAAAACCATCAGCCCCTGCTCTGCAGGAGAGGAGGCTTTAGGCTCCTGTGGAAAACATTAACGCAGATGTAGTAGGGTTACCATTTTACACCTTAATCATTTGTTCTCCCTTTTGCGCCTTTTCAAATTTGTTTTCGTTTTTAATATGTTCAAATGAGGCGGGGGGGGGGGGGGGGGGGGGCTGTTCTGAGTCGGGATTGACTCAATGGCAGGTGAGTGTTGGAGTCAGAGGTAGGCAAGGCCATCACTGTTAGAGAAGGGGGTGGTGATTACCATGAGCAATGGGAAGACCCAGGCAGACACATCTCTCTCACACTCACACACACACACACCTGTCTATGAACAACTTGGCGAGGTACCGTATATACTCGAGTATATAAAGGTAGTTCCATCATGCAGTTCATCTGGAAGAGCCAGAATGCCAGGCAAAGCCAACTGCGTTATTTACAAAATAGTCAAAAACTAAGCACAGTTCAACCCACAAATGGTAGACAAAAATATATATATATCCAAAAAGTAGAATGTTATTCAGCAATAATAAATTCAATTACATATTATCTGAATACAGGAAGTCACATGCTACATAGTTAAACTTGAAGGTGAAAAGAAACAGACATGAGACCACATGCTGTAGGGATTCCATTTATATGCACTGTCCAGAAAAAGCACATCTAGAGACATAGTACACTAGTAGTTGCCTGAGACTCAGTGGAGGAATGGGAATTGGTAAGAGACATAAAACATACCTCAGTCATGCTGTTTACCCTGCTGAACAAATGGGTGTCTTTGCAAGGCCTATTCGAAGCAGTAGTCGGCATGGTAATGCACAACATCACATTGCTCAGTGTCTGTCCTACTCCCCGGGGCAGGCACCTCCCAATTTAACATCAGCTGTCGGCCACCTTCTCCTGCTATCTGTGCACAACACCTTGGCGCAGGCCAAGGGCAGGATAACACAAGGGTGCAAGCGGACAAGGAGAAGCCAGGTAAGGGTCCAAAGAGATCATCAAAGTCAGAGAAGGGACTGTGGAGAGCAGAGGTCAGCGAGGGGCGTCACGACTACGGGACTTAGCAGAAGGTGACGGAGTGGAACCCTTGCCCAGAGCATTTCTCATGAGCTCCACAAGGGGAGAGAAGGCAAGGTGGCAAAGGAGGGCAGGCCACACCACGCCCTTCCCAAGACATGCCAGGGCAGCGGTGGCAGTGTGTGAGTGTGTGTGTGTGTGTGTGTGTGTGTGTGTGTGTGTTGGGGGGGGGCAGGACACATGAGACTCACATAACACTGATTTTGCACAACTTGGTCATGGTACACAGCCGTGTCAGTGAGGAATGGCTGTAGAACAGTGCGGTGTTTGGAATTTAAAAATAAAAGGGAGGAAATAGAAGGTCCTATTAGGTTTGACGCCTGCAAAGCAGACAGAGCAGTAAGTTATTCAGCAGAGAAGAAACAGGTGCAACCTGAGTGGCGCATGAGGTCACCAAAAGGAAGCGAGCCCGTCTGTACCTGAAGAGCTCTCAAACACCCGTCGCTAGAGCGGCCAAAAGAATCAAAATACAGGTTGTCACCAGGAACACTGGCTGGTTGGTATGCTTCATGGCTGGGAAAGGCCCTGCTCTCCCACATCTCCACAAGCATGTCAGAGAAGCGCAGTGTCTGCAGCAATGGAAATCCGCCGGGACAACTCCATTCACTCTCTCCTTTAGGGTCACTAAGTCAGTCAACCTGCTGGCAAGGCACTTGGTGGAGCTTGTGGAGTCAGGAAAATCCTGTCTCTTCGAGAAACTCGCCCTGAGGATCCGCACCCAGGAGAGTGTACTGATCTCTATCTAACCGACCTACAATTATGTCTAATCGATCAGCAATCCCCTCGCACATGGAAGCCCCACTTCATTTTCTAGTGCTGGTGGTACAGTGGGCTAAGTGCAGGCTGCCATCTGCATCGTCAGCAGTTTGAAACCAGCAGCAACTCTGCAGAGAAAGACGGGGCTTTCTACTCCCGTGAACAGTTACCGTCTCAGAAGCACCCCAGGGCTCACTGTGAGTCAGCTCTGACTGGATAGCAGTCAAGTTTGATGTTCTTCAACATGAGCAGATAGTCAAGGATCTCCAGGAACTCAGGGGAAAATCTCAGCAGGAAAGATAACGGCCAAAATAAACTAACAGGAAAAAATTAACCTAGGAAAGGGGATGAAAAATGCAGGAGTACAAGGAAATCAAAAAATTTAAAAAGAATCCATAATCAATATCGTCAGATAGAAAATATTATATCCAAGAAAAAGTAAGATGTTTTTTAGAAAAGGAACAGGCTGTTTATATGGATCAAGAATATGATAAAAGTTCAAAATATAAGATACCTCATAATAGTACTTCATAAGAGACAAATTCATACAGAAAAAAAGAAGAAACTAAATCTAAGAAGAGGCTCTTCTTCCAAGGACTTCCTGAAGAGAAAGCAGAGAAGAATATCAAAGAATGATACAAAAAAATTTCCTAGGAAGCAAAGACCACTCCGGACAGAACGACAAGACCTACAAAACAGACAGACAACCTAAAGAACTTTCCCACCAGCTGACGCATCAGTAGATCCAATTTAAATGCAGAACAAAGACGCAGTGGTCCTACAAGAACTAAAACCTCTACACCCCATGGACCCTGTTTGGTATCAAGCCACTGGAGGCTGTGCTTCAGGGAAAGACGCTAGTAACCAAGAGAAAGAGGGTATTCCAGGACCACAGGTGTGCCCAGGTCAGCCTGCCCGCCTCTGCTCAGCATGGACCACAATGACAGCAAGGATGTCATTGTAAAATCAACAGCTAGAGGCCTAATTTGACAGGCATTTGAGGAGAAAGGTCACAATAGGTATGCAGATAACCAAGCAAATGAAAAAGGCAAAACAAGGGGAGAGGTATTGTTTTAAAAAGAAAAAAAAATGCAAGCATGGTAGACTGCTTAGTTCGGGATATTCAGTCCTGGTAATATAAATAACTACCATTTTAACCCAACATCCTCATGTCATCTTCAAAGGAGGCTGGAGCTGGGCCTGTAAATAGACTATCAGGAGGCCAACTCAGCCCTGTAAACACAGAACTCCGAAATCCAGCAAAAACGATCAGATGGGGCAGCTAAAGGCGCCAAAGGCAGATGCCCCCTAGGGGCCGGGCAGGGCAGGGTTTATTCTGAGCATACATTTATGACTCCTAATAAACTTCTAAAGACCCAAAGGGTTGTTGGAGTTTTTTAAGTTAACATATTAGGAGGCGCTTCTTTTCATTACTGACATTAAAATAAGGTAATTTGATGATAGTTAGAGGTCCAAAGCCCCAGGGGTCAAAGGTGCTTTAAGGTGCAAACTGCAAGCACTCCCAGCTTCTCAGCATGGGAGGCTCAAGCACTGGGCACAACCCACAGTCCCCATCTCTGTGAGGTCTCTACTGTCATCTTACCATCGGTCCATCTCCTGTCCTGCCTAAGCCCGCAAAGGTAGGCACAGCGCCCGTTCCGTTTTCCACTGTGCACCTAGAGCTCAAGCCAGCACAAGACATGCTTGCTGCACGAACCACTCCTGTGTGCTCCATCAGGTTCCATTCTCTCCCAGATTAATTCTACATCCCTCCTCATGTCAGACTATCTGAGACCCTGGCTTTTAACCCTCCTAAGTGCAAGAACTTTTCAATATCCCCTTCCTTTTGAAATTCTTGTGCGGGAGAAAGACTCAAATTCATTCTTGAAATAAGCCTCGCTCTTATACATATGTGAGTGTCTCTGGATTTGTTTCTCTAGTCAACCGACCTAAGACAATAAGGAAAGCAAATCTTTTAGAAATTACATTGAAAATCTGTTACTGTTGCTAGATGCCATGAAGTGAATGTGACGAAGAACTGTTTCCGTAAGGCTAGCTTCTAGGCTGTAATCCTGGCAGGAACAGACTGAAGTACTAACCTTTCAGTTAGCAGCTGAGTCAAATTACTAAATCTACCTTACTACTTGAAAATGGGCGATTCTGAGCATTACAGAAAAAGCGGAACACAGAATGAAATTTTTAAATCCATTTGTAAGTTCTCAAAATGCTTACTCACATATGCTCGGTATGATGAACCGACCAAAAAACAAAACCAAACAAACTCTCTTCCATCACATCACTGCTGACTCATCGCAACCCTACCGGGCAGAGGAGAACTGCCCCTGTGGGTTTCCGAGACTGTTAACTCTTTATAGGAGTAGAAAGCTTCATCTTTCTCCCGCCAAGTGGCAGTGGTTTCAAACTGCCAACCTTGCCCTTAGCAGCCCCACCACCCAACACATAAGCCCCGGGCCCCAGAGTTCCCAGGTCTCTGGTGCACAGCTCCGCTCCCGGGGCTGTTCCAGCTGGGGCGGAAAAGCAGCCCGCCTGTGCAACTACTACGTCTGTTGCTGCTGCCAACGTTGTTTTACATGAATGCAGTAGAGGATCATGAAAGTACTGATCCCAGTGCAAGGTCGCTAGGGTGTCATAAAAAAGACATCAGCGATGGAAAACACCTGAAGCTCCAGGGGCAGGTAATCTGTAACCTCGAACAGCAGTTCACAACCAGGTGGCCCAGCACTGACTAGCAGAGTCAAGGGAAGAGACGAAGGCACCCGTCTGGAATCTGTGTACCAGAGCCTCTTCCCTACACGGTCAGGTGGCTTCACTTACAGGAGGGTTGCCTTCCCGGGGCTGAAACGCCACAGCTGATGATTAGCGGAGAAGCTATGTTCAGGGAAGAGCTCTTTCCGAGGCGGAACGTATCATTTCAAAACTGGCCTCTTTGCTCTTCCATGATCGATCCATAAAAATGCGCGCACACCTACACTGTACCAAAAGCTCCGGAAAAATACTCCGGCATCTGTCAGCAGTAGACATCTATGGCAGGGCTTCCAAAACTTCATGTAAAACAAAGGGAGTCAGTAATGGAATTTGTCCCGTTTCTAAAGCCCCTTCATACACATACCAAATGTTGGTTAGATAAGAAAAGGGGCAAAATAGGAGTATGTGGCTATGCCAATGGCCAGAATATTTACACATTTTCAAGCTATAAGGAATTAAAACTGCAGCAGGATTTCTGTCTGGTGGTTGGATTTGCTTTCGGAAGCCTGAGGTCAGGACTGTGTAAGAGAGCTACATACCAGTCCTTGTTCAACAGGGCCTCCTCCCACTTTCCAAGTCCAGAATCCCTTCAGCATGAAGGAAGCCAAGGTCGCGGGGCAAGTCCGCACATGCCACACAGGCAGCTCAGCTGAGGCTCTGCCTCCCCCTAATGAAGACAGCTGCCTGCATCTCAATCAAGAACAGAATTGCTGAACGGCCTCGCAGATAAGTTTTAAATGCCTACTCCAAAACGTTAGACTGATGATGTCCAAGAGCCAGACAATGTGCACAGCATACTGTCACTGTGCAAACGACCGTGATTCTGCACTTCTGCCCTGTTAATCCCCAAGCCGCTCTCCACCTGAGTCAACAGCGTACCCATTCAAAAGGCTGGGGCAAAGCCTGCAGAGAGTAAGTGAATTGGGCAGAGTGACCACAGCAAGGAGGAAGACTGCTCACGAAATCTCTCACCCTAGTCTTTCGTAATTCACATCAATCTCCTCCAACATCCCAGCCGCCTCCACTTCTCTATCTAGGCCTCCACCACCTCTCTCAAGGTCCACAGTCAAGCAAGGCCCAAGGCATTCCCAAAACAAAAGCATCTGATGAAGCCCTTGCACCTAAAACTCCTTAATCCCAACAAAACTTCCTGGGTCTCCACCCTGCGTAACAAGGCGGCCCCTCCTTCCCAGGCCTCTCAGGTGCTGGGAGAGATTCTCATTACTCCCTCAACCTCCTGCCGTCTTGAAGGCCACCCTTCCCATCACCACGCCAGGCCCAGGCTGGCATTTATCACAGACCTCGTACTGCTATCCAGTCGATGCTGACTCAGTGACCCCGCAGGACAGGGTAGAACTGCTCCTGCGGGTTTCGAGATGCTAATTCAAAGGGAGTTGAAAGTCCTGTCTTTCTCTCCTGGAGCGGCTGGTGATTTCAAACCCCTGAGCCTGAGGTGAATAGCCCAATGTGTAAAATACTCTGCCACCAAGGTTCTCAGTGCCCAACAGGTAGCAAACTCTGGGCTAGCTCTCCTGACCCTGCAATTACTGTGGCCTGGAGCACCCTCCACACCCACTCCCAGCCCTTGTGCGGAGTAAACCCAGGCTCTTGGCGCTTTGCTCCTGGATTCTAAGCACCCTGAGGCCCCGTTAACGTCCAATTCTCACTGGGGCCAATAGTGCCTTTCAAGGAGAATGCTCTTCAGGTTAGCAGCTTTTTCCTACTCAAGCAATTCTGACACAACAGCCACAGAGCCCTCACAAAATAAAAAACCCCGTACCCCAAGAAAAACACAAAAAATCTAGAAGTAACAATAAAAAACAAAACCCCACAGAGACAAATGTTGATTTATTAGTTCTGGTTATAGTTTCTTATACCATCACTGTCGCCTCCCCTTGAATGAAACAGTTAACAATGCTCTCTCTACAACCTGCAGGGTAAACATGCACAAACTCATTCTACCAGGAGCCCTGGAGGGCTGCAATACGAAGGTCAGCCGTTCAAAACCACCAGCAGCCGCTCCCCAGGAGGAAGGCAGGGAAAGCTACTGACAGGTTCAGAAACTCGCAGGGCAGTCCTACCCTGTCCTACGGTCCCTCTGAGTCAGCATCGACTCCGTGGCAGTGAGTTTGGTGTTTGGTTTGGCACATGGTACTGTGAATGTAACCTTGTAAACAGATATTCACAGCCATTTTCTCCAAGTTTTCATTGTGTATCCTTCCTTCTGTGCCCTCCCCAAATCTTAAAACTAGAACTGAATTTGTCTAAACAGAAAAACCCATTTTCTAACTTTTTTCCAAGATAAAGTTGGATACTGCTCAACAACTCAAACCAGTTAGCATTCTTTCTCTCAAATATACAGGCAAAATAAAAATGCACAAAATAAGTCTGTTATCAAAACTCAGAAAACTCACTTTTAAGTCAATCACTTTGAGTAGTATATTCTCAAAATAAGTAACCTCAACCCTAAAAAACTAAGCTCATAGGAGGAAAAAAAGTACAAAATGGGAACTACGGAATTAACTAGGTACAGGTTTTTCTCAGCTTACAGGTGAGCTTTACCTTAATTTACAAATGCAAACTTCTTTGCTAATCACCAATTGGTTATGTATCTTTTCCAAACTGATGCCATGTGGTCACATTCAGGATGTGTAACAGCAATACACAAACACTGAAGCATTACTAACCAACATCCCTACACCACCACATGCAAGTCAGCAAAAATGCCACATAAAACCCCATGCACCCAAGTAAGCCTTCTAGAAAGTTAACATTTAAAAGGAGAAAACAGATGATACTTGTCTGGAAATTTCCAATCTCTAGTGAACCTCCCAATATCCACTGGTAAACATTAGCGTTTCCTATGACAGGAAAATTCTGTATGTGATACTCAGGGAAATGTTAACACTGAGTATATGATACTTAAAGAATGTTTAGGTGTGATAATGGCTTTGTGCGTATGTAAAAAGAGGGGGACCTGCTTTAGTCTTTGAGATTTACGTTAAGATAACAGAGAAGAGGAATACAGATGAACCAAGATTAGTCATGTGCTGGTAACTGCTCTATAGGGTGCTTTATTCTATTTCTGCAGTTTTTAAAAACTCCAAAATAACTTTTAAAAAGTAGCTGCTTAAGGGCCATGTTTTGTTCTGGATTGTCTGCCGCGATCACGCAGATTCTTTAATTCACTGGCTTTGCATAATTACAGGAAAAAGTCTGCAACTGTACAGGCTTGGAAGCCAGCAAGCTGTGCCATTCGGGGTATCCTGAATGCTTCCCTAGGTAGTGCTCCGCGAACGAACTTCAAAACGCTCTACCGGGAGGTCGGAGACTCCCCGAGAAGAAATGAGGAGAGGGGAAACCTTAATAAGGAACTTGTCCCAACTGTGACCATACAAAGCTCCCATCTCTGCACCACCACCGAAGACACACTCAAGTTGGTTCTTCCGTCATTTAAAAACTGACAGATCCTTCCCGCTTACTGTACTGTGCTAAGCACGGCTGCAGACCCAAGAAGACACAAACAATCCACGACTGTGCCACCAGGTCAGAACCCAGCTTTGGCTAACTTACTTGGAAGAGGAGCACGCTCACCACTTAGATTTGGCCAGGAAAACTAGGTTAGAAGAAGGAGGGGGAAAGCCTGGCACTTAAACAGTGAGGCTAGAGAAGGTCTCCAAGGCTACTCAGTGAAAGGAACACCACCTTTTCCAACATTTTCCAAACACTTCCAAGTTCAGTTGAGCCCAGCAGCCTGAATTAACAGGGCTCCCTTTCAAATTCAAAAATCTGGCCTGGGCCCTAACAGTTAACCAACCAAACACATGCTAATTCACTTGAGCGCCCCTAGAAATATGGACTCAAATTCAGACTCAAGGCCTCCAGGGCCCAAGCTGGAAGGTGGGCAAACAAATCCTCTTATAAAGCAGGAGAGAGACAATGGGATGCACACAACCCTAAGGAAGCATCTATTGTTATCTAACAAAACCTCCCAGCCCCCTTCCTCCCACCCACCCCGCCCAGCTTAACAAAGTAATGGCATTCTTCTTGGGGAAACCCCAAAGCCTAGCTCCTGGTCAGATTTTGGTGTTGGCTTCTTTCCTAACCTTACAGGGTTCCCAAAGGGAACAGCTGGGAAACTCCTCCAAGGCAGAGGTGACTTTTTGGAGATGTCAGGAAACAAAACCAGGCCGGGCGAATCTATTGTGCTGTACATTTTCAAAGCCTTGCTCGTCCCCATTGCCTGCAGGTCTTTCACAATCTTTCAAATAAACCCACAGTGGGCAAAATGAACACCGCTGTGAGTCACACAGGTGTCAGCTACTCCTCACAGCCTCAAACTGTCCGCAGATTTGTTCATTTCATTCGTGATGGGGGGGAGGAGTTTAAAGAGAGAGAAAGACCTAGAATGGGTGTGAAACCAGGGCATCCTCTTTAGACTCCTCTCTGCTCTCACTCATTCCTGTTTCAGTTACACACCTGTCAAACAGGTTATTCCTGGAATTCAGATTTTATAATCTCCTCACTGTAAGTCCTCCTGTTGCCCAAACACACATCTCTCCCTGCTTTCCCAAAACATGTATCCATCAGTCCAGTGTTTGATAGACAGGAGTCATAAAGAAGTCCCAGTGAAGCACCAAACTCCGCGCCTTGGGCACCGGGCAAGCTTTCCAAGGAGGAAGCCTGGTGACCACTTTCAGAATGGCCAAAGCAATTGAAAGGGGGGTGGGGGGAGAGAATCATTAAATGCGGCCTGCTCTTTTTGAATTTCAATTAACACACAAATACAGACAGCCAGATATGGGGAGGGATTTTTTTAAATGAAGGTTATCTTCATGAAAAAAAATGCCTTTCCACTTTATTGAAGAAAAAAAGTGCATGCCTAAGAATGTAGTGTATTTCCCTATCTCAAAGCCAGGAAATGAGGTCTTCTCGGGCCAGTCTGAATATAAACTCTGTTTAAAAACAGAGAGACTGCGAGGCGAAACCCCTGGGCTAACTTTGGCCAAGCGGCGTGGCCTGCAGTCACCCCTTCCCCGGGCTCCCCACACGAAGTTTCCACACGCCACGGGAAACAAAGAAAGCGCCCGCACCGACCTTATAGACTTGTCCGTAGGTGCCATTTCCCACCACTTCCACCAGCTCGAAAATCCCAGCAGGGTCCTGGAGAGGAAGGCGGGGAGGGGTTACGATTTAAAAGAAAACCCCACCACCCCAAAAATTGAATGCACCCCGCGGGGCAGTTGTGGGAGGGCGACTACCAAAGAGGCCGGCTGCGCCCCGGGGCCCGAGCCCAGCGCCCGGCACCCCGCACCCGGCGCCCCGCGCCCCGGGCACATGCCGACGCAGGCAGACAAAGGAGCCGCCGCGCCCGCCGGCTCTGCCCGCCGCGGCGCCCGAGCGCCCGGGCCGGCCAGGGGCGCGGCCCCCGCTGCCCGCCGCCCGCCGCCCGCCGCCCTCCGCGGGCCCCCGGCGGGGCCGCTCACCCGCAGCGACGAGAGGTCGATGTCCACCAGACTTTTCGCAGGGGAGTCGTTCGCCATCTTCCCTTGCACGCAGCGCACACGCACCAAGGGCGGCGATCGAGACCGGGGGGTCGAGGCGCCGTGGCCAGAGGCCAAGCCGGCGGCGGCGCGCTCCGGGAGCCGGGCCGGGGCTCGGGCGGCGGCGGGCTCGGCCCCGCTCTGGGCTCTCCGCGGGCCGCCGGGCCGCGCGCGGAGGAGGCGGGCGCTCGGAGCGTGCGCGGGGCGGCGGCGGCGGCGCTCACACCATGGCGCGGGCGCGGCGCTCAGGCCCCCCGGCGCGCAGCGGCCGCGGGCGTCGCCCGCGCTCAGCCCCGGAGCCCGCGCCGCGCGCCGCGCGCATCGAGGACGCGGCCCGGAGCGTGGGGCCGCGGCGCCGCCGCCGAGAGGGGAGCGGGGAGCGGGCGAGGCGGCGAGACAAAGATCGCCCGGGAGGCGGAGGCGGAGAGGGAGGCGGCGGCGGCGGCGAAAAAGGAGGAGGAGAAACGGGACACCGAAAATCTCGGGTGAAGAGCGAGAACACAGCTCCCCCTTCCCTTCTCCGGCAGGAAAAGCGGGCGGAAACGCACTCCCGGCCTGCGGCCCTGCAGGGAAGGCGCGGGGCGCGCCCGCCGCCCGGCCCCGCCGCCGCCGCCGCCCCGCGCCGCGTGAATATTCATCAGGGGCGGGGCCGGAACAATGGCCCGGACGCCGGGTGCCCAGGGTGGGGCCTCGCGCCCGACCGCGTTCGCCGCCCGCGAGGTGGCAAGAGCGGGGCTCGGTCCCGGAGGGAGGGAAGGGGCTGCGATGTCCCCGGGACGGTGCTGAGGGTGAGCCAGCGCCCCCGCCTCGCACGAACCATCCACCAAGGAAAATGAACTTGGACCCCGAATGCCCAGAGGCCGATGTACCCCCTTCTCCCTCTCAGACAGAAGGTGTGAAGGGCCTTGCTCCGCTGGATCTAAAGGGATGAGGAAAGGGGTGTATCCAAGCGGAGGGGGTCCCCCCCTTGCCCCTCTCGCACATTTCTGCCCCTCCGCCGCCAGCACCGGATAGGGTACCTTGAAGATCCTCAGTTCCGATTTCCCTACGTGGTTTGCTTGCCCCTTATCTCCTGTGCCAGAATAAAATTGTGACACCGTAGCACTTGCTGGATCGCGGGAGCATCCCTGGGCTGCCCAGCCCCAGAGACAAATCCTCCACCTGCCTTGCTCAGCTCACCCTCCTGCGCTCAGGTCTGGGGCCCTCAGTGTTATGTGCCTACGGATCAGTAGGGTTAGCTCGCTTCCTGCAGCGACGAAAACTTGTCAGTAGTTCGTGTAATTAACCTGGTGGAACAAGTGGTTTGAGGTTGGCTGCTAAATGAAAAATTGGAGATCGGAACCCACCAAGCTCTACTGTCCAAATTTTTCCAGTGGCCCACTGTTCACTGACCTTAGGTGTTCGCCACCTTGAGTTACATCAGAATCTGTTAGGAGGGCGGAGGAAAGGACTGGTTGCTAAGCCCCACCTCCAGAGTTTGATGCTGTAGGTCTGAGGGAGGCCTGGGGCTTTGTCTTTGTACCTGATGCTTATGTTGCGCTTACAGCAGCCACCCTGTAAGAAAGGCCAAAGCCTCCCCACTGGGCCTCCCAGCTGTCACCATGATGATCAGCCCTGTGATCTACCCATTCTCCGGCACTTATTGTGCCCCTGGCTGTGCACAGTGGGTTTGCATAGAACACAAAACCCATAAGCTGCAGCAGTATGGTCAACAGAAAACATTGGGGTGGTTAGAGATTCCCAATTTTACCTGGATGCACAATCAACACCTATGGAAGCAGAAATCAAATGACCTATTGCTTTGGGCAAATCTGCTGCCTGAGACCTCTTTAAAATGTGGAAGAGAAAGGATGAATGTGCCTGACTCACGCCATGATGTTTTTAGTCCCCGTATAGGTATGTGAATTCTGGACAGTGAATAAGGAGGGCCCGAGGGGTCATACTACCATCGAGTCAACTCTGACTCATAGTGACCCTGTGGGGTACGGTAGAACTGCACTTGTGGGGTTCCAAGACTATAACTTTCTACAGAACCAGAAAGCCTCATCCTTCTCCTGCAACCGAAGAATTGGTGCCTGTGAATTAAGTTGGCAACAAATATTGAATATACCATGGACTGCCAGACAAAACACAGAGCCCCGGTGGTGTAGTGCGTTCCGTGTCAGCAGCTGAGACCCACGGGCCACTCTGCAGGAGAAAGATGTACAGATCCGTAAAGATGTACAGGCTTGGGAGCCCCGTTGAGCCATTTTGCTCTGTCCTGTAGGGTCGCTATGAGTCAGAATAGACTCGATGGCAGTGGGTTGAGCTGGGTTTTGACTAGCCAGAAAAACTAACAAAGGTGTCTTGGATGAAGTGCAGTCAAAAAGCTCATGTTAGTCTGATAGACTAGAGAAACAAATCCATGGAAACTCATACATGTGTAAGACACAGTTTTATATAAAGGATAAGTATATATTAAGCATCCCAACCCAGTCCAAGCCCATAAGTCCAATGTTAGCCCATATGTCCGATGCCAATCTATAAAGTCCTCTTCAGACTCACGAAACACATGCAATGATGCCAAATGTAGGACGATTGCAGGCCAGTGAGTAGAAAGTCTTTGGATGCAGTGGCGTTGTAAGCATCCCAGCACTGGCAGGGGTTTCTACGTGGCTTCTCTGGCTTCAGAGGTCTAGTTGCATCAAGGTAGGTCCAGGTGGCTTTTAGAGTTCAAGGCACTAGTATAGTTCCATGTGCCTTGCCAGCTGCAATGTTGCCCAGGGAGTGAGCAGAGAGAGAGAGAGGTGTCTCCCGCCTCCAAGTAGGAAATACCGGATTTCCCAAAATTCTCAGAAGGCCATGCCCACACAGAGGCCTCATTGGCTATGACCCAATTGACAGGCTAGACTCCACCCTTCACTCTTAATCCTCTCAATTCTCCCTAATTGACACCAGATGATGTAACTGCCACAAGCTCCTTGGAAACAAGGATGCCTAGATTTCATCTCACATTCTTTGGCCAAGTTATCAGGAGGGGCCAGTCGCTGGAGAAGGACCTCATGCTTGGTAATGTAGGTATCAAAAGAGAAGACCCTCAACAAGCACTTTTTCCATGAGCACAACTAGACCCTAGGCAATAACACTAGGGAGCCCCAAGCCATCCTCCTTCTGCACATTAATGTTATTAGGTTGAGGCCCACCACAGACCAACCCTTTCCTCTCTGCCTATTCAAGTATCCTCTCATCTCAAGCCCAACTCAGAACCATTTCCTTCTCCTAGAAGCCGCCTCTAAATTGCTCTCCTGAACTAGTCTCCCCCATCACCATCATGAAAGAGTTCCCACAAACAGCTCAGTATCTATTCTTGAAGTGCCTACTAAGTGCAAGGAACTGGCTTGGCCATTTCCTAGGATATAAGCAGGGTTTAAACAGCCTTCCCTAGGAGAGCATAGAATCTCAAAATAAGCATAAGATCGTTCCACAAATAGTTATAATAAAAGAACATGTAAAATTCTGGCAAGATAGAAAAAAAGTGGGTCTCGTAGAAACGTGTTGGATTTGAGGCAAACCTGAAATGGCTTTGAACCTAGTTCTGCACTGCCATGTACATGTTGCTTAATCTGACTCCAAGTTCCCTTTCTATACAGTGGATGAAGACTGACCAGAAGAAGAGCAGTTAGGAAGCCATTGCAAGAGCCCGGACCAGGCTCCTACAGCCTGGTGACAGGAGATACAAGACGTCTTGGGCAGGTAAACCCTGAAACTTGACGTCTGACAGGATTCCAGAAGACAGTGTAGATAGGAGATAAAATATTTGTGTGTGTGTGAAGTTTCAAGTGGCATTTACACTTGGGAGGATGCTGTAAATGCAGAGGAAACAGTGAGGTGCTACACTGTAACAGGGGAAGGCCAGACTTTGCTTTGGACCCTGTGTCAGGTGAGTTAATTTTATGTGTGGGGTATGTACATATCTGCCCAATTTCCAACTGCAGTCAGTTTGGGAGCATAGGAGCCATGTCTTCCATCAAAAGCCATGCTCGATACATGCTACCGAGAAGTTGGCGCGATTCGCAGCCTTGGTCCGTGGGGGTCTGTTTGAGAACAGCTGACACTGAGTCAGTCCCAATACTTGGCGGCCCTAGGTGTGTCTGAACAGACCCTAGATGTGTCAGAATAGAATTGTGCTCCATAGGGTTTTCGATGGCTGGTTTTTCGCCAGCATATTGCCAGATCTTTCTCGTAAGTTACCTCCAGGTGGGCTCAAACTTCCAACCTCTCAGGTAGCAGCCAAGCACATTCACCTCTTGCAGCATCCAAGATCTGGACACCCTAAAAGACGAGCAGGAGGGTAAAAAGGAGAATATATGCCATTTTAGAATGGGAAAAGAATAAGGAGTTGAAAGAAGCAGCAGATGAGTCACCCTGGGCCAGAGGCCTCAGTTTAGAGACTGTTGAGAGAGAAGACTGAACCAGAAGTCAAAACGAAGATAAGGACAAATGAAAGTTAACAATAGAACCCGGGCTCCCCATCAGGGAACAAAGGTCTTTGGGAGGGGGGCTAAGAGACTGATTTATGTAACCCGTATTTACTCCTCTTGTTAGGTGCTGTCCAGTGGGTTCCAACTCATGGTGACCCTACATGCGACAGAAGGAAACACCAACAGTCAATTGTTGGGAGGCTAGGACCCATCGCTGCAGTCACTGTGTCAGCCCATCTTATGGCGGGTCTTCCTCTTTTTTCATTGCCCTTCTGTTTACCAAGCATGCTGTCCTTTGCCAGGGCAAAAGAGGATCGACATAACAATAAAAGTTGGTAACGAAACAGGAAATGCTCTGATTTCAGAAGCAAGCTTCAGCCCTGCCCTATAAAGACCATCTTTGAGCTTTGGCAGAGAACCGGCAAGCTCTCTCGTTAACTAGTTGATCGGTGGAACTAAAAGGAAGTAACCAGCCCAGCAGAGAACAGAGTAGAAGGAATGAGCTGCAGAAACAGATCAAAGGGCAACCAAAGAGGAAGTGAACCAGAGGTGGCACGGACACCCAGGCCTAGCCACGCAGGGCTGTGAGCATCGCCAGCTCTGGGAGGAAGAAACTGTTTCACCTTGGGTCTCCCCAAAACAGATCCCGAGACAAGGAGCATTTATAAGTGGGTGGTTTATTTGGGGAGTCCCTGGGTGGTACCAATAGTTAACACATGGCGCTGCTAACTTAAAGGTTGGGAGTTCAGGCCCCCCGGAGGGACCTCAAAAGAAAGGCCTGGGATCACCTTCTTCACAGTCAGCCATGAGAAACCCCACGGAGCACAGTGGGGCTCTATTCTGGCCCACGTGAGGTCGTCCTAAGTGGGAATCAACTCAGAGACAATGGGTAGCTTACGCGTGAGGCGATCCCAGGAAGCATGAGTTCTGGGGAAGGGAAGCATGGAATGGAGGTGAGTGAGCCCGTGGGGTGTGTTGGAGTTTGGGGGATGTGTGCCTTGAACTTGGGACCCTAAATCCCAGGAAGTGACCACATCCATAGCAGGCTATTCCTGGACCCCCTCAATCGGTTTTATCCAGCTAGGAAGATAAGTTTCAGCTAGCCTGAAAAAAATGAACAAATAGTTAAGTTCACCTTACTGATGTGAACCTGTGTTCACAGATTTTGTAGACATGGTTTGCATGTTTATAATATATATCATTTTAAATACAGAAGAACTTGCTTTTTATCAAAGACCTATTAGGAAATCTTTTGTAAAGTGAATTGCTGTCCCTTGACGTATCCTTTTTGTAACGCTCCCTTTATCAGGATAGCGAAAATGAATGTAAGCTGGGAAGAGACCTTTAGCTGCACAGGGGTCCGAAAAAATGAGGTCAATGAGAGACCTGTCTTTAGCATTCAATATGGGAGTCCTCGCAAGTGGTTGGGAGAAGCTGAACGGGAATGTGGAAAGTTTCAGGTAGGTCTGGTTTTGATAAATAGGTGGGCAAGGGGAATCAGGGGCTCTGCTAATGCCAAGAATGTCTTGCTAGCGGAAGAGGTAAAACTAAACCCGCCGCCCTCATGCCCATTCCAACACAGAGCAACTCTGGGGAGGAGTGGCGTGGTTGCACTTGGACAGGCGTAGAGAGCCTCATCTTTCCACTGCAGAGCCACGGGTGGGCTTGCATCGCCAACCTTGCAGTTCACAGCCCGCCTAACCCACAGCACCACCACCTGAAGAGGTAAGAGACTAACAGTTTCTGTGCTTCTCGTTAAGGAACTATGGCATGGACTGAAGGATGCCTCTGGTCTGTTATCTCAAGATCAGCAGTTCAAACCCACCACTAGCTCGGGGGTGGGGGGAGAAAGAAAGATGAGGTTTTCCGCTCCCTTAAAGAATTCCAGCTGCAGAAATCCAAGGGGACAGCTCTCTTCGGCTGTGTAGGGTCGCTGAGTCAGAACTGACTTGGTGGCCATGAGTTTGGAGTTTGGGTGATTGGTGCTCTGAACCTTGGACCCTAAATCCCAGGCAGTGACCACATCAATGATGTGGTTCTCTCCTGTTCTCAGCCATTTAATATGGCGCATCTGAACGAACATCACGAGTTTGAATATGATACATCAGACTCTGGCCAACGTACATCAGAGTCCCCATTAAAGAGGAACATCTATCATAATCAAATGGATTCCTTTAAAAATGAATGAACCACAAAGGCTCTGCCGGTGATACAGCAAGCTGGCCAGAACTATTGATTTGTAGTTCTCAGTTCCTTATAGTGATTGCAATCACAGACCCTTCTAAAATAATCCCTGCAACAAAAGGTTAGGCAATGACACAATGATGAACTATAAACTGTACATGTCTCATGAACTAGCAAATTCAATATCTTCCCTGTTCCTCGCCCCCCCCCCGCCATCCTTCTGAATAAATCTAATTGTCATCGCCTTCGCCCTTTCTTTGTCCACATTCTATATTCTATGGCCAACCAGTTTAGAAGATGTCATCAAGGCCCAATCAAGAACTCAGCCAGGACCAACTTGGATCACTTAGAGTTGTACGAAACTTAGCTACCAAGGCACACAGGAGGTTGATGGGGAAGAACGGCCGTGAGAAAGTGCGCTGCAATCAGCATCAAAGGTTCGCACAGCTCTTAGAAACACAAAGCCACCAAGAGAGCCACGTTCTTCTCACAGAATTTGCACACTTTATTGCCCTAGAATTCATCACTGCGTGCTGTCTCCTTTGCTTAAAATAGAGATGCGTATTCCTATTGGCCGTAGTGCTGATGGAGAAGTACGATAGGAGCATGAGGCGCAGAATCACAGCTTGGCTCTGGTGCTGTAGAGGAGAATGTGCAGAGCGGGGGAATACAATTGCCCAAATGGGACTCAGATTGGCCAAAGAAGTTGACAAGAGAATGAGCTGGATGGGGAGTCTGTGTGTACCCATTTGTCAACGTCACCACCCATTTTGAAATTTCCAGGAATTGGGAACAAAGGGTTCGCTCCAGAAAGCAAACCAGGTCCCTCAGGGAAATTGGAACGCTGACATTCATAACTAGTAATTTGTTAGACATATCCGGCTTCTGAGAAAGTCCCTTCCTGCAGGACCCTCCTATGCACAGAGCGAGTGAGAAACCAGAATACAGGCTCCTCCCCCTCAACCCTAAAGTTGGGAACTCTTAGGAAACCTTTCCAAATCTGAAAAGAGCCACAGAGCGAAGTTGTAATTATTATATGTTTATGTGGGAAAGTGAGCATTCCCAGACCCGAAAAGTAACCTGTTGAATAGCACATAAGACCTCAAACCGCACTACTAGCTAGTGTTCACAGACAACGTTAGCAGTTCCGGTGACGCCGTGGAGCAGCGCAGGACAGCTGCCTGGGAAGGGGTTTGGCAGTGTCACTGACACTCTTTAAACCCACTGCCATGCAGTCCATTCCGACGCACAGCACAAGGTAGAACTGCCCCGTCAGCTCCTGAGGCAAAATCTTTGGGGATGTAGACAGGCTCGATTTCCTCTGGCAGCAGTCTGGTGGGTTTGAACCCTGGACCTTGAGGTCGCTACACCATCTGGGTCCCATCTCTACCACGTTTGCAGCTGCCAATTACTGAATGCTACTTTTCATTTTCACCTGTTTTTCTCCAGGACAAGAGAAACTCCTCTTTAAATGTCTTTCAGTTAGCAAAAACTGATATACAGCTACAGGGGGGGTTGTTTTTGTTTTTCATGAACTCACAGTGGCGGGAAAGCCAGCTTTTCAGAAGTGCCTGGATGTTCTCGTGGACCAGCTGTTTGTGCAGAGCCCTGGGGCTCCCTAGGGCAATCGGGGAGTCACCTGCGTGTTCCCAGGGAGGTGTGAGCAGTTAATAGCTAGTTCACGGGATTGGGGATTGCCTGGCCTGCCCACCTACCTTCCACTACCCAAGTTCTGATTTTCTGTAGTTTATGGAATTGGGAATGTGAATCAATTTTTTTAAAAGGTGATGTCTGCTGCTAAATTTGAAAACCCTGATTGAAAGTATGCTTGGAACCAAGATTTTTGTCACCACATGGCAGAGATTGAATATACTTATGCCTAGTTCTAAACAAGGCAACATTTTGAGCGTTTTCTGGAATTGCCACCACCTCAGTAGAGAAGTAGAAATGATGCTGGAGGAGGCGTCAGCAAACCAGGAATATAGATTAACTTGTAATAGAAACTGCACTCTGACCATGGTTAGACCACCCTCCCTGAAATCATGGGACTAAGTATTCAAAAACTCCAAACAGGGAAAGACAAAACAAAACACTACCATGAAGTCTATTCCAACTCACATCGACTCTGTAAGGACAGAGAAGATTTCTGAGACTTTAAATCCCTGCAGGAGTAGACATACTCTACTGTGTCACTCAGACCGGCTGGTCGATTCAAACTACTGACCTTGTGGTTCACAGGTCAGTGCATAACCCACTGTAACCCTCAGAGCTCTTCAACTACTCAACGGGTTCATTCATTACAGAATGCTTCACGCGTATTACCTGTGCAACGATCTTGCAGGTAGCTAAGGGCCCTTTCCTAAATAAGTGTGCCCTCAGTGACACTTAGCTGACTTTTTACTCAATAACTTCCCTCCTTTCTCCTTTTTCTCACATAATGTATTTGAGAGAAAATTGGCAAGACAATAATTTTTTTTACTTCCTCAGAGTCATACGCAGTAGACTGACTATACTAGTAAAACTAGATGTTCGGTACTAATGAGTCAGTCTTGGCCCATAGCCACCCCATGTGGAGTAAAATGAAACATTGCCCAGTCCCGTGCCCTTCTCGGGACCTTGGCTATGGGAAGCCCATGGTTGCAGCAACCATGTCATACTATCTCATTGAGGGGCTTCCCCTTGTCTGTTGATTCTGTGCTTTGCTAAATATGATGCCCTTTTCCAGGGACTGGCCACTCTTGATTACATGTCCAAAGTACATGAGATAAAATCTCACCATCCTCATATTAAGTATTCCAGAATTCCCGCTCTTCACAATATTTTATTCTTTGTTACTACCCACACACAGTCCAATGTGTCTACAAAGCCAATAAAACACAGGTAAGCATCTTGTATCCTCTGCTCTCACCAAAGATACATCAGACATCAGCGGTGATAAAACTCTTGCTCCACATCCTCAGTGAAAACAGCAGAATTGCAAAAGATTCGAAAGATAATGTGAGCAACACTGTGTGCATTGCAAATTAAAAAGATATCTTCAAAAAGTTCATAATTACATTACAAATTAATATTCTAATATCTAATATTAATTAAAATTAAAATATGACGTTTACATGAGTTTGTGATCATTTCAACTAAAACACTGCCATTGAATAGATTCCAACTCATTAAGCAAACAATAACAAACGCAGTCACTGCCATTGAGTCAATTGCGGCTCATAGTGACTGTCCAGGGCAGAACATGCCCATGTGGGCTTCGGAAGACCGTAAATATTTAAGGGAATAGAAAGCTTATTCGTTCTCCTGCCGAGAGCCTTGAACTGCTGCCCTTGTAATTAGCAGCCCAATTTGTAACTTGGGATCCTGATCACCAAGAATCCTTTCCAATTCATAGTGAGCTTTGGGGGTGGGAGTTTGTGACTCACTTGCCTGCCACCGAGTCAATTCTGACTCAGAGTGACCCTATAGGACAAGGTAGAACTGCCCCTCTGGGTTCCCAAGGCTGTGAATCTTTCTCTAGGACTCGCTGGTGGGGTCAAACTATTGACCATGCAAAATGTAAGACTAATTCACAAGAAAAATAATGGAAAGTTGTGACATCAAATTTTATGAGCCCTCAACAAATAGAACTATGGGTGGTTTTTTTTTTCTTTTAAGATCAAGTGGTTCTCTAAATTCTCCTTAAGCATGTATTGTTTTATGATATTTGAAAATGCAGGCTTAAGAATCTCAATTCTTCATTTCAAAGTTGAAGACCATTTTCTTTCATGGAACTTCAGTACTTTTTGCTATGTCTTTGCTATTTTCTTTCTTCCTACATTGCTCATTACTTATTACGCACTTACTGAATTCATAGCACTGATCTAAGGATCCCTGGTGGCACACTGGTTACATGTTGAGCTGTCACTGCAAGGCCAGCACTTTGAAACCACCAAACGATCCTAGGAGGAAAGATGAGGCTTTCTACTCTCGTAAAGAGCAGCAGTCTCAGAAACCCACAGGGGCAGGTCTATCCTGCCTTACAGAGTTGTTATGAGTTGGAATCGACTTTGTGGCAGTGAGATCGGTGTTAAAATTAGAAACTTCTCAAAACCCTCTTCTAACTAGAGGCTACAAGTGGCTTTCATTTCTGTTAGAACTTTCGAATGTGAAGGGAAAAACCTCTGACTTTTTAATGAGTACCTATAGTTTTCTAGTCACTAAAACGAATGTTTTTTTAAAGAAGATTTTAAAAATTAAACTTAGATCAAAAAAATTCTCAAGACTCTACAAACACATAGCAGATGACAGGGGAGAGAGTAACAGGGACAATGAAACAGACTAATAGGGAAAAAGAAGAAAACTAAGGAGGAAGTAGATCCAAATACCAATTGATTTTGTTTGTTGTAAAGCCAAAAGGAATCTATTTTTCAGCCTTGGGTCATCTCCAGTTTGGTTATAGTATTTGTAAATTAGTTAAATACTTTTAACTAGTGTCTTACTGACACTCCTTTTGTGTATGTTGTTAGAAATAGATTCGTTTTTAGCTTTAGATTCAAGCATGTTTGTTTAATTGTTGAAAGAATGCTGGCTTCTGCATTCTGTCTTCCACATAGTTCGGCAGACGTGCTTGACTTTAAGAAAAACATGAAAGACCAACCATGGTGCAGCATGGACAAAGCGACATGATTTTCTTTCTATCCCCTCAACAGTACGACTGTATTGCTGCTTACCTTTGGTGGTAAACATCTTGATCTCACTGGTTGCATGCATGGGTGTCTTAGCCTGCCAACGACACGCCACTTCAACGCGTGTATTCCATTGTGCAGCGATGCCCCTTTATTTCCATTGTTCCTTGGGAGTGCTTTGTTTGTGTCCCCAAAAAGCTAAGGAAATTAAATGCAAAGCTGTGTCAATACAATGAAACTGTACTGCATACAATCAGGAGATTAAAATGTGCTCTTCTCCTGGCAGCTGGTATTTGGTCACTCTGAATAGGTTATGTCACAAAGGCAAAGTGGGGCAGATTTTTCTCACAAGAATTTGGTAGTGGGGGCTGACACAACCAATTGGGAAGAGGTTGCTCTGGGATCTTCAACCTTTCCCACTCCCAACGCCTCTTCTCTGCTATCATAGAAGATGTCCATAAATTCAATGGACAGACTATCTAAGCTGATGGGAAAGAAGGTGAAAACTCTCCTCGCACTAGTACTACTGCCAGCAGTCCCCATGGATGGGAGATTTAGCATGTGTCAGCCCTCTCCTCAGGACCTTACTCGGGTGATTCAATTCTCACACCACCTTGTGGAGTAATCACCTCTGTTTTCCCTATTTCCCAGATGAGACAACCCGACAGAGGCATTGAGCAATTTGGCCACTTGGTCTTCCTACCTGGAGCACATTCAGGATGAAGGAGCAGATTCACTGGAAGCACCAGGTTTGGGCCATCATGTTTCTCAGTGGGGCTTGAAAGGTCCAGTTTCTTAACAAGAGGAACAAACTTCAAGTGAGACACAAGAATATTCACTTTCCTGATTATAAAAACAACCCATTTTCATGAAGAAAATACAGGAAAGTATAAAATAGAAAATACAACGAAGCTATCATTCCTACCAACAATCATTACAAGAGGTTTCCAGAAAGTTTGTGAGAAAATGAAAAGAAAAGATAATTAGCATTTACCCTAACATTTTTGAGGTCCCCCCAGTAGTACTTACTGTATTTCCCTTGTCCCTTTTCTTAGGCATTGTGGATTCACTAAGAAACAAAGTCATAGACACTCAGATATGTGTAATAGAGGACTTTATATGAAAGGGTAATTGTGTTAGTCTGGGTACTTTAGAGAAACAAATCCACAGAAACTAATATATAAGAGAGAGTTTTAGATAAAGGTTAAGTGCACATCAAGAAAACATCCCAACCCAGTGCTGCCCAAGCCCACAACTCCAACATTAACCCCTATGTCCAACACCAATCCACAAAGTCCTCCTCCATCTCACAAAACAGATGCAATGATGCCAACTGCAGGAGGAAAGCTGCCATTCTCAGCACTGGCAGGGGTCTCCACATGGCTGCTCCAGCACCCAGGGCTGCATCAGGGTAGGTCCATGTGGCTTCTCCTTGGGGATGTCTTGCAGGAAGTCAGCTTTGCAAGCTGAAGCTGGGAACTGCTAAGGCAGCTGCACCCTGGTCTGACCATCAAAAGCAAGAGACCTGAGAACTAGAAAGGTGGGGCTCATCGAGCCATTTATCCCCCCCCCCCCCCCGCCCTTCAATTAACCCCACATGTGTTTATCGGCCAGGTTGGCAAAAGAAACTAACCAACTCAGTAGTTGTATATTAAGAAAACACCCCAGCCCAGTCCAGATTATGTCCATAAGTCCGGTATTACCCCAAATGTTAATGCTAGTCCATAAATTCCTCTTTGGACTCATGCACTGATGCCGAATGCAGGAAGATCACAAGCCAGTGGGTGGAAAGTCTTGTGGATCCAGTGGTAGTGGAAGCATCTCAGCACTGGCGTGGGTCTCCACATCACTCCTCCATGTCCAGGGCTCTGGCGGCATCAGTGTAGCTCCATGTGGTTTGTCAGCAGGAAGATGAAGCAGAGTGTGTATCTGGACTCCAGTGAGCTGTTTATCTCCTTCACACCTCCAAATGGTCATCAAGCTGCGACCCGATGGACAGGCTAGACTCCACCCCTTTGTAAGTTGACAGGAGATTTATGTAACTACCGCTGGCATGCATACACATACATATTTTAAAATGTAGTTGTAGTTATTCTATTTGTTGCTTTTTTTACTTTATATATTGTACATTTTTTCATATCATAAGTACTTGCTACCGCATAATTTCAATAACTACATTTGACTATAATGTAATTTGTTTAACCAGTCCAGTTGTTGTTGGATATTTAGGCTGTTTTCTTATCCGCCACCCTTTTAAGTACCACGTAGTACCGTACTAGTAATTTCCTTAAGATGAATTTCAAAAGTGGAACTGGAAATTCAGACAATAGACATTTATAAGGCTCTTGATATATCTTGTCAAACTCCCTCCAAAGATGCTCTGCCAAGTTATAAAAGAAGGTTTAAAGGTGGGGATTTCGGGTTTTCATGAATATTTATCACCTCTCAAGACAAACCTCAGTGCAAACTACCTATTGTATCTCCCTCCATGATCCACGAAAAGCCTCGGGGCCGGCAGAGACGGGCTGGAACAGAGGTGTGCTTCAGACTTCGCACTGCGTGTCCAGCCCACCCCAGAGGTCAGTGTTCTCCAGAGCCGTGGAGAACCACAGCAGGGGCAAAGCCATCAGGCAGAAGGACGGTTCATGGTTTGCCAGAGGTTTTCCTGACCACATGGTCCTTGGAATCTCACGGCAACCCTGAAATATACAAGGGAGGCTTCAAAAAGTTCATGGAAATAATTATATCGAAAGATAATGGAATTTGTCCACAAACTTTTTGAAGCTCCTTTCCACGATCGTTGGCATTGTGTAGCGACAGAGGCCAAGATTCAGGCAAAGTAAGCAACTTATTCAAGATTACAAGGTCTCCTGCAGGGAAGCCCAGACCACATTTGACTTGTCCGGCTTCCCTGCGTAGACTGTCTCTCCATGTGTCAGCCTGTGTGTCAGCCTGTGTGTCACAGATTCTCCCATTTGACAGGTGGAAGTACTTGGCATTATGTTAAGACACCCTTGAACTCGCTCCACAAGTAATTATCATTACTTTTCAACATTTGCTAAATTCCAGCAACATAATAGATACTGTCTAGACTCAGATGGTCCCGAGCTTTGGGGCTTGCAATCTTGAGAAACTTCCAGCCTGTCAAATGTGAGAAATGAGGAGAATGCACTTAGTTGAAACGGGGGTCTGAAAGGGGCACTCGTGGTAATTACATGTCTGGCTACACATTCTTTACCACTATTAGAGCGAGTGTCTGTGCAAAGACAATGCCCAGCTTGTTGTCTTACACAAAGAGGCTCAGCCCCCAGCATGCTCCTGGCGCCATTTTGGAATGTCCAAACAAGCAAGCCAAGGGTTCGTGGTGGGTAAAGTGCACTCAGAGTCACTAAAGACTAACCCAAAAGCTCCGACAGCATTTCCAGAAGTGCCGACTCTTGTGTCAGATGGAGGGCTATCTGTATCGTATATACCAGAGTATATCGATACTCACACATATAAAATTTAAGCTTTATCAAATACTGGTCTTATGCCATATTACAGTGAGGCAGGAGTAAGAAGCATGAGGCAATTTCTAAAAGAAGCAAGTGATAATTTGTCTGGCTGCTACTTGGCTTTTGGTACCCATGCATCTGAAGGGCCCGGTGCCCAGAAGAATAAAATGTTGATCCCCGAAACTGACTGCAAGTGTGAGAGGACTAATAAAATGTGACTATTAATATTTATTTTTAAATTTACCAATAAGAAAATGTTTATTAATCCCTGAAACAGTCACGGTTTCATCTATAGATGGTACCAGCCAAACATGCCAAAATATTAATATTTAGAAAATCTGCTAACCCGAGTTTTCTAATTCTAAACCATGATGGGTGTGTGAGACCTTCTTTCATGTTATATGATGTGACTGCAGTGGTATGCTTACAAATTCTAAACTTAATAACAGTGAAACCATTAGGTTTTGCGAAAGTGATGCATGTCTTGATCTCCCAAGTGGATTACACCATCATATATAAATGTAAAATTTGATCGGGTCCATTTTTAAAATTAGTGCATGTTATTATTTGATAGATCTCAATTAAAAACCAAAGCTAAATAAAAATAAGTCAGTCAGGACAGAAAGTACTGCTAAACAAGCCTAACAAGAATCACCATGGTAAAATGGAAAGTGCTCCAAATTAAGAGAAGGTAGAGTGGTGATCTCTTGTCTACACTCCAAAGGATGTGAAAAATTGACATTTGACCTGATGTAAGTCTTTCTCTTCAGAAAGAGTAACATAAACTTCAGAGGCAAAGCAAAGGTCTTCTGACCTGAACACTACCTAGGTCCACTCCCCTGCTTCTAAATTCCTGTTTTGGTCTCTTTATCGTGGCCAATAAAAGGGAGACATTGAGACCTAAGTCAGAAATATTTAATCTGAGCCAGTTACGTCTTGTCAAGACCTAACTTCCAATGAACAGGAAACACAGGGGCAGAGGAACAGGGCAAAGGACAACATGAGGAAATGTCAGACAAACCCAGGATGTAGGACATTCGGTAAGCAGCTGGGATTCTCCAAACAGGCAAGGTTAAGAAGAAACAAAGAAAGTGGGCTGGATGTAATTGGAGAGTAAAAAGAGATAACCCAATGATATTTGTACACTTTGGCTCTTGTAAACAATTAAGAGCTATCAAAACCTTTGCTCAGACAACTCGTACATAAGAATATGGCATATTAGATGATATTGCAGAACTATTATTAATGTTGCTAACTTTCTTCAGTTTAAAATATAGTATTTTTGCAGTGTGAAATAGTATTTGGCCATACAAGACACCGTATATACTAGAGTATAAGCCAAGTTTTCCAGCACATTTTCAATGCAGTTTTTGTGGTGAAATTAGGTGCCTCAGTGGATATTTGGGTCGGCGTATACTTGAGTATGTATGGTAATATTCTTATTACTAAGAATGTTAAAGTATTTAGATGGTCTTTGCATTTGTGGTAGTTACATAATTTCATGTCAACTTGATATATGGAATGTAGAGGTGGTGAGGTAGTTAGTTTATTGTGCCAACCTGGCCGATAAACACAGGTGGGGTTAATTGAAGGGTGGAGGGATAAATGGTTTGGTCAGCCTCGCCTTTCCAGTTCTCAGGTCTCTTGCTTTTGATGGTCAGACCAGGGTGCAGCTGCCTGAGTAGTTCCCTGCTTCAGCTTGCAAGGCTCACTTCCTGCAAGACATCCCCAAGGAGAAGCCACATGGACCTACCCTGATGCAGCCCTGGGTGCTGGAGCAGCCATGTGGAGACCCCTGCCAGTGCTGAGAATGGCAGCTTTCCTCCTGCAGTTGGCATCATTGCATCTGTTTTGTGAGATGGAGGAGGACTTTGTGGATTGGTGTTGGACATATGGGTTAATGTTGGACTTGTGGGCTTGGGCAGCACTGGGTTGGGGTGTTTTCTTGATGTGCACTTAACCTTTATCTAAAACTCTCTATTATACATAATACGTTTCTGTGGATTTGTTTCTCTAAAGTACCCAGACTAACAGGTGGAGTCTATCATGTCAATCAGGTCACAGCCTGATGAAACCCCCTTGTGAGTACGGCCTTCTCATAAGGAGGGTGCTGGGAACATCCCTGTCTCTCTGCCTCACCTATCCATTGAAGAGCTACAAGGCCGAGACGTGCTAGAGCCTTGTGACGCTTTCACTGCTATTGGATCCACAGGACTCTGTACCCACTCGCCTGTGGTCTTCCTGCGTTCTCCATCTTTGCATGTAGTTGTGTGTCTGAAGAGGAGTTTATGAACTAGCATTGGACTTATGGACTGGGCTGGGATATTTTCTTGATATAAAAAAGCTCTGTCTTAGACATATATTAGTGTCAATGAATTTGTCTCTCTAGTCAATCTGGCCTCCTAACACAGCAGTTTTCAAATGACTTAGCAAAAACAAGACAAAACAAATAAACCCAGGTGTATACAAGGAGAGAGAGAAAAAGCAACAACACTTTATTATTCTCTCTGTGCAAATTTTTTCTTAAAACAAGAGTAAGTTGGGGGAAGGGGTGGGAAGCAAGGGATAGCAAGGGCTCAAGTAGAAAGAAAATGTTTTGAAAATGATGATGGCAACATATTTATAAAGGTGATTGAAACAATGGGTGGATGTGTGGATTGTGATAAGAGCTGTAATAGCCCCCAATAAAATTATTTTTAAGTGAGTTTAAAAATGTCATAAAATCATGGAAATATTATAAAACAGAATTTTCAAAATGTGAAGCGATAGCTAACATATCCTCTAAAGACATTGTTCCCACCTCGTTAATCCAGCGGTTCTCAGCCTGTGGGTCACGACCCCTTTGGGGGTTGAACAACCCTTTCACAGGGGTCTCCCGATTCATAACAATAGCAGAAGTACCGTTATGAAGTAGCAGCGAAAATAATGTTATGGTGGGGGGGATCACCACAACATGAGGAACTGTATTAAAGGGTCCCGGCTTTAGGAAGGCTGTTCTTTCTTCCCTAACCCTTTTCTTTGCTAACTCTCTCTAAGCCAAGCCATCGTGTTTTCAATTGCCTCGCTCATATGCATGCGAAAGCTGGACATGGAAAAAGAAGGCCAAAGAAGAACAGTTGATGCGATGGGATCGTGGTGCTGGAGAAGACTGTTGAAAGTACTATGGACTGCCAAAAGAACAAACAAGTCTGTCTTAGAAGAAGAACAACCAGAATGCTCCTGAGAGGCCAGGATGCCTAGACTTTGTCTCATATGCTTTGGCCGTGTTGTCAGGAAAGACCAGTCCCTGGAAAGGGCCTCACGTTTGGTAAAGTAGAAGGGCAATAAAAAAACGAGGGAGTCCTTCGAGGAGGTGAGTCGACACAGTGACTGGACCAGTGAGCTCGAACGTAAGCAGTGTCTCCTTCTATTGTGCACAATCTCTAGCTGAGGTTGGAACTAACACACCCACAACTGCCCCGCCCGGAAGGATTCTGTGCTTTTTGATTTGCACCACAACCAAACAGAAGCCTTGGGTGTCTTCAAAGGACTCGCATTGCATCCCTGCTCACTGTTAAATTGGGCGAATAAAGAGTCTCAAGGAGCATGATGATATGGGGATATGGGGTGGGTCAGGTAAGGTTTTCCAGTGAAATCCTCATAGGACACCCCTGGCAGTGCTTGAAGAACGAGCAAGTTCATTACTGTGACGCACAGCTTTCCTGACCCTTTCAATTATCGGAAAACATCTTCAGAGTAACCCCCATGATTGCCCCATGGCCTTTGGGAAACATCTATCAAGGGTACCCTTTTATTATAATGGCTCAAGGGTTCAAGCGGGTGGAAAGGTGGGGGAGGGAGGGGAGTAAAGAGCAGCCGATACCAAGGGCTCAAGTAGAAAGAAAGTGTTTGGAAATGATGATGGCAACATATATACAAGTGTGCTTGATACAATCGAATTGTGGATTGTTATAAGATCTGTAGGAGCCCCCCAATAAAATGAGTAATAAAATGTACCCCCTTTTTTGGGGGGTCACCATAACTTTCTGAGCAGATCCCATTGCCTTTAACTGTGCCACCAGATGTACTGGAAAACCACTGTTTTCATTGGGCCTTTTTTTTTTTTTTTAAGACACTCAAGACTAAGACAAGTATATTACTGAGAGAGCTTGTCTGCAGCCAACCACCGATCACAGAAACATCTTTAACCTGATTTCGTTTGGAATGAATCCTTGCATGTATAAATGGAAGCCCAACTAACGATACTTTGCAACTTAACCCTCCTGGAATAGTGGGAAACCATGTGGTTGGGTGCTGTAGGGGCAGTGGAATACTTTGGCTCTTCTGGAAAAGTCTGTAATGCCCACCAAATGATGTTTCCCTGCCTGGGTCTGTTAAGAAGGTGGGTGAAGATACTGATAGGATCACCTCTGAGTAATTACAAACAGATTCCCCAGAGAGCCCTCTTGCTGTGTATAAACTGAGCCCTCTGGTGCTCTCTTTCCCATCAGCATCTACTGGTGTGCATCTCCTGGGACAACTGGCTGGGCCAAAGAAGGTCCTCCCACAAGAAGCAGATGCATGAGCTGGATGCCAGCTAAGATTGGCCTCCTAGGATCCCCACAGAGAGGAGGCTACAAGAAGGACAGGGCCTTAAGGATGGATGTGGGGATATTTTCTTGGAGCTGAGGGTTGTCCTCAAAAAACAAGGCTCATCGGTGTTGTCTACAATGCATCCAACAAGGAGCTCATCCAGACCTAGATCCTGATGAAGAACTGCCCTGTGCTCATTGGCAGCACACGGTACTGTCAGCGGTACGTGTCCCACTATTGTTCTCTGCAGGGTATGTATCTATAGGAGTAGATGGGGGAGGCATGTTTTCTCATCCTAAAACCAAAGAACTCCAAGGAAATCACATATAAAAAGTAGGAAGCTGGGTTGGGCTGGACTCTCTGGAGAAACAAGCCAGTGACACCCATGGACACACAAGAGAGAACTTTCTATCAAGAAGCAACTGTACATCAAGAAGATAGTCCAGCCCAGTTCAACCCAGGTTTATAGATTCCATGCTCACTGGGTGCTATTCAGACCCAGGTAGCTGTTGTGGAAAGGTGAAGTGGGAAGCAGAGAGATCACAGGTCGGTTAGAGCAGAGTCGCATGGATCCAAGGTCAATGACAGCATGGTATGGCGCTGATAGCTCCCAGGGACAGGGGGCCCACATGCCCCTGGAAGCAGACACAGAGTCTCCGTGAAGTCCAACGAGGAGGAAGGCAAAGTGGCAGGCTGAAATCATCTCTGTTCAATCTTACAAAAGGCCACACCCTCAAAGAAGTGTCATCAAGCTACCACTTGATTGACAAGTTGAATTCTGCCCCTAACCAGAAATGTCAATTTGCCATGATATCTAAGTACCACAGATGCTCACCAGAAAGGGGTGGAGAAAATTTATTTCTTGCTTAGATATAGGCCATCCTGATCAGATCTTAGACTCCTGAAGAGGGGAAAATATAGAGAAGGGGGTAGTCTAGGCGTTATGTGGCAGCACAGCACCCCACTCTTAGATCAGGGGACATATCAAGAAAATAGGGCCCCCATGGGCCAAGTGGACACTAAAGTACCTGGACACCAAGTCATCTTGCTCGTTTGCCAAGAAGGATCCCCCTACCAGCTGAGGGGACCTCAAAAGCAAGAGGGGTTGGTTTCTGGTGCAATAACTGAGGGCAGAGGAGAGGAAAGAGCCAAAGCTGGATTTCCCTAGAAGCAGAGCAGCAAGGAGGACAGAAACTTCTTGGGGATTGATTCATTACTGCATTCCATCAAAGACATCTGCCAAAGGAAATCAGTATCAGTCCAACTGCCACCATCTCACCAGAACTGCGTCTTCATAGGGAGGCAAAGGATGCCGTCTCTGCTAGCCTTTGAGGTATAAGTATAACCCAAGCTGATTCGACAGCGAGAAGCAAAACAAAGGTGGAAGGTAGATGCCAAGCCACTTGGAGATCTTTAAGAAACCAAGGACGTTCTCCATGAGTCCACAGAGAGAGAGAAAGCCTCTCGTTAGCACCAGCACCCTGAACTTGAACTTCTAGCCTCCTAAATGGTGAAAGGATATATTTCAGGTTTAAGGCCAACCACTTGGTAGCATTTTCATTATAGCTTCCCTAGTTAACTGCGACAGAGACAGTGGGCCTGGAGCGTGGGATGAGCAAAACATAGAACTAGTCATCCAAGAGGCCCATTTTTGAAAACACTGAGATAATTAAGATTCTGTAACTGAAATACGTATTGACTTACCAATTATGATATTAAGGGGTATATAGTTTACCAATTATGATATTAAGGGGTATATAGTTTTACTCAGAGTTCATTCTTTTCCTTAAGAACAGAAATTGTATCTCTGCGTGTACACTAAAATCCATGGCTGCCACGCAGTCATTTTTGACCCATAATGACCCTTTATAAAAATCTTTTCTAGAATTTAACGTATGATATGCTCATCTTTCTGCCTTGGAGCGACTGGTGGGTTTGAGCCTCTGACCTTTTGGTTAGTAGGTCAATGCCTTCTTATACAGCACCACAAGGCCTCAGATGTACACTAAAGCAAAATCTTTAAATTATATTAATCATCTGAACATTGAACAATGTTCTAAGAAAAGTTATTCTCAGCTTATTTCTTAGTTCCTAGCAGGAAAAAATGACTTATTAATATATTTCAGTACTTCATAAAATTTTCTTTGACATCGCATTGTATGATGAATAAAAATTAAATTTGACTTAACTAACGCTACTCTCTAAGCCATATTTTTACATTAAAGTTTCCTCTACAGGGCTAGAAATATTATAAACTCAGAAAAATCCCACACTTGAGAATATTCCCAATTCCAAATTTTCCATATTGAAACAATGTCTATGTTAGCTAATGCTAACATTAGATTCCCGGGTGGGAAATACCTAGGTTCTTGGCTTTGCACGAGAAAGAAATTCATGCCGAAGCCTGGTTTGTGATCCAAGTGGGTTTTTTATGAAGGATAGAAGAAGTTTCATGTTTTACCGTTACTGAACATGGCGCTGCATCCCCACCAGTGGCGACCTGAGGCCCAGGAGAGAGACGGCTGCCCGGCAGAGAGGAAGGCCAAGGAGCAGCTGGACAAAGGGGCCAGGTGTCTCCAGGTTCTAGCTTAGGAGATTTCTGCTGGGAGGCGTGGTCGGTGGTACTGTTTGAGCCCATTGGTTGATTAAGCCCATTGGTTGGGCCAATCCAGGTGTACCGCCCACCTAGGTGTACTGCCCCCCTTCCCTGGCTGGAGCCTGAATTGGCACATGCCCAGTAGACACCCCTGGTCCCTGTTCTGCTTCCTAACACTAACTCGAAACCAAACTCTGCCACGGAGTCCTTTCAACTCCCAAAGACCCTGTAGAACCGAGTAGAGCTGCCCCTGTGGGTTTCTGAGCCTGCAACTCTTACAGAAGTAGTAAGCCCCTCTTTCTCTGAGTGCTAACACAATACTATAAATACGACAAGTGGTTGATATTTTATTTTTTCACATTCTGGAGAGCAAAGTCCGAATAGGAGTCGACGCTGTCAATTCCTCCCTTGCCACTCCTTGATTCCTTAAGGAATAGAAAGCCCTAACAAAGACACTTCAGTGGTTCGGACATTTTCAGGAATTCCTGGAAGACAGAGTGGATGATGTGGCTGGGTGGCAAAATCAGAAGAGGGAAATCCCTGTTTAACATTCAAAGCCACAAAAGCAATTCTAAAATCTTTCCACACTGTCACAAATTATTATGATCAACGATCAACGCTGGGCTCTCAAGCAACTGTTGGGGAAGTTAATGAAAGAACTGTACTGGGAGCAGTCTTTTCACTTCCTTCTCAGTGTTTACCCCGTGGCCATGCGGCATGGTCTCTCAGTTAGAACTCTTGGAATGACTTCCAAAAGAGAACTACATACACCTGACACTTGAAATTCTCAGGTAAGTCCAGAAGGCTTTGGAGGACTGGCGAAAGGGCTACAAAGAGCTGACCCATGAGTGCTTTCAAGGTGCAAGAATGTCTCTCCTAGGTGAGAAATTTCACACAGGGAAGGAAGGCCCTCCAATGGCAGTGGGGTGGAGCCAGAGCTCTTGGGAACTTGCAAAAGGTAAGAGAAGACAACTGCCTGAAGACAACGACCCACACTGATCTAAGCCCAAATCCTAGCTTTTCTCTACAGTGGAAGAAGGTAGATTACTTTAATCAAACCATTTAATGACTGGCAAAGATGGGGTTTCAAATATGAACACAAATAGAGAGCCAACATTCTCAGCAATACTGGGAGGAGAAAAGGCATCAAACTGAAAAAGAGAAAAAAAGAAAATAACACCCAAGGCAAGAACATTAATAGATAAAACAAACTCACTACCGTAGAGTTGATTCTGACTCATAGCGACCCTATCGGACGAAGCAGGACTGTCCTTATAGGTTTCGAAGACTAACTCCTCATATGAATAGAATGCTTCATTTTTCTCCCATGAAATAGCTACCGGTGTAGGACTGCTGACTTTGTGGTTAGCAGGCCAGTGTGTAACCCACTATACCACTATGGTGGGGATAAATACTTTAAAAGTGGGGTATCCTCAAAGAAATTAGAAAGAAAAGGATGGGAGGGGGAGGGGAGTTCTGTTACAAAAGAAAACAAAAAAGGGTTTTCATATCCTTCAGTCAAGATGTCAATGACCCTAATGAGATTGATAGAGGAGGTGAACAAACGGACCACAGTTTGAGACTTGATTGTAGAGATTTCATTTGTTAAAAGGGATCCAGGTTGTAACAGCCCTCTTACTTGTAATAAAAAATTCCTTTTCAACCTAATCAGCATGGAGGCTCTAACTCAGGAAAGCGGCTAAGCAGGGCCTTTTATATATGCCTGGAGGCTGAGCCCTTAGAGAGTACAGGTCTGACAACCCCTGGGGTAAAGAAGTATGGATTGATGGTGTGCTAATCCTTTGGGGACATGTGGACTGTTGCCTGTGGACCTTGGGCCCTTTGTGCTATTGTGTGAAGGACCTCTGGGTATTATAAAACTCATTATCTCCTCCGCCTGCTGTAGAACCTCTTAATTATTTCTCACCAACTTGCTACAAAGTTTGGTGTATATAACTTGTTGGGAATCTTGAAATAGTTTGGAGATAAACACCCACCTACCCCCACCCCCTACCACCTTGTTTCTTTCTGTCAGCATTTGCAAAAATAAACTCAGAATTTGTCAAATCAACCTGGTCTCTGTCTTTGGTTAAAACAATGACAGGCATCCTGGAGCCCTTGTCTGCTGGCAACATGAGGAGGTTAAAATTCTTCTAATAAAAGACTGATTTTAAAATGAGTAGAAGGCAAATGTTTTGAGAATGCTGATGGCAACAAATGTACATATGTGCTTGGCACAATGGATGTATGTATGGATTGTGATAAGAATTATATGAGCCCCCAATAAAATGATTTTTTTAATAATAAAAAATTTTTAAATAAAAGACTGATTTTAACTGGGTTACCAATGTCTAAAAGCAAATGGGAACTTCTGTTCAAATGAAAAGATTGTCCCACGTGCTCTCTCTCCCTCTGCCAGAAAAAATAAAAATGAAAAGACTGTAAGGATTTGCCAGTGCATCAAAGAAAAAGGAAATTTTCACACTGGTAAAATAAAGATGACCCAGGAACTTACAAGGAGAAAATTCTGATTGGTTATCTTTTACAAAATCGTGCTTTAATAGACACAAAACAATGGTAAGACCCTTTAAAATTATGTTGCTAATAGTAAATTTTGAGTCATTTAAAGGCATATTCTAAGGCTCTTTGGAGGGCCAGTCTGAGTGAACACGCTACTTGGGAGCATGCTGAGAGAGGCAGGTACTTCCGGGCCACCTGAGGTGTGCTGGCTAACTGACTTTTGAGAGTCAATTTAGAATAAACAGAAAATATATTTTTAATGGAATCTGATCTGCATCTCCTGGCTCCAACACCTACCTATTCATTATTAATTAACTTAAAAATTAGACTGGGCTTAGCTAGTAGTATAACACATTAACCCAAGAAAACGAAACAAATAAAAACTTAACTGCCATCGAGTTGATAATGACTCTTAGCACTCCTACAGGACAGGGTAGAACTGCCCCTGGCGATGTTTCAAGACTAACTCTTTATGGGAGTAGAAAGTCCGGTCTCTCTGCCTCTGAGCTGCTTCTGGTTTTAGCAGCCAGAAGTGGGACCACTAGGACACCAGAGCTCCTTCAACCCCCAAATTCTAGATTTTGACTCACAGTGACCCCAAGGGCAGAGCAGAACTTCCGCCTGTGAATGTCCGAGCCTGTAAATCTTTACTGGAGCAGAAAGCCTCAGCTTTGTTCAGTAGAGTAGCTGGTGGGTTTGAGGGGCTGATCTTGTGGTCAGTGGCCCCACGTAACCCACTATGCCACCCGAAGTTCTTCAAAAACATTTTTTTTAAAATAGTGGAGTAGATTACATGATGTTGATAGGAGATTTACAATTCTGGTGGAACATTGAAGGTCAATTAATTATCCATATAGAATTTATAGAGACACATTTATTAAGTCTTAAACAAGATGAAGACCGAGTCCAGTCATCTAGAGGAGGGAGACCATCAGCCGGCCATACTGGTCATAATGGCCTTCAAGGATTCACAGAAAACCAACCCCCTCTCCCTGACTGGCTGGGGGAGTAGTAGAAATCCACTATGTAGCGAGTTCTGCCTGAGGACTAGACTATTCATGGTCAGAAAAGGCTGAATCTATATAAAGACTCACAATGGATGTAGGGCTTCTGCTGTAAGCCGCAGGCTTCAGAAAACTCCAAAGCCGGAGTGTTGTAAGTGGACGCCGACCCATCATGACTATACAGGAAAGATAGACCAGTCCTGTTGGGCTTGCAAGACTTGTCAACCTTGACAGAAGCAGACAGCCACGCCTTTCTCCTACCAGTGGGATCAAGCCTCTGCGTCTGTCCTTAGCAGCTCCCCCAGAGCCCCTACCCCACTAGGACTCCTGCACAAAGTTAGGACTCAGAACTTAAGCTCTAATACACCCTTAAAAGCCAATCAAAGGGAGATGTTTATTAACTTCAGGGCAAATCAAAAGTAGTACCTATCCCAAAAAAGGATATGTATTCATAGCATATTAAGTATACTCAAATGTAAATACAATTTCCATACACATAATAATGAACACTGAATATTAATCTCACCCAAAGTTATAACTCTTTCATTAGGAAGTGGGGAATGGAAATGAGTATGTGGCAGGGTCATGTATGAGCGCTTAGTAATTTTCTACAAGATAAAATCAATAGATACAATCTAAAATGAAAAAATCAAGTGCTGTGCTTATAAATTACTTTTAATCTGAATAAATTTCAATGTATATAGAAACATGGCTTTTAAAATGAAACAATTCTACAAGACTTAAAATGAAATAAGGAAGCCTTTGTACATTTCTTTCTCTCTTTTTAAAAAAAGTTTAATTAATAATCTTATTGGAGGCTCTTACAGATATTATAGCATTCCATGGTTCAATGACATCAAGCATAATTGTACAATTGCTACCATAATCAGTTTTCAATCGGCTTTCTCTGTTTATAGGCATCTACTTACCACTGTTTGCATTGCTCCTCTGATAATTGCTTCATATTTATAAGTAATACCATCCTTCTGCTATAAGCCATATAGCTCTATAAATTAAAATTACACAGATGAAAGATCATTTGAAGTAGCAAAATATGTCACTATTAATATCAGACAAAATATGATTTGAATCAAATGCATGAGATGAAATGAGGAAAGATATTTTTAAGCCTCAGAAATAGAGATTGATTAATATATAATCTGACACATTATATGCATGTAAGATCTTTAAATAATTTTTACACACATTCTCTTTAGTCAGTACACTCATAAAAGCTGCTCTGAACTAGGCCACATAGTTCAGAACACAGACATACTTCTAAAAGTACAAATCACATATGTAAGATACATTCCCTGATCATAATGTAGTAAATAGAATTATACAACACAATGGTGGCAATATATATAGCCTACCATTTTGTTGTTTGATATATATGTATATAAATATGTTTATAAATAAAATAAGTTTTTAAAAAATCATTTTATTAGGGACTCACACCTCCCATCACAATCCATACATACATCAATTGTGTAAAGCACATTTGTTGTCTTCATCATTCTCAAAACATTTGCTCTCCACCCAAGCCCTTGGCATCAGGTCCTCATTTTTTCCCCTCCATCCTCCCTCCCCCTTCCCCCATGAACCCCTGATAATTTATAAATTAATATTTTGTCATATCTTGCTCTGTCCCATGTCTCCCTTCCCCCACTTTTCTGTTGTATGTCCCCCAGGGAGGAGGTCACATGCAGACCCCTGAAATAGGTTCCCCCTGTCCAACCCTCCTTCCCTATGCCCTCGCCACTCTCACCACTGGTCCCAAGGGGATCATTCGTCCTGGCTTCCCTGTGTTTCCAGTTCCCACCTGCACCAGTGTACCACCTCTGGTCTAGTCAGGCTTGCAAGGTAGGATTCGGATCATGACAGTGGGAGGCGGGGAAGGAAGCATTTAGGAACTAGAGGAAAGTTATATTTTTTATCGTTGCTATGTCGCACCCTGACTGTCTCGTCTCCTCCAGACCCTTCTGTAAGGGGATGTCCAATGGCCGACAAATGGGCTTTGGGTCTCCACTCCGCACTCCCCCGCTCATTCACTATGGTAAGATTTTTGTTCTGATGATGCCTGATACCTGATCCCTTGACACCTCACGATCACACAGGCTGGTGTGCTTCTTCCATGTGGGCTTTGTTGCTTCTGATCTAGATGGCCGCTTGTTTACCTTCAAGCCTTTAAGACCCCAGATGCTATATCTTTTGATAGCTGGGCACCATCAGCTTTCTTCACCACATTTAGTTGTTCACTCACTTTGTCTTCAGTGGTTGTGTCGCGAAGGTGAGCATCATAGAATGCTAATTTAATCGAAGAAAGTTAAAATAACTTTTAAAATTCCTAGGATAAAAAGAAATTACTGAAACTATGAACTATTTTGAAATTAAGAAAAATAGGAATATTACGTACCAAAACCATGAATCATAAAAGAAGAATAAAATATCCCAGGGAAAAAAAAGGAAACGGGAGAATTAACTAAAGAGAAAAAACAAACAATTAAAAAAAGCAGCCTATTTCATCAATAAAATAAAAAACTGGTTCATGCAGGGAATGGATGATCTAGGAAATTTCACCTTACAATAAAGGTCTTGACTAGTTTGCACAACAGAAAATAAAAGAAAACAAATAAAATTCAGAATAAGAAAAAGACAAAAGTATAAATTCATACCAGTCAACGAACAAGCTAGACTCATCGCCCCCTGTGTACAACAGAACAAAGCACTGCCTGGTCCTGCTCCGTCCTCGAAGTCATTGCTGTGTCTGAGCCCGTTGTTGCAGCCACTGGTCACTGGCTCTTCCTCTTCTATGCTGAGACTTTACTTTGCAGAGCATAATGTCCTTCTTTACGGACTGCTCCCTCCTAATTAGTTGTTCCAGCATGTGATCAAAAGCCTCACCATCCCCATATTTTTGACATATATTAACTTCTAATTGTGAATTAGATGAAAGCTTACAGAGCAAATCAATTTTCCATTCAATAATTCATAATATTTTGTTTTATGCCATTGAGTATAATCCCCACAATCTAACATCACTTTCTTCTTGTTTTCTCTTCTTTTTCTTTTTTTTACTCTTTTTATTGGGGGCTCATACAGCACTTACCCCAATTCAGACATCCATCCATCATGTCAAACACATTTGTACATTCATTGCCATCATCGTTCTCAAAACATTTGCTTTCTACTTGAGCCCTTGATATCAACTCCTCATTTCCCCCCTCCCTCTCCATTCCCCCTTCCCTCATGAATCCTTGAGAGTTTATAAATTATTATTAGTCATGTCTTATATTGTCTGATGTCTCCCTTCACCCAATTTTCTGTTGTCCATCCCCCATGGAGGAGGTTATATGTAGATCCTTGTAATCAGTTCCTTCTTTCCACCCCACTCTCCCTCCACCCTCCTGGTATTGCTACTCTCACCACTGGCCCTGAAGGGATCATCTGCCCTGGATTCCCTGTGTTTCCAGTTCCTATCTGTACCAATGTACATCCTCTGGTCTAGCTGGATTTGTAGAAGTAGAATTGGGATCATGATAGTGGGGGGGGAGGAGGAAGCATTTGGGAACTAGAGGAAAGTTATATGTTTCATCATTGCTACACTGCACGCTGACTGGCTTGTCTGCTCCTCACAACCGTTCTATAAGGGAATGTCCAGTTGCCTATAGACAGGTCTTGGGTCCCCAATACGCACTCCCCTTCATTCACAATGATAGGATTTTTTGTTCTTGGATGCCTGATACCTTTGTGGTCATACAGGCTGGTGTGCTTCTTCCATGTGGGCTTTGTTGCTGCCATCCCCATAGTTAAGAAACATTCTAGCTGCTCCTCTAGCAAGCAGGTTTGTTTGCCCCTCTGGCAGCCTATGCCACATTCAATGGTCTTTGCCAACACTGTGGTTGAAAGGCATCAGTTCTCATCTTATCGTCCTTATTCATTGTCAGCTTTCACATTGAGATGAAGAAAATGGAAAACCATGGCTCGGCTCAGGTGCAGCTTACCCATCCATGGGACACCTTTCATTCTAATACTTCACAGATGGCTCGAGCCATAGAGCTACCCCACATAACTGGCAAATTATCTCATTTCTCAACTGCTGCTTCCATGGAGATCAATTGAGTTTCCAAGTAAAATGATTTTCTTGACAATTTTAATATTGTCTCTATTTATTATGATCTGATTACTAGTCTAGTTGTGAGGATTTTTTGTCCTCCTTATGTTAAAATGTAATCCACACTGAAGGCCCAAAACAAACAAACAAACAAACAACCCCTTCAAACTCATTGCCATCGACACCAAGTTAATCTTGATTCTGAGTAACCCTACAGGACCGGGTAACTGCTCCTGTGGGTTTCCCCAGTTGTAACTCTTCACAGGAGTAGAAAGACTCCACTTTTTCCTTGAAGCATCTGGTGCTTTTGAACTGCTAACCTTGCAGTTGGGCACCCAGTAAGTAGCCACTGTGCTATTCTATCAGAACTCCGCATCCTGCAGGTCAGGTACCCAAAAGCATTAGCATGGATTCCCTAGTTAAGAGTGAAGAAACACAGGAGCAAATTAAGGGTCAGGAAGAGAGAGTGGAGCACATCCTGGCTCACCAAGCCTTGAGGACGATATTCCTGCTCAGAGCAGCCAATCCACAGAGACGCCCACATGGCCAGCCCCACTATGAGACATGACATAACTCACTGACCCATAGCCCTACAGGGGCTGGAGACACAGTGTGGGAATTCCACCTGATCTGATCCCACCACACTGAGGCAAAGCACTAAGGGCATGGAACAGAACAGCAAGGGGAGCAGAGCAATGAAGTCTTCAGGGAATACCAAAAATAGACTTTGGGGCCAGGGCTTGGAGCCCCAACAGACATGACTGGAAAACACTCCTAAAAGCCAACACAGAGTCCTTGAACTAACTACAAGCTTTTCTTTCTTGTTGCTGTGTTTTTGTGTTGTTGGGTTTTGTTTGTTTTGTCATTGGCTTATGGTTGTTGTTTCCTTTTATTTTGTTCCTTGGTTTTGCTCTGTCTTGTTTTTGTGCATGTTATTATCACCACGGATCTGTCTAAATAAGATAGGCTGGATGAACAATCTGGAGGAGAAAACAATAGGACCGACATTTCCAGGGGACATGGGAGAGGAGGAGGTGGCGGGCGGGGTAGGGGGTGAGGTAGAGGTGTTAACAAACCCAGGGACAAGGGAACAACAAGTGATCCAAATCAGGAGGGTTTAGGAGACCTGGTAGGGTGGGAATCGAGAGGAATTACTGAAACCCTAAAGAAGGCTGAACATGATAGTGGGACAAGAGGAAAGTAAAAGGGAATAGAGGGAAAAGCTAAAGAGGTGAAGGGCATTTATAGAGGTCTAAATAAAGGCATGTACAGATGTAAATATATTTATATATGAGGATGTGGAAATAGATCTGTGTGCATATATGTATAGATTTAGTATTAAGGTAGCAGATGGACATTGGGCCTCTACTCAAGTATTCCCTCAGTGTAAGAACACTTTGTTCTATTAAACTGGCATTCCATGATGCTCACCTTCCCAACACAATCACTGAAGACAAAGCAGGTACATAAGCAAATGTGGCGAAGAAAGCTGACGGTGCCTGGCTATCAAAAGATATAGCATCTAGGGTCTTAAAGGCTTGAAGATAAACAAGTGGACATCTAGCTCAGAAACAACAAAGCCCACATGGAAGAAGCACACCAGCCTGCATGATCACGAGGTAGTGAAGAGATCAGTTATCAGGCATCAAAGAACAAAAAAATCATATCATTGTGTGCTCACCTTCCTGATAATAATCGCAGAAGACAAATGGGTGCATAAGCAAATGTGGCGAAGAAAGCTGATGGTGTCCGGCTATCAAAAGATATAGCATCTGGGGTCTTACAGGCTTGAAGATAAACAAGTGGCCATCTAGCTCAGAAGCAACAAAGCCCACATGGACGAAGCACACCAGCCTGTGTGATCATGAGGTGTCGAAGGGATCAGGCATCATCAGAACAAAAAAAATCATATCATTGTGAATGAGGGGGAGTGTGGAGTGGAGACCCAAAGCCATCTGTAGGCAATTGGACATCCCCTTATGCAAGGGTGGCGGGGAGGAGATGAGCTAGTCAGGGTGTAGTGTAGCAACGATGAAACATACAAATTTCCTGTAGTTCCTAAATGCTTCCTCCCCCTCTCCCTCCCCCCCACCCCACTATCATGATCCCAATTCTACCTTACAAATCTGGCTAGACCAGAGGATGTACACTGGTACAGATAGGAACTGGAAACACAGGGAATCCAGGGTGGATGATCCCTTCAGGACTAGTGGTGAGAGTGGCGATACCAGGAGGGTGGAGAGAGGGTGGGGTAGAAAGGAGGAACTGATTACAAGGATCTACATATAACCTCCTCCCTGGGGGATGGACAACATAGAGATGGGTGAATGGAGATGTCGGACAGTGCAAGATATGACAGAACAATAATTTATAAATTATCTGGTGTTCATGAGGGAAGGGGAGCTGGGAGGGAGGGGAAAATGAGGAGCTGATGCCAGGGGCTTAAGCAGAGAGCAAATGTTTTGAGAATGATGAGGGCAATGAGTGTCCAAATGTGCTTGACACAATTGATGTATGTATGGATTGTGATAAGAGTTGTATGAGCCCCTAATAAAATGATTTTTTAAAGAGTGAATATATACAAAGCATGTCCAGCATTGTTTCTAAAACAAAGTTATCTTCCAGTTGAGTTTTTGTTTGACCAAAGGGTTCAGTGACTTTGTCAGTACGAGTACACAGCAAGCATATTGTTCTAACCAGCACGGTCCACTAGAACTTTCGTCTGTAACGGAAATGTTGGCTAACTTGGCCATCTAGTACAGTAGTGCCAGTCACTCGTGGTGTGGCTGATAAATACTTGAAATGTGAATGAGGGACTGATTTGTGTGGATGAAGAACTGATTTAAAATTTTTTTTAAAGTTAAATTTAGGTAGAAATAGCCACATGTAATGAATCGTTCATGCATTAGACCAAAATCTGAAATCACATCCTCTGGGCCCCGACAAGTAGAAACCAGGACTTGTCACACTGGAACCACAAGAGGCTGCAACATGGGTGTTGTACTTTCCCTTTGCGCTGGACAATGGATAAGGGAGACTGGAGAAGCCTCGATGCATTTGAAATCGGGTGGTTATGAAGGATGTCGAATATAAAACAGACGGCCTGGAGAACAGGGAAACAGAACAGCCAGAATGTTTCTCAGCGGCGAAGGTGACCGCTACCAGGGTCGTAAACGCAACATCGTGAGCGCGGTGCAGACGGGGGAGCTTTGCTGGGTGTGCACAGGGTGACTACCCGTAGGCCTGACTCTGGCACGTAACGAATACTGCAGCATTGATGTTGTAACAAATTATCCCAAATTTAATGACTAAAAGCAAGACATACCTATCAGTTTTACGATTCTGAAGGTCAGAAATCCACTGTCAGTCTCATTGGGCTATTTCCTTCTGGAGGCTCTAGGTGAAAATTGATTACTTGCCTTTCCAGCTTCGAGAGACAGCCTGGATTCCTTAGCTCAGGACACTTTTTCAATCTTCAAAACCAACAAAATCTTCAACCTCTTCCCTGTCTGACTTCGTTTCCATTATAATGGCTCCTTCCTTCACTCTGGAACTACTGTCTCCCTCTTGTGGGGCTTCTGTGATGGCACCAGGCTCATCTGGAGCAGCGGTGCTCCCCACCTTCCTAAAGCCACGACCCTTTCATGCAGTTCATGTGGTGGTGACCCCCCAACCATACAATTATTTTCGTTGCTACCTCATCACTGTCATTTCGCTACTGTGATGAATCGGGCGACCCCTGTGAAAGGATCGTTGGACCCCCCAAAGGGGTCCCGACCTACAGATTGAGAACCGCTGCTCTGGCTTATACAGAATAATCCTGCTACCTCAAGATTTAACTTAATCTCAGCTATAACGTCCCCTCTGCTATGTATCATAACATACTCACACGTATTTTGGGAATGAGGACATGGGCACCTTCCTGTGTTTGCCTACCACAGAGGACAGCCAACAGTCCCAGCATGCTGGATGTGGCATTAAGTTCCGAGTGGGGTCAAAGGAGTAGAGTGCACACTCTTCAGGAGGAACACTGCTGGGCCAGCAGAGAGTCGCAGGGTCCTGGTCCACTGCGCTGAGACTGAGGAACGCTTCAGTTCCCAGGGAAGACAGGTTGCAGGATGGGGCGGGAGGAGGACCCACACTGAGCAGTGGGAAGGAAGAAGCGGAGTGGCGATGAATGGATCCTGTAAGTTATCTTCTGGACATTGGAGAGGTATTGACATTTTTTTTGAGCCTGGAAGTTATATAAACAAAGCTGTGTTTAAAGAAGATTAAACTGGCAGTTGTGTGCAAGCTGCACTGAGGATGGGTGGGGTGTGGGTGTGAGAAAAAGCGACAGAGAGTCAGAGAGAACCTGGTGAATAAATATACATATGCAATATAGATGCAAATATATCCTGTTGAACAGAAAAGGCACTAAATCATCATTGCTGAACTCAATTTCTAAAATAGTGGCAGCATCCTAAACCATTTTGATGAAAAATAATTTCTGATTTATTTATTTTTTTTTGTCGTTGATGCTCTCAAAGAACTCCGGTAATTGTACGGTCCTGGTCTTCTTAATGCCTATGGCTATCACCATGTAATGTCTATTGAACAGGTCAACCCTGAAACTTTACTGCACAAGGTCAGCCAAGTGCTTGGTGAAAACACAAACCACCATTTGGGTAGGCGAAAGAGCGCGGCATTGAGCTAAGCGACATTAGCAAATGTCAGATGTGAGACTCAGGAGTGCTTCTCCAAGAGGCTCAACAGATAGATACAGTTCGCCATAGGCAGCTTAATGTACTGACCTTTCACCTTATGAAGAAAAAAAGGACCCTGCTTTCATTTCCCAGATGGCCTCTCTCTCTGTGACTTGCCTGCCATCTGGAATTTGTTTGACAAATCCAAACATTACAGATATGTTATCTTCCCAGCTAAATATAACATTTAGTTAATTAGCCTGGCAACCTGTGCATTTCTTTTACATGCTAAAAAAACAACACCCCCCCCACCAGTCTTGCAATTATAGAATGTGCTCTAGTCACTGAGAATAAGCCATCACAGAGGAATCAATTTGCTTTGATTTCATTGACCACTAAACCAAATTGATTGGCTGGGTGGTGAAACCGTTAGGACGATCAGCTGGAAGTTGGCACTCCCAACCCACCCAGAATCGCTCTGGAAGACAAGCCCGGCAATCTGCCTCTGAAGAGTCACAGGCTAGAGTACACCTCTACTCTGCCCATGAGCAACTGCTGAGTTTGCATCAACTAGCTGGCTGTTAACAACAGAACAACGCTGAAAGAGAAGCCAGAGGCAGGCGGCAGTCCCTGGGAAGAGCAGACCCCACACCAGGCACAGGTGCTTGTTTGCAGACATCTGAAGATGGCCAGGAACCTATTCTTTGAAATGTTTAATCTAAACACAAACCTAAAAAGGTTGAATTACAAAAAAATTGAATAGTTTTAAGGGTTTATAGCAAAAGCAGCCTTCTGTGCTCTTGATTCCTGCTACCCAGTTACAATTATATCGGCTGTTTATTTTTACCCTTATATTTTAAAATAACAAGCCTGGTGGTGTAGTGAGGACAGATTGGGCTGTTACTTGCAAGATCAGCAGTTCAAAACCAAAAGTCACTCCGAGGGAGAAAGACGTATGTGGCTTTCTATTCCTGTAAAAGTTGAGGAGGCGGTTGTGTTAGGCAGGGTTGACTAGAGAAACAAATCGAGAGACACTCATTCATATGTGTGTAAGAAAGAGCTTTAAAGCAAGGAGTAATTGTGCATCCATAAAACATCCCAGCCGAGTCAAGATCAAGTCCATAAGTCTGATACTAGTCCATAAATTCCTCTTCAGACTCACGCCACCACATGCAATGATGCAGAATGCAGGAAGACCACAGGCCGATGGGTGCAAAGTCTGTGGACCCAATGATGGGGAAGCAGCACAGAGCTGGCGAAGGTCTAATGTGGCTCCTCCACAGGAAGGTGAAGGCAGACACAGAGAGAGGGGAGGTCCCGGGACCTCCTTATGAGGAGGCCACTCCCACAGGGAGGCACCATCAGGCTGGGACCCGCCTGGAGGCCAGGCAACACGCCTTCACTTTGAGATCTTCAAGTTGGCACGAAATCACGTAACTACCACAGCAGGTCTGCCCTGTCCTGTTGGGCCCCTGTGTGTCAGCACTGCTGCCATTTCTTGATGCTTTTTTCCCCCCTTTTGTTCTAATATTGTCCTTTAACTCTGTTCGTGGAAGAAAGGAACTTGCTTTCTTACATAACACTTTGCTTTCCAATATAAATAATGATATTCTACTTTTGATCGAACCAGTATCCAGTACTTATTACCCTTACAAAATTACTAATCAAAGCCTAGCCTTGTGGTGTCAGTAATTAGCTCTATTTCCTTTTCCTTTCTTTGTTGTTCAAACTTTTGCTTTCCTAAGAGTTGATAATGGTCTTTTTTTTCCCTACTTACTAGATTATCATGTACCAATCACTAATTATTCCCCATTCCTATAAAGCTCCTTGTCTTAGACTAGGTTCACAACGCCTGTGAAATACATACATATATACTGTATGTATATATATTTTTAAAGAAAATAACTCACCCAGTTGTGGAGGCTGGCAAGTTCTGGATCAGGCATTAGGATGGAGGCTTTTCTGAACTCATATGGGGCTTGCAAGGGCTGTGGAATCCAAAATCGATCGGCAGGTTAGACAGCAGACTGCTGGCGTACATCCCCAATAACTGGTAACAAATTGGGTGCAGGATTGGGAAAAAGTTTTGCCAGAGCATCCATATTAAATGTTAGACTCAGACCACACCTTCACGAAAACTCCCTCACATCAGATTGCAAAATAAAGGGTACTTACAACTTGGCCTGGCTAAGTTGATACATAACACTCATCATCCCAATGCACAAATGTAAATGATCTTTTCACATATTAAAATAGAGTTGGTAAAAAAACTAAAAAAATAAACTAAACTCCAGTTGGTCATTTGTTTATTGCATGTTTTCTTAAGGCTATCTCTTAGTAACCCTCTGTTTTCCTGCTTCAATCGAACTGATAATACTCCAGGCCTGCTGCATAGCTGCCCACCGTCCCAGTCATCAGCATCAGAATTCTCTTCCTGGCTGCATGATTCTTCTTTGTGAGAGACTAGGGAAAGGAAAAAAAATTGGGGGTGGGAGGGGGTGGATTTTATTTATCTTCATTCTTGACCCATGTTTGGTTGGGTTTAGAATTTTAGTTTTGAAATAACTTCCCCTAAAATTTTAAAAGCATACTACAATTTTGTTTTACAGTTTTATTGGCACTTCATCCACATCACATACAATTTAATAAGTCAATCATAACAAAAAGGATATCATTGTGAATGAGGGGGAGTACGGAGTAGAGACCCAAAGCCCATCTGTAGGCAATTGGGCTTCCCCTTACAGAAGGGTTTTGGGGAGGAGACGAGCCAGTCAGGGTGCAGTATAGCAATGATGAAACATACAACTTTCTTCTAGTTCTTTAATGCCTCCCTCCCCTCCCCTACTACCATGATCCCAATTCTTCCTTACAAATCTGGCTAGACCAGAGCATGTACATGGGTACAGATAAGAGCTGGGAGCACAGGGAATCCAAGACAGATAAACCCTTCAGGACCAATATGGAGAGTAGCCACACAGAGGGTAAGGGGAAGGTGAGGGAGAAAGGGGGAACCTATCACAATGATTTACCTATAGCTCCCTCTCAGGGGAATGGACAACAGAAAAGTGGATGAAGGGAGACATCGGTCAGTGTAAGACATGAAAAAATAATAATTTCTAAATTATCAAGAATTCATGAGGGAAGGAGCGTGGGTGAGGAAGGGGGGAAAAAGAGGACCTGATACCAAGGGCTCAAGTAGAAAGCAAATGTTTTGTGAATGATGATGGCAACAAATGTACAAATGTGCTTGACACAATGGATGTTTGTATGGATTGTGATAAAAGTTGTATGCGCCCCCAATAAAATGATTTATTAAAACTAATAATAAATAAGAATTGTACAATCATCACTACAATCAATTTTAGAACATTTTCTTTGTTCTCATTACTAGTGTAATTATTTATTTTTAATGTGGCAAAAATATACACAACAGAACATTCTCCAATTCAGTAACTTCCACATGCATAATTCAGTGCCGTTGATGATACTTTTTGGGTTGTACTGCCATTATTGTTATCCCACTCCAGATTGTTTCACCATCATTAGCATAAACTCAGTGTCCCCTAAACATCGCCTCGGTGCTTGGTTTTAAAATGTTTATTGATGGATATTTCTTAAAGGAAAAAGGTTCTTGAAACAGGCTTAGTGTCCCTGAAGACTCAGTACTCAACAATAAGCCTTCTTAGCTTGGCTTGCCTGTCATTCCCCTGAGGAGTTCCTGCCCTTCCCAGTCTCCTGGTGTTTGTGCTGGGGCGACAGGAGTCCATTGGAGGCAGCAAAGAATGTAGGACACTGGGCTCGTGGCTGTATCTCTGGCCATTCCCATATAACACCATGAAGACACTCTTCTTATAGTTCTTGTATCGGCTTCCTGCATTTTGCCCAAGACACTTGTGGCAGTTACGTAATCTGTCACCTTGAAGAAGGGGTGGAGCCTGGCCTGTCAATCAAGTCGCAGCTTGATGACCTCATTTGGAGGCACTAAAGAAATAAAAAGCTTACTGGAGGTGGGACACACTCACTCCTTGTGAGACATTCCTGTTGACAAAACACGTGAAACTACATTAGAGCCCTTGAGCTGGAGGAGCCATGGGAGATCCCTGCCAATGCTGAGATCTCCACTGCCACTGGACCCACAAGACTTTTTACCCATTGACCTGTGATCTTCCTGCATTTGGTGTCATTGCATGTATTGTGTGAGTCTGAAGAGAAATTTATAGATTGGTATTAGACATATGGGCTAATGTTGGACTGATGGACTTGATCTGGATTAGGCTGGAATGTTTCTCAATATACAATACTTTTTATATAAAGCTCTTTCATATACACATAGGAGTGTCTATGAATTTGTTTCTCTAGTCAACACAGACCAACACAACACTGATCTATGTCTTCAAACTTATCATTTGAATCTTTTTCTTTGCTTCATCTCTGGACTCTGAATGATTTTATAAAAACAAGGCTCCCTTTAGCCCATTTCTCTAACATGGGACAGCTGGATGAAACTATTGAGTCAGCTAGTAAAGATTATCTTTAAGTAACACTCCCAAGACACTTAGGAAATGTTATCACTTCCACCAAGTCAATTCTGACTCATAGCGACCTCATAGAACAGAGTAGAACTGTCCCCATGGGCTTATGAGACTATAAATCTTTGTGGAAAATGGAAATTCTCATCTTTCTCCTATGGAGTGGCTGGTGGTTTCAAACTGCTGACCTTGTAGTTAGCAGTCCAAGCATAACCACTACACCACCAGGGCTCTTTTCATAATCGTCAGTCTGCTACAGTAACATCCTTTACATGTGACCTATTTGTTTTGTGGTTAGTCGGCATTAAATCAACTCTGACTGATGGTGACCCCACGTACAACAGAGTGAAACACTACCCAGTCCTATGCCATCTTCACGATCTTTGATTTGCTCAAGTCTGTTGTATTGACCACTGTCTGTTTTGAGCGTCTTTCAACCTCCAGGGCCCGTCTTCCAGCACCAGATTGGACCATATTTAGTTGTGATCCTTAGGGTTTTTACTGGGAACTTGAGGAAGTAGATTACCAGCCCTTTCTTCCTCTCTTAATCTGATAACTCCACTGAAAGGTGTCCACCATGGGTGACGTCGCTGGTATTTAAAATGCCGTTGGCATAGCGTCCTGCCTCCTAACATGCAAGTCACCACAGCCCCACCAACTGATGGACAGGCGGTAGGTATGTTGATTACAGGCCTTGAAGGGGAAAACAACAACAACAACAACAACAAAACTCTCATTCTTCGGTGACACACACAGGATTTAGATGTTTTGGTACGCAAAAAGTGCTTGTTGAGTTGACTCTACTAATGGTCCCTGAGAATAAATATTCTTCTGTGACTTTCTTACCATTGAGCGAACAAGAGCTCCTGGGTTAATGAGACAGACTATTTGCTATCTTGGCACACTTGGAATCCATAGTGAATTTAGTAAGTGACATTGTGACAGTTTTGTGTCAACTTGGCTGGGCCAAGCTTCTCAGAGGTTTGGGAGTCGAGGCCTGTACTTCCCTATGATTTAACCTAACATCACGTAATCAGCTCCCTAATGAAAATGAAGAAGGTTAGTGTAGAATGGAGCCCCTTCACTCAGGTCGCAGCCCTGATGTGATTTAAAGAAAATTTCTTCTGGAGTGTGGCCTACTTCCTATAAATGGATTCTGTAGGGATGCTTGCTCTCTTTTTTTCTGGATTTGGATCCCACACCTGGCTCATTGACCTCTGTTTGGATTTGAGTCAATGGCTTGCCATATGACTGCAGACCCAGGGAGCCATTAGCCACCTGCCATCTGACCTGATGACCTTGAGCTCATCTGCCTTTGTAGTCACAAGCCTGACCACTGACCTTGGATTCATCCACTGCAGCCTGATATCAGCCCGTGCGATGTTCCTGCGGATCTTGAGTTCATCACCGCCTGAAGTTGTGCCCGTCAGGAGAAGCGTCTAGCTTAAGACCTGATCCACAGAATTCAGGCTGAGGGTGCCTGCTTCCAGTCGAGTGTGACAGTCATTTTCTTGCTGATTTGGCTTCCCTAAAGAACCCAGCCTTGAACTAAGTAGAATCGTGGGGACAGTGCAGAATGGATCTGGGTTGCGGAGTTCAGTTTACACTGTCACGTGGCTTCATGATGGTGACACGGGGACCGTCCAACTCTTTGACACTTAGAGCTGTTTCTCTGCCATCACAGTGACCTGGAGCACAATGAAGTGGGGGGGAGGATCTTTGGCTGGATTTAGCGACCAGGAATAACTGGGTTTGAACCTTGGCTCAGCCACTTTCCACTGTATGACCTCTGGCAAATGACTTAACTTTTCTGAGCCTCAATTTATTCATCTGCAAATACTTACCTTGTGGTGTCATTGTGCGGGTCAGAGGGCATGTGCACAATAACAGAATATGGGACACGGGCAAACTCCTGAATTAATCATAGTCATGATAATACAACACCAATAATAATTTCCATTTAATTAATTACGTTTAATGCAGATGTCAGCTCCAAACCAATTGTTAATTGCTCCTTCACACATCTATGTTCCTCAAAGTCCATACTGTGTGGAGACAGATAATAGATAAACTTACATTTTTGTCAGTGAACTTCTCTTGACATGGGAGAAAACACAGATCAATGTCCTGTTGGTCCCAGCCCACTTCCCCTACAGTACAAGGGATCCAATATATAGCACCCATGTCCTTTCCTGGTGGGATCCAATGTATCGCACCCATGTCCTTTCCTGGTGGGATCCAATGTATCGCACCCATGTCCTTTCCTGGTGGGATCCAATGTATAGCACCCATGTCCTTTCCTGGTGGGATCCAATGTATAGCACCCATGTCCTTTCCTGGTGGGATCCAATGTATAGCACCCATGTCCTTTCCTGGTGGGATCCAATGTATAGCACCCATGTCCTTTCCTGGTGGAATCCAATGTATAGCACCCATGTCCTTTCCTGGTGGGATCCAATGTATCGCACCCATGTCCTTTCCTGGTGGGATGCAATGTGTCGCACCCTTTGAAAGACTGTCTGCCCTTCGCAGAGCCCTCGGCTCCCACTCGGGTTGTGTTCGCACTTCCCTCCCTCCCTGGGGCCCTTTTCAGGGCAATATGAATGTGCTCGACTCCTGTGACCTCAGGTAAGTCATCTCACCTTCCCTGCCCTGTCTCCCCATCACTAAAAGACATGGCCGGGCAGTCAGATGATCTCAACATGAGCAATCTGAGAAGCAACGTGAACTTCTGTACCCAGTGACCCTGGTGCTTGCTTTCCAGTATGAGGAGATCCATTCGCAGAGGGAAGAGCTTTCTTCATGATTTCTGTCTGGACCTCTGCAGTGCTCTACACTGCTCACACCAGCTCCCTCCCTCTTCCCAACTGAAATGGAATCATCTCTTTCCCGAGTCTCATTTTGTCAGCAAGCTTTCCCCCCACAACTTTCCTGGGCCCCGTTCCATAACTGCTCTGTATTTACCCATAATTCCTTTCCTTTGGAATTATGCCTACCAGCCACATCTTGGCCCGTGACGAATTTGACATTAGAAATTCTATTCATAACATACCCATGTCTAGTTACTTGTCTTTCCAAAAATTCTTTTATAGCCATCATCTTATTCCAACAATGCTACCAGGTAAGATGCTGTCCTCTAGTTGATGGATGGAAACCCTGAGATCCAGGCAGAGTGGGGCCTAAAACTCAGTGGGCAATAAGTGAAGGAAGCCAGATTAAAGCCTTGATGTTCTGACACCCACTGCTTCAGAATGCACATTTGGAACACAAGCATAGTCTGTCAATATTCTCAGGGTTTAGGGCAGCTCTTCCCTGTCACGCCACTCCTATCTGTAACAGGATGCTTAGGACTTTACCACTTTTTTCACATGCAAGCATTGGCTATTGCAATAAAATGTGCTCATCAGATAGGAGGGAAGGAGTGTGGAAATTCTTCTGGCCTTTCAAAACATTGACTTAGTATTGTGGAAGTTTAAAGCAGGGAGGGACCTTGGAAATCAAATCCAACCCCGCATATTACACAGATGAGTAAGCAGACACCTCCAGGAAACTTGTCTTGCCCAACATCACAGATCAAGTTCTGTCACCACTAGCAGAACTTCACGAAGTGAGCGGAAAAGGAAATAAACCTCTTGGACCCGTGTTAATTCAACCTGCTCACAGCTCCCCCTCTGGAGTATTTGGCCCATGCCAGCCATTACGCACTTTGCTTAATGTGACACGATTCTGCCAATTCACTGCTAGTATCACAGTCAGTCTCCTTCCAGGCAAGTCCATTACCCACGCTCCATCTGCATCTATTTTGCGTTTGTTCTCTTTACACTTCAAGACCGCTGACTAAGGCACAGGCCAGAGATAGAGGGGGGCACCGTTGCAGGAAAAACAGAAGGCAGGGACAGAGTGGGAGCCATCCCTGGTCAGGAAGCAGAGTTCTTTGCGGCCATCTCTGCCGCTCCAACTTCATGGATTCGGCATGTTGTCCCTGTCAACCTCTGTGCGCGCAGTGGGCCTTGCGGATCCCACCAGTCCAGCTGCCTCTTACGACGCTTACTGCTTCGCCAGCCCTCCCCACCTGTACGTGTTTCCCTGCTACTAGCCGCATGCCACGCGCGTATTTCCAAATGGCATGTGTGACGAGCCCCACCCCGCCTGTAGCTGGGCATTTATTTCTGTGTCGTGTGCACCTCCTCTGTGTTTCAGGCCCGTTTTTTTAAACACACAGAACAAAGCTAACAAAACGTAGCTGGCCGAGCACATGATTGAAACCACGAGCGAAGCACCTGGCAAAGTGCCTGACCCAGAGAAGGTCCCAATTGACGGTAGCAATGAATATGATTTGTAAAGACGTCTCAGCCACCAGACCATAAACTCTTGGAAGTTAAGGATCGTGTCATTCAGTCCCGTGTCCTCGGTGCCTGGTCCGTGTCAACTGCTTGATGAATGGAAGAAAACGTTTGCTGGAAGATTTCGCTCACCCAGGCCCAGCCACCAGCCTCATGACCCACTGACTTCTCTTCTTCACCATGACTGAGCTCTGTTTTGTAACAAAAGGGCGGCCTTTATTCAAACTTTCTCCAGAGACTGTCGTGAGAAAAGGATTTTAAAAGGTGGTGGGGGTGGTGGGGTGGGGGAAGGGAGGAGAATGCTTCCATTGAGGGATCTTTGAGAATGTTGAAAGAGGCTTGGGAGGAAATGGTTCAAAGTGCTGTGTCACACAGCCTTTGCTCAAGAGCCTGGGGCTGTCAAGCAGGATGGAGATTGGCAGCCCGAAGCTCTCTGGTCGTGTCACACTGACCTGGGCCCGGGCCCTGGGGGACTCGAAGGGCCTCGGTGTGTGCAGAAGGATGGAGTGTGGGTTACACACAAATGTGACATTTGAACTCCGTTCAAACAGAGATCGGGTTTGTTGCGAGGGTTCCAATTACCAGAGAAATCTAGCCAAGGGCTGTTTTTCTAGGGTGAGGGGCAGCAGACTGGGAGCCAGCCCTGCAGACAGGGAAGCCCAGCGCTCCGAGACTCACTCGTGTGGCATGCATGTTCTTACACGGAGGAAACGGCCGCGGGACACCCACTCCATGTGCTTACCCTTCGGCGGAACAAGAAAATGAAGCTGGGGTGTGGCAGAAAGGAGTTGGCTCAGCCATTGGAAATAAACACAGCACCAATAAACTCTAGCCCTTGCTGAACGCAGCGGTTCTCAACCCGTGGGTCGCCCGAGTCATCACAGTAACAGAATGACAGCTATGAAGAAGCAATGAAAATAATGTTATGGTTTGGGGGGTCCCCACCACACGAGGAAGTGTATGAAAGGATCGCATTAGGGAGGCTGACAGCCACTGCCTTAATGACGCTCCCTTTCGCAGGTAAGTTCTAACTTTGGAAAATGAGATTTTCTCCCCAAATTCCACCACTTCTCCCTGCAACTCAAGCACCCCTTTTACTTAACCCCCATCATCCTCTGGCCCGATAGACACCCAGCTGCCAGAGCATGACCCCACATAACCTTTCATCCCTGACGGACTCATCACATCTCTCCCTTGCATTATTGTTAGTTATACAAATCTTTTGTGTTCCTTATCAGACTGAAAACTCGCCAAGGTCACAGTGAATCAGGCCCCTGGGTCAGCTAGTGCACACAGTTCACAGTGCCTTGCCTAGGGATTGAAGGAACAAATGAGAAGAAGACCGGAGCCAAGTATATCCCGTCACTTCAAAGTGACAAAACGCTTTGAGAACAGAAGGAGGAAAGCTTCCTGTGATTTTTTTTGCAGGGGGGGGGGGCAGGTGAGGAATTTCCAAAGTGGTTTGGAAAACTCAGATAATTATCTGGAGCATAAGGCAGGCCATTTTTTCTTTTCTTTAAGTGTGCCTGGCTATTTTGTGAATTCCTTCAGGAAATGGACTGTATTTCTAAATCACCTCAAATCCCTACTGCCTATCACAATCTTGACATACTTCTCTCTCTCTCTCTCTTTCAATCTCTCTGTTTTTAAAAATAGAAACCCTCGTTACCCCTCTTGCGGCACATGCTCAGTGCAGACACAGAAGTGTTTTGACAGTGACGGGGCTACCTAGGTTCACCTCCTAAGAGGTTGTAATTTCCTCATGTTCCGCCATAGCTTTGTTGAGGGAGGTGGTGGTAGGTGCTATGGATTTGGATCTGACTCATAACAACCCTATAAGAACAAGAGATCGAACACTGCCTGGCCCTGCACCATCCTCACAAATGTGGCCATGATCGAGCCCACTGTTGAAGCCACTCTGTCCATTCATCTCATTGAGAGCCTACCTCTGTTCTGCTGACCCTTTACCAAGCAGGCTGTCCTTTTCCTAGGGCTGATGGCTCCTGATCCCATGTCCAGAGTTTGTAAGACAACGTCTTACCACCCTCTCTTCGAAGAAACATTCTGGCTGCAGGATAGATGTGTTTGTTCTTCTGGCCGTCCAGTCTGTCAATGCTCTTCACCAACACCAGGACTCAAAAGCATCCGTCCTTTGGCGGTCTCCCTTAGTCATTGTCCAGCTTTCATGTGCATCTGAGGTGGCTGAAAAGACCACCGCCTTAGTCCTCAAAGTAACAATTTTGCTCTGGAACCCTTTAAAGAGATACTGTGTGGCCCTTATTGCATGACTTGTTGACTGCTGCTTCCACGAGTATTGATGATGGACCCGAATAAAATGAAATCTCTGATCATTTCAGCCTCTCCTCTGCTAATCGTGATGTTGCCTACTGGTCCAGTTGTGAGAATGTGTGTTTTCTTTGAGTTGTCATCGTACAGAAGGCTATGTTCTTTGATATTTGTTAGCACATGCGTCCAGCCCTCTTAATTTTCAACAAACAGGGTGGTGTTACCTATATATCACAGCCTGGTAATGAGCTTTCCGCCAACCCTGGCGCTGAGTTCTCCCTCCCCTAGAAAGCCCAGTCTCTCGGATTATATGCTCAGCATACAGATTGTACGGTGAAAGGATGCAACCCTGATGCACACATTTAATGATTCAGTACATTATAGACACTATATTTAAAGTGTTGTATGCCATTCCTGCGGTGAGATCCAGGTACTATGGCAGGGGCCAACCCCAATCAGGGATACATACGGCAGCCAACTAAATAGGAGGAGAAAAGAAACAGAGAGAGAGAGAGAAAGAGACATGGGTAGGAGAGGAGCAGGGCACTAACCCACCCAAGTGGAGGGTATTGTTTATATCTCCACAGGAGCGGGAGAGAGACTAGACTTCAACCGTGTACACCAAGACATGAATGCAACATACCGGCATGTAGCAGGGAACCAACAGAGAGGTCTGCGAGGCCAGCCCCAATCCCAACCATGTGGACACCTCCCACCACCCCACCCAGAAGAATGCACTTCAGAGGACAGTACTGAAGCTAGAGCTTAGGGAGAGGGGCGCGTCTGATCAGAGCACACAGGAGAAATGAAGAGGGAAGGAGAGGGAGGGGAACACACCCTGGCCCAACAAGCCCCGAGGACGATATTCCTGCTCAGAGCAGACAATGCACAGAGAGGACCATAGGGCCGGCCCCACCACAAGACACGACATCCCTCACTGAACCACAGAGCTATGGAGACAACTCTGGAGACTCAGTTCGTGAATTGTGCCTGATCTGACCCCATCATACTGGAGCGAAACACTAAGGGCGTGTAACAGAGCAGCAAGGGGAGCAAAACAATGAAGTCCCCGGGGAGTACCAAAGATAGACTTTGGGGACAGAGTGTGGCACCCCTTCAGACTCGACTGAAAAATAGTCCTAAAGGTAAAAAAAAACAGATCTGGAACTATTTATAGCTTTTTCTTTTTTGTTATTAGCTCTTTTTGTTGTTGTCATATTTGTTTGTTGGTTGGTTGGTTGTTTGGTTGGTTTTGTTGGTTTGGTCTTCCTTTGTTGTTTTGTTTGGCTTTGCCTTGTTTTTGTGCATGCTAATGTCCCTGCATATCTATCTGGATAAGAAAGACAGGAAAATACGTACCTGGCAGGGGAGATACCATGATCACAAGGTGGTTTTCCCAGGGCGAGGCTTATCCATTGCCCTCTGGATGTGCTGACCCCGTGATTTCCCCAAATGTGGGAAACTCGACTGCATAATTTGTGATAATGAGGGACTGCATTCCCACTATCCCCTGAAGAAAGAAAGAAAGAAAGAAAGAAAGAAAGAAAGAAAGAAAGAAAGAAAGAAAGAGAGGAAAAGCAATTTGGAGAAGAAAACAACAGGACTGATGGTTTTGGGGAACACAGGAGAAAGGGAGGTGGGAGAAAGGAAGGGGTGTGTGTCAACCAACCCAGGGACAAGGGAACAACAAATGAACTAAAACCAATGGAGAGAAGGGCATAGGATGCCTAGTGGGGCTTAATCAAGGGCAATGAAACAGCAAGGAATTACTGAAACCTGAATGAAGGCTTAACATGATAGTGAGACAAAAGAAAAATAAAAGGAAATGGAGGAAAGAACTAGGAAGCAAAGAACATTTATAGAGGTCTAAAGACAGGCATTTACATATATAAATATATTTATATATAACGATAGGGAAATAGATCTATGTACTTATATTCATATGTTAGGTATTAAAGTAACAGATGGACATTGGGCCTCCACTCAAGTACTACCTCAAAGCAAGAACACTTTGTTCTAATAATCTAGCATTCTGTGATGCTCACCTTCCCAACACAATTGCTGAAGACACAGCGTGTACATAAGCAAATGTGGTGAAGAAAGCTGATGGTGTCTGGTCAATCAAAAGGTATAGCATCTGGAGTCTTAAAGGCTTGAAGATAAACAAGCGGCCATCTAACTGAGAAGAAACAATGTCCAAATGGAAGAAGCACACCAGCCTGTGTGATCATAAGGTGTCTATGGGATCAGGTATCAGGCATCTAAGACCCAAAACAAAATCATACCAATGTGAATGGGCGACGGGGTGCAGTGTGGAGACCCAAAGCCCATCTGTAGACAATTGAACATTCCCTTACAGAAGCGTCACAAGGAAGAGATGAGCCATTCAGGGTGCACTATAGCACCAATAAAACATACAACTTTCCTCCAATTCTTTAATGCTTCCTCCCCCACTACCATGCCCTCAATTCTACCTTACAAATCTGACGCAGCCAGAACATGTACACTGGTACAGATAAGAGCTCAAACCACAGAGAATCAGGACAGATAAACTCCTCAATACCAATAATGAGAATAGAGATATCAGAAGGGGAAGGGGAAGGTGGGGGGAAAAGGGGGAATCGATCACAAGAAGTAGAAAATGTTTTGAAAATGATGATGGCAACATATGTACAAATGTGCTTGACACAATGGTTGAATGTATGGATTGTGATAGGAGCTGTCAGAACACCCAATAGAAGTACTTAATTAAAATAAAGTATTGTATGCGTACTATCAGGAACTTTGGTGGCAGAGTGGTTATGCGTTGAGTTACTGACTACAAAGTCAGCAGTTTGAAACCAGCAGGAGAAAGTCAGGGTTTTCTAATCCTGTAAAGAGTTACAGTTTCAGAAACACCCAAAGGCAGTTCGTTCCACCCTGTGCTATAGTGTCCCAGTGAGTTGGCATCAGCTTGATGGCAGTGAGCTGGGTTGGGGTACGCATGTTATCTGGCACATCTCTTCAACTTGTTACGTATTCAGCTGCTCACAGGGTGGTGACAAGCTCACCCAATGGCACCTCAGCCACGAAAAACTCTAATGGAACATGGTTCTACCCTAACATACGTGGGATTGCCATGAGTCAGAGTCGATATAGTAGCAACTCTTCTTTTTTAAGTCTGAAATAAACTTTTAAACAAATTATGTAAATGTTATAGACTCATTTGCATATAGGTACTCTTGGGTCACCCTCATCCCCTGGCAGCTGCATTATTTTCTTTATTATCTCTCACCATTGGAATCTTGGGCAGGTTTCCACTTATGTGATTACAAACAACACTGCTGCAAAGCCCTTGTTTATACATCTCCCTGGACATCGGGACATTTCTCACATTACACTTAGACGTGGGATTTATGGGCCCAAGGCTGCAAACATTGAGCATAGACATTGCCAAATATCCCTCCAAAAAGTTTTTACCCTTCTATTCCCCCGTATTTATAGGCCCCAAAGGAAACAGAAGAGGCCTATCTAGCTTACCCATCTTCAAGATTTTCCTGGCATGTATTGAAATGCTTGTAGGCAACATGATTTTAAATACCATTCTAGGTGTGTATATCACTTGACTTTTCTAGGCTTTTTTGTGTAGGATGCTAACTCTCCTTTGGCTTTCACAGCAATCTATGTAGTAAATCAGGGAGTTTAATTATTCCTACTCTAGAGCTAAAGAATCTCACCAAAAAGACATGCCCCAAGTCACATTGCAAGCCAATGTGAAGGCCAAAAGCACAGACCTTGAATTGTTTGTCTGAATTTCTTGTTCTACAAGCTGGAAGGACCGGTGTCAGAGGCAACTAGGGCACAGCCCTCTGGTGAGAAGCTTCCGGAGGGTTTTGCAAGTCTTGAAAATATGCCAGAGCACAAAGAATGACCTGACAGGGGCGTTCACTTTCTCTAGCCAGAACAAGTACTCCTTCTTTCTGACCAAGCCAGGCAGGGACAGGGGAGACAGGTGGCCCGGAGTGTTGGCATCGAGCCCATCAGGAACCTCTGGGAGGGAGGGATGTAGTACATGTAAGGAGCGAGGCTGTCAGGAACTCTCCTTTGACTTCATGGTCAGACCCAACCAATATGGAAGTGGAGGAGAGCACCAATCCAAGGCATTCTCAGACTTCTTAACTGGCGTCCTCTGAAATTAAGTGCCCTGAATTCATTAGCATATTACCCCATTGTTTTGGTTCTAGGAGGTTATTGATTTTTTTTGAAGTATAGTACAAGAAAATGCTATTGTTTAAGAGAAACATACATGGCTTATTGAGTGCGTGGAGGTGCTTTGAGATATTAAGAGGAGGTACTTCTACATATTAGTTTAGGTAGAAAACTTCACTTTCTACAAAGTTTAGAATATAAAATTCCATATCATAGTATAGGCCAGCAGACAAGTGGAATCTTCTAGAAGGAGGAATTACTTGTCATATGAATGTTTATACAGGCTAGGGCCCTGGTGGCATAGTGGGTTACATGTTGGCCTGCTAACCACAAGGTCAGCAGTTTGAATCAACTAGCCACTCCAAGGGGAAAAGATGAGACTTTCTGTTTCACTAAAGATTTATAGTCTCGGAAACCCACAGGGCCAGCTCTACTCTGTCCTGTAGGTTTGCGATGAATCTGAAATGAATCATGGCAGTGAGTTTTAAGAGGCTATATTATCCAATAGAGTAACTTCTAACTAAATTTAAATATCTCAACTCCGTTGTTGGAAGTGTTTAAATATATTTTGAACAACTTCGGTACATGAAACTACTTTTTACTAGTAAATTTTATGAAATCTAAACACAGATCAAGTGATTCTGATGAAAATTTAGTGTCTGAGACCTGGAACTGTCTATTGGGTTTTGTTTCTTTGTTTTGTGTGCTTGTTTTTGCTCTATATCTGTCTATCTGAGATAGGAAGGACAAACAATCCTGAGGAGAAAATAATCGGACCAGCAGTTCCATGGGGACATAGGAGAGGACGGGGCAGGCAGGGGGAGCAGGGAGCCAACAAAGTCGGGGATACAAGAGATCTAAAATTGATGGCGAGGAGATGTATAATGCCTGGTAGGGTTTAACTAAGTGCAATGTGTCCAAGAGGAATTACTGAGAGCCGAATGGAGAATGAGCCTGATAGTGGGATAGGAAGAAGGTGAAAGGAAAGAGAGGAAAGAAATAGGAGGCAAAAGCTATTTATAGAGGTATAGCTATAGGCATATATATGCACACATATATGTAAAATACTAATTTAAACGGAAAGGGATAGAGACCAATGTGCATATATTTATATGTTAAGTAATAAGATAACAGACAGACTTTGGACCGCTACTCAAGAACACTTTGTTGTAATAATCTGACATTCTTTGATGCTCACCTTCCCTTCATGATTGCTGAAGACAAAATAGGTGCATAAACAAATGTGGTGAAGAAAGTGGATGGTGCCTGGCTATCAAAAGATATAGTGTCTGGGGTCTTAAAGGCTTAAAGTTAAACAAGCAACCATCCAGCAGGGAAGAAAATACGCCCACATGGAAGAAACATACCAGCCTGTGTGATCATGAGATGTCGATGGCTCAGGTATCAGAAGATCCAAAACAAATAACTATATTGATGCGAATGAGGGTGTTTGGAGTGGAGACCCAAAGCCCATCTGTAGACAATTGGGTATCTCCCCACAGACGGGTCACAAGGAAGGGACGGTTCAATCAGGGTTCCGTATAGCACTGATGAAACACACACCATTCCTCTAGTTCCTGAATGCTTCCTCCGCCGCCCCCCCCCCCACCATGACCCAGTTCTACCTTACAAATCTGGCCAGAGAAGACACATGGGTACAGATAAGAGCTCTCAACACATGGAATTCAGGACAGATAACCCCCTCAGGAACAGTAGTTGGAGTAGTGACATCATGAGGGTGGAAGGATCATCGGGGAGGGGTGAAGGGGAGAAAAGGGAAACCTATCACAAGGTTGGATGTATAGCCCCCCACCCCGACCAAGAGGAAAAATAACAGACATATGGGTGAAGGGACACAACAGACAGTGTAAGATACAAAATAATAATAACAATATATAATTAATTGATCAAGGATTCAGGAGGATGAGAGGATGGGGGAGGGAGGTGAAAAAAGAGGAGCTTATACCAAGGGCTCAAGCAGAAAATGTTTTGGAAATGATGATGACAGCACTTGTATAAATGTGCTTGATACAATGGATGTCTGGAATGTTATAAGAGCTGTAAGAGCCCCAATGAAATGTTAAAAAAGAGAGAAATGAAAATTTAGTGTCTGAATTGACATATGCCTTATGTATATACTGTATACACTCGAATATAGGCTGACCCGAGTATAAGCCGAGGTACCTAATTATTACCTGGGAAACCAGGAAAACCTGATTGACTCGAGTATAAGCCTAGGGTGGAAAATGCAGAAGCTATTGGTGAGTTTCAATAATCAAAACAAATGAAAATAAAATGACTAAAAATTGAGACATCAGTGGGGCAATGTATTTAAATATTTATTTTAAATAAAAGGACAAGTCATTTAACATTAGTGAACCAGCACAGTAAGTGGAAAATAGGTTCAACAAAAACAATAAGGTATCAACAGTGATACCTTAAGAGTACTCTTCCCTGAGCTCAATCAGCAACCAAGCTAAAATATAAAGAGTTAAAATCCTTCAAAACTGGATTCCTCATCATCATCCATATCCCAATGCAGAGCTTCAGCTGGTGTGAGGTCATCATAGACGCTGTCCTCACTGAGATCGCCGTCATCACCATCACTGCTGTCATTTTCATACAAAGCGCAGTCTTCACTGCCATCCATAGCATTAGTAATACTGCATTTCTGGAAGGCACGTCGCACCATGTCTTCTGGAATGTCTTCCCATGCATCTCGAACCCACTTTGCTATTAACTCTATGTCAGGCTTCATGAGATTTCCTCCTTTTGTTAGTCGGGCTTGACCATATGACATCCATTCATGCCACATCCTTCGCACATGGTCTTTAAAAGGCTTATTCAAAGATACATGTCATAGGACGGCTCTGATTGGTTAGATGTGAGTAAACATTCAAAGCCCTGCAGTGTCAGAGGGGCTTTGAATGAGCAATGGAGAAATGGCAATCACTCACGAGATAACGGCGCTTGTCCCGTTACCTCGGGGTGGCCCCAGCAAGATGTTACACCTCGCTGGAGTACCACTGACCTGTGTATAAGCTGAACCCCAGTTTTTCAGCACATTTTGTGCTGAAAACTTGGCTTATACACAAGTGTATACGGTATGTGTAAAATACTATTCACAAAGCAAAAACGATAGAAACAAGTTAAGTGCCTAGCCATAGAAGAAGGGATAAAAAAAATTCTGGATACTTACCTGGCAGGGGAGACACCATGATCGTGAAGGTGGTTTTGCTCTCCGGTTGTGATTTCCCCAAATGTGGGAAACTCGACTGCATGATTTGTGGCTGTGGGGACTGCATTCGTGCTCTCCCGGCTGGGGGGTGGGAGTGGGATTCTGGTACATACACACAATGGAATACTATGCAACATCAACAGCATAACAATCAAAGGGCAAAACACCCTAAAACTCAGATGAGCCTGGGGGGACATGACCTTGAGTGGGATTAGTCAAGCACAAAAGAATAAATAGTGCATGCGACCACTATTATAAAAAGTCAAGAGCATGTTTTCACACTAGAAGGACCATTAAGTGCCAGTTATCAGCGGTGGGAGGGAGTCAAGGCCGAAGGGACAGACAAATGGTAAGTTGGGTTAAGGTGACGGTGATGCACAATAAGAGAGTTTCGGCAAAAATGATGGAAGCTGAGGGGGACACCAGGAAGTTCGCTGAGTTAAAAGCAGCAGAGGCAAATACTGTTATGCACACAGCCTTGCAGCAGTGGTGATCGATGAGTAGATTCTTAGGTAGACACACTGTCTGCGTCGATGGGAGGGGGAGAGTGGGCGTATACTGATGAATACATACAGGTCTGACAGAACATTTCTCTGTGTGTTTACTTTTGCTGCAAATACATCCGTGAAGTTGATGGAACATATGGGGTACAGAGTTATGAAAACTTCTTAGAAGCAACCAAACACCTTGAGGAAACAGGTTGCTGGGCCTGAAGGATCTGGGTTACAGTCTTGGGGACACCCATGTCAATTGGCGTAACAAGGTTCACAGACAGCACTCTCCTTCCTGATTTGATGAGTCGCCACCAGCGTCTTAATTGTTCGGGAGCAGCCATCAAAGGTGTAACTATTGGTCCCTCATCCGGAGGGAAGGAATGATGAAAATCCAAAGACACACGTAGATCACAACTCACACATCATCAAACAGATCAGGCTTCTTGGTCACTAGGGACTGGTGGGACCTCCAAGGCTATGGCTGGTTGGCTGGGTCTCACCTGACCTCTGTGAGGATGGTGGACCCTTGCGGATGATGGGCAGAGCTGACCCATAGACAAAATTAAGGGGGTAGAAAAAAGGAGGCATGGAAATTCGCCCGGCAGGAAGGAAGTCAGGCACACTGGGGGAATTGCTGTGGGTTCATTGAATCAGAATGTGCATGAATTAGTGACTGTAAAACTTTGATTTGCTCTGTAAGCCTTCACTTAATTCAAAATAAGGGGTTTTTTTGGTGTGCAGTTTTAAAGAAAGCAAGATTCTTTCTAGTGCAAACCAAAAGAAACCGTGACTAAATTCTCATGCTCTGTAGTCAACACCTGGAAAATGGGAAAATGCTTGGTTAATCATTCACCCAGTGTTTATTGAGCACCTAATCTATGCCAAGAACTACCCAGTAAGCAAGACAGCACCTTATAAATTTGCTGTGGATTTGATGGAGAGAAAATTCCATTCTGTTGATGTGTAAAATTCCTTAAGATAAATATTCTTTAATTAAATTCTTAGCTCGTGAAGCTATAGCTTGTTATGCTTTCTAACATATATAATTCAAGCTTTAACTTTCCCTGGAAGTGCTTCTTTAGTTACATTTCAAAAGAGCTATATTGACTTTACAGAGTCCTGATGGTATAGTGGTTACTCATTGGACTGCTAACCACAAGGTCAGCAGTTCAAAACCACTAGCCATTCTGCAGGAGAAAGACTTCATATTGCTACAAAGAGTCACAGTCTCAGAGACCTACAGGGGCAGTTCTCCCCTGTCCTATAGGGTCACTATGAATCAGCCTCGACTCCATGACAGGGAGTTGGTTTATGGGGACTTTTCATAGCTATTAGTTTAAAATATTCTAAGTTTCCCCTTCAGTTTCTTTTTAAAGCTATGAATTTATAAAAAGGATGCCATCTAGTTTCAAAATATCAGAGAGAGGTTGTTTGGTTATGTGTTTGAGTAACTTTTAATAAATACTAAAATAACATTATTTTCAGAGACCATAGTCTTTATGATACTGTTTTTTTAATTTGTTGAGACTTCCTCTTTGGCCTAATACTATGCTAATAAGATCAAGTCGTGAAATCTTCCATTTGTGCTTGAAAATAATATATGTCGGATGTCTGATGGTGCAGGAGTCTTCTACTAGAATTGGCCTGTTTAAAATATTTTGTCCAAAATTTCCATGTCTTAATTTTCTGTTATTTTTGGTCTGCTTTATCTGTTTAATTCGGAGAAAAATGCTTTGGAACCACCCACTGTGATTGCCTTGTTGTTGTTAGGTGCCATTGAGTCAGTTCCAGTCCATAGCCAGTCTGTGCACAACAGAACAAAACACTCCCCGGCCCTACGCCATCCTCACAATGGTTCCTATGCTTGAACCCATTGTTGCAGCCACTGCGTCAATTACTCTTGTTAGGAGCCTTCCTCTCTTTGGTTGTCCCTCTGCTTTACCAAGCATGATGTCCTTCTCCAGGGACTGGTCTCTCCTGACAACATGTCAAAAGTACATAAGATGAAGTCCTGCCATCTTTGCCTCTAAGGAGCTCTCTGTTTGCTTTTTCAGATTCATGCTCCATCCTTCTCCACCAAGCTCTGTGCCCAGGGTACTAACCTCAGCGGATAGCAACTGCCCCATTTGCCTTTTGGCTTTGGGTGAAAATCAGCCAATGGGAAGCACCAGCAAGATACTGGAAGACGTGTGGAGGGAAGTGGAGGCATTCATTCCTTCTGCCCCGTCTATGCCTGTATTTCTCTAATGCAGGCTACAGTTCGAGGCAGGGCTTTTTCTAGACACTTACAACTCCTGCTGGGTTCCAGTAATTACCCCTTCCCTTTCCCCTTCCAGGTCTCCAGGAACTGAAGCGCCCCCATTGTTCTAACTTGGAATACTTCACGAACCCTTATCTATCTTGATGAACGCTTTATAGTGTTGAACCCATTCAAAACAAAATAATTTCCTGTATCGAATTATTTTGCTGAAATTTTTTAAGCTAATATGGACTTTAATAGAATTAGTAAGCCACTTCTGTCCTGTGGGGGATCTCTGGTGGGCCAGGTTGGTGGAATGAGACCCATCTCCTCAGATTCACAGAGTTGTATAGACTCGCACCAATGGAAGCACACACTACACGTGGGATAGTAGCTTCCCACTAAATTCAAGAGGCAGAAAAGGCAGGTCGGCACTATAAATATATGTGCCACTGGTCACGAAGGAGTTAACAAACTCTTTTTAACGATCTCTTTGGAGCATGTTATCCATTTCTGGCCAGATCTCTGACCCATATACCTATTTTTTTTATTGAATAGATCACCTTTTTGTAAATTGCTTTTGTGGTGGAGATTGCTAATTGCTCATACAAGCCTTATTCCTTAAGGACTGATTAGCATGAACTTTTCCCTTAAATCCAATTTAACTTATATTCAATTACCTTTTGTTAAGATTTCTTTCCATCAAGTAAATGAATATTATACTAACTAGAAGGACCAGATCCTCTGTAGCTTAAATGAGAGAGAAGACAAGAACAATTAAAAAGATAGATTATTTTTCTCTGAACGTTGGAAATGTGTGGAACCAAACCAAACTTTGTATGGATTGTTAAATAAAAATCAGTAATATTTCTCTCTAGTGTCTGGTGGCCATTAGGGGATAGATCAAAACCCTTCCATCATACATTCCATACGGGCCAACTCTCTTGAGATATACAGAAACAATTCAGGGAGGAACAGAATGCAACCCACCATATGCCAATCAACCAATCAATGGACTTCTTACGAACATCTGCTGCCCAAGGGCCTCTGCTGGGTATTATATAGGATGAGAAGATGCTAAAAGTTAGGGAAATAACTGCTTACTAGAGCCTTTAAACATAGCTAAACTTGGAAAATCTGGAACCTGTCAGAGAAATTTGTGGCAAACACAAATATTTTCCACTAGTAGGTGATAGGAAAGTGGCAAGATTATACCCTTTCAAAGGCAGAAAACAGAGTTCACTATATTAGCTCATTTCATTTTCCCCAATCCCTTGAAGCAGGGATTCCTATTGACTCATTGGCTGACCCAATGACGAAGACTAAAAAGGGTCCGGTCGTTTCCCCATGATCTTGCACACACCCAGGTGCTGGTCTCAGTCCTAAGCACAATGTGTTCAAGCCTCTCTCCTGCCACGGACTCAGCACTGACTCAGCGATCGAGAGCACACGGTGGACCGGCCCCTGTGGGGTTGTGAGACGGTAACTCTTTACGGGAATAGAAAGCCTCATCCTTCCCCCTCGGAGGCAGTGGTGCTTTTGAACCGCTGACTTGGAAGTCAGCAGCCCAAGGCATAACGACTGTGCCACCAGGGCTCCCACTAACTCTAGAAATATGGCCCCAGGCCTGGAAGAATGCTGTGTTTGGGGGAAGGAAAGAAGATGTGAACAGATGAACCATGATATCCCAACACACGTGCTGTCGCAAGCAGGTTTCCTGGGCTGAAACGGGCTGGAAGACTATGAAGGGCAGACCAGAGGGCGTGAGGAGGGCTTCTGTGACCAGATGGATGGCCAGAAAGTCTCACGTGCTGAAGATGTAGTCAGGGACAAACGGACCGCGTGTCAGCTCTTTCAGAGATGCTCTCCCCCGTCCTGGCCGGTTTCCCTTGGATTCATGGGTTTTGTTCAGCCATTCCTACTCTCTAGAGCTGGGGATGCCCGAGTTGTGCCAGCGTCCTATACTGACTGATACCCATCCCCCATGTGTGTCAGAGGAGGACAGAGTTTGAATGCATATATTGCAGAGGAAGCTCGCCAGGCCTTACCTCAGAGGAGCCTGTGAGTGAACTCAGGCCCCTGACCTTTCAGTTAGCAGTCAGGGATTCCCCCTTTACTGATAACCCTGTTTCTTCCCTTAGTTTGGATTCCTGGCATGGGTGGAGAAACAGGGGTCTTGAAGACCTTTCTGTCTAAGCAGAGACAGCAAGGACAGTGGGCAGCCAGGAAGGAGTGGGACGCACCGGAGGTCACAGCATGCTGACAGGGAGACAGCTAGCTCATGGTTGGCAGACTAGTGGGCTGAAAAGGGTCAAGGTCAGACCTTCAAGATAAAGGGGTAAGCCAAGGGCAGTGGCCGGGACCCATTCTGCCCCTACTTCACGCAGTCCTGTAAAGGGACACCCCCCCCACCCCCAGGCTGGAGAGGCACAGGTGGGTAACTAGAGGAAGCGGAGCACTGTGGTAAAAGCACAAGACGGTGAATCAGGAGAGCTGTGCTCATTTCCCAGTTTCCCTCACGGTTGGCCACGCCCTCTGAAGCCAAATCATAGCACCACTTCAGTCTGAAATTCCCAACCCAAGGGGAAGCGGTACCCTCCTGACCAAGTTCCTGCCCAGCGAAGGCACTCACATGCCACCGTTGAAGCGTCTCTGATGGACTCTTGTTCCTCCTTTCTCCAGACAGCAGCCAAGGTGCGTATTGTGTGAGCTGAGGAGGCGACAGATGCTGGAGGTGCCTGGTTTATGTGTCATTTGCATAATTGCCTTATGAGCCACAAGGCTGCTTCCAAATCAATCAATCAATCAAACACACGCACACGTTCCCCTAAGCTAGCTATTTCAGAAAACTTTAAGAAATACATCTTTGAAAAGGAAACCCAATTATATCCAAAATCTGCCACTGAAGACATTTTGGAAAATTCTTTCAGAAATGTATGGGCCATATATTTTTCTTTTTCACATATATATATTTTACAGTTTCTATAGGTAAAATGTAACATACCTTTATTTAAATATAAAGTCGAAGAGTGGGATCCTATTATAGCTACTGCTTTGTAATCTGCTTTCCCCCTCACTCCATAGTATATGATCAACAGTTTCCATATCATGAAAGAACATTTTTCAAAATAATCTATAATGGCTACACATTTACTTTTTGCCGACCCCCCAACCCCATCCCCCTGTCCTGGAGGCCCCTCTGTTTTCAGGCCGTAAAATGAGGGAAAGAAGTCAGAAGGAGGAAAGAGAAGAAGAGCCATTTCTTTCTGGGCCCGCAGTTCTGGAAGAAGGGGCTGTCCCGTGACATGGAGGACTGCAGGAACATCCGGGGACTATGAAGTCTTGTGTTTTGACCCCGTTAATGAGGTAGCCTGGGGGAGGGGCTTGGATGGTGATCGTCATTAGCAATACAAAAGGCTAAGTGTGGTGCAACCAGATTGCCTCCCCCTAATCAAAGATCCCCTAGTGACTTCTCTCAGCTGGAAGGCCAGCAGGCAGTTTAGCAGAGTTGAAGCTACCAATTCATAGTCGATTGAAAGGGTTGTTGTTGCTCCGAAGAATCCCTAATTATTGGAATTTTCAGAAATGTAAGGTAATCTATCCGGTCAGGCCTCTTCCTGCGCTAACTCTGTGTTTCAAGACCAAAGGCTCTGTTGGCAAAACAATAATGGCCAACTGTGGGGACAGAAGTGCCTCCAGGAAAATGAAGATGGGAAATGTGTTGTTTTTTTAAAGATAGAAGACAAAGATCCACTCATCAAAGGACCGATTGTCTAAATTGGGCATTGGAGAAACGCACCAGTACCAGGCCCACAAGACACAGCACAGGCAGACTCTGGCAAATAACCTTCCACTCAGCCCGCCCCTTGAAGACTCTAAGGGGCTAATGATGGAAACTGCCTTGTGAAGACGTGTAAAAGTTGACATGATAACAGCATATAAATGCCTTAGCAGGCAGCAGGCACCTATTAGTGCTCCATGTGGTCACGTAACGTGTGGAGTTAACAGGAGAAGAGAGATCAGCCCCAGGAAGAGGCGGCCGGTGTCTGGAGAGGTCCCAACGACAGAATGGGGTGGGAAGGTCCTGAGGGGTGAAAAGGGGGGCTCTTTGTACAGAGGATGGTCCAGGGAAGACAGAAGAGCATGTGCCTTCAGGTTCATGGAGGGACTGAGGGACAACAGGAATCCAATCAGGAAACCAGGGCCTCAGCTGCTGGCCTGAAGTGCTGTTGATAAGAAATGAGGAAAGCCCCAGCTGCAGAAGGCTCTGCGTGGAGTTTGCAGGCACGAGAGGTGGGTGGGCTGGGGAGAAGTGAGATGGGCCATGGCATGGGGTCACAGAAAGCTACCAGAGCAACGTAGGAAGCGGTGGACTTGGCGCTTTGTGGCCATGGCAAGCAGACGGCACGACATCACATCATTTAAAAAAATCTCATTAAACTTTGTCTCCACATTCTGTGACAAATGTTTGGTCGAATTGTTTTCCATTTAAGCAGGGCTGAATTGAAAACTCATAACCTGACAGGGCCAGGCACGAAAGGAACATATGTCCCACAGACAGGCCTTTCCTTCGGAACGGGTTCCAATGCAGTGGTGTCAAGGTCACCACGTCTGCTCAGAAGGCTCCCTGACACCCGCCACCCCGGTGTTAGCCAGAACTGTTTGTCTCGACAGGCCATTGACGATTAATAGTAAAAGACTGGTCACTGAGATGCTCAATAACTTAAAGAAAGACCCTCACAAACTTTAAAGTGGGACCGCCCCTCCCCATAAGATGTAACCAATCGTATGGTTGGTTAGCAATCGATGTAACCAATCGCAGGACAGAGAAAATGTTGGGATGCGGAGTGGGGTGCAGCAGAAAAGTAAGAGAAAGGGTTGGGCGGAAATTTATGGGGCCAGGCGCCCAGACAAGCAGTAGGGCGGTGGCGTGTGGAGAGAGGTGTATGTGACAAGGCTGGCGCGTTGGGGAGATAAGGTAAGGACTTATGGATCCCAGAATCGTAGAATTCTTAAGACTTTATTTGGTGGAAATTGTGGTTTATGGGCTTATGTACGCACGATGGGGATGGTTCATTTCAGAGGTGCTTTGAGAGAAAGGTGTCCTGGTGGTGCGGTGCGCGGAAGGGTGGGTGCGTTGAGCCCACTAGCCGCTCTGCATGGGAAAGATGAGGCTGTCTGGAAAGATGGAGTTTGGAAACCTCTAGGAGCAGTTCGGTGCTGTTCTAGAAGGGTCGCCATGGAGGTGGAATCAAATCTACCGCAGTGGGCTTTTGGTTTGGGGCAAGAAAGATCTGCCTGGTAATTTCCGCCCCAAACCAAACTTACTGCCCATTGAGTCAGTTCTGACTCATGGTGACCCGGCAAGGACAGGGCAGAACTGCGCCCGCGAGCTTCTGAGACTGTAGCGCTGGATGAGAATAGAAAGCCCCATCCTGCCCCCGCAGAGCGGCTGTTGGCTTCGAACTGCGTAGCCTAGTGGTTAGCAGCCCAAAGCGTATCCCATGACACCGCCAGGGCTCGTTACTTCTGAAAAATCCCTCATCGAAACCCTTATGAATCTCAGTTCTAGGCAGACACACACAGTGGATTGTCCTGAGTCAGAATTGGCTTGAGGTCAACTGGGCTGCATTATTTTTTTAATTCAAAAAAATAATTAAATATTCATTCAAAACCAACACCTGAAGCTTTAAATGCTAGTTGGTATAGATAGGAAAGAAATGCAAAAAAGGCCAAGAACCAAATCTAAAAGACCATCTTCTTGTAGATTCTACAGTGGTTCTCAACCCGTGGGTCGCGACCCCCATGGGTGGGGGTGTCCAACGACCCTTTCCAAGGGGTCGCCTGATTCATCACAGTAGCAAAATTGCAGTTATGCAGTAGCAATGAAAATAATTGTATGGTTGGTGGGGGGAGTTTCCACAACATGAGGAACTGTATGAGAGGGTGGGGCATTAGGAAGGTCGAGATCCTCTGCTGAAGAAGAACAGAAAGAAAGTCCTTGGACACAAGACTAGAAGCGATCAGAGGGAAGCAAGAGACAAAATCACGAGAGCCAAGAGCGTTCCAGGGATGAGTGAGGGGGCTTCCCGGCATCTGTTGCTACAAGAGAGGTGGTGAGTACGCAGGGACAGAAAGACGGCTGCTGACTCTGGAAATCAGGAAGTCGCTGGTGACCTTTGAAAGCACCGTGCCATTTGCGCAGTGGGAAAACCCGAGGTAGTTAGGTCAGGAGTGGAATGTAAAGGGAGGGTCTGCGCCGGTAACTTCGTATTCTGGAGAACTTCCTGTGAGGGGCTGCAGATTGAGAGGAAGGCAGAAACAAGGAAAGGTGACTTTTTTAAAACAGTTTTATTGGCATACAAATTACATATCATACAATTCAATAATTCAGTCACATCAAGAAGACTTGTACAATCATCACCACAATCTGTTTTAGGACATTTCTTCCTTCTTGTATATAATTAGCTCCCCATTTCCTTCCAAAGTCCCCCGCCCTGCCCCCAAGAAGCCATCAATCTTGTCCAGGATTTCATTTACAGAAAAACATTTACAAACAAAAAGCTATCAACAACAGCAAAATAAAATGGACAGAAAACCCAGTTTTGTTTAAAAAGCAGAAAATATTAAAAACTGGAAAAGTTTAAATGGGTCATGAAGAAGATCAAATGACAGGGTACTCGATTTTAAATTTTAACCTATCTGTCCTGTGTGATAGCAAGCCCGCTCACAGCCCTGGTCCCTGACCAGAGGGGAGAACCACCAGGGGCGTAACCCATGAGTGTTTCCCCTCTACTTTTGAAAAACAGAAACAGTTTTAAAACAGGCCAAAAGGGAGACCAAATGATCAGATAGTACATTTTAACCTCCTCCATGTGGGGAAGGCTATTTTTAGGAAGGGGGATACTGGCACGTGTCATTGAGCATGCTACAGAAAGTCCCCGAGAGGGAGCCTAGCACAGTGCCTGGTGGTCAGTGGCACTTTGTTACTGAAAGAGTAGGCGATCCAGTGAGGGAGCAGGGGGCTGGGGACAAAAGCCCAGGTGGACGGCCACACCACACGACTTGCTTGGCAGGCTATCTGGGAGAAAGAAGAAAGGAGATCCTTGTGCTTCTTTGGGCTCCCCCTTCATCTGCCTTCCCGTTCTGGACAGAGAAGCCCACCCACGGGACTGAGCCCTCCTTGTTGACTTCCATCAGGTCTTTGTAAAGAGCTGAAAGCCTGGGGCCTCGGATGGCTATGCCTTCAAAACTTGTAGTACATGCAGTGCTAGGCACTGTCCTCCAGCTTCTAACACACAGGGACACAACATCTGCCACTCAAGGGCTTCTCCAGCACCAGGGCAGAGACCAGCCCATTATAACGCGGGCAACGCAACGCATCTCTCACCTTCCTGGATGTGCAGAGAGGACTCACGGATGCTTGCTGAACTGCTCCCCTACCCGAAAAAACTCTCCTGTTGTCTAGTTCAGATTTTACAGAAGTAGCTAAACCCATCTTTTTCACAGAAAATCCCTAAACTAGTAAATGGTTCAAAGGTGCATTTTATTAGTCTACATGTCTCTTGTAGCTTCTAATGTATGTCATTTGCTCTTTATAAAGCCGATCAATAAGAATTGTTGCTGTTATTGTTAGGTGGTACTGAGTCAGCTCCCATGCATAGTGACTGTATCTGTAACACAACAAAATGTCTGATCCAATAAGAATTACAGGCTGCTTAATAAACGGCAACTGCAGAAGTTGGAATTATGGGAAGGCATTTCATTGGTTCCTGCCCAGGGTCTAAGCTAGTTCTGTGGTTTGCTTTCATCACATTATGATAGTACCTTCTGAAGTCACATAGCTAACTGGCTTTAAATTGAAATCGTTTTAAAAATAACCACCTCGGAAGCCTTAGGATGTCCTTTAAGCAGCCAGCAAATGACAAGAAATTTATGTAAACATCTTTACTAAAAATGAACATCCTTCCCTATATATTCTCAATGTGTTGGTCTGCCACGTGCCACGTATGGATAAACAATACTGGGTTTTTCTGTGGGCTGTCGGTGGAAGCCGGGAAGCCCTGAGCCCTTATCCCATTCCTGGCCAACAAACGGGGAAGACCTCCTTTGGGACAGACGCTGGGTTGGGATGGAGATAGGGAGGAAAAGCCAGCATGAGTCGCTGGGCCTGGAAGACGCAGCCCAATTGCAAGAAAATTACCTCCAGCTCGGGGTGTCAGAGCCCTAGAGATCGGAATGATGGGGAGGAACGAGGGGGAGGGGATGACAAGAGGAGAACAACCTCCGTGACTCTGGAGACTGTACACTGAGCTGGAGAAGATCAGGAATTGGGAGAGGCGCAGAGGAAGGTTCCTCTGGAAGAATGCTTGAAATAAGGCGCGGAAAAGCGACCTAACACAGGGTGCCTGTGCTACGAGGCACAAACCGAGTGAGATTCTCGGAGGTGACAGGAACATGTGGAAGTGTGAAGAATCATCCTGGCAAGGCGGGCAGCGCCAAGCGATGGAGGAGGGCTGAAGAGTAAGAGAGAAATAGCGAGGGTTCCAATCGCTCACATGCATAGGGAGACTGGACAGTGACGGAGGAAGATCAATGGAATTACGGGGCTGGCAAAGAATCCTGAGTGTATCACGCACTGCCAGAACAAACAAATCTGTCTTGGAAGAAGGCGAGCCAGGGTGCTCTTTCGAAGCAAAGAGAGTGAGCTTTGTACGTGGTATCAGGCCAGTGCCTGGAGAGGGACGTCATGCTTGGTAAGTAGAGGGGCAGCGTAAAAGAGGAAGGCCCTCAATCAGATGGACTGGCCCAATGGCTGAGAAAATGGGTTCAAATAGAACAGTGGTTGTGAGGATGGGCGCAGGACTGGGTAACGCTTCGTTCTGTTACACATAGGGTCACTCTGAGCTGGGGCCGACTAACTAGCAGCTCACAATAATAACAATAACAGGTTCTGGCGTCAGGCAATGGATGGCAATCGACGAGTTCTAAATGTAAGGATGCTGTCAGCGACTTTGCATGCTTAGAGACTCCCAATATGGATTGGCCATCCCAAATGATGCAGACAGCTAATGCTGAAGGAAAATGTTGGAGGTGCCAGCCCTGCCAGAGTGCCTCTGAAGGAAGACCTGGCACTCTCCTTCTGAAAAGCCAGCCATCCCAAACCTCATGGAGCCTAGTTCTGCGCATGGGTGGCCGTGAGTCAGTCAACTTGGCGCCAACTGGTTTGGTGTTTAATGTGCATTCCCTCCACGTGTGGACGCAGGAAGACTGGACAGGAGAGCATGATGCAGCTAAGGGCAATGACAACTGACCCAGCGGTGGCAATGGGGATGGAGAGAAGCGGGGGTGCTAAGTGGTATTGGAGAGGTCTGGTTGGCAGGACTTGGTGCTAGACTAAAGAGCCCTGGTGGTGTAGTGGTTAAAGTGCTAGGTGCTAGCCAAAAGGTGCTAGGTTTGAATCCACCACTAGCTCTCTCCAAGGGAGAAAGATGTGCCGGTTGGCCTCTGTAAACACTTGCAGCTTTGGAAACCTTACCAGACAGTTCTCTTCTCTCCTGTAAGGTCAGTATAGGTCTGATCTGTTTTGAGCAGTGTGTTTGGTGGGGGGGGGTTGGAGAGAGGGGAGTGTTAGCATGGTTGTGAAGAATGTAGGGCCTCCTGGAAACATCTCTGATTACAGAGTAAGAATCTGAACTGGCCCCTCTGCTTCCACAGCTCTGCAGCCCAATGCCACAGAGAGGGCTCCGTGGACTCCGACTGCTGCCTGAGAACTGCTGTCCTGACCACAGACGAGGGGGACGCATCTGAATGTAAGCTGAGTCTGGGACACTGGGACCATCATCATCCAGGGCAGCTTTGCTGACAAGCTGTTGCTGGGAATGACTGTGGGAGGTTGTCATTACAGGGAAGGAGATTAGTCAGCCCAGACAAAGGGCAGACCCCTGGGAAGGGTGCCTAGAATCAAGGTGCTTTCATTGGAAACTTGTGGTTGTTAGGTGCCATCAAATGGCACTGACTCAGGATGACTCTGTACTAAAGGCATGTCCTTGTCCTTGTCTTCCCCATGATCAGGCGTGAATTATACGCCAAGGGTTTTCTCCTTGGTGGTAATGTTCAGAATACACTGAAAGGCCTTTCTTCCTAGTTCATCTTAGTCTGGAAGCTCTGCTGAATCCGCTCCAGCAGCACAGACACCTATAAACCGCCATCGACAGACTGGCGACGAGATGCATTGACCGGGAACCGATCCTATGTCTTCTCAATGGAAGGTAAGCTGCCCCAAGAGGTATTCCTTCTTTCTAGCTACGATGCGCCAACTTTACCGAACCCCAATCACATCTCTAAATCTGTTTTCACCTAGACTTTGGTGATGGGCAGTAATCATAGAGTTTCCAGACAGACGCTGATGCAATGAACCCAAATGGGGAAACACCAGACCTATGACCTTAAAGGTGGGGAAAACAGTGGGACAGGTTCCTGCGAGCCTCCCAGAGCGTGGTCACGTGGAATGGAAAATGTCAATGACAGAGAGGAAATTAGAAGAAAAACACAAAACAAACGAAAAAAAATCCCCCAAACTGCGTAATCACATTGCCGGATTGTTGGAAGGGGAATGGGTGGCGACTTTATGTGGTTTTAAAATAGGAAGTTCTGCTCCAAGTGTGTCATTTCTGAAGTGAAGGCAGTTCCGATGGGCTGTTTCAAGAGTCCCCGCTATAGCAATTTGATGTCTTCAATACATTGATGGTGATAAATACACACTTTTCACCAAACCATCCAGTGTCATGGGACTCTCAAGGGACTACAATATACTCTGAGGTTTGCTGCTCTGGGATTTTATAAAGAAACAAATCCCCGTTTCTGTTGTGAAAGGTAAGGTTGTTTGTGTATCGACTTTTTCCCCACCCTGTTTGAAATGCAGATTTTCGAAATCATTATAGAGACTTGCTTAAAAATGTGAGGGGAATGTGGCAGGTGTGAGGGTACCACTGTGACGAGAAAGGAAGTCTGCGATGGAGCAACTTATGAAGAGAAGCTCCCAAGGCCTTAGAAAATTGCCCCAACACTCAGTAACTTACTTTGTCTTCTCACTCAGGACAAACAAATCTGTAAGAGGCCCAAAAGAGACTCTCCTGCAGAAGCTCCGCTGATGGAAGCCGAGCCGCCCAGCATGAGGCGGGCCGCGGTAGCGGCTGGCAGAGCGGCCCAGTCCACCCCCACAGACCCCCTTGTTCTCTACGACAGGGCAAGGCCTGGATGGGCCGGGGTCCAGGCATGGCTTGTAGTCTCAGAAGCTGCTCAGAAGCCTCCAAAGTTCAGGACCCCCCCTCGCCCCCAAGACGGCGATAAAGCAATTCTCAAGGAAGATAGAGAAGGGACTAAGGAGAGAGGAAGGAATCAAGATTGCATCATTATCTTAACCAAATGCCCAAGAAGAAGATAATTAGCTGTACCTCCCATTTGCATTCAAAGCTAATGTTTTGAGGACTGATGTTAAAATTTGGCGATTGCTACTTGCTATATCAGCAAAAATCGGAGACTGGGGAAAATAATGGTGTGTGGGGAGGGGACGGTTGGTTCTGTGAGGTGGTAACGACCATGGGTGCAAAATCTGGGATTGAAGTGTAAACCCTCCAGTTGCCGACTGTTGGCTCCGTGACGCTATGGGGGTAGGATTTTCTCCTTTGTTGAAAGGGGAAAGTAATGATCGGGCCTGACTTCTTCGTTACCTAGTGCTGTCATCGCAAAACGGCCACACACTGGAGGCCTTCTCAGAAGAGCAGTGATTTTCTAACAGTTTGGGTTCAGGGTTTTGGCCTTGTCAATTCCTTCTGTGGGTCTCTCTCTTAGTTCCTGGTGACTGCTGACTTAAAGATGCACCCGTTTCCACTGTCACTGTCTTAGGGTTCACTAGAGGAACAGAACACAAATGCTATTTCTTCACGCCTCTTTCTTTTTCTGTAGGACAATGTTAAGACATCAACTCATGCCAATTAAAGTCTGCGAAATTCACGGGGGGCAGTTCTGCCCTGTCCTAGAGGCTTGCTACAAGTCAATATTACTTGCTATGAGTCAGTATGGCAGTGGGTTTGATTTTTTGGAATGTGGGGATTCAGGCCACAAGTCCAGGTCAGGACATAGGCTAAAGATTCTGTTAGTCCATGTCCCAACATCTGTGGGTCGGCAACACTAAGAGTGCAGAAGGGGAGAATTCTGGCAAGATTTCTATTTACAGTCTGGAAGCGGAACACTCCCTCAGATAAATTTACTCTTTGCTTCCAAGGTCTCCTGCCGCTAGGACACAGCTTATCCACATAATGGAGGGTAATCTGTTTTACTTAAGAGATGCCGATGTAAACACATGTGCCTTCATAACACTCTCTAGATGAGTGTTTGTCAAAACAAACAAACAAAACAAGCCGCTTGAAAGCAACTGGTTTTTTATCTTCACAAAACATCGCTTTCACCTCTTTGGCTAAAAGTCAAACCCCAAAACACTTCCTGTTTTGTCCTTAGAATTTTAGCATTCCTTTCTGTATTTCTTTCGTACACCATTGCTCAAACGAGTGCAATAGAGAAAATACACAGAAGACAAGGGTCTGCAGTTGGCTCTTGTTCTTAGCACCATCGATCTTAACCCTCCGGCACAGGCAGCACAGAAGTGTAGCTCATACGCTATCCTATACATTGATGGCACTTGGGGCATAGAACAAATTCAGATTAATTTCCTTATCTTTGACTGTTTACAGAGTTAACCAATCATTTCTCTCCTATCAACAGATCCCCCCCTCCCCACCGCCTGCCCCCCGCCAACGGAACGTATCACCGCATAAAAAGTTCCTGAAATATATTGGCATAAAGTTTGTTATCGCTGTTAGGTACCATCTAGTTAGTTCCAGCCCATAGTGACCCTATGCACACTAGAGCGGAACATTGCTCAGTCCCACGCCATCCTCACCAATTGTTCTTGTGTTGAACCCATTGATGCAGCCACTGTGTCAATCCATCTCGTTGAGAGCCTTCTCCTATTTCGCTGCCCCTCTACTTTACCAAGCATGAGGTCCTTCTCCAGGGACTGGTCTATCCTGACAACATGTCCAAAATACGTAAGACGAAGTCTAGCCATCCTTGCCTCGAAGGAGCACTCTGGCCGTAATTCTTCCATGACAGATTTCCCTTTCCTTTTAGCAGACCATGGTAGTTCAGTATTCCTCGCCAGCACCACAAGGCTATTCAGGAGATCAATGGAGGATCTCTGTGTGGCCCAGTTCAACAAGCATCTATTTGTCGGACAGTGGATGCCAGGGTAAGGAGCCCGTGCGAATCACAAGGTTGGCAGTTCAAATCCACCAGCTGTCCCAAGACACAAAGATGAGACTTCCTGCTCCCTCACTGCTGTACAGATTCAGAAATCCTGAGGACCTTTTGGAATGCTGGGAGTGAGAATCAAATGAAGGCAAGGGGGTTAGTTTGGGGTTCAGTTTCAGGTGTCAGGGCTCGAGGAGAACCTCTGAAGTAAGTAGTCTAAACTTGGGAGTCAGGAAACCTTGACGTAGTCTTTCTCCTTTGGCTGCTATGACCAATTAAACATCTGTTGGGCTTCATTCTCCAGCCTTCACATGTCCTGTGAGCTCACTCTTCTCAGCCACACAGTCCATCGTGGAGCTCCTTCATGGAGGGGAGCGGAGAGAGCTCCAAGGTCCCCTCCTGTTTCCTTCTTTTATTCCCACTAGCCGATGTCATCCATGCCCACAGTCCATTGCCAGCTGTGCACAGGTGACCTCTTCGCTGAGCTTCAGACCCTGGTATCCAGCTGCTCATTTGACATGACCTCTTGGATACCTCTGAGGTATCCATAAATGAAATGCCCAGCTCGAGTCCTTTAAATTCACATCTGGCCCTCTTTTAGGGCAATCCAGTTTAATGACCAGCACAACATTATGCAGACTGGAAGCCTGAACAATGTCTTGGCTTCCCTTGTCCTTGTCCAGTGTACACCCAAACTCTGTCAACTCCACCTCCTAACAACTCACAAGTCTGTCTGTTTCTCTCCGTGGCCACCTGGATGACCCTAGGCCGGGACTCTCGCTCAGTTGCTGCCTGCTAACTTCTCTTCCTGGGTTCATATAGTCAACAAAAAATACAGTGGTGGAAATGGTTAATACACCCTGACACACAAATCTTAGGTAGTATTAAGTGCTTTGAAGAAAATACCAACATAGTAATGGGCTTGAGAGTGACATGAGATGGAAGTCAGGGAAGATTTCTCTAGGAGCTGGACTTTGAGATCAGAAGCAGGCAGTTCTTTAAAGGCCAGCTGTGGATGCGAGGCCAGATTCAAATGGAAGCTAAGCAAGTCCGGAGGGTCCAGGGTTGGAGAGGATGGCAAGGTGGGAACTAGCCAGGAGAGGTTAGGGAGGTGGGGAGATCCATAGAAATTGGTTTTGAAGACATTTTCGAGGATGTTGAGTTTGATTCCAAATATCACAGGTAGCTATTGCTACTTTTAAGCAGAGATTGGACCTGATTTGTCTTTTTAAAAGGTCATTGCTTCCTTTCTTCGGTCAAGATGGATCTCTTGAGCACATAAAGAAGTGCCTGGGTGGTGGGTGAATGACCGGGCCTACCAAGCTGCACATCAATTAACCAGGGAGGACTCAAGAGTCTCCTGGAGTCACATACAGCAGACAGAGCAAGAGGGCGCCTTCTGAGCTCCCACAGGCACATACAGATGCCACTGGCCCAAGGAACTCTGCACCTGATAGGGAGCTTGCTTCCCACGGGGCACTCCATTAATGGTTGCTGGCTGAATAAATGACGACATGGCTCAAGAAGATGGGACTAGAAGGAAAACTTCTCAATAGTATACAAGCTATATATGAAAAACCAACAGCCAATGTGGTAATCAATGGAGAAAAGGCAAAAACAATTCCACCAGCAAAGGGAGCTAGACAAGGATGCCCTTTGTCCCCAGTCCTATTTAACATCATACTGGAGGTCCTAGCTAACAACATAAGACAAAGAAAAGACATCAAAGGTATCCATCTGGGAAGGGAAGAGGCAAAACCCTCATTATTCACAGATGATATGATTTTATACATCGAAAATCCCCGAAACCACAAGTGGAGTGTTGGAAGTGATAGAGGAATATGGCAGAGTGGCAGGATACAAGATCCACAAACAGAAGTCTATCGGACTACTATACACATCAGACAAGATCACAGAAGAGGCAATTAAAAAGATAGTACCCTATATAATAACCAAGCACAAATTGAAATATCTAGGGATATACCTGACTAAAAAACCAAAAGATCTGTACGAGGAAAACTATAAAACACTCCTATAGGAAACCAATGGTGACCTCAACAAATGGAAGAATATCCCATGCTCATGGATTGGAAGATCCAATATAGTAAAGATGTCAGTTCTTCCCAAGGCACTATATAAGTTTAATGCTACCCAGATATGAATACTATCATCCTTCTTCAAAGAACTGGAAAAACTGATTACCAACTTTATATGGAGAGGGAAGAAGTCCTAAATTAGCAGAGAACTCAAGAAGAAGGACAAAGTGGGAGGGCTTTCTCTACCTGATTTTAGCATGTATTATACAGCCACAGTTGTCAAACCAGTGAGATACTAGTGTGACTACAGCTCTTCAGACCAATGAAAAAGAGCTGAAGATCCAGAAATAAAAGCACCAGCATACAGACCACTGGTTTTTTATAAGGCCCCCAAAATATCAAATGGGAAGCAGATGCCCTCTTCAATAAGTGGTACTGGAAAAAATGGATATTTACCTGCAAAAAAATGGCGCAAGACCCTTATGTCACTCCACGCACACGAATAAACTCAAGGTGGATCACAGACCTTGAGGTAAAACCCCAAACAATTAGGGCCATCAATGAAGGAACTGGGACAAACCTGAGAACCTTGGCACAGGAAATACATAGGCTATCAGAAATAGGGAAGGACACAAATACAGAGGAGTCACAAATTGACAAGTGGGATATACTGAAGATAAGTCACCTGTGTATATCGAAAGAATTCACCAAGAGAGTAATAAGAGAGCCCACGGACTGGGAAATCATCTTTAGCAATGACACATCAAACAAAGACCTTATTACTAAAATCTACAATACTTTGCAAGCTTACAATAAGAACAAAACTAACTGCCCACTGAAGAGGTGGGCAAAGGACCTGATCAGAAGCTTCACAGGGGCAGAAATCTGAATGGTCCATAAACATATGAGAAAATGTTGCCAATCATTAGCCATAAGAGAAATGCAAATTAAAACAACTACGAGATAGCCCAATTTAAAAAGTCAGAAAGTAACAAGTGTTGGAGTGACTGTGGTGAGATAGGAACTCTCGTCCACTGCTGGTGGACCTGTAGGTATGTCCAGCCACTATGGAAGTTGATTTGGCGATATCTAAAACAGATGGAAATTGAGCTACCACATGACCCAGAAACCCCCCTACTGGGCATATTCCCAGAAAAGGAAAGAAACAAACCATGCCTAGACATCTGTGCTCCAATGTTCATTGTGGCACAGATAACAATTGCAAGGAGTTGGAAACAATCCAAATTTCCATGATCAGAATGGATCAAAAAACGGTGGTACAGACATACAATGGAGCACTACACGTCCCTAGAATGCAGTGATGAACGCATGAAGCACATCGTCGCATGGGAAGAACTGGAGGAAATCATGCTGAGTGAAGTAAGTCAAGCACAAATCCAATATGAGTCCACTGAGATAAGCTTAAAAAAAAACGGGGCATAAGGGAAAAGCTACTATATACATATATCCTTGGGGTGAGGTCCAGCAACTATGGCAGGGGCCAAACCCAATCCAGGGAGACATATGGCTGCCAACTAAATAAGAGGGGGGGGGAAGAAAAAAAGACATGAGTAGGGGAGGAGCAGGGCACTAATTCACCCAAGGGGAGGGTATTGTTTATATCTCCACAGGGGAAGAAGAGAGACCAGGCTCCAACACGATGCGCTAAAATGTGAATACAACATACCGGCATGTAGCAGGGAACCAATAGAGAGGTCCGCGGGGCCATCCCCAATCCTGACTATGTTGACACACAACCCCCTGGCCCCCCTCAGAAGAATGCACTTCAGAGGACAGCACTGGGGCTACAACTTGGGGAGAGGGGCGCATCAGATTAGAGCACACGGGAGAAATGCAAAGAGATGGAGAGGGAGGAGAGGACATCCTGGCCCACCAAGTCCTGAGGATGATGTTCCTGCTCAGAGTAGACAACACACGGGGAGGACCACCACCGGGCACGACATCCCTCACTGAACCATGACACTGCGGAGACACAGTGCAGGAATAGTGCCCGGTCTGGCCCCATCACGCTGGGGCGAGGCACTAAGGGCATGCAGCAGAGCAGCAGGGGGAGCAGACTGATGAAACCCCCGGGAACACCAAAAATAGACTTGGGAGACAGAGTGTGGCACCCCATCAGACTCAACAGGAAAACACTCACAAAGACCAACAAACAGACCTTGAACTATTTATAGGCTTTTCCATTTTTGTCAGTGGCTCTATTTTTGTTGTTATTTTGTTTTTTGCTGTTGTTATTGTTTTGTTGGTTTTGACTTCCTTTGTTGTTTTATTTGGCTTTGCCTGGTGTTTGCACTTATTAATGTATCTGCATGTCTATCTAGATAAGATAGATGGGATAAATAATTCAGAAATGAAAAGAATGGGAACAATGGTTTCGGGGGGATACCGGAGAAAGGGAGATGGGAGAAAGGAAATGGGGGGGGGGTGCGCGAATGACCAACCCAGGGACAAGGGAACAACAAGTGAACTAAAACCAATGGAAGGAAGGCCATAGGATGCCTTGTGGGGCTCAATCAAGGGCAATGTAGCAGCAAGGAATTACTAAACCCGAATGAAGGCCGAACATGATGGTGGGACACAGAAGGAAGTAAAAAAGAAATAGAGGAAAGAACCAGGAGGCAAAGGACATTTATAGAGGCCTAAATATAGGCATGTACATATGTAAATAAATAAATGAATGTATAATGAGTGGGGAATAGAACTAAACTCATATCTATTTGTTAAGAATTAAGGCTGCAGATGGACATTGGGCCTCCACTCAAGCACTCCCTTAACACAAGAACACCTTGTTCTAACAATCCAGCATTCTGTGATGCTCACCTTCCCCACATGATCAATGAACACAAAATGGGTGCATAAGCAAATGTGGTGAAGAAAGCTAATGGTGCCCAGCTATCAAAAGATATAGTGTCTTGAGTCTTAAAGGCTTTAAGATAAGCAAGAGCCTATCTAGTTGAGAAGCAACAAAGTCCACATGGAAAAAGCACGCCAACCTGTGTGATCATGAGGTGTGGATGGGATCCGATATCAGGCATCTAAGACCCAGAATAAAACCATACCCAATGTGAATGATGGGGACATGGAGTAGAGACCCTGTGTAGACAATTGGACAGGGTCACAGGAAAGAGATGAGTCAGTCAGGGTACAGTATAGCATTGATGAAACATACAACTTTCCTCCAGCTCTTTGGTGCTTCCTTCACCCCACTATCATGACTTCAATTCTACCTTAAAAGATGGATTAGACCAGAGCATGCACACTCTACAGATGGGAGCCCGCAGCTTGGGGAGTCTGGGATAGATGAACCCCTCAGGGCCAACAAGGAGAATAGAAATAGCTGGAGGATTAGGGGAGCGTGGGGTGAGGGGAGAGGTGGAATCGATCACAAGGATCAATCTAAAACTCCCTTTCAGGGGGATGAATAATGGAAATGTGCTTGGGGGGCGATGGAGAACGATGTAAGATATGGAAAAAATAATCCATAACTTATCAAGGGTTCGTGAGAGAGGGAGGGCGGGGAAGGAAGGGGGAAGAAGTGGGGAGCTGATATCAGGGGCTCAAGTGGGAAGAGAATGCTTTGAAAATGATGATGGTGGCATATGTGTAAATGTGCTTGACACATTGGAGGGAGGTAGGGATTGTGATAGGAGATGTAAGAGCCCCAATAAAAAAATTTTTTTAAATGATGACATGGTTCCTGAGACTCAGTTTGTGATTCTCTATACTCCTGGCTGACCTTCCAGGGCCACCTGGCTCACAGTAGGTGCACCACCATCTGCACAGATCCAAAGACCGGAAAACTCCCTGCATCTTACAACGTTTCCTCCTCAAGCTGTTTGTCCCCAAATCCTGTTTACTCTGCCTCCAAACTCTCACCTAACATTCTTTGTTAGGAAGTGACAGCGTAGACCTGGGGCAGTGAGGAGGCGAATGTCACCACTATTAGTATTCCTAAATCTGGAACGGCCGGCTGGAGCCAAAGTGGGTGAACAAGTAAATGTGGTGAAGAAAGCTGATGGTGCCCGGCTATCAAAAGAGATAGTGACTGGGGTCTTAAAGGCTTGAAGACAAACAAGCGGCCATCTAGCTCAGAAGCAAATAAGCCCACATGGAAGAAGCACACCGGCCAGTGCGATCACGAGGTGCCCAAGGGACCAGGTATAAGGCATCATGCAAAAAAAAAAAAGATATAAGTGTGTGTATGTATATGTATATATGTGTATATGTATATATGTAGGTGTATATGTGTATATATATATCATATTAAATGAAGGGGGAAGTGCAGAGTGGAGACCCAAGGCCCAAGTGTCGGCCAATGGAGATCCCCTCATAGAGGGGTTTAGGAGAGGAGATGGGTTAATTAGGGTGTGAGGTAGTATCGATGAAGAACACAGCTTTCCCCCAGATCCTGGATGCTTCCTCCCCCCAACTACCATGATCCGAATTCTACCTTGCAGGGCTGGATAGGACAGAGGCTGTACACTGGTACATATGAGGGTTGGAGGTACAGGGAATCCAGGGTGGATGATACCTTCAGGACCAAGGGTGTGAGGGACGATGCTGGGAGAGTGGAGGGTGAGTTGGTTGGAAAGGGGGAACTGATTACAAGGATCCACATGTGACCTCTTCCCTGGGAGAGGGACAGCAGAGAAGGGGGGAAGGGAGACTCCGGATAGGGCAGGATATGACAAAATAACGAGGTATAAATTACCAAGGGCATATGAGGGAGGGGGGAATGGGGAGGGAGGGGGGGGAAAAAAGAGGACCTGATGCAAGGGGCTTAAGTGGAGAGCAAATGCCTTGAGAATGATTGGGGCAGGGAATGTATGGATGTGCTTTATACAATTGATGTATGTATATGTATGGATTGTGGTAAGAGTTGTTTGAGTCCCTAATAAAATGTAAAAGAAGAAAAGAGAAAAAATGATTAGGGCAAAGACTGTACAGATGTGCTTTATGATGTATGTATATGTATGAACTGTGAAAAGAATTGTATCAGCCCCAATAAATTGTTAAAAAAAAAAAATCTGGAACGGCCATTGAGTCGATTCCAACTCACCGTGGCACTGAATCCAGGGGCTGGTTAATGCAGGAACTGGAAGGCATCCATGCCAGCCTGTGTCCGAGGTTCCTGTGCCTGCTTCTGGGAGGTGTCATGGGGCTAACACATCCAGGAGACCTGGTCGTCCCACACTGCCAGGTACATCATGTCTCTGGGTTTGCTTCAGGTACATCATGTCTCTGGGTTTGCTTGGGTGTATTTATGAAATGGGTTGAATGATACTTGCCTTACTGTGTTCATGTTGGGGTAAAATCAGTAGTGTTCTCTTGAGGACCAGAAAACCACTACATACGTGAACGAGTGTGAAGTATTGAGATTGCATGTAAAAGTCGGACATGAAATAAGAAAGACTGAAGACAAATCAATGCATTTGAATTACAGTGTTGACGAAGACTATTGAAAGTCCCCCCCCCAAAAAAAAAAATTAAAAAAAAAGAAAGTCCCATAGACTGCCAGAAGAACAAACAAATCTGTCTTGGAAAAAGTACAGCCAGAATGCTCCCTTGGAGGCAAGATGGGTGGGACTCTGTCTCATGAACTTTGGGCATGGTCCCTGGAAAAGATCCTCCTGCTTGGTCAAGTGCAGGGGCAGTGAGAAAGAGGAAGGCCCTTTACAAGCTAGATGGACACAGGGGTCGCAGCTAAGGACTCAAACCGGAGAACAATTATGCGGATGGCCCAGGGCTGGTGGTGCTCCGTTCTGCTGTACGTAGGATCGCGGAATCAGGATGGATTCGATGACTCCTAGGAACAGCAGCATTGCTGTTACAAGGAGACCTGGTGGTGCAGCGGTTAAACATTTGGCTGCTAATCAGTCGGTGGTTAGAACTCACCTGCTGCAATAAAAGAGAAAGAGACGACAGTCTGTTTCCTTGAAGACTTACAGCCTTGGAAACCCGGGAGAGCAGTTCAGCTCTGTCCACAGTGAGTCAATCAATTTGACGGCAGTGGGTTTGGCCTTGGTGATTGTGATTATTGGCCTTCCAACAGTAAAGGGGCCTCAGCTCCCAGGAAGGTGGGAAACCAAGCCAGCTTGAGCGATTCTTTCCTTCACGCCTGCCTCTAGAACCCGTGCGCTTCCCCCCTTCCATGAAGCCTCTTGCAGGGCTGGGGCCAGTGCCCTGCCACCAGCGCTCAGAGAGGCCACCTGCAAATCCAGCAGAAACCAGACACATGGCCGGAGTTGTACTGGGGCTGGGTGCTTTCTTCACTAGGGCCAGGAAATGGGATTTTTTCCTTTCCTTCTCTGTTATGTATTTCCAAAGATAATATTGCCTGTTGTCTTTGAATCTTAACATTGGCATTGTAGTAGAAACAAAAGGCAGTTTGGAACTCCTAACTCAGGGGGCTACACAAAGTCCAAGTTCTGAGAAGGAATGACTAAGTCCCAAGACCTCAGTCCCTCACAGAGGTCAGTCAACCCAGCCAAGTGGTCTAGCATTCAAGACGATGTGTTTGTCTAGAAAAGCAAGAATATTACAACATGCAAATACTCCTTTGGTAACCTGAGCCTGACATGCAGAGAGGACCTCAAATACAATCAAAATGCAAACAGCCGGGGTCCTTGCTCCTGACCCCCGCCTTTTATTTGCCCTCTCAGAGGGCCTGGCCCTCCTCTCCACTGGCACCAACAGTTATCTCCTTTATGATTCTTCGGGAGTTGCAAAAGACACAAGAGTACACAAGCTCTGTTGTACTCTTTTCAAGTTCCCCAAACCCCAGATCATTGAAGCATAGGAACTCTCGATTATGTAGAATATATTTCTTGATAGAAACCATGGCACTTAGGGGCAGAGAGAGGGAAAGTGGCGTCTGTCCAGCATGTCTTGAGGCCAAAATACTTTCAGCTAGGATGTCTCATTGTCTCTCACAGCCCTACAAGGATGGGGCTAGCAACCTTCCTTTTAAAAATAATTGCAAAAGTGTAGTAGATCATCCCACACTGGCCAATTCAACATGCTTCCCATTTACAATTCGGTGACATCAATTACATTCGTCACGTTGTACAACCATCCCTAACGTTCAGCTAACTAACCACAAGGTCAGCGGTTTGAAACCACCAGCTGCTCTGAGAGAGAAAGATGGGGCTTTCTACTCCCGTAAAGAGTTACAGTCTCGGAAACCCACAGAGGCAGTTAGTTCCTCCCTGTCCTGGCAGGTCACTCTGAGTGGAAGTCCACTCCGGGGCAGTGAGATAGACACAAACTCAATGCTTCCTAAGGAAATTTCCCAAACCTCTTCCTCCCCCCTCCTGGTTTTCTGGTGTGTGCCGTCCAATCGATCCGTACCCGCAGCAGCCCTCCATGACCCAGGAGAATTGTCGCACGGGCTTTGTTAGGCGATCATCTTTACTGGGAGAGATCACCAGGTCCTTTCTCCCCCTGAGCAGCTGTGGGTTTCAATCATCAATCATTTGGTTACCAGAGAGCTTTTAACCACCACACCACCCACTCTCCTTCCACCTCTGGTCACCACGATGAGAACGCCGATCCCAGTAAATTATCTGGTGTACTTCAAACAGCGAAACGCCACAAGATTTGCCCTTTTGTGACTGACTCAGTGAAGATGTTTTCTAGGCTCATCCATGTTGAAACATCACAGCAGCGGTTCTCTTTACGACAAAGTAATATTTCATTGTGTGTATGTGCCACATTCTTAGCGACCCCCCCGCCTTTTTTTTTTTTTTTTTTTTTGCAGATGAGAATGGAAACCTTCTGGGCCGCTTGGTAGCATCCCCATGGTGCCGCAGGGAAGCATTAGGCTAAGGGAGTTTGCTGCATGAAGACTCCGTCCCCCTTTCTTGTTTGAACCCACAACCTGGTGAGATGATGTGCTTCAGTTAAGGTTTCGTGGCTGTCTTTTCCCTCTCCATTTCTGCAACATTTTACTTCCCTGGGCATGCCCTCTGCCTTGTTCAAGAACTGTTTGACTGTATCCTGTTTCAATAAGATAAATTTACCTTATTATCTCAGACCCAAATTCCCTGTGGCCAGCTGCTCAAACCTCAAAGATAAAGCAAACAATACTTACTTCTGTTCTCCGTTGCGATCCCCCCACCTTTTTTTTTTCTTTCATAAAAACAAGAACCAGTTTTCACAGGTGGGGAGCTGTGGCCTTTCTCTTCCAAGGTCCGCATCTGCCAACAGAAAGGACAAGCCTGACAATGCTGTCAGCCTCAAGCGCTGTCGCAGGTCCAAATCGACATCATAAAGCATTCACACAAGTGAGGAAGAATCCGGGGCTCACAACACACTGTAAAATAGAAAAGAAAGAAAGTTAAAAGACCCATGCAGCTGGCCTTTTCTAATAGCCCCCGGTTGGAAACCATCCAAATGTCCATCAACAGTAGAATGGATTAATACATTGTGGCATATGCACACGAAGGAGAACCAACCAGCAGAGAGAATAAAGTAATTACATGTAGCAATATGGACGAACCTTACAGACACAATGCGCTGTGAAAGAAGGCAGCCACTGAGGGAGAGAGACTTCACGCTTCCATTTATGTGAAGCAGGGCTTCCAGCCGTAATTTTCTTGTTTTCCAGCTATTGTTCCAGTTCATTAAAATTTAAAACTCCAGCTCAGTTCGTGTGTGTGTGTGTGTGTGTGTGTGTTTCTTTTGTTGATCAGGGCTGAACTGATGCTAACCGATTTGGACCTGTTTTTGGCTCTCCAATCTCAAATTTATAGTCCACAAATAAATAACCTAGAGCAGTATGGCTACCAAATTCATCCTTTATAATGCAAAGCATTTTCCTATTTTAGGTGAACTTGACGTTATTCTTCTCAAGATTGTGTGATAAGTTTTGAAGGTAACATTAAACTCTTTCCACACAGTGATTAATAATTCTAAAGTGACAATGATGTTCAATTTTAATCACTGTCTGAAAACATTCCAATCCCAAGGAAAACATGATATAAAAGATACATATTTCTTAATTCTGATTTTTAAAATATACTAAAATTCACTGCAGCACTCAGTCACTCTAAAAAGTATTGTGATTAAAATATTCTTAACCTAAGTCAGAACTCACTGCTATCAAGTCCGTTCTCATTCATAGGGAGGCTGTAAATCTTTATGGGCAGGGAGTGAGCCACGTCTTTCTCCCTTAAAGTGGCTGGTGGGTTTGAACCCTGGGCCCTTTGGTTAGCAATTCAACACTTACCTAACCCAACATCACCATCAGGGCTCCTTATTCCTAACATACTGCAAATAGGCTAAATTGGATATCTGAAATACTATTTTTAGCAGGAAGTTCTTAATACTCTAAACTATTTTGATGTACATTACATTTCACTCAGAACACTCATCAGTAATCCGAGAACCATTCATTCATGGCATAAAGTAAATGCAATAAAATATTTAAAACTTCAATATTCACCCCATTTTAAGTAGAATTACTACAATACTACATGAAAACATTTTATGATAGACATTTAATTGAGACACAATTATCTAGTTAATTAAGAAAGCAAACTCCAAACTTGAAAGAGCTCTGTCAACCCTGACCAGAGGATCTCTGCACTGAAAGCTACCATCTTATATATTTGGGAATGGTGTTTTTCCTAATATCCAAGAATATGATTCTTTTCTTGCAACTATTTGTGTCCCACCAAAGCTGATTACCATGGTTCAGATTTAACAGTACACGTGTTTACGCTCAATGTAACCGTTCTCTTTCATGTTGAGAACGAATTCCAACTCATCAACATCATTACTTGAAATGAGAGTATTTCCTGAATTGCTTTCCTGTTACACGTCTAGTATGGCTTTTCATATTTTCTATCATTTCCCTGAGGCTTTTTTAATGTAATATGGCCTTCACCTCAAGTTGAGAACTGCCGTATATACTCAGGTATAAGCCAACCCAAATATCAGTCTAGGCACCTAATTTTACCATAAAAACTACAGTAAAAATTCACTGAAAAATTCGCCATATACATGAGGATATACAGTACGTAGACATTGATAACAAGGTTCTAGATAAGCTGCCCCTAATATGCTATCATTTTCAATGATTATTTTTTCTCCAACATGACATTTTCAATGAATGTGCCACCAATTGGGTGATTAGCCCACTATTTCTGAGTGGATTCCAAGTCATAGGAGCCCTTGAGGACAGAGTGGAATGGCTCCTTAGGATTTCTGAGACTAATTTTTAAAATCATTTTATTAGGAGCTCTCGCAGAAATCAGAACAGTCCATAATGCAATTAGATCCAGCATAATTGTACAATCGCTGCCACCATCAGTTTCGAAACATTTTCTTCTTGAGCTCCTTGATATCATCTTCCCTTTGCCCCTTCCCATGCCCACCCTACTTCCCAGGATCCCTAATATTATATAATATATTATTATTGTTATTATACAGATAGATAGACCGTATCTTACACCATCCAATATATTTGTTCTTCTGCAATTCTGTTATTCGTTCCCCTCGAGTGGCCTTATACAGTCATCAATGCTATTAGCTCTCCCTGCTCCCTCTTACACTCCTTCTCTTCCCACACCCTCAGGGAATCATAACTCCCGTTACTGTTTCTGAAGGATTGTCTATCTTGGTTTTCATGCACTGAACGATTTGTAAATTTTTACCAAAACAGAAAAGTCTCTCTTTCTCAGAGTGGAGGTAGATCTGATCCATTGACATTGTGGGTAGCAGTCCAATGCTTAATCCACTGTGTCACCAGGGACCCTTCAATGTACCTTTAAGAGTTTATAATTTTATCTTAGTTTTTACCCATGAACCAAGAACATAAAAATCAAACAAAACAAACTCACTGCCATCAATTCTGACTCATATCAACCCAATAGGATAGAGTAGAATTTTCCCCTGAGTTTCTGACACTGCAAATCTCTTTTTTTCTAATTGCAAATTTTTAAGGGAGTGGAAAACTCATCTTTTTCTCATGGAGCAGTAGGGGCTTCAAAGCTCAACATGTAATCCACCAGCGCTCCAGAAATGTCACTTGTGGCTAGTTGTTTACTGTCACTTTCTCTAAAGGTTCTACAGTTTCAAAAATTAAGGTGCCATATGCCCTTACCAAAGAAGGGTGACCCAGCAGGTGGCTCAAATTATAAAACAGTGTCATTAATATCACATGCAAATCCAATCTTGCTGAAGATCATACAATAATGGTTGCAGCCATACATCGACAAGGAGTTGTCATCAGAGGCACAGGCTGGATTCAGAAAAGGATGTGGAACAAGGGATAGCATTGCTGATGTCAGGTGGATCTTGGCTGAAAGCAGAGAATGCCAGAAAGATGTTTAACTTTTTTTTTTTTACTATACAAAGGAATTCTATTGTGTGGATCACAATAAACTATGGATAGCCTTGAGAAAAATGGGATTACCAGAACACTTCATTGTGCTCCTTCGGACCTTGTACATGGATCAATAGGCAGTTGTGCAAATGAACAAGAGACTACTACATGCTTTAAGATCAGGAAAGGTGTGCGCTATGGTGTACACTCTCACCAAACGTATTCAAGTGTAAGCTGAACCAATGATCAAGGAAGCTGGATTCAATGAAGGGAATCTGACATCAGGATTGGAGGAAGGCTTACTAACCTGTGATCTGCAGATGACACAACCTTGCTTGCTGAAAGTGAGGAGGACTTGAAGTTCTTGCTGATGAAGATCAAGAATTGTAGCCTTCAGTGTGGATTACAACTCAAAGAAAAGAGAAAAAAGTCCTCATAACTGGACAAATAGGTAACATCATGAGAAACAGAAAATAATGACGTCGTCAAAGGTTTTGTCTTGCTTGGATCCACAATCTATGCTCATGCCAGCCGCAGCCAAGAATTCAAGTGTCGTGTTGCACTGGGTAAATCTACTGCACAAAGGATGTCCCTTTGAGGACTAAGGTGCCCCTGGTCAAGTCATGGTATTTTAAATTGCCTCATCTGCATGTGAAAGTTGAACTTTGACTAAAGAAGACGAAGACGAATGGATGCATTTGAACTACGGTGCTGGTGAAGAATGTTGAAAGTACCAAGGACTGTCAAAAGGTCAAACAGACCTGTCTTACAAGAAGTGATGCCAGAATGCTCCTTAGAGGCAAGGATGGTGACACATCATCTCACATACTTTGGACATGTTATCAAGAGAGACCAGTCCCTGTAGACAAGCATCATGCTTGGTAATGTATGGGGACAGGGGAACAGAGAAAGACCCTGGACATGATGGACTCACAGTGGCTCCAACAGTGGTCTCTGTGGCAGTTATCGAATGTATTGTCAACTTGATGGAGGAGTGGAGTCCAGCCTGTCAATCAGGTCATAGCCAATGGAGCCTCTGTATGGGTAGGGCCTTCTCCTGAGGATTCTGGGCGCTCCTGGGAGGCAGGACACCCACTCACCCTGCGAGACATTCCTGTTGAAAAGCCACATGGAGCTACACTGATGGAGCTGGAGCCCCGGAGCTGGAGGAGCCATGTGGAGACCCCAGCCAGTGCTGAGATGCTTCCACTGCCACTGGATCCACAAGATTATCCACCCACAGGCCTGCGATCATCCTGCATTTGGTGTCATTACGTGTGTTGTGTGAGTTTGAAGAGGAATTTATAGACTGGTATCGGACATATGAGCTAATATCAGACTTATGGACTTGATATAGACAGGGCTGGGATGTTTTCTCAATATACAATTGCTCTTTCTTAAACACGTATGAGTATCTCTGGATTTGTTTCTCTGGTCGACCCAGACTAACACAAGCTCCAACATAAGAAAAATCGTGAGAATGGTTCAGGATTGGATGGTAGTTCCTTCTGCTGTGCATCGAGTTGCTGTGAACTGGAACCAACTTGATAGCACACAACAGCGACACGCTCATTTGTCATAGACAAGCAAGATTTCATATTATTTAGCTAATACATCGCACAGATTTTTGCATCTTAATAGTTTCTCACATGTTCCATTGTGGGCAATCCAGTACCAACACACTGTCATTAGCTCAATCTGCACCTGTGGGTTTCTGAAACTGTACCTCCTTATGGGAGCAGACAGTTTCATCTCTCTCGCCCAGAGTGCCTGTGTGTTTGAACCATTCACCTTGTAGTTAGCAGCCCAATTAATAATCCCTTATGCCCCCAGGGCCTCTTGCAATCCAGTACTGGTTTCCTTATTTCTGAAAAATTGGTAGGCATTGTACAATGTTGGAACACAAAATATTTGAACAAGTTCATGGCATTCTCATAAAAAAAATTCAGATACCATCTTTTATTATATATATAAAACAATCGAAGTGTGTCTGGGTGCAGCACACTCTATATCAGCCAAATTTTCTTATCAATCTTGTCCCTTTCAATGTATTTCGGGACGGAATATTATATATGTCAGCGTGCACTAAATTAGAGTCTTCCAAATGGCCATTTTCCCCCTGACATTTGACATTCAATTTTGCAATCATTTCTGAGCAAATCAACAAATTTAATCATATAAGAGACATTATTCATAGTCACTGAATAAAGCCAATGTAATTTACCTAAAGTTTGCTGCTGCTGGTGGTGTCAGGTGCCGTCTAGCCGGTTAGATGCGCAGTGGCCATGGGCACCCCAGAAGGGAACTGCCCAGCCCTGTGCCACCCTCACTAGAGTTCCTTCGTCTGAGCGCACTGTTGCAGCCACTGGGTGGATCCCTCTGTTGCAGGCCTGCCTCTTTTTCACAGCCCCTCCACCTTACCAAGCCTGATATCCTTCTCCAGAGACATGTCTCTCCTGACAACGTGTCCAAAGCATGCGAGAGGAAGTCTCACCATCCTTGCCTCTAAAGAGTATTCAGGCCATACTTTTCCAAGAGACAGATTTGTTGGTTCTTTTGGCAGTCCCTGGTACTATCAATATTCAAACTTTTATAGACAGTTTTGTTTTGTTTCTAATGTACAGACCTGTGTGTCTTTCTTTCAATTCTTCCATTCCCTCTGTCAACAAGTTTCTTATCATCTTGTGGGGACTGAACATTAATTTCTAGACTTGACCGGCTTGCTCTACTAACAACATTTATTGTCAAAGAGAATATTCAATTTTCTAGATACCTACTAATTTTGGAGCTATGTATGTATTAATTTTGGACAAGTGAAGTATCAGTTCCCTAATATTCTCTGACTTGATTGAAAAAGTTTGACCAATCGGAGCAATAGTTGGATTTAAGTTTATAGAAATATGATTATCTAATTAACTAAAGGACCTCCATTTAACAATAATATTCAACACTTACTTTGTAATTAATGATTTATCTGATTAAACCTTAATGCATTCTGGACCGACAAAGGCAAATTTGCCTATTTTGCGTGTGTGTGCGCGTGTGTGTATGTGTTCTTATTCCACATCCTTTTGACGCTTTCACCAACTTTATTTGCCTTCTTGCTTTGCACCGCATTGTATTTAGCTGTCTGGTGATGCTTTAGGTAGGCCTGTCTCAAAATTGATTCACCGTCTTCAACTATATCTGTGTTCTCAATTTTACATATATATATTCAATCTTTGAGAATTCCCGACATGGATTTTCTCTGGTTTATCTTATGGTAGATAGAACTAAAGGGCTAAGACATAATATCAACATGAGGGCATCTTATCCCTGGTGATGCAGTATGTTAAGCATCAGACTGCGAACCAGAAGGGCATCAATTGGAACTCAGCAGAGAAGAGGCTGTCTGCTTCTGTAAAGATTTACAGACTTCCTTTGGAGCAGTTCTTCTCTGTCATATCAGGCCACTACGAGTTTGGAATTAGGAGCCTCGGTAGCATAGTAACCACAAGTTCAGCGGTAAAGTGTTATAGCCTTGGAAACTCACAGGTGGCAGTTCTGCTTTGAGCTACAGGGTCGCAATGGGTCAGAATCCACTTGGTGGCAGTGACTTTGAGTTGGAATTAATTCAATGGGGAACTGAAACCGAACTCACCACCATCAAGTCAATTCCAATGACTGGGAATGGTGGGTTTCCGAGACTGTAATGCTTTACAGTAGTAGAAAGCCTTGTCACTCTCCCAGAGAGCGGCTGGTGATTTTGAAGCTGACCTTGCTGTTAGCAGCGGTCGGGCTCCTCATGATGCTCTCCCTACCACCGTGGGGATTCTGACCCACAGCAAGCGCACAGCACAGAGTAGAGCTGCCCTTGTGGGTTACTGAGACTGGACATTTCAACCTGAGCAGAACTGTGGGAAATTAGGTAGAGTTCTCGGACACCGTATTGGTTCTTCTTGCTACCTGGCAAGTTGGTGTGATCCCCTGATTTGGAACCATACGTCCATGGGTCTTTAGAGAAAGAACTGAGGTGGACTATCTTATCACACATGAGGTTGCCAATGGGCTATCATGAGAGCTGAACTGATGAGCAACCAGGAGATCCACTTTGTACTCACTTTAGCTAGAGCAAGGACTTCATTATTCAATTTCGCAACATTGGGCTCCCAACCTGGAGATAAGCCAGGCAGGGGAGGCAGGCGCTCCTCACAGCCCCTCTGAAAGCATTTTATCTCCTGGTCTGCCAACATCTTCCCTGGACTCCTCACTGACTGAGTACTATGGGGTGAACAATCTTTCCATATACATCATGTACTTCTTCTTTTTCACATCGCCCATGTCTTTAATTCCAGGTTTCTCCCTCCAGAGCAGTTCTCCTCTCCACTCCCAGACTCTGCGTTTTAAATTCATCCTGTTTGCACGTGGCTCACCAGGGAGCCTGAGCTCTAGTGATCGTCCTGTCAGCTATCAGTCAACTGGTGCACTGGCCATTTTGTAACCGCTTGAATCTGTTCCCTGATGGCTGAAGATGGAGCAGCTTGGTGACTTATTTCTTGCAGAACCACACTAAACTCACCACCACATGTGGTTTCCGACTCACAGGGACCCTATAAGGCAGGGTAGAACCATCCCTGTGGTGGCTGAGACTATTAACTCTTTCTGGGAGTATATTTCCTCTTTTTTTTTTTTTTTTTTTTTTTTTTGCCCTGGGAGCACGACTGGCGGTTTCAAACTCCTGACCTTGCAGTTAGAAATGAACTAGAGCCAGTCTGTGTTAAAATGCTTGTAGTCGGGTATTGTAAGTGTATTAGAAAAACTGGAATAATTTAGACTTTTCATTTGCAGAGTTTGCTGATTGCTTCCACCCAAAGCCTCATTTCATGCCATTCCCATACGATTCCCCAGCACCTTTGGAAGAAAATCTTCATGGTGATGCCGTTAAACTGTTTTGAATGAAATAATGATGTATGGCAATTGGAACATTCATTTTCTTCCCAACAGTTACTGTTTAGCGTTTCAATGTATGAGATACATATAAACGTGTAAGTACAAACAATGAGTGACAGTGCACTTAAACCAAGACTGACAATTATGGCAGACATGGGTAAAATGTAATATCTTATCATTTGATTTTCCTTTTGACACACTTTAAAGTTGTTTCAGTTTAAAAAAGTGAAGAAATACAAATGGATTAATCCTCTAGTGAATCCTTTTGGATTGCAGACCGGGGTGTGGGTAGCTCTGCTCCCATGTAGAAGGCATTGGAAAGTGATAAGTTACCTTATCGTTTGATTTAGCACCTGTCACAGGTGTTACCTCATTTTAAGTTTGTTCTAGTTTTTACTATTTTCTGCTTTCTTTTCAGTTGAGGTTATTATCAGTTTACTTTGTTCATGTTGTTAGGTTTTTTAAAATGTTTTTCTGTATATGCAATTCAGGATTGGTAAATCTACAGAGACAACAGTTGAGATAGTAGTTCCTTGGGAGTATGGCAGGGGTGTTGGGGGAGGCTAAGAGCTAATAACAGCAAGTACAAAGACGAACCCAATGTTCTGACATTGATTGTGATTGTGATGCCTGTTCAGCTCTTCTTGGTGTGATTGAGCTATCAGATTGTATGATATGTGACTTATATGTCAACAAAACGGTTGCAAATAAATCAAGACTGAGTATAAGAATGGAATATTCAAAAAGTATACATGATCTCTCTCTTTAAAAATGTTTTTTAATCTCATGCTTCAAAATGTGAATAGTGTCCTCTGGTTCCTCATCCCCCACTCTCATGACCCCAGTCCTGCCTTCCACTCGGGCTAGACTGGAGCATTCACACTGGTACAGATAAGAGCTGGTAACACGTGGAACACAGGTCAGATAAACCCATCAGGAACAGAAATGGGAGTAGTGATACCAGGAGGGTAGGTGGAAGGGGGGAGAGGAGGGGAGGAAGCAGAGCAATTGAAATGACAGACACATTACCACATCCCCACCCTCCACCCCAGGAGGAACAACAAAAATGGTGGGGGAAGGGAGACAGCGGTTGGTGTAAGATATGAAAATAATACTAATTTATAATTTATTAAAGGGTCACAAGGCAGCGGGGAGGGAGGGGAAAAGGACCAGTTGACACCATGGGCTCAAATAGAAAATAATGATGGCAGCATATGTACAAATATGCTTGATACAATTGATATATGGATTGTTATAAGAGCTGTAAGAGCCCCCAGTAAGAGTATCTTTAAAGAAAAGAAAGCAAATTGAATAGTGTGTTTTAAAAATGTTTTACACTCCCCTAGCGCACATTCCTGTTCACATGAAACTCTTCCACACGCAGTGCTGTGTCACCAGCTCTTTCAGATTTCTGACGCCAAGGTTCTCAGTAGCCGAGCATCTCTCACATCCCGGAGAGGAAGGCACACTGTGAATGCTGATTGGTCCATGAACATCTCGTTAGCGGCTCTCCTTGCCAGAGCTGCGACCCTGCGACATAGCTTGTTAACGGGATGTGCTGCACGCTTTCCTTTCCCTCACCAAGAGGGCACCGCGGCACATCAAACATAAAGAGGCCGGGGTCTGGCTTGCGACTTAACATTAACATTGTAGCTGGGCCAAAATGAACGGAATGAAAAATAAGTTTTCTATTTCAGTTTAGATTCAGAAAAACTTTTCTTTTTCTTCTTCTTTTTCCTTTTGTCCTATTTGGGTTTCAGTCTCCACGAAAAAAAAATCCCCCCCCCTCTCCCCCCGTTCACTTTAGGTTTTCCAGTATGGTTCCAGACCGTGACATAAAGTGCAATCAACAGACCGAATCAGTCACATTAAAATGAGGATACTGGTGACCAGGTTTATGCTGGCTAATGCAAACAGTGTTCAACTGCTCCCCACAAAGGTTGGGAATCTACCTGGAGGTACCTGGGAAGAGTGATCTATTTCAAAAGGTCACCTTCAGGGAAACCCTGTGGAGCCAGTTCTATGCTGACAGATTCTATGCCCCCCCAAAAAGTGAATCCGCCCCAAAGCTATGTATTAACATTTTTTTTACAAGACAACCTTGTCACTTTCAAAGTACTCTCCATTATGCTTATTACATATGTCAAATCTGTGATTCCATTCTCAGAAACATTTTTCAAGCTCATCTGTTTGGATGGCTGACTGCACCTCCCTCGTTTTTTTTCTTCACCTCTTCTATGTCATCAAATTGCTGTCCTTTCATGTCCCCCCTTCCTCTTGGAAACAACAAGAAGTCGCATAGCCTGAGATCAGGTGAGTGTGTGGGGCAAGAGAGGCATGCTGTTTTTTTTTTGTGTGTGCCAAAAACTGGCACACTGAGATGGCTGCATGAGCAGGTACATTGTTGTGGTGACAAAACCAGTCCCCCGCCTGCCACAAATCAGGCCTTTTTTTGGTTGCACACTGTTAGGCAATCTTTTCAGAACCTCGAAATAGAAAGCTTAACAGTCTGACCTGGTGGAATGGACTCCAAATGCACTACAAGTGACATTTTCCTCCATTCAGGAACTTGACTGACGTCCCAAACAAGGTTTGCCATCAATTGACATTTCACCTTTTTTGAAATGGGAAAACTGCTTGTACACTTGAGTTTTTCCCATAGTGCTATCCTTATAAGCTGTGTTCAACATCACAACAGTTTCTGCTGAATTTTTCCCAAGCAGGAAACAAAATTTCACAGCTGCAAGGTGTTCTCTTAAATCAGCTACCGCAAAAAACGAGGTTCAAGCAAAACTGCCTTTACAAAAATATTCACTGTGACCAGAGAGAAGCTTCCCAGGTGACAACACTGGGTTCACTAACTCAGAGTGAGTTGTTCTATGCTTACCTAGTGGGAAAAATTCATGCTACAAAAGCTCTACCCTGCTAAACTTTTCTAGGTTTTTTTTTTTGTACCCCCTCTACAAGGACTCACCTGGGGTTGATGTGGCTCCAGGGTGACTGGGTTAGTTTCTGGTTTTATGTTGGAGGTGGCTTGACTAGAAAGGAGAAGGAAGGGCCTCCTGGGGTGCTAATTATGTTCTCTATTTTAGTCTGGGTGCTGAGGAAACAGATGTGTTCAGTTTGTGGAAACACATTTTCTTTATACTATTTTTTTCCATTTTTTTGTTTGATCCTTTTTTCTAAATACTATTTTTTTAACGAAACTGTAGGAAACAAAATACTGATGGACCTGGCTTTTCCCAGGTGCATTATCTCTGTCCTTTAGCTGCTGTCAAGGAAACCAGGCCTTTTCCTCTAAACCAGCGGTTCTCAACCTTCCTAATGCCATGACCCTTTCATACAGTTCCTCTTGGTATGGAGAACCCCAACCATAAAATTATTTTCCTTGCTACTTCATCACTGTCATTTTGCTCCTGTGATGAATAGGGGAGCCCCTGTGAAAGGGTCGTTCGACCCCCAAAGGGCTCGTGGCCCACAGATTGAGAAGGGCTGCTCTACACACCGTGCTCCCTGGAGAAAAAACAGTTACCCACTTAGAGACTTATTTCCCTTGTTAAGAAAAAAACAAGTTCAACTCCCTTGGGCACCATACCTTAAGTGTGCTGTGAATGTTTTACAACTAAGTGTACTTGGCAAGTTTATTCTTTAATTGAACTCAACTTAAGAATTCAAAAGAGGGTTACATCCATTTGTCTAATATCTTAGTTACCTAGTGCTGCTGTAACAGAAATACCACAAGGAGATGACTTTTACAAACCAACTTTTGTTTTCTCACAGTTAAGGAGATACAAGGGCAAATTCTGAGCACCAGCTCCAGGGGGAGATTTCTAGGTTGACGCTGAAGGAAGGTCTTGGTTTCTTCAGTTGATGCTTCCTTGTTTCTTATCCCACCTACCTTATCTCATCCTTCCTCTGCTGGCTTGTCGGATCTCAAGAGAGATCAACTAAAGACACACCCTGTGATGATCTTGCCTCAATAACGGAACAAAGACAACCCCTTGCAAATGGAATGATAACCTAGGGTCACTGGCCTACAGTGACCCTTGGATGGAGAACCACTGCCCCCTGTGTGGGCTGCTGGGGCTGTAAATCTTTACTGGAGCGGAAGCTCATCTTTTTCCCTTGGAGTGACTGGTGGCTCAAAATGCTGACCTTGCGGTCAGCCGTCTAGCCATAGGCTTGAAGGTTCAGATCGACAACACACAACTCAGTCCTTAACCCAACCTGATTGTTGACACGTTAAGGTCTATCTAAATCTCGCCATCCCCCCCACCCCCAAGTAGATCTTACGTTGCAGAAATGTACTTTTTACTGGGACAAATGGGACGAGAAAAGGAGATGGTGATCCTCCCAGTTCTTGATGAAACATGTTAGTTCTTTAAAAACAGAAGATAGCTTGCCTGCAGTGCCTGTGGGTAGCAACCCTGTGAGGGAGGCACCCACCCGAAAGAGTCATCCCCTACCACAGGCTCTCCAGACACTGCTCCGACAGTCTCAAGGGAGGCTCAGAAATGCCGTGGTGTTCTTGCATGAGAGTCTTGTAGTATTTTTTAGGTGGATGAAGGAAAAATCAAACCCTCAATTTTGTGGTTTTACAATATACATTTTTACTGAACTATAACTTTTATTCAAAGGCAGCTAGGCTGAGTCATTGCTATTGTTGCTACTGGAAAAGTGTTTGAATTGTGTGTTTGCCTCTGGAATTGGGGTTATTATATTTAATGGATGGACTGGAGTCATGGGCCAACATAATTTCCCCAACACAATGCAAAGTCACAGTAGCCTTCTGCAATTCCCTAAGGCCTCTCTTTCCCAGAACCTACCAGCCACCCCTACCCCGGCCCAGCAGCTGTGGCAGCAGGCCCTTTAAGGCTGCAGGGACACAGCGCACTTAGAGGTGGCAGCGTTTCATTGTGCTCTTGTTGGAGCCGTACTCAGTTGGCTGGCCTTTTGCTGCACTTGAGTCTCCAAGGCCCGAGTTAAGACCTGCCTTGAAAAGAGATAGTGTCTCTTTCTTTGGTGTACTGCTAACCTCGCAGAACATACCCTTGTCAAAGCCATCACGTGCTTACTTCCAAAAGCCAATGTCCCTGGCCTTGTCTCGCTTTCCTGTCATCTATGGGGTGTCTCTCAAAGCTAAATGTTTGAGAAGGTGACTGCTGAAATGTCCATCAGGAATGGCAGATCTCCCCCCTGCTGAAGGAAGCAGTGAAGACTATAAGCTTAGAGGCCCCACAGGCTCAATGGAGCTTCTGGGGACGTGACCAACCTGGGAATGGGAGGATTAGCTTCAGGCACAGCTGGGCAAAGAAGCCAGAAATCTGGGGAAGCCATTAAGGGAGCCGTGCAGACAAGCAGCCTCGGCCACATTAGTTCTGCCCAGTGAGGCAACCTGGCTATTTTTGATCCGTTCTAAAAAGTACTACGTGTAGAAAGGGTAATAGATAAAGTTGATTCCACCCACCCACACTCAGGAAGAAAGTCCTGGTTATTTACTTCTAAAAATAAAATTGACCATTGAAATCCTAGGAGCACAGCTCTACTCTGACACAACGACAGCCGTCATCAGTTGCGATTAACTTGATGGCAGCTGGTGGATTTCATTAGGAACAGGTGAAAGGTGGGCCTGTAGGTAACACTGACTGGGTAAACACTGGGAAGAATGCAGGTGTGGTTTGATGGTGTATATTGTGGAGTTGTGGCAGATGGTGCGGTGATGGTAACAGAAGGGTTGGTAGTTTGAACCCATCAATCGCTCATTTTTCAGGAGAACGATGTAGCATGCAGTTTACTTCCAGAAAGATTGACAGCCTTGGAAACTCTCCACGGTTCTCCTCTGCTATGCTCAATTGCTATGAGTCAGAATCATGTGGATTTGGGTTTGGTAGGACAGCTGTGACCTAGGGCTCACCCAGAGGGCATAAGGCCATTTCATTGGTGATTGGCACAAGCTCATCTACATGGGCTATAGATGAGTTTGCTTAACCAACTGAAACCTGGAACGGATTGAACCTGGAACCCTCTGGTTGTTTTATAAGGGATCAATTAGCAGATAGTAGATGGCACTGTTTAATATCATTGTATCATCAGATTAACCCTTACAAAAAGCAAAACCTCATTGCCATTGGGTTGATTCTGATTCACAGGACCCTGTAGGGTAGATAGCGTAGCAATGCTCCCTGGGGTTTCTGAAGCAGTAACATTTATGACAGTAGATGGCTTCATCTACCTCCCAAGGAGAGACTGGTGGGCCCCAGCCGCCGAGATGGCAGCTAGTGTACTCCACTGCACTGCTCGGGCTCTTTGGATCAGCACCGACTGCAACAAACTCTAAGCGTTTCCTCTCTTGCTGCTCATACAGCTTTTAAACCATCAAAAAAGTTTCAAGCCTTCTCTTGCACCAGGCCACCCATTGCCTTCAAGTTGATTCCGTCCCATAGTGGCCTTAGAGCAGGTGTGACTAGCTAGGGTTTCCAAGACTGTCTCTTTCTCGGGAGCCATTAGCTTCATCTTTCCCTTTCAGAGCAACTGCTAGACTGGAACTACCAGTCCCATGCTTAGTCCACAGCACCAACAGGCACCATTTTTCTTGCAATAAATAAAGCGCAATAAGACTCACGTGCAACTGTTTAAATTTACCTACATTTTTTTTTAACAGACACAGGTTCAGACCTCATGCCTCGCTGAGGGACTGCCTGCCTGTATAGGCAAGAAGCTTTAAGGAGGACCGTTTGCATTCGCCTGTGGGGACCTACTGTAATGATTTAGACAAATGTCCTTGGTGTAAGAACATGACCCTGACCTCTGGCAGCATTCCATTGGTATGAACGGCTGCATCGGAGCCTGCCTCATGCTTGGCAGTGCAAACCAAAGCCTATTTCCTTATGCTGATGGGATCGATGGTCCAGGAGTCTAGATCTGAGATGGTGGTTCATCTGCCCCTGTGGTAGCTACCGAGGAGCGCAGGTGGTATGCCACTGGTGGGGTGGGGGTGGAGGGCTGGTTTGGAGAGTCCAAGATGGTTTTACTCGCATGTGTGTGCCTGGGCGGCTATGCGCTGGGTCTGTTGGCTTCTCCGGCATGGCATTCTCCGGCGGTGCTTACATGGCTCCCCCACAGTGACTGTCCCAGGAGAAACAGGTGGAAGTTGCATGATATCTCATGGGTCAGCCGTAGAAGTCACATGCTATTCTGGCCACACCCCATTTGCCAACATACAGGAGCCCCCTAGATTTGAAGGGAAGGGAATTAGACTTGTGCTCTCAATGGGCTTACGAGTTGGGCTGCTAACCACAAGGCCAGCTTCAGAACATTTGCATTCCATGGGAGGAAGGTGAGACTTTCTACTCCCGTAAAGAGTTCCAGTCTCCTCAATCCACACGGTCCCATGGGGGCCCTGTGAGTAGACTTGACTCCAGGCCGTGAGTTTGTCTTTGGTCAGATGGCTGAGGACATATTGTAGGAGAGCACTTGGGCTAGGACATACATATTCATAACTAGGCAGCTTTTTAAACACAGTCACTAGATCCGTTAGTTGTGATGTATTTGGTCTTGGGCAGTGTCCAGTGTCCCAATCTGGCTGGACACTCATTATTTGTGGAGTTTAAAAAAATGCCTACTCCTGGATTCTCCCACCAACCAAGCAGACCAGGCTCTGGGAGCAAGCTTGTGAGCCCGGTTCAGGAGCTAGGCACCAGGTCCAGAAACAGTTCCCAATCAGCGGGGGAGTCTTTGAGATGCTTGCCTTTGCTTGGTCTGTGTACTTCTCGGTCTTCAGACTCACTGCCATGGGGACTTTCAACTCATACAACCTTAGCGGGCAGCGTGGAACTGACCCTGTGGGGTTCAGAAACGGAAACTCTTTACAGTAGAAAGCTTCATTTTCCTCCCGAGGGGCAGCAAAAATGGCTTGAGGGGCCCAGAGCAGACTTGGGGGGTTGGTTTTAAATGTGAGAGGTTGTCTTTCTTCCTCAGTTTTGCTTCAGGGTAAGCAAAACACATGTATTTATTATATTATCAAACCTAATACAAACGGAAAGTGTCACCAGGTCTGTGTGCAACGGAAGAGACCAGCTGGAGCAGTCCAGGGATGATTCCCTGTGGGGAGGTTTCTCGAAGTTGGGGGGCCAGGAGTCTGCCCCCACTTATAATATTCATCCTGCTCGTCAAAGACGGCTGGCCACCAGAGACCCTTCAGGGAAATAATACAGTTTTGACAATGGCTTTCTTGATTGTTTACTCAAGCAGACTTGTGTTCTCAGCATCTAAGTGAAGCCACGATCAGTCCACCCTGCAGAACTCAGGAGTTTGACGTAGGAGGTGCTTGTTTAATGAGAAAAGAGGAAATTGGAAAAACAGTTCCGTTTTCTTCTTGATATCCCCTAGGTATATGGTGAAATCATATTTTTTAAGGGAAAAGATAGGAGAATGTTTAGGGTGGGGAAATCTGCTGATTTGTTCAGAATACCCCGAGGGAAGACGCCAGGTGCTATGGAAGGGCCCTTTCCTCCCCAGCTTGTTACCCCAGGGCTCATGGTCTCAGAGAGGCACCACCCTAAGCACCTGGCTGCCTAAGGTGAAAAAGGGTTAATTGATCAAGTTAGCTTTGTTTTTGTTGCTGCTTTTAGATGCAGGACCATAACGTTTGCTCTTGACATCCCAAAAGGTGGGATGTGAATCTGGGATTCTCTCCCAGCCACTCTTGGCTGCCGTGACTATAGCTCTTCACATCTCATTAGACCTGTCTGCCGCCATCTGGATCTTGTCAACCTTGATCTTGAGCTAGCAGGGGTGGAGAGGTAAGGAGAGGGAGGGACATTCAGTGCTGCTCTCTGGAAAGAAAAGGGCTTTGTGTGTGTGTGTGTGTGTCCAATGAGCAAAGAGATTAAGAGTGTGGGTTTAAATGAAAACTGGCCTGGATTCATGCTGCAGCTCCATACTTACCTACTACAGTGTCTGCCAAGTTATTCCACTTTTCAGAATCCTTTTACTTCATTTGGAAAGTAGGGCCATGAGAATTTATACCCCGAGTAGCTGTGCACCACGGGATGCAAAGCACCTCGCCAGTGCCCAGCACACAGTGATGCCCCAGGACGCTTGAACGTAAAAAGTTGACCCCAAAATACCCAACCCCCCCTTTGTCTTCGCCTTCCTTGATGCTTCAATATTTTCTAATATAGAAGCAGGTAGTTTAGGATCAAAGGGTCTTCCGATTGAGAGATGCCCTTGGGTGTCCATCTAACCCACAGTCCACCTGACTCAGAATCTCTTCTCGTGATCTCTGGTGGGTGGCCATTCATCCTAATGATACATTCTGAATGTTAATGTATTAGTGGCTGGGCAATGTGCAGGAAATTTAGAATACTTGATAGCCACCATTTCACTTGCAGAATTCTCTTACAGATTGAATGGTGTCCCCCAAAATATATGTGTTGGAAACCAACCTCTGTGCCTACAGGGATACTCCCATTTGGGGATGGGTTTTCTCAGGCAAGCTAATGATGAAAGATTAGCATGGGCTGTGTCTTGAGTCACTCCCTGGAGATAGAAAAGAGATTAAACAAGCTGAGCAGGGCCCCAACAAAAACCCACTGCCATCTACTCAATTCCGTCTATTAGAAATCCTAGAGGACAGAGGAGAACTGCCCCTTTGGGTTTCTGAGATTTTTCAGTCTCTATGGGAAGAGATAGCTTCATTTATCTTCCACAGAGGGACTGATGGGCTTGAACTGCTGACCTTGCAGTTAGAAACTCAATGTATAACCCAGTATGCCACCTGAGCATAGATGGGCTCAGATAGATGTCAAGGCACACGAAGATCTCCGAGGAACAAGGACACAGAAGCTGCGGAGACAAGGATCTTCCTCCAGAGCTGACAGAGAGAGACAGAGGTTTCACTTAGAACCCGCGCTGTGACTGTGGACATCTAGGCTCCTAAAGTGTGAGAAAACAAATTTCTGGTTATTAAAGCCACCCACTTGTTGTATTTCTGTTACAGCTGCCCTAGATAGCAAAGACGGAGACATGCAGGCTCTCCTTATTAATCAAAAGGAATAGCATTGCTTTATCAGAGCAGTTAAAAGCCCAGGGAGATGATGAAGACCTTGTTACAGAGGCAGCCAAGTTTGTTTGCTGCGAGAGAAAGCCAAGAGCTGGCCTTTCTCAGACAGACAAGGCGACCTTGGCTGAGCACCCACCAGCAACCCGGGCCTCATCCTCTCTCCGCTTGGCACTCAAGCCAGGGTGGCTTTGGCAGGGCCAGTGTTATTAATTAAGAACACCCTTTCTTTTAAAAAATTTATTTATTATTACTTTTTTAAGAACACCTTTTCTTAATGAATGTGTCTTTACAGGGACATTAGTTCCTTCCTGGGAACATTCGTAAGCACTAGGGTGGAAGAATGGGTGTGGTGGGGGTGTGGTGGAGGAGGCACGGATCCTGCCCTTGATCTTTTTTTTTTTTTTAAACATTTTATTAGGGGCTCATACAACTCTTATCACAATCCATACATATACATACATCAATTGTGTAAAGCACATCTGTACATTCTTTGCCCTAATCATTTTCAAAGCATTTGCTCTCCACTAAAGCCCTTTGCAGCAGGTCCTCTTTTTTTTTCTCCCCTCCCTCCCCACTCCCCCCTCCCACGTGAGCCCTTGATAATTTATAGATTATTATTTTGCCATATCTTGCCCTATCCAGCATCTCCCTTCACCCTCTTCTCTGTTGTCTATCCCCCAGGGAGGAGGTCACATGTAGATCCTTGTAATAGGTTCCCTCTTTCCAACCCACTCACCCTCTACTCTCCCAGTATCGCCCCTCACACCCCTGGTCCTGAAGGTATCACCCACCCTGGATTCCCTGTGTCTCCAGCTCCTATCTGCACCCATGTACAATCTCTGCTCTATCCAGACTTGCAAGGTAGAATTTGGATCATGGTAGTTGGGGAGGGGGGGAGGAAGCATCCAGGATGTGGGGGAAAGCTGTATTCTTCATCGGTGCTACGTCGCACCCTGACTGACTCATCTCCTCCCCTACACCCCTCTGTGAGGGGATCTCCAGTGGCCGACAAATGGGCTTTGGGTCTCCACGCTGCACTTCCCCCTTCATTCACTATGGGTTTTTTTGTTGCTTTTTTTTGGGGTGATGCCTTATACCTGATCCCTTTGGCACCTTGTGATTGCACAGACTGGTGTGCTTCTTCCATGTGGGCTTTGTTGCTTCTGAGCTAGATGGCCGCTTGTTCACCTTCAAGCCTTTAAGACCCCAGACACTATCTCTTTTGATAGCCGGGCAACATCAGCTCTCTTCGCCACATTTGCTTATGCACCCGTTTGTCCTCGGCCATCGTATCATGGAGGTGTGCAGCCAATGCTATGATTTTTTGTTCTTTAATGCCTGATAACTGATCCCTTCGGGACCACGTGATCACACACCTGCCCTTGATCTTTTGTGGCAACTGGCAAGTTTGATTTGAGAAAGGCGAGGCTTCCTATTCCTGTCAAGATTTATAGTCTGAGAAACCCACAGGGGCGGTTCCACTCTCTCCTAGAGGGTCACTATGAGTTGGAAACAACTTGATGGCCGTGAGTCTTTAACGGTTGAGCTGGCTTGATAAATGGCCCAGAGATGAAATCGAATGAGAAAGTAAAATGTAATACAAAGTATACAAGTGTACATTGCATATATTACAGTCGATTAATTCTATTTGAATCCTCATCACTGAAAATTAGATTGGGGTGAAATCACATTTCAAATGTGCCGTAGGAGTTAAGTACCCAGTTAAAAGTCATCTCGGACTGGATTGTTTTAGAAGCCAACTAACTGCCACTAGGAACCCCTGGTGGTGCCAACAGGTAAGCAAGTGGCTACTCACTGAAAGGTTGGTGGTTTGAGTTCACCCAGAGAGGCCTGAGCAGAAAAGCCTGGGAAAGGCACTTGTGCAAAACCAGCCACGGAAACCCTGGGTGAGCATAGTGCTACTCTGACCCCTGGGGGCCCATGAATCAGAGGCAATTTGACAACTAGTTCTTTGCTGACACCAGGGTCTCTGCTCATGAGGATGCTTTCTTAGCTTCCCAGGACACGATGTGGTGTAGCGGGAGGAAAAGAGAGAACCAAACCGCGTGAGCTCTGCTCACCTCCTTCCGGCCTCTCTATCAGCCCCATCACTCAACCCCCAGCAGATCTTCATTCCTTCGAATACCCAAAGCTCATTCTCCCCCTGCACGGAGACGATGCATAGGCTGTATCATCCGGTTAGAATTCCTCTTCCCAAGAGCAGCCTTCTGCATTTTCATCATCTCAGTCTCAACTCAGGAGTTCTGGTGGCCTACTTGGTTATTATGCATTGGGCTGCTGCTAAGCACAAAGTCAGAAGTTCAAAACCACCAGCCACTCCTCAGGAAATAGTTGGAGCTTTCAACTCCTGTAGAGTTATCGTTTTTTGGAAACTCACCCAGGCAGTTTGTTCTTATCCTGAAAGGTTGCTATGAGTGGGAAACGACTTGATAACGGCGGGTGAGTCTCAACTCCAATGCCACATCTTTAGAGAGACCTCCCCCACTTCCCAGTGCAATCTCAATCACTCTCTGTCCCAGTTCTCAGGATATAATTACTGGGTGGCAGCCCCAGCAGCCTTTCCTGGGAGCTTGTTAGAAATGCAAATTCCCAGACCCCACCCCAGACCTACTGAACCAGACATTCTGGGGGTGGGAACAGCAACGTGTGATCTGACAACACCTCCACGTGACTGCATGCATGTCTGCGCAAGTCTGCGGACCCGCGCTCCAGCCGTGTTCTCTGCATAGCTCCTATCACTCTCAGAAACTATCTGGTTTATTTGTTCATTTAGCATCTCTCTTTCCTTAGTGGAATCAAAGCATTATCGTGGATATGGAACAGTCTTCCTCTCGGTCAGCATTGCAGAATTCCCCGAGTAGTGCTTGGCTCAGAGTGACGGCTCAGCCTACAGGAGTTGAACAGACCAATGACTGATGAGCTAGAGAGACAATAAGGGTGGAGACTTTGGAGCTGAACATCTAGTTCTGTGAGAACAACTTATTCCAAATTTCAAAGACCTTTTTTCCCCTGAAAAAAAAAAAGGGGTTAGAAATAGGGTCTCGCTGATGCCGTTTGGAAGATAAAATGAGGTAATCCTTAAAAAGTGCTTCTGAGGTGCCTCTAAATGTCGGTTCTGCTTATTAATTTGATTAAGATGATAGTCCTGGCCTTCCTTAAGGGAGAGAGAATCACGGGGGCCCCTCTGAGGGATGAAGGCTCCGAGGAGGAATTTAAAGGGGAAGCGAGAGTTGATGGCTGGAGGAGAAGTCGGGTGTTATTTGGGCTGTTATTGTTGTGAAGGGCTGTCAAGTTGGTCTGATTCAAGGTGACGTGCATGACAGAAGGAAACAGTACCCGGTCCCGCACCATCTTCAAAATCATTCCTATGCCCGCAGCCCTGGTGTCAGTCCCTCTCCTTGAGGGCCTGCCTCCCTGGCCCGCCCTCTGCTTTACCCAAGCACGAGGTCCTTCTCCAGGGGCTGCTCTCTGCTGACCACACGTCCAAGGCATGTAAGACGAAGGCCTGCCATCCTTGCCTCTAAGGAGCATGCTGGCCGTACTTCTTCCAAGACAGATAGGTTTGTCCTTCCAGCAGCCCCATAGGACTTCCAATCTTGTTTGCCAGCAGCACAATTCAAATGATATCAATTGTCCTTCAATCCAACTTTCACATGCAGCTGAGGCCACGGATACTACCACGGCGGGAGTCAGGCACCCCTTAGTCTTCAAAGAAGCATCCTTCCTCTTCAAGGCAATAGGAAACGTTGTGGGCCAAAGGGTGAAACCAGGTTCTAGGGAGTTCCCAGACGGATGAGCACAATATCTGATAAATAAACGAAGCTGTTAGATCTCTCTCGTGGGAGAGAGATACCTCAGTCCTTCGCTTTTCATGAGAAAGAATTCGTGCCGAAGCCTGGTTTGTGAATTTTATGAAAGTTAGAAGAAGCTTCAGGCTTACACAGACACCTCTTGGCCCTTCATCCGCACGTGGCATCCTGAGGCCAGAGGAGATCGCTGTCCAGCCTCCAAAGAGCAGCTGGAGAAGCAGAAAGGTCACCAGGGAGGCGTGGTCCACGATTCTGGTCGACCACATTAGCTGAATTGAATTCCCCTGGCCTAGATGGGCCAATCCAGGTGTTACAACCACCTAGATGTACCACCCCTTCCCTTCCAGAAGCCCGAACCTCTGAGCATGCGCAATGGACGCCCCAGTCCCTATGATAGCTACCTACCACAGCTTGTTGCACATGGTGAACACTCTACTACGAACTTACAGGTGGAAGGGTCAAACCCATCCAGTGATTCCTTGAAAGAAAGATCTGTTTCTGTAAAAGATTACAGCCCAGAAAACCTTACGGAACAAGCCTGCTCTGTAATAGCTGGGGGGACCTGAATCTGAATCAACATTCATTTGATATTGGATTCCTCACTATCTAGAGCTACAGAGGTTTAATATCATCTGCTCCCCTCCCTCCCTTACTGTTCTTTCACACGCAAGAAAAGAAAGAGTCAGCTCGGCTGACTTCATTTACAGATGCCTTTAAAACTGTTATTCTCCATGGAAACTAGAGGGCGAGATGAGCCGAGAGCTTCGCCCCAATCCCCAGGTTTCTCCGTATCTTCAAATTTGTTTCAATTACTGGGGAAGAGTGGCATGGTAAAAACAACAATCACCCCCCACCTAAATTCCAAGGCTCAATACAATATGTTTCAGCAAACGCTGTTGTAATGTGTTCTAATTTAATAAAGCTCAGCAGAACATAAAAATATGGTCACCCACAGATTGCATTTAGGCAGTGACGGCTAACACTATATTCAGGATCGTTTTTCTTCCTTCCTTTCTTCCTCTTTCTCTGATCGCCTTCCTGCTCCCCACCCCCAAGAGATTTGGCATGGTATGTTTTTAAATAGTTAGGTTTCTTTCGTTTGTGCACTTAAAAAGCATTTTATAAAAACTCAATCTTGGCAGAATGGTTGGGAAGATGTTCACAAAGCCAGGCCGACCAGTGAAAGGTTCTGTAGAAATAGCCTTCATCCGGGCATTGTTGGGTCTGAGTCATCTCTGACAACAGAAGGAGGGGCTCCCTTCTGCGCTCCATGAATTCCTCTCCACTCTATCTTTACTCTGGGGTTGGGGTTTCGAAGGTTTTGGTGATGAGGTCAGTCTAGGCCGGTACATCTATGAACCAGTCCTTCCTCAGTCTACCGCTGAGTCCCAACCACTAGCCCACAGGTTTGATTTAGGAAGAGCTCTACTAACATTCATGTAGGACGTACTCTTTCTCAGAGCATCTTGGACGTTTCTCAAGATGCTGGCTTAACCATGTGGATTAATATCACGGTTTTGCCTATTTCAGGACGTGTACAGCAGATGGTCTTAGGGAGCTACTAGGAGATAAACTTGGCTGTTGGAAGGCTAGATGCTGCCTGGATCATGTCCCTTTGGCCTCAGCCAGCTGGGTCTGTGGGCAGCCTCATCTACTTGTCCTCTTGATTCCAACCTGTAAGTCTTTGCTCCCATCATTCTCCTCTGCCTGGGGTGACGTGGTGCAGCAGCAGAAACAGGATCTTTCTGCCACTCGGCATTCTTGGCTGCATGCGTAAAGCCCGAGATAGTATTGGAGACCTGGAAACAAAAAAAAAAAAGTATTGGTTCTTGAACATGAAAATAAAACATCAATGTTGAAATAATGAAGAGTCTGCAAGATGTAGCATGATGTTAATGAATCAGCCGCCACTCAACTCAACCTTTGTATGATTACATAAAAATAGAACACAGCTTAATCATGAGAAAGAATCTGCTTATTACAAAACTTCAAGTTAGAATTTTAAACAGTGTACAGCAAAAGTTTAACTTTTCTGAGGGGATGTGACTGTATTGCTATGTGTTTGCTATCATGTTGGCATGGTCTTCAAATGACCAGGAGAGGGCTTGGGATGCTAAATCCTAGATTTAGGCCTCACTCTATTACTTAGTAACTTTGTGATCTTGGGAAAACCAATAAAACCCATGGAGCAATGTTATCTCATTTTAAAAGTGAGTTTAAAGGCAATTAAGGTCTTTAGGACAATTTGTAGATAGAAAATTGTCAGCAAAATACTGTTCCATAGTGATTTGTGAAGGCTTTTTTTGGTACAACTTATCACAATCCACACATCAATTGAATCAGGCATGTTTGTACATATGTTGCCCTCATTCTTTTCTAGATATTTACTGTCTATTGAGCCCTTGGTATCAGCTCTTTTCCCGTCTCCCTCCCACCCTCATAACGCCCTGCTAAATTGTACATTGTTATTATCTTCATCTCTCGCACCGACCGCGGTCTCCTTCCCCCATGGTTTCTGTTGTTCTTCCCCCTGGAGAGGGGTGTGTGGTTATGTGTCGATCGTTGCAATTGGTTTTCGCTTTCTCCCTTCCTCTCCCCCTCTCCCCCCTTCTGGTATCACTATTCCCACTTCTATTCCTAGATTCTGTGTGTCGTGAGCTCCCATACCTTTCTATACCTGTGTACATGTTCCGGTCTAGTCTGAATTCAGAAGCAGCACTGGGGTCATGGTAGTGGGGGGTGAGGAAGCTTCAAGGGATATATCCAGAGGGATATAGTGTGTTTCATCGATGCTTTCCTGCACACTGGTGACTCATCCCCTCCCTGTGGCACCTCTGTGGGGAGATTGTTCCACTGTCTACAGATGGGCTTTGGATCTCTGGTCCAGCCCCCCTCATTCTCAACAGTATGTTTTTGTTTGTTATGTGTCTGCTGATGCCTATTACCCGGTCCCTATGACTCTCCATGATTGCACCGGCAGTGTGCTTCTTCCATGTGGATTTGTTGCTTCTCTGCTGAATGGCTGCTTGCATAACTTCAAGGCTTTAAGACCCCAGGTGCTATATCTTTTAATTGCCAGCCACCATCTGCCATCTTCACCACATTTGCTTATGCACCCGTTTTGTCTTCAGCGATTGTGTCAGGAGGGTGAGCATCTCAGACTGCTGATTAGTGAGAACATTGTGAAGTCTTTAAATACACGTGCAGGGACAAAAAGGAAAGATTTTCTGATGACTGCAATGCCCACACTGGATTCTCTCTTGGTGAAGGCTGCTGGTGTTGTGGAGGGCAAAGAGCCTCTCTCATACACCTAGAAGTTGTCATGATGAATCTGAGGTCATCTACGGGATCTTGGGAAGCCTTTTCTTTTTCAGACACATGTTGCAATCAATGCTATGTAGTCCTCATGTTTCTAAAATTGATGGAATATGCAATCATATGCAGTAACAATAGGAACAAAGACTCAACAGGATGCACTATATGATTCAGATAGTGAAGGCCCAGTTTGCCAGGCCATTCAGTCTGTTGTGGTCCAGTTATCCCATGAATAACCCAAACTCAGTGGCATATATTTTCCATGCCCATCCTACTCCCTGAAAAGGTACCATACAGAAGTCCACCCCACATCCTCCTCAAGAAATAGCCCATTTTCACCCCCCAGGGCCGCCTTTCTTGGTTGGATCCTGTCCGTGGCAGGGTTCTGTACGTCCTAGCTGTGCAGGGTTGGGGCTGCTCCCCTTTGGCTTGCATAAGCACTGTGCGGCATCTGTGATCGGACCCGGTTAACGGCAATAATTCACACAGTCTGGTTGCAAAGAAAATGCGGTAAAAGCTAATATTGATTTATGTAGCAGAGCACTTAATTCAGAGTAGTTCCAATCCAGCCATTAATTAGGTAGCATATCAGTCGATAAGAAGTCTCAAAAACGTGTAACCCTGACTCTGTATCCTTAGAAGCCGTCAGGTTTTCTGAATTCACTGTCGGAGCAGCACCTTTTGAGGGTGCCTGGAGAGAGGACTTTGTCTGGGAAGTCTGACATGCCTGCCTCCTGCTCTGGGGGATTGAGGACAGCTCCCCTGAGACGCTGTGTGCCCTGCCATCTCGAGGCCTTTGCACGTGCTCTTTCCTCCCCCGGTTACCCTCCCTAGTCAACCTCAGGTCTGCAGCGATATTAGTGACCCAGCCTTTACCATCTAGGCCAGGGCTCTCTCCCCAGACGCCTTTCTTCCAGGGCCTCTAACTTTAATACTCCTCAATATTGACATCACTTATTCAGGACTTGCAGTCTTTGGATTCAATTAAACACTTTCTGTGACCTCATATGTGACAGATTCTGAAGTTCCTGCCCTCACGGACACCCACAGGCATGTCAGGGGAGGCCCATGAGGACATGGAAAAAGTCCATGACGAACCCTGCTGAGATGGATCGGGCAAGCTGTTCGGTGAAGGCTGCCTGTCGTCCAGGTTTAGACAAATGAATACAATTTCTCTCTTTTCTTCCATGGAGAACAAATCAGGGAGAAAAAAAACAAACTGAACCCAAGAGTGTAGTTGTGAGGGAGCAGAGCAGAGACAGTCATGGTCCAGTTGGAGCTGGAAAGAACTTATGCACTGTACTCGGGCGCCAAGACCCACAACTGACAAGCTGTGTAACTGTGAACATGTGACTTAACCTTTCTATGCCTCGTTTGTCACATGTGGATAATGACAGGATCTACCGCCATAGACTCTTGTGACAATGAGCACCTGCAGAGCACATGCCACCTTGGCTGGCATGTGGGCATAGGACCAGTGCGTGTGAGCAGCTCTGTGGAAGAACAGGGACTCATGGGACATGCCACTGGAAACGTGTCAACTTGAGTTGCACTTTGTAAACCATGAAGGTGGAGCACTTCACCCTTCAAACCCTGGAGCCTTTCTTTATTAGCTTACAATGTCCATGGTGACTTGGATGCGGCTGTCCTGATGGGTTCTATGCCAATAGTACTTCGAATACAGCCAGGGTTCGCCATCATGGGCAGGTTTTAGTGCAGCTTCCAGACTAAGAAAGATTTTTTTTTTTAAAGGTCTGGTGATTTTCAGCTAATGAAAACCCTACAGATCCCAGCCAAATACTGTATGCTCCCGTGCTAGAAGATGAACCCGGCTGGAAGGCGCTGTAAACCCACAATGGCTGTAAGGCTCCCAGCAATCATGAAGGGGGCTCAGGATGAGGCAATGTTTTATTCAATATGGACTTGCCATGAATTTGGGCTGATCTGATGCCAACTAACAAGAAAGATGAGATTTACTACTCCCATAAAGAGTTACAGTTTCAGAATCCCACAGGGGCAGTTCTACCCCGTCCTATAGGATGGCTGAGAATTGGAGCTGACTTGATGGCAGTGAGTTTGACATTTTTGAACAGCAACATGCTTATTGGAAGACCTTTCTATAATCTCCATTGCACCTACCACAGTTACTGACACTCAGTAAATACTGGTTGAATGAACGGATGGCCAGATGACTTAGTAAATGAATGGATCAATGAATGAATACAAGGCTAAAAGATCCTTGCTTCAGTATCACTGTGTCACTGTACTACACATTTTACAAGGACTATTTTTCATTATGGGTTCATTTATGTGTTTAATGCCTTTGCTTCTTGCAAACACCCTCAGTATGCTCTTCAGGCTTCCCCCGTCTCCCATCACGGCAGAGCCTTGGATTTCAATTGAGTTTATAACTGAATAAAACTCAGAGCCTGCAAGCTCATATTATGCGATCGCTAGCCCTAGCTTTTCAATGAGGCTACAGACCAAGTCTTCATCTTGAGTTAAAAAGTTATCCTTCTTCTCTTCTCATCTCCCAGGCTCCTGCACACTGCAAGAGAAGGGTATGACATCATTTGCTGGAACTTTCTAAAATTGAATCAGTTTGCCTCCTGTTAGGTCCTCAATACAACCTGAAAATTATTTGCTCTTCGAACTTTAAAAGGATAGTGGCATAGTTGGTTACGCATCGGGCTGCTAACTTCAAGGCCAGCAGTTTGAATCAACCAGCTGCTCCACAGAGGAAAGATGAGGCTGTGTGTTCCCATACAGACTTAGAGCCTCAGAAGCCCGAACCAGCAGCTTAACTCCGCCCCATTGGGTTTCTATGAGTAGGAAAGGACTCAATGGTCATGGAGTTGGGAACCTTAAAAAAAAGTTATTACAAGCATCAAGTATATTTGAATATACAGAGAATATATTTGAATGAACAAACTGGTATATCCCACTGGTTATTGAATGTTTTTTAAAAAATGAACTATTACACCATGAAAAGCCATGGAGAAATAGTAAATGCAAAATTAAGTTTAAAAATCCAGACAGAGGAAGCTATGTATTGTATGATTCCAACTGTATTACATTCTGGAAAAGAAAACTACAGAGTCTTTAAAAAGTCAGTAATTGCCAGGAGTTCCACGAGCAGAGTAGGACAGGAGAACAGGGGGAGCCAGGGCATTTTTATGGCAGTGAAACTACCATAAATGACATTATAATGGTAGACATATGACATCGTGTACTTCTCAGAACCCGCACTGAGAGTGAACTTGCAGTTAGTTACTAACACCTGTACAAACGGACATAGATACACTATATTAATGCATGGTTGTTGTTGTTCAGCATTGTCACCTCGGTTCTGACTCATAGCCATGCAACATACAACAGAATGAAACACCGTGCAGTTCGGTGCCATCATCATAAATTGGTTGAGCCCCTTGTTGCAGCCATTGTGTCCATCTATCTTGTTGAGGGTCTACATTTCGTTGCTGCCTTGTCAATTTCCCAAGCATGATGTTGTTTCCAGGGACCACTGTGTCCCGATAATGTGTCCCACAGTTTGTGAGATAAAGTCCTGTCATAGAGCACACGGGAGCAGATGAAGGGGCAGGAGGAGAGAGTGGAGCACAGCCTGGCCCACCAGGCCGTGAGGAGGATGTTCCTGATTAGAGCAGCCAGTCCACAGAGAGGACCACATGGTCGGCCCCACTATGAGACATGATGCCCCTCACTGACCCATGGTGCTACAGGGGACAGCACCGGAGACACAGTGTGGGAATTGCACCTGACCCGATCCCACCACACCGAGGCAAAGCACTGGGGGAGTACAGCGGAACAGCAAGGGAGTAGAGGGGCAAGGTCCCAGGGAATGCTGAAAGTGAACTTTGGGGCCAGGGTGTGGTGCCCCAACAGACTGGACTGGAAAACACTCCTAAGGGCCAGCAAATGATCCCTGAACTAACTACAAGCTTTTCTTTCTTGATGTGTTTTGTTTTGTTCTTTTAGTGGTTTGTTGTTGTTTTGTTGTATACTGTTGCTTTGTTTTCCTCTGTCTTGTTTTTGTGCATGTTATTATCTCCACAGGTCTGTCTAAATAAGATAGGCTGGGTGAACTATCTGGAGGGAAAACAACAGGGGGACTTGGGATAGAGGGAAGTGAGGGGTAAGGAAGTGGTGTTAACAATCCCAGGGACATGGGAACAACATGGGATCCAAATTGGTGGTGAGGGGGGAGTGGCAGTCCTGGTAGGGAATGATCAAGGGTAAGGTAACATAACGAAGAGGTATAGCTGTAACCCAGGTGGGGATGGAGCATAATAGTGGGGCAGGAGGAAAGTCAAGGGAAATAGAGGAAAGAGCTAGGAGGCAAAGGGCATTTATAGAGGTCTAGACTAAGACATGTACATGCAAATATATATATGAGGATGGGGAAACAGATCTATGTGTGTATGTTTATAGGTTTAGTATTAAGGTGGCAGAAGGACTTTGGGCCTCTACTCAAGCACTCCCTCAATGAATGAATACTTTCTTCTATTAAATTGGCATTCTATGATGCTCATCCTCCCGACACAACCGCTGAAGCCAAAGCAGGTGAATAAGCAAATGTGGTGAAGAAAGCTGATGGTGCCCGGTTATCAAAAGAGATAGTGTCTGGGGTCTTAAAGGCTTGAAGATAAACAAGCAGCCATCTAGCTCAGAAGCAACAAAGCAAAAAAAAAAAAAGCAATAAAGCCCACATGGAAGAACACACTAGCCTGTGTGATCACGTGGTTCCGAAGGGATCAGTTATCAGGCATCAAAGAACAAAAAATCATATCATTGGGTGCACACCTCCACGATACGATCGCTGAGGACAAACAGGTGCATAAGCAAATGTGGTGAAGAAAGCTGATGGTGCCCAGCTATCAAAAGAGATAGTGTCTGGGGTCTTAAAGGCTTGAAGGTGAACAAGCGGCCATCTAGCTCAGAAGCAACAAAGCCTGCATGGAAGAAGCACACCAGCCTGTGTGATCACGAGGTGCCAAAGGAATCAGGTATAAGGCATCATCATAAAAAAAAATCTTACCATAGTGAATGAAGGGGGAAGTGCAGCGTGGAGACCCAAAGCCCATTTGTTGGCCACTGGAGATCCCCTCACAGAGGGGTCTAGGGGAGGAGATGAGTCAGTCAGGGTGCGACGTAGCACCAATGAAGAATACAGCTTTCCCCCACATCCTGGATGCTTCCTCCCCCCCTCCCCAACTACCATGATCCAAATTCTACCTTGCAAGTCTGGATAGAGCAGAGATTGTACATGGGTGCAGACAGGAGCTGGAGGCACAGGGAATCCAGGGTGGATGATACCTTCAGGACCAGGGGTGTGAGGGGCGATACTGGGAGGGTAGAGGGTGAGTGGGTTAGAAAGGGGGAACCAATTACAAGGATCTACATGTGACCTCCTCCCTAGGGGACAGACAACAGAAAAGGGGGTGAAGGGAGACGCCATATAGGGCAAGATATGACAAAATAACTTATAAATTATAAAGGGCTCATGAGGGAGGTGGGAGCAGGGAGGGAGGGGGAAAAAGAGGACTTGATGCAAAGGGCTTAAGTGGAGAGCAAATGCTTTGAAAATGATTAGGGCAAAGAATGTACAGATGTGCTTTATACAATTGAAGTATGTATATGTATGGATTGTGATAAGAGTTGTATGAGTCCCTAATAAAATGTTTTTTTTTTTTTTTTTTTAAAAGAAGCATTCTGGCTGTACTTTTTCCAAGACCTGTTGGTTCTTTTGGCAGTCCATGATACTTACACTATTCTTCACCAGCACCAGAATTAAAATGTAGTAATTCCTTTTCAGTCTTCCTTATTCAATGTCCAGCTTTGGCATTCTGAGGCAATCGAAAATACTATGGCTTGGACCAGGTGCACCTGAGTCCTCAGAGTAACATTCATTGACTTCCAGTGCTTGAAGAGGTCTTGTGCAAGAGATTTACCCAATGCATCATTGCTCCTTTGCTGCTTGCATGAGCAGTGATTGTGGATCCAGGCAAGATTAAATCCTTGACAAATTCCACCTTTGCCCCATCAATCATGATGTCACCTATTGGTCCAGTTGTGAAGAATTTTCTTTTCTTACAGTGAATTGTAACTGAGAGGGAAGGCTGTAATCCTTGAGCTTCATCAGCAATTGCTTCAAGTCCTCCTCATTTTCAGCAATCCGGGTTGTGTCATCTGCATATCACAGGTTGTTAATAAGCCTTTCTCTACTCCTGATAGTGCATTCATAAAATCCAGCTTCCCTGATGATTTGCTCAGTGTACTGATTGGATAGTATGGTGAGAGGATACAATGCTGATGCACACCCTTCTGGAATTTAAGCTATGCAGCATCACTGCGAGATGATAGTAATAGAGAAGACTGTGGTGAGGAGGAAAGCAGAGAGGCAGGATGTGGGCGAGCCGCACTTGTCTGTCAGTTGGTCACATGGTGGCAGGTGATATGTGGCTTCCAGTATTTCAAATGTCAGCAGAGCCAGCCATGGCGCACAGGTTTGAATGGAGCATACAGACTGAGACTGGGAAGAATGATTTCGTGATTTACTTCTGAAAAAATTGGCCAGTGAAAATCTTAGGGATAGGAATGGAACTGCCTCATACCATGACGGAAGATGAGTCCCTTGGGTGGAAAACCCACCCACGGCCATCAAGTCGATTGCAACTCACAGTGACCTATTTAGAGTTTCCAAGGCTGTATATTTTTATAGGAGCAGTAGCCTCATTTTTCTCCTATAGAGCATCTAGTGGCTTTTAACTGCTGACCTGTAGTTAGGAATCCTAGGATGATCCTAGAGAGCCACTCGGCTTCCTCTTAGGATAGGGGGTACTCAGAATACATCTGGGGTAAAGATGCCTCCTAATAGCAGTCAACCTGAATGATGGGAGTTGACTAAAGCTTTGTTGAGTGTCATTTGCTACTGTGGTGTAGCTCAAAATGAGAAGAAACAGCTGCAAAGATCCATTCGTGATCAGAGCACAGAATGTATGAGTGTGAATCTAGGAGAACTGGAAATAATAAAAAATGAAATGGAATACTACAAGATTAATATCCTAGGTCTGAGTGAACTGAAATGGACTGGCATTGGCCATGTTGAATCAATCATATGATCTACTATGCCAGGAATGACACATTTAAGAGTGGCATCACATTCATTATCAATAAAGGACATGTTAAGATCTTGAGATGCCGTGTCAGTCCCGTGGACTAGAGAAACAAATTCATGGATACACTCATCGGTGTATCAGAAAGAGGTTTATATACAACAGCAATTGAATATTTAAAAAACAGCCAGCCCAACCCAGATCCACTCCATAAGTCCAATATTAGCCCATATGTCTGATACCAACCTATAAATTCCTCTTCAGACTCACGACACACATGCGATGATGCAAAATGCAGGAAGAATACAAGCCTGAGAGTGGCAAGTCTTGTAGATCCAGTGGCATTGTAAGCATCTCAGCCCTGACAGGGGTCTACATATGGCTTCTCCAGGTCCAGGGTTCTGGCTGCATCAGGGTAGGTCCATGTGGCTTCTTCTCAGGTATGTCTTACAGGGAGTCAGCCTTGTCAGTAGAGAGTCTCCAAGGGTCGAGAGAGTCTCTCCTGCCTCCAAGGAGGAAATTCCGGAGTTCCCAGAATTCTCAGGAGAAGGACCTCACCCCTCACCCTGGTTGATAAACATTACAGAACAGACAAAAAGTAAAACAACCACAGAGAAAGCCGTACGAGAAATATTAGAAGAGAACTCCCCTAACATTATTCTAGAACAGAGAATAATCCAGGAAGGCCAGAGCCCAGACAGACTTGACCCCCAAAGAAAACTACCCAAACACATCACTGCCAGATTTTCTAACATCAAACAAAAGGAAAGAGTATCTTGGGGGAAAATAGTCACCTATAAAGTGAACATATATGTACAGCAAAAGACTTCATCTAAGAATGAAACGAGGACCCACAAATTGGGGGGTGAGGATGGCAGTGATATTATTAAAGGGCCAATTTCCACAATCTATAGAAAACTGCAATACCTGACAAGAAAAACACAAACAAAGCAATAAAAAATGAGTACAACACATGTGTAGACAAGTCGCTACATCTTCTCTCCAGGCGGCCAACAGTCATATGCAGCAACACTCACTATCATCACCTATAAGAGAAATACAAATTAAAATAACAAGGAGCTATCCCTCACATGACACCAATAAGGAAATTCAAGAAAACAGAGCTAATGCTGGAGATGATGTGGAGAGGTTGGAATACTTACACACTGCTGGTAGGATCGCAGAATTGTGCAGTCACTATGGAAGACAGTATGGCATTTTCTTAAACAAATGTGGATAGAAACACCGTGTCACCCTCCAGTTTCTCTATTCAGTATATAGCCCAAATAAATAAAGGACAAAATATGAACAAAGATGTGCACACCATGTTTATTGCAGTACTTCCTATAATAGCAAAAAGATGGTGTGTTGGGCCTGGTTGACTAGTGAAACACACCCAGGGACACTCATGTATGTACAAGAAAGAGCTTTCTATCAAAGAGTAATTGCATATTAAGAAAACATCCCAGCCCAGTCCAGAACAATTCCATAAGTCCAATATTAGCCCATATGTCTGACTCTTTTTTTAAATCATTTTATTACAGACTCATGCAACTCTTAGCACAATCCATACATACATCAATTGTGTAAAGCACATTTGTACATTCATTGCCCTCATCATTCTCAAAACATTTGCTCTCCATCAAAGCCCCTGGCATCACCTTCTCATTTCTTCGCTCCCTCCCTGCTCCCCTCTCCCTCATGAACCCTTGATAATTTATAAATTATTATTTTGTCATATCTTGCCCTGTCCGACGTCTCCATTCACCCACTTTTCTGTTATCTGTCCCCCAGGGTGGAGGTCACATGTAGATCCTTGTAATCGGTTCCCTCTTTCCAACCCATCCTTCCTCCACCCTCCCAGTATCGCCACTCACACCACTGGTCCTGAAGGGATCAGCTGCCTTGGATTCCTTGTTTCTAGTTCCTATTGCTACCAGTGTACATCCTCTGTTCTAGCCATATTTGTAATTGGGATCATGATAGTGGTGGAGGAGGAATCATTTAGGAACTAGAGGAAAGTTGTATGTTTTATCGTTGCTACATCACACCCTGACTGACTTGTCTTCTCCCTGAGACCCTTCTGTAAGGGGATGTCCAGTGGCCTACAAATGGACTTTGGTTCTCCATTCCACACTCTCCCCCTCATTCAATATGATATGATTTTTTGTTCTGATGATGCCTGATACCTGATCCCTTCGACACCTCGTGATCACACAGGCTGGTGTGCTTCTGCCATGTGGGCTTTGTTGCTTCTGAGCTAGATGGCTGCTTGTTTACTTTCAAGCCTTTAAGACTCCAAACACTATATCTTTTGATAACCGGGTACCATCAGCTTTCTTTGCCACATTTGCTTATGCACCCATTTGTCTTCAGCAATTGTATCATGGAGGTGAGCACACAATGATATGATTTTTTTTATTCTTTGATGCCTGATAAGTGATCCCTTCAGCACCTCCTGATCATACAGGCTGGTGTGCTTCTTCCATGTGGGCTTTGTTGCTTCTGAACTAGACTGCAGCTTGTTTACTTTCAAGCCTTAAGACCCCAGGCACTATATCTTTTGATAGCAGGGCACCATCAGCTTTCTTCACCACATTAGCTTATTCACCCACTTTGTCTTCAACAGTTGTGTCGGGAAGTTGAGCAACATAGAATGCCAATTTAATAGAAGAAAGTATTCTTGCATTGAGGGAGTACTTGAGTGGTGACCCAATGTCCTTCTGCTACCTTAATACTAAACCTATACATCTATGCACATAGATCCATTCCCCCATCCTCATATATAACTATATTTGCATATGTACATGCCTTTATTTAGACATCTATAAATGCCCTTTGCCTCCTAGCTCTTTCCTCTATTTCCTTTGACTTTCTTCTTGTCCCACTATCATGCTCAGTCTTCATTTGGGTTTCAGTAATTCCTCTTGGTTACATTACCCTTGATCACACCCTACCAAACCTCCTACACCCTCCTTACCACCGATTTGGATTACTTGTTTTTCCCTTGTCCCTGGATTTGTTTATACCACTGCCTTTCCCCTCACTTCCCCCGCTCCCATGTCCCCCTGGAACTGTTGGTCCCGTTGTTTTCTACTCCACATTGTTCATCCAGCCTATCTTATTTAGACAGATCTTTGGAGATAATAAGATGCACATAAACAAGACATAGAAAAATCAAGCAACAGTATACAACAAAACAACAACAACAAAACAATGACAAAACAAAACACAACAAGAAAGAAAAGCTTGTAGTTAGTTCAAGGACTGTTTGTTGGCCTTTAGGAGTGTTTTCCAGTCCAGTCTGTTGGGACACCGCGCCCTGGCCCCAAAGTCCACCTTCAGCATTCCCTGGAGACCTCGCTGCTCCATTCTCTTGCTGTTCTGTTGAACCCCGTTAGTGTTTTGCCTCGGTGTGGCGGGATCAGATCAGGTGCAATTTCCACACTGTGTCTCGGTGTTGTCCCCTGTAGAGCTATGGGTCAGTGAGGGACATCATGTCTCATAGTGGGGCCAGCCATGTGGTCCTCTCTGTGCACTGACTGCTCTAATTGAGAACATCGTCCTTGAGGCCTGGTGGTTCAGGTTGTGCTCCACTCTCTCCTCCTCCCCCTTCATCTGCTCCCGTGTGCTCCGATCAGATATGTCCCTCTCTGGGAGCTGCAGATTCAATGCAGTCCTTTGAAATAAATTCTTCTGGGGGGAGGGGCAGGTGTCCACGTAATAGTTGGGATTGGGGCCGACCCTCAGACATCTTCACTGGTTCCCTACTCCACACCGGCATGTTGCATTCACATCTTGGAGCACTGGGTTGAAATCTGGTCCCTCCTTCCCATGGAGATATAAACAATACCCTCCCCTTGGGTGGGTTTAGTGCCCTGTGCCCCCACTACCCGTTTCTTTTTATTATTATTTTTCCTTTCCCCGCCTTCTTTTTAGTTGTCTACCATGTGTGTCCCTGTATTTGGTCTGGTCCCTGCCATTCTACCTGATCCTCACCCCACGAATGTTTGTATCCAGGAGCTTTTTGCCTATGCCCCTTTTGCATTTTTTTTAAAGCTTACCTTGTCTTTTTGTGCTGGGCTTACTTCCCTTAGCATGATTTCCTTCAGTTCTTCCCATGCAGCGATGTGCTTCATACGTTCATCACTGCTTTTTAGCGATGCGTAATACTCCATTGTATGTATGTGGCACTGCTTTTTAATCCACTCGTTAGTGGAGGGAAATTTGGGTTGCTTCCAACTCCTTGCAATTGTGAACTGTGCCGCAATGAAAATTGGAGCACAGATGTGTGACTTTGGTTTGTTTCTTGCCTCTTCTGAGTATATGCCCAGTAGGGGGATTGCTGGATCGTATGGTACCTTGATTTCCGTTTTAGATATTGCCAGATCGATTTCCATAGTGGCTGCACATACTTACAAGTCCACCAGCAGTGGATGAGAGTTCCTGCCTGCCCACAGCCCCTCCAACACTTGTTGCTTTCTGAGTTTTTGAATTGGGCTATCTTTGAGGGTGGTAGGTAGACCCTCATTGTTGTTTTAATTTGCATTTCTCTTCTAGCTAAAGATCGGGAACATTTTCTCATATGTTTGTTGGTCATTCGGATTTCTGCCCCTGTGAAACTTCTGTTCAGGTCCTTTGCCCATCTCCTCAGTGGACAATTAGTTTTTTTTCTTTTTGGAAACTAGCAGAGTATTGTAGATTTTAGTAATGAGGCCTTTGTCTGATGTGTCATTGCTAAAGATGTTTTCCCAGTCCGTGGATTCCCTTATTACTCTCTTGGTGAATTCTTTCGATGTACACAGGTGGTTTATCTTCAGTATATCGCATTTGTCAATTTGTCCCTCCTCTGTGTGCGTGTTCTTCCCTATTTCTGATAGCCTATGTATTCCCTGTGTCAAAGTTCTCAAGTTGGGGGGAGGGAGGGGAATAAAAAAAGAGGACCTGATGCAAGGGGCTTAAGTGGAGAGCAAATGCCTTGAGAATGATTGGGGCAGGGAATGTATGGATGTGCTTTATACAATTGATGTATGTATATGTATGGATGGTGATAAGAGTTGTATGAGTCCCTAATAAAATGTAAAAAAAGAAAAGAGGAGAAAAAGTTCTCAAGCTGGTCCCAGTTCCCTCATTGATGAGCCCAATTATTTGGGGTTTTACCTCAAGGTCTGTGATCCACCTTGAGTTTATTCTTGTGCATGGAGTGAGGTAAGGGTCTTGCTCCATTTTTCTGAAGGCAAATATCCATATTTTCCAGCACCAATTATTAAAGAAGGCTTCTGCTTCCCATTTGATATTTTGGGGTTTCTTATCAAAGATCAGTTGTCTGTATGCTGATGGTTTTATTTCTGGGTTTTCAGTTCTTTTCCATTGGTCTAAGTATCTGTCATTGTACCAATACCATTTGGTTTTGACAACTGTGGCTGTATAGTATGTGCTAAAGTCAGGTTAAGCAAGCCCTCCTACTGTGTCCTTCTTCTTGAGCAGTTCTCTGATATTCTGGGCTTCTTCCCTCTCCATATGAAGTTGGTAATCAGTTTTTCCATTTATTTGAAGAAAGATAAGGGGAGTTGTATTGGGATTGCATTAAGCTTATATAGTGCCTTTGGCAGAACTGACATCTTGACTATATTGAGTCTTCCAATACATGAGCATGGGATATTCTTCCATTTGTTCAGGTTGCTCTTGATTTCTTGTAATATTGTTCTGTAGTTTCCCCCATATAGATATTTTGTTCTTTTAGTCAGGTATATCCCTAGAGATTTCAATTTGTGTTTGGCTATTGTGAAGGGCACCACCTTTTGATCTCTTCTGTGGTCTTATCGGATGTATATAACAGTCCGATGGACTTCTGTTTGTTGATCTTGTATCCTGCCACTCTCCCAAAATCTTCTATTGCTTCCAGTACTCCCCTTGTGGAGCTTTTGGGATTTTCCATATATAAAATTATATCATCTGCAAATAACGATAGTTTCACCTCTTCCTTCCCCAGACGAATACTTTGATGTCTCTTCTTTGCCTTATGCTGTTAGCTAAAACCTCCAGCACGATATTAAATAAGAGTGGGAACAAGGGGCATCCTTTTCTGGTCCCCTTTTTCAGTGGGATTGTGTTAGTCTTTTCTCCATTGACTACCACTTTGGCTGTTGGTTTTTCATATATAGCTTGTATTGTCTTGAGGAACTTTCCTTCCATTCCTATCTTCTCAATTATCTAAAACAGGAATTGGTGTTGGATATTGTCACATGCTTTTTCTGCATCTATCAGTATTATCATGTGGTTCTTAGAGTTTTTTATGTCAATGTGCTGAATAATACCAATGATCTTTCATATGTTGAACCATCCCTGCATCCCTGGTATGAATCCCACTTGGTCATGGTGAATTATTTGTTTTATATACTTTTGTATTCTGTTGGCCAGTATTTTGTTAAGAAATTTTGCATCAATGTTCATTAGAGATATTGGTCTGTAGTTCTCGATTCTTGTGGGATCATTGCCAGGTTTTGGTATAAGAGTTATACTATAATAGAAGTTCGGGAATTTGTTGTTTTTTTCTATGTTCTGGACGAGTTTGTGTAGGATTGGTGTTAGTTCTTCCCTAAATGCTTGGTAGAATTCTCCAGTTAATCAATATGGTCCAGGGGATTTTTTTGTTGGTAATCCCTTGATAATCTTGTCTATTTCTTCTATTGCTATGGGTCTGTTGAGATTCTTGACGTCCATCGAGGATAGTCTAGGGAGGGATTGTTTTTCCAAGAATTTGTCCATGTCTTCCAAGTTGTTGAATTCATTGAAGTACAATACTTTGTAGTACTGTGTAATTATCCTTAGGATTTCATTAGAGTCTATTGTAATGTCCCCTCTTTCATCCATTATTCTTGCTATTGAAATTTATTCCCTCCTTTCTTTGGTTAGGTTTGCCAGTGCTCTGTCAATTCTGTTTATCCTTTCAAAGAACCAACTTTTAGCAACATTACTTTTTCCCATAGTTTTCTTATTTTCCCTCTCCTGAATCTCAGCCATGATTTTAATTATTTCTGTTCTTTTTCTATTAGTAGGACTGTCCTGCTGACTCTGCTCTAGTTGCTGTAAATTTTGTGCCAGCATATCAATCAGGAGTCTCTCTTCCTTTCTCAGGTGTGCATGTACTGCTGATACTCCCTCTGATAACTGCCTTTGCTGTGTCCTATAAGTTTTGGTATGTCATGTGCTCATTCTTGTTGGTTTCTAGAAATTCCCTAATTTCATCTCTGATCTGTGCCAGTACACAATCCTTTTGCAGTACAGATTTATTCATCCTCCAATGTTTGCTCTTGTTTTCTTCATCTTCCTTTTGTTGATTTCCAGCCTTATGGCACAGTCATCAGAGAGGGAGGTCTGTATGATATCAGTGTTCTTCAATTTATGTAGATTCTCCTTATGCCCCAGCATGTGGTCTATCTTTGAATATGTGCCATGTGGGCTTGAGAAGAATATGAATTTTTGTATTTGGATGAAAAGCTCTGTAAATATCTATTAGGTCAAATTGTCTAATTGTAGTGTTTAGATATCTAGCCTCCTTGTTGAGTTTCTTTCCTTGTGATCTTTTTCTCAAAGAGCGGTGTATTGAAGTTACCCACTATAATTGTTGAGTCTGTGATTTCTTTTTTCATTTTTTGGAGTGTTTGGTTAAAGTATTCAGCGGGTCTCTCATTTGGGGAATATATGTTTACAATGTTTAGTCAAAGAGCACTGGCTCTCTCTGGGAGACTTGTAGGAATGCGTCTTCGAACTGCCTAAAGCTAATTTCACTATGGAATTAACCTGCTAGTTTATCCTCCTGTGACTTCCCTCTCAGAGGAGTGCCCCAGATGGCTGGTGGGTTGCCTGCTTTGGTGTTGCGGAGGTTGGGCAGAGGTTCCTGCAGCAGCTTGGAACATTGAGGAGTGTTGGCCAAGCTGCCTTAGGCCTCCAGGCACACAGGCAGGAATTCCTCATAAGATGTTGTGCCGTAGTATCCCTGATGGAGATCAGCAGGGCTTTCCCCAGCCTTGGGCTAGTTGCAAAGGGTGGAGCTCACCTAGCTGGGTTTGGCCCAAGCGTAAATGGGGAGTGGTCTGGAGGTCAGCAGTGGAGTGTGAGAGAACAGGAAAGAGACAAAGAGGAGGGGAAAAAAATTAAACAGTAAGCCCACTGAGACTGTGCAGAGATATAGAGAAGAGAGGGGAACAAAAGTAACAATGTAGCTGAGCCCCAATCCCTGTCCGTGGAGCTCCAATGGTTTAGTCCCTGCCCTGAGGAGGTGGCAGCAAGCTGTGGCTGTGTTGAGAAAAAGTACCTGCACAGCCCGCTAGACTGCAGTTGTGTGTGTGTGTGGGGGGGGGGGGGGAAATAGAGAGAAGAGAGGGGAACAAAAGTAGCAATGTAGCTGAACCCGATCCCTGCCCATGGGGCTGCAAGGGTTTAGTCTCTGCCCCGAGGCAGGCAGCGACAAACTTCAGTTGTGTGGAGATTAAGCCCCCTTTTAGGCTCCACTAGAGACAGTGGCAGGGCTAAGGTTAATCCCTATCTAGCCTCCACTGAGGTAAACCAAAAGCCCCAGCCCCTCAAAACCCCGTGGCTCTGTGCCTACTTATCTTTATGATGCTCCTCCTGCATTCCAGCTGTGTTGAATTTCCCTCTAAGCAACACTCCTGGGCTGAATTCTGCGGAGTCCCTCTGATATGTGTTACTCTGTTGCCATCTTCTCCATGTCTGACTCTAATATCAAAACTCCTCTTCAGAAACATGCAACACATGCAATGATGCTGAATGCAAGGAGATCACAGGCCAGTGGGTGGAAAGTCTTGTGAATCCAGTGGCAGTGGAAGCATCTCTAGAGCTACGACTGTCATCAGCGTGGCTCCGTGTGGCTTGTCATCTCCAAGGTAATGCAGAGAGAGTGGTCCCACTTCCAGGGAGAAAGAGAGGAAGTTCCAAGAATCCTCATGAGAAGACCACACCCACAAGGGGGCAGATCATCACAGGCTAGAGTCCACCCCTTCATTCTTTTATCAAGTTGACATGAAATTGTGGAACTACCACAGATGGGAGAAACCAAAACACCTATCTGTGGAGGAATAGAATATCTGGAGGGATAAAGTCTGATATGTACAGACAATGGGAGGTTGTGCATCTCTAAAACACAATAATGAGATTTTCAAACACCTCATGACATAGACAAGTTTGGAAGGCACTGTGTTGAGTAAAGGTAGTCAAGTCCACGGAAACAAAACCTACATGAACCATTATTATAAAGTGGGAGGTGGGGGTGGGGAGCGGAGGACTAAGTAAAATGGTTTTGACACCAAAGGAAGCAGATTTTGATCTGGTGAGGGCATGCGGGGAGCACAGGGAGGGGCATAAAGCATGGAGAGGAACAAAAAGAAGAGCCATATATACCAAGTGTTCACTGGCATCCTGTCACCATTCTGGTGCGATGACCTGTGCAACTAGGTTATCCTCCTGTATGTCAGATACACCGCAAATATAAGGAAAAATAAAAAGGAAATTATGAGAAAATAAAATCATTTCAGTAGATAGTATATGAGTGAGAACTGATGGTATTGAAGGAAGAAGTCCAAGCTGTACTGAAGGCATAGAAATAAACACACAAAAATGAAGGCTTCAGGAATAGACAGAATACCAATTGAGATGCTTCAACAAAGGGGGGCAAGGTTGAAAGCATTCACTCTTCTAGGCAAAGAAATTTGGAAAACAGCTACCTAGCTAACTGAATGGAAGATTTGTGCTTATTCAAAGGAAGGGACTTGTGTTAGACAGGGTTCTCTAGAGAGATAAAACCAGATTGCTGATAATTATATATATATATATATTTATAAACATAGATTGATATATAAGACAAGAAATGAACTGTTAAATTATAAAGCAGTACAAATGGCTCAGTGCGACTCACTCCCGTAAGAGAGTTGTGAGACACTGGCAGTTCTTCAAATCTTGAGGGCTGCCAGGTAATTCTCTGTAGAGAGAGCTAGGCTATCCCAGCACAGGCAGCAAATAGCAAGACAGGTCACCAACCAACTGTCAGCCAGATTACCAACCGTCAGTCCCCAGCTCCAGAGATGTACATTCAATTCTCTGGCGAGATAAGTCTTAAAGGGACCTCAAAATACAATGATGCAGTTCACAGGCTAGGCATCCCACAGGTAGTGTAGCTTGCAAATTGAGGCACAGAACAAGCAAGGCAGCCACACATTGGTCCGATGATCAAACAGCGAAAGAAAAGAAAGGCGAGGCTCACTGAGCCATTTATCTCTCCGCCCTTCAATTAATCCCACATGTGTTTATCGGCCAGGCTGGCATAGTAAACTATTTCAAGACTCAACAGAATGTGAAAATTAATTAATAATATGAGTAATATCACAAGACAATGAAATTCTTTTTTTTTTTGCCATTTTAGTCATTTTTTAAAAATTTATTTATTTATGTATTTTAACAATTTATTGGGGCTGATACAATTCTTTTCACAGTTCATACATATACATACATCAATTGTATAAAGCACATCTGTACAGTCTTTGCCCTAATCATTTTTTTTCTCTTTTCTTCTTTTACATTTTATTAGGGACTCATACAACTCTTACCACAATCCATACATATACATACATCAATTGTATAAAGCACATCCATACATTCCCTGCCCCAATCATTCTCAAGGCATTTGCTCTCCACTTAAGCCCCTTGCATCAGGTCCTCTTTTTTTCCCCCCTCCCTCCCCATTCCCCCTCCCTCATATGCCCTTGGTAATTTATACATCGTTATTTTGTCATATCTTGCCCTATCCGGAGTCTCCCTTCTCCCCTTCTCTGCTGTCCCTCTCCCAGGGAAGAGGTCACATGTGGATCCTTGTAATCAGTTCCCCCTTTCCAACCCACTCACCCTCCACTCTTCCAGCATCGTCCCTCACACCCTTGGTCCTGAAGGTATCATCCACCCTGGATTCCCTGTACCTCCAACCCTCATATGTACCAGTGTACAGCCTCTGTCCTATCCAGCCCTGCAAGGTAGAATTCGGATCATGGTAGTTGGGGGGAGGAAGCATCCAGGATCTGGGGGAAAGCTGTGTTCTTCATCGATACTACCTCACACCCTAATTAACCCATCTCCTCTCCTAAAACCCTCTATGAGGGGATCTCCATTGGCCGACACTTGGGCCTTGGGTCTCCACTCTGCACTTCCCCCTTCATTTGATATGATATATATATACATATATACACATACATACACACACTTATATCTTTTTTTTTTTGCATGATGCCTTATACCTGGTCCCTTGGGCACCTCGTGATCGCACTGGCGGGTGTGCTTCTTCCATGTGGGCTTATTTGCTTCTGAGCTAGATGGCCGCTTGTTCACCTTCAAGCCTTTAAGACCCCAGACACTATCTCTTTTGATAGCCGGGCACCATCAGCTTTCTTCACCACATTTGCTTATGCACCCATTTGTCTTCAGCGATCCTATCATGGAGGTGTGCAGTCAATGATATGATTTTTTGTTCTTTGATGCCTGGTAACTGATCCCTTTGGGACGACTCGATCACACAGGCTGGTGTGTTCTTCCATGTGGACTTTGTTGCTTCTGAGCTAGATGGCCGCTGACAATGAAATTCTGTAGCCGAGGTGTGAGATGAGGGAGATTATTGCAGAGGCCACATGGATTGTGACTGAAAGGGGACAATAGCAGAATGATATGTACCTGGGTTTTATTGAGCATGCAAATGGCAAATTTTCCATAACAAAGTATGGATAACATTGCAAAGAGTGAGAATTCTAGAACACTTAATTTTGCTCATGTGGAACCTGTACACGATCTAAATGTCGTTTGGACCAAGTAAAGGGGCATCGATGATTTAAATGAAGAAAAGTGTGCATGAGGGTTGTGAGCACATAATGTTAAACACTGGACTCTATGGAGAAGAACGCACATCAGGATTGGAGGAAGATGATACATCATTTCTTGCAGAATGAGAAAATGACTTTATGTTCACACTAATGATCAAAGGCCACTTCACTGTGGATTAAGCCTCAACATAAAGAAAACGAAACCTTTCAAAACAGGACCAGTAAGAAACATCACAATAAACACAGGAAAAACTGAGGTTGTCAGGGATTTCATTTCCTCAGACCCACAATGAAAGACCGCGGAAATAGTAGTCACTAAACCAAAGGACGTGAAATGTTGGCAAATCAGTTGCACAAACACTGTTTTAAATTGTGAAAAAGCGAAGATGCCTTCTGAGGACCGAGATGTCCCAAGCCATAGTATATTCGATTGTTTCGTGTGCATGTGAACGCTGGAAAATGAATAAGGAGAAGAATAGAATTTCTTTGAATTATGGTGTTGCTAAAGAATCTTGAATGTTTCATGGAGTGCCAGAAGTATGAACAAATGTGTCAGGGTAGAAGCTTGCTCCTTACAAGCAAGCAGGGTGAGACTTCATCTCATGCCCTCTGGGCATGTTCTAAGGAGGACCATAGCCCCGGAGAAGGACTGTGTGCTAGGTGACATAGAGGGTCACCGAAAGAGGGGAAGACCCTACACAAGATTGGTTGAAATGCTGGTCTCAACAATGGCTTCACCCGTAGGAGATTGTGAGGATGGTGCTGGCCTGGGCAGTGTTTCATTCTGTTACTCATAGGGACAGCTGGACTGCAACATACTCTAACACCGACAGCAACACTATATGGGAAAGGTAAGGCTATTTAGAAATTTTCTCTATTTTCTGCATAATTTTTCTCTAAATTTAAACTGCCCTAAAGTCTATTAATTTTCTTAATTGTTTCAACACTTAGTATGCAGAATGATGAGGTGTTTCACATCAACCCAAAACAAAACAAAACAAAAAACCACAACAGAGTTCAATTATCAGAGTTAATGTGGACAGCTCGGAGGTCAAACAATTGAATGACCCTAACATTCTTGATGTGCTTTCCCATCACTGCTGCGATGTAATTTTTCTAAAGGGACCCCTACCCTACACATTCTGGTAATTGTGAGTGTGTGCCTTTCTTTGTAGCTTTACGCCTTAAACATGCACCTTTAAACCCCCGAGTTTCGTTTTGCTGGTTCTCTGAATTTTATGTAGGTGGAATTAAATAGCATATAGTCTGTGTTTCTTACTTCTTTGAGTCAATATTGTGTTCATTCATGTTGTTGCATAAAGATATAGTTCACTCACTCAGGTAGTATCCCATAAAATGAATATGCCCTAGTACATTCCCCCACCCCTTTTTTTGGAGTTGGTGACTGCATGCATTGTTTCTTGTTTTACATTACTTTGAGCAGTGTCGCTGCGGGCATTCCTGTGATGTCTTTTGATGTTTGTTTGCACGTGTTTCTGTTGGGTAATAGGATGTGGGAGATGGGGCCACATAATTTTCCAAAATAAGTACTCATTCATATCCCCCACCAAGTTGTGTATCTGAGTCCCTATATTCATACACTCATTTGGCATTGTCGGTTGGTCAATTTCCTATAAAACAACATCAGCCCTTTAGAAATTTCTATTGCAATTGTCTTGACCTTTGCTATCATTGTCATCTGTAAATAACAACAATTTCCTTTCCAATCTAGATAACCTTCTTTTTTCCTTGCCTTCCTGTAATGACTATGACTTCCAAGAAAAGAAGTAACAGCAAGCAGTCTTGTCCTGTTCGCGACAACAATACAAAACAAACACAACTTGCAATATTTAATCATTTTATATAATCTTCACTGTAAATATCTTGTAGATATCTACAAATCTACATTCCAGAAACCGCCGCACAGTCATTTAAACAGGAAAAGTTCAGGGTGAAGAATGATTAACCCGTAATAGGAAAGTAACCACGATCATGTAAAGAGAGCACTGAAAGTGACCCTCGGGGTGGGGGCTCCTAAGGAAAGGACCTCGGAAGGAGGACTCTCTTGTCCCAGCTGAGGTCCAGACCTAGTTGTAGATGTAGTTGCGGTGGTGACGTTTGCTGTGTAGCCCGAGCCCCAGGTGTTCCAGTCGCCACACCAGCAGGAAATGCTCCTTCAGGACCCAGGCAAGCCAAGCCTGGTGAGCAGTTGTGCCAAGAGAGAGTGCTGCTGGAGGTAGGAGGCCGGGAGCCGTGGGACCGTCTCAGGAATGTGGTGGCCACGCCTGGGCTGCATGCTCTGTACAGGTGGCCATCGCCATGAACTGGATCCCAACTAAAGAGACTCTATAGGACAGAGCAGCACTGTTCCTGAGCGATCCTGAGATTGTATCGTCAGGAGCAGATGGCCTTGTGAACCGCTAGCCTCATGGTTAGTAAGTAGCTCAATGCCAAGCGCACAGCTCCAAGAGGGCTCCTTCATATGTCAATCAAACAAAACAAAACAAATCCACGACCATTGAGCCAAGCAATCCTATAAGAAAAAGTCAAATACTGCAACCCGGAACCAGGAAGAGAAGTCCCTTTCTTCTTTTTCAAATGAAAATTTTTTAATCTAAAAAATTGACACTATTTGATGTTTCTGCAAACTCAAGGTCTACTTATACACAGAAGACAGCTGAATCCTTATATTTGTTCTCCATTCAGTATATTCAGTATATTACTTCTGTTCAAGTATGTGAAATATATGAAGAAAATACAGCATCAAACAGATATCAGCTGGAAAAAGGAGGGACATTTAAATAGCCCTCTAGGCGAGTGTAAAGGCTTTTATTTGATAAGTGCCCTAAAAGTTGAAGATAATTTCTAAAGACTGTTTGCATAATGAACATTTTCTATTCTGTTACATTAAATATTCACCGGAATATCTTGTGATTATAAAAACAGCTTTACTAGCATATCATTCACACACATACAATCCAATATTTCAATTCTATCCAGAAGAATCATACAATCATCACCACAATCAATTTTACAACATTTTCTTTGGTTTTGTATTCATCCTTATTAGATCCCCATGTCCCTCCAGCCTCTTCCTTCGTTCCCCATACCCTCAAAGAACCATCACTGTCTCTATAGGTTTCTTATTCTGGATTTCATACATAGAAAAACATTTTAAAACAAAACAGAAAACTAACAACAGTAACAAAGTAAAACAGGAAAAGCTCAATAAAAAAGACAGCAGAAAATATTAAAAACTAGAACAAATTTAAAATGGGTCAAAAGGGAGATACAAAAGGCATTACGTTTTAGCCTAACTAGATCTGCTTCCTAATGTGTTTAACATGCTAGCAAGGCCTAGGGTCTATGTCAGAGGGAATTCACCAGAGGCTTAATCCACGTGTATTTGCTCTTCATTAAAAAAAATTAAAACCTGAACCAATTTTAAAATAGGTCAAAGAGGAGATCAAATGATAAGATATTCCTTTTTAACCTAATGCCGTGTGCCGTCATCAACTTTAAATGCTCGCTGCCTGATAACAAGGCCATTCACAGTCCTCAGCTATGGCCCTTCAGAGTGGGATTACCTCAGGCTTAATCCATGTGTGGACCCTGTAAATGGGTTTGGGTTTCCACTGTCATCCATAATAGCCTTCTGCAAACCTGATATTCACAATTTAAACTCTTGATACCGTTCCCTCCTTCAGATTTGGGAAAGCCCCCTCCCCTTCCTCTTGAAGTGTCTCTCCTGCACCCTCTACTGGCAACATTTGACATTGTGCTATGGGAGAGGACAACTATTGAAAAATCCTGTCCACTACTCAATTGCAGGCACTAAAGGGTGCATTTGGAGCTGAAAAACAGTAAATTGAAAATTGGCATAGTGCTCTTTATCAGATTAAGGCTCTTTCCTCCTACTTGTAAACTGTTGAAATTATTTATCATAAATGGATATTAAAATTTATCATATAGTTTATCTGTATGTTTTGGAATGACTATATGATTTTTCTCCTTTGTTACTGTGGTCAAGGATATTAAATAAAAGTTTTAATGTTAAATTCAACTTTCATCCCCAGGTAAGAATAATTTGGCTATTATAGGTGATTTTAAAATATATTTCCAGATTTTGTTTGCTAACATCTTACGATTTTTTTCTCTAAGTTTAAGAATTAGTCTATAATTTAATTCCTTTTAATATTCTTATTAAGTGTTAGTATCAAGTTTATGCAGGCCTGATAAAGTAGCTCTGGGGGCGGGGAAGCACGTTCTCTCTAATCTGCACACTGGAAGAATTTATAAAACATTGTCATTCTTTCTTCTTTAAAAGTTGGGTAGAATTCATTGGCAAAGTCAGCTGTGCCTGGACTTTTCTTTATAGAGAGAACTTCGGTACATACAACAGAGACCAACAGACATAAGATTATTCCAACTTTTCTCTGTGCTAGTTTTGCTCAGTTGTATTTTTCTAGGGAATTGTCTTTAAGATTTCATGTAAATGTTGAGTCAAATCCAACTCACAGTGACCCTCTAGGACAGTGTGTCCCTGTGGATTTCTGGACTGTAGCCTTTATGGGAGTAGACAGCCTTGTGCTTCTCCCACAAAGTGACTGGTGGTTTGCAGCCACTGACCTTGTGGTGAGCAGCCCAACTGTAACCACTAAGCTATCAGGGTTCCTCAGATTTTGGGTGAATCATTTATTTTCTTCTCTTGTGACATTTAAAAACTCTTCTTGTAAAGAGTTGCCCCACTTGTAAAAATATTACGCGTACTGTTGGTTTCCCAGTTGATCAGTTTTCTTTTGTCTTCTCTAGCCTTGTTGCTACTCTGTATTATATGAAGGGATTAACACCCCTTTCCCCTCCCCCACCAAAAAAACCCCAAAACATAAAGAAAATGGGAAAAGTTTCACTGGGCAGAGCTTTCATAGTACGTATTTTTCCCACCAGGCAAGCATAGAGCAACTCGCTCTGAGCCAGTGCACCCAGGGCATCATCTGGGAAGGTTCTCTCTGGTCACGGTGAATTTTTTCACAAAATCAGTTTTGCTCGAACTTCATTTTTTGTGATGGTCAACTTCAGAGAACAGCACGCAGCTGTGAAATTTTGTTTCCTGCTCAGAAAAAATGTGCAGAAACTGCTGTGCTGTTGAACACAGCTTATAAGGACAGCTCTAGGGGAAAAACCCAAGTGTACGAGTGGTTTTCTCATTTCAAAAAAGGTGAATTGTCGACTGATGACAAACCTTGTTCTGAATGTCCATCAACTTCCCGAACAGATAAAAATGTCAACAACAACCGTGAACTTGTGCTCAAAGACTGACGATGGACCATTTAGAGATGGGGAAGTTATCTGGACTATCTTGGAGCACGGTTCAGTGAATTTTAACAGAAGATTGGGAATGAGAAGGGTTGCCGCAAAACTGGTACCTCTGACTGACCAGGAAATTGTGGTTCGGACTGACCAGGAAAAAGAACGTCAAGTGGAAACATGCCGTGCTTTGAAAGACAAGCTCTGAAGTGACTCACACTTTTTTGCCCAAGGTCATTACTGGTGGGGAGACATGGTGTTATTCTTACGACGCTGAAACCAAACATCAATCAAGCCAGTGGAAGACGCCATCATCATCTCACCCCCCCCAAAAAAGTTCATCAAGTGAATGTAAGATATGAAAATAATAATCTATAACTTATCAAGGGTTCGTGAGGGAGGGCAGGCGGGGGAGGAAGGGAGAATAAATGGGGAGCTGATATTAGGGGCTCAAGTGGGAAGAGAATGCTTTGAAAATGATGATGGCGTCATGTGTGCAGATGTGCTTGACACACTGGATGAACGTATGGATTGTGATAAGAGATGTAAGAACCCCCAATAGAAGTAAGGGGAAAAAAGTTTATCAAGTGAAAACAAAAGTCAACATGATGCTCATTTGTTTTATTGATGTGAGGGGGATAGTGCATTTGGAGTTAGTTCCACCAGGTCAGACTGTTAATCAAGCTTTCTATTTAGAGGTTCTGAAAAAAAGTGTGCGACAGAAACGGCCTCATTTGTGGCAGATGGGGGACTGGTTTTGCCACCACAACAATGAAACTGCTCACACAGCCATCTCAGTGTGCTGCTTTTTGGCAAAAAATAGTATGCCTCTCTTGCCCCAGGCACCTGACTCACATGACCTCGCTCCATGCAGTTTCTTTTTGTTTCTGAGAATGAAGAGGGACATGGAAGGACAGTGATTTGATGATGTAGAAGAAGTGAACAACAACAACAACAACAAAACGAGGGAGGGGCTGCCAGCCACTCAAACAGATGAGTTTGAAAAATCTCTCCAGGAGTGGAATCACAGATTTGACAGATGTATTCAGTGTCATGGAGAGTGGTAATTTGAAGGTGGTAAGGTGGTTTTGTAAAAAAAATTAAATACATAGCTCTGGGGGGAAAATCTGTTTTTTTTAGGGGGGGCACCCCCTGTATGTCTGCCTTCAACAATTATTTCTTCTTATCTTCATTATTTCCTCCATAATTAATTTGATATTACTTTTCTAATTTACTAAGATAATTGCTTAATTCATTCATTATTTCTATTATAAACATTTTAAAGCTATGTATTCACAACTTTAGTTTTATCCCATTAGATCTGATATGTATTATTTTCATTATCATTTGGTTAATAGTTTCTGTTTTTCATTGGTTTGTCTTTTTTGGCCTATGGACTATTTTGAAATATGACTTGACTTTAGATATGGGGGCATTTTGAGGTATCCTTTTGTTGTGAATTTGTTGCACATTATGCCATATATAGAGAGTAGTCTTTCATAAGGTTTTAAAAAATTTATTGAGTTTCAAACAATCAAATTTTTAAAATGTTCTAGAAAATGATGAGAATTTAGAAGTTATTGGGTATAACATTTTACTATGTCTATTAGATCAATTTTGTTATTTAATCTTCTTCCTAATAAAAACTCAAACTCATTGCATCAACTTGATGCCAACTCATAATGACCCTATGTAACAAGGTAGAACTTCCCTTTGAGTTTTCATGACTGGAACTGTTGATTGGAATAGAAGCCTCATCTTTCTCCGACTTCTTCCTAATAAGGCCCCATAATTTATCTATGTCCTTCAAGAAAATCTATCATGAATAGTCCTTGGGAATCCAGACCACAGTCAACAAAATCTTATGTCCTGACCACTCTGCGTTGAATCAAGCTGGCCTTACAGATACCCTCAGGAGTTACTGTTGGAATTAGACGTTTTTTCTTTCTTTCTTAAAAAAAAAAAAAGTCATTTTATTGGGGGCTCATATAACTCTTATTACAATCCACCAATCCATCCATTGTGTCAAGCACATTTGTACATTTGTTGCCATCCTCATTCTCAAAACATTTGCCTTCTACTTGAGCCCTTAGTATCAGATCCTCATCCCACCCCTCCCTCATGAGCCCTTGATAATTTATAAATTATTATTATTTTGTCATGTCTTATACTGTCTGGTGTCTCCCTTCACCCACTTTTGTGTTATCTACCCAGCAGGGAGAGGGTTATATGTAGATCCTCTCTCCCCCATCTTCTCCTCTCTCTCCCCCACCTTCCCTCACCCTCCTGGAATCACCACTCTCATCACTGGTTCTGAGCGGTTCATCTGTCCTGTATTTCCAATTTTTATCTGTACTAGTGCATATCCTTTAGTCTAGCCGGATTTGTAAGGTAGAATTGGGATCATGATACTGGCGGGGAGGAAGCATTGAAGAACTAGAAGAAAATTTCATCGATGTTTCATTGTTACTATACTGCACCCTGACTGGCTCGTCTCCTCCCCATGGCCCTTCTGTAAAGGGATGTCCAGTTGCCTACAGATGGGCTTGGGGTCTCCACTCTGCACTCCCCCTCATTCACAACAATATGATTTTTTTTATTCTTTGATGCCTGATACCTGATCCTATAGACACCTTGTGATCACCCAGGCTTATTCCATGTGGGCTTTGTTGCATCTCAGCTAGATGGCCACTTGTTTATCTTCAAGCCTTTAAGACCCCAGATGCTATATCTTTTGATGGCTGGGCACCATCAACTTTCTTCACCACATTTGCTTATCTACCCACTTTATCTTCAGTAGTTATGTTGGGAAGGTGAGCATCATGGAAAGCTAATTTAATAGAACAAAGTGTTCTTGCATTGAGGGAGTACTTGAGTGGAGGCCCAATGTCCATCTGTTGTCTTAATACTAAACCAATAAATATATGCACGTAGATCTATTTCCCCATCGTCAGATGTAAATATATTTGCATATGTACATGCCTATATTTAGACCTCCAAAAATGTCCTTTGCCTCCTAGTTCTTTCCTCTATTCCCTTTGATTTTCCTCTTGTCCCACCATCATGCTCAGCCTTCATTTAGGTTTCAGTAATTTCTCTTGGTTACATTGCTCTTGATCAAGCCCTACCAGGCCTCTTACACTCTCCTTACTATAGATTTTGGATCACTTGTTGTTCCCTTGTCTCTGGACTTGTTAATACCCACTTCCTTTCCCCGTCTCCTCCTCTCCCATGTCCCCATGGAACCATTGGTCCTGTTGCTTTCTCCTCCAGATTGTTTATCTCACCTATCTTATCTAGATAAACCTGCAGAGATAATAATATGCACAAAAACAAGACAGAGTGATACAAAGCAACAAAAGAAAACAAAACCAACGACCAAAAAAGGCCTGTACATAGTTCAAGGTCTGTTTGTTGACTTTTTTCCCCTATGTTTGAAATGAACTTGTAAGTTATTAAAGACTCCAAGTCCATTTCAGTTCTACTTTTCCTCCTTTTTCATCCACTCAGGCCAATATTTAGATCTGAGGGACAAGGAATCTGAAGGATTGTTTGTTGACTTTTAGGAGTGTTTTCCAGTCGAGTCTGATGGGGTGGCATGTTCTGGCCCCAAAGTCTGTTTTTGGTATTCCCTGGGACTTCATTGCTCTGTTCCCCTTGCTGTTCTGTTGCACGCCCTCAGTGTGGTGGGGTCAGATGGACCTTGTTTTTTACAAGGCATCCTAAGGAGACTAAGACAAGTGTAATCATGAGACAACTTGTCTGCAGGCATCCACTGATTGCAGACACATGTTCGAGCGTGTTTTGTTTGTAGGGCTCCATGTATGTACTAGATTCTAGTAACAATAATTTTTATTTACCTTACTAAATGCATTTGATTATTCTATCTCACTCTTGCTATTTGTTCTTCTTTGTTGTTTTCTTCAGAATTGATTTATAAAATATCCCATGATTTTCCTACAATTTGGGAGTTTATACACTTTGACTCTTCTGGTATGCATGACTCCTTGACTTGTCAAGTCTAATGTTAAGTGATACATTTAGCTGGCAACTTCCTGGCATTGTGTCCCTGTAACCATTGTTGAATGGTCTTCAGCAAAATTTTACATGCATGTACTATTAATGTTATTATTTGACAATTTCCTCATTCTTTTGGATCACCTTTCTTTGACATTGGCATGAGAATTGATCTCTTCCAGTTGGTTGGCCTGGTAGCTGTCTTCCAAATTTCTTTGACATAGTCTCGTGAGTGCTTCCACTGCTTCAGAAGCTTGTTGGAACCTTTCCATTGGCATTCTGTGAATACCTAGAGTCTTGTTTTATATTAGTGCCTTCAGAGCAGCTTGGGTTGAACCTGTTGAAATGGTTAAATATCAACCAATTATTTTTGGTCCAGTGACTCCATGTATTACCTCCATCTTCTTTTGGGCCTTCCTGCATCATTCCGTATTTTACCATAGATCCCTCCATTATTGCAACTCGAGCCTTGGTTTTTTTTTTTTTCTCCTTTCAGCTTGATCTCGGCTAAGCATGCTCCTCTTTTTAAGCTTTCTAACTCCAGATTTTTGTCATCTGCAGTTGTCCTTTGAAAATTTCAGTTCACTTGTTTTAATTATCGTATATTCTCCTGTATAAGCTGAGTTTTTCAACACAAAAAATGTGCTGAAAAACTGGGATTCAGCTTATACACAGGTCAGTGGTACCCCAGTGAGGTGTAATGAGAGCTGTCCCTCCCCCTCCCCCGAGGTAACAGGGTGAGCCCCGTTATCTCGCGGGTGATTGCCATTTCTCCACTGTTCATTCAAAGCCCTGTTGACACTGCAGGGCTTTGAATGTTTGTTTTCTCACATCTAACCAATCAGAGTCTTCTTATGACGTGGACAGCTCCAATTCGCAGAAGCACGCGTAGTGATTCACTTATGCCGGCAGCTGAACTGGTAAGGATGCGTCTGTGGCTGCGCTCCATCTCTCCCCTCTGGTCTCTGTGTTAATTCACATCCTGCATCCTCCGCCCGCACAGACTCCCCCCATCCCTCCTCCCTGCTAACACATTGTGGAGGAGTGGGGCATTACCATAAAAGTTCTTTTTCAAAGTCTTGTTTTTTTATCCTATTAGAAATGGATACTTTGGAACCAAAACAAAAACGCTGGTCATATGAGGCTGGTTTCAAAATGAAGGTTGTCTCAAGAACAGAAGAGAGCAATAACAGTATTGCAAGTGGGGAATTCTGTGTTGATGAAAAGCAAGTGAGAGAGTGGCAGAAAATTAAGGCTGACTTGGAACAGATTCCAAAAGCTAAAAAAGCTCGTCGTAGTTTAACATCTTTTTAGGAGGCTCTAGAGAGTGAATTGTATAAATGGGTTATGGAGTGTCGTCAAAATGGTTACTGTGTAACACGCATAGGAATCCGCATAAGTGCTCTACAAATGGCTAAGGATGACAAATATATAGCACCAGGCATTGAAAAATGTGCTGCGTCAGCAGGACGGTGTACCCGCTTCATGAATAGGTTTGGCCTACTATGTTTGAGACAAAGAACAAAGATTTCCCAGAAATTGCCACAAGACCTTAAAGAAAAAATTATGTCATTCCAGTCATTTATTATAAAACAAAGAATGATTTATAATTATGATCTGGAAAATATTGGGAATATGGATGAAACTGCCATGCCTTTTGATCTTCCAAGCAACAGAACTATGGCAAGTTTAGGAGAAAAAAAACATTTTTCTCAAAACCACAGGAAATGAAAAAAAACACTTTACAGTTGTTCTATCATGTTTGGCTAATGGAACTAAGTTGTGTCCTGTCATTATTTTAAAAAGAAAGACATTGCCTAAAAAGATCAATTTCCCACCAAGAATTACTGTGCGTGCACATGTTAAAGGTTGGATGAATGAAGACGGAACAAAAAAATGGCTGGAAGAAATTTGGCACTGATGACCAGGAGCAGCCTTAAAGAAAAAGCCATTGTTACTTATTTGGGATATGTTCTGAGCCCACCTATCGGATGACATAAAAAAATCTAGTAAAGTTACTTTAGCCATTATTCCAGGTGAGCTTACATCTGTACTGCAGCCTCTGGATGCATCTTTGAATAAGTCTTTTAAAGACTGTGTGCGAAGGATGTGGCATGAATGGATGTCATCTGGTCGAGCCCAACTAACAAAAGGAGGAAATCTCATGAAGCCTGACACAGAGTTAATAGCAAAGTGGGTTCGAGACGCATGGGAAGACATTCCAGAAGACATGGTGTGACGTGCCTTCCAGAAATGTAGTATTAGTAATGCTATGGATGGCAGTGAAGACTGCGCTTTGTATGAAAATGAAGGCAATGATGGTGATGACGGTGATCTCAGTGAGGACAGTGTCTATGATGACCTCACACCAGCTGAAGCTCTGCATTGGGATACAGATGATGATGAGGAATCCAGTTTTGAAGGATTTTAACTCTTTGATACCTTATTGTTTTATCTCTTTTCTACTTACTGTGCTGGTTTGCTAATGTTAAATGACTTGTTGTCCTTTTATTTTTGTTTTTATTTAAAATAAATATTGAAATACATTACCCCACTGGTCTCAATTTTTAATAATTTTATTTTCATTGGTTTTGATTATTGAAACTCACCAATAGCTTCTGCATCTTCCACCCTAGACTTATACTCGAGTCAGTCAGTTTTTCTGGTTTCCCAGGTAATAATAAGGCACCTTGGCTGATACTCGGGCCGACTTATATTTGAGTACATACAGCAATCATTCCCCGCCCCCTCCCCCCACCCCCGTTTGCTTAAGCCACTCTATGTTCAAGAGCAAGTGTCAGAGCCTCCTCTGGCATCCACTTTGGTCTTTTTTCCTTTCCTGCCTCTTTAACGACCTTTGTTTTCCTCATGTGTGATATTCATATTGCCATCCTACAACTTCTCAGGTCTTCTGTCATTAGTGTTCACTAAGTCAAATCTGATCGTGAGAAATTCAGGCGGACACCTTCGAGGGAAGGAGCCCTGGTGGTCCAGTGGGTTACCTGTTGGACCACTTGCTCCACAGTCAGCAGTTTGAAACCACCAGCCATTGTGAGGGAGAAAGATGAGGTTTTCTTCTCTCATAAAGGTTTCTAGCTACAGAAACCCACAGGGCAGTTTTTGTAGGGCTTCTGTGCTCACCTGTTTCCCCGAAAGTAAGACATTCCCAGAAAATATGACCTACTTAGAGTTTTGCCTGTCACTGAAATATAAGACATCCCCCTGAAAATAAGACCTCCATGAAAATAAGGCCCCTGAAGCTACCATAACTCTGGTCTCTGGATCACAGGGGCAGGAGGTACCGCATAGCTCACTGTTGGCCGCAGCGCAGCCAGAGCAGACAGGAAATGTGAGGTCTCTTTTAATAAAACAATAAACAATAAATGTGTACCATATTCTTCTTCATGGAAAAATAAGACATCCCCTGAAAATAAGACCTAGCGCATCTTTGGGAGCAAAAATTAATATAAGACACTGTCTTATTTTCGGGCAAACTGTTTTATGAGTTGGAATTGCCTCAGTAGCCGTGGAGTGAGTTGGTCTTTTGTTTTTGCTTCTTAAAAGATATTTTTATTGTTTTTAAAAAATTACAAATCAACCACTTTATTGGGGGCTCTTACAACTCTTATAATAATCCATACATCAATTGTATCAAGCACATTTGTACAAATTCTGCCTTCATCATTTTCAAAATATTTTCTTTCTGTTTGAGCCCTTGGTATCAGCTTCTCTTTTTCCCCCTCAATCAGTTTTTGATGGGTTATACTTAAGACTGTATTTTCTATGAATATACCACAAACAGCTATAAAGTGTTTTTTTAATACACCCAAAGCATTTTTGAATGGTTTTATGGCTAAATAAAGGGCAGCCCAGGAAGAAGATTGCTGACAGTTTCCTCCCCCCATCTGGCTATATCCTATTGTGGATGGACAGAGGCCCCGGAGGTCCAAGTGAAGGTGAGCTGGGGTCTAGTCCAAGACCGTGCTAAGGAGGTTGGTGAAAGAATGTGGTCACCGCAGGGCATCTCAGCTGCAGATACTCCTGCCCCAAGTACAGCAGAGGAAGCTAAACACCCAGGATGTGACAGACTTGAAGGCTTTGTCTAGAACTCTCTTATTCTCTTGCTTCCTCCACTCTATTCCCCTCCCCTCCCTCCCCCCCCTCTCCTTGCCCCTTTCCCTGTCCCCCTCCTCCCTCTAGATGCCACATTAACTACTGTCCTGGACTGACCTATGCCCATGGAGCCAGCCTGTCCCTTACTCCTCTAGTTTTAGTGCCATGTATCTAATTTCCTACTAAGAAGTGGTGGGATTCCAATCATTTAACAACTGCTTTGCTGCCCTAATGACTATTTAAGTCAGCCATTCTCAACCTGTGGGTCGTGACCCTTTCACAGCGGTCACCCAATTCATAACAATAGCAAAATGACAGTTATGAAGTAGGAACGAAAATAATTTTATGGTTGGGGGGCTCACCACAACATGAGGAACTGTATGAAAGGGTCGTGGCATTAGGAAGGTTGAGAACCACTGGTTTAAGTACATTAAAAAAATAAAGATATACTGAAAGGTAGTTTATTACTTCATATAGTTAATACTTAAATAAGAACAATAAAGAGGGACACAAAACTATATTATAAGAAAGGGTTTTAAGGAAAAAATATGAAACAACACCTGACCAAAAAAGAGGAAAACTGTCATTTAAGATCGTTCCATATTGCTTCTTGATTGGCCTCCTTATTTGCAATATTCTTTGCTTTTATCTGAGCAGCCTCAGCTGTGTGATTTAACCTTAACCATCTTTTCACTGTAGGAGTAGGATACCATTCCTTGAGTAGTAGGTCAATTAGACAATAGTCAATGTGTTTGATAAATTAGAAGCAGAGGACTTCTCTGAACATATTATGTCCATGTGTGAAAGAAACCCTTTTCCATGTCTGCTGCACGTACAATTCTGGCAATATTTGTAGCTCTATGAACACTTCCAGGGATTGTATCATTCACTCCCGAGACCCCGTGGGAATTTGGAGTGCAGTGTAACGCCAAAACACATGAGAGCAGGTCACCCGCTGGTTGGTTGGACGTTTGCTCTTTATGCGATATGTTTGTTTACTGGACTAATAAACACAAAGGAATAAAAATGTAGTATTTAATCAAAAGTATAATTTTTTATCAGGATTCGTTTAGGCATTTTTGTCAGGTATTATCTGCAGATAAAGGGGCCAGGGAAAGATATCAGGGGTGGATTTCAAAACTGTCCTGCTTGGAATCCCGAGAAAAGGTGTTCTGATTTTGAGTATCTTTCAACTCGGTTACAATCATAGTTCCATCTAATTTTATAGCGAAGGATGGCATGGACATTACCACGGGCATTTAGATTATGCCGGTGTGCAGATAAACATTGAAAAAGAGTAAGGACTGTACACTGGTGATTTCTGCATTGGAAATCACAGCGTCACCTTAGAGAGAACCCCGATGACCAGTGTCATTTTAACACCTGGTTCTGGAACTCAACAACAAAACTCAGGTATCGTTCTACCGAAGCGGTGTGAGCCGGCTGATCCCACCACTGCTACTCAGTGATTGTACAGACATACTGTTCACACTGCTAACTCCTTGTGATGGAGTTAAGTCTAGCATTGTTGCTTACCTTGTATCCCTTCTGTCCACATCAGGAGCTTCCTATTTTTCTTTTAGTTAATTGTACGGTCACTTTTCCTCACTCAGATATGGAACCCAGTTGAAACCCCTTCTGACTTCATCTCTCTCGTCATCCTATACTATCTGAACCACCAAAATCTCTCCAGTCTTCATTTTTTGGTGCCTGTTCCCTTTGACCCCCTTCCCACTCCTACTTTCACGATCCTAGTGTGAACCCTTTGTTTATGCTGGGATTCTTTGTTGCTGTTGTTGTTGTTGTTTGGTGTGGTTTTCATTTGGGGGCTGGCATAAAATCTGTCCTTTATCCCCATCACCTGGCATCTAGTTTGGGTTTATTTTATATGTATAATTGTTTTCCTCAGCTGGTTCTATTTATCTTAAACCCTTGCTTGGTATATACTGAAGCCGTCTTCTCCCAGGTGAGAACATGTCTTCCTCCCACTGCCAGAGTGAGTCCTTCCCAAAACTGCCCGAGTCCTGAGCTGCACAAGGATGGAAACCAAGCCAAACCTGTTGTCACTGAATCTGTTTAGACTCATGGAGCCCCCTGTTGACGATGTAGAGCTCCTCCGGACAGTGTGTTTGGTCTCAACTTTCCTGGGTCATGTTCCAGTTCTTGTAAGAACAGCCAGGTGTTGCGTCTCTTGATTCTTTTGGACACTCTGAATGTCACCACTAGATTAATCTTCCTGAAATTTGCTCTATGTTAAAAGTTTGTAGTGGTTCCCCATAGCTTGCCTATTCAAAGCCAAATTCCCTAGTTTGGTGTTAAAATTGCTTCTCAGATTGCCATCCTCTATCTCTCCTAAATGGGTCTTTCTTCAATAAAAGTGAACCTGATATATATATATATATATATATATATATATATATATATATTTCCTCCTTTTTTGTCCTTATAATTTTCTCTTCCTGGATATATTCATTGCCTTCTCTCACCTTGGACCCATTTAAAAATAATATTTGCATATAATTCACATATCATGCCATTTAATAGTCAACCATATTAATAGTTGTGCAATCCACAATCAATTTAGAACTGTTTCTTCTTTGTAATGCTCATTGTTGTTAGCTCTCTGTTTCCCCCAGCCTCCCTTGTCATGGCGCCTAGGTAATTATTAATCCAGTGACTATCTCTATAGATTTACCTATTCTGGATTTCATACAGAGAAAATCATACAAAATACAAGCAAGAAACAAAGTATCCCCAGAGAGTGACAAAACAAAAAATTTTTTTAAAACCTCATTTGAAAAGAAAGCAAAACATATTTAAAACTGAAACAATTTTAAAGTGTCAGATGCATTTTTTAATCATCTCTACCCCAAAGGCCACCCTAGACAAGGTCAAAATTCATCTCCACTTTCAGTTAGTACATAACATCATTGCTATCATGTGAAAGCAAGATTTTGTTGAAGATAATTCAAAAGTAGCTTTAGCAGCACATTGATATGGAACTACTGGAAATTCCAGCCATTCCGAGAGGACCGAGAGTGAAGGATGTCATCGTTGCTGTGTTTGCTGACAGCACAGAACACCAGAAAGATGCTTCCCTGTGTGCCATTGACTATGCAAGGGCATTCAGCTGTGCAGCTCAGACAGATTTGGGGTAACATGGAACGAACAAAACACTTCATTGTACTCCTTTAGAACTTGTGCATGTGTCCAATTGCAGTCATTCAAATAGAACAAGAGGATATGGTGTGGTTTAACATCAGGAAACATGTGTGTCAGAGTGTACACTTTCACCATGCTTCTTCTGTCTGTGTGCGGAGCGGAGAAACAGTGTGGGAAGCTGCCCTGTGCTAAGGAGAACAGGCATCAAGATCGGAGAGGGACTCCTTAACAGCCTGCAATATGCACACAGCACAAGTAAAGATGACTCGAAGCATGTCTCGATGAAGGTCAAAGACTACAGCTCTCAGTATTGATTTCACCTCAACACACAGTAAACACGCAGCCTCATGACTGCATCCGTGAAAAATGTCCAGGGAATCAGGGAAGAGGCAGGAGTTGCCAAGGATTTAGTTTTTTGAACCTACAATCAATGGCTAAGAACAGAGCAAAAGACCTCTTTACAGAGCGGAAAAGCAAACGTGCGCTTTGAGGACTAAGGGCCCTTAAGGGCTCAAGAGGTGCCCTTGACCTCGTGGGCAAGGGAAGGCTGGGCCACGAAAAAGAGCAACCAAAGAAGAACTGAGGCATTTAAATTGTGATGTTGATAAAAAAATATTGAATACGCCGCGGATTGCCAGAAGAACAAACAAAGCAGCCAGACTGCTCACGTTAGGCATGGTTCCAGAAAAGGCCATCCCTAGACAAGGACCCTAGAAGGTCAGGGAAAAAGAGGAAGTCCCCTAGTAGACAGATTGAACTAACACAGCGGCTCAAACGTACCAACAACCGTCCCATTCTGTTCTGTTTTTCATTAGGTCCCTGTGCGCCAGTGACTCAATGGCACTTAACAATATCCCTAAACTATTTCACGTGGTCATGTCTTGTAGCTATTCATACATATGCCTTATTTTTCCAACTAAATTGAAAATCTTGTGAAAGTGAAAACATGTTTCCTATACTGACATTATGCACAGACTGTAACAGATTCAAAAACCAAACTGGTTGCTGTCCAGCCATTTCCGACTCCTGGTGACCCCATGTGCTACAGGGTAGAAACTCTTTGTGGCCTGCAGGAATCTAAAGGGGACTATGGAACCGGGTCCACAATTGTGCTATCCAGAAAGCTACGAAGACCTCAGAATCCTCTCTCGTTGGGCACCGTTCTTGGTGTTTGCTTGATGTGGCTCTGGCTCTCTGCAGCTGAGGGGTGGGGAGACCACTGTCTTAGAGCATTTCCATTCTCATTCCACAAAGAAACGTGCTGCCTCAGACCTGGCAGACTCAATCAGTTGTTCCTAAGGATGGTGGGCTCTTAGAGTCTGCCATGGTGTGGCTCCCCTCTGTGACCCTGAATATGGAGCTGTGCACAAAATAAGGCAGAGTTATTGGGAGCTGGGTGAACACCTTAGGGTATCTGTTAACAAAGTGTACAATGAGTTTATGATAGAGATAGAATTGAGCTACGATTACTCACTGCTTGTCTTTCTGACTTCCCAGTAACGCTGGGCCTCGGGGAGAAGCCAGCTGAGCTTCCAACTGGCAGTCAGCACCTGCGTGTGAATGAGGTCCTTTTGGACCCGATAGCCATCTCGGAGGAGCACTGGTGGTGCTGGTGATATGTAGCACTGCGAATCACAAGATCAACACCAGCTTCCCGAGGAGAAAGACGGCTCTCTTCTACTTAAAAGCTCCACCTCTTTCTTGAAATCATGCTGGAAGGAGGTGGAGCTTGTGAGTCTCCCAAGGACTTGCCCTGGAAGGTACCCAACATCATTTAGACCATATTCGATTGGTCAAAATGGGTCACAGGGCAAGTGCAGACTCAGAGTGAAGAAAAATCTGTCCTACTCTGGGCAGGAGAATGAACGGTAAGGTCTCTTTTAAGTTATTTAGGGAGCAAAACTGCCCAAAATATTTCTTTACCATGAAAATGACATTTAGGTCTCGCTAGATCCCCTTCTCTCAAGATGTAGGCCTCCCTGCAGTCCAGTCGCACTGACATCACCCAAGAAGCTTCCATTGAGCCAGCGGGGTCTGACCAGCGGCTTTCAGCCACATGCATTTGCCCTCATGTAGAAACCCTGAGGGTGTGCTGCTTCCACACTGGCCTGTGATTCGCTCCTTAGGAGAAAGATGGGCCTTTCTACTTCTGTAAATGGTTACAGTCTCGGATATTCACGGAGGCAGTTCAAGCCTGGCCTGCAGGATGGCTTGGAGTTGACATGAACTAGATGGCAGTGAATTTGTTTTTTTCAGAGAGGCCAAAGACCTTGTATTGGATTTTTCCTTGCGATTTGGTCTTTTGAAGTCTGGAGGTTTATTTATTTACTATTTTTAATGTCTTTAAAAAATTTTAATAAATCATTTTATTGGGGGCTCTCACATATAACAATCCATATATCCATTATATCAAACGGATATGTACAAATATTAGCATCAACATTTTCGAAACATTAGTTTTCTTCTTGAGCCCTTTGTTATTAGCTCCTCTTTATTCCCTCCCTGGCCCATCCTGACACCCTTGAGAACCCTTAGTATATTATGCACTGTTATTATTATTTATACATATCCTATCCTTACATCTACTATCTCAGTGTTTGTGCCCCTCAAGGGGGTTTATTCCGCCATCCTTGCTATCCATCTCCTCCCCCCGACCCTTCCTCTATCCTCCTGGGTCGTTACTCCCAGTACTGTTTCTCAGGTGCTTTGTCTTTCCTGAATTCTGTACACTGAAGCTCTCATCTGCACTGAAGTCTGTACACCGGTCTACCCGGATTTGCAAGGTAGGACTGAGATCGTAATAGTAGGGAGGAAGGATTAAAGAACTAGAGGAGTGTTGTGTGTTTCGTCGGTGCTAAACTGTCCTCTGGGTATAGCTTCTCTTCTGTGCAGGAATGTCCAGTTGTCCACGGAGGGTCTCTACTTTGATCCCTCTCCTGCACCTTGAGGAGGCTGTTTACTTTTGAACTTCTGATGCCTGTTCCCGTCGACACCTCATGATCACATAGGCTGGTGTACTTTTCCCGTGTGGGCTTTGTTGATTTTCTGCTAGATGATCGCTTGGTTGGCTTCAAGCTCTTAAGACCCCAGACAAGTCTGGAGGTTTTCTTCTCCAGATTCTCCGATGTCTTCTCTAAGATATGATGAGCTGATCCAGCCACAGAAATACCAACTCACAACAGATGAACTTGGCTGCCATTGACTCCATCTGACTCAGCGACCCTCCATATAGTACGAAATGGATCCATAGGTTTCGAGGGCTAGAAATATTTAGGGGAGCAGACAGCCTGGTTTTTCTCCTGTGGTGTGGCTGGTGCATTTGAACCACTGACCATTGAGTTAGCAGCCCAAGCCTTAACTTACAGGGTCACCAGGGCTTTAATACATACTGACAGCAACAATGTCAAACTCACTACCATTGAGTCCTTTCTGACTCTGCGAACCTATGGACAGCGTAGAACTTCCCTGTGGGATTTCAAGAAAGCTTTATCTTTCTCCAGTGGAGCTGCTAGTGGGTTCGAACTACTGACCTTGTGGTTACTAGCTACACAATCAGGACTCTTAATGAAGTATCAATAACAAACTTTTATTGGCAATGATATTGTCAGATGCATCATTATCAAACTTTTTGTATGTACCTGATGAAAAGTAATTATTGCTCAATGCTTAGCAGTAGCAAGCATATTATTTATTTCTTGTTATTAGGAGATAGGAAAGGTTATCATTGTGTAAATTAAAACAGGGTTGAAGAGCCAAGAAATTAGAGTAAATAATAATGTGTAACAAAATAGGTTTTAAACAGTACTTTGAATAAGGTACACCTAATGTGGAAAAAAGATTCTACCTGTGAGTTCTAGTGGGTGAATTGTGAAAGTCTTGGAGGTCCCAGAAAACATTCCAGTTACCTTTAAAAAAAAATCAGTGATAAAAAAAATAATGACACTAACCTCTATTTCTCTATTTGAAGGTACATCCTAGGGATGAGACTAGATAACAGCTGGAAACAATATCTTATACTTCAATAGGAAAATAAGTGCTTCTTGGTAATTGTGTTAGTCTAAGTGGACTAGAAAACCCATTCATTGATACTCACATGTATATAAAAAGAACTTTATATGAAGAGTAATTGTATATTACAAAAGCATCCCAGCCCAGTCCAGATCATGTCCATAAGTTAAATATTCACCCATATGTCTGATACCAGTCTATACATTCCTCTTTAGACTCACAAAACACATGCAATGATGCTGAGTGCAGGAAGATCACAGGCCGGTGGGTGGAAAGTCTTGTGGATCCAGTGGCAATGGAAGCAACTCATCTCAGTACTGGTGTGGGTCTCCACAAGACTCCTCCAGTGCCAGGGCTCTGGTTCCATCAGAGTAGCTCCACGTGTCTTGTCAATAGGAATCTGTCCCAGAGAGGATGTGTGTGTCTGGCCTCCAGCAAGCTATTTATCTCCTTAGCACCTCCAAATGAGGTCATCAAGCTGTGACCTGACTGACAGGCTGGATTCTACCTTTTCACAAGTTGACAGAAGATTGTGTTAACTACCACGGTAATCAGTACTTATGAGGAGGGCCCACTCTGCTTTATTCACAAAGGTTTCTGCCTCAAGAGAGAAAATTGTTTTCTAGCAGTTAGTGAGGGCGAATGAACAGAACAACCTTGGGACATTGAGATGTTTATTGTCTTGCTACCTCATCCTCCAGATGTCTCCATTCACATAAGTCACTTTACCCTTCACAAGGATCAGTGTAAAAGTGGGAAATGCCCCCTAATAAAATGTTAAAATAATGATTAGGGCAAATAATGTACAGATGTGCTTTATACAATTGATGTATGTATATGTATGGATTGTGATAAGAGTTGTATGAGCCCCTAATAAAATGTTTTTTTAAAAAGTGGGAAATGCTCCAAACAGGGCATTCTTTTTTAAAGATTTTATTGCGGGCTTTTACAGCTCTTATAGCAATCCATACATCAATTGTATCAAGTACATTTGTACATATGTTACCATCATCATTTTATAAACATTTACTTTCTTATTTGAGCCTTTGGTATCAGCTCCTATTTTTCCCCTCCCAAGACAAGCTATTTTTAATTGTCTTATATGCATGCAAAAGTTGAAGATTGAATAAGGAAGACTAGAGAAGAATTGATGCATCTGAATTATTGTGCTAGTGATGAAAATTGAAAATACCATGGATGTCAAAAGAACAAACAAATCTTGGAAGACGTACAGCCAGAGTGATCTTCAGCAAGGATGAGACTTAGTCTCATGTACTTTGGACATGGTATCTGGTGAGACTAGTCCCTGGTAAAGTAGAAGGACAGTGAAAAAGATGGACAGACAAGATGGACAGACCTTTGACAAGATGGACAGACAAGTAACTAGAACAATTGCCTTGAAGATGAGAACAACTGTGAAGATGGCACAGACCCGGCAGTGATCCCTTCTGTTGTACACAGGACCGCTGTGAGTTGGAATTGAGTTGATGACGCCTTACAGCAACATGAATGTACCAGAATTTGTTTCTCCATTACCCCATAGACAGGAATTTTCTTGTTTCCATGTGAGCTTTGTTGCTTCTGAGCTAGATGGCCACTTCGTTACCTTCAAGCCTTTAAGACCCCAGATGCTATATCTTTTGATAGCAGGGCACCATCAGCTTTCTTCACCACATTAGCTTATGCACCTGCTTTGTCTTCAGTGATCGTATTGGGAAGGTGTGCATCATGGAATGCCAGTTTAATAGAATAAAGTATTCTTGCATTGAGGGAATACTTGAGTGGAGGCCCAGTGTCCATCAGGTACCTTAATACAAAACCTATAAATACATGCATATAGATCTATTTCCCCATCATCATATATAAATATATTTAGATATGTACATGCCTTTATTTAGACCTTTATAAATGCCCTTTGCCTCCTAGCTCTTTCCTCTTGTCCCACTGTTATGCTCAGCCTTCATTTGAGTTTCAGTAATTCCTCTTGGTTACATTACTCTTGGTCATGCCCTACCAGGCCTCCTACACCCTCCTCACCACTGATTTGGATCACTTGTAATTTCCTTGTCCCTGGGTTTGTTAATACCACTTCCTTTCCTCCCACCTCCCTCTCTCCCATGTCCCCCTGGGAACTGTCAGTCCCATTATTTTCTCCTCCAGATCGTTAATCCAGCCTATCTTATTTAGACAGACCTGCAGAGATAATAACATGCACAAAAACAATACAGAGCAAAACCAAGCAACAAAAGAAAACAAGACAACAACAAAAACAAAAAGCCAATGACAAAACAACAACAACACACACACAACAGCAACAAAAAAAAAAAGCTTGTAGTTAATTCAAGGACTGTTTGTTGGCCTTTAGGAGTGTTTTCTGTTCAAGTCTGATGGGGTGTCAAGCCATGGCCCCAAAGTCTATTTTGATATTCCCTCGGGACTTCATTGCTCTGTTCCCCTTGCTGTTCAGTTGCACGCCCTTAGTGTTTTACCTTGGTGTGGTTGGGTCAGATTGGGTGCAATTTCCACACTGTGTCTCCAGGGTTGTCTCCCATAAGGCTATGGGTCAGTGAGGGATGTCTTGTCTCATAGTGGGGCCGACCCTATGGTCTTCTCTGTGGATTGGCTGCTCTGAGCGGGATTTTTTTTTTTTTACAAGACAACCTTATCACCTTCAGAGGACTCTTCATTACACTGAATACATTTGTCCCATCTGTGATTCCATCCTTGGAAATATTTTCAAACTCATGTCTTTGGATGACTGACAGTACCTTCTCGTTCTTTCTTCATCTCACCTGCGTCCTCAAATCGCTGTCCTCTCATGTCCCTCTTCATTTGAGGAAACAAAAAGAAGACACACAGAGCAAGGGCAGGTGAGTCAGGTAAATGGGGTAAGAGAGCGATGCTGTGTTTTGCCAAAAACTGCTGCACTGAGATGGCTGTGTGAGCAGGTGGGTTGTCGTGGTGGAAAAACCAGCCCCTGTCTGCCACAAATCAGGCCTTTTTAGCTGCACACTGTTATATTATCTTTTCAGAACCTCTAAATAGAAAGTTTAACAGCCTGACCTGGTGGAACAATCTCCAGATGCACTACAAGTGACATTTTCATCCATTCAGGAAGTTGATGGACATCCAGACCTAGGTTTGTCATCAATCAACATTTCACCTTTTTTTCAAATGAGAAAACTGCTGTACACTTGAGTGTTTCCCATAGTGCTGTCCTTGTAAGCCATGTTCAACATCACAACAGTTTCTGTAGCATTTTTCCCGAGCAGGAAACAAAATGTCACAGACACACTCTGTTCTCTTACATTGGCCATCACAAAACCTAGGTTCGAGAGAAACTGCTTTTATGAAAAAATTCACTGTGACCAGAGAGAACCTTCCCACGTAGTGGCCAGCAGAGCGTTATTTCATTGTTGTTGTTTTTGTTGGTAACCCCCGTGTTTATTCAATTCCCCATTCATGAGCATTCAAGATTATTCTTATTTTTAATTATCACAAATAAATCATTTTTATAAGATATAATACACAGAGTAGATAGAGTATTAGGTTAGAACCATGAGACAGATTTTTAGCTCTTGTTTTACATTGCTGTCCTGAAAGATCAAACGTTTTTTAATGCCTAGATCTACCTAATCTGGATATTTACATCCTCCTTTATCTGTTAGCTTTATAAGTATTTTATGTTGTCATAAAAATTTGCCCTTACATTTCTAAAACTGCTTCTTGCATTGATTTATTGTATGCATATTTGTTTGTGCATAACCCTATCTGTCTGCTTTGGTCTCACATCACACACGACCTAGGTATTGATCTTCCATGTTTGCATTCTCTGTCTGGCTGGGCATGCACTCTATCAGCACCTTCTCCACACATGTGGCTGACTTGACCTTGATGCAATAGGTCCAGGGGTCTCCTTCTCAAAGGAAAGGCCGCCAGTCACACAGACATCTAAGTGGAAAGCATTTCAATGTGTACTTAGCACTAGATTTGTGTTTTCAGTGCTTTCTATAAGCAAAGTTAACTCTTTCCCTTTGAAATGTTTTTCAAACCTCTATCTTGGGTCCTGTTTATGCAATGTACCAAGTGTGAGAGCTTTCATTTTAACCATGGATGAGGAGTTTCTTGCAAGTTCTCTGCAGCCAGTGAATTCTAATTCCTTGCTCTCCTAAGGCCTTTTGTCTCCGTATTATCTTTCCATTCAACCAACTCAACACTGCTTGTCCAAAGTGAAAAGTGAGAATCTTCACATCTCATAGCTGCTCTAAGCCAAAAGTATGCTGTCAGCCCATCAAAGCTAAAACTTTGCTTTTCTGGCCTGTGGCCCAAACTGTGAGCTCAAATCTGGCCTACTCTGGGCAAATCTGATCATTCCTTTTAAACTCTGTCCTAGTTAACCAGAAGAGGCCAGAGTGCTCCTTAGAGGCAGAGACGGCAAGACTTAGTCTTAAGTGCTTTGGACGTGTTGTCAGGAGAGACCAATCCCTGGAGAAGGACAGCGTGCTTGGTCAACTAGACGGGCAGCCAAAGAGAGGACGGCCCTCGACAATAGGCTTGGGCATAGGAGCAATCGTGAGGGTCAGGACTCCATGCCACCTCAGGACAGGAGAAGTGGGAAAGGATGTTGGTTTCCAGCGTCTACAGATGGAGTTACCATTTGTTTCTTATCTGGGGAGATAATGAAGGGCAGGTGCTCCTTAAGAAAAGGGCCTCACCAAGCAGACAGTGATCCCAAGCACCGCGGGCGGCATCAGCTCCCAGAATGCTGAAAGGAGACGCTCCCAAATCAAGGTTGTGTATGACGTAGAATGCTGAGGAACCAGGGTGCCTCTCTCTGTTCTCTCTGCGACTGACTAGTTTGCTTTCCCCACGGTGTAGAATAGTAGGGGAAAAGTCCCTTCCTCCATACGGTAAAGGGTGAGTTAATATTACAGTGGAAATTCACTTCAGTTGAGCAACAGCCGCAGTTCCCTTGCTTCCAACTCCATGTTATTAGGTCAGGAGTTGTTTGAGGGAAAAGAAAATCCATCTGCATGTGGCAAAGGGCACAGCATTGGCATTCCATTCCTCTGCAGAGGCTTTTACAGTTGATTGGAAACTAATGCAACCCACGGCAGAAAGCTAAATTTTAAGACTTAGTTAAAAATCAAATAAATAAAAAGCGAAAGTGGAGAAGCTATTTGAATATCTCAAAATAGAGGTGTTATAGGGATAAATTGGAAATTGCTGAAGAGTTCTCCTAATTAGCCCAGATTAAGAAATTGCAAGTATATGAGTTGACACCTAGATGTTTGACTTAATCTTGGTTTCAGATAAATACTTTAAAAAATGTTTTTCTGCTTCAGGTTCAGACAGACGTTTTTGATTTTTGAAAATAGATCCTTGTGTGAAAATGGAAAAAGAACACAAATCAAGGATTTTTCTAATATTTGAGCTATCTTCTACAGTGCCATGAAGAGGAAATTCAAGCCAAGATTCCACTTTAGGGCATATCTACTCTCTGGTGGAATATACTTTGGATTTATAGTAAGGGGTTGTGGGAAGTAGCTAGAGAGAAAGCTCACAGTGGTTATTATCAAAGCAATGATAATATTTGGCCCTCAGAGGACATTAAGGAAACATTTTTATTGATAGCAACAGGAAGATGAATCAGCTCCTAGGGTTCTTGCTTGGACTGGAGGCAGACTGCACATTAGGAGACAAGAACCCAAGCCCAGCCCTAAAAGGTTCAGGCTAGACCAGAACTTGCCCTTCCTTCGGTTTAGAGAAACATGGAAGGTCGAGAGAGCCAAGTACCCGAGAAGCCTTGCGATCCTGCATTTGTCTCATTGATTTCAGGTTATTCCGACTTGAGCCAAGGGCCCACCATGTCGCTCGTTGATCTTGGGAGCCATCAGCAGTGTGCCATCTGCCTGGAACATCCCTGTGTGTTTCTGAGACTGTAATTCCTTAAGGGAATGGGAAGCCTCATTTTCTCCCACGGAGTGACTGGCAGTTTTAACCTGCTGACCCTGTGACTAGCAACCCACCCAACTATACTCTGTAAGACACAGGCTCACCATAAATTGCAATCAACTCCATGACAACGAGTTTGATTATTTTGTTTGGCTGCATGGACAGTTAATCCAGATATTGTCTAGAATTGACTTTCCTGAAGGAGTCCTGGCTTATCAGGGCTTACTTCTGTGATCATGTTCAAAATGCCACATGAATGCCATGGGAAGCTAATTTGTTAAAAAACGAACAAACCCAGGAGAAATGGATCCTTCTCACAGGAGTAGAACCATTTCCTCTTGTCCCCTGATTCACCCATCTTTCTAGCCAGCCAGGTGCCTCACAACCTTAGAGTTGAAGTTTACTTTCAACGAAGCAATGCCCACAGTCCTCTTGCAATACCAGAGACTTCCAACCCATAATAGCTAGAAAAGCCCCCTTTCCAAAAGAGGGCGCATGAAGGGAGCTGACACAAAGAGACAAGGCTCAGCAAATACGTGGCATGCTCACAATTCCCTTCTTGTGTCCTTAGGGCTATTGCTGATTAGCACAGTCTCTTTCCCACTAAGCCTCGTTGAGCCCCAAATCCTAAAATACACAGCGCTCTGGGCAGCGAGCATGAGCCATCAGGGGTGACCCTCAGGTTAAAATGTGTTTGCCATTCCAGAGACAGCCCTGGGTCCCGAATATCCTTTGAGCACATTAACTGATTTAGAGTCTCCTCTCCTTAGCACCGTGTCTGGGTGTTGCAAGCAATTGGAGGTCAGATGATAACCTAACAGTTGGTGGTTTGAGTCTACCCAACATCATGGTGGAAAAGAGGCCAACTGATCTGTTTCATTATCGGTGATAGTCATTGTGCACCAACAAGTAAATTGAGACTCACTGTCTCCCTATAGGATGCACTAGCACTGTCCCGTAGGGTTTCCAATACCATACGATCATCTGATCTCTCTCCCTGCTGGTGTGTTAGATCCACCAATCTTCCAGTTAGCAGATGAGTGCTCGACCATTGACTCACCAGGGCGCTCTGGTAGCCGAGTAAACCCTAGGGAGTAGTTCTACACATTACCATGAATTGGAATTGATTTAATGAGAGTGTATTTTATTTGATGGTTGGCTCCTAAGTATGGAGATATTAATAATCCAGGTGGTTAAATAGGAAGCTGACCCACTGGATGTCCTAGGAATACTTTGCAAGCTGAATACATACAGGAACATGTAAATGTAAGTGAGAAGCGGAGGGTGGGACATTTTTCAGGCAGTTGATCGAAGTGAGGAGAGAGTATGTGAAGTCGAGAGAGCAGCCAGGAGTGAATTCCCCTGGAGAATCACAGGCAGCAGGTGTAGGAAAGCAAGAACAGGAGGGTGGGAATGGCTGTACAGCTTGGAGAAAGTGATCAGTGTCACTGAACTGGACACGTAGAAGTTGCGGAACTGGTGTGCACTTCTGTGCAGATTGTCCAGAAGAACAACAGAGCAAATCATGAAGATGAGGAGGAGAAAGCACAGCTCTGAGCACTCCAACATGGAAACACAGGCCAGGGCATTTGCAGGTTTGGGAGCCAGGTCGAGTTATAAGTTGAATCAGGATGACGAAAACAGGTATGAACACCATGCAGGTGTTCAAGAATATGAGGCTAGGGTGTGCAGGTTTTTAAGCCAGGAGCAAGAAGTTGGGTGAGAGTAGAGGGCAGCAAGTGGGAAACCCAAAGTGAATCTGATCTTAAGTGAGAGACTGATTATCTTCTGTTCTTTTTATGCTTCCAGCTGACTTGGCAGCCTTGGGAAGATGTCAATGTGAGTAAAGACCAGGATTTATGCTGGCAGGGCAGATGTGTGTGTGTGTGTGTGTGTGTGTGTGTGTGTGAGACTGATGATAGGCTGTGAGGTTAATTACCAAGTGAGCTAGACTTGAAGGCTTGTGTCAGGGAAACGAGACAGGGGAAGGCCAGTGTCAAAGGGCTTGGAAAATTGAGCTATGAAACTATGTGAAGCTATTAAGCAGTCCAAGTAGCAAAAGGTCTGAAATCGTTGTGATGCTTCCTATGTTTACATAATTTCTTCCCATGTAACTGTTAAAACCTGTTGGCTAGGAAATGAAGGTCAATGATGCCATGGAGGGTGGGTGGGAGGGACTAAACCAAATCCTACTTATTACGGCGAAGAAGACAAATACTTTGAGTCAGTGGAGCCAAGAGATTCATTCATTCCTTAGCCCTTTCATTCCATTATGAGGGCCCCACAGTTTCTACTAACCTGAGGATTTGATACTCCACTTGGCAGATGGAGAGAACTGCAGGTAACTTATATGTCCTCTTCAACAGGAAGGAGGAGATGAAGGTAAGAGCGCAGGCAGAGAAGAAGCAGGCCAACCTGGTACCATTGAAGGGTGGGCCGTTATGATGCGTCACTGACTCCTCCTCAGCTTCATACTTGGGCTCCTCCTGCTTCCACCTCCTGCTCCCCAGCCCTCGAGACTTGCAGGGCTTGCCCGCCTCTACCCATGAAGTAGGAGTTGTAGCACCACCGCTGTTTGCGGAAAAATTTCTTGCCAAATTAAACCAAAACTAAACTCAACCCAACCCAACCCATTGCCATTGAGTCAAGACTGACTGGCAATGACCCTACAGGAGCATCAACGGTCATCAGTTTGGTGTCTTCCTTTGCCACCTTCTTCCGACTGTGAGTTCATTAATGGGAGGACACAGACACATAGTCCTTAATCACTGGAGCTTCGAGAAACCAAAAGAAACGTTTGCAGAAACGCTCTGACATGGGTACAAGGAACTGCAAACGAGGCCAAAAAAAGCAGTGGACAGAGAGAATACTGCTGTTTTTCTCTCTCTTGGAGGGTAAAAGTAGATTTTATAAGTGACAGCCTTTAGCCAGACCCTGGAGGGGAGGTGGTGGTGCAGAGTAGTGGGTAGATTTCAGGGAATCTAAGAATTCAGGAACAATGTGAGCTGAGGCGAAGTGCAGAGGTCGTATAAGTCAGTGCAGGTAATGAGATGTGAGGATGTCTCAAGCGGAAACATTGGATGATGATTTGGACAGGTCTACTGGAGCTACTTACATGACACGGTAAGGGATGTGGACTTGGAATCTCTTGAGAAATATTGCCTTTCTCAATTGTTTGTTTCCCTCCTTCTGTGGAAGAGTTCATCTTTGTGGGGACACTGAGTAACAGCCCTCGCAAGATGTCCACATGGTAATCCCTGAGATGGTGAATGTATTAGCTTACACGACAAATGAGACTTTGCACGGGTGATTAAGTTGGAGGGCCTTCAAATGGGAAGAGTAGGCTGGTTTGTCCAGGTGGAATCAATCTATTCAAACGAGGTCTTGAGATCAGACAGCCTCTCTCAGGTGCAGAGAACCAGCAGGAGAAGGACTTGATTTGCAGCCTTGGAAGCTGGAGGAAGGGGCCACCAGGAAGGAATGTGGGCAGCTTCCATTGTTATTGTTGGGTGCCGTGGAGTCAGTTCAGTGTACAGTGGCCCCGTGCACAGCAGAAGAGACACTGCTCAGTGCTATGCCATCCTCAAAACTGCTGTCTTGCTGGATCCCATTGTGGCCGCCACCGTGTCCATCCATCTCATGGAGGCTCCTCTTCTTTCTAACTGCCCTCTACACGACCAGCTTCTCAAAATGGAAAACGGCAGGGAACAGAGCCTCCCCAAGAGCCTCCAGAAAAAACAGTCCTCTGGACACCTCGATCTCAGGGACACCACCTCGATCTCAGGGACACCACCTCGATCTCAGGGACACCACCTCGATCTCAGGGACACCTCGATCTCAGCGACACCACCTCGATCTCAGGGACACCACCTCGATCTCAGGGACACCTTGATCTCAGGGACACCTCGAACTCAGGGACACCTCGATCTCAGGGACACCTCGATCTCAGGGATATCTCGATCTCAGCCAGTGAGAACCACGCCGGACTTGGGACCTACAGAGCTGTAGATAAGAAATGTGTATTGTTTGATGCCTCAGCATTAGTGCTTTTATTATAGCAGAGGCAGAACAGCCCAACAATCACCTCTAATCCCCCGGGGAGTTGAGAGAAGGCCAGAGCTCCAGGCGTCCTAGAGAGAAACTGATGCATGCCATCTTTATAGGATTGAGGAAACGCAAGTCCAGCTCACACAGCCATTAGTGACCCTAGTTTGTCACCCAGGGACCCAGACTCGCAGCCCAATGTTTATTCCACTGCTCGGAGCCCCTTCTTTACATGTTAAGCTCTTCTTTTAACTGTTGGTAGCAGTGGTGTTGGGCAGGTAATTTTTTATTTGCCCCACAGCCAAGGCAGGTTAACTAGTAAACATGGTATAGCACCAGTTTACAGTTGGCAACTCAAAACCAAACTCACTGCTGTAGAGTTGATAATGACTCATAGTGACATCTTTAGGGAATCCGATAGCCTCATTTTTCTCCTGCAGAGCAGGTGCTGGATTTGAACTGTCAACTTTGCTTACCTGGCAGCACCATTAGGGTTCCTTGTAGGCAAGAAATGCATGAGCTTAATTGTACTTACTTACTGATCTATAGTGAACAATTTCACCTGTAGTGAATAATTTCTTTGAGATGACAAAACCCAGGTGAAATGCCTGTTTTGTCTCTTCCAGAAACCATCAGATTACTAATGACACTGAGCCAATATTGCCATCCCCAGGATCACCAATGTCGGGATCACCCCAACCCCATTCACCATGGACCCCTAAGTGGATGGCAACCCTTCTCAAGAAAGCAGGCAGGATATGGAGCCCAGCCTTTCTTCTTGTCCATTTGTCAGCAGGAAGTAGCCAGAGCACTATCTGTGCCCAGGATCCCCCAAGGGCTTGGGTCCATACTCTTGAGTGGCAAATGAAAGGTAAGAAGATTAGGGATAAAGGGGGTTGTCTCCACCAAATATCTATGCCAAACAAAATTAGCCGGCCATGCCACAATAAAGGGGTTGGAAAGAAATTAGGCACACATTAGACACCTATGCAGCCTTGCATGCTTTCCAAAGATAGTGTGTACTATCTGAGATTGTAATACCTGAAACTTCCCTTACAGTCATAGAAGTTACTTGCATTTACAAAAGTGCTTCTGCAGCATGAATTCTTTCAGCATTGAGAAGCCATAACGGAGGAACACCATCCCAGAGACCTAACAGATGTAAAGAGGCTTACTGGCAACACATTTTTTTTGGAGCAACATGGCTGCTTGGGCAGCTCCCTGGAGAGCAGCAGGCGCATGGCCGCCTGGATCTTCCAGGCCTTGATGGTGAAGCGCTTGTTGTAACGCTCTAGGCTGGACGCCTCCTGGTAATGCGCTGGAAGATGCTATTGATGAAGGAGTTCATGATGCCCATGGCCTTGGATGAGATGCCAGTCTTGGGGTAGACCTGTTTGAGCACCTTGTCGTGTGGACCAAGTAGTTTTAGTTGATACTAGGAGTGTGTCCTTCTTCTGAGCCTTGGCCACCACCTTCTTGGAGCCATCCTTGCGGGGGAGCAGACTTGATTGTTTTAGGCATTTTGAGAGCTGGAAACACCAGGAACGCAGTGAGAATAGGTAGTGGGCTTCTGCAACTTATTGGGCATTTATGCTAATGAGGGGAGCCTTAGTTAATTGGAAGACCAACAGTGGAGCCATCATCTTGGGACACTTATGCAAATGAAGTATTGAAATGCACTTTCTTATTGGCTGTCTGCTACTAGCCAATCGAAGTAAGCTTTACTCTCTGAAAATGCCTATAAAAACTGCTGTCCTTTTCTTAAAACAAAAAACCAGGTGAAAGGGAACACTAGCACCATAAATCAATGCAAGTAAGCCTGCATGTACCCTGCTTATTGGTTGGCGAGTTCATTCTCCAGCACACTCATCTCCGGCCTGTGTGGCAGCCTAGAGCGTGGTGCCACCTGTGGTCCCGGTTCCATCAGCTTGCCCACTTCCATGGTATCGAGGTAAAAACGTAGCCCTTTCCAGCTTCTTCACGGAAGCCACTTCCCTCCTTTTTGCCTTGTGTCCTAAATATAGAGAATACGGTAGTTTAAAAAAATAAGAATAAAGCAACGGAAAAAGAAAGTGAGGGTGGGCCCCCTGTACAGATTCTCCTAAAAATCAAACAAAGCACAAGGCTGGGAAGGCGGAGCGCACATGACAGTTCCGGCCTGCCGCCTGGCGGCGGTTAGGTCCAGATCCTGGGGCCTCTCTACAGGCAGGTTAACTACAAAGGGCTTTTCATTGGAGGCCAGCCCCACTTCGGAGGTAGGTGCCCACCCGTAGGGATTTTTAGAAGAAGGGCCTGCCATGGCTCCCGTATCCCCAGGCCCTTTGGTGCTTAGAACCTGACACATATTTTAAAGGTGGCTCCAAGAAGTACAGAATAAAAATGTTTTTCTTCCACTGCCTGCCTGCCTGACTAGTTCAAACAGGGCAGGTGGTTTGGTTAAAAGAAATGCTATCCTATCGATGACTCTGTGTTTACAAACACAGGGTACCGCAAAGTTCAAAACACTCCTCACGAACAATGGGATTATGAATGATTGGCCATCTGACCAGGATGTTTATTAATGGCCAACAGAGACAGACATTTGAGATGTCTGATGTTGACGCTGAGCTCCCGAAGCTACGTTTTTCCTTTTCTTTAACCATTAGACCACTCACACCTGTCTGTGACATGTCCCTGGGCCTTCCCACTACGTTGTATTGCTGAATGCGGACAAACGGATCACATATACACTAAACACACATCTAGATGAACCTGACTTGAAAAATGCGTACTCTGACTCCCCCCAAAATGAGCAGCCCTCACTTCCTGTTCCCTGCCAGGAAGTGATAGAAACATGGAAAGCCAAAGTTTATTCATTCATTCAAAGAGGTTTGTGAACAGATGATTGAAGATACAAACATATGATTTGGGAACAGATGATTTTGAAAACAAGCCTCTGGGAAAAATCTTTCAAAATAAAAGGGGAAGCACTCCACTTGACCTGGAAGTAGTCTTGCCTGAATGAACGAATAGGAGACTAATCAAGTTTTTAGATCCAATGACCCGTCGGTAGAAACAGAGAGGACAGCTGGACATGTTAAATGGCAGTGTCAAGACGAACTCCACAAAATCGAGATCACGTGAAACACTGTAGAACAAACGACCTGGTATCTTCAGGAGACGTGCTAGAACGAAGAGAGGAGAGAGCATCTCACAGGGAGGGAGACACTCAACACGTATCAATCGCGTGCAATGTTAGGGTGCTGTTCTGGCGAAAGCTGGAAATTTGAATGCTGACTATTCAATTATGCTAGGAACTTATTGTTCATTTCTAGTTGTGATAACTATATTGTGGTTTTGATATTTTTCATGATTTAACAACTTTTTATTGTGAACGAAGTGAGGGTGGTGGACCTAGGAGCTCACAGTTTGGCATTGAATAATTCGACAGCCTGGTTTGACTCATCACTGCAGCACCCCCCTAAGTAACAACTCTCTCCCCATGGTTTTTGTTTCCATTCTGCTTTATTCCCAACTCTCTGGACTTTGGTTTGGGGCTATTGCTACTCTATTTATCTTAAATGGTGGATTATTCTACCAGGCTTAGAACAATTCCTTATCTCTTCAGGTCCATAGTGAAATGTTTACAGACAGAGATCTGAGATACACATCAAACAGTGTAGTCTGGGGTCGGGGGTAATGGGTGAGAGTTAACTGAAACACGATCCTCCCACTGCTGTTGAGCCGATTTCAACTCATAGGGACCTTATGGGACAGAATGGAACTGCTCCCTAGGGATTCTGGGACTCTCGATCCGGAGAAAGCAGACAGCCTTACCTTTCTCCCCCTGCGCAGCTGGTGAGTTTGGAGTGCCGGACTTGGTTAGCAGCTCAGTGCTTCACGTACAAACCACCAAGGCTCCTTCAATCACAATCAAGATTGTTGCTAGGTGCCAACAAGTCCGTTCTGACTCACAGTGACCCTGTGTACAACAGAACGAACACACTGCCCGGTCCTGCGCCATCCTCACAATGGTTCCCGTACCCGAGCCCCTTGTTGCAGCCGTGTCAAACATCTCCTCAGGGGCCGGCCTCTTTCTCATTGCCCTTGGACTTCACCAAGTCTACGACCTCTGGTGGTACAGTGGCTACCCGTTGGCTTGAAGTCGGCAGTTTGAAATCACCAGCTGCTCCACAGGAGAAAGACTGGGCTTTCTATTCCCCTAATCAGTTACAGTCTTGGAAACCCACAGGCACAGCTCTACCCTGGCGTATAGGATTACCATGAGTTCGAATTGACTTGATGGCAGTGTTTGTTTGTTGTTTTTCACTTTGTTAATCATGGGGCCCTTTTCCAGGGATTAGCATATCCTGATAACAAACCTATCCAAAGTAGGTAAGATGAAATTTTGCCATCCTTGCTTCTAAGAAGCATTAAGGTTGTGCTTCCAGGACAGATTTATCTATTCTGGCAATTTGAGGTACTTTCAGCATTCTTCACAAGCACCACGGCTCACTTTTGATAGCCGGGCACCCTCAGCTTTCTTCACCATATTTGCTTATGCACCCATTTTTGTCTTCAGCAATTGTGTCAGGAAGATGAGTATCCCACAGTTCCATATTATTAGAACAAACTGTCCTTATACTGAGGTAAGATTTAAGTTGAGGTCCAAAATCCATCTGATTCCTTGTTGTACTTGAATTTATATAATATATAAACAAATATACCTATATTTAAATATATATTTCTTCTTTCCTTTTTGCCTTTTTTCTTTCCTCCTGACCCACTCTCATATTTACCCATCATTCACCTCTCAGTAATTCAGTAATTCCTCTCAGATACAATTCTATTGACAAAATTCCTCTCAGATACAATTCTATGACCAGAAAAGCTACATTATCCTCACCATCCATTTTAGAACCCTTACTCTTCCCCTGTACCTGTCATTATAGGCTCACCACTCTCCTCCCTCTGCCTCCTCCCCTCCCGTGGCCCCCAGGAACCATCAGTCCAGCCATTGTCTCTATAGTATTGCCCGTTCTGCCTCCTATGTATACATGCACACACACACACACACACACACACACACACACACACACACGAGAGAGAGAGAGAGAGAGAACAAACAAGTAGTCACAAGTCTATGAGGGTCCCTGCAAGTGCTTCAAGTCCTCCTTGTTATTAGCAAGCAAGGTTTGTCCTCTGCATATCACAGGTTGTCTGTAAGCCTTCTTTCAGTCCTAATGTCACATTCTTCTTTATATAGTCCTGTTTCTTGGATTATTTACTCAGTTTACAGATTGCATAAGTATTGAAAAGATACCACTCTGACACACAGCTTTTCCTGATTTTAAACCACTCCGTATTCCCAGATTCTATTCAAATGACTACTTCTTTGTCCATATTCAGGTTCCATGTGAATACAAATACATTTTCTGGGAGTCCCATTCCTCTCAATGGATTAGCTCATTATGATCCATATAGTCAAATGGATCAGCAAAATACACATAGACATCTTTCTGGTATTCTCTGCTTTCAGCCAAGATCCATCTGACCTCATCAATGATATCCCTGGTTCCATGTCCTCTTCTGAACACAACATAAATTTCCTGCAGCTCCCTGTCAATGTACTGTGCAACTCTTGTTGAATGATTTACTTGCATGTAATAATAATATTGTTGGATAATTTCTGCATTCAACTGAATCAGCTTTCTTTGGAATGGGCACAAATATATATCTTTTCCATTTGGTTGGCCAAGTAACTGTGTTCTAATTTTTTTTGGCATAGGTTAGTGAGTGCTTCCAATGCTTCATCGGTATGTTGAAATGTTTCAATTGGCATTCTGTCAATTCCTGGAGCCTTGTTTTTCATTAACATCTTCAGTGCATCTTGGACTTCTTGCTTCAGTACCACTAATTCTTGATCATCTCATACCTCTTGAAATGGTTGAATGTCAACCAATTATTTTTGATACAGCATCTCTATGTATACCATTGTGGTAGGTACATAATCTGTTGTCAATTTGAGACTATGACAAATGAAGGGGTGAAGTTTAGCCTGTCAATCAGGTCGCAGCTTGATGACCTTATTTGGAGCCGCTAATGAGGTAAATAGCTTCCTGGAAGCAGGACACTCACACACTCCCTGTGAGATTTTTCTGCTGACAAGACACATAGAGCTACACTAGAGCCTGGAGCTGGAGGGGCCACGTGGAGACCCCTGCCAGTGCTGAGATGCTTCCACTGCCACTGGATCCACAAGACTGTCCACCCATTGACCTGTGATCTTCCTTTATTTGGTATCATTGCATGTGTTATGTGAGTCTGAAAAGGAATTTATAGATTGGGATCAGACATATGGGCTAATATTGAACTTATGGACTTGATCTGGACGGGGCTGGGATGTTTTCTCAATATATAATTGCTCTTGTATATAAAGCTCTTTCTTTCTTTTTAAAAAATTCATTTTATTGGGAACTCGTACAATTCTTATCACAATCCATGCATATATCCATTGTGTCAAGCAGATTTATACATTTGTTGCCATCATCATTCTTAAAATATTTGTTTTCTACTTGAGCCCTTGGTATCAGCTCCTCATTTTCCTCTCCCTCCCTACCCCGCTTCATGAACCCTTGATAATTTAGAAATTATTATTATAAATTATTTATAAATTATTAATTATTATTATTATTATTACACTGTCCGATGTCTCCCTTCGCCTGCTTTTCTGTTGTCCATCCCCCAGGGATGGGGTTGTATATAGATTCTTGTGATCAGTTCCCCATTTCCATCCCACCTTCTGCACCACATTTTGCTATAACATCCATATCATCTGTGTTCCCTTCCTGAGGGCAAGTATTGATGTAAGATATCCTCTCGGTATCACCACGCTCCCTGGATTCCCTGTGTTTCCAGTTCCCACCTGTACCAGTGTCCATCCTCTGGTCTAGCCAGATTTGTAAGGTGGAATGGGGATCATGATAGTGGGCAGGGGGAAGGTGGGGAAGAAGCATTAAAAAACTAGAGGAAGGCTGTATGTTTCATCATTGATAAAGCTCTTTCTTATACACATATGAGTGTCTAGGAATTTGTTTTTCTAAGGCCAACAAACAATCCTTGAACTAACTACAAGCTTTTCTTTCTTAAAAAAAATTTGTTTTTCTAGTCTACCCTGACTAACACTATCCTCCATCTTTTTTTTTTTTTAATGTTTTCTGCATGATTTAACATTTGCCCACAGAATCTTTCAATATTGCAACTCAAGTCTTCAACTTTTGGGTCAGTTCTTTCAGCTTGACATATACTGAGTGAGTTCTCTAGCTTCATGTTTTCACACATTTTATTATAATACTTTACTTGGTTGACCCTTTTAGATGTTCCATTCAGCTCTTTTACTTCATAATTCTTTCATAAGCCTTAGTTACTCTATAATTAAGAGCAAATTTCACAGTCTTTTCCGAAATCCACTTAAAATTTTTATTTTAATTTAATATTAATTGGGAGTTAATACATGTATCATATCATTCCATAGTGCAATCATGTCACACAGGATTGTGCAATTGCTACCACAGTTCCAAATATTCTTTTTCTTCCTGGACCCCTTGACATCATCTCCCCTGCCACCCTCCCCACCCCCACCACTGTACCTCACCTCCACCATGAGAGCCTTATTCTATAACAACCCTGGGCTTTATGTACCGAAAGACATATAACACAACTTTAAGATGGTGACCCCAATGGCATACCACCTCTGAGATAGCCCTAATATCAACAAACAAAAACAAAGCAAAAATACAGAAAATGTTGAAAATATAAACCAGGTTTATCCCTGTGATCTTCTACTCTCCAATGAACTCTGTTTAGTAATTGATTTCCACCCATTCCTGAATTATGGATAGAGGGAGATGACCTGAGGCTTATCTCCTGTGTAGGTCCCACAAATGTACCTTGGGCTCCCACTGTCACTGTAGCCTTCTGCAAACTGGATCCTCACAGTTTATGCTCAGATACTGCTCCCTCCTTCAACTTTGGATGACATGATTTACAATTCCTTCGGTGACTGATGATGGTGTGCCTCTTCCATGTAGAATTAGTAGACATCTCACTTAAAAAGCTGCTTGTTTGGACAAAAGTCTTTAAGACCCCAGACACTACTTTATCTGACAGCCGGCCGCCATCTAGTTTCTGCGCCACATTTTGCTATAACAGCCATATCGTCTGTGTTCCCTTCCTGAGGGCGAGTACTGAGCAGGACCATGATGTAAGAACTAATTGTTCTTAAGTTGGAGCTGGGATTTAGTGCAAGCCCAAAGTCCATTCTTGGACCTATGTTGTTTGTTTTTTTGTTTTTTTTATCTGCCTTTGGCTCCCTTTCTAAACCTCCTTTTTATCTGCCTTTGGCTCATTCCCCTGGGGCATAACAATCAATTAATATCATAGCCTCTGGTACTAAATGCATAAAGCCCTGTTGAGAGCAGATACTGGACCAATATAGGTTATCTCCATATCACAGTACCTCAATGGTTCACTTTTACAGAATCAGTCTTTTTGTGACTGGATACTATTTACACAAGTAATGGGGGTTCATTGTCAGGGAAATTTACAATAATAATCACCGAGAATGTTCATCACAGGTTTTCCAGAATAAGACATATATTACTATGACATATCGGGCACTGATGTAGCAAGACCGCGCTTGTCTTCCTACCAACAGTTCAACAATCTTGGTGCAGGTTGAAAGCGTGTCTAAGGTGGAGTCCACCTCATCCAGTGAAGTCTCCCCATTGGATTTCACTGAGGCAGCCTTCCAGCATGCTGTGTACCTTGAAGAACCAGGTGAAAGCACTCGTATCTTTCTTTCTTTCCTGTCTTTTTAATGACTTTTTGTTTTCTTCATGTAAGATGTTCTTGCTGGTTTACCAGGAGTTCTATCATTCGTGTCCAGTGAGTCAAACTATTCTTCAAATGTTCTCTAATGTTCTCAGGTAGTACAGACTCAAGGTCATATTTTGGCTTTCTTGGATTTTGTGCTAGTCTGGGTACTTTAGAGAAACAAATCCACAGAAACTCATGTATGAGAGAGTTTTATATAAAGGTTAAGTGCACATCAAGAAAACATCCCAACCCAGTGCTGCCAAGCCCATAAGTCCATAATTAACCCATATGTCCAATAGCAATTCACAAAGTCCTCCTCCATCTCACAAAACAGATGCAATGATGCCTACTGCAGGAGGAAAGCTGAGTCAGTGAATGTGTAAGCATCTCAGCGCTGGCAGGAGTCTCCACACAGCTGCTCCAGCACCCAGGGCTGCATCGGGGTAGGTCCATACGGCTTCTCCTCAGGGATGTCTTGCAGGAAGTGAGCCTTGCCAGCCAAAGCAGGGAACTGGTTAACGCAGCTGCACCCTGGTCCGACCATCAAAAAGCAAGAGACCCGAGAACTCTAAAGGCGAGGCTCACCGAGCCATTTATCCCTCTGACCTTCAATTAACCCCACATGTGTTTATCAGCCAGGTTGGCACAATAAACTAACTACCTCAAATTTGTTTTAATTTTTTCCAACTGCAATCCGAACTTACATATGAACAATTGCTATTCTATTCCATAGTCCGCCTCATTTGGGCTGTGATGTTGAGTTTCGTGATTAGCCCTGAGTTCATCATTGTCAGAGCAGGGCTAAGAGTACATGGGAGATACATTAGACTGTTTTCCTACTTATGTATATGCTTGAAATTTTCCATGGAAAAAATAGCATTGCTTAAAGCAAATCTATAAAATCCATTGATGTCCTTTCAAATATAACTGTGGTAACGGGGAGGGGGGGGGAATGAAACATAACACAGGTGTAAGTCATTGGATGGCCTCGGGTCCTCTTTACTACCCTGTGTCACCTCAATGGACACCACCCATCTCACTTCACCCTCCAAAGTGTCATGGCCCTGGGTTGTGTCTAGAAGATTTTTGTAAGTGGGGGCAATGTAAGTGAGAGAAGGATTGTATTAAAAACCAGTGGTTTCCATATTTCTCAACATCCCTTCTTCCACCTAGGCCCTCTTACTTTTTGGGCTCCAATGAAATTTTTAAAAAAAATAAAATTTTAAACGTTATATTCAGGGCAATGTACTTGAATGCTCATTCCCAGACTATCTGAGGAAAGCTTACCCAAAGTGCACTTCTTTCCCAGGGAAATATCACCTCATTTTAAAATTTTGAGTGGTAGATTGCAAAAATGGCTATGATCTTTTGTAGCTCCTCTTATCACAACGTGGAGTCTATTTCCTCATCCTTTGAATTTGGGCCAGTCTTGTGACACGTTCTGAACAGAGGCCCAAGGAGACCGGCCACTTTCAACTTTTGCTTCTCTTGGAAACTGCTTTTCTTGTGAATGAGCCCCAGCCGGACTGCTGGAGAGTGGAGAGGAGGTGGATCATCTGGCCCCACGATGCCTGAATGAACCCAGGTAAGACCAGCCACACCAGTGCAGACCAGAACCACCCATATCATGCACCGAAATCACGAGCTAGATATATAGATATATACTTGCTGCTTTAAGACATTCCCTTTAAGGACTTTTCTTTTGTTAAAATGTAGAAAGAGCTAGCTGATGTAGCCAACAATTACTTTTTAACCAATGTACAGGTTAATGAATTGGAATAAAGATTTAACAAGTACAGTGTGGTGGTGACGGTGGGGGTGAGTGGGTGGGGGGAACACGAAGAAGGGTATCAACCAAGATTTAGAAATCAGAGACTCCTCTCTAGTAGTGCACACCATTACCATGCTCTGCTGCTCACCCAAAGACTAGAAGTTTCATCTACTCAGAGGCACCTTGGAAGAAAGGCCAGGCAATCTATAATTGGGGGGGGGGGAGCAGTCAATGAAAATCCTATGGAGCAAAGTCCTACTCGGACATATATGAGGCTGCCACGAATCAGACTTGTCTCATGGCAAATGGTTTATAGAGAGGACGTTTAAAGAGAGACTGGATGGTTGCAGCCCAATCTGTAACCTGCAACCAGAGCTACTAGAGACTCATAAAACCAGTAAAGACCCGACACTGTGTAAAGTGGAAACCTTTCACAGGAGGAAAACTCAAATATTGTGTCTGAATTGAGAGTAATTGCATGGACTTATGAACTGGGCTGGGCTGCTTTCTTGATATATAATGACTTCTTGGTGTAAAGCTTTCTTATACATACATGAGTGTCACTGGGGTTGTTTCTCTAGACCATCCGGCCGAACACCAATGGTATCAAATATAACAAGAATTGTGAGGATGGCATAAGATAGCCTGGTGCTCTGTTCTGTTATTCATAGGGTAGCTATGAGGCAGAGCCAACTCCATGGCACTTGACACCAACCACCTAGCCAACTGTGGCAAAGAAGCCAGACGGTGCCCAGCTATCAGAAAGAATAGTGTCTGGGGTCTTCAAACAAGCAGCCATCTAAATGAGGTGCCAACTAAGTCCACATGGAAGAAGCACACCACCCTATGCGATCCAAGCATTGTCAATAATGAAATCCAAATCCTAAGGAAGGACACCCAGTTTGTAGAAGGCTCTGGATGGGTGACAGTGGATGCTCAAAATCCAAGGACGTGGTAGCCTGGCTACCAGACAGAGAGCATTATAAAGTCAATTATAGTGGGTGTACATAGGTTAAAATGTCATCCCTTATCATTTGATCTCTCTTTTAATTCATTTTAAGTTGTTTCAGTTGAAATATTTTCTGTTTTCTTTTCAACCGAGACTTTTCCTGTTTTGTCTTGCCATTATCGTTGGGTTTGTCTGTTTGTCTGGGTTTTGTATGAGTTTCTGTATATGGAATGCAGGAGAGACAGAAACTGGGTTAACGTAACTCAAGGGCATGGTAGGGAGGTGGGGGATGGGGAGCTAACGACCACGGGAGTGAGAAGAACATGTGTCTGAAATGGAGCGCGGAGGTGCCTGCACAGCTCCTCTTCACGCTAGCGGATGTTAAATTCTGCGATACGTGAAGTACATGCCCATCAGCTCTTAAAGGAGAAGAAGACCGGTCTTTGCAGACAGGCTGCAGAGTATAACTTCCACTATCACCAGAATTCTTCTTGTTGTGATATGTTCAAAGAAATACATGTGCTGGTATTTAAAAATGGAAAACGCTTCCCCCGTTGTAGCAAATTATCTAGTGCTCTGTTGTTGCTGTCAATTAGGGCTGACATTTTGCTCAAGGGAAAATGAAGCTCAGATCACCCCAGTTGTCGTGTATCACTTCCTGCTGTATTCTCCTAATAAGACCACAACACACACACACACACACACACACACCACCCTTTTCTCCAAAATTCTCTAGATCTTCTGAAGGAAGGCTATTGGTTTTTCCTCTTTGGCTAGAATTTCATGTTTGAGTCTCCTTTGCCACTATGTTGGTTCACAGTGCATTTCCTGTCCAGGAATCCTACACAAAGGCATACACTAGCTTTTTCTGCGGACTCCCTAGTGGTGCAGCCAGGAAAGGGGAATGGGACCACAAGGTCAAGCTATTTCCTGGATTACAGTTCCTCCACTGCTCTGTTGAAACCAAATCCCACCCTCGCACCCATCCACCCGCTACCCACCGCTACCCACACTCTCCTCAGTGACAGAGCCCGTGGTATAGGGAGCTAAACACCAAACACCGTCATTGAGTCCTCCCGACTCATAGTGACCCTAAGGGACATAGTAGAACTGCCCAGAGCAGATAGGTTCCTCTTCTTCCCTTGGAGCAGCTGGTGGTTTTGAACCGCAGAACTTGTGGTTACCAGTCTCCTGTACAATCCACAATGCCACCAGGGCTCTTAGGTATGTTGAGCCAAAAAAACAAACCCAAACAAAACATCCAAACTCAATGCCATCGATTTAATGCCAACTCTTGGTGACCCTATAGGACAGTGTGTAACTGCTCCCGTGAGTTTCTGAGACTGTACCTCCAGCCAATAGCAATCGAGGAGCTAATTTCATGGGAAAGTTTCTGCCTCCCAGTAACAGGGGAACTGGAGTGTGTTCATCACCCACACACAATTTCTTCATCTGAATGGTTTCTCACCTACACAAACGATCTTTCTTCATCTAGTTGATTCGCTCGTCACTCACGAGTCGCCTGTTCACTGCAGACAGTGCTCCAGAAGAGACGTCATTTTCCCCTCTGGAGTGAGTGCACACTCAAACCACTGATTCAAGGAAAAGGCAGATAACCCAAACCAAGAAACCCTCCTGCCATCGAGTTGATTCCCACTCTTAGCCACTCTCTAAGACCAAGTGGACGTGCTCTGTGAGGCTATACTTTTTTGGGGGAGCAAACAGTCTCCTCTCTCTCCCATGAAGTGAATGGTGGGTTTGAATCATGGTCATTTCAATTAGAAGTAGCTCAATGCAGGACCCACTGGGCTCTAGCTGGAGATGGAAATGCCAGTATTATGTCCTAAAAGCTGGTTGGGAAAATGTGGCACAGCTGAGCAGTCAAAATTAACTTAGTCACATAATTTTTTTAATGTTCCTCATAAGATTTTTTTTTTAAGTGTGATTTGGGTGAGCCAAGTTGCTTCCCATTCAACAATGGAGACACAAGTTGTGGTCCCCTTAATGTAAGACCACTCTTCCCAGGGCTCCCCGTGCACATTTGTCCTTCTCACCTGCCTGCTCCTATCTTCTGAGTTTTGTTTGAGCAACTGTTTTGGTTTGCAATGGTTGATTGTTCACTTAGAGGCCTGCCTATTGTTACTAACATTCTTCCCACATCTCGTCTTCCCCCAAATCCAGAGCATGGAAAGCGCATTGGAGGGAAAGCAGGGGTTTGCAAGCATCCTGTTTAGCTAGGATTTTGTCCCATTCAAGGCTGGAGCAGAGTGGGAAGAAGATTAATTGGTCCCTCAGTGCTTGAGCCTATTAATAGATTAGACACCTAAGTAGCTCCTTAGTGAGGCAACCAATGCTCTGTAGAGATTATTGTTATGAATGATAGATCAAAGACATGTAGTTTTTAGTTCACGATCTATAAGCAAAATTGGACAGGTGGTCTTGCGATGACTTTTTCAGTGAGCAGACATGCACAGGAAGCGACATGGTATTGAACTCTTGAACAGACTTTATAATTAAAGTGCATGTGCATGGACTTACTCCCAAAAGAATCATGGGCCCATGACCAGCCCTGAGCTGGGTAAGTAAGCGTGGGGAGAAAGGAGGGCTAAAGCAATACAGCAGGAGCGATACTCGGGAGCCGAGCACTCCTAAGGCAGTGGAGGCACGGCGCTCGGTGCTCCTTGCTGAGGCTCGCATGTGGCTGCATAGTGGGCGCACCGGGGAGCTGGATATACATACTGGAGAAATTGGGGAGGTGGTCATGAAGTCTCAGGGTAAAGAGAAAACTAACCACCAAACTCCCTGCCCTACGGGGTCACAAACTCACTGAAAAGGCAAGAACACGAAACGGCTCCTTATTAGTTCAAGGGTGTGGCGGAGGGATGACTTTTCATGTTAGAGCCATGATAAAAATGTCTGCCGCCTCTCGGCCGCCACAGGTCCTTTGTGGTGAAATTGAAGCTTAGTGGGGATTATTACATTTAAACATGGGAGCCAGGCCAGAAAAAGGAAACCTAGCTTCTAGTTCAGGATCCATGAGCAAAATTGGCTAAGTGACCTTGGGATGACCTCTATGGTAAATGGATAGGCACAGGAAATGATAGGGTGTTGAAGAGCCCTTAGGGTTAACCAATGTGATCACGGTTTCACTCCCAGTGAGCACGCTACATATAGGGCAAAGGAAGCAAAGGGCTCACATACAGTGTAGTCAAATCCCGAATTAGGTCAAATAAAATGCATAAATAAGGTCAATATTTATTGATTAGTGTGGTCAGAGTATCTGGGGAAATGCCCTGAACGTGACTGGGTCTGTTTTTGCTTACAAGTGTATTCTTAATGCTTAGCAGAGAACCTGATACACAATAGGCCCTCAGGAAATGCTATTGAATAAACAAATGAATTAATGAATAGACGCCAAGTTTGTGAGTGCTAGTATTTTAGATATACAAATATATTGGATGGGGAGTTAGGAATTGAATTTATAAAAAGATTTTCTGCTTTTCAGGAGGCGAAGGAAAAGACTAAGGAATTTTGGCAACCAGAAGCCAAAACATGATATAGGAACAAGAGCCCAGTCAGTTAGTCTGGGCTTGGAGGAGTAAGAAGATCACTGAAGTCGGACACAGACCAGAAAACATGTTTCCGTGCTTTTACGTGTAAACCGTCATGTCCCCTAGCCCTGATCCTTGTCATCCTGGGGACCAAGGGACCCGTGAACAGAAACATCCAGAGATGAACATGAACTTCTGCTTCTGGTCAAGATGGAGTAACAAGGCCTGGATTTATCCACCCACCAGAAGCAACTAAAACACTGAAGGCAATATATGAAACAATGGTTTTCAAGCCGCCCAACCTTAGACACCAAAGGTCCGTCATCTGAAAGGCAGTAAGGGCGGGGACCAATAAGGGGAATTATATATTTGCCCTGGGATACTGGAAGAAAGCTGGGGCTTTCTATTCCCATAGAGAATTACCATCTCTGAAACTAACGGGACAGTTTTACCCTGTCATATAGAGTTGCTGTGGTTCACATTGACAGTGAGTGCTTTGAGTCACTTGCCTACAGAGAGAGTCCAGGAGGTAGTCTGGCTTTCTTAAAATGTTAAACGTATTACCTACCCAAGCAATTCCACTTTTAGAAATCTGCCCCAGAGAAATGAAAACATTTACATTCACATGAAGACACCTATACACATGTCCAGAGCAGTGTTGTTCATAATTGCCCCAAACTAGAAATAATCCGAAGGTCCATCAGTTGGTGAAAGGATAAGCCATGTGCATGTGAGGGGCCCACGAGACCACTGCAGTAGGACTGAGATCCAAGTAGGACTGATTCTTAGGGTTTCTAAGGCTCTACCCTTTTTAAAAAAATCATTTTATTAGGGGCTTGTACAACTCTTATCACAATCCATGCATCCATCCATTGTGTCAAGCACATTTGTACATTTGTTGCATCTTCATTCTCAAAACATTTGCTTTCCACTTGAGCCCTTAGTTATCAGCTCATTTCCCCCCTCCCTCCCCACTACCCCTCCCTCATGAACCCTTGATATTTATAAATTATTATTATTTTGTCATGTCTTACACTGTCTGACATCTCCCTTCACCCACTTTCTGTTCTCCATCCCCCAAGGAGGAGGTTATATGTAGATCCTTGTAATCGGTTTCCCCCTTCTACCCCACCTTCGCTCCACTCTCCCCATATCACCACTCTCACCACTGGTCCAGAAGGGATCATCTGTCCTGGATTCCCTGTGTTTCCAGTTCCTATCTGTACCAGTGTACATCCTCTGGTCTAGCCAGATTTGTAAGGTAGAATTGGGATCATGGTAGTGGGGGTGGGTGGGAGAAGCATTTAGGAACCAGTGGAAAGTTGTGTTTCATCATTGCTACATGGCACCCTGATTGGCTCGTCTCCTCCCCGTGACCCTTCTGTGAGGGATGTCCAGTTGACCAAGGCTGTCCTCTTTCTGGAAGCAAATGGCGACATCTTTCTTCTGTGGTTCAGCTGGCAGGTTTGAGTCGACAACCTGTTGGTTAGCACTTAAGGTCTTAGCCACTGAGCCCCCAGGACTCCTCAGACATATAAAGCGAAATGCTATTTAGCGAGGAAAAAAAAAAAGAAGAAACAGTCTTTACTGACTGTTCCCCCTCCAAATTAAGAATATATATTTTTTAAAGAAAAGTAAGAACTGATAAAGTTACAACACAATGAATTACAAAAACCCTTCACCAAGAGAGAGTGTAAGAAGCCGGAGGGCAAAGCCTTCAAATTGTACAAAATGATTCTATTTCCAGGAAGTGCCCAGAAAAGTCAAATTCATAGCAATAGAAGGTAGATTAGTGGTGAGCTAGGGAACTAAAGCTGAAGGAATTCTTTGGGCTGACGGAACTGTTCTAAAACTAGATTGTGGTGAGAGTTATACAACACTATAAATTTGTTAAGTCATTAAATTGTAAATTTACAATGGATCAATTTGAAGGTATGCAAATTATACCTCCATAAAGCTGCTTAAACACTTGAAAATATGAAATATAGAGATTTATTTCAGCTTCATCGGCTCTATTTTGCCATGAATCACTTGTGTTGCTGAAGTTAAGAATTTGGAATGGTTAATGGAATGGTTTTGTTTTCTTGTTCTTTCATGTACCTAATCCCATCTAAGGAAATAAGTGCCAGTAATTGTGTTGGTAGGTAATGTTCTGTTGTCTATTTATAGCCGCTTACTATTCTTCCATGCAAGCTGCTCCTCTTCTCAGGGGGTATTACCACTCAGTATAAGCAGTAATTAATTAAGAGCTCAGTTCCTGCCCTGTAAGCAAGCAGAAAGGCAAAGAAAGCCAAACAGATGTCCTCAGAATGACTTGGTTCTTCTAGCAACTTCCCTAATTACCATGAATACACACAAGAGCCATGGGTTGGAAAATACTCGCTTCCTTTCAGGAATAGCTGCAAAAGTGATTAGCCAGAACCCAAACAAACAATAATAATAAACAAAGTCTTTCCATTTAGAGTACTGGAGGTTGGAATCTGTAAATTTAACCTCAGGAGGAAGCAAGGAGATGATTGGAGATGGGTTGCTTAAAGAATAATCTTTGATACCCAATCAGATATCAAGACTTTGTTTCCCCCATTGTAACTGAGTTGGGGGTTTGTATTTCAGATCATCAAATTTGGATTCACCAATTTAAACTACCAGTCAACCTCCACCCAAACACCCCGCCCCCCCAGTAGTTTACCCTCACTCGCTACTGGATTTCTTGACCCTCTCTTGAAGACCGCCATCTTCCATTACACCCACACTTGCACCACAAACAGCCCAAACCAGTGTTTTATCTTCTCTTCCCTCTGTGGGCAGTTTCCAAAGTATGTTCCCTTTGGTATCAAAGTCTTCATCTTGTTTTTGTTTGTTTGTTTGTTTTTCTATTTCCCCACCTTATAACAGTGGTATCATCTAATATTTGTCATTTTGTGTTAGACTAATTTCACTCAGCATGATGTTCTCCAGGTCAATCTGTCCTGAGGTGCTTCATGGTTTGTCATAGTTTTTCAGCACTGTACAGTATTCCATTGTGTGGATGCACCAGAGTTTCTTAATCTGCTCTTCTACTGATGAGCATTTAGGTTGTTTCCATCTTCTTGGAAGATGGAACAGTGTGACCAGTGCTGCACTGAACATGGGTGTGCATATGTCTGCTCGTATTATGACTCTTCTTTAGGACATTTATCTAGCAGAGGGATTGCTGGATCACATGGGACTTTTATTCCAGTTGTTTGAAGAAGTGCCATATTACTTTCCAGAGTAGTGGTATGTCCTTACAGTCCCATCAGCAATGCAAAAGGGTTCCAATCTATCTGCAGTCCCTCCACCATTGTTAGTTTCTGTTTTGCTGAACAGGACTTATTTTTGAACACTAGTGAATTTTAAAATGATATTGAAATTGTGCTAGAAGGGTAGAGCAATGAGAAAAGACAGCCAGAAACAGTTGAATGAGATAATAATCTGTAATATTCTAATGGAAAAAACTTGATACAGTATATTATATTCAAATTAAATACTTTCTTTGACAACAATAAAATGCCAAAATCTAAGTTAGAAAATAATCTATATCAGATTTCAGCAAACTTTTTCTATAGGGCCAAACACTGAATACTTTAGGCTGTGCAGGTCACGTACATCTCTGGGTTTTTTGGTGGCAACTGCTGTGTCTGCTCCCTCTCCCCACCTCCCCGCCCCTCAACCCTTTAGTCTGAAATCCAAGTAGTCTGTCATTTGAAACCACTAGCAGCTCCTCTGGAGAGACCATGGGCTTTCTACTCCCTTAAACAGTTACCGTCTTAAAAACCCCGACGGGGTTGCTATGAGTCAGCATTGACTTGATGGCAATCCATCCTTAGCTTAGGGGCCTACAAATACTTGTATGCATGTAGTAGTTATATAATTGTCAATTTGAGAGGATTATGAGTGAAGGGGTGGAGTCTAGTCTGTCAATTGGATCATAGCCAATGAGGCTCTGTGTGGGCATGGCCTTCTCCTGAGAATTCTGGGAAATCTGGTATTTCTTCCTTGGAAATGGGAGACTATCTGCTCACACCCTGGGAGACATAGCAGCTGACAAGATACATGGACCCACCCTGATGCAGAGACCCCTGCCAGCAGTGAGATGTTTCCAATGCCACTGGATCCAAAGATGTTCTACTCACTGGCCTGTGATCTTCTACATCATTGCATGTGTTTCATTAGTCTGAAGAGGACTTTGTAATTGGTATTAGACATACGGGTTAATATCAGATTTATAGACTTGATCTGGACTGGGCTGGGATGTTTTCTCAATGTTCAATTGATCTTATATATAAATTTCTTTCTTTCTTTTTAGTTCATTTTATTGGGGGCTCGTACAACTCATCACAATTCATATATCCATCCATTGTGTCAAGTACATTTGTACATTTGTTGCCTTCATCATTCTCAAAACATTTGCGTTGCACTTGAGCCTATGGAATCAGCTCCTCATTTTCCCCCCTCCCTCCCTGCTCGCTCCTGCCTGATGAACCCTTGATAATTTATAAATTATGATTATTTTATCATATCTTACACTGCCCGACATCGTCCTACTTTTCTGTTGTCTGTCCCCCAGGGAGGAGGTTATATGTAGATCCTTGTAATCAGTTGCCCCTTTCTACCCAACCTTCCCTCCATCCTCCGGGCATCATCACTCTCACCACTGGTCCCCAGGGGTTCATACCTCCTGAATTCCCTGTGTTTCCAGTTCCTGTCTGCACCAGTGTACATCCTCTGGTCTAGCCAGGTTTATAAGGTAGAATTGGGATCATGATAGTAGGAGGGGGGTGGTGGTGGAGAGAAGCATTTAAGAACTAGAGGAAAGATGTGTGTTGCATCAATGCTACACTGCATCCCGAGTGACTTGTGCCTCCCCGCTGGCCTTCTGTGGTGTCCAGTTGCCTACAGATGGATCTTGGGTCCACAACCCGCACTCCCCCTCATTCACAATGATATGAATTTTTTGGTTCTTTGATGCTTGATATTTGATCCCTTCAGCACCTGGTGATCACATAGGCAGGTGTGCTTCTTCCATGTGGGCTTTGTTGCTTCTGAGCTAGATGGCCACTTGTTTACCTTCAAGCCTTTAAGACCCTAGGTGCTATAACTTTTGATAGCCGAGCACCGTCAGTTTTCTTCACCACATTTGCTTATGCACTCCTTTGTCTTCAGTGATTGTTTCGGGAGAAGCCATGATACCAGGTGGGTATCTTGAAATGTTCGTTTAATAGAGCAAAGTGTTCTTGCATTGAGGGAGTACTTGAGTGGAGGCCCAATGTCCACCTGCTACCTTAATACTAAACCTATAAAAATATGCACATAGATCTATTTCCCCATCATCATATATAAATATATTTACCTATGTACATGCCTGTATTTAGGCTTCTATACATACCCTTTGCCTCCTAGTTCTTTCCTCTATTTCCTTTGACTTTCCTCTTGTCCCGCTATCATGCTCAGCCTTCACATATGTGTGTCCATGGATTTGTTTCTCTAGTCTGCCCAGAATAACACAATGCGTAAGAGTCATAATTTGCCAACCTATGATCTATATATAGATTATCTTAGGGACGATAGTGTTAAGAAGTATAACCAACAAAGGATTCATAATTGTCATATAAAATGATCTCTCAACAAACCAACAGAAAGATGAAAAATGATATGAACAGGAAATTAAATAGTTAAAAAATATGCAAGATAAATTCTTGCATGGACAGAGGGAAATGAAAATTAAAATATCGATGAAATGACACCTAACATCCATCAGTTTGCCCCTCCAAAAGCTAATGTCTAAGTGCTGAATGTCAATGTTGCGGGTGGAGATCAGGGATGGCATATTGAAAAATAGAATACAACAAGACAGTTAAAATGGATGGGATAGGATTATATAATATATATATATATATATATATATATATATATATATATATAGGTGTGAATAAGTCCTATAAAATATACATATAAAAATTATATGGCAAAAGTCAAGGAATGAGAGTAGCTGAGACAATGTAAAGCGCAAACAGGTAGGGACACATCTTTCACCAGAAGCCTAGATTTACATATTAGACAGTAGAAGGTTAGTGTAGGGATAGACAAACATATTGATAGAAGAATTCTAGGAACAGACTCATGCACATAAAAAGAACAGCATTGCAGATTAAGGGAAAAGAATAGGTTTTGGGGTTTTTTTGGCTTATTTTTCTCTTTTTAAAAATATTTAAACAGTTTTATTGGCAAATATTTCACACATCATACAATCAATAGTTCAATCTTATTAATAAGAACTGTGTAATATCAATTGCAGGATATTGACTTTCCTCCTGTACCCATCATCATCAGCCCCCACCTCCCCACAACCTTCCCTCCCACAACCCTTAAGAAACTATCAATGCAGTCTCTTGCTATAGCTATAGCTCTCCTGGATTTCATATATAGAAAAACAAAACACTACCCTCTGCAGAAGAGAAAGGCTATTCACAGGCCTGCTCTGCGGTCAGAGAGGATTCATGGGAGGCTTAAGCCATGTGTGGACGCTGCAGATGGATTTGGGGCTCCCACTGTCATCAGTGGCCTTCTGAAAACTGGGTGTGCACAATTTAAGCCTGGATACAATTCCCTCCTTAGGGTGTGCTTCTTCCATGTAAACCCTGTTGACCCCTCATTCCAACGGCTCTTTGTTTGAAAACAAGCGTTCAAGACCCCAGGTGCTATCCTTCCTAAGAGCCAGAGGCCATCTAGTTTCTTCACCAGACGCTTCGCTATAGCACCCATATCTTCAGTGAGCATCAAGCAGGACCATGTAATAAAAATGAATTGTTCCCAGATTGGGGTTAGAATTAAGGATGAGCCACAGATCATTCATTTTCCACAATTTATATATGAGTGGGTACCCCCAAAACAGGATTTTTTTTCAGTGTTATGTATTTAATCCCCCCCCAATAACCTTATCACCTTCAAAGTAGTCCCCATTACACTTAATACAGTTCTCAAATCTGCGATTCCTTCCTTTCTTGGAAACATTTTTCAAACCTATGTATCTGTTTGGATGGCTGCTGGCACCTGCCTTGTGTTTTCAGCACCTCTTCTACACCATCAAATCACTGTCTATTTATGTCCTTCTTCCCTCACAGAAACAAAAAGAAGTCTCATGGAGCAAGGTCAGTTGAATCAGGTGTGTGGGGCAAGAGACGCATACTTTTGCCCCCCACACCAAAACTGGAGCATTGAGATGGCTGCAGGAGCCGGTGCATTATCGTGGTGGCAAAACCAGTCCCATGTCTGCCACAAACCAGGCCTCTTTTGTCACACACTGTTAGGCTATCTTTTCAGAACCTCTAAATAGAATGCTTGATTAACAGTCTGACCTGGTGTAACGAACTCTCAATGCACTTTCCCCCTCACATCAATAAAACAAATGAGCATCATCTTGATCTTTGATTTCACTTGAGCTTTTTGTGGACGAGGTCATGATGACATCTTCCACTGGCTTGATTGATGCTTGGTTTTTAAGGACAGCACCATGTCTCCTCACCAGTAATGACCTTTAAAAAAGTCTGGGTCACTTCAGAGCTGTTCTTTCAAAACACAGCATGTTTCCACTTGAAGCTCTGTTCCCTGGTCTGTCAGAAGCCCAGGCAAATCTCCCAGTGACCCTTCTCATTCCCATATCTTCCATTAAAGTTTGTTGGACCGAACTCCATGACAGTCCAGATAACGTCTCCATTTCTTCAATGGTCTGTCGTCAGTCATCGAGCACAAATGCATGAATTTTTCAACATTTTGATCCATTTGGGAAATTGACAGACATCCAGAATGAGGTTGTCATCAGTAGACATTTCACCTTTTGTGAAATGAGAAAACCACTCGTACACTTGAGTTTTTCCCATAGCACAGTTCTTGTAAGCTGTGTTCAACATCACAACAGCTTCTGCGGCATTTTTTCCTGAGCAGGAAACAAAATTTCACAGCCACATGCTGTTCTTTTGAATTGGTCATCACAAAAAAAAAAATGAGGTTTGAGTGAAATTGCTTTTATAAAAAAATTTACTCTGACCAGAGAGAACCTTCCCAGGTAACAAAAATGAGTATTATGAAAACTCTGCCCAGCCTTTTGCATTTTTTGAGGGGGGAGGGGTACCCACCCAAACTAAGCCAGTTGCCCTGGAGCCACTCAAACTCCAGGTGAGTCCGTGTATGAGGGGGTACTCCACTGAAAACGGAAAAATGTTCCATAGTGCACATTTTCTCTGCAGGAGAAAGACAGGCCTTTAAAGAGTTACTGTCTCGGAAACTCACGGGGCGGGGGGGGGGTTCTACCCTGTCCTATTGGGCCACTATGAGTCATCATCCACTCAACGGCAGTAGGTTTGTTTTCTTGTCTTTTCCTTGTAATACATACTGAAGGCTGTACGTATTCTTTGAACTTCCTCAGTTAGTGCCTCAGGTCCTCTGCACTAATGGCAAACCAAGTTGTGTCATCTGCATAGCATAGATTCTTCATGAGTCCACCTACGATCCTGATGAAACCGTCTTCATATAGAGCAGCAGCTTGGGTTATTTTCTCAGTATACAAATTGAATCGATAAAAGCACACGATGCTGACATATACATCTTTCCTAACTTTAAGCCATCAAGCATTCCCTGGTGCCTGGTGGGCCGAGAGAAATGCTGAAAACTGAATGAAGACCAAAAATGATAGTGGGGCAAGAGGAAAGTAAAAGGAAACAGAGGAAAGAACAAGAGGCAAAGGACATTTATACAGGCATGTATATATGTAAATATATTTATACATAACTTTAGGGAGGGGCCGGGTGGGAAAGAAAAAAAATTAGGGAAATAGATCTATGTACATATATTTATATATTAAGTATTAAGGTAGCAGATGGACATTAGGCCTCTACTCAAGTATTCCCTCAACACAAGAACACTTTATTCTAATGACCCGGAATTCTGTGATGCTCACCTTCCCGGCACAATCACTGAAGACAAAATTGGTGCATAAGCAAATTTAGTGAAGGAAGCTATCAAAAGGCATAGTATCCAGGGTCTTAAAGGCTTGAAGGTAAACAAGTGGCCATCTAGCTGAGAAGCAACAAAGCCCACATGGAAAAAGCACACCAGCCTGTGTGATCATGAGGTGTTGAGGGGATCAGGTATCAAGCATCAAAGACCTAGAACAAAAAAATTATAACAATGTGAATTAGGGAGAAAGCATAGTGGAGACTCAAAGCCCATCTGTAGACAATTGGACATCCCCTCACGGAAGGGTCAGAAGGAAGAAATGAGCCAGTCAGGGTGCAGTATAGCACCGATGAAACATGCAACCTTCCTCTAGTACTTTAATGCTTCCTCCCCTCTACTATCATGATCCCAGTTCTACCTTACAAATCCAACTAGACCAGAGCATGTACACTGGTATGGATTAGAGCTTGCAACACAGGGAATCCAGGACAGAGAAACCTCTCAGGACCAATAATGAGAGTAGCCATACCAGGAGAGTAAGGGGAAGGTGGGAGGAGAAGTGGGGAACCGTTCACAATGATCTACATATAACCCCTCCCAGGGGAAGAACAACAGAAAAAATGGGCAAAGGGAGACAGCAGTTGGTGAAAGACATGGAAAAAAATAAGATAAATTATCAACGGTTCATGAAGAAGGGAGGGTGGGGGAGGAAGGGAAAAAGAAGCTGATACCAAGAGCTCAAGTAGAAAGAAAACTTTTTTAAAATAATGACAATTTATGTACAAATGTGCTTGACACAATGGATGGATGGATAGATTGTGATAAGAGCTTTATGAGCCCCCAATAAAATGATTTAAAAAATAAAGACTATTCCCTTGTTCTGTTTGAAGAATTCCCTCTTGGTCAAGTTCAACATGAACACAGCTAAGTGTTCGGAATTCCCATTCTTCTCAAGGATATCCATAGTTTGTTATGATCCACACAGTCAAGTGCCTTTGCTTAGTCAATAGAACACAAGGAAGCGTCTTTCTGGTGTTCTCTGTTTTTATTCAAGACCCATTTGACGTCAGCAGTGATATCCTGGCTACACTTCCTCTTCTGAATCTGGCTGGAAAATTGGGCTATAGTGCTGATGCAGTGTTTTTGAATTATCTTTAGCAAAATATTGGTTGCATGCGAGATATGTGATATTGTTAACCATTTCCTGAATTGTTTGATGACCTTTCTTTTAATGGGCACAAATGTGGATCTCTTTCAGTCAGTTGGCCCAGGAGGGTGTTCCAAACTTCTTAGCATAGACTAGTGAGTATTTCCAGAGCTGTATCCACTTTTTGAAAACTTTCTATTATTTTAATTCCTGGAGTCTATTTTTTTTGCCAGTGCCTTTAGAGCAGCTTGCACTTCTTCCTTTGATACCAGATGCTCTTGATCATATGCTGCCTCTTGAAATGGTTGTATGCTGACCACTTCTTTTTGGTACAGAGACTCTGTGTACTCCTTCCATTTGCTTTTGATACTTCCTGCTTAATTCAGTATTTTCCCTACAGAAACCTGCAACTTGGCAATTTGAGATTTGAATTTTTTTCAGTTCTTTCAGCTTGAGAAATGCTGAACATGTTCTTCCCTTTCGGTTTTCTAACCCCAGATTTTTGCACACAAAATTATAACACTTTACTTATGGAGCGGCCCCAGTAAAGATTTACAATCTGGGGGATTCTATGTAGGGTTGTTGTGAGTCAACAACCTGTGGATTTGGTTTTATAGTTTGGGTTTGAGTTAGGTACACTTTAGTCATCAAAGTAATATCTTTGGTTTTTAATACTTTACAGAGTTTTTTTTAGCATAATATGCCCTCTGTAAAATTCTTGACTGCTGCTTCCTTGGATTGGATATTGATGTGGATTCAAATAAAATTAAGTCAAGGTTTACTTATTCAGCATACAGATTGATTAAGTATGGCGAAAGGGTACAATTCTGGTGCATATCTTTCCTGATCATAAACCATGACATATATCATTATTCTGTTTGAATGACTGTCTCTTGACCTGTGTACAGTTTCACATGAAAACATTGCAAGCCTTTGTATAGTCAGTAAAAACACAAATGTTTTTCAGGTGTTCTCTCTTTTAGCCAAGATTCATTTGATATCAGCAATGATATTCTTTGTTGCCCCTTATTTTCTGAATCTGTCTTAAATATTTATGTACTGTGGCAACCATTTTTGAATGATCTTCAACAAAATTTCACTCGCATGTAATATTAATGATACTGTGCAATCATTCCTGCATCTTGTTGAGTCACCTTTCTTTGGATTGGGCATAAATATGAATCTCTTCCATTCTTTCAAAGTGAATCTCTTTGTTAAAACATCTCAGTTGGTAACCTTTTTTGTTTCCCTATGCCTTCAATACAACTTGGATGTCTTCCTTAAGTTACATTACTTCTTGATCATATACTACCTACTAAAATGATTGAGGAGTTCTGGTGGTGTAGTGGGTTATGCCTTGGGTAGCTAACTATGAAGTCAACAGTTCAAAACCACTAGCTTCTCCTGAGGAGAAAGATGGGAGTTTCTACTCCCATAAACATTTACAGTCTTGGGAATTCCCCAGGGGCAGGTCTACCTAATCCTCTAGGGTAACTGTGAGTCAGAATTGATTTGATGGCAGTGAGAAAGTGACTGACCAGTTCCTTCTGGTACAGTGACTATTTATTCTTGCCATTTTCATTCAACATTTTGCCCATAAAACTCCAAACCTACTGTTGTAGAATCAATTTCAATTCATAGCAAACCTACAGAACTAAGAAGCACTGTGCCTTAGGGTTTCTGAGACTCCAAATCTTAATGGGAGCAGACAGCCTCGTCTTTCTACTGAGGAGCAGGTATTTGGCTTAAACCTCTAACCTAGTAGCCCAATGCTTCACCACTTTCCTACCAAGCCTCCTTATTTTGCTCACAGAATCCTTTACTATTTCAACTTGAGGTTTAAATTTTTCCCCATTTCTTTCACCTTGAGGTATACTCAGAGTATTCTTCCCATTGTTTTTTTAAGCCCAGTGTTTGCACATTTCAAAAAAAATTTTTAAATGATACTTTGTCTTCTAAATGTAAGGTTCAGACACACCAGTTGCTCCTTAAAGATGAAAAGAAAGATGGGACTTTCTGCTCTCCTAAAGATTTATATAGCCTTAGAAACGCACAGGGTTAGTTCTACTCTACCCTATAAAGTTGCTAAGAGTCAGAATCAACTACACTGCAGTGAATTTTTGTTGTTATCTTCTTGAGCCATCCTTGGAAATCCACACACCTAACCAAAAAACCACACTCCCCTTCGGTCTGTTAATTCTGTTGTCAAGAACATTGGTTAGCCTTGTGCTTGTTATTGTTCTATGTACAGACAACCGTCCTATTTAAATTGCATACTGTTTTGCAATACTACTCAGCGGTAGGTCCAAACGCTGACTAACTGGTGTCTCATAGAGAGAAGTCACTGAATAAATATTTGTGACTTGGCTGGTCAGCATTTTTCCAAAAGGCATTTGGGAAGCCAGGAGTGGATTTGGCTTTCAAAAGTTCTACTTCAAACACAATGCCCTTTGGCTTCCCATTCTCACTTGAAAACACCCATTGCCTTCAGGTTAGTGGAGAGAGTCCTGCTGGTCTGACACCTCCCTTCTGCAGACACCTCCCAGCAGCCCAGTGATAATTACCTCAAGAACTTCTCTGTGGAAACAGCCAACGTCCGTCCATGCCTACTGCCTATCTGAAAACGTGCTAATACAAATCCCGTTTGTCATTTCGAAGAGCAGGAAAGAGCCCCACCCTGCCCCTAGAATAACAAAAGACCAGTTGACTGCCTTTCAAATACGCTAATTGCCCTGCTTCCGCGTTTCAGCTCAAGACCTCCTTTCCCTCCTGACTTAAAAATAAAGGCCCGACAACACTAGCTGGGCAGAACAAACAGCTACAAACAATGTTAGGAGGCCGGAGCAGGTATTGTAACCAGCCTCACAGAAGGGTTGTTTCTTTCCAGGTGCTGGGCCTGGCCCTGGAGCCAGAGTCCGGCTGCACAGTCTTGGACACACCCTGACTTTTTCAGGAGGGTTTGGAGGAAGCATGATCCCGTCTTTTTGTTCTCTCCGTATGAACGTGGAAGCAGCTTTGCATTTTGCCGTTGTGTCAGAAGGAGAGTTTGGACACCGGTGCTTGAGAGGCCCCTCGCTGTAATTCTAGACAATCGAATGTGCTCTCTTGCACTTGGCAGGAAAGGCTTTGTTTTGTCATTCCCCCAAACCAAACAAAACTGAACACACTGCATGGAGTCAATTCCACTACTAGCAACTCCTAAGATAGAACTGCCCCAGAGGTTTTAGAGGCTGTCCATCTTTACAAAGCAAACAGCTTCTTCTTTTGTGAGGGGCTGGTGGGTGTGAAATGCTGATCTCTTGGTAAGCGGCCCATCACTTAACCCACAGTGCCACCAGGGACCCTTAGGACACTCACTCATTATTTGAAGGATGTTTGGGTGGAGTTTACATTAACAGTCACATAGTGGCAGGTCTCCTTGACTCCTGAGATAAGTCTGAACTAGAAGGAGAGTTGGATGGACCCCATCAGGTCCTACAGTCTTTCCTGGGCTGTGTGGGGAGCTGAAGTTCTAATCTGAACAACAGAATTGTACTTTCAAAGATAAACTCCACCCAGCCCAGGCCAGGTCCATTACCACCCTCAGAACTCCCCCAGGGAGTTCCAGGTTGGAATCCTTCCCAGACTGAGCCACCAGGCTTTGGATTACAGCCAAGCTGGCAATCATTGTGCCTCTCCTCCCCTCCCCACCCCCCCACCCCGGGGATCCTTGTCAAAGATGAAGTCAGGGCACTGGAGCTTGGGGTCCTCAGGAGAGTGGAGAGAGCAGGTGGGTGAAAATGAGGCTGTAGGTCTAATACTTAGGTGATATCTTGGAGGATTCTCTTGAGTGCCAGTGCGGAAACTAGTCAAGTGATAGTCTCTGGGTTTGTGTGAATTCAAATCCTTATTCTGCCCTCTATGGCTACAAAACGAGAAAAGTGGATTTACTTCTCTGAGTTGAGTCTCAGTTCATGAGGATATCTCCAAGAACCTGAGGATAATATTCTGCATCTTGAGTGGCTCTGATGTCAAATGACACATACATACAAATATATAATATACATACATAATGTATAATGCACATATGTGGAAAAACGTGACTGGAACCAAATAGATCTTGTCTAGATTCTGAGAATACATTATAAATAGTTTTTTGAGTTTTCTCTTTTCCTCAAATAACATAAGCTACTCAAAGTAGTTAAAGGGATTAATTACTAAGGAGCTGTGCTGGCTTAGTGGTTATGCTTTGGGCTGGTAACTGTTAGGTCAGCAGTTTGAAACCACCAGCTGCTCTGTGGGAGAAAGATGGGTCTTTCTACTCCTATAAAGAGCTACTCTCTAAGAGCCCTCAATAAAAGTATTTAATAATAATAATAATAATAAAGAGTTTGTGTCTTTGAAGCACACAGGGGCAGTTTTATCCTGTCCTGTAGCATCACTAGGAGTCAGCATTGATTTGATGGCAGTGAGTTTGCTTAAATCATTTTTTTGTTTTAGTACATGGTTTACAAAACACAGTGAGGGCTGCAGAAACAGACTAGGGGGACTAGGAACAGTTCTCAACCTCAGAAGCTACAACTGCAGGAAGCCTTCTTTAAAAAAAACTTAATAGGAAGCTGTGACACCAGAATCTGAGGCTTCCCATTGGCAGAATGACTCTCTTGCCCTCTACTCTCTTCCCACTTTGCTCTGGTCCAAATAAGGCCTGAGCGTGCATATTTGATTGGTGGGATCCAATTCTCAATGGGAACTGTGATTGCAGGTAAACCTGGGATATGTCGTTTCTAGCTCTTCAGTTGCTACTGAACAGGGACACCCGACACGGGTGAGTTGGTGATAGAGACAGGAGATAGAGTGCCTACCATCTGGGGTTGCAAGCCTTTACCATGCCCTACATAAGCAAGATCTGATCCAGGGGCCAGGACTTTGTCTGGAGGCAAAGCTTGCTGGGTAGAAACAGAACTGTAGGTGTGAACACTGGAGACTAGAATGCCCTGAGGAACTATAGAGTAGCCGTGAGACACAACATGCCAGGAACTGCACCAGACGTGCAGAAGCCGGAGGAGTCCCACGACCGATGTAGGAAAGGCTCTGGGTGACGTTGCTTTTGTTAATTGAGGTGATGTTAAGTTTGTTTCAGCTCCTAAGAACTTCTCCATAGAGTTTTCCTGAGTGTGGCCTTTTAGAGAGCAGACTGCAGTCAACAAAACACAGGTAATACCTTTCTGGTATTCTCTGCTTTCAGTCAAGATCTGATATCATCAATGTTAAGCCTTCTTCCCTGTCATCTGCATACAGCTTGATTTTTTGGCAATTTTCTGTGCATGGACTGCTGCATATTTTTTTTGAGTTATTTTATCTTCACCAAAACTTCACTTGTATGTGGTATTCATGATCTTACTTGTTCATTCCCATATTCTGTTGGATTCCCTTTTTCTTTGGAAGAGGCATAAATATAGATCTCTTCCAGGTGACTGGTAGGTCGCCGTCTTCCAACTGCTTGGCAGAGATGAATGAGCACTTCCTGCATCTGTTGAAACATCTCTGTGAGTACTCCTGGAGCACTGTTTTTGCCGATGCTTTTAGTGCAGCTTGGACTTCATCCTCCAGCACAATCTGTTTTTGATGATACGCTTCCTTCTGAAATGGCTGAATGTGGATCAATTCCTTTCACTACAGTGAATCTGTTTTCTGTGGATCTTTGGATGCTTCCTGCATTGTTCAATATTTTCCCCTAAGAATATTTCAATATTTAAGCTTGAGGGTTGAGTTTTTCTTCAGTTCTTCCAAGCGGAGAAGTGATGATCGTGTTCTTCTCTTTGGTCTTCTAACTCCGGATTTTTGCACAGCTCATTAGAAGACTACTTTGTCTGCACTCTGCTCAGGTTGTATTTCATCATTTTGTTCCATTGGATTTAGCGACACTAGCTTTGTTCAAGAGCGAACGTCAGAGTCACAGCCCACATCCATTCTGTTCTTTCGTTTCTTTCCTGTCTTTCTAACGACCTTTCGCTTTCTTCATGTACCGTGTCCTGATGTCCTCCCAAACCGCCTGAAATTTGGTCCTTATTGTCCAATCCATCAAATCTATCCTTTCTTTCTTTCTTTCTTTCTTTCTTTCTTTCTCTCTCTCTCTCTCTCTCTCTCTCTCTCTCTCTCTCTCTCTCTCTCTCTCTCTCTCTCTCTCTCTTTCTTTCTGTCTAGCTCCATTGGCCTATGCTTCTTCTTCTGGGATCCCAGTGGGACATTGGTTGTTTCCCTTGCTAGTGTCTCAGCTCATTCTCAGGCTTCCTTCCAATTCCTTCGCTTTTTGTTGTTGTTGTTGCTGTTGATGCTACTCTAATCAAGTGTAGTCAGAGGGATTGTCTTTCAGTTCACTGAGTCAATTTCCCTTTTATTTTATTATGTTCTTCAGGTCTTTTACTATATTGCTTAATTCTGTTATTTCATTGCTTATCTTCTGGGATTACTTTTGGTTTAAGAATTTTGATTTTCCAATTACTTTAGTTGATCTCATGAATGTTCCCCACATCTCTCTAAACAAATGAAACAGCATTGTTCTGATTTCTCTTTCTGATAGTTCCTGGGCCTCTTATTCAGAGCACTTCATTGGGTTTGGGTGGTTTTCAGTTGTGTTTCTTTTCTTGGTTTTGGAAGGGCTTATTGTGCTTCACTGCAGTTTCCTTGGCATCCTGGTACAGCTCACAGTGTTTTAGGAGATTCTGGGTTGTGTCGAGGTGGTTGGCTTTGTCCAGTGATGTGGGAGAGGTCAGTGTGCAGCTGGAAAACATATGGTGGTGAAATGGAGAAAAAGGGAGAGAGATGGGTGAGTGACAAAAGTGGGGGGCAGCTTTCCCCCAGATCCTGGATGCTTCCTCCCCCCAACTACCATGATCTGAATTCTACCTTGCAGGGCTGGATAGGGCAGAGGTTGTACACTGGTGCATATGGGAGCTGGAAGCACAGGGAATCCAGGGTGGATGATACCTTCAGGACCAAGGGTGTGAAGGGCAATTCTAGGAGAGTGGAGCGTGAGTGGGTTGGAAAGGGGGAACTGATTACAAGGATTCACATGTAACCTCCTCCCTGGGAGATGGACGGCAGAGAAGTGGGGGAAGGGAGACTCCAGATAGGGCAAGATATGACAAAATAATGATGTATAAATTACCAAGGGCACATGAGGGAGTGTGGAGGGAGGGGGAAAAAAAAGAGGACCTGATGCAAAGGGCTTAAGTGGAGAGCAAATGCCTTGAGAATGATTGGGGCAGGGAATGTGCAGATGTGCTTTATACAATTGATGTATGTATATGTATGGATTGTGATAAAAAGTTGTATGAGCCCCTAATAAAATGTAAAAGAAAAAAAAGAAAAGTGGGGGCAAGAAGAGAGAGAATAAGATAAAAGTAATGATAGTACTAAGTGGCTGTCTGGATAGGCCAACAGATTTTTAAAATCACTTTATTGGGGGTTCATACAACTCTTTTTAAAAATCATTTTATTGGGGCTCATACAACTCTTATCACAATCCATACATGCATCAATTGTGAAAAGCACAATTATACATTCGTTGCGGTCATTATTCTCAAAATTCGCCTTCCGTTTGGGTTCCTGGAATCAGCTCCTCATTTTCCTTTTTTCCCTCCCCCTCCCTCCCTGCTCCCCCCTCCCTCATGAATCCTTAATAAATTCTTGTTTTATCTTATCTTACACTGCTCGGCGTCTCCCTTCACCCACCTTCCTGTTGCCCATCCCCCAGAGAAGAGGTTATTTGTAGATCCTCATGATCGGTTTCCCCTTTCTACCCCCTTTTCCCTCCCGGTATCGCAACTTTCACCGTTGGTCCTGAGGGATTCATCTGTCCTAGATTGCCTGTATTTCCAGATCCCATCTGTACCGCTGTGCATCCTCTGGTCTAACCAGGTTTACAAGGTAGAATTGGAATCATGATAGTTTGGGGGTGGAAGCGTTTAAGAACTAGAGGAAGGTTGTGAGTTTCATTATTGCTACACTGAACCCTGAGTGATTCATCTCCTCCCCACTACCCCTCTGAAGGGATGTCCAGTTGTCTACAGATGGGCATTGGGTCCCCATCACGCGCCCCCCCCCCCCCACAATTCATGATGATATGATTCCCTCCTCTCCCCGCCCCCCCCCACCACCTTTGGTGCTTGAAACCTGGTCCCTTCGGCCCTTCATGATCACACATGTTGGTGTGCTGCTTCCATGTGGGCTTTGTTGCTTCTGGGCTAGATGGCCGCTTGTTTACTTTCAAGCCTTTAAGTTCCCAGACGCTATATCTCTCAATAGCCGGGCACCATAAGCCTTCTTCACCACACTTACTTATGCACACCTTCCTCTTCAGCGTTTATGTGGGGAAGGTGATCCCACTTGATGGTTTTTGTTCTTTGGTGTCTGCTACCTGATCCCTTCAACACCTTGTGTTCACATAGGCTTCTGTGCTTCTTCTCTGTGGGCTTTGTTGCTTCCGAGCTAGATGGCTGCTTGTTTCCCTTCAAGCCTTTAAGACCCCAGACGCTATATCTCTTGATAGCCGGGCACCATCAGCTTTCTTCACCACGTTTGCTTCTGCACACTTCTGTCTTCAGTGATCATGTCAGGAAGGTGGGTATCATGAAATGACCGTTTAGCTGAGCAAGGTGCTCTTGAATTGAAGGAATGCACGTGAGGAAGCCCAATGTCCACCTGCTACCCTACTAAACCTATAAATATATGCATATAGGTCTATTTTCCCCATAATCATAAATATATTTACATATGTACATGTCTGTATTTAGGCTTCTATGTATGCCCGTTGCCTCCTACTCCTTTCCTCTATTTCCTTATGCTTTCCTCCTGTCCCACTACCATGTTCAGCCTTCATTCTGATTTCAGTAATTCCTGTCAGTTACCTTGCCCTTGGTCACTCCCTATCAGTCTTCCCATCCTCTCTCTCCACTGGTTTTGAAATACTCGTTGTTCCCTTGTCCCTGGGTTGGCAACACCTCCTCCCTTCCCCTACCTCCCACACTCTCATGTCCCTCTGAGACTGTTGGTCCCGTTATTTTCTTCTCACATTGTTTGTCCAGACTATCTTATCTAGGTGGACCTGCAGATATAGTAATGCGTGCATAAAATTGCAGAAGGCTTTGACAGCACCAAAGTGGCACATAAGAACATGGCATCGATGGCAGCAACACCAACAAGCTAAGAAACATAAAAGCCACTGACATACAAAATTTAAAAGAAGAGAAAAAAAGAAAGAAAAAAAGCCTGTTAGTAGTTCAAGGTCTGTTTGTTGACCTTTAGGAGTGTCTTCAGATGAGTCTGATGAGGTGCCACGTCCTGGCCCCAAAGTCTACCCTTTATACTCCCTCGGGAACTCCTTGCTCTGCTTCCCCCGCTGCTCCATTGCACGCCCCCAGTGTTTGCCTCAGTGTGGTGGGGTCAGCCCAGTCACACATCCCCCACTGTGTCTCAGATGCTGTCCCCTGTAGGGCCATGGGTCAGTGCAGGATGTTGCATCTCGCCGTGGGGCTGGCTATATGTTCCTCTCTGTACATTGGGCTCTTCAAGCCAGGCTATCATCCATCCTCTGAGCTTGGTGGGCCTAGGTGTGCTCTGCTCCATTCTTCCTCCTTCCTTTGCTTCAGCTTCCTTCTGGAAGGAATGTCAGTTCCTTTCCCACACCAGGCGATCTATTTTCATTTTCTGTGGTACTTCCTTCGATGGTGGGGGTCAGACTAATTCTAGTTGGGGCTGGCGTATGGTCCAATCTCTTTGTGGATTATTCTGTGCGTTACGTTGCCCTCCTGGTTTGTCATATCACGGTCAGATCCGTATGCATGTTCCAGTTCTCCACACAACCAATACTCTCCCCCTGACTGGGTTAGTGCCCTGTTCCCCCCATACCATCCACTCATTTTCTCCCCACCCCGCTTCTCCCTCCACCTGCCCCCCTTCCCCTTCTTTATGTTGGACTCTCATGTACCTCTCTAGGTGTGGCCTGCCCTCCCTCCAACTATCTATGCTTCCACCCGTTTATTGCAAGATAGATGTTTATTCTTCTATTCCTGGCATGCTGATTGTACTTACCTCAGGGGACTCGTGTTATACCTGTCCTTTTGCATTTGGCTTGCCTTACTTAACACGATTCCTTCCAGCTCTTCCCACGAAACGACACGTTTCATGTGCTCGTCCATGCTTTTCAGTGCTGCATCGTACTCCATTGTGTGTATGTGCCAGAGTTGACTAATCCACTCATCTATCAACGGAAACTTAGGCTGCTTCCAAGTCTTTGTGATTGTGAATTCATACAACTCTCATCACAATCCACACATCCATCCACAGTGTTAAGCACGTTTGTACATTTGTTATCATCATCATTCTCAAAACATTTGCTTTCTACTTGGGTCCTTGGTATCAGCTCATTTTCCCCCTCCCTCCTCCACCCTCTCTCTCCCTCACAAACCCTTGATAATTTAGAAATTATTATTATTTTGTCACATCTTACACTGTCCGACGTCTCCCTTCACCCACTTTTCTGTTGTCCGTCTTCCAAGGAGGAGGTTATATGTAGATCCTTATAATCGGTTCCCCCTTTCTACCCCACCCTTTTCCCATCTTCCCGGTATCGCCACTCTCACCACTGGTTCTGAAGGGATCATCCATCCTGGATTCCCTGTGTTTCCAGTTCCTATCTGTACCAGTGTACACCCTCTGGTCTAGCCAGATTTGTAAGGTAGAATTGGAATCATGATAATGGGGGGAGAAAGCATTTTTGGTTTTCCCTCAGGACTTCCTTGCTTTGCTCTGCTTGCTATTCTATTGCACGCCCTTAGTGTATTGCCTCAGTGTGGTGGGGTCAGATCGGGGGCAATTCCCACACTGTGTCTCCAGTGTTGTCTCTCACAGGGCTATGGGTCAGTGAGACACATCATGTCTCCTAGTGGGGGGGCTGGCTATATTGTCCTCTCTGTGCTTTGGCTGCTCTGAGCAGGGATATTATCCTCAAGGCTTGGTGGGCCGAGATGTGCTTCACTCTCTCCTCCTCCCTTCATTTGCTCCCGTGTGCTCTGATCAGACATGTCCCTCTCCCTGAGCTGTAGCTTCAGTACTGTGCTCTGAAGTAAATTTTTCTTGGGGGAGGGCCAGAGTCTAGCTGGATTTGTAAGGCAGAATTGGGATCATGATGGGGTGGGGGTGGGGGGAAGAGAAGCATGAAAGAAATAGAGGAAAATTGTGTGTTTCATCAGTGCTATACTATACCCTGACTTGCTTGTCTCTGTCCCATGATGCTTCTGTAAGGGGATGTCCAATTGCCTACAAATGGGCTTTGGGTCTCCACTCTGCACTTTCCCTCATTCACAATGATGTGATGTTTTGTTCTGGGTCTTTGATGCCTAATACCTGATCTTATCAACACCTCATGCTCACACAGGCTGGTGTGCTTCTTCCATGTGGTCTTTGTTGCTTCTCAGCTAGGTGGCTGCTGGTTTATCCTCAAGTCTTTAAGATCCCAGGTGCTATATCTTTTGATATCTGGACACCATCAGCTTTCTTCACCACATTTGCCTATGCATGTAGTTTATCTTCAGCAATAATGTCGGGAAGGTGAGCATCACAGAATGCCAGTTTAATAGAACAAAGTGTTCTTGCACTGAAGGAGTACTTGAGTAGAGGCCCAATGTCCATCTGCTACCTTAATACTAAACCTATAAATATATGCATATAGATCAATTTCTCCATCCTCATATATAAATATATTTACATATGTACATGTCTTTATTTAGACCTCTATAAATGCCCATTTGCCTCCAGTTCTTTCCTCTGTTCCCTTTGACTCTCCTTTTGTCCTACCATCATACTCAGCCTTCGTTGGGGTGTCAGTAATTCCTCTCAGTTACATTACCCTTGATCAAACCCTACCAGGGCTCCTATACCCTCCTCACAGTCAATTTTGGATCACTTGCTGTTCCCTTGTCCCTGGGCTTGTTAACACCCACTTCCTTTCCCCGCCTCCCCCTGTCCCATGTCCTCCCCAGAACCGGCAGACCAGTTGTTTTCTCCTCCAGCTTGTTTATTCCACCTATCTTATCTAGATAGACCTGCAGAGATAATAATATGCACAAAAACCAAAACAGAGCAAAACAACAAAGGAAAACAAAACAACAACAATGAAAAAAAACCAATGACAAAAAAATAGAAAAGCCTGTAAATAGTTCAAGGTCTGTTTGTTGACCTTTAGGAGTGTTTTCTGGTGGAGTATGATGGGGTGCCATGCCCTGGCCTCACAATCTATTTTTGGTATTTCCTGGGGACTTTGTTGCTCTGTTCCCCTTGCTGTTCTGTTGCACACCCTTAGTGTTTTGTCTCAGTGTGGTGGGGTCAGATTGGGTGCAATTCCCACACTGTGTTTTCGGTGTTGGCCCCTATAGGGCTATGGGTCAGTGAGGCACATCCTGTCTTGTAGTGGGGCCGGCCCTATGATCCTCTCTGTGCTTTGGCTACTCTGAGTGGGAATATCTTCCTCAAAGCTTGGTGGGCCAGGATTTACTCCACTCTCTCTTCCTCCCCCTTCATTTGCTCCTGGGTGCTTTGATCAGACATGTCCCTCTCCGTGAGCTGTAGCTTCAGTGCTGTCCACTGACGTGAATTCTTCTGCGGGAAGCGGGGAACGGGACTGTCCAGATAGTTGGGATTGAAGCAAGCCCCTCAGACCTCTCTATTGGTTCCTGCTTCATGCCAGTGTGCTGCATTCACGTCTTGGAGCACCCTCTTTCCCTGTGGAGATGTAAACAATACCCTCCCCTTGGGTGGGTTAGTGCCCTGTTCCCCAGCTACCCATGTCTTTTTCTTTCTCCCCACCCTCTCCTTTTGAATAGGCTACCATGTGTATCCCTAAGGCTGACAGATTTATAAAAGTAATGAGAAAATGAATTTTAAGAAGGGTAATCAGAATTAGTAAGTTTCATAGAAATATATTTCACAAGGAAAAGGAGAGTGCAGAAAGAGATAATGTGTGGATATGCCGGGAGAATGAGGGACAAAAGAGACAAAGACTCGGGTGTGACTTGGGTGTGGATGCTGGAGTTTGCTCTGGAAGCGTGTGCGTGAGTGTGCCTGTGAGCTCAGGGAAAAAACAAACTTTCCTTCTTCTGGTGGATGTGCTGGAGCCTACTAGCCTGCCTGGTTTTGCCTGGGACAGATTTGTATTTTCAGGAGGGTGAAATCACACCAGAAAAGGACACCAAAAGAGGAAATGGGAAAGAATTAGAAAAAAACAAATAAAGGTATTATAATCGGAGAAAAGTACAAAAACTGAAGAAAACAAAATTAAGTAAAGCTAAAACTGCTTTGTGGGTGGGGAGTCCTGCTCCTATGGCAGTGTTATTGCGTGTACATGTGTGCTTCGTGGGGGAACTGTGGCACATGGTTGGGGGGTGGGGTGGGCAGGGCACCAGAGAGCATAGCCAGGAAGTTGGTTATGTCTGTACCAAGCTGCACCAGAGTCCTCCGAGGTCAGTGAGCTAAGAGGTTTGGCTCGTTGAGTACGTCGGGGTCCAGGAAAAATTGACCATACTGCAGAGGAGCAGAGCTCCCAGAAGTGGCTCAGGCTGCCCATCGATGGTAAAGAGTGTCTATCAGCAGGACTTGCTGCTCTTCCACTTTAAGAAACCTGGGCCTCCTTAGTTTCTGAGTAGAATATTTCATTGCCTGGAAGTGCAAGCCTGCCTGGTGGAACCTCCCCAGGAATTGCTGAAGAGTCCTTCTTGTGCATGTTATTTGATGGTCCTATCCCCCCACCTCCAGTCTATTCTTGAGGCGGTCCCTAGATCCATATTTTGATGTCCATATAAAACGTCATTATTTGTGGATGTCTTGTAGGCACTCAACATCTTCAAAGCAGAACCACCAACTTCCCCCTCAAACTTGCTCTTCCTATAAAAGGCTCCTGGTAAATGATAAAACATCTGTAGGGTCATTCTTGGCACTCTCTCCTCACTTCCTATGTGCAATCATTTATTGAGGCTTATTGGTTCTGCCTCCAAAACATATCCAATCCGTCTTGTTCTTTCTATCTATACAACCACCGTCCTGGTCCAGGCCTGGATCATCTTTTGCCTCCTGACTGCTTGCCCCACAAGTGTTCTTTGCCCTGCTTCAAGCCCTCTGGTGGTTTTCCATTGCTTCTAACTTTACCTTGGCCTCCAAGGCCCGGGCTAGCACAGTCCCTCCCCCTCCATCTCAGGCATTCTTCTAGTGACCGACGGGAGGCTTTGCACGTGTGCACCCCTCCAAAAACATATGGAAAAATGGTACGAAATGTTTATGCATTTTTAAAGGATAAAGTATACAAAGAAAAGTAAACTATGAAAATAAAGGTATACAAACTTGGGAGATTGACTAGTAGTTTAAACCATTGAATATAAAGTTGATGATCTGAAATGAAAACCTCTACCTAATTTATAATTAAAAATTAATTATTAAAAAGTTGATATATATTATAAAAAGTATATATTAAAAGTTATATATAAAAAGTTAATAAAAATTTTCCCATGAATTTTTAAATATCCATGCATGTGTTATAAGGAGCCCTGGTGGCGTAGTGGTTACACGCTGGTCTGCTAACCACAAGGTCAGCAGTTTGAAACCACCAGCTGCTTTGTTGGAAAAATGAGGCTTTCTACTCCCATTAAGAATTACAGACTCTCCGACATCCCTCACTGACCCATAGAGCTATGGGGGAGAACACTGGCGACACAGTGAGGGAATTGCGCCCGATCTGACCCCACCACACTGAGGCGAAACACTAAGGGCGTGCAATAGAACAGCAAGAGGAACAGAGCAACGAAGACCCAAAATAGACTGTGGAGCCAGGGCATGGCACCGCATCAGACTTGACTGGAAAAAAAATTCCTAAAGGTCAACAAACAAACCTTGAACTATTTACAGGCTTTTTTTGTGGTTGGTTTTGTTGTTTTGCTCTGTCTTGTTTTTTTGTGCATGTGATTATCTATGCATAGATAAACTATCTAGATAAGATAGGTGGGATAAACAATCTGAAGGAGAAAACAACTGGACCAATGGTTCCAGAGGGACATGGGAGATGGGGAGGCAGGGAAAGGAAGTGGGTGTTAACAAGCCCAGGGACAAGGGAGCCAAAATTGGTGGTGAGGAGGGTGTAGGCGGCCTGGTAGGGCTTGATCAAGGGCAATATAACTGAGAGGATTTACTGAAACCCAAATGAAGGCTGAACATGAACATCATAGTAGAACAAGAGGAAAGTAAAGGGAAATAGAGGAAATAATTAGGAGGCAGCGGGTATTTATAGAAGTCTAAATACAGGCATGTGTATATGTAAATATATTTATATATGATGATGGGGAAATAAATCTATGTGCAGATATTTATAGGTTTAGTATTAAGGTAGCTGATGGACATTGGGCCTCCACTCAAATCCCCAGTCAATGCAAGAACACTTTGTTAAACTGGCATTCTATTGTGTTAACACTATCACTGGCTTCCCGACGCTATCGCTGAAGACAAAACCGGTGCATAAGCAAATGTGGTGAAGAAAGTTGATGGTGCCCGGCTATCAAAAGATATAGTGTTTGGGGTCTTAAAGGCTTCAAGATAAATAAGTGGCCATCTAGCTGAGAAGCAACAAAATCCACATGGAAGAAGCACACCAGCCTGTGTGGTGATCATGAGGTGTAGATAGGATCAGGTATCAAAGAACAAAACATCATATCATTGTGAATGAGGGGGAGTGCGGAGTAGAGACCCAAAGCCCAACTGGACATCCCCTTACAGAAGGATCACAGGGAGGAGATGAGCCAGTCACGGTGCATTATAGCACCAATGAAACATACAACTTTCCTCTAGTTCAGTGGTTCTCAACCTTCCTCATGCTGTGACCCTTTAATAGAGTTCCTCATGTTGTGGTGACTCCCAATCATGACATTATTTTCATTGCTACTTCATAACTGTAATTTTGTTATGAATCAGGCAACCCTTGTGAAAAGGGTGTTCAACCCCTATAGGGGTCGTGACCCACAGGTTGAGAACCACTGCTCTAGTTCTTTAATGCTTTCTCCCTCGCACTGTCATGATCCCAATTCTACCTTACAAATCCAGCTAGACCAGAGGATGTACACTGGTACAAGCAGAGCTGGAAACACAGGGAAAGATAAACCCCTCAGGACCAATAATGAGATTGGTAACACTAGGAGTGTAAGGGGAAGGTGGGAGAGAAAGGGGAACAGATCACAATGATCTACATATAACCCTTTCCCTGGGGGACAGACAACAGAAAAGTAGGTGAAGGGAGACATCGGAAAGTGTAATACATGACAAAATAATAATTTATAAATTATCAAGCATTCATGAGGGAGGCAGGGTGTAGGGGAGAGGGGGGAAATGAGGAGCTGATACCAAGGCTTCAAGTAGAAGGAAAATATTTTGAGAATGATGATGACAGCAAATGCAAAAATGTGCTTGGCACAATGGATGTATGTATGAATTGTGATAAAGAGTTGTACGGATCCCCAATAAAATAATTAAAAAAAAACAAACTATAGTCTCAAAACCCTCTGGGGCAGCTCTCAGCAGCTCCTTGGTGGCAGTGATTTTTTTTTAAGGGAGTAGGGAAACAGAAGGAGGGAGAGAAATGTCCAGCCACATGGAGATCACCCAGGAGCAGAAACTCTGAAGATATATGGACCTTGCTCCAGAGCTGACGGAGAAAGCATCCCCCCAGCACCAGCACCCTGAGATCAGACTTCTACTTCCTAACCACGCAGAAACCCACTTCTGTTACAGCCAACCACTCATGGGGTTTCTGCTCTCGCAGCACTAGATAATGGAGACACTCATCTGCCTGCAGATCCTTCCTACTTCTTACCCGATGCTTAGCTCAATTGCTTTCATCAGTCAGGCTTCTCTTTAAGCCACACTTGCTGGAAAACAATTCAAAACAAAAGTTTTTTGATTCCTCGTTGGACAAGACCACAGATGCCAGGTCATAGCAGCTGCCCGCTCCTTGCAGCACTTGCCACCAGAGCATTTCCTAATGGAGGACACATTAGCACCCTCCCCACTAGACGCTGTGCTGGAAGCAGGTGATCTGATGACAGTAAAGACATCTGTCTTAGTCACTGATGCACCATCAATCCTCGGCACAGGGTCCAAAACATAGTAGGTGCTCAATGACAGTTTTAGTATGTGGTGAAAGCTCTCCCTGAAGTTGAGTAAATCATCTAGAATGCCCTTGGGGATTTCACTTTTAAGTTTATAATTTTATAGGCAAAAATGGAACAAATATTACATTCCATAAGGTCCTTCTGATTTGGTAATGTTTAATTTGCCAGTGCTCAAGTATATTAACTGGTGGTACAACAATAAAGCACTTGGCTGCTAACAGGAAGAGTAGTGGTTGAAATCCACTGGTCATCCAGTCAGAGAAAGATGTTTCAGCATGGCTCTGTAAGGATTTACAACCTTGAAAACTCTATTCTCTAGGAATTGGAATCAACTCCTTGGCATCAGGTTTGGTTTGAGAAATATACATTAAAAAAAAAACCTTTATATTGTGAATCAGGTGAAGGTTTACAGAGGAGAGCATTGGTTTTACATTCAACAAGTCATACCCTTGTTGTTTCAACTCCACTATTGTCGTCCTGGCAGTGAACCAACACTTCTTCCCTGGGTGCAAATACACATTTTTATCTTGTGATACACACCTATGTCGTTTTGTTTTTTAAAAATCATTTTATTGGGAGCTTATAGAACTCGTATCACAATCCATACATCCATCCATTGTGTCAAGCATATTTGTACATTTGTTGCCATCATCATTTTCAAAATATTTTCTTTTTACTTGAGCCCTTGGTATCAGCTCATTTTTCCCCTCCCAACCTCTCTCCTTCATGAACCCTTGATAATTTATAAATTTTTTTCATGTCTTACCCTGACCACTGTCTCCCTTCACCCACTTTTCTGTTGTCTATCCCCCTGGGATCATTGAATATCATTGTGATCAATTCCCCTTTTCTTCCCCCACCTTCCCCTTCCCTTCTTGGTATTGCTACTCTCATTCTTGGACCTAAGGTGTTTCTTTGTCTTGGATTCCCTGTGTTGCAAGCTCTTATCTGTACCAGTGTACATGCTCTGGTCTAGCCAGATTTGTCAGGAAGAATTGGAATCATGATAGTGGGGGGTGGGGGACAGGGAGGAAGCATTTAATAACTAGAGGAAGTTACATGTTTCATCATTGCTACACCGTACCCTGACGGGCTTGTCTCCTCCCCATGACCTTTCTCTCTCTCTCTCTCTCTCTCTCTCTCTCTCTCTCTCTCTCTCTCTCTCTTTTGTTCTATATAGTATGGTTCCACATATGTTTTATTTTATTATTAATTTCAATATATATTTTAAAATCATTTTATTAGGGGCTAATACAAGTCTTATCATAATCCATACATACATCGATTGTGTAAAGCACATTTGTACATTCATTGCCCTCATCATTCTCAAAACATCTGCTCTCCACCTAAGCCCCTGGCATCAGCTCTTCATCTTTCCCCTCCCTCCCCACTCCCCCTCCCTCATGAACCCTTGATAATTTATAAATTTTTATTTTATCATATCTTGCCCTATCCGACGTCTCCCTTCACCCACTTTTCTGCTGTCCACCTCCCAGGGAGGAGGTCACAGGTAGATCCTTGTAATCGGTTCCCTCTTTCCAACACACCCTTCCATCCACCCTCCCAATATCGCCACTCACACCACTGGTCCTGAAGGGATCATCTATCCTGGATTCCCTGTGTTTCCAGTTCCTATCAGTACCAGTGTACATCCTCTGGTCTAGTCAGATTTGTGAGGTAGAATTGGAATCATGATAGTAGGGGAGGAGGAAGCATTTAGGAACTAGAGGAAAGTTGTATTTTTCATCGTTGCTCCATCACACCCTGACTGGTTCATCTCCTCCCCAAGACCCTTCTGTAAGGGAATGTCCAGTGGCCTACAAATGGGCTTTGGGTCTCCACTCCACACTCCCCCTCATTCACAATGATATGATTTTTAGTTCTTTGATGCCTGATACCTGATCCCTTCGACACCTCGTGATCTCACAGGCTGGTGTGCTTCTTCCATGTGAGCTTTGTTGCTTCTGAGCTAGATGGCTGCTTGTTTACCTTCAAGCCTTTAAGACCCAGATGCTATATCTTTTGATAGCTGGGCACCATCAGCTTTCTTCCCCACATTTGCTTATGCACCCATTTGTCTTCAGCAATCATATCATGGAGGTGAGCACACAATGATATGATTTTTTGTTTTTTGATGCCTGATAACTGATCCCTTTGGCACCTCATGATCACACAGGCTGGTGTGCTTCTTCCATGTTGCTTCTGAGCTTTGTTGCTTCTGAGCTAGATTACCTTCAATCTTTTAAGACCCCAGATGCTATATCTTTTGATAGCTTTCTTCACCACATTTGTTTATGCATGCCGTTTATCTTCAGCAATCATGTCGGAAAGGCGAGCATCATAGAATGCCAATTTAATAGAAGAAAGTATTCTTGCACTGAGGGAATACTTGAGTGGAGGCCCAATGTCTTTCTGCTACCTTAATACTAAACCTAGAAATACATGCACATAGATCTATTTCCCCATCCTCATATATAAATATATTTGCATATGTACATTGCTTTATTTAGACCCGTATAAATGCCCTTTGCTTCCTAGCTCTTTCCTCTATTTCCTTTGACTTTCCTCTTGTCCCGATATTATGTTCAGTCTTCATTTGGGTTTCAGTAATTCCTTTTGGTTACATTACCCTTAATCACGCCCTACCAGGCCTCCAACACCCTCCTCACCATCAATTTGGAACACTTGTTGTTCCCTTGCCCCATGACCTTCTCTAAGGGAATACCCAATTGCCTACAGACGGGCTTTGGGTTTCCACTCTGCACTCTCCCTCATTCACATTGATAAGATTTTTTGCTCTGGGTCTTTGATGCCTGAAACCTGATCCCATAGACACTTCATGATCACATAGGCTGGTGTGCTTTGTTCATGTGGTCTTTGTTGCTTCTGAGCTAGATGGCCACTTGTTTATCTTCAATCCTTTAAGACCTCAGACACTTTATCTTTTGATATCTGGGTACCATCAGCTTTCTTCACCATATTTTCTTATGCACCTGTTTTTTGTTTGTTTGTTTTTTTAAACATTTTTATTAGGGGCTCATACAACTCTTATCACAATCCATACATACATCAGTTGTGTAAAGCACACCTATACATTCTTTGCCCTCATTATTTTCAAAGCATTTGCTCTCCACTTAAGCCCTTTGCATCAGGTCCTCTTTTTCTCCCCTCCCTCCCTGCTCCCCCCCTCTCTCATGAGCCCTTGATAATTTACAAATTACTATTTTGTCATATCTTGCCCTGTCCAATGTCTCCCTTCACCCCCTTTTCTGTTGTCCTTCCCCCAGGGAGGAGGTCACATGTAGATTCTTGTAATCGGTTCCCTCTTTCCAACCCACTCTCCCTCTACCCTCCCACTATCGCCACTAACACCCCTGGTCCTGAAGGTATCATCCGCCCTGGGCTTATGCACCCATTTTGTCTTCATCGAATGTGTCAGGAAGGTGAACATCACAGAATTCCGGGTTATTAGAACAAAATGTTCTTGCGTTGCAGGAGTACTTGAGTTGAGGCCCAATGGCCATCTGCTACCTTAATACTAAACCTATAAATAGTTCTATAAATAGATCTATTTCCCCATTATCATATATACATATATTTACATATGCACATACCTGTTAATATAAATGTCCTTTGCCTCCTAGTCCTTTCCTCTATTTCCTTTTACTTTCCTCTTGTCCCACTATTGTGTTTAGCTTTCATTTGTGTTTCAGTAATTCCTCTTGGTTACATTGCCCTTGATCAAACCTCACCCGGCATCCTATGTCCTCCTTAACATCTATTTTAGATCACTTGTTGTTCTTTTGTCCCTGGGTTTGTTGACACCACCCTTCCTTTTCCCTGCCTCCCTCTCTCCTGTGTCCCCCTGGAACCTCTGGTTCTCCTGTTTTCTCCTCTGAATTGTTTATCCCGTCTCTGTTATCTAGAGAGGCATGCAGCAACAATTATAAGCACAAAATAAGACTGAGAAAAACAAAACAACGACAAAAAAAGAGAAAAGCCTATAAAAGTAGTTTGTTTGTTGATCTTTAGGAGTGTTTTCCAGGTGAGTCTGATAGGTGTCATGCCCTGGCCCCAAAGTCTATTTTTGGTGTTCCCTGGGGACTTCATTGCTTTGCTCCTCTTGCTGTTCAGTTGCACGCCCTTAGTGTTTCCCCCTGGCATGGTGGGGTCAGATTGGGCACAGTTCCTTCACTGTGTCTCCAGTGTTGTCCCCGTAGCTCTATGGGTTAGTGAGACATGTCGTGTCTCACGGGGGGCCCGGCCCTATGGTCCTCTCTGTGCATTGGCTTTTCTGAACAGCGATATCATCTTCAAGGCTTGGTAGGCCAGCGTGTGTTCCACTCGCTCTCCTTCATGCTTTGCTTGCTCCTGTGCTCTGGTCAGACGTGCCCCTCTCCTGGAGCCGGAGCTTCAGTGCTGTCCTCTGACGTGCATTCTTGTGTGTCCACATAGTTGGGATGGGAGCCAGCCCGCAGACCTCTCTCCCTCTCCTGTGAAGATATAAATAGAACTCCACCCCCTCCACCCATGTCTTCTATGCTGTCATTTTTGCCATAATGGAGAGATGCCATGAAAATCACCATTGGGGGACTGGGGTATCCAATCAAATGTTGCCTAATTGTATGGCTTTTTTCCTGGTTATTCCTTAAAGCAGTTAAAACCTGTAAGCACTGAGTTGTCTATGTGATGGTGCAGCAAGTAAGAGTGCAGGGATTTGAATTTCGAATCCAGCGGTATGTCTGAGTTAAAAGCATGGCATTCACTGCCGGTGACGTGATCTGCACAGTCAGTGGTTTAGCAGTGCGTCTGTGAGCACGTCCACAAAGGCCTGGCCTCTCTCCATCAGAGACGAGGCTACACACTTGCAGTCCTGCAGAGGAAGCAGCTCTCTGGCCTTTCCTTGGGCTATTTCTGGCCGCTGGCTAACATCTGCTGATGGAATTGTTGACTCCCCACCCCCACCGTCAGAACTCCACACTGTATTCTCTCCAGTCTGGGGACATCCGTCCGCCTCTTCTCTGGGTCTAGGTGGGAGAGAGAGCTACTGAGTTTATTTTGTTTAACTTGTATCTGGTGATACTTTGTTGTTTGCATAATGGCTCTCTCAGAGAAAACTAACCCACCCTGAATCCCACTTTCTAATCATGAAATCCGCCTTTAACAAGTCAAAATGTTCGCTCACCAAGACTTCATAAGCATGGCTAGAGAAAGCTCACAATTCCCACCATTTTTTTCTTCTCAAATCTATTTTATTGACACATATTTCATGTACAATATAATCCAGTGGCCTAAATATATTAAGAAAGAGTTGTATAATCATTCCCATAGTCAATTTTAGATCATTTTCCCCATTCTTGTATCCATTGTTATTAGCTCCCCCTTTTCTCCCAACCTCCCCTGTAACTACATATATAGAACCCTAAGGGTCAATTAAATAGTTCCTGTTTCTGTAGATTCACCTATCCTGGATTTCATGCAGAGAAAATCATCCCCGCCCCCCGAAGCCCATCAGCAACAACAAAATAAAACACAGATAAAGTTCAAGCCAAACGAAAGCAGAAAATAATAGAGACTCACACAAATTAAAATGGGTCAAAAGGAAAACAAATTTTAAGGTGTTAAATTTTAAGCTAACATAACTGCACTAACCCATTTTCCAACGTGCTCTGTCTGAAGACAACACTATTCGCATCTCTGGTTGATGGTCTGAGGAGGTTCAATGAAGACTTAATCCACATGGCGACTCTGCACATGGATTTGGGCCTGTTGCTGTCATTCATACTCTTCTGCAAACCAGGTGCTCAAAATGTAAGCTCTGATACAATTCCCTCCTCTGGTCTTGGATTTTATTAACCTTGAACACCCAAATTGCCACCATTTTTAATGACCACAAGGAGTTTTAATATACAACAATTAATGTAGCCTTTCCCCTATTGTCAGTCTCTCACTTTATTTCCAAATTTTCACTGCTGCAAATAGTAGTGATGGGAACATTTTTATGTATATTGCTTTTCAAACTCAGGGTTTCCCCTCGAGAGTAAAATCATCTGGTAAAAGTATGAATTGTTTTATAGCTCTTTTAACTGGAGTCATATTGCTTTTGCAAAAGCTGAGAGTAAATGCAAGGAATAAAGGAAGCTCTTCCATCTCCCGCTCATCAACACCAGGTCTTGTCACTTCTGTGTATTGTTAACTAGCTGAGTTTCTGTATAATGGGCCTTTTGACTTGATTCCCTATTTGTTTCTCTTGATGTAGAGTTGTCAATTTTATAATTAACAAAATATCAGCCTGAAATATCAGTTGTTCTGCCAACAATCAGGAATCTCTGCTTGAAGACCCATCCATGGTTTAAGTCTGGCATAATCTCTTCTCCTTCGTCAAATGTTTAAGTTATTCCTTTTGAATGGGATGTGTTTTCAGGGTTATGCGGGCACAAATGGTGAAAGAAAAAATAAGCAAATGAACAAATAAGAAGGAAGCATTTCCTTGCCCAGCATGGACTTCATCAAAGTCCCTCTGTTCGTTGCAGGCCATCTAGTGGATCCTTGTAGGAAAAATGCACAGTGGTGACAGTCAGTCCCAGCCACACAGAGATCCAGCTGGACCTCGCAGGACACACACAGCTTCTGAGTCCTCTGTTTCTCACAAGCTGAAGAACTGTAGATTTCTCCACCTCCCACGGGCCCCCAACTACTGACAGTTTCCATTTCTGGAGGAGATGGTGAACTTCCTGTTGTAGGCCGTTGAGAATGAGCAGGGTGGGAAAGGCAGTTGGCACTGGTTAAAATGCACAAAGCTGGGGCTCAGAGTAAAAAGCATGACCTTCTAGCACAAAAGTCCTTATAATCTGAGGAGCTAACTTTATGGGTTTTCATTAATCTGTCAACCATGACTGCACTTGTTGGAATATGAGCCGCACTGTGTTCAGTGTTACAAATGATTCTCGCTGGGGCTTATGGTCTACAGGGTGGAAGAAGACTGGGTTTGAAAAGGTCATTAATGGCAGGAAGCAGTAAGAGTTGAGGAATGTCACAACTTCCCAGTCAATGGAAGGAACAAAGCCTTGTAATCTGCTACATTATGGATGGAGCTTCTGTAAAGGATCAGAGTAGGAAGGACTGGATAGAGTGGGAGGGAAATGTGGAACAGAACTCAGAAGAAGACCAGGCTTACTGGTTGGAAAGAGACAAGTGAGACCCCCAGGATGATGGTGTTTAGTCACCTTTCAGATCTGAAACAGCCCAACCTTACGATATAATCATTAACCATTTAAGATCAAAACTGCAAATTTCCTCCAGGGCAAAGTTTAGAGGTTAGGAAAGAAGAGGAAACCAAAATAGGACACACAGAGAGAAAGTGGAATAAGGGACGCACATTGAGGGAACTGCAGTGAACAGGTTGAGAGAAAATGTGTGTGAATTGTTGACTATAAAACTGATGATCTGTTCTATAGACCTTCATCTAACTCACAGTAAAAAAGTTTCAAACATATGGATGGAGCTTGGAGACATGATGCTGGGTGAAATAACTGGATCACAAAGGCTAAATGTTATATAGCATTACTGATATAAAAAAGGTAAGAATACAGCATGGAGTAGGGAACCAGTGGAGAGGTCTGAGGGGCCGGCCCCAATCCCAACTACGTGGACACCTGCCCCTCCCCCCAGAAGATTTTATTTCAGAGGACAGCACTGAAGCTGCAGCTCAGGGAGAGGGACATGTCTGATCAGAGCACACGGGAGCAAATGAAGGGGGAGGAAGAGAGAGTGGAGCACATCCTGGCTCACCAAGTCTTGACGACAAGATTCCCTCTCAGAGCAGCCAATCCACAGAGAGGAGCATATGGCCGGCCCCACTCTGAGACACGACATCCCTCACTGACCCATAGCCCTACAGGGGCAACACTGGAGACACAGTGTAGGAATTGCGCCCCATCTGATCCCACCAGACCGAGGCAAAACACTAAGGGCACAGAACAGAACAGCAAGGGGAACAGAGAAATGAAGTCCCCAGGGAATACCAAAAATAGACTTTGGGACCAGATCTTGGTACCCCACTCAGACTGGACCGGAAAATACGCCTAAAGGCCAACAAACAGACCTTGAACTAAAAAACAAAAAAAGGATAAGAATAGGCCAATGTATAGAGATCGACATTTATTAGTGGTTAACCAGGAGAGATTAATAGCGATTGGAAATTTTCAAATTAATTAAGGGTACAGCCAATTATTGAAATCAACTTCAGTAAATTGTATACCTGTAAAAAAAAGTCAAACTGGCAAAAGTAGTGTGATAGATATATTTATAAATGAGGGGGGAAAGAGCAGGTGCTGAGACTGCTTGTGTTTAACTAAGCACGTCACAGAACTTGGTTCCTTGGTTTGGAGATTTAAGACACTGGGTTCATAAGACATCCCAGCTAATTGGCCCAGCCTCTTTCCTGCATGTGTTCTGTCTCCTAGTCCGTTGCACAGGGCCTGTGGTCTTACTTGCTTGCAAACCGCCAATCAAGGCAGGGCCCTCTGACTGCCATTCTGTAGATTTTGACTCCTACTCCTGGAGGACAAGGTAGAGCTGCTCCAGAGGGCTCCCAAAACCACACACCTCACAGATGCCGACGGCCTCGTCTCTCTTCTGCAGAGCAGCTGGTGGGCTCAAACCACCCACCTTGGCATTAGAGCCTCAATGCTTAACCCATGGCACTACCAGGTCTCTTTTCCATGGAGTGATTATTAATGTCTACTTGCCTGGAGCAATAGAGGAAGTAGGCGAGCAGGCAAGAAGGAGGCCATGGGAACGTGTGGCTAATTACCTGCCAGGAAGTTGCCCCCTTGGCTGGGAGACCAGGAGAATTAGATGATCTCAAAGTTGAAATTTGAGTATTTGGATGCAACATTCCATAGAAGAATCCTGATCGAAGAGGCAAAATGCAAACTGGAGTTGTAATTTTAATAATTCTGGAGCCACGGAGAGTAGATGAACCCTTAAAATTACTGCCTTTTGGCATCATCGTTACCCAAAATATCCCAAGGATTTCTTAAGACCAAACAACAGGCTTTTATGCTTGTAAACAATAAAACAACAACAACAACAATAAAAGAGCCTGTCGTACAAGAGCTGTCTGTGGGACCCAAGTGACAACAGCACTCACAGGAGTAAAGGGAAACCTTGGGAGCACATGCTACTGAGGCGGGGAAAGTTCAGAGAAGGCGGGTGGGAGGTCTGAACGTTTGAAGACGGTGATCCACGTCATGGCTTGTATGTGCAGAAACGCGGGTTTGTTGCCTGCTTTGTCGAGTCCATCTTCAACAACAACAGCAGCAGCAACAACAACAAAATCATGCTTGAATGTTGAGAAGTGTGACACCGCTGTGCAACAGAAAATGTGGAGAAGAGTGGTCTATGAGGGGTGGGGATTGCTTCGACTCCTGTGGGTTTAGTTTTTTAACGTACTTAAAACACAACAATGCACGTGCATTAAAATTGGCTACAAGGAGAAGGCAGGCACACCCCTACGTCCCCTATGCGTTTCCAGCCCTACAGGTAAGCCACTGCTTGGAGTTTACTGGGTATGATGTCAGGAGGTATCGTTCAAGCTGAGCCTTAATGGATGCATGAGGGGGTACAAAAATTTCATGAAAAATTCCCTGACCTTTGCATTCCATTACAAGCTCAGGGCCCAACCCCAACAAACTTTATGAAACCCCCCTTATATAAGATTCGGTGGGAGGAATGGATGGGAGAAGGCTGTTGGAGTGGGAAATCCTCTGGAATGGAAAGAGTTAATGAGAGACGGGCAGTCGGCCAGGTTTTGATGGCGATAGTCTAATTTTCTAATGTTCTCAGGTCTCCTGAGTTTTGGGTCGTCCTCGTAACTTGAAAGAAAGAAAGTAAGAAGAAAAAAAAAGAGCTGCTTAATTCATTCCAGATACCTGGCTTCCTTCAAACTCCCCTGATATTTTTCTTGGTTTTCTAAGAGTGTCTGACCACCGAGTGAACCCAAGAGCACGAATCAGATGCCTTCGCCTTGTGCATGTTCTATCCCAAGACCTTTGACTTTCAGAACTTCAAAAAAAGAAGAGCGATTGTATTCCGATCTTTGAGCGATGCAATATGTGCCTGCATTCACGGGCCCTTTAACAGAGGACATATTTATATATTTGCTACTCAGAAGTAGGTACGTATCCCCTTCCCCATACACCCCACCCCACCCCCACTGTTTAACTACAAGCCTTTGCTATAGACCACTAGGAGTGGCTCCTGAGCTCTGCCCCCGGACAACCTGCACATAAGCACCTCTGCCACCGTGCTTGACAACCCATACTGCACGGAGACCTGTGGGGGCCAAAACCCGACACGACTACCTTGTTTTTGGGGATGTCACAACGGTCATGCCTTTGACAGAGTTCACCACTTTCCTATCACTAGCGACATGGAAAACACTCGCATTTTCTTCTCCGAGAGGTTCCCACTTGCCACGGGTTCTCGCTTCTGCAGGTTGTAGAGACTGGGCCGTAAGCAATGAGGCGTGTGTGTGCCCCGCATAAGCTCAGAACCTCAAATGTTTGCAGAACGAATGCGTGAGTTATGGCCGGTATTGTACAGAGAAGCCTCTCATACACGGCTAGAGAAAGAGCCGCGGCCACTAGACACACAGACAGAATGGGAACTCGCCACAGCTGGCTAATCATCGTCTACACGCAGGACGCCTGCGCGATGCCTCCTTTGTTGGCCTCTCAACTCGGTCTCCATGCACAAACTCCCCTGAAACTTCCTCCTCCCACGCACCCCCCACCCCACTCCCAGCCATTACTCTCCCATCACTGATGATTGACAGGCAGCAGATGCCATGGAGTGATACCATCGGCACGTCTCCTGGACGGGGTCCCTCTGGTTTGAGCTTATTATCCTCACCTCAATCTTCAGAGGGAAGCAGCCCACTACATACGGTGGCACCGCCCCACAAACAGACCTCGCTTCAGCGTCCACCCATGTTTCCTAGTTTCTCTCACTCTTCAGACCCTTCCTGTCTTGTTCAGGCTCTCCGTCTACCGCAATGTTATAGATTGAATTGTGTCTCCGTAGAATACGTGGCAGAATCCTCACCCCTCTACCTGAGGATGCAGTCCTATTTGGGAATTAGTGATTTTCTTGTTAATGCTAGTGAGCCACTAGCAGTGTAAGCCGGGTCTTAAACTAGACTCCTTTTGAGATCTAAAAAGGGCAGATTAGGCTCAGAGAAACATGCACACAAGGGGAAACATAGATGTCAAGAAGAGCTTGCTAAGGAATCAAGGACCTTGGAGAAGAACAGGAAAGAGGCTGGGACAAGAATTTGCCCTCACCATACCAGAGGGGGCTCCTCCTGGAGTCTGGGCCTGCCTTTGGACTTCCAGCTCTGACATGTGACGTTGGGAGATCACACATGTGTTTGTTACAGTCCCTAACTTGACTTCTGCTACTGGAAACTAGGAAACCAAGACCCTCCATTTCTCCGGATTAGTCAGGAAGAGCTAGGTTTCCCTACAGTAGCAAATAATCTCTCCACCGCCACCTCCCACCCAAGTCTTTGGGTCTGAATCGAGTAAGTTTATTTCTTGCTTATGCTCCATGGCCCGTGTGGATTGGCAGGTTGATTCTGCTCATTCTAGTCCCTTAAGGTCTCCGACTGATGGAAGTTCCTTCTCCACAGAGAATTCACCGATCACGGTGGCAGGAAGCAAGCAACACAACCAGCTTCACACAAGCTTCTAACACTTCTGCTCCACCTTTCATTGGCGAAAGCCAATCCCCCGGCCAGGATGCATCTCACCGGTGCAGAGAGTCTGGAAACAGCCCTCTCGAGCCCAGGAGAGAACTGGAATGCTTATGAGTGACCTTGGGGACTGCCACACTCCGCTTCTGACGTGTTTGGACTGTCTGTTTGCCTTGCTGACCTTGGCGATTCGTCCTGCAGCTCCGCTTCCGTTGTAGGCCGCCCACAGTTGCAAGGGGAAACAGCTTTCTGGCTGAGGAAACCAGACCACTGCTTCCTGCCAGCGGAAGGAACTGATCATCATTAACAGGACATCAGAGTCATGCTGCTAAACAAAGTTCCCGGAGAATTCCCCAACAGCATCCTAGCCAATGATGTTCCCTCAGCCAGCCAAGTAAGTTCCACAAACATTTCTTGCACCCATCGTATGTGCCAAGGGCCCTGGAAGGTGCACCCAGGCCCTGCTGGAAGCAAACTCTAGTCCAAGGCGGAGGCAGCCACATTCAACAAGGTCCAGAGCAAGTTGTACCCGCTCTGCTCCCCCAGGCCCTCCGGGACACTGTTGCGGCAGGAAGGAAGTATGGAAAGGGAGCTGGTGGGCCCGGGCGCGGGAACATCACCCCCTCCAAGAAGAGCGGAGACCTGTTGGCCCCCTTCATTCGCCGTGGCAGAGAGAATAGGCCTGGTAATCATGGCGCTGCTGGGTATCCTGGGCAGCTCAGGAAGGCAAAACGAGCCTCTGCTTTCTGCAAGGCAAGACCTTCGACAAGAGCCGTTTGGTGACTTGGCGACTGGCCTTGGCTCAGGCTGAGCCTCTGATGAGGCTCCTCTCAGGAACATGCGACGCTCGGGACTGTTCTGGTCGGTGAAAGGAAGTTTCCTTGAGATTTAAGGGAGACTGTGCAAAGCAATCACCCCAGCTCCCGGCAGCCCCGAAACGTTGGCCCTCCCCCTTCCCCCAGCAGATCCCTCCTTACCCACCCGTCCTTTGCAATAAGAGGTTTAGAGCATGAACTCACGAGCAGAATAACGGCTGGGGCGGGAGGGCAGTACATTTTTTCTTTAAGTGAATTTTATGTACACAAAGAGGCTTCACAAAGTTCATGGGAAAAGGTCAGTCTTTTCATTTCCATTTTTTCGTAAGTTTTTTGAAAGCCCTCTTATCTAATCATGAGGGTAAAACCTAAAATGTAAAATAAACAAACAGTACAAGGAAAGAATGCATTCCCAACATAACAAAAGAAAGAGGCCACGGGTTGGTGTTTTAAAATGACATCATCTTTTATTTTTTCTTTCAAAAGAGAAACACTTATACCTAAAAATAGATCTTTCCTAGAAAAGAGTCCTGATATGTAATTGTTTAATGCCACCAAATTTAAGAAATAAGGTGAACGGAAAAAATAAATTTCAATTTTAAATATTCAAATTTCTGAACATTGTTCATATTTAGTACAATATTTTGTTCCTACTTCAAATTTGCACTTTCACTACTTTTACATTAAAAAATGAAAATTCGAAGTGATCACAGAGAATGTGAAATAGCAGAAGTTCTGCATCGCCACCTTTGGAATCACTCTGCTTACTTTAACTGTCCATCCCAAATCTACTGTTTCAATACAAGATGTGTCATCCCATGGAAGATGGACATGTGAGCTCAAGTAAACTTAAAAAAAAATCATTTTATTGGTGACTTGTATAACTCATCACAATCCACACATCCATCCATAGTGTCAAGCACATTTGTACATTTGTTGCCATCATCATTCTCAAACCATTTTCTTTCTGCTTGAGCCTTTGGTATCAACTCCTCATTTCTCCCCCCCCCCCCCGCCTTCCCCACTCCCCAGTTCCTCAAGAACCCTTGATAATTTAGAAATTATTATTACTTTGTCATATCTTATACTGTCTGACGTCTCTCTTTACCCACTTTTCTGCTGTCAATCCCCCAGGGAGGAGGTTATATGTAGATCCTTGTAATCGGTTCCCCCTTTCCACACCACCCTCCCTCCACCGTCCCAGTATCACTACTCTCAGCACTGGTCCTGAAGGGATCATCCGCCCTGGATTCCCTGTGTTTCCAGTTCCTATCTGTACCAGTGTACATCCTCTGGTCTAGCTGGATTTGTAAGGTAAAATTGGGATCATGATGGAGGCCTGAGAGGGTGGGGGGGGGGAGAGAAGAAAACATTAAAGAAATAGAGGAAAGTTGTATATTTCATCGTTGCTACACTGCACCCTGACTGGCTCGTCTCCTCCCCACAACCCTTCTGTAGGGGATGTCCAGTTACCTACAGAGGGGCTTTGGGACCCCAATCTGCACTCCCCCTTATTCACAATGATATAAATTTTTTGTTCTTTGATGCCTGATACCTGATCCCTTTGACGCCTCTTGATCACACAGGGTGGTATGCTTCTTCCAGAACTCAAGTAAACTTATTCTCTAAAGGAATAAATGTAGCCAAGACTACTCTCAGGGGCAAAGAACTGCACCAGTGGAAATCCTTGTGTCTGGCATACAGAACAGAGTATAGTGGTTATTGAGGGATGTGGGGGGCAAAAAGAGTCCCTGTAGTGCAAACAATTAACTACCTGAGCAGCTAACTAACAGGTTGGCAGTTCTAGTCCACCCAGAGGTACCTTACAAGAAAGGCCTGGCAATCTCTTCCCAGAATATCAGCCCCTGAAAACCCTACGGGGTTTCCCCACTTGTATTCTGACACATAGGAGGCTTCCATGATCTGGAATCAACCCAGCAGTAACTGGTTCCTGGAGAAAGGCAGAAAGAAGTCTAAGATGGGCCTCTCAACCCCTACCTCCCCCCCACAGTAATTGAACGAGGCACACCAATCTAAGTACTTCTTCGTGGAGGATTTGCAGATGTAACTAAGGTCCTAAATGCATTGCCCTCAAAGCAGGGGAGTATTCAGGTTGACCTGACTTAATCACATGAGCTCTTTAGATCTAGATTTTTTTTTTAAAAAATGACTCAAGGCACGAGAATAATTTCTGACTTAAAGATGTAGAGGACCATCCAGAGACAAGCAACATGGGTGGTCCTTGGAGCTGAGAGTAGCCTCTGGCTGCCAGCCAGCCAGAAAGTGGGGACTTCAGTCCTACTGTTACATGGAGCAGAATTGTGCCAACAACAGGAAAGAGCTTAGAAGTGGATTTACCCCCAGAGCCTCCGGAAGAGAGCTGAGCTTGAGCCACAGCTTGACCCCAGCGATGTGGATCCCGGCACAAAGGACCATGGGAGCCATAGCATCTGACCAAGGATCAGTGCTACAAATATGCTCATTTAAATTTTACATAAGAATTATTTCGAATCCACGGTAACTGCTGCAGACATTGTTCAAAACTGAGGCCAACAAAAGACCGTGTGGGGAGGAGTATTTTATTCATGACTTTGTTTAGCATTACGAGACCATGGTGACAATGAAAAGCAGACAGACTTTTATTAGTTTTGAATTCTTTGTAGACCGTGCATCTTCCTCATTACTTGCAGCTGGGGTGAGCTACTCGCTCTGCTCTGCCCTCGGTAAGGACTAAGCACGAGGCGTCCAGAGAAAGGAGCGCTGGAGACCAGACAGAAGCCTTACGCACTTGGAACCCCTGACCGTCAGCCTTCCCTTGACCAAATGGCGCTTCATGAATTTAAAGCTACGAGTTTGCTGAGTAAATTGTGCCAAGTTTTTTACAAGTATTCTGGGGAGCACATTTTTTTTCCCCAAACAATGAAGCCATCTAATATTCATCAGTATCACTGCCAAAAAACTGCAAAGCTTAGTCCAAAACGATCGCCTCATTGATTGACTGCATCAGTTGGTGTCCAGTCACTTCTGACTCGGGGTAACCTCATGTGTGGCAGAGTAGAGTCATGCTCCCTAGTCCTCCAAGGCGCCAATCTTTAGTTAGCAGCCCAGGGCTACCTACACAGCTCAAGTTACTCTGGTTCAGCTGCTGCCATGTGCCTCTGTGCTGTGGTTGCGTTTCAGACCCTTTGCAGGGCCTACTCTCAGAATTACAGAACTGCCGAAGACCCTGGGGATCTGACATGCCAGGCTTGCAATTCTCAAACATTCTCCCTCACCATGTTTCCACGGAATAAAGTGGAAATGGTTACACAAGAGTTATTGTTCCCACACTTGCATCTGAGACCACCCAACAAGCTCCAGAATGTCGGGGAGCCCAGGGGCTGTTATCCTCTCACAGTGTACAGTCACACGCATTCATAGTCAGAGGGATTGTGGTTACATTTATCGATAGTTATGTCACAAGCCTCTTGCTTTATTTTTGTTCCTTTCAAATGGACTCACATACCCCTGAAGACTCCCAAGTCCACTTTTGCAGCCACGCAGACACATGTTTAGATCTCAGGGGTAAGGAATCTGCAGGGCTTGGTTGTTTGTTCATGGAGAAATTTTCATTTTTATTTATTTATCTATTCTGCGAAACCCTCCGTTTTTTTGGTGTGTGTGTGTCTCCCCACTCCTCCCCGCCACCTCCCATCGCCCCCTCTCCCTTTTCCCATCCCTGTCCCTGGTCTCCTTGTCGTCATCAAAGGTTTGTCTTTTGGTGTATAAACCCATCTCTTCTTCTTTGTCATTACTTAGAACAATGGTGATATGAAATATTCATCTTTGTAAGACTGACTGAATTTCCTAAGCATAATGTTCTCTAGTTTTGTATATGTCGTGTGGTGCTTAAGAGAATTGTGTGGCATTTCAGAGAATTATCATTGGTTTTTATTGATGTATAAAATTCCATAGTATGAATGTACCAGAACTTGTTTATCCATGCCTCTACATTTGAGGTTTCGGGTTGTTTCCACATTTTTGATATTGCGGATTGACTTCAGTGAACAAACCTAGGTGTATGCATGTCTGTTCATGTGATATTTAAAAAGGTTTTATTTTTAAAGTATGATTCAGATTACTGAATTATAAGATACCTGGATCTGCATTTGTTTAAGGGACTCGCATACTGATTTCCATGATGGTTGTACGGTTCCGCAGTCACACTAACAGTGTAAAGGCATTCCTTTCTCTCCACATCCTCTCCAGTATTTGTTATTTTTTGTTTTATTGGATTTTTTCCAAAGTATAGGTAAAAGGTGATATCTCATTGTTGTTTCAATTTGTATTTCTCTTATTACTAATGATTTCAAATATTTCTTCATGTGGTTGTTGGCCGCCTGTATGTCATCTTTGGTAAATTGTCTATTCATGTCTTGTGCCCATTTTTTAATTGGATTACTTGTGTTTTTCTTATTAAGTTGTTGTAGTTTTCTATAGATTTCAGAGATTAGCCCTTCATCTGGTATATTATTACTGAACATTTTCCCCCAGTCTGTGGGTTCTCTGTTGACTTCTTTGAGGAAGTCTTTTGTTGTGCATACATGTCATATTTTTAGGAGGCCCCAATTCTTTATTTTGTCTTCTATAGTGTGGATATTTTTCATTATGTTTGGTAGTATGTTTATGCTTTGTCCTAGGGTCCTTAAGTTTGTTCCTGTTTTTTTTATATCATTGATAGTCTTAATAATTGTGTGATTGATATTTAGGTCTTGGATTCATTGTAAATTTTCTTTTTGTACATGGTGTAAGGTCTGGGTCTTGTTTCGTTCTTGTGCAGGCCAAGTTCCAGTTTTCCCAACACCATTTGTTGAAAGGCTGTCATTAGCCAATTTAAGGTGTTTTGGTTCTTTATAAAAAATTAGGTGTCTGTAGGTACTTGATTGTATTTCTAGATTTTCTTTTCTAATCCATTGGTCTTCATATTTATCATTGAACCAGTACTAGGACACTACTAGCACTGTTTTGATTATCATGCCTATGCAGTAGGTTTTAAGGACTGGGAGTGAAAGGCCTCCTACTTTGTTTTCATTTTTTAGTAGCATTATTTATTTATCCTAGGTTTCTTTCCTTCCATATATAAAGTTGGTAGTTTTTTCATTTCTTTCAAAAATTGTGGTGAGATTTGGATTGGAATGGCAATCAATTTGGAAAGTAATTTTGGTAATATTGATATTCCCATAATACTGTCTGCCTATCCAAGAACATGCTAATTTGTTCCATTTGTGTAAGGTCCTTTTGGTTTCTTGAAGGAATATTATATAATTTTCTTTGTATAAGTCTTTTATCTGGTAAGATTTATTCCTAAATATTTAATCTTTTGTGTAGTCATGGTAAATGGTATTGTTCTTTTGATATCTTTTTAAATCAAAGTATACAAGAATTCAGGCAATTTCCATGTTGCTCAGATAGCCTGCTATGCTGCAAATTTCCCAGTTTGTTTGAGCAGTTGTTAATGATCTTTGGTGTTTTCTATATATAGGATTGTGTCATCGGCAAATAACGAGATTTTATTTCTTCTCTACATATGTGGATATCTTTAATTTATTTTTGATGTCTTATGGCTCCAGCTAAAACTTCTAGAATGATATTAAATAAAATTTATGATAAAGGGCAGCCTTGTTCATGTTCAAAAAGGAAATTATTTCAATTTCTTTTCATTAATTGAGATCCAGGCTATTGGTTTTGCATATACAGATCTTATTTTATGGAGAAATTTCCCTTCTATACTTATTTTGTTGAGTGTTTTTATCAAATCGTTTTCTGCATCAATGGACATAATCATATGGTTTTTCTACTTTATTTATGTGGTGAATTACATCGATTGTTTTTCTAATGTTAAACCATCCTTACATATTTGGTATGAATCCCACTTGATCATGATGCATCATTTCTTTGATGCTTAGTTGAATTAAGTTGGCTAGTATTTTATTAAAGATCTTAGTATCTATACTCATTCAAGATATAGGTTGATGATTTTCAATTCTGGTGATGTCTTTACCTGGTTTTCTTATCAGAGTTATAATTGCTTCATAAAACGAATTTAGTAGTATATTGTCCATTTGTATATTATGGAGTAGTTTATATAACATGAGTATTAAGTGTTCCCTACATGTTTGATCGAATTCTCCAGTGAAATCATCTGGACCAGGACTCTTTGGTGTTGGGAGTTTCTTTATAACTACAGCTATTGCTTCCCATGTTACAAGTTTGTTGAAATTTTCTACACTAATATGTGGTAATTTAGGTAAATAATACATTTCCAGGAATGTATCCATTTTGTCAAGGTTTTTTAACTTGTTGGAATACAATTTTTTCATCATATTGTGTAATTATATTTTTATCTCGTTATTCTGTTGTAATATCATCCATTTTAATTTCCTATTTGTAGAATTTGTTTTTCCATTGTTTTCCTTTGTTAAACATGCCAGTGGTTCATCAATGTTGTTAATCTTCTCAAAGAACCAACTTCTTATTTTTTCCAACAACTTTGTCAGCACCTAATTTACAAAACATGCAATCGAGCAGTTCAGTAGTTCAATCATAACAAAGAGTATTGTACAATAACCACATCTATATTAGAGCATCCTCCTCACACCATGTTTAAATCACCTTTAACATGAATTATGCAATCACGATCAGTTCTAGTGCTAAGAACCAACTTCATATCTTACTGATTTTTTCTTACAGTTTAAAAATGTTCTGATTCATTTATTTATGGTTTAATCTTTTTTTTCCCATTTAGTATCTGATGGTTTGTTATGCTGCATTTTTTCCAATTGTAGTTGATATGTTAAGAGGTTTTTTTTCATTCTTACTGCCTTATTGATGTGTGTGATATTGCTATAAACTGCCCTCAGAGTTCTCCTTTGGCTATGCCACAAAGGTTTTGGTGGGATGTATTTCCATTCTCATTTGTTGATTTCTAATTTTACAGTGTTATGATCTGAAAATATGGTTTGTATTATGTCTTTGTTTTATTAATGGCTTCCTTTATGACCTAAAATATTATCTATTCTAGAATAGCTTCCATGGGTGCTACAGAAGAAAGTGAAATGAATTTTGTTGAATGAAGAACTCTACCAATATCTATGATATTTAATTGATTGATTGTCATATCTAATTTTTAAACATTTAATTTAATGTTATTTAATATTTTATTTTAAGTATTTTAGTTTTAAAATGTTTTAAGTGGACAATATTAAACAATTTAAATATTTAAATTTTAAAATATTTAAGTTATTTAAATTCAATTTAATGTTATATAACATTTAATTTCATGTTATTTAATATTTATATCTTTGTTGATTTTCTTTCTAGTTAATCAATCTTTAGTTGAAAGTAAAGTCTCATAGTATTAATGTATTATGATCTATTGCTCTCTTATTTTCCATAAGAATTAGATTACTGTATTTTGATGATCCTTTGGTGAGTATATATTACTATGGTTATGGTTTCTTTTCAACTAATCCTTTCATAATTATATAGTAGCCTGCTTTGTGTCTCATTATGTCATTAACTTTGATGTCTGTCACAATCCTCTTGACAGCACAGTTATGGTTTGTCAGCAGTAAAAAGGCTTTTCCTATTGATTTTAGAGCAATCACGCTTAAATCTGTGGATCTGGTGATCTCTGAGAAAATACCCATGGGCCCCCAGTGTAAGAAACTGCATTCACTTTAATCACAGCCTGAATGGAAGAACAATGAGTTCCTATGAAATGGCCCTTTTGATACTTGTTCTCATGAAGAAATTACTGAAGATATGGGTGAGAAGTGTAGTGCAGTAATTAGATGGTGTTGACCTATCACAAAGAATAATGTCAGGGGTCCTAAAGGCCTGTCTTCAAACCAGCAGCCACCTAAGTGAGATGTCACCAAGTCCACATGTGAAAAGAACAACATCCTGTGTGATCCAAGGGTTTCAAATAAGTAAATTCAAGACCAGAGGAGGGGGTGGTATCAGAACTAAAGTTCCAAGGACCCAGTTTGCAGAAGGCTGTGGATGACAGTGAAAGCCCCATGTCCATTTGCAGGGTCCTCGGGTGGATCCAGCCTTCAGTCAGTCCCTCTGATCATGAACCAGGGATGTCAATAGCTTTGTGGTCAGACAGTGCCTGGGAGTGCACTGACGCAGAGGTAGTCAGGTTACAATTTAACACCTCTCACTTGTTCTCCCTTTTGACCTAATTTTGTTCTAATTTTAATATTTCCTGTTTTCCTTTCCATTGGTTTTTATCTTGTTGTTGTTTGAGGATTTTTTAAATTTTGTTTTGGGTGGGGTGTTTGTTTGTTTTTTGGTATTTTTTTTTTTGTATATGAAATCCAGGGTAGGTAAATCTATAGAGACAGTAAGTGGATTAATGGTGTGTTAGTCTGATTTGACTAGAGAAACAAATCCATACACACTCATATGTCTGTGTGTGTCAGTTTGGATTCATTAGAGAAACAAATCTACAGAAACTCGTATGTATAAGAGAGAGTTTTATATAAAGGGTAAGTGCACATCAAGAAAACATCCAAACCCAGTGCTGTCCAAGCCCACAAGTCCAACATTAACCCATATGTCTGACACCAATCCACAAAGTCCTCTTCCATCTCACAAAACACATGCAATGATGATGACTGCAGGAGGAAAGCCGAGTCAGTGAATGTGTAAGCATTTCAGCACTGGCAGGGGTATCCATATGGCTGCTCCAGCACCCAGGGCTGCATCAGGGTAGGTCCATGTGGCTTCTCCTCAGGGATGTCATGCAGGAAGTGAGCCTTGCAAGGTGAAGCAGGGAACAAGCTAAGGCAGCTGCACCCTGGTCTGACCATCACAAAGCAAGAGACTTGAGAACTAGAAAGGTGAGGCTCACTGAGTCATTTATCCCTCCACCCTTCAATTAACCCCACATGTGTTTATCCACCAGATTGGCACAATAAACATTAACTATCTCAGTGTTTAAGAGATAACTTTAGATCAAGAAGTAATTATGCATCAATAAAACATCCTAGCCCAGTCCAAATTCAGTCCATAAGTTTGGTATTAGCCCATAAGTCTGATATTAGCCCATGAATTGCTCTTCAGACTCACGCAGCACATTCAATGATGCAAAATACAGGAAGATCACAGGCTGGTGGGTAGAAACTCCTGTGGATCCAACGGTAGTAAAAGCATCTCAGCACTGGCACAGGTCTCCACGTGGCTTCTTGAGTGTCCTAACGGAAGGAAAGTGGAGCAGAGAGAGAGTGCTTCCTGCCTCCCGGGAGGAAGAGAGTAAGATCCCAGAATCCTGAAAAGACCCACCCACAAGGAGGCATCACTGTGACCGGACTGATGGGCCAGACTCCACCCCTTCACTCTTAATGTCCTCAAGTTGACATAAGATTATGAAATGGGGAGCTAATAATAATAAGCCCAAGAAAAAAGAAAATGTTCTAAAATTGATTGTGGTGGTGATTGCACAGCTCTTCTTAACATGATTAAACATTTAATTGTATGGTGTGTGAATTATATGTCAATAAACGGTTTAAAATAGATTAAGATGGTTACACTGAGAAAACAGAAACTACATTAAAAATTAAATGCCTGTTTTCTGCCAATAACGACACATACATACAGTCACTGAGAACTTTGTGCAGTTTTTGGCTTCCAGGTGATGTTGACTATGCTTCTTTTAGATTACCGCGTAAACACTAATAGTTAACACGTGGGGCTTCTCACGAAGTGCTGCCGAGGCTCTAATTTAATCACACCAGTGTGATTTGTGTACATCTAAAATCAATGTTGACATGTGTAGGATCTAGAGGATTGCAGCCTTCAGTGCGGACTATGACTCAATGGAAAGCTGACCCAAATCTCCACAACTGGACCAACATCATGATCGATGGGGAAAGGTGGAGGCTGTCAAGGACTCTGTCTTGTTTGACTCCACAGTCAATGCTCGGCAAAGCAGCCGTCCAACGATCAAAAGACAAGTTGCAGTAGGTAAGCCTGCTTTCCAAGACCTTTTTAGAGTATCGAAAAGCAAGGGTGTGTACTTTGAGGGCTAAGGTGTGCCAAGCCACGGTGTCTTCTCTTGCTTCACATGTATGTGAAAGTTGGACACTGAATAAGAAAACCACAGAATAATCAATGGGTTTGAATTGCGGTGCTGCGAGAATATTGAAAGCCCCATGGATTGTTAAAAGGATAAAATCCGATCTCTCCTGGAAGAAGTATGGCCAGAATGCTCCTTAGAGACAAGGAAGGAAAGACTTTGTCTCACATACCTTGGACACGTTGTCAGGAGAGACCAGTCCCCGGAGAAAGACATCATGCTCGGCAGAGCGAAGGGGCAGTGGAAAAGAGGAAGGCCTTCACGGAGATGGACTGACACATGGCTACAATGGGCTGAGGTATAGCAACAGTTGTGAGGGTGGAACAGGACCGTGCAGTGCTTCCTTCTGTTAGCATAGGGTCGCTGTGGATCGTAACGGACTCAGTGGCTCCTAACAACAAAAACAACAGACCAACCATGTAATTTGCTCTACGTTACATGGCTGCTACATGGAAGAGTCAGGATGTGAACCCAAGGAGAGAACACTGTCAGAAGAGGTACATCCATGTGTATGCGCTGGAAGAGAAGGGGATGTGTTCTGTGGTCTGTTGATTCCTAAAATTAAATTTGTGGAGTTGGTTCCTACTCATAGTGCCCCTGTGTGCAACAGAGTGAAACACTGCGCAGTCTGGCGCCATGCTCCCCATTGTTCCCAGGTTGCAGCCGCCCTGTGTCAATCCATCTTAGTGAGGATCATCCTCTCTTTGGCTGCCTCTCAACTCTGCCAAGTACTAGGTCCTGTTCCAGGGACTGGGCTCCCATTTTTGCTTCCCAGGCTCCTTCCAGCTGTACTTTTTCCAATAACAGATCTGTTTGTTCTCTTGGCGGGCCACAGGACTTTCAATACTCTCAGCTCGCATCATTGATCCAATGTGTTGATTCTTCATCAGTCTTCCTTATTCAATGTTCAACTTTCTCATGCATGTGAGGAGACTGACAATTCCAGGTTGTACTTGGAGGGAGGTGGGATGGGAGAGGGGCAAGATGGGGTGAAGATACCAAAATGTGGGAAAAGATGGAGAAATAGAACTTCACAGTACAACCTCAACCACCACACAATTATTTTTTTAAAGATGAAAACAAACAGAGACAGTATACAAAAGAGGCAGTGAGATGGATACAGTTTCCCAAGTACTCTAGGTTTCTAGTGTTTCCAAATCTCATGTCTTACTGATCATGGAACATCATGTAGTACTCATGATCTGGGCTACAAATTAGGGATGCTATGCTGATGATCTGCTGTACAGGGAGCGGGCTGACCACGGCTAAGTGACGTGGGCAGGAGAATTATTGCACGTTGCACAACCAACTCTTTCCCACCTACTTCCGTTCTGAAATCACAACCCCACCCCTGCTACCTAATGCCCCTGGCTCTCTAGAGGCCTTTGGTCCAAGTTCACTTCCCTTTATAGGTCCAGATCCAGTCCTTGTTTGGGTAGTCTTGGCCTCAAACCAAGGGACTCAGAGAATCAGCACCTTGTGTCTCTCCCACCTGGGCACATATCAAGCTCTCTAGTGGGCGACTGAAACATCCCCATCCCTTGCCTTCTCTGTGTTTCTTTTCTTTTCTTTTTTTTTTAACAAACAAACACGGCTTCCTCGATACTCTCCCATGTCTTCCTGGCTTCCTTCTATTCCCCGGTGGTGGTACCCAGCCTGAACTTCCCCACACTTTTTAAAGAGCTCCAGCAGAAAGTAATGTATTTGCTTTGATTTTAGCCTTTTTTCCAACTCAGGAGCCATCCATCCTTACCCTCTTCAGTTTGGAATTTCTGAACAGCCCTTGCCTGTTTGAATAATCCACAGCCTAGACTGGCCATCTGTCACCCTCTTTTCCTCCTCCCCCCCCCATCTCCCCACAGGCTGCTCCGGCATCCCTTATCCTAGGTGCTGCCTAGTCTTATTTCCAAGTCACTTTTCCCTTTCGGCAGCAGCCTTCAAACTCAGGGTGGGGAATCCTTTTTCTTCCAAGGGCCATTTGGATATGTAGAACCCCATTCGTGGACCATACCGAGTCATCAGCTTAAAACTAACCTGCTTTATTCCGTCAAACATTTCATTAACTCACCCCTAATGTGATCGTTAGAACGGTTTCTCTGTGGCGAGGTGTGTGATGTTGGCCAGTATTGATGCTTTTGCAGGCCTTCCATGGTCCTCAGGCTGGACATTTATCATCCCTGTGGTGCAATGTTGATACGCAAGACTTTCTCTGGCACGTACAGAAATGTCAGTGTTTCCTCCACTTGTCTGTCACTTTCCCATGCTGTGGTGTAAAGCACACCGCTGGTATTTCAAATTCCAGCTGAGGCACCCTATCAGCCTTCATGAAGCTTCCAGATGAAGAAGGACCTAGTGTTCTACTAAAAAAGCTGGCCGGTGAAGACCTTAGGGATAGAAGCAGAGCATTGTCTGAAATACTACTGACAAATGAGCCTCCCCTACCACCCCCTGCCCGTGCCCCCCCTCTCCCCCCCCCCCACAGCCCCAAGGGAAGAGCTTCTACCTCACAGTCAAGTCCGTTTTAATGACACAGATGGAATTAAGCTTCTGGAAAGTGCATTTTCTAACGTGGCATGACTGATTATGAAAAGAAACAGCTGCAAACATCCATCCACGCTCAGAACGTGGACCGTACAAAGCATGAATCTGGGAAAATTGAAAGTTGTCAAAAATCAAATGAAATGCCTGAAGATCAATAGCCTAGCCAAAATGCCAGGAGTGAACAATGGAAAAGAAATGGTGCTCCAGTGACTGAGGAAAAGAACATTTTAGGATCTATCCCAAGCTGCCATACCCTCAATGCTCAGTGCTTGGATAATATTTATACCCTTACAAGGAACATCACTTAATACATCTATTATTTGAATTTCCACACCAACCATTAAAGCCATAGAAGAAGAAATTGAAGAAAATGCACTGATAATGTTTGGGATGGAAGCAAAGAGGAAGGATCAGCCTGTGGGAAATCCAGCCATGATGATAGAAGTAATGCTAGAGGCTGCATGACCGAAATTTGGAAATACCAATGTCTTAGTCAATGCGAATACCTTACATTTTTGTTGTGGTGGTGGCTTGGGTGGGAGTTTACAGAGCAAATCAGTCTTCCATTCCATAATTCTTACACATTTTGTTTTGTAACATTGGCTGCCATTCAAATATTTTTTTCAATAACATTGGGCCAATCTGTCACAATAGATATCTTTAGAGTTTTAAAAAGCAAAGGTATCACTTTGAAGGCTAAAGTGTGTTTCACCCAAACCATGTATTTTCAATTGCGTCCTATGTATACGAAGGCTTGGCCATGAATAAAGGAGACCAAAATAAATGATGTCGTTGAATTATTATGTTGGCAAAGAATACTGAATATGCCGTGGGCTGTCAGAAGAGCAAACCAATCTATCTTGAAGGAAGGACAACCAGAAGGCTCCTTAGAAGCATTCTGCTCACGCATTTTCTCTCACACACTTTGGGCAAGTGGTTGAGAAAGCTCAGTGCCTGGAAAGAGACATCATGGTTGGTTGGTAACGTAGAAGGTCAGTGAAAAGAAGGAAACACTCAAGTACATGATTGACACCATGGCTGACACGATGGCTCACAGGTAGCAAAGACGGCGAGGAGGGTTCAAGACTGCGGAGTGTTTCACTCGGTGCGACACAGGGTCACTTGAGTCCGAAATGACTCGATGGAACCAGCACCTGACGACAACCACTAAACTAGTCATTGTGTAGGACAGAGAGGTATTGTTACTTCCTTCCCTCTGCAACTTTGGTAAACCACGTGGTGTGGCTTCAAACGGAGTGGTAGATGGTCAGAGGTCATCCTAGGCGGAATACTTCCACAGTTGATCCACCTGGGCCAATATGAACCTTCAAAGGAGTCCTTCCCACTCTTTGGTGTTCCCCAAATTTCAAGAACATTGGAAACAAACAAACAAATGAACAAACCCAGCATGGTTTGAGTTCCTGGAGGATGCCCAACCTTCCAGTTGGATGTGATGTAAACGGAAGAGTGCAGAATTCTTTGGGGTTAAGCTCAAAAACTCACTGCAGTTGAATCAATTTCTCCTCATAGTGAACCCGACGGGACAGTGTAGAACTGCCCCTGGGGCTTTCTGAGATGGTCACTCTTTGAGGGCGTCGAAGCCTTGTCTTCCTTCCAAAGAACAGCTCGAGGTTTACAGCAGTCCTGTGAGTAACCGCTACACCACCGGAGCTTCCGGGGAAGGTTAGAGGGATGGAAATATGGCCTTCAAAAGTGTGTCGACCCAAAAGGAGATTTCCAGAAACCCATCTTCACAGTTTGATATTTGTGTTTAATAGAGGGATCTAGCATTGTAGTAATACTTGTTTTACTTCCCAGGTGTGTTAGACAGGGTTCTCTAGAGAGACAAAACCATATTGCTGATAATTATATATATATATATATGTTTATAAAGATAGATAGATATATAACACAAGAAATGAACAGTTAAATTATATGCAGATAGATATATAATATAAGAAATAAACAGTTAAATTATAAAGCAGTACAAATGGCTCAGTGCAACTCACTCCTGTGAGAGAGTTGTGAGACACTGGCAGTCCTTCAAGTCTTGAGGACCATCGGGTAGTCCTCTGTAGAGAGATTCAGGCTATCCTGACACATGCAGCAAACAGCAAGGCAGGTCACCAACCGTCAGCCCCCAGATCCAGAGATGTACATTCCAATTCTCTGGCGAGGCAGGTCTTAAAGGAACCTCAAATGACAGCGACACAGTCCATTGGTTAGGTGTCCCACAGGTAGTGTAGCTTGCAAATTGAGGCACAGAACAAGCAAGGCAGCCGCACACTGGTCCGATGATCAAAGAGCACGAGACAAGAAAGGTGAGGCTCGCCGAGCCATTCATCTCTCCACCCTTCAACTAGTAACCGCATGTGTTTACCGGCCAGGCTGGCACAATAAACTAACCATCTCACCAGGGTACATTTAGCTGACAGCAGTTGAAGTAGCTTCCCTCACTGTGCCTTACAGACCTTTGGGGTTCCCGTGATTAATCAAAAGTAATCAAGGGCCCACAAGACCCAAGTGTTTCACTTGGATATCCCTGCAAAGCAAGAGTCCTGGTTTTGTTAAAAAAAAAAATTAAAAATCTACACTAGAGGAGCCCTGGCGGCTTTGGATTGCTACCCGCAAGCTCAGCAATTCAAGACCACTCGCCCCTCTTGCGGGAGAAAGATGAGGCCCGAGTTTGGTCTTGGGAACACACGGGGCGGTTCTCGTCTGTTTAATAGGGTGGCTGTGAGTTGCAGCTGGAAACGACTTGATGGAAAACAATTAAGTTCTAGTGATTCCCAAACTTTTGGTCTCTACCTTCAAACTAATTCCAAGACTCCTGAAGAGCTTTTATTTAGGTATTATCAATGTTTCTCATATTTAAAAAATTAAGAGAGAAATCTAAACAATATTTATATATTGATTCACTAAAAAAAACTACATCCATTCCTTCCAACAAACAGCACATTTTTATGACACAAAAACACTATATTTTAAAAAAGGAACAGTTTAATGAGAAGATAGAATTGAATTGTTTCACATTTTGCCAACTCCCTGTATGTGTGGCTTAATGGAAAACAGCTGGATTCTCCTATCGGCTTCTGTATTCAGCTAGAGGCAATATCGCCCATCCTGGCAGTTCTGGAAGGCTTCACCTTACACTTGTGAGGGAGTGAAAGTGGAAAAGACAAGGAACATCTTAACGTGGTTCTGAAAACACTTTTCACCCTTGGAAAGAGTGTCAGGGATGTCAGAGATGCTCAGAGCAGGATCAGAGAGCTACTGATCTGCAGAACACCTTTGCAAACCTCCTTTCCTGACCTTAGCCAATTTCCCTTCCCTTGACACTTCTGGAGGTGGGGAGAGGGGAGGGACTGCTCCCTCTAAGGCCATTCTTCCACCAAAATCATTAGCCAGCTTTGCCATTCCAAACCCTCCCCCCGTCCCACCACCACCACCTACATATCTTCCTCCACCCTCCAAACCCCTCAACTATGAGGGGGCTTCAAAAAGTCGTGAACAGATGGGATTAAAGATCATGGCACCTTCCCATGAACGTCTATGAGCCCTCTGTGTTGTAGATGGGCCTTGCTTTTCTGAGCCTTTAAGTGCTTTCCCATCCGTGGGATTGCCCCCTACTCCGCACCCTGCTTCTGCTTCTGCAAAGACCCAGAGCAAGCCTCAGAATCTGTCCCCTTCCCATCGTCCTCTCCAGCCCAACCATTCTTGCTGTCTCCCCAGGCTGTGCCAGCGTCCAGGAATTGGATGAAAGGGGAAGGTTATTGTTTTGTTCTTACTTCAGAGGAGAGGAGAGCGGTAAAAGAGAAGCAAAGTGGACGAGAGACTAAATTCTGTCAGGGGAGCAAAAGGAGGGAACAGTTTAAACAGTTGTGTTTCTGTCAAAAGGCTAAGGCCTAAGCATTTTAATTGTCACCGGCCTGTCCAAAGCCCTAAGCGGTTTTAATTAAAATAAAATGCTGCTTTCTCTCTTACTTATTTTCCAAACAGCTCATTTTGTTCTGTTGTGGAGCCTACATTTGTATTGGTGACACTCACAAACCTTAAGTGCACCATCAGATAAGTCTGATACAAGCATACGCCTAAAACAAGGATGATACTTTGAGGACTCGGGCGCGCCTGACCCAAGCCACGGTATTTTCAGTCGCCTCATCTGCATGTGAAAGTTGGGCATTGAATAAGGAAGACCGAAGAAGAATGAGTGCATTTGAATTATGGGGTTGACTAAGAATATTGGAAGTACCATAGACAGCCAAAAGAACAACACATCTGCCTTGGAGAAAGTAAAGCCAGATGTTCTTTTGAAGCAAAGGTGGAGAGTTTTCAAGTGAAGCACTTTGGAAATATTTAGGAGAGACCAGCCCCTGGGAAAGGCCATAATGCTTGGTAGAGGGTCATGGAAAAGGAAGGAGACCTCTGACAAGGTGCGTTCTCACCGTGGCTGCAACAGTGGGCTCACACCTGGGAGGCTGGTGCAGGTGTCTAACACTGCGGTACACAAGGGGAACCCACTCAACGGCACCTGACAGCAGCAACAACATGTAACCCAGATTCATTTTTCTTTCTTTCTTTTTCTCTTTCTTTCTTTCTTTCTTTTTCTCTTTCTTTTCTTTTTCGTTCTTTCTTTCTTTCTCTTTCCTTTTTCTTTTTTAACTTTTTATTGTGATTTGGGTGAAGGTTACCTGGCAAATTGGCCTTCCAATAAACGATTTGTAAACCTTTTGCTTCAGGACTCTGACTGCAAACCCACAGGTGAACAGCATTCTTCCCGCATCCTCCCTGTGCTGACCGTCTCCATCCTTCCTTTCCTATCACTGCCAGCCCCCTGAGCTTGATCGTCTGGCTGAGTGGTTTGTGAAATGCTCCCTTCTCCGGGCCTTCTTTTAGGGAATTACTCTGACGGAACAGGACCAGGAAAAGGGAGGAATGCGAGGCAGTACAGAGTTCTCAAGAGCCAACCTGGCAGTACACTGTCCCGCAACTGAATGAGAAGATGGTATCATAGACTGGTTGCTTTGAACTCATAGAAGACTGTGGGTTGAAGTTCTCTCTCTCTCTCTCTCTCTCTCTCTCTCTCTCTCCTCCCCACCTTCGGCCAAGTGCCGAAGATATTCTTCACTGTAGCAAATGCTTCCTTGCCAAGGCTCACAGTCCTCGTGGTTTCAGTGCGGTCCGCGGATCCACTCAGCGCCCGTCTCTGCCACCTGCCCTGCTCCTGCTCTCTGAGCACCGTCACTCTGCACGGCTGTGCGTGCGTCTCTGCTGAATGTAAGAATCTGAGCACATCTCTGCCGCCCCATGTTCTCTGTCACTCCTAAAGAACTACGCAGAAAGGGAGATGCTGGCCCCGAGGGTGGACGTCGCAGGCCAACACACAGATGCATTATAAGCAACCCATAAAACCTGTAAAAAAAAAAAAAAAAAGAAGTCCCTGCTGACGGGCCCATGAGAGCCTCCGGAGGCCTGGAACTGCCTCCACCGCCTTCTCTATCTCCCCTCAGGTCAGTGTGCGCATCGAGGTGGATTGATTGGCTTGTCGCACAGCTGAGCCCTAGTCTCTTTGCTCTGGGTGTAGGACACTTTCTGTCTAATCTTTTTGGTTCCATCTGCTGCTTTTGACACCCACAGACTCTGTCTAGGCAGTGGCTATGATTAATTAACACAGATACATCTGCCTTGATAAATATTCCATTCTGACCTCAGGCTTTTCAGCCATCTTTGGTCTGAGAGAATGAGCGGTCCATTAACAGAATGTTCTGGAGGGGGTGGGGGTGGGAAGACGTGCTTCCTGCTGTTATAAATCTTTACTCCTGTCCCCTTGGAAAGAACTCACAACAGAGTGGGCCTGAGTGCAAAGCGTGCTGGGAGTGAGAAGCCCGGAGGACAGGAGGGAAAGGACAAATCAGAGTTGGAAAGAGGTTGCTGGGGAAACCAGCCTGGCTGCACAGCCTGCCCTGAGGTCAGCTGGGTGGGGCCAGGTCTCTGCGATGGCCACACTGTGTGGCAGGACTAAGAAAGAGCCTGAAGCTGAGGTACATTGGTACACTTCGAAAGAAGCTGATAAGACCAGAATCCACACTCAGGCAGGGAACACAACAAACAAGGGGTCACAGTATCAAGATGTTTGGAGTAAGGGTCTGGTAGGAGTCAGTGTGAAGACTCAGGAGCCCACAGCCAATGAGCAGAGCAGGTGGAGTCTGGGCTGTCAATCAGATCATCGCCAATGAGGCCTCTGTGTGGGCATGGCCTTCCCCTGAGGATTCTGGGAAATCTGGTTTTTCCTCCTTGGAGGTAGGAGAGACTGTCTGCTCACTCTCTCGGAGACTCTCTATTGACCAGGCTGACTCCCTGGGATACATCCCTGAGGAGAAGCCACATGGACCTACCCTGATGCAACCAGACTTCTGGGTGCTGGAGAAGCCGCATGGAGACCCCTATCAGCACTGAGATGCTTACACTGCCACTGGATCCAAAGACTTTCTACCCACTGGCCTGTGATTCGGCGTTATTGCATGTGTTTTGTGAGTCTAAAGAGGACTTTATAGATTGGTGTGATTGGTATGATAGTTAAGGTTTGTTGTGCCCACCTGGCTAATAAACACATTTTGGATTAATTGAAGGGCAGAGAGATACATGGCTCGGAGAGTCTTGGCTTTCTGGTTCTCTGGTCTCTTGTTCTCTGATGGTCGGACCAGAGTGCAGCTGCTCCAGCTGTCAAGACTCACTTCCTGCAAGACATCCCCAAGGAGAAGCCGCATGGCCCTACCCCGATGCAGCCCTGGGTGCTGTAGCAGCCTCGTATGGAGATCCCTGCCAGCACTGAGATGATTACAGGTTCACTGATTCGGCTTTCCTCCTGCAGTCAGCTTCATTGTGTGTGTTTTGTGAGATTGAGGAGGACTTTGTAGATCAGTGTCAGACATATGGGCTAATGTTGGACTCGTGGGCTTGGACAGCACTGGGTTGAGATGTTTTCTTAATGTACACTTACCCTTTATATAAAATTCTCTCTTATGAGTTTCTATGGATTTGTTTCTTTAGTCTACCCAGCCTGCTCTAGATTAACTCAGTCATCTTGGAAAAGCTACAGTCAGAGCGCTCCGTAGAGGCAAGGACGGCAAGGCTTCCTCTAACACACTTTGGACACGTTGTCAGGAGAGACCAGTCCCTGGAGAAGGACATCCTGCTTGGTAAAGCTGAAGGCAGCAAAAAGAGGGAAACCTTTGATAAAATTGGATGGACACAACAATTTCGTGTCTCCAACAACGAGCTCAAACATAACCACAGTGATGAGGATGGTGCAGGGCCGGGTAGGGCTTCATTCTGCTGTACATAGGGGGCTATGAATCCGAATCATCAGTGGCACCTGACAACAACCAACAGTGAGAGACCTGGGTTCAAATCCCGGGTCTAAGACTTTCTAATTTTGTAGTTCTGCAAAAGTTCCTTCGCCTTTTTTGAGTATTTTTTGTTCACTTATGAAACGGTCATAGTAAAACCTCTCCAGGTAATGGCCCCCTGTGTGCAGAATTAAATTACGCCCCCCGGGGCTTACTAGGCTGTGACCGTTCTGCAGTAACTATCGACACCTGTCTTCTGAGGCGCCTCGGAGTGGATTGAACCTTCGGTTTAGTAGCTGGGCTTGTAATTGTTTGCAACAGTCGGCCCCACGCCCAGGGACGGGCATTGTAATAAAACGCAAACTCACTGTCCCTGAGTCTGACTCATAGCAAGGCTGTATGGCTTTCAGGGCTGTAAATCTTTCGAGGCTGTAAATCTTTACATGAGCACAAGCCTTGTCTTTCTCTCGGGGTGACTAGTCGGTTCATTTGCTAAACTGTTGGTTAGCAGTTTAACACATACTGCCCCTCCACTACCAGCGCTCTTGGCGTGGTAATAGGGAAAACATGTGAAAACATACTAGGCAGTCAGTGGTACCACTTGTGTTGCTGTGAGTGGGAAGTTTCTCAGCACCTTAGTGCTATGTTAGAGGAGGCACTACCTCCTGAGTTTGGGAAGGGTCCCACCTCTCGAAGACTATGACATTCAGGGCCCTCCCTCCTGGTCATGGAGGAAGCACCTCCTTCCGCCAGTGGGAAAGGTTGCTGGGTCCCCAACTTCAGCAGCCCCGAGCTTCAGCAGACACATGCATGCTTGCATGCAAGAAGGCCCTAGCTGGTTGGAGAACTGGTTTAACTTAAAGCATTTGATGTCACTTCTGTGAGAAATGGAAATGGGCTGAGCCACCAGCAGCAGCCTATCAGAGCAGGAAATGCCAACCTGGATGCTACCGAAGCTAGGACCTCTGCTTCCTCATCTGTAAAACCGGCATAATACATAACATTAGCTTTTTGTCTCATAGAGATTCTAATGGTGCTGTGAAAAAACACAAGTGGTGTATTTTCGGCTCTTTAGAATATGAATCTCAGTCTGGTGCTTAGGTGCCATCTTCCAAATTTCTTGGCACAAACAAGCGCACATCTCCAGTGTTGCATCCGTTGGCTGAAACACCTCGGCTGGTGCTCGGTCAATTCTTGGAGACTTGTTTGTCACCAGTGCCTTCACCGGTGCTTGGACCCCTTCCTTTAGTGCCATGTGCCACCACCGGGAGCAGCTGAACGTCACACAGTGTTGGGGATGGTGACTGTGTGTAGTCCTTCCAGCTTTTTGTTTTTTGATGCTTCTCTGTCATTCAGGTAGTTTTCCATAATCCCAACCCACCACCATTGAGTCTATTCCAACTCGTAATGACTATACAGCATGTTTGAGGCTGTAAATCTTTTAAAAAATATATACTAACAGCCTGACATTTTATTTTATTGATATATTTTTAATTAAAATAGAATAGGCATAAAACAAGGAGTATCGGGGTAAAGTATTAGTGCCATTTTGTTGGCAGGGAGGAGCAAATAAACAAATTACCAAGAAGACACTCTAAAACAAATCCACAGTAGCTCGGTTATATGATGCCAACATTAGGTATTGTCCCATTTAGTCTACTATAAATGAAACAAAAGGATTTGAAAGTCCATCCCGTTAAGTGTAAGTTTTTTACAATAAAGATATAGCAGTCCAGCTTTCCGAAAGTGACACCAGTAAAGATAACTTTCAGAGAAGACATTTGTCCATTATGCAATTTTACTAGAAAATCTCAAATACAACTGAACAGTTGTAGCTCACAGTACCATTAGATTGTTAGGGGTTAGTCTACATCTCAGTTTAACATAGGGCTACATTTTTGGATTTTAGAAAAGCAGCAATATTATATTTGGGCTTGCATTATAGACGTTTAATACGGTTAAGTCTTCAGTTCAAGCGTATTAAGTGAAGGTAGTTAAAACTTAATAATCACCATCTTTGGCAGTTTACATACTCCAAGGCTATAAATCTTTATGGGAACAGTTGCCTCATCTTTTTCACAAAATTGTTGGGGGTTTGAGCCATCGACCTTGCAATTAGCAGCCCGACACTTACCTCACAGTACCACAGACTCCTGATGGAATCTCTCAATATTACAACGTGAGTCTCAGTTATTTTTCTCCAGGTCTTCCAGCGTGAGCAATGTCAGCACATTATTCCCTTGTGTTTCTCTGACTCCAGGATTTTGCACATGACATTATGATACTGTACGTAGTTTTCCCTCACAAACTACCCTTTGAAATCTTCTGTTCGGCTCTTATTGGGTCACCACTTTCTTCTGCTTTAGCTTCTCTGGGTTCCAGAGCAAGTTCCAGAGTCTCTGCTGGCCTCCATCTTGGTCTTTTCTTTCTCGGACACTCTGAGTCTACGCTCAGAGCTCCTCAGACCCCAGGAAGGGCCTCATCTCGTTGGCTTCTCTTTCCTCAGACGTCTACGTATGGCTTGGAGTCTATCTTCCTCCATCTCTGCTGAATCTACTTATTTCCTAGTTTGTGAGAGATTGAGTCCAAACTCATCCTTACACTAATCCGGTCTCATTGACATAGCAAAGACAGCCCATCCCCAAATGGGTCTATAGCCATAGGCAGAGGTAGGATTTATAATACATGTGGAAGAGGGGATGGGGCACAATTCAATCTCTAATTTAAAAAATCAGTTGGTGACCATTGGAAAGGGAAACTAGCTTCTTGGCTTCATTGAAGAAAATGTCTCTCCCATTGCTGTCAAGTCAGTGGTGACTCATAGTCGCAACTCTGTTGGACAGAACTGCCCCACAGGTTTCTGAAGCTGTAAGCCTTTACAGAAGCGGACTGCCACATTTCTCTCTGTCAAGCAGCTGGTGGGTTCGAACCACTCACCTTTCATTAGTAATGGAGTGTTTTGACATGATCAGGGCTCTCTGAGGAAATAGTAAATTGGAAGAAAAAGACTTTTGCTTACAAAGAAGTAGACAGATGGGAGGGACAGGAAGAGATACCGTCTAGTGCTCTTTAAGAAGACCACTACTACCCCTCGCCTATCGCTCTCTCTCCTCCGATGAGCACCAGGGGCCAGAACTGCTCCACCTCAGTGTCAGCACACACCACGGCTCTTCCTGTCCACTGTTCCGGACGATCACTGAGTGGGCACCTACTCATGGGAACGCCATGCACCACAGGAGCACAACCCAAGCCACTGTGGGTTCGATTGTGTGAGCAGGAGGGTGTTCGTTTGTTCATTTGCAGAAGTAGAGAGCCAGGCCTCTCTTCTTACTCAGATGCAGTCTGGATGCTCTGCTGCTCACCTTCTTCATAGCAACACAGAAACCTCCACTAACAGATGGGGAATGGCTGTGTCTGAGCTGCATGAGGTAGGAATAAAAACTAGGACTCTTGTACAGAATTTAACCACTAAACTTCCACTGCCCCCATTCTTCCAATCTAGTGGTTTGCAAATTTGAACGTGCATCAGAATCTCCTAGATGGCTTGTTAAAAACCGGTTTACTAGGCTCCAACCCATGAATGAATTTTTAATACAGAGGGTCTGTGCTGGAGTCGGGGAAAGGGCATCTTTAACAAAGTCCCTGAAGATATGACTGCTGCTGCTGGCAGATCTCTGGTGGTTTAAAGCACCCACTTTTGCCAAAAGACATTGCTTGATCCCTTCCTTGTCATCTAGATCAAGTCTATAAATCCTACGTTAGCCCAGTCCAATGCTAGTCCAAAAATCCTTCTTCAGACATATGCAGCACATGGAATAATGCAGAATGCAGGACGATCACAGGCCAGTGGGTGCAAAATCTTGTGGATCCAGCAGTGGTGGTGGATGCATCTCCAAGGCTCTCGCAGATCTCAGCGCGGCTTCAGGTGGCTTGTCAACAGGAAAGTGAAAGCCAAGAGAGTGTGTGGTTCATCTTCAGTGAGAAAGAAAGGAAGTTCCCAGAATCCTCATGAGAAGGCCATGCCCACAAGAAGGCATCATCAGATGTGACCTGACTGATAGGCTAGACTCCACCCTACACTTATTTATCAAGTTAACATGAATTTATGTAATGACCACAGACCCCTGTGTGACCAAGCCCAACTGCCCCATAGCGTTTTCATGGCTTTTTCTCGAGGAGCCAGTTGGTGCGTCTGAACACCCAACCTTTTGGCGAGCAGCCTAGCACTTTTAACCATTGACCAAGATATAGTGAGTGCTCTATAAGCATTTGTAGTCTTGACGGGTCAATTCTTTCTTTCTTTTGTCCTTCCTTCTTTCCTTTCATGGTCCACTTTCATTGTTCTGCTGCCTTCCAACATTTGTTCAAAGAAAGAAAACCAAGCTTTGTGCAGTCCCAGGTGGAAGTTGGAACTGTCTCTACTCATGCCCCTCTCCCAATAAGCTAATTGTGCTAGTTGGCAAGAGGGGCATGAGGGTGCCTTTATTTTCAGATGCCTATCTTGATATTCATTTTACACATCAATTTGGCTCGGCTAGGATTCCACTAAGAAGCCATACTGTCATAGCAGGTTGCATACAGAACACACCAGTCACACATTCAGTGCTCTTTGCTCATAAAGATTTGTAGTCTTGGAAACCCTAAGGAGCAATTCTACTCTGTCCTGTAGGGCTGCTATGAGTTGGAATGATTTGATGAGAGTGGGCATGGTGTCTAGTTAGTCAAACACTGACCTAGACTCTATATAAAGTAGTTTTATGTGATAAAATCAGTTGGCCTTAGGTACATTCTCAACACCATTTTGGCTCTGGGAGCTGTGATGGTTGCCGGGGTAGAGGGTGGGGGTGGAGCAGACACTGTTCCAACAGGAGGATTGTCAGCACCCCAAAGCTGGGCCTGGGGCAGCACGGTGCTGTAAAGCGATTTCTTTTCCACAATATGGGTGAGCTTCATACAGTCAATTGAAGGTTTTAAGGGCAAAAAGGGAGTTTCACTAGGATGTAACCTGCCTACCAAACCTTCTCCGTTTCAACTCCTCCCAGACCTATGGTGTTTCTTTCTGACTTCTCCCAAGTACTTTCTCTGTTCCCAAAGCCTGTAAACCCCGTTTGCCTCTCAGCTGTGCTTACTTAGTAATCTGTATGGAGCAATGTCACACTGTTTCACTTCCAGAGGATGGAGCAAACAGGGTGAGCACAGGCATACTTAAACCCATGTGAAACCATTCACTACAGATGAGTACGTGAGCACAAGCGAGCCCGGCTGACCTTGCTTCCTGGGTAAATCATTCCTGCCCAAGGAAAGGGAGCTGTTTGAGGGAGGTTGGTGCAGATCTTGAAAAGATGAACTACCTCAAGAGCCTTGCATGGGTGATGTTCTGGGACAAAATGGTGAATTGGGTCGGTTTCCTGCACTTTGGGAACACCTTGGATCTGGCCAAGCACTCTTCAGGATCATTCATCCAGCCGGCATTTCCATTTCCTTGACCATGAGCTTGATTAGTTGGTTCTAATCATTGAATTACACACTTCCGGGGAAGACATAATACAAGTCTATACAACGTTCTAGTTCCAGAAGTCTATTTTCAAACTCGTTGGAAATAACATCATCTCACTGTAAGTACGCAGAAGCATTTAACTCTTTCAAGATCGAATTTGTTTTGTTTTGAATTTTTGGTTAAAATCATGTGTTTTCAGTAATGGAAGGCATTTGGAATGAAGTGAAAAATGGTTTTGATGTAATCATTGTTTGATGCAATTAGTGGGACACATATGTCCCAAGAAATCTCTGGTGCTGGACTGAGGCCTCTTTCTTCAGATTAATGTATGTAGTTATATGGGTCTTCACCATATGGCAGCACGCACTCTAAGTGGGATATTGATTTTCTACTAAATCCCAGAGGCAGAAAATGTAGGTGGGTACTATGTCTTATAAGTCACAAAAGGGTTAAAATGTATTTCATGAAATAGAGTAAAAACTAATTCTGCAAATACACTTAAGCTCACTCACTGCCATCAAGCCTGTTCTGGCTCATAATGACCTACAGGACAGGACAGGACTGTCCCTGTAAGTTTCTGAGATGAACTCTTTACTGAGGTAAACAGTTTCCTCTTTCCCCCATGGAGAGGCTGGTGGTTTCAAACTGCTGACCTTTGTGGTTAGCAGCCCAATGTTGAACCACTATACCACTAGGCTCCTGCAAATAAACGTAAGGGGGGGGGGGACTCTAAACATAAGCAACCACTGTAGAAAGTTGTATGGTGCTACCTCGGAGAACTGGGAAGAGAAACACCATCTGACCCAGCAACCTCTTTCCTGGGTGTCTACCGTCCAGAAGTACTACTCACAGCGTGAGCAGACGTGTGCACACTCACGTCCCTCACAGCACCGTTCATAGTAGCAAGAAGATGGAAACAACCTAGATGGCCATCGGGGGAAGACTGGACAGAAAAACAGTAGTACATACGCATGATGGAATACGGCGCTCTGCGTCACTACGAGTAATGATGAAACTGAGCTACCTCATGCCATGAGCGGACCTGGAGAACATGATGCTGAGGGAAAGTAGTCCGCTCACACAAATTAACCACAAAAGAGCCAACATGGCATCCGACCATTGTTAAAAAGCAATCTAGACCAAATTCTCACACCCAAAGAAACAGACTTTGATGGTTACAGGAGCTATAGAGTTGGGGTGGAATTGAAGCAATGGGCTAGAAGACAAACAGGTGTTAAGTTGGGTGAAGGGGAAGATAGTATTTCATGAGAGAGAGAAGAAAAATCAAAGTGGGATGGGAGGGGGCAAGCTACCTGGGGGTTGATGAGTAGTTAAAATTTTTGAACACAAAGTTAATGATCTGAAAAGTAACCCCCCACCTAATTCACATGAAAAAGTTTAGTTTAAATATATATATTTAAGGAGTATATATTTTCTTTTGTCACTTGCATATGCTTAAGAATAGTTTTCAGAAATATATTCCGGTGAAGTTACAAAATGCCTTGCCTCAGAGGTGGCTATTTGACTAGGTAATAAAAAAGTAATCCCAGGGGCCTATTGCTTTACAAGCCTGGGGATAGAGTTTAACATTTTGTAGGAAGTTTACCAACAGCTGCAAAAAGCCTCATGAATCTTGAGCCAGAAGAAAGAACCATAAAAAGCATAGCAATGGGATCTGCAAGGATTACGGAGCAGCCATGAGAAAACAGCCATCAGGCAGATTATGCTGTAGAAAATGCCTCATGTGGACCGACGGCCTTCCTGAATTTAACTCCAGTTTTTGTGCATCTTTGTTGTATACCAGGAATGCACATGAAACGATAAAGTCAAAGTAGCCATGATAAGCCCAACCACAGAAAAAGGGCCTTCCTTCTCGAAGCACAATTGAGGGAACCGGTGATTGCCACCAAGGGCTGGGGAAGCTTTGTCTACCCCGAGGCAGGGAAAGAGGAAGGGAGGAACCCAACATGACTTCCAGCTTCCCATCTTGGCTATCAGGACATGTGGGGCTCGAACTAACCCAGTCCTCAGGGGAGTAGACCGGGAAGGGCGATGGAGGTTCCATTTAAACACTTGATATTGGCGCTGACAATTTCATATGTAGAATTTCCTCACGACTTTCAGAGAGCATGACCCAAATCTATGGCTGTCAAGGCTAGGATGACTGATTGTGACCCTATAGGGCAGAGTGGCCCCATATGATTTTCGAGGCTGGATGCTTCAGAGAAGGCAGCTGCCATAGCTGTTTCCCATGGAGCAGTTGGGTGTTTGAACCGATGACCTTGTGGTTAGCAGCAGAAAGGTTAACCCCTGTGCCAACAGGGCTCCTGGGAGACTATGGCAACAATAACGGTAGATTTTACCTTTTCAAGTCCATTCCTTTTTTAAAATTTTTTAAGTCTAAAAATTAGACTTTAATATTTTTAAGTCTAAATTAAAAAAAAATTTTAAGTCTAAAAACATACTCTCCTTCAAACTCTTTTGAAGATGGATTGTTATCCTTTAGTAGCTGAAGGTCTTAAATTATTCTTGGCTGTAGGCAGATCGTGTATGAACTCGGAGATCTTTGTCTTCTCCTCCAGTGTCCAGGGAACCCAGATAATTTCTGGTCACAGCTGCAGATCTGTGGTTGTAAGTGATCTCCTGGAAAACAGGCGTGAAGTGCTGAAATTATGCTTTCACTTTTTAAATTTTATTTCGTGACATAAAATATGTTAGCTTTGTTCTTGTAACTAGATTTCAATCCCTGGCATTCCCCCAGCCATGCTGCATTATCAAAGCACTTCATGCATTTTTAAACAAAATTATACCACTTCCCAGGGCCTTTCATTTGTTTTCCCATGGATCTCAACTTCTTAAAGATCAGTTACACTAGTAGAAAAGAAAAACCAAAAAACAAGAATGGTAACTAACTGTTGCTTCCTTTACCTTTTCACATCTCCTTGAAATACATTTTTGGTAATGCTTCAATATTCTGTTTTTATGGTTAAGGTCATTTTTATCTTTTCAGCAAATAATTGTTTATTGGCATGTAATTGACTTTTTTTCTTATACATCTAAGTCTGTTACTGTTTAATAATAACAAAATCTCCACGATCTGCCATTTTCTACCTAAAGACGGAATGTCTGTCTGTACTGTTTACGAGATTCTTTTCTAAAATATCATCAGCTGCAAAGGTGGGTTTATTATTCTTAAGTCAATATGAGGACTACAAACCATATTTTTAAAATGGACTTGATAAAATACAGAACTTGTGCATGTCAAAAATTCACACAAACACAAGTCAAACAAAAAAAAGGCGGGTTTACTTGTGAAGTATTTGACTGAAATTATTAATTCTACCTATAAGAGGCATCCTTCCAAATCAACAAGGAAAAAAAGAACAAAAAATAGGCACCCTGAAAGAAAAAATTAGTAAATAACATTAAAAAAATCAATTGACAAGGAAATTGGAGACAAAACAGGAAAAATGTGAAAAAGATAAACAACTCAAAAGTAATCCATGAGGAGTCCTTAGGTGGTACAAATATTCACAGGCTAGGCTATTAACAACAGAAAATTTGAGGTTGAGTCAACCAGCTATGCCTCCAAATAAAAACCTTGGAAAAGATCTGCTTCTGAAAAAACAGCTATTGAGAAACTGGTTCCCTGGGTTTGTGGAGCACAGTCCCCCTCTGACATCCATGGGTCACCCTGAGGTATAATCAGCTCAACTGATGGGCTGTCATGGATTGAATTGTATCTCTCCCAAACGACTGGGCCATGAGTTCCCATGATTCGGTAGTTCTATAATGATGTAATCACCTCAGATTGTGATCTAGTGTGACCAACCTCATTTTGATGTACAGGGATTAGGATGAGATGTCACACTCTTAGTCAGATAACAGCCCTGATGTAAGAGAGACGGACGACCTGCAAGTAACAAGAGCCAGGAGCTGAGCTCATTCTTTAGAACCAGGGTTCCTGTGTTGGGAACTCCCTGGAAGCAGGAGACACACCGAGAGAAAGCTTTGTCCCAGAGCCGGCACTGAATGCAGACTTCTTGTCCCCTAAACTGTGAGAGAGTAAGTTTCTGCTTGTAAAATTCATTTGCTTCCCCGTCCTCCCCGCCCCGCATTATCACGATCCCAATGCTACCTTATAAATCTGGCTAGAGCAGAGCATGTACACTGGTACAGATAAGAGCTGGAAACGCAGGGAATCCAGGACCAATAATGAGAGTAGCGATACCAAGAGGGGAAGGGGAAGGTGGGGGAGAAAGGGGAAACCAATCACAAGGATCTACCTATAACCCCCTCCTTGGAGGTCGGACAACAGAAAAGTGGGTGAAGGGAGACATCATATAGTGTAAGACATAACAAATAATAATAATTTATAAATTATGAAGGATTTGTAAGGAAGGGAGTGGTGGGGAGGGAGGGGAAAATGAGGAGCTGATACCAAGGGCCCAAGTAGAAAGCAAATGTTTTGAGAATGATGATGGCAACAAATGTGCTTGACACAATGGACGGATGTATGGATTGTGATAAGAGTTGTACGAGCCCCTAATAAAATGCTTATAAATACATAAACACTTTAAAAACTGTTTGCTTGAGGTACTTTTGTTATAGCAACAGGGGCTAAGGCTTTTAGGATCAAAGAAAAAAGATTAAATTCTTTCTCACTGTGTCAGTCTGTGTTGACTAGAGAAACAAATCCAGACACACTCATATGTATAAGAGAGCTTTATATCTCAGAGAAATGGCATATTGAGAAAACATCCAGCCCAACACAGACCAGATCAAACCCTAAATCCAATATTAGCCCATGTGTCTGATACGAATCCATATATTCCTCTTTAGACTCACGCAGCACATGCAATTATGCCAAATGAAGGAAGATCACAGGTCGGTGGGTGAAAAGACTTATGGATCCAATGGTGGTGGAGGCATTTCCAGGGCTCTGGCTGCCATCAGCCTGCCTACACATAGCTTGTCAACAGGAATGTGAAGCAGAAAGAAAGCACATCCCGCCTCAAGGGAGGAAGAGAGGAAGTTTCCAGAATCCCCACGAGATGGCCACTCCAACAAGGAGCATCATCAGGCTGTGACCTGATTGACAGGTTAGACTCCACCTCTTCACTCTTAATATCCTCAGGTTGACATGAGATTATGTAACTGCCACACTCAGCAAGAGAGAAAAGAATCACTGCTTAGATTGGCAGCACTTTAAAAATGATTGAAAAACCAAACATCTATTGCTGGCCAAGGTATTGGAAAATGGGTATGTGCAAACATTGTGTGTGACAAGAACAACAGAGACAAACTCTCTACAGGGCCATTGGACAGTAAATATTAAAAATGTACATGCAGACTCTTTAACTCAGTAATTCCATTTCTAGGAAAATATGGCAAGCAGTTCATGATACATCTGCATAAAGAACTCTGCAGAGCCATAGTCAATGTATTGTTTGTGGTGGGGGAAGGAATAAGTGGTCTTGTTTGTTTAATAGCAAAAATCTTTTCCTTCCATTTTTTCACTAACTATTTGAAGCCCCTTTGTATAATATCTTTATAATAATACTACTCAAGATATTACTATGTAGGGATAAACTAAAGTATATGATTGAATTTTTCTAAAAATAGAAATAAAATAGTCTTCTTGTAAATGGCATAGAAATTCTTCATTCACTTGAGTTAATTTGGTGAACTTATAGATGACTAAGCCAGCACAAGACGAATGGAGGTAAAGTTCAGTGGGATCTGTTATCATAGAAGACAGAAGCATTTGTCAGAGGTACATAACTATCATTGCACTGCTTAAGACCATTGTCGCATCTGTGGGTCAGCCCATCTTATTGAGGGTTTCATCTTTTTTGCTGACCCTCTTTTTTTTTAATCAACTATAACATTTTTCTTCAGGAACAGCTCAATCCTGATAACACATCCAAAATATGTGAGACAACGTCTCGTCTCAGCATTCCAGTTCTAAAGAGCCTAATGGCTGTACTTCTTCTAAGACAAATTCTTGGAAATTCTTCTGGTAGTTCATGGTCAATGTAATCTTTTTCAGTCTTTCTGATGTACTGTTCAGCTTTTACATGCTTGTGGGAGGATTGAAAATACCATGGATTGGGCCAGATGTACCTCAGCCTTCAAGGTGCATCTTTGCTTTTTTATCACTTTCATGAGGTCTCTTGAAATAGACAGATCCTCCTCAACCCCCACTATCATGACCCCAGTCCTGCCTTTCACTGTGGCTTAGACCAGTGCTTGTGCACAGGTACAGATAAGAGATAAGAGCTCCACAACACAGGGAATCCAGGAACAGGAATGGGAGTAGTGATACTAGGAGGGTGGGGGAAAGGTAGGAAGAGGTGGGGAGGAAGTGGGAACCGATCACAATGATTGACATGTCACCACCCACCCCGAGGGGGACATATAACAGAAACCATGGAGTAAGGGAGACAGGGGCTTGTGTAAGATATCAAAATAAGAATAATTTATAATTTATCAAGGGGTCATGAGGGTGGGGGAAGGGGGGGAAAAAGATGAGCTCATACTAAGGTCTCAATCAAAAGTAAATGTTTAGAAAATAATGATGGCAACATATGTACAAATATGCTTGATAAAATTTATGTATTGATTGTTATAAGAGCTGTAAGAGCCCCCAATAAAAGGATTTTTTTTAATTTAAAAAAGAGAAAGAAATAGGCTGAAGCGATTCAATATATTATTGGATTTCTTGACTGTTGCTTCTGTGGCCATCGATTATGCATGCCAGGAAACCTAAATACTTAATAAACTTGATCTTTTCTCCATTTATTCGTGGTGCATAATCACAATGGAATATTCTGGAATCCTTATTCTCAACATTATTCATACGTCACTGTGATTCAGACAGTTGAATGCCTTTGCATAGTCAATAAAACACAGGCAACTATCTTTCTGGTCTTCTCTGCTTTCAGTCAAGATCCATCTGACGTCAGCAATGGTATTCCTCCATCAATGTTCTCTTCTGAAACAAACGTGCATTTCTGGACACTTCTTTGTGATGTACTGCTGCAGATGCCTCTGAGCTGTCTTTAGCAAAATTGTACTTGAATGTGGTCTTCGTGGTATTGTTTGATGTTTTCCACATTCTGTTTTGTCACCTTTCTTTAGAATGGGCACAAATACTTGATCTCTTCCAGTCAGCTGACCAGATAGTTGTCCTCCAAGTGTCTTGGCAGAGATGAGTGAGTGTTTACAGAGTTGTATTTGTTTGATGAAACATCTCAATCGGTATGCTGTCAATTCGTGGAGCCTTGTCTGCCCCGATATTTCTAGTGCAACTTGCACTGCTTCCTTTAGCGCCATTGGCTCTTGATCATATGCTATCACCCGAAATGGTTGAACACCAACCAATTCTTGGCGGTATAGTGATTCTGTATATCCTTCTATCCTCTTTTCAAGCTTCCTGCATTGTGAGGTATGTTGCCCAGGAATCCTTCAACAGGGAAACTTGAGGCTTGAATATTTTCTTCATTTTTTTTCCCAGCTGAGCGTGTTCTTCCTTTGCTTTTAAAAAAAATCATTTTATTGGGGACTCGTACAATTCTTATCACAATCCATACATCCATCCATTGTGTCAAGCACATATGTATATTTGTTGTCATCATCATTCTCAAAACATTTGCCTTCTACTTGAGCCCTTAATATCTGTTGCTCATTTCCCCCCTCCATCCCCACTCCCCCCACCTCATGAACCCTTCATCATTCATATATTTTTATTATTATTTTGTCATATATTACACTGTCTGACATCTCCCTCTGCCCTCTTCTCTGCTGTCCCTCCCCCAGGGAGGAGGCTATACATCGATTCTTATAATCAGTTCCCCCTTTCTACCCCACATTCTCTCCACCCTCCAGGCATCACCACTCTCATCACTGGTTCTGGAGAAGTCATCTGTCCTGGATTCCCTGTGTTGCCAGTTGCTATCTGTACCAGTGTACATCCTCTGGTCTAGCCAGATTTGCAAGGTAGTATTGGGATCATGATAGTGGGGGGAGGGGGGAGAAGCATTTAAGAACTAGAGGAAAGTTATATGTTTCATCATTGCTACCCTACACCCTGAATGGTTCATCTCCTCCCCCTTCAGTAAGGGGTGTCCAGTTGTTTACCAATGGGCTTTGAGTCTCCACTCTGCACTCACCCACATTTTCAATGATATGATTTTTTGTTCCTTGATGCTTGATCCCTTTGACAGCTTGTGGTCACACAGGCTGGTGTGTTTCTTCCATGTGGGCTTTGTTGCTTCTGAGCTAGATGGCTGCGTGGTTATCTTCGAGCCTTTAAGACCCCAAACACTATATCTTTTGATAGCTGGGCACCATCAGCTTTCTTCACCACATTTGCTTATGCACATGTTTGAACCTGATAGAAACCACTGAATATACTTTCTAGGAGAAAATTTCATTCAAATTAATTCTACAAATAATTTTCAAACACTAAAAAATAGCCAACAACAATGAGATACTACCTCATCCTAACACTTTTAGCAAAATTTTAATTAATAAATAGGAATTCCAAATTTTTATATATTTGGAATTGCAAAAGGAATCATGCTTCTTTAAAGACATGATAGATTCACAATACAAATTAGAAAACAATTTGAATTAAATGCAAACAAAAATACTGACATATTAAAAATTACTAGGTGCAGCTAATGGAGTCTTAGAAAAATAATCTTTATTTTAAATATAAGGAAATAAATACCTAAATCTATTGAGCCAAGACTCTATCTCAAGACAGAGAAAGATAACTCTTCAAAGAGTGAACAGAATAATAATAATAATAATAATAATGAAAATATACTATAGAGAATATCAACAAAACCTAAAGTTGGTTCTTTAAAAAGGGAAATAAAATTAATGAGTCTCTGGTAAGATTTAACAAAAGGAAATGCACAAATAACAGCAAAAATGATGAAAGGGACCTCTCTGTTGATCTATAAATATTAAAATATAACAAAATTGTATGAAGAACTTTATAATTTAATAATTCATAGGAAATTAAGTTTAACAGTTGGCAGAAGGGAATACAGAAGATGTAAATAAGCCTGTAAGTATTTACGAGGTATATCTATCGTTATTGCTGCTGTTGTTAGGTGCTGTTGAGTGCGTTCAATCTCACAGCAACCTGCTGTACAACAGAATGGAACACCGCTCAGTCCTTGGTCATTCTCATAAGTGTTGCCACCTTTGAACCTGTCCTCACTGTGTCAGTTCAGCTCACTGAGGCTCTTCCTCTTTTTCTCTGACCTTCTACTCTACCAAGCATGTTGGTCTTTTCCAGGGACTGACCCTCCTTATAATATGTCCCAAATAGGAGAGATGAAGTCTCACCATCTACAGGACACTGGTTGTACTCTTGCCAAGACAGGTTTTTCTCGCAGTCCACAATAGTAAACTTTGCCAATACCATAATTCAAACGCAGTAATTCTTCTGAAGTCTTGCTGACTTATTGTTCAGATTTCACATGCATAAGAGGTCATTGAAAATATGGCTTGAGCCAAACCAACCTTAGTCCTTAAAGTGACATCTTTGCTCCTTAACACTTTACAAAGTCTTCTACAGCAGAATTGCTTGACATAATATAGCATTTGGTTTCTTGACTGCTTTTTCCGTGAGCCCCAACTGTGGAGCCAAGTAAAATGAAATCCTTGACAAGCGAATCTCTTCTCCATTCATCATGAAGTCGCCTATTGGTCCACCAGGGAGAATTTTTGCTTCCTTTACATTGAGTTGTGATCCATACTGAAAGCTGTATTCTTTGTTCTTCATCAGTAGCTTCACGTTCTCATCAAGCAAGGTTTGTCATCTGCACATCATAGGTTGTTAATAAGCCTTCCTCCAACTCTAGTGCCATGTTATTGCTTTTATAGTTCAGTTTCTCAGATTATAGGTTCAGCAAGCAGACTACATAAATATGTTGAAATGATACAACCATAACATACACTTTTCCTAATTTTAAATAATTCAGTGTTCCCTTGAACTGTTCAACGGTCTCTTGGTTTAATTATAGGTTCTACAGGAGTACAATTAAATATTCGGGAATTCCCATTCTTCTCAATGCTATTCATAGTTTTGTATGATCCACACAGTCGAATGTCTTTGTATAATCAATAAAATACAAGCAGATCATTTTCTGGTATACTCTGCTTTCAGCTAAGCTCCATCTAACATCAGCAATGATAGTCTTCATCCTATGGCCTCTTGTGAATCAGCCTTGAATTTCCGGCAGCTCTTTGTCGGTGTAAGGCTGCAAATATTTTTTGAGTTATCTTCAACAAGATTTTACTTGTATGTGATGTTAATGATATTGTTTGATAATTTCTATATTTTGTTGAGTCCGTTTTCTTTGATATGAGCACAAATATGGATCTCTGCCAGGCAGTTAGCCAGGTAGCTGTCTTTCAAATTTCTTGACAGACTAGTGAGTGCTTCTAGCACCACCTCAGTTTTGTGAAGGTTTTCTACTGGTATTTTAGCAATTCCTGGAGCCTTCTCTTTGACAATGCCTTCAATACAGCTTGGATATATTCCTTCAATACTATTGATTCTTGATAATATGCAGTCTCTTGAAATGACTGACTCTCAGACAGTCCGTTTTAGCACAGTGACTGTGAATTCCTTTCATCTTATATTTATGCATCTGGCATTGTCCTGTATTTTCCCCAGATCAACCAGCCATTGACTTAAAGCTGACTCCTAGAAACCTGGGACAGAGTCAAGCTGTGCCCTAGTGTTTTTGAGACTGTAAATTTTGGGGGAACAGGCAGCCTGATCAGGTGGGTTTGTATCCACTATGATATCAGATCGCCATAGAATTTTTTAATAAAGTCAAGGTTTGACTTTTTTCCCATAGCTCTTTCAGTATGAGAAATATTAAGCATGCTCTTCACTGGTCTTTGCACATTTTATAACAATACTCTACGTTGTCTTCTTGAGTTGTCCTTTGAAATTTTCAATTGCATTCTTTTACATCACCTTTATTCCATCTGCTTTAGCTACTCCACGTGCAAAAGGAAGCTTCAGTCTCTTCTACTTACACTTCGGTCTTTTCTTTCTTTCCTGTATTTTAATATCCAGTTCCTTTCTTCACGTATCATGTTTCTTTATGTTATCTTACCGTTCACCTGGTCTTTGTTCATTGATTAAGTTTGGTCTGTAACTAATTAATACATTTTAAAAATCTCAGATTCAGGTGACTTCAGGGTGAATTCTGTCAATTTAACACAAGCCCAAACACAAGCCCAGTCATCGAGAGAATTTTGACTCATAGCAACCCTATATCGGTTTCTGAGATCATACATCTTTACAGGAGCAAAGAATTTCATCTTTTTCCCACATATCAGCTGGTGGGTTTGAGCTGCCATCTTTGCAGTTCAATACTGTTAACATTGCAATATTACATAAATTCTTTAAAATATACACACACAGAAAAAGAGATACTATTTTCCAATTCAGTGTATGAGACACACATAACATTGATTCCCAACTCAATAAAAAGAGTATGAGAAAAGGTCAACAGACAGATCTGAAGCTATTTATAGGCTTTTCTTTGTTGTTGTTGGTGTTTGCTTTGTTTTGTTTTTGTTTTAAACAATCCTGAGGGGAAAACAATGGGCCTATGATTCAATCTGTTAACAGCCCCCTAATCAAGTCTCTTCACCTTTGAATGTCCTGAGCATTCAACACACTGGGTGGGGCTTATCTTTTCAAATCAGCCTTTGCAGCCATGTCCTAAACCCATTAAAAGATCCAATTTTAATGGCTGAGGACAAGTGGGCTTATAAACTCTCTATTTTCATACTTCCCAATAAACATTTCTATCAATCATTACATGAATAAGCAGAAGAAATCAATATAAACAAAGTAGAATCAGATTCTAAACTCGAACTTAGTACAATCAAATTCTGTCCTTATTTGTCTTAATCCTTATCTAAATTATTTCATTGAGACAAAATATGGGATTAGGCCTCTAACTGCATCAAGCCACAGCGAGGCTTTCTGTCAGCCATTTTCCCTAAATAGCATGGTCTCTGAAAAATTCAAATAGCGATTTCTACCTCTGAGCTCAAAATATACATTAATCACTTTAATTTCCACAATTTCAAACATGAATAACCAAAGACAATAACCAAACAAAATAGATTCCCATAGTCTTTCCAGAAACAACCCAGTGAACTGCATGGCCATATCTGACCTCTGGCTAGCCAAAGAAGAAAACTACCATGAGGCAGAGGTGTAAAAAGCATCCACTCTCCATCTTGATGACTTGCTTCTCTAGTACCCCACTCTTGGTACCATAATGTGTTAGTCCAGGTTGACTAGAGAAACAAATTCATATACACTCATATGTGTGTACAAGAAAGAGCTTTATATAAAGAGTAATTGTATATTAAGAAAACATCCCTGAAGACGAAAGTGTGCATAAGCAAGTGTGGTGAAAAAGGCTGATGGTGCCCGGCTACTGAGAGATATAGTGTCTGGGGACTTAAAGGCTTGAAAGCAAACAAGTGGCCATCTAGCCCAGAAGCAACCAAGCCCACACGGAAGCAGCACACCAACATAGGTGATCGTGAAGGGCATAGGAGACCAGGTCTCCAACAACAAAGGTGGGGTGGTGGTAAGAATCACATCACCGTGAAAGAGGGGGAGTACATGATGGGGACCCAATGCCCATCTGTAGAAAGCTGGACATCCCTTCCAGAGGGGTAGTGGGGAGGAGATGGGTCACTCAGGGTTCAGTGTAGCAACAATGAAACTAAAAACCTTCCTCTAGTTCCTGAACGCTTCCTCCCCTCCCAATTATCATGACCCCAATTCTACCTTGCGGACCTGGTTATACCAGAGGATTTACAGCGGTGCAGTGGGGATCTGGAGGCACAGGGAATCTAGGACAGACGAACCTCTCAACACCAGGGGTGGGAGTGGCGACACCAGGAGGGAAGGGGGCGTAGAAAGGGAGAACCGATCTCGGAGATCTATGTGTAACCTCCTCTCTGGGAGATGGGCAATGGGGAGGTGGGTGAGGGGAGACGCTGGGGAGTGTAAGATAAGATATAATAATTATTTATAAACTATCAAGGGACAGGGGTGGGATCGGGGAAGGAGGGGGACGGGGGGAAAAAAGGGAAACTGAGCTGATTGCAGAAACCCAAGTGGAAGGTGAATTATGAGAATGACGAGTGCAACGAATGTATAAGGGTGCTTTGCTCAATTGATGTATGTACAGACTGTGATAAGAGCCTTATAAGCCCCAATAAAAAGATTAAATAAAAAAAAGAAAACATCCCAGCCCAGTCCAGATCAAGTCCTTAAGTCCGATATTACTCCATATGTCCAATATCAATGTATAAATTCCCTTCAACACATGCAATGATGTTGAATACAGGAAGTATTTTGGCCAGTGGGTGGAAAGTCTTGTGGATCCAGTGGTGGCAGAAGCATCTCAGCTAAGTGGAGAGCAAATGTTTTGAGAATAATGAGGGCAATGAATGTACAAATGGGCTTTACACAATTGATGTATGTACGGACTGTGATAAGAGTTGTATGAGCCCTTAATAAAATGATTTTTTTTAAAGAAAACACTAATAAAAGAAGAAGAAGAAGCATCGCAGCACTGGTGTGGGTCTCCATTTGGCTGCCCCCCAGCTCCAGGGCTCGGGTTCTATCATCATAGCTTCATGTGGTTTGCCAACAGGAATGTCTCGCAGGAAGAGTGTGTGTGTGTCCTGCCTCCAAGTGAGCTATTTATCTCCTTAGCACCTCCAAATGAGCCATCAAGCTGTGACCTGATTGATGGGCTAACCTTCAGCCCTTCACTCTTAATAGTCTCAAGTTGACACCAGATTTTGTAACTACCACAGTGTCATTAGTGTTCAGTGAGTTAAATCTATTCTTGAGATGTCCTCAAAATTTAGGTAGAATATACTCAAGATCAAATTTTGGTTCTTATAGACTTATTTTCATTTTCTTCAACTTCAACTTATATATGAATAATTGATTGAGTGTTGCACAGTCAGACCCTGGCCTGGATGAATGCATGGATTGTTATAAGAGATGTAAGAGCCACCAATAAAAGTAGGGAGAAAAAAAAAGATATTTGTGATGAAGAAGTCATTGGCCTTGCAAAATCCTATCCTACAATTACCAACTTCATCTCTACCACCAAAGTCATATTTTCCTATTGTTCCTCTTTGTTTCCAACTTTCACCTTCCAATTTCCAATAATTATCAATGCATCTTATTTTCATATTTGATGGATTTTAGATGGAAGAAGATGGTAGAATTCTTCAATTTCTTCATCACCAGCCTTAGTGGTTGGTGCATAAATTCGAGTAGCAGTTTTATTAACTGTGCATAGATATTGTTCTATCACAGACAGCATTGTACTTCAAGAGAGATCTTGAAATGTCCTTTTTGGAGATAAGCACAATACCATCTCTCTTGAATTTGCCATTACTAGAATAGTAAACCATATGATTGGTTCAAAATGGCCAACACCACTTGATGTCAACTCACTAATGCCTAATATATCCATCTTTGTGATCTGGTTCATTTTTGACACCTTCCAGTTTTCATAGATTCATACTTTACACATTCTAATATTTAATAGATGTTTGCAATTATTTCTTCTCATTTAGAGTGGTGCCCCATCTGCGAATGAAGGTCCTAAAAGCTTTATTCCATCGATGACATCACAGTCTACTCTACTTTGAAAAGATTTTTTTTTGTTCAGTAATATTTTGAGTGCCTTCCAACCTGAGGAATTACACATTGCTGTTTCCCTTTTTTAATAATCTTTGGCAAAATTCTACTTGTACATGATGTTGTCTGATAATCTCCACATTCTGTTGAATCTTCTTTTTTTTTTTATGGGCACAAAGATATATCTCTTACAGTCAGCTGTTTGACTAGGTGTCTTCCACGTCTCTTGGCATAGAGGAGTGAGCATTTCCAGCAACACATTCTTTATTTGTTGAAACATTTCCATTGGCATTTCTTTGTTCCATAGAGCCTTATTTCACTAATGCCTGAAATGCCACTGGGGCTTCTTCCTGCAACCTGTGGGCTGATTCCTGTTATCAGTGGTTCCAATAAAGTTTTATTTCAACATAGTCATGTCTGCTCATTTACATAATATCTCTAACTACTTGTATGCTCCCCTGTCAGAGTGGGCAACCACTGTAAGACCTTACAGGAAAAGTTTGTCCTTACTTCATGTGGATTTGTTAACGTCTATACATGTAGTGCTTGTGGGTCACATGGGAAGGCTGTGGAGATCACAAGGACAGGGCTGGGGCATAATGGGAACATGTTTGAGCACTGGCACCCAAATGAGTCTTAACGGATGAAGAGGAACCACTCTGTGAAACAGGAAGTATGGTGGATTAGTCTATTCAGAAGCACAGTCATGCTGGAAAACAATGAACATGTACAGACTATTGAAATATAGGTTTAAGATATCAAAGGGTTGAGCGATAGTCAAGAGTTAGCAAGCCAAGAAAGAAATGGACATCGAGATAGGTGACTGGAGCTCTGATGTCCTCTCTGCCATGAGGGTATCTGCCAATCCATCCAACACAGAGCTCTGTTTTTATTAGCCCCACAATGAAGAACAGACCACATGTAAGGCCCAACCAGGGTAGTGGTTATTTTATGGAAGACGCTTCCTTTTTAATCATCTCATAGCAACTCTCTAGGACAGGATTGAACTGTCTCTGTGCGTTTCTGAGACTGTAACTCTTTATAGGAGCAGAAAGCCTCATCTTGGCTTCCTCAGAGCTGCTGGTGTTTTCAAACTGCTCACCGTTTGATGAGCAGCCAATGCTACCTATTTTTCAGCTTCTACTCAATGGTAGTGTGTTGAGGTTTTCCTCCTTAAAGCTAGGCTTTTTTGATGCTTACATGGTGTTTTGTTTTTGTTTTTTATTCAATAAGCTCACTGTACAAAGATGCTGCAGTTCATTGGCTACTGCCCATCTTCATTATCGAAATGAAATGGAACCACTCCCCAGGGATTCCAACAGCCCTTCCCTCCCTTGACGAGCCTGTGAATTCACAGGACATGGCCATCTACCTGCACTACGAATGTTTCTCTCAGGAGTGGCAGCGCTTCTCTCTCCAGAAGAAAATGTTGTCCTGTGCCGGATTTGAGAAACTCTCCTCCTTGTTTAAGACAATTTTTTTAAGCAACATGAGAGCTGAGTTTGGGAGTCATTGTGTAAGCTTTCCTGTGCTGGGTTTTGTGATAAATGGAGACTTTTGTTTTGTTTTGTTTTTCTTCCTTGCAGAGGAAATCAAATGTAGCAGGCCTCCTTATGATGGGCTGTATCTGATATGGCAAAAGCAACAAAGTCAGGAAGTCCCTGTGATGGCTGCCAGGACGGACCCAAACAAAACCACTGGCCCTGCTTTATGAATGAGAGATGGCATGCCACAACAGAGGGTGAAAGGAATTGCCCTCGAGAACGACAAAACTCAAGTTCCAGCTTTGAGATCATTCCTCATTTTTCAAAAGTCACTCAAACATTTGTTCAGCATCTATCACTACGTGCCCAGCGTAGACTAGACAGGCCTTGGCTTTATTGAGGAAAGACAGCCAGGAAAGAGTGCGGGGAGGACCCAGGGACAGTGGGGTCTCTAGGATTGGGATCACCCAGTCCAATCACCCATGGCATCTCCCTTCCCTCCATGTACCTTCTGCATCAGACCGTATAAAATCCTTAGTGATGCTTTTAGTAGTAAAGTTATTTGTAAATTGTAATTCCATATACCACCAAATGTAATGGCAATAGTAATGGCAAAAGCAACTAGCAAAATTTAAATTGCATTTTTAAACTATCATAGTGTGTATCGGAAGACAAACTCCATGTTTTAAAGGGTTGTTCTAATTGGGTATAAAGGACAGCTCTGCCCTGAGTGCAGTAGAAACTTCACAAAGTAAGTCAGCAGAGTTTGAGTCTTGTGAGTATATTGATACATGCAAGCTGGGCTCCCCACCCCTCAAATTTTTAACTACAAGGTTACTTTTATTAGAAGTAATAAAATTTTGCTGAAACAGTGCATAAAAGTCTTATAGACAATACTTTGGTGACACTACGGTGTGTGAATTCCCCTAGCAGCACTGTACTGGGACCTCCTATTTAGATGCATAGGATAAGGAATCTCGAGGAAGACTTCTGGGACAGTGGAGATTGGGCTGTGACAGGCTGGGCAGCACTTAACCAGGACCACATTAGAAGAGATCTAGAGAGTCTTTGCCGATGCAGAAGCATGCGCAAAAGCCTTGCCACCCTCAAATCTGCACCTCCCCTAGAAACCCCCAGTTCTCTGCATCGGGAGGCAAGAGGGGAGGGGAGTGAAGTGAGGCTAAAGAAGCAGTCGTTCAAATCTGAATCATTTCCATAAGAACCTTTGAAATGCAGGCCGACACCTTTGGTAAGGACAGAGCTCCTTAGGTGGTGGGCCATGCTGCGAGGTTCATTTTTGGTGAACCCCGGACACAAAATCAATGCATCTGAACTACGGAATTGGAGAAAGTTACTGAAAGTACCAAGGACTTCCAAAAGAACAAACAAATCTTTCTTGGAAGAAGTCCAGTCAGAATGCTCCTTTGAGGCAAGGATAGCAAACACTGTCTCACGTACGTTGGACGGGTCAGGAGACATCAGGTCCCTGAGAAGGACAGCGTGCCTGCTGAAGTAGAGGGGCCGCAAAAAGAAGACCGTAGGCAAGATAGATTGACACTGTGGCTGCAGCAATGGGCTCGAACCTAAGAACAATCGTGAGGCTGCTGCCGGACCAGGCAGTGATCATTCTGTCGTCTGTCAGCTTGCTAGGGCTTGGATCCCATGTCGAGTGCTGGGCCGGGTCGGAGGGTGTAAGCAATAGTGAAAGTGTTTAGTCAAGCACACGATTTGGTGATCCGCCTTGCACAAACGTGCAACAGCATGATCTTGGGGAAACGGTTTCACTTCCGGGCTTCTGTTTCTTTGTCTATAAAAGAAAAATAGCTGCCCTGGTGGCGCTGTGGGCCAGGCTACTGATCGTTGGAATCGACCAGGTGCCCTTCAGGGTCAAGATGAAGCTGGCCGCTCCTGGACGGACTGACAGCCTTGACAACTCTATGTGGAGCGCTGTCACTTGGAAGCTACTCAATGGCTGTGAGTTGGGTTTGGGGTTTGCTCCCTACGTTGATGGACATGAAAATGTTCTACAAACTGTGAAGTGTGGTGGATTGGTAATAACAATTACATCAAGAGTTTTTAGAATTCGTATTATCTCCAAGAGACGTTAATTGGTATATTGCAAAAAGGGGAAAAGCGGAGGTACTGGGGATTGAACACAGGGCCTCATGTATGCTAAGCACATGCTCTACCATTGAGCGATACCCCCTTAAAATTAGTAGTATTGTCATCATAATCTTCATCATCCTCCAAAATTTAGTAATCCTTCCCAATCCTCCACATGACGAGACTAAGACCAGAAAGAGGGATAAAGAAGGAGAAGAAGGAGGATGGAGAGAGTCTGGAAGCCCCATGCCCAGCAGAGGACCCTGACAGAGGGCAGGATGCCTGCAGGCTGAGGAGGAAGCAGAGGCCAGACAGTTGGCTGGGCTGCAGAAGGACCAGGAAAGGGGAACTGACTAATTGTGAGGTAGGCAGATAAATAAGCGGTTCCGTTTATGATCGCACTCATTATAAAGTTATGATCACACTAGATTTTTCAAAAAATAAAGCTTCCGGAGGAAGGGAATCTTAATTGCCAAGTCTGTTCACAGTGTTTTCAATGCACATTTAAAATACAAGCGTGAGTGGACGCTCAGAGCACAATCAGGGACGTTTCACTTGAGTCCTACAATGGTGACAAATGGGTAACCCAGGACTAACTGCGTATCTGTAGCTTCATCCAGCACCCTTCCCTAAATTAGGAACGCCGGAATTAGATCCTGCCTGGCATTAAGAAGACAGTCCTAGTTCTCTGCAGCTGTGAGAAGAAAAGAACAGAGTGCAGCCGTCGCTGAGACCCCCAGGGGCTGGAGTCCTTTCTGCAGCCCTGGGTGGCGTAAGGATGACTTGTTGGGCTGCTACCCAAAAGGTCAGAAGTTCAAAACCACCATCTGTTCTGCGGGAGCAGACAAAGCTTTTTAATCCTGTGAAGAGTGACAGTCTCAGGCCCCCACAGGCACAGTCCTACCCTGTCCTGGAGTGTCACTGTGAGTCAGAATGAACTTCATGGCAGGAAGGGGTGTGAGTGCTCAGGTCAGAGATAGAGAAATTACTCCCATCGGGAGTGGTGAGTGACAGGTACTCATGGGGCTGCCTTTTCTTTGTTTCAAGGTTGGGACATGGGGGGGGGGGGAGAAGGGAGAAGGAGCAGTGGACAGTGGAAGGCACAGACACCAAGCTTCCTCCTCGCAAACCTGTAGATACCATGTTCCCAAACTAAGCTCCAAGGAACCCTGGTGTCCTGTAAGATGTTTATCCACTCATAATTGTTAGGGGGAAAGTGTATGTTTGTGGGGAGGGGCGGGGGTGGAGATAGAAAATGAAATTAAATTGATTTCGTGGGGAACAAACACTGAGTTAAAGCGGTGAATTTCACAGGGGACGTTCTCAAATCTTCAGCATGATGATGAGCCAATGAATCGCCAGGAAACATATTCTATTTTTAACAGTTTTATTAATATGTAATTCACATATAGTACAATTCAATAGTTAAGAAATAATTTTAAAAGTTGAGCAGTCATTGCCCCATCAAGGTTAGAAAATATACTTCCTTCTTTGTTCATTATTGTTAGTGCCCCATTTCCCCCCAACGACCTCTAGGGAACTATTAGGCTAAACTCTCAAACTATCCTCCTCGGAAGCAATTGATCCTGTTACTGTTTGTACAGATTTACCTATCCTAGATTTCATATACAGAAAACCATGACAAAATAAAACAGAGGAAAACCTCAATTGAAAATCAAGCAGAAAATATTAAAAACTGGAACCAATTTAAAATGGGTCAGTGGGAGATCAAATAATAAGGTGTTACATTGTAACCTAACTGTATATGCAACAGTCCGCTTTACAATGCCCTCTCTCTGGTAGCCAGGCTATTGATACCCCTGCTCTATCGCCAGAGGGGATCCTCCGGAAGCTGAATCCAGGTGGGGACGCTGCAAATGGATTGTGGGCTTCTGTTGCCATCCACACCTTCTGTTAACTGGGTATTCAGAATTTAAACTCTAATATTGTTCCCTCCTTAAGATTTGGATTTTATTATTTACAATCCTTGGATCACGCAGGTTGGTGTTCTAAGAAACACCTAGTTGTAAGAGTATTCTACAAAACAATAAATCATAGTGTTAAGGCCATACTAATAAAGCACGGATGGTAAATAATCACATATATGGTTTGGGAGGATGTGAACATTGTCTTTGGGAAAGACAGTCTTGACAATGGTTTGCATATATAATATATACTATATATTCTTAATATTAACGATGTATAAGTCAGCATTTTCTTTTCCCAAAATACACTTTGTCTTTTAAGTGTATATTGGAGTTTCCAGGGTGAGGCAAATGGCCAAATGCCCAGCAATAGGCTGCAAGGTTGGCATTGGTGGTTCAAATCTTCCCAGGGGCACCTCCAAAAAAAAAGCCTGGTGATCGCTTCCCCAAAGGTCACAGCCTGAAAACCACGTGGAGCAGTTCTGCTCTGACACAATGGGGTGGCCATGAGTCAGGACAGACTCAACAGCCACGAGACTAGAAGCCCCTCCAGTCGGGATAGGTTCCTTCTGCTCAGCGGCAAAGCGCACAAAACCCGAGGCAGCTGTGGTTGAGGCGTCTCTCCACCAGAGCACACAGGCGGATGCTTTCTGTAAGCATTCTTCTTATCTCTCTCTGCTGGGGATCCAGCAAGGGTGAAAGGCAGAAGGGGCCACCTGACCCACTGCCAGGCAGGCTGACATCCTTTAGCTGCTTCCAGAAAGATGACGGTGTGATGTACTTTATGTGGGGACGCTGTGGTGACATTCAGTTCGTGGTGGGAAAGGCATCACGAAATAATTCCGGGCAGAAAGGCTGAGAGCAAACCGCTGTTTTGTTTTCTTGTAAGGCGTGATATGAATTGTGATGAAGCACCAAAATGTCTACTATACTATCATTTTAAAACTTCTCTGAAAAAAGGCAATTAGCCGTGCCTCCCCCACAGCCCCACCACTAAAACTACCTTTAACATAGTATGTGTACAAATTCAACATAATTGCTTTGGGCGCCTTTGTCCATTCTTTTGGGAAATTGGTCAGCGAATGAGGGTCTGACTTGTGATTTGCCCAAAATTATGTTTGGGAAACGTGATAGCCAGTGTTGGGTGACAGCTGTGATAAAAGGACTTATTTAACGCCAACTAATCTCCAGCAGAAAAGGAAACTGCTTCACATTTTGGCGTTGCATGGCTTTCTGTCGGACTTGCAGGAAAACTCCACTTCCGGTGCAGCAGAGAACTCTTACGTGTCACTCCACAGGTTCCAATTGCCCAGCATTCTGTGGCGAGGTAGGGATGTCCCTTTCATTCCACACGTTCTCAGGTTCCTTGGCAGATAACGCTGCTTGTTGTGTCACGTAGTCACGTATGGCCAGCTTCGCACGCGACCTCTACAAACAAGGGACGACGGGGACTTGTCTGAACAATGCACAATCGGATGTCTCCACTGTGCTCCAGACCATGGCTTTCAGACCAAGAACTGGTAGTGTTTTAAGTGAGGATCCCTGACTGAGCTGTGGGTTTAGGATCCAGCTGCTAACTAGAAGGTTGACAGTTCAAACCCACCAGCTGCTCCCTGTGAGAACGACGAGGCTGTCTGCACCGGTAACAACTTACAGACTCTGTAACCCACAGGGTCTCTATGAGTTGGAAACAGCTTAATGGCAGTGGTTTGGTTGGGGTATGTTTGATGTGGGGTGCAGCTTTCCCACTAACATGCTCATCAACATGGGGTTCCCATAGACACTCTGCAGGTGAATCTACATCAGGAATTGGCAAACTGCGGCCCTTTCAGTATGCACTCATGACTGAAATAAAATGGAAAGTTCTTAAAGGACACTTCAGATAATGGTGGTTTCATTTGTTTGTAAAAATGACGGTGGTAGTTACATAATCTGGTGTCAATTTGAGATTATTACGAGTGAAGGGGTGGAGCCTGGCCTGTCAATCAAGAAATAACCAATGAGGCCTCTGTGTGGGCCTGGCCTTCTCCTGAGAATCCTGATTTTCCTCCTTGGAGATGGGAGGCAATCTCTCTCTCGGCTCACTCCCTGCGAGACATCCCTGAGGAGAAGCCTCATGGACCTACCCCGATGCAGCCTTGGAAGCTGGAGAAGCCGTGTGGCGACCCCTGCCAGCGCTGACATGCTTACACCACCACCGGATTCACAAGACTTCCCACCCACTGGCCTGTGATCTTCCTGCATTCAGCGTCATTACATGTGTTTCTTGAGTCTGAAGAGAACTTTATAGATTGGTATCGGGCATATGGGCTAATATTGGACTTGTAGACAACTGGACTGGGCTGGGATGTTTTCTCAATATTCAACTGCTCTTATATATAAATCTCTTTCTTACACACATGTGAGTTTTCTATGGATTTGTGTCTCTAGTCTACTTGGACTGACACATATACTTATGGTTCTCAAATTATTATGTTAACATTGTTGCGAGGAACAGGACTGGATCTTCAGTCTCAAAAGTTTGCTGATCCCTGGTCTAGACCAAGGACCTTTATAACCCATGACAGTGATAAGGAATCTCTCCAGTAAAAATGCTTGGTTCCAGGATAGTTTGAAAATCCCCAGTGAGCCTATTGGTTTAGAGTCCAGCAGTTTTAAAGAAAGGCTTCCAGGCTAAAATAGAACATCAATTTCTCCGTTCACTTTAAGGCTCTGCCCCGAAAGGTGCTAACTACCTCCGGCATTCTTGACCACCTGCCTTTATGCTGCTTAAACCCACTGCCAGAGAGTCATTTTCAACTCACAGACACAGGGACCCTAGAAGACAAAAGCAGAAGTGCTCCTTAGAGTTTTGAAGCCCGGGGTTTTTATGGGGCAGACAGCCTCAATTTCTCCCGGGAAGCGGCTGGTGGGTTTGAACTGCCAGCCTTTCAGTTAGCAGCCTAATGCTTAACCCACTGCAAAGTCTCTTATTATACTCTCTTGGTTTATTTTTTTTAATAGGCCTATTGCCTGGAGACATCTGGGTACATCCCCTAATAGTGAAAAACAGCAAGTTGTGAATGAAATTCAGCACCCAGGAACAGAGATGGTTTTGTACAAAGATAAGGCATAGCTGGTGCCCTTCTGGAAAACTGAACTGAGACTAATTAGATAATACAGAAGCTAATTAGACCAAAGTAGGCAAAGGAAGTCACTGTTCAGCTGAAAGAGATGCATGTCTGGAAGAGGGAGAAAAGGCTTTGTGCACATAAAATATGAAAGTAAGCATTGAAATTCTACCTTCTTGATGTAAACTTTAAGAATTCTTCTCCCATGCTGAGTTGAGTGGAAAAAAGAAATTGGATTTTTCAAGTCTGAGAGAGTATATGCTATCTCATGAGTGAATGCAGTGCAATGGCATTTTGTTGTTGTTGTTCACTAGTTGCAATTAAACATGCTCTGGAAAGAAAATGGGTTTTATACCAAATTCAACTTGGTGAAGGAGCCCTGGTGGCTGAGTGGGTTAAGTTCTGGGCTGATAACTGCCAGGTCAGGCAGTTTAAACAGACCAGCTGCTCCTCAGGAGAAAGATAAGGCTGTCTGATCCCATAAAGATTAAAAGTGGTTGATTTTTCAGACTTTTCAAGGCACCTCTGGGTGAACTTGATCCATCAACCTTTAGATTCAAAGCTGAGGACTTAATCATTTGCATCACCCAGTAGCCCATGGTTGGTATTAATGAGCTCCTACTATGCTCTATAAGGAGCCTGGTGTATACTGGGTGATGCTCTGGGTGCTAACCAAAAGGAAAGCAGTTCAAAACCATGAGATGCTATGTGGGAGAAAGATGAGGCTTTCTATTGTCCTAAAGATTTACAGTCTCATGCCTTCTTGGTATGCCTACTTACACATGACAGGCATGGGAAGCAAGCTAGAGGAGAAAGCAACGGCAAAGTACGCCATAGACAGAACAACTAGGGAATAGAAAACATTAATGAGGTGGATAAAGAGATGCTGGGAGTGCTGGCGCAACAGCAATGTAGCTGAGAGGAAGCACTGTGAGGCAGAAGTAGGGCGTGCATGATAGTGGGGCTGAACGAAGGTAAAAGGAAATAGAGGACTGAGACATAGGGGTATCTGTATGTAATTACATTAATCCATAAAAACTGAAGTATTTGCCTATGTACATATATTTATATGGCAATACACTGAGGTAGTGGATGAACCTACTCTACCTCAATACAAGAACTCATTGTTCTAACAAATAGGCAATCTGAGATGCTCACCTTCCCAACACAATCACTGAAGACAAAGCGGGTGCATAAGCAAATGTGGTGAAAAAGGCTGATGGTGCCCTGCTATTAAAAGATATAGCATATGGGGTCTTAAAGGCTTGAAGGTAAACAAGCGGCCATCCAGCAGAGAAGCAATGAGCCCACATGGAAGAAACACACCAGCCTGTGCAAGCATGAGGTGTCATCGGGACTAGGTAACAGGCATCAGAAAACCCTAACATTCAAACAAACAAAATTAGATGGTTTTAAGAACAAGGAGGATGGGAGCAGAGATCCAAAGCCCACCTGTAGAAAATGGAACATCCCCCACAGACGGGTCACAGGGAAAGGATGAGTCAACCAGGGTGCAGTAATGCACTGATGAAACACACAATATTCCTCTGGTTCCTTCAGACTTCCTCACCCCCACCACCATGACCCCAGTGAGGCCTCCCACTTCGGACTAGACCAGAGCATGTACACAGCCATAGATAAGAGATAAGAGCTTGGGATACATGCAAACCAGGAGCAGGAATGGTAAGAGAGATACCAGATAGGAAGGGTGAATGGTGGGGAGGGGAAGAAATGGGAACTGATCAACCCACAACCACACACGCCCCTCCAGGGGGAAGAACAATGGAAACCATGGGGGAAGGGAGACAATAGTCGGTGTGAGACGTGAAAATAATAATTTATAATCTATCAAGGAGTCACGAGGGTGGGGTGGGAAGAGGAGCTGATACCAAGGGCTCAATAGAAACTGTCTAGAAAAGAATGATGGCAACATATGTACAAATATGGCTGATACAATTGATGTATTGCTTTTAATAAGCATTGCAAGAGCTCTCAATAAAATGATTTTTTTAAAGATAAATAAAAATAAGGAACAACAACAAAAAAGATTTACAGTCTCAAAAACCCATAGGGTGGCTCTTCCCTGTCCTATGGAGTCATTATGAGTTGGAATCAACCCGATGGTGGGAGTTTGGGTTTTGGTTTATTATGCTCCATGCATGCTTTATCATGGATTGGCTCATTTAATACTGGTGCTTTGCTCGCAGCGTCCTGGTGTATTGGTCAGAGCGGGCGCTGTACCTCTGTGCTGCGCATCCTCGGCCCTGGGGCAACATCCCCGGCCCAGTGTCCTGGGTGCGCTCTGGCTCTGCCTGGCCTCGCGCCGTGCTCTAAAGTAAAACGCAGGAGCCGTGGGGACGGGTGCAGCTGGGCCATGGACAAGCCGACGGACGGGCAGAGCGCCAAGCCATGGACCAGAGTGGACGGGCCTTGCCAGGGAGGTGGGGGGCGGGGGTGGCCGGGGCCTGCACGACGCCATCATCCAATGGCGAGCAGCCCAGTGGCGCCACGGGCGCTTCCCACCTGGAGCCGGCCGGATGCGGAGGTTGGGACAGGGGTCTTTCTGGGCTGATAGAAGGGGTGGGGTGGGGGGGCATATCCCCTCAGGACCTCAGGCAAATGTCAAGTGTGAAGAGCAACCTCAGCTCTTCCTTGGCTTTTAAAATAGTGTCAAAGGACACAATACAGTGACACACACACACGAACAGCATCTTCTAACGCTTCCCCTGGGCCATGTGAATGTAGAGACTCTCTCTCTCTCTCTCTCTCTCTCTCACACACACACACACACACACACACACACACACACACACACACACAACACTGCACAGTGTTGTTTTTCCATCTGTGGGCTCCCCTGATGGCCTCACTTCCTGCAGGAAGCAATTGGGACTGAAGCCCACCGGGGGTCTTGTTGGTTGAACTGGGCTTGACTTCCACATCAGAAAGCATGTGGGTGTTGGCTCTGGGAGTCAGTGTTTGCTTTCAGTGTGAAACCCAAAGGGGGAGGTTTTCTAACTCAAAGGCTGACGATGTGTAGCTGAAACAATGCACTATACTTTGTGGGATTTTGTGTGTGTGTGTGTGTGTGTGTGTGTGTGTGTGTACACACACACACGAGAAATTCACTGCTGGCTATTTCAGTTGATGGGAGTGCTGAAAAGAAAATAACCTTAGCGCTTGGGCCTAACGAGCTCATGGGTTTGTAGCTCTTTATAAAGAGGAAAATAATTGAAACCAGTCCTACAACTTTCATTTTATTGGGTGAATAACTACTAGATATCAAACTACATTATTTTTCTTAAGCTTCAAGGAATAGTTCTCATGGAAAACTTTCTGAAAGTTCTGTGAGGGCAGTAGAAACCTGAAGGGTCTGTTGGTTATTATTACTCTAAAATGTCTAAACAGTTACGGCTCTCCCCTACAAGAAGTCATTCCTTTGAGAGCGATGTTAGCTCATGAGATACTCCATCAACACGTGGGCCCTGCCGTCTCATGGAGGAAGCTGTCGCTGGGATGATTACAGCAACTCATGGGACGGCTATGGTGGGAGTCGAGAGAGTGACTCAAGCAGCTGAAGTGATCTCTACTCAAGGGGTCGTGACCGGGTTGGCATACAGGAAAGAGGGCTTCCCCTGCTATGGAGAGGGGGTATCTGCCTCCACATGATTCCTTCAGCAGTTCAAGTCCTGGAGAAAGCCGATCTGATAGAGGGGGAGGCAGAAGCAGATACTAAAACCAAACAAAATTTTGGACCAAAATACCTGTTCAAAGAAACAAACAATAAAAACAGGAAACCATTCTTTCATAACGACCCAAGGACTAGTAAGGAAAAATTGTTACTTTAAAAACCTGTTTGAAATTCTCCCATAATTTTTATGTTCTTGTGAGGAAAAAGTAAAATCCGTTTAATTTTATTTGATTTTTATGTCAATGCTTTCCACAAGCAAATGTTCAATGTGTAAGACTTGACTTGTGTCCTAGTGTTGTAATGCTCTGAAGTTTCCCGGAAAGGCCACTTCCCCTTTGATTCTGCCCAGGGAGTGAGGAAGCAACACTAACATCTTCCACAAACATCTAGCCAGTTAACACGCAGAGATGACTCGTTCTACTTAGATCAGCGAGCTAGGTGTTAGAAGGGTGTCTGGGTTGTGCTAGTCTCTGAGATTTCAGAGTGTCTTCAAACCGAAATCCCCAAATGTGCTCAGGGTGAAGAACCTGAGATCAGATGCTTCCTTGGGAAAGTGCTGTTCTCTCAGCAAACCTGAAACACACGCTCACTCACGCTGCCCAATACGTTGCCTTTCTGACAGTTCCCTGGGAGTCTGCAAGAGCCTCCCCGTCCCCCACCCCAGTTAAGACCATTTAAAGTGTGTCTGAAACAACTGCAGAATACGAAATAAAAAAAACTTGACCAAAACAAACAAGCAAAGAAAATCACATATGCATATTTTATCTGACACGAGTGGAAAAATGAAAGGAGTCCTTACTGAAGGGTTTTTACAGTGTGAGAAGGGATTTCGTTCACCATTGCTCACTCAGACCCCTCAGCCCATCAGCATTTCCTTAAGACAGTGGCTCTCATCCTTCCTAATGCCGTGACCCTTTAATACGGTTCCTCATGTTGTGTTGACCCCCCCAAAATAAAATTATTTTTGTTGCTACTTCATAACTGTAATTTTGCTACTGTTATGAATTGGGCCACCCTGTGAAAGGGTCGTTTGACCCCCCAAAGGGACCACGACCCACAAGTTGAGAACCGCTGCCTGAGGAGAAAACCTGGTGAGGATGGCTTTGTTAACTACGAATATTTCAGTTCAACATTTCATAAACAAGGGTTTCCAAGCCCTGAAATATGACTCAGAAGGTTTAAGAATAATTAAAGACAAAAAAACACCCAACAACCCCCCAAAACCCTAATCACCCTACTAGTATGGGCAGACATAGTGGAAGCAGATTCCAGGTCTTTCTTCTGGGGCACCCCTGAGTGGGTGAGTTGATTCGGCTCTGACGCCTCACGAGCGTACAAGAGAATGAAGCACTGCCTGGTCCTTGCCATCCTCCCAATCGTTCTTACGTTGGAGGCCATTGCAGTAGCCCCGTGTCAGTCCATCTTGTCAAAGGTCTTCCTCATTTTTGCTGCCCCGCAACTTTACCAAGCATGATGGATTTCTCCAGGGACTGGCCTCTCCTGACATGTCCAAAGTATGTGAGATGTCCTCCTGGCCTCAAGGGGCATTCTGGCTGTACTTCTTCCAAGACAGAGTTGTTTATTCTTTTGGCAATCCATGGTACTTTCGGGTGCCCCAAGTTACTCTAGAGACTAGCCCAAAGTCGTTGGGATGGTGTAGGTCTTTCTAGAAGCAAGCCCCAATGGATTCAATGGCACGAATTCCTACTCTAAAGGCCCTCTTCCCATGCACGTCAGCCTGTAGGGCAGTCCTCTCCTCCCAGAGGGCTGGTCTTTAGGCATTCAGAATTTGAGGTAGAATAGTTAACAAGTCATTGTTGCTCTTAATTTACAGTCCAGAGACTTGGCGTCGAGGAGGATGAATAAGATGACTGAGGCCATCAGCGACCCATAGACACAGCCGAGACTCCAGGCTAGCTGTGCAGACACACGGAGAGACAGCCGAGCAAGACACCAGGGAAAGACTGGAGAGGCGCCAATTGATGCCCTGTGGAAGAAACGCTCCATTCTCAGTGCTACTTCTCACAAGTGCCATTTGTGAGGACCCCAAAGTATCTTAGAGACATCAGTGCCACTGTCATCGGCACATGACCAATTCTGCGAGGAAGAAGAAAGGCCCCACAGTCAGCGGGGCAGTCTCGGGGAAGACAGGGACATCGCATAGACATAAAAGGGTTCTGTTCCATGGGCTGCAGACTAGGAGAGAGGCGCTCAGTACAAAGGGATGATGGAGGACGGTGAGCTGACTGCCCTACTGGGACTGTGCAAACCTTGAGAGTCTGACTGGCAGGGGCCTCTGACTTCAAACCTCAGAAAGCTGAAACCCATTACCATCAAGCCAGTTCTGACTCACGGTGACCCCAAGTGTTACACAGTCGGATGACTGCACAGGGGTTTCTCAGCTGGACTCTTCATAGAAGCCAATTACCAGAGCATCCTTCGGCGCCACCCCTGGGTTGGTTCACACCACCAACCTTTGGGTTAGTAGCCAAGGTCAAGCAGTTTGTGCCAGCCGTGGGATTCTAGAGGAAATGTTCCCCCAACTCACAGTCAGCCGTCGATTTTGACTCATGTGATTAGTGACCCAATTCATAGTCCACTACATCACTGGCACTCCTTAAAGGAAGCCCTGCTCAGTGCAATCGAGTCGATTCCAACTCACAGCGACCCCAGTGGTCAGGGTAGAGCTGCCCTTGTGTGTTTCTGAGATGATAACTCTTTATCAGAGAAAGCCTCTGGTGGTTTGAACTGCTGACCTTCTGGTTAGCAGCCCCAAGTGTAACCACTATGCCATCAGAACTCATCTAGAGGAAACCCTAAAGGTATTCAAAGCCACGTGCATGCCGAGCACTGGCTGTAATCTGAATAACTGTCTCCTGCATATAAAGCTAACTGACCTTTCAAATCTCTGTACGTTCTACTGTAATGAATTAAATGCAAATTTATTTGGGAAGGGACAGAATTCATAGTAGCTTTTAATTCAGCTGAATCTAAGGGTGCTGTAATCCCTACAGTGTGGGAGAAGACGACATTTCTCTTCATGATGAAAAGGAGCTTTCAGGAAACATGGAAATCACTTGACTAGGTACACGTTCTGAATTGGTAATCATCGGTGTTATTAATCGCCCCAAGAGAAGACAACATCGTATGTGTTCTCAAAAGCTTGGCATTCCACCTTGTCTGACAGCCAGGCGTGGAAAATACTGATAATATGCAGTTATGCAAAGAATTCAGTGACCCACCCCCTGCAAACTGGAACATGCTTTATAACCATGTGTCACCAAAAGGGAGTTCCTGGCAAGGGGTAGGTGCAAATGGTTAACAGGCTTGGCTACTAATAGAAGGTTTGGAAGCTTGGATTTATCCAGAGATGCTGAGAAGAAAGGCCTGTAATGTACTTCTGAAAAACCAGTCATTCTTGTACTAAGACAAGCATCCATGTAAGCGAGGAGTCAGCTAAGTCCACAGGGAAGAGGCACACCAGCAGGGACCGTGCATAAGGAAATGCAAATCTGAAGGAGGGAATGACGTCAGAGCTTCCATTGTGAATACCAGTTTCCAGGAGACGATGGATGATAGTGAAGCCCACAATCCATTCTCAGTGTCCACACATGGACTAGCCTTTGGTAAATCCCCTCTGCGCACCGTCCAGGGGTGGGAAAGGCCTTGGTATCAGGCTAAAAGCATTGTAAAGTCTATTATGGCAGATGTAGTTAGGTTAAAAGGTGATCCCTTATCATTTGATTTCTCATTTGACCCATATTAAAGTTGTTTCAGTTTTTAGTATTTTCTGCTTGCTTTTAAATGGAGGTCTTTCTCAGTTTTGTCTAGCCATTGTTGTTGGGTTTTTTGTTTGTTTGCTTCTGGTTTGTGTTTTATATGATTTTCAGTATATGAACTCGAGGATAGGTAAATACATAAAGATAGTAACTGGATGAATGATTGCCTAGGGGTGTAGCAAAGGAAGATGGCGGGGAGTGGGAGCTAGCAGTCATGAGTATGAGAATGAAGACAATATTCTGAAATTGATTATGGTGATGATTGTGCAGTTCTTCTTAATATGATTGAACAATTAAATTGTATAATATGTGAAGCATATGCCAATAAAACTATTTTTTTAAAAAACAGCCATCAAAAGCACCTGGGAACACAGTCCAACTTTGACACTCCTGCTCTCTGTGGGTTGGAATCACGCACTTTGAAATGTCTCAGAGACTGAATTTAAACCTGGACCTGTTAGGATTCAAAGCCCTGGGTAATAGTCACAGTCAATTTTCTTTCTTTCTTTTTAATTTTTTTTGCAGTGAATTGCTTTATTTATTTATATCACTTTATTAGGGGCTCATATAACTCCTATCACAATCCATACATATATCAATTGTGTAAAGCATATTTGTACATTCGTTGCCATCATCATTCTTAAAACATTTGCTCTCTATCCGAGCCCCTGGCATCAGGGCCTCATTTTTCCCCTCCCTCCTCCCTCCCTCATGAACCCTTGATAATTTATAAATTATTATTTTGTCATATCTTGCTCTGTCCCACGTCTCTCTTCACCCACTTTTCTGTTGTATGTCCCCCAGGGAGGAGGCCACACGTAGATCCTTGAAATCGGTTCCCCCTTTCCAACCCACTCTCCCTCTACCCTCCCAGTATCGCCACTCACATCCCTGGTCCTGAAGGGATCATCTGCCCTGCATTCCCTGTTTCCAGTTCCTATCTGTACCAGTGTATATCCTCTGGTCTAGTCAGACTTGCAAGGTAGGATTCGGATCATGACGGGGGGTGGTAGGTGGGGGGGGGCATTAAAGACAGAAACAGCTCCATTTGAGTGGAAGGAAAAGCATGAATCTGGAAAGATACTCTTGCAGGACCAGCCAATGCCCAATTTAAACCCATTCCTTGGTTCAAGCAAGTCTCTGGGATTTGACAAGGAAGTTTTAGGAAGCAATCAAAAACAGAGTCAGAAACCAGGGAAATCTATTGGAACACCAGTACCCAAGAAGCAAAATCACTAAGCAGCAACCAAACCAAACCCCACTGCCATCAATTGGATTCTAACTCAGAGATCCTACACGGGGTTTCTGAGCACCAACACGAGGCTGCAAACCTAGAAGGCAGTCCTCTAGGGGTGTGGAAGAGAGAGAACTCTTCGCCACAGACCTGCATTGTTGTTGTTATTATGGGGGGCTACTTGTTCTACCATTTAACAGCCTCAATAATGTCATTTTGAAATAGAAAAACAGTTCATAGAGTTCTAGAACAAATCAATATCTGTGATCACAAAGAACCATTAGCAAATATTGAAGCGAGAGTTCATTTTAAAGAATTGGTATTTTTGTCCAATTCTCTTAAAATATACATTAAACAATGTATTTTCTTTTTTTAACCAGTTTTATTGGCATTTCATTCGTGTACCATACAATTCAATAGTTCGATCATAGCAAGAAGAGTTGCACCATCATCAGCAAATGAATGTTAGAATATTTTCTTCTTCCTTGTACGCATTATTATCCAAGTAATTATTTTTAATGGTGGCAAATGTATGCACAACAAAACATTCTCCAATTCAACAATTTCTACATGTACAATTCAGTGCCATTGATTGCACTCTTCATGCTATCTAACCACTATTGGTATCCTTTTCCAAATTATTCCACCATGATTAACATAAACTCATGCCCCCTAAGCAAAATCTCTTCCTTATTCACCCATGAGAATCATAGATTCAATTTGGTTTCTTTCTTTTTTTAGTTGTTTACTTGATATAATACATATTATATACTTTCAGACTTAAATTGCTTTTTATTTCTTTTAAAAATAATTTTATTGGGGGCTCTTACAACTCTTATCACAATCCATACATACATCCATCGTGTCAAGCACATTTGTCCATTTGTTGCCATCATCATTCTCAAACCATTTTCTTTCTATTTGAACCCTTGGTATCAGCTCCTCGTTTTCCCCCTCCCTCCCCGCCTTCCTCATGAACCCTTGATAATTTATCATTTTTTTCATGTCGTACACTGTCTGATGTCTTCTTTCACCCACTTTTCTGTTATTCATCCCCCAGGGAGGGGGTTATATGTAGATCATTGTGATCAGTTCCCCTTTCTCCCTCACCTTTCCCTTCCCCTCCTGGTATCACCAATCTCATTATTGGTCCTGAGGGGTTTATCTGTCCTGGATTCCTTGTATTTCCAGCTCTTATCTGTACCAGTGTACATCCTCTGGTCTAGCTGAATTTATAGGTAGAATTAGGATCATGATATTGGGGGAGGGGAAAGCATTAAAGAACTAGAGAGAAATTGTGTGTTTCATAGGTGCTGTACTGTACCCTGACTGGCTCGTCTCCTCCCCGAGACCCTTCTGTAAAAGGATATCCAGCTGCCTACAGATGGGCAGTGAATTTTCACTCCTCACTCCCCCTCATTCACAATGAAAGGATTTTTTGTTCTTTGATGCCTGATACCTGATCCTATCGATACCTCGTGTTCACACAGGCGGTGTGCTTCTTCCATGTGGCCTTTGTTGCTTCTCAGCTAGATGGTCACTTGTTTATCTTTAAGCCTTTAAGACCCCAGGTGCTATATCTTTTGATAGTTGGGCACCATCAGCTTTCCTCACCACATCTGCTTATGCACCTGCCTTGTCTTCAGCAATCTTGCTGGGAAGGTGAGCATCATGGGATGGCAGTTTAATAGAACAAAGTATTCTTGCATTGAGGGAGAGGCCCAATGTCCATGTGCTACCTCAGTACTGAACCTATAAATATATGCACATAGATCTATTTCCCCATAGTCATATATAGATATATTTACATAGGTGCATGCCTGTATTTAGACCTCTATAAATGCCCTTTGCCTCCTAGTTCCCACCTCTATTTCCTTTGACTTTCCTCTTGTCCCACTATCATGTTCAGTCTTCACTTGGATTTCAGTAATTCTTCACAGTTTCATTGCCCTTTGATGAAGCCCTACACCCTTGATGAGACCTCTTACACCCTCCTCTCCATTCATTTTGGATCACTTGTTGTTCCCTTGTCCCTGGGGTTGTTAACACCCACTTCCTTTCCCCCACCTCCCCCTCTGCCATGTCCCCTGGAACCGCCTGTCCACTTGTTTTCTCCTCCACCTTGTTTATCAAGCTTATCTTATCTAGATAGACCTGCAGAGATAATAATATGCACAAAAACAAGACAGAGCAAAACAAAGCAACAAAAGAAAAAAAACCCAGCGACAAACAAAAGAAAAGCCTGTAAATAGTTCCAGGTCTGTTTGTAGACCTTTAGGAGTGTTTTCTGGTGGAGTATGATGGGGTGCCATGCCCTGGCCCCACAATCTATTTTTTGTATTCCCTGGGGACTTCCTTGCTCTGCTCCCCTTGCTGTTCTGTTTCACGCCCTTAGTGTTTCACCTGAGGTCAGATCAGGTGTTCCTTCTTCGTTAACAGAAACTTACTGTCCACAAAGGTTTCTATCTACTCTTTCAATTTGCTGCCATCACTTTGCTCTCACACAAGATCAATAATGCAAAGAGCACAATGTTCAAGGTAGAACTTCTTTGATGAGATGGCTTCTCTGACTGCATTGATATCCAGGTGCAGTTGTGCTTGAGCTGCTTCTGTGTGGTTTAGATGAGAGCTGCCCTCCATCAGGTGTTCCATGGCTCTGATCTTTCAGATGAACAGCCTTTCTTCTGAAGTGCCTCTGGGTGGATTCCAACCTCCAACTTTTCATTGGAACCAAATGCTTAGCTCTGTGTAATACCAATGAACAAGCAAAATGTGTCGGAATTTCCACAGGCCTATTTGAATTTGCTGCCATCTATATTTTGCAATTGTTCCCCAAGCTGAGCCAACATTTTCTGGTGATACTTCAAGAAATAGAGGTGTTTTTTTTTTAATGAATCAACCAGTACTGTCTTAACAAAAGAAATAGATAGCACAAAAAATCATATCATTGACTGCACACTTCCATGATAGGATGGCTGAAGACAAACGGGTGCATAAGCAAATGTGGCGAAGAAAGCTGATGGTGCCCGGCTATCAAAAGAGATAGCGTCTGGGGTCTTAAAGGCTTGAAGGTAAACAAGCGGCCATCTGGCACAGAAGCAATAAAGCCCACATGGAAGAAGCACACCAGCCTGTGTGGCCAAGAGGTCCTGAAGGGATCAATTATCAGGCATCAAAGAACAAAAAAAAATCGTATCATTTTGTGCTCACCTCCCTGATATGATCGCTGAACACAAATGGGTGCATAAGCAAATGTGGTGAAGAAAGCTGATGGTGCCTGGCTATCAAAAGATATAGCATCTGGGGTCTTAAAGGCTTGAAGGTAAACAAGCAGCCATGTAGCTCAGAATCAGCAAAGCCCACATGGACGAAGCACACCAGCCTGTGTGATCACAAGGTATCAAGGGATCAGGTATCAGGCATCATCAGAACAAAAATCTTACCATAGTGAATGAGGGGGGGAGTGTGGAGTGGGGACCCAAAGCCCATTTTTAGGCCACTGGACATCCCCTTACAGAAGGGTCTTGGGGAGGAGATGAGACAGTCAGGGTGCAACATAGCAACGATCAAAAATACAACTTTCCTCTAGTTCCTAAACGCTTCCTGCCCCACCCTCCCTCCCACTGTCATGATCCGAATCCTACCTTGCAAGCCTAACTAGACCAGAGGAGGTACACTGGTGCACATGAGAACTGGAAACACAGGGAAGCCAGGGCGGATGATCCCCTCAGGACCAGTGGTGTGAGTGGCGATACTGGGAGGGCATAGAGAGGGTGGGTTGGAAAGGGGGAACCTATTTCAAGGACCTGCATTTGACAGAGCCAGATATGACAAAATAATAATTTATAAATTATCAGGGGTTCATGAGGGAGGGGGAGTGGGGAGGGAGGGGAAAAATGACCTGATTCCAGGGGCTTGGGTGGAGAGCAAAAGTTTTGAGAATGATAAGGGCAGCGAATTTACAAATGTGCTTTACACAATTGATGTATGTATGGATCTAGATGGGTGGTGTATGAGTCCCTAATAAAATGATTTTTTTTTAAAAAAGAAGGGGAAAGTGGGAAGATGCCATTATATTTTAATTCATTTTTTTCTACACTTAAAAAAAATCCCCTCATATTATACTTAACCTTAAATAACACATTGTTTAATGGTATTTTTAAATATTATATGCCATCTATGTAAAAAAAGAAAATGTTTTGAAACCGACTGTGGTAGCAATTGTATAATACTGTTTTATGTGATCGATGGAATGTTATGATATATATATAAGAGCTCCCAATAAAATATATTTTTTTAAACAAAACAGTTGCTGCTAAGTCCATTTTGACTCACGGAGATGCTGTGTGTGTCAGTAATAAATCTGTACTGCATAGGGTTTCCAGTGTCTGAATTTTCAGAAGTAGATTTCCAGGCCTTTATTCCGAGGTGTCTCTGGGTGAATTTAAACCTGTAACTTTTTGGTTAGTAATCAAACGCATCAAACTTTGTCAGCAATCAAACTTTTGTACCAGTGACTCCTGCTTGACTCTCTACTGAAGAAGAAATAAGGAAAAGGGAAATGTGCCTCCTTTTGTCTCCTTGCCACTCAAAGAATCAAAATGTTGTTGTGAGGTACCACCTCCCACTCCTAGTGATCCTATGCACAACTGAAGGAAACACTCCAACCCTGCACCATCATCACAGTTGTTGTATTGAGCCCGTTGTTGCAGCCACTGCGCCAATCCATCTCCTTGACGGTCTTCCTCTTTTTTTGCTGCCTCTCTACCCAACATGATGCCCTTTTCCAGGGACTGGTCTCTCCCAACAGCACATCCAAAGCATGCAAGACAAAGCCACTCTGGCTGTACTTCTAACACGACAGATTTGTTGGTTCCTTTGGCAGTCCGTGGTATTTTCATTATTCTTCATCAAACACCACAATACCAAGACATCAATCCATCCGTAGCCTTCTTTATTCACTGTCCAACTTTCACATGCGGGGAAAATGTGAGGTGTGCCTTGGTTTCTAAAGCGATGTCGTTGCTCTTCAAAGCTTTGGAAAGGTCTTGAACAGCAGATTTGCCCAATCAATACATCATTTGATTGTTTGCTGCTTCCATGAGCATTGATTGTAGATCTAATCACAATGAAAGCCTTACTACTTCAACCTTTTCTCTGCTTATCATGATACTCATTTCCATCATTCATACTGACGGCTACAGGTCTTCATCTCCATCAGCAAGTGCTTTAAGTGCTCTTAGCTTTCAGCAGGCAAGAATGTGTTCTCTGCACATCACAGGTTGCCAATAAGCCTTACTCTCCTCCCGATGCTTTCCTTCATATAATTCAGCTCTTTAAATGATTTTCTGAACATACGAAGAGTACCAAAAAATAGAGAAATAGAGAGAGAAATGGAAAAAAGCTCTGCCGGGTGAGGCTTTCCTAGTACATGTTTTTCCTGCTAGGTGAGCATTGATAACCTCCTCGCTCTGAGTTAGTGCACCCAGTGGTGTTGCCTGGGAAGGTTCTCTCTGGTCACAGTGAATTGTTTCATACAAGCAGTTTTACTTGAACCTCATTTTTGTGATGGCTGATTTAAGAGAACAGAATGCAGCCATAAAATTGTTTCCTGCTCGAGAGTGGAGCACAGCCTGGCCCACCAGGCCATGATGATGATGTTCCTGAGTAGAACAACCAGTCCACAGAGAGAACAACATGGCTGACCCCACTATGAGAAATGATGTCAATCAGTGACTAAGGGCGATACAGGGGACTGCACCGGAGACACAGTGTGGGAATTGCACCTGACCTGATCCCACCACACCGAGGCAAATCACTGGGGGAGTGCAGTGGAACAGCAAGGGAATGGAGTGGCAAGGTCCCCAGGGAATGCTGAAAGTGGACTTTGGGGCCAGGGCGTGGTGCCCCAACAGACTGGACTGGAAAACGCTCCTAAGGGCCAGCAAACGATCCCTGAGCTAACTACAAGCTTTTCTCTTGTGAACTGTTTTGTTCTGTTCTATGTCAGTGGTTTGTTTTTGTTGTTTTGTTGTCTGGTTGTATACTGTTGCTTTGTTTTCCTCTGTCTTGTTTTCGTGCATGTTAGTGTCTCCACAGGTCTGTCTGAATAGGACAGGCTGGATGAACTATCTGGAGGAAAAACAATGGGACCGACAGTTCCGGGGGGACTTGGGGTGGGGGGGGAGGGGGGGTAAGGAAGTGGTGTTAACAAACACAGGGACAAGGGAAAAACATGGGACCCCAAATGGTAGAGAGGGAGGAGTGGCAGGCCTGGTGGGGAATGATCAAGGGTAAGGTTGCTTAGAGAAGAGGTATACTCTAGCCCAGGTGGCGACGAAGCATGGTAGTAGGGCAGGAGGAAAGTCAAGGGAGATGGAGGAAAGAGCTAGGAGTCAAAGGGCATTTATGGAGGTCTAGACAAAGACATGTACATGCAAATATATATAGGAGGATGGGGAAATAGATCTATGTGTCTATATTTATAGGTTAAGTATTAAGGTGGCGGAAGGACCTTGGGCCTCTACTCAAACACTCCCTCAATGCATGAATACCTTCTTTTATTAAATTGGAACTCTATGATGCTCACTCTCCCGACACAACGGCTGAAGCCAAAGTGGGTGAACAAGTAAATGTGGTGAAGAATGCTGATGGTGCCCGGCTATCAAAAGAGATAGTGACTGGGGTCTTAAAGGCTTGAAGGTGAACAAGCAGCCATCTAGCTCAGAAGCAAAAAAGCCCACATGGAAGAAGCACACCGGCCAGTGTGATCATGAGGTGCCAAGGGACCAGGTATAAGGCATCATGCAAAAAAAAATATATATATATATATATGTGTGTGTGTGTATGTCTATATGTGTATATATATATATATACCATATTAAATGAAGGGGGAAGTACAGAGTGGAAACCCAAGGCCCAAGTGTCGGCCAATGGAGATCCCCTCATAGAGGGGTTTAGGAGAGGAGATGGGTTAATTAGGGTGCGAGGTAGTACCGATGAAGAACACAGCTTTCCCCCAGATCCTGGATGCTTCCTCCCCCCATCTACCATCATCCGAATTCTACCTTGCAGGGCTGGATAGGGCAGAGGCTGTACACTGGTACATATGAGGGCTGGAGACACAGGGAATCCAGGGTGGATGATACCTTCAGGACCAAGGGTGTGAGGGACGATGCTGGGAGAGTGGAGGGTGAGTGGGTTGGAAAGGGGGAACTGATTACAAGATCTACATGTGACCTCTTCCCTGGGAGAGGGACAGCAGAGGAGGCGGGGAAGGGAGACTCCAGATAGGGCAAGATATGACAAAATAATGATGTATAAATTACCAAGGGCACATGAGGGAGGGGGGAAAGGGGAGGGAGGGAAAAAAAAAGAGGACCTGATGCAAGGGGCGTAAGTGGAGAGCAAATGCTTTGAGAATGATTGGGGCAGGGAATGTATGGATGTGCTTTATACAATTGATGTATGTATATGCATGGATTGTGATAAGAGTTGTATGAGTCCCTAATAAAATGTAAAAAAAGAAAAGAGGAGAAAAAAATGATTAGGGCAAAGACTGTACAGATGTGCTTTATACAATTGATGTATGTATATGTATGAACTGTGATAAGAATTGTATGAGCCCCAATTAATTGTTAAAAAAAATAGTTTCCTGCTCGGGAAAAACACCACAGAAACTGTTGTGATGTTGAATGCAACTTACAAGGCTAGCGCTGTGGGAAAAATTCAAGTGCACAAGTGGTTTCCTTGTTTGCAAAAAGGTGAAATGTTGATTGATGACAAACCTCATTCTGGTCACGCGTCAACTTCCCAAATGGATGACAATGTCCCTTAGCGGTGCATTTCTAGTTCGTCCCATCCGGTCAGACTGTTAATCAAGCTTTCTAATTAGAGGTTCTACAAAGATTACGTAACAGTGTATGACAAAAAAGGCCAGAATTGTAGAGGACAGGGGACTGGTTTTGCCACCATGACAATGCACCTGCTCATGCAGCCATCTCAGTGCACCAGCTTTTGGCAAACAAACAAACAAAAAACTAGCATGCCTCCCTTGCCCATATACCTTACTCACCTGATCTCGCATGCACCGTGTGACTTCTTTTTGCTTCCTTGAAGAAAGAAGGACATGAAAGGACAGGAATTTGACAGCATAGCAGAGGCGAAGAAAAAGCGAGAGAGATACTGTCACTCATCCAAACAGACGAGTTGGAAAAATATTTCTAAGAATATAATCGCAGATTTGACAACTGAATTAAGTGTAATGGAGAGTACTTTGAAAGTGATAAGGTTGCTTTGCAAAAACAAAATTTTGTTTTAAAAATACATAGTTCTGAAAAAAATATTCTGCCTTTTGGGGGGGTTCCCCCTCATTAGACTGAGTACTTATCGTGAAAGGATATAACCCCGACACACACCTTTTCTGATTTTCAGTCATACAGTGCTCCCTAGTTCTATTCACGCAACGGCCTTTGGGTCCAGGTCCAGATTCCACACGAGCACATTCTTCTAAACGTTATCCATAGCTTATTATGATCCACATAGTCAGATGCATTTGCATAGTTAATAAAACCCAGCTCAACAGCTCTCTGGTATTCTCTGTGTTCAATCAAGATCCATCTGGCATCAGCGATGCTGTCTCTTGTGTCACATAGCTTCTGAAACCACCATGAATCTCTGGCAGCTCCCTGTCAAAGGACTGCTGCAACCATTGTTGACTTATCTTCAGCAAAATTTTGCTTTCCTGTGAGGTTAATCATATTGTTTGATAATTTCCAAATTCCTTGGAGCCGCCTGTCTTTGGCATGGGCACAAATACGGGTCTCTTCCATTTTAGGGCCAGGCAGTTGCCTTCTACGTTCTTGACATAGACCAGTGAGTGCTTCCAGTGCTTCATCAGCCTGCTGAAAGATTTCACTCGGCATCCCACCAATCCCTGGAGTCTAATGCGTCCAGTGCAGCGTGGACTTCTTCCTTCAATATCACTGGTTCTTGACCATGTGCTACCTCTTACGATGGGTGAATGTTGACCAGTTCTTTGTTTAATTGATTTGTACAGTGGCTGTGTAATCCTGCCATCGCCTTTTAATGCTTCCTTCATCATTCAATACTTTGTCCATAGACTTCTTCAATATTGCAACTCAATCTTGATTTTTTTCCCCCTTCAATTCTTTTAGCTTGAGATATGCTGAGCATGTTCTTTCTCTTGAGCTTTCTAACCCGAAGACTTTGCACATTTCATTATAATAGTTTACTTTGTCTTCTTGTGTTGCTCTTTGAATTTTCTCTTTAACTCTTTTGCTGCATCATTTCTTCTATTTGCTTCAGCTGCGCCATGGTCAAGAGCAAGTTTCAGAGTCTCCCCTGACATCCACTTTGGTCTTTGTTTTTCTTTCCTGTCTTTTTAAATGACCTACCTTCATCCGTTAGAATGTTCTCGATGTCATCCCACAGATTTTCAGGTCATCTGTCATTAATGATTAGTATGTCAAATCTTGAGATGTGCTTAAAATTTAGATGGGATCTATTCAAGGTCACATTTGGACTCATTTTAATTTTCTTCAATAGTCTGTTTCACAGTTGGCCTCATTTTGGCTGCCAATGCTGGGCTTCTCCATGGTTTCTTCCTGAAGAGGTAGTGACTTTGATCCCTGTGCATTCCACCTGGTGACTTAAGTTGCTGAAAAAGGTATTTGCAAAAAGGAGCCGTTGGTCTTGTAGAATCCTGTCACTCAATCTCCAGCTTTGTTTCTGCCTTCTTTTCCAAGTACTGCGCCTTCTTCTTTGCTTCCAGAGTATAGTGGCTGGCCCTAGGTGGTGGGCAGTTAAGAACTGCCAGGTAGAGTGACGATGGCAGAGCAGCTGTGTTCCCCACTGCCCTCATCGGCTCCCGGGGAGTAGGACGCCACATCCAATTCCAGAGTGACCTGAGGGACTGAAGACTCTGAATGCGGTTTGTGAAAATGATGAGGTTGATGGGAAGCTATCGTGTCTCAGCAGGTACAGTTATCTATAATTTCAGCTCTTGCTTGTGACCTTTTACGTGATATATGAAACGGTGACCGCTGAGCCCGTCAGTGTATCCTTTTTAACCGTGCTTCTCTTCAGAAATATGATTGGTAATGGCAGCTAAAAAACAAAACAAACAACACCAACCCAAGCCCATCATGGTGCCATAGAAGAGCTCATCACCAATACACATAGCACTGAGCTGAGAATAGGAGAGTTATTGGTGAAGGGTGGTGAAACTTTTCTGGTTTCCATTCAATTAATTAGACATATTTCATTCAGCTGATCTCACACTGATCATCAGTTCCTCTCCAGAGGTCCTGCTTCAGTAAACCAGATGCCAATTTCCCCTCCCTTGTCCTTGTGTCCCCCCAAGTTGGTGGATAATTTCTGCCTCTGTGGAGGGTACAGTGTACCCCGCTGCCTCATGCATGAGATTTATGTGGAAACCTGTGGGCAAAATGCTCAGAATCGAGTCAACCCAGCAACATTTGGAAGGGCATGTTGTATAAGCAAATCGAGGAAATGTCAAAATTCATTTGGGCCTAATGAGTTTTCAATAAGCATAAATGTCCTCTTTCTGGAAAGCTAGCAAGGTATTAAACATGGTTCATCTCTCTCATAAAGTATCTCTTGGCCCACTTTTGTTTGGGGGAAGCCAGGCGGGGTGAATCTGACTGTGGCAACTCCAAGCACTGCCACGAGACATGTTTGTTGAGCCATTTTTCTCTTCCTAGAGCACAGCATAAGCCCCAAGAGCTGAAAACCAATGCTTCAGGGGCACTGAGGGAACTCATTGGCTCTGAAAGAGCTCTATCCACCAACTTTATTCAAGACACTGCAAGACACAGCAAGTGACAGAGGATGCCTCGTCTCGCTGTGACTTCCACATTCAGCAAATCATTGTTGTGCACTTGCTATGTGTCAAGTATGGTGTAGCGTTCTAAGGACACAAGAGTAACCAAGACCAATAAGAAGACTTTGCCCTATAGAACTTAGATTCCAGTTAGGGAGAGGCAGATAAACATGATTTCGTATGTCAGGTGGTGATCGAGGGTAAGGAGGAAAACAGCAGAAGGAATGGGGCCAGAGTTGCACTATTGGAGACAACGGCCAGAGAAGCCCTAACTAAGAAGCACTGGCTGGGTCCAGGCCCTCCAAGACGAGTGGTAGTGAGCATGGGGGTCTCTGGCCGAGCCAAGGCAAAGGTCTTACGGCAGCATGGAGCATGAGAGGCAAGGAGGCTGCGGTGTCTTAAGAGGCAACCAGAGAGAAGACATCAGGGGTCTTGCAAGGGAAATGAGAAGAACCTGCAAGAGCCGGAAGAGATGGCAACTGGGACCGAGCCGTGGTGGTAGAGGTGGGGCGCAGGCGTCGGGTTCAGCTGCTCTTTAGAAGACAGAGTCAGTAGGATTTATTTTGCGAGAGAGTGGATAAATCAATGGAGTCGCTAAATTTAAAATAATAATATCTTCAGTCTTGTATTTATTGGCAAGACACTTTCCATCTAGCTTTCAGGAACAAACACCCACAAATCAAGTTAAAAAAGAGATTTATTTTTTCAATGTGGTTTTATTAATGCACTTTGTTGCAAGTGCCATTATTGCTCTATATATTTCCAGGGGAAAATGCTACCCAATTATAAATAACCACAACAAAAATGTTATGAGATTGAAACAGTGTGTTTTTGGCGGGGGGCGGGGGGCTTGGGGGCACAAGGCTTTCATTTATGGCATTCTGCAAATGCAAAGTCCTATTTTGAGTTTGCAAATAGCACTGAGAAAAATATATAGCTCCCAACATTGTCTATCAAGCACATCTGTTTAAAAGGAGAAGTTTTCCGGGAAAGGGGCTATGGTTTATCTACTCTTATTGCAGGGAGTTTGACTGGGCCTCCCGGCACCAAGTGAAACATGGTCGAGCAGAAAGTTTACAGGTGGCATGGGTGTCATTTCAGGTATTCTTGCAGCCTTGGTTTAAAAAGCACTTTAAAAGGTGAAAAGAGTTTTAATGTCTTTATTTCATCTGAAATATACCAATTATGAATTTTTTCCAACATGAAATCAATATGAAAAAAGATATAATTTTATAATACGCCCCCCCCCGCATGTTCTCACTGCCATTGTGTCAATTCTGACTATAGTGACCCTTTAGAACAGACTAGAGCTGTGGGCTTCCAAGAAAGTAAATCTCTACAGGATTAGAAAGCCTCATCTTTCCCCCATGGAGTGCCTGCTGGATTCGAACTGCCGACCTTGAGGTTAGCAGCCCAACACATAACTACTACAAGCCACATTCCAAGTGCTCAATAGCTATATGGGGCTGAAAGCCCCCATTTCAGACAGCAAAGGACTAGATCTCAAGACACTTGCCTCTCCTCTCTCCTGATATATCTTTAACCTGCTGGATCTTTGCTTTTTCTATTTATTTGCTTCATTCCCTCCCCTAGATGCTAGCTTCTAGCTTCCTCCTCTAGCTTTGTAATGTCCCATAAAAGCAGCTTGATGTGTACACTGGTACATATGAGGGCTGGAGGCACAGGGAATCCAGGGTGGACGATACCTTCAGGACCAGGGGTGTGAGGGACGATGCTGGGAGAGTGGAGGGCGAGTGGGTTGGAAAGGGGGAACTGATTACAAGGATCCACATGTGACCTCCTCCCTGGGAGAGGGACGGCAGAGAAGGGGGGGAAGGGAGACTCCAGATAGGACAAAATAACGATGTATAAATTACCAAGGGCACATGAGGAAGGGGGGAGCAGGGAGGGAGGGGGAAAAAAAGAGGACCTGATGCAAAGAGCTTAAGTGGAGAGCAAATGCTTTGAGAATGATTGGGGCAGGGAATGTGCAGATGTGCTTTATACAATTGATGTATGTATATGTATGGATTGTGATAAGAGTTGTATGAGCCCCTAATAAATTGTTTTTTTTTAAAAGCAGCTTGATGCATACCATGGTGTGTCCTCTGTCCCTGACCTTCTTCTCCAGTGCCTAATACATATGTAAGGTGACCCCTGGCCAGCTATGGGCAGGATTGCTGGGCAGGAGAAGCACTCTGGACCGACATGGGGATGAGAAGAGAATGACTGGCACCATTAAAGCTTTGTCTTGTGTCATGGCCACGGAGCTCAGAGAGGCAGCATTAGCTTGTTATCTGGCCAAGAAGACCGATCTAGAATGTCTAGGGCAGAAAGTTCCCCAGCTAGTTGCAATGCTTGAGCAGGAAATCCTGATTCCTAACGTGCGGTTCAAAGATCCCTTGTGGCATTGTCAGGCAAGCATTGTACTGCTAACCACAAGGTTGGTAGTTCTAACCCACCAGCTGCTCCTCAGAGAAAAGATGACGTTGTCTGCTCTCACAAAGATGTGCAGCCTCGGAAACTGTGTATAGGATCACTCTGAGTCAGAATCACCTCAATGACAGTGTCGAGGATGGGTAGTTCTGAGCTCTTTCCGGTTATTTATTACCACCCACCCCCCAATGAGTCCTTGAGTTCAGAGAGCTTGGAGGTCACGCGGTCCAGTGACACCCAAGGCAAGGTCTCCTCTAAGGCACCTGGCAGAGAGCTGCCAAGGGGACCAAGGGCCTTCTCCAGGTGGAGCAGCCCCAGAGAGCAAGCTGCATAGAGGAGCCACATTTCTGCCACGTCTTCCTCTGGGCCACTGCAGCCTTGTGTCAGGATCTGTGGTTGGGCGGGCCATGCTCAGGCGGTGTTCCAGCCCACTGACTTCCTCCTCTGGGGCTTGGGGAAGTGCCCAGCCTGCGCGGCCTACTACGTAGGGTGGCCATCTGAGGCAGCCATCTGGTATGGGCTGCGATGATTGGAGTTACAAGGAGCTTGCTCCCTGTGCCACAAAGCAGCCATGGGATGCTCGTCCTCCACGTTGCCTCCCCGTTACCTTCTTTCCGTGTCGCTCAGGTGGGAGATGCTGGTTCGTGCTCGACAGTCTGGCTGCCGCTTCACACCTGGCCTGATCCCATTTGCTAGTTTAGTTCTTCTTACTGTGAGAATCATCTGAGCCCACCACCCACAACAAACCATATCGCTGGTTCCCCACCTCCCACCTCCCTGCTCTTCCCACTAGTGGAAACCCTCATCCTGATCATCATATCGGTTTGTTTTCTAAGAACAGATTTTATATGGATTACCGAAAACTGTATTTTTATGGCTTACCTTTATTTGAAAAAAAGGGGGGGGGGCTTGTGTTGTTTGTATTCTTTTGAACTTTTAAACCTAATTTTAATTTGAAGATTCATTTAAATCATTTGACAATTGCAGAAAATGCCGGTTTATTCATCCATTCACCCCATTTGTAAGCATTTGAATTGTTTTCAAATTCTACTCTCGTGAAGGTTCTTGTGCATGACTCTTATTCTCCATTTAAGAATGTTTAACCTCAGGACCGATCATGAGAATAGAGATACCAGGAGCGGAAGGGGAAGGTGGGGGGGGGAAAGGGGAATAGATCACAAGGATCGACCTATAACCCCCTCCCAGGGGGACGCACAACAGAAAAGTGGGTGAAGGGAGACAGCAGATGATGTAAGATACGGAAATAATCATTTATAACTAATCAAGTGTTCATGTGGGGGGGAATGAGGAGCTGATATCAAGGGCTCAAGCAGAAAGAAAATACTGTGAAGAACTTTTATTTGGGTATGAATCCACTGTGACTTCCTCTAGTTTTCGTAGGGAAAAGGCTAATCCAACTCCACACTAGCCCACAGCCCACAGCCAGATATGCCTCCAGCCTGCTTTACCCTATTCTGACCCCAGCGGCTCCTCCCACAGCACTCTGACTTCTCTACTGGCTTCAATCATTCAATCATTCAATCATTCCTGGCAGTGGCCACACAGAACTCACAGACAATATCCACAATAATGGGGGGGGGGGTGTCTATAAGTGAAGTTGACAGGTTACCACAAAGCAGGACCCGAAAACATGAAGAGCAACACCTCTCCCGAGTCATCGCCCAAGTCTCCCTCTGGTCCTCGGCCTCTCAGTCATTCGACCCTTGACCTTCCTTCCGTGAGGCAGCCTGCCTGCTGTCTATCACACTGCTGCACGATCTCAGCACGATGGTTCCTCTGTTCTGGGGCTCTGCTACGCCCAACACCTCAGTCAGGCGTCTCCAATGTGCTCCACTGGTAGAGCTCTTCTTCCTTGATGGATCTGGGAACCCTGTCGGTTCCTGCTTCTGAGATGGCTGTTTCCTGGCCACAGGAATGGCAAGACTGACCATTCCTGGGTCAGAGCCCTCTACATCTTATTTGCATGGCCCCACCCAACCATTCGGTGGGAGTTGTAGAGAAATGGATAGAAGAGCTATAAGTAATTAATGTTACAGAAATTTCTGTAGACTGTGTCAAGCTGTCTCCTACATTATTAACCAAGTTGCCCTCTTACAGGAAGGCATTCCTTAATGTGCCCCCCTTTAGCTGTGGTCTTGGTGACTCCCACATGATGATTGAGTGAGACCATGAAAATAAGCGGCTTGTGGCCCACCAAGGAGATTGAGCGGGCTCCTGCGCATGTAAGTAATGTGTGTGGAACCCGTGACAGCTAGAGCTCAGTGTCAACTTGGCAGGGCTCCGATTTCCAGTAGTTGGGCAGTTATGTGATGTTGTAAGTCCTCCTGCATTTGGGATCTGATGTAAGTGCCCTCCATTTTGCCATCTGATAGCAGGATTCCCCGTTGTGTGAGGTGTGTAAATCCAAACCTCGATGCTTGTCTCTATGGTCCCCTTGGGGAGTGAGCTGCCCTGATGTGAAGGCGGCAAGATTAGAGTGTGGTGTGACTGATGCCATCACCCTTATTCTAGTCGGTGTCCTTAGTCAAGTCACATCCTTGAACCACCTTGCTGAAGCAAAGGTTTCATGTATCAAATACACACGAATGTTGTGGCCACGTCCCTGCTCTGCCTCTGGTTTGTCATCACCTGACCTCCAGTTGTTGAACTAGCAGCCTACTAGCTGATGTGGTGCCCAAGTTTCTGCAGCCTTGTGAACCAGTAGCTTATTGGCCAACCTGCCAATTTGGGCTCATCCATACCTGCAACCACATGAGTCAGGAGAAACCTCTAGTCTGACATCTGATCCATGGATTTGGGACTTCCGGTCCCCACATATGAACCATTTCCTTGATGGCGTATGATTTCTGTGAGATGTTTCTGTGAATTACCAAACCCAAAGATGGGAAGGAGAGTACTGATGGGAGGAAGTGGAGGGGGGGGGTTGGTGCTAGAAATCATGGAGTGGTTTGGAAAATTGGGGCATTTGGGTTATCTCTACCCCGTACCTCACAGAAACTAGGCTTTTCTGATACCTGTAAGAGAAACTATTTATTCACCCTCCCACACACAGCAATTCTGTGGATTCCAATTTTGTTTTCAAAATATTGAAGATGTGAGAACTATTCTTATATAATCAACCAGAACAATCCTTATTCCTGAAACTTCCAGTCATTGGTGAAATTACTTCACTTTTGATATTCACAGAATATATATTAAGATCATCTACTACCACAGCTGCTCAACAATTTGAAAAGATTACTTACAGCTCCCTTTCTTCCCTTCCCACACGGAGTGTGCCCCATTCCTCCTCCTTCAGCTGCCTGTTTCATGAGACACTTGATTTATCAAGGTGCTGCAGGAGTGCTCACGGGGCAGCAGCTCCGCCTTGTCCCTCTATTCGAGCACCGTTCAGCTTTTAACTTTCCATGTCACTCTGCTGATTTCATTTTAAGCTGTAGTCAACAAAAATAACACTCAAGTGCTTTTTGTGAATGAATTGAAATTCTGCTAGGCCTCCCAGAACTGTTTGTAACTTGTAAAACTCTAATGCATCCTAAAGAGGAGAGAGAGAAAGGGTCCTCTCGGGACGTTCTTGTGGCCTGTCCCTTCCTAGGGGGTACAACAGGCCCTGAGAATAAAAACAAACAAACACCTCTCATGCAAAATACTGTTTTGAAATCAAGAGTAGCTGTTAGCCAATTAATGTGTTGTCAGATTTCATCTTCTCAGTTTGGGCCTGCAGCTCTATCTACCAATATCTCCTGAATCTCCTGTAGGGCGTGCCGTGTTCTCAACCCCAATCTCGACGAAGCTTGCATATTTGAAAATCATCTCTCACACCACTCTGTTCAACTCTGTGTTAAATAGATCAAAAGCCATATGGATGCCTGAAAGGCCCAGGCACTCCGGAGCTCACCAGGTGCCGCTCAGTAAGGTTTGCCAGCCAGCCAGGAATTCCGCAGCTTTGCCCTTTCGACACTCTGAATATTAGGAAACCTCAGCAAAGGCTCTGCCAGGTTCTGGCATCCTGGCCCTGCAGTGCGCGCCTTCTCAGAGGGAGGTGACTGAGTTTGACTAGACGTGGCTGTGCTCTTGTGTGACTCCCTGCTTCTTCTTCTAAGAAATCAAAAACTCGTTTTCTCAAAAATCTTTTTTTAAGGGCTAGTAACCAGGTTGTTCACCTCTAGACCAGTCCCTTTGAAGGGCATTCCAAAGACAAAGAGATTCAGTGCTTCATCATTTGCACGTACTGTACTTGGCAAATGTTCACCTTAAGACTCCCCTTAGAATCCACTTCCTAGGACACTAAGGTGCTACCTTTAAATTCTCTTTGGAAATCTGCTCAAAGAACGGGCGCTGGTTCTGTGGAGATCCTATTGGGAATGGAACCTGGGCTACCAAGCTTGTGACAATAAGATACTAAAAAATGGAGGGGGAGGAGAGGGGAAAGGGAAATGGCCACGAAGCATGTTTACAAGAGAAACAACAAAAGGCCTAATCCTCACTTCCTCCCTCCTCCCCTGGGGCTAGAGCAGATTCCACCCCAGCTCCTGGACAGATGTTCCCTGCTTTTGGGCAGCAGCCCAGGGCCTGGATAGCTAGTGTTCCTTTCTGGGGAAGTAACATCTCACAGGGGTTCGAGAGGTTTTGCAAGGGTGACTTTCCCTTCTAAAATAATCTATTGACATTTACCTGATTATAAAAGTAATAGGTCCCAGTGTAGGAAATGTGTAAACTAGGATAAAGTGTATCAAAGGAAAGAAACCATTCATTTCAGCTGGAGCCTGACTAGCTAGAGCAGTGTTTCCCACAGTGGGCGATCCCAACCACTGGGGCACTGGCGCGATCCAGGAGAGGGCTGCAATCACAGATCCCTCCACGGCGTTGTCCCAAATGGAGGGCCGTAATACAAACGGTTTTCACTGCCAAGGAGGCGCTGAGTAATTGTGTTCTGAAAAGAGGGTGTTGGGTCAAACAAGTTTGGGAACCTATGGTCGAGAGAAGGCTATGTGTTGTAATTCATCTTCACACACACTCAATGTACTCGCACATACATGAACACGCATACGTGCACACACATACATGCACACATACGTGTAACCAGCAGGAGTCAGAGGAATGATCGCAAAAGCAATGTTCTCTCGCTCACCCATGTTTAGGCCCCACTCTTGGGCTGACCTCACATTCTTAGCTCATGGTCGGTTTGTGATGTGACCTCACATTCTTAGCTCACGGTGCCCACAGCTGTTGCACCTCTAGGACCAAAGAGAAGGAGGAAGAAGTAGAAACTCAAACCTGGCAAAATCGCTGTTGTTAGACTAATTTTCCCAACAATTCTCATCTGACAGTTTGAATATCCAATCCTGTATAATAAGCAAACCTCTAAACTTGGTTTAAAGTTATATCTTTCCCCCGCTTTCCCCATTTTGGTCTCTTGCAGCCAGAGGACTAAGCTTCTAACTCCCCCAGTTTGCCAGGTCTTGCTTTGGCCCCTCTGGGACAGAGGGAGGTATGGGGCGGGGCAGCTGTTACTTCCTGGCTTTACATGTTGAGCACCCGACAGATATTTAACGTGAACTCTTTCCCCTTCGTGGCTCAGTGCCTTGCGGACATTCTAATGCGTGTCCCTTGGCTTGGTAGGTGATTCTTCTGGCGGTCACTTGCTGCCTGTACAGCCCCCGGAACCCAGCAGTCTACCTGTGGCAGCGGCAGAGACTTGACCCCCACCCGGGGGACTGGCTCCTGACCCACAGAAAGTAGTCGGCCATTCTCGGCCTGAACAGATGAGGGGCGTGCTGGGTGAAGCCTGGGCAGCGATCACTGTCCTCCACCCTTGGACAAAGCTGTTGGCCAACCCTTCCCTCATTCACCAGGTGTCGCAGACACTGTCACGTCTCTTAGGCCTGAGGTGATTGTCCCACCCATGTCCCGACACCCTGCCCAGGTGAGCCAGCAGCTTTGTGCAGCCCTCTTTTGCCCCTTCCTCTCTCCACTTTATGCAAAGGCTCGGTGGTGTGAGCTAGCGGTGTCCTTTGCTGTTATCTGTTGCTTCATGGCTCAAGCTGTTCTGTGGATCCCGTATGGCTAGAGGAATGCGGAGATGCAGGTAGAATGAGGAAGAGAGAAATGCTTCTCCAAGGAGTTCTTCCTTCCAGATTTGGGTTTTTCCCAATAGTTTTATTGATGAAAGAATTCACATACCATATAGGTACTTCCATAGTAACACCACTTTTACAAAGAATTGTATCTACATTATTACAATCAGTTCTATTGTACCCTCCTCTGCCTATATTCATTATTTGCTCCCCAATTCCCTTCAGACTCCTTCATTACCCCCAATAAGCTATTACGTTAGTTATTGTCTTTATGCATCACTCTTTCTGTGCTTTATAAACTGGGAAACATAACAGAAACAATTTAAAAAATCAGAGAAAGAGGAAGGAAGGAGGGAAGGAAGGAAGGAAGGAAGGAAGGAAGGAAGGAAGGAAGGAAGGAAGGATCACTGGCAATATTAAAATAAGCCAGAAAGAAAATTTCTGTCATGGAACAAGTGAGAAGTATTTAAACCTAGAGTAAATTCAGGAAGAGTCAAGAGGGAGGGCGACTGACCAAGTGTCATATTATACTGTAGTTCTGTCCACCACAATCAAGTTGACAATAATCTCTGTCTGATAATGAGACTGTTCAAGTCCCTGACCCGTAGTCTCAGGGGACTGTCAGAGGCTTGCTCTGAATAGGTGCCCTGCAGGCAGATTTTGGGCTCCCACTGTCCTCCCTAGCCTTCTACAAATAGGGTGCTCACAATCTAAGCTGAGGCCTTTCCCTTCATCATATTTGGGCTTTGCTATTTGCCACCAGATTTGATTTTTATCTCCGTCCTTCTCTTCGGGTCCACCTAAAGCAAACCCAGTGCCATCAAGCCCACTCCAATTCATGGCAACCCCATCGGACTCCTCCTTGGGGTTTCTGAAACTGCAAATCTTTAGGGAAACAGACACCTGTCTCCTGAGAAAAGTACCTTGTGGATTTGAACTAAAAACTTTTCAGTTAGCCCAATGCTTAACCCTCTGTGCTACCAGGGAGCCTCGTTGGGAGAACCCTCACACACATAAAACTCACTTCCACCAAATCAGTTCTAATTCATAGCAATTGCTGTGGGTTTCTGAAGCTATAACTCCCAACGGGAGCAAATAACCTTATCTTTCTCCTGGGGAGTGACTGGTGGTTTCAAACTGCTAACCTTGCTCTTATCTTCCCAACCTGCAACTCACTACATCACCAGGCCTCCTCTTTGGGAGACTCACTTATTTCGTTTCTGACTCATGGTGACCCCACAGGAGACAGTAGAACTGCCCTTGTGGGTTTCTGAGACTCTTTTACAGGAGCCGAAAGCTTCATCTTTCCATTGCAGAGCAGCTGGTGGTTTCAAACCACTGACCTTGTGGTTGGCAGCCTAATTCATAACCCACTATGCCATCAGGGCTCCTTCGTCTTTTAGATTAGGTGTGTATACAGCATATGCAAAATGAAAAGAAATTAAAATGTAAAGTTTATTCTGAGCAGTCATTCTATATGTCTGCAGAGAGATCATTTTGTTTATAAAACAAGTGATCCAAAGCAAGGTAGTTACAATTCAAAACAAAAACACAACTTTGACTCAGCCTTACCCAATAATTGAATATTTTAATGTTTCACAATTTCATAAGGAATTTACAAATAAGGGGAACACAAGTCTCCCTGCATGAAGGACAACAAGGGAAGAAACACCTCTGAGAAGGGGAGGTCTCACAGACGCTTAGAGAGTTTTCCTTCACGAACATATGTTTTCATGCTGACCAGGTACTTAATGGTTATCGAGTTAACATTAAAAGGAAGCTCATGAAAATGTGACCCTTTGCTCATGATGAGTTTTGAAATTAAAATTGAAGAAGCACATGTTCTTTTTCATTAAATCAAGAGGTAATGGGCGTAGCAGTCAAGCGATCAAACAACACATTGCTTTGAGGGAATCTGCTACACAGACCTCTCTAACGTGTTGAAAAGCAGGGGCGTCACTTTGAAGACCAAGGCGTGCCTGACTCAAGCCTTGATATTCTTAGTGGCCTCCTACACCTGTGAAAGTCGGACACTGGATAAGGGAGACCAAAGAAGAACCGATGCGCTTGAAGATAGAGCTGGTGGGGAATATCACAAGTGCCGTGGACCGCCAAAAGAACACACAGATTTGTCTCAGAAGAGACAGCCAGACTGCATCTTAGAAGCAAGGATGGCAAGACTTCTTGCAACTTTGGACATGTTATGAGGAGAGACCAGTCCCTGGAAAAGGACATCCTGCTTGGAAAAGTCGGGGTGCAGTGACCAAGAGGAAGGCCCTTGACAAGATGCATTGACTCGGTGGCTGCAACGACAGCTTGACCAAGACACTCACTGTGAGGACGGTGTGGGACGGAGGTGCCTTGTGCACAGGGTCGCTATGAGTCAGAACCTTAGCAACAACATCTTTTTATTCTCTCATAGACAAGCATACAATGCGAGTGAGAGGAAAAAACAAACAGGCAGTTACGTTTGCATTTTGGGTCAAACTGTTTCACAGTTAATTATTGGCTCTATAGATAATAAAACATTTGGGTCAGATGTCTGTTACAACTCTTTTCCCTCTTCTTGTCTTTCACAGATGTAACAGCGCTGGGTGCTGCATGGTGTCTTGCTGCCCTGGCTTCTAGCCACACCTTTTATAAGGACGCTTTTGTTCGACTCCACCTCGATCATTCTGATGTGAGGGTGCCATCTGTTTGCTATTGCCACCTTAAACCAATTAAGACAGAGGTCGAGAGAGTATGCACACACACACACACACACACACACACACACACACATATGTATGTAACAACACCAAACCTGGGCTCAGAATTCTTAGATTATAAGGTTGGGCGAGTGATTTTACTGTGGTTCCACATCCCATGAAGACACTAAGGTAATAGCACATTAGTAATAGTGTCTGCTTCATGAGATTCTTTTCAGAAATCATGAGAAAGCACAATTCCTGATGTTTTGTTGAAAGCATCAGCACCACGCTGAATCGTCTCGTTAGCATGCCATTTTTCACTTAGGCTAGCAGGACAATCGAAACAGCTTCAAACGCGTGTGGCATAATTGCTGTGAGACAGGCTGATTTCCTTACCTACCATAAAATTTTCAGTCATGTTATTGGGGGCTTGTACAATTCTTATCACAATCCACACCTCCATCCATTGTGTCAAGCAGATTTGTACATTTGTTGCCATCATCGTTTTCAAATCATTTGCTTTCTACTTGAGCCCTTGGTATCAGTCACTGGCAATCTGTTGTCGTTGTAACCTGCTGTCATTTCAGTTCCTACACGTACATGACCCGGCGTACAACGGAACACAAGGCTGGTGGTTCCTGCCCCATACTGACCATTGCGCTACGTTGAGCCCACGGCTGCAGCCACGATGGCAATCCATCTCACCGAGAACCTTCCTCTTTCATTATCAAACACGCTATCCTCCTCCAGGGACGGACTCTTGCTGATGACATGTCCAAAGTACATGCGACAAGTCTCACCATCCTCCCTTCTATCCAATCACCAGAGTGCTGGATAAGCATCCTGTCATCTACTTCTACCAAGACAAGTTTTGTTTATTCTTCTAGCACTTCATAGTCTGTTCAATCTTACTCTCCAACACCAGAATTCAAAAGCATGGCTTCTTCTCCGGCCTCCCTTATAAATTGCCCAGCTGTCGCATGCTACGAGGCCATGGCCAACATCATGGATTGTCTCAGGATTGTGTATTCGTCCCACGGTGTCACCTTTGCTTTTAATACTTTAAAGACGTATTTTGCAGAAGACTTTCCAAATGCAATACTTCATTTGATTTTTAAAAATCATTTTATTGGGGGCTCTTACAGCTCTTAGAACATCCCATACATTAATTGTATCAAACATATTTGTACTTATGTTGTTATCATCTTCTAAACATTTACTTTCTATTTGACCCCTGGGTATCAGCTCCTCTTTTTTCCCTCCCAACCCCCACCTCCCACCCTCATGACCCCTTGATAAATTATAAATGATTGTTTTCATATCTTGCACTGACTGCTGTCTCCCTTCCCCCATGTTTCTGTTGTTCATCCCCGGAGGTGGGGGAGTGGGGTTATGTGTCGATCATTGCAATCAGCTCCCCCTTCCTCCCTTCACCTTCCCCCTACCCTCTTGGTATCACTACTTCCGTTTCTGTTCCCGAGGGATTTATCCGACCTGGATTTGCTAGCTCTCCACTGGTCCCGGGGGGTTCCAGGAACTACCCCTCTTAGCCTGAAATCTATTTCGGGGACTCCTCTGGGGTTTTGTGGCTTGGCTTTGCTCCCATTGCTGGTCTGTTATGTTCTCTTCTTGGTTCACCCCACTGTAGGGGTGGTCAGACCGGACTACTCTCCGCCATGTGTCCCCAATATTGTCCTCTGTCGCAGTATGCTCCAGCGAGGGGTCATCATGTCTTGAGCTGTTGTTGGCCCACCAACATCAAGAATGAAGAGCTACAGGTGAAGCACATTTGATATCCCTATCCAATCCATAACGTTGGCACACACTGCACTCAGCTACTGACTTAAAGATTGACTTTTCAAACCCACACACTGGTTCTGGGGGTGGTGGTGGGGGGGAGGCTGGTGATCTGCTCCAATTAAGATTCTAGCCCCAAAGCCCTATGGAGCAGTTCCACGAGGTAGCACCTGGTGAAACCATGAGTCAGAATCAACTCAATGGGAACTAACCACAGGAACCTTTTGCTTGGGTACATATTACCACCAGACTATTTTTTTTTCAATTAAAAAAATTAAATCATTTTATTGGGGGCTTGTACAACTCTTATCACAATCCACACATATAGCCATTGGATCAAACACTTTAGTACATTTGTTTCCCTCATCATTCTCAAAACATTTGCTTTTTACTTGAGGCCTTGGTATCAGCTCATTTTTCCCCTCCCTCCCCGCTCCCATCTCCCCCATTAACCCTTGATAATTTATAAATTATTATTTGTCATTTTATTACACCGTACGACATCTCCCTTCACCCACTTCTCCGCTGTCTGTCCCCAGGGAGGAGGCTGTATGGAGATCCTTGTAACCTGTTCTTCATTTCTCCCTCACCTTCCCTCCACCCTCCCTGGTGTCGCCACTCTCAGCACTGGTCCTGAAGGATCATCTGCCCTGGATTCCCTGTGTTTCCAGTTCCTGTCTGTACCAGTGTACTTTCTCCAGTCCCGCCGGATTTGTAAGGTAGAATTGGGATCATGATAGTGGTGGGGAAGAAGCATTCAAGAACTAGAAGAAAATTGTATGTTTCATCATTGCTACATTGCACCCTTACTGGCTCATCTCCTCTCCTCCACGACCTTTCTGCAAGGGAATGTCCAATTGCCTACATATGGGGCCTGGGTTCCCACTCTGAACACCCCCTTATTCACTATGATATGATTTTTTTTTGGTCTTTGATGCCTGATACCTGATCCCTTCGACACCTCATGAGCTCATAGGCTGGTGTGCTTCTTCCATGTGGGCTTTGTTGTTTCTGAGCTAGATGGTCGCTTGTTTATCTTCAGGCATTTAAGACCCCAGATGCTATATTGTTTGATAGCTGGGCACCATCAACTTTCTTCACCACATTTGCTTATGCACCCATTGTCTTCAGTGATCGTGCCAGGAAGGTGAGCATCTCAGATTGCCGAATTGTTAAAGCAAAATGTTCTTGTGTTGAGGGAGTACTTCAGTAGGGGACCACTGTCCATCTGTTTCCTTAATACTAAACCTATAAGTATATGTACATAGATCTATTCCCCACTCATCATATATAAAAATGTTTACATCTGTGAATGCTTATATTTAGATCTCTATAAATTCCCTTTGCCTCCTAGTTCTCTCCTCTATTTCTTTGTACTTTCCTCTTGTCCCACTATCATGTTCAGCCTTCATTGGGGTTTCAGGAATTCCTCTCAGTTATATTGTACTTGATCCAGTCCTGCCAGACCTCCTACACCCTCCTTGCCACTGATTTTGGATCACTTGTTGTTCCCTTGTCCCTAGGTTTGTTAACACCCACTTCCTTTCCCCCGCCTCCCTTTCTCCCATGTCCCCCCGGAACTGTCATCCCATTGTTCTCTTCTGGCTTGTTTATCCCGCCTATCCCTTCCAGGTAGACATGCAGCAACAACAATATGCACCAACACAAGACTGAATACAACAAAGCAACAATAGAAAATAAAACTAGCTACAACAACAACAGCAAAAGTCAAAACAACAAAACCTATAAATAGTTCAAGGCCTATTTGTTGTCCTTTACGAGTGCTTTCCAGTGGAGGCTGATTGGGTGCCATGCCCTGGCCCCACATCTATCTCTGGCATTCCCTGGGGACTTCATTGCTCTGCTTCCCCCACTGCTCTGCTGCATGCTCCCAGTGGCTGGATTCGGTGTAGTGGGTTCAGGGCAGGCACAATTCCTGCCATGTGTCTCTAGTGTTGTCCCCCGTGGTGCTATGGGTTGGTGAGGAACGCTGTGTCCCGTGGCGAGGCCGGCTCTGTGGTCATCTCTGTGCATTGCTGCTCTGAGCAGGAGCATTGTCCTCAGGGCTTGGTGGGCCAGGATGTGCTTCACTCTTTATTCCCCCTCCCCCCTCGTTGGCTCCTGTGTGTTGGATCAGACAAGTCCCTCTCCTCGAACTGTGGCTTCAGTGCTGTCCTCTGAAGGGAATTCTTCGGGGGGAGGAGGGTGTTGGGGGGGAGCTGTTCACTTAGTTGGTAATGGGACCGGCCCCTCAGGCCTCTCTATCAGTTCTCTGCTTCATGTCAGTGTGTTGCGTTCTTGTCTTGGAGCACTGTGTGAAGTCTGGTCCCTCTTTCGCTGTGGAGACACAAACAACACCCTCCCCCTATGTGAGTTAGTGCCCTGTTCCCCCGGCTATCTTTTTTTACCCCTTCCTTTTTAGTGGGCTACCATATGTATCCCTGAGTTTAGTCTGGCCCCTGCCGTATTACCTAGACATCACCCCAGGGATGTATATATACAGTAGCTTCTTCCCTGTGCCCCTTTTGGATTTTTTGAGCTTACCTCAGCGGACTCATGTTATACTTGTCCTTTTGTGCTTGGCTTACTTGACTTAGCATAATTTCCTCCAGTTCTTCCCATGCGGCGATGTGCTTCATGCATTCATCACTGCTTTGTAGGAATGTGTAATACTCCATTGTATGCATGCACCACAGTTTTTTAATCCATTTGTCTGTTGATGGAAATTCGGGCTGTTTCCAACTCCTTGCAATTGTGAACTGTGTCGCGATGAACACTGGGGCACAGATGTCTGGCTGTGGTTTGTTTCTTGTCTTTTCTGAGCATATGCCCAGTAGGGGGATTGCTGGATCATAAGGTAGCTCAATTTCCAACTGTTTTAGATATCGCCAAGTTGATTTCCATAATGGCTGTACATACCTACAGGTCCACCAGCAGTGCACAAGAGTTCCTATCTTTCCGCATCCTCTCCAAAGTTTGTTACTTTCTGATTTCTTGAATTGGACTATCTCTGAGGGTGTTAGGTGGTATCTCATAGTTGTTTTAATTTGCATTTTTCTTATGGCTAGAGATATGAAAGATTTGCTCATATGTTTATTGGCCATTTGGATTACTGCCCTTGAGAAACTCCCGCTCAGGTCCTTTGCCCACCTCCTGAGTAGACAATTGCTGTTTTTTTTTCTTGTTGTAAGTTAGCTAAGTATTGTAGATTTCAGTAATAAGGCCTTTGTCTGAGTGGTCATTGCTAAAGATGTTTTCCCATTCTGTGGTCTCTCTTATTACTCTCTTGGGGAATTCTTTCGATGTATACAAATGTTTTATCTTTAGTATATCCCACTGGTCAATTTGTGCCTCCTCTGTGTTTGTGTCTTTCCCTATTTCTGATAGCCTATGTATTCCTTGTGCCAAGTTTCTCAGGTTTGTCCCAATTCCCTCATTAATGACCCTAATAGTTTGGGGTTTTACCTCAAGGTCTGTGATCTACCTTGAGTTTATTCTTGCGCATGGAGTGAGGTAAGAGTCTTGCTTCATTTTTCAGCACATATGTAACCATTTTTTCCAGCACCACGTATTGAAGAGGGAATCCGCTTCCCATGTGATATTTTGGGGGCCCTTATCAAAGATCAGTTGTCTGTATGCTGATGATTTTATTTCTGGGTCTTCAGCCCTTTTCCATTAGTCTGAATATCTATCATTATACCAATATCACACTGTTTTGACCACTGTGGCCATATAGTAACGTGCTAAAGTCAGGTAGAGCAAGCCCTCCACGGTGTCCTTTTTCCTGAGGAGTTTTCTGTTAATTGTCAGTTTCTTCCCTCTCCATATGAAGTTGGTAATCTGTTTTTCCAAATCTTTGAAGAAAGATGCTGGAATTTGGATTGGGATAGCATTGAATTTATATAGTTAGTGCCTTGGGTAGAATTGACATCTTTACAATATTGAGTCTACTGATCCATGAGCATGGGATGTCCTTCCAATTGTTGAGATCACTCTTGGTTTCCTTTAATAGTGTTTTGTAGTTTTCCTTGTACAGATCTTTTGTTTTTTTGGTCAGGTATATCCCTAGATACTTCAATTTGTGTTTGGCTATTGTGAAGGTTACCCCCTTTTTGATCCCCTCTTCCGTGGCCTTGTCTGATGTGTATAGTAGTACAATAGACTTCTGTCTGTTAGTCTTGTAACCTGCTACTCTGCCGTATTCCTCTATTGCTTCCAGTACTCCTCTCGTGGAATTTTTAGGATTTTCCATATATAAAATCATATCATCTGCAAATAACGATAGTTATTAATGACAAGAGGGGATATTTATGATACAATATTGAGGGAAGAAATTAGGAAGTGACATGCTAATGTGTAAGCATATATATATATATGGGGACGTTGGGAAAAAGACAAGAAGGAAATATTAAAGCTTTTTAAGTTATCTCTGAATAACATATTTTCTGCTCTATACTTGTCTGATTTGTCCAATTTTCATATGTATATCTTTTTATTATAACTGAAAAAGAGGAAGTCAATTTAAACAAGAAAAAATGGAAATTTTATTTCTATGTTTTAAAATTACAACTTGAAATATATCTTTTTTCTTTATTTGTGTTTATGTTTTAGCTTGTGCACTTCATTTTTCCTGACCTTGGAACCAGAAGACTGGGCACAAGAGGAAGTGCCAGGTAAATTAATATATTTTTAAATTTTTTAAGTGTGTAAAAATACATATTTGAATAACAATCACAAGTTGGATGACAAGAAAATGCAAAACAAAGCAAACTATAAAAACAACTTTTACCAAAGAGTTCCCATAATTCAAATTAAATCCTAGTGCCTGAAATAATTCAGGTAATGCTAGAACCAAATACCAAAAACCAAACTCATCAACACTATACAACCAGGACTCCTTAGAACCAAATACTGGTCTCTGTTTTCTTAGGGGTTTTATTGGTGTACAAAGGTGACGATGTAACTGGTTTTTTTTTCAACACATTGTTTAAACCTGTAAGTGTCTAGTTATTGTAATGCTTAAATGATTACTCAAATACATAAATAATTACCCACATAGAATAGCTTTAGTAACTCTTCAAAGAAAAAGTTCTAAGTCTCTACCAAATTAGCATATTTGAATTTTACTCAAGGTATACCATCAAAAGGCTATAGTTTTAACACACAAAAAGTACTCCTGTTTTTATTTGGTGCATCATATCATAATTGTCACTCCATTATTACTGTTTGTTTGCTTGAAATCCAGATGAGAAATCAAGGAGAACGGATTGATGCCATGTAAGGTGGGGCAGCTGCCACCATGAAGACACTCGGGATAAGGGAGGAAGTCGCCAAAGTCAGCATTGGGCTGAATTAATGTAAAACCTTTCAGGTCTGCTAAGAGCCTGAGCGAGCTGCTGTCACTCATGGGCTCGGCAACAAAGAGCAACAGAGCTACAGAGCAACCGGGCCTTCCTTAGTGCAGTTCTGAAACTTTGGGTCCAGTTCTCAGTAGTCTCTCCGCGATGATCATAGGACACATTTCCTAGTACATCTGTGTTAGTCTGGGTTGACTAGAGAAACAAATTCATAGACGTGCATATGTGTATAAGAAAGAGCTTTATATTAAAAAGTAATTGTATAGTAAGAAAACATCCCAGCCGAGTCCAGATCAAGTCCATAAGTCCGATATTACTCCATATGTGCGTACTCGTACATAAATTCCTCTTTAGACTCATGCAGCCATGTAATGACCCTGAATGCAGGAGGATCACAGGCCAGTGGGTGGAAAGTCTTGTGGATCCAGTGGTGGTGGAAGCATCTCAGTGCTGGTGTGGGTCTCCACGTGGCTCCTCCATGTCCAGGGCTCTGGCTGCATCAGGCTAGCTCCATGTGGCTTGTCAGCAGGGAGATGACGCTGCAGAAAGTGTGTCTGGCCTCCAGCTAGCTATTTCTCTCCTTGGTGCCTCCAAATGAGGTCATCAAGCTGCAACCTGATTGACAGGTGAAACTCCCCCGCCCCTCACTCTTAATAGTCTCAAGTTGACAACATATTATGTAACTACCACAGCGTTCCCCTAAGGTTGTTGTTGCTGTGCACTTTGCAGTCGATTCCAACTCCTAGTGACCCCAGGTGGCAAAGCAGGGTGGGCTCGATAGCTGGCTGAGCTGTACTCTTTACAGGAGCAGATCAGCAGATCTCTTCTCCAGCAGAGCCCCTGGTAGGTTCAAACAGCCAACTTTTAGTTAGCAGCCAAGTGGACATCGCAGCCCTCGTTCTCCTCCAAGATTGTTGTGTTAGGTTCCCTCACAGCCATTTTCAGTTCCGAATGACCCTGTGCGACCTTGTAGAGTTGTCCCTCAGGTTGTCGACGTAACCATTTTGCCGGCAGATCCGCAGGTCATTCTCCCTTGCAGCTCTCAGATGAGTTGGAACTGCTAACCATTTGATTAGCAAATTAACCACTTTCCCCCCAGGCCTCCTTTAGAATAGGGATTCTCAAGCCTATATCAAGGGTAATACGATGAGCTGGCGACACTGGTGGTTCAGGGGTTGAATCTGGATCTTCCTGCAGGAGAGCTCGGTTTGATTCCTGGTCTATGCACCTCTCACATCGCCACCGCTATATGCCCATGGAGGCTTGTGTTGCCAAGATAAGACAGACTGAGGATTAGAAGAAGACTTGGTGATCTACTTCTGAACATCAGCCAATGAAAACGTTATGAATAGCAACGCTCCAGTCTGCAATGACCGCGGGCATGGCAGAGGACCAGGCAGTGTTCTGTTCCATTGAGCGTGGGGTCACTAACAAAACATGAACAAAATAGTAGGTAGTCATTTCTCTACCTAGTAGAGCTTAACCAACTGAATGACTGATCAGCTTTTGGTCATCAGTGTAATCAGTGATGAAGCCCAGAGAATTCCAAGTCCTGCTTCATTAGACTGCTATCTGTCATTCCCCAAACACAAAGGATGGTAATTTGACATGACTTATGGGACAACTTTTTATTTCTTCCCCCAGGTACCATTATGATGGAATTTGTATCAAGAAAACTTCATTCTTCTATGCTCAGTATTTCTACCTTCTAGGAGAAAGGAGATGTCAAAGGTTAGTAATCATAAGGTATGTTTGTCATAGGCTACAAAGCCTGGTTAACCTTAGAACCATTCAGCTTTTCATTTCACCCACATGCCTTTTGGCTGCTCCACCATGAAGTCTTTCGTAAGGATGGAAGCATCAGTATATCTTTGCCTGGTGCAATAAGAAAACCTCTAGCAACATTGTTGGTAAAAAACAAAAACATTTATTTCCTGCAAATTTTGACTCAATTGGCCACTTCCTTCTTGAACCTTCTTTTAGTCCTCAGGAAGGACTGTATCTTGCCCGTATCCCATTTCTTCCCCAAGGGATCGCCTTCTGTGGGTTCTTTTTCCCCTATCTCCATAAAGGGCAGGCATTTCCCAAGTTTCAGCCCTATGAAATTCAATGGCAGCTTCTTACCATTTGTCCCTAAGATAATTCATCTCTTCTTTATCTTGAACCTCTTCCTTCCTATGGATGACTCTTAAACACTTACCTCTGGTCCTTACCCATCCTGTCTCACAGGCTCTCCTATCTACTGGACATTTCCACTCAGCTGGTTCACTGGTACCCCATACTCAGCATGTGCAAGTCTAAATTTATAATCTTGGAGATTGCCTCTGCTACTTCACTTCTTGTATTCGATATATAATATCAATAGATAAAATTTGTACAGAGTCACCTCAAGGACACCCCTGATTCTTGAGAAGCCCCCCTTGCCAGAGGCAGCTAATCTCAAAGTTCTGTTGATTCTTCCTCTTCAGTTTCCCCCGACTCATTCTTTAATATTTCCTTTAAGCTCTTATCCTTTTACATGGAGATTATTCCATGGCTACCATATGGTCCTCTTCTCCTCACCCTGACTCGATGCTGTTTCTTTTTTCTTTCTCAGGAACACAGCTCCCTTTAGACTGGTTTAAGTGACCGGTACCTTACTGTTCCACTTTCCAACCATGTTGCCTATTTCTCTCCAGTGTGTAAGCCATTCATTCATCCATCCTTACACTCTCTGACTCTATCAAATGTCTTTCTGTGTTTGCTTCTATCATTTTATCCTCCCAGGCTGTAACTCCTTCTTCACCGTGTCTAATGAATTCCATGCATTCTCTCTGGACACACCCCAGGGACGACCTGTTCTATGGGACTCTCTTCAGCTACGGCGTCTCCAGTAAGGGCCCCTGTCTCTTTCACTGTACATCATCATCTACCTACACAGTCAGCATTTCAGCTAAATTCACAAACTATCGAATGATCATATATCCAAGTAGCCAAGGGCATTTTGAGTTTCACTCGCACCCATCATAATTGTTAATAGTGCCCCCTTTCGTCTCAAAAGCACTCTGGTTTGGACAGTAGATGATATGGTGTCTTGTGTAAGACACCTCATGTGTAAGTGAGCGCTAAGGTAGAAAGATGAGAAGCCTGCAAAGATGCATAAGGTACGGACCGTTCTCTCTGATAGCTTAATAGAGGAGATCAGTTTTTCCTTTAACTTGGCAGAAAGTATAACATGATAGGTATAAGAAGTCTGCAAAGGGTCTCATGGGAAATCAAAGAGGAAGAGCACACATCTTATTCAAGAGAACATGAAGAACTAATAATAGAGATAAGATTTCAGCTATGCCGTGAAGGACAGATTAGAATGTTTGCAGGTAGAAAGAGTGGGGTGGAAAGGGGTGGTAGGGGAGCAGGGGGGCATTCCAGGCTTAGAGAGTACTGGGTATGCTTGACCCTGCAGCAGCAGGTAAAACTGGAAAGTGGGCACGGAAGGTCTTGAACTCAAGACTGGGGCAGTGGATGTTCATGTCTTCAGCCAATGGAGGCTTCCTTTGAGAGTGGAGTGCTGTCATCACTAAGATCTCCATCAGGGAAGGAACCACCGAAGTACAGAGGAGGCAGAAGCATGGCTGTTAAAGAACTGACCACTTGGAACTGCAGTAGAAGTAGGATAGATTGAGGAGTGATGGAATTTGAACTGGTTCCCAGGTGGCTCTGATGGCTCGCATTTGTGCCTGAACTAAAAGGAGGCAGCTTTGAAAGACCTCGTGGGAAGAGGGGCTTCAGGAATCTGCAGTTGGTTGAGTCAGTGTCAAGGAAGGGGAGCAGAGATGACTCAGCCAAGTCTGTCTGTCCCACAAAACCTCAAACTCAACCTCCAATAGTCATTATGCCCCACTCCAAACCAGTTCTTCCTCTTCCACCTCTTATTCATAGACCTTAGTCACAGGAATGGAAAATTGTTATTAACAAAAATAGAAGCCTGAGGAAAGGGAGTAGATGTGAGAGAATGCCTTTCCGTTTCCATCAGAACGCTCCTTTTGCAAAGTTATGTTCTCGTGCTGTCACCATGCACACCGCCAGCTGGGCCTGTCGCCTGCACTTCTTTGTTTGCCCAGAGCACCCAGCAGTCAGTCAGCGAAAGGACATTCTGAAGAACCCTGGCTGCACACAAACACTAACAACTAGCAGGGTGGGCAAGGAGCCCCCGTGGAGTGAGAGTTAAGTATTGGCCCCAACGGAGAGACATTGGTGAACTGCTCCCCTGAAGATTCAAGCCTATGAAGCCCTGTGGGGCAGTTCTCCTCTGGAGCACACGGGGCCCCTACGCGCGGAAATGGACTTGCAGGCATTTAACCACAGACACCACAGAGCAGACACTCAACAGGCATGAGAGGCCAGTAATCCTGATGACAGGACATGGGGTTTCAGATGTCACGGGAGAGGGGGCTGGCTTCTGAAGGGGGTGGGGCACGGGCTTTATTGCCAGGGGCAGAGATAAGCACAAGGACAACTATCTGTGAGCTAAGCCCAGCAGCAGATGCTTTCAGGTATCTTCCATGCTCAGCAAACATTTGATACTGGATAGATAAGCTTCAAAGGCTTCGCTGATTAAAGGGTTGTTTCTTAGCACCCAGATTTAAGGGTTCTTTCCTTATTACCAACTCTACATTTCAAGACATGCTAAACACGTATTTTAGAAGGCAAAAAATATAATAAAATATGTATTTGTAATAAATGTATAAGGATCTGTTATGAGTTTATAGATATAAATGTATTGTGCTTATAAATATGAATTTATAAGAAATAAAACAGGACTATTAATCTTTCAGATAGACTGATCACAATATCTACTTTGTTGCATCTCCTGATGTAAGGACTTGTACGATAATTTTCCTTAAATATTAGTTCTCATTTAAAATCTCATCCTTCTAGCGGTCAAGTGACAGAGAATCACTGAACTTCTCTTCCACTGATGGATTTGTTGATGCCACAAATATGTGAGTTTTGATAATATGCCAAGTTCTTGTCTAGAAACTCAAACTCGGAAGGCTAACTAGAGGTTCTCCTGACTTTCAGGTCTCTCCAGTTCCAATCTAGGGACAGGTGGGAGACAAAACAGAAGTCCCAGGAAGCTTACCGCACTGTCTTCCCTTCAACCCTAGGCTCCATCTTCCTTTTGCTGTCAGGTCCTTGTGTCTGATGCACAATCTCCAGGCTATTAACTGCATCTAGAGGGAAGGAGCAGCACTAAGCTAAAAATGAATCTACACATGGGGTTCCCCGTCCACAATTTCTAATGCAAGCTACTTCAGTTACTTCCTGAAAGCAGACGTTACATATATATAGAATAGAGTGCTTAATGATATCGTTCTCCCTAAGAAGTTAAAAAGGCCATAAGTTAGAATATAATATGGGAACTTTGGGTCAGGACAAGCTGGTCCCGACCCAGATCTCCTTGCTCCTCTCTGCTGAGAAAGAACCCTAGCAATGGTACGAGACAATCAAAAGAGAACTCTGAACGTTGATTGAGAGCAAAAAGAAAGAAGCTGGTTTGGGAGCCCAAGTCGCGGGACCAGACAGCAGCAGGGCATCTTCTGTCCTCAAGCCCACAGAAGAGGGTGCTCCACCCCTGGTGTTTTCCAAGCCCCAGTTGGAACACGAGAAGGCCGCCATTGCTCCAGATCCAGCAGCAGCCTCTCTGACGGTATCACGGGAGTCTTCACCACCAGCAAAGGGGGTCTGATAGGAGTGCCACCCAAAATAAACAGGGACAAGGAGGAAGTGTTCCAATGTCCCACTTTTTCTCTGAGAGATTCTGAGAACAGGCCAGCTATCACCAGCTAGCCATTGGGGAAACTCCTCTGTTCATGTAGCTCAAGACTCCCCTCCTTCAGCCCAGAGACGGCAGGATGGGCAGGCAGGGCCAGCAGAAGGGATGCAGCTAGTGCAAGCAACCTGGTCAGGCCAGAAGGCCTGAGATTCCCTCTGTCACCCCAAACAGTGAGGGACACTCGTGGGAGTGCTCTCAGAAAGAGCAAAAGCAACCTTAGGAAAGCCCTGCGCTGTCAGGGGGCGTCAACAGGGGCTGCGAGGGACCCCACTTAACCAAGAAGACCGAAGGAATAGCACAGTGGAGCTGCATGGTGAGCCTATGAAAACCGAAGACAAAGGAAAACTTTGACACCAGCCGGCCAGGTGACACATTACCTGTCGAGCAACACCACTGTGAACGGCTGCACATTTCTCCTGGCGGCCAGGACGAAGCAGCACGGTCATTTTTTTCCCCCCTACTGCTGAAAGAAAAGAATTTTAACCACAAATTTTATCTACAGCAAAAACAACCTTCAGAAATGAAGGGGGAAATTATATTCTCAGATGAAGAAGTAAAAGAGTGTGTGACTGGCAGGCCTGCCCTTAAAGATCGGCTCTAAGAAGCTCTTCCAGGAGAAAAGGGAACTGTTAAAGGCGGAATTTGGGGGCGAAAAAGAAGAACAATGGCCAGAGTGAAAATACGAATGCACACCACAGACTATCCTTCACCTCGTGGATTTCATCCATCATATTTGATGATTCAAAGGAAAATCATAATGCTGATACTCAGCACAAAGTTACCGTATTTAAAAATGGGAAGGCACTTAATGGAACAGAAGTCTACGTACACCTCGTGAAACCCCAAACTAAACCCAAGGCCATCAAGTTGATTCCAATCATAGCAGCACTATATTGTTGCTATTTGGTGCCACTGAGCAGGTTCTGGCTGAGAGTGACCCTTTGCACAATAGAATGAAACACTGCCTGGTCCTGTGCCAGCCTCACATTGTCCCAGTGCTTGAGCCCACTGTTGCAGCCGCCGTGTCAGTCCTTCTCACTGAGGGCCTTCCTCTCTTTCACTGCCCCTCTACTGTACCAACCATGGTGTCCTTCTCCAGGGACTGGTAGGTCTCTCCTGAGAACATGTCTAAGGCATGTAAGATGACATCGCACCGTCCTTGCTGCTAAAGAGCACTCTGGCCGTACTTCTTCCAAGAAGTATTTGTCTTGGATTTATTTGTCTTGGAAGGGATTTTGAAATTATAAATCTATATGGGAGTAGATAGCCTCATCTTTCTCCTGAGAATCAGCTAAGGAATTTGAACCACTAATCTTGATTAGCAATCCATCGTGCACCCAACAGCACCACCAGAAAGTCTTTGTGTGGTCTGGATAGACTAGAGAAAATTTATACACTCATATATGTATAAGAAAGAGCTTTGGGGAAATAAAAAAGAAAGAGCTTTGGGACAACAAGTAATCTAAAATCCATGGCAAGGAGGGTGCAGGAGGCCTGGCAGGGCTGGATCAAGGGCAATGTAACCAAGAGGAATTACTGAAATCCAAACGAAGGCTGAACGTGATAGTGGGAGAAGAGGAAAGTAAAAGGAAATAGAAGAAAGAGCCAGGAGGCAAAGGGCATTTATAGAGGTCTAAATACAGACATGTACATATGTGAATTTATTTATATACGATGATGGGGAAATAGATCTATGTACATATATTTATAGGTTTAGTATTAAGGTAGCAGATGAATATTGGGCCTCTACTCAAGTACTCCCTCAACATAAGAACACTTTGTTCTATTAAACTGGCATTCTATGATGCTCACCTTCCTGACACAATCACTGAAGACAATATGGGTGCATAATCAAATGTGGAAGAAAGCTGATGGTGCCTGGCTATCAAACGGTATAGCATCTGGGGTCTTTAAAGGCTTGATGATAAACATGCAGTCATCTAGTTCAGAAGCAACCAAGCCCACACGGAAGGAGCACACCAGCTGATGTGACCATCAGGTGTTGATAGGATCAGGTATCAGGCATCAAAGACCCAGGACAAAAAGAATCATATCATTGTGAATGGGAGTGAGTGCAGAGTGGAGACCCAAAGCCCATCTGTAGACAATTGGACATCCCTTTACAGAAAGGTCATGGGGAGGAGACGAGCCCATCAGGGTACAGTGTAGCAACGATGAAACATACATAATGGTTTCTTACCCCACTATCATGACCCCAATTCTACCTTACAAGTCCAGCTAGACTAGAGCATGTACATGGGTACAGATAAGAGCTGGAAACAGGGAATGTAGGACAAATAAACCCCTCAGGACCAATATTGAGAGTATCAATACCAGGAGGGGAAGGGGAAGGTGGGGTAGAAAGGGGGAACTGATCACGATGATCTACGTATAACCCCCTTTCAGGGGGAAGGACAACAGAAAATTGGGTGAAGGGAGACAGTGTTCAGTGTAAGACATGAAAAAATAATAATAATTTATAAATTATCAAGGGTTCATGGGGGAGGGAAGGTGGGGGGAGGGAGGGGGAAAATGAGGAGCTGATACCAAGAACTCAAGTAGAAAGAAAATGTTTTGAAAATGATGATGGCAACGAATGTACAAATGTACTTGACACAATGGATGGATGGATGGATTGTGATGAGTTGAGTGAGCCCCAACAAAATGATTTTTTTAAAAGAAAGAGCGTTATATACAAGATCAATTTCATATTGAGAAAACTTCCCAGCCCAGTCCAGATCAAGTGCATAAGTCTGATATTAGCCCATATGTCTGATCCCAGTCTATAAAGTTCCAATCTCTTCAGACTCAGAAAACATGCAATGATGCCAAATGCAAGAAGATCACAGGCCAGTGGGTGCGAAGTCTTGTGGATCCAGTGGTGCTGTAAGCATCTGAACACTTGCAGGGGTCTCCGCGTGGCTTCTCCAGCTCAGGGCACTAGGGTAGCTCCATGTGTCTTGTCAGCTGCAATGTCCCCCAGGGAATGAGCCTGTGTCTCGCCTCCAGTGAGCTATTTACAGTATCTCCTTGGCGCCCAAACTGCGACTTAATTGACAGGCTAAACTCCACCCCTTCACTCTTAATCCTCTCAAATTGACAACAGATTATATAACTACCACAGTCTTACACCAAACCAAACCATAAAGTTGATGCCCATTCATAGCAACTCTAAAGGACAGGCTAGACCTGCACCTGTGGGTTTCCCACATGGTAACTCTTTATGGAGTAGAAAGTCTCATTTTTCTCCTGGCTCCTTATACCCTTCACTCAAAAGAAAACCCCAAACTTTCTGCCATGGAGTCAACTGGTAAAAGATTGATACCAGGAGACGAGAAGATACTATGTATAGTGGAACACTCATAGCAAACCACTAAAAATACTACACAACATGGTATTTTGGGTAATACTGCACAAAGTCGCTGAACACCCAGGATTCATTCTGTAAAAAAAGATGTTATGTGACTTTGACAGTTGTGTAAATAACATATTAAAACCATATGGGGCCGCTTCCAGTTGCCCTCATCGCCGTTACTTCCATTGCTGCTGCTATTGCTGCTGGCAGAGGCTGCAGGAATGGACTCAGACTGCAGGGTTGGATGAGTGGGTGGAACAGAAGGAGAGGAAACAAGTGGGGAGGGAGCAGAGCCCCATCACCCCTGCCCACTGCTCCCACCCACCTGAGCATTGGGAACAGCCTGGGCTTGGCAGTCTGCGCCTTAGAGTTACAACCAGCTGTCTGCTGGACAATCCTGACCACCCAAGTTCACAGCCATGTCCTCTGCCTTATCTGTCTGTATCCCTCCTATGATACAGTGCTGTAGGTGTCTGGGTTTGGGGTCTGTAAGACATTAGGGCAGAGGTTCTCAACCTGTGGGTCGCAGCCCCTTTGAGGGTTGAACGACCCTTTCACAAGAGTCGCCTGATTCACAACAGTAGCAAAACTACAGTTCTGAAGTAGCAACAAAAATAATGTTAAGGTGAGGGGGTCACATGAGGGACTGTATTAAAGAGTATTAATTAAACAGTATTAATATATTAAGATAATAATCAAACTGTATTAATACAACGTGAGGAACTGTATGAAAGGGTCGCGGCATTAGGAAGGTGGAGAACCACTGCACTAGGGGGAAGCACTCAATGTACACTCAAAAATCCCCTAATTAAATCAGAATGGAACCCCAAAAGATGTTCGAGTAATTCTCAGGAAGGTAAGCAAAGAAAATCAGGTTTGAGAATCAGAGCAAAGGAATACTAAGATGGCGGACTTAAGGGCTAGCGCCTCAGTGATTCACTGTAGGTGCAAATCCTCTAACTGTATTCGTCAAAAACCAGAGGTCGGCAGAGTAGGTTTAAAAAGTATGCAAGCAAATGCGTTTCAAGTGTATGCTGCTTACCAAAAATAAATGCACTTCCCCTTTAAGGGCATGGGTAGGTTGACAGTAAAGGGCGGATAAAGATAAGCCATACAATCATTAATTCCGCACCCGAAAAACAAGAATGATTATGCTAATATCTCATAAAGTACACTTCAGCCCAAAGAAAGCGCTAGAGACAAAGAGAGGCATCCCATAATGATAAAAGGTCAGTCCGGACGTAAAGGCAGTGAACATATCTACCTGACAGGTGGCTGCTGCTTTGCTTCATAACTACCAGATTGCAATGGGCTCCCAGAAGGGAATCAGGTGCTCCACATACACCCTATTGTTGCCACAGACTAGGCATGGTGGGCCACACTTGGTGTGAACTGTTGATTGGGATCACCGTGAGGGCCAAACTCCCAGATGCCAGCCAGGGACCCGCCTTCCATGCATGCCTAAGGACGCAGTATCCCAACTGTATTGTCCCTCCTGCACAGTGGGGCAGCCCTGCGGATGTAGTGCAAACCCCACACCAAACGCTTTCTATGACATTGTTTGACCGTAGCCATTGTCGGATATATGAATTAACTGTCGGTGAAGCTGTTTAAAAAGAAAATAATGGCAAGGCTTTGTTTGTAGACATCTTACTGCCATCGAGTCGATGCCGACTCATGGCAACCCAACAGGACACGGTAGAACTGCCCTGGCAAGCTTCTGAGCCTGGCACTCTATTTTTCTTTTTATCAAAAACCACCACCGAGATTGGTGGCGACCTTTAATAAAACACGAGACTGTCACTCATTATGGGAGTAGAAAGTGCCTTCCTCCTGCAGAGTGGCTGGCCATTTCAGACTGCTGGCCTTGAGAATCGCAGCCCAGTGTGTAACCACTGTGGCCCCAGAGCTCCTTCGTAGACAGGGACAAGCTTGTTCTACAAGATACAGGACAAGGCCCACAGCCTAGACTAGCTGCAACAATCATGACAAAGAAAAATAAACTGTAGGGATCCCCGTACCAGATAGTGAGGCTTGCTATCGCACCCGAACAGAGCCCTGGTGTGCCGGGTGACGCACTGGCTGCTCGCAGGAAAGCTGGTGGTTTGAAGCCCACTCCCTCTCTGGGGGAGAAAGATGTGGCTTTCTGCTTCTCAAAAGCAGATGGCCTTGGGACCCCTTGGGGCAGTTCCACTCTGTCCCCGGTTGGGTCGCCATGAATTGGAAAGGACGCAATGGTGGCGAACTGTTACAGCGATAGCAATCACGACAACGTGGGGTTGGCAGAGACAGAGACTCCCCGACCCACAGAACAGAATAGAGAATCCAGAAATAAACCCACGCGCACATGCTCGGCGATCCTTTGACAAAGGTACAATCGTAATTCAGCGGAGAGAGGACAGATGTCCAACAAACGGGGCTGGCACAGTTGGACATCTGTGGGCAATAATATAAACGTCAACCTCACCTCGTGCCTGATGCAAAAATGAGCTCAACGTGGAGCACAGACCTAAGTAGAAAATATGAAAATATTTAACTGAAAAGCAAGAGGGGAAATCGTCAGGAACTGGGTCTCAAAAACTCGCATGCTTGGGCCTCAAAGCACCGTCCGTGGAAGGAAAAACAAATGAAACGGACCAGAATAAAATGAACAGAAATGGGCCAACAACATAAACAGATTGATCACGGAAGAGGCTCCACAGATGGCAAATAAGCACAGGAAAGAGGCTCAGGCTCATTAGCCACTAGAGATAACAGAGAATGGAAATCCCAAACCATCACTACACACAAAGAACCTAAAAGTGAACATGGTGTTAGTGGCTGTAGAGCTGACTCCGACTCCCAGCAAGCCTATAGCCACTCTGTAGGTCAAGGCAGAACTGTCCCAGGGGCGACCAGGCTGTAGTTGTTACGGGAGGAGATCGCTGAGGTTTTCTTCCTCTTCAGAGCCTCTTGGTGGATTTGAACTGCCAGTCTTTCTTAGCAGCTGAGAGACTAACCATTGCGCCAACTGGACTCTTAAAAACAGGGACAGCGAATGCTGGCGAGACTGTTGAGAAACTGGGTCACTCCTACGCTACTGGTGGACATGGAAAATGGCAAACAGTTTGGAAACCTCTTGTAGGAAGAAATATGCAATTCCTGTACAAGCCCTGCAGAAAGATGGGGCTGTCTGCTCCACAAAGAGTTGCAGTCTCAGAAACTAACAGGGCCAGTTCCGTCCTGTCCTACAGGGTCCCACGAGTCAAAACTGACTCGGTGGCAGTGAGCTTGGTTTAGGATTCAACCTGCAACAATATTTTTGAACATGTATTCCAAAGAAATAAAAACTTATGTATGTGCAAAGATCCATTCATGAATGGTAATAGCAGCTTGATTAGTATTAGCCCCAAACTTGAATCAGTCAACATGTCCTTCAACAGGTGAATGGTTAAGCTGTGGTTCATTCATAATACTGTGGAATACTACTCAGCTATAAAAAGGAGAAGACTATTGAGACATACGTGTGTGTTTACATGCGGAGAATTATGTTAAATGGATAAAAATAATCCGATCCCAAAGATTACACACTGTCTGGTTTTATTTATAACCAAAGTATTGACATAAAAGATGGATTAGTGGTTTCCAGGAGTTAAGGATGTGAGGATGGCAGGGTCAGTTTCAGGGATCACTGTAGGCCTAGATTTGTTCAATATCTTGACTCTGGCAGAAGAAACATGAGCCTACATAGATGGTAAAGTTGTGTAGAAGATACTGTATATACCTGAGTATAAGCCAAGTTTTTCAGCACATTTTTAATGCAATTTTTGTGGTAAAATTAGGTGCCTCGGTGGATATCCAGGTCAGCTTATACTTGAGTATATATGGTAATTCACACCAAAAATGAGTGCAAGGAAAATTGGAGAAAATGGAAAAGATCAGTGGTTTCCATAAGTGTCAGTACTCTATCTGTGATATTATACCCAGCTATAATATCATACCACACTCACCTGCCATCAGGTCATTTCTGACTCAGAACTCATTCCTCGGTAGGGTTTCTGAGACTGTAGAACTTTACAGGAGCAGACAGCCTCATCTTTCTCCCAAGGAGCAGCTAGTAAGCTTTTACTAACTAGCTTGTACCACCAACCTTGCAGCTGCCAGCACAATGCTTGCCTGAAAAAACCACCAGAGCTCCTCGATATTACACTACAAACCAAATAAACCAAACTCAACCACTTGATTGCAATGCATATCAATCCTGGATAAGGCCTTCTCATCTTCCCCCAGCGGAATGGCTTCTGCTTTCAGACCTCTCAGCCTTAAGGGTATGGCCCCCAGGCACCCTGGAATTACACTGTAGATTTGCAAGATGTTACTGTTGGGGGAAAGTAGAAAGAGTGTACCATGTGCCCTTCAGAATTATCTGTTACCATTGCATATAAAAATGGTGATACAAATTCCAACTGAAAATAATAAATCAAGCATAATCCAACAATGCAGCAGGGGTCGGGGGGAGGCGGATAACACAAAATATCTCTTTGTTTTGCCCTGTCCATTTCTTCAGAGACCCACAGGTCTTATTTCTTAAGCTAACCTCCACTCCTCACGATTCAGAGCAAATCTTCCTTGATTCCAGTGCCCTGCTGGCATTTCCACGGGGGTTAAAGTTGAAATGGCATCACAATGGTTCTCGTCTGGAGGCTCACGAATCTAATCGCCTGCTAGCCACAGAAATAAAGCAGAGGTCTCTAACTCCTGCCAACCACTAATCTATCCTCTATTTTAAAGTCTTGATCATTTCAAAAATATTTCATAAGTGGAATCATACAATGTATAATCCTTTGGACTGGCTTTTTGTCATTTAACACACACGCGCACACACGCATGCATGTGTAAATAGTCTGTTCCTTTTTAGAGCTGGATAGTATTCCACAGTATGGATGTACCACTGTTTGTTCAACCATCCACCTGTTGAAGGGCATCTTGGCTGATTCGTATATCTATTCAGAGCACATTGTTACAAATAGGATTTAAAAAACAGGTGTCTGATCTGCTCATTATGGGAAACCCCCCTACTAAAAAGGTGCAGTTCCACCACTCCAGCTACAAGGTGATGAGTCAAAAAGTATTACTACTGTAGTTTCAAGTCACACATTCAAAACACATTTATCCCAAAGAGAATATGTTTCACCCTATCTCTGTGGTCAGCGGATGGCAGTGGACAGTTTCTCTCAGCAAGACATTTACCGTATATACTCCCGTATAAGCTGAGTGTTTTCGGCACATTTTTTATGCTGAAAAAGCTCCCCAGTTTTTTGTGGTAAAATTGGGTGCCTTGGCTTAGACTCGAGTATATACGGTACCTTGATCTTATTGCTCAAAAGAAAGCGTTGCCCCCAAATCAGCTAGCTCAAAGAGCTAATCTTCCGAAACACCCCTTTAAGCAAGATGAACAGTCCCCAGGGATGAATCTTAGGCTTACCAGTGTGATCCAGAGAGCAAGGCCCATCGCAAGAGTAGTATTCAAGGGGGCCGGCTGAGCTCATTAGATTCAAGGCAGAGAGGTCCGCACAGAAGTTTATAACGACTGTTTGGGGGGGCTTCAAAGGGTTCACCTGGACAGGTTTTCTCCAAGGACTCAGAATGATCATGGGGGCTTAGTAGGTAGATGTTTCCTGAGAATGGAAACCTGCACAGGTAAGAAAAGCCTAGGAAAGATGTGCCAAAAATGTTTCCCCATCATAACAATATACCTGCTCATTCTTCTAGGGTAGCAAAGGCAGTCTTATTAGAATTCCGTTGGACAACCTTACCCCATGTCCCTTCAGACTTCATTTTGTTCCCCCAAACTCAAAAAAAATTCTTAAAAGGACCATGATTTGAGTCCCCATATCATGCCCAAACTACCCTTTTGATACAGTTATCAACGGATGAGGCCAGAGATATCTGGGGCAGGATTAGAAAAATGCAAACTGATTTAGGGTACAAAAGAGACCCCAATCTCAAATATAGTCTAAGGAGAACATTTATTAATTCTTAACTGGGGCAAAGACAAAGATGCATCCTCTGTTAGCACAAGGTTGTAATGGCATTTGGGGTTCAGTCAGGACACTAGTTAAACGGTTAGGAACTGTCACCAGTCAGGATCAGTGGTGGCTGCAGATCAGTAAAGCACAGCTTCTATGTCAGATACAAGATTAGTACAAAGCCTTCAAACCAAGGCAGTCCTGCCCGTGACTGATAGGGTCTCCAGCAAGCTCATCTCAATCAAGGACACAACCAGGCAAGCCCCTGAAAGAGACTGCCCGTCCCTGGGCTGGCTGGAGTGGGGTTAATGATCCGAAGGAATTCAATGGAGGCTCAATCCACATGGAGACTGCAAATGAGCTTGGGACTTCCACTGGTCATCTACAGCCTTGTGCAAATGGGGTGCTCAGAATGTCAGTGCAGATACCAAAAAAAGCACTTTCAGAAGTCTATAGACCCAAACAGAGACTTTGTCAAGAAACAGCAACTTGACATTGGGTACATGAGTCGGAACGACTGTTAAATGCAGATTCTGACTCGGTATCCCTGGGGTAGAGAAGCAAATTCTCAGCAGGTTTAAAAGCATGATTCCTTTGTGTTTAAAACCTAAAGGCAGACCCCTCACAGTCCTACAGATGAGTATTTTTTAGTCATGCTCCAGGGGTGCATGCCTCAGAGAACAAGGTATTTCAAGACATACATACCAATTGAGACCAGAATAACAACAACTCGCCTACTCATATGTTTATTTAAGGGAGAAAGAGGTCTTTTATTTATTTGATTTCATTGATAACATGCACCTTGCTAGGAGCATCTCCCAAAGCAGTCCTCTGGGTCACCAGGCTGTGCCCAGAGTGCTCAAGGGCATTATGTTTATTTATTAGGTGGCGATTTTTCTCTTTTGACCTTACATTTAAGAAAGAAATGGTAACGCCACTAAGAACATGGATGGGCAGAGAATTGGCCAACAACCAGGGTTAGTAGCCAAGAGGTTGTTTGTGGAAACTTCCACCACCAAGCCCAACATCAAAGCCTATCATCGAACTCTGTGCCCGTTTTGTTTCCCAAGACAAATCCCACCACCTTCCCATTTCTTCCATACAGCCACTTCCAAACCCACTGACTTAGAAATCTGCACGCCCCGGCCCCTGGGCCCATCTGCCCACAGACTCCCCTGGTTGCCGGGGCAACAGAGAGCCTAGGCCAAAAGGGCGTCCCCAAGCTGCGAACGGAGATGACTGATTCAGGTGGGTCACTTGCCTGGACACCTGAAAAGGTGGCTTGGGGGCACCACACGGGCCTGGCGTCCTGCAGGTTCGGCCACGTTTGTTTCACTTGAACGGGAGGGGTGAGGGTGGGGTGTTGTGGGGAATCTCCTTAAAAACTGCTGAGGCCGCATCGTCCTCAACCAATGAGAGACTGAGGTTGGGTTTTTCCAACAAACGAAGTGCCTGGGGCTTTTTAAAAAATGAAAATTAAATGTGTAGTGTGTACCATATGAGAAGGCTCCACTCACAAAAACCAGAACGCTTCCCTCCCTGCTGCCTCCCCAGGGTCACATAATTCACACGGAATCAGCCTCCTTCAGATGCCAGTGGTTAGTTGGCAACCAGATTGAGACTTGGACCTGGGCACCATTGCTGACCTCCTAATTGTATTGCGGCCACAATGCTTTCTTATTGTCTAGGGAGTGTGTGTGTGTGTGTGTGTGTGTGTGTGTGGTGTGTACAGCTCTGTTTAGCCCATTTCTATTCTCGACCTCTTAGGCAAAATCTCTGGTTAACATGTTTCAAGGAAAACCTCCCCCCTACCCCATTTTTTTCTTGCTAGATCATTTCTGTCCTATTTCATGTACATCCTGAAATCAATCGCACAGTTTGGGGTTACTTTTCAGGATGTATGGAAACTAATCCTTACCCTCAGCCCTACCCCCAATGGGTACATCACACGCGCATACACCGCCCCCCCACCCACACATACGCTCAGCTTTTTCAACTTAGTGTATTAAAGGCCTTTAAAAAGCTCCTAAAACTGTGCCTTCGACATTCTGTCCCTTTGTTCTCCCATCCCTCTGTTCCTCTGCCAGGGCATGAGCTCAGGGGACTGCCTCGGCGGGGCTGTGGGACTGTGGGCTCACAGCTGGCCGGTTTGTGCAGACAGCGCAGAAGAGAGCGGCGGGTTCGTCTTGCAGACCACACAAGCCTTGAGAAAAGCCAGCTCACAGGATGCTGCTAGCCTGCCAACTGTGGGCACCGCAAACCTACCGATGTCAGAGAGGACACCAGCTGCTCCTGCCAAGGTCTCTCCAGCCCCAAGAAGGAGGGTCTCCATGTGCGCTTATGCAGTCACAGTGTGGAGACGGGCTTAGGAGCAGGAGCTGGGCCTTCCTGTGGCCAAGGCCCCCTACGAGGGTTCTATCGAGCCCCACAGGGTCTCACTTTGAGATACTAGTAAGATGTCCAAGTTGCAACCCGCTTTTTTTGGCCCTGACCACCCTACAGCCCGGGCTGGTTAGAACTTGTTAAGGTTTAAAAATACATATGCCTTACATCAATGTTGTCTAGCAGCTTTAAAGTATATGTGTGTGCTGAGACATGACATCCCTTGCTGCCCCATAGAGCTATGGGGGCCAACACTGGAGACACAGTGTGGGAATTGAGCCCGATCTGACCCCACCACACTGAGGTGAAACACTAAGGGTGTGCAACAGAACAGCAAGGGGAGCAGAGCAATGAAGTCCCCAGGAAATACCAAAAATAGACTGTGGGGCCAGGGTCAGGCACCCCATCAGACTCAACTGGAGAACACTCCTAAAGGTCAACAAACAGGCCTGGAACTATTTATAGGCTTTTCTCTTTTCTTGTCATTGGTTTTGCTGTTGCTTTGTTTTCTTTGGTTGCTTCATTTTACTCTGTCTTGTTTTTTGTGCTTATTATTGTCTCTGCAGGTCTATCTAGATAATGTAGGCGGGATAAACAATTCAGAAGAGAAAAGAGGACCAGTGGTTCTGGAGGAGATACACAGGGGAGAGGGTGGTGGGGGACAGGAAGTGGGTGTTAACAACCCCAGGGACAAGGGAACAACAAGTGATCCAAAATCAATGGTGAGGTGGGTGTAGATGACCTGGTAGGGCTTGATCAAGGGCAATGTAACTGAGAGGAATTACTGAAACCCAAATGAAGGCTGAACATGATAGCGGGACGAGAGGAAAGAAAAATGAAATAGAAGGAAGAGCTAGGAGGCAAAGGTCACTTAAAGAGGTCTAAATACAGGCATGTGCATCTGTAGATATAATTGTATATGACGATGGGGAAATAGATCTATGTACATATATTTATAAGTTTGGTATTAAGGGAGCAGATGGACATTGGGCCTCCACTCAAGTACTCCCTCAATACAAGAACACTTTGTTCTATCAAACTGGCATTCTATGAAGCTCACCTTCTCGACACAATCACTAAAGACAAAGAGGGTGCTTAATCAAATGTGGTGAAGGAAGCTGATGGTGCCTGGCTGTCAAAAGATACAGCACCTGAGGTCTTAAAAGCTTGAAGATAAACAAGCGGCCATCTAGCTCAGAAGCAACAAAGCCCACATGGAAGAAGCACACCAGCCTGTGTGATCAGGAGGTGTTGATAGGATCAGGTATCAGGCATCAAAGACCCAGAACAACAAAAAAAATCATATCATTGTGAATGAGGGGGAGTGCAAAGTGGAGACCCAAAGCCCATCTGTAGACAATTGGACATCCCTTCACAGAAAAGTCACAGGGAGGAGACAAGCCAGTCAGGGTACAGTGTAGCACTGATGAAACATACAACTTTCCTCTAGTTCTTTAATGCTTCCTCCCCATGACCCCAATTCTACCTTACAAGTCCAGCTAGACCAGATCATGTACAAGGGTACAGATAAGAGCTGGAAACACAGGGAATCTAGGACAGGCAAACCCCTCAGGACCAATATTGAGATTAGCCACACCAGGAGGGGGAGGGAAAGAGGAAGGTAGGGGAAAAGGGGGGAACCAATCACAATGATCTATATATAACTCCCTCCCAGGGGCATGGACAACAGAAAAATGGGTGACAGGAGATATCAGTCATGACAAATTAATAATAATTTATAAATTTTCAAGGGTTCATGAGGGAGGGAAAGTGGGTGAGGGAGGGGGAAAATGAGTAGCTGATACCAAGGGTTCAAGTAGAAAGCAAATGTTTTGAGAATGTAGATGGCAACAAATGTACAAATATGCTTGACACAATGGATGTATGTATGGATTGTGATAAGAGTTGTAAGAGTCCCTAATAAAATGATTTTTAAAAAACAAGCAAAACCGAACAAAAAAAATTTTTAAGTGCGTGTGTGTGTGTGTGTGTGTGTGTGTAGAACAAAGCCTTAGAATGCATCCATCCCTGAGAAAGCTTTCGAACACAGGTAATGATCCCAAGGGAATATTGTTTGTTCAAAGCATCCCTAACTTGTTCAGCACCCAAAGGAGAGGCACCATGTCCGTGCCACAGTTGGTTTGTCGACTTCCCACGGAAGGTGGCTGAGTTTCGCCCTGAGGAGCCTAACAGGACCAATTCAAACATTCAAAACTACCTGGAGCTCGTCATTTTGCAATTAAGCTGCTTATAAAAGCTGAGCTGGGATGGATTAGGATACAGCGATGTGTACTGTAAGAGCGAACGCCCTGAAGTGGAAAGCAATTAATCCATGACTTTCAGACTGCATGTCGTCGTAAAGTGGTTCGTGTCTTTTTTGCTACTGTTGTCGTCAGGTGTCATCGAGTAGATTTAAATCCATAGCTTCCCCACAGGAAAGTGCAGAACTGTCCACCACGGCTTTCTTAGCTGTCATCTTGACGCAAACAGACTGCCAGGCCTTTCCTACGCAGAGCCGCTGGGTCGGTTCAGGTAGGAGCCAAGTGGTTAGCCACTACTAGGGCTCCTTTGTGTATGTTAAGTACCCAAAACATTATAGTTTGTTTTCTGCATCTTATGTACGTTGTTACTATTATTTTATCACACACAGGTCTGTCTTAAAAGACAATCGCAGAGTTGGTTCTAGAGACGGGGCCTTGGGAGGCACAGCTGGTTTCTAGCTCGATGAGTTGTTTCACTTGCTCCATCTACAAATTAGGGATAATAATTGATCAGAACAAAATGTCTAACACCAAGTCAATCCTGATTCCCAGTGGCGCTGGAGGATGGAGTAGAGCTGCCGCTGTGCGTTGCTGAGACGGACACACTTCACTAGACAGTCCCCTCTTTCTCCCACTCAGGCCAGCTAATGGTCACCAACGACTGGCCTTGCAGTTCACAGTTCAAAATGAGCCGCCTTGAGAGTTAGGATCAAACAAATGCAGCACTCAGCAGCGAGCAAGTGTTTGGTCTACCTAACTGCTTCGTATGATTAGTCGAATCAAAGTGACATTACACAAGGCTGTGATCCAACGTTAATGACACGCGTTCCCTGTAGTTATTTGTCAAGTTAAGGGAATCTTTCCTTATCGAAGCGAAAACAATCATTCCATGAGCTTTGAGCCAGAAGTGAAATCAGATCCCGCTAATGATTGCAAAGCGAAGTTCCTTTGCTCTGAAACCTGACGCTGAACAAGGATGGTGCATGAATTCGATTTTATTACATTTTTATCCTCTTACCTTTGTAATTGCTTCAAGTTGTTTCACGGCTGTAAGAGTGATTTGCGAGGGCAGATTACGATGCCAGGATGATGTAAATGAAAGTCTGGATTAATGACAAATGATGTCAAAACCAAAGAATGTGGATGCAGATTGTACTTAAATGGGAAAGGCGCTAGATGCAAAAAAAAAACCAAAAACCTATCAAGCTAATGTTACCTTTGGAAGCTCCAATGGGGACAAAGGAGAGAGAGTTGGATGCCACAGAACCACGTCTCAGTGTTGTTTACAACAGACTGTTTTTTCAGCAAATTGATTCTAAAACTTAATTAGAGTAAAACCTGGCTCTCGCGCTGTGACTGCACTGAATGGAGCAACGTAGAAACTGTGGCAGCCCCGAGAGATGGGGCTGACCTCCCGAAAGAGTCTTGTCATCATCTTGTGAGCCCGCGAGGGACGGAGTCCAGGAGTTGCAAAGGGGCTTCTCCATCCAGCTCCTGGAAGCTACCAAAGGTCTCAGGACCACCAAGCCCCATTCTCTTCCTTTGTGTGGGTCCTTGTGTAATGCAGACACTTTCGTTTGAGGACTCCTCTAAAGGTGGACAGTTCAAACCCACCCAACGGCACTGTCAGAGAGAGGCCTGGCGAGCTTCTCTGGAAAGCCAAGAAAATGATATGTTTTGTCCACATGTCCTTTTCTTGTTGTCGCTATTTTGTTTTTAATATGATTTCTTTACATGAATCCTGGATAGACGCACCGTAGAGATATGAATGAGATGAAGTTCTTTGGGGGTTACAGGTAATGAGGAGTTTGTAGGAATGGGGACAGGAATGAAGACAATGTGTTTTCATTGATCGTGGTGATGATTGCACCCTTTAAAACTATACAGTTTAACCACTGACTCGTGTGGTATGTGAATTAAATGCCAAAACCTTTTCTTAAGAAAAACAAAGGAAGAAAACTCCAGGGAGCAGTTCTACTCTGAAACATACGAGGCTGCCAAGACTAGCAACCAACTCACAGCCATGGGTTTGGGGTTTGGGGTTTGGTTGGGTTGGGTTTGGGTTTTGTCCTCTGTAGCAGTGGACGTCGCAGGGTTGCGATGAATAGGCATCGGCTTGATGGCAGTGAGTTTGGATTTGACTTTGGAGAGTTGCAATCGACTCGATGGCAGCGCGCTCTCTGAGAGCTCCAGCAGGAGCCCTGGTGGCACTGTCGGGTTAGCACGAGGCTGTTAACGGCAAGGTCGGCGGTTCAAACCTAACAGGAGCTCCGTGGAGAAGGTCGAGCCTGGCTGCTCCTGTAACAATTGAGAACCTCAGAAACCCTGAATGCGCTCACTGTTGGTTGAAGTCCACTTGATGGCAGTGGGTTGGACTTGGGTGCAGTGCTCCAGTGACTTGCTGAAAGCGAGTTTCCTGGTAGAGTTAGATAAGAACGCGGAGGCTCCTTCTGAGTTCCTCTCTGTCCGTTCTTCTCTCCGTTCCTCGCTTTGCCAGGCCCCTTCCCCTTATCACTCCATAATGTCCTAACAGTGTAGCACTCCCAGCCTAGTTTGAGCACTGTATTGCTCAGATGGCAGCTCACAAAATATGCCATATGATCTTATTGGGCCACTCTGAGCCCCAGTGTCACTCCTGAGCCGTTGACGCTCACCTTTTCCTCTGTGTTCTCGTGATCCGGCAGTGCTGCTCGTGGCGAGCCTCAGAGCAGATGGGAGAAGGCCTCTTTCTTGGACTGGAAGCCCTTCCCTTCACGGCAAAGCCAGTGCTGGGTGATTTGTGCGGTTTCATTGAAACTGCATTTTAACCATGACTGTGCTTTTGATCACTGCCTAATAAATGTCCCACAGGACTGAATCAGATCCATGTGCGGAAATGACTCAGTGGGGGGCACGGATCCCCAGGACACAGGGCCATCTGGCTGACATCCGACTATTTCCATCTGAAGCAGTGACCTCAAATCCAGCTGTGCCCTCATCCACACTGCACACTCTTCTTGGGGGATAGAACCCAGTGGTGAGCACTGGTCTATCCCAGGCTCATTTCCTAGGCCCAGCCTCGCCTTGCCTGCCAGATTCAACCCCAGGCTGACTCGGCCCTGCTCGTTTGGCCCAAGCCTACCAGCTCCTCAGGGCACAAATGACCTGGGCCTGGAGCTCCAAGTTCTCCATCTTGGGTAAAGCTTGTCTCAGCAACGATTCTTTCCACCTGCCTCTTGATTTGACTACCTTTGCCTTCTAATTCATGCATAATTTCATGGATCTTTCCTGGTATGGGGCCTAGGTGGTTTTAATAAATGAGTATGGCTTCATCAAACCTGTATATTGTCCCATGTGATGAGTGATTGACTTAATTTGGGGAAATTCCAGAAGGGGTCAGAGACACCCCTTTGAGCATGCAAGCTGTCCCTGACTGGAGAGGAGGACTTTTTTGGTTATTTTCACACATGGCCCTGTCTCTCTACATGGTTAAAGTACTTCCTCTACCCCTATTATTTTTGCTTCAATGCATAAAATCCCCACTTAGATGCTAGAAGAGTGAGCACAGCTCACCCAGTGAGGCTTCCTGCCTGACAGTGGTGCCTCATCCTCCTTCCTGACCCAGGTGAGAAGGGTAAGCCCACTCTCCTTCAGATTGCGGTTGACTTAAGTCACGGCCGATATGGAACACATGGCGTAAACACTGGGGTTTCCTTTAAAAACGCAAAGTAATCGAGTGCTCCACCTCCTCCATTTGCTTCCAGGTTTGCCCGTGCAAGTGTTGGGAGGGATGAGTGACGGTGTGGAAGGTTTCTCCCGTGATTCTTTTCAGTCTTGAAACCAGATCTTCTAGCCCCCACATTTCTGTTTCTGAGTGTCCCATGAGGTCATTACCATCATAAAAGAGTTTAATAAGTGCTGTCCAAAATTGGTGATGTGATGACCCCAAGTGGAGCTTTCCTGAGCTTATCCAGCTGCTAAGAGACAAACATGTAAGCTACGCCCCCAAAGAATAGGGTGGGGCAAATACAGGTGTGGTAGTTATATAACCTGGTGTCAATTTGGGACTTGAGAGGATTAAAAATGAAGGGGTTGAGTCTAGTCTGTCAATCGGGTCATTGCCAACGAGACCTCTTTGTGGGCATGACCTTCCCCTGAGAATTCTGGGAATTCCTGAATTTCCTCCTTGAAAGTGGGAGAGACTCTCGCTCTCTCTGCTCACTTCCTTGGAGACTCTCTACTGACAGGACACATGGAACTATGCTAGTGCCCTGACCTGGAAAAGCCACATGGAGACCCCTGCCATTGCTGAGATGCTCACCACGCCTCTGGATCTGCAAGAATTCCCACCCACTGGCCTGTGATCTTCCTGTATTCGGCGTCATTGCATGTGTTTTGTGAGACTGCATGTGTTTTCTCAATATTCAATTCAATATTCAATTGCTCAATATTCAATTGCTCTTCTATATAAACCTCTTTGTTATACACATATGAGTGTCTATGGATTTGTTTCTCTAGTCTACCCAGACTAACACAATAGGTTCCCTGATATATGGCATATGTTTCTGTAATTCTATGAGGTGATGTATGTACTTCAACCATCAAGTATTTGCAGAATAGCTTATCTTCTTGGTAGGCTATAAACCCAAGAGAACAGACCTTGTTGGTGCTGCCCACATGGCCAAGTGACCGTAAAGGACAGGGTAGAACGGCCCCTATGGGTTTCCGAGGGTATAACTCTTTTTTAAAAATAAATAATTTTGAGGGGGGGGTAAAAAAGAGGACCTGATGCAAGGGGCTTAAGTGGAGAGCAAATGCCTTGAGAATGATTGGGGCAGGGAATGTATGGATGTGCTTTATACAATTGATGTATGTATTTGTATGGATTGTGGTAAGAGTTGTTTGAGTCCCTAATAAAATGTAAAAGAAGAAAAGAGAAAAAAATGATTAGGGCAAAGACTGTACAGATGTGCTTTATACAATTGATGTATGTATATGTATGAACTGTGAAAAGAATTGTATCAGCCCCAATAAATTGTTAAAATAAAATAAAAATCATTTTATTGGGGCTCTTACAGCTCTAATAACAATCCATACATCCATTATGTCAAGCACATTTGTACATATGTTGCCATCATCATTTTCTAAACATTTTCTTTCTACTTGAGCCCTTGGTATCAGCTCCTCTTATTTCCCTCCCTCTTCCACCTTCCCACCCTTGTGAATCTTTGATAAATTATATGTTATTATTAGTTTCGTATCTTACACTATCCTCTGTCTCCCTTCACCCATGTTTTCTATTGTCCATCCCCCTCCAGAGGGAGGGGTGTTAATACATTGATGATTGCATTCAGTTTCGCTTTTCTCTCCCTCCTCCCCCCACCTTCTCCCTACCCTCATATTATTGCTATTTACATTACTGTTCCTGAGGGGTTATCTGTCCTGGATTCCATGTGTTGAGAGCTCTTATCTGTACCAGTGTACAAGCTCTGGTCCAACTGGATTTGTAAGGTAGAACTGGGTCATGATAGTAGTGGTGAGAAAGCATTAAAGAACTAGAGAAATGTTGTGTGTTTCATCGGTGCTATACTGCACTCTGGCTGGCTCATCCCTTCCTGTGACCCTTCTGTGAGGAGATGTCCAAATGTCTACAGATGGGCTTTGGGTCTCCACTGCAACCACCCCCCACCCCAATTCGCATCTATATGATTGTTTGTGTTGGGTCTTCTGATACCTGATCCTGTCAACACCTCCTGATCACACAGACTGGTGTCCTTCTTCCATGTGGGCTTTGTTGCTTCCCTGCTAGATGGACGCTTATTTAACGTCAAGCCTTTAAGACCCCAGATGCTATATCTTCTAATAGCTAGACACCATCAGCTCTCCTCACCACATTTGCTTATGTACCCAATTAGACTTCATGTCAGGAAGGTGAACTTCACAGAATGCCAGGTTATTAGAACAAAGTGTTCTTGCATTGAAGGAGGACTTGAGTAGAGACCCAAGGTCCGTCTGCTACCTTGATATTTAACATATAAATATATGTACATATCCCTATCATTATATATCAATATGTTTAAAATATTTACATGTTCACATATATGCCTGTATTTATACCTCTATACCTATTTTTTTGCCTCCTAGTTCTTTGTTCTGTTTCCTTTTACTTTCCTCTTGTCCCACTATCATGTTCGACCTTCATTTGGCTCTCAGTAATTCCTCTCGGCTACATTGCACTTGATCAAATCCCACTAGTCAGGGTATAACTCTTACTGAAGTAGAAAGCCTCACCTTTCCTCCACAGAGCAGCTGGTGGTTTTGAACTGCTGACGTTACCATTAGCAGCTCAACATTCAACTACTATGCCACCAGGACTCTTGCGATTGACATAGTGGTCTGTTAAGGATCCTTGGTGGTGCAGAAGGTTAATTGTTGGGTTCAAATCCACCAGCTGTTCCCGTAAGGGTTTGCCATCTTGGAAGCCCTATGAAGCAGCTCCACTCTGTACTGCAGGGTCACTGTGAGACAGAATCAGCTTGGTGGCAGTGGGGTTTTTGTTTTAAAGAAACGATGAGAAGATGAGAGGGTGGTTTTCCAGTGAGTTTGTATTAAGACTCTGACTCTGTCGGCCCACTTCTGAACTAGAGTATGATGTGGAAACAGTTATCAGATGATTATCAAGCCCGACACCCCATTTGCCAGGTAGCATAATGGGTTACATGGGCTGCTAACTGTCAAGTCAGTAGCTTGAATCCCCCAGCTGCTCCCTGGGAGGAAGGTATGCTTTCTGCTTCCCTGAAGCCTTTCCCAGAAACCCACAAAGGCCGTTCTCTCCTCTCCAGGGTGGCAAGGAGTCCAGACTGATTGCAGTAAGCTGAGATACCAAGTTTTCCACGTCCTGGGTTGACAAACGGACAAGAATTCTATGTGCCACAAAGCTATTTTCCTCCACCTCCCTATAAGTCTCCTCCCACCCCCACCCCACTCCCCAGGCCAGCCCTGCCTGGACCACTCTTATCTTGCTAACAGAACTGGTCTGCTGGTTCGCTGTTCTCTTCCTGTGTGGCCATTAAAACCATCAGGTGTGAAGATCTGTGTTGACTTAGAAGGAAGGGACAGTCCTGCTACCAGGCCATGCTTCCCCTCAGCTGGGCACAGCTCTGGACCTTACAGATGTGAAACTCCGAGGGGACAACCACCACTGCTGACCTCCGAGATGGCCCATTCTCTAGTGCAAAACGATGGTCTCTGCGCTCCCAGCTTTTCCTGTAATAGGGTTGACTCTCTTCTCCATGGTATATAAATGTCCTCACTGTAATATCTAAACCGAAGAGGCATCGGAACTTAGCATCTCCGTTATCAATAATCAGCCTTCTTGGTCTGTGAAGTTGCTTTACTAAACCCACCCACTCAAAGGACTGTCATTTCCAAAACTAATCACACAGAAAGCCCCGAGGTCAGAAAGTAAGGAGAGTGTGTTTACGTGTGGATGGTTCTTATCTCACAGGTGTGAGATCTACCCAGGATGATGTCATACCCTCACCTCCAAAGGGAGGGAACCTTTAAAAATAAATATGTGGTTGTCCCAGTTACAGATAGGGATTTTTTTAACTCAAAGCAGATGGCAATCACCAATTGTGGATAGAAAACTGGAGGAGCATCTTAAAAGACAAGTTATTACCACCGTCACATGCAAATAGAAACCTGTGCTCAGAAAACAGGTGTCTTGCTAAAATTATTTCTGTGTTATCGTTGTCACAGTGGAGAAGTTGTTGCCTTTGAGAGAGCTACCAATTATAACACCATCATCAAACAAGAAGGAACAGTGAGTGGTGAATAAAATAGACTTACTCTGATAGTGTTCACAATGTTCAGTAGTTGCTTAATTAGAAGCAATTGTTTTCCTGTGGAGAGCACTGGTGTTGTTGTGGGCTACACACTGTGCTGATAACCATAAGGTCATTGGTTGAAACCCACTAGCTGCTCTGCAGGAGCAAGATGAGGCTGTCTATTCCCATAAATATTCACAGTCTCAGAAACCCACAGGGGCAGTTCCACCCTGTCCTACAGGGTCACTATGAGCCAGAATGAACTTCATGGGGTGTGTTTTGGTGTGTTCCTAAGTGGCCCTTAACTACTCACCCACGTGGCCACTGCTGTTGAGTTTCCATGGTGCACCGCGCACCATACTAGGTCAGACATAGCTCCTGTCCTCAAGGGGCTTACCTTTGTGTTGCATATTGGCCGTTTTAATGGGTTTTCTTTAATGATAACAGAAAAGGATGTATGGTGCGATAGTTTATTGTGCCAGCCTGGCCGATAAACACAAGTAGGATTAATTGAAGGGCAGAGAGATAAATGGCTCAGTGAGCCTCGCCTTGCTTGTTCTGTGCCTCAGGTTAAAGGGGTACACTACCTGTGGGATGCCTAGCCTGTGGACTGTGTCGCTGTAAGTTGAGGTCCCTTCAAGCCCACACAATTGGAATGTTCTTCTCTGGAGGTGGGGACCGACAGTTGGTGACAGTTGGGGACCTGCCTTGCTGTTTGCTGCCTGGGTATATATAGCCCAGCTCTCTCTACAGAAGGGGACTAGCGGCTCTCAAGCCTTAAAGGGCTGCTAGTGTCTCACTGCTTTATAATTTAACTGTTAATTTCTTATATTATCTATCTGTATATAATTTAACGGTTCATTTCTTGTATTATATATCTATCTTTATAAATATATTTATATATAATTACTAGCAGTCTGGTTTTGTCTCTCTAGAGAACCCTGTCCAACACATATGGGTTCCTAGCAAATGTATCCATAATTACACCTCTTTGAGCTAGAACTATTCACCATGAAGGCTGTGACTACATGATTCAGTGTTACTTAGTTGGTCAAGATGATATGGTAGTATTGTGACGACCGTCTCATTGGCAAGCGTTGCTGCATGGACAACTGTCTAAAACCAAGATCTGTTGTGTGCCCAGGATTCTTCAGAGCTAAGTGGAGTATGAAAGAAAAATTAAAACAAAACTTTAAAAGTCACGCTCCCTGCCCTGATGGTGCACTTGTTAAAGCACTCAGCTGCTAACTGAAAGGTCAGCAGTCCAAACCCCCAGGGGCTTCCTGGGTAAAAGACCTGTCGATCAGCTTCTGTAAAAACCACAGGCTAAAAAAAACAAAACCACAGGCTAAGAAGCGCTGTCGGGGCAGCTCTACCCTGGGACACAGGGTTACTGTGAGATGGAATTGACCCAAGAGCCCACAACAGCGACACCTGGGAATAAAATACAGTGTCTTGGTGGGGGAACAAAAACCAACTAGTATCATGTTGAATGGACAGAGTAGACTATACACAGCTTGGTAACTCACAGTAGGAGGTGGTTATCCAGCGTGGTGGTGATTAGAGGAGGCTGTATTAGTTTTCCAGGCAGCCCTGGTGGCGTAGTTGTTATGCACTGGGCTGTTAACTGCAAGGTTAGCAGTTCAAAACCACCAGCCATTCCAAGGGAGAAAGATGAGGCTTTCTACTCCTATAAAGATTTATAGTCTTGGAAACCCCCAGGGGGGCAGTTCTACTGTGTCCTATGAAGTCACTTCAAGTCAGTGATGTATTAGTTTTCAATCGCTTCTTTAATAAGGTATCACAAACTCCATCAGAACGCTCCTTAGAAACAAGGAGGGCAAGAGTTTGCCTTATGTACATTGGCCATGTTATCAGGAGAGACCAGTCTCTGGAAAGGACACCATGCTTGACAAAGTAGAGGGGCAGCGAACAGGAGGAAGACTCTGGACCAGCTGGACAGATGCAGTGGCTGCTCCAATGAGCTCAAGCATAGCAAGAGTGGTGGGCAGTGTTTCATTCTGCTGTCCTGTGAGTCGGAAGTGGCTCCATGGCCCTTACTACAAACGTGGCTTGTAACAATGAAAATGTCCGCTCTTCGATTTCCGTAGGTCTTCCCGCCTCAGATCAAGGTGCCAGGAGGGTGTGTGCTGCCCTCTCCAGAGGCTCTAGGGGCAAGTCCGGTGCCTAGCGTTTTCTGTTTGTAAAGGAGCCCAGGTTGGGCATTGGTAAAACGTTGGGCTGTTTGCTGAAAGGTTAATGGTTTGGACCTACCGTGGAGAAGAGATGAGGCAGGTGGCTCCTATAAAGCTTTGCAGCCTGAGAAACCCTATGCAGGAATGCTGTGTGTTGCAATCAACTCAATGGCACTGGGTTTTTAAAAGAGGAGCCAGTAATCCGTCCAGGACCCGTTCCAGGGTAGTGTGGTAAGCAAACTAACAGTTCCTGAGGATAGGGGATAGCCATATCCAAATCCAGGAACCTGTGAATTCCAGGAACCGTACTTACTTGATAGATGTGTTAGGCTAACGATCTTGAGATGGGAAGGCTAGCCTGGATTCTCCAGGTAACCTCAGCTTAATTACAGTCATCCTCAAATCACAGAAACTTTCTTACCTACACAGAGACATGATAACCCCAGGCAGATGCATGCAGTCCAGTGTTACTGGCTTTGAAGATGGGGGTGGGGGCAGCCAAAAGGCAAGAAATCTGAGCAGCCTCCACACCACCACCCACCGCCTGCCACCACAGTGCCACTAGAACTTCTTGAGTCCTCTCTGAGGACGATGTTCACCTTGAGGGTGTGGCCTGTACCTGGGTGGGAGGGTGGGATGCCGTAGAGCAGCAGTCTCAGCGTGAGAGAGGTGAAGAGGTCCAGGTGATGGAAAGGCTGGGGGATCTCGATTCAATCCAGGAGACAGTAGGATAGTGAATCTTCAGAAAAAGAGGATGCATTTGCTTTGGGGCAGTTGTTCTGAGAGCAGTGTCCTCCAGGAAGGAGAAAAGGCATCCAGGAGAATCGATGGGGTAATTCAGAGGAAGCAGATGGTACCTGCAGGAGCGTGGTGATGGCAGGAAGTGGCCCCTTATCATACCGCAGGAGCTGGCACAGGTTGATACTCAGTAAACCTTTGCTGAATAAATTAATGGTCATACATCTAAGGGGTTTTTTATTGTTATCATTCATTCTAAAGGAGACCTGGTACCACAGTGAGTTATGAGTTGGGCTGCTTCCTTCAAGGTCAACAGTTTGAAACCACTGGCTGCTCCATGGGCGAAAGATGCAGCTTTCTACACCTGTGAAGAGTTGAGTCTCAGAAACTCACAGGGGCAGTTCTACTCTGTCCTTCAGGGTCGCTATGAGTTGGAGTGGACTTGACGGCAGTGACTTTGAATTAAGAATCCTAATGGCATTTCTTGGGTCCACTGAAAATCCCACACCATGTTTAATAGTACCTGGAAAATCTGAAAGCAGTCCCCAGGTACGTGACCTAGAGTTAAGTACCCGATTACTACCCAACAGCTCAAGCCACTCAGGAACCTCTTTTGGAAGAAATCTACTTCTGGCTGGTCACAGCCAGGAAAACCCTCCAGGGCAGGGCTCCCCTTTAAACATTGCAGGTTTCCAGGAGTCAGCAGGGATTCAGTGTTCATCAGTTCCGTGTCCGTTTTGTGTTGTTGGTGGTGGAAATCGAAATAGAATTCCCCGCCCCCACACTTTTTGGGGCGGGGTTCCTGCTAAATAGATTTCCCAAACCAGAATCTTCCTCACTTGTGTTGTCATTTGCTGGCTGTCTTCTCTTGGAGGAAAGCCTTAGCAGTTCCCCTCCTCATATCTCCCTATGGGCATCAGATCGTTGTAAAGAGACAACGTTGTCGTTAACGCTCTCTTGTGAATTGAGTGGAGGTGTTATTTTGTCACACAAGTTTTGTTTCACCCACTGACTGCAGTCCCCACAGTAACATCGAGTTTCCCAGCGCCTGTTGGTTAAGAGCCAACCGCTTTACCTGCTGCTCCACCAGTGCCCCTCTACTGACCGTCGCTTATGAAATCATAGAGGCAGGTGGGCATCATTTGGAGGGAGAGCAGGAGAGAAAGCTACCATAATAGATAGCAATGTGATTGCTGCTTGGTTATGTGCAATAAAAAAACCACATTTGACTTTAAGGAAATAATCCACTGTATGAATTCTTTCTAGTTTGAAACCCATTCACCAGTAAAGACAGACCCAGTTGACTCCCCTTTGTCTGAACTCAGGAGATGTCCATTTTGGGAGCAATTGCTGGCAAAGAAATACTCCTATAAAGTGGTAGGTTTGCAGTCATGGAGGAGATTAGCTTTTCATACCCTGTGGTCCATAGGACATGAGATGTCTTCTGCTGCTTTTGGTCACAGCCGTCCATGCAAGATGGAGCCATATGTGCCTTCTCCCAGGCCTTTGAAAACCACCCTGCCCTCCAGGGTTCGGTGGTGGTAAGAAAGCTCAGACCTCTGGTCACATCCTACAGAGAAGCTCCAGTGGGCCCACTCTTGAGAGAAACCCCTGCCCTCACAGAGAAGGGAACAGATGGGTGGTTTTTTCTAGAAATCAGGACTAGAAGGTGCCTGGCTAGCTCAGTTGGTAGAGCATGAGACACTTCATCTCAGGGTTGTGGGTTTGAGCCCCATGTTGGGCATTGCATTTTTACCCAGTGGCATCTGGGAGAAGACTGAGGCTTTCTGTTGCTCCCATGATGGTTTATACAAAAGAAGAAAAAGAAGAAATCAGGCTAGAAATGAGGGAGAAACTTGGGGTTGATGGTTCAGGGAGAAAGAAAACCGTGTCGATGGCTTTGTAGGAGGAGGGAGCGCAGACGCTGGAACTATCTGAGCTGCACCCTGGAAGTTCAAGCTGCCCACCTTAGAAGCCAGCAGGGCATGCAGGGCACCAGGTCAGTGAAAAGCACGGGAGCTCAGCTGTTGTCTTCCTAGGATGGCCACGAGAGCAACCCCCAGGGCTTGGGAAAGATCCTTCTGGAAATGACCCACAGCTGATTCATTTTCCATATCCTTCCTAGATAGCCTGTCTTGTGGATGAATACTGTAATTATTGTCAAGATAGTTTGCAAACTGTGAGGAACCAAGATTTTGAGAGGGGAAGGTTTTAGCTGTAAAATAGAGGCAAGTCTGACTCATTATGGGCCATTTCCTTACTGGCCCATTCAAGGAGTGGAAATACTTAGCATGCAGCTATTTTGTACTGTTTTGAAGGTGTTATCGGTATTCAGTTTAAGAATTGGCAAGTCTCCAAAGTATTAATAATAATAACTTAATGTCTTAAATCAAAATGCTGACCTTTTGGAGATTCCAATTCCAGCTATTTTTTGAAGTAAGCATTGCTAACATTCTTTACCTTGGACCTTTCAATAATGCTGAAGAGCCACCTGGTTGACACATGCTAACTGAAAAAATAAGCAAGGCTTTCAGGGGGTCTGACTTGAGGATTGAGTGGAGTGTCGTCTAGAACTGGTCATGAGAAGCAAGAATAAATCCTTTGACAATTCTGAAGCTTCTCGTCTGCAATACATAGGCAAACAAGTGCTCGCTTATGTGATTTGTTTTCCCCGGCGCTATAATATAAATATAAATTCGTCTTCTGCTGATAGAATTCACTCCGCACGAGCACATTGAGTGCTTTCAGTGTACAGCATCGTAGCGAAGGCAACACTAAGATGTATTCAGAATGACCCCTGCCCTACTGAGGGCATGTTGAAACTATCCATCCACATTGGGGCCAGATGCGCTCCTTTCTTCACTACCTCGTCAAACATTGATTTACTCCTTGCCCTATGTAAACTGGAACTACTTCGGAAAGTAAGGTGGTATTCTTCACAAGGCCTGAGAAGCCCATAGCCTGGCAATAAAAGGAACATTATAAGCCTATAAATAAGATGGCATGTGCCAAGTTCTACAAGAGCGGTATGATTAGCGTACTCGGGGTGCCCACAAGGAAGAGTAACAGAGAAGGCTGGGGAGCACGTCCCAAAGAGCCACGCTCAAGACATGGACAGACAATGGGTGGGGAAGGATCCCGGGAACGACAGCAGCAGGACGTTCACAGCTATGGCGGGATGGACAGTCACGCAGGGGCACGGTGGGAACGACGTAGGTTGGGGCTGAACCCGTTGGGGAGGTCTCTAGGGCCCTGTGAGGAGGAGTTCTGACTTATTCAGAAGACAGAATGGGGACAATGACACAAGGTGGACCACACAGAAGCAACGAGGGTAGTGAGGCAGCGGGGCTATAGCATGATAGGAGATGGGGTGTGTTGCCTCTGGAGCAGCGACAACAGAGGGAAAGGGGGTGGGTTCGAGAGCTGTTTCTGACAAAGAAGCAACAGGATTTGATGCCCTTCGGATCTGGGTGGGGAGAGCATCCGCAGACACGGGCCTGGGGTGGCGCTCATTCAGATCCACCAACCCTCCAAGGTCCGTGTCCTGAAGTTGCCGGCTCTATTGTGCGTTAGATAGAGATGCGTTTCTTTGAGAATCTTCTCTGCGCCAGAGAATGAGTTCAACTCAGAAATCAGTTACTCATGTAACTCAAAAGATGGGCCTAACTCCCTTTCCCTGTGAATATGCATGATGAATAACTGCTTGCCTGCGGTCATTGGCAGATCCCCGTGTCAGAAAAGGGGCCCAGCTGGTGCAGTGGGTGACGTGTTGGGCTGCTAACCGCACGCACGATCAAACCTCCCAGCCAGCCCTTGAGAGAAAGATGAGGCGTCATGCTCCCTTAAAGGCACAGAAGCCCCTGGAACAGTTCAACTCCGCCCGAGAGGGCCACTATAAGTCAGGTCCTCCTGAAAGGCAGTGAGTCTGGCTGAGTGTCAGGAAGAATAGTTTGGCTGAGTGTCGCTTGTGCAAATAACTAATATACTCAACTGCCAACCAAAGGGTCGGCAGTTCAAATCCACCCACAGATGTGTCAGAAGGGGTCCCACTTCTGATAAATGGGCCATTGAAAATTCCGTGGAGCCCAGTGCCACGCTGGCCCACATGGAGTTGCCGGGAGTCAGAATCAATCTTGCAACAACTGGGTCTCATGTCAGGGAAGAGGCAACTGGGTTTAAATTCCCCAGACGCAAGCACTTTTGTTGTCTGGAAAGTCAAATTGGTCACCCGATTTCATAATGGAATCTGAAAAGTCAACACAGGGAAGGGGGTAGGCATGATGGGAAAGCAGGGCAGAGGGAGAAAGAAAGCTCCCATGTGGTTGGTTCCTAGAGACCTTTCCATAGTCTTTAAAGAAGGCTCCTGAGTAGAATCCCGCCCATCCTTAGGTGGATTCTAACTTAACGTCAAGAGAAGGCCTCTTGAATTAAATACGGTTACATCTTTCCGGGCCGAAAGATGATTGATGGAATGTGCCGGTCACTGAACACTCATTCCAAGCTATTGTCTGCGGTCCCTGTGGTCCACACTGCATCCTATTATAATCAACTGGAGCCCCCTTGTGGCCAGAAACACGTGGCCTTCCAGAAATTCCTCATGAAGACGTTCCCACCACATGATCCCACCCTTGTGGGACAAGCACTCTGTGTCCAGGAAAGAAGACTAGCAAATTACAGTTGGGAAAAGCTGATCTGGCAAATAGCTTTCTTTCTATCTGTTGGAACAAAATTGAATCCCACTATCATTTGGGGCTGACCGAGTATCTCTGGGGGATTAGTCCCACTAGGCACACAAAAGGAGTCTGGTGATGTGTTCTGTCATTGACATCAGGTGGGGCTTTGCTGACTCCCTTCTGGAAATCTCTGCAACAAGACGCAGTAGTGTTTCTGTCGCTGCCTGATGTGTGTCAGCTCTTTAAATGCTCTGACGTACAGCCGTACAAGGGAGGAAGACCCCTGCTCCCTAACCTCTTTAAAGAAATGGGTACCAAATGCTGGGGCACAGCCCCGCCCCGTCCTCTCTGCAGTCTCCATGGCTGGACGTCAATGCTCAGAAGAGTCAATGGTGGGGTTGATGGACCATGCACCTTTTGATTTCTGCCGACCGTCCAGCTTTTCTCTTTGAATTCTGAGAATGCCTGCTTGACCTCGGGCAAAGAAAACACCAACGCACGGCTGGCCCATGGGATTCCAGAACCAGTGGACCCTCGACTATGTGAAATGTGTTTCTTTACCAACTTCAGCAAAATTATATATTTTTTTAATGAGTAGTTGGAATAACTGCTTTGGAAGCAATGTGATTGCCAATCTTAAGGGACTAACTGAAAAGTAATTCTTTTACTAGGCGAGGACGGAAGTCAAGATACAGCACTCTACATCAAAAACACATCCTTCTTCAACTAGTCAGGAACCTCACCTTGTGTTTTATTTTTTTAGGAAACAATGCAGTGCTTTTTAAGGTTCTGCACACAAAGCTTGAAAACTGAAAATTTACTTTCACTCACCTCTTGTTTATTTTGATTTTGAAGGATCGTGTTTTGTTTTGGCTTTGACTTTCCCTAAATTAATGTACATTTACCCTCTAGTTATGGATTTAACCTCTCTCCCCCTCCCACCTCTGGTAGCCATCGAAGAATGTTTCTTTTTGTGTGCAAACCTTGTCTTGACTTTTTCTAACCTGCCCTCTTGTGACGGACTCAGTTCCTGCACACGAGGTCCTCCGGGCTCATCCACGTGACGGCGGTGATCCGGGGAGGAGTCCTGAGCATCGCACCGCAGCCCACGGGAATGTGCCACTGTTTGTTTCCCACGCTCCCATGGGTGGGCACGTGAGCAATGTGACGATGGGTGTGCATCTGTCAATCTGTGTCGCGGCGCTGATTTCTCAGGACGTGTGCTGAGCATTGGGATTGCCGGAGCACGTGGGATTCGTGTGCTCACCTTTCTAAGGACGCGCCCGACAATGTTCCTCAGTGCTCGCGCGCACCTGTTTACAGCAGTCTCTCCAGCTGCTGTCGTTCCCTGCTTGCTTAGACTTTGCTATCACTAGTAGGATGAGATGACATCTCCTTGTGGTTAGGATCGGCAGCTCTCTAGGGGAGCCCTGATAGTGTAGTGATTACACGTGGGGCTGCTAACTTCAAGGTCAGCAGTTCGAAATCACCGGTCTTCCGAAAGAGAAAGACAAGGCTTTCTACTCCCATAAAGAGTTACAGTCCTGGAAACCCACTGCGGGGAGTTCTGCCACAGCTTGCTACAGCGCCTTAAGACTCGGAATCCCCTGGAGGGCTGGCAGTGTGGTGAGAGAGGGAGTGGCTAATGAGCACAAGAGGTTCTTCCGGTTTTGTTGGCCACCTGGATGGCCTCTCAGTCAGTGGTCTGCTCCTGTCCTCAGGCCACATTTCCATTGGGTTGTTTGTCTTTTTTCTTGTTGAACTTTTAATGTTTTCTTTCTTTTTTTTTAACATTGTATTAGGGGCTCATACAACTCTTATCACAATCCATACAAACATCAATTGGGTAAAGTGCATTTGTACATTCTTTGCCCTGAGCTTTTAACGTTTTCTATAACTTTTAGAGATGAATCTCTTGTCCAGTGTGGCATGGTCCCACAATTGTTCCCAGCTGGTGAATTCCTTGGTTTGCTTTTCATTTGAATCAGTGATCCATCATCTTTTACTCTTTGAAAACACTCACTTCTGGCCCCATCAGCCGATTTTCTCCATGCTAACGAGCGCTTCAGGCTGAGTGGTGGCTGCCCTGCAGACCGAGTAGGGGCCTGTGTCAGGGACCTGTTTGTAGGCGTCTTGGTGTGACACACGGACCCTTTGGTCACTTGTGACGCAAGCGACAGATTCACGATGTCTTGACCCTTCTTGGCGGGAAATTGAGGACATTCTCTTGCATGACTTTTTGGAAGATGTTCCCATTCAGGACCTGAGATCTGTGCACTTATTTAGTAAGAAACTCAAGGTGTGGCTGCTTAATGCTTTGGAAGGCTCCCCAGCTCTCGTACAGATTTCAAAAGTCAAAGGTAGGTTTCCATGAAAAGAGTAAAGGGGTTCTGTCGGAGTCTACAAAGTATCCAGCTTTCAAACTAGGGACAGGGCATCCCCGAAGTGGAATAATTTCCTTTTCCCCTCGTATGCAAAATGCCAGCCCATAAACCTGGCCCATTCACACTGCCTTTTTCTTCAGGGCCAGCGGTGGACCTGGGTGTTGATTTGGTCATGCCTTTGACCTCTTCCGGCTTTCTGATCAAAGGGATTTTGATGGGCCCAAGGAGTTAGGGAACCCCTGAGGAATGCAAACAGTTAAAGTGCTCAACTACAAACAGAAAGTTTGGCAGCTTGGACCCGTTTCAGAGGTGCGTCAAAAGAAAGGCCTGGTGATCTTCTTCCCCGAAGCCACAGCTTTGGAAATGCTCCTCTGCAGTTAGGTTGCCCTGAGATACAGTTGATGCCACGGCAAGGGGTTGGGGGTGTGGAGAATGTGCTTCTAGCTGCCCTGCTGGACAGAAAAACCACCTCTGGACAGCCGGCCTTGGCCAGGGGTCTCCCCCTTGGGCTTAGCAACTCGATGGCTGTTTGGAGGTCACACTCTTCCTTACCAGTGACACCTCGCTCACTATTTTCCTCTCCAGAGTGAGAATGAGAAACAGGCAGCGGCGGGGCTGCAGATTCCGTCAACCCGGAGCACCACTGAATATGAGCCGACGTCCGCTCCTGACAGGGTTAAGAAAGGCGACTCTAGAGGGTGTGGAGCGTGGCCATTGACGCTGTCATAAGTGCTTCCACTTTCATGGGCCATGCCTCAAGTCATTTTCCCTTCTCCTGAACAACAACAAACCTCAGACAACTGGAGAGCGGGGATAAGGCAGAAGCAAATGTAGCCCTGTAATTTAGTATCATGCGCCCCCGTGCTCTTTAGACGATGAGAATGGTACTGAAGAACGACAGGAGAGCCAACATCCTAAAGTTGGATCTACATGCCATTATCAGTCAAGGCACCTTGGAGAGGTCTAAGAAAGCCCTGCCAACCAGCCCCAGGAACATGAATGAATTGGAGGCCAACACGGAGATGAAATGTGAATGTTCTGCTACGACGTCCTTTATTGAAGTGTTTGCCATATATTCTGGGCTAGCACAGCCATCACTAACGCACGCATTTCTTGGTAGGAAGCAGAACGTTACTGACTCTTTAACAGTCTCACTCCTGGGTGGTTTGGGCTCACCTAACGGTGGCAGGCCTGAGCCCCTCCTGCAGAGCGTGAGGATCGGCCCCCACAAACACTGTCGCCAAGAGAACACCGTGGAGCAGCTCTGCTGTGCCCCACAAGGAGCCTCCGGGAGTTGGAATCGATGGCAATGGGTTTGGTTATTATAATCATGATTATTTGTGCTTGACTACTGAACTAAAGTTGGCAGCTCCACCATGGAAAAGAGGCCTGGCACACTGCTACTCTAAGGAGCCCTTCTCCTCCGTTCTCCTCTGTAACACAACGGGCTGCCGTGAGTCATTACAAAGTCAGCAAGTTCACATTCCCCTGGTTTCTTCTTCTTTACCCAATGGAGCTTTTCCCACGACAGGGCACGGTGTATGCCCCAGGAATACCTGGTGGTCCTGCACCTCCAGAAAAATTATTTTTTTAAAAACATAAAACAAAAACTCACTGCCACCATGTCAGTTCCGATTCATAGCAATCCTGTTGGGCTGTGTAGAAACCAGTGGGTTTCCAAGATGACGGAATAAGGAAGAAAGCCTCTCCGTTCTCCTGATTGCTATAGGAGTGGTTTCAAACTGTCGACCTCACAGTTAGCAGCCCAGCACTCAATCATTAGGCCACCAGAGCGCCCTGACATGCTATCCAAGCTAACACGTATTTGTTTAGCACATGAGTGAACATGAGTATGGTTGTTAATCGACTGTATTAATTTCTGGAAATCAACCCGGTGCGTCACCTTTCAAGAAAAAAAATCATTACAACCCTGGCCTCTGTCTTGTACCTGCACATACTCCACAGCGTCTCCTCTGTCCTGTCTGAATGGGGCCCAAGCGCGCTCTGCCTTACCGGCAGTCTGCTGGCATCACCGTTATTTCTAACCACGTGACGTGGAACAACGCATTTCATTGCTGTACAAACACGTGACCTTGAGCTTGGGGTATTCTTGCCCTGTACTATAGAATCACTGTAATTATTTTTTCATGAGACCAAAAAATCCCTTCCATGGAGAGCTGGCCGTTGCCATTATTACCACCGCCCTCTGGGGAAGCAGTGGAAATAAAGGGAGCCAGGATGTGTGTGGGGAGTTGGGTGGGGGCCGGGGTAAAGGGCAAGCTGCTAGCGGAGGGGAACTGAAGACCGAGCTCCTCTGCCCTCTCGCGGCCAGGGTAGGAAGTGCAGGCCCTTGTGGCCAGCGGCAGGGTGCCGGCTCCCAGGGTTCACTTCGAAGATCCCTGCTCCAGGATGCCCACGACTGAAGAGCTCCTCCCCCTGCCGCTCCAAGTACATCCAGGACCCTTGGTAGCTTTGTGCATCGCAACCTGTGCTCCTTCAGTTGTCAGCTGTGTCTTTGATTTTTTTATTCTTGTGTCTCATTTGTTTTACTTAGTATAATGGTCTTTTTCTTTTGTTTTTTTTTATTCGTTTTATTAGGGGCTCATACAACTCTTATCACAATCCATACAAACATCAATTGTGTAAAGCACATTTGTACATTCATTGCCCTCATCATTTTCAAAGCATTTGCTCTCTACTTAAGCCCCTGGCATCAGGGCCTCATTTTCCCCTACTTCCCCACTCCCACTCCCTCATGAACCCTTGACAATTTACAAATTATTATTTTGTCATATCTTGTCCTGTCCGACGTCTCCCTTCACCCCCTTTTCTGATGTCTGTCTCCCAGGGCGGAGGTCACATGCAGATCCTTGTAATCGGTTCCCCCTTTCCAACCCATCCTCCCTCTATGCTTCCAGTATCCCCACTCACACCACTGGTCCTGAAGGTATCATGCGCCCTGGTTTCCCTGTGCCTCCAGCTCCTATCTGTACCAGGGTACATCCTCTGGTCTAGCCAGACTTGCAAGGTAGAATTCGGATCATGATAGTAGGGGGGGGGGGGGGAGGAAGCATTTAGGAACTAGAGGAAAGTTGTATTCTTCATCAGTGCTACATCGCACTCTGACTCATCTCCTCCCCTGGACCCCTCTGCAAGGGGATTTCCAGTGGCCGATAAATGGGCTTTGGGTCTCCACTCCGCACTAACCCCCTCATTCACTATGGTAAGATTTTTTTGTTCTGATGATGCCTTATACCTGATCCCTTCAACACCTCGTGATTGCACAAGGCTGGTTTGCTTCTCCCATGTGGGCTTTGTTGCTTCTGAGCTAGATGGCTGCTTGTTTACCTTCAAGCCTTTAAGGCCACAGACGCTGTATATTTATTTGATAGCTGGACACCATCTGTCAGCTGTGTCTAGCTCATCAGGATCAGCCCAACACTTCAACAAGGGTCCCAGGACTGGGTGGGCCCATGTACACAGAACTGCACAAAAGCACCACTTGGGCATCAATAAAGATTTTTCATAAATACCCTCTGCCCGCCCCTACCTGCCTATCTTGAGATGAGCAAGCCCGCCCGCATGACCCTGGCTGACCCAGAGGCTCCCCTGGGAATGCCCCCCAAAGCAAGACTGTGTCCAGAAAGTCAACACTGATGCTCTCGAGGGCTCACGGATGCAGACCGAAATTCGGAGTATTACGTTTTCAAAAGATCCCTCTCCCAGGTCACTGGTGGCCTGACCTTCCTCCCCTGCAAATCCTTGTTGGCCACCCAAAGTCCAATGCCTTCCAGACTGCCCTCTGGTCTGCCTGAACCCCTTCCCTCCAGTTAGCAGCCCATGTGTCTTGGTGGGCCCTCCCAGCATGAGAGGGGGCCAACTGCATCGGGGCACAACACCCCAGGAGCCCCTGAACGCTGATCAACATTGGCCGAGCCACGCAGAGGCTTGCAGCCAGCGACTGGGCTTGCTCAACTCTCCAATATGCGGGGGCATTCTAAACATTGGAATCTGAGGGCTGTCCTCTCAGACTGGCTGTTGCCTGCCCGGGCCCAGCATGCCAGACCTGATGTCACACACAGGTCCCACCCTCGGGTTGGCACCCGCTGAGTGTGTAACCCCAGGCAGCTTCTTTGATTGCCCCTGCCGGTTAAATGCCTTCATCAACTGTGCCTCTGAGGAAATCAGGGAGGCCAAATGAGGTCATGTCTGTACTGTGCAGTGAGCTCATTTGAAGACAGGCTCTAATTACAAGGTGTCTGTTTTTTGTTGTTTCAAAACACCCATTTCCATTTCAACAGGTGGAAGAGGTGCTTGGTTACAGGCATAGTCATCCAAGTCTGAACTGGATGACCACTGAAGTGACAAACCCAGCTCGGGAATCCCTCCTTTGTGTTCAAAATTAACAGGAGCCTAAGGGAGTGCCTTTGAACTAGGATTGTCTGGATGCTGTTCCTAGGTTACCTCATAGACAAATACAGATAGAAACACTCGGCTACATTGCGTGCAAATCCTCTTGTTTGTTTTCTTCTGTTTGTTTGTTCTTGTATGTCTATAGGTTTAAGCAGTTTAATTTCTTTGCTGGGAACATCACCGGACCTAAGTGTATTCCTCAATTGTCTGTCTTCAAATCTCCAAGCGTTTGTCTTTCAGGTACAAAACTGGTGTGTGTGTGTGTGTGTGTGTGTGTGTGTGTGTGTGTGTGTGTGTGTGTGTCAGTTTAGGCAAAATATTGTGTCCATTGCATGTGTGGTCTGACAGGCTGTTTTGGGGTGCTGTTTGAAGACTTGCAAGGCCATGAAGGGCAGGGAGTGACCTCCCACTCTTTGAAGCATGGCAGGGAACAGGCTTGTGTCACAAGGGGACGTGTATGAGGGTGTGCTGGTGAGCATATACGTGGTTGGGTGGATGTGGGTGGGTGTGCATGGGTGGAATGGGTATGCAGGTGAGCGTATGTGCGTGAGGGTGAACATGTGTATGGGTGAACATGTGGGTGCACAGTTGTGTGTGAGGGTGGGCTGAGTGAACGTGTGTGCATGAGTGAACACAGGTGCAGGTGGGGATGGGCTTGTGTGTACCCGGGTGAGTTTGTGTGCACATGGTCACCGAGTGCATGTGGATGAGTGTGTGTGAGGGGATGTATGAACGTACAGGTAAGTGTGGTGTGTGCACCAAAGTGGGAGTGAGTGTGGAGGAGGGGTTTTATCCACCTGGGGAGGGAAGCAGCTGTCTGAGTGTATGCAGACAGGTCCCAGGTAAGTGTTGGGCTTGATTTGTTTAAAACCAAAAGTGATTTGGTTGTGGCCCTGAATGGATCCGGCCCCTCTAACCAATGTGCCACTGGAAAGTAACTTCAGTGGGGTCTGCTGGACCCAGTGTCAAGATCTTCATCTGGTTCCCCCCTTGAAGAACTGAGCGTGCTTCAGATAAAAGCACGATTTCATTGTTATAAGAACTGTAAGAATCCCTGATCAAGTGATTTTTCTTAAAAAGCACTGCTTTCTCGCCAACAGTGAGCAGAGATAGGGCAGGGAAGTAGGAACTGTGGTCCTCGAGCCTCTTCAGGTGGAGGCTTCTGTCCTGGAGGCTGAAGGAGCTGGGCCCTAAGCTGGGACGGGATGGGAGGGTAAGACAAATTAAAGGAGTGGAGAAAGGGGGGCATGGCTTTCAGGAGACATGCATGTGCAGCATTTAGGGAAGAAGAAACAGAGGAATCTGGAGTGGGGAGTCTGTGCAGAGACCAGAGACTCAGCCTGTGTGCTAAGAACACAGATTCACTTGCTCCTGTCTTCCTCAATCTCCTGGCCTTGTGAATACCCCTGTGCTCTGAGACTCGGAGAAGGGCTGCTGTCATTAATGAGCCATGAAGACTGCAGGGGATGGGGAGTTGTCTTTTGACTCGAAAGCTCAGGAAGGGACTTGGAAGTCAGTTCCAACCTGTGTCTGCAGTCTCTCTCCAGTCTCTGCTTCTTGGAAACCATCGTCCTAGCTTCTGCGTGCTTCTCACCCCCTCCTTGCTGGTCTTCCACCAACCTGAATGGCAACAGCAGCAGCAACACGTGCAGGACTGCATTGCTCTTGGGTGCTCATTGGACGGCTGGAGGTTTACAAGCCGCCACCAACAGACGCTTTCCATGACTGCGACGTGTCTCGGATTCTCAACTGCGACATGTCTCGGATTCTCACTCGGTCCCTGCTTTAAGCAAGATGAGATCATGAATGGAAACACTGCCTAGAAACAGCCCAACAGTCTCATCCTATGTTGAAACCGCTGTGAAGCGTCTGCCAAGCCTTCGTCATCTGCTCTATCTGCAGACTGCACAAACGAGGCATGTTAGAAAAATGATGTTTTCGTAACTACGTGCCTTGGAAGGGGCTTGTTTTTGTAAAAGAGCCTAGCTGATACCAAACAGACTATTGTCGATAAGGTGGTCAGACTGTCGGAATGCGCGCCCCTGAGCCTGTCAGAGATGACAAATGGCTGGAGCTGTGAGCAGCTGGGGAGCTGGCGAGCCGCAGGGAGCGCCGCACGTTGGCCTGTTTCCTTCAGGCTGTTCTCATGCAGCTTGGGCTCAAGAGTGATGTCTCAGTGGCGGACCAGGAAGTGCCCCCACTTGCTTGCACTTGGAGGCTAGACGCTAGTGCAGAGAGAGCTCCGACTGCCCAATGCCACCTCCCCTAACCCTTGGGGAGGGTGCTCACGTGCTCCTTGTCCCTGCAACACCAAATCCCCGAGAGCCCCACTTCAGGTGGCGACAAGCAGGACCTGAGAAGGTGTGGGAGAAGGAAGCTGCTCCTGACGGGAGTTCAAAACCACCCCAAGCTCAGGCAATCGATGCTTCCGGTGGGAGCAGACCAGAAAAAGAAGGACACATGGAAAGGGCATATCCTCACCTCTAGTCAGTGTCCACAGCTCTGCTTCACAGCCGAGTGTCCAAGCTCAGGGGTGGGTGGTTCACACAGCATCGGGTTCAACATAGGCCTCTGCCGTGGGTATGAACCCACGGTTGTGGTGGTGGTGGGTGTGGCGTGGGTTCTGTGGCGTGGGTTCTGTGTCAGTGCGTGGGTTCTGTGGACAATCGAAGAACACACAGCCTGATCCTGGACAACCTCACAATCTTTTGAGTCCATTGTTGCAGCCACTGTGTCAATGCATCTGGTCGCACGTCTTCCTCCTTTGGGCTGCCTCTCTCCTTCACCAAGCATGATGTCCTTCCTCACAGACTGGCCTCTCCTCTTAACATGTCCAAAGCATGTGAGACAAAGTCTCACCCTCCTTTTTCTGAGTAGCATTCTGGCTATCCCGGAGCCCTGGTGGCATAGTAGGTTGTGCCCTGGGCTGCTAAGCACAAGGTCAACGGTTCACAACTATTATCTTCTTTGAGAGAGAAAGAGGAGACTCTACTCCTATAAAGAATTCCAGTCTCAGAAGCCACAGAAGCCAGTCTTCCCTGTACTAGGGGGTCGCTAAGAATCAGAATGAACTCCGTGAGCTGAGAGTTTGGTTGGGGGTTTGGTACAAAAGGTACCTGAGAAACACAAATGGTTTATTCCCAATTACTACCTGGAAGGGCAGCGGTCCGACCCCACCCAGCAGCACCACAGTGAATGGTCTGCTTCTCTGAGATTAAACCAGACTGGACCTACTGCCACTAAGTCCATTCCGACTCATCTCAACCCTACAGCACAGGCTAGAACTGCCCCGTAGGGTTTCCAACACTGTCGACCTTTACAGAAGCTGACAACCACCATGCGACCCATTAGCTTCTCCCCACTGGCCTTCCCCTTAGCCACCCAGCCTGGTGCCGCTAGCGACCGTCTAGGTTTACCGTCAAGAAAACTCAAGGGAGCAGGATTACTCTGATCTCCACGGGGTCACCTTGAGTGGCAATGATCCGACACACTGGGGTTCATTCGGGCACTGCAAACAGTTAACACGTGTGGCTTCTAACGGAGAGGACAGAAGTTGGAATGCACTCAGCGGTGCCTCTGGAGAGTGGCCTGGGGAATCTACTTCTGTGAAAACCAGCCCCTGGACACCCTCAGAGCCCCCTCTGCACTGGCCGTGAGTGGTCTACTTGCAGGCCAGTGCTGGGGTAATCAAGGTGGAGACAGCTGCAAACCAAACCAAGTTCACTGCCATCAAGTCGATGGCCACTCATGACCACCTTCTAGGACAGGGTGCCACTGCCCCTGAGTGTCCGAGACTGGAACTCCTTATGGGAATAGAAAGCCCTGTCTTTCTCCTGCTAGGGAGCTGGTGGTTTCAAAATCTAGAGGGAGAGGCAGGGCCCGTGCCCAGGGGTGATTTACGGACACATGAGGTGGGCTAAACACGTTCCTTTCCATCCCGATGGAGCCCCGCGTTCGTTTCCACGGCTAGGGCTGGCCCGCAGAAGCGCGGGCTGAAAGCAGCCAGCAGCCTGGGGTAGCTGTGTGCCAAGCAGAAGGGAGTCTGCCCCAGCAGCAGTTCTGAGTTGCGTTTCACAAATGACCTCGTTTTAAAAGATCGTGTGGGGATTTTTAAAAAGTAGGCCAGCCTCCCATCACCCTCCTATCTCCACAGACTTCAAAGGGTCTGCCCTGGAATCAACTCCGCAGGGGACGGAACAAGCCCAGAAATAGGTCCCCCAGCATGACGGGGCATGACATGCCTCAGTTCTTGCCCCAAACATCCTCGTCTCTGCCCCCATCTCGCTTGACCCTTTAGACGTGTCTGTTCATGACAAATGTGCGTGTCAAAAGGCACAACTCTCTCCTCCACTCTGTCATAAACCTCAGCATTTATCTGTCTTTTTACTTATTTATTTTGTCTCACAAAAATTTAATAGCCAAGTGGAAGCAAAGAAGAGTTTATCCAATTACCTGTCAGCTTCCAGCTAAGATGGAATTTCCTTCTCACAGCCGTGAGCAAAGCCACGACCCTCTGCCACAGGGACAGCTTTGGTGAGTGGGAGGGGACACCAGCGTCTGTCTTCTACGCTTTGGCGGCATCCTGACCGCCTAGGGCAGTGCTTCTCAGCCTGTGGGTCGCAACCCCTTTGGGGGCCAAATGACCCTTTCACAGGGGTCGCCCGATTCATCGCTGTAGCAAAATGACTGTTATGAAGTAGCAACGCAAACAATGTTATGGTTGGGGGTCACCACCACATGAGGCGCTGTATGACAGGGTCATAGCATCAGGAAGGTTGAGAACCGCTGGCCTAAGTGCTGTCTGTGGTGCTATGCAGAACCCGTGGTCACGATTGTTAACTTTTCTTCCGTATAAAACAGGAGGGGGAACGTCCAGCCACGGACCATATCTCACTGCCATCAAGTCCTTGGAACCCTGGGGGGTTCCAAGGCTGTAACTTCACAGGAGTAGAAAACCCAGTCTTTCTTTCACAGAGCTGATGGTGGTTTCAAACTGCTGACCATGTGGATCGCAGCCCCATGACTAAACACTACACCGCCAGGACTCTACAAGACTCGAGAAATCATCCCCATCAGCTAGCATCACACGCCTCAACAGAGCAGCAGCTCCAGCCATCACACTGGGGACGAGTTGGTTAAATGTGTGACCAGTATGGCCTGAGAATGATGTTATAAATATCCAAATGGCCCTCAGCAGCAAAAGGGTTCCCTGTCCCCAGATAAAGTGGAACAGAGATACAGAAACCCACCCACACTCACAGTCACCTTCTCTTTGAACGGCAATGTGATAGCCCACCAAACAAACACCACGGTTCACTGTGCAGCTCGGAGGAGGCGGCCCCTGGTTGCCTGAGTTATGCTGTTTGTCACATTTCGAGCAAGCACCAAGCAAGACCGCTCAGGTGGAGGGAAAGTGGGGTTTCTGGGATGTACCCACCTTTAACTCTCCCGAATAATAACTGATTACTCAGGTAAAGTCCCTACTGAATGCACAACGTGCCCACTGTGACACAGCCCTTGGGTGGTGAAGATGGTGACACACTCAGATGCTAATCTAGAAGTCCACCCAGAGCTCCAGCCTGGAAAACCAGCCGCTGGAAACCCACTGGAGCGTGTGCAGTCTCCTCGGACGTGCACGGGTCAGCGTGCGTTGGGTTCCCTCCCAGCAGCTCGGTTGGTTCGGTTTGTGTTTTCCTTAGCGCAAAAGCTGGCCTGCTGCAGGCTCTCGGGGTATGAAATGCGGCCCTCCTGACTCACCTGGCCTGGCTCCTAGAGGATCAACTGCACTAACAGGGGCAGTCTCTGCCCAGGGCCATTTGGGCATGTATAACATCGTTCTCGAGCCAGACAAAATGATCAACTTCAAAACCCACCTCCTGTCTGATGAACTCACCCTCACTGTGATGGCTGGACCCGCCTCTCCTTGGTGAGGTGTGTGATGCTAGCTAGTGTTGATGAACTGCAGGAATGGGGGCAGCCCAGAGGGCACGGTGGTTAAATGTCACTGCTAGTGGAAAGGCTGACCATTCAAAACCACCAGCCTCTCCGCAGAAGAAAGATGCAGTAGCAAGATGCGGTAGCCTGCTTCTGGCCAGATTGACAGCCTTGAGCACCTCCCGAGGCAGTTCTTCTCTGCCCTGTAGGGTCGCAGAGTCAGAGCTGACTCAAAGGCAGTGAGTGTGGTCTTCATATAGGAACAAGACTCTGGTAAACAGGAGCTAAATGCCCCAGAAAAGTTGTTAGCTGTACAGAAATTAATCTAGGTATCTGTCTAGCCACTCATTTTGTAGTTTTTTTTAAATATAGGCTCCTGGCATCTGTTTCAGTTGCTGCTTGTGGAATATGTGATTCATATCCTTCAGTCCTGCATAGAAGAGGAAGAAGACGAGGATATGGGGAGCCTCAAGGAAATCTCTCCAATGACGAGTCTCTTGGTCAGGCAGACCAGGCACTCCCCAGCCCTCCAGACCCCTCCTCACCCCAGAGTGCAAAACTCTGAGTGTGGAACCGTCCCAAATGGTGCTGAGACCCGTGAGCCAGAGCCAGTGTCCCATGGGGGTGAGCAGCGTGATGCCCAGGTCCTGGGCCTCCTCATGGACATTGCCACGGCAATAAGGTAAAGTCCCCGGGACCTTGATTCTCCAACAATTGGACTTGTAAAGTCACAGTGTGCAAGCACTGGTTCGGAGTTTTAGACTCATCTCTGCTCGGGGGATTTTGCTAGGGGTAACTGGAACCGCCCTGGTGGCGTTGGGGTTAATATGTTGGGCTGCTACCCACAAGGTCAGCAGTTTAAAACTACCAGCTGTCACAGGAGAAAGATGAGGTTTTCTACTCTCAGAAAGAGCTGTATTCTCAAACCCATAGGGGCCGTTCTATCCTGCCCTGTAGGAGATGAGTCAGCATTGATTAGTCAGCATCGACTCGATAGTAATGAATCTGGTTTGGCATTTTGGACTGGATCCGCTTCCCTGTCTGTCGTTTATTGGCTGGGTTGTTTATTGGATTGGGGAATGTTTGCATGGCCTGGGCCTGCTGACATTCCCAAAGCTCCCCGTCTGGCTTCTATGGTGAGATGAGCTAAGCCACAGAGCACCAGGAACTGCTAAGCTGTGTGGTAGGGAATGAAAACGCCTCTGAGTAGTCTGAAGAGAAAGGATTTTGAGAAGATTGAAAGATGAATAGGAGAGTTGCTCATAGCTCCTTATCCTATAGGGTCAGCAGTTCAAACCTATCTTGCAGGAGAACGATGTGTCAGCCTGCTCCTGTAGATATCACGCCCTTGAAACCCCGATAGGACAGCCCTACTCTGTGCTATCAGGTCCCTGTGAGGCAGACACAAGGCAATAGCAATAGGTTGTTTACCCTTGGTGGAGTTCATGTGCAAACACTACTAGCCACAAGGTTGGCGGTTCAAACCCACCCAGATATCTCAAAGTGGTACAATCCTTCAGAGTATCTATCATCATTCTCCTGTGATACATAGAAGTGCTAGGCCGCCAACTATGAGATGAGCAGTTTGAAACCACCAAGCAGCTCCTCGGGAGAAAGATGAGGCTTTCTACTTCTGTAAAGAGTTACAGTCTCAGAAACCCACAGTGACAGTTCTACTCTGACCAAGGATCTCTCTGAGTCAGTATTAACTAAATGGCAGTAAGTGAGTGAGTGAGTGAGTGAGTGTTGACTAAGGAAATGGAGGCACAGAGAGGTGGTGTCCCCGAGCCAGGTGCCGTGAAATGCATGATTTCACCTTTTCCTCACATTAGCCTAATGGGTTCTCAATAGCCCCATATCACAAAGGAGACTCAATGGAGGCTCACAGAGGGCTTGACTACTTTTCCCAAGGGCACTCAGCTAATAATTGGGGCTTCAAACCTCCACAGACTCTCCTTTCTCGGGATCTTCTCTGCAGAGGGGATTCAATGACGTATCTTGGTAGCACTGTGGGTTGGGCACGGTGTTTGCTCCTGTATAGATTTCTAGTCTGGAAGCCCTAGAAGGATCTCTCTAAGTCAGAATCGACTCAAATGGCAAATCAAACCAAGTTGAACTCACTGGTGTGTAGTCAGTTCTGACTCAGAGTTGTCCTCTAGGACAGTCGCCCCTGTGGGTTTCCAAGGCTGTAGCCCTTTACAGAGGGTAGAAAGCCTCCTCTTTCTCCCAAGGAACTGAAGGTGGCTTCAAACTGCTGACCTTGCAGTGAGCAGCCCAACAGGTAACCTACTCTGTCACCGGGGCACCTTTGACTCCATGGCGACAGGTTTTGTTTCCAAAATGGTCACTTCAGGAATAAATCAGGTTATCTCAAAGTGGGATGATCTAGTCAGGTGTAGAAAATCATTTTGGAAAACTCCAATCCTCTTAATGTGAGTTTGCCTCTTCAAGGCCTGACCACTGTAAAAAGCTATTTGCTTCATGCTAGGAGAAAGCAGAAAGCAGCTTGGACACCAAAAGATCCAGGGTCCAAACCCACCAGCAGCTCCAGGGGAGAGGAGTCTGGGCAGCCTGATCCTGTAACTATTATAGGCCAGAAAACCCCTATAGGGTGGTGCTTCTCTGTCCTATAGGGTCGCTCCAAGACAGAATCCACTCGACAGCACACAATAACAACAGGAGAAAGGAGAGAGTAGCTTGGCGTCCTCCTCAGCTACAAGTATTAACCAAAAGGTTGGCAGTTCAAATACACCCAGAGACACCTTGGCCATCTGCTTACAAAGTCCTCAGACAGCAAAAGTCATATGGAGCTGTTCTACTCTGCACACAACAGGGTCACCCCAGCCTGGGGTCTGTGTGACGGCACTAATAACAATAGAAGAAAGACACTGGCTTGGGAGAAATTAAGGCAGAATGCTCCTTAGAAGCAAGACTAGAGAGACTTCATCTCACCTGCTTTCGATATATAATCAGGAGAGACCAGCCCCTGGAGAAGACACTATTACTGGTTAGGGAGAGGGGCAGTGGCCAGATGGACTGACACAGTGGCTGCAACATTGGGCTCAAACAACGACTGTGAGGTCGGCGTCGGACCAGCAGGTGGTTCCTTCTGCTGCAGTTACGGTCGCTCTGAGTGGGAACCAACTGCACAGCATTAACATCTAACAAGAAACCAGAACGACAGCAAGATGCAGACAGAGCTTGCTAGGTCTCTAAACACAGCCGTCAGCACCCTCGTGCCCCTGTTCCTTGTGCCACGCCTTTATCCAGTTCTTCATGCCAACTTGGGCTTTCATTGGCCGGACAGACCCCAGCCTCCAAGAGCGGGAACGTTCAGCACCCGCTGCATGCGTCCTCCAGGAAGACAATGCATGTAAACGATGGGTGAGGGCAGCTTCTGGCCTCGTTAAGAGATGCTTTCATGAAGACGTATCACAGAAGAAGAGTTTTAAGCAGGAGTTGCTTAGCTGTTTCCGGTACTCTTCAATTTGGGGAATGCTTATTTCAACACACCCTCTCGGTTATGCAGCCAGGATACTTACGCAGGCTACGCCTGGGTGGGACTAGTCAATAGGGGCTTTCATTGCACCCTGTGGCGGGGAATGTCAGCGCAAAGCCAGCGAGGTTAGTCATTGCCCCAGAACCAGGTGGCAAGACATTGTCGAGCCTCATCTATTGTCTGTCTCCCATTAAGAAGCACGAGGGAAATAGACCTATGTACATATATTTATAGGGTCAGTAGTAGGGTAGCAGGTGGACATTAGGCCTCCTCACGCACACTTCATCAATACAATAGCACCTTGCCCAGCTAAATGGTCATTCCATGATACCCACCTTCCCGACATGATCACTGAAGACAGATGCGTGTATAAGCAAACGTGGTGAAGAAAGCTGATGGTGCCCGGCTATCAAAAAGATATAGCGTCTGGGGTCTTAAAGGTTTGAAGGCAAACAAGTGGCCATCTAGCTCGGAAGCAACAAAGCCCACAGAGAAGAAGCACACAGCCTAAGTGAATACAACGTGTTGAACGGACCAGGTAGCAGACACCAAGGAACAAAAACCATCATTGTGTGATCACCTTCCTCATAGAAACGCTGAAGACGAATGTGTGCATAAGCAAGTGTGGTGAAGAAGGCTGATGGTGCCCGGCTATTGAGAGATATAGTGTCCAGGGACTTAAAGGCTTGAAAGTAAACAAGCGGCCATCTAGCCCAGAAGCAACAAAGCCCACATGGAAGCAGCACACCAACACGTATGATCGTGAAAGGCAGAGGGGACCAGGTTTCAAACAAACAAGGTGGGGTGGGGGTGGGGGTGGGGAGGAGGAATCACATCACCGTGAATGAGGCGGGGGCAGTGCATGATGAGGACCCAATGCCCATCTGTAGACAGCTGGACATCCCTTGCAGAGGGGTAGTGGGGAGGAGATGAGTCACTCAGGGTTCAGTGTAGCAACAATGAAACCCAAAACCTTCCTCTAGTTCTTGAATGCTTCCTCCCCTCCCAATTATCATGATCCCAATTCTACCTTGCAGACCTGGTTAGACCAGAGAATGCACAGTGGTGCAGTAGGGATCTGGAAACACAGGGAATCTAGGACGGATGAACCCCTCAGGACCAGCAGTGGGAGTGGCGACACCGGGAGGGAAGGGGTGTAGAAAGGGAGAATCGATCTTGGGGATCTATGTGTAACCTCCTCTCTGGGGGATGGGCAATGGGAAGGTGGGTGAGGGGAGACGCTGGGCAGTGGAAGATAAGATAAAATAATAATTTATAAACTATTAAGGGTTCAGGGGGAGGGAAGCGGGGAGGGAGGGGGAGGGAAAAAGGAAAACGAGCTGATTCCAGGAACCCAAGTGGAAGGCGAATTTTGAGAATGACGAGGGCAACGAATGTATAAGGGTGCTTTACTCAATTGATGTATGTGTGGATTGTGATGAGTTGTATGAGCCCCAATAAAAAGATTTATTAAATTAAAAAACAAAAGAAGCATGAGGGTAGGTGTGCGCCTCTGGTTCATAACTTCCTGGCTTCACCTCTTCCCTGCGCTGGCTACTTAACTGGTCTGTCTCTCCATTTCCTCCTCAGCAGCATGAGGCTATCAGTGTCTTGTACCTAATCCCGTAGTTCTGTTGTGAGGTTTGTGAACCCTGGTGGAGGTTACGCAGGGGGCTGATCACCGTAAGAAGCCACCAGCAGCTACGTAAGAGAAAGACGCAAGAGTTACAGCCTCAGAAACTCACAGGGGCTGTTCTACTGTGCCGTACAGGGTCGGAATGGACAGTGAGTTTTTGTGGTTGAGGTTGTGAGTTTAAAATAAAAATGAAGCGCTGTAAAAGGCTGAGACTCTTTCTTAGGACAGAGTAACCTCCACCAAGCAGCGCTCAGATTCTTAGCCCAACGAAGCCCTCTAAGTGCAGGCCTGTCTCATACCACTCTCTCTGCAGATGCTGAGCCTCTCAGAAATGTACTGCAACATTTCCAGCGGGCTTTGACCTATATTTAGTTCATGGAAACCATAGACGTATTAGATACTTAATTGAACTCCATCATCAAGCCATGCAAGCAGATCACCCCATAATCCAAGGCACTGCGCATCTGAGAATAATTAATCCTGCCTCTGTGCGTTCACACAGTGGAATTGGCTGTAACGACTGCAGCCATCTAACACCATGAAGGTGACGGTCATCTGGTTTTCGTGGCCTTCATTACTCAGGATTTGCACTTGCCACGAACTCAGAAAGCACCCTCACCCTGTCTGCTGCGCGCTCATCTGTGCATCTGAGGCGGCTGGGCGCTGTCCACAACGCTGCGTGCCCTGCGGGAACAAGGAGTCAGCAGTGGAGATCGCTCCGTCCCATGGCCGCTCCAGGGCTCAAGAGTGTGAAAAGCCACGGGGAGCGAGTGTAAGAAGACAGTGCAAACAAGACGGCTTTAAAGAAGGAAATGCCTTTTGAAAAACATGCTACATACATGCTTTGTCACTTTGGCTCATGTGTCCAAAGACTGCAGTCCACCAAAAACCTTATTAATAAGCTAGTCCTCAGCTACAGGGTAAAGTCAGGTCTTGTTTTGAGAGTGAGAAAAGAGCAAAGCCTCTTTCCTGCAGCCAGTGAGAAACGGCGTTCCAGTGGCCTGGAGATGATGTGGGTCTTGGAGGGTGTGAGGTCCCTGGGCGGCAAGAGCAGTTTGTACTGGGGGTGGAGTGCATGTTGGGCTGCTAAGCACAGAGTCAGAAGTTCGAACGATCAGCTGCTCCCAGGGAGAAAGATGAGACTTTCTACTCCAATAAAGAGTTACGGTCTTAAAAGCCAGCAAGGGCAGTTAGCCCGTCCTATTGGCTAGCTCTGAGTCCAAATTGCTTCAATGGCAAGGAATTTTGCAGCTTACTGACCTAAAGGTTGGTGGCTCACCCCCTCCCAGCTGCACTGCAGAAGAAGAGGCCTGGCCACCTGCTTCCGGAAAGATATGGCCTAAAGAAATCCCCTCTGAAGCAGTTCTACTCCGGAGCATACGAGTCGCCAGGAGACAGAATCGACTCAATGGTAAAAAGGCATTTTGGGGGATCTAATTGGTTAAATCAGGCCCAAAAAAATACATTCATAGTGGATTTAGCATGATCCTGTCCAGGGATTTGTCAGCAGCTCTGTGGAGCTATGGGAAAGATACGTGATATATCTGTTTCTCTGGTGGGAAGACTTGCCCAGACAGACGAAATAACTCATCTAACGAGCTGACACTTAAACTAACATGATGGATACTCTGTAAAGCTCACAAATCTGCTTGCTACCCACGGAGTGTCATTTCAACCACTCTCAGCCAACTGTTTCCGTCTGTTGTTTTCTTTTATTTGGAGGGGTCTTTTTGTCTTTTCAATTGTTGTATTTGATGGGTGGTGGAGGGGGAGGCTGGGTGGGAAGCTGAGCTCATTGCTCCTGAGATGGATGGGAAACACCTGGATCGATAGCCAGCCACTGAGAAACCTGCGTCAGAAGTCACAGCTGCTTTCTGATTTCCACCCGCTCTCTCCCTGTCCTTAAAGAAAGAGTTCAGGCTTGCTTTCCCCATTCCTCGAGCCCGTTTCTCACAACCAACCACAGTCCGGCTCCTTTTCCTACAATAAAGCCCACGCTCCCCGCTTTCCAGGACCATTCCTGGATTGTGGGTTCTCCGAGGAAGCCCGCCCCAGGCTCTCCTGAATGAACCTCCAGAAATCGGTGATGTGAGTGGACTGTCATCAGCGACTAACCTAAAGATAGGGCGGTTCAAACCCTGGCTCCAGCGTGTCCCTGGGAGAAAGGTCTGACTCCATAGAGATGACCGCTAGAAACCCCCGGGGGACAGTTCTCCTCTGTAACTCGTGAGGCTGTCATGAGTCAGCCTCAAACCAACCATGCCTGTTGGTTTTCATAGTAGTGGGACTAACAGGAACTCCTGGTAGTCTCAGCAGTCAAGCACTTGATTGCTAACCAAAAGGTTGGTGGTTCAAACCCATCTGATGACACTAGAGAAAGCCCTGTCGGGAAGATCTGGGAGCTTCTTTAGTCCAGCTTACAACCAAAAAACTCCTACGCAGCAGTTTGGCTCTGTCCCATGGGGTCTGTAGTCACAGGGAGTCACTGAGGGGACTTGACGGCACCCAACAAGAGCAAACCAACATCTCGCTGCCACTGAGTCGTAGTGATTCTATAGGACAATGCCCCTGTGGGTTTCCCATACTTTATATGGGAGTAGATAAACCTCGCCTTTCTGCGTCAGAGTGGCTGGTGGTTTTAAACTGCTGATCTTATAATTAGCAATCCAACCACTATGCCACCAGGGATCCTTAACAGCAAGAGCCAAAAGCCCAAACTGCCATTGAGTCAAAGCCAACTCATCGTGACCCTGTAGGACAGGGTAGAACTGTTCTTGACACTGTGCGTTTCCGAGACTGGAACTTTACAGGAGTAGAAAGCCCGTCTTTCTCCCATAGGCAGCTGGCGGTTTCAAACTGTGGAGCGTGCAGGTTGTAGCCCCAAGCATAACCTCTGTACCACCAGGACGCCTGAATAAGGACAGTGGGGGTGCATGCCTATCTTCCCAGGTTCTTCCCATGGTAGGGGAGGGAGCTCTGGTGTAATAATTCAGCGGGGAGTAATGTAACTTTCTCTTTTTATCGTTTCCTTTGAAAAATCTCCCCTATAGCTCATCCAGGCACTGCTGGAAGGCAGGGACACAGAGAGCACCGTAAGACTCTGCCTTCCCATGGGGCAGGAAGCTCTCGTCACCCTCAGAGATGCACAAAACTCTGTGACCCATGTATCAGAAGCACCCCAAAGCCCTGAAAACATTTATTTCTGGGAAAGCAATGCTAACATATGAGATGATGAGGCCATGCGAAAACATCGATTTTTATAGTTAAAGCCATAGCAAATTCTCCAACGTGTGTCTCGATATGGGAGAAGACTTTGTGTGCATAAGAGGTGCAGCATTGTCGACTTTATATTTATTTTAGAATGTTGGTTTTGACCCAACACCTAAACTGATTTGGAGAATAATTTTTGCCTCTGTGGTTTTTGTTTTGGCATTTCCCCAATGTTTTCTATGTTGGGGCTTCAGAGAACTTAAAAAAAAAATCCTTCTCTAGGATTTTTTAAAAAATGAATAAATTTCCAGACAAAGAGAGCACGGTTTGAAGAATGCAAACTGGTCCAACATTTCCCTTCCCCTCAGCAGTGCCTCATTCAAAACGAGATGAGCAGTTTGAACCCACCCGCTGCTCTTCAGGAGAAAGACAAGGTTTTCTACTCCTGTGGAGAGTTCGTCTCGAAAACCCACAGGGGAAGCTCTACCCTGTCCTAGGGGTCATCATGAATCAGAATCGACTCAGTGGCAGCGAGTGAGTGAGTGAGTGAGTGAGTGAGTGAGTGAGTGAGTGAGTGAGTGGAATTTATAGGAAGACCCTCTCAAGTTAGGCAAAGAGAAAGAACTCAATTAAATACCACTTTTAGACACTCTGGGGGCTGTGCAAGGGCTTTGGTTCACCATCCTAACTCTCTTAAAGTGAGGCACTATTTTGAATGCAACACTGTTTGCAACAAATAATGCTGTTTTGACTTTGAATCACTTTTTTTTCTCTCTGTAGCCAAACTTTAAAAAAAATATTGAAACTAAAAAATTGTTAAGACCAGATACATTTTTTTCTTGGACTATAATATATTTTAAAGGAATTTAAAATGCATGCATAGCATGATTGCTGATGTATATGGTGCAAATAAAGAATATTTTATTCACCTTGTATTACATGTGAGATTAATTAAAATTCTCTAAATTCTTGGAAATTGAAAAAAAACCATAACTGTCTGTCACTAGATTTGTTAGGAATTAGAAGAAGCCCTGTTAGTCAAAGGAGGAGCCCTGTTGAGTTAATGGTTAGAAGCTGGGCCAGTACTTCTAATCCTCCAGCAGCTCCTCGGGAGAAAGGCGAGGCTTGCTACTTCCATAGAGTTACCGACTCAGAACCCCCAGGACAGTTCTCCCCTGCCCTACACAGTCGCTGGTCAAAATCCACCCAATGGCAGTGAGTTTGGGTATTTTGAGTTTTGTGGTTTAAAAAGGGAGGTGATACAAATGGTGAGTGTGTTCAGCTGCTAGCTAAAAGGTTGGAAGTTGAAGTCCACCCATGGGTGACTCCAAAGAAAGACCTGATAAACCACTTCTGAAAAAATCAGGCCTGCGACATCTATGGAGCTCAGGGCTACTCAGACACAGTGACATCACCAGGACTCCGAGTCTACTCAGCGGCAACTAGAGATGTATGGTTTCTTGAACGTTACATTTTAGAGCCCTTTACTAAACAAACAAACCAATGCCATCAAGTCAGGGTTTCTGAACTTATAAATCTTTACAGAAGCTGATAGCTTGAACTACTGACTTTCAGCTAGCAGACCAATATATATTGGTTACGAATTCACTTATTATTTCTTAAGCTTTCTGGGCATAGCTGCTGTGTTAGGCAGGGTTCTCTAAAGAGAGAAAAAATATATAGATTAGATATAGATGTGTAATACAGCAAGAAGGAATATTAGTTCTGTGTGGTCTACTTAGTCCACACTCGAGTACAGAGAACTCAGTTCAACTCACTTTTGTGGGACAGTTAGTATACCGAAGGTCTTTTAAATTGCACTGACTGCCAGTTCAAGGTCAAGGAAGCAGACAGCAGAGTCTCCCCTCAGGCAAGACAGGCAGAGTTGGCACCACAGGCAGCAGACAGCAGGATGGGGCAGCAACAGTCAGTAGCTCAGGAGCTTAGCAAAGCAGGCCCTGATGAGATCTCAAACTCAAGCGATGTATGCACTGCATGATCCACCAGCCTCAAACTCAAGCAATGGATGAGCCAGCAATGTAACGAAGCAGGTCTCGAAGGAGCCTCAAGCTCTAGTGACACAACACTGTTGGCTCTGCCACAAGTAGTGCAGCACACAGTTGAGGTAAAGAACTAGCTCAAGCAGTGGCACATTAGTCCAATCACCAGGGAGGAAGAGAGGAAGTTCCCAAAATCCTCATGAGAAGGCCACGCCCACAAAGAGGCATCACGCTGTGGCCTGATTGACAGGCTGGACTCCACCCCTTCACTCTTAATATACTCAAGATGACCCAAGATTATGTAACTAACACAGTTGCTAATTATCAAAAATCTGTTCATGGCCCAGTGATTTTGCATGTGATTTGATTGCCCACATGTAAGTGTGCAGGTGCTAAGCGACTGAACCCTGAGACAAAGGCAAGGACAGTGTGGATGAGTCTGGAAGAGTCTTATCTTGCTTGCACACTTGTGGGGAAACTGATTAGCTGTGGGCTAGTGGAGATCAGCTGGGCATCTGCCCTTGAGAAGTCCAATTAGGCAAATAAATTAAAAGGAATGTCTTGTTGTCTGACTACGGCGTAGGGCATGAGGGTAGGTAAAACCCGGGAGGGCCTGGCTGGTGCAAACAGGCAGGTAATGCATTGTAAGGCTAACAAACAACTTAGAAATGTGAGCTCACCCAACAGTGCCTCAGAAGAAAGGCTTATTGGTCCTTTCTTTGTCCCTGAAGCCACCCACCCCCACCCCTCCACACACACATAGAGCACTGGGTCATGAGCACATAGAGGTACATGGGTCACCATGTGCAGGAATTGATAGGATGGCAAACAGTTTTAATAACAGGGAGGGAAAGGGTATGCTTTCAGAGCCCTGTGGTGTTCTGATTGTTGGTTTGGTGGGTGGGCCCACAGCGTACTCACCTTATGAAAATGTTTCAAGCTTATGATTTTATTTGGGGGCTTCAAAAAGTTCATGCGAAAAGCCCATTACCCTTGAATTCTGTCTTTCACAAACATTCCAAAGTCCCTTCATATTTGATTACTTGTCCGCAGGAAAATATCGGGGCCTTGCTCACATTAAAGGAAATTGCCCTGGAAGTTCCTAGTGGGAGAATGGTTAAGAAGCACCCAAAAAGATGCCAAGAAAAAGAGTTTTGGGCATGAAAACAAGGCCCCGGGCACGGGAGTGGTGTCAGAACACCTGCCGCTTTGTCCCTGGGTCCGCCTTCAGCTCCTGTGACAATGTGCTGAAGCAGGTGTTGAGCTGGGAGAAAACGAATCCAACCACGGCCACCTTCTTCACGCCTCCCCTTCCCACCTCCTCCCACCCCACCCCTGCCCCCAGGCTGCAAGTCTTAAACTTCAAGTCTTCTCTCCTGACTGAGCAGCGCTTCAAGACTTTATAAAAGAGAAGCTTTTCTCTTTAATACTTTAATGAAGTTTGACATGCTGATGGTTCCCCTGGACTGGATGCTTTAATTACTGTAGTTAGATGGTTCTTATGATGGAAAGCACTCTGTGTGCTTCTGTTATTTGAGAGTGAACATGAAACCCCTCTACTCACTCTCAAATTGGATTTCATCCAAGACCCAGAAATAAGTCACAGAACAAATTGTAAAGATCGCTTTCTGCTCGCACCCCTTCTCAGGTAGCTGTTGCAGCAGAAAACTACTCTGCCCACGACTGGCAGAAGATGACACCGTTTGTTTCACATTCCTCACGGCTGCATAAGTGAAGGGGCCCCGGTGGTGCCGCGGACCATGCATTAAGCTGCCAACCAAAAGGTAGGCAGTTCAAACCTAGCAGCTGCTCTGAGGGATAAAGATGAAGCCATCTGCTCCAGTCAAGATTTAAGATCTTGGAAACCCTACGGAGCAGTTCTACTCTGCCCTACACTGGGCCACTGTGGGCCAGAATTGACTTGGTAAGGGTAGGTTTGGTTATTAGTATATAGCAACGGTTCTCAACCTGTGTGTAGAGACCCCTTTGGGGGTCAAACGACACTTTCACGGGGGTCACTCGATTCATAACAGTAGGAAAATTACAGTTATAAGGTAGCAACAAAAATAATTTTATAGTTGGGGGGTCACCACAACGTAAGGAACTGTATGAAAGGATCACGGCATTAGGAAGGTTGAGAACCATTGGTGTATCAGTTGCTTAGACAATTCTACTGAGTTCATCCCAGCTGGGCTCACTGAGCCATTGCAATCCCATGGCAGGTGTGTTGGGGACTGGCCCGTCTAGGATGGTCTTGGCTCCTATGACTCAGCTCTCTGCCATGTGGCTGTCACAGCCTTCCAATAGGCCAGCCTGTCCGTGTTCTCACAGCAAGGGCGGTGGGGCAGCAGGGGGAGGGGGGGAGGGGGGGAGGGGAGGGGGGGAGGGGGGGAGGGGAGGGGAAGGGGCTCTGAGTGAGGGAGTGAATACACAGGATCACTTCTTCATGTCTCTGCTTCTCCATGGGAGCTCCTGCTCCACGGGCCAAAGGAAGCCACCTTGAGCAATTCAGAGGAGTCAAGTGAGAGGCGCCACTGAAAGGTGTGAGCACTGGAGGACTGAAGCAATTGAAGTCGTTCAGTCAATCGACGCTATACCTGATCAAGTTTAATTCGCTCCCCAAAATGGCTTATAATTGCACGACAGAGGACAGCACTGAAGATACAGCCCGGGGAGAGGGGCGGGTCTGCCCGGAGCAAACTGAGAGGGAAGGAGAGAGAGGGGGGGAACTGCACACTCCTGCTGAGAGCAGCCAAAGCACAGAGAGGACGGTAGAGCCGGCCCCACCACGAGACATGACATCGCTCACTGATCATAGTGCTGTAGGGGACAGCAGTAGAGACACAGCGTGGGAATTGTGCCAGTCTGGTCGCCCGGCCCCCAACCCCCACCCACACATCCCGGGGCGGGATGTAACACAAAGGGAGTGCAACGGAGCAGTCAGGGGAGCAAAGCCACAAAGCCCCCGAGGAATCCCAAAAATAGACTTCAGAGTCGGAGGGCAGGGCTTGACACCTCACCAGACTTGATCAGAAAACATACATGAGGGTCAGCAGACAGACCTGGAACTATTTATGGGCCCTTTCTTCTTTGTCTTTTTTTTTTATGTCTATCTATATAAAATAGGCAAGATGAATAATCCCGAGGAGAAAACAATGGGACCAACAATTCCAGGACAATAGTGGGAAGTAGGGGAAAGGGAGGGGGGAATCCAACACACCCAAGGACAAGGGAACAACAAGAGATCTAAAATGGATGGTCAGGAGGGTGTAGAACACTTGGTGGGGTTTAATCAAGTGCAATGTAGCCGAGAGGAATTGCTGAGAGCTGAATGAAGGCTGAACATGACAGTGGGACAGGAGCAAAGTAAAAGGAAATAGAGAAAAGAACTAGGAGGCAAAAGACATGTGTAAAGGTATAAATATAGGCAATATGCATATGTAAATATATTAATATATAACAATAGGGATATAGGTCGATGTACATATATTTATGTTACGTATTAAGGGAGCAGACAGGCATTGAACCTCTACTCAAGTTCCCCCTCAATGTTAGAACACTTTGTTCTAATAACCTGGCATTTTGTGATGCTCACCTTCCTGATATGATCACTGAAGACAAAATGGGTACGTAAGCAAATATGGTAAATAAAGCTGGCTATTAGAAGATACATTGTCTGAGGTCTTAAAGACTTGAAGTTAAACACGAGTTCATCTAGCAGGAAAGCAACAAAGCCCACCAGGACAAAGCCCACCAGCCTGTGTGATCATTAGGTATTGATGGGATCAGGCATCAGAAGACAAACAATGATATAGATGTGGACAAGGTGGGATCAGAGTGGAGACCCAAAGCTCATCTGTACACAATTGAACATCTCCTCACAGAAGAATCACAAGGAAGAGCCAAGCCAACCAGTGCACAGTATAGCACTGACGAAACATACATCCCCCTAGTTCTTTAATCTTTCACACACACGCCCCAATATTATGACCCCAGTTCTACATTACAAATCTGGCACGACCAAAGCATGTGCACTGGTACAGATAAGAGCTATGGAACACGGAATCCAGGACAGATAAACCCTCAGGAACAATAATGGGAGTAGTGATACCATGAGGGTGTGGGAAAGGTCGAGGGAGAACGGAGAGCAAGGGGGAACCAGTCGCAATGATCAATGTATAATCCCCTGACCTGAGGGGGAAGAACAACAGAAACATGGGTGAACGGAGACAGCAGACAGTGTAAGATATGAAAATAATTTAAAATTTATTAAGGGGTCATGAGGATGAGAGGGTGGGAGAGGGAGGGAAAAAAGAGGAGCTGATAGATACCAAGGGTTCAAGTTGAAAAAAAATGTTTGAAAATGATGACAACATATGTATTAATGTGCTTGATAAAATCAATGTATGGATTGTTATAAGAGTTGCAAGAGCCCCCAATAAAATTATATATATATATATATATGAGTGGCTTATAAACTCCACAGCTCTGTTAGAAAGTTTTTAAGTGGAAATGACTGGCTCAAGGTCAGACAGCAGGCAAGGAGACCTCAATCACCTATACAGACCGCACAATCACCCACATAGAATCATCCTTTGGGAAATTACAGCACTCCCTTCTATACAACCTAGCATTACACAGAACATATAAATACATACATACTTGCTCCTCAATTATGTATAGAGGGAACAATATTTTCCCAAACAGTAATATGAAGTGGCATGAATAATGAGATCCTGTACAGTCAAAAATTTCCACAGGGCATCTCACTGATTGTCAAGATGGTCGATGTGGTACTTAAAGAACGACAGGAACATTGGGGGGAGGAGGCGTTGTTTTTCATGTTAATAATAGCTACACTCACATATCTCTTAGAACATAAATTTTCACTTATGATGATAGTTGGAAACCTACCAACATTCTGGCAGAAGACAGATTTTTTTTCATCTAAAATGTTAAATGATGTCTTCAAAAAGTAAGCTTTTGTCAGTTATTTATTCTTTCAGGAATGGGGATCATCAATGAGCCAAACAGATACACTCCTGCTCTGATGAGGCTTTTATTCCTGGTAGGGGAAGATAGACACTGAACTAATCAATAATCAGAAACATTGTGTGACAGGTGGTGATTCGTGGAAGAGCAAAAATAAAGCCCAGTAAGGAGTGACTGAGACTGTCCTCAGGTCACCGTTGAGGCAATAACAGACTGGCTCACAAAATAAAGAGCATCACCCAGGAGCCCTGTGCTCCTTTCAGACATCAGCATACGAGACCAAATGGACAATTACGTTGAACGCAAAGGTGAAAAAATAAGGGGAAAGAAAGCAGACTAAGAAAAAGGGATCAACCAGAACAGAAATATTGAGAATGCTCACAAATTATAAAGGATGCAGCCAGTGTCCCTAAGCAATCCGTGTAGAAATAAGGCTTTAAGGAAATTCTACCTTATATAGGGCTTTCAAGGGAAACCTCTCTCTCAACGTATGATTTGAAAATAAAGTAAGAGTGAACCATTGGGATGCATGGAGAAAAGAAGAATGTTCTTTCTAGTCAGAGGAAATAGCAAGTACAAGGCTTTTGGTCTACAGGCTTGGTATTTTCAAGCAAGGAGCCTTTCTCGTTAGGAGGGTAATTCTGGGGCACGCCATGAGACCGCCTGAAGAAGCTACTACTGGGCTCTGTAGACCAGATAATAAGAAGCCTTCAAAGCTCCTCATTTTCCCCTGCCCTCCCTGCTCCCCCCTAACTCATGAACCCTTGATAATTTATAAATTATTATTTTGTCATATCGTACATTGTCCGACGTCTCCGTTCACCCACTTTTCTCTTGTCTGCCTCCCAGGGAGGAGGTAACATGTAGATCCTTGTAATCAGTTCCCCCTTTCCACCCCACCCTCCCTCTATCCTCCCGGTATCACCACTCTCACCACTGGTCCTAAAGGGATCATCTGCCCTGGATTCCCTGTGTTTCCAGTTCCTGTCTGTACCAGTATACATCCTCTGGTCTAGCCAAATTTGTAAGGTAGAATTTGGATCATGATAGTTGGGGTGGGTGGGGAAGCATTTAGGAACTAGAGGAAAGTTGTATGTTTCATCGTTGCTACACTGCACCCTGAATGGCTCGTCTCCTCCCTGCGATCTTTCTGTAAGGAAATGTCCAGTTGCCTACAGAGGAGTCCTGGGTCCCCAATCTGCACTCCCCCTCTTTCACAATAATATGATTTTTTTGTTCTGATCCCTAGTACTTGATCCTTTCAACACCTCATAGTCGCACAGGCTGGTAGGCTTCTTCCATGTGGGCTTTGTTGCTTCTGAGCTAGATGGCCACTTGTTTACCTTCAAGCCTTTAAGACCCCAGATGCTATTTCTTTTGATAGCTGGACACCATCAGCTTTCTTCACCACATTTGCTTATGCACCCACTTTGTCTTCAGTGATCGTGTCAGGAAGGTGAGCATCATGGAATGCCAGTTTAATAGAACAAAGTATTCTTGCATTGAGGGAGTACTTGAGTGGATGCCCAGTGTCCATCTGCTGCCTTGATACTAAACCTATACGTATATGCACAGAGATCTATTTCCACATCCTCATATATAAATATATTTATATATGTACACACCTTTATTTAGACCTCTATATATGCCCTTTGCCTCCTAGCTCTTTCCTCTATTTCCTTGTACGTTCCTCTTGTCCACTATCATGTTCAGCCTTCATTTGGGTTTCAGTAATTCCTCTCAGTTTATATTATCCTTGGTCATGCTCTACCAGGCCTCCTACACCCTTTTATACCACTGATCACTTGTTCCCTTGTCCCTGGGTTTGTTAACACCACTTCCTTTACCCCCACCTCCCCTTTTCCCTTGTCCCCCTGGAACTATTGGTCCCTTTGTTTTCTCCTCCAAATTGTTCATCCAGCCTATTTTATTTAAACAGCCCTACAGAGATAATAACATGCACAAAAACAAGACAGAGCAAAAGAAAGCAACAAAAGAAAGCAAAATGTCATCAATAACAACAAAAATCCAATGACAACAATAACAACAACAAAGAAAAGGCTGTGGTTAGTTCAAGGACTGTTTGTTGTCCTTTAGGAGTGTTTTCTGGTCTAGTCTGATGAGGTGTCAAGCCCTGGCCCCAAAGTCTATTTTTGGTATTCCCTGGGGACTTCGTTGCCCCTAGCTGTTGTGTTGCACACCCTTAGTGTTTTGCGTCTGTGTGGTCAGATCAGATCAGGCAGAATTGTGACTCCAGTGTTGTCCCCTGTAGGGCTATGGGAGGGAAGGGGTAAAATGAGGAGCTGATGCCAGGGGCTTAAATGGAAAGCAAATGTTTTGAGAAAGATGAGGGAAATGACTGTAAAAATGTGCTTTACACAATTGATATATGTTTGGATTGTGATGAATTATATGATCCCCAATAAAATTATTTAAAAAAGAAAACTTCAAAGCAATGGAAGCATAGAAGGCAGGGCCGGCTACATGATTTGTGGAGTCCATGGTAAAAGGAAAATGCTGGGCAACTGCCTCCAAAATTAAGGGTTTCAAGATGGAGACAGCAAGGCACTAAATCACACACTCTTTTGTTTACATGAGCATAAGTGACTCAATACGAAAATATTGGAGGATTTTTAGCCTAAAAGTGGCTTGCTTTGATGTACATTTTAAAATGATCATCTTTATTCAAAACTAATAAGTAGAATAATCCAACACTGCATACAGTGCAGTTCACAGCCACTCTATACTTGTATAATTTCCTTTTCTTAGCACTTTTAAATTCTAGACCATTGGCTAAATTAATGACACTCTCAATAGAGTTACCTTGTGCCCCAGAGGAATGATTGATACTGTTCCCTAATATAAACTGATAATGATGTCTCTAAAATGCACCAGGAACTTCAATAAACCGTAGACACATGAATGGATTTATGGCTTGCACTTAATTCTATGCCCAATCTAAGATGATTGGTTCTTATGACATGGCCCTGCCCTCATGAAGAGATCACTGAAGATATGGGTGCTATAGCAAAGCATGGCAAAGAAGCTAGATGGTGCCTGGCTATCAGAAAGAATAGCATCTAGAGTCTTGAATGCTTGCTTTCAAACAAGTTGCCATCTAAGCGAGGCATCTACTAAGTTCACATTGGAAGAAGCACTGTACTAGGTCGCCCCAGGACTCCCCTGAAGCTAATGGCCATGACTTTGAATTTAAAAATTCACTAGTTTAAATACTAAAAGAAATGCTATTGGTTTCTGGAAGGTTGGCAACTAGCTCATCAGCTAGAAACAAATAAAAATGCTAAGAAAAATACAATTTCTTTAAAGGCTCAAAAAGATGCCAATTTTTTTAATGTCCATGTCAAAGTCTAAAAGAAAGTGGGTCATAGAGAGATTACTGTGTGCCTAGACATTTTTTTAACCCCCACATATTTGGTCATCTCTAGAGTGAAGAAGGCAGTATTCAAACACAAGGACCGATCAAAGATGGAAAGTCTAATAGTCAACCCTACCCTCTCATAAACTGGAACATCCAAGAGCTCCTTGCTCTTAGTCAGTGGGAGCCAAGGTCAATCTGCCTTCCCTCCCTCTCCTTCCCTCCCTCCTCCTCCTCCTGACAGAGAACATCACTGAGAGAATGCCAAAGGGGAGAGATTATTCTGCGAAACTGTAACCACAAGCTAGCCTCAGAGCAGGGTTTTGTTTTGTTTTTTCCTAAAACAGCTTTAAGGAGGTTTAACTAACACCCCCGTAACATTCTCCCACTTCAGTGTGCAAGTCCATGGTTTTTGTTTTTGGTGAATTTCCAATTATGCAACCATCCCCAGGATCTAACTGTCGAACACTTTCATCACCTGAAATAAGAAACCCTGTTTCCATCGGCAGGAATTCTTTCTTCCTCTGTCCCTGGCCTGTGACAACCACTGGTCCTCTTGTGAATATTTCAAGTAAACGAAATCATACAATATGTGTTTTTTGTGACTAATTTCTTTAGCATCATGTTTTCAAGGCTCACATTGCAGCAGGTATCAGTACTTTATTATTTTTTACTGCTGAATAATATTCCATTGTATAGATATACCTCATTTAAATTATCTATTCATTAGTTGATAGACATTTAGGTTGAGCCCACATTTTGTCTACCACACATAATGCTTTGTAAACACATGCAAATGCCTTGGTTTTCATTTGCTTCAAATCCTTTCATTTTTAGGGCATTACTATTTTTCTTGTTTTTATTGCTAGATATCATATACGTGTGTAATACAACAGTTGCCAGTGTACAGGATTGAGTACAAGTTTGCTAGAGTTTTGTACTGGGGGAGGGTGGTTCCGTTTTGGCTTGGTTTTCCTTTTGTAATGATTTGGGTTTACAGAGAAAATCAGTTTTCCATTCAACAATTCACACACATTTTGTTTCATGCCATCGATTGCAATCTCCACAACATCACAGCGCTACCCCCACTTCCTCGTTGTGTTTCCCATTTGCATTTGTCCTCTCTTTTTGTCTTTTGAGTTTGGGTGCTGAGTACGTGCTGACCTTGTGGTCTCTAATGGTAGATTGTTCTCAAGAGTGCATATTTCACAGGTGCTACTGACTTTAGAGAGCTAAAGCTTGAGGGACAACAATGAGATCAGGTTCAGACTTGAAGGATGAGAGGCTTGGGTTCTACCAGTCTCTATCAGACCAGTAAGCTTGCTCTTTTTGCGTGCTTGTGACCTGTCTTCGACATTTTTCTCTCACTACATCCAGGACCGTCTATTCCAAAGCAGTCAGTAGGTTAGGTGGACATTTGACCTAGATAGTGTGATCACAGAATGGTAGATTGCTGTCCACGTGGCTCATTAATCCATTGGACTTGAGGCAGTTTACTGAGTGTTGGCTTGTTTTAACTCTTTATTGTAAAGTGGGTGAAAGTTTACAAACATCATTTTCCAGTCAACAATTCATATATATTTCGTATCACCTAATTCATTGCAATGTCCTCAACCTCACTTATCCAACTTCCTCCCTCTGTTCCGGTTTCCATTCCCTCTTCCCTAATCCTTCTGAACTTTCTCCGTGGGCAAACATCAGCCCTTTGATCTCAAACATTTACTGGTTCTAAGTGTTCACAGACACACTGGACGCTTGGAAGTGGGTTGCATTTGAGCTGCTAATCACAAGATTAGCAGTTCTAAGTCACCAGGTACTCCATGGGATCACATTGAGGCTTTCTGCTTATGCAAATAATTAGTCTCAGAAACCCACAAGGGCAGTTCTATCCTGTCCTATGAGGTCACTCTGAGTCAGATTCAACTCAATAGCAATGAGTTTGGTTTTCATTTTCGTTTTGGAAGGTGTTCACGTATCAATAGTGTGATTCTTACTCTTATGTATCTGTCTATTGTTTGGCTGAAAAGTAAGCATAAAGTTCCTGAGCACTGTAGTCTTAGGGGTTCCACCAGTCTCTACTCACACCAATGAGTCAGGTGCATTTTATAATTTTGATTTTGTTCCATATTTTTCTCTCCCAACTATATTCAGGACCTTGTAATGTGATTCCTCTCAGGGTAGTTGGTAGTGGTAGGGCAGGATCTAGCTCTGGTCTCAGGAACATGGGGTTTGCGATTAATGTGACCCTTTGGATTAAATCTTTCCGTGCCTTTAACTTCTTCACTCTCTTTTGGAGAGGAAGACACCAGTAGTTGCACCTTAGAGCGCTGCCCTTTATTAGTTCCTTTCTTCTAGTGATTGTATAGTGTGTGTGTGTGTGTACTCATTTTTTAATGATTGGAGTTGTTGGGTTGGACTGTTGATTTTGTTTCCTCCTTGTTTAGTGTGTACATTTACTGCTATAGATTGCCATCTGAACACTGCTTTTGCTGTATCCCAAAGGTTTCGGTGTGCTGTATCGTCATTCTAATTTGATTAGAGAATTTTTTTTTCCAGTTCTTATACTACCCAGTAGTTTTTAAGTAGGGGGTTATTCAGTTTCCATTTGTTTAATTTTTTTACCCTGCTCTCCCTATTGCTGATTTCTAATTTTATGGCATTGTGATCTAAGTAGGTGCTTTGTAGTATTTCAATGTTTTAGATATTCTAGAGAGGCTTGCTTTTTGCCCTAGCATATGTTCTGTTCTAGAGGAACAAGAATATGCATTATACTGTTGTTGCGTGGAACGTTCTGGGTACGTTTATGAGGTCTAGATGGCTGGTTCTTTCATTCTCCCATGTCTTTGTTGGGCTTTTTTTCTGGTTGTTCCATCCTCCATCGAGAGGAGAGTATTAACGTATTCCATTATTATGGGGTTGTCTAGTTTTCTTTCCAGTTCTGATACACTGTAATCTATGTGTTTGGATGCTCTCTCATTGGGTGCACAGATACTATTGTGATTACATTATCCTATTTGCATAATCCATGGATCATTATATAATGTCCTTCTTTGTCTCTTATGCCATTTTTGCCTGAAAGTCTGTTGTGTCAGGAATTTTTATCATCACTCCTGCTTTTTCTGTTTCTATTTGCTTGAGATCTATTTTTCTATCCTTTTATTTTTGTCTTTGTGTCTAGGTGTGTCTCCTGTAGACAACAGATTAATGGGTCATGTTTTCTTATCCATTCTGCTACTCTTTGTCCCTTGATTAGCACCCTTAACCCATCTGCATTCAGTGTAATTATTGATCGGCATGAATTGATCAGTCATTTTGCTGTGGTTTTATTTTGTATGTATGGTGATGCTGGTTTCTTTATTCCATATTTTTCAATGTTGAGTTCATTTTGTTTATGAATTTTCTTATCATTTCTTTCATTGCTGTTATTTCAGTGTTTACTAGATCTTTATAATGTTCCTCTTATTTGATGAGGATTGGTAATTTTCTGAGGTTGCCTTGTCATTTGTTATTTTCTTCCCAAGTTTAAAACAGCCTGTTTTTCTTAAGGAGCCCTTATGGTATAGTGGTCGTACTTTGTCTGCTAACTGCAAGGTTGACTGTATGAAACACCAGCTTCTCCTCAGGAGAAAGATGAGGCTTTCTCCTCCCATAAACAATGACAATCTCAGAACCCACAGGGGCATTTCCACTGTGTTCTCTGGGATTGCTCTGAGTCACAATCTACTCAATGGCAGGGAGTTGGGTTTGGGACCTATCTTGATATCATCTAGACTTACTCTACATTTAGAAATTCTGGAACTAAACCATTTATTCCTTCTTTTGGGTTTGAAGTGGTCTTTTTTTTTAATACATTGTCATCTTGGTTCCCATTTTAAATCTTACAGGTTTATTTAATAGTTTCTCTGTCTAGGCTGGTTTGGGGGTAATGTTGTCATATGTGTTCATGTTACTTTATTGTCTGCTGTTGTTGGCTCTCTGTCCAGACATCTCCCTTTGATGTTTCCTGTAAAGTTGGTCTGGCTTTTACAAATTCCTTTATTTTATATTGATTTTAAAATATCCTTATTTTACTATTGTATTTGAGGAATAGTTTTGCTGGTTATATATTTCTTGGCTGACATTTTCTTTCTTTCTTTCTTGATTTATATGTAAGGCATCTTCCAAAAGCTCATGGAAAAATTCCATTTTATTTTAATTCTATTTTTAATTGATATATATATATATCAATTAAAAAATAGAATTAAAATAAAATGGAATATATATATAATTCTTGCCTGTGTGTGAGAAATAAAAGCTTAGTCTTTCTTTACTGCCCTCTTTTGTACGTGACTTTTTGTTCTGACTAACATGCTTTCAGTAGTCTTTCTTTGTCTGTTTTTTAAAAGTTTGATTATCATATGTCTTGGCTATTTTCTTTTCTATTGTCCATCTTGGAGTTCACTGAGCCTTCTTGAATGCATACCTCCTCATCTTTCATAATATTAAGGAAGTTTTATACCAAGAAATCTTCTGTAATTTTCTCTATGCCATGTGTGTATTCCTATTTTGGAATTCTTAATACGATCCCACATAATGCTCAGGCTTTACTTTTTTTTCTATCCTTTTTTCTTAGTATTTCTCTAGCAATAGTATTGGGAGGTTTGTCTTCATGTTCACTAATTTTGTCTTTCATTGATGCAAGTTCACTCATTGCCCTTCCAATGGATTATCTATTTCTGAAATCTTAGTATTGATCTTCAAAATTTTAATTTGAAGTTTTTGTATAGCTGCTAATTTTATGTTTATTATATCAATATTTTATATTGCTTTCCTGACTTCTTCAACTGTTTCATCTAGGTTTTGCTCTGGCCCTTCCTTTATCAACCCTAAATCTAATTCTTTTGAATTCTTTATCAGAGAGTTTCAGTATCATTTGTTCCTCAGAAAGGTTTTATGACTCTAAATTTAAGTCACTGATTGAGTCATTCTGTATGGACTGAGGTTTTCTTTCTTCTTTAAGACATTGTGGTTTTGTTAACTCATAGTTATACACTTCTTCATTTCACCCAGGTATTTTTTGGTTTTGCTTTATCAGATAGATATATAGATAGATAGATAGATGCAGGAAGAGCATGCTATTCTCCTCACTAGATTAGCAGCACTTAAGCACTCACCCCATACCTCCTGAGAGGTGTGGTAGAGTTTGGAAATATGCATGCAATTCTCTGTTACCTGTTCATGGAGAGGATGTTGGTCACCATCTGTCAGCCGAGTGATCAGGAGTGGATGGTGGTAGTCTCACAGTGGGTGGAGGTGCAGGAGATGCAGGTTTGGCTGGGTAGTGTAGGCATGGTTGTTATCTACCACTAGGTGGGGGGAAACAAACAAATAATAAATAATGAAAAACAAATAGACAAAAGATGTTTTTTTAAGGAACAAAAACAAGGATGAGGGAGAAGGAAAAAGAAAAGAAAAGAATTCAAAATCAGGAGAGGAGAAAGAAAGAAAAAATAAGAGAAAATCAAGGGAAGGGAAAGAGAAAAGGAAACATGAAGAAAGACAGGAAGTTGGAATAGAAAACAGCAAAACAGGGGGAAAGGGGAAAAAGAAGAAAGCTCGGGGGCAGGACACCTGCTTAGCACACACTCTCCTGGCCTGCGGAGGTGGTGCCCAGCAGAGTACCTGGTCAAGAACAGCATTTCTGCCAGCCTAGGAGGTGAAGTGTGCATACCTCTGAACCCGAAGATCATGTGCACACAGTGCTTGATCTGCAAGGCTGTACCTTAGACCTCGGGTGTGGCAGGGGTAGTGTGGTAGGGTGGCATAGAGTGGGGCTGATAACTGGAAAGGTGTGGTGAATAAGGGGGAGGGAGATGATACCTTTCACTAGTGTAACCTGCATAACTGGAGCTAATTAAGAGGTCCCTGCCTCAGTTAAACTGCTGCTGCTCCAAATTCATATAGCCATGCTGTCTTAGTCCAGTTGGCAATTCACAGGTCCATATAGCTCTTGTTTGTGTTCTCATTTGTTTCTTCTTGTCAGTGTTTGATCTATTTCATTATCCTTTCCTTTGAAGCTCAAGGTTCCAGGATTATCCTTCATATCTGTTTCATTTGGTTTCTCAAGTCTGTTATAAAGAGTCTGGGTAGGATGTCTTCTGAGTCCACCTTCTTGCCAGGACTGCGTACAGGGTTTTGTGTGTGCAGGTGGTCATATGCTTTCATTTCTATTGGGTATCTACTTGTGGTAGTTAAGATATTTCGTTAACTTGGTGAGGCCAGGATTCTCAGTGGTTTGGAATCTAAAGCATAGTAAGCCACCATGACATAATTTAGTATAATAACCTCTATAATGGGATCTTCTGTGGGCAGCTGTAAGATTAGGGGGTGACACAGTACCCTTACTTAGGTCACAGTCTTGGTGCAATCAATTGGATGCAAGTTTCCTTGCTTCTCTAGTGTGGTAGTTACATAACTTCATGTCAACTTGATGAATAAGTGTAGGAGTGGAGTCTAGCCTGTCAGTCAGGTCAGAGCTTGATGATGCCTCCTTCTGGGCGTGGCCTTTTCATGAGGATTCTAGGAACTTCCTCTCTTTCTCCCTGGATATGGGCCACACTCTCCCTCTGCTTCACCTTCCTGGTTGATGAAGTACCCTCAGCGAGCTAAAGGAGCCACGTGGAGACTTATGCCAGGGCTGAGATGCTTCCACCATCATTGGATCCACAAGACTTTCCACCCACCGGCCTGTGATCTTCCTGCCTTCATCATCATTGCATGTGTTGTGTGAGTCTGGAGAGGAATTTGTGGATTAATAACAGATGTAAGGGCTAACATCAGACTTATGGACTTGATCTAGACTGGGCTGGGATGGTTTCTCAATATACAATTGCTCTTTGATATAAAGCTGTCTTTTACACATGTATGCGCGTCTCTGGATTTGTTTCTCTAGTCATCCCAGCCTAGCACATCTAGTGAACACAGCCTAAGATACATCTTAGGAGTGAGATTGCTGGGAAATATGGAAACTCTATAGACAGCTTCAAAAGGTCTGAAAATGTGGGATTGAAAGATCATGGGATTTCCCATGAGCTTTTGGACGTCCCTTTATAGGTAGCCCTGTGTGGGGTGACCCACCTGTTTCCTAACATGCTGAACCATTTTACATTCCCAACAGCAATGTACAAAGGTTCCAGTGACTCTGCATTCTCATTAACACATATTATTATAGACATGCTAGTGGGGAGGGACCTATTATCTCATTGTGATTTGGGATTGCATTTCCTGAATGACTAGAGATAGTTAACATCTCTTCATACACTTATTGGCCAATGCCATACCTTCTTCGGGAAAAAATATGTCTTCAAATCTTTTGCCCAAATGTCTATTCAGATCTTTTCATATTTTAGTTTGCTGTTGTTGACATGGTACACAGCAGAACAAACACAGGGACACTGATGACACCCTGCAAGCTGTGCAACCATTCTCGGCCTCCTTTTCCACATGACCACAAATGCATCGTCCCCCAAGTTTCCTATTTAATCTTCGAGTTGCTGTTGTCAACTTGATCCTCTATCCCTAGTTTTCATAAGAGCACAGTGTTATCCCGTTTTAATCCAGCTTCTGGTCTACCAATACCACAGTGATCCTCTGAAGTCAGGGAGGAACTGCTGCTGGATGGCTTTTTATTTGGACCACCCTCAGATGTAGACTGCCTTATTTATGCTTTGTGAAATCGGGTCTCTGTAAAACCTTTTCACATTTAAAGATGATTCAGAAACAACCCCAGAAAACTGTCTTGTTCTCCATCCTGTCTCTTCTCCTTAAGGAGGCAATGTAGCACAGTGGTTAGAAACCCAGGCCCTGAGTCAGGCATAGGACGTGGTCAGAAGCAGAACTGAAAACATAGTCAGTGTTTTATGTTTTCTACTGATTGTGCTGCATAAGCTTGTTGTAATGTCATCTCATCATAGCAAATAAATTTTATATTACTGAGTTAGTGTACTGTGCCAACCTGGCCGATAAACACATGTGGGGTTAATTGAAGGGCGGAGGAATAAATGGCTCAGTGATCCTCACCTTTCTAGTTCTCGGGTCTCTTGCTTTGTGATGGTCGGACCAGGGTACAGTTGCCTTAGCCAGCTCCCTGCTTTAGTTGGCAAGGCTCACTTCCTGCAAGACACATGGACCTACCCTGATGCAGCCGTGGGTTCTGGAGCACCGTGTGGAGACCCCTGCCAGCGCCGAGATGCTTACACATTCACTGACTCGGCTTTCCTCCTGCAGTCTGCATCGTTGTTTCTGTTTTGTGAGATGGAGAAGGACTTTGTGAATTGGTGTTGAACATATGGGTTAATGTTGGACTTGTAGGCTTGGGCAGCACTAGGTTGGGATGTTTTCTTGATGCGTACTTAACCTTTATATAAAACTCTCTCTTATAAATGAGTTTCTGTGGATTTGTTTCTCTAAAGTACCCAGACTAACACAATTACCTAATTTAAACAATAAAGCACAATGCTCGTGGTAAACACTCTTTACAACTGAAACTAAATTTGTTTGGTTTTTAGAAGACCAAACATTTTTGTTTAAAGTTTAAAGATTATCTCATGGTAATCGTTTTGGGAGTTCTTCCAGCATCAGTGACTCCAGAAAGTCTAGATTCCACAAGAATTTGGCCAGGTCAGGCGTGTCTCCTACCTGGAGACATGCTCTGTCTTTCTCCCTTTTGATCAGGATTGTTTCATAGAATCTTTAATCAAAACATTCCATTATGGTAAATGAATTTTTTTTCAGCAATGGTAACCAAACTTTGCTTATTTTTGAATTGGATTATTTGTTGGGTTGTGTGCTTATTTTTTGTTTTGGAGGGTTTTTTGCTAGCAAATTGTAAGAGTTTTCCATATACTCTGAATATAAACTCCTTGTGTGAATATATATAATTTGTAAACATTTTGCTAGAATCTGTATGCCTCTATATACATTTTTCTTTCTTTTTAAAAATAATTTTATTGGAGGTTCATATAACTCTTATGACCATCCATCCATCCATTCATCCATTGAGTCAAGCACATTTGTATATATGTTGCCATCATCATTCTCAAAACATTTGCTTTCTACTTGAGCCTGGTATCAGCTCATAATGTATGAATTATTATTATTTTGTAATATCTTACACCATCTAATGTCTCCCTTTCACCCACTTCTCTGTTGTCCGTCCCCCAGGGAGGAGGTTATATGTAGATCCTTGTACTCTGTTCCCCCTTTCTCCCTCACCTTCCCACCACCCACCCGTTATCGCCACTCTCACCACTGGTCCTGAGGGGTTCTTCTGTCCTGGATTCCCTGTGTTTCCAGTTCCTATCTGTACCAGTGTATATCCTCCAGTCCAGCTAGATTTGTAAGGTAGAATTGGGATCATGATAGTGGAGGGGGGAAGCATTCAAGAACTAGAGGAAAATTGTATGTTTCATCATTGCTATACTGCACCCTGACTGGCTCATCTCCCTGCAGTCCTGCAAGGGGATGTCCAATTTCCCACAGATAGGCCCTGGGTCCCCACTCTGCCCTCCCCCTCATTCACAATGCTATGGTTTTGGGGGGATTTTTTTGCTGTCCCCCTGCCTCCTTTGGGGGGATTTTTTGGTTTTTGATGCCTGATATCTGATCCCTTCGATGCCTTGTGATCTCACAGGCTTGTGTGCTTCTTCCATGTGGGCTTTGTTGTTTCTCAGTTAGGTGACTCCTTGTTTATCTTCCAACCTATAGGTCCCCAGATTCTTTATCTTTTGGTAGCCAGGCACCATCAGCTTTCTTGATCGGGTAGGGGTAGGCTGGTGTGCTTCTTCCATGTGGGCTGTGTTGTTTCTCAGCTAGATGACTGCCTGTTTATCTTCAAACTTTTAAGACCCCAGACACTATATCTTTTGATAGCCAGGCACCATCAGTTTTCTTCATATTTGCTTATGCGCCCATTTGTCCTCAGCAATCGCATCAGGACAGGCTGGTGTGCTTCTTCCATATGGGTGTACATTTTTTATAACCTAAGTAAAACTCCCTTATTGTTAAACAAAATTAGCAATATCATTATTAAACCTCATCTAATACTTGGTCTATATTGAGATTTTTCAACTTACCTCAATATTGGCTTTTTAAAGTTGGTCCATCCATTGCCTTTTGCTTTGTGTCTCCTAAATATTTTCCTGTCTAACCATGCACCCCTAATTTTTCATGCCATTTATGTTTTAAGAAGCGTAGTGATTTGTCCTATGGAATGTTCTATACTCTGAATCATATGACTTGTACGTTGTCCTCTGTGTTTCTGTAAGCTGATCATCATCTCTAGAGGCTAGAGTAGATCTCTTCATAGACAATGTTGCTCTTTCCTACTGCGTGGTACTGCATCGCATCAGGAAAACACCTAAGGTCTCGTGTGTCACTTTTGGTGAAACTAAAGTTGATTTGTGGGCTCAGTGATGCCAAGCTGATTCACTGTGAGGGGATTATTAATCACTCTCATAAGTCCCTTTTGAGTTTGAATCTAACTGAGAAATGAACATAGGAATGGGAAGCTTGATAGAGAGAAAACCAAAAATCTGATCCACGGTATTCCTATAGATTATTCAAAACATAACCCCTCACTCATAGAGCTGGATGGCAGCATCCTTCCTCCAGCATCAGGCCGGCACAGCCCTGGAGAACGAGGAGTCACTCATTCAAAAAGAATAAACCCACATTTTCTTCTACTCTTTCCAAACTCATTCATCACAGGAGTCAGAAGGCAAGAGGATAGCTGAAAGCCTGTGATAATTCTCCAAATTTCCCCTTTCCATACGTGGGGTGAAAACCCCATCTCCTTAGTGGAAGTATGACAAGTGGGTGATCCGCATGCCCCCATCAGGAAGTACTTCCCACCCAACACCCCATGTTGTCATCACAACAATGTAAGGATGCAAATGTGCATGTCCCCATTTGCAGATGAGGATATGAGGGACTGGAGGATCAAATGATGTACACAGTACTACACAGCTATTAAGTGACATAGCAGGGCTTGAGTTGCCTCTATAAGACCATTGGGCACATTATTCTAGAGCAGTGGTTCTCAACCTTCCTAATGCTGCGACCCTGTAGTACAGTTCCTCATGTTGTGGTGATCCCCAACCATAAAATTATTCTCATTGCTACTCCATAACTGTCATTTTGCTACTGTTATGAATTGTTATGTAAATATCTGATATGCAGGATGTGTTTTCATCATTACAAATTGAACATAATGAAAACATAGTGATTCATCACAAAAGCAATATGCAATTATATATTATGAATATTTATTTCTAACCACTAAAAAATGAAATTTTGTCTTGAATCATTAAATAGCATGGTAACAGTCTTCACACCCTCATATGTGGGCGTATCAGCATGCGGGTGGACCAGCCTGGAGACAGATAGAGGAGCAAAAAATGTGTTTTCCAATAGTCTTAGGCGACCCCTGTGAAAAGGTCATTTGCTCCTCCAAAGGGGTCGTGACCCACAGGTTGAGAACTGCTGTTCTAGAGGTTGGGCAGGAGGCTAAAACAAACTCACTGTAACCAAGTCCCCCAGTACCAAATACTAAGTAGACACCTTCCTCTCCCCCCAGAAGAATTTATTTCAAAGACGGCATTGAATCTGCAGCTCCAGGAGAGGAACATATCTGATCGGAGCACATGGGAGCAGATGAAGGAGGAGTAGGAGAGAGTGGAGCACATCCTGGCCCACCAGGCCTTGAGGACGATGTTCCCAATTACAGCAGCCAATCCACAGAGAGGACCACATGGCCAGCCCCACTATGAGACATGATGCCCCTCACTGACCCATGGCCCTGCAAGGGACAGCACCGGAGACACAGTGTGGGAATTGCGCCCGACCTGATCCCGAGGCAAAGCACTGGGGGAGTGCAGCGGAACAGCAAGGGAATGGAGCGGCAAGATACTCAGGGAATGCTGAAGGTGGACTTTGGGTCAGGACGTGGTGCCCCAACAGACTGGACTGGAAGACCAAGTCTATTCTGACTCAGAGCGACCCTCTAGGACACAACAGAACTGCCCCTGTGGGTTTCTGAGAATGTACTAAATCTTCACGTGGGTAGAAAGCCTCCTCTTTCTCCCGAGGAGCAGCTGGGAGGTTTGGACTGCTGACGAAGCTGTTAGCAGGTGACCGTGCTACCCAATGTGCCAACAGGGCTCCTGTTGGGCATGAATCTAGGGAGAGTGAAAGAAGAAGAGAGCGAGAGGGCACTGCCTTGGAAGTTTCGTCTGCACGTCCGCAGCCTTCGCAGCCTGGTAGACAGCATGGAAGTGGGAGAGATGGCGCAGAGAATGACAGGTCTACTCCAGGCACAAAATAGCCAAATTATCACTGTTCCCTAAGAGGATGGCGATGGGGCCCTAGAGACTCAGAAGGTGCGGCAGAGGGTTAAGGAAAGACGCTAGGGATGAGCAAGGGGTCCTTCCGCGGCGCCCACAGCGGCTAGTTGGGAAAGTTGAGCTCATCCCGCAGCACCTTGGAAGAAAGGCCGTGTTCCTTACAGCACGGAGAACCTCGGGAACGCAGTCCGCTCTGAAACGCAGGGGCTGCACTTGGCAGACTGTGAGAATGGGGATAACAATTGCGAGCGTGTGGCATTTGAACGACATCGTGTTTTCCCTGGTCTATTACACTGTTCAAACCCTCGTTTACTCCTCCCCATACCTCGGATCACTTGCTAATAGAAGAAGTGGGGCACCCAGAGGTCCGTGTGCCACGGTCACGCAGCAGGCGAGTGGGGGCGTGGTACCGAGCCAGCGTCTGAACGCCCACGGTCTGGCTGCAGAGCCTGCGCGGTCCTGCAGGAAACCACCGCATCCCCGGACCTGGCACCACCACGCACCGCGTTCGACTGGCGCCTGCTCTTCCGAAAGCCGTGACTTTCTCCAGGTGCCGTGGGGACTTTAAGGGTATCCCTGGGGCTCCCACTCAGGACCGCACCCAAGAACCCCGTGGGCAGTCTGGTGAGGCTTCGGCTCCCCGCATCCCCCGCGGAACGGCGCTGTCACCCTTCCGGGCCTTTGGCGCGCTGCGGGCGGTCCCCGCGGCGGGGCACGCTGGCTGCAAGATGTCCGTGCGCGGCGACCGGCGGCTGGCGCGCGCCGCGGCCGGCCTCTCCTGGCTGCTCTTCTGCAGCGCCCTGCTGCCCCCGGCCGCCGGCTACGTGATCGTGAGCTCGGTGTCCTGGGCGGTCACCAACGAGGTGGACGAGGAGCTGGACAGCGCGTCCACCGAAGACGCGCTGCCCGCGCTGCTGGAGGATTCCAGCCGCCTCTGGCAACAGAGCTTCCCGGCCTCGGCGCACAAGGAGGACGCGCACCTGCGGCCCCGGGCCAGCGCCGGCCGCCCTCGGCCGCCCCCCGCCCCGCCTGGCATGTTCTCCTACCGGCGAGAGGGCGCTCAGGCGGCCGGCGGCCCGCCCGCCCCGAGGCTGCGCCCCGGGACCGCCCGCTTCCTGGCCCACGCCAACAGCTGGGGCTGCCTGGCCACCGTGTCCGCCCAGGAGAAGGTAAGCCACCGTCGGGCGGGCGGGGACGCGCTCCAGACGGCCGGCGGGCTGCAGGTGTCTGCCCCGCAGTGGCCTGGGAATCAGGTGGCGTGGCCATGAGGCGGGGAGATGCTCATCCCGGTCTCAAGCTGGATCTGGTGGGTTAGACAGGACTGTCCACAGCAGGTAAATCGCGGGGCCGGAATAGGCGAGTTTAGCGTGGCAAAGGTGGGGTGACACGAAAAGCAGGCTTCTTGCCAGGTGGCTGGGGAGTGAAGCGCTTTCTTGCTGCGGGCATTCACAGGTGGGGGGGGGGGGTTCCAGTGAGCAGCTCCTGGCCAGAGACCGGACAAAGGAAGCCCCTGGAATTGGAGAGAAGACCCACACCATCCCCTCCCAGCTCCCAGCACTGCCCAGCGATCCACGAACTTACCCCCTGCCTGTGGGCACTCGGAGGCAGAGGTATCACCGCTAGAGCCCGGGGAAAAATGGATATGGTTAAAAAGGGCAGGCAGCATTTTTTCTGGAAAAAGGGGGGAAGGGTGGAAGGTGTGTGGCGCACTGGAGTGAGCTGTCGTCGCTGTAATTTTTACTGTGAAGTTCACACACGTTTGACTCACCTGTTAGACATGGTTCCCTCCTGGCACGGAAACCGCGAGGCTGCAGCGTCTGTAGAAGCACAGTCCATGTTCCCCAAAGCGTCTGACTTGCTGGGCTGGATGCAAGGGCTTCATTGCAAGGCGGTAGCTTCAACTGCTGTCTACTTGAAGCAAATAATCATCGTTTGGAGACTGTATAGGCTGTTACGCGACAGGGCGCCCGTCTGGAGCCCGGCTCTGTGTGTCGCCAGCTCTGAGACAGTGACTCCCCATTTCACCCACCGTGGTTGACTAGATCCTTTAGGATTCTACACACACACCTTTTTTTTTCCCCTTTTATGGCTTAAAAATTATCTAGGTGTCAACTTTATCTTGACAGGTCAATGATATTAACCCCTTCTACATCAGATTCCGTTTCGGTTGGATATTCACAGCATCTGAATGGGTTTTCACTGTTACATCTGGTGCTCCCAAGATACTTTAAGAAGACAAAGTTTAACAGGGAATCCAGGGAGGATGGTCCCTTCAGGACCAGTGGTGTGAGTGGCGATACTGGAACGTAGAGGGAGGGTGGGTTGGAAAGGGGAAACCAATTACAAGGATCTACATGTGACCTTCTCCCTGGGGGACGGACAACAGAAAAGTGGGTGAGGGGAGATGTCAGACAGGGCAAGATATGACAAAATAATAATTTATAAATTATCAAGGGTTCATGAGGGAGGGGGAGCTGGGAGGGAGGGGGAAAATGAGAACCTGATGCCAGGGGCTTAGGTGGAGAGCAAATGTTTTGAGAATGATGAGGGCAATGAATGTACAAATGTGCTTTACACAATTGATGTATGTATGGGTTGTGATAAGAGTTGTATGAGCCCCTAATAAAACGATTGAAAAAAATTTTAAAAGAAGACAAAGTTTAAATGCCTTGGGTTAAAACATAAATCTTTTCAAACAGTTTTAAAAAAATGAATCGAAGACATGCATTTAACCTCTGATTTCATTTTCATTGCCTTTCTTATAAGTGTCTCTTTCCAAAAGATAGTCTAAATTCAATAAATTCAGGAAACATTTGCCAAATGCCTGCTTTGTGTGCAAAGCGTGATTCTGGACAGTTGCTGACACATTGAAAAACCGGACCTATGATGAAGTTATGCTACCATGCTGGGGGTATCCGTAACATTTTGTTTCCTTTTCCAATAACTGTATATCTAAATTTAACTTACAGCCCTTCCTTACCACAATTTGTCAGCACCTAGGTCAAAGACAAAGGTAGCCTTTGAGTTCTGAGCTAAGTAAAAACCCCAAAACCAAACTCACTGCTAACAAGTTGATTCCGACTCAGACAGAGTGGAAACAAATCTTTACTGGAGCAAAATGCCTCCTCTTTCTCCCATGTAGCAACTGGTGGTTTCGAACTGCTGATCTTGCTGTTAGGCACACAACATATATCCCACTACATGGTGAGGCGTCTTCTGAGCAAAGCAACTAGGAGCCATTTCTCTTCTTTTTTTTTAAAGATCATTTCATTGGGGGCTCTCACAGCTCTTATAACAACCCATACATCAGTTGTATCAAGCACATGTGTACATATGTTGCCATGTTCATTTTCTAAACATTTACTTTCTATTTGAGCCCTTGATATCAGCTCCTCCTGGTAACCCCCACCCTTGTGACCTCTTGATAAATAATAAATTATTATTATTTTCATATCTTACACTGACTGCTGTCTCCCTTCACCTTAGTTTCTGTTGCTCATTCCCCTGGGGGTGGGGTATGATTTATGTGTCAATCATTGAAATCAGTCCCCCCATCCTCTCCTCCTCCTGCCACCTACCCTCTACCCTCCTAGTATCGCTACTCCCATTTCTGTCCTGAGGGGTTTGTCTGACCTGGATTCCAAGTGTCCTAAGCTCTTATCTGTACCAGTATACATGTTTCGGTCTAGCCAGAACTGAAAGGCAGGACTGGGTCGTGATAGTGGGAAATGGGGAAGCGTTGAGGGACCAAGAGAATATTGTTTCACCAGTGCTATACTGCTCCCTGCTTGACTCAACCCTTCATTGTGACCCTTCTGTGAGAGGATTTCCTATTGTCTGCAGATGGACTTGGGGTCTCTGCTTTGACCCACTTCGTTCCCAACAATATTTGTTGTTGTTGTTTTGGGTCTTCTGATGCCGGTTACCTGACCCCATCAACACCTCATGACTGCACAGGCTGGTGTGTTTCTTCCATGTGGGTTTGTTGCTGCTCTGTTAGATGACTGCTTGTTTAACTTCAAGCCTTTAAGACTCCAGACACTACATCTTTGATAGCCGGGCACCATCAGCTTTCTTCACCACATTTGCTTATGCACCCATTTTGCCTTCAGTGATTGTGTTGGAAGGATGAGCATCACAGAATGTAAGATTATTAGAACAAAGTTTTCTTGCATTGAGGGAGGGCTTGAGCAGAGGCCCAAAGTCTGTCCACTTCCTCAATGTATTGCCATATAAATATATGTACATAGGCCAATACCTCTATTTTATGAATTAATATATTTACATATGTACACACTTGTTTATACCTCTATCCACAGCTTTGCTTCCTAGATCTTTCCTCTGTTTCCTTTTACCTTCTGTGTTAGTCTGGGTTGGTTAGAGAAACAAATTCATAGACACTCATGTGTGTAAGAGAGAACTTTATATCAAAGAGCAGCTGTATATTAAGAAAACATCCTAGTCCAAATTAAGTCCATAAGTCCTATATTATCCCATATGTCCAATGCCAGTCTATAAATTCCTCTTCAGACTTATGCAACACATGCAATGATGCTGAATGCAGGAAGATCACTGGCAAGTAGGTGAACATCTTGTGGATCCAGCGGCAGTGGAAGCATCTCAAGGCTGGCGTGTGTCTCGTGTGGCTCTTCCAGCTCCAGGGCTCTCGCCATCAGTGAAGCTCCATGTAGCTTGTCCACAGGAATGTCAAGCACAGTGTGTCCTGCCTTCAGGGAGAAAGATAGGAGCTCCCAGAATCCTCAGGAGGCCATGCCCACACAGAGGCCTCACTGGCTTTGACCTGATTGACAGGCTAGACTCCACCCCTTCACTCAAGTTGACAGATTATGTAACTGCTACACCTTTCTCCTGTCTCACCATCAGGAGGAGCCATTTCTGTAGGAGGAAAAACTCATAGAAGACTGGGGCCTTCCAATTGGGAAACAGGGTTTGGGAAACCTAGGACTTAATCCCACTCCCTCTTATTGTCACTTGCTCACCCCTTCACACAATTCAACACTTCTCTACCCTGTGGCCAAACACTTACTGGGTTTCCTCTCCCATCCTTGGTAACCACCAATTAATGTTTCTTTTGGTGTTAAAATATGTCTCTTAATATTTTACAAGAAAGATCTTATCCAGCAGTTGCTCTTTTGTGATTGTCTTATTTCACCCATGTAATGTACTCCAGGTTCACCCATGTTAAGAGATGCTTTGCCGATCCATCCTTGTTGGGTTTTGGTTGTTGTTGTTGCTGTTGCAATGTTGTGTAGCATTCCATTGTGTGTATGTGCCAAAATTTATTTATCCATTCTTTCACTGATGGGCAATTTAGGTCATTTCCATTAAATACCTTTATATATCTGAGAACTTTAACACCATACTGGAGTATGGGACTCATCCAGCACGTGTGTGTATGAGTGTGTGCATACAAGGCTATTTCATGTTGCTGTGACTTCCTTTATTTTTGTTGTTGTTGTTGTTTTTTTGTTTGTTTTGTTGTTTTTATTAAAAAACATTTTATTAGGGGCTCATACAACTCTTATCACAATCCATACATATACATACATCAATTGTATAAAACCCATCTGTACATTCTTTGCCCTAATCATTTTCTTTTCTTTTTTTTAAATTTTTTTTAAATTTTAACAATTTATTAGGGGCTCATACAATTCTTATCACAGTTCATACATATACATACATCAATTGTATAAAGCACATCTGTACAGTCCCTGCCCTAATCATTTTTTTCTCCTCTTTTCTTTTTTTACATTTTATTAGGGACCCATACAACTCATCACCATCCATACATATACATACATCAATTGTATAAAGCACATCCATACATTCCCTGCCCCAATCATTCTCAAAGCATTTGCTCTCCACTTAAGCCCCTTGCATCAGGTCCTCTTCCCCCCCCCCCTCCCCTTTCCCCCCTCTCTCATGTGCCCTTGGTAATTTATACCTCGTTATTTTGTCATATCTTGCCCTATCCAGAGTCTCCCTTCCCCCCTTCTCTGCTGTCCCTCTCCCAGGGAAGAGGTCACATGTGGATCCTTGTAATCAGTTCCCCCCTTCCAACCCACTCACCCTCCACTCTCCCAGCATCGCCCCTCACACCCTTGGTCCTGAAGGTATCATCCACCCTGGATTCCCTGTACCTCCAGCCGTCATATGTACCAGTGTACAGCCTCTGCCCTATCCAGTCCTGCAAGGTAGAATTCGGATCATGGTAGTTGGGGGGAGGAAGCATCCAGGATCTGGGGGAAAGCTGTGTTCTTCATCGGTACTACCTCGCACCCTAATTAACCCATCTCCTCTCCTAAACCCCTCTATGAGGGGATCTCCATTGGCCGACACTTGGGCCTTGGGTCTCCACTCTGCACTTCCCCCTTCATTTAATATGGTATATATATACATATACATATACACATATATACACATATATACACACACTTATATCGTTGTTGTTTTTTGCATGATGCCTTATACCTGGTCCCTTGGCACCTCGTGATTGCACTGGCCGGTGTGCTTCTTCCATGTGGGCTTTTTTGCTTCTGAGCTAGATGGCCGCTTGTTCACCTTCAAGCCTTTAAGACCCCAGACACTATCTCTTTTGATAGCCGGGCACCATCAGCTTTCTTCACCACATTTGCTTATGCACCCATTTGTCTTCAGCGATCCTATCATGGAGGTGTGCAGGCAATGATATGATTTTTTGTTCTTTGATGCCTGGTAACTGATCCCTTTGGGACCACGCGATCACACAGGCTGGTGTGTTCTTCCATGTGGACTTTGTTGCTTCTGAGCTAGATGGCCGCTTGTTCACCTTCAAGCCTTTAAGACCCCAGACACTATCTCTTTTGATAGCCGGGCACCATCAGCTTTCTTCACCACATTTACTTGTTCACCCACTTTGGCTCCAGCCGTTGTGTCGGGAGAGTGAGCATCATAGAGTTCCAATTTAATAAAAGAAGGTATTCATGCATTGAGGGAGTGTTTGAGTAGAGGCCCAAGGTCCTTCCGCCACCTTAATACTTGACCTATAAATATAGACACATAGATCTATTTCCCCATCCTCCTATATATATTTGCATGTACATGTCTTTGTCTAGACCTCCATGAATGCCCTTTGACTCCTAGCTCTTTCCTCCATCTCCCTTGACTTTCCTCCTGCCCTACTACCATGCTTCGTCGCCACCTGGGCTAGAGTATACCTCTTCTCTAAGCAACCTTACCCTTGATCATTTCCCACCATGCCTGCCACTCCCCCTTCTCTACCATTTGGGGTCCCATGTTTTTCCCTTGTCCCTGTGTTTGTTAACACCACTTGCTTACCCCCCCTACACCCCCACCCCAAGTCCCCCCGGAACTGTCGGTCCCGTTGTTTTTCCTCCAGATAGTTCATCCAGCCTGTCCTATTCAGACAGACCTGTGGAGGCTGTGACTTCCTTTAAACTAAGGATATAACAAATCAATTCCCCGTGGCTTGTGGAGACCTAATGTGGCATATTTTTTATTACAACAGAAAAAAAACCCAAAAACAAGAAGTAGAGGAAAAGGTGTGACTTTAAAACTAACATTAATAGAAAGTTGCTCATTTCAGAAAATCAGGTAATATGTTAAAGACTTCCATTCTGTTCTGAAAGTTGCCAAAAATTGTTGGGAAAATAATGAAGGCAGCCGGGGTTTAATGGGGCTTATACAGAAGTCTTAAAACTCCCCGCCAATTCCATTGTGCTTCCTTCCCACCCACCCCCCACGCCCCCTGAAAAATAAAAGAGAAAACACTCGATTTAATGGCATGGATACAGTGTGACACATCCTCATATCCCTGCTGTGATCTTTCTTGGCTGGGGATGCAAGCTCAGCTCTCAGCAGAACTCAGCTCATTGACAGTTCCTTCTTTGGTGTTCCGCAGATGTGGGGACTGCCCTTTGGGAACTGCCTGCCTGTCAGCGATGGTCCTGTCAACAACAGCACTGGGAGTCCTTTCTTCTACCTGACCCCCAAGGACCCCACTGTGGCCAACCTGATGAAGAACCCCATGGCCTCGCTGATGCTGCCAGAAGCGGAGGGAGAGTTCTGCAGGTAGATCTCTTGCTTGCCTTGTTCTTCCTCCCATAGGTCCAGGCAGAGGGATGGGCTCCTCCCTGGCTGACCTGACTTTAACAGAGGCTGCTGTTTTTAAAACAGGGACATAAACTGGCGTCTTCCCCAGCTTAAAGTGGGAAGCATATTCCTTCAGACTCAGAAAGACATCCTTCCACTCCCCAGCAAATGGGGAGAGAAAGGGGGAAGTTACTTAATCGCTGCATGCCTCTGTTTGCTGATCTATAAAACAGGAATGCGCGTTTCTATCCCACGGGCTACTGTAAAGAATGGAAATGTGTCCAAGCACCGTGGTGGGTCTCACATACCTCGGTGGGTAAATAACGCTCTTAGGATGCTGAGGAACAAGGACCGAGAGGAGGGTGGTCAAGGAAGGGGCACTAGCTTTTCTCTGCAGCAAATGCAGCATCTCAAAGCAAAACAGACTGCAGTGGAGTCAATCCCTCCTTCCAGGGACCCTGTAGGGCAGGGTAGAACTTAGAACTGCCCCTGTGAGTTTCCGAGACTGCAACGCTTTACTGGAGTAGAAAACCCCATCTTTCCCCTCAGGAGTGGCTGGTGGTTTCCAACTGCTGACCTTGGTATTAGCAACCTGACACCACAACCACTACGCCACAAGAGCAAGTATGGCACAGAGTACATTGATTAGTTCTCAATGAATGTGTCCTATTCTGAAAGCTGTGTGCAATACAGACCCTTAGTTCTTTCGTGTGCTTCCTCAAATCTCTCCACATGAGAAAGCGTCTAGAGACTTGTAAGTCCAAATGGGAGCCCCGATCTCCATGCCTTTGTCTGAATGCACAGCTTGGAACTGACCCCTGCCAGTGAGATGGTTGCCTGTCCAACACCCCCCACCCCACCCCTCTCCAGTTGGTGTGGAGGACTGCAGGTAGGAGGGTCAGCGGGGAGAGCAGGACCGGCAAAGCACCAGGGTGGCCTGGGGACACACAACCTGTGGGGCCGACACTCGCATGTAAAGGGGAGCGATGCCTCGGGAAATCGGTGTTTTCTGCAAAGTGCACAGAACAGAATAATGAGGCCGATTTGGTCCTTGCTACGGAGGGTCATCGAAGCGCCTGTAAACTGGGTGCTGCAGCCTGGCCGAGCAGCCATGAGAGACCTGGCAGAGCCCAGCTGGCCCGCTTTCCCACCAGGTTATGGCAAGAGGCCAAAAAGTGTTTTCTTGTTCATGGACGATGCTGCTGTTCTTTGACAGCCCAGCTGGCTGTTGCTAGTAGAAGCATACTGCCGGGGTACCTTCTGCACCATCTCAGGTACTACCTGTAGGCACAGAAAGCCATCAGGGTGCTGGGGCTTATTGACCCTGGACCGGGAGACAGGCAGGCGGACCTGGACCTTGATGAATGCAGGCGCCACTGCCTAGGGATGTGGAAGGGAAGGCTCTATGGGCAGGTGCCAGGCGGACGGCTGCACTAGCAGGCGGGAGCTAGAAGCTGAGGGGGTGACAGTCTGCTAAAGAGAAGTCCTCACAGCGGTCCCTCGGGAACCGGGCAGCCTTGCTTTGGTGGCCGTGAGCCATACCTGCAGGCATTCGCCAGCGCCAGCCACCCATAGCAAGTACAGCCACGTGCGCAGGACGTGGCTGCAAGAGGTGGCTGAGGCCCCACCCACCCACCGGGCACACCCCTCACGCTGCCCTGGGAGAGGAAGAACGGGTTGGCACGCCTGGCACCCCCGCGCCTAGATCATCACGTAGAACTCCCATCCCCTGAACGGCTCACAATGTTTGTGCAGCGGAAGTGTTCCAGACAAACAGACTGACTGCAGCGAGTGGATGCGGGCGCACAGCGACCCTATAGGAGAGAGGAGAGCTGCCCTGGGGGTTCTGCGACTGTCACTCCATGGGAGTAGAGAAAGCCGCACCTTTCTCCCGCGGAGCGGCTAGTGGTTTGGAACTGCTGCTCTGTGGGTAGCACGCCAACACGTGGCCACTGCCCCGCCGGGGTCCAGTCACGTAAATGGATAACTTAGAGAGCTCAGCTCAGCCCCAGCGGGCATCGTGCTTCAATGGTTACCAAGCAGGCGGCTGTTGTTCTCAGTCCCAGAGTGATTGTGCTGTACTCCGGGCATGGCTGATCTTCCGGCTCCCGGTTGTAGGGTGCTTCGCAAATAGTTCTTTGTTGTTGGTTTTACAACTTGAATGTTTGTTTCAGCACCGTTTTCCCAACAGCGCTTGCTCAGTGTCACGTTTCAGTCATTCTCCCAAGATTCCCAGCTTCCTCGGTGTGCCGTGGCACACTTAATCCACGGTAGCATAGCGGAAAGGGCTTTGTGTGCACTGGGGAACCCAAATGTACGCCTGGCTCACTTTCTCACTACGCTCGATTTACCGTGTGATCCAGAACTGAGCCCACGGGGCCTCCAGGCCTGCCCGCGTTCCCCACGACCTGCCTGGGCCCCACCTGATTCATCCCTCTCAGGTTCCCTTTCCAAGTTCAACGTTACATTTTGGGTTTCCTCTCCCCCGCCGTGGTAATGTTAAACATAGGACCTTCACCAGGCAGAGAAGGCTGTCTGTCAGCAGTCGAAGAAAGGCAGATACTCACACCCTGAACACACCAGCCACGCCAGGGGCTCCCCAGACCACTGCGGCAGAGCAAAGCACCTGGCAGACATGTCCATGACCGTGAGCTGTCCAACTCGTGCCTCTGGTGAAGTACCACCCTCCCTCCTCTATGTCCAAAGGGTCTCAGGGCCCCACAGAGACCAGGATGGATCTCCCTGGCCTTCAAAGCATTTCTCCTGGGGGAGGGGAGACTGACAGACAACACTCAATTGTCTAGTTGGGGTGGCAAGAAATCCAGGCTATTTCATCCTTCTGCCTTCAAAAGTCAGGCTCGAACTTAGAAAAATGAAAGCTGCCTTCGTTCTTGAAGCCGGTTCCCTCGGTGCCTGGCAATCACATTTGTACTGTCATATGGAACGTTCCCTGTATTCCCAGCCCTTTGTTGTTCTGCATGACTTGGGATCAGGGGGCCCCCCTCTTTCATTCTCTGTGGCAGACAAAACCAGCACTTTCTACGGGCTCCTTGGGCTGCAGAGCGCGCAGAAACAGAACCATAATTCAGAGTGCTTCGTGCAGCCTCCTTGGCTAGGGGTGGGGGGTGGGGTGGGGGGGGGGAAAGGGGCGGGCGCGTGGCTGTTGCTCAGAGGAAACGGAAGGGGGTGCTGCATAGCCATCTCCGTGGGGGTGGGGCGGGGCGTAAGCAGACACAGGAGAGGGGGTGTGTATCCTTCAGGGTGGGCCCTGTTCCAGCTGACTCCACAGGGACCAGTTTGGGAGACCAGCCCAGGAGCAGGCAGCCAGCCAGGCAGGCAGAATCCAGGAGGGGCAGGTGAGAGCCGAGGGAGCAGCTGTTACTACTCGGGGACGTGTTATAGGACACTGGCAGGTAGAGAGTGTGCCTAATAGGCAGACGGCATCCGCAATCAGAACCTACACACGTCTCGCCTTTTAATAGTTCGTCTACTTGAAGTCCATTTTCTGCCGTGATCCTGTTTGCTCCATGGTGCTCTGAAGCTTTCATTTGATTTAATTAGATGAATTAGAAGTGATTGGAATTTATTTCCCAGCTTGGGATAAGAAGACAAATAAGAGACCAAGATGCCGGGTTTAACAGACTCATTTGCAATTAGCCATCCGTTCCTCTCTTCATTTTCCAATCCCTGCAGCATGCGTGGGGTCCCTTGGTGGTACACACAGCACAGTCAGCTGCTAAACCCAAGGCTGGCGGTTTGAGTCCACGCTGAGGCCTAGTGGTCTCCTGAGAAATCAGCCATGCTCACTGATGGGTTCACCAAATGCTAGGTTTCTCAGGTGACCAAGTTCACAATCAAGGAAATGGGGAATGAAAACGCGTTCCCCTCTTTCCCCAAAAGGTCTTGTGGAGAAAGATGGCCACGGATCAGCCCCCACCTTAGTTGAAGACGCCCCTGCCCTACTTCTGAAGTGGCTCTTAATAGAGGCTTCATAGGCGCGCTTCGGAGTCCCAGAGTGGTGGTATACAATATTAGTATACTTGGCTGCTAACGGAACGTTTGGAGGCTTGAATCTACGCAGAGGATTCTCAGAAGAGAGGCCTAGCAATCTACTTCCCCCAGCCCCAGAATGACTTGCTTGGAGTACTAAATATTGCTGATAATTCAACACGCAAACAGAAAGGTAGCGCCACCTTGCTTGGGCATCCACGTGATTCTTGCCCTGCGCCCTGAGCAGCCCTGCATTCCATGGGCACACTGAGGGACAGGAGGCTTGAACTCGCTCAGTGACTCAGATCACGATGGGGAAGTGGTATCCTTGGGACAACTGAGGAAGGGCAGTGCTTCCTAGGTGGCGACAGAGAACTTATCTGAGTCATGTTCAAATGTTTGCCAGATGAAACTTAGAAGCAATGAATTCGTGTATCTGACCGATGAGATTCCTAAGCAAGCTCTTCAAGGGTCCGAATGGCTTCTTTCTTCTTTTGGTAAAATTGGAGAGAAACCATATAGGCTAAGACAGATGCTGAGCGGGATACATGGAGACCTTCCAGGCACCAGACTTTTGTCCAGAGCAGAGAGTGGCAGCCTTTCTCTATGGCTGGCGCTGAGCCTCCTAAACTGTGGGCAAAGAGAAGTGCCTGCCAAACCACCCACTTGCGGTGTTCCTGTGACAGCAGCGTCAGATAACGAAGACAAGTGGCGATGGGGAGGCTGGCTTGCGTCCCCGCCATGAATAGCGTCAAAATGCTTAGAGCAATGAATACAAACTCAATTACTTGGCACAGAGTCTAATTGTTTCTTCTGTGCAGAAAGCAAAAACAAGACACTCTGGGCATGTAAGTGCCTTATAGCCACGCCCCTCCCCCCCCCCCCTTCCTGTCTTTTATCTCCTCTTGTTGAAGATACTTTTGTGTGATGGATAAAAGCACTTGGCCCAACCTCATTCCAAATGCAGGCTCTGGGACTTGTGTTTGGAAGGTAGACTCTCTCCACTCGTTCTCTAGACATGCTCTGTCAAATGCGCACCCAGAATAACGAGCTCCCAGCGACCCGCTTGCTAACAGCCAACATGCGCCTCGGTCTGGAGTCTGTCCACCTGTGATGTGATGCACATTTCAAAGGACAGGGCTCGGGTACAGAAGCTGAATTCAACTTCTCCCCACTGAATCGGCTTCGTTCCCCTCGAAGGCAAAGGATACATCTTCTAAATAAATTGTTCCGCCCCGATTTGTGCCCCCTCTCCTGGGTCCGCACAGCCCTGCGTTCCTGGAGCTGGCATGCATCTGGGGAGCTCTGCCACGGGCTGTCTGGGCAGTCAGGAGGGTTCTGCACAGAGAAAGGCTGGGAGCGGGGTGCTGAGCACACTGTCGCCTCCCACTCTTTTCTAGGGACCTGCCGTCACTTCTTTCTTCCTTGTTTCTGATCCCAGGGCATTTCACCTGAGTGGTTCCCATCCATTTCAGGAAATCAGGAATAAACCAAGTCACTTTGTCCTTTTCCCAATCCACTACCTCCCTCTCCACACTCAGTCTCAGTTTATATGCGTCTCCCCCTGTGCTTCCTTAAGTCACAGTCCTTAGATGCACAGGGACACCATGCACAATAGAACCAAATGCCGCCCCAGCTGGCACCATGCTCACAGCCACGGCCACATTTGAGCCCACGGCTGCGGCTGCTGTCCATCTGTTGCATCAAGGGCCTTCCTCTCTGTCGTTGACACTCTACTGTACTGAGCATCATGACGTCCTTCTCCAGGGCCTGAGCCCTCCTGAGCAGCTGTTCAGGGTCTGCGAGAGGAAGTCTCACCATCCTGACCTCTAACTTCTCCCAAGACACCTTTGCTTATTTATCTGGCTCCCCATGGTATATTCAATATTCTTCCACAAAACTCACTGCCATCAGAGAGATTCTGACTCCTGGTGCCCCCTTTGAGACAGAGTAGTCGAAAGCTTCATTCTTATCCTGTAGTGTGGCTGGTGGTTTCGAACCGGTGACCTTGTGGTTAGAGGCCCCATGCCTGCCCCACTCTGCCACTAGAAATGCTCTCAATATTCGTCACCAGCGTTGTCATGCTAAGGCAGCAATTCTTCTTCAGCTTCCGTACTCAGTGCCTCGCTTTCACAGGCATTAAAGAGACGGAAAATGCCCAGGCTCACGGTAGCACACAGTCAGTCCTACCTTGGTGGTCTAACGACTCCAAGCTCAAACTTTCCAATACTCGCACAGCACAGTTTGAAAAAGAACCCTGCTTGGTGTTTGTAACTGCGCAGTAGTCAAACAGAAAACCCAAGTCAGTCACACATCCGGTCTCCCTGTACACGAAGGGGTGATGCTGCCGTCTAAGGCAGCTGTTCTCAACCTGTGGGTCCCTTTGGAGCTCCAACAACCCTTTCACAGGGGTCGCCCGATTCATTACCGTAGCAAAATGACAGCGATGAAGTAGAAATGAAAATAGTTTTATGGTTGAGGAACTGTATGAAGGGTCGCAGCATCAGGAAGGTTGAGAACCGATGCGCAGCTCTTGCTTGGACAGCATGTGGTGCTTGCTGTGTTAGTGCCTTAAAATGTTCGTCAGTGAGCTTTCTTGGGTTTTTGTACTTTATTTGGATATAATATCATAACTATGGTTCCAAAGAAAGACAGTGATGCCAGCACTATAAAGCTCAGAAGAAAACGGTGAGGCCCGGGATAGAGTTGAAAAAAGAAATCACTGTGAAGTCTGAATCCGGTCACCGCTGGTCTGATTGGATGGCTGAATACAAGATGGCTAAGTCGACATTAACAACATTTGTGAGGAGAGAAACACAGGTGATTGATGACAGCAGCTAAGGTAGTGAACGGTGTGACGTCAATCACTAAACAAAGAACCCAGACCATTGAAGAGGCGGAAAGGTTACTGTGAATTTGGTTAAATGAGAAAGAGCTGGGTGGCAATAGTGTATCTGAGACCATGAGATGCAAGAAAGCCAAAAGCCTTACTAGTGACTTAAAGTCCAGGGAAACTGAATTCCTAAGTGTAACTTGGGGGGCCCAGAACCAGTGATTTGGGTTTCCATTATTTCTCGTGTTCAGTTCTGGAACTTCTCAACGTTCGCACAGGCATTTGGGATGCACTGCATTTGCGTTAACACCTCGCTGTTTGCCATGGAGACCTATCGGACTCACCATGACCGACGGCAGAGTTCTTCAGTGTCTATGGGTTCCAAAGTCTCCACAGCCCCACCCCCAACATCTTTATTGTTCCTCTTTTCCGTTCAGCTATCCTAGTGCATGTGAAGGAGTCCCTCATTCTGGATGTGCTCTGCATTTCCTTCATGACTATGGAAGGAAGCCTCATGTACATCTTTCCATGTGGTTATTAGCCATCCATGCATCTTCTTAAGTCTTTCTTTGCCCACTTTTAAATCCTGTTATTTGTCTTTTTGCTATTGAGTTCTGTTTTCTAAATACTAGACTGTTATCAGATACATGATTTGCAAATATTTTCAAATACACTTTAAACAAATGTTTCATGGGAAGAAAAGGAACAACCCCCAGGACCCAATATTGATGTGATATTGAGATCCCTGGGATTCTCAATAGTCGCTGATCGGACAACTCATTTACTGTTTTATTGGTTGATCTGTGCATACTGGTAAAGAGAGAATTTTAACTGCTTTTGCACAGCCAGCGGCAGTTAAAAGTGCTACTGAGCCAAATTGCCTGGATCCTTTCGAGGGTGGATTGTAAGACGCAGACCAGTGATTATCAACCATGGCCACTTTTAACAGCCCCTACCCACCCTGCCACCCACTGCCCAAGCTATAACCAAGTTGCACTTAACACCAGTGAAATCAGAATGTCCGGGGATGGACTCCAGGCATCAGCACTTTCATAATTCTGAGGGAATTCCAGCGGACAGCCAGGATGAGGATCCCTGGTCTAGTCTTCGCTCACAGAGATGAAGAACAGTTCCAGACGCCTGCAGGTCTCCTCTCCTTGTCCTCCCACTGACTGCCCCCAACCAGCCATTTCTTCTTTTTCTCTGCCGTTTTTGAGTTGGCCTTGAGTTTTCTTTACTTCCTCTCTCTGGGGAAAGAGGGCACTTTCATGGTGATGCGTATGTATGTAACAAAGCAGGTAACAGAACCCCCAACAGTGAGCATGCAAAAGTTCATGTTGACCACTCATTCCATTTATCCTATTCTAGAGCTCCATGAAGGACCATTCATTTGCCAAACACAGTGCGGTAGGAAGTGCAGAAGTGAGTAGGAAATAGAACTTATCTGCAATGAGGGTGAGTGCCCAGCTCTGGTAGAGCTCATAGGCACCACACGGGAGTTATAATCCCGGGGAATTAGGTTGCAGTCTCAAAACTCTTCAAGGGTTACCATTCAATATGAATGCCTCCTAACAGGTTTTTAATTAAGATACCATGGTCATGCTCTAAATCTACCCCTTTAAAGTCTATACTTCAGAGTTTAATACATTCACAAAGTTATGCAACCATCATCACTATTAATTCCAGAACATTTTAATCTGCCCCCCAAATCTTCAAGCTCATTAGCATACTCCAGGTTTCTCTCTTTTCTTAGCCCCTGGTAACCACGAGCCTACTTTCTGTCTGCATAGATTCGCCCCTTCTTGGCATTTCATGAAGTGGAATGAGACAACATGTAGCCTATGTGTCTGGCTTCTTTCACTTGGCATGAGTTCAAGGTTCATCGTAGCATGTGTCAGTATTTGATTCCTTTCTGTGGTTGAATAATATTCCATTGTACAGATGTCAAACAAACCCACTGCCCTCAAGCCAATTCAGGACAGGCAGAACTACTCCTTAGGTTCAGAGACTGTTATAGCATTACTGGATTAGACAGACTCATCACTTGACCTTGGGGTGACTGGTGGGTTTAAACTACTGATCTTGCAGTTAACAGTGAAATATTTAACCCACTGCACTCTCAGGGCTCCCTTTGTATCCATTCACTAATCAACATTTAGATTATTCCCCTTTGGTGGCTATTAGGAATAATGCTGCTATAAATATTCATATATAAATGTTTGTGTGGTTATATTTCATTTTCCCTGCATATACAAGGAGAGTACCCCCCAAAAAAAACACAAACAAAAACAGAAAAGAGCTCCACTAGATGGAGCTTGCATAGTACAAATTTTTCCTGCTAGGCAAACATCGAGCAACTTGCTCCGAGTTAGTGCACCCAGTGGGATCGCCTAGGAAGATTCTCTCTGGTCACAGTGAATTTTTTCGTGAAAGCAGTTTCACTCAAACCTCATTTTTGGTGGTGGCTGATTTAAGAGAACAGTGTGCGGCTGTGAAATTTTGTTTTGTGCTTGGAAAATATGCCGCAAAAACTGTTGTGATGTTGAACACAGCTTACAAGACCAGCGCTATGGGAAAAACTCAAGTGTATGAGTGGTTTTCTTGTTTCAAAAGAGATGCAATGTCAATTGATGACAAATCTCGTTCTGGACGTCCATCAACTTTCCGAATGGACAAAAATGTTGACTCATAGTGCATTTGGAGTTTGTTCTACCAGGTCAGACTGTTAATCAAGCTTTCTATTTAGAGGGGCTGAAAAGACTGTGTAACCGTGTACCAAAAAGGACTAATTTGTGGAAGGCAGGGGCTGGTTTTGCCACCAAGACAGTGCACCTGCTCATGCAGCCATCCCAGTGCACCAGTTTTGGCAAAAAACAGCATGTCTCTCTTGCCCCACGCACCTGACTCACCTGACCTTGCTCCTTGTGACTTCTTTTTGTTTCCACGAATGAAGAGGGACACAGAAGGACAGCGATTTGACATTGAAGAGGTAAAGAAAAAAACAAGGGAGGTACTGTTAGCCATCTAAACAGATGAGTCTGAAAAATGTTTCTAAGAATGGAATCGCAGATTTGACAAATGTATGAAGTGTAATGGAGAATACATTGAAGGCGATTAAGGTTGTTGGGTTTTTTAAAAAATACATAGCTTTGTTGGGGGAGGATCTGATTTTTTTTTTTTTGGAGTGGGATATACCTAGAAGTGGAATTGCTCATATATCTAGAAGTGGAATTACTGGGTTGTATGTTTAATTTTATGTTTAAATTTTTTGAGTACCTGCCAGAGTTTTCCAATGTGATTGCACCATTTTGCATTCAAATCTACCAATTTATGAGCACTTCAAATTCTCCATATCCACACCAACACTTGTTATTGTCCATCTTTTTTTCCCTACAGTCGTCCTAGTGAGTATGAAGTTGTGACTCATTATTGGTTTGATTTACATTTCTTAACGATAAATGGCGTACATCTTTTTTTTTTCTCTTTTCTTCTTTTACATTTTATTAGGGACTCATACAACTCTTACCACAATCCATACATATACATACATCAATTGTATAAAGCACATCCATACATTCCCTGCCCCAATCATTCTCAAGGCATTTGCTCTCCACTTAAGCCCCTTGCATCAGGTCCTCTTTTTCCCCCCCCCTCCCTCCCCATTCCCCCCTCCCTCATATGCCCTTGGTAATTTATACATCATTGTTTTGTCATATCTTGTCCTATCCGGAGTCTCCCTTCCCCCCTTCTCTGCTGTCCCTCTCCCAGGGAAGAGGTCACATGTGGATCCTTGTAATCAGTTCCCCCTTTCCAACCCACTCACCCTCCACTCTCCCAGCATCGTCCCCCACACCCCTGGTCCCGAAGGCATCATCCACTCTGGATTCCCTGTACCTCCAACCCTCATATGCACCAGTGTACAGCCTCCGTCCTATCCAGCCCTGCAAGGTAGAATTCGGATCATGGTAGTTGGGGGGAGGAAGCATCCAGGATCCGGGGGAAAGCTGTGTTCTTCATCGATACTACCTCACACCCTAATTAACCCATCTCCTCTCCTAAACCCCTCTATGAGGGGATCTCCATTGGTCGACACTTGGGCCTTGGGTCTCCACTCTGCACTTCCCCCTTCATTTAATATATCTATATATACATATATATACATATACACATATATACACATGCATACACACACTTATATCTTTTTTTTTTTTTTGGCATGGTGCCTTATACCTGGTCCCTTGGGCACCTCGTGATCGCACTGGCCGGTGTGCTTCTTCCATGTGGGCTTTTTTGCTTCTGAGCTAGATGGCCGCTTGTTCACCTTCAAGCCTTTAAGACCCCAGACACTATCTCTTTTGATAGCCGGGCACCATCAGCTTTCTTCACCACATTTGCTTATGCACCCATTTGTCTTCAGCGATCCTATCATGGAGGTGTGCAGGCAATGATATGATTTTTTGTTCTTTGATGCCTGGTAACTGATCCCTTTGGGACCACGCGATCACACAGGCTGGTGTGTTCTTCCATGTGGACTTTGTTGCTTCTGAGCTAGATGGCCGCTTGTTTATCTTCAAGCCTTTAAGACCCCAGTCATTATCTCTTTTGATAGCCGGGCACCATCAGCTTTCTTCACCACATTTACTTGTTCACCCACTTTGGCTCCAGCCATTGTGTCGGGAGAGTGAGCATCATAGAGTTCCAATTTAATAAAAGAAGTTATTCATGCATTGAGGGAGTGTTTGAGTAGAGGCCCAAGGTCCTTCCGCCACCTTAATACTTGACCTATAAATATAGACACATAGATCTATTTCCCCATCCTCCTATATATATTTGCATGTACATGTCTTTGTCTAGACCTCCATGAATGCCCTTTGACTCCTAGCTCTTTCCTCCATCTCCCTTGACTTTCCTCCTGCCCTACTACCATGCTTCATCGCCACCTGGGCTAGAGTATACCTCTTCTCTAAGCAACCTTACCCTTGATCGTTTCCCACCAGGCCTGCCACTCCCCCTTCTCTACCATTTGGGGTCCCATGTTTTTCCCTTGTCCCTGGGTTTGTTAACACCACTTCCTTACCCCCCCTACCCCCCCACCCCAAGTCCCCCCAGAACTGTCAGTCCCGTTGTTTTTCCTCCAGATAGTTCATCCAGCCTGTCCTATTCAGACAGACCTGTGGAGTCACTAACATGCACGAAAACTAGACAGAGGAAAACAAAGCAACAGTATACAACCAGACAACAAAACAACAAAAACAAACCACTGACAAAGAACAGAATAAAACAGTTCACAAGAGAAAAGCTTGTAGTTAGTTCAGGGATCGTTTGCTGGCCCTTAGGAGCGTTTTCCAGTCCAGTCTGTTGGGGCACCACGCCCTGGCCCCAAAGTCCACTTTCAGCATTCCCTGGGGACCTTGCCACTCCATTCCCTTGCTGTTCCGCTGCACTCCCCCAGTGATTTGCCTCGGTGTGGTGGGATCAGGTCAGGTGCAATTCCCACGCTGTGTCTCCGGTGCTGTCCCCTGTATCGCCCTTAGTCACTGAGGGGCATCATGTCTCATAGTGGGGCCAGCCATGTTGTTCTCTCTGTGGACTGGCTGCTCTACTCAGGAACATCATCATCACGGCCTGGTGGGCCAGGCTGTGCTCCACTCTCTCCTCCTGCCCCTTCATCTGTTCCCGTGTGCTCTGATCAAATATGTCCATCTCCCAGAGCTGCAGAGTCAATGTCGTCCTTTGGAACAAATTCTTTTCAGGGGAGGGGCAGGAATCCACTTAATTTATGATGCTGGGGCCAGCCTCCCAGACCTCTCCACCGGTTCCCTCCTCCACACCGGGATATTGCGTTCACACCTTGCGACACTGGGTTGAAGTCTGGTCCCACTTTCCCTGTGGAGATATAAACAATACCCTCCCCTTGGGTGGATTAATGCCCCATGACCCCACTACCCTTTTCTTCCTTGTATTCATCCTTTTGTTTTCCTTTCCCCACCTCCTCCACCATTGTCTACCATGCACATCCCTGGTTTTGGTCTGGTCTCTTCCATACTACCCCGTCTTCACCCCTAAAATGTTTGTATACAGTAGCTTTTTTCCCTATGGCGTACATCTTTTTATGTGATTTTTGGCCATTTGTGTATCTTCTTTGTCTTTGATTCTTTGCCCGTTTTTAAATCAGATTGTCTTTTTGTTGTTGGTTTGTAAGAGTTCTTTCTATTTTGAGTACTAGACTGTTATCAGATATATGATTTGCAAATATTTTCAAATCAAATGATTTGCGATACATTTTAACTAACATTTGCTTTGTCATGGGAAGTAAAGGAAAAACTGCTGAGATTCAGTATTGACTTAGTTGTATATTTTTGTTCAATATTCTTTTGCATTTATTGACTGAGCCATCCCCATCAGAAAAGCACAGAATTAAGTACCAAATATACTCCTGAATAAGCCTAGTTTTTCAGCACATTTTAATGCAGTTTTTGTGGTAAAATTAGGAGCCTTGGCTGATATTCAGGTCGGCTTACACTCGAGTACATAAGGTAATTTCCCTGAGATAAACACAGAAGTGCACCCAAAGTAGCAAATGCACAGAGGTGTTTTTATTTTGTTAAAAGCTAATAAGATAAAGATTATAACCTGCAACAAGCTCCTTATAAAAAATTATCTATATGAAACAAAACGATCAATAATTGCTCTAAACATATCTTCCCAAACTTATTTGGCCCACCACCCCTTTTTCAGGAAAAAAAAAACTCAGCACCCTGGCAATGAAAAACTTTTATATTATAGCTCATAATCCAGGATAAAGTGTAGGTATCTGTTTCCGCAGGCCCCGCCCCCATTGCTCCAATGCCCTCCAGGGGGCAACACCACCCACTTTGTGAAACCCTACCCTAAAGAAAAGATGGCAGGGAAACTAGAGGTTCATGCTCAGGAACTGCAGAGCCAAATTCACAAACCTCAAGTTAGAGAGAAAAAGATACATTATAGGAGAAGGTGGACTCAACAGGGGTCCTACAGCAATGCAGGCTGTCTTGACAGAGTCCCAGTTAAAGTCAGAATGCATTGAGATGATATACTTTTTTACTTTGAAATTCACACCTAAGGAGTCCTGTTGGGGTTTCGTCCAGCAAGACCCTCACGCGGTGACCCAGAGGGGCAACAAACCTGGATGGAAAAAAGACAGAGAGACGTGGGGCAAGACAAGTGCTGATCAAGCCCGTTTATTTCGCCAAAACTCGGGGTATATATTTACAACAGAGAAGGAAGTGGGAGGCACATTTTTTACTGTGTAACAACCAATCGGCTACATGTTCCTAATAAGGTACAAAGGGTGTGCAACAGTACTCAAAGACGTCCGTGGTGACATCCGCGTGCAAATCAAGGCTTACCGGGTGAACTTATCACTATGTTCCTAATATGGTATATCTGCAATTCAATGGGTGCTCAGTACTTTGACTAATGGCAACAAGGTCAGTTATCGCAACTGCCCGTGCTACTGAGCACGTAGCTTGGAATGTGGGGGCGAAGTTGGGCAGGAAACAAAGCCTTGCTGTGAGAAAATTCTAGGCCAAGTTTCTGCTACGTGTCTGAGGCCAAGGTCTTAATGGCTATCGGCTCCCAACAGAGTCCTGTACAGATAGTTTACATTTACTCCAAGTTCAGGACAATCATTGAATGCAATCATTACTTACTAGCAAACAAACAGGACAGTAAGTGTCTGTGGGGCACCAGCCTCCCCCTAACTGAATGGGTCTAAGGGGCAGTTGTGTACTTGAGAGGTAAAGAGACATCACAAGGACTCACCTCCTCAGTCACGACTTCAGGAACCAGGTCCAAGCAGAAAGAGAGTAATGTAATCTCACAAGTTTATATCATTTGGGGCACGCAGGCCATGGTAAGCACATATGTAACAGGAAGGGGTTGTACAACAGACATACAGGTAACAGGAGCGGGGCGAGCTAGGGGTGCAAAGCACAGGAATTGGTTTTACTAGAGGCATACCTGTGACAGAAAGGTATTTATGTGACAAGATGGGCGGGCTCTAGAGTCAAGATGACAGCCTAACTTTAGCTCTGTTGGCTTGACCTTAGATGTCTCATTACCCTTATCAGAAGGGAGTGGGTCCTACTTAGGGTGGGACAGACTGTAAGTCTGTTTGCCTTAGATGGCTGACAACCTTCAGGCAGACAGCCTTCAAGTAGTTGACCCTCAAGAGTATAGTGAGTGACCATGTGTTTGCAGACAGCACCTTAAATGTGTTATTCTTACGGGGGCAACATTGAGGGAGGGGAATAACTTTTACCTAGGAGAATGTGAATGGGACGCATCTCCAGCTCAGGAATGGGAAGGTTTCCTGCAAGGGAGTCTTGGCCTCCCAGGCTTCTTAACATCTAAATGTTGAGCGTTTACGAAAATATACTCCCAGTTTTCAGTTTCCCACAAGTTTCCTGAGTCTTAGGATAATCCCAGGATGCCTCTGTTGACTAGAAAGCAAGAATTAGCCTTTTTTGGTTACTAACAATAAGGTGAGGGCAAATGAAAGGGGATCCTCAGTTATCTGGACATCTGCATCCAACATGTATGCCTCTGGACAACATAGAAAGTCATAGCATCTGGGGTCTTAAAGGCTTGAAGGTAAACATGTGGCCATCTAGCTGAGAAGCAACAAAGTCCACATGGAAGAAGCACACCAGCCTGTGTGATCACAAAGTGTCTTCGGGATCAGGTATCAGGCATCAAAGAACAAAAAACCGTATCATTGTGAAAGAAGAGTGTGGACCCAAAGCCCATCTGTAGGCAACTGGACATCCACTTACATAAGGGTTGCGGGGGTGTAGCAATGATGAAACATACAACTTTCCCCTAGTTCTTAAATGCTTCCTCATCCCCTACACCCACTATCATGATCTCAATTCTACCTTATGAATCTAGCTAGACAGAATATGTACACTGGTACAGATAGGAACTAGAAACACAGGAAATCCAGGACAGATGATCCCTTCAGGACCAATGGTGAGAGTGGCGATACTGAGGGTGGAGGGAAGGTGGTGTAGAAAGGGGGAACTGATTACAAGGATCTACATATAACTCCCTCCCTGAGGGATGGACAGTAGAAAAGTAGATGAAGGGAGTCTTTGGACAGTGTAAGATATGACAAAATAATAATTTATAAATTATCAAGGGTTTATGAGGGAGGGACAGCGGGGAGGGAGAGAAAATGAGGAGCTGATACCAAGGGCTCAAGTAGAAAGCAAATGTTTTGAGAATGACAATGGCAACAACTGTACAAATGTGCTTGACACATGGATGGATGGATGGTGAGAACAGTTATAAGAGCCCCCAATAAAATGATTTAAAAATAAATAAATAGCAGATTGAAGGGGGAAAAATCCCCAAGAAACTGAGGTGGGGGCAGGAAGGCAGGGTGTAAGTTAGCTTACCTGCAGTAAGTTCCAAAAGAACAAAATCAAGCCTGCAGCCATCGAGTCGATCGCCACTCTCAGCAGCCCTGTAGGACAGGGTAGAGCTGTCCCTGTGGCCTTCCCACACTGTGGCTCTTTATGGGAGTAGAAACCCAGTCTTTTCCCAGTAAGCGCTTTAGGTTACAGTAACTTATTCCAGTGTATGCTAATGCTTCTCTTTGAAATGTATGAGGTGTCGTGATTACGCTTATTTATAATACAGATGTTTAAAAATGTAGACATTAAGGTGTCTCAATCACATATAATCTTTAGTTGATGAATATAAATTTCATGCATCCTTAGCATATCAAAATGATAGAGAAGTGTAAAAACTCTAAAGAAAGGGGTTGGAGCTGAAGCAGCAAGCTGGAGAGGAGTCAACGGTGTGGACGACTTATGCTCCTTCCCCAGCCAGGAGAGCAGGCGTCAGTGAGTCAGTCCTGATGCACAGGGACCCCATGTGTGGCAGACTAGGAATGGGCTGTGTTTTCAACGGCTGATTTGTCGAGGGAAAAATCACGAGGCCTTTCTTCTGAAGTGACTCTGAGTGGACTTAGCCACTGACTATTTGCCTAACAGCCTACTCAGAAGTGAATCTGATTATGTAAGGAGTCCTGGGGGTCTCGTGGTTACACACTGGGTTAGGCCACACACAGTAGTTACACACTGGGCTGCTAATGGCAATGTCACCAGTTGCAAACCACCAGCTGCTCGGAGAGAGAAAGAGGAGGCTTTCTACTCCTAAAGAATTAGTCTCGAGGAACTGTATTAAAGGGTTGTGGCATTAGGAAGGTTGAGAACCCTGTATTACCATATATACTCATGTATAAGCTGAGTTTTTCAGCACATTTTAATGCAGCTTTTATGGTAAAAGTTAGGTGCCTCTGCTGATATTTGGGTCGGTTTATATTCAAGTATATATGGTAAGTAATGGGAGAGTACTTTCAAGGTGATAAGATTGTTTTGTAAAAATATTTTAAGTACATAGCTTTGAAAATTATATCCCCCCAAAAATCACTGCATCTAGGTTTTCATGCTTCCCTATGCTGACATTGAACAAATTCTGAATCCTGAAGACTCAATAAATATTTTTGCTTTCACATTAAAAAAAAAAGAATTACAGTCTCAGGAATCTGCAGGGCAGTCCTACCCTGTTCTATAGTCACCATGAATTGGCATCGACTCAATGGCAGTGAGTTTGGTTTTGGTTTTTGGTGCAATTTTCAAGGTATGTGGAATTACAAGATTTGACACGGCACAGAGAAACCTGCCTGGATGCGATCCCACCAGACAGACACGGGTCACTGGGCATCAGAATTGGCTGGACGGCAACTGGTTTGTTTTGTCTGAGAGAAAAGCCTGTCCCAAGATGAGCAAGGACATTTAGCAGAGTACTTTCTCTAAACACACGTGTCCAGAGATGCTAGGTTAAGAAAGGACCACCCCATCCCACCCAGTCAGATGTAGCTGGGTGCAGTGGAAAGGTCAAAGGAGGTCACCACTGGAGAGGTACTGGACTCTCAGACAGTACACAAACTTCTGGAAGTAAGTTCGTACAGCCAACCCGTATAGGGAATATCTGTGGTGTTTCCTCCAGTCACGCCCCCAAGCCAAAAATAAATAAGAATAGCCGTTTACTCTATTGTACTCAGTTACACGTTTGTGCCGTGATAGAAGTTGAAAAACGGTTGGTGAGAGGGTTGGTTTTGCCCCTAAGTGGTCCCCGTCCAGTGTTTCCCTGGGAATGCAGGACTCCTGACCTTGAGGAGGAAAGTGGCCTTCAGAATACTTTGTTTGTGACTACCACTGGGGCGGCCAGACCCAAGGGCAATGTCTGTGAGGGAGACGTCAGAAGGCAGACCCGGGCTGCAGATCGGTGTTTGCCCTTCTTCATCACCTGCGCTGCCCACCTGCAGAGCGTCTGCAGAGGCTGCTGTGGAGAAGCTGTTAGCGGGGCTGAGTTGGTTCCCCTGTGACACTGTGGTTGGCCGCGCTTTTCAGCTGACTGTCCCGTTGAACACTTCTCACCAGTATTTGGTCAGAGGTGGCCAGACGATGTATTTGGATTGTTGTCCTGGCCTGGTTACCAACGCGGAAACATAATCATTCCAAAGTACCTTGGAAGTACGTAACTGTTCTCGAATAACTTTATGAGCCTGATGCTGTTTCTAAAAAATAATAAAGCTGGATCTTCCATGCTGCAATCACAAGATTAAAAGCAGTATTTAAAAGTGGAAAAAGTATTAAAAGTATTATGGACAAAAAAACCCAGAGTTCACTGAAATGAGGAGTAGCAAGGGCGTCAACAGCCTGAAAACAAGCAAAATCACTTTCAGCTTCTTAGAAACGAGAATCTTGGAGGGTGTGCCAGCAAACAGAAATAACTCCCTATATAACTTGACAGTGATTCAGGAGCAGAGTGATTAAGACATGGTTCCTGTGCCCTGAGACTAGAATAGAGCTTGGTTGGGGAGGATGTCACTCTTAAAAAGTGACAGCCCCAGCTGGACATCCCTTCCAGAGGGGTAGTGGGGAGGAGATGAGTCACTTCGGGTTCAGGGTAGCAACAATGAAACTCAAAACCTTCCTCTAGTTCCTGAACGCTTCCTCCCCTCCCAATTATCATGACCCCAATTCTGCCTTGCGGACCTGGTTATACCAGAGGATGTACAGCGGTGCAGTAGGGCTCTGGAAACACAGGGAATCCAGGACAGATGAACCCCTCAACACCCGCGGTAGGAGTGGCAACACCGGGAGGGAAGGGGGTGTAGAAAGGGAGAACCGATCTTGGAGATCTACGTGTGACCTCCTCTCTGGGAGATGGGCAATGGGGAGGTGGGTAAGGGGAGACGCCGGGCAGTGTAAGATAAGATATAATAATTATTTATAAACTATTAAGGGACCAGGGGGAAGGGAGGAGCGGGGAGGGAGGGGGAAGGGAAAAAAGGGAAACCGAGCTGATTCCAGGAACCCAAGTGGAAGGTAAATTTTGAGATTGACGAGTACAACGAATGTATAAGGGTGCTTTGCTCAACTGATGTATGTATGGATTGTGGTAAGAGTTGTATGAGCTCCAATAAAAAGATTTATTAATTTTTAAAAAAGTGACAGCCCCTGGGTAGTGCAAACAGTTAATATGCTCACTGCTACCTGAAAAGTTGGCGGTTCAAGTTCATCCAGAGACATCTGGTGATCCTCCTTCTGGAAAAAACCAACTATGGAAACCCCATGTAGCACAGTGCTACTCTGACACGCAGGGGTCCCCGGAGTCAGAGGGGACTTGACAGCTGACTAAGGTGATGAATCAGTCCGCTGTCTGTATGTGGCTCTCACAGAAGCCGTTGATAGAGACTCTGTGTGATGTTCTCGTGGGTAATGTAATACGAGGCCGTGTGAATGGTGGGTTGTTTTGCTGGTACATTTACATTTGGTTTTCCTCTTACACCTACGTTCACAGAGAATGTAAGGCTGTAGACAGATAAGCAATTGTTTGAATAATCAGCAGTTCTGTGCTTGGAATTTAACCAGACACATCTGTAGGATGCTTTTGGTCCCTTGTCCATGCTTAACCCCCTGGAAAGAGGTGGGCATCTGGACGCAGTGGAAGGGTTATAGGGGTTGGACAGGTTGAGAGCTTTCATTGATGCTGTCTGTCAATCCTGCTGGGAGACACAGACAATTGTCAAGATAAGCCAAAGCCATACTAGGAAAACACTACCAAGAAATAAGAACAAAGCAATAATCAACACAATACAAGACATTATACAGGAATGCTCTGAAAGAAAAAGACATGGTCGTGAACGGTTTTCTTGAAGGATTGGGGAGATGATGGCAGCCATTCTGTGCTTGCCTTCCTTGGCTTGCCTTCGGCGAGACTGCACTGCTAGGGCTTAAAGTCAAGTCTAAGGGAGATAATGACAAAGCAGGATGTCTAAACGCAGCTGGCCAGGAAAGAACAGAGACTTCCCAGTTCCCCTTCCTACTGGAACCCCCTCTTCTTACTGCCAGCATCCCACTCCCTAGCTTCTTCAGGTGTTCTTCTCCATGCCTTCGCCACCTACCCCCATAACCCTACCAGATCCAGAATCTCAGGTCTAAGCATCCTACCCCTGATCTTCCTGGGTTACTTGTGTAATCCCTCCGCCACGTGCTGGGCTCTCATGGAACCCCCAAGTCTTTAACCCCCATCCCCATCCCACCACCTGTCAGCACCTCCTGGCTCCACTTTCCTCGCTGTCCAGGAAACAAGTGGCCCTCTCCCCTCAGGAGTCCCTTTGGCCACACCCCAGCCCCGTGAAGCTCTGCTCCCCCTCCTCTGTGCCTGCACAGAGGGAGTTCAGCATCATCAGCACAGTCCACAGGGTGGGCCAACACTTTCATTTAAACCCATGAACAAAACCCTCACGTGCATTTCTCAACTCTGCTAGAACATCCTGCTTAACCTCTCCAGTAAGGCTCCTTCCCCAGCCTGAGTGTCACACTCCCCCCTTTATTTCAGACCAGACCTCATTATCTCCAGTGTCCAGTCCCTCTTAGTGGCCGGTGGTGCCCACAGTTCTTTGAAAAGTAAGGAACCATATTATGTGCAGAAACTCTTGAATGGGAATAGGTTTTTACTGTGCATATTTTCACCTAAAACAAAATATTAATAATTTTTTAAGTATACTCACTGACATCGAGTTGATGCCAACTCAGAGCGACCCTTTAGGGCAGGGTAGAACTGCCCCTGTGGGGTTCTGAGCTGTAAGAGTTTATAGGAGTCTTTCTCCCTCGAAGTGGCTGGTGGTTTCGAACTGCAGACCTTGCAGATCACAAACCAAACCATAATCAAAGTTTTACCTGGCCCTCAATGTCAACAGAGCTGAGAATGAGAAACCTTGGTCTATACTCATCTTCCTTCTTTTAGAGCATAGGTTCCCAGACTTATCTGACCCACTGCCCTCTTTTTAGAAAAAAAACAACTCCCAGTGCCCTCAGCTATTAAAAACCTTTATGTTATAGTCTGTAAAACTCCCAAGAACCAAACTCACTGCCAGTGAGCTGATTCCAAGTCATAGTGCCCCTATAGGACAAGGTAGACTGCCTCCTGAGGTTTCCGAGACTGCAACTCTTTATGGGGGTAGAAAGCCATGTCTTTCTCCTGAAGAGCAGCCAGTAGCTTCGAACTGTTAACTTAGCAGGTAGTAGCCTAACATGTAACCCATTATACCACCAGGGCTCTGCAATAGCCCATAACCCAGGTTAAAGTGTAGGTATTGTTTGTGTAGCGTAGCCCTCCCTGGATTGTTACAGCCTCCACCCACACCCACCCCCTTCACCAAAGGGCATTGATCACCTACTTCAAGAAACACTGCCTGAAAGATATAAAGCGAGAGATGAAGCCATAGCATCAAACCTCTGGACAGATGATTATAGAGGAAAGTTCCTTGCACTGCAGGACATTTGAGAATCCCTGGTTCCACCCACTAAAGTAGAGCTCCTACCCCATTCTCTGTGGCAAACACAAGTGCCCCAGATGTTGCCAATAAATTTCCTTTAAGGGAAAGAGACCACACCTAGGTGCTAACCACAAGTAGTGACATTGTCAGGCACTGAATGGGACAGTGCAGTGTATTGAAATGGTATCTCTGCCCTGCACCAGACATTTCAGGGATCACAAAAAGCCAGTAACTTTTTCCATATATGAAAGTTGAAAGTCCTGATGGCATAGTGAGTGACACATTGGACTGCTAACTGCAAGGTCAACTATCCAAAACCACCAGCTGCTCCTCAAGAGTAAGCTGAGGCTTTCTACGCCCATAAAGATCTACTGTCTTTAAAAACAACAAGATGTACTGTCTACCAAACCCTCATGGCCATTCTACTCTGTCCTGTCAGGTCGCTCTGAGCCAGAATTGACCATGGCTGTTGAGTTAAACTATGTGAGGAAAACAAATATTTACATTACAATTAACATTATTAATATTAGTTAAAACATTGTGAACAAGTAATCCAATGTTGCCCATTATTTACTTCTATTATTTTAACTTTAAATCCTCAAAGAACATTTTCTCTCAAATATTTCTTTACTTCTGAGCAAAAATATCTAAAAATACGACCCAAAAAACTAAACTCACTGCTATGGAATCGATGTCAACTGAGAGCGACCCTACAGGACAGAGTGGAACTGGTCCTGTGGGTTTCCGAATCTGTATAACGCTTTGCCAGAGTCAAAGGCCTGTCTTTCTCCAGAGGAGGGGCTGGTGGTTTAGAGCTGCCAACCTGTGGTTAGCAGTCCAACTCGTAACCCATTATGCCGCAGGGGCTCCTCAAATATACTAATGAACGGGACATAAAGTGGTTGGAAAAGCTGCATGTATATTTGTGAGAAAATGTATAGCCTTTGTGCGGCTCTTAGGAAATTGTAGCTCATGAAAATGTATTTAAAAGATTAAGAACAATTGCTGATCTGGAAGGAGGATGGCTTTCTGGACAACAATTTTCTCATTTAAATAGAAGCAATTTGCATGCAAAGTCATGGTTTCATGATTTCCATGATAACTCCCAGGTCAGCGTACACTTTTGTGCACAGAGTGCTATGGCTGATGGTTCTTTCAGTACTGTTCCAGAGCCTCAATATCCTGGAGGCTCTGAGTCCTGGTGGGTCACACTTGAAATGCTAACTACCAGGTCTTCAGCAGTTCGAACCCACTGCTGCTCCAAGGGAGAAAGATGAGGTTACCTGCTCTTGTAAAGATGTTCAGCCCCGAGGAGAAAGCAAGTGTTTGGAGAAGGATGATGGCAACCAATGTACCAATGTAGATGGATGGATGGATGGAGGGATGGATGGATTGTGATAAGAGTTGTATGAGCCCCCAATAAAATGATTTTTAAAATAAGATTTACAGCCTCAAAAATCCTATGAGATCACTGAGTCATAATTGACTCCACAGCTTGGGATTTGGGGTTTTTTGTTTTGTTTTTTATGCCTTGAAACAGTATTGCCATGAGGGTCCCTGCCTGTGGGCATGAAACCCCTCCCCTGATCTAATAACAACCCCTTCTAGTATTCTGCCCCCTCTCTCCCCTGTACTAAACTATCATGAACCATATTAGAATCTGCTATGGAAAAAATAATTAAAAGATTATAAAGATGTTCCTTGGCCAGATGCACAAGCCTTTCCCTCAGCAGAGGTGACAGGTTCAAAAATGGGTGCGAGTCAGTCGTGGTGCTGAAGAGAGGCAGCCCAGGGCAGAGAAAGAGATCTAGTGGCACTCTGCCGCATGTCCTCAAGCAGGCGCCCACCTATAAATGAGTAGGCTGGCTTTGCTGGTTCTCCATGTCGGACTGTGGTCCCCTTGGGCCGTGAGCTGTCTCTTCTGGCTGGTACAGGTGGCACGGCCCTAGGGCAAGGTGAAAGGTTTTCTTTATCTAGTGTCTCAGGTTGTTATCATAGAAACAACACAAGTGAATGGATTTGACAAACAGAAATTTATTTTCTCGCAGTTATCCAAACCCACTGTAACCCTCCTAGGGTTTTCCAGGATGTAAATCTTTATGGAGTAAAGACTTCTTACCTTCCTCCCCAGGGGCAGCTGGTCGGTTTATACTGCTGACTTTGGGGTTCCCAAGCGCAAAGCCAGCCATCCAAACTTAGGATGCTGGCTGCAGGGGACGATCTTCTCTCTGTCCCCTCTGGAGGAAGGGACTTCTGTCAGCTTCTTTTCCTTCAGATCGCCGTGTAACTTGGCACCTATCTCCCCCCCTCTCTGCTTGAGAGATACTGGTCTCTGGAGAAGGACACCAGGCTTGGTAAAGTGAGGGGCAGCATGGGAACAATTGTGAGGATGGCACAGGACCTGGCAGTGTGTCACCCTGTTGAGCACAGGGTCGCTGTTAGAATGGACTTGATGGCACCAAACAACAAGCCCCAAACCTGTAGCCACCCAGGGACCCTCCCCAGGAGAGAGTCGCACGGTGTAATCTTTAGGAGAGCAGAGCCCTAGGTCTTTCACCGGGAGTGTCGCTGTGAGTTTATGCTGTTGCCATTTTGTGGAGGCTGGAGCACTTAACCACTGCGCCACCACAGCTCCTATCCACAAGTATGGGTGATGGTAATCACAACACCCACTCTTGGAAAATACAATTCAATCCATAACAAAAGGGGATTGATGCCCTCAAAGTGACCACTGACTTGATAGATGGGGTCAGTGTGGCCAGAGCCCTTCAGCCCCTAGCATCCCTCTTTCCAGCAGTGCGTGCATAAACAGCCAGGGTTTCTTATCAGCATCTAATGACAGTGGCTTCCGGAGGCCAAACTCCAACTGAGTGAAACACAGAAGGCCAGGGGATGGACACACACACACACACACACACACACACACACACACACACACACACGGTTGCATTCTAGGCGAGGCTCCCAGACCTTGAAGAACTAGTCTTCTCTCTCTCTCTCTCTCTCTCTCTCTCTCTCTCTCTCTCTCTCTCTCACACACACACACACACACACACACACACACACACACACACACGGTTGCATTCTAGGAGAGGCTCCCAGAGCTTGAAGAACTAGTCTCTCTCTCTCTCTCTCTCTCTCTCTCTCTCTCTCTCTCTCACACACACACACACACACACACACACACACACACACACACACACACGGTTGCATTCTAGGAGAGGCTCCCAGAGCTTGAAGAACTAGTCTTTACAATAAAGAGAAAGTTTGCTTTCCTTTAACCGCAGAGAGAGAGAGGCATTAGCTTCATTTGTTGTTAGCTGCCATGGAGCTCGCCCTCAAACGATGGCGACTCGGTGTGATACCAAATTAAATGCTACACCGTCCTGTGCCAGACGCACGATGAGTTGCAGATGGGATCACTGTGAGCCATAGTGCTTCAGTGACTGATACTCTGAATCAGATCACTGGGCCTTTCTTCCCAGTCCTTCTTAGTCTGGAAGCTCCATTGAAATCTGTGTGCAACATGTAAGGCTTCATGGACAGTGGAGTTCTGACTTTGTTGAGATCCACTATCCAGGAATCAAACCAGGGTTTCTGCCACTGAATCTCCAGTGCCCATACAACCAACACCTGTGAGCTCTGGAGGCATAGTGGGTAACATGGTAGGCTGCTAATTGAAAGGTCAGCAGTTCAAAACTACCAGCCAGCTCCAAGGGAAAAAGACAAGGCTTTCTACTCCCATGAAGAGTTATAGTCTCACAGACCTACAGGCCAATTCTACCTTGTCCTATAGGGTCACTGAGTAAGAACTGACTGGATGCCAGTGAGGTTTTGTGTTTGGATACAACACCTACCCTCTGTTCCAGAGAGCGACACTATATTGAGCTATCCTATAGGCCATATGTTCTATAAACCTGAAAAAATGGTTCACAACAAAGGCAGTTAGTTAGTGCCTCTACTCAAAAGGCATTGGAAAACCCAAGATTATATAGTCTATATAATCTTACCTCAAGGAAATGTATCATTTTGTGAACAGTTTCAAAATATAGGCTATCTTCATTCTATGAAGCAAATATTACCCTGATAACAAAAGCCAAGACACCCCAAGACAACTACAGGCCAATATCCTTTATGAATATACATGCAAAAGTCCTCAACACAATACTAGTAAACAGAATCAAACAGTAATATTAAAAGAGTAATAAATCACAACCCTCAGTGATTTATTCCAGAAGCGCAGGGATGTGTTCACATTAGAAAATCATCTGACATATTACACCAAATTACTAGAACAAAGGAAAATAACCACGTACTCAATTCTATGGATGCGAAATGGCATCTGGTAAAAATCTAGCACCCTTTTTTAAAATGAAAACCCTCAAGAAGATTTGAATAAAGATCTCAATATTTATCTTCTATTCCGAGCATACATGAAAAACCAACAGCTACCATTATACTCAAGGAGAAAGACTGTGGCTTTCTCTTTGAAACTGGGAACAAGACAAGGGTGCCCGTTCTCATAATCTCTATTCAATATTGTATTAGAAAGCCTGGATTGGACAATAAGACCCCCCCCCAAAAAAAAACCAAGAAAAGTTGTCCAGACTGGAAAACAAGAGGTAACATTATTTCTATTTGCAGATGACATGAGCCTATACACAGAAAATCCCAAAGAGATGGGAAAATAACTTTTAAAACTGGTAGAGAAATTGAGTAAAGTTGCATGGTGAAAAGTCAACAAACAAAAATAAGTTGGGCTTCTATTCGCTAGCAATAAGAAACCAGAGAGGGAAACGATTCCATTTGCAATAGCATCTAAGAGAACAAAATACCTAGGAATAAATCTAGTCAGGGAGGTGAAGGGCTTACACAATGGAAATCGTAAAACACTGCTTCAAATGATTAATGAAGTCTTAAATAAATGGAAAAATGTTCCATGTTCACAGAAGACTTAATATTGCTAAGCTGACAATATTACCCAGAGCAATCTATACATTCAACGCAATCTGAATCAAAATTCCAACAGCTTCTTTCCATACATTTTTTAATCCTCAGATTTATATGGAATAGCAAGAGGTTGCGAATAGTTAAAGCAACATTGAAAGAGATGAGCACAGAAGACTTCTAAATTTTAAAGACTTCACACTTCTAAATTTTAAAACATATTATTATACAGCTACACTAATCAAAACAAGTTACTGGAATTGCGTTGAGAATTCAGAAATAAACCCACACGTCTGGGGTCAATAAATGGTGTTATGAAAACTGCAGAAAAATGAAACACAATCCATGCCTAACAGTACACACAAAAACAAATTCCAAATGAATTAAAGACCGAAATGTGCAAACTAACACCAGAAAATTCTTAGAAAACGCAGGAACAACATTATCGGGCCTAACTTTTAACAGTGGATTACTTAAAATAATAACAAAGGCACACTAGATAAGCAGTGCCTTATAGAAATTTAGAACTTTTGCTCCATTACGTGGAAAGACAAGTTACCGACCGGGAGGAAGCTGGCTTGGGAAGCCGTACCTCGGGACCCAATGAGACGCGACTGCGGCAAGTGGACCCCGCTTTACGAACGCTCCCTGTGTGGGCGTGGCGACGCGATTCACGACGTCGCGACGTGCCGTCAATGGCGCCTGCGTCCGCATCCGCAAAACTGCGTCCTCAAGTCGTTTCCTGACGCTGCGACGGGAGCCGTGGTCGCTTCGGACCCGCTAGGTCGCCGCGGCGTCCCGGACTGAGCTTTCGGGGGCCCAGTGTCGCAGGTGGGAGGCGCGCGGACCGGGGCCGGGCTCGGGGCCCGCGGGGGCAGGCGGCCGACGGGACCGGACCGGACCGGGGCCTGCGCGGGCGGGCGGGCGGGCGGCGCGCGGGAGCTGCTGGGGCGGCTGGTTCGCGGGCTCGGGTGTGCGCGGAGCCGCCTCCGTGACGGGGGGCTGGGAGCGGGCTGGCTTCGGGGGCCTGCCTGCTGCTCCGCTCCAGAGTTATCTCGCCTTCTTCACTTGTAGGGACCCTGCCCCGGGCCTAGGTCGGAACCATGAGCGGCACCATGAGAGGGTACGATGAATTCGATGAGCAGTTGCGAATGCAGGCGTTGTACGGAAACGCCAAGGAAGGCTACTCCCCGGAAGATCCTGGCAGAGAAGCAGATTCTCTGGGGCAGCAGCCGACAGACACCCCCTACGAGTGGGATCTAGACAAGAAGGCATGGTTCCCCAAGATCACTGAAGATTTCATTGCCTCTTATCAGGCCAATTATGGCTTCTCTAACGATGCGGCGCCCAGCTCTACGGCAAACACGCAAGACGCGCCAGACGCCGCCGCTGGCAGGGCAGCAGAGCCTCCACCGAGAAAAAAACCCGAGCCCACTGAGCCCAAGGTGAAGGGGGAGAAGAAAAAGGCTGACTCGGGATGGTTTCACGTTGAAGAAGATCGAAATACCAATGTCTACGTGTCTGGCTTGCCCCCAGACATTACATTGGAAGAATTTATACAGCTCATGTCCAAGTTTGGTATTATTATGAGAGATATTCAAACCGAAGAATTTAAGGTCAAGCTTTACAAAGATAACCAAGGAAATCTTAAGGGAGATGGGCTCTGCTGTTACCTGAAGAGAGAGTCCGTGGAGCTCGCATTAAAATTTTTGGATGAAGATGAAATTAGAGGGTACAGATTGCATGTTGAGGCGGCAAAGTTTCAGCTGAAGGGGGAATATGATGCCTCGAAAAAGAAGAAGAAATGCAAAGATTACAAGAAGAAACTGTCCATGCAAAAAAAGCTGTTGGATTGGAGGCCTGAGAGGAAAGCTGGATCTATCCGCAAGCGCCACGAGCAAGTTGTCATCATCAAAAACATGTTTCATCCTAAAGATTTTGAAGATGATCCATTGGTATTAAATGAAATCAGAGAAGACCTTCGAGTTGAGTGTTCAAAGTTTGGCCAAATTAAGAAAGTCATTCTCTATGATAGACATCCAGATGGTGTGGCTTCTGTGTCCTTTAAAGAGCCAGAGGAAGCTGATCATTGCATTCAGACCTTTAATGGAAGGTGGTTTGGTGGCCGGAAAATCACTGCCGAAACATGGGATGGGACTACAGATTATCAGGTGGAGGAGACCTCGAGAGAAAGGGAGGAAAGGCTGAAAGGATGGGAGAGTTTCCTCAACGAGCCTGCAGGCAAGAGAGGCGGCCCAAATTCCAATCTTACCAGTGCTTCAGAACAAGCAGGGCCTTCTGGAATAAGACATTTGTCAGGGCGCCCTGGCACATCTCAAATGAATGCTGCAGCTGAAATGACATCTGAAACTCCCACAGATGAAGAGAAGTGTGAAAAACCAGAAGCTGGGGGAGAATCTGAAGAAGCTTCTGAAAGAAATGCTAAAGAAGGCAACCTCAAAAGAGGGTCAGAGGAAGGCTTCCGTGAAAGGGCATCTGAGGAAGTCAGAGCCAGTGAAGAAGCTAAGGAGAGTGGCTCCAAATCAGAACCAGAAAAGAAGAAATTCAAAATGGACTGTGAAGAGAACGGCCTTGAAAAAGAGTCTCAGGAAGATGACCCTCATAGGGGTTCTGAAGCCGAGGCTGGCCCCCACTAGGAGTCTGAAAACAGCTCCAAGAATCTGAAGAAGACTGCTCGATGAAAATCTTGAACAAGAGACTTAAGACTGAACAATCCAGATTTAAAGATGATGGCTCTGACACGGTATCCGGTGAGGAAGGTTTTGATAATTTTCAGAAGATAACATGTAAAAGTATTTGATGATGCGTCAGATTTAAAAGGATGAAAAATGCAGATAAAAGGGGGCAAGGGGAAGGTGGTTTTAAAATTCAGATGAAAAGGAAGATGGAGCTACAGTTGACAAGCTGTTGAGTGTAATGAGAAGGGGGACTGGGTTATTTTGAGAATCTTGAAGAAGGATCCCTTTCCTCAGTAGTTGTTGATAATATTTAATCCCTCTCACTTGCATTTTCAGGAGATACGTTAGCCTTACATTTTCCTCTGCTTCAGGTTAATTGTTAGAAGTATGACATGTGCGTAGTAGTAGGATGCCATCAGAGTAATGCATTGATGTCTTCATTGTTACTTAATCATTTTACATGTGTGTTAATTGGTTGTACATTTAAAAGTTCACATTCACAATGCAAGTAAACTGGATACTTGTCAGATTTGTCAAATGCATGAGTAACATTTTTAAACATACAACTCTGTCTCAAGTTTGTGATATCTAAAAATAAAAAGATAATAAAAGCCTACATTAGTACCTGTTTTCCCTAACCAGAAATTCAGAGAGGATTTTGGCTTTTACAAAAAAGAACTTAGTGTTGAGAGTTTGTTTTGTAGTGAGCTGTTAAAAAGGCAGCGTGCTCCCCGAGCACCAAGAGCAGTGTTGCTGAGTTCCTTCCCCAAGAGTCACATGCAGCATCTCAGTATGAATCTATCGTAGCTTTGAACTCACTGTGAACACTACATGTGAGTGTTAAGTTTGGTTTTATGTGTTATTTAGTATGGCTTAGTAGGTTATTTCTTGGATCTGAGAGCACTTAAAATATTTCTCATGGTACTTCTTTGCTTTACACCTTAATTTACAAAAGGTTTCATAGGAATATTCTACTTTTGTATAGCATGTAAAACTTGGGGGTGGGATATATGTCATATATAGTTGAGTGTAAGCTGACCCAAATATCAGTCGAGGCACCTAATTTTACCACAAAAATTGCATTAAAAATGTGCTGGAAAACTTGGCTTATACACCAGTATATGCGGTGTATAACTTTTAACAAAAGCCTAACTATAAAATGTGCAAAGGACTTAGACATCTTACCAAAGAGGACATTGAAATGGCCACCAAATATGAGAAGATGGTCCTTCAGCCATCAGAGTTGTAAAACATAACCACAAGGCTGATCACAAACTTCATTTTAAGCTAATCCACTTTCCACAAGGAAAACTCTGGTAGCTGCATGGATGAGGTGTTGGGCTGCTAATCAAAAGGACCCTCCCAGCAGCCTCATGGAAGAAAGATACAGACTTTATGCTCCTGTAAAGATTTACAGCCTCAAAACCTGATAGGGTTGCTGTGGGTCAGAATTGACCCTGCAGCAGTGTGTTTGGTTTTACTTTTTTTTTTAATCATTTTATTGGGGGCTCATACAATTCTCACAATCCATACATTCATCCATTGTGTCAAGAACATATGTACATTTGTTGCCATCATCATTCTCAAAACATTTGTCTTCTACTTGAGCCCTTAATATCTGCTGCTCATTTTCCCGCTCCCCCACCTCATGAACCCTTCATCATTCATATTATTATTTCGTCATATGTTACACTGTCCTATGTCTCCCCTCACCTTCTTCTCTGCTGTCCCTCCCCAGGGAGGAGGGTATACATAGATTCTTGTAATCAGTTCCCCTTTCCACCCCACATTCTCTCCACCCTCCAGGCATCGCCACTCTCACCACTGGTCCTGAAGGAGTTATCTGTCCTGGATTCCCTGTGTTTCCAGTTGCTATCTGTACCTGTGTACATCCTCTGGTCTAGCCAGATTTGTGAGATAGAATTGGGATCATGATGGGGTGGAGGAACGCATTTAAGAACTAGAGGAAAGTCATGTTTCATCATTGCTATCCTGTACCCTAACTGGTTCATCTCCCCACAACCCTTCAGTAAGGAGTGTCCGTTTGGCTACCAATGGGCTTTGAGTCTCTACTCTGCACTGGACCACATTTTCAATGATAGGATTTTTTGTTCCTTGATGCTTGATACCTGATCCCTTCGACAGCTCATGGTCACACAGGCTGGTGTGTTTCTTCCATGTGGGTTTTGTTGCTTCTGAGCTAGATGGCCACTTGTTTATCTTGGTTTTACTTTTGTACAATTTCACTCCCATTAGAAGTGAAATTTTAAAATAAATAACAAATGTTGGTGGAGATGTGGAAAATAGGGACTCTTGCCCATCGCTTGTCAGAATGCTAAATGATAAAGCCTTTGTGGACAGTAATATTGCAGTCCCTCAAAAAAACTAGAACTGACATGGCCTTGATTCCACTCTTTAGTTGTGTACTAAAAAAACTTGAAAGCAGAGACTTGAATAGGCAGTCCCTGGATTACAAATTCCATTCCTAATCTGTTTAATTTTGTATGAAAGAACAGTTGGGTGTAGTTTGTTTCTAATAGTCAAATGTCAGTATATGAGGGGCTTCAAGAACTTAGAAAAATAGGAATTAGAAGATAATGGTATTTTCCCTTGAATTTTTGAAACCCCTTTACGTATTATGTAGTGTACTTTTTTCTATGCATAAAAATATTACTAGGTATACTAAAATATATTATGTTTTACAACATAATATAGTGATCGTTTGTGTACATTGCAAAGTAGCACTAATTTGTTATTATGAACCATTGTAAATACCTCAAGGTTTTAATAACATAGTCTTTTTACAGGGGTTGATTTATAACTATGCCTTGTATATAAGATCTTCGAAAACCAAAGATGGTGTATATAACAGTGTTCGTTTCAGCACAGTTCACAACACCCTAAAGTCGAAAACAACCTAAATGTCCATCAGCAGATGAATTTACAGGTAAGCAAGATGTAGTACTACAGTGAAATGCCGCTCAGCCAGTAATAAAAATGAAGCCTTGATAACATGCTACAATGTGGGTATAACTTGACATTGCTGAGTGAAATAAATCTATCACAAAAGTATAAATATTGTATGACATACAAAGAGAGAAGAAGCAGCAAGCTTAGAGACCAACATTTATTAAAAGATAATAGAATTATCTTTCTGGGGACCAGGAGTGAGGGGAAAGGTAGAAGTGGGGGTAACTGCATTTGGAGTAGGGAGTTTGGAAAATTAAAATGCAGTTGCACAGCTAATAAATACAATTGGTGTCAATGAGTTGTATGCCTATAGAATGGAATTGGAGACACTGCTTATGTACATACAACAAACACCTCACGAGACTTGGTCCTTGGTTTGGAGGTTTTAGGGTCATGCTTTCACAAAGCATCCCATTTGATTGGCCTGCGGTGCTTCCATTGTATCTGCTCTTTAGTTGAATAATGCCTTGAGTCTTAAAAGAGTGCAAGCAGCTGTTCAAGTCACAATGGCTTTTTATTTACCTGGAGCAACAGAGGGAAGTCTCAAATGGGAAGAGAAGGGAGTATGTGTGACTATTGCCTCCATTAATATCAGCCTCCTCTGTGGTGAGACCAGCTGAACTGGATGGTGCCCAGCTATCAATATTGAACATTTGGTTCAAAGACTTATAGAAGACTCCTGATCAAAAGGGAGAAAGTACAGAACAAAATTTCACATGTCTGTGGGTCCCACACTTTGACGAGCCATGGAGACTGGGTGAACCTCCAAAACTTGCTCTAAAATAATCTTTAAACCGCAAACCAAAAGTACCCCCTTAAGTATTCTTAAAACTAGAGAATAATTCAACTGAATTAGGAAAGAATACCTGCCTTGAACATTGTTTTGTCTTTTATATCTCTAAATGATCAAATTGACAACAGTAAATTGAAAGTAGATAAGAACCTTACTGGGCAATGAGTTTCTGTTAATGGGAGAAACGATGCAGAGGAGGATAAGAATAGTATTGCCCAATTCAAAGAATGTAATCAATGTCACTGAACTGTGCTTTTAGACACCTGACTTGATGTGTGTTTTTGCTTTGTATACAATAACAACAAAAAGAATAATACAAACTATCTTTGTTTTGCTGCTGAGGAGCCCTAATGGCATTGTGGGTTACATGTGGGCCTGCCAACTGCAAGGCTAGGGGGTCAAACCCACCAACCACCGAGGAAGAAAAGCGAGGCTGTGTGCTTACATACAAATGTACAGCCTCAAAAATCCTATGCAGTTGGTGTGAGTCAGAATCAACTTGATGGCAGTGAGTGGGTTCCGGTTGCTTAGCTACCGTTCACATAGGAACCATGCCTTTGATTTATCAGATCCCATGGTAACATTAGATCATTCATGAGCTATTATTGCCACTTAACATTACAAGAGAATGTCTGGGCCACATGATCATTTCTAAGAATAGAGGCACACAGAGTTCCAGAAACGTGAAGTTCTATTCAGTAAGGAATCTTTTCAGTCACAAGAAACAGGTAAGTTCAGATAGACTTAATTAAAGAAATACATTGATTAACTTACCAGAAAAGTGTGTTTATGTGCTGTCAAGTTGATACACTATTGGTTGCCATGAGTTGAAATTGACTCACGTGCTACTGGTTAAAATATGATGGCAGATATTTAAAACTCAACTAAAGATCTGAAAGTAAAACAACAACAAAAAACCCCTGAGAAGTAGATCTGAGGTAAACTCCAGGAAATAGGATAAAGAGACAAATACAGAGAAAAGATATGAGACAGGTCCAGTCCAAACAAACCTCATTGCCTTCGAGTCATTTATAACTGATCGTGACCCTGTAGCTGAACTGTTCCTGTGGTTTTCCAAGACTAACTCTTTACCAGAAGATAAAACCACCTCTTTCTCCTACTGAGCAGGTGGTTTTGAATTGTTGACCTTTGGGTTAGCACGGCAGAGAGGTCCAGTAGTACAAATAAATTCAGAGAAAGCAAGCTAAGAAAAATTTTCTAAGATAAAGAAAAATTCCCCAGAATCAAATGACATGAGTCTTCATGTTTGAAATAACTAATGAAGTACCCATAACAATAGGTCTGTTTTTTAAAAATAATTCAGTGAGATGTTTCTGAGAATCCTGATGGTAATAGTAGGTTATGCGTTGGGCTGCTAAGCTCAAGGTCAGCAGTTCAAATTCACCAGCTGCTCAGAGAGAGAGAAGGCTTTCTACTCCTGTGAAATGAGTCTGAGGAACCCACAGAGACGGTTTTGCACTGCCATATATGGTTGCCATGAGTCAGAATTATTGACTAAAGGGTGGTGAGTTTGTGTTTTGATTTGGAATGAGAAATTTCAGAAAATCGTGGGTGTAGACAGTCTTACAGAAACAACTAGACAGGAGGGACAGTGGAGTGGAGACCCCAAAGCCCATCTGTAGACAATTGGACATCCCTTACAGAAGGGTCACAAGGAAGAGACGAGCCAGTCAGGGTGCAGTATAGCATCGACGAAACACACAACATTCCTCTAGTTCTTTCATGCTTCCTCCTCGCCCCTTCGTGACCCCAATTCTACCTTACAAATCCAGCTAGACCAGAGCATGCACATTGGTTCAGATAAGAGCTCGCACCCCAGGGAATCCAGGACAGATAGACCCTTCAGCACCAATAATGAGAGGAGTGATACCTCGGGGGGGGGGGGGGGTGGGGACCTGATCACAATGATCCACATATAACCCCCTCCCTGGGGGACGGATAACAGAAAAGTGAGTGAAGGGAGACAGCAGACGATGTAAGATGAAAATTATAATTTATGGAGGGCAAAAGGTGAGCTGATACCAAGGGATCAAGTAGAAAGAAAATATTTTGAAAATGATGATGGCAGCATATGTACAAAAAGGCTGGACACACTAGATATTTGTATAGATTGTGATAAGAGCTGTAAGAGCCCCCAATAAAGTGAATTTAGAAGAAAAACTTGCAGAGGAAAGTTCATACATACTAAGGAAATGGTTACATTAGATTTTTCTCTTTTTTTTAAATCATTTTATTGGGGTGCATAGAGCTCTTATGATCCATACATACATTTGTTTCCATCATCATTTTCTTTTTTTTTCTTCAGACTTTTATTTTTTTATTTTTTTAACATTTTATTAGGGGCTCATACAACTCTTATCACAATCCATACATATACATACATCAATTGTATAAAGCACATCCGTACATTCTTTGCCCTAATCATTTTCAAAGCATTTGCTCTCCACTTAAACCCTTTGCATCAGGTCCTCTTTTTTTTTTTTCCCTCCCTCCCCGTTCCCCCCTTCCCCCTCCCTCACGATCCCTTGATAATTTATAGATTGTTGTTTTGTCATATCTTGCCCCATCCAGAGTCTCCCTTTCCCCCCCTTCTCTGCCTACATTAGATTTTTCAATAGCAACAGTGAAATGGAACAATGCTTTCAATATTATTTGGGGAAATAATTTCAAATGTAGAACCCAAATTAATAGTCAAGTAGGAGAGTTAACTAATAATCTTGGACATACAAAGCCTCAAATAATTGTATTTCCATGCACCATTTCTCAGGAAACTTCTATCCTGCCAAAATGAGGGAGAAAGAGAAAGATGAGACCCAGGAAAGAAGTACTCCAACAGGAATAGAAATTCCCCAGCCAGTGATAGAGTTCTCAAGAGGACAGGTATATGCTAACAGTACAAATGGAAGTCAGTGAGGGAGGAAAATACATTTGATGAAATGTGTCTTTAAATTGAGATAGAGAAAAAATAAAAAAATAAAAAAAAATAAATTGAGATAGAATTTACATAGTGGAGATTCATCCCCTCCGAGGGGAAAGTTCGGTGTTTTAAAACTATATTCACAAGATTGTGCAACCATCCCCACAGTTCGGTTCCACCACATTTTTATCGCCCCGGAAAGAATCCCTGCAAGCATCAGCAGTCACTCCATCCCCTCGTGTCCCAGCCCCTTTCCTTCCCAACAGTTACTGGTGGCTCCGTGTGTCTTGGGATGTGTAGCTAGTCATATCCCAGAATGGACAGCTAGTTTAAAGATTTATTCGTGTTACAGGAGATACTAGTACTTCATTCCTTTATGGCAGAATGGGAAACCCATACATAGATGGGTGTCTATTCATGGACACGGGTTGTTTTCCCTCTTTTGCTTTTAGGAATACTGCTGATATGAAGATTCATGTACAGACTTGTGTGTAACAAACGTTTTCATTTCCCTTGGGTATGATGGAGTACATCTTATGTTTCAGTTCACTGAAAGGAAAAGTTTCCCAAAAAGCAACCTCATTACTATAGAGTCAACTCTGATTCATAGCGACCCTAAGACAGAGTAGAACAGACACTGGGTTTCTGAGACTGTACGTCTTTACAGAGTTTTAGGGTATAAAAGAGACTTCCAATCTCAAATATAATTCAGGGAGAACACTTATTAAGTCTTCAAAGGGACAAAGACACAGACACATCATCTGGATGAGGGAGGGAGGCTATTAGCACCAAGTCAAAATGGTGTCTGAAGATTCAGTCAAGACGTTAGTTCAATGGGGCATTGGAGCAAAGGAAACTCACAAATTCATGATTGATGGCAGATGACTCCATTGCAGCCACAGGTGGAACAGGGCCATGATTGAGACGTGTACATTATGTTACATAGAAGAGCCTACGCTATTGATCGAGGGCCTTCCAACCAATGTCAGGACACTACCGACAGGGCATGACTCATGACCTTGCACCCCAGTACTGACCGCAGTATGATCTCCATCAAGAGCACCCTAAAGTCCCTAAGAGAGACTGCTCCTCCCTGAGCTGGCTGGAGAGGGGTGGGGGTAATCCACTCTGCCTGACAACAAGATCATCTGCATCCTTAGTTCATGGTCAGATGGAAGTCAATGGAGAGACTGCAAATAGATTGTGGGCTTTCATAGTCATCCATAGCCTTTGGAAAATAGGGTGCTCAGAATTTAAGCTGCAGTACAATAGGAGCAGAAAGCTTCCTCTTCCTCCTGCGGAGCGGCTGGTAAGTTTTAACCGCTGACCTTATAGTTAGCAGCCCCGCACGTACCTCACTGCCATGCCAGGGCTGCAGAACACATTTAGGAGTGAATAAATGCTAGGTGCATCAATAAGAAAAGGAAGAAAGAGTAGAAGGAAGGGAGGAAGCAAGAGAGGAAGGAAGTTAGAGACCAAGAGGAAGCTAGAAGAGATGCTATGAGAAACCAAACGTGGCAGAGTAAGGATATGTATGGAAATGAATAGGGTTAATGTTAGTGCATGACTCAGCCAGCTACAAATAGCAGACATGATAATGCAACTCTGAATATTGATACGATGGATAAAATGAATGCTTTGGACGTAGAGGACGCAGAGACGTGTGTATATGTGTGTCTGGCAGGGATGGAGAGGTAGAATTGAGGTACCTAATGTAACACACTTTTTGGTAAATCAACAGAGCAAGCAAATAAAATAATTAGCCATGGCATGAGAGATGTTGAGACATAGCTAGGAAGCTTGCTTTAAGGGGAATATGTAGAATTTTGCGCAATATTCTGGACATACCTGACCTCCTCTGGTGTCCCCATTGCCATACGGCAGCAGTCAGGTAAGGCTCCATGGTGCATTCTTCTTTACAGCCTCTCTACAGCTATGCTGGGTTCCGTAATTCCCTGCAGTGGCCACACACAACCCACAAACAATACTCATGGTTAAGGGGGCTTTTTGGGTTAATAAGTTACCATAAATCAGGATCATGAAACAGTAAGGATAAAGTCACTGATCACCTCAGCTAGCAGCCAAGTCTCTCTCAGGGTCTCAGCCACCTAGTCCCTTGGCCTTTGCTACCATGGGCAAGGAAGGCAGCCTAGCTGTCACTCTGTCGCACAGCTGCAGTCTGGGCCAGCGGCAGAGAGGTATCCAGGTTTCAGGGCTGCTCTCGGAGTCCCTGTGCCACAGTCTGGGACGCATCTCGTCTCTACAGCCTCCACCGCTACAGGCGGAGATCTTGAGCGTGCTCTTCTGAGGGCCTCACCTGTGCTCCCTCTGCCACTGCTTCTAAGATGGCTCATCATTACAGCTGGGAGGGTGGTAACACAACTGACCACTCCCCTCTCAATGTTACACACACCCTATTTGCATAGTCCCACCCAATCATTTGGTGGGAGTTACAGAAACTTGGGTAGAAAAACAGTGTTAAGACATGAAAAAAAATTTTTTTATCAATTATCAAGGGTTCATGAGGGAGGGAAGGGAAAAAATGAGGAGCTCATACCAAGGGCTCAAGTAGAAAGAAAATAGTTTGAGAATGATGATGGCCACAAATATACAAATGTGCTTGACACGGATGGATGGATGGATGGATGGATGGATGGATGGATGGATGGATGGATGGATTGTGATAAGCATTGTATGAGCCCCCCAAAAATGATTTTTAAAAACAATTTTAATCCACCACATCCTGCAACCAATAATATCCATTTTCTTGGGCATGCTAGCAGACTCTCAGGCAAAATTCAACAAACATCAAACAGTTGATACTTACATGGAAGACACCCACCAAATGTAATTTGAGCCACAAATCAGTAACAAGTGAACCATAATTGTGGTGAATGTAAAATTCACGATTCTAAAAGATTGCACGCGTATACGTTTTCAATGCGACATCACAAATTACCACACGCTTAACAGCTTGAATGGACACCATTACTATCTCACAGTTTCTGTGGGCCAGAAATCTGGACATGGTTTAGGTGGGTCCTCTGGTTGGACAACGACATGTGGGCCAAGCTGTGTTGGTTACTGGAGCTCAGGGCACCTCATCCAAGCTGGCATGGTTAACTTCAGGTTGGCAAAATTCAATTCCTTGCAGCTGTTGGTCAGAGGCCCTCAGCTCCTAGAGCCCGCCCAGTTACCTCACATGCCCCTAGGCAGCTCACACCATAGCCGCTTCTACTCCATCAGCTAGTCTTTGTACTGTGTTGTAAGCATGAGAGGGACACATCACCTCCCCATTGTGATGGGCTTCGAAGTTTAGTATTTTATTAGAAAGAAGCAAGTCAACGGTCTCATTTGCTTACACCAGTGAAGGGTGTGAAAGCCAGGGATAGACTGATGTGGGGGGAGATCGGGGAGGGCCATTTTAGAATTCGACCTATTGTACTCGCTGATTAGATAAGAAATCATAATGGAAATTAGAAATAATATAAAACTCAGTCAAAATGATAGCTATATTAGCCGAATATAGTAACGTGGAGGGACATTTATAACCCTAAATGCATGTATTAGAAAAGAGTAATGTTTGGAAAATCAATGCATAAAGTCTCCAATAAAATAATTTGAGACGGAATTAAGAAAAAGTGGAGGCAATAGGAATGCTAAATGCAGACATGTATAGCATTTAATTAAAGATAAGATGGGAAGGAGCAGCTGGTTGGTTGAAACCTCTGGCAAAAATATTGAAGAGAAATGATAAAAAATCATTAAAGATAATAATTTAGATAAATAATAGTTTGAACAACTTCGAGTATATGGACCATTTCAAAAACCAGACTATTCGGGAGGAATAGAAATGCTACTCTTGATCTTAGCCAAAAAGCCTAGAAGGGATGGGAAGGCAGAGAAATAGTGAATCCGGGTGTACCATTAAAATTATTCAATCAAAGGTGATACTTATTCAGACACACCATACCATCTTTCTCTCGCAATACTGAGCACCAAGTACAAGGCTACGAATGGAATGGAACACCCACTTTCAGGACACCGTGAACTGGCACAGAAGATGAGGGGGCCTCTGCTAGCACCCTGACAGCAGAGCCATCCTGAGGCAAAGCCACTGTGGAACTCCGGCACGCAGGAAGAAACCAGCTGAGCAGGCACAGCGCACCTAGGAAGGGAAAGCACCACGGCACGGAGAGGTCCAGGGATCTTCGCATCCACAGTCAGCAGGGAGCTAGGACCCAAAGAGAGGTTCACCCCAGAGCAGTGGTGTGGCTGGTGCACACTTTCGCTGCCCAGCCAACCGGAAGTGCCCAACCACCTTGCTACTGACCGGAGGAGCACACTCCCCTCCACCCCCACCCCCTTAGTGACTAGAAGAAGGAATCCTCCCTCCAAAAACCTTAGAGAACTACAGCTGGAACCCCTTCTCTCTGCCCCCCCACCCAGCTCTGTCAATTAGCACCCACCTGACCCAATCATTCTAGCAACCCCCTTTGTCCATCCCCACCCTCTGCCCAAGGGCCACCCCTCTGCTCAGCATGGGAGCATTCCAGAGGCTCCAGGCACCTGATCCCACCCCTGCCCCTCATCCAAGCAGCACAAGACCACTCCAGCACCCTGACCCCCAGCCCTGTGACCCACATCTCAGAAGCATGGGCTGCTCTGGCTGCTCCAACAGCCCCCCCCCCCACCTTGACTCTGCTCTCCACCTCTCCCCAGTGGTATTGAGAATGCTCCCACCCGTGGGCCTCTTACTACCAGAGAGGGCTATGGGCTCCCATCCCCTACTCCCCTGACACTTAAATACACCTGTGTGATGTCAAGTCGCTCGTGCCTAGTCCTTGCGCCTAGCTCCCACCTGGGCCTCGATGACGGGTCTGAGCATGCTCAGTTCTGGATTTTCCCATAGGCATCTTGTTTCCCTAACCCTTCTTCACTTAGTCCTTGTGCAAATGCAAATGCAGCCCTTCTGTCCTTGAATGGTTGATCGTCCTAAGGTGTGCACCTCTTCCTAGTGTTATTTTTTACTTTATAGACGTGTCTTGTGAAATGACTTTTTAGAAACTCTAGCAACCCAGAAGAAAGATATCTATCAGAACCTACAACGTGATTTCTATTTAGTGGAACAGGACAAGGGTGCCCATATTACTGTATGTTCCAGCTTACACATTGAGACAAGACATATATTTGAGGATTAGGAAATGATAAATAAGACTCTATTATTTGTAAATGATAAAACTGTCAAGGAAAGTCAAGAAAATAGCCACCCAGAATGCTAGTATTGAGAAGAAAGCTTACCAAGTTTCCTGAATTCATTAAACAATCATTGAAAGGCCATTGCATTGCTACTTGTCCAAAGAAAATCCCATTTTTAAATGTACTTTGTTTAAAAGATAAAATTTAAGACATCAATATAATCTGTAAAGTGCCTAGGAATAAATCTAGCAGTAAACGTGTTATGTCCTGTTATAAAAAGGATGACACGGGCTTAGGTGGAGAGCAAGTGCTTTGAGAGTGATTGGGGCAGGGGATGTATGGATGTGCTTTATACAATTGATGTATGTATATGTATGGATGGTGATAAGAGTTGTATGGGCCCCTAATAAAATGTAAAAAAAGAAAAGAGGAGAAAAAATGATTAGGGCAGGGACTGTACAGATGTGCTTTATACAATTGATGTATGTATATGTATGAACTGTGATAAGAATTGTATGAGCCCCTAATAAATTGTTAAAATTTAAAAAAAAAGAAAGCAGAGAATACCAAAAAAAAAAAATCTTACAGGTAGAAAAAAATTTAAGGTATATTACTTAAAAAAAAAAAAAAAGGATGACACGTACTGAAAGACCTTGCTGTTGCTTTTCGTTGCTGTCTAGTGGACCGTGACTGAGGGCTTCTGCAGACGTGTCCGAGTAGACCTGGGCTCCACAGGGGCGTTGAAGGCTGCACTCTCACAGAAGTACATCACCAGACTTCCTACAGAGTCACTTCTGCATGGCTTCAATTGCCAAGGCACTGCACCACGTAGCATCTCCTCACTTGAAATCAACACAGAATCATCACCGCGTCTTTTCTCCCATGGAGCTGCTGGTGGACTCCAGCCTTCCTTTTAGCAGCAAAGCGCATGGCCATTTGTGCCGCCCAGGAACTCCTGACTACTGAGTCTAAATCTGACAGGTAGATACTGTTGCCACCACGCCACAGGGTTGATTCCACCCCCGGGTTAGTCCAGGTGGATTAGAGAAACAAATGCAGTAACACTCATGTGTGTGTAAGAGAGAGCTTTATACCAGAGTAATTGTACATTAAGAAAACATCCCTGCCCAGACCAGTTCAAGTCCATAAGTCTGATATTAGCCCATATGTCTGATAACAATCTATTAATTCCTCTTCAGATTCATGCAACACATGCAATGACACCCAGTGCAGGGAGATCGCAGGCCAGTAGGTGGGAAGTCTTGCGGATCCAGTGGTAGTGGAAGCATCTCAGCACTGACATGGGTCTCCTGGTGACTCCTCTAGCTCCAGGGCTCTGGCATCATCTGTGTATCTCCATGTCTCGCAGAGAGACAAGTAGAAAGCATGTGTCCGGCCTCCAGTGAGCTATTTATCTCCATAGCACCTCCAAATGAGGTCCTCAAGCTGCGACCTGATTGACAGGCTAACTCCACCTCTTCGAAAGTTGACAGGAGATTATGTGACTACCACAAACCCATAACCACTCTATACAGGGCTTCCAAGGCTGGGAATCTTTACAGGACCAGATCACCTCAACCTTTTCCCACAGAGCAGCAGGTGCATTTGAACCCCTGACCTTGTGGTTAGCAGTCCAAAGTCAACCTGACAGTGGCACTCTGGCTCCTTCAGATTCCTTATGACTTTAAATATTGCCTAACTGCCTCTAGGCTAAAGACTGACTTTGTTTTACACAGACATGCTTGTTGTACCGACTACTCTGAGTGTTTCCAAGGTAATTGCAGACAAAGTAGAGGAGTCCTGGGAGCACAGTGGTTAAAGTACTAAGCTGCTAATCGAAAGGTCAGAAACTTAAACCAACTAGTCTTTCCCCAGGAGAGAGATGGAGCAGTTTCCTTCTGGACAGATTTTCAGCCTCGGCAGCCCGAAGGGACAGGACTCCTCTCTACCAGGCCTCTGCGAGTCAGAATGGACTCTCAGCCACCGTGGGTCAGACAACCGGACAATTTAAAACCTGAATGATACAATCAGTAGCGTGACCACTGTTCTTATTTTAATAGAACCCTTAATATTTCAGGCTTGTGTGAGATCATGATTCTAATATATGAAAATGTTCTTCGCACACAGAAAAAACCTCGTTGACCCAGACGATCCCCGATGTGCCCGGCTAACGCTCACTGGCCAGATGATCATGGTGTCTCCAGAAGAAGTAGAATTTGCCAAGCAAGCCATGTTTTCCAGGTATCTGCTTTCAGGCTCATTTGCCCAGAACTGTACATTACAATAAGGTTGTGTCGTGGATTATGCATTGGGCTACAAGCCGCAAGGGCAGCAGCTCAAACCCACCAGCACCTTCTTGGAGGAAACATGAGGCTCTCTGCACCTGTGAAGGTTTACATCCTGGGAAACAAATGAGGGTTACTCTTGACTTGGAATTGACTCAACAGCCGTGGGATTTTCAGTGGTCAGCCTCGAGGCCCCTAATGAAGCCCCGCGACTCGGGTTTCATTATGGCAGCTCTCGACGTCCTGGTTCCAACCCTGTGCCCGCTGTGCCTACAAAACTAAGCCATTGAAATGACCATAGGCATGTGGCTGTGCAAGTGTTTGGGGTGATGGAGCACCGAGGCAGTATTTTACTTTCAAATGGTTCCAGGGAAAGTTCTCTCTGCTGTACTTTTGATTTCTTTCTGAGATTATGATTCTTAAAAAACAACAAAAAAAAAGAATATTTTTTTCCTTAAAGAATGCTAAGCTATTATATTATTTCATTGCTGCTAGTGTTTTCCCAGTGTGCAATTGGTCTCTGAATTTTCTTTATCAATGGTTTTGATACAAGGAAAATTCTTCTTTTTATGAAGGTAGAAAACAAAAGTAAACCACCATCCTAGCCCTCAGGATATTGCAGTATGGTTGGAGGAACCCTGGTGGCATACTGGTCACCTGTTGAGCTTCTGACCATGAGGTTGGCAGTTTGAACCCCAGCCACTGCTCAAGGGAAAAGCTAGGGTTTTCTTCTCAGAAATGAGTCATGATCAACTCAATGGCAGTAATTGTGTTGAGTTGAAGGGGAGGAGGTACATCAGTAATAACAGACACAGGGCTTGGCAGTTTTGTCCGCTCTATTTGGCTCAGCAGTTCCAAGCATACTGCAGGAATGGGGCTTCCTATGAACAGGCTTCTTTCGCAGGCTCGCCACTCTTTAAGCGTTTCAGGCAAATCACGCCAAGCCACGCTCGCGGCCACTGAGTCGATCCTGAGCTGCCACAAGCCTACAGGGAGATTCTGAGGCTGGAAATATTGTTTTAATAGTTTTATTAGGGGCTCGTACAACTCTTATCACAATCCATACATACATCAATTGTGTAAAGCACATCTGTACATTCATTGCCCTCATCATTTGCTCTCCACTAAAGCCCTTGGCATCAGCTCCTCATTGTTCCCCTCTCTCCCCACTCCCCCTCCCTCATGAACCCTTGATAATTTATAAATTATTATTTTGTCATATCTTGCCCTGTCCAGCACCTCCCTTCACCCACTTTTCTGTTGTCTGTCCCCCAGGGAGGAGGTCACATGTAGATCCTTGTAATCGGTTCCCCCTTTCCAACCCACTCACCCTCTACCCTCCCAGTATCACCACTCACACCACTAGTCCTAAAGGGATCATCTGCCCTGGATTCCCTGTGTTTCCAGTTCCTATTTGTACCAGTGTGCATCCTCTGGTCTAGCCAGACTTGCAAGGTAGAATTCGGATCATGATAGTGGGGATGGGAGGGTGGGGAGGAAGCATTTAGGAACTAGAGGAAAGTTGTATTTCATCATTGCTACATCGCACCTTGCCTGGCTCATCTCCTCCCCTGGACCCCTCTGAAAGGGGATATCCAGTGGCCGACAAATGGGCTTTGGGTCTCCACCCTGCACACACACACCCTCATTCACTATGGTAAGATTTTTTTGTTCTTTGATGCCTTATACCTGATCCTTTCGACACCTTGTGATTGCAGAGGCTGATGTGCTTCTTCCATGTGGGCTTCATTGCTTCTGAGCTAGATGGCCACTTGTTTACGTTCAAGCCTTTAAGATCCCAGACGCAATACCGTTTGATAGCCGGGCACCATCAGCTTCCTTCGAGGCTGTAAATCTTTACAGGAGCAGGCACCTCATCCTCCAGCTCTGGGGTGGCTGGTGGGTTGGAACATGGTTTCCTCTGCATTCTACAAGCACATGCTGTTCTTTTGATGGCTGCTAGGGTTTGCCTTCTCGGCTTTTTTATTGGGAGGAGATCATCAGTTTCGCATTCAACAATTCACTCATATTTTGTTTCTACTCATCCACTGTTGTCCCCTCTTGTCTTGTTTTCTCCCTCTGCTTCCTGTTTCCTTCCTCCTGCTTTCCTGGCCCCAGGGCCTTTGTCGTTTAGTAAGTGCTGCCCTTGTGATCTAAAAGAGTTGGCGCTTCTCTCACAGAGGTGCATCGAGTTCCAAAACTGAAGGGTAGCAGAGGGGAGACTAAGTCTTGGGGCTCCACCAGTCTCTGTGCAACCAATAAGCCTGGTCTCTTTCATGATTTTGAGTTCTGTTGCACATTTTCTCCCGCTCTATCCAGCACCTTCCAGGGTGATCCTTTCAGAGCAGGTGGCAGGGATAACCGGGCACTGACTAGTTTTTCTGGTCTCAGAGTTGTGGACACTAGTGCTTGTAGGGTCCGTTTGTCCATTGGGAAACATGTTTCCACAGGCCTTTCAGTTGTCGTCAATCTTCTTCCTCGGGACTGGGAGACACCCACGATTGCCTTTTAGGCCCAGTGACTTGGTCCCTCTAAGTGTAGGTTAGTTCTGAGAAGTATTTATGGCTTTGCCTCTAGGGTGTTCTGCCACATTCATGGATATATTTGCAGCAAAGCTAAATACACCTAGCATTTATACCCCACACACCCTCCGCACACCTGTTCAACTGCCTGTCTATCTAAGCATCTACTCATCAACTGAAACAAAACCCGCACTACCGTCAAGGCGATTCCAACTCATAGTGCTCCCATAGGACAGAGTAGCACTGCTCCTGTGGGTTTCTGAGACGGCAACTCTTTCTCCCATGGAGTAGCTGGTGGTTCGGAACCACTGACCTTATGGTTAGCAGCCTAACATGTAGCCCACTACACCACCAGGGCTCTATCGGCCCTCATAGGTCATCACTAGGGTTGCAGATTGCTGCTACCAGTGTTTTCATAGTCGCTGGTTTCGTCTCGTTTGCTAGTGGTCCAGTGACAATAATGTGCTAGTTAGTGTTTGTGAACCTCTATCAATAACTTTTTAAAGAATGAAGTCATCGTTAAAGAAAAAGACCAATCAGTTACGAATAATGCTGTAACCAAAAATGTTGTGAGCCAGTGTAGATTTTATAGAACAATTCTGTTGTTAGTATTCATCGAATCTAAGAAATATCACATTTATACCATTTACAGCTATATTTATCACACATTCTCTATGATTGGAACGGATAAAGCACATTACTAAAGACTGTTATCTCTCTGTTGCTCCCACAGGCACCCAGTCATGAGGAAGTGGCCGCGCCAGTACGAATGGCTCTTCATGAAGATGCGGGTAGAGCACGTCTGGCTTCAGAAATGGTATGGAGGAGCAGCCGAGATCTCAAGAGAGGAATATTTCAAAGCAGTTCCAAGAAAGGCCTGATGGTGTGAGGAGGGGGAAACAACACTGTTTGCTTCATTGCGAAAACGCTTTCGGTGACGTTGCCAGATGGCTGTTGCCTGAGGTCTCTTTGTTGAATGGCATAGCCGCCCTGTCATCCTTCCTGCAGGAGGAAGGAGGGTGAACAGGGCACCCTGGGCTGGACCTGAGAGGAAAGCCGCCATTTGCTAACCCTCCATTCACACGGATCCTCACCTGTCCAGCCTTTGTTTGTTGTGCCGTACCCAATCCAGACTCATCATTGAGGCTCAGCGTGGGTTGTCAAACTGACATGTGCAAACAGCGTGCTGTTCCATTCTTTAGGAAACTCCAAGGACTCCAGTAAGTACATGAGGACTCTGTCTCGTGAGAGCCGTATCGTTGCTTGCTGGGCTGAACACAGTAACCAGAGTGAAGTTCGTTGCCACCACTAACGGTCTCTCTGTGGGTTTGCTCATTGGGTTGCTGGATGGCAAGTGCGTCGCTGAGGTGCATTTGCTGGAATGTTTAGCTCATGACAAGCAGCGCGACAGCATACAGAGGGCAGTGCCCAGCAGGCCATGGCAGAGCACTACGGAGGACTGGGTGACTTTGGGGCCAGGCTCCCACATCTAGGCCACTCCCACCTCTAACCAGGGCTCCCCCTTGCAGGCAAGAGGCTGGTCGGTGGTATGTAGATGAGACGTCCCGAAGAAGAGAGGTAGGAAGCAAAGTCACCATGTGAGTCAAGGAAGGAAAGAAGTCAGGCAGAATTGCCAGCCCAAGCCCTGGCCAGGTCCTTGGCATGAGTCATCTCATTTCAGCCTGACAACCAATGAGGTACATGCCATCATCGCCACTTACAGACTAGGAGACAGAAGCGCAGAGGGGTTGGGCCAAATCCCCCAATTCAGATTCCGGAACTTGCCCTGAACCAGGCAAAAGGTAGTGGGTCTTTTAACTGGAGAGATCAATGTTTTGCCGCTGCTCTTGACCCACCCCCAAGATTCAAGTTTGAGTCTTACCACAGACTTAGTATTTTCTACAAAGTAAGTGCAGAAGTTCTGGTGGTGTTTGCCAGAGGCCAGGCTGTAGTGTGTACACACTCAAGGCCTATATGAACCTGTGTGCATACACCCAAAATGTCTTACACTGGAAGTCCACCACAAAATCTAGCAGTTCCCAAGTTCTCTGTACTGGCTATGACCCTCTCTGGTGGGTTTATTTTATTATAGAAATAGGAACACATACATACATTTTTAAACAAATAAAAAAGGAAAGAAATGTTACAACGTGGATGGAACGCCCAGGAATTTTGCTTAAATGAGCAATGCGGGGCCCCAAAGGTCACCACACGCTGTATGGTTTCACTTACTGAGCTTTCTTTGAAATGACAAGATCGAGAAATGGAGAACAGAATCGTTGTTGCCAAGGCAGCGGGACACAAAGGGCAGTGGGGACACAAAGGGCAGTGGGGACACAAAGGGCAGTGCAAAAGATCACTGTGGTGCGGGAACTACTTCCCATCACTGTCAACATCTTGACTGACTGTCATATTGTACGTCGTTTATAGGATGTTGCAACTGGGCCAAGGGGACACAGAGTTTCTGTATTATTTCTTAAAACTGCATGCTTATCAACAATCAGCTTGCACAAAAACATTTGTTTATTTAAGTTAAAGCTTAACTTAAATGAATTATGTGTATTTTCTCTCTTATCAGTCTCTAAAAAAATGAGGAACTGAGCTATGTGCCACAGCCTGGGAGGAAAGCGAATAAGACAATTAGTTAACCATTAATACATGCATTTTTATAATAATAATTTATAAATTATCAAGTGTTAAGGAGGGAGCGGGGAGGGAGGGGGAAAAATGAGGAGCTGATACCAGGGGCTCAAGTAGAAAGCAAATGTTTTGAGAATGATGATGGCAACAAATGTATACATGTGGTTGACACAATGGATGGACATATGGATTGTGGTAAGAGTTGTACGAGCACCCAATAAAATGATTAAATTAAAAATATATACATGCATTTTTAGAAACGATATAAGCCTGTTTTAAAAGTTTTATAGAGATGTTTAATTTAATGTTGAATACAAATTAACAAGAATTTTTAAAACCTGATGTAAAGATTCTATCTATATAGACCACTTCAAAGGGGCAGAGAGCATTTTTGAGATTTTGACATAAATATGAGTGAGCTTTGGGTGTATGTAGGTATGTTAGATGACACATACTTATTCTTAACTAAAGTTTATAGTAAAAGCTCACATTCCCCTTCTCTTTCCCTATAGATTTTAGGAAATAATTCATTTTGTTTGTTTGCTTCTGTGACTAGGCTAACTAAAATCTATCCTGATGTTTATTATTTACAGTGATTATACGTAGCCATGAACTTGACGTATGTCAAGTAAATCTGATGCTTCTTGTTTCGCATGCCTTATATATAGTGACTCTTTATAAAGAGCTGTCTTTTGGCTGAAATGTATTTCTACAATTTTTCCAGAATGTCTGTTTCATTTTTAGTAATTTAATTATCAAGGACTGTGCTGAAAAAATGAAATCTCTGTAGGATAATTTATCATTGCTCATTGGATTGCTATACCAACAAATAAATTCAATTATACAATTTAAACTGTAATGGAGTTTTGGTTTGTCTGTGCTCTGTAATGCATGTGGGGTGTCAAGTCTGTTTTTGAAATTAGATCTGAATGTTTAACCAAAGACGATTTCATTACTGATACGATTTCCATGTTCAATTAAATGAGAGTATACTAGCTACACACAGTACTTTCATTATTCGATCTGTAAGAACAGATGCTTCACCATGAGCTTGCAGTTAAACTTCACATGCGGGGGGAAAGCTCGGTGATTTTTTTCTTTTTTAAGGGTAGATTTTGTTTCTTGTAAGGCTAATAGTTTGCTGATCGGGCTGATGGCTAAACTACTAACCCTGATGACTAGTAGTTTACAGATCGGGCTGCTAACCACAAGGTCAGTAGGATCTAAGAGTTACAGTCTTGGAAACTCACTGGGGCAGCTCTTCTCTGTCCGAAGGGTTGCTATGAGTCAGATTAGACTTGATGGCAGTGAGTTTGGTTTGATGGTGGTTGTTTACCTTCCTGGAATGAGCCACTGACTCACAATGACATGGCGCAGAATGTAACAAACTCGGCCCAGTCCTGCCATCCACGATGGGTTGTAGAGCAGGCCATGGTGATCCATAAAATGTGATTAGCTGGTTTTCAGAAGTAAATTTCCAAGTCCTGCTCCCTGGTGCGTCTTCCTCGGAAGTTCCGCTGAGCCCTGGTGAGCATGGAAGCAACACCAAAGCCACGCTGACCGCAAAGTGGAGGCTGCTCATGAACCAAACAAGGGAACGTCAAAACATCCGCGGGAAAATGGAATGAAAAGGTAGCAGACTGGGACCCAGACCTTCGTCTCCCACCCGGAAGGCAGGAACTTTATAGGGTACCTCCAGTGCTTCTTTCTAAAGGATAAACCAACTCCCCTCAAGGGGATCCCAGCTCACAGTGGCCCTATCCATAGAGTAGAATTGCCCTGTGGGTTTCTGAGACTGTAAAGCTTTATAGGAGTAGAAAGCCTTCTATTTCTCCTGCTGAGCGACTGGTAGATTCGAACTGCTGACCTTGCTGTGCTGCCCAACATGGAACCTGCATCACCCCCAGAGCTCCTTGATAAATAAGCCTAATCTGCACGGAGCAGATGGAGATGTAGCCACCGATGTTGTCCCTCTTTGGGGCATAGTGGGTGCTCCTCGACTTTGGAGCTAAGTCAAAGTGTGTACATCATCACCAGGTGGTTTACCGGCCACACTGGTGCCTTTCCCAGGACCTGGGGGCTAGGAGACTCGGGTCAGGATACCCGGTAAACAATGTAGGCACCAGTTTGCTCATCTGTGGTGAGCAATTTCCCTTAGCTTTTCCCACTTCTTTAAGGTGGTGGGGTTAGGAGGTAGGGAAGGGAGGTCAGGTGGCATACTGCGGATTGTGGGAAGGCACATTAGTCTCAGGCATGCCTTACTGACTGTGATCTGGCTCTGCCCAGCAGATGGGCCAACCAAAGGGCAGCTGTTGGAGTCTTGCACAGCGCCCTCCTGTGGACAGCTCCTACCCGGTGGCTTACCTGTCTGTGTCTGTCTGTCTGTCTGTCTGTCTAACACACACATCTCCAGTGGAAAGAGCGTTTCGCTGAGAGGGAGGCCTTGTGAGGAAAGCAGCAGTATGAGGCACGGGTAGGGGTGGGATTGTGGAGCAGAAACAAATGCCAACGTCAGCTAGTTTGCTCCTTGCTGGAGAACCACAATGGACAAGGCTCGGGAAAGCCCTGTACAAAGTGACACACACAAGGAGGGGAGGTAGGGTGTTCCCTTAGCCAGTGTGTGTCGGTTAGGCTCGTTGCTGGATGGGTTCCTGGGGGAGTGGGCACTGTCCGTGCTTGGGCCTGACCACTTGGCCCAGGAAAAAGTGCAGGAAGTGCTTAAGATTCCTTCCTGGGTCAGGTACCTACCAGTTTCTTCCCACAGTGCAGTGCCAGGTGGGGCTGTCTTGGTCAAACTCTTTTACATTAGTTTCATTGAGCTATAATCAATGCACCATATAATGCAACCACTCAGCCATGTGTGAAGAAACGTGTGCAAGCATCACCGGAATCCACTTCGGAACACGTCCTTCCTTCTTGTACTATTACCATCCCCCACCCCATTTCCTGCACCCTCCCCTTCCGTGCCTCCAAGAGGTTATGAAGTCAGGCCCTGTTGTTATCAACCCTGGCTTCTCCACACAGAAAAATGTCTGAAACTAGGATGGGCCACAGTGTCTGGCTGTGTTACCCAAGTGTTTCTCCAGCGCCCGAGTGGCACCTTCACGGAGTCCTGTGACGGTCCTCCAGCGCAGTTCTGGTCAGGCCTTTGGTTGCACGTGGTTCTCAGCTAGCCGACTGCAGTGACCACTTGGGAGAGAGATCACCGTGGGGCAGGCTGGACAGGAGCTGCCTCAGCTGCATGGCAATAGTACCAGGCAGCTGACTGTTTCCGTTCCCATTGTGCATTCATTCGTTCATTCATTCAGCGTTTCTCTAGTGAGCACCTACTAATTGACAGGCAGGAGCGAACAAAACAGGAATCGCTGCCTGTGAGGAATTGATGTCCCAGAAGTCCAACAGTAACCAATAAACCTAACCATTACAAAGTATATTTGAAGGAGATTTTTAAAAATTTTATTTTAAACTGTGGGGGAAGGGAGGCAATGGCTGCTGTAAGATATGAAAATAATAACAATTTATCATTTATCAAGGGGTCACAAGGGTGGGAGGAGGGGAGGGGGGAAGAGGAGCTGATACCAAGGACTCAAATAGAAAGTAAATGTTTAGAACATAAGGAGGGCAACATATGTACAAATATGCCTGATACAATTGATCTATGGATTGTTGTAAGAGCGCCCAGAACAGCTCCTCAAGCTCTCACAAAGCCTCTCTGAAGACATATTACTTCTGGATCTGTCTCAGCCCACTTTTGCCCCCTGACACTGACTTCACTGCCAAGCTCCAGGGCAGTTCACCACCCCAGAGACAGATGCCACCCAAGCTTACCGCAAGGGACGCAGAGCAGCTGGTCAAACCTCAGAAGCTTGCATACGATCCTAGCACCAGACTTGGGCTTTCTATTCTGCTCCCGCAGCTCCCCTGAGCATTTTCGGGACCCTTTCGGTCAAGTGCCCACCCCACCCATATCAAACATCTTTAGATCCGAGAGAACTAAATCTGTTCAGAGGCTGAAAGACCTTTGTGGAAAATTCAAATTCTCTGACATCAAGTCGACGGTGACTCCTAGTGACCCTCTAGGACAGGGTAGAACTCTGCTCCTGAGAGTTTCTGACACGGTAACTGTTTATGGGAGTAGAACACCTCACCTTTCTCCCGAGGAGCAGCTAGTGTTCCCTAGCTCCCAACCTTGCGGATCACAGCTAACATGTAACCACTACGCCTCCAGAGACCCTTCCTTAAAGAGATGGGTGTAGCTCAGTAACACAACAAGCATGATTGACATGCAGATAATGAATGCTTAGTGTGGTGCTCCCCATGCCAGCCCCTGGCCAGCACTCCTTGGGTTGTAATCAATTTAATCCTCATGATACCCCTGAGCACATGGGTTACTGCTTCATGTACTATTACAAGTGGTCATTGGTAGATTTCTACAAGAATAGATGCTACGAAGATGAATTAAGAGGTGACTGCCAAATAAGAAGAAAATGAACTTGGTAACTTTTGTGGATAAGAGTTTTTTTTAAGGCTCTGCCTAAAATTCACCTCATTGGCAGACTCCATAACCACGCTTTGCCTTCTCCGCCCTTGGATTGGTTGCTGTTTTTAGCAGAGATGGGATGTTTGGAGACCAAGCCTAGGGGTAAAGTTCCATGTCCCTGAAGGGTTAACATGTGGAAGCACCACATACATAGAATGGCAAAAGTTGACATTCTCATAAAAGCAAGCATTCTTGGTTGACCACAGCTTCCAAAACCACCCACCACCCGCTGACCACTCAAAGATGGCCTTGTCCTCTACTTAGAGTGACCAACTGCCTCGGTTTTCCCGGGACCAATGGGATCCTCAGAGTCCTGGACAAACCAAGAAAGGTTGGTCACCTTAGCTCTACTCCACCTCACCCCACCCCCCATCACATGATCTGAATGACACCCTAGACCAGGTCATCTCTAAAACTGACTACCTTTGAACTCATGACTTCAGACACCTCCTCCAACTGTCCCCTCTTTCCTTCCAGTGCCCTCTCCTATTGCTGTCAGAGAACGAAGTTCTCCAGCCTCCCCATCTGACTCACAGGTCAAGAAATTGACCAACATCAGGATGGCATACAATGGAGAAGAGCTCCAAGTCCCTCACCTCATGACGCTTATGTTTCTGTCAACTACACCAAAGAGGTTAACACCCTCTGCTGCTAACCAAAAGGTGGAAGACTTAAGCTCACCCAGAAGCACCTTGAGAGAAAGGCCTAGTGATCCGCTTCAGAAAAAGCAGCCCAGTGAAGCTCTATGGAAAACAGGTCTGCTCTTATACACGGGGTGCCATGACTTGCGAACTATCGGTAATCAGGTTTTCAAATTCAGTGCGGAATCATTATAACCAGGATCTTAGCCAACATCCAGAGCCAGAGGGCAAAATTGACACCCATTGCATTTGAGTTGATTTCAATTTCTAGTGACCCTACAGCACAGAGTAGAACTGTCCCCACAGGGTCCCCAAGGCCGTGACCTTTACACATACAATATAGCTCTTGGGCAGAGAATGTCAATGGAGAAATCCAACCATTTCAAGAGGTAGCTTATGATAGAGCCAAGGATCCTACAGGAAGAAGGCCAAGATGTGCTGAAGGCCTTAGCCAACTAACGGAGCTCTCGGAATTGACAGAATATCAGTTGACTTCTTTTAAAACACAGAAAGTGATAGAAGGGTGACAGAGTTAGTGTGCTGTTCATCAAAGCACTAGAAATACAACATAATGAAAGATGTAGTTTGTTAGAAATGAAAAGTGTAACAGCTCCCTCTCTGACAGAAATTCTTTTGAAGCTCAATCAGTAGGGGTGTTCTGACTCGGAAGTCCTTCAGCAAGGCCATTAAGGTACAGTAAGTAGCCAGGTGTGAGGATAAACAAGGAGCAGGTGGCCTCAGGGGATGGCCTGGTAACCCCTGGAGAAATGTAGGAATCAGCTGTTTCCTTCCTGTGATCATTGTAAAACCTGTTTTGCTTTGTTTTGTTTGTCACATAGTTGGAGGTACATAACTTGCCTGATTTTCACGGGAACTTGGAAGCAGTTTAGAGGTACAAACCCCCACTGCTTCCTTCAGAATAAACCTAGAAGTTTTGAATCAACTTGGTCTCTATCTTTGGTTGAATCAGTGACACCCAATCCATGGCAGCAAAAGCACCCACTCACTGGTCTATGCCAAGAAATTTGAAAGACAGTTGCCTGGGCTACCAATTGGAAGAGATCCATATTTGTGCCCATTCCAAAGAAAAGTAACTCAACAGAATGCAGATATTGTTATTGAACAAGATCATTAATATCACATATAAGTAAAATTTTACTGGAGACCATTTCTAAATGGAACTGTCATGCATTCAAGAAGGATTCAGTAGAGGGTGTCGAATGAAGGATTCCATTGCTGACAACAGATGGATCTTGGCTGAAAGCAGAGAAGACCAGAACAAAGTTCACTCATGTTTCAATGACAAGGGAAAGACTGTGTAGATCACAGCAAGCAACAGATAACACTGGGAAGAATGGAAATGCCAGAGCATCTCATTGTACTCGTGCAGAAACCAAGAGGCATTCATTTGAACGGAATAGAGGTGCACTGCCTGATTAAAAATCAGAAAAGGCATGTGTCCAGGTGATATCCTTTTGTTGTTTTTATTCAATCTATATGCTGATCACATAATCTGAAAATCTGAACAACTTGAAGAATGTGGTATCAGGATTTGCAGAGGATTCATTGACAACCTCAATGTACAGATTGTTAAGCAGAATCTTGCTTGTTGAAAGAGCTCTTGAGGCATTTCCTGATGAAGCTCAAAGTCCACAGCCATAAGTATGAACTATAAAGTAATGTAAAGAAAACAAACATTCTCACAACTGGACCAACAGGCAACATCAGGAGAAATGGAGAAGATGCTGACGTTGTCAAGTATTGCATTTTACTTGGATCCACAATCAACACCCGGAGAAGCAGCAGTCAAGAAATTATGTGGCACATGGAACTGGGCAGTGTGCTGCACAGAACCTCTTGAAAGTGTTAGAGAAGAGATGTCATTTTGAGGTCTAAGGTGCGCCTGACCCAAGGCCTACTATTTTCAATTACTTCATATTCATGTGAAAGCTGTGTGATCATGAGGTGTCAAAGAGATCAGGTATCGGGCATCAAAGAACAAAGAATCATATCATTGTGAATGAGGGGGAGTGCAGAGTGCCATCTATAGGCAACTGGACATCCCCTTACAGAAGGGTCTTGGGGAGGAGATGAACCAGTCAGGGTGCGATGTAAAAACAAGGAAACATACAACTTTCCTCTAGTTCCTAAATGCTTCTTTCCCCTTCACTATCATGATCCCAATTCTACCTTACAAATCTGGCTAGACCAGAGGATGTACACTGGTACAGATAGGAACTGGAAACACAGGGAATCTAGGACAGATAAACCCCTCAGGGCCAATAATGAGAGTAACAATACCAGGGAGGTAAGGGTAAGGGGAAATAGAAAGGGGAACCGATTACAAGGATCTACATATAACCCCTCCCTGGGGGACAGACAACAGAAAAGTGGGTGAAGGGAGACGTCAGACAGTGTAAGACATGACCCAATGGATGGAAGGATGGATGGTGATAAGAAATCACGAGCCCCTAATAAAGTGGTTTATTTATTTTTTTAAATCATTAGGGGCTCATACAACTCTTATCATAATCCATACGTACATACATTGTATAAAGCACATTTGTACATTCATTGCCCTCATCCTTCTCAAAACACTTGCTCTCCACTTAAGCTCCTGGCATCAGGTCCTCATTTTTCCCCTCCCTCCCCACTCCCCCTCCCTCATGAACCCTTGATCCTTGTAATTGGTTCCCCTTTCCACCCCACCTTCTCTCCATCCTCCCAGCATCGCCACACTCAGCACTGGTGCTGAAGGGGTCATCTGTCCTGGATTCCCTGTGTTTCCAGTTGCTATCTGTACCAGTGTACATCCTCTGGTCTAGCCAGTTTTGTAAGGTAGAATTGTGATCATGAAAGTGGGGGCAAGGGGGAGGAAGCATTTAGGAACTTGAGGAAAGTTGTATGTTTCATCATTGCTACACTGCACCCTGACTGGCTCATCTCCTCCCCACGTCCTAAAGTGATTTATTAAAAAATGAAAGAAAAAAATGTTAGTTGAGAGTGGAGAAATTTCACTCTACCACAGCTCCAGACCGACAGAACAGCACATCTGTCTTGGAGGAAATACCTCAAGAGTGCAATTTAGAAGTCACGGTGCCAAGGCCTCTCTGACACACTTTGAATAGCTTCCCAGGAGAGACCAGTACGTCTGTGTGCTAAAGGAGAGGACCAGCCCAAAGGAGGAAGACCCTCCATTGGCATGACAGCTGCCACAGGATGGCGGCAGTCCCTGGTCGGGTTTCGTTCATTAGGTTCTGTGTAGATTCACTGAGTCAGAACCATTCAAAGGCACTCAGAGTGACTGGTGAGTTGGACCTGCCGCCTTCCCAGTTACCCACGGAGCATCTAACCACTGTGCTGTCAGGCTCTCTGGCCAAACCCCAGACCTGGATCAAGTCAGTGTTCACTCTCAGCCTGATACGAACACAGGAAAGCCCCCTCATCTCTAGGTCTGGTCCCACCATGAATGGACAGTCAGCGGCCTGCACTGGCCCACAAGGCTGCCCAGCTCCCTGCACTCACCTCCCAGGTGGACTCTCTCATTCCCTCGCCGGCCCTTTCAGGTACACCCCTCTCTTGAGTCCCTGCCACTCCTGATCACCCTCAGCCTCTCCCAGACACCTCCCCAAGATGAGCACTCCTGAAGCCACTGGACAGAATGTTCCAGAGCAGCAGCCTCCTTCCTCTGCATCTGGTGGGTGGTTTTCTCTCCGCCCGGGTGCAGACAGGAGCTACCCTGAGGTCGAAGCCAGGCTTTCTCAGAGTAGCCCATTGGCTGCCTTCTGAGAGCGACCTTGGGGAAGGGCCTAAGGAAGTGAAGTACTGGGGGGAGGTGCATTCAGGGAGAGGCAGGAGAGTCTGGGCCCCAGGGTGCTGTGTAGTAAATGAAGAGCTCCCCACTAAGAGCTCTTGTCTGCCCCGCCCCCCCTGAAGAATTTATTTCAAAGGACAGCATTGAATCTGCAGCTCCGTGAGAGGGGCATATCTGATCAGAGCACACAGGATCAGATGAAGGGGGAGGAGGAGAGAGTGGAGCACATCCTGGCCCACCAGGCTGTGAGGACTGTGTTCCCGATTAGAGCAGCCAGTCCACGGAGAGGACCACATGGCCGCCCCCACTATGAAACCCGACATCCCTCACTGACCCCTATCCCTACAAGGGACAACACCGGAGACACAGTGTGGGAATTGTGCCCAATCTGATCCCGCCACACCGAGGCAAAACACTAAGGGGTTGCAAAAGAACAGCAAGGGAATGGAGCAGCGAGGTCCCAGGGAATGCTGAAGGTGGACTTTGGGGCCAGGGTGTGGTGCCCCAACAGACTGGACTGGAAAACACTCCTAAAGGCCAACAAACAATCCTTGAACTAACTACAAGCTTTTCTTTCTTTTTTTTTTTCTTGATCATTGTTTTGTTGTTGTTGTTTTGTTGCATATTGTTGCTTGGTTTTGCTCTGTCTTGTTTTGGTGCATGTTATTATCTCTGCAGGTCTGTCTAAATAAAATAGGCTGGATGAACAATCTAGGGGAGAAAACAATGGGACTGACAGTTCTGGGGGCACATGGGACAGGAGGAGGTGAGGGGAAAGGTACAGGTGTTAACAAACCCAGGGACAAGGGAGCAACAAGTGATCCAAATCAGTGGCGAGGAGAGTGTGGGAGGCCTGATCAAGGGTAATGTAACTAAGAGGAATTTCTGAAACTCTGGTGGGGACTGAGCATGATAGTGGGACAGGAGGAAAGTCAAAGGAAATAGAGGAAAGAGCTGGGAGACAAAAGGCATTTATAGAGGTCTAGATGAAGACATGTACATATGCAAATATATTTATATATGAGGATGGGGAAATAGATCTATGTCATATATTTATAGGTTTAGTATTAAGGTAGCAGAAAGACATTGGGCCTCCACTCAAGTACTCCCTCTATGCAAGAATACTTTGTTCTATTTAACTGACATTCTATGATGCTGACCTTCCCGACACAACCACTGAAGACAAAGCGGGTGAATAAGCAAATGCGGTGAAGAAAGTTGATGGTGCCTGGCTATCAAAAGAGCATCTGGGGTCTTAAAAGCTTGAAGGTAAACAAGCAGCCATCTAGCTCAGAAGCAACAAAGCTCACATGGAAGAAACACACCAGCCTGTGCGATCAAGAGGTGTCGAAGGGACCTGGTATCAGACATCATCAGAACAAAAATCATATCATTGTGAATGAGGGGGGAGTGCGGAATGGAGACCCAAAGCCCATTTGTAGACCACTGGACATCCCCTTACAGAAGGGTCTCAGGGAGGAGAGGAGCCAGTCAGGGTGCGATGTAGCAACAAGAAAACATGCAACTTTCCTTTAGTTCCTAAATGCTTCCTCCCCCACTATCATGATTACAATTCTACTTTACAAATATGGCTACAACAGAGTATGTACACTGGTACAGATAGGAACTGGAAACACAGGGAATGCAGGGTGGATGATCCCTCTAGGACCAGTGGTGTGAGTGGGGATACTGAAAGAGAGGGTGGGTTGGAAAGGGAGAACCAATTACAAGGATCTACATGTGACCTCCTCCCTGGGTGATGGATAACAGAAAAGTGGGTGAAGGGAGATGTCGGAGAGGGCAAGATATGACAAAATAATAATTTATAAATTATCAAGGGCTCATGAGGGAGAGGGGAGCGGCACGGAAGGGTAAAAATGAGGACCTGATGCCAGGGGCTTAGGTGGAGAGCAAATATTTTGAGAATGATGAGAGCAATGAATGTTCAAATGTGATTTGAATAATTGATGTATGTATGGTTTGTGATAAGAGTTATATGAGCCCCTAATAAAAAATTTTTTTAAAAAGAAAGAAACAAAAAACATCTTTCTAGTATTCTGTGATTTCAGCCACCACCACCCCCCCCCCCCCCCAAAAAAAATAGAGCTCCTGTCTGGGGGCCTTCAGCCAATTGAATGGGAGCTGAGTCACTGAACTGGGGTGGGGGAGATGTGTAAACTGGCCAGTTAGCACCCCAGCTGTGGCTGAGGGGAGAGAGGCTGGGGTGACAGGAAACTGATGGCTGAGTCAAGATAAGGGAATGTAGGGAATGTAGGGATGTGGAGATGCCCCCAGGCAGCAGGCAAGAGGCTGATAGGGCCTTGGAGCGCTTTAGGGCTTCCGGGCCGTCTGAGCTGTTGACTATTTTGGAGCCGAGCAGTTCTGTTTCTTTAGTCCTGCTTTGTTTCGCTGGAGGAATAATCATTTAAAGCACAGGCTTTCAGCTTGCTGTTTCTCAGCATTGTGAGCTTTGGCAAATTGGTTAACTCTTTTCCTTCCGGCTTCCCTGTGTAAAATGGACTAAGAACAATAATGTCATGCCTGAAACACTCACTGCCTTCGGGCCAACTCCAATCCATAGTGACCCTATAGGACAGGGTAGAGCTGCCCTTGTGGGTTTCCGAGACTGTGACTCTTTACAGGGGTAGAAAGCTTCATCTTTCTCCTGTGGAGCAGCTGGTGATTTCGAACTGCCAACTGTGTAGTTAGCAGCCCAACGTGTAACCACTATGCCACCACGGTGCCTCTGACGCGCAGCAAGAGCTGAATAAATGGCGGGATGATATGAATCCCATCACCGTCTCTCAGGGAGGCAAACAAGGGACCTTCAAAAAGCTCATGGAGTTTTTTTTCAAAGACAGTGTTGAAGGCAACAAAGGAGCCCTTGCCTTCCAAAAACTGAAGCCAAAGCTAAGGTGCTAAAGGCCAAGAAGGCTGCGCTGAAAGGCATTAACAGCCACACAAAAAAGAAGATCCGCACGTCGCCCCCCTTCCACGGCCCAAGAGCCGGACACTGAGAAGGCAGCCCGCTCGAAAGAGCGCCCCCATGAGACACAAGCTTGACAACGGAGGCATCATCACGTGCCCCTGCCCATGAAGAAGACCGGAGGTAGCAACACACTGTGTTCCCTGTGGATGTCAAAGCCAGCAGGCACCAGATCAAACAGGCTGTGGAGCTGCTCTGTGACACTGTCGTAGCCAAGGCCTGACAGCAAGGCGAAGGGAGGCCTATTGTTTGACCGGCTCTTGACTGTGATGCTTTAGTTGTTGCCAACAAAACCGGAATCATCTGAACTGAGGCCAGCTGGCTAATGCTAAATATAAACTTTTTCAATACAAAGAAAGAAAGAAATGAAAAGGTAATGGAATGTATCCGCTAACTTTTGGAAACCCTCTTTCTGTGACGCGTGGCAAAGGAAGATCCGTGGCAAGATGGACGGACACGGTGGCCACCATGAGTGCAAACATCAGAACAACCGTGAGGGTGATGTGGGCCTGGGAGGTGCATCTGCCTATTGTACCCACTCAACCGCAACTAACAACAATGCATTCTGGGGTGGCTGTGCTGTTGGAAGCGATGTCACCGTTGCTTCACATACCACCAGGGCTACCTGCAGAACTTCCAAACTAAAACAGACTCGAGAGAAAGGCCTGGTGAGCTACTTCCAACAACTGGCCGATGAAAAGCTGGGCCACGTCGGAACCTTGTCCAACTCTCTTTAGACACGTCATCAGGAGGGCTCGATTATGTGCGTTCAAGTGGATGGCCAGTGAGCAGGAGGGAGACCTTGGGGAGCAGATTGGCATCCACCAGCGATCATGAGCATCAGGCCAGACCAGGCAGTACATTAGATCGCCTCGAGTTAGAAGCACTGCACAGCAGCTTGCTCTCTGGGAGCACTCAACTACAAGCTGAAAGGTTGACTGTTCAAAACTACCCAGAGGCACCGTGGAGGAAAGGCCTCGTAATGTGTTGCTGAAAGGTCAGTCTTGACAACTCTATGGGCTAGTCCTAATCTGCCCACATGGGGACTCCAGGGCTCAGAATAGACTGATGGCAACTATGTATCCATCTGTCTGTCTATCTTTCTAATCTATCTATCACGTATTATATAAACTGGAAGACAAACAGCCAGTGAAAACCCTATGGATCAAAATGGCTCCGACTACAACTGATCACAGAACCCAGCAACGTTTCACTCCCCTGTGCGTGGGGCCCCCGTGAGTCAGAGGCTGGCTGACGACAGCTAACAGTAACAAGCATATGTATCACTCTTTTCACATGGTACAGAAGTCATCTGTCCGTGCGTCCTTCTCATCAGCAAGACCATGCACCATGTGAAAGGGCTGATTGTGCTCATGCATTGATTCTGGTTCCTGGGTTCAGCGCTCAACAAACGGTTATAGAGAATGAGAATGGATTATCTGTGGGCTAGCACCCCTGCCAAGTTCTCAGGGGGTGCCTTTCACGAACACTCTTCCTGTTTCCCTCCTCCAGTGGTGACTGTCCTGCGAGCCTTCGAGCCACCTCTCTACCCTACCCCCTACCCTCATACTTCATACCACCCGAGGGTACTCTTAGGGTTTCTCCTGAACTTCAGAGCTTCCAGAACTGGATAGGTTTCAGATCTGCAGCAAAGAAGCACTGTGCCACCTTGTGGCTCCATCTGGGAACTTCACCTTTATCCAGCATCCAGGCCAGAAAGACCCAGGGCTGATCTCCAAGGGATTCGGTTTAACTAGGGTGGAAGAGACCGTGCTCAGCAGGGGGCGGGACCTGAATGAACCTGGTTCAAGGTCCTGGTTGTTAGTTGCTGTTGAGCAGCTTCGGACTCTAAGTTGATTCCGGTGTGTGTCAGAGTACAATGGCTACATTGGGTCTTCAAGTTGTGACCTTTCAAAGACGATGGGCAGTCTTCCAAGGTGCCTGTGGGCGAGCACCAATGCCGATCTTTTAGCTAACAGTCCCCCGCTTAACTGTATGCACCACCTCGTCGCCGCCCTCATTTGAATGAGCCGTTACACCCGACTTTCCGACCTCAACCTGGTCCTGGTTGGACTAGGACACGGCCCTGGTTTCCCAGGGCTGCCGTGACGGAAAGACCACAAGAAGGTGACTCTACAGACAGAAATTTCTCTTCTCACAGTCTGAAATTAGGGCCTTGGCTCCAGAGGAAGGTCCTTGTCTCTCTCAACTTTTATAGCCAGAGTTTCCTGCCTCCATGTCGATCCTCACACAGCATCGACCTGATCCTTTCTTTTATACCTAACATGTGATTAGGTTTAGGACGCACCATGGAAATATACATGTATATATATTATTCCCGATTAGTTGCCATTGAGTCAATACCAACTGCAGGGACTACCCAAGGTATAAAGATTGGGGTTCTGTGATGGCTAAGGTTGTGCATTAACTTGTCTGGGCCTGGTCTGGGCCGTCTCAGTGGTCTGGCTGTTATGATGTAATATAACGATGAAGTCCTCTCCCCGTGATGTGATCTACTCTAACGTCATGACTTTCATGATGAGATCTGCTGTGAGCAGATCGTTTGAACAATGAGTTTCCTCTGTGGTGTGACCTGCCTCCAATATATACAAATGCTCCGATAAAGCTTGCTTGCTTTTTTTCTGGATGTGAATCTTGCATCAGGCTTATGTGACCCCAGGTTCTTTGGTCATGAGCCGGTGGCCTACTGTATTGCCTGCTCATTCTGGGAGTCATCAGCAGCCTGCCATCTGACCTGCTATTCTTGGGTTCATCAGGCCCTACAGCTGTATGAGTCAGGAGAAGCATCCCTTCCGATGTCTAAGCCACAACTCAGAACTTGCCAGTCTTGGCCATGGTGAGCCATTCATATCTCTCTCTCACTCTGTAGTGAGTAATCCAGTGCTTAGCAGTCTGTCGGCTTGTCACACCACACACAAGTGGTAGCCTGTGCGTTGCCGTGATACTGGAAGCTGTCACGCCTATTCCAATATCAGCAGGGTCACCCAAAGGGAACAGGAGGTAATAGAGCTCCTAAAGTAAAGCAGACTGGCTGAAGGAGTTGGCTGTCTACCTCTGAGGTATTAGCCACTGAAAACCTGTGGGTAGCATCAAGACATTGTCAGATTCTGGAGACTTCATGATTAGATGCAGCGCATTGTCAGAGTGGTGGCAGAAGATGAGCCCCTTGGGTTAGAAGGCATGCCAAGTGTGACTCCAACTAGAGTCCACCGCATGGCCCTTCAGTGGTGTCAGTTGGGAACCCCTTGGAGAGCCCTTAGAGCTGAAACCCCTTGTGGCTGACAGAAGGGTAGGGCATGGCCTTATTCTACTCAACCGAGACAGAAGGGCTCTTGCAGCAGCGCAGGGGCTTCCCGCGGACAGACTTATAGTCATTCCGCAAAAGGGGCCTCAGTGGGGGAGAACCAAGGGGCCATGAGGTCTGGGCATGCCTGGTGACACAGTTGAGAGAAGGCCATCCTGGTTTCTGAACTTGAATTGAAACCTGTGGTCTTCCAGGTAAATCCCATAATTGTGAGTACTGGCTGCGAGTCCTGTATGTCCACTGCAACACAATGTTGACCCCACTAGAAAAGCGGAGTGTCGTGGGAGAGACAGTGGGTGTCAGGATCAGTGAACAGGTGGAAGGGTGGAGTAATGGCTGACCCCCACCTCATAGAAATCGGACTTGGGCAGCTGATGTATTGGATGGTAGTGATTCTTCCTCCTCATGGTGAAGTCAGAGCAGGCCAGACACCACCAGTATACCTGTGAGGTCGGCAGAGCCACCAGGGGCCACCAGCAGAGCCACCAGCTGCTCTTCAGGAGAAGGAGGAGGCTTTCTGCTCCCATGAAGAGCTACGGTCCAGGAGACAGACAGGGCCAGTTCTACTTTGTCTTATCGCAGCGGTTCTCAACCTGTGGGTCGCATCCCCTTTGAGAGTCAAACAACCCTTTCACAGGGGTCGCCTAAGACCATTGGAAAACAAATCTTTCGGATGGTCGTAGGAATGGAGACGCCGCTCATCTATCCGTCGCCAGGCGGGTCTGCCCACATGCAGATACGCCCACATACAATTACCCAACATGATGACATCATTGTACCAACCCTATCACATACACCCTGTACAAATACATCCCACACGTCATATATTTACATGACCATTCATAACAGTAGCAAAATGACAGTCGTGAAGTAGCAACAAAAATGATTTTATGGTTGGGGGGTCCCCACAACATGAGGAACTGTATGAAAGGGTCGCGGCATTAGGAAGGTAGAGGACCCCTGTCCTATGTGCTCACTATGAGTGGGCCTTCACTCTTATCAATGAGTTTGGCTTTGGTGTTGACCTTGAATTAGAGAGGATCCAATTTTTTGGAGCTAAAATATTAATTTGAGTCCTAAATGCTAATATTATTTAGCAAGCTAAATATTCCATGGACCTGCTGGCTCCACAACAAATGCCATTCAAAACTAAAACGAATTTGCATTCACTTGGCAGCGTGCTTTCTAGTACCCATGGAAAACTAGCTGCTTTGTAGCAATAAAAGAAGCTGACATTAGTTGAAGCTTCCTAACATATATTTTTAGAAGTTTCTGGGTGCTATTGTATTCTTTTAAAATAGTGAATAATGCAATATTTCGGCATACTATAGACTATAGCAGACATCTCCATCCCCTGTCCTACAATAGCCACCCAGATTTAAAAGATGTTAACATTTTACATCAGATCTCTTCCTTTAAAAAAACAACAATAATAACTTACTCCTTGTGTTAGTCTGGGTTGACTAGAGAAATGTAGTCATAGACACTCATATGTGCATAAGAAAGAGCTTTATATCAAAGAGAAATTGTATATAGGAAAACATCTAGCCCAGTCCAGATCAAGTCCATATGTCCAATACCAGTCTATAAATTCCTCTTCAGACTCACACAACACATGCAATGATACCAAATGCTGGAAGATCACAGGCCAGTGGGTGGAAAGCCTTGTGGATTCAGTGGTGGTGGAAGCATCTCAGCACTGGTGTGGGTCGCCACATGGCTCCTCCAGCTCCAGGGCTCTGGCTCCATCAGTGTAGTTCCATGTGGCTTGTCAACAGGAATGTCTCACAGGGAGAGTATGTGTGTCCTGCTTCCAGGGAAGAAGACAGGAGTTCCCTTAATCCCCAGGAGGAGGCCATGCCCACACAGAGGCATGATTGGCTATGACTTGATTGACAGGCTAGATTCCATCCCTATAACCTATTGAACAAGTTGACATGAAATTATGGCACTATCACGCTCCTCAATTTCTTGCCTCTCTCTTTTCCATTCTCAGAGGTCACCATGATTCAGCAGATGGCAAAAACATCGTTTCAATGTTTATTTTCATATGTATCTAATTTATGAGTATCCACACAATAGAGTATTGTTTATGTATTTTAATTTTCAATATAATTGGAAGCACACCCTACATTATGCTGTCATGATTTATCCCTGTTGGGACGTGTCATAGGAGCACAATGTCCTCTGTCCACAGATGTCTACACCTTTGTCTCCAGAAACTGGGAAGATGTATGCTACCTTATGTGACAAAAGGCGTTAAAATTGCTATCCCATTGGCTTTAAAAGAGGGCGCTTAACCGGGATCATCCAGGTGGACTCAATCTAATTATGCAGCTGATTACATGCTGTTGGTAACTTACTACAGCTCACAGCGACCACTGTAACAGACTAGACCTGCTCCACGGAGTTTCTTGGCATAATCTTTACAGGAGTAGATCAACAGGCCTTTCCCCAAGGGAGCCCCTGGCTGGGCTCAAGGTGCCAGCCTTTCAGTTAACAGCCAAGTGTCTGTGCCCTGGGACTCCATAAAAGAATCATGTGAGTCTTCGCAGGAGAAAGAAAGAGGCAGGCGAGTGGGACTGGGTACCGTGAGGGACTCCACCAGACACCGTGGCTTTGAAGAGAGAATGGAGCAATGAGCCATGGAGTGAAGCAGCCTCTAAGAGATGAAAAAGGCAACATGACAGATTCTCTGCTATTGCTGTCTACTGTCCGGTCAATCGAGCTCCTAGTGACCCTATAGGACAGAGCAGAACTGCTGCCCCACGAGGCTTCCTAAGTCGTGATCCTCACAGAGCCAGTCTCCAGATCTTTCTCTGGGGGGGGGGGGGATTTGGATGAGTTCGAACTGCCAACCTTTCTGTTAGCAGCCTATTGCTTGACTATTGCCACCAACAGACCTTACTTGTCTAACAATGCTCACTACCATTGAGTCGATGCTGACTCATAGCGACCCCCTGTGGGTTTCTGGGGCAGTAACTGTTTTATAGGAGGAGAAAGCCCGGTCTTTCTTCCTTGGAGCTGCTGGTGGTTTTGAGCAGTCGACTCGGGATTGCCGCTCAACTCGTAGGCACTACGTCACCGGGGTTTTTGATTCTCTCGTAGGCCTACCTAGAAGAAGGGAGTCCTTCCAACCACTTGATTTTAGCCCAGTGAAATCTACCTTAGGCTTCTAACCGCCTAGGACTTTGGAGCTTTAAGACAATAAGTGAATGTTAGCTAAGTGAATTTGTGGTGATCCGTGACAGGAGCAATGGGAAAAGAGTGCACTGTGCGTGGAGGACAAATTTAATCCAGGGAAATGGCATGGGGGTTATGTCTAATCTCATTGGCTACAGAAAGGAAACGGAGAATCCCGTGCACACCAGTCCAGTGCTGATTTCCATGAGGCAGAAATCAGGCATAGCCCTATCTTCCAACCTTCTTTACCTTATTCTGATACCAGACGCACTCCCACAGCTCTCTGCTTCTCTCCTGGGCTTGCTAATCTGTTAAAATGGCTACACACAACTCACAGACAATACAATACTCGTGATTATGGAGTTTACTGGGGAGTCAGGTTACAATTCAGGATCAGAAATTTTAAGGATACAGTTCTTTTGTTTGTAGTGTATTCTGATTCATGCCAGCAAGCACACCTCTTGCAGGTCCTCACCTCAGTTACTCATCCATTTAGCCTCTGCTCTGCTCTGCTCAGACACGTATTTTAAAGCTCTTTCAGCACTGATGACTGCTTGAAGAGTACCCCACTCCTCTTGCCAGCCTTCTTCCCAAAAGCACTCAGTTTTACTTGTTCCATAGGCTGGGAAGCCTAATGCCCTGTCTCGTAGCCTCAGTGCTGTGGCCTCTGGTACCTTTGCTGTTGCCACTGCTTCTCCAAGGATTTCAGATGGGCTTCACTCCTGGCTCTTCTTTCTTGGTAGTCATGAGATTCTCCCTTCCTGCATCTGAGACAGCTCATTTTATACCTGAAAAGTGGCAAAACAGACCAATCACCAATTAGCATCCCATATATGGTACCTTATTTGCTTGCATCTCACCCACCCACCCCCAGTCATTTGGGGGGAGTTACAAAGATTATGGATAGAAGAGCCAGACTAGGCCATTACTCTTCATCAGAAGCTCCCAGGGAAAAAAAATAGTAAAAGGTGAAAGCTCTCATCCCGTTCATGAGATAACTTAGTCCACATGAATGGATTGGACCTTGTCCAACTCAATGAAATGGAATGAGAGATTTTTTTTTAAGTACTGTTAATTGATTTTTAGTCTTTATGCCAGAGGTCTAAATAAGACATATGGGGGACTGGAGAAAGTGTGCTGTGTCCCCACACCCTGCCTACAACAGAAGAGCCTGTCTTGCTATAAACTGGCATCATTACTAAGGACATGTAATTTTTGGTAAAGCAAACAATAAATATTATATATTTTGAAACTTGAAACCTAGACTAAGGATAAAATATAAATATTCTGTTAATTCTAAACACCACCACTGAGTCAATGCCGACTCCTAGCAGCCCCATAGAGCAGGATAAAACTCCCCCTGTGAATTTCCAAGATGGTAAGTCTTTACTGGAGCAGAAAACTCAGAGGAGCGGCTGGTGGTTTTGAACTGCTGACCCTGCAGCTAGTAGCTCAACTCATAACCAATGCACTACCAGGGCTCCTATCCTGCCAAAACACATAGATTTAAATTTTCCAAAAAACCAGAATGATAATTTGACATTAGCAAATCCTCATAATTTAACATTAACAAAATCTTCCACAAATTTTACAACCTATGAAGAAAAACAATGCTATTTTTGTTCAACATATTATTCCCAAAGGGTCACTCAGTAGTTCTAATTTGAAAAAAGAACACTCTGTTATAGGTAGAGGCAGCAACTATGAAATATCAAATTAATATGAGCCGGGCTTTCAAACTACTTGTACACATGTCATATTACTTCATTCTAACCACCTTTGCAAATTCTTAGATGGTTTAATCTTTCCACGAGGCCCCTTCTTAATAATTTCATGTAAATTTTAATTGGTACACTTTCAGAAAAAGAAGGTGACAATATTTTGAGCTGTCTGTATATTTTTTTACCAATTTTTTATCCACTACAATACATGTTTAACATCTTGTCTCATTAGTTATATGATTCAAAATTATAAGTTTCACTGACAATAAAAGCTGCCCACAATGTACAAGCTATTGAACGGCAGTCAGCATAAGGATAGGCTGAGACGGGCAATGAGAGATCTTTGAAATATCTGTGAATCTAAGTGGAATTACAGTCAGATAAGTTTTTACAGGATGAAAGGGATGTTTTGTTTAAGATTTTTTTTTCCCACAAAGCCTTTGAGACATAGAATTATTTACCAAATATTAATATCTGATTCCTAGAAAGACCCTTTAATCATTTTAGTTAAAAGAGGCCAGTAAGAAAATTTCTATTACACAGCAACAAGCCTTTACCTTTCTAATACCAACAAAGACTTCATAGCCTTCTATTAAAAAAATCAACAGAAACCTATAGAGACAACCGGTAGAATAAGGAATCTTGGTGGGGGGTACCGGGGGAGCGGGATAAAAGGGGGGTGGTTCAAGAAGGAAGAGAATGTTTTGAAGCCGATTGTGGTAGCAATTGTGTTGATTGTGGTAGCAGTGATTGAAGTGATTTAACTATGGGATGACATGATATCTCTATTAGGTCCCAATAAAACGGTTCTTAAAAACAATCAACAGAGAACAACGCAAGTCCTAGTCTACGCTACCCAGAGTGGTAGTGCCCAGCCAGCTACCACGACTGACAGCTCTGATGGGAACTGCAGTAGGCCCTGGACAGAATGGGAGAAAAAAAGTAGAACAAAGCTCAAGATCACATTCAATGGTCTGATGGAGACTCGTGGAACCCCTGAGATTGTGGCCCTTACACACCTTTCAAACACAATCTGAACCCCTCCCAGGGGATGACCTTTCAGACAAATGACCCACCTGTTCAGGGAACCATAGCACGGGTCAGAATGTGCTCCTCAAAGAATCAACCATATAAGACCAAATGAGCAACATTTGCCCCAGAACCAGAGCTCAGAATGCAGCCAGGGTCAGGGAAGAAGGACAAACAGAAACAGGGGAGCCCTAACAGGAAGTGGGAACAGTGCTAGCCTGTGGCAGGAATGGCAATGTTATGAAGCAGAATGTGTATAAATTGTGAAATGGAAATTGACTCTGTAAACTTTCACCCAAATCATAACAAACACAGCAACAATAGTGCAATGGAGATGAAAGGAACTCCTCGTGTAACTGCTGAGGAAAAGGCATGCTCTGTTTATACATGTTCATAAAACCAGGAAAGTCCCATGAACGACGGGAGATAATGTTGCACGGGCTTGCCAAGAGAAACCGGAGTCAGAATCTCCACAGCAAATCTGAAAGGCGTCCGTGCCTAGTGCTCATGATGACATGCTGGGTTGGGTTGGGTTTGCTTTTCACGTCCCGTGGAATTTGATGCAGTGCTGAACGTCGGTTAGTCCTTTCAAATCGTGAACTGAAATATCTGGGAAAACTGACCCCGAGGGTTATTTTCCACGGTTGATTTGAATACCGACAACCTTGCCTGCAGGAGTTCATGTACTCGGTCTCTTGCCTACTGAGGAGAGCCGAGTGCCAAAGTAAGAAGGGAGGCGCCGAAGCCGTAATGCGATAGCCAACTGTGCTGCAGGAACTGATGTGTGACCTCAAAGGTGTCGCAGACGGGATTGCTGGCCATGAATTTCACCCCTGTCTGTATCCACCATTTTTGCTTTGTGCCTTTGTACCTTTGCAATTCTTCTATTTTTTAAAAAAAGCAAACACAACCAAAAAACATCTCTTGTGCCCTATGGATTTGGACTTGACTGTGTGACAGAGTGCTAGACGTCTGAAATGCGCCTTCACACTGGATTTGTTCCACTGTACTTCTGCCATCGCCGTGAGTAAAACATGCCCCGACTAGCCTGACGATCCGGGAAAGCAGAAAGACAAACAGCAGATTCAGATGTGAAAGACTGCAGAGGAACAGAGCTGCTGAAGCTGACCAGCAAACTCATGATCTATACATAAATGCCCCCCCGCTTTATAAACAGTTTTATCTTAAGCCACATATCACACAATTCATTATTTCAATCACATCCAGAAGTTGTATAATCATCACTACAATCAATTTTTGAATATTTTCTCGCCCAACCCCCATGGTTAAATCGCTTTTAAAAATGAGTTGTGAGGTCTGTCTAAATAAGATAGGCTGGATGAACAATGTGGAGGAGAAAGCAATGGGACCAACAGTTCCAGGGAGACATGGGAGAGGGGGAGGTGGGGAGAAAGGTAGTGTTCTTAACAAACCCAGGGACAAGGGAACAAAAAGTGATCCAAATTGGTGGTGAGGAGGGTATAGGAGGCCTGGTAGGGCTTGATCAAGGTCAATGTAACCAAGAGGAATTACTGAAATCCAAATGAAGACTGAGCATGATAGTGGGACAAGAGAAAAGTCAAAGGAAATACAGGAAAGAGCTAGGAGGCAAAGGGCATTTATAGAGGTCTAAATAAAGGCATGTACATATGCAAATATTTTATATATGAGGATGGGGAAATAGATCTGTGTGCATATATTTATAGGTTTAGTATTAAGGTAGCAGAAAGACATTGGGCCTCCACTCAAGTACTCCCTCAATGCAAGAATACTTTCTTCTATTAAACTGGCATTCTATGATGCTCACCTTCCTGACACAACTGCTAAAGACAAAGCAAATATGTCAAAGAAAGCTGATGGTGCCCGGCTATCAAAAGATATAGTGTCTGGGGTCTTCAAAGCTTGAAAGTAAACAAGCAGCCACATAGCTCAGAAGCAACAAAGCCCACATGGAAGAAGCACACTAGCCTGTGCGATCAAGAGGTGCCAAAGGGATCAGATATCAGGCATCATCAGAACAAAAATCATATCATTGTGAATGAGGGGAGTGCAGAATGGAGACCCAAAGCCCATTTGTAGGCCACTGGATATCCCCTTACAGAAGGGTCTTGGGGAGGAGACGAGCCAGTCAGGGTGTGGTGTAGCAACGAGGAAACATACAATTTTCCTCTAGTTCCTACATGCTTCCTCCCACTCCACTATCATGATCCCAATTTGACCTTACAAATATGGCTACAACAGAGGATGTACACTGATACAGATAGGAACTGGAAACACAGGGAATCCAGTGTGTGAGTGGGGATACTGGAAGGGAGGGTGGGTTGGAAAGGGGAAACCGATTACAAAGATCTATATGTGACCTCCTCCCTGGGGGATGGACAACAGAAAAGTGGGTGAAGGGAGACGTCAGACAGGGAAAGATATGACAAAATAATAATTTATAAATGATCAAGGGCTCATGAGGGAGTGGAGAGTGGGAGGGAGGGGAAAAAATGAGAAGCTGATGCCAGGGGCTTAGGTGGAGAGAAAATGTGTTGAGAATGATGAGGGCAATGAATGTACAAATGTGCTTTACGCAATTGATGTATGTATGGATTGTGATAAGAGTTGTATGATCCCCTAATAAAACGATTTAAAAAAAATGAGTTGTGTAAAAAAAATCAAAATAAAGTTAAGTAAATAAATATTGTGTAGCCACCGTCAGTTCTATTTCTCCCTGCCCCCTCCCACATACCTTGTTTGATCCCCAACAATGCCCCACCCCTCCCTCCCTATCCCCCACCCCTCCCTCCCTATCCCCCACCCCTCCCTGCCTATCTCCCACCCCTCCCTGCCTATCTCCCACCCCTCCCTGCCTCCCCCTCCCTCCCTATCCCCCACCCCTCCCTCCCTATCCCCCACCCCTCCCTGCCTATCCCCCACCCCTCCCTGCCTATCTCCCACCCCTCCCTGCCTATCTCCCACCCCTCCCTGCCTCCCCCACCCCTCCCTCCCTATCCCCCACCCCTCCCTGCCTACCCCCCACCCCTCCCAGCCCCCACTCCCTCCCTATCCCCCACCCTTCCCTGCCTCCCCTCCCTCCCTATCCCCCACCCCTCCCTGCCTCCCCCACAGACCCTTGCAACAGCGCTCATCTCTGTGCATCTCCTACTCCGGTGCTTACAAACTGGAAAACTCAACAGAAACAGTAAAAGACAAAACCAAAATAAAGTGGTAAGGATAAGGTAGCAAAGAAAAGACCACCATGAATATATAAAAGGCTAGGGGAACATTGTTTGTCATGGAGCAAGCAAGAAGTACTTGCACCTGGAAGAATTCCAGGTTCGATCAAGAGGGAGGTCAGCTGATCAGGTGTGCGGTTTGACCCAGCATCCTCGCGATTACAATGGTCTCGATCTGATAGTAATGCTGTTTGAGACCCTACCTGTGGCTGGGGGGGATCTGCCAGAGGCTTAATCTTCTACAAATTGCGTGTTCACAATTTGGCCTCTTATACTTTTTCCTTTGTCATTCTTGAATTTTGTTATGGTTGTCTTTGTATCAAGCAAGCTGGTGTGCTTCTTGCATGTGGATTTAGTTGACTCCTTGCTTAAATGGCTGCTTGTGTGAAGACAAGCCTTTCAGACCCCGGACACCATTCTGATTGATGGACAGGCACCACCTGCTTTCTTCACCACACTTTGCTGTCGCACTCCTATCTTCAGCCATCATTACATGAAGGTGAGTATCAAGCAGGGCCTTGTTATCAGAACTAACTGTCTTGGATGGCATTGGAGTTATGTGGGGCTCAGAATCCATCTGCTTGTCCCTGGGATAGGCATTGCTCAGCTTTACTTTAGTGGTGGTATTGTGGCAAATTCAAAACACCTGAAGGCCAACTACCACCCCCCACCACCACCAAACCAACTAGCAGACAACAGAAGACAAAAACACAAATAATAACAAGCAACCTAAAGGCAGGAGAGCAAAAACCCATATAAACAAAAAAGTCTTACATTGTCAATCATCCCCCAAAGTTCACTTTTATATTTATTGTGTGCCACTGAGATTTGAGGTGGTTTGTAAGACAGCACGATTGTGGTGCCGTTACTTTGTACCAAGAGGCGCTGCAAACATAGAGTTTCCTACCTTCTCTGTGTACAAGAGCCCTTTCCCAGCGGTACTCAGCTACCCCGCCAGAAGAACCTTACTGGTGGAGAAGCCCTGAGCCTGAGCTAAAACGCATGATACGTTTAAAGGGAGGGGACCTTTAAAGTCTTCCCTCATTGATTTCAGGCTTAGCTATGTGGAAGGGCTCTTTCCGAGAGCCATTTAATGTAAGGAAATGACTTCGGGCCTTGATGCCAGTCTCAAGATCTGCAGCTTCAGAACTTGTTTCATTAATTCACCCATAAACTGAATTCACACAAGACTGGTTTACAAGCCACCATGCCAGTTTCTGAATGTAAAAAAAAAAAGAAGATAAAATCTTTGTAGTGAACCACAATGATAGGCTACATATAGGACTTCATAGATCTTGGGAAGTTAAACACAGACCAAGATTGCTAAGTAAGTGCGATGGCAGATGAAAGGAGGAGGGGGGTTTGTGGGTTTTTTCCATGGCAGGGCCCAGGCCGGGGTGTTTCAACGTTCTGTTGCCTTCTCTCTGGCACGTGGAGACAGGGCAGCTCCTGACAGAGCACTGACTCAACCTTTATAGTGATGTTGGTCTCCTATTATCTTTTTGTGCTTTAGGGAGGGAAGCCATTTGACAAGAATTTTGATCTTTCTAGGCATTTCATTCATCAAAAACTATAACAAAGTGAGCCAGGTTGAACCCTTGCTCGGAGGGAGAAAGACAAAGTGGAGGTGATCTGCTTCCATCAAGATTATAGCCTGGGAAACTCTTATAGGGCAGTTCTACCCTGTCACGTGGGGTTACAACTAGTGGCAAATCGACTCCATATTACTGAACAGCAGCAAAACCATTATGATTGTATTGCACTCTACGAATGCAATGATAAGGTATGTGCCATACTTCCACTTGCAATGATAATGTATAGATGGCTGACAATATTGTCTTGTGCAGACTCTACTATTTGCTTTCTCTGCTTCCATCTTCCAGCCTCTCCACATGGGCAACTTGCTCTCTTCCTCATTCTTATATCTCTACTCGGTTGGCTCTCAATGGCCTTTAGAAATCTGCTTACTCATTTCTAGTTGACTCTCTACTTCATTCAGCTGCTTCAAACCCTTCCCTGATTTCCAAGCCCTCACTGCTGTCCGACTGCCATCTCCAGTAACCTCATTCATATTCTCCTGTGAAAAGTGAGTCCGAACATTGAGACGGCCTCCAGCTTCTTACCTCTACGTGTCAAAACGCCTCTGTATTTTCACTTACCTGCCCATCTTTCTCTTCTTTTACATAGTCAGAAATGAACCCCTGTCCTTCCAAAGGTAACTCCTTTACCTGAACCCAAGCTTTTTAGCTTCTTGTATGGCCCGGTCCATGACTATCTTGCTTCTCTAATTTCCCCTAATTTCTCTGATTCCTTCTCTTGAGCCTACAAGCGTTCCCAGCTCCCCACAACCCCAAGAAAGAAAGGCTTTGGATTGGCCACCCGTGCTTCTTCTCAAGCACTTTCAAGTGATCTGCACGTACAGGTCACACTATTACAGCTGTCTTATGATGCCGCGGTGTCTGATGTGGTTCACTGTTGCCTTCTGAACCTGTCCCTCCTTGACTGCTCCAAAGCTGTGCTCTTTGAACCCTTCCCCTCCTCCTTGAACTTTTATCTGCCACTTCAATGGTTCTTCTTCATCCTCTTACCCCTCCCAACCACTTCTTTCGCAACCCTGCCACCAACATTGTCTCTTATTAAATATTTTTTTTCAAGTGCTCTCCCTGATTGATCTCCTTAATCCTCATAGCTCCCCGAGTTGCTGTGGTGTTGCCTTGAGAATCAAGATCCTTAGATCTTACCTGGCTCTCAAGTTGCAGACCCATGGAGTCTATTAACATTTCTAATTGGGTGTCTTGCCGAGTACCTGTAGCTTAATCTAAGTTAAATTTGTCATTTTTCCAACCAAACCAGTTCTTCCTGTTGACCTCCCTACCTGGGTTTTACACCATCACCCTTCTGGAAGCCCCACCTTCTCTTTGTTGTTCATATTGGAACAGAGTTCGGGGCCTGTAGATTCTGCCTCAATCACACCTCTCTGCATTCCTTTGGTATTCCATTGCCACCACCCTGGGTTTGGCACCTCACTGTTGCTTTCTTAAAGAGCCCAGGTGGCACAGTGGCTAAGCTCTCATCTAACTTTAAGGTCAGCGGTTCACATCCGCCGGTCACTCTGCAGGAGAAAGAGCTGGCAGTCTGCTTCCACAAGGAAGCAGAACTTTGGAGACCCAGTGGGGGCAGTTCTCCTCTGTCCCACAGGCAGTATGAATAGACACTGAGGCAACAGCAGTGGTTTGGAATGGGGTTTTGCATTGGTTTCTTACCATTAAAATAGCACCCTAACTAGTCTCTCTCACTGCAGACTCTTCCTCCTTAGGGGTCCTCCCCTCAAGGCTCCCGGGTCACTATGTTGAAGCAGTGTAAACCCTGTGACTGCTTAGTCCAAACATTTCAGTAAAGTGCCTACTATCTACCTCACTCAGACTCTAGCATCCATGTCCTTTCTGATAGGGCCTCAAATACTCTGAGCTGACTGCCCTCGTTTTGACTTTCACGCCCTATTTTCCATTCAAAATGGACCATTTAATGGTCTCTGAACAGTTCTTATTTTCCCACGTCCAAAGCTTTGCTTTTATTTATGAAAACTCATGGGAAATGAAATGAAAATGCAGTGGGGCTTTCCCCCTGTCCTATGCCCCACCTAAAATGTCTTTCCTCTCACTCTGCCCAGCTAACTCCTGTCACTCAGCTTCTATTCAACTGCGCTGCTTCCGTGAACCATCATCAGATTTCCCCACATGGATATCCTCATTGTCTGGTAGTTCTTATGGTACCTACTACCCTTTACCTATACATCCAAATAATGCACATCCTACCTCGGCTACTCAAGTGTAAGTGCCAACCCAAACCTAACTCGCTGTCCTGCAGTTGATTGCAAGTCATAGTAAGCCTATGGGGCAGCACAGAACTGCCCCTGTGGGTCTCCTAGGCTGGAGTTCTTTACCAGAGCCGAAAACTTCATCTGTTCCCATAGAGCGCTGGTGGGTTCAAACTGCAAATCTTGTCATTAAGAGCGCAACGCATAAACCACTGTGTCATCAGAGCTCCGTCAAGCGTAAGTAAGACCCTATCAAGTTTACCTTTGCATGCCCTTACATGGCGCCACTCAAAGTGTGGCTATTGAGCACATTTTAAAATTCACCTGACACTTCCCCTCACCTTTTTATAGCAAGATTTTCGTGTTAAAGGAAGCCATAGATCGATTTAAGTTGTGCACCAACTTTTTCTCTCATGATGAACCAATATCAAACAGTTGACTAACCCCTAGGACCTTCCACGAGATGTGTTGAACCAATGAGCATGCTCACCTCCAGGCACCCTTGTTGTTAGGAGCCTTGAAGCCACTCTGACTCAGAGCAAGTCTGTGTACAACATAGGTACAAGCTCCGCCCTGCCCGCACTCACCATGGTTGCTATGTCCGAGCCCACTGTTGTAGCCCCTGGGTGCATCCACCTCGGGAGGATTCTTCACTGGCGCTCTACCTTACCAAGCATGGCGTCCTTCTCCACGGACTAGCCCCTTCTGATAACACGTCCCAAATATGTGAGATGCAGTCTCCGCATCCTTGCTTGTAAGGAGCATTTTGGTTATTCTTCTTCTAAAACAGATGTTTCTTCCTCTTATAGCCAAGGTGAGTCTTCAATATTCTTGACTAACACTATCGTTCAAAGGTGTCTAATCGTCCTCGGTCTCCTTTATTCATTGTCTAGCTTCCATGCCTGTGAAGTGATTGGGGGGGGGGGGGGGAACATGGTCACATTAGGTACATCTTAGTCCTCAAATTGACATCTTTGCTCTTTAATATTCTTAAAAGGTCTTGGCAGCAGATTTGCCTTTGTAATATGCTTTTTGATTTCCTGACTGCTGCTCCCACGGGTGTTGATCGCGGTTCCGAGTAAAACGAAATCCTTGACAGCTTCAGTCTTCCCTGCTGGTCATCAGCCCAGTGGTGAGGATTTGGGCCTTCTTTAGATTGGGCTGTAATCCGTGCTGCCCTTCATCAGCAAGTGCCTCGGGTCTGTCCTGTTTACTTTCAACAAGCAAGGTGGCATCATCTGCGCCTCGCACATTGTGAAGGAGTCGGCCCACACTCCCTGTGCCTCACTCTCTTCCACATAGCCCAGCTCCTTGGACTCTTTGCCCAGCATGCACAGTTTGCCCAGTATGATGAGATGACGCCATCCGGACACACATCTTTCCTGACGTTCAACTATTTGATATTCCCTTGTTCTGTTCTAATGACTGTCTCTTGTTCTATGTACAGGTTTCACACGAGCACAACAAAGTGTCCTAGAATTCTCATTTTTCACAAGTTTGTTATGAACCACAAACACAGTCTAATGCCTTTGTATAAGATAACATAGAGACACCCCCCCAAAATTTTAAAATAGAGACCAGTTCATATCTTACAAATCTCACAGGTTTGAGAGAGACATGATCTGCAGTGAGAAAACTTATAGATAAGAAAACGTATAGATGCAGTTGAGGCACTGGGGTCCCTGCAGTATAGACACTCCAGAGCCCTTACATTATTAGAGACAGGCTTGAATGCATTTCCTGCATGTAGCCTGTGACTCGACAGGATTACACAGAGGGACAGCTCACAAATCTTGGCAGGTTTACAATGGACCATTAATACATCAGGTAAGTTATTCACAGGTGGGAGGGGCGGATTAAGTTGGGAACATGCAGCAACGGATGAGTTTGCAGACTGCTGCCTTTTGAAGCTTTAGTCCCCTGAGGCAAGTAAATGTCCGTTTAGCTCAGCCATTGCTTCCTCAGCTCCCATGGCCGAGCCATCAGCGTTGTCCCACGGGCCATGAACCGTGGCAGGTGCTGGTCCTCTCCCGTCTGCCTAAGGAGCAAAGAACTTTACCCTCATACCTTTGTGTAGCAAATGAAACATGACAAACATCTTTCTAATATCCTCTGCTTTCAGCCCAGATCCACCAGGCATCAGAAATGGTATTTCTTTGTCCCATTCTGAATACAGTTTGAATTTCCGGCAGTTCCAGGAATCCTGATACTTTCTTTGATAAAAGCCATTACCAGGGAGCCTATCACCTGATAGCCCTTCCCACACAGAGGTTATGAGTTGGGCTGTTAACTATAAGGTCAGCAGTTAGAAGCTACCAGCCTCGCTAAGGGAGAAAGAGAGGCTTTTCTATTCCTATAAACAGTTGTAGTCTTGGAAACGCAAAGGGGAAGTCCCACGCTGTCCTACAGGGCTACTATTGAGTCAGTATCAACTTGATAGCAATAAGTTTTGAGTGAGGCTCTTCCAATAATTCCCTGCCCATCTTTCTACCTTTTCCCACTTATTTGACATCCAATCATTTACCAAATCCCCATTGTCGTATCTGATGCCATAGCTGGGGGATGATTCCAAGATGCTGGCCAACGATTAATACCATCCAGGCATTGACTTGGGAATTCTTAAAACCAAAGTACATATTTCCTATAAACTAACTCAGATTCTCTCTCAAGAAACAAAACAAAAACCTATAAGGCAGTTGGAATAGTATATGCTACTAATATGAATTCATTGATTTTTTCCAACTTGGATTCTCTTTATTGACGAAGACATTAGCTCGTTTATAATTTCTCCATCGCTTCTCGATGTATCATCTATTTGAGTTGGAAGTGAGCATGAAGACGCGAGTACCCAGCAGAATAAGCAGAGGAAACACGTGGAATGACAGTCAAGCGCTCTGAAAATCCATTCCTCGTTAAAGGCAACAAAAATGTGGGCAAACTTGTCAAAACTAACTTTAAAAAAATTCTGTCCATTTACCATAGGCTTGTCACAATCCAACGAGCCTCAATTCAATAAAAAATGGCTGCATCTCAGGGAGAACTACAAGCTTTGTGACATTTCATAAGCCCTGTTCCCAAGTCCCTGTCCCAAACCAACATCCTCCCAACCTCAGTCGCCATTCGAACCAGCAGTCTGCAGTGATTGGAGGGGCCAAACAGGTTTCAGGCTCTGTCAGGTTCCAGGAACTGTCATCACTAGACCTATCTGGAAACCTCAGTGGCCATGTTTATCTTTATTTGACCGGACTCAGAGCTTGCTCAAGGAGAAAATATGAAGAATACTGTGTGCCAATCAACTAGACAAACTAGGCAAAACATAAATCCCCAGAAAGACAAATACAGGCAAAGGAGCCCGATTTATTTCCTCAGTTAAAAACACATCTCCAAACACACACTAACAAATGAAGGAAAGAATGCGAGAGTTGGAGCTCAACTATGGGAAATTTAGCCTGTCACTGGCTTTCTTTTATTTCTTTATTTGCTGCTGCTGTTGTTGTGAGAGGCCATGAAGTGGGTCTGACTCACATCAGACCTACTTACAACAGGAAACACTGCCTGTTACTGCCCCATTCTCACAATTATTCTTACATTGAAGCCCATTTCTCCAGCCACTGTGTCCATCCGTCTTATCAAGGACCTTCCTCTTCTTCACTGCCCTTCTCTTTGACCACAAATGATATCCTTTTTCAGGGACTGGTCCCTTCTGATAACATGACCAAAGACATGAGACCCAATCTCACCCTCCTCATTTTAAGGAGAATTCTAGCCATACTTCTTCCAAGACAGATTGGTGTTTTCTTCTTGCCTAGTAGGTAGAAAAAAATGAGTGTAAATAATCTTAGTATTTTTACATTGATTACAAGTTGAAATAAAACTCTGGGTATTCTGTGATAAATCAAAGAAACCTGGTGGCCCAATGATGAATACCCTTGGCTGTGAACCAAAAGATCGGTGGTCCAAACCCACCAGCCACTCCCGTGGAGAGAGTGTGACAGCCTGCTTCCGAAAACCACTTGGAAGCCCTGTGGGGCAGTGCTCCTCTGTCCTGCAGAGTCTCGATGAGTTGGAAGCAACTCGACAGCCATGGATTTGGGTAAATTACATACATCATTAAAATGCACTTGGTGTATTTCTTTCTACTGTTTTAAAAATCCCTACTGGGAAATTATAAGCACCAGTGGCACAGTTCACAGCATCTGGTTCATCTAGCTGCTCCACAGGAGAAAAACCTGGCCCCTGGCTCCAGTGAAGAGAGAGGCATAAAAACTCAACCCACCCCCATGCCCCCATACCAGCTACACGGACAACCGGCCGTCACCCCAGAAGAATTTACTTGAGAGGACAGCACTGAAACTGCAGTCAGGGGAGAGGGGCATGTCTGATCAGAGCAAATAAGAGCAAATGAAGGGGGAGGAAGAGAGAGGGGAAGACATCCTGGCCCATCAGGCCTGGAGGATGATATCCCTGCTCTGAACAGCTAATGCAAAGAGTGGACAATATGGCTCTTCCCACTACAAGACACGCCGTCCCTTGATGGCCCAGCACCCTAAGGGGGACAACACTGGAGACTCAGTGTCGGGACTGGACCAGAGTGACCCTGTGACACTGAGGCAAACCACTAAAAGTGTGCAGCAGGAGCAACCATGGGAGCAGAGCAGGGAGCCCCCAAGGGAGTACAAAGGACAGACTCTGGGGCCAGAGTATGGCACCCCATGGGACCTGACTGAAGGACACGCCTAGAGATCAAAAATCAGACCTTGATCTATTTACAGGTTTTTCTTTCTTCCTAATTTTTTTCTTTTAATTAATTTATTCTTCGATGGGTCATTGGTTTACTTTGTTGTTGTCATCGCTGTGTTCTCACCCATCGCCTATCTTGCTATGACTTGATTTTTGGTGCATATTATTATCTCTACAGCTCTATCCAGATAAGATAGACTGGATGACTAGTCTGGAGGAGAAAACAACGGGACCAATGGTTCCAGGGGACACAGGAGAGGGGGAGGAGGGGGTAACGAGGTGGTGTTGACCAACCCAGGGACAGGGGAGCAACAAGTGATCCAAAATCAGTGGCAAGGAGGGTGTGAGAGGCCTGGTAGGGATTCAGCAAGGGCAATGTAACCAAGAGAAATTACTGAAACCCAAAAACTCAAGGGGACAGTTCCTAGTCTGTCACCTGACATCCCCAAGGCTTGAAATAGACTCAAGGGCACCTAATAACAACCATAACTAAAAGTTCGACTTTTACATTGTGGGCATGGGCTGTTACAGACAATGTGACATATACAAGGGCAGGCTGTGGAAATTGGCATCACTGACAAGCAGGAGCACCCAGGAATAGCTGTAGGAATTTTCTTTCCAAAAATGTATCCTGGAAAACTGGAAAATGCAGGCCGGATTTGATCATCCCTTCTTAACGTAATAGTGTTCAGAAGACTCAACAGGGAGTTGGTCATCATAAAAGCCAGGTTCCCGTGTAAAGGAGTGCCCAGGCTTGGGTCTAATTATAGCTTGATTCAGCCCCTTGAAAGGATGTTTGATAATGTTCCAGTTTATAGCTTAATGACCAACATTATCAAATTACCCCCCTCTGTGCTTCAGTTCTGCATTTACAGGCTCTTTCATGAGTTCTTATTTGGACAGCGAATGAGATGTTAAGAGAGACTTCTAAGCATTACTAGCCCATATCGGAGCCTGGTCATTTTCAAGTTACTGGAATTTCCACAGAGAAGCCCTAGTGGTGCAGTGGTTAAAATGCTCAGCTGCCAGCCAAAAAACGTCAGCCATTCACACCTACCGGAAGTTGGAGAGAGGGGTGGCAGTCTGCATAAATAATCCAGCCTACGGAACCCCGCGAGGGCAGTTCTCTGTCCTACAGAGTTACTGTGCATCAGAAGCAACCCCGAGGAGGTGGGTTTGGTTTCGGAGCGTCCACAAATGTGTAGGTTTATATTCGAGACTAAGATGCTGTTACAGAGATTTCTTCTGGTTTGAATAGAGCCAGGAAAAGTTAACCCAGAGCAGCTACTTCAGGGGACTGTCTGCCAATCTATCTGAGAGGTACATGGGTGATATATATCATGGACACATTCAACAAGAAAATATATATAGCCAAAACCAATGCTAAATGGACTGCTATCGAGTCAATTCCAACAGACAGCAACCCGACACAGGGTTTCTAAAACTGGACATCCTTAAAGAAGCGACAGCCTCGCTCCCTCAGAGCGGCTGGTGGGTTGGAACTGCTGACCTTGCATTTGGAAACCCAAATGCACAACCCAGGGCTCCTTACCAAGAGACTAAGCAAAGGTCTATTCATTGTGCCTTTAGGGGCCCCGTGTCCTGTGCTGTCCTAGAGGAGCCCTGCGGCGCAGTGGTCAAGCACTCAGCTGCAGCTGCTCAGTGGGAGCAGAACCTGGCCATCTGCTTCTGTTAGGATGACAGCCAAGAAAATCCTAGTGGGCAGTCTTCTTTGTCACACGGGGTCGCTGTGAATCCGGATCAACTTGCCAGCACTCCTCTGATAGCACCAATAAAGCCGCCCATATCCCTCCCTCACCTTCCGCAGATCTCAGAGATTCTGCAGAACTAGCAGCCCAGGTTTTATTTCCGTTTGCTCTAATTTTTTTTTCCTATAAAATACTAGAAGTCCATTGAGGTAGACACCCAAGATCCACAAATGTAGAGTGGCAAGAAATTAAATTCGGAAGAATTTTATTCATTCAAGAGTAGTATCAATTAGCAACTACACGAGATTCAGTCAAGATACACACACACACATATACATGTAGATACATGTGTATGTGTATGAGAGATGGAGAGAGATGTGTGACAGCAGTGAAGCAGTTAAGGCAGCACCAAGAGCCCATGCAGAGCAGGGAGCTTCCGGGCCCATGGTAAGAGAAAGTTGAGTGGCTTCAGGCAGGTGGCTTGCTTGTGGAGTGGGGTGCTGTCTGGTACTTTGGGGAGATAGCTTTGCCAACCCCAGGAGCTAGAGCTGAGTGCCTTCAGGCTCAGGCTACTGGTGAAATAGACTGTCTCTCAGGCAATTATGGGGAGACGTAAAGGCGCTTTTTAACAACACTACCCAGCTGGTCGAAAGGCAAAGAGTGGAGTGGCTGGGAGGCCAAGGAGAGAGGTGGGCCTGTTGGCCCAGCTGAGAAGAGGCCGTCCTAAGCAAAGGGTTGTATCCTGAGTTTTTCTGATCCTAAATTGTAGCCTGTAACTTCCCTAGTAAATCCCACAAGTGTGACTATTGTCTAGGAATTCCGTGTGGCCATTGTAGTCAATTATCAAACCCAACAGAGAGACACTGCCATGGAGGGACAGTTGGTATCAGAATAGGATAAAGAAGACTGGAAGGGACAAGAGGAAAGTAAAGGAAATAGAGGAAAGAACTAAGAGGCAAGGGACATTTATAGAGGTCTAAATACAGGCTTGTATACATGGAAATACATTATATGTAATGACAGGGAAATAGATCTATGTACATATATTTATTTGTATTAGGCAGCAGATGGACATTGAGCCCCCACTCAAGTACTCCCTCAACACAAGAACACTTTCCTCTACTAACATCTCTATGGTGTTCACCTTCCCTGACAGGATCGCTGAAGACAGAGCGGGTACATAAGCAAATGTGGTGGAGAAAGCTGATGGTGCCCAGCTATCAAAAGATATAGCATCTGGGGTCTTAAAGGTTTGAAGGTAAACAAGCGGCCATCTAGCTGAGAAGCAACAAAGTCCACATACAAGAAGCATACCAGCCTGTGTGATTGTGAGGTGTCAACAGGAACAGGTATCAGGCCTCAAAGACCCAAAACAAAACAAAAAAATCTTATCGATGTGAATGAAGGGGAGGGCAGAATGGAGACCCAAAGCCCATCTGTAGACAATTAGACATTCCCTTTCAGAAAGGCCACAAGGAAGCGACGAGCCGGTCAGGGTGCAGTGTAGCACCGACAAAACACACAACTCTCCTCTAATTCTTTAATGCATCCCCTCCCCCACTATCATGATCCCAATTCTACCTTACAAATCCGGCTAGACCGAGCCTGGGCAGTGAGCGGGGCGTGACCTGTCCGAAAATGCACTCGGATGCCACCGCTGTCAACTTTCAACTGAACTCTCATCTCTCAACGCTGGCAAATATTCACAAGATCTACCACACCCTGAATAAGCTAAATCTAACTGAAGACACTGGCCAAGACGATCGCCAAACAGGAGGTCCGCGAGCTTGCAGTTCTTTGGACTGCTTTAGCAAAGCAATGCCACCGAGGAGAAAGAGAAGACCCACATCTGGAGATGATTTATCGGCCAAGAAAAGTAGACACGATAGCATGTTTAGAAAAGATGATTCAACGAGAATAAAGACTGACGAAGAAGCCTTTTCCAGTAAGCGGTGCGTGGAGTGGTGCTATGAATATGCAGGTACTGATGATGTCATAGGTCCTGAAGGCATGGAGAAAGTTTGTGAAGACATTGGTGTTGAGCCAGAAAATGTAGTTATGCTCGTCCTAGTCTGGAAATTGGATGCACAAAACATGGGCTCCTTCACTCTGCAGGAATGGCTAAAAGGAATGACCTCTCTACTATGTGATACAACAGAAAAACTAAGAAATACTTCGGATTACTTAAGATCATTATTAAATGAGTCTACAAACTTTAAACTTATTTACAGATATGAGTTTGACTTTGCACGGGAAAAGGACCAGCGCAGCCTAGACATAAACACTGCCAAGTGCATGTTGCGACTCTTATTAGGAAAAATCTGACCCCTTTTTCCAGTTTTTCACCAATTCTTAGAGCAATCAAAGTACAAAGTTGTTAACAAAGACCAGTGGTGCAATGTGCTAGAGTTCAGCAGAACCATTAGCCTTGACCTCAGCAACTATGATGAGGACGGAGCCTGGCCAGTGTTGTTGGACGAGTTCGTGGAACGTTACGAAGGCAAGCAGATGTCGTAGGACCGGATGCGCCTCAGCGCAAGTCACTGTCCCCGCCGTTCTGTCAGCCAATAGCCATAAATTGCTGTTTGTCTCCACGCTCATGCTGCTTCCCTGGCACGGCCTTCCTCCTGCGGGGACTCTCGGGGTTCGCGAGCGGCGGGCCGGCTCTGCTTGCTATGTGGCATCGTTTTCTTGGTGAATTTGCCAACGTCCTCACTGTGACTATGTGTGTATTGCTGTTTAAATTTTGTACATGTGTATAAAAAGAAATCGCTTCACAGAGATTATTTCTGCACACGTGTATTGTACAAATAATTTTGTGGCATATTTCTAGGCGCCCCCCCCTCTCTTTTTTCACCCCCAAATGAACCTGCTTTATCTAAAAAAACCAAATCCGGCTAGACCACAACATGTACACTGGTTACAGCTAAGAGCTCGAAACACAGGGAATCCAGGACAGATAAACTCCCTCAAGATCAATAATGAGAGTAGCAATACTCGAAGGGCAAGGGAAGGTGGGGGAGAAAGAGGGAACAGCTCACAATGATCTGCATATAACCCCTCCCAGGGGGACAGACAACAGAAAAGTGGGTGAAGGGAGACAGCAGTTGGTGTAAGACATGAAAAAAATAATAATTTCTAAATTATCAAGGGTTCATGAGGGAGGAAGGTTGGGAGAGGGAGGGAAAAAATGAAGAGCTGATACAAGGGCTCAAGTAGAAAATGTTTTGAAAATGATAATGGCAACATATGTACCGATGTGCTTGACACCCTGGATATAGGTATGGATTGTGAAAAGAGCTGTAAGAGCGCCCAATAGAAGGCTAAAAAGAGGAAGAAGACTGGAGGTTGCAGGCATGTCCAGCCACTGCCTCTTAGGAATTGGCCTTGGGCTGATGCTGATGGTGAGTCTCCTCCCACTTATGAAGTCGGAGGAAGTTTTTGTCACCTCTGGACACTTGTTACAAGGGAAGGGTCTCTGTGGAATATATTGGAAGTTAGGGGTCTTTTCCCCTCAGAACAGTGACTAAGGTTTTCCTTCAAGGTGTAAAAAAAAAAAAACAAACAAAACCCCATACCTGATTAACAGAAAAAGAGAGAGGTTACTATCCCGTTGTTTTGCTGCACGGCGTCTATGCAGGCTTCTGCTGCCGTGCCTCTCTGAAGTCTTAGTAAGGGAGTGTGGTGCAGTGGATTACTTGATAAGACCCTCTAGCCATAGTTTCTAACTCCCTCCAAAGGACTGGGTAGGTCTGTGCAAACGAAAATGTTTGTGGCCCACCAGCAGGCTAGCCTGCCAATCCGTAAGTACGTAACTGGAGTGGGACCAGACAAATAGGTGTATGAAACTCTAATGTGGGGGAGTAGTCAGTCTTGCCAACCCCCGAGGTTTAAAATGCGCCATCTCAGTAACAGACACAGGGATCTCGCTACTACCAAGAAAGAGGAGCCAGAAGGGGACCTCATCCTGTGGACCCTGACATTCTTGAACCTGTGACCTCCACGACCACTATGTTCAGCTGGGTGAACCAATCGAATGCACAGTCCCCTCCATATAAAGTATACGGAGCACCTTGAAATGGTAACATGTTTGCTCTCCCACATCATCCCCCACTCACCCCCAAGTCAAGCTGGGAGCTAGCTAGTTTCCTGCTCTGGGGCCTCAGGAGGTTGGTAAAACAGGCAGAAGAAACTTTGCTATGGTTCTTCTACCCTTTGAAGAGCTTACAGCCAGTGTTACTCAAGCCTGCAAGAAGCACACATTAGCGGGCCCCACCCAGCCTTCTGAATCACAATAGCTGAGGGTGAGGCCCAGGAAACTATTTAGCCAGTTCTTCCAGTAATTATTATACGTCTTTTGTTTTTTAATAATTTTATTGGGGGCTCTTACAGCTCATACATCCATGTGTCAAGTACGTTTGTACATATACTGCCTATTTTCCAAAATATTTTCTTTCTATTTGAGCCCTTGATATCAGCTCATCATTTTCCCCTCCCTCCCTCCCTTACCCTCCCTCCTTCATAACCTTTCATAATTTATAAATTATTATTTTCATCCCAGGGAGAGGGTTCAGGGGCAGTTATACATCGATCATCGTGATCGATTCCCCCTTTCTCCCCCCACCTTCCCCCTACTCTCTAGTATCGCTACTCCCATTATTGTTCCTGAGGGGTTATCTGTCCTTGATTCTGTGTGTCAAGAGCTCTTATCTGTAGCAGTGTACATGCTCTGTTATAACCAGATTTGTAAGATAGAATTGGGGTCATGGTAGTGGGGTGTAGGAAGCATTAAAGAACTAGAGTTATGTTGTATGTCTTGTCCATGCAATACAGCACCCTGGCTGGCTCGTCCCTTCCTTGCCCACCTCTCACAGAAAGGTGGGCTTTGGGTATGATTATTTGTTCTGGGTCTTCTGATTCCTGATACCTGATCCTGTTGACACCTCATTATCACACCGGCTGATGCAATTCTTCCATGTGGACTTTGTTGCTTCCCAGCTAGAAGGCCGCTTGTTTATCTTCATGTCTTTAAGACGCCAGATGCTATGTCTTTTGATAGCCAGGCACTATCAGTTTTCTTCACAACATTTGCTTATGCACCCACTTTGTCTTCAGTTATCATGTCGAAAAGATGAGCATCATGGAATGCTAGGTTATTAGAACAAAGTCTTCTTGAATTGAGAGAGTATATGAGTAGAGGTCCAATGCCCATCTGCTACCTTAATATTTAACCTATAATATATGCACATAGATATATTTCTTCATCATCGTCATATATAAATATATTTACATAGGTACATGCCCATATTTAGACCTCTATAAATGCCCTTTGCCTCCTAGTTATTTCCTCTATTTCCTTTTACTTTCCTCTTGTTCCGCTATCATGCTCAGCCTTCATTTGGGTTTCAGTAGTTCCTCTTAGTTACATTGCCCTTGATCAAACCCTACCAGGCCCACTATAGCCTCCTCGCCATCAATTTTGGATCACTTATTCCCTTGTCCCTGAGTTTGTTTACCCCAACTTACTTTCCCCTGCCTCCCCCTCTCCCAGGTCCCCACGGAACCATCAGTGCATTGTTTCTCCTCCAGATTGTTTATCCTGCCTATCTTATCTAGATAGACCTGCAGAGATAATAATATGCACCCCCAAAAAAAGAGCAAAACAAAGCAACAAAAGAAAACAAAACAACAACAACGAAAAGGAAAACAAATGACCAAAAAAAAAAGCCTGTAAATAGTTCAAGGTCTGTTTGTTGACCTTCAGGAGTGTTTTCCGGTCCAGTCTGATGGGGTGCCATGCCCCGGCCCCAAAGTCTATGTTTGGTAGTCCCTGGGGACTTCGTTGCTCTGTTCTCCTTGCTGTTCTGTTACACACCCTTAGTGTTTTGCCTCGGTGTGGTGGGATCAGATTGTGCACAATTCCTGCACTATGTCTCCAGTGTTGTCCCCCGTAGTGCTATGGGTCAGTGAGGGCTGTTGTGTCTTGTAGTGTGACTGGTCCCATGGTCCTCTCTGTGCATTGACTGCTCTGAGCAGGAATATTGTCCTTAGGGCTTGGTGGGTTGTAGTTTCGGTTCAAGGCTGATGAGGTGCGACGCCCTGCCCCGAAGTCTATTTTGGAGATTCCTTGGGGACATCATTGCTTTGCTCCTCTTGCTGCTCTGTGTACAAGTCTGAGAGCCACTGGCTTAGAGGAAGAATGTCAGAGGCAGAATGTTGAAAATCACACCTTTGAGGGTAACCAGGAAGAGGAGGGAATTCTTTGGAGTCTTTCAGGGCTCCTCAGCCATTCCCCAGGAGGTGTTGAGATCTTAGAAGAGAGAACACTGGGCTTCAGAGCTCCGGGAAAGCACCCTCCAGGTCCCTATAAGAGTCAGGGAAGCACAGTGTACAGTGATGTCAAGGCTCCCTTTACAGTGAGGACATTGCTAAGCTGCAGATCCCCATTTTGTACCAGGAAACAAGTTCGGTTGCCTAATTACATGCTAGCCTTGAAAAGAAAAGATACTAAAAATCTTATTTAAGTTTATAAACTATATAAATATTAAAATTATATATAACTTTTTTTAGAATTAAAAAAAATTGGTTTTAGAAACATGTACAAGGCTCAATTCCAAAAAAAATAAAACAAAAAAAAAAGGGCTCAATTTCTTGCTGCTTCTCATGGCCACTTTCCAGGCTCCTGGCTGCATTACATCGTCCTGCAAACAGTATTCCCAGGTTCAGAAGATTGGTGAAGCTAACGAAAACTCTACCTGAGGAGCAAAGAAAGACAAAGAGCTCTTATCCCAGAGAGTTAATGCTGTAGCCAAAGGTGTAATTTTGTGGGTTTGTTGGTATGTTTGTTCACTGTGGGAGAACTGACTGGTAAACAAAGAAATCGATGAAATTGTCTATAAATGATGAGGAAAAAGTGGACAAAGTATTCTCCCTTGGCTTCTTGTCATTCATTCTGAGAAACATAATTCTCCTGCAGCTCTTCCTTCATTGGTGACAAGCCCCCAAACTGGGATTTACTAGTGAGCTTGTTAAAGAGGTGCCAAAGCTCGCACCACACCTTCCTTCCTGCTTTCTCCACTAAAGCTGCTCTACGTCACAATGGTGGATTAAAGAGAAAAAGTGTTTCCCTCAGGATTGGAAGAAATATGTTACAGCTTTTAAATACATATCTGGATAAATACAGCTACTATGTAAATAGAAAGAAGAAGAAAAGACTTAGGAGAACAAAGTCAAGACAAAGACAAGCAACCCGATGAGAGAAACCACTGGCATATAACCAAATGGAGTCCAAATGAATTTATGGCTGTGAAACTAATTATAGATGAATGGAGAACAAAATCAGACCAATTCATCACTGTCACAAGCAAGACTACAGGAGTGGGGAAAGGCCCGTGAGTGGGTGTGTATGTCTGAATACAACTGAAAAAATAAAAGACACACAGGATTGGTCCTGGGACTTTGATGACCTGGGTACTAGAAGGTTGGAGTAGATATGACTCATGATCATGTGACCCTGAGTCATAGTCACTGTACCCCAACTTCCAGATGGATCATTAAGAACCTGTCCAGGCAAGTTCCCCAGGGCAGAACTACCCGTTCATAGACTGGCTCAGGAGGTATCATCTCCTCTCAAACACACTCTCCCTGAGGGAGAAGCTGTCAGTTTGTAGGTTAATAGTAAGAAAGGACTCAAGTGGAGTCTAACTTTATGTCAAAACCCAAAATGGAATTTGGGCCCCCACTGTGAAAATGTAGCCTCTCACAAACCAAGAGTGTTCGAATTTAAGCACTCATACATCACTCGGCTAGGCAGCTCCCCCGCCTTCTGTGCAGTATTGAGTGGGTGTGTGCAGAATTACAACCTTTCTAATCACATCATTTTGCCAGAGCTTATTCAGACACAGGTTACAAAAAAAAAGCTGTCTTCATTGCACAAATAAAGTATTCATTGTGAATAAAATGCAATCTGGTAAAATACACATTTATTTAGATGTGTTGTTAACCATAATGTTGAGTGCTACCATTCCATTACAATGCCTGAGGGCAGATCAAGCAAGTCATCCACATACATGACTGCTGCTACCTTTCTCAAGGGGCACTACCAAAATATAGACAACAAGAGGAGTCTACATCAGCGGTCTCAAACTGGCATGGGCACCAGAATCATCTGGAAGGCTTGTCCAAGCACAGACTGTTCAACCCTCCTCTCTCTTTTCTCCACTCACTCTCCACCCCAAGTTTTAGGATAAAAAACCAAACTCCCTGACATTGAGTTGACCCTGACTCGTGTCACCTATAAGACAGAGTAGAACTGCCCCCTGAAGGTTTCCAAGACTAAAGTCTTTACAGAAGTAGATAGCCTCCTCTTTAGCCAATGGAACTGCTGGTAGGTTCAAACCACTGACCTTGGGAGTTACCAGTTCAATGGTAGTAACCTGCTATGCCACCAGAGCTCCCAGCTCCCAGAATGGGCCCAAGAATGTACAGCAACCACCCTTTGAGAATCTCTGAGCCAGACTCTGTGGCTACCCTCATTTGTTTGCCTTGGCCAGATATATTTACAAGAAAGAAGACTCCTGGATTTCCCTTCAAAGGTGTCTTGAACCCAGACCAAGGTTGAATTGGAGCCATAAACTAGCACTAGCTACGTGCTTTCAATAAGGAGTCATGCACAATCAGAGTGAACGTTAGAATCTGAACATTTTGTAAATAGCCCAGGTACCCTCTCCAGGGAATCGAAACTAACTGGTCTGGGTGGGCCTATGTGGGTTTCATTGAACATTTAAGCAACGATTGAACCCAGACTACACAGTTGAAACTCCTGAGACCTTTTGGGAAAAAAAATTATGCTTGGCTCCACTCCAAACCATTTATCAGAATCTCTAGAGGAGGAACTAGACCTCTATGCTTTTTAAAAAGCACCCCAGGAGATTCATATGTACAGCCAATTTGAGACTCACTAATTTAACAATGATCAAAGACCAAGACCAAAATAACTTGAGCATTTTCCCATGTGTGCTATTTTTAAAAAATCCTCCATCTGGCTCTCAGTAATTGCCAACAACAAAATGAAACAAGAGCCTGGTGTCCAAGACAAAGCAATAAAAATATGCATACAAAATTACACCATTCTCATATCATTATTTAACCTTCGGATTGGCAAAGGTCAAGAAATATGCCAACACACTGCACTGGAAGATTGAGGAGACAAGTAATCTCTAGCGTTGCTGGTGGAATGTTGTAGAGTGAAGAATTTACCTGAAGAATTTGACCTTAGTCTCCAGTTCCTAGGAGGAAACCTGTGGGATTTCCTGAGAGAATGGGGTGTCTATGCTATTCATGGTGGGTCCCTTGGACCACCTTTAATAGTTTATGCTAAAAATATGTTCCTCGGGTAAGAGGAAGGTAGTGGGGAGAAAAGGGGAACCGATCACAATGATCTACATATAACTCCCTCCCAGGTGGATAGACAACAGAAAAATGGGTGAAGGGAGACATCGGTCAGTGTAAGACATGAAAAAATAATAATTTATAAATTATCAAGGGTTCATGATGGATGGAGGATGTGTGTGAGGGGTAAATGAGGAGCTGATACAAGGAATCAAGTAAAAGAAAATACTTTAAAAATGATGATGGGTCAAGCACTCCCTCAATGCATGAATACTTTTTTCTATTAAATTGGCATTCTATGATGCTCACCCTCCCGACACAACTGCTGAAGTCAAAGCGGGTGAACAAGTAAATGTGGTGAAGAAAGCTGATGGTGCCCGGCTATCAAAAGAGATAGTGTCTGGGGTCTTAAAGGCTTGAAGATAAACAAGCGGCCATCTAGCTCAGAAGCAACAAAGCCCACATGGAAGAACACACCAGCCTGTGTGATCACGTGGTCCTGAAGGGATCAGTTATCAGGCATCAAAGAACAAAAAATCATATCATTGGCTGCACACCTCCATGATACAATCGCCGAGGACAAACAGGTGCATAAGCAAATGTGGCGAAGAAAGCTGATGGTGCCCAGATATCAAAAGAGATAGTGTCTGGGGTCTTAAAGGCTTGAAGGTGAACAAGCTGCCATCTTGCTCAGAAGCAACAACGCCCACATGGAAGAAGCACACCAGCCTGTGTGATCATGAGGTCCCAAAAGGATCAGGGATAAGGCATCATCAAAAAAAAAATCTTACCATAGTGAATGAAGGGGGAAGTGCAGAGTGGAGACCCAAAGCCCATTTGTCGGCTACTGGAGATCTCCTCACAGAGGGGTCTAGAGGAGGAGATGAGTCAGTCAGGGTGCGATGTAGCACCGATGAAGAACACAGCTTTCCCCCAGATCCTGGATGCTTCCTCCCCCCCAACTACCATGATCCAAATTCTACCTTGCAAGTCTGGATAGAGAAGAGGTTGTACACTGGTGCATATAGGAGCTGGAGGCACAGGGAATCCAGGGTGGATGATACCTTCAGGAGCAGGGGTGTGAGGGGCAATACTGGGAGAATAGCGGGTGAGTGGGTTGGAAAGGGGGAACCGATTACAAGGATCCACATGTGACCTCCTCCCTGGGGGACGGACAACAGAAAAGGGGGTGAAGGGAGACGCTGGATTGGGCAAAAGATGACAAAATAATAATTTATAAATTATCAAGGGCTCATGAGGGAGAGGGGAGCAGAGAGGGAGGGGGAAAAAGAGGACTTGATGCAAAGGGCTTAAGTGGAGAGCAAATGCTTTGAAAATGATTAGGGCAAAGAATGTACAGATGTGCTTTATACAATTGATGTATATATATGTATGGATTGTGATAAGAGTTGTATGAGCCCCTAATCAAATGTTTAAAAAAAGAAAATGATGATGGGAACAAATGTACAAATGTGCTTGACACAATGAATAGATGGATTGTGATAAAAGCTGTACAAGCCCCCAATAAAATGATTAAAAAGTGAATGGTCCTCTGTGCCACACCAAAGAAGACCCACCCATGATATCAGCTTGACTTCGGGGAGGGAAGGAAATTGAAAATGACGTTCAATTAAATAGACAATGGTGTAGGCAATGATTCGGTCTATGTACTTAAGCTCAAGGATAGGAGAGTTCAGCTGAGCTTCCCTCGCATACATGTGCTAGGATGGTGGTATATCCTAATCCTATGGGGAAAAGGTCAAGGAAGCTTCATGATTGCTTCAAGGAAGCAATCAGCCCTCCTAGACTTTGTGTTGGTTCTGGGTGTGTGTGTGTACTACTGCAATAATATTGTAATCAAAGAAGGAAGCCAAAGACTCAGAGAAGGAACTAGACTACAGAACTAATAGTCTACAGTAAGACTGTACAGGCACCACAGCCATAACTGCATTGGGACCAGAACTAGATGGTGGCTGGCTGCACTACTGGCCATTCTGGTCAGGAACCCAGTAGAGGAATCCTGATCAGATAGGAGCAATATGTGGAACAGAACTCAAAATTTTAAGAAGGCCGGATTTATTGACTAGTTGATATTGAAGGACTCCCTGAGACTATCAATTAAGACACCTTAAATCTTGGACTGAAACTTTTCTCTGACATCATCTATTGAATGGATTGGCTCATAAAATAAACACTATTTTCCATAATGGGTTTTCAAATGCAGAGGAAAAGTAGAGTCATGGGAGAGACAGCTGATGCTGGAACGGGGAAAAGGCTGGAATGTGGAGGGATCCCTGACCTCCACCTCCTGGAAATCAGCTATGCGTTGTTTCTGGGTCATTGTCCCAACTGAAGTTAGATGTGTCCTGATGTTAGGTTTCTGGAGTGCTTTACCTGGTTCTTGCTTCCCGTTGTTGAAAGCATCCACGCAGCAGACGCATGTTTGTAAATCCAAGTGATTTTTATGAGGGAAAGGAAAGTTTCAGTCATCACAGTGTCAAAGTACACACTATCTCTGGAAAGCATGCAGGACCCAAGGGCAGGGGCCACGGAAACGTTCGCAACTGAAAACGGCCATTTCAAGGGAGTGGGGGTGGGGACACGTGGAAGGAATACGGGGACAGGGGCTCAGAACCAGCATGCGGAGCCATGAGCAGGAACCAAGAGGAGGAAATCCCAAAAGAGTGAGCAAGCCGGGAGCGGCCTGCAGGCCCACATGCCGGAGGCTCTCACCCTCGCCTTGCAGAGCCTAGGCTAGGGGAACCAGAGAGAGACAGGAGCCTGTCCCTGCTTTTACCCCTCCCGGCCCTACCTACTTGCTGGGGAGGCATGGTTGAGGGTATTGGCTGATCTTATTGGCTGAGTTTGGTACACCTGTGTGATGTGATCTTGCTGGTGCCTAAGGTGGGTGTGCCCAGGTGTACCTCCCACCTGAGCCTAGCTGACTCGGGTCTGAGAATGCTCAGTTCTGGATTTTCCCATAGGTGTTTAGTAAGTGTGACTGATTCCTCCCAGCCCCTGTATTGTGGCCCTGCAGCCGATTTCCGCTAGGGCTGGCTTTTGGGAAGACAATCCCCCTTTATCCCTCATCTAGTGACCTCTCACTGACATCACTATTACACCAACCCCCAATTTTATAGCAATATGCACCCCAATAAAAAAACGTACTAACCTTTGGTCCACAAATTATAATTCTAGAAATGTATTCTAAGATAAATGTGCAATGGGATAGAGGTACTAAGTGCCAAACTGTAATGGCAAATTATTTTAATTACCTAAATATCTGTTAGGTAGGGGCCAGGCAAAGTGATTTTGGTGCATTCATATCCTACATAGACTGAGTCAGAACCAGACCAGGGGCCGCCTGTGGAACAAACCATCGATTGCTCATGTGCAAGCTCAAACTGAAGAAAATTTAAACACGTCCGTGAGAACAGAAGTATTACTTTTAGTGTAGCCCTCCTGAATTTAGACACCATCTCAAGAATACATTAGATGTATTGAACACTAATGACAGAAGACCAGACAAGTTCTGGATTGACATTAAGGACATCATACAAGAAGAAAGCAAAACATTCTAGAAAAGATTAAAATGGGTGTCAGAAGAATCTCTAAAACTTGCTCTTGAAGCATGCATAGGTAAAACAAACTGTAAGGACAATCGTAATAGGGAATTTTAACCTTTGGAAAAGAAACCCAATGCACCGCCACGCCCCATGTACTTCCTCATTCCCAGAATACACCTACACCCACCTCCCTCCCTGCCCCACCCGACCCCCTAACTAATGACTGTGTCCTCTGCACTAGAATTCCCTGCCTATTCCACTTCTGTGACCTGGCTCATATTTGTGACCTTACTTGTTTAGATAAAGCATAAAAGCTACGCCCACCCGACATGACATTCGGGGTCCAGATCTTTCAGAATGCTGGTTCCTCTGGGTCACGCGGCTGCAAAATTCATCCTCTCTGAAGTTCTCCAAGAGTGCCACCTGGTCGTCCCTGAGTCACAGTTTTACTGTCACAAAATAGAAGGGATGAGGACATAAAAGAGCTAAGCAGAAATTTTCAAAACGTGGTTCAAGAAGACAAAGTAGAGTATTATGATGAAGCGTATAACGACCTGGAATTAGAAAGCCAAAGGAGAAGAGCATGTGGGCGCATCTCAAGCTAAAAGAACTGAAGGGACAAATTCAAAATAGTGAATGATATAGGAAGCATCCGAAGAAGGCGGAAGCACTGCACAGAGTCACTCTACTGAAAAGAGCTGAACAGAAATTCCAAAGGGCAGTTCAAGAAGACGAAGCACTGCACAGAGTCACTCTACTGAAAAGAGCTGAACAGAAATTCCAAAGGGCAGTTCAAGAAGACGAAGCACTGCACAGAGTCACTCTACTGAAAAGAGCTGAACAGAAATTCCAAAGGGCAGTTCAAGAAGACGAAGCATTGTAAGGAAATGTGTAAGACCTGGCGTTCGGAAGCCTAAGAGGAATGGGTAGAATGCTAACACAGTTTAATTGTTTGAACAAGCTGAGGAAGCACTGGATGTGTGCCCATTCCAAAGGAAGATGATCCAATAGAATGCGGGGATTTTAGAACAATGTCAGTGATATCATATGTAAGTAAAATTTTACTGAAGCTAATTCAACAATAGTTGCAGAAGTAAGACTTGGAATAAAGAATATCAGTCCGTATGTCAGGTTGATCTTAACCAAAACAGAGACTGTCAGAGAGGTTTGCTTGTGTTTCACTGGCTATGCAAAGGCGGTCGTTAAATTGTGGCTATAAATAACAACCTGTACAGAGCATGGTAAAGAATGGGAATTCCAGAACACTAAGTTGTTTACCTGGCATCCGAAAGGCAGACATCTGGAGGGGTGCAGCCAACTTACTCACTTCAAGTTAGAGGAAGAAACAGACCTTTGTACCAGGAAGTGGACACCAGCAAGGAGAGCAACAGTGAGACAGGCTGTCTTTGTAGGGTCCTGTTTGAAATCAGACTGCATAAGGAATATCTACCCTCTACTTTGGAATTTACACTCTGGAAAGTCACATACAGATGTATTATATTAACTCATATTTCAGGGAAACGTGGTTCATCATTGACTCTGAACAGTAAGCAGCAACAAAGTTCTCTGAGTCTCAGACCAGTCTCCAGATGCCTTAGGTGACTAATTAGATAGGGCCCAGTTTTTAATCACTACGGTCCAGTAAATAAGATAAGACTCTCAGCATTATCTGGCCCCTCTTAGGTGACATCAACATCTAGCTTGTTTGTCTTGAGCAATTTCTAAACATTCCATAGAGGCTGCGTTAAGTACATTAAGTTCACTGCATTTAGTAGTGGGGAGTTTTCTAACTATGTTAAGTAAAATAACCTAGGTCTATACCTAACAAAACAACACCTGAAAGGAAACAGACCTCCTGGGACGGGAGGTTGATTTTGACTTCAGAAAGCCAGGAAGATATCGAAGACCAGAGGAGTTATGTCCCAAGGATTTAGAAGCCACCTTCCAGAGGCTCCGAATGGCCAGACATGGGAGAAATAGGGCTCTGATAGGAAGAGTGACGGGAAACATAACAGCTATGCTAAACTCATTCGTTCCTTCATGTCGATGAAGACATATGAAGTCAGAAGCATGGTCCCTGAACTACAGACCCTAGAAAGGGGTTGTGATTGGAATACGTTCACTGTTGCAGATTATGAAAGCTTTCGAGATTGGGTCTGGGTTCTCCAGTCAAGGCAGTCAGGCTATGACTAATAACTGATTGACCCTTGTACCCTAGTTGTCCTCAAAGGTACAGCCAGGCAAGTCCCTGAAGGCTAGGTGGCCCTGCCCTGAGCTGATTAGAGGAGAAAGAATAACACACTTTTAAACATCCCCCGCCTGAGGGCCAAGCTTTTCTCACAGTGGTTAATGGACTGAAAGAACTCAATGGAGGCTGAATATATGTGGAGACGCAAAAGTGAATTTGGGGCTCTCCCTGTAAAGCAAAGCCTTCTACAAGTCTAGTCCTCAGAATTTAAGTTCTAATACATTCCCCCCTCTTTTCATGGCTTTTATTTCAAAGACTATTGTCACGCAGGTTGGCGTGCTTGTTTCTCCACGGGCTAGTTGATACTTTCTCACTTGTCTACTTGCTTTAGGACAGGCCCTTAAGACCACAGAAACTATCCATTCCAATACCTGGGCACCATCTCATTCTTTCACCAAGCACAGCACCCTTACTTTCAGTGCTTGCTTCATGAGGATACATATCGAGCAAGGTCATATTGTAAGAACTAATTATTCTTACTTTATGGCTGTTTTAAAGCACAAAAGAGGTCACAGATATCAAATGTAACTGAATGAGAACACTCAATAAGCCTTAAAAGAAACAAATACAAAGATATATCATCTGCATGAAGTCATAGTGGGGTCCAAGGATTTACAGTAGCAAAGCGACTTAAAGCATGGAGCACAAAAGAAACGGTCGCAAATTCAGTATGAATAGCAGATCAAGACATCACAGTTAGAGTTAGGATGAGAGACATGAGAACAGGTCCATGACTGAGTTGTGCACATTATGTTAGAAGAGTTTACAAGATTGATCCCGGCAGTGTTTTAAATTCTGTATCATTGGCTAAATGAATGGTACATCAATAGAACTATGTACCATAAGCCCTGTGGATAATTTATAGTGTCCTTCAACAAAATAATTAAGGATATCTTTAAAGTGAACCAGACATATATGTAAGCCATACATACAGAAATGGATTTTGAGTTTGAACTTAATTGTAACTCTAATCTAAGAAAAATTAGTTCTTATGCCATAGCTCTGCTGAATGCCCGCTCCCATGAAGTGATCGCTGACGATTTGGGGGCTGTAGCAAAGCGCAGTGAAGAAAAGTAGATGGTGCACAGTTATCAGAAAGAATAGCATCTGGGGTCTTAAAAGTTTGTCTTAAAAGAAGCAGCCATCTAGGTGTGACGTGAGTGCCAGCTCAGTCCAAGTAGAAGAAGCATCCCAGCCTATGCAACCCAAGAGACGTAAATCAAAACCAAACCTGAAGGAGGGAACGGTATTCGAGCCTAAATTCTGAACACCTGGTTTGCAAACTACCGATGGCAGTGAATGTCCAGAATGCATTCCCAGGGTTTCCATGTAGCGTAAGCCACAGACGCACCCCCTTTGACTATGAACCAGGGATGGAAAAGGCCTTGCTATCAGACAAAGCACATTTAGGGTGGATTACGGCAGTTGTAGTTCCGTAACAGCAAAACCGTGACTGAGGAATCATCAGGCAATGCTCTTGGAGAACTTGATGGAGGGAAAATTTATTAGCCGGGCCACCCAGAGGAAGGAGCCTTCCAGAAGATCTGGTCCCTGAAGGTCAGGGCCTACAGAGTTTTTATGCTATATCTGCAAGAGTAAGGTGTCAGACGGGAACTAGCCAGGGTTTCTACTGCAGACTCCTCCTTGGTAAGGGGGTCGGGGGTGGGTGCCCTCTGGGAATGAGGGAGTACATGAGGTTTGGCGGTGCATTGGGTTTCTTTTCCAAAGGTTAAAATTCCCTATTAAGGTTGTCCTTACAGTTAGGTCAAAAAGTGACACCTTGTTATTGATCTCCCTCTGGGTCCAATGTCTAATTCTACCAGTTTTTAATATTATCTTCTCTGTTTTTGAGTGAGGTTTTTCTTTGTTTTGTTCTACTATTGTTCAATGGTTTGTGTTTTGTTTTGATTTTGTAGGTTTTTCTGACTATGAAACCCAGGATCGGTAAACTTAGAAGGCCAGCAACTGGATTGACAGATTCACAGGGACATGGCCGGGGAGTGGATGGGAAATAGAAAACCAACAACAGTGAGTACAAGGAAGAGGAAATATCCTGGAATTGAGAGTGGCGACGGTTGCACAATTCTTTTTTTTTTTTAAATAATTTTATTGGGAGCTCATGCAACTCATCACAATCCGTCCATCCATCAATTGTGTCAAGCACACTTTTACATTTGTTGTTCACATCATTTTCAAAACATTTGCTTTCTACTTGAGCCCTTGGTATCAGCTACTCATTTTTCCCTTCCCTCCCCCCAGGCCCCTCATGAACCCTTGATAATTTATAAATTATTATTTTGTCATGTCTTACACTGTCCAACATCTCCCTTCACCCACTTTTCTGTTTTTCATTCCCCAGGGAGTAGACCCTTGTAATATGTAGATCCTTGTAATCGGTTCCCCCTTTCTACCCTACCTTCCCTCCCGGTAGCGCCCCTCCGACCACTGGTCCTGAGGGGTTCATCTGTCCTGGATTCCCTATGTTTCCAGTTCCTATCTGTACCAGCGTACATTCTCTGGTCTAGCTGGATTTGTAGGGTAGAATTGGGATTATGATAGTGGGAGGGAGGAAGCATTAAAGAACTAGAGGAAAGTTGTATGTTTCATTGGTGCTATACTGCACCCTGACTGGCTCGTCTCCTCCCTGAGACCCTTCTGTAAGGGGATGCCCAGTTGCCTACAGATGGGCCTTGGGTCCCCATTCCACATTCCCCCTCATTCACAATGATATGATTTTTTGTTCCTTGATGCCTGATATCTGATCCCTTCGACATCAGTTGCACAATTCTTATGACTGTGATCAAGCTAGTGAAGTGTATGATAAGTGAAATGTATGTCAGTAAAACGGTCAACATTTAATTAATTAATTTAAACAAACATTAAAGATTGGTCCAGGGCCTTCTGACCAAGGCAACCAGGACCTAACTCAAGACTACGTGGCTCCCAGTAGGGTGATTTCCATCAAGGACACACCTAAGCAAACCCCTAAGGGAGGCTGCCCCTCCCTGGGATGGCCTGAGAAGGGTGGGGGTAGTCCACTTGCCAGTGCACTGCGCCTGACGTCAAGACTGTTCCTACCCAAATGAATAGTCTGCAGGAATTCAATAGAGGCTTAATCCACACAGAGACTCTGCCAATCCATTTGAGACTTTCACTGTCATCTACACTGCAAACCACACGTTCAGAATTTACCCTCCAATTCAGTAACCTACAAGTGCCATTTGGTAATCCTAATAAGAAAAGCATCATTTATCTAACCAACAGCATAGATTTAAAAAGCTAATGAGAAAAATGGAAAGCATAGTTTTTTGACTAAAATTTATGTAAAGGTTCATTTATGAAAATTAATAAAACTTGATCAGAGCTGATAGAACGCTACTTAAGAAAACAATGAGAGACACAGAGCAACAATTTCAATAACACTTATTTGCTAAGGCAAAACTATTAGTCTATAGAACCTATGGCATGTAATAAATGCAAAAGCAAAGAATATAAAAATGGGTAGCAGTTGCATAAGCCCAAGCTGTCCATATCACACATTTTCAAAAGCACTTATTGCCACCAAGTCAAAGGACATGGTAGAATTGCCCCCTGTGGATTTCTCAGTCTGTAACTCTCTGTGGGAGTAGAAAGCCAAGCCTTTCTCCTGAGGGCGGGCTGGTGGTTTGAACAGCTTACCTTGTGCTTAGCACCCAGGGCTCCAAAAGCAATATAGATTTGCACAAAGTTCAACCACTTTAATGTATGACCCTGGGGCAGCTATCTTCTGCTTCTGCTCACTGTTTTTGGGTTGTTCTAGGGGGAAATTACCACAAGATTATAACTGAGGGACAAACAAAATTTTATTTCACATGTGTGTCAAACAGAAAAGATGGATGAGAAATGGAAAGACCCACCATCAAAGCTACAGCTGACCAAACCTAAAAAGCCACACTTGATTTGCTCTTGTTATACAGAGTCCAAAGTGGTTTGGTTCTTTTTTTTTATTAATCATTTTATTGGGGGCTCGTACAACTCTTGTCACAATCTACACATCCATCCATTGTGTCAAGCACATTTGTACATTTGTTGCCCTCATCATTCTCAAAACATTTGCTTTCTACTTGAGCCTCCTAGTGGTTTGGTTCTTAAAATAAGTAAATATAAAGATAAAATAAATATAAATCTATGCAAAAACTCTGTCAAAGGCTTTATGATAAACACAGTCAGAAGTCTTTTGTTGCTCCTACAGGCCAGAATTAGGGAGGACCAGTGAGATGGCTCTCTCCTAATTGCATAACTTGATCCTGAGGTGTAACTTCCTTAGGTCTGCCCTTATCCTTGTATGTTCCTCCTTCACCTATTGATTTGTTGCCTCTGTTGCTCTCTATTCAATATTGTAAGTAACTCCTCCTTTTCTCCCTGCATTACCAACGAGATCACTCAGGGCTACTGCTCTCCAGGCTAACCCACCTGCATTTTGAGAACATCTGAAGAAGAGATTTGATACATTGAACACTAAAGACAGAGACCTGATGAGCTATGAGAGGACATCAAGGACACTGTTCCTGAAGAAAGCAAAAGGTCATTTAAAAGACAGAAAGAAAGATTCTGAAACTTGCTCTTGATAGCAGAGTAGCTAAAGCAAATGAAAGAAAGGATAAAGCCAAAGAGCTGAATAAACATGTCTAAAGGGCGGGGCACAGGAGAGGGGGACAAAAGGCAGCTTAAGACATGGCCAAATATTGTAATGAAATATGCAAAGGCTGAGGGGAAACCAAAAGGAAGAACACACTCAGCATATCTGATCTGAAACGGAAAGAACTCGAGAAAAAATCCAAGTAAAATTGAATTGAAAGATCGAAAGATTTTCCAGGGGAGGAGACGAGTCAGTGAGGGTTCAGTGCAGCAACATACAACTTTCCCGTAGTTCCTAAATGCTCCCTATCCACCCCTCCCCCCCAAACTTTCCCCATGATCCCAATACTACCTTACAAATCCGGCTAGACCAGAAGGTGTGCACTGGTACAGATAGCAACTGGAAACACAGGGAATCCAGGGTGGATGATCCCTTCAGTCATGAGAGCAGTGATACTGGGAGGGTGGGATAGAAAGGTGGAACCGATTATAGGGATCTACATTTAACCCCCTCTCTGGGGGATAAAAAACAGAAAAGTGGGGAAAGGGAGACATCGGGCAGTGTAAGATATGACACAATAGTAATTTATAAATTATCAAGGGTTCATAAGCGAGTGGGGAGCGGGAAGGGAGGGGAAAATGAGGAGCTGATGCCAGGGGCTTACCTCGAGAGCAAATGTTTCGAGAATGATGAGAGTAACGAATGTACAAATGTGCTTTATACAACTGATGTATGTATGGATTGTGATAAGAGTTGTATGAACCCCCAATAAAATGATTAAAAAATAAATTTTAAAAAAAGATTGAAATGAAAAAAAAATTAAATAAAATACTAAAAAGTAAAAAAAAAACAAAACAAAAACAAACAAAAAAAAGATTGAAAGATTTTATGGACAAAGTATTGAATGGTGCAGGGAGTATCAAAAGAAGATGGAAGGAATGCACAGTATCACTTACCAAAAAGAAGGCGCTCACAGTCCCTCATTTCAGGAGGTAGTGTATGAACAAGAGTTGTGGTGCAGAAGCTGTTCAAGGGCACTGAAAGTATTAGCCACAAACAAGATTCTAGGAATCCGGAGCTTACCCATTCAAATGTTTCAATACGCTAAGGAAGCACTGGGAGCACTTGTCTGTGTCAGGAAATTTGGAAGACAGTTTCTTGGCCAAATGACTGGAAAAGGTCTATATTTGTACCCTTTCCAATGCAAGGTGACCCAACAGAATGCTCAAACTATAGAATAATGCCATTGACATCGAAGCAACTGTTGCTGAAGACAATCCAACACCAGTGACAGCAGTCCATCTACAGGGAGCTGCAAGATGTTCAGGTCAGATTCAGAAGAGGATGTGGAACGAGGATTGTCATTGTTGAGGTCAGCTGGGTCTTGGCTCAAAGCAGAGAATACCATAAGATGTTTGCCTGTGTTTTATTGACGATGCCAAGGAATTCTACTATTTGGATCTTTTTAAAAAATTATTTTGTTGGGGGCTTGTACAACTCTTATTACAATCCATACATCCATCCATTCTGTCAAGCACATTTATACATTTGTTGCCATCATCATTCTCAAAACATTTTCTTTCTATTTGAGCCCTTGATATCAGCTCACTTTCCCCCTCCCTCCCCGACCCTCCCTCCCTTATGAAACCTTGATAATTTATAAATTATTATTTTTTCATGTTTTACACTGTCCAATGTCTCCCTTCATCCATTTTCCTGTTGTCTGTCCCCAGAGAGGGGGTTATATGTAGATCTTTGTGATCGGTTCCCCCTTTCTCCCTCCACCTTTCCCTTACCCTCCTGATATTGCTACTCCCATTACTGGTCCTGAGGGGTTAATCTGTCCTGGATTCCCTGTGTTTCCAGCTCTTACCTGTACCAGTGTACATCCTCTGATCTAGCTGAATTTGTAAGGTCAAATTGGAATCATGATTGTGGGGGGAGGGGTGGGGAAAGAGGAAGCATTAAAGAACTAAAGGAAAGTTGTATGTTTCATTGGTGCTATACTGCACCCTGACTGGCTCACCTCCTCCCTGAGACACCCTTCTGTAAGGGGATGTCCAGTTGCCTATAGATGGGCTTTGGGTCTCCACTCCACACACGCCCTCATCACAATGATATGATTTTTTTGGTCCTGGGTCTTTGATGCCTGATACCTAATCCCTTCAACACCTCGTGATCACACAGGCTGGTGTGCTTCCTCCATTTGGGCTTGGTTACTTCTGAGTTAGATGGTCGCTTGTTTGTATTTGTATTTAAGCCTTTAAGACCCTAGATACTACATCTTTTGATAGCCAGCACCCTCAGCTTTCTTCACCACATTTTCTTATGCACCCGCTTTCTTGTCAGCAATGATGTCGGTAAGGAGAGCATCACAAAATGTCAGTTTAATAGAACAGAGTGTTCTTGCATTGAGGGAGTACTTAAGTAGAGGCCTAATGTCTATCTGCGACCTTAAAAGTAAACCTATAAATATATGCACATAGGTCTATTTCTCTATTGTCATATATAAATATATTTACATATGTACATGCCCATATTTTGACCTCTATAAATGCCCTTTGCTTCCTAGTTCTTTCCTCTATTTCCTTTGATTTTTTCTCTTATGCCACTATCATGTATCACAATCATTTGGGTTTCAGTAATTCCTCTGGGTTACATTGCCCTTGATCAAACGCTACCAGGATTCCTACACCCTCCTTGCTATTGATTTTTGATTACTTGTTGTTCCCTTGTCCCTGGGTTTGTTAACACCACTTCCTTTCCCATTTCCCCCTCTCCCATGTCCCCCTGGAACCGTCAGTCAATTGTTTTCTCCTCCAGATTGTTTATCCAGCCCATCTTACCTAAATTGACCTGCAGAGATCATAAAATGCACAAAAAATAAGACAAAGCAAAACAAAACAACAGAAGAAAACAAAACAACGTGACAAAAAAAGAGAGAAAAGCCTGTAAATAGCTCAAGGTCTGTTTGTTGACCTTTAGGAGTGTTTGCTGGTCAAGTCTGATGGGGTGCCAACCTGGGCCAAAGTCTATTTTTGGTATTCCCTCAGGACTTCCTTGCTCTGCTCCCCTTGTTGTTCTGTTGCATGCCCTTAGTGTTTCAGCGAGGTGTGATAGAGTAAGATTGGTGCCGTTCCTGCACTGTGTCTCCAGTGTTGTGCCCCCTAGCGCTATGGCTCAGTGAGGGCCATCGTGTCTTGTAGTGGGGCCAGCTCTGTGGTCCTCTCTATGTATTGGCTGCTCTGAGCAGGAATATCATCCTCAGGGCTTGCTGGGTCAGGATGTGCTCCACTCTCTCTTCCTCTCCTTTCAGTTTCTCCTGTGTGCTGTGATCAGACATGTCCCTCTCCCTGAGCTGTAGCTTCAGTGCTGTCCTCTGAAGTGAATTTTGTGGGAAGCGGCGGCTCTGTCCACAGAGTCGGGATTGCAGCCAACCCCTCAGACCTCTCTATACTATTCAGATCTTCACAGACTATGGATAACCTTGAGAAGAAAGCACATTCCAGAACACTTCATTGTGCTCAAGGGAACTTGACTTTTAGTCAAGAGGCAGTAGTGTAAACACAACAGGGGAATATTGCCTGGTTTCAAATCAGGAAATTTGTGCTTCAGGGTTGTGTCCTCTCACCACACTTACTCAATCTGTGTGCTCAGCAAATAATCAGAGAAGCTGGCTTATATGAGGAATGTGGCAATAGGGCTGGAGGAAGGCTTATTAACAGCCTGAGATAAGCAGGTGACACAACCTTGCTTCCGGAAAGTGAAGAGGCCTTGAAGCACTGGCTGATGAAGATCAAGGACTGCAGCTTTCAGTGTGGATTTAACTCAACATAAAGAAGACCAAAACGGATTGACGTATGGCCCCACTCCCAGGGGGATGGACAGCAGAAAAGAGGGTGAAAAGAGATAGCAGTCAGTGTAAGACATGAAAAAAAATTATACATTGTCAAGGGGACATGGGGGAGGAAGGGTGAGAGAGGGAAGGGGGGAAAAGAGGAGCTGATGCCAAGAGCTGAAGTAGAAAGAAAATGTTTTGAAAAACATGATGACAGCGTATGAAAAAGATGATACAACACAAAGTTGTGTTGGACACAATAAATGTAGGTATGGATTATGAGAAGAGCTGTAAGAGCCAATAAAATAAACATTTTTTAAAAAGAAGACCAAAATCATCACAACTGGACTAATAGTTAACATCATGATAAATGGGGACAAGTTTGAAGTTGTCAAGGATTGTGTCTTGCTTGGATCCACATTCAATATTCATGGACACAGCAGACAAGAGGTCAAAAAACCTGTTGTGCTGGACAAATCTGCTGCACAGATCTCTTTAGAATGTTGAAAAGAGTGGTAGTTACATAATCTGTTGTCAATATGAAGCTTATTAAGAGTGATGGGGTAGAGTTTAGCTTGTCAATCAGGGCACAGCTTGATGACCTCATTTGGAGGCACTAAGGAGATAAATAGCTCACTGGAGGTGGGACACAGATTCACTCCTTGGGAGACATTGCAGCTGACAAGACACATGGAGTTACGCTAGTGCCAGAAGCTGGAGGAGCCACGTGGAGACCCCTGCCAGCGCTGAGATGCTTACAACACCGCTGGATCCACAAGACTTCCCACCCACTGGCCTGTGATCTTCCTGCATTCTGGCATCATTGCATGTGTTTCGTGAGACTGAAAAGGACTTTATAGATTGGTATCTGACATACGGGCTAATACTGGACTTATGGACTTGATCTGGACTGGGCTGGGATGTTTTCTTAATGTACAATTACTCTTTATATAAAGCTCTTTCTTTCTTTCTTTTTAAAAATCATTTTATTGGGGGCTCATACAACTCTTATCACAATCCATGCATACATTAATTGTGTAAAGCATATTTGTACATGCATTGCCCTCATCATTCTCAAAACATTTGCTCTCCACTTAAACCCTGGCATCAACTCATTTTTCCCCCTCCCTCATGAACCCTTGATAATTTATAAGTTATTTTTTGTCATATCTTATACTATCCGATGTCTCCCTTCACCCACGCTTCTGTTGTCCGTCCCCCAGGGAGGAGGTTATATGTAGATCCTTGTAATCGGTTCCCATTTTCTCAATCGGTTCCTCTTTTCTCCCAGTATTGGCACTCTCATGACTGGTCCTGAAGGGATCATCCATCCTGGATTCCCTGTGTCTCCAGTTCCTATCTGTACCAGTGTACATCCTCTGGTCTAGCCAGATTTATAAGGCAGGATTGGGATCATGATAGAGGGGGGTGGGGTGGGGTTGGGAGGAAATACTTAGGAACTAGAGGAAAGTTGTATGTTTCATAATTGCTATACTGCACCCTGACTGGCTCATCTACTTCCTGTGACCCTTCCTTAAGGGGATGTCCAATGGCCTACAGATGGGCTTTGGGTCTCCACTCTGCACTCCTCCTTATTCACAATGATATGATTTTTTTTTGTTCTGATGATGCCTGATCCCTGATCCCTTTGGCACCTTGTGAGTGTGCTTCCTCCTGTGGGCATAAAGCTCTTTCTTATACATATATGAGTGTCTATGAATTTGTTTCTCTAGTCTACCCGGACTAATGTAAAAAGCAAGTATATTACTTTTTTTTTTTTTTTGCTCCTTGCGGATGTTTTTTTGAGGGCTGACTCAAGTCATGGTATTTTCAATTGCCTCATGTGCATGTGAAAGTCAGACATTGTGTAAGGGAGACTGAAGACAAATCGATGCATTTGAATTGTGGCTCTGGACAATATTGAAAATACCATGGACTGCTAAAAGAACAAATAAATCTTAGAAGTACAGCCAGAGTGCATCTTAGAGGCCAGGAAAGCAAGGCTTCTGCTTACGGAGACCATTTCTGGAGAAGGACATCATGCTTGGTAAGGTGGTGGGGAAGTGAAGAAGAGGAAGGCCTTCAGTAGCCACATCAATGGGCTCAGGCATAGGACCAATTGTGAGAATGGTGCAGGACCAGGCAGAGTTGCTATGGGTCAGAAGTGACCTAACAACAACTGTCCTGTCTCCCTGAACTTCACCTTGGCAGCGTGGGAGTCAGAAAGTGCATGTCGGTCATTCAAGATGGCATGCGGACTAGTTTTGAGGCTTAGGCTGAAATCAGGGTTCTGTCAGGAATGCTGCTACTTTTAGGCACTAACTCAGGGTACAAAAGAGACTCTGCGTCGGATAAAATTTAAAGGGAACATTTATTAAGTCTTACAAGAGACAAGGACGATACAAAGACACAGACATATCATGCAGATGACAGTGACCATTAGCACAGGGCTAAACTGGCATCCAAGGGTCTTTTAAAATACAAAGCTTTAAAAAGGGTATGGGCGGGCAAAGACAACTGTCACAAAAGCATGACTGGTGGCAGATGGATCCATCACAATAACAGGTGAGACTTCAGAAGCAGGAAGGGGACCGTGATTTTTATGTACATTGTTAGAGAGAAGGGCTTCTAAGATCCAGGGCCTTCTGACCAAGGCAGTCAGGGCGAAGCTGATGGGGCATGGTCATGACTATGGGACCCCCTGTACTGTCCTCAGTACAGTGATCTCCATCAAGGACATACCTCAGCAAGCTCCCAAGACAGAGACTGATCGTCCTGTCTCTGGGCTGGTCAGAGAGGGGTAGGGGCCATCCACCCTCCAAGGCCTTGTGCTTGAGGGCAAACCCTTGGTTAATGGTCGGAAAGAATTCACTGGAGGCTTCATCTTTGTGGGGGCTCCACAAATGAATTTTGGGCCGTCATTGTTACCCCTAACCTTTTGCAAACCAGAGTGCTCAGACTTTAAGCTCTGATACACCACTAAGGATGTCTCAGCCGCAAGTCTCAAAGACTACTTCAGCTCTCTTAACTTCCAAGGAGCGTGTTTAAGATTAAACACAGCAATGTTTGGCACAACTCTTTTTAATATATTTAAGGAATGAATGGTATGATATGTGAATTATATGTCAATAAATTTTAGAATTAAAAAATAATAAGAAAGGGCTGATTATGAAAAAAGGTGGGGAATCCATGGTCTTTATAACCTTGCTTAGTTTACTAACAAACTTTAATCTAAGGGTCATAATACTGAAACCCATTTGTTTGATAATTTACGAGGAAGGAAGTTTCTTATAGCTAAAGAATAAAGCCCTGACTATAACAATATAAAAACTCACAGAAATGTCTTAGTCTATTCAGTGATTCATTTCAGTTATGGACAATTCTTGGATCAGTTATAATTCTTGAACCTCATCATCTTCCAGAATATTAGAAATCTTGATTTCGTCTAGTAGGATCCAAGCTCAAAATATCAGTTTTTTTATAAGTTCAATACAATTCAACTTCCTATTAGGAATTTTGGCCAAGTGTTTCAGCCTGTTAGCAAAGCAAACGCTTATCTGTAGATGACATGACTTACGACGGCCACGGTACTTACCATGTTTTTTTAAACGAAAGACCTGATGGGAATTACAGAATAAATACAAAGCCAAATAAAATTAAAAATCCACGCACTCTTAATGATAATGTTAGAAGTATTCTCTTGGGAAAGTTGTTGTTAGCTGCTGTTGAGTCAGCCTGATTCATCGCTATCCCACATACAACAAAACTAAACACTGCCCGGTGCTATGCCGTCCCCATGATTGGTTGGGGATAGGATCTGTGTGATCTATAGGACTGTCAGCGGCTGATTTTTAGAAGCAGAGCACCATAACTTCTTCCTGGTTTTAGTCTGGAAGCGTCAACGAAATTGTTCAGCATCGTAGCAACTACATCTAAGCCTTGATCGGGGAGCTGCATTGGCTGGGAACTACACACAGGTGTCCTGCGAGGAAGGTATCGATTCTACCAGGGCATCTTCACCGATCTCTCTTCACAAGACTATGCAACTCACTGACATTGAGTTGATTCTGCCCCATAGCGACCCTATAGGATAGGGTAGAACTCTCCCTGTGGGTTTCCGAGACTGTAACTTTGTCCAGGAATAGAAAGTCCTATCTTTGTCTTTCTCCCTCAGAGCAGATGTTGGTGTTGAACTGCTGACCTTGCAGAGAGCAGCCCAATGTGTAACTACTACTCCACTAGGGGTCCTACACAAAAACGATGAGACTAAAAATATTTAGAAAACAATATTGCTGGCACAACAGAAATGCATAAGTGTTACAAAACAAACAAGCAACATGGGAGATGGAAGCACCTCCTGATGTCACAGTTGCGTGTTAGCTAACCACAAGGCCAGTGGTTCAGCTCCACCACTGACTCTGCAAGAGAAAGATGAGGTTGTCTGCTCCTGTAAAGACACAGTCTCAGACACTATGGAGCAGTTCGACTCTGTCCTTTAGGGTAAGTGTGAGTGGGTATTGACGCAACGGCAGTGGTTTCTTTGGTGCAATTTCCTACTGGAACCAGAGAAGTTTTCATAGAAGTTGTTTTTGAGCTCAAACCTGATGACTAAATTAGTATTCACCAGGACGAGAGCCAGGGACAGGAGGTGATTTCAGGAAGGATATCAGTTTGCAAGACAGCATGAAACTGCAGAAGTGTGTTCTGTGAACAATAGGTATTTCAGTTTTGCTGGAGTATTAAGGAATGTGTCTTCGGGTTCCCAGCCTGGTAGATCAGACATACCTCACCTGCCTTATTCTAGTTCGGGGAGGAGATGGGCCTTTTGGTTTGGGATCTTTTGGCATTTTAAAAGTAGTTTCGACAGAAAAGGGAGAGGAGAGCCAATTTTTAGGAAACATGAATTGCGGGCCGGGATACATCTGAGAGTTTTAAAATGCAGTGCAAGAAAGGAAGCGTGGGAGGGTTCAAGCCACAACCAAGACGCGTGGTGTGAGAAACAACCTACTTCCTACAATTACAGACCTTTGTACAAAGAAGATGAGTCAGTCAGAAATTAATGTCCTCAATGTTCAGGGCAGCAGTAGGCTTGGCCCCACGGTGGTTTTAGATTGCATCTACATCACCCAGGGTATTTATTTCTAAGCAACCCAGCTAAATCTTTACATCTTTCCCTTGTAGAAAGTTTAAGTGATTAACTAAAGAGGAAGTGCTCGGCTTGGTGATGTTTATATCGAAATGCAAGATTATATATAAAATGCCGCAGAAACAGGGTTGTGAGTTAATACTTGAGGGAAGTGACAAGGAACCGATTAACATGGCAAAACTTATAACAAGTGTGAGCTGGAGAATAGGTATGTCGATTTGGATTCAAAAACAACTACTTCTTGGGGGCCAGCCCGAATCCCAACTACTAAGTGGACACATGCCCCTCCCCCCAGAATTTATTTCAAAGGACGTCATTGAATCTGCAGCTCCGGGAGGGACAGGGATGTATCTGATTGAAGCACAAAGGAACAGATGAAGGGGGAGGAGGAGAGAGACATGACACCCCTCACTGACCCATAGCCCTACAGGGGACAACACCAGAGACAGTGTGGGAATTGCACCCAATCCATCTGATCCCGCCACACAGAGGCAAAACACTAAGGGGTGCAACAGAACAGCAAGGGAATGGAGCAGCGAGGTCCCAGGGAATGCTGAAGGTGGACTTTGGGGCCAGGGTGTGGTGCCCCAACAGACTGGATTGGAAAACACTCCTAAGGGCCAGCAAACGATCCCTGAACTAACTACAAGCTTTTCTTTCTTGTGTTTTTTTTGTCATTGTTTTGTTGTTGTTGTTTTGTTGCATATTGTTGCTTGGTTTTGCTCTGCCTTGTTTTGGTGCATGTTATTATCTCCGCAGGTCTGTCTAAATAAGATAGGCTGGATGAACAATCTAGAGTAGAAAAATGACAGTTCTGGGGCACATGGAAGAGGGGGAGGTGGGGGGGAAGGTAGTGGTGTTAACAAACCCAGGGACAAAGGAACAACAAGTGATCCAAATCGGTGGTGAGGAGAGTGTGGGAGGCCTGGTAGGGCATGATCAAGGGTAATGTAACCAAGAGGAACTGCTGAAACCCTGGTGGGGACTGAGCATGATAGTGGGACAGGAGGAAAGTCAAGGGAAATAGAGGAAAGAGCTGGGAGGCAAAGGGTATTTATAGAGGTCTGGATCAAGACAGGTACGTATGCAAATATATTTATATTTGAGGATGGGGGAAATATATCTATGTGCATATATTTATAGGTTTAGTATTAAGGTAGCAGAAGGACATTGGGCTTTCACTCGAGTACTCCCTTAATACAATAATACTTTCTTCTATTAAATTGGCATTCTATGATGCTCACTTTGCCGACACAACCGCTGAAGACAAAGTGGGTGAATAAGAAAATGTGGTGAAGAAAGCTGATGGTATCCGGCTATCAAAAGAGATAGCGTCTGGGGTCTTAAAGGCTTGAAGGTAAATAAGTGGCCATCCAGCTCAGAAGCAATAAAGCCCACAAGGAAGAAGCACACCAGCCTGTGCCATCCCGAGGTGTCAAAGGGATCAGGTATCAGGCATTAACAGAACAAAAAATCTTACCATAGTGAATAAGGAGGGGAGTGTGGAGTGGAGACCCAAAGCCCATCTGTAGGCCACTGGATATCCCTTTACAGAAGAGTTTTGGGAGGAGATGAGCTAATCAGGGTGTGATGTAGCAATGATGAAAAATACAACTTTCCTCTGGTTCCTAAATGCTTCCTCCCCCCATCACCTAATCATGATCCCAATTCTACCTTGCAAGACTGGCTAGACCAGAGGATGTACAGATGGGAACTGGAAACACAGGGAATCCAGGGAGGATGATCCCTTCAGGACCAGTGATGTGAGTGGTGATACTAGGAGGGTAGAGGGAGGGTGGGTTGGAAAGGGGAAACTGATTACAAGGATCTACATGTGACCTCCTCCCTGGGGGACGGACAACAGAATAGTGGGTGAAGGGAGATGTCGGACAGGGCAAGATATCACAAAATAATAATTTATAAATTATCAAGGGTTCATGAGGGAGGGGGGAGCAGGGATGGAGGGGAAAAATGAGGACCTGATGCCAGGGGCTTAAGTGGAGAGCAAATGTTTTGAGAATGATGAGGGCAATGAATGTACAAAAGTGCTTGGCACAATTGATGTACGTATGGATGGTGATATGAGTTGTATGAACCACTAATAAAACGATTAAAAAAAAACCAACAAAAATATTTTAGATAAGCAAAGTCTGTGCTGGGTGCCTTGCCCAGTAACTTTTGTTGGGTGACTTTTTGTTTTGTAAACAGTTTTAATGGCATTTAATCTACTTCTCACACAATTTAATATTTCAATCAAATCAAGAAGAGTTGTACAATCATCAGTGTAATTTCAGATTTTTTTCTCCTCCTCATCCCCATGATTAAATCGCTTTAAAAAATATGTAGTCACCATCCGTTCTAGTGCTCCCTCTCCACTCCCACATACATTGATTGCTCCCCCAGCCCCCTGGGCCTCCCTGCCTCCCCTGGAAATCCTCACAGCAGTTTTTTTCTCTATGCATCTACTTCTGAGCTTCACAAACTGGAAAACCCAACAGAAATAAAAAACAGAAAGAAAATAAAGTGGTAAAAATAAAGCAATCAGAGATGAAAAAAAATACAAATTATGAGTAAGAAAGAAAAGACCACCATGAATATTTAAAAGGCCGGGGGGGGGGCGGTGGTGGGTCGTCATGGTGCTAGCAAGAAATACTTGCACCTAGAACAATTTCAGTTTGGGTCAAGAGGGAGGCCATCTGATCAAGTGTCCAGTTCGATCCAGGATGCTCAGGATCACATGCTCTCTGGGATAGTCAAGGTGTTCGACCCCCTTGCCTGGGGCCAGAGGGGTCGGCCGGAGGTTTCTAAGGCGAGGTCCTCTGCAGACGGGCTTGGGGCAGTTGCGCGCTTTTCCCATCACCTAGTCCCACGGTCGCGGAGGAGCTTCCCGTTTCTCAGGCCCCACAGGGCCCTCGGCGGTTCCTTCCCCTCGCTCTGGGGGCGCTCGGCGTCCCGTTGCACAAGCTCCGCCCCGGTGCAACCCGAGCCCCGAGTGTCGCAAAGCGTCCTCCGAGGGGGAGGTCCCGAGAGGCTCCAGGGCCGAGCCAGCCGTTCCCTCGCCACGCCCCTTTCCCCGCCCCTCCGAGGCGCGTGCGTCCAGGTCACGCCCCTTTCCCCGCCCCTCCGAGGCGCGTGCGCCCAGGCCCCGCCCACTCGCCCCACCTCCCAACCGGCCTCGCTCTGCTCCAGGTCGGCGGCGGCGGCGCGGCGGGGCGTCTGCTTCTCTGCGCGCCCTTTCGCCGTGCGGCTGTGCTCCCGGGGCTGGCCGGGCTCGCGGCCACTCCCCGGCCCCTGGCGGCGCAGCCATGGCCGGGCGGCGGCGGGCCGCAGCCAGTGTCCGGGCCCGCGGCGCGCTGGTGCTGTTGGCGCTGGCTCTGTGCGCGCCCGGGGCCCGGGGCCGGGCGCTCGAGTGGTACTCGGCCCTGGTGAGCACGGCGTACGTGGACCCGCTGACGAACCGCACGGTGCGGAGCATCTCGGAGAGCGGCCGCTTCGGGGACAGCTCGCCCAAGGAGGGCGCCCAGGGCCTGGTGGGCGTCCCGCGCACGCCGGACCTCCAGCCGGAGGGCTGCGCGCCCGACACCCGCTTCCACGTGCCCGCGCCCGGCGGCCTGGGTGCGGCGCCCTGGGTCGCGCTGGTGGCGCGCGGGGGCTGCACCTTCAAGGAGAAGGTCTTGGTGGCGGCGCGGAGGAACGCTTCGGCCGTGGTGATCTACAACGAGGAGCGCCACGGCAACCTGACGACGCCGATGTCCCACGCGGGTCAGTGAGCCGGGGCGCGCGGAGGGGGCGAGGAGGGAGCTGCGCACTGGGGTCATGGCCGACGGCCCTCCCGCCGTCGGGTTTGGTCGCGGACCGACTCGCGGCGAAGTGGGACGGGCCGCGACTTTCCTGGCCTTTATCCGTCGGGAAATATTTGGAGAACACTCGGTTTGCTCAGTGTGGCCCTCTGGGGCAGGAAGGCAAATCTACAGACAAGCGGGGAAGGATCTTCCTGGCTCGTTGAGGTGAAGGAAGATGGCTTCTGGAGCAGGGGAGTGGGGAGGACGGGCTACACGAACATCCCGGGGAGATCTGTGGTTCGAGCCTGGGGAAAGCCCCGATTCCGAGTCACCGGCCGTATCCACTCAGCATTTCCCCAGTTGGCAGGAGGAGGGACTGCAGCCCTCTCCAGCACATGCTGGGACCCGACTGCCCCTTTCCCTTCCTGTGGTGGCACTCGGAGTTCTTAGCTCTCAGAAGGGGTAGGTTGGTTGAATATTCTCATCTTAGAGCAGGAAGCCTGGTTTAAGTATGTTTTCTCCTTTGCTTAATATGAGGTGGTGATCCTGTCTTACCTCTCTCTGTCTGCCAGATTCTTTGAATCTTGAGTTTCAGTGGAAATGAAAAAGTTAACATTTCATTCAAGAAAACCCAACCCCACCCCATTGCTGTTGAGGAGATTGGGACTCTTAGCGACTCTGGAACCGAATAGAAGCGCCCCATAGGATTTCCTGGGCTGTCAGTCCCCTCCCATGGAGCCACCCTTTGCTTAGCAGCCATGTTCTTTAAGCACAGGGCCACGGAGGCCCCACCCCAGGGCAGAAGGCTGCATCTTCAGGCATTAATGACAGTGTAAAGCCTTTCTCAGTGTGAAGAATTACCTCCTTGGAACTGAATTGTAGGTGAAATGCAACCAGTACACATTTGGGTGTATTACTGTTAGGCCTTCTAGGATAACCTTAGCTTTGTGCCTCACAACAGGTGATTCATTCAGAAATTACCCTGATTAAAATCGCTTTAAAATGTCTGTTGCGCTAAGTCAGGCATCCTTTTCCCCCCGTGCTTCGGTTTTTGCTTTCATGGATGACAAGTTCAGAACCCAGCAGGTGGTGAGTAAAAATGAGGACAGAAAAGTGGCCTTGGGATTGGCCTCCTTCCGTGGAGTGGTGGGAACAGAAGCTAGGTGAGCAGTGTGTGAAACGGAGAGGACTCTTTCAAGAAGCTTCACGAAGGCCAGGAGATGTCGCCAGATACAGGGTAGAAGATGCAGGAAAAGTAGGCAAGATGGGAGATGATAAGGGATGTTGGAAATCTAGGAACATCTGGTAGAGATGCAGGAAGAGGCGAGGACTGAAGGCTGGATCCAGAATACTTGTGTAGGGTGGCGCTCTCATGTAATAGAGGGCGATTCCTCAGTTGTAATGGTGCCATTCGTCAAGGCACCATTTTTGCTCCAATTATCCCAGTGATTAAAAATGGCCCTAATTGTCATTGTACCCGTCATGTTTCCATAAGAGTGTCATGAGCTACCCAGTCACATGTCACATAACATTCTAGAGACAGTTCCCCAACTTTAGTAGTTCTGTCAAAGGGAAGAAGCTAGTGTGTTTGGATTCTCTGATTCTGGATGTAAAAACGTCTTCGTGGAGACATTTTCTTTTAAAAGTAGGCTCTCCAGTCTTCAATTTTAAAAATCTTGCTTAATTAAAACAACAACAAAAGTCAACAAAACTCTAAATTGGGAGTTGAGTGAAGCTTTGTAGAGCTGATCAGTTTTCCGTCCAACAATTCATACACATTTTATTCCATCTCATTGATTGCAGGCCCCACCACGTAACATTCATTCCTCGCTGTGTTTCCTGTTTTGCATTCGTCTTTCCGAACCTTTCTGAATGTGTCCTTGGATAAATTCTGCCCTTTTGATCAAATAGTTTCTTATTTTAATGAGTACTTAGTATTGCTCTCCATTAAGTGAACTTGACCTCCCTTAGTATTATTTTTCATCTATTATTTTGCTAAAAAATTGAGCCAGGGAGGTGGGTTCAGTTCCAGACCTGAAGGGTGACTATGGGCCATGGTCTTGGGGATTCCACTAGTTTCTATCTGACCCCTAAGCCTGGTCTTTTAAGATTTCATGTTTTGTTCCACATTTTTCTCCTACTCAGTTCAGGACTTTGTAACGTAGTCCCTTTTAGAGTCTTACTGGATGTTCCTATGAACCCACATAGCCAGTCCCTGGGAGAGCGACCTGGCCACCTGCTTCTGTAAAGACTGCAGTGAAGAAAAGGCTGCCGAGGGGTTAGTACGCGTTGAAATCAGTTCAGTGCAACTTAAGAGGCTGACGATAGCGGTTTTGGCTCTAGCCATGATTCAACAATCTTGCTTCCTTAAATTGTTAGGTGCTTGAGTGGGTTCTTACCCATAGGGACCCAGTGTACAACAGAATGACACACCTCCTAGTCCTGCGTCATTCTCACGATTGTTGTGTTTGAGCCTGTTTTATACTACTAACACAATCTATCTAGACTCAGAACTTTTGGGGGGGTAACTTCATTGTGTATTAGGTGGGTTTACATTTCAGATCTTTTTTTTAATCCAACTGAAACATTGAGTCTACCCTCCCAGTAGCTTGCTTTGGTCCTCCCTGCCTCTCCTTGTTTTAACAGTGGTTTCATACATACATCATTTATCCTTTTGTGATTAACTACACTCAGAATAATGTCCTCCAAATCGATCCATGTCATGAAGTGTTCCCAGTTTATCACAAGAGTGTTTCATTATGTTTATGTACCAAGTTGTTTATCTGTTCTTCCATTGATGGACATTGAGGTTGTTTGTTTCCTTGTTCTTGGGAACAGGGCTGCAGTGCACACGGATGTGCATGCATCTGCTCAGGTCTACTTCCTTATTTCTTTAGGGTGCATGTTGCTGGGCCGTATGATTTTCCTAGTTTGGGGAAGCACCATACGGTTTTCCACAGAGGTTATACTGTTTTCCAGTCCCATCAGTAGTATATGAAGGTTACAGTCTCTCTGCAAACATTCCAGTGTTCCTTGTTTTGTTTGTTTGTTTCAACTTTGCTATTAATGTTGGAGGGAGGTGGTAACTCATTTGTGATTCCAGACACCACGAGGTCAGCAGTTCAGAACCAGGAGAAAGACCAGGCTTTCTCCTCCTATAGAGTCACAGTTTTGGAAACCCACAGGGCCGTTCTCCCTGTTCTGTAGAGTCTCTGAATTAGAATGGACTCAGTGGCAGTCAAGTTTGTTTTGGGTGTGGTTCTAAATTAGGTACACTAGATGCACTTTTCTTGATTTTTGCAACTTTTTCTTTTTGAGTCAAGGAGAATCTGGTTACACAAGCTTTGCTCACCCCCGTCCCCCTCCCCCAGAGTTACAGACGTACACAAATACCCTAGCATTCGCACATAATTTAGGAGATGGCTGAAGTCCAGAGGACCCCAGGACTTGGGTTAAGACGCTCACTGATTGTCCTTCACTCTGGGAGACTGAATGGTCATTAAGGCCTGTCAGGAATTCACAGGGATAATCAAATGAGAAGATCTATATAAACAGAATTAGCCAAATATGAGCTGCTGTTTTGTGTTGTGCCTGACCTGGGTCAGAGATGGGAAAACAGACTTTTAAGAGCATGCTATCTAGTTTGGGGCTAAAGTAAAGATAAAATGAGATCAGCACGCATAAGGGCTGTTTGATAAAGCAGAGGCTCATTCACCACTTAGCTAGAGTAGGGAAAGCATCTAGTGAGTGGGTGGTGAGCTAGACCACATTATAAAGGTCTTAAATGCAGGAATAAAACTGGTCTGTATTCTGATGGAGTGCTTGAAGGTGGTTTTTGTTTAGCTTTTGTTTGGTTTTAGCAGTGTGTTAATTTAAAATGGTTTCCCAACCTCTGCATTGGATTGACATTTTGGCGCAGAAAATTCTTTGTTGTGGGGGCCGCTCTGTGCATTGTAAGATGTTTAGCAGCTTCCTTGGCCTCTACCCACCAGATTCCAATAGCATTCCCCCAGTTGTGACCCAAATGTCACCGGATAATGCTAGAAGTCTCGGAGGAAGGGGTGAGGCACCGACTGCAGGGAGATCACTTAGTAAAAGTGTGATGATGAGCAGGGGAGAAGCCGGACATAAAAGGTCCGATTAGACTATTGGGCTAATCCAAGTAGAAATATACACGAGGGATCATTGTAGAAATGAGAAAGAATGACTCTCACTCACCGAACTTGACCCCATTGAATTTGAGTAGATCCTGACTTCTGTAAATGGGGAAGAAAAGTGCAATGAGTGGGATTAAGTCAGTAGCGGAATGATGTCTGGGTGGCAATAGCATTTTTTCTCTTTGACACCTTTGGATTTCGGATGGTGGTGTAGAACTCTTAGATGTTATATACCTCGATACCTCAGTTCTCAGCCAACCTCAACCTTTGCACTCCCTGAACAGCAACATTTGAAGGAAAAGACATCTGCCCAGTATTTGTAACCACTAGATAGTCAAACCAAAAATCCGACTTAAAAAACGGTGGGGGGTGGGCTGAGAGAAAGTCAAATGTCATGTCTCCATGCATACAACTTACAGTACTTGTGTTCGTGCATTAAAACATTCGGCACTGCAGCAAATGTACACATGTGCTTGACATAGTGGGTGGGTGGATGGATGGAATGTGGTAAGAGCTGTACGAGCCCCCAATAAAGTGATTTTTAAAAAAAATCATCATTGTGCTTCACTTACATAAGTCTACTTATGTAGTCGTGTTTGTGTGTTGTGTTTTGATATTCAGTGTGCTGTGCCGCGTGTAGATGTTTTAGTGGGTGTCTCCAAGCCCAGGCTGTTAACTTTTTGGCAAAGCCCTGGAAAAATGAATTTTTAAGTGTAATTTCAGGGCCTCTGAAGCAATTATTTGGTTTTCCATTATTTCTTATGGGAGAAATACATTCAGTTCTCCATCTTTTGGATGTCTGAACACAACTTTAGAATGAATTGAGTTCGACAACAGAGGCATCATTATAGCTGGTTAGGACTTGGCTGAAGGCAGTAAGCATGACTGATTCATTAGTAGTCCATATTCCTGTGGTTAGTATGTAAGGAACAAAGTAGGAGAATTCCACATTTTGATATTGAGTATTAAAAGACTAGCATGAACCCAAGTCCTCAAATGGGAGGATGGATCAGTCTCTACATTCCCACTTCTGCATCCTTATTCCCAGCTGGCTCAAAACTCCTAAGTAGGAATGACAGCTGCCCATGTAGCATTTCTCAGACCCTGGCCACCTGAGCTAGGTTAGAATTTACATATTTGAAGGACTATTCAGACTGCTGAACAGGAAGACCACAGCCCTTTCTGCCAATTCACTGAAAGAACTCAACAGAATCTCACATCAAGTGTACCATATTATGGCGACAGCTTTCTTATCACCCAAAAGTATGCAACCTGAAAAATGGAGAGGTCTGGGAAGAGGCACATGGGGAGCTTCCATGACCCAAGGAGGGAGGAACATGTGAACCGCTGCTATGCATGGTCACCAATCCTTACTCATGAGGGCTAGTCAGCATTGCGTCCCCAAGTGCTCTTGCCTCGTCTGACAGCTTCAAGTGTTGGGAGAGCTTGAAAGACACAAGAAAAAAGATGGTAGGGTTTTTCTGCACAAAGATTTGACATGGCGGATAGTAATAGGGGGCTTTGAATGAATTGTGGGAAAAGAAATGAAAAGATAATGGAATTTTTCAGCAACTTTTTGATAGCAGTGGTTTTCTAAATGAGATCGAGGTAGTTTGTCTGCCACATTGAATAATGAGTCTCTTCCCAAGGTGAATTTCTCCAGTTTTTCTGAAAGCTTCTGCCCATCTCTGTCAGAATCTAGAGCAAAATAATTTAGGTTTAAATGAGTGTTTTATGGTGATTCTTAAAAAACAAAAACAGAAAGACAAGATTTTAAGGACACCTTTAAGAACAATGTGCTAATGATGCCGCGAGGTCGTCTCGTTTCCTTTAGTAATGTAGACATATTGAGCAGCCACTTTAGGCCAAGTGTGCCCCCTTGGGTAGAAATACACAAAACGCACGGCCTGCTTTGAGATAGGTAGAGCGTTCAAGGCAATATGGTTTGGACCTTTACTGACATCGCTAGGACAGGTGCTTAATGAAACATTAAAGGCAGGGAGTAGTAAGAATGGTGCTGAGCCCATCAGTAGCCAACCAGACCCCCCCTTACTGAAGGGTTGTGGGCAGGAGATGAGCCAGTCAGGGTGCAGGGTAGCAACGATGAAACATATAGCTTTCCTCTAGTTCTTAAATGCTTCCTCCCCCCCACTATCATGACCCCAATTCTACCTTACAAATCTGGCTAGACCAGGGGATGTACATAGGTACAGATAGCAAGTGGAAACACAGGGACTCTAGGACAGATGACTCCTGCAGGACCAGTAATGAGGGTGGCAATGCGTGGAGGGTGGAGGAAATGTGGGGTAGAAAGGGGAAACTGATTACAAGAATCTACGTATGGCCTCCTCCCTGGGGGAGGGACAGCAGAGAATACAGTGGGGGGAGATGTCGGACAGTGTAACGTATGACAAAATAATAATTTATGAATTAAGGGTTCATGAGGTAGGCGGGAGTGGGAAGGGAGCGGGGAAATGAGTAGCCGATGTTAAGGGCTCAAGTAGAAGGCAAATGTTTTGAGAATGATGGCAACAAATGTACAAATGTGCTTGACACAATGGATGGATGGATGGATTGTGATAAGAATTGTACGAGCCCCCAATGAAATGATTAAAAAAAAAAAAAGAATGGTGCTGGGCTTAGTATTTGCAGAGGTGGTTTAGGGGTAGGATTCTTTCCTTCCACGTGGGAGACTCAGGTTCAATCCCCAGCCAGTGCAAGGAAGGACATTTATTTAATGTAGGGAGGTAGGGAGGTTGTGGCACTGTGAAATATTTGCCATGTCCCTTCAAGTTGTAGTCTTTGTAACTGCCAACAGTTCAATAGATGGAAACATGAAAATAAGGTGTAGGGAACTCTCACATGGGACTGGTTGATTTTGTCATCCTCCTGGCTTTTCAGTGAGCTGTCTCAGAAGCAGGGAAGGTGACCTCACTGTTGTGCAAAACGAGCTGGGAGTGGGGTCCATCTCTTGAAACTCACGGGAGCGCCTCAAACCGGTAGACATAGCTGTGACATGGAAGGACCCCCAGAGGAGTGGCAGAGGAGCCAGAGCATGCGACAGTGTCAGGTTTCCTGCCCCAAGGAGCAAGCAAAGCTGGAGGCCTAAGTGGCTCGTCATGGCTCCATTGAGGGTGGAGTTAATTACTAAGATAGTTTCCAGAAAGGCTGAACGTTGAAGGATAAGTTGGTGGGCGAGTGTGGTGTGTGTGTGTGTGGGGGGGGGGATGGTTCGGTACAAGATTCTTGGTAGCAGGAATAGCACTGACAGAATTGAATGTCTGAATTAAGATACTGCATTCGGGAAAGAGTTCTCAATAAGATGGTTGAATAATGTATTCAACAAGCACAAATGTTTGTTTTTTTTTAGCAAGCCCATTTATCCACAACACAGTTTGAAATTCCACATTGCCAAAATGGGAATTGCATTTATTTCTGAGTTCTCCTAATTTGCCCTTGCCAACCATGAAAGCATTTGTTTTGCATCTGCATAATAGCTTCAGTCTCCAAAGCATTTCATTCCTAGTTAGTGTGCTATTTCCCCTGCTAGGTGATAGTGCTGGATTACTTGATTAGTTCATGCAGCATTCCCTCAAGGGGCATTACTGGATGATGTTATTTGTCCGGAGACAGGGGTGCTCACTGGTGGCATTCTCTTCCTCGGAGGAGACTGGGGTTGATTCCTGGCCAGTACACCTCCTGCACAGCCACTCCGTGACTACATCTTTTTTTCTTTTTTTACATTTTATTAGGGACTCATACAACTCTTATCACAATCCATACATATACATACATCAATTGTATAAATCACATCCATACATTCCCTGCCCCAATCATTCTCAAAGCATTTGCTCTCCACTTAAGCCCTTTGCATCAGGTCCTCTTTTTTTTTTCCCCTCCCTCCCCGCTCCCCCCTCCCTAATGTGCCCTTGGTAATTTATACATCGTTATTTTGTCATATCTTGCCCTATCCAGAATCTCCCTCCCCCCCCCCCTTCTCTGCCGTCCCTCTCCCAGGGAGGAGGTCACATGTGGATCCTTGTAATCAGTTCCCCCTTTCCAACCCACTCACCCTCCACTCTCCCAGCATCGTCCCTCACACCCTTGGTCCTGAAGGTATCATCCACCCTGGATTCCCTGTACCTCCAGCCCTCATATGTACCAGTGTACAACCTCTCCCCTATCCAGCCCTGCAAGGTAGAATTCGGATGATGGTAGTTGAGGGGAGGAAGCATCCAGGATCTGGGGGAAAGCTGTGTTCTTCATCAGTACTACCTCGCACCCTCATTGACCCATCTCCTCTCCTGCACCCCTCTGTGAGGGGATCTCCATTGGCCGATACTTGGGCCTTGGGTCTCCATTCTGCACTTCCCCCTTCATTCAATATGGTATATATATACATATATATATACACACACACACATATATATACATATATACACACACATATATATACATATGCACAAATATATCTTTTTTTTTTTTTTGCATGATGCCTTTATACCTGGTCCCTTTGGCACCTCGTGATCGCACTGGCCGGTGTGCTTCTTCCATGTGGGCTTTTTTGCTTCCGTGACTACATCTTGCTGTAATGTAGTATGTCTGTTAAAATCGATGAACCAATGTTTATCATTTTCACTGCAGTCCACACTTTAGCCCACTCTGTTTGTATAGCTCTATGGGATCAGGAAAGGTGTGCCTCAGGGTGTGTCCTGTCACCACAATTATTCAATCTGTATGTAAACAAATAATCCCAAGAAGCTAGATTCTTAGGAAGAAGAATGGGGCATCGGGATAAGAAGACGGCTTATTAGCAGCCTGTGAGATAACAGGTGGCACAACCATGTTTCCTGAAAGCCAAAGGATTTGATGCACTTGTTGATGAAAATCAAAGACTGCAGTCTTCGGTATGGACTGGCCCCAATTTAGAGGAAATGAAGCTCTTCATCATTGGACCAGTAATCAACGTCATGATAAATGGAGAAAAGAATGAAGTTGTTAGGGATTTCATTTTACTTGAGTCCACATTCAGTGCTCATGGAAGCAGCAGTCAAGAAGTCGAAGAATGTCTAACATTGGGCATATCTGCTGAAGAAGACGTCTTTAAAGTACTAACGAGCAAGTGTCACTTTGAGAACTGAGGTGCACCTGCCCTCACCGATGATGTTTTCAGTTGCCTCATAGGCTAGTGAATGTTGAATGGTGAATAGAGAAGACCAGTGGAGAATTGATGACTTTGAATTAGGATGTTGGTAAAGAATATTAAACATGGACTTCTTCTAGGAGAATGAACAAATCTGTCTTGGAAGAGTACAACCAGAATGCTCCTTTGAAGTAAGGATGTAAAGGCCAACAAACAGCCCTTGAATGAACTACATACAAGCTTTTCTCTTTCTTTGTCATTGGTTTGTTGTTGTTTTGTTGTATATTGCTGCTTGGTTTTGCTCTGTCTTGTTTTGGTGCATGTTACTATCTCCACAGGTCTGTCTAAATAAGATAGGTTGGATGAACAATCTAGAGGAGAAAACAACAGGACTGACAGTTGTGGGGGCACATGGGAGAGGGGGAAGGGTAGTGGTGTTTTCAAGCCCAGGGACAAGGGAACAACAAGTGATCCAAATCCTTGATGAGGAGGGTGTAGGAGGCCTGGTAGGTCGTGATCAAGGGTAATGTAACCAAGAGGAATTACTGTAACCTAAATGATAGTGGGACAACAGGAAAGTCAAAGGAAACATAGGAAAGAGCTAGGAGACAAAGGGCATCTATAGAGGTCTAAATAAAGACATGTACATATGCAAATATATATATGAGGATGGGGAAATAGATCTATGTGTATATATTTATAAATTTGGTATTAAGGTAGCAGATGGACATTGGGCTTCCACTCAGGTATTCCCTCAATGCAAGAATACGTTTTTCTATTAAATTGGCATTCTATAATGCTCACCTTCCTGGCACAATTGCTGAAGACAAAGTGGGTACATAAGCAAATGTGGTGAAGAAAGCTGATGGTGTCCGGCTATCAAAAGAGATAGCATCTGGGGTCTTAAAAGCTTGAAGGTAAACAAGTGGCCATCTAGCTCAGAAGCAACAAAGCCCACATGGAAAAAGCACACCAGCCTGCGTGCTCACAAGGTGCCGAAGGGATCAGTTATCAAAGAACAAAAAAAATCATATTGTGTGCGCACCTCCCTGATACGATCACTGAAGACAAATGGGTGCATAAGCAAATGTGGTGAAGAAAGCTGATGGTGCCGGCTACCAAAAGATAATAGCGTTTGGGGTATTAAAGGCTTGAAGGGTAAACAAGCAGCCATCTAGCTCAGAAGCAATGAAGCCCACATGGAAGAAGCACAACAGCCTGTTTGATCATGAGGTGTCGAAGGGATCAGGTATTGGACATCATCAGAACAAAAAATCTTAACACAGTGAATGAGGGGGGGAGTGTGGAGTGGAGACCCAAAGCCAATTTGTAAGCCACTGGAGATCCCCTTATAGAAAGGTCTTAGGGAGGAGGAGATGAGCCAGTCAGGGTAGGATGTAGCAAGGATGAAACATACAGCTTTCCTCTAGTTCCTAAATGCTTCCTCCCCCCCACCACTATCATGATCCCATTTCTACCTTACAAATCTGGCTAGACCAGAGGATGTACACTGGTACAGATAGGAACTGGAAACACAGGGAATCCAGGGCAGACAATCCCTTCACCAGTGGTGTGAGTGGTGATACTAGGAGGGTAGAGGGAGAGTGGGTTGGAAAGAGGGAACCCATTACAAGGATCTACATGTGACCTCCTCCCTGGGGGATGGACAGCAGAAAAGTGAGTGAAGGGGGATGTCGGACAGTGCAAGATAAGACAAAATAATAATTTATAAATTATCAAGGATTCATGAGGGAGGGGAAGAGGGGAGGGAGGGGGAAAATAAGGAGCTGATGCCAGGGGCTTGGGTGGAGAGCAAATGTTTTGAAAATGATGAGGGCAATGAATGTGCAAATGTGCTTTACACAATTGATGTATGTATGGATTGTGATAAGAGTTGTATGAGCCTCTAATAAAAAGATTTTAAAAAGTGAGAATGTTCTAGAGATCCTGTGATACACATAGAATGAAGTGAAAAATACATAAACCCACCATATATTTTTTACTTTAAAACCAGAAGTGAGGATGAGGCAATTTTGTTTCAAAGAGTTTTTGACCTGTGATCAGGATGTGACAGTCCCTGGAGAAGGACATCATGCTTGGTAAAGTGGAGGGCCAGTGAAAAGAGGAAGACCTTCAGTGAGGTGGACACAGTGGCTGCAACAAGGGGCTCAAACAGAACAATTGTGGGAATGGCTTATGTGTTACTCCAGGTAGACTAGAGAAACAAATCCAGAGATACTCATATGTGTCTAAGAAAGAGCTTTATAGAAAGAGTAATAGTATATTAAGAAAAATCCCAGCCCAGTGTAAATCAAGTCCATAAGTCCGTTATTATCCCATATGTCTAATACCAGTCTGTAAATTCCTCTTCATACTCATGCAGCAACAACTGCAGTGTCACTGAATGCAGGAAGATCACAGGCCATGGGTGGAAAGTTGTGGATCCAGTGGCGGTGGAAGTATCTTAGCCCTGGTGTGGGTCTCCATGTGGCCTCTCCAGCTCCAGGCCTCTGGTTCCATCACCATAGCTCCATGTGTCTTGTCAGCAGGAAGACCAAGCAGAGCATGTGGGTCTGGCCTCCAGTGAGCTATTTACCTCCGTAGCGCCTACAAATGAGGTCATGAAGCTGCAACCTGATAGGCAGGTTAAACTCCACCCTTTCACTCTTAATAGTCTCAGGCTGACACCAGGTTATGTAGTAACTACCACTGCTTGGGACTGGATGTTTCTTTCTATTGTACATGGTAGCATTATGATATGTTGGAACTGACTGGACAGCACCCACCAACATCACCAGTTCTGACAAACACAGTGTCTTGTGCCCACCATTACCGTATCATGCAGAATAGTTTCACTTAAAAGGTTTCCGTGGCCGTGACAGACTAGACAGGGAGGCCTGACGAATGCTGTTTTCTGAAACACTGGCCAGTGATAACCCCACTGACAGTGGTTACCCTGTCTGATCCCATGTGCATGGGGTGCCCTGGGAGTCAGACCGACCTAGTGGGACCTGACAGTAACTGCAATGAATATGGTCTCAGGAGGAAGAAGCGAGCTGCTATCATGCTAATTTCCGACTCTTGGTGGCCCCGTGTCAGAGTCAAACTGCTCCATAGGGTTTTCAGCGACTTGGGAGCAGTCCACTGAGACTTCATTTGGGTGAACTTGAATCACCCCCGTGTTCAGCAGTTGCATGGGTTGACTATTTATTCCTCAGACCCTGTTAAGGGGCGAGAGACTTGTAGAGAAAGTCCAGTAGGACTCCAGGGGCAGGGTGGGGGGGGGGTTGTCTCAGGGACCTCATGTGTCTCAACAAAACGCTGGTGGGGTGACTGAAAAGGCTTAATTCAAACTTGAGCTGAACCTTAAAATCCAGACAGTTTCTCCCGGGAGGGGAAATAGAAAACCTAGCTCCCTGGGATTCTGCTAAAACATTTGTTGTGGCCTGTGTTCATTTGGGGGAGCCCTAGTGGTATGTTGGGTTCTTATCTCAAGTTTAGCAGTTCAGAATCACCAGCCGTTCAGAATCACCAGCCGCTGCTGGGTGGAGGGGGTTGTTCTGGGGAGATGAGGCTTTCTGTTCCCGAAACGGGTCATCCTCTCGGAAACCCACCAAGGCCGTCTACTCTGCTCTGTAGGGTTACTATGAGATGGCATTAGCTAGATGGCAGTGAGTGAGTTTCCTAGGACAGAAATCTGATGCACGACTTTAAATATTTCAGTAGTTCCCATCCTTTCACGAAGTTGAAGTCTATTTTAGTCTCGTTGGGAGGAGAGAGAAATGGCGCACTAGACTCGAATGTAACTCTCCGGAATGTCGGCGCTATTGGATTTTGTTCCCTTATAACACAGTGGTAAGAGGAACGCAGAACTTTGAAATGAAAGTCTGTACAATTAAGTAAGTGTTCACAAAGACACTGTGCTAAGTGTTCCAGCAAAAATAAAATAGAAACTGCCCTGAAGGAGTTTTGCCAGGTAAAGGTAAAGTTTATAGGTTCCTTTGAAGGGGGACCTTGCGCAAGGCAGCTTTGCTTCAGTGGAACAAGACTGGTAGCGATGTTGAGGCCCACAGTGAAGGGGTTAAGGGGTTATTGGAGAGAGGGACTACTCATGGAGAGATGATTAGTGTCACATGGTGTTTTAAGTGGATGCTTGACACACTTGGGCTCACTGCAGTAGCAGCAGGAAAGAAAATGATCCTGCAGCTGGGTCTGCCTGTTGTTCCAGGGTCCACTGTAGTATTTAGAAGTGTTTTTTAAACCTCCGTGCTCTGCAATAATGGGAGGAAAAAAATGCTTTCATGTATGTTGTAGTCACTAGCCAAACTGGGTTGAGCCCTGGTGGCAGAGTGGTTATAGGAGCTGGGCCCACAGTTCCAAGCCTCCAGCAGCTCCTCAGAAAAAAGATAAGGCTTTCTCCTCCCTTAGGGAAGTACAGTCTGAGAAAGCCACAAGGTCACTGAAAATGGCCACAAGGTCAGTCCTATCTGCCCTGCCCTGTAGAGGAGCTGAGTTGGCATTGACTGATGGCAGTAGGTGTTTTTGTTGTTGTTTTTTTTTTCTCATTTTATTTTTTATTTTTTTAAATTTTAACAATTTATTGGGGCTCATACAATTCTTTTCACAGTTCATACATATACATACATCAATTGTATAAAGCACATCTGTACAGTCTTTGCCCTAATCATTTTTTTCTCTTTTCTTCTTTTACATTTTATTAGGGACTCATACAACTCTTACCACAATCCATACATATACATACATCAATTGTATAAAGCACATCCATACATCCCCTGCCCCAATCATTCTCAAGGCATTTGCTCTCCACTTAAGCCCCTTGCATCAGGTCCTCTTTTTTTCCCCCCTCCCTCCCCATTCCCCCCTCCCTCATGTGCCCTTGGTAATTTATACATCGTTATTTTGTCATATCTTGCCCTATCCGGAGTCTCCCTTCCCCCCTTCTCTGCTGTCCCTCTCCCAGGGAAGAGGTCACATGTGGATCCTTGTAATCAGTTCCCCCTTTCCAACCCACTCACCCTCCACTCTCCCAGCCTCGCCCCTCACACCCTTGGTCCTGAAGGTATCATCCACCCTGGATTCCCTGTACCTCCAGCCCTCATATGTACCAGTGTACAGCCTCTGTCCTATCCAGGCCTGCAAGGTAGAATTCGGATCATGGTAGTTGGGGGGAGGAAGCATCCAGGATCTGGGGGAAAGCTGTGTTCTTCATCGATACTACCTTACACCCTAATTAACCCATCTCCTCTCCTAGTTGTTGTTGTTTTTAAGTCTTGAACCAAACTAAAAGAACCCCAGTGGAGTAGCTGGCAGTGTTTCGGGCTGTTAAGATCCAAGAGTCAGAATCGACGCCTCGGTGAGGTTGGAGTCCGTGTAGCCGAACAGGAGGAATTACTGTCCTAATGTGAGGTCCTGATGCCTTCACGGCCTGGAAAGCGTGCCCCCAACCTGCTTGGTGAACTTCTCCTGTCCTTCCTTCCAGGTGTAGCCCCCAAACTAGGGGAAAGAGTTCCTTCTTCCCTCATGGCCATCTTCGTTATTCGCTGCCTTATTAGAGGGGCAACAGTCCAAAGTAGAAGCGTTCTCTCACTCCCTTCTTATAGACCAAGAAACAGAGGGCTGAGTTGTCCAGAGCAAGATCAGGGGGATATGCACGCATCAAGAGAGCCTGGAACCCAGCCGGGATCAGCTCTGGCGCCTGTCATGCTTCTGATGCAGTGTGTGTGCTCCTGGGCACCGAGGACACGGCAGGGAGGCTGCCTGTGGGCTGGGCTCTTGGCTCACAGTGCTTGTCCTGATGAGGACGGGGCTGGCATGGAGCAAGCAGCTTCAGGCTTTTGAGCCCTCAAGATAATACATCTTCTTACATGCGAAAGCACTTCAAAGTCACGTTCCCCAAGATCACACAAAGAACATTAAATCATTACCAGAACTTTTATTTTGCTGTAAGCACAACTCAAGAACAATTTTGTTTTCTGTATGCAAGCTTTTAACTTGGTAATGGATGCATGGGGACTCATTGTACTATTCTTTCTACTTTCATATGTATTTGGACATCCCCCCCCCACCGGAAAAAAAAGTTTAAAAAAATGCTTTTAACTTGTAGAGTGCCGTATAATTATTACAGTGGTATAAGTATCCTAATTGTTTCTATACTGGTTTTTGTTTTTTTCTAGAAGGCAGGAAATCCCCTGCTCATGGTTGTGTCTCCCCTCGGATGACTTGGCAGGTGGTGTGAGTCCCCAGGAAACGACAATACTTGCCACGTGGTCCTCTTCGGCCTGAGACCATAGGATCAGCTTCTCGACAGAGGCTACCTTAGAAGGGTGCCCTTCTGGTATTTCAGTAACTGAATTCCCACAGCTGAGGCCCACAGTGGATTTGTCACAGATTAAGTTTCTCTGTACAATAAATTGCGTTATAATGGATTTCAGTATACGGCCACACCTTGGAGGTGTGAGTGCCGTTTCAGCCCACCCCAGTAAACTGACTTTTGCCTCTTGCCCCCTATAGGGCAGGGTAGATAGAGTTGATCCTGTGGGTTTCTGAGACTGGTTCTCTATGGGAGTAGAAAACCTTGTCTTTCTCCAGTGGAGCCGCTGGTGGCTTTGACTTCCCAGTGTATATAAAAGCTCTGTTTACACACTCTAGTATATCATGTGTTTAACAACACTAAAAGCTGAAGCAGCTTTAAAATGGGAGATCCAATGATATTACAGTTAACCCAGCTGCATCTGCCATAATCGACTTTGCAGTGCTCCCTGACTGAGATAGCAAGACTAGTCACATCCCTCAACTGTGGGGACCCTCCAATGGCTTGGGGCTTCCACTGTCCTCCACAGCCTTCTGCAAACCGGGTGTTCACAATTTCAGCTCTAGTACCATTCCCTCTTTCAGACGTGGATTTTAGTATTTAAAATCCTTGAACCACATAGGCTGATGTGCTTCTTCCATGTGGACTTAAGTGGACCTCTCACTTAGGTGGCTGCTTGTTTCAAGACAAGTCTTTTAAGACGCCAGACACTATTGTGGCAGATAGTTGGTTATCATCTGGTTTCTTCACCAGTTTGCTAAAGCACCCAGAGCTTCAGCGATCTCTTCATGAGGGCGAGTATCCAGCAAGGCCATGCCATAATTTTTAATTAAAATTTTTAATTAAATACAAGCCCTAATCCATTCATGTACAGATGGTTTGTATATGTCTCTTTCTACCCATCCCCTTTTATTATTTTTAAAGAATTGCTGAGGTGACCTCATGAGTCAAAGATTTTTCTCCATTGTTGTACTTTCTTTTGGTCATACTCTTTCTTTTTGTGAGGGAGCTCTAAACCGTCCGCGATGGAGACAGAGCTGTCTTCCACATCAACTGGGAAAGCGGTGCAGCCTTTTCTCTCCAGCTGACCCTCAGTTCCCACAGACATTTTAAAAATCTTATCTTTCTTTTCCTGCCCACTGCCTTTGAGTTGATTCCTACTCTTAGCCTCCTTGTAGGACCGAGGAGAGCTGCTCCTTGGGGCTCCGAAGACAACAGAGCTCTATGGGAACAGACATGGCAGCCTCTTCCGTCACCACCCCTTGTTTCCCCTGGTGTGCCACCAGGGGGCCGTCTCGATCCCACCCATTTGCATTCTCCTTAGGACCTAGACCAGGTTCTTTGATGCATTTGAGTCTGTTTCTGGGCTTTTCCAGTCTGTTACCTCCTGTTGGGCGCCGTCACGTGTGATTCCCATGCTGCTTTAATTACCTGCCCGGGAGCAGTGGGCCTCAGCCTTCCTCACGCCGCCACCCTCTCATGCAGTTCCTCAGGTGGTGGGGACCCCCAACCCTAGCATGATTTTCACTGCTACTTCATCATTATTTTACTACTGTTATGAATCGCCATGTAAGTGTCTGATACGCAGGATGTATTTTCACGGTTACAAATGGAACATCATTAAAACAGTGATTCATCACAAAAATGTCATTATATATTATGAAATATTGATTTCTAATGACAAATAAATGAAGTTTTGTCTGGAAGCATGGTGTAGCATGCATGGGTAACAGTCTCCCCGCTGGGTACTCGTAGGTGGGTATATCTGCATGTGGGAGGACCCGCCTGGAGACGGATAGAGCGGTGTCTCGGTTCTTAAGACCATTGGAAATAGGCGACCCCTGTGAAAGGGTCACCCTCAAAGGGGTCGCGACCCACAGGTTGAGAGCTAGAAGCTGATCCCCATTATCATAGTGCTTGAAAGGTGTTTCTTGAGCAAAGAGAGGGTGGGGAGGGAAGGAGGGGAAATGAGGAGCTGATAGGAAGGGCTCAAGTAGAAAGAGCATGTTCGACCCTGAAGGCGGCAGCAGTTGTACAAATGTGCTTGATGCAACGGATGGATGGATGGAGTGCTTGTGATCAGAGCTGCATGAGCCCCCAGTAAAATGACTGATGACAATAAAATAATACAGGTCTTTTTAAAGTGTTTCTGATCATTCTCGCAGATCTCGCTAAGGGGATTTTGGATGTAGTGCTTCAAGCGTTTGTTTGGTCCTTAGTTTTGTCGATGCGTTATGGCTCTTTCATTAGTACACACAACCATTCCTGTGAGCTTGACTGTTATTTTCTCTCTCAGGCTGAGACATTCTGAGCTAGACTAATAGAGATCACAGGAGAAATTCTTAGGTGTTGAATAATTTTTTATTAAAAGGTCATTTTATTGGGGCTCTTACAGCTCTTATAACAATCTGCACATCAATTGTATATCAAGCATTGTACGTATGATGGCATTTACTTTCTACTTGAGCTCTTTTTTCCCTCGCTCCCCAACTCCCATCCTTGTGACCCCTTGATAAAGGATCAATTATGGTGATAGGAATTCTTAGTTTTAACAGACTTGCTTTAACCCGAACCACAGCTGTTGAGGCGATTTGGGCTCCTAGCCACCCTGCAGGACAGAAGAGGAATGTGGTGTAAACTTCTACCCACCCAGAGCGCCGAGTCAGTTCAGACGGCTTTCTGCTTCCAGCTTAGGGAGTCCAGTGCTTAACCTGCTGTGCCACCACGGCTTCAGATAGTAGTGTTAACCAGGGCATCCCCTAGTCATTACATGTATATACGATTCATAAGTACAAGTGGTCTGTATGGGTCTTTTGTTTTTAATACCAGCTTTGTCTGCCTTTGAGACCTTAGAAACAATTTTTAAACCTGCTTTTATTTTTATTGCTATGGAACGATTTAAATATTGTTGGCATTATTTATTCCTTGAAAATCGTTGAGGTAAGGGGGAGTAGGGAGGGAGGGGGGAAAAAAGAGGACCTGATGCAAAGGGCTTAAGTGGAGAGCAAATGCTTTGAGAATGATTGGGGCAGGGAATGTGCAGATGTGCTTTATACAATTGATGTATGTATATGTATGGATTGTGATAAGAGTTGTATGAGCCCCTAATAAAATGTTAAAAAAAAAGAAAGTAAATGTCTAGAAAAGAACGCTGACAACATATATGTACAAATATGCCTGATACAATTGGTGTATAGATTGTAATAAGAGTTTTAAGAGCCCCCAATAAAGTGAACCTTTAATTTAAAAAAAAGCGTTGAGGTAGAATTCACCTGTGAGACTGGGACTCTTGCTGTTTTTGCAGGGGAGGGAAAGGATTTACCCTCCGTTTGTCTTTTAGAATTCATTTTGTGAACTTGCGGTTTTCTCTTATCTAAGTTTTCAAGAGTATCTGTGCAGATAAGAATACTGCTCTAGCTCTTTAAACTTCCTTTTGTATGTGATGTTCTGTGTTCTCTCCTGCAGGAACAGGAAATACAGTGGTCATTATGGTCAGCTACCCAAAAGGAAGAGAACTTTTGGAACTGGTGCAAAAAGGGATTCCAGTCAAACTGACCATAGGGATCGGCACCCGCCACACTCGGGAGCTCGTCGACGGCCAGTCGGTGGTGTTTGTGGCCATTGCCTTCATCGCCATGATGGTTATCTCGTTGGCCTGGCTGGTCTTTTATTACATACAGCGTTTTCTCTACACTGGCTCCCAGTTTGGAAATCAGGTAAACCTTGACAACGTTGTCATCTTTGCTTGTCAGAAAGCGGTTGATAAACATCCTCTAGCTAGATGGCTCGAGCCCGTGTCGCTGACTGTATTTTAAATGTATTTTCACTCATAATATTTGAGTAGCACTCTTTCTTTTTAAGATTAGCTTTTTCACTGGAATATATTAAATTTTCTATTTTGTGGGAAAGCCGGTACCATTAAAAAGCTGGGGTTTTTTAAAAAAACATTTTATTAGGGGCTCATACAACTCTTATCACAATCCATACACATACATACATCAGTTGTATAAAGCACATCTACACATTCCCTGCCCCAATCATTCTCAAAGCATTTGCTCTCTAAAAAAAAGCTGGGGCTTTTGGGATTTTTTTGGTTGCCTTTTTGACTCCTGCAGACACCCTCTCTGCCCTTTTCCAGATAAAATGGACTGACAGAAAGACATGAGCTAGAGTGGGCCTGTCCTCATGCAGCCCTGGTTCCCTGGCTAGGCCCGAAGGCGAGGAACAGAGTGGACGGGGCTTCTTTGTCTCCATTGCGGAGCTTCTTTCAAAGCCATTTCCATCCAGAGAGACACTGGCTCGGGGGCAGTTGAAGAGCCAGAGGCTGCCACAGGCAGGCTTTTTGAATTTTTCACTTACCACTCACTGCAGCCCTGAAAAGTTGACCTTGCTGATTCCAGGCGGTAGATAGTCATTTCTGGGTCATCTTCCACCTGACCACCGGGAAGGGCTCTTCCTTTTCCTCAGCCTGCTGGAGGAGGGTGACATCCACACCCTCAGCTCACTGCTGCTTGCCAGTGTGTAAACATAAGAAGTGGGGGCCGAGTTCAGGCCTGGAGGTGCACAATAAGCACACTTGCTCAAACAGCTCTTAAGTGGTGTGTGGCCTCTCTGTCCATTAAAACGTCCCTGCAATATTTCTAGTTTTTTTCAGCATAGTCACTTAACTTGGCCTTTTAAGTTGAGATTTGTCTTGTGTGTGCTTGTTTATATACTATGATGAAAGCCTTTGAAAAAGTAATTATTTGACTGAACATTTTAATTTTTTTTAACCCAAGAGCCATAGAAAAGAAACCAAGAAAGTCATTGGCCAGCTTCCGCTTCACACTGTAAAGCGTGGAGAAAAGGTAATGTTTTCATTGTTTTTTGCAGAGGGAGTGTGATATGAGTCTAAGAATTTTTTTCCGTTTGTTGACTTCATGTGTTGGACATGGAATTTTGGTTCATTTAAGGTGAAACTAGCTTTCATATTTGTATTTGTTTTCAGGGGGTGGGGGACTGCCTTCAAATAGACCATGACTCGCCGCGACCCCACATAAAACTTCCTAGACTGTAAATCTCTGTGAGAGCAGACAGCCTCATCTTTCTGCCTTGGACTAGTTGGTTGGTTTGATCCCCCCACCTTGGGGTTAGCAGCCCAACACCTACCCCAACTCCCTACCAGAAGTGCCTCATTTTTAAGAAAGGTTGCCAGAAATGTTCTGTTGGCTATGTGAAGAGCCTTTCCACTCGCCAGTGTCCAACATGATAGCCACCAGCCCATGGGGTGCTATGTAAATGTAAATGAACGGAATTCAATTCAGTTTGATTTAAAATTCTGCTTCTCGGTCAGACTAGCAATATTTCACAAACCAGATTCTGATCGCTAGAAAAAAAATAAATTCATGATTGTTAAGCCTGCATCTATGTGTCCACCCTCTCCCCTTCATCTAATGACAGGGAGCAAATAGGGGGCTCGCGGACAAGGAGAGGAAGGGTGTTTTAAAGGCTACGTGTTAAAGAAATAGTAAGCCACTGTGCTGTGGCCAATCTGAAGCATAAAAGTTCAAACCCATCCCAGAGCCTTAACGGCTTTGGAACAGAACCGTCTAGCTCCTGAACCTAGAACTTGAAAGATCATTTCTTCACGGGAAGATGGTGGCTGTGGAGCAGTGTTTGCTGTTTGCAGGTCCAGCTCCTGTGCTGTCGCACTGGTAACCATGTGTGGGCTGGTTGTGTTGACTTTTCATCATAAAGTGTTCTCACGAAATTGTTGAGATCGAATGTAAGATCTTAGAAAAATTCACCCTTAAAAAAATGTAACTGTGTGTACGGAGCAGTGTCACCATGGGCCTGTGTGTGTTGATGTGCCTCTCCGCCTCTGACCTGCGGAATGGAATACAATAAATAGTAACTCTCAGTGGGAGACCTTTCATCTTATAATATTCAAAATGAGACTGTAATGGTCAAAGTCCTCTCACATTTAACATAATGGTACTCGTAATCAAATTATTGCCTGCTATTGTTTCCCCAAATCAGTTGCTCTACATAAAAACAACAGTCTTAACAGCAAAACAAAAAGTTACAAGGAAAACAAGCAAATCCAGGGGAATTGGCAAGTTAAACAAATCAAGTTAGGTCTTTCTCGCAAGACACCCAAGCCAGCAGAGATAGGGGGTATGGTGGGTTGTATGATCAAAAGAAAAAAATACACAAATTGCCCAACACAGTCACAAGGAGCTCAAGGAAATTAGAAATAGACTATATCCAAATTTATGCCACACCCACTTAGTGAAATGGATGACTTTTTTTAGGGATTTGTAAGGTCTCAAATTAACTTTAAAATATGCAGGACAAAAAAAATAAGAAAAAAAATATGCAGGACACTTAAAGACGTCCATAATCATTGAAGCAAGGCATGTCCCTAGACCGTTCCTCAAAAGACCAGCAAATGTGTAAAACCTTTGAGACTCAGATAAGGTCTGTGCTCTCTGTCCCTTGCCCAGTGGAAGTAGGAATGGCCTCATAAAGTTAGCAAAATCCTAACACGAGGCTTTGTAAAGGTAGCTGTAGGAGGGAGCTGAATAGGTGTACAAATTCCACAGGAAACACGTCTAGCTCCAGCTGTGCATTGTTTGGAGGAGCCCTGCTGGTGCCGAGGCTAAAGGCTCAGCTGCCTTCTGAAAACGTGGGCACCGCAAACCACCCGATGCTGCTAGATAAACGGCTCTCACAGGGTTGCTCTAGGAACCGTCGCGAGCAGTTTAGCCACGAAGTACGTCTAAAGTGATTATGTGACACCTGATAAAAACTGCTTTCGTTAGTGTTGTTGAGACAATTCCACAGGACCCGTACACGCACGGTCCAGTGACATTGATTATGTGCTGCAGCTGTGTCACTTCTCTCACCCTCCTTTTCTGAGTCTCAACAGCCATTTTGCCTGGACCGAATACAACTGATTTTAGGATTACGAAGACTAGTTTAAGTAAGAAGTAATTTAAGGGTATTATGAAAAGTAAGTGGATTTGTATTGACTTATTGTGGCAATTTGAATCCATACTCATCCGTTCTGCCGGCTGAGCAAATGACCCAAGAAGCTGGGTGGTCTTTTTATTGTTTCTAAAATATTTGCTTTGCGGGAAAATTGTTTTCAAGCAAATTCTAGGAGACACCTACCTCAGAAATACTGCAGGTTCTACTCCAGACGTTTTGCCGTAAAGCCTCTTAACAGGGATTTTCCAGTTCCCTGGTACATACAAAAGTTAGGTTTACAAAAAAAGTTAGGTTTACCCTAAACTGTTGTGGTGCGGTGGTAAAGGGTTGGGCTGCGGTCTGCATGGTCAGCAGTTTTCAAAACCACTAGCAGGTCCACTGGAGAAAGACTGGGTTTTCTACTCTTGTAAGCAGCTCGTTTCTGAAACCCACAAGCGGTCGCTGTGAGTCAGCACGGACTGCATGTCAGGGAGTGAGTAGTCTGTATCAGTCAGAGTCTGGCCATATTTCTGACTGATTGTCCCAGAATTTCCATCCCAGAATCACGAAAAATAGAACAGAGTTTCTCTGGCTTGTCTTGGGTCCCATGACGACTCTGCTCCTACTGCCTTAGTCGATCGGTTTTAATGATTCCAGAAAACAATAGCTTATTGAATATTCTCAAGTTTTATATTTGAGAAATAACTTATTTTATCATAGTAAAGCAAACGTTTTGTTTTTCTACAGTCTTTAAAGCATGAACATCCCCCCACCCCCACGCCCCCAAATCTACCACCATTGAGTCAATTCTGACTGATACCCACTTTTCTGAGGGGGTGACTCTTTACATGAGCAGACAGCATCAACGTTCTCCCCCAGAGCGGCTCGTGGGTCTAAACTTTCAACCGTTAGGCTAGCAAGGTCCGAAGCTTACCCAACAGCAACACCTAGGCTGCTTTAAAAAAATGAAAACTTGTCTAATATTTAAAGAATGCTCATTTCTAATTAGGCAGACTTGAGTTTTTTTACCTTTTCACCCACCACTGTAGATAATCTCTCGATGTAAAAAGCAAGTAAATACTGCAGTTTCTATGTGTATAGGTTCAGGCTGTACCAGCCATAGAATAGAAGCCATCTTTGTTTCATTTGGGATGTAGCAAGGTAGTTTTACCAAAGGCATGCTACATACTAAGGATATAATAACCACTTTCTCTTTTTTCCTATTTATAGGGAATTGATGTTGATGCCGAAAATTGTGCTGTGTGTATTGAAAATTTTAAAGCAAAAGATGTTGTCCGAATTCTGCCATGCAAGTACGTTCTTTTTACTTCCTGAGATGTGATGATATTTTTTTAATTCCCTTGGCAAGTTTCAGGTGTTTGTCAAAAGAGTGATGTGTGTCTATTGATAGATACAGAGATCCTTAAAAGAAGATGAAAACAATGCCGTTGTCTTACACGCTCACCTTTATCAACGAAGCTTGGGTCTTAATATTGCCTTCAAGGCTTTTTAAAAAAAATCACTTTGTTGGGGGCTCATACAACTCTTATCATAATCCATCCTTACATCCATTGTGTCAAGCACATTTGTACGTTTGTTGCCCTCATCGTTCTCAAAACATTTGCTTTCCACTTGAGCCCCTGGTATCAGCTCCTCATTTTCCCCCTCCTTGTCTTCAAGGCTTTTGTATCGCATTGCTTGCAGATTGCTTGACCCATCCAATATCTTGGCCTTTAGTCCTATTCCCAAGGCTTTAGTGTGATTCTCAGAATGCCCCTATGTGTGTAGTGGTAGAAAAAAGTAGCTCCCATGTTGAGAACAAAGAAGGCAGAGAAGGGAAGATGAAGGCCCAGAGACGAGAAAGTGCTGGTGTGACCGTGAGGAAGCACGTGTGAGTGTCAGGTTAGAAGGTTGGGTACACCCCGAGGTTGGGTTTTGTAAAATAAACAGTCTTGTCCTTCACTCTGATTCCACTGGGGGTTTAAATTTAGAAACAAGTTTTGATTTCCATTTTAGATTTAGGAAAATTTATTAGTAACTTATAAGAAGAGTTGTTTTGCTAACAGAAGGACTTAGTTTTTGTACAAAAATGATAATGAGCTGTCATTCTTTGGTCAGTTTTCATTATATTACATACCTGAATAAAATCAAGTTATAGATGTATAAGGAATTATGTTTTATTTTATGTGTCTTCCAAGTATTTTCATATAAGTAATCTATTACATTCCTGATGTCTGTGAGGGAAATGAAGGACTAACTATCAGAATAACAATTTAAAGCGAATATTTCCTGGAACACATTTAGCTTGCTTAAGTCTATGTAGTCTGTGAATAGAATAATCTTACTTTTTCTTTTCCCACCTGAATGCATTGTATTTCTTTTATTGCTCAGGTTAGGACTTCTATACTTACTAGCTGTGGGAGGGCAGGGAATGTGGGTACTTAATGAATTGTGGAAATGTCCTGATGGCGAGCCAGGGTTGGTAGCTGACCTTCATGCATGTGGGTTATTCAGCTGGCTCTTATCCTTGGGTTTGTTTGGCTTTTAGCTCAGCCCCCTTTTCTATTATGTGCTGTACCAACCCCCACCCCAATAAAACCAACACCGTTTCTTTGGAGTTTTTAAAAAGATTCCCCCCCCCCCCCCCCCCGTTTGATTGAGTTTCAGTTAAAGGTCAAAAGTTAAGCTAGAGAATAACAGTAGTAATAGCAAATAGTTATTAAGTTTGCTGTGCGCCTTAGCACAGCACATTGTGGGCCGCCTCCTCAGAGCAGCCCTGGAGGGGCTCTTGCGGTTCCGGGTTTCGTATGTGAGGAAAATTATTGCAGGGAGGTGGAATCACTGGTTGAGGGTTATGCAGCCATCAGAGAGTAGAGCTGCTATTTGAGCCTCATCTGCCCTCTCTTAAAGCCCATACTGTCTTTACCACTTAGCTTCATCTTGTGCAGAAAACAGACTCTACATACTGACAGAAAGGTTAGCTAACTAAGACTTAAATTAATCAGTAAAGAAAAGATGTATTCCCCTCTCCCCTCCCCCATTCCAAAAGTGGTAAGTGCTTCTTGTAGGAAATTTTAAATGTGAGAAAATGAATAATTTTAAGCCCACCGCTCAAAGGTTAATTATTAATATTTTTCATGTCTGAGTCATCTTATGGACCCATCTAAAGGTACTGTCAGCTTCCCATGGCACATTAATTCCCAGAAGGCTTTCACCTAACTTAGAAGGCAACCTAGCATGAGGCGAAAATGAAGCTCACTTCTGAGGACAAGCAAAATTATTTTTGTAGAATCAAGAGAAAATTTCCCTTAAAGTGCCAGATTTCTGTTTGCTTAACACGGGAAATGGAACTAGATAGTTCCCCAGGGGCAGTGTTTACCCTGGAATGTTGACTTTATGGCAGTGGCCTGGTGATGAGAGTGTGCGTTAGAGAATGTTCTGTGTTCCTGTGCGAGTTCAAAATAACACGTCCTTATTATTATTTTCAAGGCATATTTTCCATAGAACTTGCATTGACCCATGGCTTTTGGATCACCGAACTTGTCCGATGTGCAAACTCGATGTCATCAAAGCCCTGGGATACTGGGTTTGTTCTGTTTTTGCCTTTCTATAATCTCTGCCCCAGTGCTTACTGCATGATTCCACTTCCTCCTGACCCGAAGCCAGAGGAGCCTACCATGCTCCTTAGAGCGCCCTTGTGCTTCCTCTCTATCGACAGTGATTCACGTGCTGCCTTCCAAGGCCACAACTCAGTGTACTAGCGTGTCTGCCCGTGAGTTTGTCATTGCTCCTCAGAGAGCTATGCGTTGGCATGCCACCCTGCAAGATGGATATTTTGTAGTCCATTCTGTATGGGATTGAAATTTTATATAAAATGTTCAAAATGGAAGGTGCCTGAAAGACTGGGTCAAGTCTGTGGCTTCAAACATGAAGAAACCCTACTCAACCCTTGTAGCACCAGCTCTCCGGCCCCTTGGTTCCAAACAGACAGTGCTGGGGAAATGGATCCCATGTTGGATCTGTTGCATCAGTTTCAATGTGTGGATACAGTTGGTCACAGGACCTTCTTCAGAAAATAGAGACAATTAAGCAGAGTGAAAGAGATAATAATAGTCTTGTGCTAATGGCTGTTTATTGCACTTAATCTATTTACATTTAATTAATTTACTTTTAACCCTTAAAAAGACTATAAGTATTGTGGTTATTTTACTCATTAAACACTTGAGCTTAGGGAAGCTAGAATCACACAGCGAGGTAATGGGAGAAACAGTTTTCAGAAACAAGTCTGCTTACTTCCAGGGCCCAACCTCTTAAGTGCCACAGTATTAAAAAGGGAGAATCTCGAGCACATCAATGAGTGCCTTGGTCAATTATTTTTAGAGCCTTCGTGCAATCTGACTCTCAAACGAAAGAATGTACGGATTTGACGTAAAGGACTTTGCAAAAGGGCATTTCAATAGTAAAGATGGAGAGGCGCTGACAGGAGGCTGGTTATAGCACTCAGCTGCTAAACAAAAGGTCGGCTGTTTGAACCCACTAGCCTCTCTGCAGGAGAAGGATGAGGCGGACTGCTCGCTGAGACACAGAGCCTGGGAATCCCCGTGGAGCAGTTCTACTCTGCCGATGCAGTCTCTGCGTTCGAATGGACTCCGTGGGGAGTTAGGCTTCTGTAAATATAACGCTGAAGTATTGGCTCTTGATACAGGACACTTACTTCCTAGACTTCAAGTCTGCTGAAAACACCCTATCATTTTTTTCCCCTTTAATTAGGGGCTCATACAACTCTTATCACAGGCCATACATACATCAATTGTGTAAAGCACATTTGTACATTCATTGCCCTCATCATTCTCAAAACATTTGCTCTCCACTTAAGCCCCTGGCATCAGGTCCTCATTTTTTCCCCTCGCTCCCTACTCCTCCCTCCTTCATGAACTCTTGATATATATAAATGATCATTTTGTCATATCTTTCCCTGTCCGACGTCTCCCGTCACCCACTCTTCTGTTGTCCTTCCTCCACCCTCCCAGCATTGCCAGTCACACCACTGGTCCTGAAAGGATCATCTGGCCTGGATTCCCTGTGCTTCCAGTTCCCATCTGTACCAGTGTACATCCTCTGGTCTAGCCAGACTTGCAAGGTATAATTGGAATCATGATAGTCAGGGGTGGGGGTGCAGGGGAGCATTTAGGAACTAGAGGAAAGTTGTATTTTTTTTATCGTTGCTCATCCCCTCCCTGAGACCCCTCTGCAAGGGGCTGTCTAGTGGCCTACAAATGGGCCTTGGGTCTACACTCTGCGGACTCCCCACCTCATTCGCTATGGTAAGATTTTTTGTTCTGATGATCCCTGATCTCTTCGACACCTCGTGTTCGCCCAGGCTGGTGTGCTTCTTCCACGTGGGCTTTGTTGCTTCTGAGCTAGATGGCTGCTTGTTTACCTTCAAGCCTTTAAGACCCCAGACTCTATCTCTTGATAGCCGGGCACTATCAGCTTTCTTTACCACGTTTGCTTATTCACCCGCTTTGTCTTCGGCGGTTGTGTCGGCAAGGTGAGCATCATAGAATGCCAACTTAATAGAAGAAAGTATTCTTGTATTGAGGGAGTACTCGAGTGGAGGCCCAATGTCCTTCTGCTACCTTAATACTAAACCTATAAATATATGCACATAGATCTATTTCCCCCATCCTCAAATATAAATATATTTGCATATGTACCTGTCTTGATCCAGACCTCTATAAATGCTCCTTTCCTTCCAGCTCTTTCCTTTATTTCCTTTGACTTTCCTCCTGCCCCACTATTGTGCTCAGTCCCCACCAGGGTTTCAGCAATTCCTCTTGGTTTCATTACCCTTGATCATGCCCTACCAGGCCTCCCACACCCTCCTCACCACCGATTTGGATTACTTGTTCCCTTGTCCCTGGGTTTGTTAACACTACTACCTTTCCCCCCACCTCCCCCTCTCCCATGTTTTCTACTCCAGATTGTTCATCCAGCCTATTTTATTTAGACAGACCTGTGGAGATAATAACATGCACAAAAACAAGACAGAGCAAAACCAAGCAACAATATATAACAAAACAACAACAAACCAATGACAAAAAACAAAACACAAGAAAGAAAAGCTTGTAGTTAGTTCAACAATTGTGTGTTGGCATTTAGGAGTCTTTTCCAGTCCAGTCTGTTGGGGCACCATGCCCCGGCCCCAAAGTCCACCTTCAGCTTTGCCTGGGGACCTTGCCACTCCATTCCCTTGCTGTTCTGTTGCACCCCTTAGTGTTTTGCCTCTGTGTGGCGGGATCAGATCGGGTGCAATTTCCATACTGTGTCTTCGGTGTTGTCCCCTGTAGGGCTATGGGTCAGTGAGGGGCGTCATGTCTCATAGTGGGGCCGGCCATGATGTCCTCTTTGTGGCCTGGCTGCTCTAATCGGGAACATCGTCCTCGAGGCCTGGTGGTTCAGGATGTGCTCCACTCTCCTCCTCTCCCTTCATCTGCTCCTGTGTGCTCCGATCAGCTATATCCTCTCCTGGAGCTACAGATTCAATGCCAATCTTTGAAATAAATTGTTCGGGAGGGGGCGGGGGGCAGAACACCCTGTCATTTTGCAGTGTAGCATGCCTTCAAAGATGTCTAAGAAATGACTCCCTTATCAACCAATGCCATTTTTTGTGACCTGTATATATTTTTCAAGTGTGAGTTCCAGCAGGTCACGCGTCCACCTGCCGGAGGAAGGGCAGCATTCAAGAGCTCTGCCTGCTTCGTGTCGGGATCCCCTGGCTCTAGGGCCACCAGCTTTCACATACCTGTGGTTCTCTAGCAATTAGGGTTCTGTTTCGTGCGACCCAACACACCAGGCTCGGTTGTCCCCTCTCTGCTCCTAGGCGTGGAACTTCAGAGAATGAGGCTTAGCTGGGCAGCATATTTTCCTAAAAGAATTCCATTTCTTAGCAAAGCCAAGTTTTAGAACTTTTCCTCTTTTCTAATGAAACTCTTGATATTTATAGTTCTCTTTTTCTCTAATAATTAGTGATCTTAAACCCACTTTTCATGTTTGGAAAAAGGACACAGACAATTAAAAAAATCTCTCTATCTTTAGCACAAAGGCTGGTTCTCATGAGTTTTGCTTTCTGGAAATACATCTGCATGCATACTTCATTTCTGTAAATCTGTGTTCTTCATTTTACAAGGTTGCATTACTTTCTTAGAATAGTAATTTAGAAAGAACTAGAATCTGTATCCCCAGAAAGCACAGTTTCTTTCTTTTTGGAAGAACAGAAGTGGATAGCAGCTTAGAAATCAAACCACGAAGTAAGTTACCTTGTCTTTAATTAAAAAAATCGTCTCCTGCCGTGCCAGTGACCGCAGTCCTCCTCACAGGCGTTTTGCCCACCTGTCTCTTTTGTGTTCGTTCCTTCATCCTTCAGCAGTCATTGGGAGTGAGAGCGAGGTGACGCCCTGCCCCGGGGACATCCCCCTGCACTGCCAAGAGGCCCGTGCTGATGCACGGACACACTGGCAAAAGGGAGGTCTGAGGGCTGTGAGGGCAGAGCAAGGACTCCTCGACTGTGCTGGGTGCAGCAGGGACAGTAGGATCCCAGCCAGCTGCCACCGAGTGCTCTCCGTTCCTTGGGCAGCATGCTGGTCAGCACCGAACAGCTCTGGGGTTTTCAGTGGCTGGCTTTTCAGAAGTAGATCCCCAGGCCTTCCTTTCAAAGCACTTAGGGTGCTGTATCGCCCTGGGGCTCCAGGGAAGATGTAGGGAGTAGAGAGGTGTTCTTCCCCAGAGACGAAGCCTTTGACCTGGGTCTGAAAGGCTTTTGTCAGATGGATGATCCATGCTAAGAAACAAGGTATTTTCTGATGCTGCTAAGGAGTCACCAACATGGCTTTTTGCCAAATCTTGTTCATGAAAGCTAGTAATGTTTACTGACTGGCTGGTTGTGTTAGGGAAGACTAGCATGTCCCCCCTTTTTTCTCATCTTCAAGGTCGAGCCTGAAGACGTACAGGAGCCGCCCACGCCCGACTCTACCCCTGGGAGCCTTTCCGCAGCCAACCTGAGCATCACCTTACCAGACGAGGACAGGAGCGACGGCAGCAACTCGCCCTCATCTTCCACTGCGGAGTCTGTGCCTCCGTGCGACGGCAGCTTTAAGGACGACTTTGCGGGAGAGGACACTGCCCTGTTGGGTGAGCGCCTACAGAGACTACCAACCCTGTTTTCTCCGCGGTGCCGTGCTGATGGCCAGGCAGCTGATCACGGGGCGGGAGGGGGAGGTGCTGGCCGTGTCCAAAAGGACTAGCAGGAGAGAGACGAGGCTTTCTGCCCCGCTAGAGTTAGATTCTCAGAAACCACTGGGCCAGTTCTACCCTGTCCTGTAGGGTCTCTGTGTGTCGGAATTGACTCGCTGACAGTGCGTGAATACTATCAATCATTGACTAAAATGGTCTTGTAGGTACAGTGGTGTCCAGACTTCTTGTCATTCTTGTTTCACTCTTGTTACCTTCTTTTAAGTGCATTTTAGTTTGTGAATGTACTTTGAAACCTAGGCAGAGAGAATCACACCGCAGTGCTGTGGAGTCTTCCAGTTCACAGAGACTCGGCAGAGGGTCTTTGAGACTGCGCCGTATCAGGCAGCCTCTTCTTTCTCCCCCAGAGCAGCTAGTGGCCCTGAGGTGAGCAGTCCAATGCTTATCTGATAGTCAGCCGAACAGCAGAATGTCAGACGTGCTCGGAGGAGGCTGAGCTCCCTTCCCCATTGTTTTACTCACTCTTTTCTCTTCTGACACCCCCAAACCAAATCATCGATCAAACAGTCCATTTGTTTAACACATGCCGCTGTTCATTCTAAGGCGTTCTGAGGGCACAAGAGTCCAGGCTCAGTGCCTCACCACAAAGCGGGCGACTCAAACCCACCAGCAAGCACTGAGAGGAAGCCCTGGGACCCGCTTCTGGGAGGGTGGTAGGTAGCCCAGCGACCCGAGAAGCACTTCTACTCTGTCCCCTGGAGTGAGTCCCCGTGAGGCAGGGTGGACTCCACAGCCCCCACCAACAATGCTCTTCCTGTCCTGTCAACGAGATCTCAGTAGAAATCGAAAAATGCTCAATAGAACAATGGCTTTCAGTAAGCAGTCATTAGGCCCTCCCAACCTCTCCTCGACTCTCCGGAGCAGTGGAGCAGACTGGCCTTCCTTCCCCGGGGTCTCACTGCTGGTGAGCTGTTACTACGTGACTGGCCTGCTGTCTCTCAGACGTAACTTGGTTTGTCTATTTTTGTTCATAAAAAAAATTTTTTTAATGAGGTGAAATTTATGTAGCATAAAATTCATCATTTAAAATGGCCAGTTGAGTGGCGTTTAATACATTCAGAACAGTGCAACCAACAACCCTGTTTGTGGGGGGCTTCAGAACATTTGTGGACAAGTTTTAAGGTAAATAAATAGTCATGGAAATCTTCCTTCACGAACTTTTGGAAACCCCTCTTATGTTTCTAAAAACCTGATACCAATCCCACAAACTCAGAAAACCCAGAAGCCGTTCCACCTTCCTGAAATCCTGGCAACCGCGATTCTGCATCCCGTCTCTTTGGACTTAGCTGTCTGTCCTGGATTTGCAGTGACCGCTGAACGGCATTGGGTCTTGAACTGTTCAGATCCACTGAAATCATTTCCACATGAGCAGTTCATCTCCCCTGTCAACGATGTAGTGCAGCAAAGCGGACCCCCTGAGGTTATCGCTCTTTTCCACCGTGTTTCGTGCCTTAGCTCACACCGTGAACAACATCACGGCACCCCTGGGAAGTGCCGCTGGCGATGCTAGAGGTGCTCCCAAGAAAAGTCCCACGACACAGGGAAAAGGAGAATTGCTTGCTCTAGACCACAGCATCCGATCTAGATGCTAGATGATCTACCACAAGGACCATGGTGAAGGAGAACCTGAAATGGGCATGGTCACTGCACTACGCCACCAGGCACGGAACCCTGCCTTTTTTAAGAAACCGCCTGGTGTCTCACATTGAAAATGCAACCACAGAGGGTAAACAGAAACCAAGCTCGCGGCCCCTTGTGGGATCTGAGACCATGACTTCCAGTAGAAAGCCCGGTCCTTGTTAGGGGGCGGCTAGTGGGTTGAAACTGCCAACCACGTGGGTTGCAGCACAATCGCTGAGCCCCAGCTTTTAAGTCCTTGGAGTACATAAGTGCCTACCAGTGAAGTTAGTAAGTCATGTGATAGAGCAGAGCAGCTGTCACGCTGTGGTGTTCCACAGCAACAACTCACTGCCGTCAATTTACTCCTGACTCATAGCAACCCCGTAGGACAGGGCACAACTGCCCCCTTTGGGTTTCTAAGGCCGTAAACCTTTACAGAAAGCCTGGGATCGGCTGGTGAGTGTGAACTGCTGACCTTGTGTCGGTGTCGTAACTGCTGTCTCACCAGGCCTCCTCTGTTTATAGTCCCACCAGCTGTACTGGGGGCTTCCGATTTCTCGGTGTGCTTAGCAACACATGTGACGTCTTCTGGATTTTTACTTAATGGGCATCTTTTGAGTGAGAGCATACTGTGCTTGGGTTAACGTTTCTAATGACTAATGATATTGAGTGTCTCCTGTACTTTTTGACCATTTGGCTACCTTTTTTTAAAATGCCTTTTCAAGCCCTTGGTCTCTTTTATGACTAAGTTGTTCCTCTTCTGGTTTCATTGTTGTTTTGTTAAAATTCTGCATATTAAGCTCTTTATCAGATAGATATAAGATTCCCAAATAATTTGTCCCATATTCAGTGGATTATCTTTTCAGGTCTTTGCTGATGATCTTTGAAGGACAAATGTCTTTATTTCAATGAAGTCCAGTTTATCTTGCTCTTTAGTTGCTTGTGCTTTTGATGTAATTATTTAAAGATTCATTGTCAAGTTCAAGGTCATGAAGATTTGCCCCCTTAGGTTTTCTTCCTTTAAGTGTTATAGTTCTATTAAGACATTCATGTCTTTCACTCACTGTTTTGACTGGGGATAGCCATTGTCCCAGCACCATTTGTTAATATAAGTTCCCAGATGCGGCGCCTTTGTAGGAAAGAACTACTCAGTCCCACTTGCCACCAATTACTAAAACCCTTTTCCCTGTGGCCCACAATCCAGGTTTAGCTCTCTTGGGATCCGTCTAGCATTATCTCCCACTTTGATCTATAAATATTCTTGTCAGTACTACACTGTTGACTATTACAGCTTTGTCGAAGTTTTGAAATTGGGAAGTACTTCATTTTTCAATTTTGTGCATCTGCGTATTACTTTGGGTGGTACTGACATCTTCAGGTAGGAAGTCTTCCAATCCATGAGCTTAGGGTTTTCCTCGATTATTAAGGCCTTTTATATTTCTTTCAGTAACGTTTTACAGTTTCGCTGTACAAGTCTTTCCCGTAAGTACAGTGTCACTGTCACATAATTCACATGTCACCAATTCAGTGGTTCAGTCACATCAAGAAAAGCCATACAGGACATTTTCTTCGTTCTTGTACTTGTCATTATTGGCTCCCTATTTCCCCCCAACCTCCCCTACCCGTCCCACAAGGAATCGTTAATCCAGTTATATCATAGGTTGACTTACCCATCCTGATTCCATTTACAGAAAACCATTAAAACAAGACACTAACAATGACTAAGGTGGAAAAGATAAAAACACAAATCAGAAAGAAAGTAGGAAATGTTTAAAACTAGAACACACTTAAAATGAATCAAAAGGTAAATCGGATAAGGTGTTAAATTTTAACCTAAGTATTTTGACTCCCTGGCCTCTTTCGATGCTATTGCAAATGGAATCATTTCCTTAATGTCATTTTCAGATTGTTTGTTGCTACTCTTTAGGAAAAATCCATTTTTATCTATTGATCATGTGTGTGTCCTCTAACTTTTGTTGAATTCGTTCATTAGTGATAGTAGTTGTGTGTGTGTGTGTGTGTGTGTTCTCTTGAGATTTTATATGCAGGAACCTGTCGTCTATGAAGAGTGGGGTTGGCTTCTTTGACTACCCTGGAGCTCCCCGTTTTCCTTAATTTCTCTGCCTGGACCTTCCGTGTGGAGTAGACGCAGTGAGCAAGCAGCCTAGCCTCGTCCCTGAGCAGAGAGGGGATCCCTTTCAGCCTTGCCCTATTGGATGTAATGTGACCTGTTCAGGCTTCTAAAGGCCCGCCAATGATATTTTGAGGAATCCCTCATGTTCTTAGCCTGTCAGGTTTCTTTGATTCTCCCCCACCTTACCCCAATGTTCTTATAGTCTATTAATGGGCCTATCACATTTGATTTCTATATTCCTGGGATAAATCGTGCCTGGTTATAGTGTTTGTTCCTTTTAATATGTAACTGGCTTTGCTACTCTTTATTTGATAGAAACTTGGTTTGTTTTTGAAAACATTCCCACCCAAGTCAGATGGCATCTTGTTTGGGAATGCCATGGTTAGAGTAAAACCGGAAATCCTGTCAGACGCCGACTCTGGGAGCTACAATGAGGCTCCTTTTATTTACTCTAGCTAAACACAGGGTTCTGGAAAGTAGCTCGCTCCTGGGATTGCAGTGGCCACACGGGTCCCAGGTAACTGTGCCTGTGCCCGAAGTGAGTGCCTTTTGTTGCTCTCTTGCAGAGGCGGGCCGGAGTGACTCTCAGCGGGAAGGACCCGTCTCCTAGTGCAGCACCACGGACCCCGCTCCCGCCGGAACTAAAGGACATTTTATTTTTTGTACCTTAGCACACAGTTTGTATATTTGAAAGTAATGTACATTCTTTGAACTTTCAGATTCTGGCTTGACATACAAAAGGGCTAAGATATTTTATTCTTAAATAGAATTTCGGAATAGTCTTCATATATTTACCTCCCGAGAGGTATTGTGTATAATAAGCAATGCGCTGTGTCAGAGCGTTACAGGGAAGGGCCCTGGGGAAGACACTAATGTAAAAGCGGGGCGTTTCTTAGCTGTCCAACAGCTGCTGCGGGACTGGGAAAGCCAGATTAACTCTATTTCCTGAGGAGTTTTTTAGACTAAAGCACATTTATTTTAGGCTCGTTGAAGGGGGATTATATAATTAAATTCAATAATAGACGATAGGAGCTTTCCCTGGTGGAAAGACTCTTTGGAACTTAAAAATACGGGGAGAAGCTCCAGCGTTCTTGCACTCCCGTGTTGTGTATAGAGATCCCAGAGCCAGGGCATACCTTTTTCATTGTCGTTTCCTATTTGGAATTATGAGAAAAGCAACTAGGTGACTTTAAGATGTTGCAGTTTTCCTTCTCTATTATCTTATTTCTTGATAGAGAGAGGGATTTATCCTCCCCCACCAGTAGAAAAGCTGAGATTCTGTCTTGTACAAGAGCATTAAGTTCAGTGTTGCCTTGTTAAGGAAGTTGGTAGACATACTGAGTTATTTTAAATGATGTATGGTACTGGTTTCAACTGCAATTTAAACCTCAAAACCAAATGGACACTAAAGAATTTGATTCTTGTTGGAGCAAAATAAACAAGTAACTGGCTTTCTTGATTTGTTTTTAAGCAAACCTAATGGGATGCTCTTACCTGCTCATGTATGTTTTTCACTTTCTCTCCTTGACTTTCTTCACCTGTAGGTTACAGGAACGGATGAATTTGGAGACTGCTAAGTTGTACAGAATGACTCAGCAAACATATACCCCCTCTAATTAAGAGACTGAACTCGTTTACCATTTTATTTCTGAGTTAGTTACTCTGTATGTCTTGTATTTAATTTGGGGCAACAAAATAAATTCACTTGAGAAATACAGTGCTTAGAGAAGCAAGCCTGAGGCCTTATATAGCTAATGCTTTCAAGCTGTTCACGTGTTCTGATGGTAGCTACTCATTGTGAAATTCTCCGCAATGAAACCAAGCATTCTGACCGAGCTGAGCTATGCAGCCAAGTTCAGCACGAGGAGCTGTTGAAATAGAAAATGTGCCTTGCTTCGAGCCCTTACTCTGTTTCAGCAGACAGCGTCAAAGCAGGTTTTCAGAAGAGCCGCTATCTCTGAAATCTGCGTTTGTGGTTCACTGAGACCAGGAAAATATACCTTTGCTCCTGTATGAACTAGTTGGCGTTTGCTTTGGATCTTGAGAACACATTAGGACGACATGTTGTAGTGAGCAGTTCCTCCCAGTTGTAAATGAAGCTGACTTTTTAAAAGTATTGTTGACAGATAACGTAGATAATTTTTTTGTAACTACAGAAGTTAGGACCTCTGAATCAGCAGCTTTCAGACGGCGTTCTCATCAGTGCAGAAGTCTGAATCCAAAGATCAGGTTCATAGTCATCTCATTGCTAGAGAAAGAAGTCTTTAAAGCAGGACGATGAGAAGACAGGCAGACTTCTTAAGTATTTGAAAGTAAAACTCCCCTTTGGAAGGTTTTGACTTTGTTTTTCTCAGATCTAAATAAGATAAAGAAGGGTTGGGTCTAATGAAGCTTTTAAACTTGATAAGATGCAAGTGTGTGTGGGTAGAGGGACATAGATGAAGATATAGCAGTAAATCAGACATTTAGCTTTTATTTATGACTGATTTGCCTTCTTAAACATGTCCTAAAAGTCATTTGTTCCTAAATAATGTACAAGCAGTGTTTTGTTTTTTGGGGGTGGGGGCTGTTTTGAGTTTTTGTGTGTTTTTAGCTGTGACAATTATAGGCAGTAGGACATTTATCCGTGCATCTAAAGGCCTTCCAGGTTCTCCGTCTGTCTGCTGCGCCTACTTGCTGCCCCGGGCCCTCCCAAATGGTGCTGGATGGGTTTCTCGCCAGCCAGCCAGCCACGCAGACCCAGAGCTCAGGAAGAACGTGGCAGGTAATAGCATGTCTCCGCAAACATGTGTGTCTCAGGGGTCCTCAACACAAAGCAGTGCCTACAAGGCTGCCGCCCTGGCTACTGAGGAATGATGACAATAAAAGGCCGAATTGCAGTGTCTCCATAAGCAGTTTGCTCTCTATGTGGATGCACGGTGACAAAACCTCCTGAAGCGAACCTCTAGTCTGACCTCAGTAGTGGCTGCACGTCAGCGGGATGCCTTGGTCAAACCTGCCAGATAGCTGTGGCCAAGAAAGGCATTCCCAAAGAACTCGGAACTTAAGGGAAAGGGGTGGGGGTGGGGGGGCTTGTGAATTGTGACTTAAGTAAAGATTTACAGAGCAGATCACAGTTTTACATCCAGCACTTCATACACATTTTGTTCCAGCTCTTTTGTTTGCAATCCTTATACCACAATGTCGCTTATTTCCCCCCAGTGTTTCCTGTCTAAACCTGCAAATACTGCCTTGAGAGCTAAGAAAACAATTTTGAGAGCTAAAATTTTTTTTTAAAACATTTTATTAGGGACTCATAGAACTCTTATCACAATCCATACTATACATACATCAATTGTATAAAGCACATCTGTACATTCTTTGCCCTAATCATTTTCTTTCTCCTCTTTTCTTTTTTTACATTTTATTAGGGGCTCATAAAACTCTTATCACAATCCATACATATACATACATCAATTGTATAAAGCACATCTGCACATTTCCCTGCCCCAATCATTCTCAAAGCATTTGCTCTCCACTTAAGCCCTTTGCATCAGGTCCTCTTTTTTTTTCCTCTCCCTACCCTCTCCCCGCTCCCTCATGTGCCCTTGGTAATTTATACATTGTTATTTTGTCATAGCTTGCCCTATCCGGAGTCTCCCTTCCCCCCCTTCTCTGCCGTCCATCTCCCAGAGAAGAGGTCACATGTGGATCCTTGTAATCAGTTCCCCCTTTCCAACCCACTCACCCTCCACTGAGAGCTAAAATTTTATAAGAACAAAAAATGATCCACAGCCCTCAGACATCACTTGGGGTTTAACAAATACCTCTGTACCTTGAGATATGGCCACGTCAAAGACGGATGGAATCATGTTAGCAGCAACAGCAATGGCTGTCCACTTGGAAGAACAGATGTCTAGTAGTAGACCATGTGCGGCGTGCCAGCTAAGCATTTGACTGCTAGACACAGGTTTGCAGTTGAACCCACCCAGGGGCGGGCTTCTCAGAGCACAGGCCTGATGCTCTGCCTCTGATGGGCCCCAGCTGACAGATCAGTGAGCACGGTGTCTCTCTGCGCACATGGGGCTGCCATGATGGGGCATGGACTCGGTGACTTAGGACGGCCAGTCCTCCCTAGGAGTACGTGTGTGACCATTAGACTGAGGGACACAACAAAACCAAAGCCCAGCAAGACAGCTGTGCTCGCCAGTCATCTCTTGTGCACATTAAAGTTTATTTACTTAGGTAGGGCTGAGGTTAAATCTCTATGTCTATATGTTACTGACCAGAGCTGGATGTTGATGTTTCTGCCTAAAACAGTTTCTTAAGAGATGCAGTGAAAGACGCTGATTGATTTATAAAGCACAGGAAGTTAGCTCCAAAACCACGAGTGTTGTAGGTCAACATATGCTGTGCGTATTAGAAGAGCCGCCCACGCCTTTCCCAGGGGATCTAGTTTGGGTTTAGAAACCCCGTTCGGCTTCTTATCTTCAGAAATGCTAGTACTTGGCCTGCTCTTTCCACAGCGTCATACACAGCTGTGCACCTGCACACTTGCCCGCTGTCTGTAGAACAATATAGATCGTGGATTGAAAGGTGTTTGCACTGCATTCATTTAAAATTAGAGGCCAGGCCTGTGAGAACTGAGTCAAGGGGAAACCAAGAAGACCAGCGCTTCCTGTGGGCTGTGTGGCTGGGAAACTTCACCCTCAAAGTAGATGGAGGTGCTTTGAAGCATCTTAGAGCTTTTTCTGATAAGAAAAACTCCAAACTCACTGCCATCAAAATTGATTCCAACCCACAGTGACTGTAGGAGAGTGGGTAGTTACCCTTGTGGTTTGTGAGAGTGCACAGCTTTGTGGGAACTTAAGCCACCTTCCCCCCATCACAACAGCTCTTGAGTTCCATCATCTCGCCTTGGGGCAAGCAGCCTGACACACTGCCACCAGGACACCATGATAAAAACAGGAGTGCATTGCATAACAAGAAAAGCCATAGAGGTTGAAATCGGCAAGACTTCTTCGCAGAGGCGTCAAACCCTCCCCAAACTGCCATGGCATGTCTTTTCTGATGCATGGAGTCGGTTCCGACCCAAAGCAACGGATGCACAAGAGAAGGGAGCACTGCGTGGTCTGCGCCATCCTCACGATCGATCCTGCCTCGAGCCCATTGTTGCAGCCCATCTACTCTCCCTCAGAGTCCTCCAGGACTCCTCTCTCCTGACAGTATGTCTCACGTATGTGTGACAGTCGCGCCATCCTTTCCTTGAGGTGCACTTCGTCCAAAACAGACTTGCTGTATCTGGTAGCATTCTGTGGGGCGTTCAGTATTCTTCTCCAGCACAAGTCAAAAGCATCTGCTGAGCGACCTTTATTCGGTGTCCAGCTTTTACATGTACATGAGGCGACTGAAAGCACCATCAGGCACACCTCAGTCCGCAAAGTAACATGCTTGCTCTTCATTCCTCCAAAGAGGTCTTGTGCACCAGACCGCTAGTGACCCTGCATCAGCATTCTGAGGCTGTACATAGTCCTCACTCAAAGCAGATGATGGATTTGAATCACCAGCCCTGTGGTTAGCAGTCCAAGGCTTACCCACAGTACCACGAGGGCGTCAGGATGGGAGTTTTCCAGCAAATACACAGACTATCATTCTCTCATACCCTTAACGTGTTCTCTTAAAGGGATGCGGCTGGAAACATCAGTTTTAGAGTGATTATCAATTGTTACAATGATGATCAATTCGAGATAGAAGTATTTTTAGTATCCCAAATGGTTTGAAAAATAGCTTCACTTTCTACCTAAACTCATGTAGTGCTCCCTTTTCTTTACCAGGTGATATGAAGATCATTCAAGTGAGAAGGTGGAACCAGGCAAGTTGGAGATCTGAAGGTGTTCTATTTTGTTAAAGATGGCAGTTTTATCGACTTTGATGACGTTTCAAGGTCGATCGCAGTTATTGGAGCCCAGGATAATATGGGTTTGAGGTTTTTGTGCTTTAGTTTACTTTAGGTAAGCTGTGTTCTGCTTGTAGACCTGCTTAAGAACTTTATTGGTTTCATAATAGAAATCTAGACTCAGTTATAGACATTTTATGAAAAAGAACAAATCCTTTCTTTGTAAGCTGTTCATTCAAAACAAGTTTTAAACTCCTCTTTTGAAGAACACACCAGTACGGTTAACTTCAGAGGAGCAAGAAGTGTATCAGCACCTCTGTACCGATGCCAGATACACGTAACCGAGCCCCGCAGCAGGGGCTCTGTGATCTCCTTAGATCTATGCCCTCGCTCCAACTGTGTCAGTGCTCTCTGATCATATCGTGAACCTTAAATAAACAAAGACTCCGTTGATTAAGCCTCGTTCTTTGTGGTCAATCATCTGCAGTTGAATTTAACTAGAAAGCTTCATCGGTCTTCCGTAAACCCAGTATACCAGTATACACGCTTCTGCTCTCTTGATCATAATCTGTGTTGAACTTCCCCGCGCAGTGGGGCTTATGTTTCCGTCTCCATGGGACCTTCATATCCTCGGGAGAGAGGCTTCTCTGGAAATGTCTCGCCCAGATTTCCCAAATGGTCGAGAGAGAGATGCCCAGGTATTTGAGGATGAATAGCCCCAAATACGGTTACATGTCCATTTAAATTTTCAATCCCATTTTGTTTTTTAGATAGGACATCGGAAGCGATACTATAATCTTCAATATAAAAAACAAATCATTTTAATTGGTTCAGAAACCTGAACAACACTGAAGTGTGCTGTTAAATATCTTCCTCATAGTGCACTGGATTACTTGATATGGATTCTCCAGCCATAGACTCTAATATCTTCCAACAAATGACTCTTCACATGGGTCTTGGTCAATTTTGCCATCCCACTGTGTGTAGAAGGAGCCCTGGTGCCACAGTGGACACACGCTGGACTGCTAACCACAAGGACAGCAGTTTGAAACCACCAATCGCTCACTGAAGAACGCTGGTCCTTTCTTCCCCGTAAAGAAGTACAGCTTCAGAAAGCACAGTGGCACCCTATCCTGGCTTACAGGGAGGGTTACCACGAGTCAGCAGGCTTGATGGGGTTTTTCACTCTGTGTCCAGTGAGTCATCGCAGAAACAGCCCTCAAGACCTTCAAGAAAAAGGCCAGGAGCAGAGTGTTGTCTTAATGTTATATCCTAAGATCCATTGCGATGGCTTCACAGAACCCACAGACGACATTCACGATGAATGGGTTTATGAAGGAAGTTAACAGGTCACAACATACCAGAGAGGAATGTTCAGGGTAGTTCTTTTAGGTCTGCTAATAAATGCCTAATAAGGGCATACCGCTCCACTGGAAGCCTCAGCCCAAAGGCATGCAGCTCCACTCGAGTGGGTCAGCATGTCCAATAACTGACGTTTGGGGTTTAAAAAATCATTTTTATTGGGGCTCATACAACTCATCACAATCCATACATATCAATTGTGTAAAGCACATTTGTACATTCGTTGCCCTCATTCTCAAAACATTTGCTCTCCATGTAAGCCCCTGGCATCAGCTCCTCAGGTTTCCCCCTCCTTCCCCACTCCTCGCTCCCTCATGAACCCTTGATAATTTATAAATTATTATTTTGTCATGTCTTACACTGTCCGTCTCCCTTCACCCACTTTTCTGTTGTCCGTTCCCCAGGGAGGAGGTTATATAGAGATCCTTGAAATCTGTCCCCCCTTTTCACCCCACCCTCCTGGTATTGCTACTCTCAGCACTGGTCCTGAAGGGATCATCCGCCCTGGATTCCTGTTTCCAGTTCCCGTCTGTGCCAGTGTGCATCCTCTGGTCTAGCCGGATTTGTAAGGTGCCTCCGATGTTAAGTGCCCAGGCTCCTCGCTCCGGGAGTCAGCCTCCTGCACAGAAGCCCTGGCCTTTCTTCTCCCTGGGTTAGGCACTCCATCCTCTGTTCATGCTCTGGGTGCTTTTCTGATGTCACAGCTGCCATCGGGGTCGGGGAGGTTCACCCAGCGGGATCTTGGGCCCAGAGCACACTCCACTGCTGGCTCTTGGTGCTAATACGATCCTCCTGCTTCTCAGAGGGCTTGTTTGACACACGGCGGGCTGGCATTCCAAGGAACCTTGTTCACAGCTCCTCAGGAGAATCCTATCGGTTGTTCCTCCCACCTTTCTGCTCCCTTGCAGGAAAAGGTTTGGTGGGAGTTGGAGACTGGCTAAAAAAGCCACAGTAAATAATTCACTGCCCTTGCACAGAGCAGGTCCTTTGGAACCTGAGTCCTGCACACAGCCACTTCCTTCCATGTACGGCATCGGGTGGCAGGATTAGAATCGGGAGCACGAGACAGCCGGGGGCTTCCTGATCCAGAGGAAATAGAGCTGCAGGTCTCTGAGCAGAGGCCTCTTCTGCGGTCGGAGCCTTCATCTGGGGAGCTGGGTTTGCCAGCCCACCGAGGGTCCCTTCAGAGTGGGCGGCTCTCTGAAGGCAGGGTGGAGTGCCCTAGGAGCTGGCACACGGGCCGAGCGAGAGAAGGGCGTGCCTGGGCATGGAGGAGAAAGGCGATTCTGATTGAAGAACTAGCCTGAGCATTCCTGACGGTTAATCTCCCCCACTAAAGCCCACCGTCATGAGTGTGTTCTAGTTCTGTGTGGCTGTAAGTTAGCAAACCCAGCAGAGTAGAGCGCGCTGGGAGGGACAGAATTGGCAAGGATTGCAAGAATTCATCTGTATCCGACCCCCACTTCACAGGATTCAGCCCTGGGTGGAAGTTTGGCCCACCTGGTGGTGTCATGGTTACACAGAAGTTCAGAGTCACCTGCCTCTCCATGGGAGAAAGGCAAGGCTTTCTACACCCACAGTTGTAGTGTCGGAAACCCACAGGGGCAGCCCTAGTTTGTCCTGAGTCACCAAGTCAGGTGACCCAGTGGCACTGTTTGGTTTGAGTCTCCCCCCTTAGGAAGTCAGAAGTCAGACATGGCTCCACACTAGTTTGTCAACCTCCCAATGTCCTTAGGCAAACACTTCCTTATTGAACTTTCCCAGGTGTGCATACACAGGTGACTAGAAGTGCACACTGTTCTATAATCCCAAAGGAAAACATGCCGGTGGACATCTGGCAAACTTGCTCTTCTGCGTTGAACTGTATCGATGGTTTTTAAACTTATGCTGCCCAGATCAACATTAAATGTGCAAATTCTCAGTTAAGGTTTTTGCCTTGTTACTGTTGGGCTTTCTCCTTTAAAATCATTTTATTGGGGGTTCATATAACTCTTATCACAATCCATACATTACACCCATTGTGTCGAGCACATTTGTACATTTGTTGCCATCATCATTCTCAAAACATTTTCTACTTGAGCCCTTGGCATCAGCTCATTTTCCCCTCCCTCCCCAACCCTTCCTCACAAACCCTTGATAATTTATAAATTGTTTTACACTGTCGGATGTGTTCCAGTTGTCTGTCCCCCAGGGAAGGGGTTATGTGTAGATCATTGTAATCCGTTCCCCCTTTTCCACCCCACGTTTCCCTTACCCTCCTGTTGCTACTCTCATTGGTCCTGAGGGGTTTATCTGTCCTGGATTCCGTTTCCAGCGCTTACCTGTACCAGTGTACATGCTCTGGTTTAACCAGATTTGTAAGGTAGCATTGAACTGGAGGAAAGTTGTATGTTTCATCGTTGCTATACTGCACCGACTCATCTCCCCATGACCCTTCCTTCTGTAAGGAGATATCTAGTTGTCTACAGATGGGCTTTGGGTCTCCACTCAGCGGTCCCCCTCATTCACAATGATAGGATTCTTTGATGCCTGATATCTGATCTTATCAACACCTTGAGATCACACAGGCTCTGTGCTTCTTCCATGTGGGCTTTGTTGCTTCTCAGCTAGATAGCTGCTTGTTTATCCTCAAGCTTTTAAGACCCCAGACGCGAGCGATTATATATATAAATTTACAAAGGCGTTTATTCTCATCAGTATCATTGACGTCCTCGTGGTTCACATTTACCAGTGCCACCTCTCTTTACAGTAGTTAATGTGTAATCTCACTCCGGGCCAGGGAGGGAGGGGCATGGCGATGGCACTTCACGAGGACAGGACAAACCCCTGTCCCAAGTGAAAGAAGCAAGGGGACGGCCAGCCACCCTGGGCTGCGGTTCTCAGGGAGCTTCAGGGTAGCCCCATCGGAGAAGGCAGGAGGGGCTGGGCAGAGGTCTGCCCAGGACAAGGGGGTGGAGAGGGAGAAGGCCCCCGCCCACTTGATAAGGCAAGGAGCTGGGTGCCTGTGAACTCCTGCTTCCTTCTGTGGTTTGGCTGAAGCCCTGACCATATAGTTTGATAGCCAGGCACCATCAGCTTTCTTCACACTTGCTTAGGCACCCGCTTTGTTTTCAGCAGTCATGTCGGGAAAGTGATCATGGAATGCCCGTTTAATTGAACAAAGTGTTCTTGCAATTGAGTACTTGAGTACAGGCTCTGTCCATCTGCTTAGTACTAAATCTATAAATATATGCACATACATCTATTTCCCCATGCACATGCCTGTATTTAGACCTCTATAAATTCCCTTTGCCTCCTAGTTCTTTCCTCTATTTCCTTCGACTTTCCTCTTGTCCTACTATCATGTTCAGCCTTCATTTGGGTTTTGGTAATTCCTGTTATATTGCCCTTGATTAAGCCCTACTAGACCTCTTACAATCTCCTTGCCATCAATTTTAGATTACTTGTTCCCTTGTCCCTGGGTTTAACCACCACTTCCTTTCCCCTGCCTCCCCCTCTCATGTCCCCCTGGAACCATCATTCCCATTGTTTTCTCCTCCAGCTTGTTTATCCCACCTATCTTATCTAGACAGATCTGCAAAGATAATACTATGCACATAAAAAACGAGAGCAAAACAAGCAACAAAAGGGAAAAAATGTTAAAAAGCCTGTAAATAGTTCAAGGTCTGTTTGTTGACCTTTAGGAGTGTTTTCTGATTGAGTCTGTTGGGGGGCCATGCCCTGGCCCGTCTATTTTTGGTATTCCCTGGGGACTTTGTTGCTCTGCTCCCCTTGCTGTTCTGTTGCACGCCCTTAGTGTTTCGCCTCAGTGTGGTGGGCTCAGATCGGGCGCACTTCCCGCACTCTCTCCCCAGGGGCTCTTTTCTTATAGGATGTTCTCTCTCGTGAAATCCAAGGTAGGTAAATCTAGAGTGTGTGGTAGTTACATGATCTGTCCACTTGAGCAAAGGGGTGTGTCTAGCCTGTCAATCAGGTCAAGGGCAGTGAGACCTCGTGTGGACATGGCCTTCTGAGGATTCTGGAACCTCTGCGCGACAATCCTGTTGACAAGCCACGTGGAGCTAAGCTGATGGAGTGAGCCCTGAACCTGGAGGGGCCACGTGGAGACCCCCAACTTTCCCACCACTGGCCTGTGAGCTTCCTGCATTTGGCATCATTGCTTGTGCTGTGTGAGTCTGAAGAGGAAGAGACTGGCTGATATCAGATTTGATCTGGATTGGGAAGTGTTAATATTTACTCTTTATATAAAGCTCGTACACATGAGTGTCTCTGGACTTCTCTAGTCAACCCAGACCAACAGTCAGTAACTGGTTTAATGGTTTTTTTGTGTTCTGGCGGGGAAGCTTGAGGTAACAGGAATCCTACAAGAATAGGTCATTTAAGTAAGCTTAAGTCATTGTTGGGAGGAGCCTGGTGGTTTAATAGGCTACTCCCTGGGTTGATAAGCACAAGGTCCAAGGTTCGAAATCACCAGCCCCTTGTCAAGAGAAAGACTAGGCTTTTGAAAAGAGCTACAGTCTTGTAAACCCACAGGAACAATTCTACCCTGGTTCTTAGGGTTGCTAAGAATAAGAACCAACTCAGTGGCTCAGAGTTTGAGTTTAGGTCATTGCTCTAAGCAAACATACCCATGAATCCCCAACTTAGCAAAGCCACAAGCTAGCATAAATATAGATGTGCTACACGTTGTTACTAGACTGAAATTTATAATCCTCTCAGAAGTGCCATGGTTCGTTCCTTCAATGAAGAGTATGCTTTGGAAGAGCTTCAGTAGAGCAAGTTAAAAACACACACAACAAATAACATCATTATAAAAGAACTTTAATGTAAGGCACTGTTGTCCAAAAGTTAAATGAAGCATAAAAATCAACACAATACCTCTCTAACACTTCCCCATGCTATCTGCCCTGTGACAGGAAGCAAGCCGTTTTAAAGAATTCATCAGAGAGAGAGCCCTCAAAGTGGCCCCATGGACTGTTTTCCCTTTTAAAATGATGTTTTTGTGACTATTTTATATGAATAATAGGACAAGTGAATGTCTTAGGGGGGGCAGGGAGGTGAGACCAGAAAACACTATCAACTATTTTTAAAACATTCCTAAGAGTTTACACGTTTTTTGTTTTCCTTAAGTCCCAAATAATACTTTTACTCTTTGTCTAAGAAGACCCCCAAATCTGAAGGGGTAGGTAAAGTGACAAGCATGTCCTTGGTTCACGTGACACTTCACCAGGAGTTAAAAGCTACATGCACAGTGGGTTCAAGATCCAAGGCTCTGCTTGCCACTTGAGGGTTCAAGACACCCTAGAGCTCCCCATCAAGGCCAGGATCACAGCTTCTTATGGAGGGGTGTCCTAGGCTGGAACCCCAGTAAAACTGGAGTCCCAAGAATGGCGTTTTTGGATAATCAGCCCTCCTCAGGATAATTACCAAGACACCACCTAGAAGACCTGTTTCTCCAAGTTCTTAACCGAAAATCCACCCAAAGAATTACCCAGGAAAGTTAACACTTTGCTGTAAGGAGATAACATGATGTTTATCTGCACTAGACCAAGCGGCCCACTCAGGGTTTTAACAGTTGTCAAAGTTAAACAGCACAGCTGACAATGAACGAGCCGTCCTAGGGAAGGGAGGCATTACTTTGACATTTTCGGCTCAGCAGGGGTTTCCCCTGTATCCAGGGTCTTCAAGAGCCGGAAAAGGCCCGCGGCTTCTCTGATCCGACTGAATTCAATACAGAATGCCTGCACTTCTATAAACAAGTCCTGCACATTAATAATTTTATTACGGATCAAGGATTGGAGAAAGACACAAACAAGACGCACTAAACGATTCTGGGAAAAAGAGAAGGAAAAACAAGAATTATTTTTAGTGTGCTCACTTGGCTGGCATCTTAACAAAATTTACAAAGATGTCTTACTACTCACCTGCATGTATTTATCCTTAATTTGTTCACAGGTGGAGATGCAATTTGATATATAAAGGTGGATAAATTCAGGAGGTAGATCAACAGCTGTAGTAAGTCTGTTTCATTAAAAAAGTTAAAAAATAAAGGCAGTTTTATTTGCTAATGTTTTGTAAGAAAATGAATCATTTAACCATAAAAAGATTTCCTTTAATCATTTGATGAAAATGTCTGATAAATGATCCAGTTACCTAGTTTCACATACACAGTGGCAAATCAACCTAAGCGTCACAACCATTCATTTACAAGTGATAGTTGCATTTTGTTAAGTCTGGTTTACACATCATAATCACACAATGATTTCTGAGCATTCTGCCCTGTGTGCCGACTGCCTTGTGGACCAAGTCGTGACCTTGTATCTTATTAAAACTCCTTGTTTGTCCAGGCGGTGAGGAAGTGCCGTGTGCCTGAGGAAGGGGCAGGTTTAGGAACCAAAAAGTACAACCTTACAATGAGGTGCTTGCAACAAGGATAATGGAGGTGAGAACGGAGGGACAAGTCCAAGGAGAAGTATTCCGAAGGGTGCCCGAGAGTCCCAGCTTGGAACTGGGGGACCAGCACGGCATTTAGGAAGAGGGAAGGCCTGGCTGGAATATAATGAAAGGCAAGACGGGATACCAGAGTTTTTGAGTCCTGAAGGCGAAAGCTGGTATATTTCCCACAGGATTCCAGAGAATGTTTTAAGCAAAGAAAAAAATAAATAAAACTAAGTTCGGGATATTTTATTCTTCAAGTCTAAGAAACACCGTGTTACATGAAACGTCTTTCCTTAATTGCAAAGTCGTTACGCTAACATTCAGTATGAATTTCCCAGAGAAGATTCACACACGCTGCATTTTCTAAACTTGTCTGACCACGCGCCGTTTGTAAGGCAATGAGGCGCTCATGCTCCAGGTGCGCTGCAGCTGAAAGGCTCTGAGCTGTGTCAGCAACCACGTTTAGCATGACAGGGATTCAACCAGAGATCTAGATGAATACGAAGTTCCCGGTGTGTGCCATGGACAATGACTGCTGCGCGCGTGCATGCAGGGGAAGGTGTGGCCACTGAGAAGACTTGGACAGAAGGAAGCCCGCAGAGAGCATTTTAACAAGGGCCAAGTCAAACAAGGGTAACGCACAAGCAGGAAAGGAGTGCACCGTGTGGAAGGAGACCAAGAGCCAAGCTGGGAAGAGGCAAGGTGTTCCCATGGCAACATTCCTGGAATTCACTCAGATCTTAAAGATTCATGCATTTCACTAAGAATGTCAAGCCTATGTTTGTTTAGGAGTTAAGGGAAATAAATTATAGGTATTACCTTTCATGCAAACTTCCATTAACACTAAAACTGAACGACCACCCTCTCAGAGCGCTTCCTCGAGAATGCTCATGGCCGTGCCAGCAGCACCAAGGCTCAGGTCACGTCTTTAATGAGCTGTCTCAGGCTAAGAAGCAGTGTCAGAAGACGACAACTTATCAGACTTTCTGTGTCTACAGCCATTGATCCAGTATAGAGGGCCGGCATTTGGAAAACTTACCGATTGACAACTTCCATTGAATGTAAGGACATGTCCATATTGACCAGGACTGAAAAATACTCGGTGATCTGGCTTGACTGCATTAATTTCAGCAGCATTTCAATAGCAACTAGAGGGTTGTTCTCCACCAGGTCAGGAAGCTTGGCTGGAGTCAGTCCAATATGATACACAAGTTTGGGATCCTTGTCCAACTCACCAAGGAGCTAAACAGCCAAATAAAAAAGAGATTCCTGAGTCAAATTAGATTCTTCCATCCCTGACAGAAAAACAACAAAAAACCCCACCAACAAAGATTTTAAACAAAAAGCTTTAGGTTAATCTCTACTGAGCTAATTTCATCAACTTTCCGTAACTCCATAGTTTTAATATTTTTACATTTGAACTGGAAAAACAGTGGAACCCCGAAAGACAATTTATGGATGTGTTAGTGATTTAGCTTCCATCAAACCAGGCTCAAGATTGATTGTATTATGTTTTTTCTATTACCTGCTGCAACGAAAACTCATCCTGACCACCACCTGGCTGCCCTGAAAAGCATACACCTCCAAAGGGCTGAGGAGATCTGAAACACCCCGCCCCTCCCCCCATCCCACCTCACCCAGCGCAGGAGAGGGCAGAGGGACTCAGAAGGGCGCAAGAGGGAGGGAAGACCTCCTCTGCTCCAGTCGGATGAACAATGGACATGTCTCAGGTGGTCTAGTAAAGCAGAGTGGTGGAGCAGACCTGAGCCCACACCACACTGAAGCAAAAATCCCAATACAGCCACACAAATGTTTTCATTTCTCAGTCCATACAAAAATGTTTACACTCTAAGGCGGTCTATTAGGTGTGCAACGGCATGATGAAAAAGTGTCAGATATTGTGAGAATTACCAAAATGTGAGAGGAGAGACAAACTGAGCGTGGTTGTTGGAAAAATGGTGCCCAGACTTGCTCGATGCTGGGCTGCTGCAAACCTTCAATTTGTGAGAACTCATCTGCCAAGCACAATAAAGCCAAGCATCACAGGCTACGTATGCCAGTGTTTGAATTTTTAATGACAAAGCTCTGGTGGGGCTGGACATGTATCTTCCAAAACTTTCTCCTCTGAGAGGATGCAAAACAAATAAAACCCAAGAGCCCACCCATCCCCTTCACGGATGTCCTGCCCTTCCCCTTCCCGTCCAGTTGAGCTACGGGCACGTTTGCTGTCAACCTGCAGTCTGGGGAGAGTTGCTCTCAGTTTAATGTGACAGTGTACATACATGCTCCGCCTGCACACGGCAGAAACAAGCTCATCACAAGTGACGTCCAGCCTCTCCCAGACTCAAACAATCACCAACAAAGCGAAGTATTTTTATTCATCAAAACTTCCTTGTCCCACCAGATGAAAACTACCAAAGGGGAAGCTCCCAAGCTCCCAAACTGCTACCGCATGTTGGCGATATTATTTTAATGGCCACATTACTCGATGACAAGATTTTTGTTTTCTAAAATCTGCACATGTGCTGACGAGGAGGAAACGCTTGCAGTGAAGCCGTACCTGTGCTTGCTGAGGAGACGACAAGGGGCTTTTGAAGGCTTTGGCCATGATCCGTTTGATCTCTACCCCAGTGCTGTTCTTGACACACATCGACTTGTCCCACTGGATCGCATGGTCAGCTTCTGTTGGGTTTAGCCAAGCCAACTCATCCTCACAAATGTGGAGTGGAGGAGGTGGGCGAATAAACTCTGGCCGAAAATGGCCTGTAATGATAGTGTTTCACTGTTTTTATTAGTAAGCGAACATCTCTGAGTACACATCTCACATATTCCACTGCCTGAAGTACACCAATCTCTCAGTAGGTTAATAGAAGGCTCTCGAACGTCAAATTCAGAAGTAGAAATGATATGTCAGGATTTCACTCAATACCAATGAGTTTCAGACACTGACAAGACGTCATTACACCAAAGACCAATGCTATTACTTTTTGAAGAGAGGAGAGAAAGCAAGATCATAATCTGGCAATTTTTAATTCATGAATGATCACTTAATAGCAGAAGGACACAACTCGATTGGTGTATGTCATAGGGGGAAAATGAAACAATGCTATTTGTCTTCCTTAATCCTATTGTGACACAATGCTGTTCAGTGAGCGCTATGACTTCTATCTTATTACCAACAAATAGCAAAGTGACATGAGTCAAAAAGGAGGCCAGAACTGTAACATTCTCAGATACAGCGGACTCCTGACCACAGGTCAGCACTGTGCAGGCCCACTTCTACATGGACTTTTTTTGTTTGTTGTTCTTGCTGCCACTGCAGAGAGGCTCAAGGGCTGAGGGTACCAATGAAAATGCTACCGAGTGAGCCATCCGTCTCTCCAGTAACTGCCCAGCCCCTCATCCTTCTATGCCCTCCACCTGAAGTGAGTGCCGCTCACACAGACCTGCTGCTGAGCGTGACACAGAGTTTAACTGGATATTGCAACACTTGAGCTCATACCCCATGATGGTTAAGATTTTATGTCCACTTGACAGTTATGATATAGTAATCCTCCATGATGAGATCTCTTGTGAGCAGTCAATCAATTGAAAGGGACTTTGGGATATAGCTTTCTTCCAATATACATGGTCTCACTGGCAAAGCTCTCTTGCATTTTGCTTAATCTTGACCCTACATCTGACTCATCATCCAACTTCATTTCTCTGAATGTGAGCCAGCAGCGTGCTGTCCCTGGCCGTCATTCGCCTCTACTTGCCAACTTTGTATCCATTCATCTTCATGGTTAGCAGTCTGAACCTGAAGTGCCAGTCTTGGGTGCTTCAGCCCCTACAGCTATGTGACTCAGGAGCAGCCTACAGCCTGACACCTGACCCAAGGGCTCGAAACCCACCTGCCTCTACAACTGTGAGCAATTTCCTTGGGACCTCTGCATATGCAACACCAAAATCAAACAAATTCACTGCCATTTACAGGTGGGTCTGCCTCAGATATTGATTCCAGAGGGCAGAACAGAACTCTCCCTTTTGAATCCCCAAGGCAGAGAATCTTTACAGGAGCAGAAAGTTCCCTCTTTCTCCTGAGGAGCAGCGGTATGCTTGAGCTGGTGACTGCGTGGCTAGCACCCCAAGGGTAACCACCTGTGCCACCAGGGCTCCCTGCAGATATAAGAAGGCTTACCATTTGTTCAAAGAAAACACACTGCAAAGATAATGAGATTTTTCTACAAACTTTTGGAGGGGGATGGGGTGGGGGTGTGTGGTGTGTGTGTGTGTGTGTGTGTTTGTTTCACTGGTTCTTCTTTAGAGAATCCAGCCTTAAAGACCCTACAGTGTGTGTGTGTGTGTGTGTGTGTGTGCGTGTTTCACTGGTTCTTCTTTAGAGAATCCAGCCTTAAAGACCCTACTGTGTGTGTGTGTGTGTGTTTCACTGGTTCTTCTTTAGAGAATCCAGCCTTAAAGACCCTACAGTGTGTGTGTGTGTGTGTGTGTGTGTGTTTCACTGGTTCTTCTTTAGAGAATCCAGCCTTAAAGACCCTACAGTGTGTGTGTGTGTGTGTTTCACTGGTTCTTCTTTAGAGAATCCAGCCTTGAAGACCCTACAGTGTGTGTGTGTGTGTGTGTGTGTGTTTCACTGGTTCTTCTTTAGAGAATCCAGCCTTAAAGACCCTACAGTGGCAGTAAGGGAAAAACCAATGAAACAAACCCAAAACTCCAGCACATAACTGGGCTTGTGCAACTCAAACCTATGTTGCTCCAGGGCCAACAGTCAATTACACACGCATTTTTGACCGTGGAGGTTGGCACCCAAGTCCCTGCATTGTTGAACTGCCTATCTGGAGATTTTCATGAATTCCCCAAATTCACAAATACCATATTCATTTTCACATAACACTCTTCACCTATATCACAGATTTGTATCTCAGTCTCTTTACAGACCATTATAACAAGAAACAAATGTTTCACATTTCATTAGAATTGCTTCTTTGGCAATGAGATGGGGAAGGCTGGGCTCACATAAGTAATTCCCTTCCCACTTGCTTTCCTTAGTGGCCCATACAATTCAAACATTTAACAAGTAAATATTAAATAAAAATCATTACATGCCACAGAAACTCAGGGACACTTATGATCTGAAGATTCAAATACTGTATCTACTGTATTCACTATATCCAAAGCTCAATGGTAAACTAAATGGTGTAAAACTCTTAAAGTACTGGGAGGGTAGGGGGAGGAGGGGAGGAAGGAGGAACCGATCACAATGTTTACTACATAACCCCCACCCCCAGGGGGATGAATAACAGAAATGTGGAAGAAGTGAGACAGTGGTCAGTGCAAGATATGAAAACAATAATAATTTATAATTTATCGAGGCGTCGTGAGGTTGGGAGGGAGCAAGGAGGGAAGGTGGGAGGGGGTATCAGGAATTGATACCAAGGGCTCAAATAGAAAGTAAGTGTTTAGAAAATAATGATGGCCACAAATGTACAAATATGCTTGATACAATTGATATATGGAATGTTATAAGAGCTGTAAGAGCCCCCAATAAAGTGATTTAAAAAAAGAAAATAAAAAAAACTCGTAAGTTCAAGCTCACTATGACACTGAAGTTCTTTTCCCTAAGCAGAAAGCCTATCTTCCTCATTAGACCACATCAAAATCTGCAAAGCCCAAAGACACAGCTATTTTATCACTAACATAACAGGTGTTTCCTTTGCAGTCCTGTAAATCGAAGGTAATAAAATCCTCAGAACTTTACACTCTAAAAGGTAAAGGCAGTGCTATGGCGACTAAAGAAGTATAATACAAGACACTCAGGAATGATAAAAACAAGCACGCAGTCAAATCAGAGAATCTGTACCTTCAGGTCTACTGACAATTTGGTGTGTACATTTTTCTTAAGCAGAAACAAATTTTTAATAAGCCCCACTATACGAGAAAGTTCCACACGCAATTCAATCGAAATAGCAAAGAACGTAGCATGATGTTTCAGAGCACAAGGTGACAGAAGGGATGCTGGTGAACAAAATTAAGGACATAAAATTAATCAAATGTACTCACTTTCAATAGGAGGTTTAGGTCCGCTGACTAGAGCTTCTGTGATCTGAGAGGCAACCGAGCTGTCAAATCCAGAATTAGAAGAATCCGGGTCAGGGTCGCTGAGGATACTGGGGAAGCTAGCCTTACTCTGGGTGGGCAGCTCCGACTGGCGTTCTGGAAAAGGTTAAAACACGAGACTTTTTAAATTAAGGAAGGTCAACAGGAGACAAGTAAAAAGGCAAGCCCCTACCGGCGGAAGAGAGCTGCAAACCATTTAAACAAAAGGGGATTCCACATAGAACTCTTCCAAGACAAATGGAAAATAAATAAGGACAAAGAACCCAATAGAAAAAAATGGGCAAATTCCTTTAATGGGTACTCTACTGAAAAAATTTGAACATCTTTAAAGAGATTTAATCCCATTAGAATTCTGGGGGAAAGCAGTTAAAGCACAAGACGTTATTACACACTCAAATCATAATAAAAAAATTACTTAAAAACAAGGAGGGACGGGGAGGGAAAAAAAGGAAAATGAGGTAATTCCAGGAACCCAAGCGGAAGGTGAATTTTGAGAATAATGAGGGCAATGAATGTATAAGTGTGCTTTACACAATTGATGTATGTATGGATTGTGATAAGAGTTGTATGAGCCCTAATAAAATAATTTTAAAAAAACCAAGAAACTGACTCAAGTCCAAAGATCAAAGGAAGCTCAGCCTTCATTTTCACCTTAGGAGACACTAACCAGAGCCATCCGAATATCGGTGCTGCTTTTTTTGTTTGCTCAGACATCACTTCTGAGGGTGAAATTGCTTCCACCTAGAAGCAGTATTTCTGGGGACTAGGCATGGTCACAGCAATGGCATAACCATCGGCAGTAGGACAGAGAGCTTGGCCTTCCATCGTATGACTGTATCGTATGGCAAGGAAACGCAGCCAACTGAAATTCCATGCGTTAGCGTGGATGCATCTCACAAATAAAACCTATTTAAAAATGGTTTTAAGCATAATTGGCGACTTGTGTACAAGCAAACTCATTTACTTCCTAGGTGTGAAGGTTTGGGGTCAAGGTTCACAAAGCATCAAGTTAAATAATCTGAAAAGGAGTCAGTCCTTTTGTTCTGCAGCTCCCCATTCTGGCCTTGGGGCTTGGAGCCTTAAAAGCTCTCTTCCAGGGAGAGCCACAACTACTGCAAAGATGCGGCCATCACATGGCTCCACACTATTGCGGAAGATGACCAGGAGGCTGTGCTGGCTTTCAATTACGCAGCTGGGACTGAGTCAGGATGTTCACCTACGTGGAGCTCCCCAGTGGGAACATTGGCCTGACGGTTCTCAAGGAGCCAGAGTGTAGAAACACTCCCAACACCATGAGCAGCTGGCTGGCCACAATGGGCAGAATCCTCCTGATCAGGTTCACACTCCTGGCCATCTGGAAGCTGCTCGTCACTACCCAAGACTGTTGAGAGTTGGCAAAGTTTCAGAGTGAGCAATGCAGGACATTCTACTGAATGGCTGTATTCAAAGTCCAGCTCCACACAGACTGTAGACTTCCATTTCAATAAGCTCAACAAATCCCACAATCATCTGTTGGATTGATGTCCCCTCCTCCTAGGAGTGGTGCTAAATAAAAGACCATTGCTAAACAGAGAGAAGGCCTTCCAGGGAGCCTGGGCGAGGAGCACATTGGGTTCACCACCTGGCCGCACAAGCTGGTCTCCCCTCTGAGGACACTGGTTCTTGGCTTTCCCACCTCCCATTGTTGTCCCAATGAACTGCTGAGTCGCTTGGTTACCTTCACTGCCACAAGGGCAGGGCCTCCAGCCTAATTAATAGGGGCGGTTGCTGGCAAGCTTGAGTGTATACTACCGATACGCAGTCTATTTTTCATGGCAATCATTTTTATATAAGAACTTTCAAATACATAAATTAAAGCTTATCGGGGCTATCCAAGGCACACTTGGTCAAGGCCTGGAGCAGGAGAGGAAGGAGAGTCAGAACAGGACGAGGATAGGGAATGTGTGGTTCTTTCGTTCAAACAACGACTCCCTACGTCATGAGACCAGAAGAACTCAATGGCGCCCAGCTACATTACCAAGCATTCTGATCAAACACCCCATTAAAGATCCTGGGGAGGGGTGGGGAAGGTGGGAGTGGTACAGACAGAATTTCCAATTCTCATGATCTCCAAATGTTCTGGAGTCAAGGGAGCTTGGTGGAACCACTATCCTGAAATACTCTTTACACCTTAACCCTAAAACATTCCCTCAAGTCTTCTTAAAACCAAACAGTAAAAGCTCTTTCACTCCCTTTGGCTCCCTCTTGAGCCTCTGGACGCTCCGTTGGCATTTCCTGCTCTTGGGCCCTGGGATTTCCTGCATGCGAAAGCTAGACAATGCATAAAGTAAACTGAAGAACGTTTGCCTTTGAATTATGGCATTGGTGAAGACTCTTGAAAGTACCATGGGCTGTCAGAAGATGCACAAATATGTCTTGGAAGAAGCTCTTTAGGAGCAAGGAAGATGAGATTTCGTCTCATGCACGTTGGATATGTCCCTGGAGAAGGACATCTTGTTTGGAAGTGATTCACTGAGAAAGAGGAAGATCCTCCAGGAGATGGATTCAAACACAGCAACAATGGTCAGGATTGTGCAGGTACACACAGTCATTCCTTCTGTCCTACATAATCACGTAGCAGTGAGTTGGACTGACTGTTAAGTATCTAAGCACAGTAACCACCCACCAGCTATTTGACCTTGGCCAAGTCAAGGGCTTCAAACGTCAAATCTCAAATCGGGTAGTTCAGTTCTGAAACGTACGATCCTCCAAACCTGCATATCCAAGACACGTTGAGGAAGTGCTATCCTTAGTTTGTGTTTAAAAATATGCCCGACTATTGACTGGAAAATATATTCATATCAATGAAAAAAAAAACACAAAAACCAAACAGTAAACAAAATGCTGCCCTGAAGAATATGCTCTTTAAAGAAGCGGCTGTATGGGACCCAGGTGAAAACTGGAAAGATTAAATAGGCACCTTAGAGGGGGAGTGAATAGGGAAAACGCAACTCAGAAAACGTGAGTGCGGGCAGCGGGCACCACCAGCCTCTCTGAAATGCACAATGCAGCGGCACCGGGGCACATTTTGCTCTGGTTTTTCTCACAACAAAATACTTGGAAAAAAGCAAAAACGCAAATTCCCTAACTCCAAAGTCCAGAAAAAACAAACAAAATCAAGCTATGTTGTTTCCAGAGGACGGAGGGAATGGCCTGGGAGTGACTGGGAGTCAAGCTGATGATGGGTGGGCAAGGCGCACAGGGAGCCCAGCAGTTCTGCCGATGCCGTCTCTCACCCTGCATCTCAGAGGGGGCTGTGCTCAGTTCTTACCACTGCAATTCCTTAAAAGTGCTCTTGCACTGTTTAGGAAATGTACTGTTTTAGGCTTTGTAACTAAATTCCTGATTACAAAAGTGAATAAAAGACCATCAAGCCAGAGGTTTCATTCATTAAGAAACATGTTCATTAAAGTTACAGTTGCCCTTTGCATCCCGCATCTGCAGATTCAACCAATATCAGATTTAAAATATCTAGGGGAAAGGGGAACAAGTAGGTGGTCCGAGCAAGTTCTCAAGGCTAAGAGGGTATATGAAGTACTGCTTACATAACATTTGGCACTGCAAGTAATTGAGAGGTGGTTTAAAGTATATATGAGCAGAAAGGATGGGGAAAGAGTCTATGCATAAGTCATAAACAAAAAATTAAATTGTGTGGTAAACTAATGAGCAGCATGTTTGTCAGATATATTTAATAAAACCTTTTAAGTGAACAGGGGAAAACTCTGCCTCTGTGGTTTGTTTAAACTGACTGCTTGTTTTGTTTTTTTAAGAAAAATGCAAACTATGATACATAACTATACCTTTGACTCAGGGAGCCCACTGTAAGACAGCTGCATTTCAGGCCTCCCCAGAGATGATCTGTGTAGCTTGCTCCACAGAAGAGAAGTGTAGTTAGTTATCTGTTTATTTTTGAACTTGGGGGGGGGGGGGAATGAGTTGAGACATCAATCTGGATCAAGGTTAGCAGGAAGCAAGCTTATCCATTTTGCCAAGTACCTCAATCCTTACTTTAGTCAAATATTAGTTTCTGAGTTCAATGCACTTTCAAAAGTTTATGAGTGTTTGGAAATGATGAGGCCAACATATGTATAAATGTGCTTGATACAATTGATGTATAGATAGTTTTAAGAGCCGGAAGAGCCCCAAATTGAAAAAAATTATTAGTGGCCATCTAAGGTGCATTTACTAGTCTCTCTCCATCGAAGAAAGTAAAGATGGAAGAAAATTTAAAATGCATGGAAACAACTATTTTAAAGGGCTACAGAGACCTGATGGTGTAGTGGTTACAAGTCAGGCTGTGATCCCACATGGTTGAGAGTTCAAAACCATCAGCAGCAGCCCTGAAGAAGAAAGACTGGTATTTCTACTCCCATAAAGTTACAGTCTCAGAAATTGTGTTAATGCAGGCTGACTAAAGAAACAAATTCATAAACACTCATGTGTATATGAAAGAGCAATTGTATATTGAGAAAGCACCCCAGCCCAGTCCAGATCAAGCCCCTAAGTCTGATATGAGCCCATATGTCCGATATCAATCTTTAAATTTCTCTTCAGATTCACGCAACACATGCAATGATACTGAATACAGGGAGATCACAGGCCAGTGGGTGAGTCCCAGGGCTCTGGCTCCATCAGCGTAGTTCCATGTGGCTTGTCAACAGGAATGTCTCGCAGGGGGATGAAGCAGAGAATGAGTCTGGCCTCCAGTAAGCTATTTATCTCCCTAGCACCTCAAATGAGGTCATCAAGTTGCAACCTGATGGACAGGCTAAACTCCACTCCTTCACTCTTACCATTTTCAAGTCGACACCAGACTATGTAACTACCACGGAAAGCCACAGGGGGCCCCTACACTACGAGTCAGCATTAACTCATGGCAGTTTTTTGGGTTGTTTTCTTGGGCTTGTTTAAATAGTTTTAATAACTCATGCTAAAAAGGCAGGCAAGGCAGATGAATGGAAATGCTAGGCACAGGGAGTAAGAAGGAAGCTGTTTTTACAGTGCACTATAGGGAACCCTGGTGGTGTTCTAAACTGGGCTGCAATCCCCACGTCACCAGCTCGGGCTTTCTACTCCCAGTAACAAGTCAGAAACTCCCAGGAGTGCGGCGAGTTTGCAGTAGCTCAGTGGCAGGGAGAGTGAGTGGGATTGCAATCAATGCCACAATACAAAATGTGTTGTATCAATTGTTTAAAGGAAAACCAATTTGCTCTGTTTTTACCCAAGTCACAATAAAGTTTTAAAAAATAAAACAAAAATCTTCCTCAGAAGCTGACTCAAATCTATAAGTTGAAAGAAGAGTTAAAATTTTAAATGATGCTGGGATTTGGATTGGAATCGCACTGAATTTATAAAGGGTTTTTTGTAATACTGACATTTTCACCATGGTTAGTCTTCCTGCCCAGAAACATGGAACATGCTTCCATTTGCATAAATTTCTTTTAGTTTCTTGTAGAAGTGCTTTTTAGTTTTCCTTGTATAAGTCTCTCTGGTAAGATTTACTCCTAGAAATTTTATCTTTTGGGTAGTTAATTGTAAATGATAGTCTTTTAATTTACCTTTAACACAGAAGAATCCACTCGATTTGTTTATTGCTCTTATAGCCTGCTACATTGCCAAATTTTTCAATTAGTTCCTTGTATTAGTCTGGGTTGATAGAGAAGCAAATTCATAAACACTCATGTGTATAAGCGAGAAATTTACATCAAAGAGCAACTGTACATTAATAAAACACCCCAGCCCAGTAGAGGTCAAGTCCATAAGTCCAATATTACTCCATATGTATCTGGCCTCCAGTGAGCTGTTTATCTCCACTGTACCTCCAAATGAGCTCATTAAGCTGTGACCTGATTGACAGGCTAAACTCCACCCCTTCACTCTTAATAGTCTCAAGTTGACACCAGGTTATGTAACTACCACATTCCTACAATCTTTTAATTGAATCTTTGCTGTTTTCTAGAAAGAGGATTAATAATCCATAAATAGTATGTTTTGTTTCTTCTGTGCCAATGTAGATGCCTTACTATCTTTTGGATGTTATCGCTCTGGCTAAGACTTCAGGACTATATTAAATAAGCGTGATGATAAAGGGCAATCCTGTCTGGTTCTCATTGGAAGGAGGAGTGTTTTCCATTTCTATTAGTGACATGGTTTCACACATATGGCCTTTATTATGTTGATGAATTTCCCTTCTATTCTTAGTTTACTGAATTTTTTTAATCAAGAGTGATGTTGAATTTTATCAAATGGCTTTTCTGCATCAGTCGATATAACCTTATGGTTCTTATTCCTTTATGTGGTGAATTACACTGTTTTTCTAATATTAAACATCCTAACATACCTGATATGAATTCCACTTGAAACATTTTTGGTTTTTAAGAAATGCTTCATTGAGTTCTATTGGCTCAAATTTTATTGAAAATCCCAGTGTCTATATTCACCAGAGGATATACCAGTCTAAAATTTTAAATTCTGTTGATGTCTTTGCTTGGCTTAGGTATCAGTTTTGGTATTATACTTGCTTCATAAAATGCTTACTAAAATCTCCTGGTAAAACCATCTGGCCACAGACTTTTTGATACTGGTATTTTGTTTTATTTTTAAAATAATTTTATTGGAGGCTCTTACACCTCTTATCACAATCCATTGTGTCAAGTACCTTTATACATTTGTTGCCATCATCATTTTCAAAACATTTTCTACTGGAGCCCTTGGTATCAGCTCATTTCCCCACCTCCCTCGCTCAGAACCCTTGATAATTTATGAATTCTTATTTTCATGTCTTATACCAACCGCTGTCTCTCTTCACTCACTTTTCTGCTGATGTTTTTATGACCAGATCTACTTCTTCTGTGTTGTAGGTTTATAGAGATTTTCTAGTCGAGTCTGTTAATTTAGGTAATATATTTCTAGACATTTATCCTTTTCTTCTGGATTTTTTAATTTATTGGAATACAAATTTTCATAATAACTGATTATATTTTAAGTCTGGTCAGTTGTAATGCTACCCATTTCATTTTTCATTCATAAATGTGTCTCCTTTTCCTTTGTTACGCTTGCTAGTGGTTTTTATCAATTTTGTTAATCGTTTTGAAAAATCAATTTCTTGTCCTGCTGGTTTTATTCTATTTTCTGACTCATTTAATTATTCCTTTATTATTTCTTTTCTTATAATGTCTGAGGATTTGTTTTGCTGGTCTTAATCCAATTTTTGTAGCTGATGTCTTAAGGTGTTTAATTCTTTCTTCCTTTTTGATGCATGCATGTACTGGTATACACCACCCACTGAGTACTGCTTTTGCCTTGTCCCAGAGACTTGGATATGTTGGATTTTCTTTCTCATTTGTTTCAAATTAATTTTTTAAATTATGTTCTTTATTTCTTCAGTTACTCAGTGTTTTCTAAGTAATATGCTGTTCCACTTCTATGCATTATAAGCATGTCACCTTATATCAGAAGTCAAATAACGTAGGAGCTTAAGTCTTAAGAAGGATAAGACACCGTCAACATGAATTCAGCACTTTGTGAACTTAAGTCACACGAACAGACCTAAATTCAAGAATCGTTGTAAGTATTCTAAAGCCAGATGTCACTCGTTTATGAATTACTTAGCTAGGCCTAGTTATAATCTTGCTCCCTTTCATCACTGTACAAAAGATACTGCCACTATTTCACATGCTTAGTGAGCTTCTTCTACTTTTAGCTTCACTGGTTTCCTAGCGTTTTTAAATTCTTCCTTCCAAGTGGGCCAATTCCTACAAAGACGGAAATAAATCATCTGAATTCACTAGCAATAGGGAACATCATCGAATATGTGCTCTCACCATTACATACAACTACCCAAACCATATGTATCAAAGAGTCTTCAATAATTAACAGTACCGTACAAATAGCAAGGAACCCTGAGCAGTGTAATTAATGGTAGGCTGCTAACCTCAAGGTCTATAGTTCAAAACCAACAATTGAGCTGCAGAAAAAAGATGAGGCTTTCTACTCCTGGAAAGCCTTACACCTCGGAAACCCAGGGTGACAGTTCTACCCTGCTCTACAGGGTCACCATGGGTCAGAATTGACTCAATGGCAGGGAGCTTGGTTTTGATTGGTAAAACTAACAAAATTACTTCCAAAAAAATAATGTTTAAAACACCAATAAACTCAATTTTATTGAGCACTGTCCTAAAATCAAAAAAGTAATCGAGGGAAAAATTTTTAAATGAATATATGTATACCTCAATAATACCAGCAAACTAAGATTTCAGTTACGATTTCATACTGAAGTGGCTTTTTAAAATGAAGACACTAACCTTTGGCACGGTAGCAAAGACCTTACAGTAGATTGGAGAACAGTTCCCTCTGCACACAATAGTCAAAGATGACTCACAGCAGCAAACACTCACACCCTGCCCTGCGACACACGAATGTTCAAGCCGCCAGCTCCTTCCTCCTTACCGGCTAGGGCGAGCTGGAGCCCACTGATGTCCACAGACTGGCCCATGTTCCCAACGTCCATCAAGGCGATCTGCCGCGGTGTCTTTTTGAAGAGCTCCCTTGGCGGTGCCAGCATCAGCTGGGAAAGGAAAAACTTTTCCGGTGGAGTTATAGGGGGTAAAAATCCTGTTGGGGAGAAAGAATGGGATGACTGTTCCAAAGGCCAGTTTTACATTTTGACCTGAATAGGTAAAACGACTAACTGCTACTTGTCACTTCAACCCACACATTTTCTAAAGCCGCAGTGGAGCTTCAGATAACCAACTATGTGCATTTATGAGTTATGTCACCAAATACATCCTTTTAAATTCTATGATTTGGAGCAATGAACAATGAAGGCTAAGCTTTGGAAAACTTAGGAAATCCATGTTCTGAAGTCTTTAAGCCAAGCAAAGGTTAAAGCTTACGCATGTCATAAAACCAGAGACCACGGCGGTGAGCGATACTTTTCTTTCCTCTCTGCCGCCCTACGCTGCTGTGGGTCAGAGCCCTCACGGGCAGTGAGCGACCAGAGATGGTGCAGAAATTGGAAAATCAATCACGAGCAACACAAATACAGGCCAGACAACCACTTTGTAGCTGTATCAGAGCTAGAAAATCCCACAGCAATTAATGTTCCTTCCCATTCTCCCACAGCCACTGGCTCCCCAGCCCTCCACTCTCCCGACCCCTAGAGGCCCTAGGACTTCATCCCGCTCCTCTCCCACACCCTTCATTTGCTGCCAGACTCTACTGACAGCCTTCCAAAGGGGCCTAGGCCCCAGCTTTGCCTCCTGTCCATCCACTCTCACACTTAGCTCAGGTATTACTATGCTCCTGTCCCTGCAACCAGGCAGCAAGTTTCTTGAGTACAGGGAAACTTACGTACAGAGAGTCCCAACCCTGGCCCTGCCCCATCACACAGTTTTAAGTATGCTGGTCAGAGGCTGCTGACACTCATCTGTCGAGTCTGTTGTACAATGGTGCCTTCTGTGTTGCTATGGTGCTGGGGACTATGCCACCAAGGCTTCAAATGCTAGCAGGACCACCTAAGGTGGACAGATCGTTTAGAGCAGTGGTTCTCAACCTGTGGGTCATGACCCTTTCACAGGGGTCGCCCGATTCACAATAGCAAAATTATAGTTGTGAAGTAGCAAGGAGAATAATTTTATGGTTGGGGGATCACCACAACATGAACTATATGAACGGGTCGAGGAAGGTTGAGAACCACTGTTCTAGAGTATGGCTTGGAAATATACTCCCCAAATTTAGCCAGAGACACTTATGGATCACAACAGAACCCTGTCTGCTTTACCTGCTTTGGACACAAGAACAGGTGGGATCGGTGGTGAAGGCAGCATGTTTGGGGAGGTAGAGGGCCAATGAGGGTGTGAGAGACTGGCAAAGCAGCCACTGTGGGCTCAGACATGCTGGCAATCGTGAGCTACCGCAGGACCAGGCGATGCTTCTTCTGTTGTGCGCAAGGTTGTTCTGAGTCGTTGTTGAGTCAATGGCAGTAAGGTCATCTGCTGTTTACCGTGGATGTACAGTAGGATGTACATGCACAGTTTACAGTGGATGTACAGGAGTGGGGTCTTGACACTGGTATTTCCTCTTCTGTGTATTCACACACTGTCTCCATGTACTTTCACAGCAATAGTAATAACAAGTAACATCTTAGGAACTTTATTCCTCATCACCACCTTGCCAGGTACAACTATCACCCACACATTACACTGGTTATGTAACCCATCCATGGATTCTTTTCCTGGCAACTGCCTCACCTCCCTTGGCAGCTTTGTACAGGACAACAGCGTCTATGGACTAGCCTTAATCACTGCATTTGAGAATGGTACTGTATAAGCTGGGTGTGTTTGCTTTTCCTGACCAGCTCATAAGAATGTAAAGAGCCCCTGACCTAAGTCCCATGCTGCCTGCGCCCAGCGTGGTTGGCGGGTCTGGACCACATGCATATGTTGCAGGCCCTCCCCAGAGGTTCAGAAACCTCCTCAAAAGGGCATCTCTGCCTAACATAAAGGGCACCCTTCCTACATACGGGCAGCTCGGGAAATGGATCAGAGGTACTTCAGGTCCAAAGGAGATGCCAAGCAGAAGGTTGGCTAGCTTAAAATGTAGAAGCCTTCATATGCCACCCAAAATGCCTGTTATTATTGCACAAGCTGCACTCTTAACCCTTTGTTTTTTCTTTACATTTCACATGTTGAGAAAATGCACACAAGTTTCCATAGGTAGAAGCGGGTGACACAGATTACATTCCTTGTGCTGTACCACCACTCTCTTGTTCAGCGCTACGGCCCCGTTAGCATACACTCACTGCCACTGAGTCCATGCTGACTCACAGCGACAGAGAGCTGCCCCTGTGAGTTTCAGAGATTTGGTGGTAACAGGAGTAAGAAAGCCGTCTTTCTCCCTCGGAGCGGCTGGTGGTTGCAAGCTGCCGACCTTCTTGTTAGCAGCTCCATGGGTAACTGCTATGCCAGGACCATCCCTCAGGTTCCTATCAAATCACGTTGCTGCTGTTAATGTGATCCCATGTAAAAATTCTTATGAGCACAATTTTCACTAGGTAAGCTAAGCTACTGTTTAGTTTTAAAGAGCTGTCAGGATATTTTTGGTGTAAGGTTTAAAGATGATCTCCATCAATAGTTTCAGGGTTCCCCCACCCTCCTTGGCTTCAGAAAGTCTAAATTCCATACGAGTTTGAAAATCTGTTCTGCATTTTCCCCTTTAATTAGGAATCTTCTATGGCATCTGTGGCAGTTACATAATCTGTCAACTTGAGGACAGGGTGGAGTCTAGCCTGTCACTCAGGTCACAGCTTGATGACCTCATTTGGAGGCACTACAGAGATAAATAGCTCACTGGGAGGCGAGACCCATTCTCTCTGCTAGCACATTCTTGATGACAAGCCACATGGAACTACACGGATGGAGCCAGAGTCCTGGAGCTGGAGGAGCCATGTGGAGACCCACACCACCGCTGAGATGCTTCCACTGCCACTGGATCCACAAGACTTTCCATCCAATGGCCTGTGATCTTCCTGCATTTGCCATCATTGTATATGTTGCACGAGTCTGAAGAAGAATCAATAGACTGGTATCGAATATATGGGTTAATATTAGAATTGGGGGCTTGATCTAGACTGTTTTCTTAATATAAACAATGCCCTTTTATATCAAGCTCTCTCTTCCACAAGAGTATCTCTGGATTGGTTTCTAGGTAACCCAGACTAACACATCTTTGATTAAAATGTTCAGTAAGGGTAGCTAGGCATCATCCAGTTCTTCTGGTTTCCTGGCAAAGGTCATAATTGTTCTTAGAGGCAATTAACCACACATTCCATATCCTCCTCTTACCCTTAACTCTCCTTTTTACTCTATTGTTCTAGGCCAGGGGTCAGCAAACTGTGGCTCCTGAGCCATAGGCACCTCTTTGTATATGTTCATGTGGCTCTGAAATAAAACTGGGCAAATTTATGGGATATTAATCAGTTAATGATGATTTATTTGTAAAACTATATTGATTGCTAATAATTTTTAAATTGTTGTGAGGACCAGGATTGGCTCGTCCATCTCAAAAGTTTGCCGACCCCTGTTCCAAACAAATATAGATCAACTGCCATGGCTTGGATGGCCACTTTTGATCTTTTTAAGACTGTAGGCACACTACACAACACACAAGGAACTAAGAGAGAAGCATTAACCATGCTAGGAAAATTAACTAGGGTTCCCATGAAACCATTACCCAAACTCCAAACTAAGGACTTAAATTCCATAAAGGATGTGCTTGTATCCCCAGCAACCTCAGCAGCTTTTTGGGTACTTTAACTATTGTTGTAGACGGAGCAGTGATGCAGTGGTTTTAAGTTGGGTTGCTTACTTCAAGGTGAGCAGCTCGAAACCACCAACTACGCTTCAGGAGAGGAGACTTTCTACTCCCCGTAGAGTTAGTCTGGGAAACCCACTGTCCTATAGGGTCACTGTGAGTCGGTTCTGACTTGATGTCACTTAGCTTTGTTGGAGTTTTTTTTGTCACTGAGTTTTTTAAAAAGTATATGGAGTTTCAAAAAGTTTATGCAAAAATCCCATTAATCTTTTGAGTCCACTTCCCTTCTTTATACCTATCACACAACTTTTGCCGATTCAACTTTTTACAGGTGTACAACTTATTGACAGCAATTACAATAATCAATTATGCAGCCTGATCCTTCATCAATGTGACTTTTCCATCCTCTCCATCATTATTACTCCCCTGCTCCCTGCTTCCCTCCTGCCCCTGGTACCCAGGAATAGACTTTGATCTCTATACATCTGCTTTTTGTCTATTTTTAAAAAGTTAGATTATAAACAATATTTGTTCTTTTGTGAACGACTTGCTTCACTTTGTGTACTATCTTCAAGCTCCAGCTATCATAGTGTGAATCAAGCCACTTTTCTGCCTACTGCCTAATTCCAGAGCATGCATACACCACAGTTTGTTTACCCGTCATCTGCTGGTGCACATTCAGGTTATTTCTATCTTGGTTATTGTAAAGACTGCTACAATAAACTTTGGTATACACATCTCTACTTCCAAAGGTTTGGGTGTATACCTACACATAACAGTTGTTTTAATTTTGTTAAAAAATAAACCTGGAAAACCATCCCACTGTTTTTCATGACCACTGTACCCCTTTGCCAGTGGTTCTCAACCTTCCTCATGCCGGGACCCTTAAACACAGTTCCTTATGTTGTGGGGACCCCCAACCATAAAAGTATTTTCACTGCTACTTCATAACTGTTATTTTGCTACCGTTATGAATCGGCGGACCCATGTGAAAGGGTCGCTGCCTTTGCATTCCCATCTGCATTGGCTACAAGTTCCGACTTTCCCACATCTTCAGTGAATGTGTGTGTCTTAGCCATCCTAGTGGGAGTGTAATGCTAACTTCTTGTGGTTTTGATTTGCATCTCTGATGTCTAATGAGGAGACCCTGGTGGGATAGCACTTAAGTAGTCATGAACCGAAAGGCCAGGGCTTAGAATCCACCGCCTTCCTCAATAAGAAAGATGTGGCAATTTGCATGTTTCAAAGATTTATAACCTTGGAAACCCATGGGGCAGTTCTACTCAGTCCTACAGCATCCTTGAGTCAGTCCTGCCTTATTTGATGGTGGTGATGTTTTACTGTTTGAGCGACCATCAAAAGGTACTCTTTATTGAAGGTCCTTGGCTCATTTATGACTGTTTTATGACTTTTTGTTAGGTTATTGACATTTCCTTATATTTTTGTTATTAAGATTCTTGTCAGATACACTGTTTCCAAAATTATGTCTTAGCTTTTTGATTATCTATGTAGTAAGCCCTATCCTAGAGCAATCTGCCCTGCCTCCCACTGGTCCAGGATTATAAGATCAGGCCGTTTCCCTGCATCCCTCATTACACTTGCCCGCATCTGAATGTCCCAAATATGCTATGTATTCACTCCCTCCACCTCTTCTGTGCCGTTCTCCTCTCCGGACTGCAAGTCTTCACCCAAAGTAAACCCTTCCAAAGCATCCACGGCCTGAGATTTAACGCAAAAAGAGCGGCTTCACATCTAACCCACTGGCCTGTCTTATCAATGCTGCCCAAGATGGCATTTTACATCATGTAGTCATGTACTTTTTTTCTTATCGCGATCATAATATGGAGAATATCTCCTCTCCTCTGCTCCCAACCTATTTTAGCCTAAATAAACGAACAGACATAGATGCCTGTTGGAAGATCCTTAAATGCCGCTTAGCGTCTTCGGGTTCTTAATCTTGAGTTCTACTTACTCATCTGAGAGTTAAAAGGGACAGATCCAGTGTCTTTAATGATAGCTTCACACTTCAGATGGGCTTTTACGAAACCGAAACTTATTTGGCGCCTTAAAAAAACGGTAAGCGTCATGGTAGGCATGATTATGTTAAGAGAAATTCTATTCAGTCCCAGGAATTTGTCATTAAGCTTCCTTTCTCACACGGTGGGACAAAGGGGTGGCGGGGTGGGAGGCAAAACTTCAAAAGGAGACTTAAGTTCACTTGCGAGTGCATTCTCAAAGGCGCAAACGGAAAAGGGGCGGAATCCAACCATGCACCTCAAACAAAGTGGCCGGTGCAGGGAAGCGGCGCGGCCCGCTCGCCCTCTGCCCCCCAGCGCGTACCTGAGAGCGGCGGCCGGTCCGGCTCCTGGCCGCCGCGGGCGGGCGGCGCGGGGTTGAGCAAGTGTGCGAAGCTGGCAGCAAAGGGGTTGGCGGCGAGGGGCTCGGTGCGGTACATCTCCCAGAGCAGGTAGAGCGCGGTGAGGCGCTGCGCCGCGCTGGGCAGCAGGTCCGGCTGCTGCAGCAGCATGACGAGCACCGAGCCCAGGCGAAAGTGGTCAGCCTTGCTAAAGTAGTGGTGGAAGGCTGTGGACAGGCCCTCGAAGGTGCTGCCGCCGCCCGCCTCCTCCGAGATGATGCTCAGCAGGCTCGACAGCTCCTTCGGGGTCAAGCTCATCTTGGCCGCGGGCCCCCCCGGGCCTCCGTTTCCGGGCCCGGGGCCGCAAGTTCCACCCCTACTGCCACTGGAGATTCCCGGGCCGCTCTTGGACGCCGGCCCCGCCGCTTCTCGGCCCCCTCTTGCCTCTCGGGCGGTGAGAAGCCGGCCAGACGCCGCGCTCACCCCGCCGCCGGGCATCAACCTCCGTCCCCTGCCGTGTTTCCGGGCCGGAGCGGCCCTGGCGCCGGGTCGCTCCGTCCCCGCGGTCGTAAAGTGCTCGATTGCACGACAGCGTCGCAAACCAAACACGGAAACCAGGGGACCGCGGAGAATGGGAGGCGGCGCCGAGCGAAAGCGAGGCTAGTGGAACCAGGCCCGAAAGGGGAGCGGCGGGAGCGGGACGGGCGGAGTGGAAGCAGCCGCACTGGAGGCGGGACTAAGCAGGACGGGAGTGTGCGGGGAGGGCGAGTCCGCCTGTTGACGTCACGTGGTGGGACTGACCAGGTGAGTGTGCGCTCGGCACTAAGACAAACACGTGGGCTATCAAGTGAGTGTGAGGGCGGTGCTTGCCCCAATAAATGGTGGCTACCTGGGTAGCTAACAGCAAGTTCGGCTGTTCAAATCCAACAGCCGCTCTTCTAGAGAAAAATGAGGCTTTCTGCTCTGGGAAGGATTCATAACCTCTGATACCCAAAGCGGCAATTCTAATCTGTTTTCTATGTCACTGAGTTGAATCAACGAATGGCAGTGAGTTCACCTTATTGTTTGGAACAAATGCATTTAGATTCTTATAAATTTTCCCAATATACGATTCACAATGGTTCTTTGTAAATAATAATAATGAAAATAACAAAGCAAGTTCATTTCTTGCTTTTTAAAAAAATATTTGGTGTGTAAACTTGAATACTTTATTAACTGAACTTAAAAAAAATCATTTAATTGAGGGTTCATACAACTCTTAGCACAATCCATACATCAATTGAATCAGGCATATTTGTATATGTTGCCTTAATTCTTTTCTAGACATTTACTTTCTATTGAGCCCTTGGTATGAGCTCTTTTTTTATTTATCTCCCCTTTCCCTCTGCAAGTTAATTTCTTACACGTCTCATGTATGGATTCACATTCTATGAGAGAGATTGATTTACAAAAGCATTTGGCTATACAGTAGTATTGCACTTGTGTGCCCTTGGACACTGATTTTTCTGATTTAGGCATTCCAAAACAAAATAAATCTCCCCACATGACTCATAGCAAACCTACATGACAGATGTTTTAGTGAAAAACCTTATGTTGAAGTGAAATTTCTTGGTATGGCTCTTCTATTCATAGTCTTGTAATTCAACTAGACCGTAATATTATTTCAGCTGGGAATAATAAAAACCTCCAAATATGAAGCTCTCACATGCAAGTAAGGGGTCACCCTTTGTTTCAGAGTCTACAAAATAGAGTATTTTAATTGTTTCATAGCAGTTGAGATAAATTAGAGGCAAGACAAAGTGAAACATAGTTCTATGCATCATTGGATGTATTACAACTGTAATGTATTGATTGGCTAAAATAAGCAGTGACAGGGTATATGGTTACAGAGTTTATAACCAATCACAAATAGTGACATAATGGGCATTTTCAGGAATATGTAGCTAAGACCTGGCCAAGAGCATAGAATGTCCTAGGGAGATCTGAAACCAAGAGTTTCTATAAGGCATTGGTTACAAACTCCACGATGCTTCTTCCCTACTTTCTAAGTTGGACTACACAGGGAAGCATTTCTTGAATGTCAGGACTGGCTCCTAAGCAGTGAGCTGGGATCTGTGTGAAAGTTTATGCTGAGACTTTAGAATTAGCTCAGCCATTTTTCCTTAGGCGAGATGCCTTTCCTTTTACATCTCCCGTCTCTCCCTCCTGTTGATCGAGGATTAAAAAAAAAAACAAAAACCTTTGGTCATGATCAAGAGCATATTCTCTTCTTTATGAATTTATTCCTATGCTGCTGTTAGGTTGTGTTTTAGCCTTAAGCCCCCCTGTCCCCTAGTCAGGAACTACAAAAACAGTAACTTGGTTTTTGGACAGCTCTGGTCTAAGTCTACCTTGCTACTGCTGAGCAGCTTTCTTCATTGATCTTAGTATGGGGAATAGATACGGTGTAGTCACATTGGAAGAATGCCACCTGAAATGCAGGGAGTTTTTGGTTTGGTTTTTGAAATGCAGGTGTTTACCTCGGAGCGGCACAGCCAATTTCGTTCCTGGAAGTTAGAGAAAGAAATATAATCTCTATTAGGAGATGCTACCAGTGAGGAAAGCAGCACACCTGGCACCATCGTGCTTGAGATCAGAGAGAATATGTATCGTTTGCGTTGTAATTACTTTCACAGTAACTATAGGAAACAGTTGTTCACCGTGAGCAAGCAAACAGAACAACCAACTTCTCTTCCTTTTAGGCCAGTCTCAGGATGTTGTTGAATAGACAATAGCAGGACCTACCTTTCAATTACTAGCAGTCAGTTAACAGTTAAATAAGAGAAGAAAAGGAGTCATCTGGCCCTTCTGGTGACATCTACATTCAGCCTGTTTGTCTTTAAGCAATGTATCAATTTATTAAAAAATCTATAGAGACTGCAATTATTAAGGTTTTTTTTCTAATGACATTGAGTAAAATAACATGGGTTACAAGAACAATCTTTCAAATGTCTAACCTAAGTTTTGAAACTTTACTAGTTCTGAGTCTCCAAATAAAGTGCTAATAAATGTAAGTTCTTGAGCACAGAATGAAGCAAGGTTTTCCGTCCCTGTAGTAGATATACATCTTGTGATATATTTTATCATCTCAATAGCAAGGATTGATTTTAATATCATTAACCTAGTTTCTAACAGACAGCAACCAAGAAGCTGCACCATGAGGTAGCCAACTGAAGATACTTTAAAAGGACAGTAAAATCACAGTGGGAATGGAATGGAGTCAAACAACCTTTTGATAAATTTTAGCAACATCTTGTTCAACTTTTCCAGTGGTCTTATTCCAAGAGCCACAGAAGGCTTAGCAATGAAACAAATCCCTCTTTGCTGTGCCAAAAGGAACTCTAAGAATATTCATTGTCCAAAGATTTTTGTTTATATGGCTATTCCATTAGCCACATCATCAGAAATCTGGGATATTGTGGATGATATATTGTGAATAAGCTACCATATATACTTGAGAATAAGCCAAAATTTTCAGCACATTAAAAAATCATTTTATTGGGGAGCTGGTACAACTCTTATCACAATACATACATACATGCATTGTGTCAATAACATTTGTACATTTGTTGCCATCATCATTCTCAAAACATTTGCTTTCTACTTGAGCCCTTGGTATCAGCTCATTTTTTTCCCTCGCTCCTCCCCCTGCCTCACAAACCCTTGATAATTTATAAATTATTATTATTTTGATATGTCTTCCACTGTCCGACGTCTCCCTTCACCCACTTTTCTGTTGTCCGTCCCCCAGGAAGGGGGTTATATGTAGATCCTTTTGATAGGTTCCCCCTTTCTACCCCACCTTCCTTCCACTCTCCCGATATCGCCATTCTCACCACTGGTCCTGAAGGGATCATTTGTCCTGGATTCCCTGTGTTTCCAGTTCCTTTCTGTACCAGTGTACGTCCTCTGGTCTAACCAGATTTGTAAGGTAGAATTGGGATCATGATCATGGGGTGGGAGGAAGCATTTAGGAACTAGAGAAAAGTTGTATGTTTCATCATTGCTACGCTGCACCCTGATTGGCTTGTCTCTCCCCGCCCCCCATCCTTCTGTAAGGGCATGTCCTGTTGTCTACAGATGGACTTTGGGTCCCCACTCCACACTCCCCCTCATTCACAATAACATGATGTTTTGTTCTTTGATGCCTGATCTCTTCGACACCTCGTGATCACAAAGGCTGGTATGTTTCTTCCATGTGGACTTTTTTGCTTCCTTAGATGCCTGCTTGTTTATCTTCAAACCTTTAAGATGGAAGATGCTATATCTTTTGTTAGTGGGGCACCAGCAGCTTTCCTCACCACATTTGCTTATGTACCCGCTTTGTCTTCAGTGATCGTGTTGGGAAGGGGAGCATCATGGAATGCCATGTTAATAGAAGAAAGTGTTCTTACATTGAGAGAGTACTTGAGTGGAGGCCAATGTCTATCTGCTACCTTAATACTAAACCTATAAATATATGCACATAGATCTATTTCCCCATCACCATATATAAATATATTTACATATGTACATGCCTGTATTTAGACCTCTATAAACGCCCTTAGCCCAAAGCAGGTGCATAAGCAAATGTGAAGAAAGCTGAAAGACAGCATATGGGGTCTTAAAGGCTTGAAGGTAAACAAGTGTCCATCTAGCTCAGAAGCAACAAAGTCTACATGGAGGAAGCACACCAGCCTGTGTGACCCTGAGGTGTTGAAGGGATCATGTATCAGACATCATCAGAACAAAAAACCATATCATTGTAAATGAGGGGCAGTGCAGATTGGGGACCCAAAGCCCATTTGTAGGCAACTGGACATCCCCTTACAGAAGGGTTGCGGGGAGGAGAGGAGCCAGTCAGGGTGCAATGTAGCAATGATAGAACATACAACTTTCCTCTAGTTCTTAAATGCTTCCTCTCCCCACTATCATGATCTCAAATCTACCTTACAAATCTGACTAGACCAGAGGATGTACACTGGTACAGATAGGAACCAGAAACAGGGAATCCAGGAAAGATGTTCCCTTCAGGATCAGTGATGAGAGTGGTGATACCGAAGGGTGGAGGGAAGGTCGGGTAGAAAGGTGGACGTGAATACAAGGATCTACATATAACCTCCTCCCTGGGGGACAGAAAATAAGGAAGTGGGTGATGGGAAGACATTGGATATGACAAAATAATAATTTATTAATTATCAAGTGTTCATGAGTGAGAGGAGAGCAGGAAGGGAGGAGGGAAAATGAGGAGCTGGAACCAAGGGCTCAAGTAGAAAGCAAATATTTTGAGAATGATGAGGGCAACAAATGTACAAATGTGCTTGACATACAATGGATGTGTGTATGGATTGTGATAAGAGTTGTATGAGCCCCCAATAAAATTTTTTTAAAAAGAGCTGTAAGAACCCCTAATAAGACAATTCATTATGTATGTAAGTTAGGCTCTTGTTAACAGATTGAAGATAGAATGATAAGTCCAGCAATCAGTCAATTCCCTGTGCTAGACACTGACTGTAGTAATTTAACAAAGGCATTGTGTTGCCAAGCAACAAATGAATAGTGGTAGAAATAAAACGACTGTAATAGAGACCATTGTTAAAAGAAAGCAAAAGGATATTATAAACATCCAAAATGGGTTAGCATTCTCAACATATGTTCAAAAGGGATCATCTTTTTAAAAATCATTTTATTGGAGCTCATACAACTCTCATCACAATCCATCCATCCATTGTGTCAAGCACATTTGTACATTTGTTGCTATCACCATTATCCCTTGGTATCAGCTCCTCATTTTTTCCCCTCCCTCCACCCCCTTCCTCCCTCACGAACATCTAAAGGGATAATCTTGCTAGAATTTCCCAAAAGACACAAGATTATCATGGGGCTTAGTATATATTAGTTTTAAGTAAATTAGATTTTGCAAGACCAATGACTTGTTTGTAGCAAATACCATTTTCAACAACACAAATGAGAACTGCACACATGGAGTGCCCCAGATGGAATACACAGAAAGTCAGTCGAGTGCATCTGTAGGAAGAGACCCTGGGGAAGCTCAATCTCAGCAGCTAAAACGAAGCCAGGGGCTGGCGGTGGAACCGACCACCAACTGATCATGTGTAAAGTCAGTTTGAAGCAGGAGAAAATGAAAACAAGTCTACCTGAGCCAAAATAGGGCCGTGAGGACATCCCACCTGAATTTCGAGAACCCCTCAAGAGCAGATTTGTTGCATTAAACACTAATGACAAGAAGACTTGAAGAGTTGTGGGAGTGACAGGAGATAGAGAACCTGCAGGCAGAGCCAGGGAAATCGCAGAATGGCAGGATGTCTGGAAGGGTCATCTCAACAGGACATTCTAATCTTAAATCTGCAGGCATAAGACCCCTAGGCTACGTCTAATCTCTCAGGTTGATGAACCAAGACCTTTTGCTGACTTTTGCATGCCCAGGAAAAGCAAGCATGCCACGGTTTATGATTGGATCTGAGACGCAGGTCCAGCCACGGGAGTGGTCCATTCATAACCCAGAGATGCAGAGGCCAAGCATCCCACACCTGATAAAACCCCCTAGACACAGTTCGTTCAGCAGCAGCTCACTTGAGTCCCTGCCTGTTGCATCAAGTGCTTTCCTTTCCAAATAAACTGCTTTCTGTTTGTCCTTTTGTGATCTGTGAGTCCATCCTGCGGCTCAATACATCACAGAAGTTGCAGCAGAAGAACATCAAGAACACCATTCCTGAAGAAAGCAAAAGGTCATTAAAAAGACAAGAAAGAAGAGTACAGTCATGAAGTTTCGGGCTAAGATCATGGACATAGCCTGTCTGAACAACTTCACTGGAGAACTTTTTCAATGAATTTCAAATGGAAGGCATGTCAGCAGAAAACAATGAGATTGATGTAAAACTGACTCCAGAAAACATATCTCAAGCCTTGAAAAGTGTGCGGAATGTCAGAAACTTAAAAATGAGGCTGGCTATAAGCATTTCCCCTGCCTTATGGGCTATTTCCCTACCATTTTTCTTTCCAAGGAGACCGAGTTCTAGGTTAATGTGATTGAAGTCCTTCCACCCTTCAGTTAATCTCACATATGTTTATTGGCCAGGTTAGCACAATAAACCCTAACTATCTCACCAGCTTTGTAAGGTAGAACTGGGTCATGGTAGTGGGGGGGTGGGGGGGGAGGAAGCATTCAGGATTTAGAGGAATGATGTCTGTTTCATTGGTGCCATACTGCACCCTGGTTGAATTGTCCCTTCCTTGTAACCCTTCAGTGGGTGGGGGGGTGGTTCAGTTGTCTGCAGATGGACTTTGGGGCTCCATCATTCCAGCCCCTCTTTCACATCAATATAATTGTTTGCTTTGGATCTTTTGACACTTGATACCCAATCCCGTGGACACATCATGATCACACAGGCTGGTGTGCTTCTTCCATGTGTGCTTATTTGCTTCTCAGCTAGATGGCTGCTTGTTAAACTTCAAGCCTTTAACACCCCAAACACTACATCTTTTGATAGCCGGGCACCATCCACTTTGTTCCCCACATTTGTTTATGTACCCATTTTGTCTTCAGTGATTGTGTTGGGAAGATTGAGTATCAGAGTGCCAGGTTATTAGAACAAAGTGTTCTTGTCTTTAAAGAGGCCATGAGTAGAGGCCCAAGGTCTGTCTGCTATCTTAATACTTAACATATAAATATATGTACATTGGCCTCTATCCCTTTCATTATAAATAAACATATTTACGTATATACATGCCTTTAGCTATACCCCTACAAATAGCTTTTTCCTCCTACTTCTTTAAGCATGTTGTCATTGTTAGGTGTCATAGAGTCAATTCTGACTTACAGTAGCCCTATTACAACTGAATGAAACAATGCCCGGTCTGTGCCATTGTCACAGTCCTTGCTGTGCTTGTGCCCATTGTTGCAGCCGCTGGGCCAATCCATCTTGTGGAGGGGCTTCCATTTTTCTCATGGAAGAAATGGGAAGAGCCAGTTTTCATTTACCAAGCATGATGTCCTTCTCCACCTGGTTTCTAAGGAGCATTCTGACTGTACTTCCTCCGAGTACAGCCAGAATGCTCCTTAGAAACCAGGTGTTTGTCCTCTGGTCATCTGTGGCACTTTCAATATTCGTCACCAACACCCTTGTTCAAATGCATCAGTTCTTCGTGGTCTTCCTTATGCACTGCCCAGCTCTGTGTGCTTTGATACGTCATGAGGAACTTGGCCCTCCATCGGTGTGGGTTTCCTTCACCAAACCTGTAACCACAGTCTCAAGCCCAGTGCAAGATGCTGCACCTGGGCGTGCTTGTACTTCTACAGAGAATGGCCCAGGCTCCTTCCAGTTTGAACTGGACTGAGAGCCTGATAGATACCCTTCAGCTCCCCCAGACCTACGAGTCACGAGAAGGAACCACAGACCTAAGAGTCACCTGCAGGAGCCTCATTATCTGACCCACTGTTTTACCCAAGAGGAGGCTTGCTGGCATAGTGTTGTGTTGGGTTGCCAGCTGCAACGTCAGTAGTTTAAAACCCCCACTGCTCCTCAGGAGAAATATGGGCTTTCTGCTCCGGTAATGAGTTATTGTCTCAGAAGTCCACAGGGGCCATTCAACACTGTCCTGTAGGAAACCGCCAACCACTGGCAGAAGAAGGATGTGGCTTTCTACTCTTGTAAAGAGCAATTGCCTGAGCCCTCGCCTGTCTTGGAGGTTCTGGGTCTCAGACTGCTGGTGGGACTGGAAAACAGTAAAACGCTCTTGGAAAGTGATATGACACTTCCTCAAAAAAAAAATTGGAACAGAAATGCTGTATGGGCAAGCAATCCCTCTATTTGGTATTTACTCTGCAGAAAAAAACCCAAACATACATGTACCCCGATATTCATTGCAGCACTATTCTCAATTACAAGAAGATGGAAACAATCTAAATGGTTTTGATTTGTGTGTTAGTATAGGTTGATTCAAGAAACAAATTCATAGACATTCATATGTGCATAAGAAAGAGCTTTAGGGGGAGTGGGGAAGGAGGGAGAAAATGAGGAGCCGATACCAAGGGCTCAAGTAGAAAGCAAATGTTTTGAGAATGATGATGGCAACAAATGTACAAATGTGCTTGGCACGGTGGATGTGTGTATGGATTGTGATAAGAATTGTATGGGAAAAAAAGAGTTGTATGATCCCCCAATAAAATGATTTTTTAAAATAATTTCATATTAAGAAAATATCCCAGCCCAGTTCATATATCAAGTCCATAAGTCTGATATTAGCCTATATGTCTGATATCAGTCTATAAATTCTTCTATAGATTCATGCAACACATGCAAGGACACCCAATGCAGGAAGATCCCGGGCCAGTGGGTGGAAAATTTTGTTGACCCAGTAGGGTGGAAGCATCTCAGAGCTGGTGTGAGTCTCTATGTGGCTCCTCCAACCCCAAGGCACCGATTCCATCAGCATAGCTCCATGTGGCTTGCCAAAAGGAATGTCTCACAGGGAGAGTGTGTATCCTGCTTCCAGGGAAGAAGACCAGAGTTCCCAGAATCCTCAGGAGAAGGCCATGCCCACACCAAAGCCTCATTGGCTGTCACCTGATTGACAGGCTAAACTCCACCCCTTCACTCAAGTTGATAGAAGATTATATAACTGCCACAATAACCTTGTCTTTTGTGTGATCCATAGAATCCTTTAGAGATAGCAATTTAGAAAGGTTGTGTCTTCAAGGTCTGGTTATATCAATCAAAGTCATATATGTCATCCTTTTTAAAATAGAGTTTCATATAGTCTTGAGTCAGGCTTTCAGTAGCTACATTAAGGAAAATGTTACCTATCAAATAGATAACACGAGAAAAGAAAAATAAGGCTTATATATATGGTGCTGCTGAAGAACATTGGAAATACCATGGACTCTTAAAAGGAAAAATGAATCTGTCTTGGAAGAAGTACAACCAGAATGCTCCTTTGAAGCTAGGAGGGTTAGACTGTTTCCCATGCTTCAGACATGTTATCAGGAGAGACCAGTCCCTGGAGAAGGACATCATGCTTGGTCAAGCAGAGGGGCAGTGAAAAAGAGGAAGGGCCTCAAGGAGGTAGATTGTCATGGTGGCTGAAATTGATGGGGCGCAAACACAAGAACAATTGTGAGGATGGCAGGACCTGGTGGTGTTTTGTTCTGTCGTTCATAGAGCCGCTGCGAGTTGGAACTGACTGGACAGCCCCGAACAACAATACACAATACCACTCACCATAAAGAACCTAGTTTCTTTTTTAAAAAATCATTCTATTGGGGCTCATACAGCTCTTATCACAATCCACCTTTGCATCCATCTATCCATTGTGTCAAGCACATTTTTACATATATGTTGCTATCATTTCGAAACATTTTCTTTCTACTTGAGCCCTTGGTATCAGCTCATTTCCCCACTTCCCCCAACCTCCCTCCCTCATGAACCCTTGATAATTTATAATTTTTTTCATGTTTTACACCAACTGCTGTCTCCCTTTACCCATTTTTCTGTTATGTGTCCCCCCCCAGGAGGGGGTTATATGTAGATCATTGTGATCGGTTTCCCCTTCCCTCCCCACCTTCCCCTTCCTCTCCGGGTATCACTACTCTCATAATTGTCTTGAGGGGTTTATCTGTCCTGGATTGCCTGTGTTTCCAGCTCTTATCTGTAGCTGTGTACATGTTCTGGTCTAGCCAGAATTGTAAGGGAGAATTGGGGTCATGATAGTGGGGGACGAAGGTGAAAGAAGCATTAAAGAACTAGAAGAAAATTGTATGTTTCATTGGTGGCATACAGAACCCTGGCTGGCTCGTCTAAAACCTACTTTCTTAAAACGTATCCTAGATAAGCTTATTAATGTGTCAGATAGAGAAGGTTCACTCAGATCCTTTTGACTAAAGCGAAGCATCAAATGAAAGTTCATTAGAGAAATAACCAACCAAACAGAACCCAGGAAGACTGAGTCAAATCTGACTCACGGAGAGCCGACAGGACAGAGTGGAGCTGCCTCTGTGGGTTTCTGGGGATTTAAACCGTTACAGGGGCGGGCAGCCTCATCTTTTTCCAGGGCAGCGCCTGATGGCGAGTTTGAACCACTGATGTTGCAGCTAGCAGCTTCATACCCACTGCACCACGAGGCTTCCTTTAGAACAAAGGAAAAGGGAGCTAACTGCCTACGATCACTGACGCTTGAAGCTGTTTCAGCACAACCTAGGTGAGGAGCTGCCACCTCCTGCTGCAGATTGCCATTACCCGTTCTCTCGCAGGAGGAAGCCTTGGTGGCCTAGTGGTTATGCATCGAGCTGGAGCTGAGATCTTCAAGCTCTGAAGTTCGAAACCACCAGCTGCTCGCGGTAGAAAGACAGGGGTCCCTACTCCAGTAAACCATCTCAAAAACTACCAGGGCAGGTCCACGGGGTCTCACTGCGAAGCATCGCGTCCCGTTTCTCAGCTTCTCAGTCAAAAGATTCTGCCATTTCTTGTAACAATACCCAGAGATGTGCATGAAGCCTTAACAGAAGTTTAAAGGTGATGTCCTGACCAAAACAGCTAAGAGAGCTTTGAGACAGAAAAAGAAAACAAAACGCTTGCTAGAGCAGAACTAGAAAATGAATGAATTGAGTATAACTCACTCACTCATCACTCACTCTCTCACTCACTCATCACTCATCACTCACTCACTCACTCATCACTCACTCACTCATCACTCACTCACTCTCTCACTCACTCACTCATCACTCACTCTCACTCACTCACTCACTCATCACTCACTCACTCACTCATCACTCACTCACTCACTCTCACTCACTCTTCTCACTCACTCATCTCACTCACTCATCACTCACTCACTCATCACTCTTTCACTCACTCACTCATCACTCACTCACTCATCACTCACTCTCTCACTCACTCACTCACTCACTCACTCACTCACTCACTCACTCACTCACTCACTCACTCACTCACTCACTCACTCACTCACTCAACTCACTCACTGCCAACCAGTTGATGCCCACTCAGCGACAGGACAGGACCGTGTAGAAGTGCCCCTGTGGGTGTCTGAGGTGAACGTCCTCCCAGTGACCACTAGATGGCGATGAAGACACATTGTGTTCGCGAAGAGCCCGACGCAAACCCTTCCATTTCTGCGACTGCAACTCTGCAAACAGGAGCCTGGTTATGCGATGGAGGGCTAACTCAAGGCCAGCGGGTGCTCACGGGGAGAAAGATGGCAGTGAGTGAGGACCCTTGCTGGTTCGTTGTTTCAAACTGCTGACCTTAACAGTTAGCAGCCCAATCCATGCTTTATGCTTCCCGTGAAAACTTAAAATTCTTTCTAAAGTGAAATCACAACTTTCCTTCTTTTTAGACCATGTGTACAGAACACAGTTCATCACTCTAACTATGTATGTGGACGAGCCTCTGTGTGTTGCGAGGCGTTAACTGCTCAGCTGCTAACGCAATGTTGGAGGCCCGAGTCCTCAGAGTCTGCAGAAGAAGGGCTTGCCAACTTCCAAAAGGCAGCACTGGGCACCTGTGGAGCACAGTTCTCTTCTGCCACTCGTGGGGTCCCCGGCCAGGTAAACGGTTATTATAGAAGTGGTAGCTGGATTTTCTGCCCAAGGCACAGTTATAAAAAATAGCCTTCTCACCATCTCTCCCACCTTTCAGCCACAAATCTGATCTGCTAAGCACCTCCCCTTACATGAGTAAAGCGGCCTTGGTAACAGCTTGGAGATGTCCGTACGACACACAAGGGTCTACTTGGGACATCCGGTGAACAGGGGCTATGGGTTGGCGATTCACCAGTGAACTGGCACGCCCCATTGACTCTTCACACGGCATCACTGTGTATAGTCAGCTGCAACACTTACCCATGTGGGTTACACATAATTGAAATCAGAAGAGTCTAGAAATGCCTTCTTTCCCCTTCCCTGCTTGTCTAATAGGAGGTTCTGCTTCAGGGAGAGCCTGCCCTCACTTGAAAAATGGGGCCTGTGTGTTGACACTAGCATCGGCCCTCAGATGGCTCGTCCTTCCTGGCTTCCATCCATAACAGTTTCTTTCTTTCATGTCCTGATCCTTCCTTTCAAAGCTTAACTACATAGCGATATAATGCTCCAAGCTCTCTGCGCCTTGACTTTCAAAAAGTGACTGGCATCGAGTCATGTATTATCAGATCTGAACAAATTTCTATATAGAGAAACCCTATAGGACAGGAGACTGTAACTCTTTACTGGAGAAGAAAGCATCGTCTTTCTCCTGAGGAGTGGCTGGTGGTTTTGAACTGTTGACCTTAGAGTTAGCAGGTCAGTGTGTAACCACTATACCACTGACTAGGTAAATGTAAATTGATGTTCTCCTCTAATAGAATGTAAACAGTTTGAGACCAGGGATTAAGGGTCTGTCTAGATTTTGTAGAGTGTCTAAAAATCAAGTGACTCAAACCATTGGTTAAATGATATCAGGAATGACCGAAATTGGAATTGTCACAGATGTGCATAAGGAGGAGAAATAGAAAAGGGGGTGGAAAGAACAGAGACAAGAAAGTAGGCTTAGATTGCTGTTTCAGTAGAGGGATTGATTCGCCTGTGGACGTCGACCAGGGCAGGGCAGCCTCCTGTGTATATTACATGATCACTGTAACTAAGAGGTCAGCTGTTTCCACGTGATCCTGCACTGATCAGTGCTCATTGCAACGGTATGTCAGGCAGCAGACAGTGCCAAATTGCCAGGACAGCCATGTCCGTGACGTTAGCAAAATTCTCTGGAACAACAGCTTCAAGTCCTCCACGGTGATGGGGTTCTCAGTTGGTCCCTCTTCCGCCAGTTAGCACGAACCACTGGTTGGTGTGGTTTCTTGCATCTCCTCCTTTGTCCTGACAGACTCGCACCTCTCTTCCTGGAGGATGGATTGACTTGATACGCATTCACTCATATGATGGGATCACTTCCCTCAACGTGTAGGTTAATGTTCAGGTGCCCTGGGGGGGGGGTGGTTACGAGTGGGGCTGCTCACTGTAAGGTCAGTGGTTTGAAACCACCAGCTGCTCCTCGGGAGAAAGATGGGACTTTCTTGCTCCTCAGAGAGTTTTCATCTTGGAAACTCACCGGGGCAGTTCTACCCTGTCCTGTGGGGTCGCGGCAGTGACTCGATGGCATTGCATTTGGGTTTTGGTTTTGTATAGATTGTTTATTTTACGTCCATAAGCAGACTTTGACAAGTTTCTTCTTCAACGGAGGCATTCCCTTCATCCTTTTACTTACTGTTTTTGTAACTCGAACAAAAATCTTTTGTGGAGAAGGCCATGGCCACATTTTACACTTACAAAACCATAAGCAGGCTGATTGTTGTCCCGAATTTATCTCATAATAAACACCACCCCTCCTCTGCCATGACCCTGGACCAGAACCCCCCCGTCCCGCCTTCATGTGGTCCTGGACTCTATTCACTGCGAAGCCCCACAGAAACCCAATGACACTTTGAAGAAATGTCTCGTGGTGGTGGGTGCTGTTCAGTCCCAGATCCCAAGGTCAGGCAGAGGTGAGCCAAAGGCAGGGTCCAGAGCCTGAGCAAACAATGCCCCAGGCTTCTTGCTTCTGCCAAAGCTTGGTGAGAAGAGCGAACGTCCTCAATGGAGGTGCAGCTTTGTCTCCCAGCTGACCCCAGGGGAGACCCAGGGTGGTGACTTCAGCACCCTCTCCAGTAAAGCCGGGTGTCAGAGGCATCCCAGCCAGACTCTGTAACAAACAGCTCCCTTCAAAATGAGATCGTAACTCCGTGCACAGAGGCTAGACTCCAGCACGAAATGGAAGCCAGACCATCATTCCGTGCTCACTCCTTCCCCTCCTGAACTCAGGTGAGGCCTTTCCAGAGATGCTCGCTGAAATCATCACGCCGTACTCAGCACTCCCTAGCACCCTGGCCCCCAGTATTATGTCATAGTGTTCTCTACAGCCCTTGGTGTTGGGATGAGTCCATTTTGGCTCATAGCAACCTGTATGACCCTGCAGAACTGCCCCTTGGGGTTTCCGCGGCTGTAGTTTTTCCACAAGGGAGCCCTGGTGTGTAGTGGGTGCCCTTTGGGCTGCTAAGAGGTCAGCCCCTCAAAACCAGCCTCCACTCCACAGGGCTTTCTACTCCTGCAAAGCGTCACAGGCTCAGAACCCACAAGGGCAGTTCTACCCTGTCCTATAGGTCCCTGGGAGTTGGCAGTGACTCGACGGCAGTGAGTTTGTTGGGTTTAATCTTTACCAGAGTCCTAGTGGCACCATGGGTAAGTCCTCGGCTGCTGACCAGAGTTGGCCGTCTGATCTCTCCGGCTGCTCTGAGGGGGAGCGTCGAGGCAGTCTGCTCCAGTCAAGCTTACGGCCATGGCGTGCCTGTGGGCACGTCTGCTCTGCCCTGAAAGGCTGCTCCGAGTTGGTGCTGACTCGCTGGCAGCAGGAGCAGGCTCAGCGGGCCTTTCTGCGGGGTGGGTTCAAACTGCCAGTCCTCTGGTCACCACCAAGGGCGTATTCATTGCAATGCCACCAGGATTCCAACACACCTGTGCTGTGCTTCATCTTCTGTCAAAAGACGTTGATTGTATTAAGCTAGAGATAAGGATTGGCCACAGGAGAAAATGAACATCATTAAAGAATTCATAAGCCCACCCCCCTCAAACTAACCCTTAATATTTGTCATCTTTTTCCTCCCATAGTTTTGTATTTTTCCTTCTTTAAAACGAAAACAACATCATATTGTCTTGCAACCTGGCCCCCCCACCCCCGACTCAACAGGTAACAGAAACGTTAATATCCGTGTCAATATCATTTTTCGTGTTGTATACTATTTCACGGTAGAAAATTTACCACCATTTTCTTTTCAGGAGCAAAAGGTAAACATATTTCTATACCACTGTCTCTTTTTCATGGTTTCAAAATAAGGCAGCATGTCTGGACCCCACCATTCCTCTAATCCAGATGCACCGAGCCAGCGGGCGCAGTCATCAGCCTGTGAAGGTGGCCAGAAGAAGCCGCAGGGTCAGCTTGAGGAAAGGACAAGGAAGACTTGAAAACAGAAACAAAAAGCAAAGCTTGAGAAGCTTGAGGAACTAAAAGCAAAGGGCCCCGTGGGCACACATGCAATTTTCAAATCTGGCAAGAAATCAGCTGAGGCGATAGGGACCCTTGGTTCCATCTCTGCTTAGACATCTGGATCCCCTGCTGTAACATCCGCTGGCACCTCTGGTTAGAATGAGGTGTGAGCAGGCAGGCTGCTGCATGTTAAAGAATACATTTTTATAAAAATTAACAAATTAATCAATGCCCTTTCGCTGGCTCTTGAATTTGCTTCTAAAACTTAACTACTGTAAATAGTAGTTACGTTTTTATTTACTTAAGTTTTTATGTATTACTGTATAAGTCTGTAATTTGGACAGGGACATTTTAACATAGAGAATGATTTTTTAAATTATTAATTAACTGTAGCAAGGTATTTAATTAAAAAAACTATTGCAAGGTAACGGGAACCACAAGGATCGGCAAATAAGAAGCAAGGTAAATACAAAAGAGTATCGAAATAGCAGCTACAGGGAGAAGCTGTTCTCCCAAGTCTGTGTCCCACCCCACATCCGGGCCTGAGATCCAGACTACAGGGCTTGAAGGCAGCAGAGACATTACTGTGGCAGGGCCGGGACAGAACTTGCTGAAAAGCATCCCTCGGGAACTTGTGAATGTACCGTTCTGGGAAGAAGGACTGGTTGTACAGTGGTTAAGTGTTTGGCTGCTAACTAAAAGGTTGAAGGTTAAAATCCATCCAGTGGCCCAGAGAGCAAAAACCCCTGGCGATCTGCTCCCCTGCTGACTAGTTGCTGTCCTGCGTCCTGCAGTCAGTTCTGACTCCTGGATACACACACACACACACACACACACACACACACACACACAACAACAACAACAACAAAACGCCGCCTGCTTCTGCGTCATCCTCACAACGGTTGCTATTTGGAGCCCATTGTTGCAGTTGCTGTGTCGGTCCATCTCCTGGAGGTGCTTTCTCTTGTGTGAAGACCCTCTACTTTCGCAAGCACGGCGTTCTTTACGAGAGACTGAGCTTTCCTGATACCATGCTCAGTACATGAGACAAAGTCTTGTTGGTCTGTATTTTAAGCAGCATTCTGACTGTACTTCTTCTAAGACAGATTTGCTTGCTTTTCTGGCAACGTGTGATATTTTTCATATTTTTTCACCAACATAATATTTCAAATGCATCAATTCTTCTTTGGTCTTCCTTAGTTAATTTCCAACTTTCACATGCATATGAGGCAATTGGAACGTGCCTGATGGTGCACCTCAGGCCTCGGAGTACCATCTGACGTCTTACACTCATTAACACTTCAGGAAGCTTTGTAGAGCAGATGTGCTCAGTGCAATGTGTTGTTTGATGTCTCCACTGGTGCTTCTGAAGTGTTGATTGTGGAGCCAAGTAAAATGAAATCCTTAACAACTTCAACTTTTTTTCTACTTACTATGATGTTTTCTGTTGGTCTAATTGTGAGGCTTTTTGTTTTCTTTATATTGAATTACGATCCATACTGTAGTCTTGCTATTAATAGTAATCAGCAAGTGCTTCAAGACTTCTTTGATTTCAGCAAACAAGCTTGTGTCATCTGCCTATCAAAGATATTGCCTGTTAATAAGCCTTCCTCCAATCCGGATGCCACATTCTTCTTCATGTACTCCAGCTCCTCTGATGATTTGCACATTGATGCTGAATGACCACAGCTTTATGAACACCTTTCCTGATTTGAAGCCACACAGTTGTTCAAAATGTTCTGTCCCACTATCATGTTCGGCCTTTATTTGGATTTCAGTAATTCCTCTTGGCTACATTGCCTTTGATTAAGCCCCACCAGGCATTCTATGCCCTCCTTGCCATCAATTTGAGATCACTTGTTGTTCCTTTGTCCCTGGGTTTGTTAACATCCACTTCCTTTCCCCTGTCTACTCCTCTCCCATGTCCCCTGGAACCATTGGTCCTGTTGTTTTCTCCTCCGGATTGTTTATCCCGCCCATTTTATCTAGATAGAGGGAATTTCTATTCTTATCAAAACTCCGTGCCCCCAATTGGACTCTGATGCCTCTCAGAGTGGTCCTGTCCACAAACAAGGAGAAGAGGTTCTCCCGCAGAATTATTTGGGATTTTTCTGCCCCTCGGATGAAGCATCCCCTCCTGTTAGCGTTGCGAAGTTGTTCCCATTACCCTGAAGGGCATTGTGGAGGGAGCTACAGCACGTGGGACTCCTTCCCATTTTTCCACATTCAAGTGAAGAGATCAACCCGGTCAGCTAGCAAGCCAGGTGCAAAGGCCCAGCGGCCGATCAGACCAAACTGGGTGGGCTCCCTAGGCTCTGAGGCCAGTAGTCGGGTGCAGAGGTGAGGAGGGGCAGGCCAGCAAGCATATCCCAAGACCCTTCTCGGTGCCCCTTGCCTAGGGCCTCTGGAGAAACTGGGGAAGGACACTCAGCTACTGTTCTTTAAGAACCCTCAGCCTCAGTTTCCTTATGCTGAGAACAGAAACAAGATCGCCCTCAGAGGGCTAGGGTATTGATGGCACAAAGTGGCCGGGGTTTTGTTTTTGTTTTGGGGGGGTCTTCTCTTTACCTATATTTAGAGAGGGGGGAGGAGGTTTTGGTCAAAGGATGCCTCTCTCTGTGGGCTTTATAGTAACTTCATCCAAATAGCCAACAGTTCCTGAGAGTGAATCCCCACGAGGTAGCATTCCTGAGTGAACTGGGAGCCTTTGCTGTCTGTGAAGGAGCCCTAGTGGCACAGTGGTTTAAGCGCTCGGCTGCCAAACAAAAGGTCGGTGGTTTAGAACAAACAGCAGTTCTGCGGAAGAACAATATGGCTCTGTTGCCACACAGAGGGACAGTCTTGGCGTCATTCTCCAGACTTGCTATGAAGCCAAATCGATGTGAGGGCGGTGGACGGGTTTGAGTTGCTCTGTAAGGGGCGTTGGTGGGACAGTGGGGAAATGCTCGTCCGCTGACCGAGAGGTCTTTGTTGTGAACTAACTCTCTGGAAGAAGGATGAGGCCATCTGCTTCTCCAATGACTAAAGCCTTGGAGACTGTAGGACGCGGTTTGACTCTGTCCCAGAGGGTCGCTCAGAGTTGAAGCCGTCTCCGTGGCCTTGGGTTGGGTTGGGCTTTGCTGTCACTAGGCCTCCATAGGGACCCGATAGTTTAAGTGAATGAGGTGAGTGGGTGGGGCTGGCCAGGCCACAGAGACCCCCTCATGCCAACAGCTAAGCTCAGGAGGGGTGAGTTGGTTCCATCAGTGATGTTGAGGTGGTGGTTAAAAGTTGCACTTGTGTTGGCGATCCCACATACAACAGAACAAAGCATTGCCTGGCATTGCGCCATCTTCACGCTCACGAACATGCTGAAGTCCCCCATGGCAGGCACGGTGTACTGAGTGCTTTCTCACCCAGAGGGCTCATCCTCTTGTTCCCCAGCAGAAATAGTCTGCGGCGAGAGATCGAGCTTTCGTTGGCTAATGTTGGAAAGCACATTTCCAGGACTGTCGAGTTTGTTTTCGTCTGGAAGTTGCACTGAAACCTGTGCACCATGGATGGCACTGATAGTATTTGCAATACTGGAGCCACAGCTTCCAGCACCACAGGCACATGCCGCAGTAGGACCGATTTACAATGAGCAGTGGCATCCACCGGGAGGTGCGTGTAAAGGTGCTCTAAAGGGCAGGTCTAGGGGTTCCTGGTGTTGAGAGACATCAGTGCATGTGAGGGGCTGTTTGTAGGTGCTCTCAAGTTGGTTCTGACTTGTAGCGACTCTACAACACTGCATACAACAGAATTTAGATGAGCTATATTCAAGGCCATATATCTGTGGCTTTTGTGGACTTGTTTTAATTTTCTTCAGCTTCAAATTGAACTTGCATAGGAACAATGGACGGACGGCCTGTACCATTGTTGGCCCTGACAGTGTTCTCATTGATTCCGTTGTATGTAGTGTCACAGTGTTGCTTCTTCCATGCTTATTGTACATTCAAGTGCAGCGAAATCCTTGACAACTTCAGTCTTCTCTTTGCCGTGAGGGTTTGATTAGTCGAATTGTGAGGATGTTTTGTTTTACACTGAGGCATGCAGCCCATCTGAAGGCTGTAATGTCGCATCTTCATTAGTAAGTATCCCAGGTCCTCTTCATCTTCAGCCAGCAAGGCTGTGATTTTTCCAGCACCATACGATAGTTTGCCTTCACAAGTTGTCGCAATTGCAGCTTAAGACTCGGAGTTGTTTTCATTTCAGCTTCATAAATGGTTTTCTTTCTCCAGGTTTTTGCACATTTCATCCTAACACTTTTTCTTCTCAGGGTGGCCTTTGAATTTTCCTGTTCAGCTCTTTTACTTCATTGTTTCTGCTTCTGTTTTATGTTTTAGAACAAGTTTCAGAGTCTCTTCTGGCATATATCTTGGTCTTTTCCTTTCAGATTCTTTTTAATGACCCTTTTGCTTTCTTCGTGTACAATGTTCTCGATGCTGTTCCACTACTTGTCTGTTCTTCTAGTGTCCGAAGTGTCAGATCTCTTCTTGTCTCTAAATTTAGATGGGATATATTCAAGGTCATATATTTGTGGCTTTTGTAGACTTGTTTTAATTTTCTTCAGCCTCAACCTGAACCTGCCTAGGAGTGATTATTGGCCCCTGGCATTGTTCTCATTGATGACATTAAACTTCTCCATCATCTCTTCCCACGGGTAAAGTGATTTCATTCCTGTGCATTCTGTCTGGTGAGATCTACATATAGAGTTACCATTTACGCAGCTGAAAAAAGTTGCTTGCAGTGAGTAGGTTATTGGTCTTACAGAAGTCTATCATTCGACCTGTAATGTTTCTTTCACCAAGGCCATGTTTTCCAACCGATTCTTCATCTTTGTTTCTCATTCTGGCAGGCATGGAAGCTCCACATTGAGAATCCTTCCAGGCCTTGCCTAATTTGTATCCTTTTTGCTATAATAAAGCTTTAATTAAAGGTATAATGATTTCTGTGTATTTTATGTCATTCCAGTGCATTATTAAATGCAGGGGAGTAGTGGAAGCCAGTGTATCAGAAGGGAAAGAGAGCTGGTGGGACCTGAACTTGTGGCTGATATCGTGAAACAGGAGAGAGCATCCCCAAATTTGGAGCTAGTAAGTCAGAAGTGCGGGACGTCCTTAAGACTCAAATTTATGGCCGGCCAATGCATGAATACTTTCTTTTATTAAATTTGCACTCTATGATGCTCACTCTCCCGACACAACTGCTGAAGCAAAAGTGGGTGAACAAGTAAATGTGGTGAAGAAAGCTGATGGTGCCCGGCTATCAAAAGAGATAGTGACTGGGGTCTTAAAGGCTTGAAGATAAGCGGCCATCTAGCTCAGAAGCAACAAAGCCCACATGGAAGAACGCACCAACCTGTGTGATCGCGTGGTCCCGAAGGGATCAGTTATCAGGCATCAAAGAACAAAAAATCATATCATTGGCTGCACACCTCCATGATACGATTGCTGAAGACAAATGGGTGCATACGCAAATGTGGTGAAGAAAGCTGATGGTGCCCGGCTATCAAAAGAGATAGTGTCTGGGGTCTTAAAGGCTTGAAGGTGAACAAGTGGCCATCTAGCTCAGAAGCAACAAAGCCCACATGGAAGAAGCACACCAGCCGGTGTGATCACGAGGTGCCAAAGGGACCAGATATAAGGCATCATGCAAAAGAAGAATATATATATATATATATATATATATCATAGTGATTGAAGGGGGAAGTGCAGAGTGGAGACCCAAGGCCTATTTGTCGGCCACTCGAGATCCCCTCATAGAGGGGTTTAGGAGAGGAGGTGGGTCAGTCAGGGTGCGATATAGTACCGATGAAGAACACAGCTTTCCCCCAGATCCTGGATGCTTCCTCCCCCCAACTACCATGATCCGAATTCTACTTTGCAGGACTGGATAGGGCAGAGGTTGTACACTGGTGAATATGGGAGCTGGAGGCACAGGGAATCCAGGGTGGATGATACCTTCAGGACCAAGGGTGTGAGGGGCGATGCTGGGAGAGTGGAGGGTGAGTGGGTTGGAAAGGGGAACTGATTACAAGGATCCACATGTGAACTCCTCCCTGGGAGATGGACGGCAGAGAATGGGGGGGAAGGGAGACTCCGGATAGGGCAAGATATGACAATATAACAATCTATAAATTATCAAGGGCTCATGAGGGTAGGGGGAGTGGGGAGGGAGGGGGAAAAAAAGAGGACCTGATGCAAAGGGCTTGGGTGGAGAGCAGATGCTTTGAAAATGATTAGGGCAAAGAATGTACGTATGTGCTTTATACAATTGATGTATGTATATGTATGGATTGTGATAAGAGTTGTATGAGCCCCTAATAAAATGTAAAAAACAAAAACAAATTATGGCTGGCATTCTGAAAAGGGAGTGGGAAAACCCTAGCTTTACAACTAGAAGACGAGAAGGGAGGGTGTCGTGTGGCTCCCAGCTTACAGCTGGCCCCTGAGGGCTTGGGCAGACGTGGCAGCTGGAGTTCTGTGCCCTTGAGCTGATGAGCTCTGACCTCGCCCTTGTAGGCCAGGGAGTAGTGCCACCTGGGCAGCTCTGCCGGATCACAAGTGGAACGGGATGGCAAGTGTGGAGGTTGAATATTTTCCACCCAGTTGGTGTGAAAAGTGAGGATTTTGATTCAATATCCACCTCCTCTCTCAACTCTCTTCGAGAACTTTTAGGGATAAAAACGAACTCTCCCTTTGACCTTCTTCAATAAAACTTCAGTCTTTAGATCACTCAGTAAGACACACCTATACAAATTACATTGGAAACATATTTTTATATCCTCCCTTGGAGAGAAATCAAACGACCATATGAGAACTTTGGAGCACCCTTTTCATCTATACAGTCATAAAAGATGTTGCTTCCACGAACAGCAAGTGTCATTTATTCACCCAGGGTGGTGAACCCAACTGAAACCTGCTCCGGATAGTAACGTGTACGTTATGAACTCATAAAGGGAAACCAATGAAGAACTGGGCAGTATCATTTTCATTTCCCTATTGAAGATAATTCTACCCTCTTTGACAGTCTTGGTTTTCATTTTATTGTGTTGAAATGCATTCAGCATGACCAAACATGGCGGAGTAAGAAGAGCAATAGTGCAGGCCAGGGATCCCTGCTGACCCAGTGGGTTAAGCATTAGGCTGCCAATGAAAAGTCTGTGGTTCAAAGGCACCTGACACTCCACAGATAAACAACGAGGCATCTGTTTTTATTAAGATTTATAGTCTCCAAAACTCTATGGAGCACGTTTTCTTAGTCCAGTCAGTCCAGCTGTGGATTAGAATTGACTCGATGCAGTGCGTTTGGATTTTTGTTTTATATTAGGGCTTTGTTTTTGACATTAGTGGGGTGATAAAGAGTAAGCTAAAAGCTTCATGGACCATCTCATTTCATTCAGAAAGGAACATCAGTATCAGGGCCTCAGAGTCAGGAGTCCTGCTCTGTCGTGTACAAGCAGCATGGTCTATGTTTCCTCCTTTGTACATGCCAGGTCTAACAGTACCCACTTCAGAGGGAATGATGAACAAGAGGGTAGCTGTGTGTGCCTCGGAGGCCTAACCCTGGCTCTATGGAGGTCCCAAACCATGTCCGTCTGGGCTTCGGGAGTACTTGCTCAGGGCTTTCTGGGGAGACAGCACCTCCCTCTGCGGACAACTTACTGCCCATTTGATGGCTTCCAGGCTTCTCATCTTAGGCCATTCTCAACTTGTTCAAATCTCAAGACCCTGTTTTGCTCTTAAAGATTCTCGAGAGTTCCCAAGAACTTTTGTTACTATGAGATATAGCTGTCAACACTTACCGTATTAAAAATATAGACTAGCAGAATGTTAAGATAGGTATGTATTCACTTAACAATAACTGTGAAAATAGCAGTCTTTCCACAGACAGAGGAGCAGCATCTTTTTACTGTGTCTGGTGCTCTTTGACCGTTGAATCCTGCCTGCTCCTGTTGTGATCTCTGAGCATTGTTTCGGGTGATGGATGAGTGTCTGAGAACCTCCAGCCTTACACAGGTATATCGATGGTCATGGAAGAAATGTTTTGATAACCTTTTCCCAGCCTAGTGGCTATCCTTCTTTGGTCCAAATCGAAGAAGGTGTAGCTTAATAAAATTCATTACAATGCGGAACCTTGGGCCAATTTTTGTATTCACTGAGTGCCAGTGAATATTCATTTTTTGTTATATTAAAATTGGGGTATTTTATATGCTAAGTAGATCTTTTAGTAATGATTGATTTGGGGGATCTGATGCATTAAAAACAAAGCAAAACAACGCTTTGCCATTGGGTCCATTCCGACTTGCAGTAACCCTACAGGACAGTGTAGAACTGCCCTTTGAGGTTTCTGAGACTTTAAATCTTTACAGGATTTCTCCCGCTTGCTTTCTCCCTCAGAGCAATGGGGGTGGTGGTGAAGGGGGTGTTGAGCAGTTGGCCTTTCACTTAGCAGCTCAATGCGTGCAACCTTCCACACGACCAGGGGTCCGAGGATGCGTTAGTGATTAGGGACGGAGATCTGCTGGTGCCGACACATTTCATTATACACTTAAATAGTTCACACTTGTTCATTTTACCACTCATCTTCTTGGGAAATTATTGTAAGTATTGGGAAGCTGTCAAGTTCACAAAGGCAGATACAAGTTTTCCAAAATAATAATTTTGTGACTTGGTACAAAGGTTATTATTGGTCACTGGCAACTACCGGCAGCTCCAAGCAGTTTTCCTTGAAGTGACAGGCTCACATTCAAGTTTAAGAAAACATGCATCAACTACCCAAATCAGAATCACCAGTTTGTCTCTCCATCCTTCTTCCCAAGGAAAATTGGGTTCCATGGGGAAAAAAGTGCTTAGTTCAGTTTTAAAAATAAACGTTTTCCTCCAGACAATTCTGTGTGCAGAAAAGCGCTGTATGCAAACTGTCTATTTTGTCAAATTGAATATTAAAAGTAATGTATTCAAGGAATAGGATTTAATAAAATTGATTTGATGCCTTCTCAGGGACATCCTTAAGTGAAGTGCTTCTTCTTTTGTTTCCAATTGCAGTTAATTCTTAGATATAGGTTGCTGTGAGTCAGCATCGAGGGCAGTGAGTTTGGTCTTGGTTTGATCCTTATAGTTAGATGCCTCCGTCAGAAGTGTGGCTCAGCAGATAAGAACCAAGGTCATGAAATGAAAGGTGTATATATTATTAACTGGAAACTAACTTGTTCCATAAACTTTCACACAAAGTCCAATAAAGAAAAAACAGGAGACTTTAAAAAGGAGAAGAAGAAGGGGGAAGAGGAGGGAGGAAGAAGAAGGAGGAGGAGGTTTAAGGGAGAGAAGAAGAAGGAGGAAGTGGAGGAGGAGGAGCGGGAGGAGAAGGAAGTGTGGGCCATTCAGCTCAGGTCTGGGCCACTCGAGGCTTCCGGCATAGTTCCTTCTCTTTAGTGAGAGGTGGGGGTCCCACGTGTCTTACGCAGTTCCTGAGAGATACTGTCCACTCTCGGCAGTGAGTTCTGGTGCAGCCTCTGTCCTCAGCTAGCCGTTTGTCCTTGGGCATATCTGCTGTAGCTTTCATGTCGGGTTTTCTCAGAAAATTGGGTGGCATGTCCTACAATGAGGCTTGAGCACTTACATGAGATATCCCATGTAAAGTTCTTGTCCAAGTGTCCAGCACAGACCAACACCTGTTAAATATCTGAACAGTTACTGTGTGTCTGTCTGTCTGTCTGTCTGTCTGTCTATCTATCTCACTGCCATCCAGTCCGATCTGACTCTGAGTGACCCTATAAAGGGTGCTTTTTATCGATTCTCACTACAGCATCTCCTCACAGTATTGCCTTGCTGCCTGGGAGCTGGTTTTCCACTAATAGCCAGCGTGACCTTTGGACAAACAGGAGCCATCCCAGTAATAAAGCTGCTTAGATTTTGAACAGATGTTTGGACAGTAAAAGATTAACCTTACTCAAAGAAAGATTGGGTCCTTGCCCAGTTCCTGGGAGGCAAGCTCAAAGCCCTTAGAATGTCCTGACTGATAAGAGTGGCTGGGCTTATCCAAGAGCCTTGGACCATGCCAGGTAGCCTTTGATAAGAGCGGTTTGGTGGGGGTGGGGAGGGGGGGGCACTTAAGCTCTTTGGTATCAGCTTGTCCTCTGGAGAGGCTGGACACGAGGGTCAGCCTTGCAGGCAGTCAGCCACCAAGGCTTCTCCGATTGGCACAGCTTTCAGGGTGTGGCCATACATTGTTGTGGTACGAAGCAAGCTCTGCCCACGTGCCTCCACTGGAGGACAATTGCAAGCCTGAACATGGCTTCCCTTCGTCCCTGCCCCATGTGCCTCTTCCCTAGGTGGTTTTAAGCAGTGTCTTTCCGCTGTCATAAGCCGTAACAGTGAGCGCAACCCCCTTTGCTGAGTTCTGTTAGTAGAGCACTGAATCTGAGGGTAGTCCTGAGGACTGGAAAACTGGGATCCTTCTTCTCAATTCAGGTTTAACCGAGGCAGAATGTCCAGCTTTAATAAGCAATGAACATCTTGCTCACAGTTACCTATAGGAATCCTAATATGACATCTGATGTGGGTTGAACTGCGTTTCCCCCAGAGAGATTTATTTTGGCAGTTTCAATAAAAAATTTTATTACACAGCTATTATGTAATCAACATGTCCCCAAATCCAAATGATACTAAGTACAGATCTACACGGTGGGTCAGAACGACTGTAGCAAAGTAAATGGATTCTATCATCTTACGCCTTTTAAACCAGAAAAGCAAAAGTCCAAGTTCAACATGATCCGAGAGGTCCCAGCAGCCCCAGGGACTGCTGGAGTCCAGGCAATGTTTACAGTCTGTGATTCCACATTTACACAGTCGTCTACAAAGTGTTTGGTCAATGGACTCTTCAAGTGTATATGCTTTTAATAAGTCCACCACCACTCCTCTGCCAATCACACTGAGCTTTTATGAATTCATAACCCGAGATTGGGTAAATCTGCTGCAGAGACCTCTTTAGAGCATCGCAAAGCAAGGATGTTACTTTAAGCACTGAGGTGGGCCAGACCTAAGCCAACCATGGTATCTTCAATTGCCCGTGGTGTAGTGGTTTGTGAGTTAGGCCGCTAACTGCCAGATTGGCAGCTCAAAACCACTAGCTGCTTCTTGGGAGAAAGACATATATGAAGCCTCTACTGAATTCCTCCTGTCCTTCACCAAGGATGTACATAATCTCTTCCTCAGAGAGAGCACATTGGAAAGTGGCATTCTCTTCTCCTGCCAGTCCAGGGAGGGGCAGTCTATTAGGGGCTTGCCTGGGTGTGTCCTTGATGAGTATACTGGGGGGGGGGGTCACATCATCACGAGTCATGCCTTATCAGTCACACCCTGGTAGCCTTGGTCAGAAGGCCCTGGACTAACCTTGTAAGCTCTTCTGTCTAACACCCTGTGAGTATCCCAGTCCTGCCTGTGTAGCTCCAGCTGTAACTGATGTGCTGATCTCCCACCACTCATGCCTTCGTGACGGTTTCCTTTGTTCCATCCTTTCTTCGCTCGTGTCCTGACTAAATCCTTTGGGTGCCATCATGACTTCGTGCTAATGGCTACCTTCGTCTGGATGATGTGTCTGTGTCTTTGCCCCTTTTCAGGCTTAATAAGTGTTCTCCTTAAATTGTATTTGAGACTGGGATCTCTTTTGTACCCTAAAACACCTTAAAAAATAATGACGAGTCTGTCAAACACCTCGTGACCTGGACAAAATTGGAAGGCATTATGCTCAGCAAAGTCAGTCAATCTCATATAGCTAAATATTTCATGATACCAATATTATACAGGGGAAATGAAAAACAAGGAAAGAATGATTTTCACACAAAAGGAAAAGACTTTGAAGTTTATGGAGAGGTTGGAGTGGGGTGTGGGGAAGACCTAGAGGGAAAGAGAGAGGGGTAAGTGGGGGTGAAAAAGAAGAAAGACTTCACATACGTGGAACAGGTAGGGGGGTTTTCGAGGACCCTGTCCCTGCTCTGATGCAATGGTCTGCACCACTACGTAGAGTATGCTTTTCTTTGAATGTCTTATATTCCGCAAAATACAGTGTCAAAAGCAAAGATGTCACTTTGAAGACTGACCTGACTCAAGTGAGGGTATTTTTCCATCACATCATATGCCTGTAAACGTTGGAAAATGCTTTTGAGTTATTGTGTTGGCAAAGAATATGAAATGTTCCATGGGCTATCAGCAGAATATACAAATCGGTCCTGGAAGAAGTACAACCAGAATGCTTCTCAGAAGCAAAGACGGAGAGAATTCATTTCATACTTTGGGCCCATCCCTGTAGAAGGACGTTACGCTTGGTAAAGTTGAGGGGCATCGAAGCAGAAGACCCTCAATGAGCTGGACTGACACACAGCTGCAGCAGTGGGTGGAAACAAAGGAATGACCGAGAGGGTGGTGCAGCCCTGAGCAGTGTTTCAGTCTGTTATCGTGAGGCTACTAGGAGTTGGAACTGAGTCCAGGACCCCCAACAACGGCCCTCATACTGGCTTAGGTAATCGAATCCAATGACTGCCGGCTTGATGAGATAAGGGAAATTTGAAAGCAAGCATACACACAGGGAAGACAGCCATGAGCCAACGAAGATAGGCGATAGTAACGATGCTACCGCGCATCGAGGAACGCCAAGGCTTACTGCAACCACAGCAGCTAGAAGAGGGAAGGAAGCATTTTCGCTGAGAGCAGGGTACTCCAAAAACCCAAATCATTGCTATCGAGTTGATGCCGACTCATAGCGACCCTGTAGGACAGGGTAGAACTGTCCCTGTGAGTTTCGGAGACTGTCCCTCTTTACGGGACTAGAAGACCCAGTTCTTTTCCAGCAGGCTGAGTAGTGGTTTCAAACTGCTGACCTTGCAGATTGCCCCACAGTGCATCACCACTCCACCACCTGGGCTCCTGCAAGCGGTATAAAGCCCATGCAATCATCAATACTCTGTGGCATCACACGCCTCACCAAAGAGAAGCAGTTCTAGTCGTCTACAAAACCAAACTCACCGCCACTGGATCCTTTCTGACTCAGCACCTCTACATGACAGGGTAGAACTGCCCCACACCCCGGGGCGTTGCTGAGACCGTACCTCCTCAAGGGAGCAGAAGGCCCCCTCTTTCTCCCAAGGTCAGCTGGTGGTTTCAAACTGCTGACCTTGCAGTTAGCAGGCCAACTCATAACCTCTACACCGCCATCACATTATGGGTGAGTTAGTGGAATGTTTGATCAAATATAGCAAGCTACTTTCAAAGTTGATAATTTTGTATGGCCCTCCAATGAACTTATAAATATCCACATAGCCCTTGGCAGGAAAAAAAAGTTCCTCTCCCCTTGCCTTATACTAACACTGTGTTGTTAACATAACAAAGAAAAGCCATTCCCAAATGACATAAAAACTACAGTGATGTTCTTGGATTGTTGTTCAGGGTCATCAAGGTAGTTCTGATCCATGGCAACCCGATGCACAAGAGCATGAGCATGACCCGGTCCTGCACCCTCCTCTCAATTATTCCTATGTTTCAGCCCACTGTGGCAGCTGCGGGGTCAGTCCATCTTGTTGAGGACCCCTCTGCTTTTCCACACATGACGACCTTTTCCAGGGCCTGGCTTCTCCTGACAATACGTCTAAGTAAGATGGAATCTCGCCAGCCTGGCCTCTCAGAAGCACGCTGGCCGTACGTGCAGAATTTGGGGTCCTTTTAGCAGACCATGGAGCTTTCCATTTTTTTTGCCAGGCACAATTCACACCCATCGCAGATACAGGTGTTGGGATTTACAGTGTGTGTTTTTTACACAGCACAGCTTAATCTGTAACAATTAAAAGGGTTAACTATTGAAAACTAACTTGGTTTGAAATCCTTCTTTAGAAATAACAGTTTTATTGAGAAATAATCAATCACACAATCCACCAATCTAGAGTGGACAATTCAACAGTTTTAGGTATGAAATTAATTTCCTGTAGAGTCTGCTATGGATAGTGGGTTCTGGATTCTTCTTCAAAAGTATAATCTGATCCTCTCTCAGTGGGTGCTGGGGAAGCAAGTGCCTTTTCTTCTAAGTCACCAATCTCCTCTCCATTGCTTTCATTGAAACTCCGGTCCTCCCCTGCCTTGTGCCCAATGTGCAGAGAACGACACCTGATGGAGTACTCAGCCAACTGTGATGTGCTGGGGCGACTTGAGATTGTAGCTAATAAACTTCCACAATGTTTGAAAATCTTACAAGCAGATGTTTGCTATTTTAATTTTGTTTAAGTTCTTATCTCTACCCAGAAATCTCTGGGTGGTGCAGACAGTTAATGTGTTTGATGAGTAACTCGAAGGCTGGAGATGAGGGTTCACTCACAGGCACTGTGGGAGAAAGACCTGTTGCTCTACTTCTGGAAAATCAGCATTAAAAACCCCAAGGGTTTGTAATGATGCCATCATGAGTCAGGATTAACTCTGCAGTAACTGGTGCTTGTACCAGTGTTCGTCCAGTTCAACTCTTCCTACATTGAAAGTGCCAGGACCTTGCTCAGTGCTCAGTATTGTAAACTCGATTGTGGTAGATTAGTTTGGTTAGGATGTATGCAACTAAGAAATTAGTTTGATTTCTTTTTTGACCCATTTAAATTGTTTCTAGTTTTAAATATTTCCTGACTTTTTCTCATTTGGGGTTTTTCCCTCTGGTTTATCTTGTTTTTTTTTTTTGGTTTTTTTCAGGTAGGCACCTTTTTATTATTTTTTTTATTTTTATTTTTTTAATTAATTAATTTATTTTAACAATTTATTGGGGCTGATACAATTCTTTTCACAGTTCATACATATACATACATCAATTGTATAAAGCACATCTGTACAGTCTTTGCCCTAATCATTTTTTTCTCTTTTCTTCTTTTACATTTTATTAGGGACTCAAACAACTCTTACCACAATCCATACATATACATACATCAATTGTATAAAGCACATCCATACATTCCCTGCCCCAATCATTCTGGTTTATCTTGTTATTGTGGTTGCTTTTTGTTTGCTTTTTGTGTGTGTTTCCGGTAAATGGAATCCACAATAGGAAAATCTGTAGAGACAGTAATTGGATTATTGGCTTATTGGAGTCTGGGAAGAAAAGTTGGAGGGAAATGGAGAGGCAATAATGAATACAAGAAGGAAGAAAATGTTCTAGAACTGGTTGTAGTGGTGATCACACACTTTTTAATATAACTGGACTATAGAAGTGGATGATATGTGAGTTAAATGTCAGTAAAACTAAAATAATAAAAAATTTTAAAATAAAAAACAAAGGAAAAAAAGGAAGTGCCAGGAGGAGCCAGAAGAAGGCAGCGTGTCCTACTTACATGGCAGGGGAGATGCCATGATCACGAAGGTGGTTTTCCCAGGGCAAGGCTCACCCACTGCACTCCGGATGTGCTGACCCCTGCGATTTCCCCAAATGTGGGAAACTCGACTGCATAATTTGTGATAGTGGGGGACTGCATTCGTGTTCTCCCCTGACAAAAAAATAAGTAAAATAAAAATTTAAAAAGAAAGAAAGAAAACAGAAGGCAGCTGTCTCCACACTTAGTGGGGAGCAAGCCCTGTGTGTTTGGCTTCCCTAGGCTTAAGGAGATTGACTCCCTCACTCTCCATTTCCTTTCTTTCTTCACTTTGAAGATAAAGGTCTTCCCTTGCTGATACTTTCTAAAACAAGGAGGTGGGTTACTACTTACAGGTAGAGAACATATTAAGTCACCAAATTCCATGTTTAATAACAACAACCCAAAGTGCCCAAATGTAATGCACCAAGTTTACTGGTTCCCTGGCCTCAAAAATAGAGTACAGAGTTTTGCGGTAAGGTGTTGGCTAGCCATTGACTTCGTGTTTCATTGAGACCCTGCTTCTGGGGTCAGGTGTCATGAGTCCTTGAACACATTCTTTCCAGGAACCCCGTGGCTAGTAAACTGCTTGCTCTATTTTTCCTTGGGAGGGCATCAGATTGGGAAAGGTCTGGGATTTTACGCACCTTACAAGCTAGGAAGTTAGCCTGTCATAGTTTCATAGATGCTGGCAGAGAAGGAGATTCCAGGATCAGAGACGCAGGATGGTTTATTACTCTCAGCAATAGCAGTAGTAAAAGTCCTGGTGGTGTAGTGGGTTATGAGTCGGACTGCTAATCACAAGGCCAACAGTTCAAAACCACCAGCTACTCCTTGGGAGAAAGAGGCTTTCTAATCATGTAAAGAAACTGCCATGTAAAGCATTGTCCCACAAGGACAGTTCTACTCTGTCCTATGGGTTGCTATGAGTCAGAATTGGGTAATGGCAATGAATTCTTGGGGTTTAATAGCAGTAGTCAGAGGATCAGAATTTATACCAGTTGCCCTGTCCCAAGGCCCAGAGCAATATAGAGAAAATCTGGTGGCATATACACACAATGGGGAGAGAAATCATGGAGCTTATGGGTAGTAAATATGTCTAACCTTTGTTCTGGGAGCTTTTGGGGTGCGGGATTTAAAGTGCTCGGCTAAACAAAAGGTTGATGGTTCAAACTCACTAACTGTTCCTTGGGAGAAAGACGTGGTCGTCGGCTTCAGAAACCCTATGGGGCAGTAGGGTCACTATGAAAGACACCTTTATTCATTTCTGCCCTTTCTGGGCAAGGAGATGCGATATCTTTGCAGCCTATTCCTTGCACAAGGATCCCTGAGAAGATCATCTGGAATAAAGGCAGTCAGCGTTCTCCTCCACTAGAGTCAGGGAGATGTAGCTCCCAACACACGTCAGCTGTTAAACAGGGTTAAATCTGGACGGTGCCACCTTTCAATTCATTGGGCCTTGAGGAATATGTATCTCACCTGCAATTCAGTCCCCCTGTCTCTCCTTACTAGAAAATTTACCTTTGAAGCAAAGGGAAAACTAAGTTTCAGTTTGCTGTCGGGTGTTGTTCAGCTGGCTCTGACTGACGTGGACCTTGTGTGCAACAGAACGAAACACTGCCCGCTCCTGCGCCAGCCTCACCGTGTTGCTATGTTTGCGTGTTGTTGCAGCCACTGTGTCAATACATCTCATTATAGATCTGTTCACATAAAGATAGCATTAAGCCAGTAGTAGCAATGGATGTGAAATATGTTTAATATATGATTTGCAAATCGAGGCACAGTTTCCTGTTCCTCCTGTTGTCGTGAGGTGCTGTCGAGTGAGTTCTGACCCATCGCGACCCAATACACAGCAGCGTGAGCCACTATCCGGTCCTGCGCCATCTTCACAATTGTTCTTTTGCTTGAGCCCAGGGTTGCAGCCACCGTGCCAATCTGTCTCGTTGAGGGGCTTCCTGTATTTTACTGTGTCTCTACTTTGCCAAACACGAGGTCCTTTTCCAGTGACTGGTCTCCTGACAATGTGTCTTCCCATCTGAGTTAGTTTGTTGTGTCAACCTGGCTGATAAAGACATGTGGAATTCATTGACGGGCAGAGGGATAGATGGCTCGGTGAGCCTCATTTTTCTAGTTCTCGGGTCTCTTGATTTCTGACGGTTGGACCAGGGTGCAGCTGCCTTGGCCAGATCCCTGCTTAAGCGGGCAAGGCTCACGTCCTGCAAGACATCCCCAAGGAGAAACCACATGGACCTACCCTGATGCAGCCCTGAGTGCTGGAGCAGCTGTGTGGAGACCTCGGCCAGTGCCAAGATGCTTACACATTCACTAACTTGGTTTTCTTCCTGCAGTTGGCATCATTGCATCTGTTTTGTGAGATAGAGGAGGACTTCGTGGAATGGTGTTGGACATAGGGGTTAATGTTGGACTTGTGGGCTTGGGCAGCACTGGGTTGGGATGTTTTCTTGATGCACACATAACCTTTATGTAAAACTCTCTCTTATACATGAGTTTCTGTGGATTTGTTTCTCTAAAGTACCCAGACTAACACTCCATCCTTGCCTCTAAGGAGCTTGAAAGTAGAAAATGTTCTTATACAGATCCTTCTACCCCATTTCTTCACTAGTTATTATACATGACCTTGGACACATGGTTCAAATCACTTATGGACCAGCCACGTCTTCTTGGAGAACAATTCAGAAATATTACTGATTGGCCTTTAAAAGAAACATTCTAGTCTGGCCTTTGAAGTGTTTGTGTTCAAAGTGCACATAGATGACAGCTATTAAAGAGCACATTTCCCAAGGCAAAATGTTCTTCATGGATTAAGCTATACCATTGTGGGAAGTATGGTTGATTTTTAGAAAAGGCTCAAAGACCCCAGATACTATATCTTTTGATAGCCGGGCACCATCAATTTTCTTCACATTTGCTTGAAGATAAACAAGCGACCATCTAGCTGAGAAGCAACAAAGCCCACATGGATGAAGCACACCAGCCTGTGTGATCATGAGCTCTCGATGGGATCAGATATCAGGTATCAAAGACCTAAAACAAACCAAACAAAAAGCATATCAATGGCAATGAGGGGGAGGGCAGAGTGGAGACCCAAAGCTCATTAGTAGTCAGTTGGACACCCCCTGTCAGAATGGCCACAAGGAAGAGAAGAGCCGGTCAGGGTGCAGTGTAGCACAGATGAAACACACAACCTTCCTCTGGTTCTTTAATGCTTCTTTCCCCACTACCATGACCCCAATTCTATCTTACAAATCTGGCTAGACCAGAACATGTACACTGGGACAGATAAGAGCTTGAAACATGGAATCCAGAACAGATGAACCTCCTCAGGACCAATAAGGGGAGCAGCAATACTAGAAAGATAAGGTTGGGGAGGGAAGTTAGGGGGGAACCAATCACAATGATCGACGTATGGTCCCCATCCCAGGGGGACAAACAGCAGAAAAGTGGGTGAAATGAGACAGCAGTCTGTAAGACACGAAAAAGAAGAATTTATAAATTATCAAGGGGGCATGAGGGAGGGGGAAAATGAGGAGGTGATGCCAGGGGCTCAAGTAGAAAGAAAATGTTTTGAAAAAGATGATAACATATATACAGATGTGTTTGACAAAATGGATATATGTGTGGATTGTGATAAGAGTTGTAAGAGCCCCCAATAAAATGATTTTTAAAAAAGAAAGAAAAGGCTCTAAGAATAAAGATTGCCTCAACTTTAGTGGGTCAACTCAACCTCCATAGATCCCAGAAATCTGGATCCTGGAGGACTAGCAGTCCTTTGATCGTTGTTGGTGCTGTGAGGTAATTGTTGTATGGTTAACCACAAGGTCAGTGATTCCAAGGCAACAATTGGTCTTCAGGGGAAAGATGAGGCTGTCTGCTCCCATAAAGATCTATATTTTCAACAGTTTTATTGGCTTATAATTAACATAGTATGCAATTCAATAGTTCAGGCACAACAAGAAGACTTGTACAATCACCACCGCATTCAATGTTAGAACATTTTCTTCATTCTTGTACTCATTGTTATTAACTCCCCATTTCACTCCAACCTCCCCTGCCCTATCTCCAAGGAACCATTAATCCAGTGATTGTCTCTATAGATTGACCTGTCCTGGGTTTCAGATACAGAATAGCACTCAAAACAAACAAACAAAAAAGAACAGCAAGAACAAAGTGGAACAGATACAAGCCTCAATTGTAAAGAAAGCAGGAAATATTAAAAACTAGAACAAATTTAAATGGATCACGATAGCAAGACTATTCACATCCCTGGTCCATGGTCAGACGGGAGTCACCAGGGGCTTAATCCATGTATGTGTATTTCCCCTTCACCTTTTTTTTAAAGTAAAAGACCTTAAACAGCTTTAAAATGGGCCCAACGGGAGATCAAATGATACGATGCTACATTTTTACTTAACTGTGTCTGCCATAATCAGCTTTACAATGCTCTTTGTCTGATAGCTGGGCTATTTAAATCCCTCACTATGATCAGAGGGAATTCACCAGAGGTTTAATCCATGTGGGGTCTCTGCAAATGGATTTAGGATTTCCACTGTCATCCATAGCCTTCTGCAAACCAGGAGTTCACAGTTTAAGCTCTCACACAGTTCCTTCCTGTTGATTTGGATTATATTATTTACAATCCTAGGATCACACAGGCGGATGTGCTTTTTCAAAATGGGCTTAGTGGATGCCTCATTTATATAGCTGCTGTATTAAAAGTCTTTAAGATCCTATTCTTTCTGACAGCCGGGCACCATCTAGTTTCTTCACCACACTTTTCTATAGCACGCCTATCTCCAGTGATCACTTCATGAGGTCAAGCATCAAACAGGACTGTCAGCAGAACTAATTGTTCTTAGACTGGGGTTAGAATTAAGTGCAAGCCCCAAATCCATTCATGCATCTATAGTTTATATAGGTCTCTGGTTTATCTTGGAGACATAATTGTCACTTTATGTTAGAGAACATTATCAATCATCCCCCTGGGGTATCACTTTCAGTGCCATCAAGTCAGTGCTGACTCATAGTGACCCTATATGGCAGGGTAGAACTGCCCCTGTTCCCATAAAAATTTACAGGTTCAGAAGCCTACTTAGTGTTGCTATGAGTCAGAATTGACTCCCCAAGAGAGAGTGGACTTGTTTGATGCGGTTTAGATCTCTCAAGGTGTTTTTCTACAGACTGAAAATTTATCGAAAACAAGAGTGTGTTAGATCAGGTTGAGTAGAGAAACAACCAGAGATGCTCATATATGTATAAGAAAGAATTTTATATCAAAGAGTAATGATATATTAAGAAACCATCCAGCCCAGACCAGATCAAATTCATAAATCCGATATTAGCTCATAAGCCCGATACTAGTCCATAAATCCCTCTTCAGACTCAGGCAGCACATGCAATGATGCCAAATACAGGAAGATCGCAGGCCAGTGGGTGCAAAGTCTTACGGATCCGGTGATACGGGAATTATCTCCAGGACTCTTGCAGATCTGTGTGGCTCTGGCAGCTCACCAAGTGACCCGACAGCAGGAAGATGAAGCAGAGAGAAAGACTCTCACAGGGCACAGCAAGTTTCCATGCGGCTTGTCAACAGGAAGACAAAGGCAGGGTGGGGGGCTGGCCTCCAGAGAGCCATTTTTCTTTTTCTAATCATTTTATTGGGGACTCATACAACTCTTATCACAATCCACACATACATCCATTGTGTCAAGCACATTTGTACATTTGTTGCCATCATCATTCTCAAAACATTTTCTTTCTACTTGAGCCCTTGGTATCAACTCCTCACTTTTTCCCTTACCTCTCCCACCCTCCCTCCCTCATGAATCCTTGATAATTTATAAATTATTATTACTATGTCATGTCTTACACTGACCGATGTCTCCCTTCACCCACTTTTCTGTTGTCAGTTCCCCAGGGAGGGGGTTATATGTAGATCCTTATGATTGGTTCCCCTTTCTACCCTACCTTCCCCTTACTCTCCTGGTATCACTACTCTCATTATTGGTCCTGAGGGGTTTATCTGTCCTGATTCCCTGTGTTTCCAGCTCTTATCTGTACCAGTGTACCTCCTCTGGTCTAGCCAGATTTGTAAGATAGAATTGGGATCATGAAAGTAGGGTGTGGGGTAGGGTGGAAGCATTAAAGAACTAGAGGAAAGTTGTATGTTTCATTGGTGCTATACTGCACCCTGACTGGCTTGCCTCTTCCCCAAGACCCTTCTGTAAGAGGATGTCCAGTTGCCTACAGATGGGCTTTGGGTCTCCACTCCCCCTCATTCACAATGATATCATTTTTTGTTGTTCTTTGATGCCTGATACCTGATCCTATTAACACCTCGTGATCCCACAGGCTGGTGTGCTTCTCCCACGTGGGCTTTGTTGCTTCTCAGCTAGATGGCTGCTTGTTTATCTTCAAGACTTTAAGACCCCAGACACTATATCTTTTTATAACTGGGCACCATCAGCTTTCCTCACCACATTAGCTTATGCACCCATTTTGTCTTTAGCGATTGTGTCAGGAAGGTGAGCATCATGCAATGCCAGTGTAAAAGAAAAAAATGTTCTTGTATTGAGGGAGTACTTGAGTGGAGGCCCAATGCCCATCTGCTACCTTAATACTAAACCTATAAATATATGCACATAGATCTATTTCCCCATCATCATATACAAATATATTTACATATGTACATGCCTGTATTTAGACCTCTATAAATACCATTTGCCTCCTATTTCTTTCCTCTATTTCCTTTTACTTTCCTCTTGTCCCACTATCATGTTCAGCCTTCATTTGGGTTTCAGTAATTCCTCTTGGTTAAATTGCCCTTGATTAAGCTACACCAGGCCTCCTACATCCTCCTCGCCATCAATTTTGGATCACTTGTTGTTCCCTTGTCCCTGGGTTTGTTAACACCCACTTCCTTTCCCCACACCCCCCTCTCCCATGTCCCCCTGGAACCGTCGGTCCCGTTGTTTTCTCCTCCAGATTGTTTATCCCGCCTATCTTATCTAGATAGAACTGCAGGGATAATAATATGCACAAAAAAGCAAGACATAGCAAAACAAAGCACAAAAGAAAACAAAAAAAAATGACAAAAAAAGCCTGTAAATAGTTCCAGGTCTGTTTGTTGACCTTTAGGAGTGTTTTCCAGTAGTGTCTGATGGGGTGCCACGTCCTGGCCCCAAAGTCTATTTCTGGTACAGAGAGCCATTTTTCTTGGTTGCCCTCTAATCAAGCTGCGATCTGATTGACAGGCTAAACTCCATCCCTTCTCTCTTCATACCCTCAGTGGACACAAGATTATGTAAACACACAGAGGCATTAAGTAAAATGTGCATTTTCCTAGACAGGCAGAGCACTTCTATTTCTTGCTTCTTTGCTCTCATTTGCTATCAAGTTGATTCTGACTAAACAGTCCCGCACCGTCCTCACAATTATTCCTATGCTCGAGCCCAGTGCTGCAGCGACTGTGTCAGCCCATCTCTTTGAGGACATGGCTCTCCTTCGCTGCACCTCTACTTTCCCAAGCATGATGTCCTTCTCGGGGACTCCGCTCTCCTGACAACATGTCTCAAGTATGTAAGATGAAGTCTCCCTATCTTTGTCTCCAAGGAGTACTCTGGTCAAGCTTCTGTAAGACAGACGGGTTTGTCCTTTTGGCAGTCATGGTACTTCAATATTCTCCTTCAGTGCCATAATTCAAATACATTGATTCTTCTTCTGTCTTCGTTACTCAATGTGCAGCGCTTAAAAATCTTTTTTTCTTGTTTTAAGTGTTTTATTAGGGCCTCATACAACTCTTATCACAATCCATACGTACATCAATTATGTAAAGTACATCTGTACATTCATTGCCCTCATCATTCTCAAAACTTTTGCTCTCCACTTAAGCCCCTGGCATCAGGTCCTCATTTTTTCCCCCTCCCTCCCTGCTCCCCCCTCCCTCATGAGCCCTTGATAATTTATAAATTATTATTTTGTCATATCTTTCTCTGTCCGACGTCTCCCTTCACCCCTTCTCTGCTGTCCACCCCCCAGGGAGGAGGTCACATGTAGATCCTTGTCGTCAGTTCCCTCTTTCCAACCCACTCTCCCTCCACCCTCCCAGTATTGGAGAAATTGGTGGCGAGTGGCTTCAAACTGCTTACCTGTGGCTAACAGCCCAGCATTTAACCTACTGTGCCACCAGGGATCCTTATGTTGTGACTAAGGAAATGTTCAAACTTTGGTGCGTTTTTCTTGTTTGGTTTTGTATGGCTGTAGTCTGAGGTGGGCGCTGTGTTTTCCGAGCATGGAGAGGATGGGATGCAGGCTGAGCTGCTGGAGAAGTTATCAACGCTGCTACTGACTGTGAGGCAGAGCCAGGACAGAAACAGTGCTTTCTCTGAGAGCAGGGCCCAAGTCCGAAAGGGGTGGGTCGTCCAGAGAGCAAATGATATCAGGCTCTCATCCATTGGTGGTCAGAATGTAAAATGGTCCAGCCACTGTAGCGAATCGTTTGGTGCTTCCTCAAAAAGATAAATGTAGATCTATCCTATGACCCAACAATCATAGTCTTAGATACTTGTCCAGAAGCAGTGAAAGTAGGAACAGAAACTCACATGCCAATGTCCATGACGACACTGTTTACAACAAAAGAAATATCCATCAACAGGTGTGGATAGTCAACATGTGCTACAAACTACTGAGTCATCAGATAATTGAAATCCTGGTGCATGCCACCGTATGGATGAACCTGGAAAATGTGATGTTGACTGAAATATGTCAATCACAAAAGAACAAATGTTTTGTGAAACAGGCAAATATATTGATCATATGGTTATGGGCATGGATATGGGCATGGGTACAGGAGGAGCCCTGTGGGGTAGTGGGTTATGCGTTGGGCTATTAAACGCAAGGTCAACAGTTCAAAACTACTAGTTATGCCTTAGGGCAGGGGTCCTCAAACTTTTTAAACAGGGGACCAGTTCACTGTCCCTCAGGCCCATTGGAGGGCCAGACTATAGTTAAAAAACAAACAACTATGAACAAATTCCTATGCACAGTGCACATATCTTATTTTGAAGTAAAAAATCAAACGGGGCAAAAACACCCGGCGGGCCGGATAAATGTCCACGGCAGACTGCATGTGGCCCGCGGGCTGTAGTTTGAGGATGCCACCAGGGTGCCTGCTTTCAACTCAGCCAGCTTCCCTTAATGTTATTACCTTAAATTGTCATGGTACCTTTGTCACAACTGGGACACCAACCATATGGCTCACTAAGACCCCAAACCAAACCCGCCATCACCGAGTCCTTTCCAACCCAGAGCAACCCCGTAGGACTGAGGACAACTGGTCCATAGGGTCTCCAAGACATTTCAGGAACAGACCGCTTCATTTCTCCCCAGAGGAGAAGCTGGTGGAGTTGAACTTGCAGTCAACCCACTGTGCTACTTCAGATCATATTTGAGTTTCACCCATTTTTACAAGGATGCCCCTCTTTTCTGCTCAAAATCCAATCTGTTTTGTCATCGGGTCTCCCTCATCAATGCTGGCATATGGCAGTTGTCAGTGACCCAGAAAAGTTTCACCTTGTTCTCTCTTTTCTTTTTTAACCAATCCATATTTTAATTCTTAAATTCTTGACATTACAGAACTAAATGGAAATTTAATAACACCCCACTCTTACATTTTGATTGAAAAACAGAAATAAAATTCATGAGCCAAAACCCCAAACAAAACTAAGAACAGGAGAAAGCTTATAAAACTAAATCTGGAGCCCAGCATTAATACCTCCACAGAAAATGTGGTGTTCAAATTCTCAGCAGATGATGGAGTTGTGTGGAAACTGAACACTTAAAAGTTATTTAGAACCTGGAATCACTGACCAGAAATTACACAATTGGATCATGGAACCAACTTGTTCTTTAGGACCCAGAAAGTTCTGTATAGTTTTACTCTTTGTTTTATTGTGTAAAGTAATATGTAATATAGCATTGGCCACCTTAACTATTTACAAAAGTTTACTGTGATAAAATATATGGAACAAAAGCATTGACCTTCTCAGGGTGGTGCAACCATGAGCTCTGTGTATTTCCACAACGTTTTCATCATGCCAACAGAAACTTTGTACCTATTAGCCAATCGCCCCTCACTGTCTTCTTCAGCACCTCCTTCCCCTTCCTCTGAGACATCCCTGGATGTTGAAAGGCTTTCAATACACCTTAACAAAGCATGCTCAGGATCATGTGAGCTCAGTAGGGAGTTATTGATTTATCTGTGTGAAATATTAATGTGTCTTTCAGAGTTATTTGTGTAGTGAGACTGCAGTACACGTGATGCCTCCTAATGGGCCAACTGCACCAGGATCTATTTTTATTTCAGGGAAAACATAAAGTACTTCCCAGTAGCATGATGTCTGGTTCCCCTCCTCCTCCCCAGCTTCATTACACGTCCTGGCATAAAATATTATGCATACTGGCTGGCTCTGTAAATGAACTGTCTGCTTACAGTTTTCGGGATTCCTCTCAGAGGGCTAGCCCTCAGGAGCTCTCCTCACACTGTTTTCCTAGTGGCCCGATGCTCCCCGGACAGATTGAAAGTCATCTCATGACGCTTGTGAAATGTCGTCCCTAATGAGTTAGAAATGCAAAATGGCATGTGATTTTCCAAATGCTCCTCTGTGGGTTTGTTTTGCTTCTGTGGAAAGAGGCATTGCTGATGGGAGCTGGGGTCCCAAGAAGGGCTGCTCTCTCCCTGGCTGCACAAAGAGGGCCCACAGCCCAGGCGGAGCTTCATCGTGACGAGACAAGCTAGAAGGAAAGAAACCCACAGGCTCTTGGGGACTTCTCTATCTGCTGTTAGTCAATAAGGATGCACACAACCAGCTGAGCAGCCGCCCAAATGTGTATGAATGGCTGCGTGCCACCAGACCTCTTCCCTCTCCGCGTGCCAAACGACGGACCGCATTGTAACGAAGGCGCCGAGACAAGTTCTGACCGGGGGAGTCGGGGTAGAAACGTGTGCATAGGCAGCATCGAGGTGTAGTCCCTAACTATGTCCCCACCGCCGAGATCCTCCCTTCTGTCTCTCCCTTTGCTGGCGACTGGACATAGGATGTCTGGGGGGCGCGGCTGCAGGAGCTGGAAGGGCACAATCGTCCTGTACTGCAGGCCAGCCTCCTCTTGCTTATGAATAACCTCTTGTTGTGTTAGCTACTAAGATTTCACGAAGGTAGTAGAGTGTGTACTCAGACCAAAAAGAGAGTCAGATGCCTGGCAAGTGATAGTCCCTTGCGAATGTAATTCGAGAACACGAATAACCCCCTGGTATGACTCACTCTACTACAGCACAGTGGACTTCACAATGACATCTGCTGCGAGCAGCCCAGCAGTTGTAAGATTAGGGTGGGATGGAACACCTGTACTCGGGCCACCGCCCTGATGCAATGGAACGAACGTTTCCTATCAGTAAATGCCGTGAAAAGGCGTGCTTGGCTTTTTGCTACACCTGGATTCTGCATCTGACTCATTGCCCTCGCTTCTTTAGATTTGAGTCGGTGTTGTGCCACGTTGCCTGCCAATCCGGGAGTCTTCCAAGGCCTGCCATCCGATCTGCTGACCTCTATTCATTCATTCATTCACCTACGCAGCTACCGGCCTGACCTGCTGACCTCTTAGACTCATCCCCCTTTGCAGTCAGCCACTAGCCGGTGGTCTTCCTGCCAATCTTGGGTTTATCCGCTTCATAGTTACTTAAGTCAGGAGAAGCTTCCAGCCAACATTTGACCTGTGGATTTATGGCACCTGCTATGGATTTGGAACTTACCTGGACTTGAATTTACCTGCTTCTATAATAGTTCCTATAAATATGAAAAAGAGTTTGGTCGCTCCTCAAAAAGTTAGACATAGATTTAGCAACAATAACCAAACAACCCAGTTCACTGCCTCATATGACCTATGACCCAGCAATCCGATGTCTAGATAAGTACCCAAGGAAAATGAAAATACATGCTTATGCAAAAAGTTTTGCATGAATGTTTGTAGAAGCATTATTTATAATAGTCAATAAAAGTGAGACCAATCCAGATGTACAGCAACTGATGAGTAGATAAAATACAGCATATTTACAGGATGGGTTTCTCTCTCTCTTTTTTTACAATGTAGCTTTCTTATAGCTGGTTGAATGGACTATTCATTCACATTAAAAAGGGGTAATGCACTGGTACTCACTACCACATGGATAAACCTTGAAAGCCTGATGCTGAGTGAAGGAATCCAATCACAAAAGGTAACATATTGTATGAGTCCATTAATATGGAATGCCCAGAAGAAACAAATCCTCCAAGATAGAAAATAGACCAGTGCCTGGCAGGGGCAGAAAAGAGATGATGGAACAGAGTAGCTTCTTTGGAAATGGTTCTGGTCCTAGATAAGGTACCAGATCGTGCAACTAGATGATTGTGCAATCATGTGAGTACACAAAAACCTCATCGACTGTCACTTGAAAGGGGAGAGATCATGGTACAGCAATGTCATCATAATAACAGTATATCACTAATATGCGACTCCATAATAATAAATATGTAAGAAGTCTAATATATTATTAGCACGAATGCTAAGTTAGTTCCCAGGAAACACCAGCTGTTACACAGAGCTTCTCACATCACTGGCACATGTGAAATGTCCTCCGGGGAAAAAAGCCAAAATAAAAGATGAGGAGTGCCAGGTCCTAGCACCACCCATAACCCCTCTGAGCCCTTTAGCAGCATGCAGATGGACCATGGCCTCTGCCCATGCAGGTCCAGCCCTGAACCCCAGACTAACCAACCGGTGCGTCCCCAAATCAAGTAACTCCTGGATCAGTGCTGATCAGTGGGAGTGAGAGACTTATTATCTAAATTTTAGACACGTTAATATTTTTGTCACAAAATAGCCAGATTCAAAAATTGACAGAAGAAACCTGGAGATGAAAATGACAGAAGAGCAGACAAGGGTTTGCCACAGGACTGCCAGGAGAAAAGACGGTGACTTATGTCAAACAGCTCTTCGTGTAGATGACTGAGCTACACTGTCAGTAAAAATGACAGAAAATCTACAATATGAAAACACCAAACAACCTGCTGTGGAGTTGATGCTAACTCACAGTGACCCCATGGGACAGAGTAGAACTGCCCCTGTGGGTTTCTGAGGCTGGTGGAGTTGCGTCGGGCTGCTAACCGCAGGGTCGGCAGTTTGAAACTACTAGGCGCACCAATGGAGGAAGACAAGGCTTTCTTCCACCGTAAAGAGTTACAGTCTCTGAGAGCCACGGGGCAGTTCTGCTCTGTCCTACAGGCTCACTGTGAGTTGGAATCGACTTGATGGCTGTAAGGAATATGAAAGATAATTCTAAATAATTAAAACACTGCTGTGGGGGCATGAGAATGTAGGAATCATCTGAGCCCCGCACTCCTGAAGAGCGGCAACTGCTAGCAAGCACCCTACCCACACCCTCCCCACCTCCCCCTTTAGAAAGGACTAGCTTCCCTGTCTGACTCAGACAAGACTGGATGTCCTGTCCACGCCTCCTCCTGTCCCCACAGGACGTGTGGATGACCGCCTTCACACCTGCCACCACCAGACCCAGCGTTCCCTCCTTTTCTTTTAGGAGTTCCTCGTTACGGACGTTGTGCTGCTTGCTAGTGTCTGAGCGAAAGCACCTCCTTAGCAGGCCCGTGTGCTTTGTCTCCCATAGGCCCACAGTAAGTTCTTTATTTTGCACATAAAGAAAGAGGTATACAATTTTTACTAGTAGACAATCCATGCTTTCTGCCCCCACTGAGAAAATGTTGAAAAATATTTAAAGAATGTCAGTTTGAAGAGGCGCCAAATTACTCGCCAGCCTGGGGTACCCACACGCCCTGGTTGGGTTCATCTAGACCAACTCTGTTTGCTGTTCTCAAGTCTGCCAATGAGGAACGTTCAGGGGGGTTTTTTGCTTTGTTTGTTTTTAAAAAGAAGAGCCTCTCCACCTGCACCATGGTTTTTCATGCCTATCGTCTCCACCCACATCGCCATCTAGTTGCTCTCTAGTTCTAAAGTTCTCCATATGCCAGTCACCTTGCTTGCCCAGTTTTAGGCATTAAGGCCAAAGTTGCATGTACATAGCTACTTTCATGACGTCTCAGCAGCTTTTCCTAGTTATTGCTCCATCTTATTTCTCATTTCTCTCTCTATTTACCTTGATCCTTGTAATAGGGCGTATGTTCAACCGACCTGGACCAGGATTCTCAGTAGTAGTATTGCATGATCTGATCCTAACACAATGTAATCACCGCAGTCAGTTCTAAGAAGATTAGGGTGGGATGCAGCACCCTACTGAGGTCACAGCTGTGATGCACTCAATTGGAAGGCAGTCTACTCAGAGGTGTGGCCTGCTTTTAGTATCAGTGAACCTTATGGAGAAGCTTGCTGGCTTTTTTCTGGGTCTCAATCCTGCATCTGATTATCAACCTGCACAAGGAACCATTAATCCAGTTACTGTCTTTATTGATTTACCTATCCTGGATCTCATATACAGAAAAACATTAAAAAACAAACAAACTAAGATGAATAAAAAAGCAAAACAGATTTAAAAAAACTCAATCAAAAGAAAACAGAAAATATTAAGAACTAGAAAAAAGTTTAAAAGGTCATGAACCAAACGAGACCAAACCCATTGTCGTCGAGTTGATGTTAACTCATAGTGACCCTATTCGGCAGGCTAGAGCTATCCCTGAGGGTTTCCAAGACCGTAACTGTTTGTGAGGGTCGAGAGCCCGGTCTTCCTCCCCCGTGGATCACAGGGGAGATCAGATGATAGGGTGCCGAACCTTAACCTCACTGTACATGCAGCAACCCTGTCCCCGTGCATTCTGCATGTTAGCTAGGCTGCGCTTATCCCTGGCCCATCTGCCCTGCTCACTTGGAATGCATTTGCCTCTGCGGATGTCAGCCAGTGGCCCTCCTGTCACTGTTGGGCTCCTCAACTCTCACAGCTCCTGGAGTCAGGAGAAGCTTCTACCCTAAATGTATCTGACCCATGGACTTGCCCACCTCTACAACAATGTGAGGCATTTTCTGGGTATGCATTTATATTATAGAATAGATATCACTGTCTGTGTTGCTAGTGAGCCCAGCCTAAAGCAACCGTCATATGCTCGTTGCTAGCTATCTGAGCTTCTTAGCCCTGCTGTAACAGAAATGTCACAAGTGGGTGGCGTTACAGAGCAGGACTTGATTTGCTCATAGTTCTACAAGTCCAAATTCAAGGTGTGGCTACAGAGGGGAGTTCTTGTTTGTGTGATTCAGTAGGACCTCACCTAATAGATTGCATTGCATTATATACTACTCTGGATGTTAATCTGCCCTAGCAACTTATTTAAACATATGATTAAATCATAACTCTGTAGGAACTGGTGCTCCAGTGGGTTCCATTTTGGGCTGCTAGCCACAAAGTCAGTTTGAACACCCCATCTGCCCCAAGGAGAAAAGATGAGACTTTGGCTCCTCTAAAGACAATAAAGATATTACAGCCTCAGAAACCCAAAGGAGCAGCTCTACTCTGTCCTAAAGGGTCACTGTGAGTCAGAATGGACTCAATGGCAGTGAGTTTGGTTTTGTGATTGATAAATATATAGATATGTATTGATATATATGACCAATACTTCATTTCCTTAAAATTTTATTCACTCTGTTGTTGTTATTGGAGACATACATGTAAAACATATACCAATTCAACAGTTCCTACATGTTCGATTCCGTGATACTGATTAATTCCTGCAATCATTTTCACTCCCCTTGTCTGAGTTATATGGCCAAGATTTTAATACAGTTAGAAGGGGCCACAATTCAATCCGTAAGACTATGTTTAAACAATCATGGATGACGAATAAAACTGAGCTACTCTGGGTGGCCTCGGTTTAACATTCTAACGGGGTTGTGGTCATAGACGCCCTCGTCACGTCTGTTAATGAGGCCGGTCCGTGGGTTGAGAGGACTCCGTCCCTTGGCCGCGCCATTCCTAGGTTCTTCAGAGGAATCTGCTGGGAAGCTTCAGGGGCTGAACCAGAGGACTTCCATGATTAGATGTCTTCCCCAAATGAGAGCAGGATGATCTGAGGAACCCAAGTGTTGCGAATATTGCATTAGTGACCATTTCTGGTGTCCCCGAGTGGTGTACCCTGGAGGTGTCTTGAAAGAACAACCAGGTGGTGTCTGTTTCTGAAAGGGCACAGCCTTGAGAACGGCGGAGACCAGAGTTCTAGGCCCTCTTCCGCCTCTGCCTCAGCCTGGAGGCTCTGCTGAAACCTGCACGGCGGTCTAGCAGGATGCAAGCTTCCCCGGGCTGCACATGGCTTGCGTTGACTAGGAACAGAAACACCCAGGCCTCATACGGATGAGGCAAGAATTCTCCTACTGACCTGCAGTTGCCTCTATGCCGTTAGGTAGTATACGGGTAAAAAACAGCCTCTTCCCGCTACGAACGGCAAGCTGTGTGGGGCAATAGAAGGGAGTCTGAGCGGGACAACTGAGTTCCAGTCTCAGGCAGTCAATTTCAATTGGTGAGATTCCAGACAAGTGTTTCCCTTCGGCAGGCTGTGTCTGTACTGTAAACGCAGGGAACCAGGCCAAAGGACATAGAAAGCTCTTTGCTGTTGTTCTTCTTCCACATTGAAAGTGATGTGTCAAGGCGGTCCCCCACCCCCGCAAATCGGAATCGCACTGTACAGAGCACAGCTCTCCTTTAGTACGTGTCTTTCCCACTGGGCGAGCATCGAGCAACTTGCTCCGACTTAGGGCACCCAGTAGCGTTGCCCGCAAAGGTTCTCTCTGGTCACAGTGAATTTTTTTGGTAAAAGCAGTTTCACTCAAACCTCATCTTTTGTGATGGCCGATTTAAGAGAACAGAGTGCACCTGTGAAACTTTGTTTCCTGCTCGGGAGAAATGCCACAGAAACCGTTGTGATGTTGAACACAGCTTCCAAGGACAGTGCTCTGGGAAAAACTCAAGTGTACAAGCGGTTTTCTCATTTCAAAAAAGGTGAAATGTCTATTGATGACAAACCTTGTTCTGGAAGTCCGTCACCTTCCCAAATGGAGACTTGTAGCGCATTTGGAGTTCCTTCCACTAGGTCAGACTGTGAATCGAGATTTCGATTTAGTGGTTCTGAAAAGGTAGCATAAAAATGCCAATGGGTGATTGGTTTTGCCACCACAACAATGCACCTGCTCACGCAGCCATCTCTGTGCACCGATTTTTGGCAAAAAAAACCCCAGCATGCCTCTCTTGCCTCACGCACCTTACTCACCTGACCTCACCCTGTGCAACTTGGCCCCCGCAAGTGCAGAGGCGTGTGAAAGGGCAGCAATTTGACGATGTAGAAGAGGTGAAGACAGAAATGAGGGAGGTGCTGTCCGCTATCCAAACAGATGAGTTTGAAAACTGTTTTCAAAAATTGAATCGCAGATTTGACAAATGTGTTAGTGTAATGGAGAGTACTTTGATTAGTTTTCTTTGTAAAAAAAATTAAATACATAGCTTTTGGAGGGAACATTCTGTTTGGGGGCACCCCCTTGTAAGCCTGGCAATGACCAAACAGGGTTGTTTCTAGCCATAGAATTACTATTAGTCCTGGGTGTTTCTGGCAACAGGATGCTTATCAGTATTTCAAGACAAAAGTATTGAGCACCACCTAGGCCCTTGATTAAAAATAAAAAATGACAAAAAAATCGAAGTTCCATATCCCACTCAGAATGTACGTTCTATCTGGAAGACACGAATCCTAAACAAAACCACATAGAAAATACAAATTTACCAAAGAAGAAACAAACCACTTGTTTGGATAATTCCAGCAAACCTACCTGCTCACGTAGCTACTCCAAACCAGCCTGTGGTGGAGGTCTGACCCAAGAGAATAATGCTTTCCACTTTGCCTCTCCTCTTGTTTCCTTAAACCAAGTAGCCCAATTACCCTGTTATGGAAAAAAGGATGAGCGTGGCCAACATGGGACTTTCCCCTTTTTTAACAGTTTTATTGACATATAATTCATGTATCATACAATTCAATGTTTAAGCATACGGAAGAGAGCAGTACCTTTATCACAACTAATTTCAGAACATTTTCTTCATTCTTCTATTCAGTATTATTAGTTCCCTATTTTTCCCAGCCTCCTCTGACACAACTCTAAGAACCGATTCACCCGTTGCTATAATTATAGATTAATAGTTATCGTATAGATAGGTAAACCCTCAGTTTGTTATAAATAGTATTATTCAAGTGAAAAATAAACAGCTCAAAGAACAAACATTCAAATCATTGTGAAAGAGGGGAGTGCAGATTGGGGACCCAAGACTTGTCTGTAGGCAACTGGACATCCCCTTACAGAGGGGTCGCGGGGAGGAGACGAGCCAGTCAGGGTGCAGCGTAGCAACGATGAAACATACAACTTTCCTCTAGTTCCTAGATGCTTACACCACCCCCCCTCCCGCCCAACTATCATGATCTCAGTTCTACCTTACAAATCTGGCTAGATCAGAGGATGGACACTGGTACAGATAGGAACTGGAAACACAGGGAATCCAGGGCGGATGATCCCTTCTGGACCAGTGCTGAGAGTGGCGATACCAGGGAGGGTGGAGGGAAGGTGGGTTGGAAAGGGGGAACCGATTACAAGGATCTACATATAACCTCCTCCCTGGGGGATGGACAACAGAAAAGTGGGTAAAGGGAGATGTCAGACAGTGTAATATATGACAAAATAATAATAATTTATAAATTATCAAGGGTTCATGAGGGAAGGGGTAGCGGGGAAGGAGGGGAGAAATGAGTAGCTGATACCAAGGGCTCAAGTAGAAAGCAAATGTTTTGAGAATGATGATGGCAACAAATGTACAAATGTGCTTGACACAATGGATGTATATATGGATTGTGATAAGAATTGTATGAGCTCCCAATAAAATGATTTAACAAAAGAGATAAAAAAATTAAACAGCAACAACAAAACCCCAGAAAATACAACAGAATAAAGCATAGAAGAACTTCAAGCCAAAAGATAACAAAATGTATTAAGACTAGAACAAGTTGAAAATGGTTTAAAAGGAAAAACAAAGGATAAGATGTTAAACTTTAACTGCATAGAGTTGGTATGAGTCAGAATTGAATCAATGGCAGTGAGATGAGAGATAGCTTCAGTGGTTCCAATTCTGTTTCACCCTGCCTGGAGGCAAGACTATCTATCTCCTTGGTCAGTTGGCCTAGGTAATTCAGTGGAGACTTGCTCCATGTTGAGGCTCTCTAAATGGGGTTTGGGCTTTTGCTTTCTCTGTAGTCTGAAAATCGGGTGCTCAGGATTTAAGTTCTGATCCAGTCTCCCACTCTGATTTTGGATTTTATTGTTAATAATTCTTTGATCTCCCTGGTTGGTGTAATTTTTCTGTGCAGATTTAGCTGACACCTTACTCACTTAGATGGCTACTTGTTTTAAGACAAGCCTTTAAACCCCAAGATGCTATTCTTTCTGACAGCTGGGCACCATCTCATTTCTTCACCGTACTTTGCTATAGCTCCCATATCTTCAGTGCTTTCTTGATGAGGACAAGTATGAAGCAGGAGGTCTGGATTCTTACCTCAAGAGTTGTGTTTTAAAAGTTTAACAAATCAATTTCAAACTAGAGAAGGCACAAAGGGAGACTCCATACTAAGGATGCAGGGGTGTGTCATGGGCCCCAAGGCTGGACATGGACAGAGCCTCCAGTGTTTCCAGCAAGGTGTTCAGGATGCAGAGTGGAAGGAGGCAGTCTCTCAAGTTTGCGCAAGAGTGAGATTGTACACTAGAAGAGTCTTCTTTTAATTGTGTGCTCTGGGTACCTCCCCTTCTAAAAGAAATAATAATAATAGTGTTAAAATACATATACCAAAACATTTTTTACATATACAACTCAGTGGCAGTAATTATTTTGCGTTGTTGAACAGACTCACCACTATGTGTTTCCAAATTTTTTCATCACCCTTAACAGAAACCTTAACAGTGGCATTTTAGCAATAACCCTCCCTTCCCTGTTCCACCCACTCCTACAACCTGCTGCCACTGAGTCCTTTGTGACTCATGGTGGACAGAGTAGACCTCCACCTTTCGGTTTGGGGAGCAGCTAGCTGCTTCTTTCTCCCTTGGGGTGAGTTCAAATTGCTGACCCTGGGTTTAGCCACTCCATGTGTAATTCACGGTGCCCCAGGACTCTGTCACCCACTGCTCACTCGCTGCGCTCTGCTCTATTTCCACACATAGTGATCCCTGAGGGAAGAGTAGAACTGCCCCTGTGGGATTCAAAGGCTGCACATCCTTATAGAGTGGAAAGCCTCGTCTTTCTCCTGAAGAGTGGGCCATAGCTTTGAACTGTTTGCCTTGTGGTTAGCAGCCTAACACATAACCCAGTACACCACCTGGGACCAATCAGCCACCCCTGGTAACATGGCCATTTGCCTATTCTGTTGTCCACTCTGGCACACTCCACTCTAGCCCCCGGTGGGTCACTGAGGCCTGAAAGCAGCTCTGGCCATCTGTTCAGATCAGACTCTGGGTTCAGTCCTCTCCCCAAAGATCCTTCTGACCCCAACACAAGCATACTTCATCTCAAACCAAAATCACTACCATCGAGTTGATGACGACTGATAGTGACCCTATAGGACAGGGTAAAACTGCCCCTGTGAGTTTATAAGACTGTAAATCATTTCAGCAGTAGAGAGTCTCATCTTTTTCCCTGAGAGGGGCTGGTGGTTTTGAACTGCTGACCTTGCAGTTAGCAACCCAACCCGTAACCACTAGGCCACCAGGGCTCTCCCAAGACGCCAATTTCCACATGCATTCTGTTATACAACATGTTAATGATTCGATGATTTGGTGTTAGGAATACTCATTTGATGTAGCCATTTTCCCTTCACATCTGGAAAGTAATGAACATTGTTTTCTAGGACTCAAGCGTTTTCTAAGATCTTTTAAAGAAGTGTGCGCCTGGCTCTCCCTGAGACTTGTGCTCTCTTGCCTGCTGCCATTCCTTTCGGAAAGCTCAGCTCACTTTAACCCCCAAGGCAACCCATTCTGATTGCTTCCTCCCCAAGGGGCCCCCATGGAAATCAATCTGATATCTGATGGCCAGATTTGATAACAGGGTCAGGTAAGAGAACTCGAGCAGCCCTGGGATGGGCTGTGAGTCTCAAAGCAGACACACATTCTCCATTAGCTATCCTCGGAGGAAGCTAATTTCAGCAGAATCATTAAAAGTTGATGATGCTGAAATTGTCTTTTTGTCTGCTGTGCTGTGGGGTGGGAGCGGGGCTGGGGAGGAAGCTGGAAAGGGTAATTTTCCTGTGAGATGGAATGAAGCCCTCGGCCAAGAAAGGCAGAGAAACAACCCTGCACTTCACATTAGACTGACCGTGAATTTCAGCACTCAGAACTTTTAAGAGAGAGTCACAGGAAAGGAGGACTCAGGTTATCCATGGCGTTCCCGAGAGCGGTGAAGCGCTGTGTGAGAATAACTCCGAGCGAGCTCCTGAGGCCCAGGCTTAACATCATGTATTCCTCAAATAGTACATTTCAGGTGTTAGACACACCACAGCGGGATGTCAGGGTGTCCTCTGATCCAGTCCCAAACCAGGCGGGGGCCCAGCATCTGCACCAAAGCTGTGGAGAACCTGAGAGATTGTCTTAGAGCTTCCTTCTGGGCGCTTGGTTTACCACGGGACCCCTAAATTCGTTTTTGAGTCTATGTAGATACCACCTCCATTGAGTGCTTTCTGACCAACAACCAGCAAGATGAAAAGCACCCTCAGGTGTTTGAGAGTGGATTACTACCACTGCGCAGCCAGCCCAGGGAGAGGCCGCCTCGCAGCGCTCAGGGACCTGCCTGGGTAGAATTCGGGGTACTAGGATTGCGTGGTCAAGGGTCTTACTCTGACTGCCTTGGTCAGGGGGCCTTGAACCAATCTTGGAGGCTTTTTAAACTGGATAGTGTCTATATATTGTCTATATATATATTGGGAGACTATGGTCCTTTCCCAGCCTCTGGTTACTCCAGCACCTGTGATGAATTGGTCTGCGGCCAGTCTTGGTTCCATGACAGCTTCCTTTGTTCTCCATGGTCTACTTGAGAGACCGCGTTTCTCTGAGTCCTGGAGCACCATCATGGGCTCCTGATGAGGCAAGATTTGCCTCTGTCCTGCTTCTGACTTAATAAATGCATCTCGATAAACTATATTTGAATCTTGGGTCTCATCATCCCCTAGAACAAGAGAAACAGGTGAACAAACAACCTGATGAGACCTTATCATCACAGACTGGACCTCCTGATTCCTAGCCCTCACAGGCGTTAGCATCCTCGGGTTCTTCAAGCAGTAGATGCGTTTGGCCGCTAGGCAAAAGGTGGGAGGTGAGAGTCCACCCAAAGTGCCTCAGAAGAAAGGTCTGGAGATCTTCTTTCTTCCTGCTACTTTCTGAGCTTTACTTTCAAAGCAGTCGGCCTCTGAAGGTCCTGTGGAGAAGAGGGCTCCCCTAAACTATGTGAGGTTGCCATGACTCAGCGTCAACTTGATGGCAACTGGCATTGGGGGAGCCAACCATTTGGGCAAGCTGTAAGTCATTTCTAACTTCTAAGTTATATTGCTAAATGATCTGCCAACACAAATCATTTAAGAAAGTGGTTCCCTTAAAACAACCAGCCGCCTAAGTGAAATTTCAACTAAGTCTAGACGTTGTAAGCACACCAACCTGTGTGATCCAAGGAATAAAACCTATGAGTGGAGAAGGGAACGGTGCTAGAGCTAAATCCTGAGCATCTGGTTTTCAGAAGGCAGTGGGTTCCCACTTGGTTTAACTCTTGATGAAAACCCTCTGCCCGTGGACCATGCGTGTGACTAGACTTGCTACAGACAGCATGCCTTGCAAAGTGCATTAGTCCAGACAGAGCTATGTTGAAATCCAGCACCTCAGCATTTGATCACCCTATGACCTTTCTAAATTTATTCCAGCTTTTGATATTTCCTGCTTTCTTTTTGATTGAAGTTTTTCTCCATGTTATTTTGTTATGGTTGTTAAGACTTTTGTTTTGTAAATTGTTCTGCACATGAGATTCAAAATAGGTAAATCTATAAGGCAGTAATTAAACAAACCATTTTATTGGGGGCTCATACAACTCTTATCACAATCCATGCATCGATTGAGTCAGGCGTGTTTGTGCATAATTGTGCATAATGTTGCCATCATTCTTTTCTGGACATTTACTTCCTATTGAGCCCTTGGTATCAGCTCCTCTTTTTCCCCCCTCCCCCCCCGCCTCATAACTCCCTGATAAATTGTACATTGTTATTTTTTTCATCTCTCAAACCAACCGCTGTCTCCCTTCCCCCATGTTTTCTGTTGTTCTTCCCCCTATAGAGAGATGTATTGCAATGGGTTCCTCCTAGTAATTTTTTTTATAACTTTAAAGACAGTAGGATTAATAGTTTTTTATAGCTTTAAAGACAATAGGATTAATAGTTTCTTCCCCACCTTCTATCTTTTAAATTTTAATAAATCATTTTATTGGGGACTCTTACAGTTCTTACAACAATCCATAATCAATTGTATCAAGCACATTTGTGCATATGTTGCTATCATCATTTCCAAAGGATTAATAGGTTCTTAGGGGTTTGGTACAAAAAATTTGGGGAAATGGGGAGCTAATAACAATGAATCCAAGAAAGAAGAAAATGGTTTAAAACTGATCGCGGTGACGACTGCAAAATGATAGTTCCACCATATTAAAAAGACTTTTTAAATTGCATGATATGTGAATTATATGTCAATGACATGGTTTTAAAAAAAGATAAAAAATGATTCTTAAATTTTTGCAGTACTTAAAAAACACACCCATCAGATCTGAACACTGGTCTGAGTGGCTATAAAAGGGAGCAAAGTAAAATCGAACCAGGCTTAACTTCTTTTGTGACGCTCGTGCTAGTTCCAAATCAACCAACAAAGAAATCAAATGAAAATAGAGTTCATGTTCCCTGGAGTCGATCCATTCTCTGTGGCTGTGGGCTACTGGCCGCTAAGGGATCAACATCACCCTTGGAGCAGGGAACAACAGCGTAGGGGCAGTTTCACACCATAAAATCACCTGGATATTACTGAGCACGGAAGCATGCCTGTAAACACAAAGAACGAGAGACTTCACGAAATTGAGAGACACTTTATATGTGAGACGTTGGCTCCCTCTGCTCTGTTCACAGTTCGGATCCTGTGCCCTTTCTCTCCCACAGGAGTCCTCTGGAATTCTCCTCCCTGCAGAGCAGAAGCCTGGGCTGCTGGGACTGTCCCAGGGCAAGGTGCTGGGATGCTGTCAGACTTAGTTGTCGGTTCCCTTTCTCAAGCCCGGATGGTGTTTCTGGTCACTTCCTCCCCTTTTGTGGAGTGAGAGGGCTGCCTGTGCTGTGGCTGGGAGGGACACCAGCTGGGAGGGACACCAGCCGACCAGCCCAGGTGGAGACAGGAGGCTTCAGTTTCTCTCTGTTAACCACAGACTCCCCTGCACTGCCCTTGGCAAACCCCTTAGCTTGCATTCCTGTTAACTCTTTGCAGGAGTTCAAAGCAGAGCCTTTGAAGTGAATTCTTCCGTGAACCCCAGTCCTGCTCAGCAGGTGGGCGAAGGAAAGGGTAACCCAAGGTTGATAGCTTCCTGCGGAGGGGGTTGACCGCTCCTTAGTGAAACCCACCCCAAGATCTAGACCCTTGCGCAGCCAGACTATCTTCCTCCTCCCCCCGCTATTTCTCCAACTGCACAAGACGCCCGAAGGAACTGAGACCAGAGAGGAAGGTGAGGAGGCCCCAGATGGGGGAGCATCTCGACACGCCAACGCCCAAAGCTCACTGCCATCGGCGTGATCCCAGAAACCCTATGGGGCAGTGCTACCCATCTTACAGGGTCGCCAGGAGTTCACAGGAAGTTCTCTTAATTTATATATTGTTTGTACTTTGAACGCTTCTGCGCTGGAAGTAATAAATGGTGTTTCTTCCAAGACAGAATATCCAAACCGCAAACAAAACCCATTGCAGTTGAGTTGATTCCAACTCACAGGTGGGGTGTCTTAATTAGCAGTCTCTGTTTTTGCTTCTCTGGGTTCTAATCCCCATTGCAATGGCTACACAGAACTCACACACAAAAGTCGTAATTAAAAAGTTTATTAAAGAGGTTAACAAGTTGTAATGCCAATGATAAATGCTCGGGGTAAATGTTCTAAAATTGATTGTGGTGATGATTGTGCAATTCTTCTTCATGCGACTGAGTGATTGGCTTGTCTACTATGGCTTGTATACTATGTAGATTAGGTGTCAATAAAAGTAGATAAATGAGCTGTTTATCAGGACATGTTACAAAGTTCTGTCATGTCTGCTCATAAATAACCAAAGGACATATTATAAGCCTCAACCCAAAGGCATTCAGACTAAGCTCTGTGGGTTGGCAAGCCAGCTTCCTGAATTAAATGCCCAGAGGCAGCTCACTCCAGGAAGCCTCAGCCCAAAGGCACTCAGCATCACTTCTGTGGGTCTGCAAGTCCAGGATCTCCAATGAAGTGCCCGGAGGCACCCCACTCCACAAGGCAGCTCCTGCACAGAAGCGCTCCTCTTTATTTGTTCCAGGGGTTGGGGAAGCCCTTCATATTGTGCCTCGCTCAAACTCCTACTTCTGCTGCTGCTTCTCTGATACTATGACTGTCATCTGGATCCCAGGCATTCACTGTGCAGGGATCTTGGGTCCAGAGGATATATTTCACTCCTGGCTCTTTCTGGTAATGAGCTCCCTCCTTCTGCTTCTCAGAGGGCTTATTTTATACACAGCAGGATGCCACTACAGGGAATCCAGTTGGAAATTACTCACAGGTGAATTCTATCTTCTTATCAGACCCATGCGAGGGAAGGGCATTTGGTGGGAGTTAGAGATGTTGGCTAAAAGACGACATTAATTGAGTCCCTGCCCCTGCAATAGGGACCCTCCAGGGAAAAGTAGACTGCCCTGGAGGGTTTGCAAAGCTTTGATCTTTACGGAAGCAGACTGCCACATCTTTCTCCCATTGGGTTGCAGGTGGGTTCAAACTGGCAGTCTCTGGTAAACAGTGACGTGACCAAAGCCCACGGGTGGTCTTTGGAGGAAAGGGTGCTGCATTTTCAGATGGTAGCATCAAATGGGGAAGAGAAGGACCCGTGAGTTTGGAAAGGACCATTCGTTGATTCATTTGTCAAATAGCTGTGATGGACAGCCACCACGTTCAGTTCTGGAAAGGGAAGTGTCTAGAACACAGACATGCATCCAAGAGGTTGTGGAACAGCAACAACCTATGGTAGAGTGATGGCAAAGCTTTTGACTCCCTGGAATATCAGGCAAGGCTTCCAAGAGGAGGTGGAATAGAGCTGGGTTGTGTAGGAGTTTGCTGGATGGAGCGGACTGAAAGGTGAGGAGGAGAGTGAGCATCTGCAGGACCCTGAATCTCAGTGTGGTGTGGACACAATACATGGGGCTGGGCGAGGTGAGGCTACAGAGGCGGAAGAGCCTTGTCGTCTTACATACCATGCTAAGGGGGTTAGCCTTTATCCTCTGGTCAGTTATCGCTTATAATTTTCTCGGCAAGAGCTTTAGCAATGGAGGGAGCGAGGAGATGAAGTTAAGAGGAACAACAGAAGTCAGCGACGGGTAGAATGTTATTTTTTGGATGGTGTATTAGTTAGGGCAGAAAATGACGTGGCTCTGACCCAAAGGTCCTAACATAAAATGGCTCCAGAGAGAAACTTATTTCTCTTTCATAACAGTCTCAGGCAGGGGCTCTATCTCAGCAGAGACTACTCCACACAGTCACTCAGAGCCCTAGGCTGATGGTAGCTCTGCCGTTCCCGGGCTTGACTTCCGAAGATGCGCTGGTTGGTACCATGCTTACTAGAGGGGAGGAGCCAAGGGTGTGGAGGAGGCCTCGGGGAAGCTTTAGAGATTAGGCCTATAAGTGGCACCTGTAACTTCTTTCTCACCAGGACTGGTGAGCAGTGATTCTAGTGATCTCTCCTGTCTACAGTGGGTGAGAAGTGTATTCTAGACTTGAGTCCAGAAAGAGGGAGGGCCACAGTCTGTTGGACGGCCAGCAAACTGCCAGGTGTATGACAATGACCTTAATTAAAAGGAGACCCTCTAAAGAGGAAACTATCTCCGCGTTCAGCGCAACCTCTTCAGATCTAGGACTTCCTTGGCAGGCTTGCTTTCACGAGGCCTGCTCTCCACTCATCTCCCAGGCATTCTAGACCTGGGATCCGAAGTCCCAGCACTGCAATCCCTGGGGACTTGTTACCATTCAAGGCTCGTTTCTTTGGATCCAGCAGGAGCATCTTGGGGCTCTGTTTTCAAAGCCAAGTACTCGTTCTGTGAGAGTATTGGGGTCAATTGTATAAGATGTCCAGTTGAAAACAATCCACTTCAGTTGGATCATTCCTGCGCGTCTTATAACCATCAACCCGTAGGAGACCAACAGGACGGATTTGTCCAAACACAGTGCTCAGAAGGCGGGAGGGCAGGAAAGAAGGACCAATGGGAAGCTGGAGCGAAGGGAAGAAGTGGAAAGAGTGCCGTTACATGGGGTGGGGGCGCTTTCACTCAAGCTCATAAAACACAATGTGTATAAATCGTTGAATGGATAACAAATTTGCCCTGTAAACATTGACTCAAACCACAATAAAAAGTTTGTACAAATTAACGTTCCCATTAGCATAAGGTGACCAGATGTCCTGCTTTTGGCGGGACAGTCCCGATTTTTAACAATTTGTCCCACTTCCCGCGGTGTTTTAAGAAAGTCCTGATTTTTGGAGAGCATGCACGACAAGCTAGGGAATGGCGGGACAGCAGGAAGGGAATATATGGTTTTCGGCTGCCATGTGGCTATTTCACCAGGATATGAGTTTTGTATTATTTTTGTTAATTTTGTACTGTTAAACTTTAATAAATAATTGTTGAGAACTGATGATCGAGAACTGCTTATCAAAGTTCGCATTGTTGATCAGTTGTTAGAATTCGACCACCATTGTTTGGACTTAATGAACAATGGCATTTTTTGGCATTGGCAACAATGAAAACATTTTGTAACTGTCTCTCAGATGATATGCATCATACTGCGTACTAGTGCTATTCAGATAATTTAAGTGAGTAATTTATTTATTCATTTCATAAATACATAAATTTTCTTGAATTTAGCAGACAGTACTCATATTATTTATATTTTATAGTGGCAGCAAAAAGTCTAGTGCCAGCCTTGAAAGTGACTCTTACAACTTACCTTATGGCAAATTCAGAGAAAAAATAATACAAGGTAGTATTGTTACTATTTAGAAAGAAATATAGGTTTAAAGTGAAAATAAAATTTAAAATATAGTTACTTTATAATAATCAAATTAAGTTTAATTTATAAACTAACAATAAAATATGTACATATAATTATGTACCTACTTGCTGTGTTTTTAAGCAATATGCATATAATAATTTATAATATAATTTTAAATTATTTTTTTAGATTTTTAAAATAGTGAGTAAGAAAGGATGCAAATTCAACGATGATCTAAGAAGTGAATTTCTTTTTATTAAAAAAACCAAAAGCAGTTACATGGTAAAATGTGAGAAATATAATGGTGAATTTTCTATTTCGCACGGTGGGAAGAATGATATTTTAAAGCACTTGGAGACACAGAAACATAAAATATATTTAAATACTGCTGCATCTTCCTCCAAAATACAGGATTTTTTTCGGAAAACAACTTATGGAGACGAAGAAAAGAAATTAGCATTAGCAGAAGGACTTATGTCTTTTCATGCTATTAATCACAATCGTTCCTTCAGATCTATGGACTGTACATCGCAAGTTGTCGAAAAGTTAATCAACAAAAATTTGCCTGTGCTAGAACAAAATCCGAGGCAATTGTGTGTAATGTGCTTTCCTCATATGCATTTTCAGAATTAAACAAAAATCTAGAAAAAATTAATTTTATATCCATATATTCTGGCACATCTAATCATAAGGATATAAAATTATTTCCAACCATTATTAGATTTTTTTATTCGGAAACTGGAATAAAATTAAGAATTTTAGATTTTGTTTCTGTGTCCAGCAAAACTTCTGAAATAATTTTCAGTTCCATTATTAATATTTTTTAAAAAACAATTTAAAACATAAAATGATTGCATATTGTGCAGACAACATGAGCACAAATTTTGGAGGAAAAGAGAAGAGATACAAATAATATTTTTTAGAAATTAAAGACCTTAATCAAAACATTATTGGTGTTGGTTGTGCAGCACACATAATACATAATGCCATTCACACAGCTGCTGATTTGTTGCCCATAGATGTGGAAATTATTGCTATTAAAATATATTCTTTTTTTAAATTTATTTAAAAAAATTTTTTTTTATTTTAACAATTTATTGGGGCTGATACAATTCTTTTCACAGTTCATACATATACATACATCAATTGTATAAAGCACATCTGTACAGTCTTTGCCCTAATCATTTTTTTCTCTTTTCTTCTTTTACATTTTATTAGGGATTCAAACAACTCTTACCACAATCCATACATATACATACATCAATTGTATAAAGCACATCCACACATTCCCCGCCCCAATCACTCTCAAAGCATTCGCCCTCCACTTAAGCCCCTTGCATCAGGTCCTCTTTCCCCCCCCCTCCCTCCCCATTCCCCCCTCCCTCATATGCCCTTGGTAATTTATACATCGTTATTTTGTCATATCTTGCCCTATCCGGAGTCTCCCTTCCCCCCTTCTCTGCTGTCCCTCTCCCAGGGAAGAGGTCACATGTGGATCCCTGTAATCAGTTCCCCCTTTCCAACCCACTCACCCTCCACTCTCCCAGCATCGTCCCTCACACCCTTGGTCCTGAAGGTATCATACACCCTGGATTCCCTGTACCTCCAACCCTCATATGTACCAGTGTACAGCCTCTGTCCCATCCAGCCCTGCAAGGTAGAATTCGGATCATGGTAGTTGGGGGGAGGAAGCATCCAGGATCTGGGGGAAAGCTGTGTTCTTCATCGATACTACCTCACACCCTAATTAACCCATCTCCTCTCCTAAACCCCTCTATGAGGGGATCTCCATTGGCCGACACTTGGGCCTTGGGTCTCCACTCTGCACTTCCCCCTTCATTTAATATGATATATATATACACATATACACATACATATATACATATACACATATATACACATACATACACACACTTATATCTTTTTTTTTTTGCATGATGTCTTATACCTGGTCCCTTGGGCACCTCGTGATCGCACTGGCCGGTGTGCTTCTTCCATGTGGGATTATTTGCTTCTGAGCTAGATGGCCGCTTGTTCACCTTCAAGCCTTTAAGACCCCAGACACTATCTCTTTTGATAGCCGGGCACCATCAGCTTTCTTCACCACATTTGCTTATGCACCCATTTGTCTTCAGCGATCCTATTATGGAGGTGTGCAGTCAATGATATGATTTTTTGTTCTTTGATGCCTGGTAACTGATCCCTTTGGGACCACTCGATCACACAGGCTGGTGTGTTCTTCCATGTGGACTTTGTTGCTTCTGAGCTAGATGGCCGCTTGTTTCTCTTCAAGCCTTTAAGACCCCAGTCACTATCTCTTTTGATAGCCGGGCACCATCAGCTTTCTTCACCACATTTACTTGTTCACCCACTTTGGCTCCAGCCGTTGTGTTGGGAGAGTGAGTAAAATATATTCTTATTTCTATATATACACTGTACACATTGAAATTCTTAAAGAATTTTGTGAAGCTGCGGAAGTCAAATATCAGAAAATACTTGGATACAGTAAAATTAGCTGGTTAGCTCTTTTGCCAGCTGTCGAAAGAATCTTGAAAATATACGATCCTTTGAAATCCTACTTTCTATCACAGGATAAATGTCCCAGAATTTTATGAAAAAGAATCTTCAAAAATTTGGCTAGAGTTTGTACACAATCAAGCAGCTCTTTTTCAAAATGCTACAAAACTTATTGAAGGTGACAATATTTCGGTAATCGAAGTAGCAAATGAAGTTAGTAATTTAAAATTTCAGTGTCAAAAGCGGTTAGAATATAATTTTCTTCCATTAACTATCCGTAATAGTACAAGCCAACTAGATGAACAAGGTGCAATAAATCGTGCAGATATCATGAATCATGTTAAAAAATTCTATAGTAACTGCATAGATTATTTAGAAGAGTGTTCAATACATTACAATGATATTGAACATTTTCATTGGGTTACATTAAAACAAAAACTTAATTGGAATGATGTGCAAAAATCATTTGATCATATTACTCAAAATTTCCCATCTAGTAATATTTCTGAAAATGATATTTTTAATGAGGTATCAATATTAAAAATATATATTGATAAGAAAAAGGTTAAACCTTGGGCATCAGCAAAAATCACGATAGAGAACAAATGGTTAGAAATATTTCATCATTTTGAAACAAACCATGTTCCGTACAATAATGCACTAAAAATTGTGGAATACATGCTGTCCTTACCAAGAACTAATGCTGTGATTGAACGTGTTTTTTCTACGGTAAATAAAGTGTGGCCATCAGAAAAATCACAATTAGGTGTTGAGATTTTGAAAGCCATTTTATGTGTGAAATATAATTTAGCAAATTCTTGTGAAAAATTTCATGACCTTTAAACAACAAAAGCAACCTACTAAAAAACACTTACTCAAATAAGAAATATGCCAAAGAATAAAATAATAGTATACATAATTTTAATGTATTATATTTGTAAATTGTACTTATGTTGAAATTAAAAAATATATTTTACAATACTATTTTTGCATTCTATGAAAATCTTTGTTGCCCCATATAGGCATATAGACCAATTTTTTCACCAAGAACCCCCCACCCCACCCCAGTCAATGGTGTCCCGCTTTACCAATGTTAAAATCTGGTCACCTTACATTAGCAATGACAAGATGTTCTTTCTTGATTTTTAAAAAAATGATTGTCCAGCAAGATAGCAGCTTCAGTGTTCTGTTCAGCACACAGCCTCATGCCATTTGGGTAGACAAAACCTTCCCATACATCTAAGCTCATGCTAGAAAAAAATATTGAAGAATTGAAGTGTATAACTTTTTTTTTTTAAGGATTATCTTCTTTTCCCGTCTCTATGAAGTTGCTTGACCTTTCCCTAAAGTTGGACTAGTAACTAGAGATTCGTTTGAGGGCACTTGACCCAGAGGTAGACTCAGATTTGTACGGGATTCCATCTAGACCAGAGGTCAGCCAAACTGGTTCGGGAGCAAGGCGGGTCTTTCAGGACATGCCTGTAGCTCTGAAGTAAAATTGAAAAGTGTTTATATTTCTGGCTCTCGAATAATTTCTAAATTGTTGTGAAGGATAGGATCGGCTCTTCTGCTTCAAAAGTTTGCCGACTCCTGCTCTAAATCATAGGCGTCCCAAAAGGAAGAAAAGTGAGGGGAAAAGATTTTAAAAATGAAAAATCATAGGCTTCCAAACTTATTTGACCCCCCCACCCCCTTTTCAAAAGAGTCAAAGCAGAACCATACTCCATGCCCTCCCTCTGGCCAGTGAACCTCATGTGCACTGCAGTGCAGAATCCCGAATGGAGAGCAGATCTCTGCCCGGGCAGCCTACCCCCTGGATCGCTACAGCGCCCCCCAGGAGGTGGGGTCACTCACTTTGACAAAGTCTGATCCAGATGCTATTTCCAAATTGCACTTGGTTTAGGGGGCTTGGAACTTTTTGGTTTCGAATATGGGGAAGAATTGGCTCAATTTGTAGTGACCACACTTGGATTCCAACAGGAAACTCCAATCAAACCACAGTCTTGACTCTTTGGAAGTGGTCAGTCTTCACCTGTCAGGATACTTACTGTCTTTCCCATTTGTCCAGCTTACTCTCCCTTCCTTCTCCTTGTTGGGCCTTTCTGTGGTTTCACGGGAGTTGGCACACACAAAGGAGGGCAGGAGGGCAGGAGCTGCGCTCTGGCTACACATGTTGCTTTGGAATGACCACGGGAATCCGACTTAGATAAAACTGTTTCTGAGGAAATGAATGATTTGTTGTTTTTTTTTCATGACAAACTCTATGTCAACCTCATAATCATATACCTTCCTGCCCTTTTCTCTCAATCAATCAAAAAAATTCTGCAGGCTTTATCTGATTATCTGAGAGCTGAACACACTCAGGCATAAAGGTTTGCACTATATTACCTGTAAGTAACTAGTTTTTAACCCTAATGAATCAAGTCAAAGGAATTAATTTCTAGTCCCAGAAACAAAAGCCTGTAAATTACCTAACAGGGAGTTCCTGAAATCCCTGCAAAGAGGCCACCTGTCTGACTGCTTTTTTTTCCTTATCCCTAGTCAGTCTGGGGTCTAGTTCATAAGCACTAGAAGGATTCATCATCAATATGTGAATCTCATGAAGCCCCTTGACTTCTGCAAGCCTGTGTCTCTAGTGAGACTCCATGCCCACACCCCACACCCCATGATTTTTTTCAAGGAAGCAGCTTGGGACAGAACATCTGAGATGCTGCAGCTTGTGTCCGCAGTCCCAGGGACTGGTGTCCGATGCCAGCTGCCAAGCAACCAGAAACAGTTGTACTCCTGCCTTCTTTCTTTCACTCCCTCCGAGAGGGTGCTTGGAACCGTGCGCGCATGTCTAAAGCGAGCATCTTACAGCACAGCAGGGAGCAGAAAGGAAAGAAAAAGGAGGGCAAAGTGAAGACAAGCCGATAGGGGAATTTTATAAGGAAGTTTTTCATGATCACCACCCTGAAGGAAATTAGTTCCACCCACTTTAAAATTCTAACTCTCGTTCCCAGAAGCTTTTGGCAATAGAAGTCCATTAAAAGTGTTTATGCATATTCTACTTAAGATAGTATCCAAAACAACAAAATGCCTACAACATGTTCCGTCAAAGGGAAAGACTTGGATGGTCAAAACTACAAAACACGATTGAAGTAAATTAAAGACCTAAATCAATGAAAGGGAACTCATGTTCATGGATTAGGAGCCTTAATATGGCCGATGATGGTGGAATAATGAATTCATGTTACGTGGCTGGGTTATGATTTTCAGAGCTTTGGAAGATACGGTGCTGGGTGGGTTGCTGTGCTGCCATGTACTGTCCCACAGCTACAGCATAATGGGGTGCAGTCACTACGATGGCAATGGGCGTGTCCCATCCGTGGGGATGTGATCTGTTTCCAGTGTATAAATGGGCACAGCTGGCTTTCTCTCGGACGCTTCGTTCTTCCCTTCACTTGACTCAGGGACACTGGGACATACAAGCCTGCAGAAGTCTCTGCTGCCTGACCTATAGATTAGGGACTTGGAAGCACCCAAATTGTGACGTAAAGCCACCTAGGCCCTAGTTGTCTGTAGGTGTACGTCCCTCTAGTTGTAGGTATATGTCTCCCTAGTTGTCTGTAGTTGTACATCTCCCTAGTTGTCTGTAGGTGTACGTCCCCCTACTTGTCTGTAGGTGTATGTCTCCCTACTTGTCTGTAGGTGTACGTCCCCCTACTTGTCTGTAGGTGTACGTCTCCCTGGTTGTCTGTAGGTGTACGTCTCCCTGGTTGTCTGTAGGTGTACGTCTCCCTGGTTGTCTGTAGGTGTACGTCTCCCTGGTTGTCTGTAGGTGTACGTCTCCCTAGTTGTCTGTAGGTGTACGTCTCCCTACTTGTCTGTAGGTATACGTCCCCCTGGTTGTCTGTAGGTGTACGTCTCCCTGGTTGTCTGTAGGTGTACGTCCCCCTGGTTGTCTGTAGGTGTATGTCTCCCTGGTTGTCTGTAGGTGTACGTCTCCCTACTTGTCTGTAGGTGTATGTCCCCCTGGTTGTCTGTAGGTGTACGTCTCCCTAGTTGTCTGTAGGTGTACGTCTCCCTGGTTGTCTGTAGGTGTACGTCTCCCTAGTTGTCTGTAGGTGTACGTCTCCCTACTTGTCTGTAGGTGTACGTCTCCCTGGTTGTCTGTAGGTATACATCTCCCTGGTTGTCTGTAGGTGTACGTCTCCCTGGTTGTCTGTAGGTATACATCTCCCTGGTTGTCTGTAGGTATACGTCTCCCTGGTTTTTCACTGCTAGAGAAACCAAAGGAATAAGTGTATTCAACACTATCTCTAGCAAAATCCCACCTGGCTTGTTTTCTTCTCTCCCAAAATGAACAACCAGGTTTAAATATCCACATGGAAATTCAGGTGGCTCAGAGTAGCCAAACCAATCTTGAAAATGAAGAACAATATTGGGGGATGCTGCACTTCCTGCTTTCAAAAAAACAACACAAAGCCACAACAATCTAAACCAGCACGCCACCGGCACAAGATTATAGAGCAGTGAGTATCAGCTCTCCTAATGTCAAAGCTTTAATATAATTCCTTATGTTGTGGTGACCCCCAGCCATAAAATTAATTTTGTTGCTACTTCATAACTGTAATTTTGCTACTGTTATGAATGGGGTGAGCCCTGTGAAAGGTTTGTTCAGCCCCCAGAGGGGTCCTGACCCACAGGTTGAGAACTGCTGCTACAGAGGTTGCAAGTCCAGAGCACTTACGGTCGGTTTTCAACAGGATGCTCAGGCAGTTCCAGGGGGGAAAGAATGGTCATTTCAACAGGTGGGACTGGGACACCTGGAAATCCACATACAAAGAATGACGCTTGAGCCCTACGTCATTATCATGCCCCCTGTATTTCAAATACCAACCAAGTCACCCGTGTTGGACAGGTTTAAGCAGTTTCCAGAACCAGGACAGAGGAGGACGCAAGTCATGCTCATTCATTCTACTTTCAGAAATCGGCCCATACAAACTGGGGGATCCCAACAGACTGGGCCATGTCTTCAGCCGGGGTCGGTCCATCGAGGCATGCTTGATGAGGGAGGAGGCCAGTGAGGGTGTGGGTGCAACAATCTGCTGCGAAAGCTGTGAAAGCTGCAGGGATGCACTTGAACCTGTTGGCAATTGCGAGCAGGATGCAGGAATGAGTGGTATTTCATTCTGTTGTATATCTCAAGCACACTGCCACCGAGTCGATGCTGACTCACAGTGACCTTGTAGGACAGGGCAGAACTGCCCCTGCAAGTCTCCAAGACTGTACCTCTTATGGGAGTAAAAAGTCTGCCGTCTCCCCTTTAAGTAGCTGGTGGCTTCAAACTGCTGATCCTGCTGTTAGCAGCCCAACTCATAACCACTACACCCGCAGGGCTCTCCCTCCCTTGTATAGTTCAACATAAGCCAGCGTCTGCTCCAGGGCAGCTAATGTATGACAACAATCTCACACCCGATAGAAAAAGTCCTCCCCAGTGGAGCACAGACATAACCATACACATTAAAAACCGTAAATCGCTTGGGAGAACACATAGGTGTAAGCCTTCATGACGTTGGATTTGGCAGTGGTTTCTTAGATGTGACACCAAAAGCACTAGCAACAAGAGCAGATATAGAAAAGCTGGACATTATCACCATTGGAAAGCGTGTGTGGCTTAAAGGACACGCCCAAGGAGAGGAAAAGAGGACTCTCAACAAGAGACAATTCTTACAAGCCATCCACCGACGAGGGGCTTCAATCTAGAACATACAAGGAAATCTTACAACTACGCCATCAAAAGATGGGCTGAGTGTCAAAAATGACGTTTCTCCAAAGAACGAACACATGAAAAGACACGCCGTGTCATCAGCCTTCAAAACGATAACGAGATACCACTCGACATAACAGGTGGGTATGAGGCTAACGGCAAGAAAAGACAGGCGGGCCACCGCTTAGCAAGGAGCAGAGCAGCTGGAGGCCGCGCCCGGGACGGGTGGAATATAAAATAAATAGTGGGACTGTGGTGGGTTTGCGGTTTGGCAGGTCCTCCAGATGTCTGACCCAGAGTTACTATATGTCTCCACAGTTCCACTCTTTCTCTTTTACTTCCAAGGTGGATGTAAACATGCTGCAATATATGCTGGCCTCCCTAGGACTGTGATGCAGGAGTCCAGACAAGCCTCTCAGGTCCATCCTTCCTTACCTCTTCTGACACCCACCTGCCGTCCTGTGCCACTCTCCATCGATGTGGCGTCGTGTGGTGGAATGGCCACCCAGAACTCACAGACGCTTCTAGCTGTTACAGGGAAGCAGACAAGACAGTAGGGCTTCAGATACTGGGCTCCTCTCTTAGAAGCCAAGTCTCTCTCCAGTTCTCATCCTCTCAGCCATGTGGTCCCTTGGCCTTGCCAGCCTGCCAGTCGCTCTGTCCCATGGTTCTCTAGTCCAGGGCCAGGTAAGGAGAAGGTGCCGGATCGTCTCGGTGCTGTTCCTCTGATTCTCTGCGGCCTCTGCCACTGAGACAGAGATCTTGACTGTGCTCTTCCCTGGTCCTCAAGCCTCTGTCTTCTCTGCTACTGCTCATCCTTATCGCCAGGAGTAACAAAAAGTGACCAATCCCGTCTCTTGTGTTACACACTCCCTGTTTGCATGGTCCCGCCCAATCATTTGGTGGGAGTTACAGAGGCTTGGGTAGAAGAACCCTAGTAAGAAGTTTCACTCCACCCCTCATAGATTCATACATGATCTTGTATCTGAATGTTGGCAGCAGTAGTATTCATAATAGCCCAAATGTGGAAACAATCCAAACATCCATTAACAGATGAATGGGTAAACAATCTTGGAATATACATGCAATGGAATGTTCATAAGCCATAGCAAGGTATGGATCAACATTGCTAAGGGAAAGAGACCACATTCTGTATGGCTCCGCTTCTCTGAAAGGTTCTGAACAGGCAAGTCCATTTACACACAAAGCCAGGGGCTGAGGTGGGGGTGGATTGTTAATAGGTACAGGACGTCTTTTATAGGGCTTGATGAACGTGCTCAGGTCCTGGAGAGCTGGAATGATTGCACAGTCATGTGACCATAATGAACACCACTGCACAGCACATGGTAAAAGGAAGAATGTAATGGTGTGTGAATTATTTCTCAATAAGGCTGCTATTAAAGTAAAAATCTTCTTAGAGTCCATGCAGGCATGTGAGTGAAGAGAACACAATAGCTGACATAACTTTTCCCACCAGATTAAAATACCTGGGAAACTCGGTGCCACTTAACTTGTTCTCTTGCTTCTCTGGGCTTTGGCTCCCCTCTCTGAAGGATGAGCACCTGGTTGGGAGTCCTCCCATTTCCCCCCATCTGGAGTGATACCTAAAGGGATGTTCTGAGCAAACGGCAGGTGCTCTGGGCAACTGTCTCCCCGTTCCTTCATTCGGTTCTGAGGGCAGGAGGCCCAGGGCAGGGCTTGTCTGTGACATCAGGAGCACCTGATTTTTACAGGCCCCTAAGCATGTACATGGCCCACACCACTCCTTTTTCAGAGGCTATACCACATGACCCCGGCCTTCAAAGAACTTGCTATATTCAGGGGCCTATAAAAAATATCTGATGATGACATGGAATTGAGGATTTGGTACTTGGACTTTCAGTGAGTGGAAGAATCATTTTTCAGTGTGTATTATTAGTTTATACTGCTTGAGTTCTCACAACGTTTACAGGTTCGCCCCCCTCCCTAGCAATAATAAAAGTAACACAAAAGAACTTGCCATATTGTTTAGATACTGAGTGAAATGAAGCAATATATCATTAATTAGACAATGAATGGTATATAGAGAATAATTCATTGTCTTCTTATTCCCTCTTTCAAGGCAACCATCTTCCAAAATGCCTTCCTTAGCCGGCTTATCTCTGCGCCCGCCTCTGGTTCCATCTTTCAGACCCCTCAAGTTCATCCCTGCTTGGGGAGCATCAATTTGAAAAGATGTGCTTTTAACTCCCGGAGGATTCTTAGAGAAATGGCTGCCTTTGATCCTCATCATTGCCATTGATTTTGTAAACTTTCTAAAGAACATGCCCACCTCGTGAATCTAAAAGGTTTTTACCCGGAGAGATTTTTTCGGTCACCTCCAACAGGAGAGAAGATAACACCCAATCAACTCTTTCTACTTACTTGCTTTGGGTTAAAAAAAAAAAGCCTTAATTTCCACAATTATGGAGTTGGAAGGTGTATTAGACTTGGTACTTGGAGCTTAACTTCTGAGCACTGGGTTTGCAGATGAAGATCAAGGATCGCAGCCTTCAGCGTGGACTACAACTCAATGTAAAGAAGACTCAGATCTTCACAATTGGAATAAAAAGTAACATCACGATAAATGGAGGAAAGGTTGAAATTGTCAAGGATTTCATCTTGCTTGCACAATCCATGCTCCTGGGCGCACAGTCAAGCGATCAAAAGGTGGCGCATCGGGAGGTTGAAAAGCAAGGATGGTACTATGAGGATTAAGATGGGCCGGACCCAAGCCAGGCTATTTTCATTGCCTCTTACGCAGGTGAAAGTTGGACATTGAATAAGGAAGACCAACGAAGAATCAATTTGTTTGAATTGTGGTGCTGGATAAGAATATTGAGAGTACCACGGGCTGCCAAAGTGGGGTGGGGGTGGGGACTGTCTTGAAAGGTGCGTGGTTAGAGCGCTCCTGAGAGGCAAGGGTGGAGAGACCTCATCTTACAGATTTTGGACATGTTGTCAGGAAGAACTAATCCCTAGAGGAGGAAGCATACTTGGTAAAGTAGAGGGGCCGCGAGAAAGAGAAAGGACATCAAGGAGATGGATTGACACAGTGGCTGCACTCTGCTGCACTCAGGGTCGGGATGGGTCAGAACCGAGTAACAACAGCAACAGGTTTGTAGAGGCTATGGATAGCAGTGAATGCCCCAATCCATTAGCCAGGTTCCATGTAGATTAAGCTTCCACTGAATTCTTTCTGACCATTCCCCACCAATGTGAACAGTCTTGCTATTAGAAAGTGCGTTACCTCCATGCTCCTAAGCAGCCCAGAGAGGAGCAGTCTCCTTCAGGGGCTTGCCTGGGTGTGCTCCTGATGGAGACGGCCATGCTGGGTCAGCTAGTTACAAGTCATGCCTGGACGGCCGTCATCAAAGAACCTTGGACCAGTCTAGTAAGCGCTTCTGTCTAACATAGTGTACATGTCCCAATCAGAGTCCCACCTATAACTGTGACATATTAATCTGCCAAGTGTGGGACAGATTCTTTCCCCCTCTCACGTCTTTTTTTTTTATGCTCCACATCGCGGCAAACCCTTGGACGCCATTATGACGTTGTACTCATGGCGTCCCTCATCCGGATAATGTGACTTTCTTGATCTACTATATAATAACTGTCTCCGTAAAGTATATTTGACCCTTGGGGTCTCCTTTGTACCCTACAGTGAAGGGGAGCTCCAAGATTAGGCTTTTTGAAAAATGTGCCCATCATTTTACTCTCAGTCTTTTGTCAAAGTAAAATTTTCACAGAAGTAAAACCATGAGTCTCACACAAATATAGGACATGATAACCTGTCAGATTTCCTCAGCGCTTTAATCAATTCAGAACTCGTGAGCTGAGGTGACGCGTAAGGTGCTACAAGCACTTCAGAGGCTCCGGAACTTGGTGGATTGCTGAGCTTCATACAGAACGAGTTAATGTTCACCTGGGCCATAAAGGATACCTCTGGGCTTATCTGTACCCTGGGTAGAAAGTCATTTGCACTTTCACCAGGAAAAGTCGCGAAGTTCATCTCGGTGCCTACAGACTTGTGCTATAGCCTTGCCAATGAAGTGGGCAGTCCACACCCACTGATCTCTTGCCCACTTCAAAGTACCTAAAACAGCCCAGACCGTGTAGAGCGGAGCCTCGAGGGTGTGCTGAGCGGACAGCTGGGAGTTGGTACAAGGGAACCCAGCAGGCATTGCCGTCATCGGGCCATGGGGAGAAGCCTCCTGAGGCGCTTCTCTTGTCAAACAGAGGCAAACAGGTCCTCATTTAAAATTGTATCATTTTATAGGTTTTCAACACCGATTCTTTCTTAAACTCTCTGTCAGAGTGAGCTATAAAGTTCCTCCCCAACCCCCGACCCCCTTCCCCCACTCCAACAAAACATCTCACTACCACGGAGTTGATTGCAACTCACAGTGACTCTAGAGGACAGGGTCGAGCGGCCCCTGTGGGGTTCAGGGACCGTAACTTCTTATGGGAGACGCTCCACCCTTTTTTCCCACGGTGATTTCAAACTGCTGACCTTGAGGTGAGCTGCCTAACACTTAACCCTATGCCACTAGGCTCCCCACCCAACCTAGCCAGTTCCTCTCAACCCCTAAATCTCTCTGGTCACAGCTTGCCAGGAGCCCTCAGGCTGCCCCCTCCTCCACAGCCGATGGGGAACTTTCTGGGCTTTTGCTCAATGAAAACTGGAACTTCCTCTCGCTCTCATTGGAGAAGTTCTTTTAAAAATTTTTCTCTGATTGACTCCTTGATTTCCTGGTTCCCATGCCCACCCTTCTTGATTTACTCCCCGTTCTCCAGCGTTTCCAGAGAAAGCATATTTGGTAAGTACAGTGTGTGAAACGTCAGAAAATGTCTTTCCTCAACCCTCAAACTTGATGAATAATGCGGTTGGAGAATTCCTGTTCAACAGGCCTTCTCCATTCCAGCTGACTTCTAGAATGCAGGATTTGCTCCGTTGTCTTGGCTAGTTTCCCGTGTTGTTATATCAACATGCTCAATCCTAACCTCTTGGGTCTCATGTGCTTCTGCTCTTGGGAAAGTTTCGGGATCTACTTTTTATTCTAAGGTTCTGAAACGGCCTGGGAAATGTGGTCATTGGACATTGCCCCTGAAACTTTAAACAGAGTCCCTAAAATTGAGCTCTCATGGACAGTGGACCCTCGCTTCTATGGGCACACAATAACTCTAGTAAACTCTTTGTTCTGTTTTAAAGAATTTCCTCTCCTTGGTTTCATCTGTCTCCTTTGTTTTTTTTTTCGTTAAAGCCTCTTTTTATCAGACGTGCAAGCATTTAGATCGACCTTCCAATTTTCTTATCTCTTACTTCTCTTCTATTTTTTATATCCACTACCCCGCTTACCCACACATGGCCCCCCTCTTCTGGGAAATCTGTCCTAGACGCCATCTTCAGGCCTTCTATTGAATGTTTCATTTCTGCAATTACATTTCCCTGGGTCACTCTATTCTCTCTTCCCGTGCCGTGGTCTCCGGCACCGATTTTTCTGACACAATATTTGTTTTAATGCTCTGAGGTCATTACTGACCCCTTTTTAAACCATGCTCTTTTGCTTCCTGCCTTGTTCCCTTTCGCCCCCTCCTGTCTTATTTGCTTGTTTTGTTCTCTGTCTTCCATGAAAAGGCGTTCTCCGTGTGTCCTGTGATATTTTGTGTTCCACTCGGAGTTCAGAACAGGTCACTAAAAAGCTGATTGGAAGCTGTGTGTGCCGTGCATTAATGAGATGGATTCGTTGCTTAGCTTCACCATAGGGATGAGCTATTTTGCTGGCTTTCTCAACAAAGGAACCCTAAATGTCACGCAGAGCCAGGACAGTGGGCAGCGGGACTTGGTTGGAGGACAAGGACCCTGCTCCATCCGGCACCATCCTCGCCACCGTGGTGAGGGCGGAGTCCCTGCTTGCAGCCACTGTGCCGTTCCATCTCATCCAGGGGCGTCCTCTCTGTTTGCTGACCTTCTACTTCATGGGGGTCATTTTTCTTGAACTAAGTCACTAGTGTGAGGAAAGTCCTAGACTGTTCTTGAAACTTCCAGCCAGTCCTGAGTTTCATCCACAATCTCAGAGGGAACTGGGACTTCTCGTTCTGCAAACCTCTCTCAGTTTTGTGTGACTGGAGGCCCATCCTCTCCAGTCTCTGTCAAATTTTTCTGGTCTTCCAGATCAACTTTCATTCCATTCTATCTTCCAAAATATTATTAGGCTCTAGCCTGCTGGTGTTCTTTTTATATCGTCTTGTTCTCTTTATCTTTATTGGTTTATATCCTTATAATTCCATTTTGTTGTCATTTTAGTGAAATTCTGGGAGAGAGAAGAGATAAATGGCGCCTGCCTTCAGCAAACCATATTAAACGTAAATTCTTCTTTTTCCATGTTTAAATTACTAAATCAAAGCCTAGATAATCCAGACTCAACTGCTCTTCCCACAAGTTCTAGGGGAAACCAATGCTTCTTTTCTCTGAACTCACCACCTTCCACTCCCAACATGCATATTCCCCACCATCCTGACAGGTAGCTCCATCTTTTTAGAAGTCTGCTCTAGGTTCTGGAGTGCCTTTACAATGCAAATAATTAGCTTAAGAAGGTTCTCCTTGTATCTGCCTCAAGGAGAAGGTGGCCTACGGAGGAGGGTAGTAAGTCAATGTGGTGGTTGTTTACCAAAGGAAAGTTAAGGGAGGAAGTAAAGATTTATAGGATGCAATTATATTGATCATAAAGTCATAGCTATGTGTGTATTCCACTTTCCAGCTATGATACTATAAGGTTGTGCTTACCAGTAGAATGTTCTGTGATGATAGAAATATTCTATGTGTTCACTGTCCAATACAGTAGCTGCTAGCCAACTGTGGCTATTAAAATGTGAATAAGCACACAGACAACTGAATTTTAACTTTTAAAATGTTTTAATTAGCTTCTATCGAAATAGCCACAGATGCCTAGAGGCTACTTTATTTAATAGGCCATCTATAGGGGCTCATGGAAATGTTTCCCCTTCATTTCCTAGCATTTTTTGGGATGGGAGGTATGTTAGGCTGGGTTGACTAGACAAACAAATCCAGAGACACTCATATGTGTATGAGAGAACTTTATATCAAGAAGTAATTACACATCAAGCAAACATCCCAGCGCAGTCCAGATCAAGTCCATAAATCTAATACTAATCCATAAGTCCCTCTTAGAATCACACAGCTGTATGCAATGATGTAAAATGCAGGAAGGTCACAGGCAGGTGGGTACAAAGACTTGTGGATCCAAAGGCGGTGGCTGCATCTCCAAGGCTTTGGCAGCTCTCAGCCAAGTGGCTCACGAACAGGAAGCTGAAGGAGAGAGAGAGAGAGAGAGAGAGAGAGAGAGAGAGAGAGAGAGGAAGTTCCCAGGATCCTCCTGGTGAGAAGGCCACGCCCACCATGAGGTGCCATCAGGCTGTGACCTAACTGACAGGCTAAACTGCACCCTTTCACTTCTTTATCTTCAAGTTGATATGACATTATGTAACTGCCATGGTAGGCCAATTAAACATTTGGTTTTGCTTTCAATGAAACTATCGGTTTATGTGACTAGAACTGATATATAACAAAATACCTGTGACATGGATTGTTTTACATAGGTTTATGTAATTACTGAGGTAATTAAATAATATAACCAACACATATTTGAAAGAAATCCTGGGGCAGGGGTGGAAAGTATTATGTCAATAGCTGTGAAGAAGTGAAAAAGAGACTTGGCATATATTCTGGTGAGTAGCCATCAGCAATCAGACCAGGGTTGAATTGAATTGTCAAATGTTACACACACACACACACACACACACACACAACCATATAATAGAGCACAGCATCAGGACCACAGGAAGGACTACTAACAATCTGTGTGAGATGCAGATGACGCAAGTTTACTTGCTGAAAGCTAGGGTTTGAACCACTTGCTGATGAAAATCGAACTGTACAAAATTCTCACACTAGACCAATAGACACCATCCTGATAAGTGGAATGGGACTGAAGTACGCAGAATTTCATTAGGCTTGGGCCCACAATCAACGCGCATAGAAGCTGTTTTTGTTGTTAGGCACTGATGCGTTGCGACCCTATGCACAACAGAGCAGAAGACTGCCTTGCCCTGCTCAGTTTTCAAAATCGTCCCCATTCTCCCGCTCATTGTTGCGGCCACTGTGTCAAAGCCATCTCAATCCATCCTCTCACTTTGCTGAAGGCCTTCCTCTCTTGTGCTGCCCTCTACTTTACCAGGCATGTTGTCCTTCTCCAGGGACTGGTCTCTCCTGACAGCACGTCCAAAGGATGTGAGATGAAGCCTTGCCACTAAGGAGCACTCGGACCATTCTTTTTTCCAAGACACATATTTGTCCTTTGGATAGTCTATGGTATTCTAGCACCACATTACAAACACATTGATTTTTCTCTGGTTTTATTTATTCGGTGTTCAACTTTGACATGCACATGAGGTCGTTAAAAATACCATGACTTGCATCGGTCCTCAATGTCACATCTTTGCAAAATTCTAAAGAAGTCTGTGAAGCAGATTTACCCAATGCAACACCTTTTTTGATCTCTTGATTGCTGCATCCATGAACATGGCTTGTGGATTCGAGCAAGACACAATCCTTGACCACTTCAATCTTTTCTCCATTTATCATGTTACCTATTGATCTGGTTGTGAAAATTTGGTGTTTTTTACATAGAGTTATAATACACAACTAAAGGCTGAAATCCTTGATCTTCATCAGAAAATGCTTCGAGTCCTCTTCACTTTCAGCAAGCAAGGTTGTGTCATCTGTATATTACAGGCTGTTAATAAGCCTCCCTCCGATCCTGATGTCTCATTCTTCTTCAAATAATCCATCTTCTCTGATTTTTTTGCTCATCATGAAGATTACCTAAGTATGATGAGAGGATATAACCTAGATGCACACCTTTCCTGATTTTAAACTATAAGGTCATTCCCTTGTTCTGTTTCCAGAACTGCCTCTTGATCCATGTACAAGTTCTGCATGAGCACAATGAAGTCTTCTTGAATTTTCATTCTTCTCAAGGGCATCCATGATTTGTTATGATGTAAACAGTTGAATTCCTTGGCATAATCAATAAAATGCAACTACCCATCTTTCTGATATTCTCTGCTTTGAGCCAAGATCCCTGTGACATCAGCAATGACATCCCTTGTTGCATGTCCTCTTCTGAATCTGCCCTGAACTCTGCCAGCTCCCTGCCAGTGTACTGCTGCAACCATGGTTGGATGACCTTCAGCAACATTTTACTTGCATGTGATATCAACAGTTCTCTAATTTGAGAATTCTGTGGGTCACATTTCTTTGGAATGGGTACAAATATGGATCTCTTCCAGTCATTTGGCCAAGTAATTCACTTCCAAATTTCCCAGTATTGACGAGTGAGTGCTTCCAGTGCTTCATCGGGTTGTTGAAACATTTCAGTGGGTATTCAATTAATTCCCGGAGCCTTGTTTTTGAATAATGCTTTCGGTGTGGCTTGAACTTCTTTCTTTAGCGCCTGGTTCTTGCTCCTGTACTATCTCCTGAAACAGTGGAACCTCGTCGGTACAGCAGCTCCATATGTTCTTTCCGTCTTCTTGTGATGCTTCCGGCATCATTCAATATTTCCCCATAAACTAGCTGACTCTTGCAGATCCATATTTCTTGAGTTCTTTCAGTTTAAGTTATACCGAGCGTGTTCTTCCTTTTTGATTTTCTAAGTCTAGTCCTTTGCGCATTTCATTATAATATTGACTCTGTCTTCTTGAGCTGCCCTTGGAAATTTTCTGCTCGCTTCTTTGACTTCATCATGCCTCATCTACTCTATGATTACGAGCGAGGGTCGGTCTATTCTGACACCCACTTTAATCTTTTCTTTCTTCCCTTTAGTGATCTTTTGCTCTCTTTATGAGTGATATTCTTGATGGCCTCCCATAGCTCACCAGGTTTCTGTCATTAGTCTTCAATGCAGCAAATCTCTTCTTGGGCTGTTTTCAAAATTCAGGTGGGATAGACTCAAGGTTATATTTTGACTTTCACAGACTTGTTTTTAATTTTTTCATCTTTATCCTGAACTTGCATATGAGCAATTGGTGGTCTGTATCACAGCCTGGCTTTAGATGCTGATATATTTGCTTCTCCATCATCTTTTCCCATAAATGTAGCAATTTGGTTTCTGTCTATTCCATCTGGACAAATTCAGGTATATAATTTGTGTTTGTGTTGTTGAGACAAAGTATTTGCCATGAAGCAATCATGGGTCTTGGAAAATTCTATGCTGTCATCTCTAGCTTCATGTCTATCACCCAGACCACATCTTCCAACGACTGTTCCTCCTCTTTGTTGTCAACTTTTGTATTCCAGGCACCAACCATGGAAGCAGCTGTCAAAAATCCACCTATTTCACTGGGCAACGCTGCAGAACAAGGTCCTTTTAAAGCGTTAAAGAGTCAGGATGTCCTTTTGAGAATGAAGGTGCACCTGACTTAGGGAGGTATTTTCAATTGCCCCCTCACATGTGAAAGTTGGACAATGGAAAGGAAGACTGCAGAAGAAATGGTGTATTTAATTATGCTGCTTGTGAAGAATGTTGAAAGTACTGTGGACTGTCAAATGTCACATGTGTGTGTGTCAAGGTAATATATATATATATCTACATATGTATGTGTGTGTATACATATAGATTTCAAGAGGCGATAGCTCACTTTAGTTTTTTTAGCGTTAGCCATGGCATATTTTTAGTTCGGATCTTGGGAATCTCAGAAAAAAATATACCATTTTGTTTTTCAAACCATGCACCATTGTATATTCAAAGGCACTGTGTAATTCATGAAATGTATTTTGTCAAAAAACCTTCTCTTTCTACTTTCGAAGTTCATTATTGAATTAGAATGCAGATTCTGTATCAGCTAGTGTTTCCAAGATAATTAGACAGGGCTTTGAGGCTTTGCTCTTTGATTTGATACTGTGATAGTATAAATGATGGATAATTTATATTGTAAATTACGGGGCTGTTAGCATTGATTCTGTGCCTTACAAAGCATGGAAACAAATGGTGGCAAGGTGGAGGAGGAGTCCGGCAGGGGAGTGAGAGTCTCTTTGATACCCTTTTTCTCTCATTTCTCTTTTTTTCCCACCTTTTTCCTACAATGAAATAAGTCCAGAATCCTGCCAATTAGGGTCTTATTCTCCTCACGCTAAGGTTTGTAATTTTCAGGAACTTCAAAGCCTGGCTCTTGTGCGAATAGAAAGTGAACATAAAAGATTGTATCCAGCTAGTTGATTATTGAGGGAGTCAGTAAGATGTTAAGATAGAACAAAAATATAGATAGATGCAGATAGAAATGTAGAGTATGCAGATAGAAGTGGTGACATGAATGTTCTAGTACACGTGAAACTGGTTAGTCTCCTCTATGGGCTATCTCTATGGAACAAAGTTCATTTGCAGTGCTTTGTCAACAATAACCTGTATTGCCATCACTTTTCCATAAGCCACCAGGGACTCTGCTACCATGACCGGAAGGAAGCCAAACCCACTGCCATCAGGTAGATTGCAATTCAGAGTGCCTCTGTTAGTCTTTTTTTTAAAAATCATTTTATTGGGGGCTCATACAACTCTTATCACAATCCATACACACATCCATTGTGTCAAGCACTTTTGTACATTTGTTTCTCTAATCATTCTCAAAACATTTGCTTTCTACTTGAGCCCTTGGTATCAGCTCCTCATTTTCCTCCCTCCCTCCCCAGTCCTCCCTCCCCCGTGAACCCTTGATAATTTATAAATTATTAGTATTTTGTCATATCTTACACCATCTGACATCTCCCTTCACCCACGTCTCCACTGTCCATCCCCCAGGGAGGAGGTTATATGTAGATCCTTATAATCTGTTCCCCCTTTCTCTCTCACCTTCCCTCCACCCTCCCGGTATTGCCATTTTTACCACTGGTCCTGAGGGGTTCATCTGTCCTGGATTCCCTGTGTTTCCAGTTCCTATCTGTACCAGTGTACATCCTCCAGTCCAGCCGGATTTGTAAGGTAGAATTGAGATCATGATAGTGGGGTGTGCGTGTGGGGGGAAAACAGTAAAGAACTAGAGGAAAATTGTATGTTTCATCTTTGCTGCACTGCACTCTGACTGGATCATCTCCTCCCCGCAGCCCTTCTGCAAGGGGATGTCCAATTTCCTACAGATGGGCCCTGGGTCCCCACTTCGCACTCCCCCTCATTTACAATGCTGATAATTTTTTGGTCTCTGATGCCTGATACCTGCTCCCTTCGACACCTCGTGATCTTACAGGCTGGTGTGCTTCTTCCATGTGGGCTTTGTTGCTTCTCAGTTAGATGGCCCATTGTAAGTCTTTATGAGAGCAGACAGCCTCATCTTTCTCCCTGGTTAGTTAGTGGAATAGTCCAAGGTCTAACCCACAGTACCACCAGAGCGCCTTTCTACTTTGACAGATTTATCAAATAGCCTTGTGGAAATAAATTTAAAAACAAGACAAAAATAGGCGTGCTGCTATTGCTATTCGCTCCATAGAGTTAGCTCCAACTCATGGCGCTCTGATGTACAACTGTGGCAAAGCGGATTATTTAATATGGCTCTTTAGTCACCATCTTTGTAACTTTTACCAAATGATCCCCCCCCCCCAATGGGTCTGGATAAGACGAGGTGAAATATAGACTCTGATTGTTGTGTGTCACAACCCTGCTAGCTGTGTTGTAAAAACTTGGAGCTCTAATGAGGGGTTTGGTCAATGTTGCCATCCTGCTGGGCATGACACGAGCCACTTCAGCAGCGGGAACAGGAGTTATCACCACCTTTGAGACGAAAGAGACAGGAGTGGGGCGCTCCCTTGGATCGTGAGGTCCCTGCACAGTGAGCTTCTTTAATTCAGGGACAGAAAGCTCTGACCCTGGAGAAGCAGCAGAGGAGCAGCAGCCTCAGGCCCAAGAGCAGAGCTGAGACAGAGTGGCGGGATCTCCAGCCCACGGATCAAGTAAAGCTGAAGCCTCCGGCAGGAGGCTTGCTGGTGAAGTGGAATGCCTCCGTGCATTTGCCCGGGGAGCTGGATTTGCTGACATCTCCCATCTGAGGCTCACGGTGGAGTAGCATGCCCGTTGGGCTTTTATCAGCACTAGGAAAAGAGCATTACACCGTTACCCACGGCCCGTTAGCCATGCCAAGGACCTTGGGCCGGAAAGGTTCCTGCCTGGAGGAAAGGCAGAGAAGTGGCTGTCTTGTCCATTGGACTGTGTCCTGAACATTTCTGATCTTGAACTGTTCCCTGTTAACCTCAATAAACCCCCTAATTGTGAAGATTGATGGTCAGTTTTGTGTGGCCATTGCAATGAATTTAACAAGGCCTGTTAAGAAGCAGAGTGCCATCGGAAGGGTAGCCGGGGTCAGAATTGGCAAATAGGTTGGAAGGGGGAGGCAGGTCTGATCTCGCTCCCATAGGATTCGGCCTTGGGCGGATGCGTTTGATTATCCTTTACCCCTTGTGAAGTCGGATGCTGCCTCCAAGCTTTCTTTATAACAGCAGGCCAAGGAGCTGCCGGTCCTACACCATCTTCATGAGCTGGAGACCATTGGTGCAGCTATTCCGTCAACCCATCTCGTTGAGGTTTTCCTTGTTTTCTATTGGCCCTCTACCTTACTGACAGCCTTCGAGAGACCGAGTAAGGGGGCCAAGCCTTGCCATTCTCGCTTTTAAGGAACAATCTTCTTTAAAGATTGATTTGCTCACTTATTTGGCAGCCCTTCTTATATTAAATATCCTTTGTCAATGCCACAGTTTGAGCACGTCAATTCTTCTGCCCTCTCTTATGAGTTGGGCACTTAACTGCACGGCCAGCAACTTGAAACCACCACCTGCCTGCAGGAGAAAGATGAGCTTGTGTACTTCTGAAAAGAGTGACAGGTTCAGAAACCCACAGGGGCCATTAACTCGATGGCAGTGAGCTTGGCTTTCGTGGGTTCCCTTTTCACTAGCCAACTTTTGCATGCTGGTGAGACAACTGAAAGACTGTGGCATCAGTCAGCTGCACCTGGGTCAGGTGCAACTCAGCCTTCAAGGAGACATCGTTGCTTTTTAAAATAGCCTCTTCAGCACAAAAGCAGCCCTGGTGGTGTAGTGGTTCTGAGCTGGGCTGCTAACCGCAAGGTCAGCAGGTGGAAACCGCCAGCTTCTCCCTGAGAAAGACGGGGCTTTCTATTCCCTTTAACAATTACAGCCTTGGAAATGCAAAGGCCGTTCTACCCAGCCCTATAGGGGCTCAATGGGGTACCACCCACTCGATGGCAGTGAGTTTAAAAAAATATATATTTTTAAATCATTTTATTAGGGGCTCATACAACTCTGATCACAATCCATACATACATCAATTGTGTAAAGCACATTTGTACATTCATTGCCCTCATCATTCTCAAAACATTTGCTCTCCACCTAAGCCCCTGGCATCTGCTCCTCATTTTCCCCCTCCCTCTCTGTTCCCCACTCCTTCATGAGCCCTTGATAATTTATAAATTATTATTTTGTCATATCTTGCCCCATCCCCCTCCCTAGAGCCTGGGAAACCAGGGACCCCACCCATTGTGCTGTGTAACCAAGGTCCCCATTTCTCTCTATGTTGCAATTTGCTGTTTCACATTTTGCCTGTAATGTAAAAACTTCCACATGAAAAAAAATTTTTAATGTTTTTTTCTTCATTCAGAAAAAAGCCTATTAAAGGTTTCAAAAACCACTGCTATCAAGTCCATACCAACTTTTTGTGACTCTATAGTGGGTAGAATTGTTTCATAGTATTTCTGGAAGCAGATTGCCTCATCTTCCTCCTGCAGAGCAGCTGGTGCACTTGAACCACCAACCTTTTAGTGTCCCACACCAAATGTGTCCCACTGTGTCACCAGCGGTCCTTAGGGAACTTTTTTGTCAAATTGTAAGTGGCCACCCAGAATTTGGTCTCCTGTATTTAGTTCGGAAAATCCAATGGTGACATTTTGTGCAGGTCTATTTATACATCATGTCTTGGATTATCAGTTTACTGTACCTCTTGACTCCTGGAAATAGAGGCATCAGTGCCCCCAACTCTAATTAGACAAGCCAACCCATTCCAGAACCCTAGTACCAACCCGGAGAACTCATCCCTAGAAGGGAAGATAGATCAATGGAAACGGAAGAGACTGAATGGAAATAAAAGGAATGCTGACACACGGTGAAAATGGAACCAGTGTTACTGAGCAAGGTGTCTAGAGCTTGTTACAGGGGGACCTAATTGCTGTGTAAACGTTTCCTAAAATACAATAAAGTATTTATAGAAAAGAAAATTCATCCTTAAGATTCTGTTCCTCTAGAATCACTCTTAATAACCCAAATCTGTATCAATCAGAGATTTGCAGAGAAACAGAACCAGTATGATAACTGTGTTCGGCTAGGTTGACTAGAGAAACAAATATATGTGTAAGGAAGAGCTTTATATCAAAAAGTGATTGGAAAACATCCCAGCCGCGTCCAACTCAAGTCCTTAAGTCTGATACTAGTCCATAATTCTCTCTTTCGACCAATGCAGTGACATACAATGATGCAGTATGCAGGAAGATCACAGGCGGGTGGGTGCTAAGTATGTGGATCCAATGGTGGCTCTGGCAGGAATCAGGGTCAGCCAGCAGGAAGGTGAAGGCAGAGAGAGGGAGGGGGTTCCCAGAATCCTCCTTAGGAGAAGGCCACACTCACAAGGAGGCACCATCAGGCTGTGTCCTGATTGACAAGCTGAATACCACCCCTACACTTGTATATATCTTCAAGTTGACATGAAATTATCTAACTACAATAGCTCTATCCCCATCTCTATCTCTATAGATCTATATCAGCATCTATATCCAGAGAGATAGAGATGGTTAATGAGAACTGGCTCATGTGATTACAGGTGGGAGAGAACTCCCAACCTCTCAGCAGATGATGGTTGTGACACCAGGACTATTCTGTAAGATTGCAGCCATTGGAAACCGAAAGAACTCAGTTCTATTCAGACACACACAGGGTGTCACCATGAGTCAGCGTCAACTTGATGGCAACGGGCTTGGTTCTTGTTTTATTCGAGACTAATGTTCTATCAACAACTGGGCATGATAGCCTAGCCAAGCTGACACATAACATTAAGCATCGCATTTTCTTGTTTCTTGCATTGATTACCAATACATACTCCACTCTATACCTGATAATGTTCATGTCTGTCTGTTTTATGAATTCCTTACTAATTACTAATATGGGGATGCTTCAAAATGTTGATGGAAAATGACCTTCTGAGCCCCTCCCCCCAGGTTCTTTTTCTCTTGCTTGTTTGTCATATGATGCTTTTCAATACCTGGTAATGTGTTGAGTCCTGCCTATGAGAAATTGTCGGGGGGAGAAAAATCAAGACTAAATGGTGCTTTCATCCTTCTGAAGGATCTATTTTTGTTTCTGACAGGTTGGGTCGGAAAGATCTTGTTTCAGTCAGAGATTGAGATGCTGGGGTAAAGGCACGTGCTAGTCTTTGGGGAGATTTTAAAAAAATTGTTGTTGTTCCCTTTTAGAGTGGAATACTTGGCTGATTAACTCCAAACCTGGGCTACTTACCATGGCCCCTCCTCTAGATAGACTCAAATTCTAATGCTTACCTATCTTGTGTGCCTGGCTTCTTTTTTGCCTCCCAGCAGACTTCGGAGAGAGAAACAAGACTGACCATTAATCTCTCCTCTCCAGAGTCTTGGGCCCTCGAGTCCTTGCTACCATAGTAGTTCCTTGTGCCTCAAACACAGGTTTTTATTTTTGACAATTTGTCCAGATTTTAAGGCAGTCCTTAGAAGGAGGGCAACACAAATGCTCCCCAAGGTTTTTTTTAATTAATCATTTTATTGGGGGCTCTGATAGATCTTATAACAATCCACAATTCAAAATTGTATTAAGCACACTAGCACACTTGTTGCCATCATCATTTTCAAAACACTTTCTTTCTACTTGAGCCCTAGGTATCACCTAATCTTTTCCCCCTCCCTCCTCCAAGTCCTTGGTCAATTACATATTGCTATTGTTACTTCACCTCTTATACCGTCTGTTGTCCCCCTTCACCCACATTTCTCTTATTCATCACCCTGGGGCATGGGGTGGGGTATATATCCAACCTGTGGTCAGTTCTCCCTATCTTCCTCCAAGTTTTTGATGTGTTAATATAGAATGTTCCTTGGTGTGGTGGTGGAGTGGTTACTGAATCTGTTGCACTTAATAGTGCCTCTCAAATCTCCCATCTCCCATACATTTACACTCTGGTCTAACATACGGCAGGGACATTTCCACATCTCAATCTCATTGATGACAGGTCACTGTAGAATTCAGGCTTCCATAAACCAAAGATACAAACTTTAGAGTCTCACCGATTCTGAATAAGCGCATTTCAAGAATTTCCTGGAGAAAATAAAAAATATCACTTGGAATCACTACCATCTTATCAATTCAAATTCATAGTGACCCTATTCAGGGTTTCTGAGGGTGTAAATCTTTGCGGGCATCTACAGCTTCATCTTTCTCCCACAGAGTAGTTGGTGGGCTTGAACTGCCAACCTTGTGATCAGCAGCCCAAGGCTTAGCCAGCAGTGCTACCATAAATCATATGCCTCCCATGTGAGTACATGCATGGTCACAGACTTTGCTGAATCCAGTATTGCACGAGGACACTCTAAAAGGTGTGTGGGGAACTGGAATGAAACTATAGAGGTTTTCAAAGAACATTTTGAAGTCCCCCTCTCCTATTTCTTCCTCTTTGGTCTAACTCTCTAAAAACCCATTCCCAAACACACTTCTCAGCTTCCTCTCAAAATTTACTGGCCACATTTCCCAAAGTTCTTGTGACATGAAGGGGCTTCAAAAAAATTCACAGGGAAATTCCATTGTATTTTAATGCTTGAGTGCAAACCTTCTGATTCTCCTGGTCATTCTTGGGCAATATATGGCAAGGAGCCTCCTTTGTAGGGTTGGGCTGGGAATAGCACTCCTTGCCCCCTCTCCCCGCCTCCTGGAGACACCTCCACTTTCTCAGTAACTTTTTGAGGTCTCTGTGTATAAGCTGGTTCCCCACAGACTGTCCAACTCTCCTTGTGAGCCTCTTGTTATGGGTTTGGAGTCGAGAGGGCATAGTGGGAGTGGACACCCACGTGGGAGACAAATGCCCGAGGTGAAGTTTTGAAAAGTCTTCATGCAAGCGATGACCAAGGTCCTCAAATAGGGAAGAAGGGGCTGCTTCCGCCGGATGAAACGGCTCGGGCTTTGGGAGTTCAGCTTTGCCTGTGCTTGCCCAGACGTTCCCACCACAAGCCTATGCTCCCACTCCTTCCCAATGAGTGTTCTCATCTTACAGAGAGACGGGCTGAGGTTGAGCACGTAACCTTTCTGACAATTGTGTAACCTGCACCATTAGACTTCAGACCTGCTCTGCGCCTGGTCTGTCCCATGGCTATACCAGATAGGGGAGTCTTCTGATTCCACCATCTTTGTACCTGGAGATGAGAATTTAATACTCCATGTTTATCTTTATCTTGCTCTCCAGAGCAATAAGAAACCCTCATTTCATTCTACAATCTTTATAAGGATCAGTGTCGCCATAGCAATCAAGTGCACCGGCCTTGTCCTCCATCTGCCCCTCATGCCACCTGGGCAAATTCCAGGCATCCTGCTTCCGCTGTCTGTCACCGGTCACCAGCATCTCTTTTGCCCAGTACATTCATAAATACATGAGGAATCCAGTATGTAATATGTAATCTACTATGTAGCATGTACTATGGAATCAACATATTAAATGCTGGATGGTACTCATGCAAGAGGTAGACTGGTGACCCTGAATTTAAAGTCCCATGTTGAAGAGCTGTATTTCCTGAGACCACTCTTGGTCCCACCTACTGTTAGCAGTCAGGGTTCTGAGCCGAAGGAAAGAGTCCATCTCAGGCTGCTTCAAGAGATTTTAATGCCATGATGACTGAAGAGGTGTGGGCAAGGTTCCAGAACCAGCAGGGATGATGAGCACCCCGAGGGGAGCAACAGCAGGAAGCTGGATGACTGACATTCCCCACTTGCCCCCGCAGAGCCCTCTCCATCGCTCTGGACCCAAGAGGGTTGCTCTCAAGACAGCATCCCTTGGGTCCCCATGCCTTTGGGCTTCCATTTGACTTGGCTACAGGAGGCTCAGGCCGGAGCTTGGAGAATGGAAGGAGGGAGAGAGAGGTTAGGGCAGGCGCTTTTCATAGTTTTAAAACCTCCTTGTTTTAAAACCTATTTCCATGTTGTTTCCATATTTAATAGATAGCAGTATGTGTCCAATAATATATAAAATATGGATGTATGTGTATTCTTGGTGGCGTAGTGGTTATGATTTGGACTGCAAACTGAAAGGCCAATAGTTCAAAACCACCAGCATCTCCACAAAAGGAGGCTTTCTATTCCCGTAAGGAGTTACAGTCTTGGAAACCTATGGGGGCAGATGTACTCTGTCCTATAGGGTCGCTAAGAGTCAGAATCTACTTGGTAGCAGTGGGCTTCATTTGACTGTTTTCTCCAGGAGCCTTTGCACATTTGGTGATCAGCACTAACATTTATTGAGTGTTTACTATGTGTTTCAAGTGCTTGAACACATTAGATGCTGGATGGTACTCATCCAGGAGGTAGTCTGGTTACCCCAATTTTATAGTTGAGTACATTGAAGCTCACAAAGATTTATATCTTGGCCAAGATCAAGGCTGCCCAGCTTATTAGCAGCAGGAGTGAGATTTGAACTCGGGCAGTTTGCTTTCCAGAAGTGTGCTCTAAACAAGTGTTATATCTATTAGCATTAGCCAGACACGCACTCCTACTTGACCTGACTGGTGAACACTCATTGATTTTCTCAAGTGCCGGTCAAGCAGCAAGTGTCCGGGGAAGCTTTCTTAAAGTCCTCTCCCGGGATGGAGTCTTCATTCCCTGCATCTCTATTACGTGTGCATCCCCATTGCCCCTTGGTACATTCCCACCATGGTGCTCACTACACTTTTTGCAGGCTGTTGTCCTACCTGGGAGTTACTTAGGACAACCAAAAACCAAGGTCACTGCCATTGAGTGGATGCCAACTCATAGTGATCCTATAGGACAGAGTAGAATTACCACTGTGGGTTTCTGAGACTAACTTTTTTGAGACTTAACTCTTTATGGAAGTGAAAAACTTCATTTTTCTTCCTTGGGTCAGCTGTCAGTTTTGAACTGCTGACCTTGAGGTTAACAGTTCAATACAGAAACACCAGACCACCAGGACTACTCCTTATTTAGGTCAGGGTCCATCTAAAATGCTCACTTTCATCTCTGCTCCTCCAGGGGCTGGCAATGGGTCTGAGATGAGGATATTTCTGGAAGGAATAGTTACTGGTCATTCCTGACTGCTTTGAATCTTCAGAGAGCTCCCTGATTCTAGATGCTGCCTTCCTGGGTTTTACTTGGAGGATATGAATGGCCATATAGTCTCTGGATCACTAACTTCTCCTCTGAACTGTCCTGCCTCCCTCGAGGGGCATTCCCGTTTGCTGCTCTTGGACAGTCTATTCCTGCTATGGTCTCTACCGAGCTAGCCCCTACGGCCTTTCTGATAGTTTGTAAACAGGTTCTGTCGCTTCCAGTGAAGAGGTTTCACTGCGTCTCCGGGCAGCCTACGGTGGGCTTACCTGACTTCTATGAATTCTGTTCTAAGTAAGTCACATTTTGTGATGGACTCCTTTGTGAGACCCTGAAGGGCATTATTTCCCTCTTCGACCAGACAATACTGGAAACTGCCCTGGATGTGACTGCCTTCCTGTGGAGCTCACCCAGCCTGCCTGCCTGTTCAGGGGAAATACGGCTCACCTCCACATGCTGTCCACTGCCCTCAATGCCATGTTTTCCAGCTTTTCAATTCTCGCAGAACTTATGTGACTGGTTTCAGACTGGGTAGGGAACTTCACAGGGCGGTGGCTTACACGTTGGGGGGCTCACCGCAAGGCCAGCAACTCAAAATCATTGGTCAGTTGTTGGGAGAGAGATGAGACCTACTCCTGCCAAGGGTTCCTTTCGGAAACCCACAGACCAATGCCCTATAGGACCCACTGGTAACTGGAATCGACTGGGTGGCTGTGAGTTTGTACGCTCAAGTGGTTCTACAGTGTGGGGTCTGGACCCACAAAACCGTGGCTGCTTCAGCTATTCAGTCGATAGGTCTTGTGAGAGCATCAAAACCATGTACTAAGCCTTCATACACACACACAAATAGTTTTAAATAATTTGAGCCGTGAATCTTTCAATTATTTTTGTTGTTGTTTTGGTAAATGCTATGTTATCCCAGATGTACCTGATTATTCTGGGGTGCATTTTGCCCCCGACCACCCTCCAAATAACCAAAAATCACAATACGAAGCTAAAACCCCCTATGCGGGGCAACTAGGCAGTTGTGAGAAATGGATGCGCCCCCTCCATCTCAGGATGAGGTGCCGGAGACAACGGGTGGGGCGGAGCAAGGAGAAGCGCCGCGGGCTCCCCAGGCACCCCGTCCCCCGTCCTGGCCGGCGCGGCCGCGGCGCGCAGGGTGCGGGAGGCCGGGAGGGGAGGAGCGGGCCTGGCAGCGGGCGCTGGACTTCCTCCCTCCATTCCGGAACTGTGCGCCCGAGCGGTCGGGACGCGGAAACCGGGGCGGGAGCGGCTGCGGGGCCGGCGGGCGGGCGGGCGGGGGCGGGGCTGGGGGCGGGGCCTCGCGCGGGGCGGGGCCGCGTGGAGGGGGCGGGGCCGCGCTGCGCCCGCTGCGCTCCGCGAGCCGCCGCCACTGTCCGAGAGGCAGGGCTCGGGCTCCGGGTGTTGTCCCCGCGCGCCGCCGTCGTTGCGTCCTCCAGCGGGCTCGGCCCGGCGCGGCCGGTGGCCGGGGCGATGTGACCCGGGGCCGGCGGGCGCGGCGCGGCGCGGCGCGGGCTGCGGCCGGACCGCAGCGATGTGGCTGAAGCCCGAGGAGGTGCTGCTGAAGAACGCCCTGAAGCTCTGGGTGACCCACAAGAGCAGCTGCTACTTCATCCTGCAGCGGCGCCGCGGGCACGGCGAGGGGGGCGGCCGCCTCACGGGTAAGGGGCGCGCGCCGCGGCGGGGGCGGCCGGATCGGGGCCGGGGCTCCCGGGGCCTCCCCACCCGCCGCCGCCGGCGGCCCCAACCCCCGGGGTTGCGTCGCAGGTGGCGATTTCTTGGGAAACGCCGGGCGAGAGCAGGCGGGACTCGGGCTTGTTTGCCTTTTTTTCGTGAATGTCTTGCAAGCCCCAGTCCAGGTTGTGGCCAAAGGGACTTGCGGGCTCCAGCGTTTTCCTGGGCAAGACAGGTGCCTTGGCTGCTTGGCCTGGTGAGCTCCTGGAGGCCAGATTTCGCTCGGGAAGCCGATGAGAGAAACCGCTCCAGCGTGTCCCGGAGAGCTAGGGCCCGTGGGGCGCCCCGGGGCGCTCCGGGACGCTCACTAGCAGCAAGGACCGTCGACAGGTGCCAGGTGCCAGCGGGGTGCGCCTCAGGCCAGCTCTGACTTGGCCATCAGGACTCACCTAGAGTCCAAGCTCTGAAGCGGCTGGGGACAGGCGGCCATCCAACGGCACAGCGCACCTTGGGAGACCGGGTAACCTGGGAGTTTTGAGGGCGTGTGGGCGGGGTCTGCTGGGACTGCCTCCTGTAGCCCGAAGAGAAACTGAGGCACTGCAAAGCCCAGAGCTCTTGACGGTCGTGTCAAAATTGAGCCAGTCAGCTGTCACACACACACACACACACACACACACACACACACACACTCCCACCCCCTTTGTTTTTTTCCAAGGAATTAAGTGAAGGAAACAAAACAAAACTCTTGCTTGTAAAGTTTATGAAAAACAAAGCTTTAAAAAGTTGTCATAAAAAGCACTTGGAAAATTAACTTTTTGGAGAATTGAAGCCAGCTTGCAGGAGCTGGTACACCTGTTGAAGCAGGTCACTGAAGGAACCCTTACTGAGCCCTTTGCAGTTTTATTTAGGAGACCTATATAGAGTTTATATATATTGGGCTCCACTGAGGCTCCCTGGTGGCATAGTGGTTTCTATCCACTTGGTCGGCAGTATGGAAACCAGCAGCTCCTCGGTGAAAGACGGGGCCTTCCACTCCTGTAAACAGCATCTCAGAAACCCACAGGGGGTCATCGGCGTTGACTTGATGGCAGCGTGTTTGGAGCAAGTCTTCCCACTACCTACCCCCTTACACAAAGGATGGAACTCTGGAAAGACCAAGGGATCTCACTTGGGTTCTGGGCCCAGCGAGGTGTTGGTGAAATCAAGTGCAAGGGAAATGAAGCTTAGTTTATACCAGGAGGTTTTAAAAAAAATTGTGGGAAAATTCCATTATTTTTTAATTCTACTTTTTTCCCGCGTGAACTTTCGAACCCCCTTGAGTCTTGGAGTAAGAAAGCTGGTGATTGTTAAGTGCTGCAGACTTGATTCGAGTTTTAGCTATCCCGTGTACGGGAGAATGTACGCCTCCTGCTCCCGGGCCAGCCTCCCGGCCATTGCCATGGTTGAAACCAAAGTTGCCGCCTCTATCAGTCCATGTCACCCACCGAGGGGTCTTCCTCTTTTCCACTGACTCTCTACCAAGCTCAGTGTTCTTATCCAGGGACTAGTTCTTCCTGAAACCTGGCCAAAGTACGTGAGACAAAATCTTACCATCTTCACTTCTAAGAACAGGCCGACTCCTTCCAAGACAGATATGTTTGTTCTTCTGGTAGTCCAAGACATCTTTCTTTGTCTTCACCAGCACCATAATGCAAACGCCCCAAGTCCGGCTCTCACGTGCATGTACACTCAACAAGACAAACTCGCTGCCATCGAGCCGATTCTGACTCATAGTGACCTTCTAGGACAGGACAGAACTGTCCTTGTGGGTTCTGAGACTGTTTATACATACCCTGGCTAGATAGAGGAGGGTAGACTCCAGAAAGAGGTCACAGCTGATGTGACTTCCGGACGGAAGGAGGTGTTGGGTATTTGGGAGACCCTATGGTAATGGCCAGCAGTGGTCTGGTGATAGTGAGGGCCAGCTGGGCAGCAGGGGGCGTGCTGCATGCTCCTTGTAAGTTTCTGTGAGCTGCCTGCAGCGGTTAGTGTGGAAGTGAGGAGTCTAGGAGGGGCCTTGACGAGCCTCTGAGCATGGTGATTTACCCCCAAGCCCTCAGGAAATGGAGGTTGATGGAATGGCTCGAACCACATCAGCAGCAAAGAGGCCAGAGGAGGGGATTTGTTCTCTGGGTCTTCGATGGCAGTGCTCTTTCAAGCAGGGTGCTTTAAGCACGATACCTTTCGTAGACAATGAAGACAAGACTGTCATTCGTTCTTGTAGCTGATTGCACACGGGGTGAGTAATGCTCTAGGAAAGAGTTCCCAGAGACCTGTGGGTAAGCCCCTCTGGTCTTCAGGTTATTCGTCATCGAGCAGAGTAGATGGGTCCAGACAAGGAGCTGCGGTCACTAAGCCTGGTGGACGATTGGGCAGCTTGCCTTCTGGAGAGTTTCTGTGTTGTCCACTTTCATCTGTGGGGACCTCGGGGCGCTTTCTTCCTGTGAAATTTCAAAATCACACAGGCCTCCCTCACATTTCTGCACCTGCCTGGGGCTTTGGCCTTACTTGGTATTTACCTTGATTTGGGCTTAGGCTTAAAGGCACTGAGAGTAGTCCCAAATGCAAAAACCACACACACAAAAGGGAAGAGAATGTGCTTATTTCAGACCTCGTGCTGACTGAGAAAGGGTGAGACCTCTGAAGCCAAGCACTTCACCTTGGGGCACTTAGTTGGGAAGGAAAGAGCCTTGCTGTGCAGATTGAGTCATATTGAGTTGCCACAGCTGCCGCCAGGCTAGTCTTAGTGGGCGCCGCTTAGGAGTGTTGTAAACCCGAGACCAGTAAGATGACACACAGAGCACTGCATGCTGACTGTGGTCGTCAGAAAACACCGAGTCCTAATTTGGACGACTCTAGCCATTTATTTGAAGGGTTGAAGGCCTGAGTGGGTTTACATATGAAGATAGAGGGGCTCAAGTAGTAGCCACAGCAGGCTGAGTTTGTGATAGAATTCTTGCCTTCCATGTGAGAGGCTCAGGCTCGAGTCCTTGCTCAGACACCATCAGTTCAGTCCCCAGAGTTTGTCGGTGGAGGCTTGTGTGTTGCTATGATGCTCCACAGATTTCAGCGGAACTTCCACGCAAGAGGAAGAAAGGCTTGGCAGTCTACTGCTGAAAATCAGCCAGTGAAGAAACCCTTGATACACACATACAATGGAATACTACTCAGCCACCAAAAAAACTCTGCTCCCATGATACAGTTATGGACGGAGCTTGAAGGTCTTGTGCTGAGCGAAATGCATCAACCACCAAGGGACAAATATTGTGTGACCTGACTGACATAAAAAAAGAAAAGAAAAAGGTAGGCAGGCCCAAAGTGTACTAGTTACCAGGGGTCGGAGGGAGGAACAGGAAAGGGGGTAACAGGCATGGAAAACTCACATTGATTTCAGGACAGGCTGCACAGCTGATGGCGATTAGCAGTGGTATCAATAGGTTACACACCTATAAAAGTGGAATCGGGAAAGGTTGATGTACAACAATGAGATTTTTTTTTAACACACCTGAACTACAAAGAAGCACCTCATGGGATTTGGTTCCTTGGTCTTGTGGTTTAAAGTCATGGTCTCATGGGACATCCCAGTTCATGGACCTACTTTCCAATAGTGCTTCCCTTTGACTTCCTAGTTTCTCATTCAGTGACTCGGGTCTTAAAAGCCCGAAAGTGGTCAACCAAGGCACAACATTGGTCTGTATTCACGTGGAAAACAGCAGATGAACGAGAGGCAGGATTAGGAGGAGAATTTGGAGTGAGTGGCTAATTGTCTTCACAAGCAATGGCCTCTTTTGCGATGAGTCTAGACGAACCGGATGGTGTCCAGCTACCATTACTGAACAGCCTGATCAAAGATTCCATAGAAGGATCTCGATCAAATGCGGAGACACGCAGCACAGAATTTTAAATCCTTGTGGGATCCAGACTTTGTAGACTCAGGAAGGTGGTTGAACTCCTGAGATCATCTCTAAACTTAACTGGATAGTAGCCTGGCTGGACTAACAAAACGTGGCTGTGCTAGGCATTATGGTCTTTCATCTCTCGATGAGGGAGCTTCAAAAAGCTCAGGGAAAAGTAGATTTCAAAGAGAACGGAATTTTCTCATGGACCTTTTGAAGCCCCCTTGTCTATGGGACCAAAGTGGGGTTAGCTAGGATCCTTGGAGGACAGTGAGTTTATGTTCATGAGAGAGGAGCCACTAGAACAGGAGGGTGTGAATGCACAGCGTGAATAATGTAATCGGGTCTCTACACTGTACATGTTGAGACTGCAGGTGCATTTTCATAACCACAAAAGGAAAAACAGTACTCGGGGTGGGGAATCTGGTGCATCACAGTGGGCTGCACACACTGTAGGAGTTGGAAGCAACTTAGAGCAGCTGATTGCGACAGAGTGGTGCCCATTCTGTCTGGCCTAGGTGTTTGGAGTGGAAGGCAGCAAAGAGAGTAAGAGACCTCGGGACTAAGATGTGAGGGAGCTGTAATAAAAAAGTTCTTTGTAATTAAAAAGTTTTCTTTGTTGTGATACTGAATTTGTTAGTCGATGTGGGGGAAAAACCCACACTAAATCCACTGCCATCATCTTGATTCTGACCCCTAGTGGCCCTATACAGAGTTTCTGATGCTGTAAATCTTTACCGGGGCAGACAGCCTCATCTTTCTCCCAAGGAGCAGCGGGTGGATTTGAACCATCAACCTGTGGTTAGCAATCCAGGCAGTCCCACCAGAGCTCCTGTTGTTATTAAATAAAATCAAACCAAACTTGCTGCCATTGATTCAACTTGGACTCATAGTGACTCCGTAGGACAGAGTAGAACTGCTGCTGTAGGTTTCTCAAGACTGTAACTCTTTACTGGAATAAAAAGTCTCATCTTTCTCCCAGGGATCAGCTGGTGGTTTCAAACTGCTAACCCTGCAGTTAACAGCCCAATGAGTAACCTACTATGCCATCAGGGCTCCTTCTGTTATTAGATAGTAGGGCCTAACTCCATGATGTCTCCATGTTAAAATAGGCTTGGTTGCTCAGTGGGCTGTGTGGTAGGCTACCGACCACAAGGTCGGCTGCTTAACCTTGCCAGTTGATCTGTGGGAGGAAGTTGAGGCTGACTGTTCCCGTAAAGATTTACAATCTCAGAAACCCAGAGGCAGTTCTACTCTGCCCTGTAAGGTGGCTACGCGTTGGAATAGACTTGCTGGCAGTGCGTTTGAGTGTTCCATGTCGAAACAATTTGACATGTTTAAAAATGGCTTACCCCCAGAAACGTAAACTTGCTTTCATTGAGGATTATGATTTGTCCTCCTCCACACACACACTTCTCTCCAGCTTTCTATTTTCTTAACTCTGCATCCATCCTCCCCTGGATCCAGGAACTTCAGGGTAGGGCCCCAGGTCAGTGAGACACACTTCACTCCCTGCACTTCTTTCTTGTTGGTGGTAGGTCTCTGATCGCTGCTCGCTTCTTCTTTTACGGTTGTGAGATGAAAGGTGTTGGCTGCGACCTCAGAAAAGCTCCCATTGGATCAGGTGTGTGGCAGGATTCAGGCAGCTGTGAGGAGGCATAGTGGCTATGCATTGGGCTGTTAACCACAAAGTCAGCAGTTTGAAACCACCAGCTACTGCATGGGAGAAAGAGGAGGCTTTCTACTCCTGTAATGAGTTACAGTCTTGGAAACCCACAGGGGCAGTTCTACCCTGTCCTGTAGGGTCATTATGAGTTGGAACTGACTCAATGGCAGTGAGTGTTTTTTTGTTTGTTTTGAGTTTTTTTTTTTTTTTTTAGTTTCTCCCACCAGTGTCCTCTAACTGGTAATCACATTAGATTACATCATAGGGGATGATCACATAACTGACACATTATATCATTACATAACTGCCAAACTACTGAGAATCAGGGACTAGCCAAGTTGATACATATTTTGGAGGGATATAATTCCATCCAAGACACCCCATCCCCTCCCCTCCCCACCGCCCCTCAAAACCATGTCCTTGCCACATACAAAACACCTCCACCCCATCATATCATCCCCCTAATCTTCCAAGTCCAAACACCAAGCTGGGGACAATTCCTCTTCAATTCGATATCCAGAATACAAATTGTGTGCTTCTGAAGGATCATCGTGGGACAGGCACAAAGTAGACATTTCCACTACCCAAAATGCTCAAAACCAAACCCGACTCCCTGCCATCAAGTTGATGCCAACTCATAGTGACCCTTGAGGGCAGGGTAGAACTGTGCTGTTAGTTTCTGAAACTGTAACTCCTTAGAGAAGTGGGAGTAAAAATCCCCATCTTTCTCCTAAGGAGCGACTGGTGGTTTTGAACTGCTGGCCTTGCGGTTAGCAGCCCAATGTGTAACCACTATGCCAGCAGTTGGAGGGAAAGAAGGGATAACTAGCACCAAGCAAGTAAAAACACAGCAGAATAATTTACATTGGCTCTCCAAGCCTAGTTTCCGAGACTGTCTAAACAGCGGCCCGCCTCTGAGTGTTGGCCATGCTATTAGGGTTCTGGGTGGAGGCCCCTGGTCCCTGGGCTTCAGCTTCACCTTCCAGGCCCATTGGAATGGCAATTCTGTGTCCTCTGCTTCAGACCCCAAACAAACCAATCCACTACAATCAAGTCAACTCTAACTCATAACCACCCTATAGAGGATTTCTGAGGTGATAAATCTTTATGGAAAGATAGTTTCCTCTTTCTATCGGAATAGCTGGTGGGTCTGAACTGCAGGCCTTGTGGTTAGCAGCCCAAACGTAACCCCCTGTGCCAACAGAGTTCTACTTTAATCCCTGCCACCGAGTCAATTTCGAGTTACGGTGACCCTATGAGACCACCCTTTGGGCCTCCAGGTGTGTAAATCTTTGTGGGGGCAGAAGAGCTCGCTCTTCTCTGGCTGAGGAGGCTGGTGGTTTTGAACTGCTGACTTGACAGTTTGCAGCCCACTCTGCAGTGCTCTACACCAGTGCTTCTTCGCACTCCATTCTCCTCTAGTCTGAGTGGTGACCCCAGCTTCTTAGATACAGCCCTTTTGGCCTGGTAGCCCCTTATTCTCAGCTTTGAGGGGTAGCCCCACTTTAACAGCAGCCCCACCTTAATGGCAACCCCCTACTCTGGGACCAAGTGGAAATCTAGGAAATCAGAGACCACGGCGGTACCCCCTGAAGCCCAGGGGTCATAGTCCTACCTTTTGAGGCAAAGCAGCCCCTCTCCCCACTTCCTAGTTTCTTCAGCTTCTGCTTCCCAGTTGCTTGGTCTCTAGATGAGGTCAGCCTGGCCTCTGTGTCCAGTGCACTTGAGCTCTTCCAGTAAGTGACCAGAGGCACCCCAGCCCACCAGTAAGCCTCCTGCCTGAAGCCAGTCAGCTCCCTCACGTCATGGGGGGAGTCTTGTGCTGGCTTGCACCGTCCTGGTTCAGCTGCTGCCATTTCTTTACCACCTCCCGGGTGACAGCTTTCCCCACTTCCCTTGGTGTCTTCATCAGAATTACCTTGGACACCTGTCACTTCACCAGCAGTCTCTTCAAGGTGATCTAGACGTTTGCTTTCAGGTAGAAGACGAGAGGCTCTTCTAACCTTTCCTCGTTACCCAATTCCATAGCCGTTTGCACATTTCAGGCGTCTGTCAGGGCAGCTCCCCACGTCTGGGAGCAAATGCTGTCTTAGTGGTCTAGTGCTGCTGTCACACAAGTGGGTGGGGGATGACTTTGACAAACAGAAAATTATTCTTCCCCTGTGGAAGAGGCTAGAAACCCAAATGCGGAGTGGTGGCTCGAGGAGAAAGCTCTCTGCTGGCTCTGGGGAAAGGTCCTTGTCTCCTTTCAGCACCTGTAGGCTCGGCGTTCCTCGGAGACACATCTCCATGTGTCTTGGCATCAATCTTCCCCTGGATCGAGGGGCTACAAAGGGCAGGGACCATTGGGCCGTGGGACACACTGCTGTCTCCGCTTTGCTTTCTTGGTGGCACGTTCCTACCTCAATGCCTTCTTGCTTTCTAATACATGATATCATTTCCTCAATGCATTTTGCTCATTCTTTTTCTTCTACTCGAATGCCTGTCCTGGAAGAGCAAGTGCTTGACTTTCGATTCTGCCTGGCTTTTATGACGTACTCTGTAAACCTTTGTCAAATGAATAGGGGAATGAGTTCTTGCGTGGATGATGGGAAAGCTGGGTTTCCTGCGAGGCCCTGCTTTATCGGCGGGGTGGAGGCGATCACGTGGTACAGAACGTCCTTCACGTTTCTAGGCTTTCTCTTTACCTGGATGCTGTGGAGGGGCAGGTGAGCGGGGAGTGGAGTGAGGGGAGTTGGGAAACAGAGGCCCCTCTTCATGCCTTTTTTGATAGCTCTGGTGAGGAAGGGCTGGCCCAGACATGGGTGCCATAACTACCCCCGGGATCCCTCTAGGAGCACTGGTGGTGTGGTGGTGACAAGCTGGGCTGCTAACCTGGAGGTCAGCAGTTCGAAACCACCAGCCTCTCCTTGGAAGAAAGATGAGGCTTTCTATTCCCATAAAGAGTTACAGTCTTGCAAACTCACAGATCAGTTCTCTGTCCTGTAGGGTCTCTGAGTCAGGATCAACTTGATGACAGTGAGGGGCTTTTTGGGAGGGTGGTCGCGTGTGGAATCCATCCCAGAAGGAGCTCCGGAGCTCTGTGCAGCCCTGGAGGCTGCCACCTTCTCCGTGAGAACTGGAGGCTGTCGAATTCAGCATTATAAGGCGTTTCCAAAACTCTGCTGACAGAAGTGGTTTTACTTCCCCGGGAAAGGAAGTCAAGCTATGCTGTGCTCACTTGGATAGAGTCTCGAGCCCGTGGGAATATTTGCTTATAAAAGTTCACTCTGCTTCTGGAGAACAAAGGATAGAAGTTAGCGTTTGGGAAGCAGGGGATGGGAAGGACAGTCTGCATCCCTGGCCCCCCAGCCCTTCCCTTCCTCCCTGTCCCCGAGCACTTGCACCGTCACGTGATCCACTTGGCTTTCAGGAAAGAATAACACCACTGCAGTGTGCCCCTGGGAAGGGGTTTCCACCCATGTTTTCCTACATGCATTTCTATATCCTCTTGCTAGTCTTTTCCCAAACATGCTGTTCATTCAAAGAGTTATCATTTGACTAGAATACCGATGTTTTCCTTTTCAGAATACCTACCTACTTTTGCTTCTGTAGGGGCTATCCGGTCCCTAAGCATTTAAGATGGAGGAAGGAAGTCTGATGTGGAGAGAAATGATGAGCTGGGCAGCCAGATAAGTCTACGGGTTAAGAATCTGGCCTGAGAGGCCTTGGGCTCGTTTATATCACTTCTCCGAATCCCAGTTCCGTTGGTGTTGTCAGCTGCAGTGAGTCAGTTTGAACTCATGGTTGCCCCCGTGCACACAGAATGAGAGGTGGTCTAACCCTGCACCCTCATCCGGATCGTCGGGCTGCTCAAGTCCAGTGTTGGGCCCACGGATGAGTGCCTTCCAACCTAGGGGGCTGCAGGGACCAGCATGGGGAGGGGAGGTGGAGGTAGACCGCAGCTGACCTCTGGCTTCCCTGCTGGCACGGGGCAGGGGGCAGACATGGGTCTCCACTCTGTCCTTCTTCATGCTGATACCATCTGTTCCTCAGACCATATTCGAGTGTTCTGCAGAGTTTGGTGATTCCTTGCAGGGGGTGCAAGACGCCCAGACGATACTCAATGAAGAAGGAGGCTTACGAGAGGTGTGAACAGTGACCGCATGTCAGGACCAGCACATAGGAGGACCAAACTCATTGGCCCATGGCAACATTCTCCTCGGCCGGCCGCAACCAGTCTCTCGCTGGCCCTCAGCCTCTCAGTCACATGGTCCCTTGGCCTCCACCTGCACGAACCAGGAAGCCTGCCCTTCATGCTGCCCCACAGCCCATCATCTCCATGCTGCTCCTCTGCTCCGTGTCACGGTCCCCTTGCCTCAGCCCTGGCCGCTGTCTAGCTCCTTTGTTCTGTCCCACTGTCTCCATCCCACAGCCTCTTCGGACAACAAGTTTGAATGTATTCTTCCGGTGGTCCTGGGATTTCTCTCTGTGTCCCGGACGACTCATGCACACAGGAGTGGCTTTGGTGGAGGTGTGGTTTTTATCTTTTAGTGGACCATAACCCCCAAGGAAATGGGGGTCAAAAAAGTCAGGACTGAACCCCATCTTAATCACATTCATTAGGATCGCAGAGAACTCCCTCCCAAACGGCGCTAGAGCCAGCGGCGTAGAGTTCAGAGTGGTGATGCATCCCAGAAGGGATTACGGCTTGAGGGGCCGTATTTCTTGACTACATCTCGAGGCTCATCTTCTACCCCTAGATTGGACAGTATTTTGTTGTGATTCTTAGGGGTTTCACTGGCAAACATGTAGAATTCAAATGCTTGGCTTCTCTTCCCAGTTTGTCCTCTTCTGGAAGCTCCCCTGGAACCTGGCCACCATGGGTTATTCCGGCTGGTACTCAAAAGACCAAGTGCCATCACTTTCAGCACCGTAGCCACACCCAAGCTACTTGGTTCGGACCCGTCTTGACCCTCAGTCCCACAGAGCACAACACTGCCTGCCCCTGTGCCTCCTCACCATTGTTCTGCTGAATGCATTGCTGCAGCCACCGTGTCCATCTGTCTCCTTGGCAGTCTTCCATGGAATGCGGCACCCTCAGTTTTACTTCCCCTTAGTACAAGAGCAATAAGGAAACATACTGGCAGGGTTATTAGAATGAAAACAAACAATATACATTAAGGGCGTACATATGCCAAATTGGTTTGAAAATGAGAAAACCCAACCTCCATTGAGTAGATGTGGACTCCTAGCAACTGTGTAGGGCAGGGTAGAACAGCCCTTGTGGGTTTCTGAGACTGTAACTCTTTATGGGAGAAGAGAGCTCCCTCTTTCTCCTAGGAGCAGCTGGTGGTTTCAAACTGCTAACCCTGAAGATTTTAGCCAAATGCATAACAACTAGGACTCCCCCAAAAGAAAAAGAATGACATTAAAAATAAAAATCGAAGAACAAGAGGGGGCTTCTCAGAAGAAAAAATAAAAGGACTTGGCACATGGGATCGTGGACCAAGTCCGATTAAGAAGAGAAATCTCTCCTTGTTACCCTGTGAGTGTGGGCGCTCTGCTAACACTCTGAACAGAATGAACGTGTCCACTTACTGTCTTTGGAACAAAGCCCATCCTAGTCCCTGTTTCTGCGGAGCAGGGTGACAGAGGTGACATTGACACCCAGCGATTCAATTGGGACCACAAGGCTTGCTCTGTCATCAAGTGCCAGTGGTCATCTGCCACACTTATACCAGGTTATCTGTGCCGCTGACACATAGTCTGGCCATCGGCAGACCTTGCCAGGCAGGTGCCCTGGGTAGCTTGGTCTTGCTGCTGGTCTGGTAACTTCTTGTTTTCGTTCATCTGCGATGACCTTGCCTTCTAAGCCCCAGATCTTAATGCGGAGGCCCTTGGTGACACAGCCAGTAGTGGTTGAGACCGAAGCACAGGGTGTTGGTGTCTAGGGTGGAGAGCTGCTTCTCTTCGAGGGGGGTCCAACCTTGCCTCTGGAAACACAGAGGGCTCCATCCAGAGAGACAGAGAGACAGTCACCATGGCCGGCTAGTCTCTGTGGCTGAGCTGGTTGGTCTTCAGCTTGCAGTTAGCCAGGCTCTGTAGCTGGGCCAATTTGTCACAGCCACAGGAGACAGTGATGGGCTTGCTGCTGCTGGCTGAAAAGTGGACATGAGACACCCACTCTGAGGGGCTTTTGTCCTGAACTGTGTACTGGTAGATGCCCAGGGTATCCCCCAGCTTTGTGGTCTCATCTCAGGAACCAGAGAGTCTGTCAGGGAGGGCAGAAACTGGTGAATGCCATACGCAGTTGCCTGTCTTATGTATTGCTTTAGTCCCATGCTGCTAGCTGGATTATATTGTGTAGACTTCCAAAGGCTGGCTCAAGTGTCTTATGCCCAGGTCTTCTTTTCCAAAGGCACAACCAGGAAGAAACCACCAATATAGGAAGTCGTGTGCTCTCTCTTGGTATCTTTGCCATTCAGGGTGGAGCCCCGGTGGCATGGTGGGCTGTGAATTGAGTTGCTCACCAGAAAGTCATCCGTTCCAACCCACCAGGCACTCCATAGAAGAAAGATGAATTGTCTGCTCCCATGAAGCGTCAGAGTCTTAGAAACCCTGGGAAGGAGTTCTGCTCAGTTTGTAGGGTCAGTATGCATTGGAGTCAACTTGATGGCAGTGAGTTTGATTTTTGGATATTTTCAATTCATGAGCATCAGTTTGAAGAATTAGTAGTACAATGGGCGCAGGCACAGGAAGAGTTGTGAGGACGGTGTGGCCCGGGCAGTGTTTCCGGCTGTTGTGCACAGGGTCTCAAGGGCAGAGCCCACTTGCTGGCACCTGACAACAGCAACCATTAACTAGGCTAAAATGACACATTTTCCAAGGGACTCACGGAACTCTATGGGGTATGTGTTGGGCTTCTAACTTCAAGTGGGTGCTTTAAACCCACCAGCCACTCCCTGGGCGAAAGGTGAAGCAGTAGTCTGCTCCTGTAAAGATGTGCAGAAATCTTATGTAGGGTCATTGTGAACTGACTCAACGGCAGTGAATTTGGTTTTTAAGCCATTAGTAAAAGCTTTGGCGTTTCCAACGGTTGCATTTCATGAGAACATACTGAGGGCAATACATTTATGATTAGACCATCAAACAAGGCACTCGCCGTATCAACCCCAAACCACCAGGCCAATGTCCCTGCCATGTGTCCATGGGACTCAGAGACCCATAGGACGGAACAGAACTGCCATTGTGCTTCCAAGGCTGTCAGGAAAGCGACGGCCTCATCTTTCTCCCACGGAGCTGCCGGTTTGCTCCAACCATGAGCCTCGTGGTCAGCAGTCAAATGCCTAACCCAGTGTGCCACCAGCATTCCATGTGTCACTCCAGTGCATATATTTTTAAATTTAGGTCTTTATTATTTTTATATTTATTTATTATTAAATCCTTTTATGTGGGCTCTTAAATATTTTTTCCAAACCCATGCATCCATCCATTGTGTCAAGCACATTTGTACATTTATTGCCATCACCATTCTAAAAACATTTGCTTTCTACTTGAGCCCTTGGTATCAGCTCCTCTTTTCCCCCCCTCTCTCCCCATTCCCCTCTCCCTCATGAACCCATGCTAATTTATAAATTATTATTATTTTGTCATATCTTAGACTGTTGGACGTCTCCCTTCACCCACTTTTCTGTTGTCCATACAGGTTATATATGTGATCGGTTCCCCCTTTCTAACCCACCTTCCCTCGACCCTCCCGGTATCTCCACTCACACCACTGGTCCTGAAGGGATCATCCGCCTTGGATTCCCTATGTTTCCAGTTCCTATCTGTACCAGTGTACAAATCCTCTGGTCTAGCCGGATTTGTAAGGCAGACTTGGGATCATGATAGTGGGGGTGGTGGAGCGGGGGAGGAAGCATTTAGGAACCAGAGGAAAGTTGTATTTTTCATCATTGCTACACTTCACCCTGACTGGCTCGTCTCCTCCTCACGACCCTTCTGTGAGGGGATGGCTATCATCATTTTCAAAGCATTCTCTTCCCACTTGAGCCCCTTATATCAGCTCCCCATTTCTCTACCCTCCCTCCCTCACAAACCCTTGATAAGTTATAGATTATTATTTTTATATTTTAATCATTTTATTGGGGGCTCATACAGCTCATCACAATCCATACATTCATCTATTGTGTCAAGCACATTTGTACATTTTCATTTCTTACATCATCTATTTCACAGTTTCATTGATACTTCACATGTCATACCATTCAGTAATTCAATCATATCAAGAGTTATACCATTATTACCACAATCAATTTTAGAACATTTTCTTCTTCCTTGTACTCATTGATATTCATGTAATTATTATTTTTTCTTTAATTGGGGCAAAACTATACGCAATAAAACACTCTCCAGTTCAACAACTTCTATGGGTATAATCTGCTGCCATTGATTATACTCGATTGTGTTATACAACAGTTATTGATATCCTTTTCCAAATTATTCCACCACCATTAACATAAAACTCAATACCCCTAAGCAAAAACTCTTCCTTCTTCTCCCATGGTAACCACTGGACAAATTTGTTTTTTTGTGTGTTTTTTTTTAAGTAGTTTTCTTGACATAGTCACATATTACACACTTCCATAGTTAAACTGCTTAAAAAAAAACAGTTGTATATACATCATTGCAATCCGCTCTAATGCTCCTTCCCCCTCCCAAATTCATTGTGTGCTTCCCAGATCCCACCCCTCCACCCTCCAGGATATAATTAAAGCAAACCAACAAAAGCACAAATCCATTCCTGCTGACTCGTAGGGACTTTTAGGACAGAAGAGGACTACTCCATACAGTGGCCAGTGGGTTCAAACAGCTGACCTTTCCATTAGCTGCCAAGCTCTTGAGGGTTTCTCCCAGGTCATGAAGGAGGCGCACATGTGCGTGAGTGATAGGAACAGGATGTGCGTGAGTGATAGGAACAGGATGTGCGTACTAGAAGGTAACCCTTTGAAGATCACTGACACGACTTTGAAATTACTAAAAATGATGGAGAAGCTTGTAACTTTTAGATACTTCATTTATTAGCAGCGATGGGATAAGGGTGTTATCATCTTTACTCCACATTCCAGCAGAGTTGGATAAAGAAGGGAACGTATTTTAAAATAAAGACAGTAGATCTAATAGTATTTCCAGTACAGACTCTTTTCCCTTATTTGTTTAACTTTAATCAATTAAATCCAAGGTTGGCAGGTAAGACAGCAGGCTACTAACAACTCCTAGGATTGGCAGGCAATATGGCAGGCTACTGGCCCCAAACTAGAGAACCAGAAGTCAGATAATGAACCAGACTCACAGTTCACTTCCCGCAAAAAGCTAGCAAACATTGCCAGCACACTGACATACTCAAATATTGGAAACAGGGCACACCCTTTCAATCAACTGATCACTCATTGCAGGTTTCATCGTGCAGGTGCTGACATGATATCAGATCTCATCATGGGGGATGACTACATCGTAGCTGCCACACCACTGAAAATCATGGCCCAGATACTGGGAGGGTAGAAGAAGGATGAGGTAGAAAGGGGGAACTGATCACAAGGATCTACATATAACCTTCTCCCTGGGGTAAGGATAACAAGAAAATGGGTGAAGGGAGACATTGAACAGTATAAGAGATGATAAAATAATACTTAGCTGGCAGAGGAGACGCCATGATCCCGAAGGTGGTTTTCTCAGGGTGAGGTTTCTCCATTGCACTCCTGATGTGCTGACCCCTGCGATTTCCCCAAATGTGGGAAACTCGACTGCATAATTTGTGGTAGTGGGGGACTGTGTTCGAAGATATGATAAAATAATAATCATATATAAATTATCAAGGGTTCATGAAGGAGGGGGTTGCAGGGAGGGAGGGAAAAATGAGGAGCTGATACCAAGGGTTCAAGTAGAAAGCAAATGTTTTGAGAATGATGATGGCAACAAATGTACAAATGTGCTTGACACAATGGATGGATGGATTGTGATGAGTTGTACGAGCCCCTAATAAAATGATTAAAAATAAAGAAAGTCATGGCCCAGCCAAGATGGCACAGAACCATCACCATCAGAATAAAGTAAAAACCAAGAAATCCGAATATCCACTGAAGAGTGGATTAATAAATACACAAAGGTATAATCATTCAATGGATTGTTCCGCACCAGTGAAAGGGAGACTGAATCGCCATAAATAACTTACAGCTACATGCATGGCCTTGATTCAGTGTCGAGAAAAAAAAACACGGGAAATACATGAAGTATGATTTGTTTTGTATAAAGTTATAAAAACTAAGCAATATATTGACTAATACACTCACATATACACTAAACCTATAAAGAAAAGAAAAGGGAATATCTAAATATAATTGAGAACATTATTTCACAGGGGATGGAGGGGATTATATTCAGAAAGGGAGTGGCCATTAGGCACTGGTCATTTTGACCCCTATTTTTAGTGACAGGTGGTGGATAAGTGGTGTTCTGTTGATTGCTTATCTTCTGTATTTACACTATGAACTCTTATGTCCATGAAACATTTCATATTAAACTTTTGGTGTTTGCTATTAGTATATTATTCTATTTTTGAGTGTCTAGTCTCTCTTAGTAACCACATATACAGAATAAAACCACCAACAAAATGCAGTAGTTTTACTTAAGAAAACCTTAAGAGGAAATGTATTTAGTTGCCATTCATATCTCTTTCTCTCTGGTAAAAAGTAGTAAGCAGGAAATAACAAAGTCCAGTGGAACCCATACCATAAGTCAGTTCTGAGTTGGGGTGACTGGTGGGTTTGAACTGCTGACTTTTTGATTAGCAGCCAAATACTTTTTTTGGTTGTCGTTACATAAATTGACCCATTTATGACAGTCCAGAGAGGTTTCAGGTCGTAGAGCTTCTCCTGGTCTTTCAGTTCCTGCAGTCTTGTGGCGGCTTTCTGGGACAGCAGGTGGGGAGGGGCGTGTTGCAGGTCCAGGCCCCACCAGCTACTGTCCTCATGCAGGAACCGCAGTGCCGGGGGCCGAAGCGCGTCTCCTCATTTTGGTTTAGCTGCAGAAGGAGCAAGTGTACGTGGCATGTTGGCTGATTTCAGTTTCCTTCACCATTTCCCTGAGGAAGGCATCATAATGGGTCCCATATTTGCCCACCATCCCGACCTTCTTGGTGCATTTGGCCATCTAGCCGCAAACTAACCCTAAGCCAGAGCGCAGCAGCCAAATACTTTCACCATGGACTGCTGGGGCTCCTTTTTAGTAATGGGAGTGGTCTTCAAAAAGTTCATGGGAAAATTCCATTAAATTTTAATTGGCTTTTTCCACGAACTGTTTGAAGAACCCCTTGCATAAAAAGTAAAATGCCAGCTAGTGATTTAACCAGAGTATTGCATCATTATCGTCGGAAAAAAGAGCCCTGGTGGTGGTCTTGGTTAAACGCTTGGCCGCTCCCCTACAGGTTGGCAGATGGGCCCCACCTTCTCATCTCCGGGAGAAACTCGTGCACACGGGCCATGAGCGTCTGTACACTCCAGGGGGAAGTTCTCCTCTGCCCGTAGGCTCGCTAGGAGTCAGAATCTATCCCGTAGCGACGGGCTAGTCATGTGGGCGGGGTGAATGAAAAGCAGTTAGATCCTCTACTTCTGTGAGGGGCCGTTGACAGGTCATCTGCAAACAAAAAATTCAGGAAGTGGTAACAACATTAACGTGCTTGGGGGGATTTGGAGGTCCGTCCAAGGAGAACCCACGAAGAAGTGGAAAGAGTTGCATTTGGAGAACAGGGACCGGCAGTGGCTCAGCGTTCCCAGGGTTGGAGGAGAGAGATGTGTCCGTCTGCTTCTGTTTGGATTCGAATTTCAGCCTTGGAGACCCTCTGAGGCAGCTCACCTCTGCTGCTCTGTTGCATCAGGTTGCCACGAGCCAGAATTCACATCCTTGCAATGGGTTTGGGTTCTTGGGACACTGGGAAGTGGAATATGGAAGGGGCAGGAACTACTGTTGAGTCTCTAATGAGCGTTGTAGAATGTTATGCTTCTACATGGGCACCGATGACAAGATCAGCAGTTCAAACCCATAAGCTACTCCGCAAGAGAAAGATGAGGCTTTCTACTCCTGTAAAGAATCATGGGCTTGGAAACCCACAGAGGCAGTTCCGCCTGCCCTAGAGAGCCACTGTGCCTCAGAATCGCCTCAGTGACAGTGAGTGAGATGTGGGCACATAAGGAACAATGAAGGCGCTAGGGGTCACAACCCTGCAGTTGGCAGTTCAAACCACACCAGCTTTTCTGCAGGAGAAATCTGAGACTTCTTGCTCTCATACAGATTTACAACCTCGAATCCCTACTGAGCTGTTCTCTCTTCTCAAGGGTCCCTGTGAGCCAGACTAGACTTGACAGCAGTGGGTTTGATCTCGGCACATGAGACTTTAGTAAAATGTAAATGAGGGTCTTCCATTTGAGCAAGCTCGGCGTTTTTCGGACTTACGGCTCTAGCTGAGTAGATGAGGGTGGGGAAGACGAGGCTCTCCCAGCACTGGCTCATAGATGGCTGTGCTTCAGCTGTGTGTCTTCTCAGCAAACTATGTTTAGCCTGCAAGATGCCTAGCATGTGTGGGGTGTGTTGATTTCATAGACACTTAAGAACTATTTTCAGAAATCCATGTAATCTAGTCAGGTATTTTTATTTGAAATCTAAAGACATCTATCCTGAAACTTAGGAGCCCTGGTTGTGCAGCGGATGAAGCACTCAGCTGTTAGCCACAAGATGGGCAGTTAACCACAACCAGCTGCTCTGGGGAGAGAGGTGGCAGTTGGCTTCTGTTAGTGCGCACTGCCCTGGAAACCTTTAAGGAGCTTCCCTCTCCTCTAAAGGGTCCCTGAGTTGGAATCTACTCCCCGGCAGGGTTTTGTTTGTTTGTTGTTGTTGTTTTTATCTAGGATTTTTTTCTGTCTAGTGAGGAAATCAGCTCCAGAGTTATAAATTTGTATTTTTTTTTCTTCCCCAGCTTAAGAGATGTGGCACTGGGAATAGAACCCCTTCCTTTTGGGGTCTCAAGTTTCCCAACCTATAAAGCAACAACAAGAGCAGCAGCAGTAATAACAAAAAACATTATTGGGTTTCTTGGCGCTATCTATACTTCAGATAGTTCTGAAATCCTTTTAGCTCCTGTAGTCAAAGAAAGGGACGTGCCCAGAGATTAGTTCCTTCAGCAGTGGTCTTAAAGCTTATGTCTCCAGAGGTGGGGTGGCGGGTGATGGCGCACATGGAGATAGGGAACCATAGCTGGGGAGTGCAGTGGATCACGGGGGTCGCTAATGTAGGTCGGAGCGTCGCAGAGGGCTTCTCTGTGATCTCTGCCGAGACCTGGCAGGTTGAGGGCTTGGGGAAAGAGCAGGTCGAGCAGAGGAAATGGATGTATCAAAGCAGGGAGGGCTCCGAGGCTAGCTGGGCATTTGAGCTTGAGCTCCTGTGAGGCGTCTAGTAAGACGTGTGGAGAAGGACACGACAGAGGGCCATGGAGCTGCCAGGCGGCCGTCCACAGTGCATTTCTCCGCAGAAGTCAAGAGACGTGTCTTTGCAGATGAAGGGCGGGACCGAGGGTGCCGGGTTGCGGTGTGGTAGGGAAGGGCTGGGAGGACTTTGGTGACTCCTGTCCAGCACTTTGGGTACAGGTAGGAAGACTGGCTGGGGCGAGGAAGTCGGGGTGCCTTGGGAAGGTCACTCTGTCAGGGGACGCTGTTTTCTTTTGGTTGCAAGTGGCCTGTCATCCAGAGACGCCCTGTTGACTGATCTACAGGTGGTGAGGACGCCATGGTAGAGCTCTCGGGCCTTGAGAGGTGGGTGATGGGTAGAACTTGAATGGGACAAGGCAGCAGGTAAAGCTTCTGGTGAGAGAGCCTGCAGATACTATCCCCATGGGGTTTTGTTTGGACATTTAAGTATGTAGCCCTGAAAGTTATAATAGCTTCAAAGGATTCGCAACTCAGGTAATTTACTACAAATCCAATAGTTAAAATCGAACATAAGGATTTGGTCTTAGCACTGGACAGTGGCTGCCTCGGTTGCAGGAGACTGTGGCAGCCTAAATACTGGCTACTGGGACTTGCTGGCATTTGTCAGACTCGGAGGCTGCTGGTTTTGTGGGTGCCATGTTACGAGGGGCTCAGCACTGGGCTGCTAACTGAAAGCATGGTGGTTTGAGCCCCCCAGCCACTGGGAAGGAGAAAGATGTGGCAGCCTGCTTCCACAGGAATTGCAGCCAGGGCGCTTCTGCTCTGTTTGAAAGGTTGCGGTGAGGCCGGATCCACTGGTTGGCTGCGAGTGTTTGGGGTTTGGTGCCGCAATGAGGCCTTGGTTATCCTGGGACCTTCTTCCTGATCTAGCCGCACTTCAGTCTTCAGCTCTGTAGGCACAGTCCTCTGTTAGGATGATTTCAGGATTCAGCAAGTGTAATCTGTTTCTAGAAGGAGGAAACAGGTTAAATGTCATTTCAGTGACTCCTTTCGCATCCTATTTGCTGACAGGATTATCTAATACACTGAATTATTGCATCTGCGAGCCCGGGGTTGGAGTGGGTGGTCTCTAGGTGCCTTTATTCGCTTGTTACTGGTCTCTCCTGATAACATGGTTACGGAGTGTAAGGGTGTTTGAATCAGAAAATGTAGTGACGTTCCTAAAATGGGATTTGCCTAGTGATGGAGGGTTTGGAATTGCCTTCTGGAATTTCTCACTTGAGCAGCTGGATTTGCATGACAGGAGCACTTTACAAGGGCATAACCAGCATGGCTGGGCTTCAGATAGAGATTTGGCTAGTTTACCCACCACGGGAAGATGGAGAGCTAACATAGTGTAAGTGGTTATTTTAAATGTAACTCCACTGTTTAAGTTAAAAGGGGGGGGGAAGTAAAATCTAAACAAGGTATTACTTAATTCCTTCAGAATAGATAGCTCATGATCATCGATCCTTCCAGAATTAAAGAATGAAAACAAATCAAGTATTTTTTATTGCCTGTGCAGAGGCAGTCAGCTGGGTGGAGCACGGCAAACTGGCTAAGGGTGAGAATAGGGGATCCAGACCACGTTATTGTGCTCATGCTGAACCTGTGCTCAGTCTAGAGGCAGGCATTCCCACAGAGCCAGGGGGTTCTGCGCGTGTGGGAATCAGAAAGGTGTGTGCCAGCGTTGTATCCTCTCACCCTACGTGTTCCAGCTGTACGCTGAGGAACTCATCAGAGAAGCTGGACTGCATGAAGAGAAACGCAGCCTCGGGATGGGAGGAAGACTCGTTAACACTATGCAGATTGCTTGCGTGCTGAAAATGGCGAAGGTTGAAGCACTTAACTGCTCAAATCAAAGATTGCAGCTTTCAGTATGGATTGACCCTCAATTTAAAGAAAACCAAAATCCTTACAGCCAGACCAATAGATCACGTCATGATAAGTGGAGGAAAGATTGGACTTGCCAAGGATTTAATTTTGCTTGGATCCACAATCAATGTTTGTGGAAGCAGCAGCCAAGAGATTGAAGGATGCATTGCACATAAAAAGTGGATAATGAAGAAGCAAGATCGAAGGAGAATGGATGCACTTGAATTAAGATGTTGGTGAAGAATATTGAAAGTGCCACGGGCTATCAGAAGAGTCCACCGATTTGCCTGGAAGCACAGGCAGAATGTTCCTTCGAAGCGAGGCTTGCCAGACCTGGTCTCATGTACTTTAGACCATGTATCAGGAGAGTACAGTCCTTGGAAAAGGATATGGTGCTTGGCGAAGTGGAAGGTCAGCAAAAGTAAGAGGAAGGTTTTCATTAGGTTGGATTGACACAGTGGCTGCGCCTGGACCCACAGAACAGTACGAGTGTGAAGGTGGTACAGGGCCGGATAACGTTTCGCACTGGGTCACTGTTTTTTAAAAAATAATTTTATTGGGGACTCATACAACTCTTACCACAATCCACCCGTCCATCCATTGTATCAAGCACAATGTTTCCATCATCACTCAAGACATTTGCTTTCTACTTGAGAGCCCTTGGTATCTGCTTCTCAACCAACAACAGAAACAACAAACACTTGCCTAGAGAGAAAGGTTGGGTTGCCTCCTGGCAAATCAGACGTCCTCAGACACGCGTCTGGCTCTGGCTGGCAGCTGTTGTTTTAGTCTGTGCTTCCCATAGATCTTTTAGGCAAAGTAGACTTCAGACACTCCATCAAATGAGCTCATCCAGGTTTCAGTGTTTAATGTCATTATAATAGAGTTTATTCTTCTTGTGGGTGTTAGGTTCCAAATTCCATATAAAAGACAAGAATTACTTTAAGAGATAAGGACGCTTTAATTAGCAGAGTGGCCTCTTTTTTTTTTTGGCTAGCTCATGTTTTAAGGGGGAAGGGAGATTCCTGCCTCTCAACCTGCTCACACTAGGCTTTCTGTTCATTGAGTAGTGGATACCCACAGAATTTTTTCTCTATTTTTTTTGTGGCCAGCGCATCTATTGAATTTTATAAAGTAAACATGAGATGTGTGTCTACTCTGTTGTCCCATTGCAAGTGGCAGTAGAGTCCTTGCGTTGGCTTCATCGGTGGCTAAGAGGAGCCACGATCCCACCAAAGTGCTCCCCTCTGTGTGTTAAGCTGGGGACTGCAGTTGTGAGCGTGATGCTGGAGCTTCCCGGAACTGTGATTGCTTTGATTTCAGATGACTGTAACGATAACTTGCAGTATAGAAGCGGCTATATGAAATGGATGTTGTTTTGTCTTATAGTCATTTCTCAAACACTTAGATTTAAGCATATAAAAGGGATTGGAGAGCCAGCCATTTGTGGGATGGGAGGGGCCTCTTTCTTTCATAAGGTATGGATCCCACTGTGAAACTGCTTTCCTGATAAGATTTTTTTTAAAATTTTTATTTTATTTTAACAATTTATTGGGGCTGATACAATTCTTTTCACAGTTCATACATATACATACATCAATTGTATAAAGCACATCTGTACAGTCTTTGCCCTAATCATTTTTTTCTCTTTTCTTCTTTTACATTTTATTAGGGACTCAAACAACCTGATAAGATTTTTAACATGATTCAATTTTCTAACTTTGTTAAAAAATCTTATTAAAAAGCTGCTCTTAAAAAAATAAATAAATAAAAAGCTGCTCTTGAGCATTCTATATTAATTGTCAAAGTTAGATTAGAATTGTGTAACAGTGAAATTATTTGTTTTGCTTAAATTAAAACCTATAGTAAGTAACCCTAGTTATAGCCAAAGCCAGAGATCTGAATTATGTTTCTGGTGTCTGAACTCTTATTAAGATTCAAAACCAGAATCCCCCTAGGTGAGGCATCCATTTATACCGGAAAGATCATTACAAAGTCTGCCTAACGTGTTTGTGTGTGTGACTTGAATGGCTGGTAGATTCAAACAGAGGCGTGATGTTGCCATGTGAATTCTCTTTTCCTTTACTTTTACTTTTTGGTAATGACTTGAGTGAAGGTTTGCAGAGCAAACTGGTTTCCCCTTCACCAATTCATGCATGCTTTGTTGCATGGCATTGATGGGAGCCACCCAGATGTGACACTGCTGCTCCCGCTTCCTCCCCGTGATTACCGTTTCCATGGCCCCTGCTTTCTGAGCTGGCTCAAAACACTCCCAGCCATCGAGTCTATTCCGACTCCCAGAGACTCCCTATAGCAACCCTGCAGGACAGGGTAGAACTGCCCCTATGGGTTCCGAGACTGTAACTCTTTGGTTTTTAAATAGTTTTCTCGGCATATAATTCACACCCCATACAATTTAATTGCTAAATCGTGTCAAGAAGAGTGGTGCAATCGTCACCACCACAAAGTTCAGAACAGCTTCTTCTCTTGCTTGGTATTGAGACTGTAACTAATCCTGGGAACAGAGTGGTTTCCAACCGCCAACCTTGCAGTTCGCAGCCCATGTGTGACGGGTAGGCCACTAGGGCTCAGTGGGTTTTGTGGGGTTGATTGTTCTCAGGAGTGAGGCGCTCAGGTACGGACCTCCCTGGTGTTTTGTTCACCCTGCCTAGGAACCCTGGTGGCGAGGTGGTCTTCATTGAGCTGCCGAGTAAAAAGTCGGTGGTTTGAATCCAGGACTCACTCTGAGGGATAGAGATAAGGCTTTCTGCTCCCCTAAAGGTTTAACGTCTCAGGAACCTGAGAGAAGGATTTCTGCTCATTCTATAGGCTCATTATCCACTTCATGGTAGTGGGTTTGGTTTGGGGTTTGATAGACCTGTCTGCTGTTTAGCTGGAAATTGAGCCATGGGGGCGAGTTCACTTGGTTGTTCTGGACACTTGTTCCCACTCCTGTTCTAGGATGGTGTCTGCTGAGACCCTTGGTTTTCCCTCTGTTTTTTAATCCCCCCACTCCCCCCGGTCTCTGTGGACTTGACCACACGTCCAGGATTACATTCACTTTGCTGAGACTGTAACCCCCAATCCTGGGTCACCTACTGCCTGTGTAGCCTCAACTTGGCTCTTGAGAGCCTGTCTGTGTTAGTCTGGGTATACCAGAGAAACAAATCCAAATAGAAATGCTGATGTATATAAGAGAGAGTCCAATATAAAGGGTAAGTGTACATTAAGAAAGCATCCCAACCCAGTGCTAGCCAAGACCACAAGTCCAACATTAACCCTTATGTCCGACACCGATCCACAAAGTCCTCCTCGATCTCACAAAACACACCCAATGACGCTGACTGCAGGAGGAAAATCGAATCAGTGAATATGTAAACATCTCAGCACTGGCAGGGGTCTCCACATGGCTCCTCCAGCACCCAGGGCTGCATCAGGGTATGTCCATGTGGCTTCTCCTCAGGAATGTCTTGCAGGAAGTCAGCCTTGCCAGCTCAAGCAGGGAACTGGCTAAGGCAGCTGCACTCTGGTTCAACCACCAGAAAGCAAGAGACCCGAGAACTCGAAGGACAAGGCTCACTGAGTCATTTATTTCTCTGCCCTTCAGTTAACCCCACATGTGTTTATCGGCCAGGTTGGCACAAAAAACCTTAACGATCTCACTGCCTTATCTTCCCATTGAGGTGGTCTGGAGAATTCGGAGAAGCTTCTTTGGAGGTGTGTCCTAATTCATCGAGGGTGCGGTGGGGTGGGGAACGCTACAGTGGAACCTCGAGCCCCTTTCAGGCTTACCGTCGTGTCATCTGTCTTGGATTTTACTTAGTCTTTTTTTATATAACGGACCTATGCAGTAAAATGCTTAGACAAAGTTACTTTGACTTTGTTGCATTTTTCTAGCACCTTCTCAAGGAAACCTGTGTGGAATATTTTTAACTGTGGTTGGGGAGGAGAGGAGGGCTATGAGCAAAGTGAAGAACTGCTGTTCGTATGACCTTGAGCCTTGGATTCCTTTTCGGTGCTGTGGTTGTTGGTTGCTGTTGCGTTAGTCCAGACACATGGCAACCCCATGTGCGTCAGTGGAGAACTGTTCTCCACCGGCCTTTCTGTGCCTGTGATCTGATAGAAGCGGATCCCCAAGGGTTTTTCCTGACGTACTTCTGGGTGAATGTGAGCCTCCAACATTCCGGCTAGCGGCCTAGGGTATTAACCCTTTGCACCACCCTAGCTCTGTGGGATGACTACAATCTAACGTTTGATAGCCATGAGCCCCCCAAAAAACAACAAAGAAAAATCTGCAGTGCGGGATATTCTCTTCACGCGTTCTTAAAGGAAAGGCCATTTGGAACCGACTGGGTACTTCCCTAATGGCATCATCTCAGACGTTTATCATGCACAGAAGTAGGAGGGCAGGGGCGAGTTTGAAAAGCAAACCATCCTCAGCCCAGGGTTCCAAAGTCAGGCTCCTGTCACTGGCTGTTGGTGTTAGATTACAACCTAGCACACTCCCCTCAATGTCTCTGAAGGGGATTGCCAGCCCTGGGCTGAAGATACCAGTAAGCCAACCTGCACGTACAGAAAGAGAACAGGCAATGAGAAGGGGTAATGAAAAAAAGGTGGGGGTGGAGAATAAAAGGGAAAAGGAGTGATGAAAATGAGAAAGGGGTAGTACAACGTGAAAAAGTTGCGGTCTTTCCTCCCCTCACCCCCGTGGGCAGTAGACATCACTCATTGTCCCAGCTTTGGCTGTGAGGCCAACTTCGTGATGCACGTTTCAGTTTACTAGTAGCAGGACGCAGTTCCTTGTCCTTTTCAGCACTAAGCTACGCCACCCTCACAGAGTTCTCTGATGTCTTTGGAGGGACATCATCTTCCTCAAAGGCACAGACTTTGTGTCTGCTCACAGCTGTTGTGTCCACGAAGAGCTGTTGTGTTGGTCTGGGTGGACTAGAGAAACAAATCCATGGACACTCATATGTGTATAAGAAAAAGGTTTATATACCAGAGCAATTGACTATTGAGAAAACGTCCCAGCCCAGTCCAGACCAAGTCCATAAGTTCAATATTAGCCCATATGTCTGATACCAATCTATAATGTCCTCTTCAGACTCAGGAAATACATGCAATGATGCCGAATGCAAGACGATCACAGGCTAGTGGGTAGAAAGTCTTTGGATCCAGTGGTGGTGTAAGCGTCTAAGCGTTGGCAGGGGTCTCCACGTGCCTTCTCCAGTGCCCAGGACATGGGGTCTGTCAGCGTAGTGCCATGTGTCTTGTCAGTAGAGCATCTCCAAGGGAGTGAGCAGAGAGTCTCTCCCGCTGCTTCCAAGGGAGAAAAACCAGACTTCCCAGAATTCTCAGGCAAAAGCCATGCACACACAGAGGTCTCATTGGCTATGATCCAAGTGACAGACTAGACTCCACCCCTTCACTCTTAATCCTCTCAAGTCCCAAAGCGACACCAGATTGTGTGACTAGCACAGCTGTGAAGAGGGTGAGAGGGATGGATGGTAACACCCCTGAGCACCCGGCGGGAAGAGTGCTTCCTTAGGACAGTGTTCGGCAGCCTCTGGACTTGGTTGTGCCCGAAGTCCTGTGTGTGAGGATGGATACAGTGGCCCTAACTTCCCAAAGGTGAATGGCAGTGATGGGAAGAGCCTGGAATTAGGGGTCAGAGCTATGTTCTGGTCCCATTCATAACTCCCTGGACTTGGTGATCTTCTGTTATTTTCTGAAATTCCACGAGACTCCGATTCCTTAACATAAAACGAGTAGGCGGCCAGGCATTCTCCTAGGCATGGTTATTGACAGTTCTAAAATGACAGTGACTCCAAAGATTGTTTGTGTAACTTGGGTCCTTTGAGCAGGTAATCCGAGAAGGCCAGTCACTAGAAAAAGGCATGTTTAGCTAAGCAGAGGATCAGCAACAAGGAAGGAATCCCTCGGCAAGATGGGCTGACATGGACTCCGCATACCTATGAGCGTGAAGATGGAGGCGGACTAGGTGCCCTCTTGTTCTGCTGTACATTCAGGTCCCCTTGTGGCCAAGCTGACTGGACAGCAGCTAACAATGAGCCTTCTGGCATCTGAGCACTCTCTTTCCTACCTACTGAACTCCATCAGGAAACAGAGTGGTAGTAGACGCATCCTGCGATAGTTACACAACCTGTTGTCAACTTGAGACTTAAGAGTGAAAGGGTGGAGTTCAGCCTGTCAATAAGGTCGCAGCTTGATGACCTCATTGGGAGGTGCTAAGGAGATAAATAACTCGCTGGAGGTAGGACACATGCACATTCCCTGAGAGACATTCCTGTTGAGAAGACACATGGAGCTATGCTAGAGCCCTGGAGCTGTAGGAGCCACATGGAGATCCCTGCCCGCACTGAGATGCTTCTACCACCACTGGATCAATAAGACTTTCCACCACTGGCCTGTGATCTTCCTGCATTCTGCATCATGGCATGTGTTTCGTGAGTCTGAAGAAGTATCAGTATCAGACATATGGGCTAATGTCAGACTTGATCTGAACTGGGCTTGGATGTTTTCTCAATATTCAATTGCTCTTGTATATAAAGCTCTTTCTTGTATACATGCGAGTGTCTATGAATTTGTTTCTCTAGTCCACTCGGATGAACACACATCCCCTCAGTAGAGTGTGACATGAGTTCAGATACACAGAAATGCAGAGATGCAGATATTTCAGGGGCTGCTTCTCCAGGCCAGGTGGGTCCACAATCTCTTGTTTCCAGCTTGGTTGCCCAGCTTGCTTCTAGCCTAGAATTCCAAGGACCTGAAGGGAAAACTGCCAGTGTCCCATGCCCCTGGGGCCATCTGCAACTAAAGAGGGGATGGGAGGTGGAGAGTCCTCCACTTGGGAGAGAGGAGAGGTGGAGAAAGTGGAAGAAGTTGTAGATGTAATTTTCATTTGCTCAGAATTAGAGTGAAACTTGAATCTGTCTTCGAAGAACTAGGAGAGGAAACTCCCTTCTTCTGCCACACCAAGCCTTGGCCAGTGGCTACCAATGACCTGGGCTCTCTGGATTAGAGTGACCTTTGCTCCTTAGAGGGACAGCTAGCTTGGAGTGCCAGTGCCTTTCCATCTATTGTTTCTTCCACTTTATCTCATGTAATCTGTATATAGAGATGTATATAGGCTTCGTGGTAGGAGCCTTGGAGGAACAATGGTTACGCGTTGGGCTGCTACCTGCAAGGTCAGCAGTTTGAACCCACCAGGCCAGAGGAAGACTGAGTTTTCATCTCTCATAAAGAGTAGATCCCACCTATGATGCAGGGTGGACCGGATCTGGTTTCCCACATTTTCTGTATTTTCGTTTTGTTTGTTCATAATAGAATGTATCTCCGAGAGGTCTTATGTCAAGGGAGGTCAGCCTCTTGAAGCTCTGTTATATGCGTTTCCGGTTTTTGGATTGATGAAGCTATAGGGACAGCAAATAGAATAATGGGCTTGGTGGGTACAGTCATGGAGGGGGAGTGTTTAAAAGGGAGATGATGTCAAGGAGTCCAGGTAGAAAAAGATTGTTTGGAAACGGTGATAACAATTGTATAATTCTACTTGACGTGATTGAAATATGGAATGATATATGTGTTAAATCCAAACTTAAAAAAAAAGAGAGTTACAATCTTGGAAACAAACGGAGACAGTTCTACCATAGGGTTGCTACTCGTTGGCATCAACTCGATGCCAAACAGTGAGTTTGGTTTTTGGAGGCTTCTTAGTACCCTTTTGCAAACTGAGGTCCAGTGTGGCCATCCAATTTGCCAAGTGTTGGTGACAGGGCCTTAATACCAGGTTTAAATTTTTGTTTTTTATAATAGTAAAATAAAGCTGATCAGTTAGCCGTGATCAACAAGTACTTATGGAAAGCCCAAATATGTGCAGCCTATATGCTTGTGGTTCCGAATCTTTACATAACAGGGATCAAGAGGAGCCTCGATAGCATATCCGGGTGTATGTGGGGGCGCTGCTGAGCCTAAGGCCAGCAGTTAAAAACCCCCAGCTGCTCCTCAGGAGAAGGATGAGACTCTGCACTGCTGAAAGAGTTACACTCTGGGAAACCTCCCGGGGCAGATGTCCTCTGCCCTATAGGGTTACAATGAGTTGGAACGGACTCGGGGGCAGGGAGTTCAATGGAGGGTCTTAAAGGGGTGATAGTGGAATCTGAGTTGATTACCTGCTGGGGATTCGGTTCATTAAAATGCCTGGAGGATGGAGGAGGAGCTGTGAACTTTTGAGGGTGAAGTTTGAGGATGTCTCTGAATTTGATAGGAAGGCATGCTGGTTCTCCTGCCTTCCTCAGTGTTGGTCTAAGCATCTGAATGTAGATCCCCTTCATACGTCACACCATGAAAGCTGCTATTCTTGGTCTCTGAGATCTGACTCACACTGTTAGTAGATGTGAAAACAAAGGAAACGTTGCCTAACATGATTTATTTCTGATCTTGATGGGTTGTGCATTTGAGTGGCTTTCTTTTTCCCCCTGCCCTTTGTTCTAGTGGGCACATTTCTTACCATTAAACACAAGACACACACACACACACGCACGCACACACACACGCACACACACGCCATGCCCAGAGTCCCAGGCCCCTGAAGGCAGGCTCACTCAGCCCCATTCTGCAGTGACCTCGGGCCTTGGCCGCGGCCTAAGCTGCACTCCGAGCGGCAAGCTGCTGAGTCTCCTGGCTCATCATCCCCATGACGGCCTCTTTCATGGCATGCTTTTCAGCAACAATGCCGGCTGGAGTCTCCCCATCTGCTTGGTGCGGAAATCAGTCTGCCTCTTCAAGAAGACCTTGGCATCCTTCGCTGTCTTCTCTGCCTAGTCGCCGCTTCCCACGTTGATGAGCACATGTTCCACATCCTGTAGCTTCCCAGGGACCTACAGAGAACTCGTCAAGTGGGACAAGTGGCTCTCTCCCTCTGCTGCCCTGTTCAGCACGTTCAGACAGCCCCGGGCTTCCATGCACGTACTTGGTCTGCAGCGAGGCAGCGGACACAGTCAGGACTGCCATTTCTGGGCGCAGCAGGGGCTGGAGCCTGCCTAGCCGCTCAACTAACTTCACATGCTGTGAGGCCCTGGGGTGCTTCACATTGCTGGGAGGCCCTGGGGTGCTTTTGCAGAGCAAAATAGGGGCATAGTGAGGGGGGCAGACTCAGGGCTTCCCTTGACAAAGAAGGGTTTTGTTGTTGTTTTGATTGTTTTAAAGACACTGGAGAAAGTCTATCCTAATGGATGATTAGACTATTGTGCTTTGTGGAAAGAAGGCTTATGAAAGGAAACTGTGTGTGTGTGTGTGTGTGTGTGTGTGTGTGTGTGAGATCTACAACTATTTTCTCAAACTCCTGACCTCTGAGATGTTTGATAAATCTGTAGGAACGGTCTTCAGATCTGGATGACCAAGACATGGGAATGTGGTGTTTTCCGTGCTTCTCCTGTAGTCCCTCATCCAGTCGACGCCGGGAAAGGAGTGGCTGTGACTAGGAGGCTCAGGAATGTGGGGTGGAGGTTTCAGAATCTGACCTCTGGCCCAGGGCGCCCCTGCGAGCCCAGGGGCCCCCTGTGTGGTGCCTTTTTTCCTGATGGTGCTTGTTGGTGGGAAGAGATGCTGGCCAGAGGAGTGGCCAGAGGTGGCTGGATTGTTTGGATGGTGAATGCCTTTGTCATCTGACGTGCGTGCATGCGTGTGTGTGTGTGTGTGTGTGTGTTTTTAAAACAGGCATACAAATATCGTTTGCTCAGGGGAAATTAAGTCCTACTAAAGGGGCTGAAATCCATTACCCACGGGTCTTGTATTATGTATTATCTGTGAGACAGTCTTTTTACTGGCGACCACAGTTGGACGGATGGCGCTGGGGAAGACGATGGCTCTGATTTTCTGAGTGTCGGCCATTTGGGGAGAGCGCTTGGCTCCTTGCCCTGTTGTTGGGGAGAAGCCATACCACACCTGCAAATGCTTAGAAGAGGATCCTTGCCCACGCAACTGCTTCATGACTCTCCAGCTGTAGTATATATTCCCATCGCTTCCCAAGGAATTAATTGGGGAGTACTTGCTTGGCAGCTGGTAGATGTGTGATATGTATCAAGACAGGGGCCACATCCTCAAGAAAGTTGGGAGGGAAAAACCCATCATGCTGGGTTTGATTTGCTGATTCTGTTTGGCCTGGTGGTGAAGCCCACGTCGAGGGAGATTTCTTTGTCTGGCTGTGGCCCGCACTCCCCATCCACCAGCCTGAGGTCTATGGGCCACCCTTGCCAAACCCACTCACGTGCCTCAGTCTGCCGTCCAAGCAGCATGCGGGGGTCCCCCCCCCACCTCCCAAATCTAAAAGATTTCCGTACTTTTTCATTTTTGTATTTTGGGATTTGGAGGCTTGAAAAAAATGCACAGGAATTTTTATCTTGGTTAGCCTAGAGAACTCTCTAGAATGGTTTTAGGAAATTTGAAGGTGTTTGTCATACTTGCCTACTAGTGGCCTTCAGGTACACTGTGACTCCTGGCAACTGTCTGTGTGCCAGGGGGCTGTTCGCTCCATTGGGTTCTCAAGAGTTGATTTTTTTCTTTGAAATAGGCATTTACTACAGAGCCTGGAATTAGCAAGTGAACATTTATTTTTGCATGTAGCACTTGACTACCCTATTTATGTAATGATTGCAGGGGAAGTGCATTATTTAATGTGACTCTTCTTGCCAAAGTTTCTAACGCCCACCAAATGACCTTTCCTCGAATGGGTCTGGGAAGAAGGTGGATGGGGAGACACTGATAAGACTCACCTGTGAGTAATTTCGACCAGGATTCCCTGCAATGCCATCCTGCTGTGCATAAAATGAGCCTTCTGAGAAGCAGGAGGAGGCGGCATTACCAGCAAAAGCCAGGCGTGGAACATGTCCTGTGCATCTGAGACCCTGCACAGTGAACCTTGTGGATCCAGATGAGAGTGCTACCATCAGAGGAGCAGCAGCAGAACCAGGAGCCAGAGCTTGGAGCAGAGTGGTGGACTTCCCACCCCACAGAGCCAGTAAATGAGGGATTTTGAGGCTGGCTTGTGGAGTGGGGTGCCTCCGGGCACTTAATTGGGGAAGCTGGACTTGCTGACCGATGGAAGTGGAGCTGAGTGAGTGGTACGCCCTTGGGATATTTATTAGTAGACTTGACAGAACTTTGTAACTTGTCCTAATAAGCAGTCCAACCTTTAGCATTTCTCACTGCATTCCAACTTGTCAAGTTCCTTAATAAACCCTTAAACCATGATTTAATTTCTCCCCATGAGTCCTGTGTAGCCATTGCAATGGATATTAAAACCAGAGAAGTAAAATAGAGAACATCAATTGAGACTAAAATTATGCAAGTACTTTCTTAAATGTGTAAAGAAAGGAACATGGTCTGAATTATTTTTCTGTGGGAGATATATTTTATGGTGAATCCTCTACTTTCTCCTGCTCCTGGTGGCGTCTGCGATGTGCTTGTAAGGTGTTAGAGACAGCCTGTGGCTGTGCAATGAGTGTGTTCTCTGGCTTGTGGAGGGGCTAAGGCGTCCGTTCTAACTTTCTGAGGCGGCCTCGTGGGTTACAGGTTGGGCAACTAAACGTGAGGTCAGCAGTTTGAAACCACCAGGTGCTTCTTGGGAGGAAGATGAGGCTTTCTACTCTTACTATTAACCTAGGAAACCCACAGGGGCAGTTCTCTTCTGTCCTATAGGGTTACTATGAGTCAGAATCGAGTCAATGTCTGAGGTTTTTTGTTTGTTTTTGTCTTAGGTGATGTAGGTGGGTCATCAGTTAAACAGTCTATTGACATAATAAACTATTTTATAAGGTAGACCAGTAGGTGAGCCTTTTAAGTCCATTTGTTCCAACTAGTACATAAGAAAGTCTGCAGCTTCCTCATGTAGGAAGTGGTGCTTAGTATCTCCAGTTGAAAGACACCAAGCTTTCATATAGTTTTGGAACAAGTTGGAAACCAGCCACGCAGTTGCCTGAGCCATGTGCAAGGATTTACAGCTTGCTTGAGATACCATATCTAGGGCAATGGCTACCCGATATGTCTGTGGCCAGGGCATACTTTAGAACTTTAGCCGCGTTAGTTAGCAGTCAGTACAGCCCGGCCCTGAGTCCAGTCCGGAACAGCTCTGTGGCCATCACACCATTGCTTGTTTGCCTGTTGCTCTGGGGGTCCGTTTGTTCCTGGTTCTGTGGCTCCGCTTTCTATATTCACAAGTCTTTGATCGTGCGTTTTCTCACTGGCGCACACCGACTGATGCTGCCTTAACGGTTTTATTTGCAGCCGCTCACACGCCCATGTCTTTGTTGCTGCCCAACTTGATAATTTGATCAACAAATAGCACCACTACCACCAAGATAGTGGTGACCCCATTTGTGTCAGAGTAGCACCCTGTCCCATCGCGTTCTCTGGGGCCGGCTTTTGGGTTGACTGGGGAAGGAACCATCAAGTCCACAGCGGCGGCATTCCCGCCAACACTTGTGGTTTGCAGTTTGCCTGATGATAGCGTTCTGAGTTGGGATGAACATGGTACCTCGCGGTGACTTTGATTAACGAGCGTCTTAACAAGCCGTGCTGTCGTTAAGCACTCAGCTGCTAACCTACAGGTCGGCAGGTCGAATTCACCAGCTGCTCCTTTGGAGAAAAATGTGGCAGTCGGCTTCCAAAAAGATTCCCAACCTCAGAGAAGCTGCAGGAGGAGCAATCTGTTCGGTTCTCTGGGGCCACCGTGAGTGGGAATTGACGGCAATGGGTTTGGTTTGGGGTAATGATGAATGATATTGGTCATAATCTGTGTGTGCCGATTGGATCCTGGGAGCTCTTTTGGCCTGGTGGGTACATATTTTGCTACTAACTACAAGGTCAGTGGTTTGAACCCACTAGCTGGTCTTCCGAAGACAGTTGAGGTTATCTATCCTGTAATGATTTGAAGTCAGAGCAGTTCTGCTCTCTCCACTAGGGTCACTGAGCTGGAATCAACTCGACAGTGAGTCTGGTTTGGCTTTATTGGTTCGTTATCTTCTTTGGTGAAATGTCTGTTCAAGTTTTGTTGGGTAAGTTTGTTATTAGGTTACAGTTTTTAATGTAGTATGGATGTGAAACTCATACCCCCTACATGAGTTCCTCAATATTTCCTCCTATTCTGTAGGTCAGAGCTCATTTTTAAAGCACATGCTCATTCTTGATTCTCAGCTAGGTCAGTGAATGAGTTAGAGCTCAGTGTTCTGGGTGCAGAAATTAAGGTTGGGGGAGACTGTCTAAGCCACTCCAAGAATTTTCATTCTTTTTGACACTTGGTGTCAGATTGCGCCCTGGCTAATAAAGAGAAAGAAAATGACGTTCTGCCAGTCCTACAGTTACTCGGTAAATTGCAATGTGTTGTTCTTTCTGCTCCATCATTAGCATGCCAACCAAGGGGTGGCTGGGAAGCGTGTTTACAATATTACTGAGGGCCAATGCTTAAAAGCAGGTTTGTTTTATATTAGTGAATTGGAGCCCCTTGCTCCTGCTGCGCAGTCCTCAGTATGCATAACACCTGCATTCTGGAATTCCTTTCCAACCCTGCAAGGTGGTAAGGATGTTGACTTTAGCTTTGTAAAGTGCAAACGACCCAGCACTTTGAATCATTGTGTTCACCTTGCTGTGGGTATCTCAGTGTACATCGTCCTGCCATGCTCCGGAGTCCGTTCTGGTTCCTGGTGAACCCCCTGTGTCTTGGCAGGGCAGCATATCTACATTACCCTGCATCCTTCCTTTGTGAAGAACCAGCTGGAATTTGGTGGGTTAGTTGGGTTGAATGAAAGACCCAAACAATTGTTGAGCTTTCATGTAGCCTGGATCCCTTGACCCTAAGTGTGCTGGGCCCATCAGCAGAGTACGCTGTGTGTGGGTTCCTTTTTCCCTCTGAAGGTCTTGGGAGTATTCAGGATGATAGGGGCCCTGCCTGAGTTCCGTGGCCACCAGAGCTCCTCAAAAGGGCTAAGAAGTTAAAAAAAAAAAAAAGGGATTTCCCCCCCCCCCCCCTAACCCCCACACATACAGCCTGGCAATGACTTGTTGAACATTGAACTGCAATAGGCCTAGAGGTGTAGCATGCAGGGTAAGCTTGCCTTCATCCTGAGTTTCTTAGAGACAAGAAACTGTGTACTCTGTGGTCGACTTGTCATTGAAAGCCCTGTACTCCAAGCCCTGGCAGGTGATAGTGATGAAGTGCCTGGTAAGGTCAGCTATGAGTCAGCGGCCTGTAGGCCCCTTGCCATTGTTCAGGACTTTCCCTAGACTCCCTAACCTAAGACTGGCATCCTTGCTCGGGCTATTTATCCTTCTGTGTTTATTGGCTATTTTACTAATGAGGCTTTTAAATGGGGGGCTTGGTTTTTTTTCTTCCTTGTACTGTATGCTCTCTTTGGCAGGTTTTAGCAGGCAGCTCCATCAGAAAATAAAGATAAGTGGTTGGTTGTACACATAACAGGGGTAGAACCAGGGGCTCGCAACTTTGGCTGCAGAGTTGAGGGTCTGGAGAGCTTTGGAGAACTGCCATCCAGGCCACACACACCATTGACCTGTCCCATTGCCAGGGCCAGGAATTTGAAAGCTCACCAGGTGAGTCCAATGCTCAGCCAAGGTAAAGTACCAATAGTTCATTTTAAGATATGTTAGAAAGAAGCTGATCCAGGTCCAAGAAGGACTGTTCTGTAGGCCATGAGGAGGCAGTAGCTGAGGAGGAAGAAAGGTCAGGAGCCCCACCACTGGCATCCAGAGCTGATTTCTAATTACAGTGCATCTCTCCCAAGTCCTATGCCTGAGAGCCTGTTCTCTAAAGCCACCTGCATGTGGGCTTCCTGCCACAGCAGCACCAGGAGACTAAGATGGTGTCCGGTCGGTGACCAGCCTCTGGGTAATTGTGTGCATGGTGACCAAGGTTATGGCTATAGAAGTGGGGGCCACGAAGGTGTTCCACTTCTGTTACGTTCAAGGTCAAAGTAGAGAAGTGAAACCAGCCCCTCAAGAGCAAGCACAGCTGGAGCTAGGAGCTTCCTAGCCTAAGGTGACCAAATTTTAACCTTGGTAAAGCAGTACACCATTGGCGGGGGTGTGTGTGTGGGGGGTTCTTGATGAAAAATTTGGTCTATAGGGAGCAACAAAAATTTTCATAGAATGCAAAAATAGTATTATACTATATATATTTTAAACTTCAGCATAAGTACAATTTACAAATATACATTAAAATGACGTATAGTATTCTTTGGCATATTTTTCATTTGAGTGATTTTTTTTTAGTAGATTGCTGTCGTTTAAAAGGTCATGAAAATTTTCAAAAGAATTTGTTAAATTATATTTCACACATAAAATGGCTTTCCAAAGTCTCAACACTTAATTGTGATTTTTCTGATGTCCACACTTTATTTACCATAGAAAAAACGCATTCAGTTGCAGCATTAGTTCCTGGTAAGGACAGCGCATATTCCACAAATTTTTAGTGCAGTATTGTATGGAACATGGTTTGTTTCAAAATGATGAAATATTTCTAACCATTTGTTCTGTATTGTGATTTTTGCTGATGCCTAAGATTTAACCTTTTCCTTATCAATATATATATTTTAATAATGATATCATTAAAAGATCACTTTTGAAATATTACTATATGGGAAAATTTGAGTAATATGATCGAATGATTTTTGCACATCATTCCAATTAAGTTCTTGTTTTAATGTAACCCAATGAAAATGTTCAATATCATGGTAATGTACCGTCCACTCTTCTAAACAATCTATGCAGTTACTATAGAACTTTTTAACATGATTCATGATATCTGCACGACTTATTGCACCTTGTTCTTCTAGCTGGCTTATACTGTTAGGATAGTTAACAGAAGAAAATTATTTTCTAACTGCTCTTGACACTGAAAAGTTAAATGATCAACTTCATTTGCTACTTTGATTACCGAAATTTTGTCACCTTCAATAAGATTTATAGCATTTTGAAAAAGAGCTGCTTGATTGTGTACAAACTCTAGCCAAATTTTTGAAGATTCTTTTTCAAAAAACTCTTCTAAAATTCTAGGACATTAATCCTGTGATAGAAAGTAGGATTTCAAAGGATCGTATATTTTCAAAATTTTTCGACAGCTGGCAAAAGAGCTAACCAGCTCATTTTACTGTATCCAAGTATTTTCTGATATTCGACTTCTGCAGTTTCACAAAATTCTTTAAGAATCGCAATGCGTACAGTGTATACATAGAAATAAGAATATATTTTAACAACAATATTTTCCACATCTCTGGGCAACAAATCAGCTGTGTGAATGGCGTTATGTATTATGTAGATTCCCTTCCTGTACTCCCGCCATTCCCTAGCTTGTCATGCATTCTTTCCAAAAATCGGGACTTTTAAAAAATGCTGCGGGATGTGGGACAAATTGTTAAAAACTGGGTCTGTCCTGCCAAAAGCGGGACGTCTGGTCATCTTATCCAAGCCCCACTCCAACACCGACTTTAGCTCTTAGTACAGTTGGATTATAAAATCCACCATATGTTATGAAAAATCAGTTGACTGGGTGAGATGGATGGCCTTGTCTCTTGAGGGAATTCTTTGCTGCGCGCGCGTGTGTGTGTGTGTGTGTGTGCAAGAGCCTGTTTATCTAGCTGCCCAAGTTGAGCTGTGAGTAGGCCAGGTGCTTTGCATATATTTCTGTTGTAATCTTTGCACAGACTCATTGAGCAGATGAGGAAGCTGAGGCTGGTAGAGGTAAGTGCATACTATCCGAGGTTAGGGTTAAGTGCCTACTATCCAGTTACAGGCAAGTCAGTTTTGACTCAAGGAGACCCGATAGGACAGGGTAGAAGTTTCCACGTGGGTTACGGGACTGTAATGATTTACTTGTGAGTAGAAAGCCTTGTCTGTCTCCCACAGAGCAGCTGGTAGTTTTGAACTGCTGACCTTGTAAATCGTAGCTCAATGAATAACCACTATCCCACAAGAGAAAAATGCTCCTGTGGTGAGTTTCTGAGATTAGCTCTTTACAGGAATAGAGAACCTCATTTAAAAGACAGAGTCAGCACTTGAACCCAAGACGTGGTGATTCTGGAGCAGCATATAACTTCTCTAGTTTGGACAAACTACAGGTGATCCTTCCGGTGGAACTGGTACTTTCCAACAATTGAGTCTTTCCAGGACTGGGACATTTTAAGCAGCCCTAGGAAACCAGTCAAATTCTAAGATTCTACTTTCTGGGGGCCCACTTGCCATTCTTGGTAAAATAAATGTCATCCACCTACCGGGAAGAAACGTGGAAACATAAAATTCATTTGATTTTTTTTCCGAGCTACTGGAACAGAGGGGATTTTTCTTATATTTTCACTTCTATTTTTATTGCGCCAACGGCAGTGGGTACTATAATGTGCTAACCACTTATCATTCTCTTTAATGCGATGGTATAAATAGAAGCTTTTTAGGGCTTGGCTAATCGGCACTCTGCAGAAAGATGCTATCCTTCCCCCATGCTTCCTTGGGGTAACCTGACCTTTGCTACATGCCAGGGCTTAGAGCTGCAGCACCCAGGATGGGGAGGGCGCAGGCAGGCGGCTTGCTCTGCCCTGCCCATGCCTGTCCTGTCCTGTCCAGTGTGCCGGCGGCTCCAGAGTGGAGGTAGGACACGTGCAGACAATGCCATGTCACATGGGCCCAGAGTCTTGATAGCTTCTCCCAGTTTGCCCGTGCGGAAGGCTTTGAGCCACTGGATCTCTGTCAGGATTCCCAGAAGAAACTGCACAATAAAGAGATGTCCACAAGTCTGAGGAAGTAAATTACCTCTGTGAAGGCTCCTCAATTCCACTTCATTAAAATTTCATTTCATTTGATTTTTTTTTCTTCTAAATTACCGGCTCAGCCACCGCAGCCACAGCCAGCCAGTCCGGCTCGCTGCCCTTGGATGTCGACTGCTAAGCTCAGTGGGTTCAGAAGAACAGATTTCCTCAGGAGATTAGGTGACTGCTGTCCCCTGTGACACGTGGCCAGTGCTCCCAGCTCAGGCCTTAGCTGTCCTCTTATGCTCTCCCAATCTGCCTGACGCTGGCATGGACCCCGTCATGACTCACATGCTTGAATCCTGGTCCAAGGCTGCCTCTGTCCCTGAAGAAGGCAAGGAGTCCTTCTCCTCCCACCTCTCCCCCGCACCCCAAACAAACCACTGCCATCAAGTTGATTCTGACTCATAGAGACCCCATTGGACAGAGTAGAGCTGTGCCTTTGTTCTCCAAGGCTGTATCTCTTTACAGGAGCCGAAAGCCCCGTGTTTCTCCCTTAGAATGGCTGATGGCCTGAACTGCCAACCTTCCAGTTAGCAGCTTGATGCCTAACTACTGGCACCACCAACCGGTTCTGTGAAACGTGCCCGCTGACAACATTTTGCACATCAGGTCCACAGTAGCTGCCATATGATGGAAAGTGGGACAGTGAGCCACAGACTAAATTCTCTCCATTTCCATCACTAACGCCTGCTCTGGGGGTGGGGGGGGGGGAAGGGTGGTGGTGTTCCAGCGCTTTGCTGTCTTGAGTTAATGGTTAATGCCCATCTGTGTGACCCTGCAGAAGCGGCACCACCGGCACCCCAGAGTACACCATGCATCCAAGCTGGGGCCTCAGTGCTGAAGAGCTTTTTTTCCCCCCTGAAAACAAACAAAAAACCCGCCACTTAATCCCCGAGACAAATGTCGTGGCTGAAGCACTTACCTTCTGCCTGGTCTAAAATAAGATTAGTGGAGAGCTGTGTAACTGAACCAAGCACCTGATGCTGTGTGGCCGGGCTCAGCAAGAGAGTGACAGATGGCAGGCTTTGAGTACTAATCAGATTTCACGTTCAGAATCCATAGTGGAAGAAACTCCAGCTACTCGTAGAAGAAAAGAAAGAAAATTCGTGTTCCTGAGTGAACAGAAAGCACTGTGACCATTGGTTTTGTCATTCAGAGATTCATTAAGCGCCTGGGAAGGAGTCCTAATGGGACACGGACACGGTCAGAAATTCTAAACCCACCAGCCGCTCCAAGGGAGAAAGCTGAGACTGCGTGCACCCATCAAGATTTACAATCTCGGAGCTCCACGGGGCAGGTCTACCCTGCGGTCTGAGTCAGGAGTTTGGTGTGGTGGTGGAAACCTGACGGGGCAGGCGCATTCTGGCGAGTTTGTTCTCTGCAGCCTTGGCGACTCCCTGACATGCCTCACACTTGAGGGGCTGGCATCCACGTGAGCATGGCTGATCGCTTTAAACTTAAGCCTATGGAGATGTCTTGCTCCACTGCCTCCTCTGACTGTCTTATTGATTTCCATTTAGCAAAGAGGCCATTTGTGCCTTATTTTTGCTCTGATCCTTCTAGCTCCATTTCTTGCCCCCAGTCATATCCAAGGACAATAAAACACGTGTGGCCTGTCAGGTGGAGGCAGAGCTGTGCCCGTCACAGTGTGTGGTGCTACCTGGCCGTTCTTAGGATGACGCTCAGCTGGAACGCTGACTGGGGCACCAGGCACCAGGGGCCTTGTCAGACAAGTTTAGCAGCCTTTCTGCAGCAGGCTCGAAGCACAAAAGGAGGACTCTTTGTATCTCACGTCCAGTCTTGTTTTTTCACTCTCAGTTCTCCGGAGAGAGAGTTCTCCGGAGAGTGGAGGGTACTGTAACACCCTGGGCTAGGTGTTGGTGTGCCAATGTGGAGATTGCAACCTGTAAAGCTGCTGCTCGTGAGGAAAGAGGCTAGTGACAAAGACTCCTGTATTGTGATTGCAAGTTGCCACGGGGTCGATTCTGGTGTGTGGCGACCCCACGTGTGCAGAGTGGAAGTGTTCTGAAGGGCGTGACCTCTCAGTAGCAGATCACCAGGCTGGTTTCAACCTCTGAGCTGGCAGACACGTGCTTCACCCTTTGTGTGCCCAGATGTTGCAGGAGCAGGTGGTTATTGCCAAGTGGCAGGGGGATGAGCTAATTGTACTGGTTTTTTTTTTCATATGTATTTTTAAAGTTTCAATCATTTTCTTGGGGACTCTTACAGCTCAAGTGTACTGTTCTTGATGCTTTTATGTTTCCCAAGACTTCTACAATAGCAATTATGTTTACAGTAACTGGAAAACAAAACAGAAAACGAAAGCCAAACTCATTGCTGTCCAGTCCATTTCTCCTCGAGGTGAGCCCACACTTTACAGGGAAGAACTGCTCCCTGGATTTTCCTGACTGCAATTATTACCATCTTGGAACCCCCCAGGGACAGTTGTGCCCTGTCTCACAGGGCCACGATGAGTTGGTTTGGTTGTGTAATTGTTATGGAAGCAGGAGGTTGGACCCTGGGTCCAACCTTGAACCACCAACCTTTAGCAGTCAGGTGTAAACTGCTTGTGCCACCCAGGGACCTTATAAAATGTACCCCCACCCCCAGGGTTTTGGGAAACTCACTGGGAGTTTCTGAGACTATAACTCTTCGTGAGAGTAGAAAGCCTCATCTTTCTCCCATGGAGCAAGATACTCTTTATACCTGGTTCTCTTACTGCGATTTTAGAAGTTTAGGTAATACCTATTCAAAACCAAAAACTCACCACCAAGTAGCTTCTGCCTGATAGCAACCGCTACAGGACTACAGGTTGTAAATCTTTGTGGGAGTAGAGAGCCGCATCTTTCCTCCTGGTGCATTTGAACTGCTGACCTTGTGATTAGCAGCCCTGTGCATGACCCACTATGCCAGCTGGAGCTCCTTTGCCCTTGTTAAAAATGGGACTTTGAAAGTGGTGGGTTACTCACACTTAAATAGAAGCCTGCTGTTAACAGTCAGCAGGTGGTTAAAATACTTGCCCCTAGGCAGCGGCTTTGGCAACAAAGGTTGGGAGATCAGAAATGTTTTGCCAAGGGATTCTTGTTCTTTTGAAGGAGCAGACGTTGGCAAAATAATCTGCCTCCATGATTATATTTGATGGTAGCGGAGGGCTATTATAACGTGGCACCCCCTATGCCACCCCACTTTCCACCCAAAAAAGGCTTCATAGATGCTATGCTGCTTCTTGGCCTCATGGATTAGAGGTTTGCAGTGTCCCAGGAAAGGAGGTCCAGACTGAAGTCGGCATTGGGGTGCTGCCAGCACAGCATTGACCCCGAGGTTACAGCCTTTGGGAAGCACTGAGCATCCCAAGTCTGTTTCCAGGGAGCACCCGAGGGCCAGCCGAAGATTGTGTTGAATTTCTTGGAGTGGAGAGCCTCTGGATTGTGCAAACTGTTAATGTGCTCAGACGCTAACCGGCAGGTTGGCGGCTCAAGCCCACCTGGAGACAACTTGGAAGAAAATCCTGGTGATCTGCTTACAGACAAACAAACCACAGCAGCTACAGAAAACTGTGTGGAGACCAAATCTACTCTGACACATGTAGTTTCTCAAATGTAATCACATCGGCAAGCAATGTGTGTTTGAGGAGTCTGTGGGTCAGAAGTGGGAATGACCATGTTTGGAAGTGGCTGCTGTCACGCGTTTTAGGGTCAGGACTCTTGGCTGTCATGCATTTTCGGCAGTTAGGACACCCTGCTTAGGGGTTCGCAGAAGCAGTACTGCTTGGTTTGCGGCATAGCAGGCCGATTGATCTCCGTCCAGGGCTTGGTTATTTATGGAGAGACTAGACCAAGTGTTCACTGATGTTCAAATGTATTTTCGATTCAGTACATGGGGACAGTCAAGGTCATTTACTGGAGGAATTCAACTGTGAACATCTCTGATCATTAGTTTTCACTTTTTTTGTTTTTTGAGTGAAGGCCAAAAAAAATTTCTTTGAATTCTAACATGGGTAGGACAGTCGCTCGTGCACTGTAACTGCTTAGGACTGACAGAGTGCTCTCGGTGAACAAGCCAAGCCCCACAGCCCCACCGGCCTTCCTTCCCGAGAAAGCCAAGAGCCCTTGAGTGGAGGGCATTGTTCTCCTGTATCTGGGACACTACGTACAGGTGATGGGCTCGTGACTGCCCGCCCTGTTCCTGAGATGCAGTGGCGGCGGGCACCAACCCTCCCTCACAGTGCCCTTGGAAGACTCCTCTCTGGACAGAACTAGCTGTGGCTCGCACGCACTGGTGGGATGGGCTTGGCAGGTGTACCCGTCCTCCGTGATGGGCACGCGGTGGCCTGTGTTCCCAAGTAGCCAGAACAGATGATCTCAGGCGATGATGGGCACCGGCCCCTCCCCCCACAGGATCACCCTGTGGCATCTCTGAAAGTAGCACTGTATGCTCTGGGCAATCACAAGGGGTTCACACCAAAAGGGGTACTGAACTGAAAAAGCTTTGTACAAACCAAACCGTCTGGTCGTTTGGATTCCGAATTGTGCTTTGAGTGCATCGGGGCTCTCGAGTTAGGAATGCAAATTACCCATCGGGCATCTTTTCACTCTAGTGCATCAAGAGGGCTTCATGTGACACCCCCCTTGGAGTGATTTGTTTTTTTCACACGTAGAAAGGTATGTGTTATGTGGACTCTTGATGAGTTTATTACTCTCTAACCCGCCAAAGCAATGACAACACACTCAACAGCAACAGCAAGAATCCAAAAAGGCGTAGATGGGTGGAGAATCTTTTCTCTGCCCCTGGCCATTTGGATATGTGTAACCTCAGTCCTGGACACAGTGGCTCAACAGTGAACTCAGCTGAGCGTGGTGGCTAGAACAACTTCTCTTGGTGAAGGTAATTAGCTGGGATTGATGAATTTACAGGCCTGACGTTCCCACCCTATTCTAGACCAAATCTGTTTTCTAGCAGTGGTTCAGCATGCTGGGCTCAACTGGGAGCACACGTGCCACTGTCACATCCGGTGACTTGTGTGTAAGGGAAAGCTGTGACTCTAGTATAATTTTCCTTTTAAGTCATGGAGCTGTTCAGATCTATGGTTCAAGCGAAAGCCAGTGGAAAGACAGGATGGCAGCTGGTAGGTCAGCGGCAGACTCTGACTCTGTGCAGGAGACCCGGAGTCGAGGCCCAGCCACCGCACCTCCTAGACAGTCACCACCTGCCTGGCAGTGGAGGCTTCCTTTCTGCTTTGGTGCAGATGAGGTTTCATCAGTGATTCCAGACTAAGATGGACTAGGAAGAAAGGCCTGGTGGTCTCCCCATATGAGCCAGGGAAAACCCTGTGGATGGCATCTGATGGTGGGGATGGCACAGGTTGGGCATCTGCTGTCGGTAGGCTGGCTGGCTCTGAGTTGGGCACTGAGTTGGTGACCTAACAATGGCCATTAGTACAGCAGGGGAGAGAAGGATTTCTGACTGCCTGGAAGGCTCCTTGCAGGAGGTGTGCAGTGCCGCTTTTTAAAATGGGCTTTATTGCACGTGGGGTGGGGGGATTGCTGCAAGAACAGAGCTCCGCCCACACAGCCGCCTGTGGTGAGCATGTGTGCGGGCATCAGGACACCCCGAAGCCGGGGAGGCTTCCCCAAGTGTCTTCGTTTGCCCTGGTGTCTGTCGCTGCCATTTTCCACTTGGTTCCATCCATGACCGTCACATCTCTCCAGAAACGACAGAAGTGCAGCCCCATCGCGTGGAGGCAAATTATTAATAGGCCCCTTTTGGGGGACTAATTATAAAACTTGTCACTCCACAGCTACCTCTGCTGGAGCTGTTCTTGTAATGGTCTAAAAATAGGGGTGTTGTGCTGGCTGAGATGTGGGAGGGCTTGCCTGTAGCGCCAGACAGGCCACATGGAGCTGCCTGTGGTGGGGTTTCTGGAGTGGGGGTGAGAGCTGCCCCACAGCCCCTGGGTGTCAGGACTGGCTCTGGATAAAGGAGCCCTCCGTGGTGCCAACAGTTAGATGCCTGTCAGAAGCACATTGGCACAAAGTCCTGGCAGTCTGCTTCCAACAGGTCATGCCCTTGACGGCCCCATGGAGCACACTGGACTGTGACACACACGGGGTCTAAACTACTAATCAACCCTCATGCGTTTTGGGGTTCGACGCATGTGAAATCGGCAGTCATCTGATCAGCATGATGGCTTTCTTTGCACGCGTGCCGTTGCCACTCGCCCGCCCGAATATTATCTTGCTAAACGTGCATCTGTCATTCTGACCTTCACCTCCCCTTGAGCCTTGTCGAGAACTCTCACGCCCTCACTCCTCCTTTGTATCTTGTCTTCAAACTCGGCCCGGCCTCTCCTTTGGCATCTTTGGCATCTGGTTGAATTGCCCCTACCCTTCTCCTCAGGTTACTGCAGAGCAAGGGGGGTGGTGGTGGTGGTGGTGGTGGTGGTGGTGGTGTGTGTGTGTGTATGTGTGTGTGTGTGTGTGTGTGTGCGTGCGTGTGTGCGTGTGTGCGCGCGTATGGCTACCCTATCTGTGTACAACAAAACAGCACCGACCGATCCTGCTCTTTTCTCACCATTGTTCCTATGTTTGAGCCCAATTTTGAAGTCGCTCTGTTAATCCCATCTTGGGGGTGGGGGTGGGGGGGTTCTTCTCTTTTGCTGTCCCTCTAATGAGAAGCTGTGGCTCTAGTAGTATAATTTTTCTTTAAGTCCTGGAGCTGTTCAGATCTATGGTTCAAGCTGAAACCAGTGGAAATACAGGATGGCAGCTGGTAGGTCAGCGGTAGACTCTGACTTTCTGTGTAGGAGACCCGGGGTCAAGGTCCAGCCACTGCACATCCAGGACAGTTATCGCCTGCTGGACGCTTGCCTAGTGGGAAAAGTGCCTACTGCGAGAACTCCGCCCTGCGGCTATGAGGTAACTGAAAATACCGTACATACTCGAGTATAAGCTGACCCGAATATCAGCCGAGGCACCTAATTTTACCACAAAAACTGCATTGAAAATGTGCTGGAAAACTCTGCTTATACACAAGTATATATGGTACCATGGCCTGGGTCAGGAGCCCCTTAGTCCTCACAGTGACATCTTTACTTTTCAACACTTTACAGAGAGCTTTTGCAGAGATTTGCCCAAAGCACTATGTTGTCATCTGATCTGACTGCTGCTTCCATAGACGTCGGCTGAGGGTCCCAAGTCCAAGGCAATCGCCGGCACATTAATCTTTGGTCATGATGCTATTTATTGCCCAAGTTTAATCCATACCCAAGAGTGTAATCTCTGATTTTCATCAGGGAGGCCTTCCAATCCTCTTCTTTCAGTTATGCAAGGTTGTGTGTCATCTTCAAATCGAAGGTATTCATGAGTCTTCTCCAGTCTGGCTGGCCGAGTTCTGCATAGTCCACCTCCCTTCGGATACTCTGCATGCGGATTGAATAAGTATGTGAAAGGAGACAGCGCTCGCTTGCGCTCTCTCTCTCTCTCTCTCTCTCTCTCTCACACACACACACACACACACACACACACACACACACACACACACACCATGATTTAAACCACGGGGCGTAACCTTTTTCAAATGACTGCCACTTTGCCTACATATACATTCTTTATGAGCCCAAGGGTTCTTGAATTCCCATTCTTTGCAGTGTTGTCCGGGATGATGGATTTCTCCATAGAACCCTGTGTAGCTATAGTAAGCTAAACGTGAGTTCGTCCTGGTGTCTCTAACTCCAGTCATTTGCCATATGAATCATGCTTTCCTGTCTGCCTGGTGTCTGTAAATTCCTGCTCCAACAGCAAGAATCCCAGCTCTCCGCACCTGAATTGTTCCATTCCAGTGTGCATATTCATCAGGACCAGAGTTGTTCATGTGCATCTGCATGGGAGTGCAGTCTCTGTGGCCTGACTTCCTACAGCTGTCACTCATTTCCAGTTATTTGGGTTCACACCATCCCCTGCCCCTTCGATGCTTTTCTTCCCCGTGCACTGGCAACACCATGAGCTGGCCTTATCACAGTCTACATTCAGTACTGGGATCCCTCCCACTTCCATTGTAAGCGTTAAGGTTCTTCCTTGGTGCCTGTCTGTGGGTTTCAGCACACATGTATGTCATCTCTTCACAACCACAGTATCCTATGGCAGGGTCTCGCCCCCCTAAAAACCCCCTGCATTTCACCCACCTATCCCCACCCCTCATCAGCCACTGCTCTTTTTATCATTACTGTAGTTTTGCCTTTTCCAGGATGGAAAAGCATCGTACAGTGGGATGAGCTGTCTTAGCCTGGCTTCTCCAGAGGAGCAAAGCCAGTGAAGTGTGTATGTAAATTACATATATGTATATATATGAGAGAGAGAGAGAGACAGAGACAGACAGAGATTGACCTCGTGAATAGGCTCTCACAATTTTGGGGTCAGGTAAATTCCAAATCTGTGGGTCTGGCGGCAGCCTGGAGACCCCTGCTGGCTAGCAGAGCTAAAAGCTGCAGGTCTGGTGGCAGGGGAAGGCATCGCTGACTCATGTCCTGAGAATGGAGGTCCGAGAATGAGAAGCTGGCACGATGGAGAAGGGAGCATGCTTAACAATGGAAGCAGGCCCCACCATCACAGAAAGCCCCCTTTAATTGATTGGTGCTCATATCTGTCCATGAAGTGGAAGGTGATCATAGTGCCAGCCAGAGCAGCCAAGTTGACCTGTAACGGGGCCCATCACATTATCTTTTCAGACACACTTCTTTCAGCAAAAAGACGGGACTTCAAAAAGTTTATGGAATGATTCTTCCACTTTCTTCTGAATTTTCTTCCCTGCAAAATGTTTGAAGCCTCATATCCATTTCAGATTCATCTATGTCCTTATGTGGCTTGGTAGATCCTTTATTAAAAAGTGTGGTAGAGTATATGTTCCAATTTTGCCATTTCAACCTGTTTTGTGTACAATTCAGTGATGCTGATTTGCTTTCACCCATGTATTTCTTTTGGTTGAGTAATATCCACTGAGTAATGGTACCGCAGCGTGTGCATCCGTTCACCTGTTGGAGAACATCTTGGGTGTTTCTGGTATTCGGCATTTCTGAAGCCAGCTTCATGTATCAACTATCCCATTTTCTGATGTTTTGCATTTTTGACGGTAGTGAAAAAAATCCACGACCTGACATTTTGCACGTCACTGACATACATCTGGCAGTAAGGCACCGTGGTACAAGGTGAGTGCCACATTGGCCGTGCTGGCTTAGGTTTTGTGTCAACGTGGGTTGGCCGTGCCTCTCAGAGGTCTGGCAATTGTGTGCTGATGCCAGTGGGCAGCGACGTAATGAAGCAGCCATCCTGTTTTGTCATCTGGTGTGATCATCCTCTGTGTTTACCTTATGCCGATTTTCACTTAACAACCTGGTCTTTGAAACTAGCCTGGTCGATAAGCGGTGGGTAAAGTGCCTATAAATATTTGTGTGTGTGTGTACACATGAATTTTCTAATCAGCCACTTCTTCCTCCCTTAATTTATGAAATCTGCTCTGAGTGCTGCTAAGTGCCAGGCCCAGTTCCTAACGCTGGAGAAATGGGCACAGGCAGCTAGAGCCCTGGGTCTCCCGGAGCTGGTGCTCTTGTGGGCGGGGAGTGTGGGGGACCGGAGGGGACTGCAGGCACTGCTCTCCCACCTGGGCGGGGGATTCCCTGTGCTCAGAGGTGCACTTTGTCCTCTTTTCTCTCCAAGGTCGCCTGGTGGGTGCTCTGGATGCGGTGCTGGATTCCAATGCACGGGTGGCTCCGTTTCGAATCCTGCTTCAAGTTCCTGGCTCCCAGGTGTATTCTCCCATAGCATGTGGTGAGTTACTGAATGGATCAGACGTTTTCTGGGCCATAGCCACTGGTGAGTTTTGTTCTAGTTGAATATTCCAAACCTTACAGTCTAAGCATGCTGAGTACCTGCATGTCCGTGAAGCTGAAGGTAACCACTTTTAGAACCTTATATGCTTCTTATCTTTTTCTAACCATCAAGCACACATGGAGACTGTCGGCTCGGCACTGAGCGTAGATTGGGCATGCCAGGCCGCTGTGTGGACTGTTGTCCTGGGGGCCCGCACACTGTGGAGTATGGATCGAGGCATTTGCTTCTCATCTCTGACATAACAAGTGTGTACACATGCTGCAGTGGGGTGCAGGAGGGACGGGGAGCGTGTGTGCTGTGCCTCATGTCAGCTGGTCTTCAACTCCTTGTTCCATGTTCAGCTGAGTCAGTGGGTTTACCAGGGTCCAAGGGAACTTACAGCAGCTCTAATGGCCCAGTGGTCGAGCGCTGCTGCTGCTAATCCAATGGTTGGCAGTTCTAACCCGCCCTCTGCTCCCCAGGAAAACCTGTGGTCTGCCCCCATAACAGTTGAAACCCAGAAAACCCTAAGGGGCAGTTCTGCTCTGTCCCACAGGGTCACTGGAAGTTGACTAGCCGACTCTGTAGCACACAACAACAAGGGAGCCCCAGACCCACTTCCTAACCTCCCACGTACTGTGAGGGCCAAGAATCCTTTGCAAAATGGAAGTCCCTTCTAGTAAAACCAAGAACCAACACCTGCCACTTAGATTATACAAGTAATAAAGGTTCACCTTCAGGAGATAAAAAACAGATAAGGGAGGAAACGTTATGATTCTGATTCCAGTGTTCATCACTCTCCTGACTAAATTGCTCATTTCTTCCGATAGGTCTGTATCCACAGTGCTTCATTCACTTTTCCTATTAATATTTTATTAGAGCCATACACGTTCTTCAATCAACGTCATTTCGTGTTCTCTGATAACATTGAATAAATTCTTTATAAGGTACACAAGTACAAAAAGGACAACACCCAGAGCCTCCTATTTTCTAGAAAGATGGCTAGTATCTCAGCATGCTTGAGGTTTTATTCCTTTGTTTTTAAATTAAGATAAAAAGGACACTATTTGGGTAAAATAATGATATAGGCACAATGTAAAGAAACCAAATTATATGAAAAAATTCACTGCCATCAGCCAGTGCTGACCCCCAGGGGCCCTGTAGGCAGTAGAGAATGACCCGTGTGGGTTTCTAAGATTATTATTCTTTACGGGAGTATACTGCCTCATCTTTCTTCTTCAGAGCACCTGGTAGTTTCGAACTGCTGATCCTTGTGACTAGCAGCCCAATACATAACCCACTATGCCATCAGGGCTCCTATCAAGTGACCCAGGAAAGTACAAAAGAGAAAATACTTATTGCCCCAAATCATGGTCTCCCAGAGTCACCTCTGTTCACCTCAGGTGAACATCATCCCAGACCATTTGCTAAGGCATTTAGACAGACACACGGATAGTAAGGAAAATCGGTAGAGATGATTTTATTAAACATGCAGCTTGTCTGCAAGGCTGTGTTATACCAATGGTGTTCCATTTACTCCATTTCAACAGAAGCTAAAGGGAAACAAGACATGTTGAACTTCAAATACATATTTTCTTTAACATAAGTGATTATTTTCTAATGGGGTCATTGAAGGTTAAAGGAAGAGAATTTTGAAAATAGTACAAGTCTAGAATGTTGTTTTTTTTAAGAACAACTTGTCAATTCTGATGGTACTCATTTTGCCCCATCCACACCCCCCACCCCACAAATAAGTTCACCACCATTTTACTCTCCCCCATACCTCCTTATCTCTGTGATATATATATAAAATTCAGTGTCAATTCCCATTCCATTCTGTAGCTGTACATCTTTGGGTGTAGTCCTGTGCTTAAGTAGAATTAATGCTTCTCAGGTATGGCTTTCCCATTCCAGAAACCTTTGTTTTGCTCCATCTCTTACTTTTTCCCTCTACGTTTCCACGTGTGCAAATGTTGGTCCTTGCTTTTGCACTTGAGTGACACCTTGGCTTGGGCTTGTGGATTGAACTGTGTCCCCTTCAAGGTATGTGTCGTAAACCCTAACTCTGATGCCTGTGATCATAATCCCATTAGCTCATGGGCTGGCTATGTCTATTGAGGCACTTTTAGTTTAGGGCAGTGGTTCCCAAAGTGGGAGATCCTGCCCCCCAGGGAGCCCTGGAATGATCCAGGGCGCTGCCAAAGCAGATACCTACACTTTATTCTGGATTCTGGGCTACAGCATAAAAAGGTTTTCATTATTAGGGGAGGGGGGCTGAGTAATTATTTTTTTTAAGTTGGGAGAGGTAGGTCAAATTTTGGGAATGTATGGGGTGTGGGGTATGTCTGAAATTAATCTTTTAATATGTACAGGGTAAATTATGTAGGTGAGCAAGCAGACATGGGGCAGAGAGATGCCAAGCTGAGGGATGAAACACCTGAAGGCCTTTCCTCAGAGTGGCGGAGGGGTGGAGAGTCGTCTGGAAAGAGCTGGTCCTTAAACTGGGATGAGATATGTTTGGTTGTCAGAGCTACCTCTCATGATACTGTTGTTGCAGCAGCACTAGGTAGGAAAAAGATGGCGGTCTTAAAGGGTCACACTCTAGAGCTTGGTGGCCATTGTCCCCAGGCCTCCCAGTGCGGAGTGGCCGCAGTTCAACTCTGCCCACCCCCTTCTCCACCTTGAGGGGAGCTTGCCTTTTCCTTTCTAACATTGTGAAGCTGAGAGGCGTGATTAGACCCTGTGGCTGCGCTGAGCACGCCTTGCTACCGTTTTTCTGGGGCATGATGTGCTCTTTCAACCTGCAGGTTGATTTAGTTAATTCCAGAAATTTTCTCTCATGTCTCTGTGGGTGATATTTTACAGAGCAATTTGCCTGCCTTTGGTTTGATTCTCCACTTCAAGGACATCTCCCCTTGGGTCGTGGTGGTTGGCTTTTTCCTTTCTGATTTTCCTGCCTTTTCCACCTTTCATTCCCATGGCGCTCACAGCCTCCAACTCGGGTGGTTTGCTTCTGCGCTGGGGTATTCCGTTTCGTGGATTCAATGCACGCTGTGTCCTGCTGGTGTGGCCTCCAGTTCATTCCCCAATCTCCCTTTCCATCTGTACTCTTTCAGCATCTCATCTTTGAGCTCTTTGTTTTACCAAATCCCTGTTCTAAGAACTCTTTTGCTTTGGAGCAGGGCGCGTTTGTGAGAAGTTCTCTTTTCCTTCCTTGAGGGTTCTGCTTGCTCCTAGGATGGCGTCATTCTCGTGAGCACCTTGTTCCCATGTGTTCACCCTCTCTGCTCTGGAGCTCGTGCTCGCTGGCTGCGTTTCCCCTTTGGGTGTTCATGTGCAGCACCAAAGCACCGCTGTCCCGGATGCTCTTGACTTCTATTTGCATTAGCCTAGTGAGTGGACCTTTTTTTTAAACTGTCCCCACCCCCTCCCCACTGAAAGTTAACAACATTCAGTGTTTTTGTTGAGACTTTACAGAGCAGCAGAACACACACCCTTTTCAGCAATAGGTTAACTTGGCCAGTCTTAAGCATGTACTTTGAGGATCTTTCTATCCACAGGGGATCGAGTTGGTAAGAGAAACTCCAAAAGATGAAAGGGAAAACTTAGGGGAATTATGTGACAATTCGGAAAAGGACAGTGAGCATGTTTGCACGACTCAAGGAAGGGAAGCAACATCAAGGCATGGTTGCTTGGTGTTAAGAAGACTTCAGGGGCTGTTGTTTACGGGTTAAAGTTGATCTCAGGGCATTGGTGTCAAGGGTTCACCCAGCCTCCATTGCCCCAGGGAGTCTACAGTCCATGGGAGTGAGACTTTCGGTTCTGCATTTTGCCTCTCCTGATCCAGATTCTTCTATAGAATCTTTGATCAAAGTATTCAAGAGACAGACACCATCCAGTTCTTTTAGTCTTTTATCTCCATCTTACCCCCAAATAGTTTCTTTTTCTCTTGAACCCCCCATAGTTTGATGTGCTGAGTATGTTTCATTCAGTCCAATTTCTGTTGCCTCGTGAAATGGCTGTAGGATAAGGGGGGGTGGGTTGGAGCGTGGGAGGTGGGGGAGATGCTTGAGACTCCCGGGAGCTTCTCAGGTCACTTCTGAGGATTTGTGTTTGCAAGGGGGGCTGACTGGTCCAGAAGAGGCTCACCTGGAGGACTGGCATCAATTAGCCACAAGAGGCATGATTTAATCTATTATACAGGCCAGCCAATGGGAACCCTGAACCCGGAGGCTCAGAGGGCTTCCTGGTTGGTGAGAACATCTATTCTTGGAAGAGGAGTGTGTCCCCTGAGGCGTGGAAGCTCTACTGGGAACCCTCCCCGACCTTACCTTTAAGCCTCCCTTCCTTTATAGCCTTTCTGGTTGTACTAACTCTGGAGTTGTGAGGATTGTACCCTCACTCTCTGAGTTCTTTCCGTAAACTCTCAAGCCCAAAGGGGCAGCTGGCACCAAGAGTTCAGAAAAGTAAAAGTGGGCTCCTGAGCTTGCAGCTGGCATCCTGAAGGAGTAGCGGGAAACCAGCCTGAAACTTGGGAGCAGCAGGTCAGAAACTTGGGGTGTTACATGGATTCTCCAACCTTGAGGCTTGCATGTACCTACTTGGCTGTCTGAGAAATGGTAGCCTTTTAACTTGTGAGCATGAACAAGTGGGAATATGATTACTAGGTCCGTTTCCACATTTGGGGGATTGAATCCTTGCTGTTTCTTACAGCACACCTAATGATTCCATATGTCATCCCCTAGTCTTCTTATCATCCAGTCAACAGCCACCAAATATGAATTGAGTACCTGTTCTGGTTTAGGCTTTCCTCTGAACACTGGTGACACGTTGGTAATCAAGACTCCATGCAATCCCAGCCCTCAGGAACTTTCATTCTAGGCAATGTGACAAATCAGAAACCTAGAAACATCAGTGGTTTCTGACAGTGGCAAGTCTTATGAAAGCACACTGGCAGGCAAGGGAATGGAGAGTGTGGCAGTTACATAAACTCCTGTCAGCTTGAGGGAAGGGATGGAGGCTAGCCTGCCAATCAGGTCATAGCCTCTGAGGCCTCTGTGTGGGCATGGCCTTCTCTTGAGGATTCTGGGAACTCCTGTCTTCCTCCCTGGAGGGTGGGACAGACTCTGCTTTGTTTTCCTGCTGACAAGCCACATGGAGCTATGCTGATGGAGCCAGAGCCCTGGAGCTGGAGGAGTCACGTGGAAACCCACACCAGTGCTGAGATGCTTCCACCACCACTGGATCCTCAAGACTTCGCACTCATTAGTCTGTGATATTCCTGCATTTGGAGTCATTGCATGTGTCGTGTGAATCTGGAGAGGAATGTATAGCCTGGTATGGGGCATATGGCTAATAGCGGACAATGGACTTGATCTGGACTGGGCTGTTTTCTTAATATACAATTACTCTTTGAGATAAAGATCTCTTTTACACACATGACTGTGTTTCTCTGGATTTGTTTCTCTAGTCAACCCGGACTAGTACAGAGAGTAAGTATAGTGAAGGGGAAGAGGGCTATGAGGTTGGTATCTGGAGCACAAACCTAAATGAAGTGAGGGAGGAGTGGGTGATGCAGAGATCCTAGGGAGGGGTTGGGGAACCAGCAGGAGGAAAGTCCTGAGGAATGAATGGGGTGGTGTTGGTGCATCGTGGGCCAGTAAGACCCAGCAGCCCATGCCGAGTTCGGAAGGTGAGGCTGTATTGCAAGGAGACAGCAGTATCTACGACATGTAGGATTTCAGCAGCCATTGGTGCGCTAGAGGCAGGTTGTGATGACCCTGGTTACTGCTGTGGGACAAGAGCAGGTGCCAGGGAGGAGATCAGGGTCCTGGCAGGTGATGGTGGAACTTGGGTATGGATGTCAGTGGTGGGGGGGTGAAGAGGGGTCGGGTCTGATGTGGAATGTGGAGTCAGCAAAAAGGACTAGCATGCTGCTGGACAGACTGGGGTGTGAGCAAGGGATCGTGCTCCCTCCTCCCATCCTTTCCTCGTCCACTCTTCCCCAGGCAAGTCCAGAGTGGGTTTTGCTCCAGTGTTGGAGCTTTGTCTCTTTCTTGAGGTGCATGCTTGGGTGTGGGATGGGTGGAGAGTTAGAGTTGCCATGTTCCTGAACCCTTGGCCTCCGCCCACAGGTCTAGAGTAGCCAGCTGGGGCTCTGTGGAGCACTTTGTAACCCTAGCAATGCAGTGTAGCTCTTAATAGCTACACAGTACCCAAGGGCCCGGTGGTTCCCTGATAGAATTCTGTTCTTCCACATAGGAGATCCAGCTCAATTCCTGGGCAGTGCATCTCCTGCACAGCTACCACCGCCTGTCAGTGGAGGCTTATATGTTGTCACAGGGCCGAACAGGTGTAAGTAAGCAGAGCTTCTGGACTAGGAAGGACTAGGGAAGGATTGGTGAGCTACTTCCAATAGTTAGCCATGAAAACCCTCACGAAAGTACCAGTCCATGCATAGCGTCGTCATGATTTGGGAGCCAACCAGATGTCAGCAAGCAATAACACAGGACACTCAGTCTTACAGCTGTGGCTGAATTTACTAAGACTTACTGCTGCCCAGCGATTCGGACTCATCACAACCTAATGTACTGCAGGAGTCGCCGATGTGCAGTCTGTGGTGTATGAGGAGTGTGAAATCAATACCTGCCAACCACACACGCCTCATCAAAGAAGCCATCCGGCCATGGCATTAGAGGTGGAATTAAAGGCTTGAACCCCCGCTATGCAGAATTTCCGAGACGAGATATTTATTGGAGCAGACAACCCTTGAAGTTCTTTCTCCCGAGGAATGCCTGGTAGTTCGAACCAGCAGCCCGGTGCCTGACCCAAGGCCCTACCACATCCCTTATTTGAGATGAGGGGGCTTCAAAAAGTCATGGGGAAAATTCCACTTGCCACACACTTTTTGAAGCCCCTTCAATCTATGAGATTGATGGCTGAATTTCTCTCTCTCTCTCTCACCACCCCCCTCAAGGTTTGTGACAATCCTGTGTCATGCAAGCCTGTGAGCACCTTTCTCCCCACGACATGTGCTCAGTTGGTGACTGCGCATTCTGTGAATTCTCGCAGTATTTCAGACTCGTTCATAACGCTGTTTCACATGTAGCAGACTTATCTATTGTGAACATACTTTTTCTAACACGTGCTGGGAAACCCCCAAATGGGTGGCGTGTAGCACTGTAAACATTTGTGTCCCTGTGGCGGTCTGGAACCAAATCCACACTATCTCTGCGGTCTGCACTATGTTTGTAATGCATTCTTTTTTCTTTTATGTACCAAGAAGGTACCCATCATAAAGTTAGCGCCCGCTTACAGTAGCTCCTCAGCCCCAGCTGTGTGTGTGTTATAGGACTTGGAAATCTCTCAAGTCAATCTCACTGCCATCGAGTCAATTCCAACTCATCCCAGTCTTATAGGACAGGGTTCCGAGACTGTAATGCTTTATGGGAGTAAAAAGCCCATCTTTCTCCTGAGGAGCTGTGGCTGGTGGTTTCGAACTGCTGACCTTATGGTTAGCCCAGTGCATACCCTATACAACTGGACAGCTTTAATTCCTGGCTCATTCTTTCTCTTGAGCCAAGCTGTGCTACCTCTGTGAGATTCCACTTGACTGGATTCTTGGGTCAGGCTCACATAGTCTTGGTTTTCTTTTGTCAGAAGGTCTCTCAGAATAAGCAGCCGTTCATTGTGGGTTGAAGATGAGAGAGTGACGAAGAATGTTTCAGCCTTGCGTCTGTGCTATTGATGGAGCTACTTCAGGGACTTCTCTGGCATCTTGGCACTGTGCTGTTGACTCACCCAGATTTAATATTTCATTGTGTCCTGAGTGTTGAGAAATGGTCTCTGCCCAGAGTTTCAAGCCTCAGATAAAAGCACAAACAAGAGCTGGAGGAAGGGACTGGGCGGTACCAGGACATGGGTAGGAACAGGAAGAATAAGTAACCTGCAAGAATGATTTATATTTTCATGTACTCTTGGCTGTTTAAAGGGCAGTGAGAGGAGACATGGGGGAGAGCCTTTGAAAATTAGTCTTTAGCTAAAAATAATTTTTTTTCTAAAGACGTGGAGGAGATTGGTAAATGATTTTACAGGGGACACTCGTACTGCAGTTTGGGAGTGCAAGTTATATGAGGTATTGATTTAACTCCTTGAAGCTCCTGCTGATAGATGCTTCCCAGTCCCACGTCACCATGCTGTGGATGCAAATGTTTTCTGTTTCACCTAGGTCCTGAGGATTGACTGAGCTGTCTCTGCGTAGTTCTCAGGAACGCAGAAAACGCACAGGCATGGACTGCGGGACTTGGAATAACCTGAGCAGATCGTTCTAGAAATTCATCACACACAATTGACCCTTCTTAAGATAAATGAGACATGGAGGTGAACAGTATTTTCCCGATGACTAAACATTGCTCTTTGTAGAGGCAGCCGAGGAAGGCATCCTACCAAGGACACGGCCAAGGTTGTAGATAGTTTACGAAAAGTCCTCCAGCCCTTTCTATCAGTGGCCTTTTGATGGCGCCCATGTTTTTGCAGATTTGCTTCTGGAGCCCAGACGAGTTGAGTCATTAAATGGTGGCTGTTTCTGGCAGTGTCGTTGCAAGGTTCCCACCTTGCCCATGGGGTCCAGTTTTTGCTATTGAGGAAGGAAAGAGGGAACAGGAAGACACCAATGAAAGGAAGGAGTAGGTCATGACACCTTACAAGGGGCAGTGTGTAATTTGGGGGTTGACTTTTTTTTTAAGGATCAAATGTGATCTTTTAGGGCGGGAAATCATGTCTAATGATGAGTTTTCTACATTTGTTTTTAAAAGAATTACCTTAAATTAAAATATACCTCAAACTACTATCTCACTTCCTTGTTGGCATAGTGGGTATTGTGTTGGGCTAGGAACCACAAGGTCAGCAGTTCAAAACTACTAGGTGCTCCTAGGAAAAACATTCACCGTCTTGGAAACCCGCGGGGGCAGGTCTTCCCTGTCCTGTAGGGTTGCCATGAGTTGGAATTGACTCGATGCCAGTGGCTATGTTGTTGAGTCTTCCGTCCTGAGTTTTGCCCTTACACCATTCCCCACAGGTTCAATTTCGTGACTCTGGTGACAGTCACCGGGTTGTGCACCGAGCATCACTCTGGATTTTTCCCTCTTCCGTAACAAAAATTAGTGTCCCCCCTGAGCAAAGTCTCCCCAGTGCACGGATGCTGGAAGTCAGAGTTGGGGGAGCATGCCCCCTGGATGAGTGGGGGCAGTCTGATGTTTGAGGGTAGCCGGAGTACTGGTAGTGCAGTAGGTACATGTTGGGTTGTGATCTGCATGGTCAAACGTTTGAAACCACCAGCCACTCAGGGAGGACGATGAAACCAATTGGGGGGGAGTCGCATGAGTCGGCACTGACTCAATGGCAATGAGGTTGAGGTACATGTTGGGCTGCTAACCACAAGGGCAGCAGTTTGAAATCTCCAGCTGCTCTGGGAGAAAGAGGAGGCTTTCTATTCCCAGTAAGAGTTACAGGCTTGGAATCCCCAGGGGCAGTTCTGCCTTGTCCTATAGGATCGCTATGAGTCGGCATTGGCAGTGAATGAGGCATGTGTGTAGAAACTTAGTTGCTATCTTAGATTTGGAAAATGAGGAACATTTTGAAATGTCAAAGGATCAAGAAATCTGGGCCATTCTAGGCAATCCAAAAGTGACCTATGTTTTGGAGAACTGAGCATCGCAAGAGTTAGGCTTTCTCATTTTAAAAGCAGGTGCTTTTTTTTCCCCCACACTTCCTGGTTCGGTCCTCTGGGCCGTTCAGCTCATAAGCACCGTAGGGGAACAGGGAGAGCCGTGATCTTCATGGGGTATTTTCTGTCCCGGGGAGCTGCTGGGTAGGTCTGAACTGCAGCCCTTCCGAAGAGCAGGCCGGTGCTTAGCCATTGCTCCCCCAGGACGCCCGCCCGTGCCCCTCTGCATTGGGATGTGGAGAGGGCCGGAGCCAGAGTCACCTCAGCATCAGGACTTGGGCGCAGCCAGAAGCAAGCTGTGCTCTTCCCGGCGCCTTCTCCTCCCTGCCTTCCTCTCTGCGGTGTTAGGGCCCTGTCTGCATTCCCCGCTCCGTCTGCAACATTGTTTTTGTTTAAGGGAGGAAATGTTCCAGGGTGGATCAGATTAGCGTCTTGGTGCACTATGTACCAGGGGCACAAAGGAAGTGCCCGCCAGGTCTTGCTTTTCTTCTTCTTTATTTCTTCAAGAACAGAACTCCGTGTGCACTTCAAGGAAAAGCCGGGATGTAGCCCTTAAGGAGGAAGATTAGTGCCGTTTCTGGGGAGGCGACCTAAGGTCACTGTGGGAGTGAGCACACTTGGGTTGGCAGCTCTGAGGTTCCCTTAGGCCCCAGCGCTGAAGGTTTCCATGTGGGTTACAGACTAGGCAATGGGGCAGGGGTGCCGCAGCTCAGGGACGTTTCTTTTTCTCTCGTGGGGTTACTGTCATCAGGCTCTGAATAGTTCAAGTGCTATCATTTGGTTAATGCTCAAAATGACTCACTGAAGGTACTTCCATTTAGCGGTGTTCGTTACAGTTAGTTTAAACAGCGGGCAAATGCTCCCCGGGTCACACTTGGCCACCTCGCAGATTCCAAGGTGAAAAGGGACCCAAGTTTCCCCCGCTGCCCCCAAGGTAGGCATTTCTGTGAAACCTTTTCTAAGCTCAAATATATAACCCAAGAAAGCCATTAATTCAGACAGAGAACACAACACCCCAAGACCCTCGAATCAGCTACCAGGTCTCCCTAAATGACATGAAACCCACAGGGACACTGGCACAGTTGTTTCAGGGCTCAAGGAGGTGGTGGCTTGGTGCTGAGGGGCTGAGTGTGGGTCTGGGAGACGAGCTTGGGGAGGCTGCGCTCGCCGCCCAGGGGGCACGCTGCCCCACTGCCAAGCAAATGCCCAAGGCTAGTGTGCCTTCTCACTTCTTTCCTCCATGAAAGCAAAAAGTTCCGCTGGCTGCCTTTTTGTTAGTAAGCCGAAACGCTGAACTCGCTGCCGTCAAGTCAGCCTGCAGTCACGGCCACCCTACAGGACAGACTAGCACTGGCCCTGGAGCTTCTGTGACTAACTCTTGATGGGAGGAAGCCGTATCTGTCTCCCACAGGGCCACTGGCCGTCTCAAACTGTTGACTTTGTGGTCTGTAGTGCAGTGCTTAACACGCTGCACCACCAGGCCTCCTTCGGTTAGTGAAAACAGGCGCTAGTGTCTGTCTTCCAGAAAAGGGAGGTGATGGAAGGCGAGCTGTGGAAACTTGGGGATGCCAGGCTCTAAACTCAAGTATATGCAAGGGCTTCACGGAGTTCGTGGACAAATGGAACGACGAGATGATGGCATTTTCCATCATCTTTTTTTTTCCCCCAAAACTTTTATTGGCTCATAATTTACATATCTTCAATTCAATTGTTCAATCATATCAAGGGGTATTGTCCAGTCACTGCCACATCAATCTTAGAGCATCCCCTTCCCCCACGGTTAAACCACCTTTAACATGAGTTGTGTGATCACAATCCGTTCTAGTGCTCCCTCCCCCTCCTGCCTTGATTGTTTACTCCCCAAATCCCCTTCCCTCCCTATTGCTCACCCCCATCCCTGCATTCCCTATAATCCCTCGTATCAGTTATTCTCATTATGCATCCACTTCTCCTTTGCTTTCGAGCTGGGAGACCCAACAGAAAACAAAATTGCACTAAGGTGGGTAAGGCTAAAATTAGAATAGTATAAAAACAAAAATACAAATAATGTGTAAGGAGGAGACCACCACCAACATTCAAAAAACCAGGGAGGAAATTTCTGTCGTGGAACAAGTAAGAGACACTGCACCCAGTACAAATTCAGGTCTTGTCTGTGGTGGTGGGGGCAGAGAAGGGGTTGGGGGGTAGGGATGGTCAACTGACAAGTATTGAGTGCAATCCAGCATAATTAATATTACAGTGGTCTCTGCTGATAGTAAGGTTGTTGGAGACCCTTGCCTTTGGGTGGAATGGATCTGCTGGTGGCGCAGTCTCTCCAGATGGAGCTTGGGGTCTGAGCTCCCCGTGATCGTAACTTCAGCTCTGGTACTTTGTCACCGTATTTGAGTGTTGTAATTGTCATCTTTGGATCGCACAAGCTGATGTACTTCTTCGTGGGAACTTAGATGACTCCTTGCTTAGACGGCTGCTTGTTTCATTACAAGCCTTTAAGACCCCAGACACTGTTCTGATCGATAGCCAGGCACCATCAACTTTCTTCACCACACTTTGCTTGTGCTGTAGCACCCTTATCTTCAGTGATCATTTCATGACGGTGAGTATCCAGCAGGGCCATGATATAAGAACTCATTCTTCTTAAGTTAGAGCTAGGATTTAGTGAGAACCCCAAAATCCATTCCTGGATCTATGCCTTTTTTTTTCTTCCCCTGTAACTTGGGAGTTCACATATATGTCATATTATTCTATAGTTAAATCCTTTCAAACATGATTGTATGATTGCTTCCCTAATCAGCCTACAAACATTCTTTTCCTTCCTGGTCCCAGGAACTTTTTTGAAACCCTGGTTGTGTGTGTGTGTGTGTGTGTGTGTGTGTGTGTGTAAGTAATACCTTCAATCAAGACTTTTTGCTATTTTGTGGGTGCCTAACTTCTGCATCAGGTGGTCCCGTTTAAGGAAAGGTCCCATCAGCACGCATTCACTTGAACCGCTTTCCTCTCAGTAGATGGAGGAGATTGACAAAGGTCCGTGGGTTGTGGGTTTCAGCTTTATGAAAAGGTTCCTGAACATGTAAACTAGACGCGCTCTGTCTGACCATGGTGTGTGCATGCGTGTCCTCCTAGTGGTCTCCGTGAGTCTGATACTGACAAGAAGTGTGCCCACATTCAGCTCGAAGCTTCCGGCTGTCCAGAGCACAGGGCTTGCTCTGGCTTCTGTGAAGTATGCACGCTCAATGACACCTACTGCCGTCCCGCCCGCTCCGACTCAAGCTGACCCCGTGTGTGACAGAGCAGAACCCCACAGGGACTCATCTTCATGGAAGCAGATGGCCAGGCCTTCACTCTGGTGGGCCGCTGGGTGGGTTCAAACCACCAACCTCTAGGTTAGTTGCTGACCGTGAACTGCTTTTGTCCCCAGGGGACCTGTGAAGTTCACTGCCCATTGTCATCCACTCTATATAGAGCTTTGAAAGCTATAACCCTTCACAGGAGTAGGCCGCCTCACCTTTTTCTCTAGGGGTGGCTGATGGGTTTGAACCGCCCACCTCCTTACAGTTAGTACTTCAGTGCTTACCAGATGGCCCCACCAGGACTGCTTGTGAAGTAGCAGTCTGAACTTACTGCCACTGAGTAAACCACAACTCACAGCAACCCTATGGGACAGAGTAGAGCTGCCACCCTTTGGTTTTCTGTTACTCTTTCCGGGAGCAGAAAGCCTTATCTTGTTCCTACCAAGCAGCTGGTGGTTTTGAACTGCTGACCTTGCAGTTGGCAGCCCAATGCATAATTGGGCATACTGCACTGTGGAGTTGCTTGGGGTTGGGAGTGATGTTGATTTTTCAGACGATGAGAAAGGAAAGAAGGTGGTGTGGATTTCACCACCTTGTCCTCTTTATCTTCTGTGAAGAGCCTGCTTTTATTTCTGGTTCTAACTTCATTGTGGCTTTTCTGTAAGGTTTTTTATTCCTCAGTGACAAATTTAAAATCTGTTTTCCCCCATTGTAAATACTTTAGGGACCCGTGCATTTGAAGCCAAAAAGCGTTATGTAAGAACAGACTTTTAAAATGTACTTGAGTGAGAGAAGCAGGGAGGTAAAAATGGCCTTCATCACGGTCACATGGTGTGTGAAGGTCACTGCTGTGAATGTACAAATTAGAGACTACCGTATCCAGTTTAAGACGGTGGCGTTTGGGAACATTAGAAGCTTTGGGTTGAGCCTTTTCCTTCTCTGCTTTCCTTGTTGTTTTTTCTTTCACTTTTATGCTCTGCTCCTGAGTTTCTTTGAGGACAAAGGGGTGTTGAGTAAAGTTTGCAATGATCTTGCCATGACAGTTGGGCTTTTAATTAGTTCCCTGATGGTCTCTGGAGCCCTCATGCTGCTCACTGAGAGGTTGCAGGTTCGAGCCCATCCCAAAGCTCCCCAGACAAGCGGCCGGGTGATCTGCCTCTGAAATGGCAGCCACTGGGCACCCTTTGGAGCGCAGCCTGCTCTGTGGCACCCGGGGCATAGACTTCCCGGGGGCGAGAGGGACTGACGGTCGGTATGGTTTCAAGTCCAGGCATACAGATGGTGGATGTTTTCTGTTTAGACAGTAGGGAAACATGTTGCCATTGTCAAGGGAACAGATGTGAGCCAGGCACACACAGCATGCCCATTTGACTATAAATCAGGACTTTGGTATCTGGAGAAGACATTTATAATGCAGTTGGATGTTTATTATGTGGAGCGCAACACTTGCTTTTAAGAAACGAAGCTCGGATGGAGTTATTTGTGGCTGGTGTTCGTGCAGAGATTGTAGGTATAGACAATGAGATGCTTGCTTTATTTCCTGAAAATACCTCAGGGGAAAACCAGAGAGAATAAATATTGTGTGTGTGAGTGACTCAGCTACTGAGACGGCCTTTTCCTGGTTCCCCAGCCTCCTGTAACGCTCTGTGGTGTCACAGGCCTTAGGGGCTGGGAAGTTAGGGCTCAGGGTTTGCTTTTTTCCCCTGCACTTTAGTTTTCTCACTTGGAGAAATGGAAATAATACTGACTTCCTGATAGTTTTATGGAGAGAAAATCATAGTAAGTGCAGGACACACTTAACCAAAGGAGCCGTGGTGGTGCTATGGTTTAGGAGATGAGCTGCTAAATTCAAGGTCAGCAGCTCAAATGCACCAGCCACTCCCCGGGACAAAGCTGAGGCCGTCGCTCTGGGAAACCCTAGATAGGGTGGCTGGCTATGAGTGAAATCAACTCAATGGCCCTGGTGTTTTGTGTTGTTGGTTTTTTTATTTGGTTTTTTTTTGTTTGTTTAGCTTTTTGGTTTTGATTTTGGTTATACCTAGTCAATCCTTGGCATACAGTGACCTTATGGGACAAGGTAGATCTGCCCCTGCAGGTTTCTGAGACTCATTCTTTACAGGAGCAGAAATCTTCATCTTTTCCTCAAGAAGCACCTGTTAGTTTTGAACTGCAGTTATCAATTCAATATGTAACCACTATGCTATATCCTCCATCTGTTACCCCGGCTGTTCTGTCTTCTAGCAACACAGAATTCGTTATTCAAAAATTACCCCGGCGCTGTTTGTGTGGCTTGAGATTTCTAGTACTGCATTTACTTTTGCCTACCAGACTAAAGAAAACAAAAGTCACGCCCAGTCAGTCAGTCTCGATGTGCAGCAACCCTGCAGGAACGAGTAGACGTGCCCCTTGTGGGTGTCCAAGTCTGTACATTTTGACAGGCGGAAACAGTCTCATCTTTCTCCTGCAAAGCGGCCAGTCAGTTCGAACCAGAAACCTCTCGGTTAGCAGCCCTGTGCTTACCCCACCGTACCATGGGGCCTCTTGGTACAGTTTTTGCATAGCTATTTATAAATCCGAACTTTTATTTCTTATGTGGGTAACGTTTAAGATACATTGGACGTTCATTTTCTTAGGAGGGGGATTAGCATTTTTCCGCAACATAAGGTTTCATAAAACAGGTTCCCTTCTGCTGACTGGACCCCTGTTCTAGGCCATAGCATTCCTGGCGTCTGCAGCTCTCCTCTGTCTTCATTTTGGAGGTTGGCAGCAGAAGTGACTGCAGAATTGCCATCACCTGGAGTGCCTTTGTAGCCTGTCTTGACCAGCCTGAGTTCCAGCAGCTGACAATGTCTCCTCCTTACCTTTCCCACCGCTGGCTTTCTCTCATGCTTGCAAACTTGCTTTAACCATGACCTGCAGAGCGCAATCTGTTTAGGAGCTGTGTGCATCGATGAGACTGTCCACAGACAGGACTAACTCGAATAGTATTGCCCCTTATTTTTGACTGTTTTTTCCCCTTTCTTTTTTTCGAGTTTTATTTTCTAATGGGCTGTCATATAACTTGAAAAAAACTGCTACAAGAAGGGGCTTCAAAAGGTCCACAGGAAAATGAACTTGAAAGAGGGTGGAATTTTTGCTCTTAAGAACGGCGTCTTGGTATCAGCTACAAGATTGATCGGTCCATCCAGCAGCAGCCTGGTTGTTTGGTGGTGGTTGGGGGGGTGGGGGTAGGGTAAGGCTTGGTGTGTGTGTGTGTCTGTGTCCGATGTCTCCCTTCACCCACTTTTCTGTTGTCCGTCCTGCATTGAGGAGGTTATATGTAGATCCTTGTAACCGGTTCCCCCTTTCCACCTCACCCTCCCTCCACCCTCTCAGAATCGCCACTCTTGACATTGGTCTTGAAGGTATCATCCACCCTGGATTCCCTGTGTTTCCAGTTCCTGTCTGTACCAGTGCACATCCTCTGGTCTAGCCAGACTTGCAAGGTAGAATTGGGATCATTGATGGTGGGGGGAGGAAGCATTTAGGAACTGGGGGAAAGTTGTGTGTTTCATCGTTGCTACACTGCAGCCTGAGTGGCGACCCTTCTGTAAGGGGATGTCCAATTGCCTACAGATGGACTTTAGGTCCCTACTCCGCACTCCCCTCATTTACAAAGATACGATTTTTTTGTCCCGATGATGCCTGATACCTGATCGTTGGGATAGGTATTTATTAGAACACATATCATAATACCCAATAACTTGAAGGAACATTATTTAAATTTTTTTACTTAGATGACTTATCTGTCCATTGTTTATTTTAAATTAGTGGCATGCCTTCATGATGCATCACAGTTCTTGGTGCACAGCGAGAAAGATAAAATAGATACCAATCCAGTTTTCATGGATACAATCACTTTAAAATGCATCAATACCCAATTTTGTCTTGCACTGTGAGGAGTGAATAGAAAAATGGCCCGACAGAAATCGGGGATTTCACCTTGTGCTCTCTCTGGTCACAGAGAGAAAGAGACAGGAACCCCTCCACGGCCTTGTGGAGGCTCAGAGATGGGACTCAGGTTCAGCACGCAGGTCTGTTACAGAAGCTGGTGAGGACTTCTTCTCCCTCCGCCCTCAGTCCTTCGAGATCACTGATTGGTGGATTTGTGAAGCCCATCGTCCTCGAAAGACTTCCCGCAGAGGAAGTGATCCTTTGGAAAATCTCCCAGCCTTTTGGCAACTTGGGTCGGAAACAGAAGACAGCAGGGTGGAAAAGTCCCATGGCCTTGTGTGTCTTTGCTGGGAGAGGCAGGCAACGGCGCCCGATTTTCAAACCGCGAGGGTGGCTCAGGGCTGTTTGTTTGAGCTTTTACTTTCTTTTCAAGATGTGGGGCCTGGATTTGTCTCCAAGTCCTCGGTCCCCACTGAAAACTCTCCCCTCGAAGATCCAGGCGTTTTTATCGAAGAAAAGTCTCCTCTTTGGGGATGCTCCCACAGGGCTTGATGAGCGTTGTGTGTGTGGAATCTAGAGGTGTCTGTTGGGGAGGCCTCACGCAGGGAGTTCTGTCTGGCTCATCTGTGTGGGTGCTATAAGCTTAGGAGCATAACGGAAGACCACTTTCATGCCATTCAGAAAGGCCCACTCAGGAAAGGGAGAGGGCAGGAATGCAGGTCTCCCTTGCTAAGTGTCGACACAAAGTTATTTTTAGTCTCCGACAATAGCAAGCCCTGGAGCTAAGGGTTTTGTAAGTGATACTTAAAAGTTGAGTTTCTCCTGGGAGGACATCGGGGACCTCAAGGTTGTGGGGGAAAGAGTCAGTCCTAGTTTGCTTGCCTTCCTTTTGATCTATGACCTTGGACGAGATTCTGAGCCTCCATTTCCGCATTCATTTTCATTACAAATTTCTAAGGTAGTGCCTGGAACTGAACAGGACTACAAAGATGAGCCCTTCCCTCCCGTCCCCCACCCCCGCCCCCTGCCTCTTCCCTGTCTTGTGGGGAGGGGAGGCAAATGAAGTCCATGAAAAGGCTCCGCGAAAGGCTGGAGGTCAGTGAGGACACTCCCTCGACAGCTTGTTCCTCACTTATGTTACTGTAACAAATAATAGAAGATCCAGATAAAGCCTTCAAGTGTCAGGGAAGAGCTGCCATCTGTAAGTGTATCAGCTTCAACAGAAACCTAGTAACTCTGGCCTGAAATTCATTACGCTGTGTGCCCACCTCCCTTCTGATACAAAGATACCATTGCTGCCTGTCCCATAGAGAGTGGGGTCTTTGAAGGACACTGCACACTGCTGCCCTCTGGGGACACTAAATGTAGCCACGGGACTTGAGCATGAGGTAGATGCTCCATCAGCCTGCTCTGCTCCTCTGCAATCGGTGTACTTTGCTGTCACTAGCGTGTGGGCCATGCAGAGATAAGTGAAGCCCTAATTCTGATGGGGAAAGGTGGGAAACCAAGGGTCTGTTGAAGACTTGCCCTGATGAGACCAAAAAACAAAACCCCAAACCCGCCATCGAATCCATTCTAACGCATAATGGCCCCACAGCACAGAACTGTCCCTGTGTGTTCCCAAGGCTGTAAGTCTTCATGGGAGCAGAACTCATCTTTCTGTGACTGCTGACTGTCTCACAGCCTCACGGACAACCCCCGATCAGGCCTCCTTTCAGATGGAACTGGATGGGGGAGTAGGATACGGGTGATCGCTCACACCAGACCTAGCTTCTCCTAAATGACCAGAATTTGAGGTGTTGTTGGTGTGTTTTTTTTAATGTTTTTAAATTGTATTTTAGATGAATTTTCACAGAGGAACTCATAATTTTTTTATTCAGCAAGTCATCAAACCTCCCAGGGTCTCGCCCTGTTTCCATCATTGTTTGCCCACCTCTTATTAGATGTTGCCTTCCCCTTCCCTTAAGCTAACACCTCTGTACCCTCGAGCAGGCGCCCTGGTGCTGCAGCGGTTAGGTGTTGGACTTCGATCCGCACAGTCAGTGGTGTGGAAACCATCAGCTGCACCATGGGAGAAAGACGGTGCTTTCTACGCCTATAATCAGTTACAGTCTCAGAAACCCACAGGGTCAATTCTAAACCCTGTCCCATAGGGGCACCATGAGTCGGAATTGGCACAATGGCAGTGAGTTTGAAACCCTTGAACCTGTGACTTTCCCTTCCCTGCTACCTGCTCCTTGCCCGCAACAAGGCATTTTTAATTTCAGGAGCCCTGGTGGCACAATGGCTAAATACTCAGCTGCCACCTGGAAGGTGGGCAGTTCAAACCCACCAGGCACTCCATGGGAGAGAAGGCCTGGCCTGCTTTCCCTGGAAAGAGTCCAGCCTAGGCAGCCCCACTCTGTCCTACAGGATCGTTCTGTTGCTAAGAAGGACAGAGTCTGTTGATCCTTAAAAAGCAAGACGAGGAAGGTGAGCATGAGGGATGACTGGTGCCCTTGTTAAGAGATGGGGCTGCCCTGTACTTCTCACCCAGATGGACAGAGAGCAATGGGCTGGCCTTTGGAGTTCCGACATCGGTGACAGAGGACATCGTGTGAACATGTCCACACCTAAAGCGTGGAGTGCTTGAGGGGCGTAAAGGTTGTTTCAGACGATCATTTGTCCTGTGCCGTGTACTTACGGGGAGTCTCCTCGCTGCCTCCCACGCTGCCCTCAGAGCAGCTCCTCATGCGATCCGTCCATCTTCTGAGCCCAGGCCCCCACAGCCTGGCGTGGGTTCATGGGTTCTTTGTATTTTTAACAGCATGAGCCTGCATTTATGAAACCAGGTGATGCTTTAGATACAGTGTTTACCTTTCATTCTTTTTAATTTTCTGTACAGTTTTATTGGCACATATTCCACACATCACCCAATCCAATAGGTCAGTCATATCAAGAAGAATTGTACAATCATGACTCCAATCGATTTTAGAACTTTCCCCCATGGTTAAATTGCTTTTAAGATGAGCCGTGCAATCACCATCAGTCTAGTGCTCCGTCCCAACTCCCACATTCTTTGCCCCCCCGACCCCCTCGACATCTCCCACCCCACACCCTTCCCTCCCTGAGAAACCCTTGCATCTGTTCTCATCTCTGTGCACCTGCTCCTTCTGGGCTTCACAAACCGGGAAGCCCAAAAGAAACCATAAAACCCCAAACAGAATAAAGTGGTCAGGATAAAATAATACAAAATTAAAAATACAAATAAGACATGAAAAAATAATTTATAATTTATCAAGAGTTCATGAGGGAGGGAGGGTTGGAGAGGGAGGGGGGAAAATGAGCTGATACCAAGGCCTCAAGTAGAAAGAAAACGTTTTGAAGATGATGGCAACAAATGTACAAATATGCTTGACACATGGATGGATGTATGGATTGGGATGAGCTTTATGAGCCCCCAATAAAATGACCTAAAAAAGTACAAATAAGTAAGAAAGAACTTGCCATGAGTATTTAAAAGGCCGGGTCATGGAACAAGCAAGAAATACCTGCAGAGTATCTAGTCAGACTAAGCCGCTAATGGTAATCCGCCGGCGGCTCAATCTGACTTGCTGCTCTGTAGATAGGGTTGGGGCTCCCACTGTCCTCCACAGCCTCCTGAAAATCGGGTGTTCACAAGTTAGCTCTAATAGTTTTCACTTTGTCATAATTTAATGCTATTGTCCTCGGATCACACAGCTGGTGTGTTTCTTCCGTGTGGACTCCTTGCTTAGATGGCTGTGGTTCAGGGGTTCGTGGTATGTTTTGGCATTGAGCATTTAAGAATCCATACACGGATTCACACTCTGCGGGGAGGAAGAAGGTTACCGACCCATAGCAGGGGATGCTTGCCTTTCACAAACAGCCTGTGTCGGCCTTTTGTGTGAAGCCACACCGGCTCGGGTGGCTGTGTGCTTCTCCCACTGGCTTACCCACTACTGTGCTGGGTCCAGTACCCCCTCATTTCTTTGAGGCTAGAATTTCTCCTGCTTCTGTTTGGAAACGTCGATCCCCTCTCCGTGCATCTGTCGATTTTCTCCTACAGAGACACGCTGCGCAGCTCACGGCTCTGCGTATGCACGCCCCATAGGGTTTTCAGCAGCCGATGGCTGGGGAGGAGACAGCCAGGCGAGTCTTCCAGTGCAGCACTGGGTGGACACCAACCTTCCCACTACCAGCCAAGTGTGTCAGTCGCTGGCACCACCCAGGGACTCCCATGTCTGGTACACATCGGCCTTTTCCTGGTCACGACCATGCTTGCTTTGAGTTCAGGAAGTTTCCTGAGCATCCGGTATGTGGTACATAACTGCATTAGGAGCTGGACCAGGTGCCTGCTGCCTAACAGAGATCACTAGGAGGGCCTCCTTAAGATAAAATGAATCACCGAAAATTAACCGCCTCGGTAATGATGCTTGCTTAATGCTTCAATAACCCCAAACTCTACTCACCGCCACTCAGTAGATTCCATCTCGTAGTGAGCCAATACACAGGGTAGGCTTGTGAGTATCTGAGACTGTCACTCTCTAAGAGAGTAGAAAGCCTCATCTTTCTCCCTCAGAACAATGGGTAGGTTTGAACTATTGACCTCGTGGTTAGCAGCCCGACGTGAAACCCACTCACCAGTAGGGCTTCTGCTTCCATAACAGGCTGAGTTGATCTTATTTTTGCCTTTGAAACAAACCGAGGTGCTGTAAGTGCTTTTGTCTTCTTGTGCATTTGCTATGGATATGTACTGTCAGGCCTCTCTGTATATTTTTAGGGGATGATGTAAGTGGCACGGAATATGAGCATGTACATTTCCTAGGTGATTGCTTGTTCTCTCGTGAGCCAGCATCAATGCAACGTCAGCTGATGATTTGTGATGGCGAAGAACGATGGGCTGCCTGCAGAGCTCTCTTAAGAGGCTCTTTTCCTGTGTGAGCGTGGGCCCGAGTTCCTCTTCAGCAACTCTGGTGCTGGCAGGGAAACTGAGAGACTGATCAGAATGCGTGTGCTACTCATTGTTGCTTCATATTGTGGATGCAGATCTATCCATTATTAAAGACGTTCCTGTCACTGATGGCAGGAGTGCCCTGTATTGGGTATGCTACAGCCCTGGTGGCACAGCGGTCATGCCCTTGGCTGCCTGCTAAAAGGTTGATAATATGAACCCATAGCGGACTCTACACAAGTGAAGACCTGGAGATCTGCTTCCATAAAGATCACAGCCGGTTAGTTCAGTGGATGACTGGGCGGAGCAAACATCTGTCTGCAAAGCCCTGAGACCAGAAGAATGGAATGATGCCCAGCCTTTACGACCAGTGATCACATGAGAAGGGCCAGGAGAGAGTGGGAGTAGAAGGTAGACCAGGACTCAAAATCCTCAACCAGACAAGGCTTCATGGCCAAATAAAGACCGGCAGAGCTCCCAAGACTTTAACCCTCAGTCCCCCATCAGGTCTGGAATTGAACTCCCCCTGGGTTAGAATAATTAAGACCAAAGGGGAGCCGTTTACCCAAAGACAAAGTTCAGAGGGTTAGGAAAGAGGACGGACAACAGGAAACGGCAGTAAGTAAGTGGGAGAAGTGACGGGTATGTGGAGGGGATTGTGGTGGATGCATTGAAAGAAAAAGGGTGTATGTGCTGTTGAGTGGGAAACTGATGATCTGCTCTGTAAACTTTCACCTAATTCACAATGCAAAATAAAAATAAAACCGTTCCATCCGGTACCATCAGATCAGTAGGAATTAGAATGGACTTGGTGGCCCAGGGCGGTGACAATAGTGCCGATGGGCGGCTCACAGAGAAGGTGCAGGTGTAAGTGGCCTGGCATCTGGGCCATTTGTGCAGGAAAGGGACCGGTGTTGCACATCCCCAGGGCAGTGGAGGGGACCGAGACTGTATGAGGGTGGCTGCTTTTTCAGAAGACTTGTGCCCCAGGATGTGAGGCACCAGGACACTTTCGTAATTTAAACGCAGGGATACACGACACTTGGAAAACAAGTCCAGGCTCCCGGAACCCTCTTTGTTTGGTTTTCCACCTGCCTTCTTTCTGCTCCGCTCTAGGTGCGACCTTAGAAGAAATAAGCCAGCACTGGGACTGGCTGGAGCAGAACCTCCTGCACACGCTGTCCGTCTTTGACAACAAGGAGGACATCGCGAGCTTCGTGAAAGGGAAAGTCAAGGTAGGCCCCTGCACCGCTCACACTCCTGCCCGTGTCGCCCTCTTCCTCATCGCCGCCTCCTGGGATCCCAAACGATGTGTCAGTTGCGTGTTACGCATCGGGCTGCTCCCGGCAAGGTCAGCAGTTCGAGTTCACCAGCTACTTCTCAGGAGACAGATGGGGCTTTCTACTCCTGTAAAGAATTAGTCTTAGAAACACACAGGGACAGTTATACTCGGGCTCCTAGAGGGACGCTCGGCGTCAGCACTGACTCGACGGCTGTGAGTTCTGGAAGGATGCACTCTGCTGTAACTGGACGACAGAAAGAAAGCCATGGAAACATGGCCTGTCACCTGTCAAGCTCAGCACTTTTGCTGGCGGGCGCTGTCACACTACTCTCCAGACGGTAGCACTGTCCCCTGAAGCTGTTCTCGGCTGTACCCTTGGCGGAAGCAGATGGCCAGGCTTTTCTCCTGTGGTGCCACTGGCTGGGTTCAGACTGCCAGCCCGCCGCTCGGCAGCCGAGCTCCTTCAGCTTGGCGAAACCCATCTTGATTTCAGGCAGACTTCAGTAGTCAGTCCGCCCAACAAAAACACACTTGAAGCGAAGAAAGGAGGGGGGAGATTTACTCTCCCTTTTTAATAGATCATTTTATCGGGGCTCTTACAGCTTGGATCACAATCCATCCGTCAGTTGTGTCAAGCACATTTGTGCAGATGTTGTCATCATCGTGTGCTAAACATTTACTTTCTAATTGAGCCCCCGATATTGGACACCACCCACTGTCTCCTTTCACCCACGTTTCTGTGGAGGAGGTGGGAGGGGTGGTTACTACATCGATCATTGCAGTTGTTGGTGTGCTATCCTTTATGGCACCCTGGGTAATGTTTCGGCTGCTAATGTCCAGGTCAGCAGTTCAAAACCACCAGCTGATCTAAAGAAGAAAGATGATTTTTATATGCCCGGGAAGAGTTTCCGTCTCAGAAACTCAGGGGTGGTTTACTCTGTCCTGTAGGGTCACTATGAGTTGGATTTGACTTACTGGCTGCGATGAGGGTTTTTATTTCTTGGTGGTTGTTTTTTAGATAGAAATCAAGTGCCCATAGCCCACCACCACCATAACACACCCTTTTCTTTTTTTTTTTTTTTTTTGCTCTCGGGGGAAAAAATCATATAAAGATTTATGTTTCACACTGCTAACTGCAAGGTTGGCAGTTTAAACTCACCAACTACTCCAGAGGAGAAAGACGAGGTTACCCATACAGATGCACTGTCTCCGAAACCATATAGAGGGAGGCTCTCAGTCATGGGTTTTTATTACTTGTTTTAGCTACTTCTGCTTCTACTAAAGGGCATCACAGCGGCATGTCCTTGACTTTAAAGGAGCAGAAGAGAAACACTGCTTTTTGCCTTTGCAGGTTAGGTGTTGTCTTAGCCCCTGAGTGCTGCTTTCACAGAAGCACCGCACGTGGGGGGCTGGTCGGAGGTTACGAGTGGAACTCGGGGTGCGAGCTCTAGGAAAGGGACCTGTTGCAGCCCTGGGTGGTGGAAGGTCCTTGTGGTTTCTTCAGCATTCTCAGAGACCTCAGTGCCCCATCCCCCAGTCCTGTTTGTGCTGCATAACCAGCTTTCTATGGCTCAGAAGTCACGGTGTAAAACACACCCTATTCTGATATGGGCTTCTAATACAACGAAGAAAACCTGATTCCAAAATGGGGTTACGTTGCCCATAAACCAGGAGCCTGTGGGACAGAGCGGGGTTTCCCCAGCTGTCAGTCTTCATGGCAGCAGACTGCCGCTTATCTCTCCTGCAGAGCCGTTGCTAGGCTCAAGCCACCAACCTTTTTGGTTGGCAGCTGGGCACTTTCCCTCGGCTCCACTGCTCCCCCTGTTTCATAGCCTAGCCCAGGATGTGGGGCTTTCCCTCCTAAAGGTGCCAAGCCTCGAGCCTCTTCATCAACAGCGAGTGACCATTCCGTGGATCCCAAAACTCACGGCGATCCCCAGGGGTGTCGGAGCAGAACTCTCCATGTGTGGCCTTTGGGAAGCAAATCACCCGGCCTTTCTTCTGAGGCACTTCTGGGTGGATTTAAACCTCTGTCCTTTCAGCAGTGAGCCATGAGCCCCATGTCTATGTCACCCAGGCACCCTGACCTTTTTTATGTTTAAAAAAAATTTACAAAATTAAATTTTAAAAAATTCTCTACTTCCAATGGGAATCTGCATGGTGGCCATTTGTGGCTGCATCAGAAGCCACCAGAGCCTATTCTACAACCTTGGCCTGTTTTTCCCTCACTTTCACTTTCCAGAGCTAAAATATGGGAAGAAAACCCAACCCACTGCTCTCAAGTCGATAGTACCACATAGCAAACCTATATTCTGTATAGAAAGTTTCTGAAGCTGAAAATCTGTACCGGAGCAAAGCCTCATCTTTCTCCCTCAGAGCGGCTGATGGATTCAAGCTGTTCACCTTTCAGTTAGCAGCCCAAGAAGCCACCCACTGTGCCACAGGGCTCTTTAGAGCCAAGAAGAGCTAACTCATTGTGGGATAGCGCCTGGCTACCATTGCTGCACAGTTTGGGTCGAAGATTCTATTTAAAAATCCATAATCTTCTCATTCTATATTCCTATGAGTGGTTTGAAGAGCAGAATGGACTCCAGACTTTCTGGAGTCGTAGAGGCTGGATGAGCCCTGAATCTATTGCCCCAAAGTCAGGTTTAAACCTTAAACTAGAGCTATCCCTGAAATCTTTTCAAAGCAAATGATCTTGTCTAGTCAAGAACGTCTGCCTGGAGCCCTGGGCTCTCTGAAGATCTATTGTTGTGGCTTCCAATATTGGCAACAGCAACTCAAGCCATTAGACAGCAAACGTGGGGGTTAGTGAGTTTCGGTTAATGGGGGAGGAACAACTCAGCAGAGACTGGAAATAGTTACCCAGCGTCAAGGGTGTAATCAGCGCCACCAAACTGAACACATGGGAATCAGTGACCTGGTACGTGCTGCGCTGTGTCCATTCTGAAAAATGACTAACACCTTACCCGTCATTTTATAAAAACCTATTATGCCAGACATGCCTTTCAAGATCGTTGCTTTTCCGAATTACAATGCTTAGTGTTGTGCAATACTTCACTGTGTACATTTCAAAAATGAAAGCACAACCGAGGAGATGATAGTCAATTTGTGATTTCACCAGTCCTGAGATTCATTCCACAATACTTTGAAATGGCATTCTTATTGCGATGGGGGAGTGTCCAGGTTTAATTTATAAAACAGTTGGATGGTGCAGGCCTCTCCTAAGGAAAGATCCTCAGGATCTGCCCAAGGAACCCAATCCTGCATGAAACGTATGGACAGAAATCGGAAGAAGATGTTACCATTACGGAGAAGATAGTTACAGATACATCTTTCTAATTTGGGTGTAACATAAGTAAGGCCTTAAGAGTTTTTATGCATCACGAGGGACTGGTTAATTTGCCATTGTTACGGTGACGCACGGGTGTGGAGTGAAACCACTCCCCATGGTATGGTTCTGCAAGTTGTGAGCTTTTGAAAGCAGCTCCCTTCCAAGATGCTTGTGGTGGGTTTGAACTGCTGGCCTTTGGGCCAGTAGTTGGGTGCTTAACCATTTGCGCCACCTCAGTGTCTCCATAGGGAGATCGCAAGTGGAAGTTCTCAGGGAGAAGTGTGCTGTGAGCACAGAACCTACTCACTGCCCTTGAGTCACTACAACTCCGGGCAACCCCACAGGGCAGGGTCGTCTGGTCTGTAGGCTCCCGAGCTGTACAGGACCCTTACAGGAGAAGACAGCTCATTTTCTCCCTCGGTGTCACCAGCGGATCTGAACTGCTGATCTCGAGTGAGCCACCCAACCCTTAACTCACTATTCGACTAGTGTTCACGAGCACAGAGAGGCATGGAACCAGAATCCTGATCTTGTCAACCCCGTGGGAACAGTCCACAAGCTCAATTCTAGGCCCTGCTGTACCTCCCTTTCCCACCTTCAGAAAGAGCTCTTAGTGTCTCCTATTGGCAAAGAGAGTAAGTAGCCTTCTGCTCTGATGGGCTATGCCTTGGGATGACACCACCTACCACTCCTTGGGAGATAGATGAGGCTTTCTAATCCCGTAAAGCTTTAGTCTCAGAAATTCACGAGAACAGTTCTACTCTGTCCCGCAGGGTCGCTATAGTCAGAATCGACTCACTGGCAGTATTTTGGTTTTGTTTTTAAATTGGCAAAACCACTATAGATTCAGATTTTCTTTTCCTTCATATGGTTTTCTACCCCTGGAATGTTTGGAGGAATTTATGAACCTTGGCCAATTGTAATCTTTTTCTATGTTAGAAGGAAGTAGCCCATACTTCATCTTACGTACTTTGGACATGTTGTCAGGAGAGGCCAGTCCCTGGAGAAGGACATGATGTTTCGTAAAGTAGAGGGGTGGTGAAATAGAGGAAGGCCCTTGATGCGGTGGATAGGCACAAGGGCTGCATCGATGGGCTCGCATACAGGAACAATCGTGAGGACGGCGCAGGACCGGGCAGGGCTTTGCTCTGTTGTGCACAGGGTTGCTATGGGGCAGGATTGACTCGATGGCACCTGACAACAACATTCACGGTAGAATTGGCATGCACTGGGTGGTGGTGTGTCATGCAGTTGTTGGCTTTATACCAAAATGTTGAACCTAATTAGTGTTTTGTTATTTAAAGAATGATTTACAGCTCAGACTGGGGTAACAGCTCTCCAGGGGAGATGCAGTGGGTTCACATGCCCAAGCTAGTCACAAATACAGTTTATCGCTGAAGGGGAAGAGCGGGGAAGTGCTAAAAAATGGCCTGAGGACAGGGCTTCAACTAGGCAAAAGGGCTCTGTAGAGACCCATTCATTAAGCCTTAAACAGGACAAAGACAAAATCCCAGGAAATCCTCTGAATTGGGGGAGCTATCAGCTCGCACCCTGCTGTACCCAGAGGCTGCTGGGCTCTGGGATCACAGTCCATGTCGGTGTGTGTGATGGGGAAACAAAGGACAATGTATCAAGAGCCCAACTCACTCCCTCGTTGAGTGCCCTCCAGCAGACCCTCTGAGTTCAGGGTAGAACTGCCCCTGTGGGCTTCCAAGACTGACATGCTCTAGGGGAGTAGAAAGTCCTGTTGGTTTCAAAGGGCTGACCCTCCAGTTTCAGCCCAATGAGTAACCCCTGTGTGTCATCATTGCACCACTAGGGGGTTGCTCCTTGAAGATCCTGATTGGTGGCAGGTCTATTGTCACTGCTGTGGGCGGGTCTACAGAAGCAGGAAAAGGCTCCAGGGGTTGAGCCCCCTACATAGTTGCCTGTTAAAGGCCGGGATTGTTCTGGGGTGGTTTTTATTACGGGGCTCTGTAGTGGTTGGGATATGATTTATGATAACGTAACCCTGAGTTCTAGTCTCAGGCCAATCCCAGGACCTCAGCCTGTAACTTCAATCCCATCACGTGGGCCTGAGTGCTAATTTTGATCCCTCATTTAGGATAAGCAGGGACAAGGTCCCCGAGGGCAAACTACCTTTCTCTGGGCTTGCCAGGGGTTGTCTCCGCAGAGCAGGCTTGCCGCTACCGCGAGCAGCAAGCACTTGGGGAGTAACATACCCATCTCAATCAGGGTCTGGACTTAGGTGGAATCGGCTTCTGAGGTAGACCCTGTGGCCTTCCATCAACCAAATGCTGTAGCGCTTAAGCTTCCCACACAGGCATAGACGCTGCCCACAGCCCCTGCTTTCACTGGGCCCATGAGAGACTTTCTATGGTGGATCTTCCGCCCCTGGCATTTTTCTCCACATAAGTACTGCCGCCGTGGTTCTGGGTAGATAAGCCGATGAGTGAACCTCTCCACCCGTGATGGGTCAGTTGTTAAAGCAGCGAAGACGCTTCAGGGCACCCGTGCTTGTCTGTCTTTTCACCTTCCGGACCCTCCCGGCCACCCACTCCCATCTGCTCTTCTCAGCCAACAAAGGGGGCTGCATTGGTCTCCCGGTGCTGCTGTAGTCGCGGAAATAGCTCGAGTAAGGGGCTTTGTTGTTGTGAGGGGCTGTCGAGCCAGTCCCCACCCATAGTGACCCTGTGCCCAGTAGCTTGAGGCTCCACCCACGTGGTTGGTCCTGGGCCATCGTCCCAGTCCCGGTGTCAGTCGGTCTCCTCGAGGGCCTGCCTTTTCCTTCCTGCCTTCTCGCTGCTTCCTCCCCTCTACAAAGTAGGGTGTTCTTCTCCAGGGACTGGTCTCTGCTGATACCATGTCGGACCACTAAGTACAACAGAATTTTTTTTCTTTTGGTCTCCTAGTGCAGCAAGCCAGAATTCGAACTCGAGAGTCCAGCCATATGGGACTGCTCTCTCCGTCTTTGTTGGGGAAGGTCCTTGTCCCTTTCAGTTTCTGTTCCTTGGTTTCTTGATGGTCTTGGCATCCGCTGTGCCCTGTTCAGGCTTGTTTTATGCCCAATCATTTTTTCCCATCTTCTTAGTGCGATCAGGCTTACATCACACCCTACATTGCTGTGAATCAATAGCATAACAAAGAAAACTTTGTCTCCAATGGGATTGCCTCCAAAGGTGTGCAAACGCATCGCCGTGGAATGATCCTGACTCATCACGTCCCTCATGGACAGCATAGAACGGCCTCATAGGATTTTCTAGAGTGTAATCTGTAGGGAGCCTGGCGGCATACTGGTGATGTCATGTGTTGGGGTGCCAACCTCAAGGCCAGCAGTTCGAATACACCAGTGCTCCACAGGAAAAGACGAGTCTTTCCACTCCCAGGAACAGTTAGTCTCACCTCCACAAGGGCACTTCTGCCCTGACCTCTGTAGGGGTCTATGAGTCTAAATTGACTCTGTGGCAATGAGGGGGGTCTTTTTGGCAGTGGGTGGCGGCAGAATAACTAGGGAAGCAGATTGCCGAATCTTTCTCCCCTGGCATAGCCAGTGGGGTTTCAGCTGCTGGTTGGAGGCAGCACCGCCGTACCCCTAACAGGCTGTGCTCTCTGTCGCCAGGCACTGATTGCGGAGGAGACCAGCAGCAAGCTTGCAGAGCAGGAAGAGGAGCCCGAGAAGTTCCGAGACGCCTTGGTGAAGTTCGAGGCCAGGTTTAACTTCCCGGAGGCAGAGAAGCTGGTCACCTACTACTCCTGCTGCTGTTGGAAGGGCAGAGTGCCCCGCCAAGGCTGGCTCTATCTCAGCATCAACCACCTCTGCTTCTACTCCTTCTTCCTGGGCAAGGAACGTGAGTGGAGGCTCGGCGAGGTCCCGGGCCTGCTCTTGTCCCTCGCAGTGCTTCGTGCCCAGAAAGGGCATCAGTGGGGAAAGTGAAACAGGGACAGGCTTGAAGAGCTGGGGTGAAAACAGGGCACTTGGTTAATTTCTGAATGACTTGTGTAGACAGTTCACACATGCACACACACACACACGCACACTAAATCTAGAAAGCCACCCTGCTTGATACTGGACTCAAGGTGATGCTTGTATGCAGAATAGAGCCAGCCACTCCAGAGTTTCCAAGGCTATGGCTTTTAGGAAGTAGATCAGCAGACCTGTCTTTCCAGTGGGGTCTGGGGGGATTTGTACCATCAACGTACAGTGAGTACTTCACCATTTTTACCACCTAGGGACTCCACTGATACTATGGGGGGGGGGTTTGGTTTGTGAGAATTTGGGGTTTTTTGTTTTGTTTTCCACCCTGTTTCTGTGTGGCTCTCTCTACATCGCTGTGAATGTAATTAAAGATCTTGCCACTGAGGCAGAGTTGGGCTGCTAATTGCAAGGGCAGTTCAAAACCACCAGCTGCTCCATAGCAGGAAGATGAGGCTTTCTATGCCTGTAAAGAGTTAGTCTTGAAAGCCCACAGGGCAGTTCTATCCCGTCCCACCAGGTTGCTCACTCTGAGTCGGCATCGGCTTCAGTGGCAGTGGATTTGCTCTGGTGCATCTGGGACTTGGGTGATTCCCTTAAACCCATGTGTCCAGTAGTGCAGATACTGAGGTGTGAAATTCACTGCCATTGAGTCAATTCCAACTCATAGCGATCCTACAAAACAAAATAGAGCTGCCTCGTGGGTATCAGACTGTCAGTCGTCATGGGAATGGGAACCTTCATCTTCCTCCCAAGTAGTAGCCAGTGGTTTTGAACTGTTGACCTTGTGGTTCGGAACCCAATGCATAACCCACAACACTGCGGGACTCCCGAGAGGGTGGTAGTAGTAATACCACCACCTGCCTCACGTCAAAGGGGTGTGTTAGTTATCTTGTGCTGTTGCGATGGAAATACCGCAAGTGGGAGGTTTTCACAAACACAAATTTGTCACCTGCCAGTGTAGGAGGCCTGAGCTCACAGTGCCGGCTTGAGGGGAGGGCTTTCTGTCTGTGCTGGCTCCAGGGGAAGGTCCGTGCCACACTCAACACCGTGGGCCTGGCCCCTTGGAGAGCTAGCTCTGTGTGCCGTGGCCTCGACCTCCCCCGGGTCTGGGAGGTCCCTGGTGCAAGGACCCTGGGTCTGAAGGACTTGTTCTTCCAGCTCTTCTCTCTTGGTGCCACCACAATTTCTGCTTCTGTTTTTTCCTATTTAAATGGGCTCCCTGCATGCAGATTTCTTTAAAAGTAGATGCTTAATGAATGAATGTTGATGGAGTAGCCAGTGTTGCCTAAATTCAAGGCGGCACCACAGCAGATGGCTGCACTTTATCCTGGATGATGCGCTGCAGAGTACAAATGTTTAAGTTGCCGAGGGGTTGCTGAGTATGTGTTCTCTGAAAAAGGGTGCGTGAGTTGGAGCAGATACTTATGTGTGCACGGAAGACCTTTTTGTGCCCACAACTAGAAGGAGCTGAAGACACTTTCAAACCCAATGCAGAAATCCGGCCGTTCAGCACGATCAATGCACTGAAAACATGATTGTGAAATAGGTGGAAAGAAACGATAGCTCTTGAAAATAATTATATCATATTTGATTTGATCAGGAAAATCATCCCTCGCTCCCCTCCCCCCAACAATTCTCAATCATCATTAAGCCTGGTTTTATTAAGATGATAGCAGTTGGGGGGAAATGAATGATTCTTAACATTCTGATAATCACTGTTAAATCGTCAGTGTGTTTCTTTGGGAAAACCAGTCAGTCTAATGAAGCTTTATGTACTTCTCCCCCTGCACCGCCCCCACCCACCCCACCCCCCGCCCCCGGCCCATGTAGTCTGCCTTAGCAAACACTACCTACTTCTTTCTGAGAACCATCCTGAGAATGGCACACTTGTTCTTCAAATGGGCTGCTGTCGGCACTGTAGGACTTTTTAAAGCGTTCACAAAGACAACTTGCACTCTGTCCTCTTCGGCTGTGAACTGCTGCTTGACGCAGGGTAAAACAGTAAGCCCATTTCTCCAAGCAAGATCATGTAGCATCTCTTTTGCCCTCACTTTTTTTCTTTCACCCCATTTCTTCTCACATCATGAGTACTGCCTTTGAAACCAGAATGTATGAGAGTTGACAAACTTTTCTCTGATTCTTTAAGCTTCAGTATTCCCGAGACAGTCTACCCGTTGTGACGTTGGCGTTCCTTGTAAATGGGCAGCGGCCTGTCACTCAGGAGCGTTTTACTTAGATCTGTAGGAAAATCATCCGCAAGGGGGTTGTGTTCCCAGCAGAGGGCTCCCAAGCGATTTTGGGCTTCCCCGCCCTGCTCTGGTTGACACGCACCCTGGTTTGCGTTTGCCTGTGAGAGAAGCCCTGGGCAGTTATCTGCAGAGAGCCTGGAGCTGGGCTTACGTGCGCGTCTTACCTCTCTTCCAGTCAAACTAGTCATCCCGTGGGCGGATATCTACAAGTTAGAGAGGACGTCCAATGTCTTTCTGACGGACACCATCCGGATCACCACGCGGCACAAGGAGCGCGACTTCTCCATGTTCCTCAGCCTCGACGAGGTGTTCAAGATCATGGAGCAGCTGGCGGATGTGACGCTCCGGAGGCTGCTGGACAATGAGCTCTTCGACCTCGACCCCGATCTGCAGGAGCCCAGCCAGATCACCAAGCGGTAAGAGCGTGCGTGCTGGATGCGCCCCACCCTTGCGGGGGACCCATGGCCTGTGCCTCACCTCTGTCTCCTTGTCAGCCAGCGTGGCAATAAGTGTAAGTTTTCCTTATGGCATAATCCAGCCTGTCCTATACTGGTAACCTCGACAGAGATAACATGGTTTTTATAAAACCACCACAATCAAACCTGTGGCCACTGAGTTGACGCCCCCTCATGGGCACCCTATAGGACAGAGTCCAACTGCTTATAGGGTTTTACAAGCAGGTCTTTTTTTATCCCATGCTCTCCCAAGTGTATAGTTCACAATAGCAAGAAACTGGAAGCAGCAGCCCAAATGCCCAACAGTAGGAGAATGAATAAAGACACTGTGGCAGGCACACACACACACACAATGGAATGCTCTGCCTCCTCCCAAAACAGGCATGAGAGCTTGAAACGCTGCCTGCCACGGGAGGGCCTGGGCACCATGATGCCGAGTGGAGTCTCGGTGGCTGCCTGCAGGGGCCGGCTCTCTCACCTGGAAGGTCCTGAACTGCCGCTGGTGGCTTATTAATGAGCATTAAGAAAGTTTGCGTTTTCGTAAACGACTTTACAGAAGTAACTTTCAAGATGAATGGCGCTAATTTTGGGTGCCAACTGGTCATTACAGCCACGCGGTGGTGAGGTAAAGTTGCTTGTTATGGCTTTCCTATTTATCTTCTTTGTGACTCCCACCAAATAACTGGGTAGGAGCGTGCAAATAACGTGAGGGAACTGGTCAGGTTTGCCATTCCACTGGGCACAAAAATGAGCCACCTCAAGCAAAAAACCCAGATCGTCCCAGAGTGAAGTGTATCTGAGACATGTGCATGAAGAGGCAGAGAGCAGCAGGCTTTCTGGCCCACAGAACAAGTAACGCTGGGTCTTCCAGAAGGAGGCTGCAAGCAGAGTGATGGAGGTTTGTCGGCGCTAATGCAGTTTGGGGAGGGTAGAGGCCAAAGGGCCGAGGACCACAGGGAGATGTGCCTGCCAGTATGTCTGAGAAGAAGCATTGTGGACAAACAAACTGTATCCTTCACATTTCTGATCCTTACTTGTAATTGGTGACTCCCCCCAAAGCCCCACAATTGTGACTCTTTTCTGAGAGTTCTGCATGATCATGACATGGATTTTTGAACTCAGCAGAAAAGTAGAATGTCATGGGAAGGATGGCTGGTGTCAGAATAGGGTAAAGGAAGTTGGCAGTTGGAGGCATGTCTGACATCTGCCTTGTGGGGTTCATCTGTGGCCTGCTGTGGATTTGGATTCTCATCCCCCTTTGGCCAGAGAAGGTCGGATGCAGCCCTTAGGCCATATCCTCACATGCTTTATTAATAATGTGTCAAAATTCTTGTTACCCCAAATTGATACGTCACGGACGGGTGAGGTAGCTGCTTGCATTGCTTGTCACTTTAAGGAGGGAAAGTTCAGCTGAATTGTCTGAAGACAAACCGGCGTGTTTCTGTGTCGAGGGGGATGCTGGCTCTGCAGTGCACAGCTGGGTGGCTGCAGACCTGACACAAAGGCAGGCAGTGACAAAGGTGACCTCCGGAAACAACCTAACAGCAGTCTTTGTCCCGGTTGAATGTTTTGTAGATGTGGCCACAGAATCACACATTGCCATTTCCCTATTTGCTAGTCTTTTATTTTTAATATTAACTCCTTGTAACATTCGCATCTGCCTTCTTTTGGGTAGCATTGTATAAAAGATATTTAAGCCATAGGTATTACACTTCTGCTTAGGAGATGACTTAGCACGGGGGGTGGGGGGGGCGGAATTCTGTGCATGGAGATGAGCAGAGCGGGTCTTTAAGTCTTCTGGGTTTAGTTTCCTCTATCTGGGCCGGGTGACCTGCCATTAAGATCCTTCACAACCCTTATGGTGCTCAGTAACTGCACAGACAGCTGCCCCACCTCCCCTTCCGAACTTAGCTGTGGTTTCACAGTGTGGTTAAGTGGTCAGCCGTGAGAACCCACCAACCATCCTGTAAAGATGACTGTCTCTCTGGCAGGTCCTACTCTGTCCTCTAGGGTCACGGTGAGTTGGAATGGACTAGATGGTAACAAGTTTTTACTAATCCTCAAACTGCTCGCTGGCTTCTCCAAACTTCTGGAGAAATGCATGTCTTCCTAATTAAAACAGAACAAAACTCACTGTTACTGAATCAGTGGCTCACGGTGACCCTGCAGGACAGGGTAGAACTGCCTCTGGTGTCCGCGAGTGCAACTCTTTACAGGAGCAGAGAGCCCAGCTTCCTCCCCCAGAGTGGCCACTGGTGGTTCCTTAATGGTAGCACTGCCATGTATTCAAAATGAGTGCAAGACTCGCCCTTCTGTGTGCATAAATTGTAAACTGGTCACAAGGAAGGCAAAGGTCAAACTAATGCTCTTGATTTGGGGGGTGAGAAGGGGGGAAGGGCATTCCAGAGCATTTCATATCACTTTGTAACATCTTCGAGACTCGAGTCTGACATTTTTCTCGCAAGGTGGGGCGCTTGTCACTCCCTTGGGAAAGGAGACATTGTAGGGAACCAGCTATTGGTCTTCTGCCTTCCAGCGCCAGCTACACAGTGCCATTCTCAGCCCCAGGCTCTCCATGTGGTCTCTGGCTTCATCAGAGGGGCACCTGCTTTCCAACGGGAAGTAATCCAGGATCCTGAGCGGCCATGTTTTCTTGGTCCTCCGTGAAAAAGACAAAAGTTTTTGAGGCCAGATGATACAACTCTCAGTTGTTAGAGATCGCATATAAACCACTCATGAAAACTTGTAATTACTTAACTGTGTGTGTGTGTGTGTGTGTGTGTGTGTGTGTGTGTGTGTGAGAGAGAGAGAGAGAGAGAGAGAGAGAGAGAGAGAACACGTGCACGCACCGTGGTGGTTAACCATTGAGCTGCTAAGAATGTGGTCAGCTGTTTGAGGCCACCAGCCCCTCTGGGGAGAAAGATGAGGGTGTCAGTTCTTGTAGAGCTGGGCATGGGAGCTCTCCTTTCATTGTCCGCAAACTGGAGCCTTCACATGTCTCAGCAGCCCTATGAGCCTGTTCTCTGTCCGCCAGGGCTGCTGTGCATCAGAATCGACCGTTGGCTGTGGGCTTGCGTTGGGGTTGGTGTGTGTGTCTGAGCCCCAGTTCTCTAGGAAAGCCAAAGCACTGACGCATGTCTGTGTGTATACACGGAAAAGTTCCATCAGGAGAATGGCTCACACACTGACCGAAGTGGGTGCGTCCCAAGCCCAGGGGTCAAATACCAGACCGAAAGCTTCTCCAGACTTACTTTTACTTAAGCTCATCCTAAGTTTGCCAACAGCATAGTTGACAGAGAATAGCCAGCAGGTCAGGTCGGATTCAGAAGAGGACATGGAACAAGGGATACCATTGCCGATGTCAGATGGCTCTTGACTTAAACATGAAGCTGTTTACTGGCATTTCATTGACTGTGCAAAGGCACTCGACTGTGTGGACCGTCATAAAGTGGATGACCTTGAGGAGAATGAGCATTCCAAAGCACTTCATTGCGCTCCTTCAACTTGTACATGGATCAAGAGGCAGGTGTGCAAACAGATCAAGAGAATAGTGCATGGTTTAAAATTGGGAAAGGTGTGGGTCGGGGTTATATTCTCTCCCATACTTGTTCAATCTGTATGCAGAGCACATCATCAGAGAAGCTAGGTTATATGGAGAAGAGTGTGGCATCAGGATTGGCAGATGAGACAAGGCTGTGAAAGTGAGGAGGCCTCGAAGCACTTTCTGATGAAGCTCAAGGATTGTAGTCTGTCCTTGGTGTGGATGACAACTCAATGTAAAGACCAAAAGCCTGGACCAGCAGGTAACATCATGATCAATGGAGAAAAGATTGAGGTCAAGGATTGTTGCCTTGCTTGGATCCACAGTGAATGCTCCAGCAGCAGTCAAGGGTTCAAAAGAGGCATTGCATCAGGTAAATCTGTTGTGCCAAGACTTTTTAGAGCGGTGGCTCTCAACCTGCGGGTCGCGACCCCTTTGGGCATTGAACGACCCTTTCACAGGGGTCACCCGATTCATCACAGTAGCAAAATGGCAGTGATGAAGTAGCAACGAAAATAATCTTATGGTTGGGTTGGGGGAGGGGGGGTCACCACAGCATGAGGAACTGTATGAAAGGGTCGTGGCATGAGGAAGGTTGAGAACCACTGCTCTACAGTGTTAAAGAGCAAGGATGTTCCTTTGAGGAGTAAAGTGCACCTGACCCAAGCCATGGTATTCTCCATCGCATCATGTGCATGGGAACGTTGGACACTGAAGAAGGAAGACCGTAGGAGAATGGAAGCATGGAGAACAATATTGAAAGTCCCATGGACTTCTGGAAGGGCAACCCGATCTGTATTGGAAGAAGCAAGGCCAGAGTGCTCCTTAAAGGCAGGGATGGCAAGACTTCGTCTTACATACTTTGGACATGTTAGGAGCAATCAGGCCCTGGAGAAGGACATCATGTTTAGTAAAGTGGAGGGGTGGCAAAAAGTAGGAAGGCCCTCGATGAGCTGGACTGATACAGGCGCTGTCTCAGCGGGCTGAAGCGCAGGGACAGCTGAGAGGATGGCGCAGGACCGTGCAGTGTTTGGTTCTACTGTGCATAGGCTCACTATGGGTCGGAACTGAGTAGAAGGCATCTAACAACCACAACATGGCAGGCTGAAGTTCAAAGAATCAGAAATGAATGAGCCAGATACAGGATCCAGTCTAGCAAAAAAGCAAGCAAGCTTTTCCACAGCATCTACTTATATCAGACACCCCCCAACCCCATCCATCCTCTACCCTCCTCCATGGAAACTCCCTGTGTTAGTCTGGGTTGACCAGAGAAACAAATTTATAGACATGCATATGTGTATAAGAAAGAGCTTTCTATAAAAAGTAATTGTATATTAAGAAAACATCCTAGCCCAGTCCAGATCAGGTTCATACGTTCAGTATTAGCTCTTATGTCCGATACCAATCTATAAATTCTTCTTCAGACTCATGCAAAACATGCAATGGTGCCGACTATAGGAAGCTCACAGGCCAGTGGGTGGAAAGTCTTGTGGATTCAGTGGCAGTGGTGGCATCTTAGTGCTGGCATGGGTCTCCACGTGGCTCCTCCAGCTCCAGGGGCTCTAGCTTAGCTCCATGTGTCTTATCAGCAGGAAGATGAAGCAGAGTGTATGTCTGCCATCCAGTGAACTATTTATCTCCTTCGCACTTCCAAGTGAGGTCATTGAGCTCAACCTTATTGACAGGTTAGACTCCACCCTTTCTCAAGGTGAGAGGAGATTGATTGGTTGAATCAGATCTGTGATCTGAGGGTGTTGCCTCCCATCCTTATAACTGATTGGCTGCTCATAACAGATCTCATTTGGGGTGGGTGATTATATTATGTTAGGTTATATAACTGACAACCCACTGAGAATCCTGGCCCATCCCTATTGTCACAAAACCCAACTATAGTTGTGTGTGTGTGTGTGTGTGTGTGTGTGTAAGAAACTGTGTGTGTGTCTGTTGCCACCACACTGAGGAACAACATGAGGCCACTTAATAGTTTTTTAGGTCCGCTTCAGCTTGATGTTGGGATTTCAGGAAAATTCCTTGTCAGTTGCCTGATGTCCTGGCTAGGCTTCACTTCCGGATGTGGTTTGAGATAGACACGAGGAAAGAAGATGATAGTCCAACATCCGTGACACCTTCTACCACCACCCCCTGCTGTGGAGTCAATTCCGACTTAGCAGCGACCCTGTAGAGCAGAATGGAACTGCTCTCCCTTGGAGCCACACAGCCGAATCTCTCTCCTGGGGTGCAGCTGGCCAGTTCAAACTGCCGACCCGGGTGGGTCGCAGCCCATTGTGTAACCCCTACACCCTGCACTTCTGGTCAGATCTTCTGCCTTGGAAGGAAAAGTTCATTACATCCACACTCTAGAATTCAGATACTGCTTTCACGCCCCCCCCCCCCCCCCCCCTGCAAACTGTTAGGAGAAAAGAACAAAACAAGAGCCTGCGGTGGAGCTGTGAGGGTGGCCCTGGGCCAAGCCCCAGACACACCTCCCAACTCGGGTCCCCAGGGTGCTCTGCTGGTCACTGCCCTTGGAGTGACTTCCTCTCAGAGTGGAAGGCATGGCGTTCCCTACAGACTCAATGCCAGTTCTCATTGGTAGCTGCTGCTTTTTTCTCCCCACTAAGACGTAGGCCTTGAAATATAAACAGGTAATGACTCAGGCCGCTTGACCACCTGCCAGAAGCGTCCAGGCTTGAGGCTTTTGGGGACGAACACCGCCTCTTCATGCTGTGGGGCACATTCAGAAGTGCTGGAGTGCTCTGGGGGTGTTTCCCAGTGTTGTTGATAGAGCTTCGCCCTCCCTTCCCACATCACAGCTCTGCAAAGGTGGCCCTCAGGTCAGGAGGGCAAGGCCCCCTCGGATTGCAGATGAGTCCTAATTACTGTCTGTGCTCCCTGCAGCAGGCAGGGTGGATGCAGAGGGAGCCCAGCTGGGGGCTCCCTGTGGGCAGGGACGAGAGATGGGCCTCGGGCACTGTTCCCATGAGGGCACAGGAGGACAAGCGCCTCACCAGGGCTGCTGATGTGCAGCCTGCTATAGTCCTGTTAAGGGTAGTCCAGGAGTCTGTGCCAGCCAAGGTGGGGTGGCTGTAAGGGGGAGAGGGCGCCGGAGGGCACTTGCCCAGGGAGAGAGAGGAATCCATTCTGACTCAGACCACTGCCAGGCATGCAGCAAACTCTGCTCCCAGGGTTTGTCTTGTGGTGACTAGTCTTCCGAAATGCCTCTCGGTGGGGTTGAAGCGCCTTTCTTCCAGTTAGTAGTTCCAGTCACTAGTTGCCTGCTTAACTGCCTGTGCCACCTGGGGTTCTGCAGAGCAAGAGGGAATGAATGGACTGGCCCTGCACTTTTAAAACCTGGAAATACCTATCCTTCGGCCCGTAGTTGGCAGGGACAGAAAAGTGCACCCGGCTCTTCTGTGATGGCCTTTGCTTGTCTGCTTGCGTCTGAGGTTTGGTGGCTGACTTGCTGCAGGAAAGCTCGGTGCACGTTTTCCAGGATGTGAGCGCGCTCTGTAGGGACTGGTGGTGGTGGCCTGGGCAGCTGTCTGAGCATTGTGCCCTTGTCTTCTGCATCTGCGCTCCCTAGCTCTTGGCTTCCCAGAACCCCCTGTTGTCTCCCCGCCTGTTCTAGTGTCCACAGAAACTGCCCAGGGCTTTTCTGTGTTTATTCCACTCTAGACAAGCCCTCCTCTGTGTCCCTGTCCTATTGGATCTGTCGGGCTATCGAAGCCCTCACTCAGCCCACAGACCTATTAGCTGGGACCGGCAGTAGGCTGGGTCAGGTGGTTCAATGGACACAGGAAGGTAAAAGCAGAAACCTTTTCTGGAGAAGGAAAAACCTTCACAGATGGTCCGTGTTGATGGGGTCCTGCTCACCACGGGGGGATAACTCTGAGTAGTTTTTAAAGAAATTGGGCACTGTGGAGACAGCAGCTGACACACTACCTCTACACCATGCTGTTGGTTGTGTCAGGGCCAGGAGCTCACATTTGTCCTCCTTGTCTGTGTGATTGTAGTCTAGAATTTCTGTGTGTCTTAGTTTCAGCTTCGACAGCAGACTTGGTCTTTGTTGCTGCATGTTCTGAGCAGCCTATGTTTAGTTACCACATAAGCCCAGCCACATGTAGAGCGGATGGCTCTCAGCCACGCTCTGGCCTGTGTGCACCGGAGATGTGGGTGATGGGTAGTAAGTGAGGTTGGGCTCTTTGGGTGGTTTACCATCCTTGGGGCAGGGGGGCACTTGTGAGTGGTTTATGGCCTGGGAGGAGCACCTGCTTTCCCGATGTTGTGCTGTGATTGATGTCCGGTGCTCTTCTCTGTGGACTGAAAGCGGAGAAGGCTGCTGTATCGATCCTTCGGGTAAATCTGCACAAGGCCTTCTGTGGAGTATTGAAAAGCAGGTGTGTTAGACCGGGTTGACTAGAGAAACAATTCTAGAGACACTCATATGTGTGTAAGAGAGAGCTTTATATCACAGAGCAATTGTACATGGGGAAGACCTCCCAGTCCAGATCAAGTCCCATAAGTTCTTTAGTACCCATATGTCCCATACTAGCCCATACAGTCCTCTTTATACCCACGCAGCACATGCAATGATGCCTGAATGCAGGAAGATCACAGGCCAGTGGTGGATCCAGTGGCGGTGGAAGCGCTTCAGCTCTGGTGTGGGGGTCTCCACGTGGCTCCTTCAGCTTCAGGGCTCTGGCTGCCATCAGCCTGGCTACATGTGGCTTGTCAACAGGAATGTCAAGCAGAGAGAGAGAGAGAGAAGCCCGACTTCCATTGAGCTATTTATCTCCCTTAAGCCTCCAAATGAGGTCATCAAGCTGTGACCTCATGGACAGGCTAAACTCCACCCTTTTACTCCTAATACCCTCAAATTGGCAGGAGATTATGTAACGCGCACAGCAGGGATGCTACTTTGAGGAGTAAGGTGCAGCTGGCCCAATCTGGGGTATTTTCAATTGCCTCACATGCATGTGAAAGTTAGACATTGAATAAGGGAGACCAAAGAAAAATCAGTGCGTATGAATTGTGCTGGTGAAGAATATTGACAGTACCATGGACTGCCAAAAGTACACCTAAATCTGCCTTGGCCAGAGTGTTCCTTCGGGGCAACGATGGCAAGACTTCATCTCACATGCTTGGGGCCGCCTGTTAGGGGAGAGCAGTCCCTGGAGAAGGGCCTCGTGCTTGGTAGAGGGGCAGCGAGGGAGAGGAAGACCCTCGACAAGACGGATTGACACGGTGGCTGTGACCATGGACTCAGGCACAGGGACCATCGTGGGAATGGCGCAGGCAGTGTTTCGTTTTGGGTACCTAGTGTCTCTGGGTCAGACCCGATTCGATGGCAAACCACCCCCGCCCGCCCCCACCAACAAACAACATACAGATGCAGGTGTGAGAGGCGAGTGTAATGGGGGCTTTATGTTTGACGCTGTTCAGAGGAGTTGATGTGCAAGAGGGTTTCAGAAAGTTTTATTATCTTTTCATTTTTCCAGACTTTTTGCAGTCCCCTCCTACTGAGCATCAGCAGATTAATTGGCTACAAAATAGGCCCTAAAGGGCGTTCTTATTTCTTGCCCCAAGTCTCTTCCAACTCCTGGGGACCCCACGTGTGCAGAGCAAAACTGAGCCACGGGATTTCCAAGGCAGAAACTGGCCGCTGGGCCTGCCTTCTGACGCAGTTCAGCGTGGGCTGGAACCACCTACTTTTCAGCCTGTAGTTGAAGGCTTACCGTTGGTACCACACAGGGCCTCCAACCTCCAGGACAGGGCAGTCCCAATTCTGAGTTTCCCAAGAGGGCTTGCGCTTCTCATCTCTCATGTGGCTGACTGCATTCGCCACAGTTGGGTTATGCATGTAAATCATCCTTAAGGTGACAATGAGAGAGAACTTTCTAGGACAGAGGAAGAAAGGAGCTTGGATCTGAGCTGCTCCTGCTTACTTCCTGTCTTTATCTTGGGGCCTTGGGTGTCAGGGTGCCGAGGGCTCAGTGAGGACAACAGCCCAGAAGGGAGGCAGTGTGTGCACCAGGGGCCCGGCCTGCTCAGAAGCCCACAGAGAAGCGAGCAGATCTGAGCTGTGCATGGAGGCAGCAGGCACACTGGGGAAAAGGAAAAAGTATCAACCAGCCTCTGCTAACACCTTATTCTTATCTGGGGGTGTGTACAAAATAAATGTCCATCTCAATCCTCTTCCTCACGTGCAGGCTCGGGGGTTCCATGCCAGGCTGTTCACCAAGAAGTTAGCTCTGTCGGAGAACAGACTTGGTGTTCTGTTCCTGTCAGCATGAACATGAAACTGAAGCCCATTGCCACCGACGCCATGCCAACCACAGCATCCCTGTGTAGCGTGTCCTAGGGAGCACACTCTCATCTCTTCTCTCAAGGAGCGGCTGCTGGGTTGAAACTGCCGACCAATGCTCACCTGAGAGCATCCCCAACCTAGAAGACATGGGTCGCCTCTCTGAGCTATGAGACAGCCATTACAGAGGAGAGCTATTAGAATGGGCTGGATCTCACCCAACAGCAACCCAAGCTGCTGTGAGTCATATCACTTACTGCTGCTCAAGGGGAGAGGGGCGTGAAGAAAAGGCTGGTGAGCGTCAGTGGGGACTAGACCCAGACTTGATAGAGATGCACTGGCAATAGGGTGGGCGGGCATTACTTTCCCCACAACCAGCCTGCACAACATACATTTGGGACAAAGATGGGGAATTTCCAGTGCGTTGTGTTCAGCACATCAGCTCCCAGGCACCTCGGGGCAGTCCTGAAGATCTTGCAAGGTGTGGGCTTCTAGAATGATCTCAGAGCTCTTCCGTAGTCGCTAGCCCTTCTCTGGAAGAAGTTCAGGCCACTCGGGAAGCAGTTGTCCCTATTGCATCCAATGTTAAAGGGACTGCCCCTCTGGCCAATGGGCTCTGGGACCATTGTGATGCTTGGAATCATAGTCTCGGGGTTTTTTTGCAGAGTAATTTCTGGACATGGCTGCATTTTCTATTTTGGAGGGTTTGAGATGAAATTCTATTTGTCACTTTCTCTGTGGGGCCTCTCTGTGTCTTCGTTTCCTCCAGCTGCTTGGAATAGAGGGGCCACGAACGGTGGCTTTAAAGACTGAACGTTGCTTTCTCACACTTTGCGACGCTAGAATCTGAATCCAGGGCAAAGCGCTGTTTGCTCCGGGGAAATCCTTCTCTCAGGTTCTCTAGCGTTTTTCTTGGCGTTCCTTCGAGACCCCCCATGTGCTCCCCTATTTGTGCTTGCTTGCCTCTGTGCCTACCCTGCCTCTGATTTTTTTCTCTCTATCTTTCTCGAAATCTTTGTCAGTTGTTGGCTTTTTAATCATTCATTTTACTGGGGGCTCTTATAACAGTCCACACACCAATTGCATCAAGCACGCTTGTACATATGTTGCCACCATCATTTTCAAAACATTTTCTTTCTAGTTGAGCCCTTGGTATCAGCTCATTTCCCTCCCCCTCTTTGTCACTTTTTAAAAGATTCTTTTTGTTGTGATTTGGGTAAAAGTTTACAGAGCAAATTGGTGTCCTCTTCAATAACTCATATATGTCTGTGCTTCCTGGGACAGGTTACAGTCCCCGTGTCTTGGAGTAGCACTGTTCCTCCTCCTGCCCTCTGTTTACTGTTTTCCTTAGCCTTCTTTTCATATCCCCTGGGAACCTCCCTTATCCCTGGGCAAATGCTTCCCTTTGATCGTGTATTGATTGTCACTGCTGGCTGTTCAAAGGTCTCTCTGTAGTTGAGCTGTGGGGGTGGGATTGGAGTGTGGTTTTAGGTCTGAAGGATGTCCGAGAAGCCCTAGTTTCTATCCCCCGTCCCTATCAGGTTAGTTAGCCTGATTTTGTTTTGTTTATGATTTTGAGTTTTATTCTACCTCTCACCCACTAGTGTGATCCCTTTTGGAGCGGTCTCCAGTGATAGCTGGGCCCCTTCGAGTTCCTCTGGCCTCAGGGTGCAGACCTGGGTTTTGCTTGGTTCATGAGCCCTTTGGAGTAATAGTTTCTCACTCCAACATTAATAGGAAATATTTTTTAAAAAGAAGAAGAAAACAAATGCTGTTAAGGCTATGGGGAGACTGACACCATCATTAACTGCTGGACAAACCAGCCAGCCTTACTGCCATCTAAACAGTTCCGACGTACAGAGCTGTCACACGGTGCAGCCACTGTGGTGAGTGGTCTGGTGCTCCCGTGGAAAGGTGGAACTAGAAATGCAAATGTGATGGATCCATTCTCTAACACCAGGTATATATCCTGGGGAAATACCAGCTGTTCAAAGCACAGGTAAAGAGCGTGCTCACCCACATTAATCACAGCAGTACTCAGTCACAAAAAGGTGGAAACAATCTCATCTGCTCTTTTAAATCTCGAATGTGCTGAAATTTAAGACCCACCCATCCGTCAGGGCCTCACAAACAAAGAAAACCCAAGTCCCGATACCATCAGAACCCACTGACTTTGTGTTCTGTGGGAGGCACAATTTATGCCCTTGGAGGACCACCGTGTGCTGAGGTGATGGGCTGGCCTCCTGGAAGTGGAGCCAGCAGAAGGTGCTTGTGTATGCTAGCAGAGCCTAGTGAGATGGTGCCCCAGGGGCCCTCAGGCAGCCTGGATAGTAACAAGATCCCTCAGGCTGCAGTGCAGAGTCTGGGGTTTAGAGTTCACTATCTTGCATTTGTGTTACACTTTATAAGGGTTTCTTTTCCTAAAAGAAAGAAGAAGTATACAGTCTTATAGAAGAGTTAAGCAAAATAAAGGGAGGTGCAAATCCTGCTAACCAAGAGACACCATTATTAACATTTTTCAGGAAAGCCCCTTTACTCAGTCACTTTTAGTAAATTTGTATAGCCTTTCATACATGCTATTTCTAACCTGCCTCTTTTGGGCAACATGTGATATGGACATCCTCTCATATTCACAGGGATCCCTTGATGCAGAAAGGACAGGCACTGTTTTCAACTTACGTATTCCCAGAGAGACATAGAGAAGGGTTAGCTATGGTCACCCAGCTGGTAGGAAAGACAGGAGTGGCGAGTGCTGCCTTTGATCAAAGCGCTAATTCTAATCCACATATATTTTTATGAGCCTCCTTATTTGCTGTGCCACAGCCTGGGTGACACCAGCAGTTTCCATAGGCTCTGCCGTTGGTGGCTCTGCGGCAGAAAGTACCCGGCAAACTGCTCCTGTGAAGATTACAGTGAAGAAACCCCTGTGGCAGTTCTGGGCTGTCACGTGTGCTTCGCCTGGAGACCGGGGCCAACGCGAAGGCAGCCAACAATAACAATGTGTCAAATAATATTGTTCCCTCAGTGGTAGGACTTCCTCCTCTACTAGAAGTTTGACTCATTACTAAAATCCATCAGTCATGTTCATGCTTCACTGAGTTTTAGGGCCAAGAAAGAGCATGCAGGGAATTCCTTGGGGTGGGGTGGGATTCTACCCCTACCCCCCATTCCCCATCACCATCATCCTATGTTGTTAATACTGAAGTGACACTGATGGGTCTTCTCTAGAGTCCCGACTTTATTTTTGTTTAAGATGACAATAACTCATACTTATTCAACACTCTCAATAGGCCAGGCATACGTATCATTTTAGAGCTTCATTGAAACGTAATTACTTAACAAACCCAGGGACAAGGGAACAACAAGTGATCCAAAATCGATGATGAGGAGGGTGTAGGAGGCCTGGTAGGACTTGATCAAGGGCAGTGTAACCGAGAGGAATCGCTGAAACCCAAATGAAGGCTGAGCATGATGGTGGGACAAGAGGAAAGTAAAAGGAAATAGAGGAAAGAAGTAGGAGGCAAAGGACATTTATAGAGGTTTAAATATAGCCATGTAAATATGTAAATATATTTATATATGATGGGAAATAGATCTATGTGCATATATTTATAGGTTTAGTATTAAGGTAGCAGATGGATATTGTGCCTCCACTCAAGGACTCCCACAATGCAAGAACACTTTGTTCTATTAAACTGGCATTCTATGATGCCCACCTTCCTGACATGGTTGCTGAAGACAAAGCAGATGCCTAAGCAAATGTGAAGAAAGCTTATGGTGCACAGCTATCAAAAGACATGACAATCTGGGTTCTTAAAGGCTTGAAGATAAACAAGTGGCCATCTAGCTGAGAAGCATCAAAGCCCACATGGAAGAAGCACACCAGCCTGTGTGATCACGCGGTGTCGCTGGGATCAGGTGTCAGGCATCAAAGACCCAGAACAAAAAAAATCATATCATTATGAATGAGGGGAAGTGCAACGCAGAGACCCAAAGCCCATCTGTAGGTAGCTCAGTGACAGTAAGTTTGGTTTTTTTAGTCTGTTGTCTGACTCTGTAGCTTTGCCTATGCTGAACATCTCAGATCAGTACAATCAACACAGTACTCATATGAGGCTGTTTTAGCTCCTTTCCCACAGCCTGCAATGCTTTCGAGGTTTGCCCATGTCGGAGCATGTGTCAGAATTTCATGCTCTGCCGAACCCTGATTTCATGGTATGGATTCATCCACAATTACTTTATCCATTAGCCCGCTGGGCTGTTTCCTCGTTTTCAGTTCTCGTGAGTCATGCTGCTTGTGAACATTTTCCTACAGGCTTTTGTACTTTCTGGGGTTGCTCAACCATCCTCTATTCCCAGTAACAATGGAGGAAGGAAGGGGTCACGTTCCCTCCACCTCCTCGCCAGCCCCTATTACATGCCTGTGATCCTGGATTCCTACAGGGTGGTTTTTAGGATGCTTTTGCAAATTGCCCAAACCAGGGAGGAATGCTTGCTTGGGTCTGTGCAAGGCGGTGAAGCGGGCAGCGGGTGCTCCTTTGAGTCCTTGCTCTGACGCTGCCTGTGAAGGGGGGGGGCGAGGTGGGGGGGCGGGGGCAGAGATGCCTGGGCGAACACCTACAGGGATCGGCTGCACTCGCGTCATTCTGAACCCAGGCTGGACCAGTGGGCCTGAAAGTGTTTTTCTTCGAAATCTTGGGTGTCCTCTCACCCTCCCACCTTTTCATTTTCCCTTCTCCCCTTTCCTAGGGATCTTGAAGCTAGAGCACAGAAGGAGTTCTTCCGGGCGTTCTTCAGGTTGCCACGGAAGGAGAGGCTGCACGCAGTCATGGCCTGTTCCCTGTGGACGCCGTTTAGCCGCCGTCATACCGCGGGGCAGATGTTTACCTCTGACAGCTACATCTGCTTTGCTAGCAAAGAAGACGGCTGCTGTAACGTTATCCTCCCACTCAGAGAGGTAGATGCCGCTGGTCCCCTGTCACCTTTCTTCTCAGGAGTCCTGTTGGCGTAGTGGGCTACATGTCGGACTGTACGCCACAAGATCAGCAGTTCAAACCCACCGGGCACGCTGCTGGAGAAAGTTGAGGCTTTCTGCTCTTGTTGAAGTCACAGCCTTGGAAACCCACAGGTGCAGCCCTCCTGTGCCCTGCAGGGTTGCGATGGGCTAGGATGGACTTGATGGTAGTGAGTTTGTTTCTGAGTGGTGTAGTGGTTACCAGCTAGTCTACTCACCTCAAGGTCGGCGGTTCACACCCACCAACTGCTCCAAAGGAGAGAGCCGTGGCAGTCTGCTTCTATACGATTCCAGCCCTGTGGGGGAAGTCCTGCTCTGTTCTCAGTGTCGCTGTGAGTGGGGATCCATTAGAAGGCAGTGGGTTTGTTCAGCCACCATAGCATGTACTTAAGCCAGCGTTTTGTCATTTGAACCTGCGGCTGCTGGCTCTGAAAGCCCCCGGAGGAGACAGGAACTCCGTCAGCATCCTCAACATCTGGAGCTGGACGTCTAGAGGTCTTGGCTTCTGGAGGGCAGCAGGGCCTGTGTGTCACCATGGCCCGTTTGGCCTTTGCTCATCCTGCTGCTGCTAGGACAACTGAGAGTTTGCATAGAAGTGGTGGGCCACACCCTCTCCCTGCCACGTTGCCGATAAAGCTGGCATGAAAGTGCCCATGGTGACCACGGGCCCACAGCCTCCCGGAGCCTGAGACCAGCAGAGCCGGACGCTGCCCAGCTCCTGCCCCACCTCTTCTGACCAGGGACACAATAGAAGGTGCCAGTGAGAGTGGGAGGGAAATGTGGACGAGAACTCAGATTCCTAAGAGAGACCACACCTGCTGGCCGGGTAGAGACCAGAGGAACCCCTAAGACAGTTGCCTTAAGAAACCCCTTAACCTCAACTGTAGCCACTCCCGTGGGTCTCCTTTCAGCCAAATAATAGATTCACTAATAAATTAAGCAATAACACCTGTGAAGACTGCTTCTTGAAATGATGACTCTCAGAGGCCAAAGGTCAGCCTTCACCCAGAAGCAAAGATGAGTGACAAGGAGGGCCCGGGAAACCAGGTGGAAGGCAGGTGGGGTGGGAGTAAGAGAGCGCTGACATGTCGTGGGCACTACCGTGAAATCAGGGAATCATTTGTGTGACTGGTTGAGGGGGAATCTAATTTGCTGTATAAACTTGCCCTGGAAGCACAATGCAATATATATTTTAAAAAATACATGTTTAAGCAATGGAAGTTCCTCCCAAAACTCTTAGGAATCCATCTGTACCTTCTTTTTTTAAAAAAATAATTTTACTGGGGGCTCGTACATCTCTTATAACAATCCGTACATCCATTGTGTCAAGCACATCTGTACATGTTGCCATCATCCTTTTCAAAACATTTTCTTTCTACTTGAGCCCTTGGTACCAGCTCCTCTTTTTCCCCTCCCTCCTCCATCCTCATCTTTACCTTTTAAAAGTAAATGGCAAACTGATTTTTTGTTGGTGTTGTTTTTAAAGCCTTTTCATTGCGATTTGGGTGGAAGTTTACAGAGCAAATGAGCTTGTCATTCAGCACTTGGCCCTCGCTTCTTTCCAGCTATTGGTGCTAGTCCCCAGAGGGTAACAGCACTCTCCCCACTTCCTCTCCAGTGTCCTCTGTCCATTCACCCCTTCCTGTCCCAGCCTGTCGGCTGGCCGTGGGTTTCAAACTCACGCTGCCCTGTTGGCTCCTCAGGCTGATGATGCCGAGGAGCATGCTGCTTTCTCTTCACTGTCTAGGTCTGTCTACTGTTTGGCTCCCCGGACGCTCAGAGGAAAGATGGAGCAGCCTGCTTCTGTAAGGGTTTGCAGCCTTGGAAACCGCAGGGGACATTTCCACTCTGTCCTGTAGGGTCACTCAGACTTGGAATTGACTCAGTGGCAATTGGAACTGAAAGTTACTATCTGGGAATAGATTCAGTTCCAGGCTTCAAGCGTGTCTAGGGGACTACGGTTTGGGGGCTTCCACCAGACTATCAGAGTAGTAAGTCTGGTATTTTTTTTAATGATTCTAGAATTTTGTTTTCCCAGTACCTTCTATTCCGGTCCCGACCAGAGCAGTCCGTGGTAGCCGGCCACCATCTAGCTCTTCTAGTCTCGGGGTAGTAGAAGCTGTGGTTCATGTGACCCTTCAGTACACTGCACCAACTGTCTCCTTGTGTCTCATTTCCGCCTTCCTCTTTGCTCTGGGCAGGGAGAGAATCAATCAGTGCATCTTGAGTGACCACCTCACAAGTTTTGAAGACGTGGTTGCTGCTCACAAAGTCGGGTGCAGAGCACCTTTGTAGACTCGGGACCCACAGTTGTCTTCCTGAGCTGCGGCCCCCACCCCTGGGGCATTAGTTACACAGTAAAAGCAGCATTTTCCATTTCTGTCTGCTCCCATCTTCGCATGTTGTTCAGTGCCATTGAGTTGGGTCTGAATCACAGTGACCCTGTGTGACCCAGTAGAACCCACCCCGTGGGTTTTTTAGGCTGTGATCTCTATGGGCGCAGATCACCAGGCCTTTCTTCCGTGGTGGAGCTGCAAGGTGGGTTTGAAAGACCAACCTGTTAGCGCACAACCAGCACATAATCGCATCATTTCTTCTTCTTAAAATGCTGTGATTCTGTTCTTGGGAAGTGGGGTGGGGAGGGGTCTTTAATGCTCAGACAGTGCTTTGCTTCTCTGGCTCTGAGAAGAGCCGGTGACTCGGACACCTCAAGGCCACCACATTCTCCCTACTACTTCGTAGCACAGAGACGGGTGGGCTGAGCCCTGTTGTTTGGGAGAACTCAAAGCTCGTTCGTACGTGCTCGCTCCTCCTGCCATGTCATCAGTCTGTGAGAGATGGTTTCCGTTCACTCAGACTTGTGCTTGGGAGAGTCGAGCGAGAAATCCAGTGCTGCCCTCTTTGTTATCTAGCGTGCCCGTTCCTAACTGCAGTTATCTGGCCGCTCTTTCTGCTTTGGAAGACTTTCTGGATGTGCCATGACACGTTCTCGCTCTCTGGAAACAGGTAGTGAGCATTGAGAAGATGGAGGACACCAGCCTGCTGCCCAACCCCATCATTGTGAGCATCAGGAGCAAGATGGCCTTCCAGTTCATCGAGCTCAAGGATCGAGACAGCCTGGTGGAGAGTCTGCTCGTAAGGCTGAAGCAGGTTCACGCCAACCATCCCGTGCATTATGACAGCTCAGGAAATGAAGATATGGTATGACACTGCCACGCCAGGGGGGTCTGTACATTGAAAGCCCCATATGTTGCCATCATGAGGGCATTGGTTTTCAAAGGGGGGGTTGGTGCATGTAAAACTGTTGTGCCAAGGTCAGGAAAAACCCTGAGTGATACTTGGGGCAGTCTGTGGGTCAGAGCGTGCATGCTCGCTTCAGATACATGGAGTGCCCTGTGTGGATGCTCCCAGTGTACTGGAGTTGGTTAGGGTGGTTAATGCAATTTTCCCTAGAGGTTTTAGGGACATCCCCTCACTGGTCAGATAGGTTGATAGGGCAGCCTTCACCCATTGGGAAATTTGATGGTGTATCTCCCACATGGTAGAGGGCTTGGTGGATGCTCACAAGTTAGAAGGGTTACTTGGCTTGGCTCTCTCTTCTACTTGACAGGATTCACAATGTGTACCACCCACATTGAGAGGCATTGGTGGAAAATATCCCCCTCATAAAGGGAAGTTATTTGGAGGCAAATGTAACTTTCTGAACGAGAGGAAGATTATTGTCCTTCAGAAAGGACAGCTGCACGCTTGGCCCTGGGTCTTCTGGTACCCAGTCCTCTTGTCCTATCACATCTCTCCCTCCCTTCATCTCGCCCAGGGAGAGGAGGAGAGAAAGCATCTCTCTCTGTCCTGTGGAGTTGTTTTCTGGAGATGAGGGCCTCCACAGTTGAAGGAGGAGAAGGGATACTGGGCTTGAACTCATTTTAGCTTTCCTGTTCACCGCTTTAGACTCACGCTCTGTGCATTGTCGGAAAACCCAGGGTAGATCATTTATTTCTTAGGATCATATCCTGTGGGGATTCATGTTAGTTGGGGTATAATTGCACTCTTCCAGGGTTTCTGTGGCTAATTCTTTGGGAGTCGATGTCCAAGCCTTTTCCCAAGAAGCCTTTAGGTGTTCTTGAATCAGTCACCGGCCTTTGAGCAGCCAACCACTTACATATATTTGCACCACAAATAGATAAACCCAGACAAAACCCAAGTTTGACTCATAGCAATCCAATAGTACAGAAGAGAACTTGCCCCTGTGGGTTTCAGAGATTGCAAATCTTTATGAGAGCAGGCAGCCTCATCTTTCTCCTAAGCAGCAGTTGGTGGGTTTGAACAGCTTACCTTGTGGTTAACAGCACAGTGCTTAGCCCAAAGTGCCACCAGGGCTCCTGTGTTAAAGTAGACTAGAGAAACAAATTCAGAGACTCATGTGAATAAGAAAGAGGTTTATATGGGATCAGGTATCAGGTGTCAAAGAACAAAAAATCAAATCATTGTGAATGAGGGGGAATGCAGATTGGGGAGCCAAGACCCATCTGTAGGCAAGTGGACATCCCCTTACAGAAGAGTGTGGGGAAGACACGAGATGAGCCAGTCAGGATGCGATGTAGCAAGGATGAAACATAAAATTTCCCTCCAGTTCCTAAATGCTTCCTCCCTCCTCCTCCACTGTCATCCCAATTCTACCTTACACATCTGGCTAGACCAGAGGATGTACACTGGTACAGACAGGAACTGGAAACACAGGGAATCCAGGACTGATGATCCCTTCAGGACCAGTGCTGAGAGTGGCAATACCAGGAGGGTGGAAAGAGGGTAGGGTGGAAAGGGGTAACTGATTACAAGGATCTACATATATCCCCTCCCTGGGGGAGGGACAACAGAAAAGTGGGTGAAAGGAGACGTCGGACAGTGTAATATATGACAAAATAATAATTTATACATTATCAAGGGTTCCTGAGTGAGTAGGGAGCAGGGAGGGAGGGGAAAAAATGAGGAGCTAACAAGCAGAAAGCAAATATTTTGAGAATGACGATGGTAACATGTACAAATGTGCTTGACACAATGGATGGATGGATGGATTGTGATGAGTTGTACGAGCCCCCAATAAGATTAAATAAATAAATTTTATAAAAAGGTTTTATATACAAGAGCAATTGAATATTGAGAAAACGTCCCAGCCCAGTCCAGGTCAAGTCCATTAGCCCATAAGCCCATATGTCCAATAGCAATCTGTAAAGTCCTCTTCAGACTCAACGAAACACATGCAATGACCCCAAGTGCAGGAAGATCACAGGCCAGTAAGTGCAAAGTTTTGTGGCTCCAGTGGCAGTAGAACCATCTCAGCCCTGTCAGGGGTCTCTACATGGTTCCTTCAGTTTCCAGGGCACAGGGTCTATCAGCGTAGTGCCATGTGTTTTGTCAGAGCATCTCCAAGGGAGTGAGGAGAGAGAGAAAAGAGGGGAAAAAAAGAGAAGAGACTGTCTGTCTCCCGCCTCCAAGGAGGAAATCAGGAATTGCCAGAATTCTCAGGAGAAGGCCATGCCCACCCAGAGACCTTCTTGGCTATGATCCGACTGACAGACTAGACTCCACCCTTCACTCTTAATCCTCTCAAGTCCCAGATGGACACCAGATGCTGTAACTACCACCGCTCCTTTACATCTGAATGTTTCCTCTCTCCTTTTTCCCTTCCTACGCAGGCTTCGCCAGTGTTCCCCTCCACAAGCATGTGCAGTGACCACAGGTTTGGGAAGCTCGAGATGGTGCCTTCTGAAGATGGGGAGGACCATGACAAAGAGGCGAGCCCGCTGCTCAACCCTGAGGCCCTGATCGCCATCTTCCAGCAGTCAGGCAGCCAGAGCCCCGACTCCCGGATGGTGGGTGAAGCATCCCTGCCCACTTTGAGCATCTTCCCAGCTGTCTGTCCAGTCATGAGAGACGGCACCTACTAGCATGGCTCTGGCCGGGCGCCGGGAGCACTGATGCGGCTCTGGGCTGCCAGGCAGCCGTGAGCAGTGTGCACTTTGGCCCTGAAAGCTGAAGGGTTCAGTTGGCGCCCATTGTTTGAGCAAGTCGGGTGAGGTGGTCAAAGCCTGAGGACATAGTCAAAATGAAGTGGCCGGCTCTGCTGGCCCGCCCCACAGGCGGACAGAGAGCCATCGGTGCTGTCGCTGCTGGGGTTTCTAGATGCAGAATAAGCTTTCCCCCTAGTCTGCACTCCCTAGTCTAGTCGCGTGTGTGTGTGTGTGTGTGTGTGTGTGTGTGTGTTTTCTCTCTCTCCACATGTTCCTTCTGGGGGACCAAACGGCACATTCTTCTAGCTTGGCTGAGCTGGAAAGCTCTCCTTACGTTTACTTGCGGTTTTCCTCTCTAGGGAGGCTTCGAGCAGCGACGTACAGTACGGTGATTAGTCTAGGAGGTACTTTGAGAGCGTGCTCATTGAGGCCACTGTTGCCGGGCTTAGGTCGCCAGGCAGTGGCTCCAAACACTCGTAACTTCATCGCCCAATGGCTCTTTCACATCTGACTAAGCGCCTTGCGGGCTTCTAGTCAAATCTCCAATCTTTTCACACATAGACAGATGCTCAGTTAACTCTATTTGGACCAAACCCCTGGGAAATACTGGGGGAGGGGGACATTATAGCAAGCTTCCAAAATTTCATGGAAGAATTCCATGACCTTTTCATTCTGTTTCCACAGAATTTTGAAGGCCCCCTCATGCTTCCCTGACAGAGAATACAGATGATTTAGAGCATATATGCATTCCTTCTTGAAAGGGCGCATGAAAATCCCTGCCATCCAGGGATGACTCTTGAGTCTTCAGTTGCCAAGGAACTGGCACCGCCCGCTCCCCCCCCCCCACACACACACGCCGGTTAGAGGGCCTGATGGGGAACCTTGCCTATAGCTTAGATGAGTTGGCCAGGTGCCCTCTGGCAGGTATCTTGCTTGTTCCTGATCATGGAGACACTAATTTGTTCAGGTCCGTTGTTTCCTCTAGATGTCGTTAGTTAGGCTCGGGACAAATTGTGACAGTGCCCCACTTGTGCTGCAGCTGCAACCCCAGCCGCCAAGCGCCTTTGTGCAGCTGCTGCTGCGTTGACAGGCAGTCCCAAGTCATCAAGGACGCCGAGCACCTGCAGGCTTCTCGGCCTCTGACGCTGGTTTCCGAGTGAGGAGGGGCAGGGCCGCAGCTGGGCTGTGGTGCCGGGTGGGGGCGGGCTTCTTGGTACAGCAAGAATCTTCCCATTTCCAGTCCAGAGAACAGATCAAAATAAACCTGTGGAACGACCACTTCGTGGAATACGGCAGAACCGTGTGCATGTTTCGCACAGAAAAGATCCGGAAGCTTGTAGCCATGGGGATCCCCGAGTCTTTACGTGGCCGACTCTGGCTCCTTTTCTCAGGTAAGTATTTCTGGTGCCTTCGTGCCTGTTTGGAATGGACTCAGGATCAGAGGGTCCCCAATGGAGGGGTGGGATGGGGTGGTGTGTGTGTGTGTGTATATATGCACCAGTGATATCATCTACTTCTGGATCGTCGCTGCCCAGGTCCCAGTGACGTACTTTGGAAACCTGACTGCTCGGCCTAGCTGCCTGCAGTCTCTGGGCTGCAGTATTCTCCAAGCCTGGGAGTCTGGGCCAAATGATCGATCCCCTCTGGTTAAAAATGACTTCCTCCATACATAATGATGGAAATTCTGTTAGCAGCCCCTGGAAGCATCTTCAAGGAGCCATGGTGGCAAATTGGTTATGAGCTAGACTTAAGTTCTCAAGGTCAACAGTTCTAATACACCGGTTGTTCCTCAAGAGAAAGGTGGGGCTTTCTCTTCCCATAAAGCGTTTCAGTCTCAGAAACTCACAGGGGCAGTTCTACCCTGCCCTGTAGGATCACTGTGAGTCAGCAGCTACTCAGTGGCAGTGAGTGTGTTAAGTTTTAAGTTTGGGAATAGATGAAAATAAACAAGAAATCTTCATAATGGTCCATTGGTGGCACGGTGGCTAAAGCATTGACTGGCTAACTGAGGGGTTGTTGGTCCAAACCCACGAGTGGTTCTGCGGGAGAAAAAGGAGGAACTCTGTTACGTAATAATACAGTCCTGACAAAGGTACTTAAGACAATTGATGTGTGCATTGTTATCAGAGCTATAAGGGCCCCAATAAAATAATTTACTTACAGTAAAAAAAAAAGTCTTATAAACTGTATGGAATAGTTCTATAGATACAGATTTCATGTTCCCTGCCATACTTGATAGCACTGGACCTCATTGACATTGATTTACTCTGTGTGTGTGTGTGTGTGTGTGTGTGTGTAGGAGCACTGGTGGCATAGTGGTTATGCATTGAGCTGTGATCTGCAAGGTTAGCAGTTCAAAACCACCAGCTGCTCCTCGGGAGAAAGACAGGGCTTTCTACTCCTGGAAAGAGTTACATTCTTGGGAAACCCACGGGGAGTTCTACCCTGTCCTGTAGGGTCCCTGTGCGTCTGCAGCAACTCGATGGAAGCTTTTGTGTGTGTATGTGTGTCAGAAAATACATAGAGTGAACTAGACATCGATTTCGTCACGTTTCTCTGTACAGTCCAGTGGCAATTGATTTCATTCTTCAAGTTGCTCAGCTGTTCTCGTGACCGTTTTACAGACTGTTCCACTTGCATGAAGATAACCTCGCTGCCCGTACGAGTCTCATGTAGCCTTTCGAGTGTCTGTGCTCAGCCCCATCCCATATAGGTAGTTCTTGGCAAAGCGCCCTGCTCAAGATAGCCGCTCCTTACTAAAGAAGTTACTATTTATCTTAAAGGTGACTTCGAGGGAGCTTGGTTTAGGGTTAAAGGTTATTTTAGGGCCATAGTTTCCAGGGTCAGTCTGGCCTCCAGCTGCACAGTCATTGGGATGGTTGATGCTTACTGCCACTTGCTGTGCCACTGCTCACCTGGGCTCCCATGCCCAGGCATCCCACCTCTGCCCTGGCACCACTGCTGGTTCCCAAGTGCCTGCCAAAGATGCATCTCCAAGGCTCACTGCTATCGAGTTGATGGCGACTCAGAGGGATTCCCTGCAGGCCAGGCTGGTACTGGCCTGTGGGTTTCTGAGACTGTAACTCTTTCTGGGAGTCCCATCTGCAGGCATGTCCTTTAAAAACTAAGTGCGTCTGCTCCTTTGTATGTCAGAAAAGCAGGAAGTATTCCTCACTGAGAAATAAGAAAATATAGGAGAGCCAGTAAAGCAAGGAGCTCCTCAGAATCACCCCCCCCCCACCTATGATGAACACCTGTGGGTGCCACGGCCATGCATTCTTTTAGGTCTCTTTATGGCACACAGACACCCATCCTTTTTATCACCTATTTAATCACTTCACACATTCAGCCATTAACCTGCAGCTCATGGCAGAATCGAGCCCCTCTCTGCAGCCCCTGACCCTCCCGGTATCTCCCCTGGGAAGGGGATATGTTAATATGTGACTCCACTGTGCCTCCAGTTCCCACAGTCTTGATATCAGTTGCAACCTCACACTCACTGCAATCTCATGCCCAGGGGAACAGAATGCCGCCCAGGCCTGTGCCTGCGCCTGCACCGTCACCACCACAGTCAGTGTGGATTAGACGGCTGCGACCCATAGAGTTTCATTGGCTGAGATTCAGAAGTAGTCTGTCCTGGTCTGAAGGCCCCTGAAACCTGTTCAGCAAGGTAGCCACACACACCAAGCCATCGTGGACAGACAGGTAGTTGCTGACCGACAGATGGGAGCTGTGTGTGAGGTGCCTTGACTGGGAATTGAACCTGGGTTTCCCACACGGAGGGTGAGAATTCCACCACTGAACCAGGAACCAGCTTGGTGCCGGCTGATAAGTGAAGAAGACCTCACCAAGCACTGATTCCTGCCTGGTGGCACCCTGCTGGCCAGACATCAAAGCCCAGGGAGAGCTGGCTAGTGACAGGCAGTGTTCTGTGCAGGGGTCGGGGGAGGTCTCCCTGTTCCTTGACACGCTGAGCCTCGCCTCAGAGCGACATGCGGGCCCACACCTACCCCTTCTCGTGGGCCTTCCACACAGGGCTCCATCCTTCCTTGTGGAACCCATAAGGACACTTCTGACGTACATGATGGGGGTGGGCTGGGGGTGTTCAAAGGTGTGTGGGAAACTTCCATTATTCTTTGATTCCATTTTTTCACAAACTTTTTAATGCCCCCCTCCTATGTGTCCATCCCCTGCTGCTATTAGGAAATTTGATATGAGAAACATGACTATAATTATTTCTAGTAGAAACTCTCCCCCCGCCCCCAACCCCTGCCCCACATGAGGTTATTCTTAGAAAAGCCACATTCGCTTTTTTGTATTTTCATTTTGGGCTACACCAGCTGCAGGACCGAAGTGAACTTTGGTTGTGTGGCCTCAAAATACCTGATGTCCCTTAAGTCACTCGATCCCCCTGAGGCTCTGTGACAGCCCAGCCCTTCTCCAGAAGGACGCCATCCCGGTAACCACCCGCTTTCACCCCTCAGATGCTGTCACAGACCTGGCCTCGCACCCGGGGTACTATGGGAACCTGGTGGGGAAGTGCTGCCTGGTGAGCGAGGAGATCGAACGTGACCTGCACCGCTCCTTACCGGAGCACCCTGCCTTCCAAAATGAGACGGGCATCGCCGCCCTGAGGAGAGTGCTGACAGCCTACGCCCACCGGAACCCCAAAATTGGATACTGCCAGGTGACGTATTCACTGATGCGCAGCCTCCTCCCTCCAAGGAGGCGCTATGTCACATGCGTCTCCAGGGGGGATCCCCTGCTCTCTGCGCCTTTCAGCCACCAGACTGTGGGCCCTGTTTCTTCGAAACTGCATCTGACTAGGGCCAAAGGCTCGTCCTGGTGTGGTCACGCTGGCTGGTGGGGAAGTGATCAGGACCGTCCAGGGGCTTGTTTGAGGGAAGACGTAGAGGTGCTGAGTTGCCCCCTGCTCACTCCAGGGAGGATTCCGACCTCACCACGGGATTACTGTACCTCTGCAGAGCTTTGTTTGTCTAGACTGCTACAGAACAGAGTAACGGCGACTTTAAGAATAGCAGTGCTAGGCGGGAGGAAGGAGAGAGTTGAAGGCCTAGCCTGTCCCTTCAAGAAACACAAGGAAGACATCCTCTTCCTCTGAATAGTTCCTGACTTCCAGGGCTTAGGGAACCCCACAAGCTGAGAACAAGTCCATTTAAACGGCAGCCACCCCAACACATGAGAGATGCTCTGACATTTCAGCCATTTCAAAAAGTAGGATTTCAAACTTTGCTCACCTGTGTGTGAGCAGAATCTACGGCTGAATGAAGGTGTGCGTGCGCATGCGCGAGGGAGAGAGGGAGAGGATATGAATATGGGCCCAGTCAGTGGTGGGTTTGATCAGAGCCCGAGGTGGCACACAGCACAGCTAAATCCAATGCTTCCAGGTGGAGACAGTGACTCAGTCTTGGCTAGTTGTGGAATCAATCCGTCTTGCGATGACCCATACTGATATAGGTGTTGGTCCATGTCACATGGTCAGTACGGCTGGACTGTGAGGTTTTCTCTCATCTGAAAAGTCCTTGATATTGTGGAAGGAGCCGGGTGGCAGTGTGGGAGAAGCACAAGGTCAGCAGTTCCAGCCCAGCAGAGCACTGAGAGAGAAAGACAAGAGTGTTTGCCCATGTGGGGATCGACAGCCTCTGAGCCAGAGTGCACACGGTGGCAGTGGGTTTGGTTTGGGGTTTGAGCTTGTCCATTTTTAAATCGCTGTGGTATCACATGATCCAACCAGTGACTTTCCGCTCCCCTCCCTCTGCATCCCGAGCAGTCCATGAACATCCTGACGTCAGTGCTGCTGCTGTATGCCAAAGAGGAAGAAGCCTTCTGGTTGCTGGTTGCTGTGTGTGAGCGGATGTTGCCCGACTACTTCAACCACCGAGTGATAGGTACACCACCCCCCTCAGTTGTTGCTACCTGGCTGGGGGGCCATGACGAAACCTGGGTCAGGACGTCTGTCATCAGTCCTCCTTATACAGGCCTCTGTGTTTGCCACCCACGTAGTCTCTGTGTAAACACTCCGACATTCACATTTGAAAGCTAACTTGGGTCATTCATTGTAAAAGGAGTAAGGTAACTCAGAGACTCTCCTGCTATAAGTACCTACACGTTTTGGATCAAGGAAAACACATTCTTTTAGCTGGGTGGCCCGAACTTACTGGAAGGAATTCCTGGGCCCAAGAATCAAGTTGTAAAGTAGAAGGCCCTGTGGTGTTTGCATTCATGCTATGAGTTGGTCGAGGGGAAGGGCTGTTACTCTAGGGAACTCAGTGGCCCTGTGCAGACAGGTGGAGGTCCCTGGGTTCTCTGGAGGAGAGGGAGGTGGAGTTGGGGCCTCGGTACCGGTACCGTGTTGGAGAACCTGCAGAGCTGTGCCTTCAGTGAAAAGGCAGACTTGGTAAATCTCTCCCACCGCTTAACGAGAGACAGGAAGGACGAGAGACAGGAAGGATGTGTACTCCTCCTGCCTGGGTCTGGACAGATCTGTGACCTACAGTGCTTGTCCACTCTGCACCTCTGCCCCTCCTGAGATTAGGCTCTAAATTTACCCCATTTCTGTGGTCCAGGAACTTCTTAGTGAAGAAATTAATATAAAGTGTTTCTGGTTGATGATACTCCAAGAGCCACCTTTAAGTAAGTAATCTAGATGAGAGATGAAGGGGGCCTAACCTGGAAATGGTGGCAGTGGGAACAGAACCAATGTGAGGGAGAAGTTGGAGACTATTTGGGGGGCAGGCCAGAAAGAAAAGACTGATGTCTTGAGGCCTCTGAGGATTGTGGAGGAACTGGAAGGGACGGTTGGCTGGGAAGGAGGTGACTGCCTTTTGTGAGCATACAGAGTTCAAAGTGCTGTAGGTCATGGCCAAAATAAACAAGTAGCCAGACAAGTCTGTCTTAGAGTCTGCGGATTGGACATCTGATGTGCTTCTCAGTGTGCCTGTTACTGTTTCCATCAGTTCCCTTCATGCCCTTGTTGCGGTGAGCAGTGGTATCGTATAGCACGTGGTCTTGGTCTGTGTTCATTGATGGCTGTGGGTGTGGAGCAGCTTCTCCTTTGCTTTGTGGACCGTTGGTTTCACCTGGCCCTTGAAAGTGTCTCTCCGAATTGTTTGCCTATTTCCCCTAACATCCGATGGTCACCATCTTCTGACTAAGTTGCAGGAGTTCTTTATTTTAGGTTAGATTCGCTGTCAGCAGGCATATGAATGGCCAAGACTCTCTTAGCTTGGCACTTGCATTTTCATTTATAATGATGTCCGTTGAGGAAGACCAGTCTTAGGTTGTGGGCACGTTGAGGGGGTGGTTTTCAACTGCAGCTCGTGCTTTTTCATGTCCTGTATTCTCCTCTCAGTGTGTTAGCTTTCATAATCCTGTCTGTGCTCCGCTTCAAGCGTACCTTTCTGCATGCGGTGAGATAGAGGTCGCTTATCTTCCAGACAGATGCCCGGTGGATTGCCATTTCCCCACCTGGTAGTCCCTTCGCGGAAGTGCCAGAAATCAGGGCTCGAAGTGTGGCGTTCTTTCCTGGGTTCTGTGTGCCGTGCCACTGTTGTGCTTTTCTCCGCGGTGTTGTTTCGGCTCCCTGTAGAGAGGGTGAGCCCCTTCTGACGCAGAGCCCCTTGCCCCCCCCTGCCTTTTCCAGGGGCTCAGGTGGACCAGTCTGTCTTTGAAGAGCTCATCAAAGAGCACCTCCCAGAGCTGGCTGAGCACATGAATGACCTCTCCGCCCTGGCGTCCGTGTCTCTCTCGTGGTTCCTGACCCTGTTCCTCAGCATCATGCCCTTGGAGAGTGCGGTCAATGTCATAGACTGCTTCTTCTACGATGGGATCAAGGCCATCTTCCAGCTGGGGCTGGCCGTGCTCGACGCCAACGCCGAGGACCTGTGCAGCAGCAAGGACGACGGGCAGGCCTTGATGATCCTCAGTCGGTGAGTGCCTGCCCCGAGTCTGTGGCAAACCAGGGATAGAGCGGACAGCAAGCAGATACCTACACTTTATCCCAGATTATGGGATTTCACACCCAAATTTTACATTGCCAGTGAGGGGCACTGAGTAATTTTTCCCCCTGAAAGTGGGGGTGGGGGTGATAGCAGGCTGAATAAGTTTGGGAACCTGTGCTCTCAATTGGGTTTGGGGAAAGTCCAGCCCGCTGGCCATCTAAGGCACGTGAAATCAACACCAGCCAATGTCACAGGCCTCACCAAAGAGAAGCAGTTCTAGTCATCACATTAGGGGTGAGTTCATTAAATGATGGACCAATATGGCCCTCGGATAATGTTATACTATCCACATGGCCACGGGCTGCAAAATTTCCCCACCTGTGGTCTAGATCCTAGGTTCTCAACCTGTGGGTCAAGACCCCTTTGGGGGGTGGTGAACGACTCTTTCACAGGGGTCGCCTGCTTCATAACAATAGCAAAATTACAGTGATGAAGTAGCAACAAAAATACTTTAATGGTTGGGGTCACCACAACATGAGGAACTCTATTAAAGGGTCACAGCATTAGGAAGGTGGAGAACCACTGGTCTAGATGGACTCACAGTGCCTTTGGGCTGGGGGAGGGGGAACTCCCGGGACCACTGGCTCCAGTAGCTGACTGGTTCTTTCAGGCGTTTTATGTGTAGGAGCCAGTGTATTGAAAGAAATAGCTGTCATAGGAAGGTGAGGACTATAGCCAGGTTCTCTTGGAGCTGGTGGCAAGCCCAATGGCATTTAAAAGGCTGGGGGTAGGGGTGGTTCACCGTGAATGCTCACCCTCCACCCGAGAGGCCAGGGTTCCATTCCCAACCAGTAACAGCTCATGTCACGCACGGCCACCGCCTGCCTGTCAGTGGAGCGGAGGCTTGCGTGTTGTGCTGCTGCTGAGCAGGTTTCAGCAGAACTTGCAGATGTAAGAGGAATGTGGAAGAAAAGTCTGGCGATCGGTTTTCAAATTCCAGCTAGTCAAAACTGTAGACCATCGCCACGATCTGACCCACACCGAGCATGTTGATGGCGCAGAGCAAGGTTGTGTTTTGCTGTATTGCACGTGGGGTTTGCTCTGAATCAGCCCTCCGAACAGCAGCATCCTTTTAAGACTGTGGCGGAGCTGGGACTCTCACACACGCACAGGCTGTTATCTCTGCGTTCTCCCTGCAGAGGCACCGACTCCACCGGCCAGTCTGGCTGAATGGCCAAGTCGCCCTTTCCCTCAAATGAGACTGTTAATTGCTGGCTTGCCTTCCTTGCGTGGCGTGTGTGCGAGTGCTTAGACCTGCGCAAAGGCCCCATTGAGGGTCGGCGGTGCCGTGCGGTTCCCGGGCCAGGCGGACCGGGACCGGGCATTGACGTGCTGGCTGTGCTCAGGTTTCTGGACCACATTAAGAACGAGGAGAGCCCCGGGCCCTCGGTTGGCAGCTACCACGCCTTTTTCTCCGACGACCAGGAGCCCTACCCGGTCACCGACATCGCCGACTTGATCCGGGACTCCTACGAGGTAGCGAGCCCCGCACCCCCACCCATGCCCCTGGGACCCTGCAGGGCACTGGGGGCAGAGGGGCTTCGAGGGGCCGTTCCGGGGGCGTCTGGTCCCTGGGTTTACCCAGAAGGGGGTCCTGTAAGTGAGGGCCCTGTGTCTGCAGAAATTCGGGGACCAGACGGTGGAGCAGATAGAGCACCTGCGTTGCAAGCACAGGATCCGAGTTCTCCAAGGCCACGAGGACACCACCAGGCAGAACGTGGTGAGCGCTGCGACCGGGAGAGGCGTGCGTGCGTGCGTGCGTGCGTGCCTGCGTCAGTGCGGTGCGTCGATCCCTTCTGGGCACGTGCCGGAAGACTGGCAGCTCTTCTCCCTTGGAGTTAAAGCCCTTAAGAGTGGTGCCTGGGTGGGCAAAAAGCTCGGTTCCGGAAGTCAGACGGAGTGTGAGCGAATGAGCTACTCTAAGCCTCAGTTTCCCCGTCTGTGCAGCGGGATGACCGTACCGACCGTGCAGGAATCAGTGGGCAAGCATCTTCGCCAGCTTCCCCCGCCCGCGGGAAGCTAGTGAACTGGCCCTGAAACTGTCGGGAACCAGGGAGGTGGAGGAGGGCACCGGGGGAAGACACTGCCCAGCCCGCTTGGACGGGAAGCTGCGCCCGTGGACCAGGCGCCCGCTCCACGGGGCAGTGGGGCCACCGGAGGGCGAGCCGCCCTGCCTCCCTTCACCCGTAGGCGGGGCACGCGGGAATCCACTCGCTAGCTCACTGTTTGTTCCTTCCCGAAGCTCCGCGTTGTCAGCCCAGAAGTCTCTCTTCTTCCTGAAGACTTAGAAGAGCTGTTCGACTTATTCAAGGTATGGATGGCGTCCGGGAAGGTGAGGGAGGCGTCGGGCACAGAGCACACAAAGGCCCGCAGGGTGGGAGCTGCCCCTGCTGGCCAGCTTTGCCTTACCCACGTCTACCCGCGTCGCTGGAGAAGCTCCAGCCCCGTGCCGCTCTCGGCAGTTCTCTTCGGGGTATGAGCATCCAGCCGAACCGGGTCTCGGCCCAGCATCAGGGAGGGAGGAAGCAGGGTGCTGGCCGGGAGCCTCGGCAGGTGCTCTGCTTGTGCTCTTCTGAGAGGCCTTACTTCCTGCACTGCCCTCTGCAGAGGGAAGAGACCTTTATTAAACTGTATTGAAATGACACTCGAATATATTTTTCACTACTCATAACCCTCCCCCTGCCATACAGGGGTGTACACATGGCTCTGTTTGTATGGCTTGGTATGCTGTCAGAGTAAACCAGCCTCTAACAACGGGCGGGGGGTGGGGGAGCCTCCGTAGGTGCAATTGTACGGTTATAATATATAAAGACTATAGGAAAGTCATAAAATATAAAATAAAGAAGTCAAACACATTTCTTGGTAACATGCTCACCTCTGGGACGGGCATGATTTCAGCAGCCAGGTTCTGTCTCTGTCTCTGTGTCTGTCTGTCTGTCTGTCTGTCTGTCTGTCTGTCTGTCTGTCTGTCTGTCTCTCTCTCTCTCTCTCTCTCTCTCTCTCTCTCTCTCTCTCTCACACACACACACACACACACACACACACACACACACGGAGAGACAGAGAGAGAGACTGAGACTATTTCTAACCAAGGCTTATATACACGTACGGGTGTGTGCAAGCCCCCCTGATTACAGGTAGCCTCATAACAAGAAGGGACTGTCCAATACCCATATGCATGACAGGAAGGGGGTGAGCTAGGGGTGTACACGCAGTAGTAAGGGGAGGGACTAGGGGTACACATGTGACCAGATAGGTGGATCCTAGATTCCAGATGGCAGCCTAACCTTGATCCTCCCTGAGTTGGCTTGACCCTGTCTCTGGGCTCTCCTTCAGCGGAACAGTCACTATCCTGATCAGTAGGGTATGGGCCTCACCTCTGGTGGGACAGACAATAGTGTCTTGATTGCTCTAGACCAGTGGTTCTCAACCTGTGGGTCATGACCCTTTTGAGGGTTGAATGACCCTTTCACTGGGATCACCCGATTCATCAGTCGGAAAATTACAGTGATGAAGTAGCAATGAAAATAATTTTTTGGTGGGGGGGGTTCACCACAACATGAGGAACTGTATGAAAGGGTCACAGCATTAGGAAGGTTGAGAACCACTGCTCTAGATGGCCCATGCCCTCAGGGAGGTAACGTCAAAGCAGCTGACCTCACAGTGCCCTGGCCAGCAGGTCCTAGACTGGGTTTACAATATGGGAAACCACCTGGGAAAAAATATTTTTGTATCCCACAGTATGCCTGTCAGTTTTACAGTTTTTCTTTCCGCTGTTTTAGCGCTCCCCTGTTTGCTATGTAGTCTTTCCCAGTTTTAAAATAATCTCATCACCTGTCACTTGGGTCAGCTAAGGATTTAGTTGTGCTCCCAGGTCACCCTGCAAAGAACACCTGTAGGCATGTGATCAGAACTGGACTTGCTTGGCACAGTAAATACAAATAGAGAAGCAGACGGGTGGATTTAGTGTCAGTATCTGCCAGGGAAGCAGGAGGTCCCCCAAACCAAACTCACTGCCATCAAGTTGACGTCGGCTCGTAGTGAACCCCCTGTAGCATAGGGGTAGAGCTGTGAGTATAGGTTTTGAGACCCTCAACTTTCTCCTAAGCACCGTTGGCTGGTTTTGAACTGCTGACCTTGCAGTTAGCCAGCACATACCCTCCTATGCCCCTAAGGCCTGAGGCAGGAAGGCACAGCAGCCTTGCCGGGAGAAATATCCAGGTGCTGGAGGGACAGCATGGCGAACGTGTTTAAAGTCACTGAGCTGTCTCTGTGAAGACCACTGAAATGGCAAATGCTCTCTATTGACCACAATAAAAACAAGTGAACTGTTCTAGATGGAGAAAGAATTTGTGTTCTGCCTAGTCTGATAGCTCGAAGCCTCTCTCACCCCTGGGTTCGCCTTGCCAAAATCACCAGAGTCAAAGCAGACAGCACTCCTGGTCCCAAGAGCAGTCTCGGGCTTTGGCAAGTCCGTGTACCCAAGGTGGCACATGGCTCTGCAGCCTCCGGCACGGCTGTTGACTTAGTATTTCCTGGCCTTCCTCATCTGGGAGAAGCAGGATGCCGGTGGGGGAGAGCGGCCCAGGCCCATGCTTCTCATTACCGTTACCTGTTTACAAGTTCCATCGCTTCCTCTCGCATTAAGCTCAAGCCTACAGTCAAAGGTTAGGAGGTGTCTGACCCTCCCACGCTCTCTTGGGTCTTCAAGGAGGAAAAATAAGGCAGCCTCGGAGCCTTAAGAGCAGAGAGACAATGTGTTTTGAAGCTTGACAGGCCTTTCATTTACTTAGGTCTAAATGTAAATAAATAGCCACACACACACACAAAAGAAAACTCCACAAAAACTCCAAAACCCTATAGAGTATATTTTTCAGATATACTTCCAAAGGAAACTCAAGCAAAATAATCAGTCTAGTTTGGTTTGCACGAGCCAGGTGCCGACCTGATGACACTCACCTGGTACCTGAGTCCCTTCCAGCTCCAACTCCAGCATTGCATCCGGGAGACAGGCTCGCAGAAGATTCCCTCCCCCGGCGGTTCTCTGGCCTCTGAGCTGCCCCAGGCAGACTTGGTGTGTTCTAATACTTGCTGAAGTACGCTGGGGTCTCCTGTTTCTCTAGTTGGCGGCATAATCAGAAGAAAGCCAGGACTTTCTGCTCCCACAGTCACCGTCTCAGAAACCTGCCTGGAGTCGCTATGAGTCAGCATTGACTCGCGATGGCAGTGAGCTTGGTTTCTGGGTTTGGTGGCATATTGGGTTAGGCAATGGGCTGCTAACCACAAGGTCGGCAGTTCGAAAGCCCTAGTGGCTCCAAGGGAGAAAGACTAGGCTTTCTACCCTCATAAAGAGGAACCGTCTCAGAAACCCACGGGGGCTGTTCGACCGTGTCTTTCAGGGTCGCTGTGCACCAGCATCACCTCGGCTGGCGGTGAGGTTTTGATTGAGTCTGTCTGTTGAGTCAGGATTCCCTTTTCTCAAGGCAAAGGACCACGTAGAAATGCCTCTCTGATGTTTTATAAGGATGTGTATGTAGGTTGTTAACGTTTTACTGTGGTCAAATGTGTCTGATAAGACCTTTGCCTTTCAACCTGTTTTGTATGTAAACACAGCAACACTGGTTACCTTCCTGTGGTGCTAGTACCAGCCCCCTCCTCTCTGTCTCCCACTGTCCCAGCCCCCTCTGTGCCTGGCCCCCCAGCCATATGCTCCGGGCTTGGTCTAGACATTCTGTTCTCAGCATGTGACATTTGGTGACTTGACTTATGTCGCTTTTATGGTTCATGTTGGAGCAGGTATCAGAATGTCATGTCTCTTTACAGCTGAGTAATAGTCTATCTTTTATGCCTGTACCATCTTTTATGACTCCATCCATCCATTGATCCCACCTTTGGAAAATTGCAAGTAATGTTGCAGTGAACATTGGGACATATTTCATTATGTTTGGGGTGAAGGTTTGCTTCTACACAGTCGTTTCAGTGACACTGCTTACAATCTTCACAGTGAGTGCTCATTATTTCCCTTCTGGTTGCTCCATTTCTCTTCATCTAGTTTCCCTGCCCCCGCTTACATTCTCATTTTTGTTTTAAAGTAATTGTTGGCCATTTGATCTCATACAGATGATTTATAAATTTTTCTATTTTGTGAGCCTGTGATTTAAGAGGTGACCTCAGGGCTCGTTTCCATCCAAGGATTAGAGACTGGGTGTAATGGGCTCTTAAGAAGGAGACTGTGCCTTAGCATCCTTCCAGGTGGCCGTAAGACGAGCCTGCACAGACATGAACGTCCTTTATGTTACCAGGAAACCATTTAGTTCTGTTCTCCAAATACTCTCCTTTTCGACGTGCACTATGTGCTTAGGGCGTCCTGACTTGTATTTTCACTGTTCAAGTCATTTTAATTACATAAAGTCTGATAGGTGGTGGCTCATCCTCTTGGAAATTAAGAGTAGGTTCTTTCACTTTATTCTCCGAGTTGGAGTTGGACAGTCGGAAAACCGGCTCCGTGCAGAAGTGACTCGTGGCCATGCTCCCTCGCACCAGCAGTGCCTCATGTGCGCAGTCAGCATGCCCTGTGAGTGGTCAGTCAGACGCTTCCAAGCTTCTGGCATCGTTGTGATGCCCCAGAGGGCACTGGCTTTCCCTTGAGGATATGATTTTACTTGCCTTGTTTCTGGGAAAGCCTTTTATTTTCTCTTCTAGCTTTTGAAAATAGAAATACTTTTATTTTAAAAATTTAACTGAAAGACATGAAACCAAATAAAATGAGTTTGTCAATTATTAACATTAAAAAAACCCAAAAGTTTTTTGAGAAAGGGAACTTTTTTTTTTTGAGAAAGGTTACTTTTAAAGTAAGAAATGAAAGGGCCTAATCCTAGCCTCTGTAGCCCCCTACCCCCTTGAACAGGCAACTCTGGTTAATAATGGAACCAATATCTTCCCTGATTTCTGCCCCTTTGTCTCTCTCACACACACGCACACACTCTCCCCCATAAGCACAGAACCCCGCACCACACTTAATTGCTTTGTCCCCTCGTCCATGGGTCAGTGCTCTTTCCTGGGTAGTTTGTTTTTTTTAAATTGTGAATTAGGCCAAGGTTTACCAAGCAAGTCATAGTTTTACATTCAATAATTCACAGTACTTCTGATTCAACTCATTGATTATAATCCCGTCAATTACATTTTTAAAAACTTTGTGGATTGGGTCAAGGTTTGCAGAGCAGGTCATCAGTTTTACATTCAGCAATTCATACACATTTTGTCTCAATTCACTCGCTGCAGATCCCTCAGTGTGTACCATCCCTTAGCCTACTCCTCCGTGTAAATAAAAAAAAACCACCACTCCCTGCCATCAGGTCGATGCCCACTCATAGCCACCCTATAGGACAGGGTGGACCTGACCCTGTGAGTTCTGAGACTGTAACTGTTCTTTGGGAGTAGAAAGTCCTGTCTTTCTCTTGCGGAGTGGCTTATGATTTCAAACTCTAGACCTTATGGATCACAGCCCAATGTGTAGCCCCATATTTCTCTTACTCCCTCACTCACTGAAACTTGTCCTTGGGTAGATGATGCCCTCTGATCTTAAATGGTTGATTATTCTCATGCAGAGATGAGTGTTGTTCCATACCTGAAGGATAAGGGCCGTAGTCTTGGGGGATGGGAGGGGTGCCAGTAGTCTCTATGATCCTGACTTCTGGCCCACGTTTTCTTCCACTCTCTCCAGTGCCTGCCAACATGATTCTTTAAAGAATGCAAGGTGGAGGTGTCTGGGCACCATCTAGTCCTTCTGGCCTCAGGGTTGTGGAGTCCAGTGCTTACATGGGACTTCAGTCCACCAGACTGACTGGTCACACATTGTATCTTTGTAACTCCTCTTCCCTCTGGAAGAGATCATCTTTGACCTGGTAACTGTTTTGGGGTGTTTTTTAAATCATTTTATTGGGGGCTCATACAGCTCTTAGCACAGTCCATTGTGTCAAGCACATTTGTACATTTGTTGCATCTTCATTCTCAAAACATTTGCTTTCTACTTGAGCCTTTGGCATCAGTTCCTCATTTCCCCCTTCTATCATCCTTCCCTCACTCCCCCTGGATAATTTATAAAATATTATTATTTTTTGATGTCTTACACTGGCCTATGTCTCCCTTCACCCACTTTTATGTTGTCTGTCCCCCTGGGAGGGGGTTATATGTAGATCATTGTGATCCATTCCCCCTTTCTCCCTCCACCTTCCCCTCCTGGTATCGCTACTCTCATTATTGGTCTTGTGGGTTTATCTGTTCTGGATTCCCTGTGTTTCCAGCTCTTATCTATACCTGTGTACATTCTCTGGTCTAGCTGGATTTGTGAGGTAGAGTTGGGATCATGATAGTGGGGGTGGGCACTAAAGAACTTGAGGAAAGTTGTATGTTTCATTGGTGCTATACTGCACCCTGACTGGTTCATCTCTTCCTTGTGGTCTTTCTGTAAGGGGATGTCCACTTGTCTACAGATGGACTTTGGGTCTCCACTCCACACTCCCCCTCATTCACATTGATATGATTTTTTTGTTCTGGGTCTTTGATATCTGATACCTGGTCCCATCGACACTTAATAATCACACAGGCTGGTGTGCTTCTTCCATGTGGACTTTGTTGCTTCTCAGCTAGATGGCTGCTTGTTTGTCTTCAAGCCTTTAAGACTCCAGACACTGTATCTTTTGATAGCTGGACACCATCAGCGTTCTTCACCACATTTGCTTATGCACCTGTTAGTCTTCAGCGATCATGTAGGGAAGGTGAGCATCACAGAATGACAGGTTATTAGAACAAAATGTTCTTGTGTTGAGGGAGTACTTGTGTAAAGACCCAATGTCCATCTGCTACCTGATACTTAACATATAAGTATATGTGCATAGATCTATTTCTCTATTATGTAAAAATATGTTTGCATAAGTACATGCCTGTATTTAGACCTCAATAAGTGCCCTTTGCCTCCTAGTTCTTTCCTCTATTTCCTTTTACTTTCCTCTTGTTCCACTATCATGTTTGGCCTTCATTTGGGTTTCAGTAATTCCTCTTGGTTACATTGACCTTCATCAAACCCCACCAGGCCTCCTACGTCCTCCTTACCATTGATTTTAGATCACTTGTTGTTCCCTTGTCCCTGGATTTGTTAACACCCACTTCCTTTCCTCCTCCTCCCCCTCTCCTGGAACCATCAGTCTCATTGTCTTCTCATTGTTGATTTCGCCTGTCTTGTCTAGACAGACATGCAGGGGCAGCAATAAGCACAAAAACAAGCAGAGCTAAATAAGCAACAAAAGAAAACAACAACAAGAAAAAACCCAACAACCACAAAAAGCCTATAAATAGTTCCAGGTCTGTTTGTTGAGCTTTAGGGGTGTTTTCCAGTGGAGTCTGATGGGGTGCCACGCCCTGGCCCAAAATCTATTTTTGGTCGGGGACTTCATTGCTTTGCTCCCATTGCTGCTTTGTTGCACGCCCTTCGTGCCTGATGACAGTTAGATCTAAGTCACTACTCAGTGAAGTAGGGCATAAGGCATTGTCAGTGTGAACTGTTATGCCAGTTGTCCTTGGTGTTCCCTGAGACTATGGTTCTGTTCCTCAGACCCAGCAACTCATTCTCTCAAGGTGCTTAGTTATGTCTAAGACATTTCATAACCAGGCTCCCTGCATGCTCGACCACATTCATGGCTACATATGCAGCAAAAGTAAATACACGTCTATGCAAATATCCGCTGTCAAATTTATTTGTGTTCAGGGGTATTCACTCTTTGTCATCGGTTCAGTCTAAGTGATTATCATTCTCTCTGTCTCTCTCTCTCTCTTACTCTCTCTCTCTCTCTCACACACACACAACTTGACAATGTGTAATGCGTCTGGGGTTTTAGGAGTGGATATTTATGAGACCTTTATGTGGCACACAGCAACTCTGTACGTCAGAATAGAAGCAATCTCTCTTGAACAGTTCAGGCCATCAGGATCCCTGGGTAGGTAATCAGGGTAACTGTTTGCTTCGGTGCCTGTAGATTCCGCGGGGAGTTTGCTTTCCAAATAGGATTCTCTTGACAGTACAGGCCCCTGGTGGCGGAGTGGTTAAGCACGTGGCTCCTAACCCAAGCTTGATGGTTCAGCGTCCCCCTGGATCACAAATGAAGACCTGGTGGTCTGCTCCCGTGGGGGTGTCTCCTGCCCTCTCGTTCCGCTTAAGTCAGGATCAGCGTGATGGCACCCAGCCACAAAATTGATGTGATGAGACTAAAAACAGTGTCACCATGATGTGGGCACCCCGTCTCGTTTCTGTGAGGGAACGGACAGTGTCCACATCTGCATGGCTAGCATGGAGGCGCTGTGAGCCATCTTCACGTGCCCCTTGTTGGTGTCATCCCGTGGCTGAAGCAATAAGCATCCTGCTGAGAGGCACAAGCAAGGGGGGAGTGGGAGGGCTTTGTTAGTCTCGTGCATTCATCTCCAGCCCAGGAGCCTCGCCTCGTCCTCAGGGACCCTCCCGCTCTTGTTTCCTAGCGAGAGCACCTGATGAGCTGCTACTGGGAGCAGCCCAGCCCCGTGCTTCAGCGCCACGACCCCAGCAGGCCCTACGTCGAGCAGTACCGCATCGGCCCCCAGCAGTTTGCCAGCCTGTTTAAGCTCGTCTCGCCGTGGACGTGCGGGGCCCACACGGAGATCCTCGCAGAGAGGACCTTTCGGCTCCTGGATGACAACATGGACCATCTCGTCGAGTTCAAGGGCTTTGTCGGCTGCCTAGGTATGGCGCTGTGGGGCTTCTGGTGTGGAGTGAGAGTCAGCGGACAGAAGGCAGCTTTGCGATGGCCTGACCGTGTTTCCTTCTCTCAATGGCATGTTGGTTGTTGAGAATATACACAGTCCCATATGCTAGTTCTACTGTTTTCTGCTCCCGCCTTCAGTGACTTATGGCCTTCATTGAGTTGTTCCTCTGCCAGGAGCAGGCCCTCGCTGCCCCCTGAGGTGGGACTGATCTGAAAGATCACACAGCAGGCGGCTCAGGGCATCTCTGCTTTCTTCCTCTATGGGTCTGTGGAAAGGCTCAGGGCAGAGACCGCCACAGCCTCTCAGAGTACCTTGACCTCCTTGGCCCCCAGGGGCTGCTGGTGTGACTCCTTAGGGGCCATGTTCCTCACCTTGTGACATCAAGCGAAGGTCTTTCTTGAGGCATGAGACCAGACACAATCCATGAGGCTACCCAGCAGCTTCAACATCACCAAGCACTTGCCTTGAAAACATGTGAATTTCCCCATGAAAACACGTTTTAAAGCTACCTCCATTTGAAAAGTAAAATAGGTTCATAACTTTAAAACATGCTTTAAAAAAAGAGTAAGGCACTGGAATACTGCAAAGTATCAGACAAAAGTGAGACTCGTTTCTCTTGACAGTGCAGTGTCTCAGAGTCCCTATATTTGCAGTGTTGCGTACGTAGTAATGATGCAGCGGAGGAAACCGTGTGCACAGAGGCTGTGTCGCGCCCACAGCACACCGTTCTAGTTGCCGCCCCTCGCTGTGGGCCATAGCGCCTGTGTTCGGCCGGGTTGTCAAGAGAACAAAACCGGTGACACTCCTATACGTACAAGAAAGAACTTCGTATCAAGAAGTGATCCTCTATCAAGAAGGCTCCCCTGTCCAGTCCAGCATGAGTCCATGGTTCTGTGCTAGCTGGAGCCTCCTTCAGCTCTGCAGGCTAGTGCCACAGAACGGTAAGACGGGACGCAGGGAGATCATGGGTCGGCGGGTGCAGGCACGTGGACCCAGGGTTGGTGAGCAGGTCAGGGTGTCCGTAGCCCCTGCGGTTAGCAGCCCACATGGCTTCCCTAGAAGCAGACACCGAATCAGGCAAACAGGCCCCGCAAGGTGTCTCTCACAAAAAGGCCACACCCCTGAGGCGGCACCGTTGGGCGTGACCTGATTGGCAGGTTGGACTCCATCCCTACTTCCATGCAAGGTTCAAGTTGGCATAAGAGCTAACCATCACAGGGCTGCACAGGAGTTTGTGTCTAGTGACCGGGGAGGTCTGTAGCTGCTGTCGTGCGGCCCTTCCGTTGATGGCCCTTCCCCTCGATGCAGGGGCCCGGCTGCCCTCCGTGTGGCCATTCATTTCATTTTCCTGACCTGCAGACCTCTTCTGTCGGTCTCTTCCAACCCGGTGGAACCACCTCGTTTGCCCTGCTCTGACGGCAATACAATCTTGAGTAGGTTAAAAATCTGAAAGCCAACAAGTTCTAATTTCAGACGTGATGGGGGGAGGGTGTTGAGTGGTGGCCTTGAGCGCTGGGTGTTTTCATAGGTGTACTGTGACCACTTGAATCTTCTTAGTTTCCCTCTCATCTTAAATGTTTTGCAGATATCATGTACAATGGAGAAATGAACGAAAAAATAAAACTGCTTTATAGGCTTCATATCCCTCCAGGTAAGAAACCCCGAGTAGAAAGCCGGTGGGTGCATTTCCCTAAATAAGACTGGCTTCCCTTGGAAACCAAAGTCCTCCTGTGAAGCTCCATGAAGACTTAAAAGCACCAGGTTGGGGGCTGCGGACCCTGGCTTGGCAGTCCTGCGTGTTCGATGGCAGCAGTTCTCAATCTTCAGGGCACACCAGAATCGCCTGGGAGCCCTCTGAAATCACTAGCACCTTGGCCCCACACCCTGAGTTTCTGACTCATGACAAGATGTGTGACAAGACTGAGAATTTGTGTCTCCAGTGAGGTCCCAGGTGGACACCAATGCTGACTGGCTGCTTTAACTAGATGGTTCTGAAGAGCCCCTCCAGTCCTCCGGGAGCTCTCGTAGCACACTGGTTACTTACACACTAGGCATCAGCAGTAGACACCCCAGCCCCTCTGCAGGGGACGGCACAGGACGGGACAGCCTTCACTTCTGTTTTGTGGGGTTGCCATGTGTGGAGGACCAGCCCAACAACGGTCACCAGGAACAGAGGACACAGTGAGGTAGCCGTTGAGAGCAGACTGAGCAATGAGTGCAAACAGGCCAGAGTTCAGGTGTGCCTTCCAGCTTGGTGGTTGGCTTTTTCCTGCCAGTGTTATCGGCACCTAGTCCCGCATGCCATGCGAGTCAATCACCTCTCAAGAGCTGTGTAGTCATCATCACCATCCGTTTCAGAGCATTTTCTCCATTCTTGTCCTCATCGTGATTAGCGCCCCATTTCACCCCTGCCTCCCTGCCATGACCCCAAGGAACAATTAATCTCAGTACTGTCTCTATAGATTTACTTACGGATTTTATACACAGAAAAACAGTAAAAATCAAACAGAAACAAGAATAACAAAGTAAAACAGATTTTAAAAACCCTCAAAAATAAAGCAGAAAACATTAAAAATGAGAAGTTTAAATGGATCATAAGAGAGATGAAAAGATAGACTGCTACATTTGAGCTCAGCTGCATCTGCAGCAGTCCACTTCCAGTGCATTCTGCATGCTAGGAAGGCTCTTCACATGCCTGGCCCATGGTCAGAGGGGATGCACCAGGGGCTCCTTAGAGCTTTAAACCGACAGAGATGGATCCGGAATGCCAGTGGGTCTCTGGACCCCCGTGCCATGGCTGTAGCGTGTGACAGAACATCCCACTGGGGGAGGCTTGGCAGGCTGGCAGGCAATGAGGAGCCAGGTGTCACGGGGCACTTACAGCGATTTCAATGGATATGAACATTGAAGTTATATGTGGTCATTAGTTGTGACCATGCTGGCTAGACCTCCTGGATCCAGTCATTCCTGAGCTGGCATGTGTTGCCCTGTGTCAGTATCTCCAGAGTGTTCTGTGGCCTCTCACAGCTCCTCCCGGACCTTCCTGAGGCTCGTAGTGCTTTATCTCAAATTGCTCAGTGTCAGTGAAGTTCCTTGCTTTCTATGACCATATTAGGCTACTGAGTTTTGTTTTCTATTTAATTTGGCCTCTTATGTTCACGAATATTTTTCTATTTATGTAGAAGATGTATCTAATGGGGTATTTTTATCATCGTAATCTCCATGTGCCTCTGTGTGTGTATGAGATTAGCATCAGGATTGAAGCTACAGAGCAGGGAGTGGAGTGCCCCATGGCTGTCTAGGGCAGCAGTTCTCAGCTTGTGGGTCGCGACCCCTTTGAGGGTCAAATGACCCTTTCACAGGGATCACTTGATCCACCACAGTAGCAAAATGACAGTGATGAAGTAGCAATGAAGGTAATCTTGTGGTTGGGGTCCCCCAACATGAGGGACTGTATGAAAGGGTCGCCGTATGAGGAAGGTGGAGAAGCACTGTTGTAAGAAAAGGGAAGGTGTGCTGGTTTCCCTGGCGCTTCACTCTCCGGTCAGCCTGTTTCTGAGAGCTTTACCAACAGACAAGTCTAGATTAGATTCCTCCGCCGCCTCCTTTTCAGAATGCGCAAACGCATCAAAATGTTGAAACCCCAAGAATCCAAACGGCTCCTGCACCGGCCCAAACGGTGTCCACACGAAGGGATGAAATACCAGCTGGGCGATGACTCCAGCCACGGTTGGGCACGCCCCTCAGAGCAGAAGTGACCAGTGTGGAGACTCGGTCAGGAGTCTCGTGGTCCCGAGAGGGGATGATGATGGAGGGTCCCTGGAAAGGCCACTTCTCCTGGGGCACCAAACACACTGCCAGTCAGCCAGGCTGCTGCAAACACGTCAGCAGTGAGACCAGGCACGTCTTGTGCGTCAGCCAGATAAGAGAGCCTTCTCTGGCTTTGGCTTGGGATCCTGGGTTGAAAATGCAGCTGAGCATTCTGAAAAGACACCCAAGTATAGAAAAGAAACCAAGGGGAAAGCCCTTGGGGAATTGGCAGGCGGCGCTGAGCCTTGTCTGGCAGAAGGAAAGCTGGGCTCTGACAATCCCTGCTATTGTCCCAAGGATCCCGATGCCACGGATGCATTGGATGTATGCGCCCTGCCCCCAGCAGCTTCCTTGCAGTTGATGCGGGAAGGTCCGTGGGATACCTTTGTCGATTTTCACAGCGCTGACGTGGACGTGTCAGAACTCCCAAGGAATCGGGATGCAGCTAGGCCATGCCACTACAATGTGGTTGCTGTGACCGCAGAGGGATGAAGGGAGGGTGCGGCGCTGCTTGCGCAGGAAGAAACGTGGCGGAGGAGGGGAGTGCTTTGATGGTGGCCCTACTGCACCTGAAGGCCAGATTGTCCTCTACATGGTTTGTTTTCCGCACTGTGTAGCTCACCCTCCTTCCTGTTTCCAGCTCTCTTGCCTTCCTGACCCTCCTGAACCTTGTCCTTTTGACTCAAGTGGCTGATGATGCTAAGGTGTGCGAACTTCACCAGTGTTTCCATTCCGTAGAGACCTGTCTATTGTTTCACTGAGAATTGAGCCATGAGTATAAGTAGTTCATTTTCATACCTGAGCGGTGACTAAGGACCACATTCTCGGGCTTTCCACCAGCCTCTATTTGCCAAGTAAGCCTGGTGGTTGGTTTTTTGGTGGGGCAAAGAAGTCATTCTCTTTTAAATTTACTTTTCCATGAGCTTGTTAAAGAAGCCCCTTGTTTGTACCGCTGCTTAGAATTTGTTTTGGACAAAGTTAGGGAGTGTGGATTAAACCCTTCGTTTGCAGAACACCACTTAACAAAAAAATCAAAACCATCACCCAGAAATCTGGCTCCCAAGGGGGTAAGGAGGCGGCTCAGCAAAGGTTTGGTGCCATCTTGTGGGCATTTGTTGACCTACAACTGAATTTTGTTCTGATTTATTCTTTAGATGGCTGATTTATTCAGTACATTCTTTGCAAATACGGGAATTGTTAGTCTGTTCTAGCTTATAGTTAGGATTTTTCTTGTAATTGTGTTATCAGGCTATAATCCACACATTCGGTTCATCCCTTTAAACGTAAAATTCAGTTGGTTTTACAGTATAACCATCCTCACAATTTTACAACCTTATCTTTATCCCAGAAAGAAACCCCATTTGCTTTCGCCGTCATGTGAGCCTCACCTCCCTAACTCCCCTCAGTTCCAGGAAAGCACTAATTTCCTGTTGTCTCTGTCAGTTTTCTGATCTGGACATGTCATACACCATCTAGAACAGCAGTTCTCAACCTGTGGGTCTCGACCCCTTTGAGGGTTGAATGACCCTTTCACAGGGGTCGTCTGATTCTTAACAGTCGGAAAATTACAGTTACGAAGTAGCAACGAAAAGAATGTTATGGTGGGGATGTCACCACAACATGAAGAGCTGTGTTTAAAGATTGCGGCATTAGGAAGGCTGAGAACCTCTGGTCTAGAAGGAGCGTTGGTGGAGTAGTGAGTGGGCTATCAGTTGGGCTGCAAATCCCAAGGTAATCAGTTCAAATCCATTAGCTGCTGCTCAGGAGAAAGAGGAGGTTTTCTGCTCCTGGAAAGGATTGTGCAGTTAGATCTAAGTTAAGTGGCTGCAGTGGTGGGCACAGGTTTGGTGGTGGCAGAAGCAGCGGCGGGTGCGCGTCCCTGTTTCAATAAGGCTATGAAGCACCCGTGGTGCGGGAGGCAGCTGTGGCCCAGTGGAGGAGGAAACGCACTGATCCGCCCCACAAAGAACTACCTGACAGCCCACATGATTTTCCGTTTGAAACTGACATAATGAGAAATGAACCTGAAAGACTGGCTGCTCGACAACGAATTGAATTAGTTATGAAATGAGAATGAGCTTCCAGCTCTTTCGGCAGATCAGGAAGATGGTATTACTGCATGACAAGAGTGTGGCCCAGTGAGAGCATCAAGCGGTTCCAACTGAGAATCTGGGACGAATGTCACAGCACGGGTACAATGTCCGACAGCATCATGGAACTTGAGTGCATGTGACTGAAGATGGCCCAGAGAGCTCCACAAGTTACGGAGACCGTCAAGATGCAAACTGGCAGCGAAAGAACATGCAACTCACAGCTGGGTCTCAACTGAGAGATGGAGTCAACTTGGGCATCCCTGGTTAGTAAGAATTGGGAGATTGAACGGACTATTCTACAACTAGAGTGAAATCTTTCACATGAAGCAGCAACATGGAGAGGCAACCAAAACATTTGACGACTTCTGAAGAAAGAGGTTATTTTGTAAGAAGGAGGGCAATTTGGGTTTCCAGACTTCTCCCAGGCACGGAACTGTTTCTGACCTTGAAGAAACCATCAACTGTGGAAACTCAGTCGGGTGATGTTTAGGAACCATAGGATATATAAACTGTTGTATTTCCACTTGTACATTTTAGCAAATAATTTGGTGTTATTGTACAGCCTCAAAATATGAGGCTTACAAGATACGTATGATTTTAGAGTATTATTTTGACAGTTAATTTTGAGCCAGCTGGACCCGTCTTATTTTGCATCCAAGAGATCTTTCTGAAAAGTTTCAACATGTACAAGGATTTGAAGGAATTGCAGTGGATGTGATGAAACAATGTGTATAAATTGTAAACACCTGGGCAGTTTTTCCTGCTCCGTAGGGTCGTGTCAGCCAGAACCCCTTGCCGGTGGACACGGTGTGTGCCTAGCTTCTTTCCTTAGCAGGCTGTTGACCAGGTTCTTCCACCTGGCATGTTGGGACTTCCTCTTATGGGTGAATAGTAAGCCCATTATGGCGATGGTCCACCTTTTGTTTAAGATCATTTGGATTCTCTCCCCTTTGGTCCATTATAGGTCATGCTGCTATGAACATGTGCCTACACTTTGTGTACACAGGTGTATTCTTGGGTATGCACCTAGGAGTAGAATTGCTGGGTCCGATAGTAATTGTTTAACTTTTTCTTTTATTTTTGAGCTTGACTTTTTTTTAAATACTTTCATTGGGGGCTCTTACATCTCTTATCACAATATATTCCTCCATTGTGTCAAGCACATTTGTACATATATTGCCATCATTTTCAAAGCATTTTCTTTCTACATGAGCCCTTGATATTAGCTCATTTCCCCCCTCCCTTGATAATTTACATTTTTATTTTCATATCTTACATCATCCTGTCACCCTTCACCCACTTTTCTGTTGTTTGTCCCCCTGGGAGTTATATATTGATCCTTGTGATCGATTCCCCTTCTCCCCCTACCTTTTCCCCTTATTCTCCTGGTATTGGGGGCTCTTACAACTCCTATAACAATCTGTACGTTAATTGTATCAAGCATATTTGTACATATGTTGCCATCACTTTTCTAGACATTTATTGTACTTGCTATTGAGCCCTTGGTGTCAGCTCCTCTTCCACCAGCACCCCGCCTGTTGAACTTCTTTTGGCAGGCACTGCCAAGCTTTGTGGCTGTACCACTTTACAGCCCCACATGGCAGCAATGTAATTGTAGCTTTAATGGGTTTCACAGGAATTCCTAAAATGCCCTCACAGGGAGTTAGGGAAGCTGTTTTCAATGTTATTTTTTTAAAGAAATTGTCATAGCAGTACATGACCATTCTAGAAAAAGTGTTATGGAAAGGTTTAAAGCATAACCTATCTATATTTAGAGTGGCTGTGAACACTGGTGTCCAAGTTTACACACACGGCTTGTTAGTCTACTCTAGGTCAGCACCAGCAGTGTTTATCCCTGTTTTTGTGCATTGTTCGTTGGCAGGACACGCATACTCAGTCAGCTTAGCTCCTCAGTGTTTGCATTTGGGTTTGTGGACCAAACAGATGCCACAGCACAGATCTGAGGCTTTGGTGCCTGCTGGCTTTGACTTGCATTCTGCTTCAACTCAAAAAGTGAAATTACTGTTTTGACAAGAAAAAAAAAATCTTGATTTAATTTTTTTTTCTTTTGTTTCTAAAGCCCTCACTGAAAATGACCAAGACAGCCAGTCACCACTGAAGAGCCCTCTGTTGTCGACATCTAGACCCCTGGTTTTTGGGAAATCAAATGGTATGTACCTTCTTTCGTTGCCCCTCTCCCATTGGATGTAGTGCTGCTGTTGACTTCAGCCGCAGCTCCCCAGGCTGGTCTGTCCAACCCCTTCTTCCCTCCCGCGAGTTAAAGGCCAGCACATGGCTTTCAGAAGCCAGAAACCTCCAAGTACACATGTGGCCAGGTGATCGCCCCTCCAACTTCCCATGAATTCCCCGGTGACCCTGGGCCTTTTGTAACAACGGAAGTCGTCCCACTCCTACTCCTTTCATTCAGTAAAACCAGCCTCCTTTCAGAACTGCTCCCACTTAGTGGAGGCCCACACCCTTGACCTTCACCTGCTACCTAGTCTTTGCTCCCACTGGGCTTGTGATGGTTAAGTGACATTGACATGCCCTCTTTTGCCTGTCTCCAGGTGATGCAACTGACTACCAGAAACAGCTGAAGCAGATGATTAAGGATTTAGCCAAAGAAAAAGATAAAAGTGAGAAAGAGCTACCCAAAATGAGCCAGGTATGGGGTCAATCTGCGCAAAGAATGAGTAGTTTTGCCAAGTGATCTGGGGGGCGGGGCCAAATCCCTGGATCCCCAAAGCCATAAGGAAAGGGTCTGTGATTTCTGAGCTGAACACTGGTACAGCTCTCTCAATGCCATCAAGTCAGTGCCGACTCAGTTACCTCGTAGGACCGGGCACAACTGCCTTGTGATTCCCGAGACTGACTGTTTATGGGAATAGAAAGCCTTTTTCCTAGTGGGAAGCGGCTGATGGTTTCAAACAGCAGACCTTCTGGACTGCAGCTTACTACATAATCACACTACCAGAAGCATATTGGGAGCCAGGGGACCTGTGGACACAGCATTCTTGCTTAAAAGATTAGTGCACATGCCTACCATTGACTACATGACATATAATCCTGATGATACGCTCCTTTGAACTTCTGAGCATTTCTAGTTAAGGGTTCTGTGGTGCTAATACAAGCTTACTGCCACCCAGTTGATTTTGACTCATAGCAACCCTGCAGGACAGAGAATTGCCCCTTTGGGTTTCTGAGACTGAATCTTTCTCATCTTTTTCCTGTGGAGCGGAACCACCGGTGTTGGAAACGGCTCCATGCGTAGCCCATGATGCCACCAGAGTGCCTTCAATGTGCTGGTGATCGGTGGTGGGCTTGTTTGTAAAAAGCCCGTCCAGTGACTGGGCAATGTCAGCGTGAAGCTGCAAACATTATTTTAGGGCTAAGGTTTCTAGTACTAAGTCTCAAGAAAGGAGTTTAGCATGTGCTGCTCCTCAGTTTGTTTTTCTTCTTTTCCACTCGGATCTCTATTTCTGTGCCCATTTGAGAAATGCTGTCCCAGCCTTGGGGTGCTGGGTTTGGATTTCCCAATCTCTTTGATATGAATTCTAGGCCTCGGCACTCTTAAAGCATCATCATGGACTTCTTGGAGTACCGGCTTGTTTTTTTTTTTACCTTTTTAAAACTGGTAATGCTTTGAACAAGAGTAGGTCACATTGTTTAATATTTACCTTTATTTACTTCAAAATAACCAAGGCTGTCTCCCCGAGTTCTCTCCTTTTGCTCTAGTCCTAGTGTGTAGCCAGCTCTGCCCTCTCATTGCATTGTTGTTGAGGCAGGGGGTGGGGGATGGTGTTAGAACCCAAGGAAACAGCATGGGTTTTCATCTCCATCTTCAAACCTGGAGTTGAGACATGGTGCGGCATTTCCACCAGATGGTGTTGCTGTGTTTAATCACGGAGTGTTGCTTCCCACTTCCTTCACCTTTCCAAAACCTCCTGAAGTTATCTTCTCCAAACTTTCTTATTGTGAATTGTGAAAGCTTTCCGTAACAGATGAGTTTCTCATTCAACGATCCTTGTACATTTCGCTTTGTCTGAGTGATTGCAGTACCCACAGCGACCCCCGTCCCCCGCTCCTCCTGTTTCTATTCCTTTCCCTGAGCTTCGTCCTTGAGGACAGTCTTCGCCTCAGACTGGGCTGCAGCATGGACACGCCACAGGTGCTGTGTTTCCCTGAGGGCCCTTACAGGGTCAGCTGGGTGACAATTGAGCCAGAGGCCAGAGCAGTTCCAGCCCTGAAGGGTTGGTGATGTAGGGCCCCAGTCCAACAAGTAAACTTGGCCTGTTTTTCCCTCGTGATTTTTGTCATTCCACATTTTTCTCCCGTTCTATCCAGAACTTCCTAATATGACCCCTCCTGAAGTTACCTGTTTCCACAGTGCAAGGGCTCTCTTGGCTCAAAGACTCGCTGTCCTCGTGGCGATGTTGATTTGGTTCCAGTGGAAGGGCAGGGGCTCCTTAGGGTAGTTCTTTAGTGCTGTCACATTATGAAATTTTCCTTTTAATTCCAGAGAGAATTTATCCAGTTCTGCAAAACCCTGTACAGCATGTTCCACGAAGATCCAGAAGAAAACGAGCTCTATCAAGCCATCGCCACGGTGACCACACTCCTGCTACAGATAGGGGAAGTGGGGCAGCGAAGCAGCAGCTCCGGGAGCTGCTCCCAGGAAGGCGGGGAGGACCTGCAGGCTTCAGCGCCTTCTCCTGACCAGGACTCTGTCTTTGCTGCTGCTCCCCAGGACTCCGTGTTCCCTGAGGCAGGAAGAGAAGGGGATTGGACTGTCTCTCTCGAACATATTTTAGCCTCACTTCTGACGGAACAGTCTTTAGTCAACTTCTTTGAGAAGCCACTAGAAATTAAATCCAAACTTGAAAATGCCAAGATCAATCAGTATAGTCTCAAAACAGGGGAAATGAGCCGCCAATCTCAGCCTGAACTCAAGCTGAGCAACCTGTAGCGGTGGAGTACACTGAAGCCACCATACCAAAGCCAGGCCTGCAGGCCACTCCTCGGGCTGTGAGCCCTAAAAGCCAGACTGTAGACTAGTTCCCTGTGAGCACCCTATACAAACCAGGGGTCTGGCCAGATAAAGCAATCCAGCAGTTGGAACTGTGGCCAGAAATACAGGCCTCCACGTCTCTATTTATTCAGGAACATCCAGTTTGGGCCTCGTCCGTGCTATAGGGTCTCACACAGCCGTGCAACTCACCACTGGGTCTCGGCAAGGCCACTGTTGGGTTTGTTTGTGATGTTGCTCCAAGCCGGGTCTGGTTTGTCAGACTTGACGAGACAAGCCCGGGCTCGTTCTACACTTGGGATGGGTGGTTTGTTCTCAAGGTCTAAGAGCCACTACCTGTGCAATTGTATTTGGCTTTTTTCTTTTGCACTAATTTGTTTCAATGCTGGTAATTGAAACCATTTTAATATATTTGGTTGTTTTCACTTTGTATGTCCCTCCAAAAAACGTTGTGTACAAATCAAGCTTCCCATGTTGGCATCAAATTTTTTAATAAGAACTTTTTCTATTGACTGGGTCCCTTTCTTTCAGAGCGTATCCTCCCCAGGCTCAGCTGGTGTGCCACTGATGAGCTGGACAGACCCCCACCAGGCTCTCCTCACGAAGAGCAACACCCAGCCCAGAGGGTGGAATTTGAAAGCACATCAGTTCCCATTAGGAACTTACCTCCGAAGCCAAAGTACAACTAAAAGTACCCCCAGAGGATCTTCCAGATAACAGACCACTGCCGGTCCTCAGGGCGAAGCACCCACGGTTATCTGTTACCCTCATCAACCTTGACTCCATACTGAAATGGAAAGCCATTGGTTAATTTCCCACCTAGGTCCACCTCCTGAAAGGGGACGCCATCCCATGTCCTTCCGTGAGGCTGAACACCCAGGAGCGGCTGTGTGCTGGCGTATGGGACAGTGGTGCGTCAGCACTGATGGCCCTGTCTTTGGTGACAGGACTCGCTCACTGCCACCAAGAGCCCTGAGGACAACCGAGTCCCGAAGCCTTGTCTAGAGCAGCTGGTGGTTCTGGATGGACTTTACAGTTAGCACCCCAACTCCCACCCCTCTGCGCCACCAGGGCTGCCAACAAGATGCGCATACAACAGAACTCATCTGTAGCCAAGCACAGATGGAGGGTACACTCATGTTTTGTTTAGAATAAACATTCATGATCCGAGCTGAAACTAGTAGCACTTTTGAATGATCTTTATATGTACCCTTGGACATGTTAGAGAAAGATTAAGGAGCTACAGCTGCTATTTGACCTACAATTTCTCAAATGTCCTCAATGTTTCTCAAACCAGGTGGCATTTAACAGCTTTTAAAGAATTAACTGCTGCTTAAGCACTTCCCAAATACAAAAAGCTCTTGGGGCAGGAGCAACGTGCTCCAGGCAGCTTCAGCTCAGTGAGCAAGCTTGGGACGCAAATGCCTCCAGGGTCCCTAGCAGCCTCTGGAAGGAGGAAGCTCACAGGGTGCCTGCAAGTTCACAGCCACCAGGCCTTAGGGAATACCCGTACTCACGAAAACGAGTCGACCCACAGAACGCCCATACACGGGCCGATCCCACGGCATTCTTAAGGAAAACTCGAATCGCATGAAGGCAGCTTAAAAACCTTTATTAGAGAATCAGTCACTAGTTTTCATCCACGTTGACGGTCTGTAGGTCTGCAAAAGAATACACAGTCAGTTCCCACACTCACGCCTCATCGCACAATTTTGACTTCAAAAATATCCCTTGAAGGCTTGGGGCAGGCACCCCTTCTCCATCTTCTGTTTCCCCAACCCACATACAATCACTACTTGGCATCTCTTCTGTGGTTAACAGACTGCAGGTTCACAGATCCTTGAGTGTTTGCCCACACCGCTGTGGAACTAAAGACAAGGTAGTAGACTCACTTTTGAAAGTGGTGACGGGCACGTAGGTGACCAGTGTGTACAGCTTGTTTGGGGAATCTTCATCCTCGTTTCGTTTCCTGGACAACCGCACACGGATGCGGTACGGGACATTCCTGAGTGAAAGAAATGCTTCACCAATGTCACTGTCTCCTCTCAAAGAGCCGCCAACCAGTCACATGGCCACCGTTCCCCTAAGTCTGTAATACCACCAACCAGCTTCTGGACCACTGTCCCCCAAGTTCGTGAATGACCCCAGGGTGGCTGCAAACAGACACTATCTTGACCATGGGCTATACAGCACAGGTTTCAAATTGCCGATGAAAAGGGAGTCAGAAGCCAAATAAGCTTAGAACTTACACTCTGAATGTTATTAGCTTCCGGGGACGTTCACTGCATAAGCAGGTAGCCATCACTTACACCAAATGCCTTTTCTACCAAAACAATCTTATGAGAAATCATCTTTCTGAGCTCAGTGTAATCTCAGAGGAATAGCATTTAAAACCCGACTATCTTGGATGTAAAGGGGCTGCGATCTGCAAGGCCAGCAGTTTGAGACTACCAGCCCATAAAGATAAGTCTCCGAAATCCCTATGGGGTCGCTAGGACTCAGAATCGGCTCAATGATAGTTGAGCTTAACTGACCCACACAATTCTCCGATCCTGTTTCACCTAACTTGTCAGCTGACCACCTCTTACTGTTCATCTGACCACACAGTAGAACTGCCCACTAAAAGCAGGACTTCTCGTTCATGCAGCACCGCTTGTATCTCATGGCAGCCCAACTAGAGGTACCTTTACCAGATAAGCTACCTGTTATGTCACATTGAACCGCAGGTCCCTTCCCACTCTCCAAGACAGCCCACTGCAGGACCAACCACCCTCCTGTGCTCACTACACTGTAAGAAAGGCTTTCATTACAAAAGCATGGTCACCATCTGGAGGCTGGGTAACTGTGACAGGGAGCTGTCCAGACATCCTCCCTATGACAACCCTGAGCACCAGTGGCAACTCCTAGTAGTGATGACCACTTAAGTATCCCCTGCAGGGCAAACCCACCCATTTTGCCGAGAAGAAATCCTGGCTCTTTGTCTAAGATTCAACAAGCAATTTAAGCCCCTCGCCCTACAATCCAGCTTCCGTGCCAGCGCGCTCTACTAGATCAGCCTTCTCAGAGCACAATGCTGGCCCTTCAGTTCAAATATTACTGTAAAGATGGCCAATCCACCCTCCAGTCCGTCGTGTTTTTTCCTCTATTACTCCGAGCAACTGCACAGGCCCTCCACATACACAACAGAGAACCTCCCACCTGATTCCTTTGGCCCACACAGCTTTGTTGAGCCTGGTGTCGATTCGTACATCTGGTGTCCCCATCTCCTTCATGGCAAACTTCCGAATCTCCTTGAGCGCCCGAGGGGCACGCTTCTTGAAGCCCCTAAGATTTAAACAAGACATAAATCAAGATCGTTTCTATTTCCAAAAGCAGATCATTCCACACACTACCTTACTGGTCCTGATACATTTTAGTGCCATTTGTGGTTAGTTCTGAAACCGACAGCATGAGAAAATGACTACTTAGCAGGAAGCAGAAAAGCTTCTCTGAACAGTAAGCCTTTAAATCCCCTTGTCAAATAGCCAGTGGCAGAATCCCCCAAATGGTGAAAGCTTAAAAAGCAGAGGCTCACATGTTACAGCTGATTATCTCCCAAGAATAATGTGACCAGGCTGCATCCTGCAGCACTTTGAAAAGTCCCGATTTTTGGAAAGAATGCACAAGATAGGGGACACGGTTTTTGGCTGCCATGTGGCTATTTTGCCAGGATGAGTTTTATCAATGGTGTCTCACTTTACAAATGTTAAAATCTGGTCGCCTTACCCAAGTACAATGGGGACAAAGGCTAATTCTGTGGTGCTCACATCACACACGGTCCAGTCCCAGCCACTTTGCATACGGTGTGCTTGTAGCTCGCTCTGTGAGTTAGGGACTATTACCTTCTCTCTTACTAAGGCCCCCTGGCTCTCTACACTACCCTAGAAAGCAAGCTCACTCTATTCAATATTCAGCCATCTACAAAGAACTGCAATAAACGTATCTGGAAAAATCCCATTCTACACATATGATCAAGGAAAGTTCTGCAAATGGAGTGAAGATGCAAAGAGAATGAGAGTAAATCAGCTACGTGAGTAAAACAGTCAGGCAGTCGTACCAAAAACAGAAGCACACTCAATGATTGATAGAACAGGGCAGGGCGACTCCAGCAATAACTCAGTTTCTGACCTGGTGAAGATTTATGAACAGACTATGTACATCTGGGGCAGGGGGAGGCAGCGAACAGGAGGTAAAAGCTGCTACTGTAACCACCCAGCTAAGAATGGGGACCAGGACTATGCCTCCCAACATGTAGTCGAAGGTAAAGCAAGCGGATCTAAGCCAGTGGTTCTCCACCTTCCTAATGCCACGACCCTTTCACAGTTCATTTGGTGGTGACCCCCCACCATAACATTCCTTTTGTTGCTACTTCATAACTGTAATTTTGCTACTGTTGTGAATCGGTGAAAGGATCATTCGACCCCCAGAGGGGGGTCGAGACCCACAGGTGGAGAACCGTGTGCTAAACCATCAATAACTAGAACCGTCCTGGGGGAGAGGTAAGGTCCCAAGGTTTGTGATTTAACCACATACAGAGCCATCAACTAAGAGGCGATATCTCTATCGAATTCGGGGTTCACAAAGAAGGCATGAGGTTAAGATTGGCTATTAGGACATGTGAGATGAGCCAACAAACCACACAGGGAGCAGGGAGTTAAGTAGGAAGAAACACCAAACGATGGCGCTTCTGTTTTGTTGGCTGCCTGCACGGCTGATCCTCATTATTCCTGGAGCCTTTAAAGCAATTACCCCGTCCCCCCACCCTGGGGTCAAACTCTCTTGGAGCCTTTCCCAAATGATAACCAAATACTTGTTGGCCTTCTTCTAAGACAGGGTCTTTGATTCACACTTCGCCTGCAGAGAGCCCAAGACAGCGCCTGGTACAATGTTAGGTGTTTGACACGCACGCAAAGCACTGCCATCGAGTCGATTCTGAAGACTCCTAACAACCCTACAGGGCAGGGTAGAACTGCCTCTCTGGGTTTCCAAGCCAACAAGTCTTAACTAGAGCAGAAAGCATCCTTTCTCCAATGGAGCGCGGATGATTTGAACCTGACCTTGCAGTTAGCAACCCAACACACAACCCTCTAAGCTACCAAGCACACTCCGCCCCCCCCAAACTGAATGCACGCACGTTCCAAATAAAGCATGCAGTTCTTCACAAGCTGACCCACGCGGGTCTAAGGCCAGCACAAAGCACTGCATAAAAATAACGTTCACGGGGTATCTTCACAGCCTTCCAGAAGCTTCTTACGTGCCCGACCACTCATCTCAGAGAAGTACACCTCTAGTCCTTTCAATGGTGCTTCTGAATCAGGAGCCAAATCTAGATCTTCTAGCCCTTGAGCAACTAAGCTGACTCTGGAGTAACAAGAGGGGGCCTCCGAGTCGCACCTTCCAAGCGGCAAGGCGCGGGGGCGACACCTGGGGTACTCACACGCCATGGATACGCTTGTGAATGTTGATGGTGTATTCCCTGGTCACGACCTCGTTGATGGCCGAACGGCCCTTCTTCTTCTCACCGCCCTTCTTCGCGGGAGCCATCTACAACCAGACACGAAGGCTCAGAACGGGGCACGCCCGGCCGAGGCTTCCTTCCGGGCCCGGGCTCACGTCGCCGTCCCCGCGGTGCTACCGTGCGCGGGTCCCGCGTGGACCCGCACTCGCTGGTCGGTGCAAAGGACCCGGCCACTCCGCGGGACCAGCACCCGCGCCCCTCGCTTACTCCCGCCCCAGAAGCCCCTGCGGCGCCGGCACCCCTAGACCCCCTCCCTCCCAGAGCCCGGGGGCCCTAAAATGCAGCGGCAAACCCCTCTCCCCGGCTCGCGAGCCCTGGGTCAGCTTAGGAGAGACCGTGCCGTACGGACCAGGACGGTCACTGGCGAGGATGACGCTAGATACCCGGGGCCCAGGACAGCCGACCATACTTACAGCGCCGGGACCAGGCTGGAAAGGAAGAGCGCAAGGAATTGTGGGAGAAGGAAAGCCGTGTTCGCGCTTACAACTTCCGGGTCGCCTGGAGGCGGGGCCGGGGCATTGCGCGAGGTGGGGCGGGGCGGGGCCGGGCGGGCTGTGACGTGCAGGGCGTGCGCCGGGCTGCGGCGGGCTTCCGGCGGGCTTCCGGCGCAGGGCTGGTGCTGTGTTCGGACGGCGCGGCGGCGGCAGGATTCCTGGGGGAGCAGCCCGGGGAACCGAGCCCCCTCGGCGCGCTTGCGCACCACCGCTGAGGGCACGTACCGCTTAGCCTCTTCACGTGACCACGGCTAGCTGTCGGTCTGACTCTGCGGAGGAAATCAAAACCTAGAATCAGTCCATCGAGTCATCTAGCTACCTTGGCCCACCTTTGGATTGGACCCGAAGAGAGGAAGACTCCCCCCCCCCCCACACACAGTGTACATTATTATACACCTGGTGCCAAGTGCCAGCTGCAAAATCTTTTTTGGTTGTAATTTAAAAGAAAACAATTTTATTAAAACATTTTATTGGGGGCTATTATAGCTCTTGTAACAATCCATACATACATTGTGTCAAGTACATTGGTATATATGTAGCCATCATCCTTTTCAAAGCTTTTTCTTCAAGATCATTTTATTGAGGATTCTTGCAGCTTATAACAATCCATACATCAATTGTATCAAGCATATTTGTACAAATGCTGCCATCATGATTTTCTAAAGATTTACATTCTATTTGGGCCCTTGGTATCAGCTCGGTTTACCCTGCTGTGGGGGTTCAAACTGGATCCCCCCCCCCCCCCGTGTGTCCCCAGTATGCACCAGTGAGGGCCATCATGTCTGGAGCTGTGGTCCACCCTACAAGCCTCTGCCTCAGCAGCTCCGTGCCGGGACATCGTCCTGAGGGCTTGGTGTGTCAATATGGGGTCTAGAACCTCACTCTCTTTTCCTTCTTGGTTTGCTTCTGTGTGGGTGTGGCAGGCCAGCCCCTCTCCCCAACCTGTAGGTTTAGTGTGTCCTCTGTAGCACTACTTCTAGGGAGGGGTCAGTTTGGTTCTGATTGGGGCTGGCCCTGTAGCCCACTCTGTTCATGCATTGCTCCATTGGTTCCATCGCCCTCAAGGCTTGGTGCGCCATCCCACTTCTGTGGAGGAGAGGAAGACTTTTGACAAGGCGGGTCAACAATAGACTCCAACATGGCAGCAGCTGTGAAGATGCCTCATGATCAGGCAGTGTTTCCTCTGCTGAGCGTAGCATCTTTATGAGTCAGCATCCACTTGGCGGCACCGAACCACAGGGCCAGCAGGAGCAGACGAGCATTTCCTCTTCCTGTCCCATCCATCCAACCAACAAATGTTTACTGAATGTCTGCCATGTGTCAGGCGCTGTGCTTGGCTGATGGTCCTAGAGATGCCACAACTCAGGCCTTTTCGTTGAGGTGCTCCTGTCAGGAAACTCCTTAATGAAAGTCTTTACATTCTCGTGCGGAGGAAGCACACAAGGATCTGTCCCTCCGGATGCTTGGGAGGGTCAGCGGGCAGAAGGAAACAGAGTTTGCCTTCGGTCTGGAAGAAGTGGAGTAGACGGTGAAAAAGCAGGACAAATTCCCAGACTGTAGCTTGTCCCTGGAACGTGTGGAAATGCGGTGAGGGATGCAGATAGTCTGTGGAGCCGTATAGACTCAAGAGTTGTAACTAATATGGGTAATGAGTTACTGAAAGTTTTTAGAAGGGGGATGCCATGATGAGATTTATTTTAACTTGGCTACACTGGGAAGAATGGATTGGAAGGAAGAGGCCATGCTGTGGCAGGGAGACCAACAGAAGGAAAGCTTGTATGTGGAAGCAGCAAGCAATGGACTGCATGGAGCATCTACAGCATTCTCAACCTGTGGGTGGCGACCCCTTTGGGGGTCGAACAACCCTTTCACAGCACTTGCCTAAGACCATCGGAAAACATATTTCCGATGGTCTTAGGAACTGAGACACCGCTCCTCTATCCATTGCCAGGCGGGTCCACCCACACGCAGATACACCCACATACAAGTACCCAGCGTGAAAACTGTTACCCATGCCACACCATGCTTCAAGACAAAATTTCATTGATTTGTCACTAGAAATCAATATTTCACAATGTATAATTACCTTTTGGTTTGTGATTAATCACTGTGCTTTATGTTCAAGAAAAAGTGTTAATATAAAAAATGATAATAACTAGCAAACACCCCCCCACACACACACAAACCGGAAAAGCATAGATAATTCCACTGACCTTTATGACCATCTCCCCACTGGTCCCGAGGGGTTCCGGGAACTTCCCCTCCTAGCCTGAAGTCCATTTGGGGGGCTCTATTTTCATTAGAAACAATGAAAATACATCCTGCAGATCAGATATTTACATGACGATTCCTAGTGGTAGCAAAATGACAGTGATGAAGTAGCAACGAAAATAATGTCATGGTTGGGGTCACAACAACATGAGGAACTGTGTGAAAGGGTCACGGCATTAGGAAGGTTGAGAACCACTTGCTTACAAGATTGGTCCCAGGTCTTCTGACCTAGGCAGGGTCAGACTGATAGGGCCTGATCATGACTGTTTGGACCCTGACCCTCTTCTCAGCAAGCCCCACGAGAGAATCAGAGCCTCCTGGCCTGAGAGGGGTAGAGGCAATCTACTCTCCAGGGCATCCTGCCTGAGGGGAAGATGGTCTACATTCTTGGGTATTGGTCAGAATGCATTCACTGGAGGCTTAACTCATGTGGGGACGCTGCAAATGGATTGGGGGCTGTCGCTGCCATTCATATACTTTTGCCAACTGAGGTGCTCAGAACTTAAGCTCTAATATTCTATGTATTTACTATATTACACTGACAAAATCCAGATGGTTTTATAATCTTATATTTTCAGCTCTCTCAACACACACACACACACACACACACACACACACACATACACACACGGCCCGCAAACAACAACAGAAGCACTGTCCAATACTACCCTCCTCATCCAGATTTTAGTTTATAAAGTTTAAAAAATTATTTTAAACAGAAAGGAATCAAGTCTCCTTGGTTCCATACCTTGGGTTGGGGAGCAGAATCAGAATGAATATTTATCCTGTTGTTCCCAGAAAATAAAACAAAACAAAAAACCAAGATGTTTTCCTGAGTCGGATGAACAAAGCTCAAAAGATAAGGAGTCAAGTAATGACATTCCTGTTTGCCAAGTTGAGCCAATTTGAGCATAAAATAATGTATTAATAACAATGGTTAATTAGAAAAGCTGAACTTATCAAAGGCCATGGATTTGCTACAGAAGAGGACAAGAATAGGATTCTCCCTTTCCATGCTGGAGATCCAGGCTCTATTCCAGGCACAGCCTCGACTCACCTGTCATTGAGGACGTTTGTTGCTGAACAAGTTTCAGTGGAGCTTCCAGACTAACTGGAAGACTGACTAGGAAGAAAGACCTGGTTATCTACTTCCCAATGTCAAAACCAAACCCACTGTCAGTTCCTACTCATAGCCATGGACAAAACACAACTGGCCCCACGGGGTTTCCAAGGATGTAATCGCTTAAAGAAGTAGAAGTCACACCTTTCTCCTATGGGTGTCACAAATTAAAATGCATGGCCCTACGTTCACCTTTATGTTCTCAACACACGTAGGCTTTTTATAATGCTTTCAAACTGCATATGTACCACTTGCCATTTGAAATTAGAAGTGACATGTGTAAGTAAATACATATGTTTTACAAATATAACATACATGACAAAACATGTCTATATATGACACAAATATGTATATATAAGTATAATTATAAGAATGTGTATACGAGGAGGCTTCAAATAGTTTGGGAAAAAATGTAATGAAAAGATAATGGAATTTTCCTACAAACTTTAAAATCCCCTTGTGTATATACTTATGTTGTACTCTCTAAAGAGAAACTTGTTAATTACAAGTTGTGAGAAACTAGAGCTAGAAACCTCTGACTTTAAAAATAGGTATGAGCCATTTGTAAACAATGACAAAGCAAATGTAACAAAATTAAATCTCTGTAAGGTGGCCTTGAAGCACTTGGAATGTTATAAACAACCTCCCTGAATTGGCTTGACTCACACCTGATAGGATAAAATGTGTAACATAAAAGTGGCCTTGAGGCATCAGGAATGTCATAAGTAACTTATTAGCCCCTGAACGACAGAACATTAGTGGAATGCTGTCCTTGAAAAATGATGTAAGACACTACACGACGTCTAGTGGTCCTGACCACATGAGACCAAGCTACCGAGTTATATGGAAGTTGTGAGTTTACCTGGGAGCGCCAGTGGCATTGGGGTTATGCATTAGACTGTTAATCACAAGGTCAGCAGTCCTAAACCACCAGCCACAATGTGAGAGAAAGTGGGACTTTCTACTCCTGCAAAGAGTTGCGGTCACGAAATCTCACAGGGGCAGTTCTACCCTGTCCTGTGTTTCCGACTGAATGGCAGCGAGTTTGGTTGGTTTTAGTTACTTTAGTAGAGAAAGGAGCAGAGAGAAGAGACCTACCTCTCTGTGGAACTTTGAAATCTCCACAGAGGAAACCCACACAAAAAACACCCCAAAGTTACTGCCACGAAGCTCTCAATGTATAGTTATCCTACACGACAGGGCAGAATTACCCCTCTGGGCTTCTGAAGCTATAAATCTTTACAAAAGCAGCATGCCTCATCATTCTCCCACAGAGCAGTTGGTGGGTTTGAACCACTAATGTTGCTGGTTAACAGCAGGACTCATAGCCCACCCAGCCACCAGGCCTCTTCAGAGAAATCCCTGCAGAGATCATTACCACCTCTCAGCCCACTATTACCTCCGAGACCCTAGCTGTGAGCCTAGGCTAACTTCACTCCTGATACCTCTCATAAAAGGAAAAAGTGTGATGTCTACAGCCTAATGATTGGGGTTCTAATCATTAAGCTAAAATTGTAATCATTAATTCTAATTCTTTGGTCCTAAAATGAATGTCTTGAAGTCTAACTTGTGTGCTTTGGCATGACTACCTTGCTATGAACTAAATGAGTTTATACATGGACATTTTGAATGTCTCTTTATTGATTTCTAAGTTTCCTTTTTGTTTATTTGAACCAAATTTATCCCTAACACTAGACATAAGAGAGAGGTCCTATTTGGGGGTGGAGTGGGGAATAGAAGTGGAAACACTACCACCATCAGTCCTTGCTTCTTCCTCTCCTGGTCTCAGGGAGTGGTGTTCCGATCTGCTGGTCATTTGACGCACCATTGAGCAGATAGAGCAGCGACCAGAATAGTGCAGTGGTTAAGTGCTCGGCTTCTACCCAAAAGGTTGGAGGTTCAAATCTACCAGCCATGCCAGGCCACACAAAAAAGATGTGGCACTCTGCTTCTGTGAAGATTAGAGGCTGGGAAATCACATAGGGGGAGTTCTCTGTTCTACTGGGTCGCGATGAGTCAGAATCGACTCAAGGGTAATGGGTTTTAGACACATTTGGGTAACCTAAACCTATCTTCCACCGGGTCCCCAATTTTGGTGGCTCTACTTACTGCTTTGGTTTTATAATAATAATATTTTATTTGTGTTTGGTGAGAGCTTACCGAGGATCTGCCGTGGCCATCCTCTGACCAGGTCTGCACGGATTGTGCTGGGACACTGCTCACCGTGTAACGGTGTCTCCATTCTGATTGCTCCTTGTCCAAAACCTACTTCACCTGCCCCTTCGCATCCCAGCGTGGCCCTAACGTAATTGTGCACGGTGTGATCTCATACAGATGTTTATTTCATTTTCCCACGGGCGTCAGGAGGTTTTATTGATGCTGTAGAACAGTGGTTCCCAACCTCCCTAAGACCACGACCCTCTAATACAGTTCCTCATGTTGTGGTGAACCCCCCCCCAACCATAACATTACTTTCGTTGCTACTTTCTAACTGTCACTTTGCTACTCGTATGGATTGTCATGTAAATATCTGATATGCAGGATGTATTTTCAGGGTTACAAGTTGAACATCATTAATGCATAGTGATTCTTCTGGCTAAGGGTGTAGTCAAACCTGTCAGTAAAGTCACAGCCTGATGACTCTTCCTCGATGTCATCAGCCTTTTGGATAAGGGCAAAATGAGCAGAGACGATCTACAATCTCTCTGCCACTTCACCTTCCTGTTTTCTGGGACTCGCTGTCAACCCTGAGGGCTGTTTGTACCCTGCCATGCTTCCCATGCCATTTCCCCACCAACCTCACACCCACACAACTCTGCACCAACCAGCCTGTTAGCTTCTTGTATCGCCTGAATGTAGCAATGTTAGTCTAAGAACAATTTATGGACCAGCATCAAACCTTGGACTTGAGCTGGCCTGAGCTGGGATGCTTTCTTGATATAGAATTATTTCTTGATATAAAGTTCTTTCTTATACATCGATGAGTGTCACTGGATTTGCTTCTCTAGACACACTAAGACATTAAGCAAATAATACAAGGAGATGGACTCTATCAAAATAAACACAGCATCAGGATTGGAGGAAGATTCAGTAACACCTGTGAAATGCAGACTGCGCTACAACTGTGCTTGGTGAAAGTCAAGAGGACCTGAAGCATTTACTAATGAAAATCAAAGAACACAGCTTTTAGTATGAATTACACCTCAACATAAAAATCCTTAAAACTAGACCAATAAACAACATCATAGGAACCAGGGAAAATACTGAAGTTATCAAGTACATTAGTTTAGGTTCTCTAGAGACGCAAAACCAGTGAGTTATACATGTGTAAGATAGAACTTTATGGGAGGGTGAGGGGAGGGAGGGTAAAAAATGAGGACCTGATGCCAGGGGCTTAAGTGGAGAGCAAATGTTTTGAGAATGATGAGGGCAACGAATGTACAAATGTGCTTTATACAAATGATGTATGTATGGATTGTGATGAGTTGTATGAGCCCCTAATAAAACAATTAAAAAATAAAGCATAGTGATTAATCACAAAAACAATATGTAATTATATTTGTGAAATATTTATTTCTAATGACAAATAAATGAAATTTTGTCTGGAAGCATGGTGTAGCATGGGTAACAGTCTTCACGTCGGGTACTCGTAGGTGGGTGTATCTGCATGTGGGCAGACCCGCCTGGCGACAGATGGAGGAGCGGTGTCTCGGTTCCTAAGACCATCAGAAATAGGTGTTTTCTGATGGTCTTAGGCGACCCAGTGAAAGGGTTGTTCGACCCCACAAAGGGGTTGTGACCCACAGGTTGAGAACCACTGCTATAGAGTCTCCCCTCCACCTCACCCCCACCCCCACCCCCACCCCCACAACACAGGGGCAGAGGCAGCAGATGCATGAGCACGAGGCACATGAGGGCAGTAAAGGCAGAGGTTAGGGGTGGCTGAGAAGCTGGGACCTAAGGCACCAACCAGGCAGCAACAACCTTTGCATTCCAATCACCAATAATTACCCATGCATTTTCACTGCATGTCCCATTAATTTCCCACTCAAGTTGTTGGTAGAATTCTTCCATTTCTTCATCACTAGCTTTTGTGGTTGGTGCATCAATCTGAGTAACAGTTGTATTGATTAGATTTCCTTGAATGAGGCCAGATCTGACCCTCTCACATGATACGTTTCACAATGTCCTTTGTGACACTGACTGCCATGCCGTTCCTCTTAGTGTGTCATTCCCGGCTCAGTAAATCATATGATTTTCTGATTCAAAATGGCCAAGACCAGTCTATTTCAACTCACCAGTACCTAGGGTATCGAGCGTTATGCGTTCTATTAATTTCCTGGACCACTTTAGATTGTCTTAGATTCGTACTTCGCACATTCCCAGGTCAGACCATTAGCAGATTTTTGCAGCTGTATCTCATTCTCTTGAGTTGTGCCCGCCAGCAAAAGAAGACCCTGAAGCTTCCCTCCATGACTTTACCTGACTCACGCCACCATGGTTGACTCCAGCCTGAGAAAGCAGCTCCTCCGCGGCCACATTTCCAGTGCCCAGGGAGCCGAGGGGCCCACCCTCCGGCACGATCTCTGACCACGTTCTGCTTGCATCCATTAGGCCTTCCGTGTATGATAATGCTTCCAAGCTATGCAGACAGGTGTTCAGTCGCTCCTCTCCCTGATGTGGGATGCCAAGTTTATTCCTTGTCTAAGTCTGTAACCTCCGCTGAAACCTGTTCCCGTTGGGGGACCCTGCTGACATTTGAAACACCAGTGACAGAGCTTCCGGCATCACGGCAACATACAAGCCAGCACAGGACGACAAACTGACAGACAAAGGGCGGATTCGACTACGGGTCATAACAAACTCTGGATGACATTGAGAAAAATGGGAATTCCAGAACACTTCACTGAGCTTGTGCAGAACTTGTACCTACACCAGGAGGCCATTATATGAACCGAACAAGGGAATATTGCATGATTTAAAAGCAGGAAAGGTGTATGCCAAGATAGTATACTTCCACCATTCTGTATTTATTCATTCTGTATGTTGAGCAAATAATCTGAGAAGTTGAATTATATGAAGAAGAATGTGGCATCAGGATTGGAGAAAGACTTTAAAAAATCATTTTATTAGGGGCTCATACAACTCTTATCACAATCCACACATATATCAATTGTGTAAAGCACATTTGTACATTCATTGCCCTCATCATTCTCAAAACATTTGCTCTCCACTTAAGCCCCTGGCATCAGCTCCTCATTTTTCCCCTCCCTCCCCACTCCCCCTCTCTCATAAACCCTTGATAATTTATAAATTATTATTTTGTCATATCTTCTAGTGTCCGACATCTCCCTTCACCCACTTTTCTGTTGTCCATCCCATAGGGAGGAGGTTATATGTAGATCCTTGTAATTGGTTCCCCTTCCCCCCACCTTCCCTCCACCCTCCCGGTATCACCACTCTCACCACTGGTCCTGAAGGGATTATCCATGCTGGATTCCCTGTGTTTCCAGTTCCTATCTGTACCAGTGTACATCCTCTGGTCTAGCCAGATTTGTAAGGTAGAATTGGGATCATGAGAGTGGGGTGGGGGTGAGGAGAGGAAGCATTTAGTAACTAGAGGAAAGTTGTATGTTTCCCTGACTGGCTCATCTCCTCCCTGCAACTCTTCCATAACACATGTGCAATTGCCTGCAGATGGGCTTTGGGTCTGCACTCCCCCTCATTTACAATGATATGATTTTTTTTGTTCTGATAATGCCTGATACCTGATCCCTTCAACACGTCATGGTCACACAGGCTGGTGTGCTTCTTCCATGTGGGCTTTGTTGCTTCTGAGCCAAATGGCCACTTGTTTAACTTCAAGCCTTTAAGACCCCAGATGCTATATCTTTTGATAGCCGGGTGCTATCAGCTTTCTTCACCACATTTGCTTATGCTTATGCACCCACCTGTTTTGTCTTCAGAGATTGTGTCAGGAAGGTGAGCATCATGGGATGCCAGTTTAATTGAACAAAGTATTCTTGTATTGAGGGAGTACTTGAGTGGAGGCCCAATGTCCATCTGCTACCTTACTATTAAACCTATCCATATATGCACATAGATATCTATTTCCCCATCCTCATATATATATATATTTACATGTGTACATGCCTTTATTTAGACATCTATAAGTGATCTTTGCCTCCTAGCTCTTTTCTCTATTTTCTTTTACTTTCCTCTTGCCCCACTATCATGTTCAGCCTTCATTTGGGGTTCAGTAATTCCTCTCAGTTACATTACCTTTGGTCACGCCCTACCAGGCCTCCCACACCCTCTTCACCACTGATTTGGATCACTTGTTGTTCCCTTGTTCCTGGGTTTGTTAAACTTCCTTTTCTCCCACCTCCCCTTCTCCCATGTCCCCCTGGAACTGTTGGTCCCATTGTTTTCTCCTCCAGATTGTTCATCCAGCCTATCTTATTTAGACAGACCTGTGGAGATAATGACATCCACATAAACTAGACAGAGCAAAACCAAGCAACAAAATAAAACAAAACAACAACAAGCCAATGACAAAAAACAAAACACAACAAGAAAGAACAGCTTGTAGTTAGTTCGAGGACTGTTTGTTGGCCTTTAGGCGTGTTTTCCAGTGGGGTCTGTTGGGGCATCAAGCCCTGGCCCCAAAGTCTATTATTGGTATTCCCTGAGGACTTTGTTGCTCTGTTCCCCTTGCTGTTCTGTTCCACGCCCTTAGTGTTTTGCCTTGGTGTGGTGGGATAAGATCGGGCAGAATTCCCACACTGTGTCTCCCGTGTTATCCCCTGTAGGGCTATGGGTCAGTGAGGGATGTTGTGTCTCATAGTGGGGCCGGCCAGATGGTCTTCTCTGTGGATTGGCTTCTCTGAGTGGGAATATCATCCTCAAGGCTTGGTGGGCCAGGATGTGCCCCACTCTGGAGAAAGACTTTTAACGACCTTCAAGATGCAGATGACAAACTTTACTTGTTGAAAGGGAGGAGGAGTTGAAGCACTTGCTGATGAAGATCAAGCATTGCTGCCCTCCTTATGGATTACAACTCCATGTAAAGAAGACCCAAATCCTCACAACTGGATCAATGGGAAAAAATGATAAACGGAGAAAAGGTTGAAGCTGTCAAGGATTTCATCTTGCTGCGATCCACAGTCAATGCTCATGAAAGCAACAGTGGTAAGTTCAAAGAACACACTACGCTGGGAATGTTTGCTGCACAAAACTCCTTAATGCATCAGCCCTGAGGTCACTGGGAGCACTGATGCACACTTGAGCCAAGCCTTGGGACCTTCAGTTGCCTCGTACACACATGAAGTTGGGAAGGGAGTAAGGATGGGTGAAGAATAACTGAAATGGGTGAATTATGGTGCTGTCGAAGAATATCAAAAGTACCAAGGAAGAAGAATCGGTAGGATGCTTCTTAGAAGTGAGGGCAGTGGGACTTAGTTTCACATACTGTGGGCATGTTGTCAGGAGAGACCAGTCCCCGGAAAAGGACATCCTGCTTGGTGAAGTATTGCGGGTCAGTGAAGAGAGAAAGACCCTCCATGAGCTGATGCATGACAAGACTTGTGAGGATGGTGGGGGCCGCTCACTGTTTTCTTCTGTTGTACATAGACCACTGCGAGTTGAAATCAACTAGAAGGAACCTACAAGCCATAAAAATCCTAACTCCCGTGAGAAACGGATTCCTCAGACCAATCAACCAATGAGCCCCAAAACAAAGCTCAGAAGTCAGGAAAGACGGCAAATTGAAATGGGGAAACCCAGAGAAGAGTTAGAAGGAGCGTCGTCACATGGCGGGACTGCAGCCTAACATCACAGAACCACCTGCGATGGGTTGCAAAAGGGGAAACTAATGTGCTCAGCAGACTTTCACCCAAAGTACGATAACACGTTTTCGTTTTTGAAGTATCCTGAAGGTTGACTCTATGTATTTTCTTTTTCATAGAAATACAGAAGAGGACTTTAAAAAGTCCAAGGAAAAATGCCATGTTTTTCAGCTTTCTCATGGATGGAGTGACTGTTTGCAGAGCCCACCCAGCTTTCCGTTCATCTGTTCAGACACATTCTCCCCCCTGGTTTGACTGTGGTCCCCGCAGTGTAATATCAGGTACCCCACTTCCTCCTTGGGTTCCTGTTTCAATTGCCTCCTTCTTTCCTAAGCCCTGGGTAAAGGTCACCTTTTTGCTCTCAAGTGGTTGCCATTTAGAAGGGATTGCAGTGCCCTGTTGTCATCATCCCCTTTGGAGACCTGTGTTCTGCGTGCTTGGAAACTGAGGCCCAGGAGTCATTTCCAGACCGGAAGGGGGTCTAAAGGGCATCGCCCAGGCTTCCCAACAGTTTCTATCTTACCCACAAGCCTGGTACTTTTAAAAGAGTTTTCATTTTTTCTTATACATTACCCAGACCTTCTAGTGTCATCTCTTGTGGAGCAGTTGGTAGGATTGCTGGGTACCATCTGAAGCAGACTTCAGGGGTCAAAGTCTTGTGTCAGAGGCTGATGTTCATGTTGTTTCACTAGTCAAGCTGAATCGTTTCTACATGTCTTCGATTTTCTCAATTCTTCTTCCCTCCAGTCAGAGAGAGACTATAGTTGTAATTACATTATCTTTTCATTTCATTTTCCCACAAGCTTTTAAAAGATCCCCATGTATGTACATACACATGCATATATATACATACAGATACATCTATACAGGCATACACACATATACCTATATAGATACCCATATCCATATATGTTTTCATATGTGCACACACATATGTTTTGTTATTGTTGCTATTCTGATTTCTCAATTTATAAGGTTAAAAATCCTCTAAGACAATACATGTGTAAGACGGGAGGTAATACATTTCAGTTGAGTTGGTTTAAGATAGTCTAAAACTTGGGATATTCTAGAGTTCAGATTCACTCCCTCCTCATCAGTCATGACTTTACAGTTTTCCAAAGAGAGAAATCATAGATTTTTCTGGAAACTTGACAGGGTTGCAGATGAGCCTTTTAATGAACAAAATTAAATGAACAAAAAACTTAGGAATAAAATTTCCAATGTTGCAGACAGGTTTGAAAAACTACACAAGTAAGAATTTTCTGAATTTATCTGAATTTTAAACATGTGTATAATTTAAGCAAAGTGAAAAACTGAGTTAGTAGCTTGACATACTCCACTCTTTTTTAATGGCTTTCAGCTAGAAACCTCCCAGGACAATAAATAAACTGTTTCCATTAAAAAAAATTTTTTTGTTCTACTTAGGACTCTGACAGCCAATTAAAATAAAAATTGGTTTCCAGCAAAATCCAATATCTAAACATTTCAGTTATAAGACAGTCAGATTTTAGAAGTTAATCCAGTTTTACAAAGAGTTTGGTTTAAAAAGGGGCTCATTCTGGCTCCTTGAAAGAGCAAATGTTGCTGTGCACGTGAACTGCTGACTCACCTTCCCCGGGAAGGGAGTAGCTGTGGGAATAATATAAAGTTGCGTAAATGGTGGGAAATCCTTTTTCGATGCACTTACATAGTGCTTTCTTAGGCCACCCAAAACTCATTCTGGTCATAAAACTCAGAAGGGTTTTAACAGGAGAGAAGGCGGAAGCAATGGAGGATCCAGGAAGGGAACCTGGCCAGTGCTTTTGGAAAGGGCGGTGCTGAGTGTGGGCATATCAGTGATTTTCAGCCCACACCTCAACAGCCCAAACCACTGCCATCCAGTCGATGCCGACGCATGACAGAGTAGACATGTTCCTACGAGTTTCCGAGAATACAAATCTTTACAGGCATAGAAAGCCTCATCTTTCTCCCATGGAGAGGCTGGTGGGTTCAAGTGGGCAACCTTGTGGCTAGCAACCCACCACATAGTCGACTACGCCATGAGGAGTCCACCACCTACCAGGACAGTATGGAAAGCCTCCTGGGCTGCGGTGGAGAATGTCTGTCATGGACCAACCCCCCACCCAGATGATGTCATGTCCCACCGGGTGATATTCACCCTTCCCAAAGACATTGTGACAGGTTTGTGTCAACTTGACTAGGCTAGGATTCACAGGGGTTTGCCAGTTGCAGCCTAGTCACCTCCATGATGGGACCTCAGGATGGCACCAACACCCTGATGGCATCTGCTGTGAACCCCCCCCCGAGCTGTGGGAGGATTAAGGTGGACGGCCACTCCTTTACTGGGGTCCCAACCAGTAAAGGATGCAATTGAAAGGGTGCTTCCAAAGGGGTGTGCTCTAACTTCAACCCACGTGGATGCTGTGGCCTTTGCTTGGTCTGCACCTGGCATGTGGTGAAGGATATCGAAAGTGCTGTGGACGGCGGAAGAACAAACGAATCTGTCTGGGAAGAAGTACAGCCAGGATGCTCATTAGAAATGAGGATGGCAAGACTTTGTCTCACGCACTTTAGATATGTTATCAGGAGCGACCAGTCTCTGGAAAATGACCTCATACCCAGAAAAGTAGAAGCCAGGAAGGAGAGGGAGCGCCTCTGAAGGAGACGGAGGGCAGTGTGGCTGCGACAGTGAGCACCAGGGGAGCACCAACACGGACTGCGACGAAGGCGCAGGACTGGGGCCTTCCTTTCTGCGGCACACAGGGTCTCCATGAGCCCCAGCAGACTCAGAGGCCCCTAGCAACCATCATACGAAACAAATGCATATATTATAACCTCATTCGTTCATCTCCTAGCCAAATTACAACTCTATTTTCCTTTAATCCAGCATCATCAAGCCATTAATGGTAACTGAGTTATGTTCTGTTTTTAAGTTGGCTTTATTTGGCTTTGCATTACTTTTATAATTCATTCCTAGCAAATCATTCACTTTTAAGAGGTATTATTATTATACAGTAATCATAACCATTTTGTCATTTATAGGTAAGTTTTACTTTACATGACAAAATATTTCAGCAAAAACACACTGTCAGAATTATGAAGAGGATTCTGTCTCAGAAATGGATACCATTGGTCTAAATCAAACTTCCTAGAACTCTTATATAGAAGATGATGGCGTTTTTGTATAACTACTAATCTGAAATTATATAGGACCAAAATTACCTAAGACTGAGAAATAAAAACAATTATTTTTCACAAGGAGTGTATGAGAATATTGCTTAAAATGAACTTTTTATTAATTAAAAAATATTGCTGATGCTCAAGAGTCTGATGGCCAGATTCATTGTCATTAAGTCAACCCTGACCTCTAGGGACCCTACGGATAGAGTTGAATTGCTTTCTTGGGTTTCCGAATCTATCCATGTTTTGGAAGGGCATAGCCTCCTTTTCTTCCTGTTGCCTGGCTCTGGGTTGGAGTTGCTGACCCCCAGCCAGCAGCCCATGGTGACCCACGACATCACCAGGGCTCCTTGGTCTAGCTGTCGGGAAGCATTCTGTTTCTTCCCTCGTTAGTCTAGATATGTGTTTCCATCATATAATCATCAAATATTTGCTCTGTACCCCAGATAGGATTAATATTTTTATCCCTGCACTCTAAGAAATAAATACTGAGATAACTATAATAGTTCTTAAAAGCTAATAGTCCTCTCCTATTCTGACAATCTTTGATTTAATATAAAATATATTTCCCACAGGCTAACTAAGCCCTTGATAAACAAAAACTAAAATCTATATAACATGTCCCCAGAAGAACTTATAAAAGAGAAGTGACACCAATCAGAAGACATTAGAATTTCTCCGGGAGAGGCTGTACTTCATCCTTTTCACTAACTCTTGTGCTGTTAAATTATAGGAAACTAAACTTTGGATCCACCTGTCTCAACTGAAAAAGGCCGAAGTCTATGCCTGGCCTATTAAACCTACCGAAGAGTGTTCAGCCCCATGGACAGAGCTGACGATAGTTGAAGTAGAGCGCATGATCTTCAAGCAAGTTCTTGAAATTATTGGACATTGCTGCTGAGTGCTTTTGAAATGATCTGATTTTATAAGCTTAGGTATATTGACTGACAAGAACTTTTTATGCAGACGGCTGAAATTCTTACTCAAGTACTAAGTAGTAACTAACTCTCCTCCTCTCCCTTCTATCGAGTGGATTCTGACTCATAGCAACTCTAAAGGATGGGTTAAAACTGCCCCCTCTAGGTTTCTGAGCCCTTAACTCTTTAAAGTAGTAGAGAGCCTCATCTTGCTTTCCAGAGCAACTGGTAAGTTCAAACCACTGACCTTGTGGTTAGCAGCTCAATTCATAGCCCACAACACCACAGGGCTAATTAGTCACTCATAGGTCCAAGAAATCCCAGATATCTTCAAAGTTGTTTTGGAGGCTAGACTTCTCTTCTTTTAGCCCAAGAAGGGGTTTATGCAGTTGCTAACACCACCTGTTTTGCCTAGGTAAACAAAAGACAGAGCAGATATTGCCATCAGAAAGTTATTTGGTTATGTGCAAAAAGCCCCTCAAAGTCATGGCCATCAAGTCAATTCCAGCCCATAAGATCCCAAAGGACTGAGTAGAAGTACCTTTTTGGGTTTCTAGGGATATAAACTGTAACACGAGCAGAAAGCTTCACCTTTTTCTAATGGAGTGTGTTAGACAGGGTTCTCTAGAGAAACAAAACCAGGATACTTATGAATATCTATCTATCTATCTATCTATCTATCTATCTATCTATCTATCTAAATATCTATCTCTATATACAGATATATACAGCACGAAGGAATATAACAGCTAATTCGTCCACACAGCAGTACAGAGGGCTCAGTTCAACTCACTTCCTTAGAACAGTTAATATACTGGAAGTCCTTCAACTCATGAGGCCATTAGGTCCAAGGTCAAGGCAGCAGACAGCTGAGTCTTCCATAGGGCAATGCAGGCAGTCTGGCCACAGGCAGCAAACAGCAGGGTGGGTCACCAACAGTCAGCAAGATGACAGGATCATACAGCCTCAAGCTCAATCGATGATACACCAGCAGCCTGGAGAAGCAGGACTCAAAGAAACCTTAAGCTTTAGCAACACAATCCACGGGTTGGCAGTCCCACAGGTAGTGTAGCTCACAAGTTGAGACAGAGAACTAGCAGCCACACACTAGTCTGATCAGAGAGCAAAAGAGAGAGAGGTGGGGCTTGTGGAGCCATTTATCTCTTTGCCCTCCAATCAAACTGCAACCTTATTAATCCCACATGTTCCTACTGGCCAGGTTGGCACAATAAACCTACCTATCACATAGAGCAACTGTGGTTTCAAACTGCTGACCTTGTGCTTAGCAGCCCAATGTCCAACCCATTATGTATTTTCCTTCTTTTAAAAAAATTTTAGCAAGTTGCCTAGTGGCATTGGTTCTTGGATGTGTCCTATATTACTGACTGAATTAACCCTTTTGATTACTGTTATAATTATATTTGACCTTGACAAGTGTCTCATGAAATGCCCATCTCAGCAAGCAACTCCCCTGGCTTTGTGAAACATTATGCATTTTAAAAGGATCATCGGAAAGCTTTCCCTTATACCTGTTAGATGCTTTCTCCCTATCAGGTTGTTCCTTCAAAGTTGACTTTGCTTTAGTCATTCCCTCATTAGCATCACAGATCCCAGAAGCAGAGGTCCACACTGTAGCTTGGAGATAAAACTGAAGGTGGCCAGCTACTCCTTAATGATTATGTCTAGGTCTTAGAAGCCTATTCTAAAGAGGCCTACTTATTAGAATAATACTGATCAAAGAGTTTCTGTGGACATTCTTAAGCAGAGGGAGAAAGTGACACAAACTCTGAATAACTTAGGTTAGGAGCGCAGTGCTTACAAGCTGGGCTGCTAACTGAAAGGCCAGCAGTTCAAAACCGCCAGTCATCCCTTGGAAGAGAGATGAAGCTTTCTACTCCTGTAAAAGGTTTCACTCTCAGAAACCCACCCTGACCTGTGTATGGGGTTGTTGTGAGTCTGCAGCAACTCGATGGCAGTACGTGACACTGAGGCTGTTAGCTGCAGTGTTGGCCTGACTGCAACGTGACTAAAGTATGCCTGCAGGAGTCAGATGCACCAGCAGGAGCAGGACAGGCATGTGGGTGCCATGAGGTAGTGTAAAGATTATTATTATTTAGCATTGCAGGTAACTGAGGGTATCAAAATCTACCGCCTGCAATCTGATTTTCCAGTTACCACAAAGAACTCTTTGCAAGCTTTGTGTAAAACACCAACGAGTCACGGTCCCTTCCATCTCTCTCTCTCTTTCTCTCTATTTATTTGTGGCTTTTGCCTGTACAAACCCTTGTAAATGAACAGCCAATGAATAGCCGGCTTCCACTCTATGTTCCCCCAGTTTAAACTGTCGTCCTAGTCACACAGACTTTTCTTCTCTTTAAGCTTTCCAACCAGCTGTTTTCCTTTGGCGAACTCTCGTACACTTTGAAGATACAAATCTGAACTCCAATAGGCGGAAGCCTCTGTGGCAGCGCAGAGGACTGGCTGTCCAGCACTGCCTGCCTTACCCACTGCACGCTTCTACTTTCCCCCACCCCGCCGATGCTCCTGGGAAACCCCTTGAAATCCAAAGTGTGTGTTATTGATGGCGAGAGGCATGTGTGCGTATACAAGAAGGGAACGGAAACAGCCGCCAGAGGAAATCGTACAAATTTGTTAATTTATTACAAAATGTCCACTCACAGAAAAAAACCACAAGGAAACTTTTATACTTTCATATTTTGGAAAGGACTGGTACCTCCGATACAAAATAATTTACACGTAATCCATACAATTTTATTTTTATATAGAAATAGGTCATTATTACAACAGCTGTACAATTCACTACACTTCGTGTTATAATACATAAAGTCTTCTCTTTAGAAACATCTCAACATGACAAAACATACAAAAAAATAAAGCAAAGTGCATGTCTCAAAGGGAAGTCCAAGCCTCGGTGTAATCATGAAAGATGTAGAAAGATACAGCATTCTCCCTCAAAGGGCCCACTGGTGGGGTTTTCCCGGGGCCCACAGGCCTGTCTCCCCAAATGCATATCCTCAACCTCATTCTGCAAACTCAGCTACGTGATTGTGCTTTGCTTTGTGCCCGCCTTCGAAGCGACAATTAGGGAAGTAAACAGGGACTAGTCCAGTGTTACCTTTGGTGGAACGACCTCGCCACCAGAACAGCTGTGGGGTTACCAGGACCCAGGGCCTGCAGCGTGATGAAGGAGGGCCGGCTTTGCTGGCTGGGGGTGGGGAGGGGGTGTTGCTTTATACTATTTTCCAAGACAGAAAGTGCCTAAAGTTATTTCCTCTGTGCAGCTGTGCAAATTAAAACACAACAGAACCATTGAAAAATAATTTCTCTATTCTCTCTCTTCCACTCATCTCTGACCCGGTGCTCCACAAACACAAAGGAAAGGCGGTGGGGAGAGGGCAGGCTGCCCAGCTCCTGTGGATGGGACACAGCCGGCAGGGGCAACCAGGGCGCTCTAGGAGGGCACAGCCAAGGTCAGCTGAGTAACAGCGCTTGGGGGGCCCCCGGTTCACGCCCGGTTCACGCCCGAGCATGGCTATGGCTGTAGATTGCTCTGAGAGCTGCAGAGGCAGCCGCCCCAGTCTCTTCCCACGGTGCCAGCTGCAGCCCGGAGCCGGTGCCCTTCCAGGAATTCCAGCCCAGGGTGTCGCTTCAACTCCTGGCACCCGTGGCCACGCCCTCTTCGCCCTTTAGTTAAAGCTGATTGCCACCGACCAAGGACCGCAGAGCACTACCGTGGGGGCTGCTGGAGGGCTGAGGACTCCGCCAGACCGCTGACCCTCCGTGGAGGGGGTGGGGGCTGGGACTGGGGCGGGGGCGGCGCGGGGTAGCCCAGGGTCCCTTGCTGTTGCGAGTAGGTGGGGAGTAGCAGCGCGTCCTGCTGCTCGCTGTGCAAAGAGGTTGGTGTCTGTACCTGGAACGAAGAAGGTGGTTTGGGGCTGAAGGTAGGGATGGCGGTTTCCCAGGCTGCACTTCCGAGAGGCTGGTGGGTCTGAACCGCCGACCTGCTGGTTAGTAGCCCGATGCTAAAAAGGTGACGCCACCAGTGCTCTCTATTTCTATTTAGTCACTACACCTAAAAAAAAAATCATAAAACAATCCAATACAGTCTTTCTGAATCTCAACTCTGCACTGGGCACTAGGACCACCTTCAAGTCTGCAAGTAAGGGCTTTCTGCTTCGGGAGCGCTGAGCTGGCCCTGGCCTCCTTCTGCCCCAGGTCCCTTGGCCCTCACTCCTACCTGTAGGTAGTGTTGTGGGGGCTGCTGCTGGGCCTGCGTGGGCTGCAGGGGCGATGGCTGGGCGGTGGACAAGCTGGGGTGAAGCACTGCTTGGCCCATCAGCAGGACAGGGGTGGAGGCGCTGCTGTGGGCGGTGTGCACTTCAGGGCTTTGAAACACTGCCTGGCTCTGCTGAAACCTGTTTGTGGGGGAAGCAAAGAGTAGACAAGACAGTGAGAAGTGTTGATAAGGGCCCATCAGTCAGGGGGTGGGGTAGGTGGGGCCTGGACCAGCTGCCACTGAGTTGACTCTCAGGATGCCCGTGTGTTCAGAGCAGGGTGGCCCTCCCACAGTTTTCCAGGGCTAATGTTTCAGACGTAGATAGCCAGACCTTTCTCTGGAGGTGCTGCTGCATGGGCCAAAACCCCAACCCTTCACTTAGCAGCTGAGTCCATCGACCCTTGGGCTCCAGGGAAGTGGTTTGGAAGAAGGTCATTTAGGAGTTCTGGGAGGTTGATGGCCAAGGAGTGGCTGTGACACTTATTTGTAGAGATGCGGTTTCCCTGCTGTTGTTAGGTACCTTTGGGTCGGTTCTGATCCGCGGCGCGACCCTGTGGGCAACGGGAGACACTGCCCCGCCCTCCGCCATCCGGTTCTGTGGCTCTAGATGGGTCACTGACAACAGGCACTGAGCCTGCACGTCCTCTGGAGAGGTCAGATGGTGTGCTTGGGGGGTGGGGTGGGGCACGGGGGCTCTTAGAACACGTCTGGAAGAGGTGGTGGGCGAGGGTATAACCTATCAGGTCGACCAGACATGTGTTGCTGGTGCTTCGGAGCAAGCATTCGCCTTTTTGCCCAGTTCACTGCCGGTTCTGGGAGGTGCGTGTTACCAGGGAGGCGGGGAGCGGCAGCGATGGCAATGAGATGCTGTCCCTGAGGCTGTGGTGGGTGGGGGGCCCGGTCAGCGTGGCCCCGAAAGACTCTGAAGAGTCGGGGTAGTCTGGGGAGGGCTCTGCTGGGGTCGGTGCCCCTGCTGTTGCTGTGGGGCATCTAGGGTGTCCCGTGTGGCAGGGTTTTCCCAGCTGGACTTTTCATGGAGATGACCCGCGGAACAGCTGGCTGGGCTCAGACCACTCACCTTTTGGTTGACAGCTGAGTGCTTCACTGGCCGGCCACCAGGGCTCCTCGAGCTGACCGCTAGACCCCCACCCCCGTCTCCCACTGCTTTCAGGTTCTTAGCAGATGAGGTGAGGTACCTCGTCTAAGACCCTGGCTCTCAGTAACCACTTGCTGTTGGTGTGAGAACTCTTACTACTGGTGACAGGGACTGTAGGGGAAAGGGGCCCTTGGGGACAGTCTGGGGGTGGGGTGCAGATCAGCTAGCCCTGCAAGTGTTTCCCACTCCCGAGCTGTCTTAGTGAACTGCAGACCCAAATTCAACCAGCAGTGCTTTTGAAAAGCCCTCTGTGGGAGCTTTCTATTTCTGCCTCAAGGCAGAGAGCTGGAATCGAATGTCCAGGACCACTTCCAGCCTTCCTCCTGCCGGTCTCTCGGGGAACCCGGGTCACGGGTCGTGAAATAGCAGCACAAGCTACTTCACGGTGCACACAGTGGAGCGGAGACTGGGTGACGAGAGAGCAGGCTGTGTCTGGGATGGGAGCCACAAGTTGGACTGTGGAATCCGCCGCCCACCCAGTCGGACAGCGCCCATGGAGAGGGCACTGGCCACAGGATGCCGGCACGAGCAATGTCCCTTTGCTCTCAGCTACGAACCTACCCAAGTAGGAGGCCTGGCAGTCAGCTTCCATCAAGGTTACAGCCAAAACTGTCCCCTGCAGCAGTTCCGTTCTGTCACAGGGGTCCCCATGAGTTGAAGCTGACTAATGGGTTTGGCTACCAAGGTCCCAGGTGGATGACAAACCAGGGGGAGGGGGCTCATGGCCAGGTTTCAGTGAGGACTTGCGCTGAGCACAGGCGTGCTGATGCGGGGTTTGCTCTGCTGCAATGGTTTGGACTGTGGGGGCGGTGGGAGACCACCCGGAGGGGAGTTCTCTGACAGCCACAGTGGCAGAGTCCCAGGACACAGCACACTTTGAGCCTGCTGCCTACGCACGGTTCACAGCGAGACCCGCGGCACCTTTGCCTCCCCCTCCCCTGCCCAGTCACGTACTTGACCGGCCTTGCAGGCCTGCTGAGCTCTGAGGATGGCCTCACTGCCTCACAGGACCCGGGCATCATGGGCTGGATGGGCTGGCTCAGCAACAGCCTGGGGGCGCAGGGGGTGGGGAGGCAAAGAGGACACTTTGATCCATCCCCCAGACGTTGGCTCCCTGGCCTGCTGGGACCCTTCTGTGGCTGATTCAAATCCCTGGTCCCCAGCCCAACCGCTTCTCAGAGGTCAAAGGACCCAGAGTCCCTTTCTCTATTTACTAGGATCTTGTGCTTCTTCAACATCCCCCCCCCCGACCCCCCCCCACACTCCTTGGCTCCAGGAGTGCTCAGTACCCACCCGCTGTGGCTATTCTTACCGGCCTCCGCGGCTCCCCCAGCAGAGGCTTTAGAACCCGCAGGAGAAGGGACTTGGAACAGATGTGTACAGGAAGCCCCCGCTCTCTCAGAATCGAACACAGTCTCCATACCTGAGCTGCCGGTCGTGGCTGAAGTCTGGGCTGGGCTGGCACTGACTGGCGTCCTGGGCGGCAGGGGCAGGTGTGGGCAGGCTCAAGGTGGGTGGGAGGCCAGCGGCTGAGCTGCTAAACTGAGATGCCAGGCTGCTCACTGCATGGCTGCTTCCCTGTAGGATCTGTGGGCTTCGCAGAGGCTTCGGACCCTGGAGCATCATGTGAATGAGAAAAGTTAAACTTCAACTCAGCTCAGGTGTCCTCTCTCTAGGAAACCTCCTCTGTCCCATTCACCCGACCGTGGCTGCTGAGGCAGCTCGACTCACGGCGAGCCCCCGCGGGTCCAGCGTGGACCGCGCTCTCTCTGGTCTGCATGTGTTTTAGCACCTGACGACAGCTCCCAGGACGGCAGCCTGGAAAAGTCTGTCTCTAGCCTGCCACCTGACCTACAGATTGGAACTTGCTGGTCCCCAGAATTCCAGAAGCAGGAAGGACTCTCCAGCTGGTCATCTGACCTCCAGAGCCTGGACCTTCCAGCTCTGGATGGCCCCCTGAGCCAGCAGGACCCTGGGTTTTGAACTTGCCAACCTCCCAGTGACACGAGTCCGTCTCTTGAAGTCAACTTCCCTCGCTATCTATCTGCTGTCTTTTGTCGGGGGACCCCCAACACAGTCCCCATCAATAGTCCCGGAATCATTTATTTTTTAAAAAGTCTAAAAACCCTTGACAAGGAGCTAAATGAATGTGGCAACACATTTAAAATAAAACGTATATTCTTAGCTGAAGAGGTTTTCTGTAGATGTTCTTTTATCAAGTAGAAGGGACTGCTATTCATATGTATCTGAGAATATTACTTTATATGATACAAGGCTGTCGAATAGTACCAATTTGGGGGGTGTGGGCATTGACTTCAGGACAGTTCTTCGCCATCTCTGTGGCCCTGGGGTGTGGTGAGGGAGGGGAGTGCAGTGCTGTTGGACAGAGCCTTCAAGGCCCGGGCGAATGCAAGAACCCACCAAGGGCGGGTGGGGGAGCAGGCGGGCAGCCTCGATGGTTCCTGTCTTGCAGGGTGTCTAGCCTTGTTACCTCCATTCAAGTGCCATTTGTTGACTTGTGACCGTGCCGGAGTGGGAAGCCAGGGGCGGTGGGTATGAAGTGGAAGTGGCTGGGAGGGAAGGTTTGGCAGGAGACCTGGGGGCAGGGAGAAACATGGCAGACGTGGGGGAAGGACACTGCACGCACGGGATTATCTGTATTCTCCCAATACAAACGGCTACAGCCTGAGGTGCATGCTGGCAGCTGATGGGGGGACAGACAGATTACCTCTTAGTGCAATCTCTGGGGCTTCAGATCTACCTTCAACCCAACTGAGGATCAAAACTGAGGGCTTCAGCTATGCGGTGCTTTGAAGGGCAAGAGCGAGCTACCGAGGGCGGTAGTTAGGAACTGACACATAGGAAGCCTAGGCCAAAGTGACCCAGAAACCACCCTGTCCTGCACCGTCCTCACAGTGGTGACGCGCCAGCCCAGTGGCCATCCATCTCCTCGAGGGCATCTTCCTCTTTTCTGCTGACCCTCGACATGACCAAGCACGCTGTCGGGACAGACCTCTCTAAAGTACAAGGGAAGCCAGGACAACCTGGGGCTTCAAAGGCACTTAAAGGAGAAGGAAACACTTCCTCACACTCGGCTCCGGGCCGGTGGCAGTCCAAGTCTGATGGCCTTCCGGGCCCTGGAGGGGAAAGCTCTGGAGAGAGCCCCCGGCTGTCCGGGTGAGTCTGTCTCGATGGCAGAGACAGCGTGCACACCCAGAGAGCATGCTTACTTACCTGGTTCGATAGCCCGCTCGATTCCCGCAGCAGGTGCTGGCTTGTGATCTGAGCGGAGGTAATCTGCCCAGTCAGTTGGGGGCTGGACACAAGCTGGGGCTGGGACACGGCCGTGGACCTTGGCTGGAGCTGCTGCTGGGCCTCGGGCGGTGGGGCGCTGCTGAGGCTCAGGGACACAACTGGCTGCTGCAGAAACATCTGGGGGCAACACAGAAAGGCCTTTAAGGTTGGGGGCACATGTGTTCTCCATGCGTGTGAAGAGGCCCGGCTTGTCTGGTTCACACCGTCCATCAAAAGCAAGTTGTGTGCACCACCCAGGGATCTTAAACCAGACACACAGTAGTTCAAATCCCGCTCCCTCACTGACTCCACAAAGAGCTACTAGAAGGCCCTTGCTCAGAGGCAGTCAGCAGGGACAGTGGGCGGGGGCTATGGTGCCCACATTCTGCAAGCTTAGAGTCCAGTGGTTGAGGTTTTGCAGTTGTATGAAATCAGCTTAGACCCAGGCATCCTCTAATAGTTGTGTAACCTGTGTGACATCTAGGCTGGCTTACAGGTCTCATTAGCAAGGAGAGCTAGCCCGTGAGGATAAAAGTCTGGCTTGATGATACCGGGCAGAGTGTTAGCAAGCCCCACAGCCCCTGTGGCCCTGATCTGGACTCTCCAACCAGAGTCTGCATGCTGTGGTGTATGCACTGAGCTGCTAACTGCAGGGTCAGTAGTTTGAACCCACTAGTCGCTCCTCAGGCGCCACATGAGGCTGTCTGCTTCCACAAAGACATATAGGCTCAGCAATCCCCAAAGGCCATCCACCCTGCCCTGTAGGGTCGCTATGAGCCGACAGCGACTTGATGGCAGTGTGTGGACCCTCACAGAGTGGTTAGGAATCTTCACCCCAGTGGCCCCCTAGGCCCAGATTGTACATCTGCTCCCACGAGTTAAGGAAGAGACTCTGCAATCCTGGTCCAAGTACAGAGACAACGGCACCGCCTCCAGTCCACATTATTGACACGCAAGTTCAATCAGCATCAGGAGCATCTCTATGTGCTTTGTCTTCTGGGATGTTTGAATATTTCACAGGCGATGATGTACTTACCCTGGCAATTAAAATTTGCAAGTTTTAAGGGAATTTGATGAAGCGGATAAGAAGTGTTTACACAACTCCTGATTTATTTTCTTCACTCATAAGCTTGATTGATTCAATTTGAAAGTTGCTCCAGTACTCCGGATGAGTTTGTTTCCTAACATCTTATGTCAGTTAGGCACCTGACGTAGCTGAAAGGTTCTGAATGATGCTTGTGGGAAACGCCTGTTATTCACAGTAGTCAAACTGATAAACAGGTGCGGCACAGAATTGTTTAAAAGGCAGAAGCATGGCTACTGTTAGATCAAGTGAGTACATTTGTAAAGGAACTATGATCGACGAGTGATTCTAAAGGTTTAAGAGAAACAAAGTTAATAATTTCAATACTAGCTTCAACCAGAGCCCTGTGGGTCTCTCTCCCGATCGCTGTCAGCACTCTGCTCCAGGCCTTCAGCAGGAAAATGCACTTCCTCCTTGCTCTTGGCATTGGAACCCTGGCACATGACCTCGGTGCAGAACGCTGCCACGCCAGCATGTGCAGAACTGACAGGCCAACTCCGCTGAAGGACAGAATGGTTCGGGGAAGGCAGGGGGCAAAGTCATGCCCTGCAGATGCTTGGAAGGAGCTGTGAAAGATTAGGGCTCAGACTATTCGCCAGAGGCACGGTCTCGTCAGAGGGTGGCTGAGCTTTGGGACTCCGTTCCAACCGGTGCGCTTCACAATGCACATGACGGATGTCCCCTCTCCTCTGCTGCCCCCACTCCCAGCAGCACTCTTGAAATGAGAGCACGTTGAGACGTTCACAAGGCTCTGGGGGCCTCCACCACCTCAGATCCAGCAGTGAGTGTTTCACACAGTTCAGCAGCCCCCGTGACAACGCGGCTTACGTCCGTCCGGCTACAGAGACACAGCTGCTTCCTTGCTTTAGCAAACGCCCACACTCCCACTCAGTCACGCGCTCATCCGAGAGGACACTCTCGCCTTCTGATAAGAGCTCAGCGGAGGGAGCGGCTGTGGCGGGGTGCCACGGAGTCGGCCCGGCCTCGTAGCACCCCTGTGTGCGACCGACTGCAAAGCTGCCCAGCCCTACACCATCCTCACAAGTGCAGCCTTGTTATCATTTTTAATGAGCAGCAGTATAAACCCAATGCTGTAGTGTCAGCCCTGACTCATGGCGGCCCCGAGTGTTCTGTGACCAAGTGGAGCTGCCCGCAGAGGGTCTTCTTGGCCACAGTCTGGATGGAAGCACACCACCAGGCCATTCTTCCGCAGTGCAGCGGGGTAGGTTCCAATCACCAACCTTTCGGTTAGAAGCCGAGAGCAAACCCCTAACCACACCAGGAGCTTTAAATCAGATGCACACCAGTTTAAGTTTCAACCTCCCCATCGGCCAGTGGTGGCACACTGGGTCATTCTGATAACTTCTCGAGGTCTTTGCGAAACAGGCACCGCACCATGACCACACATCGCACTTAAAGAGTGTGTGAGATTAATGCGTATGAAATACCCCGAATATAGTAGGTATTCAGGACATGTGAGGCAGTAGCATTTACAATGTGAGGCAATGATATTTGTGTTAGTCGGATAGACTAGAGAAACAAATCTAGGGAGACTCATATGTTATAAACTTTATATAAAGAGTGATTGTACATTAAGAAAACATCCCAGCCCAGTCCAGATCAAGCCCATAAGTCTGATATTAGCCCATATGCCCAATACCAATCTAGAGAGTCCTCTTCAGACTCAGGAAGCACACACGAAGACGCCAAACGCAGGGAGATCCCAGGGTGAAAAGTCTTGTGGATCCAGTGGCGTTGTAACCATCTCAGCACTGGCAGGGTCTCCGCGTGGCTCCTCCAGCTCAGGCCACTAGTGTAGCTCCTTGTGTCTTGTTAGCTGCAGTGTCTCCCAGGGAGGGGGCCTGTGTCCCGCCTCCAGCGAGCTATTTTATCTCCTTAGCGCCTCCAGATGAGGGCATCAAGCTGCGACTGGACTGACAGGCTCAACTCCACCCCTTCACGTGTAAGTCTCAAATTGATAACAGATTACATAACTACCACAATATTTATAATAAAAAAGGTGCTTTCTGCTCAGGTGCCACTTTGGACACATAAATCATCTGGCAAGAGGAAAGCTGTCCTCTAAGAATGGCAAGCGATTCCTGCTTGTAATGTGTCCCATACTGCTTCAGCTGCCCCATTGGCCACTGATGTGGACTTTGAAAGGATAGAAGCCTGCTCCATTTGTCTCTGGGTCCCACAGTGTCTGAGAACACCTGGTACTTAATAGGGGTCTGCTGGCTGGCTGGGTGCACTGAGATGGCTGTGGGAGCAGGTGCATTGTTGTGGTGGCAAACCCAGTCCCTCGTCTGCCACAAATCAGGTCTATTTTATCGCACACTGTTATGGAGTCTTTTCAAAACCTCTAAATAGAAAGCTTAGTAACAGTCTGACCTGGTAGAATGAACTCCAAATGCATTATAAGTCAGCATTTTTGTTTGTTCAGGAAGTTGACTGACGTCCAGAACGAGGTTTGTCATCAATCGACATCTCACCGTTCTTGAAATGAGAAAACCACTTGTACACTTGAGTTTTCCCCATAGCGCTGTCCTAGTAAGGTGTGTTCCACATCACAACAGTTTCTAAAATTTCACAGCCACCTTCTGTTCTCTTAAATTGGCCATCACAAAAGATGAGATTTGAGTGAAACTGCCTTTACGAAAAAATTCACTGTGACCAGAGAGAACCTTCCCAGGTGATGCCACTGGGTACACTAACTCAGAGGGTATTGCTCGGTGCTCGCCTAGGGGGATAAATGCACACAGCAGATCTTTTTTTCCCTAATTTTTGCGGGGGTAGGGGGATCCCCTCGTATGTATGTTATCTGCCACCGTCCTTGTAGCTTTCTCTTGAGCAGCCAGCAGAGGGCGCACATGCTTTCAAAAAGAGAGCCAGGAAGCACAGCCTCCTGCTGAGACACAGCCCTCCAGCAGCACAGCTCACAGAAGAACCACGCCTTCCAGACCCTGGAGGTGCCAACACCAGCATCCCTTGAGAACTGCTCTCTCACAACCCATTTTTCCCCCTGTGTTAGTCTGGGTGAACCAGGGAACCAAATCCACGGAAACTCATATGTATAAGAGAGTTTTATATACAGGGTAAGTGTACATTAAGAAAACACCCCAACCCAGTGCTGTCCAAGCACATAAGTCCAACGTTAGCCCATATGTCTGACACCAATCTACAAAGTCCTCCTCCATCTCACAAAACATACACAATGACACCAACTGCAGGAGGAAAGTTGAATCAGTGAATGTGTAAACATCTCAGGGGTGGCAGGGGTTTCCACACGGGTGCTCCAGCACCCAGGGCTGCATCGGGGTAGGTCCATGAAGGTTCTCCTCAGGAATGTCTTGCAGGAAGTGAGCCTTGCCAGCTGAAGCAGGGAACTGGCTAAGGCAGCGGCACCCTGTTCTGACCATCATTAAGCAAGAGCACTGAGACCTAGAAAGGTGAGGCTCACCGAGTCATTTATCTCTCTGCCCTTCAGTTCATCCCACATGTGTTTATCGGCCAGGCTGGCACAATAAACCCTAACTGTCTCATCCCCCTGAAAAAAAGAGTCATGCACAGGAAGCATCATGGCACACTGTCTCAAGTCCCAAGCCCTGGAAGTACAGTGGAGAAGCCCACTCCAGTTCATACACAGGTCCCTGGGTTGAGAATCCCACTCCGATGCCGTGCACAGCCGGTTCTGAGCAATCCACCACCAAGCAGAACACCAGGACTTAAGAACGCAGCTCCGGAAGGTGCCTTCCCTGGGCTCTCGGGTTGCTTTTATAGAAACCATGAGTTATCCGAGAAAACAAAACAAAAAAACGCATTCAGGAAAAGGCTGTGTTTACCTTCTAATTTTCAAGAGCAAACCAATCTCACTTTCACGTTTTCTCCTCTGAACCATTTCTACTTACTTAAAAACAACTTTAGAAAACTTCTGAAGTAAAACTAATTTCCAAACGAGACCAGGTTGATGGTGTCACCAAGCCACGTGTGGCATTACGCAGTTTCAGTAGCTAGCAGTGTTTTGCCGCTGCTTTTTTTTGGACTTTTTTTTTTTTGCGGGGTGGGGTGGGGGCATAAGGGTTGGCTGGAATAATTTATACCTGTTTATTTTATTTATTTATTTTTTTTTCACAAGAGAAAAGCTTATAGTTAGTTCAGGGATCGTTTGCTGGCCCTTAGGAGCATTTTCCAGTCCAGTCTGTTGGGGCACCACGCCCTGGCCCCAAAGTCCACTTTCAGCATTCCCTGGGGACCTTGCCACTCCATTCCCTTGCTGTTCCGCTGCACTCCCCCAGTGGTTTGCCTCGGTGTGGTGGGATCAGGTCAGGTGCAATTCCCACTCTGTGTCTCCGGTGCTGTCCCCTGTATCGCCCTTAGTCACTGATTGCCATCATTTCTCATAGTGGGGCCAGCCATGTCGTTCTCTCTGTGGACTGGCTGCTCTACTCAGGAACATCATCCTCACGGCCTGGTGGGCCAGGCTGTGCTCCACTCTCTCCTCCTGCCCCTTCATCTGCTCCCGTGTGCTTTGATCAGATATGTCCCTCTCCCGGAGCTGCAGAGTCAATGTCGTCCTTTGGAACAAATTTTTTTCAGGGGAGGGTCAGGAATCCACTTAATTTATGGTGCTGGGGCCAGCCTCCCAGACCTCTCCACTGGTTCCCTACTCCACGCCGGGATATTGCATTCACACCTTGCGGCACTGGGTTGAAGTCTGGTCACCTGTTTATTTTTTATACTTGAATTACAACTCCCCACTTAAACATATTATTTTGGTCAGGCATCTTTCTCCTTGGAGCCCCTGGTGGTTTCAAACTGCTGTTTTGCAGGTAGCACCCCGACGATAATCAACACTCCACCTCAACTCAATTCACTGCCATGGGGTCAATGCTGACCCACAGCGACCTTGTGGGACAGAGTAGAACTGCCCCTGTAACTTTTGATGGGAGCAGAAAGCCAAGCCTTTCTCCTGAGGCCACCCAGGGAGGCCTTTGTAAGTCTGAATAACTTGTGTGGCCCCCCAAAAGCAGGCTGCTGTTTTCCGGTTTGGCTTTTTAAGGATCTCCACGTTCTGTGGGAACTTCCACCACAATGGTAAGAAGACCAGAAGAATGAGAATGGGAGGGGCGCCCTGGTCTGGAGGACAGGCAGTCCAAGGGCTCTGTCCCTGCTCTCCTTCTGCACAGAACTCAGGTGCGCCTCGCCATGATGTGTTTGTCACGAGGAGGAAGCAGTATGCCCTATCACAAAGAGTGACAGGTACAAGTCATGGCACGTGTCATTTGAAAGTTGGGAAAGGAAGAAATAGGAAAGTCTAGGGGATCATTGGACAACGGTTGCCATAGTACATGGACAGGGAGCTTCCAGAATGGCTGGTTCAGCAGAGGCCGTGGAACAAGCGAGATCACTGCTGATGTCAGATGTATCTTGGCGCAGAGCACAGAGGCACAGACAGATGTTTACTTGCATTTAATGGACCACACCAAGGGATTCCATGGCGTGGATCATAACAAACTCTGGATAGTCCTGAGAAAAATGGGAATCCCAGAACACACTTCATTGTGCGCATGCAGAACCTGTACCCCAGCGCTGAGGTGTTTACACATTCACTGACTCGGCTTTCCTCTTGCAGTCGGCATCGTTGTATTTGTGAGATGGAGGAGGACTTTGTGGATTGGTGTTGGACATATGGGTTAATGTTGGACTTGGGGGCTTGGGCAGCACTGGGCTGGGATGTTTTCTTGATGCTTAATCTTTATATAAAACTTAATCTTTATATAAAACTCTCTCTTATATATGAGTTTCTGTGGATTTGTTTCTCTAAAGAACCCAGACTAACACATTAAATTATAAAGCAGTACAAATGGCTCAGTGCAACTCACTCCCATGAGACAGTTGTGAGACACTGGCAGTCCTTCAAGTCTTGAGGGCCACTGGATAGTCTCTGTAGAGCAATTCAGGCTATCCAGCACAGGCAGCAAACAGCAAGGCAGGTCACCAACAGTCAGCCAGATGACAGGGTCTGACAGTCCCCAGCTCAAGAGATGTAAGCTCCAATGGTGTGGCGAAGCAGGTCTTGAAGGAACCTCAAATTACAGCAACACACTCCATGGGTTAGGTGTCCCACAGGTCGTGTAGCTTGCAAATTGAACCACAGAACAAGCAAGGCAGCCGCACACTGGTCCGATAATCAAAGAGCAAGAGAAGAGAAAGGCAAGGCTCGTTGAGCCATTTATCTCTTCACCTTTCAATTAACCCCACACGTGTATATTGGCTAGGCTGGCACAATAAACTACCTCATGCGGTGTCTGGCTTCATTTTCTATGTGCGTGTGTTTCAAGTGAGCCCTGGCGGCACACTGGGTTAACCGATGGGTTACTAACTTCAAGGTCAACAGTTCAAACCGAACAGCTGCTCTGAGGGAGGGAAGAAGATGAGGCTCTTTGCTCCCATCAAGATTTACAGCCTTGGAAACCCCAGGGAACAGGTCTACTTCCGCCCTGTCAAGTGGCTATGAGTCGGTATTGACTCGAGGGCCGTGGGTGGGCTCGCTGAATGTAGACACTTTATTCAAGCAGTGGGAATGAAGCATGTTGTGGGCTACTGATCAGGCTCTGGATCGGTGAGCAATCTAAGAGTGGAGAAGAAATCAGGGCAAAGGACATTGGCACCCTGATGGCTCCATTTCTTTGCCTTTTCAATGTGGAGTCTTCTCCCTTGGCCAGTTCCTGGGTGAAGGTGAAAGCAGCCAGGCGAGCACCCAGCCAAGTGATGCTCAGGGTGTGGCTGGCTCTCCACAGGCCTGGGAGGTGGGGTAGGGGGAGGTGGCAGGGCCTGAAGAGCAAGGGCACTGTGTGTCTGGGAAGCTTGCAGAGAATGCCTCCAGAAGGGCAGGCAGAGATGCTGAAAATTGGGGAGGCAGGGATGTCTGAATGAGGCCTCTCTTGAGCCCCAGCAGCACTGCAGCACCAGCACCTCCAGCGCGCTCTGGCCAGGGTGGCTCTGCCGAAAGGGTGCCACCTCAGGGTGTTGGGCGCCCAGTGGAGGAACTATGTGGACAGTGAAGGGGGGCAGGGGAGCTGGGGATATCTCATGGGCTGTCGCTTCTGCATTGTCCTGTCTCCCTGGCAAGAAAGCAAACGCTCCGTTGCTGTCCAGCGGCTCCGTGTAGGCCGTGTGCTCGGTGGGCTTCCAAGGACTGACGTGTTACAAGAGGATCATCAGATGCTTCCTTCTCCCAGCATGCCTCCGGGTAGGATTGAACTACGAACCTTGTGGCTAGTAGTCCAGCACTTAACCAGGACCACCCGGGGGCTCCTGTCTCTTTGAAGGAGCTCATGCACCCACTTCGAGCTCTCTGGGAAGACTCAGGTTTTGGCTAGCATTACTTTTACCAGTTAGAAGCTGTGCCGCCACAACAACATCTCCTGACCCGCCTGGAAGAGGCACCGCCATGGGCCACAGAACTGAACCGTGGCAAAAATAACTGCCCTTGTTCAGAAGACCAACGTATACAGGTTTTCCTCCCGAACGTCTTCCTCGAGAGGACTCGGAGGACAGATAACACCGTGGAGAAAGTACGATGGGAAAGAGATCTCTCTCACACACACACACAGATTATCTAGCTCAGGAGTCCTCGAACTTTTTAAACAGGGGGCCAGTTCACTGTCCCTCAGACCCGTTGGAGGGCCGGACTATAGTTTTAAAAAACTATGAGCAAATTCCTATGCACACTGCACATATCTTATTTTGAAGTAAAAAACAAAATGGGGCAAAAACACCCGGCGGGCTGGATAAATGTCCTCGGCGGGCTGCAAGTGGCGGCGGGCTGTAGTTTGAGGACCCCTAATCTAGCTCATAAGGAAGAATGTGAGACATGCAATTTGAGTGAGCTCCTGAAAAGTCAATGGAATTCTAAGCCCGCTTGGATGAATCTGCAAGCGAAGGAGCCCTATTCCTCTCAGACTGGGTAGAGCCCGGGATGGCAGCCAGGTTCCCCATGCAGGCGTGGCTGCGGGCGTCTCGGCTGTAAGGGCTGAGACAGCTCAGTGAGCCCTGCCAGCTCTGTGTGCCTTCTCAACACACCAGTGATCCCACATGCCCACGGAAGGCCCCGGTGAGGGACGCAGTGAGTGATACATGCAGCCCCACCACGGAGGACAAGCTAGGATGTGGGGGTGGTCTCTGTGGACGCGGTGAGGATAAGTAAGATCCCAGTGGGCCGGCCGCCAGGCCACAGGACTTGCTCATCATCCCAGGGAAAGGCGGGACTGACCTCTCTCGCACGTACAGGACACGAGACAAAAATCAAGATGCTGCAAAGTAAATAAACGTAGAAATTCCTCGCAAAACAAAACAAAAACCCCAGATGAAACTCTCCCAGGGATTCAGAGCAGGGAAGGCTGGGGCAGCAAGGGCAGCTGCTGTTGTCAGAGGAGGCTGGGCCCTCACTGGTGAGAGCCAGTGGGGGGCGAGGGGAGGGAGCTGGCCTCCAGTCCCAGCAGGCTCCGCTCCCCTGTCCTCATGGGCAGTGCCCCAAACAAACACAACCCTTTGCCACCAAGTGGATTCTGACTCCTGGTATCCCACATGGAGATGGACCCTGTGGGGTTTCCTGGCTGCAATCTTTACAGAGGCTGAACGCCAGGCCTTTCTTCTGTGGCACCCCCCACCTTGGATCCCAAGGAAACGAGAGAAGAGAGGCTGCCACCTCTCTCTGAGGAAGGGGCTTGGAGTCCCCCACCAAGCTGGCAGAGCACAGTGTGGGCACCCACTCAGCAGCACAGGTGGGGTGCGGTGGGGGCGAACAAGGAGGTGGCTCAGCTCACACTGCCTGCCCATCAGGGTGAGGATGTCTTGGGAATTTTGCAGTTTGGGGGCCAGAGAGGGACTGGGGGAGCCCTGGTCGCACGTTGGGCTTTGGTCAGCATTTCGAAACCACCAGTTGCTCTGTGGGCGAAAGACAGAGTTTTCTACTCCAGGGAGAGTTAGTCTCAGAAGCTCCCTAGGCATGGCTACCCTGTCCCATGGGGTCCCTATGAGTCTGCTTCCTTCGACCCAATGGCAGGGAGGTAGGTGGTGGGGTTCAGGGGCTTTGTACTTTGTGCACGGCATTTCAACATGCACAGCAAACGAGGCCCTGTCAGGGCAGCCTGGAGGGCTCAGGAGGAATCACGGCCTGCTCTGCACGCAGGGTGGGCACCCATCACTGAGCACGGGGAGCCGGAGCTGCAGGGCGGGAGGGAGGCAGCAGCCGAGCAGGGCGTCACCTGGAGGTTGGTGTCCTGCACCATGCAGAGCTGCTCCTGGATCTTCTGCAGCTCCTCCTGTTGCCACCGGATGTTGGCCTGCAGGATGCGCGTCCGCTGCTCCAGCTGGTCTTTGATGGTCTGAAACATGCTGACCTGCGCTGAGAACTTCAGGGGGGAGGCGGAAAAACAGAACCGGGGGCAAGAGTTAGTTCAGCCCGGCACACAGACCTCCGCTGCCCTTCTCATCAGTCCTGTCTGTGTTCATTTTCCAGTCCCTTTGCTGGACTCCCAGCACCCCTAAGGGACCCTGCTGCTGGTGGGATCCCTGAAGTGGACAGCAGGTGGAGCTGAGGGCCACGTGGCCACTCTCAGGCTACTGTTCATAGCTGCTGGCAATGGGACAATGCCGACTCACAGAGACCACACTGGGTCCCGTAGAGTTTCTTTCTTTCACTTTAATAATTAATTTATTTTAAACAATTTCATCACCATACAAATCACACCTCACACATTTCAGTCACTCAAGCACATTCACAAGAGTTGTGCAACCTACATCCCTGAGGTGAGGTCCAGCCACTACGGCAGGACCAACCCAGTCCAGGGAGACATATGGCAGCCAACTAAATAAACGGAGGGGAGAGAGAAAAAAAAGACATGGGTAGGGGGGAGCAGGAGACGAATCCATCCAAGGGTAGGGCATTGTTTAAATCTCCATAGAAGACACAGAGAGAGACCAGACTTCACCCGGATGTGCCAAGACATGAATACAACATACTGGCATGTACCAGGGAATCAATAGAGAGGTCTGCGGGGCCGGCCCCAATCCCAATTATGTGGACACCCTCTCCCCCTCGCCCCCTCAAAAGAATGCACTTCAGAGGACAGCACTGGGGCTACAGCTTGGGGAGAGGGGCGTGTCGGATTAGAGCACACGGGAGAAACGCAAAGGGATGGAGAGGGAGGAGAGGACATCCTGGCCCACCAAGCCCCAAGGACCACATTCCTGCTTGGAGCAGAAAATGTACAGAAGGACCATAGGGCCAGCCCCACCATGGGACATGGTGTCCCTCACTGAACCATGGCACTGCGGGGTCCACACTGGAGACACAGTGCAGGAATAGTGCCCGGTCTGGCTCCATCACGCTGGGGCGAGGCACTGAGGGCATGCAGCAGAGCAGCAGGGGGAGCAGACTGATGAAACCCCCGGGAACACCAAAAATAGACTTGGGAGACAGAGTGTGGCACCCCACCAGACTCGACTAGAAAACACTCACAAAGGCCACTCACAACAGACCTTGAACTATTTATAGGCTTTTCCATTTTTGTCACTGGCTTTCTTTTTGTTATTGTTATTTTGTGTTTGTTTTTTGCTGTTGTTGTTTTGACTTCCTTGTTGTTTTATTTGGCTTTGCTTGCTTTTTGCCCTTGTTAATGTATCTGCATATCTACCTAGATAAGATGGGTGGGATAAATAATTCAGAGATGAAAAGGAGACCAATGTTTCCGGGGGGAGGGGGGATACAGGAGAAGGGGAGGTCGGAGAAAGGAGGTGGGGAGATCAACCCAGGGACAAGGGAATAACAAGTGAACTAAAATCAATGGAAGGAAGGTCACAGAATGCCTAGTGGGGCTCGATCAAGGGGAATGTAGCAGCGAGGGATTACTAAACCGGAAAGAAGGCCCAATATGATGTGATATGATGTGGGACAATATGATGTGGGACAATATGATGGTGGGACAATATGATGTGGGACAATATGATGTGGGACAATATGATGGTGGGACAATATGATGGTGGGACAATATGATGGTGGGACAATATGATGGTGGGACAATATGATGTGGGACAATATGATGTGGGACAATATGATGTGATATGATGTGGGACAATATGATGTGATATGATGTGGGACAATATGATGTGATATGATGTGGGACAATATGATGGTGGGACAATATGATGGTGGGACAATATGATGGTGGGACAATATGATGTGGGACAATATGATGTGGGACAATATGATGTGGGACAATATGATGTGATATGATGTGGGACAATATGATGTGATATGATGTGGGACAATATGATGTGATATGATGTGGAACAATATGATGTGATATGATGTGGGACAATATGATGTGATATGATGTGGGACAATATGATGTGGGACAATATGATGTGGGACAATATGATGGTGGGAAGTAAAAAGGAAATAGAGGAGAGAACCAGGAGGCAAAGGGCATTTATAGAGGACTAAATACAGGCATGTACATATGTAAATATATATAATGAAAGGGGAATAGAATTATGTACTCATATCTATATGTTAGGAAGGTAGCAGATGGGCATTGGGCCTCCACTCAAGGACTCCCTCAACACAAGAACACTTTGTTCTAACAATCCGGCATTCTGTGATGCTCACCTTCCCAACACTATCACTGAAGACAAATGTGTGCATAAGCAAATGTGGCGAAGAAAGCCGATGGTGCCCGGCTATCAAAAGATATAGTGTCTGGGGTCCTAAAGGCTTAAAGGTAAACAAGTGACCATCTAGCTCAGAAGCAACAAAGCCCACATGGAAGAAGCACACCAGCCTGTGTGATCATGAGCTGTCGATGGGATCAGGTATCAGGCATCTAAGACCCAGAATAAAACCATACCCAAGGAGAATGGGGTGAGGTATGGAGGGGAGACCCAATGACCATCTGTAGACATTTGGACATCCCCTCACAGAGGGGTCACAGGAAAGAGATGAGCCAGTCAGGGTGCTGTATAGCACCGATGAAACATATAACTTTCCGTTAGCTCTTTGGTGCTTCCTTCACCCCACAATCATTACCTCAGTTCTACCTTACAAATTGGATTAGACCAGAACATACACACTGCTACAGATAAGAGCCCGCAACACAGGGAATCCAGGATACATAATCCCCTCAGGGCCAGCAAGGAGAGTAGAGATACCAGGAGGATTAGGGGAGGGTGAGGGGAGAAAGGGGGAATCGATCACAAGGATCAACCTGGACCCCCCCTCCCAGGGGGATAAATAACAGAAAAGTGGGTGAGGGGTGACGGAGGATGATGGAAGATATGGAAAACATAATCTGTAACTTATCAAGGGTTCATGAGGGAGGGCGGGTGGGGGAGGGAGGGGGAAGAAATGGGGAGCTGATATCAGGGGGCCAAGTGAGAAGAGAATGCTTTGAACATGATGATGGCGGCATGTATGCAGATGTGCTTGACACACTGGAGGAACGTACGGATTGTGATGAGAGATGTGAGAGCCCCAATAAAAGTATCAACAACAAAAAAAGGGTTGTGCAACCGTCACTACAATCAATTCCAGGGCTTTCCCTCCTCGTTAGCTCCCTATTTTCCCCCAGCCTCCCCTGCCACGTCCCTTTGAATCTACTGATGCAGCTCTTGTCTCTATAGGTTTACCTAATCCGGGTTCCACATACACTTGGGAGAAGTCACCCCTATCTGGTCCCTGTGAGCGAGCATGGACAGATGTACCCATGAGCTCTAGGGTGGCGCACGCATCGGCCCTGGGGTGGTGCGGTGACCACTTCCCCGGACTCACCTGTGCCATGGGGGCAGGCGCACTCTGCAGCATGGTCTGAGGCAGCAGCTGCCGGGCTAGGTCGCAGGACGACTGGCTGAGTAGAGGGGCCTGGGGCAGAGAGAGAAAGGGTGGTAGGGATGAACACTGCTTCTGGGAGGTGACAGAGATGCGAGCGCCATCTCTCAGGGGTCAGTTTGTCTGGCCTAAAGAGGGAGGCACGTCTGCCCTCGAGGGAGTGCTGAATGTCAGATGTGGGGAAGCCCAGGTGTCTGTCTGGTCCCCAGGGAAACAGATTCATGAACACGAAAAAAGGATTTTCTACGCCAGTGTGTTTGGTGGGATTTGTTGCCCAGCAACGGATCCCTGGAAGAACGTGCATCTGGGACTTCTGACATGAAGCCCAGCTGGTGCTGCGGATGACCAGTTGGGCGGCTAAGTACAATGTTAGCGGTTCAAACTCACCAGCCGCTCCTCAGGAGGAAGTTAAGGCTTTCTACTCCTGTCAAGATTTATCGCTTTGGAAACCCACAGGGGCAGTTCTACCCTGTGCCCTTGGGTGGCTGGGAGCTGGGATCGATTCGATGGCCAAGAGTGAGTGACTGCCCAGGTCATGTGCTGCCTCAGAGGTCGGACCCTGGCACAGCCCAGGGACGATGCTGGGACTGTGGGCCGTGGGGGACATGCTGATGCACGGAGACCCCACGTGACAGAGGGGACCCGATGCACAGGGCTTCCTAGCTTGCACCTTGTGGAGCAGATGGCCTACCTGGCCCATGGAGCTGCTGGGGGTGTTGAATGCCCCACTGTCCACCCCAGGGCTCCTTTCAGAGACACTACCCGATATACAGGGAGAAAACTGACCGGCTGCTCTCAGGTCACTTCTGACTCACGGTGACCGCTGGTGTAGAGAGGAGCATTTTCAGTCAAGATTAAGCATCTCCAACACTGTCACCGGAGTTGAGTTTTACCATTAAAATTCATCTTAATTCTGCACTGTATGCATGTACCCCCATGTTAGTCTTGACATAAAAATCTTTTGCAATTACTCACCAACTAAAGTACTTCTCCTTTCTGATCCGCTGCCCCTGTTTTATTTTAATTTTGAATAGTTTCATGCTACAATTTACGGACTATATAATTCAATGATATAAATAGATCAAAATGAGTTCTTCCATCATCCCCACAGAGTGATTTTAGACCATTTTTCATTATTGTACCCATTATTATTGGCTCCCCATTCCTCTCCAACCTCCATTGCTGGAACGCTAAGAAATTACTAATCTAGTTACTGTCCTGTACGCCTAGATTTTAAGGCAAATTGATCCCTCAAGCAGACGCAGCACTGCGGACCCCTGAAGCGTGCTTGGGCTGAGGGAGACGTGTGGGTGCACACCTACCGGCATGGTGGCTGCCTGGCTGAGCGCTGGCCCCGGTAACTCTTGGGGCAGGGTGGTGGATCTCGGCAGTGCGGTGGTGCTGGCCTCTGCCCTCAGTTTGGTCGGAGTGGCTGTAAGAGAGCAATGCGGAGCCTTCCTGACTCACACAGACCCCCGGCGTTCTCATGAAGGGATGATGCCCTTGGCTGAGGCGCCCATGAACTAAGAGCATGGTGGTGATCTTGGATTCTGCCAGTTCCCAACCTGTCTGCCAGCAGGTAGAAAAAAGACCACAAGCCATTCCCACATTTTACCTCTACCACGTGTGCTAGTCACCTAATCTGGTGTCAGTTTAAGGATTAAGAATGTAGGGTGGAGTCTAGGCTGTCAATCTGGAGCTAGCCAATGAGACTTCTGTGGGCAAGGCCTCCTGAGAATTCTGGGAAATCTGATACTTCCTCCTTGGAGGCGGAAGACACCTCTCCCTCTCTCTGCTACTCCCTGGGAGACATTGCAGAAGGCAAGTCACATGGATACAACCAGACCTCGGAAGCCGGGGAAGCCACAGAGAGACCCCTGCCAGCGCTGAGATGCTAACAATGACACTGGATCCAAAGACTCTCTACCCTGCTTTGTTTCTCTAGTCTACCCGGACTAACAAACCACATGACCCAACCACCCCCCTGAGCAAATACCTAGTCGGAGCAACTAAACAGCAGACCGCTCTGCCACCCAGAAGCATGTCATCATCGCCTATGGCTTTGCTGCCGGCTCCAATAGGACACCAAAGGGTCGTCTGGGGCAGGAAGGCATCGGGGAGGGAAGCTGGCAGTGCCAGCTGGGTGACCAGCATGGATGACCCTGAGCTCCTTGGGGAGACCATTCCCTCGGCCCGATGGGTACCCACCCGCTCCCCCTGCCTGTGGATTCATACTCACAGGCGGGCTCGGATATGGCTGTGTGTGAAGATTTGTGTGAACTTCTTGAGGACGCTGATGGCGAATGGCTGGTGTTAAGGCCGGAGGCACCCACGTCACAGGCATTAAAGGGCGGCGGAGGCTCCAAGCTTGAGCCCTTGTCCTGAAACACACACACACACACACACACACACACACACACACACACACACACACACACACCCGGCGTACGAGTCAGCCTCCAGGTGATGGATGGATTACACAACTCTAACTTACAGCCACCTTGGAAGGAGGTTGACAGAAACGCTGCAGGCTTCTGGAGACCATTCCAAATGCGTTCAGGCAACAAGTACACCCCATGTCTTGGCGAGGCGTAGAGGCCCATCTGCCACGTCATGATTGCTGTCTCACCTTATGTTTCACGTTTCCAGGTTTTTCTAACCGACTTTTGCATTTCACTTTGTCTTAAAGCGATCCCCTCAGCACCCCTGGAAAGAAGGCGCATCAGTGCCCTCTGACCTTGGAAAGGAGCCTGGGGCGTAGTGGTGACAAGCGGGTCTGCGATCTCGAGGTCGGCCGTGTGTAAAAGCACCAGCCGCTCCGTGGGATGGAGGAGGGCCTTTCCCCCCCGTAAAGAGTCACCTTCCCGCCCTGTCCTGTAGGGTCGCGGTGAGCTGGAATCACCCAGGTGGCGGTGAGCTGAGTGTGAGAGGGTCTCCGGTATTGTGCCTGGCAGACGTGAGCCCTGGTGTTGGCCGGTCTTTGGAGTCTCGCCCCAGTGGGGGTGAGCACTGCGTGTGTGCGAATGCACGTGCATGGGCACCCGTGACAGCAGACATGATTGACTTCTGGCTCGCAGGCCTTTGCACCAAACAGACTCCATCGCTGAGCTTTGTTGCGGCAAACGGCATGTTTTGAGACCCCATCAGCGGCACTCAGGGAGTGTGTTCCAGAGGCCCCGGCCGCTTTGGGCCTGTGTGAGACTGGCCAAGACGAGGCTGTCCACCGAGAGAGAACATGCATCTAAAACGCCGGCTGCCTCTGGCAGGGCTGCCCGTCACAGCCAAGCAGGCCTGGGACAATTTACGCAAGTGTCGGGCGAAAGCCCTGAAGTGGAAAACAACATCTGCAACTCAAACGGGTTTATTCCCGGGTGTCCGAGAGCGGTACACGGACGGTCAGGGTGAGTCAGAAATGACGAGAGGGCACACCGAGTGTGCGTGTGTACAACAACTAACAAACAGCTCACGATGGTTTCAACGCACGGTGACCGTCCAGGACAGGGTAGAGCTGCCCCAGAGGGCAGTCACCTTTACCTGCCACAGCTCTCTCCTGAGGAGAGGCCGGCGGGTTCGCTTCACCCTGGCACCACCAGGGCTCCTGCTCTGCAGGCGGTGCCTCTGCGTGGGGTGGGCACCAGGATGATGGGGGTCCCACAGGAGCAGGAAGGCCCATAAAGAGTTTCCCACCATGGGGAGGATTAACACAGGCGATCTCGGGTGTGTCTGCACCTGCCGATTACCAGCTCTCTGACACACTCCGTGATGTGACGGCGCTGGGGAATCAGCAGCGCTGTAAGCAATGGCAGGGCTGCCGTGCCAAGCGTGGGTGATGGGTCACCACAGAGGTACATCCTCCTGCGGCATGCCAGTAGGGGGCTCTGCAGAGACGGCCTACTCTGCGCCTCCTCCCAGCCTGCGCCTCAGCAGAAGCCAAAGTCTGTCCACCGCTGGGCTGAAGAAGGGTGGGAACCATGTGCTCTGCAGCTGCCACCCTCTGGCGAAAGGCTTCAAATGTGAGGAAGTTGGATAGTCTGGGACTTTGCCCATATTTCATCCATCCTACGAGATACTTTTATGTTAGTATTACTTTTAAACTGAGGTTACACAAAGAAGCCCAGGCGGGTCAATAGTTGAGCGCTTGGCTGCTAATGGGCAGATGGGGGTTTGGCCCCACCAGCTGCACTGCGGAAGAAAGATGTGGCCTCTGAGCCTGAAAGGATTTCCAGCCCAGGGAACCTGGGCAGTTCTGCTCTGCCCGATGTGGTCGCCGTGAGTCAGAGTCGACCGAGAGCCATGGGTTTGGCTTTCATCGACGGTTACCCAGACGGGTTCTTTTGAAGTTGCTGCCCTTCTGTTTTGAGTCTCTCAGTCTCTCTCTCTCTCCCCCCCCCCACCCCCCCACCCTTAGGAAAATCAATTTTTTATTGTGGTCAAGATCTACATAACAAAAGGTTTGCTATTTCAACATGTGTTTGAACATGTAAACTCCAGTGACATGAATTCATGTTGGTTGTGCTGTTTAATTGTGACCACAGTCTGTTTTTAATCCCCCCGCGCCCCTCCCTGCCCACCGCCCCACCTGCCGCCGTCATCATGAAAGGAGGCATCACACCCTGCCCACTGCCCTCGAGTCGATCCATCGGATGCACACAATACAACGCTCTAGCATAAAGTAGAACGGCCCTTTGAGGTTCCTGAGACTTTTAGATCTTTACCAGAGCAGACAGCCTCATCTTTTTCCACAAATAGCAGCTTCCTGAACAGTCCCTGAATCCGAGGCCCTCCCCTTTCCCATTTTAACATCTCTGAAATCGGTGGTGCCTCGCACTGATGCTAAGACAGCTTCATTTCACAGATGAATTAGCAGCATCGGTGGTGGACCTTACAAACCTTCCGTGGCATCTCTCACAACAACAACAACAACAACAACAACAAAAGCCAACTCGCTGCCATCGAGTCCCTTCCGACTCATAGCGACCATCCAGGACAGGGTTGAACTGCCTCTGTGGGTTTCCTGCTGCAACCTTCACAGGAGTGCAAAGTCTCGTCTTTCTCCTGTGAGGCGGCTGGCGGTTTTGAACGGCTGACCTTGGGGTTCCCAGTCCAATGCTAAGCAGCACTCTCCTTCTCTGGACCCACCCCTTTCTTTACCCCGAACCCCCTTGCATCTGCATTTTGAGGAGCAGACCACCAGTCTGTGTGCAGGAGAGAGGGGAGGGGCCTGGTCTGACAGGAGCAGGGCTCCCAGGGTGGGAAAGGCAGAGGGGGGAGGCAGGAAACTCCATGGAGTGGACTCCTTGACATGGAGCTGGTTCCAGCATGGCTGCATTCACTCTGTGGCTCAGCCGAGACCCAGACTCAGAAGCAGGGAGTGTTGCGAATGACATGGAAGCCTGGAGGGCCTCTGAGTCACAGAGGCAGGGCACCAGCTACCTGCCAGCTCTGACTCATGATGGCCCGCGTGTGTCAGAGTCTGTGCTCCATTGGGTTTCCAGAGGCTTGTTTTGGGGAAGAAGACCGCCAGGACTCTCTCCTGAGGTGCCCTGGGTGAACCTGAGCCTCCAGCCTTCTAGTGAGCAGGCACGTGTGCTAATCGTGCACACCTCCCAGGGCCCCCAGGAGTGGACCAGTGTCAAACCAAACTCACTGCCACCAGCCCGTTCAATTCACAGTGACTATGGGACAGAGCAAATTGGCCTCGGTGTGTTTCCCAGGCAGTAATTCTTCATGGGAGCAGAGAGCCTCATCTTTCGCCTACAGAGCGGATGGTAGTTTTGAACTGCTGAGCCTGCGGTTAGCAGCCCGATGGATCACTCATGATACCACCAGGGCTCCATCAGGGCGAGGCTCACGCTCCTGTTCACTGCCATCGAGTGGGTTCTGCCTCATATCTCGATCCTATAGGACAGGGTAGAACTGCCCCTGAGGGTTTCCCAGATGGTAACTCTTCACAGGAGTAGAAACCCTCCTCTTTCTCCCACAGAGTGGCTGGTGGGTTTGAACCGCTGACTTTGACATTAGCAGCCCATGTCGTGACCCACTACGCTATCATGGCTCCATAAGGGACAGACAGAAGTGTGACTATCACTTCAGGCCTCTGTGGATGATAGGACCCGGCCCAGCTTTTTATCGGCGGGAGAATGACAAAGTGCACATCTATCAACGTTGTTCCTGTTCAGGATGGAACATGACCAAATTGTGCTTGGCGTCCAGAGGCTGTTTCTAACCCTGGTCTTGGAGGTCTAAACCCTGTGGGGGTGGGGTGCTCTCGGGTGAGTCAGCTAAGCTCTGGGTGTCCCTCTGCGTCCTCGTCGGAGGGGCAAGGATGGTGGCAGCACCCCCTTCGTCCACCAGCTTCAGAGACCCGAGTCCTCGCATGCACAGGGCACGGCCTGGCAGGCAGCAGCGTACCTTTAATGCTGAAGGGTGCACGGCCTCAGATGGGGGGTCTTCCAAAGCCAGCTCCTGCCTCCTTTCCACCCGGACATCGGCATAACTGAAACCAAGAGACCACAGCTGCAGGTGGCTCACACCAGGACGCCACCACCCAAACACACTGGTGCAACCCTCTGGCTCTCAGCTTCGCACCGGACTCCAGATCACGGCACCAGAAACACCGGAGGCAGCCCCTTGTCTGAAAGAGCACACTATCTCGATTTCTAATGTCACATTCCCCTTCCCTTCTTACTGATCCCCTGCCCCCATGCAAACCTCTAAACACAATTGTCTGTAAAAATGTATTCCCAGCTGTAGGGTACGCTTCTGCCTTCACATAATTAGAAGCCTTTCATAAACCTATATATTTACAAATTGTGTGCCTGTCCACTGAAGGGACCTGAGGCCTCCAACGTGCAGACAGCGTGTGAGTGGGCTGGGAGGGCGGAGTGGGTCCTCAGCCCTCCGGAATGCTGGTTACCTTGTTTACCTGTCCAGTTCCTTCCCCATTTCCGCAGAAGGGTGGCTGCCCTAGGATTTAGGAGGTGCAGCATTGAAAGGAAAAGCAGGGCCCAGGGTCTGAAGGTCCAGGTGTTGATAAGATCCAGCCTTCCTGTGGGGGCTGAGGGGGAGGTGAGTGGGGCTGGCACGGCACCAGAAAGTACTGACGGCTGAAGCCAGGAGGGCAAGCTGAGATGGATGGTGATGACCCCAGAGTGTGTGGACTACAAACTTGGAGTGTCCCCTCTCTCCCTGCTTACTGACTCACTGTGCGTGTGTGGTGTTGGTGTTAACGGCCATTAAGTTGGACCCCCGACTCATGACATCTGCACGCCCCACAGAATGGATTCAGAGCTTTCATGAATTTCCACCAGATGGGTTTTCCTAGTCTGTCTCCGTCCTGAAAGCTCTGCTGAAACCTGTTCAGGGTCAAAGTTTTCACAGGCAGGCTGCCTGGGGGAGGTACCCCCATGGCATCAACCCAGGGTCTCCTGCATGAAGGGGGGATCCGACCGCTGGACCGCCACTCCCCTGTGCATAGTGGGTGTACAAAATGTCAAGGTCGAAGATACGGCCCGGCTAATGCTCGTTCTGGCTTATCCTGTCGTGCAGTGAGAGATGGCGTCGATTCTGACTCACAGTGGTCTTGCCCGTCTTCTATGTGAGCCTACCGTCCAAGTGTTTGGTTTGGGGTAGTCTACACTGGGAGCCCTAACTCCATTTTGAGTCTTGACATAACTGCAGCCTCCGCCAAGTTCGGTCCTAAGCCAGCTAGGCCCGAGGCGGAGTGTGTTTGCAGGTACTTTACGGACTCTCCTGGTGTGGCAGCTACATAATGTGGTGTCAGTTTGGGATTGAGAGGACTAAGAGCGAAGGGGTGGAGTCTAGTATGTCAATTGGATCATCACCAATGAGACCTCTGTGTGGGCGTGGCCTTCTCCTGAGAATTCTGGGAGCTCAGAGAGTTCCTCCTTGGAGGCGGGGGACACTTCTAGCTCTGCTCACTCGCTACCTGGGAGACACAGCAGCTGACAAGACACGTGGAACTACACTAGTGCCCTGAGCTGGAGGAGCCATGTGGAGAGCCCTATCAGCGCTGAGATGCTTACAACACCACTGGATCCAAAGACTCTCTACCCACTGGCCTGTGATCTTCCTGCACTCTGCATCATTGCAAGTATTTCGTGAGTCTGAAGAGGACTTTATATATTGATATTGGACATATGGGCTAATATCTGACTTATGGACTTGATCTGGACTGGACTGGGCCATATTCTCAATATTCAACTATTCTTTTATATAAAATTCCTTCTTCTACACATATACATGTTTATGAATTTGTTTCTCTAGTCTACCCGGACTAACACATCTGGTCAGCTCAAAGGAACACTGGTCGTGGCACTGTGGGCCAGGCATTGAAAGACTGTCTGCAAAGTCGGTGATTCAAACCCACCAACTGCTTCCTGGGGGAAAGATGAGGCTGTCTGCTATAAATATTTCTAGTCTCGGAAGATGAGGAGTTCATGTTCTATAATTAGCCATGTGGCTATGAATCCTTCAGCCTCAAACACATCGTCTTTCTCAGACAGATAATTTGTTTTCCACTTGTCTTTGTCATGTTTAAGACTTAATCAAACACACTTGAATTTGAGGTCTACTTTCCCCTCAAGAAAATTACACTTACTGCCATTGAGTTGGTTCCTCCCCGACCCCATCCTGCCCCAGAACACTCTCCACTGCTTAACACTGACTCAAATGTCCTCAAACAAGCCCTGATGGTGCAGATGGAAAATTGGGTTTTTAACTATGAGGTCGATGGTTTGAACCCACTAGCTGCTCCAAGGCAGAATGAGGAGGCTGGCTGCTCTTGTAGAGATTTAGTCGTGGACGCCCTAGGGAGCAGTTCGCATCTAATCAGGTCACTGTGAGTCAGAACAGGAGCCTTGGTAGCCTAATGGCTACAAGTTGGGCCGCTAACCTTAAGGTCAGCAGTTTGAAACCACCACCAGCCACTCCTCCGGAGAAAGAAGAGGCGTCTACCCTCGTAAAGAGTCAGCCTCAGAAACCCACGGGGCAGTTCTACCCTGTCCCACAGGGTTGCTATGAGTCGGCACCCACTCGGAGGCAGTGCGTCGTCACATTGCTATCGGCCAGAATCAGCCAGTGGGGGATGTGGTGCAGAGAAAACCCACAGACCAGCATCTCGGCCTCCTTTACCTCTGAGAGCTGGGACCAGACTGGGGGGCGGGGGGGCATGTGAAAGGTTGGGATGCTGTCTCCGCAGGGTCTCAGTTCACACACCTGGCCAGGGGCTCCCCAGTGTCCCCTGGAAGCCGCCAGGAGGCCCCTTCTGCTGACAGCCTGACTGCGTTGTCAACAATGCTTCCCCCCCCCCTTGAAACATTAAAAATAAAGGGGAGTATGTGTTTGAGTTATTTAGAGGCAGACATTTAATTTTCTTCTCACACATGGTGACAAGCGAAAGCGGGAGGATAGCTCGGAGAGAGAACTGTGTAAGTAGGTCAGTGAGCAGTGACTCGCTAAGTGATATCCTGGTGGCCGGGAGAGTTCTAGGGGCTTCAAAGGGGCCTCTTCAACAGCTCGGAGGAGCTCTCTGCTGGGAGAACAGCCCTGGGGGAGCCCCGACAGGAAGCTGTTAGCTGGAGAGGACAGTCTGAGTCACACTGAAGAAGTCAAGCTTGGGGTGGAGGGTGAGGCGGTGGGCCAAGACAGATCTATGGAAAACGGTGTCTTAGACAATTCCTTTTAACTTGCTGGTTCATGTCTCCCAGTAGGCTCTGGAAGGGGCCCTGGTGACTTAGTGGTCCGGTTTTGGGCTGCGATCTACAAGGCCGGCAGTTCAAAACCATCAGCCACTCCGAGGGAGAAAGACCGGGTGCTCAACTCCAGTACTCGGAAACTCAGTGGCGAGCCCACCCGTGCTAGAGGCCCACTAGGAATAGTCACCAACTCCAAGGAAGTGAGTTGGGTTTTTGAAGCCAGCTTTGGGCAGCTGTGATGGAGACCTGGAAGCGATCATTGGTGCCTCTCCTGGATTGGCACCCAGGGCTCCGGCGTACCTGCCTGTGTGCATGGGCCACACCCTTTGCCTGGTATGCGACCACACCCCGACCCTTGGAAACTGTGCCGCCAGCCCGGTACCTGACCACAGAGTGCGTGCACACGATGAACTCTGGCTTGGAGTTCCACTGGTGGTAGGTGATGTAGTAGTGGGTCTGCAGCCATATCCACTGCTGACCTTTAGTCAGAAACCGGTAGCAGCACGACTTCCCTTTGCCAAATTGCATCACTGCGAGGAGAAAAGAGGCATAGCGGCATCAAGCATGCGTCTGGGCCACCCTGGCCAAAAGTCTCTACTAGAATGCAGCTTGAGTCGCTGCAGCCATCTGCCCCCGCCCCCAGACACACTCGCCGGCTCTGAAGTGAGGACGGAGGAACGACCTACAGACGCACCTGCTCCAATGCCCAAGAGCCTCACAGGAAGGAGCCCAGAGTTTAATTACAAAAAGAGCTCCACATTTTCCCGGGGGGGGGGGTTGTCTTCCTCCTGCAGGTGGAACTGCCGTCGGAGCTGCCGGGAGCTGAGCCCAGAAAAGAGCATCCCGACACCGGAAAGATTGGACCCAGAATAGAGCTGGCAGCCACCAGCCTTTGGACTCATTCTGCGGCTGTCAGTCAGCCGTTCAGAAATAGAGAGGCTGCTACGGATGCCTTCTGGGTCTCCCCCCACCCCGCCCCCCATGCAGGGATGGAAGAGTCCCGGTGGTTATGTCACTTTCTCGGGGGATGTCCAGAACAGAACGGGCCCTACCAACTTATTGCCTGGGCAGGACCGGTGGATGGACCTTGGGGACAGGAAAGTTGGAAAGGAATTGGGTTTCTTACAGTAAGGAGTCCTGGGGTGGCAACAGTTCAGCGCTCAGCTGTTCAGGGCAAGGTCAGTGGTTCAAACCCACCCAGTGGCTGGGGGTAAGGAAGGGGGTGGGGTGGGGGCAGAGAGAAGGACCTGCTCCTGAGCTCCCTTAGAGACCCCAGCCTCTGGGGCAGCTCTCCTCTGTCACCCGGGGTCCCCTCCCAATAGCAGCCTCAGGGCACTGCCATCTTCACGATGCCCAGCCTCTCTTCACGTAGGCCCACAGGCAGGAGAACTCAGATAAGGAAAGGAGTCACGGACGAAGAAGGAGGCACCTTGAGAGGGGAGAGGAACCTCAAGAGCCCAGCAGGGTGGCGGCCCCGGCTACACAGAGCAAGCAAGTCTAGCCTTGACCATGAAAGCCAACACAGCCAGCCCAACCCATGTCCTTCAGACGCTGCAGACGGCAGCAGCTGCCGCCAGGTGGAGTCAACTCATGGCCGTGCCGTGTGCTTGAGAGTAGAACTGGGCTTCCTAGAGCTGGCAGTGGCTGATCTTCAGAAGACCACCAGACTTCTCTCCCACGGGACCGCTAAGGGACAGGGCTTCTCAAATTTAAATGTTCTCACAAATCACCTGGGGATCTTGGTGGAGTGAATAGTCTGTCTCAGGAGGGGTGGGGCTGGGGGGAGAAGGTGGTCTCAAGGTTGGAGATTCTCCATGTCTAACATATGCCCCATGACTCCAGGGCAGCTGGTCCTGGGGGCACTGTCCGAGGAGAATGGGGTCCAATGTTCAAAGATCGGCTTCAAATTCTAAAAGTGGATTTTGATGGCAAATCAAGCCTTCAGTAAGAACACAGTGTAGGCAAGACAGCTATCCACACACACAGCTAGCGGTCAGTTTGTGTCCAGTGGGAGGACAAAAGCCCCTGCTGGAAGCTGAACTTTCTATATCAGTCTCCAGTGACAACGGGGTTGATTCTGGGCTCCTCCTTCTGACTGAGAGCCCAGGTGTGTGGTGCTTCTTCCTCCCGCCACCCCACGAGCTCTCTAAGATCACATCAGTACACATTTGCCTGTGTGTCCCCTCATCTGTGGCACAGGTCCTCCTCCGAGCTGGGTGAGGGGTGCTCTTCTGAGCCCCCTGGAACCCCATGCACATTTCTGCCAGCACAGCCTCTCCTTCTCTCTATTGGAGGCTCCCCCATCTGACTGTAAGCTCCAAGAGAGGGTGCCCAGCTAGCCTGGGTCACCGCAGGTCTAGGGTCTGAAGTGTGAGGCCAGAGTAGGAATACCCAGCAGTCCAGGTCAGCATGAGCTTACTTGTGCTTACTAACGTGAACTGATTCACTGCGAAGTATGAAGTAAGCACAAGGAAGCCTGTGCTTACTGCGCTTACTGGGTACTCCCTCCCAGTCAGGGTTTCTGTGGGTGGGACTGGAAGGGAAAGAAAGGAGAGAGACCATTCACACCTAGCAGCAGAATTTCTGATGTCGTGAACAGATGTGAAGTGGTTCACTAGAGGTTAGCGTAAGGCTTCCACTGTAAGCACAAGCTTACTGAGTAAGCTCTCCGTGACCCGCACTTGTCAGCTGTCTACAGAGAGCTGCAGGAGGTCGGAACGTTGCTTCTAGAGTGGGCCTCCTGAGGAGCACTGTAACGCTGACAGCCCCTGCCTTTCTTCCTTCATGCTCCATTGGGACTCGGGTGATGGCTGGCAGAGGCGGGCGGTTTCCAGCCAACCGTTCATGGAGCTTGCTTCATCTCCGCCACCTGACATCGCCCCTCCTACTTCCTCCCTGCTGTTTCCGGTTCCCAGCCCTTTGGAAGGTCGTCCTTTTGATTTCACGGGCTGATTCATCTAAGGTGTGCACGCCTTGCTTGCTTTCTTAATGAAGGTTACACAAAAGGCGCCCTCGGTGGGCCGCCGACAGAAAAGTCAGTGGTTCAAACACAGCTGCGACTCCAAGGGAGAAAGGTGAGGCTGTCTGCTTCAGCACCAATTAAACCCAAAACCCAACCCAACCCACTGCTGTCTAGTTGACTCTTGACTCACAGCAGTTCTGTGGGACAGGGAAGCAGTGCTCCGGGGGGTTTCTGAGACTGGATTATTTCAGGAACAGACAGCCTCATCTTTCTCCCAAGGAGTGGCTGGTGAGTTTGAACCACTGTTCCTGGAGTTAGCAGGTCAACTCCTAACCCACTGAGCCACTGAGGCACCTTCTGTCAAGAGGTGGCCGTGGAAACTCTAGGCAGCCATCCTGCTCTGTCTTCTTGGGTCACTAGGGGACGGACTGGACTCAACAGCAGCAGGCGTGGGTTTGATTTAGTTTCCCTGGGGCTGTGGTGAAGGTGCTGGGGTGGGGAGGGCCTAGGAAAAGCCAAGCCGTTCCAGGTTAGAGTAAGGGCAAGGGGTGCCTCAGAGAGGACTCCCCGCCAACTGCTAGAACATTCCAGAGTCAGCCAAGCCCCTGCCTCGCCTAGAAACCAGGCAAGGGACACAGAGTTGCAGGCCAAGCCCCGGCATCCGTCCGTGCTCCCTGGCACAGAGGGCCAGCATGGGGTGTCAGGTGGGCGTGGTACTCACGGTGCTGGTGGCACCTGGCCAGGAGCTCCAGGTCGTCTATGTGGTAGTAGTCATACCCTGAGGTCCCCAGCACTTCGAAGGGCAGGTAGCCTATGATGGGAGGAGCCCTGCACAGGGACAATGGGACGGCAGCGTCAGAGTGGGCTCGGCTCGCCGGCTCCCTCACCTGCCCGGATGCCAGCACACAGCGAGGAAATGAATTTTGCAGAGACCCAAACCAGCGAGGCCGTGCTCTCCAAAGCGCTCCGGCATTTTTAGCATTTATACCCTACCTCATTCCTGCGGGACAATGTGCCCCGCCCCCCCGAGTAATAGACCTTATCGCTACGGAACAGTTGCTCTGAGAGCAGCTATAGATTAGATGGGTCAAAACACTGAAGTCATTCAAAAAAATCAGGTGTGGAGAGGAGGGCATTTCTAGTTATCCAAGTGTGCCTGGTGTTTAATAGTGAGAAGAAAGATTAGGCTAAAGGGCCCAGGATACCCTGGTGGCACTGTGGGCTAGGCGTTGCTGGGCTGCTAACGGCCAGGCCAGAGGTGCACACCAGCAGCCCCTCCATTGGGAGGAGGAGGCAGCTCTCTGCTCGAGAAAGATATTTAGTCTGGGAAACCATGTAGGGGCCTGACACGGGGACAGGCAGGGGGATGCGGATGTTCCGACATATTTTTATCGGTTTGGAAAGGGCCACAAGAGGATTAAAAGAGAACACAGGAAATCCTCTCCTAGCTGAACCTGCCTTCCTGGGAGCTGGAGAGGGTGGTAGGGAATAAGGTGCAGACACCCCCAATGCGGTGGCCCCAGCTCTCTTGAGATGGTCGGATCCCCAACAAAGAGCCTCCCCATCAGTCCAGTGGCTCAAAGATGGTACAGGGAAATCCCTTTCCTGTGGCTGGAAAGCTCCTTTCCAACGAGCTCTCTCCTTCCCGACCAGGCCTGACTTTGCTCCCCCGAGGACAGCGAGCCGCAGGCAGGCAGCACTACAGAAGGACCCAGCCCGGAGTGGAGGTTGTCCTTGTCACAAACCTGTGATCCAGAAATAAAAATTTCCATTCCAAGCTATGCCGGGAAGTGAATTCCTCAAAAGGTTCCTCAACGATGCACATTTCCTGCAGTAGGAGGCAAACAAAAACAAATCCCAACTACATTGCTGGGGCCCTGGCTGCTCAGCCTCGGCTGGTTTGTTCAAGAGGAAGGGGAAACCATTTGGAGCAGGCAAGCCCCCGAGCTGGGTTGGGTGGACCCTCAGCATCTGCCACTGACTTCAGGGTGCGCTGACACTGAATTTACTTCACAGGCTGAGGAAAAAGATCTAGGAGCCAAGACGGCACAGCACCCCCACCCCTCTCATGGTCTACAAGTGGGGCAAGCGCGTGGGAGATGGCTTTTCATCTGACGCCGAACGACCAGTCCAATTCAACGTTCACGCCGTAGACATTAGCACAATCACAGAGGAGTGGACAGACCACCTCTCCGCTTCTTGACACTCAGTTCTCCTCCGCGTCTGCTCGGAGTGGCTTTAATGTTGGCTGGAGCATCAGGGAGAAGCCCTGAGCCCCTCTGCCACTGGGGTGACGAGGCCGCCTTCGGACAAAACAGCCGGTGGAAACCCGGCATTAGGGAAGAGAGTGTGTGCGTGTGGTGGTGCGGGGTCTAGGGGCTAAAATCCTTAGATTTTCAGTCAGTGACGACTTCCTTTTTCAATAAAGAATGAGTGACTTCTACCAAGAGGTGGCTCAGGAGGCCCTAAGCACTCGACTGCGATCAGAAGAGGTGGCAGTCGATCCCACTCATCCGATTCCAGAAGCCTAGGAACTCCTGAGCAATCTTACTCAATCACCCCGGGGTCACTATGAGCTGGGATAGACAGGACACCGAACCACACGAACTTCTACTCAGATGTCCAGCCCTGTGCGCGCGGTCCCTTCTCTCGCAGGTTCTTACCTTTAGAAACTGGGGCGTGGCCAGACGAACTGTAGCGATGAAGCACACCTCCTTCCCTAAGGGTAGCCGGCACGGCCTTGACAGGGCGCCATCAAATCCATTACAAGAGGGACTAGGCACTGGGGCAGGAGGAGAGGGGCACCAGTTTAGGTCTGACCACAACCACAAAACCCCACCGGGCAGGGATGCAATGCCAGGAGTCCCAGAACTGCTACATGCCAGGTCAGCAGTTCAAAACCACCCACCAATCCACTGAAGAAAGATGAGGCTCTCCACTCCTGTAATGAGTTAAAGTCTAAGAAACCCACAGGGTCAGTTCTACCCTGTCCTGTGAGTCTGTGAGTCTGCATGACTTGATGGTAGCGAGTCAGTGAAGCACTTCTCCCACCACCTGGTGCACATGACCTTGTTTAACCCTGACAGCCCTGCATGGTTATCAGGTTACTCTGACGCCCATGGCACAGTTGTGGAGACAGAGGCACAGAGAGACCATGCAACGTACACCTGGCCAGCAGCTAGCTAGTGGCGGAACTGGCATTTGAGTTCATGTTTTTTAATAGGCTCTGCATAACTTATTCAATTCCAACAACCTCTCTGGATGGTAGTATTTAGCCCAAGGTCAACAGCTAGAGTGGCAACTTAGATCCTCGTGCTGGAAGGGAAGGTCTGCCAAAGGGGAAGGCAGTCTCATTCTGCACGCAGGATCCGGACACTCACTTCAGCCAGTGCTCGAAGGGCAGATTCAATGAGAAGGTGTTTCAGATACTGATGGTGCCTTGGTATACACTGCTGCCCTCCGCCCCTGTCCCCAGGCCAGGGTTGGCACACCTAAGATTCAAGGGCTTTGCCTTAACATGTTACCTTGGAGCCCCAGTCAAGGAGAGGTTCCGGCTGGCCATTAGTGGTTAGAGTCATCCCCAGAGGCACACGATGCCCACCACAGACTCACTAGCTCTATGCCAATGGCCAGGTAATGGATGTCATCTTCTTTCCTCTTTCAAGTCTGGGATCCCTGTCCCCACTTCACAGATGAGGAAGCAGAGGCTCAGAAGGGCTACACAGTGAACTAAGGCTACTTAATTATTTTTGTTCTTGAGAATGTGCTCACAGCTTCTATCTGTACCATTCAGCACCAGGATGATGAGCTCAGTTCCCAACCTTTCTTTTCAGAGTCGCTCCTCCTGCATTAATGTAAACTCACTGCACCCCCCGACCAACCCCAAACTGCAGGGTTCTCATCTAACCTTTCCAGTTGCTGTGGTCAACTGAAGTCCTAGTGGAGCAGGTCTAGGACTAGATTGCTAACAACAGAGTCTGTGGTTCAAACAACCCCACTAGCCAACTCATGGGAGAAAAACAAGGTTATCTACTTCTGTGAACATCTACAGCCTCAGAGGGTGTAAGAGGCCTGGTAGGACTTGATCAAGGTCAATGTAACTGAGATAAATCACTGAAATCCAAATGAAGGCTGAGCATGATAGTGGGATAAGAGGAAGGTAAAAGGAAATAGAGGAAGGAACTAGGAGGCAAAGGACATTTATAGAGGTCTAAAGACAGGCATGTACACATGTAAATATATTTATATATGACAATGGGGAGATAGATCTATGCTCATATACTTATAGGTTTAGTATTAAGGTAGTAGATAAACTTTAGGCCTCCACTCAAGTACTCCCTCAATGCAAGAACACTTTGTTCTATTAACCTGGCATTTCATGATGCTCAGCTTCCCGACACAATCGCTGAAGACAAAGCGGGTATATAAGCAAATGTGGTGAAGAAAGCTGATAGTGGCCCGCTATCAAAACAGATAGCATCTGGGGTCTTAAAAGCTTGAAGATAAATAACTGGTCATCTAGCTGAGAAGGAACAAAGCCCACAAGGAAGAAGCACACCAGCCTGTGTGATCATGAGGTATTGAAGGGATCAGGTATCAGGCATCAAAGAACAAAAAATAAAATCATTGTGAATGAGGGGGAGAATGGAGTGGAGACCCAAAGCCCATCTGTAGGCAACCGGACATCCCCTTACAGAAGGGTTGTGGGGAGGAGACGAGCCAATCATGGTGCAATGTAGCTACAATGAAAGATACAACTTTCCTCTAGTTCTTAAATACTCCCCCCCCCCCACCACTATCATGATTCCTAATTCTACCTTACAAATCTGACGAGGCCAAAGGATGTACACTGGTACAGATAGGAACTGGAAACACAGGGAATCCAGGACAGATGAACCCCTCAGTTTCAGTGGTGAGAGTGACGATACCCGGAGGGTGAAGGGAAGTTGGAGTATAAAGGGGGAACCGATTACAACAGATCTCCATATAATCCAATCTCTGGGGGACAGACAACAGAAAACTGGGTGAAGGGAGACATCGGACAATATAAGACATTACAAAATAATAATAACTTATAAATTATAGTGGATTCCTGCCCCTCCCCCGAAAAGAATTTTTTCCAAAGGACGACATTGACTCTGCAGCTCTGGGAGATGGACATATTTGATCAGAGCACACGGGAGCAGATGAAGGGGCAGGAGGAGAGAGTGGAGCACAGCCTGGCCCACCAGGCCGTGATGATGATGTTCCTGAGTAGAGCAGCCAGTCCACAGAGAGAACAACATGGCTGGCCCCACTATGAGACATGATGCCCCTCAGTGACTAAGGGCGATACAGGGGACAGCACCGGAGACACAGTGTGGGAATTGCACCTGACCTGATCCCACCACACCGAGGCAAATCACTGGGGGAGTGCAGCGGAACAGCAAGAGAATGGAGTGGCAAGGTCCCCAGGGAATGCTGAAAGTGGACTTCGGGGCCAGGGCGTGGTGCCCCAACAGACTGGACTGGAAAACGCTCCTAAGGGCCAGCAAACGATCCCTGAACTAACTACAAGCTTTTCTCTTGTGAACTGTTTTATTCTGTTCTTTGTCAGTGGTTTGTTTTTGTTGTTTTGTTGTCTGGTTGTATACTGTTGCTTTGTTTTCCTCTGTCTAGTTTTCGTGCATGTTAGTGACTCCACAGGTCTGTCTGAATAGGACAGGCTGGATGAACTATCTGGAGGAAAAACAACGGGACCGACAGTTTTGGGGGGACTTGGGGTGGGGGGGAAGGGGGGGTAAGGAAGTGGTGTTAACAAACCCAGGGACAAGGGAAAAACATGGGACACCAAATGGTAGAGAAAGGGGAGTGGCAGGCCTGGTGGGAAATGATCAAGGGTAAGGTTGCTTAGAGAAGAGGTATACTCTAGCCCAGGTGGCGATGAAGCATGGTAGTAGGGCAGGAGGAAAGTCAAGGGAGATGGAGGAAAGAGCTAGGAGTCAAAGGGCATTCATGGAGGTCTAGACAAAGACATGTACATGCAAATATATATAGGAGGATGGGGAAATAGATCTATGTGTCTATACTTATAGGTCAAGTATTAAGGTGGCGGAAGGACCTTGGGCCTCTACTCAAACACTCCCTCAATGCATGAATACCTTCTTCTATTAAATTGGAACTCTATGATGCTCACTCTCCCGACACAACGGCTGGAGCCAAAGTGTGTGAACAAGTAAATGTGGTGAAGAAAGCTGATGGTGCCCGGCTATCAAAAGAGATAGTGACTGGGGTCTTAAAGGCTTGCAGATAAACAAGCGGCCATCTAGCTCAGAAGCAACAAAGTCCACATGGAAGAACACACCAGCCTGAGTGAGCGAGTGGTCCCAAAGGGATCAGTTACCAGGCATCAAAGAACAAAAAATCATATCATTGACTGCACACCTCCATGATAGGATCGCTGAAGACAAATGGGTGCATAAGCAAATGTGGTGAAGAAAGCTGATGGTGCCCGGGTATCAAAAGAGATAGTGTCTGGGGTCTTAAAGGCTTGAAGGTGAACAAGCGGCCATCTAGCTCAGAAGCAAATAAGCCCACATGGAAGAAGCACACCGGCCAGTGCGATCACGAGGTGCCCAAGGGACCAGGTACAAGGCATCATGCAAAAAAAAAAAAGATATAAGTGTGTGTATGTATGTGTATATATGTGTATATGTATATATGTATGCATATATATGTATATATATCATATTAAATGAAGGGGGAAGTGCAGAGTGGAGACCCAAGGCCCAAGTGTCGACCAATGGAGATCCCCTCATAGAGGGGTTTAGGAGAGGAGATGGGTTAATTAGGGTGTGAGGTAGTATCGATGAAGAACACAGCTTTCCCCCGGATCCTGGATGCTTCCTCCCCCCAGCTACCATGATCGAATTCTACCTTGCAGGGCTGGATAGGACAGAGGCTGTACACTGGTGCATATGAGGGTTGGAGGTACAGGGAATCCAGGGTGGATGATACCTTCAGGACCAAGGGTGTGAGGGACGATGCTGGGAGAGTGGAGGGTGAGTGGGTTGGAAAGGGGGAACTGATTACAAGGATCCACATGTGACCTCTTCCCTGGGAGAGGGACAGCAGAGAAGGGGGGAAGGGAGACTCCGGATAGGGCAAGATATGACAAAACAACGATGCATAAATTACCAAGGGCATATGAGGGAGGGGGGAATGGGGAGGGAGGAGGGGAAAAAAAAGAGGACCTGATGCAAGGGGCTTAAGTGGAGAGCAAATGCCTTGAGAATGATTGGGGCAGGGAATGTATGGATGTGCTTTATACAATTGATGTATGTATATGTATGGATTGTGGTAAGAGTTGTATGAGTCCCTAATAAAATGTAAAAGAAGAAAAGAGAAAAAAATGATTAGGGCAAAGACTGTACAGATGTGCTTTATACAATTGATGTATGTATATATATGAACTGTGAAAAGAATTGTATGAGCCCCAATAAATTGTTAAAATTAATTAAAATAAATAAATAAATAAAAGAAAAAAAATGAAAAAAAAATTATTAAGGGTTCATGAGGGAGGGAGGGGAAAATGAGGAGCTGATACCAACGCTCAAGTAGAAAGCAAATGTTTTGAGAATGATGATGACAACAAATGTACAAATGTGCTTGACACAATGTATGTATGTATGGATTGTGATAAGAGTTGTATCAGCCCCCAATGAAATGATTTATTAAAAAAAAAAGGAGAGAGATCGACAGTCTCAGAAACCCTGCTCTGTCCCAGTCCCACGGGACCACCCCTCTGCGTCAAACTGCCTCCCAGCAGGTTGTCAGTCGGATCCCATATGGATAGACACTAAAAGGGCATGATGATCAAGGCAGATAGGCAGGTATCGACATTTGAAAAAGCTCCCCAAGTTGACTAAGGTGCAACCAGGGCTGAGAATTTACATCCCCTTGTCCTTCTTTTTCTTTTAAACGTCATAATGGTATCCTGCTCATTGCTGAACCTGCAGATTTAAACATGGTCTGATTTTCCTATTTAGCAAGAACATACATGAGGACTTCGTGAAATTTGTGGAAACATTCTGTTATCTTTTAATTCCCTTTTTATGTGAACTTTTTTTTGATGCCCCTTCATTACAAAGCACCAAAAAATGGAATTCATCATAAAAATGAAATTTGCAGGCTTTTCTTGAGGGTAGCTTTCCAACAATGAAAAAGATGTATTTGTAAAACGCAGGTTTCTAAATGATTCTATCATGTGGTAATATGTTCACTGACCTGAATAAATATGTTTTACTCAACATACTTTCTGAATTCATCCATCTTGATACTACTAAATGTTTCCACACATGAAATAGAAAGTAGATGAAATAACAATAGCAGTCTGGGGAGAGAGAGAGAGATGGAAAGAGAGAGAGAAAGAGAGAGAGACAGAGAGGGGGGGGGGAGAGATCACGTCTGTTATTAATCAGTTGCGACCATGGCAGATCAATTTACAGGGTGAGCCAAGACACTTATCCAGGGAAAGGAAAACAATTCCACATAAGGGAAAGGTCTGCAGATGTGAACATCTGCATAATTGCGGAAAAAATCATTTGAAATCACCCAGATGTGAGCTTTCCTCTTTGCTCAGATCTCAGAGCTATTACTGTCCAGATAAAGACCTCATAAAGCTTGCCCCCACCCTCACAGCCTTTCTGAGGACTTCCCAGGAATTGACGGAGAAGCCTCCTCCATCGGCATCTCCAACTGGCCTGCCTTGTTTGGACCGACCTGCTCTGTTGGTTGGACCTTGTTTGGACCGACACTCCTTCCCCCTTGACGGATGGGGAGCAGGAGACGCGTGTGAGGTGGGATGTGCCCTCCCAGGGGCTCTCTGCCCCTTTGCCTTTTCACAGGGGGCAGAGATTCAAAGCACAGACATCAGGGAGGAGGGCTGCTGGCTTCCTGTGTTGGCCCCTGGGTTAGTCAAGGGTCTTGACTAACGGAAAGGTTGGGGGTTTGGATCTACCCAGAGGTCTGATGATCCGCTTTGGAAAAAGGTCAAGGCCTGAGAACCCTACAGAACTCCGTTCTCAGCTGTGCATGTGGGTTCTCCAAGCGTCTAAGTCAATGTGGTGGCAGCGGGCTTGGCTTTGGATTCCAGGGTTGGCACAGTGGGGTCAGTCTTCGCCTCCAGTCCTTTGATCACTTCCCAGGCTTTCAAGAATGACAACACATTCCTGGAGACTAGCTGTTTCATTATGATGTGTAGCCTGCACTTGATAAGCTAGCGATTGTACAGACCGCCAAGAAATGAGCAACTTCTCTTCTAAACAAACTTCTTCCTCCACCTCTTAAACACAGCTGAAGACTTGATCAAAACACCCCAAACAAACTCACTTCCATCAAGTAGGTTCTATTCCCAGTGATCCTACAGGACAGGACGGAACTGGCCCTGTGGGTTGCCCAGACATAACTCACTGCCCGCAGGGTTCCTGCACCAGGGAGAGGATCAGTCAAGAACAGATGCTCACACAGAGGCCAGAGCAAAGGAGAACTCAAGGAGAGGAACGTTCAACACTTTGCAAATTGCGTTTGAAATGACTTTTCCTCGCAGCACGAACCTTCTTGCATATTCTGGAGTCAAGACGCGAGCAAGCTGCTCCCTGGGACTTCACAGTCATATTTAGCACTTAGACCGGCTTCTCTAGCAATGATTATCCCGAGGTATTTTAAAAACATTAATTAAGGGTTTAATTAGTTGTTTCAATTTAAGTAATAGAAAAAATATACCTAATTACAACTGGCTTCCTGGGCTCTTGGAAGGATTAACCACTGCCTGCAGGAGCAGCCATCTATGTTATCAGCTCCCGGACCACTTTTAAATGCCCCCTTTCCTTGGCCATGCCAGCATACACACCCCCAGAACCCAGGCTACAGGTACAAGTGAGCTCTTTCCTGCGACTCTTTCTTCCCTAGCATCGCCTTGCTCACACGGATCTGACTCTTGTCCCTTGACTCAGAGCAGAGGTCTTGCACACAGCAGGTGCTCAATGTGTCTATTTAACAAGTATCTCATGAAAGAATGTCCCAGTTCACATCCAATCCATGGCTCAGGCCCCATGGGAAAACAACTTCCTCCTTTGCCAGGATGGGACCCTGGTGGTGTAGTGGTTACATGTTGTATGGGAGCTGCATGATCAGCAGTTCAAAACCACCTGCAGCTCCGAGGGAGAAAGACTGGGCTTTCTACTCCCATAAACAGTTACAGTCTCTGCATTGACTCGATGGCAGTTGAGATCCTTGCCAGTTACTATCATGGTAACCTTAAGACCCCCAAAAAGGCGTCCTACTTGCAGCCCTATCTCTGCCAGCCTTTGATGGTGCCCATTGAGCTTGGCCCTGGGGCCCACTGCCACTGAGACTGTTTTAGTGATGTAGTTAAACTGATCAGAAGGGTACCCGGGCAAGAACCTGGCAGGAAATCCACACACAGCAGTTACCTCTCTTAAGAAAGCAGCCCAAGTGCTGGAGGCTGGTGTCACCCTTGAAGAGGGGCAGGATGGCCTTCTGGTTTGGGTCTTCCTATTGGCACAGTGGGTGTTGAGTTGGGCTGCTAACTGTAAGGTCAGCAGTTCAAAACCACCGGCTGCTCCTCAGAGAAAGACGAGGCTTTCTATTCCAATAAAGAGTTACAGTTTCGGGAACACACAAGGACAGCTCTTCCTTGTCCTATCGGGTCACTATGAGTAAGAATCAACTCAATGGCAGTGAGAGTTATTAAAAGAGCCAACGGTTCTCAAGCCCACTCTCTGCTCCTGAATCTTTCTTTTATCACCGCCTCTAATTTCATAGACAGCATACCTTTTGCCATAGGTTAGCCTTCTTGAGTCTTCCAAAGCAAGAGCGACCGTAGGCCCTCCAGAGAATAAGTCACTGAAGCCTGTTTCTGGGGGTGGTTTTGTGCTTGGCTCTTAGCTGAAAAGTTAGCAGTTCGAACTCGCCCCGAGGTGCCTCAGAAGAAAGATCTGGTGATCTACAACTGAATGGTCCCAACGATTGGAACCCTGATGGGGCACAGTTCCTTTTGACACACAGAGGGTCACCAGGAGTTGGAATTGACCCAATGGCAATCGGTAATGCCGGTTTCATTGGGTAACGTCCCTCACCACTGAGGACCGGGAGGCGAGGATGACCGCAGGTGCAGGGGCAGCTCAGGTGGTCTGAGAAGGGGAGAGCAGGCACAGTGATGGCAGAGATCAGTTCAGAGCCCAAAGGGCATGGAGAGAGTGTTCTTTGTTCCGCGCAGGCCCCGTTCCGCCATCGGGCTCCAACCACTAAGCCTTCTGATCAGAGAGGGCCTGCTTATGATGAAAGGGTGGTAACAGCTACAGGCAAACACACCAACAGTCCACACAGAGAGTGACAAATCGCTCCCAAACAAAACCACAAGGCTGACGGGCCTGGGAGTGCGTGCTCTAAGGGACCGCGGGCGAGGTGTGCTGAGGAAGGATGCGGACTCCAGGGCTCCCACTCAAAACATTTGGAATGCAGAGAGCGACAAACTCTCCCTAGCTTTCAGGCGATGTCGTCTTCCACTCAGTCAGCACTGTTTCCAGCCTTTTATTGCCCACGTGTCCTACAGCGAGGGGACAGGGTCCAGAGCAGAGGCCCAGCAAAAGAACCCCCACTTGTTCTGTGGCCTGGGGGCTGCCCCGCTCCTTGTCTGCTGTTGTTGTTGGTGGTGGTGGTGGTTGGGTGTGGGGGGTTCTGGTCTCCCTGTCAGTTCTCTCGAGCACAGGGCCCAGCGAGGTTGGACAGTGGCTGAAGTCATGCCTTCCTGCTTAGAAGTGGGGACCGTGTTCTCAAATGGGTTGAATTTAAAAAACAAAACAAAACAAAAAAGCCTGGGATGAGGAAATGATGTATTACTTAAATATTTTCTGCCTGGCATTCATGAATTAACAGGAGGATTTTTAATGGCCAGAAGCCTGTCGTGGCGCTGACAAGATACCCACCAGATGGTGGGTGGGAACCAGGCCAAATGATTTGCATTCTCGGGGAAATGAGCTTGGTACAGACTCCTCTCTTGTCCTGCACGCGCACCTCTTGTCCTGAGTTTCCTCTATCACAATCAGGGGACAACTTGTACACAAGTGATCACCTTGGGTGGGGGCGCTGAATCAAGGGTGGCCCGTTCCTCAGGGCTCCACTTTCCTACGGCTTCTGGAAGCTTCCCCAGGCCACTCTCCTCTCGTCACAGTCTGTTCCACATTCTGAGCTTAACGCCTCTGCCATGGAATCTGGCAGCGGTGACCACTGCTGGGGAGCTGGACGCGATGCTCTTCACTCCCGCCCCCGACGGATCCGGCGCTCCACCCGTGAAGCCAAGCGCAGGCTTCCATTCCCAGCGACTTCTGGCATGCATATGTCTCGGTCCTTTCACGGAGACGTCTCAATAAATTCAGCTCAAGCAGGAAAAGGAAAAAAAAAATTCCAACTCATGAAACAAGGCAGCCCACAGAAATCCCACAGAACAGACGGCTCCAGCACTGTAAGCTGGGCGGCCCCGCTGCTGCCAGCGCCTGGAGGCTGGCCGTGTGGTTGGTGGCGAGAAGGTAAAACGAGGGCAGGGAGCTTTCGTACTCGGGCGTGTGGTTTCTGGAAAGCCCAGAGTGGAATGTTTGCTGAGGGTGACCTATTTGGAACTGCACCAGCGACTTTGGAAATACTGCTTTCTGGATGTCAGTCAGACACACATTTAAATCCAAGTCTGGGGGTGGGGGTGGGGAGGGAGGTGGAGGGCTTGAGAGAGCTGAAACCAAGATCCCCTTCTTTCCAGCATTAAGTTATCTTGCAGGAGCTGGCGTCTGCCGACTAGAACTCTTGAATCAGAGACGCCTTTGGAAGCCTTTGAGAAACAGCCGGGCTAGTTCTTTCCCAAGCAGAGGGGGGTGAGGCAGCCAGTCCAGGCAGGGACTCACGAGGACCCCTGGTGGTGCAGAGCAGAACCGCACCCCACAGCAGTGGTAAGGTGGTACCTCTGGATGGCTCTTGGTGAGGAGGGGCGTGCTTAAGCACATGCGCCACCAGGGACTCCAGGACCAGCATTCCCGGGAGTCATGGCTTTTCAGCTCTCAGCCAATGGGCAGAGCGGGCCCGCTCCTCCCAGGAGTCTCACTTCAGCTCTGACAACGCAGAGGGCCAGGGCCCCAGAGACGGCTTTTCCCAAGGACAGGGCCAGGGAACGCAGCTCCGAGCCCTCTAGCAAGCGACTTCAGAGCCTGGGCTGGAGAGGGTCCTACGGGTAACTCCTCAGAGAAAGGCTACTTTGTGCCCAGACACGTATTTGTTCCAATCCTCGGGGAATCTAGGTTAAAACTCTCTCCTAGAACATCTGTGGTCAGAGATGAAGTCTTTAGGAGTGACCGAATGTGCCAACAGCGAAGCAGAGGAAAATTCCGCTTTGTTCCAGGATTTGGACAACAGCTGCTCTGTGTGTGGACCGCACGGTATGTATGTGTGTGTGTGTGGACCCGAGGTGACGGGCTAAAGGGCCATGGTCAAACGGTGAGTTTGGAACTGCCTCATACGGTAGCTTGCTCTCCTGGTTAGTAAGGGTAGAGCAACTTCTGTCCTTCCTAGCTGCTGCTCCCCCCTCTCCCCCTCCCCCTCAACCACCGAACACCGGCAGGTGGGATCCACAAGCCTTCTCTGGCCCCCAATCTCACCTCTCCTGCCCTGGGACCTGTACTTCCCTGCGGGGTCTGCGGGGTCTCAGGCTCAGGTGTGAGCATGTGTTTCTCTAGATGCCATTCCCGGCAGCCCCGCTCCTCTGCCAGTCTCCTGCCCACCCCTTGGTCTGATGAGCTCTAGGATGGCCAGGGAGCGTATCAGGTACAGTCTTGGCAGGGCACCCCGCGTGAAGGGTCTTGGTTGGGACATCTGTCCCCCAACACTCCAGGAGGGTTTCGGGGCAGCTGAAGGGGGGAGGGGTACAGGTACTCCTTACTTGGCTTGTGCCAAGTTCATCTTTTTTAAAAACAAAATCATGGAAGCTTTTATTAAGCAAAAATATCAAAATCTGAAGCTACGACTTCTGGACATGCCCCCCCCACCCCCACCATCTACGTTTACACAGGCCTGATGGAGGCAGTTCTTCCTCCTTTGCCCTCCCTCCAAGCATGCTGCATCTTCAATGCAAGCCATATAAAAATGGCAGGTTGGGTATCTCCCAAGAGTCTCGAATCACACTCCCTGAAGTGTTCCAGGAGGCTAGGAAACCAAAAGCAGCCTGAAGTGGGGCGCTTGGGGCTGCAGGGTAGATGGAGTAAGGTTCCCCATCAAATTCGTGTCCAGAAGGCCTTGCTCCCTTTGAAAGTGCCTTGCTGGGCTGCATAGTCTGCAGCTGGAGTCAAGGGAAAGGGGTGGCAGCCCCCTTCTGGGAGGCATCACTATGCTGGGGGGCAGCCGAGGGGAGTTCTGGTCACCGCTCCCAGGAAGAGAACTGTTTCCCCTGGGAGAGAGAAATCCTTGATCAGAGTCCTGCCTCTGCCTCCTGCCAGCGGGGTACGCCAGGGCCAACATCTAGCCTCAGTTTAGGCCAATCTACTTTTACTGGCTATGAGGGAACCCTGGTGGCACAGTGGGTTACGAGTTGGGCTGTGAGCCACAGGGTCAGCAGTTCAAGACCATACCACATGATCCCTGCCTCAATGGCAAAGACTTTGGTTTGGGTTTTTATGATGTGCCAGGCACAGGCTAGGCTGGGCTCAGAAAGGGGTGGGGTCTTCTCCCTTCCCTGGCGGATAGAAATAGGAGCCTAAATTTCCCCATCGGAGCCCACGCATAGGCAACTAACAATAACAAAGTCCCTTTCACTGACATCACATAAGAATACAACAGATAATATTCTGTAAACTAACCAGTCCCGAGAAACATTCAGGATTTTCTCATGGTCCAAAGTCAGGCTTCCTACCTGGTTCTTAGGAGGTGTGAGCAGGTATTTTTATTAAAATAAAACGGATGCTCGTGTCTTTATCTTCTACCATTTCCATGTCACTTTTCAAATTTGTCCCACGCCCGGGGGCTAGGGAAGGTGCCGGGATGCAGCGCATCGGACATAGCTAGGTACACAGGTGCAGAATTGGCGCACCAATAGACTGTCAGTGGGTTGCTTGCTGTGGGTCTATGTGATGTGTATCTTGATGGTCAATTCCTGCAAAGATTTGTGGGAGGCAGCAAAAAACACTGGGGTGAAGGGGCTCACAGGTTCTGGGTATGAATCTGGGCCCTCACTTCCTACCCGTGGACCTCTGATTGAACCTTTTTATGTACCAGTCTCCTCCTCTGTTCACATCCAGTTGCACCTTCGGGTGCTAACTCATAGCGACCCTGTAGGACAGGATAGACCTAGCCCCTGGGGGTTTCCAAGACTGCAATTCTTTACGGGAGCAGAAAGCTTTGTCTTTCTCCCCTGGGAATAGAGGGTGGTTTTGAACCACTGACCTCACAGTTAGCAGCCCAAGGCATAACCACTGCACCTCCAGAACTCCTTCCAATTGCATTGCCTTGTGAAGATGCAGTATCTGAGATGCCCAGTGTCAAGGTTAAGCCCAGTGCCCAGGACTTAGTAAGCACCCTGCGCTCACTCTTATACCACCTGGCTCAACATTTATTGAGAAAGAAATGCAGGAATCACATTCAGATTATTTCTTACATTATTGTATGAAACCATATTTTCCAGGCCAAAAAAATGAATGAGCAGATGTTGATGATGGCAGATGGCTGCGTCCTCAGGTGTTCATTTGTCTTAGGATGTCTTTTCTCTCCTAGTTGATTCAGGCTAGCTTTATGGTTTGCAGGGCCCTCTTGCCTAACGAAAGTCACCTAGCATGCGCTGGAAGGTGGGCGGATACAGACGTCCCTGGGCTGAAATATAACACTTTATCCTTTGTTCCCCCTTTGACCGTCTTGGATTTGATGGGGTTTTTGTTATTTCCTGCTTTCTTTTTTGAGTGAGGTTTTCCCTCTGCTTCACTTGGCGATTGCTGTAGTTCTTGGTGGGGTTCCGTAAGTGCAATCCAGGCTATGAAATTCTATTGACAGCTCCTTGAGGGGTGGCAGGGGAGGCTGGGGAGAGGGAGGAGCTGGGGACGCTGAGGAGGAAGAAAACGTCCAAGACTGGAAGGTGGTCTCGATTACACGATGCTTTATGATACGTTTAATGCACTGGCCTGTGTGACAGGTCAAGGACATGTCCATAAGACTGTTAACAAGGTTTAAAAACAATAAAAGGAACGGCATTCCGACTTGGGATCGAACAATCAAAACGAGACCCACTGCCTCACAATTCCACCTCCCAGGGTCTGGAAAGACACTGCACTTTTGCTTTAAGATTTTCCACTTTCAAACCTGCATGTTTACAGCAGCAACCATTTCCAGAAGAAGGAGAAGGAGGTGAAGAAGAAGAAATAATCACACATCATTTCCACACATTCTTTCAGGCTGACAAACACCGCCTTGACCTGAGAAGACGGCTTTGTTTGTTAAAAAAAAGAATGAAAAGTTCCAGGTATTCCGAATGAAACCCGGCTGCTTCCTTGAAGAGCTCTAAATGGTGACAGGAAATTGTGAGGCACTATCCAGGGTGTCTGTTCAGGAAATGTAAGGTCACAGGGGATACAACTGCTCCCAGCAGCCAATCACAGGCCAGCTTCCTTCACTGTTGCCACGTGGTGGGTCCCACGGGAACAACAGCAGTGCTTGCCGACTAGGGCATTCAGACTCTGGGCGACCTCCTCTGGGTCACAGGAGAACTGGGTTCCACTGGGCTTTCGAGTAGATCACCAGGCCTTTCTCCCAAGGTCCCTCTGAGTGAGTTCACTTCCAGCCTCTCAGTCAGTACTCAAGTGCTTAACCATCTGCACCACCCAACGATTCCAGACCCACCGACCTCACTCATTCACTGTCATCCGCCATTATTGACCCGATAAGACGGAGTAGAATGGCCTCTGTGGGTTTCCAAGACTGTAGCTCAGAGGAGCAGAGAGCTTCATCTTTATCCCATGGAGCGGATGGGGGGGGGTTCAAATTGCTGATCTTGCCGTTAGCAACCTGACACATAACCTACCATATCACCAGGGCGCCTAGTAAGACAGAAGAGAACGCTGTATGTCCCAGTCTCGGCTGCTGTCACATTGGCCACACACACACCTTTGCAAGCCCCTTCTAAACTACTGCTTCTGGTAATCCAGGAGTCCCTGCGTGGAGCAAATGGTTAAGGTTCAACTCGCAGTGCGAGGGTTGATGGTCTGACCCTATCCAGAGATACTTTGGAAGACATGCCGGGTCATCAGCCTCTGCAAAGTCACAGCCTTGGAAACCAGAGGGAGCAGCTGCACACACAGGGTTGCTATGAGTCAGAACCAAGTCAAGGGCAATTGCCCAAGCATATTAGCTCAGAGATAAACTTGGGATGGAAAGAGCAACATTCACGAAAAGACGTTCCTTAGAATTCCTTTGGAATGGCATTCTGTATTATAAAAGGGTAGCATTTCCCCAAACTCTTGACTTTTTGCAGCAGATTCTTAGTCCTTTCCAAATTGTACATTCCCAGGCTCCACCCTCTCTGATCTCCTACACTAGAATCTTTGGGGCGAGGCTTGAGAAAATACTTTTAAATAAGCAGTTTCACGCAATGAACCACAGTAGCAGGGATTGGTATCCTGGTGTGTTTTCTTTTTTCCCCCCAGTTTTACTGACATACAATTCCCACACTATACATTTCAGTGGTTTAAACATATGAAAAGAGTTGTGTAATCATCATCACAGTCAATTTTAGAACCTCTTTTAAATTCCTGTACTCAGTATTATTAGCCCCCTAGCTCCCCTTAACTTCCCCTGCCACAACCCCGGGATACAACAAATCTAGTTATTGTCTCTATAGACTTGCCTTATTTTGGAGTTAATCTAAAACAACAAGAAAAAGTCACACAACACCCCTCACTCTCAATAACAATTACAAAACAAAGCACAGAAAGACAAATCCCAAAGAAAGCAAAAAATAATAAAAATGAGAACAAAGTTATGACAGGGCAAAAGGGAGAACAAATAGTAAGATGTTAAATTTTAACCTACATCAACCTCAATTCACTTTCCAATGCACTCTGAACGCAGGGTTAGTCATGTCCCTAGTCAAAGGTCAGAGTGGGATTCTCTCGAGGTGCAATCCACATGGGGACCCTGCAAATGGATTTTGGGCTTTCACTGTCATCTATAGCTTCCTGCAAACCAGATGCACAGAACTTAAGCTTGACAACAGTTCCCTTCTCTGATCTTGGATTTTATTATTTATAATCCTTTGATCACACTGGCTGGTGCGCTTCTTCCATGTGAACTTAGTTGCCACTTCACTTAAATGGCTGCTTGTTTAAGAGAAGCCTTTAAGACACCAGATACTATTCTTTCTGACAGCTGGCCACCATCTGGTTTCTTCACCATACTTTGCTGCATTACCCATATTGTCCGCAATCTCTTCCTGAGGGCAAGAGCTAATTGTTCTTAGATTAGGGTTTACCATTGTGAGCTCAAAATCCATTCATATACTATAGTTCTGCTGGATTTTCTAGAGTTCCTGGTGGTGCAGATGGTGCAGAGTTCCTGGTGGTGCAGCTAACCCAAGGTTCAAGTCCACTCAAAGCCACCCCAGATAAAAAGGCCTCGAGATTGACTTCAAAATTTAAAAAAAAATCAGCAGAGGAGTTTAGGAGAGGAGATGGGTCAGTCAGGGTGCGATGTAGTACCGATGAAGAACACAGCTTTCCCCCAGATCCTGGATGCTTCCTCCCCCCAACTACCATGATCTGAATTCTACCTTGCAGGACTGGATAGGGCAGAGGTTGTACACTGGTGCATATGGGGGCTGGAGGCACAGGGAATCCAGGGTGGACGATACCTTCAGGACCAGGGGTGTGAGGGGCGAGGCTGGGAGAGTGAAGGGTGAGTAGGTTGGAAAGGGGGAACTGATTAAAAGGATCCACATGTGACCTCCTCGCTGGGAGATGGACGGCAGAGAAGGTGGGGAAGGGAGACTCTGGATAGGGCAAGATATGACAAAATAACAATCTATGGATTATCAAGGGCTCATAAGGGAGGGGGGCGCGGGGAGAGAGGGGAAAAAAAAGAGGACCTGATGCAAAGGGCTTAAGTGGAGAGCAAATGCTTTGAGAGTGATTAGGGCAAAGAATGTACGGATGTGCTTTATACAATTGATGTATGTATATGTATGGATTGTGATAAGAGTTGTATGAGCCCCTAATAAAATGTAAAAAAAATCAGCAATTGAAAACTTTATGGGAAAACTCTGACACACGTGTGGTTGATATGAGATGGAATTAAATTTGATAGCAGTGAGTGTGGGTTTTCCATGTTCTATGTCTTCATGGGGGCATGCAGATGAATGATTTGCTTCTTTGTACGGCTCCCTCACAGCCGTCTCAGGAAAGTTGGGCACGCTTTCACGAGTGGGACGAGACGTACTCAGGTTTTGGTGTCTTGCTTTGCCAGATGTGACAGTCTGATTGGGAAAGCTGACCTCCCACCACTTCCCACGCCATTGGCATCCGGAGCCCCTGGGTTAAGTCCCACAGCGGCGTAGGTGTCAGCCATGGCCTCAGCCCTGAACACCGGATTTGAAAATCGTTCTGGTGGGATCACGCTGGCTGTTTAGCATTGAGTCTTTTACAAGCAGCATACAGATGTATGCAAATGACAGACAACAGGGAGTCATTTGAGGTTGAAGGAAAGATCTGACAGTCTGAGTCAAGATTTGGGGCCCACCCTTGGCTGGATCTAGTGGAAACTCTGGGATTAATTTGACTGGGCTAATGGACCGAACCATGGGTCCAGAGTTAAACAACAGGCACAGAAGACCCAGAATTGGTACCACCACAGTCTCCTCCCTGTACCTGTCTCCCACCTTCCCACCTGATCATTTCCACGGCTCATCTTTCTCCTGGACAACGCTTTTTCCTCCTTCCCTCTCCTCTCCTTTCCACCAACCACCGCCACCACGATCCTCTGCTTTCTTCCCTCATTGGTGTTGGAAGGCAGCTCGCTCTTTCAAAGTTTTGTGTTGAGAAGCGAAGCAAACAGGAACCAGGCCTTTCTGCTTTGGATCACCCAGTGGGGCTGTGTTCTGAGGCTTTGAATCCCTGGCCCGAGGGCCGCATTCCCATTGCCCAGCCAAGCTCACTGCCATCGGGCCAAGTCTGACTCAGAGTGCCCTATGGGACAGAGTAGACCTGTTCCTGCGAGTTTCCGAGACTGTCACTCTTGACAGGAATAAAAAGCCACCGCTTCCATCCTCAGACTCGGCTGGTGAACTGGAGAGGCTGACCCATGTGCACGCTCCACACCACCGTGGCTCCCACTTTAGATGGGTCACAAGTGCAAAGAGGTCTTTCAGGCTAGTCTAGAGCTGGTGTCTCTGTGGCCAGACCTGGGACAATCAAGAATTAGTAATCTGGGGCAATCTCAAAACAGACGACGTCACGGCCTGGACTACCCTGCTGCATAGTAACTCATCCAGCGTCAGCTGCTGGCTAGTGGTTAAAGGCCGCCGTGATCGGACAGCTGCACTCTGGATCTGTGAGCTCCGAGACAAGGTTAACCGCAAGACACTGAGGCTAGGGATCTTCCTGCCACAAGGAGAGCCAGCGTGGCTCAGCGTGGGGGCCCAGCCTGTTCTTTCTCAACTGTACCTTGTTTCTCACACACACAGGGTTCTTTCACCAGCTCCCCACTGCACGCGACTAGACTAACCACTCTTCAGGGGGGCTCGGTGGCCCCGGCCTCAGCAGGGGTGGGAGAGCGGGCTTTGGGGACAGAGGAGAATGTTTCCGAGCACAAACCTTCCTCTCGGAAACACTAGAAGCCAAAAGCCGAGAGGGAAAACCACGCACCCTCCTTCTCCCTCCCTCTGCCGCACGCACGACCCCCCCACTCCCCCCACCCCCAGTGCACAGTTGCACAATGAAAGACCCCGCGGCCATTATAGGACAATTAAAGCTTACCATTGTAAGAGCGAAAATTTCCCACAAATTTTATGTATTCATAAGTTGGAAATTCCTTTGGGTTCAGACTGCCTCTGAGAAGATGGCAATAAAATTCTAAATCGTTGTCAGCTGGACCATTAGAAAGAGAGAAGGGGCGGGGGGAGGGAAAAATGTAAGCGTTACACAGATACCAGACTAAACAAGGAACGTGTTTTTTTGTGAGAATTCTTACAGGGGCTCAGTGTCTGCCGCCAGGAGACAGCGCTCCTCATGACGGACTTTTCAGGCGGGTTTGGAACCTTCTGGAGTACAAGGTTCTTTCGGTGGCTCAGAGGCATCTTGCATTCTGTATTTGGACCCAATTAGTCTTAATTTGCTCACAGATGTCGGTGGTTGGCTGTCAGCACCGATTGGTTCTGCTTATGTTCATATGGTATGTTAAAATAAAACTACGCAGAAGGCGCCTCTCTTTAATTTAATCTTTGTCTCTTGTTTCCTGTTCTGCTTTGCTTCGAAGGAATATCAGCTGTACGACAGGGGCACATGATGAAATGATGCCCAGAAGGCGAACCGAGGCGTGAACAGGTGCACGGCACCTCTGCTAGCACCTATGAGCGCCACTTGATCTGCCTCATTGAGTGACACACATTTCATTAGGCACCCAGGCCAGCCCTCTCTCCCGGCTGCCAGGGATTTTGAAACCAAACTTAGAAATGACATAAAGCATGCATAGAAATTCCATAAATAACCCTATGACAGACCGAGGAGGGCAGCGTTTAGATGTTTGACCTATTTACTCAGCTTTCAGTTAGATCGTTGGCATTATCCAAATCTAGCCTTATTTTGTCCCACAAGATCAGCAGACTGTTCGCTGGTTTTTGCATCATTACAAAGAGACATTCATGTTAAGAAAAAACCAACTCCTGTCATGTGTGCAGAAGATGCCGTTATTCTTAAACTTCATGCTTTGTGAGCTTCACCGAAAGAAGCTCCGTGTCTTCCACGGCCCAAGCTCCAGTTTTAGCTTTAAGAGGAAAATATCCCCCGCCCCCCGACCCCCCCCCCCCCAGGATCTTGCAAGCGTTCTGAGTCATCCGGAAAATTATTCTTATAACATTCGTCCTCCCTCCTTCATTCAGAGCTACCTCTTTTCACAAGTGAAAACCTTATCTATCTGCCTGGTTAAAAGCAGTAAAGCACAACTTACATTTTAAGTATTCTGGGGAGGCGGAATCTGTCACGAGCATATGGGAAGAGAGCATTTTATAAACTTCTGAATGTTCTTGTTCTGGAAGGAAATTTAACAAATTCTGATCCATGACATCCGACTGCAAAAGAAAATCAAGAGCAAAAGGCACGCACGGTGGTTAAAAACAGGAGCAGTGACGGCAGCGATCACAACAAAGCCCTCTGACCCCTCACAGCACTTCCGGACCCACTTGGGAAGCGAAAAGCTTACAACCCCGTTTTCTGGGGAAACGCTTCAAGTCACTGGCAGGGCTAGACTTCTCACCTTCCTCCCCGGAGTCCCGGCCACTGCCCTTTGCGAGCCGCCAGGACCCACCCACCCACAGGTCGGTGGAGCCTGCTGGGATGCTACCCCAGTTTCTGCAGCGGTTCTAGACACAGATCAAGAAGGAAGGCCTGGAAATATGCTGCTCAAAAAACCAGCCCAGGAAGCCCCTCTGGGCCACCACGGCCCCAACTGCAAGGGACAGTGAGGAGGGAGGGCACAGGGATAGGTAAGAGTTCCTTCTATTGGGTACGGGGTCTCCAGGAGATGCCCCCCCACGACCACCACCCCCCCACCAGCAGCTAGCAACAACTTTCGAACTGTGCTCTCCAGTGTCACCTGTTCATGTGGCTAGCGACCGTGTGTGTCCACGGGACCAAGACACAAGAGTGAGGGACGTTCGAGAGCTACACAGAGCAAACAAGCTTCCTCTGGCTTGAGGGGTCTGACGTGGCCATGGTCATCCCTCTGGTGGGGCTGTAGCAGCCATGGGCCCTGGGGCATGTGAGATTTCTTCCAGAGTAGCCAAGGGCTCGGTCTGCTTGTTTCTTAAAGCTCTCCCATCTCTAGAATTGCACTACCCCTCCTCCCCCAAAGATCCTGGGCCTTTATTGGAATCACTCGTTAGATGGCTGAGGTGCCCCTGTGGTGTAGTGGTTGTGCATTGGGCTGCTAACTGCAAGGTCAGCAGTTCAAAACCCCCAGGTGCTCCATAGGAGAAAGACGAGGCTTTCTACTCCCATAAAGACTTAGTCTTAGAAACACACAGGGGCGAATCCACCTGTGCTATAGGGTCGCTGTGAGTCAGAACTGACTCGATGGCAGTGAGTGTAAAGTGTGAGCCTATGGCTACGGAGTACTTGAACCGTGACCGACTGGGGTGATGTAGACATAAAATGTTGGATTTCATTTCATTTTAAAATCAAAGTAGAAACAGCCATTGGTGGCTACCCGGCCAGACAGGGCAGGTAAGTGCACAGGGGAGCCAGGAGCTAGGGGTGTGTGTGTGTCTTTCTCTTACCTCTGATAATCACCAAAAGTAGGTAACAAAAAGAAACCCAGTGGTTGCTGTGTCGCTTCTGCCCCAGGGTGGCTGTGTGCCACAGGGCAGCACTGCTCCTCGGGGTGCTCATGCCTAGGAGATTCCGGAAGTGGACCACCAGGCCTCTCTTCTGCGGTGTCTCTGGGTGGATTGGAACTGCCAACCTTTGCTAGTTGAGGGGTTAGCCAATTGTGCTACTTAGGGACTCCCTGTCTCTTCCTTCACTCACTGCCATCGAGTCAATGCCAACTTTCAGCGGCCCCAGAGGACAGGGTAGAACTGCCCCTGTGAGTTTCTGAGCTGGTTACTCTTTACGGGAGTAGAAAACCTCATCTTTCTCCTTCTCTCTTCCTCAGTCTCCCACTCCCGTGGCTTCCAACATGACCGTATTCACTCGAAGGCCTGCACATGCAGCCAGCTCTCTCTGTTTCTCATCGCACGACCTTCTAAGTGCCATTCAGATGTCCCCTGGGAACGATGACTTCACACTTATTCCTGAAGTCATCCTCCCCCCACCCTGTGCTCTCTGCCTCTATAAGTGGTACGGCCAAGCCACTCATTAGCTACGCCAGACACCCAGGTGACACTCTCCATCCCTCCCCTTCGACCTCCTCCTCCACATCCAAACACTCTTCAAACGTGGCCAGTTTCCACCCCCAACTCTACCCCCCAAGCTCTCAGGCCCGTCACACACTTCTCTCTCCATTTCTATGGTCGCCACCCTAGTCCAAACCACCAGCACCTCCTGCTTGGGGAAAGACGTGGCCAAACCAGTCCTCCTGCATTAACTGGGGGCGGCATGGGGGGCATCCCTGTGTAATTCGTTCTTAACCAGCAGCCAGTGGGAGTCTCCGAGCAGACCAAGGCACCACCCCACACCTCGCTGGTCCTGGAGAAAGGCCTGCAGCACTCTCCACACAGTCTGGCCTCTCTGGCTTTCTAGCCTGACCCTGACCCCTCTGCCCCAGAGCGTCTCCAGCCCCACCACACGCCCCCTCTCCAGCTTATCTGCTGCCTCTGTGCAGGGTGCTCCTCAGACTGTCATACTCTGCACTCACTTCCATTCGGGCCAGCAAACCAACTCCTGTGTATCTTCAGGTCTCTGCTTTGCAGGCCCTTCCTGGGAGGTGGCCCTCGGAGCAGCCCCTTGGGAAAACAGGACGCACCACCTCATGCTGCCACGGCCCTCGGTCTCCCTTCACGGCACTTGGCAGGCCACACAGTAGCAGTCTGTGGGAAAGTGTCTTTGCACGCTGGGCTATGCTTTGGCGGCTCACGGAAAAGTCAGCGATTTGAACCCACCCGCTGCTCTGAGGAAGAAAGAGCAGGCTTCCTACTCCCGTGAAGTTACAGTCTGGGGACCCAGAGGGCCAGGCCAGCTGCCCCATAGGATCCTTATGAGTCAGAATTGGCTCCGTGCAGTGAATGTGGAGTTGTGGGGAGGGCATGCCACCTGCCCAGTTCATCAGCATCCCTACGGGATGGAGCATCCCAGGGGAGGGGTGAGAGCCCCAGAGAAGCCAGCTTGAACTGTGAGTGCGTGTCCTCCAGGATGCACCTGCTGTGGCTACGGCTGTGGTTCGGGTCATGAGAGTGGCCCCGACCCATGGTCGCAGCCCCATGCCCCATGGAATGGACGGCTGCCTAGTGCCAAGTCAGCGCCATGACCTGCTGTGGCTCGAATGACTGTGGTTCGTCGGGCTTTCATTGGCGGCCTTTGAGAAATGACTCTCTAGGCTCTTCTTCCTAGTCCATGTCAGTCTGGAAGCTCCACTGAAGCTGCTCAACAGCAGAGCGTTAAGCGAACCTCCGCAGGCCCACCAACCCTGCTCCCCAGCTGTACTTCACTGCCATGCTCCAATTACGACTCCTGACCACCCTCTAGGACAGGGCGGGGACTGCCTCTGTGGTTCTCAGAGACCGTAACACTCTATGGGAGTAGAAAGCCTCATCTTTCTTTCTTTTGCGGTGTGGTGTAGCTGGTGGTTTCAAACTGCTGACCTTGCAGTTAGCGGCCCAACGCAGAACCACTCCGCCACCAGGAGGGGCTCCTTCGACCTCTCCTGGCATCATCTGCACACCGAGGATGCTGGAGGGCTCCGCGGGCCGATGGTGCACATTGCTGAGCGCACACACACTGCTCATCCTGGGTATGACTCCAGATTTAAGAAACATTTGGTTCAGGACCACAAGGATTGTGGCACGGCTCCTTGATCATTTCGGTGATGGCTTGCATACCCTGTGTGAGGACTACGTCGTAAGCACCAGGAGAGCAGGGGTCCTACCTGCCTCGTTCTATCCTGGATGTACCAGGATGGCGCTCAGCACACATGTTGATTCAGACGCATAGCGACCCTCTGGGGCAGAGCAGACCTGCCCCACGGAGATGCCATAATCTTTATGGGAGCAGATCACTAAAGTCCCTGGGTGGATTCAGACCGCCGACCATTCGGTTACCAGCTGAGCGCTTAACCATCTTGCCACCAAGGCTCCTCTGGCACTGTTGGCATCATGACAATTGGATGAACAGCTGCAAGACCGTGTGGCAAACACAACGAGGCGAGTTCCCACCAGGAGCCCAGGGAGCACTGGGCCTGGTGTGTGGACCCCAAGATGATGGGCTTAAGGAGATGGTATGGATTGAGCTGGGTCTTGATAAGCCCTTAGGTGCTTGATGCGGGGCCGGCTCCCTTTTCCGATGGTCACTGTGAACGCCTGTGCTGTTTTCTACCCTTCCCAGGTCTTCCCTTGAGCTCCAGCCCGAGGATGGTCTCAGAGTGTGGCTGTCAGAAGGCATGTCCTTCTTTGGAACTCCACTGCCCCAGCACCAACTCCACTGCCCCCAAGCGAGATGAGTAGCCTGCACCAGGAGCTCATGGGTGCCAGGGGACTGCCCTCAGGATGTTCTGCAAGTCTGGCTGAAATTCCAGAGAAGCCGCGTGGGAGAGCTCAGAAAGGAGGAACAGTGGAAAGACCTGGAAAAACCTCACCTCGAAAAGAGGCAGGTTCAAGTCTAGCCCCAGAACCAGAAGCTTGGGTTTAGATTCAGCGTCAAACTGATGGAGAGCCAGTAACAGAGGCTCACTGTGCGGCCTAGGAGCATGGCCGTACTTCAGATGAATGGAAAAACCAAACTCACTGCCATCGAGACGATGACAGCTTATAGCAACTCCCCGGTGGGTTTCCGAGACGACAACTGTGACAGGAGCAAAAAGTCCAGTTTTGCTCTCTTGGAGCTGTGAGTGGTTTTGAACTGTTGACCATGCCCATCACCAACCACTACACCACCAAGCCTCCTCATATTTCTGATAGGAGATGTCAAAAAGCATCAAACTATAAAAATCGCCATGCCGACTGCTGCTGGGGCTGTAACCTCTCTGTCCTGTCCACAGTGTGCCTCGGAGCCATGCCTGCCCTGCCCCCTTCCCAACATACCAACTTTCCCACAAAGACTGCCTACCACATGGCAGTATTTTACCTGTTCCCTTCCTTAACCCTCTACCTCCTTTGAGAATGTTCACCTTCACTCATCCTAGAGAGAACTGTGAGTGATATTCAAGAACTGACTGCTCGGGCATTCTGTGATGCTCACCTTCCTGACACGATTGCTGAAGTCAAGATGGGTGCATAAGCAAATGTAGTGAAGAAAGCTGATGGTGCCTGGCTATTAAAAAATATAGTGTCAAAAATATATAGTGTCTGGGATCTCAAAGGCTTGAAGTTAAGCAAGCAGCCATCTAGCAGGGAAGCAACAAAGCCCATATGGAAGAAACACACCAGCCTGTGGTGACCATGAGACGTCGACAGGATCAGGTAGCAGGCATCAGAAGACAATCATATCAATGCGAACGAGAAGGCGTGGAGTGGAGACCCAAAACCCATCAGTAGACAATTGGACACCCCCTCACAGAAGGGTAACAAGGGATGAGCCAGCCAGGGTGCGGTATTATACCGATGAAACACACAACATTCCTCTAGTTCTGTAAAGCTTTCTAAACCCTACCCTCTATCATGACCCCAGTTCTACCTTACAAATCTGGCAAGACTGGAGCATGTACACTGGTACAGATAAGAGCTCCAGACACACGGGAACACTATGTGACATTGGGGAGGAAGAAGACAGGCCTGGTCAACACACAGGCGCTGAGTGTGTGATCGTCCCTCCCTGGCTCACCTCCTCTGGGGAGTGTAAGGACAAGCTGCCTTGGGGGTCTGTGTGCTGTGGGCTCTGTGCACAAACACTTAGTAAGGGTTCTGCTGAGTCCACCAGTCACCAACGGCTGTCTGGCTGACCGGTCTCACAACGTGAGTGTGTCACTGCAGAACGTGCTTCACGGGTTTCCAGCAGGCTGGTTTCAGATGGCCTTTCTTCTAAGGTAGCTCTGGCTCGCACTGAACAATGTGAGCTGGAGTCCTTCCCAGCTGAGCCTCCCTCGGTGAGGACGTGGTGCCCAATGGCTCCGTCGTTTCAAATCACAACTCCGGACTGTCCTTTTAAGTTCCCTCAGCCGTGTGGAGCAACTGGGTCACCAGATAATTCTAAGAGCACAAAGTGGAACGGTGCAAATCCTGTTTACACAAACAGCTCTGGGCTCGGGCATCTGAATCCCAGGCCACCAGGAGAGCTAAATTTATTCCTCTCACTCAGTGTCTGCCACTGACTAGTCTTCCACTTCACCACAGAGCCCACACTTCCTCCACATAAACAGCAACAAAGAGCAGCTATCAAAAGATATAGCATCGGGGTCTTAAAGACTTGAAGATAAACAAGTGGTCTTCTAGCTGAGAAGCAACAGAAGCCCACATGGAAGAAGCACACCAGCCTGTGTGATCACGAGGTATCCATAGGATCAAGTATCAGGCATCAAAGAACAAAAAAGTCATGTCATTGTCAATGAGGGGGAGTGCGGATTGGAGACACAAAGCCCAACTCTAGGCAACTGGACATCCCCTTACAGAAGGGACGCGGGGAGGAGACAAGTCAGTCAGGGTGCAGTGTAGCAACGATGAAACATACAACTTTCCTCTAGTTCCTAAATGCTTCATTCCCTACCCTCCACCCCCACTATCATGATCCCAATCCTACCTTACAAATCTGGCTAGACCAGAGCATGTACACTGGTACAGATAGGAACGAGAAACAAAGGGAATCCAGAACAGATAAACCCCTCAAGACCAATAATGAGAGTAGCGATACCAGGAGGGTAAGGGTAAGGTGGGGTAAAAAGGGGGACCCGATCACAATGATCTACATATAACCCCCTCCCTGGGAGATGGACAACAGAAAAGTGGGTGAACGGAGATGTCAGACAGTGTAAGACATGACAAAATAATAATAATTTATAAATTATCAAGGGCTCATGAGGGAGGGTGGAGGGGAGGGAGGGGGGGAATGAGGAGCTGATACTAAGGGCTCAAGTAGAAAGCAGATGTTTGGAGAATGATGATGCAACAAATGTACAAATGTGCTGGACACAATGGATGGATGGATGGATGGTGATAAGTGTTGAACGAGCCCCCAATAAAAGGATTTAAGAAGCAGCAGTGGGGATGATGTGTCAGGGCCCCTAGCATTCACCATGTAGACCAACCCATCACTCTCAGCTAACCCGAGGCCTTGCGTGAGGTGAAGCTGCCCCCTTGGCACAGAGTGAGCTGGTGCCCCTCCTGAGAGCGATCAAGGTAAAACAAAAGCCAACCTAACAGAACTCCCTGCCAGGAAGTCGATGCTGACTCACAGCGACCCTGTGGACGGGGTAGACCTGCCCTGGGGGCTTCCTAGACGGGGGCTCTTTTGTTCTGTTTACTTTGAAGCGGCTACTTTGCGAATGAAACCTGTAATAAGAGTGTCACTCTCCACGGAAGTCACTGCCTCCTCTTTCTCCCATCAAGTTGTGCGTCAGTGCCATCGGGCCTGTCCCGGCCCCCCAGAACCCTGTGCACTGCAGGAGGCGGCACCCAGGTTCCAGGAAAGAGCTGACACCCAAAGGTCAGACAGACCAGCGTTAACTCCAAGACATCTACCATGCCAAGTCGAAACTGCTCCTCTGGGCTGCATGGATGCGCTGCGACGTGGGAGGCAGCTTCCAACTCTGAATGCAGGGCTTGCCCACTCCTCTCGTCCCCTCTGCGTGCTGGAATGCATTTCCATCCCCGAGCCCTGCCTGGTTCAGCATGGTCTTCCCAGAGTATTCTAACTCCCAGGGATCACCCCTGATGCTGCACACTGCCATGAGGTGCCCAAACTTGCTACAACCTCGTTCCCTGCGGGAAGCGCCCCTATGTCCACTTTCAGTGTTGTCCCCCTCACGGGAGCCGAGCAGCTCTTTGGAGGACTTCCACCTGCCTCTGCAAAGGCTTCCAGGGCTGGGACTCTGCTTAGCCTCATGCACAGGGACTGTGGCTTCCAGGCGGTTTTCAAATTCTGGGTCCCGCCCTGGAGAGGCACTGCACCGCCCCTCTGCTGGGTTCTGCACCGTTGCTGGCTCACAGGTGCTTCGAGGCTGGAAGCGACCCCACCGTGTTTCAAATGTCCAGCAGGGCCACATGTAGTCGATCGCTTCAGCTGAGCTGGCTGGCTATGGCGGGGTGGGAGGAGGGACCGGTGGCCTCTTTCTGATAATTAGCCAATGGAAACCTGTATGAGCTACAGCTGAACCCTGCCGGATATAGAGCTGGATGACAGGAGGCCGTTAGAAAGCACTCACCATGCATGGTGGTCACAGTACAGAAGAAGCCCGACCTTGACACTACTCTCTTCTAGAAGGGAGCGTCAAGAGGCAATGCAGTAGAGTTCCAAATCAGTTTTTCCCATAAGAAATAACTGAAAATGGATTAATCCATTCTCTCGACCACCAAGTTTTTACCCTAACCTTGCCTTTTACTACAAAACATTACACAGACATTTCAAAGTAAATATGCTCAGAGTTAAATAATATAATTTAAATAAGAAACACAACATTTAAGTCGTTTTTAACTACTACATAGCTTCAGATGGTCAAGGGTCTGGACCTGTGGACAATGTGGAGAGGAGGGATGCAGAGAGAGTCGTTGTTTGGAAAGGGAATTCCCTCCCATCAAATCAGCTGGGAGCTGCTTTTCAGGAATTTTTTCCCCCTTCTTTGCCTTTTTTCACTAAGACCTGGCTGGCTTTATCTAAAAAAAAAAAATCTGTCTAATGTGGTCTGCTGTTGGCGTTTCCTTAACTGTTTTCTAAAGGTTTTACTAAATGATCATCAACAATATTGATATCACGGCGAACCAGTTCCTCATCATGATGATTCTTTCAAAAAATCTCTCTTAGGACCCACTTTTTAAAAAATCTTAAAACAGTACAAAAAGCCACAAAAACTAAGAAAATTAGAGCAAAAACACTTGGAACACAGCTGCAAACGGTTTAAACAAGGCCAACTAACACGAACTGCTTTCGTTTACAAACATCGCACGCGCGAGGTCGGATTTCCATGTTGCGCTCGAGCTCCGAAGCAACGTTTCCTCAACACTTCGTGTTGAAATTCGATTATGTGGAATGCCGACGCGGTTGAGTACGGGGTCCTGCTGTACTAATGTCCACGAGGACAGTGGCAACATAAAGTTGCCGCGAGTTGGAGACGTCTCACGGCAATAGGCAACAACAACCACACACACTGGGTCCCAGGCCTGGCTCACGCTTTTGCCTGGAATTCCCTAGGACCTTGACCTCTGGTCTGGCCCTGTCCTCCTGGACCCCTCATTAACCCCTTCTCAAACAAAGACCTTTCCCCTACCCCCCACCCTGCTGGTGCGGACAGGTAAGGACCACTCACCACTTGGTAGCGGAGGAACTCACCGGCAAATGTCCAAGGAGAGGCGTGATGCTGTCAGAAACGTAGATGATGCTCCCGTCCGTTGTCACTGCGATGACGAAGCCGTCTAAAGCCTGTGGGAACGCGACCGTGGAAAGCGATTTAAGAATGCGTCTACGGAGGACCGTGTCACCGAGGCGACGGGTCCGAGTTGTCACCCTGACTCTGGTCTGTTCTCCTCAGAACGAATCACCGTGCAGCAGCTGCACGCTTTCTCAGAAAACCTTTCCCTGCACAGAACCCGTCAGGCCTGGGCAGAGGGAAGGCAAATGCATGGGAAAGGTTCCCCAAAAGGGAGCCCTGGGGGTGTACCGGTTACGCACTGAGCTGCCAACTACAGGGTTGGCAGTTCAAGACCACTAGCAACTTCTTGGGAGAAAGAGGAGGCTATCTATTCTCGTAAAGAGTTTCAGTCTTGGAAACCCACAGGGGCAGTTCTAGTTTCTATGAGTCAGAATTGACTCGATGGCAGTGAGTGAGTGATTGAATGAGAGTAGGAGAGCGAGTGACCGAATGGTATCATAAAACAGAGTTCTGTCGTGGAAATTACACAAGTGTTTTCATGATACATACACTATCAAGTTGAATCAGAAATACTATAAAACCAAATTGATTGCCATCGGGTTGATTCTGGCTCATACTGTGCCCCTGAGGATTTGGGAGACTAGGAGAGTAGAAAACGCATCTTTCTGCCGCACAGCAGCTGGGGGCTTCGAACTGCTGGTCTTGCAGTGAGCATCCCGACGTACAGCCACTCCCGCCACAGGGCTCCCTGCAGAAATACCACCTCTGTCACTAAAAGGTGTCAGCAATAGCTCACAGTCCTGTCTCCCCGACCCCGAGATCACGTGGAGTCCAACAATAAACATTTAACCGAAACAGAGCTGGTCTATCAGCTAACACAGATCTCTGCCTACATCCATGCCGGTTAAAGAAACTTCTTCTAAAGAACTTCCAAATTATTCCACAGAATTAAAAATAAATAAAACACAGAGGGGTAGGTATTGTGTAATTCAACTGGATCCATAAGCATTTCAGAATGTCTGGAACAGTCTTTTGCAAATATTTACTCAAAATACTTCTATTTACTTCTTTTCACTCAATTTACTTTTGCAGCCAATACTCAAAAGTCTTTACTAAGCACCTGCAATAAGCTAGGTACATAGGCTCTAGGTGCTCGCAGTACAAAAAGCCTAAGGCGTTAGCCATCTGATTCTCGTAACACATCCCCCAGCCACGTCTGAAAGTTGATTTCCAAAGTGCACACAACGTAAACCAGCAGAGCGTGGGCTCGAACTAGCAACAGGCTGCACACACAAGAGGAGATTGATGAACACACAGCTCATCTCAGCAGAACGTGAGCTCCAAGGGCGTAACCTGCTTCCAGGGTTATGACTCTCAGGGCAATGGTCAGGGTCACTGATATACACCATCTTGGAACTCTGAGACTTCTGCTTTGTGTGTATGTGTGTGCTGGGGGTGGAGAAAGCTCTGGAAGAATATTGTCTGCTATCTACCAGATCCTTAAGGTGTGACGTACAATCTGCACAGGCCACACATTCTTTCAGCCTAGAAGCCCATGTGCCTGTGGCTGCCCGCACTGCCTCGGGCATCAGAGGCTGCCCACTCTGTGTGAGGAGGACCCGGGCTTGGAAAGTGCCAGGGTAGAGAGGATTCTCTCTCCTGGGAAAACCACCCCTGGGCTCACTTATTTCATCCTGGCATAGGAGGGGGCTTCGGAAAGTTCATGGAATAATTTCTTTCTCTTTTAACTTCCATTTGTCCACAAGCTTTTTGAAGGAGCCCTCGAGGTGGAGTGGGGTACATCTGGGATTGCTAACTTTAAGTTCATCAGTTCGAACCTCCCAGCCACTCCACAGGAGAAAAAGGAGGCATTCTGTTCCTATAAAGATGGAGAACCTCGGGAGGCCACGGGGCAGTTGTACTCTGCCATGTACAGTCTTTTTGAGAAGGAATCGACTCCAGGGCAGTGCGTTTGGATGTTTGTTTTTTTTTGTACAGAAAGATTTAAGATGAAAAAATCTCTTTTAAAATGTCAGCAGCACAGAGGTGAGAACGCTTGGGTTAGATTTATGGGACACGATGAACCAAGGGCACAGCCTGGTCCCTCTTTTTTCTTTTTTCCTCCAGGGGTTTTCTAAATTCTTTTTCAAGTCAGATTTGCAAGCCTCCTAGAGGTGACTTTTTTTTTCTAGGGCGTCGGCGACGACAGCACTGTTGGTGACGTCAGCTGAACTTTTCTGGAAAAGGCAGATCGGAAGGCTGGGAAAGGAGGAGTGACAAAATGATCTTCTCTCATGCGGAGCCCGAGCCCCTCCTGGAGTCTTCAAGCCAGTGGGTGTTCAAACGCGGAAGGTATTTATAGATGGAAGATAACTTTTCATCAGCTCATTGGCATTTTCCATCAAATGCAGAAGAGGAGCCCTGAGCCACTGCTTTGAGAACACTCGCTACGGTTTAGAAGTCGCTCCTGAGCAGCACTGGAGATCGCATCGCTACAATGAGATTCCAAAGCGATGTGCTGTCTGCGGCAAGGAGCCTTCCCGGGGGCTTCAGATACGCCACCCAAACAGGGCAGCCTCGTCCCAAACTCTGGGCCAAGGGACAAGATTACTGTGGCTTTCCTGAATACAGGAAATTCAGAACTGCCGCACATTCCCTCGCCTCTGGACTGGAAGAACTTTCCCTCTTTGGGATCTCCATGCTGGAACGCATGCAGTCCTAATTCCTGCCAGCTGCTGGGGGGCTGTCGGTATCTTACCAGGTGGGCTGGTCCAAATCGAAGTCACTTTTGTTCTTTCAACCTGCAAGTGTATGTCGTCCTAGAGCCTGGCTTGGTGCCTCTGGGGAGGGGAGCTGGAGGGATTTGCACCTATCAGGTACCAGGTATTTCCCCGGGGGTCCCATAGGCTCTCTACTCATTCATAAGAGGACCAGCCGGGCTCGTCAAGGCAGAGCATCTGGATTCCTCATGTTCTATACACGCGCCTCTATACCCCCAACTCCCAAAAAAGTGTAAAGGCAGATGGCACCGTACACACATGATATGAAGCTCTAGAGTGGGCAATAAGGACATGGCCCAGGTGATGGGGAACCACACAGGAGCCATGCCAGGAGGGAGTGCTACTTACGCACGGCTGGTCTGTATCTACTGAAGCACAGTATTGGGATAGAAACCCAATATCCCAAACACCAGACTCGCTGTCATGGAGTCGAGGCTGACTCATAGGGACCCTACAGGACAGGGGAGGACTGCCCTGTGGGGTTCTGAGACTGTGACTCTTTACGGGGGCAGAAAGCCCCATCTCTCCCAGGCTAATGCACTCAGAGATAACTCAAAAGCATGAATCGGTGGATTTCCCATATCACTTCCAAAGCCTCTAGTCACGTGGAAGACCCAATGAGCTATGCAGGCTTAATTTCCTATCCAATTTATTCATCTGGTGTGAGTCCCTTCCTGTAGGTGTGGAGGACTTGATCCTGGGAGCTGGGAAAAGTTCATGATGCACACAGACCTACTCTTTCTATCCATACAAACCCCGATCTCTTTCTAGAAGCTTCAGTCTTTTGAATCTTTGTGCTGACTTCCAGCCCAAATATTTATCAATTTTTAACTTTTATAGGACTTAATTCCTTAATCACAGTTTTGTTAAATCCCCTTATTATTATTATTATATATGTACAATTATTCCCAAGTTCTATAAGTAAGTAGCACTTTAACATTTTTGATACCTTTAGACTGACTCACAGAGGGGAAAAAAGTATTTTTTCTAACCAACTATTCCAAAGGCTGGATGTGTAAGGTTATATATGCTCCCTGCCCCCCCAAAAATGAAAAGATAAAGTGAGTTATAGAAAGTAGCAAAATGATATATTAATTCAACATTGTATTTCACAAGCTGCTCTAAATTTAACACACTTAAAACACACTGCTTCTGGAGAAGGTTCTGTATTTTCTTTAAATATAGTTCACATGTAGATTTAAGTATCTTCCATTTTACGCGAGTGCTCAGTAATGTTTTGAGACTTCATAATATTTGGACATCTTCACTCTGGCATTTTCTTACACAACTTCTTTCTGTTTTCCGCTTAGTTATCCGATGTAAATGGAGGTTTCAAAGCTCCACACTCACTGCCATCGAGTCAGTACTCCCTCACAGTGACCCGATAGTACCCCTGTGAGTTTTCAAGACCATAACTGTTTACTGGAGTAGAAAACCCCACTTTCCTCCCGAGGAGCTGCTGGTGGTTTTGAACTGCCGACCTTGCAGCTTGCAGGCCATTACACCACCATAAGGCACTGACGACTAGATATAGAAAGAGAGAAGAACCTATGAAAGTGGGAACATGAATAAGAGGGGAACCTGTCAGGTAAGGCAAGCCCAAATAGTTCCCACTAACAGAGGACACAGGAGCCTGGTGGTGAAGTGGTTATGTGCTAGGCTGGGATCTGCAAGGTGAAACCACACAGCTCCACAGGAAAAAGAGGGGGCTCTCTACTCCCCCAAAGAATATCATTCTCAGAAACTCACAGGGCCAATTCTATCCTGTCCTACAGGGTCTCTTTGAGTCAGAATTGATTCAGTGGCAGTGAGCGGCATATATATATATATATATATATATATATATATATATATATATATATATATATATACACATCATTGCTTCCCAGATAAGTGCAGGGTGATGTAATCTTTCTTTCCTCCTTTCCCCTGCTCCAGGTACCTCCCACTACACCATTCCCTTCTTGGCACTCCAATGCGGCGTCCTTTGGTTGAGAGAACAAGGAGAGTGCACTGTTATCAGGCCATTGTGTACAGTTTGGGGGTTTCTGCTTCTATTCCCCAACTGGGGAGCCTGGCCATCAGCACTGGCATGCAGAGCCTCCCTCCATTGGGTATTTGTTTCAAGGCCTCTTTCCTGGGTCAAAAACTGTCGTTTACCCAGCACGGAGCCACTTTTTAATTGCCAGCGGAGCAAGTTGCCAATTAAAGTGCATGTTCACCTCCAACATCAGCTGGGTGAATTCTTCATTACTGAGGAAGGAAGGCTTCCAGTCCTGCTGGATGTCACAGATTTCCGTTTGCGCTGAGACTTCTGAAAAAAAAACCAACAAAAACCAAGCTTTAATTCTCAATGGTCTCTCAGAACTGGAATGAACAAGGGAAGCACATGCTGTGTCGATGTAATCTTATGTAACCTTCTGGGCTTCTCATGGAAGAAGCACCGGGAAGCAGTACAGTCAGCCATGTTCCTCAGGACTGGGAAGTGAGACTGGAAAGTGCTGAAAACACACCACTTGAGGCTCTCACACCCCTCTAATGAGGCTCCCCAGGGAGAACCAACCCCACCCTCTGCTCGGGTACCAGCCTTGCCACTTACATCCACTCACATCCTTGCCCTTGTGTTTCTACACGACAAAACCGCATCACCAGCCCACTGGGGTCAGGCCGCTGTCACTTACCAAGGCTGCAGAAACAAGGCTGGGGTGACGGCACACCTTTTCCAACCGCTGCCTTGTGGCCCAGGGGAAAGGAAGCACTTTACAAATCCCTGGGCCCAGGGATGGTGAACGATGGGTTAAAATTCCAGAAGCATCCCAGGCTTGTGGTAAGTGCCTCTTCCCCGAGCCCCAGCATCCCCAGGTATTGAAGTATAATGTGCTATACAAATCTATGTTAACTTCGTTGCTCTGGGGAGGCCCCGGGGAGTGAAAGTGATCTACATGCTCAGGTAGTCACTGCAAGGTTGGAAGTGGACTTCATCCAGAGGTCCCTCAACAGAAAGTCCTGGTGACCGACTTCTGAAAAACCAGCCATGGAAAAACTTACAGAGAGCAGCTCCACTCTGACAGGCCACACATGGGGGTCCCCAGGAGTAGGAGTCGACTGTTTGTTTGTTTCTAAGGCCAGAACTTCAATCTATTTACATCTCTATATAAAGATATATCGATCTATTTGGAGGGGGTGGATGGTGGCAGTCTGTGGCCTATGTGATTCACAAAGCTACTCTGTACTAAAGGCATGCTTCATGTTTGTAAATTTCGATAATTTTTGGCTCAAAAAGGACTTCTTACACACGCATGTTCTTTTGTATTCTTAAAAGGATGTTTTGTTCTCTTGAGTTATCTTTGACAAAATGATTACAGGTAGAGCTAGTGTGATCTTGAGCTGTTTGTTGTTCCTCCAGCCCACCTTCCACCCGAATGCAACATTCTACTCCACTTTAGACAGCAAGACGTCTCTGCAGATTGTATGCTTGATGTTCGTCAAAACCTAAATACCCAGGGTTTATGCCCCAGAGAATACAGCTAGCCAGTTCCACAGCTCCTCCGAGGACGCAAACAGGTCAGGCACATGATCTAGAAACTGCCACCGAGGAGACCTGATGGCGACCCTGTATTTCTGGTCGTCTCTCTTCGCATGGAGTCTGGAGAACGCACCCAGCCACTCTGCAGTTATGCATGAAGAGAGCTGGTGAGAAACCTCCACGCCTTCAATCACACACCATTCTCTGCAGTGCTCAGCTCCACGGGGAAGGTATCTTGCTTTGAGGTTTCAGGAGAACAAGTTGCGGCTGTTATTATACGAAATTGGATTTTTGTCTTTTATGCTTTTAAAGCAGCACAAAAGAGCCGCTAATAGCTTTCAGTAACACAGGGAGAGATCCAGGGGAGGGAACAGGCCTGCCATTCAGTTAATGCACAGCACTGGTGAGGAGCCTCGAAAGAGGGCCAGAGTGGGGGGGCTCCCACGATGCATGGGGGGAGGGGGGAGTGTCATGCCATCAGGGGGCACGCGTGGAGAAAGGCATCCTGGGAAACAGAGGCGGCCACAGTTCATTCTGGAAGGCCAGCCGAGGCGAGGGGAACAGGGTTGAGACTCCTAGGCGCCTCAGGTTGACCATTTGGAAAAGACAGTCCGCAGGTGAAATCGATCATTCCCACTCTCCTTCCCGACACCTTCACTCTTCTGCAGAATTCCTCTTGACCTCTGGGGTCAAATTACAGATTACCTGTTAGTTCAGGAAGAGGTGTTTTTTTCCTCTTTTTTTCCCTGCAGCTAGAAAATAACTTCACTTAGATGGAAGTTGATTCAACTCAACGGGAATGGGAAAATGGAAGACCGATTTCTTTTAGAGCGCGCTCTCTACGAGAATTCTGTAAGACCCGATGCTTTCTAAACCAGAAGCATAATAATACAGAAAGAAGCTGTTAAGTTCACTTCGTATATAAGTTATTTGACTCTACTCCTTGAAAACTAAGGCTCAATTCATAACCTGTGAGAAAATACACATCACTTAGAGGTCTCCAAGCGGGTAGGCAGACGGCAGACTGGGCGACAGTCAATGGAGTGCTCAAACCCGGCCTCCATCAGCACAGGCTGTGCACAGTGCCATCGGTTACGGGTGGCACGGCAGGCTGAGCACATGTGGTCAAGAGGTTTCCAAAACGTAAAGGAAACGGAACTATTTCACAGAGTCCCTTTTTCACAGAAATCCGACTGCAGTGTAAGCTGTTGCTGTTTTCCAGAGTGCTCCACCAACGACTCCTGGGGCGCCCGAACAAGGAGCAGTGCTTTTGGGGGTGGATGTCGGCGAGGAGAAGCCAGAAAATGAGGCCAACATGCTCTTGCTCGGCTGGGAGAATATGACCTTGTCCACATTTCTCCTCATTCTGCAGCCTCATGACCCCCAGCCCACTATCCACCAGGGCTTCAAACTGGCTCTGTATCCGTTCAGCCACGGCTGCTGAAGTGAAGCCGCAACTGGGCCGAATCTCTGAGATGCGGGTAGTACCAGCACACTCCTTGGAATGGAAAAGTATATGTGGTCCCCGCTGTGAGAAATGGATCTTCCTCCTAGAAAACAAGGGCGGCGGTGGGTGTACTGCAGAGCAACCAAGTCTCTGGACCAGGAGAGTCTGCAACAGCCCGGCTGCACTCAAAGATGGCGACTGCTCGGGGGCTTGGAGTGTCTGTCGCTCTCTACAGTCCTGGCAGTAATCTAGTGGTTCATTGCATCAAGATCCTCAAAGGGCTCACTGTGTCGCTTCTGGGTCTTCCGCTCCCAGGTGCTGAGGCCTTCATTTCCCCAGGCTGGTTATTGCTTAGACACACTCACATTTTACAAAGTTAGGGAGTTAGCCATCCCCAAACTGGTTCCACTCTGGCTTGAAGTCCTGAGATGCAGGCAGGAGACATGGATATGTGATGCTTGGGAGAAAATGACATCTACCCAGCTTGAGATTCACACAAGATTGGGATAACATGAGTTTAATCACTAGCATGTCATTCCACTCTATTTAGTAAGAAGACAGGGCTGTGCTGCGCAGTGATTAAAGGGCCCCGTTGCTAACTGCAAGGCCATGCAGGTCAGCCAGGCTCCGTAGAAGCCACATTTGGATGAGTAAGGATGTCCAGTCTGCCAGTCTCTACACCATGTGGGTGTTTGTCTCTCAGACACTGTTGACATAAAATTTCTCTACAGAAAAACATGGTCAGAGCTTTGTTTTGATTTGGATTGCTTCAAAGAGCCGAAGTATGACTCATTTCTTGGCCTTTTAGCTGTGATCAAGTGCAAAGAGAAGATGCATGCATTTCAGGGCCAAGATTTACCTCCAGAGCTAAGAAACTAAAGATTACCAAGCAATCTTATGGTGGTAAGGGTGAAAGAATGAGAATAACCACCTGTATCTAATCATCCTTTCTCCATTATCATGTGTGATCCCTCTAACATGAAGGCAGAAAGCATGTCTGTGTCACAGTCCTCAACCCTAGACACACATTGGCAGCTGCTGGGAAACTTTAAACATAATGATGCCTGGACCTTACCCAGTGGTGGGCTGGTGAAAGGCTCTCTACCCTCACCATAAAAAGCCCTGCTTTGGACCGTCTATCCATTCCTGTGGTGTAAATACTCCCATCGGGGTCAATTTTCAGCTACCAACTAGAAGCCAACAGGCTTGCCACGCTCCTGAAGATGTAACGCTCAGCACTTGCAAGCTCGGATGACCTGGTTCCTACATACCACTGGGGTCCCACCCCTGGAGATCCTGCTGCATGGATCTGTGGGATGTGGCTCGGTGACACGTGTTTTCTAAAAGCTCCCTCAGGCAATGCTAATGGACAGGCAAGGCTGAGGGCCATGAGTCTAAATGGACATACTAATGAAGAGCCACCATGCAGTTACGGCATCAATGACGATAACAGTCTTTATCAAGCACCTCTTGGGAAGAAACAACATGGATTATTGCTTCAGCACTTGGGATCTGGAGAGAGACTGTCTAGGTTTAGAGTGCACATCTTCCTGGCTGGCTGACCTGGTTGAATGGACTAAGCTCTCAGTGCCTTGGTCACCTTGGCTATGAAATGGCACTGACTTGAAGGACAGCTGTGATGAGCTACAACAGCTAACCCCCCTTGAACAATGCCGGGTGTGTGTTATTTTGTTGTAGCTGTCAGAGGCTGTCATCAACTCTTAGCGACCCCGACACAGCAGGTAATCACTGCCCAGCCCCATGCTACCCCAGGGCTGGTTGAGGACTGGACCACTGTGATGTAAGGGGTTTTCACTGGCTGGCTTTCGGAAGTAGATCTCGAAGCCTTTCTTCTTCGTTTGTCTTAGCCTGGAGTGGTAGTTCTCAGCCTTCCTCATGCCGCGACCCCTTAACACAGTTCCTCATGCGGTGGTGACCCCAACCATAAGATTATTTCGTTGCTACTTCATCACTGTCATTTTGCTACTGTCATGAATCTGGCGATCCCTGTGAAAGGGTCGTCCGACCCCCAAAGGGGTCGTGACCCACAGGTTGAGAACTGCTGGTCTGGAGGCTCCGCTGAAACCTGCTGAGCGGCATAGGAACACGCAAGCCTCCACTAACAGATGGGCAGGGCCTATGCCCTGAGGCGCACTGGCTGGGACTGGAACCCAGTGCCCCCAAGTGGAAGGTGAGAATTCTTCCACTGAACTACCTCATGCCTGAATAATGCTGATCTTGGCTCTTCTCTCTCTCTCCCTGTGACACCTGGATGATAAGTAAGGGAAAGGTGGTTGCTTGGTCTTGCTTTTGTTTTGCTTTAACCTACATTTCTGTTTCACCACAATATGTTGCCAAAAAGTCTGCCAAGAATTTCCTGCTTCCTTTTGATTATGGAATCACAGAGGCTGAGTGAGCAAGGGCAGTGATCCCAGGTACATTTTAGCGGGTTATGCAGAGAGGAAGCCTCCGTCTTACGAAAATAGCCAGCAGGAAGTAGGCCCTAGCAGGAGGAAGGCTGTATGTCTGCTGCCTGATCCTTTGCAGGCCCACATTTGACAGCTCTGCAGAGGACAGGCCCAGCATACATGCCACACTGATGAACTTGATCCCAGCTGTCCTATTTCACAGCTGTCCTGCTTCTCAGTGGCCCTGACCTAGTTTGAGCAATTTGCACAAAATACTATGGCAATCAAACTAACCTGCTATTTCACTTGGCTAACTTCGTACTTAGGAAGTAGAACCACAGTCATGAACTGTATATATAAAGTCTGTTTGGGCAATATCATTTGTATATGTTCATGTCCCATGAGGCTGTAAGAGGTTATCAGAGAACAGACCACTGTGAACACCATAGCTTTCCACATGCAACACAGGAATCCCATGTCTCTTGCATACAAAGCAGCCAGGTGTGTAATGGTACAGTACAGATAGACAACCTGTAGTACAGATGTCTTGATAGACTAGATGCTTATTTACTGGTTTGTGGGTGCCTGTCTGCTGCACTTCCTACTAAATGACTATATACTTGTGTATAAACTGAGTTTTCCAGCACATTTTTAATGCAGTTTTTGTGGTAAAACTAGGTGCCTCGGCTAGTATTCGGGTTGGCTTACACTCGAGTATATACGGTAGACTACCATATACTAATGGCTGCTTGAACTCATGGCAGCAACGTGCAGTCTTGGACATGGCATGTCTCTTGAGTGCTGTTGCATTACCTCTGTTAAAATTCTTTGGAAAACATTACCGTGAAGTATATATCGTGGCTCCCAGGGCTAGGGGCACCAGCAGCAGAGGCAAAGGAGATGCACCGATCTGGGAGTGAGACACCGTGATTTTAGGCATGTTGCGCACGATGAGCACAGTCAGCCGCAAAAACAGAGAGAAACTTCTCCTAGACCGCAGGCAAGTGATGAGGAGAAGAAAAGGTCAGAGACCTCTCCAATAGGGAGAACTCGCCGATGGCTCGGGAAGAAGGATCGCTGCAAAAGCACACCGACAATCACTGCGCAGGACACAGCGCTTCCGAAATGCTTACGGAAAAAGCAGGACCGGATAACGAGACAGGGTTTGCACATCAAGAATCACATCAGGTCACGTGGGCGCTCGGTGACGCACGCACTCACGCACGCAGGCACGCACTCACGCACGCACGCACGCACGCAGGCTGCGGCTCTGATTAGGTTACTGGGTCACTGCAATAACACGGCCGCACTTTCCCACAGCCCCACCGAGCTGTCCTTTCTTGACTTCTCACAAAAGCAATGAACGTGTTCTTTCCTCGACTCTGAGCAGCTCGGGTGAGAAGAAGGAAAGCGGGAGATGTTATTCCCCCGTCACACTGAAGTAGGCATCTCCACTTTCCGAAGGAATGATAAACGACTAGGCCGCAGAACGAAACATTGAGACGTCCTGGCCGTGCCCCCTGCCGTGAGATCAGCTTGTCGGGGAAAGCCTTCAGAACAGAAGCCATCACCGAAGGCACAGAGGAGCTATAATTAGTTCCTCAATAACGCTGACGTTTCTGACTTTATTGGGTTTGGTGCCATGGCAAAGGCCAAAAAGAACTCTGCCTTTCCTGATTGTTATTAGTTGCTAAACTCTTTGAAACATTCTGATTTTTTGGGTATCACCGGCAGGGGCGTGGCAGGGAGGGCGTGGCCAGTGTTCATTGGCCAGAGGCTGAAACACACAAACAATGGTGAGGCTGGCTCAGGACCAGGCGGCGCCCATGGGGTGAATCATGGGGTTGCAAGGAGTGGACACCAACTTGATGGCATGTGACAACCTCCACGGAGGCGACAGAGGCATCAGCAAACCCATACGTTCAAGGATAGCCAAGTGGCACCCGACAGAACACCACAGCAGCAGAAATGAAATAACCATCAGGAGGAACCTCACAGACAGTATGTGCACAATGCAGGATGGCAACTGAACACATGCCCGAGAGGCAAAAACCAATCTCTGGTCTCGGAAGTGAGAACGAGCGTTATCTTTGGGGCAGTGACAGGAAGGGGTAGTGTTTTCTGGGCTGTGTTCACTTTGTGATAGTACATCCAACCGGCACAACCACTGTCGATTTGTTTTCCGTGTGTGTGCCACGCTTCTGTAAAGAGATTGTCAAGGTCTCAAAGAAAAAAAGGATGTTGTGCTGGGACATCCGACATCAACGTGCAGCAGGAAGAGCTTGGGCCTCTACCTCAGACCTTGGTGGCACAGAGGAGGTGTGTTGGGCTGCCAACTATGAGATCAGCAGTTCAAAACCACCAGGCACTATGCAGGAAGACGATGAGGCTTTTTACTGGTTTGGAAATCCTCAGGGGTGGTTCTGCCCTGTCCAGTACGGTGGCTAGAAGTTAGAATCGACTCAATGGTAGTGACACCTCACATCATATTCAACATTAACTAAAACAACTGGATCAAATATCTAAATGTAGAAGTTAAAACTATAAAACCCTGAGGAGAAAATGCAGATGCCAATCTTTGTAACTTGACTTTAGGCCACGATTTCTTAGACAGGACCCCAGAGCACAAGCAGCTGTCATTTGTCATCTAGTGCTGCAAGAACAGAAACGTGCCAAGTATGTAGTTTAACAAACGGAAACTTATCTTTTCAGTCTGAAGGCCAGCAGTCTGAATTCAGAGCCAGATCTAGGAAGCTTGGTCTGTCTCTGCTGGGCCTGAAGGGAGGTCTGTGTCTCTTCAGCTTTGGCTTCTTAGTTCCTGACAGATCTCCATCTCTCTCTGTCTCTCTTTGCTTGTTTTTTGTTTTGCAGGCTTGTTTTAATCACCCCCACCTCCACCCCCGGAAAAGATCCTCCTAATCCTACCTCATTGACACAACTCAATCCCCAAAACTGACCTTGGCACCCCCAAGAATGTATGCTCTTGCCACGTGCCAACATCTTCATCCCATCCCATCCCCCGAGTCTAACGTCAACCCCGAGTTCACATTTTTCCTCCTCTGAATCATCTCCATCAAATATGGGTGAACTTTTAGTACTGGTCCTTCCATCCTGAGGAGGAATTGCTCTTCATCTGTGAACATGTGAAATCTAGAAAGGACGTTATCTGTTTCCACAGTACCATGGTGGAACAGGCACAAGGTGGACATTTCCATTAGAAATGGGAGAAATTGGAAGGAAAGAAGGAGTAACAGGTACAGAGCAAGTCTAACATCTGTCACAAATCACATTAGCTTTCAGGGCTTGAAAGTAATCTTGTCTTCTCTTGGACAATCTAGGCAGTAGCCCTGCTCACCCGACCGACCAGGGGTTCGCCATGCTGTCTGGATCCTGAGTGGAGGCTTCTTGGCCCCGGGGCTTTAGCTCCACCTTCTAGACCCATGGGGAAGGCAATGCTGCTTCTTTGGATCTGGGTGGCTCCATTTGCCTAGTCCATCGGCATGCTGACCCTGTTCCCTCAGCCCCAGCAGGCCCCGTTCTTCTGCCCATTGGCATGGCAGCCCATCCCTTCATTTGGGGGTAGGAGTCCCATCCTTCAGCATACTTTCACAACAGCTCCACACTCTGGGACTGAGTTGGTAAAGGGCTGACTCTTTGAAATCTAGAAGGCTGTGGCCCTGCCACTTGCAGTTCTGATGGTCAGTGCCTCACCCTTCCAAAGTGAGAGCTCTGCTTCCTGCACTCCTCCCAACAGTTCTGGTGACTGAGTTTGTTCAGGGATTGTCCTTCTCTCTTCTGTTCTCACTTTGCACAGTTCATTTGGAAAGCCATCTCTTTTCTCTTGCACTTTTCTATAACTGGCAGGGAGGAGCCATCAGGCCGTTTAAGATCCTGCTCAGAAAGCTCATCAGCCAGATGAGCCAAGTTCAATGATCACAAGCTTTACCTTCCACCATACATTGGAGCACAATTCGGACAAATTCTTTGCCACTGCATAAAAAGGATCCGCCTTCTTCCATTATCTAATCACATGACCACCACTTTATTTTAAAGCCTCACCAGAAGCACATTTAATGTCCACTTTCCAGCAATATTCTACTGCTGGTGACATATGGACAAGGGACCTTCAAAAAGTTTGTAGGAAAATGTCATCTTATAATCCAAGTTTCTATGAATTTTAGAAAGCCTCCTTATCTTTTCAAAGGTAGTAGAGATTTTTCTATAGCTCTCCTCACTTCTTTTTAACGTTCTCACCAGAATTGCCATTGGCACCTATAAGTCTACCAACAGTCTCTTCAAGGCAATCTAAGCATTTACTATTGTTGTTATTAGGTGCCGCCCAGTGGTTCTGGGAAAACACTGTCTGTCTTGTGCCATTCTCCCAATTGTTAGACTTGAGCCCACTGTGGCAGCGCGGCTGTCGGTCCATTTTGTCGACCTTCTTCCTCTCTTGCACTGCCCCTCTAGTTTACTAAGCCTGATGTTCTTTTCCAATAACCTAATAACCTGTCCAAAGAACGTGAGATGAAGTCTGCTCATCTAGAAGTAAATTTTGACTGTACTTCTTCCAAGACAGACCTGTTTGTTCATTGGGCAGTCCATGGTACTTTCAATATTCTTTCAGAACACCATAATTCAAAAGTTGAAATTTGAATTGATTCTTCTTAAATCTGCCGTATCCAATGTCCAACTTTCACATGCATATGAGGCAATTGAAAAATACCACAGCTTGGACCAGGCACACCTTACTCCTCAAAGTAACATCTTTGCTTTTTAACACTTTAAAGAGGTCTCGTGCAGCAGATTTACCCCATTACTCTCTTGACTGCTGTTTCCACGAGCAGTGATTGGGGACCCAAGCAAGACAAAGTCTTTGACAACTTCAACCTTTTCTCCATTGATGTTGCCTGCTGCTCTTTGTGAGGACTGTGGTTTTCTTGTCATTGAGTTATAATCCACAGTGAAGGCTGCGATCCTTGATCTCCATCAGCAGGGCTTCCAGTGCTCCTCACTTGCAGCAAGTAGGGGTAAGGGATTTATGACTAGGCACCTTGAAACTCTTCCTGTCTCCAGCGACTACCCACCCAATTCTAAAACCATGGCCTTGTTTGAGGTACCAGTTGGAGCAGCACTCGTTTCCAGTGCCAATCCTGTCTTCGTTTTCTGGTGCTGCTCAAACAGAAATACCATAGTGGATGTCTTTCATGGCAAATGGGAATTGACTTTCTCAGCTAGAAGTCTGAGTATCAGCTCAAGGAGACAGCTTTCTTTCTGCTGGTTCAGGGGGAATGAACTTGACTCTTCACATTCTGCTTCTGGGTTCCTTAGAGATCTCTAGGTGTCTTGGTATCAATTTCACCCCATCTCTCAGCCCACTTGCTTCATTCTCCTTCTATGTCTTAAGAGAGAATGACTCAAGATCGACTGTACATTATTTCTGTCTCATTAACAAACCAAAGACAACCTGTGCCCAGTGGGATTATAACCGCAGGCTTAGAGTTTAGGATTTATAGTGCACCTTTTTGAGGGGACATAATTGATACCACAGTATAACCAAAGGTTATTTAAAAAAGGGTAGACTGGACTTTATCCAAGTGGAAAACTTCTGCATCCTATGAAACAAATCATTTAGACACTGAAAGGCTAACTCACAGAATAGGAGAAAATGTATGCAAATTACATATCAGTAAGGATCTGTTCTAGATGGAATATAAAGAATCTTATAATTCAACAAACAGACAAATAGCCCAGATTTAAAGTGGCCAAAGCATCTATATAGACACCTCTTCAAAGAAAATACCCAAATGGCCAATAAGTACGGAGGATGCTCCACGGTCATCATTCACCAGAGGAATACAAATGAGTAAGCATAGTGAATTATCACTTCACACCCGCTAAGGAGGCTACAATTAAAAGGCAGGAAGAGGATGGGAAGGGGGTGGAGAGGGGGAGGCAATATATTTGGCAAGAATGTTTTGTTGGTGGGAATATGAAATAGCACCGCTGCAGTGGAAAAATCTGGCAGTTCCTCAAAAAGTTGAACACGGAGTTACCATATGACCTAGCAATTCTATTCCTCAGTCTGTGCAGGCAGCCCCGGGGTTACGAATGAGATCCGTTCCTAAGTATGTCTTTCAATCCAATTGGCAAATATTTAGATTTAAGTGAAGTTTTCCCCAGTGATTTGAAAGCTGTGCTTGCAGTCAGTGAAGGTGGTGGTGATGCATTTACTCCAAGTCTGAGTGGAGTCAATTGTTTAGAAGGGAGAGGAAATTTACATCACATTAAAAAGGCCAGAACAAATCGTCAATAGCTGGAAGCTCATACTCCAGGGACTTACAAGTACACATGGTCCTCAGAAACCATATGTTCAAACAAAAATGCATACACATGTATTCACATTCGTATTATTCACAATAGCTCAATGCAGAAGCAGCACAACTGACCATCAAGTGTGGTCTATCAATGGAATATTAGTCTGCCATAAAAACGAGAAAGGATGGATGGCTGTTACCAGGTGGATGCTGAGGAAAAAGGAAAACACAAAAGGCCTGACATTATACGATCCATTTGTATGAAATGGTCAAACAGGCAAATGCATACAGACAGAAAGAGATCAGTGATTGCCAGGAGCTTGAGGGAAAAGGGGAAACAGGAGCAGCTGTTGATGGGCCTGGGTTTCCTTCTCAGGGGTGATGAACTGAAACAGGGGTGGGGGGAGTTGTGAACCCTGGGACTATAACTGGAAACCACTGAATAGTACCTTTCAAAATAGGGAATTGAAGGGCATGTGAATTATATCTCAATGAGAAGAAAGAAAGAAGTTGGCATTCGGCAGATAACTCATTTGCAATTACTATTATTTTTCATGGTGTAGGATAGACGCCCAATGATTTTAGGGGCAGGGAAGCAAAGAAGGATGGAGAAACCAGGGCAGGTGGCCCCTGTGGAAAATAAGACTTGGCATTACAACTGTTCGGGGCCGAGCGACAAACTAAAGCAAGCTTCCTCTAGACATGTTAAGTGAAGAAGTTCCCAACATTAAGACCACCCTGCCGGGGCTGGGTGCTCACCTCCAGCTTGTAAAGCAAATTGAGAGGTGAATGTCCTTCCTGAAACCAGCTGCAGGTGAGGGGGTTGGGGGGGCGGGGAGAGAGAGAGCATGCTCTGCAACAGGAAGCCTGTGGCTGGCGTGACTGGCCGTGTTGGGGAGAGAAGGCATTCAGACACTGGTAGGTGAAATCATCCCAGAAGGGAAGGGCAGGGCTGGAGGACAACCAGAGAAGCATATCCTTTACCGTTGTGTTTCTGCAAAAATCCAATGACCTTTTCCAGCACGGTGGTTTTGTCCATTTTCCGCATGTTGCCAGGGAGCATGGAGCTAAGCTCTTTGATGAGAACATTGAACTGGTCCCGGCGCTTCTTCTCAGACTTGTTTCGAGAAGCTCTGTAAACACAAATCCCACAGGTTACCCAACAGCCCACGGGCTACGGCCTCGTCATGAAACCGAGCTCCTTTTTTGGAATCAGTGTTCGGTGTGTCCTGGGCCAACGCGCTTTCAGGGACGGGGGCCACTAGCCTCTCTCAGAGCTGAGTGATGGGGACAGACATGCGTGTTGCTAGACTCTCTAGGCCACCAAGAGAGACAGCATTCATAATACGTCAGTTCTGACTCCGATGCAAACGTGTACACAGAACAGCGCCATCGCCCACGCTGCTTACACTGACGTCATGGATTATTTTTTTGTTGTAATGACAGCAAATGACTTGCTGTTTATAAAGATCGCGGCCGTCCAAGGGGCTTCATTTTGAGACACCCATCTTTGGCTAATGGTGGAACCAAACCATGTCCTCCCCAACCCAGTGCACCCCAGCTTGGTGCTAAGTAAAAAAGGGGAGTAGGTGCTCCGAGTGTCCAGCAAAGAGCTGGTGTCACTAAGACCCTGTGTCCTGGCCACTGCTCACCATCCGCCGTGGGACAGAGCACATGCCGGTCCCCACAAAGGGTCAGTCTCCGGCGGGTGCTGTGTGCAGCCAAATCCTTTTTCACAAAGGCAGCACAGATTGAGCACGTATGGAAACGGAACAAGACATGCACGGCGCAGGAAGCATGCCGCTTCCGCTGGGGAGCTGCTGCTCCACGGACCCTGGCTCTTTGTGAACTCACCACAGGCCCTGAGGCTGCCGGGAGCAGGGCTGGGAGAGCTGGCCCCCTCTCCCAGGCTGAGAGGACACAGGTCATGGCTGTGCAGCCCAGCACACCTGTCGACTGATCCAGGCACCCCTGGGTGCCGGGGTCAAGGTTTCTGGAAAAGCTAACCAGCCGTTAAGGGCTACCAGCCAATGTGGGTTCAAGACTCGGGGTAGTGGTGGCTTCTGACCACTCTTGAGTTTCCATGCTAGGAATTCGCCTACCCTGGGAGAGGTAGCTGGACCTATCTGTACCTATAGGCATCAGTATCATTAAAGAATTTACTTCCCAAGCAGCCCTTGGGAACACATGGGCTTCTAGATCTTTCTGCACAGGTGCCATGTTGGACAGTCATAATAATTCTGTTTGTTTTGCCTCATTACACCCCCAAAGCCAAGCTTGTTACCGTACACTCAATTCCCAACTCTCAGTGACCCTGTGGGAGAGGAGAGAGCCAAGCACAGGGGTTCCAACGTTACAGACCAGAGATTCCCAAACTTACTCAGCCCATGGCTCCCTTTTCAGGAAGAAAACAAATTGCTCAGCACCCCCTGGCAATGAAAAAAAACCCAACTTCTGTAGTACCGTCCATAAGCCAGGATAAAGTACAGGCAGCTGCTGTTGCAGGCCCCGAATCCTTCCAGTGGGCCCCTGGGGGCAGATTCGCCCACTCTCTACAACCCTGAGGTAGACTTTACTAAGCCAAGTGTAGATGAAGAAGCTGCCCCACATCTTTCTCCCAGGGAGAGACTGGTGGGTTTGAACCACCAACCGTTCCCTTGGCAGCCGAGCACTTTGCCATGGTGCTACTGGGGCACCTCAGTACTCACACCTGTACTTCATTTCAAAACACAAAGCAACAACTTCCTTTATACTGACGAGATAGCTTCTATTACACGGCTTCCTGCTAACATCTGGGGGCAATTCTTCACATCTCCTCTAAAATGCAAGGCCACCCCCCCACTACCCGCCTCCACCATACCTTTCCCTCGTTCTTGGCTTCTGATAGGACTTGGAATCCTATGGGAATTCTACAAAGGCCTCTCTGTTCTAGCCGAGTAACTCGGCTCACTTGCCCTCTCCCACTCGGGCTGACTGCTGCAGGTACAGGAATGAGATGCTGAAGTGCCTTTCTGTTGGTCCAGGGTAAACCAGCATAGTCTTCCAACACACGGAAGAGAAGAAAGGGGCCTTTTAACTTTCCGAGAGACTGCCGATGCATTATAAATACAATTTTGGCCTAGTTTTAAAGAGTGACATGCAACCTCCTCAGCCCAAAAAAGCTCTGTTCCTGTCCTAGTTTGCCCATTATGAATTATTTGTGAGCTGATAACACCCGGCTCATTATTGCTCTGTTCTCTTCTTCAATGGGCGTAATGACTACAAACATCGCCTGGCAGAAAGTACGGTGGGACTTGTATCATTAGCGACAGAAACAAGCTCGTTTCTGTTTGGGCTCCGCCAGGGACACAGTCTGATGGCCAGTGGCGACTCGTCAACTGAGTTGCATTTGAAGCTCGGAGGCTTCGCACAGAACACAAGCCTGGGGTCACCCTGCTCCGGGATGACACCTCCCACAGCCCGTGGACACCTATCTGAAAGGTACTTAAACAATCAGATGCTGGGCTTTGGTTCCTTTATCTGAATACACATCTATTAATGGAATTAAAACCAGTTGTCATCCATTTGATTCAGACTCATGGTGGCCCCATAAGTTTCAGGGGAACTCTTTGCTCCATGGGGTTTTTAATGGGGGGTGGGGGGCTTTGGAAGTACACCGCTTGGCCTTCTTTACAAGGTGCTTAGGAATCTGAGTGAAACTGACTCACCAACGTTTGGGGTAACAGCCAAGCCCTTAATTATTTGTGCTACTCAGGAGCTCTGATAAAGGTATTACTTATGTTCAATAACATTAATCCATTAAGTGTCTTTTTTGGGGGTGGTGGTTGGGGGGTGGTATTGGCGTAACCACTTCTAAAGTCAATCTATACAAAAGCTCCCTTACCCTAAAAAGGGTCTCTGCTGCTGATCGAACTCCCAAACCACCCCCACCGCCACAGCCCCCCATGGCCACAGCCACCACTGCACTCTAAGCTCCTGTCATAGTTTGACCTTCTTTAGAAGTTCATCCAAATGTCATCAGATGGCAGATAGTCTTTGACCAACGCTTAGCATAAAATTCTTGAGCGTCATCATATTGTTGTATCTATTATGATCACATCAGACCATTTTACTGCCGAGTAAGTGTTCTACTGTTTACTGTACAATAATTTGTTTATGCTTTTCCCAGTTAAGGGACACTGGGGCTGCTTCCAGTCCAGAGTTATTAAAAATGATCCTGTCCTCAGATTTTCTGCATGTCTTTTTAGACACACGCCGGTAGTTCTCGTGGATGAACAGGTGCACCAGAGGAACTGTGAGGGGAGACACTGGGTATTGTTCCACAAGGGGCAGGGCCATTCCCACATTCTCCCAGCACGCGGGCTTCCACGGGCGTCACATCCTTGCCAGTTTGTAGCAGTGCCAGCCTTCTACCCTTCCTCCATTGTTGTCCATGTGCAGGGTTATCTCATTATAATTTTAATTTGTACTTTTCTGATAATTAACTTAATGAGCACCAATGACCATTCCTATGTCTTCACTTGTAAAGTGTCTGTTTACACCTTCTGCCCATTTCCCACTAGGTCCTCTGTGTTCTTATTGAGTCAGAGAGAGAATTTACATTAAATGTGTGCACTTCAGTATATACCGTCTGGACAAAGCCTCAGTCTTTGATTTTAAATGCTCAGCTCCGAGAGTTTATCATTGGATACCTTGAGAAGTGGGGGGGGTGTCTCAATATTATGTGTGTTCTTCCTGTGTACCAGGTACTATTGTGTTTCCCTGACATGTTGTAATTCCTTTAATGCTCACAACCATCCTATGACATAGGTGCTACTATCTTTTCTGTCTGACAGGAGAAGTGGAGGCATGTTGAGTGGTTTTATATCACATGGGTTCAACGTAGCCGGTTTATCCATTCAATGGCAGAACTTTGGGGGTTTCCAGGTGTTGGTAATGATAAACATCGTGTCCACATGCATTCCTGCACAGATTGTTGGTTTTTTGGGGGTTTTTTTTGCATGGCATGTTGTCAGTTTTGTGAAGTAGCTGTCTAGGAGTGACTGTCCGGATCATAGGGGAAATGCAATGGCTGACTTGATCAGACATTTCCAAATGGTTGCTTAGATTCTAGTTCACCAGAGCTTAATTTGCATTTCTCAAATGGTTAATGAAGTTCAACAGTTTTTCAAGCACTTATTTGCCATCTGTATATCCTCTTTGATGAAGCATCTGCTCACGTCTTTTGTCCGTTTTTAAATTGAGTTGTCTGTTCCCGTGCCGTTGAGTTTTGAGGATTCTTTATATATTGGGAATACAAGCCTTTTGTGGAATATGTGATTTGTCAAAAATGTCTCCCAGACCGTAGCTTATCTTTTCATCCTCTTAATAGTTCACAGAGGGGGGAAAAAGAAATTTTAATATGGAGTTACAGTTATCAATTTTTTCTTTGATAGATTGTGCTTTTGGTATCAGGTCTAAACCTCCACCTAAGCACAGCTCCTGAAGAGTCTCCCCTCTGTTTTCTTCTAAGGATTCCAGAACTTTATTTTTACACTGGGATTTATGATCCACTTTGAGTTAATATACAAATAATACACATGGATTCACTTTCTGCATATGATTGCTCAATTAGGCCCACTAGATTTGTTGAAAACACTATATTCTTCTATTGAGATACTTTTGCATCTTTATAAAGCAGGCATATTTAACTCTGTTTCCAAGTTCTCTGTTCTTTTACACTGATCTATGGATCTACACTGCCACCACATTGTCCTTTTCTTTCATGTGAAACCAGAATTCCTTCCAGAGAACAAATCGATACAGAACATCATGCGGGCGTTGGTCAGGGAAGAGGGGGTGCACTACCTTGATTGCTGTAGCTCTATAGTAACTCATCATCAGAATATGGGACTCCTCAAGCTGGCTTTTACTAAGAGTTTGGGTGTTACATCTTTAAACTATTTGAAGTGTGTGTCAGATAGACAGCATATAGTTGGGTCATTAAAAAAAATCAATTTAAACATCATGTCCTATCATTGGTACGTTGAGATGCTGTACATTTAATGTCATTATTGAGCTGTTTGGAGTTGGGAATTAGGAGACCCTGTTCTCACTCTTCAAGCCAGCCGTAGCGGGCGGTTCCAGATCTCCTCTCTGGCAGCACTAATGGCCGCTTTGGGTTTGGGTCTGTAAGGAGTCCAGTCAGCAGATGACAGAGGCGGAGAGAGGGGCACTCACTGCTCGTCCCACAGCAATGAGACTCTGGTCTTCTTTCCCCGCGTGACCCTCTTACTCTCTGCAGTGTCCTGGCATCGGAGCTCCAGGTCCTGCCTAGGTCTCCTCACTGCGTTCCGTGACGTAGGCAGGGAGGAGTGGACTCTTCCACCCTGCTCAGAATCACAATCCCCGTGTTTCTTTTTGTACTTTTTTTTTCTCCCTCCAAGCAAGTTTGTGAAAGACACATAGGAATTCAAAGAGGGAGAGTACCTATTCTGCAACCCTGTGGCAGGGCCTGTAAATAGATATTTTTCAAGAAAACAAAACACTAAATGGGGGTGGGCAGACAACAGTTACAAGGGACTCTTGAGGACACATTCCGGGTCCCTCTTTGGAAACGCGGAGGCTCACAGATTATCGGGGTGGACCCTTCTCTTGGCACTCGGGTATCACTCTGGGATGATCCAGCAAGCAAAAAGCTTCCAAACGAATAAAAAAAGCACAACGAAACCACCCTTGCGTATCAACCCTTCATTCTGTTAACGCGGCGAAAGCATACTCTCCAGTACTTCCCTGACACAGGGCCCACTCGGGCACCCACACTGGCCTCACGAGGCTGTGCCGTGGTGAGGCTGGGACACAGGCTTGCAGGACTCGGGGCTCTGGAATTCTAGAGGGCTACACTTGTAGCTCAGGACCTAAGTGAACCTCAGCACAGCACCCCTCACTTTGACAAGGTGTCTCTGCTGACATTGTTACTAGGTGCTGTTGAGTCGGCTCCCAGCGGCCCTCTGGACAACATAACAACACCCTGCCCGGCCCTGCACCATCTTCACAGTCATTCTGATGTGGGAGCCCATTGTTGCAGCCCTTGGGTTCAATCCATCTGTTTGGGCCACCCTTTCACTTTCCCAAGCATGAGGTCCTTCCTTCTCCGGGGACTGGTCTCTTCTGATTACACAAGCCAAGCAGGTGAGATGAAACCTTGCCATCACGACAGTTTCTACGGAGCCTTCTGTCCGACTGCCTTCCACGATGGATTGGTTGTCTTTCTTTTTTTTTTCCTTTTTAAAAATTATCTATTTATTTATTTATTTATTTATTTTTTACATTTTATTAGGGACTCATACAACTCTTATCACCATCCATACATATACATACAACAATTGTATAAAGCACATCCATACATTCCCTGCCCCAATCATTCTCAAGGCATTTGCTCTCCACTTAAGCCCCTTGCATCAGGTCTTCCTTTTTTTTTTCCCCCTCCCTTCCCTTTCCCCCCTCCCTCATGTGCCCTTGGTAATTTATACCTCGTTATTTTGTCATATCTTGCCCTATCCGGAGTCTCCCTTCCCCCCTTCTCTGCTGTCCCTCTCCCAGGGAAGAGGTCACATGTGGATCCTTGTAATCAGTTCCCCCTTTCCAACCCACTCACCCTCCACTCTCCCAGCATCGTCCCTCACACCCTTGGTCCTGAAGGTATCATCCACCCTGGATTCCCTGTACCTCCAGCCCTCATATGTACCAGTGTACAGCCTCTGTCCTATCCAGCCCTGCAAGGTAGAATTCGGATCATGGTAGTTGGGGGGAGGAAGCATCCAGGATCTGGGGGAAAGCTGTGTTCTTCATCGGTACTACCTCGCTTTCTTTATGTTCTTTGAAAAGAATTGTACTGAGATACAATTCACATAGCATACATGCTGCCCATTTAAAATATACAATTCAGTGTTTGTAGACTAGCCACAGACATATGCCACCATCGCTGCAGTCGATTTAAAACTTTTCATCATCTCCAGAAGAAATCCCAGTCTCTCACCATCTAACATGGGCGGACAGACACAACTTCTCCAACTTCCCTGCAAGCAGCCTCCCCTCCACACCAGTGCTTCATGCAGGCTGAAGTACTATGTGACTACTTCTCCAACCCTCTGACTCCGCTTTCAGACCTGTACTTTTCCGGATCCTTCTATACTTATAGGAGATCTAATTCTGACATTAAACTCTTTATTCCAGAAATACTTAAATGGCTCTGTTTTCATGAGCAAAGCCAGACGGATGCACTATTGCACGTCTATGCCCCCTCCTGCTGCCAACAGAAGCGTCATTGCCTCAGAAGGATTCCATGACTCGCAGGCAAGATTTAGTTCCCCTCGTATATGTTTTTCTTTCTTTAAAAAAATTTTTTTATTGGGGGCTCTTACAGCTCTTATCACAATCCGTATATACATCAATTGTGTCAAGCACATTTGTACATATGTTGCCATCATCCTTTTCAAAACATTTTCTTTCTACTTGAGCCCTTGGTATAGCTCCTCATTTCTCCCTCCCTCTCCCACCCTCCCTGGTTGTCTTTCTTTTGGCAGTCCATGGTACTGGCCAGCCTCCTCCCCAGCCCCGTGATTCTTCTTTGGTCGTCCAACGTTCACATGCATGTGAGGTGAGTGAAAATACTATGGCTTGGGTGATGTGTGCCAGAGCCCTCAAAGTGAAGTGCTGTTTGTCCACACTGCCCGGAGGCCTTGTGCAGTGTGTTCACTCAAGGCAATGTGACAGTGGGTCTCGGGTTCTCCATGCGCAGCATATATGGTACCCAAATGACTCAAGGTCGAACAAAAGCAAGAGGGGTGAAGATCATGATTCCAAGGATAAGCACTGTGAACGTCTTCTCTCTCTCTCTCTCTCTCTCTCTCTCTCTCTCTCTCTCTCTCTCTCTCTCTCTCTCTCTCTCTCTCATACACACACACACACACGCACCCCCCCTTGGATTTTCTCCAACAGGTGGAATATTGAAGACCCTTGTCCAGGGAGTTCATGAAACATATGTGTATTATGTAAACTGGGCTCAGAGCTGCTCTTACTAAGGAGATTGCTACACTTAGCAAGCAATCTTGGGCTTCACATCCAACTGCCCAAGAGGCTCTGCTGTCGCGGGCTTGGGGCTGAGTCTTCGGAGGAGTCTGCGGGGTAAGTGAGGAAAGGGCCTAGATGCTCTACTCTTGCTTTACTGGGAAAGGCCTGACAGCAGGGAGGGAGAGTCCAAACATGCCGATGAAGATGAACGCGCACCCTGATTTGTGTCCTTGGCTCTCTCCCCTAAATTTGCAAGGGTAGATGGGCAGTGGTACAAGTGCATTTTATACCTACCCCAAATCTTGTGTTCCCCCAAGGAGAGAGGCTAAAAACCACGGTATCAGAATGCCTGTGAGCCCAATTAGAAGTCAGTTTACGAATGAGCTCTTCCTTTTAAACCATCCATTCCACAGACTGGCTGTGCATATCCATGCCTCAGCTTAAGCGTCTCCAGCATCCATTAGGGAACCCCCGGGGATGCCTGGCAGACTCCCACGTTAAGGTTGTCCCCTGGTGCTTCATCTCAATGCGGTCATCTTTTCAACAGGCCACACAAGCCGAGTTGCATTCACTGAGCAAATAAGATATCCTGGCGAGGGGAAACGGAAGACGCTCTCAGAATCAAATTCACTTGACCCAGTGGAGTACGGGGCGGCACAATCAAACGCTTCCCCGTGAAGCAGAAAGTTATTGCCAGGGCTGGTGATGAAAGCACCGGTGGGCTTCTCCTTGCCATCACGAGTAGCTGGATTTTGGGGAAGATAAGGACAATCACAAACATGTCAGTGAAAGGAAGACTGCCAAGGAGACGGCTTGACACAGTGGTTACGAGAATGGGGTCAAACAGCAACGCTTGTGAGGATTGGCACGGTGTCCTTCTGTTGTGCAGGGGGCACTCCGCGTCAGAACTCACTCGAGAGCGCCTCGTCTGGAACAACAAGCAAGGGATTGCAGGAAAAGTGGTCCTTGCTTCCTTGACAGTCTCCACGGAGAAGAGCTAAAGGCACTTTCGAAGGCAGATTATTTTCACGTTCACCGTCACTGGAGGTCGACGGGTGGTTGGGGGCGGCAGGAGAACTGGGATGGTGAGGTTTAGTTGAACAAGCATTAGACAAGGAATCCAACCCCGGAGTTCTCATGTTGGCTCAGGAACCCAAAGCCAGCGGAGATCATGTAAATCACACTGAGCTCTACAGAGCCCAGTTTCTCCTTAGGAAAGTCATAACACCAATGGTATTCTTTTAAACCTGAATGTGCTAAGTTCTATGAACCCCCTCCCAGTCAAAAGAGATCTCTAATTCCCTTCTCCCTGAATACGGGCTGGCTTCCATAGCTTGCTTCTTAAGAACAGAAGGCTGATGAAGTGGCACTCTTTGATAGCTAATGTCAGGCTGTAGTGATACTACTGCCACCTGGCTCTGACGACATTTGCCCTTGAACCCAACCTAGTGCCTATACTGTGACCACAGTCCCACGGGGCAGCAAGCACCAACCATGTGATTGAGCATGTCTCCAGATGATGCCAACTCACTGTCTTTGTGCGGCCTGGGCTTACCACAGGTAGGAAGGAGAAGAGACCAGCAGTTCCTGCCAAGACCACAATTCACGCTCATGGTCACTGACTGATAGTGACCCTACAGGACAGGGTAGAATTGGCCCTGTGGGTTTCCTAGACTTTAAATTTTTATGGAAGTAGAATGCCTCATTTTTCTCCAGTGGACTGACTGGTGGTTTCGAATTGCAAACCTTGCAGCGCTGGCCAAGTCCATCCAAAGAGCAGATCCATGAACAAAATAACTGTTGTCACTGCCTTAATCTAGTATGTTTAGGAGTGGCTTAGTGCACAGAAGGAGCTCTAGTGTCACAGTGGCCTACACACTGAGTTGCACAAGGTCAGTGGTTCAAATCCACAGTTGTTCCAAGGGGAAGAGGAGGCTTTCTGCTCCTGTAAAGTTACAGCCTCAGAAGCCCAAAAGGGCAGTTCTACTCTGTCCTATAGGGTTGCTGTGAGTTAGAATCAGCTCAGATAGCTGGAAGAGCCAGTGCTTCATATAAAGACGGACTGATTCCTAGGTCCTCTCCTAGAGCTGGAACGATAACATAGACAACCCCCTACCCCCCAGAAGAATTCACTTCAGAGGACAGCACTGAAGCTACAGCTCAGGGAAACAGACATGTCTGATCAGAGCACATGGGAGAAAATGAAGGGGAGGAAGAGAGAATGGAGCACATCCCGGCCACCAAGCTTTGAGGATGATATTCCCACTCAGAGCAGCCAAAGCACAGAAAGGACCATAGCGCCGGCCCCGCTATGAGACATAATGTCCCCCACTGACCCATAGCACTATGGGGACAACCCTGGCGACACCGTGCAGGAATTGTGCCCAATCTGACCCCACCACACCGAGGTAAAACACTAAGGGCGTGCAACAGAACAGCAAGGGGAGCAGAGCAATGACGTCCCCAGGGAATACCAAAAATAGACCAGCCACTCCTCTGGAGAAAAATGAGGCGTTCTGCTCCCATAAAGGTTTAAAGTCTTGGAAACCCACGGGGCCAGTTCTACCCTGTCCTGTAGGGTGACTATCAGTTGGTGGCCATGAGTGTGGGTCTTAGTCTTGGCAGGAACTAATGGTCTGGCCTTGACTCAAGTACTCCCTCAATGCAAAAACACTTTGTTCTATTACCCTGGCATTTCATCACTGAAGACAAAGTGGGTGCATATGCAAATGTGTGAAGAAAGCTGATGGTGCCTGGCTATCAAAAGATATAGCACCTGGGGTCTTAAAGGCTTGAAGATAAACAAGGGACCATCTAGCTGAGAAGCAACAAAGCCCACATAGAAGAAGCACACCAGCCTGTCTGACCACGAGGTGTTGATAAGGTCAGTTAACATCAAAGACCCAGAACAAAAAAAATCATATCATTGTGAATGAGGGTGAGCATGGAGTGGAGACCTAAAGTCCATCTGTAGACAATTGGACATCCCCTTACAGAAGGGTCACAAGGAAGAAATGAGCCAATCAGGGTGCAGTATACAACTTTCCTCTAGTTCTTTAATGCTTCCTCTCCCCCACTATCATGATCCCAATTCTACCTTACAAATCTGGCTAGACCAGAGCATGTACATGGGTATAGATAAGAGCTGGAAACAGGGAATGCAGGACAGAAAACCCCTCAGGACCAGTATTGAGAGTAGCTGTATCAAGAGGGTAAGGGGAAAGTGGGGGAGAAAGGGGGAACAGATCACAATGATCTATATATAACTCCCTCCCTGGGGGGTGGACAAGAGAAAAGTGGGTGAAGGGAAACATTGGTCAGTGTAAGACATATAAAATTACAATGATTTATAAATTATCGAGGATACATGAGGGAGGGAGAGAAATAAAGTAGGAGCTGATCCCAAGGGCTCAAGTATAAAGAAAATATTTTGAGAATGATGATGGCAACAAATGTACAAATGTGCTTGGCACACTGATGGATGTATGGATTGTGATACGAGTTGTATGAACCCCCAATGAAATGATTTCAAAACAACAGTTGTGGGCACAGAACTAGGCCTTTGATTTGTACTTTCTAAAAGGATCGAGCTGAACCCATCTGAGGAGACAAGTGTGAATATCAAGACGTCTACATCTTGTAGTCTCCAGTGTCTGAAATGGGTGGTACAGGGGAGGGGGACAGAGCAAGCATGTGGAAGGCATGTAGCAAGTGTGCATACGTGTCGATTTCAAACGTACCAAAAATACGCCCAAGGACAGCCGATGGGGCAGCGGTGCTGAGGTGCTGGCAGGCAGAGGCCCTCACACTGATACGGCCTCCTGCTCCATTTTCAGAAACAACGAAAACTGCTCAGTGCTCCCCTGGCAACGAGCACATTCTGTCTTTTGTCCGCAATCTAAGATAACGTTTGCAGACACCCCTCGCCCCCACAATCATTCCAGTGCCCCCAGAAGAGTGGTCTTGTGCACTTTGGGAAACAGTGCCGGGCCTGACATCGGATTTACGTGGCTCTCACCTTAGTCCTGTCCACGAAATGGAGTGCTCACCGATTGAAAGTGAGTTGCCTAAGAGTATTCCTGTTAAAATTTCAGGAACAGATAGAAAAAATGACCGATGGGAAATTACACCAAAATGTTGACGGAGCAATTGCTGGGTGACTCAGAGCCCTGGTGGAACTGTAGGCATTGGGCTGCTGACTACAAGGTCAGGTGTTCAAACTCATCAGCTGCTCCAGGGAGACCACTGGGGCTGTCTGCTCCCATGAAGATGGACAGTCTCAGAAAGGCTGCCGGAGCCCATCCCGAGTCAGAATCAACTCATGGCAGTGGGTTTGGTTTTGGTTTGTTGCCAAGTGTTATGTTTCTAGGTGAACTTGATTTGCTTTTTAAAACTTCTCTCTATTTTTTTAAAGTGCTGCTTTGTGTGTGCTTTCTATTTTGGCAGAAGAGAATGTAGAAAAACGGATAGGAGAAAATGTCATTCTGGGCTGTCTAAGAATGTGCTGATCCGGGGTCCCAGGCCCAAATTACCTGGAGAAGAGGGAAGGGCCGTGGCAGCTAAGGTCATTCTGTTGCTGCTGTTTGTTTTTATGGATTAAGTAATAATAATGCAGAGTGGCGTAAAATTGAACAGATTTTTGTTCATTTATCTGCTTATTGCTGTCTTAGCACCTTGAATGTGCTAAAGAATTCTGAAACTGCCCCCAAAGATGAAAACAACACACGGCACTGGGGAAGCTTGTTTCCTGGGGGAATTTCCGGAGATGCGCGTTCTTCAGGACACATTTTGGGAAACTCTGGCAGGAAGCCATGAAGCCAAGCTAGTGTAACTTCTATCTATGGGCTGCATCCTGGATCCTACCTAGGGAGAGGGGCACTTGCCTGCCTTCCCATCAGTGTGGCAGCACCTCTGCACACCTCCACAGTGGGGCTAGGGGATGCTGCTGAGTTAAATGCTAGTTTAAGGAGATGATGCCATGTGGTTGTCTGGGGAGAAATGTCATCCCACCCAGGGCAGGCTGATCAGGCTGGTGCTCCCTTCACCTGGAGACATCCCTGAGAACTCGCAGGTGCTTGGCATGTTCTCCCCTGGTGAGATTTGGCAAGGCCTTTTGGGGATATCTGAGATCAGCTGAGGCGGTTCGTTCCTCTAGAGACGTAATAAGAGCATTGTTCCTCTTAAGCACAGTTATCAGAAAATGTCTCAGCCCAAATGGGAAGCTGGCCTAATTTCACAGGGATTCTTACTTAACAGTTACACAGAGAGAATGTAACTGGAGCGCAAACCGTAGGAACTTTCCACCGACATTCCGAATGTGAGCTTTCTGAAGAACGTCAGCATTTTCAAGATGGTGGACTTCCTCATTCCTATTTATTCTCAGCTTCTTGGAAGTGCTTTCAGCGAATTGGTCTTGACCTCTGATGCCCAGCAGTGCTTCTGGTTCTTCTGGAAGGGAGGCCCTGCACGCTTCTAACCCTAACTCTCCACCCATTTCTCTGCCCTACAATTCTTCCTCAAGGAGCCCTGCTGGCCAGAGTGGCCCCAAGTTGGGCTGCTAACTGCAGGGTCAGCAGTTCGAAATTACCAGCTGCTGTGAAGGAGAAACGACGACGCTTTGTCGTCTTTAAAGACTGACAGCCTCAGAAATCCATGGGAGCAGTTCTACGCTCTTAGAGGGTTGCAATGAGTCAGCATCGACTCGATGGCAGCAAGTTTGGAGTTTTGGGGAGCAAGGACCCCAACGTCTAACAGCCCATCGCCCCAAAGAGAAGGGGTCCCTTTTCGTCACCACTGTTGACTGGGCTCCAGTCTGAATTAGTGTGCTGTCCGCATAGTCAGTCCAGCTCTTCCGTCCCTCTTGCTTTGAATCCAGAATCACTCATCTGACAGTGAGAGGGTCGCGGATAGGAAGCGCATGTCCCGGGTTCACTGATGCTCGCCAGTACCCGCACAGCCACGTAATCACCCAACCGAATAAGCAAAAGGCAAGCCTCAAATAATTTTGCTGCCATTCTTTTCCTGTGTCGGAGCTTTGGATCATGCATCTAAAACCTAATCAGAAGCCTGTGAAGGAAAATCACAGCGAGATTAGCAAGGCGAGCTCCAGCTGGGCACATAAACACACCGCGCAGTGCACATTCTGCTCAGCGCTTGGACGGAGCTGATGTCTCTGAGGTGGGCGGCAACCTCCGTCTACCTACAGAATTTATTTACAGGCATGGAAAGGAAGCCAGGACAGGCCATCTCAAGCACCACTGAATCCTATTTATTTCCCCACGAAAGGTGCTAGAAGCAATTGGTTAAGAAAGTTAAAAACAAAAACAGACTACAAAGCCTTTGGCTCTCACGTTGATGGAGTTGACAATGCACCATACGTTTTCCCAAAAGTAGATCCTCTTCTCGGAGGGCCCTCTGACTGGTCTCAAACCTGCCACCTTCAGGTCGGTAAACCGGTGGGTTAACAGTACGCACCAGAGAAGGCAGAACTTTCAATTTCAGATCACCAACCTGGCTGTGCCCGACACAGACTCTCCCGGATGGATACAGCTGAACTATGGATTGTCTGAAGTTAATGACCCTCTCAAATTAGGCTTGTTTCCTGGAGTCTCTTCCGAACTTGCCTGGAAGCTCTTTCCGGGCCCAGTAAGGCAGGGCTATGCATCCCCTCCCCGTGTCCCGCAGGCTCACCCGGTTACCGAGTAGAGAAATGAAAAGGAGTCAGCCCCCGTCATCAGTAAGTACACAGCAACAGACTACTCAATGTCTCCCCGCTACCCGGGGATCCAGAAGGAATACTCAGCCCTGGATTTGTCTGCAAAGTTACCCGTGAAGGTGTCCTGTTTGTGGTAATCGAAGTCCTCCCTCTAGCCTGATAGACATATATATGTTTTGCTGGGTGAAGGCTTACAGAGCAGATCCATTTCCCATTCAACGATTCACACATATTTTGTTTCATGTCATCAATAGCAATCCCATAATGCAACCTCGCTTCTCTCACTGCTTCCTGTGTCCGGTTTCCATTCTCCGTCCTTTCCCAACCCTTCTGAACTTTGTTCTGGGGTCAATGTGCTCTTGAAAATGGCCGATTGTCCGATACAGGGAATCCAGGGTGGATGATACCTTCAGGACCAAGGGTGTGAGGGACGATGCTGGGAGAGTGGAGGGTGAGTTGGTTGGAAAGGGGGAACTGATTACAAGGATCCACATGTGACCTCTTCCCTGGGAGAGGGACAGCAGAGAAGCGGGGAAGGGAGACTCCGGATAGGGCAAGATATGACAAAATAACGATGTATAAATTACCAAGGGCACATGAGGGGGGGGGGGGAAAGGGAGGGAGGGGAAAAAAAAAAGAGGACCTGATGCAAAGGGCTTAAGTGGAGAGCAAATGCCTTGAGAATGATTGGGGCAGGGAATGTATGGATGTGCTTTATACAATTGATGTATGTATATGTATGGATGGTGATAAGAGTTGTATGAGTCCCTAATAAAATGTAAAAAAAAGAAAAGAGGAGAAAAAAAATGATTAGGGCAAAGACTGTACAGATGTGCTTTATACAATTGATGTATGTATATGTATGAACTGTGATAAGAATTGTATGAGCCCCAATAAATTGTTAAGAAAAAAAAAAAAGAAAAAAAAAGAAAATGGCCGATTGTCCTAAGGTGGTGTGTCCCTCCTCCCCTCCCCCCACCCCGTTACCCTTCTCCTTGTAGACCACCCGTTTTTTGGCTGAACATCAAGCCTTTTCAGCTCTGGAGGGGGCGCGAGGGGTCATATTCTTGGGGTTCCACCAGCCCGTCTGACCAGTCGGCCTGGTCTTCTCGATGATTTTGAGGTTTGTTCCAGATGGTCTCTTACTCTACCCAGGCCTTCTAATACATTCGCTTTCCGAGCAGATGGTAGTGGTAACTGGACGCCGTTCGATCTCAGGGTCCTAGAGATGGATGCTCACGTGGTTCACTCGCCTATTAATGGACCAGTTAATTCCTTGCATCTTTCTTCACCCTTCTCCCCTCCGGACAAGAAGAAACCAATAGTTGTACCTTAGGTGACTGGCTGTTCATGAGCTTTTTAGGTCCCAGTCAGTACTCAGCCAAGTAGGATGTACACCATTATCTTTGAAAATTATGTCATGCCAACTGAACCCAGTATTCCCTGTGACTCTGACCCTGAGCCTCCAGGCTCAACAGCTCCTTTTCTCAAGTGTTTGTTTGAGGTTTTCATAACTTTGCATCTTGCATGTAGTACTATATCCATGGATATATTTGTAGCAAAACATATACACATATATAAATAATCTCTGTTGAATCTCTCTCTCTCTCCACACACACACACATATCCCACTCTGAAAGAAACTGCATTAGAAAGCCCTGGTAAGAAGAAGGGTAAGAGAAAATTTGGAACAAAACTCAAAATCATATGTTTACAAATACTCCCTCTCCTCCCCAAATCCATTCTGCCTCTATGCCAATCACTATGATTGCAGGGCTGCGGATATAACAGTCTTTACCTCGTGCACTCCTCCGGCCTCCATTATTTCTGGCTGGCCTCCCCCTTCCCCTGAGTAATGTCCCCACTCCAGCCAGCAAGTTACCCTTCCCCCCTCCCCCCTAATGACGGTCAATGAATGTCTCTGGTAGTGTGACCATCGCTTCCTGACTTGACAGGAGTGGTCACACAGAACACTCTGCCTTTGCTGACTTAGTCCCTCAGGAGAATGTCCTCCAGGGGCATCCATGTTTTCCAGATTCGTCATGATTTATTGTTCGTCATTATTTTTAATGTTGCATAGTATTCAATGTGTATTGAGTACACAGCTTGTTTATTCACTCTTCCATCGATGGGCATTTATGTTGCTTCTCTCTTCTTGCTGTTGTGCAGCGTGCTTCAATGCACATAGGGCTGTTTCTGTTGTTCGTGTTGTAACCCTTCTTTCTCTAAGATCTATACCAAGTCGAGGGATTGCCGGCTAATATGGCATTTCTATTCCTGACTTTTTAAGGAAGCCTCAGATAATTTTCTACAGCAGTTGTACCATTTTAAAGACTGACCAGCAGTGCATGCGGATTCCACTCTCTCCATCCCCTCTCCAGAATTTGCTGTTGGCCATTTTTCTGTTTTTTGGGTGTTTTTTTAACTGTGCTGTTAATGCTGGAGTGAGATGATCTCTCATTGTGCTTTGATTCCCATCGATCTAATGGTTAATGATCACGAACATTTCTCCATGTTTGTTTGCTATATGAATGTTTTCTTTGGTGAAAGATCTGTTCACTTTTCAATGGTATTGTTTGTGTTTTTCTTGTTGAGGTGTTGGAAGTTTCTTCTAAAATCTCGGAGAGTAGTCCCTTGTCTGATATGTCGTTGCTAATTTATTTCTCAATCTGTGGGCTTTCTTTCTACTCCTTTGGTGAAATCCTTTGGCGTATAGAAGGGTCTAATTTTGTGGAGGTCCACGTCATCTAGTTTATCCTCTCCTAGTTGTGTCAGGTCAGTTACATGTAACAGTGTATTTATGTCCTACATGAAGGCCCCTAAATTTGCCCTTATTTTTTCATTGACGATCTTTGCAGTTGTAGGTTTTACATGTTGTTATTTGATCCATCTTGAATTCATTTTTGCATACACAGGTATGAGTGCTATTTCATTTTTCTGCAGATGGCCATCCAATTTCATTTGTGACAGACACGATGCTGTTCCCATGTAACGCGTTTGTTGCCTGCGCTACTTTATGTGTCAGGGTCAAAGAATCATGAAACCAGGTTTGGGACTTGGGAATCAACATTCATTCCACTGATGGGTTTGAGAGTGAGCTGATCTTGCCTGACCTTCTTGATTCTTCGAAACACAAGGCAGCACAGCCCCACTTGAATCGCCCTTCATCCTTCAAGTACAACGCACAGTCGGTCAAATGCTGGTTGTAAACCAGGAGCATGCACACAGAAAGTGTGTGATCCATGCTAGAATTTGTTATGACCTTCTAATTCCTTGGTTGAAAAAAAAATTTAATTGAAACCCTTCCAAAAAAAAGCAAAAAGAGCTGGCTGTGACTACAAGGTCCAGAATGGTGAGTGACAAGGCTGTCTGCTCCTTTAAAGGCTGACAGCCTGAAAAGCCCCACAGACGGTGCTAGGGTCCTGCAGGGTTGCTCTGACTTGAAATCGATTCGACAGCACAGCACTGGGTGGTGGGGTGGATGCAAGTGGAGCATCCCTGTTAATATGAAAGAGGAAGTAATACGATTTTCACTCATGATGATTAACTGCTTTAATATTGGATTAAAGGAGGAGGCTAACATGAGTCATCATTGCCTCAGCCAACAGGTATTCGTTTTTATTAAGAAACGGAGTACATGGTATTTCACCATACTGCACAGTTATCAAACCTTGCTTCCTTTGTACAGAGAGGATTCCTGTTGGCACTTCCTTGAGCAGTTGGCCATGACTCACAGGAGCAGCCTCTGTTGACTGGACATCCGAGAAGCAATATTCATGGCTGTTAAGCGCTCACACTCTAAGTGATACTTAAATCTGAATCCTGGCTCGCTTGCTGCTGATTGGTGGTATGCTCCGAGAGCCTCAGCTTCCTCCACTGTAACGTGTGAATAGTGACAGTACCTATTTGGAGGGGCAGGGGGAGGCACTATGAGAATGGCACAGGTAATGCATATGCCCTGGGCCCCGTGAGTATGCCACATGTTTACTGGACTTATCAGCACTGTGCACACTAAACGGCATTTTGATCCCAAGAAGCAGCAACCACTATCATACCCATTCTACAGAGGGTGGAAGTGAGGAACGGAGTGGGGTCACTTGTCCAATGACAGAAGGCAAAGGAGGCATGTGTCAAAGGTAGTTCTGATTCTAAACCTGTATACTTCCTATTACACCATCCTGCTTCCGAGAGCATCAGTCACACCACAAGCACGACCTGGACCTCCATCACCACCACCGCCTCCACCACCTCTCTTCCTGCCCTTCCATCTCCACCACCACCATCACCACCTCCACACCACAAACCTGTCAGATCAGAAGGAGAAAGCTATGCTTATGGATGGAACATAAAATGGCAAACTATGAACCTTACTATCTAAGGAGTCCAAACGTCTTTTTATCCATTTCCATCCTGAACACATCTTGCATCTTCCCTAAAGAAAACAGTACATGATTCTGAACACACAATAAGCACTTGATGAATACTCCCTGGATTTCATGGAAATCCCAGGAAGAAAGTGAAACTGTGCCCCGGTGCAGAACACGCGAGCAGACAATCACAACAAACCATGCATTCCCTGAAGCTCTGAGAGCGGTGTCTTCAAAGGTGACACGATTCGGGGGCAGCGAGAGTTCTAATCTCAAGCGAAACACTTCTAATCTCACCACACGTAGCATGTGAGTGAAAAGAATGCACTTCAGGCCTCTGGGTGGGACTAGGGAAAAGCATCTATACATGCCTGGAGATTATGACATGGGTTCCGTCTTAGATTTGTGGTTCGGGTGGTTTTTGAGTGTCCCAAGTCTGATGCAGAGTGCTGTCTTACTGCGGTTGTCTGGCTACGAGAGTCGACATCGTAACAAACATTCTAACCCCAGGACTGGAGTGAGAGCCAGCACCCTGACAATCTCAAGGATCAGATTTGGTTTTCTGCGCACAGAAGGCTTCCAAGTAGAAGAATTTGGGGCGTGTGTGCCCACAGGTCCAAGCAAATGGGGGATGAATGAAAAAAAATGCAATCTGATTTATTTCTAAGAACGTTTAGAGAGGATTTTATTGGTATGTCTATAGTGGCTGATTTTAGGGTCCACAAGAGCCCAAGCCTACATTTTAGGTCTTCTAGATTGAGGAGTAAGCAGTAAAGTAGAGAGACAGGACTGGACTATGGAGAATGGCAGGAGGACGTTGGAGAGGATGATGATTGATGACCAAGGACCATGGGTTCAGTTGCTAACTGAAAGGCTGGAGGGCTGAGCCCACTCAGAAACGCCCTTGAAGAAAGGACTGGCAATCTCCTCTAGACAAAAGCAGCCATGGAAAGCCCCACAGAGCACAGTACTGCACCGACACACATGGGATTGCCCTGAATCCAAGTTGACTCTAACTTGACAACAACTGAGTGTGCACACCAAAACAAACAAACAAACAAACAACACTTACCAAACTCACTGCCATCGAGTTGATGTCGACTTGTAGCTACCCTCTGAGACAGGATAGAACTGCCTCTGTGGGTTTCCAAGATTCTCACTCTTTCTGGGAATACATAGCCTCACCTTTCTCACATGCAGAGGGAGGTGGTCTTAAACTGATGATCGGCAGTCAGCAACTCAACACATAACCACTATACCACCAGGGGACCTAGGGTGCACTCCAGAGTGATCATGAAATGATATCACTCTGCCTGGGTTTTCTGGTTACATGAGATTTGTTTGTAAATGAACATGTTTTTTACTTTTATTTTATGGTCCAGCCGTTAGAGCAGGTGGACCCCTGGTCATGCAGAGCTTATGCACCGGGCTGCCATCCGCATGGCGGGCACTGCCGTAAACAGTTAGTCTCAGAAACCCACAGGGGTCGCTATGAGTCAGTATTGACTCAATGGCAGTGAGCGTTAGGAGCAGAGATTAAGTCAAAGAAAACCCATACTTAATTTCCAGTTATGCCATTTTCTAGCTGTACAATCTTTGACAAGGGCCTTAACCCAACTGAGCCTTAGTTTCTTCCTCTGTAAGCTGGGAATGAGCCTTGACAGATATTCCTTTAAGGCTTAAAGGAATGTTGGGAAGCTGCCCGGAGACAATGCGCAGAGAAGTGTTTGTCCACTGCCGGGCAGGGAAGAATCAAATGAATGCCGGCAACCACTGCTTTCTCTCCATTGTGGCTCAGACCCAAACCACTCACTGCCACGGAGTCGATTCCAGCTCTGAGCGACACTACAGGACCGAGTAGAACTGCTCCGTGGTTCTCTGAGGCTGTCAGTCTTTAAGGGAGCAGCAAACTTCATCTTGCCCCGCAGGAGCAGCGTGTGGGTTTGAACTGTTGCTCTTGTGGCTCCGCAGTCCCAGCATGTAACCCACTATGCCACCCGGGCTCCTTCCTACGACGGCGAGCAAAGGGTTTATTACAAAATGGTGCGCAATTTCACAGACTCGCGGCAACTCCTAATTTTCCACAAGCTCAAATGTATCGTATGCACTCATTCCCAAAGCAACCCGAGAGAAGGGCAGGATGGAAATGATTACCCTCATGGGCAGGTAAGAAAAGAGGCTGAGAGAGGTGAATGAGGCTTCTTGGGATGCACTAGTCACCCAAGGGCAGGCCAGGAAGGCCGCTCAGACCCCTCGCTCAAGCTCTACCCCATAGGAAACCAGGAGGCAACAAAACCAACGAGAAAGAGCTGGAAGCCAGCCCAGCCTCAAGAGAGAGCATGCTGATTCCATTCTAGTCTAGTCTAATCTACTGGTTTAAATCTTACTTGGGACCCACTTTGATTTCACAACCCCTGTGCGTAAGTGGTGACCTAGAGTTGGTAAAGTAGGTTGGAAGCTACAGTTGCCAGGTGCCAAATGAAGGCCCTGTTACTGCCCAACAGCTTGGAGAGCTGTTCGTGGTGGTGTTGGCTTGTTTAAAATGTACTGCAAAAATATGCACATACAGGAAATAGGAGCATGAGCCCACCCCCCCACCCCCGCCCCCAGGCTGGAGGCTGACTTCCGAGCTTTAATGGTTCCCCCCTGCTCCAATCGGTTCCATTTATCACCAGGGAGTCACTTTCCAGCCCACCGTGACTCAGGGGAACCCCAGCACAGAGCTGCTCCACGGGATGCTCCATGGGTGGTCTATTGCAAAATTTTGAGACAGAGGAACCAGTTCTGTCCCTCACAACAATTAAAAAAATTATTTGAGAGCCATACATCTATATACCTACAAACAAATGAAATCACAATTATCTGACTAATCTCTACATTTTCCCCCCAAATTTACGTTAGAGCTACATGTACATACTGAGAGCTGCAATAGGACTCGGAGCTGCAGCTTGCCGGCCCGTGGCCTATTGGAGGTAGATTGCCAACACTTTCTCCCAAGGCACCCTGGGAGGGTCTGAACCGCCAATCTTCTGGTTAGTAGGTGAGCCCTTCACCAAGCAGGAACTTTGTTTCTATACCTCTGTTCTGTCTCCCTGCTTGCTGGTTTTGTTTTAAAAAGTAGGTTGATTGGCATATGTTTCACATCACATATTGTACAATTGTCCAATAATATTAAGAAGATTTGTGCAATCTCACCAAGGTCAAGTTCAGAACACTTGCTTCATTGTTGCTAGCTCTCCCCTCCCCCCTCATCATGTCCCTATCCAGTTTCTGTATCTATAGATCTAACTAGCCGGGACTCCATATACAGAAAACCACACAAAACACAATCAGGAAGTAAACAAAAACACGCCAACCACGACTAGACAAAATTTAGAAAAACCTCAATCAAAAAGAAAGCAGAAAATACTGAAAATGGAAACAAGTAACATGGGTCAAATGGGAGATGAAATGATGAGGGATTACGTTTTAACCTAACCGCATCTGCCATGATCAACTTTACAATGCCTTCTGTCTGACCACAGGCTATTCCCATGCCTGGCCAGTGGCCAGAGGGAATTCACTGGAGGCTTAATCTCTGTGGGAACCCTACAACTGGATTTTGGGCCTTCACTGTCACCCATAGCCTTCTGCAAAACAGATGTTCACAGTTTAAGCTGATATCATTCCCTCCTTTGGATCTGCGTTATATTATTTACAATCCTTGGCTCACACAGGCTGGTGTGCTTCTTCTGTGTGGACTTATTTAATGCCTCACTTAGATGGCTGCTGGTTTTAAGATCCCAGACAATATCCTTTCCAGCTGCCAGGCACCATCTGGTTTCGTCACCACACTTTGCTATAGCACTGAGATCTCCAGTGAGTGCTGGGTCAAACATCAATCAGGGCCATTGTCATAGAACTGTTTTTAGATTAGGGGAAGAGTTCATATTTTCTTAAGGAAATTTTTCCAAACTCAAAAACAAAACTCGCTATTATAGTCAATTCCGAAGGAAAACAATCCCACTGTAGAGATTAGAACTGTTCATTTGAGTTTCTGAGACTAAAATCTTTACCAGAGTAGAAAGTCTCATCTTTCTCTCGCAGAGTGGCTGGTGGTTTTGAACCATTGACCTACAGTTAGCAGTCCAACCCATAATCCACTTGGGCTCTTAAGGAAATAACTGGGTGATTAAAAAACAATCAAGCTGCTCACCTGGCTCTACAGATTTGGATCTAGCAGTTCTGGGAGCAATGGGATTTGTTCTTCTCCTGGCTCCCCCACCGGCCCCGTAATGTGAAAGGTCAGCCACATCTGTGATGGCTGAACTGGGTGACCTCTGCCGGTGCCTCCCACCCCAGGAAGGCAAGCACTTCGTAGCTCTACGCAGCAGTCCTTGGAAACCCTCTGGCACAGTTCTACTCCGACTCACGTGGGGTCACCTGAGTCAGTGCAGACTCAATTCCAACTGGTACCAACTTACAAGCAGAGTCCAGTGAAGCAGGGAACACGGACCAGATTATAACAGCAGCCCCTATGTGCCAGGTCCCAAGCCAGTAGTCCACGTCAACCCCGTGGCAACGCACCCATAACAAACTCACACCTACTGCCATTGAATGGATGCTGCCTCCTAGAGACCCTATAGCGCAGGGTAGAACTGCCCCTATGGGTTTCCTAGACTATAACTCTTGTACACATAATATTTTAAAGTTTCATTAGCACTTCATCCACGTGTCATGTCATTCAACCATATCAAGAAGAGTTATAGAATTATCACCACATTCAATTCTAGAACATTTTCTTCTTCCTTGTACTCATATAAAAATTAGTTTCTAATTGTGGCAAAAATGTACACACAAAAAATCTCCAATTCCCCAACTTCTACATGCACATTTTAGACTGCAACTCTTTGCAGGAGTAGAAAGCCTTATCTCTCTCCCATGGAGCAGCTGGTGGTTTTGACTGGCTGACCTTGTGGTCAGCAGCCTGACCTGTAACCACTGTACCACGAGGGTTCCAGCGACAATGCACGGTAGATAGAAATCTCTCCACCGACGAGGAAACGAAGATAATGTATATGTAAGTGCGTGCACGCTCGACATGTGGTCACTGGTACAACAACGACTACTGTCCAAAGCCACACAGCACCTCAACAGCAGGGTCACGATTTGAACTGAAGCCTGTTTTGCTCCAGGCGGCGTGCCTTGTCAGCTGGTAAGCTGAGGCCTCTGAGACCAGACTGGAGAGAACAGTCAATGGGATAACAACTTGAAGACAATGAGTAATTTTAGGGTGAGGGACAAAATGGCGGCGTGAGATGGTCTAACATTTTTTTTTTTTTACAGAGGGCTGTAATATTTCAAGGAGGTTGTGTACCTAAAGAATGTCCCACTGCTGATTGTCTGCCTGGTTCTCTCATTCAGACTGAGTGAGGATTATCAAGAATCAGATCGACAGACCCACGCAGAACATTGTTAAGGCATGGAGATGGCTCTTACCTCTTTGCCCTGTCTTTCTCGTCTTCATCCATTAGATTTTCTGTGCAGTTTTTCCTAGGGGGGTAGGGGGAGAAAAGAACAGATGATTACTATCGACTTCTAGACCTTTATGCTTCTAGGTCTTTCTGGCTGCAATCATTTTGATCTCAGAGACCCCCTGGGCCTTAGCCCAGTGGCTCCAGAACATTTTTTTGGTCTCCATACTCCTTTACACTCTTAAAAATTAATGACAAATACAAAGAGCTAGCTTTTATTTCTGTGGGCTGCCACTGACTAATTTTAAATGTACAAGCATACATTCCACTCAGCTATGGGAGTGATGTAGTAATCATATGTCAAGTAAAGCCTAGACAAGTCCACTGTATAATCATCAGAAAATGGGCGAGAAAAGGGCAAGTGATGTGTTTGCTAGTAGTATTATGGAGATCATTTTGAATTCACAGGTTGGAGCAGTACTCAGAGCACCCTTGGAGAATTGTTGTCTTGAATCAGTTCAGGGACGCATTGCATTATCTCAGGTCTTAAACCAAAGTACCTGCTGGTGGGTAGCCCATATCCAGTCCTCTTTACACTCAGCCAGAGGCCCGCAGCATTCCAAACAACAGCATCTATTTGTCTATCTCTCCATCCAAAGACATAAACTCCTCTTACACGCAACCCAAAGACACTGGCATCCTCACAGGAGTGGAACGCACACCCTTCCCTTCAGGCACATGCAGGCCCTGGGATAGTCAAGGCACACAGTTGTGAAAGGCAAAATAACCAGGCAGGGGTGTTCTTGTGGCCGCGCGAAGACCTCCCTGCCTCTAGCCCCTACTTCCCAGGCCAGTGTCTGGTTGCCTCCCAGACCCAGTCATCTTGGTTTCCTCTTCAGCCAAATCCCACCTGTGACACCGTTACCTGCTCAGACTGACATCCACGCGTCCTTCTTTCGTTCTGTTGTGCCTGCCTGGAGGCGTTCCCCTACCAGCCAGCACCCCATGCACACACTCTCAGCCTGTTGGGGGGCTCACAGGCACAAGGTCACAGTAACCAAGAGGACACAATGTGACAACTCCCACCACCCACATTGTCATCCCTTGCTACAAAGCTAGAATCTCTCCCCACCCTAAGACCAAGCCAGTTGTCATCAAGTGGATCCAGAGTCACGATGACCTGTGTGTGCAGAGTGGAACTGCTCATAGTGATTTCAATGGCTGTGATCTTTGGGAAAGCAGATGACTACTCCTTGCTTCTGAAGTCCAGAGCCCTGGTGGCGTAGTGAGTTATGACTTGCGCTGCTAACCAGCAGGTCAAAACGACCAGCCGCTCCTCGGGAGAAAGATGAAGCTTTCTACTCCCATAAAGAGTTGCAATCTCAGAAACCCACAGGGGCAGTTCCACCCTGTCCTCTAAAATTTGGGAAGGATTCAATGGCAGTGAGCTTGGTTGGACATTTTTCTTCTGAAGTGCCTCCTGGATAGATTCAAACTGCCAACCTTTGGGGCAGTCACCAAGTGCTGAGCCATCTGCTCCGTCCAGGGACAACAGAGCTCCAAGCCACTTTGTGTACATAGTAAGACACTACTCTCAAAACATGAAGTTTTGCATGAAAATGATTAACGAGGCACATTAATCTCTCTGTGTGATCATTCGGTTTCGCAATTTTGGTCTCTCGTGTGCAGAGGTACTACATGAGGGCCCATTCAGCCACCCAACCTTCAAGTCGTTCCAGCTCACAGCGACCTACCAGGGAGAGGAGAACTGTTCTGGGACTGTAATTCTTGATGGCTTCCTCGTTCTCCCTCAGAGAGGCTGGTGGGTTTGAATGGCTGACCTTGTGTTTAGCAGTCCAAGGCCTAACCCACTTTGCTAACCTAAGCCCCATTCCCTCTGTCTATGGAAAGCATATTTAATGATAAGAGTCACAAGAATGCCATTCAGCCATTGAGGCTTGTACCATAATTGAAATGAGGTTCAGACATCTGCAAACAGACATGCATCTAATGATTTCCAGATGAACTCTGTGCAATGCTTTACAACATGAAAAACATGGAGTGAGTCATGGCAGGATGCACTACCCTTGGGCTTCCGAGGAGAGGGCCACTGCAAGAACCCATGGCCATGGGCAGGGAGCTTGCCAAGAGAGGCCCGTTACCAAGAGCCCCCAGACGGTGCATGTTCAAGGAGATCTTGGCTTCTGTCTGCTCTCCTGAAGGTCGAGAATCCTGTTTGGGTAACTGGAGTTTCTGAGTCATGAAATAAACAACTAAAACTGACTAACAGCTCTTCTTATCAACCACATCTTCTCTGATTTATATCTGCTTAAACATTTTCTGAACTCCTGAAGCCTCAATGACCTACACCCACTTCTTCCTCATCCCTCCCATTTCCTTATGCCAGCTCCTGATGCTGGAGCCCTATCTGAGCCATTCTCTGAACCGCACCCCTGGTTGAAGAGAGGCATCCATATGGTAGGCCTGTCCTGTTAGTCCTGCCGTGGGAGCACCACTCGGGGTCCTGCATGTGCGTTGTCTCTCGCATCCTCACCTAATGTGTGTTTGAGTCAGCAGTTGTTAGTTTTGGGTATCCATTTGGCTAGACCACCGGATTAAATCCAAGCACCAATTGAGGCATTGTGGTGAAAGTACGCTGCAGAGGGGTTAGCAGTCAGCGGACCCTGAAGGAGCTTGCCCTCAGGAGTACGGGTGGAGCTCATCTGGTCGGCTAAAGACCTTAAGAGCAAAAATAAAAGAGGTTTCCTGAGGAGAAGGACTTTTGCCTCAAGTTTGCAACATCACTAACTCCTGCCTGGGTTTCGAGCCCTATGGCCTGCCTTACAGATTGGTGTGAGCCAATTGCTTAAAAACAAACAAACAAACAAAAAAACTCACATCCAAAGAACCAAACGCAAGTCAATTCTGACGCATAGATACAGATTCTATACATGTAGGTACACACACATCTCTGCCACTGTTCCTGAATGAGACTGCTATTTTACCTCATGGTGTGGAGGACCCAGACACGTCACACACAGACAAGTAAGATCCCGGAGAAGAATGTCAGTCCTAGACGGTCAGGGTCTAAAGCAGTGGTTCTCGACCTTCCTGTTGCCGCGACCCTTTCATACAGTTCTTCACATTGTGGTGACCCCCCAACCATAAAACTATTTTCATTGCTACGTCATCACTGTGATTTTGCTATGTTATGAATTGGGCGACCCTGTGAAAGGGTCATTCGACCCCCAAAGGGATCGTGACCCACAGGCTGAGAACCGCTGGGCTAAAGAAATGCGTTGAAGGAGAGACAATGACTCTCCTTAACTGCACGAATAATCAGAAAGTATCGCTACTGGGTTCTAGTTCCTAAACGCACAGGGTCTAGTTCCCCCATGGAATGTGCTTAAACACGTCTCTAGGATGGGTGGATGCTGACGACAAATCCTCCCAGGAGGATACTGGTCTCAGTCTCCCAAGAATGCCCAAACAGTGACTTCTGAGGAGAGTTGCTGGGCCACTTAATGGTAGAGAGGTCAGCCCAGAAAGTCATGGGGAATTTTTTGGGTGGAGAGAGTAGATATTCAAAGAGGTGATATCTGATAGATTTCCTCCAGGGTCGCAGCATAATCACAGGGGTTTATTAGGAAGAAATTTTAAGAAAACTGTAAACAAGTATTGGGGAGAAAAAGGCAGACACGTTGCACGGAGGAACTGTTTTCCATCAAGAAAATGCTTTCCTCGTTCAAGGATGGTCCCGCCAATGAAACAAGACTTCCCTTGGGAAACCTTTCCCCATCAACCTACAACCATGATCTCTTCACTTCAGGCTTTCTTTGGTTCCTAAAATTAAAGAACACACATTGAGTTCCCACAAACAACAAGGACAACAAAAAACCAAATTCACTGCCATTCAAGTTGACTCTGACTCCCAGCAACCATTTAAGACGGAATAGAACTGCCCCTGTGGGGTTTCTGAGGCGGGACATCTTTACATGAGCCCAAAGCCTCAGTTTCTCCTTTGCAAGGCTGATAGGTTTGAACTGCTGACCCTGCTGTTAGCTGCCTGCTGTGTAGCCCATGACTCTCTCAAAGCTTCTTAAACCAAAACACCAAACTCGCCACCACTGAATTGATTTCAATTGTTAGGTGCCGTTGAGTCCGTTTTGATGCATAGCAACACCACATACAAGAGACCACGACACCACCCAGTCCTGTACCATCCTCACAATGGTTCTTATATTTGAACCCATTGAGACCACTGTGTCAACCCATCTTGCCTGCGGTCTTCTTTTTTTGCTGTCTTTCTACTTTACCAAGCATGATGTCCTTTTCATCGAACTGGTTTCTCCTGATAACACATCCAAAGCATGTGAGATGAAATGTCGCTATCCTTGCTTCTAAGGAAAATTCTGTCCTGATCCACAAAGCTGAATGCTTCTGCATGGTCATTCCAACTCATTATGACTCTATAGGGCAGAGCAGACCTGCTCCTGTGGGCTTCTCAGACTGTAAATCTTTACAGGGCTAGAAAGCGTCATTTTTCTCCTTTGGAATGGCTGGTGAGTTTGAACTGCTGACCTTGCATTTGGCACTAAACCAGAGAGGTCCTTAGAGGGTACCAAACTGTCATTTTCACTTGGTATAAATGGAAGAGTTAGAGAAATGGAAACATCGCTTTCAGAAGTGTACAGACTTAGACGGAGGAAAAAGTCAGGAACAGCAGCTTCACATTTTTGATAATTTTGTTTAATAAAGGTGTCTATGATTTTGTAGCAATATTTCTCTACTTACCGTCTGTTTCTAAACAGAAGGATTTTGAGCAGCTACTTTTTGGTGTGAACACAGAATGCCAGAGGAAAGAAACCAGGCAGAGGAAAGGAAACGTAAAGGCAGAGGAGATTTGGTTTGAGTTTAAGTTAGTGCTGGTGGGCTTGCGCCGTGGGGAATGAAGTTGAGTTCTTACCCCGGGCCCTGGTAACCACCTATTCCAGAGGGGTTAGATGTGCACAAGGTGTGTCAATAAGTGTCCCGACAGGAAACATGGTACTGTGAGGATAATTTCCAACTCACTGCCGTCGAGGCAATGCTGACTCACAGCGAGCCTACAGACAGGTAGAACCGCCCCATTGGGCTTCTGAGAGGGTAACTCTATGGGAGTAGAAAACCTCATCTTTCTCCCTTGGAGCCACTGGTGGTTTCAACCTGCTGACCTTGTGGTTAGCAGGCAACTCGTAAGCAATATGCCACAAAGGCTCCTAGGATAAGTTGGGGAGTGCTTATTTTCAAAAGGGGGTGCTTGCAAAGATGGGGGTGATGAGTAGGGGGATGACGCAAGTTGCTGGGGGCAGGGCGGTTATGCATCGGCGGGTCACCACAGGCCAGCAGCTGGAAACAAACCACCAGCCCTTTCTCAGGAGTGACAGTGTTGGAAACCCGTAGGGGCAGTGCCACCCGGCCCTAGAAGGTCGCTGTGAGTAAGAATCGACCTCATGGCAAGGAGTTTGGGTTTTGGTCACCTGAAAACTACACTGAGAAATTTATCTGTAAATAAATTTATTATGCTACCTAAGACCGCAACACCCCATTGTCACCTTTGTGCCATCGCCACACAATTGGGACTCCTGTAGTTTGGAGCACAGGGGTCTCCGTGAGAGCCGGCTGGGACCTATTCTTTCTTTCTCTCACTCTCCAGGACATCTTTGCATTTTCCTCCTCCAGCAGGTTTCCACCTTACTAGTTTCCGGCTTTCACAGTTTTAGTGCAAGTTGTGATATCAATATGGTGTGCACCTTCCACTTTTGTTCTTTGAGCTTGTCTTGGCTGTGCTAGTTCCTCACATTTCCGTATCAATCTGGGGGATTCGCTGACCAGTTTCTATTTTCTATAAAAACACCAGCGAGATTCGGGTTGGCATGGAGGAACCCATAGAGCATGGCGTCTTCACACGACAGAGGCCCTGACTCCGTGTATCTGACACCTCTCCCTCTCACCTGGCCTTTTACCCGGCAGGTAAGCTCTGTGAAGAGGCTCTGCTCAACATTAAGCATGATGCCAATGTGTGACGGACGTTGAACGATCCGGCAAATCGACACTGCCCAGGTGACAGGGAGCCCTCGGGGACCTAAGTCTCTGCTCTCCTGGCACTTACAGGAGGGTGATGAGGAAGTGGGGGTGGGGGGAACAAGCAACAGATAAACAAGTAAATAGCATGCCACCGGGTTGTTGGGCAGTGGTGCTGAGGTGTGTTGGGGAGCCGTGACCTTAGTCTGTGTTAGGGGATGGAGCAGGCCTCACCCATGTGGTCTGTGACCTGCAGGAAGTAAAGGAGGGAATGGGAGGAAACCTCAGGGGGAAGCAGCTCCAGAGTAAGAAGCTCAAGACAGAGAGGAGAGGCCAGAGTTAGGGAGATGGATGGGAGAGGATGTCAACGAGCCCAGGAGATGCACATCAAACACACCACAAGGGCATGGGCGCTTCCACCCAGTGACACAGGAAGGCACGGGAGGGCTTTGAATGAGAAAGTGGAGCTGATTTACATCCCAACCAGGTCACCGGTTGAGAATGGATTACCTCCGGGGTATAGGTGGAAGCAGAGACCTTGGTTAGGAGATTCCAGGTGGGAACCCAGAGAGGGCGAGGAGAAGATGGAGAACTGGAATTTTCACCTTGCAGGACAGCTGTGGCCTTAAACTAACTAACATATGTGAAGGGACCAGTGTAAACCAAGTTCTCTATTGTGATGGCAGGGATTAGGCAGACCCATCTTTACCCATTTCATGAAGTCTAGCCCTGCTCCTTCGCTACATTCAAGCAATGTACAAAGAATGAAGGACAATGAGGAGGTGGGGAGGGAAGGGATGTAACGGGGCCAATTCCCTGCTGCGTTCTCAGGCGACTGCCCAGCACTCACGCCCACAAATCTCTCAATGGTCATGGTTAAGCCAGAGCCCCTGGGGTTACACAAAGTGCTTCTGAAAGTACAGTGGCATTCTGATGCCTGAGAATTAAAATAAAAATGGCAGTGTGTGCAGCTGCTATTGACTTATGGGGAAATTCTTCTTCTGGTTTGGGAACGTAGGGAGTCGTGTGCTTTGTTTTGTTGTTGAGGTTCTGGAAACACACAATTCCATTTCATCTGCACCCACACTCTGTGGGTGGAATGAACTGGCTATATTGCTCTCCTTCTGTCCTGAACCAGCAAGCACCACTCAGAAAAGGTGAGTGACTTGCCCAAGGTCATGGGATCCAGTGGCAATGCTGACCCTGGGTCAGTGTCCGATAGGGCGACCAAAACCAGGGCAGTTCTTCCCTGACCACTGCTGGATGAGCATGGGCGGGCTTCTGATTCCAGTCACTGGGTGCAATTTCAAAGCCAGTTTACTCTAGGACCATGCACAAGCCCCGTAAAGGTCTCTATCTCCCTCAATTCTTGAATGAAGTCAGCACCCATGAGGGAGAGACGGTGTGAAGCTATGCTAGGTCTTTACCTTTCCAAGGTGTTTGCTTATACTTAGTAAAGATAGATAGAGAGCATACATGCTCAGCCAAGACCACACATGCTGCTGATACCAGGACCTGGGTTTTCCCCAGGCCACCACTCCCGCTACCCCTTCACAGAGGTGTTTTGCCATTGGCCCAGACAGAGCTTTGGAGACTTACTTATCTAGGGCCCATCCTCTTTGGATGCTGGACCCAGGACCTCGGAGACCAGGGTTCCTGTCACTGTAGCTCTGGCTGCTATGACACAGGCTGTGTATGTATGCTCTCTATCTATGGACTAACTGAAGGCCAACCCCAAATCCCGAGATTGACATTGACATTAAGCCTGTTGCCCTCAAGTGACTCCGGCTCACCGAGAGCAGAGAGGGCGGAGTAGAACCGCCAGCGTTACAGAGGCCGGCTGCCTCATCTTTCTCCCACAGGATGACTGGTGGTCTGAGCCACCGACCTTCGGGTTCGCAGCCCAGTGCTTTCACCACTGTGCCATCAGGGTTCCTTGAAGTTTATGACTCGGGTGCAATGTCTACCCTCAACTGCTCAAGGGTAGTCCCTTGGAAAGAGCCAGCGCCTCCTCAATTCATTGGAACTCTGGCTCTGGGGAAACGGGAACTGGTAAAAGGCGCCATGGCCCCATCTGTTCCAGGTCCCTCAACGTGAGAGAGCAAGGCATCATCCAGGGACAGGCATCCTCCCGAGGACTGGCAGCTCATGCCCGTGTCCCCAGAGGAAGGCAGCCTAGACAGTGTCTTACAATGGATGTGGGTGTGGCCCAATAAAAATTTATTTTTAACAAAGGGTGGTGTGTTAGTCTGGGTACTTTAGAGAAACAAATCCATAGAAACTCATGTATAAGAGTTTTATATAAAGGTTAAATGTGCATCAAGAAAACAACCCAACCCAGTGCTGCCCAAGCCCACAAGTCCAACATTAACCCATTAACCCATATGTCCAACACCAATCCACAAAGTCCTCCTCCATCTCACAAAATAGACGCAATGATACCCACTGCAGGAGGGAAGCCGAGTCAGTGCATGTGTAAGCAGCGCTGGCAGGGGTCTCCATATGTGTGCTCCAGCACCCAGGGCTGCATCAGGGTAGGTCCATGGGGCTTCTTCTTGGGGATGTCTTGCAGGAAGTGAGCCTTGCCAACTGAAGCAGGGAACTGGCTAAAGCAGCTGCACCCTGGTCCGACCATCAGAGAGCAAGAGACCAGAGAACTAGAAAGGCGAGGCTCACCGGGCCATTTATCCCTCTGCCCTTCAATTAACTCCACATGTGTTTGTCAGCCAGGTTGGCACTATAAACTACCTCAGGTGGGGATGCTGGGTTTGGCCCACAGGTGTGTGTCTGACCCTCCTTGTTAAAGAACCACCAGCATCGCTGCCCGTCAGTGCCTTTCAATACAGAAAAGTGTGATCAATCTTTGAACATGTCTTTGACCGGGCTCAGTGGGTCACTGTCATTGTGTGTCACCGTCAGTTGCCCCCGTGCATCTGTCGTCTTGCAAGGCCAATGCATTTACAAAGTGAAATTACAGTGTTTCCGAAGTGGCTGAGAAATGATATGAATTACAGGTCCCAAGTTAGCTGGAAAACCATACGACTCCTGGCTCAACATGCCCATCAAACTTGGGGAATGTATCTTATTAAAAGGAAAAGAGAAAGAAGGGGAGGATGATGGAAAATAAACAAGTGGGGATCAAAAGAGGCCAAGCCAAGTACCTGCACATGGGGGTCTACTGTAGCTTGTTTATTGTCAACAGCACCTGCCTTGGGTCCTCTCCGCCGGCCTCTGGCAAGGGGACATCAAGTAGTTTGGGAGTGTAGCCAGTCTGGCACGTGCAGGAGACGATAATGACTTTCCCTCATTGTATCGGAGACAAAGAAAAGCAAGAACACTGATAAACAGTCGTAGATGAACTGTGAGGCGTTCTGTTGCTTACTGTCATTTTGGTGTGTGTGTGTGGGGGGGAGCACTGGGAACTAAATCCCCTCCGCACTTTGATGCTTCCACTCCAGGGACTATATCTTCTTGGTTGCAGTCATTCACCCCTTTTCACTCGCTGGTGGTGTTGGGGTGCCGGGTACTTTTCCCAAAGGAAACAATGAACCAGTTTTCCTAAAGGAAATGGACAAGGAACAGTGTCTCTTGTGCAATTCCACCAAGAAGTTCTTCTGGAGCCCTGGTGTAGTTCTTCCATCAGGGAGGCAGAGGGGAGCAGCCCCAACCCTAACACTAGCTCCCCCAGTGCTTCTCCGACTCAGCCAGGCCGACCCTGTCTGGGTTTGCTCCCCCGCAGAGCCTGGTTCCCAGAAGAAGCCTGAACAAGAGTCCCCCCGCCGCCCCCCACCACTGAGCTTCCGCAGCAGCAAGCGGACTCCAGCACAGACTTCTAAAAGGTCAAAGCTGAGGCTTTCATCTGCCTGTTCACAATCACGCCTCCTCCCCCACACTTTCCTTTCTCGAGGGTCTGATGAGTCACTATTCAGGGAAACGGTGACATAGGCCATCCAGGAATGGATGGAGAAAGTTAGAAACTGTGTTCTTAAATAAATTCACAATGACATAGTTTGGTCAGGGAAGGATTCCCAAAAGAGATGTACGTGCTCGCGGCCTCTGGATGGAAGGGCAGCCCTAACATCGCATGTTACCCTTGCAGCCTTTGAAACGAAAACGTTCCAATTACTTCAGAGTCCTTGGAGGGGATCCCTTTGCAGAGGCTCCCGGGGCGCGTGGCATAAACTTGAGTCAACCCAAGCCGCCCGTGGTTGACAGTGTGTGGTCAGGGCGTGGACAAAGGATGCCCATAAACATGAGCTCCATGGAGGGCAGGAAGGAGGCAGTGAGTCATGGTCGGAGCTGAACTGGTGACAGAGGGGCGGCATAGGGAAGGGGAGAAGAGCAGGGGGGTGGGGCACAAAGCATGACACAGGAGCTAACAAAAAGCTGGAGGTTGGAGTCCAGGTGACTGCCTGGGACTCAGGTGACTGTGTGTCTCGGAAGAAAGGCCTGGTGATCTACTTCCAAAAAAACCCATTAATGACAGTCCTGTGGAGCCTTCTCAAGTGCATGCCAACACCATCGAGCAGAACCAACTTGAAGGCAACTGGCTTTGGGTTCCTAAAGAGAAATGTGACATGGCGGTCCCTGGCAGGCAGAGGCTGCCCTGCAGAGCTGCAGGGGCATTTACTGGCTGCAAAAGCCAGAGGACCATGGGACGCGGGTCCTTGTGTAGTCGCTGGGAGGGCCTGGGAGGCCTTAGAACCCCGTGTTTCCATAGCTCAGCAAAGTGGGTCTTTGCAAACAAGATGGGGGAGAGCTGGATGTTCCCACGTACCAATGTGCGCAGCACACCTTCACATGAAGGTGACCAACTCAGAACTAGGAAGCTTTGCTGGGACTTGTGGACCAGCCTCCACACGGGCCATCACCTGTTTCTAGAGATTTCTGGGAAGCACACTGCCTGCCCAAGCCTTTTCCACCCAGGTGTTGACAAATCACCCCCTGGGTCTGCCTTGTCCCTTGCCCTCTCTATCTTGACCCAGCTTGAGGGTAGACTGAGTCCCCTCCCCGTAGGGAAGTGTGGCACCTGTGTCTGTGGATTGCCCAGGCCCCCGACCTGCCAAGAGGCAGCATTCATTCATTCAGCCTTCACACTATCAGCTTATGTACCAACGGTCTCCTAGTGTCTGCTGTGGGTCAAGCCCTCCGATTGGCTCTGAGGACATCACGTCCTTTTCCCAAGGAGATTAGAGTTAGGCAAGAAACCAAAGCAATCCATCCCAGACTCCACAACACAGTGGGAGCAGGGCAAATGTGAGAGGGTAAATGCCAGAATGCTTCCAACCAGGTGGGCAGCTAGCTGACACTAGAGCTGGTTGTTGGTGCCTTGTGGTCAAGAGCACAGTTGCTGGCGGCAGGCTGGTCGACACGGGTGACTTGCTGGGGTCTGTTATGGAATGAGGGTCCCCATGAAATATGTGTCAACTTGGCTGGGCCATGGGTCTCAGAATTGCATGATGGTTCTCTCCATTTTGTGATCTGATGTAATGATCTTACATGTTTGCAAATTCTCATGTGCTGTTGGGTAAATGTTGGATTACTAACTGCAAAGTTGGTGGTTCAAACCCATCAGCTGCTCCTCGGGAAGAAAATGGGGCTGCCTCCTTCCAGGATTTACAGTCTCAGAGAACCTATATAGGGAAGCTGAGTCAGAATTGACTAGAGGGAAGTGAGATTTTATGAAGTTAAAGAAACAGGATTAAAGGCAATTATGTCATTGAGCCAGGATCCAATCTACAGGGTTGGGTAGAGTCTCGAGTCAGTCTCTCAAAAGATATAAAATACACTAGAGGACAGAGAGCAGAGAGATTTACCACCACTAAGAAGAAAGAGCTGAGAGCAGAGTGTGTCCTTTGGGTCTTGGGTCCCTGCACTGGATACATCCTAGACCCAGGGGAAGACTGATCCCAAGACACACAGAGATCTCCAAGGGAGCCAGGCCCACACCTGCCGAGAGGAGACAAAGACCTTATTCCAGAGCAGACAAGGGAAAGCCTCCCTCTAGAGCTAGTGCCCTGAATTTGAACTTCTAGCCTCTGAAACACAACAGCTCTAGATGCCTAGGACACCCCACACACTTCACTGCCCTCAAGTGTGCAAAGCAGGCACGCAACACCTGTGGCCTCACAACACCTGACACGTAGAGCTGGGACTGTTAATAAGCTGGATTGTGAGTTAACACCCAGAACAGCGCCTGCTTCACTTTGGAGAGGAAGAGCAGGAGCCGCGGGAGCTGCAGCAGGGATTGTGGTTCCCTCCTGGTGGCGTACTGAAGGGCTAACCACACGGTCCGTGGTCCCAGGGAGAACGCTGAGGCTGTCCACTCCAGGAGAGATGTCATGCTCCAGAAACCCATTCCACCTTGTCCTATAGGGTCACCAGGAGTGGGAATTAACCCGATGGCAATAAGTTTTGATTTTGGGGGGTGGGGGGAGTGGGGAAAGAGGCATCCAGGCAGAAAGAATAGCTTGAGCCCTGGGAGGTGAGGAAACGCCTGCCCTGACCCCCTGGAAGAAGGCCAATTACTGCAGGCAAATGTTTCAGACGGTATTTCTGGGCTGATGCTCCGGGTGTGCTACAGTTCCCCAGGGTTTTCGTTGGCCTGCCCCTTCCTCCAAATCCTCTTCAGTTCTGGGGTCGATGGTCAGCCCTGCAGAAAGAACACTGCATGGAGAAGTTGTCAAAGGAGATCCTCGGATGTGCACAGCAGATCACCACACAGGAGATGGCTTGTAGCAACAGAAGCCCCTCCTCCCACCGTCTGGAGGCTTCAAGTCTGTGCTTAGGGTGCCACCGGGCCAGGCTCCCTGCGAAGCTTCCGAGAGGAGGGTTCCCTGGCCTCGCAGCATCAGGCAGCCCCAGACATTCCTTGGCTCATGGCAGCATCATGACCGCGCTGCCCGGTCCTCTTCCTGCTTCTTTCTTCTCACGAGACCACTAGTCATCTTGCATGAGGATCTGCTCTCCTCCGGTCTGCCCGCCGAGTAACTGGACTAACTACAACTGGAAAGACTGTTTCCGAATGAGGCCACATTCAGAGGTTCTAACGATTAGGACTTGAACATGTCTTGTTGGGGGGGGGGGTGACTCAATTCAATGCATGAACAATCCCTGGCCTATTCCTTTGGTCCCCTACAATGGAGCCACCTCTTCTGGCCCCCACCCCACCGCAGTCAAGCATGATGAGGAACTCGGCTGGGCCCCAGGAAACCAGTAAGAACACCCCGTGTTCCAAGCCAAGTGAGTCAGGCTGAGACTTAGTGGGAGCGACACACCCCGTGCAGCATTGGACAGAGCAGCAGAGGATCGATCCTGCCTCCTTCCTGCCCAGCTCCCTCCACATGAACCAAGACCACCTACCATATCCTACTTGGAGGAAGGTGAGCAGATGAGGGTGATACCAGCTGGTCCAGTTGATAGGCCATGACCACCCCCATCAGAACACCACCTACCTGGGACCTAAACCTCACTGGAGGTTTCAATGGGGAAAGGGCACACATCCCATCTTTCAAAAAGCAAAGCAATTTTTGAAAAAGGTATTGAGATATATATCTGCTGGCTCACCAAATTATCATTTAAAAAAGTCAATATAAATTGCCTGGAAAAAATGAGTTGGTTTGGTCCAAGGCAAGCCCAGCTGGTCCAGTGGTTTCAGGAATGGGCATGGGGATCTGCTGGCATCTGCTTACTTTTGGTGTCTTTCTCCCGTGGCCTTGCCACAGATACAGCTGGTCCTGCCTCCACAGGGCAAGGCCATTTCTGCAACATGGTCCCTCCGCCCCAGCAACCTGTTCAACTTCAGATGGCCAGAGGCTGCTGTAAAATGCGTGCATGGATCAAATGCACAGGAGAAAAATGAAGAAGACCCATTGGTGGTAGGAGAAAGGCTGGGCTGGAGACTCTGGGGGCCATCGTGGTGGGTGAAAGCGGATTGGGAGGATTCGTTTCATAGCACTTCACAGGGAGCAGGGACACGGGTCTGTCTGATACATAAAAGTCATCCAATAAATGCCCAACGGAAAGTAACTGAAGGTTCGCCTCTAAGGCGAGGCCTTTGTGCATGGCCTTGGTGAGAGACTCATTAAGTGAAGGAGTGAAGTAACATAAGGCCTGACAGCCTCAGCATCTCTCCATGCGTCTGGAACACCGAGACTCCAAGATACTTGCAAGCAATGAATAATGCTTATTAGGTGTCCCTTCCCCCTCTCCCAAAAAGTGGAGGGGTGTGGAGAAGAATGAGAGAGAGAGAGAGAGAGAGAGAGAGAGAGAGAGAGAGAAATATTGTACAGAACTTTATAGAAAGTTCAACATACCAGGCCACACGAGAGCACAAAGGTCAGCTCACGTCAGAGACTTAAGATGCCCCCCTCTCCCCTCCATGGGAAGACCCCATGGAAAAATCACATTTCTAAAAGCCCCACTAGCTTTGGGATACAGAGAGAATTTTAATATAGAAACACAGCCTCCTATCTCTTACCAGAATGTCTCCCACCCCAAATGTAATCCACTCCTAGAATCAAAGTTCGTCCCGTAGCAATCTGAACTAGAATGACCTGGACTTACCCAGTTCTCTCAACTCCCTGATGGTTACCACTGAGGGGTGGACCCCAAGGCCTATGGGAATGACAGGGTCTCAGGCAGCAGGGCTTACAGGCTTTGGAAACTGATACTGCCAAATTCCACCCTAACGCCACCTCCTTATCTCTACTTGCCTCCTTTCTTCTCATCAGGAAACATTTGGTACACCGATGTGTGCCAGCCTGTCTCACAGCAGCCCTGTACACCAAAGAAGAAGCACTCTCTGGTCCTGAGCTGTCCATGATTGGTTGTGGATCAGACTGTTGTGATCCGTGATCTGCAGCCTTTTCACGAACTGACTTGCCAGTGGATCACCTGACTTTTCTTCCGCGTGCGCCTGTTTCTGAGCCGTCCCCATGATCGGCTAAGGATGGTGCTGGAGTAATCCATAGGGTTTTCATGGACTGATATGGGGCCTGTTTTTGCCCTTCCTTCCCAGGCCATCTTAGTCTAGAATCTCGACTGAAGGCTCTTCAGTGTCACCACAATGCAAATGGGCAGCCAACGCAAGCCTCTGCTGACAGATGAGCTGAGACTTGAATCCCGATCTCTCTCACGAAAGGTGACATTTCTACCACTGAACTGCCGATGGTCCCAGCACGCACCAAGTGTTAAAGAAAGGCCCGGGAAATGAGAAAACAACATGGTAGACACAAGAACAGCTGTCACCCTGGACACCAGGACACACGTAAGCATCTGCAGGAGAGAGGAGGGTCAAAGCCCACCTCGGAGAGCAGATGTGCCAGGTGTGAAAACCATGGGTTTTCAAGCAAGTAGAAGGTGTGCGCAGTTCTGGAGAGGTCTCATTCGTACACTTCCTACAGGCGCGCTCGGTTTGTCCCAGCAGAGCAAGAAACCTCCAGTCTGGGCTGCACACCTTCAGACACGCCAACTTTACATGAAAGCTGGTGCAGGAGCTCCCTCTGCTTCCTCGTGTCCTCCACTCTAGCCCTGGGAATGCTGTGGAAACTGCAGGAGAAATTGGGGGTCGGGGGGATTCTTTTTAAACAAAGACTGGGTTCTCTCCTCTTAATAATGTCTAATGAAGTGACCTCAATAAATGCACAATTCACCCACTGGCCTAGCTCGGAGCACTCTGGGAGGTGGCTTCAGGTCACCGGGGAGAGAGTCCCAGCTGGACCCGGCAGTCAGAGGGAGTTTGTCCACGCCTCGGACAGCCCTTCCTGAGGCATTCTGCTAGTCACCAAAGGAGCTGGTGGAATAAATACGACAAACAAAACTATAGCATGTCATTTCCATACGGTTCCACTTTTTAAAACATAACCATCGGATCCTAATATTTCCCCCCCTGAGGCCTGGTGGCATAGCAATTACATGTTGGGCTGCTAACAACCAAGTCAGCAGTTCAAAACCACCATCCACTCCTCCTCGGGAGAAAGAGGAGGCTTTCTACTCCCATACAGAGTGATCTTCTCGGAAACCCACGGGGGCAGGTCTACCCTGTCCTAGAAGGTTGCTATGAGTCAGAATCAACTCCATGGTAGGGGAAGGTGGGGGGGAGGTGTGTGTGTGTGTGTCTTTTTATGCAGCAGAAGAACTATAATTTTAACACAGGATCGAAGCAGGAATACTTGTGCTGTGGGCGGGAGAGGGGAGAGCCGCCCCATACATAACTTTGCTGGTTGTTGGCAGCCCTTGGGGCCCTTGGTGTGCAGAGATGAACACACAACACCAAAGGGCTTTCCAGGGTGCTGCCTTTCAGAATCAACGCCTCCAGGCCTGTCTTCTGAGGTGCCTCCTAGGGTCCCAGACACCAAGCTTTCAGTCAGTAGTCAAGTGCTCCCTTCATTGATTGTGTCACCCAGGGACCCCGTACCCTGTTAAAATGGCTCAGAGGAGGACCCCCAATTCCCAATGCATGTATTCGGGGCCCTGGACTGTCCCCCTAGGCCCCCCACCCCCGGCCCGTTCCCCCTTCACACTGCTCATTCTGCTTCCACCACCCAGAATCCACCTCTTCACTCCCGAGACCACCCTACTGTATCATCAGGGGGAGTCTTCCCCCTGCTTCTCCCCTCCGCCCTCCATCCAGCAGTTCCGATCCTGCCATCTCGTTCCTGTGGAGCCTGAAGGACAGCTGCGCGAAACCCTCCCCTATCCGAGATCAAACCCGCGGCTGTCAAGCCGCCCCCCCTTCACAGGGTTTCAGAGACTGTAAATCTTCAGGGAGCAGACGGCCTCATTCTTCTCCTGTGCAGTGGCTGGTGGGTTTGAACTGCCGACCTCACCGCTTGCCCAATGCCTAACTCACAGCACTGCCAGGGCGCCCTCGGGCAAACACTGCCCCCACCCCGGCTTCCGCAGCAGGCGGAGGGCGCCCCATAGTAGGGTGTCTGCGTAGGAATCTGTTGGTCAAGTTCGGAGAGAGCCTCCGGCGTTTGATTCCCAGCAGTAACTCATCGTGAGGCAGTATCTCTGGTGAAACGGCTGAATGTGGGGCACAAGACGCTCCTGCACTACCCTGTCCTCAAGTCACCCCCGGGGCTGGGGCCTGGCCCTGGCCCTTTATACTAATGGAAAACAGACCAAACAGATTAAAGCGGCGTCCGCTCGAAGTCTGCCATCTGTACAGCCCGGAGAGCGCCTTCGTGCCCATCCCCTTGGACAGCGCTAACAGGCTCAGCCTGCTGTGGGCAAACAGGGAAAGTAGGTCAGCAGAGCCTCGCTGTTCTCGCCATAGTGATGAGCTAATGATGCGAACGAACACAGCAGCGCCGTGGGGGGATCAACCTCAGGGAGGGAGGTGGAGAGTGAGGAGAACCCATAGGGGGAATGACTTTTAAAGACAGACACACACACACACACACACACACACACACACACACACACACACACACACACACACACACACACTAGCTCAAAGTAGAATGGGAGCAAGTACCCACTGTCATTTCTCCTAGCACAGAGACCCTAAAGAACAGGGTAGAACGGCCCTTGTAGGCTTCTGAGGCTCTAACTCTTTAGGAGTAGAAAGCCTCATCTTTCTCCTGTGGAGTAGCTTGTGGTTTCAAACTGCTGCCCTTGTGGTTAGCATCCCAACATGCAACCCACTACACCACCAGGCCTCTTGGATAGGGTAACCATGAATTGGAGTCAACTCAATGGCAAGAAGGGTTTTTTGTTTTTTAAATCATTGTATTGGGGGCTCATACAACTCTTATCACAATCCACCCATCAATTGACTCAGGCATGTTTGTACAGATGTTGCCCTCATGCTCTTCTTTTTTTTCTTTTTCTTTCTTTTTTTTTCTCACTGCCCCCCCCCCATAGCCCAGGAGGTTTTTTGTTTTGTTTTGTTTTTTGAGCCTGTAATTAAAGACAAATCAAGTTGCGTCTAGAAACCCAACCCAACTTAGTGCTCTCCAGTCCATGCTGCCGCAGAGCACCTGCAGAGCAGGGCGGAACTGTTCCTGCGGGTTTCCCAGGCTGGAGCACTTCCCAGGCACAGGAAGCCCCATCTTTCCCCCTCAGAGCAGCTGAGAGTTTCCAAATGATGACCTTTCGGTTAGCAGCCCAGCAGCCTTAACATTTTTAAAATTAATTTTATATTTTTTCACCAAATTTAAGGAAGTTGAAAGTGAAATGCAATGAACAGAAATTAAAGACACCTTAACCAGTGCATTTATTAATACAATAGCATCCCAAAGGATATCCAGTTTACTAGATTCATGGAAGCAAAAAGATTTGACATATTTAATCTAAATAAAGCCATCCTGTTTACAATCCCCACAGTGTGCTAAATTTTCAAGTCTTGGGAAAATATCAGATTTGTTAGAATCATTCCAAGAACACACACACACACACACACACACACACACACCCCTTGGACATTATAAATGTCAACAGAAATAAAATGTCATTTTCACACACCTTTTTGAAAGAAAAGGAAACGCAACAAAACCAAACAAACGCAATGTTCCAGTTTAAATAAAAAAACACAGCCTAATTTTGTATCATTGTTTCCTGATAAAGAAGCGCCATGTATTCATTTAATTCATCTTTTCTTTCACTAAGAAAAACAAGAAAGGATCTTGGCCACGTTTCATTCGCCAAAATCAAGTTCTCTGTGATCTGCTTCTTCCTTTATTTTTAAATAGAATGACCGCACACGCCCTGAGTCCTCTCAGAAAGTCTCCCTCAGAAACACTCCCCTCTCCACATGACCCAGCCCTCGCCAAACTGCTCGCTTGAAATTCCTTCCCCCTCCGCCTGTTACACTGCTCAGTCTGCCCAGCTCCCGAGTAGAAACCCAATTCATGTGCTGCAAGAACGACCCCACGCTCACTTGTCAGAGGCAGAGTCTTATCTCAGACCCCAGGGTTTGACACGTTTTGAAGTCATGGAAACAAAACAAAACAAGGGCAAAGCAAAACCGATTTGTATTACCCATGATCATAAGTTGGGAGAAAGAGAGAGAAAGAAAGAGATAGGCAGAGTAAGATTTATGTTATCAAAGGACCAAGAATGCACGAAACAGGAAGAACTCGTAAATGGAACTCATAAATATTAGAGATGGAATCATAGTGGGGTGTGAAAAGCATATGCTTTTCTCTCTCTCTCTCTCTCTCTCTCTCTCTCTCTCTATATATATATATATATATATATATATATATATATATATATAAAATCTTGGTCACACAAAAACCAACACAGCGGATTTTCCATCTTCTGAAGGTACTGCCGGCTTCCCGATAAGTTCCTCATATCCTTGTGATCTCTTGTACTCCCACAAGAAAAGACTGAAAATGTGACTTGGATTTAGACAATGAGGGAGGAACTGAATTCAAGAGTAGCTTCAGAGACACAGGAAACTGAAAAATAGAGTGATCTTAACAAACACCTAAAGCAGACACCTTGAAAAATGCCCCTTGGCGCTGTAGCCAGAGCTCGGGGTTTGGAAGGCCTAACAATCTAGAACCAGCGCATCCTTTCTCCAGCAGAGCTCCCTGCCCTTGGTGCCCTCTGCCCTTGGGGGACGCTTAAGGGGCAGCGTGAGAAGAACATTGTCAGCCCCCCACCCTTCCCCATAGACTCCTTTTCTTTCTTCCACAAACTCATCAACTATGCCAGGACTGTGGGCACCCCTCCTGGGCTGAAATGGAGAGAGCTCGCTCTGTGTGCCACGGGACCCAAACCTGTGCGAAGGTGTAATTGGATGTGAGTTTCTTCTCCATAGCTGTCCCAGCTGGGTCACCCTGGGGACATCACCTACCCGATACTAGACTTTGGCATCTTTGTTGTGTACAATATGCGATGACTTCATGAGCAACAAAGTCCTTTCAGTTGGAGGCCATTTAACTCTTTGACGATGGTGAGCCAGACCACACGGTACTGTGGACAACGCACTGTAGAGACAAGCAGGGAGCCGGGATACGGTGCATATAAGCCTTGGTTACAACGCAGCTATCTTCCCTCCAGGCTGTGCCAGGGTCATTTGAGTTAGTCCGTTCTCTCAGAACTCAGTAGGTAAACCCTTCCCGCCCAAGAGTAGGTGCCTACCTGAAGTTCAGGTTCCTGGTTTGGCCATGTATGCCTCTGACATGCTTCTCTGCAAATGAGTCAGATGTAGGTCAAGCACCTGATTGCCACCCTTTCATCACGTGTTGCTGTCTTGAACTGAGAGTGACTAGGCAGTGAACCCAGGCTGACCCCAAGACGCGGGTGGCACCACCTGGACGGGGCTTGCTGATGGGCTGGGCAGAGGCCTTTGCTTTCTGGGCCGGGGTAAATGAAAACACAAGTAATCCCTCTACCTGACATTTAATTTTAAAGAAGTAAAATGACCACGTCGTGGGGCTGTCTGCTATTGCAGTTTCTGGATGCAGAGACCACAGCCTTTTGACAACCAGGCCACTGCAGACGTTGGTGTCCTTTCTGATGTGTCTTTTCTCTTTCCAAGTGCAGGACACACTCCTACTTCCAGGTAATCTCCTGTTTAAGCGGGCTGTCTTTTCTTTCTTTCTTTTCCCTTATCTATCTAGGTATCTATGCATCTATCTATCTATCTACCTAGTTTCTTTGTTAAATTCTTTTACTGGGGGCTCTTACAAATCTTATGACAATCCACCATTCAACTATATTAAGCACACATGTATAGATGTTGTCATTAACAATTCTAAAAAATTTTCTTTCTACTTGAGCCCTGGGGATCAGCTCCTCTTTTTCCCTCTCCTTCCCTGGCCCTTCTACCCTCGTGAATCCTTGATCAACGACATATTGTTGTTATTTCATGTCTTACACTGTAAACATTGTCTCCCTTCACCCACACTGTGTTATACATTTCCCTGGGGCGGCGGGGGTGTTATATATCCAACCTTGTGATGGGTTCCTCCTCTCTGCCTACCCACTCCCCTCATGGTATCACTCCTCCCACTACTGTTCCTGAGGGTTGTATCTGTCCTGGATTCCCTGTGTCAGTAGTTCTTCTCTGTACCTACATGTGTACTGCAGTCTAGCTGGAGTGGTGGGGAGGAAGCATTCAGGAACTAGAGGTATGATGTGTGTTTCATCGGTGCTATACTGCACCCTGGTTGAATGGTCCCTTCCTTGTAACCCTTCTGTGGGGGGATGTCCAATTGTTTACAGATGGGCTCTGGGGCTCCACCCCAACCCCCCTCATTCACATCAATATAATTGTTTGTTTGGGATCTTTTGATACCTGATACCTGATCTCATCGACACCTCAGGATCATGCAGTTGGTGGGCTTCTTCCATGTGGGCTTATTTGCTTCCTTGCAGGATGGCTGCTTGTTTAACTTTGAGCCTTTAAGACCCTAGATGCCAAGACTCTGACTTCATGTAGATTTTTTTTTCCATGCAGATTTATGCTCTGGAAAGAAACAATGGCCAAAGACTGACTTGGCTTGTCTCCCAGCCAAGGAGGAATTCTTATGAGATGCCCTGAGTCTGCTCCTCCTCCCATGGCCCATATGGGTAATCGAGGGGCACAGGGGTCCGTCCTGCGCCACGCTCACAATCATTGCCATGTTTGAATCCATTGTTGCAGCGACCCTGTCAGCTGAGCTCATTGAAAGCCTCCTTTTCTCAGTGGACCCTCCACTTGACCAAGCAGGATGCTCTTTTCCAGGGATAGCCATGCCTGATAACATGTCCAAGGGAGTCAGCAAGACCAAATCGTGGCACCTTTACTTCTAAGGAGCGTTCTGGGTGCATTTCCTCTGGGGCGGATGTGCTTGTTCCTCTCGCAGGCCCTGCCATATTGCACGTTCTTCACCAACACCGTACTTCAAAGGGGTCCATTCTTCTCTGGATTTCCTCCTTTTAATTGTCCGGCTTTCTAATGCATTTGATGCCATTGAAAGTGCAGCGGCTCAGGTCAGGTGCATTCTGAGCAATATACCAAACACTTGCAGGTTCTCCTCCGATAAATGCATATCTTATTGCGTGTGGCCATATATAGACATACATGCATAAACACAGGGCCGTGTACAGATAAATGACTATGACAGGCAAGCTATGGGGTCACTATCTTATCTATCACTTTGTCTGTCAGGTTGTTGTCCTGTGGTGGCTTGTGTGTTGCTGGGATGCGGGGAGCTGTGTCACTGGTATTTCAAATGTCAGCAGGGTCCCCCAAAGTGACCAGGCTTCAGCAGAGCTTCCAGACTAAGAGCAGACTACGAAGGTGGTATCAGTAGGCATGATGGATGACAGCAGATCAACACTGCCAGGTATTGCACAGCGTAGGAGTGGCAGAGCATGCCATTGACACCGTGGCTGCGACAAGAGGCTCCAACATAGGAACAGCCGTGAGGGTGGCGCAGGGCCGGGCGCTGGGTGGCTCTGCCATGCATCAGGTCGCTGTGGGTCAGAATCAACTCCACGGCACCCGACAACAGCAGCATCTAATGAAACTACAGAATATGGTGTGACTGCTTCTCACACTTGCAACACCGCTCTGCCACGACCAGGAAAACCAAAGGAAAGTCGCTCAGGGTGCTATCTGTAGTGGAGGCCCCGCAGTAATTTTTGATGGTGTTAAAAATCCAGAGAACAAATAGAGGGGGTAACACAAATATATGCACAGTTGACCTAAAATGACATAGAAATATATGGCACAATTTCTTGGTCTTAAACCGTGCTATAGTAAGGCCTGGTTTAAAACAGAGCACACAAAACACAACCCACTTTGCAGTTTCCTATGAATTTATTACACTCACCACCAGCAAGTCAATTCCGACTCAGAATGGCCCTAAGGGATTGAGAAGAACTAGCCCCGAGACTGTAAATCTCTTTGGGCATAGACAGCCTCAGAGCTGCAGCTGGATTCAAATGGCTGACCTTTTGGTTAGCAGTCCAATGCTTAACCATGATGCCACCTTCTATGAATCAATGGTTAGGTTGTTGTTAGGGGCCATCGAGTTGGGGTTCCAACCCATAGCAACGAGCCTTATGCAAGACAGACCAAGGAAACACTGCCCGGTCCTGCACCATCCTCACCCTCACAACCGTTCCTATGCTGTGTCGATCCATCTCGTTCCACTTTTTCCCTGCCCCTTCGCTTTATCAAGCATGATGATTAAAAGTTAGAATAAACAAACCATGGGGACAGCTGATGACGATACAACTGCCAGCAGTGAGGAGTCCCCACATCCAGCACTAAGGAGCTGGGTCCCCCCTCCTCTTCTTTTGCCTCAGAAGGAGGGGAGGACGATAGGGGATCAGTGTACACAAAGCCTCACTGTTCTGAGAGAGTACGTTAGTGTTTGGAGATTTTGAGCACTGCCTGGTCATTACAATCTACACGCCACTGACTGACCTTGAAACTCCTGGTTTTACCAAGCATTGCAATTCCCCCAGAGCCTGCAGATTTTTCAGAGGGTGACTTGGCAAATGAGCTCTGCTGCAAATTCATTTTCTGGAGCAAAAGCACTTGGATCGTAAGGAGTTCACAAAAGCAACCGAGTGACCGAAAGCGACCACATTTCCAAGTCCCATCGCCACCCGTCCTGTTCTTTGCTGCCAGAGCCTCTCTGTTTCAGTGTCCTCGTGGAGCAGTCCTCTGCGGGGGTCAGGAGGGGGGGTGTTGTGAGCATTCAGGGGACTTGTCATCACCCAGACTTCAGGAAACTTCTCCCAGTCCATCTTGAGCCCCTGGGCCAAGGGGAGGCCAGGAAATATTGCATCTTATTCACTCACCGCCATCGAGTCACTGCGGCCTCATTGCTCAGAGGAGAATTGCTCAGCGTGGGTTCCCAAGGCTGTCAATCGGTAAGGCACAGAAAGCCGCATCTTTCTCCTGAAGAGAAGGGCTGGATGCCAACTGCTTGCCACATGGTCAGTAGCCCCGCGAGTCATCCATCCACTGTGCCACCTGGGTTCCTTAGGAAGGCTGCATCATACTCACCACCATCCAGTTGATGCCAAATCACCCCACATACACGGAATCAGAATCTACCTTTGAACAAGGCCCCAGTTGATTTAAACTTGCTGCCACCGAGTTCATTCTGACCCGCAGCATCCCTACAGGACAGGGTAGACCTGTCTCTGTGAGCTTCTGAGATTGTCGCTGTTTATGGGAGTAGAAAGCCCTGTCTTTCTTCCTTGGAGTGGATGGTGGTTTTAAACTGCTGACCTTTTGGATTGCAGCCGAATGCATAACCACTATGCCACCAGGGCTCCTCTGTGGTCTAGAAGTGGTGATAACAATACTTCCCAAGGTAGATGTGGTAGTATTTGAATGGGGGAGGGCGTAGCTCCTGAATATGTCTCTCCCCACACCAGCCACAACTGAGACAGCAGGCACACCAGCAGGGAGGATTTGGCAGGGATGGGACCCGTGTGGCCACCAGTGAGCACCACAGTTCTGTCACCCACTGTGAGTGATAACCTGAGTCCTTAAAACTAATGGCTGGCCAAGAGGGTGTAGGAGGCCTAGTAGGACTTGATCAAGGGAAATGTAACCAAGAGGAATTACTGAAACCTGAATGAAGTTTGAACATGATAGTGGGACAAGAGGAAAGTCAAAGGAAATAGAGGAAAGAACTAGGAGGCAAAGGGCATTTATAGAGGTCTAAATACAAGCATATACATATGTAAAAATTTTATATAACAATAGAGAAATATATATGTGCATATATTTATATGTTAAGTATCAAGGTAGCAGACAGACATTGGGCCTCTACTTAAGTACTCCCTCAACGCAAGAACACTTTGTTCTAATAACCTGGCATTCCGTGATGCTTACCTTCACGACACTATCGCTGAAGACAAAATGGGTGCATAGTAAATGTGGTGAAGAAAGCTGATGGTGCCTGGCTATCAAAAGATACAGGGGCTGGGGTCTTAAAGGCTTGAAGACAAACAAGCAGCCATCTAGCTGAGAAACAACAAAGCCCACATGGAAGAAGCGCATCAACCTGTGTGATCATGAGGTGTGTCAATAGGATCAGGTATCAGGCATCAAAGGCCCACACAAAAAATCATATCAATGTGAATGACAGGGAGCACAGAGTGGAGACTCAAAGCCCATCTGTAGGCAATTGGACATCCCCTTACAGAAAGATCGCGGAGCAGAGACAAGCCAGTCAGGGTACAGTGTAGCAACGATGAAACATGCAACTTTCCCCTAGTTCTTTAATACTTCTTCCCTCCCACCCCTGCCTCACTATCAAGATCCCAATTCTACCTTACAAATCCAGCTGAACCAGAGGATATACATGGATGGGTACAGATAAGAGCTGGAATAGATAAGATGGGTACAGATAAGAGCGGGGAATCCAGGACAGATAAACCCTTCAGGACCAACAATGAGGGTAGTTATATCTGGAGGGGAAGGAGAAGAGGAGGGGAGAAAGGGGGAACTGATCACAATAATCTACCTATAGCCCACTCTCAGGGGGACGGACAACAGAAAAGTGGGTGAAGGGAGACATCTGTCAGCGTAAGACATGAAAAAAGAATAATAATTTATAAATTATCAAGGGTTCGTGAGGCAGGGAAGGAGGGGGAAAAGGGGAGGAGATACCAAGGGCTCAAGTAGAAAGAAAATGTTTGAAAAATGATGATGGCAACAAATGTACAAATGTGCTTGACACAATGGATGGATGGATGGATTGTGATAAGAGCTGTGTGAGCCCCCAACACAATGATCTAAAGAGATAAAACAAAAAACTACTGGCTGTGGGTGCTGTTGCTTACAGCTGCGCCTCTAGCCCCATTGACGGTCACTCCCTCCAATAGGCCTGGCCTGCACTGTTCTCTCCCGTGAATCGGAGAGGCATCTAGTCCCATCTCTGGGCTCCAGCGTGTCCCCCTCCATTCTCACATGGTGTGGGTCCACATCACAGGGGCAGCTTCTACAGGATAGTGGTTACCAGGTTCTTGGAGAGCAGGAAACCTGGCTCTCGCTCACACCAGGGGTGCTGGGCCCCAAGTTGGATGAAGCTGAAGGGAGGCCCAGTCCCTTCCTTCCCTTTGTTTGTTTCTACCTCCTCAGGACATCAAATATTGACGCAGGTGCGTGAGAATTCAAAGAGGAAAGCAGCAGGCTTCCAGTGGCTGGCCCATCACAGGTGAGTTACCCACCTGCCTTGTCTACTTCTCCTGATGGTTCAGGCCAGAAAATGAGGAAAAGGGATGAAAAAGCAGGGCCTCCAAGCCACGGGCTCATTCCAGATGGAGCCACTACCCCTCCCACCCTAGAATGTGCCCGTCCACCCCAGGTCAACTGAGTCAGAATCCACATTTTCACACGGTCCCCAGTTGATTCTTATAGCTTCCCCCATTGAGTCTATTCTGACTCAGCGATCCTGAGAGGACAGGGTAGGCCTGTCTTGAAGCGTTTCTACGAAGGCCGCTCTTTACAGGAGAAGCCTCCTCTTTCCCGCCCCCAGAGCGGCGGGCAGTTTCAAACTGCTAACCTCCGCGCATAACAGCCCAGCACATAGCCCGCTAAGCCACCAGGGCTCCCTACAGGCTTCCTTGGTGGTCTTACTCTGCATTCTGACAGAGGCATAAGCTTGCCGGGAGATTTGTGAAGCTCTAGGTTTGGATTCAGTACCTTTGGGGTGGAGGTGCACTGTTCAGCAGGGGTGCAAACAAGCACTGGTTCTAAGTGCCCTGTAAAGTCTGAAGGTCGAAAGCAGGGCTTCTCCAACTAGTCCTCTGCGGGTCCTGCCGGTCCTGCCGGTCTGGGGAGGGAGGGGCTGCTGAGGCTGCACTGCTCACACTTGGAGCAGCTCTCGGCCTGCAAGGGACCGCTGTCATGGACGCACACTCAGCTGGAGGAGACTGAAGGTCATCTGCTTCTACCTACAGCAATGGTCCCCTGGGAGCCTTTCTCCCCCATGCCCGGGCTGCACCCTAGGTCAATAGCACGGCACACCTAGGGAGGACCCAGGATCAGGACACTAGCCTGAGCTAGAAGCCATCCACTGAGTGGTTGGCAGTGTCTGCCACAGCAAGAACTGGCTGCGTTCTCAGGCAGGTTCCTCTGTCACTGGACTTATCAGGAAGCGCTCCCCGTGGACCCGAGATGCCGGCTCCCCTTCCCCGCAGCTTCTGCTCATCAATTCACACGATGTGTCCGGGCGCTGTGGATCAGGGGGCTACACAGGTCGTGGGGAAATTCCATTACCTTTTAGAGACATTTTTTTCCTAAAAAATTTGGAATCCTAGATGTGTGAGTATAAATATGTATGTATGTATGTATGCATCTATCTATCTAGCTAGCTATCTGAGCCCTGGTAGCATAGTGGTTAAGAGTTGGCCAGCAGCTCCTCAGGAGAAGGAGGGGGTTTTCTACTCCCATAACAGTTACAGTCTTGGAAACCCACAGGGCAGTTCTACCCTGTCCTATAGGGTTGCACTGAGTTCGCATTGACTCAATGGGAAGAGATGGATGGATGGATGGATGGATGGATGGATGGATGGATGGATGGATAGATAGACAGACAGACAGATAGATAGGCTGATTTTCAGGAATTGGCCTATGTAATTACGGGGTCTGGCAAATCCAAAATCTGTATGTCATGCAAGGGACTAGAATTTCCCGGTAGTTCCAAGCCGGATATGGGTAGGTCAGTGACACCGTAGAAACGCCAGCTGTCTTGTGTATGAGGTCTGCAGGCCAGGCAAAGGGTTAGAAACCCCAGCAAGACAGCTACGTATGCTACAGGTTTCTGGCAGAGACCTTCCTTCTTCCAGAGACCTGCTGTTGCGCTCACACCTTCAACTGACAGCCTGAGGCCTGTCTCAGACACTAGGGCTGCCGTGATGCAGGACCACCGCATGGGTGGCTCGGCTCTGTGGAGCAGGCCTTTATATTCTCATGGTCGTGAAGGCTAGAAGTCTGATCTTGAGGTACCAGCAGGGCCATTCTCTGGCAGCTCAAAGAGAAAGTTCTGCCTGGTTTCTTTTAGCTCTTGTAGACCTGGATGCCCCTTGGCTCTTCTTGGTTTACACATAGACCTTCACATGCTACCTGGTCCCATTTTATAAGACATCACTCCAAAGGGATCAGGACTTGGACCCCCTCTTAAAAATGTGCTGTCATCGAGTCAATGTAGACTCATAAGGACCCTACATGACAGAAGTACCCCTGTGGATTTCCAAGACTGTCACTTTTTACAGGAGTGGAAGGCCCCATTCTCTCTCCCGAAGGACCCACCCTTTCCCAGCATAACCCTGTTTGACTCAACTGAAGACAAGAGAAAAACGCTTTCCCCCGAACAGTGTCATTCATAAGTACAGGGGTTAGGACTTCAACCCATCTTTGGAGTGCGGGAGGGAGAACACAAACTCAATCCCCAACAAGGCCCATCCTATAACAGGATGATCACCTTCATTTAAAGTCAGCTGATGGCAGGTGTTCATCGTAAGCAGAACAAAATACAACAACACCGAGTGCTCGGCAGACAGCTGGCCCCACGGGCGAGCCAAGTTGACACCTGAAACCAACCATCAGCCATCCCAGTGGGTGTGAAATCAGCCCTCGGCCATCAGAGAAGAGTAATCTTTGTGTCCTCCCTTAGAGACACCTCTGTCTCGTGCCAAGGTTCCTCGATTCCCACTCTCCTTGAAAGTGGCAAGGGTTGTACTCAGCTGTGCTCTTAGGAGACCGGGCACAGGGCTCCAGCGTGGCTGGGCCCAACTTCGTCAAAGCAGGGCCGACTGGCAGCTCCATCCAGAGCTGACTCACTCTCAGGCAGCTTCTTTACAAGGGAGCTGAGATGAGGACACACTTTGCTTCTTACTTACAGTTGCTTTTTAACAGGAGAAAAAGGAACAGCTCTCTGCAAGGAATAGTCTCATACAAGCCAAGGTAATATGAATCAAACCGTCCCCCCACCCCAACACACACACACACACACACACACACACACACACACAACTTGCCATCCTATAGATAATCACAGAGTTAGAGGAATGATAATCACAGATTATAATCACAGAGCTAGAGGAAAAGAGGAAACGTGATTCACAAAATCTTGAGTTTTTAATATTATAAATAAAGCTCCGCAGTGTAATGAGTCTTAATGAGCTTCGGGAAGTCATATGTTCCTGGGAGAGCCAGGCTCCTGGAGGTAAAGGCATCAGGAGAAAAACTGAAGGGGCAAGGAAGCTGACTCCCACGTCATGAGCACACTCCTGGTGCAGTCACAGGCCTTCCATATCTACCTTAATGCTGCTGAAGAATCTGAGTGATGGGCGTTCGACTACCCATCCTGCCCTCGCATGCAGCAGCATCTCGATAGGAAACCAAGTGCAGCCCATTTATCCTGCACGTAATTTATTACATTTCACTCCTACGAGTCAAAATGCTGAAGACAAGGAGATTCCCCCCACCCCTCAACCACATGATAATCACAGAGTTAGAGGAAAAGAGAAAATGTGATTCACAAAATCTCGAACGTTTTCAATATTATAAATAAAGCAAATTCTTCACACCCACCAACATGTGCCCTGGAGTTCTTTTTCTACTGCACCTTCATGAATTCAGAAGACAATTTTTTCCCCTAAATAACTGACAGCACTTGAAAGAGAAGAGAGAGAGAGAGAAATCCACGTGAACATTTAAAACTCAGGCTATACTCTCTGGGCCCTGTGAATTTCAGAGTAAGCCATCACACACAGAGCTGGGTATCAAGGAGAATCTAGACCATCCATCCCCTAGACCAGATCATTTGCCTCACAAACACTACTGACAAAGTCACATGTTGACTCTGCTGGAGGGTGATTGCAGGTGCATATTCTTACTGAGCCACGGCGCCACAGAGCGACATTCAGATGATAGTTAAAAACAGGTATTCTTGTTTAAGACCACAAGCAGGAGCCATATCTCGCTTGGCCTGTTTTTTGGTTTTTTTTTTAAACCACATTACCTGCATGATTGACTTGTACAGATTAAACACTTAAGTGACTGGACACTATTTACATAAACAGTGGGGGTTGGTGATAGGGCGAAACTTTCCATAATATTCATTGCCAGGGGCAGCACCACAGCTCCAGATTAATACATATCATAACATAGCAGGGAGGGCATTGCCCTGGTAAGTAGATGGGAGTCTAGGCCCACATTCACTGGGCACCCTCAAGGCAAGAATCTAAACCACAGTCCAGCCTCCGGCAGCCAGTCCTACACCCTTGGGAGAGCAGGCAGCTGCTTCTTCCCACTCTGTGGGTTTCGGCCTGACATGCAAGGGCTACAGGGGATTTTGAAGGAGCGCCCAGTTCATTTACTGCGGTTTCTACATGGAGTCCTTTCGATGTGCCGATGAGGATGCTGTGCGCCTGGAAAGGAAGGCATCTAAAGGGCCAGTCGTCCAGCGCACATGGCCTGGGTCCGAAACTAGGTCCACTGTGCCCTGCTTCTCGCTTCACATCCTACAGAGGGAGTGGTTTCTGGGAGTTTGTCTCTTCTGTCTACACAACCCCGGGCAGCTGGATGACTTCATCTTCTCAGCTGCTGCCCAGCATGCCGTTTTGTTGTTGTGGCTGTTGGTCCAACTGTGCTCCAAGTGTTGTGTTCATCTGTAAACCTCTTGACTAGCCATCAGTACCCTGGGACGCTGCTTGGCTTGCTTTCATTCCTTCTCCGGGACCAGCGGTTCTCAACCTGTGGGTCGCGACCTCCTTGGGGCCAAACGACCCTTTCACAGGGGCTGCCCAATTCATCACAGTAGCAAATTGACAGTGATGAACAAAAATAATTTTATGGTGGGGGGGGGCGGTCACCACAACATGAGGAACTGTAGTAAAGGGTGCGGCATTAGGAAGGTTGAGAATCACTGAACTGGACTCTTGGAGACAGTCTTCTAGAGTCTTCTCCTATCAAGTGTTCCCCTAACCTTGGGCCCCAAGCAGCCACTAAGCCTTGCTTGGCCACACATACTGACCATTCCTGGAATCTTGTCCTCTGACTCGGCTGCTGCCAAAGAACCTTCCATGGACATTGGGTAACTCTGCCTTTGTCACGATCATTTGCAATCAGTGCAGGCGTCCAGAGGCCTCCAAGCACACGGCATTCTGTGCGTAGGAACTCCAAAAGCAATTGTAAAAATGTTGATCTCCTAATGCTAAGCATTTCTAAGCCGTCCATTTAGTGCTCTAGCCATGTTTCATGTCTTGGTCTTGCACGGGCTTTATAAAGTAGTCCATGCAATAAAATCAAAATGATTCATCTGTGAAAGCCAAATTTTGGCAAAGTAATGGGTCTCCCTAAGAGGATACACCAAAAATAACTGCTTGACCCAAGATTCACTTGACACTGAACCTACCATTGAGGATGTGAACTGAAGAGTCCAAATATATCAGAGAACGGACGCAGCACTGCCCACGAGCCAGTCTCCAAGGAGAAAGTCCCCATGCACGCCTGGGCGCCGCAGGCTCCACAGGAGAAGGTGGCTCTAAAAAGGCCCGACTCTGACCGGTCTGCAGGTGTCTCGGCTGGATAGGAAAACCAGCCCTGCCGTTCCCTCACGGGTGCATACGGCTTTCCTATTTTAACCATCTTGGACGGAGCGCTTTCCATACGGATATCACGCCCCCTTATCTTCCTCAGCAGAGGGAAGGCAACGTAACTTTAACCTTTTCCCTCTGGCTGACTCACCAAGATGAACATGATGAGTGAGGTTCTCCTGGAGGTGGGAGGGTGCCTGAGGAGGGTGGGCAGGGAGTGGGACTGGGGAGGAGGGACGATGGCCCTCCTGAACATCCGACTTTTTCCATCAGCTTTCTAACCCTTCTGTGGGAGGCCAATGGCGGCCCTTTCTGCTCTTGGAAACACCTCTTCCCAAGTGCAGGAGAACAGCTTTCCACTGTAGAATCAAAGCTGAGGTAAGCGCCTTAGCAGGCTGAGAGAACCGGAAGGACTCTCCTGCCTTCTTTATGAGCACAACTTGGACAGCTCTGTGCCTGGCTTTTTGTTGTGGTTTTGTTTTTCGGTGTGTGTGTGTGTGTGTGTGTGTGTGTGTGTGTGTGTGTGTGTGTACGTGTGTGTGTGTGTGTGTGTCTGCCAGCTAGGCGAGATGGTCACAGAGATAGAGTTTAGCTAGGTGAGGTTTCCAAGACAGCCCTATGCCATTGCAAGGTGACTTAGCAGAATGCAGAGAGCATTCAACAATTAGTTAACACTATTGTATGCAAGTACATTTTTTGCTGAACACAGTTAAAGAACAACTGCAGCAAGATATCAACAGGAAGATGCTGGATTCAGAAGAGGTTCTGTAGTGAGGGAATGTCATTGGTGACCTCAGATGGCTCTTGGCTGAACTCAGAGAACAGCACGAAGAGGTTGCTTGTGTTTCATTGACTATGCAAAGGCCTTTGAATGGGTGGATCCTAACTATGGACAGCATTGGCAAGAAGGAGAAATCGAGAGCACGTCATCGTACTCATGTGGAACACAGACCATGGCAATACTGCCTCACTGAAGAACAGGAAAAGTGTGCGTCAGGGTGGAATTCTGTCACCCTACTTATTCAGTCTGTGCATTGAGCAATTATGAGACGCTGGACTACATGAAGAGGCTTGGAAGACGGCTTAGTAACACCCTGCTGAGACCAAGGAGGAGTTAAAGCTCTCGCTGATGAAGACAAAAGACTGCGACCTCCAGTGTGGATTACAACTCAATGAAGAGAAAACCCAAGGCTTCCCAGCAAGATCAACGCACAGCATCATGATGAACTAAGAACAGATTGAAGTTGTCCAAGGTTTCACTTTGCTTGCACCCATGATCAACGCTCATGGAAGCATCAGTCAAGAAATCAAATGACAGACTGCCTATCTTGGGCAATGGTGCCACACAAGACCTCTCTAAAGTGTGAAAGAGAGAAGATGTCATTGAGGATGAAGGAGCATCTGATTCAAGCCATAGTATTTTCCATCACCTCATACGCATATGAAAACGAGCCAATGAATAAGGAAACAAGGGAAGAATCGATGTGTTTGAACTATAGTGTTAGTGAAGAACATTAAACACTGCAGACTGCCAGAAAAACAAACAGATCTGTCTTGGAAGAAGTATGGCCGGAATGTTCCTTAGAGGCAAGAATGGCCAGACGTTGTCTCATGTGATTTGGGCATGTCAGGAGAGAGGACTCTCTGAGAGAGGGCATCATGCTAGGCAAAGTGGAGGGTCAGTGAACAAAAAAAGGGGTCTCCTAATGAGATGGATTAAAGCAGTGGCTGCAACAACGGGCTCAAATGCAACAAGAATTGTGAAGACGGCACAGACCCAGGCAGTGTTCCGTTTGGCTGTACAATGGGTCACTAGGAATTGAAACCTATTCGATGACACCTAACAGCTGAATGGCCAGCAGCACCACACTACCAGCACCAGCAGCACACAGTTCTGATTTAAATACATAACGTCCTGCCAAACACATGCCAGGATCCCATTTAAACTCTACTAGTTACCACTGATGGAAAGTAAATGATTCAGGCCCTGGTTTCCAAGTCTATCCAGGCAGCAGGCTTACCTGGAGAGGCACTGAAATACAGGTTACTCCATCCCTCACAGATTGAAATACCGAAACGCAGACAAACTGTAAAGGCTGGGCTTGAGAGGGATGGGCAGACAAGAGATTTCAACTCCTCCTGAGAGCCTAACAGAAGTGAAAATTGGCGATGAGAACCGCACTGAACAGATCAGGAGGGTAGTGGAAACCACCGAGCACAGCAGGCTGGGGAAGGAAGTCAACAAGCCATTTCCAGACAAAATGCATCCTGGCCACACAAGACGAAACCAACCCCAGACCACTGAGCTCAGGACTCCAACATATCCCTATGAGACAACATGGAAGGCAACGGAGAATCGAGGAGAACTGTGTACCCACCAAGGGGGCCTTGTCATTTCAAGGCAGGCTTGTCATCTGAGGCAGGCTTGCTCTCAATCCACCAAATGAAAAACTATCTGTATCAGTGGAGAATGTTGAGAGAGGCATACAAGTTGCTCCATGGGCGTGTAACAGGAGAATGGGATTTATAGCATTCTTGATACTAAAAATATCTTAAGAACCCTCATTTCTCTCACTTCACACAGTTTTAACCTGTCCCTCTTTCCCCTTCTGTGCGAACACCACGTGGCCTGGCATGTGCAGTCCTAGGTGCCTTGTGGGTGTGTATGTATGTGTTTTTCCTCCTTCCCGATCCGTCTTCTTTTTGTTACTTCAAAGGAAAAAAAAATCGCCCTGGGAAAGCTTTTATGCTTTCTGCTATTGTTCTGTGTTTAAGTTAAAAAGCACATGCTGTTTAATCTGAGCCTCAAGACCAGGTGAACCGGCAAATTCCAGAAACCTGAAATCTCTGAAAAAATGCCAAAGTAAACTCCCTCCGGTCGCCACAGTTAACAGAACGTACCCTTCCCGCTCTGTTCAGGTCTCAACAAGCTACGCTTGCAGGACAACTTGCTAATCCCCAGCACAGCGTGCTAACTGTGAACCCCCTGGCAGAGTGTGGTTCCAGTCTGAGACCCCTTTAGAGAAGCCAGGCAATGGAGCCTCATAATCCCACCTGCAGCACCCCCTAGGTGTTCATGGACATGTGCTTTTGAGTCTAAAAATGACGAGGACTCTTCTCTCCTACCTGCCAGCAGGTCCTGTATTCTACACTCATTTTCAACAGCCACCCACAGGATAAACACGCCATCTAGCAGGAGGTATGACCCATCGCCCCAAGAACCCAGCCACCCACCTCAGCCCCTGGACTTGGAGCCTGGCAAAAGAGCACCGGAAACTGTCTGACACAAGAAAGCCCAGCAGGTAGAGGGGTAGAAGCATCAGTGTGCTTGGTGTTCTTAGCCTTGGCCACGCTGCCCAACGGTTTGCAAAGACTTGAGGTTTTGGTGCTTCAGTTTACCTTTATTTTCTTAAACAATTGTTCTATTAAAAAAAAAGACAACGGTTGTTCTTAGCTGCCACTGAATCGAGCCCTGACTCATAGCAACTTCATGCACCCTGGGGCGAAATGCCTCTCCATTTCCAGGGTCTGCTGTGGATTGGAGCAGGGTTTTATCCCTGGCTGATGCTGTGAAGTAGATCACCAGGCCTTTCTTCCTAGTCTGTCTACATCTGGAAGCTCCACTGAAACCCGTTGAGCATCACAGCCACATGCAAAGTCCCACAGAAGGATGGCTGGGCGGAGGCCGAACATAAGGTGCACTGACCAAGAATGGAACCCGGATCTTCCCACGTGGATGGCGAGCATTCTGCCACGGACCCCCCACGGAAGCATCCAGTGTGTGGGATGACTGATTTCTCTGGGGAAGCTGAGCGAGAACATCCTCCAGCATGGGCGAGGCTCTGTGGGCTGCTTCATGTAGGCCACATTCAGATATGTCTTTATACGGCACTCCACCGACTGGATCTTACTGTATGACTGCTTGCTCTGCAGTTAGGAACCAATTGCATTTGCTTATTTAAAACTGACTAGCTGAAGAGACTCAGCTACCCTGAAGGGCAAGCTAGAACTGTCCCTGTGGGTTTCTTTATGGCGTAAAAAGCACTGAGTCACACTCGACTTGGTGCAGTGAGGTTTTTTTCAAACTGAAGAGCAGCCATCAGAAGCACCTCCCAGAAGACCCTTTGCAGGGTCACTGAAATGTGAAGACCTGGTCTGTCCTTAAACACGTCTTCAACCCATAAAGCTACTAACACGCCTAACGGGGAGTCACAGGGACCTTTATATGAGAAGGTTGTTGGCTGGGATTTCTGAACAAACTTATCCCGCCTATGAATGTACCTATATTATGCCCAGCAGACTGTTTATTTGGTAAACTAAACCCAGTCATTAAACAAATCCTCATTAAATTATTAGATCTCTTTTCAGGAAGCTTTGGTGGCGCAGTGGCTTACACGTTGGGCTGCTAACACCTAGGTGAGCGGGTCAGAATTTCTGGCCACTCCATGAGATAAAGATGAGGCTTTCTACGGCTGTAAAGAGTTGCAATCTCAGAAACCCACAGGGGCAGTTCTACTTGGTCCTACAGGGTTGCTGGTTTGTTTGTTTTTTATTGTTGCTGTGTTTATTTTGTGTATGTTTGTTTTTGTCTCTTTTTTAAAAGTATATACATTTGAAAGATTGTCACTGAAGTCTGCCTGGTTGTCATAAGTGTCATTCAAGTGCCGATTGTGACAATCAGGGCCAGCTCGATGTTGAAAAGCATCCCAGTATGAAAATTTCAAAGATAATTCTTTTTTTTTTTTTTTACCATTTTGTTTAAGATATTTAAAACCTGCTTTTCAGTTTTGTTTTGTTTTTTGTCATCTGAGCCACGAAATTTCAAAATCACCAAAGGTATGGGAAAATTGCCATTCAACTCCTTTTTTGGTATAATGTTAAATTGTGTAGATTATGAATGCATGTCCACTGAATTTAATCCAAGTTTTGTGATATAATTGCTTAGCTTTTATTGGCAACATAGTAGACTAGTGGTTATAATAAATAACTAAATTCCCATGATGGTTATTAATTGGAGTTTTGTCTTTGAGCAAAAAAAAAAACCCCCAAAAGTATGAATATGAGTTTTATGCTTACAGAACAGACCCATGCTTATCTGCCAGTATGGAAGGAAGAAACTGTTTGCATCATTCGTGAATTCACTGTATGTGTAATCCTTTGTAGAATGTAATTATAGGTACTTGGTAGTGAAAATCAAACAAACAAAGATTGCAGTTAGGCAAAATGGTATTCAAACTAAATCTAAAGGGTGGGAGAAAATATCAACATTTAAAGAAACAGGTGAGTTAGCGGCTATGATGCCATGTTGCTTACATGTTCACATTAACTGTACAACATGGAGATTAGCAGGAAAAGGGGGCACAATTGGGCGGTGTCTTGGACAGGCCCTATTTCTGTATTAAGAAAAGGAGCCGCCTGGGAAACTCTGAAGCTAGGTGTCGTGACTGTGCACTTTCAAGAAGATGGTCATTCGAACGCCCATTTATTGTTCACTTTTTGGGGGATGTACGATCACGTGGTGTCTCGTCTGTACCTACTGGGCCACAATCTGCAAAATGCCACAGATACACATCCGGGTAACACAGCAGACCAGGCGTCACTGGACGGTGAGTGCTCCAGCCAGAGGGTGCTAGGGCACAGGGACTTCGGGCTTCCTGAGGGAGGCAGCTGAGCACGGAGACGTTTGTGAATGTGAGCAAGAAAGCTCACAAACTCCCCTGGGCTTCTCATTCGGTGAGAGAATCCTCATGAGCCAGTACACAGTCACAGAAAAACAGGTGAAGGTTGGCCACTAGGTTCTAGAAGTTTCTAGAAATCTTTTTACTTTTTTTTAAAGGGCTGTGAAGCCAGCAGAATACTATGAAGGAAGACCCAGGAAAGGGCATGTACCTTTTTTGCAGGGTGGGGAGAGGGGCAGGGGGCACACCCCCCAAGCACACACTGTTGTGGTCCTTTCCATCCATCCTGGCTATAATCCTCGAGCAAGATAGAAGTGCGCTACTGCAATGGCCATTTCCCGGATGGGGAAACGCCTGGTCAGGAAGACTCCCACCACACACGATGATAACGCCTAACCGCTGAATGCTTCCCGGATGATAGCGCTGTTCTAGGCTAAAATCTGTTCTCTCAGCTCATTGTCGGTGTTGTACGTCCATTTTGTACTGATGGGGAAACTGAAGCACAGGGGCCCAGCGCCCACCCCGGGCCCTCATCTGCCTGAGCTATTTCAGCTGTCTAAAGCACATCCCAGAGCTCTGGTGTGCTGCCGACCCCAAGGTCAGCAATTCGAAATCACTTGCCTCTCCATGGGAGGAAGATGAGGATTTCTACTCCCACGAACAATCACAGTCTCAGAAACCCACGAGGGCAGTTCTGCTCTGCCCTGTAGGGTCACTACGAGTCCCAGTGGACTCCGTGGCAGTGAGTTTGGTTTCATGAGTCTCATAATGGTGGTGCTTATTTTCAATACAAGGAGCCCTAAAGGTCAGCAGTTCAAGTCCACCAGTGGCTCTGGGGCAGAAACAGGCACTCCGTCCTTCTTAAAGAGTTACCACCTCAGAACCCCCACAGGAAGCTCTACTCTGACAGGGTCACTATGAATCAGAAATGATTCGATGCCACTTGGGTTTTCTTGGTTTTTAGTACAAATCCATTTTCCCATCTCTAGAAATGCTTTTTAAAAAGAGAGGGCAAACCCCGTTCGTGCCCTGAAATGCTGCTCCCCTGAAATGCTGTTTTACACAGGTGTCTGTGGTTGGCAAGGCTCTAGCTGCTGCTGATGGTAAATGTGTCCACAGAATGGAATCAAGCTATCTGCCTTTCCCAAAAGGCTCTGAGATTAAAGACTCCTGCCAGGGCGGAGGAAGAGCTGGGATGGAGCAGGGGTACTGTAAGCCTCTAATTAAATTAAATGAGGGTTTCCCAGGACAGGCTGCTAATTGCCTTTTAACATGGCAACATGCATCTCTAATCTTTCAAAGGGCACCTCCTGGCCAGGCAGAGGGAAGGAGGGAGGCTGTGAGGAGCCAGGCTACGCTTGTGGCTAATGAGGAGGAAAGAGCCTGGACACGAGATGCTCTGGGGAAGAGCGAGGGGCAAGGCGAGGGGCCCAGCACAGGGCTGGCGGGCAAGGCTGGCAGACTCAGAGAGGAAGTGCACAGCGGCCTCGGGGAGCCGCGGGAGTGACAGCAGTGAAAGGCAGCACGGTGGGTATGACTGCAGAGCATGGGGTTGGAAAGGAGGCAACGGGGTCAGTGTAGAAGAGGCCCACAGAGCCGCAGCTTCTAAAGAGAGATGCTGGAATCTGCCAGCAGTAAGTGCAGCAAGACACCCACTGATCCACTTGGGAGGAGGCTGCTAGAACCCTAAAACAGAGAAGCTACGAGCCAGCCGCTCAATGATCCCGGGCCTGAATGAAATGACACAGGACGTGGCTTTTCCAACGTCTACCCATCTCAGCACAGAGGTGAGCATGGGAAAGGGAGACTTCCCTCGGAACATCACCTGGAGGGACCTGAAGAGGAGCACTGGCCTCACCCACATCTCCTAGACCCTCACAGGCACCCCCACGAAAGGGCTACTTGAAGGTGGGTGCTGGTGCGAGGGGTTGAGGAACGAGACAGAGGTGTTGGGATCTCTTAGCAGTACGATGAGGCCCTTTCACAAGCCGGGGCACTTAGTCACTGCATGTGGTTCTGTTTCCAGCAGATAACTCGGACAACCTCCTGCGGAACACAACTTAAAACTCAAGGTCAGGAGAACAGAAAGCACCTCAATGGCTGCTGACCTGATCGGAAAGTAGGAAATCGGTGCGAGTCACACCCGGAGTTGCAGTAGGGCCGCTGGGAGAACAAGGCTGGAGCTAGCCTTCTCCCAGGAGGCAGATTCTGATAACCAGCACCTTAGACAGAAGGGCTATTTGGAATGAGACAGAGGCAAGAAATAAAGCCCAAAGTGTGCTCCTGGTGGGGAGGCCCAGGGAGAGCCAGCCCCTCATAAGGTGTGGTTTTCAAGAGAGGGCTTACACTCAAAGAAAACTCTGCCTCCAAACAGTCTGCCCTACAGTGGATTTCAACTCACAGGACAGAGGAGAACTGCCCCGTGGATTTCCTAAACCAGCTCTTTACATGAGTAGAAAACCTCTTCTTTCTCTTGAGGAGAGGTGGTGGTTTAGAACTACGGACCTTGGACACAACCCACTACACCACCAGGCTCCTTCAGAGAAAAATACCAGCCTCTCCCCTCAATATTCATAACCACAAACTGACCTTCACGAAGGTTTCAGGCCCAGAGCCCCACTGTGTGATTTGAAAAAGCCTCAAGAGATATTTGAAGTGGTTCCAGAAGGTCCACCAAGCTGTGGGGCACAAGCAACTCAAATCCTCTGTCGAGGCTTTGAGAAGTCCTCGCAGATCAAGTTTTAAGGAATAGAAGCCCCCCTCCCCCCTCCCAAACTTGAAAAATGTTCAAAGAAAAGCAACACAATTCCCAGCAGAAATAAAGGAGAGGGAAATTCAACTGACAATGGCTTCAGGTACTGAAAGGTACTACAAGCACCTTTAATATGTTTAACAATGCAAACAAAGCTTGACTTTACTAAGAAAGAAACAAAAGTTCTGGAATGAAAGTGAGATACTTTAAATAAAACATTCCAAAGGTGGATTATAATGTAATTGAGAAACCAAACCCACTGCTATTTTGCTGAACTCAGAGACTCACAGAGTTCCTGAGGCTGCAGATGTTTCCAGGGGCAGAACGCCTTGGTAGCTTGACCCTCTCGGAGCAGCTGGTGGATTTGAACTGCTGACGCTATGGTTAGCAGCCCAATGCAGTCCTGACAGTGCCAGCAGGTGAAGCAACAGCTCCTGAGGTGTCAAATGCTCTTGTTGTCAGGTGCCTTTGAGTTGATTCCGGCTCATAGCGACCCCCGTGTAACGGAAAGAACTCCTGACGAGGCCCACGCCACCTTCATCATCACTGTTGTTTGAGTCCATTGTGGTTGCCACGGAGCCAAGCCTCTTATCGAGGGTCTTCCTCTTTTTCAATGACCACTGACCCCTGCCCCCAACTTTCCAAGGTCAACGCTCTTTTCCAGAGACTGGTCTCTCCCTATAACATGTCCAAAGAATGTGAGATGACGACTCACCATCCTTTCTTCTAAGGAGTATTCTGGCTAGGTTTGTTCCTTCTTCTGTTTTCTTTTTCTGGCTAGGTTTTTAAAGACAGACTTGTTTGTTCTTCTGGCAGTCCACGGTACCTTCGATATTCTCTGCCAACAGCATGATTCAGATGCACCAATTCTCCTGCAGTCTTCCTTATGCATTGTCTGGTGTTGTTTGCATATAAGAAAATTCCATGGCTTGGATTAAGTGACAAAGTGACATCTTTGCTCTTGAGCACGTTGCAAAGGCCTGTTCTGCAGCTTTGCCCAATAGAATACATCATTTTATTTCCTGACGGCTGCTTCCACGAGGGCTGATAAGGGATCCAAATAAAGCAGAAATTCCCGATGACTTTCATGTTTGTTTATCATGATGTTGTCTCTTGGACCAGTTGGAAGGCTTTTGATTTTCTTTCCACTGACTTGCAATCCATGCTGACAGCTGTAGTCTCTGACCTTCATCAGGCGCTTCAGGGACTCCTTGCTTTCACCAAGCAAAGCTGTGTGTGTCATCTGCTTAGTAAGTCTTCCTCCAATCCTAAAGCTGTGTGTTTTTCACACGATTCCGCTTCTCGGATTACTGGCCCAGCATATAGTTCAGGAAGTATGGTGGGAGAACACAACCCTAATGCACACCGGTCCTGATTTCAAATCATGCCGTTATTCCCTTGAAGTTAAGGATAGGACAGATACCTGAATCGCAAATCAGAGGGACAGATAACTGAGAAGCATCGAAGGAAGTGAAAGAAACCGAGAGAAAGAGCGAAGTCTAAGATCGAACATACATCGCATTGGAGTTCTTTACGATGATCATGGGACATGGGCAATCACAGGAAAGCTTTTCAACGTTTTAAAACGACACTAACCCTTAGATTCAAGAAATCCAACCAGCCTGAACAGGAGAAATACAAATGGAAGCAGATAGCGGCGTTTCAGAGGTGGAATTCTTGCCTTTCATGCAGGGTCCCAGGTTTAATTCCTTGCCAGTGCACCCCAAGCTCAGCCACCACCCGTCTGTTGGTGGAGGCTTGAATGTTGCTGTGATGTGGAACAGGTTCAGCAGAGCTTCCAAACTAAGAGACACCAGGAATAAAAGTCTGGCAATCTCTGTCTGAAAATCGGCCCATTAAAACCTTATACCCCACAATGGTCCTATCAGCACCAATCATGGCAGTCCACAGAACTTCTCTGCCAGCCGCATAATTCAAGCGTGTCAAGGCTCCTATGGCCTCCCTTATACATCGTCTAGCTTTCACATGCATTCGAGAAAACTAGAAATACCATGACTTCGATCAAGCATGCCTTGGTCCTTAAAGTGGTAATATAGGAAATGGTCATTAAGAATATGAGGGAAACTCATTTCATCCCAAATTTTGAGAATGGTTGATGCTTTGTTACTAGCTACGATGGACGTAGGTACAATGAGAGCAGGGTCTCTGCTTTATTAACAGAAGTTATCAACGTCTGGCACAGACAGACCAAATATTTTTGAATTCCTGGATGGACACATGAGCAATGGTGGTGTACTGTTACACTGATGGCTCTCTTGGCCTTTCCTCATGACAGCATAAGATGTGTTGGACACTGTGTGATTGGCAAGCTATTTGGCAAGTGAGTCTTCCAATTGTCCTGTGTTACGGTTCACACATGGTACTTCCAGAAAGTTCATTGGATTAGTGTTGCTTTTTTGTGCTCAACACGGGATGGAGAGGCACGCTGTACCTGAGACGGCTAGAGACAGACAGGGAGAGATGGTTTCACAGAAGTAGCTGGGTCTGCTGCCTGGAGCAAAGCATGTTGGGAGAAACAGAAAGTAGCTGCATAAGGAGAAAATGAACTCAGTTGTCCTTCCCTAGTGTTTTTCTTACAGGGAGGAGAGGGAAATCACGCAGTAAACAAGTGAGTCAGGAGTGGCCTGTTCTAGGACAAACGATGCCCGGAGCGTCTGAGGAGAAAAACAGAGAGGAACAGGAATCCTTTGCACTAGTCCCCTCTCTGGCCTCAGCCTCTTTGTCACTCTAGGTCCAATTGTTCCTGTCCTAGGTTCCAGCAGAGCACATCGCCAGCCAGCAGGGATCAACGCTAGGCAAGGAAGAGAGGCACGGTCTATTCATAAGGGGAGAAGAGCATGGGCATTGACAGGGGATGGTCAGACTGATGGGGGATGGTCAGACTGGGCAGGCAGGCTAAGGGTTGGGTCACAGACTGGAATAAAAGTCAAGAAGGACAATACATGAGACGCTATCAGGGCCAGGGTCCAAGCATGAGCTGGGAACTGTTAAACATTTCTAGCTAGAGGCAGCTCAAGGCTTCCCTCTTCAGCACTGCTGGAGTCTGGCATTCCAGAATATAGAGAGACTCGGTCGTGATCCTCTAAGTCATCAGTTTCTAGGTCAAACCTAAGCCTTCAGTTGATGTAAACATGACCTCTTGCCTGTGGGCTGATGATCCAGTCAAGACTTCCAAGCACTGGGAATTGTCCCTTTTCTAAGTCCTTCTTCAAGAGAGGACTGAGCAATGGCGCTTTTGGTAAGGCTCTGATGTTCAGTTCCTACTCACAGCCACCCTATCGGGCAGAGGACTTTCCAAGGTTGCAATCTTTACGGAAGCAGACTGTCACATCTTCAGCTGGTGGGCTCAAGTCACTGGTCTTTAGGTTGGCAAATGGTTCACCTCATATTAATTTGTGTCACAGTGATGGTTTACGTGACCAGGTTAACCAAGTTGAGTAGAGGTGTCAACGTCATATGCAGTATGTACAAAGTAGGAGACATCGTTAGTCACTGGTCACGGAACCAGGAGAACCACATAAGCTGCCCAAAGGACAAGAGTGGGTGGGAAGCAACCCAACACAACAGCAGGTAAGGAGAGCCTTAGGGGGGCCATAGATGATGCAAACAATTTGTACTTGGCTGCTAACTGGAAAGGCTGGTGGCTGGAATCATCAGTTGGTTCCACGGAAGAAAGTCTAGTGATGGCCTTCCATAAAGATGACAGCCGAGAAACCCCCCAGGGCCATTCCACTCTGTTGTACGTGGGGTTGCTGCGGAGTCAGAATTGACTCCACATCAACAGCTTGTGTGTTTCATTTATGTGTTTGGGTTGTGTGTCTTTGATCCCTACCTCAGACCCTTTCGTTGAGATTGCATAGTCACTTTAAAGGACAAAGGGGTGCTGTGCCACTTTTTTTGGTTATGTGGGTGTACGAGCTATATACATGATTCAATCACCACCATGTTTTCAGGGTCATTTTTCTGATGTCTCAGAAATTGCCCCAAGGGTTCAAAGCCAGACACTTGACACAGGCGGCTTTAAAGGTAGATTTTCAATCATTTCATCCGGGAAGTCACTGGAAGGTCAAAGAGGTTCTTCACTCAGAACTCACGACCAGGGGATGCTGCAGGGGTTCTACTGCTACCCTCTCAAGAAGCAAAGCATCTCATTATAGCACAGTAGTTCAGAGAATACTTATGAAATTGATGCACAATTTAGGTGTACTCCTACTATTTTGCTTTGATGGACTGCCGGGTCTAGAATTCAAGGTAACTAATAAATAAATGACTATAAAAATAACCATAAACACTGTGCTGACATTCAGACGAGCCTTCTTTCCTCTTTCTGTATTTATTGAGCATAATAAGAACACATAAATCAACAACCAAGAAAGAGATAAAAGGTTCTCCATCTGTGCTCTGCATTATTTATAACTTCCAAAGAAGCACAATGCAAAATCATAACAGTCTAAGTCAACCAATTCCTCAGAAGCAGCTAGTGAGGGCTGCTTTGAGTGCAACCCACATCCCATCTTAAAATCTCAGCACAGCATTTTCGCAACTGGGCCAGTCCCACTACAGCAGAAAGGTTTTTATTCATTGATTTAAGACAGTTCCTGAGTTCTGGTCTAGTGTAGGTCGGACTAGGCAGTGTGACAGATGAAAATGGATTCGAGTCCGATGCGTGTCTGCACAGAGGGTACATACAGTTCACACGAAAGAAGGAAAGGCACAGCAACAATCACGCTACAAAGCAGTGGTTAGGTCCTTTCTAAGGAGCCGTGGTGTCGCAGTAGTTAAAGCATTTGGCTGTAACAGCAAGGTTGGTGGTTCAAATCCAGCAGCCACTCGGCAGGAGATACACATGGTTTCCAGAAAGATTTACCTAGCTGTGTAAACCCGATAGGGCAGTTAGTTGTACTCTGCCCTACAGCGCCACTATGAGTTGGAATCAACTTGGCGGCAATGGGTTAGTCTGAGTATGAATTATGGTGTCCCTGGAAGGTGCACACTGTTACCTGCTTGGCCGCTAACCAAAAGCTTGGCTGTTAATTGTCCACCCAGAGGCATCACCACAGAGGAAAGGTGTGGCAATTCATTTCCAAAAATCCCTGTTGTTGTTCTTAGGTGCCACCAAGTAGTTTGTTCTATTTGAATAACCGTCTCTTGGTCCATATTCAGGATCCCCATGAACACACTGGAATTTCCATTCTTCTCAGTGCTCTCCATACTTTGTGATCCACACAGTCAAATACCTTTGCTTAATCAGTAAAACATAGGTAAACATCTTTTTGGTATTCTCTGCTTTAAGCCAGGATCCATCTGACACCAACAATGATATCTTTTCCAAGTTCTCTTCTGAACCTGGCTTGAATTTCTGGCAGCTCCCTGCTGAATTATATGTAGCAAAGTTTTACTTGCATGTGATATTAGTTTTCCTATTTAATAATTCCCTCATTCTGCTGGTCACCTTTCTTTGTAATCAGTACACACATGGAGCTCCTCCAGTCCTTTAGCCAGTTAGCTGACCTGCAGGTTTCTTGGCATAGGTGAGCATTTTCAATGCTTCATCAGTTTGTTCCAACTACTATTCCTTCTACTTTGTTTTAACTTTCCCATTCCATAAACCAATACCGTATAAGAGTATAAGTCGATTTTTTGAGCACAGTCTTTTTGTGGTAAAATTAGATGTCTCGGCTGCTATTTGGGTCAGCTTATGCTTGAGTATACATGGTGATTATGATCACTTCTTCACTGCACTTTGGATCGATTTCAGACCGAGTAGGTTAGTAGAACTCTTCAGTTTGTTCATCACTGGCTTTATGGTTGACACGTGCATTTGAATCATAATTGTATTAACTGGGTGTCCTTGGATGTGTATAAATATTATCATAAACAGCATTGTACTTCAAGATAGAACTTGATATGTTCTTTTTATCAATGAGTGATGACTCATAGCAATCCTTGGACTGAGTAGAATTGCCCCTGGTAATTTCTGGGCCTGTTAATTCTTTATCATGATGAATGGAGGGCCTCAGTTTTCTCCTGTGGAATGGCTGGTGGTTTCAAACTGCTGACCAGTTCTATTCTGGCACATGGGATCTCGATGAATCAAAATCCATTCAACAGCACTTCACAACAACATACAATTTCAAATGTTGTGAAAGGAAAGGCGAGTTTGCTGCCTTCTGGGGGTGGGTTAGGGGGATGTCTATGGAAAATGTGAAATGTCTGTGTAAAAGGAGGACTTGAAATCTCCAAGAGTAGAAAGGATTCTAGAAGGTTACAGCCAGGCACGTGTTAGGACAGTAATGATTGGACCGGAGGTCACAGCATCCTGACCCACAGGCCCACCAGGGGTCCTCCCACCCTACAAACGTCACTGCTGTCCCAGGGCACTAGCCCATGGCCAGGCCACCATTAACTGTAGTCCTCGATTGAAAATTAAAACTGGCCCAGGAGTCATTGAAAGTGCCTATCTTAGCTCGTTAGACAAAAGTAGAACTTTGAAAGCTGTCCTACAAACACCGGTAAAGCCAGCTGCTTCTGACTGAGAGTCAAAAATCACCCAGTAAACATTTCCCAAACTGCCAAAACAAACAACACCCATATCTACTGAGACAAACTGAATTTAATGCATGGAAGCCAGGTCCCTTTCTAAGGTGTGCCTGCTGAGCACAATTCTCCCATGATAAAACCACTGTGCGTTGGTGAGCCAGGGATCTACTTAGCAGCACTGCTGGCTCTTTCCTTGGAATGCAGTCTGTCTACTCTTTTCATTTTATCCACACAATGGGTTGTGGAAGGAGCCCTGGTGGCATAGTGCCGACAAGTTGTACTCCAATCCACAAAGTCAGCAGTTCAAAACCACCATCACTCCATGGGAGAAAACTAGGGCTTTCTACTGCCAAGAAGAGTTAGTGCTTCAGAAACTCCTAGGAGTAGCGCTGTTCTGTCCTACAGGGTTGCTGAGTCGGCATCGACTCAACATCAGTGAGTTGTGTTTTTGGTTTGAATGGGTTGTAGGCATGACATAATTATGCTCTCTTTATCATGGAGTTTTTGTTTATATTCCATTTCAATAACCTATTGTCTAGAAGAAAACACAGGAGTAATGATTTGGGATCCAGTTTTTGACACTAGAGTCTGAGCACTGACACCACAAGCATGCACAATGGACGACCAAAGAGATATGGAAGACCTCATCAAAATCAACATAAAATCTCTATGCATTAAAGGGCTTTATAAAAAATTAAGAGACATTCTACTGATTGGGAGTACACTTTTAAGAATCATATAATGATTGAAGACTGGATCTAGGGAACACATTAAGAACTCCTAGAACTTAGCAACAAAACAACCAAACAATCCAATCAAAAATGGGCAAAGGACTTGAGCATACGTTTTTCAAAGGAAGATATACAGATGGCCAAAAAGCACGTGAGAAGATGTCCAAGGTTATTAGTCATTAGGGAAATGTAATTCAAAACCACAGTGATAAATCCCTTCACACTCACCAAGAGGGTGGTGATCCAAAAAGGAAAGAAAGGGAAATAACAGATGTTGGCAAGGGTGTGGCCGAACAGGAACCGTCATCGCTGCCGGCTGGATCACAAGGTAGTGCAGCCGTGGTGAAAAAGTGTGCGGCCCAGAAACGCAAATGCGGAATTATCCTATGACCCACCCAGTATTTCCATTCAAGACCCAAACTCAAGAAATCAATCAGACACTTGTACCCCAGAGCTCACCGAGGCCTCATTCACAAGAGGCAAACGTTGCAAACAGCCTTAATGTCCATCAGCAGATGAAGGGATAAGCAAAAGGGGTATATGCGCACCCTGGACGGCTACTCCACCAGAGGAGAAGCCAAGTCCTGATGCATGCTGCACCGTGGATGAACCTAAGAAAAATGCTGGCGAAATAAGTCACACTAGAGTATGATTCCATTGATAGAGGATCTCTAGAATTTGGCAAATGTGTAGAAAAGAAAGCTCATGGGGCTTTATCAAGAGCACCAGGGATGAGGAAAAGGGAAGCCACTGCCTTAGAGGGACTGAGTTCCTGTTAAAGAATACGGAAACATTCTGAAATGAATGTTCGGGATGGTTGGCACAACATGATGATGATAATTAATATCAAATGTAATGTATTATACATGTAAAAGTGATTGAAATTAAGAATATTTTGCTATAAAAATTTTGCTTATTTTAACTTTGAGATAATGGGTTTTGGGATTTTTTTTGACACAATGCATTTAAGACTACTTGTGTGTGTTGTGAGCTGCCTAGGTGGTGCAGTGGGCTGCACACTGAGAGCTAACCACAAGACAAGCAGTTCGAATCCACTAGCCATTCTTCAGGAGAAAGACTGAGGCTGTCTGCTTCTGTACACATTTAAGTCTCAGAAACTGAAAGTGGCAGCTCTACTCTGTCCCGTAGGATCACTATGAGTTGGAATTAACTCAATGGCAGTGAATTTGTTTTTTTGGTCTGGTTGTGACTTTGTTGTTAGATATCAATGAGTAGAGATAACACTGAAAAGAATGGACATTCCAGAACATTAATTGTATGGAACCTATATATTGACCAAGAGCAAGGGAATACTGTACAGTTAAAATACTGCAGGAAAGGTATGCATCAGGCTTGTGTCCCCATTCCATCTATCTGCTGCACGACAAAGACTGTGGCAACAGGGCTGGAGGAAGGCTTATTAACAGCCTGTGGTAATCAGATGTCACTGCTTTGTTGGATGAAAGTTATGAGGACTTGAATCACTTACTGATAAAGATCAAATACAACAGGCTGCAGTATGGATCACCCGTCAACAGCAAGAAGGCAAGCATCCTCCGGGATAAACGGAGAACAGACTGAAGTTGTGAGCGAGGGATTTCTTTTTACTCGGATCTGCCGTCCACGCCCACGGAAGCAGCAGTCAAGAAATGAAATCACATATTATGTTGGGAAAAAGGGCTGCAAAAACCAAACCCAATCAACTGAGACCCAAATAATGGGCCCCATGGCCACCCCCACCCCCGAAAAAAAGACCTGCAAAAGACAACTCACAAAGACAGAAACCATCAGGCCCCCCACCCCAGGCCACTGGAATGGAAACCCTCGGAGGAGTTGAAACAACATCTGACTAGGTCCACGTGTCAGTTGGAAAAGAATGAAATGGACAGTCAGAATGGCTGACAGAATGGACCCTCTGAGCCACGTCGACCCTGGATACAACTTTGAAGCAGGAGAATAACAAGCAAACAAGTCAGAAGCAGCTGTGGACAAAATAAAAACCACAAACATCCTGCCTTTCACCACCTCGTGTGAACTGCAATCACAGAAGGTGGAGACTAAAGTTATATTGAGCCAAAAAACCCCATCAAACTAGCTGACATGGAGTCAATTCTGACTGATAGTGACGCTTAAAGACAGGACAGAACTGCGCCTGGTGGTGTCCGAGACTGTAACTCATTACAGGAGTAGAAAGCCTCATCTTTCTCCCCAAGAGGGGCTGGTGACTTCAAGCTGCCAACCTTGCACTAACAGCCTGGAGCATCACCGCTACACCAGCAGCAGTGCTGCCAAGCACCCCATTAATGGGTTAAAAGACAAAGACAGCATTTTGAAGACTAAGGTGCACCCTACCCAGCCATGTATTTCCATCCACCTCATATACATGTGTAGGTTGGACAACAAACAAGGAAGACTGCGGTAGAACTGATGCACTTGAATTAGGGTTGAATTATTGTTGAAAAGGAACAAATCTGTCTTGGAAGAAGTACACTCAGAATGCTCCTTAGAAGCAAGGTTGAGGACACTTAGTCTCACATATTTTGGCTATGTTTCAAGAGAGACTGGTCCCTGGAGAAAGACATTATGCTTCATAAAGTAGAGGGCCAGCAAAGAATGAGAGAAAGAGAGAGAGAGAGACCCCAGCAAGTGGATTGTCACAGTGGCTGCATTAATAGGCTCAAGCATGCAGCACTGGTAATGATGGTACACGCTAGGGCCCCAGTATTTTTGCTCTGTTGTGTACTATGGATCCCAACCAGGAATATTAATTTTTCCTTTATTGTTATATAATTTTAAATTATAAACTGTACAGGAGTTGTATCTTTCCGATGGCCAGTTTTGTATTCAACAATTTAAACTACTCAAATTATTATTGATTTCATATTTTACACCATCCACTGTCTCCCTTCACCCACCTTTCTGTTATTTGTCCTCCTTTGGGTGGATTTATACATCGATCATTGCGATTGGTTCCCCCTTCCTCCCCCTTCTCCCCCACCTTCTCCCTATCCTTATGGTATCACTACCACATAGCTTCTGGGATATTCCTGCCCCTCGGAATCTCATCACTTGAACACATTGGACAAATTCACACTGAGAGTCAGTCTAGAAAGTCAATGGGCTGTTCGCTTCAAAAGTGTGTAGCTATGGAAGACACATGAAGACAAAGACCCTGCCCAATCTAAAAAGACTAAAGCCACGAGACAGCTAAATGCAACATACGGTCCCAGAGTGGACCAGGACCTACTCTCAAGAACATCACTGGGACACTTGGACATTTCAACAGGGTCTGAGAGGCAGAAGGCAATGTATCAATGTCAATGTTGATGGCCTTAATTTTGATCATTACACTGTAGATACATAGGTCAATCTCCTTTAGGATTAAGGGATAGTGGAACATTATAACTGCAACTTACTCGCAAATGAATTGGTAAAAAATAGTAATTGAAAGAGACTTAGAAAGCCTGGTGACACCGTGGTAAAAGCACACAACTGCTAAGCAAAAGGCCGGCAGTTCGCAGTCTGCATAAACAGCAGTGTGTCAGATCACCCCCAGGCAAGGTGAGGTTAGGCTTCTTTGTGCTTACCTTCCGTCTCTGGTGATGTTTTTTGTTACCACATCAAAAATTGTGCTCTTGGGTATGGCTTTGAATCTGATTGACTTGATGGTAGTGAGGGAGATCTGGCTGGCTTCTTTCTGTCTCTTCCCAGCTCTTCCCCACAGCACCTTCCTACAGAATCAAAGCCTCTTTTCAACTGTATGATTCTTGTTCCTTAAGGAAGGTCGGCACACGCTTACTTGTGCTTGCTTATGAATGTGTCGCACAGTCTCACATGTTTTTCTCGACATATCACCCCATGGGAAACTGTCCCCTATTTAATGGGCAATGTTCCTTGATCTTCACATTGAACATCCCGAAAATGATGTCAGCAAACTACACGCTGCCACATTGTATGTAGTACATACTACTAACAATGAAGTATATGCAAATACACACACACTCCTACAGGTGCACTTCAAAGACCATAGAGCCCGGTCTACTGGTACACAATTCTTGCGACTTTTAAGTTTGAAATTATTCCAAATTAAAGGGTGGGGACCTAACCGCCCTCAATGCTTCCTCATTGCACTTAGTGTAAAATGCCCAAACAGCGGCATCATGTCCTTTACAGTCCAGTGCTGCCTGTAACTCCAACGCCCCTCAGTCACGTTTCAGGCCTCCCTTGCCTCTGGACCTTTGCGGGCGCAGTTTGCTCTGCACAGAAAGCTCCTCCTCTGCGTTGCCTCATTGAAGGTGATGCCACTGAAGTCCCTGTGTACGTGTCCCTTCCTCAGAGATGCTAACCAGGCTCCTCCAACCAAACCTAACACACTGCCATCGAGTCGATTCTGACTCACGGTGACCCTGTCACGTGGAAAGAACTGCCCTCGTCGGTTTCTGACAATGTAACGCTTTATGGGAGCAGAAAACCTCATCTCTCTTCCAGGAGTAAGTGGTTTCTAATTGCTGACCTCGAGGTTAGCAGCCCAGTGCGTAGCCCACTAGGCCACCAGGCCTCCTCCTGGTCCCTAGACCAGATCAGATGCTGCCGAAGCTTGCTTTCAGGCTGGATAGCGATGTGACATTCTACGCCGACTTATAATCTGCAAACTCCGAAGGCTACTTGATCTCCTCACCTGCAGTTCTGAGATCCGCAGCACAATTTCTGGGGGGTGGAGGGGGTGGGGAAGATAGTCACTGAATTACAAATGAATGAGCTTTAATTATTGCACTCCAACACCGTGTTTTCTCTGAGACGCGCGCTCTCGCCAACCTTAGCTTTACCAAACACGTTCAGTTCCTCTGCAGGACAGTCACCCCACAGATGGCCAGGGGACCAGAACTGAACGAGCATGCTGACTGTAAAATGATGACCTTGGCCGACCTGAAACAGCTGGTGTCAGTCATCAGGGCTATTCTCATAGCGCCGAGGAGGAGATTTGGGAAAAAGGAAAAACGGTTAAGTCGGGGGTAATTCATTTCACATAACAGTCACACTGGGACCGACTGTGTGTGAAATCTGATGCTAATGATGGACCTGGTTTCTGTAATTGATTTTTATGTTCCACCCTGAGGGGCCCCCACCACCTATTTCTGGAATGTTCCTTGATCGGCACAGCTCCCTCTTCCAACCTCACCTGCACCAGTCCAGCCTGCTCCATTCGGGAGAGCGTGGAGAGAATTCCAAATACGAAGGTACGTTGAAAAGCACGGCGACGAACTCAGAACAAACAAAACAAAACTCACTGCTGTCGAGTCAACTCTGACTCCCAGGGACCCTACAGGACGGAGCAGAACTGCCCTGTGCGTTTCCCAGACGCCATCACAGGAGTACGAAGCCTCTCAGCAGCTGATGGGTGCCAGCAGCTGGCTTTGCAGTTAGCAACCCAATGCTAACCCCCGACCCCACCACTGCTGGTACATATGACCTTCTGAGGGGAACGAAGGGCTTTCTGTGTAGCTGTTTTAGAAAAGTTATACATTCATACACACCTTTATGAAACACAAAGATCAAACCGTGAAGGTACTGTTTCTCGTCATGTCCTCTATCCAGGTCTACCCACATCTGCAGTGGGGTTGTCATCGCTCTAACCCTCCCCCAGAGAATTCTGTGCTCTTTGATGCACACCACGTCAAAACGGAAGTCTTGGCTCTTTGAGGGACACCAATCATGTTCCTCCTGTACGATCTATGACTGTGGGCCAAGGTCGGGGCTGTAGGGTGGATGGGTTACAGTTGCCCACAGAAATTCTTAGAAGAAGCCCTTGCTTTCTCTGGAAGAATCCTCAAGTGTATTGCTGTGGGGGAAACATTCCTTAGTGCAAATTTCTTAGCCCATTTCTCACAAATGCAGTTTTCAATTTTCCTAAAAAATTTTCCTAATAAGTCCCTGGATCTTCCCATGCCCTTTGAGATGATGTATCAAGATTAATCTTTTGGAATGACAAAAACACAGTTGCCATAACTGGCTGAGCTAACCTCTCGTCCTGAATTTAACTGGCTCAGCAGATCCCTTTGGAGTCACTGCTCCAAGTGGATCTTCTTACTTCCCCTGAAGACCCTCTAAAAAGACCCCAGTAGATGCCGGTTCATAGCAACCCAATAGGACAGAGTAGACCTGACCATGTGGGTTTCCAAGACTAGCACTCTTTGTGGGAGTAAAAACCTCAGAGAAGCTGGTGTTTTCAAACTGCAGACTTTTCGGTTAGCAGCCCAATGTGTAACCACTACATCACCGAGGCTTCTTAACAAGACGAGACCAGTGTATTACTGAGAGAGCTTGTCTGCAGCCATCACCATTGGGAATGAACTCATACATGTCCAAACTGGACCTATGAAGTCCAAACTTTAGATTGGCAGTGCCTTCCTTTCTAAAAGAAAGGAAATTAAAGTAATGTACACAAGCAAGGAAGGAGCCCTGATAGCATAGTGGTTGCAAGCTGGGCTGCTCATCACAAAGTCAGCAGTTCAAAACCACAAGCCGCTCCGAGGGAGAAAGATGGAACTTTTTATTCCCATAAAGAGTTACAGTTTCAGAAACCCACAGGGGCAATTCTACCCTGTCCTACAGGGTTGCTACGAGTCAGTACTGACTCGATGGGAGTGAATGTTTTATATATATATAAGTGATATATATATGCAAGTGATATATATATGCAAGAGTAGATTGTTGGACATAGCCTATGTTTCTCCGCAGTTTTTAAAGATAGAACGCTGAAGATGAAGGGGTAAAGGACAGTATTCAATAAGCAGGAAAAGAAACTAGGAAGCAAGGAGAGACACTCAAGTCTCACTACCATCATTCACTAGCCCAGCAAATATTTCTTCTTGGCCTCACCCATCAGTTTTCAAATGTGGACAACACCCTGCGTCCTGGAAGGCAGGGTGTGAGCCACACGATCGGTGCCTTTTATAGCAGGGGAAACCTAAGCTGTAACAAAAGCTTTGATCAGGAAGTTAAACAGAGCAAATAAATCTCTTCTCTCTTTGAGCACCAACATATTGAGACTCCTAAAGAACACGATGCTGTAGAGCCAGCTCTCCTACGCGCCCACCATGACGGTGGCAAAAGAGACAATGTCAGGGCAAACACTTGTTCCTCGATGCAGGGAGGCAGCGTGCGTTCTCCAACAAAGCTGTAAGGAAGGCAAAGCCTTACAGAGAACACAAATCCACACGAGGGGCTGTCTCAGGGGGACGATGTGATGAGACGCTGAAGGAAAGCCAAGTTCAGAGTGAAATACGGCCTGCCACTAGCTGACACTGAGGAAGATTCCTTTGTGGGCTCACAGCTAGGGGTGGATTGCCCAGTAGGCCTTGGCTGACTGTGCTTCTCCACTAACCCATCGAGAACAGTTTCCCCTGTTTTTCTTCTGAGTGCTCTGTCTCTGGGACTGTACACTGGAAAAGAGGTTTTGATTCTGTAGGAAGGAGCTGTGGGGTTGCGGGGGAGAGAGCTTCCAGCAAGAGCTAGAAGCAGAATCTTTGAAGTAGTGACAAGAGTGAAATGCACAAGGCAGATTGTGCTTACCTTGCTTTTCCCACAGTGCTCATCGCCCAGGTATACGGGAATACTGTCACTCAACTCACTGTTCTCCGAGACTCAGCCAGGCTTTTGCTCTACGAGAGGACGGTCTTTCAATACTAGAAACACCCCAGAAACAAGTGTCTAATAACTTATGCCCAGCATTTACCAGCTGTGACCGCATCCTAGAGGGACCTGCCCTGGCCTGTCCCCCTCAATAATCACACCCAGTGAATGTCCACGAGCATCCTGGCAGTGACCTGCCGCCGCAGCCTTCACGTCAGTTTCACGGCGGTTCTTCCCAGTAAGTCATGACCAAGGAAGTGAAACTGGGATGGACTGGAACTTGTGAAGTGTGGGTGCCGGGAATGATCATGGGAATGGGGAAAATTACAGGTCAACACCCTGCTAGAAACTCAGTCTCCCTTTTAGAAAACAAGGGCACCAAGCATACTGCACAGCAACCAAACCTCTTGCCTGGCAGAATCAGAAGCAACCGGGCCCTGGTCAAAGACCTTGACCAGCCATACTGCTTTGAAAGTGTGTTCCTCTCCAAGGTCCAGGCAATAATCCGGTGTCACATATCAGACTCCTGAAAGGGCTCATAAGGCCTCCTCTGGGTCTCCCGTTCCAGGGCTCCAATGGGCAAGTCTTCTTATTTCAAGCATCCACTTTTTGAAACTTGCAATTCATCCTAGTTTTGCGTCTTTGGCTATGACTGCAGGAGGAGGAACTGGTTTGAAGTGTCACACTACGTGACAGGCCGCTAAGCTGTCTCTCCTATGAGCTCATTTCCAGAGACCAAGGACTAACCCTTTGACTTCTCATATACTTTCCACAGTCAACCAGAGCGTGTGCCCGTTTCATCGTGGGCACCTCCAACTCAGGGCAGCCCCGTGTGTGTTACAGGCAAACTGCGCTCCACGACGCTTTCCACGGCTGCCATTTCCTATGGAGACCTCCAGGCCCTTCTTCTGAGGTGTCTCTGAGTAGCCTCGGAGCACCTCGTGGTGAGCAGGTTGGAGTGTTAGCTGTTTACACCACCCAGGGACTTCTCAATAAATATTTTCAAAGAAAGAAACCTCAGAGTGAGCTCAGAGAATGATAACATCTGAAGGCCATGCTTGAAGCACCCCGTCCTTCCTGTGCTATCCTAACCTGGGAAATCACCCCTAAATCCAGCAAAAATGTAACCCTGCCAGTCTCGCTCACCTACTGCCCTGCTTCATCACTCGGGCGTCTCCTTACCACCCACAGCCGAGGTTTTTTTTTAATGACTCATAACTAAACCAAAAAGGTCAGGGTCCAGTAGTCCGACGGATGATCGTACCTGAATCTCCCCAGGAACGCATTCCTAAGAAGCCACACAGGCTCGGATCCTTTTATTTTTGGTTTTGTTTTATGTTTGCATGTGCTGCTTTCCATGGGTCCATTTCAGAGGGGTGTGTGGAATCCTTCGTTTTGCTTGATTAAATAGGGGGTCTTACCTCCAACCCACCTGGAGGGAGCAGGTTGAGAGGAGGGGCTTCTGAGGAGCTAGGAGGGCATGGAGCAACATGGACCCCTGTCCCTGCTGTTAGTTGTTGGGGTGCCGTGGAGTAGATTCCAACTCATAGGGGCCCCGTGTGACAGAGAGAACTGCCCCACAGGGTTTCCAAGCTTGTCAGCTGTATGGGAGCCCCTTGCTGGGGCTTTTCTCCCAGAGAGCCACTGGTGGGTTCAACCCCACTCCAAGCTTTTGGTTAGCAGCCAGATGCCCGCCAGGCTTCCGGGCACCCACCCTCACCCCTTCCCCGTTCAGGCTGTGCGGAGAGCTTCAATACCAGGCATTCTACTTTCCTACAAGCGCTGGGAACATGGGTTTGTCACATCTGGAAAGCAGAGGTTGGAGGCCTCAGCCTGCCAGCACCATGAATTTGGGCACGGGGCCTCGTTGGCTCACTCCTGTCCTCCCAGCACCCAGCGCAGGGCCTGGCACAGGGCAGGGGCATGCAAGGACTTGGCGAAGGGATGGCTGCATGGAAGGATGGAGGGGTGGATGGGGAAGCAGAGGGAGATCAAAGTGGTGGGCAAACTGCTCCTCTTCTGCTGGAGTTATGAAACGCTCCCGGTGCACGTGGACTGAGACTGAGTGGGGAGTCCACAGAGGAGGTTTTTAAAAATATCTGTGAAAACCTCACAGCACACCTATTCAGAATGCTAGTGGCTGATGGAAATGTTCACGGTTGGGGTCCAAGAGTTGAATTCTCCGAGTTGTGACATCTGTCAGTCACTATTTCACCCTGGTCCCCCGTCCCCTCCCCCCTCCCCCAGAAAAACCCCAAAACGGATGCAGCTCCAGCTTGACTGAAAATCTTGGCCTTTCTGAGAGAGACTAAACAATTGAGGCACATTTTGTCTGGAAAACCTAAACAATGACTTGTTGACTAAAACGCCCATTCTGCTCCAGAGCTGAGAGTGCACCAAGTCTGAGGAGATAAATTAAAGGGAAGTAGAAGTAAACGGTCCAATAGATAGCACTCTTAGGGATATCATTGTTCGGGGGAGGGGCAGGGTCCAGAGAACTATGAACACAGTCTAGGACAGTGACTGAAGAGAAACGTAAGTGAGCCAGCAACAAATCCACGGCCCTGAGTCCATGCTGACTCACAGTGACCCTGCAGGACAGAGGAGGACAGTCCCTGTGGGCTTCCCAGACTGAAAATCTCTTTGGGAGCAGAAAGCCTCATTTTTCTCCCTCAGAGTGGCTGGTGAGGTCGAACCACTGACCTTGAGGTAAACAGCTCAGCACACAGTCCACCATGCCACCTATTAGCCACAGTGAAAAAGATACAACGGTGCACACAAAACGAATGTTTAAAGTCTATTTTCTTAAACCCAATATATTAAAAACATTAACACTTCAGCATATAATTAACGTTAAAAATGATTCATGAGATCATTTGCATTTCTTTTTTACTATTAAATCTTTGAAATCCAGTATCGTTTACACTTAGATCTCCATTCAGACCTGTCACCTGTTAGGTGCCCCATGGTGCCCAAAACAGACACAGACATAGGTTTATATCCAAGGGAAGCATTCCCGGGAGCAGCGGGTTTGGAGTATACCAAATTTTGGAGGGGGTGGGGATGGGCTTGGATCATTTTGGTCTCGTACTTTTTTTGTGTTCCTGCCATCTAGTTTGGGCAAACTATTGCTCACAACACTTATTCCCAGAGTAAGCACACGATCCTAGCCTTCCAATCATGTTATACGAGAGAGGACATGTGACCAAGCAAAGTCAATCAGAATCCTTCCCTCGGACTGACAGACAGAGCCAGAAGTGGGCAGAGGGAGGAAGGGGTGTTTTCTCCCTTCCGTGTGCCTGATAGGACGTGGTTTACCCTGAGGCGGCGAGCCCATGGAGACTGGGGCCATGGAGCTTGTTTTCTGGAGCGTCCAAGTTGGCTCAGAGTCAGAGCTGGGTACAACAGGATGAGACACTGCCCAGGACTGCACCATCCTCACAGTCACGATGTCTGAGGCCGCTGCTCACGCTCTACTTACCAAGCATGCTGTGCTTTTCCAAGGATTGCTCTCTCCTGACATAACATGTCCAAATATGCGAGACAACGTCTTGTCATGTTCAACGCTAGGAAGCATTCTGGTGTACTTCGTTCAAGACGGATTTGTTTGCTCTCTGCTGGTCCATCGTGTGTCCAACATTCCTGGAAAGCCCCATACCCCAATGGCATCCATGCTTCTCTGGTCTTCCTTATCCACTGTTCAGTGTTCAGGTGCCTATGAGGCAATGGGAAATCACGTAGCTTGTGCCAGGGGCTCGTTAGTCCCCAGAGGGCCATCTATGCTCTTTCACAGTTTTAAAAGGGCCAGTGCAGTTCGTCATTTGATTACACTTGTGACTGCTTACTGGGGACCCACGAGAAATGAAAGACTTGACAACGTAGACCTTTTGTCCTTTTGCACGACATTGTCTACAGGTCCGGTTGTGAGGATTTTTGTTCCCTTTACCTTGACTTGTCATCCACACTGAAAGCTGTCGCTTTTGGTCCTTCTCAGTGAGTGCTTCGCGTCCCTGGTGCTTTCAGCTAGCGAGGCTGTGTCGTCTGAGCATCACAGTGGCTGTCACTCAGCCTCCTCCAGTCCCGATGCTGCGTTCTTTCTCATCTACTCCAGCTTTGCGGGTGACTCGCTCAGCTGGGGCTGAGTAAGGATGGTGACAGAAGACAACCCCAACGCAATACCCTTCCGGATTTAAAATCATTGAAGCCATTCAGTGTTTTCTTGTTCTGCTGGGTCCAGGAAGAAAAATCCCACTTCCAAATCCTGAGGCCCTGGTTCAGGTCTCTCTTCCTGAGATTTTGCTCGCTACTCCGACATCCTTGCCAAGACTTTCCTTCATGGGCTTAGCTTAATTTGAGTTGGGTTTCCATGCACTGCATTAGATACAGCCACGATGAAAGGCTCTGGGCCATTGCCATGTCCTCTTACTTCATGTCCAGGGGTTGTAGCTGAGGCAGCCTACTGGGCCACAGAGGGACCCTGGCCAGACCCAAGAGGCAGGACCTTCATCTTTGAGGGTGCCAATGCGATGGCCCCCTCTGCTCTACGCTATTGCCCTGAGCGCTCCTGCCAGCAGACAGACAGTCGTGGCTGGAAGTGGAGCTGCTCCACCTTGCCTGTGATCTCCTCCCCTCAAGGGTCCACTGTCTTCTTCCATTCCTCAGCATCCAGCCTTGAGACACAGAATGGCACAGCAAGTTTCCCTTACCCTCTGTCGCTCTAGCTGCCCTCCTTGTGGATGGTATACAAAAGCCTCTTCTCGAACGCTGACCTTTTAGACTCACCTGAAAGTCAAAGGACACTTACTGCTGCGGGACTGAGGTCACACGCACAAAGACGACACTCACGTCCTCCACACAAGCATGTGGTTTTTCCTTGATTGACCCAGCAAGACAGCCAAGGTGTACTAGGTCCACCCAGGAAGGGAGTCATTTCCTGGTGACCAGCCCTGGAGGGGCAGCAGAAACAAAGCTTCCACCTGACCTTGACGCCATTACAGAGGATGAGGCGGTTGTCAGAAATGCATTTTAAGTGGACAGTCTGTGCTTTTAAAAAAAGAAACAAATGGAAGAGTCCTCATTAAGCTAAGTATGAGTCAACTCTCCCTCCAATCGAGGCCTTGCTCGCTTCCAGGGAAGCCGGGAGGAGTTACCTTTGGGTTCCTGATTGATAGATTCCCATGACAACAATTTATTCACCGCCGTGTTAATGGATAGTCTTATGAAATATTAACCAGCCTGCTTGAAAGTCTACAGGGCACCGAGAGGGGTTTCTCCACCCCCCTCTCACATGAGGAGCTTACAAGACAGAGTAATTAAAATTCACGCTTTGAATTGCTCTTGCTCCTCATATGAAGTTCAGCACACTAATTAATGTCTTGGTGTGCTTAATTTTTTAAGTGGGATGGAAAAATAATGAGTGAAATTCATAGGGAGCCATTAGTGACTTATTTTTTTTAGAGCACTGAACGCCTTTGCCTCAGAACTCACGCGCACCCATGGCCTGCTGCCTCTGGAAACGTGCTCATCGCAAAGGCTTCTGCTCCTCCAGTCTCACCTCCTCCTGCTGGTGGACTCACTACGGGCTGGGCGTTGGACTGCTAACCGCAAGGTTGGAGGTTCAAGCCCACCTGCAGCTCCTTGGGAGAAAGAGGAAGCAATCTGCCCCTGTAAAGATTTACTGCCTTGACAACCCTATGTGGGGTCAACCCATCACAATGAGTCAGAGTTCCACTCCAGGGCAGTGAGCTTGGTTTGGGCTTTTCCTGCATTGAACACGAACCCCGGGGGATACAATGCTTAGGCACTCCTTGGCCAGGGACCACTGGACCCTTTGAACCCACCCAGTGGCTTTGTGGGAGAAAGGCATGACGCTCTCTTCCCATAAAGATGACAGCCTAAAAACTCCCCTGGGATCGTCCTCCCTGTTTTGTGGAGTTACCATGAGTCCAAATTGATGGAGCACAAAACACCAGCTCTGAATCAAGGCAGGAAGCAGCTCCCCCACGTCTTCCCACAGTGTCAAGGCAGGGAGTCAGCTTGGCCTGGCTCCATCTGGCATCTCCCTTCTGTCCCCATTAGCTGGAGAAGGACAAGACTGGGGAGCTGAAAGGGTGAGTGTGCACTAGCCGATCTTTGATGATGGCCCTTCAGTCCACTCCAACTCCCAGTGGCCTGTGTATGTCAGGGTAGCACTCTGCTCCATCCAGTTTTCCATCACTGAGTTTCCCAGAGTGGACCACTGGGCCTTTCTTCCAAGGCACCACTGGTGTTATGGATTGGATGATGTGTCCCTCCCCCCGGCCCCAACCCAGCAAATATGTGTTGTCAATCTTAACCCCTCTATCTGTGGTCATACTAATCCATTTGGTATTAGGTGAGAGAGGATTAGTAGAGGGTGTGTCTTAAGTCAATCTCTTCTGAAATATGAAAGAGAGTAAACTAGCATAACCCAAATGACGGTGTTCTCAGTTGCCTGATGTGCGTGTGAACGTCGCACACCGCATAAAGAAGATTGAAGAAGAATCGATACGTTTGAATTGTGGTGCTGGAGAAGAACACTGAAAAGTACCGTGAACTGCTAAAAGGACAAACTGATGTGTCTTGGAAGAAGTATGGGCCCAGTGCTCCTTAGAGACTTTGTCTGATTCCCTTTGGACATGTTGTCAGGAGAGATCAGGCCCTGGGGCAGGACCTCATGTTTGGTAAAGTGCTGGGACAGTGGAAAAGAGGAAGGCACTCAAGGAAATGGACTGACACAGTGGCTGCATCCATGGGCTCACACGTAAGAACAATTGTGAGGATGGTGCCGGACCGGGCAGCGTTTCCTTCTGCTGGGTAGAAGGTCGCTATGGGTCAGAACCAACTCAACGGCACCAAACATCGATAAAAAAAGCAATAGGAAGAAGCAGAGATACGGGAAGAGAGATCCCAGGTCACAAAAGCTCAAGAGACACCAGGCCGTTCCTCCAGAGACAAGAGAGAGAAACATCCCCTAGAATTAGTACCCTGCACGTGAACTTCTAGTCTCCCAAACAGTGAGAAAATAACCTGTCTGAGAGAGCCCCACCCACTGCGTTAGGTCTGTGATAGCAGCACAAGGTAACTGAGACAACTGGGTGAACTTGAACCTCCAGCCTTTCTGTTGGCAGCTAAGTACCTAATTGTTTGTATCACCCAGGGACTTCCTAATGATGCCAACATCTGTGAAGCTACAATGTGTACTTAACCTGGGAATGGAATTCCTTGGGAGAAATCCTTGTTGAAAAGTGGCCAGAGGACTCACTGCCAGGGACCTTCCAAAAACATCTTACTTCTAATAAGATGCTTCTCGTCATTAAAAGGGGAAGACCAGCCATACCTACCTGGTGTGGTTATTGCAAATCCTTCCTGAGATAATATAGTCCCACTGCCATCGAGTCGTTTCTAACTAATAGTGACCCTGTATAGGGTTTGCAGGCTGTGAATCTTTATAGGACCAGACAGCCTCATCTTTCTTCCAAGGAGCAGCTGCTGGGTTTGAACCTGGAACCTGCAGGCTAGCCCTCCAACATCTTGCCTGACAGCACCACCAGGACTGATAGGAACTGACTTCTCTACCAGAGTCTATCTGTGGCCGTTGATTTCTGTTCTCTTTTCCCCCTTCACTGAAGCTCCTTTTTTAAGTATGCCCCTTCCCCATATTAACAAGAACACGCTCTCGCTCAAAAACTCGACTCCCAAACTCACTACCATCAAATCAAGTTGATTCTAGCTCATAGCTGCCCTTGAGGACCCAATAGAACTGCCCCTGTGGACTTCTGAGTCAGAGGCCTTATGGGAATAGAAAGCCTCATCTCTCTCCAGTGGAGGGGCTGGTGGTTTGACCCTGCTGACCTTGAGGGTGGCAGCCAATGCATAACCCACTTTGCCACCTGGGATCCTTAAAATGATCAAAAGGTCTCTGAAAGGTAAGAAAGGACATTACGAATCTTCCACGGACTCATGACCCGAGACGGGCACATTTTCACTTCCTCTTCTGAACATGGGTGTGTGTGGTTGATGTACTTGAGATCCCTGAGCTCATGCTGCAGACAAATCTGCATAGGCCTTTTTATTCTTGGCTTCACATGAGATGCCTTTCTCCACGACACTCTGTAGTCTCCAGAAATAATAGTTTTAATGGCTGCGTATTATCTTGTGCAGTGGATGCACGGGAGTTATTTAACCACACCAAGCTGTTAAGATCTCAGACACAGCCCTGTGGTTAGCAAAGCCTTTTTTCTTCAGCTGCGACGAGTCCCTTAAGAGAGGTCCCAGAAGTAGAATTACAGGGTTCGGGGTGTGAATAGTTTGCAGGCTCTAGACACAGACTGCAAATGGCTTTCGCATGCACACCACCGTAAACGAGGGTGTACGGGGTCCACCTCAGGTGCCCAGAAATTATTTAGAAAAAACTTTTTTTTTAAGACTTGCTGCTTGAAAAACGACACCTCGATGTCGTTATTTCTAGAGGTGGCCCCGCTGTCCTTGTTGCTGCTGAACTGACTCCATCTCCGGGCAGCCCGGTGTGCACACCACTCCACGACACTGCTGCAAGGCCGCCTGCTGGGGGGAGGGGGTGTGGAACCACGCTATCTTGAGGATGGATTTTCGTCCAGGGCTTTAGCTGCTTGTGCCACCCGAGAACTCGGCCTCCTTGCCACTCATCTGCAATACCCTTGGAGAGCTGGCACTCGAGTGGACGACCTCTGGCCATGAATTCCAGCCGGTACCTCGCCAACACACCTGGAAGGAGGCCCTGCAGCAGGGGTGGGAATCTGCATCTGTAACTCGGTGTAATACAAATAATTCTAGGGTTAGAATGTGAAAGGGAGGAAAAAATACTGGATGAGGGTCTCAGTCTTCAAATCTGCTTCCTTTATGTTGAAGATAGTAGTGGTTTTCTCCAAGCCTTCTTGACTATGTAATTATCTTTTAAGTTGCTCCTTGTGTTTTTTATGAAGTTCAGATGTTTACGTTCCAGTCTCTGTCAATATTAGTTAGCTTTTGTCATTTCCCTTTGCTCCTCTGATCCTGGAAGGCTGATCAAAAGGGTTAACATGCTCAGTCACTAGTCAAAGGAGTGGCAGGGGGAGTCCACCCAGAGGCATGTGAGGATGGGGGTAGAGAGGGTTGTCTGGAGTCTCCTCCCCCAAACGCAGCCAGGGCACACCTGGTGGAGGCAGCTCTGTGTCACACACTCGGCCTCACCGTGAGTCAGAGTTGGCCCGACAGCAATTGCCAGCCTACAAAGTTCTTTACTCTCCGAGACCGCTCAGAGAGAGTTTTCTATTTTCCAAAAAAAAATGTATCCCAGCCATTTGCCATGAGTATGCAGGGGCATTCTCTGGGGTGACGTGAAGATGCCTCATTTCAAAGGCTGTTTTGTCATCCTGTCTAACCATTTTCCTCGATGATACAATCATCTCTACCTCCACCCGGCCCTGGATGCTCCTTTCTTTAGCCGATGTCAATTCTTAGAGGGCAGACTCGGACTGAGCCAGAACCATGCCCTGCTTACCCTTCTCCCTCACCCCTACCTCTCCTTCTCAAAACTTCTTCTTGACCATTGGGCTGCTAACTGAAAAGCTGGGAGTTCAAAACCCACCAGCTGCTCTGTGGGAGAAAGGTGAGGCTGTCTGGCCCCATAAAGATTTTCCGGCTCAGAAAGCCTATACAGGGTCAACAGGAGTCGGGGTTTACTGTGCGGAGAGGGAAGGGCACAGACAGCAAGCTCCTAGGAGGCAAGAGTGGAGAGGCTTTTTGTCTCACGTACTCTGGACATGTTGCTAGAAGAGACCAGTCCCGCAGAAGGACGCCAGGCTTGGTAAAGTAGAGGGCAGGGGAAAGAGGAAGGGCCCTTAAGGAGACTAACCGACCTGGTAGCTGCAGCTGCGGGCTCAACACAGCTGCTAGTGTGAGCGCGGTGCAGGGCCGAGGGGGCCACTTCCATGGGACCCCGGCTGCTATGAGTCCGAACTGACTTACTGGCACCTAACAACAATGACAATAAAAACCTTGGTGGTTTGGGAGCATGTCAGAAGAGGTGGGGTGGGCTGGGGTTGGGGGAGCTAATCACACTGAGCACAAGGATGAAGACAATGTTCTAAAACGGCATGCAGTGATGATGGTACACTTCGTCTGGACGCCAATAAACTATTGGGGAAACTGCGTTGGCTGACTGAAGCCACGCAGCGGCGCAGGGGGAGAACAGCTCTCTCCAGAACGGGGAAGACCGTGGTAAGCAAGCAGAGGTGACTGTAGAAGGTCAAAATGATCGACCTGGCTGGAACGGTTAAGACCTTGTCAGTTAATTCCCCCTCTGATGCATGTCAGACCTGCTCTGGGCTTCAACATGCTCTGTATGTTTCTGGTTTTTGCTTGTTCATATTGGGGTCTGTCTCAGGTGTGTTATGCCAATGGGGTCACCCTCTTGAATTTTTGTTATATGTGTTTCAGTGTATGAAACCCAGGATTGATGAACCTACAGGGACAGCAAGAAGAATAAGGATTTTTGGAGGACACAACAGTGGTGGGGCAGGGGGTGGGCGGGTGAAAGGGGGCTCGTGTCAGGGAGGTTCAGGAAAAAGCAAATGTTCTGAAATGGGCTTTGGTTGCAAATGTATACTACTGCTTAATGTGACTGAACGATGGAATCATCTCTCGATTATCTCCCAATAAATTGGTTTTGAAAAATAAAGAAGAAGATCATGTGATCTGCTAGGTCACAGCCTAAATCACTCACCAAAAGCAAACTCACAGTCACTGAATGGATTCCAACTCACAGATCACAGCCTAGAAAGACCTGGTGTAGTTGTGCTTTGTCACATGAGGCCAGGGTCCACTGGAAGGCACAACACCATATAAACAATCAGGTCCCTTCACACTTTGAGCTACAAAAAACCAACACACCTAACTCTCACCACGAAGCAGAGACGGCTCTAGAGAAGAGATTGCTGACGGACCACATCCATTGGAAAGGCTACTGTTCACCCGGACATGGACCAGCACCCGAGGGAGGCAGTGACTGGTGAGTGCGTCTCTCTGGCCAGCAAGTCTGCAGCCAGACTGAGAGAAGTTTCACACACTCGGGTGGTTGCTGGCATTGATTCCAGCTCACACAGCATAGAGCAGACCTGGCCCAGAGGGTCCCACAGCCATGAGCTTCCGAAAGCCAACCCCCAGGTCTTTCCCCTGAAGGTCTTTCCACTGTGTGGGTTTGAGTCATCGGCCATCTGCACCAACATCTGCAATTGAGTGCTTGTCTGGCCTGGTGCTTGGGCCGCTAACCAAAAGGTCAGTATTTCAAGGCCACCAGCTGCTCTGTTCTGTGGGAGAAACCTGCGGCATTCTACTTCCATAGAGATTTATAGCCTTGGACACACACTGGGGCAGTTCTACTCTGGCCCAGGGGGTCACTATGGGTCAGAATTGACTCGATAGCAAAGAGCTGACTATCCACTCCAGCAAGACTTCTTACATTCAGATGAAACCTGTGTTAAAATGTATGAAGAAACACGTCCGATGGGGAGGCGGCTTCACAAAATACATGGAAAACTTAACTGTTCTCTTATCATTCCATTTCTCCATGAACGTTTGTTCCAGAGACAAAAGCAGGGAAAAAGTTGCTGGAAGAGCCATCACACTTGGCTCCAGGTGGCTGACTGCCCTGCCCAAACCCCGCCACTGTCCACTGAGCGACCACACAGACTCAAGGCCAAGTGGCTCAAGACAGAGAACAGGGCAGGCAGTTCAAGGTCAAGGACAGTGACCAACGGTCTCCATGGATGCTGGTGTTTTTAGTGGTATCCAGTCTGAAATTCAGTAGAGAATGTCTTCTGGGCCCTACGGAAAGAAGCTCTTTGACCACATGCATTTTGAAAGGAAGATCATGTTCTGCTCTCCACTGGGCACTCCCGGTCGAGAAAGAAGTGCCCTGGGGCGGCTGCAGCTCTCTGCTCTTGTGCACTCACCCCTCGATCAGAGCAGAGGTTCACTGTGTTCACACATGACGATGGTCTGTAGACCCTGCTTCTGAAAAACAGCAAACGCTCCAGGTGGATGGGTGGCCTGGCCTGGCTCGAGGCCAAGCAGGGCAGTCCGATTCCGGCCAGCCCCACCTTGTTTCACGAGCTCCATCCCCACCTGCTTCGTCCTCTTTAGTCCTCTTTTTGTTTTACTTCAAGAGTCCTCGGGGCACAGAAAGGCAAGAACCCCACTGCAGGAGCCCCATTCTTCACGGACTCCCTTGGTCCTAAGCACAGGAGAGAGTATCTTCAGTGTCTTCCTCTGCACTGCTAGCTCTCTCAGCCACAGGCAACACTGCTGTGATTCTTGAAGTCAATCAGTCAGCCATTTCTTGCATCCGAAGAAGGCACTTCCACACACTGGCTCTTTGCTAACGGGATTCATCTATTTCTAAGGCTTTTAATTACTTGTGAGAAAGAAAGCCTGCCCCTAATCGACACACAACATTAACCTGTTGGGGAAACAACACAACACAGCTTGACACCTGGGAATCCTAATGACACCAAGAGCTGCTGCCCAGCTGCCCAGGAGCTCACTGGCTGTTAAGATGCAGGCAGGCCTCATAGCACTGACAGTGTGGTGGCATAGTGGCTTATGTGTTGGGCTGCTAACTGGAAGTTCAGCAGTTCAAAACCACCCCGTAGCTCTGAAGGAGAATGGTGGTGAGGCTTTCTACTCCTGTGTAGATCTAAAGATTTACAATCTTGGAAACGAACAGGAGAAAGTTCTACTCTGTGCGATAGGCTCTCTATGAGTGAGAATTGTCTTAATGGCAGTGAATCCGGAGTTCTCATTTGTGTGTTTCTGGAATAGATCCTTACACTACAGGGATTTCTCCACGGCTGCAGTGAGCCTCACCCAAGTCGTGAGATGTTCTTTTTAAAAAAAATCATTTTATTGGGGCTCATACAACTCTTATCACAGGCCATACATACATCAATTGTGTCAAGCACATTTGCACATTCATTGCCCTCATCATCCTCAAAACATTTGCTCTCCACTTTAGCCCCTGGCATCAGCTCCTCATTTTCCCCCTCCCTCATGAACCCTTGATAATAAATTATTATTTTGTCATTTCTTACAGTGTGCAACGTCTCCCTTCACCCACTTTTCTGTTGTCTGCCATGAGGTTTTCAATGGCCTCCTACGCTTGTGAAAGTTGAACGTTGAATAATAAAGACTGGAGGAAAATGGAAGCATTTGAATTCCGGAGCTGGGGTAGACTATGGAAAGTACTGTGGGCTCCCAAAAGAACACACGCATCTGTCTTGAGAACAGCACAGCCAGAACGTCCAAGGCTGGCAAGACTTCATCCTACTTTGGGCATGCATGTGATCAGGAGAGACTAGTCCCTGGAGAAGGGCATCGTGCTTGTAAAAGAGAGGGGCAGCGAAAAAGAGGAAGACCCTCCACATGATGGACGGACACACCGACTGTAACAATGGGCTCAAGCACGGCACAAGTGTGGGCCGGGTCTCTCAGTCTGTGGCACACAGGTCTCGAGAAGCTGGAACTGACTCGGCAGCACCTAGGAACAGCCAAGTGTCTTAAGCCCTGTAGTGTGGAGTCCTCTTTGCCCTGGAGGAATCTGGAAACCCAGGACAGCTACAGGGAAGTTACTGCAGGCAGCAGGGCCCTCTCTAAATGCCCACAGCACATCAGCTTTCTACCCAACCCACCCCAACTTCTGCAAGCGGGGCCTTCTGGTGGCCAGGATTGCTCAGGTTAAAGTGTATTATCACCGAGATTAAATTACCAGGAAAGTGTTTTCCTCTTTCATAATCACCTCATTAAAAATGGTAAGATAAGATGATAATTATACATGATTTTTACCACCAATGTCTTCTTTTTCTTTTGGTTGGCCTTCTCTTTTCTTACATTTAGCTTTGTGAACAGCGAATGGGCAGCTGCTATCATGTCGTATCAGTGAGTGTTTAGATCAAATTCCCAGAATAGTCTAATGATTCACCAGGATTTCTTATGCTTCCGAAACTTGAAGTGTGCTGAGCGAAGAACACAGAGAAACGATGATTCCTTTTCTAACCAAGTTTAAGTTTGGGGAGAAACAAAAGAGACTCAAAATGCTTCCACAGAAGGTTACAGAACCTTCCATGGAAGGGGCAGTCTGGCCAGGTGTGAAGCCACAGGCCTTGGGGTGCACAGGTCCGAGCCATTTGCTGCGTGACTGGGGGCTCAAGCATAAGAACTGCATGAAGGGCAGGAAGGTCCTTCGCTCTGCTGTACAGAGCGTTCCATGGTGGGAACGGACTCTGCTTTCAATAGCCAGTGGCAACCTGGAAATGCACAGACGATTATTCAAACAGCCAGACCCACTAACCAAAATATTTCAGGGAGAGGATCTGCCAGCAAAGCATTTTTCTTCTCAACGCTGTGTCCTATGCTAGGCGGCAGTTGACAGAGCAGATCGTCAGGTTGACAGTCAGCAATCTGTCAACATCGGGTTTCTAGTCATCCACAGCACCCCCTCAATGCGCCATCGTTGACCCCACTTCCTCCCCGTTTCCTGTCTCCATTCCTCTTTATTTCTGAACACTCTGGCCTTGGGTGAATGCTGCTCTTTTGATCTGAAATGGTTGATATTTTAACATGGGGGTGAGTCATGGGGCCTTCATCTTGGAGGTCCTACCAGACTCTATCCTATCAGTATGATTGGGAGTTCTGCTCCACATTTTTCTCCCACTCGACCCAGGACCTCCTGGTGCAATCCCGATGGGAGCCGTTGGCAATGGTCATCGGGCACCATCCACGCTTCTGCACTCGGGCTGTGGAGACCGTTGGTTTGCATGGCCCATTAGTCCACTGGACTACGCTTCCGTCTGTCTTTGTATTTTCATCATTCTCCTCTCCTGACTGGGGAGCCCCCAAGTTTCACTTTAGATAGCTGCTCCCCAGTTTATAAGCTCTCAGTCCTAGCAAAGCATTTTTATTGTGTGCAAGTGAACCTCAAAATGACTTATCCTGAGAATTCATAAAAACTACTCCAAATAGCGTAAGGACATGAATAATTGTTGTTCTTCCAGAGACAAAAATACTCTTTTTTAACTTAAAAAAAAAAAAAGACGTATTGTTATTCTTGGTAGTCAATAGCACAAGAGTTATTAGAGGGAGAAAACCTGACAGCTCTGACTTCACTCCCACACTCAGAGGATGCCGTTTAATTTTAAAGTGCAAACACACACAAAGGGGGGTGGGTGGATGGCTTTCAAAAACCATCACCCCCTCCCAGAACCGACGTCTTTCAAGCCCCGGATAAGCTTTCTGGACCCGGTTTATAAGGCCCAAATGCTATAGGCATATTTTCTATGAATCCTCATACCCTACACACCAATAAGTTGATTTTCTTACAACCTAGAGAAGTGAAAGTTCCTGGCGTCTGCTCTTTTCGAGAAGGATCTCTGAGAGATGGCACTGTCAGCAGCCACTCCAAAGGTCAACTGAGACTCGGAGGGAGCAGCCAGTTTAAGTCAAGGCTGCTGGGATCTGGGGTCAGAAGGATGAGGAGAAGGTTTGCTGGACTTGAAGGAGGTAACTGATGTCCCCGAGTCATAATGTAGAAATTGTCAAAATGTTACAGTAGTTGGGTCAAGGTTGAAGGAGCTGATGATCAGTTCTACATTCAACAAGTTATACCCATTGTGGTTCAGCTCCTCCATTCATGAAATCCCCTCCGTGTCACATCACTTAGTCCACTTCCTCCCAGGGTTTCCTGTTTCCCTCCCTCCCTCCTTCCTAACCCTTTGAACTTTGCCCTTGATCTGACATGGTTGCTGGGTCTAGCTCAGGGGTGAGCTGAGTTCCACACCTGGAGGGTGACTAAGGGGTCCCACCAGCCTCTACCTAATCAATAAGCCTAATGTCTCCTTTGATGATCAGTGATGTTGCTTCTAAAGACGTTCCCCTAAACATGAGAGCAAAATGCTCACACAAATAAAAAAAGACAAGGGCACAAGGGGCCAACTCCCAAGGACCACGTGTGATGTTGCCACACTGGCTTGGTGGCACCTTTTTTTTTTCCGACTGCTGAAATGGACACTGCCAGGCCAGCCAAGTCAGGCCTGCTGCAAGGTGCCAGGCAGAGACACCGAAGCCCTTCACAAGTCGAAGCACATTAACTGAGGAAGGAGATCACATATGGATTTCAGACTCAGCTGAACAAGCCAGTGGTGACCACAAAACTCTCCACCATGAGAAACCAGCCATGAAAGTTGGTGGCACCCCTGTGATGACAGCAAGTGTAGGACCACAGATAAGAAAATCTTTTATTGTCAGTGGCATCCTGTGATGATAAAGACAGTAGACACAAACTAGATACAAACTAAAAACCGGGCTGGGGCTGGTCCATCCAATCAGACATGCCCCTTAGAGACTCTGTTTTCATACGTCTCACGACCAAGTATTTTGGGGTACTGCCCACCCTGGCTGACATGAGATGGTCACAGAGTGAACCCTACCCAGTGATCAGCCGCACTATCCCCCTCCACCTGAGAGGTGTGCTAAAAACAGGCTAAGTGTTTCCTATGTCAATAGGTACGTTGCCTTGTCATTCATTCTTATCCAGAGCACTGGTGCTTCATCTCCCATGATTCCTGGCCTGCTCATCTCATGTCTCTGCCAGCTGCACCTACTACACATCTGTCAGTGGTGGTGCTCATACTGCTATGACCTAGAAGAGGTTTTCCTCAGCCTAGCTCCCAGACTAAGGCCAACTAGGAAGAAAAGCCTGGTGTTTACTTCTGAAAATCACCGTGTAGATGGTGCAGGACTAGGCAGTGTTTGGATCCGGGAGTCCAGTTGACAATAGGTTACAGTAGCTAACATGGCACAGTGCCTCCCTCTCCTGTTTCCTTAGCACCCGTCTCTTTCTCCAGCCACGGTGGCCACAGGGAGCACTAATTATATCAATGAAAAGGTCAACTGCTGCCATAAAGAAAGAGCGAGCTGACACACGACCCGTGTGCAGAAGCACAAAACTCGCTTTTCAGTTTCAAGTAATAGACATAACCTGTCCAAATTGCCTCTGTACTTAATTCTCCCTCTCCAGGCATTCCCTCCTCCCTCCCCTCTTCTGTTATCCGAACAATTCACCCATGGAAATGGGGGAGATAGAGGGTGGGCGCTGGCTTTACACAGGCATCCCTTACCAACTTCATCCCCTTTCCTTGAGGCGGCAATCCTTTCTGTGTTGCTAAAGGAACCCTGGTGGTGGAGTGGCTGTGTCGGGCTGCTAACTTCAAGGTCAGCAATTCGAAAACATCCTCAGCTCCTTGGGAGAGAGATGGGACTTTCTACTCCCATAAAGTTATAGTCTCAGAAACCCCCCAGGCAGTGCTATCCTGCCTACAGGGCTGCGATGTATCCACATGGACTTAATGGCAGGGAGTTTGTCTACTTCCACTAGGGTCATCTATCTATTTCCTTCAGTGAAATGGGGGTCAGGGAAATGTCTGTATTTTTAAAAAGGGGTTTGGAAAACATCTGAATTTGGTGGCATTTTCTTCTGCTTAAAATAAGCATTTAGAAATAACAGGAAACGAGTCGAGATCATTTCAATTTTTTAAATTAACTTTTATCCAGGGCTGTCAAGAGACCTTCCCATAATGACGCTTCTGATTGCCTATTTATCTAAGTATGTGCTGACTCCCCCCTCCCCCCCGAACAATAAATAATAGGAAAGTGCTGCTTGGCTGTAACCGGTTTTACTGTGCTGGGCGCAATGGAGGGGGGGTGGGATTTATGGCCAATGATTAAAGCTGTAGCAAAGCAGACTTTGGACTTTGATCAGGATTTGTATGAAATTCCTAGATGAGGCTGATCACAAGGGAAAAACACCAGGAGATGCCAGCACTGGCCTCTCCTTCCAGAAACAGCTCGGGGCAGAAGTGTTTCATTAGGAATATACTCTTGTGTAAAAAGAAACCCAGCTTTGATTTCTCGTTTATTGATGAACTAGGTTACTTTGCTTAAAGGAGAAACTCGGGTGAGGTCACTTGGAATCTCCTGGTCCTGACGGGGGCTGCTATGGGATGTGCTGGTCTGACCTCCGAACTCCTCAAACCTGTCCTGGAGACAGACAGGCCTCTCCAGGTCAGCTACATGGGCGTCTATTGCTATCGACCTATGTAATTATATATGCATATATGAGGCACCTGGGAAAGCTAAGAACTCTTCATTGAGACAACAAGCTTAACAGCTACAGTAAGAGGTCAACAGCCTACACCCTCAGGCAACTCTACCAGATGGACGAAGGCAGAGGCACAAAAAACTCCCAAGCCCACTGCCTCGGAGTCAATCACTAAAAAGGTCAGAAAACAATGGGGTTTCTTTCTCTACTGGAAGCCCTGGTAGTGCGGCGGTTTACACATTGAGTCGCTAACCAAAAAGTTGGCAATTCAAAAATACCAGCTCTTCCAAGGGAGAAAGATGTGGCTTTCTACTCCCGCAAAGGGCTGAGGTCTAGAAAACCCACAGAGGAAATTCGACCCTGTCCTATAGGGTCGCTATGGGCAGGCTCCGACTTGATAGCAGTGAGTTACACTCAGGAAAGCAGCTGCCCCTCTCCCCTCTAGACAGGAGGGAGCCAAATGTTTGCCCATGGAAAGCTGAGATGGAAAGGACCCTGGGTTCTGGCCCGGATCTTCCGGAATGTAGCTCTCTCCAGGGGCCAGCTAGTCACAGTGTGACCTCGGTATCTGCATTTAGGACCCAGTGAGGTCCCCAATGCCTGGGCTACGTCCCTTTTTAACATATATATTTTCACACGTGCATTTGCACTATGGTGTTAGTGAAGAATGACTGTTGAAAGTCACCATGGACTGCAAAAGCAACAAACAGATCCGCCTGGAAAAAGCACAGCCAGAATGTGCCTTAGCGGCAAGGATAGAGAGACTGCATCTCACGTACTTTGGACTTGTGGTCAGGAGACTAGTCCCTGGAGGAGAACATCATGCTTGGTAAAAGAGGGGCAGAGGAAGGTCCTGGACAAGATGGACTACCACAAACGCTGCAGTAATGGGCTCATGCAGGGCACCATTGTGAGGAGGAGGGCGGCATCAACATGGCAGATGACGTGCTATATAACCAACGTCCATATAACAACAGCCTGCTCTGTCTAGGGAGATCTCCCTCAATCCAGGTGCCTTGTGTGTGTGTGTGTGTGTGTGTGTGTGTGTGTGTGTGTGTGTGAGAGAGAGAGAGAGAGAGAGAGAGAGAGAGAGAGAGAGAGAGAGAGAGAGAGAGAGAGAGAGAGAGAGAGAGAGAGAGAGAGAGAGATGGGGTTTGGGGGAGGGAGGAAACAGCACTCAATGTGGGTGGGATTCCACGGGCCAGTCTGGCTGTTTTAGAGTTTCGACCCTTAGCCATTTGCTCATCAACTTGGTCACTGGCCCCTTCAGCCATTCCCCCATCCCCCCCCCCCCCTCACACACACAGCCCCACAGCAAATCACAGCCACACAGATAGAGATTGATTGGCCCTTTTGGGATAAACACGCATGTTCAATCTGGAACATGCAATAGAGGCAGCTAATAAGCATGATTCGCTCGCTACCCGCCATCCTAGGGGCAGACAAGGTCTCAGTCAATTCTCAGAATGACAGGACAAAGTCGGCACACCTGTTACCCTGTTTACAAATGAGGAACTGGAGAGTGTGCATTTAAGCAGCTTGCCCAAACTGCACCGCTGCTGGGGGTACCAAAACCAAACTATTTGGGCTGTGGAGTAGAGCTCAGAGCTGAACCCAAGTGGGGAGGTGAGTTACATGTCGGGCTGCTAACCACACAAGGTCAGCAGTTCTAAACTACCAGCCACCCCGAGGGAGAACAATGGAGCTTTCTACTCCTGTAAACAGGTAAGGTCTAGGAAACCCACAGGGTAAGTGTACCCTGTCCTATAGGGTCGCTGTGCGTCGGAATCGACTCGATGGCAGTGCGTGTGTTTCTGTTTTGTGTTTCGAGAGCTTAATTCTGAACCACCCGCTCGTGAGCTGTACATGCTTGAGCACCTCCTGCACCCACGTGTGAACACGACAGATCATTCCTGCCACACTTCTGCATGTAGAATGGTATTCATTGTGTGACTGTTGTTGAGACGGCACCTCACCAAACATACACCAGTTCCACACTTTCTCCAAGGATCACCTGCATTGCAGTGGACTCAGGCTGTCATTTATAACCGGATCTTTTCACTGAGTGTGTGTGTGTCCCTCTGTGGAGGATGTGGTTCTTAGCATTCCAGCCCTCACCACTGTGGGGCTGGGCAGTCCACTGGTACCTGATGTTCTCTGAGATATCACTGAAGTGCCAGGCGAAGCGCCAGGCGGCTGAGGATCGGGCAGGAAGAAAGGCTCTGGAGAGGTTGCCTGGGGTATACAGCAGACTCCAGAAGGTTCTGACACTAGAGGGTTTTGAACAAGGATGATAGTAAAAATGAGAACTGGAAATGGAAACAGTGGTGATGGGGAACATGAAATTAGCAGCACTGAGTTTCAACAGAAAAGGTTTTGTTTTCTATTTTGTTTTGTGTATATTTTACCATTATATACATATATACACACATATACATATAAATATATCTTAAATAGCAATCTGTAATTAGGTATAATGAAGCAAACAGGAAATTTGGGAGAAGATGGCATTTTAAAGTCTAACTTTTGGACACAGCGTCAAACAGTCTCTGGAAGCCTCGAGTCAGGGAAATGCATGACCCAGGCTGCCTGAACTTGACTGTATTTTGGCCGCTCCTCGGACTGAAGTTTAGTCTCCACAGGACACAAGATTTACCAGAGCGCATCCATGAAGATGGGGAGCCAACTGCCGTATGTGTCTGGAGCAGCTGCGTCAGCTGGAAACAGCAAAGCAAGTGCGGCCATCCGTGGGGCAGACGTGCTCGGTGATATTCCTTGGCTTGACTTCTGAATCCTGAAAATCAGCCCCAGCGCTAAAGGAGCCCCACAGCTCACACTTAGCCACCTCCCCTTGTGTTCTTTCTGGTTCTTTCATAGGTCTGACCACAACTTGCCCCCCTACATCCGGCATTCCTTTTCCCCGACCTCCCCTCACAGCCGTCAGAATAGGAACAGAGGCATACCACCACCAAACCTACAGGGTGCTGAGACCCAAGGCAAAACCAATGTGTCTAGAGAGGGGGTTCACTGGCAATGCCCCATCCCTTAGGAGCTCTGGTATCAAAGTGGTAAGCTCTTGGATGCTATCTAAAAGGTCTGTGGTTCGAATCCAGCAGCTGCTCCATAAGAGAAAAGACCCGATCATTTGCTCCTGCAAAGATTTAAAAAATAAATAAAACCCTGTTGTCATTAACTTGATTCCAGCTCACTACATCTATAGAGGGCAAAGTAGGACTGCCTTATAAGGTTTTCTAACCTGCAATCTTTATGGAAAGGACCCCTGCTTGTGTAGTGGGTTCCATACAGTGAGCTGCTAAATGCAAGGTTAGAAGTTCGAATCCACCATCCACTCAGAGGGAGAAAGATGAGGCTCTGTACACTTTGAAAGCTTTACAGTCTCAGAAACTCACAAGGCAGTTCTACTGTGTCCTATAAGGCTTCTAGGAGTCAGAATCAACTTGACGACAGTGGATGAACTTGATGGGAACCAACCACTACTTCTTTGTCCCTCAGTGGGCTCACACTGCAGATCTTCAGGCTCACGTCTGAGTGTGTTTGACCAGTGCACCTCAGTGCTTCTTCCATAAAGAGAGTGACCGAGGAAGCCCTGTAGGGGCAGCTCCACTCTGCCGTAGCACTTCACACCAGCACGTTTGACCCTTGACCTGCACAGGTGAAACTCTGAGGTATTCCCCAAGTCCTAATTAACTCCGAACCATATGAATTGTTCCGCTGGCGTCTGTAAGTAATCCCAACCCCGCCATTTCCACCATTGTTTCTCCAAGACACAAACTGCCACTTGCCATTTCCTCACTCGGGGTTTTTTCCTAGAACGCTCTGAAACCAAATACAGGCCAGACTCCTTCCCAGGGATGTTACTGAAGGACGCTTTTTAAAATGGAAGAGAAGGAAGGACGGAACGAACGAAACAAACAAACTGCTGGGACCAAGGCAATTCAATCACCCTAGGAAGGCGCCGGATGGCCAATGGCGATGAACAAGGGCGGCAGAACAAACCGGATACTCTTCCTGCATGCAGGTTGTGGCAAATTACTCCCTCCGTGCTTATTTGGGCCTGTTGGTTTTTGCTTTCACAAACTGAGGGAGCAGGAAGGCAGAATGGATCTAAGAGGTCTTCTCAATGCCCCACCCACAGGGAGGAGCCAGTGCCTCTGTCCACGGAGGCCTCAAAGCTGAGGGAAGGAGACTGGGGTGTCCTTAGCAAGAATCTCCCCCTCACCCCCGCCCCCTGTGGTGCAGCTCTCAGCTGTTAAGTGAAAGGCTGGTGCCGTTTGAGCCTACCCATAGGTACCTCAGAAGAAAGGGCTGGCCACTTTTTTTTTTAAGTCAAATGCCTGTGGAGCCCTGTGCTACCCCTGAGAAACATGGGTCCCCAGAAGTTGGAGACCTCTGGAGGGCATTTGGTTTTGCCCTTGGTAAACGGAGGGAGCCACTCCATAGACCTCTCCCTATGACTCAGAGGATCAAATATTTCAGAACCCCGTTACCAACAAGGCTAGCACGATATGCTTTCCTTGTACAACACGGAACATGAGGCTTACACACAGTACGTGGGGCTGGACAGAGGATGAAAGGCACATTTTAGCTTATCCCCTGGGGGCTTCTAAGGGGCTTTTCCATGGGCAAGTGAGCGTCTGGGCTTCCTAGGGTCTGGAACTGAGAACCAGGAGAAACAGTTTTGACAAATTCTGTAATGAGCTGGCCCCTCCCTTCTGGCATAGTAGGTTGGACTGCAAACGTCAAGGTCATCTGTTCAAAACCACCAGATGCTCCACGAGAGAAGGACCGGAGTTTCTACTCCTGTAAAGAGTCGCAGTCTTGGAAACCCACAGGGGCAGTTCGACCCTGTGCGATAGGGTCGCTCTGAGTTGAAGTCAATTCAGTGGCAGTGAGTTTGGTTTGGTTTGGGGGTTCCATACTGATGCCTTGGGTTGAGTTCAGCTGAAGAAAGCTGTGCTTGACTCCCAAAAAAAATAACCGTCTTAATAACAGTGGAAGGAGCAATTTTTAAAAGCAGGCTAGCTACTAAAAGATAGCAAGGAATAATAATTTTTGTCCCAAACAATCCCCTTTCATACCCGGGCTTCTCCTGGGGGCTGGGCTCAAAGTGGGGATCAAATTGAGTTGTTTTCCAGCCCGGTGCAAATCCAAGAGCCTCACAACCACCTTGTACTGAATAAAAGCCCATGTCACTGCTTAAGCTAACGAAGTGAAGTTTAACACGCTTAACTTATTTTTATACACAGGCGATCTTCTTGGAAGTGGCATTTCAGACAAAGCAAACAGGCAACGGCTGTGCTATTTTGGGTCCTCCTTTAAAGGCTAAGCTCCGGTTCCGGCACCCGATGTCCTTGCTTGGGTCACTGCCCTTCTCTGAGCCTCAGGGCCTGGCACGGAATGCGTCACCACACGGAGCTTCCCTCGGGAGACAGTCTTCAGACCCGAAGATCTAAGGCACGTGACAGCTGCGTGCACTCGGGCTTCTCCCGCTAAATGAATATGAGAACAGTATTTTACCTGGTGGCGCCATGAGCTAAGCAAGGGGCTGCTGCCCCAAAGGTCAGTGGTTTGAACCCTCCCAGCCGCTCCCAGGAAGAAAGATGAGGCTGTCTGCTCTGCAAAGATTCCATCTTGGAAAGCAATGTAGCAGATCAACTCTGCCCTCTAGGGCCCCTCTGAGTCGGGGGCTCATGTTCATGTGATGAGGGCATGGCTCACGGGCTCAGCTGCTCAGAGAACGTTCGCAGGGTTGAGGCCACACAAAGATTCCTCAGAAAAAAGGCCAGGCAATCTACTTTGGAAAAATCACCATGGCAACCCCTACAGAGCACGGTTCTATACTCTGGTCACCACAAGTCGGTGTCGGCTGTCCGAGGGAACATTTAAATAAATAGATAAGAAACAATACTAAGGTCCACAAAGGGCAAGAACAAGATGAAGGGCTTTAAAGAAAAAAAGGAAAGAAAAGACAGTGCAGGTGGGAAAGTCCTACTATTGCTCTGGACACCACTCCCCTCCACCTCCACCCCCACCCCAGCTGAGAGAAGCAGCATTCCCAAAACCCCACACTCACTGCCATGGCCTTCCTTCCGACTCAGAGAGCTATGCTACAGGACAGTACAGGACAGGGCAGGGCAGGGCAGGATGGGTCCGGTGGGTTTCCAAGGCTGTAACTCTTTCTGAGAGTAGAAAACCTCATCTTTCTCTAGAGCAGCGGTGGTGGGTTTAAACTCCCGAGGACAAGGGGAGCAGGCCAACAGGAAATCCACTGCGCCACCAGGGGTCCTTTGCAAAGCACCAAGAAGTGAACCGATCACAACAATTGATATATAAGCCACCACCAGCATCCCCCTTCCAGGGGACGAACAACAGAAACGTGGGTTAAGGGAGACAGCAGTGTAAGATGTGAAAAATTATAATAACTTATAAATGATCAAGGGTTCATGAGGGAAGGAGGGAGGGGGGAAAATGAAAAGCTGATACCAAGGACACAAGTAGAAAGAAAATGTTTTGAGAATGATGATGGCAACATATGTACAAATGTGCTTGACACAATGGATGGAAGTATGAATTGTGATAAGAGCTGTAAGAGTCCCCAATAAAGTAATTTCGAAAAATATAGGATAAACACGTTTTGTTGCTTGAAAACAAAAACAAAACAGTGTGTCCAATCTGGCCCAGCACCATGGCTCTCACCAGGAAGGGAGGCGAGCAGCACCAGCAGGGCCATTCCGCCATCAAGGCAGGAAGAACACTATCCACACGCTCATGAGGGCGTGCATGGCACAGGCTGCAAGGAAGGTGCCCCCGGACTCTCAGGGAGAGTCAGACATTTGTAGGGAGGAGACAGGACCGACAGAGGGGTGCTACGACCCCTGACTCAATAAAGCTGCCTGGGCCAAAAAGAAATCAGGAATATCCCAGCCCACACCTGTGTCTGATGGCCCAGAAAACATCGTCAGGCTCAATATCCACCAAACCAGCTCTAGACCGGACCCTCACCACTTCCTAATCCCCGCAGATGGTCAAGGAAAACGACAGCTGATGATACTCAGTACAGTTACAGACCCACAGCAGCTACAGCAACAAGTCATTAAGACAGACACGTCTGGTTCCTCCTAAGGGACACAAGCAAGTCCTGTGCACGTATTCACTCAGGTGTGAACCTCTGTAAGAGTGAACTGGCTCCCAGGAGGGGAAGTGGACAGCCTGTGTGCAACGTTGTACTGATTTCTCCCTGTAGCTCCAGGGGCTCCAGCACTGTGCCGTCTTCATCTCACACCTGACAGTGGACAGCACACGGGAAGAACGCAACAGCCGTTCGGGCTGCAGTGCTTGCCCGCCCAGCGATTCTGGGGAGATGTGTGTGCAGGTTGGGCTGTTTTTAGATCCTCGCTGGATTTCAGCGGCAGGAAGCAACTCAGGTCTCAGGAAAGGGCCGTATGAAGCGCTGGGATGGGGTCACGGGCCTGCCAGGCCTTTGGCAAGCTCCACGACCAGAGGAAGGGAGTGCCACTGCTTTGTGAGGCTCCAGTTCTTCCCGAGGAGTCTGGCGGCATGGTGGCCAGGCACTGGGCTCTGATGTGCGAGGTCCACCGGCCACTCCTCGTCCTACTGCTGTAGAGGTACAGTCTCGGGCGCCCCCAGGGGTCGTTCTGCTCTGTCCTATAGGGCTGCAATGAGTGAGTCCTTCATCAGGGAAATGTGGGCCATGACTGTACCACTTGATCTTGGAAGTCCTTTCCTTCCAGTCCAATCTTGACGTACAAACCAGAATCCATCATTTGGGTTTGGTTTGGGGGAGGGAGAGGACAGTGTCTGTTTTAAGTCTTCAATCCACAGAAGCAGCTCCTGGTTCCAGAGGAAATGAGATCTCTGGGTGGCACCCCGGGTTTGCATTCAACTTTTAAAGTACATGTCGGCAGTTGAGACCTGCCCAGCGGTGTCCTGCGGTCGGCTTCCACACGAGAAACCGCCTGGGGCAGTTCTGCTCTGTATGTAACCCGTGGGGCTGCCGGGAGTCGGAAACTATTTCCGTTTCCATCGGAAATTAGGTGATCCTGGATCCTCAGAGCAGCGGTGCTCCACCTTCCTCATGCCGCGGCCCTCTCATGCCGTTCCTCATGTGGTGGTGACCCTCAACCATAACATTATTCTCCTTGCTACTTCATCACTGTCATTTTGCTACTGTTATGAATCATCATGTAGATATCCAATTGGCAGGATGTATTTTTATGGTTACAAATTAAACATAATTAAAGCATAGCGATTCATCACAAAGTAATATGTAATTCTATATTGTGAAATTTTTATTTCTAATGACAAATAAATGAAATTTTGTCTTGAAGCGTGGTGTAGCATGGTAACAGTCTTCACGCCAGGTAGTATCTGCATGTGGGCAGACCCACCTAGAGACGGATAGAGGGGCGGTGTCTCGGTTCCTAAGACCATTGGAAATATGTTTTCTGTTGGTCTTAGGTGACCCCTGTGAAAGGATTGTTCTACCCCCAAAGGGGTCGAGACCTACAGGTTGAGAACCTCTGCCTTAGAGGCTTCTGAAACAGGGAGGCAGGGAGAAGAAATGCCTTCAAGGGTGACCCCAATTCCATGGGCCAACCGTCTCTGGAGAACACTCAAAGGTCACGAAATAGCACAAGTCACATTTATGGGGAGAAAGACCTGCAGCCCACCAACGTCTCAGAGCCTGAGGGCACGCATGGCTATGTGGCTTGAATTCTCGGACATGAAAGGCTGACGGGTACTTTGGTCTGACAAACGGCAAAGGAGAAAGCAAAGTGCCCAAGCCCAACCAAACTGCCAAGGCAGAGGATGTTCAAAGCGCCGGGCCTCTCTGGATTAAGAATTGCACTTTCTCTCACCGTTTCTGCTTTCAAGAGAACGGAAGGATAGATTGTGGTCTCACTGCCAGGTGTCCCTTCTCTGAAAGACAGCAGGGGGAAAACCAGGTACTTAATTCAAAAGGAAAACCTCTTTGCGTTGATATTTACCTAGCTGGGTGTGCCAAGAGTGGGAAAGATAAACTTGCCTTATCTGTGAGTAATAATAACCCTACGTTTCTTTTCTTGGAACTTTTAGCAAACATTCTCTCCTCTTGCCTTCCACCCTTCATGGCGTCTGCCATCGGGTGGGGCGGGGGGGCAGGGTGAGGGGACTGTGTCCATTTTGAAGCATGGTTCCCAAGCAGAACAGCCCCATAGGGTTTTCTGGACTGTAAGCCTTCTTGGGGGGGCACTGGCAAGTCTTTTTCCCTGGGTGGGCTTGAACCGCCAACATTTCTCCTAACAGCCAAGCATGGAACCCTGGGTGCCACCAGGCCCCAGGTAAGCATCAGACTCTCCCTTCCAGAGATGAATGAACTGACTCTCAGAGTTTAATGAACTTCTCAAGTTCACTTGATCACAGCAAGCCCAGCAGCTGTCTCCATCTAGTTACAAACTGTCTCTGTGAAACCATTCAAAGGTGCTGTTGACTCACACAATGGCCAGTCATGCACGGTGATTTAAAGTCTGGCCACAGGTCCACACGGGCACACCTGAACAAAAGGTTGAGAGGCGGCTGGGGGATGGCACTGATTAAGTGCTGAGCAATTAGCTGCGATGCTGGTGGCCAAACCCATCCTAAAGAGGGTGGGAACAGTCCCGTAGGTCTGCTTTGGAGAGGTCACTGCCTGGAAACGCAGACAGAGAGTCCTGCTCTACACACAGGGAGGGGGCCAGCAGGGGTCAGACCAGTTAGCAAAGCAGACAATTTTGAACAACTACCTCAGACCAACATCTCTGTACAAATTGAGAATTACTCATTTCTGTAGAAATTGAGATTTACTCTTGGCAACACTTAAGCATGCTGCCTCCCCTTAAGCAGGCACCACCACGATTTCCCAGAGCTTTGCAGGAAAAGTCCCAACCGAGGTCTCCCACGCTGGCCTAAAGACACTTTCCTGATGTATGCTTAGAGACTGCCCTTGAGCCGGGCCAGGGGGAGAAAGGAGTGAGTCTACCATGCAGTCGAGGAGGGTAACAAGGGACTCCTACGTGTCACTCTGCATAGACCAAATACACGGGGTGCAAGCTGATGAAATATCAAGATTAGGTGACTTTGCTGCTCTTTCGACAGGACAGGAGGGAAGTGGTGCCCCTGGAGTTGTGCAGCACTCACTGCATAAACTGACAGGAGGGATCAATGGCTAGACCTGAGAAAGCACAGAAGACCTCTTCAGTGGGTTTGTCAGGAGATTAAGGGGCAAGAATGAGTGATGAGCTGCCTTGATGTGGGGCAGTGAATTATTGAATGTGGCTCTCCCAGCCAAAGTCTCTATAACGCCCGCCAAAGGACCTAGTCCTGCAGGGGTCTGGGTAGGAAGGGGGCAAAGGGGGGAGACATGGACATGATCCACCTGTGAGTAACTGTGAAAAGAATTAGCTGGAATGCCATCCTGCTTCAGCCCTCTGAAGCTCATGGTGGGGTGGGGTGGGGGGAGGATTTCATTACCAGTAAAGGACAAGGGTGGAGTATATTCCCTGGATTCCAAGACCCCTACTCACCTTCTGAATCCAGAAGACAGCTGTGACAACAGAGGAGTCACAGCAGAACCAAGAGTCCGTATGAGACAGAATGGTAGACCTCCCAGCCCACAGAGCAAGTAAAGCTGAGTGCTGTGGCAGGAGGCTGGTTTGTGAAGTGGGGTGCCTCTGGGTGCTTAATTGGGGGAGCTGGGCTTGCTGAACCATGGAGATAAAAGTGAATGCCTTCAGGTTGTGGCTTACTGGAGTAGGGTACCTCTGGGCAGTTAATTCAGGGAGCGGGGTCACTGACCCACAGAGCTTGAGCCACAGGGCTCCAGGTCGAGGCTCACAGCAGTGTGGGCGTTTATCAGCCACCCTGAATGAACTGCGTACGTGTCCTTAGTGAACAACTGTATCTTGAGCATTTCTGACTTGCATTGCCACCTGTTAACTTCCTTAATAAACCCTGTAATCCTGAGCGTTGTTTGTGAGTGCTCTGTGGGCACTGCAATGAATTGCAGAATCCAGCGGAAAAGTAGAAAGTGCTGTTTGAGACAGAACACACCTGGGGTGGTAAGACAGACACAAGCTGCTGACTTTGCCCAGGGATGGGACCTTGTGGAGTGACCTCGATGCTGGTGGGTGCTGTCTCCTTAGACATTCGGTTGGGTGAGGCACAGACAACGTGGCTTGGCAATAAGGGACCAGTACCAAGCTTCCTTTACTCCTCCCACAAAATGTTACAGAACGCCTCCGTGCCTGCCCTGCATGAGGTGCTGGGGATGCAGCTGGCCTGAGCCCAGGTTTCAGCATGAGAAATACATACACATGTGGTGATGAGGGAGATGATTTTGGCAGTTGTGCCCGACTTAACTGGAAGAGGGAAGTGGTTGAAGCCCTGCCAGGATGCATCCCAGGAATAACAGCGACGCCAGGTAAGGGTGCAGGAGGGAACCGCTGGGCGGCACAGATGGTCAAGTGCTTGGAAAGCTTGCCCCAAGGCTGGCATTTTGAACCTATCTAGAGGCACCAGTGGACCACATGCATCACAGACATCACAGGCATGTGGGGGTCTGTTTCCAGAAGGTCATGAAAATCCATAGCGCAGTTCTAATTGTCTGGGGGTGGGGGCTGGAGGGCGCTGAGTAAAAAAACATTTTTCTTCTGAAAATAAAGAGGACGGTAGGCCCAATAAGTTTAGGCTGCAAGCTGAGGCCCCGAGGCAGGTAGGGGTTCTGTGTAAGGGAGGAGAGGGCTGTGCTTTCGTCAAGACATCTTCAACCCTAAACAGGGGTCCCAGGCTGCCACTGCACAGTCTCCCCACCTGTAGCCTGTTTCAAATCCCATGAACGGGAAGGAAGGAGACTGGATGGAAGGCGGTTTTTTGTTTTGTTTTAGTGAACTACCACTCCCTATTGACAAGACTGGCTCATGCAACGAAGTTGTAGATTCTTTAAAAAGGGAGTGTGACAGATTAGGAGCACTTTCATAATCCAAAACCAGGTGGGGCAAGGCCATCCCCACCACTCTCAGTGTGGAGAGCTGAGAGTCAAAAGGCCTAGGATGAAAAGTGGACAGAAAGTTTTAGAAGCTCGCAATGTAACCGAGAGGAATTACGGAAACCCAAATGAAGGCTGAACATGATAGCGGGACAAGAGGAAAGTCAAAGGAAATAGAGGAAAGAACTGGAGACAAAGGGTAGTTATAGAGGTCTAAATATAGGCATGCACATATGTAAATATACTTATATATGATGATGGAGAAATAGATCTATGTGCATATATTTATAGGTTTAGTATTAAGGTAGCAGATAGACATTGAGCCTCCTCTCAAGTACTCCCTCAATGCAAGAACACTTCGTTCTATTAAATTGGCATTCCATGATGCTCACCTTCCCGACACGATCACCAAAGACAAAGCAGGTGCATAAGCAAATGCGGTGAAGAAAGCTTATGGTGCCCGGCTAGCAAAAGATAGAGTGTCTGGGGTATTAAAGGCTTGAAGATAAACAAACAACCATCTAGCTGAGAAGCAACAAAACCCACATGGAAGAAGCACACCAGCCTGTGTGATCAATAGGATCAGGTATCAGATATCAAAGAACAACAACAAAAAAATCATATCATTGTAAATGAGGGGGAGTGTGGAATGGAGACCCAAAACCCACCTGTAGGCAACTGTGGACATCCCCTTACAGAAGGGTCATGGGGAGGAGACAAGTCAGTCAGGTCGCAGTGTAGCAACGATGAAACATACAACTTTCCTCTAGTTCATTAATGCTTCCTCCCTCCCTCCCCCACCACTATCATGGTCCCAATTCTACCTTACAAATCCAGTTAGAACAGAGGATGTATACTGGTACAGATAGGAACTGGAAACACAGGGAATCCAGGACAGATGAAGCACTCAGGACCAGTGGTGAGAGTGGTGATCTGGGAGGATGGAGGGAGGGTAGGGTAGAAAGGGGGAACCGATTACAAGGATCTACATATAACCTCCTCCCTGGGGGACGGACAACAGAAAAGTGGGTGAAGGGAGACGTCGGACAGTGTAAGATATGACAAAATAATAAGAATTCATAAATTATCAAGGGTTCGTAAGGGGGGGACGGGGAAGGAGGGGGAAAATGAGGAGCTGATACCAATGGCTCAAGCAGAAAGCAAATGTTTTGAGAATGATGGCAACAAATGGTCAAATGTGCTTGAAACAATGGATGGATTGTGATAAGCATTGTATGAGCCTCCAATAAAATGATTAAATAAAAGTTTTTTAAAACTACAAAGCTCTTTTACCTTGAATGAAAAGAAATGTCTTTGCCGTTAACCACAAACACAAGCCATTATTTTTAGCCAAGGAACATATGTGGTTGGGAATAGGGCACATTCCCTTCCTGAGGGATCAGAACATCTCCTCCACAAAGAGCCATGTATGGACTTTGAGTGACAATGGCCCCTGAGGGGAAGAAGCTGTTGAAATCAGATCCTCCCCACCTTTGAAAAGGCCTCAGTGAGGTGCTCCCTGCACTTGGTCTTGAGAGGTCAAGTCTATCCCAGGGACACCGGGCATCCTCCCTGACAACATACCACTCAACTCATCTGTACCCCCTTCTCCCCCACCACTCCCACCCCAGACTTCAAAATTTGGCCTTTAAGGTCTCCCCGCTGCTCCCCATGTTTTTCTCTGGGCCTGGAGCTCTCCAGGGAAGTGGGTATTGTTGGATGGCAGTTAAGGACCGCAGTGGAGGCCACATGGTTTATACACAGCACAAAAGGAAGGGATGTCGTGCTAAAGGCTGGCTTAGACCTGCCCTCGTGCCACTTCAGCCCGGTTGCTATGGATTCTGATCCCTGCTGGCCCCAGGTGGGAGAGCCCTAAGGTTTTCGAGGGCTGGTTTCTCAGAAGCAAACGGCCAGGGTTCTCTTTCAGGGCACCTCTTGGGGAGCTCCACCACCAATCAATCGATAGTGAGCAGTCCAGAGAGCATTCACTGCTGGTCCTGAGGGGGGTTTTCAATCCTGGATTCCCTGTGCTGTGGGCTCTTATCTGTAGCAGTGTGCATGCTCTGGTCTAATCTGATTTGTAAGGTAGAATTGAGGTCATGATAGTGGGGGGAAGGAAGCGTCAAAGAACTAGAGGAAAGTTGTGTCTCATCGGTGCTATACTGCACTCTGACTGGCTCATCTCTTCCCTGTGACCCCTCTGTGTGGGGATGTCCAAATGTCTACAGATAGGCATTGGGTCTCCATTCCATGGCAGCCCCCCCCCCCTCACCTTGGGTATGGTTTTATTCTGAGAGCTCAAAACAGATCTATGGAACACAAGTACACTTTTGATTTCGGGTGATGGCTGTTATGTGCCAACTTGGCTAGATTGTGATTCTCAGTGGATTGGCAAATACCAGACTGGGAGCACAATGCACCCATCTTTGAAGATGTGATCTGATGAGATTGATCAATCGGTAGAAAGGGGGTTTCCTTGGGGCAGGGCCCACCTCCAATATGTAAAGGGATGTTCCAGGAAAGAGCCCTCTCTCTCAAGCTTGCACGGTTTTCATTACCTGACCTCTGTCCTTGGGATGTAAGCTTCATCTGTCAGTCTGCTGTACTGTGGTGGTTTGGGCGTTGTTATGATACTGGAAGCTATTCCACTGGTATTTCAAATGCCAAAAGTGACATTCATGGCAGAGAGAATTTAGCAGAGCTTCCAGACTAAGACAGACCAGGAAGAAGACCTTGGTGATCTACTTCTAAGACAGTTGGCTAGAGAACCCCTTAGGCAGAGCTGCAGATCAGTCCAGCAGATAAGCATCTCAGATTGGACGGCACTCAAAGTTCAACTGGAGAAGAGCTGCCTCCTCACAGCTGGGCTGACCTTCAAGACATGGAGGCAGGAAAGCCTTTGAAACCCTCATCGACTGATGGAGCATGACTCAAAAAGGAGAAAGAAGTGGTACCCATCATTATCCAAATTATTATTCTAACAGAATGCAGAATGTATGAAGTATGACTCAAGGGGAAAATGGAAGCTGTCAAAAATTAAAGGAAATACACAAAGATTCGCTATTGTAGGCATTTGTGAACTGAACGGACTTAGTACTGACCATTTTGAATTGCATGGTAGCCTGCGAGTGATAAATTGACATGGATGCTGTCACAGACATCATCAGAAAGAACACTTCAGGATCTATCCTGAAGTAAAGAAGCTCTGGTGCCACAGTGAGTTTAGTGCCAGGCTGCTAACTAAATGAGAGCCTGGCGGTTCGAACCCACCAGATACTCTATGGTAGAGAGAGGAGGCAGTCAGCTTCCATGCAGATTGACAGCCTCGGGAGCCGGATGGAGCAGTTCTGCTCTGTCCCATGGGCTGGTTATGAATTGGAATGAACTCAAAGACAAGTATCCTGAACTTCAACACAATCAGTGATAGGACAAGACTCATATGCTCCCAAGGAAGACCAATTAGCACTATAATTATTCAAATGTACACAGCAAACTCTAAAGCCCAAGATGAAGAAATGAAAGATTGTTACCAGCCTCTCGGCCTGAAATTGATTGAACATGCCGTCAAGATGCGGTAAAAATTACTGGTGATTGAGATGCTGAAGTTGGGAATGAAGAAAGATTGGGAGTTAGAAAATATGGCCTTGGTGATAGAAATATGCCGAGTGCTCAGGATAGAATTTTGCAAGACCAGTTATTTAGCCATTGCAAATACTTTTTCAATAACATAAACTGTGTCTATACACTGGACAGAACACAAGGGAAATAGAGTGATGATAGGGTCATGCTTTTCTAAGCCAGAACCATAATTTAAATGTATTGGCTCCTTTTTGGTCTTCCTTCTTCAATATCCAACTTTCTTATGCATGTGAGGCATTCCTCCATCTTCATCAGCAAGTGCTTTAAGTCTTCCTCAATCTCAGCAAGCAAGGCTGTGTCATCTACACATCACAGGTTGTTACTAAGTCTTCCTTTGAATTGTGGTGCTGGCAGAGGGTATTGAAAGTACCACAGACTGCCAAACTGAACAAACAAATCCGTCTTGGAAGAATACAGCCAGAATGCTCCTTAGCGGCAAGGATGGTGAGACTTTATCTCGTGTGCTTTGGGCATGGGCATGCTATCAGGAGAGACCATCCCTTGAGAAGGGCATCATGCTTGGTAAAGTAGAAGGACAATGAAAAAGACAACGGCTGACAAGGTGGATTGAGGCAGTGGCTGCAACAATGGGCAGGCTGTCTGAGAACTGGGCAGTGTTCTGTTCTGCTTGACATGGGGCTCTAATGAGTTGGAATCTACTCGATGGCAGTGAGTTTGTGTGTTTTGAGTTTTCAGTGGAAGGATGATGAAGCCACTCAATACCACCAGTTAGGACAAAGTATGGAGGTAACCTTCTATGCAGACCATCTGACTGCTCATATGGTGTTCCATCTGAGGCTGAAGAACAGTACAAGTCCATGAGAGTCAACCTGAGGTTAGAAATTATCTCAACAATAAATGTGATGCATCGAACACTACTGATCAAAGGCAAGATGCGCTGTGGGATGACATCAAGAGGGTCATACACGAAAAAACAAAAGGTCATGTAAAAGACAAGGAAGACAGAGATGATCAAGATACGTACATGTCAACAGAGACTCTGAAACTTTTTCTTGAATGTAGAGTAGCTAAAGAGAATGGGCTATTGAAATAAAATTTCAATAGAAATTTGAAAGGGTAGCGCTAGAAGATAAAGTATTAGAATGAAATGTGTGCAAAGATCTGGAGTTAGAAACCCAAAAAGTTCCCTTCAGCTTCACTGAAGGCACTGGTAAAAAACAAACGACAAACAAAAACCAGACCTGAGTAATTAACAGCACACCAAGTGAGATGATTCAACAAATGGAAACAGTGCTGGAAGCACTCGCTCATCTACGCTAATCCGAAGACAGCACCTGGTCAAGGCACTAGAAGAGACCCATATTTGTGCCCACACCACGGAAAAGTGATCCAACATAATCCTATCAATTATATCGCACACGTAAAATTGTCCTGAAGACACCTGAAAACTGGAAGCAGCAGCCCTGCGACAGAGAACTGCCAGAAATGTTAGCCAGATTCTGAAGAGGTTATGTAAGATGGTTTGTGGCTTAAAGCAGAGAATACCAGAAAGGTATTTATTTACCTGTGTTTTGCTGCTTATGCAAACACATTGGACTGTGGGAAACCTAACAAAGGACGGATAGCCTTGTGAAGAGGGGAAATTCCAGAACACTTGCGCTCACATAGACTCTGTACAAGGATCCAGAAGCAGGCGTCACACAGAACATGGGAATACTGCCTGGTTTAAAACAGGAAAGTGTGCATCAGGGTTGTATGCTCTCACTCCGCTTAACTCAGTCGGCATGCTGAGCAAATAATCAGAGAAGCTGAATTATATGAAGAAGAATGCAGTACTGGGATTGGAGGAAGGCCTATAAATACCTTTTGATATGCAGATGACACAACTCTGCTTGCTGAAAGTGAATGGGTTTGAATCAAGAGCAATAGCTCAGGTAAAAACACTGCCAGAGTGAAAGTCAACAAAGCTAACTGGAACCAGGAAACTGTGGGAGAGGGGTGGGGATTTGCAAGCTCAGGTTGATTCTATTTTGCATCTGAATAAGTTCCGCAGCTGCCGGCCCTCCAGCCTTAGTCCCATGCTCTGCTGCAGGCCTTGGGTGTGCTGGTTAACCTCCTTGAGTTTCCAACAGTGGAGCTAGATGAGAAACCATTCAGAAAGTTCCATTTTCTCTGTATTTTCCAGCCCCGTCTCCGCCATCAGCCACTGTCCCTTATGTCAGACTAACAGTACTCCTGACTGTATTCCTGCAAACAACCTGGGTGGTAAGCATTATTTGTGGTGTTTTTTGTTTTCCTGACAAAGACACTGAGGTTCAGAGAGGTTAAGGACGTTCATACAAATCACTCACAGGATGAGCTACTAGGAGGCGACCAATCCAGGTCTGCATTGGACTTCCGGCCCAGTCACAGAGCCTTCTGTCCAACAAAGACTAGAGGTCAGAGTGGAAGCACTAGTCCTACATATCATCTCCCTCTCTAGTTACCACCTTGCAGAGGGACATCTCAAGAAAGACCTTAATTTCTTTTTTTTTCCCCATCAGTTATAGTCTCATGACATATTTATTTAAATTTAGGTCTCTCTTACTCTGGATAATACATTTTGGAATCATGGGCCCCATTCCCAAGAATAGGTCTGTTTCTTCCTCTTCTTGGGGGCAGATCTCAGAGGGATTGCAAAGCGAAGATTTGGGGATACGCTATCAGAGCACCTGGCTCACTGTCTCCAGGTGCAGCTGGAAGGTTGGGCCAGGCCTTGTAAACTCACAGACCTTGTGCCTCACTTGTTCTGTCTCTCTCTAGATTCTTCTCTCTCTCTTTTTAAAAATAATCATTTTATTGGGGGCTCTTATCACAATCCATACATACATTCATTGTGTCATGAACATTTGTAATTTGTTGCATCGTCATTTTTAAAACATTTTCTTTCTACTTGAGCCCTTGGTATCAGCTCATTTCCCCCCTCCCTTCCCCACCCTCCCTCCATCATGAACCCTTGATAATTTATAAATTATTATTATGATGTCATGTCTTACACTGACCTTCACCTACTTTTCTGTTGTTGGTCCCCCTGGGAGAGGGTTATATGTAGATCCTTGTGATCTACATATCTTCTCCCCCCACCTTCCTCTTATCCTCCTGGTATCACTACTTTCATTATTGGTCCTGGATTCCCTATGTTCCAGCTCTTATCTATACCAGGACACATGGCTCTGGTCTAGCTGGATTTGTAAGGTAGAATTGGGGTCATGATAGTGCAGGGGAGAAAGCATTAAAGAACTAGAGGAAAGTTGTATGTTTCATTGGAAGACCTTAATTTCAACCTAGGAAGAATCTCGCTTCCTCTTTCTGTCTGCTCCTCACGGACATGAACGATCCATCTTCTTTATGAAATTTTTTGTATCTGGGCCTAGCAGCCAGTAAATACTCAGGTAGTATGTACTGGCATTGGACTGGGTGCAAAACAACATCAGGAGCACCTCTATCTGGGCACTTGTGAGAAACACAGAATCCCGGGCTGTACCCCAAATGTGCTGATTCAGAATCAGAACCTGCATGTACTCTGAGGAGACCCCTGAGCCATTGGGTACATTATAAAGTTTGAGAAGTGGTGTCCAGCACCCCCAGGTCCTTCGCTAGCTCGCTCACTCACTCACTCACTCACTCACTCACTCACTCACTCACTCACTCACTCACTCACTCACTCACTGCCATTGAGTAAATTCCAACTCATACTGACCCTACCGGACAGAGTAGAATTGCTTCTGTGGGTTTCTGCAACTCTCTAACGTTTTACAGGCATAGACAGCCTCATCTTTCTCTCTAGGAGAGGCTAGTGGTTTCAAACTGCTGACCTTGAGGTTGACAGTCCAAATGTGTAATCACTATGCCACTGGGGCTTCTTCCCACCTTCCTATAAACCCTATATTCCACACTAGTGTAGAAGATAAACTCACTCCTTGTGAAGCTGAACCACCATGCATTTTTTAATGGCCCAATAAAGTTCAAGTGTCTCTGAAGGGACTTTACTTCAGAAATGACTTCTCTTACAAGACCAACTGTTCCCTCGTCTTAATAGAAGAATTAAATCGAGAAATGGGAGGGCCTTGGCTAAAGACAACCGCATGAAAAATAAAAACTTCCCTTCTAGACATATGTTCATATTTAATATGTAGTTAGTGCTCTGAGGTACAATTAATCATCACCAGATTTAAAATGGAATTACTCATAGTTAAGTGCCTCATTAGCATTCAGAAATGTCTAACCTTTGGATAAGTACCACTGACAATTCGCCTCTTTTCCACACCTATTTATTGAGCATCTATTATGAACCAGGCCCCATGGAGATGAGATGCTGTAGAGGAAGTAAATGTCCCAGTCCCCTGACCTCCAGTCTTTGTGACAAATACAACGACGATTGGGAACACGTGAATCAAACACTTCTATAAGCAAATAGTGCATCAAGTACCATCGCCACGATTTCAATGTGAAGCTTGTCAGATGCTTGCTGTGTCGCACCCAATTAAACAGTTGGTGTCCAGCAACCAGAAGCACTGAGTCACCCACTACACCTGCGCGCTCAGCAAAGAGGTGCTGCCCAGTGCAGGGGATCAGCAGCGGCAGCCAGTGTGGCCACCATGAAGGAAGAACACTTGACCATTCATTTAAATAACAGAACACAGAAACGTTTCAAAAACTACTGAGACAGAGAGATGCAGCTTTCTGGTTCTTATGGTTCCAAAAGGAAGGCTGAGCAACTCCAACCCATGAGTCGTTGTAATATAAAAAGTATACGCATACATAATATTATTTCATCTGAAAAAACAATGCTTGAACTTTGAATCTTTTACCTAGAAGCTGTGAGGGAGGGAGCCATAAAGACAAGCAAGAGTTAAGAGAGATTGGGAGGGGGGGAATGGGATGAATCAGATGAATTCAACTTAATGACATTCCCCAGCTGACAGTTCCTGTTTACCATTTTCATTATTCGACAGCCAGAAATAGTAAAAGGGTCCAAATTGTTTTAAAAGAACCAAGTAAGCTTTGAGAAGACTGTCACGGTCTAGAGATGAAGATGTCGTCACCAACATAACCGAGTTTTTGTTGTTTTTTTTCCCTTTTTCGACACTAATTAGTAAAGACTCACTCAGCTCCTTTCTTGAAATGTTTAACTCTTTAGGGGGTAGTATTTTATTAATAAGAAATTTCCCCCAAAATGTCGTCTTTTCTTTCGAGTCCCCAGGAGTCACTCTGGGAAGCATGGAGCATCAAACCAATTCAACACAGGCGCACAGAGGGCAGGCAGATCAGCAAACAAATAGACAGTGGGTTTCCCCAAAAGCAAAGAGCTCAAAGCAGCGCCACTTAACAATTCTTCCTAGCCACACTGCACATCTCACTGTCAGATGGGAGGTAATTATCGAACGTCTTTATATTACACACTTTATTTTTAACTAAATCTTTCAGTAGACTGCTGAGAAATGCCAATACTTCTACCGTTCCTAATTTGGCTGTGTAATCAAACGCGGATTTTTTTTCTTTCTTCTTGGTAGCTGAGAGATCCAAGTCGGAGTAACTCTTGTAAACAACGCCTTTAATCGTGTTAGAGAGTTATTTTGAACAAATCTGGGGACTTTTTTCCTGTGTGGAATTTTAGTCGCAGGAAGATGAAGCAAGTACACTTGCCCTTGAATGTTAACTATACCTCCCAAGGAGGGTAGCCTTGATGAGCCATTACTTCTCCAGCCTAGGACTAGGTGTTGGCAGGTTAAATCGTGTGTGTGTGTGTGTGTGTGTGTGTGTGTCCCCACCCCCACCCCCCACACTGCTTCAGAGTCAATGACTTGGGAAGTGCAAACCAGAAAACCCTCCTCTTAAGGGTTGGTTTGTAAATGATCAGGTCCAGTTTTTCTCTGCTTATTACGTGAAACTAATAACTCGTCGATATTTTAGTGCTGACGGCACTAGCTCGTTAGACGAACTGACCGGTAGATAACAGAACTGGTAGGTAAAGATGGATTTGGTCGAACATCACCCACACCCACCGCCAGCCCAGGACCCCATCTAGGAACACTTGTTGAACTCCGGGACTGTCAGATCCCAACCTTGGGAGTTTCTCGACTTTATCGAAGTGTTCAGCTTGCTGTTTTGAGGTTTCCATCTTACTTAATCAACAATAACGATGACTAATTATTTGTGAATCGCAGTCCTGAAAACAAACTTTCTTACCTTGAGCAGTTCAAGAGTGGCAGGCAAAGGGGCTGGAGTTTGTTAGGTGCCGTGATTTTTCATTTAGCCCCTAGGTACGTGCTTCTTCCCCGAGATTACAGACCCAGCGCGGTTCTCTGGCAAGGTCAAAGACGTGTACCCCTTCCCGGCACACCCCTCAGCAAGGCAACATGCTGGCGTGCGACCTGAGCAGCTCTTGGAGGCGAGGCAATGAGGGGAGCAGGGTTGCGGGCTCCGCGGGGGTCCCCAGGGCAAACTCAGCGCCCAATCCGGCCCGGAACCAATTCCGGCTGAGGAACCCAGAGGGACCTCGGGCCCAGGGCGCTCACGACGCACTCACTCCCCTTGGGGTCCCGGACTCCCCTCGCCGCCGGAGGGCGAGGGATGGAGCTCCGAGGAGCGCCGAGGCGACCCACCAAGGCTGCAGCTGGAGGGCACAGCCCTCGCCCACCCCGACGGTGACCCTCCAGCACCCCCGAATCTCGGGGTCAGGGCGCCTCGTCCTCTACCTCCCACGGCGAGACCCGCGCGGAGTCCACCAGGCGCGCGGCCGGCGCGTGGCCCCGGGCGGCGGACGCCCGAGGCGATCCGAACCCCCTTCCCGCGCCCCCGGCCCCGGCGCCGCCGCGCAGTCCCGCCCGCGCCCGAGCGCCCCTCCCCGCTCGCGCGTCCCCCGCGCCAGGAAGCAGGTGACAGAGTTTTGCGACCTTGTGCACACGCACGCCCACCCCGGGGGGCACGAAGCCCCCGTCGCGGGCCCTTACCTCGGAGCGGGCAGGGGCGGCCCCCGAGGGGCAGCGCGCGGACTGGGCCGGGAGACGCGGCTCCCGCCGCCGCGAGCCGAGACCGTGAGCGGGCGCGGCCGGCTCCTCCGGGCGGCGGCGGGAGGCGCTGCTCTCGCGGCCGCCGCCGCCGCGGCTGCGAGTCTCGGGGCTACGCCGCCGCCGTCCCCGGTGGCCGCCGCGCGCGTCCCTGTGCGCCTGCAGGAGGCCGGCTGCTCGCGCGGCAAACTCTTCCGCACGCAGAGCCGGCGGGGAAAGCCGCCGCCGCCTCCTCTTCCTCCTCCCCCTCCTCCTCGGTGGCCTCCTCCTCCTCCTCCTCCTCCTCCCTCTCCTCCTCCTCCTCCTCCTTCTCATCCTCCTTCCCCCGTGCCTGCCGCCGCCGCCGCCGGGGTCTCCCCTGGCCGCACGCCAGGCCCCGGCCCTGACCCAGCCGGGGACACGCGCACCCAGCGCGCCGCCGGGACAAACGCAGCCCGGGCGCCCGGGGCGGCGCGGATACCTGCGGGCACGGAGGTCGCCCGCAGCGGGGCTGCAGGGCACGAGCGGCGGGGACGCCGGGTCGGCGCTGGGCAGCGGTCGTGTTGTGCTTTGAGCTGAACTGACCGAGAGGGGAGGCCATCGGGTGCGGGGTGGACGCCCGAGGGCTGCTAAAGTTCTCCTTGGGGATGGGCAGGCATCTTGCTCCTTTTGCCTAGAGTAGAGCCCTCGCCGTGCCAGCCGCCACCCCGCGGTCCCGAGCCGGGGGATGGGGTAGGGGTGGGAGGGGGCGCCTAGCACACCCCTCTGGTCCCCGCCGCGCATCGAGGGAGGGGGCCTGACGCCCGTACGTGTCTGCAGGAACCCTGCGATTTGTCACCAGGCGGCGGGGCGTGGGGGCAGGTGAGGGCGCGGGGGTCGAGGGAGACGCCGGCGAGCGCCCTGCCAAGAGGCACAGCAGCGGCTACTGGGGAGGAATCATCGTGTCCTTACTAGGCGAGCGTAGCCGGTCGGGAAAATGGGTCAGGGATGGAAAAGAACTTGCTAATTGCCCCTCCGAGGCGCTCGGAGCTGGGGGTCTGCGGGGAGAAGCGCGCACTGCGAGCTCCCCTCGGCCTCCCCTCCCTTCCCCTCCCTCCCCCGCTGCCCTCCTCTCCTTTTGCACTAGTGCAGGAAATGTTCCACTGACCTACATATTTTTCCAAACATACGTGACCTTTTTTTTTTCCTTTGTGGGAGGAGACAGGCGAGAATCCAAGAAAAGGATAAGCTGCAGAGAGGCGCGCTCGAGAAAGCAGGGAGGTTTGTTGTTGTTTAACCAAGGCCCCCACCACACCAACTAGAGACAGAGGCACTCCCCAGGCACTCCCCAGAATACTCCCCAGGCACTGCTGTGTGATGCTCCGCGGGGAAGCGACACCAAGTCGGTGCGAGGGGGAGACCGTGCGCCCACTGGCTTCACCTCGCCCCGAAGGCCACTGGGAGGGCTCGGCCTGCACAGAAGAGGCGCCCCCCCCCCCGGGAGAAGCTCGGAGGGTGGGGTGGCTCCCCCAGCCCTACCGAGGTCCCTCCTTTTCTGACCGTGCCCGCGGGCTTAGTAGCCTTTTTCTGAACCCGGTCAATGGCCCTGGGAAGCAAAGCGCCCCCTTTGGGCTTTTTGGTAACTATTCGGTTTTGTGGCTGAGAGAGCCTCCTGGATCTCTGCCCGCGACTGCCAGGGCGAGCCGTGGTCTGCAGTCGCCCCCAGCCCCACGCTAGGTCCCTCGCCCCGGAGTTTAAGACGAGCCCTGTGTCTTGCTGACAGGGACCAGGTGCGCCTTATTTGGTCATGCAATCCCACACCGTCAATTAGATCAAAATGCTCACACAGAGCTCCTTTCTCCCCGGCCCTCCCCTCCTCCCTCTACCCCCACCCCACCCCCGCCCTGTAAACTAGGTCATTCTCTTTATTTCCCACTTGTATTATTTTTGTCTAATTCCCCTCCTGAAAAATAATCAGCTGCAAGGCGCTTTGAACGTTGTAAAAGAAGCTGGTATTCTTAGGCTTGCTTCTGACTTGGAGGGATTTTCCAGGAGGAGGAGGAGGCATTTGGCACATCCTGGTTTTGAAGTCCCTCCTTTGCTAACAGGAAAGGGGGAGGGATGGTCTATTTTGTGTTGTTTTGTTTTTCAACCCCATGTTTTCCTTCAGGCAAGTAGGTTTCACCCTGCCCTTAAATCCTGGCCATGACTAATAGCTACCAAAGGATAAGGCTGCGTACTTTTAGCTGGATTTGAGGGAGAATCTAAAGCCACCTCCCTTCCTTCCTAGCACTGGGAGTTCAACATTCCAACTCACTGCCCTTACTCCCTTTGGGGAACTGATAGAACAATTGTTTGAGGGATCTTCTTAGGAAATAGTAAGGGCTTCTAGCAATAATACATCAAATCCTTCCTTAGGGCAACAGATATTTTTATGAGTACCTGTTTTTCTGTTACCAAGCGAAGCCACTTACCAAATGTAGTTTCTGCCTCTATAAAAATGACACACTCTCAGTGGCTGTATTTACTCAAAATTCCATCCCACTTCCTAGGTCAGTTCCACCTTAGTGGAACATCTTTCTAAGAGTCCAGAGGAGTTGAGTGTGCAGTGCAGGCCCTAACCATGGCTATCGGGGAATAGAGTCCCCCAGAAAAAATGTTCCTTCATCCCCAAATACAGAGTTAGAAAGGAAAGTGCATCTTCATTTAATTCTATGCGTTTGACATTTAAGTTCCTTTTACTGGCATTTGTTGATTGCTGGCCCTGTGAAGGATCATGGAAACATAAAGGCAGTTTTTGTCTTTGAAAAAATATACAATGCACAGGTGGGAATAAATTTCAAAACTCACTGCCATCAAGTCAGTTCTGACCCATGACAATCCTATAGGATAGAGTAGAACTGCCCCTGTCGGTTTCTGAGCCAGTAAATCTTTACGGGAGTAGAAAGCCTCATCTTTCTCCCTTAGAGAAGCTGGTGGTTTCAAACGGATGACTTTTTGGTTAACAGCCCAGTGTGCAACCTACTATGCTGCCAAGGCTCCGAACAGCCCTATAAACAACTCACTGCCATGAAATCAATGCCGATTCATAGTGGCCCTATAGGACAGGGAAAAATTGCCCCTACAGGATTCCAAGACTAACCCTTTAATGGGACGAGAAAGACTTGTCTTTCTTCCAAGGAAAGGTTGGTAGCCTAACATGTCATCAATTACCACACCACCAAGACTCCTCTGCAAGTCTATAGATCGGAGGCCCAAAGCGGGCTAGTGCAAAGAGATGAGCCCACAGTGTTCACAGGAGGGAATCAGGATGGAGTCCTTGGGAAAGATGACCCTGGTCCTAGGATTTCCTCATTAACGGAGGCAAGCTAGATCGTAATCCCTGCATTTTAAAAACCTATGACATGCAGGAAAATGCACGATTTTCAACTGCATTGCCAGTTGTTAGAAGGGTCAGGTCATCCCATGGTTAGCCCTTGCATAGTGCATGACTTTACAGTGTGCTGTGGCGATGCAGCTGGGAACTCCAGGTGTTTTTCAAAGCATCAGAATTCACGGAGGCAGGAACAGAAATGTGAATTGTATCAATTCTGTCAATCTCTGATGTTATTAGTGAAGTCGGTGAAGTGATATCTGTACAGGTTTTTGCCATCTTACTGGATATTCTTTTGCATCATAGAAGTGAGATTTGTAGCATAATCATCATGAAAAGTGTTTATCCAAATAAGTTTTCAAAATATGGACCAAATGATGCCAGGTGTCCATTTTTTATGTTACATACAGGAAAGAATGTGTGTCATGCTCTAGTAACACACAGAGTTGGCCCAGAACCTGGTTCCACATTACGTAAATACAGTGATGCAAACAAATTCTAAATGCAGATGACATCGCAATTTTTCTAACAAGCCCCAAACCAGGAGGGTCTCCTTTTAAAAATGACTGTCCATACATTCAAGGGGCCCTGGTAGCATAGCGGTTACACACTGGACTGCTAACCACCAGGTTGACAGTTCTAAACAAGCAGCTGCTCCTTGGGAGGAGGATGAGCTTTTTCTCCTCGTGTAGAGTTACCATCTCCAAAGTCCACTTTATACCTTGTCCTGTAGGGTCACTAGGAGTCGGCCTCTACTCAATGACCATGAGTTTTCAAGTTTTAAGTCCACAAATTCAAGTGCCCCTGATGGCTTAGTGGGCTACACATTGAACTGCTAATTACACGGTGAGTAGTTCCAACCCACTGATCCCTCCATGGGAGAAAGAGGAGGGTGCCTGCTTCTGTAGATTGAAAAGCCTTATCAATCCAAAGGGGGAGATCTCCTCTGCTCTATCTGATCACCATTTGTCGGAATCAACTGGACAGTAATGAGTGGGGTTGATTTGGCGGGGCGGGGGTGTCCCTAGTTTCAAAGAGTCTTGATGGGGCAGTGATTGATTAACCCCAAAGTAGGCAGTTTGAACCTATCATGGGAGAAGGATGGGACTGTCTGCTGTTATGTCGAAATTCTACTCTGTCCTATGGGGTCACTATGACTCAAAATTGACTTGACGGTACAGGTTTGGGGTCATAAATTCTTTCAAGGGTTCTTTCTTCTGAGTATCAGTTTTCACTTAAAAAGGAAGCAGAAACAAGCCATGCATCACTAACCAGGATAACATTATGGTAGGGAGTGTCTGTAAATTAGAATGGACTCTGGCAGTGGTAGGTGGTGGGTGAGGGAGCCCTTAGATAGAGGAAACGGTTAAGCGCTCAATTACTAACTAAAAGGTTAGCTAGGGGTTCAAACCCACTGACAGTTGTTTTGGAAGTTTGGCCTAGTGAGCTGCTTCTACACAGCCCGCGACAGCCTTGAAACCCCTAGAGCGTCACCATGAGATGCAATCGACTCAACGGCAACCAACAACAAGGAAAGAAGTATATGACAATGAAAGCCAGAAAAAACATTGGCTCACTGAAGACAAAGCGGGTGCATAAGCAAATGTGGTGAAGAAAGCTGATGGTGCCAGGCAATCAAAAGATAGACCATCTTGGGTCTTAAAGGCTTGAAGGTAAACAAGCGGCCATCTAGCTCAGAAGCAACAGAGCCCACATGGAAGAAGCACACCAGCCTGTGAAATCATGAAGTGTTGAAGGGATCAGGTATCAGGCATCAAAGAAAAAAAAATCATATCATTGAGAATGAGGGGCAGTACAGAATGGAGACCCAAAGCTCATGTGAGACAACTGACATCCCCTTACAGAAGGGTTGGGAGAGGAGATGATCCAGTCAGGGTACAGGGTAGCAAAGATGAAACATGCAACTTTCCTCTAGTTCTTAAATGCTTCCTCCCCTCCGCTATCATGAACCCAATTCTACCTTATAAATCCGGCTAGACCAGAGGATGTACACTGGTACAGATAGGAACTGGAAACACAGGGAATCCAGGAGAGATGAACCCTTCAGGACCAGTGGTGAGGGTAGTGATACCAGGAGAGTGGAGGGAAGGTAGGGGAGAAAGGGGAAACTGATCACAAGGATCTACATATAAAGCCCTCCCTGAGGGACAGACAACAGAAAAGTGGGTAAAGAGAGACGTTGGACAGTGTAAGACATGACAAAATAGTAATAATTTATAAATTATCAAGGGTTCATGAAGGAGAGGAAGCAGAGAGGGGGAAATGAGGAGCTGATACCACGAGTTCAAGTAGAAAGCAAATGTTTTGAGAATGATGGCAACAAATGTACAAATGTGCTTGACACAATGGATGGATGGATGTATGGATTGTGATGAGTTGTATGAGCCCCCAATAAAATGATTAAAAACAAACATTGGATTGGTAGAAGCATGAAGAATGGCATTTAGAACCCAATACCATGAAGCTGGCTAACTTAGAAGCCAGGACTTAGGAGCACCTGTCGAAGAACATTCAGGAATACTCACCCTGTCTTGGAAATATCAAGGCTAGGTGAGACAGCTTCGTGCTACTGAAGTTTCACCGTGGTAAAAGGGCAGGGAGGGATTTGTTTAGTGCCGCGGGCTCTCAAGGGCTGGAGGGTGCTGCCAGAAGACAATCAAGGCCTTGTGCAGCCGCTTGTAGAGTTAAGACTTGATTTGTGTGCCAATTAGATCATGTGGGGTTGGCTGACTGAAGAATGAAATAAGATATCCTCACAACGCTGCCGTGGAGGTCCCTGGGAGGGAAACTGGGCTGGAGGAGTCTGGAAGTGATAAAGCCTCGCCTTTAACTTCAGTGCTTCCAAGGATGAGGATGAAATGTTGTATATTCCTGTGCGCACTCACATTCATGTGATCCCCATCCCCCCACATGCACACACCTCTAAGAAGGGGTGGTGCCATTGGAAATATGATCTCTTAAAAGGCATCCTTCCTTAGAGTTAAACTCCCTGCGGAAGTTACTTCATGCACATTTTCTCTGTGTTAGTCTGGGTTAACTAGAGAAACAAATTCATAAACACTCGTGTATAACACAGAGCGTTTTATATAACAGCAACAATTGTCTACTGATGGGCTTTCGGTCTCTGCTCTGTACTCCCCCTCATTCATATTGATATGACTTTTTGTTCTGGGTCTTTGATACCTGATACCTGATCCCATTGACACCTCATGATCACACAGGCTGATATGCTTCTTCCATGTGGGCTTTGTTGCTTCTCAGCTAGATGGCCGCTTATTTGTCTTTAAGCCTTTAAGACCCCAGATGCTATATCTTTTTATAACTGGGCACCATCAGCTTTCTTCACCACTTTTACTATGCATCCATTTTGTCTTCAGCGATCATGTCAGGAAGTGGAGCATCATGGAATGCCAGACTATTAGAACAAAGTGTTCTTTCATTGAGGGAGTACTTGAGTAGACTCCCAGTGTCTGTCTGCTACCTTAATACTTAACATATAAATATGTGCACATAGATCTATTTCTCTAGTGTTACATATAAATATATTTACATATGTACATGCTTGTGTTTAGACTTCAATAAATGCCCTTTGCCTTCTAGTTCTTTCTTCTATTTCCTTTTATTTTTCCTCTTGTCCTACTATAATGTTTGGCCTTCATTTGGGTTTCAGTAATTCCTCTTGGTTGCATTGCCCTTGATCAAGCCCTACCAGGCATCCTATTGCCCTCCTCACCATTGATTGTAAATCACTTGTTGTTCCCTTCTCCCTGGGTTTGTTAACACAGACTTCCTTTCCCTGCCTCCCCTTTCCCATGTTCCCCGAACCATTGGTCCATTGTTTTCACCTCCGGATTGTTTATTAGGGTGCAGTACAATACCAACAAAACATAAACTTTCTTCTAGTAATTTAATGCTTTCTACCCCACACTATCATAATCCCAATTCTACTTTAACACAAATCCGGCTAGACCTGAATATGTACAGGGTACAGATAAGAGCTGGAAACACAGGGAATCCAGGACAGACAAACCCCTCAGGACTAACTATGAGCGTAGCAATACCAGGAGGGGAAGGTGGGAGGAGAAATGGGGAACCAATCACAATGATCTACTTATAACCCCCTCCCAGGGAGATGAACAACAAAAAAGTGGGTGAAGGGAGACATTGGTCAGTGTAAGACATGAAAAAAATTTTTTAAATAAATTATCAAGGAAGGGGAAAATGAGCTGATACCAAGGGCCCAAGTAGAAAATGTTGTGAAAATGATGATGGCAACAAATGTACAAATGTGTTTGACAGAATGGATGTATGTATGTATTTATTGTGATAAAGAGTTGTATGAGCCCCCAATAAAATGATTTAAAAAAAGAGCCCAGTCCAGATCAAGTCTATAAGTCCAATATTAGCCCATATGTCCGATACCAATCTATAAAGTCCTTCAGAGTCATGAAACTATGCAATGATACCGAATGCAAGAAGATCACAGGACAGGGCATGGAAAGTCTTATGAATCCAGTGGTGGTGGAAGCATCTCAGCACTGGTGTGGGTGTCCACATGGCTCCTCCAGCTCCAGAGCTCTAACAGCTCCATGTGTCTTGTCATCAGGAATGCAATGCAGAGAATATGTGTCCCACCTCCAGGGAGGAAGATAGGAGTTCCCAGAATCTTCAGGAGAAGACCATGCCCACAGAGAGGCTTCATTGGCTATGACCTGATTGGCAGGCTAGACTCCACCCCTTCACACATTATGTAACTGCCACAGAGGGTTTTAAAAATAAATTCTTTAATAAATAATGTTGCTACAAGAAAAGCAGCGCCTAGTAGCTATGTGCCAAGTATTTACATTACTTCATTTCATCTTCCTAACGCCCCACAAGGAAGTGGTTTATAATAGCCAGTTTATAGATAGTGAATCAGACTTAGAGAAAGTCGCATGGCAAATATGGGCAGAAATGAGTTTGCACCCAGCTCTAATGACTGGAGCCCATGCTCCTCTTCCACCCAATCTCCCACATGTCTAAGGCCAATGCCAGCCCAAAGCTAGTCATGGCATCACTCGCATCTCCATGAGGTCTTGCTGGTCCATGAACTGCTGCCAAGGCTGGCATGTGCCACACACTTCACTGCACATCTCTATTCCCTCCTCTCGCTTGTTCTCACTGCAACACATCAGTGGGGCGGTAGGAATGGTATGGTACTGGTGTGTCGGCATCTATCTCTACGAGGGCACTGTTTGGACTGGGGCTGCAGCTTGGACGGGAGTGTGTGTATACACATGTCATCTTCAAATCAAGTTCGTTTTATTAAAGGGAAGGCTTGGGTATAAATTAAGCCTCCTTACCTTGGTCCACAAGCATGGGACCGGTATAGGCCAATTAGAGGGGAAGACGGCTCTGTTGTCTCTGCTGGTCATCCAGTCAATGTAGTAGACAAAGGACAAGTGTTTTTTTAGGCAAAATCCAGCTACAATTGTCAATACTCCCAAGAAGGACTTGAACTTGCCTCACCTTGAACTGGCAGCCTTCATGAGTGGATCTATGGATGTGTCAGGGGGCCTGCTTCAAAATGTGTAAAAATTAGAATGGAAGACAAGTCCTCTGTGTATAGAGAGTGCTGGAAGTTGGGGGGCAGGGAGGAATGTGCCAGGGAAGCACATGCGGGTGAACTGTATAAATGTGCTGGAGGGCTGGGAGGTGTTTTCCGAGTCCTGTAAGTAGCTGAGAGGATCCCAGAAGCAAACGTAGAGTCGGGGTTAGAGCACTTGTAGCCCTGGAGAAATGACTTCAACTCTGGAAGGGTTTGTTCCGCGTCTGCACTGGTGAAGGCTCCGGAAAGGTGTTGAGACAAGCATTTCCCCAACCATTGCAGGAACACCCTTTAGGCACAAATAGCCATTGTCTTTAGCTCTTCTCGGTTCATGTCCCATTTAATGAACATTAGTGAAGGAGAGGTAATGGAATGTCTTCACATGTGGCTGCTTCTAGGAGCAAGGAGATGCTATGTTAGGCTGGGTTCTCTGGAGAAGCAAAACCAATGATCCTTGTCTGTATATAGAAAGATTTATATCAAGAAAAGGCTCACACCTCTGTAGGAGTGGGTAAAGTCAGTCCAGTACAAATCTGTGGATCAGATGTAAGCTGGATGGAGGCTTTTCCTGACTCCTGTCGATGCAGCAGCTGATTAACAGGAAGCAGGAAGACTGCAGGCTGTTGGATGCTGATCTGAAGGAATCTGAGATCAGCAGTTAGCTGTTGGCTCCTGCGATCAAAAACATAGACACTCCAAACTCACTGCCATCAAGTCAGTTCTGACTCACAACTCAGGATCTGCAGCAGATTTAGCAAACCAGGCGCAAGGTCCAGATCCAGCAATAGAAGTGAACTTGCTTCCGCGAAGTCCTCCTGCCAGTCTACCAGGGTGAGGAACGTGCGGCCCTCAGGCCAGAGATTGTTGTTTTTAAGTACCAATCAGTCAGTTCTGACTCAGTGACCATCTGTGTACCACAGTGAAACACTGCCCAGTCTTATGCCATCTCACAGTGGTTCTCATGCTGAAGTCCACTTGCGCAGCCACTGTGGCAGTCGATATTGTCGAGGGCCTACCTCTTTTTCACTGCCTTCTACTTTACCAAGCATGATGTCCTCCAGGGACTGGTCTCTCCGACAACATATCCACAGTATGCAAATCCTACTCTTGCCATCTTTGCTTCTAAGGAGCACACTTCTTCCAAGAGAGATTTGTATGTTCTTTGGAAGTCCATGGTTCTGTTAATAGTCCGCCATAATTCAAATGCATTGATTATTCTTCTTTGGCCTTCCTTATGAGATGTTCCTTATTAAATGTTCAACTTTCAATATAATTTTATTGGGAGTTCTTACAGCTCTTACCACAATCCATACATGCATCCATTGTATCAAACACGCTTGTACATATGTTGCCATCATCCTTTTCAAAACATTTTCTCTCTACTTGAGCCCTTAGTATCAACTCCTCATTTTTCCCTTTCCTTCCTCACCCTCTTTCCCTCCCTCATGAACCCTTGATAATTTATAAATTTTTTTCATGTCTTACACCAATTACTATCTCCCTTCACCCACTTTTCTGTTGTCCAGCCCCCTAGGAGGGGGTGTTTCAGTATTTTTAAAGAAGTCTTACACAACAGATTTACCCAATGCAATGCTTTGTTTTACCCCCGACAGCTGCTTTCATGAGCATTGACTGTGGATCCAAGCAAGATGAAATCCTTGACAACTTCATCCTCTCCTCTATTTATCATAATGTTACCTATTGGTAAAGTTGTGAGGATTCGGGTCTTTTTTACATTGAGTTGTAATGCACTCTGAAGGCTACAATTCTTGATCATCAGCAGCAAGTGTTTCACGCAAGTGTTCCTCACTTTCAGTGAGCAAGGGTCTGTCCCCTGCACATTTCAGGTTGTTAATAAGCCTTCCCCCAAAGCTGATGCTGCATTCTTCTTCATATAATTCATCTCCTTGATGCTGTGTGAGAGGAGATAGCCCTGACACACAAGTCTTGATTTTAAACCATGCAGAATGTCCCGATTCTGTCCCTTTGATCCATGTACAGGTCATGAATGAGCACAGTTAGGCGTTCTAGAATCCCCATTCTTCTCAAGGCTACCCATAGTTTATTAGGATCCACGCTGTCAATGCCTTTGCGTCATCAATAAAACACAAGTAAACATCTTTCTGGCATTTCTGCTTTCAGCCAAGATCCATCTGACACCAGCAGTGATGTCCCTTGTTCCGCGTCCTCTCTAAATCTCGCCTGAACCTCTGGCAGCTCCTTGTCAATGTGCTGCTGCAACCGTTGGGGGATGATCTTCAGCAACATTTTACTTGCATGTGACATTAATGATATCTTTCCATACTCTGAGCATTCTGTTGGGTCATCTTTATTTCAAATGGGTACAAATATGGATCTTTTCCAGTCCATTAGCCAGGTAACTGTCTTCCAATGTTTCTCTCATAGATGAGTGAGTGCTTCCAAGCTTCATCAGCTTGTTTAAACGTTTCAATTGGTATTCCTGGAGCCTTTTTTTCTGACAAATGCTTTCAGTGCAGTTTGAAGTTCTTCCTTCAGAGCCCTTGGTCCTTGTATGCCGTCTCCTGAAAAGGTGGACCGTCGACTGGTTCTTTTTGGTACTGTGATTCCTGTATTCTTTCCATCTTCGTTCGATGCTTCCTCTCTCGTTCAATATTCTGTCCATAGACGTTTTCAATACTTCAACTCAAGGGTTGAATTTTCTTGAGTTCTTTTAGTTTAAGATATGCTGAGCATGTTCTTGCTTTTTGGCTTTCTAACTCTAGGTCTTTCTGCACATTTCATTATAATATTTCTCTTTGTCTTCCAGAGTTGCTTTTTGAAATTTTCTGCTCAGCTCTGTGACTTTATCATTTCTTCCACTTGCCTTAGCTACTGTATGATTAAGAGCAAGTTTCAGAAATCGTCAATACCACCTAACATCACAGGCCTCACCAAAGAGAAGCAGTTCCAGCCTTGACAGTTTAAAAAAACAAACAAACAAACTCAAAATTCGCTGCCATTGAGTCAATGCTAATTTATATCAACCCCCAGTTGGTCTCTGAGACTGTAATTATTTACTGGAGTAGAAAGCCCAATTTTCCTCTCATGGAGCTGCTGGTGGTTTTGAACTACCGACCATGGGGATCACAGCCCAAAGTGTAATCACTATACCACCAGGACATGAAATGACATTTCACCAGACAAGACATGCAGGCAGCCGACAAACCCAAGAAGCAATATTCACTACCATTAGTCATTAAACCAAAGCCCAAACCAAACTCACTGCTCTCCTACAGGACAGAGTAGAGCTGCTTCACAGGATTTCTGAGACCGCGGGCTTTACAGGAGTGGCCGGAGTCTGGTGCCTTCAAACCACCATGCTTGCATTTAGCAGTTTAATAATTTACCCATGGCACCACCAGCGCTCCTTCCTTTGACACCAGAGAGATGTAAATCACACCAACAATGAGACATCATCTCACCCCAGCAATCACAGCAAAGTCAAGATAACCAGGAAACAACGAATGCTGGACAGGTTGTGGAGAGATTGGAATTCTCTTACACCACTGATAGGAATGTAAAATGGTACAAGTGCACTGTGGACACTGGCACAGTATTTCCTCTCAATGCTGGAAATAGAAATGCCATATGATCCACCACCCCACTCTCAAGTGTATGAGAGGACATAAAAATGTTTGTGGATAAATGAAAGGAAAAGATAGTGGCATTTTTCCATGAGCTTTCGGAAGCCCCCTCTTACATGCGCATCTATGTTCGTCACAGCATTATTCATGATAGCAAAAGGAGAGAACAACCTCAGTGCCCAGCAGTGGATGAATGGATAAACAAACTCTGGTCTTTGCACACAATGGAACAGCACACAGCATTAGAGAATAACAAAGAATCTGCAAGACATCTGGTAACACGGATGAACCTGGAGGATATTATGCTGAGTGAATTAGTGAGTGAAAAAGCACAAACATTGTGTGAGACCATTTTTATAATAATTCAGGCAAAGTCCACACATAGAAAGAAACTCCTTTGGTGATGACCGGGGATTGGGGGATAGTGGTGGAGGGGAGGCTAAATCACCAACTAGAAAGTAGAGAGAGAAAAAGATGGAACTTTCTACTCCTGTAAAGATTTGCTGCCTCAGACACCTACCAGAATTGACTCAATGGCAGTAAATGGATGAGAGAGTGAAACCTTAACAAAAAACCATAACCCTCCCTTGATTCTGACTCACAGTGACACCAGAGGACAGGGCAGGACTTTATGGGAGCAGAGAGCCTCGTCTTTCTCCCACGATGTGATTGATGATTTCAAACTGCTGACCTTGTGGTTACCAGCCCAACACGAACCATTATGCTACTCTGACAGAGAGTAGACATGTATTGACTTGTGTGAAGGGAAAGGCAATGTAGCCTAAGGGCAAGGGTAGCACAACATGACATAGGCCTGGGAAAGCACCGGGAGGTGCGAAAGAAGCATAAAAGGCAACATACCGCTTCAGACATGATCCTGCCTTATAGTCACAACAAACAATATCTAAGCGTACACACAGAGGTGTGGGGAGGGAATGGGAGCCCACTCACGAGTATACATAGGTTTGGAGGAGGCCATTTCTACATATGTATTTGTATCTGCTGCAAATTTTATCCAGGGGTAGCAAAGCCCCCTGGAAGCTTCTTAGTCATAACCTAACACCCCGAAGAACAAAGCACTGCACTTGGGAGCTCAGGACCATCGTCTTGTATGGACAGCTAGGTCAGCTGGCATAACGTAGCCTACAAAGGCAATGATCTACCTCCTACCCTGGTGAGTAGCGATTGACGAGGGGTCTGTGAAGCTTGTAAGCAGTCGTCAAAAAGGGGAATTACTGGTTTCTCCTCATCTGGAGCAAAGAAGAGTGAAGAAAAGCAAGACACAGGAAAACAGTAAGTTCAGAGGATCGATGACCCACAGGACCACATGACTCACAGCCTCCAATACCCTAAGAGAAGAAGAATTCAATGGTGCTGTCTACTGTGGATCCAGGGGGCCATCCAAAGTCCTGGGCAGAGAAGGAGGGAGGGGGAATGTAAAGCAGAATTCTAAAACTACCAGACTTCCTTGTCTGATGGGGACTGGTGGAACTCCTGAGATCATGGCCCTTAGACACTTCACCCCTGGAACTACACCTGTCCCCGGGGAACAGTTCCTAGCCAGACACTAGACCATGGAAAGCGAACAGTCACACTGGGGGTGGCTGTGCTTTCAACCCCAGGAGACCAAAAGTGCAGCAGTTAACCAAAGCCATGCTCAGAAGTGAGGAAGGGCAGGGAGAAGGACTGCTGGAAGCAGCTCACTGAAGAAGCAGGAAGAGTGCTGCTACGCTGAGGGAAGTGCAGCCGACGCCAAGGAGCAAAATGTGTATAAATCATTGCATGCAAAACGAATTTGCTCAATAACTTTCACCCACATGACAATACAGATTTTTAAAATAAAAAGGTAATTATAGAAAAATATTCTTCAAGGAGCTATTTATAGCCACTCCCAAGTAGGCAGCTGACTAAGCATTTTCTTCTGTGTGGGCAAGTATTTTATCAGTACGCTATGTTGCACAATTTTGGTGTGAAAGAGGTTTCCTTAATGACTTCAGCCTAACACTCGTGTTGACAGTGAACACATTTCTATAATTAAGATGATCTCATTAAATGCTTCAAGTGCACATGTGCAATGCATATCATTCCAGATGTCTTCCTTTCTAGGCAAGTGAAGATGTTAGAAGATGTGTTTATCACAGGAGCTGGGGTTGGCTGTATTTTCACAATCCAGAACTTGGTAACGTTACCTTGCTTTTGAATAAGGAGCCCCAGAGACTAAGTCTCACCACCCTTGCTTCCAAAGAGCATTCTTGCTAACTTCTTCCAAGACAGATGTGTTGGTTTCTTCTGAAAGTCCAGGGAGCTTGCAGTGTGCTTTGCCAACGTCGTACTTCAATGGCGCGAGTTCTTCTGCAGTCTTCCACATATTGAATAAGGACAATGAGTCTGGCTTTCTTCTGCACATACGAGACTGACGACACCTTGGCTTGTGTCAGGTCAACCTTGGTCCCCCAAGTGACATAATTGCTATTCGCCAGCAGCTTGACAGGGGTCTTGTACCGATTCGATTCATAGTTTCATTTGTGTGACTGCTGCGTCTATGGATGTCCCTTGTGGATTAAAGCAAAATGAGATCCTAGACAACTTCAGTCTTTTCTCCTTTCGTCATGATGTTGCCTACGGAAACAGTTGTGAGCAATATTGCTTTCCCTGTATTGAGTTGCAGTCCATACCAAAGGCGGTGGTCTTTGATCTCCATCAGTAAATGCTTCAAGCCCTCCTGACTTTTAGCAAGGAAAGCTGTGTCATCTGCATTTCTCTGGTTATTGATGAGTTTTCCTTCACTCCTGTTGGCATGCTCTTTTTCATATAGATCAGATTTTCAGGGTATTTGTTCAGCCTACAGTTTGAATAATATGGTGAAAGGATACAAACCTGACACACATCTTTTTCATCTGATTTGTTTGTTTGTTTTCCTTTTTGTTTTTAAACAGACTTATTGAGACATAACCTACGTATCATACAATTCAATAGTTCAGGCATATCAAGAAAAGTTTAAACCATGCAGTTTCTCTTGTTCTGGTCGAGTGACTGCCTCTCGATCTAAGTACCTTCCACATGAGCACAACGAAGAGTCTAGAGTTCCCAATCCCCCCGATGTTATCCATGGGTTGTTTTGAGGCACACAGTTGAATGAATGCCTTTGCACAGGCAATCAAACACAAACCAACATTTTTCTGGTATTCTCTGCTTTCAGCCCCAATCCGTCTGACGTCATCAATGATACATCTTGTTCCATGTCCTCTTCTGAATCTAGCTTGGGTTTCTGGCAGCTTCCTCTTGATTTTCTGCTGCAGCCATTTTGAATTATCTTCAGCATCATTTTTCTGACAGGTGATAGCAGTGAAAGGTCTTGATAATTTCCGTATTCGGTTAGGTCACCTTTCTTTGATGTGGATGTGAAGAGGAGTCTCTTCCAGCCAGTTGGCCAGTAGCTGTCTTCCTAATTTCTTGGCATAGATAGGTGAGCATCCATTAGTTGGAAAATTCCAATTGTTATTCTATCAATTTCCAGAGCCTTTTTTTGCCCCAATGCTTTCTTTGCAGCTTGGACATCTCCCCTCAATATTACCCTTCTTGATCTTATGCTCCCTCTTGAAAAGTTTGAACATCGATGACTTCTTTCTGAGACCGTGGCTCAGTGTATTCCTTCCATCCAAATACCGTACTAGATCCACTTCAGAATTGAAGCTGCCCATGGCTGGGATTTTGTTTTCTTGCCGGAAGTAATGCAAAGCAATGATCTTGCAAGTGCCCTCTTTGGCCAGCAGCAGCAGCAGCACCTGGGAACTTCTTAGAAATGCAAATTCTGTGGTCTTATCCCAAACTTCCTGAGTCAGGTCCTCTGTGGGTGAGGCCCAGCAAAATGCATCAGCAAACCTTTCTGGAGATTCTAATGCACATGATGTTTGGGAACCACTGATGTAGACAGTTGATTAGGAGGCCAGAGGCAACTGCCAGTCTCATATGCATGGGATTAGCATGTACGGCACATTCTGTGCCATAGGTCAGGTGATGAACATTGCCTTCATGGCTTTGCTTACAGCCACCCTCTGAGGTGGCTCTCTTACCACACATTATGGATGATGAAATTGAGGCCTGACCTGGTGGGGAATGATCAAAGGTAAGGTTGCTTAGAGAAGAGGTATAGCTGGAGCCCAGGTGGGGACGGAGCATGGTAGTAGGGCAGGAAGAAAGTCAAGGGAGATGGAGGAAGGAGCTGGGAGCCAAGGGGCATTTATGGAGGTCTAGACAAAGACATGTACATGCAAATATATATATGAGGATGGGGAAATAGATCTACGTGTCTATATTTATAGGTTTAGTATTAAGGTGGCGGAAGGACCTTGGGCCTCTACTCAAGCACTCCCGCAATGCATGAATACTTTCTTTTATTAAATTTGCACTCTATGATGCTCACTCTCCCGACACAACTGCTGAAGCCAAAGTGGGTGAACAAGTAAATGTGGTGGAGAAAGCTGATGGTGCCCGGCTATCAAAAGAGATAGTGACTGGGGTCATAAAGGCTTGAAGATAAACAAGCGGCCATCTAGCTCAGAAGCAACAAAGCCCACATGGAAGAACACACCAACCTGTGTGATCGCGTGGTCCCAAAGGGATCAGTTATCAGGCATCAAAGAACAAAAAATCATATCATGGGCTGCACACCTCCATGATACGATCGCCGAAGACAAACGGGTGCATAAGCAAATGTGGCAAAGAAAGCTGATGGTGCCCGGCTATCGAAAGAGATAGTGTCTGGGGTCTTAAAGGCTTGAAGTTGAACAAGCGGCCATCTAGCTCAGAAGCAATAAAGCCAACATGGAAGAAGCACACCAGCCGGTGCGATCACGAGGTGCCAAAGGGACCAGGTATAAGGCACCATGCAAAAAAAAAAAGAATATATATATGTGTGTGTGTGTGTGGTATATGGTATATATATACCATATTGAATGAAGGGGGAAGTGCAGAGTGGCGACCCGAGGCCCAAGTATCGACCACTGACGATCCCTTCATAGAGGGGTTTAGGAGAGGAGATGGGTCAGTCAGGGTGCGATGTAGTACCGATGAAGAACACAGCTTTCCCCCAGATCCTGGATGCTTCCTCCCCCCAACTACCATGATCCAAATTCTACCTTGCAGGACTCGATAGGGCAGAGGTTGTACACTGGTGCATATGGGAGCTGGAGGCACAGGGAATCCAGGGTGGATGATACCTTCAGGACCAAGGGTGTGAGGGGTGATGCTGGGAGAGTGGAGGGTGAGTGGGTTGGAAAGGGGAAACTGACTAAAAGGATCCACATGTGACCTCCTCCCTGGGAGATGGACGGCAGAGAAGGGGGGGAAGGGAGACTCCGGATAGGGCAAGATATGACAAAATAACAATCTGTGGATTATCAAGGGCTCATGAGGGAGGAGGGAGCGGGGAGGGAGGGGGAAAAAAAAGAGGACCTGATGCAGAGGGCTTAATTGGAGAGCAAATGCTTTGAGAGTGATTAGGGCAAAGAATGTACGGATGTGCTTTATACAATTGATGTATGTATATGTGTGGATTGTGATAAGAGTTGTATGATCCCCTAATAAAATGTAAAAAAAGAAAAGAAAAAAAAGAAAATGATTAGGGCAAAGAATGTACAGATGTGCTTTATGCAATTGATGTATGTATATGTGTGGATTGTGATAAGAGATGTAAGAGCCCCTAATAAAATGTTTAAAAAAAAAAGAAATTGAGGCCTGAGGGGGTGTCTTAGTTAGCTAGTGTTATTGTAGCTCAAGTACCACAAGCTGGTGGTTTTAAAGAACAAATATTTATTTTCTCACAGTTTCGCAGGCTTAAAGTTCAAATCAAGGTGTTAGCTCGGTCAGTTCCTTCCTTGTAAGCAGCCCCAGGTGGTCCTTGCTTCTTTGCCATCTTCATGTGGCACCTTCCTTCTCTGAGTGACCGTCTCTGTGGCCGACCTGCTCTTTTTAAAAAAATCATTTTATTGGGGGCTCTTACTGCTCTTATAGCATCCCATACATCAATTGTATCAAGCATATTTGTACATATGTCGCCATCATCATTTTCTAAACATTTACTTTCTATCTGAGCCCTTGCTGTCAGCTCCTCCTTTTTCCCTCTCTCTCCCCCTCCCACATTTGTGACCCCTTGATAAATTATACATTATTATTATTTTCACAGCTTACACCGACTGCTATCTCCCTTCACACACACACACACACACACGTTTCTGTTGTTCATCCTCCTGGTGTTAGGGGTGGGGGTGGGGTTACACATCAATCATTGTGATCACACCTTCCCCCTTCCCTGCTGGTATCACTACTCACATTTCTGCTCCCAAGTGGTTTATCTGACCTGGACTCTGTGTGTCATGAGTGCTTCTCTGTCCCAGTGCACATGCTCCAGTCTAATCCCAACTGAAAGGCAGGACTGGTGTCATGATAGGGGGTGAGGAAGCCTCGAAGAACCAGAGCAATGTTGTCTGTTTCGTCGGTGCTACATTGTGCCCTGGTTGACTCATCCCTTCCTTGTGGACCTTCTGTGAGAGGATGTCCTGTTGTCTACAGATGGGCTTTGCATCTCTGACCCGATGACCCTCATTCTCATCCAATGTTTTTTGTTTTGTTTTGGGTATTGTGGTGCCTGTTACTTGATTCCATCAACACCTCATGACCACACAGGCTGGTGAACTTCTTCCATGTGGCCACCCCCAGATGCTATATTTTTTTGATGGCCGGGCACTATCCACTTTCTTCACCGCCTTTGCTTTTGCACTCATTTTGTCTTCAGCAATTGTATCTGGAGGGTGAGCATCACAGAATGCCAGGTTGTTAGAACAGTGTTCTTGCCTTGAGGGAGGGTTTGAGCAGAGACCCAAAGACCATCCACTACCTCGCTGTATTGCCATTTAAACATATGTACGTAGGCCGATACCTCCATTTTTATGAATTAATATATTTACATAAGTGCACAACTATGTTTATCCCTTTATCCATAGCTTTGCTTCCTAGACCTTTCCTCTGTTTCCTTTTACCTTCATCCTGTCCCACCATCATGCTCGCCCTTCTTCTGCCTCTGAGTAATCCCTCTCAGCTAGATTACTGTTGCTCCAATACCCCTGGAAACTCTACATCCTCCTTGTTGCTGCTTTTAATTCCCTAGTTGTTCCCCTGTCTATGGCATTGTTTGCTCACAGCTCCTTTCCCCTCCCTCCTCCTCCCCCCAAGTACCTCCAGAACCGCCGGTCCTGTTGCTTTCTCCTCAGGCTGGCTTCCCATGACTATCTTATATAGGTAAGCAAAAGAATAATGGAGACAAAACTAAAAAACAAAAGATTGACTAAAAAGAGAAAAGAACTAGCAAAAAAACCTAACCCCAAAGCATACATAGGTCTGTCCACTGGTTCTGGGAACTTCCCCTCCTAGCCTGAAGTCTATTTTGGGGGCTTTGTGACTTTTTTTGTTCCCGCTGTGGGGTGTGTGTGGGGTGTGTGTGTGTGTGTGTCTTTTTATAAGGAAAGACTGCTTAGGTTTAGTTCACACCTCGCACTGATATCACCTCACAAACATAACAACCCCCCCCCTATTTTTTACACAGAATTATTCTTGTAGGTATGTAGAGGTTAGGATCCCAGCATATGTTTTAGGGGAACACAGTTCGAGTCATGCCAAGAAGTCAAGGGACTTGCACAGGTGGCATTGTTACAAGAAGCAGAGCCAGGAAAGTCGATGGCAGGCTGCCTGTGCTTGGACTCCTGGTCGCTTATGCTGGGTTATGGGGACATGAAGCCAAGTGACAGATAAGAATTTGTTATGTCCATTTCCTTCATTTCCTCCCCCTCTTTCCTATTGGACTTGCTTTTTTCTTTCCCATTGCCAGTCTCTTCAAGTCACTTCTTCTCTCTCTTGCTCCAGTTCTTCATCTTTCACGACCGTTTCCCCTTCTACATGGGAGTGAACTGCTTTAAAATAATATCACAGCATCTTTCATATCATCAGCTCTCCATCAGAGTTCAGCTTGGCCAAACCTCGATCATGGAACTAAACCAATATCTGGTGATGTCAGGCTGTGTGGACAGTCAGTTGGTTTCACTGTGGACTTTAGATAAGGGGAAGCCAGCAAAGAGAGATATTAAGTAAAAGGTATATTGCCATCGGGGAATGTATGAAGCATAACAAGCTATGTCTGCCACAATTCAAGGCAGATTTGCCAGATGTTGTTTGAACTCACAGTGAGCTGGTAGTCTAAAGGAAATGACATTGACTTGAATCAGCAACTCAGGAAGTAGATGTGTAGTCCCTAACATTAAAAAAAAAGGCATAATGCATGAGTGACAAGTATTAAAACTTAAAGGAATAGGATGTGAGAGTTCAAAAATATATTTTCAGGCAAATCATTTTTTACAATGATGGCAAAACAATTCAATGGAGGAAAGAATAGTCTTTAACAAATGGCACTGGCTCATCTGGATCTCCACATGCAAAAGTAATAAGTTGAACTCTACCTCACACCATATACAAAAAATCAATTCAAAATAGATCAGTGACTTAAATGAAGAAAACCAGGAGTAAAGCTTCATGACACTGAATTGTCAGTGGAGTCTTGGATATGTTACACAAAGGAAGAGCAGCAATAGTAAAGGATAGATTTGATTTCCCCAAAAGTAAAACTTTGTGAGTTCCAAATAATATAATTAAGATAGTGAAAGAAGCGGTGTGCTTCTCAGCTTTCCAAGTTGTTGGCTGTGGATATTTGGCCCATCAAAAGCCAGTTGTCCTGTGCCAAGATGCTTCAAAGTCTTATATAAAATGTTTAGATTTCCATGAATCCACTATCCCAAAGTTATCAGGAGATCTGGGAAGAAATGAGTTTGATAGGCTTCACAGTTTATAAGATTAAGAGTACTGAGGTGATGGGGGAGGGGAGGGCTTTGAAGCTTCAAGTTCTGTGATGCCCACATTCTCCTAATCAGCGTCACTTGGAGTGCCTATCAGATGATATGTCAGTTTAGCTGTGAATTTAAGCAAGTCCTGTCAGAAAGGAATGGAACATCATTGTATGTTCCTAGAAGTACCCTCTACTTTATAGCATGAACAAATGTGTCTGTGCCATGAAGATAAACCTAGAGGATGGGAGAAATATTTGCATATCTGATAAGGGATATATATTTGGAGTACATAAAGAACTGCTATAATTCAGGAATAAAAAGACAACACAGTCAAAAAGTAGGTAAAGTATCTAAAGAGGCATCTCTCCAATGAATATATAAAAATGGCAAATAAGCTCACAAAAAGATGGTCAACATAATAGGTCATTAAGGGAACACAAATAAAAATTCCTGTCAGACACCACTTCGCACCCACTCGAATGGTTCTAATAAAAAGATGTTCTTGTTGTTGTTAGGTCCTGTTAAGTTGCCTCTGACTCACATTAACCTGTGTACAGCAGAAGGAAACACCGCCCAGTCCTGCTTCACCCTCACAATTCTTGTTATGCTTAAGTCCATTGTTACAGCCCCTGAGTTAATTCATCTCATTTCAATATTATCTAAAAAGATCAATGATAAGAAGTACTCATGAGGATGTGGAGAAATCAGGGCTCTCATACACTGCAGCCACTTTGCAAAAGTGCAAAAAAAAATATTTTTTACTTATTTGAGCAACTCCATTCTTAGGTGCTATCAAGTTGATTCTGACCTTAGAGACCCTGCAGGAGAAAGCAGGACTGCCAAGGGGACTGCAAATCTTTACCGAAGTAGACCATTACGCTTCTCTCCTTTGGAGCAGCTGGTGGATTCAAACCCCTGACCTTTTTTTATGGATAATAGTTGAGCTCTTAGGCTATTGATTGCACCACCAGGGATCCTAAATGAAAACCTATGTCCACTCAAAGCTTGTACACGAACATTCATAGCAGCGTTATTAGCAATAGCCCCACATTGTAACCCCCAAATATCCATCAGTGGATGAATGATGGAAAAAATGTGTTATATCTATAGAATGGTATATTACTTTGTCACAAAAAGGAATTAAATACCAACACATGTTCTGTGGGGTACCTGCCCCCACAATTGGACAGGTCCAGGGGGTGGTTGTGTAATTGAGAGGTAAAATTAAAGAGACATTAGACAAGATAAAGCATGCACTTGCTCACCTCTCGGATAGCCATGATCTCAGCAGCCAGTTCTGTGCAGAGAGAGGGAATATATTTCCAATCATGGACTTATATACATTTTCAGGGACTTGCAAGCCCCCCTGATTACAGGTAACCCCATACATAACAGGAAGGGGCTGTACAATAGGCATGCATGTAACAGGAAGGGAGACGAGTTAGGGGTGCACACGCAATAGGAAGGAGAGGCGCTAGAGGTACACATGTGACAAGATGGGCGGACCCTAGATTCAAGATGGTAGCCTAACCTTGGTCCTCCTTGATTTGGTTTGACCTTGTCGTTGGGCTCTCCTTCAAGGGAACAATTCACTATCCTTATCAGCAGGAAGTAGGCCCTACCTAGGATGGGACAGACTATAGGGTCTGTTTGCTCTAGATGGCTGATAACCCTCAGGGAGATAACTCTAAGCAACTGACCTCCAAGTTTATAGTCAATGACCATGTGTTCTTAGGTTTGGGGGGGGGGGGGGCAACTTGGAGTAGAACCTTTCTGTATCCCATAATGTTCCAACATGAATGAACCACGAAAACATGCTAAGTGAAAGAAGTCAGCTACAAAAGAAGAATAAAAAGTTATTCCCCTTTATGAATTGTCCTGAATAGGCAAAACTATATATAGAGAAATTATGGTTGTCTAGTGCTTGCGTCAGAGAAACTGGAGTATATGAAGAAGAATCCAGCACCAGGATTGGAGGAAGACTTATTAACAACTTGTGATGTGCAGATGACACAACCTTGCTTGCTGAAAGCGAGGACTTGAAGCACTTGCTGATAAAGATCCAAGATTACAACCTTCATTATGGATTACAACTCAATGTAAAGCAAACACAAACTCTCACTACTGGACCAGTAGGTAAGATCATGATAAATGGAGAAAGGATTGAAGTTGTCAGGGATTTCCTCTTACTTGAACTGCAACCAATACTCATGGAAGCAGCAGGCAGGAACTAAAAGGATGCATTGCATCCTTAAAGTCCTTGAAAAGCAAGGATGTTACTTTGAGGACTAATGTGTGCCTGACCCGATCCATGGCAGTTCGATTGCTTCATATGTACGTGAAAGTTGGACATTGAATAGGGAAGACCGAAGTATGGATGCATTTGAATTATGGTGAAGAACATTGAAAGTACGGAGAACTGTCAAAAAAGTACAATTAGAATGCGCCTTAGAAGTGAGGATGGTGGGACTTTGTCTTCACCCTTTGGACGTCTTATTTGGAGAGACCAGGTCCTGGAAAAGAACATAAACCTTGGGAAAGCAGAGGGGCAGTGAAAAAGAGGAAGACCCCTGACAAGATGGACTGACACAGTGGCTGCAACAATGGGCTCAAAAATAGGAACAATTTGAGGATGGTGCAGATCTGGGCAGTGTTTTCTTCTGTGGTGCATGATGTTGCTTTGCGATAGAACCAACTGGACGGCACCTACAACAAAAACAACAGTGCTAGGAGAAAGCGGGGGGTGGGGGGTGGGAATGAGGGCCAGAGGGAATGGGGCTACCTTTAGGGGGTCATGGAAATGTTCCATAACTGACTGTTAATGGCTGCATACCTCTATAAATATATTATAAAGTATTGGATTGTACACTTTATTTTTAATTTGTAATTGAGAGCTCTTATAGATATAGCATTTCATAGTTCAATCACATCAAGCAGGATTGTACAATTGCTACCACAATCAGTTTCAAACATTTTCTTTCTTCGTGAACCCCTTAATATCAGCTCCTCTCTATCTGCTCCCTCACCCACTGGAACCCTTATTATCATTTTTCTCTATAACAGTTTTTTTTGTTTCCATATCTTACACGATCCAATATATCCATTCACATACAATTTGGTTCTTCGAAACCATTGAGTGGGGTTTTATAGCCATCAATGCTATCAGCTCCCATTACTCCCATTACTGTTTCTGAAGGGTTATCTAACTTGGCTTTCGTGTAACGAATGATCTTAAATATACAGATGAATATATGCAAATATAGCATGATTAATGAGGTAAAACAAAAACCATAATTGTAAGGGCAGAAAGTATTAGAGAACTAGAGGATAGTTATGTGGTTCATCAGTGCCTTACCTCACCCTGAATTTATCATTCCTCTGTGTGGCTCTTCTGAGAAGGACTGTCCAATTATCTTACAGCTGGGTTTTGGGTCTCCACTACATTCACACCCCTTCACATCAATTTGGTTGCTTGTTTTTGAACTACTGATACTTCTTCCCATCAACACGTCATGATTACTCACACAGGCTGGTGTGTTTCTTCCATGTGGGCTTTGTTGCTTCCCTGCTAGATGGCCTCTTGTTTGACTACAAGCTTTTAAGACCCGAGACACTATATCTTTTAATAGCCGAGCACCATCATCTTTCTTTACCACATTTGCTTATGCACCCGCTTTGTCTTCAGTGATCATGTCAGGAAGGCATCATACATACAACGCCTCAGAATTAAACAAACCATTCTTTAACTGAGGTAAGATTTAAGTAGAGGCCCAAAGTCCATCTGCCTCCTTATTGCATTTGCATATATATATACATACATAAATAAAATAGTGGGGTAGGAGGAAAGAAAACAAAAAAGGAAGAAAAAAGATATAAATATATGTGTATTTGTTGGATTGCACACTTTAGATGGGCTAATTATATGGTATGTGAATTATGCCTAAATAAAGCTTGTAAAATAAAAAATAAGAATAGTATTATGTTTGTTCAACTATTCCTTCTTGAAACCTCATTCATCATTCAACATCATCCTTCCTTTCTGCTACAGCCTTGACCATGAACTTTTCCCACACACCATGCTTCTCTGCCATCCTTTATCATGAGTTCGACCTTTTCCTAATATATCATATCCCCAGGGGTTTATTTTCCACTGTTAACTCTTCCTTTTGTGGAGAGCCTAAGATTGTGGCTCCTATCCCAAAATCTCTAAGACTGCTCCCATCTGCTTTTTTTCCCTGCTCAATTCCCTCATTTGTAACTGCCTGTTGGCATTTCCATTGGGATGTCTCCAATTTAGCTTGTCTGGAACTGAAATAATTTCTCCTTGTTCCTTTCCTCCTGCCCTATACCAGCTCATTCTCTAACTTCCTTGTCTCATTCAAATGATGGTACTTTCATACCAATGATCTGTTCCTGATAGCTTATCTGTCTTAAATTTTCTGTTATTTCTCTATCACCCAAAAGCAGAATCCTGAGAGATTATTGTTTCCTAATATTGCTTTCACTTATCTCTTCCTTCTCATTTCCACTTCATCCCTCTTCTGTTGTTGTTGTTGCTAGGTACTGCCAAGTCAGTTCCAATCCACAGTGGCCCTAGGTTCCACAGAATGAGCCTCCCTGGTCCTGTGCCATCCTCACTGTGGCTCTTATATTTGAACCCATTGTGGTAGCCACTGTGTCCATCCATCTTTTCAAGAGTCTTCCTCTTTTTTTTGCTGGCCTTCTACTTTATGAACCATCATCTTCTTTTCTGGGTCTGGTCTCTCCCGATAACATGACCAAGTTATGGAAACAATGTCTAGCCATCCTTGCTTCTAAGGAGCATTCTAGCTGTACTTCTTCCAAGGCAGATGTGTGTGTTCTTTTGGCGGTCCATGGTAATTTCAATATTCTTCACCAGCACCATAATTCAAATGTATACATTCTTCAGTGTTCCTTATTCAATGTCCAACTTTCACATGCATATGAGGCAATTAAATTATCATGGATTGAGTCAGGCATGCTTTAGTTCTCAAAGTAACATCCTTGCTTTTCAAGGACTTTAAGGAGGTTGTGTTAGTCTGGGTAGACTAGAGAGACAAATCCATTGACACATGTATATGTATAAGAAAGAGCTTTCTATACAAGAGCAATTGAACATTGAGAAAACACCCCAGCCCAGTCCAGATCAGGTTCATAAGTCTGATATTAGCCCTTATGTCTGATACCAATCTATAAATTCCTCTTCAGACTCATGAAACATATGCAATGATGCCAAATATAGAAGCTAACAATTTAGGTCCTTTGCCCAAGATAAACTCCTGTGCAATAAAGTTTTACCCTCTTTGTACAACTTTTGTGAAACCTCCAGTATAAAATTTTCCTTAGGCTGTATCTTTTACACCTACAGTTCCTAGTTTGTCGTTACTTACTAACAGGTATAGGGGAATGTCCCATTCCTAATTTGGGCTAAGCTACAGAACTCTGTATTGTGCTCCTGGGGGACCTGACATGGATCAAGAGGCATTTGTATGAACAGAACAAGGGACTACTGCATGGGTTAAGATCAAGAAGGGTGAGTGCCAGTGTTGTATCTTCACACCGTATCTATTCAATCTGTATGCTGAGCAAATAATCAAGGACTCTGGATTATATGAAGAAGTTGGCATCATGACTAGAGGAAGGCTTATTAACAATCTAGAATATAGAGATGACACAACATTGCTTGCTGAAAGTGAGGAGGACTTGAAGCACTTGCTGATAAAGGGCAAGGATTGTAGCCTTCAGTATGGATCCCAACTCAATATAAAGCAAGCAAAAATTCTCACCACTGGACCAGCAGGCAACATCGTGATAAATGGAGAAAATCTGAAGTTGTCAAGGCATAAAACAATGCATTGTATGGGGTAAATCTGCCACACAAGACCTCTGTGGTAGATATGTAATAGTCAATTTGAGGATTAAGAGTGTAGAGGTGGAGCCCAGCTTGTCAATCGGATCATAGTCAATGAGGCTCTGTGTGGGGATGGCCTTCTCCTGAGAATTTTGGGAAATCTGGTACTTCCTCTTTGGAGGTGGGAGACTCTGCTCACACCCTGGTCCATGCAGGGATCAGAGATACAGGTGGTTGTGGTATAGCACTTATCTTAGGATGGGTTCATTAATGAAGCAAAACCCTATATATGTATAAATATACAGAAATAGAAATGTATATAAAGAAAAATCTATATCAAGAAAATGGCTCACACAGTTGTTGAAGTGGGCAAGTCCAAGTCCAGGCAGGTTCTAAGTCTGAGGGTCAGATTAGACTGGAGGCTTGTCCTGACTTGTGGACCTATGGAGGCCAATGAGCCCAAGATTGGCATGGTGGCCGCAGAGGCAAAAGAATTCAAGGTCAGCAGCAGGCTTACGTGGCTGTAGAGCTAAACAAAACCAAGGTTAGCAGGTCAGATAGCAGAATCTTGGCTCAAGTCCAGAGTCTTGGGTCCATGAGCCAGATGCAGGATCCAAATCCAGCAAAGAGCAAACAAGCTTTCCCAGTGTCCACTTATATTGGAAGCAAATTCCACCTCTGAGGAAATTTCCTTTTAATTTATTGTACTAGAGCTATGGCCCGAGTAAAGGCTTTGCATCCCACTTTAATCTTTTTACAACTGATTGGCTCTGGTTACATTGTGTTAGGCCAGGACATGGGGGATTATTAGTTGTTAATTGTAAAACCTCTGAGAATCCTGATCCAGCCAAGCTGTCATGCAAAACCTGTCACATGGATTCTGACTCTTCAAACTCCTGGTCTCAACATCAGTGCTTTTCCAGTGGCCACCAACCCAGGTCCATATGAATCTATCACAACCTAGCTTTCTGGTCAATTTTCCATTGCTCTTTATATGACATTTCCTGTATGTGGATCGCACTTTTCTTTCATCAAGTTTCTGCCTTCACCTTTTTCTCCCTTTTCTGTCTGCTGATAGTCTCTGTCCCTCAAGGCTATGCTTACCTGGCACCACTTCTAAGATGATGACGACAACAAATGCACAAATGATGACGGCAACAAATGCACAAATGATGATGGCAACAAATGCACAAATGTGCTTGACACAATGGATGGATGGATGGATAGTGATAAGTGTTGTACGAGCCCCCAATAAAATGATTAAAATAAAATACAACTATCAAAAAAAATAGATGGCCCTCATTTCTTCCGTGAGAAGTGGCCTTTCCTTCTTTGCATTCACTTTTGGCTGTATATACTGTATATCTATGCAGGTTTTATTACTACTTCAATTTTATAGCCCATTGCCTTAAAGTCATTTACCATTGGGGGTTGGTTTATGTTGAAGCAGAAACCAGCTCTGCTCCCATGACTCAGCCCTTGGATTTCCTCACTCTCCCTAGCACTTAATAACCTGGCGAGCCGATGCAATCTCATGGCTTTAAATCCCATCCAATCCGTAGGCCAAGGACTCCCAGATGGGTAACTCTAGCCTGACATATTCTGTTTGCCTACTTGACAGGGCAAACCTCCCGCGTCCGAACTTTGCAACTGAGTCCAAGACACGCAGCATTTATAGCCGTGCCCTGCCACCGTTTGTCTTGAAATGTCTTCTGAACCTCATGTGCTTCGAGGTTGTCAATTGTACTGTGCCTGTGAGCAAAGCTTTCTAACAGCTTCCAGCTTTTAAAAGAAGTGACTGCTCCAATTCTCCTGAACTGGATTAGCCGAAAGGATGTTTCTCATATGAAATCAATGCCCAGTTGGAAGAAGAAGAAATAAATCACAATGCTCTTTCTAAAACTTCCAAATGAATGAAAGCTCACATTCTCTCTCTCTCTCTCTCTCTCTCTCTCTCTCTCTCTCTCTCTCACACACACACACGAGCTGAGGACTTTAAAGATTGTTCAGTTCAATGATCTCTAACTAAATCTGTTGTCAATGAGTCGATCCAGACTCATGCTGACTCCATGCCGTACAGAATAATCTTGATGGAAACAAGATTTCCAGATCTCTCTTCCACAGAGCCGCTCGGTGGGTTCAAACTTCCAACCTTTAGGTTAGTATACTTGTGCCAGCTATTTGTGCCACCTAGGGATCTCAGGGAATGTTCCAACACCCCAAAGAGAAGTCCCTGCTGTCAGACAGATCCCAACCCCCAGTGCTGTCCCGCAGGGTTTCCAAGATCTCTCATCTTTATGGAAACAGATTGCCATTGCTTTCTCTCACAGGGCAGCTGGTGTGTTCAAACTACCATCTAGCTTTCTGGTTAGCAAGCAAACCACAGTGCCACCAAGGGTCCTTTCAGAGAGCACTACCCCGACCCCTCCATCATCATGTGTGTCCTGACTTACAGCAATCCCTTATAGGGGTTCTGAGGCTCCCCGTCTTTATGGAACCAAACAGCCTCATATTTGCTCCTTGGATATAACCCACTATGCCACCACTGGCCGGTAATTCCTTTTCTCCCTAGCACTGTCTTGTGGCTCTATCTTGTACCTGCATGCCTATTTGGTTGTGTGAGGGAGATTTTTGAGACCAGTTTTTAAATTATTGAGTTCATCTCATGTGCCCTAACTCACTGCCATCGTGTGGATGGTGAGTCATATCGACCCTGCCCCTGTGGTTTTCTGAGACTTTAACTCTTTACAGGAGTAGAGAGCCTCATCGTTCTCCCGAAGACTTTAAACTGCTGACCTATGGGCAGCCCAACTTGTAACCCACTACGCCACCACAGCTCCTTTCCGAGGAGCGGACATATTTTCATGTAATGCTCCTGACAACCTCATGAGCCAGGCGTTCCCCAATTTTATTGATGAGTAAGCTGCGACTCAGAGAGGTTAAGTGACATTCCTAAAGCCAGCTGCTTGTAAGCATAGCTATACCTGGAATGTATGGTGAGCGGTGTGTGACTCATGCACGGAGCCTCTTTGGAGCTGCTGTCCAGAGACAATTCCCACCCACAGTTCAATCATTGGACGTCGTCCTTCCCGTTTCTTGAGCCCCTGGGATTGGGAAGCTTGGTCTCACCAGCCCATCTGTAAGCTTCTTCAGCTCTTTGTTCTACGCATGTATCCCCGGATTGTCTCCAACAAGGTTCATCTCCCTTTATAGAGGACCATCATGATCCCTTGTCTCTAGTGCCACCCAGCTCAGCACTAGAATCTCCGATGTCCCGGAGACAGCCCAGTTCCAGGTTTGTTAATACAAGGATTTGGGCAGAGGCACATCATGAACTTTTGGAAAGCCTGTTGAAATTCAATGAATGGATTGAGAAAGCCTTGTGCTCAACCAAACTCACTGCCGTTGAGTCGATTCTCACTCATAGAGATCCTATAGGAAAGAGCCGAAGCGCCCCAGGGGTTTTGAGGCTGTAACTCTTTAGGAGAGTAGAAAGCCTCATCTTTCTCCTGAAGAGTGGCAAGTGGCTTCAAACTGTTGACCTTTTTGTAGCAGCCCAACACATAATACACTACAATACCAGGGCTCCTCACTAATCACCGAAGCATCCCTTAAATACTGCTCTTACTATTTAGAAAAGCATAGGGTAGGGGGTTGCGTCATAGGCAAGGGGAGAAGAGGCCATCTGAGGTGACATTTCACGTCAGATCTAAAAGCAAACATTAATGCCACCAAGCGTTGTGTCATCATGCAGTGAATCCACACAGGCGCCATGGTGCCACTGCTTGCTTTGGCATCATCTCAGCCTTCTTCCTGACCCCTGTTAGCCAAGCTTGCCTGTCTTTTGTCCTTTCAGGCAAGCGCACAAGAGACTGTATGCTATAAAGTATCGGTGTTGAAGGAACCACTGTATTGCTTTTCCTGAGCAGCATATCATGATAACCAGAGTGTAGCATTCATCTGTGCAGGGTGTGCACCCCACAACTCAGAAGCAACAGCCACCTAGGCTACTTGCTATTGGAAACGCACAGGGCAGTGATGTAAATGGAAAGCGGGTACTCCGGGAAGGGGTCTAAGAAGGGCGTGGTATTTTCTGTAGGAGGAGATAAGCAATAAGCAGACTGACCTTGCTTCACCATTTAGCCCCTGAACCACCCTGGGCAGGTGACAGCCTCTCGGAGTCTGTAAAGGAGAGGGTCTCGAATCAAAGCCGAACCCATTGCCATCTCCTGGTGGCCCTATTGCCAGGGTAGAACTGCCCCCAGGGGGTTCCAAGACTAACTCTTTAAGGGAGTAAACGCCTCCTCTGCCTCCCCCTGAGCAGCTGGTGGTTTTGAACTACTGGCCTTACATTCAGTAGCTCAGTGATTTCCCCACTATACCACCAGGGCTCCAGCGAATGGAAGATTTTTCAAGGTTGTGGTGGGAGTGGTGAGTATTAAATGAGAATATAGGTGTGGTACCCAGTAAAGAATGCACTAATTAATGTAATTCCCTTTTCTGAAGACTTCTGGCAGCTCTTCAAATACAGCATGTGGGCAAGCCCTTCGCTTGCTTTATGCTGGGGCAGCCTCTTGGGCTGAGTGGGCAAGCTTCTGGCTTCCTGCAGGATTTCATTCCCCTTCAGCTAGGAGGCCCTGGTGGCACTGTGTGATGAGCACTGAGCTGGCACCTGAAAGGTTGGTGGTTCAAAGTCACCAGCTGTCACATGGGAAGAAGATAAAGCTGTTTGTTCCACTCTGGGAAGCCCTCTGTAGGGTTGCTATGCGTCAGAATTGATTTGATGACTCTGTATCTGTTTGTCTTTTACTGAGAAAGGGAACAAAGGAAGGTCATTAATTTCCTATCATCAAATCCCAAAGGCAAAGGGCTTCTAAAAAAGGAATCATGAATGCCGTCTCTTCATTTTCTTGATTCCTGCTATCTATCTTCTTAGTGGTGTTGGCAGGGAAAAAAATGGAGATTTGTCTGTCTGCTCAGAAGTGATGGGCCCTGAAGATTCACAGCCAGATGTGCAGGGCTGGCTTACACCCCGTAGGAAGGCATTGGGATGGGTGGCCCAGGCGGAAGGAAAGTAAAAGTTAGGATGAGGCTGTCCCTTAGGGTGAGGCACCAAATCAGGCCCTGGGAAGTGGATTGCTTCTGATTCCCCTCCCAGCAGACAGAAGACCGTTCTGTAGATGTGTGTAATATCTCAGCATGGGGCTCTTGATGCAAAGAGGGCTCTTCCATGGAGAACAACCACTGACAAGCAGAGAAGTCCTCTTTCCTACCCTCCCCATGTTCCGCTCTCTGACTTAACGAGTGCTGAGTTTTCCCAGAGAGAAGCAATGGGGCCAGGGAGAGCCTGTATTCCACAGGGAACACTGTGCCCAGAAGTTGGGGAACCGTTATGTCATAGAGGCAGACCTCTCTGTGGGCAGGCCAGGAACCTGGGACTTCTGGCCTTGGGAAGATGCAACCCCGACAAAGAAGACAGTCCTTGCAATTGGGAACCGACTTTTGCCACCTGAAGACACCTATTTAGGTGTCTGTTCTGAGCTGAAGGTCTGGGTCACACTGGCTCTGTGGGCAGGGTTAGAACCATGCATGGGGGGTGAGTCTGGATCACTCTGGCTCTGTGGACAGGGTTAGAATCCTGCATGGGGTCATTCTAGGACACACTTTTCTACCTGGAACACCCTCCGTGGCCCTTCCCCTGCCTTTGTTCCAAAGATTTTTCCAAAACGGAAGCTGCCAGCTGCCTTAACAGCCCCGTGGGGGAAAGAGTGAGTAGTTCTGGGGCCTTCCGTTTAAATGCGAGTGCAGTGTGGCGGCGCGGCGTGGGGCAGGGACCCGGAGCGGAGGAGCTAGCTGCGTGTGCACTCAGTTACCACGGGCTCTGGACATGGCCGTCGCGTGATTCACTCGCTGCCCCCACCCCGCCCCCCACTCCCACCCTGATGCCCCTCCCCCTCACAGGGACCACAGAGCGGAACTGTTCCTCAGAGGCTGTCCATCTTCACGGGCGCCGACAACCTCATGGGTCCTCATCAGAGCAGCGGTGGATTTGAATGCCCACCTTTCGGTTCAAAGAAGTCCAGTACTTAACCACTGTGCCCGCAGGTTGATTCACCCCCTAAACTCCGGGAAACCCACCCTTCCCTTCTCAACACCCTCACCTGCTCGGATTTGACCAGAGGCTCTTCAGGGCTGGGTGACCTGGCCAAGGGAGCTCTGCTGGCCTGTGTTTTGAGGCAGCTCTGGGCAAGATGGAAGCTCCCACCTTTCGGGTACTCGTTCCTTGCTTAACCATTTGCTCCCCACCCCCACCCTGGAGGCTCCCCCCACCCCCTCCAGCTCTGACAGGTCTGTGTGCCCTCTGTCACCCTGCCCTTCCACAACAGCGCGGCTCCGTGAGCCGCCCGGGTACGCAGTCCCCATCATACTTCATCCTTCTTCCTGTCCTTCCAAGTCACACCAAAGCTGGGCTAAAGCTCTCTGTAGCAAAACCGTTGGCACGTCAATGCCCCTCCCAGGGTAATGTCACAGTTCAGTGACATTCAATATGCGCCTCCACTGCCTTCCTCTACGAGCCTTGGAAAGACAGATCAAGTCAGCCTGCAATGTGCTGTCGAGGGGGAAAGAAAATAAGACCTTAAAAATAAAACGAAGTTGATGTCAACTCTGACACGCACACCCACAGTCCCTGTACCTCCCACTGTCTCAGTCTGATGTGGGAAAAGCTTGCTGCCTCCCCCCACCCGCACCGCCCTACCAGGGAAATAACAGTTATCAATCTCCTTCCAGCGTGGGGCCTGGGCTTCCCAGAGGAGCCTTCTGAATGAAGAATTGGGGTTTCGATCTGCAGTGCCTGCGCCCACAGAGCCGGGGCTTCGGGTTGGCGTGGGAGCCGGGCCTGGGCTCAGGACCGGATTTCTATCCCTCCCCAGCAATTAGCCCGTCGCCCTTCTGAGCACATGAATAGTTCACTCTGTCTTTAATAGGAATAGTGTTCGCACTCCAATGAAAGGAAAAATGCCCAGAAACATGTTTAATGGATTTTTTTGAATGCTTAAAAACACTGCGATGATTTTCTGCTTCTAAAAGGACACGCTGATAACTTTTCCATATGGTAGTTTTCTTGCTGGGATTGTTAGTGGCTTGGCATTTTAAAATCTGAAATTCCTCCAAGCTAAGCAGAATTTCATCCTCTTATTTAAATCTATAAGGCCAGTTAACGTTTCAGAGCGAAGTCACTCTTTCTTTCCTCCTTAGTCATTTTGAAAAGGCATCTCTCTATGCCTAATCCCTTTTCCGAGGTGGCTGCCGCCTCACGGAAGCTTTCGGGATCCGGGTGCACCTCGTGAGCACAGACTGAAGACGCTGAATTGCCAGGAGTTACCATGGCCAGGGCCTGGGACAGTCTGTGTGCCAGTGCTGCCCGGGCAGAAGCAGCCAGGCCCCAGATAGAAACATGCTTTTCCATGAAGCAGACGCTTCTAATGTAAGCAAGCCCGTTCCCCTAATGGACACCAGACTGTCTTGTACATGGTAAAAATTCAAAATGCCTTTTCCTAAAAGTATCAAAGCAGACGTTTCAGAAAGGATTCAGTATCACTGGTCCCCTAGCCCGCTCGCACTCCATGCTCCCTCCCACCTGTCATGGGTGACCCGCACAGCAGCGCTGTGTAGAAATAATGAAGCGGGTCATGACAATGGCAGCATTTTAATGTTGTTTTTTAATGTTAAAGGATTTTTAAAAACGTGTGTTTTAGAAAAATCACTTCACAAGAGCATTTCTTTTAATGGTTCTCTGAGTCATAGCTTCTCAGATATACTGAATGGTGTGCTTTTACCCCAGGGATCTACAGCATGTAACTGACTAGACCGGTCCAGGTTCGCAGTTGCAGATAACAGAATCCACTCTGTTTTAGCAGAGATTTACGAAGGAACAGAATTATTAGGAAGTGTGAGGTTGGGGGAGGCTCGGCACTAACGTGACAGGAATAATGTCCACAATAACACCATAGACCAGGCAGCCCAGGAAGCTGCCAGCACAGCTGCTGGCCCCACAGCCATCCCACCTCTGTCCTGACTGGCTCTGGACCCGGGCGTCTCTCTCTCCCTTTGTGAATCATTGCAAACGGAAGCCACCTGTGTTTGGGTTTGATCTGTGTCTCCTAAGTCTCATCCAGAATCTGTGTTGCCAAGAAGTCTGGGAAACATACATTTGGGATTTCCAGCCCCTTTGGTGCAGCGAAGGCCATCGGAATGCGGCAGAGTGGAGAAGTCCATCGGCAGCATCTCCTGGAGCCTGATCGCTGCAACGGCCCAGCCATGGGGGGCGGGGTGGCCGGGTGGCGGGGGGAGGAGCAGACAATCAGACGCAACCTGTTCTCAGTGGAATCTGATGGTGCCAGGCCACAGGGTTAGAGAGTATGGCATGGATCACTTGGTGGAGAGGCCCGGTGGCGTCACCCTTGGAGTCCTAATGGCATAATGGTTACGTGCTCCACTGCTAACTGGAAGGCTGGCAGTTCCACTTCACCAGCCGCTCCCCAGGAGGAAGATGCGGTAGCCTGCTTCGGTAAAGATACCCGATGGGGCCATTCGCTTCCGTCCTCGCAGGTCGCTGTGAGTTGGATTGGGCTCGTGGGTTTGGTTTTGGTTGATGTGGTCCTGTAGGAGTGTCGTTAGCCGTGCCAGCACGCTACCAGGTTCACCACCCAGTGGTGCTGCAGGAGGCCTTTTAAAGGCCAGAGGTTCAGGACCAGGGATGTGAGGGGAGAGTGGAGGGTGAGTGGGTTGGAAAGAGAGAACCGATTACAAGGATCTACATGTGACCTCCTCCCTGGGAAAAGGGCAGCAGAGAAGGGGGTGAAGGGAGACTCCGGATAGGGCAAGATATGACAAAATAACAATCTATAGATTATCAAGGGCTCATGAGGGAGGGGAGCGCGGGGAGGGAGGGCAAAAAAAATGAGGACCTGATGCAGAGGGCTTAAGTGGAGAGCAAATGCTTTGAAAATGATTAGGGCAAAGAATGTACAGATGTGCTTTATACAATTGATGTATGTATATGTATGGAATGTGAAAAGAGTTGTATGAGCCCCTAATAAAATGTTTAAAAAATCCTAATAAATTTTAAACTAAAATAAAAAATAAATTAAAAAAAAAAAAAGGCCAGAGGATCTCACTAACCATTGGCTTTCTGCCAGGAGAGAACTCAGAACCTCAGCTTGTCTTAGCAGGGATCTTGAGGGCCCCTGGAGTATCCCTTCTGCCTCCAACCCCTCCCTTTGCTCGGCTCTTCTCCTGTGTGGCCCTGGCTCTTGGAAGGTACGGCTGCTCATCCTTCAAGCTAGAGGCGGGTCTTAAGTGGGCTCTTCAAGCTCACCCTTTTTCATGTCCCTATGGATCCTGAGAAGGTCATCTCCAAAAGGCATGGCTATATCCCTCGTGTATTTTTGTGACTTGCTGTGGTTGCTAGCTGCATCCAGTCTCCCCCCAACTCCTGCCAGCCCCACGCATGACAGAAGGAAACATCATCGGGTCTACTCTGCTGTCTCTGGGACCAGTTGCAGATTGATCGATTGTGCTATATGGGGGTTTCCTGGGTCGGTTTTTGGAAGTGAATGACTAGGCCTTGTGTCCCAGTCCGTCGTAGTCTACAAGTTCTGCCAAAACCTGCTCAGCTTCATAGCAGCATGCAAGCCTCCCCTGGGAGGTGCGTGGCGGCCGTGCTTGAAGTACATTCCTTGGGGATTGGATCTAAGAATCCTGCATGGGAGAAGAGAATCCCCCCACGTGCCCCCCCCCGTCTGCTTTCCTTTTATTTGACCTTCCTAAAAGTCATCAAGTTTTATTAGAATTATGAATCTATTTGAAAGAGGCAAGTCATTGTGATGACATCACTATATATCCGCTATACTTTCCCCGCCTCTAATACCTTCACTAGAGCCCCAGTAGGCATAGTGGGTTACACAATGTCAGCAGTTCGAAACCACAGGTCCCTCCTCTCGAGAAAGATGGGACATTCTACTCCCATACAGTTACAGTCTCAGGAAACTCACAGGGGCAGTTCTACCCTGTCCTATAGAGTTTCTATGAGTGTCAGCCACTCAATGGCAGTGAGTTTTGGGCTTGGAATATTTTGCACACGTATTTCATCTTGTGGGGTGGAGAAGGTCAAGCTCAGAGAGCTTAAAGTCCAACCTTAGTCGTGTGATTCCAAGTTGGAGGGTCATTCCCCATGGAGCTCGTCCTCCTGGCATAGAGGCATAAACAGTAGTCGAAAGAGGTGAGTGGTTTGGTATTGGGAGGAGGGGTGTGTGTGTGTGCACGCGTGCGCACATGGGTGCCCGTGTGGAGGGCTCCAGCAGATTTAATGAATGAAACAGAATCTGTTCTTTACTGATTCTGAAAGTTATTCGCAAATATATTACACACATGTATATGCATGAACCCAACGCCTGTGCATGGCAGGCAGGATATTGCGTCTTCAACTGAGATCGTATGCCTCGATTCATTAGACCATTGTTATCTTGTTCTACCTGAACCAAGCAAGGGTGGTGGAAGGAACTGGGACACAGGATTTTTATCTGGGCACACGCTTTTTATTGGCCACACAGGCCCGATAGGCAAGCCGCCTGGAGAGCATGAACACCCAGGGGAACGAAATGCGTACCAGTAGGTCTAACGCTATGAAGCATCTGTGTGAAGAAGGCATGTCTCCTGGCTTGCCTATGCCGACCCTCACCTCACGGGAACGGGTGTTTCTGGTAGTCACCCAGGTCTCTAGTGAATAGGATGAGAGCGACTGAGTGGTTTGCCCAGGTCCTTAGGGAGTTAGTAACAGAGGGGATCAGTAGGTCTTGTTGACTTAGTCCAGAGACCTGTAGGTCACAGGGAGCATGCGCCTGCCTTATGGTCCTCAGAGGTCCCTGGGTAGCACAAAGAGTGGGCTCTTGGCATGGACTCTAATGATGGAGCCTTGAATCTGCCCAGCAGTGCCACAGAAGCCAGCCCTGGCAATCTGATTCTGTGAGATCCCAGCCACTGGACCCTTCCTGAGCTGCTCCATGCTGCCATCTGTGCAGCCACCGGGTGTCGGAGTTCCGGGTTCCATGGCAGCAGGCTGACAGTCCTCAGAGAGATGGGTCCCTCAGCTAATGGCAAATGTCCCTGGCAAAGGTTGGCCCCTAAGGGGATAAGAACCGGAAGAAAGACTTAGCAGGCAAGGTGGGAGGTTTGGGGAGCAGACAGCTTTGAGAAGTCCCCTCATTGGTGCAACTTCCATCCACGCTAAGTGTCGACTAGACACAGGAGTCCCTGTGTTAACCCGGGCATCATACACACAGCAAAGGATACCTGCTTCAGCAATGTCTGCTCACAACAACCGGGATGGTCACCATGACAGTAAAGGACACCATGGATGGTCGCCATGGATGGTCACCATGACAGTAGAGGACAACTCCTATTGTCACAGCATTCCACAACCTATGAAGAATGTTCCACTTGCAGTAGGACTTGGTTAGGTCTGCACACCCGTTTCCAGAGGCAGAAAGGGCAGATTGAGGACCATTGTCTGGTAAGAAGCTTTACAGCACCGAGAAGTTAGACTCAAACTGATTCTCTCTGCTCCGCATTCCAGCACTCTTGATTTCTACTGTGCCGATGAGCTTGCAACCGGAGGCAGATTACATCCACAGAAGGGGAAGAAAAACAACACAGGCTTGTTCTCAAACAACGACCAAGCGAGAGTCATCTCTCCCCCAAGCTCTGACAAGCACATGGCCTCTCTTCCAATCGCACCTCACACCTCGTCTGCTGGCAGGACCCTGGACCCTGGCTCTCGCAAGCCCCGAGCCCGCCAGCAGGTGGCTCGGATGGAACACCTCCTCCCACCATTTTGCAAGAATTCTTCACTGGCGTTCTGTTTGGCCTTTGTCTCAGGGACCGATATGTCCATAAGTCCTGGAGCTATGGTGTGATGGGCAAGAGATGACAGACAACACGAGGGCATCTGGGAGGGCAAGGAGGAAGCAGGCCAAGTCACAGCCCCATGCTCTGGAGCCAAGGTCCTGAGATGATGGTCAAGGGCAAATGTCTCTCCCCAGCACCAAGAAACAGTGGCACAAGAGACTGAGGTCACTGTGTTCCTCTGCGCTTCAGGGATGATAGGGGTGTCTGGTCCTCACCAGGATACAAAGCAAATTATAACCCAAAAGACTTGCCATTGCCGTCAATGCATGGTGATCCCAGTGTGTCAGAGTAGAGTTGTGCTTCATGGGATCTTCAATGACTGAAGCTTTCTTCCAAGGCACCTCTGGGAGGACTTGAATCCCCAACCTTTTGGCTAGCAGCAGAGCACATTAACCATGTTTACCAGCCAAAATGAAAATCCAAAGTCACTGCCATCAACTCTCATTCATTGATAGACTACAGAGCAGAGTAGAATTCTCCCTTTAATCTTTAAATTTAAACTTTAAATCTTTATCAGAGCACAAAGCCTGGCCTTTCTCCTGGAGACTGGCTGGTAGACCCGAACTGCTGACCTTGTGGTTAGCAGCCCAACGCATAACCCACTACAAGGGCTCCTTGCCTCAGGGCTCCTTGTACTGACCAAGAACTCCCTAAATACAATTGTCAGGAAAGCAGTAGACTTTTGGCTGAGCTTGGAAAATCAGGTGGCATTTGGAGAGTAAGAGTAGGGTATGTTGAGGTTTTAAAAAAATTATTGACATTGTATTTTGAGTTTAGAGACTTCCAGAAAAGAATAACCAAAAATGACTTTACCCTGCTTACTTGGCTAAACAAAGCTCTTTGATTCACTGAGCAGAATTGATTCTGCTGCCTTAGAAGCAAGACCAAGAAACTTTAGAGAACAACCTCTAAGCAAATAAAGTGCTTTTCAGTTTAAGTGATTTATTTCATAATTTCTCTCTAATTTAAAGCTAATTTTCTGCTTCATTGAAGACTCGTATATTTTTATTTCATGTTTCCCCCTTTGAAACAGGGAGGTTGAATTAGTCAGCTTGCACAAGTGAACAGCGTGTCTTTTAAAGGAACAGAAATGAGCAAAGAGTAGGCGGCAGATTCTGAAAACGGTAGGTGGGCCTGTCTACCTGGATGTGGACAGAGCTCTGGAGCCTGAAAGGCTGGGCTTCAGACCGGAGCAGTCCTTCAGGGGAAGGGTGAGGATAAGAGTGTTGATAGAGAGATGGGAGGGATGGAGGGAGGAGATGTTTCTGAAGGAGACTGGCAGGACCTGACAACCAATCAGATGTGAGAGGCGGGGAGAGGACAGAGCAGATCCTTTTTTGATTTCCTGGAACGTAGTTGCCCCACAGACATTTGGTGAATGAATGAACAATAATGAAGAGAATAGCGGCCTCTGGAAATGTAGGAGACCCGAGAAGTGGACTGGGGCTTGGGTGGAGTTGATGAGAGACGCTGAGCTCGTGGGATCTGGAATGTCGGCTCGGCTTCCTGTTGTTAGTGCCCTGGGTTGGTTCCAGCTCATGACGATCCTATGAACAACAGAATGAAACGCTGCCTGCCCGCCCCTGTGCCACTGTCACCATGGTAGTTATGGGGAATCCCTGAGGAGGTGGTAAAGCAAAGCTGGGGATTTAGGAAGGAGATTATGGTGAATATACCAGCTAAGGAACATCTTCATGGAAGTGGTGCTTGGAGTCATGGCAAAGACTGTACAGAGAGAGCAGAAGTGTCTAAAGGAGAAAAGTAGTAGGGAGAGGAGGAGGAGGCTTGGTGAAGAATGGTTAAAGCATTCACCTGTCAACCAGAAGGTCAGTGGTTCGAACCCATCATCCACTCCATTGGAGAAAGAAGCTGCTGTCTGCTTCCCAAAAGACGTACAGCCTTGGAAGCCCTATGGGACGGCTCTTTGTTATTCAGGTCATTAGGAGTTGGAATGGAGTCTGTGGTTTGAGGTTTAGGGGAAGGAGGGGCACAGGTGCAGTGAGATGTGGGAAGGGTTGTGTTGGGCTGCGTTCCAGAGAGAAGAAAAATGAGTGATGCTTGTATGTGTCTGTCTGTATAGGAAGAGCCTTGTCACAAGAAATGGCTCACACAGCTGTAGAGCGTGACACATTAGGGACAGTTCAAGTCTGTGGGTCCGATGGCAAGCTAGAGGCCTTTCCCAACCCATGAAGCTGCAGGGAACAATGAATCAGGCAGCTGGGAGACAAGGCAGGAGGACCTGAGGCTGGTGGAGGCAGAGTTGAATGAATCCAAGTTGATCAGATGAATGCTAGGTTGACTGTCAGCAGTCTTCTAATGGTTCCTGGGATCGGTAGACAATATGACAGGCGGTCAACAAGCCAGATTCAGGATCCAGATCCATAAGGGAGACAACTTTCCCACAGTGTCAATCGATACTAAGAGTAGGCCACACCTCAAATGAAACCCCCCCCCCCTCAATGTCATCAGGACAGTGACCTGATTAAGGAGTCTTTCACCCCATTCTTCCCACAACTGCGTGGCTGCTTCACAGAAGAGTCCATCATGCCCGCACTGTTAGATTATGAGAGAATCGTGATCCACTCAAGTTGATATAAAACCTAACTAGCATAGGGTGGTTTTTAAGTTAGGACTTGTTGGGTGACAGGGAAACCACACTGAGGTGTTTTCCAAGCTCTGGGGGCCAGATAGAGTCCTGAGTGAGAAACAAGAGCTGGGAGTGGTCCCAGCAGCAGGAAGGGCAGGGAAAGAAGACGAGGCTAGCAGAGCAACATCTTTCTGCACAGAGTACTGACTATCCACCTTGCCAGCCTAGGCACCACACCTTCGGTAGATACTGACTAACGCAAGTTCAGGAAGGGTGACTGAGGGGTGGGAATTCCAGTGAGCAGAGTCAGAGCACTATGGCGCCAGGCATGGTTGTCACTGGGAGGCCAGGGATTAGTTACCTGGGAATGAAGACGGGGACTATCATGCTGAAAGACATATTGTCAGTCTCGGAAGAACTCGAGTAGCATAGCTTCCTGATCTTAAGAGCCGGGGTCTAGACCAATGGGCCAATTCTAACTCTGCTACGTGGGTGGGCTTAGGGAATGTACTTGAGCTAGCTGATGTCTCAGGTTCTCTGCAACATGACAGTAAAACACAAGCTCACGCTGACCACGAGAGCAGGTGTACAGTGCTCTCACTAGAGTGTCAGGGCAGAGATGTGGCTGGTGGAGGGTAACTATTAACAACAGCATTGTTTGTGTTAGGTACCACCAACTCGGTTCCGACTCAGAGCGACCCTGTATGCAACAGAACCAAACGCTGCTTCTCCCACACCGTCCTCATGGCTATTCTGTGTGAACCCATTGTTGCAGCCCCTGTGCCAAGCCCTCGGGTTGAGGCTCCTGCTCGTTTCGGTTGCCATTACTGCTTTACCAAGCATGACGTCCTTCTCCAGGCACTGGTCTCTCCTGAGAGCGTGCCCAAAGGACCGGCCATGAAGACACGCCATGCTGGCTTCCCAGGAGCATTCTGGCTATCCTTCTTCCAAGTAGATTTGCTCATTCCTCCTCCAGTCCATGCACTCTCAGGACTCTTCACTTCTTCCTTGTCTTCTTTACTCAGCACCAGCAGCATTAGCAATCGTACGGCCGGGAGGGCAAGACTTCGGGTTTGGAAGATGTCTCCACTCGACTCTCATAGAACACGTTTCATTCACAGCCTCAAACCACGGTGATTTTCAGTAACGAAGATCTATTTTTCACTCATGCCGCAAACCCGGCACTGCTGTGGCTAATCCTCATGGCCATCTTTGTCCTGGGAATCAAGCCTTCCTCTGGTGGCCTTTGTGGTAGAGGCCAAAGAGTTTCTGGCAAAGAGCACATTGGCTCCGAAAGCCTCTTCCCTGAAGCAGCACATGTCACCTCTGCGCCTTGGCCACACTAACCCACATGGCGGGGCCTGAATCCAACAGAGCAGGGGCATTGATTCGCTCGAGGTCGAAGGCATGTAGTGCTGGCGGGTGTGAATGGCGAAGTGTTTGCCTACCAACTGAAAGGGGAGCAGCTGGAACCTCCCCGGTGCTGTGGAAGAAGGTCATCCCCCTTTGAAAGCCCAATAGGGCGCAGTTCTGGTTTGAAAGATGGGGCTTCCATGACTCAGAATCGAGGGCAGCTGTGTTTTCTTTCTTTCTTTCTATTTTAACCATTTTATTGGGGGCTCTTTCAGCTCTGATAACAATCCATACATCCATGTGTTAAGCACATTTGCACATATGTTGCCATCATCCTTTTCAAAACATTTTTTTTCTATTTAAGCCCTTAGTATCAGCTCCTCATTTTCCCTCTCCCTCCTCCACCTTCCCACCCTCAGGAACCCTTGATAAATTGTAAATTATTATTATTTTTATATCACCCTGGGATTCTTTTTATTACCCATGTGGAACCCCAAACTAAACTCACTGCCATTGAGTTGATTACGACTCATAGCAACCCTGTAGGGTGAAGTAGAACTGCCTCTGTGGGCTTCTGATGTTACAAGCTTTTGCAGGAGTAGAAAGCCTCAGTTTTCTCCTGAGGAGTAGCTGGTAGGTTTGAATGGCTGACCTGTGGTTAGCAGCTGAACGTGTAACCCACCACACCATCAGGACATTACCATTATAATGTCAATACTACTACTATCACTGCCATCAAACAGGTCCTGACTCTTAGTGACTCCACGGGACTCTATAGGGTAGTAGAGCAAAGCAGCTCCCTCGCTGCGATCTATTGAAAGTCAGCCCTCGACACAGGGTTTGTACCAGTGTCCATGCTCTGGTCTAGCCAGATTTGTGACAGTTGGGGTGGGGTGGGGGTGGGTGGAGAATCATTAAAGAACTAGAGGAAGGTGTGTGTTTCATTGGTGCTATACTGCACCCTGGTTGACTCGTCCCTTCCTTGTGACCCTTCAATTTCTTCATCACTACCTGTAGTAGTTGGTGCATAAATTTGAATAGTAGATATATTGCCTGAGTTTCCTTGTATGTAAATAGATGTTATCCTAGCCCAGCCAGCATTGTACTTCAAGATAGATCTTGAAATGTCTTTTTTGATGATGAATACCAGACCATTTCTCTTGAATCTGTCATTTCCAGCCTAGTAAACGATATGATCACCTAATTCCAAATGGCCAACACCAGTACATTTCAGCTCACTCATGCCTAGGATTAGGGGCATTGTTGGTACAGTATAACACATTTGGCTGCTAACTACAAGGTCGGCAGTTCAAATCCACTAGCAAACCATCAGGAGAAAGACGGGGCTTCCTTCTCTCTCTGACACCCACAGGGAGAGCTTTGTCCTGTCCTCTGGGGTCACTGTGAGTCTCCATCGCCTCCGTGGCAGGGAGGGAATGCCTGGGATGTTGATCCTTGTGCATTTCACTTTTGAGGACTTCTTATTTGCCTAGATTCACACGTCATGCATTCCAAGTTGCTGTTGTTAATTGATATTTGCAGCTGCTTCTCATTTGGAGCCATGCCTCGCCAGCTCATGAAGGTCCGGAAGTCTAGCCTCTCACGAACTTTGCTCCATCAGCGGCATTCTGGTCCGCTCGACTCTGAGAAGGCAGCGCTTCCTCAGCCCTTGAGGGCTCCACTTCGGGCGTCATGTCTGGCCATGCTCTGCTGCCCTGGAAGAGGCTCTCAGTATGTGGCAGTACTCCGCGGCTGTGCGTAAGGTTTCAGTGAGTAAGCCTTCAGAAGCCGGCAGTCTCTTCCTTCTTCATAGTCTGCTCTCAGTCTGGAAGCTCTGCTGAAACTTGTTCACTCTGGGTGACCCTGCTGGTAGTAGAAATGCCAGAGACACAGCTTCCAGCATGCCCGCAAAGTACGAGCCACCACAGTAGGACAAACTGGCAGACCTGGTGGCTGTCTTCAGAAAACCCTTCAAACTCTGAACAAAAGCCTCTGGCTTTCTAACTTGGTACTGACCTGTCAGCCTCTCTGCTCCTCTTCCATGAGTCTCTCCATCTCGGGCCACCGTGCCCACCCTCTTTGCAAGGAAAGACCCCAAAGCAGATGGTCCCGTGGAGACCCAGGCTGAGCTCGCAGTTCTGCAGCTGCAAACACCGGGGAGCAGTCCTCCTCTGCCTATCTGTCGCTATGGTTCAGAGGCAACTCGATGGCAGTGGGTTTTAGTTCAAGGACACCTGCAGCTACCGGAAGCTGGGAAAAGTAAGGGCAGAATCTTAGGTCCAGAATACCGCTGTAACCGAGCATCACAAGGGAGTGACTTTAAAGAACAGAGACTTATTTTCTCACAGTCCAGGAGACTAGAAGTCCAAATTGGTTGGCTGGCTCTACAGAGATCTCCTTCTTTGTTAAATTCAGCTTTGACTTCCTCTGCCTGTGCTTGGGCTCCAGCCCTAGCGAACCACCTGCGGGGGATCACCTGGTGCTGGTTTGGACATTTTCCCCAGTTCAGAAGGTTGGTCCCAACGTGTCCTGGCCAAAACATCTCTCTCCCCAGAGAACTCTGAATTACCCCCTGACCACAGCATGGCTGTCCTTTCCTCTGCAACCAGCCCACCTTCACCTCCCTCCCTAGCCTGGAAACGTGTGCCTGCTGGGGCTGCCTGAGCACTGGTTACAGCACACTGACACTGCCTGCTTCTGTGTTGGCTCTCAGGGGAAGATGGTATCTTATGCACAAAGTCATCCTGAGCCAAAGCCGGCTGCATGGTGGGCACTCAGGCAGTACTTGTTGGAGGAGCGGGTCAGAAATGGGTCTTTGACTGACAATAGACAATGACCCTGGATAAAGAGCAGATACTGAAGGGGGAGGGGCGGTGTAGTAAAAGGGTGGGATGACCCTCTGGGCCAGAGAAGCATGACATGGTTGATGAGAGAAGAAAAGGGTAGGTTGTTGATGTGGCAATGTCCCACAAGCATTTTCTAGAGGGGTTTCCCACATTTCCACAATGGGGACATGGGTTTTTGATGGGAAGTCAATTCCACTCTGAAGCTAAAATGCCAGCACTGATATGAGACTCAGAGAGAGGCAGCAGGAAGCACAGGTCAGCCACATCCCAGGCAGACTTGCCACTCCTAAGTGGCTGGCGCCATGGCCGGCCAGCATGGCAGGTCTACATGCAAACATATGCGCTCGCATTCCAGGGAGACAGCATTTCCCTGGGTGGTGCAAATAGCTAAGCAGATGAACAGAAAGGTTGATGGTTCAAATCTACCCAGAAACACTGGGTGTTTAGAAGAAGGCCTGGCAATCTGATTCCAAAAGGGTATGGTCAATGAACCCCTGTGAAGCATAGTGGGGTCATTCAGGGCAACTGATTGGGTTACTTTTATACTTTGAGTCATTGAGAACTATCCAAAGATTGACAAAAGATCAAGGTCCCACCATGAAAGTTCTGGACAGCAGGTAAAGAGAAAACCCTTAGCTCATCTTAACTTTAGTCCTAGCCTTGCCCAGCTGCCCCAGAGCTTGTTTCTGGCATTGGGATACTTGTGTCCTGGCCTGGATCACTTCCTGTCTTCCGGTCAGACCCTGGAAGGAGCTGGGTCTTTGGGCAGGAACATGTGAGTTGCCTCTAGCATATTAGTGTTTTCTTAAGGTCTATTGATTAGTTCATAAACACATGAATTATAAACTAAATGTTTAAAATCTTGAAACTAACTTTTAAAAACCTGAAATGTACATTTATCAAGCTAAAGTGAGAGAGAGAAAATCTTAAGTGATCGGGAGAAGAGAAACACAATTCTGTCATGTGTAGGAAAAGCAATCCTCCCCACCTCCATGGAGCAGCAGAAAAGGAGTGCTGGATCAGGGAGCAGAAGGACGAAGGACATATGGAATGGACCAGAGTCATAACAGATGGAATCCGCCACAGACGTGGGCGATCAGTATCAGTGGACCCTCCTTTCTCTAATGTATCCCACTGCCTTTGTGTCAATTCCAACGCCAAGTGACCTGCTAGGAGAGAGTCAAACTGCCCCGTGGGTCATGAGACTGTGAATTTTTATAGGAACAGACAACCTGGTTTTTCTCTTTCAGAGCATAGGATGCATTTGTTGTACAATGCAGCATCCACGATGCACTATGCAGGATACACACACACACACACACACACACACTGTATGTGCATATGTGTGTGTACATAGAGACATACGCACTATGGCTATATATAGGCATGCATATAGTTCTTCATACTGCAACTAGAGATAAAGCTATAAACACCGTTTTATATATATTGTGGTTTTTAGAATGCATACTCATATTTGTGCTTGTTGTTTTTACTATTCTTGTTTGGTGTCTTCGAGCCAATTCCAACTCACAGTGACCCCACGCGACCGTAGAATGACCCGCAGTGTTTCCTGTCATCCAGAGTGACTGGGAGAACTGCCCTGCTGGGGGTCCTGCCTAAGTTAACTGTTACGGTATTGCACTATTACTATTATTAATTTTTCTAGAGAACAAGTTACAGGGTTGGATCAGGGAGCTTGGGCAGACCATAGTCCCTATTCTCAAAGACTTCCTCTGTGACTTGGTGAAGTCTGGAGCCGGCCCCCCTGGAGGTGGTGGTGGAGGCTGATATCTGGACGCATCTCGCAGCCAGAGTCCAGCAGGGCTAGTCAGTGAGATTTTCTGTGATGTTGGAAATGTTCTCAAATGTCTATGGTTCAATATGGCGGCTATTACACACTTGAAATGTGGGTGGTGTGAAGGAAGTGAACTTTAAATTTTATTTAAATTTAAGTTTAAATACCCATGTGGTTAGTGGCTACTGTTGTGAATAGCACAGCCTTGATTCTAAGGCCCAGAGTGGGTATGCCAGGTAGTTTCTGCCTTCCAGCTGGTGCTAGAACTCTCCAGATGGTGCCTGTCTGGCTCTTTTCCATTATGCTGGCTGGACTCAGTTCTGTCTCCTTCTCAGTGGAGATGTTGGATATGCAGGGAGTTGGAGCTACTGGGGAGGGCCAGCAAATTCTAGAGTGACCTTTTAAAACAGAGATTCTAAAGAAGAATTAATCACCTAAAAGAATCATCTAAAAGAGGATCGCCTTTAGTGGCATCGCTTGAATGCCTGTTTTCTAAGAGCACTACATAGCTGGGATCATTCCAGGTGGATGTTTTAGGAACTTAAGGCCATTCGCCCCTAAGACTAGGGTTGAGAAGGGCTTATAGAAAGAACTCAACCAGGAAATACCAAACTCATTGCCATCCTGAGCCAAGGCCAATTTAAGGAGACTCTGCAGCACAGAACAGAAGTGTTCCTTCGGGTTTCAAAAGCAGTGATCAGAGGCAGCTGTCACAGCTTTCTCCCTGGGAGCAGTTGGTGAGTTTGAACAGTCAACTTTTCAGTGTGCAGCTGAGCACTTAACCTGGGCTCTAATGATCTAAAGAGAGGACTTGAAAAAGTATAAATTATTTGCCACGTTCCAACATCCTCATGCCTTCCAGTGATGTTTTTCTTGGACCTACATAGAACCCCCGAAACTATCAAACTGTAGCAAGGCCCTATGGTCTGCCCAAGCTCCCTGATAGAGACCTTAATACAGAGGAGAAAGCCGCTCTTTTGTCATCCAGGAAAGCAATTCTAACAGAAGAAAACAGGGTACAATCTGGTTATCACCATCACCCTCCCCTTTCCACAGGTATGGTCTCCAGAAATGCAGAAGGGACCTGGCTTCCTGGCAGACAGTGCTGGATAACCTGGATGTTGCTAGACACAAACATGATCTTTTAAGGGCTGACAAGTATAGACAGACACACAGAATATAGGTTGTGCTTAGCACACAAAACCTATCCCTGGGAACTTATGTGTAAATCACTCATACATTTAAGATAATGCATGTTTTTCTTTTTAAGAGACTATAGAAATATAGGGGCTGTAGAAAAACACAAGGAAGAAAAAATGTATGTATATCTATATAGACAAATATATGATCCAAACAACATAGAACTAGGAAGTAAAAATAAGTACTAATTACAAGTGAAATTCCCTTTTCATCTTCCCCAACTCCTCCTTCAAAACAACCATTAGTATGAATGCATCTTGATTCCATCTAGAAATTGAAACAATAAAACCACACCAATATGAGCAAGCACTCATACCATGCACACACACTCATGCACAACTAATTTACAGAGGAAATAAAAATATGCAAACATAAATGCAGACTTTTCAACATGATATAGCTGGGGGAATTTTACCCCTAGTATAGGCAGACAACACCTCATTCTTTGTCTTGACTGCATAATAGTCCATTGTATGAGTATCACAATTGATTTGAGTAGTCCTTTTTTGGTGGGCACTTTGATTTTAAAAGAGAATTTTTAATGTAAAGCATAAACTGCACTTAACTCCTCTCCTAACATTTGTTTGGTAGAACCAACAATTCTTTGGGCTTGAATTCTTACCCACTGATTATCCATACTCGATTGTTGTCCTCACTGTTGTTAGTTGCTGTGAAATCCATTCCAGATTTGATGATAAATCCAAACCACAGATTCGATGATAAATGAACACCCCAAACGTCCTTAAAGCTCACTTACACGCCAAGGAAAACCGCGTGCTACTGCCAGGATTCCAGATGAAACAATCATAATGTGGGCCAACGTGAAGGAGAGTCACATAAAATTATTAAGAATCTTTTGGTTGCACGTGATAGAAATGACACTCGAACTTAACAAACTAAACCATAGCATAACAAAACCAACCAGCAAACCAAACTCACTTCCATTGAGTTAATTCTGACTCACTGTGACCCTAAAGGACAGACTAAAGCTGTCCCTGTGGGTTTCTGAGACTGTAAATGTTCACAGGAATGGAAAGCCTCCTCTTTTTCCTGGGGATCCACTGGTGGGTTTGAACTGCTGACCTTGCCATTAGCCATTATGCCATCTGGGCTCTTCATGTCAATCTGTGGGGAAAAGAAACTGAAATGTATCATTTTTTTCTGGTGTCATGGATTGAATTGTCTCTCCTAGAAGGATACATTGAATCCCTAGCTTCTGTAGCCATGGATGTGACTTAATTTGGAAATAGGGCTTTTGATATGTAACTAGGGCCATAGTAGGATTGGATGGGCCCTAAATATAATCCCTTCTGAGTTGTTGTTCAAAGCCCCTCAAGTTCAATTCCATCCCCACTCCTAGCAATCCTTTGTACGGCAGGCTGAAAGGCTGCCCGATCCGTGCCATCCTCACATTGCCGCCTTGTTTGAGCCCATTGAGCAGCCACGGTGCTGAGAAGCTTCGGCTTGTCCCTTGCCCTTCTGCTTCCTCAAGCATAATGTCCTCTTCCAGGGAGCGCTGGTCTCGCCTGGCAGCATGTCCGGTTCCGGGTGGCATGGTTCAAACAGGAGAAGCAGACCAGGAGAGACACACACAGTGGGGAAAGATGATGTGACTTAGCCTCTACAAGCCAAGAAACGCCCAGCGTCAACCACAAAGAAGGACCTTCCCTTAGAAGCGGGGCTCTGATGTGAACTCCGGGTCTCCAAACTTCGAGAAAATAAATGTCTCTTCTATACAGCTACCCATTTGTAGTGTCGCTGCTGCGCCAGCTCTAGCGAAGTAGGACACCAGGTGTCTTGCAGACCTAAAGATAGCCGGACAGAGGGAGAATCGGGACCAGAGATCCAGACACCAACAGAACTCTGTCCTGCTGGCGTCCTGTCTGCCTCTTGGTTACGCATCTGATCCTGTTCTTCCTGAGATCCGTGCTCCTTCCCCCCCCCCCCCCCCCCCCACGTTTCTGGCCTAGTTTTGCAAAGATTCTGCCTGCTCAACCTGGGTCAGGTTGTCATGCGTCCGAGAGGAATGTCCCCGTGCACTGGTAACTCTCAGGACGAGGGGAGTAGTCTGGCGGGGGGATTGATTCGGAGCAGACATGGCCTGGGCTCTGGCATGTGTATCTCTTGTAGGAAAGCTTCCTAGAAAGGACAGGCTTCCAGCAGTGCCATCCTTTGGAGAAGCCCCCCAGGTGCTTTTAAAGATTCTACTTGATTGTGTCTGCTTCTTAGGCCTCAGAGAAGACCCCGACCCAGGCAGAGGTGCCTTGGCCATTGAGAAGTGTTCCTCCCTAACCCCCTCCGCCTCATCCCCCAATGCCCAATGTTGCTGCTCTCTGGGCCTCAGCGGCCTTGCCACCCTCTGGAGCACAAGTGGACAGCAGCAGGTAGGCTGTGGAAACAGGGCCTGCAGGGAAACCCGGCTGTGGCAATGGCTCGGCACTGCCGAGCAAAACCTCCGCGAGGAGAGATGTCGCTGGCATTTAAAGAATAGCTTGACTGACACTTGAGGTTCTTTAGAAAAATACCTTGGGCCACGTGCTCTCCCAACCGGTAAGCACTTGGAATGAATCATCCCCACTGAGCCCAAAGAGACTTTAATTACAATCCCATCCCATGTGGTCGCTGCTTTTAAAATGTGACCTTCTTTTCTGGTTGCTGTTCAATGCAGCAGAATATCAACTTGAGGGTTTGGATTTTTTTTTTTTTTAAGCCCAGGCGGGGGCAGCTGAAGGGTTTCAGGCAGGACGTGGGAGTAAGCTAGCAGGGAGAAGCCCTGCAGGGTAGTGATGACAGCAGAGCACGGTTAGTGGCTGGGGAGGCATCTTCTACCTGTGAGCTCTGTCAAGCAGGGTGTCCCCAAACCCCACCCAACCCGCAGGAGACACTGATGGTGACACAGCAGAACACGTTTGCGAGGAACCCAGCAGGACTTTTCCAGCCACGCACACTTGACCCGCATCCCCCGGTGTCTCAGTCACTGCTCACACCATTGCCAGGGCTCCAACGGCAGCGTGCTTCAGGTGAGCTCTCCTTGGCTAACGCTGGCTTCCTGGCTTGACCGTGATATTGAGTTTGGAGGACCACTCATGCCAGGGAGCACTCCCCTGGGGCCAAGAGAAAATACTCCCAGGCTGGAAGCTGTGAAGTTTATCACCTCATGCCTAGTGCCCGGAAAAGACCTGCTCCAGTGTACTAGTGGTAGTGTGCTTGCAGCCCATGTGGGTGTGGCATTGGCCCAGGCCACAGGACGTGGTGATCCTTGGGGTGTGAAACATGAGGGACGCACCAAGAGCAAGATCTTAGAACCATATATGCCTTTCGAGGGCAAGGACTTTGGCTTGGATGCCTTCTCAGGCTTCACAGCTCCAGCCTGGACTCTGCTAGACACTGGCAGGCTTGGTAGACACTCAACACATTTCTTCTTTTTTGTTTGCAAACCATTTTATTAGGACATAGTCTAGACATCATACCATTCAGTAATTCTGTCATATCAAGCAGTGTGGTACAATAGCTACCACAATCATTTTCAAAACATTTTCTTCCTTGTGTTCCTTGACATCAGCTCACCATTTCCTCCTGCCCCAGGAACCACATTCTTGTTATTGCCTCTATAGATTCACCTAACATGGGATGCATATACTGCATAAACATAGAAAGATACATAACAGACGGTCAAGAACGCTACCAACAATAACAAAATACAACAGAGATAAGCCCCGATTTGGAAAACAAAAATAAAAACAAAACAGATCAAGCTCAAAGTCAACACATTTTTTTCCCAACAAATGTGTTACGTCAGGCCTTGACTAAGCTGTTCTGAGTCAGTTTTTGTGACAGCCAATTCACATTTTATTTATTTATTTTAATCATTTTATTAGGGGCTCATACAACTCTTATCACAATCCATACATCAATTGTGGAAAGCACATCTGTACATTCGTTGCCCTCATCATTCTTAAAGCATTCGCTCTCCACTTAAGCCCTTTTGCATCAGGTCCTCATTTTTGCCCCTCCCTCCCCACTACCCCCTTCCCCATGAACCCTTGATGATTTATAAATTATTATTTTGTCATATTTTGCCCTCTCTGATGGCTCCCTTCACCGACTTTTCTGTTGTCCGTCCCCCAGGAAGGAGGTCACATGTAGATCCTTGTAATCACTTCCTCCTTTCCAACCCACTCTCCCACTACGCTCCCAGTAACCCCACTCACACCACTGGTCCTGAAGGGATCATCTGCGCTGGATTCCCTGTGTTTCCAGTTCCTATCGGTACCAGTTTACATCACCTGGTCTAGCCAGACTTGCAAGGTAGAATTTGGATCATGATAGTGGGGGTGGGGTGGTAGGAAGCATTTAGGAACTAGAGGAAAGTTGTCTTTTTCATCGTTGCTACATCGCACACTGACTGGCTCATCTCCTCCCCATACCCCTCTGCAAAGGGATCTCTAGTGGCCAACAAATGGGCTTTGAGTCTCCACTCCCAACTCCCCCCCTCATTCACTATGGTAAGATTTTTTGTTCTGATGATGTCTTATACCTGATCCCTTCAACACCTCGTGATTGTGATTGTGCTTCTTCCATGTGGGCTTTGTTACTTCTGAGCTAGATGGCCCCTTGTTTACCTTCAAGCCTTTAAGACCCCAGACGCCATATCTTTTGATAGCTGGGCACCATCAGCTTTCTTCGCCACATTTACTTATTCACCAGCTTTGTCTTCAGCGATTGTGTCAGGAAGGTGAGCATCATAGAATGCCAACTTAATAGAAGAAAGTATTCTTGCATTGAAGGAGTACTTGAGTGGAGGCCCAATGTCCTTCTGCTACCTTAATACTAAACCTAAAAATATATGCACATAGATTTCATAGAGGGGCCGGCCATGTGATTCTCTCTGTAGACTCATATATAAATATACTTGCATATGTACATGTCTTTATCTAGACCTCTATAAATGCCCTTTGCCTCCTAGCTCTTTCCTCTATTTCCTTTGACTTTCCTCTTGTCCCACTATCATGCTCAGTCTTCATTTGGGTTTCAGTAATTTCTCTTGGTTATATTAACCTTGATCACACCCTACCAGGCCTCCTACACACTCCTCATCACCGGTTTGGATCACTTGTTGTTCCCTTGTCCCTGGGTTTGTTAACACTACCTCCCCTCTCCCATGTCCCCCAGGAACTGTCGGTCTCATTGTTTTCTCCTCCAGATTGTTCATCCAGCCTGTCTTATTTACACAGACCTGTGAGATAATAACATGCACAAAAACAAGACAGAGAAAATCTAAGCAACAATATACAACAAAACAACAGCAAACCAATGACCAAAAAAACACACAAAACAAAACACAACAAGAAAGAAAAGCTTGTAGTTAGTTCAAGGATCATTTGTTGGCTTTTAGGAGTGTTTTCCAGTCGTGTCTCTTGGGGCACCACACCCTGGCCCCAAAGTCCACCTTCAGCATTCCCTGAGGACCTCACCACGCCGTTCCCTTGCTGTTCTGTTGCACCCCCTTTGTGTTTTGCCTCGGTGTGTCGGGATCAGATGGGGCGCAATTCCCACACTGAGTCTCCGGTGTTGTCCCCTGTAGGACTATGGGTCAGTGAGGGGCATCATGTCTCATAGTGGGGCCGGCCATGAGGTCCTCTCTGTGGACTGGCTGCTCTAATTGGGATTATCGTCCTCAAGGCCTGGCGGACTACGATGTGCTCCACTCTCACCTCCTCCCCCTTCATCTGCACCTGTGTGCTCTGATCAGATATGTCCCTCTGCCAGAGCTGCAGATTCAATGCTATCTTTTGAAATAAATTCTTCTTGGGTCAGGGGCAGGTGTCCACTTAGTGTTTGGGATTGGGGCCAGCCCCCCAGACCTCTCCACTGGTTCCCTACTCCATGCCAGCATGTTGCATTCACATCTTGGAGCAGTGGGTTGAAGTCTGGTCCCTATTTCCCTGTGGAGATATGAACAATACCCTCCCCTTGGGTGGGTTAGTGCCCTGCGCCCCTGCTACCCATTTCATTTTTATTATTATTATTTTCCTTTCCCACCTCCTTTTTAGTTGTCTACCATTCGTATCCCTGTATTTGATCTAGTCCCTGCCATGTTACCTGGTCCTCACCCAAGGAATGTTTCTATACAGTAGCTTTTTCCCTGTTCCCTTTTTAAAAGCTTACCTCAGCGGACTCATGTTGTACTTGTCCTTTTGTGCTTGACTTACTTCACTTAGCATGGTTTCCTCCAGTTCATCTCATGCAACGATGTGCTTCATATGTTCATCACTGCTTTTTAGCGATACGTAGTACTCTATTGTATGTATATACCACAGCTCTTTACTCCAATTGTCAGTTGATATAAATTTAGGTTGTTTCCAACTCCTTGCAATTGTGAACTGTGCCTCAATGAACACTGAAGCACAGATGTCTGGCCTTGGTTTGTTTCTTACCTCTTCTGAGTATATGCCCAATAGGGGGAATGCTGGGTTGTATGGTAACTCAATTTCCATCTATTTTAGATATCGCCAGATCGATTTCCATAGTGGTCATACATCCTTACAAGTCCACCAGCAGTGGATGAGAGTTCCTGTCTCCCCACAGCCCCTCCAACAGTTGTTGCTTTCTGATTTTTTGAACTGGGCTACCTTTGAGGGTGTTAGGTGGAACCTCATTGTTGTTTTAACTTGCATTTCTCTTCTGGCTAAAGATCGGGAACATTTCTCATATGTTTGTTGGCCTTTCAGATTTCTGCTCCTGTGAAACTTCTGTTCAGGTCTGTCGGTTTTGTTTATCCTTTCAAAGAACCAACTTTTAGCAGCATTAATTTTTTCCATAGTTCTCTTATTTTCCCTCTCCTGAATCTCAGCTCTGATTTTATTATTTCTTTTCTTTTGTTGTTAGTAGGACTGTCCTGCTGACTCTGCTCTAGTTGTTATAAATTTTGTGCCAGCATATCAATCACGAGTCTCTATTCCTTTCTCAAGTGTGCACGTATTGCTATGAAACTTCCTCTGATAATTGCCTTTGCTGTGTCCCATAAGTTTGGTATGTCATGTGCTCATTCTCGTTGGTTTCTAGAAATTTCCTAATTTCATCTCTGATCTATGCCAATACGCACTCCTTTTTCAGTAGAGAGTTATTCATCCTCCAATTGTTTGCTCTTGTTTTCTTCGACTTCCCTTTGTTGATTTCCAGCCTTATGGCACAGTGGCCAGAGAGAGAGGTCTATATGATATCAATTTGCTTCAATTTATGTAGATTTGCCTTATGCCCCAGCATGTGGTCTATCTTTGAATATGTGCCATTTGGATTTGAGAAGAATGTGAATTTATTTGTATTTGGATGAAAAGCTCTGTAAATATCTATCAGGTCAAATTGTCTAATTGTAGTGTTCAGATCTCTACCCTCCTTGTTGAGTTTCTTTCCCTGTGATTTATCTTTCTCAGAGACTGGTGTGTTGAAGTCACCCACTGTAATTGTTGAGGCTCTCATTTCTTTTTAATCTTTTTTTTTTTTAATATTTAAAATTTCATCTTTTAATTCTATTTTCAACAGGTCATTTGAATTTCCTCTATCAGAGTATTTTTTTTCTTCTTTTACATTTTATTAGGGACTCCAACAACTCTTACTACAATCCATACATATACGTGGGTGTGAGGTAGTATTGATGAAGAACACAGCTTTCCCCCAGATCCTGGATGCTTCCTCCCCCCAACTACCATGATCCGAATTCTACCTTGCAGGGCTGGATAGGACAGAGGCTGTACACTGGTACATATGAGGGTTGGAGGTACAGGGAATCCAGGGTGGATGATACCTTCAGGACCAAGGGTGTGAGGGACGATGCTGGGAGAGTGGAGGGTGAGTGGGTTGGAAAGGGGGAACTGATTACAAGGATCCACATGTGACCTCTTCACTGGGAGAGGGACAGCAGAGAAGGGGGGAAGGGAGACCCCGAATAGGGCAATATATGACAAAATAACGAGGTATGAATTACCAAGGGCATATGAGGGAGAGGGGAAAGGGGAGGGAGGGGCGGGGGGGAAAAGAGGACCTGATGCAAGGGGCTTAAGTGGAGAGCAAATGCCTTGAGAATGATTGGGGCAGGGAATGTATGGATGTGCTTTATACAATTGATGTACGTATATGTATGGATCTTTTTAATCTTTTAGGGTGTTTTGTTGACGTATTTATTAAAGTCTGCTTGGCTGTCCCCCAAGTCACTGATGCAGTTCTCTGCTTCCTCCAGTCGATTTTCGAGGTCTGTGGGTCTGCTACTGGTTTTGTTATCTCCTCCCTAAGCTCCTGTATTTCCCTTTGGTCTATGGCCTTTATCTCCTCTATCATTTCATCCTTTTTCTGTGTAGTTTCCCTCATATCCTATATGACTCCAAGCAGCTTTGTGAAAATCTCTTTGTATGGCATCTCAATGTGTGCTTCTTGTATGCATGTTGTTATGTTCAGGGCATATTCTGCCATTGCCTTTTGTTTCTCCTGGTTTTTTTATGTCATTGGGGCTGATGACTGTTTGTGTTGTTTTAGAGGAGCCAGTTGCCATTTTCCACGGAGTCGGAGAGCACTGGCTGCCTCTGGGAGACTTGTAGGAATGCTTCTTTGAACTGCCTACAGCTAATTTCAGAATGGAATTAACCTACCACTTTATCCTCCTGTGGCTTCCCTCTCATTGGAGTGCCCCAGAAGGCTGGTGGGTTGCCTGCTTTGGTGTTTCGGAGATTGGGCAGAGCATCCTGCAACAGCTTGGAATGTTGACCAGTGTTGGCCGAGCTGCCTTATGCCCCCAGATACAGAGGCAGGAATTCCCTGGTGAGAAGTTGGGTAGAGTATTTCTTGGAGGGAAAGCAGGGCTTTACCCAGCCTCAGGTAGCTACACAGGGTGGAACTCACCTAGCTGGGTGTGGTGCAGGCATAAATGTCCTAGGCTAAGTGGAGTGGTCTGGAGGTCAGCAGTGGATTTTGAGAGAACAAGAAAGAGACATGAAGGAGGGGAAAAATTCAAAATAAGACCGTTTAAACTGTGGGAGTATATAGAGAAAAGGGGGAAACAAAAGCAACAATGTAGCTGAACCCAGTTCCCTTCCCCTGGAGCTGCAAGGGTCGTCTCTACTCCGAAGCAGGCAGGGACAAACTGCGCTGTGTTGATACCAAGCCCCCCCACAAGCTCCAAATGGTCCCAGTTCTGGCAGAGACAGTGGCGGGGCCAAGGTCAAGCCCCTGCCAGCCTCCACTGAGGTAAGCCCAAAGCCCCCAGCCCCTCAAAACCCCATGGGTCTGTGCCTACGTATCTTTATGATGCTACTGTGTTCCAGCTGTGTTAAAGTTCCCTCTAAGCAACTCTCCTGGGCTGGATTCTTCAGAGTCCCTCTAGTATATGTCGTCACTCCATCGCCATCTTTCCGGAAGTCCCAATTCCCATTTTAAAAGTTAGTGATCAGCCACCCAATGTGACCTGGTAAAGCTGCCTTTGTCATGGGCCCCAAAGAACCGGTACCCAAGAAGGAGAAGAACAACTCTGAAGTCAGACCTTGGGCAAGCGCGTGAAGCCCTCTCATCCTGAGTTTGCTCACCTGCCAAGCACAGCAGTGATGCTCACCTCCTAAGAATTCTGTGTGGTTCAGAGGACATGGTAGAAAGCTACACGATACTTTAGCAACGTTGGTTTTCATAATTATTATTAAGGCTGGTTTGGAGTTTCTGGTCGTTGGATTGTTTCCATGGTAAATGTTAAAGCAAGCATTGCATGACTCAATAAAATACTAGACAAAGCTTTCCCTCGCATTTTCTAACTGTTCCATATGAGTACTTCAGTTTAGTGAGGCAGTGACCCCAAAGAGCCAGGGAGAGTTTGTAGCTGCAGCCAATGCACATAACTGTGACCAAAACTTTCCCCACACCCATCTCCCATCTCCCTTCACGGGCTAATCCCAGCTGGGAAAGGGTGGCCTGGGAGCCCAGAAATCAGCCTGCAGAGCTCAATCTCCCTGAGGTGCACAGGGCCAGGAATGGCTTCTCGGGCAAACAGGGCCCAGAGGATCTACCTTGGGTGTGAAAGCACAAAATGGAAGGTGTCAATGTTTCTAAATGAAACCTGGATGAAAGGCTTTCTGTTTCCCAAGGAGGAGAAGCTGTCAAGGAGGCGAGTTAGAGGGCTGGTTATAGACAAACAGTTCATCTTATATTCATGAAGTTGGAGGAATGTTTGTTTTGTGTGTTTTTTTCTATGCTTTATTTCACAATTTAGAAAGAAAGGAAAGGAGAAAGTGTTTGGACACTCAAGGCGTGGAACATACTTTTTTCTGTTCTCTGTGCTTCCTGGCAGAAATAAAAAATGACTTGCCTCTAGCTCCTCATGGCATTAAGCAGAGGCACTGAGAGTTTGCCTCGAGCTTGGGTTCTGGGCAGGGAGTCCTGGTGGCTGCTGGGTGAGTGCTGGATTGCCAGACCCAAGGTGCTCTCAAACCCCCAGCTGCTCCCTGAAGGAGAATAGTCACTGTCTGCGCAAGTAAAGGTTCACAGTCTCAAATCCTTCAAATAGTGAGCCAAGAAAACCATTAAAAAAAAAAAGGATTACACACACTTTCCCCATCATGAGGGCTGCTTGGTGCCCCATCAAGGGCCACAGTGTGTGGGAATTGACTTAATGGTAGTGATGTGTGTGTGTGTGTGTGTGTGTGTGTGTGTGTGTGTTTTCTCCCTGTTTTGGTGGTCCTGGGAGGCAGGCCTGGGGGAGGAAGAAGAGATAGATGCCCTGCCCTCAGCTGTGAGCCCCAAACAGAAGGGCAACAGTGGGGGCAAAGATAGAACTGAGGCAGAGTCAGAAGCATTCTGCCAGGAGGGAGACTGGGGCAGAGGTAAGGTAGGGGCCGTGACGGCCAGGACCCTGAGAAGAAGCAGGATTGGGGAGGCCTGGATCCTTGGAGACAGGTCACAGGGTGGGCGCAGTCTTATGGGCCAGAGAGAGTTGGCGGAGGCACGAAGTGGCCCTCATTGTGGTGTAGCTTGTTCAATCTTTAGAGAAAATCATTTTCTTGGCTTGCCATTTAAAGCTGAATGGGCCCCAGAGTCCTCACACAAAGGGCATCGTGTTCTACAGTGTTGCAGGAGAACGAAACGGCTTAAGTCTGCATTAACAACCTGGATCCTTATCCCACCCGTGAAAGTGAAGCCTGCCTTCTTGGCACCAGAGGCCCACAAATGTTTGACATGGAAAAGCCAGTCCTGTCCCTCACAACAATTGAAAAAGTTGAGAGCCATAAATGTATTTTTACAAACAAATAATTTCATTTTCATTTTCAGTTTTACTTTAGAGCCCCCATGCCCCACCGAAAGCATCGCATATGGTTTGAGAGCCACCGTCTGTTGACCAAGGAACTAACCAAGGGAAAGCTCATTGGTTCATTCATTACTTTTTACGTAGGATCATGACAGTGGCCCTTAAAATCCCAAGACACATTTGGCTCAGGGAGCAGGGATGCCTGAGTGGGATGCTCTGTTCAAAGTCCCTGAAAGGAATCTATCTGAATTGTCATAGAAATATATCATTACTCTGGCTTGTGTGACCCCAGTTATGTCACAGAGCATTTTGTTCTTTTTTTGTCACTGCCCTGGAAGGAGGTCAACAGTGTTCCGAGCCCTTGCGCTTGGTGCAGTCCACAAAGGCGTGCTGTCTCTTCATCAGCCATGTAGGGATTTCCTTGTGGTTCCTTGAAGGGACTTCTTTGTCCCAGGATTGTGGCTGTGTCACAAAGGGGAGTGGCTCTTATTTCCCTGGTCGCTTCAAGGTTGTGCCTATTGCTTTTCAAGCTTGAAATCCATTTCCTCTCCCGGCTATGATGGTGGTGGGCAAGACAGCTGCACCTTAGACAATATCACTCAAATAGAAGAGGACCCGTTGGAAGGCACTCTGTGCCCATCTACCATGCACTACATCACCGTGCCCAGCCGTGAGGGCAGAAGCGACAGTGCTGGGACTACAGAGAGCCGGGAGGAGGGCAGGCTCTGAAACACAGGCACAAACACTAGAAACCCACGCCAGTTGCCCTTGACTTGACCCCAGCTCATGGAGAGCCCATGTGTGTCTGGGTAGAACTGTGCTACGTGGGGTATTCAGCGACTGCTCTATTGGAAGTCGATCTCCAAACCTTTCTTCTGAGGCAGCCAGACAACCCTTCGGCAATCCAGAGGAGACTTACCTTGCTAGATGAGCGAAGACCCATCAGTGTTAGTGGAGGGGACAGGGGGGGGGGGGTCGCGCAATGGCAGCCGGGGGAGGGGAGGGTGAGACTACTTGTGGGTATTGAGGTAAAAACTCGGGTGGTGTTATATGACCCCCATGGGAACCCTTTGGCAGGAGCTGGGGGTACGGGGTGGTAATAGAGAATGCTAGAAAGATAGAGGGGGGTGAATGCGAGGTTGTAGAGACCCCCATGATGGGCCAAAGAGTTTTCACTTTTACTCTGAGGTTACCGACTTTAAGTTTCACAGATGATTGGTTGGTTTTCTTTCTTTTTTTTCCTTCCTTCTCTCTCCTTTTCTTTCTTAAAGTAGGGTGGAAGGAAAGTGGGCTGGTTCCCACTCTCTAGCCAAGAAAAGACAGACAGACACATACACACAGACACACACAACTAACCCTCATCTCGGTCACCCTGCTTTCATAAATAAAAATGTATTTTAGTGTTTTTAGGGAAAAAATAGGGAGAACTTAAAGATGTAATAAAGACAATCCTGAGAAATGATAGCTCACCTCCAATGCTTGCCAAAGCCTGGGACCATCACAGTGAAACCTGTTACCCAGATGAGCATAGGTATGGAGACCAGGGCTCATCGCTTAGAGTTCACAGCAAGGAAGGGCGAGGATGGGCAGAGCCTGATGACGAGAATGTTGGTCTCTAGGCAAAGAGCGGTGTTGCTTTAATAAGATACCCCAACTCAAAAGCAAAGAAACACAAACAATACTCCACCCCAAGAACAATCAGCTAGTTGTGACTCTTGGTGACCTGACATGGGGCCAAATCACTGACTGTGACACACAAGAAGTCTTTTAATATAATATCACAGGGGGGAAATGGCCCACTTATTCTTCATTTCACAAATGGAATTCGCGATAGAATGGCAATGAGAACAGGTGTCTGGCAACCTATGCTCCTGGAGTTTTCTCACCACCACCACCGGTCAGTGCCAACTCATATGGACCCTACAGGATGGAGTAGAAATGTCCCCATGGGTTTCCCTGACTGTAACTCTTTAGGAAAGCCTCATCTTTTTCCCACAGAGCAGGTGGAGCATTTGAACTACTAACCAGAGGTTTGGGTTTGGTGGTGCTGGTTTTGCTGTGCAGTGGGAATCTATGGGGAGTCATCAACAGCAGGTAAATCAAGTGGCTGGTTGGGCAGACTCATGTGAGCCCTTGTCAACGATCACCTTGACAATGTTTACACTCTGATCTGGTTAACGTCCTTGGCTGCTAACCAAACGGTTGCTGCTCTGTGTCCACCCAGAGATACCCCGGGAGAAAGGTCTGGTGATGTCCTTCCAAAAAAGCCTGTGGAGTACAGCTCTCCTCTGACCTTGGTGGACAGGAATTGTTTTTGAATATGGCCAACCTCATGAGGGCTCAGCACAGGTATATGCATAAAAGGTGTCCCCAGGTTGGCACAAATGATTCACTGCTTGACTGTTTGCCAGAAGGGTGGCTGGTGAACTCACCCAGAAGCACTTGTGAGACAGACATTCCATCTGCTTATGAAAGACCTCAACATCGAATGCCCTGTGGAGTAGCTCTACTTTGACCATGAGAGGTCCTAAAGACTTGAACCTGACTCAATGATAACCACCGCTGCCACCACCAAGCCGATAAAAGCATTGCTGTTGCTGTTAGGTGCCATCAAGTCCCTGCCATTTCTTAGCAACTTCATGTGATGGAGCAGGGCTGCCCTATAGGGTTTCCAGCCTGTCATCTTTCAGAGAGTAGATTTCCAGGCCATCTGCCTGTAGAGTTGATGGGTGGGCTTGCTCCGCCAACCTTTCCGTTGGCAGCCAAGGAGTCTTATCGAAAACCTGAAGTGCCATTGTGCTCATCAGACAAGTGGTCCTCTGTTCCCGACCATAGCAAATCAGAACAAGAATGAAACGGGTAGGCCCTCTTGAAGGTGAGTCTTAGAGGATCGTGATCAGCTCCCGATGCCTCTGTCTCCAGGCCCTGCCATCCCAGCCGTGAAGAATGCATGCACTTAGTCAGCCGTTGGTTTCTGAAAGCCCATTTCCTCTTTCAAAGCACTCAAAATTCTATTTCGGAGTCCCGCTGCGCTTAGAATACGTCCATTCATTTCCACACTGTCCCGGAGGTGAGTCCGCAGTTTCTCTCCGCATCTCTCTGCTCATAAAAGATGGTAATAGTTTGCTGCCCCTTTCAACCCATTGGCCTTCAGACATTTTCCCCTCTGGACCAGTGGAAGTGTATTAAGTCCCACAGTGCTATTTAGTACATGTGCCAAGTGTCCATGTGCTGTGAGACACTTAGAAGAGCAGAGGCTTTAAGAAATGAAGCCGTTCATTCACCATGAAGAGCACAGATCACACTGTTCTGGGGCCTCTGGGTCTCCCAGAATTCACTCCCCCCATCCCCGCCACCCCCAACCCCGTGAGAGGCACTGAGCCGCCTCCCTTTGTCAACACACCTCCACGCGGCAAGGATGAACTTTTCCATTAAAGCAGAATTTCAACTTATCTTAATGATAGAACTTGTAAATGTCTCCATTGAAAGAAGGCTCCGGGGATTTGGATAAGTGCATTTCTCTGATTATTATGTTCTTAGTACAGCTTCCGCTCCCCAGTCTCGGTATCTCAGCAGCCACGCGACCGTTGGCTTGGGGAGATGCACAGCCCTCTGGAGGGGCAAAACTGCCATCTTTCTGGTGGTGACTGATGAGCCTCCTCAAAGGGGGGTTTGCTAAGGCTGCCTTCTGTTGATGCCGGGTGGGCCGTGTTCTCTCTCAGACGATGGCATCTGGCTTCTCCATACCGCCTGTCTTTCACATCTCCAGCCCTCCAGAGGTAACGCCAGTTGACTCTGAAGCTAGGATGAACTTTGGAAAATGAGATTCATTATGTCTAGTATGTCACACACATAGTTATAAAAATGAGACCCTAAGACACAGTCGCTTCATGGGAGTAAGATTAGACTTTCTACTCTTGCTAAAAGTGTATGTCTGGAAAACCCACACGGACAGTTCTACTCTGACCCGTAGGGTGACAAGCTGCCTCGGATCCCCTCGATGGCAGTGTGTTTGAGTCGTGCTATTGGACAATGCCTTCCGCTCAGCTCAGTGAGCGCATGTCTCTTCTTGTCCCCTCCCACCTCCCATAACTTTCAGAGTGTCTCATTTAGGGTGAAAACATTTTTTGGCTTTTTACAATACTGCTTTAATCTTTGTCCCTTTGTGATGAACTTATTTCACTCTACAGAGTATCCTCTCCGTTCAACCCAGGCTGTGAGGTGTTCAACAGACCCATCCCGATGCGCTGGCACTGTGGCTAGACCACAGTGTGTCTGTCTGTTCTTCCACGGATAGCCCTTTCGACAGTTCCCATCATTTTGCTGCTGCGAAGAGTGTGGCAGTGAACATGGGTGTGCATATATCTATTGTCACTCTCTTTCTCTCGTGCAGACTCACTTAAATGTTAACAGTAATTTTTCTTGAATGGAGAAAATGTGGATAATCTTTATTCTTTGTTTATGTACCTGCATTTTCTGAAATATACCCACTAAACATTATTATGTTTATATTCTCACAAAAATCACTCTGACTTGTAAACGATCTTCACAAAGAAGGAGATTATGGAGGCATAATGCTATCGTACAAAGCAGGATCTAATTTTGCAGAGAAAAAACAAAACACAAAACAAAACAAAAAAATAAATAAATAATTTTTTTTTAAAAAAAGAAAGAAAAAACAAAACTCAGAGGAAATCTTTGGGTGACTGTTAGCTCCCGCTTTGATGTTTTGACACTTTATACAATGGGAAGATGGATTTTTATAAGAAAAAATATTTAATTTTTTAAAGTAAAAAACAGAACAAAACAAAACAAAAATCCAATCCAGTACTCTTAAGAACGTTTGCAATCTTCTCTCAGACTAAAGATCCCGATGGCTTAGTGGACACATGTTGGGCTGCTAACCACAAAGTCAGCAGTTTGAAACCACCAGTTGCTTCAAGGGAGAAAGATGAGGCTTTCTGCTCTGGAAAAGTTACCTCAGAGACCCACGGGGCAGTTCTCCTCTGTTCTATAGGGTTGCAATGAGTCAGAATTGACTCGGCGTGACTATGGTTTGTTTTCTATCTGTACAACCTAGACTGCTGAGCACGTCCTGGGGAAGTCTGCAGGGCTCTTTCCCTCGGCTCCTCTCTCTCTGCTTGTTACCATACATCCTTCCTTCCAGACTCTTCCCCAGAAAGACATCTCTCCTGCCCACCTCCATCCCAAAGCACAGCTCTTGGTCTGGAACGCCCTGCCTGCTACCCTGCAGCTCTCAGATCTGTTCATACGTCACACACAACCCCCAAGTCCCATCCTTCTCTCCACTGCTCCTGGGCACGTGGTCCTCCACACTCCATAGACCTCATCACACTGGGGTCTTGAGCACAGAGAGAGAGATGCTTTGCTTAGACTCTGCACAGGGTTGGCATTGAGGCAAAAGGATGAGAAAAAACAAATATTGTCTCTAGTTTCTACTTGTGTTTTCTTTCTTATTGCAGAGCATGCCATTGTTGCACCCTCCCTTTTATACCTTTATTGAACTGCAATTTACATGCCATGTAATTCCCGCATTTAAAGTGTACAATTAAATGGCTTTGAGTATGTTCACAAAGTTGTGCAAGCATCACCACAATCTAATTTTAGAGCATTATTGACATCTCTATGATCACAAACACACATCCATTCGCAGTTACTCCCATCCCGTCCTAGGCAGCCACTAATCTGCGCGATGTCTCTGTAGGTCTCATGTAAGTGGAATCACTAATCTGCGCGATGTCTCTGTAGGTCTCATGTAAGTGGAATCACTAATCTTCGCGATGTCTCTGTAGGTCTCATGTAAGAGGAATCACTAATCTGCGCGATGTCTCTGTAGGTCTCATGTAAGTGGAATCACTAATCTGCGCAATGTCTCTGTAGGTCTCATGTAAGTGGAATCATCCAAGATGTCATTCTTTGTGTCTGGCTGCCTTCACTTAGGATAATTTTTTTCCACGTTTCATGTCTGTTAGAGCATGTAGTGCTCCATTCTTTCTTGTGATGGAATAATATTCCATTATATGGATAGATTGGCTTTTTTTTAGGTGCTGTCAAATTAGTTCCTATTCATAGCCATCCTATGTACAATGGAAGAAAACATCACAGGGCCCACACCCTCCTCACAATGGTTATGTTTGGGCCCATTGTTGCAGCCACTGTGCCAATTTATTTCATTGAGGTCCCCCTCTTTTTCACTCACCCTAAACTTTAGAACACGATGTCCCTTTCCAGGGACTGGTCTCCCCTGAGCAATCCTGCATGGATTAAAATCAGGGAAGGTGGGCATCTGGTTGTATTCTCTCATCATCCTTATTCAATCTGGGTGCTGAACAAGTGATCAGAGAAGCTGGGCTAGATGAAGAAGAATGCAGCACCAGGACTGGAAGAAGGCTGATTAACATCCTGCAATATGCTCACAATACCGCTTTGTTTGCTGAAAGTTCAGAGGACTTGAAGAATTCGCCGAGGAAGATCAAGAATTGCAGACTTCAATATGGATTACCACTCAATCTAAAAAAAGATCCAAATCCTTACACTGAACCATTAGGAAACATCATGAAAAATGGAGAAAAGATGGAAGGGGTCAAGGATTTGGTCTTGCTTGCATCCACAATCAATGCTCATGGAAGCAGAAGTCAAGAGATCAAAGGATGTATTGCATTGGGTAAATCTGCTGCACAAGACCTCTTTAATGTGATGAAAATCAATGATATTACTTTGAGGACTATGATGCACCTGACCCAAGCCATGATATATTCAGTTGCCTCATATCCATGTGAAAGTTGGATGTTAAATATGGAAGATTTCAGAAAAATTAATATTTTAAAATTATGTTGTTGGTGAAGAAAATTGAAGGTATCATGTACTGGCAAAAAACCAAAAAACAATAAAAAACAACAACAAAACCCCGAACAGATCTGGCTTGGGAAAGGTAGAGTCAGAATACCCTCAGAGGCAAGGATGGCAAGACTTCATCTCACATACTTTGGACAGAGTCTCAGGAGAAACCAGTCCCCAGGAAAGGACATCATGCTTGGTAAGCAGAAAGGCAGCGGAACAAGGAAGACCCTTGACACGAGGAATTAACACAGGGACTGCAACCATGGGTTCAAACTGAAGAACAATTGTGAGGAGATGCAGATGAGAGCAGTGTTTCATGCTGTTGCACACAGGATCTCGGAGTTGGGACCTACTTGCTGGCACCTCATAATAACAGCAGTCTCTCGTGATAATATGCCAAAATATGTGAGACCAAGGCTCAGTATCTTCCCTCCTAAGGAGTATTCTGCTGCACGTCTCTAGCATCTCTTCCTAGAGATAGTCAATTTTAGTCCTAGGTAGTCTACCTGGCAAGGTCCATGTGTATCGTCACCATATACATTGCTGAAAAGGGGTATTTGCAATGAAGGATTTGTTGGTCTTGCAAAATTCTATCCTGGAATCTCCAACTTTGTTTCTATAACCAGGGCCGTATTTTTCCACCTAGTGCTTCTTCCTCTTTGTTTCCAACTTTTACATTGTAATCACTCATAACTATCAATGCATCTTGATTGCATGCTTGAGCAACTTCATACTGAGGAAGTTGGTAGGATTCTTCAGTTTCTTCATCACGAGCTTTAGTGGTTGATGCATACATTTGAATACCATTTGCATTAACTGAACTTCTTGATAGGTGTATAGTTAAATCCTATCACAGTACCAAAACTCAAGATCGATTTGAAATGTTCTTTTTGACACTGAATGTAATACAATTCCTCTTGAACTTGCCATTCCTGGTAACTCTATTATTAATTTTCTTTGTGGTTGTACATTTTTCACGTAAATCAAGCTAGTTTAAATACTCTTTAATACCAATAATATTCAGAAATTTTGCTTTAATAAAGCTCCATTCCATCTCTCCTCTGTTGTGCTATCATCGTGCAGATTATACTTTTATACACTATAAATTTACAGTTCTTATGATATAAACTTATCTTTTAAATTACATAGGCCAAGAAGAGAGGTATAAAAGTTAATTTATTGAGGGGCCGACCTCAATCCCAACTATGTGGACAGCTGCCCCTTCCCCCAGAAGAACTTATATCAGAGGACAGTACTAAAGCTGCAGCTCAGGGAGAGGGACATGTCTGATCAGAGCACACAGGAGCAAATGAAGGGGAGGAAGAGAGAGTGGAGCACATCCTGGCCCACCAAGCCTTGAGGACGAGATTCCTGCTCAGAGCAGCCATCCACAGAGAAGACCATATGGCCGGTCCCTCTATGAGACATGACCTCCCTCATTAACCCATAGCCATACAGAGGACAACACTGGAGACACAGTGAGGGAATTCCACCTCATCTGATCCCACCACACTGAGGCAAAACACCAAGGGTGTGGAAAGAACAGCAAGGGGAGCAGAGCAATGAAGTCCCCAGGGAGTATCAAAAAAGAGACTTTGGGGCCATGGCTTAGGGTCCCCAAAAGACTCGATTGCAAAATCCTCCTAAAGGCCAACAAAAGTCCTTGAACTAACTACAAGCTTTTCTTTCTTGTTGATGTGTTTTGTTTTTGTCATTGGCTTGTTGGTGTTTTGTTTTGTTTTATTTTGTTGCTTGGTTTTGTTCTGTCTTGTGTTCGTGCATGTAATCATCTCCGCAGGTCTGTCTAAATAAGATAGCCTGGATGAACACTCTGGAGGAGAAAATAACGGGACCGAAAGTTATGGGGGGGGGGTGGCATGGGAGAGGGGGAGGTAGGGGGAAAGGAAGTGGTGTTAGCAAACCCAGGGACAAGGGAACAAGTGATCCAAATTGGTGGTGAGAAGGGCGTAGGAGGCCTAGTAGGGTGTGATCAAGGGTAATGTAACCAAGAGGAATTACTGAAACCCAAATGAAGGCTGAACATGATAGTGGGACAAGAGGAAAGTCAAAGGAAATAGAGGAAAGAGCTAGGAGGCAAAGGGCATTTATAGAGGTCTAAACAAAGGCATGTACATATGTAAATATATTTATATATAAGGATGGGGAAATAGATTTATATGCATATATGTATAAGTTTAGTATTAAGGTAGCATATGGACATTGGGCCTCCACTAAAGTACTCCCTCAATGCAAGAATACTTTGTTCTATTAAACTGGCATTCCATGATGCTCACCTTCCCGACACAACCGGTGAAGACAAAGCAGGTGCTTAAGCAAATGTGGCGAAGAAAGCTGATGGTGCCCAGCTATCAAAAGAGATAGCATCTGGGGTCTTAAAGGCTTGAAGGTAAGCAAGTGACCATCTAGCTGAGAAGCAACAAAGCCCACATGGAAGAAGCACACCAGTCTGTGTTATCATGAGGTGTCGAAGGGATGAGGTATCAGGCATCAAAGAACAAAAAATCATATCATTGTGAATGAGGGGGAGTGTGCAGTGGGGACCCAAATCCCATCTGTAGGTAACTGGACATACTCTTACTGAAGGGTCGAGGGGAGGAGAGGAGCCAGTCAGGGTGCGATGTAGCAATGATGAAACATACAACTTTCCTCTAGTTCCTAAATGCTTCCTCCCTACCCACTATCATGATCCCAATTCTACCTTACAAATCTGCCTAGAACAGAGGATGTACACTGGTACATCTAGGAATGGGCACCCAGGACTGATGATCCCTTCAGGACCAGTGGTGAGAGTGGCGATACTGGGAGGGTGGAGTAGAGAGGGCAAACTGATGATAGGGATCTACATATAACCTCCTCCCTGGGGAACAGACAACAGAAAAGTGGGTGAAGGGAGATGTCGGACAGAGTAAGATATGGCAAAATAATAATTTATAAATTATCAAGGGTTCATGAGGGAGTGGGGAGCTGGAAGGGAGGGGGGAAAATGAGGAGCTGATGCCAGGGGCTTACATGGAGAGCAAATGTTTTGAGAATGATGAATGTAATGAATGTACAAATGTGCTTTATACCATTGATGTATGTATGGATTGTGATAAGAGTTCTATGAGCCCCCAATAAAATGATTTTTAAAAATTCATTTATACTCTTTTATATTGATTCATGTCATTACCCTCAACTGTACTCTTTGTTTCTTGGTGTGGATACAAATGACCAACTTCTGGTCTTTCCCTTTGGTCTGAGCCACCTCAGGGTACATTTCTATTGATGGTTTTTAGGGTTTTTTCCTCCTGTGCTTTGGCAGTAGTAGGCTCTTTTGTATGTGTTTCATAGTTTTGTTGTTGTTGGAAATGAATATTTTAGATAACATAATGTGGCAACTCTGCAAATCACTGTTTTCCCTATCTTCGGTTTGTTATTTTTGGTGTGTGTTGTTGATGCTTCTGTTGATATTTTTAGTGACTTTCTTGAACTAATTCTTTTCACAATGCATTCTCTGTAGTGTCTGGTCACGGATGTCTCTGGTTAGTTCATTTCATGGTCAGCTAATGACTGGCTAGAGATTTCCTTCAGTGCCTTGAAGCAGTATGTCAGGGGACTCTGTATATGTCGGGGCATGCCTTTAATGCTCAGGTTGTTCAATAGTCCGCCTTATCCTCCTTGCTCTGTTTGCGCATGAACTCAAGGTCATCCTTGAGTTGACAATTGGCTCCCTCTCAGATTTTTCCTAGACAAATTCACAACCCTACACATATATACAATGTTTTAGAGGTCCAGGAACAGAATCCTCCATATTCCTTAGAGTCTCTCAGCACCCCACGCCCCGAACTCACATCACCCCCTACAGATATCCTGCCCCCCATCTTCCTGTTAAGTTTTTTCTTCCCGGGCTCTAGTGTGTCTCATGCAACTGAATATTAAACCATTGCTGTTTTGGTTTTTTTCCCCTACAATCACTATGAGGATGGGGTTTTAGCACAAAGAAAGCTAGGAGTCAGATCAAATAATGAGAGAGTTTTGTGAATGAGCTTTCTTCCAGGGAACACTGACACAAGCCAAATCATGCCAGTTCTCTGGGATGAACACTGAAGAGGGGCTCTGAACCTCATCCATGTCCTTTGGTGTCTATCCCGGGGCGGCTGCTGGGTTTCAAGGGTGCAGCAGAGTTGGGGAGAGGAGGCATGGAGTGGGTCTGGTTACAATGGCACAAGCTGTGCTGTTTGTATTGAGGGTTGGCAATATTTCCCAAAGTGAGTTAGTTAGTTTTTTGTGCCAACCAGACTGATAAAACACATGTGGGATTAATAGTAAGGGCAGAGGGATAAATGGCTCAGTGAGCCTCGCCTTTCTAGTTCCCGGGTCTCTTGCTTTGTGATGATTGGACCAGGGTGCAGCTGCCTTAGTGGTTCCCTGCTTCAGCTGGCAAGGCTGATTTCCTGCAAGACATCCCCAAGGAGAAGCAGCATGGACCTACCCCGATGCAGCCCTGGGTGCTGGAGCAGCCATGTAGAGACCCCTGCCAGCAGTGAGATGCTTACACATTCACTGACTCGGCTTTCCTCCTGCAGTTGGCATCATAGTGGTGTTTTGTGAGATGGAGGAAGACTTTGTGTTGGACATATGGGTTAATGGGTTAATATTGGACTTGTGGGCTTGGGCAGCACTGGGTTGGGATGTTTTCTTGATGCACACTTAACCTTTATATAAAACTCTCTCTTATACATGAGTTTCTGTAGATTCGTTTCTCTAAAGTACCCAGACTAATACACAAAGAAATGATTCTCAGGGTGTTGCAAGTCTTTGACTAATGTCCAGAGTTCTGAAGAAGTTTATTTTGACAATGGACTTTGGAGGGTTGATGTTTTATTTACATTTATGAATGGACAGATTTGCCATTTCTGATGTACCATCTCCCCATTATTTCTTCCCATGCTTGTTTCCCCATCAAATAGTGAGCTTTTTGAAGGTTAGCACAATTTCCAGCTCCTGGTTTTATCTTTCCCACCAGTGCCTGCAGATAGTGGATGCTCAATAAATGCTTGCTAAATAGTCCTGGAACAATTTCTAAGAATGCATACATCTGTGCACTGCCTACTGAGTCCCTTCACAAAGAGACCCAAAAGAATGGAGGCAAAGGTCTGAGCCAGACAACTTTTATCCTTGGCCTCTCTCTCACTGGGGCTGTGGTAGGAATGAGGCAGAGTTGGTGAGTGATGGCATAAGCCCAGATGCCTACTAGAAATGCATTGCCGGCATTTCCGAGCAGTGCCAGGCACTGCCCTCTCAGCAGTATGTCTGTATAACTTTTGCTCATCATTGACCGTCACTTGTCTTCACATGGAAGCTCACCTCCTAGAACTTCAAAGAATGAAAGGATCCTGAATAATGAGCCTAATTATTGAGCCTATACTGAGCCTAATAATGAGCCTAATCCACCTGGTAGCAAATGAGAATCCAGAGTACTGTCCGATGGGAAAGCAAAAGACCTAGAATCTCACAGTTAGTTTGATGTAGAAGCCAACTCCCACACCCTTGAGTTTGGGGTGCCACCTCAATTCTCCACTGTGCTTCAAAGTGGAAAATGCCTAGGAGCCCAATATGTGAATCCCTTTTCATAAGGGAAAACCAAGATTTGAATAAGTCATCATGTTTGGATTGGGCAGACAAAAGTTCAAGTCCTGATTCTGGCACTAAAATAATGGTAATCCATTCAAATACCTTTGTGAACCTTGGGTTCCCCTAATGTAAAATGTTGATAACTTTCTCCCAGTTAAGTGAAGTAATATGTGTGAACCTCATACTTATAGTCTTCATAGCTGAAAGTATGGGGGCTGGGAATTAAAATGAAAACAAAACAAATACAGAAGACGATAGCTCTTCTGGGTCATTTTTCCTTCTTGTTAAAACTAAATTCATGCCAGAAAATATTGTTGAAGGTAACATTTGAAGAGAGGGGAAAGATCACCTCCAGCTCAAGAACTGGTGGTGCTGGTGCAACACCAAGTCCACTTTGGCTCCTCATGATTCCCCCCCACCCCAACTACCAAATTGCCCCAGAGGGTTTTCTGGTCTGAAGTCTTTACAGCAGCAGATGTCCACATTCTTGTGTGGAGCCACTGGGTGGATTCAAATCCTCAGCCTTTCAGTTAACAGCTGAGCACTAAATAGTTGCGCCACCAGCTGCCTTTCAAAACCAAGCAGAACTTGTGGGCACAGGAAGTTAGCCCTTCTCTCCATGTCTGGAGAACTGAATTGTTTTTCCTTCTCCCACTTCTTTCCCTCTTTTCCAAGGCCAGAGCCCACTGAGGAACTGCATTTGATGGGTGTGCGTCATCCCCGCCCCACTTTGCCTCTTTCTTTTGCTACCTATTAAATGTCAAGCCCTGTGGTGAGAACTCAACGGGCAAGAAAGAGTTAAGGTGCAGTGCCTGACCTCCGTTGTCCTATATCTGCCACTGACATCACTGAAAAGACTGCTTTGCTGCTATTGAAACAAAGCAAAACTCATAGGTGGAATGGCCAGAGCCAATAGACCGTCTGCCAAGACTGACCACTGGGCCATTAGTACTGCCGCGATCAGTTAAAACTGCCTTCGCCTGTACAGTTTAATTGCTATGTTGAAGTACTGAGGAATGCGTCACAGTGCTGGGGTACTCTAAATGGAATACTGTCTTAATCTGGTTTCATTGCATATTATGCCCACACTCCCCTCGCTCCCCACCCCCTGGCACATGGAGGAGACAACGGCTGCCGCCTCACGCCGATGGGGAGATGAGGCTTGGCTGCAGGAAGAGTGAAGACACTCACCACGAGGTCCTGGGCTGGGAGACAAGATTTGCCACCTGGCACTAACAGGACAACATCTCTGTGCTGTGGGGTTTGAGGACGATGGTCAGTCTCACGTTTAACATCGCTCCTGTAGTATCAAGATAATGCAAGTTGTAAAATCTATGGGTGGAAAGAGACTGGGAATCACAAGACGTATGGTAATTGCTTTGTAAATTGGTACCATCATTTATTTTTGCTGCTTTCCTATGTTCTCTGCCATTTCTATAATGAGCATATTTGCTGTTCAGTCAGCTGCACCATTTGAAAAGAGCCCAAGCCTGACAGTGACATCCGGGGCTTTGCTCACAGGCTCACGAGGCAAAATGGAATCATACAAGATCTCTCGGATTCAGACCCCAATTACCTGGAACTTGCAGTGAGTCTTTGTGTTCTCTGTGAAACAAAAGAGTGGGTCAAATAAATTGATACCCAAACAAGCTTGAATGATGAGATGATTTTAAGAACAAAACTATTTCCAAATATGTGGGGCAAAAAGTACACACCCACTCAACCACTCTACAGCAGTGTCACACTGCATATAACAAGGGAGCTTTCTGGGTGATTGTGTGTGTGTAGCATTTTTTAGTGATGCTTCATTATTTCATATTCTTTTATTGTAAGTATATGATGCCCACAAACAAACAATCACACGGATACTATTCTGAAGACTCCTAAGAAGGATCAACATGATTGTTCTTATTTTTACAATTAGGAAACTGAGGCACAGAGCATTGCAGTCGATATGGTCACACAGTTTATAAGTGGAATTTGAACCTGCCAATTTGGCTCCCAAGTGCCTCTTCTTAATCACTCGTATATAGTGTACCTCATGCACACCTCCCAGTCGCTGGGCAGGGGAGGCTTTATATACAAAAGTAATAGAATATTGAGAAAACATACCAGCCCAGTCCAGTCCAAGCTCATAAGTCTGATATCATCCCATATGCCTGATATCAATCTATAAAGTCCTCTTCAGACTCATGAAACACATGCAATGATGCCAATTGCAGGATGATAACAGGCAAATGAGTAGAAAGTCTTTGGATCCAGTGGCGTTGTAAGCATCTCAGCTCTGGGAGGGGCCTCATGTGGCTTCTCCAGTTCCCAGGGCTCTGGCTACATTAAGGTAGATCCATGTGGCTTCTCCTCAGGGATGTCTCGCAGGGAGTCAGCCTTGTGTCTTGTCAGTAGAGCATTTCCAAAGGAGTGAGCAGAGAGAGAAAGGTGTTTCCTACTTCCAAGAAGGAAATCAGATTTCCCAGAATTCTCAGGTGAAGAGCATGCCCACACAGAGGCCTCGTTGGCTATGATCCGATTGACAGGCTAGACTCCACCCCCTCACGCTTATTCCTCTCAAGTCCTAAATTGACACCAGATTCTGTAACTGCCACATGCTCTGAGGCTGACATGGCTGTCTTAGTGGAGTTTCTATACGGTAGACCAGAAAGACAGGTGTGGCAAGCTATGTCAGAAAACCAGCTAGTGAAAATAGTCTGATGGATCACAATAGTTCCATTTGTAACTGACCTCTGCAGCAGTGCAGGTTCTGAGAAACCTTTCCTTCTGTTGTGAATGAGGTCACCCTGAGTCGAGTCAGGGGCTAACCCCATGGCAGCTAACCACGAGAACCGCATAAATCCTGCTTCTGATGTGCAGGGGACTAGAGATGACGGCTCCGCTCTTCTTACAAAACAGCCTACACTGTGGCTGGACATCAGGGGAACCAGCTCCCTTTGCATGGGAGCTGGTGAGCGTCATGCTGCATCTGCTTGGTGGGGGTGGGGGTAGCAGGGTAGAATTAGCTTGTTGACTGTGTGTTCCCAGTGTTTGTGTGAAGGTCTGTCCATTATAGGCAAGCAATTGGGCTGGGTTATTGGTAATCTCAGCGTCTCCAGGCTGCTGTGGTTACGGCTAGAGTGAGGTGACTAGCAGTTGATGTCCCTCACTGAGTTTGCAGAGAGGCATCTCTGTGGAAGGAAGTTAGACAGAGATTAGATTCTGGGACAGTGTTATTAAATTGGGCAAGGTAAAACATATGTCCTTGCAGGCATCAGAGCCTGATAATAACAAAAGCCAAAGAATGGATTTGAGTTTAGGAGAGAGTGAACCGGGAGCCAGGCTTGAGGCTGTGGCTAATTCCTTATGGGAGCTGCTGGGTTTGTCTGCAGAGGCTGAGGCCTGAGGTACTAACCAAAAGGCCTACTGCCCATGGTTTTCCAGCTAGGGTATCTCAGGGTTCAAAGTCAGCTCCCTTGGAAACTCCCTCTGCTAAAGTAACCAAAAATTCGAGTTGTGCTTGCTCCTGAATGGTTTTACTATTTCATTTTCATTTTCCTCTGGCTTCTATTACCTAGTAGCAAAGGATGACGAGATTTTGTCGTACCTACTTTGGACACGTTGTCAGGAGAGACCCATCCTCGGAGAAGGCCATCATGCTTGGTAAAGTAGGACAGCAAAAAGGAGGAAGGCTCTCAAGGAGATGGATAGACACAGTGGCTGCAACAATGGTCTCAGTCATAGGAATAATTTGTGAGGATGGCCCAGAGCCGGGCAGCAGTTCCTTTTGTTGTGCATGGGGTCATTATGGGATGGAACCGATTCGATGACACCTAACAACAACAATAGCAATGATGAAGGTATATGCTAAGGGGTCATAAGATCTCATACAATTTTATTACTATCATAGGCAAGTAAATATTTAGTCAAGGTAATTTTAAAAAACAGGAGTCTATCAAGAGGCTGATGAAGCACTAGAAGTACTCATTTGTCTATTCTAGGAAATTTGGAAGAGACCCATATTTGCACCCATTACAAAGAAAGGTGGCCCAACAAAATGTGCACATTATAGAACAATATCATGGATATCACATGCAAGTAAAATTTTGCTGAAGATCATCCAACCATAGTTGCAGCAGTACATGCACAGGGAGCTGGCAGGGATTCAGGCCAGATTCAGAAGAGGACATGGAATAAGGGATATTCCTGCTGGTGTCAGGTGGATCTTGGCTGAATGCAGGGTATACCAGAAAGATGTTTACTTGTGTTTTGTTGACTATGTGAGGGCATCTGGCTGTGTGGATCATAACAAACTCTGGATATGCTTGAGAAGATTAGGATTTCCAGAATGCTTCATTGTGCTCATGAGGAGCTTGGGCATGGCTGGAGAAGCAGGCTGAGAGTATATCAAGTGCCTACTGTGTGGTCTAAAATCAGGGAAGGCATGCATCAGAATTGTATCCTTTCACCAAACTTGCTCAAACTGTCTGCTGAGCAAATCATCAGAGAAGCTAGACTATATGAAGAAGAATGCTGCATGAAGATGGGAAGAAGGCTGATTAACAAACTATCCTGGGTAGATAACTGGCTCTGTGGCCCCTGGATTAGAATTTACAGTCAGCCGGGCTCCCTGTTGTCATTGTTGTTGGCTGCCAACCCGTTGAGAGCCCGTGTACAACAGAATGAAATTTGGGCTCACCAGCCCCTCTGTAAGAATTCTAGGAGGGAGATACAAAGAAGCCCAAGCTTCTTCATTTTGGCATCTTCGACCTTTAACCCATGGGTCTGAAAAACAGTAGATGCCTAGGAATCTGAAAGATTGGAAGAAAAATTGAGCATAGGGTACTAATGGACTTTTCCCATTGTGTCTGTAGGATATTTTCCAAGTGTCTATCACAGTCTTTTATTTCTTCAGATTTGAAAAACGGGTTCTACTTTGTCACCAAGGGGAACAAATTCCAGTAAAACTATGGACCCAAAGACTTACTTTCAGAGGCCAGAGTAGCTCCCACTATTATTATCCGCTCCAATCTAGTTTAACGAACAGCGTCATTCATAGCAATCCACGCTTAATGAAAGGAAATGCTGCCCAATTTTGTCCCAGTCTCACTAGCCATTGGGACCCTGGTTTTGTGGGCAGTACATCACCTGTTTTACTGGTCTTCATCTGGAGGCTCTGCTGAAACCATTTAGCATCATAGCAACATGTCAACCTCCACTGACGGACTCCTGGCTTCAAATGAGGTCCATTGGCTGGGAACAAGGAAAGTTAGCAAACCGGCAAAACACCCATGAACCATGACAAGTCCTAGTTCCTTTTTCATCCTCAGGTCAAACACAGACCATTACTTATGTGTGTACCCGAGGGAAGAAGCTTTTCACAGTACGGAGGACCAACTGGGACAGAAGGGACTTTCGAGAGAGCTTGAGATTCTTCTGGGAGATGGCAGAACCCAGATGTGTCTAAACCAGTGACAGCAAAGGAAAGGGCTCACTCACCTGTGGTAGGGGGATCAGACACAGTGTTCCCTGATGGAACACAAACCATGGGGATGACAGAACGTGTAGCCCACTCTCCCAGCCCCTTCTCAACCTTGATCCGCTGAAGGCTTGGGATTGTGCTGTTCTTCTTGCTCCACATCCAAGGCCATTATCCCCCTCACGTATTCCTTTCATTATTTCACCAGGATTTATTTTTCCATGTTTTCAAGGACACCCATTAGTGATCCTCATTCTCCTATGTCCAGCAATAAGCAAACCAAGACATGGGATACATAGCTGTGTCCTCCACTGACCTATAGTCTAGTAGGGAAGAAATTATTCATGATCTACACTCCAAGCAGAGCAAGTGTGCTAAAAATACTGAACACACAAGTTGAGCACGGGGTACTTTATGCATTCTAGACAAGCAGGAGCAAGCGCAACTTCTTAAAGGAGGTAGTCCTCGGACTGAACCTTGGGGCTCCAGCATTCAGAGAGGAGCTGGGGATTGCAGGTGGAAGAAGCTTCCTAAGCACAGATGGAGGTAAGGAGTTTCCTGGCCTCCATAGGCCTCCCTGAGACGCCCAGAGTGACTAAAGCCAGAGAGAAACGTGCAGACACACAGGGAGGAGGGAGGCTGTGTGTGGCCAGAAGAGCAGGTGTACTCGTCCTGTGCTCTGCTGAGGGGCTTGGGCTTTTGTACGCAGACATTGGGACTGACCAAAAGTTTGGAGAAGATGATACCTGCTTCTTTAGAGTCGGTCCTGACTCCTTGTGGGTCAGAGCAGAACTGTGTTCCATACCGGTTTTCAATGGCCAGAAATTGATCCCCAAACGTCTTCCCAGGTGACTCTGGGTAGACTCAAATTTCCAACCTTTCTGTTCATAGTCAAGAAGGGTAACTGTTTGTATCCCTCAGGGATTTTATAACCACCTTTGCATTTCACGAGGATCACTGAGAGAGCGCTGAGGAAAGGAGATCAAGAGGATCAGGGAGGATCACGTGATGGGAGCTGGAGGCATGAAAATCTGTTAGGATGATCTGAGCTGAGAAACCATGATGGGAAGTTAAGCCAGCGCTTGTCTCAAACTTCTATTGTAGGCACCCCGCTAGTGTAGTGGGCTTCCATTTTTGCTGCAAACTGCAAGGTCAGCACCCACCAGCTGCGGGGTCAAAGAGAAATGAGCCTTTCTGCCCCTATAGAGATGGATGGCCTTAGAAACCCACACGGATAGTTCTAGTCTGCCCTCTCTGGTCACTATGAGTCAGAATCCATTCATTGCTTGTGGGTTTTGTTGCTGTGCTATTCTGGACACCGTACTGGGAACTTTGACCTGCTGTCTCATTTTATTCCCAGTAAAGTCCTGCAACCCCCTTCCCCCATCTTCCCAAATTCCTCTTGTAGTACTTTACAGAGGCAGAACTGAGACATGATGCAACTAGGGTAAGGTTCTGCAGCAAGGTTGGGCTCTTCCACCGCCACCGGCAGAGCCTCACTCCTGCAAAGTGAGGGACAGAAATTCGGCCCGAGGAGCTGTGGGAGAGAGGGGCCACAGGAAGGAGGCTGAGCAGAATCAAAGATGGGAAGAAGCCAAGGTCTTCTGTCTTGGAGGACAAGATGCTCAACAGCGGCTCAGCTGGTAGAATGGACACAGCGCTGCTTACTGTGGGTGGAGTCACATTAAACCAGAAAGGGCTTATTTTATCATCTACAGTCACAAACCTTATAATACCAGGCAGCATAATTCTTGAAGAAATGGTTTTTAGTTACAGAAACATTTGAATGTGACATGTAAGACAGAACATCGAAAGGATCCCTGGTGGTCCAATGGTTAAGCATTCAGTGGTGAGCACCCACCAACTGCTCCACCAGAGAAAGAAGCGGCAGTCTGCGTCTGTGAAGTTTTACAGCCTTGGAAACCCAACGGGCAGCTCTGCACTCGCTTCCACCCCCACATGGAGTTGGACTTGACTCCGCAGCAACGAGTGAGTGTAAAACCAAACTTAATATTTAAAAATCATAGATACAATTTAAGTATTGGAGGGATTACTTAGAATGGTCTTCATCATGACTTAGCAAAGCCATCAATGTTTTGAGCTTCCTAATTATTTCCCCCCATGTAGAGTTGGTGACCTGAGGACTCACTGCTAGAAGTTGTTGCCCTGTGGTTTAGTACTATTAAATGAGTTTAATTTTAAAAGAAACCTTTCTGTTCAGATACGGAAATGGGGATTGTTAAAAAATAAAAGGAACAAAGAGCTTACTTACATGCTCTTGTCCTGGAATTTTATGAGAGCTCTCAGCAAATTCATGGATAATTTTAATATTGTCTACTTGTTAGAAACTTTTTGCAAAGTTGTAATTGCATCTGTAATGATTCCACTAGGTCTCATGAAAGTTTCTTTTTCTTGTGTATAGATAGATAGATGATAGATAGATAGATAGATAGATAGATAGAGATTTTTAGCCATAGGTACTTTTCATCAACTTGAATTGATTGAGTTGGAGTAAGAAATGCAATCAAATCAGCAACTAGGCTTAATCCTTGACATCTCTGGTCTAACTGTACTTACAATGTCAATCAGTCTATATTTCTGAGCCTTGAAAGATATCGAGATTGACATTGTAGGGGAAAGCTGGCATACACAATATACGTGGTAACTATGGCTGGGTTCTGATATCATTTTATTTACAAAAAACAGAGGATGGGAAGTAGGAGGGTGGAGGGTCGCAATACGAAGGGTCCTAAATTGCTGATCTTGGAAGTTGCCAAGAATTAAACCTTGCTTACATCCACAATCAATCTGATCTAGCTCATGGGAATAAATGAAATTATGAAAAGAGACTGTAGGGAGAAAGACTTTTTTTACAGCAGAAAATGCCCATGTTTATGCAGATGTCACATGGCTTGTTGAAGGCCATGGTTGAATAAAGCAATTACTAATGAAAATTAAAACATACAGACTTCAGTATGGATTACAAAAAAGAAAAAAAAATCTCCCAATTGGACCTATAGACAGCATCAAAATAAGTGGAGAAAACATCAAAGTTGCCAAGAATTTCACTTTCCATGGATCCACAATCAATGACTGTGGAAGCAGCAGTTAAGAAATCAAGCAACACGTTGTTTTTGGCCAAATCTGCTACACAGGGTCTCTCTGAAGTGTTAAAGAGCAGAGGTGCCACTTTGCGGGCTGTGGCAGTTATATAATCCATGGTCAATTTGAGAGTATTAGAGTGAAGGGGTGGAGTTTAGCCTGACAATCAGGTTGAAACTTGATGACCTCCTTTGGAGTCGCTAAGGAGGCAGGAGGCAGGCTCACTCCCTGTGAGCCATCCCTGTGGAGAAGAGACATGGAGAGAGTCTGATAGGGCCAGACCTCTGGTGCTGGAGAAGCCAGGTGGAGACCCCTGCCAGTGCTGAAATCATTACACTACCACTGGATCCATAAGACCTTCCATCCACTGGCCTGTGATCTTCCTGCATTTGGCATCATTGCATGTGTTTCATGAGTCTGAAGAGAACTTTATAGATTGGTATTGTACATATTGGCTAATATCAGACTTATGGATTTGATTTGGACTGGGCTGGGGTGTTTTCTCAATATTCAACTGCTCTTGTACATAAAGTTCTTTCTTATACACATATCAGTCTCCCTGGATTTGTTTCTCTAGTTTACACAGCCAGACTAACACAAGGACTAAGGTAGGTTTGACTCCAGCCATACTATTTTCAATCTCCTCATATGAAAGCTGGACGATGAATAGGGAAGACCAGAGAAGAATTGATGCATTTGAACAATGGTGTTGGGAAAGAATATTGAAAGTACCTTAAGCTGCCAGAACCAACCAATCTATTTTGGCAGAAGTACAGCCAGAATGTTCCTTAGAAGCAACGATGGTGAGGCTTTGTCTCACATATTTTGAGATATTGTCAGGAGAGAACAGTCCCCAGAAAAGGATAACATGTTTGGTAATGTTTAAAAAAAGGAAAAAGACCCTCAACGAGATGGATCGACACGGTGCCTGTACTGATGACTTCAAACAGAGCAATTGAGGGGTGGCACAGGATCAGGCAGTGTTTCATTCTGTTTCATGCAGGGTCACTATGAGTCCAGAACAACTTGAAGGCATCTACCATCAACACGTGAAGGGCAAGGAGCGCTGGCGGTACAATGATTGAGTCCTTGGCTGCTACTCAAGGGTCAGCAGTTCAAATGCATCTGTTAGCCACTCCACAGACGACAAGACCTGAAGATCTGTCCCTGTAAAGAGTCCAACCTAGGAAACCCCATGGGGCAGTGCTGCGCTGTCCGATAAGGTTTCTATGTATTGGAATTGACTTGAAGGCAATTCAAACAACAAAAAGTCAATTGGAATTGACTTACAGGCAATTCAAACCTCACAACAGCCATAACAACCACAGCAAGGAGACAACAGGAGGAGTCTGGGGGTTGCAAATGGCTACCATCCCCAGCTGCTAGCTGAAAGGTGGGTGGAGGTTTTAGTCCATCCAGAAACACCTTGGGGCAAACCTGACAGACTCCTTGCAAATCCCCCGCTGCAAACCGTATGGATCACAGTTCTACTCTGACGTACACGTGATTGTCATTGGTTGGAATAGACTCCATGGCAACTGGGTTTGAAGCAAAGGCATAGAAGGAGCCAAAACAGGAAATGGAAGCTCTCCTGGGCAGGGCACCAGGACAGGCTAGGACTTCAGACACAAGGGATCGACATTTTAAGAAGGATTGCGCAGTCGTGTTAAAGTACGAGCCAGGAGGTTCAGTGGGCCCGTTGGACCTAATGCTCAGGCGAGCATTTCTACATTAGAGGACACAGAGGGTTGGGGGAATGGTGAACACATCGCCCATGAAATGCAGGCAGTTGTCAGGCGATGGGTGGAGAGGGAGTCAGATGGCGAAGAGTCTGAGGGGGGAGCTGAAAAGGGGTATGTTTTGCAAGCTAGAAGAGGCAGTTATGTTGGGGAGACTGGAGAGACCAAGCCTTGGGAGATATTCAAGAAGCCAAAGAGGTGAAATAAAAATGCAATAATTTCTGGAAGGGATGCAACGGGGAGCGTGCGAGGAAAAGAGAGAAGCAGCGTTTGTTGCATTTTACTCCATGGCGCTCACTAAGCTGGGCGCAGTGCCTCATTCAGCGCCATCACAACCCACAAAAGAGACATTTGTATTAGAGACAACCCAATACCCATTCCTCTCTGCTTACCAAGGGGCCGCAGAGTTTGCTCAGGACAGCAATGTACCCAGCTTGAATATTCACCTCGTCACTCCACATGACCCAGGTCTGACCAGTGAGAGACATACAGGGAGTCTACAGGGTGAGGCTTCTAAATGGGTTATTATTTATCCCGATTTAAAGTATCAAGTCCACTGGCACACGTTTTTTGTCCTTTGCTCTCGGAACCTTGAGAAAAAAAACTTCCCAGGCAATGGATGCAGGAGCAGGAAGAGGGAAGGAGCCAGATTCCTTTGAGCAGTGGCACCAGCTCTGGCCTCTTGATTCTCGGACTCCTTTTTAAGTAAGAAAAATAGCCCTCTTGTTTAAGTCACTGCTTCTCTGGCGCCTCATCCATGGAAACAACTCAACCAAAGACTATAACTGCCTGCTTTCTCTCAGAGGAGGGCAGAGGTTCAGACCATCTGGATAGCTTGAGCAGATGACTTCAATCTTGTAACTCGTTACTTTGAGACTTGCTACCCAAAATATGGTCCCTGGACCAGCTGCATCAGCATCATGGATGAGCTTATTAGAAATGCAGCCTGGCAACCGCTGAAGACAAAGCGGCTGCATAAGTAAATGTGGTGAAGAAAGCTGTTGGAGCCCGGCTATCAAAAGATACAGTGTCTGGGAATCTGAAGGCTTGAAGGCAAAGAAGCAGCCATCTAGCTCAGAAGCAACAAAGCCCACATGGAAGAAGCACACCAGCCTGTGTGATCACATGGTTCTGAAGAGATCAGTTATCAGGCATCAAAGAACAAAAAATCATATCATTGGGTGCACACCTCCATGATATGATCACTGAGAACAAACGGGTGCATAAGCAAATGTGACAAAGAAAGCTGATGGTGCCTGGCTATCAAAAGAGATTGTGTCTGGGGTCTTAAAGGCTTGAAGGTAAACTAGTGGCCATCTAACTCAGAAGCAACAAAGTCCACATGGAAGAAGCACACCAGCCTGAGCAATCCTGAAGTGTCGAAGGGATCAGGTATAAAGCATCATCAGAACAAAAAAATCTTACCATAGTGAATGAAGGGGTAAGTGCAGAGTGGAGACCCAAAGCCCATTTGTCAGCCACTGGAGATCCCCTTGGAGAGCGGTCTAGGGGAGGAGATGAGTCAGTTAGGGTGCGATGTAGCAACAATGAAGATTACAGCTTTCCTCTAGTTCCTAAATGCTTCCTACCCCCACCCTCAACATGATCTGAATTCTACCTTGCAAGTCTGGATAGAGCGGAGGATGTACACTGGTACAGATAGGAGTTGGAGGCACAGGGAATCCAGGGCGGATGATACCTTCAGGACCAGGGGTGTGAGTGGCGATACTGGGAGGGTAGAGGGAGAGTGGGTTGGAAAGAGGGAACCGATTACAAGGATCTACATGTGACCTCCTCCCTGGGGGATGGACAACAGGAAAGGGGGTGAAGGGAGACGTCAGACGGTAAGATATGACAAAATAATAATTTATAAATTATCAAGGGCTCACGAGGGAGGGGGGAGCGGGGAGGGAGGGGGGGAAAAAGAGGACCAGATGCAAAGGGCTTAAGTGGAGAGCAAATACTTTGAAAATGATGAGGGAAATGAGTGTACTGATGTGTTTTACACATTTGATGTAAGTATGGATTGTGATAAGAGTTGTATGAGCCCCTAATAAAACGTTTTTAAAAATTAAAAAAAAAAAAAAAGAAATGCAGTCCGAGGCCCCATCCCATACTTCCTGAATCAGTCCCATCTTAACAGCATACTCAGCTGACTAGTATATACAGTGTGAAGCAGAAAATATTAAAAGCTAGAGCAAATTTAAATGAATCACAAAAGAAGTCAAATGATAGAGCGTTAATTTTTAATCTAACTGCATCTGCAACGATCCACTTTCCAATGCACTCTGCATGAGAGCGAGGCTGTTCGCAACTCTGCTCCATGCTCAGAGGGCTCACCAAGGGCCCTATCTGTGGCATTTATTTCCCTTTCCCGACGGGAGCCAAAATCCTCACAACTAGACGACGAAGCAGCATCCTCGTGGAGAAAGACAGAGATTGCTGTGCATTTCATCTCGCTTGGAGCCTCATCCGGGAAGATGGTGCTTGGACTCCGGTGATCTTGAGTTTTTCTCACTTTCCTCTCCCTCTTCCAGGACCTTCTAATGTGATCCCATTCAGAGTCATTTGTAGTTGGATTGGTGTCTTTTTAAAATAAAAGGTTATCTTTTGAGGTAGAAGCAAAGGGACCCAAGACAGAGAGAGAGAGAGAGCGCCTAAGGCAGAGGAACCAGCCTCCTCAGGATGAGAGAAGGTGTATTGTGCCTATGCTGTGCCACGTGCTACAGGAGGTGGGCAGCCTTGCATTCCAGGAGTTCACAGTTGACTGGTAGCTCATGACAAGAATCCGTAATTATAATACTTCCCAAAAAAATGCTATAGTCGAGGTTTGAGAATGGTGAGAAAGCCACTGTTGTGGGTCTCACTCCCCTCCACCCAATCGTGTCACCTCCAGGTACTTCTCACTCCCTTGCTCACTGCCCTCCGCTCTATGCCCCTCCTAGCGACCCGATAGGGCGGGGTGGACCTGCGCCTGTGGGTCTCTGAGACTACCCCTTTACAGGAGTAGAAATCTCGGTTTTCCTCCCCTGTCTTTCAGCTGCTGGTGGTTTAACTGTTGACCTTGCAGTTAGCAGCTCAACAAAGGAGCACTAATCCACCAGCGCCCCTTCCTGGTCCCAGATGACAGTCTCTGGAAAGTGTGTGGCCTCCACGACTGACCACCTGCCCAAGTTCTGAGGAGCTTCACTTGTCAACTATCCAGAGCTAGGCCTTCCACGCTACAATGATGAAGTTCTGTGGAGAACCTTAATCTACGCTTTTCCTTGTACGACACAGACACCGTTCAGAGCACGTGGCTTCTTTAGAAGAGAAAGAAGAGGCGTGTGGAAGCATGCAGACGAAGGTAGCATAAAGGTGAGCGGACAAGAGTCTGCTCAAGTCTGAGGTGACCGCTTGAAGAAAGAGTGGGGTTTTTTTTTAAGCGTATTTGTTTTCATCGCCTTTGAATCCATCCTTTCAAGCACCCGACTTCAACATGTGCCCCAACTCCCTGGATTCTGGGTCTCTGCGTGCTTGCAGTTTGTAAACATTTTGATTGCCCCTGTCTTTCCATACATTCGCCAGCTGTCTCTTTCCACAAATCACTGCTGACAATGTGTGGAGCCGCCCGACCCCTCGGTTCATTCACTCAGTAGGCGGGCTGTGCGCCTGGGTCCCCAGACTGCCCAAACAAACGCTGACAAACAGAACTCCGGCTCGGTCTGCTGTCCCATTTGTCTGGTTCATTGGATGGTTGTTTATACAGCTGACTGAAACAGCTGGCTGTCGTTCCAGCAAAGGACAGTGGTTTCCGTGATCGGCACAAACCAGGAGACTGGGAAGGAGAGTTGGGCACAATCACACTCTAATTTTCAGGACGAGAATGGCGACAAAGTAGAGCCAACAGGGTAAGGAGAAAGTGAACTGATGAGACAGCAACATTTCTATGCAAAATAGCGCCCCTGGCAAGCCCCGAAATTGGGGTCCTGGCAAACACCTGATGCACATCTTAAATACGAGGGGCCCCCAATGCGTTCTGGGGAAATTCCATATCTTCATTCCATTTTCCCCACCAACTTGTTGAAGTCCCTTCTAATTTAGCCTTCTCACTCTCCTGGGATCATTCACCGAGCAATCTAACTGCCTTCTCACTCTGCCATCTGCTTGATTGAGACGCGTGGCGAAGTGCGGCCGCCGCTGGGGGTTTCCCAGACTGGAACTCTGTCAGGGAATGGAAAGCCTCCTCTTTCTCCCTTGGAGCAGCTGGTGCTTCTGAACTGCTGTCCTGGCAGCGAGCAGCCCATGTGTAACCACAACACCAGCAGGTCTCCTACACGGGCACCCGATATTTCATTTTCACGGACGAGAGGCCATTTTTCGGAGAACCAGCCTCCTCGCCCACCTCAATATCTTCACTTCGGACAGGGCCTCCCTCTAGTTTGGTGGCAAATAATCCACAACCTCTAGAAACTTTCCAGGAGAGCAGAAGGTGTTTGACACATGGGTGGGCGGCCTTGCAGCCTCTGGGATGGAGAGGCCATGCACCCGAGTGTGTTGAGGCTGGAGAGAAGGTGCCCCGGCGGTGCCAGCAGCGACGTGGTGGGCTGATAATGGAAAGGTGACCAGTTGAGGCTTCCTGCATGATAGAAATTGATAGCAATGAAACCCACGGGGCAGTTTCTCTCTGCCTTATAAGGCCATTGGGAGTCAGAGGTAACTTGATGGCTGTGAGTTTAAGCTTGGAGCCATTGGGCTCAGGAAGGGTGAAGGGGTAGCAATAGCGTGGCCAAGGGGGAAAGGAGGCTGCAGGAGTGCAAAGCTCAGGAGTCAGAACGAATCAAAGCATTGCTTTTAACTTGCCGAATACCCTCTGGCTCTCACCTGGAGATGGAAATTTTAAAAATTCACTGCTATGGAGTCCAGCCTGACCCACAGAGAACCTATAAGGGTAAGGGTAGGGTAGAACTTCCCAGTGGGATTCTGGGACTTTAAATCTTTATGAATGCAGAGCATGGGGGGGGGGAGGGCGGGGGGGCGCTTTCAATCAGCTCACCTTGGGGTTAGTAGCTCAACACATAACCCACTACCCTCCCCTGAGGTTCTGGTGATGGAAACTCATTGCCATTGAGTCAATGCTGACTCACAGCGACCCTCTCTGTGGGTTTCTGAGACCGTCTTTCTTCAGCGGAGCTGCTGGTGGTTTTGGACCTCAGACCATGTCGATCACAGCTGATGGTAACAGTGAAGGGTAGTAGAAACTGCTCAGGGGCACCCCCGTTCAAGTGGCACTCAGAGCATGTGTCACACCTGCGTATACATACTTTAGACATGACGGGGAAAGGGTGAACTCTTCCATGCAAATGATTCCAGAATCCTTGATAAAGCCCAACTAGCAGTAACTTTCTTTCTTTCTTTTTTAATAATTTTATTGGGGGCTCTTACAACTCTTGCTACAAACCATACATCAGTTATATCTAACATATTCGTAATATATTCCATCGTTCTTTCTAGACATTTACTTTCCATTGAGCCTTTGGGATCAGCTCCTCTTCTCCCCCCCCCCTCAACCCTTGTGGCCCCTAGATAAATTGTAGATTGTTAATTATATTCAAATCTCATTCAGACCGCTGTCTCCCTTCCCCTCTGGTTTCTGTTGTTCTTCCCCTTGGCTGGGGTGTGTGGTTATGTGCCATTCGTTACAATCGGTGCCCCCTCCCTCCCTCCCTCTCCCCCGCTTCCCTGTACCCTTTTGCTATCTCTATTCCCATTCCTGTCCCTGGGTTCCATGTCTTGTGCCTTTTACCGTTTGCCTATGCCTATGTACATGCTCCCGTCTAGTCTAGATTGGGAGGCAGCACTGGAATCGTGATAGCAGGGGGTGAGGGGCCTTCAGGAACTGAGGTATATTGCATGACCCACTAGTGCTCTACTGCACTGGGGTTGACTCGCCCCTCCCTGTAACCCCTCTCTGGGGGGTCTTCCATTGTACATAGATGGGCTTTGGGTCTCCGCTCCAAGACCCCTCCATTCTCACCAATGCATTTTTGTTTGTTTGTCTACTGTTTGTTGTGAATCTTCTGATGCCCATTGCCCAGGCTCGATGACACTTCACGATCACATCGGCTGGTGTGCTTCTTCCACGTGGGTTTGTTGCTTCACTGTTGGATGGGCTGCTTGTTTAACTTCAAGCCTTTAAGACCCCAGACACTATATTTTTTAATAGCCAGCACCATCCTCAGTCTTTACCACATCTGCTTATGCACCCATTTTGTCTTCAGTGATTCAGGGGTGGGGGAGGTGGGATGCGGGGAGCATCACAGAACACCGTTTTGTTAGAACAAAGTGTTCTTGTATTGAGGGAAGGTATGAACAGAGGCCCAAGGTGTACAGCTTCAGTGTATTGCCTTATAAATATATGTACATAGACCAATACAACTATTGTTATGAATTCGTGTATTTACATAAGTGCACACGTCTGTCAATCTCCCTATCTATGCCTTTGCTTCCTAGAGCTTGCCTCTGTTTCCTTTTGCCTCCTCCTGCCCCACCATCACTTTCTCCTTTCTTCCACCTCTTGGTGTTTCTGCTCCACTAGCTTGGTGTTGCTCTAATACTCACAGGATCTCTACCCTCTCCTAGATGCTGGTTATGCTTCCCTAGTTGTTTCCCTGTCCATGATGCCATCCGCTCACCACACCCTTCTCCCCACCTCCTTCTTCCTGCTCTACCTTTCAGGGCCATTGGCCCCATTGTCTTCTCCCCGGACTTCCCTACCATGGTCCAACCCATATAATTAGGCAAACGATCCATGTCCTAGTCCGAACAATAAGAAAACATATGGTTGAAGAAAGAAAAGGGAAGAGAAAAAGATGAGAGAAAAGAAAAAAAGCCCTACATAGGTCTAGGTCTGTTTGCTCCCCATGAGACCCTCCTCCCTGGTCCCGAGGGAAATCCGGGGGCTGGTCCTCCTCACCTTAAGTCCATTCTTAGGGCCTCTTAGAGGTTCTTAGGGGCTCTGTGGCTCAGAAGCAGTCACTTTCAACCCCTCCCCACCTGCGCCACTAAAAAACCTATAATAGGAAATATATTTCCCACAGCCATCCAATTACACACGTACAGATAAAGAAAATAAATTTTCACAAAGTAATACTTTCCTTCATTGTATGCTCTGATAATTTCCATCCTACTTACTTCCAGTTCATTAAAAGAAATGATTTAATAACCCATTCTTGATTGTTAGCCAGGGTCTGAAGAATACAGGCTTCACATCTAAAAAATTAATGCTTGTGATACACTGAAAATTTGGAGGGTTCACTCAGTCGTACTGAATTGAACAATACGTTTTCTCTACGATTCAAATTGTATCAGTGTTCATTAAAAAGCAACAGGGTAGAAATGGCTTTCAAGACTATCTCACCCAGTGGGAGATGCTGGTATTTCTCTGAAGGAAAACAAAGATTTGCAATCTTTGTGATTTGATTGTTTCTGAAAACAAATGTAAGAAATAAAGATCAAGGTCCATATGCATCGTGGTTACAACTATTCTCCCTGAAACCCTATTGTAAGTCCCCCCCCCCCCCCAACCCTATTTTAGGAAAAGATACCAGCTGAAGATAAAGGATCCGATGTAGTTATATGGCACATAGAAACAGTAGGCTCTCTTAATAAAAATCACACATTAGGCCTGTGGGTTCTCCTACACAACCAGGACCTTTTATGCTGCAGTTAGTCAAGAGAGCTGCAAGGAAACGAGGAACGTCAAGGCCAAAAGCTCACCATGTTGCTGGTTGGCAGGCAGGAAGGAGCCCTTGTTGGTCTAGCGTTGGGCTGCCAATCACAAGGTCAGCAGTTTGAATCCACCAGCCAGCTCCAAGCAAGAAAGACAGGGCTTTCTACTCCCATTAACAGTTACAGTCTCAGAAACTCACCCTGCCCTATAGGGCTACTCTGAGTGGATATGGACCATTTGTTGGGAGTGAGTGAGAGTGCGTGAGGTAACAAGACATATTTTATTGATACTGCCCAGGCGCTCAGAGTCGGCGTCGGCTGCCTGGCTGCGAGAGCGAAGGAGAGCCTAAGAACAAGCTTCAGATAGCCTAAGACTTGGGTTTGGAGGTCTCAGCTCCAGCCTAGTCCTACCTTTAGGACCCTTGGTCTTAGGGTCAATTCCCCACAAAGCAGGTTATTAGACTAGGATTTGAGAGTGACCATTTTATTTGAGATGAGTTATCCATTCGGCGCCTTTGGGTGGATTCTGGTTCATCATGACCTTAAAGACAAGAGATTGAACAAGTGCCTCATCCTGCACCATCCTCCTGATTGTTCTGTTTGTGTCCGTTGTTGCAGCCGCTGTGTCACTCCATCTCATTGAGAGTCTCCCTCTTCTTTGCTGCCCTTCCACTTCACCAAGCCAGATGTCATTTGCCAGGGGCCAATTTCTCCTGATAACAGGCCCACAGCACGTGAGGCAAAGTCTTGTCATCCACCCTTCTGAGGAGTGTTCGCTCAGCTGTACTTCTTTCAAGACAGATATGCTCGCTTTGCTGAAAGTTCATGATACACTCCTTATACTTCACTGACACAAGAAGAGACCCCAAACTCACTTCCATTGAGTCAATTGCAATTCCAACTCATATTAACTCTATAGGGCAGGGGCAGGGGGAAGCCCCCATGTGGGTTCCTGAGACTGTGATGCTTTATGGAAGTAGAAAGCCCCGTTTTTCTTCTGCAATGGGGCTGGCAGGTTCAAACTGCTGACCTTGTGGTTAGCAGATCAACACATAACACACTACGCTACTAGGGCTCCTTGCAAGAGGAAGCTTTGAACCACCATCCACCTCTTCTTCTCCTTCTCCTCTCCCCCCTCCCACACTCCTCTGAGCTAAGACTGTGGCAAAAAAACCCAAAAGCCTGTGGCCCACTGTGGTTCAATCCTCTGGGAGGCAGAATTGTCCCAAAGAAGCTGGGATATTTAAACAACTCCTATTCTACCAGTGAGGCCTGCCTAGAAAGCCCTCCAACTGAGGGTTGTAGATACCGCAGTAGGAAGTTATGGGTGTGTAAGGGATAGATGGGCAATGATGGTCATTTGAGAGGGCACTGACAATGTCTCTGGAAGCCTCTGTCTGGTCACTTAGCTCCCTTTGACTAAGAGCTTCCCCACCTGTAACACAGGAGTGGTTGTCACATTTACATCACAGAGTGGTGATAAGGGTTGTTGTTAGCTGCTGTCTAGTTTGTTCCTGACTCTTGGCGACCTGTAAACAACAGAACAAAATGTTGCCCAGCCTTCCTCCATATTACAATGCTAGGGATCAGACCACTGTGATGCAAAGGGCTTACAAGGGCTGGTTTCAGGCCTTTTACCTTAGTCTATCTTAGTCTGGAAGAGAATTCCCGGTGGTGTAATGGTTATGTGTTGGACTGCGATCCATATGGTTGGCATTTTGAAACCACCAGCAGCTCCTTAGGAAAAAGACTGGGCTTTCCCCTCCTGGAAACAGTTATAGTCTAAGAAACCCACCAGGGGTTGGCTATCAGTTAGCATTGACTCGATGGAATTGAGTATGGTTTGGTCTGGATTTTAGTCTGGATTTTCTCTGAAACCTGCTTATCACCATAGCAACACACAAGCCTCCACTGACAGATAAGAGCTGGCTGCACATGAGGACCCCGTTAGGGGGTAAAATATGAGGGGGCTTCCAGAAGTTTGTCCAAAAAGTCCATTATCCCTTTATTCCATTTTCCAAAACCTTTTGGAAGTCCTGTTGTCTACGTGAGTGCTTTGCTATCTGGAAAGTGCTACCCACGCAGAAGAGATCTGCTTCTGAGGCGGCATCTGTGGGTGATTTCTGTGACTGCTGGTCCATGGAAACCAGATTGTCACACACACACCCCTCCCCACACACGCACAACGAATTGGAAAGGGAAGCATAAACACAGTGGCTTTCACTGGGCTGACAATTCAGCTAGTCAATGCTGGCCCTTGCTTGATCAAGGTGGGGAGGACTTGAAGCACTTGCTGACGAAGATCAAAGATTGTAGCCTTCAGTGTGGATTATGGACTCAATGTAAAGAAGACCAAAGACCTCACACCTGGACCAATAGGTGATATTAAAGATTGGAGTTGTCAGAGATTCCATCTTGTTTAGATCAGCAATCAATGCTCATGGAAGCAGCAGTAAAGAGAGCAAAAGATGTATTGCATTGCTGCACAAGATCTCTTTAGACTATTGCAAGGCTAGGAAGTTACTTTGAGGCCCTGCTCCAGGCCATGGTATTTTCAATCACCTCACAAGCAGGTGAAAGCTAGACAGTGAATCAGGAAGACCAGAGAAGAATAAAGGTGTTTGAACTGTGGTGCTTGCAAAGAATACTGAAAGTACTGAGGGCTGTTGAAAGGATAAACAAAGATTTCCAGGGAAATGGCAACAGAGTAACACATACCAGAGGGACTCTGAAAAATTCTGCCCAGGAGAGTGGCTTAGAAGGAAATTCAACATGGCTAGAATGCAGGAGGATCATCATAAGGATAAGTAGGCACAGACCCACAAGGTTTTGAGGGGCTGGGGCCTTTTGGCTTACCACAGTGGAGGCCGGCTGGGGCTTGACCTTAGCTCTGCCACTGTCTCTGCCAAAGCCTGGACAGTTTGAAGCCCCCAAGGGGGCTTAATCTCAACACAGCAATAGTTTTCCACTGCCTGCCTTGGAGCAGGGACTAAACCTTTGAAACTCCTCGGACATGGATTGGGGTTGAGCTACATTATTATTGTTGTTTCCCTCTCTATATCCTCCCACAGTGTCAGCAGGCTTACTTTTTAATTTTTTCCCTCCTCTTTGTCTCTTTCCTGTTCTCTCACACTCTACTGCTGACCTCCAGACCACTCCCCTTAGCCTATGGCATTCATGCCTAGCGCCACACCCAGCTAAGTGAGCTCCACTCTGTTCAGCTAGCCCGAACTTGAGAAAGCCCTGCGGACCTTGACCAGGGGATACTCTTCCCAACTTCTTACTGTGGAATTCCAGTCAGCAATATTCCAAGATGCTGCAGGAACCTCTGCCCAATCTCCGAAACACCAAAGCAGGTAACCCACCAGCATTCTGGGGCACTCCCCTGAAGGGAAGCCACAAAGGATAAAGTGGTAGGTTAATCCCATAGTGAAATTAGCTGTAGACAGTTCAAAGAAGCATTCCTACAAGTTTATCAAAGAAAGCCAGTGCTCTCTGACTCCTGAAAAATAGCACCTGGCTCCTTTAAAACAATGCAAAGCAAACAGCCATGACCCTAACAACCTCAACGAAAAAACAGGAGAAACAAAAGGCAATGGCAGAAGATGTCCCAAACATAATGACATGCATAGAAGAAGCATGCATTGAGCTGGCACACAAAGAAATTTTCAGAAAGCTGCTTGGAGTCATACAGGATATGAGGGAAACAATAAAGAAAAAGGATGAAATGATAGAGGCGACAAAGGCCATACACCAAAGGGAAAAACAGGAGGTTAGAGAGGAGATAAAACAAAAAACTAGGAGCAGAAAAACAGACCTCAAGAATCAACTGGAGGAAGCAGAGAACCACATCAGTGACTTGAAGGACAGCCAAGCAGACGTTCACAAACAAAAATGTAATAAGATCATCAGAGAAGCTGAAGAAAACCTAAGAGCTATGTTTGATGCTATGAAGTGGAACAACATTAGAATTATTGGCTTACCTGAGGAAGACACAACAAAGAAGTCATCTGCAACAATAGCGCGAGAATTCATGGAGGAAAACTTCTCCAGCTTAATGAATGAAAACCATGCAACGATTCAGAAGGCTGAAAGAACACCAGCTAAACTAAAATCCAAGAAGAAGTCGCCAAGGCACATAATAACTATCCAACTTTGAGGAAAAGGAGAAAATCATGAGAGCAGCTAGGGAAAATTTAAAAAATCACATATAGAGGTTCCCACATAAGAATATGCTCAGACCTATCAGCATAAACAATGATAAGTGTAGACAGTGGAGTAACATTCCAAAAATTGAAGGAAAAGAACGCTAACCCAAGAATACTCTACCCAGCCAAATTATCCATCAAGATAGATGGAGAAGCGCCTTCCCAGACAAGGAAAACCCCAAAGAATACATTAGAAGAAACACAGCCCTACAAATGATCCTTGTCGACCCAGCATGGGCAGAAGAACAACACTCACCAATCATAAATAAGGGATCGCCACATAGAACAACCTCACCCAGAGGCAACAAAGAGAAAAGAGACCCCAAGATAACATTGGCTTAAAAATGGAAAGAACTCAAGAATGATACACACAGACATGCACAACAGTCTAATGAGAAAGGAAAGTAAGAAATACCCAACACAAAAGGTATAAGATGACATCACAGAGTGTGCAGATGGAGCTATGACCCTGAATATCAATGGCCTGAACGCAGGCATTAAAAGACTGAGACTAGCAGGGCTGGAAATCAACAAAAGGAAATCGAAGAAAACAAGAGCAAACAATTGGAGGATGAACAACTCTCTACTGCAAAAGGAGTGCGTACTGGCATAGATCAGAGATGAAATTAGGAAAGTTCTACAAACCAACAAGAATGAGTACATGATGTACCAAAACTTATGGGACACAGCAAAGGCAATTAATTACCAGAGGAAGTTTCATAGCAATACATGCACACTTGAGAAAGGAATAGAGACTCGTGATTGATATGCTGGCACAAAATTTACGACAACTAGAGCAGAATCAGCAGGACAGTCCTACAAATAGCAAGAGAACAGAAATAATAAAAATCAGGTTTGAGATTCAGGAGAGAGAAAATAAGAAAACTATGGGAAAATTAATGCTGCTAAAAGTTGGTTCATTGAAAGGGTAAACAGAATAGACAGACCACTGGCAAAGCTAACCAAAGAAAGGAGGGGGAAATTTTCAATAGCAAGAATAGGGATGAAAGAGGGGACATTACAATAGGCCCTAATGAAATCAAAAGGATAATTACACAGTACTACGAAAGATTGTACTCTAATGAATTCAACAATTTGGAAGACATAGACAAATTCTTGGAAAAACAATCCCTCCCTAGACTATCCTTGATCGATGTCAAGAATCTCAACAGACCCATAGCAATAGAAGAAATAGAAAAGGTTATCAAGGAATTACCAACAAAAAAAATATCCCCTGGATGACATGGCTTCACTGGAGAATTCTACCAAGCTTTGAGGGAAGAACTAACACCAATCCTACACAAACTCTTCCAGAACATAGAAAACGACAGAAAACTCCCAAACTCTTTCTATGGACCTAGTATAACACTGATACCAAAACTGGGCAAGGATACCACAAGATTAGAGACCTACAGATCAATATCCCTAATGAACATCAATGCAAAGTATATAAAACAAATAATTCACCATGACCACGTGGGAGTCATACGAGGGATGCAGGGATGGTTCAACATACGAAAGACAATTAGTATTATTCGTCACATTGACATGAAAAAGTATAAGAACCACATGATAATATTGATAGATGCAGAAAAAGCATTTGACAACATCCAACAGCAATTCCTGTTTAAGACACTTGACAAGATAGGAATGGAAGGAAAATTCCTCTAGACAATATAAGCTAGATATGAAAAACCAACAGCCAACGTGGTAGTCAATGGAGAAAAGATTAACACACTCCCACTGTAAAAGGGGACCAGACAAGGAAGCCCCTTGTCCCAACTCTTATTTAATATCATGCTGGAGGTTTTAGCTAACAGCATAAGGCAAAGAAAAGACATCAAAGGTATTCATCTGGGGAAGGAAGAGATGAAACTATCATTATTTGCAGATGAGCACTGGAAGCAATAGAGGAGTTTGGCAGAGTGGCAGGATACAAGATCAACAAACAGAAGTCCATCAGACTGTCATACATATCGGATAAGACCACAGAGAGGAGATCCAAAAGGTGGTACCCATCACAATAGCCAAACACAAATTGAAATATCTAGCAATATACCTGACTAAAAGAACAAAATGTCCATATGGGGAATACTACAGAACACTATTACAAGAAACCAAGAGCAACCTCAACAAATGGAAGAATACCCCATGCTCGTGGATTGGAAGACTCAATATAGTTAAGATGTCAGTTCTGCCAAAGCACTATATAAATTGAATGTGATCCTGATACAACTACCCTCATATTTCCTCAAAGAAAAGGAAATACTGATTACCAACTTTATATGGAGAGGGAAGAAGCCCAGAATTAGTAGAGAACTCCTCAAGAAGAAGGATGCAGTGGGAGGGCTTGCTTTACCTGACTTTAGCACATACTATACAGCCGTCAAAATCTCATGGTATTGGTGCAATCACAGAAACCCAGACCAATGGAAAAGAACTGAAAACTCAGAAATAAAAACATCATAATACAGACTACTGATCTCTGATAAGGGCCTCAGAAATATCAATTGGGAAGCAGATGCCCTCTTTAACAAGTGGTGCTGGGGGGAAAAATGGACATTTACCTGAAGAAAAATGAAGCAAGGTCCTTTTCTCACTCCATGCACAAGAATCAACTCAAGGTGTATCACAGACCTTGAAGTTATACCTCAATATATTAGGGTCATCAATGAGGGAATTGTGACCAACTTCAGAGTGTTGTCACAGGGAATACATTGGCTATCAGAAATAGGGAAGGACACACACACAGAGGAGGCACAAATTGACAAATGGGATATACTGAAGAAAAAAACACCTGTGTACATTGAAAGAATTCACCGAGAGTAATAGGAGAGTCCATGGCCTGGGAAAACATCTTTAGCAATGACACATCAGACAAAGGACTTATTACTAAAATCTACAATGTTCTGCTAGCTTCCAAAAAAAAATAAAACCTAATTGCCCACTGAGGAGGTGGGCAAAGGACCTGAACAGAATTTTCACAGGGGCAGAAATCTGAATGGCCAACAAACATATGAGAAAATATTCCCGATCTTTAGTCATAAGAGAAATGCAAATTAAAACTATGAGGTGCCAGCTAACACTCTCAAAGATTGCCCAATTCAAAAAATCAGAAAGCAACAAATATTGGAGGGGTTGTGGGGAGACAGAAACTCTCATCCACTGCTGGTTGACTTGTAAGTATATACAGCCACTATGGAAATTGATCTGGTGATATCTAAAACAGATGGAAATCAAGGTACCATATGACCCAGCAATCCTTTACTGGGCATATACCCAAAAGAGGCAAGAAACAAACCAAAGCAGACAACTGTGTATACATACAATGGAGTACTACACATTGATAAAAACCCTGATGAATGTATGAAGCACATCACTGCATGGGAAGAACTGGAAGAAATCATGCTAAGCAAAGTAAGCCAAGCACAAAAGGACAAGTACAACATGAGTCCGCTGAGGTAAGCTTTAAAAAAATGCAAAAGGGGTATAGGGAAAAAGCTACTGTATACAAACATTCCTTGGGTGAGGACCAGGTAGCATGGCAGGGATCATACCAAATACAGGGATAGATATAGCAAACAACTAAAAAGGAGGTGGGGAGAAGAAATAATAATAATAATAATAAAGAAATGGGTAGCAGGGGAACGGGACACTAACCTGCCCAAGGGGAGGGTATTGCTTATATCTCCACAGAGAAAGAGGACCAGACTTCAACCCAGTGCTCCAAGATATGAATGCAACATGCCGGCATGGAGTAGGGAACCAGTGGAGAGGTCTGAGGGGCTGACCCCAATCCCAACTACTACGTGGACACCTGCCCCTGGCCCAAGAAGAATTTCTTTCAAAGGATAGTATTGAATCTGCAGCTCCAGGAAAGGGACATAACTGAGCAGAGCACACAGGAGCAGATGATGTGGGAGGAGGAGTGAGTGGAGCACATCCTGGCCCACCAGGCCTTGGGAGGACTATGTTCTCTATTAGTGCAGCCAGTCCACAGAGAGGACCACATGGCCGGCCAGACTATGAGACATGATGCCCCTCACTGACCCATGGCGCTGTGGGCGACTGCACCAGAGACACAGTGTGGGAAATGTGCCCTATCTGATCCCACCACACAGGCGCAAAACACTACGGGGGTGCAACGGAACAGCAAGGGAACAGAGCGACAAGGTCCACCAGGAATGCTGAAGGTGGACTTTGGGGCCAGGGCGTGGTGCCACAATAGACTCAACTGGAAAACACTCCTAAAGACCCACAAACAATCTTTGAACTAACTACAACTGTTTCTTTCTTGTTGCATTTTATTTTGTGGGTTTTTTTGTGTGTCGTTGATTTGTTGTTGTTGTATATTGTTGCTTGGTTTTTCTCTGCCTTGTTTTTGTGCATGTAATTATCCTTGCAGGTTTGTCTAAATAAGACAGGCTGGATGAACAATCTGGAGGAGAAAACAAAGGGACCGGCAGTTCTGGGGGGACATGGGTGTGGGGAGGTGGAGGAAAGGTAGTGATGTTAACAAACCCAGGGACAAGGGAACACTATGTGATCCAAATCGGTGGTGAAGAGGGTGTAGGAGGCTTGGTAGGGTGTGATCAAGGTTAATGTAACCAAGAGGAATTACTGAAACCCAAATGAAGACTGACCATGATAGTGGGACAAGAGGACCGTCAAAGGAAATAGAGGAAAGAGCTAGGAGGCAAAGGGCATTTATAGAGGTCTAAATAAAGGCAGGTACATATGCAAATATATTTATATATGAGGATGGGGAAATAGATCTAAGTGCATGTATTTCTAGGTTTAGTAATAAGGTAGCAGAAGGATATTGGACCTCCACTCAAATACTCCCTCATTGCAAGAATATTCTCTTCTTTTAAATTGACATTCTATGATGCTCACCTTCCCAACACAACTGCTGAAGACAAAGCAGATGAATAAGTAAGTGTGGTAAAGAAAGCTGATTGTGCCTGGCTATCAAAAGATATAGCATGTGGGGTCTTAAAGGCTTGAAGGTAAACAAGCGACCATCTAGATCAGAAGCAACAAAGCCCTCATGGAAGAAGCACACCAGCCTGTGTGATCACGAGGAGTTGAAAGGATCAGTTATTAGGCATCAAAGAACCAAAAAATCATATCATTGTGTGCTCACCTCCATGATATGGTCCCTGAATACAAATGGGTGCATAAGCAAATGTGTCGAAGAAAGCTCATGGTACCCGGTTATTAAAAGATATAGCATTTTGGTCTTAAAGGCATGAAGGTAAACAAGTGGCCATCTAGCTCAGAAGCAACAAAGTCCACATGGAAGAAGCACGCCAGCCTGTCGAATCACAAAGTGTCGAAGGGATCAGGTATCAGGCATCACCAGAACAAAAAATTGTATCATAATGAATTGGGGTGGGGGAGTGCAGAGCAGAGACCCAAAGCCCATTTGTTGGCCACTGGAGATCCCTTTGCAGAGGGGTATGGGGAGGAGATGAGCCAGTCAGTGTGCGATGTAGCAACGATGAAAAAGACAACTTTCCTCTAGTTCCTAAATGCTTCCTACCACCCCACCCCCACTATCATGATCCAAATTCTATCTTGCAAGTCTGGCTAGGCCAGGTGATGTACACTGGTACAGATAGGAACTGGAAACACAGGGAATCCAGGGCGGATGATCCCTTCATGGCCAGTGGTGTGAGTGGCGATACTGGGAGGGTAGAGGGAGGGCTGGATAGACAATAGAAAAGTGGGTGAAGGGAGACATCGGAGAGGGCAAGATATGGCAAAATAATAATTTATAAATTATCAAGGGTTCATGAGGGAGCGGGGAAGGAGAGGAAAAATGAGGAGCTGATGCCAGGTGCTTAGGTAGAGAGCAAATGTTTTAAGACTGATGAGGGCAATTAATGTACAAATGTGCTTTACACAATTGATGTATGCATGGATTGTGATAAGAGTTGTATGAGCCCCTAATAAAATGATTTTAAAAAAGGATGAACAAATCTGTTTTGGAAGTATAGCCAGAGTATTCCTTCGAGACAAGGGTGTCAAGACTTTACCTTACATACTTCGGACATGATAAAGTCGAAGGGCAGCAAAAAGAGGAAAGCCCTTGATGAGATTTGATTGACACGGGGTCGGCAATAATGGGCTCATGCACAGGAACAATTGTGACGATGGTGCAGGGCTGGGCAATGCTGTGTTCTGTTGTCCCTATGGGTCAGAACTGACTTGATGGCACCTAATAACAACAACAATCTCATACCATTAGCATATTTTGTTGCAGTTGGGTGTTGTGGAGTCCACTCCCACTCATACAGCTGCCCCATAGGGTTTTCCGGGCTGTAATTGAGATGCAGTCAATTAATATGGCCCTTGTGGCATTAATTCCTTAGGTGGTGTTTTATAATTCTGGACTCTGTGCCTGTGGCTGTGATCCCATTTAGGAGGGAGTTCTCTGTTACAGTATAAAACAGGTTAAGTCCGGACCTGAGTAGAGGGGTGAACCAAGCCACAACCTTTGTTTCCTTGGGGTTATCTTTAAACTCTACCTTTGTTTTGCTTGGGAGTATGGTCAGCTAAATGATAAACCATACCTTCATCATAGCCAATTTTAAATGTATTAGAGTTATCTGGTAGTGGTATAGGAGGAAAGTGAAAGAAAATAGAGGAAAGAAGTAGGAGGCAAAAGCTATTTATAGGGGGAACTGATCACAATGATCGATACATAACCATACACCCCTCTACTGCGGGAAGAACAACAGAAAACACAGGGGAAGGGAGACAGCAGTTGGTGTGAGAGATGAAAATAATAATAAGGTACAATCTATTGGGGGGTTATGTGGGTGGGGGTGAAGGGAAAAAAGAGCTGGTACTGAGGGCGCAATAGAAAGTAAATGTCTAGAAGAGAATGAGGGCAACATATGTACAAACATGCCTGATTCAACTGATGTATGGATTGTGATAAGAGTTGTATGAGCCCCCAATAAAATGATTTTTTAAAGCTATTTCTACAGGTCTAGCTATAGACATGTATACATATGTAAATATATTAATTTATAATAACAGGAATAGAGGTCAATGTACATGTCTTTCTATGTTAAATATTAAGATAACAGACAGACTTTGGGCCTCTACTCAAGGCCTCCCTTAACACAAGAACACTTTGTTAACCTGGTACTTACCTTCCTGACACAATCACTGAAGACAAAAAAGGGTGCATAAACAAATGTGGTGAAGAAAGTGGAGGGTGTCTGGCTATCAAAAGATGTAACATCTGGGGTCTTAAACACTTGAAGTTAAACAAGCAGCCATCTATCAGGGAAGCAAGTAAACCCACATGGAAGAAGCACACTAGCCTGTGTGATCATGAGGTGTTGATGGGATCAGGTCTCAGGTATCGAAAGATCCCAAACAAACAATTATATTGATGTAAACATGGGGGGGTTGGAGTGGAGACCCAAAGCCCATCTTTAGACAATTGGATATCCCCCAACAGAAGAGTTATAAAGAAGGTACAATTTAACCAAGGTGCAGTATAGCACTGATGAAATGCACATCATTCCTCTAGCCCCTGAATGCTTCCTCCCCACCACTACAATGACCTAGTTCTACCTTACAAATCTGACTAGACCGGAGAACACCCATTGGTATGGAGACAAGCTCTCAACACAGGGAATTCAGGACAGATAAATCCCTCAGGAACAGTAGTGGGAGAAGCAGTATCATGAGGGTAGGAGATGGTTGGGGAGGGGGAGATAGGGAGAAACCATCGCAAGGTTGAATATATATAGCTCCCCACTAAAGGGGACAAGTAACAGAAATGTGGGTGAAGGAAGACAATGGGCAGTGTATTGGACAGGGTTCTCTAGAGAGACAAACCAGATTGCTAGTAATTATATATAAATATATTTATAAAGATAGATATATAATTCAAGAAATAAACCGTTAAATAATATATAGATAGATAATACAAGAAATTAACAGTTAAGTTATAAAGCAGTGAGACACTAGCAGTCCTTCAAGTTTTTGAGAGCTGCCAGTTACTAGTTCCCTTCTGTAGAGAGAGCTGGGCTATATATACCCAGGCAGCAAACAGCAAGGCAGGTCCCCAACTGTCATCAACTGTCAGTCCCCAGCTCCAGAGATGAACATTCCAATCGTGTGGGCTTAAAGGGACCTCAACTTACAGCGACACAGTCCACAGGCTAGGCATCCCACAGGTAGTGTACCCCTTTAAACTGAGGCACAGAACAAGCAAGCCATTTATCCCTCTGCCCTTCAGTTAATCCTACTTTTGTTTATCGGCCAGGCTGGCACAATAACTATAGCAGGCAGTGTAAGATATGAAATAAAAATAACAATATATAAATGATCAAGGATTCATGAAGGTAGGAGGGGGGAGGAAATGGGGGCAGGGAGCAGAGCATATGCCAAGCGCTCAAGTAGAAAGAAAATGTTTTGGAAATGATGATGGCAACATATGTACAAACATGCTTGATACAATTGATATATGGAATATAATAAGAGCTGTAAGCCCCCAATAAAATAATTTTTAAAAGAGAGAGCGAGTTATCTGGGACACAGAGAAACTGGAGGACCATTGGAAGAGCATGTCCAAAATCTATGTCTGAAGCAGTAGAGGCCCGAGACCAGATGCACTGGGGGCTGTGGCATGAGAATCAGAGGAGCAGGGCAGAGTCTGCGGGGTGCCTTCTCCTCATCTGGCCTGGGACTGCAGGAATGTGAGGTAGAGCGACAGGCTGGCTTTCTGGCTTATGGAGGCAAAGGCTGAGGGCCACGTGGCTGAGATGCTGAGGACCAGAGAGAGACTTGGCTGCTGGCTGAGGAGTGGTGTCCCCGTGGACCAAGAACTATGTCCTTACAATTTTCTGATCCTGACTCTTGATAACCTAGTAGCTTCCCTCATAACTTGCTTTAATCAGGAATATCGTCTGTGTGGCCATTGCAATGAATTATGATTGGATTCAGCATAGAAATAGAAAATGCTGAACTCAACATGCCATGGAAGGTAGGGCTGGTTTCAGAATAATGAAGGATGGAGGATGAGGGATCTCTGATCCCTGCCTCATTGCAATAAAGAAGCCAGAGGAAATCAGATATGGCCAGCCACCTTCTATACCACTTATTGCAGTAGTCTTTGAGGGTGTGGATAATGTAAAGGGGATGATTGACAACACACCACAAAAATGGAGGATAACTATATCAAATCACCAAACGGAAGACATCCTCACAATATGGCCTAGTCCAGTTGGCATATATTTGGGGGAGGCACAATTCAATTTATGCTGATATCTGATGCTATTTCCAGTTGCTCTTTGGGCAATAAAATGGTGACATGTGTCTGAATGTGTACAGTTAGGTGGATTCGTTGCTGCCCGAACTACTCTACCCCAAAGTGTTGATGTATGGTTGTGTGAAAAACTGCAAGGTCTTGCTGCCTGTCCATTAATCCTCATCGATACTCCCATCAGGGACTTTGGAAAATCTTAGGAGCTTAATTTATCCTTTTGGCAAATGCCATATGCCAGGAAAGATGAGTCATGGATTGAATAGTGAACTTTGAGTCACTTTGAATAGTGAACTACTCAAAGAGTCTCAGAAATTCACATCCACCATTGTGCCCCCCTGGCCCCTTTATTTTTTAGTAGTTACCCAGCTTCACACCCATTGAGAATGAGCCAGATTCGAAAGTGCTGATATCTAGATTCTCCTCTTAGTAGCTCAACACGAGGGCTGAACTGTGAGCTTGTAACAGGGTCATCAAGGATTCAGAGGAAGGTGGCCTGAAGTCCCTACTCTCAGCAGTCATGCTCTGAATCACCACATGAATGTAGAGCTATTTGTCCAGGCGGGAACTTCCCCACTAGACGGTGGGTTCCTCGAGTATCTGTGGATCCCAAGTGCCTTGCACAATACACACATACACTGGAGAGCTTATCTAAGTTTTTTGAAAGAACAGGCTGGAATGTTGTAGTGAAACCAACAAAATAACAGTTTGTGAAGATATAAGTAAAGGCCATTGAGGTTGAAAACCTCAGTTGCATACATACAATAGGGGGCACTTGATTTAGACATCGTTCCTGTTAAATAAGGAAATAAAAGTAGCTTCAGAAGGTGATGAGTTCCTCCTCACTGAAGATAATCAAGCAGATAATCGGATGGATCCAGGGATCAAACGCCTCCCAAGAGGAATAGTTCTTTTTCATTTCCAAGGAAGTGACCCCAGTTAGGCAGTCATTGTTTGCTTTAGCTGAAATAGAGCTATAGCCTACGAGTGGTTTTGTTGTGTTATTTGCCCCTTGCTTCAGACTCCTCCCATTTGTGTGTGTGGCATCAAGGTGGCTCCCAACTCTCGGTGACTCCATGCACCAAGAGTCATGGGGACTTCACATACCAGCCCCTGGACTGGTTGCTGCTTGTATCATTGTAACCCCTAGGGTTACATTGTATCGTTGTGATGCCTAGGGTTACATAGTATTGCTGTGATGCCTAGGGTTACATTGTGTCATTGTAATGCCTAGGTTACATTGTATCATTGAAACACCTAGGGTTCACTGGGGGATTTCGGTAAGTAGATCATCAAGCCTTTCTTCCTAATCCATATTAGTCTGGAAGCTCTGCTGAAACATGTTAAACACCGTGGCAACACACAGTTTACACTGTGAGGAAAATGATGGCTGTGCTTGAAGTGCTTTGGCAGAAATTGAACATGGCTCTCATTCACTGAAGGTGAGGATTCTACCACTAAATCACCAATGCCTCTTGTTTCCGCAGCAGACACTATTTACTGACTTCTCACCCATTGCTCTCCTGTTGCTCTGTTTGCAAACACTTAATTTGGATGGGAGTCTATTCTCCCGCCCTGTGTCTCAAAGAGAAACTGGATGAAGTCCCTGATTTGTTCTATCAGTGACTGGTGATGGCCAGATGTGTAAGCGGGAGTTTCCTGGGGGGAGGGGAGTCTGGGAATAATTCTCTCTTTCCTTGGAGAGATTGCCAGAAAGGACTTTTTGTCCTCAGGATGTTATTCTATACACGTATGAGATGTGAGAATGGCAGCAACCCCTTTTCATTGGGAGCTCCACTGAGTACAAGACTGACGCCGGAAGTACCACATAATGGAAAGAGGGAACGTTGTTGCTGAAACAGCCACCCCTAGAGCACCCCGATGTCCAGGCACCTTTGCAGTGAGAGGATCCCTGTCTTTGCTGACTGACTGAGCTGGGTTTTCTGCGGCTTGCAGCCCAAACATCCCGAGAGATACACAAACATCCTACTGTATACTGCTGTTGCTAAATTAATCTTTATAAAAGGTACTTTTATCATGCCACTTACCTGATCAAAAGCCTACTCCCATTCCCCATTCCCTACCCTCATGACCATTTCCCAAGAAATTCAAAATAAACACTTCAGGTTGGCGCTCAAATTCAAATCTTGCTTTCCAAGGTAATTTGTCACCTACATTCTAGACAAATATAACTTTCTGCTTCTCCATCTGCAGGGCTTGTCCTTCACTGCCCTGCATGAGGCTCTCTTCTGGGGGCCACGCCCTTCCACCCATTAGTGCGTGTTGAGATATTACCCCGGGGGAATTTGCCACATCCTAATTTTCCATGACAACCTTTTATGATTAGCATTCCTCTTCTTTTAAGATCCTCTCATCTTTTAAGGCATGACTCTGTTTTCATTGACTATCTTCAGCCATCCTTTGGCTCTCTGCCTTTGAGTCAATCCTGACTCGTAGGAACCTTAAAGGACAGAGTATAACTGCCCGCGTGGGTTTCTGAGACTGTAAATCTTTATGAGAGTAGAAAGCTTCATCTCTCTCCCCTATATAGGGTGGCTGGTGGTTTCAGACTAGTGTCCTCACTGTTAGAATCCCAGCACACAAACCACTATGTCACAAGTGCTCATCTATGCTCTGCCATGGTATTATTTATATGCTTTCTTGGTCTTCTTCCTAGTCTGCAGGCCTATGGGGAGGCATGTCTTCTGCAATAATGGCAGCTTCCAGAATGATGCTTCCCGCAGAGTCATTGCTCAATAACCACTTAGTAGACTATTGTAGGAGGTGGGACATCAAAAGCCATTTTCCACACTAAAGCACAGCTGTCATTGCTGTGCCTTGAGCTTTCTATTTATCAAATATCTAATTTGACACAATGACTAAGGAAAAGAGAAGCATTGTACTGTCTTTTTGGGAAATTGGCTGAGTGCAAAGAGGGTTAGTGGGAGAACAAGTGGCAGTGGTAGGTGGGGTGCATGCAGGGAGGGACACATCCTGGAAGGAGTTATTTGGGAGCCAGGTAAAGATCTTGGAGCCCATTGTGAAGTGCTTCCAATCAGTGCCGCCTGAGGAGACACAACTTGAAACATGGGTATGCTATATTCTATATATGGACTATCAGGCAACAGACTTAAAAAGTGTAGGCCACAGTTACATTATTATAAAGTGGGGGTAGCAGTTGCTACCTCGTATGATTGTTGTGAAGTTAAAATTAAATCAATGGTGTGTAGCAGTTGCTTCAGTGTTCCCTCACACCCCTCCCTCTTCCACCTGGTTTAGTTCCGAACCTCTGTCAACTCCACCATCAGGAGTTTCCCAGATCCAATCAGCGAGTCCCATTCCTCTCATCAGAGGATGGTTTCGGCTTGAGGTGCAATGTGGCTGACTTAACAGGAGTGAGCACCTGCCGGCAGCATTTTTGGAGAGGACTCCATGGTCATCCATAAAAAGAGACACAGAGGCAGGCAGAAGCTCCTCTCCGGGTAGGTTGTCATCTGGAAGGTGAGGACAGCCCTCGGAACAGTCAGGGAAGCCCGGCCATGGAGAAGAGGAAGACAGGAAGATGATTTTGATGCAACAAGTTATTGATTAAGTCCCTCAGGAATCGGTCATCTTGGACTTCCACTCTTTGTGATAGATAATAAGCCGTTATTACTTATGCCATTGAGGGCTGGCTTTTCTGTGACTGCAATGGCAAACTTTTCATCATCACAGCATTTAGTACTCAGTGTACATACCACACAGATAAAAGTGTCGTCCATTTAGCCCCTTCCTTTAATTTCTAACTGAGAATATTGAGAGAATAGGAAAGGGTGGATAATTAACAAAATTAAACAGTCTCAGATGAAACAACTTTTATAACTTGGTGGCTTTTTTTTCAGACTTGCTGCTGATGAGATACAAAATCAATTCAAGACAAAGCATAGAATAGGTGATAAATGCAGTCCATATGGTGCCTATGCGAAATATTAGAAATACCAAGAGAAAATACAAATAAACATGAAGTTTCACTTCACACCAACAGGATGTACTAGAAAGGGGTGTCTTGTTCAGACTCCAACATGTTTTCTTTTCATAAGGGGAAGTGGAAACAGAAAAAAAATCACAAACCAGAACCAGAAAAATAAAACAGGGCAACTCTTGGGATTGAACACTGAGGATTTTCAAATGTGAGCACGTTAGGTTTTGCTTTTTGTTTTGTCTGTCTTATTTTAAAATCTGTGGGCAACCTTTGAGTACAAGAGGCTGTCAAAATATTTTGGGGGAAACCATTCGGGTTGATAGAGGAGACACCGCTTCTCTTTCGGTTTCTTGAGAAAGCAAAAATAAAAGCAAATTAAACAGTGGGCTTACTAAGCCAATCTACTCAGCAATGCAATCAGGCTGTCAATGCGTCCACAAAGTCTCTGGAGAGCTGATCTTACCTGAAAATTACTTACAGGTTCAGTTTAAGCATGTCCTATCCACCGAAAGCTTCTCTCCGTTGGCCTCAAATGAGCTCCAGAGACTGCCATCCACTGGGTCACGGAAGATTTGGGCATTACAAGTCACGAACGGATCTTAGGGAGCTGAAACATGGATATCTACGGATGAGAGATCCCTGACGGCACAGTGGGATCTGCTGGGCTGCTAACCACACAGTCGCCTGCTAGACCCGCCCAGCTGCTCTGTAGAAGAAAGATGCCGTCTTCCACTCCCTACAGATGGACAGCCTTAGAAACCCACAGGGACAGTTCTACTCTGCCCGATGGGGTCACGCAGCATTGGAATGAACTCTGGGGCAGGGGGCTTTGTTTGTGTTGGGTTTATGGACCATGTGGCCTTGTGGAGAAATGGAGCCCCAGTTCTGATTTTTCTCCCACCCTCCCTTCCTTTGTCAGCCATGTTAGTAGACAATGCCGGAAGGACCTAGAAAGAGAACCTAGAAGCCCAGCAACAGACCGTCTCCATTCTTCTGAACCATGCAGGTGACTTCAATTGGAGCAGGTGCCGGGTTCAGGTCTCAGGGCAAATGCCCAGAAACTGGTCTCCAGTAAGATTTTCTCTGCTGCAAAATGAGAATAATAACCCAGCCCTCATACCTCACAATATTAGAAGGCATAACATGAACAAAGAGCTACTTGAATTTACTCAGCAATGTGGTCCGTAGAGGAGCCTGGTTGGCATCGTGGGTTAAATAGTTGGACTGCTAACCACGAGTTCAGCAGTTCAAAACCACTAGCCACTTACTTCATGAGGAAAAGATGAGGTTTTCTGTGCCCATAAAAAATTATAGCTTTGAGGGTGGATGAGGGAACGGGGAAAATGAGGAGCTGATACCAAGGGCACAAGTAGAAAGAAATGTCTTGAAAATGGTGATGGCAACAAAAGTACAAATGTGCTTGACACAATGGATGGATGTATGGATTGTGATAAGAGTTATAAAATGATTTTTTAAAAATTATAGCCTCAGAAACCAAGGGGCAGTTCTACTCTGTTATATAAAGGTCACTATGAGTGGGAATGGACCCCACATTGTGAGTTGTTTTCATTTAAAAAAATCATTTTATTGGGGCTCAGACAACTATTATCACAATCCATACATACATCAATTGTGTCAAGCACATTTGTACATTTGTTGCCCTCATCATTCTCAAAACATTTGCTCTCCACTTAAACCCTTGGTATCAGCTCCTCATTTTCCTCCCTCTCTTCCTGCTCTCCCCTCCCTCATGAACCTTGATAATTTATAAATTATTATTATTTTGTTATGTCTTACACTGTCAGACATCTCCCTTCATCCACTTTTGTGTTGTCTGTCCCCCAGGGAGGAAGTTATATGTAGATCCATATAATTGGTTCCCCCTTTCTAACCCACATTCCCTCCCTCCTCCGGTATCACCACTCTCACCACTGGTCCTGAAGGGATCATCTGTCCTGGATTCCCTGTGTTTCTGGTTCCTATCAGTTGTTTTCTTTTGTTCCAATGGTCCTTAGGAAATGACTTCCTAAAGGCCCAATCCCAACAGGCAGGATTTCCTCACTGTGCACCCAGTCTTAGGTGCTATTTCTCTGATTGACCAGCCCATTCCGTATACATACCCAACAAGCTTAGGGCTCATCAAGGAGTAGGTTTCCAGCTCTCCAAGTTTGCATCCCAAATGACCCAGAGTGAGACCACTGCAGGTCCAACACGGGCAGACTTGAGGGCCTTCACCTGTCCTTCCCTGGGTGCTGAAGTAAAGCTACCATTGGTTCACTTGGCATTCCACTGCCTTAAGGGCAGATCTGTTTCTGGAGAGAGTTTGGTAGAGGGTTAATTAAGCCTTGAGGTGATGTCAGCTGCCCATATGCTCCTCCTCCAGGCACCCATCTTTGAAGGGTGGGATTTCAGAATCCCAATGAACAAAGCTGTTCACTTGCACCAAGGTGATTTGTCACTTACCAGCATTTGGATCTGACATCCCCTAAACCAGCAGTTCTCAACCTGTGGGTTGTGACCCCTTTGGGGGTTGAACGACCCTTTCACGGGGGTTGCCCGACTCATCATAATAACAAAAATGACAGTGATGAAGTAGCAATGAGAATAATTTTATGGTTGGGGGCTCACTACAACATGAGGAACTGTATGAAAGGGTCTTGGTCGGCATTAGGAAGGTTGAGAATCACTACCCTAGACAATAGGAAAAGAGCAGTGGGCCCAGCCCTCAGGTCCCTTGTTATTTCAGCGTGTCTCTGGCATGTTTCATGCCAGGAGTATTGAGAAGAACTTAGGCTTTGGATGGATCCAAGCTATGATTAAACTGTTTAGGTTATTGTTATTATTATTGTTACTTCCACTGAGCCAGAGCTTGGCATATGATGACCCCATGCTTGATAGGATTGGACTTTTCTAATCCATAGGGTTTTCAGTAGCTGAAAGTTGAAGCAGACTGCCAGGTCTTTCTTCCTAGTCTGTATTAGAAGCTCCACTATGTCACAGCAACATGCCAGTCTCTGCTAACCAATGAGTGATGGCCTTGTGTGCAGTGTCGTGGCCAACAGTAGGACTCAGTTCTCCTGCATGGAAGGTGAGACCTCTGTCACAGAGCTACCACTGACCATCAATTCTAACACTGGGATGGCCCCTATCCATGAGGATGTAGGAGAGATTAAATGGGAGATTGGATATAAAGTGACTAGCAATGAGCTTCTACGTGGTAGGTGCTAGAAGAGGGAATAATTTTTTTCCCCTTCATTTATCACATTGTCTTTGATTTGGTTGTATACCAACTTCAGGGGCAGATCATAAGCTACTGGAGAACAGGGGCTATATCTTATTGATTTTTATATTCTTCACATCTACCCCTGAACCTGGCCCATAACTACTGCACAAAAAAATACTTGTTGAATAAAGGGACAAAAAGAGTTGGAAAAGTCTGTGACTTCCAAATGTAGACAGTTGAGAAGCCAGGTTCTCTGTTGGCATTGTTTTTTACAGACATACAAATCCACTTTCCATTCTGTCGTTCAGGCTGTAATCTGAAATAACAGGCCATCTTTGGAATCTGGGGGGTAGTGGTTACAAGCTGGGGCTGTTAATTGCAAGGTCAGCAGTTTGAAACCACCAACTGCTTGCTGGCAGAAAAGCAAGGCTTTCTATTTCCATAAAGAGGTGCAGTCTCAGAAACGCCCAGAGGCAGGTCTACCCTGTCCTGTAAGGCCACTTTGAGTCAGAATCAACTCATTGGGAGTAAGGGTGTGAGTGCGGCCACCTTCAAACTGTCTCATAATCATACAGTGAAGTGAAATGTCTGTACTTTGCTCTGTCTGTCCATCTCAATGGACTCAACAGCACAGAGCAGGAATACTCCATATTTAGGGCCAGTGATGGTTCAGTTTGACGGGTTTTGAACACCAGTCAATACCCTCAAGTACAATGACCACCTGCCTCTGATTGTGAGTTGCTATGATGTTGAACAGGGAGACTAGCAAAACAGACAAAGCCCAGCGATCGCCTCCTAAATAATCCATTAATGACACCCCTATGGAGGCCCACAGTCGGATCCAGTTGTACCTGGGATCACTATGAAGTGGGGACCAACTTGATGACAGCTAAGGACAACTTTTTGTTTGTTTGTTTGTGTAATCAGGTACACAGCATTATGCTGCAGTACAACTCCACGTCTCAGTGACACCGCAAGTTATTTCTCACTCGCGCTACCTGTTCAGCGTGGGTCATCAGTGACATTCTGGATGCCTCTTACTGCTTCTTCCCAGAAGGGTCGTTACCACTTTCACTCGCATTTCAATGGTGCAGTCATTGCTGGCGTCTGGAAGAAAGAAAGTTGGGAGCACTTTGTGACTGGTACCTTTCAGGAAACTAGACCCAAGGCTGCAAAATGAAGAGCAGAAATGCAGAGAATGAGAGGCTTACAAACATTGGCATTGCTGGAGGAAGAGAATCAGAGCAATGCTTCTCAAGGATGTCAGCCTACAGCTCTGAAACCAGGCTTCTCGGGACTCACATGGCAGCCAGTAAGAATCCCAAGGAACTTCAGGAAGCTCTTAACAACTGCCCCAACCTACAGCATCTTCAGAATCTATCACCTACTCTGTCTACTACATACGTGTTACATGGAGGATATTCAGTAGCTCACCCGCAAGCTACTGTGAACCTGTCACTTGCCAGCTTCCCACAGGTAACTTCCTCCAGAGAACAACATCCTTTCTCCCTGAGTTCCTCTCCTAGGCAGACTCTTCCAGGGAGAGTGGTTCTGGGAAGTGCAATCCCACATCTCTGCTACAGTGGAGGCAAAGGTGGAAGGGGTGGGAGGGACCTTGTGCTCATCAGACAATGCAGCACAACTTGACTTGTCGGAAGATGATTGGCTGCTTCACTTTGGAATCTGTCATCTGGTCATCTGGGGCCTGGAAATGATCTAACAACTGCAAGGGTAGGGCTAATGTCTGAGGGAAGATGCTGCCCAGACCAAATAATAGGACACTGGTCAGGAAAATCTCTGCGCCAGGAATACTCCAAGGTGATAAAAAGTAGCTGGAGTGAGGTCACTCATGTGTGATCTTTCTACGTTTCAGTTTTCATCAATGGTTAGCCCGTTTCCCAAAGCTCTGGCTCCTGCCACCCACAAAGGGAGATGCACTTCAAGACTGTAGATAAGGAAGGGACCCTGAGATGGGCTGGGAGAACTGAGACCTAGATCCCATGCTCTGCCACTGACTGCGTGACTTGAAGCAAGTTCCTCCCACTTTCTGGACTTTTGTTTCAGGGTCATTGGTTTTCAGGGAGCTATTTGCCTACATTACAGACTGTATTTTTAATGCAAATCGTGTGTGCATGATATCAGGTTTGCAAACCACACACTTCTCATGTGAATTGCTTTCTCTATGTGCTACACATGTTACATATGTGTGAGTGTGTTCATATGGGCGTATTGTATTAAAAATATGGTAGCTGGATTTTTTTTAACTTCACAATGTTAATCTCCATCTTTTGGTTGGTGTTTTAAGACCATTTAAATTTGGATCCTGCATTTATGCATTTACTGTGCCCACTTAGATCTCTCTCTCTCTCTCTCTCTCTCACACACACACACACACATACACACACACACACACACACACACACACCATTCACCACATGCATAGGAAGCTAGCATGTGAGAAGGCTGGGTAGTTTGCAGAAAAAAGACATCTAATTTGTGTAAACTACAGTAATTGCTATGAATTAGGCTGTGCTCTCCCCAAAATATATGGAAATCCAAACTCTTGGTAGCTATGAACATGACCTTGTTTGGAAATCTGGGTTTTGAAAATGTTATTAGTTAACAGGAGGTCATACTAAACTAGAGTTAGTCTTAAATTCATCTGGGAGGAGCCCTTCAGGAAGAGACAAAATTCATACAGAGCAAAAATGACCATGCAGCCATGAGCCAAGAGATGCCCAGGACTACCAGAAGCCAGGGAGAGTGGGATATAAAAAGACTTTCCCCCCAGCTTTGTCTCTCCCAAAGACATGCCAAGTATTAGAGACTGTTTGCCAGCACCTGGTGAGAGGTCAGATGTTTAGAGATATTCTGCCTAAAGCCATTCAGCTATCAGATTGCTGTCTTGTCCACTCCAAGTGGGGTTCACATCCCACTGATAATTGTTTCCATGGAGAGCCAGAGAACAGGTCAAACCTATTCAGTGACATCCAGTGTTAGGCTGCCATCCTGACTAGGATCCGCCCATCTTGTCACATATGTGCCCCCAATCCCTCCTCTTTCTATTGTGTGTATACCCCCAGATCATCCCCCTCTCATTAGTGTATTACTGATAGTACAACCCCTTCCTGTGACATGTGTCTCTTTACCTGTAATTAGGGGACTTGCACACCCCCAAAGTATACAAGCCTTGGTTAGCAATAAATCACTCTCTACTTCTCTCTCCTGCCCTCTCCATGTGTACCACCAAGAGGAGTTGAGGTGAGCATGTTACCATGAAATGTGTCTGACTCCTTTATTTCACTCTCTCGTCTCTCTCTCTCATGCTATGACTTCACTATGATATTTACTTATTATCACTGTACAATTGCGCCTACTGGACCGTGATGATTTGTTAGGGACTGGCTCCCCTGACAGGAGACAAGATAGGATCTTCCCTAAGAACTTTAGGAGGGAACATGACTCCATCAATATCCTAAATTTGGGCTACTAGCCTCCATCACAGTGGGACAATCCATTTCTGTTTAAAATCACAGTCTGGGCTATTTTGTTACTGCAGCCTTAGGAGACTAATTCACTAATGACAGTTAAATCTGCCATTTTAAATTTGTTTTCCCTGGTTCTCATTCTCCTGGATTTTTTCTTCTTGCTTTCCTTTGGGTGACTTGAGTAATTTTTAGGAGTTAATCTTGGATTTTTAAAACAGTCTTGGGGTATCTGTTTGTATAGTTTTCATAGTGAGAGTGCTCTATATTACCACAGCCTATCTGCTTCACAAGACCTCTTTAGAGTATTGAAAAGCAACGATGTTACATTGAGGACTAAGGTGCACATGACCCAAGCCATGGTATTTTCAATCACCTCATATGCATGTGAAAGTTGGATACTGAATAAGACAGATCAAAGAGGAATTTGAACTGTGGTGTTGGCGAGGAATATTGAAAGTGTCAGGGACCACCAGAGAGATGAGTAAGTCTGTCTTGGAAGAAGGACCACCAGAGGGCTCCTTAGAGGCAAGGATGGCGAGACGTTGTCTCACGTACTTTGGACATGTTGTCAGGAGAGACCAGTCCCTGGAGAAGGACATCATGCTTCTAGGAATATTTTAGATGTCCTGTGGAAGAGCTGATTAAGAGCCTAGTCTCTGATGCCAATTTCCATGGGTTCAAATTTCAGTTCCAACACTTACCAGCTATATAACCTTGGGCACATTGCCTTGTCTTTTTTTTTAACTTCAGTTTCCTCATCTTTGAGAGAGATGATGATGGGAGCATGTCCACAAAAGGTTGTGAGTACTTTAAAAGTTTACTGCTAGGGAGACCAAGAATTGGAGCTGACCTTTATTTAACTCTCAGTTAGAATCATCTATCAATGGCAGAGTGGGTTACACAATGAGCTGTGAGCCACGAGGTCTGTAGTTCAAAACTCGCCAGCTCCCCGGAGAAAGAAGGGTGAGGCTTTGGGCTCTGGTAAAAGACTGACCACCTCAGAAACCCACAAGGCAATTCTCCTTGGTCCTACAAAGTTGCCACGAGTCAGAATCAACTTGATGGCAGTGAGCTTTTATTTTTGTCGTTCGATCTCTGCTGGTGCTCAAAGAAGCCAGGAAGCAGGATTCTGTGACTGCTTTTATCTTTCATTCTCCACGTTTCATCCAGATGTTTATGCCCTTTTGGTAAGGAACCATCCCTCCAAGAATCAGGGATGGCCAGTGGAGCCTCTTGGGAAAATGCCCACCCTCTTAGGCATCCTGCCTTCAGCATGCACGCCGTCTGAGTCAGTGGTTCTCAGCCTTCCTAACGCCACGACCCTTTCATACAGTTCCTCATGCTGTGGTGACCTCAAAACCATATGTTATTTTCGTTGCTACTTAATCACTGTCATTTTGCTACTGTTATGAATTGGGTGACTCCTGTGAAAGGGTTGTTCGACCCCCAAAGGGGTCACGACCCACAGGTTGAGAACCACTGGTCTGAGTCCTTGTCTTGCTGGGAAATCTGGGCTATATTCTGATAGATCTTGTTTTACCACCCAGTTCCTACCATGATTCCCCATTGCTGTCAACCCACAGAGTCTGTACTCCTGAGACTCTTGGTGACCAGCTCCTCCTTTGTCTTGTTCCCCCAGGCAGCACTTTGCCCGTCTTCAGCATGTTGCTCACATCAGCTAGGGCCCACTGGCCTGCCACAAGGGGTGGGGGCAGAGGTGTGCTCTGAGGTTTTCTCTGTAAGGTGGACTCTTCCTCCCTCCCTGCTCCTACCTCTTCTATTGTACTTGACCGATTTCGATTCATCCTCCAGGCTTCAACTCGGTCATTATTTCTCTAGGAAGTGTTTCCCTTTCACTGCCTCCCGCCATGCCCCCAGCCATGCCCCCAGCCCGAGGACAAGCCTATCCACAGCGACAGCATCCTGCAACCTCTTGACCTCACCAAATGCAAAACTCACTACCATCGAGTCGATGCCGACTCCTGGCGACCCTAGAGGGCAGGGTAGAGCTGCCCCGGGACTTTCCGAGGCTGTGAGTCTTTAAGGGAGTAGAAAGCCCCATTTTTCTCTGTGGAGCAGCTGGTGTTTCACACTGCCGACCTTGCAGATTTCAGTCCTGTGGACAACCACTGCACCCCAGGTCTCTGGCTCACACCAGGCTGCAGATTGCCTATATCCTTGCCTCTGTCTGCAATCACACCGAGCCCAAGAAACGTTTGTGAGCCCACGAAGGGCCAAGTATCCACCCCTGAGGGCGGTTCGACATATTGGACTGGAGAAGTACACACTAAAGGAAAGCAAAAAGCTCAGGCCCTAACAAGAGAACTTCACGGAAATAATGGTTTCTCCCACAACACGGAAAGCAGGGGTTCCGGCCACTCCTCCCTGGGTGGTGCAGACGGTGGCTGCACTCAGGTGCTCGTCAAAAGACGGTGCCTTACAAGCAAGACTTGGAAGGCTTGGAAGCAAGGCCGAGGTGATCCCCTTCTGAAAAAACTCAGCCCTTGTAAGTGTTACAGAGCACTGTTTTACTATACACATGGGGTCACCATGAATTGGGGTCCGTTACCTTTTTCTAAGACATGGATGCTCACTATACAGGTACGCACTGCTATCGAGTCCATGCCGACTCAGCAACCCTGTACAACAGAGCAGAACTGGCCCTGTGGATTTCCAAGACTGTAACTCTTTATGGGAGTAGACGGCCTCATCTTTCTCCTGCAGAGCAGCTGATGGTTTCAAACTGCTGACCTTGTGGTTAGCAGCCCAACATGTAAACACTGTGCTAGCAGGGCTCCTTAGCAGAAGAGATATTTTCCAGATGTTGGACCTTTTGTGGTTCCTTGACTTGTACCAAGGAGGCAACGACCGGCTCTAATGCACTTGCTTTTTTTGAGTTGGCCTTTGGGAGGAAAATGACATTTATTGAAAAACAAATTCTTTTTTTTCTCTCTCTTCAGCTTTCCCTGAGTTCTGCCTCTCTAGCAAGCATCGAGCATATCTCTAGACATGAGCCACGTGCTTCAAAGAAAGCCAGGTGCTTCAGAGCAGGAGAGGCCTCCCTCCGAGAGATCTGCGCCAGCCGTTCATTCTACAGAGGAAGAGCAGGGGCTCGCCGGGCTCCACAGCCAGTTGGAGACTGAGCAGGGATTAAGACTCAGCACAGTTTCTCCAGCTCAAGGTTTCCCACAATGCACCCTGCAGCATTGTATTGACTTAATAAGAACGTGGACAGAAACCACTCATTGCAGACAGCACGGGAGACGCAGAAAAGCACAAAAAGAAAGACACCAGTCATCATTGTACCACCCAGAGGTCCCCGTCGTGGGTTCCCATGCCGCTCTAAAATCGATATTTAAATATTTAAATTGGGATTATACTAAAAAGTCATAACATGTTTGTGAAAAATGTCGCATGCCTTTAGCCTTCTACAATAGGACTTTTAATGGTAGGAAACTAATCATTCTAATTAAGTCATCAGGGTAATCACCATGTACCCAAGACCTAACACCTGTCAGAGACTCTCCTAAGGCCTCCTACACCTTATTTTAGACCCACTATACCAGGGCTGTGGACACAGTGGTGGACGCAACAGGAGCGTCCAAAGCAGAGGCCTGGATGAAGAAGCTGCTGTCGATGGAAAAACTGTCAGGACAGTAAGGGAGACTATAGGCAAGTGTCCCAGGGCAGAGGCACAACGTGACCGGCTGCTCTGCATCTGAATCGTGGGCATGGTGGGGTGGTATGAGAGAAATGCTGGAGGGGGACTCTGGGAGGGCCTCGTGCGCCAGGCTATCAGGATGGTGTTGGGTCAGTCACAAAAAAGTTGGCGGTGGGTTACAGCTATCTGCCTGGGGACAGTGCATTGTCCAAGGCTGATTTTATTCAAACCACAACCTGTTTCCATCCACAGGCAGTACATGGAGAAACCTATGGTTGTGGCTTGTCTGAATCGAGCGTGTAGTCCCGGCGAGAAGCAACTTCGAGTTTCTCCACTTTTACTTCACTTCCCTGAAAAGCACTCTTTCATTGAGAGGTCGAACGACCATCTCATCTGATTTGCTTGGTGTTTCCAGTTTTGTCATGGAAAGTTCCACTCCAGGGAAGCCCCTCACCTCTGAACTCCTTGGAGGACAAGCCTTTGGCAGTCGTGGCACAGGGAAGGCTGGTACCGAGAGGAGTTGGTGTGGCTATAGCCAAGGGCAAAGGGATGCGGCTCTGAAACGTCAGTCTGACGTGCCGTTACATTTGCACTGGACCCAATGTGACATCTGAGAGGTAAGCTCCCTGAGGGCGAGCGAGGGTCTGTTTCATCCTCCTGGTCTCCGCCGTGTGGGACACAGTGTCTGGCACAGAATGTGACTGTGGTGAACGCTTGCCGACCACATCTTGGTGTCTCTTCGGGTGACCCCATGCACAACAGAATTAAACTCTCAGGGTCCTCTGCCACCCCAGACAGATTGCAGAGTGGACAGTAATTGATTTTCAGAAGATCTCCAGGTCTTTTTTCATAGTCCATTTTCTTCTGGAAGCTCTACTGAGACCTGTGCAAGGCCAACAGCAATGAGTCTGTACTGACACGTGGGTCGTGGCTTGGCAGAAGGCGCATTGGCCAGGAACAGAAGCCTCATTTCTTGCCTAGAAGGTGAGATTCCTACCACCACAGCCTTCCGGCACAGAATAGCTGCTCCCAGGGAGTCTGAACAGCCCGTTCGCCCATGAAGGCGTTCGGGCAACCAGCGAGGGTGTGAAGAAATGTTTGAGATCACTAGCCAATTGAGAGACGCAAAGCAAAACAACAATGAGGTACTACCATATACCGCACGGATAGCAAAGTCCCCAAAACATCAGGAAGGAAATGGTGGCGAGGAACGATTGGACCCCTCGGGCACAGCAGGGAAGACTGCCCCATGGTGTGACCGCTGTGGAAAGCATGCGGGTGCCTCCTCAGGGAACTGGGACTAGAACCACCCTGTGACCCAGCAGTCCCCGTGCTGGTGTGGGCACCCTGCGTGTGTAAGAAGCAGGAGCCAAAGCACCAGCAGATGTGCACCCCTTGTTCATCGCAGCGCCGTTCACCACAGGGCTCAGTGTCCATCAGCGGCAGAAGGGGGAACTAAACTTCCGTCTGAACACACGCACAGAGCGCTGATGGATCTCTGCGACACTTCCTCGTGGCCCGGAGGGACTCAGGGAGCACGAGGCTAAGCGAAGCTCATCAAGCACACAAGGACACATATTACAAGGCCCTGTTATGAAGGACAGATGAGGACAGAGGATTCAATACCAAAAGAAAGACGCTTCGATGGTTATGATGCCCTGGGGGTGTGGTGGTTATGAGTTGGGCTGAGATCCACAAAGTCGGCGGTTCAAAACCACCAGCAGCTCTGAGGGAGAGACTGGGTTTTCCACTCCTGTAAATGGCTACCATGGTTTTAACCACACTTGAACTTCCCAGGAAAGCATGAGCTATCAGGAAAATGTGAATGGGTCCAACTCCCTATGTGGCCTGCTCATTATAAATCATTGCAACAAAGAAATGTCGTAAGTGGGGGAAGCTTCTGGTTAGCTCCTATTTCCAGTCTTTCTTCTACTTGAGTCTCTCTCCCTGTCATCCTGACAATTCTGACTCATAGCAATCCTATTAGGGGAGAACTGCCCCCGTGGGTTTCTGAGACTCATTCTTGGCGGGGGTGGAAAACCTTGTCTCTCTCCAAAGGGTTTCCAAATTGTTGGCCTTCCCGTCAGAGGCCAGAAGGCCTCGTTTGTGGGTGGTAACACAGCTGCTTAGAAAGAAGACTCCCTTCTCGGTTCCTCTGCAACTGGATGTGGCCCCCTGACTAAGAGGTGACCAGTAGGATGCCGACAGAAGTGGTCTGTGCTTAGGTGGTGAGTCATCTTGAGCTTCAGCGAGGAAGGGACTTTACTACAGACGACGCAGCAAGAAGATAGACCAGTGCTGGGCCCCTGGTGAGTAGGGCTGCCCTATCGACCCAGGCTTATTTAAGCCACTGGCATCTGGGGTCTCTGTCCCATCCTTCTGAGCCTTTATCCCCACCACTAGACTGTGTGAAACTAGCTGTGTGCACCTCAGTCTCCTCATTTTGTGTACTCTTTCCCCTTGGGGGTGCTACTTCCCCTTAGATGATGAAGCCTTCCCACTCTATCCACCCCCACTCGCTACAAACTGTTCTCAGAGGGGAAATTTTTTTAAAACTTACACTCATTATTATTGATATTTAAATAATTTATGAAAGCCCTAAGTGTTATAGACTAGTGTCTAAAAGCCACCCGGGATTACAAAACAATCTGCTGGTGCAAATTAGGCCTGGAAGAAGTTGCTCCGTCAGACACACACTCTAGTTGTTGTTGATTTTTAGATGTTTAAAGCAGAAACCAAGTAGGAACGAACAAAACCAGAGGAGCAGCCACCCCAGGGAGGAGGCCTTTCACGTTCAGTCCTGTGTTCAATCAATCAGCAGGGCTTGAACGAATCTCCATGCATCGGGCACTGCGTGCGGTTCCGGGATACGGTGTCGAGCACAGCAGATGAGGGACTTGTAGCACTGACATTTCAGGTGGTGTGTGAATGGGAAACAGACACGAAATAACGATATCCATTTAACATACCAGACAGAGGCCTTTTACCCATTAAGAAGCCCTTTATCAGAAGGTGACCCTTCAGCTCAGAAGGAGCTGAATCTTGAATAACAACAAGGTGGAAGATCTGAGTGAAGGGGAATCCAAGCGGAGGAACAGTCAGTGCCAAGCCCCGCAGCAGAAATGAACTTGAAGCATTGCAGGATCAGGGAGACAGGCTGGGGGGCTGGCGGGAGAGGGGGGGCGGGGGCGGAGCTGGGCAAACAAGAGGGAGATGCCCAGGAGAAAGGCTGGGAGGTGATCCTGCAGAACGCTGCAGTTTGGGGGGAGGTGCAAGACTGTCTCCTAAGCACATGGAAAGGTCATTTTCAACGATATTCAGACATTGACCCTTCACACTGCAGATCATCTCTCTCTCTTCTTTTGCCCTCTATCGATGTTTTCTGTCACACACACTTCAAGATGCATCTGTACAAGCAAGGAAGTCTGCACTGTCGAAGCAGTCTAGAAATCTGCGCTCGCACATGAAAGAAGCGGGCACACCCCATCCAGGGCTGACACGGGAGTGGCACTAAGTCCTCAAAGACATCTTCCTTCCAGCACATCAACTCCAGCGGAGCCTCAATACTTATGGTCCAAGAAGACTGCTGGCCCCATCAATACTGTCTTTGCCTCCTCTAGGTAGCACGGCGCTAAGTCAGAAGAAGGCGTGCTTGGTTTCTTTTTAAGGCGTCTTGGGATTGACATCACCGTTTGTACAGATCTCATTTGCACCATTTAACCATGTGGCTACACAAGGGAGTCTGGCGGGGGAAACGTCTTTTAGCTAAGTGGTAATATGCCCCGGTAAACACAGATCTGCTCCTCAAGGAGAAGGAGAGGAGGACTTTTTGTGAACCAGCTAGCCGCCTCCGCCACCGGGCCCTCGTTTACACCCTTTAAGTCACTGCATTTTGTCCAGCCAGCAGGCTCCACTGGTCAGGTCAGCAGAAACTACTGGGAATGGTCTCAGCCCCAAGTCCTAACTTGTTGCTTTGAGTTGATTCTGACTCATAGCAACTCTACAGAACGAAGTCGACCTGTTCTTGCGTGTCCAGAGCTGTAATCTCTACAGAAGCAGACTGCCTGAAGGACTGCACCACCAGGAATCCTCTGAATGGGGCCAACCCTGATCTCCAGGGACCGGCGTTAACATTTGTTCTGCAAAGACTAACAGCAGCCAACGTTTATTTAAGACCTACTATGTGTTCATCAACTGTGCTAGGGACATACGCAGCTCAATACCAGACACCTTGTAATCAGAAGAAAAAAACAAAACAGAAAAAGAACCTCACTGCCACCTAGTCGATCTCAATACACAGGGATCCTGTTGGCCAGGGTCGAACTGCCCCTGTGTGTTTCCGAGACGATAACTCTTCATGGGAGTAGAAAGCTTCATCTTCTTCCTAAGAGATGGCTGGTGGTTTCAAACTTCTAACCTTACAGTTAGCAGCCTACTACACGACCAGGGCTCCAGACAGCTAGACAACACTCAGAAATATTAAAATACACGAATAACAAAGGTGCAAATGAAGATGATTTAAAGTTCCCCTTTATGGAGGTTTCCCCAAAGAGTCAGATAGAGCGATGACAATAGTCTGCACGTTGTGCCAGTGGTGAGAGCAAAGGGCTTTGGGGCCAAAGAGAAGAGAATTCTCATCCCTCCCGGGACAACTGCTTAGAACATTCCTCAGTTCCTTGCAACTGACCTGTGAAGGCACGGCTTTGAGTCCAGCTGGTTTTAATCCGGTCCGGGACTTATGAGGAAATCAAGCTGTGGGTCCAGACAGAAACCAGCTGGAGAGATGATTTTCCTCATTTACTTTGGGACACTTCTGGCATTGCAGGTTTGACCCCAATTGTCCGTTGGAGTGAACTTGGCACAGCAATCCGCCTGCCGCAAAGTCCCTCAGGGAAGCATGCACAGTCTTCAGAAGAGAATTTTATGAAGACCACAAAGTAGCTCGGTGCAGACAGACTGAAGCTCCACAACAGCATAAGAATTATATGCAGCTTCATTCCTTCCACAAGTATGTACTGAGTGTCTGCTCTGGAGCGGGCACTGTCTAAGCCTCGGGGAGACCTAGGCAAGATGGCCAAAGCCTCTGAGCTCAGAATGTTAAGTGAGAAGGGTCGTGATTCATCAGTCAATGCGCGTAGGAAACGTCGTTCTGTGATCAAGGAGTCTCGGGGCCCTAGGGGAACACAGCTGTGGCCCACATATCAGTTTGGAGTTCAGCAAGAAAACTAACTCGGGTAAGTGGTCATTTGAAGATCTATTTTTTTAAATCAACTATATTAAGGGATCATTTACATGTAATCATGGAAACTGAACTCGTTGCTGTGTAGTCAGTTCCAACCCATGCCAGCCCCGACTGTGTCAAAGTAGAGCTGAGCCCTAAAAGGCTTTCGACCGCTGCTATTTCAAGACTAGGTCGTCAGGTTTTTTCTCCCACAGGACCGCTAAGAAGCTGAGTGCTCAAGCTCTTGTACCATTCAAGGATTTCTTGTGGAATTGTGCCAATGAGTTCCAACTCTTAAGTGACCCATGAACATCCGAACAAAACACTGCCTGGTCCTGTGCCATCCCCACCATCAGTCCTCTGTGTGAGCCCACTACTGCAGCCACTGTGACCGTTGTCTCATTGAGGACCATCCTCTTTTTCAGTGACCTTCTATTTTATCAAGCACAGTGTTCTTATCTAGGGAGTGGTCTCTCCCAAGAGCATATCCAAAATACATCCTTTGGTTTCTTGGCCACTGCTAACATAGGCGTTGATTGTGCTTTCAAGTAAAACAACATCTTTGACGGCTCCATTTATCAGGATGCTGATTGGCTCAGTTGTGACGATTTTTGTTTTCTTTACATCCACACCGAAGACCGTATCTTTTGCTCTCCATCAGCATGTGCCTCAAGGCCTTTTCAGTTTCAGCAGGTAAGGTTGTGTGATCTCCATATTGCAGGTTGTTAATGAGTCTTCCTTCAATCTTGATACCACGCTCCTCTTCAGACAGCCAAGCTTCTTGGATTATTTGCTCAGGATACAGTGTGAATAAGTAGCGTGAGAAGATGCAACCCTGACATACACTATGGTAGCTAGATAGTACGTCCATTAGACACTCCTGGCTAGGGGCAGAGTTCAACCAGTCAATCAAGCTGCTTGATGACATCTTTTTAGGGGATGTGACCTTTTGTAGAAGAGCAAGGTCGAACAGAGATGAGCTGTCTCTGTGTCACTTCATCCTCCTTCTCACTGGGACGCCACAGGGACTCTGTGTCTGCTGCCAGGAGTAGCCTGCGAGTCGTCTGTGCTCTGACATATTTCCACCGACCTTGGAGCCCCATGATGCTGCATCACCAGCCTATGATCTCTCTGTTTCCTGCTTCACTTTTTGGCACTATGGGCCTGCAGCCACACGAGCCTTCAAAAGGACCTAGCTAGCCCTGAACCTATGGGTATGAATTGAATGGGCTGGGGCACTTTCTTGATGGAAAGCTGATTCTTGATAGAAAGTTCTTTCTTGTACATAGCTGAGTGGCACTGGTTTGCTTCTGTAGACAGCACAGCCTAGCACACACACCTTTCCTGGTTTTAAACCATCCAGGATCCCCTTGTTGGAATGACTGCCTCCTGGTCTAGGCCCGCTTTCTGCACGAATACAATTAAGCACTCTAAAATTCCCATTACTTGTCATTCCCCTACTTCATTGTGATCCACATTGTCAAATGCTTTCAGCCAAGGTCCATCTGACCTTAGCGATGACACCCCTCATTCTATGTCCTTTACCACTGCTTGCCAGTCTGTTTCACCACCAAGTGGCTTATGTGATGCTGGAAGTTTTGCCACTGGTATTTCAAATACCAACAGGGTCACTCATGGTGAACAGGCTCAGTGCAGCTTCCAGACTAAAAGAAAGTAGGAATAAGGATATATATATATATATATATATAATCAGTGGGAAACTTTGTGAATAGCAGGGACTCTTTATCTACAACAAAAATGGATCAATTTAACGTTTTCAACAGAGAACAATTCGTGAATTTTGACTCCTGGTTTGACCATTACTGTCACAATCACGACGTCTATTCCTCCCCCCTCCCCTTTTGAGGTAGCCTGCTATAACCCTCACTTTCAATGTCAACACTGCACCATGAGTTGAAAACAAAGAACTGATCTGTTACCCACTGCTGTGAACCAGATTTGTGTTTTCTAGGGTTTAATATAAATGGAACCATCGCAAGTATACTCAAGTATACCTGCCTTCTATTCTTCAACAGGATGTTTTTTGAGATGCATCTGTGTTGTTATTAATAGTTTGTTTCTCTTTACTGATGAGTAGAATTCCATTGTGTGGCAATTCTGAACTCTTGTCAGTTCATCTGCTGATGGGCATTTGTCATTGTATGAGAACGCAGCTACTTTTAACCAGTGATCTCTCCCCAGCGGTCACATTCTCTTCCTATCTGTGGTACACAGGGAGTAGTCATCTCCAATCTCTCTTGGAGCCAACCTCCCACGTTTGTCTAATTAGGAGTATCTCCCATCCACACAATGCTGCAGTTGGCAGCCCACCAGTTCCCTCTGAGCAGTGGGCTGCTTAGCTCGACTGCTGTGAATGATGAGGAAATCTGAGCTATGTAAGAGGAAAATAGGAAACCTCTCTCGCCAAGCCTACTGTGCGGGTGCCCTTGGGATTTAAATGAAATTGATGGCTGCCTAATGAATTAATGAAGGATTTAATAATTAATAGTGAATAAATGAATGCCTCAAGCACAGAAACAATGTGAGCATGGCGCAGGAGCAGGCAATGTTTCATTCTGTCCTGTATAAGGTCACTATGGGTTGGAACCAGCTCGATGGCACTTGACAACAACAACAGCAATGACTGCATGATGCTTTTAGATCTCATCATTTTTTCCGTGGGATTTAAAGGTGATGGGCCCTAAACATTTGTGCTGGGATTGAGACAACCAGTGGGTTTTAGTCAGTGTTAAAATCATTTGAAGGTTCCTTGCAGATGACTCTGTATCTTCAAGAAAGCATTTGAAAATTTTTTTAAAAGAAGATTTTTAAATGATAAAACCAGTGATTTCCAGGGAAAGTGTTCTGATACCCTGAGACCTGTTACCAGCTCTACTAAGTGAATGACTTGTATGGGGAGATGACCACTCGTCTGTCAGTCTGCCACTCTGTGGTGGCTTCCATATTGCTGTGATGCTGGATCCTGTGTGATGGGTATTTCCTATCGCAACAGGGTGGGCAGGTTTCAATAGACCTTCCAGACTGAGGGGAAAAGGACTGCCAATCTACGCCTGGAAATTAGTCAATGATCACAACAGAATGTTATCTGCTATGAAGATGAGCCCCCTAGTCTAAACCCCAAATTGAACACTCTGCCATCTAGGCAATTCTGACTCATACCAACTGTAGATAGGGTTTCAGACAGCCTTGCCTTTCTCCTGAAGAGCTCCTGGTAGGTTTGAACTCCTGACCTTGAGGCTAGCAGTCCAACACTAACCCAACAGCACCCCCAAGAGTGCTTTCTTAGGCTAGAAAGCACTGAAAATACACAGTGACTATATCAATGTTCCAACAGATGACAGAGGACTAGACAATGCTTTGTTTTATTTTGCATGGAATCAATGACAGCTAACAACCACATATGAGGAAACGTGTGATTCCGTGAAGATCGCTGTTCAAAACCCATTAGTACACACAACCTCCTTCGCCTGGACCTCTGGTACTCACAGTAAGCCAGCAGCAGGCCTGTTCAGCCAGATCGTGTCCATGCCAACTCTCTTAATTTAGAGCTTCAGACAAGTTGGAAAGCATGCCTCATTTTGAGTCATCAATCATTTTCAGAAAATGAATTTGGTGTGTGTGTATATGTAAAAGATATTTTCCATTATGCACTAGGTGAAAAATGCATGTTTACTACACTCATTTTCATAGGTATTCTGCTGATTGAACCACTATGATGCAATGGGCAACATAGGAGGGAAACAAAGAGTGTGTGTGTGTGTGTGTGTGAGAGAGAGAGAGAGAGAGAGAGAGAGAGAGATAGAGAGATAGAGATAGAGATAGATAGATAGATAGATAGATAGATAGATAGATAGATAGATAGATCAGGCCCTGGGGAAGATTAAACTAGCAACATTGACATGATAGAAATAAATTAAATGGGTAGGTCACTGCCTGAGAATCTCCCATGTAGCTTAAAAGGAGAGAAAACTTTAGAGGAAGAAAACTGTGTTCCATCCCTGCTAATTAAGGCTAAGGGGTTTTTCAAATCTTTTAATATTCTGAAGTCAAGGCTTCTCCTTCTTAAAAATGGTTTAATATTAGTGGTCTTACACGGTACCATGCATATTAAATAACACACTGCATGCAATGGTACTTTATCAACTGACAACTCTGTTACCATGGTGAGGGGCCAGATTTCAAAGGAGGTGGTGGCTTTGTGGGCTGCACTTGCAAGGCCAGAGAAGAGTTTGAAAGGAGAGAGGGTGACAATAGGTGAGCCTTGCAGAGGCCTTGGTGAAGAAGAGCTAGTGACGTCAGCTTCAAGGACATCGTGGCTGATGAACACCACACCAATGGGAATCATCCTGCATGCCCTGTGCAAAAGCTTCTAGTCTCTTTTAAAAATCAGGCATGCCCTGTTGCCAGCTCTAGGAAGGAATTGACAAGCTGGTCCTACAATTGAACAGCATCATGGACCACTCCTGGGCTGGGACAAGAAATGGCTGAGATGTAATCCATGAGTATGAACCCTTCTAGCCACAATTCCCTATGGGATGCCTTGTAGTTCTGTACTGTATGCCTCTGGCTCTCCTCCTATTTTGGAGACCGTTCACTGTTACAGGATTAAGGTGGGATGTATCTTTAGACTCTACTAGGGGATGTGACTTAAGTCACCATCCTTTGTTTCCTTGGGAGTATGGGGGGCCAAAAGACAAAAGAGAAGCCCACACCTCCATCAAAGCCATTCCTCTGGGTAGCAGAGCCATCTTTAGAGCAGGAGTAGAGAGAAAGAGATCCCAGGACCACCAGGAGATCCCATTCCGGATCTCTATCTGTACGGAGACTGAGACCCAAGGCACCAGAACCTGCAGCATGGAGACTCAGAGAAGCAGCTCCAAGATACTGGGGTACCTTCTCCTCATCCAGCCTGAGACCATGGGGCTGTGAGACAGAACAACAGATGGGCAGACTTCCTGCTTCACGGAGGCAGAACCTAGAGACCACATGGCTGAGAAGGCGAGGACTGCAGAGACTCTGGCTGCTAGCCAAGGAGAGACATGACTGTGGACCTGTGGTCACCTATTCACTTTCTGAAAAAACTCCCACAATTGTCAGTACCGTCCGTGAGTTGTGTGTGGCCACTGGGACAAAGCATCGAACCCAGCATAGTAGTGTGCTAAGGGGGGAACGGTTGGTGTCAGAGTAGGTCAAGAAGAATGGAACATGGGGGGTTGTCTGGTCCCTGCTTTGTGTCAATAGGGAAACCAGAAGAAGTCCACTAGGACCACCCATGCCATTTATTGCAGTGGCCACGATGTGGATAAAGAGGAACGCTGTCTCTAGAACCAGGGCGTCCCCACCGTGAGTGCTCGTCTAGGTCAGCTGGGAGACTCGAAGGATGCCCGTCGGTATCTGTGAAGTGCACGGCACCAGGCTTTATGGGAACATGGGAGGCCTGGGCTCTTTTGTTCGTTGAAACCTAGAGTTGACTTTGCTGGGAAAAAAATGAGCTTGAGAGTAACCGATTAGGTCTCGATCCATGAGTGAGGTAGCGCTTCTTCAAAAAATAGCCGCCCACCCAAAAGCCAGCCTTCCTCAAGGAGGGCTCAGGCGATCTGAAACCATCCCGGAGGACCAGAGTCCTGTCTCCCGCAATGCCTTGGAGTTTGAGGCTCTGCCGCATGCCCTGTGGAGCTTGGCCATGCTAAGCTTAGAACACCTAACACCTAGAGTAGGGTGTGCGCACCGAACAAGCCCTCCTGGGTAGCTCCCCCAATATCCTCACCGCCTTGGCCAGCCTCTTGCAGAGTGGAGGGAGGCAACATCGACTCCTATCACCAACATAGGGTAGTATTACTATTAAGCTATTACAACTAGTAACATAAGTCGCTCATGGTTCATCTTATTTCTGATCATATTTATTGACAGTTTAATATTTTGTTTATTGCCTTCCTCCATCACTGAAGATCTATGAGAACAAGATTCTTTGTTCGTCTCACTGACTGGTCTATTTGTTTTCTGCACCTAAAAATGTGCCTAAACTGTAACAGGCATTCCAAGATCATACATCCCATAAATGAAGGAGTAGTTATGCTGTGCCAGGCCCTGTGTCACACATCTGTGTGTATAATCACTAATTTTTATTGCAACTGTCTGAGGTGCACCACCATCCTCCCCCACCATCAAGGAGGTTCTCGACTCAGAACAGACAGGATTCTAAGACTGTAACTCTTTACAGGAGCAGAAAGCCCAATCTTTCTCCTGAGGGGCAGCTGGTGGTTTCAAACAGTTGGCCTTGCGGTTGGCAACCCAGCAAGCAACCCATTAGGCCACCAGGACAAGGCCATCACAAACCTCCCATGTTTAAACAAAACACAAATGCCATATATGGCAAGTACAATTGAGTGAAGCACTGTAAAACCATGTGTACCTATATTCGTTGTAGAAAACCCGAAAGGTTCAAATGAAAGTCACCCAGTAGAAACCCATTTTGATCTTGGCCCTTTCAAATATGCTGGTAGAGAAATGTTTTTAAAACAAAAATCCAGCATAGAAAATAAGCTCAGCTAGTCTTAGGATGCACCCGTGGCTGGGACAACTGGTAAGCATGCTAACTGAAAACTTGTAGTTTTGAGTCCACCCAGAGGTGCCTCACAAGAAAGATCTGGTGATCTACTTCCAAATCGTCAGCCATGAAAAGCCCTGTGGAACACAGTGCTACACTAACACACGTGGGGCTCCATGGGTCAGAATCGATTTCACAGTAACTTTAGTGCTGTGGCTGATTTCTTTTAAAATCCCGAGTCTGTGGTGCAGTGTGGGACTAGAGTTCTTTCCGAGCCCTGAGTTTGCAATATCCTACCTCGGAAGTGCTATATTGTTTGGAGACTGTGCCACAAACACACCTCTCAGATAAAGTCAGATTTGTATCCTCTTCCTACCTTGTGCCTCAAAAGCAGCTCACTGCCATCTTCTCGAACTGTAATTCTCTAGGGGAGTCGAAGTCCTCTTTCTTCCCTATCCATCTCCTGAGTGGAAACTGAGGAAAATGAAGATAAGCCCACGAGAGCACAAACACCACCTTGAGTACTTCCAACTTGAGTTCAGAGAGCGTCTCAAGGACAGATTTGACATCTTGGACACCAATGACACAAAGCCAGATTCTCTGGGCAAATTACTGAAGGGTGCAGGAAGCGTCAAAAGAAGATAGAAAGAATGCACAAAATCACTTTACCAAAAATAACTAGTTGATGTCCAACCTTCTCAAGAAGTAGCATGTGATCAAGAACCACTGGTACAGAAGGAAGAAGTCCAAGCGGCACTGAAGGCTTTGTGGGGGGAGGGAGGGAGGAAGTCTCCAGTGACTAGGGAACACCAATTGCTCTCCTTTTTCCAACAAGGAGATGAAGTACTGGAAGCACTCACTCATTTTTGTCAAGGAATTTGGAAGTCAACTACTTGGCCAACCGACAGAAGAGATACATACATATTTGTTCCCATTCCAAAGAAAGGTGACTCAACAGAATAAATAAATTATAAAATATCGTTACTATCACATTCAAGCAAAATTTTGCTGAAGATGGTTTTAAAATAACTGGATCATTCTATCGACAGGGAGCTACTAGATATTCAAGCCAGTTTCTGAAGGTATGAGGGATATCATGTTGATATCAGATGGATCTTAACTGAAAGCAGAGAATCTCTGGAAGATGTTGACTTGCATTTACAGACTTTGCAAAAACATTTGACTCTGTGAAGTATAATAAATGAAAGATAACATTGAGAAGATTGGGCATTCCAAAACCTTTCACTGTGGTCATGTGAAATCTGTACTTGGGCCAAAAGGCAGTTGTTCATTCGAATAGAACAAGGGAATCACTGTGTGGTTGAAAATCAGGAAAGGTATGTGTCAGAGTTGTATTCTTTCACCATCCTTGTTCAGTCATCAAAAGAAGATGGAAACATACACAAGAGTCACTGTCTCCAAAGAATTGGTCTGCTTTTAACCACTTCAGGAGACTGCACATGATCAAGAACCAGTGGGACCGAAGGAAGAAGTCCATGCTGCATATGCGGCATTAGGGAAAGCAAGGCCCACAGAATTGATGGAATGCCAATTGAAATGTTTCAACAAGCTGATGCAGCATTGGACACACTGATTTGTGTATGCCTAGTAATTTGGAAGATGCCTACCTGGGCAGCCTATTGGAAGAGATCCATATTTTCACTCATTCCAAAGAGAGGTGTCTCAACATAATGCAAAAATTATTGAACAATATCATTAATATTATACACATGAAAAGTTTTGCTGGAGATTATTTTTTTAAAAGATGCAGCATAACATCCATAAAGAGCTGCCAAAAATTCAAGGCAGATTCAGAAAGGGACAAAGAAGGAGCGATATCATTGCTGATGTCAGGTGGGTCTTGGCTGGAAATCAGAGAATAGCAGAGATGTTTCCTTGTTCCTTGTTTTTCATTGACAATGAAAATGCATTCAACTGTAGGAATCATAACAAATTATGAACAACATTGCAAAAGAATGGGGATTCCAGAACACTTAATTGTGCTCATTCAGAACCTGTATATGGGCCAAGAGGCCGTCATTTGAACAGGATGAGGGAGTGCTGAATGGTTTAAAATGAAGAAAGGGGCGCACAGGGGTTCTATCTTTCACCATATGTATTCCATCTGGATGCCGAGCAATAGTCCGAGAAACTGGACTCTGTGAAGAAGAATGTGGGACCAGGATTGGAGTGAGGCTCATTAACGACCTGAGACATGCAGGTGACCCAAGCTTGCTTGCTGAAAGATGATCAAAGACTTCAGTATGGACCACAATTCAATATAAAGAAAACAAAAATCTTCACAACTGGATCAACAGGCAACATCATGATGACTGTAGAAAGATGGGATTTGTCAAGGGATTCATATTGCTTGGACGCACAGTCAACACCCGCGGAAGCAACAGCCAAGAAGTCAAAGGACAAATTGCCTGGGCCATAACTGCGGCCCAAGACATCTTTAAATTACTGCAGTTCCAGGATGTCACTTTGAGAACTAAGGTGCACCCAACCCAAGTCATGATGTTTTGACCCACATGCATGTGAAGGCTAGACAATGAACACGGAATTCTGCAGAAGAATTTATGCATTTGAATTATGGTGTTGGTGAAGATTATCAAAAGTGTCTTGCACTGCCAGGAGGATAAATCAATCTGTCTGGGAGGAAGTACAACTAGGATCTTCCTTAGAAATGAGGGTGATGAGATTTCATCTCATGTACTTTGGACATGTTACCAGGAGAGACCAGTCCATGAAAAAGGCTACCATTCTTGATAAAGGAAAAGGTATGTAAAAAAGAGGAAGGCCTTCAACCAATGAGACAGATTGACCCACTGGCTGCAACAATGGGCTCAAACGTAGCAAGGTGTGAGGATGGCACAGGACCAGGCAGTGGTTTGTTTTGTTGTGCACAGAGTTGCTATGAGTCTGAACCTATGTAATGGGCACCTAACAAGCAACAAGGAGTCATGATGTTGGATACCTTTGCATGGCCTTACTTGCCATCTGTATAGTTCTCTGGAGAAAGTCTGTTAAAGCTTATTGCCAATGTTTAATGGTTAAGTTAGAATTCTTTACATATTATGACTATGATTCCTTGTTGCACTTAGGATTTGCAAACATTTGATCATCTTGTTTAACTCATCTCTTCATTGCTTAACAGTGTCTTTGACAGAGAAAAGACTTCTACTTTGATAAGGGTCCAATCATCCAGTTTTTTCTTGCATGGAATGTGTTTTGTTCTCACGTCTAAGAACTTTTCATCTAACCTCAGGTCGCCTGCGTTTTCCTCTAAAAACATGAAGCTTTTCATTAGGATCCATAGTCATTTTGAGTTAACTTTTGTAAAAGATACAAAGTATAGGTTGAAGTTTACATTTTTGTGTATGATTACCAACACCACTTGTTGAAAAAGACAGTCATTTCTCTGTTGAATTGCCTATTCATGCTTGCCAAGCCTCAGTTGTTCTTTATTTTATCCTATTTTTGATCATCCATTCTGTCCCAGTGACTATATATCTGTTGCTTTGCAAACACCACACTGTCATGATTTTTGTGGTTTTATAAAAAGTCTTAAAGTTGGTAATATAATTTTACCAGTTATTTTATATATAAAAAATGTATGTGTTTTTCTAGTTTCTTTGCATTTCTCTATAAATGTTAGAATCAGTTTAACTATACTTACAGAAATAGGGTTTGATTGAATTTGCTTTATATTCATAGATTAATTCAGGGAGAAGTGGCATCTTTACTATGTTGAACCTTCCAATCCATTGCATTGAATGTTTTCTATATATTTAGGTCTTCTTTGATTTATTTTATTTGCATCTTAGTGTTTCAGTACATAGATTCTATGTATGTTTTGTTAGAATCATACATATAATTTCCTTTTGAGGTAGAGCTGTTATGCACAATATTTTGTTTTTAATAATTAATTAGTGGTATAAAGAAATATGATTAAGTTTTATGTATTTATCTTGTATCCCAGAACTTGACTAAACTCACTTACTATTTATAAGAATCCCCCACATCATATTTCTTAGGATTTTCTATATAAATAACTGTCATCTGCAAGCAGAAAAGTTTTTTCTGTCCTTCTAAAGGGAATACCTTTTATTATTCATGTTTCTTGCCATATCGCAGAGCCTAGAACATCAGTGATATGCTGTATAAGTGTGGTGAGTCTGAACCTCTATTACCTTGCTTTTTTTCCTGATTGTAGGGGGACATCCACTGCTCAAAGTCAGGTTGATGTAATTCTCCTCTTTTCATAACTTGTTAGGCATTTTTATGAACAGTTTTAAAATTTATTAAATGCTTTCTGTCAAGTGATATTCTTACATACTATTGCTTCTTTCATTTACTGATATATCGAAATAATTCTAATATGGAATTTTTGAATGAAAATTCAGTCATATACATGTAAATTACTTGGTTGTTGTGCATAATTCTTTTTATACACTGTTGGATTCTATTTGTTAACATTTTGGTGAGTATTTCTGAATTTGAGTTCATGTGAGAGATTGATCTGTAGCTTTATTGATTTTCATAATTTTTCTGGCTTTGATATCAGGGTCAAATGGACTTCGTAGATTGTGTTGGGAACTGTTCTCTCCTCCTCTAACTTTGGAAGACATTGTATATATTTACTGCTAGTTCTCCTTTATGTGAAGTAGATTTGCCAGTGAAGCAATCTGTGCCGTGTCATTTCCTTAGAGGAAGCTTTGAAACTAAAAATGCAATCTATTTTATAGTTGTAGGACAATTCAGGCTATCTGCTTCACCCTGGGTGAGTTTTGGCAGTTTGTGACTTTCAAGAAATTGATCCATTTCATCTACGCTATTGAATTTGTGTGTGTGGAGTTGTTCACTGTATTTTTTGTTACCTCTTTGATACCTGTAGGTCTGTGGTGGTTGTTTTTTGTTTGTTTGTTTTAAAGCATGCTCCACAAAAAAAGCACCTTGCATTGATTCTGACAACTCCCCCAAATATCCTTTCCTGGTCTTTGGATTTTGCCTGACTTTAGACGTGGCAGTGGGGTTTTCTAGAAGGGCCTGGATCCTACAGCCGGTTCCACAGGGATGGGGGCTGTTGGCTCCCCAGTCAGGTTGGCTCTGCCCCCTCCCTCCCAGGAGCGGATTGACATGTGCTGAATCATTTCTCTGCAGTTTACCTTCCAGGCTCTCATTTTGAAGAGAAAAAAAGATGGAAGCACAGGCGTCGTCCCTTAGAAAGCCTTCCATTCCCCCGTCATGTTACTCTCGGGCTCTCGCCTCTCATTTTGGAGGAAGCTTAGAATAAATTAGCAGTTTTGTTCTCTGCTACTAGTTCTTTCAGGGAGTTGATTATCAAACTAATTAAGCTCCTTCATTCCCTAGAATGAAGAAGGGGCTCAGTCCTTACACGTCAAGAAGCTGTGTTCTTCTCAAATGGGTTTCATTTATAAATTGCATGCAATGCCCCTAGCTGTTACCCCTATCACCTCGATGGGTAATAACATCAGGGTAGGGATTGCTATTCCCGTTTCATACACAAGAAATGGAAGCGCAGAAATGTTCAGTTCAAGATCTTTTTGTGTTTCTGTCTAGTTGTGTGACCTGAAAAATATCCCTTAATTAGTAATGAAGTCTCAGGCTCTCTGTCTATAAAATGCGAATGCGAACATAAGCTCCCTCATAGGTTTGGGGTATGTTAATATGCCTGGCACATAGGAAGAGGCTGTAAAAGTTGTCATTAGCCTTGCTGCTAATATCATAACATGCACAATTTCTTTGAAGCTTTTAATAAGAAAACCTGTTCTACATCTGTCCCAAATATTTTAATAAACTCTTAGTTACTGAATGAGGATTAAAAAATAAATAAAAGCCACTTGATAGTAATCATGGAGGTCTCTCACACCAATCCAATCAATCCTACCGGGCAAGGAAAAACTGCCTCGGTGACTTTCTGAGTGTATACTTCTTTATGGGAACAGAAGGCCTCGTCTTTCTCCCCACAGTGCCTGGTGGTTTTGAACTGCTAACCTTGTGGTTCAACGCCCAACACATAACCATGGCCCCTGGGCTCCTTTCTGTCAGTCCTTGAGTGGTGCAAATGGTTTGCACTTGACTTCTCGCTGTCAGGCTGGCAGTTCACACTTGCCACTGAAGAAAGGTCTGGGGTGGGTTTCTGTTAGGAGTACAGCAAAAGCAAACCCTCTTGAACAGCTCCACTCCACAGTGCATGTCATCTCCCCGAGTCACAACTGCGGGATGACAGCAAGCTGCAGGAGAAGGTTTGGTTTGTTGGCTTGCTTTTCAAGACCCCAAATCTTTACTAACCAGAACTTCACAAATGAGCTCCTCAATGAGCTGCCTTCAGAATAGAATAAGAAGACATGAGCAGGCTGTTTCCAATGACAGCACTACCATTCTTTGGGGAAGAGCCCTTTCTCCTCCCTGCCTGCGTTTTGGGTCCTGGGCAGCCTCTGGGGCACTCGACCCTCAGTGCATCAGGCAGTCAGTCTTACTTGGATTACTGAGATCGACAAAGGCAGGAAAGGAGGTTGGTGAGAGTCCTGTTCCATTCTTCCCTCTCCCACCCTTTGACCTTACACGCCCTCTCAGTCGAGCTGGTGGAGCGTTGGTCCACCAAGGTGGACTTGGACTTGGCCATGTGACTTGCGGTGACCAATGAAACGTGAGAAGACAGAATGCTAGTAGAGGCTGTGAAAAGCTTGCACGGTTTCCCTTGGCCTCTTAGCTTCTGTCATCTGCCAACTGCCGTGTGAAGAAAATGCCTAGGGTGGCTGCTGGTCTCACAACGAGGAGACGTGTGGAGCAGACATGAACTCAGCCTGTGGCCCCAAGCCAAGCCCAGCTGAGCACAGCAGAGTCACCAACAGCCTGCAGATTCATGAACAAGGGGGAAAACGCATGCATTGTTACACCGCTAAGATCTTGATATCGTTTGTTATGTACCAAGAAGTCACTAATTACATGAATGTTGGTGAGGCTTTCAATAATAAGAATTAAAACCTATTGTGCATGGTGATGGAAGGGGCTAGGCATTTCATGCTCAGCTTGTCAGGAAACTTATTTAACCAGGGAAAAGCTTTACATTTCCTCCATAGCACTGAGGTAAAAAAAGAAAACAAACAAAACATTGGATTTCTTTATGCTTTCTAAATATGCCGCACGTGGCTCAAAACAGCACCTTTAGAATCCGTGGGAAATCCCGTCATACTTTGAGGACCTCTCCCTCACTTGGGCTGTATGGAAACCTAGCCCTTGCACAGTGCTTACACACTCCAGAAAATCGGGCCGATGAGGAGTGCTCTTACCCCAGGATCCTGCCCATGCCTAGTGTAGACCATTTGAATGTTGAGGACCACTTTCTTCTCCCGGGGCCATGTGTGTGTGGGCATCTGTACTGCGTCTCCCAAGCAGCAAATCCTCGAGAAGTGCTTCTCTAACTGCAATGTGTGCCTGAATCGCTGGGTAACCGTGTTCACGAGCAGATTTTGATTCAGTGGATCTAGGGCGGGACTCGGCTTCTATATTTCTAACGAACGCCCAGGGGATGCTGGTGTGGACCATACTTTTGAGCAGCAAGACGCTAGAGTTCAGCACCCCCCAAGAAGCCATTACTCCAAAGGGGACACGTTGACCAATTGAGGGTTAGGCCTCTAGGACAAAGGACACCCTCTCTAATTGAGTGACTTAGTCCCACCTGGAAGGCCGTGCCAGACCTGCCCTTCTGTGCTGCAACCTTTCTCTGTTTAGACAAAGAGCCTCGCTTCTCTCTGAGCCTACACTCTAGAAAACAGAGGCTAGATCTTTCTCTTCCTTGGCAAGGGCAGCACAGATCTCTGGGGCTCAAAGGCCTACCTGTTTTTCCAGAAAAGAGGGGGAAGAGGAGAAAATGAACTGTGTCAGTGCTGGAATCAAGATAAACCATCCAGTCACAATTGTTGTGGTTACTGGTTATTGTCGAGTTGACTCTGCCTCACGGTGAGTCCCTATGTTAGAGTAGGACTGCGCCAACGGGTGGTGTTGGCCTTAATCTTCCCAGATGCAGGTGACGAGGCCTTTTCCTGCTGCAGTGCTGCTGGATGGATTCAAACCGCCAGCCCTTAGGCTAGCAAGCAAGAGCAAACTGTTTGCACTCCCTTAGGACCTCTGAGAGGAGTCCTGATGGCATAGCGATTACAGGTTGGGCTGCTAACAGCAAGGTCAGCAGTTCGAAACCACTAACATCACCATGGGAGAAAGATGGGGCTTTCTACTCGTGTAAAGAGCTGCAGTCTTGGAAAACTCACAGGGGCAGTTCTGCCCTGCCCTGTAGGGTTGGCTGTAAGTCAGGATCAACTCAATGGTAGTGACTTTGATCGGGGCTTGTTTTAGGGTCTTCTAAGGAGAAAGACGAGGCTTTTACTCCCATAAAGTTACAGTCTTGGAAACCCACAGGGGCAGTTCTACTCTGCCCTATAGGGTCGCTATGAATTAGCATTGACTTGATGGCACTGAGTTTGGTTTTTTGTTTGTTTGTTTTCCAGGGACCTTTGGCTAGAGTCCATTCCCTGGCCTACCCAGGGGCTTATTGTTCTGCGTCTTGCACTATCCATTGAGAATTCTTGGTCATTTCACTTTCAGGTGCCCTGGGGATCTGCTTTTTGTTTTGTTTTGTTACTTTCAATCCACAAACCTGCCAAGGAAAGCAAAATCTTCAGTCAACACCCGACATAATTAGCATACAAATCACATCTCAAGTCTGGAAGCCTGGCTGATAAGAACCCAGCCATCCAGGGCCGCCTTTCCAGTTCTGTAGGTTTATGGCTGGAAATCTATTTGAATTGGCTGGCTTACTGGGCAAAGGCTTTGAATTTAACAGGTTCCTTGGAAAGCTTGCATCTGCAATGTCTTTTCAGTCTCCTCTCATGCACATGGCAGCTGAACAATGAGAAAGGAAGACTGAAGGACTGATGTGTGCCAACTCTGGAGTTGTCGAGACTACTGAATATGCCACGACTCCCAGGCGACCGAACTCATTCTAAGACCACATGCCACCAGAATGCTCTTTTGACGAGAAGGTGGTGAGAGTTTGTCTTGCTTACTTTGGACCCATCATCAGGCGAGACAAATGACTAGAAAAAGGCATCATGCTTGATAGAGAAGAAAGTCAGGGGAAACGAGAGAGACCCTCAATGAGGTAATTGATACAGTAAACGCCGCAATGAATTCCAATGTGCTAGCAGATCTGTGGCAGTGGCACAGGACCCGACAGTGTTTCATTCTGCTATAAGAAAGTCAATATGATCTGACAGCAACTAACAATAGTTCTTACATATCCCTTTTCTATGACTTTCCAATGGATCATATTATTGATTAAACAAGAGTTTAAGAACCATCACTTTCCAATTATTGATCTAAGCATGAAAATATAATCTAGAAGCTTGCTAAAATGCAGGTTTGGGAGAGAGTGGATATCAAAACTCATAATGGATTAATTCCTAGGGAATCTGTAAGAATCACTTGGGGGATCTTCTTACTATGTATGTTCTGATTCAGTATATCTGTGGTGGAAAAGCAAATTCAGGTTGGAGATTGAATGGACTTAAAGCCCCTATAACAATCTTGCAGATAATTTTCTTTATCAATCTGAGGTGTGAGTGGATGCTGCTGTTTAAAATTCTAAATGAATTGAGTATATTTTTGTATCTTTTCCCTTATGTCTGAGGGAGAAAAGGGTGGGCTCTACCATCACAAATTTGCAGCTGGGTGTACGTTCTAGAGTATCATTTTTCACACCATGCTTAAAGACTTAATTCATCTTGCTACCTTCTTCCAAAGGAGCTCACCAACATTTGTTTGAGGGATCTAAGAAAGCACACCAAATTACGACAATGTAAGGACTAGTCTTTGTTAGATGACCACTTTTTGCCCCTAGGAGGAAAGCCAGCAAAGAAAGGATCTAGATCTTCATTTGATGCTGAAGGCCTTCATTTGTCCCTCTGTAATTTATGTGAACTAAATAAACCAGCAGCAACACACCCACACACATCTCTCAGCAAAATGATACCAATACATTCATAGCTATCAATAGTTATGTTGGATGTAAATGGATTCGATGCACTACTCAAGAGACAAAGAGTAGTGGAATGGATAAGAAGATGGGACCCAGCAGTACAGTGTCTGCAGGAGATACATGTTAGCCACAAGGACAAAATTAGATGAACAATGAAAGGATGGGAAAATATCAAGCTAATGGCAACCAAAAGAGAGCAGGAGTGGAACTTATTAACTTCTGATAAAATAAACTTTAAGACAAAATCTAGCATAAGAAGCAAAGAAGGCATTATATAATGATTAACGGCATTATATGATGATTAAGGGTCAATGGAAGCCTGACCCTGACGCACAACCAGGTAGAGACATCATTAAGAAAGAAAATCATAGACCGATGTCCCTCAAAAATACAAAATTCTAGTCAATAGAATCCAACAACATAGATAAAAGAATAACACATGACCAAGTGGGAGTCATACCAGGCACACAAGGATGGTTCAACATTAGGAAAACAATCAATGGAATCCATCACATAAATAAAACAAAAGGAAAGAAACGTCATGTCAATCAACACAGAAAAAGCCTTTGACAAAATCCAACACCCATTCCTGTTTAAAAACCAAATAAACACTCAACAAACAGAAATAGAGGGGAAATTCCTCAGTGTAATATAGTGTATGCATGTATACAAAACCAACAACCAATATTACTATCAACGGAAAGAAACTGAGAGCATTCCCCTTGTGAACCAGAACCAGACAAGGATGCCCTCATCACCTCTCCTATTCAATATTGGGCTGGAATATTGCCAGGACTAGAAGGGAAGAAAGGGAAACTAAAGGCCCAGATTGGCAAAAAAGAATTATAATTTCTCTATTTGCAGATGATATGATCTTACACATAGACAATCCCTGTGATGAAAAAAGGAGGGTTTAACACACACACACACACACACAAAATAAAATAACTTCATGAAAAAAAATCTCTCCAGATTTCTTCCCCTCACATCTAAATATTAGGCTGCATGGCTACCAAAAGGACAAGTGAACAAAAATGGACTTTGAGCCTTTAGTGACAAAGTAGATCATTTCATACACACACACACACACACACACACACACACACACACACGAAAGCCCCACTGACAATGAAAACAAGAAAAAGCTCACTGCCATCAATTGATGCCAATTCCTAATGACTCTATAGGATGGGGTAGAATTGTTCCCATGAGTTCTTGAGGCTGTGACTCTATGGGAATAGAGACTCATGTCTTTCTTCCTCAGAGCGGTTGGTGGTTTTGAACTGCCGACCTTGTGGATCACAGAACAATTTGTAACCCACTATGCCACCAGGACTCCTAAATCAGTCACTGAAATGTCAATACCAAAAGAAAGATCAGCAAGCTTTCTGCTTCCATAAAGATTTATAGGCTTAGAAACCCACAGGACAGTTCTACTTTGTCCATTAGGGTCCCAGGGTCACTATGAATTGAATAATGTCGCTGAGTTTCGTTTGGAGGCCAATTTCCTCGTCTATTACCCTGAAAGGGAAGTCTGGAGAATAAAGATCCACAGACAGGGCTACAGCAGCATACCCATCCGAGGTGACTCACCACCACACTAATATATTCGAATTGCAGATTATTTTCTCAATTTAACTGGTCCAGCAAATTCTGGATGGTGCTGCCATGGTTACTTCCCCAGGTGGAGCCCCACTGGAGAAAACTTCTTACTGCCTTCATTTAAGAACATGCACACTCTTCTCCAGAAAAGTGTTGAGATAGTTAGTTAGTTTATTGTGCCAGCCTGGCCGATAAACATAAGTGGGATTAATCGAAGGGCGGAGAGATAAATGGCTCCGCGAGCCTCGCCTTTCTTGTCTCTCACTCTTTGATTATCAGACCAGTGTGCAGCTGCCTTGCTTGTTCTGTGCTTCAATGTTCAGGCTACACTACCTGTGGGATGCCTAGCCTGTGGACTGTGTTGCTGTAAGTTGAGGTTCCTTTAAGATCACATGATTGAAATTTACATCTCTTGAGCTGGGGGCTGACAGTTGGTGACCTAGCTGACGGGGACCTGGCTTGCTGTTTTGCTGCCTGTGCTGGGATAGCCTAGCTCTCTCTACAGAGGACTACCTGGTGGCGCTCAAGACTTGAAGGACTGCTAGTGTCTCACAACTCTCTCACAGGAGTGAGTTGCACTGAGCCATTTGTACTGCTTTATAATTTAACTGTTCATTTCTTGTATTATATATCTATCTATCTGTATATAATTTAACAGTTCATTTCTTGTGTTATCTATCTATCTACATATATAGAAATTATCAGCAATCTGGTTTTATCTCTCTCTAGAAAACCCTATCTAATACATTTTGGTACCAGAAGTGGGGTTCTATAAAAATAAAATCATAAATATGGGCTTCTTGAATTGACTCTCCAGCCTGACTAGTCTTAACACTAGTGATGCTACTTCAACATCCCAAAGCATGGGTAAGTCTGCTACTCTTCCTAATCCATGGTGTGAAATAGCAAAAATAATACCTGAAGTAGCACCACCGATAGATGAGGTGCTGGTTAAAGGAGAGGCTTTGAATGATCGTATGTTTGATATTTTCCAAGAGTTTTATAAGGATGACAAACATAGGGAAACTAGTTGGCTGGTCCTTCTTACCATGGAAACTGTGATTAAGGAGATGGATGACCTCAGGGCCTCAAAAGCTCGCCTCAGGTGCAGACTAACAGATTTGAAAACTTCCATCTGTGCTACAAAGGAGAGCCTTCTCTCCTCTAGTAAGAGAGCTGACATTACTGAGAACCAGGTCCAGAGTCACATTATGAGTAGCCGAATTACAACGGCAGCTGAATTGCAGATCTAGAGCAGTGTCTGAAACTAAAGTAAGGGCATTGATTGGGAAAAGTTGGAACCTGAAACATGGGATGGGAACATATGGGCTGATGATCCAGAAGAGGAGGATATTGAGCCCTTAGAAACAATTTATCTGTATGTAATTTAACAGTTCATTTCTTGTGTTATCTCTCTCTCTCTCTCTCTCTCTCTCTCTCTCTCTATATATATATATATATATATATATATATATATATATTTATCAGCAATCTTGTTTTATCTCTCTAGAGGACAGTGTCTAATACAAGTGTCTACACTTAAGCATTTGCAGAAATAGCAGTATAAATACTAAGCATTTTACACTTAGGGAGTTGTTTCTTTAGAGCAGTGACTGTCTGAGGAGGAGGAGTTGATGTTATGACCTATTGAGCCAATTCGAACTCATAGCCACACCACAGGGCAACATAGGGATTACTGGGCTGCGTCTTTATAGGAAGGACCCCGGTTGAGGTCATGGGTATGGGCTCGGTTGTAAACTGAAAGGTCGGCAGTTTGAACTCACCAGCCACTTAGCACTCCACTTCTGTATAGATTCACAGCTCTATTCTGTCCTCTGAGTTCCATTTTGTCTATTCTGCTATGAGTCAGAATCAACTGGATAGCTTGATTTGTTTAATCTTCTCAGAAACAGATGGCTAGACCTCTTCTGGGGAGCAACTGGGTCTTCAGGCCACCTTTGGTTAGCAGCTGCACACTTCACTACTGCGCCATCAGCGCTCCTTAGAAGGAGGGGCACCTGCCTGTAAACTGCCCAGACTGCAAGCACACATACTCAACAGCTTATAAAATGTTAGTATAACAAAGAAAAAATATTTATGTTTTGTTCATACAAATTAAACAAAGTAAGTTTCAACAGAAGGGTTTTGGACAAATAGAAAAAACAAGCGAAACACAAAACAAAACAAAAAACCTGAAGCTCACTATCATCGAATCAATTCCAATTCATAGTGAGTAGTGGGTAGAATTGCTCCAGTGGTTTCCAAGGCTGTAAATCTTCATGGTAGCAGAAAGCCTCACCTTTCTCTCAAGGAGCAGCTGGTGGTTTTGAACTGCTGTCCTTGCAGTTAGCAGCCCGGTGGGTAATCCATCTAGTGCCATTGAGTTGCCACCAATTCATAGCAATCATTCAGGACAGCAACTGCTTCCCTGGCTTTCTGATACTGTGAGTCTTGGTGAAAGCAGACAGCCTCATCTTTTTCCCGAGGATCAGCTAGTGGGTTCAACCTGCCTATCTTTCCATCAGCAGCCGATTGTGTCACACACTTTACCAAGGTCCCAGCTTTTGCCTACAGAATCCTTGACTCTCGCAACTGAGTTTTCCTTTCAGTCCTTTCAGCGTCGGGAATGCTGCATCCATTCTTCCCTTTTGGCTTTCCAACTCCAGGTCTTTACACATTTCATTGTCATAAGAAGGGCTTCAGAAAATCACACACAAAAAACACTCCATGATCTTTTCATTGCATTTTCCCACAAATGTTTTGAAACTCCTCCATACTTTGTCTCCTTGAGCCTCCCATTGAAACCTTCTGTTCAGCCATTTAACTTCAATGTATCTTCCATTCAAGGAGTTTTGGTGGCGCTGTGGGCTAAGCTTTGGGTTACTAACCACAAGTTGTCCATTGAAACCCAACCAACTTTCCATGGAAGGAAGATGGATCTGTCTGCTCCTATAAAGAGTTGTAGTCTTGGAAGCATTATGGAGAGTCGTTATGAGTCAGAATCGACTTTCTTCCGTTCACTTTCCTATGTTAAAGAGCAAGTTTCCGAATCAATTCTGACATCCATTTTGGGATTTCTTTCTTTCCTGTCTCATAAATGACCTTCTGCTATCTTCATCTGTTATGTCCCTAATGTTATCCCACAACTTTTCTGATCTTTGGTCACTAGAGTTTAATGTGTCAAATCCATCAGGTTGGATATGTTCAAGGTTGTATTTTGGCTCTAGCTAATTTATTTGAACTTGAACTTGCATATGAGCAGTTGATGGTCTATTTCACAGTGGCCTCTGACCCTGTTTTGACTAATGAGGTCGAGCTTCTCCATTGTCTCTTTCCACAGATATAATTTATTTAGTTCCCATGTGTTCAGTCCAGTGAAGTCCACCTGTATCTCATGGCCACTAAGCAATTTCGACTCTTAACTAGCACATAGGACTGAGCAGAGTTGCCCCAGAGGATTCCACAGTTTTACCTCTTCACAGCAGCAGACTGCCATATCTTTCTCCCACGGAGCAGCTGGTGGGTGGGTTTGAGCCACTGATCTTTCAGTTAGCAGCTTGAACACTCCACCACCAGGCTATTCTCCGTGTATACTGTGCTAGTCTGCGTAGACTAGAGAAACAAGTTCGTATCATAGACACTCCTCTTCAGACTCACGCAAAACACGTAATGATGCTGAGTGCAGAAAGATCACAGGCCCAGCGGTGGAAAGTCTTGTGGATCCAATAGCAGCGGAATCATCTCAACGTTGGCAGGGGTCTCCATGTGGCTCCTCTAGCTCCGGGGCTCTAGTGTAGCTCCCTGTGTCTTGTCAGTAGAGAGTGTCTTTGTGGGTCCTGCCTCCAGCGAGCTATTTATCTCCATAGCTCCTCCAAATGAGGTCATCAAGCTATGACCTGATTGACAGGCTAAACCCCACCCCTTCACAAGTTGACGGGATATTATGTAACTGCCACATGTACATCCACCATTTCTGTTGTTGAAAAAAGGAATTTGCAATGAATAATTCCGTGGTTTTGCAAAATTCCGGCATGTGATCTCTGGCATCACGGTAGTTCCAACTACTGACAGGGTCATTATGAGTCAGAGTAGACTCAATGGCAGTGAATTTACTGTGGTTGTGGATCCTTCTTTGTTTTCAACCTTTTCATTCCAATCGCCAGTGATTATCAACACATGTTGAGTGTATGTTTGGTCAATTTCAGACCATAGATGTTGGTAATAATCTTCCCTTTCTTCATCTTTGGCATAAGTGATTGGAACCTAAAATTCGAACTACCCATATTAACTATTTCTCCTGGTAAGCATGTAGCTATCTCATCACTGACAGCGGTGCCATTCAGGGTGGATCTTGCCATGTTCTTTTTGATGATGAATACCATGCCATTCCCGACATTGTGGACCCTATGGTTGTGCCATTCAAAATGGCTGATGCCAGTCCATTTCAGCTCATTCATGCCTGGAATACTGGTCTTTATGTACACCATGTCACTTTTGATGGCGTCCACTGTTCCTAGATCCTTACTTTGTACATTGCATGTGCTGAGTGCTCCTGGATGCAGCTGTGTCTTCTCATTTTCTAGTGCGCCATCAGCAAATGAGGGTCCTGGGAGCTTTATTCCATTCGCAGCAGTAACTGGACTCTACTGTGAGGCGGCAGCTCTTCTCCAGTTGTAATTTGATTGCTTTCCTACCTGGAGGGCCCATTTCAACACTATATCAGACCATAGTTGGCTGCTATTCATAAGGTACTCGCCGGCCAATCTTTGAAAAAGTAGAACACCAGCTTCCTTGTCTTAGTCTAGAAATTCTACTGAAACCCGGCCCACCAGGAGTGACACCACTGTGCTGGCATCTGATAGGCCAGTGGCACAGTTTCCAACATATGAGCTCTCTGAGTATGCAGGTCACCACAGTATCATAAAATGACAGGCAAGCTGTGCACAAGGACGCTGAGTGAGGTTGAATAATAGAAATAATGACTGTACCAGATATAACTTGTGGTTTCCATGAATCATAGCTCTTTCCCTTGGTGTAATAACAATACAAAAACGCTGCCCACATACTTGATTGCCCTGAACTCCATGGGAAAAAAAAAACTTTCTGAGATTCCTAACTAGAAACATTTTATTATAAGTTGGTAGATAAAATAAAGCTTAAAGCAAAAGCCAAAGTTAGGCCCAATTAGTCAAGTTCTTGGAACATAACTAGTGAGATTCTCTGAAATGGTCACATCATCACATCATGGAAATTAGAAATGCTTCCCACCCCGCTCCCACATCATACCCTGGACCACCAGCTGAACCGCTCCCAAGGCAAGGCCTTCATGATTGGAGGGGCCCAGCCAGTGACAACCAGCTAGGGAGCAAGTCTCTATAGCTGCCGAGTTTCTCATTAATTACCAGAGGTTTCAGTTGGAGCCTACCCCATAGGCCACTCTGCACAAGTAGCTAGAACGTGGTGAGGACGGGGCAAGGGAGAAGAAAACCATTCCTGACACCTAGAAGGAAAAATGGAAAGTACGTCAAGCTGTGTTTCTGAAAGGGGGCAGCAGGGAGAACGGATATCCACAGCCTATGATCCCTGGTGGCTATTTCCGGCAAAAATATACCAGATGCCCAAAGGGGCCGCACCATGCTGCTGGGGATGGTGAGAAGGATGTAGATGCGGCCACAGGGCTGCTTGCTAATGGACAAATGAACCCAACCAAACGCATTGATGGGGAGTAGCTTTCAACTCATGGCGACCCCGTGTCTTACAAACAGACCTGCCTCATTCCATAGTGTTTACCGACTGCAATTGCTACGGAAGCAGATGATAACCAGGCCTTTCTTCTGCAGTGCTACCAAGTGAATTCAACCCCTAATCTCTGGGTTAATAGTCAAGAGCAAACCCTTTGTACCACCTAAGGAGCTTGCTGATGGGCAGAGGGACACAATGTGGCACTAGGTCGGGGCAGACCTCGGGTCAATCAGATAATCTCAGGGCACCAGGCCATTTGGAGCTCATGCAGCCATATTTTCCGAGGCTGTTCCAACCCCATGGTGATGGTCAGAGGGAAAGACATCTGCCCCATACAAGCCCCCTGGGGCTGTTTCCTCAATTCTCAGCTCTGTGTGTCACTATGTGTTGCCACCTCCCTAACCTGGCTTCATTCTAGACTCACAGTGGGGCTCCAGGGATCTGTCTAGGTGGGAAAAGATAGATGAGAAGTGTGGGTCCTGGAACAAGTAATTGTGGAGGAGTGAAACCCAGAGTCTTTGGTCCATTCTCTGCAACTTGTCCTATATGAAGATACGCCTCCTCTCCTGTCTAGCTGGCCTGTCTGGTGTGCCCAGTTCACTCTAAAAGCAAGGCATCATACCTGCTGGCCTGCCTTCCTCAAGCTGCATTTCTCAGGCTGCTTCTCAGACTCCGCGGCCTACCCCCCAGCATCAACATGGCGCAAGTTGTTTTTCCTAGAGAGGGGTATCATTGAAGGACTTCCTGGTGGCACAGTGGTTACACGTGAGCCTGCAATGACAGTAGTTCAAACCCACCAGCCTTCCACTGGAGAAAGATGAGGCTTTCTACTCTTGTAAAGAGTCATACTTTTAGGGCAGGAGGAAAGTAAAAGAAAAGAGTGGAAACACCTAGGAAGCCAAGCTATGGATAGAGGTATAAGCATAGGTATGTCCATATGTAAATACATTAATTCATAAAAATAAAGGTATTGGCATATGTACATATATTTATATGGCAATACACTGAGGTAGTGGATGGACTTTGGGCCTCTGCTCAAATCCTCCCTCAATGCAAGAACACTTTGTTTTAACAACCTGGCATTCTGTGATGTTCACTCTCCTAGCATAATCGGTGAAGATAAAATGGGTGTCTAAGCAAATGTGGCAAAGAAAATTGATGGTGCCCGGCTATCAAAAGATATAGTGTCTGGGGTCTTAAAGGCCTGAAGTTAAACAAGTGAACATTTAGCAGAGAGGCAACAAGCCTACATGGAAGAAGCACACCAGTCTGTGTGATCATGAAGTGCTGATGGGATCGGGTAACAGGCATCAGAAGACCCCAAACCAACCAACCATATTGTTGAGAACAAGGAGGGGGCAGAGCAGAGACCCCAAAACCCATCTGTAGACAATGGGACATCTCCTCACAGAGGGGTGACAGGGAAGGGATTAGTCAATCAGAGTTCAGTAAAGCACTGATGAAACACACAATACTCCTCTCGTTCCTTCAGGCTTCCTCACCCCCGGCTATCATGACCCCAGTCGTGTCTTTCACTGGGGGCTAGACTGGAGCATGTGCACAGGTACACATGAGAGATAAGAGCTTACGACACACAAAATCCAGGAACAGGAATGGGAGTGGCGATACCAGGAGGGTATGGGGAAGGTGGGGAGAGGGGAGGAGTAAGGGGGAACCAATCACAATGATCAACACATAAACACACACACACACACACACACACACGCCCCAGGGGGATGAACAACAGAAACTGTGTGGGGGAAGGGAGACAGTGGTCAGTGTACCATATGAAAATAATAATTTATAATTCATCAAGAGATCATGAGGGTGGGGGGTAGAGGGGAAAAAAGAGGAGCTGATACCAAGGGATCAATAGAAAGTAAATATTTGGAAAATAATGATAACGGTAACATATGCACAAATATGCTTGATTCAGTTGACGTATGGATTGTGATCACAGCTGTAAGAGCCCCCAATAAAGTGATCATTTAATTTTTTTTAAAGAGTTACAGTTTTAGAAACCTACTGGGGGAGTTCTACCCTGTCCTTTAGAGTTGCTGTGAGTCAACTCCATGGCACTAAGTGAGTGAGTATGAGCAAATATGAGTGAGAGTGAGTGAGTGAGTGAGTGAGTGAGTGAATGGACAGTGACAGTGAGTATGTGAGAGTGAGTGAATGAGTGAGTGAGAGAGGAGTGTGAGTATGAGTGGGCGAGAGAGTAAGAGTGAGTGAGAGTAAGTGTAAGTGAATGAGTGAGAGTGAGTTCACAAATGAGAGTGAGTGTTTGAGAGTATGTGAGTGTGCGTAAGTATGTGAGTGTGAGTGAGTGAGTGAATGAGAGAGTGAGAGAGTGAGTGAGAGTGAGAGTGAGTGAGAAAGTGAGAGTGAGTGAGAGTGAGAGAGAGTGAGTGTGACTGTGAGTATGAGAGTGAGTCAGTGAGAGTGAGTGAGTGAGTGAGTGTCAGTGAGTGAGTGAGAGAGTGAGTGAGTGAGTGAAAGAGAAAGTGAGAGAGAGAGTGAGTGAAGTGAGAGAGAGAGTGAGAGAGTGGGAGTGAGAGAGAAGAGCAGATGGGCGCCCTGGTGGCATAGGGGTGTGGGGCTCCTGACACACAGCAAGGTGGTTCACAGATAAGGCTTCCGCTCCCATACAGGTTTACAGCCTCGGAAGCCCGCAGGGGTTGTTCTACCCTGCCTATGGGGTAGCTGTAAGGCAGCTTGTACTCCATGGCCGGGAGTTTGCTTGTTGGTTTTGTTTGTTTTCTGAGGAGTAGATGTTATCTGCTCTGCAGGAGAAAGAGGAAATGTGCACAGGGCTGCTGTGAGTCTATGGACCCCAACCTCCGCCCCCCAGAATGAGGTGGGCGGTGCCAATGGCTGAGCACTCAGCTACTACCTGAAATGCAAACTGCCAGTTCAAATCCTCCTAGAAGTACCTAGGAGGAAAGGCCTGGCCTGCTTCTGGAAGGTCACAGCCTTTGAAAACCCTAGCGATCACCATTCCCCTCTGACACACGAGGTCATCGCGAGTCAGAGCAGACTCGGTGGGAACATCTTAACGTCATCACTAGCATTCTGCAGCACAGTGGTTATGCACCGGGCTTCTAACCACAAGGTCAGCAGTTTGCAACAGCCAGCCGTTCCTTGGGAGAAAGATGAGGTTTCTTTAACTCCTGGAAAGAGTAGCATGGTCTCAGATACACACAGAGGCAGTTTTATGCTGTCCTGTAGGGTCTCTGTGAGTTGAGGGAGGGAAGGAATGAGTGAATAAGGGAGCAGGGCAATAAACCTCTTTGCGGGGGAACTGGGGGTGTAAGAGTCAATTAAGGTTAGAATGAGGAAGGATAAGGGAATTAGGATACTAGAAATGATTGTGAAGCATGAGATTCATTCATTCATCCAATATATATGTATATAAAACATCAACCACAAGCCAGGCCCGCTTTAGGACGCCGGGACAAAGAAGCTAAATTTAAATTTAGATTCAAATTTACATAAAAACGGGCCAGCACAGATAATTGGTACAAGGTCTGAAGATGTCCAAGCAGACGTTAAAGATGCCTCTGAGAAGGGAGGAAGCTGTGAGGGCGGGGGCGGGGGAGGGCGTGGACCACAGGCACCTTTGGCAGGGCTCTGAGAAGTTGCCTCTCTGTGGAAGGAGAGGGGCTGTGTATGGATCTCTGCGGGGACTGGTGTCTGAGTCTCTTCACTTGCCCTACTGGAGGCAAACATTCAGATTTCTTTCCCGGGCACCGCGTGCAGAATTGTTCCTGTTGCCAGCTCTGCATATATAGCTGATGAATTTTAACTCAAGCTCTATACCAAAGGCAAGTTCATTTACTCGGAGACCAGACAGAAGGCTTTCCAAGTCCCGAAACCTTGTTTCTTTTAAAGCTGCTTGAAGTCTTTTGGAAGAAAAGAACAGATTTTTGCATATTGTTCCCTTTCCTGCTTCGGAATTCTCTCTCCCCTCTTTTTTTTTTTTTTTTTTTTTAATCCAAGCAACTGTCCTAATTGGAAAAGATTCTTGATCTCTTTCATCGCCGTCTGTTTTTCTGGTAAGGGTCCAGAGTACTTGGGCCCTACCCCTGCTAAGGCATCTCCAACATTCCAACTTCATTCCAGAAGAGTAGAGACCTTCACAGCATCCTGGGAATCCCCACATCGAGCCCCAGTGACATGCGTGGGCAAGTGTCCTCTCCCCCGGCCTGCCCTCAGCCTTGCACGTAGGCTTACCTAGGCTGCTGTCACTCTGGCGCATGGAAGCATGTCTCTGAGGGTCTCCTCAGCTCAGTGAGCTCCAGGCAGGGCTGCCCTACTCTGTCTGCTCTCACCACACTCTGTGCTATGTAGGGAACTGGGACGGCCAAGTGGCAAAAATCTACCTCTGAAATCAACTAGAGTCCCTGGTGGGGTGCACAAAGCCAGGCTGAACAGAGTTGCTTTGGGGGAAGACCTTGTACTACAAGAGATCTCTTCAAGGGAAAATGATTGCCTTGGGACAGGGCCCAGTGTAGGGTTGTTGGGTACACTCAAAAAACAATATTTCTTCACACGGACGGAACTCTACAAACATCAAACTCAGTGCCATCGAGTTCATTCCGACTCTTAATGACTGTAGAGGACAGAGAAGAACTGCCCGGTGGGTCTTCAAGGCTGTAATTCTTTGAAGGAGCAAAACCCTCATCTTTTTCCTCAGAGCGGCTGGTGGGTTCAAACCACTGAACTTGTTAGCACCTCAACATTTAACCCAATACACCATCAGGTTCCTGATGATACAGATGAAGTTGGCTTTCGGAATTGGTGGATGGGGGGAGAAGCTCCTCAAACAGCCTGTAGCCAGGGAGGGAAAGGGTGCCTGACAGAGAAAGATCTTAGAGGTGAGCAAGAGCAAAAATCACACAAGGGGATATACGGCCTGCTGAGATTCTCTTATTGGTACATTGTGTGTGTGTGTGTGTGTGTGTGTGTGTGTCCTTAATTGATGTTGGATGCTTTAAGATGACCCATGTGCACTTGACTTTGCTACAGTCTCCACCACTCCTGGTTGTCTTCCGGGATCTTCTTCTTCACGGAGGTCTATCACCACATTAACTGATGAAACCACAGCCTAGGGACCAAAGAAAGGGGAGGAAATTGATGGAGGAAGAACATGCCTCCAGCATCCTTGAGACTGCGCCTTACTCAAAGTCCCTGGAAGGTTAGCTTGGAAGCTTGGCATCGATTGTCCTGAATGACCAGGTTTGGAAGGACTGTGTTTGGTAGTGACTTCTCCTCATGGGAATCACATCCAGAATCCAGGAGTTTCGTTTGCACTGACTCTTATAGAGATAGACATAACCTGAACTGCAAGCCAAGCATAAGGCTTGTCAAGAGAGGCAATCTCACAGGACAAGATTCATGGAATAGGTTGGGGGCCCAATGGCAGGAGAGCTTCAAGGGTGTCCACAAGCCTACACACTGGAGGCAGAAGTGCTCAGCTGTCCCTGTCTGCACTAACTTGCGAAGGAAGCTGAGGCCCTCGGAAGGCAGCCGAAACTCAGAAACTCCTGTGTTTGATTCCGAGAGGGCAAGGAGGCAGAGCTCTCTAAATAATCACACAGCATTTCAGACAGCAGTCTGTTTCTGAAAAGAGAGAGAGAGAATTTTAGAAGGGCAGAAAACCGGCATAGAACTGATCTAGGAGGATTCCACTCTTGGGTTCTATGACTAATTAAAAAGAAAATAGTCATTTTGATACAAAAATTTAATAGACACAAAGATTGATCATTTGAATCAGCAGAAGAAAATGCACCAGAAAAAGTGTGTCCTATAGGAGTGACTGCATGGACCAAACATTTCATCATGAGCTCGAGGCAAAGCATACAAGCAGAACGAACAAGATATCCCTAAAGAAACCATCTTCTTTCTGAAGAAATTCTCAAAATGCAACACAGGAATGCAAATACAAGGCAACAGTGTGGGAAAGGTGATGACATAGACCCGATCCTATGGGATTCAGGAAAGTAGAAGAAACTCTAAGGATCACATAAGTGAAGGCAAAAGCCGAAGCAGAAATGAAGAGAAGGCGAAATCATCTTAGAGAACATTGTAAGGGAAAGGAACGATACAAAATAAGCAATGCGACTGTGATGGAATAGAGATAAGCAGTTAAAACAACCGGAGAGAAAGTAATAGTGGCAGCAAGTAAAGACATACAAACTCACCGACATCAAACCAATTCTGATTCTGATTCTTAGCAACCCTATGGGACAGTCAAACTACCCCATGGGTTTCCAAGACTGTAACTCTCGACGGCAGTAGAAAGAAAATCCCAGAGTGGCCAGTGGGTTCAAACTGTTAACCTTGTAGTTAACACCCCAACTCAAAGTCATTACTCCACTAGGGCTCCAATGATAGCTGATAGCTATTTTGGTTTCTCAGAGGGGACTCCGATTTTGTATATGTTGATTTTCCTTTGCCTAGTGATAGCAGGTAAACAAAAACAAACAAACTCACTGCCATTGAGTCCATACTGACTCACAGCGACCCTGGGTGGGTTGCCAAGACTGTCGCTGTTTAAAGGAGTAGAAAGTCCAGTCTTTCTCCTGAGGAGCTGCTGGTGGTTTTGAACTGCCAACCATGAGGATTGCAGCCCAACATGTAACCATGACACCACCAGGACTCCTAGTGAAAACAAGTAGAGAAAGGAAAATCAACATGTGTAACATTGGAGTTCACTCTTAAGAAACCAAAGCCAAAGAATACACCAATTCCTCACCATTTTCATCATTCAACATTCTGCATTTACAAGAATGTGGTAGCAATTGTACAATTCTGCTTGATGTGATTGAACAATGGAAATATATGATAAATGTATTAATTCCCAATTAATACTAAAATTTAAAATTTCAAAACCCTCTAATATCTATTTTGTACATTAACAATGTAAGTCTGGCAGTAGCAAATACCAAGCTAGGAGTGAGAGTAATGGTTAAAATTATGTATCAACTTGGCTGAGCCATGATTCTCAGTGGTTTGGCAGTTAGGAAATGATATAACTTAGGTTACACAATGATATCTGTTGTACAGTGAGAGTCATTCTCCAGGTGATCTGCTGTTGCCATCTTCCATTTTCACAGAACAACCTGGTCCTTGGAACCAAGCCTGTTGATAAGTGAGGAGTGGATGTATAACAAATATTTTAAGTACGATTGAAAAAGGTCTCCTTAAAGAAAGTAAGACATACATCCACATATTGAATATTACCATTGATGACTTGGGAAACCTGATTCAGAACAGTGATCACATGAGACATAGTCTAGTAAAATTTATTAAACTTAAAGAAAATAACTTTTAGACAATAAAGCATAAAAGATTAAGTGACTGAATTGTGAAAATCTGTTAAACAGAGCTGAAGAACTTGAAAGAATGAGCCACCGAGCATGGAGACTCCGGATTATAGTCTCCAGGAAACCAAGGTCAATTGGTATAACATAGTCTTCGAAGACAGTGTACTGTATCTTGCTTTGGCGAGTAGTGACTAAGGTCTTAAGAGTTCATGAGCAACCATATAAGGTGCAAATATTGATCTCTCCCTATACAGAGGAAAGAAGAATGGTAGAAATCAAAGATACATGGAAACAATTAGTCATTGGACTAATGGATTGCTCAAAGCTCAGAATTTCTGACCCTGAGACCAGAAGAACTAGGTGGTGCCCGGCTATCACTATCAACTCTTCCCGTGAGAAGGTTCTGGGTAGAGTGGGAGAAAATGTGGACCCAAACTCAAACTCATGCAAGGAACCAGAGTGATGGCCAGATAGAAACTGGTGGGACCCCAAGACTGTGGCCCTTAATTACCCCTCAGGTCTAGAACTGAACTCACCTCCATGCCTCAATTTTCAGCCAACCCACACACCTGCCTCAATAAAGGGCATGATCATGGAATTTTTCCATGAACTTTTAAAAACTCCCTGTATAAAAGCATATCATTATGAAAATAGCCATCAGCACATTACAAATCCTTCTAAATATCAGTACCTCTTCCTCACTTTACCCTCCCCCTTCTGTCTCTCTCCCCACCCCCCTATTTTTCTCTCTTCTCTTTTCTTCTCTACCTGTGACTCCAAGAAAACAAGCAGGTCTTCTACTGAGAGATTTTTAAAACTATATTCAGAGAACAAAATCATGTGACAGCTCAATGATCAAACATGCCCCTTATATCAATAAATGCAAATGGACTTTTACCTATTTTAAAACGTTCACCTATCAAAAGAAATAATTTTTCACACTGCATAATGAAGCAGACTCCAGTTCCGTGCAGTTTAAAACAGACACCCCTAATCAAACAAGTGAATTATCAACGTTGAAAATGAACAGAATGAACAAAGGTTCTGGGGAAATGCAAATCAAAAGGAAATAAGTGTTGCCAGTTTGCTACCTGAGAAGGAGTCAAGGAGAAAAGCTATTAAATGAGACAAAGGAGAGAATGTTATAACAGCGCCAAAGGAAACGCTTCACAATGAAGATATAATAGTTAATGAATATCTATGGGTAAAATCCATAGCAACAATATTCATGAGGCCAAAGGATCTAAGGAGAGATAGAGACATGCCTGTAGTAGAAAACTTTTCAGTGCTTTTAATGCCAGGTCAGATCAAATTGACAGAAAATTTCTATTGGAAATTTAGAATTCTCCAATGGAAATTAAGAAGGTTGATCTGATGAACTTGTGTCAAAATCCATCTCCTGAACAGGGGGAAGTTGTCTTCTTTTCAGGGATCAGCAGAACAGCTTTGTGATCTGACTCCACAAAGGGCTGTAATGAAAATCTCAAGGCAATTCTTAAAGGTAGGACAGAAATAACACAGGCGCACTCTTCTAACCAAAGCCAGGCGGTGGCTCCCCATTGCCGACCTTGACCTCGCAGGTAGCAGCCCAATCTGTGAATGCACTATGCTACCTGGGGCCCTTTCATGGTGACATGGGGTCTGTGTTAGACAGGGTTCTCTAGAGAGACAAAACCAGGTTGCTAATAACTTTATAGATATAGATATACAGATAATATATATACAGATAATAGATAACACAAGAAATGAATAGTTAAATTATATACAGATAGATAGATATATAAGAAATGAACAGTTAAATTATAAAGCAGTACAAATGGCTCAGTGCAACTCACTCCCGTGAGACACGGGCAGTTCTTCAAGTCTTGAGGGCCACCAGGTAGTCCTCTGTAGAAAGAATTCTGGCTGTCTGAGCACAGGCAGCAAACAGCAAGGCAGGTCACCAACAGTCACCTAGGTCACCAACAGTCAGTCCCCAGCTCAAGAGATGTAAATTCCAATTCTCTGGCGAGGCAGGTCTTAAAGGGGACTCAAATTACAGTGACACAGTCCATAGGTTAGGTGTCCCACAGGTAGTGTAACTTGCAAATTGAGGCACAGAACAAGCAAGGAAGCCGTACACTGGTCCCATGATCAAAGAGCAAGAGACAAGGAAGGTGAGGCTAACCGAGCCATTCATCTCTCCACCCTTCAATTAATCCCACATGTGTTTATCAGCCAGGTTGGCACAGTAAACTAACTTCCTCAGGGTCATTCAAACTTAAAAGCACAGTGATGGTGGTAGCAGTTAACCGTGACAGGGAGACCACAGTGATTAGAGGTAGGAATGCACAGATGATTGTTACAATGGCTGTCATCGAGTCACCCCCACCCCCCACCTCTGGTAAAAATTGAATTGGCACAAATTGTGTGACAGATATGTTTACAACAGAGGTTCATGTACAACCAAAAATGTCATGGGATTTAATTTCATGGTTTTGAAGTTTAGGGTCCTGGCTTGTTCATAAGACAACCCAGTTTATAATATTCATAAGATAACCCAGTTATATTTGGGATCCTCAAATGACAGTGCTGGTAACATATTTAATGTTTATGTTCCACCTCTTGCAGAGGGAAAGAGGATGGTGTCTGCTCCAGGAAAGATGTAAAGTCTCATAAACCGTAAACAGGGTTGCTATGAGTGGAAATTGACTCAATGGCATCGGGCATGCATGTTCTACTTGGTAGTGTGTTGTGTAGTCCCCAGAGTCTTCAACGTTTGCAAGCCACCATCCAACACACAACAATTGACCTCTATTTGCCTGGAGCAAGAGAAGGAAGACAGAGATTCGGAACAGGAGAGGAATATGGGATGTGTAGCCAACTGCTTCCTTTGTCATCTGACCACCTCCTTTCTTAGTCTATTGATGCTGTTAGGAGACTATTGGGAAAGATGGACCTATTTGAGAGACTTTCTAATTGGGATCCTCAAATGACAGTGCTTTCTTGTTAAAGTTACTTAAAATTAAACCTAACTCACTGCCTTTGAGTCAATTCCGACTCGTAGTGACCCTATAAGACAGGGTTTCTGAGACTGTAACTCCATGGGAGTTGAAAGCCTCATGTTTCTCCCTCAGAGCAGCTGTCGGTTTCAATCTGCTGGCTTTGTGTTGAGCAGCCCAACGTGTAACCACTATGCCACCGGGACCCCTTGGCTGTCCGCTGGACACACGTCAAAATGTTGATGCTAGAGTGCTTATGAAGGCACCACCCACGTCGCAGTCGGTGACAGACGGTCTTATTGGTGCAACTTCCTCGGAAGGAAATCTGCTGATATCAACACCCACACCTTAAACAGTGGGACTTAATTACAAATAGATACACACACACAGAAACATACCCAGGCTTAAGGACATAGCAGACAATGTTCCTTGAAGCAGGGCCATGGGCAGAGAGAGCAAAGGCCAAGAGAATAAAAGCATGTACTGACTGCCCTGCGGTTTCCTCAGGGCAGTCACACCGGAGACAGTCACGACCACATAAATCCTTTCCCAAAGTGAGCGAACTTGTTCTAGCTCACCACAGTGGGTGCACCCAGACGCCCTCCCCCACCACACACACCATTTCCTGGGTGTGGGTGTGGTGGACAAATACCAGGTGTCAGAATTTGCCAGAAGGATAAGGCAGCAAGACGTTTGCTCATCAGAAATCCCCATTATTCCTGAAAGTGAGAGACAGCCACCTCCGGAGCTCTTATTGTGAATACCAGCATTTCCAGCTGAGTCCTTCTGGAAGCCGCTGTGGCCTTCTCCCTTAGAACTCTCGTCTTCACACTGGGCTTTGTACCTCAGCTTCCGATGTTGCCCTGAGCCCCGGGCGACAGCTCCTGCCAAATCCCTAAGGTTTTTTCCTCACAGGCTAATGTCAGTGCAATGGGGTGAGGGCTGGGGGACAGGTGGGGGGGCATTGATGGGGGCATGAGGGTGATGTGTACACACTGATGGGGAAATCTGGACTTTCACCAAGTATGTTCCAGGTTTGCTCTGTCCCCAGTGGAGACCAGTTCAAAGTAGAAAACTCTAGACCAGTGGCTGAACAGAGGCCACCCAGCCCTGCCCTCTGACCAGCTCTTCAGCATCTGCACAGTTCAGAGAATGAGATCATTCAGAAACGAATGGAAGGCTATTTTGGGTGAGAATAGAGCCAAACGGATGTTGGTAGACAAAGCAGGATGGACTTCCAGTAATCCATATATTTGGAGGATTTTGCTTAGCTTGGAAGCAGAGCCCTATTTTTAGTGTCTATTGTGAGAGGCTGTGGCGGAGATGTGCAGAGCTACTGTCCTTCTGACAATGACGACATGGTAAATAGGCAAGAAGGCAACCAGGACAAAAATAATAACTATTTTCATACCTCCAAAGTCAGGGTGTTTGAAACAAGGTCTTTCCTAAAATACCAGTTGAGTAGAAGCAGCGTTTCCTTTCCGGCCTCTCAACAGATGGCACTTGGTGGCGGAAAGACCATTGGCGTCACCATTGTCCTCCTTGCGCCCACTCAGGGTCCGGCTGTCTGGTCCCCACTGTTGACTCTGTCACCCCCACAGAGCCTCTCAGACGTCAACCTGTCTCTGGAGCGAGATAAAATGCTGATTCCCTGGCCTAGGGAATTCCATTCCACCAGCCCGGAGGGAAGCAGAAAGATTGCATTGTTTAAGTGTCATTTCAGGGTCTGGCTCTTGGGGGTCCTGCGGGACCCATGGGAGAATGTTTGCCTTCCACGTGGGACACCCAGACTTGAGTTTGGACCAAGGCATCTCGTGTGTGGTCCTCACTCTGCTCAGTCAGCGGAGGCTCAGCTGTCGCTATGATGCCAAATGAGCTTTAGTGGAGCCGTCAGATGAAGACAGAGAAGGAAGAGAAGCCTGGCAAGCCAGGGAGAACCCTGGGCACCACAGGAGCCTGGTCTACAGTGGACGAGGAGGAGGACAGAGGTTTGATGTCATCATGCATGGGGACACTATGAGGTGAGGGTGGTGGCGGGGGCAGCAACTCAGTGGTAGGTAATCACAGCACGATCACTGTTAGGTTGGCAATGGTCCTTGGACTCACGTTTGAGCAAGCCTGCCTTGAAGCAAGCGCCGTGTACGTTCTCAGAGACTGGTGGAGTTGAAGGAATCTGAGGCATTGGGAATGAGAAGGCACTGGGTGCAGGATTGGAGAAGGTTTCTGGGCACCTCAGTACAATCTGGGAGCCACAGGCTGGAGAAGTGAAAGAAAAGCCAAATGCCTCTAATTGAAAGAGTGCGCCTCCCCTGTCCATGTCTTACACTGTCCTCCCATAAACGGAACTCGCTTTCATCCTTCAAACATGAGAAAGGTTTGGGCTGGGGGGTGGGAACTATTTGGAGAAGAGAAGGGCCCAATTGGCTTGTGAGGCCCAGTGACCAATGTCTAGGGTCCAAGGAGAGCAGGTGCCCATCTCTGGAGCGGCAGAGGCAGAGCCAGTTGCGTGGTGGGAACGATGTGCCAAGGAAACAGCATAGCACAGCTGGACATGCGGAGAGAGTAAAACTTGCTGGAGCGGGGGCCGAGGTGGAGCAAATACCTCATGCTCTTAGCTAATGCTCTCCCCAAAGAGTGGGAGTTGGACATTTGGAACTCTGGTGGTATAGCAGTTATGCATTAAGCTGCTACCCTCAAGGTCAGCAGTTCAAAGCCACTAACTGCTCTGAGAGAAATAGGAGGCTTTCAACTCCAGTAAAGAGTAGAGTTTCAGAAACCCACAGAAGCAGTTCTACCCTGTCCTATAGTCCTGAGTCAGAATTGAGTCAGTGGCAGTGAATTTGGTTGGGAGAGGTATAGTGGAAGAAAGACCTGGCTATCTACTTATGAAAAACAACAACTATATAACTAAGGTGGAGCACAGGGGAACTCTGATACTATGAGTCAGAGTAGACGCAATGACAACCAGTTTTTTTTTTATGTTCTAGAGCCCAGAAATATCCTAGGAGGCAATACCACCCCTACCCTCACCCCACCCTTTTTTATGTGCCTACTTAGACTTGCCAAGCAGTCGTAGGTGTAGCTGGGAATTGAACTCAGGACTGTCTGGTGCCAGACTCAAGCTCTCGGCTTCCAGTATCATCAGAAGTGCACATCTCTCCTCCACTGGCTTACCATGGGCTTCACTTTGACCAGAATGTGCCTGACCACTGACATCTTTCTTTTCCTCTTCCTGCTCCTCCTTTTAACTTATGCTATGCCCCTCCCTCCATTTCAGAGAGAGCAAACAAAGAGCCTTGAGAGGGGTTATGGGTTTTAGAGAAAATCCCTCCTGGCTCTCACACTTGCTCTTCACAGTCCCAAGGCTTTAACTTCTCCTAAGGACTTGAGGTGCCAGGAAGGCAGAGCAGATGGGCTGGATGGTGCCAGGTGGGCACGGGCTGGGCTGGCAGGGCCAGCTCTACCCTGCGCCTGTGTTTCCTCCCTTCCCCAGTCCCTGCAGCGGGGCACATCCTTCTGAATCACATGATGTACTTTCATGCTATGGCCTTCCTGCTGTGACATCAAGACTGAACTTTCATAAGGATGCAAACACAATTTCCAACCTTCAGCAGGCTTTCGCACTAGCCGAGCGTGCTTGCCTCTCCGTGGATAAACCAGTCCCACACCAGCAACTCAGGACGAGGAAATGAATTTCCTTTGTTGTTACAGAGGCTCTTGCCGGAAGCACTGTGACACGGAACAGGGATCTATTTATTCTCTTTGACACCGGAACGACCTGAAGCAGAAATGTTGCCAGCAGGCTTCCAGACCATCTGTTTCTGACTGACACCCTGGACCAGAGGCTCCAAACCGATCACCTGGGTGCTGCCCATAAACAATGGGACACACCCAGGGAGGCAAGGTGCTGAGAGGGTGTGGGTGGGAGGCCAGGACTGGCTCCACGGCATGTAGCTGGGGAGCAGCACAAGCCAAACTCCGTCCTGTCAGTGCTTCAACCTTCGTCTTGGGATCATAGTTACAGTGGCTTAAGACGCGGCTCACATCGCATCTGCTGGACTACAGTGGGGGCGTTGTCACTGAAGGCACAGAGCCCCAAACGAGGTGCTCATTTTGGAAGTAGGAAGGATGAGGGTCCTCTTCTATACTACCACATGTAATCGGGAGGATGCAATAAAAGTACCATCTTAAACAGCTTGGACTTGTTGTTCTCAGGTGCTCTTTGTAGAACAGAAAGGCCGGTGGGATACACACGCAAGGTTAGCAATGGCTGGCTGCCCACAGTAGACTACCAGGTCTTTCTTCTTCATTCATCTCCTTCTGAAAGTTCCTCTGAAGCCAGTGTGGCATCATCGCCGCGCACAGAGATGGGTGGTGACTGCACAAGGGGTACATTGGCCAGAAATGCATCCAAGGTAGTAAGAATTCTGTTCAACCTCAGCTGTCCTCCAATTTCCTTCAGCAAGAGCTACAGTTTCTGAATGATTTCTAGCCTCCAGGAAGAGCTCTCACTGGTAGTTAGAAATCTGGTGTCTGGAGCTCAGCTGTATTGGGGAAGGAAAATTCCAGACAAATATCCTGCAACCTGTAATGAGAGAGGAAACATGTTCCAGGGAAAGACGAGAGAGAGAGAGAGAGAGAGAGAGAGAGAGAGAGAGAGGAGAGTCTCTGTATGGGACTTTGGAAAGCCAGAACCATTTGAGGCCCTGGTGGAGGAAGATGGGGGGAGGAAAGCAGTCAGAGGCAGAGAGGCAGAGTGGGGCTGGTGTTTCAGACCCCTGGATATGGGAGCTTATAGTCTGTTGTGATTTTTTTAGAGGGGAGGCATTATTTCAGTCCAGAGGTCATTGGTTGAAGACGAAGGCATGCGTGGATGGAAAACAGGAGATAGATGAACACCAGTCCAATGGAAGGAAAGCACTGGTGAACCTTGGCTGCGAATGGCCGAGTCTGGGTTCTGTGTGGAAGGCCTAGGTTGTGTGCAGGGGAAGGCACTGTAACTGATAAGAGGAGCAGGTTTCTCAGGGGTACCTGTGTGCATATGTGTGTGTGCCTGTGTGTGAGGGTGTATATATGTGTGATGGGCATGTGTATAAGTTGGTACATGGATATGTGTATATGCATGTATGGTACATAGATATTTGCTTAAACTGGAACATCAATATGGTAAGGCAAGAGGGAATGACGCAATGAAGATATCTAGGTCTCATAATACTTGTACATATGGACCACATACATATATATTTACATATATGCATAAAAGGTTGACATATATAGAGAGAGGGCCATTGAAAAAGAGAAAGACCATTGACAACATGAATTGAAAAACTCAGTAAAACTCAATCCTCTCAATCACTTCCCCTTCATATCCTTCTCCCAGCCCCTGGCAACCTATAAACTTGTCACTCACCATTGGCTCATTCTAGGTATTTCACATAAGCGGGAATCACTCAGCACTTTTTTGTGTGTGTGTCTTTTTCATTCAGTGTAATGTTTCCAAAGTCCATCAAGACCATAGCATATAATAGCACTTCATTTCTCGTTTTGACTGAATGTCATTCCAAGGGATGAATGTACCATATGTTACCCATTCATCTGTGAATAGGCTTTTGGGGTGTGTGATGGGTAAGATTGTCTGTCAACTTGGCTGGGCCATGATTCTCAGAGGAAGTAATGATGTCACTTTGCAGTCATAAAACGAGGTAATCATCCTCTATGATGTTATAGGATGTGATCAGCTACTCAGTTGTAAGGGGAGTTTCCTGGAGGGGGTGACCTGCATCCAAGATGTTTATGAGTGTTCTGGAAAAATCTCATTTCTTTTCTCTGGACACGGCCTCCAGTGCATCATCATCTGACCGCCTGAGAGCCAGAAGCCTGCTGCTTTATCTGCCTCTGTTGAATTTGTCAGCTTCCACAGTCTATGAGCATCCGTCACCTGACCTGATGATCTTAGATTGGATAGCTTCTGCATCTGTGTGATTCAGGAGAAGCCCCCAACCTGGCATCTGATCCACAGGCTTCTGTCTTTCAAACCTCCTCAAGCACGGGAGCCATTTCCTTAAAAGAGAGAAAGCACCTCTCTATGCACACACACACACCACAAACCATGTGTGTGTGTGTGTGTGTGTGTGTGTATATAATAAATCTACTTCTCCCTCAATTGGTTTTGCTTCTGTAGTATGTCAAACCCAAGGTAACATTTCACCACTTTTGGGCAGAGTACTATTGCAAAGAATATTGATGTACAAGTATCAGTTTGCTTCCATATTTTTAAGTCTTTCGAGTACATACATAGGAGTTGAATTGCTGGTCATATGATAATTCTATGTTCAACTTTTAAAAATCATTTTATTGGGGACTTGTACATCTCTTATCACAATCTATCCATTCATCGTGTCAAGCACATGTGCACATTTGTTGCCATCGTCATTTCAAAACATTTTATTTCTATTTGAGCCCTTGGTATCAGCTCCTCATGTTTTCCACTCCCTCCCTCCTTAATCATTGATAATTTATAATTATTTTTTTCATGTCTTACACTATCTGATGTCTCCATTCACCCACTTTTCTGATGTATATCGCCCTGGAATATGGGTTATGTGTAGATCATTGTGATCAGTTCCCCTATTCTCACTCCATCTTTTCTTGCCCTCCTGGTATCACTACTTTCATTATTGGTACTGAGAGGTTTAACTGCCCTGAGTTCCCTGTGTTTCCAGCTCTTATCTGTACCCATGTACATGCTCTGGTCTACCAGATTTGTAAGGTAGAATTGGGATCATGATAGTGGGGGTGGGTGGAGGAAGTATTAAAGAACTAGAGGAAAGTTATCTGTTTCATCGGTGCTATACTGCACTCTGACTGACTTGTTTCCTCCCTGCAACCCTTCTATAAGGCGATGTCCAGTTGCCTACAGATGGGTTTTGGGTCTCCACTCCACACTCCCCCTCATTCACAATGATATGATTTTTGTTCTTTGGTGCCTGATACCTGATCTTATCGATATTTCGTGATCACACAGACTGGTGTGTCTCTTCCATGTGGGCTTTGTTGCTTCTCAGCTAGATGGCTTTAAGAACCCAGACACTATATCTTTTGATAGCCAGGCACCACTAGCTTTCTTCACCACATTTGCATAGGCACCCACTCTGTCTTCAGCAATCATATCAGAAAGGCGAGCATCAAGGAATGCCAGATTAATAGAACAAGGTGTTATTGCATTGAGGGAGTACTTGAGGAGAGGCCCAATGTCCATCTGCTACCTTAGTACTAAATCTATAAATATATGCACAGAGATCTTTTTCTCATCGTCATATATAAATGTATTTACATATGTACAAGCCTGTATTCAGACCTCTATAAATACCCTCTGCCTCCTAGTTCTTTCCTCTTGTCCCACTATCATGTTCAGCCTTCATTCGGGTTTCAATAATTCCTCTCGGTTATATTGCCCTTGATCAAGCCCTACCAGGCATCCTATACCCTCCTTGCCATCGATTTTGGATCACTTGTTGTTCCCTTGTCCCTGGGTTTGTTAACATCAAGGTCTGTTTATTGTTGGTATTCCCTAGGGACTTTGTTGTTCTGCTCCCCTTGCTGTTCTGTTGCAGGCCCTTAGTATTTTGCCTCAGTATGGTGGGTTCATATTGAGCACAATTCCCACACTGTGTCTCCAGTACATGTCTCCAGTTGTCCCCTGTAGCACTATGGGTCAGTGAGGGACACTGTGTCTCTTGTAGTGGGGCCGGCCATATGGTCCTCTGTGCATTGGCTCCTCTGAGCAGGAATAGTGTCCTCAGGGCTTGGTGGGCCAAGATGTGCTCCACTATCTCTTCCTCCCCCTTCATTTGCTCCTGTGTGCATGGATCAGACATGTCCCTGTCCCTGAGCTGAAGCTTCAGTGCTATCCTCTGAAGTGAATTCTTCTACAGTGAAGGGGGACTGTTCACATAGTTGGGATTGAGGCCGGCCTCTCATACCTCTCTACTGGTTCCCACTCCATGCCGGCATATTGCATTCTCGTCTTGGAGCACTGGGCTGAAGTCTGGTCCCTCTTTCCCTGTGGAGATGTAAATAATACGCTCCCCTCGGGTGGGTTAGTGCCCGGCTACCCATGTCTTTTTTTTCTTTTCGTTTGCCACAGCAGCTATATTATAGTACATTTCCATTAGCAGATAGACGAGGCTTCCACTTTCTCCACATCTTCACCAACACTTGCTATTATCCGTTTTTCTGATCATAGTAATCCTGGTGGGTTTGAAATGGTGTCTCACTGTGGGCTTGCGTTGCATCTCCCTGGGCCCCCATTTCTCAGAACTCCTTCTACGATCGATGCTGATTTAACAGTGTGGCAGAGTGATAAAGGAGGTCTTGAGGTGGATACATTCAATCAGATTGGGAAATGCTGAAGACAAAGAGGTCACGGTAAAAGAGAAAATGTCACAGAGTCCTCCCAGTTAGGATGAGGACATTGTGTAAGCATTGATGGAACATGGAACCATAAGCCTTATGGAATTTGAGACAGTGGCTAGAGAATACCATTAGCTGTTGCTGAATCAGCCCCAACCCATGCACAGTGGGAAAAAATCCTGCCCAGTCCTGTGCCATCCCACGATTAGTTATAGATCCGACCATTACGATCCATAGAATTTTCACTGGCTGGTGTTTGAATGTGTACGTCGTTGTTTTATTTGGAGCTGTCAAGTCAGTTCTGACTCATAGCAACCCCAGGTCCAACAGAACCAAACGTGCCAAGCCCTGCACCGTGCTCACAAGCGTTCTTATGTCTTAGCCCACTGTGGCAGCCACTGTGTCCATCCGTCTTGTTGAGGACCTTCCTCTGCTTCACTGCCCCCCACTTTACCAAGCGTGATGTCCTTCTCGGGGACTGGTCTCTCCTGACAACATGGCCCAGGTACATGAGACGAAGTATCACCACGTGTGTGAGGCCATGTGTTTGTGTAAGAGGTCACTTCAGGAAATCCGTGGATAATGGAATGAAAAGTTAAGGAAATGGTTCCAAGCACTTTATTGTGATTCAGGTGAAGGTTTACAAAGCAAATCATCAGTTTCACATTTTATATGCATTTTGTTCTGACTCATCCATTTCAACCCCCTCAGTGTACCATGATTGATTTTACTTTCTCCCGGTGTTTCCTGCTTCTATAGCTCCTTCTTTCTTCACCCTCTGACCCCAGTAAATGTTGCCCTCTTAGCATTAGATGATTGATTATTCTAACACAGTCGTGAGTTCACGTACAGACCTGAAGAGCGACTGAGAGCCATTGTTTTGGGGATTCCCCCAGTCTCTAGCCGACAGTAATCCTTTTAAGAGTTCTAGTTCTGGTCCACATTTTTTTCTCCCAACCCTTTTTCCAGGACCTTGAAAATGTGATCATTTTCAGAGCAGTTGGTCGTGGTAGCTGGGCACCATCTAGTTCTTCTGGTCTCAGGGTTGTGGAGAGTGATGTTTGCATGGTTCATTAGCTCATTAGACTTAATTGTTTTCAGGTGTCTTTCAACTTTCCTCACTGCTAATCATTAGATCAGCCCTTTGAATCCACCAGCTGTTCCTTGGGAGAAAGATCAGGCTTTCTACTCCCATGAAAAGCTATTGCCTCAGAAACCTACAAGGGAAATTCCAGTGTGTCCTATGTGTGGCCACTATGAGTCAGCATCAACTCCATGGCAGTGAATTTGAGTCTGCTTTCTTCTGGCAGGGAGAGCTAATATTTGCACCTTAATGGAGGTTGCTCACAAACTCTTAAGATCCTAGGCACTATTCATCACAGTGGGAGGCAGAGCATTGTCTTTGAGAACTATGCCATGCCAGTTGACTTTGGTGTCCCCCACGATTAGGGTCCTGAGCCCCCAGGACCAATGATGCATTCCCTTGAGGTATTCTGTTCTATCTGAGAAATTTTTATAATGTTAACCCCTCTAGCTTCCCCAAAGTCATGATATGTTTATAGCAAAGGTAAATACACAGCTACAAATATCCTCTGTCAGACCTCCATCTATTTGTGAGTAGATTCCTACACTCCTTCCAACACCAGTTTAGCCTGCATGTCTGTCCAAGCATCTATTCAAAGATCACCAGTATTGCAGGATTGTGTGTAGAACAGTATAAACCTCTGTTGCCTTTAATTCTTGAAAACATTCCAGTCCACGAACTATTGGAAGCCCCCTGGTATCTCCAGGCCATCCTGTCTACCCTATCTTATTCTGGATGCTCTGTAGAAACCTGTCCAGCATCATCACACATGCCAGCCTCTCCTGAGAGATGGGTATTGTTGGGAACTGAGCACAGACCTCCTGAAGGGACAGTGAGAATGCTATCACAGAAACCACCATTCCCCCACTCCAGTGCCCATGGAGGGGGACCAAAACCCCCAAACCCAAACCCACTGCCATCAAGTAGATTCTAGCTCATTACTATTCCTCACTCATTGTCATCAAGTCAACTCTGATTCACATTGACCCTATAGGACAGCGCAGAACTGCCCCTGTGGGCTTCTGAGGCTATAAATCTTTATGGAAGTGGTTGGTCTTGTCTTTCTCCAGATCAGTGGTTAATGGTTTTGAACTGCAGTTAGCAGCCCAGTGAATAACCCACTATAGTGTCATGCTACATGAGCCTGGTCCTTCCACTTATCCGAGTCTGATGCATAGGGACTCTCTACACTTAGCATTTCTGAATCTATAACAACAACATCTTTCAAATCCAAACTCACTGTCACTGAGTCGATTGCAACTCATAGAGACTCTACAGGACAGGGTAGAACTGCCCCCATAGGTTTCCATGATGGTAACTCTTTCTCTCGTGGAATGGTTGTTGGTTTTGAACTGCTGACCTTGCAGTTAGCAGCCAAACGCACAACCACTGCACCAACAGGGATGCATGACAGCACGTTAGACCTTTTATCTTTCTGTAAACCCAGAGCAGGAGCCAGAACCTTTGGACCCTAAAAACAGTGATCTCAGAGCCAGAAGTCCTGTTGGGTTTGGTAGGAATGTCTGCAGCCTGACGGTCACTGTCCACAGAGCAACAGAGAGAAGCGGGAGAGCCAGCAGCCTCGCCTGGGTGGAGTCCCCTTGCTGTTGGAGGAAATGGGAGATAAACTGAATTTACACTTGCGTGTCTAAACCCTGACAGCGAATTCTGTTTTGATTTACACACAACCTCTCTTAGCATCAGATTTAGCTCTTCTACCTGACCCAGAACATTTTCCGATTTACAAATTGGAAAACAAATGGGCTTGCACATCCGGGGACTGTCTAACAGCAACCCCCACCCCCCACCCCAATCAATTCTTCAGCAGCAGCAGCAGCTCTCAGCTCTGAGCTGTTGCCCTGAATTTGGGCTCCTCCGTAAATTGTGTGCACGGAAGGTGAATAAATCATATTTTAGAGGGCTCCATTCCAACAGCCACATTCTGCTCATTTGTCTCCCCTGAAAACACAGACCTGTGTGTGTCATTAAAATGAGTGAGAGCGTGTGGTCCGTTTGGCCGGACGGGCTTCCTTCCTGGAATCCCCTCCTGTCTGGGAATGTAGAGCTCCATCCCCGCCCACCCACCCCCCAGTCCTCTGCAACTTGTCCCCTCTTGGAAACCTTTCCTCCACTGCTTATCTGGTCCCGACACTGATCATATGCCCTGCTGCCCAGCAGAGGCCTTCTCAACAGGGTGTCCTCTGGGACCTGAGTTCCAGCTGAAGGGACTTTGCTTCCTGCTTTTGGGGTAGGCCGAGAGTTCGCTGAGACCACCTGGCCTGACACTTTCCCCTAAAGAATTCTCTCAAGACCCAAGATCTCTAGTGTTTGTGGCTTTACCACCTAAGGGGCAGGGGAGTGTCCCAGATGAACTGTGACATGTAGTGCTTGCCAGACTCCCTACCTGCCCGCCTGCTCAGTTGGTTAGCCACTGGGCTCGGAATGGAAAGCGACAAGTTACTCTTTAGTCTGGTGTGCGCCCAGGACGGCTGAAGGCACAGACGCGATCACAGAAGTCTACCTCTTCCTTCTCCCAGGCTTTCCGAGGGTTCTTGGGCTATTGAGCAGGGTGGACATCGAGGAAGCGGTGATGTTTCTAACACGGGGTCTGAGCCCATTGGTGGGTTGCAAAATCAATGTAGTGAGTCAATACATCACACACACACACACTTTGTTGCCATTGCCATTTCAGCTCTGGGGGACCCATGTGTTACAGAGTAGAATTGTTCCTTAGGGTTTTCTTGGCTCTAATCGTTGCAGACGTCGACCCCCGGGTCTTTCTCCCCAGCCGCCACTGGGTGTGTCGACACAGTCAAAGTAGCAGGAGAGCAGGAGAATGCACTGTTTCTAACATCCATTGTCTTCGCTTTCTTTTTCTTTAAAAATCATTTTGTTGGGGGCTCATACAACTCTTATCACAATCCATCCATCCATCCATTGTGTCAAGCACATTTGTACATTTGTTGCCATCATCATTCTCAAAACATTTTCTTTCTACTTGAGTCCTTGGTATCAGCTCCTCATAGTTTTCCTTCCCTCATGCACCCTCATTCCCTCATGAACCCTTGATAATTTATAAATTATTTTTCATGTCTTATACTGTGTAATGTCCCCCAGGGAGGGGGTTATATGTAGATCCTTGTGATTGGTTCCCCCTTTCTACCCCACTTTCCCCTTCCCCTCCTGGTATAACTACTCTCATTATTACTCCTAAAGGGTTTATCTGTCCTGGATTCCCCGTGTTTCCAGCTTTTATCTGTACACATCCATGTACATGCTCTGGTATTGCCGGATTTGTAAGGTAGAATTGGGATCATAATATTGGGGGGGGGGGGGAAGAAGCATTAAAGAACTAGAGGAAAATGGTATGTTTCATCGATGCTATACTGTACTCTGACTGGTTTGTCTCCTCCCTGTGACCCTTCTCTAAGAGGAGCTTTGACTACAGATGGGCTTTGGGTCTCCACTCCATACTCCCCCTCATTCACAATGATAGGATTTTTTTGTTCTTTGATGCCTGATACCTGATCCGATCAACATCACATGATCACACAGGCTGGTATGCATCTTCCATGTGGGCATTGTTGCTTCTCAGCTAGATGACCACTTGGCTTGTTTATCTTCAAGCCTTTAAGACCCCATACGCTATAACTTTTGATAGCTAGGCACTATCAGCTTTCTTCACCATATTTGTTTATGCACCCACTTTGTCTTCAGCAATCATGTTGGGAAGGTGAGCATCATGGAATGCCAGGTTAATTGAACAAAGTGTTCTTGCACTGAGGGAGTACTTGAGGAGAGGCCCAATGTCCATCTGCTACCTTAGTACTAAACTATAAATATATGCACATAGATATATTTTCCATCATATATAAATATATTTACATAAGTACATGCATATATTTATGCCTCCATAAATGCCCTTTGCCTCCTAGTTCTTTCCTCTATGCTTTTTCCTTTGACTTTCCCATTACCCCACTATCATGTTTAGCCTTCATTTGGGTTTCAGTAATTGATCGCTCCCTACCAGGCCTCCTACACCCTCCTCCCCACTGATTTTGGATCACTTGTTCCCTTGCCCCACTTCCTTTCCCCCACTTCCCCCTCTCTCATGTCCCCCTGGAACTGTCGGTCCCATTTTATTCTCCTCCAGATTGTTTATCCTGACTATCTTATCTAGATAGACCTGCAGATATAATAATATGCACAAAAATAAGACAGAACAAAATTAAGCAACAAAACAAAACAAAGCAATAACAACAAAATGACCAAAAAAAGGAAAGCCTGTAAATAATTCACAAAGCCCTGAAGACGGTGTTCCCTCTCAGATCAGCCAAAGCACAGAGAGGACCATAGGGCTGGCCCCACTATGAGACATGATGTCCCTCACTGACCCATAGCACTGCGAGGGACAATACTAGAAACACAGTGTGGGAATTGTGCCCCATCTGACCCCACCCACCAAGGGGAAACACTAAGGGTGTGCAACAGAACAGCAAGGGGAACAGAGCAACAAAGTCCCAGGGAATGCCTCCCCTTTCTATATACAGAAATACCCCATCTCTCACTGCCAGTGAGTCATTCCAACTCAGAGTGACCCTGCAGGACAGGCTAGAATTGTCCCTGTGGGCTTTCTAAACTTAATCTGATAAGAGTAGGAAGCCTCATTGTTTTCCTGTGGAGCAGGCAGTGCCTTCGAACTGCTGACTTCTCAGTTAGCAGCCCAGTAAGTAACCCGCTATGAAATCAGGTCTCCCTCACATACAGAAATGAGCCCTGCTTTCTCCATTGGGGGGCGATTTAGATGATTTCGGTTTGGCTGTCTTAAACGTATCAGGGTATAGTAGAGGAGCAGGAGCTGTGTTAAAATAGCTTGACAAGTCCTGAGTTTGGTAGAGCTTATGTTCCTTCATCACCATCGCCACCAAGTCTTTGAGTCTGTAGCATTGCCCCCATCTTTACAAATCAGAAACTTAAGGTTCAGAGCATGTGGGACTTGTCTTGCAGTAAGTGGGTGAGTTGGACATTGAAGAGAGACTTGTTTCATGCTTTCCCCACCCTCACTCTGCTGCCACCCAGCCAAGAGAGTTTAATCAGAACCAAACAGACTTTTGGTCTTGGCCAAGAGTGGTAACCAAGGTGCCCTGCTGTGTTCTTGTCCTGTTTCCCCAAGGATTAAAGAAGAGGCCAAGTGCCATGCTGATTGATCAACCCACTGCCCATCAGCCCTGGAACCAGGAGATCACTCCCTGGGCACAGCTTAATGGGCTCAGCTTTTCCTGGGGTCCAGAGGGAATGGTTCAGGGGAGGGAGCTCATAGCCAGTCTCTGGGCATCCATTGATCTTTGCACCCGGTCACAAGGAATTACAGAGGATCATTTGCATTTTAAAAGAGAATTCAAACCAGAAAGCCAGGGTCCCCCCAAATCATGAATAAAAAATGGTGGTCTTGCAGGCACCCAGTGCCTCCGTGCTGAGTAAATGATCGTAATGATCAACAATGGTGATTCAGCCTCCAGAGGACATGGGTTTTCTTTGCAGAGACTGAACCAGCATGCCATCTTGTTGAGGATGTGCACCGTGACTGTTCCTTCCTGTGCGAATGTGGCAGGCGAGTGTGGACACTTAGGGGTGCGTGTGAAAACACCGGCATTGTACAATCGGTGAAGCTCATGCTCACCCCAAACCACAGCGCCACCTCCAATTTCATCATGGCCTATGGCAAGCTAGGTAGATGCAGGGAACACACGATTGACTCAGCAGAAATGTTTTCTTGATGGGGAGTGGAATATAAGAGGAAGCAATAAAGTACTCACTTCAGGTGTTTAGGCCGTCATTCCACTAGCACTCAGGCAGGGGGGAAACTGGGGACAACAAACCAAAAAGCCAAACTCCCCGACATCTGGTTGATTTAGACTTGCGGCAAGCTTCTAGGACAAAGCACAACTCCCCCCATAGGCTTTCCAAAGCTGTAAACTTTTATGGAAGCAAACACTGAAACAGAAGAGTTCACATCACCACCTTTAACCAGAACACTTTCCCTGAAGCATTTTCCCAGCCCTCTCTGACTGGCCTTGGGCAGCCCGAGGTCATCTGTTTGAACATCACAATGGAATGCAGGTGTGTAAGTGCCCTTGGAGCAATTCTTGCTTAAACTACCCCTCTCCCCTGATCAAGAGAAGCTGTGAGTCTTTCTCCCAGGGACAGGAGCGTCCATTCCCCCCCCCCCCACTGGAGGACAAGCTAGAGACGAAAGCCAGGAATGGGGAGCATAAACCAAGGTGCCTGAAACTTTACCTAAATATACTTTTGTTTTACTTCGGTCAACATCACTTAGTGATATATGTATTTGAACTTGAGTTTTCTTCTGCCTTCTGTATTCTACCCTCCCTGAATGATATAAAAGAAAATCGGCCAGGGAAAGGGGGATTGCGGTCTGGCGAGACGTTCCTTTGAACAGTTCTGCTGTAGCCCAGGTGAGCCTGATATGAAAAACAAGACTTCAGTAATTGTAATTGGACATTGTAGTGGTCTTCTTTTATCCGACCCTGCAGCAGACACCACGCTTCCTCCCGCAGAGTGGGTGGTGGGTTTAAACAGCTGACCTTTCGGATCGCAGCCGAGCTCTCAATCACTGTGCCAAGGCCAGAAGCCCACACAGTCCAGGCACCCTCTGGTGCACTCCCTCGGCAAGGTTCCATTGGAGTGAAGTGACTTTTGCCCATCAGAAGTTTCTTTGTGATTCACCTCTCCAGTCATGTGAAGGCTTGCCTAGAAAGATTGGGGGGTGGGGGCAGCAATTCAGGGAGCCAGGGTCGCCAGCCTAGAATGGGAGTGGGACTAAGGATGCTTCTCCAAGGATTGCCAGAGTGCCCACTTCAGCATAAAATCACTTGGGGCTTCCAGCTTGTATTCATTGTGCCTATCATCGCTGGCAGCTGATGGGAGCCCTGAAGGGTAGTGGTTCCATGTTGGGCTGAAACCTAGAGGTCTGCTGTTCAAAACCACCACCAGTTCCACGGGAGAAAGATGAGGTTTTCCTACCCCAGGGAGAGTTACTGTCTTGGAAAACCACAGGGCCACTCCTACCTTGCCCTATAGGGTCGCCATGAGTCAGAGCTGAGTCTGTGGTCCTGAGAGAAAAAGAGGGATCTTCTACCAGACGTAGTTGATTTGTCTTAAAGTGGTGCAGTAGCTCTCAGAGTTGCCCAACTAAGACCAATCGGGCTATGTGTATATAATATATACAATGAGAAGAAACATAACAGCTACTTAGTCCACACAGTAATACAGAGGGTTCAGGTTAACTCACAAGGACTGCTAGTCCAAGGTCAAGGAAGCAGAAAGCAGAGTCTGTCCTCAGGCAAGACAAGGCAGGCTGGGGTAGCAACAGCCAGTAGCTCCTGGAGCTTAGCGAAGCAGGCCCTGGTGAGATTTCTCTGGAACTCTAGCAATGCACATACCAGCTGTATTTATCTCAGTCGCCTTCCAGTCAAGCTGTGAACTGATTAAACTCCGCCCACCTGTTCCTATGGAGGCCTAGTTGGCACAAGAAACCTAACTATCACAGGCTGTAAGGGTCAGAATTCTTGCCCGAGCTCTTATTTCTCCCCCTGTGCCCACTTCTCTCTACCACGTTTCAATGTACAGCGGAGCACAAGCATCCAGCCAGGGGGCATTTCCTTGTTCTTCATCCCTAGAGACCAAAACCCAAACCCACTGATATCTAGTCAATTCTGAGACTTAGAGGATTTTATGTCAACTTGAAGATGTGTACGAGTGTAGGGGTGGAATCCAACTTATCAGTCAAGTCACAGCTCGATGGGGCCTCCTTGGAGACGTGGCCTTCCTAAGGGGAGAACCTGGGAACCTCCCTCTCTCTGACCCTTGTCTTCCTGCTTGCAGTGACTCTGCCCCTGACCCCTGAGGGCCGCCGGAGCCCTGCCGTGTTTGCACCGACCTTGGATCCACTCGACTCTGTACCCACCAGCCTGTCATCTTCCTGCAGCCCTCAGCATCACTGCCTGTGGCTGTGTGAGTCTGAAGAGGGACTTAACTGACGGACTAGTATCAGACTTATGGACGTCAGTTGGACTGGGTTAGGGTGCCTTCTTCCTATATAATCACTTCGTGATATGGAGCTCTTTCTTATGCATATGTGAGTGTTACTGGATTTGTTCCTCTAGTCGACCCAGCCGGACACATACACACCCCACTGGGTTTCCTAGGCTGCATCGCTACAGAAGCAAACAGCCTCATCTTTCTCCTGAGGAGTGGCTGGTGGGCTCAAACCACTGACCTTTCATTGAGAAACTGAGTGCTTAACCATGGCGCCACCAGGGCTCCTGACTGTGACCTGTATTTGTGCCTTAACCTTTTGGAAACTTTGTACAACAAAATAAAACAGGTGGGCTGGTGGGGCTGGCAAACCTGTCCTGAAATCAGCCCTCCATCAGTGTGAACTAACCACGGTCAGATTCTAACTAGCAGTTGGTAATTAATAAACTCTTCTTTCTTTTTTTCTCTCTCTCTCTCTCTCTCTCTGTCTCTCTCTCTCTCTCCCTCCCTCTCTCTCCACCCCTCCATGCACATGGCAAGCTTGAGTGTTTTGTTAATCAAAGCACTTTGAGGCAACAGCCTTTGGCAAGTCCCTGGGTGTTATTAATATCTCTAAAACACTATGCACCTTCTATAAATACCCTGACTTCTTCTAGCTATGTTATTCGCTGCACCCCTCCAGCCCCCTCCCCACCCTGTTTGCCTCACTAAAATGGAAGTCAGCAATGAAGTTATGAATTGCCGGCACCTTTATTCTCGAATTAAGGCAGCAGTAGGTAAGGGCGAGCTTACTGAGGAGGAGGGAGGAAGGGAAGAGAGTGGGCAGTGCTGGAAGCAGGCTACCTGCTGCCAAGGCACCAGTGGGAGACAGAGCTGCACAAGCAAACTGGCTCAGAGGAGCAAAGTCAGGGTCCCCAAAGACTGCCCGTCAAGACACACTCAGTCCCGTGTAGGCTCAGACGGGGCACCAACCAGTGTTCCATCGTGACAAGGCTTTTGTTTCAGGCCTTAGCATTTCTCTCACATCTTTCTTTGCCTATGCGTGAAGCCCTACGACACTCACCCAGCCACCCATTTCAGTCAGGCACCAGGGTGTTTCCCCCCAAAGCTCTTTACAGACGTCAAAGACGCAGGGAAGACGCCCTGGCAGAGCAGGAGTCCAGCTCTGACCATGGACAGAAAGTGGCTTTAGCGCTAATACCTACTGCGCAGAAGAAATACGTTTGTGGTGATCTGTTCTCACTGGATGAACGGCGGCGGGGAGAACATCTTGTGGGCGGTCTCCTCTGCCACATGGGTCACTATGAGTCGCCTCCAAACAACTGTGGACGCTCTAGGGAAGGAGAGCTGGTAAAACTGCCCGTCTCCATCCCCTGGGTTGATCAAGAGTGGGCATATCATAAAAGGGGGACGTGTTAGGGATGGAAGAATTATGCTTTCTTGCCAAACTACCACTAGCTCTATGTTCTGTGACCAATAGACTAACATCTCTTTTTGTTCGTTAGGCTCATAGAATTAGAGAAAGGGGATGATGGGAGGAGTTAAGTCTTTTTCAGGGGTGGCCTAGAAACCTGGGAGATTTCAGCAGCCTGTGGGTTCAGATCCAATTCTGTCCTTGCTAGCTCTGTAAATGTAAGCCAATAGCTTTTATTCTTTCCTCTGCTGACAGCAGGCGGTCAGGATGGCGGTCCCATGCAGCAGGAATCCAGGTGGAGCAGTGGGTTACAGCCAGGAGGCTATCTGCTAAGGGTAGGTAGAACCTCCCAAGTCCTCGGTGGGAGAAAGATGAGGATCTCTAGTCCCATGAAACTGTACCGTCTCAGAAACCCAAAGGGGCAGTTCTTCTTTGTCCTGTCGGAATGCTGCGAGTTGGAATGACTCGATGGCGTTGGAGGTAGTGGATGGCCTTATCGGACTCTTCAGCATGCTAAATGTTCAATATGTATGTTTAATAACTGATGGTTTCATGATCATTGTTGTTACCATGGGAAAGCTTGACTGTACAAAGAAAGTTGATGTGAAGTCCTTGTTTTCAATTAGGGTTCAGGGAAGTTGCTCTTTCACTCCTTTGGGCCACCTTAAATGTTTAGATTAGAATTCAAGTTCAATTTTCTCCTGCCTGCCTTGACATTTGAGGCAGTAAAAGGCACTGCTCTGGAGGGTTCCTCAATGGTGGCCAAGGACAATGGTTGCTCCCTGTGAACTCACCCAGGAGCAAGCAGGGAGTTCTCACCCCCAACCACCTGGCTGCTGTCCAGGGAAATTCTGAGGGATTTCCCCCTCAGGATTGAAATCTAGGAATCATCCACTGGTCCTGTCCTTCTTCCTTTCCTGCCATTTTGCTGTCTGTTGCCAGAACACTGTGTAGCTTCAGGAACCCCAAGGAGCTGTTCTGCTCTGTCCCACAGGATCGCTGAGAGTTGGAACCAGCTCACTGGCAGTGGGTTCTCTAAGGAAGGCTACCTGTTTCATAGCCACCTGGATAACTGTTAGGCAAGCAGATGTCCAAATCCCACCCTTTTTTGCTGAATCAGAAACTCTGGGCCTGCGCATGCTCTATTCAAACCCCCTTCTCAGATAATTGGTGTGTATATTGAGTCTGAGAACCTCTGTGCAATTCCTTAGCAACAGTCTGAACCCCCAGCCTGGTTTCCAAGGCATTCCAAGCTCCAACTTCCTCTTTCAATGCCCATTCCCCACCCCCCTCCACTGAGCCAACAGGGCAGACCCTCCTGGCTACTGACCATAAAGCCCTGTGGTCTTACTAGCAGATCCTGGATCCCCAGTCTGTAGGCTATCCATGTTAAAAGAAAAATGAGCGAAGGAGCCTTCTCCGTTGCTACTGGCCAGTACGGGGAGGACCTCTGGCAAAGGGGCATCTGATAAAGGTGTCCCCACTTACCAAGTCAACTGAGGAATGGAAGCTCTCGCCTTGCCACTTTGCAATCCCTCACTTGTTCAGATCTGCATGCGGTTGAGCATATCTTGCTGGAGCTGTGGTGACCACATTGTAGCCTGAGTGAAGTCTGAAGACGAAAACCTACCATACTCCGGGTGGATGCGGAGGATGAACAGATGTGGAGGATGAACAGATGTGGAGGAGGAACCGATGTGGAGGAGGAACAGATGTGCTTCCCAACAGTATTATGCTGCAGGTGGATTAGCCTGGGCTTCCGCTAGCTCCAGACTTCTCGTGATGAGCTGCCACACAATGTCTTCACTGTGTAAGCCAATGAATGGCGATGTGGCCATGTGTCGGTGTCAGAGTGTGAACTCTTGCCATCTGCCACAAGTCCATATGCCTACAAGTCTCAGGTCTGGTTCCTCATCGTCCCACTCTTCATGCTCCATTTCTTTTTCCTCTCCCCCAAACAAAACCCAGTGCTATCGAGTTGTTCTGACTCATAGTGACCCTATAAGACAAAGCAGAGTTTCTCCTGAGAGTCCATGAAATGATACATCTTGACAAGAGCAGACGACCTCAACCTCATCTTTCTCCTGGAGGCAGCTCATGGGTTTGAGCCACCAACTTTGGGTAGTTCAAACACTTACTCTGTGTGTCACCAAAGGCTCCTTTCTTCCCCCTTAGCTCATCCAAGCTGCCTTAAAAGACTGCTACTGCTTAAGAACTTGGCTGACTGTTGTCTGTCCTCTCCCATGAATCTTTGAAGATGGTGATGGGGACGTGGATCTCTCCCATGTTGACTCTTATTGTTAGTCCCCATCTACATGGGCCAGTCCTGTGCCACCTTCCAGCTGGTTGGTACTCTCAAGCTCACTGTTGCAGTTTTGAGTGCCTTCCCACCTAGGTTCATCTTCCAGTGGCACCACAAACAATGTTCAATTGTAATCAATCACGTTGGTAATAGCTAATTGTCAGAAGTAGATCTCCAGACCTTTCTCCCTAGTCTCTTGCAGTCTAGACGCTCTGCTAAAACCTGCCCACCATGGGTGACTCTGCTGGCATTTCAAATATTGGTGGCATAGCTTCCAGTATGGTAAAAATAGGCGAGTCACTGCAGTATAACGAACTGAGAGCCAAGTGGCCTTTTATTGTATTTAAGGTTAGCACACCACAGAGAAATACTGAATTTTTATCTTCTTTGTGAAAATCAGTCTTTTTTTGCCCATCTAGACTTTAAGCTTCTTCTGATTCCTTTATTTAACTACATTTCCCGCGAGAGACCAACCACCGAAGAATTGGTCAATAAATCACTGACATTTGATGGGGTGATGGACTACTGACTAGGAGAACTGCAGCAACTTCTGAAGCCGTTGTTGATTTGCTTCGTAAGCTCCTCCACAAGTTACTGATCCATCTTCAGTTAGGCCCAATTCAAAGATTGCATGAATTCAAAATACGGACCTTAAAAATGAGTTTGTTATCTACTAGGGTAGAAGCATTGATTTTGCTACTGAGACTTGTATCAATCTCGAGAGAGACAGAAGAGGAAATGCTCTGGAAAGAAAGAAAAATTACCCAAACAAGAATAAACACTTAACAACTGAGTCCAGCGCTTGAACCACCTAAGGCTGGTGGTTTAAACCCTCCGGTCGCACCCCAGGGGAAAATGAGGCCGAGGTAGTCTGCCCCTATAAAGATTTGTGCTCTGAAGACCAAAAGATTCACCTGAGCATGATTGAGTAAAGACTTAAATGAGGAGGAAAGACGCGAAATCAATTGAAGAAATCCCAGTAACACATGGATGTTACTGTTCCCCGACCCTCTTCCTCCTTCCCCCCGGCCCCGCCCCCCAACCATCCCGGCCCTGCAGGCAAACTCCATGGAGATCCAGTGTAAAGGCCTGAGTAACTTTTTTTTCCCCCCCAGGGGAGAGCGCGAACGCAGTCCCCCACTACCACAAATTATGCAGTCGAGTTTCCCACATTTGGGGAAATCGCAGGGGTCAGCACATCCGGAGTGCAATGGATAAGCCTCGTCCTGGGAAAACCACCTTCGTGATCATGGTGTCTCCCCTGCCAGGTAAGTATAGCCTGAGTAACTTTGTAGGGAAAATGCATTCTACTTAGGCATCTGAGTCAAGGGAGTTTCTTTGAAGATTGCTCAAAACATTTGCTAATTTTCTAACTAGGCTCTGATAGCTTCTGACGGAACTTTTTGTGTCATTTTAGGTTCTGTCTCCAGAAGCAAGGGTCATTTTTTAACACATCTAAACTTCTTCATCTTGCCACATGTTGTGTTCCTTGAATCCAGATTTCAGTTTTATATTTGGCACCAGGGACGGGAGCTAACACTGATTGTGGTTCTATCATTTCACAGCAGTTATTTCCGCCAGCTTACTGGATCCGTTCACAGCAGTTCTTTCCGCCAGCTTACTGGATCCGTTCACAGCAGTTCTTTCCGCCAGCTTACTGGATCCGTTCACAGCAGTTCTTTCCGCCAGCTTACTGGATCCGTTCGCAGCAGCTCTTTCCGCCAGCTTACTGGATCCGTTCGCAGCAGTTCTTTCCGCCAGCTTACTGGATCCGTTCGCAGCAGTTCTTTCCGCCAGCTTACTGGATCCGTCCGGTGGCCTTGGGAGTGCGGTGGTACTGTGCTCATGTTCCCAAGGAGAAAACAAAACCACAGGCTAAATAGCTCGCACAGAGCAATGTTGGGATTTGTATTTATAGAAGATCTGAAAGACTGGCCGTCCCAAGGGACACATACCATCAGGCCAGTTAGAAATAGGATCCGAATCCATCATCTGAAACAATCGGCCCAGGAAGTTAAACTACCACCTCTTCAAGACTTGATCAGTAACTACCAGCTTCCCTGATGTTACCAGGCTTCTAATTCAGAACCAAGGGAAGAAAGCCTAATGGGTTCCTCTAACTCATTATATACAGAACATTGGGCTGGGCTAAGTGTTGGGCTGTTCGCTGAAAGGTCAGTGGTTCAAACCCACCAGCCACTTCTCCAATGAAAGATGAGGCTGTCTTCTTCCATAAAAACGTAGTCTCAAAAACCCCATGGAGTAGTTCGACTCTGCCCGATGGGTCAGAGTCCACTCTGAGCAATCATTCTCAGAAGAAGATATTGGCCCCCGGGGATCGAATCCTTGCCTTCCCCAGGGGAGAGCCTGGTTCGCGTTTCAGCCAATGCCCTTCACATGTGGCCACCGCGTGTGTGTCGGTGGAGACGTGCGTGTTGCCACGAGGGGGAACAGGCTGCATACTAAGACTACAAAGAAAGCCTTGGCAATCTCCTTTCAAGAACCAGCCGACAAAGCTTCTCGATAAGGAGCTTCCAAAAGTCCGCAGGAAAACACCATTTGTTTTCAATTCCACTTTTTCATGAACTTTTGTCCCATCTCCTCCTGCCCCCATAGAATGAACGCCCCACTTACAGTTAGCTCTCTTCCAGGCTCTGTGTGCACACCTCCTGGTGAGCTCCAACGGTCCCTTTCGGAAGCCTTCCCTCTCCTTTCCCTGCAGACCCGAGCGTCTCGGCCTGCCGTTGGCCCCGGGCAGCGCTGAGGGAGTGTTGCTGACCAGCTCTCACTTGACTCGTCTCCACTGACTTCCACAGAATCTTTTCTAAGCCAACTCCAACCGGCTTAGCGAGGAAGTGCTTTATTGAGTCCCACAGTGGAGAGGCTCAGCGGGTCCTCAGGCCTGGCTGGACTGGGAGGCTGAGAGGCTGTCCGCAGGTGTGCGTCCCAGCAACAGCCAGTGCTCATTTTATCACAGGTGGGCCCTACATCATGGGATCATGAGAGCTGACCAAATCAAAAGACCCAGACTCACTACCAGCGAGTCAATGCCCACAGGGCAGAACTTTCCCTGTGAGCTGCTGAGACTGTAACTCTTTATAGGAGTAGAAAGCCTAGCCTTTCCCCCTAGGTGGTTTTGAACTGCTGACCTGGTAGTTAGCAGCCCAACTGATGTAACCACTCCACCACCACCAAAACAAACAAGCAAAAAGCCCCTCACTGCCATCGATCAAGGCGATGCTGACTCAGATCAACCCTACACACAGGAGAGACCTGCTACTGTGAGTTTCTGAGACTGTACTGGTTAGGGAGAGTAAAAAGACCCCCCCACCCCCACTCCCCAAATGCCTTGATTCTGAGAAACAGCAGGCAAGCTATCAGAAAGCCTGGACGAAAAATCAGGGTCTGCCCTCAATCCTCCAGGGAAAGCAGCGCTGGGGCAGAAGCTGCAGTTCACCAGTCGCATAGTTGTTGTTGCTTTGGTTTTTGTTCCTGAAGCACCTCTCTGATGATACAGATTGTTCCCATGGTAATTTGAGTTACTGTTAGAAGAGGTAGCTCATCACTGCACGGTCAGTTAGAGACAGAAAATGTGGTTTTAAATCATTTTCTTTGACTACATCTGCTATCTAAACAAAACTGACACCCACATCCGGAGTATATAGATGCAACTATTTTTAAAAGTGAAAATTGAGGGAAAGTGCATCCTTATCTAAATCGCCCCTCTTTCTTCTCCTCTCCCTGTCTCTCTCCTTTGAAGCCACCCAATTGATTCAGCTCAAGGCTAAATATAGGGATGACTAACAATGATTTCCACAAGCGCCTCAGAAATTGCTTGTAAGCGAGCAAAAGGAAAATAGATTATCCAGCAAGCAGTGTTGAAGACAACAGCCGAAATCCAGTCCGTGACCTGAAATGCACAGTAATGCTATTTCCCTCAGACAGCCTGTGGGAAGCATTGCCAGCACATGAAGAAGAAAAGACAAAAAAGATGGCCCCCAACTCCCTTCCAGACGGAATCGAACTGCAGTGACGGTGTCTATTTGGAGACGTTCTCTGGAAGGGGTGCAGGTGGGAGGTGGACTCTACCGTGGGTCTCAGAGTGAGATCCTGGGGAATCGGGTCGTTCATGAGCTGTGCTCTATCAGAGAGCGTAGGACCCTCAGCACATGTTGCACCATCGAGGAGCCCTAGAATATTAGCAATAGCAGGACCCCAAACAAAGACGAAAGCAAACCACACGCCCTGCCATCTAGGCGATTCTGCCTCCTGGGGACCCTGGAGGACAGAGTAGAATGAACTGACTCTCTGAGTGTGTAAGGCTGTAAAGATTGTTTTGACAGGAGTAGAAAGTCCTGCTCTTCTCCCACAGAGCTGCTGGTGGTTTTGAACTGCTGACCTTGCAATTAGCAGCCCAACTTGTAATCACTACACCAACAGCGCACGCGCACACACACACACACACACACACACACAAGTGAGCGGGGGGGAATGACAGCTCAAGAGGATGCTACCGGCCCAGAATTACAATCCTAATAGATTTTATTGGCAGTAGAAGCTCCCCTGAGCCAACTTCCCTTATTAATTTTGGCAAAAGAAATCATTACTGCCAATTCCTGGACAAGAGTGGACCTGCCCTGGACCTGGGCCTCAGAAGGCCCTACTCCACACTGCACACAGTAAGGGACCCAGTAGTCAGTCCATGGGTCACGTCCCTCTAGAGCTCTTCCCTCACTTCCTAGACAGAGGTTTCCAAACTACAACCGGTGAGCCAAATTCCCACTGGCCTGCTCTGTGCGGGCTTCAAGCTAAGACTGAGCTTTACATTTTTTAATGGTTGGGGGTGGGGGTGGGGTATGCAATCATGTGAAAAGTGCATGAGATTCTAATGTCAGTGCCCGTAGGTAAGGTCTTGTTGGATGGCAGCTGCGATCTGAGAGCCAGCCTCCATTTACAGAGTTCTCAGTGTCACCGCTGAGACCACATGGCCTTGCAAAGCATGGCTATGTGGCTATTTACGGAAACACTTGCCAACCCATTTTAGATCCTGTTGCGGCTTCCTGGCACTCCAGAATCCCCCTGCCAAACGGTCCTAGGTCCCTGCTCAGGGTCTGTTGGTGCCTGTTCTAGGTTTTCTTCTAGAGAGTAGAGGTGATACCACCTCCTGGTGGTGGTGGTGGTGGTGAGGGGCACTGGAATGTCTCCTGGGGGCTGAAAAGGCAGATACTTACACTTTATACTGGGCATGGATTCTACTACAGAAGATTGTAATTGCCAGTGGCTGCTGAGTAATTTCCCCCCCCCCCACCCCCCGTGAATAAGTGGTTATAGGTCAACTATGTTTGGGAGCCTATGGGGTAGACCATGGCTCCCAAGGGTGGCTGACGTAGTGTGCAGGGTGTGCTCATGGCATCTACACCATCATTTCCAAGCCGATTTAATGTGTCATGAAATGGAGGGAGGTGACCAGAGGCCCCCAGCTGGCCGTGTGTGTGTGTGTGTGTGTGTGTGTGTGTGTGTGTGTGTGTGTGAGAGAGAGAGAGAGAGAGAGAGAGAGAGAGAGAGAGAGAGAGAGAGAGAGAGAGAGAGAGAGAGAGTTCTGACATTCTTGGTTCAGGAGTTCAAGCATTCTTCCTTAAAGTTCATCTGAACTTGTCAAGAGCAGAAGGTGGAATGTGTCTCTATTAGAGTGGGTCGGTCTTCAGCTTTCCCACAAATAGGAGCCTGGTATGCAGAACCCGCCCCCCCACCCCACCCCACCTCTTTATGCTCTCTCCGGGGAACATCACCCATGTCTAGAGACCCAGGTCTCGTCAGACCTCCTCTCTGCTGCTACCAGTTGACGGACTATTCTCCCAGAACTAGAGGGATTGTGCCCCAGCCCCATCTGGCAGATGCACGCCCTATGGTATTGACACACTTTAATGCAATACTTGTAAGTGAATCAAAGATGAATATGACTCTAAAGAGCTTTGTATTACAATGGCCCAGCAAATGTGAGTCTCTAAAACACAATGTTACTGGAATTAGTGTGGGCGAGACAAGGAAACTGTACGGGGTTGGAGGAAGTTCAACTATTACAAGAATGTTTACAAATCCTTCCTTTACCTTTCAAATCACAACCTGGAAGCAGGAAACCATGGCCCATTTATTATACTTGAAATTCATCTAAGAAAGAAGATATGAAATTCTAGTTAAAAGGACAACCTGAAAAGACAGTTTAATTGGTGTGCCTTTAACCATCTTATATTCAGAAAGTATAAATATTTTTATTGTTTTTGTGATGCCCCACTTAACTGCTTTGATCCATTTAGATTTCCATTCCTGTAAAGAGCTACAGACTCAGAAATTCACAGGGGTGGTTCTACCCTGTTTTCCAGGGTGGCTCTGAGTAGGCATCGCCTGGATGGCAGTGAGTTTGGTTTTGGGTATATTCGCTGCCCTCCCGTGCCTCATATTAGACGCAAAACAACATTGTAAGGCACCCAGCACCAAAAGACACACTGGCATCATTTCAGCTAATTGTCACCAAAAGCCAGCGGGGCAGGTGCTGTGATTGCCTCCGTGCTACGGTCTAGAGAATGCAAGTGAGACTCAGAGGGTTAGCAACCCGACTAACCCAGCTCGTAAGGGGGAGAGGAACTTGAATTCCAGTCTATGGAACTCAGAGCTTAACTTCATGCCATTCTCTGCATGGCGGGTGGCGAGTGAGTGAGTGAGTGAGTGAGTGAGTGAGTGAGTGAGCGAGCGCCCGGGATTGGATGTGCTGGCTGCTAGATAGACGGAGGGCAAAGCCACAGGCAAATGTAGCACAGCGACCCGGCACACAATGGAGAGCTGCTGAGAATGTGTTTGTGAGCTTGCATGGCTATGTCATGGAATACGATGCAAAACAGCATGATGTCAGTACAAAACAGAAGGATTCTGGGGGTTGCACTGGCCTCCGTCGCCCCACCCTGGGGAGTTCATTGTGTTCTGTCATTATGAGCTCCTCAGCGGAAAATTCTGAGACCTGTGGAGCCTGACAGCAATGTGCCTCCGGGTGGGGAGGAGAGGAGAGGAGCGGTGTCATCAAGAAGACGTGTTTGAGCCTTGCCTGGGATCCACAGCATTTGTTTTGACACGAGACAGGAGGGATTATGGGTCCTGGTGCCCAAAGCACTCTTGGCCAGCCCCAAAGACTGGCTCATTGAGAAACACAGGAGAGGACTGATTCTGTGCATTGAGAGGAAGAGCCCGGGATGGCCAGAGGCCATGGGGAGCTGAAAGCAACCAGAAGCTTGCTGGGGGACAGCCTTCTCCATGGGAGCTCCAATATGGTTATGCTGACTGTGACACCAAGTGGTCTCCTGGCAAAGGCAGAATACCACCACTGACCGCCACAGAATGCACTTGGCGAGGGGCAGCTTTGGAGACAGCATACCGGATGCATATCGCATTCTGTAAGAGCGAATCATCCAACTCTGGAGACCTGGGGCCACCTTTTTACCTGCGCCCTGGTCAGGGGACCCTGCTTTCCTTTAAGGTCCAGATCTCAACTTGGAACTATGGGGACTTTACGGATGACTGGCAACCCTCAGATTGTGCATGTCCCTGCCTCGTTCTGGAGAGAGGGTCCGTAACAGAGTCCCTGAAAATGCAGTGTTGTTACTTTACAGAGTCCCTGGGTGAACAGGCTGGGAATCCTGGGCTTTTGGCCAACCAGACCTGCCCTGTCCCTGCTGGGACTAGTGGGGAAGCTGTTCCAGCAGCCACCCTCACCCTCTCCTGGCATCTGCTCTGACGCGCCTTCCCACTGGAGAGGAAATGATACAAGGTGTGTAAAGTGTTTAGGATCAAAACCCACGGAAACGCAGGCAAGAAAGCGAGCCACTATTGCATTTGGGGAAATCTGCTGTAAACGGCCTTTTAAAAACGTTAAAAGCTAACCTGTCACTTTGATGGCTGAGGAATATCAGACCCAAAATGTTTGTTTGTTTGTTTTCATAAAGCTCATTACTCCCCCCCAACAGTTTTATTGGCATCTAATTCACATGCAATCCCACAGTTTGATCACCTCAAGAAGAGCTGTACAATCATTGCCACACTTTAGGAACATTTTCTTCATTTTGCACTCAGTCGTTAGTAGCTTCCCATTTCCCCCAGCCTTTTCTGCCATGCCCCCAAGGAACCATTCATCCCATTGCCATTTCTGGAGATTTACCTATGCTGCATTTCATGTACAGGAAAACATTTTAAAACAGACTAACAAGAATAACAAAATAAAACAGATTCAAAACCCCAACTGAAAAGTAAGCAGAAAAATGAAAAACGAGGACCACTTTAAAATGGATCATAAGGGAGATTGAAGGATAGAGTGTGAACTTTTTAACTTAACTGCATCTGCAACAATCCCCAGATATTTTTTCAATGGCCTCGTAAGCATGTGAAGGTGGGACAACAAACGAGGAAGATGGAGAAGAATGGACATACTTAACTTGTGATGTTGGCGAAGAAGATGGAATGGGTGAAGAAAGCTGATGGTGCCCAGCTATCGAAAGATATAGTGTCTGGGGTCTTAAAGGCTTGAAAGTAAACAAGCAGCCATCTAGCTCAGAAGCAACGAAGCCCACATGGAAGCACACCACTGTACGTAATCACCAGGTGCTGAAGGGATCAGTAACCAGGCATCGAAGAACAAAAAAATCCTATCATTGTGTACTCACCTCCCTGATACAATCGTTGAAGACAAATGGGTGCATAAGCAAATGTGACGAAGAAAGCTGATGGTGCCAGGCTATCAAAAGATATAGCGTCTGGGGTCTTAAAGGCTTGAAGGTAAACAAGCAGCCATCTAGCTCAGAAGCAAGAGAGCCCACATGGAAGAAGCACACCAGCCAGTGAATGAGGGGGGCAGTGCAGAGTAGAGACCCAAAACCCATTTGAAGGTCACTGAAGATCCCCTTACAGAAGGGTCTCAGGGAGGAGATGAGTCAGTCAGGGTGTGATGTAGCAACAATAAAAAATACAACTTTCCTCTAATTCCTAAATGCTTCCTCCCCCTCTCCCTCCCCGCTCCCCCTATCATGATCCCAATCCTACCTTGCAAGTCTGGCTACACCAGAAGATATACACTAGTACAGATAGGAACTGGAAACACAGGGAATACAGGGCGGATGATCCCCTCAGGGCCAGTGGTCTGAGTGGCGATACTGCGAGGGCAGAGGGAGGGTAGGTTGGAAAGGGGGAACCAATTTCAAGGATCTACATGTGACCTCTTCCTGGGGGATGGACAACAGAAAAGTAGGTGAAGGGACATGTTGGACAGGGAAAGATATGACAAAATAATAATTTATAAATTATCAGGGGTTCATGAGGGAGGGGGGAAGGGAGAGGGATGGGAAAAATGAGGAGCTGATGCCAGGGGCTTAAGTGGAAAGCAAATGTTTTGAGAATGATGAGGGCAATGAATGTACAAATGTGCTTTACACAATTGATGTATGTATGGATTGTGATAAGAGTTGTATGAGCCCCTAATAAAACGATTTTAAAAAAAAGAAGCGGGGATAGAGAGACTGTATGTCATGTGCCTCGGACATATTATGAGAAGAGAGCAGTCCCTCGAGGAGGACATCATGCTTGGTAGAGTCACCGTAAAAGAGGAAAACCCTCAAGGAGATGAGATTGACACAGTGGCTGCAATCACGGGCTCCGGTATAGCAGCGACTGTGGGAGTGGCTCAGGACAGAGCGGTGTTTCCTTCTGGTGTGCATCCAAAACTGTGAGTCAGGACCAACAGAATGGCACCTGACAGTGGCAACATGAATGAGGAAACTAAAGCTCATAAAGATAAAGTAATTTCCCAAACTGAAAATCACGGTGCCACGTGGAGGAAAGTCATGAACCTTCCTCCACTGGAGGAACAAAGCTGTGCATGGGGACCACCAAGGGCTTGGGGACCAACCAAGAGCAGGTCTGGGTCTTGATTAAGGACGAAAATGTTGTCAGGTATGGACTTCTAGGCCAGGGCACTCAGGTGCATGGGGGGATAGAATCTCCATTGCCAGAACCAATTCACAAGTTGCCCCCTCTTCTCAGCCAATCAGAAGCTTCCTCTGAAGTCGCCAGCCTTGCCAAGATGCAGAGTTAAAAAGCTCATAAATCAGAGAATCGCTGACTGGCAAACAAGCTCATTTCAGAACTGCAAAGAAGGAAGTGACACATCCCTAGGGGCTGCAAAGATGCTGTTTGTGAACAGAGAGACGTGAGAGGCACTTGGCACACTGCCTGCAGTGAGACAGGTGTGTTTTTACAGAGAAGCCTGAATGCCAGCCCAAGTCTGCAAGCACTTTAAATCTGATTGTGCCAAGAGTCTCTGTTTCAGCTTTGCTACCCACAGTCCTCATCATCTCTGCTGTTGCCTGGCCATGACCACTGGTCACTGTGCAGACTCAAGTTTTAGGTCAACCCGGCTGGGCTGGAATCCCTTGTAGTTTGGCAATGAGCCCTCTCCATAATGTCATCATGGGCAGGCCACTTACTATAAACAAGTCTGTGAGGAAGAGAGTTGAGCACAAGTCCTTACTCAGGTCACAGCCTGATGCCATCTCGCTGGGGGTGTGGCCCACTTTATATTGCTAAATCGACACCTTCAAGAACTCATTCTCCATTCCTCCTCTTGCTGGACTGGCTCCTGTATCTGGCTCTTGGGGACTTGGGCCAGTGACCCTCTGTGTGGCTTGCTGACACTGGGGGCTATTGGCAGCCTGTCATGTTGCCTGTCAACTTTGGACCCACTGGCCTCTGCCCCCATTGTCCTGTGGTCTCCCCACCTCTTGCTTCCTTCTCTCGCTTCCTGGTTTGTGGACCGGCAGTTACATGAGTTACGAAGGGCTTCAGCTGAGGGTCTGACCCATGGAATTGAGTTGGACTGGGCTCGCTCACTCCGTGTTCTGTTCTCTTGATATACATGTCCTTGTGTGTGTAAGTGAGGAAGCCCATGAAGAGCAATGTCCACATGTCTACCAGAATGTCTGCAATTGATTTCATTTCTTTCCTTCTCAAACTCTTGACTCAAGAGTTTTCAGGTAGACCACTATTTTTTGCCTCTCTAGAGAACCCAGCTTAGCATAGGACTCAAGAACCCAGACCACCTGGCCTCAAGCCACTTCCCCCTCCTCTTCTCATCACACGTTTAGCAGTCAGACTGGCTTCCTGGCTGTCCTGGAAAACCGTGAGCTAGCTCCTGACTCAGGACCCCCTCCTTATGTCATTCTTTGCCCTGTTCTTCAAAGAGCAGATTCTTTTTTGTTGTTTAGATTTTCCTTGAATGTTATCTCTTCAGATCGCCCAGTCCTAACCTCCCTATTTTATCCATACTCCGAGGGCAGTCACCACAACATTAGCCTTCTTCATTTCCATCATAAAACTTTCAAAACTATGAGCCCCGAATAAAACGATTTAAAAAAAACAGTCACTTAAAACTGTGTTGTTTATTTCTTTCTCCTTTTCCAGAATGTAAACTCCCTGAGGTCAAACCCTTGAAGTTCTACTCTATCTACAGGGTGACTATAAGTCAGAATGAACTCAACAGCAGTGAGTATATATTAGCTACATATATCATATTATATTCTCATTCCAACCCTGAGCACTGACCAAAGCCAGCCAGCCAAAAATCCATCATGTTAGAAAGGAACTCTGCTGTCATCTGCTCCAAATTTCCTCCTGTTGATGAGAAGAGAGGCGCTCCGGGTGGGGAACCAAATCAAAACTAAACCCAGGACCATAGAGTCAATTCCAACTCACGTTGACCTTATAGGACAGGGTAGAACTGCCCCCCCCCCGAGGGTTTCCGAGACAATAACTCGTTATGGGAGGAGAAAGCCTCAACTTTCTCCTGAGGAGTGGCTGGTGGTGCTAACCTTGTGGTTAGCAGTTCAACACATAATGGGTGGGGAGTAGGCATCAATAGTTTCAAACATTCCCCAGATGATTCTAATGTGCCGGTGGAGTTGAAGGCACCTGACTAAATGATCTTTAAGGGGACTTCTAAATTAGAGACTTTATATGCTAAGAGATCCCCTTAAAACAAAGAGATGATTGCCTAAAGTTCTTCCCATGCAGCGATGTGCTTCATACGTTCATCACTGCTTTTTAGCCATGCGTAATACTCAATCATATGTATGTACCACAGCTTTTTAATCCACTCATCAGTTGATGGAACTGGAGGAAATCATGCTAAGCGAAGTAAGCCAAGCACAAAAGGACAAGTACAACACGAGTCCGCTGAGATAAGTTTTAAAAACATGCAAAAGAGGCATAGGGAATAAGCTACTGTATACAAACATTCCTTGGGTGAGGACCAGGTAGCATGGCAGGGACCAGACCAAATACAGGGATACATATGGTAGACAACTAAAAAGGAGGTGGAGAAAAGAATAAATAAATAAATAAATAGATGGGTAGCAGGGGCATAGGGCACTAACCCACCCAAGGGGAGGATACTGTTTATACCTCCACAGGGAAAGAGGGACCAGACTTCAACCCGGTGCTCCAAGGTGTGAATGCAACATGCTGGCATGGAGTAGGGAACCAGTGGAGTGGACTGTGGGGCTGGCCCCAATCCCAACTACTACATGACACCTTCCCCTCCTACCCCCTGCACCCCCCCTCCCCCCAAAGAATTTATTTCAAAGGACGACATTGAATCTGCAGCTCTGTGAGAGAGACATAACTGACCGGAGCACACAGGAGCAGATGAAGGGGGGAAGGAAAGAGGAGTACATCCTGAACCAGTAGGTCTCAAGGACGATGTTTCCGATTAGAGCAGTCAGTCCACAGAGAGGACCACATGGCCGGCACCTCTATGAGACATGATGCCCCTCATTGACCCATAGCCCTATAGGGGACAACACCAGAGACACAGCATGGGAATTGTGCCCGATCTGATCCCACCACAACGAGGAAAAACACTAAGAGGGTGCAACAGAACAGCAAGGGAACGAAGTGACGAGGTCCCCAGGGAATGCTGAGGGTGAACTTTGGGGCCAGGGCATGGTGCCCCAACAAACTGGACTGGAAAACATTCCTAAAGGCCAACAAACAGCCTTGAACAAACTTCAAACTTTTCTTTCTTGTTGTGCTTTGTTTTGTCATTGTTTTGTTGTTGTTGTTGTTTTGTTGTATATTGTTGCTTGGTTTTGCTCTGTCTTGGGTTTTTGTGCATATTATTATCTCCACAGGTCTGTCTAAATAAGATAGGCTGGATGAACAATCTGGAGTAGAAAACAATGGGGCAGTTCTGGAGGGATATGGGAGAGGGGGAGGTAGGGGGAAAAGTAGTGGTGTTAACAAACCCACGGACAAGGGAACAACAAGTGATCCAAATCGGTGGTGAGGTGGGGGTAGCACACCTGGTAGGGCATGATCAAGGTTAATATAACCAAGAGAAATTACTGAAAACCAAATGAAGACTGAGTATGATAGTGGGACAAGAGAAAAGTCAAAGGAAATAGAGGAAAGAGCTAGGAGGCAAAGGGCATTTATAGAGGTCTAAATAAAGGCATGTACATATGCAAATATATTTAAATATGAGGCTGGGGAAATAGATCAATGTGCATATATTTATAGGTTTAGTATTAAGGTAGCAGAAGGACATTGGGCCTCCACTCAAGTACTCCCTCAATGCAAGAATACTTTCTTCTTTTAAATTGGCATTCTATGACGCTCACCTTCCCAACACAACTGCTGAAGACAAAGTGGGTGAATAAGTAAATGTGGTGAAGAAAGCTGATGGTCCCAGCTATCAAAAGATATATCATTTGGGATCTTAAAGGCTTGAAGGTAAACAAGCAGCCATCTAGCTCAGAAGCAACAAAGCCCACATGGAAGAATCACAATCACGAGGTGTTGAAGGGATCAGGTATCAGGCATCATCAGAACAAAAATTCATATCATGGTGAATGAGGGGGGCAGTGCAGAGTAGAGACCCAAAGCCCATTTGGAGGCTACTGGAGATCCCCTTACAGAAGGGTCTCGGGAGGAGATGAGCCAGTCAGGGTGTGATGTAGCAACGATAAAAAATACAACTTTCCTCTAGTTCCTAAATGCTTCCTCCCCCTCCCTGCTCCCACTATCATGATCCCAATCCTACTTTTGCAAGTCTGGCGACACCAGAAGATGTACACTGTTGTACAGATAGGAACTGGAAACACAGGGAATCCACGGTGGATGATCCCTTCAGGACCAGTGATGTGAGTGGCGATACTGGGAGGGTGGAAGGAGGGAGGGTTGGAAAGGGGGAACCGATTACAAGGATCTACATGTGACCTCCTCCCTGGTGGACGGACAACAGAAGAGTGGGTGAGGGATGATGTCGGACAGGGCAAGATGTGACAAAATAATAATTTATAAATTATCAAGTGCTCATGCGGGAGTGGGGAGTGGGAAGGGAGGGGAAATATGAGGAGCTGATGCTAGGGGCTTAGGTGGAGAGCAAATGTTTTGAGAATGATGAGGGCAATGAATGTACAAATGTGCTTTATACAATTGATGTATGTATGGATTGTGATAAGAGTTATATGAGCCCCTAATAAAACGATTAAAAAAAGAGAGATGACACACCCACACGATGCTGATGCCTTAGTTGGCTGTTAGCTGGACTAAGAAACTCTTTTGGCAAGAGACCTAAAGGGGCAGGCGGACCGGGTGGTGATAGTCTTCCTTTCCAACCCTGAGCCTGAAAATATGCGTCTCAGTCTAGCCCCAATCCTAGCAGGTTAGGAAAACCCATTGCCATCATTTCTCAGGTGAAACCAAAGCCCCTTCTCCAGAAATCTTCTTTGTGAGGGTTCGTTGGGATTTCTCAGCGAGACATTTCTGCGGGTGAGATCGACTCTAAACCACTAACCCCAGCCCCGCTCCCACCATTCAACTCAGGGCTCCAAAGGGATTGCGGGGGCAGGGTCCCCAGTCCCCTCCTCGCCAGTCTTCCTTCTTGACCTATTCCATGCAGCTGAAAAACATATGGGCCCAACTACTGTGTATGCTCCTTGCTCCTCAAACCATTCAAAGATAAGAGAAAGAAGTGTCCAGAATATGATTTGTCCTGTCTCAGGTCCTTTATACAAGAGGCATCCCTGAAGGCCACACTAAGCTCTGTATGACTGAAGATGAACGTCCCTGTTTGACAAAAGAAGTGCTCTCCTTTCCTTGGGAGGAACTGACTGCAAAGTAGGAAGGCCCATGCAAGCGACTGCTTTAGGAGAGGGGGCGCTCCAGGGGCAAGAACATGCGACCAGAAGCAGCCATGGTCCCAGCCTGGCCCCCTTCCCATGACCCTTTGGAGCCTGAAGGTAGAAGAGACCACGCAGGTTCACAGAAATCCCCCGGGGCTGGGGCGGGGGGGTGGGGTGGGGGGAGGCGGGGCGGAGTAAAGAGTAGTCCCGGGATTGTCGGAGCCCCAGAAGAGCAAGACTCTGCAGGTCCAGCCGGTTCTCCTAAACAAGGTCAACAGAAGAACACCCAGCCTTTCATCACCCATCCCTCTCTCCACACTTCACCTCAGTTTCTATTATTCTAGGAGGTGTCCTTAAAACATTTTCAGCTCACACTTATTACCATCACAAACAGAGAATCCATGCATGGTATGTAACCTGCAAGGGCAGGGGAGGCTGGACGGTGGGGGACAGCCCTTGTTTGGAGGCTTTTACCCTATAGGTTGTCTTCCCAGCTTCTCCCTCTAGTCCTCAGCACCCCCATAAGATTTCACACCGCATCTCAGCATCAGTTACAGCCCCCAAAGTCCTGAATAAAACACTCCCTCACTGTCAGGGGAGCCAGCCCCTAACACATCATCTCGGGTTCAGTAGGTGCAATTGTACAGCGATAATGAGTAAATATTATAGTAAAGTCATAGAGAATAAGAGGAGATAGAAGAGAGTAAAATGAAGGAGTCAGACACATTTTATGGTAGCATGCTTACCTCAGCCCCGCTTGGTGGTCCACGTGAGGATTTGGAAGGTGGAAATTGCATGAGCGAGCGAGAGCATTTCCCACCAAGGGAATTACTCTCCACGGCTTATATATCTTTTGGGGACATTCAAGCCCCCTAATTACAGGTAAGGACATACGTCACAGGAAGGGGTTGTGCTATAGGTAATACAGTGATTAAAAAGGGACAATCGATGTGGGGGTATACATGCAACAGGAAGGGGAGGGATTGGGGATATACATGTGACAAGATGAGTGGATCCTAGATTCAGGGAGGCAGCCTAATTTTGGATGTCACTGAGCAAGCAGGTTTGACCTGTTCTCTGGCTTTCCAAGGAAACAATTACTATACTTATCAGTAGGGTGTGAGCCCCATCTACAGTGGACCAGACTGATGTCTGAATGCCTTCAGGGAGACTATCTCTAAGCATCTGACCTCCCACCATGTGCTGGCAAGCAGCCTCTAATGTTTGGCATATCTTTGGGGGAAGACAAAGATGGGGAAAGTCTTTTTATATCCCACACCTCACATGTGATGCTCTCTCCTTTTGTGGGGTCACTGAGTTGGGTTGAATTCTTTGCACCAAAATTTTGTTTCTACCAAACACCCTTCTTTGCAGGTGCCCCTGGAGGGCCTTCAGCCCAAATGCAGTCATCTGAGTTCAAGCGATTACCTTTATTACCCTTAACACATAAGACTATTCCAGACTTCTTTCCTCAAGTCATCCAGATCTTTTAGGACCAATCTGTCACCTCATTGCTACAGAGAGGCCAGCCTGGTGAGGAATCTACAACTCTACTGATTTGGACCCACGTGGGCAAAACCTACTTCACTCTGGGAACTTCTGTTTCCATGTCTGTGTTGTGACCCAAGCCGTGATATCTTCTGTCACCTACGCACGTAAACATTGGAATATGAAGACTGAAGAAGAGTGGATGCATTTGAATTACGGTGCTGGTGGAGAATCTTGACAGTACCATGGATTAACAAAAAGCACAAACAAAGCTGTCTTGGAAGAAGCATACCCAGAATGCTCCATGCTATCAGGCGAGAACAGTCTTTGCAGTAGGACATCCTGTTTGGCAAGGTGGAGAGGCAGCATAAACGAGGAAGACAAGATGGGTTGTCACAGTGGCTGCAACAGTGAGCTCAAATATAAAAACGATTGTGAGGATGGCCTGGCTGGGCAGTAATTCATTCTGCTGTACACGGGCTTACTATACACTGGAACCCATCCAATGGCTCTAACCGCAACAACAACTGTGGGGTAGCAGGACAGGCTGGCTCAATTTCATTCCATTCAGTTTCATTCAATCCCTTTCAGCACAGCACAGTTCCATCGCGTTCTTTTCCGTGCATGAGGGCCAGTCACATGCTGGGGACTCTAACTGAGAAAACACCTCCATTCCCTGGCCTTGGGTGCTTGACCCTGAGGCAGATTTTTTACCCAAAAGGGTCAATCACACTTTTGTATAAAGAATTAGGAACCATGTCACTGGCGTTCAGTTTCAGTGGCAGAATAGTTTGGGGTTAAAAAAAAAAAACCCTTTTTCTAATGCATACTATTTTCCCGACCAGCCTGAAATTCCATAAATGTTCATAACCTAGTGACTTGGAACATTACAGCGTTTCTGAGTCTCTTCTTAAAAAGAAGATTCAAGGGTTCGTAGTTTGATGTCAAAATCATGACCGATCAAAAGGTAAAATTGATCAACTGAGCTCAATAAAAAAATCCAAAAAAACATTATCTCTTTGAATGACCCTGTGAAGAAGATGAAAATTTTACAAATGACATATTGCACAAAGGAATCTTCTAGTATCTAGAATACATAAAGAACCCTCACCACTCAACAGTGAAAACAAAACAACCCAACCAACTAGAAACGAGCAAAAGACATTCACAGACATTTTACCGAAGAGGATATATGAATGGTAAATACAAAAACTTTAAAAATAATGTCAAAAGATGTTCAACATAATTGAACACCAGAGAAATGACAATTAAAATTAGAACAGGTGATTACTGCCTACCTACTGGATTGCTAAAACAAAAAACAGTGATACTATCAAATGCTGGCAAGGATGCAGAGAAATTGGATCACTCATACACTCCCGGCCAGGAATGTAAAATGGCACAGCCGCTCTGGAAAATAGTTTTTTAAACTACCAGTTAACTTAGCATAATATCCAGCAATTACATGCTTATGCATTTATCCCAGAGAAATTAAACCGTACATTCATACAAAACCTGTGCGAATGTACAGCGCAACTTATTCATGTGCTGGGCTGCTAGCCACAGGTTAGCAGTTCTAATCCACCAGCCACTCCATAGGACAAAGATAAGGCTTTCTAGTCCCATAAAGAATTACCATCATGGAAACCCACTGGGGCAGCTCTGCCCTGTCCTATCGGGTCACTCTGAGTCAGAATTGACTCTTTAGCAATTAGTTTGGCTTTTGGTTTAACTTAAATATCTCAAAATATGCAATCAATGAATAGCATATGCTTGTTATTCTTTTTTTTATATATACAAAGTCTTCAACACCCAGTGTGTCTCTTCCATTGACAGCACATTTCAAATTGAATCCTAAATTCTCATCAGAAATACTCGATGCAAGTTTAGATTTCATAAAATTTGCATTTGGAAAACTAGATCCACAGATGTAAGTAATTCTGGGCATACTTACAGTTTTCCAGCGTCTCAGGAGAGTTAGCAGGAAATTGTCCTTGCTCTGAGCTGTCATGGCGTGCTGCTCTCAGTGGTGGGTGTTTCTGAAGTAGGGCACCAGGCCTTTCTTCTGAGTGACCTCGGGTGGACTGGGCGCTCCACCCTCTGGGTTGGCAGTAGAGCACTTAAACAGTTTCAATGCCTATGAAAACCAGTCCCAAATCGCTGTCACTGAGTTGATTCTAACAGAGACCCTGTCGAGGGTTTCCAAGGCTGTACATCTTCAGGGAAGTGGATGACGTCATCTTTCTCCCACTGAGAGCTAGTGGGTTTGAACCAACACCTTGCAGTTGGCAGTCCAATTCCAACAGGGCATGGCCACCAGAGCTCCTTCAGTACCAAAGGAAAGGGCATTAAGACCGCCGTTTTATTGAGAAAATAGAGCATCAGAAACATAACGTATTCAAGATTATGGGCTTCAGATTTGGGGAGCTCTTTGTGCTATAGTTGGAGAGCCCTCACCAAAGCTGGATTTGAGGGAAAGGAGCCTTGGGTTCAGGCAACTGAAATTCTCAGGGCTCAAGCACAGCTTGACCCAGATATGAAAACCATGTTATCAAGTAATCATCCCTCTTCATTTTAGATGCCTTCTGTTACATTAGCTTTATTCCTAGGATGGTCTTTCCCCAATTAAAGCAAAGGCACCTCACCTTCTGTCAGCTGAACTCAAAAACCCAGACCTGTTGGCACAGAGTTGACTCACAGCCACCCCGAGAAGACGAAGGAGAACTCCACCCGGAAGCAGAGGGCCCCAGCCCGCTCCCAGAGAGCAGCTGAGGGCTTCTCAGGGCCAGCCTGTCCATTAGCAGCCACATGCTTTACTGCTGGCCCCAGACCCCCTTTCCTACCAGTTTAGCAACACCACGAAATTGTCTCTCGTTTCCAAGCCCAGTCTCACTGCTTCGAGTCGATCCTGACTCACAGTGACCCTAGATGACAGGGGAGAACCACCCCTGTGAGTTTCAGAGCCCGTCACTCTTCACAAAACCAGGAAGCCTTGTCTGCTTCCCAAGGAGCAGTTGGTCATCCCAAACTGCTGCCCTTCCAGTTAGTGGCCAGCTATATAATCACCACTCCACTTCCAGAAAATTCCTAAAATCTATTCCAATTGGCCCAGGCTGAGTCACTTGCCCAGGAGAATGGACAGTTCTGACAGGCCTGATATGGCTCACAAGACCACCATCTCCCAATCCCCTGAATACAGTGTTTCTCAGAAGGAGTGCTCCCTACCTTTCCATGCTCCCTACCCTTGGGGGCATTGGAATGATCCACGGAGCTGCAAAACTTTATCCTGGATGATGGGCTATAATACAAATGCTTGTCACGGCCAAAGGGGCACTAAACTATTTTTCTTTTTTTCTGGAACTGGGGCGGTAGACCCCCTAAGTTTGGGAAGCTATAACCTAAATGTGAGTGTGGAGGAGAATGGTTCCACCAAGCAGAGCGGAAGATAGCAGGCTTCAATTGACTCCACCGAGGATGCCCAGGACGCTATGATGAATTGGAGGCCAGTCTAGAAAAGGCCTGGATAAAGAGTCCGCAGCAGACCCTTGAAGAGCACCTGGCGGTGCAGTGGTTAAAGACCCCTGTGACCGACCAAAAGATGGACGGTCCAAACTCACCAGCTGCTCTGCAGGACACAGATGTGGCAATCTGCTTCTATAAGCATTCACAGCCTTGGCAGTCCTTTAGGCGGTTCCGCTCTGTCTTGGGGGGAGATGGGGCTTTCTACTCCTGTAAACAGTGACAGTCTCAGAAACCCTCAGGGTGCGGTGGGGGATCGCTGTGAGCCAGCAGTGGCTTGATGGCAGCGAGTTTAGTTCTGAGTTTGGCACATGTGTTCTTTGACATCCGTCACTGCCCGGCTGACACTGCCCCAGCCCTCCATCCTGCTGCCACTCTGTAGTGAGAGGCACCCTCTCGGGCACATGGGACCTCAAAGTCAGGCAGCCACCCGATGAAGGACGAAAGAGTGGGACTCCAACTGCCCTAAAGCTACCAACCAGCGTGCCCTCTCCGCCCAAACACGCCATCAACCCGGAGGCTTCGGAGGGTAGACAAATGCATTAATAAAGGCAAACAGCCTTGAGGTTTGTACATAGACGGCCGTGGGTAAGCACTAAGTAGCACGTGTTCCCACTTATTGTCGTCTACCCCCCCCCCCCACAAGACCACTTAGACAGAGGAATGAGCCTCAGTATCTCCTCCTTAGATCCCTTTCCACAGAGCCACGTCCTGATCACCATGCAGACACAGCCCGGCTCCAAGCGCTTCACCACGGTGTGCTCCGGAGACTACGTTTCTCACAAAGGGAGGATTGGGGCGACCCTGCATCAAGCAAGTCTGTGGGGGCCACGTTTCCCACAGCAAGTGCTCATTTAGTGCCATTGTGTCACCTGATGTTAATCCTCATCAGAGTTGAAAATTTCAGCTTTCTACTCCTGTGAAGAATTAGTCTCAGGAGCCCACGGGGCAGTTCTACCTTGTCCTATAGGGTCGCTGTGAGTCGGCATCAACTTAATGACACTGAGAGAGAGCGCATTCTTAATAAACTACCAAAGAAAGGAAGGAAGGAAGGAAGATCAGGGCCATCCAGTCAATTGCAGCCCACAGTGATCCCATGGGACATGGTAGAACCCCTGTGGGTTTCCAAGGCTGCAAATCTTCATGGGAGCAAACGCTTGACTTTTCTCTCAGTTTAGCTGGTGGGTTTGAACTGCTGTCCTGGCAGTTAGCAGCCCAGTGGCTACACCACCAGAGCTCCTTCACAGACTACAGTGTAAACACAACTTTTCCATTCGTTTGGAAATTAAAAATGCATGACTTGTCTTATTGCAATATGCACTTTATTGTAGTTGTCTAGAACGGAACTTCATCTTCTCCAAGGTCTGCCTATATAGTCATTGTCAGCTGGCCAGGGAGTCTGGGACCTGGCTTTTCAAGAGGGAGTCTTTAGGGTTGGTACTCAGGTGGCCCCCAGGGATCACTCTTCTTACTGTTCTAAAGAGGATAAGGAGTCCCAATGGAGACCCGGTAAAATATTAACTGAAAGGTGATTGGCTGGACTCTACCAGCTGCTAAGGGAGAAAAAGGATTTGGTCATCTTCCTTAAGGGTGTACAACAGTGGTTCTCAACCTGTGGGTCGCGACCCCTTTGGCGGTGGAACAACCCTTTCACAGGGGTCGCCCAAGTCATAACAGTAGCAAAATGGCAGTGATGAAGTAGCATCGAAAATAATGTCATGGTTGGGGGTCACCACCACATAAGGAACTGCATGAAAGGTTCTTGGCATTAGGAAGGTGGAGAACCCCCGCTGGACAGCCTTGGAAACTCTATGGGACAGTCCTCCTCTGTCCTGTAAGGTCACGATGGACCAGAGTTGATTCCATGACCTTAGCTTTGGTTTTTCTTTGATCTAGACATTCCAAACCAAGCTCACTGCCATTAGTCGATTCCGACCCTCAGCGATCCTGGAGGACCCTGGGTAGAACTGCCTCTCTGGGCTTCCAGGAAGGTAACTCTTCATGGGAGAAGAAAGCCCATCTTTCTGCCTGATCGACAGAGGGAGGGTTGTTTATTCCAGGAGCTGCCAGGGATTCCGAGCTGTTCCTGTGTGTGCTTTTGTCGGGGCCCAGCATCATCCCTCACTGTCTTTCTCATTGTAATAGGTGCCTCCAGTTGACAGATTTAAAATTAATGAGGAATTTGTTCTCATCCAACTAGCTAGGTAGGGCAATGGGCCTATTTCCCCCATTCAAATGAATCTTGTAGGTAAAATAATCGAGAAAACAAAAGCACGTCTCTCTCCCACCCTGGCCTCACTCTGATGATTTTGGCAGCTCAGAGCAGAACCATTATGTAAAAATAAGACACTTTATTGCGGAGTAATTAGCCTAAACTAGCCCAGGCAGACAGCACTCACCAGTGAAGAGAAGAGGGGAGGGCCAGGACAGTGTGGCCGGGGAGGCGGTAGGTACTCGCGTCTAATGAGCATTTAAATAAACAGCTTCCTGTGTGGAATTTCCATGGGTGGAAGGTGCCCCTGGGTGGCCCTGGGCTAAGTTGTTTTCTGAAAAATAAGAGCCTTTCAAAAGTCCCCTCAATCTCATGGTTTGCAGTGATGTGTGCCAGTTTCTTCCAAGGGTGCTGGGAAGCCAAGATGTAGCTCAGTCTGTGTGGGAGATCTCACTCAGAGGCAGGAAGCCCAGGAAGGGTATGCCCTCACCCTCTGTGGTGCTCCTGGAATGTGCCACATATTACATTCACCGCTCCCTCCTCACAGGGTACGGATGTCTTTTCGGTGTGTGTTCAGCTGGCTTATCTAGAAAACAAAACCAGCGACACTCATATAAACCCAAAACCAAATTCACTGCCATTGAATCAATGGGAACTCATAGCGACCCCAAAGAGCAGGGTAGAACTGGCCCATGTGAGCTTCTGAGACGGTAACTGTTTGTGGGAGTAGAAAGCCCCATCTTTCTCTTGCGAAACAGCTGGTAGTCCTGAGCTGCCCATCTTGCAGTTAACAACCCAACAGGTACAGGTACCCACTACCAGCCCCAGGGCTTCTTCATATCTGTATAAGAAAGAACTTTTGTTAGATCTCTCTGGAGCTAGATCTATACCTTGATCCTTGGCTCCGCACGAGAAAGAATTCACGCCAAAACCTGGTTCGTGATCTGAGTGTTATAAGAGTTAGAAGAAGTTTCAGGTTACATGGCACCCCTAGGACTCCTCCCGACCATGCAGCCTGGCTGGAAGTTGCTCGGTGTCACGCCAAAAAGTGTCGCTCGACTCTGGGCTCCTGCCTTTTCAAGGATTCCACGGGAAGGCGTGGTGGACAACCCCTGATCGACCCCATGAGATGAATTGAATTCACCTGGCCTTGGTGTTCCAATCCAGGTGGCCTAGGTGGGCCAATCCAGGTGGTCTAGGTGGGCCAATCCAGATTCAGCGCCCACCCATACTTACCGGCGGGAAACCTGAACCTCTGAGCATGTGCAGTGGGCCACTCCTTTGTTTCCGTAGCTTGGCTCTCTGGGCATGCGTTAATGGACATTCCCCAGCCCTGCGCTAGCCTACCTAACAACTTAAGTCCATGGGTCCAATGCGAGGCAGAGCCCTCTTCAGACTCACCTGGCGGCAGACCGAGGATGCAGCCAGGTCAAGCATGGGCAGGAAGACCACAGGCCAGTGGTGTGAAGTCACACGGATCCAAGGTTGGTAGAAACAGGCCAGGATGCAAACAGCTCTCAGGGTCAGGGGGCCCTTCTGGGGCCACCCCTGGAGGCAGGTAGCGTCCCATTGAACAGGAAGACAAAGGAGCAGAAAGCGCGAGCGAAGGAGCGTCCAGTTTCTCCCTGATAAGAAGGCCACAAGCCCAAAGAGGCGCCATCAGACCATGGCCTCATTGAAACGTTGGACTCCCCCGCCATACGTCCTTAAAACTCAAGGTGACATTAACGCATCCAACGGCCACATCATGTGTCTGTCTCCCTTCTTTTAAAGCAGGGATCACCATCTGGCCGCATCGTGCTGGCAAGTACCTCGCACTGTCCTTGGCACACAATTGTTAGTTGTTCATTGATGAGTTTGTGCTGCCTGATTCTCAGAAGCAGATCTTCAGATCTTTGTGGTCCATCTCAGTCCTGAAACACTGCTGAAACCTGTTCCGGAACAGCAACACAACCCCCTCTCCTGACAGACAAATGGTGGCTGTGTATGAGGTGGACTGGCTGGGATTTTAACCTGGGCTCCCATGTGGAAAGTGAGACTCTTATCACAGAACCACCAATGCCCACTTGGCATATAGTAGGTGCTCAGTAAAGATACATTAAACCCAAGTGGAGTGGGGTGAATATTTGTGTATTATGAATTCTACAGTGCACACTCAAAGCAAGGTGATCTTTGGGCCACGTATGCCCCACCCCCCGGTGAGGAGGGGAAGACCCCGCCCCCTCTTGACCAACTCAGAAAGGGGTCCTGGAGCAGATGCATGAGAGAACTGTGGACTTGCGGTGAAACATGAAGCATTCCCACACGGGAAGCCCTCTTCCTTTTCCCTCCCTCATTTATACTCATTTCTGTTGGCTTCAAGGGCTACTGTTCCACTCGTGACCGCCCTCTCTTCTCGTTCAAGAGGTTGGCCTCTAAAGGATTGCCCAGACTTGACCTCCACCCAGCAGGCCTGTGACTCTGAGTTGCAGAAGGTTCCTGTTTATCCTTATCTACCTGCTCCTGAACGGGGAGGCTGGACTACCCCGCAGGTCAGTGGACACAGGCCTCAATGGAAGTAAACAAAAGCCCCCAAGTCCTAAGGAACAGAAAGAGACACACCTGGGCCTGATGCCAGGCCTGGGCAGGACCAAGCTCCAGGAATGTGGGAGGGACAAATAGTTGAGTTTCTGAAGCCAAGGGAACTCAGCATGAAGCAAACCAGTCCTTCACTGCCCTCCTCCAGGCAGAGTGAAAGGCACACACACACACACACACACACACACAACGAGTGCTCGGCTAGTTAAAAGGATAGGGAGAGAAAATCCACTGCGAAAGGGTTGTCAGAATTAGCAAATAAAAATGTAAGTTGCTCTGTTAAACTTGAACTCCAGCTACATAAGGAATAATATTTAGTGTAAATGCTTCAAGGGCTATGTTGCTGCTGTTAATTGCCATCAAGTAGGTTCTGACCCAGAGCAGTTCTATGCATTCATAGCAGGCAGGCCTCGGTCCTGAGCAGCCTCACAATTGTTTCAGCGCTAAGCCCACTATAGCAGCCACTGTGCCAATCCATTTCATGGATGGCTTCCTCTTTCTCACTGCCCCTCTGCTTTACTAAACATGATGTCCTTCTCCAGGGATGGGTCTCTCCTGACACCATGCCTAAAGAAGGTTACATACAATCTCACCTTGCCTCCAAAGCCAGGAAGGGATCTACTTGGACTTAAAAACGGTTCCTCGCGTATTGAGAATTCCGATCTAAATGGGTGTTTTGCACTTTTGTCCGGAGACCTTACTCTGAGAGGCAAGGCCACTGTTGAGACTCCGCAGTTCAGAGATGGCAGCGTGGCGAGGAGGGTGGAGACCTGGTGAGCTGCCACTAGTGACCAGGAGTCTGCAGAAGGCCAGGAGGGGACGTCATTCCCAGGAGGAATGGGGGCGATTGGGGGGCCATGCTAAAAGCTCAGAGGTCTTCCTGTCACCGATACCGGAAACAGCATCTTTGCTTTGCACTGGGGAAATGACTTTAGGGATAGCATTTCTGATGACACGGTATCAGACAATCGTTAGACAATATGTTTGGAAGGAAACTGTTTAAAGTTTAGGGGAAAATTACCTTCCTTTTCTGAGGCGCCCTGGGCTCGGTCCTGGTTTACATTGTGTCTTGGAACTCCCCAAGCTGGGTGATGAAGGTGGACACCCCTGCGGTTTCCACTCCAGAGTCCGGCCCTTTCCATTCAAATCTCAGCCCGGTGGCTTCCTAGCTGGGGGATCCTGGCAAGGTTCTGCAACCCTCCTACCCCTCAGTTGCCCCACTCTTAATGGGGCTGACCCAAGGCCAACGTCCTTGGGGTCTTGTGGCTCTGGGGTGTGATACACACCGAGGCTGGTGTATGGACCACGGGCACTAACTCAGTAAACACTGACTGTGAAAGCTCTCTTCCCACGAGAAAGCTGAGGCACGAAACACCGAACTACCCACTCTCCTGTTCATCTAGTCAGCTGTTTCCCCGTCCTTTTTATATCACTTACTAGAGCCAGGGAATGAACTTAGTTTGGTTAAATTTGCAAGCCTGGGTGGAGAGCTGGACCAGGTTGGGTTTTACAGAAGTCAAATGGAGTTTACAAGGTGGGATGACAGAAGGTTAGTGGGCCAAGTCCTTGAGGTCCAGGTATTTTCCAACCCTACTGCCAGTATCCAGCTGCTCTTGAAATGATTTTATTTTCCTTCTGTCACCTTTTCATTTATTGAGCACTTTATTATGGTTTAGACTAAAATCTACAAAGCACAAGTGACTCCCACTCAACCGTCTACCTGCATTTTGCTGTGCGACACGAGCTGTCAGCCCCGCAGAGCAGCAGCCCTCTGCCCGCTGCTGAGTCTCCCACTTCAGTCATCCTTTTCCCTGCCCCGTCCTGCCTTCTCCTTTCCCCGGGGAAGCCAACTGGGCAAGGATTTTTGTTGTGTGGAGTTTCGTTTTGTTTTTAACCTTTTCTATCTCGTCTTCTGTAATCTGTTGGGTCTGGGTTTGTCTTAGTTTGTTTTCCCCTTCATTTGTGTTCGTGTAGGTAGGCGGGCGTGCTTCGGGAAATTTGGCCGAGTGCAGCTTGCATGGTCTGATGTAAAGAGCATTGGGTTTGCTCTCATCTGGCCCTCTTGTCATGTCATCGATCTCATTTCTTAGCTGGGACATTTGCTTCTCCTGCTTCTCTTTTGTCCAGTGGGCCAGTGGTTTGTCGATTTTATTGATCCTTTCCGAGAACCAACTTCTGTCCTTGTCGATCCTTTCGATTGTTTTTCTGTTCTCTGCTTCATGTATTTCTGTTCTAATCCTTATTGTAGCACCGGACAGTGTTTTGTTCTGTTGTGCATAGGACCGCCATGGGTCAGAGCCAACTCCTGGCACCTAAGAACAACAATCCTCCATACTTCCTTGCTTATGGTGACTGTGAATTTGTTCTGCTACTTCTTTCCAATAGTTTGCATTCTAAGGTGGATGTTTGATTTTTGGTCCTTTCTTCTTATTCTTTTTTGGGTGTCTGTATATATTGCTATCAATAGACCCTCCACTCCTACGTTTAGCTGTGGCCCAAAGCTTTGGGTAGATTGTCTTTCCATTCTCATTTGATTCTAGGTTTATTGTTGCTGTCGCGGGTGTTTATCTTTGATTTCTTCTATTACCCATGGGGTTTTATTCAAGGTGTTAGTCCACCTCCACATATTTTTTTCCTTGTTCTTCTCGTTACTAAAATCTATTGTTAGAAATTACAGTCAAAGGCAATCTTTTGAATAAGTTTGATTATTTAGATTTTTTTGAGGCTTCTCTTATGGTTCAAAATGTAATCGATTCTGGAAAGTGATCCGCATGCATTGGGGCAGGAAATATGTGCTTTGCTGCTGTTGGGTGGGGTGTTCAGTACACGTCTATGCTGTCGAGTTGGTTGGTTGTGGCCAACAACAAGATGTTGTGCGCCTTTGTTGATTTTCTTTCTACCTATTCTGTCCTTTGTGGAAAGTGGTGTTGAAATTTCCTACTGTTGTGGAATTAGTTCTCCTTTCAATGCTGTTAGAGTTTGTTGCATCTATTTCAGAGCCCGGACATTGGAGGCATATATGTGAATTGTGGTAATATCCCCTTGCTGGATTGACCCTGTAATTATCATTGTCTTTGATGGTGGATATTGACATAAGGTCTTCAGTGGCTAATCCCTCTGAAGTGTCTTCATAGTGTATTCGTAGTCTGGAAGCTCTATGGAAACCTGCTCATTTTGGGTGACCCTGATGGTATTGGAAATACCAATGTCATTGCTTCCAGCATTACTGTATCGCATAAACCACCGTAGTACAACAAACCGGCCAGCAAGTGGTGTAACAAGGGGTTCCACGGTACAACGAAGTGACAGATCAGGCTACAAACAGAAGAACATTCACGAGGATGGTGTAGGACTAGGCAGTGCTTCGCTCTGTTGGTCATAGGGTCACTATGAGTCAGCACCTAACAACAACATTGCTTTAATCAATGAGATCAATATTGCCATTCCTGCTCTTTTTGATCATTGTTTGCTCCGTATATTTTTTCATCCTTTCAGTCTTTGTTTATTTATGTCTCTGTGTGTAATGTGTAGACAGCATATATTGACGGGTTGCTGTCCTCTTTAATCCACCCTGCCACTCTTTCTCTTCAGCGGTGCACTGACGGCATTTCCATTCAGTGTGATTATCAATAGGTAGGAGCTTAGTGCTATCATCTTGTACTTTGTGTGTGTGTTGTTTCTTTGGTCCACTTATCCTTCTGTGCCGAGTTCTTTTTGTTCATGAACTCTTTCTTCCTTTCTTTCATGGTTGGTTTTGTAGTTACCAAGTCATTGTGTTTTTCTTCTTCTTCTTTATTTTGATGAGGTTTGTTAACTTTCTTTGTGGTTACCTTAAATTTAATATTTGTCTTCCTAACTTTAAGCTAGTCTTTTATTAATTGGTATTAATGGGACTTCCCTTTTTATGAGAGTTCCATTAGTACAGCGTTCAGTCCCCATGTTTATTTTGATGATGTTGTTGTTTACACATGGTTGTAGAGGCTAGCAAGTTCCAAGTCCATGGGTTAGATATTGGCCTGGACACAGGGCAAGTGAGTGCATCTGTCACAGTGATGTTTCTTTTCAAGCATCCCATTTTCAAGCACATCACATGGACACAGCAATCCAAGAAACACAGTATGAAATCACTAAACCCAAACTAAGCTCACTGCCATTGAGTTGATTCTGATACACAACAACCTTATAGGGATCCCTAAGGTTTTTGAAGCTGTAAATCTTGACAAGAGTAGAAAGTCTCAAGCTTCTCCTACAGAGTGGCTGGTGGGCTTGAACCACCAACCTTGTGGTTACCAGCCCAATGGGTAGCCAGTTATCCCATGAAGGCTCTTTTTTTTTTTAACTAAAAATCATTTTATCGGGGGCTTTTACAGTTTTTTAAAAATCATTTTATTGGGGCCTTGTACAACTTTAATCACAATCCATACATCCATTCATGTGTCAAGCACATTTGTACATTTGTTGCCCTCATCATTCTTAAAACATTTGCTTTCTACTTGAGCCCTTGGTATCAGCTCCTCATCTTTTCTCCTCCCTTCCCGTCCTCCCTCCCTCATGAACCCTTGATAATTTATAATTTTTTTCATGTCTTGCACTGTCTGATGTCTCCCTTTACCAATTTTACTGTTGTCCATCCCCCAGGGAGGAGGTTATATATAGATCCCATTTCTACCCCACCTTCCTTCCACCCTCTGATAGTGCCACTCTCAGCACTGGTCCTGAAGGGAACATCTGTCCTGGATTCTCTGTGTTTCCAGTTCCTATCTGTACCAGTGTACATCCTCTGGTCTAGCTGGATTTGTAAGGTAGAATTCAGATCATAATTGTGAGGGGAAGGAAGCATTAAGAACTAGAGAAAAGTGTAGCAATGACACTGCACCCTGACTGACTCATCTCCTCCCCACGACCCTTCTATAAGGTCATGTTCAGTTGCCTACAGATGGGCTGTGGGTCCCCACTCCACACTGCCCCTCATTCTCAATGATATGATATTTTGTTCTTTGATGCCTGATACCTAATCCCTTCTACACCTCATGATCACACAGGCTGGTGTGCTTCTTTCATGTGGGCTTTGTTGCTTCTGAGCTAGATGGCTGCTTGTTTGCCTCCATGAAGGTTCTTTTAGGAAGCACTCACACTAGGTCAGATGTGCTCTTCCACCACCATCCTCTCAGGCAGGAAGCTTTTGTGGTTTGGTTTGTTTGCTTTTCTTACTAGTCCAATGGATGCCTGGTGGATAAGAGCACATGGATATTACCCTGAGTGTGACCCAGACTTCGCTACATGGTCTGGCAGGTGGAAGCAAGGTTTGCTGCTCTGTCCCTCTGGGCTTAGTCAAATTAACCTCTACAGACCACGTCATGTAGTGCTGGTGTGCAAGCTGGAAGGTGGCAAATCTCAACAACGCTTGTTTGCCTTGAATGATTCATTCCGTTATGTTCCTTGACTTAATAGACTGAATCACCTTAACAGGTAAATAGCACTGGATTTTCCACCCCTTTTTCACAGAGAGGATATAGACCAAAGATATCTAATGAAGGGGAAATCAGAAGTGATAAGGTAACATTTACCCAGGAGAACTGTTGTTTCCTTTCAAATCCTTGTCTCAATTTGTACAAGAAGAAAAATGCTCATGCGGTATTAAGGAGTCAGACACGATCAAATTCAACTCAAACTCACTTCCATCTGTTGATTCTGACTCAGAGTTACCGTAGCCTCTGTGTCCCGAAAACTCACTGCATTGAGTCAATGCAGACCCCGAAGTAACCCTCTAGGACAGGGAAGAACTTCCCCTGGGAGTCGCCAAGACTGCAGCTCTTCATGGGAGTAGAAAGTACCATCTGAGAAAGTACCATATGAGAAAGCTCTTCATGGGAGTAGAAAGTACCATATGAGAAAGCTCTTCATGGGAGTAGAAAGTACCATATGAGAAAGCTCTTCATGGGAGTAGAAAGTGCCATATTTCTCCCTTGAAGGGTCTTGTGGATGACAGCCCTCCTCGTAACCACACACTCCCTGAGGGTGACCTAAGGACCCAGGCTCAACCCCCAACTAATGAGTTTCATGTGTGGTCATCCCGCATCTGTCGGTAGAGACTTTTGTGTTGCTAGGATGCTGGACAGGTTTCAGCAGAGTTTCCAAACTAAGATGAGGAAGGAAAACATGGGCATCTACTTGAGAAAAATCTGCTCATGGAAACCCTGAGGATTTCCCCAACCTTCCATGGGGAATGGCGCAGGAGTGGGCAGCAATCTGTCCCGTTGTGTATGTTAAGTCAGGCACCGACTCTTTTGCAGCCAACAAACATAAAAGTGCTTCTGCTTGGAGGCTTTCCGAATCTGCTCCCTGCTCAGTCACTCTCATTCTCACCCTGCGCCCTCTCCTAAGGGAGGAAGTACTGGCCCAAAGTCAGGAGTCCACATTCCCTGCCAGAGGAGTGCAGTCTTGACCCCCAATGAGCATCCACTGGTGTAGGAGGCCGGATCACCTGCTCCCGGGTAGGGCTGGGGATGGGGCTGGGGTGGTTACAAAGCGCAGGCTTCTGGCTACAAAATATACCCTCTTTGGCTTTCAGAGGCCATGTTGCCCTTTTTCATTTGTTTAAAAGCTCAACAAGAGTCACAGATGTTGAAGAATGTGTTGCGGGGGAAATGAAGGCTTCCATTCCTCTCCTGAGAAACAGAGCCCAGTGTCGTGAAGTTCGCTAAATAATTGCTGATCAAAGTGAACTAGGAGATACTTGGAAAATATGAACCGATAAAAAGCAATGGATTAGCAATTCTGTGGTGTACAGCTAATGCCGTCATAGGCCCATTTTGTTGAGGGAAGTGAGAAGAGAGGGCAGGATGGAGATGCAGGGAATTGAAACTCTGAAAATACAGTGCAGCAAGCGGCAAGAGCTCCGTGTTCCTGCAGAGCCAGTGTGGTTCTGACTGGCTTCTGACATTAGAAGGCTGACTGGCCAGGGGAAAGTCAGGCCCTGTATTCTTCATGTACAACTCACCCACGTCCCTCTTCTTAAAAAAAAGTTTGGCAAAGAGAGAGTAAGTTAATTGAAGAGGGATATATTGGAAAAGATATCCAAAGGTCCGGTAGCCAGCCTAAAGGGCCAATACATCTTTCTTTCTGAAATCTCCACACCCTTTCTTCAGCAGAGCAGCCCCCTCCAGGTCTCCGCCCCATCCTTTCTCTGTGGGGCATTGAGCATTGGTGGTTGCGCGTGGTAATAACAATGATTTCTTTGAAATATAAGCAGGCCATAGGTTGATGAGATGATCCAACAGATCACAAGTCTAAGACCAGGAACAGGAGGCTTAAAATGGGGGACAAATGCACTAAATGTTGATTTCCTCCCCTGCCCTGCCCTCACAAGCAGAGATCAAAGGTGTCTCCGTGGACCTGTCAACGTCTCTCCTGACGCAGAAATACTGTCTGGTGGGCAGCTGTGCTGCTGCTGTGGTCAGAGGAGGCAAGGAGCTGGCCTAACCCAGCAACTCCATATCCAGCTAGCCAATGCAAGTCAGTGGTCCATGCAGGAGCCAATCCCCTGTATGGACGAGGCCTCCCTTCTGAAAGGGGAGGGAGATGATGGGGGGCAAGGTGGGTCTGCGAGAAAGGTGAAGAGAAGGAAAGATGGCTCCAGAGAAGTGGGGGTGAGCACTCAGCAGGGCGCTACAGCAGTCACGCCAGGAGCGCTTACGGGAAACATCCCTGTTGGTGGTTTTACAGCATATCCTGTTCTTGTTGGTGTTAGGTGCTGTCAACTCACCTCTGACTCAAAGCGACAAGACACACAACAAAACGAAACTGAACTCACCCTCTGCCATCCTCCCCACTCTCCTTATGTCTGAGCCCCTTGGAGCAGCCGCTGGGTCAGCACATCTTTAGAAGGTGTTCTTTTTCTCTGGCCCTCTGCATTACTAAGATGCTGCTCTCTTCCAGGGACTAGTCTTTCCTGAGAACATGTTCAAAACAAGTGAGATGAAGTCTCACTTCTCAGTACAGCACTCTGGCTGTGCCGCTTCCAAGGCGGATTTGTTTGTTCTTTGGGCAGTTCACGGTGCTTTCGGTATTCTTCGCCAACCCTATAATCCAAAGGCATCAATTTTTCTCCAATCCTCTCTATGCATTGTCTAGCTTTCAAATGCATATGAGGCAATGAAAAATATCATCCCACCACTTACCTGGTCTTTGGTCATTAGTGTCCAATGCATCAATCAGTTCTTAAAATGGTCTCCATATTTAGGTGGATATCTTTTGGCTCTTATGGACTTGTTTTAATTATCTTCAGCTTCAACTTGATCTTTTTATGAGCAATTGATGATATGTTCCACAATCATCCCCTACCCTTGTTTTAGCTGATTTACTGAACTTCTCCATTGTCTCTCCCCATAGGTTCAGTGAATTTTACTCCTATGTGCTCGATCTAGTGATGTCTACATTTTCAACTTTGGCATTCCAATCACCGGTAATTATCCATGCATTTTGATTGCGTGTTTGATCAGACTGAAGAAGCCGGTAGAATTCTTCAGTTTCATGATCACTAGCTTTAGTGGTTGGTGTGTAAATTTGAATTACTACTATTCACTACCATTGAGTCAATGCTGACTCATAGAGACCCTATATGACCGTGCAGAACTTCCCCTGTGAGTTTCCAAAGCAGCAGCTCTTTACAGAAGTAGAAAGCACTGTCCTTCTTCCTCTGAGTGGCTGGTTCTTTTGAACTACTGACTTTGCAGTCAGTCGCTCAAATCATAACCACTACACCACTGGGGTTCCCATAAACTTGAGCAGTAGTATCACCTGGTCTTCCTTGTAGTTGTATGGGCTTATTCTACCATGTCCAGCATTGTACTTCAAGATAGATCTTGAAATGTGTTTTTTTTCTTTTTTATCAATCATTTTATTGGGGGCTCTTACAGATCTCATAACAATCCATAAATCAATTGTATCAAGCACACGTATACACATTTCCATCATCATTTTCAAAACATTTTCTTTCTACTTGAGCCCTTGGTATCAGCTCCTCTTTTTTCCCCTCCCTCCCCAACCCTCATGAATCTTTCATCAATTATATATTATTGTTATTTTCATATCTTACACCATCCACTGTCTCTCTTCACCCTTTTGATGATTAATGTTATACCATTTCTCTTGAAGTTGCCATTTCTAGCATAATATGCCATATGATTTTTTTATTCAAAATGGTCAGTGCCAGCCTGTTTCAACTCACAGATACCTAAGAATGGATCTTTATGCATTTCGTTTAATTTTCACAGTTTCCAGTTTTCCTAGAGCCACGCCATGTGCATTGCACATTCCAATCACTGATGGATGTTTGCAGCTGTTTCTGCTCCTGTTGAATCATGCCCCATCAGCCAGCACAGGTCCTGGAAGCACTGCACCCACATCACGAAGCAGGAGGCAGTTCTTCCCCAGCCATTTTGAGGACGCCTTCCCACCTGAGGACCTCATCTTCTGACACTCCAGCAGACAGCGTTCCATTGCTACTCCTCAGGTGTCCAGTGGTTAATTTTCCAGAAGTGGACTGTCTCTTCCTTCATCCTAGTCTATTTCAAGTCTGGAAACCTGTACTTTATGACATTTGAAATAGTGGTAGCCTAGCTTCCAGGATTATAGCAACATTTGAGCTGCCAGAGTATGGCAAACTGACGGAGGAGTCAGCGTAGGGCAGGAAGTAAGCAGCCTGGATAGGCATAGCACCCTAGATGGGGCTAATTGGCCTCTTCTAAATCTACCACTCATCTGTCAGTTTGTGGTATGATGACAGGCTGCCTGCTGCTGCGATGTTACTGATTCTTCAAATATCATCTCAGTCACCGTGGTGGACAGGTTTCAGTGGAGCAGAGTGAGGCAGACTAGAAGGAAAGCCCTGGCAATCGACTTCTAAAAGTATCCAACTAAAGCCTTGTGGATCACAACAGAGTCTGACTCGCTTACTCTCAACCTGTAATCATGAAGAATCAATCACGACAGCAGGACAGTGTGTTTGGTGAGTTAGGACAAGGTGCTTCCTTAATGAGATGGACTGATACAGCAGCCACAACAATGGACTTGAATGAGCTGACAGGCGCAAGGATGGAGCTGGATTGGGCACTGTCTCATTCTATTATATGTAAGGTCGCCATGAGTCAGAGGTGGCACAACTGCAACCGACAAGTCTACTGAAAATGCCCCATCCTCTTTTTGATAGGGTGTGCCCTAATGGTACAACAAAAATGCAAAGCTTTCTGGAAGGGCTGAGTCTTTCTGCACCAAGGACAGGAAACCATGCCGCATCTCAGGGTCTCAGTCCATGCTTGTTGGCATGGCTACCACGGGTTGCAGCGCAAGTGCTCCTTGCTAAGCATTGGATCTGCAGTGACGCTAAGAGCAAAGGTCCAACTCGGGTGTGCTCTGGGTTCCCGGTGGCACCTTGTTCTTATCACGCAGAGTGCTAGGTGGTAACTCAGGAAGTGATCCCTTGCTTAGTTTAGACGAGACTGACTGTGCTTCCGGCACAAGAAGACAGAAGTCCATTTTCAGGCAGTTGGAGCCTAGAAAGGAGTTCTGTTCCTTGAACGAACTGTGGCAGGGTGTTGCAAGCCACCAACACCCCCATGACGCAGGCACCCTCAGAGAGGTCAGCTTCCTCGGTCAGGACGACCTGCCAAGAGCCCAAGGCTTGCTGGTAAGGACCTGTGTGGCTCTTAGACACCTGCTTAGGGATGCAGGATGCTTGACTTACTGTCTTCTAAAGCGGATCCTAGGGAGAAATGTGGGGCTTTCTGTTCCCGTGAACACAGCCTCAGAATCTCATCGAGATTGAGGCAGTTCTACCCTGTCCTATAGGGTTGCCATGAGTCAGCATCAACTCAATGGCAGTGAGTTTAGTTTTTTTAAAGGAAATTGAATCTGACTTAGCGTTACCAGCCTGCTGAGCAAGCCTAAAAGTTACTTTTGGTCATTATTCAAGCTTCTTTCCAGATCCCAAAATTGCCTAAGGATCGGGAAGATTACCTTGTGCCAGGCAATACAAGGGATAGTACTGCCTTGACTCTGGTCCTTCTCACCCCACCCCACCCCGCCCCCTGGCAAGTTCAGGATCCATGTGCATGAAGCCCCTTGAGGAGAGTTCTGTTGCTCCCAGGACACATGATGAGGAGCTCTTGGTGGGGGCTGGGAGCTGCCGGGTAAGCGGCCAAGCTTCTAAAGGATGCTCACGCATTTCCCATTAAGGTACCCTCTTGCCTGGTGACGGAGCCTGAGAGCATCTGAGATAGTTCATGTTTATTGTGCCAACATGGCCAATGAACACATGTGGGATTAATTGAAGGGTGGAGAGATAAATGACTCGGTGAGCCTCACCTCTCTTGTCTCTTGCTCTTTGAACATCGGACCAGTGTGCGGCTGCCTTGCTTTCCTGTGCTACACTACCTGTGGGACACCTAATCCATGGACTGTGTCACTGTAATTTGAGGTTCCTTCAAGATCTGCTTTGCCACACTCTTGGAATTTACATACATCTCTTGAGCTGGGAACTGTCGGGCCCTGTCATCTGGCTGACTGTTGGTGACCCGCCTTGCTGTTTGCTGCCTGGGCCTGGATAGCCTGAATTGCTCAACAGAGGACTACCCGGCAGCTCTCAAGACTTGAAGGACTGCCAGTGTCTCACAACTGCCAGTGTCTCACGGGAATGAGTTGCACTGAACCATTTGTACTGCTTTATAATTTAATGAACTGTTTATTTCTTGTGTTATTTATCTATCTATATAAATATATATAATTATTAGCATTCTGGTTTTGTTTCTCTAGAGAATCCTGTCTAACAATTTGACTTCTAGTTCTTCCAAGTCTTGGAAATTAACTCTCTTTCTTTGTCTCCTGCCTCCTTCCACCCTTCTTTTAAAAGCTCAGATTTCCAGAAAGCAAAAGCTGGGAAGGCGTTAAGATCAAGTTAGCTGCCTTCTGGAACATGGGGGGGGGGGGGTGGCAAGGAAATGGGGAGGTATTGGGGCAAAAGGTAACATGCAAAATACATCTTGACAACTATCACCTGTTACACCTGGTATTGTGTCCTGGCCCTAGCGCCCAAGAAATCCCCGCTGTCCAATTCAGGCCCAGCACTCTGAGTTCCCTGTAGTGCTGCAGACCTGCACCCGCATCACTGACCAGCCCGTCCGTGCATGCAGGGGCCACTACTGGCTGGTTACAGCTTATCAGGAGCACCCGGTTTGTGCACAGGTACACACTCGGCTGCTGACCAAAAGGTGAGGTGGTTCCAGTTCACTGGAGAGAATCAGCTCATGGGAATCCCTCTGGCACCTCTGGGAACCACTGGGTGGGCTTATTTTTATCTTTTGTTGAGAGTGCACCACGTGGCAAGTGGTTTTACAGCAATTGCTTTTAACCGTCATCCCATTGAAGGTAGATGTCATGATCATCACTTAACAGATAGGGAAACGGAGTCACGGGAAGGTGGCTTGTCCAACACCTAACTGCCAAGAGCTGCCAGACGTGGAATGCCTACCCAATTCGAAGTGGCTCCAATGTTTCTCTTTTCAGCATCCAAACCAACGAACAATCGTCAAGGAGATTCTGGCTCCTCGGATAGGGTAGAACCGAACCCATGGGATTTCCAAAACTAAATGCTTCATGGAAGTAGAAAGCCACGTCTTCCTCCCGCAGAGCTGCTGGGGGTCTTGAACTTCTGACCTTGAGGCTAGCAGCCCTACTGGTAACCCACTACACTGCCAGGGATGCCATCTCGGTGCCCATCTCAGTGCCTGTTGGTGAGCGGTGCTCAGAAAGGTACCTCTGAGCATTCCCTTCCTCCGGGGGAAGGCTGGAAAGGCAGGTGTCCAAGCGACCCTCCCACACAAAGCGACTCCGCTGGAGAGAACAGGGCAGAGAAACAAGGCCCTAATTCAAGCGAGTCTCAAGATTCCCCAGCCCCGCTTTGCAAAGGCTCTTCTCTTTGGAGTCCCATTCATAGGAGCTGCTCAAGGCTTGAGGCACCGGCGCTGGTTCCAGCACCCAGACTGCAGAGAGTGTTTTAAGTGGAATGAGTTCCGGAGCCACTTCTCCCCTCCCACAAACCTTCTGGTGTTCCGATGTCTGCTTCCAGACATGGGCAAGGGTCTCTATGCGAACACTGAGCAATGGCAGCGTTGCCGGAGTCTGTCTGAGAAAAGCCGTTCTGGACAGGAGTCCATCTTCCAGACCCTGACGTGTTCTTTTCAGCGCTCCAGATGAGAGCTCCTTAGAGTGGGGTGGGGGGGAGGTGTACTTCTGAATCTGTGCGTGTGTGCGTGCTCAGGTGTGTACGTGTGTGTGTGTGTGTTTATTCAGCTCTCGGTCTGCCCCTGCAGATGCCAGCTAAGTCACCTTCACAACCACGTGATCAGTCACCAGGCACCAGGCACAGCCATCACCGTCTTCTGCAAACCTGCCGTTGGGGCGGATGCCCTCATTTCTGCCCTGGCAGGAAAGCATATTGAGGTGGAGGGTCTCAGAGACGTTCTAAACTTTAGGCAGTCATTCCTGTGTTTCCTCGGCTGCTGCCCTGCAAAGCCCTTGTGACTCATTAGGTACATATGGCAGAAAGAGAGAAAGTAGGCCAAGGAGAGGAATTAAGACCCCGCCTTCAGGAGCAGGCAGTACTGGGTGCAGCTGCTTGGAGGTGGCGCCAGATTTCTACAGTGTTCTGTGTCCCAGTAGTTGCTGTCCCCCACTGACTGGCTGAGGAATGAGCGCTGATCCCAGATCACTCTCTCTGGGCTCGGAGCCTTTCCTATGTTAAACATGGGACTTGGCAGTTCTGCTTTCAGAAGGTGATTGTCCCCTGGGAGATGAGCAGCTTCTAGATCTAGATGGAGGTCCTGCACAAGCCGGGCCTCCAGGAGGGCCCTCTGCTCCCGGGGAGGATTGTGGGACCCCTGAGAATGCTCCCTCACTTCCCCACTGTGGTCCAGCCAGTCCAGAGGAGACTCAGAAATGGAGAACAGAACAAAACACACGCATCTGCTCTGTGTTGGAAAGTGTCATGCAAAAATGAGGACATTGCAAACAGAAACCTGCTGGAACCACACCTGTCCCATCTCACAGCAACCCCGTGTGTCAGTAGAACTGGGCTCCACAGCATTCCCATGACTAAATCTCCTGCTGGGGCTCATCAGGCCTTTCTTCTGAGGTGCCTCTGTGTGAACTAAAACCACCCCACTTCCATTTAGCAGTGCAGCACGTTAACCGATTCTGATACCCAAACTCAAAAAAAAAAAAAAAAACCCAAGGTAGGACTAGGCTGCTGTAGGCGAAACGGTGTCTCCTTCACTTCACCCTCCAGCCCCGGCAGCTGCAGCCCGACTGTGCGAGTCAAGTGGCCTCAGCTGCTAGCGGAGGAGCTGCCCTCGGGAGATCACCAGAACACTCCTCCCTGTCTCGCCATGGCGACGTACGGACAGAGCAGCACGCGGTCAATGTGCATTCCTCCATCATATGCTGACCTTGGCAAAGCTGCCAGAGATATTTTCAACAAAGGATTTGGTTTTGGGTTGGAGAAACTGGATGTGAAAACAAAGTATTACAGTGGTGTGGAATTCCAACATGTGGTTCATCTAACACAGACACTGGTAAACTTACTGGAACTATGGAGACCAAATATAAATGGTGTGAGTATGGTCTGACTTTCAAAGAAAAACAAACACTGATAGCACGCTGGGGACAGAAATTGCAATTGAAGACCAGATTTGCCAAGGTTTAAAGTTGACATTTGGTACTACCTTCTCGTCAAACACAGGAAAGAAAAGTGGTAAAGTCAAGTCTTCCTACAAGAGGGAGTGTACAAACCTTGGCTGTGATGTTGACTTTGATTTTGCGGGACCTGCAATCCATGGTTCAGCCGTCTTTGGCTATGAGGGCTGGCTTGCTGGTTATCAGATGACCTTTGACATGCCGAGTCAAAGCTGACAAGGAATAACTTTGCAGTGGGCCACAGGACTGGGGACTTCCAGCTACACACCAGTGTCAGTGATGGGGCAGAATTTGTATCAAAAGTCAATGTATCAAAAAGTCTGTGAAGATTTTGACAGGTCAGTAAACTTGGCTTGGACTTCAGGCACCGACTGCTCATTTTGGCGCTGCTGCAAAGTATCAGTGGGTCCCACAGCTTCCATTTCAGCAAAAGTCAACAACTCTCGTTTAATTGGGGTGGGCTATCCTCGGACTCTGAGGCCTGGTGTGACGCTCACACTGTCTGCGCTGGTGGACGGGAAGAGCGTTAATTCTGGAGGCCACAAACTTGGGCTTTCCCGGGAGTTGGAGGCTTAATCCAGCTGAAGAGACCTCTGGGAATGGGTATCAGAAGATCTGACCTTAATACATTTCCATTGTGACCAGCAGGCTTCCCCACCACCACCCAACCCCACGTCACCCCACCCAAAGGTGATCAAAAAACAAAGGATGATCTAAAAGCTGTATTTGAAACATTTTGAGAGTTGCTTGTTAGCTGGTTTCTAGTTCAATTGGTTATCTAGTTACGAATGCTGCAGTCTTGCAGTCACCTATACATAATTTAAATGTTTTAACTGTTAAATGTGCTATCCACCAATAATGAAATAGACCTTTATGAAAAAAACCCAACAACCAACAAAGCCTATCCTTAAACTCACTGCCATCAAGTTGATTCCAACTCCTTAGCGGCCTGATGGCTCAGGGGTTACACACTTGGCTGCTAATTGCAAGGTCTGAAATCCACCAGCTGCTCTGTGGGGAAAGGTGAGGCTCCCATAGAGAGTTACAGTCTTGGAAATCAACAGGGGCAGTTGGGCTCTGTCCCCAAGGGTCATCACTACGATTCTGTGCCCCAAAATGAGTATATTTCCAGGGAGTGAAAAGTCTCTTAAGATCGAGGCAAGGTGACCTGGTGGCACAGTGGTGACGCATGAGGCTGCTCACTGCAAGGTCAGCAGGATGGAAACGCCAGCTGCTCTTTGGGAGAAAGGCGAGACTTTCTACTCCCTTAATGAGTCAGTCTCTGAACTCCACAGGGGCATCCCTACCCTGTCCTCTAGGGTAGCTATGAGGAGGCATGGACTTGATGGCAGTGAAATGAGGTTTGGGGGTTTCTTTGGGTTCGGGGTTTTGAAGTCTAGGCAGTGGATTAGAAGGTAAGCTGGCTAGACTCAAGGCTCCCTGGAAGAATAGAGGTACACACACCACCACCACCACCACCACCCGCCCTCTTACCTCCCAGAGAATACCAGCTGCCCTATAGGGATTGTGCTCAACCCTGGGAATGCCCTATCTCTTGCAACTCCTTTCTTTCACAGAGGAAGAGAAGGGAGAGAGAGAGAGAGAAAGAGAGAGAGAGAGCTGCTAAATGGTTCCTTGCCCGCGTTAGGATTCCAGGAAGCCCTGTGTCTCTCACACCCTTCCCCTGACCACCAAGTGCTCCTCTTCTGTGTCCTAGCCCATGGCTGGACAAGTTGGCCAAGAAAGCAGCATTATCTGCTTTCCAGAAACCTCCATAAGCATAAATCCTTAGGGAAAATATGAGCAATTGTGGATTGTGAGCCCGATCCAGGAGCAGACAGCAGGTAGCACGAGGTTAAAGGTGCAGATAACCTCCACTTTTCAAATCGTCGGATACAGGGACAGTGAGTGACAAGCTTAGAACATTTGGCGTGACATATACCTTTAAAAACAACACCAACTCGTTGCCATTGAGTGGACTTCAACGTCTGGCAATCCTAGGGTTTTCTCTGCTGTGCCCTTTACAGAAAGAGATTGCCAGACTTTTCTTCAGCGGAACCACGAGGCGAGTTCAAACCACCAATCTTTCAGTTAGGAGTTGAAAGAAAATGGTGGGCACCCCGTTTTATCCCCCCTCGCTGCCATCAAGTCAATGCTGGCTCAGAGTGGCCCTATAAGACAGAGTAGAACTGCCTCCTGAGAACCTGCATCCTCACAGGAGCAGACAGCCTGGGTTTTCTCCCCTGGAGCGGCGTTGACCCCGTGCTTACCAGCTCAGTGTCACAGGCCACAATGCCACAGGGCTCTTCTGAACCCAAGCCAAAGTCCCTGCCATCAAGTCAATTCCGACTCCTAGCAACCTTATAGGACAGAACTGGTCCTGTGGGTTTCTAGGGCTATAGTTCCTGAGGGCAGGACAGAGCCTTATCTTTCTCCCATGGAGCTGATGATGATTTTGCACTACCGACCTTGTGGTTAGCAGCCCAACCCAACCCACTATGCCACCAGAGCTCCCTGAAGAATGGTTGAATCCACTTCTTCCAAAGGCTCCAGCTGCAAGAAAATAGAACTCGGCCCGAGCCGCCCTCGAGAAAACCCACGTGCTCGCTGTGAAACCCACTACACTGACCGTGTACGAACAACCTGAACGTGTCTGTTCTCCTTCTTTGTGTTTACCGGGGCCTGGGGGATGGTTTGGATAGCCAGCGTCTCCTACAATCACTGTTCTGGGAAGACCAAAGCAGTGATTTGGTTTTCTCACAGCAGATGTATTTCTAACAAGCAGTGACCTTTGAAATCAGGCTAGAGATGACTCCTTGCTAAAAATAACGAATGTGTTGTATTTAAATATTTCTATAACTGACTGGTGAGCTGAGAAATTTGACAGTATAATGAGGAAGACAAGCTGGAACTCAGAGAATCTGTGATCCATTAACTACTACTCAGGTATGCAATAGAATGTAAAGGATGCAGGAACCAGGTAACACAACGGCTAGGTGCTTGACTGCTCTGTGATAGATTAGTGGTTTGAACCCACACAGCAGCTCCACGGTAGAAAGACCTGGTGACCTGCCTCTGTAAGGAGTACAGACTAGGAAGCCCTTTGGGTCAGTTCTACTCTGTCACATGGAGCCACCATGAGTCAGAATGGACTCAGCAGCACCCAAGGGCACCAACAGAAGGCTGCAACAAGGACAGGGGCATTGAGAAGTAGTCAGAGTGAGGCCCAGAAAGATGGCTGTCGACTCTGGGGACCCCAATATGCAGCTGTGTGCTGATTTTAATGCAAATGACTCATCTCTTCTCATTCCTTCTCTCTTACAGTTGCACTATCCCCTTCTCATTTCTTTCAAAGGGAGGCCTTGGGTTTCCAGGATGCCACTCACCTATCATACTAGAGACCTTACATTGTTACTGAGGTGGTGGTGGTGGTGTGAGGTTGTTGTGCATAGGGACCCTATGTACAAAAGCACAAACACGGCCTGGTCCTACATCGTCCACACAACGGTTCTTAGGTTGGAGCCCAACGTTGCAGCCACGGTGTCAGTCCATCTCGTCCAGGCCTTCATCTTTTTTTGCTATCCCTCTCCTTTACCAAGCATGATGTCCTTCTTCAGGGACTGGTCTCTCCTGACAACATCTCCAAAGTATGTGCGATGGGGGCTTGCCATCCTTGCTTCTAAGGAAAATCCGTCTCTCCTTCTTCCAAGACAGATGTGTTTGTTCTTTCGACTGTCCACAGTGCATTCAAGATTCTTCACCTAAACCGTAGTTCAAATGCATTGATGTTGCTTCGTTTCCTTCCTTAGTCCATGTCCAACTTTCACATGCACACGAGGCATTTGAAATACCATTGGCTGGGATCGGGTGCACCTTAGTCCTCAAAGTAACCACCTTGCTTTTCAACACTTTGGAGAGATCTTGTGCAGGCGCTTTCCCCGATGTGATGTGCCCTTAGATCTCTTGACTGATGCTTCCATGAGCATTGATTGTGGACCCAAGCAAGATGAAATCCTTAAATATTTCCATCTATTCTCCTTTTATCATGATTCTATTTATTGGCCAAGTTGTGAGGATTGGGGTTGGTTTTCTGAGGTACCCCTATCCATCAGGGGCATCAAAATCTTCAAACTGTTTCAATCAACCCTCATCCTCACTACTCCATCAAATCCATCCTCTTCCTCGTCAATGGCCAAAATTTACCTCAACCCAATTGTAACTTTTCAGCAGCCTGTGCAAGTGGAAAGAACTGACGCAGAGAGGCCCAGCTACCATCAGTTCTGGGAAACCTTTGTTTCCACAGGCCTGAGAATCCCCTGCCCTTCTCAGGAATACCAAGGCAGGCGGGGAGCACCTGTAGGGGAACCCCCACTCCTACACAAAGAAAGCAGGTAGCCCAACCTGGAGGTAGCATCGCTACCCTCTCAGGAAGCACCAGCAATAACCCTAGCATCATTTAAAGTAAATTTTAAAGTGCTATTGGAACCAGATCCCACGAGAGTGTGGCAAACATGAACAGGGTGACTGCCTAGAATAGATGTAAATAGGAAACAAAGACTAAAATGCAGGCTCAGGCACTGACGTACCACTAATTGCATTAAATGTAAATAGCTTAAATACTCTTATGGGCAGAATTGATATTATAAAAATGACCAAATGACATGCTGCTTACAAGAGACTTGGCTCAAAAATGTGGAATAAAACTCAAAATAATAAAAGTAGACCAGGCTTACTGGTCAATATAAATAGATTGGGTTCTGAGACTATGGCCCTTAGTAACCATTCAGGTCTGGAGCTGAATTCACCCTTGTGGTAGAATAACCCACCATTTAAGATAGAAAGGGTGGCATCTAATTCATGACAAAGTTCAGCGGATTAGGAGAAAAGGAAACGAGTGGTGATACATTGAGGAGATTGTAATGATGAGGTGAAATAAAGGACGTACAAATTCTTCAGTGTGAAAGCTGATGACATTCTCTGGAAACCTTCACCTAATTCACAATAATAAGTTTGAGAGAGAGGGAGAGACTGAGAGAGACAGAGACAGAGAGAATCGTCTCAAATTCACTGGCATGGATTGCCTGAAAGTAAAAGATTAGCAAAATGTGTGTATTATGCAAACATTAATCTAAAAAAGCATAACTCTGCATACTCCAATTAGCAGAATATTCTAATGGGATATATTAATATCTGAGAAAGTACAGCTTCAGAGTGAATACAATTACTAGAACCAAGACAGATAGAACAAAATGACCAAAAAAAATCCAAGGGCTCAAGTAGAAAGAAAATGTTTTGAAAATGATGATGGCAACAAATGTACAAATGTGCTTGACATAATGGATGGATGTGTGAATTGTGATGAGTTGTTTGAGCCCCCAATAAAGAGATTTATTAAAAGAAAAAAAACTCTGAACAATGTAAAGAAAAAGTTTATTCTGATTGTTTAATGGGTGCTTTAAAATGTTTATTCCGATTATGCTGGGTAGAGTGTTTAATATATGCCTACTGGATTCTGTTGGTTGATTATGTTGCTCAGCCCTTCTATATCCTTCCTGATTTTTCTAATAGTTGTATTAGTTGCTAAGATGGGAATGTTAAGCTCTTTAAAAGTAATTGTGGGTTTTTATATTTCTCCTTTCAGTTTTTGCTTCATGTATTTTGAGGCTCATTTGTTTGGTGCATACACATTTAGTAATAGTATAACTTCTGATGGATTTTTTAGTCATTTTGTGCTATCTGCCTTGGTTCTAGCAATTTTATTCACTCTGAAGCTGTACTTTATCAGATATTAATATAGCCCATTAGAATATTCTGCTAATTGGAGTATGCAGAGTTATGCTTTTTAGAATAATGTTTGCATAATATATATTACAATATGCTGATGTAGAAATCAAGCAAGACTTAATGCAAAAACATGGATGGGAAGATTCAATTTAAAAGAAATTTCTCCCAAAATTGTTTAATAGATCTACAGCAATTTAGTGCTATCAAATTTGTGAACAGTATTTTATAGACATAAGCAGACTTATATAAAAATTATATATGAAGGCAGATAACCACTGCATTGTGGCTGGGCTATTCCAACTCCTGGCAATCCGATATAGAATTTCTTAGGCTTTCTAAATCCTTAGGGGAGGAGGTAGTAGCTTCATCATTCTCCCATGGAATGGTTGTTGGTTTTGGACCACTGACTCTGGGTTAGCTGTCCAACACTTACTGAACAGCAGGCAGAGGGCTCCTCTTGTTGCTAGGTGTCACTGAGTTGGGAGTGGCCCTATGTACACCAGTACCGTCATACGCTGACTGCCGAGTCTTCACAGCTGTTTCGATGTCTGAGTTTACTGTTGTAGCCACTGCATCAATACATCTCATGTCAGACCTTGTTCTTTTTCACTGCTTCCCCTCGCCCGCCCGCCCCCACTTTACAATATGTTGTCCTTCTCCAGGTACTAGTCTCTCCTGAGGACATGTAGACTGTATGTGAGACAAAGTTTCACCATCCTTATTTTGAGGGAGTATTCTGTCTATACTTCTTTCCAGACAGAGCCGTTTATTCTTCTGGCAGGTCACGGTACTGTCAGTCAGTATTCTTCATGAGCACCACAATTCAAATTCACTGCTCGTCCTTCAGTCTTCCTTATTTGATGTCCAACTTTTATATGTATATAAAGCTAATAAAATACCATGGCTTAGCTCAGGTAGTTCCTAGACCTCAAAGTACCATCTCTGTTTTTCAACACTTTAAAGAGGTCTTGTGCAACCGATTGACCCAATGCAATGAGTCATTTGATCTTTTGACTAATGCTTCCATGAGCATTGCTTGTACAAGCAAGACAAAATCCGTCCATCTTTTCTCCATGTATCATGATGCTATTTATTGGCCCACCTGTGAGGATTTGGTTTTCTTTGCATTGAGTTGTAATTCTTGATCTTCATCAGCAATGGCTTCAAGTCATCTTCACTTTCAGCCAGCAAGGTTGTGGCATCTACATATCAATTTGCGTATCAATCTTGATAAAGAATAAGGTGAGGAGAAGCACTCTGTCCATTACTTACCATGGATCAAACTTGTAGTCATCAATGCGAATCTGACTCCTGGCAACCCCTTGAGTCACAGAGCAGAAGTGTGCTCCGTGGGGTTTTCTTGGCATTAGTTATTATGGAAGCAAAGTACCAGGCCCTTATTCTGAAGTGTGAGTTTGAACCACCAAACTTTCAGTTAGTAGATAAGCATACAGCACTTATTACTAGGGCTTACCATTTATCCACTGTGATCAAGAAATGCAGTATTGGAAGAGAAATGGGTACATAGATCAAAAGAACCACAGTGAATTCAGAAATAGATCCACATAAATACACCCCACTGATTTTTTTACACAGGAACAGAAGCACTTCAAAGGCGGAAGGACAGTCTTTTCAATAAATGGTGCAAGGGCAATTGGATATCCATGGGCCTAAACCTCACACCACACTGAAAAATGAATGGAAAATGGACCGTGAGCTTAAATAGAAAAACGTTTTTAGTTTAGCTTGTTGTTGTTTTGTTGTTGTTGTTGTTGTTTATGAAGAAAGTTTCTGGAAACTACTACTTATAAACTACCAAGTCTTAGAATTGGCAGCAAAAGCATGACTCATAAAAGGAAAAATTAATAAATGTACTTTATCAAAATTGCACATGCTTTCTCTGTGACTGCTCATGTTAAGACTATGAAAAGATAAGCTACAGACTGGGAGAAAGTAAAATGCTAACTCTAGCGAAGGACCACTTGTACGATACGTAAAGCTTTAAAACCTTAAAAAAAAATCCATCACGGACAAATGCAGACTGAAGACAATGCAAAGATGGTCCATCAGCACATAAGTTATCAACATCATCAGTCCTTAGGTAAATGCTAATTAAAACTACAGTAGAACATCATTATATATTTATTAGAATGGATGAAATATAAAATAATGACAACATCAAATTCTGACACAAATGCAGAGCAATTTATGTACTGTTGCTGGGAATGCAAAATGGTATGGCCTCTCTGACATCTTGGCATTTTCTTAATAAATTGAACATGCAAATTACCGTATGGCTCACTATCTGCACCCACAGAAATGGCATTTATGTCCACACAAACACTTGTACATGAATAACTGCAAGAGTCAAGTATGGGAATTATCACAGCTGTCCTTCAGTAGGCAAATGGTTTGACAAACTGTAATAATTATGCAAAGGAGCTTAAACAAGGTTGAGAGAGAAATGTAATTTAAATGTAAAACTTTTAACTATAAACATTGTTTCTCAACATAATATCCAGAAAATTCAAGGCAAGGATGCCAGCCATGATCCCATCTCCAGTGAGTATTTAACTATGTCAATTTGGTCTTTTTTTACAATATTAATGAAATAAAAATAGATGCCCTTAAAATATTTTTTTAACATTAAAAAAAATCAAAAGATCCATGACAATATGGGTGCAATAGTAAAGTGTGGTAAAGAAACTGGATGGTGCCTGGCTATAAAGAAGAATAACATCTGGGATCTTAAAGGCTTGTCTTCAAACAAGCAGCCATCTAAGTGAGACATTAATTAAATCCACATGGAACAAGCACACCAACCTATGTGAACCAAGGATTGTAAATAATAAAATCCAAATCCAAAGGAGAGAATGTTATTGGAGCTTAAATTGTAAAAACTTGGCTTGCAGAAGGCTATGGATGAGAGTGGAAGCCCAAAGCATTTTGTTGAATCTACCTGTGGATGAAGCCCCCAGGGCAAACCCTTGGGTCATAGCTAAGCTATGTGAAAGGCCTTCTGATCAGATGGAGGGTATTTTAAAATTGATTATCACAGATGTCGCTAGGTTAACATGCAATAGCTTTTTATTTGATCTCCCTTTCGATCCATTTAAAAGTCGAATCGGTTTGTTTTGTTATTTTTAAGTGGAGGAGGAATAGATGTGGATTAAGTCTCCAGTGAATTCCTTTGAACCACAGGCCAAGGATAGCAAAGCCTTGCTATCGTACAAAAGGCACTGAAGAGTGGACTATTGCAGATGTAGTTAGGTTAAAATTTCACACCTTAGCATTTGCTCTCCCCTTTGATCCATTTAAGTTTGTTCTAGTTTTTAAAATTTTCTGCTTTTTTTCTATTGAAGTTTTTATCTACTTTACTTGGTTATTATTGTTGGGGTTTTTTGTTTGTTTTATTTGAATCTTTTTCTGTATGTGAAATCCAGGATAGGAATTTTGAGACAATAATTGGATTCATGTTTCCTTGAGGGTATGGCATGGGGATGGGGATGGGGTAAGGGTGGAGAGCTAATAACGATGAGTACAAGAATGAAGAAAACATTCTAAAACTCATTATGGTGATGATTTGACAACTCTTCTTGACACGGTTGAATGATTGAATTGTGTGATACATGAATTACATGCCAATAAAATTGTTTCAAAACAAAGAAATTAGGAGAAAAAAAGTCAAGAAAAACCAAATCAAGATTCTAAGGTGGATGTTTAGTGACGTCCCATAAAAACTCTTGCAAAAGTGCCCTTGTTTGATGAAAGGAACGAGCAGGAGGATAATCACCATGGAGAAGGTCAAGCTTTCCCAGGCATTTGTCTGATACAGTTGTTATTAAATCATTTTATTGGGGCTCATACAACTCTTATCACATTCCATACATACATCCATTATGTAAAGCACACTTATATGGTCGTTGCCCTCGTCATTCTCAAAATTCCCTTTCCGCTTGGGTTCCTGGAATCAGCTCCTAATGTTCCTTTCCCCCCCTCCCTCCCTGGTGCCCTCCCTCATGAACCCGTAATAATTTATAAATTGTTATTTTATCTTATCTTACACTGCCTGGCGTCTCCCTTCACCCACTTTTCTGTTGCCCATCCCCCAGAGAGGAGGTAATATGTAGATCTTTGTGATCGGTTCCCCCTTTCCACCCTACCTTCCCTCGGGGTGTCGCCACTCTCACCGCTGGTCCTGAAGGGTTCATCTGTCCTGGATTCCCTGTGTTTCCAGATCCCAACTGTACCGCTGTGCATCCTCTGGTCTCACCGGGTTTACAAGGTAGAACTGGGATCATGATAGTTGGGGGGAGGAAGCGTTTAAGAACTGTCTGACACAGTTTTAGGCTAACTTTCTCAAACAATTTTTATAGTAAACAGATGGTCTTGTTCTTTGCCCCTCCAGAAACGCATCAAGCCAAATGCCTTTTTGCATCACAAGCAAACAAATAAACAACTGTTGCCATCACTTATGTTCTTTTTTCACTTTGCTTTGACCGAGCCACTTCCAGCTCTTGGGAGTCATTGCGTTGAGGGGACTTTGTCTTCAAGATACTTATAGTAACGCCAGGTCTCATCCACTGTTACAATTCTACAAAGAAATGCTGCTTCAGGATCTTTATCCCACCTGTGTCAGGTGTTCCTGGGCCGCTCTGCTCTTGTCCGCTGCTGAGCCAAGTGCAACAGTTTGGGCACTATCCAGCAGAACGTTGGCTCAATTTTAATATTTTAGTCAGAATTGTGTAAACTGAACCAACAGAGACATGCGTGATGTTGTCTATTGTTTCTCATCTTAATCTTAGCTCTTCTTCCATCAGGTTCCCAGCAGGATTATTCCCTCACAAATTAATGTGGATGGTCTACCCGAAGGCTTCATCTTCAGCATCATTTTGTCCCTCCTTAAAACAAGTTATCTATTTGCTGAGCTCCATGGGTCATTGTCTCCATAAACCGTTCATAAAGCACCGGTGATATCATCATTCTTCCACCCAAACTTCACCATCAGTTAGATGTCTGCTCTCATTTTAGTTAAAACTGAAGAATTCCATGTTGCCCAGGCTTTTGGAGGTTTTTTTTTCTTTGATTTGGTTTTTACGACCTGATGGCTTATCTTTCTTGGTGCCTCAAACTAGATTGTGGTGAAATTTTATAACATATTTTATATGTTTGTTTCAATGCAAAATATTTTTGAAAATCCACACATAGTTTTTGCATAGCACATGGTTTCAATGAGGGTTTGTGAGAAACGTCCATGCACCATGGAATATTACTCAGCAATAAGTAGATACCAACTACGGATGCATGTGATGCTTGGATTGGTCTCCAGTGAATTATGCTGAAGGACAAAAAGTCAAACCCAACAGATTACATATTGTATGATTCCACCCACAGAATTTTTTCCAAGGATAGATATGGAGGACAAGTCAGAGGGGGAAGAGAAATCAAGGAGCAGGTGGAAGATAAATTGAGGGAGACTGATGAGTAGTTTAAACTGTTAAGCACCAAGTTGATGACCTGAAATGTAACCCCCACCAAATTTAAAATTTAAAGATTGTTTTTTTAAAAGCATCATCATTAACAAGACTTGGAAGTTTGCTTATTTTGTTGAGTTCTTATGAAATAATTGGATATTAAACATTTTTTTATAAAAAATAAACTTTCTTTTTCAGATTGTTGACTGCCAGGGACAGGGATTGGAGCTGGAGGGAGGTGGGTGTGGTTATAATAAAGCACCATGAGGGATCCTGGTGACGTTGAAATTGCTTAATATCTTGACTGTGTTATGGGCACACAAGTGCTTCAGGTAATAAGATTTGTAGAAGCTAATGAACTCACACACAAGTAAACGTGAAATGCAAGGAATTTGAACAATTCTGGTTGTGATATTATACAATAAAAAATCAAACTCACTGCCATTGAGTCAATTCTGACTCGTGGCAACCCTATAGGACAGGTAGAACTGCCCCTGTGAGTTTCAGAGACTTGTAACTTTTTCCTGGAGCAGACAGCATCATCTTTCCCCTGCGGTGCAAGAGGTGGTTTCAAACTGCTAACCTCAACATTAGCAGCCCAAAACTGTTACCATTGAGGGAAGATGAGCCATGTACAGGGGACCCCTCTGCTTCCCTGGATAGGAGTTCACAGCAGGATGCAATGTTTTTCAAGTTCAGGGCTATCTGCTCGGTTTCTGATTCTTCACAGAGTACCTGGGTCTGGCTCTGCACATCGCACCTTCTCCACGAACCCTTATCAGAAGGGATGGTATTGCCTGATGGAGTGAACCTCAAAGAGTAGCAATCCACAGATACCTGGAAGCGTTGTGGTGATTTTTCACTCCCTTTTGTGAATCCCATTTGCATACGTTTCAAATACATATTCTGCCTTGTTGTACACGTATGTCACAGCACAGCTACAAAGACTGTGTTATTACTTCTGTCAGACAGATGTCCCGAGTGGTGGTTCTCCTAGCAGACAGCAAGCAGACACTTCACATGGGTACTTGTAAAACCAGTGGGCACGACCTATATTTGCAACCTGGCTTCTATCTGGGTAACCGTGTGCGTGTGTGTGTGTGTGTGTGAGTGTGAGTGTGTGTGTGTACATTTGTCTTTTAAGCTTGTTATCATTAAGCTCATCAATCTGTGTTTACACTTTGATAACTGATCGATGTTGTTAAGTCACAGAGCCCTGGCCGTGCGTGGTCACCAGCCGCTCCGTGAGAGGAAGTTGGGGCCGGCTGTCTGTGAAGAATACAGCCTGGGAAAGCTGCTGTTCTAGAGGATCACTGTGGGTTGGAATCCACTCAGCAGCTGTGGGTTTGAGTATGGCTGTCTTGTTAAATCTCAAAGGATTCCATATCAGGAGCTTCCAGAATTCGAGTGAAGGAATGGGTGCATTCAACCTAGTGCTGAGCATCTTCAATAAACAGATGAACAACAACAAATCTACTGCCACCAAGTCAATTCAGACTTCCAGCGATCCTATGGAACACAGAACAACGGGATCCTCTATGGAAGCAGACGGCCACATCCAAGGCACTGAACCGGGCATCTCCCGGGAAACAACGATAACAAAGATGAATAAATACCAGTTTCTGCTTTCAGGCAGCAGACAATGAGACATGGGGGTGCTTTGTGCAAACGCTGCAGTAGAAGGCAGGCTTTGGAAAGCGCTGCTAATGAGGAACAGATAGGACGCCTGGGTACTGTGTGCTATAGAGAAAATGTCTAAGAATGTTGACTTGTTGTTCAGGATCCTCCAGGATGCTGAAAAGAGAAAGAAAATAACTACAATCTCCTTGTTATGCAGCGTTGTTTCTCTGCTCATAACCCCCCTCCTTTTTTTAAATTGGGAGTTAATACATATATCATTCCATAGTTCAATCATATCAAGCAGTATTGTACAATTGCTACCACTGTCAGTTTCAAAACATGCTTTTCCTGCCTGGACGCCTTGACATCATCTCCCTTTAACCCAACCACCACCATCACTCTGCACCCCCGCCCCAGAAACCCTTGTTCTACTTGCTGTCCCTATAGGCTCGTCAATCTTGGGTTTCATATACCAAAAAAAAAACGGAAAACATTTAACAAAAGCTCAAGAAGGTGGCCCCCAATGACAGAACACATCGAGATAAAGCCCACTATAAACGAACAAAATACAGATAATGTTGAAGACCAGATCAGGCCCAATGTGCATCCGAGGGGGTATTATCTGCTTTCTTGATTAGGGTGGTTGGACTGGAAGCCTGGTGGGGAGGAGCTGAGGTCTCAAGCAAAGCCCAGCTGTCCCTGGTGGGCAGAGCTGCAGGTCAAACTATAGTGGGAAAGGTCAACTTCTTAAAGGAGGTGGTGTCGGGGGTTATGAGAGGGGCAGTTAATCACAAGGTCAGCAGTTCAGAACCTCCTGCCACTCCACAGGAGAGGAGTGAAGCTTTTTACTCCCATACATTTAGAGTCTCGGAAACCCACAGGGCAGTTCTACTCTGCCCTGTAGGGTTATTATGGATCAGAGTGGACTTGGTAGCAATAAGATTTTGCATGTGAGTTTTTTTTTAACGTAGTGGCATACTGGGTTATGCATTGAGCGACTAACTGCAAAGTCAGTGGCTCCAGCCCACCAGTTTGGTCCCCTGGGAGAAAGATGAGGCTCTCTGCTGTGGTAACCATTGACAACCTTGGAAATCCTCGGGGGCAGTTCTATTCCATCCCTTGGGGTCGCTATGAGTCAGACTGACTCAGTGGCAGTGATTTTGCTTTAAGCGGCACAATGTGTTAACGCACTTCACTGCTGACTGAAAGGTTGGAAGTTTGGATTCACCCCAGAGGTGCCTCAGAAGAAAGGCCTGGTTATCTTCTTCCGAAACATCGTCCGTTGATAAACCTATGGAGTACAGGCCTGACACACACGGAGCCCTGGGAATTGAGATTGACCCAGGGGCAGCTAGTTTTAAGTGCTGCAACTTAAGGAGCAGCAGGAGTCGTGTAACTGAGGGGAAGACAACAAGAATAATTACCCCGAGTGACCTGTGAGGTTACCTGCCAAAGAAACTCATGGCCCAGGACAGGTTCAGGTACCTACGGTTGCCTAGTGCCCATGGAGCAGGACTTGGGACAGAGCAAGGGGGAGAGGGAGCGTGGCTAAGAAGGCTGCCCTGCATGGTGGCCGGGTCGGGAGGGCTCAGACACAGACCAGCTTGTGAAGCTTGAGGACTTGTTTTTTTCTCAGGAGGTGAGTGTCAGGCTCTCACGCTGCCCCAGGCTAAGAACCTGCCATCCATCCATCCATCCATCCATTTCACGCCAATGAGTTTCAGACCTGGAACGCATCCTGCCGGTCTGAAAGGGCATTCCTCTTTAAAGAGACTCGCTCTTGCCCCCACATTTTCCCCACATCTAGAGAGTCTGCTGCTGATCAGGAAGCAGCCCTGAGAAGCATCACCAGATGCAGGTTACAGCCAGGACAAAGATAAACCGAGGCCTCCCCACTCCTCAGCTGCCTCTGGGCCCCAGGCCTTCCTAAGTCTCCCTGCCAGTGGCACTCCGCCCTTCGCTCCTGGAACAATCCTTGCAATCACCTGTGCTATTTCACGTCAGCCCCCATTCTGGAGCCTGAGCATGTGCCCAGCTTGTAAGCGCACATCATCACCATGGCCCATGCTCCTGGAGCGGATGAGTGTCGGGTAGCTCGGGGCTCTGCTTCCCGGGCCTCTCTCCGGGCAGGTCATACTCAAGCTGTTGAACAGAGGCTGGCCATCAGACCAGAAAGTGACTGGTGATCCAGTGACACTCATCTTTGCATAAGAAAAATAATTTGTATGAAGAAGTAACTTGACATCAACAAGGCACCCCAGCCCAGCACAACTCATGTCGTAGATCCAATGCCAGCCAGAGCCTCTTCAGACTCGTATAACTGCAGGCTGGTGATGCAGAAAGGTGATTCGGGGAGCAGGAAAGTCACAGGCCAGTGAAGGCAGAGTCATGTGGATCCAAGGTCAGTGGGAACATGGCAGTGGGGAGGCAGGCACAAACTTCCAGGAGGAAAGCACCCTGGCAGAGAGAGAAGCAGTTCCCAGAGTCCCGCACACATCTACAAAGGGCCACACTCCCAGGGAGGCTTCATCAAGCTACCACTTGATTGACAGCTTTGGTCCCACCCCCAGCCAGGAGTGTCTAGTTGACATAAAAGCATCCATCTATGCTGGTGCCAGAAAGCACATTGAGGGGGAAACCCCTATGGAAGTGGGACATAAGATCAAGGGGCGTCCTCCCAGGAGGACAGACAACAGAAAAGTGGGTGAAGGGAGACAGCGGTCAGTATTTAAGACCTGAAAAAGTTTTTTGTAAATTATCAAGAGTTCATGAGAGAGGGAGGATAGAGGAGGGTGTAAAATGAGCTGATACTAAGGGCTCAAGTAGAAAGAAAATGTTTTGAAAATGATGATGGCAACATACGTACAAATGTGCTTGACACAGTGGATGGATGGATGGATGGATGGATGTGATCAGAGCTGTAAGAGCCCCCAGTAAAATTATTTAAGAAAAAATAAGACCAAGGGGCATGCTGACAGGTAGACTCTGAGATTTGGGAACTGTCATCTGGGAGAGGAAAGATTTGATCTATGTCGCTCCAAGAGCCAAAGCAAGACCAATAGGTGGCCATTCGTGGGTGGAGAGTAGATGTGGTGTCCCATGAGTGGACCTTGTTAGTAGGTTCTACGGGACAATGCACACACACACACACACACACACACACTGGAGAAGAGTCGCCTCTCAGTGGGAAGACTGTCTACCAAGCTGCAAGCTTAGAAAATTCATGCAATGGTGACAGAAAGCAGGGGAGTTCTGTTTGGTCCAGAGGATCAGCCGGAGCCACTCAGTCGGGTAGGGCACAGGGTGGGTCATGGGGTGGCATGCTGTAAGGAAGAACCACCTGGCAAGTCTGAGGAGTGATGGAGCCAACACTCCATGGAGTCCCCATCAGTCCACGAGTTTGGGGTGTGAGAGGTTTAAGTCCCCCGTTGGGAGATTCTCAGGCGAGAATTCCTGCTCCAAATGGCGAGACGAGTTAAGTCAACCTCCAAGTGCGCTTGCAACTCTGAACTCTGAACCAGTGGCCATGAAGCCGACTCTCTTTTATTGACGTCTTGTGTGTCAGAGCAGAAACTGCACTCTATGGGGGTTTCAGCAGCTGGTTGTTTGGGGTAAATAGATTATCAGGCCTTTCTTCCAAGGTGCCTCTCTGAGTGGACTCAAACCATCAACCTTCCAGTTAACAGCCAAATGAGTTAACTGCTTATCTCACCTAGCACAGCGAGCCTACTGTCTCAAGGGAGCAAGCCATTTCAGAGGAGACCCTCACAGTGCTGGTCCCATAGGTGCAGGCCACTGTGCTGTTGTTCAGCATCACAGATGTTTGCGTCTGCCTCACCCAGACGAGCCACCAGCCCCACGGCCACTCTCCCTGTGTGTCCAGCACTTGCTTCCAGCTCCTGGGGGGCTTGACTCCGGGTTCCCCTGAGAGGCAGTGCTGTCAGAGTCAGCCTTCTTCTGGGTTTCCATTGGCCACTGCCAAGGCTCCTGGAGCATTGCCTCAGAGCCGGTCAGACAAACTGCCTCTCTGCTCAGGTTTGCTCGGGTGACCCACTGACCTACATTCCAGTATCTGCTTGGCATAACGAACAGTCTTGCAAGTTGAAAACCCCCTCCTGGTCGGATTTGTAATGTTTAGCTTCTGCGACAGGAAACAGCCTAGAAGATAACAGCCCAGAAGATAAAAATATGATGCAGCGAGGTGTGCAGCTGCCCGGCCTGGCTCTGCTTAACTGCGCGAGCATCATTTACCATGAGAATGGGACAAAGGCATCTTCTACCCCCAGCTTACAGCTCCGTGTTTTCTCATGCTTGCCCGTACGGTTCGCTTCTCCCACTTTATATTTACATGAAAAACAAATGCATCCATTTATCCTAAGACTCCCAGCTTGACAGAGATGGAGAAAGTGTGATGTGTGTGTGTGGTGTGTATGTAGGCGGATGGAATATGTGTGTGTGGGGTGTGTGTGTGTGTGTAGTGTGTGTGGCGTGTATGCTGAGTATGTGTTTGGTGTGTGTGTGTGTGTGTGTGTGTGTGTGTGTTCTACATCAAAGAGCTGGAAGATCTGGGCACAATGGATCATTTACAAAGACAGAGATTCCAGAAAGTCTTCAATCATCTTCACCAAACAGGACCAGGCAAAACTCATCAATAAAGCAACTGTCACAGACAAAACCACAAGGATGTGGCGATCTGTGGCCAATGTCTTCACAGCAGCACAGAGAACGGCAGCCAGTGGCATGTTACGTTCTCCGGTTGGTGTTCTGTCGTTGCTGTCGGAGGAAGCAGACAGCCGAGAAGGAAGGGAAGGGAAGGGAGGCGTGCCATGATCCAGAATGAGGTTGTGCTGAAACAGGTGGATCTGAGTCAGACCCAGGTCAAGAAAGCAGGAGGGGGCCGTGCCCTGGGGCGAAAGGACAGCAGAGCTTCCTGTGGTGGTGCAGGGCAGCGGGGGGGGGGGGGGGGAGGGAGAGGAGGGAGGAGGCACAGCCCCTCTATAGGAAGAGCAGGGGCAGGAGTAAGTAACGAGAGCAGAGTCTCTCTTCACTCAAACTCAAGCCAAACCAAACCTCCTGCCTCTGAGTAACTCAATTGGGCAGAGTAGAACTGCCCCTGTGGGTTTCCACAGATGTAAACAGAAAGCATCACCTTTTTCCTGCTGGTGGTTTCAAACTGCTGACCTTTCAGCTAGCAACCCAGCGCGTAACCTGCTAAGCCACTAGCGCCCTTGAAACCCCAGCTGCCATTAAGTAGCTTCCCACTCAGGGTGGGCCAGGGTGTGCCAGAGTCTCCATTACGCAACAAGGGCATACATCTGACCTAGGAGTAGGACAAGTTCCCTTCACCCCCTTCCCCAACCCCAATGGATGCCCAAGGGGAATCGCTTCTTCCCCTGAGTATGTATTCTTCAGAGCTCTCCGTGTTTAGTGTTGAGTTGATGCATGGCATATTTCTCATGCATACATGTGTGTGAGAGAGAGCGAGAGATACATCCATGTGGATTAACAGTTTACACGGAATCTGCAGGGTTGGGGTGAGATGATAACTCCCCCTCTCTTGAGACACTTTCCATTGGGCTTCCTCCTCTTCCGGCTCTCCTACCTCACCGACCGCTCCCTTGCCTTCCCCACCTCTCAGTCTGAGCCCTCCCCACGTGAGCAACCTCAGGCTAGAGGAGGGCGCAGGCTCTTTCTGGGCCATTTCTCTTTCTTTCTGAGTCTCATTCAGTTCTACCACAGGGAAGACTGTGTTGAACCACGGTTGGCAAACTGGCTCTTGAGTCATATTCAGCTCTTGCAGAGCCTGCATGTCACTCTGAAACAAAATTGATAAAAAAAATAAAGGATATCACTCACATAATGGTGATTTCATTTGTTTCTGAAAATATACTCTTGGCCCTAAGAAAAAGTTTAAATTGTTGTGAGGAACAGGATTGGCTTTTGCATCTCCAAAGTTTGCCAACCATTGGTCTAGAGGATGACAACTCTCAAAGACCTGCCTTCAGCCTGAAAGTGGAGCAGCCTACCTCTTGACGTCTCAGTCGGGGCCTCTGGTGGACCATGCATGCTCACCTGAAACAGAATCCTTGATTTTCATCCCTTCCAAGCCTGCTCCTCTCCCTGTTTCTCCACTCAGTAAGTGCACCGTCATCTACTGGCCAAACATTTGGGAATCCTCCTCATCTTACGCACCTAGCCCTGCTATCCTAGAAATAAATACCTCAGTATGTAGCTTTAACAAACAGAAACTTATTTTCTCACTGCTAGGAGGCAAGAAGTCTGAATTCTGGGAGCCAGCAATAAGGCTTTCTTTCACTGTGAGCTGTTTGTTTGTTTGTTTTCTTTCTCTTTTCAGCATCTTTTCCTGTGCCCTTGGTGGTATTCACGTGGCAGATGTCTCTGCTTGCTTGTCAAGGGGTCCTTTTGCTCCGATCCACTATCAATGCTCACAGAAATGGCAGTCAAGAGATCAAAAGACACATTGCATTGGGGAAAGCTGCTGCTCAAGGCCTCTCTGGAGGGTTGAAAAACAAGGTTACCCTGAGAACTATGAGCACTAAGGTGCTCCTGACCCAACCCAGGATATTTTCAATGGCCCCAGATGCAAGTGAAAGTTGAACATTGAATAAGGAAGACTGAAGAATTGATGCATTTGAATTATGATACTGGCCAAGAATAATGAAAGTACCATGGACTGCCAAGAGAACAAACAAATCTGTCTTGGAAGAAGTACAGTCAGAATGCTCCTTAGAGTCAAGGATGGTGAGACTTTATCTCACCTGCTTTGGACATGTTGTCAGGAAAGGCTAGCAACTGGAGAAGAATGCCATGCTTGGTAAGTAGAAGGGCAGTGAAAAAGAGGAAGATGCCTCCAGGAGACAGATTAACACAGTGGCTGCAACAATAGGTCCAAAGAGATGACAAATTGTAAGGATGGACCAGGCAGAGTTTCATTCTGTTGTACCTAGGATCATTATGCCTCACTACCAACTTGAAACACCTGGAGGCAATGACATGGCTGCAGCTAGGTAACGATATCTTTTGGGTTCCAGCCATGTGCTCCAGGAGGCTCTGTATGCTCCAAACATGCCACCAATGTGTGGTGCTATTTCTCCAGTTGCCAGATTCATGGGTTCAGGAACCAATGGGGGGCAAGAACTGCTCCACTCACTATTATTTCTAGTGATCTGCTCACAAATGTTTGCTTCCTGTCATTGTGACCTTGTGCTCTTGGGCTCTGAATGTGTTGGTTCCAAAACAAGGAATATTCTCACCTGAAGAGAAAACGGTGATTTCAACAAACTTGTAGTTCATAATGGCCCCCAGCCCCTTTTATCTATTCATGCCTGTGGATGAACACACAAAGAAGGGAGCTCCTGTGTTGGGTAGCACCATTCATCTCAGTTACCCCTGGGAAAGTGCACTCATATTAGACAATGGCGGTAAAGAAGAACTAGTCCATAGGGAGATTCCTTAGGATGCCACTTAGTACTACCATGTCCTGGGATTAAATACAAAGGTAAACTGGACCAATCCAATTCTGACATGACTACTAACGGCCTTCTGGAAAGAAGGCTTGGGTCACTGCCCCTGGCATAGAAGCACAACCAGCGGAAGCGCTTTCCCAGGAATTCTGAACAAGTGGTGACAGAAAGAAGTCCTACACATCAGCTACTGCCAGGTGATCAGCTGCAGAAATGAGGAGAGCAATTACTATCAGTATTTCTTTGTATGGGCATGCATGACATAGTTTGGGTTTGTTGATGTCTAAAATGTAAGATGGAAATGAGGATGGTGCACTTTCAATTGAATACTTCTTAGTTGTATCCTGTTAGATCCAAGTGTGCCTTTACTATTGTCCTTATTTAGGGATTATGTATGGTTTAAAGATATGGGCACGGGTGATAAACTGATGAGGAATGGACTGTAATAATTAAGGATTGTTAACAGGGGAGATTTTGCCACCTTAGTTCAAAATTTACATGTATCACCTTCATGTTTGCCATTTTAAATAGGAATAAGCAAAGAAAACAACCAAGGAAAAGAATCAAACCTTAACTTCTCGTGCCCTTTCCAAAAAACAATCGAGTGAGCGATGTGGCCCTGTCTGATCTCTGGCTAGCCAAAATAGAAAAATTACCACCAGGCAGAAATCAAACAAGCATTCACTCTCCATCGTCATGATTTCTTTCTCTAGCACCCGACTCCCAAGGTGCAATATTAGGCCAAGTTGACCTGAGAAACAAATCCAAAGATACTCATATGTATATAAGAAACAGCTTTATATCAAAGAGTAATTGTATACCAAGAAAACATCCCAGCCCAGGCTAGATCAAGTTTATAAATCTACTATTAGCCCAGAAGTCCAATACTGGTCCATAAATCTCTCTTCAGACTCATGCAGCACATACAATGATGCAAAATGCAGGAAGCTCACAGGCCAGTGGGTGCAAATTCTTGAGGATCCTGTGATAGTGGATGTATCTCCAGGGCTCTGTGTGGCTCCTTGTGGCTTGTCAATAGGAAGGTGAAGCAGAGAGAGAGAATATGGCCCTCCTCCAGGGAGAAAGAGAGGAAGTTCCCAGAATCCTCATGAGAAAATCTCACCCACCATGAGGCAGGCTAAACTCCACCTCTTCACTCTATTTATCAAGTTGGCATGAAATTATATAATTACCACAGTCTGGAACCTGCATTTGGTTTGTCACCTGCTTTGTACTTGGGCCAGATGCCTGCTGGCCCTGAAAGTTGTCAACAGTCTGACATCTTACCTTCTGGCTTTTGATTTATCCCTTTCTGCAGCCTGATGCCTGCTGTCTGGCCTGCTGACCTTGAGTTCATCAGCCTCTGCGTGTCAAGAAAAGTCATCTGACCCATAGACAGAATTTGCATGCCTCCACAATTGTCTAAGCCATTTCCTTGCTATAAACCTCTCTGTATATATACAAAAAACATATAAATCACTGGTTTCGCTTCTCTAGAGAATCCAGCCTAAGGTAGCTTTGAAAAACAGTTCTACTTTGACATGGGGGTTGGAGATGACTTTTCTAAATAAATAGGCAAAGAAAACGAAAGTCGCCACTGTCTTGTGAATTTTCCCATAATGGCTTATAACATCTCTACTCTCTTTCTTTCAAATTCTTTTGTAGTATTTCATTGATCTGCCATCACTTATTTAACTACTGTCTTACTGAGTTTTAAAAAAAGATAAAGTTGATCCATTTTTCCAGGTGTAATTAACAAAGAAATTAAGTAAAGAACTTTAGGAGATCAGTTCTTATCATCATATAGGACCCCAGGATGGGTTCCATACATAGTGTCTATGAACCTCAACAAGCCCAGGTGATGCTGTCAGGTAAGTTTTAGACTGCTAACCAACTGAAAGATCACCAGTTCAAGTCCACCAGCTGCTCCAACAGAGAAATATATGCCTGCCCACTCCAGTAAATATTTTCAGCCTCAAGAACTCTATATAGGGTTCTAAGTAGACTTGCTGGTGGTAGGTTTTCTCTGTCAGGCTTTATTAACCTCAACAATGCATGGGAGATTATCTAGGTGGATGTGTTAGTCAAGGTTGACTAGAGAAAGAAATCCAGAGACATATGTGTGTTAGAGCTTTATATAAAACAGCAATTGTATATTAAGAAAGCAGCCCAGCTTAGTCCAGATCAAGTCCTATATTAGCACATATGTCAGATACTAGTCTATAAATGCTTCTTCAGACTCATGCAGCACAAGCAGTGATGCCAAATACAGGGACTCACAGGCCATGGGTGAGAAGTATTGTGGCTCCAGCGGCAGTGGAGCATCTTCAGTGGAGCATCTGCAGTGGAGCATCTTCAGTGGAGCATCCGCTTGCCATCAGCATGGCTCCATGTGTCTTGTCAACAGGAATGTATAACAGAGAGAGAGTGCCTCCAGGGAGGAAGAGAGGAAGTTCCCAGAACCCTCATGAGAAGGCCACACCCACAAGAAGGCATCATCAGGCTGTGGCCTGATTGACAGGCTGGACTCCACTCCTATGCTTATTTACCAAGTTGACATGAAATTATGTTACTACCACAGTATGTGCGTATAGTAATGAATGATTCTGGGAAATGTTAGTTTCTTAATCTCCTAAAATCATAAATCATGGGCTCAAGATGTTTGCTTAACTAACTCAAGCCATTCACCATGTTAGTAATGCTAACCCCTGTCGGAGAAAACTCGACTCAACTGGAAGAAAAGAGCCATCAGTATGGACGCTTTGAGACATATGTTCTGGGAAAGGGAGCCACAGTTGGGATGGGTAGACCTGCCGCTGGTCCTTGGTGACCTTTGGCTGTCCAGAAACCTCTGTGCATGGACTTGATAATATCTGTGAGATCAAGGGTTGGACTACTCACTGGAAGGGGTTGAAAGTTGTTCCAGAGGTGCCTCCGAAGACAGGTCTGCTTCCAAAAGATCCGAGCCTGAAAATACCCCATGGAGAAGTTTTGCTCTGCACACCTGGGACTGCCCTGTGAATCAGAATCCACTCAGTGGCACATGGGAAGTGCCTTTGTAATTGTAACTTTAAAAGCTCACTGTCAACAAGTTGACTCTGACTCATAGTGACCCTAGAGGACAAAGTAGAAACTGTCCCTGTGGGTTTCTGAGACTGTTTAGGGAAATGGAGAGCCTCATTTTTCTCCCAGGGAGTGGCTGGGGGATTTGAACTACTGACCTTGTGGTTAGCATCCCAACACATAACCCACCAGGGTTTACTTGTAATTACAAAGTACCATAAAATGGCCTATGCTGTTTGGTTTTCCTGACTTCCCAATTTCTCCGTCTCAAAGTCTTGTACGCATGATGGTGAACTCAGAGAGCAGAGAGAAAATAAAATGAGACCACAGTGAGACAAAATTTGTGACAGTATCCATGAGCAAGCTAAAGTACAACCAGATTCTGAAGTTTCTGCCAAGGAGATCAGATTCCTCACAGACCTTTCTGTTGCTCAAGGAAATATTAACTGTGCTTTGGGGTTGCTACCAGCTCTCCTGTGCCCCTCAGCACTTGCTGAAACAATCAGGTTTACTAAAACACCTGGGGAGAATACCACCATGCCGGGTGGACAAGCTATGTTCCATACAAAGCCTTACATAGTAGGTCCACTTCCTGGCCTGGGATGAATAGGTCATGCCATGGCTTCACTACTGGCCAGTCTAGTGGGAGGACCACCTCCACCCACTCCTATAGGACTCTGATGGCCAGAAGCACAACTGAACCCTGGCTCTCATTCTGGACACATGAGTATGGAGTGGGGAGCAAGCACCTAGTTCTCCAACTCAATGTCAAATATATTGAGGGCTTACATGACAAATGGTGGGCTAGATATTTGGGGTAGAAGGATACGTGAGTCATTAAATTTGAAAGTTTGTCAATTATCTGTTGAAATTACCACCATACAGTAATATCTGATGATTACATATGAGGACCCACAACTTACTTCCTGTAGGACTTGGAAGTGATTATGATACTAGAAGCTATCCCAGCATGCTGCCCCTTGTATACAGGTTTCAATGGAGCTTCCAGATTAAGACACACGACAAAGAACTATTATCTGTTTCCTAACCTTGGCCAGTGAAGACCTTAGGAATCACAACAGTACATTGTTGTAGTGCTGAAAGATGCAAACATAACAATCATGAAGATAATGTAGAGCTGGGCAATGTTTGAGGAGCTCTGATGGCATAATGGGTTAGGCATTGGGCTGCTAACCACAGGGTCAGCAGTTTGAAACCACCAGTTGCTCTTTGGGAGAAAGATGAAGCTTTCTACTCCTGTAAAGTCTTGGAAACCAAAAGGGGCACTTCTACTCTGTTTTATAAGGTCCCTATGAGTTAGAATTAATTTGATGGCACTGAATTTGCTAACCACAAAGTCAGCAGTTTGAAACGACCAGTCACTCTGTGGGAGAATGATGAGGCTTTCTACTCTTGTAAAAAGTTCCAGACTCATAACCCCACAGGAGCAGTTCTACCCTGTCGTATAGGGTCACTCTGAGTCAGAATTGATCTGAAGGAAGTGAGTTGTTGTCATTTGTTATGATTTATATGTAATGATGATGATGATGATGGAAACCGTGAACACGAAGCCAGGCAATCTGTGTTCCTCTCTTATCATCTGGAGTCTTCTGAGACTTTCTTAACTTCTCTGTACTTCAGTTTCCTCATCTGGAGATGGAAATAACCTCTTAGTCTGGGTTTTTTATAGAAGCAAAACCAGTGAATGTCCATGAAGTAAAAATTTATAAATAAATAAAGCATACAGATAAATTTTCTTAATTATAAAGTTTTACTTCACATAAACGGCTCACATGATTGTAAAAAAAACAATAGCTAGTCCAAGTCTGTGGGTCAGGTGACAAACTGAAGGCTTCCGGCAGGCTGAAGGTTTCTGCTGGTTCCCATGGTGACAGGAAGTGGGAAATCCCACAGCTACAGGTCTGTCCATAAGCTGAAGGTTTCTCTTGTCCCTAAACTGGAGGTCAGGTGAGTAGAAGAAACAGGATGGAGAGGGGGAACTGGCTTTTGTCAGAACACCCACATATACTGGAGGTAGGCCACGCCCCCAAGAAACCACCCCTTTTAACTGACGCACAGTGTCTGCCAAACCACTGAGATGCATAGCCCACCAGGTTGACACATAATATGAACCATCACGCTCTCCATGGTAGAGGTTGCTAGCCATCCACCAAACTGTCCCCTGCTGTGTATCAGCAGATGTCTAAATACCAGGAGCTGACTCTCCAGCTACAAGCACATTTCCAAGTCTACTTCTGACTGCGGCTATGCGGCCAAGTCCTCTCTGGTAGAAGGTGAGTAGAAATGACAGTGCTATTTCCAGACAGGGCCTCAAAACAGCAAGTGTGCTGCCTCTGTTCCTCTCTTTCTGGGTGACTCGAGCAGCACTGGCCAGAGTGACCTTGATGGCCAGGGACAGATAATGAGTGGGTAGCCACCAGCCTGAGGGTGCTGCCTTCCCCCATGGAATTCAGACTGGCACATACGAGGAAAACCATCCCCAATCTGCTTGGAGCCTTCACGGCTTTGGGTTTCTTTCTCAAAGCAGCTATTTCTGTCCCCACGAGAGCCCTACCTCACGGGATGCTAGGAGCACTTGACGGGTCAACAAACACAAAGCAATGAGGACATTGCCTACACAGAGTCCATGCTGTATCTGTGCTAGCCACCACTGAGGAAGACACGGCACGGAGAAGGAGGAAGAGGAGGAGGAGGAGGAGGAGGACGAGAATGGCCATGTGGTCTTTGAATAAATGAGTTTCACAAAATGTGACAATTCCTATTTTCCAGCTCAGTGCCACCACCCAAGTACTTGGAAATGGCCTGGCGACACAAAACAAAGAGTCCCTGGTATTTTGAGTTTCCTCTTTGGTTATGAATGTTCTTTACAATGATGAAAATAGTGCACTCTACTGAGAAAGCTCCAGAGAACAGTGATTAGAAACTGGTGCCTGGAGGATGTGGATGGCGTGCGAAGCAGAGAGAAATAATAATTACCTCTCTGGATGCCTTTTCAATTACCTGGAAATATAAATGGAAAGGAAGCGGACATGCCAGTCAGCCCTTTCTAAGTCTGATCGTCGTGTTTCTTTGTGTCTTCCCTGGCCTTGTAGCACTGCCTTGACATTTCAGTTGCATGTGCTTCCAGACAACCCGGCGGGGGGGGGGGGGGTCTGACCACTGTTAAGCGCATGGCCCCCACGGCCACGGCTCTGGCTCACGGCCTCTCCAGTTGCCTGGTTACTGGTGCAGCGGCGAGGAGCTGCACAGAGAGGAGGGCTGGATGGACGGTGACCAGAAGGCACAGCAGGCGGGCGGGCTGCAGAATGAAGCAGGTGCCAGGAGCCTTTGTCTCTGTCCATCAGTGTGAACAAACAGGCAGCATTCACAGAGGGCTGTTGTGGTCAACAGCCTTGACCCATGGAGAAGAGTGAGAACTGTCTGGACAGTCTCCAGCCCTGCTGTGGGGGAGCACTAAGAGGACCCCTACTCCCCAGCAGTGGGGCTGGGCTCCAGGCAGGCACTTCCTAGACCCAGCAATGCCGCATCGCACACTCCAGAGGTTGAGGTACATCCAGATAAACAAAGGACACTGATAGCTGAGTGACTCCCAGCCTGGCCCACGATCCCCAAGTTCTGGATCCCCCATCCTCACACAGCAGCTGCCCGGTGTAACACACGCGCTCCACATAGTTTTAAACAATGCCTATGGGACAGGATAAAGGAGCAGACGGCAGGCCAGGTCACGGGCTCAAGCTTGGGGATCAGACCTCCTGACCCCAGACTTACGGGCAATATGATCTTGGTCTAGTTTTTTCCTTTCTCAGTCCTCCACTTTCTGATCTACACAATGCAGGGTGGCTGCGTGGATGATGCCTTGGGCTACTCACAGCTGGGCGGGCAGTTCGAAACCACCAGCAGCTCCGTCACAAGTTACAGTCTCAGAAACCCACAGGGACAGTTCTCCTCTGCTCTAGAGGGTCGCTAGCAGTTGGAACTGACTCACTGGCTGTAGGGTTTGAGGAGAGCACTTTTGGAGGATTGTGGATAAGACACCAAGTCTTCACATAGTATACGTTCGATCAATAGGATGACTGGCTCAGTTGTCCCGTCTGCTGCCCTGGAGTCATTATTAATAGCACCCACTTTCTTATTCAAAAATGTCCCGATTAGAATGACAAGTCACTCGACCACCCTGTCATCAGATGACGTGGGAGATGACAAGAACAGTAGCCGGATGGAGGAACTGCAGAAACTGGAAGCAAGCCTGAGTCCTGGAGGGGATCCCCTGGGCAAGCATGAGCTACGTGGTTTAGGGATAGTACTCAAGGCGCCTTCATGCTCAACATCATTCCACTCCACTGTGCACTGTGGGACGGTCAGGCCTTCACGCAGGCCATCAGCAGGACGCACATATCAAGTGACGTGGAAACGATGGCATGGTTGGTTCAGAAAGGATTCCGTTCTCACGAATTCTGTGCCCCTCCAAAAGAAACTCACTGCCACCCAGTCGATGTTGACTCATATCAACCCTATAGGACAAGGTAGAATGCCCCCTGTGAGTTTCTGAGACTGTACCCCTTTATGGGAGTAGAAAGCTCTGTCTTTCTTTCTGAGAACAGCTGGTGATTTCGAACTGCTGACCTTGCAGTTAGCAGCCCATTGCACAACCACTACACCAGCAGAAATCATAAATAATCCTGATTACTTTTTCTCTCCAGAAGAGTGGCACTGGGGCTTAAAAAGTGCATTCAAGATAGGAAAATGTGGGAGGAGGGCAGACTGCTGCCCCTCGGACATAGGAGGAGTCCTGGGAATAAAGATGTGCTGCCGCCTCCAGTGTCTGAGCCATCTGTGTGCAGAGAGCTTTAGAGAGGTTCCCCAATCTATGGTCCCACAGGGGATCAGGGTAGGGTTCCAACCCCAGAGAGCCAGGCGGGAGTTTGGACACCAGGACCCAGTCGTCCAGCTAACAGCCAGGTGGTAGGTTGGTAGGAGAAAGGCCAGAGTCCTGGGGGAGGGCAGAGCAAGGTGACAGGAACTACAGGTCCCTCACGAAACAGCTGTGAAGATCCCACGGCTGAGTGGCAGGCACAGGTCCAATGGAGAGGGCTGGGGACAAGATTGGGAGGGAGCCCCCAGCTGATCCTCCAGTTGCTTTGGACACTCTCTGGGGTAAAACCTAGCAGAGAGTCAGTTAGACCTCACTGGGTCCACTCAATAGCAAATGGGGGAGAGGGCCTTCCAAGCAGGATCCTTGTTTGTACTTCCCCAAAAGTAGGTCAGGGGCTCCAGGGAGACGTATTGACTCTGACTTTGATTTTTTTTTTTTTCCTGACTTGAAGTTCAAAGAGCATGACTAAGTTTATCGGAGGAAAAAAATGGATATTTTCCCCTTAAGAAATACGAAATACGTGAAGAGATGAAGGGAATTAAAGGTGGGAGGGATGGGGGTGGGCTGAATGCAGTTGTGACCTAGTCAAAAGCAACCATTGTTTGGTCCCATGGCTGAGGGGTGATAAGCGTGGGCTGGTGTCTGTGTACAGCCACCCTGTGCCCATCACACAATGTTGTTGTGTATACCCCCAAAGGGAGACGTTGACTCCTAACCCCAGTGCCTGTGAGCGTGACCTTGTTTAGAAATGTTATCCGTTAGGTTAACATGAAATCATACCGAAGTAAAACAAAACCAAACTCACAGCCATCAAGTCAATGTCTGCTCATAGAGACCCTATTGCACAGGGTAGAACTCCCCCCTGTGAGTGTCTAAGACCATAACTGTTTAGGGGAGTAGAAAGCCCCATCTGTCTCTAGAGGAGCGGGTGGTGATTTTGAACTGCCAACCTTGTGAATCACAGGTCAACATGTAACCATTGTGCCAGTAGGGCTCCTGTCATACAGGAGTAGGTGGGTATTGATTCAATGTGTCTGCCATCCTTATAACAACAACAAAATTCTCTGACAATAAGTCAATGCTGACTCATAGGAACCCTATAGGACAGAGCAGAACTTCATAAATCTTTAACAGGAATAGCTAACTTTGTCTTTCTATCTCTGGTGTGGCTGATGGGTTAGAACCGCTGACCTTGTGGTTAGCAGGTCAGTTCATATAGTTCACTACACCACCAAACTAAAAACTGAAATCACTGCCAATTATCACCCATAGTGACCCTGTAGGACCGGGTTGAACTGCCCCTGTAGGATTCTGAGGCTGTAACTCTTCATGAGAAGAGAAAGCCTCATCTTTCTCCCACGGAGCAGCTGGTGGGATTGAACTGCTGACTTTGCAGTTAGCAGCCCAATGCGTTATTCACCATGCCACCAGAGCTCCTTATAAAAGTAAAGAAGAAAACAGGCATACAGGGAAGGTGACTATGTGAAGATGAAGGCAGAGATGGGACTATGATGAATGGTTATGCCTTGGGCTGCGATCCACAAGGTCAGCAGCTCGAAACCACCAGAGGTGCCTCCAGAGAAAGACTGGGCTTTCTAGTCCCATGCACAGTTACAGTCTCAGACACCCACAGGAGCCCGCTATAAGTCAGCATTGACTCGATGGCAGCAAGTGTGGTTTCTTGGAGCAAGTCAAGGACCGCCGGAAGGGATCATGAGGTAGAGAAGATGAGTAAGGGTCTCCCCTGGGGTCTCTGGGAGAGAACACGGCCCTGCTGGCAGCCTGAGGTGGGACTTTCAGCTTCCAGAATTGTGAGAGAACACATTTCACCCATTCTAAGCCACTCAATTTGTGGTACTTGTTGGGGTACCTGTTTGGGGGGGGCATTAGGAAAAGACTGCCTGCCCTTATCAGACCAAGGAGGCTAGCTTCAAAGGTCCCCAGAACAATGAGCCATCTCCTCAGTATCAGGCGAAATGATCAAGGCACCACCCTACCTCAGAATTTTATGGGTGGAGCCAGCTTGAAGTCCCTGCAGCTGCAACCCCTACCCCCCCCCCTTGTTTGCCCACCTGCAGCTTCTACCCCCTCTCATTATTGTTTGCCCTCCTGACCAGCTTAAAACTTGCTCTCCAACACAGATGAGCAGGACGGCTCCTCTCTCTTTCTCTCTGCTCACCCCTCCCTCCTGGGCAGCAGCGCCTTTACTGACTCCTTGCTGGAGCCTGGAAGTGCAGAATGAACTTCTCCTTTCCCTTCTCTCAGGCCCGGCCTCAGTTTATCTTTGCAGCAAACCTAATAGTATTTGTTACAGCAGCCCAAGGAACTAATAAAGCTGCCATAGAAACTGCCTTTCCACGAGGGTCCCAAGGACATTTTGCCCATCTCAGTGAATGCCAGAGCCTCCTGTACTATTGGACAGGAGGTCAGATTATCCCTATTTGCTGGAAGGGGAAATCAGTGAATTCCACCCCCACCCCCCTAGCAAACACATGGGATGTGAATATAAACCCTGGGGAGAACCTGAGCTCTTTTAAGAAGCAGAACCACATCTGACTTCTTTTGCATCATCCCAGTGTTTAGCACAAGACCTTGGGCAGAGTCTGTCCCCAATACATGTCCCTAGATGAAAGAAGTGAACATGGTTTGTGTTTTAAGGCTCTGGCCTAACACTACACACCTGGGAAGCTTTGAAGAATCAGGAGTAAGACACAGGGAGGATCCCGTCCTGCCTCCTGCCAACTTGAGTGCCATCTGTCCGGGGTTAGGCTGTGTTCCCCACTAAAAAGATTGTGCTGAAGGCCTAGCCACTGTACCTGTGAATGTGACCCCCTTTGGAATGGGTGGGGTCTTTGTTATGATAATGAGGGCATGTCCCAGAGTAGTGGGGGTGGGAAAACCGCATACCTGTTGCCATTTAGTGGATTCAGAGTAGAACAGGGTTTCTGAGACTGTCTTTCCTTTGGGGGCAGACAGCCTTGTCTTTCTCCTGTGGAGCAGCTGGTGGGTTTGAACTGATGACCTGTAGTTAGCAGCCCAATGCTTAATCCACAGTGCCACAGAGCAGAGTGAGTTCTAAGCCTAGGCCCTTCTAAGTAGCCTCTTACAGAAAGAGTAGCATAGACACAGTTAACAAACACATGGAGCCCCTGGGTGGTACAAAGACCTAACTCACTTCCGTTGCTGTTGGAAAGGTTTGTGGTTGGAGTCCACCCAGAGGCACCTCAGAAGTAAGGCTTGGCAATCAACTTCTGAAAAATCAACCAAGACAAAACCCTCTGGAGTTCAGTTCTATTCTGACTTACATGGAGTTGCCATCCTTGGGGCTCACCTTGACGGTAGCTTATATAACACTAGCACAGGAGAGGGCCATAAAAGGAACCATCTACAAGCCAAGGAGGACCCTAGAGCCAACCCCTGGTTTAGCCTCTGGCTCCAAAGACTGTGAGACAATGAGTTCTTCTTTTAAGCTACCAACAGCACCCTTATTGTTCCAGTTTCCATTCTCAATTCATTCCATTTGGGTGACCCGATTCCCCCAGGCTCTGGGTGGGCAGATGACCTAACCTAGAAAATCACAGACTTGAGGGAATGACTTCTCACGACTCCACTTCTGCAAGCAATAGATTAGAAAGTGATTTGAAGTGTGTGTGTGGGAGGGGGGGGGAAGCCCAGATGGCAATCAGTACAGCAAAGCTGGCCTCAGGGGTCCCTGTCCTATCGCCTTGAAATTGCCTGCCAATGACTATGGCAGTAGATTCATGTCAACTCATCTTCAGAGATCAGAGAACCTTTATGTGGACGACTTGGTGGGAACAAGTCTGATGCCTTCTCACATTGCTAAAACCTAGTGTGTTAGTCTGGGTAAACTAGAGAAACAAATCCAGAGAGACACTCACGTGCGTATAAGAAAGAGCTTTATGTACAAGAGCAATTGAATACTAAAAAAACATCCCAGGCCAGTATGTCCAATCTATGAAGTCCTCTTCAGACTCATGAAACACATGCAATGATGCTGAAGGAAGGAAAAATCACAGGTCAGGGGGTGGAAAGTCTTGTGGGTCCAGTGGCGGTGTAAGCATCTCAGCGCTGAAAGGGATCTATATGTGGCTCCCCGATTCAGGGCACTCAGTGTCGCTCCATGTGGCTTGTTAGAAGGAATGTCTCACAAGGAGTAAGTGTGTGTCCCACCTCCAGCGAGCTATTTTCTCCTTAGCACCTCCAAATGAGGTCATCAAGCTGTGACCTGATTGACAGGCTACACTCCACCCCTTCACACTGAAGTCTCAAACTGACAACAGATTATGTAACTACCACGCCTAACTAGGAAGAGCATCCATTGCCCTCCCAGTGGACCCCGCTCAGCTATCACACAAGGACCTGTGAGATTTCTAATACATCTTGAAAGAAAAGTAAACGGGATGTGCTAGGGGAGGATCGGGACTTTCTTTCCTCACTCAGCTTCATGGGGAGGTCTCACTCCTCTAACACCTCTATTAACACACAACAAAGAGAGCAAGCTTCCTCAACAGCTTGGCCAACTTGATAAGTTAAGTATGGAATTCTCAGAAACTCTGTGATTTCCATTGCTGTGAATCTCTTGATTTCTAGCTAAGACTCAAGCTGCTGGTTTTGCTGCAATGTCAATAAAACCACAAACCAATCCCAATGCCATTGAGTCAATGCCAACCCTCAGCAACCCTGTGTTACACAGGAGAGCTGCTCCATGCGCTCTTGGCTGTCCTCGTCCTGGAGGCAGATTGGCAGGTCTTCCTGTCACGGTGTTCCCGGGTGTGTTCAAGCCACAGCCTTTAAGTTTATAGATGAGAGCAAACCATTGACCTCTCCCAGGGACCTCTGAAAACCCCACTGCTCTTGGATCTGTTCCTACTCATGGTATTGTAGTTGTTACTCTTGTTAACAGGTGCCATTGAGTCTGTTCCAACCCAGAGTGACCTTACACACAACAGAACAGAACACTGCCCAGTTCTGTGCCATCATCACAACCGTTCCCGTGCTTGAGTCCACTGTTGCAGTCGCTGCGTCCATCCATCCACTGCCCCATCTACTTGACCACACATGGTGTCCTTCTCCAGGGACTGTTCTCTCCTGTTCTCTGGACAACTAAGACACAGTATCGCCATCCCTGCCTCTAAGGAGCACTCTGGCTGTACTTCTTCCAAGACAGATCGATTTGTCTTTTTAATAGTCCATGGTCCTTTCAATATTCTTCACCAGCACCATAATACAAATACATCCATTCTCCTTCAGTCTTCCTTACTCAATGTTCAGCTGTCACATGCATATGAGGCTGTGGAAAATAGGATGGCTTGGGTTTAGGCATACAGTAGACATCAAAGCAACACCTTTGTTTTCAGTTCTCTAAAGAGGTCTTGTGCAGCAGATTTACCTAATGCGACTCTATTCTTCCCCATCCCTCTCAGCTCTGTAGAATGGGATGCCCTGGTAATGGCCATGAGATATGGCATCATCATCTCTGCTTTTATGGAGGGGGAGAGCCCGCCATGGTTGGGAGCACCTGATTCTCAGGCTCAGTCTAATAGGGAGCCACTTTCAAAGATGAGGATTTATGTAGCTACAAAAGGCCGGGTGAAGGAGCAGTGGAATCATCTTCTGAAGTAAGCCCTGCTCTCCAAGGAGCTTGGGGGATTCATTAGACATGCCCAAGAATCACAAGGACCCTTCACATAGCTCCTGGTTCAAGGCCTGTGGCAGTCCTGTGCCCCGTCAGGCTTGACAGTGCTGGGGTGGCATGTGGCCAGAGGCAGATGACGGAAGACACTGTCTCGTGGCAGTCTCCTCAGGGTGCGGCCTCCACGGGGAAGAGGACATTCTAAGCCAAAGTTTCTTAAACTTTTCTGCTCACGGCTCCTTTCCATCTAAGAAGTTTGCAACACGGACCAACGCTGCCAGAGACACCTCAGACTCATTGTATCTTCGACGTTGAGTTGGGTTTGGGCTGTTGCACGTTCAGAAACCTTGCAGTTCTGTCTCAAGACGCTCACATTCAGTTATGTGACTCCCGTCAGATGTCTAGATTCTAGAATCCACCGATTAAGAACTTTTATTCTCAGCGGCCTGAGACAGCACAAGACTTCATGAAGTAGTTAGTTTATTGTGCCAACCTGGCCAATAAACACATGTAGGGTTAATTAAAGAGTGGAGAGATAAATGACTCAGCGAGCCTCATCTTTTGAGTTCTTTTGAGTTCGCAGGTCTCTTGCTTTCTGATAGTCGGACCAGGGTGCAGCTGCTTTAGCCAGTTCCCTGCTCCAGCTGACAAGGCTTACTTCCTGTAAGACGTCCCCAAGGAGAAGCCACATGGACCTACCCCGATGCAGCCCTGGGTGCTGGAGCAGCTGTGTGGAGACCCCTGCCAGCACTGAAATGTTTACACGTTCACTGACTCAGCTTTCCTCCTGAAGTCGGCATCATTGCATCTGTTTTGTGAGTTGGAGGAGGACTTTGTGGATTGGTGTTGGACATATGGGTTAATGGGTAATGTTGGACTTATGGGCTTGGGAAGCACTGGGTTGGGATGTTTTCTTGATGCGCACTTAACCTTTATATAAAACTCTCTCTTATACATGAGCATCTGTGGATTTGTTTCTCTAAAGTCCCCAGATTAACACACTTTATAAAGACTACTCTCATCCCATGGAATATTTCAGCCATGAATCTGGAATCGGGTTCAGACAGCGTCATTCTCTATGGAAAACTGGTCCATTGGATTTGCTGAATCAATGTTAAAATTTTGCCAGTTTGGGGCTTGCTTGCAGCTTTTCATTGAAACCCAAGGATGAGGCAATTAGAGGTTTGCTCCAGCAAATTTTGTTTCATCTCTGATCCCTCTCCTTTCCATACGGACATTAGTCATCACAGAATGCAAGTCTGAAATGGGTGTGTGGGGGGGGGGGGAGCAATGACAAAGCAAGACATTCTCTAGCAAGCCTGGTTGTTAGGCTCTCCTGATTCCCCCGAGGCATGGTCCCACCTCTGCGTGGACATCACTGGTGTTCAGTGGAGACTTGAATAGATGGACGATGGCAGGAACCCCCACCTCCAGCCAAGAGAAACAGCTGAAAATACCAAAATTACAGCCTCTTTCCTGTCACCTAAAGTGCCCCACGCCAAAAGGCATCCCTTCTTAACCAATCCAGTTTTACAAATCAGCTCAAGAGCCTCTACCACAATTTGAAGCTATAACCTGAATCCATAAGGGAGAGAAAGATCAATTCCTGTGTCTGTGCACTCTCCATCGCAATTCTTTTCTCCTTGCTTCATTCCAGAGGGTCTCCAAGCCGCTTTTGCCGAAGTTCCTTCTGATGGCTACATGGTGTGGGCTCATCGTGATTCAGAGCTTTGAAAGCATCTCTGTCCGTCTGGGTGGACTAGAGAACAAATCCAGAGAGACACTCATATGTGCATCAGAAAGAGCTTATTTATATACAAGAGCAATTGAATTTTGAGCAAACATCCCAGCCCAGTCCAGATCAAGTCCACAAGTCTGATACTAACCCATATGTCCGATCACAGTCTATAAAGTCCTCTTCAGACTCAGGAAACACATGTAATGCCGCTGAACGCAGGGAGATCACAAGCCAGGGGGTGGAAAGTCTTGTGGATCCAGTGACGGTGTAAGCACTGGCAGGGTCTCTACGTGGCTCCTCCAGCTCAGGGCACTAGTGTAACTCCATGTGTCTTAGCTGGGACGTTTCCCAGGGAGCGAGCACGTGGCCTGCCTCCAGCAAGCTGTTTATGTCCTTATCACCTCCACACGAGGTCATTAAGGTGCGTCCTGATTGACAGGCTAAACGCCGCCCCTTCACTCTTAAGTCTCAAACTGACAACAGATGATGTAATGACCACTGCCCACTGCATCCACAGAAAGCCTTGAGTGTGTCTGAGCCAGGTGTCAGTGTCCTGCCCAGAGGGCAGCCAGAGAAAGAGCCTTGGGTGATCATACCACCAGCAGAGGAGGGAGACGCCATCAGTGGAAGGGGAGGCAGTGACACCATGAACGAGCTTCTCACAATGGTCCCTGTTTATTCTGGGCTACGGGGTTTCTATCATGTAAACACACACTTTGCACAAAGCCTGCATTGGTAAGCTGGGGGGTCTGTGTTCAAAACCATGGAGGGATGAGGGGGCAGTCATGCCTTTTGTCCCCCTTGGGAATGGTGAACCGTCCTCAGTGAGGAAGCTGGGAGACATGAAGGTGCTCAAGCACCACTCCCAGAGCTCTTGGGCTAAGGGATACATAGACACCGGAGCCAGTGCTGAGGGCCTGAGATACTGTCGGGGCCTCGTGGGAATGCCTTCATTTATCCTAAAAAGAAGAAGTAAAATATGCCGAATCTCTAATAATAAATCCAGCTGGGATTATATTTCTCTGCATACCAAGGCAGCCGTGAAACACAATTTTTTCATACCTCCTTCTAGAAGACAAGCTCCACAAAAGCAAAAGTACCCAGAGTCCATGAAAGTCATCATGGGGCCCAGAAGCCCTGAAGCTCTATGCAACAGGATGTAAGTTAAGGAACTGAAAATCAGGGCATACCAAAAAGCCTCACTGACATCGAGTTAATTCCAGCTCTTGGTGATCCTGTGGGACAGGGTAGAACTGCCCCTGTGGGATTGCGAGACCGTAACTCTTTGTGGAAATAGAAAGTCTTATCTCTCTCCCACAGAGTGGCTGGTGGTTTCGAACTGCTGACCTCGAGGTTAGCAGCCCAAAGTAACTACCCACTTGGTCACCAAGGCTTCTAGAATTGCCTTTTTTCCTTCCCTCCCTCCTTCCTCCTTCCTTTATTTTTAAATCTGCAGGAAAACGTGTGCTGGAAACATGCAGGCCAGGTCCCCCCAGCAGGGCGCCGAGATGCAGGGGCCCATGTTGAATGACCTCGCAGAAGAGTCCTGGTCTTCACGCATTTCCCCGTGCCCAGGGCCAGGCTCTGGGCTCCCGGCGGCTGAGAACCCAGCGCTAGGTCTTCACTCTCATGCAGACGTTTACTGAGCGCCTGAGCCATCTCGGTTGTGCCTCTGCCCCCCAGTCCCTCACAGCTTGGCTCATGGAGAGCCCGTGTGTGTCAGACTAGAACCAGGTTCCATGGAGATTCCAATGGCTGGTTTTGCAGGTCGATCGGTCCCCAGCTTCCAAGGTGCCTCTGGGTGGACTCCAGCTTTGTTGCTGGTAGCCCAGCCCGTTAACCCTCTGCCCAGCTCAGGGTCTCGCAGCAGCAAATAGGCCATTGCAATGACCCTGGAGGGGCACAAGGAGGGACCTCACAGCTTGGGGTGAGGGGGTGGGGCAGAGCTGGGGCCGTTCAGACAGAAGAGAGACCCTGACGCCATGCCGGGAAGGGCGTCAGGGAGCTCTTCAGCGTGAGAGTGACCGGTCAGCTTTGTGTCTTAGAATGATAGCGCTGTGAACTGTGGAGACTTGACCGAAAGAGGACAAACCTGGAAACAGAAGCAGGTGGCCCCGAGTAGCCCTCCCACAGGCACATGGTCGCTGCTGTCACGGAGCTCTCCAGAGAAGCTCGCTCTCCACTGAGGAGCCTAGGAAGTCATTTGGGGCAAACTGGTTGCAGAGTGGGCTACACATTGGGCTGCCAACCACCACAAGGTCGGCAGTTTGAACCCACCAGCAACTCCGAAGGAGCAAGGCAAGGCCGTCTCAAACCCCCATAAAGATTTACAGTCTACTTAGGAAACTAGGGACAACAGGTGGCTGGGAGATTATAATCAGGGAAAACAGCCAGCCACAGACCAGGACAAGACTAGGGGGATCAGAGTGAATTTGGAGGCAAGGGGGTGGGAGGCAGAGAGCAAAGTGGAGCCATTGAAGAATGTCTCTCCAAGGAGAGGTTCAGATGGCAGTGGGGGCGGGGGGGGGGAGGGAGTTCCTCTGTATCCCTGAGGACAATAGGGCTGGGGGAGCTCTGTTTGGAGTGTGCTGATGCAGCTAGGGCTATAGTGGGTGCAGGGAGGGTGGTCTAGGCTAGAGACTGAGGGGGTGGGGGGTTCCCGCATAAGGAACAGCTGGAGCACCGATGCCCCTCACTGCTGCAGATCACCAGCATGGGCCTCTGCTGCTCTGTGGTGCTTTATGGTGCTTGGAGTCCCTGGGTGGTACAAGCGGTTACCCCCAACCCTCATGAACCAAAGTGCTGCATTTTGAGTCCTCTCAAGGGGTCTTGGAAGGAAGGTCTAGCAATCTACTGCTAAAACAACAGCCACCAAAAACCCTGTGGGGCCCATTCTATGTGGACACACACCGAGGCGTGGTGGGTCAGACTCAACGACGCAGAGGCACAGCCTCACTGCCAACCAATGGACGCCCACTCAGAGCCACTGGTCTTGGCTTTGGTCAGACCCTCCATTTGCCCAAAGGGACAACCCACTGCTCTCCTCCCCAGGCCTTCGCGGTGCCTCCAGGGCATATTGGAACAATGGGTGGGACCCTCTCCCCTGCCCCTGCCCCTGCCCCTGCCCCTGCCCCTGCCCCTGCCCCTGCCCCTGCCCCTGCCCCTGCCCCTGCCCCTGCCCCTGCCCCAGCTGTGACTCGGCTTCTGTGAAGCTGAGGCCGCCTCCTCTAGGCTCGGGACAAATTCCATGGGTGTGTATTACCCTCTATGCCGGTGAGTGGGGTGAGCCTCAGGCAGACCCCCTTCACCCCCACTCCCGGGGAGAGGCCAGAACCTCCGAGCTGCCTTTCAGGGCAGTGGGCCCTGTGCCTTTCCTCTACATCAGGTAGCCAGACTCAGAATTCACCATGGAGGCCAAGGGCAGCCAAGTTCTCCCCCATACGAGAGAGCCCACGCCAGAGAGGTTGCCATGGTGAAGCGGCTCCTCTGAGCAGCCACTGCGCTAAGGACCCTCAGCACGTAGACAGAGGCTGGAGGCTGGTGCGGTCACAGCTTTATTCTCCATGAGGCAGGAGAGGCCCTTCTGACTCCTGCGCTGGTTTCCTTACGGCCCCGGGGCCAAGTTCAGTCCTAAGACTCCGAGGGTTGTTGCTGAAGGGAGAGCTTGTGGACTAGCAGGCGGGATGAGAGCCCTGTCCTGTCACAGACAACACGCAGTGCCTGCCCACCGTCACTCAAATAGCCTCTGCCCTAGCTCCAAGAATATAAGGATGAACGGCCCAGCGAGACATATATTTTCCAATCCAAACCCAAACCCATTTCCAGCTCCCTGGATCCCTTTTCAGAGTAGAGTCACGGTGGAGTTTCCAGCGCTGATTTTCCACAAGCCAATCCCCAGGCCCTCGTTCACATTCCGTTAGCAGCTGTCGCACCACGGTCGGATTTGAGGAACAAGTGCTGAGAAGTGGTTGCTCTGTGCAAAGGGACAATAGAGATGAAAGTGCCCATGGCAGTGCAGGAAGGAGCGGGCAAGTCCTGGGCCTCTCCTGGAGTCAGATGGGAGAGGGAGGGTCTGGGGCCTTCAGGGAGCCTCGCTTCAAACTTGGGACTGGCTGACAGCTAGCTGCACACCCTGCCTGGGAGGGCACGTCTCTTTCCAGCAGGGACACTTCGCTGACGGAAGTTAGACCAAGTGCACAGAGCACACAGCCAGCACTCAGACCCACAGCCCCATCCCGCGAGTCCGATTCCTAACTCCATGCAGAGGGAGGTCAGCGAGACTGCCCAGGAGGCATTGGGCCCCCAAACCAGGCAGAACTCAGTGGACCCATGTGCGCAGACGGTTCTAAGAAGAGCGCGGGGTGGAGAGAAGGTTGAAAGACCAGCTGCGCGTTGGAAAAGTGTTGACAGCTTTGAATCCAGCCAGGCTCCTTTAGGCTTGGATTTGCTTCAGCCGTGAAAATCACCACGGCACCGCCCTGTCAGAGGGAATGTTATCTCGCTGGTAGTAACAGCGGGGCGAACATGCTTGTCAAGGGTTTGAGATGCTCTGTGAATGTGGGCTTATCATTGTGAAGAGATTGCGCCTATGGGCGACCTCAGCGAGAGGTGAGAGCAATTTGTGTTTCCACTGCGGTTCTCAAGAGCTTGTAAAAAAAAAAAAAAAGAGGATGCATTCAAAACCCAGGGGCCCATGCTGTTCTCTGGGGCAGGCGCTGCTGGCTTCCCATTCAGCTTCGCCCCGTCCCTTCTTCAAAGGATGAGGACCCGCGGTACAAAGGCCAGCGCGCGTTTTCCTGGCCGATAGCGCCCTCGCGCGGCCGCTTCCTGCGTGACCGCTCGTCCACGAGCAATAAGGCACAGAGTATGGTTTCAGGGCTGGCCCACCTGGGCCCTGGCCTTGCACTTGGTAGGTGACACACAGGCGCCCAGGACCTAAGGCCTCTCTGTCCTGCCACCTCGGTCATGGTCATCATCTCAGCGCCCACCCTGAGACGTCCTTTTCTCCTCTCCCACTGAGCCCTCAGTCTCACTGCCCCCCACACTCACACTACACCACACACTGGGCCTCACCAAGCAGAAAAGCTTTCTTTGTTCTTTTTCTACCTCTATGCCTTCTGATGAGCCCTGATAGTGTAGTGGCTGTGCACTGGGCTGCTAACCACAAGGTCAGCAGTTCAAAACCACCAGGCCCTGCATCAGGGGAGAGAAAGGAGGCTTTGTACTCCTATACAGAATTAAAGCAGTTCTACCCCAACAGACCAGCTATGACCCAGAACTGACTTCATGGCAGGTTGGATTTTTATTTTGTGTGTGGGTCGGCGGGTGGGTTGGGGAGGTTGTTTACAGAAGGAGGCCCGAGGGCCTAGTGGATTGTTTTGGACTGCTAAGATCACCACTTCAAACCCACCAGCCACCCAGCTGGAGAACGATGACGCTCTGGGCTCCTGTAAAGAGTTGGAGTCTTGACACCTCAAAGGGCAGTTGCCTCTCTCTGCAGGGTCACTGTGGGAGAACACACTCGATGGCAGTGGGTCTGGTTTGACTTGGTGTTCAGAGAATTTGACAGTTTCTGTAAAAACACTCCAACAGCGGGAGGAGAGAGGACGTCTAAAGAACAGCCCACCCTGCTTTTTCTTGTTCCTTCTTTTTTGTGTGCATGTTCATTTCAGGGCCCTCACTAAACCTATACACACAGAGAACAATGATATAAAATGACGTCTTAGCCCATCGCTTTTTAAAAAGCATGAAATGTACTTTTCACAGAATTTAACATAAAGACAAAGAAATAAAAAGAGCTGCCAAATGTCAGGTGAATTTTTCTCTTGTTTTCAGGCATTTTCCAAAAGTGTATTCTGTTTTTCTACAACATCTCCATCGTACAAGGCAAGAGAGCAATACAATGGCCTTACATCTCTCTACCACCCACATTTCACAAATCTCAACGTGCCCTTGTAGTGAGACACTTTTTCTTTCTTTTTTTTTAATTAAAGAAAAATTTCATGTAAAAGGAACTCATTAACCAAGGCAAAATTTCCCAATTGGTCAAACTCTGTTCATTGGTGTTGGGCACTGACCACTGCCCTCCATAAACCAGCAGGGCTCGAGACTCATCAGACACTGGCTACGTCACCCCTTTCGATTCCTCACTTCACTGCAGTACACAGCACCCCGATGCACAACAGAATGAAACTCTGCCTTGTCCTATGTCAGCCTCATGATAATCCCTGTGCCTGAGTCTTTGCGTGCAGCCACTGTGTCAGTGCATCTCCTTGAGGCCCTTCCTCTTTTTCATGATGTCCTTTCTCCGGGGACCGGTCTCTCCTGACAACATGTCCAACGTATGTAAGATGAAGTCTCACCCTTCTTGCCTCTAAGGAGCTCTCTGGCTATACTTCTTCTAAGACATATTTGCTTAGTTCTGGGGGGGGGGGTTAGGGGGGTGGTTGTTGTTGTCATTGTTCGTTCTGTTTACAGTCCATTGTACATTCACTATTCTCCTCCTTTACCACCGTTCAAACGGCATGCTGCTGTTAGCTGCCTCCAGCTGATGCTGACCATGCACAGTAGCCTGAATTGCTCTCTGCTTGCGTAGAACTCCCGTGACTGGCTGCAGATCGGACTGTTGGAAGCCACTGGTGTTTCATTGGTTGATTTCCTTCTTAATCCACCTCAGTCTGGACGCTCTGCTGAATCGTCACAGCAACAGGTAAGCTTCTGATGACAGGTGGCTGGTGACTTCGTTGCTCAGGAATCACACCCAGGTCTCCCGAATGGAAGACCCTCACTGCCCCAGCGAAAAGGCAGGTCCTAAGCTATCCCCGTGGTGGAGAAATGAGGGCTCCGAGAGTCAAGCATTTTGTTCAAGGTGAAAGTGGCAGAGTTATATTCTGTTAGACACCTGAGTCAGGCACTGCAGATAATCAAAGAGCTTGTTGAGCTGCAAGTAAGATGCCCATGTGCTTAAGCGGACAAAGAGAAAAATACCTAGATGAAGGGTGATCTGAAGAGCTGCTGGTCTCTAGCAAATGAGGCTGATCCAGCATTCCCATGACTAACGTGGCCATGACCTTGGAGCAAGCATTACCCCAAGGCCAGTGGCAGGAAATTGCTGTCCAACATAAGGCCTCCTTAGCTTTCTTGAGAGGGAGTCTGATTTGGACTCCTGTCCCCATGGTGGCATCATCCTCATCCTTCAAACAATGATGGCAACAACAGCAGAAAATAAACCAGGTGTCTGGGAGCTCCTAAAAAACTAAATATCTATGTGCACCGAGGAATTGGCAGGTCTATTAGGTGAACAATAGCACCAGGGAGGAGTGTGCTCCTTGGTATGATGCCCATCTGGGACCAAAGGGGCAGCATTTTCGGTCCTCCCTCCACCCATTCTTCCTTAAAAAAAAAAAAAGTTTAGAAGGTAGGAAAGAGTGAACCATGTCAAGGGGCACCCTGTGCATGCTTTGTTGAACGGAGGAGTGACTTGCCCTGTAAACGTCTCACTTGAACACCATTTACCAAAAGAAGAAGATGGTAGTGATGAAGGCACCTGAAGGCAGCTTGGCTACCTGACTGGTTTCTCACGAATCCAGCCCCATCACTAGCCCAAGCCGAGTGAGTCAGCTCAGAGCAACACAGCAGATGGGTAAACATTGGAAACTGTAGAATTGGCACAGGCTCTTTCTGTTCTTTGCAGAACTCCTGAGGAGGCCGCCGTAAGCAGGTGTCCCTGAGAGCTTGGTGCTAAAAAGCCAAAGGCTGGGAGTCTCTGGGTAGGCACACTGTGAATGTGTTCGGCGGCTAAGGAAAGGCTGGAGGGTTCGAGTCCGCCTGGAGGTGCCTTTGGAGACAGCCCTGGAAATCTACATCCAAACAGCCATGGAAAACCCTATGGGGCAAGGTTTGGCTTTGACACACACGGGACTCATCCTCAGTTGGCGTTGGGTCGATGGCAACTGGTATAAGGAAGAATCTAGGGTCAAGGGAAAGGACCCAGGATAGAAACAGACTTGAAGGAGGTTGCCTTTGCCCCAAGATTGAGATCCAGTCCTGACTGGAGAGGCTGTGGTTGCCCCCGCACTGGCAACTCTGCCAGAGAAACCAATGGGTAGAAAGAACACAGGGGCGGGGAGAAGTCTTCCTGCCTGCCTGCCTTCCGCAGCATTCCCCCGCCCCCATGCCTCCCAGTCTTCCTTCCGCAGCATCTCCCTGGTGCCTCCCAGTCTTCCTTCCGCAGCACCCCCCTGGTGCCCCCAGTGACAAAGCTTTGCCTTGCAGAAGCTGCCAGAGGACAGAGGTGGAGATGGAAGATCACAGAGGAGACCCAAGGAATGTGGACTTGTATCAGAGATGCACTGAGCCCTGTGACGGTCTCCCTGGCAATAGCCCACACGGGACACCAGCCAGTGTTCAGTGTCCATCTAGTTTGTGTTCTTAGTAGCTAAATGACTGAAATGTGATGGAGCCGCCAGAAGGACAAGTCAACTGCAGTGAAGATGGGTCAATTCCAGCCACACACAACCACCTGGGTCTTAGAAACGCACTTGCTGCTGTTAGAAACCAGCCCAAAGAAAGAATCCAAACACTTAGGAGAAGTGGAGGGGGGGGGGAGGAGAAGGGGAGGGTCGGGGGGTGGTCTCACCTACCAGGATGAGCTACTGGGAGGAATTGCCAAAGAAGGCTGGAGATTCATTTGGAAGAAGGTGAGCCTAGCCCGGCATGGGCCCCTCAAACCAAACTAGCTCACTGCCCTCCAGTCCATTCTGGTTCCGAGCAGCATGCTAGGCCCCAGCAGAACTGGCCCTGTGGGTTTCTGAGACTGTGACTCTTTAGCCTCATCTTTCTCCTGAGGAGTAACTGGGGGTTTCAAACTGCCAGCCTTATGGTTCACAATCCAGCACATAACCCATCATGCCACCAGGGTGCTTTTCTGTTACCATAACAACAGATCCAGAATATATTACTGAATGTTACCCTCCTCAGAAAAAAAGTTAGAACTATTCATTGTGGTGGTGTTGGTTGTCATTTTCAGGTGCCACCAAATCAGTTCTACCCCTTAGCGACCCTGTGAACCACAGAAGGGGCACTGCCTGGTCCTGTGCCCTCCTCACAATGGTTCCCAGGCTCCAGGCCATTGCTGCAGCCACGGAGTCAGTCCAGCTCCTTGAGGGCCTTCCCCTCTGCTTTACCAGGCAGGATGTCTCTCCGGGGACTGGTCTCTCCCGACAGCAACAGCCTTGCCTCCACATAAGACCTGTGGTTTGAAAGGACATTCACATTGGCTGGCTGGCTGGGTTGAGGATAACGTTTATTTTCGGCATACACTTCAAGATGTTTTTATATATCGTAAGAATGCATTACTTTTCAATATGGGGGGTGTGGTGGGGGGGCCATTTTCAGGTTTGTTTGTTGTCCTTTTTTCCCACACGCTCATCAATGATTCCATTTTCAGCTTTAAAACATAAGCTCTGTCTTTCAAATCCAGCCACCCCAGCCAGTACACGGGGACGCTGGGACAGGAGGGACGGGGAGCTGCCCGTCAAAGCCCTGCACCAACACAGCACAGCAGCTGGTCCAGATGTGGGTGAAGGACTCAGGAAGGGCCCAGTTCTTTCCAAGAATCCCAGTGGAACCAGCGGACACGACCACCAGTCGATGACCCTCGACGTGCTGAAGCTTGAAAGGCCCAGCAGCCCTCCTCGGAGACTGCCTTTTCCCTGTCACCGGCTCCGGAGGCGCTTCCTGCCTGTAATAGACTCTTCCCCAGGCTCGCATTTACAGTAAATGTAATTACACTTTAATGGCATTCATCTCATTCTGTCACTTTCTCCATGCCTTCTATTTTTAACCAGCACAATGGGAACATTTGTCCTCTGATTCACTGAGGAGTTTTCGGGCCAGGAGTTTAGCTTTTAAAATGACAGTACCCTCCATCCTAACACAAAATGTTTAATGAAATAACAGCCAGTAATTAAGACAATGGAGTACAGGCAGCCTCCGTGGGTTAAGAATAGCAAACGCCTGAGCACCAACTCCAGGTACAGGGGTGCATCTCTGGCTGTGCAGGAGCAGCAAATGGAGATGAAGACCGGGGCCTGGCTCTGTGGCCTTTGCCAGTCACTGCCGAGTTCTGCAAGTCCCACCTTCCAAACCCATGGCCCACAAGTCCATTCTGATGCATGGCATCCCGACAGGACCAAGTGGAACTGCTCCTGCGGCTTTCTAAGGCTGTAACCTTGTCAGAAGCAGACTGCCTCCTCTTTCTCCTGCAGAGTGGCTGGTGGGTTCGAAACACCGGCGCTGGGGGCTTAACCATGACACCACCCGCACTCCTTTTCTGAAAGGGGCCAGGAGTGGGAGGCACTTTTCACTGGGGGGCAGGGGCGCTACCCAAAGGCAACTGAAGACTGGTGCTTTTCTGGGCAAATCCTGGGGTAGCCGTTCTGTCCTCTTGGATGATGGACAGGAGTCTTCAAAGCAGGCCATTGAAACTCTCCCTCTCGTGCCAAATACCCTGGAGGTGTGGTTGATGAAGGCTCCCTCTGATCCTGGACTGGCTTGTGCTCTATTGCGGTGTCGATGGAAATTTAATAAAGCAGAATTGCTGTGAAACAGGACACTTGACTGCAACTTGTCCAAAGTCACATGGCTCCCCAGTGGCAAAGGTCAGACTCCAACCAAGGCACCCTGGCTCCCACATGCCTGCTCTTAAACTGTTTGGTAAGTCCTTTCTCACCACTCTCTGGTCTGTTCCAGCTCATAGCGACCCCTGAGAAGAGAGTAGACCTGCTCCCTAGCCTTTCTGAGGCTGGCAGTCTTCATAGGAGCAGACAGCCTCGTTGTGCTCTCAAAGAGCAGCCGGGGCTGCGGGGGGGGGATGGCGGGGAAGGGTTGAACCGCCGACATTGTGGTTAGTGGCCTGCTGCTTATCCCACTGCGACCCCAGAGCTCCTTTCTCTCTCCCTAAGAAGGGGCAACTTCAGTCTGTCTGCACCTTCAGACCAGTCACATGACTGTTGTTCCTGCCCTGATTCCATCCCGGCCCCGTTCTGGGGCTCATGAGCACAGCTGCAATCAGATGCAATCATTGGTGGCTCCTTGAGCGCCAGGCCCTCACTTCACAGTTGTTTTATTTGGGTACCCAAGTCCTCAGCAGGCCTGCTGTCTCTAAAAGAGAGCACGGCGTGACCCTGGCCATCAAGGGCTGTCAGGAGCTCTCCAGCACTGGATTGCCTTGCTTCTGTAAAACACCTCTACACGCTCACAAGCAATTCCTGGTCAAACGTGAGCGGTGATGCTTGCAGCCTTTTTCTGAATTCTAAGATGGTCATTTTAAAAGGTTTTGTTTTGTTTTTCTTTTCCCTAAAACCATGAGATCAAGCTCTGATTGCGATTACCGTGAAGTCGGGTAAAAATCTTGTAAGGACACTATTCCATTCTAGGTGCCATTGAAGAAGCAACACAACGTTCCCTGTGGTTGATCCTTTCCAAACAAACAAAAGACCAGGAATTTAAAAAAAAGCATGGTTAGTAGGATCCCACCTACTGGTCTATTTGCAGATGAGAAGAGATGAACGCATCAACTTAGAAATAAGTGCCAGCCCAGGGCCTCCAAGCATCATGAATCCCCTTCCCTCCCTCAGCCCTGTCCCCCCCTTCTCTCCTTTTTCTCCCTGACCCCCGCTCCCTTCTCTCTTCCCATTGCCACCTCCGTCTTCCTTCTTTCCATTAGTCTTTCTTTTGATCTAAGGCTTGTTCTGGAACCCTAGTGGCATAATGGTTACACGTTGGGCTGCTAACCCAAAGGTCAGCAGTTCAAAACCACCAACTGCTCCCGAAGAGAAAGCTGAGGCTTTCTTACCTGTACAGAGGTACAGTCTTGGAAACTCACACAAAGACAGTTCTGCTCTGGCCTACAGGGTTGCTGAGTCTGAATCGACTCAATGGGAGTAAATTCGGTTTCTGTATTTGTTGGGATCATCAGGGTAAGACCTATGGGAAGTCATAACTACAACTGGACACTAACAGAGTATGTGTGTGTCAGGGGGTGGGGTTTGATGTGAGCCGATGTTTGACACAATCATTAGAAACGGCATCTGGATAACTCAGAACACATTCTGAATGGAGAGTCCCTCCCCCTTCCACTGTTCACTGAAGGAAGCATAAATCAGAACCACCAAACCTGAGACCTCCCTCTGGCAAGACCGCTCCTTGTCAAGAATTTAGAGGTACCAGACTGAAGAAAAGCACCAGGATTGGCTGAGGTGAATAAGGAGAGATCAGACAAGGAGTCTGGGCGGCTATTCCCTTCAATCCACGCCACTTCCATCTTCCTTCACTGCCTGTACTGTCGGCTTCTCTTCTTTTCGCTCTCACTCTTTCTAATGAACACATTGAACCTGATCCGGCAATCTGCATCCTGCTGCCTCGGGGTGTTTTCACTTGACTCTATGGGCTATGTGCTGTTCTACAAGAATTCCCATCTTGGAATCCCCAAAGATGATGGGGCGCTCTGCATGCTGACACAGCACAGCGCAAGGCTGCCTGGTAACGCACAGGTCCTTCTTCTGTCCGTGTTGGTGCCAGGCCTGTGATTTAGAGGGTCTTCTGCTAAGAGTCCTCTGGGGTCACACAATCAACTCATGCTTATGGATTTTGATGGAGAGAAATTGGTGCAAAAAAAAAAGAGCATTTTCTTTCCGCACAGGTGGGACTCAGTATATAATCCCTAGCAGTAGAACCAAGCAATGAATCTCAAGCTAGAAACTCATGATGCCAGTCTCAGTGCTTTCAAAAGTCAAGATGCTACTGCTGATGAATCATTGTTATCATTGCAACAGTGATAATAAAACATGAGCAAACTGTTCTATGTACTTTACACATTTTAACTCACTCGATTCTTACAATAACCATATAAAGTAGATACTTTTGTTATTTATTCCCATCTCACAGAGGAGAACACTGGGGTTCAGGGAGGCTAAGCAAACACTAAGGGCACTACAAGAAGCTTGCAAGTTCTGCTGCAGTGAGTGATGGTGAAGAAAAGGTGCAGTAGTTGGTTCCACGAAGGTTGGTCCTTTTGGATTAACTAGGGGGAATCAACCCAAGTTTTATGGCTGTGATAGTTAAGGTTGATTGTGCCAACCTGGCCAATAAACACATGTGGGATTAATTGAAGGGCAGAGATTATAAATGGCTCACCTTTCTTGTTCTGTGGTCTCTTAGTCTCTGATGGTGGGACCAGTTGCAGCTGCCTTAGCCAGTTCTCTGCCTCAGCTGGCAAGGCTCAGTTCCTGCAAGACATCCCTGAAGAGAAGCCACATGGACCTACCCTGATGCAGCCCTGAGTGCTGGAGAAACCGAGTAGAGACCCCTGCCAGCGCTGAGACGCTTCCATGCTCACTGATTTGACTTTCCTCCTGCATTCAGTGTCATTGTGTGTGTTTTGTAGTTTGAGGAGGACCTTGTAGATTGGTGTCAGATATATGCACTAATGTTGGACTTAATGGGCTTGGACTGGACTGGTTTAACAATTACCCTTTATATAAAACTCTTATATACATGAGTTTCTGTGGATTTGTTTTTCTAGTATACCCAGACTAACACAATGGTTTAGTTGCTCAGCTTAGTATATTTAAAGATGACCTTGTTGATTTAACTCAGAATTAACCAAGTTCTAGTGATTTATTTGTACCAGCTACTATAATTTTAGGTTTAGTTATAAACCAGAATATTAATCTACTAATCCAGAGGTTCCCAAAGTCCACTGATTTATGACTCGTGAATTTTCTCATCATGCCCCTAGGCCAGAAGTGCCATGATCTTGATATGTGTACTTTAAATTTGCATATTTATGTATATTATATTATTTATTACATATACTAATAATAGATGTTTAATTATATTTTATCTGGGATTAAAAAACTTGTCAGTTGAGTGAAAATTTATAGACCAAATAACTTTTCCATTCAAAAATCCTACACACTTCATGGTATTGATTGCAATCACTACAGCATAGCATCATGTATCCCACATTCTCCCTGGGGCCCCATTCCTCTTTCTTTCCTAATTTTTCTTGCCTTTTGAACTTTGTCTTTTGGAAAGACTGCCTCTTTTACCTCAAATGGTTATTCTAGACGGTATGTAGCTCCCTCAAGTTTCTGTTCTCCTTATAGACCTGTCTGTGGTTTGGCTGAAAATTGGGTAAAGGAGATGAGTTCACTTCCAGGCCTAAAATATCTCCAGGGTTCCACCAGGCTCTATCCCACTTGTAACCTGGTTTGGGTCATGATTTTTCGTTTCACTCCCCATTTCTCTCCCACTCTATCCAAGACCTTCAATGTGATCCCTTTGAGGGTAGTTGGTAGAGGCAGCCAGGCAACACCTTGTTCCTCTGATCTCAAGGTTATATATCCTGAAGTTCACCTGGTCCAATAATTCATTGGACTAATTATTTTCAAAAGTCTTAGCGTTTTTCACACTTCTTTGCTCTGGGTAGGAGGACCAGCAGTTACTCCTTAGATAACTGCCCACAAGGACCCAAGTTGCCACTCACCAAAGTAGGATGTACAGCATTGTCTTTTCAGACTGTTTGCCAATTGACCTTGGTGGCTCCTGAGTCTATGATCCTCAGCCCCTAGGCCCAGTAATTCTCTCGGGGTGCGTGGTTATGTCTAGGAAGTTTTCATAGCTTTGGCCCTGTGTGCTCTACTACATTCTGCCAAGGTCTTTTGCATGTGTTTTATATTCGTGCTAATTTGGGGTAGTGAAAAAAGGAAGAAGACTGATGCCTTTGAAGAGTAGTGTTGGTGACAAATAGTGAGTATATTGTAGAAGGATGAGCAAAAAAATATCATAGAAGAAGCACCACTAGAATGCGCCTTAGATGGTTGCAGGCATCAAAAGGGAAAAGAGAGCGAAAATAAACCGCTCAACACATCAACTACAATTGGAACAAGACTAGCAAAACCAACTCTCAAGTCCTAGAAGAAAAGAAATACTAGAGCCTAGAGCAGAAACAAATCAAGCAGAAAAAATGTTAAGCTATAGGAAAAAAAATTCAACCAGAAGAGAAGCTGGTTATTTGAAACAATTCGCTAAATTGATAAACCACTGGCAAACTTACCATAGGAAATGAAGGAGAGAAAACACGTATTGTGAATAACAATGAGTGACATTGCAATAGAAACAACTGAGATAACAAATAATCACACAGTATCTAACAAATTTGAAAATCTAGAAGAAATGGATAAATTGCTAAAAACACATTACCTATTTACATTAGCACAGACTGATGTAGAAATTCTCAACAAGCTTATAGCATAAGAAGAAATAGGTCTGGTCATTGATCCGATTTTCATTTGTTAGTTGTTGTTTTTCAGCCAGTTTGTTTCATTGATACACACAGCTCAGACTTTGACTGGGTACTTGCATGGTGGGTACAACCACTCTGTCCACTGTTGCTTCCTGGTCTTCAGGCTCTTCTTGTCCTTGTGGGGCCAGCACAGCGAAGAGCCTGCGTCTTCTTGGGCCACAGATCCAGGAGCTTGTACTTCTTACCCTTGTAGGACTTCCTGAGGCTCTCTTTCTGAGTCTGGTTGCAGACAGTGAGAGCTCAGAGCAATGGATTTGCGGACAACTCTGGTTGGAGTGCTCGGACACTGTGCCTGTCACTTTAGCAACGCGTAGCTGAGACAACTCCGCCTTCCGAGCTCACAGCTGTTTCAGTTGCTCTTTCTTCTTCTTTCCACGAAGATCCCTGACCCTAATCTTGACCATGGCTGAGCCTTAGAATTGGGCCAGATGTTTTTACTTGGGAATTCTACCAAGCATTTACAGAAGAATTAACACCAGTCTTAGATGAACTATTTTACAATATATAAACAGAGAGTATACTACCAAACTCATTTTATAAAGCAAATATAACCCTGAGATCTAAACCAGGCAAAGACATCACCAGAATGGAAAATTATTGACTAATATCCCTGATGAAAAGAGATGCCAAAATTTTCAACATTTAACCAACAAAAGTCAACTAAGCAGCAAAAACATACATCATGATCAAATGGGATTTGTACCAGATAACAACCAAAAGTTAAAACCAAATTCACTACTGTCGAGTCAATGCTGGTTCACAGTGACCCTGTAGGACAGAGAACTGCCCCTGTGAGTTTCTGAGGTTCTCACCCTTTGCAAGAGTAGAAAGCCTCCTCTTCCCCCCTCAGAGCAGCTGGTGGTTTTGAACTGCTGACTTCACACGGTTAGCAGCCCAACTTCAAACACTACTCCACTAGGGGACCCATACCAGATATGCAAAGATGGTTTCATATTAGAAAAATAATCTATGGAATCCACACATAAAATAAACAACTATATGATTATATCAATCAATGCAGAAAACACATTGGGTAGGATGTAACATCAATTCTTGATAAAAAAAACACTCAATAAAATAGGACAGAAGGGAAATTCCTCAGCATAATAAAGGCCACATATGCTAAATCAACAGCTAGCATTGCACGTAATGGAGAGAAATGGAAAACATTTCCCTTTTTGACTAAAAACCTGACAGAGTTGCCCTTTATTACCAGAAGTTTTAACTATAACACACCAAAAATATATTAAAGGCATCCGCATTGGCACAGAAGAAACAAAACTCTCTTTATTTACAGATGATGTAATTCTCTATATGGAGCCCTGGTGGTGCAGTGGTTGCACATTGGGCTGTGGTCTGCATGGTAGGCAGTTCAAAACCAGCAGCAGCTCCTCCACAGGAGAAAGGCTGGGCTTTCTACTCTGTAAACAGTTTTAGGGTCTCATGAACCCACAGGGGGCCCAGTAAGTCAGAATTGACTCCATGGCAGCCAGTTGTTGTTGTTGTTGTTATCTCTATATTGAAATCCCAAAGTTCTATTTAAAAATTATTGGAACTAATTAAAAAATTTGACAATTAACAGACTATAAGACCAACATACAGAAATCAGTTGGATTCTTGTGTATTATATTAAAGAAGATGACACCAAAATGAAATTAAAAGAACCGTATCATTTACAATAAGACCCCAAAAGATAAAATATCTCAGAATAAATTTTAACAGAGAAACAAGACTATTCAAAGAAAACTATAAAACACTTCTACGAGAAACTACTACAGACTTGCACAAATAGAAGGATGTTCCATGTTCCTAGATATGAAGACTAAATTTAGTAAGCATATCTATATCACCAAAACCATTTTATAAATTTAATACAGTTTTTGAAAATGATGATGGCAACAGTATACAAATGTGCTTGACACAATGGATGGATGTATGAATTGTGATAAGAGCTGTATGAGCCCCCAAAAAATGATTAAGAAGAAAAATTCAATACAATTCTGATCCAAATCCCAGCAAACTCTCCAAAGAAATGGGAAAACTAATCATCAACTTTATATGGAAAGGAAAGAAATCCAGCATAAATAAGACTATTAAAAAGTAAAAATAAAGTAGGAGGCCTTTCACTCTCAGAATATAAAACCTACTACATAGAAACGTAATAGAAATGGCTAGGTACTGGTACAATGAGAGACACAAAGACCAGTGGATTAGAATTGCAAACCCAGAAACACAACCTTCAGACACCTGGTTTTTGATAAAAGACTGCAACACATTAAGTGGGGAAGAGGAGCCTTTATAATAAAAGGTGCTGAAAAATGGATCCCCACCTGCAAAAGAATAAAACAGGGGGGAGGGGGAGTAAAACAGGATCCATGCCTCACACCATAGACTATTTAGAATACCTAAATCTTCGCATATTTGAAATGGGAGTTCAAGCACCTGATGCATGAAGTTACGGAAAGGCAATGGTGACAAAATAAATGACCAAAACTTCTGCCATCAAGTCAATTAGCACTCATGGGAGCTCTACGTGTGGCGCTATAGAACTACATTCGTAAGGTTTTGAATGCCTAACCTTTCCAAAATAGATTGCCAGCCTATTCTCCTGAGGTATCTCTGGGTGAATTCAAACCACTAACTTCCTGTTTAGTAGCTGAATGATTAACTATGTCTGCCACCCACAACTCCCGATGACAAAGTAGATGCAGAGAATAGAGATTGCTTTCCTACTGTTTCCAGTAATTTTACAGTAGGAAGGAGAAAGTGTGTACAATTCTTTGAGGTTCTTTTCTTTGACTGGCACTATTAGGAAATGTTTTAGCTGCTACTAACAGAGCTCAGACAAAAGAGTGGCTTGTACAAGTTGGCAATGCTTCTTTGCCAAGTAACAAGATTCAAGAGGGCTGGGCTATTGTGGGCTCCACATTGTCTCATGACTATAGTCTCCAGTGTTTTGTTTCTAGAAAGATACTTTATGAGTTAAAGAGGCCGCAATCACATCTCTCGTCCATTAGAAAGTAGAAGTAAGGGAGGCAAGGCCTTCAAAGGGTGCATGTCAATTAGCTGTCATCTCTTCTGAAGCTTCCTCCGAACTCCCAGCCAATTTCTAGCTACACCCCCCACCCCCAGCCCGGCCATCTGCAGCTCCAAGGGAGGCTGGGAGTTCAATTTGTTAGCTTAGCCTATTGCTGCAAGAGTAGAATTGGAGGATCGATATTAGGTACACACATAGCAGTGTGCCACCAGACCCAAACATGTTTGTGTATGAAGGGAGGGACGGGAATAAAAATGGACGATCGGTGGAGCACAGTCATAAAGAAGGCAGAGAATGGGATCGAAAGCATGGAGAAAGGGATTAGGCACTTGAATGGAACAGGAAAAGAAGGCGAGGCGACAGTGCAGGCATCAGGTCTTGACACTAGAAGCTGAGGAGACTGCCTGTGGAGATAGATGAGTGGGGATTCGGGGTGAGTTAAGCACCTGGAGAGAGTAGAAAGCCCAGCGATCTGTTGTGTGGATTTAAATATCAGGAACATGTGTTGACACTCCAGCATCAACAGCAGAGTCTAAAATCATACAAACAAATTCAGGTGAGGATGTAGAGATTTTTATGGTGTTTCCTTTAAAAATTGGAAAAAGAAGTAAGATATCAATCAGCAGTCCCTTTGCTTGCTATCTGTCCTAGAGAAGTAAGAGCTACAACACAGAGATTCATGCACATCCAGGTTTATCATAGCATGACTCACAATAGCAAAAAAGATTGGAACAATTTCATGCCCATCCATGGAAGAATGGGTAAGGAATGGTACTGACACACAATGGAATACTACCTAGTGTTAAAGACTGATGAACAATCTGTGAAACACATCAGAACATGGTTGAGCCTGAACATGATTCTGAGTGAAATAAGTCAATCACGAAGGACAAAGATTGACATCACCATTGTAAAAAGTCAAGAAAAGTTTCACACTAAAAAAGGTGGGAGGAAAAGAGAGGGTAGATTACTGGCTGGAAAGTAGACACACGTTAACTCTGTTGACTCAGATTTAATGCCAACCAGTTGATTCTGACTCCTAATGACCCTTTTGGACAGGGTGGTACTAGCTCTGGGAATTTCAAGCCTACATCTCTTTATGGAAGTAGAAAGCCTCATCTCTCTCCTGTGCAGCAGCTGGTGGTGTTGAACTGCGGGTCTTGTGGATAGCAGCCCAATGCATAGCTCACTACACCACCAGAGCTCCCCAAACTTGGGTGAAGGGGAAATCAGTAACAATAAGAGGGAGATTAGCAAAATATGATGGAGGCAGGGGAAGACACTAGGAGGAATGCACGTGTTAAAGGTAAAGCTCAATATTGTTATACACAATATTGATACTGCGATAGCAGTATCTGCAAGTGCATGTATGGATAGACACACAGACTCCACGGGTGTAGGAGGAAGAGTGGGAGTATACCTATGTGAATATCTAGATTTGTGCGTGTGTATATTAACTTTGTTGCTGATATATCCATGAATGTGGAAAAGGCCACAGGGGCAAAGTTATAAAAACGTCATAGACATACTCAAACACCTTGACAGATTGAGTCATTGGGCCTGGGGGTCTCAGGGAACACCAAGGTCAATGGACATGAGCATAACATTAGGATAGTCTACATCAGCGCTTCTCAACCTGTGGGTCCTGACCCCTTTGGGGGTTGAATGACCCTTTCACAGGGGTCGCCCGATTCATAACAGTAGCAAAATTACAGTTATGAAGGATTAAGGAAAATTTATGGTCTGGGGGGGCCACCACAATATGAAGAACTATATTAAAGGTTTGCCACATTAGGAAGGTTGAGAACCACTGGTCTACATCTTGCTTCAGTGAATGGCAACTGGGGTCTTAAAAGTTCATGAACAGTCATCTAAGTGCAACTATTGGGCTCTCCCTGACCACAGGAAAGAAGAGTGAAGATCAAAGATTCATGGAAACATTTAGTCCAATAGACTAACGGGCCACACAGACATCAATCTCCACAACCCAGAGGTCAGAAAGAGCTAGATGGTGTCTGGCTACCGCTACTAACAGCTCTGAAAGAGATCTCAGGGGAAAGTCCTGGATAGCATGGGAGGAAAGTGTGCAATAAAGTGTGCAATCATGGAAACAGACCACCCTTCTTGGTTGGGTAGACACAAACTCACCTCCACTGCTCAATTTCCAGCCAAACAAGCCAAGGGGAAACAGTGATCCTAGTGAAGTTTCCACACCTTAAAATAATCAACCATTTGAGATTTTTAAAAGGCAGCATTTACCCAAGGACAAAGTTCAGGTGTAGGAAAGGAGGAATGGAGACAGAAAATACAGGGAGAAAGATGATTGTGCTGTGGGGCTTGCCATCAATGACATGAAACAAAATGTGCATTTGTTGAATGGAAAACTGATCTCTGTAAACCTTCACTCAATTCACAATGCTTTTGGGGTTGCTTTTTTTTTTTAATGTGTGTTGAAAGCTGTCAAAAAGATTACAAGTAACAGCTGCTTTCCATAAGCAGGACATAGTCATTTGATAGAAACTTGTTTCGAAAGTAAGCCGCAGAACCACCTCACATTTGATTGGCCAGTTGAAAGATCAAGCCCTTAAAGGGCTACGTATGAAGGCTAACAACCCTCCCCATAAACCTTTCCACTGAACATCAGAAGGCAGCTTGTAGGTACCTATACATTCAAGTATAAGCCGGCACAAATATCAGCCAAGGCACCTAATTTTACCACAAAAACTGCATTCAAAATGTGCTGAAAAACTCGGCTTTTACTAGAGTATATTCAGTGAGATAAAGTTTATTGTGCCAACCTGGCCGATTAAACACATTTGAGGTTAATTGAAGGTCAGAGAAATTAATGTCTCAGTGAGTCTCGCCTTTCGAGTTCTGGGTCTCTTGCTTTCTGATGGTCGGACCAGAGTGCAGCTGCCTTAGCCAGTTCCCTGCTTCAGCTGGCAAGGCTCACTTTCTGCACGACATCCCTAAGGAGAAGCCACATGGACCTAGCCCGATGCAGCCCTGGGTGCTGGAGCAGCCACATGGAGACCCCTGCCAGTGCCGAGATGCTTACACGTTCACTGATTCAGCATTCCTCCTGCAGTCGGCATGATTACATGTTTGTCAGATGGAGGACTTGGTGGATTTGTATTGGGCATATGAGTTCATGATGGACTTGTGGGTTTGGGCAGCACTGGGTTGGGATGTTTTCTTGATGCGCACTTAACGTTTATATAAAACTCTCCCTTATACAGACGAGTTTCTGTGCATGTTTCTGTAATGCACCCAGACTAACACATCCGGTATTCTTGTCCATTCCTCTCTGGTCACTGTGTGCATGAATTAGATGACCCTGGTCTTAGAAAACGCAAAACCAGAACCCCACTCACTGCCACGGAGTCAATGCCAACTCCTAGTTTAGAACTCGCTTCAATGCTGCATTAATAATCCCAAAGGATGCAAGAAGGCTATGTATACTGTGGGGATCACGTCTCAGCCTTTTGGCTAAGATCAAGTGTAGTGTACTGTGCAGCAGTCCCAATTTAATTCCACTATACAAATTTGAAGGTTCGGCTCTTAAATCATACTACTTTTAGGATAAAAATGACACTTTGCTTGTGGTAAAATATACCTAACTCAGAATTTGCCACCCTAACCATCTAAGTGTAGAATTCAGACACAAATGGCATTAACATTTTTAAAATCAAGCTACAAAACCGCAGGGGTCCTGGGAACTCTGGCCAGACAGGGGTCACTACGCAGTATTGCTGGTATCTCATGGACTCTTGCACTCAAACTAAGGGCTTTGGGAGGATCACAAGGCAGTTTTCATGCGCCCACAGATAGACAGCCAGTGACGGCTCCACAGTAATGCTACATCCATCACTGTGGACAGATGGCTCCCTTGCCACTGTGAATGACAGCGCTCAAGCACTCAGCCCTTAAATGTCTGCTCGTGGTTTTTGTGGCATTCACATTCACGACAGCCACGTAAGAAAATCAAAGGACACTCTCACCCAACCCATGAAACCAACGTAAGAGCCAACAGTACTGCCCGCAATTTTCCAACCCTGCAATTAAGATTTCATGAAAAATCTGCTAAGGAAAAATGTTAGACGATGTTTTCCTCAGGCAGCACTGGCTCTTGTTTACATAAAAAATACTTCCCCCCCCCCCCCCCCCCCCCCCCCCCCCCCCCCCCGCCACACACACACTCTTCAGCCAAGACTGGTCACAGCTGCTTGCTATTCCTTGCATCAAACGCCGGTACCAGTCCATAGGGACTTCGTCCTGACTCGTCTTTGAAGGAATCAAGCCAGCATTAAGTACTACCTTATTCGACACAAATATTAGGAAACCTTATGTCCCTAGCTTTTTGTTATTGATGTCAATTTGAACAAAATGCTAAATGGATTCTGGGTCAAAAAACCTTCTATTTGACTGATATTGAGGTAGTTTTATCTAGTTGTATGTTTATATCTTTTCTCAAAAATAATCCGTGGCTTTTTGCAAAAATCAAGATTAGCTGACAATATAACAATTTGATATAATTATTATTTTGGCTAAACAGCAGAACCTAAAAATGGCAGTGAATTGGGCTCTTCCAGTTATTGCTTTGATAAACTGTTTCATCAAAATTGCCTTTCTTCTAAACAGAGTACTAAGATGCTTGTTCCGAGACAGGTTATTCCTGTATTTTATTAACCCTGGTGGCATGGTAGTTACGAGTTGGGCTGTTAACCACAAGTCTGTGGTTCAAAACCTCTAGCCACTCCTCAGAAGAAAGATGAGGCTTTCTACTTCCCAGTGCCAAGAGCCACATGGGCAGTCTCACAGGGCTGCCATGGTCTTACCAACTCAATGGCAGTGAGTGTGGTTTTGGCTTTTTACTTTTAAAATTCTATAAAGAAAATAAACAGTATAGCTAAAAGCGTAATATCACACACTTTCTATTGTATCATTTATTCACATTTAAAAACTCCCATATTCCTTACAACAAGCTGTGAATGGAGAATTTTACAGTTAATTTAAAATTTAAGGAAAACAAACATTTCTCACACTAATATCTGGTTTTTATTTTGTATTTTTAAGGAAATGTCATTAAGTTAAAAAGAGACCTGCAAAAACATTTAAAAGGTTCCCAGCAATGATTATCTCTGATATGAAAATTAAAACAATTTTATAAAAAAGGCTAAAACTCAAGGATGGAGTTCTAGATTTTCTTTAAAAAAGTCTCGATTTGTCACAGCAAGGAAGCTCAGCGTGCTGGTGCCTCAGTCGTCCTCAGAACCACTGTCTCTCCTCACGGGCCCCGAGCAGCGCACTGAAGACAGGAGCACGTCTTCTACCTGTTTCTTGGGGTTTTCTTCCAGGTCTGTCTTGATTGCTCCAGACTCGGCCAATTTCCACTCCAACTCTACACAATAAAGAGAGAAAAAAAGGCAAATTAACCAAGAACAGTCCTGGAGGGGAGGTGGGGCCAAAGTTCCAAGTTAGTTTCTTTCCCCTTAAAGTAAGAACAACATTATTAAAATTTGTTGACAATTTACTTTTAGTGCCATAAAGTTAAGATGACTTAGGAGAAGGGAAAAATATTAGACCTTTAATAAAGAAGATGTAAAGTACTTTCCAACACTTTCTTAGAAGATGAAATTCCATCAATTGGAAACTGTATGGAAATTTAAAAAAAAACAAAGGTAAGTCTGCCTTCAAACGATGACAGCTTCTCAGGGTGGACAATTACCCGGTAAAGGAAGCAGCATGACACATGAAAAGGAAATAATCTTTATGGTCCTGCTGGCATTTCAATCATTAAATCTAATTTTAGTTAGTAAAGGGAAATTCTCGAGCCTAGTGGACAATAAATATCTCAGTCTCTTCAAACAGTCCTAGGACAAAAACGCAGGATACTCTAGAACGCATTTACTTGTACAAAATAATTAACAAGAAAAGTGCCTGAGAGAATCAGAAACTAAAGACTGAGATACTGACTCCTCTCTCATATTCAGTGAACTCCCACATGGGTGTAAATGTTGGTGAAGCAAAATCACAAAATCACCTTTCCCATCTACAGCTAAGAGCCCGCATGTCCATTACACCTCGTTTGAATGTGCATCGATGCTCTGCTAATTAGGCATTCCCACAAAAATCTGACAACCGATTTCACTGAAGCCAAACTAATTTGAAGTACTCAACGGAGATGAACAACACCAGTGATTTTCAGAATTGAGTATGGTGGTTGAATGGTAGGAAAAGTCACACTTTAACTCTTCAGATTTCTGATTCTTGCCTCAAACATCTCTACATATAATCTGTGCATACTGACGGAGCCACTGGGTGCCAGCCTGGGTGGATGTGACAGCGAGCCGCGTCACAGCGTGGGACTGCTCCCAAGTTTTCCAGGCTATCGCCGGGTACCACATCTTTCTCCCCCGGAGTGGCTGGGCAGGTTCAGTCAACTTTTCAGTTAGTGGCCAACCTTCACTAGGGCGATGAATGTCTGTGCTTAATGTAATCCTCACAGGCGGTCAGGGCAGTGGGTCCGTCACTCAGCTGCTAACCAGCTACTCGGCCGGGAGGAAGCGAGGCAGCCTAGTGCCCTAAGGACTGCTGACAGGTGTTGTCGAGTCAGGTGTTGTCTGACCCCTAGCAGCCTTAAGTCCAACAGAGTGAATCACTCCCCAGGTCCTGCACCATCCTCACGATTAGTCTTAGATTTGAGCCCATTGTGGCAGCCAGTGTGTCAACCCATCTTGCCCAGGCCCTTCCTCCGTTTTTGCTGCCCTTCTACTTTACCAACGACGTCATTCTCCAGGGACACTGTCCTGAGACCATGCCCTTAAAGATTACTGCCATGGGGATCCCCTGGGGCAGTTGCTCCAATCCTGGCATCCACAGCCACTCTGAGCTGGACTGGACTCAACAGCATTGAGTTTTGGTTTCATTGTTCGTAAATATAAGTTTAAATTGGACTCATCCTCAAATCTGACTTTTTCTAGAGTCAAAGGCTGTCACTACTGTTTGTGAAGCTTCAGAAAGTTTGTAGAAGATTTTCCATGACCCTGAATTCCGTTTTCCATGAGTTTTTTGAAGCCCACCACATACCTCTCTCCCCCTTTATGGAAGTCAGAAAGGTCCTGGGCAACGCAAACACATTAAGCCTGAAATGCTGCTGCATGCTTTGGACACCAGAATAACGGATATCTAACTTTTGTAGTTTACATGCATGCCTGTTTATCTGTCTGTGTACAAAAACGTGTACTTCGCTTGGCTGGCTGGATATCTAGCTCAGCTTTATGAATGGCAGCAGTGTGGAATCTTACCCCTCTAACTTCACCGGGGGACAGCAGAGAGAATCAAGAGCAGCACTGGCTGAAGGCTGATTCCTCTCAGGTAATGGTCACATCTACCTCCTCTCTCCATCCTTCCACCAATCCAAACACCAGCTGATTAGGACTGTTAAATGATTAGGGCAGCTTCTTCTTAGCCATTCTCGAGGCAGGCCTCTTTCTGGACTTTATCCTCGAACACCCAGTCTCTGCATGACTTCCATGTATTTTCGCTCTGACAGTAAGTTCCCAGAGGCACCCTGCACCACAGTAAGCCTTGGTCCATTGGTGCTCAGCTCTGGCTCTCTTTGTGGACCACGAAGCCCACCAGTTTCTCATGCCAGTTTCCTGGTTCTGCAATTGCCACCACTTCTTGCACATTGGGTCTAGGAGGTTCTCAGCAAAGGGATCCCAGGTCCAAAGGATGTAGTCCAATTCCAGTTCTTCTTTCACGATGATAGTGTAGCCCCCTTCTCAGCACCTGGAGTTGTCTCATTTTAACACTAGGGTCCTATAGCACCCTTTCTGTACTGTCTCCCCTTTACAACGGTATCATGTACCTATTTGCATTGTTAGCAAACTGACCAATCTCTTTGGGCCACAAACTTATTTGCATACTTCAATCATGTTTACAAGATCATGACAGTTAAAAGGACAAAGGAGGCACTTCAATGTACTATACTAATAAAGCTTAGTTTAAAAAAATTACGTTCTTAATGGCCAGCACAGCAGAGATGGCTGTAATATTTCAATAAGGAAATAAAAAAATTTTACTTGGCAGGATGTCTTTGGCCACAGGTCAATACACACACACACTGTATGACACTATGTAAACTGAAATGGAAATTTAATTAAAATTAAATTGAAAACCTACTAAGATGTTCAACTATGAAAATATTTCCAATGAAAAAGTTGCAGTGTGTATTAGCATTCTAACGTGTTCATGTAAATGAAATAAAGTCAACAACGTGATGCTGACCTCAACTCAGAACACATTAAGCTGCAGAATCAAACTACACTGCGATGCACATTACACAACAATCTCTATTTAAATGCACTATGTCTGCCTTCAACGGGAAATAATGAGACCCAGTTGTAATGACCAGTTTCCAGTCTAAAATGGAAGAATGGGCTGCTTCCCTTTCAGCCACCACTCAAGCGAGGCAGGGGTGAACTGAACAAATACTGGAACACACGCTTGGGAAGAGGGTCCTCGCCTCAGGAGAATCCAGCACCCTGCTACAACTAATGTGGCCTTGCCCATTTCTAGGAGGCCCTTACCATCTCTTGTCAGGTTCATGCCACCAAACACCAGAGGTCCAATAAATTGAGCCTTGATATCTCCTTCGAGATAAACAAATATCGTGGGCAGATTCCTATCAGGATAATTGGGTATGCAGGTTGTTGAAATGGCTTTGATAAATTTAACATCTGGAAACTTCCTTGCAAGTCCACTGAAGTGTTGATTTATCAGAGCACAGAGGGGAATCCTATAAAACAGAAAGGGAGGGAATATTGTGAAGCTGTCTTTATCCAAAACGGAAGTTCAACTGCTCTTTGACCCTGGATAAAAAAACTGACTACCATCAAGTCAATTCCGATTCACAGTGACCCAATAAGGGATTTGAAGATCATAAATCTTTAAAGAAGCAGAAAGCAGCATTTTCCTACCAGAGTATCTGGTGGGTTTGAACCACTGACCGTGTGGTTAGCAGGCCACCTCTTAACTGACCAAGGGGCCAGAGCTCCTCTACATTGTGTAAAACCTGTAATAGCTTCACAAAGCCTTTCTGCTACTCCACCCAAGATCAAGGACAAGTTTTTAAAACCATTCAAGTGTGTTCAGAAAAAAATGAAGTATTCAAAATCAAAGTTCAGTTTAATTCAGCCCAATAATACAGAAAAAACTGTTTACATGTAAAAGACAATTCTCCCATATAAGGTTGAATAAGACTCAACACGTAGAATGTGAGAGACAGGCCACAGAGTATGTCCTGCTTTGCAGAAGCAGGCTGGGCTGTCTAGTCCAAGAGCACAGCTGGACAGGTTGAAACCAGGTGGACTCAGTGCATCAACTTCTGCAGAACATTAGTATGAAGGTCACCCCCCCCCCCCAGGAGAGAGGCATGATCCACAATTCTGGAACGCCAGCTGTCCCCTGATGGGTAAGTAACTCAGGAGTTCCTTTTCAACAAGGCTCACGACGACACTTTAACAACGGCGTGAAAATGAGGAGTCATCACAATATATGAATTAGGAAAGTCTTAGGATGAAAACTAAGCATTAAGGTTTATGAAAACTGGCAATCACAACACTAATAAATACACTGCATGCTCTGGACTGATCTCCAGGTGATCAAGATACAAATTCAAACGATCATTTTCAAAGAGTGTGTACGTAAGATCAGCTCACCCTTGTTTGTAAAGGTGCAAGATTACCCATATGCCCTCACCAGCTTTGGTTACTTCCTGAACATAATCCTTTCCCGAGATCTCCAAAACGTCTCCAAATTTATTCTTCAGTTTAGTTGCTTTCCACTCAGCCAGTCTCTGCTGCCTGCACAACAGGAGAAACACGTCATACACACACAGGTGTGCACGCATAAGGGGGGTTCAAAAGGCGTGTGGGATAATGGAACTGAAAGATAATGGGGTTTCCCCATGAACTTTTAGAATTGCCCACGGACCGTCCGAATATCCACCAAGGCACCTAATTTTATCACAGACACTGCATTAAAAATACGCTGGAAACTCGGGTTATACTCAAGTAAACACGGTCCATGGCTTTCAGACAGAAACCCTGGTAAAGGCACGGTCTTATTCACTGGCCTCATGACAAAACTTGGGGCTGGTTCACTGAATTCTGTACTGTTATTACTTAACTGGACTCCTTCCAAATACTATCGTGTCCGGAAAATTAATTTTTTTTCTTTGTGCTATCCAGCCCCCCCCCCAAAAAAAAAATCAACCCAACAAGAAACCCGCAAACAACAGTTTCTGTATGCGGCACGAACCTGTACATTTCGATAGCGCGTTCATCCTCCTCGTTAAATTCATCTTCATTCTCCTCCAGCTCTTCCAAAGTCATGTCTTCATACGTTTTCACTGAAAGCCGTTTCATGAGCAAAGTTTTTCAACGCACGCACTTGGTCCTTTCCTTTCTCCCCAATCCTACAAAAGACGCCCCGCCCCCCACCCCAGCCCAAACCAAACCCCGCCCAAACCAAAAAGCATCTAGCAAATAACAAGCGGGGAATGTTTCAAAGGTCCAACTACGCTGACATCTACAGACCTGCCGGTCTTGCCCCTATTCCCGTGGCCAGGAGACGGAAGAGCTTCTCACGGACAAGTGGCACCGAGTTGTCCCCGGGACCGAGGCGCCAGCAAACGAGGCAGTGGCCTCGGCGAGCACTTCCTGAACTTAGAGGCGGCTCTCACACTCCTTCCTGGTTCTTTTTTGCTGTCAAGCTGATTCTGACCCACAGTGACCCTACAGAACAGAGTGGGACTGCACCCTAGGGTGTCGGAGGCTGTGCGTCTTTACTGAAGCTCACGGTCAGCGTCTTTCTCCCGAGGTACGGCTGGGGGGTTTCATGTGCCAGCCTTTCGGTTAGCAGCCCCAGTGCTTAATTCACTACACCACCAAGGTTCCTGATGAGGTGCAGGTAGCCCTACCCTTTCCTAACCCATTACTATAGAATCCACGGCTTAGTTCTATTGCTCCAAATGGTCTCACTTGGGAATATCAAATCTGGCCTCCATTCTCTCCATCGATTCCATAAAACTGTTCCCAGCAAGGTGGACAGAGGTTTGCTGCACTGAACACTGATGCCCACAGTCATGGGAGTCATCCACAGTATCACACAAGATACGCAAGGTCACTAAAATGACAGGAAAGAAATAATGGCCAAAATGGATGTCAGAAGAGATTCTGAACTTTGATCCCGATCACGGGGTTAACATAAGCAAACGAAAGGAATGGTGATGGAAAAGTGCCGAACGGAAAATTCCAAAAGGCAGCTCCAGAAAACAAAGCCAAGCATTGTAATGGCATGTGCAAGCCATCTCTCAAGCTGGAAGAAATGAAGGGGGGAAACCCTCGAGCCTAGAAGTGAAATACTGGACGATTCTATGGGAAAAGCAATGAATGATGCAGGAGCGATCACAAGAAGATGGGAGGAATACACAGTCACTGCGCCAAAAGAAACCGGTCGACATTCGCCCGTGTCAAGAAATAACATATAATTAAGAACTGATGCCCCTGAAGAAAGGAGTCTCCGATGTCCTGAAGGGCTCAGCAAAAAAACAAGGCTCCAGGAACGGACAGACTATCAAGTAACATGCTTCAACACACCAATGAAATGCTGGCAGCACGCCCTAGTCTAGACCAAGAAATGTGGAAGGCAGACTGGAAAAGGTCCATCAGACTCGTGCCCTTTCTAGAGAAAGGTAACTCAACAGGATGTGAAAACGATCAAAACGATCATTAATATCACAGGAAATAAAATTTTGCTGAAGGGAATTCAAAAATAATTGCAGCAGTACATCAACAGGGAGCTGCCAGAACTTCAGGCTGGATTCAGAGAGGGCATGACTGAAACAGAGAATACAAGAAAGCTGTTACTTGTTTTATTGACTATGCAAAGGCATTCAACTACGGGGATCATGATGCATGGATAACACTGGGAAGAATGACGATTCCAGAAACCTTACTTGTGCTCAGGTAGAACCTATACACGATTAAGAGGCAGTCATCCGAACAAAGCAAGGGACTGCTGCGGGGTTGATTAAAAAGCCCTGGTGACGTAGTGGTTACGAGTTGGACTGCTAGCCACAAGGTCCACAGATCAAAAATGCCAGTCCCTCCAAGGGAGAAAGACAAGGCTTTCTACTCCCACAAAGCTGCAGTCTCAGAAACTCACAGGGGCAGCGCTATGCCGTACTATAGGGTTGCTATGAGTCGACATCAACTAGATGTCAGTATGACTGTATGGTTTAAAATCAAGACAGGGTGCATGAAGTTTGTATGCTTTTACCAGATTTATGTAATCTGTCTGCCAAGGACATAATCTGAGACACTGGACTCAGTGAAGAAGAGTGAGTATCAGGATGGACGGCTCGTGAACCACTCGTGTTAACAGAGATGACACAGCCTTGCTTGCTGAAAGTGAAGACTTGAAGCCCTTAATGATGAAGATCACAGACTTCGGTGTACAACTCAATGTAAGGAAAACCCAAATCCCCCAGTAGACATCATGACTGGCGAAAAGATCAACAGTGTAAGGACTGTTAGCAGCAGTCAAGAAATTAAACAACACTGAACTGAACTGGGCAAATGTGCTACAGAAAAGCTCCTAGAGAGCAAAGACGTCACTTTGAGGACTACAGCGCGTTTGACCCAAGCCACTGTATTTTCACTGCCTCGTGTGCATGCCAAAGTTGGACCATGAATATGGAAGACTGCAGAAAATTGATGCATTCGGATTATGGTGTTGGCAAGGAATATTGACAGTAGTATGGACTGCCAGAAGATATCTGTGTCAGAAGACCTGAGACCAGTACCAAGACATCATGCTTGGTAGAAGGCCGAGGAAAAGTAGAAAGTCCCTCAACGAGATGGCCTGACACAGTGGCTGCAACACTGGGCTCACACGTTAACAACAGGACTGCACAGTGTTGTATTCTGTGCACACAGTGCTATGGGTTGGAGCTGACTTGATGGCACCTGACAATATTAACATCTCATTCTTAAAAAGAGTACAGCACTCAAGGCAAAAGAAAATTTTTAACCAGATAATGCTAAACTACTGTTCAAACTTAAGATAAACTCAGGGCACATGTGTGGTTTAAAGTTTTGAGATGACTTCAGGGCTTAATTTTCAGGGGTCCATCCACTCTGGATCCAAAAAGCCCAGACTCCTTGAGAATTTGAAATTGTTTTGCATTGGCCCCCCTCATAGTAAGGATTTGTCTATGGAATCTTTGACTAGGAGACCAGTTCTTCCGGACTCATAATACTGGAGACAGTTGTTCATGGAGGAAATAAGCCACACATTCCACATCCTCCTCCTGACTCTTCCCAGTGCTCCACGTGAGAGACCAATTGTTGTGTCTTGGATGGCTGCCTGGGAATTATTTTCACAAGCATCCCAACGGAATCCAATTTAAGTGTATGGTCACTTCTGAGAAAACCCCATAGACCCTTGATATCATAGACACCTTTATGTCTCCCCAAATTACAAGAAGTGATTTTAATCCATTAAACCACAGAGATAGCAAAGTGCAGCCTTGGGGGAGCACAAACACTACACATTTCTTTGGGGACGAATTTTGGTGACATTATCCACAGTGACTCACAAACCTGGAAGTCAGATGTAGAGATACTTTCTTCAGGATGATCATACACACTTGACACAGACAAGTAGCTGTGAGATTGAAGGGAACCTCAGAAGTCCCCAAACCCAATAGTCCTGGAGGGTGAAAGCTAGCAACATCCTCCAACTTGCCCAAGGTCATGCCAGAGCTCAAGTCCCTGTCTCCTAAGGGCCGCTGAAAGAGCGGCACTGAGAGGCGTAGGGCGACATTTCCTAACCCAGACAGACAGGGAAGAAAGCCACTGAGCAAGCTCACCAACTGACTGCTGAAAGAGTCGCTGCTCCTCCTCTTCGGCTTCCTTTTCTAATTCTTTGGCATTTTCCTTTGAGGGCAAAATGCCCTTTTTGCGTAGGATGTCATTCCACTCGGTGTCAGCGTTGGGGTCCTGGAGCAGGAAACCAAGCATACCATGGGGGAAATACCAGTGTGAAAGGCGCCAACATTGGATCATGGAACATGGTGGGAAGACATGATGTCAAACCCAATTACTGTATGCCTACTTCTGAAAGGTGTCAAAGGATCCAGACTCCGTTCTACTCTCACCTGTCTCCTGTTGTGCTTACCCCCTCTCCCCCTCCACCTAAGGAGTAGTCGGGGTAAGTCAGGATACCTTGTGCAGACTGGCAGCAGACCTAGCATCCGTGTACCGTTCCTATCAGGGACCTGGAGTGACTTGCTCAACAGATACTTACCCATCATGGTGGTCCAGCAGCACAGTACTCATCTGCTAACCCCAAGGTCAGGGTTTGAACACATCACCACTCTGCAGAAGCAACATGAGGTGCTTCCTTGAAGGTGGCAGTCTTGGAAACCCATGGGGCAGCCCTACTCTGAGTCTAGAGCTCTCTAGGGTTGTGAGTGGGCATTGACTCATTAGCAACAAGTTCATACGTAAGTTACTGTATGAGCCAACAGGGTAACGGGGTGAACACAAGTCACCTTCATTACCATGAAGAGGAGAGAAGCAACGACAAGTAAAGGCACAGATGTTCAGAGAGGGGGCTTCAAAAGGTTCGTGGAAAAAATACAAAAGTTGTGGCCATCCCAATGTCAACTACACTGCTGGCCTAGCACGTTCGCAGGGCTCCTCATTCCTCAGTTCTCTTTCAAAAGGTGACATTTAACCATCACCACAGAGTGGGAAGGAACCAAATAGAGGGCAGAGAGTTTAGGAAAGTACTCTTCAGGCAAAGGGAGCAGCATGCTCAGCGGGTCAGAGCACCAACCAACCCTCTGGGCATCAGAACACCCTACGTGGCTGCCACACAGAGCAGGATGTCTCAGTTGCCAAATTCTCTACTGGGCAAAGGTGAAAGGAAGAGCCGAGAACCCACAGAGCAGTTTCTCAGGGAGCTTCCTGAGCAGTAGGTGCTGGGCATGTCTACTGTCTCCATTTACCTGTCTCTACTCAATGAGGAGCCCTGGTCAGCAGCTCCAAACCACGAGGGAAAGACGGTGCTTTCTTCTCTCAAAAAGGACAAACTCACACAAACTCACAGGGCAGTTGTACTCTGAACTCACTCATTCAATGCTGTGGAGTCCATGCCACTCAGAACGACCCCATACGACAAGGAAGAATTGCCCCTGTGAGGTGGCCAGACTGTAATGCTTATTTGAAGAGAAAGCCCCGTCCTTCTCCAAGGAGCAGCGGATGGTTTTGAACTCCTGACCTTGCGCTTAACAGTCTAATGCATAACCACTGTGCCATCAGGACTGCCCCACAGGGTGGCTATTAGTTGGAATCCACGGTAATGAGTTTGGTTTTGGTTTGGTGTCTGCCCATTAACCCTTACAATAAGTCTACGTCAGAGACTTGCATTTCAAAAGAGACAGACATGCTGGGCAATCAAATTCAAAAGGGAGGCACCAGGAAACCCAATATTCGCGGGCAAAGGGAGTCAGGTGGAAGTCCTGCCAGGTTTACGCAGTGGGGCAATCGGGCGGGACCTTTCCCTCTGGCCTCAGCTTCCCAATTCGCACAACGGGTCCGAGGTAACAACCGCAGGCCGTCCTCGGGGGGAGCCGCCGAAAGAACAGAGCTGGGCGAGGGGCGTGGGGGCAGAGATTACAGGGCACACACGGGGGCAGGTGGCCCAGCCCCCACAGGTCCTGGGTGGGACCACGCCGGCCCTCCCGCACTGCGCCTGCGCTGGGCCTGGATCGCGAGGTGCCCCTCCCCGTGTAGGCCCGATCCGGAAGGTCCGCCTCCGGCTCGGACCCGACAGGACACACAAGCAGCCTCCGCCTCTAGACCCCGCGCTTCCCACACCGCTCACCTGCATCTTGTTGGCAATCGCTCACGCCAGCCCGCCGGCGCGCCCCCCGCCCCGCAGCGACCTCCGGCGGACACGCGCAGCCCCCGCCCCGCCTCTTCTCCCAGACCGGCGTCAGCCCCGCCCCTTACGAGCGAGCGGGGCGGGGCTAGGGAAGAAGCTAGACCAATGGCTGCGCTGGCGCTCACTGCGTGATGAATCGGCGCGGGGCCTCTGCGCGTGCGCGAGGCAGAAACCGCCCCGCGTCCGGCCGGGAGCTCACGTAACTGCACGTGACGCTGCAAACCTGGCCGCTCCCTAATTTGGTCTCAGTCGTCCGATAGTGGTGTCTGTAGGAGGTGCCTAGTGGTAATTTGCCTTCCTGCGCTGCAGACCGAAACCTGTAAGGAAGTGTCAGCCCCACTGAAGGGAAACCTAGAATTGACTAAAAAGTCAGAAACTGAATGTGCTTCAGTGACCTGATGTTAAGATTAAAAATTAATGTGGATTCCCTAGAATTCACTCACTGTTATTTCAGTACTAGAATAAGGCATCAGTCTATTCACCAAATATTTCTTGAGTACTTCCTGGTACGAAGGAGCCCTGGCGGCATAGTGGTACGCATTGGGCTGCAATCCTGAAGGTCAGCGGTTCGAAACCACCACCTGTTCCGCAGGGCACACAGCTTTCTACTCCCGGAAAGAGTAACAGTCTCAATGTCTGTATACACACACACACACACACACACACACCATCTCCCCCTCCCCACCTCCACCACCACGTCCTCCACCACCACCACCCCTTTCTACTCCGGAAAGAGTTAACAGTCTCAGAAACTCACAGGGCCAGTTCTACCCTGTCATCTCCTCCAATAGGGTCTCTGTGCGTCTGTGTAGACTCCATGGCAGTGAATTTCAGAGTCCTGCCATGTGAGTAACGCGTTGGGCTGCTGAGTTTGAAACAAAGGCTGGTCCACGAGCCTTTTTAATCCCGTAAAAAGCTAGTCTTGGAAACGTATAGGGTCGCCATGGGCCCAAATCGACTGTATGGCAGAGACAGCCGTGGAAATTAGCAGGGGCAGCTGATGGGTCTTATGATCGGTCGCTGTGAGTCAGAATTGACTCCTGGAAATGAGGAAGGTACTGCAAGATTTACCTGCTCAGTGTGTTTTGTTCGTTGTTGTTTAAGGAACCCTGGTGGCTTTAGGCGTTGGAGTACTAATCCCAAGGTCCATCCAGCCCCTCGGACGCTCTCTGCTCCAGTCAAGAGTTAGAGCCTTGGAAACAGTATGGAATCGCAGTTGACTGGAAGTAGTGGGTTTGGTTTAAGGATTTTTCCTCTCTGGAAAAGAGACCTAGTGGCTCTGTGGGTTAGGCACTGGGAGGCACTGCAAGGTTGGTGGTTCAAATCCACCAGCCTCTCTCTCCCCTCTAGGGGAAAACGATGAGGCTGTCCGCTCCTGCGAAGATGTAGCATCTCAGTACAGCAAAAGAGCAATTCACGGTGTCCATAAGGAATCTGAATCCAGTTGGCAGCAGGGGGTTGGATGGGATTATTCCATCCTGGAGGAGTTCCGGCGGCATAATGATTAAGCGTTGCCTTGGCGGGTCACATCCACCAGCCTCTCCACTGGGACAAAGACGCGGACATCAACGTCTGTAAAAATAGCCTTGGAAAGCTTGCGGGGCCTTTCATTGCTCCTATGGGGCACTGTGATTTGGAATGAACTCCGTGGTAGTGCTTGTCTTGGTATTCCTCCCTGGAATGCGGTGGCATCCTGGCCACTTAAGCTAACGTGCTGTCTCCAGGCGATGAAGGTCATAGAGAAGCTCGCCTTTGGGGTGGGGGCGGGGAGGCACAGGGCTCCCAGTCTTGGTTACACATTCGAATCACCTGCAGCCATGCCAGGACTCCATCCCCAGGTGAAATCGCTGGAGATGGGGCTTGAATGGGCACTTTGTGGATGGTCCCCCAAGTGATGCTAATGTTACAAGCATTGACCGAAGTGTGACTCCAATTCACCTTTAAAAAGCAAGGGGCTTTGATTAAAAACTTGTAAGGATCACAAAGATTATCTCATTCATTTCCATATATTGACAGGCCTTTTTGGAGCATGTCTTTATTCTGTGTCAGCAGAGTATTTGTGAATGAGTTTTCCTTGTCCTCATTGCTGAACTAGTCTGAGATTACTACTTCCCCCACAGAGAGAGAATGCATTCTCATAGGTTCTTCCTTCATCTCAGCCTTCGTCATTTCCTGAGACCCTATTTCCAAGACTCGCCCTGTTACAATTGCACCTTCACCACATGCCCATTTTCTAGATAGATTAAGATGCCAAATCCTAATCCCTAGGCCAGCAGTTCTAAACCACTAATTGCTCTGAGGGAGAAAGATGAGGCTGTCTACATGTGTAGAGTGACAGTATTGGAAACCCACATGGGCATTTCTACCTTGTCCTATCGGTTGGTATGAGTCAGAATCAACTAGATGGCAGAGAATTTGGGGTCTTGTTTTTTGTGGATTTTGTTTGTTTGTTTGTTTTCAGGATGGGAGAGGTGCCCCTCTAACTTTTGTCAAAGTTGTATTTTTCTCCCCCTGTGCCCAAGTCCCTCTCACCTTTCTAGAGAATTCTCTCCAGGAAACCATTGCTCTCAACTCTGGGGGAAATAATTACAGCTGTAAGGAGAAAAAACAATCAAGGTCATAAAGATTGGGAGGAAAGTGAGACAAAGCCATTTCCGCTTGCAGATGCTGTGGTTTGATAGCCTACCTGGAGAAGACAGGCGAATAAAGTTGAAACTCATACTAACAGCATAAGAACTCAATATCAGTCACGCAAGAAAAATAACTTGTGGAAAATAGCCATCGTCTATATTTACCCCCCAAAATGAGAACAGGTAATAGAAACACTATCTAGGAATAGATTTAAGAAGCTCACAAAAGTCTACATGAGGAAAGTCAGAGACCATTCTTGAAGATGCAGAAGGGAACTTGTACAAATGGAAAGAAAGCTACACTTTTGCACAGGATGACCCAGTGTCATAGAGATGCCCATTTTCCCGAAATTAATATGAAAGCGTTAACATCTTAATAATTTTTAAACCAGCAAATTATTTTCTAAAATTAGTCAAGATGATTCCAAAGGTTTTGTTCTGGACGCACCCTTCATTCCCATGGCAATGCAAACAAGCTGTGGTATACAAGTATTTCAGGTTCTCACATCTTTGGGCCATGCTTGGCTCTGTGGCCAAAATGTTACCTCAATTTTCAAATCATATGTATAATAAATGTCAATCTATTTCTATTAATGATTTAATATGTTTTTATTGTTTTAAAAATGGAAAAATATACGAGCAAGAATATCAAAGAGTGAGGGAGAGCTAGTGCGAACAGCTATTAAGTCATGTGGTAATGATACAGGAATAGATAAACAGATCAACTGAAAACAGCACAGCAAGTTCAAAACTGGTCTAGAAATGGGGCCAATTGCATAGAAACATGATTGTATACTTAAAATGGAATCCCTCTAGGGGAGGGGGACAGGTTTTTAATAAATGGTGTCGGGCATTGAAGTAGCCATTGTCCAAAAAGAGAATATTGGATACATGCTTCACTGTGTATATCAAAATCAAAATAGTAAATATAAAAATACTAGAAGGGACATGCAAAACAAAGAAAGCCTTTGATAACTAATACTCAAAATTTGGAAAAAATCAAATAAAAGAAGATTCACATGTACTTGACATGAGAATAGCATGCTAATTTGATAAAAGATAAAAATAGGAACACACACGTATATTTGTATTTGCTGATTGTGCAAAAGTGAGCCACACAAAGATGAAATCAGAAATGAATGGAAGTTACTGACTGTGCAGGGAGGTGAGGAGAAATGGTAAGGAGAGGAGAGGGAGAATTCTCTGAAAAACATTTATTCAAGAAAATATAAGGTATTTCTAAAGAAATGACAATGGTATCACAATCATCATCACCTGACTAACATTGTAAGTCCTTCCTGATTTCAGAGATGTTAAAATATAGGGGAAAACAAAAAACATCAAAGCAGCACACCCTCTTGCTTGAGAAACAGAACAATTTCCCACACCGCTGAAGCCCTGTGAGCACACACCCCTCTCCACTTAGAGAGAACAGTGGAATCCACTCACACCCAACTTCAAAGCCTGGTTGATGCTACCTCCTTATTGAGATGTCAGTTCAGGTCAACCCCATGCCCTGCCACTCTACTGCCACCACCTGGGCCAGGGCTTCTTGGTTTTGTGCTGGAATGGAACCAAATTCACTCCTCACAGAACACTTGGCAGAAATTCACTGCTGTGGGGGGTTTTTGATTCGTGCCTTCCCTCTCACGTAGGAGAGTGATCTTTCTAAGAGTGAAGTTGATGTCTTTTTGCTGACCTCAATGTCCTGTGCAAGTAACTACTCAATTAGTATGTGCTAACTAAATGAGTGAAAGAGTGTATGTGTTTGTGTGTGTGTGTGTGTGTGTGTGTGAGAGAGAGAGAGAGAGAGAAAGAGAGAGACTATGTATGTGACTGAGGCCAGTGCCAGCTGCCCTAGCCTCGCCTTACCAATCTTGCATTCCACCCACTGTCTCTTCGGTGCTCCTTGAGACTTCCCCAAATACCAAGCTCTCTCAAATCTTCCTGCCTTTGTGTCTGGTTTGGGGGACTGTCTTAGGTTACCTCTTTCTCTAATTCTTCTCCTGATCTCTTTTCCTCCAGGAAGCACTGGAAACTGGTAATAAAAGATGATATATATGTATATATATATATGGTTTTATTTAAAATTTAGAGAATCAGGAGAATGTCAGATATAAAAGAAGCGTGGCAGTGACCTCTTTCTTTGGGCGAGTTGTAAAACAACAGCAGGCGGAGAGGCAGAGTGAAGCAGGAGACCCTTCACCTGGTGGGTGAAGATCCAGGTGTGAGAAGGACGCATCCTGCTGGCTTCCTTAGTAATAAGAGACCATTTTAATCTTTCTGTCATCATTTCACCTAGTTAACACTTTGGCTTTTTTCCATGTACAAAGCTTAAGCATGGCTTTGACCAGGTTTTGCCTCTGTTTCCTTACATCTGTCCGTGTCTGTAAAGAATTCTCATGAATTCTCAGTGTTTTTGCACGTTGGCTTACTGAAGAAAGCACTTCAGGTGCTACTACTGCCTGCCCTTCCTAGCCAAATCCCAAACCAGCCCCGCTGCCCCTGAGTTGATTCTGACTCCCAGAGACCCTGTGTGGGGTTTTGAAGGCTGTAAATCTTTGTGGGGACACATAGCTTCATTTTTCTCCCATGGAGCAGCTGGTGGATTTGAACTAAGACCTGGCACTTAGAAGTACAGCTTCCTGGGCAGTGCCTGCAGGCTCCTTGCCTTTCCTATTGGTGCCTGCTTACTCCTCTTCTCCCTCCCCAGGGTAAGTGTATGGCTCCTTGGTACAGGATGAGTGGCTGTAATAGAACTGAGAGGGAAAATCTTGGGGTTCTACACAATGCACACTTTTCTTAATAGTCTGGTACAAGAAAAGTCTCTTTCTCTCTTTTTAAAAAATTTCTCATTACTCAAAATCAAGACTCCAGGAATTGACAGAGTACCCATTGAAATGTTTCAGAAAGCTGAAGAAGCACTTGCTGGTCTGTGCCAGGAAATTTGGAAGACAGCTCCCTGGTCAATTGGCTGGAAGAGATCCATATTTATGCCCATTCCAAAGAAAGATGACGCAATAGAATGCTCAAACTACAGAATAATATCGTTGATATCGCACACAAGTAAAATTGTGCTGAAGATCATCCAGCAATGTTTGCAGCAGTATATTGATAGGAAAGTGCCCGAAGCTCAGGCTGGATTCAGAAAAGGATGTGGAATAAGGGATATCATTGTTGATTTCAGATGGATCTTGGCTCAAAGCAGAGAATACCAGAAAGACATTTACTTGTGCTTCGTTGACTGTCGAAAGGCATTCATCTGTGTGAACCATAATAAAATGTGGGTAACCTTGAGAAGAAAGGGAATTCCAGAGCACTTCATTGAGCTCATTGATTCATAACTTGAACGTGGAGAAGAGGCAGTTGTGTGAACAAAATAAGGGGATATTGCATGGTTTAAAATCAGAAAAGGTGTGTGTCTGCATCGTGTCCTTTCACCATAGTTGCTCTATCTATATGCTGAGCAAATCATAAAAGAAACTGGATTATATAAAGAAGGGTGCAGCACCAGGCTTGGAAGAAGGCTTATTAACAACCTACAGTAGGTAGATGACTGTGTTGGCCTGGGTACTTTAGAGAAACAAATCTATAGAAACTCATGTATAAGAGAGAGTTTTATATAAAGGTTAAGTGCACATCAAGAAAACATCCCAACCCAGTGCTGTCCAAGCTCACAAATCCAACATTAACCCATATGTCCAACATCAATCCACAAGTCCTCCTCCATCTCACAAAATAGACACAATGATGACGACTGCAGGAGGAAAGCTGAGTCAGTGAATGTGTAAGCATCTCAGCGCTGGCAGGGGTCTCCACACGTGTGCTCCCGCACCCAGGGCTGCATCGGGGTCGGTCCATGTGGCTTCTCCTCAGGGATGTCTTGCAGGAACTGAGCCTTGCCAGCTGAAGCAGGGAACTGGCTAAGGCAGCTGCACCCTGGTCTGAGCATCAGAAAGCAAGAGACCAGAGAACTAGAAAGGCAAGGCTCACTGAGCCATTTATCCCTCTGCCTTTTAATTAACCCCGCATGTGTTTATTAGCCAGGTTGGCAGAATAAACTAACTACCTCAATGATACAACCTTGTTTGTTCAGTGAGGACTTGAAGCACTTGCTGATAAAGATCCAGGATTGTAGCCTTCACTATGGATTACAACTCAATGTACGGAAGACTGAAATCCTCACAACTGGACCAATTGGTAACATCATGATGAATGGAGAAAAGATTGAAGTTGTCATGGATTTTGTCTTACTTGGGTTCACAATCAATGCTCATGGAAGGAGATCAAAAGACATACTGCATATAGTAAATCTTCTGCACAAGACATCTTTAGAATATGGAGGAGCAAAGATGTGACTTTGAGGACTGAAGTGTGCCTGACCCACGCCCTGGTATTTATTCTGCACTGCATCGTATGCGTGTAAAAGTCGAACTCTGAATAAGGAAGACCGTAGAGGAGCCAATGCATTTGAATTGCGATGCTGGAGAAGAATATTGAAAGTGCTGTGGACCCACCAATCTGTCTTGGAAGAAGTTCAGCCAAGTCCTCCTTCGAGGCAAGGATGGCAAGACTTCATCTCCCATATTTTGGACATATTGTCAGGAAAGAGCAGTCCTTGGAGAAGGACATCATATTTGGTAATGTAGAGGGGGAGGTGAAAAAGAGGAAGGCTCACAAGAAGATGGATTGACACAGTAGCTGTATCAATAGGCTTGGGCATGGGAACAATTTTGAAGATGGCACAGGACTGTGCATTGTTTCGTTCTGTTGTGTAGAGGGTTGTTATGGCTTGGAGACAACTTGTTGGCACCTAACAGCAACAACAAGAAAATCTCTACAGGTAGGCCAAGTGACTGTGACCCAGCGAAATGTGACTCATGCATCGACTGACTTCACATAGGACTCATCTGTAATGCTTGACTCTGTAGAACACAACCATTCTTCTCAGCCAGTGGTTCTCAACCTTCCTAATGGCATGACTCTTTAATACAGTTCCTCATGTTGTGGTGACCCCCAACCATAAAAATTATTTTCATTGTGACTTCATAACTGTCATTTTGCTACTGCTATGAATCAGGCGACCCCTGTGAAAGGATCGTTGGACCCCCACAGGGGTTGCGGCCCACAGGTTGAGAACTGCTGTTCTAAGTTAAATGCCAGGAACATTGATGATAAAGTGGTTACACATTGGGCTGCTAACCACAAGGTCAGTCGTCTTGGAAACCCACAGGGGCAGTTCTACCCTGTCCCAGAGGGTCACTATGAGTTGACATTAGTATTGAGGTGAGGAACCTCCCAAACAGTGAGAGGATACATTTATGTTATTTGAAGCCACCCACTCACGGTATTTTGTTACCCAGGAAACTAATATAGCTTCCTCCTCTGCGTCTCTCCCCAGCCTTAATCAAGAACAAAGATGGGGCCATGGAGTCCCATTGTATTACACAATAGTTTCATTATTGAAATTAGAAGCGAGCTTCCACATGCTTCCCACCAAATCTACCAGTTCACATGCATCTGGACCATTGTCTCTTGTTTTCTTGCTACGTGATAGCTCAGTTCATGCCAGTGAGAAAAGAAAGGGCAATACTTCTGTTTGCGTTGCGAAGCCCAGTGTCTCCTCATTCATTCTCCTGCTCCTGTGCTGTCATTTTCTTCCTCTTATCAACATATGAACATACTGAAATATTTCCAATACCAAAGACAAAAAGCATTTCCTTGCTTCCCCACGCCTCTCTCATTTCAGGCACATTCTTCTGTGCCCCTTTCAAACACAGCCCCTTGAAAGAGCTTGTCTATGCTCATTGTCTCCACCTCCTCCACTCCCATCTATTCAGCTCACTTCAGACAGACTCTTGTTTACCCACTGAATAGGCTTTTGTTAAGACCACCCCTGGACAGCACATTGTGAAGCCCAATAGCTCCATCTCAGCGCAGTTGCCACTATTCTCAATAGATTTGACTGTCCCCTTCACTAAGCCTTTTCTTTGCTTGCCTACCTGGGCCCACTGCTCTGTGCTCTCTTGATCCTAGTCTCTCCGTGACTGTCCCTTTCTCGTCCTTTTGGATGTACCCCGTTCCTTTCCTAAACTCTTGGTTTGTTATTTCAAGAAAGCTCAGTTCTCAGTTTCCTCTGAACCTTGGGGAAACCAGTGAATCCTATGGCTATAAACACCATCTACAGGCAAAGGCTCCAAAAATGAGAGATCCAACTGAGAGGTCCAACTGCGTTCCTGGATGTCACAAATTTAACTAGTCGGAATCAGAACTCTGGGTCTCAAGCTTTGGAACCTGCCCGGCTCTCAGATCCTGAAGCAACAAACCACTAAGCTGGGCAATCTTCCTTGCATACCCTTTCAGTCCCCCAGACGTAATGGCAAGTCTGTAATCTCTTGTTCTGCTGCAATCGATCCATCCATCGCCTTCTCCTGAGATGCATCCTGACCTTATCTCCACCCTGCATATTGAAGAATACAACACCCTGATGACATTGTTGAAGGCGTGTCACCAAAATCACAGCATTCCAAATCTTTTTGGTCCTTGGAATGATCTTGATCAGGAGATGAGAAAAAGTCTAAAGAGCTTATTAGATAGCTAGCTTAGGGACAGGGACAAGGGGATTGTCCCTCCATGCCTGCAAAGGTCCCCGTTGGAAAGACATCAGGTAACCCCCTCAGACACCTATGCAGACCCCAAAACTGAGCGTGCTCATACTCAAGCCCCTGAGTCAGGTGGAAAGTACACCTGGGCGGTAAAACTAGGCCCAGGCTCATGGCATCACCCAGGTAGGCTTAACTTAGTCAATGAGGTCCATCAATAACATACACCACGGCTACCCAGCCAGAGGTGTTGACTGTCCTGGCCGTGGGAAGGTCTCGCTCTTTTATCCTGCTCCTGATCAGTGCAGGTGGAAGGAGAGGGTCTCCCTTCCCGGTGCAGACGCACATGCGCCCACTCCGGGCCTACTGGGGTCCATGCTCTTAGTCTCTGGGTCCACATACTCTGTAACTTCTCGGGTTCTTGGGCTTCTGGTCTCCCAGGATTCTCCCCTCCCCCTCCATTCCACACGTGTGGGTGCTTTTCCCACGTGATTGTTCATGCCTAGTTGTGAACCCCAGCACGGCTTCTACATAAATTGGCACACATCCAGAAATAGCGTGTACCCTTGAGACTGTAACACCTGAAACTTTTCCTATCCTTCATACAAACCCACTTAGATCACGAAACCTGCTTCGGCATGAATTCTTTCAGCATGTGCAGCAAAGAACTGAGGAGTTACCCATTCCCCAACTTCACAAGTTAACACATGGAAAAGAAGACCAAGAGCCGGAAACACCACAATGTGATGGAAAGATGGCGTCAACCCCAAGGAAAGGCTGAAAGAGGAATCATATTTTTATGACCTGAGAAAAAAGCCTAAGACTTCGGTTGATAGTGAAAAGAATTGTAATCTGGTTTCTGCGATCCTCTGACACCCTTCTGAACTTGAAGAACTGGGGACAGCCAGGGCTGGGTCTGTGTTGGGAGGGGCCTTTGGTAATTGCATGTCTCCCTCACGGCAACACATCTGACCTCTAACACATTCCCTTCCCTTTGTCTACAATCAGCTAATATTATGTAACTTACCTTCTTTAATAAAGTAACTTATTTTAATCATAAAAAAGATAAAATAAGCAGAACTCTGGGTACCTGAATGACCAATCTGCCCACCTACAGTATACCCAGCTTAGTAACTCATGTCCCAATACCTCTAGTTCTCTCACACCCTACATGGAGTCCAGCATTAAATTCTGTCACTTTTCTTACCTCCTTCACACTCTCACCCCAAGGAAGCCAACATTTTGCTCTCCTGGCTTACTACAATGTCTTGACTGATTTCACTTGTTTTTTACCTTTTTAACCTACTCCTCTCTCTTCTGTCAGTGTGTCATTCTGTGGTGGCATGTGTGTTACTGTGATGCTAGAAGTCATGCCACTGGTGTTTTGCAAAGCTTTCAGAGTAAAAACAGACGAGGAGGAAGGGAGAGGCTGTCCCTGTCTGAAAAATCAGCCACTGAGAACCTTATGAGTCGCGGTGGAATGTGATCTGATAGAATGCTAGGAGATGAGCCCCTCGGGATGCATGACACTCATAAAAGGACCAGGGAAAAGCTACCTCCTCGAACTAGTCAAGTTCAATGGTGTGCAAGGTAGCCAAGCTTTGGGGATGTTCGTTTGCTGATGGGACATGACTCAAAATGGGAAGAAACCGCTGCAAACATCCATGAATAATTAGAATGTGGAATGTGTAAAGTGGGAAACCTAGGGAAATCAGATGCCATCAAAAATGAAATGGAATGAATAAAGATTGATATTCTAGGCATTAGTGAGCTGAGATGAACTGGTAGTGGCCATTTGGAAGAGAACTACCATATGGCTCAGAGAACCATAATTCAAGAGAATGGACATCACATTCACCAGCCAAAGGAATATTTTAAGATCTATCTTTTTTTATTTTTACCTCTTTATTGTGAATTGAGTAAACGTTTACAAAGCAAATAAGACTTATATTCAGGATTGATGCACATTGTGTTGCATTTTATTCATTGCAATCCCTTCGAGGCAACCTTGCCCATCCCACCTCTTCCCTGTGTTTCCTGGCGCCATTTCCCTTTCTCTCCTAATCCTTTTTAACTGTTTCCTTCAGTAAGTACCTGCCCACTTGGACTCAAATAGTCAATTAGTTTAAGGTGTGTAACAATTTCAAGATATAAATACATCATGTGGCTGAAAATTGAGCCACTAAGGTGAGTTCAGTTCCAACGCTGAAAGATGACCCACGACCGTAGTATGAGGGGTTCCACCAGCCTCTATTCAACTTTCAAGCCTGGTTTCACTCATGATTTTGAGTTTTATTCCACTTTAAAATCTATCTTGAGTTATAATGTGGTCTATGGTTGAATAATATCTATATGCCTACAAGAAAAACCAATTAATATAATTATTATTCAAATTAATACTTCCATCTCTAAACCAAGTGATGAAGAAATTGAAGAATTCTACCAGCTCCTTCAGTCTGAATTTTATTAAACATGTAATCAATATGAATTGATAATCACTGGAGATTTAAATGCAAAAGTAGGAAACAGAAGAAGGATCAGTAGTTAGAAAACATGGCCTTAGTCATAGAAATGACGCTGGAGATGGAATGATGGAATTGTGCAAAACCAACAAGTTCTTTGTTGCAAATACCTGTTTTCAACAGCACAAATAGTGACTAGACACATGGACCTCACCAGATGGAGCACACAGGAATCCAATAGACTATACCTGTAGGAAGAGACGATGGAGGAGCTGACATTATCATCCAATACAGCGTTCTCCACCTGTAGGTCATGACCCACAAATCACAGTGATGAAGTAGCAACTAAAATAATTTTATGTCAGGAAAGTTGGAAGGCATCTTCCTGGTCAATAGACTGGAAAATAGCCATATATGTGCCCAATCCAAGGAAAGGTGACCTAATCTAATATAAAAGTTATAGAATACCATCATTACTATGATGTTGTTGTTAGGTGCCATAGTTAGTTCTGACCCATCAGGTCCATATGCACAACAGAACAAAACACTGCAACAGTCCTGCGCCTTCCTCATAATTGGTCCTATGCTTGAGCCCATGTTGCAGGCCCTGTGTCAATCCATCTTGTTGAGGGCCTTCCTCTTTGTCACTGCCCTTCTGTCTTACCAGACCTGATGTCCTTCTCCAGAGACTGGTCTCTCCAGACACAATGTCCAAAGTATGTAAGATGAAGTCTTGTCATCCTTGCCTCTAAGAAGTACTGTGGCCTTACTTCTTCCATTTAGCAGTCCATGGTACTTCCAATATTCTTCTCCAGCACAATTTAAATGCATCCTTTTTCCTATGTTCTTCCTTATTAAAAGTCCAACATGCACATGCATATGAGGCAGTGGAGAATGCCGTGGTTTGGGTAAGGCGCACTTCAGTCCTGAAAGTCACATCCTTGCTCCTCAATATTCTAAAGAGGTCTTGTGCAGTGGATTTATCTAATACAATACATCTTTTAATCTTTTGACTACTGCTTCAATGAACATTGCTTGGGGATCCAAGTACGACAAAATCCTTGACAACTTCAACCTTTTCTCTATTTTTCAGGATGTTACCTAATGGTCCAGTTGAAAAGATTTTGATCTTTGCTACATTGAGTTGTAATCCACAGTGAAGGCTACAATCTTTGATCTTCATCAGTAAGTGATTCAATTCCTCCCGACCTTCATCAAGCAAGGTTGTGTCCTCTGCATACTGCAGGTTGTTAATACTCCTTCCTTCAACCCTGATACTGCACTCTTGTTCATATAATCCAGCTTTTCTGATGATTTTCTCAGCATACAGATTGAACAAGTAAAGTGAGAAGATGTAACCCTGATGCACACCTTTCCTGATATTAAACCGTGCAGTATTCCCATGTTCTGTTGGTATAACTGCCTCTTGATCCATAAACAAGTTCCTCATGAGAACAATGCAGTGTTCTGGAATTCCCATTCTTCTCAAGGTTACCCACGGTTTATTATAGTCCACACAGTCCTATGCCTTTGCATAATCAATGAAACACAAATAAACATCTTTTTTTTTTAATTCTCTGCTTTGAGCCAAGATCCATCTGATATCAGTAATGATCTCCTTAGTTCCACATCCCCTTAATCTGCCTGAACCTCTGGCAGTTCCCTGTCAGTAGACTGCTGCAACTGTTGTTGGATGATCTTCATTCAGCAAAATTTTACTCGTGTGCGATATCAATGATACTGTTCCAAGTTTGAACATTCTTTCTTTGGAATAGGCACAAATATGGATCTCTCAGTCAGTTGGCCAAGTAGCTGTCTTCCAAATTTCCTAGTATAGAGGAATGGATGCTTCCAGTGCTTCTTCAGCCTTCTGAAACATTTCAATGGGTATTGCATCAATTCCTAAGTCTTAATTTTTAGCTAATTTATTCACTGTAGTTTGAACTTCTTCCATCCTGAAATGGTGGAATGTCAACTGTTTTGGGGGGTACATTTTAGCGAGGGTCACCTATACGAGGTCACCAAATACATTGTCCTTTCCCAAGAAGTGGCCTCTCCTAATAACATGTCCAAAGCCCATGACACAAAGTCCTGTGATTCTCATTTCTATATAGCAAGAATTCAGTTTCTATGGGTGTACTGCTCGGACACAGTTCTGTCCTTTCTTTGAGCAGTCGGTGGTATATTCAACATTCTCCACTGATGCCTTCTTCGGCCTTCCTTGTTCATTGTGCACCTTTCGAATGCATGATGCCATTGAAAATATATAGGGGAAGGGACAAAGGGCAAAGGGTCCTGAGGCTTATAAAGTTGGAACAGACTGGAAACTGGAGAGGTCTCTGTGCTAAGGAAAAGGGTGGCAATCTGGGTTTGAGATGTGTGATGGTCTTATGGTAAGCTTCGATGTTTAAAGGGAAAAAATCACATTACTTCCCCTTTTGGACCACTACATGGATGTCAGTTTGTCATAGCGTGGTGGCTTGTGTGTTGCTGTGATGCTGAAATCTATGTCACTGGTATTTCAAAGGCCAGCAGGCTTATTCAAAGCAAATGGGTTTCAGCAGAGCTTCCAGACTAAGAACAGAGGAAGAATGAATCAGCATGGACATATTGTCAGATACTGAAGGCCTAATGAATGAAAGCAGAACAGTGTTGGAGACGATGCCAGAGGATTAGCTACTCAGATCCACAGGCATTCGAAATGTCACTGAGGAGGAGCAATGCCTTTCTCAATGTAGAGTCGGCCGTGGTGACAGGATGGAGTAAGGCCACAGGAATAACACCTTCTGAATCTTCATTTGCTGATGGGGCATGGCTCGAGATTAGGAGAAACAGCAGCAAAATTCTGCAAAATTTGGGATGTACCGAGTGTGAATCTAAGAAAGTTGGAAGTTGTCGAAAATGAAACACATAAAGATCAATAGCCTAGGCAGTAGTGAAGTGAAATTGACTGCTGTTGACCACTGTGAATCAGAACACCGTCTGGTTTACTGTGCCAGGAGTGACACAATCAAGAGGAATGGCATTCCATGCACTGTCAAAAAGGACATTTCAAGATCTGTCTTGGAGTGCCATGTTGTCTATGATAGGATGTATCTATCTGCCTTCTAGGAACTCTGTTGTGTCATACACAGGGTTGCTATGGGTCACCACTGACTTGATGGTACATAACAACAACATCATGCCTCAGAGATACTGTAGGTTCAGTGCCAGACCATCACAATAAAGTGAATATAGTAAGACACTGAGTGCCATGAACTTTTGTTTTTCTAGCACATACATACTCATCAGAAAGACAGGACTTTCTACTCCTATAAACACTTAGTCTCAGAAATCCACAGGGGTAGTTTAACTCTATCCTATTGGGTCACTGTGGGTAGGAATTGACTCAACAGCAGTGAGTTTGAGGGTTTTTGTTTTAGTTGAGCAAAAGTTATTTTGACACTATAAAACCCATTGTCATCAAGCCAATTTTGACCCATAACAACCCATCTGGTTTTCAAGGTGGTGAAATTTTAAGTAAGCGGATAACTTCATCATCTCCCCCATAGAGAAGCTGGTTGGTTTGAACCACTGACCTTACAGTTGATGGAAATATCATGTTGATTAGGAACAGGGTTGAACAACTGATTATTGCAGCAGGTTGCATATTTGTAAAACACTGAATTGGAAGAGATGCATAATAGATATGTGTAAAACATACACATACAATGAAACATACAAGTTTCCTCAAGTTCTTAAATGCTTCTCCTCCCCTCCCCCACCACCACTATCATGATCCCAATTCTATCTTACATATCTGGCTAGAACAGAGGATGTACATTGGTACAGAGAGGAACTGGAAACACAGGGAATCCAGGACAGATGAACCCTTCAGGACCAGTGGTAAGAGTAGCGATACCAGCAAGGTGGAAGGAGGGTGGGGTGGAAAGGGGGAACCTATTACAAGGATCTACATATAACCTCTTCTCTGGGGGACGACAACAGAAAAGTGGGTTAAGAGAGATGTTGGCAGTATAAGATATGACAAAATAATAATAATTCATAAATTATCAAGGGTTCATGAAGAAAGGGGGAACGGGGAGGGAGGGGAAAATGAGGAGCTGATACCAAAGGCTCAAGTAGAAAGCAAATGTTTTAAGACTGATGATGGCAACAAAGATGCAAATGTGCTTGACACAATGGATGGATGGATTGTGATAAGAGTTGTACCAGCCCTCAATAAAATGATTTTTTTTAAAATACACATACACTCCTCACTGCAAGAAGAGAAGAAATATACCCAATAATAGCCAAAAAAGGAGTTGGGATTTGGTTACTAGGCTTGGAGGTTTAGTGTCATGGTTTGAAATTCCATGGAGAGCTTAGTTAATTGACCTGGTAGTATGTTTAATGTTTCTATTCTACCTCCATATTTGCTGTACAGTGTCTCACAAGCTTGAAAGAAGCCATTCCAGGCACAACAGTGACAACTTGAAGAATGTAATGAATGTCACCAATGGTCCATGTAAAAAACTGTTGAATTGGAGCATGTTTTCCTGTGTATATGCTCAATAACAACAACAATAAATTAAAATTTTAATGTATATATTTTTAAATCGGTGAAAAGGCAGGGTTCATACATTTCACTGAAGACCGCCCAAAGTGATGAAATGTATCATCTCTGCCTTGACTCTATTATGATAGGTTCATTTCACTGCACACGCTTTTCCTGAAGTTATAGAAGCTTTTTTTTCCCCCTTCAGCCTGCCAGGGTTTATTTTATTGATGGAGACACTTTGGTTCAACTCAAGCTCGTGGTCTTGAAAAATGACCTTATTGTTCAAAACTGCTGAAACGGAACCTTCTCTCCCAGCTTGCACCACAGAAGTGGCCTGAACTCGGTTGTAAGGTTGCAATAATGTATGAGAGGACTGCTCCATCCATTAATGTATGAGAGGACAAGGTCCATCAAGGAACTAAGAAATTGTCAAGCTTGTTTGGAGCCCTGATGGTTTCTAGACAGTTGCATTAAGACCTACAAGAGAAACGGGGACCCCAGAATACAACGCAGTTCTGGGGCTTGTCTTTCCTGCCAGTCTCCGCTTACTGATAATAAAATGTAAAAAAAGAAAAGAGGAGAAAAAAATGATTAGGGCAAAGACTGTACAGATGTGCTTTATACAATTGATGTATGTATATGTATGAACTGTGATAAGAATTGTATGAGCCCCTAATAAATTGTTAAAATTAAAAAAAAAGTGTGTACTTTCAAAGCTCACAAATAACCCGCTAAAGCTCATACAGGGCCTTCTGGTTGTTTTACATACTCCTTCTGGTTTGGGGCCTCTATTTTTTTAACTCCCATTTCTCCTTCTCCTCCTTTTCCTTCTAACCTCTCCTTCATCACCTTTAACCAGTCAACTCCTATTCAACCACCTTAGCTCTTGTCCACTTTTCCACGTGGTTCTCCCCAAACCAAGACAGCTTCTCTCCAACATACTACATGTCCCTGTCTCTGCATCATTGTAATACAGTGTGTGTCTGTCTCTCACCATGAATTGGGACATTCTGGGCCTTCTCTTTGTTCTTCAAGCACAAACCTTATACCCCAGAGTTAAGTACCGTATATACTCGAATATAAGCCGACCCGTGTATAAGCCGAGGTACCTAATTATTACCTGGGAAACCAGAAAAACTGATTGACTCGAGTATACACCTAGGGTAGGAAATGCAGGATGTGAATTAACACAGAGACCAGAGGGAAGAGACGGAGCGCAGCCACAGACACATCCTTACCAGTTCAGCAGCTGGAGTAAGTGAATCACTCTGGGTGCTTCTGCGAATTGGAGCCGTCCATGTCATAGGACAGCTCTGATTGGTTAGATGTGAGTAAACAAACATCCAAAGCCCTGCAGTGTCAGCGGGGCTTTGAAAGAACAGCGGAGGAACGGCGATCACCTGTGAGATGTTACACCTCGCTGGGGTACCACTGATCCATGTATAAGCCAAACCCCAGTTTTTCAGCACATTTTTGTGCTGAAAAACTTGGCTTATACACGAGTATATGTGGTAGGTGGTCAACCCCTCTACTAAATGATGGATGAAATGAGTAAATCTGTAACAAAGCCAACCATCAAAGATCCTTCAAAGTATGGTCTTTTTCTGTATGGGAAGCTGGCTGATACAGAGGACACATGGGCAAAAACAATCAAAAGTCTTGAGGCTGTGTCTTACCAGAAAATGAGACTCAGTTGAAGGAATTAGGACCCGTCATGTGGAAGCACTAGTGTTTGTCCCTCATCAAACCTCAGAGGGACTAAGACTCACTATAGAGTCAGTCCAAAGCTGATTCTGATGTGGTAAAGGTCAGACATAGCTTCAGTCCCCACCCCGGCCCGGCCCACATTTCCAAACAGCACCATATTCATGGCTATAGAAGTTAAGGTTTCAGCACCTATTTTGAGGGAACAAGATTCTATCCATATATTTTATCCATTGATCCCCCAAATTCATGCCCTTCCACAGTGTGAAACACTTTGCCCTATCTTATCATCTCCCCAGATTTAATCTACATCCTACCATGAAGGGTAGTCACTGAGAGATTTTAAGCAATGCAGGAGAGACATAAACAAAATCATATCTGTAGTTTGAAAGATGACTTTTGCAATGGCAGACAAAGGGATTCCTAGAGGTCTAAGCTGCATGGAACCAAGTCCGGGGAGCTGACAGAGAAAACTGCACAGGAATGGAAGAGTGAGAATGAGCTCGGACTGAGAAACGGGAAATAAGAAGACGGAAAAGAGCACCCTGCTGTGAATCAGTCTGGGGAGAGGGATTTCGGGTAAAGCCAGCTGTAGGTTCAAAGGACACTTTTTCTTAAGGTCATGCTGCAACTGTATGTTGCCAAAAGAATCCTCCCGTTGACTACTGCCTCTTATCAATGACCCCTCTCCAGGCCTACTGTAAGATCTCCATCTTTGACTAAGATGACTTAAACCAGAGCTACTTGCACCATGACAGCACCCACCCTTAGTTACACGGCTTCTCCTAGTTCTGCCTCAATAACCACAACCAGGACAGAACCAGTCCCTTCTGCCTTTACGTTCCTGGAATCCTTCGGTGGGAGCCACACCTTACAAGCGATGCAGATGTTCTCCCTCTAATTGATACCATTCCATCAGTCTTTCTGAGTTCCTCCCTCACTGCACAGATTTTGTTGGACGATAATTTTTGCCTGGGTGGTCTTGATTGATAAAGCTGTAGCGGAACAAAATTGATTCTTTGACCATGCAATTCCTGAAATGAGTTGGTTATGGGTTTTTGTTTGGCTTTTCACTTGATTACCAATTTTAGATGCCAAGTCATGGAACGTATTCCAAAGGACTTGATTCTGGATACAATCACCATTGAAATAAGGTACGATGTTCTCAAGTAATTTCTAGCTCTGCAAGTGGATCCTCAACAATGTTTTGAGGATGAAATGGTCAATGATTGCTTCTAGTCACATTTCTTATTAGTCTCTCCCTCTGCCTACTCAGCGTTGTTAGGGTCCATTGAGTTAGTTTTAATGCCTAGCAACCGTATTATCACCAGAACAGAAATAGGACCAGATCCTGTGGCCATCCTCATCATTATTTTACCATGTTTGTGCCTATAGTTACAGCCACTGTGTCGTTGCATAGCCTAGAGGATCTGCCTCTCTTTTGCTGACCCTCTACTTTATCACGCATGATATCCTTCTCCAGAGAGTGGTCCCTCCTGACAACATGACCTAAAGACATACACGAGATGAAAATCTTGCCATCCTCATTTCCAAGGAGAATTCTAGTTGCACTTTTTCCAAGACAGATTTGTTTGTTCTTCTGGCAGGTCATGGTATAGTCAATGCCTGCCGATAGCATTAAGCATTTTCTTTTACTAGTTCCCCATAAGGAGCCCTGGAGGCATAATAATTACCCGATGGATTGCTCATTGCAAGGTCAGCCATTCAAACCACCAGCCGATCCTCAGGAGAAAGATGGGGCTTTGCACTCTTGTAAAAGTTTACAATCTCAGAAACTCCCAGGGAATTCTACCCTATCTTATAAGGTTGTTATGAGTCAGTATCCACTCAATGGCAGTGAGTGAGCTCCACATACAAAACTAATCTTCTTAGTGGTAAATCAAGTTGAGAAGTTTTCATCTGATCAAATTACTGCCTCTATGTCATGAACATTACCAGATTTCTCCACCTAAGGAAGATACGCAAAAAATTACAGTAAACTAAAGCTAAGAGCTTTGTATCTTCATTAACACAGCCTATCTGAATTAAACTAGTGTATAACATCAGGATCTCGACTGTGGTTTAATGATTTTCCTTTTATTCTCCCCTTTTTCTATTGTTGTAAATATAGGTAGGTATATGAAACACAAGAGTTTCCAGTTCAATGGAGCCTGGTGATATCAGTGACATCCATCATGTTGTAGGCTCTTAGCTTTTGCACAATCATTTTTCATTCATTCGCTCAAATTTTGTTCAACACCTACTCGTTCTAGTCTGAGTTCTCTAGAGGAGCAAAACCAGAGAAGCTGAGATAGTTTATTATGCCAGCCTGGCCGATAAACACATGTGGGATTAATTGAAGGGTGGAGAGCTAAATGGCTCGGCGAGCCTCTCCTTTCTTGTCGCTCACTCTGTGATCATCAGACCAGTGTGCAGCTGCCTTGCTTGTTCTGTGCCTCAATTTACAGGCTACACTACACGTGGAATGCCTAGCCTGTGGACTGTGTTGCTGTAAGTTGAGGTCGCTTTAAGACCACATGATTGGAATTTACATCTCTTGAGTTGGGGGCTGACAGTTGGTGACCTGCCTTGCTGTTTGCTGCCTGTGCTGCGACAGCCTAGTTCTCTCTACAAAGGACTACCTGGCAGCCCTCAAAACTTGAAGGACTGCCAGTGTCTCACAACTCTCTCACGGGAGTGAGTTGTACTGATCCATTTGTACTGCTTCATAATTTAACTGTTCATTTCTTGAATTATATATCGATATGTATATAATCTAACAGTTCATTTCTTGTGTTATATATCTATCTTTATAAAGATATATATATATAATTATCAGCAATCTTGTTTTAGCTCTCTAGAGAACCCCATCTAATACAGAAGTGAATATAAAAATTATTTTTAAAGGAAATGACTCACACAATGTGAGGAAACAGCTCACGCAACTCTGGGCAAGTCCCAAATCTGTGACTGTAGAGCTCTGGGAGCTCACATGGTTGCAGGGGTTAAAAACCCAAAACCTGCAGGGCAAGCAGCAAGCTAGAGAGCTCTGCAGGCTTACATTCCAAGAACAAAGTTCAATCAATGAGAGGAGAGTCCAGAAAGAGAGCATGTTTTGTTAGGGCATCCGTTTATGTATTGGAAGCTGGTCACCTCACAGAAACTGCCCTTTCAACTGATTGGCTGCTCGCCTCAGATCTCAAAATGTTTTTCACAATGTCTACTAGTCCACTGGGAGCCATAGCCTCGCCAAGGTGACACAGCATCCCTGTCTACCTAGCCTGACATAAACTGAAGACCCTTTCTCTGCTGGAAGTGGAAAGGAGGGTCTCCTGAGAACTCAGTGGTGGGGACCACATTGATAGATTCTGAACATAGACAAGAGCCTCCAGGAATGAAAGGGGTGACATCACAACAGATCCAAATACAATAAATCGATTAACATTGCTATGAAGTCCTGTACTCCAACAAATTTCATAATCTAGGAGAAATGGACAGATAACTAGAAATACACCATCCACCCAAATTAACACAGGTAAATATTGAAGACCTGAATGCCCTTTTCATCTCTTATTCTAGATAATTGAAGCTTTTCCTTCTTTACCTTTGTTAAGCTTGCTAACGATCTATCAATTTGGTTAACCTTTTCAAAGAACCAACTTCTTGTCTTGATGATTCCACCCCTATCCCCCATCCTGTGTGTGTGCGTGTGTTCTAATTTATTTATTTCTGCTATGGTCCTTATGATTTCTTTTCTTCTGTTGTTGGAGGGCTTATGTCATTGCCTTTGTTCCATTTGTTAAAGGTGTGTTAAGGTCTTGAATTTAGATTTCTCCTCTTTTTTCATGTGTTCATTTGTTGCTATATTGACCTCTGATAACTGCTTTTGCTGTGGCCCAAAGGTTGTGATATGTGGGGCAGGAAAAGAGCAGCCAGGGAGAGTGTAAGGTAAAGAGGTGAGTGGGCAAGGGCAAGGTCCCTGGGTAGCACAAATGGTTTGTGCTTGTCCACTAACCTGCAGGTTGGCAGTCTGAACCCCCACAGAGGGAAGGGCTGGCAATATGCTCTGTAAAGATGACAACCAAGAAAACTCTATCGGGGCTGTTCTAGTCTATCACAGTTGGGGTGACCATGAGTTCGAATCACCTCGATGGCAGTGGGTTTCATTTTGTTTGGGGGAGGAGTCAAGGGTTGGCAGTACTTGACAACACACAATCGTCACACTGATGGAAGAGGAGCAGAAAAGAATCAGAAGATAAACTGGGGCCGGGAGAAGGTATTAGCACCAGATCCAAGAGGTCAGTTTAAGATGAGGGATGGAAAGGGGGTGCAAGGGAAGGGGGTAATACAAGGGAGATGATGTCAAGGTACCCAGGAAGAAATAGGATGTTTGGGAACTGTGGAAGCAATGGTACGATTCTGATTGATAAGATTGAGCGATACCATGACATGACATTTGGGTTAATTTCCAAGTAAGGATAAATTGAAAGATCAAACATAGATCCAGGAATGGGTTTTGTGCTCACACTAAATCCCAGCTCAAATTTAAGAACAATCAGTTCTTACATCATGGCCCTGCTCGATACTCACCTCCAGGAATGGAACACAGGGGAGACGGGTGCTATAGCAAAATGTGGGGAAGAAATTAGGAGGGGTCAGGCTATGAGATACAATCGCTTCTGAGGTCTTAAACAAGCAGCCATCTAAGTGAGAGGTCAAATAAGTCCACATGGAAGAAGCATCCTATCACCAGTCACTGAAGGATTGTGAAGCATATAATCCGAAGTTGAAGGAAGGGATTGGTATCAGAGCCTAAAGTCTGAGAATCTGGTTTTCAGAATGTGTATTAGTCTGGGTACTTTAGAGAAACAAATCCACAGAAACTCATGTTTAAGAGAGAGTTTTATATAAAGGTTAAGGGTGCATCAAGAAAACATCCCAACCCAGTGCTGCCAAAGCCCACAAGTCCAACATTAACCCATATGTCCAACACCAATCCACAAAGTCCTCCTCCATCTCACAAAGCAGATGCAATGATGCCGACTGCAGGAGGAAAGCTGAGTCAGTGAATGTGTAAGCATCTCAGTGCAGACAGGGATCTCCACACGGCTGCTCCAGCACAGGACTGCATCAGGGTAGGTCCATGTGGCTTCTCCTCAGGGATGTCTTGCAGGAAGTCAGCCTTGCAAGCTGAAGCTGGGAACTGCTAAGGCAGCTGCACCCTGGTCTGATCATCAAAAGCAAGAGACCCGAGAGCTAGAAAGACGAGGCTTACCAAGCCATTTATCTCTCCACCCTTCAATTAACCCCACATGTGTTTATTGGCCAGGTTGGCGCAATAAACTAACTAACTCAGAATGCATTGGATGACAGTGGGAGCCCAATTCATTGGTGAAAGTGTCCCGGAAATAAACCTCTGGTGAAGTCCCTCTATCCACAATTGAGCAATAGGAGGAAAGTGGTCCCTAAATGGAGTGCGTTAGTGAGTTGAGCATAGATGGTCAAAGGCAGAAGCCTGACTTCATTAGTTAAAATTTGTCAGCAGATTCTCCCCTAGGATGCAAGCTAGACCTGATCTGGTTTCCAAAATCTTATGTATTTGGGGATTGTATTGTTTGGTTTGTTTTTTGATTGTACATATTAGCGGTATCTTGGGAGTGGTATGTCATTGGGGGTCACCCTCTTGAACTTGTGGTATACATTTTTTCGTGTTTTTGGTGTATGAAAATGAGGATGATGAACCTATAGAGTCAGTGAGTGGAGTAAGGGTTTTGAAGGGAGAGGAACACACACGGGGTGGTGGGGTGAAGGGGTGATGACATCAAGGGGTCCATATAAAAAAAGAATGACTGGAAACTGATTGTGGTAGCAAATGTGCAATGCTGCTGAACGTGGTGGAACTATGGAGGGAGTTGATATATATATCCCAATTATTGTTATTTTTTTAAGATAAGGGATGGAGAGCCAACCAAGATATTAAAACATCTGATGTATTTTATTCACCATTTATGCTCAAAGGATATTCAAGTGCTCATCATATGTTGTAGTCAGGTACGCATAGGGCTGCTAACTACAAGGTCTGTGGTTCAAACCCACCAGTTACTCCTCCGAAGAAAGAGTTATAGTCTCAGAAATCTTTTAGATGGTTACTGCATCGCAGAGCAGACGCAATGGCAGTAGTGCCTTGTGTTCTGGCTGTACTGGTGAGAGGTGCGCAGTGCTGAGCAGAAGAGAGCTAGTGAGATAGTTTAATGTGTCAGCCTGTCTGAGAAATACATGTGGGATTAATTGAAGGGCGGAGAGATAAATGGCTTGGCGAGCCTCACCTTTCTTGTCGCTCGCTCTTTGATCATCAGGACCAGTGTGCATCTGCCTTATTTGTTCTGTGCCTCCATTTACAAGCTACACTACCTGTGGGACACCTAACCTGTGAACTGTGTTGCTGAAATTCGAGGTCCCTTTAAGACCTGCCTTGCCACAGAATTGGAATGTACATCTCTTGAGCTGGGGACTGACTGCTGGTGACCTGCCTTGCTTTTTGCTGCCTGTGCCAGGATAGACTGAATCTCTCTACAGAGGACTCTCTGGCAGCCCTCAAGACTGGAAGAACTGCAAGTGTCTCACAACTCTCTCACAGGAGTGAGTTGCATTGAGCCATTTGTACTGCTTTATAATTTAACTGTTCATTTCTTGTAATATATATCTATCTGTATATAATTTAACAGTTCATTTCCTATGTTATATATCTATCTATCTTTATAAAATTATTAGCAAACCATGATGCCCCTCACTGACCCATGGCGCTACAGGGGACAGCACCAGAGACACAGTGTGTGAATTGTGCCTGACCTGATCCCACCACACCGAGGCAAAGCACTCAGGGAGTGCAGCAGAACAGCAAAGGAATGGAGCGGCAAGGTCCTCAGGGAATACTGAAAGTGGACTTTGGTGCCAGGGCACGGTGCCCCAACAGACTGGACTGGAAAACACTCCTAAAGGCCAACAAATGATCCTTGAACTAACGACAAGCTTTTCTTTCTTGATGTGTTTTGTTCTTTGTCAGTAGTTTGTTGTTGTTTTGTTGTATACTGTTGCTTTGTTTTCCTCTGTCTTGTTTTTGTATATGTTATTATCTCCACAGGTCTGTCTCAATAAGATAGGCAGGATGAACTATCTGGAGGGAAAACAACGGGACTGACAGTTCCTGGGGAACTTGGGATAGGGGGAAGTGGGGGGTAAGGAAGTCCCAGGGACAAGGGTACAACATGGGATCCAAATTGGTGGTGAGGTGGGAGTGGCAGGCCTGGTAGGGAATGATCAAGGGAAAGGTAACCTAACGAAGAGGTATAGCTGTAACCCAGGTGGGGACGGAACATAATAGTGGGGCAGGAGGAAAGTCAAGGACAATAGAGGAAAGAGCTAGGAGGCAAAGGGCATTTATACAGGTCTAGACAAAGACATGTACTTGCAAATATATATGAGGATGGGGAAACAGATCTATGTGCCTATATTTTTAGGTTTAGTATTAAGGTAGCAGAAGGACCTTGGGCCTCTACTGAAGCACTCCCTCAATGCATGAATACTTTCTTCTATTAAATTGTCATTCTATGATGCTCACCCTCCCTACACAACCCCTGAAGCCAAAGCGGGTGAACAAGCAAATTTGGTGAAGAAAGCTGATGGTGCCCGGCTATCAAAAGAGCTAGCGTCTGGGGTCTTAAAGGCTTGAAGATAAACAAGTGGCCATCTAGTGCAGAAGCAACAAAACCCATATGGAAGAACACACCAGCCTGTGTGATCACATGGTTCCGAAGGGATCAGTTATCAGGCATCAAAGAACAAAAAATCATATCATTGGGTGCACACCTCCATGATATGATCGCCGAGGACAAACGGGTGCATAAGCAAATGTGGCGAAGAAAGCTGATGGTGCCCGGCTATCAAAAGAGATAGTGTCTGGAGTCTTAAAGGCTTGAAGGTGAATAAGCGGCCATCTAGCTTAGAAGCAACAAAGCCCACATGGAAGAAGCACACCAGCCTGTGTGATCATGAGGTGTCGAAGGGATCAGGTATAAGGCATCATCAAAAAAAAAAAATCTTACCATAGTGAATGAAGGGGGAAGTCCAGAGTGGAGACCCAAAGCCCATTTGTTGGCCACTGGAGATCCCCTCACAGAGGAGTCTAGAGGAGGAGATGAGTCAGTCAGGGTGCACTGATGAAGAGTAGAGCTTTCCTCCAGTTCCTAAATGCTTTCTCTCCCCCCCCCCCCCCCCACACACACACTACCATGATCCAAATTCTACCTTGCAAGTCTGGATAGAACAGAGGTTGTACACTGGTGCAGATGGGAGTTGGAGGCACAGGGAATCCAGGGTGGATGATACCTTCAGGACCAGGGGTGTGAGGGACGATACTGGGAAAGTAGAGGTTGAGTGGGTTGGAAAGAGGGAACCGATTACAAGGATCTACATGTGACCTCCTCCCTGGGGGACAGAAAACAGAAAAGGGGGTGAAGGGAGACGCCATATAGGGCAAGATATGACAAAATAATAATTTATAAATTATCAAGGGCTCATGAGGGAGGAGGGAGCGGGGAGGGAGGGAAAAAAGAGGACTTGATGCAAAGGGCTTAAGTGGAGAGCAAATGCTTTGAAAATGATTAGGGAAAGGAATGTACAGATGTGCTTTATACAATTGATGTATGGATTGTGATAAGAGTTGTACGAGTCCCTAATAAAATGTTTAAAAAAATTATTAGCAACCTGGTTTTGTCTCTCTAGAGAACGCTGTCTAACACAGCTAGTCTCTATCTTGCAGAGCTTGTCTGAAAGTACAGGGACATATAAGACCAAAGAACCTCACAAATACAAGGGACAACAAGAAGTTTGTAGAAGAATGGGGTGAAAAGATAATGGATTTTTCCCGAAGAATATTTTGCAGCCCCCTTATGCTAGTTTGGGTAGACTAGAGAAACAAATCCATAGAGACTCATATGTGAATAAGAAAGATTTTTATATACAAGAGCAATTATATATTGAAAAAACATCCCAGCCCAGATCAAGTCCATAAATATAATATTAGCCAATATGCCTTATATCAATCGATAAATTCCCCTTCAGTCTCACAAAATATATGCAATGATGCCGAATGCAGGATCACAGGCCAGTGGGTTGGAAGTGTTGTGGATCCAGTGGCATTGTAAGCATTTCAACGCTGGCAGGGGTCTCCATGTGGTTTCAGAGGTTTGTTTGCATTACGGTACATCCATGTGGCTTCTCCAGCTCCCAGAGAGTAGCACCGTGTGTCTTGTCAGTAGATGTCTCTCAGGGAGGAAAATACAGGAGTTCCCAGAATTCAAAGAAGGCAATGTCCACACAGAGGCCTATTAGCTATGACCTGATTGACAGATTAGACTCCACCCTCCACTCCTAAACCTCTCAAATCCCAAATTGACGCCAGATTATGTAATTACCACACCCCTCATACAAGTCTCCACACTAAATGTGCCTTTTTTCTTTCTCACTGAGTGGGCGAGGACCTCACACCCTGGTAAAAAAGTTATATCTATAATCATGCCCATCATGTATGTGCCATTTAAACATAAAATGGCGCTCCTTGTTGCTCTCCTCACCACAAATAGTCCTTCTTCTTCTTCACCTGCTTCAGGATGGGATGAGTCTTCTTCCAGGAATGGTTCTAAATGGTAGCACTTACACACTCACCCCCCTCCCAAGTTTCCAGCCACCAGAAGGAGCTCCAGGCTGCCCAGCAGCCCCCCATTCTTGCAGCGTCTAGGCTCTGAGAGGGTCCTTCTCCAGGGCATGGCTTTATTAGAGCAATTCTCCAAGTCCCCTTTCGCCAACATCTGGAAGACAAAGACTAAGAGCATAAATAAAGTAGTCCTACCCTTTAGGGCTTCTATTGTGCAAAAGTGGAAATGTTTCCAACTCTGAAGGGGTTAGTTGAGGGCAGGCATGTTTGTTGTTTTCTTTCTGGTATTGAGACCCCCAAGATACATAACCTAAGGCGAAGGAAGTGAGAGTGCTGATGCTTGCTGGATTGGAGAGAATCTGAAGCCTGTGTGAGTCCAGGAGTGTGAGAGAAACAAATCCAGAGACACTCATGTGTGTAAGAGAGAGCTTTGTATCAAAGAGGCATTATACAGTGAGAAAACAGTCTATCCCAGTCCAGATCAAGTCCATAAGTCCTATTTTGGCCAATATGTCCGATAACAATCTATAAATTCCTCTTCAGACTCACGCAACACATGCAATGACGCCAAATGCAGAAAATCACAGGCCGGTGGGTGGAAAGTCTTATGGATCTAGTGGCAGTGGAAGCATCTCAGCACTGGCGTGGGTCTCCACGTGGCTCCTTCAGCTCCAGGGCTCTGGCTGGGATCAGCGGGACTCCATGTGTCTTGTCAGCAGGAAGATGAAGTAGAGAGTGTGTCCCACCTCCAGGGAGGAAGAAGTTCCCAGAATCCTCAGGAGAAGGCCATGCCCACACAGAGGCATCATTGGTTTTGACCTGATTGAAAGGCTAGACCCCACCCCTTCTCTCAAGTTTGAGAGGTTAGAGACAGAGGCAAGGAACAGGGATAGAATTTAGCCAGGAATGTAGAGTTGAGAAAGATTTTATTGAGGCAGAGAAAGAACTTCTGGAAGGGAAGGAATAGCAGAGAAAGGGACAGGGGCATTTTGAGTCCCCGGGCAGGTTCCAAGACCCAACAAGTTAGGTAAGGGTTCCAAGACCCAACAAGTTAGGAACGCTGGAGGCAGGGACTACACAGTCCAGCTCTGGCCTTGAGAGGTGTGGGGAAGGGGCTGCAGACTATCTTTCGAGAGAGCTGGGGGAAGAGGCTGCATGGTCCGGACCATACCCAAACAAAGTTAACAGGAAATTATGTAACTGCCACAATCCTCAAGCAAAGGTGGAGGAGGATTCCTACTTAACCTCCCCAGTTCTATAACCCATCTGGATTTTTGCCATGGCAATTCCCCAGCACTACTTGACTGATGGCAAACTCTTGCCTTGTCATGTTTCTTACACTAGAGACATCACCTCTGAATCAGGAGCCAAGGGCCCAGATTATAGGAAGTAGAGCTTTGGAACTTCTTATAACTCAGCTCTGTACCTTCAACCCATCCCACACTTGTATGCTGTAGTAGCCATGTGACAGAGGCATTATGGGATAAGCATTGTGCTGCCAACTGTAAGGTTGGTAGTTCAAGCCCACCAGTCACTGGAGAAAGGTGAGGCTGTCTGATCCTGTAAAAATTTACAGTCGGCCCTCAATGCAAGAAAACTTTGTTCTATTAAACTGGCATTCCATGATGCTAACCTTCCCAATACAATCGCTGAAGACGATTGCATAAGCAAATGTGGTGAAGAAAACTGCTGGAGCCCAGCTATCAAAAGATACAGTGTCTGCAGTCTTAAGGCTTGAAGTTAAACAACAGCCATCTAGCTCAGAAGCAACAAAGCCCACATGGAAGAAGCACACCAGCCTATCTGACCACGAGGTGCCAAAGGGATCGGTTATTAGGCATCAAAGAACAAAAAAAAATCATATCATTGTGTGCTCACCTTCCCAATATGATCGCTGAAGACAAATGGGTGCATAAGCATATGGGGTGAAGAAAGCTGATGGTGCCTGGCTATCAAAATATATAGAATCTGGAGTCTTAAAGGCTTGAATGTAAACAAGCGGCCACCTAGTTCAGAAGCAACAAAGCCCACATGGAAGAAGCACACCTGCCTGTATGATCACGAGGTGTTGAAGGAATCAGGTATCAGACATTAAAGAACAAAAAATCAAATCATTGTGAATGAGAGGGAGTGCAGGGACACAAGACCAATCTGTAGGCAACTGGACATCCCCTTACAGAAGGGTTGCGGGGAGGAGATGAGCCAGTCAGGGTGCAGTGTAGCAATGATGAAACATACAACTTTCCTCTAGTTCCTAAATGCTTTCTCCCCCCACTATCATGATCCCAATTCTACCTTACGAATCTGGTCAGACCAGAGGATGTACACTGGTACAGATAGGAACTGGAAATACAGGGAATCCAGGACAGGTGATCCCTTCAGGACCACTGGCGATACTGGGAAGGTAGAAGGAGGGTAGAGTATAAAGGGGGAATCAATTACAAGGATCTACAAGGACAACAGAAAAGTGGGTGAAAGGAGATGTCAGACAGTGTAAGATATGACAAATAATAATTTATAAATTATCAAGTGTTCATGAGGGACGGGGGAGCAGATAGGGAGGGGTAAAACTGAGGAGCTGATATTAAGGGCTCAAGTAGAAAGCAAATGTTTTGAGAATGATGGTAGCAACAAATGTGCTTGACACAATGGATGTATGTGTGGGTTGTGATAAGAGTTGTACGAGCCCCCTATAAAGTGATTTTTTAAATTAAAAAAATATACAGTCGGGAAGGCCCTACTTAGTATCGCTATGAGGCGTCTGAATCAACTTGATGGTGAGGGATTTGGTTCACCTCGTTTGTGAATTCCTGAAGACTACCTTAGCAGCATTTCTCCGCTAAAGTTTTGCTCTGCTGGCCCTTTAAGGGATGTGAGGCCCAGTTGTCAGCTCTACCTTTGCTCACAGACTTGGGTAGCACCTGGAAGGAGGTCAAGCCCCCTTGCTCCCTACCTGCTGCAGGGCCTCAGGTCATCATCATAAGTCCTTCAGCAGTGATGTGCCCACCACAAATTTGTTCACATCAGTTCTGTGTGGCAAGATCTACTAAGGAGTCTTAAATTATTTCATTTGAGAAATGTAAGATTTATCTTCAACGCTTATAGACATTAAAAGTGAGCGTGAATTTTAAGAAGCATGAATCTCACTGTCATCCAATCAATGCCTACTCATAGCAACCCTGAACGACAGGGAAGAACTGCACCTGTGAGTTTCTGAGACAAACACTCTTTATGGGAGGAGAAAACCCGGTCTTGCTCCTGATGAGCAGTTGGTGGTTTCGAACTGCTGACCTTGCAGTTAGCAGCCCAACTCATAGCCACTACACCACCAAGGTTCCTTAGAAGCGGGATGGCATTAAAAGCCATTAAAAAAGAAGACTTAAATTTGAAAAGAAGCCTGAGAAGTTAAAAAACATAGCAAAGAAGTATGTCCATATTCAATGAGACTTTGGTTTACTGTGCGTGTCACTGGGGTCCAGTGAGCTATGGCAGGGCCTCCCCTTATATCCTACTCTATTGCTTTAGTATAATCCATGAGAGCTCTGGAAATCAAGTACCATTTACAGAGGAAGAGGCCACAGAGGCCGAGGGTCAAGCCTCATGGTGTGGCGAAGAGTCTGGAGTTGTCATGGGTGCACTTGGTGCTGTGACATCCAGGCCCTGGCTGGCAATATAAAAGCAGCTCTCTCATTTGGGCAAGTCAACATCTTTCTTTCATGACCACAAGAGCCAACACGGCTGTGTGTTCTCACGGTGTACCATGGCCGTGCCAAGCCCTTTTTGGGTGATCTTTCCACTCCTCACAGTGAACAGCAAGGTATGCTCTCAGTTAGGGGGCTGGGTGTCCAAATCCAGGCCCTTGTTCTAGGGAAGACCATCTTGTTGTGGGCTCCGGCCAAAGATCCGTGTCTCTTAGTGTTGCTGGGTGATCATGTGGTGCCTGCCTTCCCACAGTTGATGTTGTGTCATGCTGAAGTGATTATGACACATTCTATCACTGTGATGGCCCCATTCACATAACAAAGAAAACCCTATTCCTAACCCAGGAGTCCATCCACAGCTATCCACCTCAAAGACCAAAGCCTTGGCCCTCAAGTCTCTTCGGACTCACAGGGACCCTACAGGGCCGAGTAGAACTGCCCCATGGGGTGCCTCTGCTATCAACCTTTAAAGAAGCAGATGCTTGACCCTCTCCCATGGAGCAGCTGGTGGGTCCTTTGCAACTGGGAGCTTGACTCTCTGTGCCACCAGGGCTCCTTGTCTACAGATAGAGAGGTTAGAATTTATCCATGAAAAAATGTTAAATTAATCATAAACTCGTTACTTTGATTTTAAGAGTTTTTTGTTTTGTTTTTCCTTTATCCACGAACTTAACAAACAACCACACACACACACACAAACCCCTGTAACCCAAAGCTGATCTTGCCCTTGGTCTCCCAGGCCTGTTCTTCTCATCCAAAATTGCTAATCAACTCTACAGCCTGGTTAGACGTGCTTCGTTTCAGCTCCAAACAAAGCCAAACCCACTGCCAGTAAGTGGATTTACATGAGCAGACTCTAATAACAAAGCCATTGCCTTCAGACTTAATAAAAAACATTCAGCTCTCTTTCCCCCCCCCCTAGTTTTGGGACTCCTCTTTTATCTGTGGACTTCTCTTTCTGGACATTTCCATGTGGTCTTTCGGGCTCCCCCAAAATGGCCATTTTTGGTTTCCAACTCTTGCTGTGGTCCCTGGGCAGCCTTGCATGCTTTCCAGAGACCACGTATACAATCTGAAACTGTATTACCTGAAACATCCCTTTACCCTCATAAAAGTTGATTGGATTTAGGGGGGGGGGTAAGCTGACTTAGTTAATATAAATTTCACAAGATCTCAAAAAAAAAAAAGAGGAAAATAGAAAAAAACACCCTATTATCCAGTTGATTCTCTCAGGTATGCCAATTTTTCGAAGCCAAACCAGACCACCTAGTAACCGGCTCCCAATCGCTGCTATCAAGTGGGTTCCCACTCAGAGTGACTTTGTACAGGGTTCCCAAGATGGTAAATACTCACGGGAGCAGTCGGTTTTACCTTTCTCCCAGATGACTGGTGGAATGGTGTGAAGAGTAAGCTTGAACCACCAACCTTAACCACACCTTGCAGTTAGCAGCCCAACACCTCCTCAACAGCGTCCCCAAGGCTGCTCGCAGCTACTCTCAGTCACAGACACAGCAGGCAGGCGTCAGTCAGCGACATTAAGATTGGCCAATGGATTATTACTCTATCCTATCTAGTAATAATTTGTAAGTTATTAAGGGCTCAGGAGGGAGGGGGAGTGGGGAGAGAGGGGGAGGGAAAAAAGGAAAATGAGCTGATTCCAGGAACCCAAGTGGAAGGTGAATTTTGAGAATGATGAGGGCAACAAATGTATAAGGGTGCTTTACTCAATTGATGTATGTATGGATTGTGATAAGAGTTGTATGAGTCCCAATAAAATGATTTATACACACAAAAAAAGATTGGCCAATGGTTGATTACCTATTCACCCCCCTCTCTCTAGAAGCTTCATGTAACTAGCCTGCTATGAGCCATTGGGTTTTTTAATTTAGAATCCGAAAGGTCTTCTAAGATAAATTCTCAGAAACAAACAAACAAAAAACCTTATTCTTCAGTTTCTTTGAGTTTTGACTATTTTAACAAATGCCAATCAATTTAGGTGGGAGCACAATTTGATTCCTGGCAGTAGCCAAGCTAAAAAATAGAAGGGTCCAGATTTGAAGCCAGCCTACTCCAAGCCAATGCTTTTAACTGCCATGAAATAACAAGACAATCAACCAAACACAGTGTTTTAAAGCCACCCACAATCTACCCCGAGACTCTGTAATAAAATTGAAAATGTTTTATTACTACTATTTTATTTACTTATTTATTTGGTACAACTGGATTGCTTGCTGAATCCAGAGCAAGAGAACTATCTTTAAATATTGTTGACATTTCTCAGAATCTGAAATCATCACTAGATTGCCTTGTCAGACCCAGCTGCCCTTTACCGTTGAAGTCTGCAAAAGAAAAAAGAAAAAAAAAGATGTAGCGCTTAGGTAAAATCACTCTCAGAATTGAAACCAGGCCTGCGGGCATCTTATTCTATAATATGTTTTTCACATTCTGCCTCAATTTGATGTGTCATAAAGGCCCAGATTCCTTTCTCCATCATCAATACTTGCAAGATGTGCTTCTCTGTGCATCGAACCGAGGCTGTGTGATATGTCCCCCATCCATCTGGGCAGCTATCTTGGACACCTGCTGAGACCCTGGGCTGCAGGCTCCAGGAGAGACACTGACACACATTGGTAGGCCAGCAGCCTCAGGTCCCTGGAACCACAGTAACCATCAGGAGAGGAGGCACAGAGCTGCTCTTGTGTCTGCACCCCCTCTTCCACAGCTGGAAGACCAAGGCATCTGCCCATATTTAATCTCTGGGTCTCAAAGCACCGTTGAACTGAGAAGAACAGCCTTGTCTGGCAGTACTAAAGACGCTGCGAGCACTCGGGGGCTCCTTGGTGCCCTCCCAAAGCCTATCCAGGTGGCATTTCCCTCATCAGAGGAGCCAGGTGAAGTATCATGGAGACCCAGCTAGGCTGTGTGGGGCCTTGCTCCCCATCACAGGAGACAACACCCCTACAAAAGCTGGTCAGGGAAGCAAAGGCTGTTACATGCCTGGGACAGCTTAATCTGCCACATTCCGTGGTGGGGCCTGTGTGGTGCTGGGAGCCACAGAGGAAGGTTCTCAGGGGTTCTTTGTGGTCTTTCCTTTTCAAATAATAGTCCCTCTGGCTGCTTCTCCTTCCCAGGGAAGGGGTTCTGGTTAGATTTAGCACATTTGCTTAGTTGAGAGAAGCGGCAGTGAAACTGACCTTTGGAATAATCTGCCAGACATCACCTTCAGCATTCCTGCCATTCCTTGGCTGGGGAAAAAAAAAAAAAGAGGTGAAGCTACAGATACTGAGACAGAACTGCATGGCCACATGGATTCTATTTCTTTGCTTCAGATCTCTCTTCTTTGGACCTGAAAGCTCTCCTTCTTTGGACCTGAAAGCCGGCAATGGGGCCCCTTCTGCTAAGTCCTAGACCCTTGCTATCCTAGATCCTCTGTGCAGCACTCCGGGATCGCTTGCTGCTCCTAGGGCCATGACTCTGTCCCCACACTCCACCACTCCACAAAAGGCCTTTGCTCATCCGCCAGGAGGATCCTTCAACGGTCCCTGCCAGGACTTCTGACCCTGAAGACATCAGAGAGAGCCATCCTTTCACAAAGCACTTTACAAAGAACAACCTACTAATAGGTCCAGCAGACCAAGAGAGTGTCTATGGGGCAGGGGGCCAGGTGGGAAAGGCTTCCATGGTCAACTGCATTTAAGCCAAGTTAAACGGGTCGTTCCTCTCAGGGTATCTTAGAGACTATACTGAGCTACTGAATGTTACAACCCCTCAAGAAAGCCAGGTAACGAGTCTGATTTTTGCCAAACTTCTCTGAGCACCGGTGATCCAAAGAATAGCATTTGGTAGAAATCACTGATCTAGTTCAGTTCTCACAGTTTTCTAATAATGAAAATACTTAGGATGTGAGGTGTGAGCATCCAAACCAAACTCACTGCTGTCCAGTCAATGCTGACTCCAAGTGTCCCTATAGGACAGGGTAGAACTGCCCCCTGGGGTCTCCGAGACTCTTTATGGGAGTAGAAAGTCTCATCTTTCTCCCAAGGAGCTGCTGGTGGTTTCAAACTGCTGACCTTGAGGTTAGCAGACCAACATGTAACCCACTATACCACCAAGCCTTCTCTAGTAAATGAATAGCTTGTTAAACACTAAAACATACTTCTCATGACCCTTTGACCTTGACAAGAAGAGCCTCCAGCTTCCCTGGGAAAGAGTAGAGGGTGGTGCCCAAGCTCCTCTTGCTAGGATCTTTTGGGGCCATTCATAGATCTTGTTGTTGCTAACTACCAAGTTGGACCTGCACCATCCTCATGACGGGGTGTGATTCAGATCACTGTGGTCCCATAGAGTTTTCATTGACTCATTTTCAGTAGCAGATATTTAGGTCTTTCTTAGCGGGCCAGCCTAATCTAGAAGCTCTGCTGAAACTGGTTCAGAATCATACACTACGCTAGCTTCCTGTGGTGACATGGCGGTGGCCCCATCAAAGGTGCCTTGGCTGGGAATCTAAGGAGGGCCATCCCCATGGAAGGCAAGCGCTCTTTCATTGACCCACCACTGCCTCGTGGTTTCCCCACCCTCTGCCTTCTCAGAGCTTTGCCAAGGTCAAGGTTGTAGAAGGTGATTTTCACTGAGAGTCCTGCTCTACATAAGGGGGTGGTCGAATCCCCACCCTTATAAGCAGTTCTGGGTGGGCCCGGGCTGTAGAGAGGGTGAGGTGAAGTCATTTCATCAGTGGGAAGGCAGGAGTGAATCAGGATTAGCAAATGAAGAAGAGGAAAAGGGCTATACCCTGAAGAGAAAAAATGACCTTCCCAAAGTGGCAGCAGCAGCAGCATCCTGCAACATAAAAACACCAAGCATTACACAATCACCTGCACCACGGTCTTCCTGAAATGCACATGGCAGCCTTGGATTTCAAAGGGTGGGCCCTGGACCGACCACGTCACCACCACCAGGAAGTGGTTAGAAATGCACTTCCTCAGCCCTCTGACTTCAGACCGACTGAATCTCTGAGGGTGGTGCCTGCAGAGATTTTTGCCAGCCTTCCAGGTGATTCTGGGGCACATTAAGTTTGAGAACCCCTGGTATATGGGGTCCTCCCCCAAATTTAGGCCCAGAAGACACAGGAAGCATATTCCTAGGAGTACATGCCGCTCACATGAATCCTTTGCCAGACTGGAGATGAGATAGTCACAGCCACGGGAAGAATGGCTTGTCTCATAGCAAGCCCGGGGAAACCTCCAATTACAGGCTCAGTCTCCTCCTTCGGGGACGTGTTTCAAGGTCAATTCTAGGCAGAAGTCATCTAGAGGAGCTGCGAAGCAGCCAGGCTGCTGGTGCTTTGCTATGTTCGGAGGGTTCAGAGCTCCACGGAGCCTACCTACCTTCTTGGTGAAGTCCACTGCAGCAGCTCCTGAGCCCTGTGAGGAACAAGGTTAAGGCAACAGAAGCCTCATCTCTGGAGGCTAAAAGTTCTGCTGCGAACCTGCACAGCCCCTTCCCATTCTGAGGCGGTCAGAAGTCACCCTCCCCAAGGCAATGCTAGAGAACAGCTGTGTATCCAAGGGCAAGCTCCTGCAGAAGGGCAGCGTGTTTTCTCGATCTGATTTCTCGCTTGGGCTCGTGCCTTTCCCCACAGCTCCGACTTTTCAATTGACCCATGACTCAGGCAATGTTTGAGCTGTTCAGAAAAGTCGGAGCCATTTCCAGTTTCTTCAGACCCTCATGGGTTTGGCTAAGCACCAAGTGGTCAGCTCGGGGCCAGACCCACAGCTGCCCATGTTTGGGGAGATCGGGCCACCAGACGGTTTCCAGCACCGAAGGATTTCCAGGGTCTAGGACCTTTCAGAACTAAAACCAAGAAAGTCTTGGGCACCTGGGGACAAGCTGGTTGTCTTACCTGTCCTCGGTGTCCAAAAACATACATATCTGCTACCATGGAACAAAATCTTTATGAACATTGAAAAACATTTATTCACAGTTTGAACAGGTTCATTTCTATGCTAACACACACACACACACACCCTGAAATGTGAAACAAGGGCAGGATAATAGGAGAAAAGAAGCAGAGTTCACGTCAGGAGGAATAAATCGGTACCAGGAAGTTCAAAACAAAACAAAATAACAAATGATAAGGCTGAGGAGAACAAAGGAGAAGATGACAAGAGCCGGGCAGCACTCCCCTCAGCAGGCATAACCACTGTAGGTGACAGGCAGGGCCTCAGGTTTCAGGAAGGTGAGGGATTTGTGCAACACCAGCCAGCCAGTGGTTCTGGCACACAGCTTTCTCCCAAGGAGGTGACAGGGAGTCAGGGAGGAGATAAAAGTGAGTCCTGGTGGCTTAGCGACTATGTGTTGGGCTGCTAACGTCAAGGTCAGCAGTTTAAAACCACCAGTCGCTCCACGGGAGAAAGATGGGGCTTTCTATTCTGGTAAAGAGTTATAGTTTCAGAAGCCCACAGGGACCGTTCTCGCCTGCTCTATAGGGTTGCCATGAGTTTGAAGACAATGGCATACATTTAGCACATTTAAATACACTTCTAGTGCTCTCTCTCTCTCTCTCTCTGTGTGTGTGTGTGTGTGTGTGTGTGTGTGTGTGTGTGGAGAGAGAGAGAGAGAGACAAAGAGAGAGAGAGACAAAGAGAGAGAGAGAGAATAAAATAGAGCACATACTTGCTTCAGAACTCTTCTCATCCTTCGGTTGGTGAGTTTTGCAGCCAGGTGCATTAAAGGGTGCACTGGAGGAAACTGCAAGAGAGAGGCGGTTTGAAGGTGGAGATGCTTGCGCTAAGCAGTCCTTTGCTGTACCCCAGCAGCAGATTTGGACAGCCCCAGGCTATGTGCATCCCTTTGGCTGGCTTCCTTTACAAATGGGTTTAATTTTCAGACTAACACCCATTTCAGAGTCTAAGCTTGAAATTTTATGGTTTCAATAAAGAACAGCTTACCCTGATAGCAGGTTTCAATTTAAACACATCATTTAAAAAGATTCCCTCGGGATTAAGTCCGACTCTTTATCTCCATCAACTCCACGCCCTGCTAGGTCGGGGTGCTCTGCCTCAGAGAAGCATCTCCCATGCAGATTCCCACTCCCATTTCATACTCTTCTAGTCCAAAGGAATGTATTCCGTCGGGTAAATCTGCGGCACAAGCTCTCTTTAAAATGTAGAAAAGCAAGGCGGTGACTTTAAGGACTAAGGTGCACCCGAGCCAAGCCAGGCTGTGTTCACTCGCTTCATATGCAGGTGGAAGTTGGACACTGAATAAGGGAGACCAAAGAGGGCCGATGCATTTGAATTGCGGTGCTGGAGAAGAATATTGAAAGTGCCGTCGACTACCCAAAGGGCAGGCCGATCTGTTTTAGAAGAAGTACAGCCAGAATGTTCCTTAGAAGCCAGGGTGGCGAAACTTCCACTCACTTACTTTGGACATGTTGTCAGGAGAAACCAGTCCCTGGAGAAGGCCATCATGCTTGGTAAAGTAGTGGGCAGTGAAACAGGAAAGCTCTAAACCAGATGGATGGTCACAGTGGCTCCAACAGTGGGCTGGGCATAGGAACACTTGTGGGGATGGCAGAGGACCAGGCAGTGTTTGGCTCTGTTGCGCACTGACTGGATGGCATCTCACAACAGTCTATGTGACATGCATACCTCCCGCCCAGATTAATTCTTTATGTCTTGTACATCTTTGTCCATCATAGGAGTGAGAGGGTCGCCATGGCTTGGAATCAACTCCATGACCATGGGTTTGGTGTTTTGCTTTTAGTGTTTGGTTTGCACTTGTTGATGATTCCCTGACCCGGGGGGACGTGGACAAAGGGCCACTGTCTGGATGTCTGGGCTCCGTGTCCACGGGACTTAGGGTCACAGACAGTTTAGCGTTTCCTTTGCACTACCCTTGGTTCTCCCTTTGTGATGTCCATGGCACTTCTTGATCCTTGTCATTGGGTGCCACCCAGTCTATTTCTGATGCATCGTGGCCCCTGCTACTGAAGAGAACTGCCCTGCAGGGGTTTCTTCAACTTTACAGGAGTGACTCTCCAGGCCTTTCCCCCGGGGACCGCTGGGTGAGTTCAAACCGCTAACCTTTCCCTCAGCAGGGGAGAACTTCACCTTTGCTCCACCAGGGCTGTTCTCACCCTTCTCTAGTCCCAGTTATGTCCTACCCATGGGCCTCTGCTCCCTAGGGGAACAATGCTTTTGCTTGGTATTTACGTTTTTAGAAGGCACCCTCGAAAGATCTGAAAAGCCTTAATCACGTAAAGAAATTACTTCACTGTTGTACATGTATATACCTATCACGGCATTCACCAATTCAACACGTCTTCCGTGTGTACAATTCAGCAACACCAATTCCATCCAATGTTCTGTGGAACCCTCACCACTACCCATTGCCAAATTTTCCATCACTATAAACAGACACGCAACACTTCCTAAGCAAAGACCACCCTTGTAAAATGACTTTCTAAAGCTGAATTTTCTGTTGTTGTGACAGGGAACTTGGATTAAAAGGATGTCGTCTGCCCTTCCCAGAACTCCAAACCTGAACCCACTGAGATTTACCTCCTCAGAAGTGATGGTGATCATCTTCCTAGCACGTGCCCCTGTGACATTCAGGGAAGGGCACATGGGTGGTTCACTTTGCATTCTACCATGCACTTTTTGATATTTAAAAACAGATGGTCGTATGGGGCAATGTAAATAGAGCACAGAGTTTACCAGACTCTTCTCTGGACAGCTGTTTAAATGCATAATAAAATGTTATTTATTTGTTTTTCCTTTTCTGTTTTTTAATCCTCTAACTTTCAAATCAGTCATCCCCAGCCACCTCCATCCCCACCAGAGAGAGAGAGAGAGAGAGAGAGAGAGAGAGAGAGAGAGAGAGAGAGAGAGAGAGAGAGAATCCTATCGCCCCAGGAGGAACATAGCCACTGCCATCAAGTCAGTTCTGACTCATAGCCAGCATTGCCAGGAGACTCATAGTCAGGGAACATACTAAACAGCTCTGACCCAGAGTGCATCTGGGAGCTCCTTGCTCTTTCCATCTGTCTGCATATGTGAATTAAGAAGTCAGTGGGGCATAAGAAGATGATTATAACACAATACCAACCCCAGTTTGAGCTGGATGTCTTGGTGCCTGAGATCTGGAGTAGTGAAATAAAAACTAAAGGAAAAAGAAAGAAAAACAACGTTAGTACTAAGCTCCACTTGTTCAAAAAGTGAGCATTGAGTGCATGCATTGTTGGATCGGAGGTACTCACTCTTTTGTAGATGTCTTGATTGACCTTAAGAAAAGACGGATGAGAGGGAATTACGGACACAAGCAAGGGGCAAGGTTTTCAGTATGTTACATCCTGGAACTTCTCTGCATTCATTGAACACTATTAAATGAACTGGCAAACCAAAAAACATATTCTTCTGTTATCCAAGCTTTCTGAGAGGATAACTGATGCCAGACTTGACAAAAATGAAAGCTGCCATACATTTAAAGTAATTAATGTCATTTCATTTTCCCCATATTTGGGAGCAAAACCATACTCTGAGATCTCTAGTACAGAAATGAAGAAAAACCCACACTATCTGCTGTCAAGTTGATTCTGACTCATGGTGACCCCACGTGTTTCCGAGTAGACCTGCCCATCATGGGCTGTCAGGGGGCATGATCTCTCAGAAGTAGATCCTCAGGCCTCTCTGCGGAGGCACCCTTGAGTAGATTGACTCACCAACCTTACCGTTAGTACCCAAGCCTTTAACCATGGACGTCCTAAATAAAACCAGGTGCTGTGGAGTCAATGCCGACTCAGGGTGATCTCGTGTGCGTCGGAGCAGAACTGGGCTCCACTGGGTTTTCAAAAACAAGCAAGCAGGCAAACCATTGCCTTTGAGTTGATCCCAACCCGTGGAGCCCCCCACCAAGCAAAGTACAACTGCCCCCAAATGCCAAGGCTGCCTGTCATCTTTGTGGGAGGAGTGCTGGTGGGGCAGGGTTTAAGTACTTCGATGCTAACCAAAAATGACCCTGGGTCCGATTTCAGAGACAATAAATCTTTATGGGAGCAGACAGCCTTGCCACTCTTGCATGGAGCTGCTTGTGGGTTTTCACCACCAGTCTTGCACCTGGCAGTTCAATACCAACGCACAATGCCACCAGGACTTGCCAGCCCGGTGGGGGCTGCTCTGCTCCATCCTACAGGGCTGCTGTGACTTGGCGTTGACCCCAGGACTACAGGTTAGACTATAGATCATGTTTACAGAAGCAGACAGCCACATGTTTCTCCCGAGGAACAAACCCCAGGGCTCCTAACCACTGGGCCGCCAGGGCACCTTCCCGAGAGAGTTAGCGATGCCCAAGGTGTTCCCAGAGAACCGTCAAACTGAGACATGAATAGAACAGTTATTGAAGCCTTTCATGTTGCTGACAGATCTACTCTAGAATTCAAATGTTTAGGATTGGTTCAAATGTACCCCCAGTTTTTTGTTTTTAAATGTTTGCTTTGTACACAAATCTCCATCTTTCAGAAAGCCCATTCTTTATTTCTAGGTCTGCTAGAAGCCTGCCCGGCCATTGTTGGCATGACTGGGGCTGAGGAAAAGCTATGTGCAGGCCCTCCAGCCCAAGGTGCAGGCAATGAGAGCATGAGGCGCTCCTCTTCCAAAACCACAGGGCATGATTTCTTGCCCGTAGTTCATCAAAGTGCCAGATCGTTTAATATGCTGATCTGCTAGTATTGATAATTTGCATCTGTATCACATTTCAGCAGTCTTGCATGAGCTCAGCCTTCAAACAGAAATTAAAGTTGGTAATAACACATCTGATTTATAAATACATATTCCTACAGAATGTACAGAGAGGTTTGCAGTGGGGGCAGGTGAAGCCTATGCATTCACTTTCCCTTGGTCTCTGTCTATCTCGCCTCATCCTCTCCCCCTCTTTCTCTGCGCCGCACGTGCACAAGTATATAGGTACACACACACCCACACACACCCCATAGCTCATTAACATCATAATGAGGGAGGCTACATGGAGAACGGTTATTTGTTCAGAATCACCATTTTAAGTCAGTAGAGTGTGTCTACTATTTCCACAGCCTTTACTTTTTTCTGTTAACATCTGCTCACATTAATGTGTGTGTGTGTTCATGAACACTTATTAAACTGTTTGTTTGTTTGGTATCAAGTTCATCTTTATACTGTTACTTTACAGGCCAAAAGATAACAAGGAATAGGAAGATGCTTTTCCTCATGTCTTTACCCTTCTCAACATTTCAAAAGCATTTTCTTGGTTTTGATTTTTTAATTTCTTAAGAAAAAAGTTTAAAGTCTACTTATAGATCTTGCTTAATATTTCTCAAACAGAATATAATCTCCACGAAAGCAGGTATTTTTGTTGGCTTTAATCACTTCTGTTTCCATGGCACCTGACCATGGCAGGTTCTCAAAACACCTATGTTTTAATGAATGAATGTTACAACTCTCTGTTCATAAGAATCTGTTGACTTACTTCCCATAAAGTAACCAGAAACTTCTTCTAGTTCCGTGTGGCAATCAGAAACATGAAACACAAAGACGTCTGCGCTGCTAGTATCTGCAGAGGTAACTTTTCCCTGGATTGCTTCAAGATAAGGTTTCCTGCGTCACAGACCTGACCCGTGCTGTAGGCCAGAGCAGGACGGAGACCGACACCCGTGCAACTCGTACCCACTGTTGGACAAAAGAGAGATGCAAGAGCGGAAGCGGCTTGCTCCTGGTCACACGTCAAGGTAGCAGCAAGGCTGAGAGGGTCACAGTCAGTACAGGTAATTTTGTTCAGTGAGCAACTCCTGCTCTTCTAGAATGGTATCCACTTTGGGAAAATGGACATGGTGGGGGTGAGGGTACGCTAGGTGGTCTCCTGTGCTTGGGAAAGCCAATAACTTCATTTAACACTGTCTGTCCCACAGGTGACAGGCATACTTCCACTTCCTCTGCGGATGCAGGGGATACCAGCACAGCGTTCCTGTGAGGGCTAAGGGAGACCCTTCAGGGAGAAGTGGGGTGGCCATGCTAGCAGATGGAGAGTCTGCGTTCTCACCCCAAGTCTTTACTCAGGTGCCAAGACTGTAAAGAGTATTTCTAAAGATGAGCAATGACAATTGTCTTCAAACGTGAATGATGACAGAGTGCAAGTGAGAGGAAATAGACACGATCTATTGAAGACATTTGAGAGGAACGCTAGCCTTTGAATCTTGAATGATGAGAATCAGTTGCATTGAGAGATAAGGGTAAAAGCCGTAATCAGATATCACCTCATCCCAGTAGAGCAGCAGTAAAAAGTAACAATAACAACAACAGATGTCAGCAAGGGCCTGAAGAAACGGGGACTCCCATCCACTTCTAGCAAAAATGTGATAAAATAGAGCGGCATTGAAAACATGTGGGTGACTCCTCCAACTACCATCGGACCCAAAAATCCTAATCCCACAAATACACCCAGAAGAAGCGGAAGCAGGAACACCAACAGAAGCTGTGCACCAATGTTTATTGCAGCATTTATCAAAACAACTAAAGGTTGAAAACAATGTGAACATCCACTGACAGATGGATGGGTAAACAAAATGTGCTGCATACACACACAATGGGATATTACTGCATCATAAAGAAGAAATGAGGCTTTGATGTATGCTACACATGATTGAACCCTGAAAACATTATGCTGAGTGAAATAAGTCAGGTGCAAAAGGGAAAATACTGTATGACCTGACTTCTATGAAATAAGCAAATGTATAGGAATCAAAGATTACTTGTGATGACAGGGCGTCACGGGATAAGAAAAAGGAGAGATTTGCTTAGAGGGCTTTGGGTTTATGTTAATGGTGATGGAGTGATTTGGAAAAGGATGGGGAGGACGGTTGCACAACTTGAAGAATGTCATCAATGTCCTTGAATGGTACCTGCTGACATTGTTGAGATGGCATATGTTTTCTTATGTAGATGTTCAAAACAATACAGTAACTCTTTTAAAAAGTCGATGGTAACAGCTAAAGCTTAAATGATGTCATTTACCATGTTCTGGACATCCTTGAAAGCACTCCACAAATATTAAAGCAATCCATCCTCACAATACTATTAGGAGGATGCTGTGACTATTGGAAGGCTCCTTCACGGTGCACTGGCTAAGTGCCTGCCTGCTAACTGAACGACTGACTGTCTGAATCTCCCCAGTCCCACCCCCACCATCAGCTCTGAGGGAGAAAGAGCTGGAGCTGTAAAGATCACAGTCAAGAAAACCCCACGCCACAGTTCTACTTTGTCCTATGGGATACCTAGGAGTCAGAATTGGCTTTGAAAGCACTCAACAATGGAGCTATTATCCTCAAATTACAGATGAGGAAAACTGAGGCACAGGATGATTAAGAAACTTTCTAAAGTTAGGTAGCTAGTTGGTGACAGAGCTGGGATTTGAACCCTGGTTATTTGGTTTCAGAGGCTGGGCTGTTAATTCCAGCATGGAAAGGAGGAAAAGGTGTTTCTGGCTTAGAGAAAGCATGTGTAAGACATAAAGGGCATTATGCATCTGAGGAGGGTAGAGAGTTCAATGTGTGATTGGAGCATGAAATCGTGTGGTGCTGACAGAGGTGATGAAGGAAGAGGAATTGTGGCTCAAGGCATGTAGAGATTATCCCAAGAATAATGAATTCTATCCTGACATGACCATATGCATTTTCAAATGAATCTACATTTACTTTGTATCCATTGAGAGATTTTTTTGTGGTCGTTACTGTAGTGTCTATTAGGACATGTACATTAAGTCTACCAATGTTTAAAGGAACTGCTTGCTTTAGCTTAAATTTGTAATGTATGCTATGACATGTCATGATGCATACAATTAATCTATTAAATATATATGTTACTATAAGAATGATGAGAATAGCCACTCCTGATATTTTTATGGCAACTTAGATTCAAAGAGTTCCCTTGATAGTTTAAGATGAGGCAATCTGCTTCTGTAAAAATTTACAGCCTCAGAAATCTTGTGGAGCAGTTCCATTCTGTCCTGTTAGATCACTATGGGTCTGAATCGACTCACTGGCAGCTGGTATAGGCTTATGCATACACATTTAAACACACATGTACTATTCTCCTGTAGGCTGAAAAGGAATGTGCTTATCATGGCAATCTATTATGCTATGAGCACATGCACTGCTATAGCTAAAAGAAGGACTACATGTATTACTATATTTACCTTAGGTTGACTTGAAAGAGTTGCCCACTGACCCAGACAATATGCAAGTTGCTAAAAGGAAAAAAAAGCAATAAATAATAAATGAGGAAATGAATCAAAGAAAAGTGGTACAGTCCTTAATCAGTAGAATTTCATTGCAACTCATCTAAAAATTAAAAAACGACCCCTTTCTGAAGCTTGTCTTATCTTCTCACACAGTGGCAGTGAGTCTCAATCCAACTCTCAGGTTGCCTCCAGCGAGGCCGTGAAAACTGCAACCATGAATTTCAGCGACAGCCAAGCCTCTACTCTCAAGATACTGTTTTATGAGACCATTATCCGCAGGATATTTCCCGATAAAATTAAAGTCTCACATTACTGAGCAACAGCGTACCTCAAGCTGCACAACATCCAAGCCGTCTGGAGGGTCAGCGAGAGGCTGAGGGAATCCTAGTGTGATAAAACCATAAAAATACAGATTAGGAGAAGAGAGACTACTCCATTTGCTTTTCAACCTTCCCGTTGAACGCCATGGATGGCCAACAGTAAAATAGAAATTACGTACGGACAGACTGACGCTTGGCATTAGGGAATGTGTGACGGTTGGTCTCATTCAGAAACTACAAAGCAATCCAAATCAACACTACGTGAATGTATTGAGGATACAGTCCATCTAAGGCTCTCTGCTACCAATGCAAAGAGAAAATACTGGAGCGACCTTGCCCCCAAGGAATTTATAGTCAAATAGGAGAAAGAAAGAGATGGGTATAAATATATAGACAAATCAATAAAAGTTGATAACAAAATGCTGAAAGTATAACACAAACAAGATTCCAATGGAGCTCAGAAGATGAAGCTACTGACAGCCTTAGGTTGGTATCACTGAAGATAGACAGACTAGAACATCATTTATTAGGAAATCATAGTGACTGTTCCTGACTCCATGAATCCCTAAGGATTCTTTGCAATGACTACATCTCTGTGATGATATTTTACACAGGAGGGGAAACAACTGGCCCGTTTGAAATACATTTCCAAAGTTTGTCTCCCTTTTCTAAATCAAAATTCGAATACAATATTTCAAACTGTGAAGCATTCTGTGTTTACGACTATCACCACTTCCCTCCCTGAGTCCAGAGATGATAACGGATTCTAACCAGTGACCTGAAATTCATTCACATCACCCCTGGTTCACTACTTTGACTGCACACGTGCAAGGTCAGCACCTCGGACAGCGCCCCAAGCCAAGAAGCCGGGCTGTGCTCTCCCAGGAGCTGCCTCGAGGGAGCGCACCGGAAGACTTTGAAAAGATGCTTTTTCCCTCCTCCCCTCACGAGCCGTCCCTCCGTTCTCTGTCATTGGACTGTAAATTCCGTTCCTTCAGAATTCTGGGACCACAAATGCCTAAGATGTTAACGTTGTCCTCCAGTTCTACAAGGTCCACACCTCATTCCTTACAATTTTAAGTAGGAACTCCGCAACATTCCTGGGGCAGGAGTTGCATCGTCTCACACTGTTTAAAGGTTGGAGATCAGTAGGAAAAGAGGAAGTGATTCAATTCAATCCCATCCAGGAGGATCAAGGTCTGCCTCAGTCTTCCTCGGGGACTCAAGCCAGGTGGGGTCCGGCGGAAAGATGTCCTTACCTGAGGAGGGGATCTGGAGCATGCAGGAGCAGCAGATGGCCAGGACGGAAGAAAATTGGGGGAGAAAATGTTTCATCTTCAAGTCCCGGTTACGCTTCTGGCCACAGAAGTCTGCAGGTAGGACAGGGTTTGAACATTCCCCTAAGTTCCACAGGCAGGGGTAACTCTTTGCCCTGAGTCTGGTGGACTCAATGAAGAGCGTGTCTTTATATGTCGTGCCCCAGAGCCCTTGGGCTGAGAACCAATCCGCTGTGCACAGAAGGACCCAGCTTTCTGATGAAAGTCACGCTGGGCCCTTATTTGTAGAATAATATCCTTCTGGTACAGGCATTGGAGGGAGTCCTCTTTTTCAATCCAGCCATAAAAATAAAAAGGGACACAGTCATAATTGTGGTTCTGTACTAGTTTGAGAAACATTGATGACTCAGAAAACATTTCATTTTCCTAAGAAACTGTTTCTTTTCTACTACCAATAATGGAGGTTTTGTCATTTGGGGTACATCTGAGAAAGACAAATGGGAGTCCTAGATTTAATATGACAATTTTCCCCCAAATTCTACTTAGTATTCTTTTTAAGTTATGGTTAGAAATTTGACTCTTCAAGACATCTATTCCCATTAGCAAGCATTTCAAATCAAATCATGGTTCCATAAAATATGAGGATGTTGTTGTTTGATGAAGAATGTATTATCACCCTTATTTTATGAATGTGGAAACTGAGTTGAGGTGGGGCTAAGGAGCTCATCGAAAGTCTCATAGAATAAATAAAGGAAATAAAGTTATAGGATTTCAGTCAGATGCAAAAATATGGAATTTTAATTAATTTTTTTCTGAAAAGAATTTCCTTGAGACAAGAAGAAAAGGATAAGGTGAAAGAATAAAATCTGTTATTGGGGTCATTTTATGAAATAAACATTTGTCTTGAGTTTCATTTTCCCCCTAAGGGAATTAGGAGGCCCTTAGGAACTGTTCCATGCTTACTCTGTGCCAAGATGTGTTCATATATTACCCAAGTAGTATCACTTAATTTTTGAAATGAATGAAATTTAAAAATTAGAATAAGTTTGGTTAGTCAGGGTTCAAGAAGAAATGTTCATTTACAGCTTGAAATGTGGTGTTTTGCCAAAAGAAAAAGGAAAATCTGATTCACGATAGTGTATGAGCTACTTTATAGATATAAAATTTTGCTTGCTTCCCAGAGCAAACAATAGAGATTTCTATTTGTTCAATATTTATCACTTTAGTTTATAGAGAATTGCTCGAGGTCTTTAAACACCAGGCACAGACTGCCTTTTGTATTGAAACACACCTGCTGGCTGAGAGAAAACCTTCAGTGAGTGAACATAAAAATGACTACTGGGCTGAACAGGACCACTTCCTGATGACTGCTGTTACGTCCTGCGGAGTGAATTCAGACTCAGAATGACTTAACAGAACAGAGTAAAACTGCGCCCCCCCGAGGGGGGGGATTTTCTAGGCTAGAATCTTAGAGGGCGCAGATTGCCAGGTCTTTACTCATGAGGGGCTATTAGCAGCTGAGGGCTTTAACCATTGCACCACCAGGGGTACTTACTACATTCCACTAAACCTGAAGGGGTACTTACAGACATTCCACACAAACACTCCTGCAAACAGCAAAGGTTTGTGGACAATTCTATATCAGTTAGCAAGTACTTTTTTTAATACCTTGTGTGCCAGGTTGGGTTGTCTAAAGAAGCAAAACCAGTGACGCTCAAATTATGTACAAGAAAGAATTTTATATCAAGAAGTTTTTTAGTTTTTTTTTTTTTTTTCATTAAGAAGGCATCCCAGGCCAGTGCAATTCAAGTCCTTGGGTCATATGGTAGCTGGAGCCCCCTGCAGACCCACATGGCTACAGATCCACATGGCTATGGGCTGATGAAGCAGAAAGGTGAAGTGGGGGGTGGGGGGAGCAGAGAGATCCCAGACCAGGTGATGCAGAGTTGTGTGGATGCATTTGCCTCCATCTGGAGAGTAGAAAAATGCATAAATGAGTCTGCCTCCACCTGAGATTGGCTGAGCCAGCTTGACCGTAAGAACTTCTTAGCTAAGCCCAGCCCACAGTGCTGAAAAACAGAACTGTGAGTTAAATGGGTGTTTTAAGGACGAAGATTTGGTGTGGTTACACAGCAAAAGCCAACTGCCATGGAGTATATGCTGCAGTTTTGGAAACGCTTTTCTTTACTTGCTGTGTTATAGAGCATTTGCCATGTTAATAGATGCAGTCACTCTTAGTCTTTTTAGTAGCTATACTGATTTCCATGTTGAGGATATGAAGCAGGTTGCTGTCAAGTTGATTCTAACTCATAAGGACCCTACAGAATATGTGCATCCACCTGAAGAGTAGACAGCCCTAGTGGAACTGTGAGATACATGTTGGACTGATAATCACAAGGTTGTTGGTTCAAACGCATCAGCTGCTCTGAAGGTGTCAAATGAGGCTGTCTGTTCCTTTAAAGATTTTCAAACTCAGAAACCCTGCATAGTTGGTTCAGTTGTTTGGTTTGGTTTGGATGGTGGCTGGCTGGTTTATAATGCCTGAAGTGGAATGACATTTCTTAATATGGCTCTTCTACTCAAGTCTCTAACTCCCACCAAATAACTGGGAAGGACTAGGTAAACAGGGTGTATGTAACACTAAGAGTAGGGATGAGTCGTTTTCTTTTTTTTTTTTTTTTTTTTTGGCATTTAAAATTTTTTTAATGAATACACAAATTCTGATTATAAATATACATATATCTGCTTACTTTCCTGTATACAAAGAGAAAATTAGTGAATTTTTCCTGATATTTTATTTATTTATTTTTTTTTATTTTTATTTATTTATTTATTTTTTTTTTTAAACATTTTATTAGGGGCTCATACAACACTTATCACAATCCATACATAGACATACATCAATTGTATAAAGCACATCTGTACATATTTTGCCCTAATCATTTTCTTTTTTTTTTTTTTCTTTTACATTTTATTAGGGACTCCAACAACTCTTACCACAATCCATACATATACATACATCAATTGTACAAAGCACACCCATACACTCCCTGTCCCAATCACTCTCAAGGCATTTGCTCTTCACCTAAGCCCCTTGCATCAGGTCCTCCTTTTTTTCCCCCCCTCCCTCCCTTTTCCCCCCTCCCAAGAGTCGTTTTCATTAACACCTCCCTCGCTGTAAGGGTGAGCCATCTTGAGTCTTGTGCTGACAATAGGCCCATCCCTTCTCCCACATGATACAAGGCAGAAGGCTAGTTGAGATTCAGGGGTAGAGAAATAAACCCAACCTCTCCTGACAGCTGCTTAAAAAGTATCATGGCCAATTTTACAATCTACCATTTCTGTCCAAGTATATTCAAAGGAGAACAGGTAATTCTATATGGATGTCTGGAGATAAATGCAAAGAAAAAGGATGAGGTCATACACATTTTTTTAAAAAGCTGTGTTTCTGGAGAGAGGAATGGAATTGTGAAAAGGTTTTGAAAACTTTTTCCCTGATAATTTACTTGTGGATTACTTGCAAAAGTAATGATAAATTAAAAATATATAACAGACTCAGAAACATGATTCTTTATTTTATTCCATTTATTTTTTCCCAAAGTGTTCCACTTGTTCTGCCTTATTGAAAAGGTTGGAACACATGAATTTGTCAGTGCCAGGCCAATTTAAGGAGATATAATTGTCAAAAAAATAAATGAGCTCACCATGTGGAGTTATCACACCCTTTGAAACCAAAGCAAATGCCAGCAAATCACACTAAAAAAATTATTCTTCCTTCTCACATCAAATTAACTTCCACTTTGTAAAGGGTTATCATCATAAAACTCAGCGGGCTGCCAAGGAATTGAACTTTAATATGTGGGCATAGAGAGAGGGATTTCAAAATTGATTCTAAATTTCCATGTTCAGAGAATAACTTCCTCACTGCTGCAGTGACACTTTACACTCCTCAAGAAGGCCTTGAACCTGAAGTAAAGGAAAACACAGGTCTGGAAATTAAAAGGTCCCTGAGGCTGCAAATGACTCAGTGGTCATCCACAGTTGAAAAGGTTGTCAGCTTGAACCCACCTGGAGGTGCTTCAGAAGGGAGGCCTGGTGATCTGCTTCTGAAAGGACCCAGCCCTGAAACCCCCAGGGAGCAGCTCCTAGGCAGGAAGTGACTGAGATAAAACGAAAGTTTAAAGACTCCTTTGGAGGATACACATAGAAGCCCTGAATCAAACTCACTGCCACTGAGTCAGTTCTGACTCATAGCAACCCTATAAGGATGAGATAGAGCTGCCCCTGCGAATTTCAGAGACTGTAATTCTTGAAAGGAGTAGAAAGTCTTGTTTTTCTCCCAAGGAGTGATGGGTAGTTTCAAGCTGCTGACCTTGGGCTTAGTAGACCAACACATAACCACTAAACCACCAGGGTTCCTTACACAGAGAAGAGAAGCCAGGAAAGAATCTCTGGAACAACATCTAGAAGAAAGTTCAGAGGTACTGAATGGAAAATGTACGTGTAAGGGTAGAAGAGAAAGAGTAAATAGCTACTGGCCAGAAATAGAAGAAATGATAGACTAGGCAATGGCAGAGATAGATGAAAGCAATTTGGGAAGAATGACTAGAAATAACAAGCTATTGAAATGATAATGCCTTACACAGACTAGAAAGATTTCCAAGAAAAGGTTTGAATAAGAATAAAGGATTTGGTAGGAAAATGAGAAGAATATAACTGAAAGCAAAAACAACAAAAAAAGACATTGTGCTGAACTTTAAATTAGTGTATCAACAAAGCACACAGCGAAAAAAACCAGACTGTGAATAGGATGCAGTGGCCCCCACACCTGAAAGTAGACTCAGGTGATGGGAACAGTATTGCACTAACCCCAACCTGTATCTCCTGGATTGATGACTGGTGGACAGGAAGTAGGCTGTGGCTAGAAGTCATGCCTTATGCTTAAAAAAAAAAAAAAGAGTATCTGATGCAAAGGGCTTAAGTGGAGAGCAAATGCTTTGAAAATGATTAGGGCAAAGAATGCACAGATGTGCTTTATACAATTGATGTATGTATATGTATGGATTGTGATGAGTTGTATGAGTCCCTAATAAAATGTTAAAAAAAGAAAGAGATCTAAATCATGTATAGATTTAATCATTAATAGCACATGTATATGAATGATTGTAACACTTGTAAATGAGTGGCCCAAGTCACTAAGGAACAAACTTAGAGAGCAAGAATGGAATGGAAGCCAATTGAGGCCAATGAGGAGACCTTGAGGAATATCATTGCCTCAAGGGCAGGAGAAAAACAAAAACCAAGAAAAGATCAAAGTAGGATTTGTCAGCAAGAAAGCTCTATAGCAGTGGGTCTCAACCTGTGGCTCTCGACCCCTTTGGGGGTCGAATGACCCTTTCACAGGGGTCACCTAAGACCATCAGAAAACACATAAATATTTCACAATATATAATTATATATTGTTTTGTGATTCATCACTATACTTTAATTATGTTCAATTTGTAACCATGAAAATACATCCTGCATATCTGATAATTACATTATGATTCATAACAGTAACAAAATTATAGTTATGAAGTAGCGACAAAAATAATTTTAAGGTTGGGGGTCACCACAACATGAGAAACTGTTGGGTATTAAAGGGTCGTGGCATTAAGAAGGTTGAGAACCACTGCTCTATAGGAGAAGAGTGCTTCAAGGAAGAGGGGACTTCAAAAAACCTAAGAGTTGGCTGATGGTTGGAGGAAAGTCTTCAGACTTAACAATGAAAGTGTTATTTGTGAATCGTCTCATCAGAGGCTGGAGGTGATAGCGACAGAGAGGAAGCAGACTGTTCAGGAGACTTCCTTTCCAGGAGGGAAGTGAATGGCCTGGAGACAAAACCAAGCTGTGACACTAGATGTAGGGGGAGGAGGAAGACTGAATATGTAAGACAAGGAAAAGACATTGGTGGAGATAGGGAGATAAAAGGAAATTGAGGCACCAGAGTTGTGAAATAATCAAGATGTAGATTCACAAGCCAAGAAGGAGTGGATGGAAACACAAGTAGATCTGGAAATCGTAGGAAGAAATTTGAGCCATGGCATGTGACTGATGTATTTGTATTGCTGCTCTGCTCTGTGTTCCCCCACCCCCAATGAAGAAATATGGGGATCCCCTGCACATGGGAGCAAAACACTGCTTGGTCATGCATGATGCCCACGATGGGTTGGGGATGGAACATTATGACCCATAGGATTTTCATTGAATGATTTTTTTCACAAGTAGAGCACCATGTTCTGGTGCCCAGAGCACACATTTCTGTTAAATGATAGCAAAGAGTTATTTCAGATTAATACAGAGGAACAATTTTAAGAGAAAACAGACATTTATCATGGAAAGGAGGGAAACCAAGTGACCGCAAGAAGGAATGTTAGCATCAAAATTAGAAGTTATAGTTTCGTTTTGTAGCTTAATTTGCAGCTCATTGGAAAACCGAGCAAGGATCTCAGTCCATAGTTTTTCAGCGACAACCACATGATCAGCCAAGCTGCCCAACACACATACTGTACTTGATCTACTGTACTTGATCTATAGAGATAAATTTTGTATCCAGCGTCAGTAGGCTGCCTCCTGTGAGTCACTTTATAATACTGACGATGGAGTCACAGGAACTTGGTCATTCTCAGACCAGAGCCCTCCCAATGTCAAGAAGATGGCTTTGTGAGGTGGATGGGTAGAATTTCTGGGAGCCACCTGTGACTGGGAAAAGAGAAAAGTTCAATGTTCCCTAGGGAAACAGAGATCCTATCATTCGCCCCACCCCCACCCTGGACCCCCAAGGACCACATGCTACTTCGGTTGACAACTTCAGAGGGTATGGATATGGATCCCTCTAGGTGTGAGGAAAATGATCACCATGCCCACTTTGTAACACCATTTCCAGAGTTCTGGCACTTCATTCTCTCCATGTTCTCTTCCTGAAGCTCCAATACAAACCCCTCATCCTCAGGAGAGAGCTTCTCTGAATATTGTCACCAGGCCACTTGCTTCAGAAACACCTGAGGCCATCATGAAAAATGCAGGGGCTTGGATTCCACTGATGACTCGGAATGAGAATCGCTGGTTGTGGCCCCAGGGCCCTGCAGTGTAAACAAGCTTCCGAGAGGATTGTCCTTCAACTAACTGTGAGAATCCCCGCTCAGTTCAAACAGAAGCGCCCTGTTTCTCTTGTTTCCTTGAGAGTCACGAGCAGTGCTTTCCAGTCCCTTCTGCTTTCTCGCTCTGCTTCTCTTCTCTCTCAGGCTCCTGAGCATCCCTTTCGCCATTGCCTTAGACATGCTCGTGACGTGGGAAGTTATTGTGATACGGGTCTTGGAAAAACACAGACACTTGTATGCAAACAACAATAACAATGACAACAAACAAAGCAGAGGACTCTCCCGAAGCCAGGGAAATGTCTCTGGGGTTCTCTCTCTTGCAGTCCGGTTCCATCACAGCCATCTAACTACTCAGTGTATCATTCTCACCTCTCCTAAGCAGCCCGAATGGATGGAAGTTTTCTAAGACAGGTTTATGACTCAAATTTGCCATTTAGAGATCATTGTACAAGCAACACCACCATGTCCTGCTGACTGTTCCACAGGGCGGGCATCCTGGCCTTTCCGGTTTATAACCCATTATGACTAATTCTCACAACTCTTAGTCAGAGGTCACAACTCAGTTTTTCATTTCTACCCTCTATGTTAATGTCATTTAATGTGCTCTTCCTCAGAAATCAATGTTTTATTACCTGTCAGGACACCATCTGAGCCTCCTTCCCAGAACTCATGAGGCACAGGGCACCCGCTGCTGAGGAAGCAAATGGCCGATGGAAATAAAGCCGGACTGTGGCAACACAGTTAGTCCCCCATTTCTTATGTCAGTAATTTTATGGATGGAGACGTGCAGGCGAATTCATGGACCGACTCCCTTTCCCAGTGTGTGATGTCCACAGGACTCCCGCCACGATCATTATCCAGCTCTCATACCACTGCACCACATTAATCAGAAGGGACAAAGCCAACTCCTAAGCTCATGTCAGCCCATTAACCATCTGCATGAAAAAACACTAAAATGGGTCTTTTAGAAAAAAACGGAACCTGCCATGATGAGGAAAGAGGACATTTATTTTTTTACCTAAATTCCAAAGTTTTCTGGCTTTTATTTCCTTCGAATGTTTGGAATCTCTAAAGTACCAAAATCAAGATGACCAAAGTTTGAAGCTGTCTATTGTACACAGTTGATTATATTATGAATATATTATAATTATATTCATAAAGAGCCTGTAGCTATTCAGGATCTTTGTAAGCCATCAATTGTCAAGAGTGGACTTGTCAACTAATAGGATTATGCTGCAACCAGTGGGTACAGGAAAAGATACTGCCTGTCCACGTGACCTGAACCCCTGGATAATTATAATAAATGGGAGATAGTGTTTCTTTATGAAAGTATTACAACTAAGTTAGAAATATAGAATTTGAATATCTCATTGTACAACTCTCAAAGCATCAGTGACTGATATGACCACAACAAGATGAGACAGCCAGAAGTTAGCTGCCAAAATCCACCCATGGTCTTGTCAAAGGAATGAAGCCGGATTCTCATCCAGTTTCTGATCTAGTTGCCAAGTGACTGGAAATACAAATAACTTGGTGAAATGCCCCAGGAATGGGCAATCAGCAAAGGTCAGAGTGTGAGAAACTCCTCTCATGGGTCTGAGGTTCTCCAATAGAGCAATCGTCAAGAAATGAAAAACAGGAGAAGCCTATCATTGAAAGGAACTTGAAAGGCATATAAAAAATTCAATAATAGGCAAGATTACACGATATGTTCCTCCCATCAAAAATTCTGATGACAATCTAATTTTATTTTCCTTAGAAATCACATGCGTGTGTGTGATTGATCCCAAATAACTATTTACTTACTCATTTTGCTTCATTAAAATTTTTTTTCTTAAAAGTCCAAAATATTTCTTAAAATATTAAATGTTCTTAATATTTTTAAGATGTTAATCAAAATGGGTTGATTGTTTGATGTTAATCAAAATGGGATGATTGTTCAGAGGCATGGTGTACCTGCGTGTGGAGTTCCAAGTTTTTCCTCTTCTTTTAAAAAATGTCCCGGAAGTTTTCTTACAGTTTTCAGTACTTGTTTCTTTTTTAAGCATTATTAGCACTTCTTCCACATCTCATACAATTCCATAGAGCAGTCATCAGCAGCTGTTTGTTCCTTGGCTTTGATTGTCTTCTTCAAGGATTCTCAGCTTCATCGTTCTTTGTTACCTTCAATATTTGTCACTTTCTCTTGACTTTTTCTTTTGTTTCCCTTCTTTTTCTATTTTTCTTCTAGTTTAATGTTTATTCATGCCTCTGTTCTATCTAGTTTACTTATTTCTGATTCTTCCCTTTTATTTCTAATTCTTCCCTGAATTCTGTCACCTCATTTCTGAGGCTTTCTAATTCTGATTTTTTTTTTTTGCTTCTTGTGTCATTTTCTTAATGCTTTGAGTGCATTTTGAAGTAACAGATTATACTATTTTGTAGGCATCTCTTTCTGAAATGTGATGTCACTCTACCCCTTACTCTCTTTTCTCTTATAATAGCTTTGCATAGGGTTTGACCATGAGTCTTTCCACGGGCTCATTGCCATGTGGAGTCAGGGTTTTTCTGGACATTCGGGATTAGTGAAGGGTTCAGGGAAGCTTCTCTTACTCCACAGTGTACCTCTAGGGTTGAGTTTTTACATGTTCAAACACCTGACAGCTTGACTTCTGGTGTTTTCCGGTTCTGTTACCCTCCGTACTTGGGATTGGGTCTTCTCTCTATTTCATTCATAGTGCCTCTTCTACTTAGTTTTGTCCCATTTCTCAAAGTGTCCCCTAAGAGTGGAGCCCCAGCCTAGAAGGCAGTTGAAGCAGGTCCATTTGAAGGTTGGCAAGAACTGGCAACCAGCGTAGTGATGGCACATTGGGATCCTAGCTGCAAGAGAGAAAGAAGGGGCTTCCTGTTCCCATAGCTGCGAGTTTAGAAACTCACACAGGCAGTTCTACCCTGTCTTTCAGGGTCCTGATGAGTCAAAACTGACTCCATGGGAGTGAGTTTGAGGGATTTTTTTAAAGGGTAAGCCTCCTACAGCCAGAGTTTTATTAAAAATTTTCAACAGTTATTGGCAGCTAATTCACGTATCATACAATTCACTCAATCACACCAAGAAGAGCTGTCCAATGATCACCACCATCCATTTCAGAACATTTTCTTCATTCTTGTTCTCATTGCTATTAGCTTCTCATTTTCCCCCAACCTTCCCTGTAAGCTCCCCAAGAAACCATTCATCCAGCTACTGTCTATAGATTCATCTATCCTGGATTTCATAGAGAGAAAAACATTTAAAAGCAAACCACAAAAACCCAACAAGAATAACAAGGTAAAACAGCTAAACACCTCAATAGAAAAGAAAGCAGAAAATATTAAAAGCTAGAACAAATGTAAACATATCATAAGGGAGATCAAATAATAGGGTGCTAAATTTTAATCCAAATGCATCTGCAACAATCCACTCTCCAATGCAGTGTGCATGATAGCAAGCCTATTCACATTCCTGGTCCATGGCCAGAGGGGATCCACCAGGAGCTTCACCCATGTGCATAAAAATCCTGAAACTGCTTGTTGACTTTAAGAAAGACTATCCTAAGGACCCTCTGTGCTTCAATTGTTACAAGCTGAGCTGCTAAACCAAAGATGGGGATTTGAACCCGGCAACTGCTCTGCAGAACAGTGTGGCAGTCTGCTTCTATAAAGATTACAGCCTCGGAAACCCGGTGGGCAGTTCTACTCTGCCGTAGAGTGTCACTATGAGTTGGAATTCAGTTGAAGGTACACTGGAGCCTGCTCCAGCTACTTTCGTTCCTACCGTAGACCTGGGTTCTCACCTGCTGCCCGGCTGATCTTCCCACACTCCTGCATCTGCTCCCCACCTTGTTCTCTGTGGTGCTCTGGGTTTCATTTTCTCTGTCGGACCTTTCAGATATCGCACCTGTGCTTGTGTCTGCCTCTTCCCGCACAGATGAGACACTTCTATGAGATAAGTCTGTCATTTACCCTCACTCACTAATTTGGGGTTTAAGGACATATCCCCCAATCTAGCTTTGCTATAAATACTGTCTGTGGGCTTGGGGCTCTGCTAGCTATTGGCTCTGTACATAGTCCCAGAATCCTTTTACATTTTTCAATATTGTTCCACCAGTATCATGTTTAATGGATTCATGGTATTCCATTGAATGGATGTACATCTGTGCACCAAACTAATCTCCTTTAATGGACACTTAGGCTGTCTAAAGCATGGGATGTTTTCTGAGGGGCAAGCACTTTTTCTGAGGGTGCCACATTACCAACTGCCCTCCATGGACCACCCCAACCCCTCCTTGCCAGTTGACTGCAGCTTCTCTCAATACGGAAACAAGTCCTTGCCCCACACCCATGTGACATTAAACTAGAATCAAATGTGTTAACTTTCCACTCAGAGATCTCCATGCTGATCTCCACCTCTCACAAGTACATCACTTTAGTCCCTGCCAGGGTTTCAAGCCTCCTTTAAAACTCTGTCTCTCATGTTCATTGCCAAACATCACACGGGCTCACATCCATACACTGCTCAGTACATCCCTTAATCTAACCCCATAACCGATGCACAGCCTCTCTTAAATGCCCTTCCTTTCCATCCTCTGAGAATCCCAGTCCCCAACCCCCTAGGACATCTTTGTAATCTGTCTAGTTGGCATTTGGGATTTTATTTTAAACTGCAGATAAACCAAAAGAAAATACAATCACTTGTGTTCTCCACTCCAAGACATTAGGAGTGTGAATATTTGGCTAATACCCCTTCTGGTCTTTTATCAAAAATAAAAATGGAATCATATAAAAATAATTTTGAATACTTTTCTATATGATTAGATATTCATTAGCCATATCATCGTCACTTCCCTATTGTACTTCAATATAGCCAATTATCTAGGATTTTGGGGGGAAGTTTTTATATAATTATAGGTGACATTATTGTGGACATTAAAAAATATCATTGGGGGATTGTACAACTCTTATCACAATCCATACATACAAAGTGTGTCAGCATATTTGTACATTTTTACCCTCATCATTCTCAAAACATTTGCTTTCTACTTGAGCCTTGGCATCAGCTCCTCATTTTCCCCTCCCTCCCCGCTCCCCTCTCCCTCATGAACCCTTGATAATTTATAAATTATTATTATTTTATCTTACCTTACACTGTCTGACATCTCCCTTCACCCACTTTTCTGTTGTTTGTGGACATTCTTATAGTCAGGTCTTCACTTACATAAATGGCTATTTCCTTAGGAAAATCCCCAGATGTGGAGTTGCTGAGTCTTTGGATAGGTTAAGTGTTAAGGCTTCTGAAGCAAAATCTCCTACTTTTTCAACTATCTTAAAGTTGCTCCACTTTTTACTATTTTCTGCTTTTATTTGGATGGAGGTTATTCTGTTTTATTTTATCATTGTTGTTGATTTTGGTTTTTTTCTTGATTTATATATTTTTTTCTGTATATAAAATCCAGAATTGGCAAATCTATAGCTAGTAACTGGATTAACCATCAACTAGGGACATGACAGGGGAGGTTGGAGGAAAATGGTGGACTAACAGTAATAACTCTCTCAGAAAGAAGAAAATATTCTAAAATTGACTGTGATGAAGATTGTGCAACTCTTTTCAATATGATTTAATTGTACATGTGAAGCATATGCCAATTTTAAAAAAAGCTAAAAAATGTTTTTTTCCTACTTTCATGTGAAACAACTTCCTCCTCCCTCATGAAAAACTGGTATTACAATGGGACAGATCAGTTTTACACCATTGTATGCTATGAGTCCGGCAGCATCTCAACCAGGAGATCAAGTTTAATTTCAGAGCTGGTCCACAAATGCTAAGAAGGCTCAAAATTGTAGGCGCCAAACATTAGAAGCCCCCCTTTGCATTTGTTAAGAATCCTATTATACCGTTAGTCTGCTGGGCCTCTGCTGTATCACGCTACTCAGTGTGAGGTCCTTGAAGCTGAGAGACTTCCGAATCACAGGTGAAAAAATTCTTGGCAAGAAAAAAAGAAAAGAAAATCTTTTTGTTTTATATAAACAAGCAATTTGTCTCTGAATAAATATAGTTTTACATCCTTCTCTGAAAATTAGGACCTGCGGTATGATGTTGAATAGAGGTGATACAACACACATCTCTGCTTTTGTTCATCCACTACGTATGATATTTTGTTCATCCACTAAGTATGGCCATAAGATTGTAATGTTCTTGTTTGTTTTTGGTTTTGTGGGGGTGGTTTGATTTTTTTTCAGTAAATGCACTTCATCAGATCATAATAATTATCTTCTATGCCTAGTTTGTTAAGGGTTTTATCAAGAATAAGCATCAGATTTTATCAAATGTATTTCTACATGTATTGAGATAATTATATATTTTTTCCATTATTTCATGTGGTTAATTTATGCTCATTGATTTTTGATATTAGACATACACAGTTCTGGGAGAAGTAAGTTCCAAATCCAGACAGGTTCTAAGTCTATGACTCATAAGTTAGCCTGCAGTGGTTCTCAATCTTCCTAATGCAGCGACACTTTCATACGGTTCCTCGTGTTGTGGTGACCCCAACCATAAAATTATTTTCGTTGCTTCTTCATAACTGTCATTTTGCTATTCTTACGAATCAGGAGAGCCCTGTGAAAGGGTTGTTCGACACCCAAAGGGGTCATGACCCACAGGTTGAGAGCCACTGGGGGCTCTCTTGACTCATTTAGCCGCAGGGCCTGATGGACAGAAGATGAACTAGTTAGATGGCAGAGACAAATGAAGCCAAGTTCGTTCGGCAGCTAAGATGGCAGGCTGATGAAACTCACAGTATCATTAAGAAACACAGCAAGTCACTGGCTCAAGGCCGAGGAACCAGAGGTTGGAAGACAAGTCAGATTTGGGATCCAAGCCCAGCAAAAATCAAGCAGGCTTTTCCACTGTCCATTTATATTGGAAGAAGGTCACACCTTCAAGGAAACACCTTTTCAACTGATTGGCTGCTCATAGCAGCTCTCGTTATGAAAATAATTACATTATGTTAGACCTCATCATGAAGGATCACTAGGTCTTAACTGCCACACAACCGAGAATATTGGGCCACCCAAATGGACACAAAACCTTAACAATCATAGTGATTATTACCCTTGTATTGCAAGATTCAATTTTATTGTTTTATTTAGGATTTTTCTATCTGTAGTTTTGAAAAGTACTGTCTATAAATTTACTTTCTTCTAGTGTAAGATACGCAATGATTTCAGAAGAGTTAAAAATGTAAAAATAACCCTTAATATTTCCTGTAATAATGTTCTAGATCAGTGGTTTTTCAAGCTATTTGACCAAGACAATATCTAGCAAGTATAAAACCCTTTGCCATCAGGTTAAATTATAATTCCAACTTATGATGACCCTACAGAACAGAGTAGAACTGCTCCACAGAGTTTTCAAGACTATAATCTTTACAGAATCGAATCACATCTTTCTCCCATGGAGCAGCTGGTGGGTTCAAACAGCTGACCTTGGTTAGTAGCCAACTGCTTAGCCATTGGACACCAGGGCTCCTTTGGCACATAGTAATCATTTAATAAATGTCTGTGAATGAATGGACGTGCTTATCAGTGGCCATTAATAAAGTGGTTTCTATACACAATTGGCAGCAGCATTCCTTCTTAAGACATTCCATTGTTCTAAATTTTTCTAAGGACTAGAGTGTCATTGATATTTAAATTTGCCTATTATTCCTGTTGTGGTTGTTGTTAGTTACCACCAGGATGGTTGTGATTCATGGTGACCTGCTTGTGCAAAGGAGAACTGCTGCTCCTTTGGGTTTTCCAAACTACCGTATATACTTGAGTATTAGCAGAACCGAATATCAGCTGAGGCACCTAATTTTACCACAAAACTGCATTAAAAAATGTGCTGAAAAACTCGGCTTACACACGAGTATATACTGTACCTTCTATGGAAGCAGGTTCATCAAGTCTTACTTCTGAGGTGCCTCTGGATGGGCTTGACCTGACAACCTTTCAGTTAGTAGCACAGTACTGTCATAGTTAAGGTGTTGTGTCAACTTGGTTGGATCAGGATTCTCAGTGGTTTGGCAGTAACACCTACTAATTCCCATGGCTTACTACAGTTCTAAGCCTCCATAATATTGTTGTGTAATGCAACATTGTTAAGAAGATCACAGCCCTGGTGTAATTAATTGCCTCCAGAGAGGGGCTTGCACCCAAAATAAGTGTGGAAATGCATACTTATTTTTTGCTGGGTGCGGACACTGCACCTAGCTCATTAACAATCAGTTCTACAGGTTTGAGCCTTGAGCCAAGGGGCTACCATATTGCCTTGTGATCCTGAGAGTTATCAGAGGCCAGCTATGTGATCTGCTGACCTCAAATTCATTCATTGACGTAAGTATAAATTATATATATAATAATCAAACTCATATATATTATATATAATCAAACTCACTGCCATCAAGTCAATCCTTACTCATAGCAGCCCTATAGGACAGGGTAGAACATTCCCTGTGGTTTTGAAGACTATAAGCCTTTAACAGGAATAGACAGTCTCATCTTTATCGTGTGAAGAGATGACTGGTGGGTTTTGAACTGCTGACCTTGCAGTTAGCAGCCCAATCAGTAGCTCATTACCCCATCTCTCTCTCTCTCTCTCTCTCTCTCTCTCTCTCTCTCTCTCTCTCTCTCTCTCTCTCTCCTTATTACTCTCACTCTGTGAGTATGTGTATGTGTCTGTGTGTGTAAAATGTTTCTGTGTGCCAATGGTTTTGCTTCTCTAGGTAAAGCAGCCTTAGACAAATAGTTAACCATTACCATATATTTTACCTAGGGCAATGGTTCTCAACCTGTGGGTTGTGACCCCTTTGGGGGGTTGAACGACCCTTTCACAGGGGTCCCCAATTCATATCAATTGCAAAATGACAGTTATGAAGTAGCAATGAAAATAATTTTATGGTAGAGGGTCACCACAGCATGAGGAACTGTCTGAAATGGTCACAGCATTAGGAAGGTTGAGAACCACTGACCTAGGGACTTGGCTAGCTACCAGAAAAGCTATAACACATTTATCGTTACTGCCCTAATGTAAACTTCTTGGGGCGGGGAAGGCACCTGCTCAACCCATTGTCTCCTAGTTAGGTAAGTTACTTGGGTGATCCCACATGCAAGTGAATGTTAACTTGAATTTGTATTCTTAATTTCCACTTAAAATATCGTAGCAAAGAAAAGGCTTATAACCATGATGTAGTATTGAAACAGCATCATTGGGTGTGCAAGGCAAGAGGAATTATCACACTCTCCAAATCACAGAAACTGCTGTTTGGCAAGGTTATTATAGTCAAAATATACTTTGTAAACGTCTGTCCCACTGCACTGAAATACTTTTTGACAAAAGTGCCCAGCCACCTTTGAAGAGGAGCTGCTGAACATTCAGTAATAAATTGGTCCAAATAAGAGGGTGGTGCGGAGGAAACAAAACAAATTTTGACCAAGTAGGAACTCTAGATAAAATGCTAATTTCAGAATCACTCTCTCAGGCCTTGTCGTAGTGCACTGTCACGCAAGTTCCAACTCAGGGTGACCATGTATGACACCGAGGACTGTCCTATAGGGCTTCCAACACTGTATACGGTATGAAAGCAAATTCTCTCTCACTTAGGGACAGGTATCCTTGAACTACAGACCTTTCTGTTAGCAGGCCAGTCCTTAACGATCACCCCGCCAGGATGCCTTCCCTCTGTTCTTGGACTTCTAAAACCAGTAGGATCCAGTATTCAGGTCACTATTGGCAGTTTGTTTCTACAAAGCTGTGTGTTATTTCCAGGGAATCTTTAGACTCTGAAAGTAAAGAAGAGTTAGGTTAAAATTTTGAGTGTAGCACTGGAAAAGAATGGGTATGTATTGTATGCATATATGATTACTTAGTGTGTTAGTCTGGGTTGACTAGGGAAAGAAATCCATAGAAACTCATATGTGTATAAGAAAAAGGTTATATACAAGAGCAGTTGAATATTGAGAAAACATCCCAGCCCAGTCCAGATCCAGTCCATAAGTCAGATATTAGCCCATATGTCTGATACCAATCTAAAAAGTCCTCTTCAGACTCACAAAACACATGCAATGATGCTGAATGCAGGAAGATCACAAGCCAGTAGTGGTAGAAGCATCTCAGCCCTGCCAGGGGTCTCCATGTGGCTCCTCCAGTTCCCAGAGCATGGGATCAGTCAGTGTAGTGCCATGTGTCTTGTCAGTAGAGTGTCTCTCAGGGATTGAGTTTTGAGTCTCATCAGTAGAGAGTTTCCAAGGGAGTGAGCCCAGAGAGAGGATGTCTCCTGCCTCCAAGGAGGAAATACCAGAGTTCCCAGAATTCTCAAGAGAAGACCATGCCCACACAGAGGCCTCATTAGCTATGACCCAATTGACAGACTAGACTCCACCCCTTCACTCTTAATCCTCTCAAGTCCCAAATTGACACCAGACTATGTAACTACCACAGACCACCCCTTGTCAATTTGACACTTTAACATAAAATTTAGCCATATATAATATTCAAATAAACAATAATAAAATCATATTTGTACCTAACAGGATAAAACTAAAATGCATATAATTCAATATGTGCCATCCTCATTTAAACATAACATTCTTTTTTTTTTAATCAGGGGAGAGCGCAAACACAGTCCCCCACTACCACAAATTATGCAGTAGAATTTCTCCCATTTGGGGAAATCACAAGGGTCAGCACATCCGGAGTGCAATGGGTGAGCCTCACCCTGAGAAAACCACCTTCGTGATCATGGTATCTCCCCTGCCAGGTAATGAACATAACAATTTATAAGTAAACAAGACAAAAAATATCCTATGCCTAACAATTACAGTTAAGTAACACCTACACCTTAATCTTATAATCCTATGAATATATTCCCCGACCTATGCAAGTTTGTAAGCCAGCCATTTCATGCCTTTATCACCCCAATTTTGGGTGTCCAATTTCTATACTGCCCACTTACATCAACCCAATGCTCTGAGGAGACAGTCATATTCTTTGACATGAAAAATCTTCATTCCAGTTGGAGCCTTGTGAAATCCACATTCATAAGCAAAGTCAAATTAGGACAGGCCATCCATAGAGTCAGAAGCAATATGTACCAGTTCACAGGTTCAAATATCTTTTCATTTAGTCCAGTTCTGGTCAACTCAATGTGGGCTGCCTCTCTTAGCCTTACCAGGGTTTCCAATGGTCACCTTGCCTTAGACCATAGCCCCATCACAAATTCTCAACAGCCCTCTTGTGCTAGGTCGTGAACTTCAGACCAGTCAACCTGCTCTCATTTTCTCTTCTAGTTCCTTGTAAACCAGACCCACAAGTGTCAGTGGCCAGACTCAACCCATCTCTTTAATGCTGCATTTCTCCCACTTCCACCCAACAAGTGGATCCAGGTGGCCACCTAGAAGCATTTCAGCCTGCCAACAGGCTACCTTTAATGTTCAGTCCCAGAGAGGAGTTTTCTTCATAGTTCCAGATTTTTTCCAGCTTCTGACAAAAACCACTAGTTCATGATTTCAAAAAAAAACAGAGTTCCTCTTTCTTCAATCTGTCAATCTTCTCCCAGGCAAGTCTCTTGGAACACAAATGTCCCAAGTACTCCAAAGCACTGGGTAGGACTTATCCTTTCAAAGCCTTCTTTGTAGGTGTGACCTAAAACCATTTAAGGATCCAATTTTAATGGCTGAAGACATGCTCTCTATTTTCATAATTCCCAATAAACATTTCTATCATTCACAAGGAGAAGAAATCAATATAAACAAAGTAGAATCGGATACTAAATACAATTCTTAGAGCAGTTAAGTTCAATCCTTATTTAGCTCATCTAAATACTAATCTAAATTAGTCTATATATACAAAAATGTGGAATTAAGCCTCTGAGAGCATCAAAGCCAGGATTTCTGTCAGCCATTTTGACCTTATGTCAGCCATTTCCCCTAAGTACCATGGTTTCTGAGAAATTTCAGGGGTGATTTCTACCCTTGAGCTCAAAACACAGGAATAATCAAAGGCTACACCGGACAAAAATAATTAAAACTTTAATTTCCCATATTCTTTCCAGAAAACAACATGGAAAACTGCATGGCCATATCTGACCTCTGGCTAGCCCAAGAAGAAAACTTACCATGAGGGAGAGGTTAAACAAACATCCACTCTCCATCTTTATGATTTGTTTCTCTAGGACCCCACTCCCGGTACCATAATGTGTTAGCCTGGGTTGACTAGAGAAGCAAATCCATAGCAACTCATATTTGTATCAGACAAGAGCAGTTGAATATTGAGAAAACATCCCAGCCCAGTCCAGATCAAGTCCCTAAGTCCACACTTGGTCACTTAACATCCTTGGTCATTTAACAAGTCATTTTATGTAGTGTTCTCTGCCCTCTCCTACAAACTACCACCAAAGTCAAACTTACTACCATTGAATCAACTCCAAACCCATAGAGATCTCATAAAGGATTTATACATCATTATGAGAGCAGGCAGCCTCATCTTTCTCCTGTACAGCTGCTGGTAGATTTGAACTACCTCCCTTGCATTAGCAGTTCTAATCTTACCTGACAGTGCCTACAAAACCCGTTCCTAAATTAACACAGTGTCTAACATACAGTGGCATCTTAGAACTGAAGTCCTCTAGCAATTTAGGATCTCGACTTGATCAGTGTTCCCAAACCTGCCCATTGGAATTCTCTGGAAGCTGTTAAAACTTAGGATCCCCTGTAAGGCTGAAGGGGATTTTCAAAGTATACAGGCGAGTAAGAAACACAGAGACCTTTCAAGGGTCATGGAAAATTGTATCTAAATGTGGGTGATAGTTAAATGGGTGGATATAATTGTGGAAATTCATTGAGTTGTATTCTTAATATTTATGTATTTTACTATCCATAAATTATAATTCAATAGTGGTTATTGTTGGGGTGTTGTCCACAACTCTGAAGTTTCAAAATTACCAACTCCTCCATGGGAGAAAAATGGGGTTTTCTACTCCCATAAAGAGTTACAGTTTCTGAAACATAGGGGCAGTTCTATCCTGGCCTAGGTCGTTGTGTCTGCATTGACTTGACGGCAGTGAGTTTGGGTTTTTTTTTTTGTTTTTTGTTTTGGTTAAAGCATTCTTAGCATTAAGATAATTTAGTCTCCAAGATTCACCTGGACTTTACCTTTAAGTCATGCCAATTTTTGACCCTACCCCCACCCCAGCCCCAGGAATGACTAGAGGAAGAATCTCTAGGGCCCTGGGTCTACTGGTCTTCATCTCTTTACACATAGCCCTGATGATGTATCGGGAATGATATCCAGGTGTGAGAATTAATGGTAAATAGGAAGACACCTGTCAGCTGTGAAAGAATCAAGGTATTTCCATTGCCGCTAACTCATTATTGCTAGAGAGATTTGGGTGGATAAGAACACAAAGCACAAGCATGGTAAGAATCCAGTGTTGGACTTGATAGAGTTTTTCTGGTGAGGATCCTAAAATAATCTTTAGCAATAAGTTAGCAGGCGTTTGGCACTCCTTAATACTCACTGTCTCCTCGTACTTCATTTTTAATAGGTTTTATCTGAGAGAAATAACTTTCTCCATGCTATGTGAACTCAATATTAAGAAAGGAATGGGACAAATTTTTCAAAATGCCAACCTGGCATATTACTTTGCCTTCAGAGATGATCCCACTGCTGCATTCTGAACAATGCACCCTGTGCGGCGGGGGGCGGGTGGGGGATGGGGGAAGATAAACAGCAAGTGGGCTTTAGTCAGCACTCATTAGTATATTGGTTAGGAAACTTAGAAAAATAAGCCCCATTCTTCTGTGACTGGAGAGAAAATAGTAATTATATCTTCACCAACTGGATGGGTTAATTATGTAACTATATGCCTCACAAACACACAGATCTGCTCTTTCGTTTCTTATTTTCTGCTCTTCGGATAAAGGTTTCCTACTTGTACATATCTCCTTCCACACCTTGCAACTTCTGTTACAGGGCTTTGTTGCTGTTAAGTGCTGTCCTCTTGGTTCAGACTCATAGAGACCCTGTGCACAAAACAACAAAACACCACCCAATCCTGTGCCACCCACACAGTACTGACTAAGTCTGAGCCACTGTTACAGCCACGGTGTCAATCCATCAGGTCAAGAGTCTTCCACTTTCCCGCCGTTGTCCCTCTACTGTGCCAAGGGTGGTGATGTGATTTCCCAGAGACGTTTCTCCCCACATAGCATGCTGAACGTAAGTGAGGAAGGTCTCACCAACCTTGCTTCAAAGGAGCATTCTTATACTTCTTTCAAGACAGATTGGTCTGTTCCTCTGGCAGTCCATGGGACTTTAAAAACTCTGCTAACACCATAATTCAAGTGCATCAATTTTACTATGGTCTTATTTATTCACTGTTCAACTTTGCTCAGAGTGACATCTTTGCTGTTTAGCACTTAGAGCAGGTCTCACGCAACTGATTTGGCCAATTCAGTACGTAACTTGCCTTGAACTTCTTGACAATTCCTATTCCTTCTTTTATTATGGTACTGTCTATTGATCCAGTTTTGCTTATTGGGTTTTTCGTACAGCAGGATTTTGCGCATTCCATTATAAAACTTTAGTCTTCTTAAGATGCCCTTTGAAACATTCCTTGCATCGGGATTTCTTCCATTTGCTTTAGCTACTCCATGTTCAAAAGCAAGTTTCAGAGTCTCTTCTGACATTCACTTTGGTCTTTTCTGGTCTTTTGAATGATGTTTTGCTTTCTTCTTGCATTGTATTCTTTATGTCATCTCATAACTCAATAGTCTTGGAACATTAGTGTTCAATACATGTCACATCCGTTCTTCAGATGTTCTCTAAATCCGGGTGGGATATAATCAAGCTTGTATTTTAGCTTTTGTGGTCTTGTTTTCATTTTTAAAACTTCAATCAGAACTTGCATATGAGCAATTAATGACCTGTTCCACAGAGACCCCCTGGCCTCATTTTGACTGATGAAATTGAGTTTCTTTATCATCTGTTCCCGTAGATGTAGTAAATCTGATTCTGCTGTATTCCATCTGGTGAGGTCCATGTGTACAGTCACTGTTTGGTATTTTTTAAAAAGTATTTGAATAAAGAAAATGTTGGTCTTGCAAATTTATAGCTTGTGATCTCCAGCTTCATTTCTATCACCAAGAACATATTTTCCAACTTTCAAATTCCTGTTGTTAACAGTTATTGATGTATCTTGACCAATTCAGCTGGAAAAAGTTGGTGGACATCTTCAATTTTTCATCACTAGCTTTAGTGGTTGGTGCTTGAATTTGAGTATTAGTTGTATTAATTGAAATCCTTTTTGGCTTATAGATATTGTGTTATCACAGGCAGCCTTGATTGTACTTCTAGACAGATCTTGAAATGTTCTATGAATGCAGTGCCATTTCTCCTGAATTTGTCACTCCTGGCACAGTCAACTCCATGATTGTCCAACTCAAAATGGCCAGTATCAGCCTATTTTAACTCACTAATTCCCAGTATGTCTAGCCGTATCCATCATTTTTATGATTTTTAATGTTTCTAGCTTCATACTTTGTACACTCCTCATTTCAATGATTATACTTGAAAGCCACCACAGTTCCAGTGGCAGACAAGTGGTGATACAGGTCTTACATCTAGGTATGAATTTCTGTCCTTTACAGTGACTTTGCATGGATCCAGGTCTAGCTTCCATAGGTTATTAGAGCTGCTATTCAGATAGCAGACAGATTTTAATTTAGGCCATAAACTAAATGACTTACCAAACTGCACAGCAAGGGCAGAATAGAAATTTGGACATGTTGTCAGGAGTGACTAGTCTGTGGAGAAACAACACATCATATCTGATAGAGGGATGGTGGGAGAGAGGAAGACCGTCAACGAGATGGATTGTGCCACTGGGGGTGCAGCAGTGGGCTCGAGCATAGGAACAGTTATGAAGATGGTATAGGACTGGGCAGCGTTCCCTTCTGTTGTGTATAGGGTCGTTATCGGTCAGATTTGACTCAATGGCACCTAACAATTGTTAGCTGATCATTCTTTCTACCCACTATTTTAGTCACTAGATCCATAAAAATGATGTGAACTGCAATGCTTATTCATCTGTTATTTTATAGATATCTCAGTTATTCCCATATACGAATGTTTATGTACACACATTTTCACTTCTCTTGGGTATGTGCCGAGGAGTGAAATTGGTGGGTAATATGGAACTATTTAACATTTTGAGAAACTTTTCCAAAATGTTTTCCATGGTGGCTGCATCATTTTACATCCTTGCCAGTAGTATATGAGGAATCAATGTCTCCACAGCCTTGTCAATATTTGTTATTGATTTTTTAAATTATACTCATCATTGTGGTATCTCATTATGATTTTGATATCTCTAATTAAACTAATGATACTGAGCATGTTTTCATATACAGATGGAAAACTTTGGGAAAATGTCTATGCAGAACTTTTGACTATTTTTATTATTTATCTTTTCATTATTAAATTGTAATAATTCTTTGTATATTGTAGAAACAAGTATTTTATAAGATGCATGACTTTCAAATATTTCTTTCCATATAAAGATTGTGCTTTAATTTTATTAGTGATATCTTTGAAGCACAATATTTTAGTTTAAATTAAAACCTTTTTTTCCTTTTGTAACTTATATTTTGAGTGTCATGTTTAAGAAACTATTGCCTAACCCAAGAGTCAGATATCTATGTTTTTTTATTAAAATGTTTTATCTTAAGAGTGTTATAGTTTTAGCTCTCGCAGTTAATTTTATGATCCATGTTAGGTGATTTTTTGTATATGGTATGAAGTAGGTGTTGATTTCATTATTTATTTATTGCATGTTTTTAAAAAATCATTTTATTGGGGGGCTCATACAACTCTTATCACAATTCATACATTGCTTATTTTGCCTATGGATATCCAGTTTTCTTGCACAGGTTGCTGAAAAGGCTATTGCATCATTTAATTATCTTAGCTGCCTGGTCAGAAACCAACTGCATATAAATGTGAAGTCATATTTCTAAACTCACAATTCTACTACATTGGTCTATGTCTATCTTTATGCCATAAGGAGCCCTGGTGGCACAATGTTAAGGCACTTGCCTCTTAACTGAAGTGTTGACAGTTCAAACCCACCCTCAGCAGATGACTATTGTAAAAACCTGATGATATATGTACTCTGTCACACCGGGTCCCTGAGAGTCAAAAATCAACTTGACAATCCCCAACATGTCAGTTCCATAATGTCTTGATTACTACAGCCATTTAGCAAGCTGTGATATCATTAAGTATGAGTCTTCCAAGTCTGTTTTTCTATTTCTAAATTGTTTTGGCTAATTGAGTCCCTTGAAGTGCTATGTGAATTTTAGGATCAGATTTCAAATTTCTGCCAAAAGTCAGCTGGAATTTTGATGGCGATTGAGATGGTCCAGCAGATAAATTTAGACTATTACCATTTGAACTGTATTTGAACAACCCTTGAACACAGATGTCTCTCCATTTACTTAGGTCTTTAGTTGCTTTCAGTAATTCTTGTTTTCAGAGTAAACGTTTTGCACCTCTGTTGTTAAGTTTATTCTAAGTCTCACAGATTGAATTATGTCACGCCCAAATAAGGGTCAACTTAGGTCATGATTCCAGTATTGTGTGGTTGCCTCCCATTATGTAATTTGATGTAATTACCCACATTTTGTGATGTGTTATAAATCCTAATATCCATATGAGACAGGATTAGTGAGGGTATATTTTGAGTCATAATCCTGTAAGAGTCTTGAGTACTTGACTTATACCCTGTTTTAGGAGTGCTTTTCTCTTACGTCAGCTAAAAGGAGAGCAATACTAGATAGGAGAGTGATCTTATTATCACCAAGAAAGGAGAACCAGGAGCATCCTTTGGACCCTAGACCAAATGCTGAGAACTTTCTAGGCCCCGGGGTAAAGACTGATGCCAATCTACATGGAGATCTCCAAGGAATCAGCAAACAGAAGCTGAGGAGACAAGGACCTATCACCAAAATAGACAGAGAAATATTTCATTGGTGCCCTGAATTTGGCCTTCTGGCTTTCTAAATGTGATAAAAGATTTTTGTTTCTTAAAGCTATTCACTTGTGGGTTTTCTGTTACAGCAGCACAAGAGTGAAGCAAAGTGTTTAATTCTTTTTACTGAAATGTTTTCCCAATTTTACTTTGATTGGTTCATTGATAGAAATGTAATTGATTTTTGTATATTGATTTATCCTGCCACATTGCCAATCACCTTTAATAGTCCTAACAGGTTTATAGAAGATTCCTTATTTTCTACATATAAAATTCTATCATCTGCAAATAGATAGTTTTACAATGTAGATGTGTTTCATACTTTTCTCATCTAATTTCCCTGGCTAGAAACTTCAACATAATATTCATTAGAAATATAAAACATACATGTTATCTTCTTCCTGACTCCAAAGGAAAATTTTTAAAACTTTCAACACTTAGTGTGATGTTGGCTGTGGTAATTTTTGAAGATGCCCTTTGTCAGACTGAGGAATTTTTCTTCTATTCCTAGTTTGTTGTGTGCTGTATCATGAAAGTGCATTGCATCTTATGAAATGCCTTTTCAGTGTCTATTAAGGTAGCCAGGTGCTTTTTATTCCTTAGACTGTTAAGACTGGAAATCATATTAATGAATTATGAGATGTTAAAGTAACTGCATTGCTGGTATAAAGATCATTTGCTGGTATATATATATCCTTTATTTTATGTTGCTAGATTCAGCTTACTAATTATTGTTGGGGATACTTGTATCTAAATTAATAAGAGATGTTAGTCTGTAGTTTTCTTTTCTTGTGAAGTTAGTCAAACACAAAAGGACAAATACTTTAGGAGACCACTGATATTAAGAAAGAAGACAAGATTCTCATGATGAAAGAAATGGACTTTGATGGTTTACCAGGACGGGAGGAGAAGGAAGCTGGAGCCAAAGGCTAGACAGAAGAAGAAAGAAACTCGAGAGAAGAAGGAAATAATATTCTACAAAGGAAAATGGAAAAAATGGGGGAGAAGGACAGAACAAGCCTGTGGGAGTTTTAATAAGTTGTTAAATGTAAAATATGATTATCTGATATGTAAACCATCGCTTACTTCACAATAAAACAATTAAAAAAGAAAAAATGGCAAAAAAGGTGATTGGTGAAAGACTGGTATAATTCTTCTTTAAATATTTGAAAAAATTCAGTAACTTGAGCACTCGTATGGATCACTTTTCTTTGGAATGGTACACATACAGATCTCTTCCAGTCAGTTGGCCAAATAATTGACTTCCAAATTTCCGGGAACGGATGAGTGAGTGCTGCCAGTGCTTCCTCAGCTGGGTGAAATAGTTCAATGGGTACTCCAGTAATTCCCGAGCCTTGCTTTTGGCTAAAGCTTTCAGTGCAGTTGCAACTTTTTCCTTCAATGCTACTGCTTTCAGTTTAGTACTTTGAATTTCTTCCTTCAATACCATTGGTTCTTGCTCATATGCTACCTCCTGATATGGTGGATTATCGACTAGTTCTTTGTGGTACAGTGACTGCATTCTTTCCATCGTCTTTTGATGCTTCCTGCATCATTCAATATTTTGCCCATAGAATCTTTCCAAATTGCCACTCAAAACTTTAATTTTTTCTTGAGTTCTTTCAGTTTAAGATCTATTGGGCGTGTTCTTCCTTCTTGGTTTTCTAACTCTAGGTTTTTGTACATTTCATTATATTATTTTACTTTATCTTCTTGAGCTGTCCTGTGAAATTTTCTGTTCAGCTCTTTGACTTTACCCTATCTCCCACGTGCCTTAGCTACTCTCCAATAAAGAGCATTTCATCTAGGTTGTCAAATTTGTTGCCATACAATTGTTCATAGTATTCCTTTATAATCAGTTTTTAAATTTTTAGGTTAAAATGTCGTATCTAACCTTTGTAAAATTTAATCATTTTATTGGGGGCTTGTACAACTCTTATCAAAATCAATACATACATACATTGTGTCAAGCACATCATTTTTATTTTTTTGAAGTTAGTAATGTCCTTGAATCATTCCTGAATATAGTTACTAGAGACGTCTTTCTTTCTTTCTTATTGGTCAGTTTTATTAAAGTCTTATTTATTATCTTGATCTTTTCAAAGAACCAATTTTGGATTTCAATGATCTTCTCTGCTGTTTTCCTATTATCTCTTTGCTGCTGCTCAGCTGCTGCTGTTGTTAAGAGCACTGAGTTGGTTCTGACTCATAGCAATCTTCTGGACAACAGAATGAAACAGCCCAGTCCTGCACCGTCCTCACAATTATCCTTATGTTTGAGGCCATTGTTGCAGTTACGATGTCAGTCCATCTTGTTGAGAGTACCTTTTTCCCTGCCCCTCCACTAAGCTTGATGTCCTTTTCCAGGGACTAATCTCTCCTGATAGCATGCCCAAAGTCTCACCATCTCACCATGTAATAAACATGCTGGTTGTACTTCTTCACAACAAATACAGCTGTTGGTTCTTTGGGCAGATAATGGTACTTGGAACAATCTTTGCCAGCACTATAATTCAAATGCATCAAATTCTTTGGCCTTTCTCATCCAGTGTCCAGCTTTCATACGCATAGGAGAAAGTTGAAAGACCCCGGCTTGGGCAGTTGCGCCTCGGTCTTCAAAGTAACATCCTCGCACTTCAACACTTTGCACACAGCATAGTTACCCAGTGCAATGCATTATTTGATCTCTTGACTGCTGCTTCCATGAGGACTACTCTTTATTTTGTTCCTCCTGCTTGCTTTAAGTTTCATGTGCTCTTCTTTTTCATGTTTCCTAAGGTTAAAAGTTAAAAAATATTTTTCTCTCTTTTCATTTGGAATTTGCAGCCATACATTTCTAAGCGCTTTTAAAAACTGTATCATCTATTTAGTTACGTAATGTGCTTGTTTCATTCATCTCAAAATGTTCTTGAATTTCGTTTCTTCTTTAACTCTTTGATCTTAAGTGCTTTCTAATCTTCATATATTTGTAAATTTCCTTTTGATGTTGATTTTTAATTCAGCTCCATTGTGATTAGAGAATATACTTCATATGATTTCAATCATTTAAATCTATTGAGTTTTGTTTCATGGGCTTAGCACACAGTCTTTTCTAGAGAGTGTGCTAGTTGTACTTGAGAACGTGTATTCTGATGTTGTTGGGTGGCATGTTCTATGCCTTTGTTTAGGTATGATGTTTATAGAAAAGAAAAATGAGATCCAGATGACATTTAACACATCTACCTTTCCACAGAGGTAGAACTGGTAGGGTGAATCTTATGAACTGCTACCTTGAAGATCCCAAACACTTCACTATCAGCAATTTCTCATAGTGCAACCTCATAAAACTTATATATCCTCTCTCTCACTTCAGTACCATCATCACTGCAATAGAATGCATAACTAGGCAGATTAGGATAGGTGAAGCGACACATATGGCCTGAACTATCCGTGGCCTGACATGATGTTTACTTCTTGCTTATGTTGCCCCATGCAGGTCACGCAACACTCCCCCAAGTCTTAACTAAGGGGTAACAGTTGCTTCCCTTCGTGTGCCTGCCTGCCTTCTACAGGACATAGCATAGCACCAGAAGAAAATTGAAGGATCACATGGCACGTTCTGAAAGGGAAACGCTGGAGGTGCCCTAGGTCACTTGTGTATACGTCGTATTGACTGTCATTCAGCCATTTATGTACCATGAATGATGTCTTCATTTATAATATAACTATGAGGACTAAGGTGCACTGACGTAAGCCGTGGTATTTTTAATCACCTCATATGCATGCAAAAGTTGGATAATGAGTAAGGAAGGCTGTAAATGAATTGATGTATTTGACTTGTGGGAGAGAATGTTGAAATTACCTGAACTGTCCAAAGAACAAATCTGTCTTGGAAGCAGTGCAGTCGGAATGCTCCTGAGAAGCGAGGATAGCAAGTTCTAGGAGTCTTAATTTATGGCTTAAACACACTATCAAACATAACTAATAAACAAACAACAGAAGATAAACTAGATAATTGGTACTACCTAAGTTAAGTACTGAGGTTCATAAAAAATGTTAACAGAGAAGCAAAACAAACAAACAAAAAACATTAACAGTATAGTAAAAAGATAACCTACAGGCTGGGGGAAGTTGGTCCAATGCTCTATTCTGACATGGTTTTAACCCAATTATGTATGTGGAAAACTTCAACATCTCAACAACAAAAAGAGAAACAGTCCTATTAAACAAAATAGGCAGTGGATACAAACAGATAGTTCATCAAAGAAAATATTCAGACAGCTGAAAACACATGAAGAAGTACTCATGACCACTAGTCGTTAAAGCAGTGGTTCTCAGCCCTCCTAGTGCCACAACCCTTTCACAGTTCCTCACGTTGTGGTGACCCCCCCCAACCATAAAATTATTTTCCTTGCTACTTCATAACTGTAATTTTGCTACTGCGATGAGTTGGGTGACCCCTGTGAAAGAGTTGTTCGACCCCTAAAGGGGTTGTGGCCCACAGGTTGAGAACCGCTGCATGAGAGGGTTGCAAATCAAAACCACAATGAGATACCTTCTCACCCCTGTAAAAATGGCACTATTTAAAAAGTACACCTCTGTGGTAATTACATAATCTGCTGTCCATTTAGAGGATAAGGGGAGAAGGGTGGAATTCAGCCTGTCAATCAGGTGGCAGCTTGATAACCTCATTTGGAGTCGCCTAGGGAGATAAATAGTCTGAGGTGGGACACAGGCTCACTCCCCTGGAGACTCTACTGACAAGGCTGAGATCCTGCTAGATATTCTGGTTGACAAGTCACTTGGAGACAGGCTGATGGCAGCTAGAGCCTCAGAGCTGGAGAAGCCACATGGAGACCCCTGCCAGTGCTGAGATGCTTATACCATCACTGGATCCACAAGACTTTCCACCCATTGGCCTGTGATTGTCCTGCATTCAGCACCATTGCATGTGTTTCACATGTCTGAAGAGGAATTTATAGATTGGTATAGGACATCTGGGATAATAGCAGACTTAAAGACTTGATCTGGACTGGGCTGGGATGTTTTCTCGATATTTAATAGAGAAAATATATAAATATAAAAGGCTACTTTTTATACACGAGTGTCTGGATTAGTTTCTTTAGTCTACCCGGACTAACAAAATAACAGAAAACAATAAAATCTGGCAAGGTTATGTAGAGGCTGAAACTCTTATTTATACACTACTGATGGAATTGTAAAGCAGTATAACCACAATTGAAAATGGCATAATGTTTCAACAAAGAGCTAAAAATCATAATACCATACAAACCAGTAAGCCCACTCCTAGGTATAGCTCCTTGAAAAATAGGTACAGTGATATGAATAGCATAATCATACACATGTTCTCTGTAGCAAAAGGATGGAAACAGTCTAAGTGTATATCAGTGGATGAACGGATAAACAACATGTGGTATTATTTTAAGTTGGGTTGTCTAGAGAAACAAAATCATTGACATATATATATATATATATATATATATATATGAAGTAACTTTATATGTAGAAGTGATTTCATATCAAAAGTTATCCCAGTCCAGTCTAACTCAAGTCCAGAGGTCTGATGTTAGCTGTAGCCTTCTTCAGACTCATGTAGCTTCAGGCTGATAACACAGAAAGGTAAAGTGGGAAGTAGGGAGATCACAGGCTGGTGGGTGCAGAATTGTGTGAATCCAAGATCAAATGGGGACAAGGCAGGGTTGTGACAGCTCAGAGGTTGGCTCCTTGGGTCAGCAGCTCACATTAGACCACCCTTGGAGACAGTCCCAGCAGGCAAGCGGAAAACTGAAGGAGCAGAGAAAGGTGAGGTCCCTAGTCTCTCCTAGTCCCTACCTCCAAGGAGGCATCACCAGGCGGTGACTTGATTGACCTGTTGGACTCCACCCTACACAAGTGCAAGTTGACATAAAATCTAACGGCCACAGGTACATACAATGTTGTACACCCAGTGATGTGTTCTCTAAACATCTTATAACATGAGCAAATCTGAAAGACATCATGCTGAGTGAGACCACCTTTAGGAAAAGTAAAAAATAGGTTTACACACAGAAAGCAGTGATCTTTTTATTGCTGCCAGGGATGGGAGGGAGAGATGAGAGACTTCTTTACTAGACAGAAGACACACACTAACTCTGGTGTAGGGAAAGGCAAACCACAGTGAAGGGAAGGTCAACACAAGGTGAGGGATGTCAGTGATGATACTGAGAGGCGCAGAAGAATAAAGGATAACTATTGTGAATGCTGTAACATATGCAATTCTGCAACAACACCAAACAGCCAAGCAGGGTGAGGAGTTACCTAGGTCTGGGATCCAGGCCAGCCAGAAGAGTCAAGTTCTCCACAGTTCTCTACGTAAATATCAAGCAGGCCACACCCCCAAGGACATCATCATGGCTGTGGCCTCAGTAACTGCTTTGTTCACAGCATCCCATCAGGGCGTTGATTGTATTACGTTAGATCACATTATGGGGAAGGTCTCAACTCTCAAAGCACTGAGAACTCAAGCCCAGTCGACACAAAACCTGGCCAAGTGACTGGAAGATATCCATATTTGTGCCCACTCCACAGAAAAGTGACTCAATAGAATGTGGGAACTATTGTATAACAGCTGTTCTATAACATGCAGGAAGAAGTCTGTGAAAATATTTCAAAAACTGATCGATGCAACAGTACATTGACAGAGAGCTGTCAGAAATTCACGTTGGATTTAGAAGAGGATGTGGAACAAAGGATATCACTGTTGACATCAGATGGATCTTGGCGTAAAACAGAGAATACCAGGAAGATGTTTATTTGTGTTTCATTGACTATGGAAGGCATTTGACTGTGTGAATCATAACAAACTTTGGATAAATTTGCAATGAATGGGAATTCCAACAACACTTCACTGTGCTCTCTTTAATGCATGGCTTAATAAAAGATATCTAGATTGTTATATCTGCTCTCCATTCCATCTGTTTTAAAAAGTTCTTTGGGTTAACAATATGAAGAAAACCTGTATATGTTTCTCTATGATACTATACCAAAATTCAACAAGCGGTCATTTCTTAAGGATTAGTATTATGTGGCATATGCTATAAATAATTTTTCACATACATAGTTTTGCAACATCAGACTTCAGGTGTCTGGAAAATAATAGCTCCCTGAGGCATGCAGATCTTCCAAATGTTGACACGTCTCACTACACAGCATCTTCAAAAGTCACGGTTGTTAGTAACATCATAGAGCTCATGAGAATTTTTTTTTCAAAAGATCAAACTCACAATGATGAATGAAAGTTTCCCAAAATTCGAATTTTCATTTGAGAACTTGAATTTTATCATTGGCATAAATCCACCAGTTATTTTCCGTAAAGTGGCCATCTCAATTCACTCATTTTTCGGGCAATGTCTGCCCAACACCCACAGCTGAGGAATCAGCGTTTGTCAGTTGTTCTTTCCGACTGAAACTGGTGTTCCAGGGGAGCAGAAAGAACAGCCAGTTGGCTTGTTTGTGTCTGGTTTTTACACTACACGCTGTCCTCCACGTGGTTTGCCTTGAGGCAATCGCCCTCTCTAGTAGGCAGCTGGAAAGCTATGCGTGCATGCTCCTCTCTTTACAAAGAGGAGAACAGCTCCAGGAAGGACCTTGTTTGGTGAAACGTTTGGTCTTGTTTGTTTCTACTGAAAGTGCATGGTGGTGAAGAGTGCACTGACTAGAATACAGAGAGGGTAACCCCCAAAACTGGAATTGTTCTAGGCAGAGTGGAGCTTTTGTAGTATGCATTTTTCCTGCTAGGCCAGCATCCAGCAATTTGCTCTGAATTAGTGCACCCAGTGGCGTTGCCTGGAAATGTTCTCTCCGGTCACAGTTAATTTTTTCGTAAAAGGAGTTTCACTCAAACCTTGTTTTTGTGATAGCTGATTTAAATGGACAGTGTGGGGCTGTTGTGAAATTTTGTTTCCACTCTCAGGGAAAAATACCGGAGAACCTGTTGTGATATTGAACACAGCTTACAAGGACAGTGTTATGGGAAAAACTCAAGTTTACAAGTTGTTTTCTCATTTCAAAAAATTTAATGTCAATTGATGACAAGCCTCGTTCTGGACATCTGTCAACTTCCCAAACAGACAAAGATGTCGACTAGTAGTGCATTTAGAGTTCATTCCATCAGGTCAGACTGTTAATCAAGCTTTATGTTTAGAAGTTCTGAGAAAATTGCCTAAGTTTTTGACCAAAACAGTTTGTGGCAGACGGGAGACTGGTTATGCCACCATGTGAGTTCTTTTTGTTTCCACAAATGCAGAGGGACATGAAAGGACAGTGATTTGAAGATGTAGAAGAGGTGAAGAAAAAAGCGAGGAACGTGCTGTCAGCCATCCAAACAGATGAGCTTGAAAAATGTTTCCAAGACTGGAATTGCAAGAGAGCATTTTGAAGGTGATAAGGTTGTTTTGTAAAAAAAATTTTTTTTAATTGAACACATAGCTTTGAAAAAAAAGTCTGTTTTGCTGGGGTACCCCCTCATAGTTCTGTTTCAGTGCCAAGATCTACGGTGAACACCATTAGATTTGCCTACTAATATTTTTGCACAACCAAAATATGCAGAGCAAATATCTACATAATGGAAAATAAATATGCCTTAGCATTAGTATGAAAATAATTTTGACATTGAGATTCCTCTAAATTGATTTTGGAAAACCCCAGCAGCCTACAAATTGCATTTTCAGAGCTGCTGCTTTAGTGAGCATCTGCCTGCTATAAATACTAAATACCAATACTTACCTGGAAGCCTATTTATAGGAGTAAATGAGGACCAGAATAACTTTGAAGAACTCCCCAAGAAAAATACTCAGTGACCTTAATCTCCAAAGTGTAAAGCCCTAGAAAAAAACTACATCTGACTCTTTTGAACAGCATCTTGGGAATGTAATGCACAATGGCGATAATGACAGTATTTGCCGCAATGCTTTAGTACTGAGTGAGAACTGTGCTATGTACTCAAAGTGCAGTATTCTTGAGCACCAACTCTGAGGCACATACGTTTTAGTAGCTTTCCAGATACCCGACACGGAGAGATGAAAGGTCACAAGGTCACATGCTCCAAGGGTTGGAATAGGCTATGAACTTTCCCGATCTGATTCCAAGGGCCACTGGAGCACAGTGTGCTCTGTGTTGGGCTGCTAACCAAAAAACGGATGGCTGGAACTCACAAGCATCTGCTCCTGGGCAGAGATGGCGCCCTCTGTGTCTGTAGATACAGTCTGGGGCGGTTCTAGTCGGCCCTATCGGGTCACTGTGAGTGGGAATTGGCAGGATGGCAGGCTTTGGGTTGGATCTGATTCCAAATCTTGGATCCTTACCTTGCATTCTATTCTGTCACACCTAAGCTCCAAAATTTATGTATTGCTTTTCTCCCATGAAGAACACCAAAATGTGTCATCTAAACTCCAGCAGCCAGAAGGGCCCAATAAACTTCTTCTGAATGTGTGACCAAAGACAATGTGAATGAACTATCTTGCCAACTTTAAAGCACGATAGAAAGGAATCATAAAAGTGAACTGCTCATCCACAAAAGTGAAATTCTCTGTAAATTTTGCCAATATTTAACTCAATAAATCCATTCAAGCCAGACCCACTGCCACTGAGTGGAACTACCTACCTGTTAGGTTTCTGGGTTGAACATCTTCACCGGAGCAGACAGTGATGTCTTCTTCCTGTGGATTGGCTGCATAAGCAGGGCTTTGTAAGAGCCAACAAGGAAGATAAATTTTTGCAAGCACTTGAGGATGTAGTTTCATGTTGTGTGAGTGAATGCAGATACACACACACACACACACACACACACACCCCTTTCATGTTGACTAAATAGGGATATGTAAGCTAGGTATGGTCAGAACAAAGCTGATTTACTTTCTTCAGGGCAACAAAGCCAGTTTGGGGATGACTTCTGTTAGACTATACCATCCTGACACCTTACCCATTTCTGACTTTTAGGCCTACAAAGCGCCCAGGCCTTTATGCGTTGTCTCCAGGTAAGCAGGTGTGCTGCCATCGTGACTGTATACGTGAGGGGCATCTATCTAGGCAGGCACTGTTCTGATTTCCTTGAAAACGCTGGAAGGTGCCCCAAACTCAAGCGACCCCCTTGCCCCCTTTCCAAGTTTGCGGACATCTTTTTGCCTCTCCCACACCCAGCCTGGCTCCTGGATTGGCACCTGCTGGGCTTGGTTCGGCCGACTCGGTGTCGGTCCCTTTCCGGGGGTGCACGGTGTTTGGGGGGCAGGGGGCGCGAGGCGCGGTGTCTGGCGGGGGGTGCGACGCGCCGGGGAGACCGGCGGGGGCTGGTCCGCGCCGGGCGAGCGCTCGTGCCCGCGCCGGTACGGCCGGCGGCTCGGCCGCGCCTCCTCCCGCGGCCCCGCGGGCCCGCAGCCGGGGCGGGGACGCGGCGGGGACGCGAGCGAGCGAGGGCGGCGCGTGCGGCGGCGGGCGGTGGTGGCGGCGGCCTCGCCGGAGCCGGCCTTGCGCTCCAGGTTTCCTCCTTCCGCCGCCGCCGCGTTCCGGGCCTCGCGGGGGGACGGCGGGGGGCCGGCGGGGCGCGGCGCGGCCTCGGGGAGGAGCCGGGACCCCGCGCTCCGCCGCCAGGCCCGGCGAGGCCCGAGCGAGCCCCGGCCCGAGGGGCGCGGCGCAGAGCAGGCGCCCAGCGAGCGAGCGCTCCTCGAAGGGTGAGCCCCGAGGGCCCGCCGGCCGGGAAGATGGCTGCAGCGACCCCGCTCGCGGGGGGGGGGGGGGCGGGGCCGAAACCACCCGAGACGGCGGGTGTGCGGCGACGCCGGTGCGGGGCCGGTAGAGAGCCTCCCCGGTCCGCGGGGTTCACGGGAAGGCGCCTGGGGACTTCCACTAATTATGCAACAAGCCGGCGCCCGTGCTGCTGAGCTGGGCGCTTTGCTCCGCGAGGTGCTCGCTGTGTGGGTGATCGGTCATTCACGTCGTTCACGGGGCTGAGGAAAACGCGCCCCTCGGCTCGCAGAGGCCGGGCGGGAGAAGGCGGCGGGCATGCTCCCCGGGCGCACCGTTACAGACGGGGTGAGGCGGAGCGGGGGCCTGTCTGCCGGTTGGAGCCTGTCAGAAGTTGGCGGGTCTGCCTGGGGAGATGAACTAGGTTTTCCAGGAGCTGTCACGCTTGTTTTCCAAGTCTAGGAAAGGCAGGAAAGGGTTGGGCCAGCCGGGTCTGGCTAGCTAGGCGGGAGGACTGTCTAAAGGGGTTTTGTGTCTGAAACACCCAAACGTCTGGGACTTCGGGCCATAAGGAGTTGGGGATTTTGGCTGGTCAGTTGTAAGGGCCAGAATGTGGAGCGTCTCAGATTCTCTTGAAAGAAAACTAGGCAGCTCCAGAGCCATGCTTCTGAAGAAGGGCTTCGTTGCGGATCCTCAGCATGCCCCCATTCCCTCTTTCCAGTGACCAGGTGTTGTCTTGGCTTGTGTTGTTGAAGAGACTAAAATGGTCCCCGCCCAGCCCTTGCCATTATCAGGGCATGGTCCATATTGACTTAAAATTGGAATTTCTAGATGCTAAGAAAGATCTTTCTGGGTCTGCTAAGGACCGCAAAGAATAGACTCTCAAAGAAATAACTGAGGAGAAAGTGCTTTCCTCCTCTGGGATGGAGACCAGAGTCTTTGCAAATCGAGCAAAAAAAAGAGAAAAGGAATTAGCATATTTTATGGGTCAATTTACAGTTATAGCCAGGACATTTTCAGTGAGAAAGACTGAGCCAGTACAGAGGAGAGAGAGGCCAATACAGGACCTTAGAAAGGCAGAGACCCTGGGAGTCTGTTTGCGCCTAGTACATGTCTGGAGCAATCTGGATATAAGAATACGTGCATAAAGCTTACCCTTCCGGGCTGCATGACATGCATTGCTTTTGAAATTAGCATTGGAAACAGGAATGTTGCCCCTGCCCAAGGGAGTTCTTAGAATAAGAGAGAGTGAGACTGCGATGTGCATCTAAGGCAGCTTGGGCTGTGTTGTGTGTTAAATATTTATTTTGCCAGCTAACTCTATTAAATCTGCAGTCTCTCTAATTCCCAGAGTTTGGCTTGTTTCCAGTTATTCATTGTATGACATTTGACTAGAATTTGCCAAGTGCTGAAGGTTGAAGGAATACAAAATTCAGAGGACATATTACATTGAAAAAAATGGAGTCTTAGGTAGAATCCCTTCCCCACTTCCAAACATGTCAAACAAGTATAATAGGATTTGACTATTTTCATTCCTAAATTACTTCATTTCCATAATAAGCTCTGTGGAAGAACAGTTAGCTTTCTGGGCTAAGATTTAGAATATTCATTCATTTACCAAAAAATTCAAAGAGAGGCATACCTCAGAGGTACTGTGGGTTCAGTTTCAAACCACCCCAATAAAGAGACTGTCACGAGGTGAGTGACATAGATTTTGTTGTTACTTCCCACGGCATATAAAAACCAGGTTTCCACTACACTGCAGCGGTTTGAGTGTCCCATAACATTTAGTATATGGGGAGGAGCCCTAATGGCTCAGTGGTTATGAGTGGGGCTGCTAACTGGAAAGGTTCACAGTTTGAAACCCCCAGTTGCTCCGCAGGAGAAAGATGGGCTTTTTATTCCCATCAAGAGTTACAGTCTCAGAAATTGGCCGAGGAAGTTCTGCCCTGTCTGATGGGGTTGCTATAAGCCCATACCGGCAGGGAGTTTGGTTTGGTTTTTAGGACCCAGAGACATGCAGTGAGTGTTGCTTTTGGGAAATGGTGCTGATCAACTTGTTGTAAGTAGGGTAGTCAGAAAACTTCATTTTGTTAAAAAACAAAACCAAACCGAAATGCATCATCTGCAGGGCGCAAAAATATGAGGTATACCTGTACACTCCACTTCTTTAAGACTTGTTGCATAAAATAATGCTTGAAAAACCAAAGTGGTTATTTATTAACGTGTAAACCCAATTGTATTGACCTTATACAATTAATGATCTTTATTGTTTAATTGTCCTAGACCGTGACAAGCAGAACCAAGAACTTCGGGCCAGTACAGCACAACACAGGAACCACAGCCCCAGCAGGTACATGGACGAGAACAGCCATCACCAGTCAGTGGAGATCCTTGTTACTTGGTATTCTTTCTGCTTCCTATCTTGCTCATGAGAAATATCTCACCCCCAAATCCAAGGCTACTGCTTTTGTATGGATTCCGATCTGTAGTCACCTATCGGGTGACCTATATGAGTGGACCTGCTCCTTAGGGTTTCCAAGACTGTAAATCTTTGTGGGAGCAAACAGTCAGCCTCATCTTTCTTCCTGTCTAGGGGCTGGTGGCTTTGAACCAGCAACAATGTGATTAACAGCCTAACAGCTTAACCCATTGTGCCATCAGGGATTTGTATGGAGATCTTAGGAAATATATATAAAAAAAACTCTCGAGTAAGAGTACATGCATGTATGTTCGAAATGTTTTCTTCAATGTAAAAATCTCGGCATTTTGTCAGAACTGGCTATCTGCTAAGAGCAGTACCTGGCACGTAGTATGGCCCATGCAGGTGTTTGCTCTTCATCAGCGTTGTTTGTCATGAGAAAGCATCGTTCCTACTCTCATAAAGGCATCTCTGCTGGACTGAGGTAGGGGTGTGTGTTTATTATGGCAACTCATGATGATAAATTATGTAAGGAGGATCACTCGTCATGGTGATGGCGGAGCAGACAAAGGGAGTTTCTGAACTGAACTAGCAATAGAAAAACCTCACACAGTGAAATAGAACTTTACATAACGAACTCATATGCCACGTTCTTGTATTGAGTTGTAATGTAATCATTTATGGATGAGGTAATGCCTTTAAGCCAAACCCAGGGGCCATCCAGTTGATTCAACTCAGGACTATCAGAAAATCATGCTCAGCTGGTTTTCCATGGCTGAACTTTGGGGACTAGATGCCTAGGGCTCCTCGCCCCCACCCAGGTGCTTCTGGGTTGACTTGACCCTCCAGCCTTTCTGTTAGTAGCTGTGCTTGTTAATCACTTGCCCACCCAGAAGGGTAGTTCAAAACCAGGAGACATGAATACAAAGCAAATCAAACTCACTGCCTTCTAGTCAATTCTGACTCACGCTGACCCGTCCTGTGGAGTGGCTGATGGTTTTGAACTGCTGACCTTGCAATTAGCAGGCCAACGCGTAACACCCACGGCTCCTAAATGGTTAGTGGTAAAATGTGTCTCCCTGCTCCACCCTCAGCTGACTGGTGTCCCTTCTTCCTCATAACCTGCTCAAGAGTTTTGTGTTGTTTTTCACGGAGACTCCTTTAGTGTCTCGCTGGGTTTTGCAAGAATGTAAGACTTGGACACTGGGCCCTTGGATCCTTTTTCCCTGGGGTGGGTGACATGTGGTGAGATCAAGAACCCAGGAGTCCCCATCTCAGTAAAGGGACACTGACAGGAGCCCAGGGTGACTGAAGGGGTGGTTTGCTTGAAGAACTGAGGTGGAAAGAAAGGTGGCCTTCCACCAAAATGAGCAGGTGGGGAGCCCATTCACCAACAAAATCAAATGCGTGTGTGCGTGCATGTGTGGGTGTGTCATGGGCAGGGGTCACAGAGCAGAGTTCTTAGGGGGGATATTTACAAACGGTTTGAATGTGCCTTTGTGCATTTAACTGGGACAAGTAATGCTAACAAAACATTACTATGCAAAGCACAAGGTGACTAGCTCTGTTGTATCCGGTCTGCTGGTAAGCACACAAGACAATCCTTGCACCCACCATCTGTCTGCTGTAAGTCCCATTTGGCCACTCAACCTCCTACACCGGAGGGAGCCTCAGGACCTTGAACATGATTGCTCGGAGCTGCTGCCTGCCCTTGCCTCCTCACCTGGATGATTTCCCCTTCTATGCATTGTTCACACCAGCCTGGCCGCTGCTGGGAGACTAAGCATGAGGCCAGGCCCTTAACCCAGGTGCCTGCCTGATGGGCTCCCTCCCTCTTCCCTGCCTCTTCTTGAAGGCATCCCCTTTCCAAGGCCTTTATCCCCTTGCCCTTCTTCAATAATCCCAACACCACCTGCACCGTCTCGCCCCAAACGGCTTGGCGTGGCCTGTCTAGACTCAAGCCCTCTGAGAACAGGATGTAGGAAAGCCCCAGCCTGCCTTCAGAACAGGGGCTTGGTAAATGTTTGCTGAGTGAATCAACATTTGGAAAAGAGCCCATTTAAACTGGGCGACTCGGGCTTGTTAACCCAAGGATTTTTCAGAACCTTAATAAGCTACTGTGCTCATTGAAAGTGGGCCCTGCAGGTGGAGGCTGACCCCAAAGCACAATGTAAGAAGCTTTGTACAACTCAAACGGATGGGGAAGGGGGTAGCTTGGCAGGAAGGTTATTTGCAGCCCAGCACAGTGAATCAATCCATAAGAATCTTTTCTGGAACAGCTCAGGGAGGGGAAACTGCATCAAAGTACCAGAGCCATTGGGAGTACTTAGAAACATGCAGAGTGGGTGCTGTCCTTTTGTCTTAGAGGGGAGGGGGGCGGTGAGGATTTCTTACAGGCTGAGCAATGGTCTTGCTTACCTTAGCTCTCTGAACCACCAGACAGGCCTTGGGGCTTTTCAAAGAGCCCCAGACCCTGTAGCTTGGTTTCCAAGCCTGACATCTTGACAAGTGAAACTCCCATTAAATCAATGGGAATAGTAACGCCGGGAAGACAGGTGTACAGACTCCCGGGAAGTGGGGTGACTCTGTGCAGGGCAGCGCATAGTAACCAGGGGGCCGGCACACTCAGATTGGCCACCATTAGCAGGAGGGGGAACTTTGGGGGTTGTCTTGGTTCCTTGACCAAAGGGGAGTTAATTACAGGAAATGTCAGGCTGTTTAAAAGCCATTTGTCAACCTGGCCTGCAGGGAGAGCCTTTTGCAGAGCCCTGGGGGAAGGACTGTCCTGGGCCAGGCCTCAGTCTCCCTGCAGATGAAAACCCTGAGCCCTGATGGTGCCCTTTCTGGGCAGGACCATGCAGGAAGTTCACCAATTTCCTCCCCTAAGCCAGTTGCTCTCCTGAGGTCTTCAGCCAGCCGAGAGTGTCAGAGGCTCAGTGAGCTTGGAGGGTCTTTCATTTTGTTCAGCCAGTGGCCCGCCGTCACTGGGGTTTTCCCAAGGCCAGACAAGCTGCACTTCTGCAGTTTAGTCCCTGTAGATCAGAGGTGGGAAACCACTACCCTTATAATGCGAGGCGTGAAATCATCAATACCAGCTAACATCGCATGCCTCACCCAAGAGAAGAGGTTCCAGCCATCACTTAGGGGTGACTTAATCAGATGCTTGACCAAATATAGCAGAAGGAACTTGATCGTTGTGTCTGGCCCTGCGAATGGCCCGTGGCAGAAAAAGGCTCCCCACCCCTGCTGCAGATGGTACCTGCTAAAGGGCTTGCTAGACAAGAGTGAAACAGTGGGTGGTGATGGGAGGACCTGTTAAACCTCCTTCCGCTGCTTCTACAGAACACTTAGTGACTCGGAGCATTGACAGTCGCCAGTGGACTAGATGCCCATTGCCGCTCATTTTCCTTCCTTCCTAATATGGGAGGAGTAGGTGGTAGGAAGAGTGGGTATCATGCTAGGATGCCTGGGATCTGCATTTGAACAAGAGCTCCGGGAATCCATGTGGGCATTCTAATTTGAGCAGTCATGTCAGGGGAAGCAACTCTGTACCCACAGCTCTCTCCCCTGCTGCTCATTAGAATGATCTGCAGAGTTTTTACAGCCTGCCCAAACATCACCTCCAAAGATTCTTGTTTCTCTGTTCCAGTGTTGTTGAGGTATTAATGCACAGACACATTTTTAAAGCTGGGGTTTTAATGTCTGGGAACCAGGAACTGCTGCCTTGGACAGGAAGTCTGGCGTCATGAGGTAGATGCCTCGATCCAGATGGCCTGCCACCGCAAAGCAGAAGTTTGCTGTGGTTAGCTGGGAGTCCCACCCCCCGAAGTGTAAAGCCCTGCACATCAGTTGTGAGGGATCTGGTGTCCCCAGGCCAAAGCTGGGTTTGGAGCCCTGGTGGTGTAGGGTTATGTGTCCGGCTGTGATCCGAAAGGCCAGCAGTTTGAAACCACCAGCCCTTCCTGAGGAGAAAGACGGGCTTTCTGCTTGTGTAAACGGTGACCGTCTCTGAAACTCAGGGGTCAATTCTACCCTGTCTTACAGGGGGGCTATGAGTTGGCATCCACTCGATGGCAGTAAGTTTGGCTTGGGTTTTAAGTGGATGTCTGGGAGGACAGAGATTGCCGAGCACCTGCAATTGGAGAACCCAAACGAAGCCCTCTCTGCCATCGAGTCAATTCCAACTCAGGGCAACCCTCTAGGGCAGAAGAGAACTGCAACTCTATACAGGAATAGAAAGCCGCATCTTCCTCCCTCCGAATGGCTGGTGGTTCAGAAGTGCTGGCCTTGTGATTAGCAGCCCATCTCGTCACCCACTGGGCCACCAGGACTCCTTTGTCTGCCAGAGAAGTAGCTTCGAGGTTTAAGTTCCATCACCGCACTTTCACCTTCCTTCTTATTTAAAACTCTTGCTTGGCCCTGGTCCCTCCTAAGGTAAAGACCTCAGTTCCTGACCCGCTCCATGAGGCGCTGCGCTGTCTGAGTCCTGTCTGCTCAGCCTCATCTCAGACGGCACTCATGCTCACCCTCCGCTGTGCTCTGGACAAGCTGGCCACCCGGCCGGCCTTCAAGGTCCCGTACATCCTGCTGGCTCCACGGCCTCTGCATATGCTGAGCCCTTCGCTGGGAGCATTGCCTGCCACCTGTTCGTTAACCATGCTCTCTGCCAAGGTATTTCCTCACCCCCACTTTTTCTCTCTCACAGCACCCTCTCCCTACATGACCTCTCAGGTGGGTTTTCTGAATCATGTGAGTCTCTCCACTGGGCTGCAAGTTCCACAACAACAACACAGCCCTCTCTCTCTCTCTTTTCAAATTTAAATCATTTTATTGGGGGCTCGTACAACTCTTATTACAATCCATATATACATCCATTGTGTCAAGCACATTTGTACATTTGTTGCCCACATCATTCTCAAAACATTTGCTGTCCACTTGAGCCCTTGGTATCAGCTCAATTTTTTCCACCCCTCCCTCTCCCTCATGAACCCTTGATAATGTATACATCATTGTCCTTCTCTGTGTATGTATGTATATATGTATATGTACATATATGTATGTATATACATATATAGACACACCCTATGTAGACACACCCTGTATAGACACACCCACAAAATACACAACAGCCAAACTCGCTGCCGTTGAGTCCATAGCAGCTCATAGCCACCTTATCAGACAGGGTGCGCTTCCAAGACTGTAACTCTACAGAAGAAAGCTCCATCATCCTCCTGTGGGAGCCGCAGGTGAGGCAACTGATGGGACTCACTCAGCTGTTAATGAAAGGTAGCTTCACTATCAGAGTCCCCTCTGAGGCACCGCAGGAGGAAAGTCTGGCAGCCTGCTTCCAAAACCTAGCCCCTGACACCCTGGTGGGGCACATGTCTGCTCTGACATGCATGCGCCCCCGCCAGGCAGAATCAACTCCGTGGCAGTTGGCTTTCCTGTCTCTCCGGCATCTGTTCTGCATGGGAATTGAGGGCACCCTTTATTTGAAGCACCTGCTAAATAACTAGTTTTAGGCTATGTTTTACTTAAAGGTTAATGCAAATAGACACCTCACATCTGTGCTGCATGCTGTCAGGTGTGTACACAGTGGACGCAAGGAGAGCTGGTGTTTTAAGAGCGGAACAATAGACCTTTAGTTGTGTTCCCCACCCCCACCCCGCCCCGCCCAGCACTGGCTGGCTGATAGCGCCTGTGACATGGAGAACAAGTCCCACTTTATCAAAATTTTTATCAAGGTTACCTTGGCAGCTGTTTCCCTTGAGCCAGTATACAACTTATGAGTTAAATGTTTTAAAAAAACGTACATCCAGGACTTGGGCTCTCTAGAAAATACCGCCGTGTGAGGCAGTGTTTCTTTGCAGGCTGCGGGTAAGCCTGCCTTCTCCACCTGCCTGGCCCTGACTTGAGCCGAGAAGACCACCTTCCTAACCCCCTTGCAGCTGCTTCATCCACAGCCTTGTATTTTATGTTGTGAAAGCATCATCAGCCGGAGGAGGAACTCTGAAGACTGGGTGGGAGGGCCAGGTGGGGTCACAGAGGGCCTCCAGCCTCAGCTGTACGACTTTATTTCCCTAAAATACAAACAGACCCACCAGGCTAGTGCCGAGGACCCATCGACGGGCATCTATGATTTTATTCTCTGTAGATTTTGCTCGGTGTCTTAAATACCTCGTCATTTTTTAAGCCTACGTAAGAACTCACTGATGAGGACACAGAAACTGCTGTTGTCGGTGCCCTCGAAGCAGTTCCTAGCGACTCTGTGCACACCCAGTCGAGCATCATCCCTACGATGGCTCCTCTGCTCCACTCAAGCCCCGGAGAACAGAGCCCTCCTTGCCTTTGTCGGCTCCTTACATCTTTTCTTCCTCCCAGCTAGAAGAGCCCCCACCGCAGAGCCGTGGGCAGGACCCTGTGGTTGGGAGTCGGGAGGGGGAGAAAGCTTCGATAAAAGGACAGGAATAAGCAAGACGGTAGACACACGCAGGTGGCACTTTCCGTGTTTATTTTTAGTGCACTCTGTTTGGCTACTGGCACAAAGATCTCAAGCCCTGCAAAACCAAAACCAGGGGCTCATGACTCGTAAGACCCCCACCCCCCGTTCCGTGTGTGTGTATGTGATCACGTACGTGTAATTTTAAAAACAGTAAGATCACACACACAGCTCTGCAGCCTGCCCTTTGTGTTTGTCAGTATTTCTGAACTCAGAATTTTGCTTTTGTGGGTGGCTTCCTGCCAGCATTGAGGGTTTTTTTTGTTTTTTTTTTGTCTATCCAGGTATCCACCGCGATTCAAAAATAGAACATTTCTGGGAAGCCTTTCCTAAGCGAAGGTGGCATGCAACAAAGAAGCGATTACCATGAATATGCCATTGATACAGGAAAATCTTTTTCATTGTTCTGAGACCCAAAGGTAACCTGCCAAATCATGTCGGATAACACACAAACCCGCACATAACACAAACATAATGTGAGATTGGGAATGGCGTGATGAATACACCATAAGGCAGACGTAATACAGGTACTGTGTAGTCTCACGCACCAGAATTGGGGAGATGGCAAGGTTACTGGGAAGGCTGAGGGTGGCAGCGGTGACAGTGGTAGCCCTGTACCCTGTCTGTCCACCTACCTGAATGCTGGCAAGTTCCACCCACACGCACTGTCTTTATTTCATTCACTACAGTCAAGATGCTCCATCACGTCTGGCCTTGACGCTAACAGTAACCCTCTCAGAAGCTTCCTGAGACTTCTCCGAGGCTGTTGGTGACATCCCGCACAGGCCAGAGGGAGAGAAAGCACCAATGCTCAGAGGCCACAGCGGAGCTCGGTGCTGCTGCTTTCCCTGTCCGGGCTGCAGACGGTGCCTCTGCACGGTTACTGCAAAATAAATGCAAATGCCGGATGGTTTCGCTCTTCAGCTGTTTTCATCAAGGCAAAAATCCTTCGATGTCCTTCCGTTTGTGAAAACAGACGCAGATACCTGGATCTTATGTAAAAGGAAAGTCTTGAAAAGCAGCGCCTGCCCTGTGCTTGTTAGTTCATGGACACATTTTAAAGAATCTCCCAGCACCGCTGGAGGGACAAAAGACCCGGTGACCTGGCCCAGAAAGTTTACAGCCTAGGCAAACCCTGCGGCCAGCAGTTCCTCTTTGTCACAAAAAGTACTAGGAGTTGGAGCCCCCAACCCCCAATGAAGTGAAGAGCCCGGAGTTAAAATGGAAATCCAAGACTTAGGCAGGCAGCCAAGGCTTCAAGTAGCACCGGTTTCACTCTCAACCAAGCCAGACAGAGAGATCTTAGCCCTAGGCCTTCTGGCTTCCAGGAGGGCAGCTGCCGTGGTCTACATGGAAGGCTGTTGCCCATTATTGTCCAACCTTACCTAGGAGCCCTTCCGGAAGTCTAGCTTTGATTAGGAAGATTAGATTCTCAAACCCTAAACCACTCTCAAGAGTCAGCCTGATGTTTGGCAAGAGGGCCAGGCTAACAGTGTGCAGAGTGGGGAGACCCCTGCCTGGCAGAGTAAGCATGCATGTGACTGTGCAGGAGGCAGAGGGCGGCACCCATGAGGGATCCACTTAGCTGCAGTGTAGAGCTTAGGGAATGTGGACTGCAAGGTTCGGGCCTCTCAGATCCTGAACCAGTGATTTATTTCCGAGACTCGGTGCACAGGAATCTCCTCCTCTCTGTTCTGATGATGTGCATTCTGTTTGCCTCCCTCCTCTTTACTTCCTTTACAGTCCATGCTGGCCCCTGGGCCCATGCTTGAAAAGGTCTGCCGCTTCTAGGTGGGGCACTGAACAGTGATCAATCGGGGTGGACCACTCCGGGTGTCCCTGCTCCTGGGTGTCAAGTGGACTGAGAACAGCAGGGCTTCTTACTCTCTGTGACCAATCTATCACTCATTTGTCTCCAGGGAAGGTCAGTAGTGAAGCCCCTTCCTTGGGGCCAGAGGACCTTCCCTTCCCTTCTCATTGTAGCCTTGCCGGACCAGCCGCTGTGTTCATTTCTGGTCCCGACATTTGTCCTGAGAGTCATAACGTGTACTGAGGGGACAGTCAGCTTATGTCTCTGGAAGGTCTGCTGCAGGCTAGGCTGCTGCTAGTCCTTTGTGTGGATTTAGTCCTCATGACCACCCTCACGCCAAAACGGGACCTGGAGTTGGAGATGGGAAATGGAGGCCAAGTGAGGTTAAGAGAACTTGCTGAGTCACAGAGCTGGTGAGAAGGGGAAGAGGGGCTTGAACGGAGCCTAGTGCTCCCTGCTTTGTGCTGTGCTGTGCTGTCCTTAGGGGCGTGGCAGTGGAGGAGAGAACCCAGCTGAGGCAGGACGGCTGAGGGGTTTGGGATCCCTCTGCTGCGTAGGATTGCTGGGTGTAATGCAGGATACCCTGTTCAGTTTGAATTTCAGATAAGCAGCAAACCGTCTTTTAGCATAAGTATGCCCCTGGCAATATTTGAAACACCACATCCTCCTCCCCACCAAGAAAAACCCTTCAAAACTCACTGCCATCACGTTGATTCCTGCTCATAATGACTGTAGGACCGAGGACAACTGTCCCTGTGGGTTTCCGGGGCTGTGACCCTTTATGGGAGTAGAAAGCCCTATCTTTCTCCCTCCGAATGGCTGGTGGTTTCGAGCTGCTGGTCTTGAGGTTCGCAGCACTAAAACCTTTGCTGTTTTACATGCAAGAGCCTGGCAGCACAGTGGTTGAGCAATCAGCTGCTAGCCAGAAGGTCGGCAGCCGGAGCCCACCAGTCCTTCCTTGGGAGAAAGAGGTGGCAGTCGGCTTCTGCACAGATTTCTGGCCTTGGAAAACCTGGTGGTGCCCGAGCTGCCCTCTTCTGCCCTGTGGGGTCACTGAGTTGAAGTTGACCTGACAGCAGTGGGTGAGGTTTGGCTTTGGGAGCTGGTGGTTATTGTGGAATTCAAACCCACCTGAGCAGCCTGCGTTCTTGTCTGTCAAGTGTGACCGCCCTCGAATGGGAGCCTCACAGGTGGGCACCTGGAGGTGACAGGCAGGCTCACAAGCCACCCTGCAAAGGTGCAGCCAGGTCAGGACTGCAGGCGGTGTCCAAGTGTAGGCTAGGTAATCACTTGATGGATTGCTGTAGAAGCAAGCAGGCTCTAAGATATCTTGCCCCAGTGAGACTCTGGCCGGTAAGCATGGTGGAGACAGCCGGAGAGGTGACATCCTGCACAGGCCAGAGGAAGAAAAGCACCAATGCTCAGAGACATCATTCCCCAGCAGCAGCGAGCCCAGAAGCCCATGCTCTCCCTGAGGCCCCGAGTGATGCGTGGCCTCAGTCGGCCGTGGAAACCAGCTCTGACCAGCGTGGTCTCTTTAAACAATCTGGCCCGGCTTCAAGAAGCAGTGTGTGAAAGGTGAAGTGACCTACACTGGCTTTTGTTTCTCTTCCCAGGGATCGATCGATGGAGGCTCCTCGGGACTTGATGTATCTCTGGCAGCAGCGTGTGGCTCCCCTGACCTGTTGACAACTGCCAGTGCCCTGCCTCCCTTCTGTTGCAAGCGGTAGCATGAAAAACCCCCATTCCCACAGCTCCACACAGGCCCTGACAGGCAAGTGAGTGGAGGCGGAGACTACGGAGCATTCAGTCCCTGGCTTTTTGAATGAGATTTCTCTGGGTCTGGCTACAGCCTGGCCACAAGCCAGGATCTTAAACGCAACCCGCTTTTCGTTGCCCGGGGATGACTTCTGCCCTCTGTGAGTTCCCACAGCCAAGATCTGATGCGTGGCCCAGGCCCACCTGGCTGCCAGCTTCCAGGTAGCCTCACATGAGGGTCACTCAGTCCTATGTTGAAGGCAGGAAGGAGGCAGGTAAATCCACCAAAGCAAAATCTGTCGCAGTGTTTAAGCACTTCCCTGAGACACACCAGCTTTGCTCAGGGGAAAGCCTGGGCCATCTGCTCCCATGACAGTACAGCTTAGGAAACTGAGGGCCGTGGGGTCCTGCCGAGTTGGACTGGACTTGACCGCCAAGCCGTGTGATGGAGTCTGCAAACAAGCCCCAGTGACGTTCTCGATTGTCCTCCCCTTTGTCCAAGTGCTCGCAATTTGATGTCAGGATCGACTCAATCCCTTAATATTGCTCACTGGGATCAAAATGTCCCACCATATTCAGGGTCAGAGTACCGCTCTCATCAGTGGGAGAAGGGGTGTGTGGTTGAGACTACTCTGCACTCGCCAGTTCTTGTCTTGCCCTTGGGGTCTGGGCCTGTTTCTGAGTAGCCGGATGTCTCGCTTGTGTTTTCCAGGAAGAGCCCCTGAATGGCTGACACCTGACACCATGCACCACCAGTGGCTCCTGTTGGCCGCCTGCTTTTGGGTAGTTTTCATGTTCATGGTCGCCAGCAAGTTCCTCACACTGACCTTCAAAGACCCTGAAGGTAGGTGTGCTGGGTAATGTGATGCCTTTGTGTTGACGCATGCAGACGGCCTGTGCCAGAAGGGAGGCTGGAGGGCAGTGTCCCAAGTCCTCCTCCTTAAAGCGGCCTGAGGAGAGGGAAGGCCTAGGGGCCAGACATGGCTTTGTTTGGGGCTGAAGCCTGCCAGTTGCAGGAGGAGCAACCCCTCCCCCACCCCTACCCCCCACCCCTACCCCCACAGTGCCGTGGTGTGCAGTGTGTTGCTGCTTTGTCCCCTTGGGTAACATCCTGGTTTGAGACATTGCTGGGCTGTGTGGCTCTAGTGGACCCTGATCGTCTGTCCTGGTGGCCACAGGTCTGAAGGTCATGGCTGGTGCAGTGGATGGAAGGCCATTTAAATAGTGTTGGGTTGTAGCTGGGGATTTCTAGATTCCCTGCACTGAACACAGGCACACAAATGGGGGTGTGGAAGGGGAGCTGGTTTCCCATTTGCTCACCTGAGCCTGGGTGTTCTGTTTTGTAACTTGATACGTAACATGGGTGGGGTACCCATTCTGACACATGTCTGAAAGCCGAGGCACGCTGCCTGCTCGACAGGACACTCCCAAGTTTGCCATGAGTGTGGGGTGGTGCTTGGGGGTCTGTGATGTGCAGGCTCTGTGCGAGGAAGGGTGATGGTGGCTTCATACTTTAAGATCTGAGGCCTCTGGCTGTGTTGAGAGGGGCCGATGGGAGGATGCTGCCTCATACGGATCTCTGTGTGTGAGGGCCACACCATCTTTGTCCTGCACAGCCACCCACCGCCACTACGGCTCTTGGAAGGGGCTGCTCGCAAAGGCGCCCACACCAGCGCTTTCCCAGATGGACTCCTTGTGGCCTGGGCAGACCTGGGCTGCAGGTGGCTACCGTGCCTCAGAACGCGCCCACCAGCAGCTACCTGCCGTGATGAGGGCTGTCCCTGGGCCACCTTCCTCTCTGTCCCCACTGCCTGTAATGGAACAGCAAGGTCAGAGGCTGTTTGTCACTGAGCAGCAGGAAGGGAAGTCTGTGATTAGCCCAGGGAGCTGGTGCCACGCAGCCAGGTTCATTAGTGCCGAGGGCCCGACTGGCTGTTGCTGGAAGTCACACTATCTTCCAGGAGCCTGGAGAGAAGCCCTTTGAAGTTTCACGGCCTTGGGACCGTGGCTACCCACTGCTGGGGATCAGGGCTGGCAGGAGCATCATGGATGATCACGGTTGACACCGAAACATGGGCTTGCCGCCATAACCTAACCTAGCTTATCTTGCCTCTTGCGGGGCTCTGCGTCACTGCCCCTAAGTAGATTATTAGGATTCTGAAGATAATGGCTCACTGAGTTCTTTCTTCTTTTTAATTTCTTTCATTTTTTAACTGATCAGAATGATTTATTCATTTCATTCATTTGCTTGTTTGCTTATTTATTTAAAATTATTTTTGTTGGGGGCTCTTACAGCTTTTATAACAATTCATACATCAATTGTATCAAGCACATTTGTACATAGGTTGCCGTCATCATTTTCAAAACCTTTTCTTTCCACCTTAGCCCTTGGTACCAGCTCCTCTCTTTCCCTCCCAGCTCACCGAGTTCTGGACAGCAGGAAGTGAGCTTACTTCCCAGGGTTTCTGATGGTTGTGCATTGAGTCAGGCATCCAGGAGAGAGAAGGTGACCACCACCCTGGAGGCCACTAGGAAGAGCCACCGTGGGTTTGTTCATTGAGGCACCTGCTACAGGGCACATTGAGGCTCTGCTTCCCCATGGAGACAGTCACTCCACCTCCTGGGCCCTCTTCTGCCTGAGGAGGCAGTCAGCCCAGCTCAACAGGACACCGAAAGGGGTTGGTAACTGTGGCCCAAAGGGATTTTCTCGCACATTGGAGTTTGCTTCGCTCATGGTCACAGTGTGTTTGCTTTTGAACCCAAAGCCCATCTTGAAGTGTCATTACAAGGAAAGAACCTTAGCGCCCAGCGGAATCCATCACAATGAAGTGCTGCTCTTTATAAGGCCGATGGTGAGTCCTGGCTCTCAGCTTTACAGGGAGCCTGCTCCGCTCGCTGCCTCTGACCTTGTGGAATACAGCCCTTCCCCAGAATCCCGGTTAGCGGTGGGTCTGCACCTCTTTGTAATGATTCCCCCTGCTCCTAGAGCCAGTAGGCACCCTGGTGGCGCTGTCAAGCTAACTGCCAGCCCATGGTGGGGTGAGGGGGTGAGAAAGATGAGGTTGTCTGCTCCTGTGAAGATTTACAGCCTTGGAGACTCCCCACAGGGTTCCTGTGAGTCAGAATCAACTTGATCACATTGGCTGGGATGGGGTTACTGGAGCAGAGAGGAAGAACAGGTTTTTCTTAAACTGCTATTTAGAGCAACATTAACCTTAAAACAACAACAAAAAACATAGTGGTGTGGTCTGCAGATAGGAAGAACAGGTTTTACTTAAACTACTGTTGACAGCAGTGGTTCTCAACCTTCCTAATGCCACAACCCTTTAATACAGTTCCTCATGTTGTGGTGGCCCCCAACCATAAAATTACCTTCGTTGCTACTTCAGAACTATAATTTTGCTACTGTTATGAATCATAATATAAATATCTGATATACAGGATGTATTTTCTTTGTTACAAATTGAACATAATTAAAGCATAGTGATTGATCACAAAACAATATGTAATTATACAGTAAAATCTCTTTAATATTTATTTCTAATAACAAATAAATGAAATTTTGTCTTGAAGCATCGTGTAGCATGGGTAGCAGTCTTAATATAAAACAACAGTAAGCTACATTGGTACATTTTGTGACTGTGTGTAAAAAACCAGCTTCAGTGCAAAGGTTGAGATAGCTTCCCTCTCACCAGATCAGCATAACTGCATGTGGGCAGACCCACCTGGAGACGGACAGAGGAGCAGTGTCTCAGTTCCTCAGACCATTGGAAATGTATTTTCCGATGGTCTTATGCAACCCTTGTGAAAGGGTTGTTTGACCCTGAAAGGGGTCATGACCCTCAGGTTGAAAGCCATCTGGTTTAGAGCAACACTAACCTTAAAAACAAACCCAGAGTGGTGGGGTCTGTCTTGTGTTGTGCAGTGGAACCTTAATGATATTTCGGGTTAACAAATCTCAACGTCCTCTTGAGGTTAGGGTTATGTGTTGTAACTGGGCTTAGAAGTTGTAACTGGAATTTGAGGGTCTGTGTTGGTACTAGAATTTTTTAAGGACATTCGTGTGTGTGTGTGTGTGTGTGTGTGTGTGTGTGTGAGAGAGAGAGAGAGACTTGATTTTTCTTCTCTCTTATGTTTTACTTCACTCTCACAGTCTTTGCCTGCCCTCGGCTCCTCAATTCGGTAAGCCACTTGTGGGCAGAGGCAAGTGTGCCTGCCTGACAGCAGGGACTTGGCAGGCCCTACCAGCCAGCAGGTCCAGGGCCATGCCCATTGACTAGGTGCAAAGGGCAGTCATGAAGTGGAGTGAGAGTGATGATCACTTTGGGAGGGGGGGGCCTCCCCCCCCTAAAATAGTACATCACTTTATAAATCTACAAACATTCTGGGGAAAAGTATAATGATGCTTACAACAAAAATAAACTAATACATTGTGAAGACCCTTAGCCATACCTAAAGGGTTGGTGTCATTGGTCCTGAAACTCTTGGGGTGGGGGGTGTCAGGTGGGACTGGGGGGTAGACAGGGAGAGAGTCACTCTGATTGTGAGGGAGATGGTGAGGAAAATAAATGTCACCCGTTATCAGCAGGAAAAGATAACAAAATGCAAATTGTGTTTGGGCTCTTTCCTTCTAGTAGGATCCGGGCTAAGGGAGTTCAGGAAATGTGGAATCACGTTTTTGTTGTCGTCCAGTTGATTGTGATTGACGGCGACCCCCACCCGCTGCATGGGGCAGACCTAACCCCTGGCCTTAGTAGGTTGAAACCTCTATGGAAGCACATCGCCAGATCTTTCCCCCGCTCAGAGCCCTTAGGAGGGTTCAAACCGCCAAACACTCTTGTCAGCAGCTGAGTGCTTAACCATCGTGCCACTAGGGCTCCTTTCAAACACATTCAGATCAGGATGGCGACAACCCCAGCCATGGAAGGTGAGAGTCTGAGGCCCCACGGCTGCCAAGGCTTGTTCTCCCGTGCTTCTTGGGATGTGATCGAGGCCAACTGTCAGTATCCACTCACTAGTCAGTGCTTAGGATGCAGGTTCACCTCCCCGTCTATTAACTTATTAAGGGGCCATCAGTTTCTCCAAAACCCACTCAAATCCATGCCAGAGTGAAGCATGGCACAAAGACTAGCAGAAGGCACTGCTGGAACTCTGGGTCCGCCCAGGGGAGTGGGGCGAGCCTGGTTTCGATTTGCATGCCAGTGCTCACAGATGACAAGTTTAGGAGGGTCATCAGCCGCTCAGAGCCCAGCTCAGACAGTGCCCTCAGGAGCACCAAAGGCCCGTGGGTGGCCAGGATGTTTCTGTCCACTTGTCCACAGCAGTGCCCCTGGCCTTCTTCCAGGTGCAGAGCCGGGCTTGCCCTCAGGGTGGGTGAGGACTGGATTTTGACTCTAGGGGAGGAAAGGTATGGGAGTTAGAAGGATTTCATTCCAGTGGAATCAAGTCACACTGAGGCGTAAGAGATGAGGGCATAGAGTCACGACCATGGATGGGACATTTGTAAGGATTTGGGGGCATAGAGAGCTCTTCTCTGCAGAGAAGGAAGGAAGGACAGAGTACTTGTAAGGAAGGGAGGGTCAGTTCAGCAGCCAGATCTCTTGAGGGGCCTTGGAGCTGCAGCCTGGTGGGTGTGCAGAGGGCAGGCTCTAATGACCCAAGAGGAGGAGGTGTTGAATTAAAAAAAGTATACCTTTGCGTAAGTTGCTGATTTGTTTGTTTCCATCTACTTTTTCCTCCCTAAATACATAGTAGGTTTTGAGAAATCCTGCAGTAAATAGTTCTTGTTCTGAGAGGTACCTAGGGGGCTACCTTCCCATTCTCTCCTGAGGTTCCCAAAGCACTGTGGTAAATGATTGCTGGGCGCAAGCCCACTGCGAGATGCCTGCACCTGCATCCCAGGGCCCGTGGCGTTCTCCTGTCTTGAAATGAACATGCATGCACTGGCTTGATTGCCGACTTGGCTGCTGCTTTTTTTTTCCCTTTCCAAATTTTCATTTTTCATTTGTGATTCTGGCCAACGTTCACAGGGGAACACAAAGGGCCCCTCAGTGCCCTCACCCGTTTTCCACCAGGGGTTGCCTCCTGGAAAAGCTGTAGCGGTGGGTTAGTGATGCTGCAGTCAGCGTCCAGAACATGGCCATCCCCACAGGCTCCCTGGTGGCGGGCGGCCCTGGCAGCCACACCTCCCCCAGCCCCCCCCCCTCCCGTCCCCAAGGCCTGACACCCCGCCCCCCACCTCAGCAACCACCGAGGAGCTCTCTGTCTCAATCGTGCTGTCTGTCACTCAAGAATCTGTCGGTGAAATTATACAATACGGGATTTTGGAGAAATTTCTTTTTTCATGCAATGTAATTCTCCAGAGATCTAGTCCGGTAGCTTTCTGTGTCCATACACCATCCCTGCTGATTGCCAAGTTTGGTTAAACACTCACCTGTTGAGGGACATCGGGACCATTTCAGAGTTGGACCGCCATAAACATGGCGTGCTGATATTTTTAAGTGATCATCAGCTTCACTTCGGTGGGATAAATTCCCAGGATGCAATGACTGTGGGTCCAGTCATAGAAACTGCCACACTGATTCCCGGGGTGGGGGCTGCAGGGACCCTTTCGCGTCCCGGCTCCCTGGCAGTGTGAGAGTGAGCCAGTTTCCCTGTGTGCTCACCAGTGTGTGGTGTCGGCACGACTGACTTGAGGCATTCTGACGGTCCAATGTCCCCTCCTGGTTTCCCTTTGCCTCCCCTGTTGGCTGCTGCTGTTGAACATGGACTCACATGCTCCTCGCCCTCTGGGCCTCTCTGGTGAATGCCCCTTTATAACGAGGTGGTTTGTTCTTTACTGCTGCCCGTTGCAAGCTCCTTTTTATATTCAGATGTTGGTCTTCAGTCAGATAGGTAGTTCACACATATTCCCCCCACCCCCTCTGTAGCTAGGCCATTCCAGCATCTTCACAAAGTCTCTTGAGATCAGAGGTTGTTTTTCATTTTGATGGGGTCCAACTTACACAGTTTTAAAGATTTGTCTCCCTCACTATCTTCAAGTCTCTAGTGCTAGGTTTATGAACTAATGCCTGTGAGCCACGTGGAGCAGCTTTGTGCATAAAGTATGAGACCAGGGTCAGGCCCTGGTTCTTTTTTGGTGGTGAAAATCCCACGGCTCCAGCTCCATTTGCTGACAAGACTACCCTTCTGCTGTTGAATTGTTTCGTCACCTTGGCCACAACTGGGGTGGGCTCCATTTCTAGGTTCAAGATTCCACTCCAGTGATCAGTGTGTAAGGAGACTCTGTAACCTCCTTGTCTTCCAGTGTACAGTGCCGAACAGGAGCTTCTGTTCCTGGCCACCAAGCCGGAGCTGGGCAACCTGCCAGAAGAGAAGCACCTGCCAGAGGATCTGAAGGTGGGCACAGTGAGGCAGGAGGCCTGGGCCCGGTCACGATGGTCAATGGAGGAACAGGCCCGCCCGTTGGCACCTCCCATTTGCCCAGCATGCACTCTCACGAGGTGCTTTGGTGGCTGGCCCTTGGGCAGCAGTTGCTGGTGTGGCTGACCTGGAGAGGGGTAGGGCTGGACTCAGGCAGAGTTCCACTTTGGCAGGTGGATTCTCTCATGTTGGCTGTGCAGGTGGGGTACTAGTGATTCTAGTGGGAGAGCTGAACACTCACCTGGTGCCCTCTGAGAGCGTGTGCCCAGCCTCCTGAAAAGACCTCGATGCTTAGAGACTTCCCATTGGCTGAAGAGACTGGCCGTCACAAGTAGATTCTCATTCAGAGACATCCTGTAGATCAGAGTTGAACTGCCCCATTGGGTTTCTGAGACTGTAGATCTTCCTGGGAGCAGACAGCTTCATCTTTCTCCCCAGGAACAGCAGTGGGTTCAAGTCACTGGCCTTGCAAGGAACTTCCCCACATTTAACCCATTATGACACTAGGGCACCCTCAGAGAGGGGCTGGCACAGGGTCACTATTCACTGACAGAAAACTGACTCTGCTTTCCTGGTGGATCTCAGCAGATTCCCTCTAGTCTTTTCAGAATAGAAAATACGTTGTAGTTATAACTCGTGGATACTTCTGTGAAAGGACACTATTAACAGGGCTGTGGGTGTAAAAGATAAATGACACCAGAAAAAGCAGGATCACGACTCCGTCGAACAAGGTGATGACTCCGCAGTGAATCGGTCACGTCTCCATTCAGCTGTGCTGTGAGTGTGTGGTGAGATCTCTGTGAAAAACAAGAGAGGTGTGTGCCCTGGTCTTTACCTTTACCTCCTCATGGCTTACTCAAAACACCAGAGGCACTTGTGAGGGAAAATGGGTACACCCAACTAAGCTCTCGGAGAGCGAAACTCAGAGAGGACAGTTCTTTCTCTCCATGCGTGGTCTCAGAGCTGCACTGAAAGTTGGAGCAGGGATCTGCGGAGGCCTTCCCGAGTAGTACCAAGGACTAGAAACACTTGAATGAGGTCACGACTTAGCTAAGACGAGCTGGGCCAACCGCTCTCAGTGGCACCCTGCCTTCGTGAAGACAGGACGGGGACAGAGACGGGCACGGGTGCCAACCAGCTCTGGGCCTCACATGGGCACGGAGCCTAGGTGGCCAGAGCACTGCCAGAGGTATGGTCAGGGGGTTATTCTGAAGGTTTCAGGCTAGTAGAGAAGGGGGAATCGTGACATTCTAAACTCATTGAAAGTCAAGTCCGTTAGGTCTCTGTTTCCCCAAGTCACCACTTCCTCCAGAATACCTCCCTTAAAATGGAAACACTCCTGCAGGCCACCACTTGGTTGACCATTGCCATTCTTCAGTGAGGCCAGTTTCCTGCCCTGCAGTGTCTGTCTGTCATCTGCCTGTCCCATTTCTGCAACCCCAGACAGAGAGGGCTTAATTCTGTCTTAATTCACGACTCTGAAGGAGGCACAGGTCACGTTCATTTTTAGATCCCTCAGTGTTCTTTGTCTATGTCACGAGGGCTATGTAAACGTGAGTTGAATTCCCGACCAGCTGAGATAATGTGCTGTGTTAGTTCTGGTAGACTGGAGAAACAAATTCACAGACACTCATATGTATAAGAAAGAGCTTTATATAAAGAGCAATTGTATATTGAGAAAACATCCCAGTCCAGATCAAGTCGATAAGTCTGACATTAGCCCATATGCCTGACACCAGTCTGTAAATTACTCTTCGGACTCACATAACACATGCAATGACGCCGAATGCAGGAAGATCACAGGCCAGTGGGTGGAAAGTCTTGTGGATCCAGTGGCATTGCAAACATCTCAGCGCTGGCATGAGTCTCCATGTGGTTCCTCCAGCTTGAGTGCTCTGGCTCCCATCAAGCGACTTGATTGACAGACTAAACTCCACCCCTTCACTCTTAATAGTCTCAAGTTGGCACCAGATTTTGTAACTATCACACTTGTCAGGAAAATGGAGTGTTCTGGATCAGGACAGGAAGCCACCCTGCATCGTGACATTTTAAGAGCTAGAAGGGCAGTCTTGGACAGAAGAGCAGTTCATCCAGCCTCCAGACGGGCTGGCTGAGAGAATGGAGTCTAGGGAAAAGGTCACATGCTGGCAGAGCATGAGGCTGCGGACTGCCGGTTAGTGCTCCTCCCTTGTGGCATGCTGACTCCACGTCTTTCTCCTGGGTTCTCTGCCCCTTCTCTCCCTGCTCTCCCACTGGTTGTCATAAAACTCAGTTCTTGCAGCTTGAGATATGCTGAGTGTGCATTTCTTTTTAGCTTTCTAACTCCGGGTGTTTGCACATTTCACGATAATGGTTTACTTTTCTCCTCAAATTACCTTTTGAGGTTTTTCTGTTCGGCTCGTTTACTCATCATTTGTACCATGTGCTTTAGCTACTGTATGTTCATGAGTCAGTTTCATAGTCCCTCCTCTTTCCTGTCTCTTTAAGGACCTTTTTCTTTCTTCCTGTTTGATGTTCTTGATATCGTCCCACGAAACTCCTCAGCTGTTCAAGTCATTAGTGTTCAAGGCAACAAATCTGTTCCTGAGCTTGTTCTCCAAGTTCAAGTGGGATATACTCCAAATCATGTTTTGCCTCTCACAGACTTGTTTTAATTTTCTTCAGCTTCAACCTGAAATTATGTCTGAGTAATTGGTGGTCTGTTCCACAGTCGGCCCCCGGCCATGTTTAGGCTGCTGATACCGAGAGCTTCTCCATCATCCCTTCAGTCAGTTTGATTCCTGTGGATTCCATCTGGTAAGGTCCATGTGCCCAGCTGCTGTGTTTGCTGTTGAAAAAAGGCAATTGCTATAAAGGAGTCCATTAATCTCCAGCTTCATTTCTGTCACCACGGCCGCATTTTTTCAACCATTGATCATTCCTCTTTGTTTTCATTTTTCTTATTCTAATCACCAGTAATTTACAATGCATCCTGACGGCATCTTTGATGGATGTCAGCCTGAAGAGATTAGTAGAACTCTGCAGTTTCATCCTGCCAGTAGTGGTGGTGCACGTCTTTGACAGTAGTTGTGTTAACTGGATTTCTTTGTCGGTGTCTAGCTGCTGTCCTGTCACACACAGCGTCTTACCTTGAGATCTTGAGATGTTCTTTTGGATGATGAATGTAGTGCCATTACTTTCAAATTACTCCCAGGATAGCCACTCGTGCGATCTCTGATGACAAATGGCCAACACCAGTCCATATCAGCTGGCTCACGCCGAGGATATGTATCTTTATGCGTTCCATTTCGTTTCTGACCATTTCTGATTTTCCTAGATTCATATTTGGTATGTTCTACATTTCGAGTGCCTAAGGGATTTTTTGCAGGAGTTTCTTTGTATTCTGCGTTGTGCCCTGTCAGCAAACGGAGGTTCCTGAGGCTTTGGGCCCATCTGCATCATGAAGAGCGATTCCACTTTGAGCAGGCGGCCCTCCCACATTCCCATTTTGAGAACCTTCCAACGAGGGGCTCTTCCTTCAGCACTGATCAGGCAACATTCTGTTCCTCATAAGGTTTCAGAGGTGGACCACCTCTTCTTCCTCCTCCTTCCTCGTCTGTTCTCAGTGGAGATGTGCCACTGCAACTGTCCCCCGTGGGTGACCCCGCTGGTATTTGCAATACGGGTGACATAGCTGCAGGGTTCGCAGCAATACCCAAGCTACTGCAATACAGCCAGCTGCAGACAGGCAGGACCGCAGTCGTTAGTTGACACTGCAGCTCAGCATGTGGGTTCCCACAAAGCTTATTTCTAAATGCGCTTGGGTTTCAAAGCTTACCTTGAAAAGTTTATCTTGCACATGACGTAGCTGAATGTTTGGATGAAAAGTCGTAGACCATAACATCAGCCCTTACCGTTGGTGTTATGTAAGAGAATTCGCAAAGTGAGAAAACAGAGCACGATGCTAGGAAGTACATGTAATGAAAACACAAGTGTAACTGAATGAGAAATTCCTTATGTTTAATGCTGAGGCTTGAAGAAAAGCAAATGTGAACGTGACACAATAGATGGGCGGTTTTCCTGTAGTTTCAGAGTTGACGGTTCTTTAACGCACCACTCTGGAGTGCCACCCCAGTCCGGGTTAGAGTCGAGGGTTAAAGACACTGCGACAGAATGAAGAGGGGCTTGAGAATTAGGGTAGACGAGGCAACAGCAAGCACTCACAGATACGGACAACTGTGCAGTCTACCAAAGCAGTAGAATTTGAAAATTGACTATTAAACAAAAGCCCTCCTGGGCTATAGATGTTCTCTGTAGGTTTTAGGCTAAAAGAGCCTCAAAGTGTAGCTGCCACACTTGTAAACATGAGCTTCTTCACCCTTTCGGTGGACAGCTTTCACTGCCATTGAGTCATTGCTGTTGGTCTCTGAGACACTGTTTACAGTAGTAGAAAGCTAAGTATTTCTCCCATGGAGCTGCTGGTGGTTTCGCACTGCAGACCATGTGGATTGCAGCCCAACGCATAACCACCAAGCCACCAGAACTCCTTAAAGGAATAAAGAAAGGCCAAATAAAAGTTTGCATCCGTTTCCCTCACCAACCCTACTGATTCATCTCCTTAATTGATCCTGGCAGAGGAAAGGCCTTGAGACAGGGTTGGGGACGCTGTTGTTAAAAAGCAGTTGTCACTCTGTAAAAAGCAGAGAGGAATGCGAGGCAAGAAGAGGCCAGTGAAGTCAGGGAACAGCCAGTCCTGCATGGGAACGCAGAGGGTGCTCTGGGAGAAGGAGGGGCCTGCATTTAAATGCAGGGTTATTGCTGAAGGAGGGAGACAGTTGGCTTTACAGTGTTCCCTTTGGACTGACAATAAAACCCCAACAATCCCAACTCAAAAAGTGTAACAGGAGCAATCTCAGAGAACTTGGAACAGTTTTCTAGAACGTCCCAGAAACCCCATCCCCAGTCATTGTTTTCAAATCAAGGTTTTTACTAAGTACTAAGTTAATGCACGCTTAATTGTGTTGTGAAGGAATAAGCAAAACTGGAAGGATTACCCACAGTAAAAATACATTCCTTTATTTTTAAGGCTTTTGATTACAAAAGTGACCTACTTAATGTAGCACTTAGCAAAAAACTACAGGTAAAATAAAAATCACTGCTAGCATTTTGATCTCTTAATGGCCACTGCCTCCGTGAATTTGAACCTTAGACATTTCTATACCGTTCTTTTTTCCCCTTTGAGTTTAATAATAAAAACTGTAGTACAATGGCTCGAATGTTAAAAGATGGTAGTAAACCCTACATTTTCCCTCCTTTAACATTTTTTATGTACATTTTTATATACTTGGTATACTGTGGGTGCCAATTATTAAGTGAACTGTTTTCATATAGGAAGTAGAATTTCAAGCTCATGCTGTAGCTAAGGCAGTTCCTCTGCTGCCTTTAATATAAAATATTGCATATAACCTGACTGAGTGAAAATTCTCCAATACACTCTCCCCACTAGATTCTTGAACCTTGGCTTAGAGGCACTTTGACATCTAAGAACAGGGAAGTCTGAGACATTCTGATTGTTATTCTCTTGTAAGTAACTCATTTTCATGCTTGGGTGCCAATAAAGTTTATTTTTATTATACATTTGGCATGAAAATCATGCTAAGTCAGTGTGGGTCTCTTCACATTCTCCCCTCATGAAACTCTCTTTTCCTCACTACTTTTGTCTGAGTTGTGCTGGTCACCATCCCAGAAAGACCTTTCCTCTCAGAGATTAAACCTTGTCTGTTAGAGCAAGCCAGCCCCTAACAGCCATGGGCTATCATATACAAGGATCATAGGCAGGTCATGGCGAATAGGAGAGGCAGAAGAGAAGCTCAAGGAGTCAGACACATTTCATGGTAGCAGGCTCACCTCAGCCCCTCTTGGTGGTCCACATGGAGGTGGGAGAAGAGTCTTTACTGTTTGGGGGCTTTTATAGGCAGCCATACCTCATGCATATTCAGTAGTTACATAAATGACAAGGTGGGTGGTAACACAGCAAAGTCCCTGAGCTCACAGATTAGGACACATGTATTGGGAGAAGGCATGAGGGGGAATGGGGGTACCGCTGTGGGAGGAGGTAACAGGAATGGCTGCTTGTACAGGGAGATAAAATCAATCGTGTGCTCACTTTAAGGCAGCATAGCTGTTGGGGAGGATATATTTAACAGGATCGTGTACTTGGACTTTATCTCTTAAGTTACCAAAGTGTGGTGGCTTTCCTACTGTGGGATACTAGCTTTCCAGATTCCCTCTGTTGTAAGTTAGGGAACAGAGCCCTAGGGGTGTTTCCCTCAGGAATATTTCCCTGAGTGTTAGTTTCCCACACTCGTCCATATCCGTAGTTGCCTCCCTCACCTCCATTGTTTGCCGGTCACGATGCCATTTCGCGTTTTAACCGCTCTCGGTAAAGATATAGATTCTTCTCCTGCATTTCTGTTTCCTTAGATTTTCCTTTCATGTTAATCCCTTCTCTAGGTCTGACTGTCTGCTGGTGTTCTCTAGAGCACGGGCGCTCAAACTTTTAGGCCCGTTCACTGTCCCTCAGACCGTCGGAGGGTCAGACTATAGTTTAAAAAGAAAACTATAAACAAATTCCTATGCACACTGCACACGTCTTATTTTGAAGTAAAAAACAAAATGGAGCAAACACACCCAGTGGGCCAGATAAATGTCCTCGGTGGGCCGCATGTGGACCATGGCCATAGTTTGAAGACCCCTGCTCTAGAGGCTGCATCTTACCTTTTTTAAAAAAATCATTTTATTAAGAGCACATACAACTCTTATCACAATCCATACATATATCAATTGTGTAAAGCACATTTGTACATTCATTGCCCTCATCATTCTCAAAACATTTGCTCTCCACTTAAGCCCCTGGCATCAGATCCTCATCCCCCCCCCATGAACCCTTGATAATTTATAAATTATTATATTTTGTCATATCTTACACTGTCCGATGTCTCCCTTCACCCACTTTTCTGTTGTCCATCCCCCAGGGAGGAGGTTATATGTAGAACTTTGTAAATGGTTTCCCCTTTCATTTCTACCCTCCCTCCATCCTCCCAGTATCACCACTCTCAGCACTGGTCCTGAAGGGATCATCTGCCCTGGATCCCTGTGTTTCCAGTTCCTATCTGTACCAGTGTACATCCTCTGGTCTAGCCAGATTTGTAAAGGAGACTTGGGATCATGATAGGGGGAGGGGGGAGAAAGCATTTAGGAACTAGAGTAAAGTTGTATGTTTCATCGTTGCTACACTGCACCCTGATTGACTTGTCTCCTCCGGGTGACCTGTCTGTAAGGTGATACCCAATTGCCTACAGATGGGCTTTGGGTCTCCACTCCGCACTCCCCCTCATTCACAATGGTATGCTTTTTTGTTCTGATGATGCCTGATACCTGATCCCTTTGACACCTCGTGATCACACAGGCTGGTGTGCTTCTTCCATGTGGGCTTCGTTGCTTCTGAGCTAGATGGCCGCTTGCTTACCTTCAAGCCTTTAAGGCCTCAGATGCTGTATCTTTTGATAGCCGGGCACCATCAGCTTTCTTCACCACATCTGCTTATGCACCCACTTTGTCTTCAGCAACTGTGTCAGGGCGTCTTACATTTTCATAGCGATACTAAATGGTTCTCCAAAAGGTAGTTTACTAATGTAGATCATTTTTATGGTGCTTCCTGGGAGCCTTCAAGTTACCCTTTCTTCCCTGTCAAAGGTCCCTGGGAGGTTCCCTTGGAGTTGCCTCAGATGAGAGAAGTAGGCGGGCCCTCAGATTCCTTCATTCCTCCTGGAGTCTCTGGAAGTCCTCTCTTCCCACCTGGCCCGGGAGGCCCAGGCCTCTCCCAGTTGTCTGGGAACACACGAGACTCTGGTCCTTTGTGATGGCTCATCAAGGGGTGGCACCTCTACTCCTTGCCCCTAACCCTCTTCCCAGGAATGTGATCTTTCAGGCATCCTTGAACTTTAAACTTTTCTGATATAAAAGGACACAAGCCCCAATAAAGTGACTTAATTTTTGAAAAAGGACCACACAAATATACAAAACTCCAACTGGGCTTCCATCTAGTCATTTTCTGATGCAGACTATAAATAACCAACTCATAATAATAACCTCCTCTGAATTTGAGTCTTGTAGCTTCCTGCACTGTTCTGCGCCCCCTCCCAATCAGTTTAATCATAAAAATGGGCAAAATTGTGCACATGTTTGCAGGTGGGGTAGACATGACAAGAAAGGTTTGTTATCCCCCCTCATCACTATCATTGAACTTTTTATGGAAACTTACTGTTGATAAGTCACAGGCACATTCACTGCCATCAAGGCAATCCCCATGCATAGCGGCCTGATTAGACGGGTAGCACTGTGCCACTGAGTCTCTGAGACGGTAATGAAGTAGCCCATGGATTGGACAGTGTTGTGGTGGGCCCAGCCCCAAGGACTGCAGACCCTTCTTCCGCGGAAGCATGCTGTTGCTCACGACGCTGGGCTGGTCAGAGTCTGCAGCCTTCAGGTGCTGGAGAGGAGTAGGGAGGAATTGAGTTGTGCAGCTGCAGAGATACCAGGAACCTCTGTGTTTACACACGCGTGCGCGCGCCCTCACCTCTGACATTTTTGACACTTTTTCTGAATTTGGGCATTTAAGTATAGATCAAACTCTTTTTTATTTTTGCTTGTAGACTGGTGTTTTTGTATCAATTGTGCCTTGAACCATAGGCCAGCAGGTTCTGTTGAGAAATCCTTTTTGTTCAAGAAATGCTTATTGTGAGAGGAATTGCCTTGTGTGCCAGAACCCAAACCATACCCATTCCCATCTAGTCGATTCCAACTCACAGTGACCTGTTTAGGTTTTCCCCAACTGCACATCTTTATGGTAGCTGCAGCCTCATCTTTCTCCCACACGTAGAGTGGCTCGGGGCTTAAACTGGCAGTTAATGTACAAAAAGACCAAACTCAACTACCATTGAGTAGATTCTGACTCATTTTGAACTGCTGGTCTCATGTTTAGCTGCACAACACAAAACTCAGGGCTCCTGACCAAGTGGGTCACAGCTCCAAAACCACTGCCACGGGTATGTAGACCATGAGCCCTGGTGATGGTGTTGGATGAGTGTTGACTGCTAGCCACCAGATCATGGGTTCAAACCTACAAACTTCCATCCAGGAGAAAGAGGAGGCTGCTGCTGTAAAGATTTATTGGCTCAGAAACCCTGTATAGCATTAATTCAGTGGCAGTGGGATTGGGTTTTTCTATAGCTGAGAGCAGACATCCTCATCTTTCTCTCTAGGAGTGATGGAAGGATTTAAACCACCAACCTGGTGCTTAGTGTCCCCCAAACAACTCCCAGTATACAGAAAAGGAGCCCCAGTGGGTTAAGTGTTGGGCTGCTGACTGCAAGGTCAGTGGTTCAGACCCAACCAGATCCTGTGAAGGAGAAAGAGGAGGCTGCCAGCTCCCATAAAGTGTGCAGTCTCTGTAACCTCCGGAGCCATTCCACCCTATCCCATACGGTCTCTCCCCGAGCCAGCACGATAGCAGTAGGCTTGATAGACAGTCGTATTCGAAGATGAACACCCAACATGACATGAAAGGAAATGTGGGGGAGGACACCTGAGGGAGCAACTCACCTTGACTGAAATTCCTGAGTGACATTTCCTGCTGCTTTTAGGAAAGGATGAGCTGTGATGTCCTTAGGGAAGTACTAGGCATATAGCCTGCCTGCTTATCCATTTGTCCAGACCCAGGCTGAAGACACTGAGGGCCAGCTATCTCTGATGAAGTTGTGGGTCAGAATGTCCACTTAACCGAAATCCCAAGCTCCTGGTGAGCATTGGTGGCAGGGCGGCTCAGTGACCCCACCTGGCCCCTGCGAAGACAAGCCCAGGAAGCGATGGGGGAAGGCCCTCCCTGCGCAGCCCTCCCGCTGGGCCTCCGTGCTGTTGTCTGCTAACTAGGCCCTTGTGCCCGTTTCATTTCCAGCCAACAGGAGACATGCTTTCGGCGAGCCAGCCAGCCCAGCCCCTGGTCTACTCGGAGCGCCTGGAGCTCATCCGAAGCGTCTGCCAGGATGACGCCCTGAAGAACCTCTCACACACTGCCGTCTCCAAGTTTGTCCTGGACCGGATCTTTGTCTGCGACAAGCACAAACTTCTCTTCTGCCAGACCCCGAAAGTGGGCAACACGCAGTGGAAGAAAGTGCTGATTGTGTTGAATGGTGCGTGCACACCCAGGGAAGGTCTGGGCGTGGCGTAGGTGAGGGAAGGAGGCAGCTAAGTGACCCCAAAGAGAGCCCTCAGTGTTCTTGTCCCACACCTGCTGTACTGGAAAAGTAGGTGAAAGCAAGTTAGATACTGCTGTCTCTGAGAGGGTCAGCCCCACCCCAAGAGGGCCTCCTTGCTTTCAACCATGGGGTCAATACACCCGCTGGTTTTAGAAACCTGGCCTGCAGGCAGTGATCATTCTCTAAAGGCAGCCAAACCCAGGTTAAAGGAGCTTGGTGGCACAGTGGTTACACGTTGGGCTGCTAGCTGCGAGGTCAGCAGTTCGAAACCACCAGCCAGCTCTAAGAGAGAAAGAGGCAGCTTTCTACTCCCGTAAAGAGTTACAGTCTCAAAAATACACAGGGGCAGTTTATGGCAATGAGTCGCCTTAGACTCAATGGCAGTGAGTTTGACATTTCTAAACCCGGTTTAGGAGCATTGGCACAGGTGGATGTTCCCAGTATTTCTATTCCTCGTTCATCAGTCTCCCCATAGGGATTATCACAAGCTTCTGTTCATGCACTTACCCTGCCAGGATCAGCAGATGGAATGCAAACCTCCAGAGGGGAATGTGGAAGGTGGGTTTGTCAGGCACGCCCGCCCCTGGGGAACATGAGGGCGCAGTCACCAGAGACTGCAGGGCTTGTCCTTCAGGATAATAACCAGAGCTCAGCCAGGTGGTCACCTGCCTCTCTCGGTTTACCTCCCAGGAGCATTCCCATCCATCGAGGAGATCCCCGAGAACATCGTCCACGACCACGAGAAGAACGGCTTGCCCCGGCTGTCGTCCTTCAGTGACGCAGAGGTTCAGAGACGGTAAGGGCTGCTTCCACAGACAGGAGCAGGCAACCCGACAGTTCCGCAAAGGCCTTCTGGTCTAGCCCAGGCTCTGAGCATGTGGGGTGCCCCACGGAGCCCTGGTGGCAGCAGGTCTGTGCAGCCCAGGTCACGCCCAGTGTCCGTGCCTTTAGTTCTTGAGTCCCTGTCAGAACTTCAGAGTTCCCTTGGCTCTGCTTGGGTCTCATTTTATTTTGAAAATGACTTACCTAATGCTCTGAAAAGTTCCCCTTGTTAGCTGAAAGGTAGCCAAGGAGAGCAAGATTTTAAAAGTATACATAAATAGCAAATGCATATCAGCACCCCCTCACCCCGACCCAACTGCCTAACTGTGACCCCTCCTCCTGCCCCCAGCTGGCTCTTCATTTCCTCCGGCCTCTGGGAAATGCAGCCTTTCCAACTGGTACAAAGTCCCTGAAGCTCAGAGGTTTGCGACCAGCGAGGAGCTCTTAGTGGGTCAGGGCAGTGGAGTTCTGCGAAGTGTCACGTGCAGCATTGAAAGCAACCCCTTGGCTGCAGTAGGTGCTCTGTCAGCGTGCTGGTGGCCAGCTTGCTCTCGTCATTTCTACAATCACTGCCAACCGCCACTGCGGCCATCTTCCGTCCCAGCTGGAGAGTAAAGCCTCTCCTTTCCTCTGCCCATCTCCCCTCCCACCCCAGTCCTCTGACAACTTTGACTCGACTCTTTAGAGCGCTACCTGTAAGTCACACTTCCGACCTTGGCTGTTCCTAAGCCAGGCAGATCACCTTCCCCTACAGTGGTCTGCCCAGGACCAAAGCTTTCAGGCATCCTTGGTGTTTTGAAACACTGAAGTGAAACCAAAAACCCACTGCCCTCGGTCGAGTTTCTGATGCACAGCGTCCCTATTTACGGGGCTTTTGTCAGTCTTCACAGAGCAGAGAACTTCCTCTTTGTCCTGAGGAGCAGCTGGTGAGTGTGAACTGTGGCCCTCGGCCCTCGTGATTAGCAGTCCCAAGCTTGCCCGGCAGCACCACCAGGCCTCCTTGAGGGAAACAGACGGAGATTAAAGAAGCGTTCTGTGGAGTGGCTGCCCCACGATGAATGTGTGGCCTTACACAAGGTCAGGTTTCTGAGCCTCTGGGCTACATGCTGGGCTGCTCACCCCAAGGTCAGCAGTTTGAAACCTCCAGCTCCGTGGGAGAAAGAGGAAACTTTCTACTCCTGTAAAGAGGTGCCGCCTCGGACGCCCACCCGGGCAGGTGGCTATGAGTTGGAACGGACTCCAGGACAGCAGTTTTTTGAAGGGAGTCTCCTCACCTGTGCAGTGGGCCAACAATAGCACTTGCTCCCTTGAGATTTTGTGTGGACTAAGTCAGAGCCACACAGAAAACACCAGGGCAGGGACTGGTGGCACCAGGGGATCAGGGACTCGTGGCACCAGGGAGGGTCTGGGAGGGGCAGCTCTCGCTGCTGCTTTTTCACCGTCCCCACCAGCAGCACCCCAGCCGTTCACTGCTGCTTTGTTTTTCTCTCTCCTTAGACTGAAAACATATTTCAAGTTCTTCATTGTGAGAGATCCCTTTGAAAGACTCATTTCTGCCTTTAAGGACAAGTTCGTTCACAATCCTCGGTTTGAACCCTGGTACAGGCATGAGATTGCCCCCGGCATCATCAGGAAGTACAGGCGGAATCGAACAGAGACCCGGGGGATCCAGTTTGAGGATTTTGTGCGGTACCTGGGTGACCCAAACCACAGGTGGCTGGATCTGCAGTTTGGGGACCACATCATTCACTGGGTGACGTATGTGGAGCTCTGCGCCCCGTGCGAGATCAAGTACAGCGTAATCGGACACCACGAGACCTTGGAGGAGGACGCGCCGTACATCCTGCAAGCAGCCGGCATAGACCATCTCGTGTCCTACCCGACCATCCCTCCCGGAATCACCGTGTATAATAAAAGCAAAGTGGAGCATTACTTCCTGGGCATAAGCAAACGGGATATCCGGCGCCTATATGCACGATTCGAAGGGGACTTCAAGCTCTTTGGGTACCAGAAACCTGAGTTTCTGCTAAACTAACACCCGGGACCCATGAAATCCAATTTCTCTGTGAGACCAGGGGGCTAACCAGGTGGGGACCTGGGCACTGGGAAGGGTGATTCCTCCACAACACTCCCTGGCTTATGAAGTGGGACCCTGACTGCTACCACACATGTGGGCCTGGACGGAAGGAGTGCTGGAGGGCCCCAGCCCAACCCCACTGATGACAGCACGACCTTTGCTCCCCTCCCAGGAAGAGAAAGACGAACGTGCCGCCTGACAAACCGGGAGGGAAAAAAGTCAGTTTTCGGGTCGTTTTACTGAGTTATTAGAGAGGTGGGCTCACCCCGTAGGGATCCATATTGGTCTGGCAGGGTCCTGTCTGTCACAGGTGGATCGAAGCAAGAGCGCCCAGCACTTCGAGGAAACATGGAGAAGTGCAGGCACTGCAAAAAACTAGGGCTGACCCGGATCAAGTGTGGGTAAGAGAACCAAACCTCTGGCGGACTGCCCCTTCTGGCTGCTGCTGCTGCTGTCAACACGAAGACAACCCAGGTCTCCCCTGTGACTGTTTTCCTTTCGAGTTTCTGGACTGGCCAAAAGGCAGCTCCAGGCAGTACATCTTTCCCAAACACATAGCTGTACAATGGCAGGTCATATTTCTGAAGCTCTGCCTTGCCAAGTGGCTATCGTGTTCAGCCAAGATGGACCATTGTGGAAGGTGAGGGGTTGTATGTAAGGTCTCCCTCCAAGAAAGGGAACATCGGGGTCCGCCGGGGAGTGTGGAATGATCATGTGAAGACCTGTCTGGTTCTGGAAACTGAGGCCTGCTATGGATTGGAGCCCATCTGCTCTGACTGTGGGGCACACTGGGTGTGGACAAGCCAGCGGGAGTCCACCACTCTCTTCCAGGAGCCCCTGCCCTGGGGCCGAAGGCCACCTGGGATAGAATGCCAGCTTTGCCAAATTGAGTACCGCTTACATGATTCACCTTCCTCTCCTCAGCCAGATACACACCACAGACCCACTGCTCCTAAAGCCATCCCCCTGGAATAGATGGCAAGACATTGGGCATTTGAGTCCACCAGCAATAAAATCCCCTGTGGACGCAGCCTCCAGGAACTCACAGGCCCTGAGCTAGGCCCCTGTGAAGAGCAGTCTGGTAGTGAGGGCCATGAGGTAGGGGACTGGCCGAAGGAGTCAACCTTGAATGGGACAGGTGGCCCAAGGACTGGGGCCAGTGAGCCTGAGCCTTTTTTGTTTCCTTTTGTTTTGTTTTTCCTCCATGCAGCCATGGGAAGAGAACAGCTTCCTGAATTTGTAAATGTGAAAAGTCAAGCAGAATTAAACATACGTGCCAAACCTGACATGTGCTGCAGGCCCAGGGCAGGGCGCTCGAGGCTGCATGGCACCTGTATTAGGAGACCGTAAGGGCCGCACATAGGAGGAGGGCTGCAGGGTGGGGGGCAGGCAGGAGGCCAGGCCCCGGGCGACGGTGCTCGCCAAGCAACAGTCAGTGCTGCGGCCCTTAGCCCTCAACTGATGCCTAAAGGATGTAACACTTGACTTATTTTTATATGAAGTTTTAGCAATGTCTTGTTGAATCATTTCAGATCTAATGCGCTGACCAATTACCTCTTTCCTATTTGAAATGTGTAACTGTGGAAATGTTTGTGAATTTAAGGCCTTACAGTTAGTCCTAATTAAAAAAACAATTCCCTCTCAAAACCAAGAGTGGTCACTTGTTCTTTTGTCGCTGTCCTTATTTTTCCAACCCCTCTTGCGTAAAGGGAGATGTGGCATCTGGGTCATTTTCCTAATATGTTTTGCCCAAAGAAGTAGCAATTGCTACCAATTGCTGGATATCAGGCAATATATCCAGAACAAAAGGTGTCCCTAGCCTAGACCCATGTGGCTCCTGGGTACCACACTAATCACTCCCCCTCCCTCCCGAGGTCACGTCCTTCTGAATCTGTCTCCAAAACCCACTTCCTCCTTCCTGGTCTTCAGAGTCCGAGGCCCATGCTGACTCCTATTTGTTCCTGGAGCTGCGGCCACACCCACGCTCTGACCCCTTCCATTTGGTTCTGTACACTGCAACCACAGAAGCCGGACTAGTGCAAACTTGCCCTCTAGGACCCGCTCCCCAGTGAGACCTTGCTGGCAATTCTCTCTCATCTTCCAGCCTCTGGTCAAGTTACGGCCTTGCCTGCCTGCCCCTGCCCATGTGCTCCGTGGGTATAGCTCCCTTCAACTTGCACCGAGCCCTCTCCAGGAAGCCACCTTTGTCCCACCATCAAGAAGTTCTCCTCTGCTGAACCCACAGTGCCTCGGGTGGGTAGGAGGGAAGTCTCCATTTCTAGGCAGAGACACCAGGGGAAAGAGGAGACACATTGTGCCTGGAGCTGCCTGAGAAGGCAGCACCCTTGGGAAACCTCAATGGGAGAACTCAGAAATAGCATCGCCTTGGTTTGAAAGCAACAAAAGGAGACACGTTACCTCTACATTCGCTTCTCAGAAAGGCATGGCGGCAGGGTCATCCGACTACACAGTGGGAAGGAGGAGGGCAGACTGCCTCCAGCCCTTTATCCTTACCAGTTCTGACGCCAGTCAGCCATCCCTCCTACAGCACACCTCAGCAGGGTTCACTGATTCATCGCCATGGTCACACAGACCAGACTGTTCCCACAATTACAGCAGCTTAACAGGTTACATGGGATCTCGAGTTGTGCATTGTACTGCCATCCACAGGCATGGTGATACAAACCCATTAGCTACTTCACAGAAGAAAGGTGAGGTGTTCTGCTTCCATAAAGATTTATAGCCTCTATACCAGAGGATGGACACTGGTACAGATAGGAATTGGAAACACGGAATCCAGGCGGATGTTCCCTTCAGGACCTGTGGTGTGAGTGGCGATACTGGGAGCATAGAGGGAGAGTGGGTTGGAAAGGGGGAACCGACTATAAGGATCTACATGTGACCTCCTCCCTGGGGGACGGACAACAGAAAAGTAGGTGGAGGGGGAAAAATGAGCTGATGCCAGGGACTTAGTGGAGAGCAAATGTTTTTAGAATGATGAAGGCAATGGATGTATAAATGTGCTTTACACAATTGATGTATGTATGGATGGTGATAAGAGTTGTTTGAGCCCCTAATAAAATGATTGAAAAAAAAGATTTATAGCCTCAGACGCCCACAGGTGAAATTCTACTTGGGGTTGCTGTAAGAAATGACTTGATTCTAATGGATTTGGTGTGTGTGTGTGTGTGTGTGTGTGTGTGTGTATAAACAGGTTACATACAATTCATGATTAGAAATGCCCAGGACAGCCTCTTTCCAGACATGCCTTCAGGCACACCTCTCTGGTCCTTGGTCTCTGCTATTTTGCTACAAAGCTTTCTTAGGGATGCCAATAAATACCCAAAGGGCACATCATTCCATCTTAAGCCTCAGCCCAAAGGCTCAGCTCTAGCTTGAGAGTCAGCAAGCCTAGCTACCCAATTAACTGCCTGAGGGCATCCCACTCAGCAAGCAAGCTCTTGCCCCAAAGCCATCATCTTTTCTTGCTCCACAGGCCAGGAATCTGCCTCTCTTGGTTCTGCTGCTTCTCTTTAAGTCCTCTACCTTTTCTCTAGTGCTATATAGCCTTCTCTCCCTGGACTGAGGAGGTTCAGTGCATAGGGATCTCAGGGTCCAAATGCCACGTCCCATGCCTGGCTGCTCCTTGATTTCCAGATTCCTCAGCTTTCTGTCTCTGAGATGGCTAGTTTTATACTCAACAGGATGGTATCCCCTTGTTAGAGTTCCAAGGTTTGAAAAATCACAATTTGCCAGGTTAACGGTCAGTCACAACTGAATCATATAGCCCCATCAACTTTTTCTCTCTTGTGACTCAGACCCATCAAGAAGAGAGGGAATACTCCTAGTCAGTTGGTGGGAGTTACAAAGACTCTGGCAAGAAGAGCCATATCCAGTAAATCACTGCACGAACATTTCCAAGGATTCATAACAAAACATCTCAATCTGAGCGGCTTGTAAGTACAGAAACTTACTGTCTCAGTTCTGGAGCCTAGAAGGCCAAAGGGTGTGTGTTACACAGGGTTCTCTAGAGAAACAAAGCCAGGACGCTTATGATGTAAAAGGATAAGTTTATATAGCAAAGAGGAATACAACAGCAAATTAGTCCACACAGCAGTACAGAGAGCCCAGTCCAACCCACTTTTGTGGGACAGTTAATATACTGAAGGTCTTTTCAACTTACGCTGCCCCTGGTCCATGCCTGAGGAAGCAGACAGTAGGAAGATTAGATGTTGAGGTGAAGCAGAGGCTAGAAGCAGGTCACAGTGTAGCCTCACAGTACAGTGATTTGAAATGGCAGGAGGTGAGGCATCTAGAGTGGTGGTAAAGATGATGGGAGCGGGCTCATAGGCAGCAATCACAGCAAGGTGGGGCAGCACTGTGGTGTGGAAGATTATGGCTCAGCAATTGCCGTCCACCATAGTCCATGGGTTGGCTTGGCCCACAGGTAGCACAGGTACTCAGGTAGAGATAGGACAGCTACTCATGCAGTCCTCTGATCCGACTACCAGGGAGGAAAAGGGAAAAGACCAGCCTCAGGGTCACACCTCCAAAAGAGATCATCAAACTGCAACCTGATTAATAAGCTGTATGTTCTACCCACATGCTCCTTTGGGTGCCATGTTGGCACAAAAGACCTAACAATCACATACCTCTCTAGAGTTCCAGTTATTCCTTGGGTGTCACATGGAAGGCACCCTTCCTCTGTCTTTAAGGACACTACTATGATTGTGTTAAGACTGCCCACCCCCCACTCTGGTAAAACTGCCTAGTAACTGAAAAACTCTCCAAAGACCTTATTTCCAAGATCATGTTCACAGAGACGGGTGCTAGAATTTCACTCTTGTGAAGGAAGTCACAGTTCAGCCAATAGCAGCTTTCCAGCAGTGACTGTAGAATAGAGGTTGAGGGTCAGTAGTAACCAGCGGTAGCTGCTGGCTTGTTGGTTGCAGCCAAGCTGACCCCTGACGTGTGGTAACCCTATGCACAGACAAGAAAAGCTCACTGCCTGGCCCTTCTCCATTCACTGGACCACTGCCATCCATTTGGCTGTTGTGAAGAGATCACCAGAGCTCGCTTCCTAGTTCATCTTAGCCTAGATGGTCCACTGACATCAAAGTGCCGTGTGCTCAACATCATAGCAACTCACAAACATCCCCTGAAAGGTAGGTGGTGGATGTGAAGGAGGCGCACTGGCTGAAATTAAATCTGGGCCTCCTGGATGGAAGGTAGAAATTCTACCACTGACCCCAGATCCACGATTGACCTCTTAATAGTATTACCTTAACAGAAGTGTGCCTTAAATTGAGTTGCTTTCCTCCTACTAGAATTTCTCTCTTCAAACATTGTGGTTTTATTGGTCCTGTGTTGGAAATCATTACAGTACAATGTCTAGAACTCAAGCATAGACTTGATTTTCAGACTGACTAACTGGATCCATAGAGAAGTGCTATCTACCCAGTGTAATATATTATTTGATTTCTCAACCACTGTTTCCAAAGGCATTGATTGTGGGCTAAGCAAACTGAAATCTTTGGAACTTCAATCTTTTTTTCTTTTCATCATGATGTTGAATATTGGTCCAGTTTTTTTAGACTTTGGTCTTTCTTTACACTGAGTTGAAATCCAGTACTGACAGTACTGGATTTTGGTTACTGATGGTAACCAATCCTGAACTTTTGTCCTCTCTACCTTATTTGCATGATCCCACCCAGTCGTTTGGTGCAAGTTACAAAGACTATGGATAGAAGAGCCCTACCTAGTAAATTCAAGTCACTGCAATACAATATGGGGCAACAGCTCTGTTACACATAAGACTGCCACGAGTCAGAACCTACTCGGTATCAACTAACAAAAACAGTTTTGTATTTAAGCACTGTTTTGTGAAGCAACTCTACTAGGACATTTAGGAAGCTGTTTCTGTGAGAAATTTCTATTGTAATGTTATGCATGCTCAGGTTCAGGAAGTTCCAGGGGAAAAAAATGCCACAGAGTTTCGGTCAGATCAGTAGCATCATTACATCCAGCCAACAACGCCATTAACACTAATGACAGCTTGTTTACACTTTGGACACCAAATTCCCAGCTTGTAGAATGAGTGTTGATCACTTATCCACAAATCGGTCCCTGTTTACTATGCATCTGTGTTACAGACTGCTTGAATATTTCTATAGTTTATTTTTATACTCTGAGTCCTGTAAAGTCTGTGCCTGATTTAAAAAAGAAAAGAATTGTCAAGGACCAGATGTAACGGCAGCAGCCAGTGATGTTAGCAATGGTGAAGTGCTTTCACACCAGCCATCCTGCAGAAACACTTGATTCAGTGTTCAGCTTTAATGCTTAGGGAAATGTATTTATTCAGGCACCAACATGTATGCTCAACGTAACTGTAGAATAAGTGGTGGTGGTGGTGGTGGTTTAGGTGCCAATTCAGTTCCAACTTCTAGGAAGAGGTGGTCTATTTCTGAAAAACAAGCCACTGAACACCTTATGAATAGCAGCAGAACATTGTCTAATATAGTGTCAGAAGATGAACCTTATATATAGGTTGGGAGCATGCAAAAAATGACTGGGGAAGAGATGCTTCTTCCAAGGAGAGTCCACCTTAATGGTGTGGATGAAACAAGGCTTTCAAGACTTACACTTGCTGATGGAGCATGATTCAAAATGAGAAGAAACAACTGCACCATCCATTTTTAACCCGCGTATGGATTACGCACAACATATGAATCTAGGAAAATTAGAAGTTGTCAAAAATGAAATGGAATCCATAAAGATGGAAATACTAGATATTTGTGAGCTAAAATGCACTGATGTTGGCCTTTTTGAACCAGATCATCATATAGTTTACTAAGGCTAAAATCACAAATTCAAGATAAATAGCATTGTATTAATTATCAAAAAGATCCTTCCAAGATCTGCCTTGAAGTACAATGCTGTATAATATCTCTATGCCTACAATAAATTCCAGTTAATATAACTATTATTCAATTCTACATACCAACAAATAAAGCCAGTGGTAACTAAACTGATAAAATTCCATATCATCTTCTTCAGTTTGAAAACGGTCAAACATGCAATCAAGATACATTGATAATTATTAGTGATTAAAATTTAAAAATTGGAACCAAAGAGGAAAGGCCAGTATTGGAAAATGTGGCTTTGGTAATAGAAACAACACCAAAGGTCTCCTGACAGAATTTTGCAAGCCCAAAGACATATTTGTTGTAAATACCTTTTCATCTGGTAAGGATATATATGAACCCAATCAGATGTAACACATGGGAATCAAAATGGCTGCATCTGTGGGACGAGACGATGGAGAAGCACTGTGTCTTAAATCAGAAAAGGGACAAGGAGTGGCTGTGGACCAGAATGCTGGTCAAGTTCAGGTTTTTGTTAGAAGAGCAAAGGAGAACATGCTCAGTATATCTCAAACTGAAAGAAAAAGTCAAGCCTTGAGTTACCATATTGAAGGATTGATTCCATGGGCAAAATATTGGATGACATAGAAGCATCAAAAGAATAGGGAAGGAATTCACAGTCTCTGTACCAAAAATAATTGGTCAACAAATTAAGAGGCAGTTTATGATCAAGAACTTGTGGTCTTGAAGGAAGAAATTCAAGCTGCACTGAAAGCATTAACAAAAGGCAAGACTCCAGGAATTTGGGATAATACCAATTGAAATGTTTCAGCAAGCTGAGGAAGTGCTGAAGGTACTTATTTGTCTATGTCAAGAAATTTGGAAGACGGCAACCTGGCCAAACGACTACAGGTGATCCAGCAGGGTGCAGGAGTTATTAAACAGTATCATTATGATCACATACAAGTAGTATTTTGCTGAAGATAATTCCACAGTGCTTGCTGCAGTACATTGACAGAGAATTGCCAGAAGGTCCAGCTGGATTCAGACGAGGACATGGTATGAGAGATATCATTGCTGATGTCAGATGGTCTTGGCTGAAAGCAGAGAATTCCAGAAAGATGTTTACTTGTGTTTTATTGACTACACAAAGGTATTCAACTGTGTGGCTCATCATAAAATTGCAAAGTGTAGGAATTCCAGAATACTTCATTGAACTTGTGTAGAACCTGTACATGGACCACTAGGACTTTAAACAGAACAAGGGAATACTAAAGCGTTTCAAATCAGGAAATGTGCACACCAGGATTGCACCTTTCCCACACTTACTCCAGTTATATGTTGCACAAATTGATAGGGGGTAAATGAGGGAGCCGACTATTAGCCAAATCCTGGAAATGCAGTATGTAGCATGATTTGGATCAAGATTGCTAAAACTGAAATGTAACAGCCTCTTCCCCTTACCCACACCCAAAGTAAGATTCCTTTTAAACCCAGTCAGCACTTTGGGGGCAAACCAGGCCATTTGGGCAAGCAAGGCCATTTTGACAAGCGCTGAAGTCTGAGACCTTCCAGCGGTTTGGAAGGTTGCAACCCTCATTGTTTCCTTCTGTCAAGTTCTTATAGAAAGAAACATAGAAGTTCTCAAATCAGCCTGGTTTCTGGCTTTGGCTAAAGCAGTGATGGGCATCCCAGACCTTATCTGCTGGCAACAAAATACTCTGTAGAGCCGGTATATATGAAGAAGAATATGACACTGGTTTTGATTCAGCCAATTTGAGCTGAATTGGCTTCCATCAAATTTAAAGACTCTGCATTTTGTTGACCAAATGAAGAGACAATCTACAGACTGAGTGAAAATATTTGGGAACCATGTAGCTGGTAAGTGTTTATTATCCAGAATATAGAAAAAGCAAGTACAACTCAGCAACTAAAAAGACAAACACCCCAATCAAAAATGAGCAAAGTACTTAGATCAACATTTCATCAAAGAAGATACATGGCAAAAAAGAGAAAAAAATCATAAAGATATTCGATGTCAATTGTCATTAGGGAAATTCAGATCAAAACCATAATTAGATATCACTTCATCTCCACTAGGATGGATATGATCATAAAGGCAGAAATAACAAGTGCTGAGAAATAAATGTGGAGAAACCACAAATGTGGAGAAACTGAATCCTTCGACCCACTGCTGATGATCCTGTAAAATCGTGGACACTGTAGGAGGCAGTTTGCCAGCTCTTGAAATAGTTAAACCATGCAATGAGCATGACTCAGCAATTCTGCTCCTTGGCAACAATCCCAAAGAACTGAAAGCAGATACTCACATAGATACTTGTACAACAATGTTTATTATGAAATTATTTACAATAGATGAGAGCTTAAAATAACCCAAATGTCCATCCGCAGAAGAATGCATAAGTAAAATGTGGTCTATACATACATTGGAATATTATTCAGCCATAAAGTGAATTCAATTCATGGGAAAATTCCATGATCTTTTCTTTCCAACTTTTCCACAAACTCTTTGAAGCCCCTTCATGTGAGATGACATGGGTGAGTGAATTTAGTCCCACATATATTGTGAGACTCTACTTCCATGAATTATCTAGAGACATGCTTAGAGACCAAAGTTCACCCGTGGTTACCAGAGATGAGTAGGAGGAAAAAGAGAGTGATTGCTTTCAGGTGAAGGAAAAAAGTTGAAAATCGTGGTAATGTACTTACTGTCACAAAATTCCCTATATAAAGGCAATGGGAATATTTTGTTACACATTTTTAACTGTGATTATTTTTTAAAACTACAAGTAAATACAAAGTTGCTCACCAACATCTTTGAGTAGATCAACATACTATTTTACAAGTTATTTCATGTTAAAAATTATACCTTTAGCAGTATTGATATCCATTTTAGTGCTTTTACCACTTGTTTTTGCCACAGTAGGTATTAAATTCCAAATCTTTATGCTTCAGCACATCTTGTAGTGAGGGAAGGTTTTTAATGTTTTATAAATGTCTCATTCATTGGTGATAGCTCTTGCTGCCATTGCATTTTATGCTGCAGGACGGAGTACTCATTTGTCTCAGCCTATAAAATCTACTTGTAAAATCTCTTCTCTAACAGGCTTAGATGGTCATCACAGCAACATTTTTCAATTATTTTCTTAACCTAGTCTCTTCCCACTTATATTTCCTCCTCTTCAGTTCACTCAGGACAGAAACTAACAAATAAAGACGCTTCTATTTAGTACCTCCATCTCTGGTGGCTTAGGTAGTTACACATTGGGCTGCTAACCTCAAGCTCAACAGTTCAAACCCATCTGCAGGAGAAAGATGAGTTTTTTGACTCCCACAAAGATTTACAGCCTTAGCAACCCTAGGGAGTGGTTTTACTCTGTCCTATACCATCACTGAGTTGACATCAATTCATTGGCAATGAGTTTTTTTTGCAGATTTGAATTTTATGTACTTACCTCATATACCTGATTTTTTTTTTCTTTCTCTCTCTCCTCTGCTTTTTGGGACTTACTCTCTATCAAGAAGGCCTGTCTTCCTTATATGTGATGATGTGATTAGGTGCACTGTTAAATATACTTGAGAGGAGGGTATCTAGACCTCTCTGATCCAGGCAAAGGAAAAGAATGCATATTGAGCAAAGTTTCAAATAAGAAAAATGCATACATGAAGGAGATAGAAGGAGACTTGTGGTAGTTACACCATTTCATGTCATCTTGAAGATATGTGGAATTTAGCCTTTTAATCAGGTCACAACCTGATGGTGCCTCCTTGTGGGCATGGCTCTCTCATAAGGCCTGAGAACACCCCCATCTCTCTCTGCCCTCACCTTCGTGCTGACGAACCACTCTGGGACCTGCTAGAGCCCTGTGATGCTCCCATGACCATTGGATCCACAAGACTTTGCACCCACCGGCCTGTGATCTTTTTGCATTTTGCATCACTACATGTAGCTACATGAGTCTGAAGAGGGACTTATGGAATTGAGTTGGACTGGGCTGTGATGTTTTCCTGATATGTAACTACTTCTTGATATAAAGCTCATACACACACACACACACACACACACACACACACACGTCATTGGATTTGTTTCTCTAGTCAACCCAGCCTAGCACAGGGCTCAAATCTTTAAAATTGGATAGGAACAATGATTCTCACGATTGTTTTGAACCTTTCTGGCAGTACCAAGGCCAAGGTGGGCTACTGATCTTGGGCCCATGCACCACATACACCACCCAAACACCTGAAAATGACTCTTCTCTGCATGAGATGTTTGATTCCACTATTGTTGTAAGACTGCCCTCAAGGCAGTTCTGACATTCAGTGACCCGGTGTACAACAGAAAGAAACGCTGTCCAGTCCGGCACATTCCTCACAACTGTTCCTATGCTTGAGCCCACTGTTGTAGCCACTGTGTCAGTTTGTCTCCTTGAGAGTCTCACTCTTTGTCACGGACTCCCTACCAAGCATGCCATCCTTCTCTGGGGACTGGCCTTTTGATGGGATGTGCAAAGTCAACGGGGTGGAGTTTCGCCATCCTTGCTTCTATGGAGCATGCTGGCCTTAATTCTTCCAAGACAGATATATTTATGCTTCTGGCAGCCCGTGGTACTTTCAATATTATCATCATTCTTCTGAACATTTCCTTGTTCATTGCCTAGTCTTCAAATGCATACGAGGCAGTTGAAAATGCCCAGGTTTGGGTCAGGCTCATCAGAAGGATGGTGTTTGCTCCAGCCTCCCCTTATCCAGGAGTGCAGCCTCTTCTACCCAGGTGCAGATGACCCCATGTCTTATTAAGACCCAGTTTCATCTTAGGTCCGGCTGCCTGCCTAAGCAGATGGTTGCCTTAGTCAAATTGCCACTGCCCCACTATTGATGAAAGACTGCTTGAGCAGCGAGTCCTTAGGCCTCTGAAAAGACACACTTATTTCCTTTTCATATAACAAAGAAACTCACTGCCCTTGAGTCAGGTTGGACTCATAGTGACACTACAAGACAGAGAAGAACTGCCCCCTTGGGCTTTTGATAGTCTAAACCTTTACAGGAGTAGAAAGCCTCATCTTTCTCCCTTGGAGTTGCCAGTGGTTTCAAACTGCTAATCATGTAGTCAGCAGCCCAACACATAGCCCACTAACCTGCCAAGGCTCCTCCCCCACGTAGGTGGTAATTAAATTCCTCCAATTTGTATTTGCTCATTTGGTCTACCCTTTACATCAAAGGAGGCTGCCTTGGATACTCCCAGCTGCCAGGACTTGGTCCTCTTCTCAGCCTCTCATTGCTTGTCACTCTCGTGAAAGTACAAGTAATTCTGATCCAATAGTTCGGGGTGGGTCCTGAGGCATTTCATGGCTGAACAACTCCTCAAACCAAAAAAATGCAGACTCATTGCGACCTTATAGGACAGAATAGAACCATTTCTGTGAGTTTCGACTGTAAATCTTTATGAGATTAGAAAGCCTCATCTTTCTCCCGGGAAGTGGATGGTGGTTTCAAACAGCTGATCTTGTACAAGTTAGCAGCTAACACGTAACCCACTGTAGCACCAGGGCTCCTAAACAACTTCCAGGTGATGTTAATGCTGCCAGCTGCCCTTTGAGCAGCAGCCTCAGTTTCTGTGCCCTCTCTCACAGGCTGTACAGTAACACAAGCTAGTCCCAGTTATAACCAGGGTGACCGAGTAGAATCCAGCTCACAGATAACTAAACATTGTGGTTAAAACAAGACTACAGTCAGCCTATGCTTATCCAGGAATAAATTATCCATGAAAAGTACAGCAGGAACCTGGAACAGAGGGACTGATTTCTCCAGCAGGTGTCTTTAATTAGAAGGTTGATAATTAGGCAGCAGTTAATTAAAATGAATTTCTGACATAGTGCTGAAAAATGAAACCAAGCTTTAGTTGGGTGGTTTTCCCAGTGAATGGTGCCCCTCTGTGGGGGAAGGTGGAAGAGGGAGAGACGCTACAGAACACAATGCTCTTGGAGGGATGTGGGACTGATCATCAGAACTCTCTGGGAAACGCAGTCTCCTAGGCTGCTCTGCCTCAGCATTAGCCAATCCACAACATCTGGCCCTGAAACATGGCAGAGAGAATAGTAATCCCTGAAGGTGGGCTTCATCAGGATGAAAATTGGTCAGGGGAAGCTCTTTCAATCTGGCCCTGAGGGTGCTGGCTCAGACTTTACAACACTGGTGTGGGGCAAAGCCAGGCCCTGTGACCCCTGCTGTGTTCAGGATGGGCTCCTGGGACTTCTCTCTGCTAAACACTCATCCTTGTAGCCAAGGAAGCAACAACTAAAACTGACCAAGCCCCTCTTTTAATATTGTAATGTCCAATTTGCATAGTCCCATCTGATCATTTGGTGGGAGTTACAGAGAGAAGCACAGAAGAGCCACATGAAGGAAGTTCACTCCTCCGTAGAATCCTTACCCCTTATTCCAGTGGATGGGATCCTGTTTGGAAATGGGGTTTCCTTTGTTATGCTGATTATATCATAACCTTGTTAGGTCCCTTTTAAATATAACCACTTTAAAATGATAAAAGGAGCAGATGAGACTCCGAGTCACACAAGGATGGTGGGGATGGAGGGAGAGGGTAGGGTAAGTGAGCAGACTCCATGTTCCTAAAAACCAAGGAACAAAGAAATGCCCAAGATTACTCATAAAGAAGGAGTCAACATGGCCAGAACAGTTGGAAAATACATTTCTGTTACAGGTGGTATTTCTGTTACAGCAGCACTAAGAAACTATAAGGGATACCCCAGAGAAACTGTAGGTTCGGTTCCAGACCCCACTGTAAAGCAAATATTGCAATCAAGTCTCATGAGATTTTTGGTTTCCCAGTGTACATACACATCATGCTTCCATTGTAGTGTGTGTAGTCTACAAAGTGTGAAATACTGTGATGAAACCTTCTGAGAGATGGTGAGAATCTCCAAAAGGGGGCCTGGAGCCACAAAGTCGGCACATGCTTCTGGAAAAATGGTGCCAGGAGGCTGCCTGGACACAAGGTCGCTACCTTCCACTTGTCATACCAAGAGAGTGAAGGGCAATGGAGTGAGGTGTGACCGTAGTTTTCTCCCCGGCATCCAGGACACTTCTGACCCAGGTGAGGTTTAAACATCCTAAGCCTGTGGAATGATTATTCTTATTTCAGTAATAAATATTGCAGATGTGTGTGTGTTAATTCTTTACCATTTCATGTATTTAAAAAACCTACCTTATGCCCATAAGACCTTCCCCTTTAGTCCTTTCCTGTTTCCCCTCCCTTTGAAGACTTCTTCTGTTTTTCTTTTGTGACTGACATTTTATTGATTGTTTTAATGTACGTACAGAAACATTATGAACAATTTGCACACAGTTCTTAATGCATATACCAAAATCCCGAAGTGGCATGTAGATATATTTCTTTTCTAAATTCCAGTGGCTTTCCAGCTTGAAATTTGAAGGCAAATTAAAAACAAAGTTATGTACCATTATCTTCAAATGTTAATAAGTTGTTGCATCTTAAGTCCCACTAATTCACTCACAATTTAATGTCACAGATACTACACACTCATATGTTCAACCCTTCACAGCACGAAACAAAATGATCAGGAAAACTGGACTACCACAACCAAAGGAGTTAGGAAAGAACAGGTTCTGACAAGACAGTCATGAGGACAGAATGGTTTCAGGCACAATTCTATTAAAGAAAAACAACATGGAAACAAAGTTTTTGATGTTCAATTTATATGAATGCATGACACTAACTCCAAATTGCCATTAAATATGTTTGTATTAACCATGCTTCATACAATTGCTATATGGATTGTTATAAGAGCTGTAAGAATCCCCAATGATTTTTTTAATGTAGTATGTTTTGTATTAAGGATACAAAATCTTTCCCCCACCCCATGGAATGTTGACACCCAAGACAGTCAAATCTTCCAACACTTCAACATCCCACTATTTTCCAGTTGTACAAAAAAATAAACAACTTGTAAATTATTTCATGCCTTAAAAAATTACACTTAAACAAAATGCAATGGTGGGATTTCCTCCTCCTTAAAAATGATTCTAGAGCTACTAAAAACTTGGACTTACAAAATATTTAATAAAAATATTCCTCTGGATTATACAAAAAGGGAAATAGCAGGCCCTCTGATAAGACATGGTAGATAGACATTCATCGGGCTTGGCTTCTTTTTCTCTTGCTTCCTCAGCGGCTCCTTTTGCATTGCTCTATTGTCTGTCGGTAGGTAGATCTTTAGTTTTTTGGTCAGCTGCTTCAGCCTGTTTTCTCTTTACTCCCCTTTCCCTTGTGCTCACACTTTTTTGTCCCCCAAGATTTATCGTTTCCTGCTGCCCTTGTGGGCTTTGCCTACACGTTTTCAGGCACAAGTTCGCTGACAACCTAGCCAATCTCCTCTTGGGCTTCTTCACTGCCCTTTCAGCAGAGCTGACCTTCCTTTTGGGCATCTTGGCTGTGGGGAGAGCACTTGTCGGATACCCATGGACTACTGGTCACCAAGAGCTTTCTGGAAGCTGTGTTGCTTGGCCATTGCCACTCTGCCCTGAGCTGCTAGGACCAGCATTGGGGGTCTGAAGACTTCTTAATATCCTCTTACCTCTATGGAAACAGAATGAATTATTAATGCACTGTGAACTGACTCAGGTACCAGAAAAAGTAGGTGTTTTCTAGGCATTCCAACCGAATCTCACAGCACTCTCTTCAGAGATTTATTATGAACCTCATTTTATTGAAGAATGCCAGCAAGGCTCAAGGTTTGGAACAGTTAACTAGTAGGACCAGGAGTCCAATTCAGGTTGTATAAGTCCTTATCTCAAGCTCTTTCCATGACTCTTCTTAGTCTTTTTCACGGTACCAAGAGTACATAAATGCCATTTTATTTTATTTTTCTCATGTCTCCCGATTATAGGTGTGGATATTTTGTTTGGACATATATACATATATATATACACATATATATTCTGCACTGTTTACTATTTCAGATGAATAGATGGGAGTTGGTACAAATTGAATTATGTCTTTAGAATTCACTACATAGCCCATATTCAGTGCATAGTCAAAACCCTGCTTCCAGTTATGATGGGATAGGCCATACACATCTAAAAGAATGAGCAAGATATATGCAACAACTGTTTTCATAGATTGGATAACAGGCAAGATGATTATAATCCCTGAGAAAAAGGAAACGATGAGCTAAGGCCCACCATCACCCCAACTCTCTCTATGGAAGCACACTCTGAACCATGCAGTATGGAGGACACTGGAAAACAAACAACTGGGCTCTGCAGGGCAGAATACAAGTGAGAAAGACAATACATGAGTGGAAGATCGACAGGTGTCGGTATAGGTTCCCCTTGATGCTTGGCTGAATAATAAGATAAGCTTGTGTAAGATATGGGAAACTTATGGGGGAAAGTCTACCCTGTTCTACAGGGTCACTATGAGTTGGTATCAACCCAATGGCAATGAGTTTGCTTGTCTGAATTGGTTTTGTGTAGGATGAAATGCCATCAAGCAGGGTAATAAGAGAGTTATAAGTTGGATGGATCGTGATATTCTCAGAGGCCTGGAAGGGAATGCCCCAATGTAGCCATGCCTTAGATATGAGGCTATTGTTTTTCTGTGCTGTCAAACCACTCCCAACTCACGGTGACCCTAACGGTCCTGAGTAATGGCGCTCAGAGGGTTTCCGAGATTGCAATCTTGACGGATGCTGACCGTCACATCTTTCTCCCATGGAGCAGCTGGAGGGTGGCAAACAGCCAATCTTTTAGGTAGCAGCTGTGCCCGTGCTTTTAACCACCACCCCACCAGATATCCTAGAAGTGGGGCTACACTTCTCAAAATAGAAACAACTCTGGGGCCACTAGAGCCAAGTTTTACAAGTACACGCAAAAGGATCATACTGAATTGAAGGGAACTTAATCTGCTACCAATTTTTAAACAGGAAAAACAAAATCCAGATGATCATCAACATCACATTTAAAATTTTCAGCTTCCAATCAAGAAGTACCAGCTATACCCAAAAACAGGACAATGTGACCCAAAACTAAGAGTAAAAAAATTAGTCAATAGAAACAGACCCTGATATGACAGAAATGATGGGGAGGGCAGAAAAGGTCATTAAACAGCTATAGTAATTATGTTCAAGTGTTTAAAGGGAAATGTGACTGTAGCAAAGAGAGAAATGAAAGATATATAAAAGAACTAAATGAATTTCTAGGTATGGAAAACAGTATCCGGAATGAAAACTTTATAGGATAGGAGTGTCAGCAGATTAGACCCTGCAGAAGAAAAGACTAGTGAATTTAAGGCAGAAGTACAGAAACTATCCGACACAAAGCATTGATAGTCAAACAACTGAAAATCGATGAAGAGAGCCTTGGTGGTCTCTGAGACACTGTAGTCTATCAAACATGCAATTAGAGTATCAGGAGGAGGAATGTGGGGACAGGAAAATGTTTGAAAAAAAATCAAATTTAAGTGAAACTATAAACCCACACATTTAAGAAGCTTACTTGTTTTCAGCAACATTTTAATCGCAGGTGATATTCATGATATTGTTAAATACTTTCCACATTCATTTGATCACCTTTTAAATTTTTCTTGACATAGATGAGTAAGTACTTCAAGTGTGGTATTAATTTGTTGAAGTATCTGTTAGGTTTCCATCAATTCCTAAACCCTGTTTTTCATCAGTACCTCTCATGCAGCTTGAATTTCATCCTTTGGTACCAGGGGTTCATATCCTATCTCTTGAAATAGATGCATGCCAACAAATTCTTTTGGGTATAATAATTCTGTGTATTCCTCCTATCTTTTTTGGATGCTTTCTGTCTTGTTCACTATGTTGCCCATAGAATCCTTCAATATTTCAACTTGAAAGTTGAATTTTTTTCTTTGATTCTTTCAGCTTGGTAATTGCCAAGCATACTCTTCCCTTTTTGATTCTGGATTTAACTTTAATATATTGTCTTCTCAAGCTGTTCTTTGAAATCTGTTGAGCAATTTTACTTCATCATTTCTTCTGTTCACTTTAGCTGCGCTGAAGACCAAATTGAGCAAGACTAATTATATCAAGCAATGGTGATTCCAAGGTAGAACAAGCCTCCACTGGTCTGTCAATGACAGCTTGTGTGGTGCTGTGATACTGTAAAATGGCAGTAGTGGTAGAACTTTTAACTTCAGGGGAAGGAGGAAAAATCACCACTAGTCAAAGCTCGTGGTGATCCCTATGTGGTGGAACTGAGATATACTTTTGTCCTTCAGCCTTTTTGCCAACTCTCACCAGCCTTCCCTCCATGGCACATTCTAGTTTTCTTCTGAGCTGAATTACCCAGAACTCACTGACCATACTTATGGTACCACACTTATGGCAGTGATTTAGGATCAAGATTAACAAGCTTCAAATCAGGATCAAGATCAGGGAGCGTGTAGGCAATGTGGAAGGCTCCCCCAAAGTGGAGAATACATCCCTCACTTCTTCAGTGCAGGACAACTCTCTCAGCAGCTCTCGGCCACACCAGGCAGCAGGCCACACTCTCTGCCTTGCATATCCTCCTTTCAGCCATGCAGACATTTGCTCAGGCCCCTCAGGAAAGGCTGTTTCATGGTCCCCCTCAGGACAGGCTCCTTTGGCACTGAATTGCCACCACCTGTGCAGGCCCCTCTGCCTTTGGCCTCCCAGCCACTGGCCTCTCTATTGCTAACTGACCCAGCTCATCGCCATCATAGCATTTTTGTTCAGCTCTTTTAGGTGCATTCTTAGCAGCAGGTTTCTGCTGCCACCACTGACCGCTGCAAGGCCCTGTCTGTGTCTCTCACTGTCTTCAGTGTTACAGTCTGTTTGTCCAGATTGACTAGAGAAACAAATCCAGAGAAACTCATCTGTGTACAAGAGAGAGCGTTATCTTAAAGAGCAACTGTATACTGAGGAAGCACACCAGCCCAGTCCAGATCAAGTCCATAAGTCTGATATTATCCCATATGTCTGATATTAGTCTATAAATTCCTCTTCAGCCTCACATTGCCACTTGCAATGATGCTGAATGCAGGCAGATGCGAGACAGGTGGGTGAAAAGTCTTGTGATCCAATGACAGTGGAAGCATCACAGGGCTGTCTCCTCAGGTTTCTGCTGCATGGCTTTCTCATGTCTCAGTGTGGCTCCACACGACTTGTCCATAGGAAGGTGAAGCAGAGAGAGAGTGTGGCCTGCCTCCAGGAAGAAAGAGAGGAAGTTCCCAGAATCCTCATGAGAAGGCCATGTCCACAAGGAGCATCATCAGGCTGTGACCTGATTGACAGGCTAGACCCTTCCTCTTCACCCTTAATATCCTCAAGTTGACAGATTATGTAACTACCACATAGGCCTTGACCTCTTTTAGGAGGTTCCATGATGTCTTACTTTCTGCTGCTTTTCTCTTCTTGGCTCTCTTACCTTTTCTCCTTTCCTCTCTCTGTTTTTCCCTGCCAACCTCTGTGGGGTTAGCTGCAAATATACAAGAGTATTCCTTGTTCATGGACGGACCAATCCCCTCTTAATAGACTCAGTCACTTCATCCGCACAGTAAGGGCTATATACTCATTGCCAACAAGTTGATTCCAACTAATAGGCACCTTATAGAACAGGATAAAACTGACCCTGTGGGTTTCTGGCACTGTAACTCTTTATGGGAGTAGAAAACCCCATCTTTTCTCCCTAGGAGCAGCTGGTGGTTTCAACTGCTGACCTTGTGGATCACAGCCCAATGCATAACCACTACACCACCAGGGCTCTAGTTTAGTAGACTATAGTCTCAGAAACTCAAAGCAGTTCTACCCTGTTCTACAGGGTCGCTGTTTTGAGGCTACAGACTGCTCTGTGATTGATCTGTTTTATTGATGATCAATTATGGTAGGTTAGAGTCACTTCATTTGCATAAGCATGTTGACTAATCACTGTGACTTGTATAAAATAGATCAATCACAGGGCAAGCTGTAGCCTCAAAACTCATAGCAACCCTATAGGACGGGGTACACTGCTCTAAGTTTCTGAACTGTAGCACTTTACCAAAAAGCATCAAAACCAAATTGTTTTTTTTCCCCTCTCCCCCAAACAAAATTGTTTACAGCTTGTCCAGAAAATGCCCATCAACCTGCACAAAGGTAACAACCTTCTGAGGTGGAAAGCTAACTCCTCAGGGTTTGGGGAAATCTCTCAAATGGTTTCTTCAAAGAACCAAAGCTCCCAAAATTCACACAAGAAAACTCATTTTACCAAAGATGCTGAACAGGTTTCGGAGCTTTGAGTCTTAAGATGGATTAGGAAGCAAGACTTGGCAATCTATTTCTGAAAACAGCCGGTGACAACCTTTTGCATCATAAGGATCTCAGCCTCAACCACTCATGAAGTGGCACAGGCATGGCCTGTTGATCCCTCTGTTGTGAGTAGAGTCGTCATGTTACTCCTGGCAAACCTAACGACTACTAACAGCCAACAACAACAATGATTAATTAGGCTCTGGTTTGGGCAGACTTTCAGCCACAACCCAAATGATCTTGTGCTGCATTTCACCTGTCTCGTTTTACAGTCTGCATTAGGCAGTTACAGTGCAGATGACTAAAGTGTGGGATGTGTGTGTGGGGGGGGGGGCAGTAATGCAGAAATGTTGGTAAGCCTGGGTAATTCGAAGTCTGAGTTCAAAGTGGGGCTTAGTCCCTGATCTCTTGCTCCACATGTATTGATTCCGGAATTCCCACCTCAAAATCAAGTGCACATGGATAATAAAGATAACATCTGAGGAGCTCTTCCTGATGACAGCTCAGCTGTCACTAAATAACATAGATGCAGGCTGCATGAATGGCTCCCAAGGATTTTCTCAGAGTATATTTAAGTAGACCTTAGCAAGCCAGGAGATGGAGAAAGAAGCAGGTGTGCTGGCTTGTGAGTACATTAGCAAGACTGGGGTTAGTGCCGGGCACTCGAGAAGGTTAGACCCAGGGAAGATTCAGAAAATTCCCCACACTGGAAAGAGAATAACACGCAAGACTGAGAAAGCAAGCTAGAGGGGAGCATAGTAGGAGGCTTGCAGGAGAGGCTGGTAGGCAGAAAGTCCCTGTATTTCTTTGGGAAGGTAGGTGACATGAGTCCTTTGTAAGGGCAGGAAACCATCCTGTGTCTTGGAAGCAGAATGCTGAAGTAGGCTGTGTGTGTTAGGCTGGGTTATCTAGAACAGAGGTCGGCAAGCTTTTGAGACTGAAGAGCCAGTCCTGTCACTCACACAATTTAAAAACTATTCGAGAGCCATACATATATATTTTACAAAGAAATGCAATCATCACTATCTAAATAATATCCTTTAACATTTTTATACATGAAACTATGAGTTTTATTTTGTTTCCCTTCAAAGTCACATGTACATACCTAAAACAGTCACATATGGCTTGCAAGCTGCAGTTTGTCGTCCCCTGATCTAGACAAACCAGTGACACTCATCTATGTACAAGAAAGAACTTTTTATCAGTAAGCCACCCCAGCCCAGTCAGACTCAAGTCCATAATTCAAAGGCAGCCGTTCTTATTCCTCAAATCACATGGGGTGATTTGAAATCCAAATATCAAGTCTTGGGTCAGACATGCTTTAGACCTCAAAGGGGGGACAAACTTGTTTTTTAACACCATAAAGAGGTCTTTTATAATTTAGCCTAATGCAACACATATTTTGGTTTCTTGACTGCTGCTTCCATGGGCACTGATGATGGGTTAAAGCAAAATGAAATCCTGGTAACTCCACACTTTTCTCCATTTATCACGACGCTGCTTATTGCTCTAAATGTGCGGACTTTATTTTGTCTTAAAATGTAATGCATACTGAAGGCTGCCGTTTTGATGTTCATCAGTTAAGTGCTTCAAGTCCTCTTTGCTTTCAGCAAGCAAAACTATGTTCTCTGCATATCCCAGGTTAGACAAGAGTACCCAGATCATGTTATTTAAAAACAAGCAACTGCAACAAGATTCACTGTTTAGGCCAAGATAAATGGAGGAAGATCAAGTCAAAGAAACAGTGCAATAGCTGCCCTGCCTCCACCTTCAAACCCCCCCCCCCCCTGCCAACATTCCCACAGCAAACAGGGCTGCAAATATTCAAGTGTCATAAATGAGAAGTGGTGGCAGGAGGGCACAGAGTAGTGGTTAGGAGCAGAAAACTCTGGAACTAGATTGCCTGGCTCAGATCTCACCCCTGGCCTTTGTGGTCTTCTCAGATGAGTTATCAAAGCTCCCTGTGCCTCATTTTCCTTTCACTTTAGCTTTTTTTATTATAAAATAATGGTAGTAAGGGGGTAAGGGAGTTTCCACTTTTTTTATTAGTAGAGAGCAGCAAAAAGATGTGACAGGTTTTTTTTCCTTTTCATCAGGAAAAGCCCCCCAGCATCTGATGAGAACTAAACGAGTCCTTTAGTCTAACTGCTGAAGCAGCACATGTCCATTCAGCTGAATTAGTTTCATTTTTCTGGAGAGCAACAGTTCCACAGTGCCCAGGCAGCAAGGGGCCTGGAAGGGGCTGCTTCCAATCACCAGCCAAACCACTCAGTTCTCTGGCCCTTGACAACTGTCCAGGTGGGAACTAGATGCCTGGGAGCCAAACCTAAGAGCCCAAGTCCAGCCGCAGAGCTGTACTGCAGATCTACATGCAGTGCACACCAAGGGCCACGGCGAACCAGCCCCACAACTACAACTGCAGAAGGGGGCATGTGGATCCCGCAGACAGCAGATGGGAGAAGGCAACATCTGCATTGGTTTCCTGGACAATTCCAAAGCTCTTGCCCAGAGCAGGGTTTGTGGCCGCCTTTGCTCATCAAAGGAGTCCTGGTCAGCAGTTTGAAACCACCAGCCACTTCATGGGCAAAAGACAGGGCCTTCTACTTCTGTAAAAAGTTACAGTCTCAAAAACCCACAGAGGCAATTCTGTCCTGTCCTCTAGGGTCACAATGAGTCGGCATCGACTGGATGACAGCAACTTTGATTTTTTAAAAAAATCATTTTATTGGAAGTTCTTACAGATATAACAATCCATAATTCAGTTAGATCAAACATAATTATACAATTGCTGTAACCACCAGTTTCAAGACATTTTTTTTCTTATTGAGCTCTTTAATATCAGCTTCTGCTTATCCCCGCCTCCCACACCCTACTCCCCATGGACCCTTTTATTATTATATTAAAATTTATTTATTTATTTGCCATATTCTACACCATCCAATGTATCCATTCACCTACAATTCTGTTATTCATCCGCCTTGAGTGGGGTTATGCAAGCAACTTTGATTTTTGTGAAACCATTGATTTGCTATGAAATTCACTCCCGAAGTAAGCTGGGCCAGGCTTACATAAAGTATGCTCTACGGTTACACCACAGGGAATTACTAAATTGGCTTGGGGTTCTAAAAATTGAACTTTTTTCCTGCATTTTCAAACAATTTTTATTGGTCAATATGCTTTAGAAAAGGATCATCCATCTTACTGCTTCCAACTCTGGAATGAAGTGCTGTACATAGGACGGCCACATCAGCCTGCCAACAGGGTCCCCTCTTACTCATAGATCCCGTCAAGTCACAAGACTCATGGTCAACTATTCCTTCTGGCTAAAACAAGACGCCAATTTCTTTCACTGAGTCTTTTCCGAGTCACTGCCACGTATGATATTCCTGCCATTTTGAATACGCATGTTCCCCACTGGACTGGAATCTGCTGGATGGGTCTCCCCGAGCATCATTCAGCCCATCTCCACCACATTCAACCCTGCCCACACTGTGGCCACAATTGGACCAGCCTTCATGAACTTCACCAGCCCTGGAAAGAACTGGCAATCTTTCAGGCCAATGTAGCACTGCTTTGTGTTCTTTGGAGACCTTAATTGACTTCAAGGCCACAGGCAAGATCCCTTCTGCTCAAAGGACTTGATGATGCCCCCCAGCCAGCGCCTAGCTTGATGATATTGAAAGGTACACATATCACCTGGTCAGCGAGCTGGGGTGTGAATGTTGAAGCCCGAGCAGAGGCATGGAAGGACCACCGAATATAAATTGACTTTGTTGATCAATGTGAGAATAAAATGGGGTGGGGACTACAAAATTTGTGTATCTTACTCTCCTGACAAAGAGGGGGCCTATGGAAGCAGGGTCAGATATGGGTGTCTAAATGCTGAAGCAGCACATGTCCATTTGGGTGAACTGGTTTCATTTAAAATATCTGAATAGCCTCTTATAGGATTAAAATCGTCTAGCCTCAGCAGCTATACATATTTTAAATTTTGGAGAGTTGGAGAGGAGGCCTTTGGAGAGAAGACAGCAGTTCTGGAGGAAATATGTTGAAGAGAGAAAAGATATCATAAATGTAAGGAGTAGAGACTCAGCAAATAACTCAGCCCCTGGCTTGCTCTGTGGCCGTCTTTCTCTGAAGTTAGGTGGGTTAAGGAATCCTATCTTTTTAGAAGGGATGTAGTGGCTCGGTGGTTGGTGGCGTAGGGTTGAGCTGCTAACTAGAAGGTCACATGTTTGAAAAGTACCAGCCACTCCTATAGAGAAAGATGGAGCTTTCTACTTCCGTAAAGATTTACAGTTTCAGAAGTGCAAAGGGGCAGTTCTACCCTGTTCTATAGAGTCGCTATGACTTGGCATAAGCTTGATGGTGGTGAGTATCCCTTTGGAACCACTGAGGTAAAAACAGCTAACGCATTTGGCTGATAAAGAGCCAAATGCAGTAAATCCTTTTATTTCTTGATGGCTGCTTCTACCGGTCTTCATTACAGAATCTAAAATAAGGTCCTTAACCATTCAATCCTTTCTCCATTGATCATAAGGTTGCTTTTTATCTCTTTATCTTCAGTATTAATCTTAATCTTATATACCAAAATAAAATATAGATCTTAAGTTTGATCTTCATCAGTAAGATTTTTAAGTCTTCCCTGTCAGTCAGTAAGATTGCATCATCTGTCTATAGCAGATTGTTAATGCATCCTCCTCCAACCCTGAAATCTTGTTCTCCGTATCGTCTTACAGGTAAACATTTGCCTGCTGTTATATGCTTTCAGCCAAGATCCACCTGACCTCAACAATGATATGCCTCATCCCACATCCTCTTTTGAATCCAGTTTGAATTTCCGGCAGTTCCCTGTTGATGTATTGCAATAAAGAAATTTTAACTATCATCAGAAAATTGTTTTACTTGCCTGTGTTAATAATTATATTGCTTGACAATTTCTGCATTCTGTTGTATCACCTTTCGTTGCAATGGGCACAAGTATGGATCTCTTCCAGTCAGTTGGCCAGATATCAGTCTTCCAAATTCCTTGGCATAAACTAATGAGGACTTCTCTATAGATGGTCTGTCAATTCCTGGAGTCTTGTTTTTATTCAATGCCTTCAGCACAGCTTGGTATTCTTCCACCCAATACAATTAATTCTTGATCACATGCTACTTCCTTAAGTGATGGAATGCAGTTTCCTGAAATAACGGAGCAGAGATCAAAATTCTTTTGTCCAGATTTTCCCAGTGCAATGAAGTTAAGAGATCAAATGATCCATTATTGTGATGTTACCTACTGGTTCACTTGTGAGAATTTTGGTCTTCTTTACATATAGTTCTAACCCATACTTAAAGCTGAAATCCTTGCTCTTCATCAACAAGTGCTTCAGGTCCTCCTCACTTCCAGTAAGTAAGATGGTGTTACACACATAATGCAGATTGTTAACAACCTTCTACCAATCCTTTCTTCTTCAGAGAATGGAGCTTCTCTGATTGAGTACCAGAAGAAAATGTTCTGAAACTGATTTTGGTGATGCTTTAAATCAGCATACAGATTTAAAATGTATGGCATAGCCTTTCATGTTTAGGTTTCTCTACTCCCCTCTTCTGATGACCTTTGCATAAAGTTGTTGTTTGTTTGTTTTTAATTTACACGGCACTGTCTTTGTTATCTTTTTTAGCTATAAACTGCAAGTACCAAACTCAAGTCAATTCTGACTTGGAGCTACTACGTACAGGGCAGAGCAAAGCTGCCCCTCTGCGTTTCTGAGACTGGAGATTTTTAGTATGTGTTAAAAAAAAACAAACCCTCATCTTTCTCCTGAGGAGCAACTGGTAGTTTTGAACTGCTGACCATACATTAGCCACCAGGACTCCTTTTTGTAGCTTTAGCTCCTTCTTACTATGACCACCATTTCTTTCCTCACGATTTTTGTGCTACAAACTGGACTTGCCATACAGTTTATTTCTGCATGTTATACATCTCACAATGCACTATGCAATCGTTTTGCTTTACATTCTCCTTGCTTGTAATAGCTACAACTCTAGCAAACTTATCACTTGTTTTCTTGCTAGACATTTGTCTACAGTAAGACTAAATAGGCTTTAAGATCATAACGTTTCATAATCCTTAGTGTCTTGTTTCATCAGTTTAACTTCTCGTTGCTGTTTTACTCTTGCCTCCCGGTTGAGTGTGAATTTACTGTATACGCAACTTTCAAATACAAGTGAATGTTGCTGACTAAAACAAAAAAAAAGGAGGGATTAAAAACCTTAAAAATGACTTAAAATCAAGTTTGGAAGAATTCAGTAATAACAGACTAAAACCTACTAAAACAGTTGCTACCAGTCAAAACAGACGAATGTGAGTATAAATCAAGCATGGAAATTGGGGGAGAGAGTATTTTGTTCTGAGTTTGTTTATTATAGGCCCAGAGGGTTGGCCAAAATTAATTTTCTCTTTTCCAGTGGTCTTGGAAAATATCTGGTCTGTTTCCAATTGTCCTTAGTCTAATATTTTCTCTCCTCATTTAATGAGGCAATTTCCAAAGCATTTTCCCTTCCCCCAAACTAAGTTTATTTCAGATCAGGTACATTTTTTTCATAGACCATGTTTCACATGTACAAAAACCTAACAAATTTAGAATAAGAAATTTCAGTCTGAAATCATGAGCAACATGGGGTCTGGAGCACTTTATTACATATTACAACATTCAAACATATTGAATAAAACAGAACATTAAGGGAGGAATCCAAGTATATACCGTGAGAAGTTCTTAAAAATAGGTTAAGGATCCCTTTTAATCACTGCTTGTACACAAGGGCAGTTTTAACTCCCTCCCTCCAGCAACTCTGTCAGGAGAAAATTTAAAATACTTTATTTCTGCGTCATCAGGTAATAGCGCAGTTGTCAATTTCTCAAATTCCTCTTTCTCCTACACCCAGGTCTGGTATTTCCTCATGTCTAAAAATAAGCATTCGGTCTAAATTAAGAGTTTTAAGACTTCTGCCTGAAATGTTGGAGAAAGATGGGGCTTTCTCCTCATAAAGAGTCACAGTCTCAGAAACCCACAGGGGCAGTTCTACCCTGTCCTATAGTCACTATGAGTTGGAGTTGACTCTATGGCAGTGAGTTTTTGAGCCTGAAATGTTGACTTTTGTTGTTGTTTTATTTGCAAGTAAATTACCTATCATATAGTAGCTCAATCATATCACAGATATAATCTCCCTCCCACATGCTCAAATCGCCTTGAAGATGATTCTTGCAACCACAATCAGTTCTAGTGCTCCCTCCCTGATCCCGTCTTCATTACTTAACTCTGGAAATCCCCTTTCCCTCTCTATCTTCCCTGTATCCCCTATATCCCTTTGTATCAGTTATTATCATTACGCACCTCCTCCAGCGCTTCGCAGCTGGGAGACCCAATAGAAAACAACAGTGTGCTAAAGTGTTAAGTGTCAAAACATAATAGTAGATAGACAAAAATACTAATAATGCATAAGAAGGCAAAGACATCCCTTATCTAACAATAATCAAAAAGCCAGGGAAGAAATTCCTATCAGGGAAATTGACGAAATGTAGACTTGTTAAGAGAACTATCCATGAGAAGGTCCTTTCCGTGTCCACCTGAGGCTTGACCTCATTTCCTTTAAGAAAATTTCTTAAATCAAAGCCAGGTATGTGTGATCGGCATGAATGGTAACTTTTGGTAGGTTCTCAATTAACCAGAGCCACAGGTGGCCTTGGCGGCCGGGCCTCCAGGGAAAGGCAGGTCCTGCTGCTGGGCTGACCTTTGAGATGCCTCAACACTACCCACACCTGTTGTCCCTGGCGCCCTTTGCGGATCTCAGAACAGCAGCGCAGAAAAGGCGCTTTTTAAGGGGGCCCAGGCGCACTTACGCACCTGGTCGCCCAGAGCAACTTGGGGGGATTAGGGCGCGACTTCATCCCGAAAGAGCCCCCTCCCCACGATTACAACCCCACTTCGAGCTCCTCAAACCTGGAGAGAAAGGAGCACGTGAGACGGCCTCGAGCAAGCGTCTGAGGTTGGGGGAGGGGCAAGCGGGTGACTCCGAAGGCGCCCCCCATCTACGCCTGCGCCGGCTGTATCTGACCCCGCCCCCGCCCCGGGGGAGCACAGCGGCCCGGCACGAGGGGGCGGGGTCCCGCCACGTCCTTTACGCCAGGCTAGCCACGCCTCCCACGCCTTGCTCCGCCCCCAGCTACGGGCTCTTGGCGCGCGTTGGCCAGACCTTCCTGGCTCTTGGTGGGGGCGGCAGTGGAGCTCCCGCCATCTACCTCAGACGCAGCGCACCTTCCTCCTGCTCCTTCCTTGCGAGCCGCCCGCTCTACTGCCCGCAGCTATGATGCGCCGCCGTGGCCCGGCCCCAGGGCAGCAGTGTCTCTGCTGGGACCCAGAAGACCCGGTCTCAGTGCGGGTGGAGAAAGGCAACAAAGCCTTCGACTTGCGCGAGTACGAGCTCTCCGCCGAGATCTTCCGCTCGGTCCTGCCCTGCGTGGCCCAGGCCGACCGCGAACTGTGCCTGTCGGTGGCCAAGGCGATGGCGCGCTCCAGCAACTTCGTCCAGGCCTTGGGGGCCTTCCGCGGGGCGGCGCTGTTCCAGCCGCTGTGGCCCCAGGAGCTGGAGCACCTGGTCTGGGGCCTCGCGAACTACGTCCGCGTGACAGAGTGGGATCTGCCGTCACTGCCACCTGGCAGCGCCCCCGAGGAGCACTACGGCGGGGTGCGGTCTGCCATCCCGGCGGTGCCCTCGTCGGCCACGCCCCGCGAGTTGTTCACCTGCCCCTACTGCCGACAGCTGCTCCACCAGCCGGTGACCCTGCCCAGCGGGCTCACGGTCTGCCTGCGGTGCGTGAAGCCCGCCGACAAGCCGCCGCAGGCCCGCCACGTGAACCAGGTGCTCGAGCGCCTTCTGCGGAGGTGCTTCCCGGGCGCCGCGCGCGTGCGCCAGCTGACGGCCGAGGCGCGGACCCTGCACCTGCAGCGGCGACCCGAGGACGCGCTGGCCAAGTGCCAGCAGGCGCTGGAGCTGCGTGAGTGGCGGCGGGGCGGGGCGTGTGGGGGCCATCTCCTCGTCGAAGCAAAGGTGCCACAGAAACGCCCGGTTTGTCTGAGGATGTCTAGATGAAGCGGTCGTGCTGCCACGTGCTATGGTCAGGAGGCTCTTTAGCACAGCTGCTTACCCTGCAGGTCGGGCCCTGAAAAGGGGGTTCCGGCTCCGAAGGCCCGGGGCCACACACGCCCAGCTCCCTGCCCTCGAGGGCTGTCGCCCCGCCGCAAGACTGGGCTGAACGAAGTGCCTTTGCCCTTAGGGAGCCCGGACCTCCTGGCGTCTGCCCTCGTGGGTGGGGGCGGTTTGGCAGCTCTGGTGGGGCTTTCCAGGTGGCCGTGAGGGGGTGTTTGCTCTGGAACACGCAGTGACCAGAATGGAGTCAAATCAAACGCAGGGGAAACCGAGGTGTTTCTCGCAGTGCTCACCCTGGTTGCAAGTTTCTTGCGTGATAAGTAGCCTCCGTCAGACAAGTAGCCCCCGTAGACTAGTCGTCCGTCAGACAAGTAGCCCCCGTAGACTAGCCGTCTCCGTCACACAAGTAGCCCCCGTAGACTAGTCGTCTCCCTCAGACAAGTAGCCCCCGTAGACTAGTCGTCTCCGTCAGACAAGTAGCCCCCGTAGACTAGCCGTCTCCGTCAGACAAGTAGCCCCCGTAGACTAGCCGTCTCCGTCAGACAAGTAGCCCCCGTAGACTAGTCGTCTCCCTCAGACAAGTAGCCCCCGTAGACTAGCCGTCTCCGTCACACAAGTAGCCCCCGTAGACTAGTCGTCCGTCAGACAAGTAGCCCCCGTAGACTAGTCGTCTCCGTCACACAAGTAGCCCCCGTAGACTAGCCGTCTCCCTCAGACAAGTAGCCCCCGTAGACTAGCCGTCTCCGTCAGACAAGTAGCCCCCGTAGACTAGTCGTCTCCCTCAGACAAGTAGCCCCCGTAGACTAGCCGTCTCCGTCAGACAAGTAGCCCCCGTAGACTAGTCGTCTCCGTCAGACAAGTAGCCCCCGTAGACTAGCCGTCTCCGTCAGACAAGTAGCCCCCGTAGACTAGCCGTCTCCGTCAGACAAGTAGCCCCCGTAGACTAGTCGTCTCCGTCAGACAAGTAGCCCCCGTAGACTAGCCGTCTCCGTCAGACAAGTAGCCCCCGTAGACTAGTCGTCTCCGTCAGACAAGTAGCCCCCGTAGACTAGTCGTCTCCGTCACACAAGTAGCCCCCGTAGACTAGCCGTCTCCGTCAGACAAGTAGCCCCCGTAGACTAGTCGTCTCCGTCAGACAAGTAGCCCCCGTAGACTAGCCGTCTCCCTCAGACAAGTAGCCCCCGTAGACTAGCCGTCTCCGTCAGACAAGTAGCCCCCGTAGACTAGTCGTCTCCGTCACACAAGTAGCCCCCGTAGACTAGTCGTCTCCGTCACACAAGTAGCCCCCGTAGACTAGCCGTCTCCCTCAGACAAGTAGCCCCCGTAGACTAGCCGTCTCCCTCAGACAAGTAGCCCCCGCTAGACTAGTGGTCTCTGGTGGCCGAGTAGGCCCCTTCGCGCGTCGTGCACGATTGGCCCCACTAGTCTGCGTTCCCGTCTCCGCTGCTGGGGAATGGGAGGGTGACCGAGGGTTTTGAGCCCGGCAGGAACAGCAAACATCCGTAAAGCTGGGCTTGTTTTTGTTTGGTCTTAATTGCTTTTTCGTATTGCGCTTTGCTTTATTGCCTTTTCTGCTCTGCCAAACTGAGTCTATCTGTGGGCGCCATTTTCCCCACGGCATGTGCTCCCTGGGCATGTCTGGCTCATGGGAATTCTCATAATACTTCATACTTTCCCTTGATGCTATGGCACACAGAGACTAGAGTATAGCCCTCCCCGGGAAACAAACAACCCCCTCACTGCCGGGCTCTGGAAACCTGCCTCATGGCCCGAGTACGAAAGAGACGGGCGTGAGGCGCCTCAGGAAGCTCTTCCACTGTGGGCCGCCTTTAATGCCTGCGACTGCTGGCCTGTGTCTTCTGTTTGGCCCTTGTCGCCAAAGGAGTTCGATTTTATCAAAGCGTCTAAGCAGTGTACTAACTCGTGCGCATGTTTCAATTTTTGCTTCCTCCTTGTTACTTCAGCTGGTGACCAACACCAGCCTCCCGCTCCCCACCAATCACCACCAATCTAGTGTAATAATTTAAAGAACTCCAAGGACCCATCACTGCAACTCATGCTAATCCCAAGAGCTGCAGACCGCTGCTAGCCACAAGGTTGGAAGTTTGAGTCCACTCAGAGGTAGGACCTGGGAAGCAGCAAGCCTGGCAAATGCTAGCAGCTAAAAACCACCTGGGCTCGGCAGGCAGGGTGCACTCTGGTTGCAGGTGTACGTCTAAAAAGAGCAAACTTCTGTTAATTCGGGGTAGGGTTGGTTGGGAAGTGTTTCATTTGGAAATGGGGTTTTTGCATATGTGTGTACATTTTCTGCATTCACTGTTTTTATGGTAGTATGTATATGATGCCATTGTGTTCGTGTACTATGGCAGTGGTTTGTTGTTGATGAGTACTGCCATAAGTTAACATACAGCTAAACCAGAGGTTGGTGGGTTGAGTTCCTTCATAATAAGCCCAAGAGAGAAAAGCCTGGCAATCTATTTCCCTAAAATTATAGGTTAAAATCCCCCAGGAAGCACAGTTCTGTGACATGCAAGAGCACACATCCATCCCACAGCAGTTAAAACAATATGCACTTAACTTACACGTGCATAGGTCGATGTAAACCCAAACCTGTTACTAGAGCATTCATTTAGTGTCTTGGCAGCCTGACGTGTTAGAGCCAAACTAGACATGCTTTGTAGGATTGCATGGCTGTCATTTCTCCCTTGGGACCACTCACTGCCAGTGAGACAGTGCGGACTCATAGGAACCCCGGTGGGTTTCTAAGAATATAACTTTATGGGAATAGGATGCCCCGTCTTTCTCTTGAGGAGCTGCTGCTGGTTTTAAACTGCCCACCATGCGGATTGCAGCCCAACCCATAACCACTACACCACCAGGTGTCCCTGGGTGGACTTAAACTGCCAAATTTTCATTTAGTTCTTATTGACATAGAGATGATTCCGACTTGTAGGCCCATAGGACAGACTAGAACTGCTCCTGGGGGTTGTTCAGGGAGTGAGAAGTCTCTGCTTTCTCCATTGGACAGCTGGTGGTTTCAAACTGCTGACCTTGTTAGCACTTCAATGAATAAGGCTGCTATACAACCCCCCATACCGCCGGGCCCCCTTTTAGCTTAGTTCCCAAGCACAAATAGTTATGTGCAAACCTGCCTATTCCTTACTGTCTCCTTATTTGGCATTTCTCAGCTACAACAGTAGTAAGAAAGTTGAGTATTTTGCATATGAACGATACACATCTGGCAGTAAGGTGCTCAGTGAGGGTAATGCTGGCTGTGATCGTCAAGGTCATACAAAGGGTCTTCAAAAAATGCTTGGAAGAATGGAATTAAAAGGTAATAGACCATTTACATTAGCTGTTTGAAGCCCCTCTTTTCAAGCAGTTGACTAGGCCATAATTTTCGGAGGGTTGGCAGTTATGTAATGCAGTGGTCTTCTGTTTTGTGATCTGTCGTGACAGCCTCCATTTTCCTATAATAACATGTTTACATAAAGGCCTGGTCTTTGGTAACAGCAGGAGTGGGTGTACAAGTGTATCTATATTCTCTGCCACAGAGTTGTTTCTGACTCTTACCACATAGAACAGTAGAATTGCCCCACAGATTTTCTAAGGCTGTAAATAAGGGAGCAGGTGACCACTTCTTTCTCCTGTGGAGTGACTGGTGCAAAGCATCACCTTTAGTGTAGCATCCAAGTACTTAACCTCTGTGCCACTAGGTTTAAATGAGTGAAGAAAACTTGGTTTAATGTTTTGCTATGACAAGTCCTAATGTGTTCTAGAGGCTTTATTTTAAATTTAGGCTTGAGGGCCTTTGTGTGAGGACACAGGACTTGAAAGTGACTAAAGTTCACTTTGTCATATTGAGATAGTGATTCAATATTAAATTGGTGATTCTTGGCAATATCTACACTATGGACGCTACTGATAAATTACTTTATTTAACAAATTCAGTTTTTACAAATGACAAATCCACATCCTTAACAGGCTGCGCGCGCGCGTGTGTGTGTGTGTTTTCCTCTGTTTTATTTATTGGAGGGGACTTTAAAAGCTTGGGTGAAAAATGCAATTAAAAGATAATCGTTTTTTTATTAACTTAAAATTGCCTCATATAAGTATAATTGTGTAGGCTAGCACTGTCCAACAGAAATACTGTGTGAGCTGTATCTAATTAATACCCTAGTAGCCACATCAAAAATTAAAAAGTGGTTGAATTGCTTTTAATAGTATTTTTTAACTCTACATATCAAGAACATTACATCTGCCTCTGCAATATAAAAAAGATCGAGGTTTTACAGTCTTCTGTTTGTGCTGAGAATTTGAAATCCACTGTGTGTTTCACATAGAAAACCTACCCTAATTTGGACACCTACATTTTCACCAGTTTTGCCTTCCTGAGCGCTGGCTCTGTCTGGCGCGCAGCTGAGAGGACATTCCTATCTTAGAGCTCGCTTCGTAGTCCCCTTGCCTTGGAGCGTTGCTGCGGGAAGCAGCTGAATATTTAAAGGTGTTCTTCTGTTTGAGGAATAGTATTAGGTAATGGAAAAAGTTACTCTTTTGGCCTCAAATCAGAGCATGTCATAGGGAGAGTTGTCTTTTTCCTTTTTTTTAAGTGAAACTGTGCCTTTCATGTTAGTTTCTCAAACACGTTTCCTTTTGGTCTCTCTAATGCCTGGTAATGTCGTCGTTGGGTGCTGTTGAGTAGATTCTGACTCAGTAGTTGTCTGTCCAACGTGACAAAGTAGGACTAACTCCCCATGTGTTTTCTTTAGGCTGTAAACTTAATGGGAGCAAACCACCAACTCTTGGCTCCTGGCTGCTTGGTGTGATTAAACGGCCAGTTTCTCAGTTACTGGTCATGTGCTTACATTATTCACCATCTGGGAGGCAGGGGAGGGCTCCTTTAAGTGGCACAGATGGTTAGATACTCTGCTCCTACCTTAGAGGGTAATGATTTGACCCACTCAGGACGGCTGGGAGGAAAGTTAGGACCATCTACTTCCTGAACATTCACAGCTATTGAAACCCTAGGGAGCACTCTTCTACTCTGAAACAGTCATCTCAAGGGGCAACTGACCCTGGTGCCCTCCCCCATTAATAGCATTAAGATGATTGATTACTGGAGATTAAGTTGTGGCTAGGATGTTTGCAGTAATACAATGGCCATTAAGTTTTTCTGTGTGTGTTTTGAGTCTTGCTAATCTTTTTTCCTGTTTTCCCAAGAGAAGTTCTATAAAATGCACATGCAAAACTACGAGCTCTAAACATGATGGGAAGGCAGGATTACCTCTTATGATGCTTTGTTACTGATTTTCAAATTTTGTCTTTGTTGTGACAAATGCAATTTTGTTTGGAAGTGCAGGCTTGTATATTTTGTTTGTATTCGTCTTGTCTTTTATCTTTAGTTCCCGGTGATATTGCCCTGATCCTATTAAGAGCAGAGTTACATTTGAGCATGAAGAACTATGAAGAGGCATTGCAGGATGCCACTGTGGTGTGTTACAGTGATTGCTACTTTTCAAAGGTATTTATTTGTCATTTTTTGGCTTTGGAGGGAAAAGCCACAAGTGGTGAAGCTTATTAAAGCATGGGTGGAAGCACTTCTGAACAGAGAAGAGAGACATAAGTTGCTCCACACCCGGGGGAAGACAGGTTGCAGATAGATCTAGGAAAGTTAACAGCTATCCAAAACAACCCCTCCAGTCTTCAGAATGACTGCAACACAATTGGTTAAAAAGAATATGTACAATGTCTGTTTCAGTTCAAAATGCCAGACAAGCCGAGAAAGTGTTGACATATACTCTGGATAAAACAGACCAAACCAAGCTCACTGCTGTTGAGTGGATTCCGACTCACTTTGTCCCTGTCGGACAGGGTAGAACTGCCTCCATAGGTTTCCGAATCTAACTACTTAGGGAAGTAGAAAGCTTCATCTGGACCCAACTGGTGGTTTTGAACTTCTGGCTATGGTTAGCAGCTCAATGCTTACCCATTACTATAAATTTTCTGTGTGGGCCCAGAGTAATTATATATTAAAAAAAATCCTGACCCAGTCCAGATCAAGTCCACAAGCTCAATATTAGCCCGTTAGTCCAATGTTAGATTTAACAAAGACTCCAGAGCAGTTATAAAGAAGTTCAAAGAATATATGACACTTTATCCAAAGAGTTGAAGGAAAACGTAGGATCTTTGAATTAAAATGTTGTCTGCATGAAAGGCTGAAACTATAAAACTTGGAAGTTCAAAAGCTGAAATTCAGATGTCAAAATAATAAAAATTCTGCTTAGCTCAAGTCATAGGTTAGATATGGCAAAATAATCACTGAAATTGGGAGTTAGAAAACAGACTTGTTGCCATTTAATCAGTTCTGCCCTATAGCAACTTTAGATTTGTATAAATTACCTGATTAAGGAGCAGGAGCAGTTAACACAATGTCTGACGCCTGGGGAATAATACAAAGGTGGCATATATTTGTAATTCAGATCCCAGAGGGTAAGGGGAAGAATGTCAGAAAAATGTATTTGAAGACATAATGACTGAACACTTTGCAAATTTAATGGAGCATCTTAATTTACTGATCAACGGATTTGAAGGAGTCCCAAACAAGAGAAATATAAAAAGTATTGGGAGGTCAACAGTTCAACATCACCACTGTTCCTTGGGGGGTGGGGGAGATGGGGCTTTCTACTCCCATAAGGAGTTACAGCCTCGGAATTGGTTAAAATTGGTTACACTCTATCCTGTAGGGTTGCTCTGACTTGACATTGACCTCATGGCAGTGAGTTTGGTTTTGGCTTTGAGCCACATCATCAAACTTATAAATCTCCACAGGCACCATGGGAGGCTGGCAACATTGCAGTTGGAGAACTCGCTAAGTGCTGAAGGAATAGTATTTAAACCCAGAACCCTAATAGCCAGTAACAATACCGTGTTAGTCTGGGCTGATTAGAGACACTCATGTGTAAGAGAGAGTTTTATATCCAACAGTAAAAACATTCCAAACCAGTCCAAATCAAGTCCATAAGTCCTATATTAGCCCATAGGTATTAGCTCATATGTCCGACATTAGTCCATAAATTTTTCTACAGACTCACGCAGCATATGAAATGATGCTGAAAGCAGGAAGATCACAGGACAGTTGGTGAAAAGTCTTGTGGAAGCACCTGCGCACTGGTGTGGCTGCAGGGCTCTGGCTGCAATTAGCATGGCTCCCTTTGGCTTGCCAACAGAATGTGAAGTAGAGTGTGTGTGTTAACTGCAAGGAGGAAGACAGGAAGGAGTTCCCAGAATCCTTAGGGGAAGGCCATGCCCATACTGAGGCATCATTGGCTGTCTGATCTGATTGACAGGTTAGACTCCACCCCAGTGCTCAAGTTGACAGATTATGTAACTGGCAATTATGAGCAACTAACTGGATCAGTCATCCAGAAGAGAAAGGTTAGAATAGTGAACATTAGATCCCAATGGAAATATTACTTGTGAGCCAGTGAATAGTGATGACATTCTCAAAGATCTGAAAAAATAGTGACCTCTATAAAACAAAAACAAAATGTTATTGGAAACAACTGATTCCTCATATTTTATTTATTTATTTCATGGTAGTATATTGTACTTTGTATTACTGCAATTTTGAGAAATTTCTGCCTTCTCAAGACAACTCCTTGCAGGCAAAAGTACAGTAGTGACCTCTAACTGCGATTAACTTAATGTTGGTGGGCAAGCAATTCTTAGCCTGTTAGTTGGAACCGCATTGGGCTGTGCTGTAGACATTTATTTGGTGTCCAGGGCACAGGGGAGTGGAGTTGAGCTGGAGCCATTCTCTTTATTTCTACTAAATGTGAAATCAAAACAGATTGGCATGCAAACATATACCAGACTGTCTTTTAATGGTGTACCTTGTATTTTGGCGAATCCAGGCTCATCATGTAAGAGCTCAAATTCTTTCTGAAATGGGAAGAAGTAAAGAAATGTTGAAGGAGCTTCTCTACTGCCTTGCCATCAATCCTGACTTTACCCCAGCTAAGAAAGAAGCAGAGAAGGTGCGATTTCCTTTAAAAGATTTCCTTTCTGATAATCCTTGTCTGGCAGTCTTGGGGTCCATGCTGATAACTCTTGCGTGTAAAATAGATCAGAACTACCATTCTGATAATTCCTGACAGCGGAATTAAAAACACACACTAGCAATGATAACATGCATGCATTTTATAACTTCTGTATGTATGCCCACAGACGAAGCCTAATACATTCTGGTGAGACTGCATATGTGCGTTCCAATTTTGTTTAAATAATGAAATAATGTGATGTCGAGGCAAGGTTGATGTGTGAGACTGGAGAGGCAAACCGTTTTTGGTTTTGTCTCCGCAGAGCTTGCACTCTTAGATTTTGTAGTTTGGCATAGGAACCTGACAAATTGACACATAACAGATCAATTCAGCTGGACATTTCCAGCCAAGCATTGCCAGCATAGTACAGAAATAGCTATTGTTTTGGCCCAACTCCTCTCATGGGAGATCACAGTCACTCCTGTTGTAGGAATCTGTGCTGTAAAATACCCTTGATGGCTTGGTCACCCATGCTTTACTCAGTACTTCACTGGCCCTTGGTTTTCCACTTCTTTTCTGACTGTAACATAGATGGTCAACTCCATCTGTGTCTACCTTGTGATTCCCACCTAACAGTTTCAGCTTTATTTCCTAGAGCAACAGAACAATAAATCCATTCCTCCTCTTACATATCCAAAGGTGCTCTGGTGGCAGTGTGGGAAAGTTGCTGGACTACCAGCCCCAGGGCCGGAGAAAATTGAGGCTTACTGATTGAGTTGGTATAAGGTTGCTGGGGGTGAAAGTCAACTAGATAGCAGTGGTTTGGGCTTTTTCTACTTTTTAAACCACTATAGAGAGTTGAGAATGACTACAAGGCCTTCTACTCCTATGAATAGTTAGTCTCAAAACCCCTAGGGACAGTTCTACTCTGTCGTATAGGGTTGCCATGCGTTGGAATCAACTTGGTGGCCAGGAATTTACTTTTTTGGGGGGTGGGGGTGTGATGTTAGCTTGGAGTCCTGGTGGTACAGCAGTTCAAGCACATGGCTGCTAACCAAAAGATGGCTGTTTCAATCCACTAGTTAGCTGCTCCGTGCAAGAAATACACCTGCTTCCGTAGGGATTGACTGTCTCAGAAATTTTCTCAGGCGCTTCTACTCTGTCCCGTGGGCTCCTGTGAGTTGGAATCCATTGGACAGCAGTGGGTTGGGTACAGTATGATACATCCTGGCATGGTTTCTATTAGCCTGGACTTGTTCCTTAGGACAAACATCTTGTTCTCATAGTACATCTCTAGGTCTTCCTATTCTGAGGGGTGGGGGAGAGGGCTTTCAAGTGTACATACCCCAGGTTTCAGCATCCAAGTTTGGCAACTACAAATAGCTTTTTCTCTCATATCCACATCCTGGGTGCATTTATTTTTTGCTCAGATACCATAGGCGTAATTGGCTCTTAGTATGTGTTTAGTCGGCCAATATGTAATAAACTTGGTTTCATTTTGTTTTCTGTCAGAATTGTTTTAGTCAAAAACAAAACAAAAACAAACATTAAATTCTTAAGCAATTGGCCATTTTTAATCCCATTAAATTTCTGCTTACTAGATTTTGGGCATCATTTCCACTTGTCAAAATAACATTGAATCTTGAGTTGGCTAGGTAAATTAGCCCTGCCTGCTTTGTCCCATCTGAGTTTCCTGTGCCTCTCCTCTCTGCGCTGTGAGAAATCCAGGCTAAGATCAGGCCGATAGCATGTGGACAGAGTGTAGGCACTCTGGGTTCTGGTCTGCTGCTATTCCTTCCAGGATTCCGTGAGTGACTGCACCACGGGGAAATGCCTTCTGTCTTAGATAATTCCCCCAGACACTGTTAGCCTGTTGATGCTCATGAAGCACGGCACCATCCCTATTAGCCACCAGCAAGCAGCTAGCTCTGTTGGGCACAGGTGTCCTTGCTGAAGTTGCTGCTGCTCATTGCTGCGGAGGTTGTAGATTCCAGTGTGCTCACACTGTCACATGAGGGCAGAGGGAAAGAGTACTGCAGGCTTCAGTTACTCTTTTTTGCCTCCTTCCAGCTATTGGTGTCCTCTGCATCCTTCTGCATGGCAGGCAGAATGCCTAACTGGCGATTCTTGCCTCCTGTTCTAGATTAGAATCCTGGGTCTACAGCTTCACTTCCTTTAATGTTCTCTGTTCCATGGCTCCTCAGATTCCTCTTATTAATAGAGCAATCTCTTAGAGATTCCTCAGTCCTATGACTGATCACAGCTTACATTCAATTGGGGGATCCCTACATCCCATTTTTCTCTGTAGTAAATTATGCAAGGGCCAGGCCGAGGGAAGTTATGCTCCCATTTTATCATTGGCAAGACGTGACTTGGGAAGAGACTGGGAGCTAGTATGCTTAAAACATTTATTCTGGTTTCAAAACCATTTGAATTTTAAGATTGGCAAATGGCACATAGTCATAGCTTCACGTTTTAAAGCATGTTTGGTCTCATAGTCTCCTCTGAGTCCTTAGAACGTATTCCATATTTATTCAAACATGTTTTCAAATGTTTTTCTTCTCACTTTTACAGGCGTTGTATGAGATGTTTTTTGCAGACTCAGCAAGTGTGCATCCCAGTCCAGCTGCCCCTCCCTGCCAGCAGCAATCATCAAGCAACGGGCTGGCACATAACAACCATACCAGTTCCCAGGCTTCACAGGCACAAGACCATAATGCAGGGATTTATGGGGTATGAAGTGCACGTGGTAGTTGACATAATCCCGATTCAGCTTTTATGTAACCTCCCACATTTTAGCGGCGTGGCGTGACGTCTGTTTGCAGTATTTCTCATGATCATACTGTGTAGCTCCACGGTGTGAGAGTTGAAAATTCCAAAGGAAGTCAGTAGAAACAATGAAAATGAAGACCGCAAAGAACTTTAGAACCTCTCCATGATCTAGAATATCAGGAGACAGATTTATTTTGGTTGACAGGAATGATTTAAGGTTGGATATGCCAAAATTTTTTAATGCTACTGTGAACATGTTTATAGTACATGTATGTGAAGATGAAGATAGGCTTTCATTTCTCTTTAAGTAGGTGAGATTCAAAAGGAAGTAATAGTTTTCTTCAAATATTTACAAGATAGCTACTGTGTGACTCTTCTTCCCCCCCCCCTTTTCATGCTATGATGTAGTGTATAGGATTCTTTTTCTTTTTTTCCTACCTACCTAGGTTCAGTACATGGAAGTTTCTGAATCTGAAGGTAACAGTTCAGCTGACTCTTTTCTAATGAGTCTAACCTTCGAAACAGAAGATTACAAAGCAATAGAGAGTTTCCTTTACATCAGACCCCCCTCCACTGCGTTAGAGAGACAGTTTCCAAGAGGTTCGAAGAAAGTACCTCACCAGAACACCCTTGGGGAAACTCTCAAGAAAGGTCAGTAAACCTTTTGATATTCAATTGTTTGTTATATCTTCTGACAGATCTGTTTACCATAACAGAACTATTTGCTAAATACACCATAAGTTCCCTCTCATCCCACTGTGATGGAGCCGATTCCCTCTCTCAGTGATCCTGTAGGACAGACAACTGCCTGCTCCCTGGGGTTTCTGAGATGTTAACACTTTTCAGGAGTAGAAAGCCTTGTCTTTCTCCCTTAGAACAGCTGGTGGTTTTGAATTGCCGACTTTGCGGTTATGAGCCTGACAGGGAACCATTACATCACAAGGACCTATTGGTCATTTTTATAGCATGCAAAACCTCAGGTCCTGAAAGTGGAATGGGAGATGGGATGTTAAATGATGAGAAAAATTGGGGAACAGAAGAAGAGGCATCAATCAACCTTTAAAAAAATTTTTTTATGAATTACAATTTTTCATATTGTGTAGATAGTTATATAAACCATGTTATTTGTTTTTTAAAATGCTGTACATGACCACAGGAATGAATTGATCAGTACAATATTTTATACACTTTTTATAAGTATGAACCAAAATAACTGCCATAGCATCAGTTTCAACTCTTAGAGACCCTATTAAGATGTGAGGATGTTTTGTGAGTGACTGTCACGTTATGGAAGATGTGCAAATATTTTTATTATCCTTTATAGCTTTTAAACTATTCAACTTCTCAAAAGGCACCATGAAATCATAATTGTTAAAGGTTACATTTCAGATCCAACAGGCCCTCAGCAGTGAAATCATTGGGTCCTTTGAGATGCTCATTAGGAATGAAGTGAGCATATCAGCTGGGACATGACAGAACATTGCAGATGGAGCTCTGCAATACCTTCACAGTCAAAAATAGAGACATTCAAATTCTTAGAAAATACTTTCATTGCCAGCACAAGCTGCACCATTAAAGCAGTTTGTCCAAAGGAAATAATGTTTATTGCATGCTCTTCCTCAGGTGTTCAAGTGTTAATTTCAACATTTAAACATTTTCCAGATGGAGAGTCCTTAGCTGAAACCATCATGGACTCGGAAATCGGGGATTGCTTTTCAGTAGATGTAACTGACCTTACCTGTCCACATTGCATGAGGTAGGGTGGCATAGGGTTCTATCCCTAAACCTAGGGATCTTTTTTTACCAGAGAAATTATCGGTACCTCCATAATGAATGATTTCTTTTGTCAAACCTTGTCAAGAGAAATTATAAAAATAGAAGTGGGTGTGAATAAGTTCTCATAGAGTATGGGAATTGCAGAAGGAATCCTTATTAAATAAATAGACAATTATTTAAAGTCTCTGGACCTTTCTCACTAAAAACACTTGACTTCACCACTCAGGTTGCTCTTTGACCCCATTGTTACATCCTGCGGACACACAGTTTGCCTGAGGTGCCTTCTCTGCTACTTTGATGAGGTTCCATGTTGCCCACTGTGCAGAGAGCCACTTGCTGATGTAAGTACATTCTGTGAAACAGGAAGGTGCTCCTCTTCCGATGCTCAGTTCATGCCCTTGGCTTTGGCCCTTGGTTTCTCCTACTGCCCTCTTGTTACAGAAACTTCCCTTTCTCCACTCATTAGATGGGCCTTTTTTTTCCATCCAGCAGAATAAACTAACTGGTCCTAGGAGACAATGAACAGCAGGAATGGGTGGCACCACCTGGATAGAGATGATGGAAGAAAGACCGGTGGCACATACTAAGGGTGCTGTAGTGTTTCCCGGCCCCTAGAGTGCTTCTAGTATGTAATACAACATGAACTGCACTTCATGCTCCTGCTCCTTCAAAAGCCTTTGGGGGAATCACTGGTCTTGGTTTTCTTAACACCCACCCCCACCCTCCGGAATACTTTCCAGTTGCAGTTGTATCCTTTGATGTAGAACTGTGGTTATGGAGGGCTGGCTGAACTGTAATGCTGTTATAAGGACGAACCCAATTTATAGGAAGCATTTATAATGGTTCCTTGGGAATAGCTCTTTGAACACATCATAACCCTTCAACTCTTTGTTCTTAGCATTTATTTAGACTCCACCTGCCTTCCCTTCACATACAACTTGAATTCCACGGTCCCTTTGGGCCCCTTTTCTCAGTGTTTGGAAGAATCACTGTTGCATCTTGATGTGGCCTGTGAGTAATGCTACAAACCTCGTCAAACCATAAAATTAGGGGACTTAAATTATAAAGTGTAAATTAGATAAAATTAGGGAGCTGAAAGCGTAAACTACAGCATCTCTTAAAATCTTAGAGCCCAAACACTAGTAGTCATCTTTATTGCTTTTTTCTCATAACCAAGTATTTCACTCTCCATGATAACGAGTTCACCTTTCTCTTGTCGCCTATTAAGTCCTACTTCATTCACTTCTTTTCCCCTCACTGCCATTAAGGAAGTAGAGTCCAGTGAGCACCTCCTCTCCTCATCTCATAGTAAAGGTTCTCTGTTCCCCTCTGTGTGCTCATTTCCCTCCCTTTCTGTCTTTGAGGGATTCACACCCCAACCCCCCCCCCCCTCCCTCTCTCAGCCTCCTTGTTGGACTTCCCTGACAGGGAAGAGAGGCTTTTCCCTTTAGAATCAATTTCCACATGGTGTGGCTGGCCGCTGACAACATTTAACCGTTTCTTTTGTTGTAGCTGTTGGAAAACAGAAAGTTCATTACAACAAGACTGACTGAGGAGTTGCTGCGTCGTTACCTGCCAGATGCCTTGTCCGACAGGAAGAGAATTCATGAGGAAGAATTGGCGGCACTGCCGAAGTTAGTGCTCATGCTCTGTGTACTTGATTGAGTTCTGCTTGAAGTAGGAAACCTTGATAACATCACAGTCTGTTTTGGAAGTCTGCCTTGGCAGAGATGGTTGGAAATCTCTTAAGTGGCAAGAAATTAAGTGCAAATAATTTATGGAAATTTAATCACAAGGAGTTGAAGCGTTTCAACTGAATTATGTCGTTGCTTTCTGGATTTAGATAATCGCCCAAACCAACCGTAATTTCAACTTGTAGGAACCTCATGGTAGGGTTTCTGAAATACTAAACGCTTACAGGTGCAGAAAGCATCATCTTTCTCCCGTAAAGCAGCAGGTGGGTTCTAACTGACTTATATTTAGCAACCAACATGTCAGATGACTGTGTCACCAGTTCTCTCAGATAAGTGAGAGGGAATTGTTTTCTTGTGGGGGTGGGGGTGGGGTGGAGGGGAGAAAACCCTGGAGCATTTACGACTGTAGGGAAGAAAGCAGTAGTGCATCCAATCCCCAATGTCATTAAATCAATTCTGACTCATCTCAGTCCTATACTGCAGGGGCTTCTGAGGCTGCACATCCTTAAAGGGGGGGGCGGGGGCGGTATTGCCTCATTTTTTGCCTCTGTGGAACAACTAGTCAATTTAAAACAACAGGTTAACAGTTCAGCTGACCTCTTAACCTGCATCAAAAGGTCAGAATGAATGAAAGTACTTTTCTCATTTAACGTTAATAGTTGGATGTTATGATAGCCTTTAACGACGAAGACCTTACAGCTTTCCTGTTCTGCTCGTTACTTTAGACAACTTGCATGTCCCTTTAAGTACAGTTTAAATATAGACGTTCTCTGTATATGTTCTGTGGGTTCTAGGTCTAGTCACATAGGAAGGCATGTTTCTGACTCACCATGTTAACTAAGAGACGGGCTTGGTGGGAGATTCCAGATGACCTGCTAGACCTGTCCTGGCTTCGACTCACTCTGTCCCGAGGGTTTGATTTATTTTGTTGGTAAGAGAACTGAAGGGGGGTGGCTTTTGTTCTCCTACAAAGTTGAGTGAGTGATTCGGTGTGTCTGTTGGAGACTGGGTACCTAGGCTCACAGTTTTCCTTACTTTGCAGTGTGACCAGAAATATTCCCATTTTCCTGGAGACCATTGCCTTCCCTTCCATCATTTGTCCGATCTACGTCAGCGAGTTTCAGTATCATGTTCTGATAACAAAATGCCAGGAAGTTGGTGCCACTCGGTTTGCCATGTGTTCGCCTTTTGAAAATCCAGGGTAAGAATGGCCAATAGTCCAGAGGTCCGAATTAGACGCAAAATTTGTTCTTTTGCATGAACAACTGAGGAAGCACTTGAAAATGTCCAGTGGTTCCCATTACACCCCAGGGAAGACATCGCAGGCTGTTCACACTCTAACCTCAGCTACATTGTTAGACTCGTTCCCCCCACAGCTTCCGTTCAAACACGGTTGTGAGGCCGCTGCTAGGTGTGGCCCTTTCCTGAGTACAGCTCGTGTTCACACTGCTCTCTGCTTGCAGCTTTCCCATAGCCCAGCTATGTACAGATGAACTCTTGCCAGACTTTCCAGTTTGGAATATTGCTTTGCTAAGGTTTCGTTTCCACAGCCTGAAAATAATAGCCTTATAAAAAAGTCGTGGCATTTGACAGAGTTCACAGTCCAGACGAGGGAAGGGAGGGAGCTCTTGAAGGCCGACTTTCTCTCTGACCCACCAAACCTATTCTGTGTGAGAACGTTGTTTTGTGCCACCTTTTTTTCCTACTCTCGTTTTGCAACTCCTTTCAGAGCAGTTGGTAGAGTGGAAGCTAGGTCATGCTATGTGGGTGCCCTGATAGTCCATTGGACTAGTTGGCTCTGGGTACCTTTGTTTTCATAGCTCTTCATGCCTCCAGCTCTGGGTAAAGACCAATAGTTGTAATGTAGATGCCTGTTCACGTGCTTTGAAAACCCCAGTCGCTACTTGGGGGTCGCTAGTCTTCATGGACAACACTCATCCTAGGGAAGAGACCCAGGGAGGGAAGAAGAGGACTAGGGACAAAAGAAGCCCTGTACCCATTGGCACATTTCAGCCGCACAGGCATCCCACTCAAATAAGCCCCGTGTTTGTTTCAAATTTGCTATTGTTGCTGTAGAATCCGTTTTGAACATTCTCAGGTTTTGTTTTTGTGCCCTTTGGTTAAATTTTCCTAGGATATCAGTGACTCTTAACAGGAGCCCAACAACCCATGGTCGGTAAATTAATTATAATCTCCTTTTCTTTATTTTAAATCTTTATATTGGGACCCCTTACAGATAATACATTCCAAAGTTCAGTCACATCAAGCAGTATTCCGTTTCAAACATTCTCAACCTCCTTGATACCTGCTCCCCTTTATCCCTTCCCTCTCCCAAACCCTTATTATTGTTATACATATATATTGTCATATCTTATGCCAGATTGTATAATTATTACACACTATATATTACACCTATAAATGTTTTTCTTCTTTACTACTTTTCATTTTTCTTTCCTTCTGCCCCCACTATCATCTTTAGCCATCATTCACCTCTTAGTAGTTTCTCTCAAATACATTGTGATTGATCAAACACGACCAGAAGTGCTACAATCTCCTATTTTAGAAACCTTGCCATTCCCCTGTCCCTGTTACAAATGGCTCACCACTCCTCCCCCCCCGAATCCCACCCATGCCCCCCTATCCCCAGAACCACCAGTCTTGTCGCTGTCTCCTTGGGATTTCTTATCTTGCCTGTCTTGAATGGATAGACACCAAAGAAAGAAGAGAGTGAAGGGCCATACAAATAGGACCAAGTCTAACTAATATCCTGACCCAGGGTAGATGAGTATCTCTCTGTTAAATGGCAAGCATGCCTGATATAATCCACCAGCCCCCAAGCCTCTTTTCTTTCAGGGTTCCATGTCCCGGGGCACCTATTTACCTAATAGATATATCCTCAGCATTCCCTTTATATTGTACACATCCAGTAAATCACACTCATTAGTGCATGACCTGATGACACAATCCCTGATCATAGTGAGGTTTGTTTCTAAGTTGTTATTTTGAGATGACTTTAAGAAATGATAGCGATTGCGCAGACCCTTCACCCAGTAAAACTATAGTTCAGTATTGGAGCAGAAAAATACTGTTGATCAAACCAGCTGATCTTATTCAAACTTGGCCAGTTTGAAATGCACTATGGGTATGTGAGTGAATATAAGCTTAATGTATGCAGCATTTGCTGTGTGTTTTGTGTGCCTCATGTCACCACCACCACCACAGTCACCACACTGTACAAATGAACATAAAAACCCATCACAATGTACAAAGATTTACCATAAGGTGCCCTTTTGGGAGCATTTGATGCCACACACCTCCCACTCAAATCCGGGGTGGAGTGGGGATGAAGCCCTCAATGGATTTTAAAAGCCGTAAGCATTTGATTGCCCTTCCAGGGTTGGAGCATGTGGCAGCTTGCTGGAGATTAAGGAACATAGAATTGTACCAGATGGAAACCCAGTTGTAGATACGATTGGAATTTTGCGGTTCAGAGTCTTAAGCTATCATCACAAAAATGGTCTTAACACTGCAGATCTTGAGCATATTGAAGATAAAAAGGTAATGTTTATTTTACTGATGCATGTAATAGGGCCTAATCAGCTACATTTTCTCAGAATTATTCTCAGATTTCTATTGAGAATATTACTTTTTTAAAAAAAAATACTGATCTGGAGTTAGAGTCTCCTAAAGAAATTACCTCACTGGCTGTAGGTAGAGAACATTTCAAAGTTAGTGAATAGTGTGATTCATTATGTTGATAACAACTTAAAGTTCAGTAAACTTGCCTTAAAGGCAAGCTAGTAACTGTTTGTGGACCCGATGGTCACAACCACCCAACTGTGGTGTTTGAAGGCACATGCGGCCATAGACAATTCGAAAATGAATGGACTGGGCTGGTTTCCGATCACCTCTGTTAAAGCATGTCATGAGCAGGGTTTGGTAAACAGGAGCTTTCTGATCCCTGTTGCAGGTACTGGTATTTGTTCAAACAGGCATGACAGAAGGTGGTTGTGCTTAAAAATGTTAGAGAAACTAAAAAAGACGTGTATAAGAATATCTGTACCGGCCTTATTAATAGCCAAATTTTAGAAAAGCCCAGCTATCCATTAACAGGATGTGTTGCGGTGCCGTCCTGCAGCAGACTAGCACTCAGCACTGAAAATGAAGCACAGCACACATCAATCTGCGGGGGCTGACTGGTGGATAGACATGTTTACTGGGTGACTTCCCTTATGTGGGTGGGCCGGATGTTGTAACTGACTGGAAAGGGGGCTGGGGAGTGGGCTTTATCAATTACAAAACGTGCTCTGTGTTTAAAGTGCTGGTTACATATATGTGTACCAGTTAGCTGATTTCTTTGCAGTCCACAATCTAGACACCACCTCTATGGCTTACATGCTGATGAGTTCATAAAATGGTTGGTTGCCTTTTTTTTTTTTTTTGACAAGGTGGAAGGTCCAGAATATGCAGAACTTGTCGCTCTTCATGATGCAGTTTATCAGCAGTCTGTTTCCTGGTTTACTTCTCATGATGATAAAACAAAAGAAGAGATTATCAATTATTTTGGGTCAATGCCAGACAAGGAACCTGATCCCCAGGTACACTTTCTCCATGTGCTTTTTCTAATTGTATTATTTGCTGCTGCTGCTGCTGATGCAAGCTAAGACAAATGATGGAAAACCCAACAGCACCGCATGTTAGCCTCCCTTAAGAACAAAGCACCTTCTGACTCATGGTACATAGGAAAATTGATTCTGAGTGACTGCCAACTTTTATACTCTTCCTTATCTCACTAACATTGTAAGCAGAGTTGTTAGATGGTAAGTGTAGCATGCTGGCATGAACACATCTGTGTCTCACACATAATAAATAGGCGTTGAACAACAACAAAACTCAACTTACTGCCCTCAAGGCAGTGTCCACTCACAGCGACCCTATGGGACAGGGTGCTTCTGAGACTGTTAACCTTTTTACAGGAGTAGACAAGTGTTCAATAAGTGAAGAGAAAACCCCATGAGTCTTTGTATTTTCTGGCACTCTGCTGTCCAGTCACCATCAGCTTTGTCCGTGCTTCCTTTGAAAGCTGGTCCTTTAAGTTGAAGACTGGTGAAGGGTTTTGAAGTTCAAGCCACTCCTCTCGCTTGTATTTGAGCAAAGTGCCCAGGCTTGGGTTGCTTTAGGAGTGTGGCTTAGAGTAGTTGCCACTCCCTTGCACACATATATAGCTCCCTTGGAAAAAGGGAGAAAACGGGACCCTCTAAGGTTTCTAGATACAGTGAAAAATTTATGGGTAAGGTGAACTGTTTTTCTTTCCCCCCCTGGGCAGTGCTCACAGGGGCCCCGTGAATGGGAATCAAGCTTGACATCACCTAATAACCGCCACTCTCGTATGCATTTGTTTATGGTCTATTTTCCCACTGGAGACTAGAAACTCCCTAAGGAGATTGGTCTCATCCATCAGTATGTACCAGTATCTACCACAGGGCATGGCGCACCATGAGCACTCACTCTGTACACATTTATTGAACAGATTAAAGTACATTTAAATGGGGTCTTAAAAGGGGGGGGGGACACAAAAAACAGGTGAAAGAATGAGAAGGGATGTAAGGCTAGAAAGACTGCTTGGCATCTGTGGTAAGTTTAATCATTTTTTCTTTTTATGTCTCTTGAAGCCTCCTTGGCTCTTACTCACATAGGTTATGTATTTTTCAACCTCAAAAGAGTAATCCAAATGCTCGAAGCCTCAAAGCCCTACCTCACCATCTCCACCTCTATTCTTGCTCAAATGATATCTTGCTCAAATAACCCCCTTTTCTATACTGTTGCATGACTCAGATTCAGAAAGCAAGGCAATTGACTCACAGTGAATCTCTGGGTGGTACACACTGTGAACATCTCACCTTTTACGCACTAACAAGTTGGAGGTTTGCGTCCACCCAGAGATGCCGCAGCAGAAAGACCTGATGATCTATTTCCCAAAGACCGCAGCCACTAAACACTGGGGAGCACATACAGTCCTCCTCCTCTGAACCACTAGGGCTTGCTGGAGCCTGCATCATCTCTACAGCCCTTAGTCTGGTATGATATTTCTCTTGCCCTGGGGGTTGTTATATGTAAGCCCCGTAAATTTATGGTAGGTGTATTTGTTTTCAGTTGCCGTTATAACAAATAATGATGAGCCTTAAAACAGCATCAAACTGTTACCTTCCAATTCTGCAGGTGACAATTCTGACACTGATCTCAGTAGATAGAGGTTCAGGAGTCATCAGGGCTGTGTTCATCATGGAAGGTCTAGGGAGGCATCTGTTTTCCACTTTCTAGAAGCCGCACACTTTTCTCTGGCTAGAGACCCCCTTCCTCCTCCAAAGTTCAAACACTGAATCTCGCTGACCCTTCTGTTGTCTCAGCTCCCTCTGACCACACAGTGCAAGTGTCTCTGATATTAAAGGGAGCTGCGTGTATGTAGATTGGGCTCACCCTGATAACCTAGGATAACCAACACATCTCCGGGCTCTGAATTACTCATAATCTGCAAAGACCCTTTTGCCACATAGTATCCAGCTTTATAACATCACCCATGAAGAGAGCAAAAGGTCATCAAAGAAAAATAATGAAAAGATCAACGTGGATGTCAGAAGAGACAAACTTCTGTTGAATATAGAGTTGCCAAAAATAATGGAAGAAATGATGAGAGTCAAATAACATTTCAAAGAGCTGTTAAAGAATTCAGCGTATTGAAATGAACTGTGCAAAGACCTGCCTGGAGTTAGAAGGCCCAAAGGAACAGCTCAGCATGCCTCAAGGTGAAACAAGTGAGTCATTTAACCCTGGGGCAAAACATCAAAAGAAGATGGAAAAATACACCAAGTCCCTGTACTAAACAGAATTGGTTGATATTCAGCCATCTTAAGAGGTAACATAAGATCAGGAACCAATGATAATGAAAGAAATCTAAGCTGCACCAAAGGGAAAAGCAAGGCTCCAAGAATTGATGAAATGCCAACTGAAGCATTTCAACAAGCTGATGCAGCGCACGCACTCATGCATGCCAAGAAATTGGAAAGGTGCGGCCAGTCAGTTGAAGTGGTCCGTATTTGTACCCACTCTAAAGAATGATGACCCAACAGAACGCTCAAATTATAGCACAGTGCCATTAAGAGCACATGCAAATAAAATTTTTGCTGAAGATCATTCAACAGCAGTTGCAGCAGTATAATGGCGAGGAGCTACCAAAAATTCAAGCTGTATTCAGAAGACTATACACAAGGGATATCATTGCTGATGTCAGGGATCTTGAATGAGAATCTGTGTTGACTGAAAGCTGAGAATCACAGAAAGGCATTTAATTGTTTTTCTTGATTCAGAAAGGCATTTGTGTTGGATCATAACAAACTGGATAAATTTAAGAATAGGAATTTCAGAACACTTAATTATCCTCACATGGAAATTGTACAGGAACAAGGGATACAGAATGGTTTCAAATCAGGAAAGGATTACATCCTGTATGCTGTTAAAATATTCTGAGCACCGAATATGAAGAACATGGCATCAGGCTTGGAGGAAGGTTTATTACCAACCTTCCGTTTGCAGATGAGACAAGATTTTTTGCTGAAAGTGAGGAGGGCTGGAAGCACTTGCTGATGAAGATCGAAAACTGCAGCCTTCAGTATGGATTGCAACTCCATAGACAACAGGAAAACTTTTGCTTATATTCACAATTAGTGCTCATGGAAGCAGCAGTCAAGAAACCAAATGACATACTGGGCACATTTGCTACCAAGACCGCAGGATCCCACTCTGGAGACTAAGGTGCACCTGACACAGGCCATGGTTGTTTTTTTTCCAGTCACTTAACATGCATGTACAAGCTTGTGGAATAAGGAAAACAGCAGCTGGATGTGTGCATTTGAATTATGGTGCTCATGAAGAACACTGAAAGTACCATGGACTTCCAGAAGAACATCCAAATCCCCTTTGAGGAAGTGCAGTCAGAATGCTCTTTGAGAAGCAAGGATGGAGAGACTTTCTGCCATGTACTTCAGACATGTTATCAAAAGGGGCCAGTCTTTGGAAAAGGGTCATCATGCTTGGTAAAATAGCAGCTCATTGGGAAAAAGATTATCAAGGAGGTTGGATTGACGCAGTGGCTGCGGCAGTGGGTTAAGTTACGCATCACGGAGATCGGACAGGCAGTGTTTGTCCTAGTCTATGTAGGTTACGGTGAATCAGACCTGACTGCCCAGCACCCACCAACTACAACACCAATAGTAAGGTTTAGGAAATGTGTGTGAGGAGTTTTTACCCAGAGGTTCTTGCCATTAATCATATTACTAAATAGTTCTGCACTTGTAAGATGGGCTATTACCTTGAAGTAATCTTGAAACAAGCCAAAATACCACCTAAAGTCGTCTTGAACCCAAACAAAAATGGAGCTTATCTAGAAAAGTGTCTGCCTAGAGCATCATTGTGCTTTTATAAGAAATTGCTCTATGGTAGATGACAGCAACTCGGTTGATTAGATATCTTAAGCTAGGGCCATGCATGGTAGAGAACAGTTGGTAAAAGGACGGTGAGAATGAGTGGACTATTTGAAAAATGCAGTCACTGCAACTGAAGTATAGCTGTAGAGATGGTTGAATTGATGTATTCTTGGTGGCGTAGTAGAGAACAGTTGGTAAAAGGACGGTGAGAATGAGTGGACTATTTGAAAAATGCAGTCACTGCAACTGAAGTATAGCTGTAGAGATGGTTGAATTGATGTATTCTTGGTGGCGTAGTATTGTGGGTTACAAGTTGAGCAGCTGATTACAAGGTCAGCAGTTCAAAACCAGCCACTCCAAGGGAGAAAGGTGAGGCTACTCCTGTAAAGATTTGCAGACTTGGAAACCCACAGGGGCAGTTCTTCCCTGTCTTACAGGGTTGCTCTGAGTTTCAATAGACTCAGTGGCAGTGGGTTTTTTGTTGGTTTGGCTTATGTCTGCCCCTATAGTAATAAATAATGACACAAACAGAGTCATGAGTCCATGTAAAAGGACATTTTTCCTCTCAGTATCTGCCGTTTTCCATTTAAAGGGCACAACAGTGACTTCCATAAGTGCTACCTGGCAATGATCTTTGTCCTCAGGGATATATCTAATATATATATAAATATATATATTTATAGAGGTCTAGAAAAAGGCATGTACATATGCAAATATGTTTATATATGAGGATGGGGAAATAGATCTATGTGCATATATTTATAGGTTTAGTATTAAGGTAGCAGAAGGACATCAGGCCTCCACTCAAGTATATTCTCTCAACGCAAGAATACTTCTATTAAATTGGCATTCTATGATGCCACCTTCCCAACATAACCGCTGAAGACAAAGTGGGTGAATAAGCAAATGTAAAGAAAGCTGATGGTACCCGGCTATCAAAAGATAGAGCATCTGGGGTCTTCAAGGCTTGAAGGTAAACAAGCGGCCATCTTGCTCAGAAGCAAGAGAGCCCACATGGAAGAAGCACATCAGCCTGTGCAATCACGAGGTGTCAAAGGGATCAGGCATCATCAGAACAAAAAAATCTTAGTGAATGTGGGGGAGTGCCAGTGGGAGACCGAGAGCCCATTTGTAGGTCACTGGACATCCTCTTACAGAAGGGTCTCGGGGAGGAGACGAGCCAGTCAGGGTGTGATATAGCAACGAAGAAACATACAACTTCCCTCTAGTTCCTAAATGCTTCCTCCCCACCCCCTACTATCATGATCCCAATTCTACCTTGCAAGTCTGGCTAGACCAGAGAATGTGCACTGGTAACAGATAGGAATTGGAAACATAGGGAATCCAGGCGGATGATCCCTTCAAGACCAGTGGTATGAGTGGCGATACTGGGAGGGGGAAAGGGAGGGTGGGTTGGAAAGGTGGAACCAATTACATGCTTCTACATGTGACCTCCCTTGGGGATGGACAACAGAAAAGTGGGTGAAGGGAGATATCTGACAGGGCAAGTTGACAAAATAATCTATAAGTTATCAAGGGTTCATGAGGGAGGGGAAAAACAGCTGATGCCAGGAGCTTCAGGTAAAAGCAAATGTTTTGAGAATGATGAGGGCAATTTATGTATGGATTGTGATGAGTTGTATCAGCCCCTAATAAAAAGATTTTTAAAAAGCCCTAGTTCACCAGACGCTAAGGTGACTGGAGTCTACTTCCCCTTGGTGCCCCACATTAGGTGTGTGTGGGTATGGGCATGGGCATGGGCATGGAGGAGCATCCAAGGTACAGGAGTCAAGGCAGCTGAGATATCCTGGTTCCAGTGCCATGAATACTGAGAACAACTTTCTTATTAGCTTTTGCTTAGAGCTAAGTGGAGATGTACTCTATTTTAGTATATAAAATAGAGGCTACTATGTAGCACTAAATCTCAGTATACATATGACTAAAAGTAAACTTGTAGTAATATAAGTCAGTATATATACCATACATAAGAAGGGTTCCTCCCCCCCAAAATTGATTTTTCCTTTTTCTTTCCTTTTGGAATTATGTTTTCAGAGCTATTTAAAATTTTAAAACATTTTATTAGGGGCACATACAACTCTTACCACAATCCATACATACATCAATTGTGTAAAGCACATTTGTACATTCTTTGCCCTCATTTTCCAAAGCATTTGCTCTCCACTTAAACCCTCAGCATCAGGTCCTCTTTTTTTTTCCCCTCCCTCCCCGCTTCCTCTCCCTCATGAGCCCTTGATAATTTATAAGTTATTATTTTGTCACATCCTGCCCTGTCCGATGTCTTTCACCCCCTTTTATGTTGTCTGTCACCCAGGGAGGAAGTCACAAGCAGATCCCTGTAATCGGTTCCTCTTTCCAACCCACTCCCTGTACCCTCCCAGTATCGCCACTCATACCCCTGCTCCCGAAGTTATCATACGTCCTGGATTCCCTGTGTCACCAACTCCCATCTGCACGAGTGTATATCCTCTGGTCTAACCAGACTTAAACAAGGTAGAATTTGGATCATGATAGTGAAGGGGGCGGGAAGCATTTAGGAACTAGAGGAAAGCTGTATTCTTTATCGGTGCTACATCGCACCCTGACTGGGGTGAGGACTGTGTAGTATGGCAGGGACCTGATTAAATTTTTTTTTTTTAACAAAACAACCTTATCACCTTCAAAGTACTCTCTGTTACACTTAATGTACTAATCAAATCTGCGATTCCATTCTTGGAAACATTTTTCAAACTCATCTGTTTGGATGGCTGACAACACCTTTCATTTTTTTCTTCACCTCTTCTACATCTTCAGATTGTTGTACTTTTATGTCCTTCATCATTCACTGACACAAACTAGTCACATAGCGCAAGGTCAGGTACCTGGGGCATGAGAGGCATGCTATTTTGGTGTTTTTGGGTTTTTTTTTGCCTGCCTGAGCAGGTAATGCTGGCAAAAGCAGGTCCCTGTCTGCCACAAATCAGGCCTCCTTTGTTGCATACTGCTAAGCAATCTTTTCAGAACCTCTAAATAGAAAGCTTGATTAACAGTCTGACATGGTAGAATGAACTCCAAATGCAATATTTGCCTCATATCAAAAGATCCGAGCATCATCTTAACTTTGATTTCACTTGAGCCTCCTCTGCCCCGCTTATATTACATTTAATTAAAATTCAATCGTTTGCTTTTTAAAAAATTTTTAATCATTTTATTGGGAGCTCTCATAACAATCATGGATTGTATATCCATTATGTCAAGCACATTTGTACATAATGTTGCCATCATCTTTTTCAAAATATTTTCTTTCTATTATTTGAGCCCTTGGTATCAGCTCCTCATTTTTTCGCTCCCACTCTCATGAGCCCTTGACAAATTATAAATTATTTTCATATCTTACACTGCCAGCTGTCTCCCTTTCACCCATGTTGCTGTTCATCACTCTGGTGAAGGGGGAAGGGTACAGTGTTATATGTTGATCATTGTGATAGGTTCCCCCTTCTCCCTACCCACTTTCCTCCTCCAATTGTTCCTAAGGAGTTAATCTGTCTTGGGTTCTGTGTATAGAGAGCTCTTATGTGTACCTGCTCTGGTCTAGCTGGACTTGTAAGGTAGTGGGGGTGAGGAAGCATTAAATAACTAGAGGAATGTTATATATTTAATTGGTGCCATACTTCACCCTGGCTGACTCATCCCTTCCTGTGGCTCTTCTGTGAGGGGATGTCCAATTGTCTACAGATGGGCTTTGGGTCTACTGATGCCTGATAACTTATCCTGTCGACCCCTCATGCTCACACAGGCTGATGTGCTTTTGAAGAACTATTTTGTGGGCGAGGGGATGTTTGCTTTCAGGGTCATAAGAATAGCACCATGTCTTGTCACCAGTAATGGCCTTGGGAAAAAAGTCTGGATTGCTTCAGAACTATTCTTCAAAGCATGGCATGTTACACTCAATGCTCCTTTTGCTAGTCAGAACTCAAGGCACAAATTTCGCAGTGACCCTTCTCATTCCCAAATCTGTTAAAATGTACTGAACTGAGCTCCAAGATAGTTCAGGTAACTTCCCCATATCTTCAATGGTCTGTTATCGGTCTTCGAGCATAAGTGTGTGAATTTTGCCAACATTTTTGTCTGTTTGGGAAGTTGACAGATGTCCAGAACAAGATTTGTCCTAAATGGAAATTTCACCTTTTTTGGAATGAGAAAACCACTCACGTGCACTTGAGTTTTCCCCATAGGACTCTCCTTAAAAGTTCTGTTCAGCATCGCAACAGTTACTGCGACATTTTCCAGAGCAGGAACTAAAATTTCACAGCCACACGCTGTTCTTCTAAATCGGCCATCACTAAAATATGAGATTCGTGGGAAACTCCTTTTAAAATAATATTCACTGTTAGCAGAGAACCTTCCGAGGTGATCACTGGGTGCTAACTCTCAGGGAGTTGCTTGAGGTTCACCTAGTGGAAAAATGTACTACAAAAGCTTAGCCCAGTGGGACTTTCTTCTGTGTGTTTTAGGGGGCTGTGTGTGGGGGGGGTATCCCCTTGTATACTTACAAGAATATTATAAGAATGTATATTTTATACATTTGTCACATTAAATTTATTGTGTTTGTTTACATAAATTTAGGCTTATAGTAGTATGCTGTTAGAAAATGCATAACTTCTCAAACAGTAACAACATTGAAGTGTAGAAATAAAAATCTAAGGTCTCTTCTGCCTGTGATGGGAGCCCTGGTGATTTAGTGGTTAAGGGTTGGGCTACAATCCACAAGGTAAGCAGCTGGAGACTGCCAGCGGCTCCCAGGGAGAGAGAGGCTTTGGACTCCTGTAAGCGTCTCTGGCACAAGGGCAATTCTGCCTTGTCCTCTAGGGCCACTGTGAGTCAGAATGGATGTGATGGGGGTGGGGGTGGTTGGATTTTGTTTTGCCTGTCTGGCTGTGATAGACTGTCTAACTAGAGCTTTGAGAGATGAGAAGCAACGGTTTCCTCAAGGCTCCCTAGGAAGGTGTTTTTCGCTACAAGCTTTTCCTTTCCCCAGTTGTCCACCTTTCAACATGTAGCATAAAAGTAAACTCGCATTTTTGCTGAGGGATGAGTGCATTGTGAAGCAACCCTGAAAGAGAAGGTGGCATTTCATTCTTGCTCATCTCTCTCTCAGTTAAATAGTAGACTGTATGGGAGGTGGAGTGGTATGTATTTCTAGCAGTATTTGTAATACTGTGTCTCATTTTACAGAGTAATCCTTCTGGTCCCGCATGGGCCTGGTGGGTCCTGCAAGTGTTGCCAGTTGAAGAAAAATCTCAGCTGATTATCCTGTGCCTTACCTCGCTGAAGGACCGCCTGCTTGCCATCCAAAGCGCACTGGTTGTATGTGAAGAAATCAGACAGAAAGAGCTGGGCAAGATCAGCGAGAGAAGTCACAGACTTTCTCTCTCTGAAGGCTGCTGGCAGCCCTGCCTGGGTTAGCAACCATCCCACCTGCCTTTGTCAAATGTTTTATGTAGCTTTACGAAATGGAGTGTTGACTCTGACTCAAAAGTTAAGACTAATTTTTAGAGAATTTTTACCATCTCACTAGTTTAACCTGAAGTTTGAAGCCTTTGGTTGAAGTTTGAAGCATCAGAGATGATGCTTCTGGCTTTCTGGTCACTTAGAAGCACTGACCAACCGGAACAGCAGCCATGGTTTGCATGGACTTCCTGTTTTGCAGGAAAGAATGTGTTTTCACTGTAGAGGATCCTGTTATTCCAAATGGAAACAGCATTTTCTGGCGAGTCAGTGAAAGGGAAGCCACATTTTTAATCTGAAAGCATGCTTCTCAGAGCACAGGCTAAAAGGTTCTTAGTCTCCCTCACTGAGACATTATCTGCAAAGTTGAGAAATCAAACCATTGTCCAGGGCAGCAGGGACTGTGTTCCGTTCTTACCCAAGAAGTCATAGCTACTGAATAGGAACTGTATTTAGAATCATGTCAAGGTCTCAGATTCTGTAAAGTTACATGTTATTATCCAAATAAATGTCCAAGTATAGGAAAGTGGGCCTTGGATGAAGGAAAATCTAAGAATAGGGTAGTTGACTTGAGGGTAAATATTTGCACACTGTACCATGTGAGCAGATGTGAGTTAATGCTATAAAACACCTGGGGTGAAAGGCAGTCGAACACTCTGAAAGAATTGATCCAGTAATACTAGACATTTAGAAGATACTAACCTTTTGTACCAGTATTTGCATTCGAAATGAGACCCATCAGTAAATTTGAGCACATCATTTTTCTAATATGTGAAGAGGATTAAACACTGCTGTGGAATGGGACTCATCTTTTCCCAGGAAAATAAACCAAAAGTGTACTAAGCAAAAGATGACTGGTATAAGCTAGAAATAGATTAATAGATTCAGCAGTCTTGTTTGGTTCAACACCAGCCTAAAAACTGCTTTTTCTTTGTTTTATGACTGTCAGAACAAGCTATATGTGTATAAATTCCAACCTTTAATGAGTATTGTTAATATCTGTTAGAACGACTTTCCACCTCAGGTTCCTGATTATTGGTCTTGGAGAGGGATGTTCTTACCTCAAAAGACAGTCAAGAATGTAACGTGTGTTTTATCCCTTCAAAGTGGATGGTTTTTTTTAATTGAAAATGTATTTCCTAGTACTACATGTTGGCAGCTTGTCAGTCCATTAAGAAGTATACTAGTGGGTGTTGTAATCACATTATTCTCTCAGTTGTGTTTTTTCTACAGCTCCAACTCCGTTTCATTGTGGGAGTTAGAAAACAATCTGCTTTAATAATCATCTTAAAGAGAAAACGTGAAAGCATTTCCTAATCAAAAAATGCCAGTACCTCACTTTCTCTGAATTTCAGACCTCATGTTTAGGATGGCTTGAAAGCAGTCGAGTCAAATGATTTCTGAAGGATTGAATGACAGGAAACCCTGATCCTTGCAAAGAAGTGCAGACTACCCTGAAGATGCCAGGAGGCCTTTATTAGAAGTGGCCTGTGGAAACGGATATGCATTCAGAAATCGTTTCCCCCTTACATTTATATTCAGATAGCTGGAATCCCCATTCCTGTTTGGGTGTCTGAGTACCCTCAGTGTGTCACAGCTCCTCCAGCCTTCCTGGAGTTGTGTTGTTTCTGTGCTTAGAGTGTAAGATTAGGGGTTTTCTGTGAACACTTGGAACTTTTTCAGTTCTTGCAGCCAGAAGCACTCCCTTCCTGCTTCTATCTACCTCTTCGCGAGTCTTCTCCCTTGGAAGCCTGTGACAGTAGTGACCCAGAGCAGAGCAGCTGCCTGTTCTTTGTGCTGGTTTTTGTGTTTCATGCCAAAGGAAATCTCTTTGTCCTGGTCATAGCTCCTCATGGTGGGACAGGGGAGTAGATTGCTAGGCACCTTCTGAGTACTTTGGTCACATTATTTTTCAGGAAACCACCCAGCTAGTGACAGGCCACCAGTGCTCTTAGAAAGGAGAGCCTCCTTCTGACATCCGTCAAAATAAAAAAAGAACCCAGACCACGTTTGCTACAGAACCAGCTAACACAGAAGAGCCTCCCCTCTGGCTCTCGTTTCAGGGAAGTCATTCCTAGGGCTATCTCAGAAAACCATGCAGCCTCTCATTCAGAGCCAGGGCCAGGTCGCTTCATTGTACTGGATGGAAGTGTTCTAACATGAAAGCTTTAGTTACATCAGAACAAGAGTGGAATCTAATAATAGTCGTGTGTCAGTACTTTCGCCTCTCACAGCTGGGTCAAGTGATTCTCTGTCGATACCCAGGTGGCTTGACCCAGAATCCCAACCTGCCAGTGGCTGCAGCCATGGACTGGCTCTGCAACCCTGGCCGAGGGTGTTTGGCACATGGGACTTTTCAAATACCATCTTACATGTGTCTGCCCTCCTCTTCAGAATTGAACATCCGAGTACTGTCTGGAGAAGCAGACTGTCCGTTTAAGACCCCATCTTCAGAGCTATCAGGTGGTGGTGCACCAGATCTCGCAGCACTGTCCCACAGCGGGGCGTTTCTAGGACTATAAAGGTGCCCTATCTTCTCGGTACCACCCGCCTCTGAAAAAAAAGTCAAAGACCTACCAAGACCATTTAACTAAGTGTAAACTTGGTTCCTAAGTATGTCAGGCCTTACTCACTCATCTTTTGATCCTCAGGAAAGTGTTAAACTTACAGATTCAAATCTTCCATTTTTATTTAGTGTAATCAGCTCTGACTAACCTAAAGATCTGTCATCTGACATAGCTGTGTTCCTTAGAACTCAATAGGATTCTTAAAAGTTGCCCTTGTAAAAGTACTCATCTGTTTTCCCTTTGTGTCTTTCTCTCCCCCCCACCCCCCTCCCTTAAAGTACTTGGGTAACTACCACTCTTTAAAATTAACCTGAGAAAAAAGAAATGTGAAGTCTGGGAGAAAACAAGGGCAAACTGGAAGGAAAATGTGGGGGTGTGGTTTAGAGATTTGGTTTTGTTCTGGCCAGGGGGGCAGGGGGAACGTATAGGGAGAACTCTGTCCTTGGTTGTCACCACCCCTGTGTGAGCCGGCCCAGGAGATCCCAGGGAACTGGGTGTGAATGGGAGGCCTCATTCTGAGTCCTAGGCTGGGGGAAAAGGGTCTTTTCACCTAAACACTCTTCCTTTTCAACTCAGCAGTCACTTCACAATTTAACTGCTAACAAATGTCACCAAAGTCCACCCAGGCCTTTACAAGAAGCTTAGTAGTGATTCTGCTCTTAGGAGACTCTGGGTGTTTGAATACTACTGTAGGATAAGAAAACCAGGAAATTAAAATGCTACCATTGCACTTGGCAGAATTGAATGTGAGCTCATTTGAGCAGTATCAAGAAAAGATTTTTGACTAGATGTTTTTCAGCTGAGGTGCATGTGTGGGCCAGCACTGTGCCCCTCTGCTCATGTGCATGCCGCAGCTCAGCAGTGGGGCCACCTGTCTTCAGCAGAGGAGCAGTACTACAGACAAGAGTGTGAGACCTGTTTGGCTCCTTTGACTTTAGGCCAACTCTCTGCCCTCTCCAGCCAAGTAGAAGACCACGAGGCCTGAGTAAAAACAGATGAGCACTGTGTTCACCTAAGTCATGCTCTGGTTTGGCAAATGAGGCTTTTTAAGGCAAAGTGCAACAAGGAAATGCCTGACCTTTTGCTGTTGGGGATGGGGCGGTAGGGGTGTTCTAAAACATGGGGACCTTTGTGATTCACCATGCTGTTTTAACAATAATTTTGTCATGTATACAGTTCACAGTTGGATCAGTGACTGGAAGGAAAAGTGTAATAGGTTTGAAAGCTGAATGTACTATGTGCCTTTTGCTTTCAAGTGAGTGGAAGTGGTATTTTGCTGTTGTAGGGTACCATTCACCGTTAATATTATTGTGATGTAGAGGGAGGTCAGTTTTTCTCCTTACATGATAATTGGAAGAGCAGGCTTGAAACAATAAACTGATGTCAAAACCCTTAAAAGTCAAGCCTTTACTTGTTTGGAAATAAGGCAAAGTGTTATCCGTGTAATTGTACATCTGACCTTTTATTTCCTAAATTCCAGTCCAGATTCAAGATGCAATAATAGTTGGCATTTCTTTTTGTTTGGGTGAAGCCACACTTAATTGTTCCAAAATTTATTTCGTGTATTGTACTGTTCATTATAATTGGAATTGTTATCCAACTTTGTATTTGGAATAAATAAAATTTCTAACATTCATGGGCTTGTTTTAATCACACCTAAATAGGGTAAAAGGACTGAAAATTATATTACATTGTAGGATGTGGAACTATCTCTGTTTATTTCAGGAGCACACACATAATGAAAGGCAGTTGGCTGATTTTTAAGCATTGTTTTACTCCGGGCAGATATGAGGGGCCTTCAGAACATCCATGGAAATGGAATTAAAATATCGTGTAAGTTCCACAGGCTGGAACTCCCACCCGGAGCACACCCCTGATGTTATAGGAACCAAAGGTAGTATAATGTTTGTTTTTTAATTTGGGGGTGCTTAAGAAATAAAAATATCATGAATACAATAATAAACAGGTATAGAAGTACATTTTTATTTAGAATTTTGAGGTAAATTAAAAGCCAATAGATATACTAAAAAAATACATAAAGTGGTTTTGGTTAATGTGTGTGTGTGTCCTGCCTCCAGCAAGTTATTTATCTCCTTAGTGCCTCCAAGTGAGTCATCAAGCTGTGACCTGATTGACAGGCTAGACTCCACCCATTCACTCATGTCTCAAATTGACAACAGAGTAAGTAAAGACTCCACAGTGCCACTTTTGTCCTCAAGAAGGTCCTTTTAGTGTTGCTTTTCTTCATTGGCCAGGGAGCCTTGGTGGCAGAATGGTGACTCATTGGGCTCTGTGGGGGAAAGCCAGGACTTTGTACTCCCACAGACAGTTACAGCCTCGGAAACCCATAGGGGGCATCCTGTAGGGTCACTGTCAGTCCACATTTACTTGATGGCAGTGAGTTTGGTTTTGAGCTATTTCTTCATTCACAATGAAAGGTAACTTTTAGCTACCCACAAGAGCGGCTTTTTAATGTTGCATGATAAACATTGTCTTTGGGGACTGAAAGCAAGGGCCAAGCCCTTAAGTTCTGCCCTTTGATTGGAGGTGCAAGGGGGTTGTTAGTGCCTTGGTGTTGATACCAGACTAGCAACCCTGTATGGCCAAGCAGAATGGCCTCACAGAGTTTCCGAGGCAGGAAAGAAGCCGGAGTGGTGCCATGGAGTAAGCACTGGACAGCAGGCCATGAGGTGTGTGCTCCCGAAGAGACTGACAGCCCTGGGAACCTTCTGTGGATCACTGTGAATCAAAATCAACACAGTGGCAAATGGGCTTTTCTGGTTGAATCTCCACAGGAGCAGATCACCCATCTTTCCTCCTTAGAGCCACAAAGTGGGTTTGAGCCACCAGCTCTTGACCAGCCCCGCATGTCACTGTTGCTGGCACCAGCATTCCATGCTGAACCCGTCCTATCTGGGCTCAGATTGTGCCCTTGCTCACTAGCTTTGCAGGGAACATCGCCTAACCGAGTCTCATGCTTCTTACCTTTCAAATGGCACTACCCAAACCAGCCGCAGGACCATTGGGAGGAGAAATGAGACGAATTTAAGCACAGGCAACCCTGAAGAAAGAGCAGCTATTATATCGCCACTAGTAGTGGGTGAGGTCTGTGGTTATCTCCGTCTGTTCTTCAAGTCCCTGCATCAGAATATGCTTAGGAAATGGCAGTGAGCTTCTGGCCTTCCTGCTTTCTGTTTTCTGCCTCAAACTCAGGCATGATGGTTGGAGCTCAGGATGTGACACTGGGGATAGAGGCCGGCTTTCAGGTCAGGAGGCATTGGTGTCTCAGAGGACGCATGGAGCCACCGTAGCACCGCGGGCCACTGACTTCTGAGAAATCAGTCTGTGTTGCTGGTGTTGGATGCCACAGAGCCAGTTCTGGCCCATGGCGTCCCTCTGCACAACAGAATGAAACGCTGCCCCATCCTGAGCCATCCTCACCATGGTTCCTATGCCTGAGCCCATTGCTGCAGCCACTGTGCCAACCCATCTTGACAAGGGCCTTCCTCTTTTCTGCTGCCCATGCACGTTACCAAGTCTGAGGTGCTCCAAGGACTGGTCTCTCCTGACAACAGGTCCAAAGTCCATAAGACGAATACTTGCCATCCTTGCCTCTAAGACTCTGGCTGTACTTCTTCCAGGAGAGATCGGTTTGCCCTTTCAGCAGTCCACAGTACTTTCAATAGTCTTTCTCCACACCCCAATGCAAGCGCATGGATTCTTCTTGTTGGGCGCCTTTGTCTTTTCTGTTAGATGTGGCAGCCGGTTAACAGGTGTGTGGGGGGCACCCAGGGGGATCATGGAGGAGGGCAGGGCTAGAACATTAGTTCAGCCATCCAGATCACCTGTGGCTCCCCCTCCAACCTCTCTCGAATGTTTACTCCGGTCTGAACGACCCCAGGAAAAGGAGTCCTGTGAGGCCAGTTCCCTGTGAGAGCCGATGAATTTGCCTCTGATTCTCAGGAAAGGGAAAGCAAAACTTCAACAACAGCAGCAGCAAAGTCAATCGCAACATTTTTGTTTCACGTGATGAAGAAGAAATAGAGGGAACACGATCCAGCCAGAGGTTATGCTTGCCTCCGGCCGCACGGGGTCACTGTGTCCCCAAGAATGAATGGACCTTAGCTGGGGGAGGTGTGTGTGGGGGGGGAGGGGCGGAGTCTCCTTCTCAAGCTTGCTTACACTTCATCCAGGAGCTCCCGCACCTCCCTACAGCATCAAAGCCTCTCCCAAAGTCCAGTCCTTGAAAATGCGGCGGCACCCTCGTGAAGTCGCGCTACAGGTAGTAAGTGGGTGCGAGAGCGACGGAAGACAGCAGCTGCTCTCTGCAAAGCCCCGCTGCCCGGGGCACCCTCTGTCCCCTGCCTGCAGCCAAGGAGACGAGTCTTCGAGCCAGAAACGACTTTAGACTGTCCTTCTTTCCAGTGTTATCACGGGGCTTGGGAATTCCTTGGTAATCTTGGTTGTTGTTCACAGTGCTGGCAGCCATCGCGTCTCTCCGTCGAAAGCCCAGTACAGTGAACCCCGTCACAGCCTGTGGACCGGCCGAAGGTGCCAGGTGGTCCCGGCAGTCCCCGCGCCATCTGCTGGGCAGGAGGTGCCAGGCAGCCTGGGGCCAGGTCGTGACCATCCTGGCGGGGTGACCTTGGTCTAGCTGCACAGCTTCTGTGAGTTTGGATTTCCCCATCCACAAAGCGGGAATTTAATCGTTAGCTGTGGGTGCTGGGCACAGGGTGGTTAAAGCGCAAGCGGCCATGTTAGTCGAGTGCGGGAGGGCAGGGGGCACAGCAGGCCTGCGGGGTTTGGATCAGTCAGGTTACTAAGTGAGCAAGATAAGCACGGGCTCATTTGTGCTTACTAATGAATCTATGGTGAACAATTCCACATGTTTTCATCACATCAGAGGTTCTGCTTTAAGGTGCAGACAGCATCTTTCTTTCCCCCAACCCGATAGCACCTTCCTATAAACTAACTCCTCTTCAACTTCAAGGTCCGCAATTTGAAACCATTGGCCACCCCTCGGGAGAAAGATAGGGCTTTCTACTCTTACAAAGGTTACACTCCCAGAAATGCACAGGGTCAGTTTTACTCTGTCCTATAGGGAAGCTAGGGGCCAAGATTGACTGGTGGGGGTAAGTTTGGTATTTACTCTGGACAAGGATGGAGGACCCAATAAGCAAGGCAAGCACTAGTTATCTTATGCTTACTTATTAATCTTTAGTGAATAGTCTCGCATATTTTCCTCACATTAAAGATGTACTGAACTTGTTTACTGCAGGTTAGTAAATCGGCACAAGGACACCCGAACTTACCTTGCTTTTTGGATAATCCATCTCTGGTTTTGATGGAAGTTTGGGGTAGCCTGCACATTGTCTGTTGGGGAGAATCAGCAGGGAGCCAGCAGACTGAACCTCTGCTCTGGGTTGGGTGGGGTCCTGTGGTGGATAGGGAATTAGCCTGAAATGCATCATGGGGAATAATATAGCCCAAACTCACTGCAGCATCAAGTCTATGCTGACTCATAAAGGCCCTATAGGACAGGGTAGAACTGCCCCTATGAGTTTCTGAGACTATAATTCTTTGAGCAGACAGCCTCGTCTTTATCCTGCACAGTGGCTGGTGGTTTCAAACCGCTGACCTTGGGACTAGCAGCCCAATGCATAACCTCTATGCCACCAGGGCCCCGGGGTTCCTACAATCCATCAAGTAACAAAAGCTTCTGGAGGGCTTGTTAAACACAGATTACAGAAACCACCTCTCCTCTGTGTGCCCTGCTCCAGTTTCGAAGTGGGAAGCTCCCGGTGGGGGTTGAGTTATTTGTTTCTAATCAACTCTCAGGTAAGTCCGCTTCAGCTGGTCCCGGATCCCAATGTGCTTCTTACACGAATGTGCTCATGAATCACCTGGGGATCTTATTAAAATGTGGCTCTGATTCATAAGCCTGGGCTGGAGCCCGAGAATTTGCATTCCTAACAAGGTCCTTGGCGTGTTGAAGCTGTGACTAATAAGGATTTGCTTCACCAGGAGGAGTGTAGACACTGAGAGTCTAGCGTTGGTGTCACCAGACATTTCACAGAAGCCTGTGAGACTGTTCAGACTCAGTGGGTTTTGACAGAATATAGTTCCCAGCATTAATACTGGTGGCATGTAGTGGGGTTGCAACAAACGCTAGAACTTGAAACCCTGTAATGTTTCAAGTACAAACACTGTGAGCTACCCCCTACACCTCCCAAACCCAACCCCCCTCCCCCCAGGTCTACATGTTTCAGAGTCAGAGACTTCACATTAGGATGAAAGGCTATGAGTTAGGCACGACCCAAGCTTGATTGTAACCCAGAAGCTAGGTTGGAAGAAGCTTGGGGAAGAATGGTGAGAAGGAAGTCACGTGGCCCATAGGCCTGGGTCTGTGGGATGGAGGGATGAAGGCGGAATACACACAGCACAGCGACACCCCCACATCCCTCACACGTCCCTCACATGCCACATACCCACACCCAACTCTCACCCACTCATTTTAGCTTAGAGTTGCACCATGGGAAGCAGAGGCAGAGCAGATGTTTTCCTCACCTCCTTACCTAGCCCCACTCCTCCCGGACACTCTCCCACCTGAGCATGTTTCCCTGTAGCCAGTCTTGATCTTCTTGACCAGCTCTTGTTCTCACTAGCCACATCCCAACTGCAAACAGCCGCTCTGAAGAGCCATTTGCCACTGTCCACTAAAGATGAAGGTGAGATACTGCCATAACCAGTCCATCATGTTTGTGTTAGGCAGGGTTCTCTAGAGAAATAAAACCAGGACACTTGTGATTCTACAAGGGGGTACCCAAAGAAAGCTGGAATATTTTTCAATGGTATATATATTTAAAATTTTTTACAGAACAACCTTATCATCGTTAATGTACTCTCCATTACACTTAATGCATTTGTCAAATCTGTGAGTCCATTCTTGGAAACATTTTTCAAACTCATCTGTTTGGATGGCTGACAGCACCTCCCTCTTTTTTTCCTTCACTTCTTCTATGTCATCAAATAGCCATTCTTTCATATCCCTCTTCATTTGTGGAAACAAAAAGAAATCACACAGAGTGAGATCAGGTGAGTCAGGTGCATGGGGCCAGAAAAGCATGCTAGTTTTTGCCCAAAACTGGCACACTGAGATGGCTGTGTGAGCAGGTACATTGTCATGATGGCAAAATCCGCCCCCTGTCTGCCACAAATCAGGCCTTTTTTGTCCTACGCTGTTAGGCAATCTTTTCAGAACCTCTAAATAGAAAGCTTGATTAACAATCTGACCTGTTGGAATGAAGTCCAAATGCATTATGAATCGACATTTTCATCCATTCAGGAAGTTGATGGACGTCCAGAATGAAGCTTGTCATCAATAGAAATTTCCCCTTTTTGAAATGAGAAAACCACTCATACACATGAGTTTTTCCATAGCACTGTCCCTGTAAGCTGTGTTCAACATCACAATAGTTTCGGTGGCATTTTTCCTGAGCTGGAAACAAAATTTCTCAGCTGCTTTTCTCTTAAATTTGTCATCACAAAAAATGAGGTTTGAGCGAAAATGCTTTTATGAAAATATTCACTGTAACCAAAGAGAACCTTCCCAGGCGATACCACTGGGTTCACTAACTCAGAGCGAGTTGCTTGATGCTCGTCCAGTGAGAAAAATGTGTACTATGAAATACGAAAGCTCTGCTCTGCCCAGTGCAATTTTTTTTTGGGGGGGTTCCCCTTGTGTGTATGTGTGTGCATACATATATATGTATATATACACACACATAAACATATATATGAATAGATATATATACAAATATATATATTAATAGATTTACATAGCAAGAAGGAATATAACAGCTAATGAGTCCACACAGCAGTACAGAGAGCCCAGTTCAATTCAGTTTCGTGGAACAGTTAATATGCTGAAGGTCCTTCAACTCATGTGGGCTGCTGGTCCAAGGACAAGGAAGCAGGCAATGGAGTCTGCCCTCAGGCAAGACAAGAAGGGCAGGGCAGGAAGATAAGTTGAAGTGTAGCAGTGGGCAGTCGCCCCAGAGCTAAGCGAAGAGGTCAGATGGATCCTCAAGAAGCATGGTGAAACAGGTCTTGTTGGAACCTCAATCAATAGCAATGCACTCAAGGCAAGGCGACACTATCCATGGGTTGGCTGAGCCCATAGTAGTGCAGCACACACAGTTGAGGCAAAGGACTAGCTCAGGAAGCAGATCACTGGTCTGATGATCACCAGGGAGAAAGACAGAAAGGGGCGAGCCTTGGAAAACCGTTTATCTCGTTGCCCTCCAATCAAGCTGTGACCTGAGTAAACTCTGCCCATGTGTTCCTATGGAAGCTTAGTTGGCACAATAAGCCTAACTATCATAGTCCACACATACTCTAAACTCATCTATGTTCGTAACAAGAACACTCACTGCCATTGAGTCAGTTCTGACTCACGGAACAGGGTAAACTGCTCCCATGGGTTTCCAAGACTGTAACTCTTTGCAGGAATAGAAAGCCTTACTTTTCTTGTGTGGAGTGGCTGGTGATTTTGAATGGCTGATCTTGTGGCTAGTAGCCCACTGTGTAACTCCCTATGCCACCAGGACTCATCCATAACAAGAGAAGAATGGGGAACTACATTGTGGTGTTCTCATACCAAGGAATACTATGCAGCAGTGAAGAAGAAGTAGAACCACATGGATCTTTATGGGTAAATTCCAAAACAATATGAACAAAAATTTTGAAGAACAGTCTATAATAATGCTGTCTATTGCCAAGAGATAAATACATATGTAGCAATTAATAAGAAAAGTAAGCAAAGCCTAATATTATGGTTTGAATTTTGTGTCTCAAAAGTATGTATAAATTTGGCTGGGTCATCATTCTCAAGTGTTCCTATTGCAGAAATGTTATAAATGGCTGGCTTTAATAAATGTATTCTCCCATACTTCAGGAGGCCAAAAAATAAATCATGGAATTATTACATAATGTTTTTGGTTCATAACTGATGTAATCTATCTCAAACTCCAAACTCACTGCCAGTGAGCTAATTCTGACTCACAGAGAACCTATAGGACAGGGTAGAACTACCCCTGTGGGTTTCTGAGACTGAAACTCTTTGCAGGAGTAGAAAGCCCCACTTTTCTCCTGTGGAGCGGCTGGTGGTTTTGAGCTGGTGGTAGGGTAAGAGAGGAGTCTCTGCTTCACATAGACATTCAGGAACCCAGGCAGCTTCTGCCTAGTGATAAAGGAGGGTGGATGAAAGGACTATAAGCAAGACTACAAAGGCATATATCACTTCCCTTGACATTCCATTGGCCAGAACTCAGTCATGTGGCTGCACCCAATGCAAAGGAGCTTGGATATTACCTGGTTGTATACACAGGAAGAAGAGAAATACACAGATAGTCATGGGTTACTTTTCTCAGGCATCGCCTGGTGGACTGAAGGAGCAGCGTGGTCCTCATATGGAACTAGCTTTGTTCTGCCCTCTCAGTACTGTTGGAATCAGCCTACACAGCCTACACATACTATATGCCTAAGAATATGCACCCACACCAATCTGCACTCATGTACATCTGCACTTCAAGAATGCTCACCCTTGCACACATACCAATCTTAACACACTACTTCCCCTATCTATATACACATGTCTCTAGGAGTGGACTCGAGCACATGAACATGCCTTGCACCCAAGAACATGTACACACACTACTCTGATCACCTGCCTCCACACACCCTCACACACATCCACAGCTTGTACACAGAGCGCCCCACCACTCTCGAGTGCATACACATGCACATCACATATGCCCTGTAGGCACACTCCCACTAGTTTGATTTTCTCCTAAAACTCACGGGCCAGGACAGGGGTATAGATTTAACTGGAACGTGGTCCAGGAAGCAGGTGTGGAGAGGACTGAAGAGTGAAACCAGGACAGAGGAGGGAGCAGATGGCACTCTGATGAGCCCTCTAGAACTCATGGCAGACCGGTCTGCCCGGGCCCAGAGGTGTAACTTGCTCCAGGGTGACTCAGTGAGTCCCATGTAGAGTGAGAGCCACAGGGACACCAAGGGCAGTGCTCTGGGTTCTACTTGCTGTGATCCTCACGTTTACAGCCAAACAGATGTGTGTGTGCCTCGCTGTCTTCAACTCTCTATGCATCCGTCAGTCTCTCTCTGTGTGTACACACACACACACACACACACAACTAGTATTACATAAAACTATAGAGAAAATGTATGCATTCATTTACTTATAGACTACTACCAAGAAAGCATCCTGGTGGCATATGCATTGGGCTGCCACCCTCAAGGTTACCAGTTTGAAACCATTAGCCACTCCAATAAAAAAACCTGAAGCTTTCAAATCCTGTAAAGAGTTACAGTCTTGGAAACCCAGAGGGGCAGTTCTACCCTGTCTTAATAGAATCTCTATGGGTGAGAATTAACTCTGTGGCGGTGAGTCTGGTTTTGGTATAAAGAATTTGAGACACCTTACAGCTTGTAGATGAGGCAGTCCCTAACGTTCATAAAGATTACCTTTCTAGAGGAATCAAGACCTAGCTATCGACTTTCAAAAAATCAACCATGGATAACTGTGGAGCCCAGTTCTCAGTTGTGGATTCAGCATGAGTTGACAGGAACCAGTTGGCAGCAACCAGTTCTTTTTGGTTCCTCTTTGTAATTATAGGAGCCTCGGTGGTGTAGTGGTTACTAGTGGGGCTAGGATCCATATCATTGACAGTTCAAAACCACCAGCAGCTCCAGGGGAGGAAGACTGGATTTCTATTCCCATCTCAGAAACCCAGAGGGGGTCGCTGTAAGTTTTTTGTTTCATAATTTTACCTAGTGAGACAAACTCCCTAGTCTCTCCTCTTATCTCTTCACACCTCCCATTTCCCAGATTCTCTGCCTGCTAATTAACCACATCAGTCTTGGCAGGCATTTCTCTCCGCCCCGCCCTCCCCACAAGGTGCTGGGCCCTAAACATTTGGGCATTTTTAAACAAGCATAATATAGACAGTAATACTTGGGAACTCATGTTTAGAACACTTTGGCTTGAACAGACGTTTATCAAATTTGTTGTGGCTCTTTGGACATAAACTATGTTAAAAGAACAACAATGTTGTTGTTGTTTTATGTATATAATACGTTTGAGAGCAGTTTTTTCCATCCAAATTTTCTTTGAGGGAGCTAGAGCTTTCTCCAGATTTATAATTACATTCTTCAGATTCTAAGCCAAATCATTTCTTAACGATTCTATTATTGCAGCAAATATTCCATTATTCTTTAGTGCATAGTAGAGTGGGTGTGATGTTTTTATTGCCCGAGACAAAATATTAATTCTCTATGTAACTGATAAATTTCTTTTATCATTCCACTTGAATATGAAAACTTGAAATACTTTCTTCACTCTATTTCAGCTTATCTTCTCTAATTGTGAATTCATACTGGTGTATTGTAATTAAATCTAATGCCTAAAGACTTGAGTTTACATAGAAAATAATTTTGAAAGTGATGATTTGATTTAAAAAATAATAAACATGCCTCCTTCATGTGTTTTCCCCTGGAAACATGTTCTAAAATCAGGCATGGAGTCAGTCTTTGATCAAAGAGATTCTCGTTTGTTAACGCCACAGACAAACTAATACGTCCCGATTCCAGCTTTGTTAAAGGACACGGCCATTTCCAGGGGCATTGGTGGTTGTGATGGTCAGTTTGTGGTGCCAACCTGGCCTTTAGGAGGAGATATGGGTGGAGTCTAGCCGACTGATCAGGTTGCACCCTAATGACGCCGCTTGGGGGCTTGGAGCTGTGGCCTATATTTAAGAAGATGTGGTAGAGGCTGTCTGCCTCTTTTACTCTTCCCTTCTTAGTTGGACCAGTGTGCTGCCTAAACCTGATCTGGCTGCCTGACCATGCTGCACCACCAGCCGGCTGCCTGGCGGTACCTCCCTGCCCTCCAAAGAAGTCCTACCATGCCTGGCTTCATCACACTGCACTACTGGCCCTCCACTCCCTTCACCACGCCTCCCTTTCCCACCTCCTGCTTCTTTGGCCCTTGAGCCTAGTAGCTGCGTGAGCTTAGTGTATTAACTGACCCAAGAAAGTGAGTCAGACAGGTCTCTCTGTACCGTGGCGGGGCTGCTTTGCTGTTATAATCCACAGTACAAACTGCTCTACCTGTATGTGTTCATAAGTGGCCTGGTTTTGCTTCTCCAGAGAACCCAGCCTAATACAGTGGTGTGGTGGCAGAACCTGGATGAACTCCTGGCCTGTCCCATCTTTTGGGATAGTCTACGTGTTTCCTTTTTGCAAGATGTAATTGCAATTTACTCACTGGGTTGCATTTTTTGAGTGTGTGCTGTGCTTTCTTATTACCAGTCACCGACTTGTGGGGGTGGGGTATTCATGTTTTCAAGTCATCGAGGCAGCTTATGGAGTAACCCCTTAACTGCTACTGACACTGGACCCCTCCATTCGAAGGACTGAGTGAATCCAGCCAGGTATCCCCAATGGACCTTTGCGGCGTGCAAGTGGGGGTACAGAGAGACCTCAGTCTTCCCTCTCTGGGCGGAAGGCAGGAGTTCCCAGAATCCTCAGGAAAAGGCCATGCCCACACAGAGGCATGATTGATTATGGACCTGATTGACAGGCAGGACTCCACCCCTTCACTCAAGTTGACAGGAGATTATGTAACTGCCACATGTATCCCAGCACAGTCACTGAGTGCTCCAAAGGCCAGGAGAGTGTTTGTCACCTCACTGAATAAGTATATTTTAAAAGTAAGGAAAAACTATGTGGGTGTATATGTATACCCATATATGTACATAGTTACCAGGTTAAGTAAAAAAGGATTGCTACCAGAGCTCATTCATAACACAGGCATGGGCTTATTCCAAACCAAGTGTTGGAAATGCCCGTCATCAGTGGATGGCTGCAGGCAAGTTCCCTCTGTAATGCACGCATCCTAGTTTCATTAGGTTTCCTTCAGAAAAAGATGCTATTTGTGCCATAAACATTATTTTTGAGTCACAGTCAATATCTGAGTTTAAACAAAACTCACATAGACATCTTTCCAAATCATTGAAGCTGGGCGATAAATTTATGGGAATGCTGTCCACATTAAGAATTGGTTGGACCAAGCACTTTAAGGAAGGCCAGGGAGAGCTCAAAGATGAGCCCAGAGAGGGAAGAAAGCCATTCTCAGCGAATGAAGAAAATACCGCCCACCTCCAGATCCAGGTGGAATATGACAGCTACCAGAGTTGGGTGCGCCCATGCTGCTCTGGCATTTGACTCACTGGGTGCTAGAGCATTGCTCGGAAGTCAGCAAGGTCAAAGAGCAGGTCTTTCCACCAGTCTTTTAAGTGAGAACCAGTGATGATTTTATGGAACCAATTGTAGCCAGGGACCAATCTTGGATTTACAATCTGATCCACAGAGGAAGTCCTAATCAAACAGTCCCTTCTAAGGGAATCTGTGGGACCAGTTAAGTTCATGGCAGGGAGGTCAGATCAGAAGATATGGTAGCTCGTCAGGAATCTCAAAGGGGAAATCTTTTTTTTTAACAGTGTCATTGGCACATAATTCACACATCATACAATTCAATAGTTCAATCACATCAAGAAGAGTTGTACATCGTGATCACTTGTTCTTTGCTCCCCATTTTCCCCCTGATTCCATCACCATACCCCCAAGGAACCGTCAATCCAGTTACTGTTTCTAGAGATTTACCTATCCTGCATCTCATATACCAAAAAATATGAAAAAACTAAAAACAAAACAATAAAACTGGACAAGAATAACAAAGTAAGATAGAAAGAAACCTCAATCAAAAAGAAAAGAGAAACTATTACAAACTAAGACAAATATGACTGAATCATAAGGGAACTCAAATGACAGCGTGCTAAGTTTTAACCTGACCGTACCTGCAGGGATCCACTCTTTACTGCCCTCTGCATGTCAGCAAGGCTATTTACCCTCCTGCCATGGTCACAGGGGGGTCGCCAAGGGCTGACTCCATCCAAGGGGCAGTTTTGATAGGTTTTTCTTACAAGACGCAGGACACCCATGGGAGCTCATGATGAAGACATTTTAAGAAAATTGAGCACTGCACGGATGAAGAAAAGGCCAAGAAAGTTGCATTAAGGGATTTCCACACACACACACAAACACACCATGACAACACACCCATCCGTTTTTTAAGGGTAGCAAGGTCTATCCTGTGAAAATGCTGGGAACCTTACTCTATCCACCTCTCAGCTGTGACCACGAGGGCCCCTGAGGGGCTGGAGAAAGATGGTCTTGGGAACGCAGTGCAAGAACCGAAGCAGGTAGCTTTGAGGGGCTGTTGGGCAAAGTTGGCTCGGGTCAAAATTAAAGTACTGGTTATCTACACCAGGCAGAGAGAGCCATGTACAAGAAGTTGACCAGTTATTTCATAGAACAAAGTAACTGTGATGTGGACTTTGATTGGTTGGTTTTTATCTTCATGGTGTATATCTTCTTCTGATAAGCTTAAGAGATGTTTGAACATCTTCAAGGGGCACTTTCAGTATCACCCCAATAGTTGGAAGGATTTGTTCAGATGGTTGGTTTCTTGATCACCTCTTTATCCCACTGGAAGCAATCTTCAGACATTCTAAGATTGGTATTAAGGTTGAGTTCAGTTACCATAAGCACACCAAACATTTGGTTGGTTTTGTTTTGTTTTAAAATATTTCCAATGGAAGCCAATGTGTGTTTGGAAAGTCAACGCGAATCACCAAGTTGTGCTCACTTAAAACTATTTGTAGTAGCCCTGTATAATGTCCCTAATTGGACAATTTTGACCTAGTTGCTATTCAACCCTTGGTAATCCAGGCCTATAGACAAGTGGGGTTTTAGACGCTGTCCTTTCAAGGTGCACAACATCCTTCAAAGGCCAAACCAGAAGGATTCAACTTGAAACCCTCACTCAGTAGACTAGGCTTTACCTTAAACCCACCCGGAGCACACTGAAGGGACTAAACTACTAGTCTGAGAAGGAGCAAATGACTGGCATCCCAAAGTTACGGAATTGGTGGTCCTTCGACTTTGATTCAGATATTGTGATAGTCTGGGTTGACTGGAGAAATAAATTCATTGACACTCGGTTATGTGTAAGAGAATTTCATATCAAGGAGGAGTTACATATTAAGAAACATTCCAGCCCAGTCCAGATCAAGTCCATAAGTCTGATATTAGCCCATCTGTCTGATACTAGTTCATAAATTCTTCTTTAGACTCATACAGCCATGCAATGATGGTGAATGCAGGAAGTTCACAGGCCAGTGGGTGGAAAGTCTTGTGGATCCAGTGGCAGTGGAAGAATCTCAGCCCTGGTGCAGGTTGCCACATGGCTCATCCAGCTCTAGAGCTCTGGCTCCATCAGTGTAGTTCCATGTGGCTTGTCAGCAGGATTGTAGAGCAGAGAGTGTGTGTCCCACCTCCAGGGAGGAAGACAGGATTTCCCAGAATCCTCAGAATTCCATACCCACACCGAAGCCTCATTGGTTATGACCTGATTGACAGACTAGACTCCACCCCTTCACTCAAGTTGACAGGAGATTATGTAACAGCCACAGATATCTTCCGGTGCGGGTGCCCAATCGGGTTTTAAATTCTCTCTCTCTCTCTCATTGCTATCAAGTTGATGGCAACTCATAGACTCGACTCTAAGACAGGGTAAAACATCCCCTGGGAGCTTCTAAGACTAACTCTCTATAGGAACAGAAAGCCCTGTGTTTCTCCCTGGGAGCTGCTGGTGGTTTCAAATGGCTACCCTGGAAATTAGTGGCCCACTGAGTAACCGCTGGGATCCTGGTTAAATCAATCATACTATCAATTTAATTAATGATAAGAATAAATATAATTAATTAATGATGATAATAATTAAGGATAAAATGAATAATGCTAAGAATTAATATAAATTAATGAGAATATCAACAGAATTACCCATGGGGATGATTTATAATGTTCTCCAATAAAATGATGATATCTCTAAAATGAATCAGAGGCAAATATAAACCACAGATATAGGCATGGATTTGGGGCTTACACTTAATCATAGGCAAAATCTAAGAATAGCTAGTTCTTATGACGTGACCTTCCTTGATACCCCACCCTCCGCTCCCAATGAAGATATCACTGAAAATATGGGTTTTATAGCAAAGTGTGATGAAGAAATCTGATGGTGCCAGCTATCAGAAAGAGTAGAGTCTGGGATCTTAAAGGCTCATCTTCAAACAAGCAGTCGTCTAAATGAAGCATCAACTAAGTCACGCCAGCCTGTGATCCAAGGATTGTAAATAATAAAAATCCAAAGATTGATCCAAGAATTGTAAATAATAAAAATCCAAGGATTGCAAATAATAAAAATCCAAATCAGAATTGGAGGAAGGTTTATTAACAACCTGTGATATGCAGATGATGCAACCTTGCTTTCTGAAAGTGAGGAAGGCTTGCCAATGAAGCTCAAGGACTGCAGCCTTCAGCACGGATTACAACTCTGTGTAAAGAAAACCCCAATCCTCACAACTGGACCAACAGGCAGCATCATGATAAATTCAGGAAAAAAAACAAGTTGTCAAGGGTTTCATCTTGCTTGTACCCCTAATCAATGCTCTTGGAAGGAGCTGTCAAGAGATCAAAAGACATATTGTATTAGGTAAATCTGCTGCACAAGATGTCTTTAAAGTGTTGAAAAGCAAGGCTGTTACCGTACTTTTAAAACTAAGGCGTGCCTGACACAAGCTCCAGTCTTTTCAATTGCCTCTTATGCTTGTGAAAGTTGGATATTGACTAAGGAAAATGGAAGAATTGATTCCTTTGAAGTAGGGTGTGCAGAATACGGAAAGTACCACGGACTCCCAAGAAACAAACAAATCTCTCTTGGAAGAAGTAGAGCCCATGTGCTCCTTAGAGGCAAGGATGGTGACACTTCCTTTCATGGACATGCTATCAGGAGAGAGCAGCCGCTGGAGAAGACTGTCACTGGACGCAGCTAAGCTGTGTGTCTCATCCACCCAAACCAAAGCTACTTCTGTCCGGATGATCCGATGCATCCGGATTTTACAGGACAAAAGGAGGCCTACCTTTTCCAAAGGGTGCTTGCCTTTGTGGAAGCAGGCTGCCACTTCTTTCGCTAGTGGAGTGGCTGGTGGGTTCGAACCTAGGACTTTCTGGTTAGAATTCAAACACTTTAACCACTGCCCAAACCAAGAATCAGACTCACTGCACATTGGTATAGTGGGTTACAACTTGTCCTTCAAAGCATAGGGTCAGCAGTTCAAAATCACCAGCCACTCTGAGTGAGGGCAAAAGATGAGGTTTTCTAGTCCTGTAAAGAGCTCGAATCTCAGAAATCCAGGACAGTTCTAGTCTGACCTATAGGGTCACTATGAAGCAGAAATGATTCAATAGCAGTGAGTTTTGAGTGTATGACTCATCTCACTCACTGCTGTCCAGTAGATTCTGACTCATGGACAGAGTGGAATGGCCCCTGTGGGTTTCCGAAACTGTACGTTTCTACAGGAGTCCTGTCATTCTCCTGTGGAGTAGCTGGTGGTTTTGAACTGCTGACCTTGCTATTCGTAGCCCAACTTATTACCACTATACCACTAGGGCTCTTAGGGGGTGACTCACAAATCCCTGCAAACAAGAGCCAATAGGGCCCTGGAGAAGCTCATACAGAGTCTCACTTTACAAGAGAGAAAGCTAAAGTCCCAAGAGGAAGTGTCAGAGTTTCCTCTAGACTGGTGATATTTCTTCTCCATAGAGACAAATCCTCATGCCTGCGGACAGCATGCACTTGTCTTCTCCAAGCAGTAAACCTTGTTTGAACACCTTCCTGTCGATGTAAAAGTCAAGGCCGCAAACCACCTCAGTGGCCCATGTCCAGAGTACAGGGAGGGGTAGCCTATTGATTTTGGCCGGAGCTCCGAATGTGCCTTGAATGGTATAAATGACTGTCCTTCTCATAGATTGATGGTTGGAATTCATTTACTCTTTCTTGAATAGCACGGCTGGTTTTAAATGTCATCTGTTATAAAGCGCAAACTGGCTGTAGATCTCGGAACAAAGGTTTATTTGTCAGTGTGAGATTTGAGCAGCGGGAGATGGAGAGCGAGGCAGGCTGGCGGCAAGGACCGCATTTTCAATCATTCCTATGAAGCTTTCTTTCACCCACAAAGCTGTGCGACCTGGGTCAGTCAGCCAGCCTCTCTGAGGCTCCTTTCACGCTTACGTTTTATAATGGGGCCAATAGGACCAATGACACCCCCTCCCCCGCCCTCAGAGTCAATGTGAGGATGAGGGAGCTGTGAGTGTGAAAGCACCTGGCAGACATAACATTCCTCAACAAACAGCTCTGGGTTTTGCTCTTTAGGGAAGAGGTGCTTACAACCCAGAGAAGAATGTAAGACACACTAATTAAAAGAACAGCGAACATTCCATGGCACTTATACTGTGCCGGGCCCATTACGTGTACACAGTACTTTAACTCTCCAAAGGCCTCTATGAAGCAGATGCTATCACTTTCCTAACGGCACAGATGGGGAAATGGAGGCGTCGAGAGGCCCACTGATGGGCCTAAGGCCACACAGCAGCTACATAGTAAAGCTGGGATTTGAGCCCAAACAAACTTACTGCCAAGAGTTGGTTCTGACTCCTAGTGACCTTCTAGGCTAGGGGCCTCCCCCTGTGGCTTCCTAAGTCTGTAAGTCTTTATGGGAGTTAAAGAGCCTCATCTTTCTCCCTGGGAGCAGTCGGTGGGATCGATCTCCTGACTTTGTGGTTAGCAGCCCCAAGCATAACCCACCACACCACCTGAACCCTGGCAGCTATAGTCCCAGTCTGTGCTCTCCAACATTTCAGAGGGATTATGATAAGGCTGTTGAAAGAATATCAGGGTGGATTTAAGGGTTCACAAAAAGAGAATACCTCTGGTTATAGAAAAGCAGACCGATTTGGGGAAACTGATGGCATTTGAGAGAGTTGGCTAGGTTTCAATAGACATGAAGTGTGAAGTACGGGCCTCCTAGCTCTCTCCACAGGGACAGAGCTGCCTGTGCTTCACAGTAGCTTCTGCTCACACACGCTTCTCATCTTACACAATCACGGCTTTTGCAGAACTGCAGGGAGGCGCGTCAGGTGCTTGCTGGGTGGAGATGACCCCGACTGGCAGATAGCAGAGGCCCATGAGATGAGTTGGCCTCAGACATTCTTCTGCAAGTAGGGTGCCCATATTTACTGTCCACCCCGAGGCACTTGGAAGTGACCAACCACGAAGCCAGGAGATATGGTCCCACCACTTGTAGTTGACACATTTCATGGTAGCATGCTCACCTCCAGGACGGCCATGATCTCAGCAGCCAGGTCTGCGCAGACAGAGCAAATATATTTCCAGTCATGGTGTATATACACTTTCGGGGATGTGCAAGTCCCCCTTGATTACATCATAATGGAAGGGGCTGTACAATTGGTATCCATCAATTGGAGGGGGACAAGCTAGGGGTGTACACACAACTAGAAGAGGCGGCACTAAGGGCCCACATGTGACAAGATGGGCGAACCTTAGATTCAAGATGCCAGCCTAACCTTGGTCCTGTTTGAGTTGGCTTGACCTTGTCTTTAGACTCTCCTTCAGGGAGACCATCCACTATTCATATCAGCAAGGAGTGGGCCCTTCTTAGGGCGGGACAGACTGTAGCATCTGATTGCTCTAGATGGCTGCTACCCTCTAAGCAACTGACCTCCAAGTGTACAGAGACCCACCATGTGCTTCCGAGCAGCGTCCTACAACATACAGCATACAACATGGGGACAACCTGGGAAAAACCCTTCTGCATCACACAAACAGGGTCACCCACAGTGAACAGGCTTCATCAGAGCTTCCAGATGAAGAGCAAACAACGAAGAAGGGGCCCACTGCAGAGGAATTCGCCTCTGAACACCTCGTGCTTAGCTTCGAAACATCACCCGCTATTGAAGGCCTAACGGATGGAAACAGAACCTGGTTAGAGTGGGTGCCGGAGAATGGATGGACTCAGTGGCTGCCATGGGGGCTCAAGCATAGAAACAGTTGTGAGGATGGCGCAGGATGGGCAGTGTTTCCATCTCTGTACATCGGGCTGCTGTGTGTTGGAATGGACTCAGTAGCCCCTCACAACAACGCCAGAGGTATGAGCTGGGACTTGCTAGCAAACCAGGATCCAGCCAGCTTCCCTGACTTAGGTTGTTATCGTTGCCCAGTGCCATCGATTCCGTTCCAGCTCACGGGGACTCCAGGGCAGACAGAAATACTTAAGGGTGGCAGTTACAGCATCTCCTGCCAACTTGTCAAGGAATGGAGTCTAGCCTGTCAATCAGGTCGCAGCTTGGTGACCTCATCTGGAGGCCAAATGGAGATAAATAGCTCACTGGAGGCCAGACCCACACTCTGTTTTGTCTTCCTGTTGACAAGACGCATGGAGCTACACTGATGGAACCTGAGCTCTGGAGCTGAAGGAGCCACTTGGAGACCCCTGCCAGCACTAAGGTGCTTCTACTGCCACTGGATCCACAAGACTTTCCACCCACTGGCCTGTGATCTTCCTGCATTCAGAGTCATTGCATGTATTGTGTGGGTCTGAAGAGGAATTTATAGACTGGAATTTATCAGACATCTGAGCTAATATCAGACTTATGGACTTGATCTGGACTGAACTGGGATGTTTTCTCAATGAAAAATTGCTCTTTTCTATAAAGCTCTTTCTTACACATATATGAGTGTCTATGAATTTGTTTCTCTAGTCCACCCAGACTAACAGTAAGCATTGCCCACTGCTGATTGGTCATCAGGATCATCGGTATGTCTGAGCCCATCTTTGGAGCTACGTGTAAATCCATCTCAGAGAGGGTCTGTCTCCCTTGTCCTCCTTGATCCTCTGTGTCTCCAGACAGGATGTCTTTTTCTAGAGGCTGGTCTGCCCTGGTGGCCTGTCCCAAGGAAGTGGCCTGGACCAATCGAGTTTCACAAACCACAGCCAGACACTGCTCCTCACGAGACCGACAACGGATGCTCAAGAGTTGCTGCAGGGTGGCAGAGCTCACTGGGGAAGAGGCCGCCCAAATCAGATGGGACATGCCCATCCAAGGCACTCGCAAGCCCTAGGGTAGCCCAAGGGCCACCTGAACGTCCCAGCACAAAGTCCCCACCGCTTTCCTTCCATTTCAAAAATTCAGTAATGCCAGGCAACCTAAACTTTCTACCGAAAAGGGACTTTCTCGCGTAAGAAAGAAGAAGAAACGGTGAGCGCTCCTTGAGTCAAGCGGGCAAGGAAAGTCCACGGCTGCTGCAGTTCCTGGAATAGCTCCGGAAAAAGAGTCCAGGGGACGGGGTGGGGTGGAGGAGTGGTGGGTACCTTTGCTTCTAGAAGCGAGTCTCTGAGAGGGTTTGTGGTCTGTCCCACTAACAAATTGCACACAAAACTCTCAGTTCCCCTTTCCAGTCACCCCAGGTGGGTAGGGTGGGGGTGGCGGCGATGCCTTGGGAGGAGAAATGGCCACCTGAGCCGGGTAGTGTGGAGTAGCTACACCTGTCCCCAGACACCTCTCACCTTTCCAGCCTGTGCATCTGACACCCCCACCTGGAGACCCTGCCTGCAGGAGGTAATTAAAAGTAACTTGTTGTTAAGGCCCTAGCACTCCCTTGTGGGGAGGGGCAAGTCACAAGGAGCCTATTTACCAGATTAGTCAGGGGCGACAGGCACAAAGTCTGGGCCCCAAGGATTTAGCCAGGAATCCTTGGGCTATGCAAGCAGTTAACACACTTGGTGACTGAGCAAAAGGTTGGTGGTTCTAGTACACCCTGAGGTGCCTTGGAACAAAGGCCTGGAGATCTAGGTCAGAAAAATCAGCTCTTCCAACCACGCACAGCACAGCTTCAGCAGGCAAATGAGTCCATGTCAAGTCCCTGGCAACTGGATTTTAAGGATATGGGGTGACAGTGGAGGAGGAGGGAGAGGACTCACTTCCTCTCATCATACCCAGGCCTCAGGCGGGGCTGCTGCGGACGTGGTGTCCACAGCAATGGTGGAGGCCCACCCAGCAAGTAAGTGCTCCCCACAGTTTCCGTGTTTCTGAGCAGAAGAGGCAGAGGCAGGGTCTTCAGTCAGCGAGACAGCACAGGCTCCCTTGTGCTTCCTTACTAAGCCGGAGGGCACAGTTCCACAAGGGTCTTATTCCATCCCAGCAGGGACTGTGATTTGAAAAGTGGCTTCAGGTCTGCAGGAAGATGCTGTGGGGTTGGCAAGGAGACAGGTGGCAGCCACACCCGGAAGGAGACTCTTGGCTGTGGTGGGAACAGGTGAAATGGTTCACTGCAGACTAGTACGTACCCATGAGCAAGCCTGTGCTGACGGGGCAGTCTCACCGAGAGGAGGAGCTCGGCCGGCCAAGACCAGAGACAGCTTGGTCACTGGTAGGGACACATCCGAGCTTCCTGCCTTTCCCTCTGGGCGCAGCCCGATGGCGATGGGGGTGACTGAGCACTCCCCAGGGCCACGCCTCGGTGACTCACACACAACAAGTGTCTGGGCTGTTCTCCAGGGCAGAACTCCTCGACTTACCAGCCGGCATCCCATGAATTTGCTTTGTCTCTGAGGGAATAATTAACTAGTGTTAGTATGATATCAGAAAATTGCTAATTATGGCAATGAGCTAACACAATGATCTGGGAACTTGTGGAGCTATAGTTAGCGATGACAGAAAAGAAAAATATTTGACTGCTCTGTGCGATCCCCAGGTTCTCATGAGGAGCTGAGAGATGAGATTTGGCGCTGTGCCACACGTACAGGTCCTGGTCCCAGAGACTCCATTTCCTCACAGGAGGTCGGAGCAGAGGTGGGAGGCAGCAGAGTTCAACACACTATGAGGCGGGGGAACAACTCTGGGGCTTGGGTCATTCAGACCTGGCGCACCGGAGGGACGACTGTTACTGCTCCGACCCCAAGCACGTGGGTCTCTCATGCTCACACCAACACTGCCAAGTTTCAAACACCTTCCTCAGACTCACTCCCACATGCACACTTACAATGTCTGTTTATACCTCACCCACGCACTCACCCATTCTCAACCTCCTACATTTTTATCTGCATGGACACACTCATTCACACACCCTTAGCTCCCTCCCCTCATAATACACACAGTCATTCTCAAACACAGCCATTCACTTGGTTGGTCTCTCTCTCTCTCTCTCTCTCTCTCTCTCTCTCTCACACACACACACACACACACACACACACACACACACACACACACACTTCAGATCAGGTTGTAGCTCTCGACCTCATCCCAGGACAAAGATGGCCGCCCCAGTCTCTTGGGTTCAGAGGTTGAGTCCCACCCTGAGCTGACGGTGGCGCCCTGGGAGAGCGCTTTCCCACCTCCCACGGTCATGCTCACAGTGCCAGGGCATGGATTCTGTTGAGACAGGTCAACTCCAGTAAATGTTGGTGTGGACAGTCCTTGGAAAGAACTTTCTAGTGATGTGTGTGAAGGGATATGTTTGCATATCTCCTCTGGTAAGTTATTCATGATACGTGCACGAGGGTGTGCGGGGTGTGGTCTCATGAGCCCTAAAGACCCGCTACTGTGCTGCAGCTGACTCAGAAGGCAGTCGCTTGATGCTCTCTGGGTGTCCAGGCCCTGCACTAGGCTCTGGGGATATAAAGACAGAGGAATCACAAACCTCCAGAACCCAGGGTTGAGCCTCACAGGACACTGCACATAAGGAAGCTGGGGACATTTCCATCGTTAAGAAAGCAGAACTCCCACTTACTAGGGTCTTGACATGTTTCCTTGGAGAAAGACTCAGTGACCTGTTCTCAGGAAGACCCCGGCCTATGAAATCTCATGGGGCAGTTCTCCTCTGTCAGTTGAAAACCGACTCAGTGGCTCCTGATCAACCAGGATCTGGAAAGTGAGACACTTTCACCTACCAGAGAAAGCTCAATGACAGAACAGTGGCAAGGGCTGCGTGGGGGTGGGGTGGGGACGCTGATGAAGGGACTTGCCTTTCTGAGGTTGCGGGTGGCAGGGCACACTGGTCAGCTGAGAAAAAGATACTAAGCTGCCTTTTAATAGAAGTCATAGAACACAGAATGGCTTGGTCAGCCCTTGGCGACCGGAGGAATGGCCACTCTGGTGGCTGTCATTAGCTTGTGCTGCGCATTCCTATGTATGGTGGAAACACACCTGTGGACGCAGGAGACCAAGCCAGGCCTTGCCTGACTCTGGGCTGGCTGCAAGCACACAGTCCCAGGGAACATGTTGGAATCAACTTTTTCAGTCCGGGTACTTTCAAGAATCCAGGATTCTAAAAAAAAAAAAAAAAGATAGATAGATAAATAAAATCCAGAATTCGCAAGTCAAATGTGAAAAAGGAAATCCAGAATTGATGGCTCTCTCCCCTGAAACAGCGAATACAATAGGGGTGACCCCATGGTGCAGGGAGGAGCCCCTATTCTGCAGACTATGTTCCCTGGCAGTGGTTGGGGATGGGGTGGGATGAGGGGGAGAGTCAGGGAAGGAGAAACAAGGTCCAGGTCTACCCAGACTTCGTGGTTCCAGGCTGGGAATAAGGTGAGGAGGGTGAGGGGCTGAACTCAGGGGCAAAGTTCAGAGCCTGCTCAAAGCCAATACAAAGACGTGATGTATTTCAACAGTAGCTTCCAGCTGGTTCCGCATACTGCCAAGCCTCCAGTGGACTGTTCCCTGTGGATTTTCTTAGACGGCGGCTGGTGGATTTGACCACCAACCTTGAGATGAGCTTGCCCTGAATCCCCACAGGTCAGTGTTCAAAGAACCAAACAATGGGAGTGTGTCAAAGGGCCACAGGAACAAACCAAAGACCACTCCCCCCACCCCCACCCCTGCCCATTACCCGAACCCAAACAGCCCCTGCTGCAGTCCAGTTCCTTCTGAATCCAGCAGCCCTGTAGGGTGGAGCAGACGCGCCTCTGGGCTTTTGAGACTGTCAGTCTTTATGGGAGCAGACAGCCTCCTCTCTTGCCCATGGACCCAAAGCTGAAATCATTTGAGCAATGAAATAAATAGCTTGGTATCAAACCATCACCCAGAGTATACGGTCAATATCCATCAGTCAATATTGGTATGAATAGAGGAAGCTCCAATACAAAGGCATTCCCAGCAATTATGTAGACACTCCTCCCTCAGTGAGGTGAAGCCCTGCCCCGCACAGGTGCGCAGTGCCTTCCTGTCCGGGAGAACAAGGGGAAAAGGGAGACCCGCCCACAGCAGGTGCCCAAAGGTAACAGAGGAGGGATAAATGATGTGAACAGCATGTTGATAATCGCACCTCCCCTTTGGTGGTCCTGCCCCTCTCAAATCCTCACCCCTAGTCTGATCATGAGGAAAACTTTGGAAAGACCAAACGGGAAGGACATTCTACAAAATGCCTGTCCGGATACTCCTCAAAGCTGTCAAGGTCATCTGAGACCAGGACAGTCTGAGAATAGGCACAGCCTAGAGGAGGCCAAGGAGACGTAGCAGCTGAACGGAATGGTGGGGGTGGGTGGGGTGGGGGTGGGGGGTCCTGGGGCAGAATGGCATTCGGTGAGACTCTTCCAAAGAAGACTGAAGGACAGCTGTGGCACTTGGGTCCAAAAAGCGTGGCATCTTTGTCGGTTTTGTTCATAAAACTCAGCATGCCCTCTTCAGTTCTCAACGGGTGAGGTTGTACTTCTCAACTTGCGGCCAGCAAGTCTGTGCTGACTCACAGGGACCCCTGTGGGTTTCCGAGGCTGTAACTGTTTATGGGAGTAGAAAGGTCAGTCTTTCTTCCTTGGAGCTGTGGGTTGTTTTGAACTGCCAACTACACATCTGCAGCCCGATACACCACCAAGGCTCCTTAGAATAGACTTGGTAAGGTTAAATGTGAAAGAAGGGGCAACCGCAACCCACAAACACAGGGGCAGCTGGGAGAACATTAGGATCTTTTCCCTCTGAGCAGAGCACAGATGAGGTTGGTGATGGAAGAACCCTGATTCTGCCCAGAGCCTGCCTGTCTCGGCCTTGGGTGAGAGGTCAGGGCCTCCATGGCCTCCCTAGGACAAAAGACACACAGTTGTCCCTGTAGCACAAAGGCCTGAGTCCTTCGGAGGAATTAGGCCCCCTCTACCTCCAGGTGGCACTCAATAGCCACCCTCTTCTCTGGCTCTGGGCGACTCAAAGGCAGCTAACAATGGTCATGGCATCCTCCCCCTCACCCACCCCCGGGAGTGTCCTTCTCCCAGAAGCCCCGAGGCAGTCAGAGCAGAGGCCTAATTCCTGTCCCCTGGCAATTGCAAACCTCCCTGCCTGGCCAGAGAAAACACCCTGCCCTCACCTAGAGGCCATGACTGCAGCTTTGCATTTGGGTTTCCCCCTTCTGTAAAGTTACTTCTCAAAATAAGAAAAACCTCAGCTCCAACAAGCCGATTCTGACTCTCAGAGACCTTACGGGGCAACACAGATCTGCCCCGTGAGGTTTCCGAGACTAACTTTACGGGAGCAGAAAGCCTCTTTGTTCTCGGTGAGCAGTCAGTGGTTTCAAACTGCTGGCCTTTTGGTTAGCAGCCCAGTGTGTAACCCCTACACCACCAGCGTTCTTGTGAAGTACTAATTCACAACCATTCTTTCTTGCTTTTGGAGCTAGGATTCTTCCAAGAGAGTCAGGCTGGGAGAACACCCAGTCTGTCACAGTTTATAACACCAGGACAAAGGCTCTCTCTCTCCAGAGCCAGGGAACATGGGAATGGCTCTCGGCCCTCTTTACGATTCCCTTCCACCCACACCTCACACCTTTCCCACAGAGTTATGGACACTTGGCTCCTGGCATGGTCTGAGGATAGGTCCCCTCTCCTGCGGAAGCTCACACTCCTTGTGGCAGGGAGTGAGTAAGCAGTGAATCCTGCCAGCAACTGCTCAGAGGGAGGGCGTTTGGAGTTCAAGAAACAAGATAGCAGCCCTGTGTCTGCTCAATGGGGGGATAGCTTTCCAGCTCAGACCCTAGTCAGGAAGTGGCTCTTCTCTGCCAAACAGGCAGGGTCTACACCTCTCTTATCTTGGCAGCATGTCAGTGGCAGAGCGGAGAACCCAAGGATCCCAGCAGGCAGCACAGAGCTGGGCAAGCAGACAGAGTAGAGATAGCTAAGCGGTTCCACAGCAGGAGGGCACATTCCAGAGGGTTGCTAGGCGCCAACCAGTCGGTTCCCAACCATAGGGACCTTATGCCCAACAGAAGGAAACCCAGCCCGCTCCTGTGCCAGCCTTGCAGTCATGCTTGACCCCATTGTTGCAGCCACAGTGCCAATCCAGCTCCTCAACTTTACCAGGCAGGATGTCCTTCTTCAGGGACTGGTCTCGCCTGGAAATATGCCCACAGTATGTAAGGCGAAGTCTCGCCCTCCTTGCCTTTAAGGAACATTCTAGTGGTTCTTCTTCCAAGACAGATTTGCTCATCCTTTTGGCAGCCCGAGGTACTTCCAATGTTCTTCTCCAGCATCACAATGCAAATGCAGTCTTACTTATTTAATGTCCAACGTTCACATGCATCTGAAGCAATTGAAAATACCCTGGCCTTGGTCAGGCACACCCTAGTCCTCAAAGTAACATCCTTGATGTCAATACCTTGAAGAAAGCTTGGGCAGCAGATTTACCTAATAACAGCGGTTCTCAACCTGTGGGTCGAGACCCCTTTGGGGGTTAAATGACCCTTTCACAGGGGTCACCTGACTCATAACATAGCAAAATGAGTTATGAAGTAGCAACAAAAATAATTTTATGGTTGTGGGTCACCACAACATCAGGGATTGTCTTAAAGGGTTCCAAAAGCAATGGAAAGTTAAGAACCACTGGCCTAATACAACACGTCTTTGGACTTCACTGCTGCTTCCATTAGCACTGATTGTGGAGCCTACTGTTCTCTGTTTATTGTGATGCTACCTGTCGGTCAAGTTGGGAGGCTCTGGGTCTTCTTGACATTGAGTTGTAATCTATGTTGAAGGCTGCAATGCTTGATCTTCATCAGCAAGGGCTCCAAGTCCTGCTCACTTTCAGCAAGCTAGCTTGTCACATCTGCATATCACACGTTGTTAATAAGCCTTCCTCCAACCCTGATGCCACATTCTTCCTTATATAATGCAGCTTTTCTGATGATTTGCTAAGCATACAGATTGAATTAGTCAGAGGATACAACCCTGATACACAACCTTTCCTGCTTTTAAAGCATGCAACACTCCCTTGTTCTGTTCACACATCTGGATCCCTGGGCTAGCTCCATGGGAGCACATGACGTGCTCTGGCCCTGTGATCCATTCGCTGTGATCCATACAGTCAATGGCTTTGCATAGTCAGCGAGACACAAGGAAACATCTTTCTGCTATCCTCTGCTTTCAGCCAGGAGCCACCTGACATCAGCAATGGTATCCCTTGTTCCACACCCTCTTCTTGACCCATGCACCCCAAATCCCTGGCTTGTAGTGATCCTGTAGGAGTGACTCAAACTGCCCAGAGGGTTCCCAGGGTATAAATCTTTACAAGAGCAGACTGACTCATCTTCTTCCCATGGAGTGGCCAGAAGATTGCACCTGCCACACTTGGTGTTAGCTGCAGAGTGTCTACCCACCTTGGCCCCAGTGACCATTTGTCAGAGTGTTCTGGAGCGGAACAAAGTCTTGGTGATCTTACTCACACCATCAACGGGCTTCAGCTTTGAGCAGGGCCCTGGAAATGTGCTCCTTGAGGGGGTTTACGGGGCGACCAAACCAAAGAGTACGCCAATGCCTGCTGTAGTTTAGTCACAAGAAGCAAAGGTGCCTATCAACAGATACATGGGTTACAAAACGTGATAGAGACACCCCGTGGAGCATTATTCAGCCATAAAGGGAAGCGGTGGTCTGATTTACACTGGCGCATGGACGAACCATGGCATCGAGAGAAAGAAAACACTCGGTGACCCCACACAAGGGAAATATCCTGAAATGGCAAATGCACAAGGCTCAGTCTTCTTTGTTATCCCTGCTTTCCAGGGCTTCCTGCGAGGGGGAGGGGGTGGTGGGAGGTATTGCTTAAGGGACCTTAGTTGAGCTTCTGGTAATTTAGGAAAGGATGGTTGATGGTAGCACACCATGGTGAATGTAATCACCGTCAAGTGCTTGTACTTGCCAAGATGGTTGTAATGGCAGATGTTTTGTTGTGTATATATCACACACACACCTCACACCACCAGTGATAACAAAAAATCAAAAGCACAATCCAGAGAAGGGAAAATACAGACCAAGGCCATGAAAAAAGGCATGGACTCTGAATGAAATTCAGAAATTTCCTGTTACTTTCTGTGTTACCTATGTTTTCCTCTCTCTAGAGCAAGAAGCAAACATTCCTTTGTCTTTATAGAAACCCATGTTAAGGAAGACCCTCCATGCTAACCACAAAGTCAGCAGTTTGAACCACCAGTCCCTCCTCAGAAGAAAGGGCAGGCTGTCTACTCCCATAAAGATTCACCGTCTCAGTAACTCACAGGAGCAGTGGGTTACTCTCCTGCAGGGCTGCCATGAGTTGGAACCAACTTGATGACAGTGAGTTTGACGTTTGTTTGTGTTTCTAGCTCAGATGCACCTCAGCTGAGCATTATAGGCAAGAGCTGAGCACAGAGGAGGTAAAGCTAGTCAACCGTCACATGAAGAGCCCTCACTTTCTCTTGGTTCTGCAGGTATAACTTCAGGGCAGCAGGTAATCCTTAGAAACAGCTGTCTCGGCCTTTCCCCCCACAGAGAAAGCCCATTGACTTAAGATCTACTCAGATGCAATTCCTGGAAGCAGGAGAGCGGAGCAAGGAAGAGATGCATTGTAGACTTGGGGTTCCTGGATGCTCACTCCCTGGGATTTTCTGGAGCAAGACTCAAGAGTCTTCTTGAGAATGAAGAGAGGGCATTGGCTCTCCTTCCCATGCCTCAGGTCAGGGCGGCCGCCCAGGGCTTTAATACTCCTACACTTCCAGGGGAGTGGGGTGGGGTGGGGTGGGGTGGGGAGTGGAGGGGGTGGTGGTGGGGAGTGGAGGGGGTGGTGGTGGTGGTGGTGTGTGTGTGTGTAAGATGTGTAAGTTCCCACAGGTGGCCTGCACCTCAGCACCAGAGCAAAACTCCTGAAGCAGGTGTGGTGGCATCACTGCTATCAGCGCACACCTAGGTTGGTTACAACCTGGCCTGAACTGCTTCCCTCGCCAGTGGCTACACTAAGAGGGGAGACTGGCAGCTTTGGAAGTGTGCACGAGGTGTCCCCCCACCCGGGCTATGAGCTCAAGGATACTCAGCTGCTGTTCAGACCCCACTCCTCTAGAAGTCCACCCAGTCATTTCTGACACACAGCGGCCTTCCAGGGCAGAGCAGGGATGCTCCAGCAGGGTTCTGAGGCTGTTCCTATTTAGGGGAGCAGACTGCCTCCTCTTCCTTTTGCAGAGTAGCTGATGGGCTCAAACCACTGACCTTCTGCTTAGCAGGTCCCCGTTTTCCACTCTTCCACAGAGGATTATAAATCAATGGCGCCTAAGGTATCCCAAAGGCGCCTGGTGGCACACAGGGTGACGTATTGGACTGTTAAATGATAGGTTGGCAGTTCTAAACCCATCAGCCTCTCGCCACAGCAGGAAAAGGAGACAGTCTGCTTCTGCCCACACAGCAGCCTTGGATCACCTGCGATGCGTCTGCTCTGACCTCTCCGCTCGCCAAGAATCCGAATCAAGTGGAAGGCAAGGCTCCTTGTTTGGGCTTGGATTACTCTGGGAAGCCCCTGGGCAGTCCCAATGGTTCATACACTCCAAGGCTTATCAGAAGCTTGCCCGTTCGAGTCCACCCAGAGGCTCCTCAGAAGAAACAGCTGGTGATCGTCAGCCACAGAAAACTCTACAGAGTCACACTCTGCTCTGCGGGGGATCGTCAAGCAACAAAGCTCCCGGCCTGGAACCTGGCGAATGCTGGCACCATCTCCCCAAGGAAGCTGAGTCCCACCCACACCAACAGTGGCTGCGCATGGCCCCGACCCTGCTCCACCGGTCAGGCAGAAGGCAAGTCCGCCTGGGCTCACAGCATCTCTCCTGGTACCTGTGAGAGCTCTCGCATGCTCCCTCCCCTTTCCTCTCCCACCTTTGGCCTTTCCCTATAAAGTATATAATTCTATACAGCTCAAAATCAAAGCCTGAAACTCCAGAGGAATAGTGCAGGGCATGTAAAGCCCGATGGTGAACTTGCATTAAAAAAAATGTTATAAACCCCTCTCTGCAGTGGAGAACGAGCTGCAGGTCTTCAGGGTCCTGATTCCACCCCTGCAAAAGTTCTCACAGGTAAAGAAGATTTATATAAAATGCCCAGAGGAGACTATAATAGATTTTTGATACATGTTTCACAATATTTTCTGGCGTACGGCTTGATCTCACAGACAGATTTATGAAAATGCAGTATTTATTATATAATATCCATGTTTTATTCAATCTGATTACACAGAGAAGGAGAGGGAGGCGCAGCAACTGCAGCTCGCTGTCGAGCTAGCTGAGCCCCAAGATGCTCAGTGAGACCCTGAAGTCTTCAGCCCCGCACTCTGTCAAACCTCCCCATCCCTACCCCTACTTCTACCCCTACCCCTACCCCAATCACTTGGGAGGCGTCCCTGGCCCCCTCTGACTCGCTCTGCAGGAAGAGCAGAGTGTACACGGCACCTTCCCACCTGGGCAGCAGACTCAGCCGAGTATTAATAACAGGGTTAGAGACAGAGGGCCTGAATCTTATCTGAGTTGGAAAGGCGCCTGGCTGCTTATCCAGCTCCTCTGAGGACCCACACAGCGCGGAATTCATCCTTCGGTCCAAATACCCAGAGCTGCCCTGTCATCTGTCCCTTCTTGGAAACCTGAGAAGGTTCGCCTCAGACAAGGCCCTCTGGGCTGGGAATCAAATTGGCCCCACTCCCCTCTGATCCCCCAGGAGTCTGTGAGCAGGCCGTCCCCACAGCTGTGGATGTTGTCCTGTAACTCTATCCCTCCGCAGCCCAGGTATTTTTCTTTCCCTGGATAAGATTTATACAGCCAGGTTGAGTCTGGCGGTGGAAAGCCCCCAGGAGAGGCCCTGCCCTCCTGTGCGAACACAGATGCCGTAGTTCCCTGGAAGATGGGCTTTGGGTTAAAATTGGGTGGATATTTCTGGAATGGGGATTGAGCATGTGACTGAGGAACCACTTTGCACAGCTTTATGGGGTGTGCCAACGTTTACAAGGGAATGGGGAGGGGAGGGAGGCAAAACCTCGCCCTTCTCCCTTTCTCCCCTCCTTTGTCTATCTACCCTGAGGCTGGCTTGGGGCAGTGATGGTCCAGGACAGGGTCCCTAGAGTTAGGAAAGATTAATCACAAGCTTGGGTTCTGGATGCCTCACGAAGAGGCTGTGGGACTGTACTCTGAGCACATCCCTTACCAGCCTCCCAGTCTGCGCCTCCGTTTCCTCACCTGTAAACTGAGGATGGTCACAGACGCATAGGGTTTTTGCAGGATCACGACACTTAAGCACTTCCCCAGCATACAGAGCTGTCAGGGAACCACCACTGTCGTCTGCCCATTGGTCACACTGCCTTGTGTGTTGCTGTGATGTAGGAGCCAGGCCCTTGGCATTTCACCTGCCAGCAGGGTCACACACGGGGGGCCAAGGTCAGCAGAAGACATAGTGTTGGGGGAGGTGGGTGGGAGGAGAGGTGCAGCAAGTGTGAGGAGGCCCCCAGGTGAGACAGATTGCTCCAGGAGGATGACTGAGAACCGGCCCCATTTTGTTCTGTTGTGCACACAACCGGTTGCTGTGGGTCAACTGGTGTTGCCGCGCTGGCTGCCAACAGCAACGTCACTGTAACGTGATCTAAGTTCATTTTGTTCACAGCGGCCCTGCTGCTGTTGTCTGATGCTGGTCACTGCTGAGCAGGGACCACTTGATGAGGCCCTGAGGGGAAGCTGCCATCCGCCAGGAAAGGAGATGGGGGCCTTGAGAAGCAGATCCAGGCTGCGTGTGTCACCATGGGTGCAAAAAAGTCCCGAAGGGGTTTGCTCAGGATGTTGGGGACAGGAGGGGTGCTAAATGAGATGGGACAGAAAGCAGAGCCCCTGCCTTTTGGGGGCTGCTGTCATTTTTGCCAGCATGGCGGGGGGCAACCATTGCCTTTCTCCCTACTGGGACTTGAGAATCGCACAGCTGGGGATTTACTGCGGAGCTGGCTAGCAACTAGCTTCCCTGAGGGTCTCCCTCTCTGTACAGATCCTGGGCTCCAGCAACACTGGGGGTGCAGGCCATGGGGCTGCGGCTTTGCCTGGTGTCTGCTGCAGGGGCACAGCACACCCCACTTGTGTAGCTAGGCAGCAGTGGGACTGGGATGGAATCATTAAAGCAACATGATAGTGTTGCTTCCCAAACAAAGCAGAGTACAACCTCTCTTCTGTTGGTCATGACGAGGCATGACATTTTTATTTTTAAATGGTGGCTCGAAATTGCTTTCTACAGAACCTCCCTCTTACCTCATTTGCTTCTGCATCTCCCTGGAAAATGCTGAAAATCTATTGATTAACAACTCAATACCCGCCCGCCCAGAGATGGTGACATCACCAGCCCTGTCTAGACCCTTATCTCGTGCACAAAGGGGAATTTTCAGGGAGGAAGGCTCTCAAACACCCCAAGAAAAGGCCTGGGAAAAGGCTTTCATGTCCTCAGAACTGGGTCTAGTCATTTTTAAACAGGTTTATTGGCAAGTAAGTCACATATCATACCACTCAATAGTTCAATCATATTAAAAAGAGTTGTATAATCATCACTGCAATCGATTTTAGAACGTGTTCTCCTCTCCTTTCATGAGCGCCCCATTTCCAGCCAGACCCCAGGAAACCATTCATCTACTTATTGTTGTTATAGATTGATCTAGCCTGGCTTTCATATACAGAAAAACCTACCCCAAACAATAACAAGGTAAAACAGAGCAAAACCTCAATTTAAAAGAAGGTAGAAAATATTGAAAGCTAGAATTTAATAGATCTTTGCTGGGGACTTGGTCCCCGTAGAGGTTACAGAGTCGCACTCCCCGAGAGAAGGTCCGAGAGAAGGTCATTTGATGGAAACCATCAACCAGTCCTCTGGAGAAAGGCGGGACTTCCTACTCCTGTAATGAGTTCGGGTCTTGGAAACTCACAGGGCAGTTCTATTGACCCTGTCCTATAGGGTCACTGTGAGTGGGCATCGACTTGATGGCGGCCAGTTTGGTTTTGGTGTAGAATATGTATTTGAAACAGGTGAAACCCTGCGCTCAGGGCTTCCATTCACCTCAGGTTATCTTCATCCTGGCTATCTCCATCCACGGCCTTTGAGCCCCCTCCTGCTGCTCAGGCCCTGCTGGTCTGCCCTCCCAGTTGTCCCGGGCTCACAGGCTCCTCTGGGCGTTTGGTCGAGGGCAGGCAAGGAGAAGACACGCCCAGCACGCCATTTGTCCTTTGCTCATACCTCAGGGTCTGCTGGAGGATCGAGCAGCAGGCTGCTACCCGAGCTCAGGCCTCCCGGTGGACTCCACTGGCAGCCAGCCCCCTGTTGTCCTCTCCCAGAGAAGCATCCAGATAAGAACCGCAGGGACTGCTGAAGAGGCTTCTTTCTGTTTGCATAGCTAACTTTATACACTCAGAGGTTTTTTTGGTCTTTGCCCAAGTCTAATTAGTGAAGTCATTTATTCAGAGTGAACATTATTATTTTTGTCAAAAGCAATAAACCAGCAAAGATATTCTGGAGTGTAGCCCCAACACTTCTAGTCCCAGAGCAAGGATCCCTGGGAATGTCCTGACATGAACTGACTGTCCATGGAGTTCCTGGGAGAAGACATGGAAATCTCCTTTTGGGCTTGGCCCACACCATCTTAAATGAGGCAGTCAATGTATACCTGCTCCTGAAAGCAATCATTCCTGATGAGAGGCAGGCCAGTCAGACTCTACTCTGTCATGATCCACAGGGTTTTCATTGGCTACATTGTAGAAGCAGAGTGCCAGGTTTTTCTTCCTAGTCCTAACGAGTCTGGATGCTCTGTGGCAGCAGTTCTCTCAACCTGTGGGTCTCGACCCCTTTGGGGGTTGAATGACCCTTTCACAGGGGTCGCCTGATTCCTAACAGTAGCAAAATTAGTTATGAGGAAGCAATGAAAATAATGTTATGGTTGGGGTCATCAGAACATGAGGAACTGTATTCAAGGGTCCTGGCATTAGGAAGGTTGAAGACCACTGCTCTATGAAAACTGCCCACTGTGGGGTACCCTTGCTGGCATTTGAAATATTGGCTGCATTGTATCTAACACGGTAGCAGCGTTGCAAGCGACTGCAGTAGAACAAACTGACTGGTGGCAGCCTTCTTCCCAAGAGTCGTCTGTTTTATCCTGTGGACTCTGAACCCTTCCGAGGGCTGAGCGCAGTAAGGGGAGGACAGTATATGCTTGTTGAATGAATGAGGCCATGTGTACAGGGTGCTGTGCCATCCAGGGGTCACACAGAGCACCCTGGTGTGGTGAGCAGAGTCCCGGCGGTTCGGATGGGTGCTACATGAAGTGGACCGGGAAGGAATTCATGTTTCTATTTTCACTCTGTAATATACCTACCAGAGGACAGAGAAAGTCACCTGCCTGGAGGTAAGTTTGAGAAGGTCAGCGAGGTAAATCATCTTCTATAAAACCACCACCCCATCGCCCAAACCAGACTCCCTGCCACCGGGTCCCGTCTGACTCAAAACGGTCCTGCAGGGCAGAGTGGAACTGCTGCTGTGGGTTTCCAAGACGGAAACTCATGACCGGGAGTGGAAAGCCTCATCTTTCTCCCTTGGGGGGCTGGTGGTTTTGAACTGTGGACCTTGAGGTTAGCAGCCCAGAGCGTAACCATGATCTCCCCAGGGCTCACACATTCTGGAAAAGCCTGTCTTGTAAAATTGTGGACGCCCTCTTGGCCCTCCCTCTGAATCTGTTTCTTAAACAAGAACATCTTGGTTTGATTTCGTTTGTTTTGAAGGCCATATTCGGCAGCCTTCTAACCCCCCACCCCCGCACCATGCTTCACCCTCCCCCTCCCCGCCCACCAGGCTAGTGTAAACATGCAAGAATGGCGAGTGAAAAACTGAAGTCGTTCTGAACGACGCATAGATTCCCACACTGGCAGTCGCACAAAGAGAGAGCATCAGCCCCGTTTCACCCGGCCAAGTCTCAGAACCTCACTGGAAACTTCGTGCTAGGGGCTTTGTGTTTACATAGGATTTGCCAGTGGAGGCAGGAATCTCTCTTGCCGGCAACCCCACACTGCCGTCAACACAGACGTGGCTGTGGGAAGGCTCCCTGGGAAAGGAGGAATGTCGCAGGAGGTCCCGGCCCACTGTGCCCTGCCTGGGTTTAATGTGGAGCCTTGTGTCTGCGGACAGCTGTAACCCATCTAGGAGTCTCGTAGCAGAACTTGGAAACGAAGCTGTGCATGATTTAAGAGACTCAAGGAGCCCCCTCCCCACCCCTGGCCTCCCTTGCCCTTCCCAAGCCTGTCCCCACCGACGTCAGAATCACCATTGCAGACGTAGCCTTTGCATCTTGAAGACAGCTGGGGGTTTCAGAGGTTTCTCCCGGACTGTAGTAATAGCCGGGAGGAATTGCTCTGAAAAGCCTCTTTCTATGAGCTCTGGAGCACAGTGGCTTTAACCTGAGTGCCACCAAGCATCTCAACCCCATTTGGATTGAAAGGTATAGTTTGTTTTTTGAGAAAACGGAGTGTGCCTCTTATCATTTACGGGAAAGGACGGTGGCTTAGCCATGCTGAGCAGCTGCAGGGAGCTCACAGGAGACAGAGTTGAGACCACCCGGGGGCAAGACTGGACCCCTGGGGAGTACTGGACACTACCTGGCAGGCACCGCCTCCTCGGGGTATAGCAGTGAGCTCAGGATAGTGGTCGGCCCTCCTCAATCAGCCCCAGAGTGAAAACCCCCAAACCACAGCCACTTTTGTCAACAAGTGGAAGCAATGTTACATGGTTGTAGTGACGGCTTTAGAATCATTTGCTGAGGTTTTAAAGTTGAGTTCTGAATCTGCATGTATTCAAAAGCACATCACTAATGGAGTTGGGTGGAGGAATTCGGTTGGGGAATCTGGGGCGGGGCAGGTCTAAATTTCCAATCCGGAGATGGCCAGGCCTGCATAAAGCTGTGGGACTTCCCCAGGTTAGCAGAGGAAGACAAACCTGGAAAGAGGTAGAGGCATAGACAAGCACAATCTATTAGAGCAAGTGAGGCCAGGCAGACCTGTTAGAGCTTGAGCCTTGACTCTGGTCCTTTCAGATTGGCTGACTTTGGACAAGTCACGTGGTCACTCTGATCCTCCTAGTCTTTGTTGCTGGGCATTGAGCATGTCTTCCCGTGGCGTAGTCTTGTGATTTAAGGTTGTGAAAGTAAGATGCGGAGTGCCAAGACAAAGGAAGCCTGTTAGAGCGCCTGGGGGCCAGGCAGGCCTATTAAGAGTTTGAGCCTTGACTGTGGTCCTTTCGGGTTGGGTGGACCTGAACACAAGCGTTGTGAACACACTTGGTATGGGTTCATTTTCCTTTATGTGGTTCGGCCTTGTGTTGTGAGTTCACATGTGGTCTGCCCTAGAGTACGATCCATGTGCACAGCAGAAGAATGTGTACTGTGTTGGTGGTGGCTGTAATGTCATTCACTATTTCATCGTCTTCCCTCCTGTCCCCCCAACCACCTCACCATGACAAAGCCTTTCCTGCAATGCTGCGCTGAAGGACTCCATGCCTATGAACTTGTCTGCCACAAGATCTTCTTCAGGAGGGTGGGCCTGGAACCCCTGTGCCCCCCGACCCTCGCTTCCTAGGGCTCCTGCCCCAGTGCAGAGTCTGTGCCCACAGCCAGTACTGCACAGTGGCCTCTAGCCTGAAGCAGCAGGGAGGTGGGGAACGGGGTGGGCAGGAAGGGGAAATGAGAGTGGTCGAGGCTGTGCACACCTGGGCTGGATCAATGGCCACGTTGTGGGGCAGGCCCTCTGGGGCGGCCTGGAATGGAATGCCAGGCTCCGTTAGCTGCCTGTTAGTCATCGCCTCACTGGGCCCTGCCTCTGAAGGCTTGGTTTGTTTTTAAAACGTTTGTGAATGCAACGTGCACCTCCAGGAAGTCATTGTTAACTGCCCTCTCTCCTGACTCCTAAGTGACTCTTCACCAATCATCTCTTCTTCCTCCTAACACATTTCTCATGCTCTCTCTCTTCCGGGAGCTGAAGGTCTAGAAAGAATGAGAGCGAGAATGAGGGAGGGCAGTATGTGTGAAGGGGTGGGGGAGTGGAGGTGAGCAAGGCTATTTTGGAAAGGTCTGTGCTTAGCCGTGTCAGAGGGGGGACTGTTTTCTCTCCCCCCACTGCTGTTTCCTAGGAACAATCAATGACACACAGATCACTTATCTGGGGGCTGAGCCCATATGAAGTTCAGGGGACCTTGCAAAGGGTAGATACCTTGACCCACTTCATGAATAAACTGAGACTTCATGAGGCTTGAGAGTTACTGGTTCAAAAACACGCAATCGACTGGAATTCTTGTTGTGGGCATCTTGATAAAACACCACAGAGACCTGTGCACGTCTCATGTGTATTCACACAGGCCACCCATCTTCCCTAAGACCTGCATGCAGTATCTCAGCCACGATCACCTGCTTAAAAAAGGTCAGTGAATAAGCCCCAAACAATATTTTCCCACAGATTTCAACTCATTGTGACTACTCAGAGCACAGAGGAATGGGCCCACTAGGTTTCCAAGACTGTAGTCTTTTTTTTTTTCTTCAGAAACCTAACGTTTATTTTATTTTTCATTTTATTGGGGGCTCTTACAACTCTTGTTCCAATCCATACATCAATTGTGTCAGACATATTTGTACACATATTGCCATTGTTCTTTTCTAGACATTTACTTTCTATTGAGCCCTTGGGATCAGCTCCTCTTTTCTTCCTCCTTCTCTCCACCCCCACCCTCCTGGCCCCTTGATAGATTACAGATTGTTATTATCTTCATATCTCACACCAACCACTGTCTCCCTTCCTCTCTGGTTTCTGTTGTTCTCCCCCCTGGAGGGGTGTGTGTGGTCACGTGCCATGCATTGCTATCAGTTCCCCCTCCTTCCTCTCTTCCTTCCCCCCACTTTCCCCTACCCTTTTGCTATTGTTATTTCCATTCCTGTTCCTGGGTTCCACGTGTCATGAGCTTTATCTCTTGCCTGTACCTATGTGCATGTTATGTCCAGTCCAGAGTGGGAAGCGGCATTGGAGTCATGATAGTGGGGGGTGAGGAGGCCTCAAGGGATCAGCGGTTTATCGCGTGATCCGTCGGTGCTCTACTCACCCTGGTTGACTCATCCCTTCCCTGTGACCCCTCTGTGGGGGGATGTTCCATTGTCTACCGATGGGCTATGAGTCTCCACTCAGACCCACCTCATTCTCAACAACACTTTTTTGTTTGTTTGTTTGTTGTTTGTAATGAATCTTCTGATGCCTGTTACCCAATCCTGATGACACCTCATGCTCGCACAGGCTGATGTGCTTCTTCCACGTGGGCTCATTGCTTCACTGTTGGATGGCCGCTTGTTTAACTTCAAACCCTTAAGACCCCAGATGCTATCTCTTTTAATAAGGGCTGTATCTTTATGGAAGTTGGCTACTACATCTTTTCCTCATGGAATGGCGTGTGCCTTCCAATAGAAGATCTCCCAGTTAGCAGCAGAGCACGGAACCCCTATACCACCAGGTCTCCTTTGGCTCCTGTGTAATCTTGCAAAGATCAGTGGAGTGGAGATGTGTTTCAGAACGATGCTGAGGCATGGCTTACCCTCTCTCTAATCTCATTGTACATGGTTTACAGCAATGGACAGAGTCTCACTTCTAGAGAGACTGCTAAGATCAGCATGTTACTTTCTGACTTCTCTTTTAGAATGGATTACTTCTATTACTGTTGTTTGGATTGTTTTGAATATAGACTCACACCATCAAGGCTGTGCTGAGCTTGTTTTTTTTTAATAAAATAATTTCTCCAACACATAACCGTTAGAGGTTTGATTCCTTCCTAACATTTGCCTAGTAGTATCTTATTGTGTAACTAGAATAATGTGGTTTATTTAATCCTTTTTTTCAAAGTTCCTTTCAGTTACTTCTGGGTTTTTGATACGTTGGCATTTTTGAGCACTGCAGCAAGGAGCATTCTTGAATCTCTGCGCCCCGTGAGGCAGCGCCACTCTGTCAGCCATGAGTCAGAATCCAATTAATGGCAACCAATGACAACAAGGTTTTGGAGGCTTCTTGGACATGCTAGGTCAAAAAGTAGGCACTTATGTTTCAGTAGCTGCTATGAAGTTACAAGCTAACAAGGGCCTCTGACATCCACTTAGCCCATACACTCAAACAATAAACCCTCACCAATGCGGAACTTCATCAGCTCTTTCAACTTTTGTCAGGCTGATAGGTGAACCAATATGTTATTACTGTTTAGTTTTCACTTAAGAGTCCTGGTGGCATTGTGGGTTACATGCTGGACTGCTAACCACAAGGTCAACAGTTCAAACCCACCAGTCACTCTGCAGGAGAAAAATGAGGCTTTCTACTCCTGTAAAGAGACACTTTCTGGCCATGATTTCATGATCAGAATTTAGCAGACAGTATAAGAGTACTTAAGGAGGATTCTTTTTCATAGGAAGATATCTTTTCTCCAGCCAATCAGATCTCCTTGGAAAACTTGGTAGGCTGTCACCTACAAGCATTCAGACAGTGATGTCCCACATCAAGTCAAACTTGCAGGGACAAAGGTTGAGCCTGGGTACCTCCACATGGCTGGTCATGTTCAAAACTAAAACCAAACTCACTGCCGCTGAGTCAAAGCCAACACATAGCAACCTCGTAAAACAGGGCAGAAACTGCCTCTGTGAGTTTCTGAGACGGTAGCTGTTAATGGGAGTAGGGATTATACATATAGATGTTGTCGAATTGGAGACTGTTTTGTTGTGTATATTTTTGCCACAATTAAGAAAAATACACAAATAACAATGAGTATGAGGAAGAAGAAAATGTTCTAGAATTGATTGTGATGGTGATTGCACAACTTTTCTTGATATGATTGAATTATTGAATTGTATGACATGTTGATGAAGTGCCAATAAAATGGTTTGAATTTTAAAAAATTCAATTAAAAAAGAAAGCCCATCTTTCTCCTGAGGAGTGGGCTGGTGGTTTTGAACTGCTGACCTTGCAGATTGCAGCCCACCATGTAACCACTTCTCGCTTCATGAGCACAGGCTATGTGTTGTTTCTGTTGTGTGCCTTAGAGTCCATTTCAATTCCGCGTGACCCCGCTTGACACAGAGTAGAACTGGCTCGCAGGGTTTTCTGGGTTATAATCTTTACAGGGCCAGGCCACGAGGCCTTTCCCAGCAGAGCGTCTGGGTGGGTCTGAACCACCAACCTTAGACTTAGCAGTTGAGCATTTGATCTTGAACCACCAGTACCCCCCTTCACAGACTGCATTCTGGCTGAAACTGTTTCTCTTCTCAGCTGGGGGCTGTAGCTCTCCAATAAGATGAAATGTTTTGAGGGCAGAAGCCAGATCTAGTCGTCACAGATGCCCGACACCAACAGCCCTTACTGCTGACAAGTGTCAGTGGAAATGAGGAGAGCACTGCCTGGTGAGTAAGTGAGTGCAGGCTCCCCGGGGCTCCTCATTGTCCTGAGTCCCCGAGCAGTGTGACCTGCCACGTCCCCATCTACTCCATCCGGCGTCTATGTAATCATTCCCGGAAATGAGCCAGTTGCAGACTTGGCAAGAAACCGGACTTATTCAGGTGGCCACCAGACCACCCCCAAAGCCAGCTTGGACCTCTGCCCCAGAGCAAAGCTTCTCATAAACTACGTTCAATGTTTCTCCTCCCAGACATGTCGTCCTGAAATTAACATGTCAGCACCCCAGCTGAAGTCACTGCCCGACAAAGCCAACACATGCCCGTGTACCTGGCAACATGATTTGATTGTTTTTCAAAAGAAAAGTGCTCTCTTTTGTGGCACTGCCTGCATCGCTTTAATTTCTGTAGATTTGTTTTTTGAGTCTCATGTTGCTTTCGGAGTACTTTGCCTAAACATAATTAAGCCTACTTTAGCTAAGATTCACACTCAGAAAGTGCAAATAACATAACTCATTCAATTCCACTTATAAAAAGAGGAAACATATGAAGCTCATTAGAGTTTTTCAGGCATCCATTCAGGAATTAATTGCTGGTTTTTATATCCCATTAGAACATTCCCAGGTCTCTTAGGAGCCACTTCTAGAATCCGGACTGTAAGATGGCGTTTGAGCACATTTGCTCTACGATACCTCCCTGAAAGGGGAAATTGCTCTCCTTGAGTCTTCGTACCTGCGGCATGTTGTGCACTCGCACGGCCTGGCAACGGGCTGGGTGTGATCAGTAAGGAGAGGTTGTGCGACTGGAGAAGGCTGGAAGGACGAGGAGAGGAAGAGAGAACGGAATGGTCAGAGGCGCACAAATCACTGGACTTGGAGGAGAAAGACCCCAGTGGGCAACTTAAAAATTAAAAAAGTCGAAAACCCATTCAAGTTCTTTCGCTGATTAAAAAAAAAAAATCATACTCATTTGGAAAACAAGTCTGGCCTGTCCATCAGGTCACAGTTTGATGACCTCATTTGGAGGCACAATGGATATAAATAGTTCACTGGTGGCCAGATACATATACTCCTTGCAAGATACTCCTGTTGAGAAGCCACATGGAGCTATGCTGATAGAGCCACAGCCCTGGAGCTGGAGGAACCATGTGGACCCATGCCAGCGCCAAGATGTTAGCACCGCTGCATCCACAAGACTTTCCACCCACTGGCTTGCGATCTTCCTGCATTCGGCGTCATTGCATGTGTTGCATGAGTCTGAAGAGGAAATGATAGAATGGATCGGACACATGGGCTATTATCAGACTTATGGACTTGCTCTATATTGGGCTGGGATGTTTTCTTAATGTGCAGTTCTTTTATATGAAACTCTTTCATATACTAATGAGTCTCCCTGGATTTGTTTACCTGGTCTACTCAGACAGCACAGTGTGAGGAAAGAGAAACATCTAAGATGGTCCCTAGGAGTCTGGCCTGAGTGACCCTGTGTACTGATCATGAGTCAAGAAGAGCAGAGGAGAAGCAAGTTTGAGGGAAACTAAGAGGCCAATTATGTAAAGTATGATGCCTGTTAGATATCTGGATGGGCATGTGTTAAGTTGGCCATTAGACAGATGAGTCTGGGGTTCAGAGCCATGGGGGCATGACTGGTGGTTAAAGATGCGGAACTAGACGAGATAACCCAGAGAGAGAACATGAATGCATAAGAGAAAGACTCCATAAGAAGACCCAACAGACATTCCATGCAAGAGAATAGTCACATGGCTAACAGACACAAGGAAAGACATTCAAAACCATCAGCCATTGACAACAACAATAAATCCCCACTGCCATTCAGTAGATTCTGACTCACATCAACCCATAGGACAGCGTGTAACTGGCCCCTCTGGTTTCCAACGCTGTAATTGTTTTAATAGAAGCAGACAGCCGCATCTTTCTCCTGCGGACCAACTGATGAGTTTGAATTGTCAACCTTTAGGGTGAGCAGGCCAGTGTTTTGACCACTGCACCGTCAGATCATCTTCATTAGCCATTAAAGAGTTGCACATTAAATCCACAATGAGAGATCACCACCCATTAGAATGACAATGATTTAAAAAGCAAGAAAATACTGAAAAACAGCAAGTGCTGGTGAGAAAGTAGAATTTAGAAATTTTAGCATTTCTAATTAGAAATCACAACCCTCATTCATTGCTGGTAGGAAAGTAAAATGGGTGCAGTCACTGTGGAAAACAGCGTGACAAGGCTCCAAAAGATAACTGAAGATAGACCTCCTCCATGCCTCAGGAATCTGAATCCTTGGTCTGTAGCCCAAAGAACTGGAAGCAGAAACCTGTGCACCAATTTCTGTTGCACCTCTCCCAACAGCCAAATGGTGGAGATAACTGAGCTGTCCATCAACAGATTCATGAATACTCAAAATGTGACATATACACATGATGGGATAGTGTCCCACCGTAAAGGAGATCTGGGGTGTACCCCCAACATGACTGAACCCAGAAGACATGACGCTGAACAGAACAGGTCAGTTATAAAAGGAAAAACACTGTATGATCTCAGCTAAGGTTGGCAGGAAGGGGAGAAGAGGAATTTTTACTTCATGGTAATGTCATAATTTGAAAAAGGGTAGTGATCGTGATTGCACGATATAAGAATGCAGTCGATGCCATCATATTGTGCATGTGGGAAATGTTGAATTGCTGAATGCTTTGGCTGTGCGTATTTTCACACACACACACACACACACACCCCTCCCTCAAGAAGATCTCTAAGATTTATAAACTGGGCAATGGAGGAGGAGCCTACCTCCATACCCCACCAAACCCATGCTCCAGGATTCTACCATGTCGGCCATATGTAAAATAGGAAGAAAAGAAAGAAAGAAAAAGGCTGCCCTATCAAAAAGCCAGGCCATTTTTTACTTTGAGGGAATGTGTTGCAAAACCATTCCAGAACCTCTCAACATGGTGATAGGCATTTGCTTGCTATCTGTTGCTAATGCAATATTTAAATCATGTAAAGCACGTTTAAAGCATTTTACAAGCCTGCATGATAAGAAAGAAATGTCTGTTGATGAGATGCTTCTCCGCATCAGGACGCATTTCCATGAAGCTCTCTGTGCTTTACAATATTTCCTTTTTGACCAAGGGATGATTCCCCTTTTAACAACATTCTTGAAATGACAAATGTTTCAAAATGGGCCACAGATTAGTGGTCGCCAAATGTCAGGGGCAGAGAGGCGAGCAGGGGTCATGGGAAAGAGGAGAGCAAGAGAGAGATCTTGTAGTAAAAAATGCTCTTGCAGCAGAAAAGCACTCCTATCTTGACTGCGGTCGTGCAGCTATACATGCGAGGAAATTTCACAGCTCTAAATATGTGCCCGCTCACATGTTCACACAAACCAGCACCAGCAAAACTGGAGAAATCTGATGGAGAACAGGAGCTGTGTTAATATCGATATCCTCGCAGAGATACCTACACTCTAGAGGACTGCAGAATGTTACCATCAGGGGAAAACGGGTAAAGGGGTCCCTCTGTGTTTATGTGTATATGACTCCATATCAGCATTTTAAGATAGATTTTAAAAGAATCTGTAAGGAATTTACTTCTCCTCTATTTCGGGTGAAGCAAAGCTGGGCTCTAAAACAGCCTGCAGGGGAGGATTTGTGATTTGGGGGTCCAGGTAGCTAAATGGCTACTCTGTTGTCATCCTTGTTCTTCCTGACTTGAGAGCAGGTGGTAATGCGAACCCTTCTTCATTACCCTCTCTCCCAAATACTGCTGACTCAAAACCCCCCACAGCTATAGACAGCAATCCCCGTTCAGAATGCATGGTCTAGATGAGAATGTTCCTCTAGACAGTGCTTTTCTGTTGCTTCCAAAGAAAAATAGATACAAATAGTTTATGTTTTAATATTCATAAATATATGTTAACCACCACTTCTGTGAGGGTTTGTTATACTGCGGCGTCTGTCCTGTTGCTCTGATGCTGGCCGTAAGCCACCAGTATTTCCAATGCCAGCATGATCCTCCATGGTGAGCAGGTTCCAGTGGAGCTTCCAGACCAAGAAGAGACCGACAGAAGGAACAGACTGTCCACTGCCGAGGGACCAGCCCCCCAAACCATAGGACTAGCAGTGGGATATAAGCTAACAGAATGCCAGATGAGTTGGGTTCCAACCCTCAGGTGCTCACAGTAGAGTGGACCATACTGACGTGGATGGAATAAAGCCTTCAGGATTTTTCCGTTGCTGATGGGCCATGTCTCACAAGGGGAAGAAAGAACTGCAAACCTGCATTAATAATCAGAATGTGGATTGGACCACATTTGAATCTAGGAACTTTGGAAGTCATCAAAAATGAACTGGAAGACAGAAAGGTTGATATCCTAGACATTCATGAATTGAAATGGCCATTCTGAGTCAGACAACCATATGGCTTATTGTACTGGAAATAACAAATTCAAGAGGAATTAATGTCCTATGCATGATCAGGAAGAACATTTCAAGATCAATCTTGAAGTACAATGCTCTCTGTGATAGTATAGCATCTATACACCTATAAGGAAATCCAGTTAACCCAACTATTATTCAAATGTATGCACTGACTACTAATGCTAGTGATGAAAAAGTTGCAAAATTCTACCAACTTCGTCAGTCTGAAGTTGATCAAAGTTGAAAACAAACAGGAAGGACCAATCGTTTGGAAGTATGGCCTTGGTGATAGAATTTTGCAAGTTCAATAACTTTTTCAATATCATTTTTCAACAAATATCCTTTTTCAACAACCTAAATGTTGACTACACATGTAGACTTTACCAGAAGGAAGATGCAGGAATCGTACTGACTACATTTGTGGACAGAGACACGGAGAAGCTCAAAACCATCTCCCTAAATAAAAAATCAAAACAACAAAAAACAAACAAGGTTAAGGTCCAACTGTGGAACAAGTCATTCATTGTGCATATGTAAATGCAAGGTGAAATTGACATAATGAAAACAAGTTTGCAAGGGCCAAAATGTGACTTTGAATATATCCCACCAAAATTTAAGCAATACCTGAAGAACCGATTTGACTCATTGAAAATGAATAATAGAAGACCTGAAAAGTTGTGAGATGACATCCCAAACATCATACATGAAGAAAGCTAACACACTCTCTGGCATCGAGTTGGTCCTGGCTCATAGCAACCATGTAGGACAGATTAGAACAGCCCTGGCGGGTCCCAAGGTGATCCATCTTTACAGGGACAGACAGCTTCACCTTCCTCCCTCGGAGAAGCTGGTGCGTGTGAGCCACAGACCTTGTGGTTAACAACTCAAAGGGTAACCAAAGCTCCTTGAAGAAAGCAAAATGTCATTAAAAAGGCAATAATAATAAAGATCAATGTGGATGTCAGAAGAGACTTTGGAACTTGCTTTTGAATGTAGGGTAATGAAAGCTAATGAAAGACATAATGAAATAAAATAGCTGAAAAGAACATTTCAAAGGACAGCTCAAGAAGACAAGTACAGAATCGAGGTGAAATGTATAAAGACTTGCAGTTAGAAAACCAAAAAGGAAGACCATGCTCAAACTAAAAATTTAAGCTTAGAGTTATAATATTGAAGGATTCTATGGGAAATTTTTCAATGATGCAGGAAGCAGCAAAAGACAGTGGAAGGAATATACAAAGTAACTGTACCACAAAGAACTGGTCAACATTCAACCATTTTACAAAGTAGCATATGATTAATAACTGATGGTCTTGAAGGAAAAAGGCTCCACACATTGGCAGAATACCAATTGAGATGTTTTAACAAACTGATGAAGTACTGGAAGCACTCATTCACCTGTGCCAAGAAATTTGGAAGACAACTTCCCGGACAAGCAACTGAAAGAGATTTATATTTATTCTTATTCCAAAGAAATTGTGAATATGGTCTATCAATATCATTAATATCATATGCAGGTAAAATTTTGCTGAAGATCATTCAACAATGGTTGCAGAAGTATACAACAGAAATTCAAGCTGCAGTCAGAAGACATGGAATGAGAGATATCATTGCTGGTGTCAGAGTTAGAAAGATGTTTGTTTGTGCTTTATTGAGCACACAGGGGTACCTTCCCCACCCCAAAAAAGATTTTTCCCCCAAAGCTATGTATTTAAATTTTTTCTATAAAACAACCCTCTCACCTTCAAAGTACTCTCCACTGTAGTTAATACATTTGTCAAATCTGTGATTCTATTCTTGGAAACATTTTTCAAACTCATCTGTTTGGATGGCTGACAGCACCTCCTTCATTTGTTCCTTCCCCCTTCTAAGTAGTCAAATCCCTGTCCTTTTATGTCCCTCTTCATTCATGGAAACAAAAAGCAGTTTCAGGGAGCGAGGTCAGGTGAGTCAGGCACATGGGGCAAGAGAGGCATGGTGTTTTTTGCCCAAAACAGTTGCACTGAGATGGCTACATTAGCAGGTGCATTGTGTGGTGGCAAAACCAGTCCCCGTGTCTGCCACAAAGCAGGACTTTTTGGTTGCATGCTGTTATGCAATCTTTTCAGCGTCTCTAAATAGAAAGCTTGATTAACAGTCTGACCTGGTGGAACAAACTCCAAATGCACTATCCCCCTCACATCAAAAAAACAAATGAGCATCATCTTGATCGTTGATTTCACTTGATGAACTTTTCTGGGGGTGAGGTGATGATGGTATCTTCCACTGGCTTGATTGATGTATGTTTTCTTTCAGTAAGAATAGCACCATGTCTCATCACCAGTAATGACCTTGGGAAAGAGTCTGGCTTACTTCTTTCAAAAGTTCTTTCAAAGCACAGCATATTTCCAGTTGACACTCTTTTTACTGGTCAGTCAGAACTCCAGGCACAATTTTCCCAGTGACCCCTCTTATTCCCAAATCTTCCATTAAAATTCACTGAATCGATTTCCAAGATAGTCCAGATAACTTCCCCATCTCGTCAATGGTCCATTGTTGGTCTTCAATCACAGTGCACTAATTTTGTCAACACTTTGTTTGGGAGGTTGACCAATGTGCAGAATGAGGTTTGTAATCAATTGACATTTCACCCTTTTTGAAATGAGTAAAACACTCGTACACTTGAGTTTTTTTCCTATAATGCTGTCCTTGTAAGATGTGTTCAACATCACAATAGTTCCTGGGTCATTTTTCCCCAGCCGGAAGCAAAATTTCACAGCAGCACAGTGTTCTTTTAAAATGGCCATTACTAAAATTGAGGTTGAAGCAAAACTGCTTTTATGAGAGAATTCACTGTGAACAGAGAGAATGTTCGCAGGATGCCACTGGGTGCACTGACTCAGACTGAGTTGCTCAGTGCTCGCCTGGGAGTAGTGAGGGGTCGGGGAGTGTACTATGAAAGCTCCGCCCAATGGAGCTTTTTTCCGTTGTTTTTTTGGTACCCTGTTTGCAAAGGCACTTGACTCTGGATATCATAATAAACTAAATATCACATTGAGAAGAATAAGAATTCTAGAATACTTCATTGAGCTCATGGAGACTCTCTACAACATGGACTAAAAGGTCGTGCTTTAAACTAAACAAGGAATACTGCATGGTTTAAATCCAGGAAAGGGATGTGTCAGGTTGTATCCTTTTACCATACGGACTCAATCTGTCTGCTGAACAAACAATCTGAGAAATTAAACTATTGGAGGAAGGTTTATTAACAGCCTGTGATATGCAAATGATACAACTTTGATTGCTGAAAATGGATAAAATTTGAAGTACATGCTGATTAAAAATCAAAGACTATAGCGGTCATTACAGATTGCAGTTCAATGTAAAGAACACAAAATCCTCGCAACTGGACCAATAGACAACATCATAATAAACAGAGGGAAAAGGGTGAACTTGTGAAAAGTTCATTTTATTGGGATCCACAATCAAGTCTCATGGAAGCAACAGTTAAGAAGCCAAAGGAGTATTACATTGGGCAAATATGCTTCAAACGGTCTTTGTAAGCTGGTAAGAACGAGCATGGGCATCATTTTGAGGACTAAGGGGTCCCTGCCCCAAAGAATGGTATTGTTTTTATTTGCCTCCTCTGCGTGTAGAAAGTGGCAATGGATCAGGAGAGTTGATGCATTCAAATTATGATGTTTACAAAGAATATGAAAAACTCTGTGGACTGCCAGAAGAACAAAGAAATCTGTCTTGGAAGAGGTTCATCCAGGATGCTCCTCAAAATGTATCATTTCCCATACACTCGCCATGTCATCAGGCGAGCCCAGGTCCAAGGACAAAAGGACATTGTACTGGAGAGAGTAGAGGCTCTGTGTAAAAGAGGATGGGTCCAAATGATATGAACTGACATCGTGGCTGTAACAATGGACACACACACACATCAGTAGTTGTCAGGACAGCGCAGGACTGGGTAGTGTTTCGTTCTGGTGTACACAGGGTGGCTAGGCGTCAGAATCAACTCAGTGGCACCAACCGACAGCCCCCCATGGATGTTCTTGGCGTGATTAAACTGCCACTAGTTCTTTGGAATTTAAAACTCCAACATGAAGCCGCTAAGATGACAACTACTCAGGTGTAGTACTAACGGAGAAGAATGGCAGTCGGAAAAGCATCGCCTTGTGATAAAGAACTGTCTGATCAAATCATTGTCTGAAGAGAGACTTCATTAAACCCTTGAATCAGAAATAGAAAACATCAAGTAAGTAGTTTTGTGCAAAATTAAAATTCCCCCAGGCTCCCAAAGGATATCTGTGGATACCATTCCACTTCCCTATGTGGACAACCTGGCATCTTCCCCAGGGCTAAGTTTTAAAGAATCAGTGGTATGCTGTGTTACAAATATTTCCCCAAATCAACAAAATTCCTAGCAAACATAATTTTAGTGGCTGTATAATTATTAGTCATATCAATTATCATAATTTCCTTAACCATCTGACCTGTAGGTTACCTGCCTTTAAAACAATATTTTCCTGATATATTATTATCTTATGTGGTATTTCCAGGAGAATTACCAAATCGAAAAGAATAAGCATATTGATGTGTGTGCTGTATTATTTATCAAATAGTTCCAAAGGTGCTGTGTAAATTTATATATATTCTGTAGAACAGAGTTACACACACACACACACACAAAAAATCTTTCTAGTATACAATAATGCAAGTTTAAAGAGAAACATGTGCTAACTTAATACTGGGAAAATGGTATTCTCCCTTTTTAAACTTGTTTTTCCTTGGTTTCTAGCTGGGTTATAGTTTTCCCTTCTTTTTGATAAATGTTCGAGTTCTTTGAGTAATGCCTATAAACAATTCCATCCATTTTATTAGTTATTTAACATTCTATTGAGAAGCTGAACTGTAATTTACCTAATTTTTTCCCCTTATGATTGGCTATGGGGTTGTTAAGCAATTCCACTGTACAAATACATCCCTCCATTCATTGGGTAGAGGCTTTTGTGTGTTAGTGTTTATATAGCACAGACAAAGGGGCTGTCTTCAAGGAGCTTACATTGTACTAGTAGGGGCCAGACCCTAAGCAGATAAAACTCCCAAAACCAAACTCACTTCCATAGAGTCAATGTTGACTCAAGGAGATGCAATAGGACAGGGTAGAACTGCCCTTGTGAGTTTCCAAGACTGTAGCTCTTTACAGGAGTAGAAAGCCCCGTCTTTTTTTTTTTTTCAAGGAGTGGCTGCTGGCTCCGTACTGCTCACCAGCATAGAACCACTGTGCCAGCAGAATAGAGAACACACGGGGAAGAAAGTAAACTGTTATTACTATTTGTTGTTAGGTGCCAACCCACAGCAATCTTATGCACAACACAACACAGCTCTGCCCACTTCTGGGTCATCTCCACAATCATTCCCATGTTTAAGCCCATTGTGATAGTTACACAATTTCATGTCAACTTGATAAATAGGAATGAAGGGGTGGAGGCTAGCCTGTCAATCAGGTGATCCCTCCTTCTGGGCATGGCCTTCTCATGAGGATTCTGGGACTTCCTCTCTTCCTTCCTGGAAGTGGTACACACAGTCTCTCTCTGCCTTCCTTTTCCTACTGTTGAGGCACTCAGAGAGCTGGAGGAGCCATTTGGAGACCCATGCCAGCATTGAGATGCTTCCATCTCCACTGCATCCACAAGACTTTCTGCGCACTGGCCTGTGATCTTCCTGAATTCAGCATCATTGCATGTGCTGCATGACTCTGAAGAGGAACTTATGAACTAGTATTGGACATATGGGCTGAGATGGTCTAGGAGGTTTTCTCAATGTACACCTGTGCTTTGTTGTAAAGCTTGCTCTCATCCACACATGAATGTCTTTGGATTTGTTTCTCTAGTCAACCTGGACTAACACACCCATTTTGGCAGACATGGTGTCTTGGCAGACATGGTGTCGATCCATCTCCTTAAGGGCCTTCCTCTCTTTCACTGTCCCCCTACTTTACCAAGCATGATGTCCTTCTAGTAACTAGTCTCTCCTGACACCATGTCCAAAGTGTATATGACCAAGTTTCTCCAACCCTACCTCTAAAGAGCACTCTGGCTGTACTTCTTCCAAGACAGACTGGTTTGTCCTTTTGGCAGTTCATAATACTTTCAATATTCTTCTCCAGCACCACAATTCAAATGTATTAATTCTTCTTCAGTCTCCCTTTTTCAATGTTCAATTTTCACATGCATATGAGACAATTAAAAAAAAAACGGCTTGGGTCATGCACATCTTAGTTCTCAAAGTAACATCGCTGTTTTTCAATACATTAAAGAGGTCTTGTTCAGCTGTTTCACCTAAGCCATACATCTGTTGATCTCTGGACTGTTGCTTGCTTCCATGAGCACTGATTGTGGATCCAAGCGAGACAAATTCCTTGGCAGGTTCAACCTTTTCTCTCTCCTGATGGTACCTATCGGCCCACTTGTAAGGATTTTAGTCTCCTTCCCATTGAGTTGTAATCCATAGCAAAGGTGGAAATCCTTGATCTTCGTCATAAAGTACTTCAAGTCCTCCTCACTTTCAGCAAACAAGGTTGTGTCATCTGCATGTTACAGTTTGTTAATAAACTTCCTCCAATCCTGATGTCACACTCTACTTCACATAATCCAGCTTCTCTGATAATTTCCTCAGCACACTGATTGAATAAGTATGGTGAGAGGATACAACCTTGACACACACCTTTCCTGATCTTAAACCATGCAGTATTTCCTTGTTCTGTTAGCATAACTGCCTCTTGATCCATGTACAAGTACCACATATTCAAAATGAAGTGTTCTGGAATTCCTAGTCTTTTCAAGGTTATCCACCATTTATTATGACCCACACAGCTAGATGTCTCTGCATAGTCAATAAAACACAAGTAAACATCTTTCTGGTACTCTCTGCTTTCAGCCAAAGTTCTTCTGACACCTGTTCTACATCCTCTTCTGCGTCAGTCTGACACTCTGACAGCTCCCAGTCAATGTTGTTGGATGATATTCAGCAAATTTTACTTGAATATATTGTTCTACAGTTAAGCATTCAGCTAGATCATCTTTCTCTTGAAGAGATACAAATATAGATCTGTTTCAGTCAATTGGCCAAGTAGCTGTCTTCCAAATTTCATGGCGTAGACAAGTGAGTGCTTCCAGTGCTTCACCAGCTTGTTGAAATATTTCAATGGATACTCCATAAATTTCTGGAGTCTTGTTTTTGACTAATGCATTTAGTAAAATTGGAATTTCTTCCTTCAGCACTACTGCTTGTTGCTCATATGCTACTTCCTGAAATGGTAGAACATCAACTGGTTCTTTTTGGCACAGCGACTCTGCGTATTCCTTCATCTTCTTTGGATGCTTCCTGCATCATTCAATATTTTGCCCATAGAATCTTTCAACATTGAAACTTGGGGCTTGAATTTTTTCTTGAGTTCTCTCAGTTTCAGATATGCTGAGCAACTTCTTCCTTGTTGGTTTTCTAACTCTAGGTCTTTGCATATTTCATTATAATATTTAGCTCTGTCTTCTAGAGCTGTCCTTTGAAATTTTCTATTCAACTCTTTAACTTTATCATTTCTTCCTTTTGCTTTAGCTACTCTACAATTAAGGAGAAGTTTCAAAATCTCTTCTGACATCCACACAGATTCTTCTTCCTTCCTTCCTTCCTTCCTTCCTTCCTTCCTTCCTTCCTTCCTTCCTTCCTTCCTTCCTTCCTGTCTTTCTTGTCTTCTCAATGACTCTTTGCTTTCTTCATAAATGATGTACTTCCACAGGTTATCAGGTTATCTTTCATTAGTGTTCAATGTATCAAATCTGTCTTTGAGATGTTCTCAAAATTCAGGTGGGATAGGCTCAAGATTGTATTTTGGCTCTTTAAAAATTTGTCTCCAGCTTTATTCTGAACTTATGTATATGTAATTGATGGTCTGTTACACAGTCCGCTCCTGGTCTGGTTTTAACTGCTGATAGTGAGCTTCTCCAGTATTTCTTCCCATAGATGAAGTCCATTTGATTTTTGTGTATTCCATCTAGAGAAGTCCATATGTATAGTCCCCTTTTGTGTTGTTGAAAAAACAAAGGTCTTTGCTATGAACAAGTCATTGGTCTTGGCATCCGGAGCCTGGGTTTGAGAAGTTGTGATTCTCATGCCAGTGCTAGGAGCAGCAGCCGTGTCCTGACAAATGAGTTTAGGCAGATCTCAGAACTGGTCCTTGCCGGGGTGGGCTGTGATTGAGTTATTATAAATGTTAGAAGGAAAGGTAATGAGATTAGCATTTGTGCTGTTCTGAGTCATTGGGAGCCTGCCTTACTTAAGAGTGCCTGTGTTGGTGGCCTGAAAGTGGGTCAGAGCTATTTTTTAAAAAAATACACATTCTTATATTTCCATATTAAACACTATGTAGGTCATTGCCTACCTACAGGCTCAATGGATCGTGAAGCTGAAAGAGTCAGCATGATGTGTGTCTCAGTGACTCGACATTTTGGTGGCTGATTCAGTGGCTGCCTTTGATCCAGGGGATAGATGGTGAGTTGTAGTGGAAGAGGGTGGAAGGGGAAAAGAAGGGAGGAGGGAGGGCTATTGTTGAGAGTTTGCTGGAGTGTTGTGCTCCATTATTTAGAATTGCAAGATGGGAGAGAGAGAAAACGGGAAACGGTAAGTTAGATTCTTTGTGCCTTGTGCTTAGGGGAGCCTGGGTGGAGACCATGAGATTCTCTCTGGCCCTTAGGGGGAGGAGACCAGACAGGAGTGAAAGGTGCTGCCTCCAGGCCTGCTGTCTTGTGGTTTTTTTTTGTTTGTTTTTTTCTGTGACCTTGGGATTTCCTGCTGGCTTCTATAAAGACACACAATTTAGAGAGAAGACTCTCTGGGAAACAAAAGGTGTGTGGCCTATTTTGGGGTTTTTTTTTGGAAGCATCTGGGTATCTTCTAAAATATGTAGCTTAAAAGAGTGCATTTATCTAGTGACAAATATTGTATGATCTCACTTATATGAAATCACACAAAATCACATTAGTGCCAACCGATAGAAACCCTATAGCGCTGACTAGAACTGCTCCTTAGGTTTTCCTACACTCTGAATCTTTATGAGAATAGTCAACCTCATCTTTCTCTGAGTGACTGGTGGGTTTGAACTGCTGACCTTGTAGTTAGCAACCTACCAAATAACCACCCGGCTTCCTTTCTTTACTATAGGCCTGCCATACCTCCCGTACTTGAAGGAAATGGTCACCCTTCCCTCTCCCTCCATTCAGAAAATTTAAACTTACTGGAAAGTAATGGTGAAAATTACAAGACATGGTTAAATGCATTAACTCTGATAACATATTGGGTCACGTATAAGGCATATCATGGCCACTAAGTATAAAAAAAGAAATGCTACTTTAGTTACTATTAAGGAGATTCTGACCCATGGTGACCCCGCAGCACCACCATGGGGCCCTTATATAAAGTCACCAAACTAGACAAACATGTAGACACCCACGTTTCTTCGTGGTAGGTAAGAATGAGAGGGAGGTGGGAAGCAGGATTCTATGTGTAGGTAACAGTCAATTTCTGCTTTAGTGGTAGAAAATTTGTCCACAATTATTGTTGATGGCTTAAAAACAAAGATGGATGGAACATTTAATTGATACGCGCATGTACCAATTGGTACATGCACTACTTATACATACATGTATATTTACATATATGCATATTAGACATACTCATGTATTTATAATTACAGAAAGAATCACACTTCCAAGGAGTGGAAGCAAAATGTTACATGATGTGAATTTGGCCCTGTGACTTCATGTCTCTGGTCCTTGATTCCTTCACCAGAGACCACGAGGAAGGCCTGGGCTGGTGGAGCTAGTCTCAGGAGGATTCTTTGCGGACCATCTGCTGTCAGTAAAGCCTGGGGTGTGAAGACCTCAGAGGGGAAGTGCGACACCCATCTGTTGAGACTTGTTATCACCTTTGAGGACTCTGGGTCAGAGGAGAAAGCCGGCCTCCTGGTGCCAGGGTGGGCTTTTCCCATGGCGCTGCTCAAACAAGGACTTGGTCAGCTGCGCTAGGCTAACCTTCACAGGCAGGGCTTGGGACTCAGTTTCCAAAGAGAACGTTTCTAATACTCAGGAGCTGCTCTGGGGGCAAAGGGGTCTGCGTGTTGTGCTCAGGTTCTCCGACCGAGTGTCTGGAGGATGTGGGGCAGAGATTTATCTACGGAAAGCCGCACATTTGATTAGCAGTGAACTTGAGCCCTGTGTTCCTGTGTCCATGCCTCCTTCTCTCCGAACCCTTCTGAACTTTGTCCTTGGGTGAAAGCCGCCCAAGTCCTGGGGACACAGTGGTTATGACCCGAAAGGTCAGAAGTTCAAAATCACAAGCTGCTCCACAGGAGAAAGATGGGACTTCCTGCTCCCATGAATAGCTGCAGTCTCTTGGTAAGTCACGGGGCAGTTAGGCCCTGTCCCACAGGGTTGCTAAGTGTCGCATCCGCTTGATGGCAGTGAGTTTGAGTTTTGTTGATGTTTGATCTTAAGTGGTTGATTATTCCAAGGTGTGTGTACCTCCCTAGTGTCATTGTCCTCCTTCTAGACCTGCCTATTGTTTGGCTGGAAATTAAGTCGCAGAGGTGAGTTCCATTCTGGACTTAAAGGGTGACTAAGGGTCATAGTCTTGGGGGTTCCACCAGTCTCTATCCGACCAGTCAGCCTGGTCTCTTTAATGATTTCAAGTTTTGTTCCATATTTTTTTCTCGCTTTCCCACACTTTCCAGGAGCTTCCAGTGCGAGCTCTTTCAGAGAAAGAACTGATATTCTTTATTCCAGCAACTGGTACAAGATAGGCGAGTTCCTTGATGCTTTTCTGGTGATAAAGTGGGAGGATGGGGACCAGTCTGGAGAGAGATCTTGAAAAGATGCAACACTCTTGTAAGATACTGCAGCACATGGGTACCGCCTTGCCCCGTTTGGTGAACCCACTTACTGGTTCTTTCACTCTGACTGGCTGTGAGCTTCAGATTTCCTGCCACGCCTGGTCCTCCAAATAGATTATATTTAAAGAGGTAATTTACATAAGTTAGATGGAAAAGCTTGAGGCTCAGAGATTACTTACAACTTTCAAATGCAATTATCAAAGGATGTTGATTCCCATCCAAAAGAAAGGGGGTGGAAAAGACCCTCTAATTGTCTATTAAATATTCATGCATCACTTTATGATTAATTTATTTCAGCAGGAACTCAGGAAAGCACCCCACTGCAATAGCTATCGCTGAGCCAGTCATCCATGTCTAACCCTGACCGCACAAAATGAGTATGAATCATACCAGGACCCTGGACAGTGAGAAATTCAAATCTCAGCTTTCTCCTTCTGTGAATCACCACTTAAGCGGCCCCCCAGTCTTGGGCCCAAATACACTTTCCCTCAGGTTGGTCCTGCCCTGAGAGGCGGAGCAGCATGCTGCAGGGAACAGGACGTGCTTTTGACGCACAACCAGGGGTGCAGGGACCTCAGGCAAGCTCATAGGAGTCACAGGTTGGGCTGTTAACTCTAAGGTTAGCAGTTTGAAACCGCCAGCCACTCCCCAAGAGAAAGAGAACTTTCAACTCCTGTAAAGAGTTAGTCTCAGGCTCACAAGGGCAGCTCTACCCTGGTCTTTAGGGTCGCTGTGAGTCAGGATAGACTCGATGGCAGTCATTTTGGTTTGGGGTTTATATGAGGGGAAAGGAGGCCTGCTGGGGTTATGTTGCTGACCACGAGATTGGCGGTTTGAACCCATTAGCTGCTACAGGGGATGAAAATGAGGCTACTTGATCCTGTACAGACTCAGAAACCCAAAGGATCAGTTCTACTCTGTCCTAGAGGGTTGTCATGAGCCAGAATTGATTCATGGAAGACTGCGTCTTTGAGGCCGTTATAGATGAAGTTAACATTGGGTCATACTGTAGTACAGTCAGTCCCAAACCCACCTGATTAATATCCTTATGAAAGAGACACAAAGGCATAGAGAAAGAACTTCCCAGATGGAGACCCAAAAAACCCAAACAAACAATAGTCTTCCTTGGAGACTTTTCAGAGGACATCTGGTCTTGCTGACACCTGAGTTTGGACTGCTAACCGCTAGAACTATGAGACAGTCAATCTCCGTCATTTAAAACCATCCTTTTTAGTGACTCGCTGTTACAGTCACTCTAGGAAACTGATGTAGGGAGAAAGGACTGCCTCTTAAAACATGGACAAAAGTGGTCTCGAGCTGTGTGTGGCATATAGGATCTGGGAGACAAGTGATGCCAAATTACCAACCTCTGCAGCGTTGCCAGCAGTGGGATAAAGGCCCCTGGAGCGGGTCACTAAGATGCTCAGGCCCTTATCAGGTTAGGGAGCCTATCCAAGGTTCAGGACTCACAAGGTGCAGAGGGAGGATTGCAACCCAGGTCAGCCTCCAGAACCTCTTACTCTGTGCTGTTCTCTGCCCCTGTGTCTCCTCTATTAGGAGCTGTGATACAATGTTTGTACTTGAATGCTGGTCCCACAGTGGCAATGACGGCCAGCTCAAGGTTTTCCAGAGACACCTGCTGAGCTGGCCTCTGATTACGGTCCAGAATAGGGGGTCTCTGTTTCCATCAGTAGGTGCTGTTCCGAAGTGTTTCCTAGGAAAGATGTCAGAGAAAAACCTCACAATGGACCGCTAAGCCCAGCCTTAGAAGTGACCCCGGGCCCAGGTCCAAAGCTTGCAAGTGGAAACCGCCAGCATGGCTTCCTATCCAGATCAACCAAAGCGTGGCATTTACCACTGGCCAGCCAGAATATCCTTTGGGATTTAAACACTAAGAACTGGGGTACATAGGAAGTATGGATAAATTCTAAATTATCATTATTTTCATATCTTACACCTCCCGCTCGCTGTCTTCCTTCGCCCACATTTATTATTCACGCCCCTTCCGGTGGTGTGTGTTTGTGTGTGTGTGTTACTTTGATCATTGCTCCCCCACATTCCCGCTACACTCATGGTACCACTAATCCCATTGCCATTCCTGAGGGGTTTATCTGTCCTGGATTCCATACATCGAGAGCTCTTATCTGTACCAATGTATATGCTCATGTCTAGAGGGATTTGTAAGATAGAACTGGGTCATGATGGGGGAGGGAGAAGCATTTAAGAACTATTGGAATGTTGTGTTTCGTCAGTGCTATATTGTACCACGGCTGACTCGTCCCTTCCTTGTGCCCCTTCTGTGAGATGTCCAGTTGTCTACAGATGGGCACTGGGTCTCCACTCTGACCCTCCTGGTTCACACCTATAAGATTGTTTGTTTTGGGTCTTCTGATGCCTGATACCTGGTATCATCGATACCTTGTGATTGCACAGGCTGGTGTGCTTCATCCATGTGGGCTTTGTTGCTTCCCTGTTAGATGGCCACTTGTTTAACTTTAAGCCTTTGAGACTCAAGATGCTATATCTTCTAATAGCTGGGCACCATCAGCTTTCTTTACCACATTTGCTTATGCACCCATTTTATAATTTATCAACAGTTCATGTGTGTGGGAAGGTGGGGAGGGAGGGGAAAAAGAGGAGTTGATACCAAGGGCTCAAGTAGAAAGAAAATGCTTTGAAAATGGTGATGGCAATATATGTACAAATATGATTGATACAGCTGACATATGGGTTAGTATAGGTGCTGTAAGGGCCCCCAATAAAATTATTTTAAAAACAAATAAACAAACAAAAAACCCCAAGAGGCAGGAAGTCGATGACGATGATGCTGCTGGCGAGAGGGGAGCCCCCGGCTGGAGGCTGATGGATAAAGAATGGATATAACAAATGAGACTGGGGTGACGGGGCAGGGTCTGGGGCTGGGGCTCTCCTGGGCATGCAGGACCACGGGGCACGGGGGACAAAATGAGTGACCTGACACTCTCTTCTCAACCGTCCGGCCAGTATACAGCCTTTGTATCCCTGTGGAGGGGACATTCCTGACATGGAGAGAGAGGACTGATGTTCAGCTCCCCGTGCTCAGGTCCACCTCCTTACTATGATGCCAGGGAGTCTGCAGGTCATGCTCACTCCAGGTTTGCATATGGAAAATGGGGAGATGATCAGACCTTTCCCACAGTGTCGCTGTGATGACGAGAGATGAAGTGTGTGGAGGAGGGGGCCTGGAGGGAGACCTCAGCCACGTGCAGCTGTACTAACACCTAGCTTTTAAAAAATTAATTACTTTTATTAAGGCAGGATGGCAACTTCTTACTGTTGCAGTGCAATAGGTCCTGAATACCTCAGGGCAGAGATGGGGGCTTTGGCTTCCCCTGAATCCATGCAGCCCCTTGAAGGGAGTGTCCTGCGAACTACAGTTGCTCAAGTCCCTGCTAGTCTGGCCTACTTGCTATGAGTGTGTACTCCCTACACTCCTGAGGGCCAGTGGATGGGTGTGGGCCATGACTCTGATAATAGAGTGGCAGGATCCAGCAGTCCTGGGGCTGCTGACTTTCTGTGATAAGCCAATGACTCCGAAGGCCAAGCGACACTCTGGGAGTCAAGGGGGGAAGCTTTGGAAAACCTTTTCTGTGGACAGGAAAGAAAGGTTGCCCTGTGGCATCTCATTACAAATGGTACTGATGAGAAGTTCAAACCTGAAAGGCCGGTGTCCTCGCCTGGCTCTGCTCTGGCCAAATGTATGACCTGGGGAAGAAGGCATAGACATTGCTGAGGCGCAGAGGCCTCATTAGTCAAATGGAGGGGAGGTTGGAGCCCCAAGCTGCTGGTGCACTTTACTTTATCCATAGCAACAACACAGGAAATCATCTCTAATCAGCTAGATTCTTGTTAACTGCCATCGCATTGGCTCTGACCTGGTGTAACACCATGCACAGCAGATTGGAATGGGCACTAGCCAGTGGTGCACTGTCCCCTTGATGGGCTGGGGACCGGGCCTGGTGATTTGTGGGATTTTCATTGGCTGACAGTGGTGTCCCTGTGGGGGGTCCAGACGGATGGCATCATTCCAGGTGACACTGTCAGAGGAGTGACACCTGAATGATGGGCTACATAAAATGTCTGTGCGGTGTTTCAGCAGACATGTACTATTGTTTATAAGAAATAAACAATTATTTATCACAACAAAAATATGTTCCATAAGCCCATCATACCAGTATCAAGATACTTGCAAGGCTAAAAGTCTGTGCTAATTTCCTTTTGGAACATTCCAGTGCACGCCAGCCAGAGCTGTCGCTATTACCCAGTTACAAAGGATGCTCTCAGTCATCTGGTTTCATCTGCAGGCGTGGCAAACACCGCTGTTGTTTTGGTTGCTGCCGGTGTTTTTAGAGCTACCTATACCAAATTCTCGAAGGTTTCAGCTACGATATCCTAGTAAGTAGCCTTTAGGATCCAATATCAATAACAGTTTTGCGAGTGAAATATCAATGAAAGGGAAAAATTTTAAATGTATACTCAGTTGTTAATAATGTTATAATTAATGAATGATTCACTAATCATTTGAGGAGACCTGGTGGTGCAGTGGTTACAGATTGGGCTGCCATCCACAAGGACCACATTTTGAAACCCCTGGCCACTCTGCAGGAGAAAGATGAGGCTTTCTACTCCCATAAACAGTCGCAGTCTCAAAAACTCACAGGGGGGATGGTACCCTGTTCTATAGGATTTCTATGAGTCAGCACTCAGAGATGACAGCGGGTGATGATTAATGATGCTCTGATTCAATAGAGAAAGAATTTACAAAACAACTTTGTTGCTGGTATGGGCAAAATCCGAGAGCGCTAGAGTCAAGCAACTTGCAATTGTAGTGATCGTATGGGCTCTGTGATTGAAACTGGGGATAAACGTGGCAAAGGAGCTGTGTGGCCTGGTGTGAGAGCAGACCCGTGGTGTGGGAGGGTGTGACACCACGAATTATTGCACTAGGTGACATCGCCCTAGATATTGCTGTTGGCGGACAGCTGAAGTAGATCTCCAGGCCTTTCTTCCTAGGCCATGCGCACCTGGAGGCTCATCAAGTTAGCTTCTTGCAAGCCTCCAGGGACAGATGGGTGGTGACTGCATGTTCGGTGCGTTGGCCAGGAATTAAACCCACCTCTCCCGCATGGAAGGCAAGAATTCTACCACTGACCCACCAATGCCCCATCTTCTACTCATCACCCTCTGGGTTTGTAACCCTTGGCCAGGGCCCCTTCATTTCTTGGGCAGATGATGGCATCGGGGCACGTCTGCAGGCAGGCAGGCAGGCTCCCCACAGCACCCTCCTAGTCGATTGGAATCAGTTGGACTGGAGGAGGCGGAGGCTCGCTCTTGTTTTTCACGTCCTGGGTGACACAAACAAGTGCCAAACTCTGTTTTCTCAAAGGGAGACCGGAGAAACGCACCTCTGTAGTTGAACGTGTCCCCGTCTGTTATTCAGCCGTGGACGCTCCACCCTACATTCAGCCAGAAGCCCTTGCTCTGATTCTGGAGGCAATGACCTCCGGAGAGAAGTTTTCCATCTGTCTCCTTGCGAAGCGGAGCCGCTCGTTCCGTTCATTATTTATTACAACTCCTGCTTGATCTTCAGCTATGGTTTTCTTTTTCCTTTTTGCCTGGTATTAAGAATTCAACAGGACTGGTATAAAAACAGGGTTGGCATCTGCATCTGTGGACTGACTTTATTGAACAGGATGCCTATTTTTGGAGGTGGTGGTTGAAAATTATTCCCAAAGTACTTTCATTATTAGCCAGTACTTAATATCTCGACTCTGGTGGTTCACACAGGGGCTGCCCCTCTCCAGGCCATGTCTGTGTGTGGTCAGAGGCAGCAAGAGAGAGGGGCATGGGGAGGATCTGCACACAAATTCTGGGCTAGGTTGTTCACTCCCAGAGGCCGGGAGGTAGAACGGAAGCACAGCTACATACAGATGCTCAGTCTCCCATCCACGAACACCACAGCCTCAGAAAGGGGAGCTTGGAGGAGTACATTTAAGAAACAAGGAAATCCATGGGCAAAATAGCTGATATTCACGATCTCTCCTTGTTCTCCAGGTGCTGTAGGGATGGTGTTTTCATCAGAGTGAAGTGGAACCCACATGCCCAAGGGACTTGGCTTCTGACTCTAGTTCCTCTTTTCCTGGTTGGGCTGAGCTTTCGCTTCTCAGACCTGGGGCTGTCTGCTGTCCTTTCAGGGGAGCTGAGGCTTAGCTGAGAGGACCACTGTAGAATGGAGCGTTCTCCTGCACAGCACACACACACACACACACACACACAAACACACACTGCCAGGTGGCAGCCCATGGGACCTGACCTTTGGGTCCATCATCCTCCTGTCCTTTATTCCTGGGAGGATAAGGGTAATCCTTCCAGAAATACACTAGCCCTGGTGCTCATGCTAACAGAGGGCTTGTTGTGACTACTAGTCAACACACCAACCCCTAACTCATGGTAACCCCCCTGCACAATGTACCCAAATCCCAATCCTGCACCATGCTCATGATCAGATGCAGGTGAATGGGATCATTGTGATTCATAAGGTTTTCATTGGCCAATTTTGAGAAGTAGATCACCAGGCCTTTCTTCCTAGTCTGGAAGCTCCACTGAAATTTGCTCTCCATCATAGCAATATGGAACGCCATTACTGGCAGATGCTGGTGAGAATCAAACTGGGGTCTCCTGCACGGAAATGGAAGATGATAATTCTACTACTCAACTACTAACAGTCTTACGACAGCTTCCAAAAACACTCCCAACCCACTGCCATCAAGTTGTTTCTGACTCATAGCAACCCTCTAGGATAGGGTAGAGCTGCCCCTGTGGGATTTGGAGACTGTAAATCTTTATAGGGCAGAAAAACCTCATATATCTCCCAAGAAGTGGTTGGTGGTTTCAAACTGCTGACCTTGTGATGAGCAGCCCAACATGCAATCCACGATACCACCAGGCACTTGTTTCTTTTCCTGGCCATCCAGTCGATGCCGACTCTTAGGAAGCCTACAGAACAAGGCAGAGCTGTCCCTGTGAGTGTCTGAGACTGGAATCTATACCAGAGTAGCGAGCTCCGTCCGTCTTTATCCTGAGGAGCGGCTGGTGGTTTCAAACTGCCCTCCTTGAGGGTTGCAGCTGAATACGTAGCTACTGCGCCGCCGGGGCTCCTACAAGACGTTTGGGGTGAGGAAATCGTCAAGAAGGGTGATGATTATATTGCGGCAGAGCCACGCTCTTCCACGTTCAGCACCTTGTTTATAGAAATATCCTATCAGATACAGAAAGGAAGAGATTAGTATCTTTTACACCATAATTAAAGGATCCCTTTTCTCAATAAAACACTCTCTAGATTATCACCCCCAAAGTGTTGTTTACAAGAGTAACTGCAGATGAGACACTGGCAGCTAGAATCGTACAGAAAATGTATGTTGCGGCAGCATCTCCCTGCAGTTGTCCTTGTGATGTGTGTGTGTGTTCAGCATAAACACACTTATCTTTCCCTCCTACAACACTGTCTGTAATTTAATGGAGAGGCTATTAAGATAAAATCTCTCTTCTGCTCCATATTGTGCCATATTAACACACACAATTAGTAATGCTTTATCAGTTATGAAGAAAGATGATGGCTGCTTTTAAGCTAAATTACCTTTATCATGGTAGCGCATGAAGGACAGGACAAATATTTACCCAAGTGTATGTTAATTCTGATTTCATGTTCACCGCTGCTTTTATCAACCAAATTAACCAATGCATTTTATTAAAGGGGATGTGATTCTAGAAGAGGACTTCCAATACTACATTCCATCTGTGTTTATTGATATAATTCTGATGGGTTCTTTTCCTCTTTCATCTCCTCTTTTAATTAAGAGGAACACGTGGAAAATTGAACATTGGGGCCTCGTTTTGGCAGAACTCAGAGTAATTAGATCTCTGTCCTTGTTACTGTAAAGATCGTCAGGGTTGACACTATAGGGGCCTGTCATCGTGACTAATGGCTCTCAAGTCGGTTCCTCTGCATGGCTACTGGCAGGAGTCAGAGGCCCACTGCTGCGATGTCCAGGCCGTGGCCTCTTAGGGGCCTTTTTCTGAAATGTCCCCTCGATGGATTTGAACCACCAATCTTTTGGCTGGTAGTCGAGCGCTTAACAGTTGGAACCACCCAGGGTCTTATCCTTGGAGTAGAGTCATTTGCAACTCCAGGACGTGTGCGTCAGGAAGACAGGACGCACATCCACCTTGAATGACCCTCAGGAAGCCAGAAGAGAGTGGCTGAACTCTGTACCGGCTCAGTGCAGTCTGTGAGGGGAAACTCTCATGGTCAGCCCGGGAAGTGGACACCTGCACATCTGGGATCCTGGCAAGCACACCCTGAGCTTGGACAGGGTGGGTGTGGCAGGCTCGGTCACTTCTTCACGTTCACTGTGATGATCATTAATGTTTCTCACTCATTTAAACCCTGTCGCAGGGGCAGTGGATTATTCAATGTGGCTCTCTTAGCCAAAGTCTCCAACTCCTGCCAAACAACCTTTTCCTACATGGGTGGGGGAGGATACTGATCAGATTCACCCATGAGCAATTGGCAATTGCTTCTACAAGGCCACAGTCTTGAGATAGGATTCCTTGCAATCTCACTCTACTGGGAATAAAACGAGCCTCTGAGAAGCAGAAGGGGATGGGGCATTTTGTTTCCAGCAAAAGCCAGGAGGAGACATCCTGGATCCAGAAGACAGCTGTGACACCTGAGGGGCAGTAGGAGAACCAGGGATCAGAGCATAAGACCGAGTGATGGGCCTCCCACCCACAGAGCAAGTAAACCTGAGTCCTTTGGGGAGAAAGGCTGACTTGTGGAGTGGAGGTCCCTCGAGGCACTTAATTGAGGAAGCTGGGCTTTGGGTTGTAGCTTAGAGGGTAGTGGAGTGCTCTGGACATTTATTAGCATCCCCGAAGAAACTGTGTAACATGTCCTGAAGAACTGTGTAACATGGCCTGTATTTTGATCATGTCTCACTTGCATTACAAACTGTTAAGTTCCTGAATAAACCGTATGGTCATTAATATCATCTATGAGTTCTGTGTGGCCATGAATAGTAGAACCTAGGTATAAAAGTGGAAGAAAGACAAGACTATCTACTACTGTGAAGAGTTAGTCTCAGAATCTCACAGGGGCAGTTTTACCCTGTTCTATAGGGTCGTTATGAAGTCAGCCTCAACCTGCTGGCAGCGAGGTATTTTTTGTTTGTTTTGTGTGTGTGTGTGTGAGAGAGAGAGATATGCTCATTAAGACAACACACACTGTATAACAGAAAGATGCACTGCCTAGCCCTGCCCCACCCTCACATGAGTTCTATGCTTTGCCATCTGTCTGTCAGTTTGTTGTACTGTGGTGGCCTGTATGCTGCTATGCTGCTGGCAGTCCAGCTACCAATATTTCAAATACCAACAGTGTCATAGACTAGAAAGGAGGACCTGCTGAGTAACTTCAGAAAAGCCTTGTGAGATAAGGCTAGCAGCTGATTCTATCTGTGTTAGTCTGGGTAGACTAGAGAAACTAATTCATAAACATGCATATGTGTATAAGAAAGAGCTTTTAAAAAGAAAGAAAAAAAGAGCTTTATATACCAGAGCAATTGAGAAAACATCCCAGCCCTGTCCAGATCAGGTTCATAAGTCTGATATTATCCCATATGTCCAATACCAATCTATAATTCCTCTTTAGACTCATGAAACACATGCAATGACACCAAATGCAGGAAGATAATAGGCCAGTGGGTTGGAAGTCTTGTGGATCCAGTGGCATTATAAGTGTATTAGACAGGGTTCTCTAGAGAGATAAAACCAGATCGCTGATAATTATATATAGATAGATAGATATATAATATAAGAAATGAACTATTAAATTGTATACAGATAGATATATAATACAAGAAATAAACAGTTAAATTATAAAGCAGTACAAATGTCTCAGTGCAATTCACTCTCATGAGAGAGTTGTGAGACACTAGCAGTCCTTCAAGTCTCGAGAGCCGCCAGGTAGTCCTCTGTAGAGAGAGAGAGCTAGGCTATCCCAACACAGGCAGCAAACAGTAAGGCAGGTCACCAACTCTCAGTCCCCAGCTCCAGAGATATACATTTCAATCGTGTGGTCTTAAAGGGACCTCAACTTACAGTGACACAGTCCACAGGCTAGGCATCCCACGGGTAGTGTACCTTTTAAATTGAGGCACAAACAAGGCAGCCGCACACTAGTCCGATGATTAAAGAGTGAGAAACAAGAAAGGCGAGGCGCGCGGAGCCATTTATCTCTCCGCCCTTCAATTAATCCCATTTGTGTTTATCGGCCAGGCTGGCACAATAAACTATCTCAATAAGCATCTCAGAACTGGCAGGGGTCTCCACATGGTTCCTTCAGCTCCGAAATTCTGACCGCCTCAGGGTAGCTTCATGTGGCCTCCCCTCAGAAATGTCTTGAAGAGAGTGAGCCAAGAGAGAGCTTATCCCACCTTCAAGGAGGAAATATAGGAGTTCCCAGAATCCTCAGGAGAAGGCCATGCCAACAGAGGCCTCATTGGCTATGACCCGATTGACAGACTAGACTCCACCCCTTCAGTCTTAATCCTCTCAAGTCCCAAATTGACACCAGATTATGTAACTACCACACTACCTAAACCTACTGCCTTCAAGTTGACTCTGTCTCCTAGCAACCCTACAGGGGAAAGTGTTCCCTGGGGTTTCCATGGCCATAAATCTTCATGGGAGCAGGAAGCCCCATCTTTCTCCCTCAAAGTAGGCTGGTGGTCTTGAACCACTAACCTGTGGTCAGCAGTGTGATGCTTACCCGACAGTGCCACCAGGGCTCCTTAGAGTAGTGGGCATTTTCCATCGAATGGTTGGAAGACAGCTGATCACACGCAGGAACCCTTCTGTCCTTAATGTTGACGCTCTGTGACCGGGAGCCAGCCCTGTGTTCTCCCTCAGCCTCTGTTGCTCATCTTTAAAATGGGCAAATACCTCCCAAATCTTCCAGACAACAAGGACTAATACCCATTCATCTGCCCACCACTCAGGATGCCGAGCAATTCACCATGAGCTGGTTTGCATCTGCCGAGTGGCAAGCACTACACAGCAAAAACGATCATTATCACTCTTCCCTTTTCCTTTCCTGCAATCTGAGATATTTTTTAAATTCCCTCAAAGCCAAAAGGATCTGAACCTATCCCTGAGAGATCAGTTAGAAAATGTCTCTGGATAACAAGGGATCCTTTTTGGTTACAGAGGTCACAGCAGAGGGCAGCTCAGAAAAGCCGGCTCTGGGTGTGCAGGGCACACATGAAAACAGTCGAAGAGGGTTGTGTTGATTGGGAAAGAAAATTTTGAATCCAGTCTGCGTGCAACATGGTGCAGTGTCTTGCTATTGTCTCCACTATCAGTGTGATGAAATGAGGTCCGTGGAGGTGTGATAGATAGTCCCCTGGGAGATGGGGCTGTAAGGCCAGCCTTACACAGCTTTGCAGTGGCCCTCAACAACAGTGTCATGCACCTGAATGCTCTCTGTCTTGTGCTTAAATGAGCACCTCGCAGCTGGCAAGTTCTCGTGAACTCCGGAGCTGGGCAGTGTTTGCTTCCTCTCTTGAAAGATCCTGAATTCAGGAGATCCTCATGTTCTGAGATGGTGTTTGAGCTTCAAAATTTTCAGCCAGATAAGATGGCGTGTCAGAAGTCAACATACGCATTTGGGCCCCAGGGAGAGAAGGGCGGGCCTTGTCCGTTCTTCAGCTCTGAAGATGAGTCCGCATGCAGTTTCCTCGTAGACCTGGGCACTTGCCAGACAAGAATCTCCTTTCCTATCTCTGCAAGCCCATTCTGAACTGTCCCATGTCTTTAGGAAATAGAGATGCTTGAAAATTATGTTTAAACAGAGAGGGGGCGAGGAAATCCAGCTCCCTATAATTGGTGAATGTAACCAAATTATTTGCAATCAATGTATGCTTAATGCCTTATTACTCTAATGGAAGTTGTTGTAAGTGATGATAACATTGGCAGAAAGGAGCTGTGCTAAGTGATGATAAAATTGCCATTATTAAGTGATGAGCACCTCTTACCTTCTGCTTGCTTTCCTTTTCTTGGTTTCCTCTTCTAATCTACCCAGATCCATCTCTAACAAGAAAACCTGGAGGGCTGATTGATGACATTTGGGCCAATGAGGGAAACGCCAAGGCTTTTGCCTACAATCAGAAAGGCATGTCGGGAAATGCTCTTCTCACATGGTTAGTGCTCTTAGCATGCTTTTGCCCATCGGTGAATTTCTTTCCACTCCTGGTCTGTGGTTTTGCCCTTGGTCTGTCATTCCCAGGCTCTGTGTCAGGGAAGAAGGCAGAAGGGAAACAAAGGCAGTGTGCACATAGAGATGAGCTGAGGTCCTCAGAGTCAGGCAAGCGCTACTTCCCCTCCAGGCCAGGAGCAGGGAGCAGCCAAAAATTGCTCTCCCTAAGCCCGAAGACACCCTTATCCTCGCCGTGTACACACACAACTTCTTCCTGTCTTTTAATTTCATTAACACTTATCTGATAAACTGAAGGGAAATATAATGTGGATTTCTAAGTCAGTCATCTTACTCAGACTGGTCTGCTGGGGGTGCTGGTGAGGTGAATGAGGGCGATGAGGGGGCTGTGCACCCTTGTGGGGGTGATGAGAGCGGGACAGTGGTTGCAGAAGGGTTAGTTGGTGAGCCTCCAGCCAGCAGCTCCAGGGCTCTAAGGCCTTCTGAAGACAAATGATGTTTTTAGACATGGTCCACAGCAGACATGCAGGGATACCTGGGACATATTGCAGGCTCAGTTCCAGAGCAACACAATCAAGCCAAGATACACTACAGTGAATCACATGATTTTTATTTTTTGGTTTCCTACCACATGTGAAAGCTGTGCTTACACTACAGTGTAGTCTACTCACTGAACTGCAAGGTCAGCAGTTCAAAACCATCAGCCACTCTGTGGGAGAAAGATGGGGTTTTCTACTCCCATAGAATTACAGTCTCAGAAACTCACAGAGACAGTCTGACCCTGTCCTATAGGGTCACTGTGAGTCCGCATTGACTTGATGGCCTTGGGGTGTTTTTGAGTGAGAAGTAAGTGTGCAATGTTAGCATTATGAAAAATCATAAAATATTGTGAGGATTTGTGTTAGTCTTGGCTGACCAGAGAAACAAATTCATAGACACTCATATGTGTATAAGAAAGAGCTTTATATCCAAAAGCAATTGAATATTGAGAAAACATCCTAGCCCAGTCCAGCTCAAGTCCATAAGTCTGATATTAGCCCATTTGTCCGATACCAATCTATAACGTCCTCTTCAGATTCACATAACGCTTGCAATGACACTGAATTCAGGAAGATCACAGGCCAGTGGGAGGATAGTCTTGTGGATCCAGTGATGGTGGAAACATCTCAGCACTGTGTGGGTCTCCATGTGGCCCCTTCAGGTCCAGGGCTCTGGCTGCCATCAGCATAACCCCATGTGTCTTGTCAGTAGAGAGTCTCTCAGGGAGTGAAGAGACAGAGAGAGTGCCTCCTGCCTCCAGGAGTTCCCAGAATCCTCAGGAGAAGGCCATGCCCACACAGAGGCCTCTTTGGCTATGGCCTGATTGACAGGAGAGACTCCACCCCTTCACTCTTAATCGTATCAAATTGACACCAGATTATGTAACCACCACACAAACCATCTAGCTTCCACTGCTGCTTGTTTCCATTCCTGTTACCTCTGCCCTTCCTACATTTGGTCTACATTTGGAATCACTGTGTCATTTGATTCTTCTTGCTTCCCCTGCATGTCATATTCCATATTTTCACGATCTATCAAAGAAACAAACAATCCCACTGCCGTGAAGTGGACTCTGACTCACAGTGACCCCTGCTTCACAGACTCAGCTTGGTTCTGTAGGCATTTCTGGTTTTTCACCTTTTACAGAGCAGATTACAGGCACCATGTTTTGGAACCACTGGGTGTGGCCAACGTATTAGCCTTCCCATTGGTTGCCCAGTACAAGTCATTTGTGCCACCTCATCTACAGTGCTCTTTTGACTCTCCTCATCATGGTCCTGAAGGACCTCTGGTGTGGTTCTGGGTTGGGCATTGAGCTGCTAAATGCAAGGTTAATGGTTCAAATCCACCAGCTGCTCTGCCAACAAGAGAGGAGGCTGTTTGCTTCTGTAAAGCTTTGTTGTTCTTGTTGTTAGGTCAGTTCCACTCACAACCACTCTGTGTGCAACAGGACAAGCACCCCCTGGTCCTGTGCCACCCTCACATTGTAATGTTCGAGATTATTGTGGCCCCAACCGTGTCAGTCCATTTCCTTGAAGGTCTTCTCTTTTTCCGAGCATGATGTCTCTCTCCAAGACTCACCTCACCTATAACATGCCCAAAGTTCATGAGAGCAAGTGCTGCCATCCTTGATGCCAGTGAGCATTCTGGCTGCATTTCTTCCAAGACAGAGTTGCTTGTTCTGTCAGTCTGCAGTATTTTCAGTACTCTTCACCAACACCACAATTCAAATGCATCAATACTTCTGGGGTCTTCTCTATTCATTATCCAATTTTAACATGTTTATTATGAAGCAATTGAAAATAGCAGGGCTTGCACCTTAGTCTTCAAAGTTACATCCTTGCTTTTCAATACTTTACGGTGTCTTGTGCAGAAGACTTGCCCCATAAATGTTGTTTGATTTCTTTCTTTTTTAGATTTTTATGAATGAGGCAATGTGTTAACTCAGCATCATTTGTTCTAATGTTTCTTGTTGGCAGCTGCCGCCTGTCCGGCGGTTCTGTCCAGATCTCTCTGTACCTGAGGTGTCAGTTTGCGGCCGCCGTCTTGGTCTTTCCCAATCATCTTGAGCCTCTACAGGGCTTGCAGGATCCGTCGGGCCACGCTCTTGGAGTGCCGGCTGAAGTGGCTGGGCATGACACCATTCCTCTGCTGCCGCCCCCCCCTCCCCATGGATCTTGGTCATGGAGCTGACCCCAGTGCCACCCGGGAGGTACAGGTGCCATGCTGTGGAGGCAGCTCGTGTATGGAACCAGTTCTCGTCATAGAGAGCAAGCTCTGTATGCTTGGCCGGCTCGACCGTGTCTACCCATTCAGGGACTGTCAGTTTCCCGGACTTGTTGAGGAAGGCTGCCAGAGCTGTGACGGACTACTGCTGGTTCACGTCTTGTACAGTAGCTCCAGGCATCGTGCGGCCTCCGCGCTGCTGGCCAGGGGAAAGCTCGTTTGATTTCTCGACTGCAGCTTCCAAGAGCACTGCTTGTGGAACCCAAGCAAGATGGAATCCTGGCCAACTTTAATCTTTATAACAATTCACACACACGCACACAACCCTATGTACACTGGCTATGAATTAGAATCCATTTGATGCCTTTGGGTTTGAAATTTGGGTACCATGGTCCTGGGCCGGGACCCCTTGCTTAGGCCACTTCTACAGCCTCCTCTCAATCTCCCTGCCTTACACAGGATCCTGCAAGCCTCTGCAGGTCAGTCCTGCCCAAGGACAATTGTGACAATGTCCTTGCTGCTCTGAACCCACAGAGGTGGCCTCTGCATGAAACGACTCTCAGGAGGCCCGATGGAGGCATGTACGGCCCTGCATTTTGGAGTCCAAACTCACTGGGGGTCTTTTGACCTGGCTTTTTAAAAAACCTCCAAGTCATTAAACTATTGAATTATGCCTACAACAGGCAGCTTCTTTGTTGCTGGGCTTCTGCCCTTGCAGTACAGACTGCTTTGCCTCCCCCACTTCCTCTTCCTGATTGACCCTTAATTTGACTAGAAAACACTCAACAAAGGATGGGAAATCGGACTTGGACTTCTCAGGTTAGCTCCCTGCAGAGCTGTGACCCTTAAATGTGATGGACCCCGCGTCTCAGTCTCTGTGCTCAAGGCCACTTCAGTGTCTGAAAGCCAATTGCGGTCCATTTCCTTGGCAATTGGCTATTAAGACTCCAAACCAGTCATCTGTTCAGCTAGATCTTTGCCATTTTCCAATTAATAACGCTCAGAATAGTCATCGCAAACTATTCTGTTAATTTTTAATGGGCTCTGTCTGTGCGGCTGGATGCCGAGTCCAGAGAGCTGAGAGGGCTCTGGGTGGTTCGCATCCTGTCTGGGCTCCAAGGCTCTCATTCCACCTCCCAGCCTTGGGTTCCAGTTGTGTGATACCATGAATTCCACCCCACCTCTCACTCCGCCTGCACTTCACACTTTGCCATCAATTTCGCTAGAATTGATTGCTGGCTAACCCAACTTACCATTACTAGAGAAAGTGATCAACCTCCATTGTTGGTTTCAGGGAGGAGGTTCCTCTCTTTGGAAGATGATTTCGTTATAATTTCTTTAAATAAAATGCACGTGGATAATGAGTAAGAAGGTGAGAGTGGGAAATTGTTGTTCTTTATATCTTCTTCCATATCTTTCATTAAAAGCAACACATTATTCCACTTCTCTGTTGCCACATTTTAGTAGCTTGTGTAGACAACGTTTTTGTATCTGAATCTATATAAACCTCATATTGTTGTTGTTCGGTACTGTATAATTGGATCCCTTTTATATCAGCTCTGTGTACAGAATGAGATGTTGGCCGACACGGCACCATCCTTGATGTTGTTGTTTGAAGAAATTATTGCAGCTATGGTATCAATCCATCTCAACCACAGTCTTCCTCTTTTCCCCTGACCCTTTATTTTATTAAGAATGATGTCCTCCTCCAGGGACTAGTTTGTTCTGAATACATGTCCAAACTATGCATGCTAGTCTGCACTGACTAGAGAAACAAATTCACAGATACTCACATGTGTGTGAGAACTTTACATCAAAGATCAATTGTACTTTAAGAAAACCTCCCAGCCCAGCCCAGCCCAGCCCAGATCAAGTCCTTAAGTTTGATATTAGCCCATTTTTCTGATACCAATCTACAAATTCCTCTTCAGAGTCATGAAACACATGCAAGGACACTGAATTCAGGAAACTCACAGGCCTGTGGGTGCAAAGTCTTGCGGATTACAGTGGTGGGGTAAACATCTCAGCACTGGCGTGGGAGTCCGTGTGGCTCCTCCAGCTCCGGGGCTCTAGTGTAGCTCCCTGTGCCTTGTCAGCAGGAATACGAAGCAGAGAGTGTGTGTGTCCTGTCTCCAGTGAGCTATTTATTTCCTTAGCACCTCCAAGGGAGGTCATCAAGCTGGGACCTGACTGACAGGTTAAACTCCAGCCCTTCACTCTTTTTTTTTTAGTCATTTTATTAGGGGCTCATACAACTCTTATCACAATTCATACATACATCAATTGTGTAAAGTACATCTGTACATTCATTGCCCTCATCATTCTCAAAACATCTGCTCTCCACTTAAGCCCCTGGCATCAGCTCCTCATTTTTTCCCCTCCCTCCCCACTCCCCCCTCCCTCATGAACCCTTGATAATTTATAAATTATCATTGTCATATCTTGCCCTATCTGACATCTTCCTTTCTCCACTTTTCTGTTGTCTGTCCCCCAGGGAGGAGGTCACATGTAGATCCTTGTAATCGGTTCCCCCTTTGTTCCCGGTATCACCACTCTCACCACTAGTCCTGAAGGATCCGTCCTAGAGTCCCTGTGTTTCTAGGTTCTATCTGTACCAGTGTACATCCTCTGGTCTAGCCAGACTTGCAAGGTAGAATTCAGATCATGATAGTTGGCGGGACGGGCGGGGTGAGAAAGCATTTAGGAACTAGAGGGAAGTTGTATTTTTCATCGTTGCTATATCACACCCTGACTGTCTCGTCTCTTCCCCAAGACCCTTCTGTAAGGGGGTGTCCAGTGACCTACAAATGGACTTTGGGTCTCCACTCCGTACTCCCCCACTCATTTTTTTGTTCTGATTTTTTGTTCTGATGATGCCTGATACCTGATCCCTTTGATACCTCACAATTGCACTGGCTGGTATGCTTCTTCCATGTGCAGCCCTTCCCTCTTAATAGTCTCAAGTTGATGACAGACCATGTAACTACCACTGCATGTGAGTCAAAGTCTTGCCATCCTTGCTTTTAAGGAGCCTTCTGGCTGTACTTCTTCCAAAACAGATGCTTGTTCTGGCAGTCCATGATATATTCAATATTATTGGCTAACACCATAATTCAAACACATGAGTTATTCTCCAGTCTTCCTTATTCATTGTCCAACTTTCACATGCATAGGAGGCAATTAATAGCACCGTGGCCGGGATGAGGCACACCCTAGTCCTCAAAGTAACGTCTTTTCTCTTTAATACTTGAAAGGACTCTTCTGCAACTCATTTGCCCAGTGTAATCCATTGTTTGATTTCTTGACTGCTGTTTTCATGAGCATTGATTATGGATCCAAGCAAACTCTGACAAGTTTGTATGTATTTTAATAAAACAGAGATCAAGCATAGTTAATAATAATAATTTTAAAAACAGAACTAAGATTTATTCCCTAATTAGGAATTTAATGAAATACTGTTTTTTCAAAAGTCCTTATAATTAGATACCCTCCCAGCCCGAACCCTGTCAAAGTTCCTTGTATGTCTGTGGGTTGATAGAAACTCTCAAAGGGTGGTACTGGAGCCTGGCACTCCCTTGGAAGCTTTAGAGTAGGCTGCAGATTCCTGATAGCTGCCTATGGAGGGGGGAAAAGAACATCCAAGTTGGAGCTGTGGATTTGCATGTGCAGTAGTTGATCAGATGGAACACAATTGTGGATCAAATACATCGGATCAGCTCCTGTCCCATGTGCTTGAAGATAGTAAAAATGGAGCAGAGCTTGCCTGAGCGGATGAGGAGGGGAAACTCGGCCATTGTGTGAACTATTTTACATGGCTGTTCTCATTTCATCCTTAAGGTGATCTTAGGGGGGTGGTACAATGATCATTCCCATTTGACAGGTGAGAAAACAGAGCCGAGGCTTAGAGGGCTGGGGCAGGGTGCACAGCCTCGGGAGCACCGTCTCCTGACTCTGGCTGGGCCGGCTCCTCTCCACTGGACCCCCCAGGAGTTGGCCAGCTCAACCTCATGGCACATTCCTGACAAATCACCCATCACAGGATGGCCCGGGGATCTCATACTTCAGGAAAGGTCCCCGTAAATTCCTTGGGGGACAGAATGTTTATTAACCTGCCTTTTATTGCTCCCACCCAGCCCCAGCGCCTGCTGGGGCACATTGCAGGGCCTCGCTGAGGAAGACCCTCGCCCTGTGTGGACAGAATCTGGGAGGCCGAGCCCCTGCTCTGCCTTGGCTCTGCTCTTGATGGGTGACATTCGATAAGTCACCTCACCTCTTTGATTCTCAGCATCTTCCTCTCTGAAGATGGAGATGAAATCTGCTTCCTGGGGTGGTTGTGAAAACAAGTGAGAAAATTATTGGGAAAGTGTTTTGTAAACTGTAATTATTACAAATATAAGCAAGCCAGAGAGCCCCAGTGGAAAGGAATCTCGGCACTCTCCCGTTGAGGCTCCAGGACCCCCGAGACTCTTCAGGTTCTGGCCGAGGCCTCCTTGTCATTCCAGGGAGCCCGATTTCTGAGTCCCCATTGGGCTTGTTCCTTGGACACCCAGAGAACAAAGGTGAGCAGGAAGTGTGTGATGGGAGCATGGGAACCCCACATCAAAGCCACACGGCCAGTGAGCACCAGCTGGCTCTCCTCTGGAGTGGCAGCAGCCTTCATTTCTGAGATGAACTGTTGCTCTCGGCCTGTTGGCCACAAGTTCCAAGCCAGGCCAGGTAAATACTACCATTATCCCCTATTTTACAGGCGAGGGAACTCAAGGGCTGAGGTGTGGCTCGCTCTAGGGATTGTAACCAGCACGTGGAAAGGTAGCAACCAGATGCCATGCAGGGAAGTCTAACTGCAGAGTCCCCACACCTGACCAGCAGGCTGCGGCTCACCTGGCCCTGCTCCCTAACGGCTGTGGGATTTGTGCGGGCTTGAGAGAGCTGTGTCTCTTACCCTCTGGGCTCCAGTTCTGCGGGGCATGGCAATGCTAAGCATGCTAATCACTCATTCAGAATCAACCAGCCTCCATACCCTCCTACTCTTTGGGTATGGAGTATAATGGACAGAAGTCCGTGCTTTGACTCTGGTGTCCCTTATGGGAGGAGCCCTGGTGGCACTTGCCAGGTGAGTATTGGACAGTTAACCACAAGGTCAGTAGTTCAAGCCCCCCAGTGGCTCCTTGGGAGAAAGATGAGGCTATGTGTTCCTATAAAGATTTCAGCCTCAATGTTTCAGTTTTTAAAAAGTGAAGCGGAACTACACCTGGATTAAGACCCCAGGGAATGCCCTCTGACCATGGGCCAGGGGTTGGAATAGCCTTGCTCATATGCAGAATGCAGAGGAAAATAGATTGTTACAGATGCAGTTCAGTTAACATTCAGCACTCTATCCTTTACATTTGTTCTAATTTTTAATCTTTTCTGCTTTTCGATTCAGGGTTTTATCTGTTTTAGTTATTATTGTTGTTAGGTTTTTGCTTTGTTTTGTTTTAATGTTTTTCTGTACATGAAGTCCAGGATAGAGACAGTAACTGGATTAATGGTTCCTTGGGGGTATGAGAAGGGAGATTGGGGGGGGAATGGGGAGCTAATAAAGATGAGTACAAAGATGAAGGAAATGGAAATGCTCTAAAACTGATTCTGGTGATAAGATTGTACAATTCTTCTTGATGTGATAGAACTATTAAATTGTGTAATATGTGAACAATGTGTCAATAAAGTTGTTTTAAAAAAAGATTTACAGACTTGGCCTATATGGAGTCATTATGAGTCAGAACCAACTCAATGGTAGTGGGGTCGCCTTTATGGAGACAGTCCTGGTGTTGCAGTGGGTTGAGCATCAGGTTGTGATCTGCAGGGTCAGGAGTTCAAACCTACCAGCAGGTCTGTGGGAGAAAGATGAGGCTGTCTGTTCCTTCCCATAAAGACGTACAGTCTTGCCAACAGTCTGGAGCTGCCCCGTTTTGTCTTGGAATTGGAATCGACTTGATGGCAGTGGGTTTGGTTTGACGAGTCCTTTGTAAGACTGAGTCATGGTTATGCTGAAAATGGTACTCCCTCAGGTACTCGTGAGTGAAGATGGGAGAGCCTCAGACTGAGGGGGGCTGTGTCCCTCTGGGAAAGGCTTATCTGAGGAAAGGGCTGGAGGGCTGAGTTTTTGTTGGTTTGTTTTGATTTGATTTTTGTCTCTTACTGAGATGAGATCTCATAACTGTTGTTGCAGTTAGGTGCCATCGAGCCAGGTCTGACTCAGCCACCGAGTGAGACACTACCCAGTCCTGTGCCCTCCTCACCATGGCTGTCATGTCAGGGCCCACTGTCTCGGCTATGGTGTCTGTCTTGTCAAGAACCTTCCTCTCTTTCGCTGCCCCTCCACTTGACGAAGCACCATGTCCCTTCCCCGGGACTGGTCTCTCCGGACAACATGTCTAACGTTCATGAGATGAAGTCTTGCCGTCCTTGTCTCTAAGGAGCATTCTGGCTCTACTTCTTCCCAGACAACCTTGCTTGTTCTTTTGGCAGCCCATGTGGTTCTTTCAAGATCCTCCACCATAAGATTAGCCGTGCAAGAGGTGCCTGTGTGTGGCATGTAGTACATTCACAATGGTGTTGAAACCAATACCTCTATCTAGTTCCAAAACATTTTTACCGCCCCCTATGAAGACCTTCTGAGGGATGCTTTGGAAATTGTGAACTGGGGACCAACCAAGTACCATCGAGTAGGCCCAACTTCTAGTGAGCCCTTTGTGTCAGAGTAGAGCTCTGGGGCATAGGATTTCCAGTGGTTGATTTTTCAGACATAGATGACCAAGCCTTTCTTCTGAGGTACCACTGGGTGGATTTGAACCTCCAACCTTTGGGATAAGAGGCCAATGCATGAACTGTTTCCACTGCACAGGGACTCTGTCAGCTGTGAGGTATAGAATATAAATGCCCCTTGTCCCCTCCAACCATCACCACCCCTACCTGCAGCCAAATGCTCAGGATGGGTTGAAGGGATGCCACTGGAGGTTGACATCTGGACCTCTGAAGTCCAGGCAGAGGATGCGGGAGTGCGGGGCAGGTAGGACCCAGAGCATGTGCAAATCTGGGGTGTCCAGGAGCCACTGGGAGCTCTCTCGGGTTTGAGAAGCTGAGTTTACCTCAGTTCCCAGGATCAGGGAGGCCCCAGCTGACATCTGAGTTATAGAAGCAATTTGTGCGCCCAAAAGACAGCTTTCTCTAGCTCAGCACAGAACATTTCGAGTCTGCAAATGCTTTCCCCAGAGCTGAACTCTTTGTACCTTGCATTCCAGAAGCCACTGTTCCTCAGACGGCGCTGTAAATTGTCCAGGAGGCAAAGGGCTGTTCCTATCGGTGCTGTGATGTTCTCCCCAGCAGAGGCTCAGCCCGTGCTGTTTCTGCTTTGTGCTGATCTCAGTGCAAGGGGGGGTGAGGAAGAGGAGCCCGGAGCTCCTGGGGTGGCTGGCCATGCCTCCCTTCAGTGGGCAGTGCCTCCTGGAGCCAAGGACAGTTCCAGCGAGGGAGCAGCAGGCTGCCTGGCCCAGCCAGGCAGAGGCACAAGCTGCACCACCCTGCCCCCCACGCCCCGCCAGCCTGCCATGGCTGCATCCTCCAGCCCCCACTCACACCTCGTCTGGAGCTGGAGCCCATTTATTATTTTTTATATGATTCCCTTATGGTGCATTTCTGAGTTGCTTTACAGAAAGTCACTTTGAAGAACATCTCTCTTCTTTCAAGAAAGGTACCTATGCGCTCCTGAGCCTTCCTCGGTATTGTGCTTATTTAACGGACCATCTACCCTGCCGGGAGTGGCAGCAAATATAACTATTGACAGGAGGGGGCTGGGAGCGGGGGAGATGCACTTTCGAGACACATTTGGCAAAGTGAAGCCAGCTTTTTACAAGAAAAGAATGTAATGAATTTTTCTCTATTTTTAGTCACGCATAAATCCCTTTAATAGGTTTGGGCTCGAAATTCCATATTTGTCTTGGTCTGAAGTATCATGTACAGGACGCGTCTTCAAGGTTAGTGTATTTGTCCAATACTATATGCCCGGGCTCTCCCAGGAGTAAGGCTGAAAGACCCCAGGTGTCCTGTGGCAGTCCCGGAGGTGAGGCCTTCGAAACATGCAGGGATTGGGAAGGAAATGTCCCTCCAGCTTTCCTGGGAAGAGACCAGATGGGAACATAATTCCCACTGAGGGCCTGGGAATGCTAATTTGGTGTCAGGATGGATGACAAGGGGATGAGTTAGAACCCTGTTTCCAGGGAAGTTATTGGAAGGCCACAGGGAGGGGTGGGGGTGCGGAGCATATGGGAATGAAGCGTAGACGCAAAGGAAAGCAGATTTATAGCACTGGGTCACTGTAGCACCCAATTTTTTTTTAAGTCATAACATAGAAGGTGAGCCGAGGGTCTCTGCCTGAGGGTCACAGTCAGGATGGAGCGAGAGAGAGAGAGAGAGGACCTGAGCCTGGCAGTCAGACAGGTGGCTGAGCGACTCCATGAACCAGGGAGGTCAGAGCCATGGCCAACCTTCAAGTGCCATGAGGTCCATGCCATGCTGCTGTGGCCACGGGAAGGCAGAGAGGCACCAGGGCCCAGGCCCAGGTGAATGAGGCAGGCAGGAGTGCAGTGCTCCTGCCGGTGACCGGAACGCTCCCAGAGGGTGTACACGTGAACAGCCACAGAATCCTAACCCCGGCTGAGAAAGACTTGGGGTGATGGGTAGGTAAACTAAGGATCTAGTCTATCAACATCCCCTGGACTATACCCTTCAGGTCGCTGTGGCCTATATCCCCCTACGTCCATTCTTCCACGAGGGCAACAACACAGTAGAGAAAGGTACATATGGTCCCACAGGTTTCCTGTAGGCTGGCCACCTCCCCTAGGAGCCTTAGTTTACCCACCAACAAAACAAAGCACGAAGAGCCACTGCTTTTCACTGGGACCCAGGTCAGGAGCCCTGGTGTCAGCAGGAGTCCTGGTGATGAAAGGGTCCAGTGTTCAGTTGTTCTCTGAAAGGCTGGGGGCTCAAACCCAGCTCATGAAGAGTCATTCCTGACATCCCTTGCAGAGGGGTAGTGGGGAGGAGATGAGTCCCTCAGGGTTCAGTGTAGCAACAATGAAACTCAAAACCTGCCTCTAGTTCTCGAACGCTTCCTCCCCTCCAGTTATCATGATCCCAATTCTGCCTTGAGGACCTGGTTATATTAGAGGATGTACAGCGGTGCAGTAGGGATCTGGAAACACAGGGAATCTAGGACAGATGTACCCCTCAGGACCAATGGTGAGAGTGGCGATACCGGGAGGGAAGGGGATGGGTGTAGGGGGGTAGGTGTGGGAAGGGGGAACTGATCTTGGGGACCTACATATAACCTCCTCTCTCAGGGATGGGCAACAGGAAAGTGGGTGAAGGGAGACGCCGAGCAGTGTAAGATAAGATAAAATAATAATTTATAAATTATTAAGGGTTCATGAGGGAGGGGGGAATGGGGAGGGAGGGGGAGGAAAAAAGGGAAAATGAGCTGATCCCAGGAACTCAAGTGGAAGGCGAATTTTGAGAATGATGAGGGCAATGAATGTATAAGGGTGCTTTACTCAATTGATGTATGCATGGATTGTGATAAGAGTTGTATGAGCCCCAATAAAATGATTTATATATAAAAGAAGAGTCAGTCCTGAACAGCAACAGAACCAGGTGGCCGAGCCCCTGATGGATGTTTCACGGCCTCACCTACCCCGTGGGATGTAGGAGGGGCAGTCCTCTTAGAGTGATTTGTCAGACGATGACTTAGAAATACACTTGGCTATGAACAATGCATTTATAAGAGTCTACCTCACTTTTTTTAAGCCTCTGTTTTCTAAAAGGGGGAGTAAGTTTCTCACAAGGCATCAGCCCTTTTCTCATGTTGGTGGTCATTCCAGGACAGCCAGCCTGTGCACATTGGGATGGTTTCCCTTCGACTGTACTGATCATGGCTCCACCGAGAAGAAGGGGTTCAAAGCCCTAGGTCAGAATCAGAAAATCTGCATCAGTCCCAAAAAAGCCTTCTCTTAAAAAGATAAGTTTGCATTAGCCTGGTCCCTCTACAAGCATTTCCTCACACCAAAGAAAGAGTCTTAACAAAGGACTTGCTGTCTCCACATGCTATCGGAAGAACAGTAGGGGGTAGATTTCCTCTCTTAAAGGGAAAAAAAAGATCCCAGATTCAGAGGGACTCAAGTGCATGTCCCTATTCAACTTTTGACAGTTTAGAATCTAAACGGGAGATTTCTTAGTGTGATTTAGTTAGAAACACCTCAAAGCATTTGTTACCTTCATGTCGTTGCTGAGTGCCATCGAGCTGATTCTAAGCTAGACTCCCCTGTGGCAGAGCCCAGCTTCCTATGGTCTTTGCAGAAGCAGATGATCAGGGCTCCCCTGTGCAGACAAGAGGTGCGTTGGGCCGCCCACCTTTTGAAGCACAGCCAGGCGCTGACAGGGCTCTTCATGGCTGCCCTACCTGCAGCCAGACATCTGGGTGCCAAGGGCGATGATGACATCAAGTGTGTAGGCTGACGCCCCCAATGAACAAGCACGGCTCAGGCGTGGTGTGGGTTCTCAGCTATGGCCGCACCAGCAGGCCCACCTGGCAACCACCTCGAAGGGGTTTGGGGGAGTTGCTGCTTATGCTTAATGTGCAGCGAGAAGACAAGAGGCATTGAAGAACTTAAAAAGCTTTCAGGGAAGCTTACCCTAAAGTGTTTTGAGCAGGCGAATTGATTTCCGGGTCTCTCTTGGTTGGTGCTGGCAATAGGGCGTAGTCTCACAGAGGACGCTCTCTGTGTGTCGTGATCATATGCCCTAATTGTTATGGGGCTTAATCGATAAACCAAACAACAAAAAGCCTCTAAATGGAATGCCACTTAAGATTTAGAAAACAATTCTTTGTCGTTCCCCGCCTTCAACCTCATTTCCAGAGTGACCTCTTCTTGCGAAGGTTCTGTAGTAGCTGTTCATGTGTTCCCCACCTCTTTCCCTCCTCTCTACCTGCTCTGTGTTCCAGGGGGGCTAGTCTCTGCAGAATGCCTCATTCCAGCACCTTCCTTACCAGACTTCCTGAAGAGAAGACTGGAGTGAAAGAGGAAGAAGGGTGTTTGGGTGTGTGTCTTCCAGGAGTCCCTGGCCGCGGTGTTGGGTGGGGGTGGGTGGGAGGGGTGGGGGGGTGGATGGTTAAGCACTTGACTATTAGTTGAAAGGTGTTTGGTTTGAATCGACCCAGAGGCGTCTCAGAACACAGGCGTGACCATCAGCTTCTGAAAACACTATGGAAACGCTGTGGCCCGGCTGTACTCTGCACACCTGGGTTCATCATGAGTTGGTCTTGACTTAGTGGTGACTCACAATAACATTTGCTCCATGTTCCAGCCATGCTCCCAATGCCAGGTCTTCTCTAATGGTAGCTGAGTCTCACAAGCTCCAGCTCCCGTTTGCTCCAGGACCTGTCTCTTCTTCTTGTCCCTTTAGCTCTAAGACTGGTAAAAACTTCCTTGGGTTGCAACTGCCTCCGGTCGTCTCGTTCACCTGCCCCCTCCTTGGCATCTGGTCTCTTCACCAAACTCTTCCCTTAAACCATTCACCTGGTGTAAATCCCATGTCCTGGTGGGACCGAGATAGTTTACAACGCAGGATAAGTTCATCTCCTATCTCCCGGGGCCACCTTCACATTCTTCTCTGACACAGTAGCCATCTCTACTACTACTAGTACTACTACTACACTCGGCATGTACTACTCTACTCTGATAGAGTAATCCATCTTCACTCTCATCATAACTTACCTGGCGATCTCCCCGCCAGGCCATGGGCTCACTGCGAGCTAAGACTGACTGACTTACCTTTCAACTCCAGCATCTAGACACTATCAGGCCTACACCAGACAGTTAATCAATACTGCTTGAATAAAAATATAAATGTAGGTTAAACAAACAGTCTGAATGCTCTTCTGAGACAAAAGCAACAGACACTGTACTTTTCGCAGTTGTCTGCACATTTATGAAGCACGGACCACCTTCCAGGCAGTGGCAGGAGACAGGGCCAAAACATGAACACTAGAAGCACACTCAGAACCGGGAAGGGATGCATAACATAGGGGGATGTTGAAGTAGCCAACAAGAAAATGGGTATTGTGTCTAGGGATAGTGAGCTTTGTACGCATTCAGAAAGACCCAGACTGAACTTGGAGTAGCCAGAAACTGTCTAAAGCCAGGGTTGTCGATCTCAAATGCCTACAGGCCCAGGCAGGCAACCCCAATGAGTGTCCCTGCCAGGTGGCAGCCAACCAGGAGAGAACTTGTCCTGGCTACAGCAGGCTATTGCTTCTCTGCTGGAGGATATGGGGTCTTGTAGCCAGGCCATGGGCTGGGGGAAGCCAGTAGAGGGGGTGGGGTGGGGGGCGGGAAGTGGCAGTTTTTGTCCTCATTATTCCCGAAAGGGAAAAATCAAGATTTTTGATTTTAAATGTTCAACATGAATTTTAAAATGTAAAAATATAGTGGGAACCAAATAAAACATGTCAGTAGATAAGACACCCGTCACTGTCGGTTGTGTACTGTGGTTGGTGGCTTGTTTGTTGCAGTGAGACTGGGAGCTATGCTACTGGTACTTCAAATGCCATCAGGGCCCTCCATGGTGAACACGATTTATCACCGTTCCCAGGAAAACAAGAGGCTAGGAAGAAGGAGAAAGCAAAACACTTCTGAAAAATGAGCCCCGAACAGCCATATGAAAGAGTCCTGGGGTCATTGTGAGTTGCAGTATAGTTAATAACCCCAATATCAACAGTTCAACTCCCACAGCCACTCCACAGGAGAAACATAAGGTTGTCTCGTCTCATAAAGATGTAAAGTCTCAGAAACCTAAGGACAGGTCTACTTTGTCCTACAGCGTCCCTGTGGGTCAGAATCAACTCAGTGGCAGCAGGAGTGAGAAAAGCCTCATGAAGAGCAGTGGGACATTGTTTGATACAGAGTCAGAAGATGAGCCCCTCTGGTTAAAAGGCATTCTGCATCCGACAGGGCAAGAGCTACCTCAGGAATGACAGGGACCTTGTAGACCTTCATTTGCTGGTGGAGCATGACTCAACATGAGAAGACTGCTGCAAACATCAATTAATCATTGGTGCATGTAATATAAGAAACATAAATCTAAGAAAATGAGAAGTTGTAAAAATTATATGGAACACATAAAAATAGATATCCTATGCATTTCTTGAAGACTGGCTCTCTAAAGAAGCAAAATCAGTATATATATATATATAAATAAAATCTCCCCTGGTGTTTTGGGCTACCATCTGCATGTTTGAAACTACCAACAGCTCCTCAGGAGAAAGACTGGGCTTTCTACTCCCATAAACAATTACAGTCTCAGAAACCCACAGAGGGTCACTAGAAGTTAGCAATGACTCAATAGCAGTGACTTTGGGATATATATATATATATACACACACAATATGTATAGGTGTTATATATACATATATGTTATATGTGTATATATATTTCATATATATATATATATATATATATATATGAAATTGTTGTAAAAGTAAGCAAGCTCTGAGTCCAGCAAATTCCAAGTCTGTGAATCAGATGTTAGGCTAGAAGTTTTTGATTCATGTAGTTCCAGGGACTGATGAACCCAAGATCAGTGGGAAGACAACAGGCTTGTGGCTAGAGAAGACTGAATCTAAGGTTGGCAGGTAAGATGACAGACTGCTAACAACTCCCAGGATAGGCAGGCAATATGCCAGGTCTCTGGCTCAAATCCAGAGAGCCAGGCAAGATCCAGATCCAATAAAAAAGCAAGCAAGTTTGTCCACAGCATCTATTTATGTTGGTGGAAACCCCTTTCAATTGATTGGATCAGGGCTGTGATATGAGTAGAGCTGTTGCCTCCCACCCTTATCTTCTTACAGCTGATTGCTCAAAGCAGAACCTACTATAGGGATGATTACATTGTATTAGATCACACTGTAATCAACCTTGACCTAAGATTACTAGATCTTAACTGCAAAACCACTGAGAATCCTGGCCCAACCAAGTGGACACAAAACTTTAATTATCATGGCAATTATGATAGGAGTCTTGATGACATTGTGGGTTAGCCCTTGGGCTTTTAACCCCAAGGTCTGTGGTTCAAACCTGCCAGCTTCTCCAGGGGAGAAAGATGAGGCTGTTTACTACAGTTAAGATTTCTAGTCTCAGAAAGTCTATATAGGGTCACAATGATTCAGAATCCACTAGATGGCAGTATCATTAGTGAGCCAAAAAGGTATGGTATCAATTTGGAATTGGATAACCATATAGTTTGCTAGAAGAGCCCTATTGGTGTAGTGGTTACAAGTTGCGCTGATAAGCACAAGGTCAACAATATGAAGGCACTGGTTGATCCACAGCCTTGGAGAAAGATGAGACTCTAAACTCCCATAAAGAATGACAGTCTTGGAAACCCACAGGGGCAATTCCACACTGTCCATCTGTCCAATACTAGTCTACAAATTCCTTTTCAGACTCATGCAGCACATGCAGTGATGCTGAAAGCAGGAAGACCACAGGCTGGTGGGTGAAAATTCTTATGGGTGCAGTGGCAGTGGAAGCATCTCAGTGCTGGTGTGGGTCTCCATGTGCCTCCTCTAGCTCCAGGGCTCTGGCTGCCATTAGCGTGGCTCCATATGGTTCGTCAACAGGAATGTGTAGCAGAAAGAGCGTGCATCCCACATCCAGTGAAGAAGAGAGGAAGTTCCCAGAATCCTCATGAGAAGGTCACACCCCCAAGGAGGCATCAGGCTGTGACCTGACTGACAGGCTAGACTCCACCCCTTTACTCTTAATATCCTCAAGTTGGCACGAGAGTATGCAACTATCCCAGAGTCACAACATGATCTCGAGTCTATCCCATCTGAATGGCAAGAACATCTCAGGAACAGACTTGCTTCTTTGAACACTAATGACAGGAGAGCTGTGGGAGGACATCAAGAGCATCACTCATGAAGAAAACGAAAGGTCATTTAAAAGACAGGAAAGAAACGATCATCGGAGATATCAGAAGAGATTCTGAAACATGTTTTTTTTACATGTTCTTAATCATAGAGTAGCTAAGGCAAATGGAAGAAATGACGAAGTCAAAGAGCTAACTAAAAACTTTCAAAGAGCAGCTCAAGAAGACAAATATTATAATGCAATGTGAAAAGATCTAGAGCTAGAAAACCAAAAAGAGAAAGCAAGTTCAGCAAATCTTGAACTGAAAAACACTAAAGAAAAAAAGTCACGATGGAAAGATCCTATAGGCAAAATATTGAATGATGCAGGAAGCATCAAGAGAAGATGGAAGGATACACAGAGTCGCTGTACCAAAAAGAACTAATCAACCTTCAGCCATTTCAAGAGCAAGAATCAATGATGCTGATGGAGGAATTCCAAGCTGCACTGAAAGTATTAGCCAAAAACAAGGCTTCGAGACTTGATGGAATACCAACTGAAATGTTTCAACAGGCTGATGAAGCACTAGAAGCACTTATTTATCTGTGCCAGGGAATTTCAAAGACAGCTGCTACTTGGCCAACTGACTGGAAGAGATCCACATTTGTGCCCATTCCAAGGAAAGGTGAGCCAACAGAATGTTCAAATTCTAGAACATTATCAGTGATAGCACGTGCAAGTAAAACTGCTGAAGTTCATCTGACAATGGTTGTAGCAGTACATTACAGGGAGCTGCCAGAGGTTCCAACCAGATTCAGAAGATGACATTGAACAAGGGATATCATTGCTTGATGTGTGTCACTTTCAGGTCTGGTCACTATAATACCCCAGAGACCTCCTGCATTCCCTGGTGCCCTTGAGGCCACTTGTTGGAGGTGCTGTCCCTGGAAGGTGTTTGGGTCCTGGATCATTGTTTAGAGAGGGTCTGCCCAACCCAAATGGACTGGGATGCAAGCAAGAATAATTGGTTTTGATGGAATGGTTAGCCACCCCAATAAAACAAAAAACAAAGTATGAGTTTAACAAGAATTTAGAGAGGAGACCGATTAGAGAGGAGGGATTTGACAAGCCGATAAGGCACCACCGACAGTGCCTGGCAGGAGCACAAGTATTTGAGACTCGGCATTTTGGGTCTGGTTTGTTCTGGGAGCTGGAGATGATTGTTTGATGTTATAAATCACCTTCCTGCCTCCAACCCCATATCCTGAGATTCTCCACTTTTTAATAGCATCACCAGAAATTTGCAAATGACCCTACATAGCTCCAGTAACGTGGAAACAAAATTTGTATGTCCGTAAAGAAGCCAAACAAATGTGTAAAAACACAGTGTAATAACTATGCAGTCATACAAGCCAGCACCTCCACACAGGGAAGATGGGGCAAAGCAGGGACTAGATGAGGCTGAAAGAAACCCAAAAGAGAGTCTTATTAGGGTTCTCCCAGGAAGGAAGCAGGGATGAACATGAAAGACCCTTTCCCGTACACACACACACACACACACACACACACATGCACGCACACAGACCAGGCTGCATGAAAGAGTCAGCAAGCACCAACACTGCTAGAGAGATCTGCCACTTCAGAGCTGGGTCACTGGGGTCATGCTGGAGACACCCAGGTAGGCAGTGGGGCAGGGGAGATGGTACAGATGAAGGGAAGGAAGTCAGTCAAGAAGTACTGACTGGAGGGAGAAGCTTGTGAAAATCCTAAATAAGGTGCCATCTTTCACTCATCCCCACCAAGGTCAGGTGAGGTCTCCCGCATATCAGCTGATCCCCTCACAGAAGGAAAAGGGGTCAACATTTAGACAGAAGTAAAGCAAGGCCTCCCAAGATTCCCTTAATGTACATACCCACACTGAAATTCCATGGAGTCAATTCTGACTCCTAGAAGCACCATATAAGATTTCAGAAGCTGTAAATCGTTTCCTTCAGAGTGGCTGGTGGGTTTCAATCACTGACCTTGAGGTTAGCAGTCCAATGCTTAACCCACAGAACAAGGGCTTCCTCTGAGCTGCTGGGAGGGATTTCAGACATCCAAACAAGACGTTTCAAGCACCTCATTGCCACATTACAGAGACAAAAATGAGAATAACTCTTACACAAAGAAGCAATGATTGTGCAATGACTGGCCTTGGGCAGAAGCGGGAATTGGGATGAGGCCAGGCTCTAGGGAACGGGTGGCAAATAGATCCTGATGGAGCCCCCACCTCAGGGTCTTTGCTCTTGCTCTTCCCTCTGTTTAGAAGATTTCCCCCAGATGTTTGGAGGCTGGCTCCGTCTCTGCTCAGATGTCACCTCATCAGGCCTTCCCTAAGCATCAGCTTGTATCAAAACAGCTCCCTAGGAAACCTCACCCCTTTACCTGCTTTGATTTTTTTACTTCCTAATGTTATTTCCCACATGAGATCAACTTGTCTGTTGCATGTACCTGGGCTTAGCTTTGTTGTCTGCGGTGCGCCCAGAACCTAGGATAGGTACTTGCCACAGAACCAAACTTAAACCCCACTGCCATCAGGTCAATTCCGACTCTTCGTGACCTTGTAGGACAGAGTAAAACTGCCCCCCCCCCCCAGGGTTGAGGGGCTTCCAAAAGCTGCAAATCTTTACAGAGGTAAACTTACATATCCTTCTTTTGTGGTGTTGGTAGGCTTGACCTGCTGGCCTTTCAATTAGCATCCAAAGACTTCAGCACAACACCAGCAGGACAGGTCAGGAGCAGGAATTCAAATAAATGTCTACCTGCTGAGCGATCCTGTTTGCTAACCCACACCAGGTCAGTCAGAGAGCTGCCCTAAGAAAGATCAGAGACCCTTGATACTCTCGCTGATCAGAAGGAGGCAGGATCAAAGGGTAGGTTGGCATCATTGCTGCTTAGGATCTAGGATGTAGTTGTTACGCAGCGCTGGAGGGTAAACGTTGGACTGCTAATTGCAAGGACTACGGTTCAAATCCACCAGCCACTGCTCACAACAGAAGTCTGCCCCATAAAACTCTACAGCCTCAGAAAGCCTGCACGGGGTTGCTTTGAGCTGATTCACTGGCAGTGGGTACTTGTTAACCACCGGCTTCAAGTTGATTCCAGGTACAACATGATGAAATGTTGCCTGGCCCTGCACTGTGTCCGCCATCCCAGGTGTGCTCTTGTCCATTGCTGTGGCCGCTGCGGATTTTGAGAGCCTTCCCACCTAGGGCATTCATCCTACAGCTCTGCACCCGGCAACAGTCTGTCCTGATCCCTGGGGTTTCCTCTGGCTACTTGGGCAAGTAGAGTGCTAGACTTTTCTTCCTAGTTTACCTTCGCGGGAGCTTTGCTGAAACCTATCCACCACAAGTGACTCTGCTGGCATTTGGCACCGTTCCCAAGGTTCTAACAACACAAAAGCCCCCACAGTATGACACAGAGCCATTAGCTCCCTAGTACAGGGGATTTAAAACGTTGGGCAGCGATCCTCAGATCCTCACGGTGGGCGGTCTGAAGCCACCAGGAGCGTCTGGGGAGAAAGCCTGGGCTCTCTGCTGCTGTAAACAGTTGCAGGCTCAGAAACCCGCGGGGTCGCTCTGAGGCAGCACGGACTCCATGGCAGTGGGCTTTGGAAGGTGTGTATCGGCGCCCTGGTGGCACAGTGGTTATGAGAGTTGGGCTGTTAACTGCAAGGTCTGCAGTTCTAGAGACAGAGCTTCCTGCTCCTGGAAAGAGGTGCAGGCTCAGAAACTCACAGGAGCAGTTCTGGCTTGTCCTGCAGGGTCGCAGTGAGTTAGCATCGGCTTGATGGCAGCGAGTTTGGGTGTTTGTTTGTTTTAGTGTGTGGATATGATTTCCTGGTACGAGTGGGTGGCGCACACGGCTTGAGGCTGGCTGCTTACCTAACGGCGGGTCGATTGAGTCCACCTGGCAGGCAGCTGCGGAAGAAAGGCCTGGAAGCCACTTCCGGTTCCTATTGGTTCTACGCAGACGCATGGGCTCACCTAGAGTTCGAATCCGCTCCTTGACAACAGCGAATAACAACTGTACTAGCTAGCAAGCCGTCCTGGTGAGTCCCCGGGGGTCACAGGGTTGGAAAGAGCAAGGGGCAGGGGCAAGGCAGAGAGGGTGCTCCAGGACAAGGCATGGGGCTGGGAGGGGCCCTGGGACAGTGTGCGGCTGTGGGCGGAGTGGGGGCTCTGCAAAGAGCCGGCTGTGCTGCTGCGCGCTGGGCGGGGCCGCTGGGTGGGTGGGGGCTACGCAGAGGGAGAAGGGTAGAGAAAGGATCCCCGGCATGCAATGGGTCAGCACAGGGTAGCTGATGGAAACGTTGGCGATTCCAACCCACTTCTGGGACAAAGACCAGGCGTTCTGCTCCTCTAAACAACTCCTCAGGGGGCAGTTCTACGGGGCAGTCACGCGGGGTCTTTGTGCATCAGAGTCAGATCAATGGCACCTAAGAGCAAGGCACAAGGGATGAAGATGTGGCGGCGAGAAGGGACGGCAGGGTCCCCTGCCGCCCTCTGGGTTTGGTGGGCATCCTCCTGTCACCCACGGCTGTCCTCTCGTCTCCTGTGTGGAGCTGATGGGGAGGTGATGAAAGAGGGAAGTAAAACCACGGCCATCCAGGATTCTGACTCATAGCAACCCTATGGGACAGAGTGGAGCTGCCCCCGTGGACTTCCCAGGCCCTACGTCGTACCTCATCTTTCTCCCTGGAAGCGGCAGTTAGCAGCTTAACGCCACGCCACCAAGGTTCCTTAAAAGAAGAGTAAGCAGGGAATAAATGAGGCCACAGGTTCATATGTAATTGGGCAATCTACTTTAAACACTCCTTAAATTTGAACCTGAAGCACAATTTCTCTCGGTCCATTAAGCGAGCCTTGACGGAAAGGAACCCCGCCCTCCCTTTCCGTACTGAAGATCTGTCAGACCAGGCAGTGGTAGGATCTTTTGAAAGCAGAGCCAAATTCAGCAACAGCACAGTGGCACTGGCGTGTCTGGGTGGACAGGCACGGCCACCCAGCTTGGCCACCACCTGAGCCCTGGGTCCAGTCTGGTAGCTGGGAGGCCACAGGCAAGCAGGGCAGGGCTGGAGGGAGATGTTTCTTTAGTAAGGAACTAGGCAGGATCCCACAGGAGCCCTGGTAGCCTAGGGGATGCTCGTTGGACTACAAACTGCAAGGTCAGCAGTGAGAAACCATCACCCACTCCAAGCAAGAGCGATGGGGCTTTCTACTTCCAAAAGGAGCTGCGTTCTTGAAAACCCACAGGGGCAGTTCTACCCTGTCCTCTGGGGTCACTATAAGTCAGCCTCCATGGGATGGCAGGGAGTTGTGAGTGAATCCAGGATCCTATGTGGTGCAAACAGTGTGCACTTAGCTGCTGATTACAAGGCTGGCAGCTCAAACCCACCCAGCAGCTCCCCAGAAGAAAGGCCTGGGAAACTGCATCAGAACAATTGTTGTTGCCCATTGTCACCCAGTCGCAGCAATCGCATGTGTGCTGAGTAGAACTGTGAAGAGACGGTGACCTTCCAAAAGCAGATGGCTGGGCTTGGAGGCGAAGGTATCTCTGAGCAGGTCTGAAGAGCCAGCCTTCTTTGGGCCAGGAGGCAGACACTGGGATCTTTGCCACACTCAGAGCCTCTCTTCAGCAGAGAGGACAGCTAAGAACCACTCCATAGAGCCCAGGCTCACCTGGAGTCCTGGGACAAACTTGACCGCAGTTAAGAATCATCAGGAACCCTGGTGGTGTGATGGGGTACACGGTCAGCAGTTCAAACCCACCAGTCCCTCTTGTCAAGAGTTACAGTCTGGGAAACCCACAGGGGCAGTTCTACCCTGTCTTATGGGGTTGCTGTGAGTGGGGATCGACTCACGGCAGTGAGTGTGGTTTGGGTTTAACAACAACAATAGAAAGTACTGCTGTGGTGTCGATGCAAAGGCCTGAAACTGCCCCTCCCCTTGCCCCAAAGTATCCCCTGGTGGTCCTACTCATGCTCTGCGTGTTCTCTCCTTCTCCGTCCCTTTCCTTACTCCCCCCACCCCACCCCACCCCACCCCTGTCTCCACAAGCAAACGAGTGCGCATCCCTGAGTATCTTGGCTCCATGTGGCTCGCTTTCTGGAACAGGACACAGAATTGATGGGACACATCTTCATGTCAACCCCAACATGTGTACCCTTTTGCTGTAATCTCCTTTCCATTTCCTCAAGCCTCTTCCAGCCAAACGATGTCAAACAGAACACAAGCAGCACTGACAGAAGAGCTGGCCTTATTTCAGTTCTTAGAAAGGCCTTCAATCCCTTCCAAGGCCCATCTCTTGATGGGGAGCCCAGTGATGGGCGAGGAGGGAAGGAAAGAGATTAGAAGAGCCAATGCCAGTTTGGGGAACTACGGTTGGGCTCACGATGGTAAACTAATGATAAGCCCTGGCCTCCAGGTTCTAATTGACTCCCAGGAAGAATGGCGCTATTCCAGTTTTGTGATGGATAAAGATGGGGTTTTATGCTATTTAATTGGATCTCGCTACTTAGCTTCATGGTCATGTCTGTTTCTTTTTTTCCTTTCCTGAGGTGCCATTGGACTTCACAGGCAGCGGAGATAGGGAAATGCTAGGCCACTGTGGACACAGAGTTCCAAGGACCAGAGTTTCTGGTTCTGCTCCCCGGGCCCTTCTGGTGCAAACAGGATCTTCACATAAACTATTACAAATCCCAGGTTATTCACTTCCTGGCAGTGTAGGTCTATCGTGTGCCCTCTTCAGCAAGGAGTGGGCTTCAAAAGCGCACTTGCTACAGCCTATACCTAAAGTGACTGCCACCTGTCTGCCCCCTTTCCGACCCACAGACTCTGTGGGGGCCCCTGGAAAATGAGCAGCCACTGGGGCTGTGCCGCAACCTGCCTCCGGCAGGTCATTAGCAGGTGCACGTGGAGGCTTCGGAAAGGAGCACACTGGAGCACTTGTCACTTGGCTTTGACTGTCCCTGGTCTGATAAAATGGAACAAGCCAGCTGGCGGGCCTTTCTTCCACCCGGGATGATTGAACTGTTGAATAAAACAAGGCAGTCCTCTGGGCTGAGGCCTTCGATCGTGCTGCGGAGACTGGCATACATTTGTGTCTCCCAAGTCACTCAAATGAGGGGGAAGATGCTAGTGGGATGGCAGGAAGCCAAGTGACAGTGAGAGCCAAGGGCACAATGGAAAAGACACCCGGAGGCCTCACCGGTGAAAAGGTGAGAGGGGCGCTGCCATGGCCCAATTACTCTGACAAAAATCAAAGGAGTGCCCGTGCACTTGGCACCGCATTTGTGAGTGAACTTGGCGAATGAAAAGGCTGGCACAGCACACACATGCTCGGGTGGGGATGAGGTGGCGTATGTGGGTATCTGGCTGATATCTATCCTCACTGGCAGGATCCTCTTCCAGGCCTGAGCTGGATGGGAGTGGGGAGAGGAGATTTCTTGCAAAGTCAGAGAAGTTGGACTTCCTGGATGAAAGAGTCTGGGACAACCTAGATGATTCCTGTCACCCAGGAGGCATTTCTCTTCCATGGGAGAGCTCTGCCACACACACAGCTGGGCCTCCATCCCACCACCTCCCCCCAAACCAAACCTACTCCCATTGAGCTGATGCTGACTCATAGCGACCCTGCAGGACAGGGTAGAACTGCTCCCGTGGTTTTCCAAGACTGTAACTCTTCACAGTAGTAGGAAGCCTCATTGTTCTCCTGCTGAACAGATGGTGGTTTTGAACTGCTAACCTTGCAGTTAGCAGCCCATTACACTACCAGGGCTCCTGACTATATAGGCAGGAAGGGCAAATTCCGCCAAGGGTTATCTGATGTAGCAGTGAGAGAAGACACTCCCACTTTTGACGCTTGGTTTCCATTTTGGCTGTGGTGTGGGTGGCACCATGTGCTGGTAGGAGGCTTAAAGTCAATACCACATCCTGAGGGACAGCATGCCAATCTCACTGAACTACCCACAGGTCTTTACATGTTTCTATAAAGACAGTTATAACTGCATAAGGGGACATATGGTAGGACCAAGGAGTTTTGTGCCATGTATCCCTGGGTCTAATTCCTTTGTTGTAAAAGATGTCCCCTGGAGATCTTTTGTGGGGGGTCATGACGATGGCTATTCTGATGGTACTGGTAGTAGAAGCGCTTCTGAGAAAGAAGGTAAATCTTTTTCTGGGAACATAAACAATGATTCCTGCATAGGTTAAACCTACCCAACTCACCACCTAGTCAATGCTAATCTTCCCCTGGAATGGGGCCACAGCTCTGCCTCTGTGCTTGACAGCCAGGCCCCCACCAGATCAGCCTTGGTGGGGGAAGGACATGCTGCTGTCGAAGCCATGCACAGCCTTCTTTCGCCACGTCCTCGCCGCTTTGTAAATGTGCCCAGGAGCAAGGAATCAGGTGGCAGGGAAAGAAAGTGAATGGCACGCATCCTTATCTACTTGAGTTTGAGAACCTCCTCTGCATTGGGCATGGCTATCTTCCAAGAAGTTCATCATTTCTTCCCCCAAACCTCCTCATCACCAGTTTCCCTGTCCTAAGGAAGCCAACTCATTAGCCACTGCATTTAAATAAATGTGGATTCATTCTTCGAGTCCTTGGGGTGGAGAGCCAGATATTCTGCCTGAAGATTTGCTCACTGAAAGAACTTCCCTTCACCATTGTCTTTCAGGGCCACCCAAGGGGTACTACAATGGCGATCGAATTCTACCTTTCCTAGTATCCATCACTCTTTACAAGGAGCACTCCTGGAGACATGGGATGAGGGAGATGAGGGAAACTGCAAGATCTGGTGCCATTCAAACCTGCTCCAATGACTTGAGCAATGTACTCAGACCTCCCAGACCTGCTGTAGCCTAGTTTTATATTGACCACTTTTACGTTCTACAGTAGGACGTCACTGCACATGTTCTCCGTTAGGATTTGACGGACCAAAAAACACTTTGTTCATGATAGTTCGGATCACAAAGCACCTTACTATAGACTATGGATGAAAATGGCTCCAGCTTCTTTGTCAGCCCTGCTCCTTGAAACCAGACTGACTCCGTGATGGACTGGCACCAAGAACGTGCCAGAAGTGGCTCTGTACTAATTCTGCTCCTGGACGTTTAACCGCGGGGAGCATGTATCTCCTTTGTCTGGTCTGGGGCTGCTATGAAGGATCCTGCTGTGGAAAGCCCAGGTCTCAAGGACTTCACCCACACTGTCAACCCATGCCATCGTGCATTCAGCCACTGAGTGGCGACGCCCAATGCCCCATCCCAGACCTAAAGAGTCAGAATCCTGCTGAGGACCTGGGAGTGTGCTTTGTCATTGCCCCTGACCACCTATTTGCACATGAACCATTGGCTTAAATTTTAAGGTTCTGAGATGGGAGTTATTTTGTGGTAAATTTTGCTGGAATGATTCACTGACAGTAAAATTAGATTAGCTTACTATCATATGGTGAATGTTTTAGAAAAGACTTGCTAAATAGCTCCTCGATTTGGGTGATTTGTAGAATATAGCTTTTTGGTTTTCTTATTCTGATTCTTAAAATCCCAACCACACCACCACTGTGAAACAGCAAGGGGCAGGTCATACAACATGCTCTGTGTCTGTTTCTCTGGAACCCCCCATGGCACTAGCAGGATATCTTCCCTTTCTGCCTCCAGAGTTCCTTGCCTGTACAGCCCTCTCCAAGGCTATCGAATTGATTCTGATTCACGACGACCTTGTAAGGCAGAGTAGCACTGATCCTTAGGGTTTCTGAGGCTGTCAATCTTAATGGGGGCAGACAGCCTCAACTTTCTCTCTCAGAGTGACTGGTGAGTTCGAACTACAGACTTAGCAGTTAGCAGCCCAACACTCAACCCCCCCCCCGTACCACCATGGCTCCTCTTCCACTCACAGGGATAGTGCAAAGAAAACGTAGAAAGGGGCTTACCTCCCTTGGTCAAAGAGGGGCGATTCTCTCTTTCAATGGCTCTTCGGTAGTTGAGGGGCGTTTATCTCTTGAGGGGACTAATGCAAGTCAGCGCATACTAGCCCCACGGCCTTCTCTGGACACACCTTCACACCTTCTCTGCCACTTCTGTTTTTTCACTTCTCCGTTTCACTCTTTGTTTCTCTCTCTCTCTCTCTCTCTGACTTGCAGTTTCTTCTTCCTAAGGCTGCGTGCCCTCCCACTCCTGGGACTCTGCCTCTGCTCCAGAGCCACAGGCTCTTCCAATAAATGTGTGTGGCTCTGACGTAAAATTGAAAAGAAAACAAAATTAAAGGATATTATTCAGATAATGGTGATTTAATTTGTTTGTAAATATATAGTTATGGTTCTCTGATAATGTTGAAATTACTGTGAGGGACAGGATTAGCTCTTCCATCTCCAAAGTTTGCTGACCCCTGCTCTGACCAAACTAAAAAAAAATAAAATAAAACTAACTGCAACTGAGTCAATTCTGACTCATAGCAACCTTATCAGACAGAGTAGAGTCTGCCCCCTAGAATTTCCAGGCTTGTAAATCTTTAAAGGATTAGAGAACCTCATCCTTCTCCAGAGGAGCGGCTAGTGATTCAAACTATGATTCTTATGATTAGCAGCCCAAAGCGTAAATCTGCAGGAGTAGTGAATTATTTAATATGGCTTTTCTAGGCAGAGTCTCTAACTCCCATGAAACAACCTTTCCCTTCATGGAACTGTTAGGGAGATAGGGAAAGATGCTGAGAGAATTCATCTGTGAGTAATTGCTAATCGGATTTCTGGGAGTGACATCCTGCTGCATATAAAATGAGCCCTCTGGGAAGCAGTGAGAGGGATTTCATTACCAGCAAGAGCGAGGAGGGGAGTGTGTTCTCTGGACCTGAGATCCACGCATACTGTACCTCTTAGATCCAAATGGCAGCTGCAACATCAGAGACGCACCAGCAGAACCAGGAGCCGCAGCATGGAACGGTGATGGGCTTCCCAACCCACAAAGTCAATAAAGATGAGGGCTTTCGAGCAGGAGGCTGGTTTGCGGAGTGAGGTACTTATCCAGGGGTCCTCAAACTTTTTAAATGGGGCCAGTTCACTATCCCTCAGACCTGTTGGAGGGCTGGACTATTGTTTAAAAAAAAAAAACTATGAACAAATTCCTATGCACACTACACATACCTTATTTTGAGTAAATAAACAAATGGGGCAAAAACACCTGGTGGGCCGGATAAATGTCCTCAGTAGGCCGCATGTGGCCCCGGGGCCGTAGTTTGAGGACGCCTGTTTATAGGCACTTATTTGGGGGAAGTTGGACTTACTGGCCCTGAGAAATGGAGCTGGGTGTCTTTGGGCTGAGGCTTATGGGAGTGAGGTATATCTATCTCTGGGCACTTATTCCAGAGAGCCAAATTTGCTAACCCACAGAGCTTAAACGGAATGCTTTCAGATTGAGGTGTATAGCAGAGTGAAATGCCCTCTGGACATTTCTTAGCAGACTTGAGAGAACTCTGTCACATGTCCTGATATACAACACAACCCTGAGCACCTCTCACTGGAATCACAATGTGTCAAATTCCTTAATAAACCCTTCCATCATGAATGCCACCTGTGAGTTTCCTGTAGCCATTGCAATGGATATTAGAACCTAGAGATCAAGTCGAGCAGCAAAGCAGGGCTTAATGAAGACGTTACACCCATTCTGCCACAGGGCTCTCTGACGCTTGTCTCCATTTCTGATATCCACTTGCCATCGAGAGGATTCTGGCTCAGGGTGGCCCCCTTTGTGTCAAACTCTATTTTAAAAATTTAGCAGTTGTATTGACATGTAATTCACATCTCCTACAACTCAGTGGTTTAGATGTATTAAAAAGGGTTGTGCAAGGATCACCATCATCAAATTCATTTTCTCCATCCTTGTTTTCACGAGTATTAGCTCCCCGTGGGTTTTCCGTGACTGACTTTCCAGGAACAGATGGCCAGCCCTTTCTTCCGAAGCACCTTTGGTTGGACGCGAACCTCGAAGCTCCAGTTAGCTGCCAGCAGGTTCTTCATGTGCACCACTTGGGGACGCTCCATGATCGATACTTTTCAACATTTTCCTGCCCACGTTAGGGTCACAAGTTCCCCCACCCCACCTCACCCCCCACCCCCTGATGCTCTGCTCCCTCTTAACATGCCATATGTATTTTTGTTTAGTTTTCATGCAGTCAGGTAAGCGCTGGACTGCTAACCACAGCTCAGCCGTTCAAACCCACCATCTGCTCCTTGGAAGAAAGAAGAGGTTGGAAGGATTTACAATCCTGGCAGCACTGTAGGTTAGGCATTGGGCTGCTAACTTCAACGTTGCCTGTTCAAACCCATTAGCTGCTCCCTGGGAGAAGGAGGAGGATATCTGCTCCCATAAAGCTTTGCAGCCTCAGGAAGAGTCGCTGGCATTCTGGATCAACTTAGGGCAGTGCGGTTTTTCTAAGCAGCCTAATCTTATTGGATACTAAAGGGGAGTACGCATTGAAAGAAAAACCAGTCTGTATCTCTTTTCCCAGCGTGGAGACCCCATCTGCTGAGGCCCAACCCCCAAGACTTGCCCCCTCTCCCGGCCCACCCTGGTGGGATGCTGATCCTAGTCCGAGAACACCCCACTTCTTAGCAGAATGGCCCTTCTTCCTGGGGCGGTTGGCCAGGGTCTTGAGGTTTCCCAGAGTGTCGCCTAAGTGAACAAAGAAGCCTGGCCCTGTGGACTCCGGGGAATAAAAATGTCCTTGAGAAGTGTTTAAGAAATCTCTATTACTGGACTGTGGATTAAAAAAGCTTGCCTGGGTGAGCTGCTAAATCTTTACAAATGTTTAGGATAAGCACAAATGAGAAAAACATGTTCAACGAGGCTTTTAGTTTCCAAGGGAACTGTGTTCCTAATTCTCTGACTGAAATGTAAGTGCTGTGAGCCAGCGGGGTGACCGCAGGCCCAGATGTGGAAGCCATTGTCCTGCTGGACTGGGGCAGCTTTTCCTCCAGGCCCCGAGCTCCCTGTTCCTCTCCTTTGTCTCGCTTCCTCCCCCTCCCTCTCCCACTGGGGGGGGGGGGGCAAAGTCTGTGTGCTGCTGACTGCTTGCAGGGACAAGACAGTGTAAGTCGGAAACTCAAACTTTTGGATCCCTGGCAAACTTTGTAGGTAGAGGTAGAAATTTGGGCAGGGCTAGGGACTTTACTGCGACCTTCCAGTGCAGAGTAGAACTGCCCCTGCGTGTTCAGGCGGGCTCCTGCTGACAGAGGTAGAAAGCCTCATCTCTTGCCCTCGGAGGTTTCTGTTGATCTGGGGTCAGCCGCCCGACTCCCATCTACTCCCCTCTTGCCGAGCGTCCCTATCGACTGGACAACAGCGAGTGTGGTTTTTGTGTGTTTGGGACGGTTGTTACTAATTACGATGGCGGAAAAGCAAATGGTCTAAACTGACAATAGGAAGTGATGAAGTGGAGGATGGGGCAGGGGGAGAGACTAGAAAACCTGAGATTCTGTGACGTTCTAAGTGCTTGAAGTAAAATTACTGTTGATGTAGACTCCATGTACAGAGAACGCCCGTGACATAATGTTAAGGACTCTGCTGACGGTGGTTCAAAGCCAATGGCTGCCCACCGGAGAAAGCTGTGGTAGGCTGGGAACGATGGCGCCTTGGCAGCTCTGAGGGAGCTCTACACCGCCCTGGAGGGCAGCTGTGAGCGGGAACGGACTCAACTGTGATGGGGTACGCAAGGACACAGTTACACAGCTAGCAAGTGCGGAACTCCCTGAGCTTTCAGGAAACGAATGCACATGTGTAGCTATCATGTGGATTAAAAACCAGCAGCTCTTCCATCACGGCTCCTTGTAAAGTTCCCACTGTCAAGACTCTGGTCATCATCGGTTAGTTTGGGCTAGAATTAGAAGTATATGCTCTTCTGCGAATCCCTTCTCCCTCTCATAACTATGTTAGTCAAATTCATTCATGTCATTGCACGTAGCAGCAGGGAGTGGCACACTAGAGCCCACCCTGGCCTGTGGTTGTGTGGTTTTATGTTTGTAAAGGGTTGTAAAAAATAATGAAGACTATGTGTCAGAGACCACATATGGCCTGCAAAACCTAAACTATTTACTATCGAGGCCTTTGGAGAAAAAGCTCGCCAGCCCCAGCTAGAGTATCCGGTTACATGGAAATACTACAATTTAATTATCCTTTCTATTTCCGAGGGAGCTTTAAGTTGTTTTCCATTTTTAGCTATCATAAACAGTGCTGTTATAAACATTCTTGCACTTGTATTTTGTTGTACTTAAAAATACATTTCTGTTGGCTGTATAACCAGTGGTGGGATTATTGAGCCATAAGGTATGTATTTATCCATCTTTAGTAAATGCTTACTGCTAAAAAAATGCACACATTTGTAAACCACAACCAGTGAATGAGCATTCCAGTTGCTCCAGATCCTTGTTATCACTTGGTAACGTCTGATTTGTTAAGTGCATCATTCAGTTTTGGTTAATTCAATATTTTATCATTTTAATAATGTATAATACTCTTTCCCTCTGGTTTTTGGTTATATTCACATGGTGGCTGATCACACGACGTCTATTTTCATATGTTTATCGTATGTTGTGCTGTGTTGTGAACCTGCTAGGAGATAGCACATTTCTTTTTTAGGTTAATGAGGTCATACTGGAGTAGACTTATGAAACTCAAGCTCATGCGAAGGCCCTGAGGAGCCCCCAAGTGGGGCGCTCCAGGCCAGGAGGGGCAGCTCCTGGACAGTCATGAAGGCCAGCAAACAGACTCGGGGTTTTTGCATCTTTCTTCTCTCTTTCTTTTCTTTTCTCCCTTTTGTTTTTCTCCTTGTCTCTTTTCCTTTTCTCTTTTCAGTCTTTAAAAACATTTATCAGTTTGGGCTATGCCATAGTCGGTGTGCCTACCTATATAGGATAGGCATGGGAGGCATGCCCATGGAGAGAGCAGCAGGACCAACAGTCCTGAGGAGACCTGGGGGGGTGAGGGTGGTGGGGGAGGGGGGAGGTGCGCAGGCAGTGACATGGACAGGGGAACACTGGGGTGTTGGAGTCAATAGCAAGGCGATAGGGATCCGAGTGTGTGTGTGTGGGGGGGGGATGTCTGAGCAATAGCAAACTAGCTCAGAGGAGGTACCAAGAGGCAGAAATAAGGGGAAAGTGATGGTGGGTCAGGAAGAAGGTAAAAGGAAACAGGAAGGACCTAGGAAGCAAAGCAATGGATAGAGGTATAAACATAGTGGTGTACACATGTAAATACATTAATCCACAAAAATAGAGGTATTGGTTCATGTACATATATTTATACAGCAATGCACTGAGGTAGGGGATGGACTTTGGGCCTCTGCTCATACCCTCCCTCAATACAAGAACACTTTGTTGTAACCAATCGTCAGTCTGAGATGTTCACCCTCCCGACACAATCGCTGAAGACAAAACTGGTGCATAAACAAATGTGGTGAAGATGGCAGATGGTGCCTGGCTATTAAAAGATAAAGCTCCTGGGGTCTTAAAGGCTTGAAGTTACACAAGCCGCTATTCAGCCGAGAAGCAACAAGTCCACATGGAAGAATCACACTGCCGGTGCAATCATGAAGAGTCATAGGGACCGGGTAATAGGCATCAGAAGACACATAACAAACAAACAAAAACATATTGTTGAGAACGAGAGGCGCTGGAGCAGAGATCCACAGCCCATCTGTAGACAGTGGAACAATCTCCCCACAGAGGGGCCACAGGGAAGGGATGAGTCACCAGGGTGCAGTAAAGCATTGATGAAACACACAATATTCCTCTGGTTCCTTGAGGCTTCCTCACTCCCCACTACCATGACCCCAGTGCTGCTGCCCAATTCAGACTAGACCAGAACATGTACTCAGGTATAGATAAGAGATGGGAGCTCACGACACCCAGAATCCAGGAACAGGAGTGGCAATAGTGATGCCAGAAGGGTAGGGGGAAGAGGGGGAGAGGAAGGGAGAAAGGGGGAACTGATCGCAATGATTGACACATAACCATACACCCCTCTCCAGGGGGAAGAACAACAGAAAACATGGGGGAAGGAGACAGCGGTCGGTGCGAGAGATGAAGATAATAACAATGTACAGTCTATCAAGGGGTTATGGGGTGGGGGGAAGCGGGGGCCGTGGGGAAAGAGCTGATATCAAGGGCTCAATAGAAAGTAAATGCCTAGAAAAGAGTGAAGGTAACATATGCACAAATTCGCCTGATGCAAGCAATGTATGGATTGTGATGAGAATTGAAAGAGTACAAAAACAAACAAACAAACAAACAAACAAACCCCAAGCTCAGTGCCTTGAGGAGACTGTGACTCACAGGGCTCAGCGGCACTGCTCCTCTCAGAGTCCAAGGCAGAAAAGCTTTACAGCTTGCAGTCGGCACATCTTTCTCCTGCGGAGTGGCAGGTGGTCTTGAACCATTCACCTTTTGATTAACAGCCAAGTACTTAACCCGCTGCAATAGTCCTCAGGGAGCATATGAGGTGACTTCTAAAAAATTGTGGGAAAATCCCATTATGTTTCCATTTGATTTGTTTCCAGAAACCTTTAGAAAACCACCTTATGCTAGAGTAGAGCGGGCCCCAAACCCTGTGGCGCTTTATAAAAGGGAAACCCGAAGATCCACAGGCAGAGAGGATGCCACGTGAAGCCTTGCCTCCACGCCAAGAATTGTCCAGAATTGTCCACCGCTTCCAGAAGCTGAAAGAGACTGTGATTCAGAATGATCTCATCCTGCAGGAAATAGTCCCTGACCTGCGAGGAAATAGATTTCTGTCCTTTGAAGTTACTCACTGTGGTATTTTGGTAACAGCAAAATATCTACCTAGAAATATAGGTCTATTAGGAACTAAGATACTGAGATATAAAAGTACAATGGGATGACCCTTTATCCAGGGGTCTTGCTGAATTTATGGTTAATTTTGACAATCTGTAGAACATTTTGGTTTATGTAAATATACACTCACATTGCTATGAACAGTGAATTCTGTTTTTTCCTTTCTAATACCTTTGTATTACTGACTATATTACACATGATAGTATTGAATAGATACAATAATGGGCATGGTGGAATAGAGGTAATCATGGGCACCCTTGGTTTGATATTATACCATTGAATATGATATATATTATAGAATTTACATTAATACTTGATCAAAGTTTTCTTTCATTTCTACTTTCCTGAGTTTATTTTGTTTGTTTTTAATGTAAATAAATAGGTATTGAATTTGATTAAATGCCTTTATAAATCTGTTCAAATAATCATGTGATTTTTCACATCTATTCTCATAATGTGGTAATTGATATCAACTGATTTTTTTCAAATGTTAAGTTAATGTTCTGTTACTGGAATAAACCCAAGTTTTTTGTTATATGTTTTATAACTTACAGGGGGAAATTTGCTAATATTTTGTTTAGGATTTTGTCTTTATAAGCATCAGAGAGATTATCTGGCAATTTTTAATCTTTTATAATGTCTATTTGGGGCATAAAGAATTTTCTGATAGAAAAGACAGTATTTCCTTTGTAATTGGTTCTTTATAAAAGTATATGTGCAAGATTGGTGTTATTTCTACCTAAACCAGGAGTTCTCAATCTGTGGGTCGCAACCCTTTGGGGGTCGAATGACCCTTTCACAAGGATCACCCAATTCATAACAGTATCAAAATTACAGTTATGGAGTAGCTATGTCGTTTTATGGTTGGGGTCACCACAACATGAGAAACTATATTAAAGGATCTGTGGGGCACGAGTGTGCAAATGCTAGAATCAGCAGAGTAAAAGTTAAAACAGGCTGTATGAAAGCTGGGGTTTGAGGTAGGCCTCGGTTTCGGTTTCAGTTTCGGTTTCAAGTTCCTGGTCACCGATGCAACACATCACCTGATCCACCTGACCAATGAGCCATCGCCTGACCCCGCCTGATCTGACCTAACCAATGGGATACATCGCCTGACATCTCCTGATCTGACCTAACCAATGGGACACATGGCTTGATGCCGCCTTAGCCAATAGAGTTCGAGTGACAGCCCACCAGTGACCAACCAATCAGGAAAGCACGCGCAAACCTACTCATCAATCACCACTGGACAATGCTGGTGCCAGAAGTTTTCTCCAATAAGTTTAAAGAACAGCAACCCTGGACTGCCCCTTGTCCCGCCCCTTGTCCCTGGCCCTATAAAAACCCGCGCGATTCTCTTTTGGACACTGGCTCCTGCTGCGAGGGAGGAGGCCCTAGCTCAAGCTAGCAAATAAATTCCTTTGCCGCTTTTGCATCTCAACTGGTCATAGTCTTCCGTGTGCCCAAGGTAAGCTCGCCTTCCTTCCCCGAATCTAACAGATCAAGGCATTAGGAGGTTGAGAACCACTGCCCTAATTGTTTAGAAGAATTCATCAGTGAATACACTGAGATCAAAGATCTCTTCATGGGGAACATTTTTTCATTAAAAAATGTCTAAGCCAATGTAGTGTGGTCGAGTTGATCGATAAGAAGTTATACCTATTCAGGGACTCCGTGCACTCCCTCTTATAGGTCCTTCCTGCCTCTTTCCATTCCCCACCTCACAACAGTTAACTTTCTAAATCTTCTAGAATTTTAGACAAATGGAATAAAATAATTAGCATTATCTGAAAACTCAGGTGTTTTGTGTATGTGTGTGTGCGTGTGTGTGCATGTGTGAGCAAGCCATGTTATTCATATATTGAAACTCATTCTAAACTTGAGCAGGGCTACATTGTATGGGCAGACCAAAACCCATGTAACCAATCACTTATTGATGGGCATTAGATTTTCTTCAGCGTGGGGCTGTTATAAAGACAGCAGCTTCAAATATTAGTGTTTAAATCTTGGTGTGGACACAAACTTTCTTTTCCAGTTAGGAGTGGAAGACTAGTTGGATAGATATTCAACCTTTTAAATGTTCGCCAAGCTGATTTCCAGAATGACTGTACCATTTTACGTTCCCCCAACAGTCTGTGAAGGTTGCAGTAGCTCTGTATCTTCTCCAACACTGGGTATGGCCACACATTTTCACTGTAGATGTCCTGATCTATGTGAAAGAAACCCTGTTGGCACTGTCTGCTATGGGTTGTAGGGATAACAACAAGGTCAGTAGTTCAAAGTCACCAGCTGCTCCAAAGGAGAAAGTTGAGGCTGGCTGATCCTGTGAAGATTTACAGCCTTAGAACCCTCGATAGGAGGAGTTCTCAACCTGTGGGTCGCGACCCCTTGGGGGGGAGGGTCCAATGATCCTTTCACAGGGGCCACCTAAGATCATCAGAAAACATTTCCAATGGTCTTAGGAACTGAGAAACCGCTCCTCTATCCGTCTCCAGGTGGGTCTGCCTACATGCATATACGCCCACCTATGAGTACCCAGTGTGAAAACTGTTACCTATGTACACCATGCTTCAAGACAAAACTTCATTTATTTGTCATTAGAAATAAATATTTCACAATATATAATTACATATTATTTTTGTGATTAATCACTATGCTTTAATGATGTTCAATTTGTAGCAATGAAAATACATCCTACATATCAGATATTTACATTATGATTAATAACTAGAAAAATTTCAGTTATGAAGTAGCAACAAAAATAATTTTATGGTTGGAGGTCACCACCACTTGAGGAACTGCATGAAAGAGTCGAGGCGTTAGGAAGGTTTAGAACCACTGCTCTAGAGAATCTCTCTGAGTCAAAATACATTCAGTGACAGTGAGTTTAATCTCTGTATGGTGGCTTTAGTTTTCATTACCCTGCCATCTAATGTTTTGAATCTTTCCATGTGTTTATTTGCCATTTTTTGTATCATCTTTGCTGATGTTTATTTTTTACTCATTTTTCTGTTGAATTGTTTGTTGTCTTATTACTGAGTTTAAAGAGTTCTTTATAGATTCTGGATCTAAGTCCTTAATCAAATATGAGATTGATGTTTTCCTCTAGTCTTTGGTTTGTCTTTTTAGCCTCTTAAAGGGATGTATTAAAATACAAAATTTATCAATTTTAATTACGTACAACTTACCAATTTTTTCTTCTGAGGTTCCTGCTTTTGATATAATATGTAAAAATTCTTTCCCTCACTCAAGACCATGAAAATGTTTTTGGTCTTTTATGTAGAAATGTATAGTATTAAGTTTTACATTTATGATCTATTTAGTATTGATTTTTTTATTTATCATAGTTTGACAATTTTTTATGAAACTACCCCCAGGAATTGCCCTCTTAGCAATTATCACAGGGAAAGGAAATCGTGTCACCACCAAAACCTATACATGAATGTTTGTACTGGTTCTCATCATAACAGAAGGGAAAATAAAGAAGCAGTTCAGGTAGCCTTCAACAGATAAGTTTTTCAGTAAGTATGCTACATCCATGCTGTAGAATATTACTCAACTATCAATAGGGAACAGGAATCTTGGTGGCATAGTGGGTTATGCATTGGGCTGCTAACTGCAAAATCAGCAGTTTGAAACCACCAGCCACTCTGAAGGAGCAAGATGGGCATTCTGCTACTGTAAGGAGTTATCGTCTTAGAAATTCACAGGGGTAGTCCTACCCTGTCCTGTAGGGTCACTGTGAGTCAAAAATCAACTCAGTGGCAGTGAGTTTGGTTTGGTTCAGGTTTTTAAATAGCAAACTCTGATCTATGAAATAACACTAGTTGGTCTCCAAAAAGCTGTGCTGAGTGAGAAAACAAACAAACAACTAAATTTGTTTCATGTAACTTTGCTTAAAAGAACAATTACCAAGATGTAGAAGAGAGTTGTAGCTCTCAAGAATTAGAGATAGGTGTGGGGGCGATGCTGGGGGGATTTGGAGCTGGAGGGAGAAAGGTGTGACAGGAGGGATGTGGCTCTGTCTATGTAGGGTAGAATGAAGAATTTTGCAGTTGACATGTTCTGTAACTTAAGGAGTTCTGCTGGTACTGAGGTCTAGGCATTGTGCTTCAAACCTCGAGGTCAGTGGTTCAAAACTAGGAGACATTCTAAGAGACAGAGAGGAGCGGCTCTTTGCTCCCATAAAAATGGAAAGCCACAGAAACCCTCTACTGGGTGGATAAACGTTGGAATCAACTTGATGTCAGTTGGTTTGGTGGTATCTTAATTGTGATAGTGGTCACACGAATCTACACTTATGGCGAAAATGTTGTTGTTTGGGGTCCCATAGAGCTGTCTCCTACTGAGAGTGACAGCCTGTGACAGACTAGAACTGCCAACTTAAGACTTTCTTGGGTGGTAGGACTAACTGCAAAGTTGTTCTGAGTGAGAACCAACTCGGTATCAGAGTGTTCAGTCTCCATAGATGCAGACACCACATCTTTCTCCCAGGGAACTGCTGGGCGAGGTCTAACCACCAATCTTTCGGTTAGCAGCCAAGCCCTTATTCATTTGTTCCACCATTCCTTCGTGATGAAATTGCAGAGAATTAAATATGTACAAACAAATCATGAATATAAAACTTATTAAATATGAATAAAATTAGTGGGATTTATAAATGCCAACTTCCTAGATGTCATTTAATAGTAACACTAGTTAAGAAGCTGTTTTAATAAAAGTTTGGAGAGTGTGAGCACGATTCAAAGTATTGGGGTCAAAAAGGAAGCAATATATGTAGCATGTACATAGTAAAGGAACAATTGTTTAGAAAAAGGTTTGTAAAAACCACTGCGAAAGCCATTTGATTAGAGCCATCAATTGTGTTGATCTTCTTAAGGAACCGACTTCTGTTTTTATTAGTATTTCTCTAGTGTTCCTCTGTTTTCTATTTTATTCTCTCCTTTGAACTTTTTCTTTCTTTTTTTTATTGGGGCTTCATAAACTTCTATGATAGTAGTTTATTAAGGATCAGCCTTAGATATGAAAGAAATATTAATTTTTTCCAATGTAGGTATATAGTGTTACAAATTTCTTTCAAACAAGTCCAGCTTGAACTGTATTCCACAAATTTTGTTATACTGTTTTTCATTTTCATTCAGTTCGAGATACTTTCTGATTTCCTCTTTTGATCTTTTTTGAGATCCACAGGCTATTTAGAAATCTATTGTCTTGTTTCAAAGTGTTTGGGGATTTTTCTAGAGATCTTTGTTATTTGTAGTTTAATTCTATTGGAGCTAACATACTTTGCATGATTTGATTCTGGGGTTTTTTTGCCCTGCCTCCTGCCACTGATTCATTTAAAAATCAGTAAAAAATGGTTTTGTCACCCAGAAAATGGTCCATCTTGGAAAATGTTTCTTGTATCCTTGGAAAGAATAGGCATTCTGGTGTTGTTGAATGGAGTGTTGAATGAATGTTAATTAGGTCAAATTGGTTGATAGGATTATTCAAATCTTCCATACTGATCTTGATTTTCTTAGTTAATGAGAGATGGTGCTGATATCTATTACTATAATTGCAGATTTGTCTATTTCTCCTTGCAGTTTCTTGAATTTCTGCTTTACTTATTATGCAGCTCCATTACTAGATAAATAAATGTGAGACAGATATGTCCCTTTGATGAACTGATCTTTCATCATTGTGAAATGACTCTATTTGTCTCTAGTAATATTATTTTGCTCTGAAATTAATTTTGCTTGATATAAATTTACCTACCAACTCAAATTTTCCTTTGAATAATGCTTACATGGTATATCTTTTTTCATTCTTTACATTTAATCATTTGTGGCTTTATGTATTTATTTAAGGAAGCAATATTTGGATCTTGAATTTTTATCCAATCTAACAATTTGTGCCTTTCAAGTTGAGGTGTTTTGCCATTTACATTGGATGTGATTGTTGGTATGGCTGTATTTTAAGTTAACGTCTTGCTACTTGTCTTCTGTCTGTCTGTTCTTTTGCTCTTTCCTTCTATTTCTGCCATCTTTTAGGTTCATTTAATACTTTTTATTATTTAATTTTATCTTTTGGTTATGAGTTATGGCTCTTTTTTATTAAAAGATCATTTTATTGGGGGCTCTTAAAACTCTTGTTCCAATCCATACATCGATTGCATCAGGTGTGTTTGAACATATGATGCCTTCATTCTTTTCTAGACATTTATTTTCTGTTGAGCCCTTGGCATCAGCTTCTCTTTTCCCCCCTCCCCCACCTCATGGCCCCTTGATAGATTATAAATTATTATTTTCATCTCTCACACCTACCGCTGTCTCCCTTCCCCCATGTTTTCTGTTGTTCTTCCCCCTGGAGAGGGGTGTATGGCTATGTGTCGACCATTGTGATCGGGTTCCCCTTCCTCCCTACCTTTCCTCCCCTTCCCCTTCTGGTATCATGTTCCTGGATTCTGTGTGTCGTGAGCTCCCATCTCTTATCTATACCTGTGTACATGTTCCAGTCTAGTCTGAATTGAGAAGCGGCACTGGGGTCATGGTAGTGGGGGTGAGAAAGCCTTAAGGAACCAGAGGAATATTGTGTGTTTCATTGATGCTTTACTGCACCCTGGTTGACTCATCCCTTCCCTGTGGCCCCTCTGTGGGGGGATTGTTCTATTGTCTACAGATGGGCTTTGGATCTCTGCTCCAACCCCCCTCATTCTCAACAGATATTTTTGTTTGTATGTTATGTGCCTTCTGATGCCTATTACTGGGTCCCAATGACTCCTCATGATTGTACCGATGATGTGCTTCTTCCATGTGGGCTTGTTGCTTCTCTGCGGAATGGCCTTTAAGACCCAGATGCTGTATCTTTTAATAGCTGAGCACCATCTGCCTTCTTCACCACATTTGCTTATGCACCCGTTTTATCTTCAGCAATTGTGTTGGGAGGGTGAGCAACTCAGAATGCTGATTTATTAGAACAAAGTGTTCTTGTATTGAGGGGAGGGTATGAGCAGAGGCCAGAAGTCCATCCACTATCTCAGTGTATTGCCATATAAATAATTTACATAGGCCAATACTTCTATTTTTGTGGATTAATGTATTTACATGTGTACACACCTATGCTTATACTTCTGTCCATTGCTTTGCTTCATAGGCCCTTCCTCTGTTTCCTTTTACCTTCCTCCCATCCCACCATCACTCTCCCCCTATTTCTACCTCTTAGTAGTTCCTCTTAGCTAGTTTGCTGTTACTCCAACACCCCCAGGATCTCTATCTCCTCCTTGTTCTTGACTCTGATTCTCTAATTATTACCCTTTCTCGCTGACCGCTCACCACACCTTTCCCCTGTCACCCTCTCTCTCCAAGTCCCCCTCCCCCGCCCGGGACTGTTGGTCCAGCTGCTTTCTCCTAGGGCTTGCTCCCCATGTCTTTCTTATATAAGTTGGCAAACCCATTATGACATAGACCAAACAAAAGATTGAAAAAGGAGATAAAAATGTACATCATTCCAGGTCTGTTCACTGGCCTTCATGACTATCTCCCCACTGGTCATGGGGGATCTCCGGGAGCTGCCTCTCCAGCCTGAAGTTCATTTGGGGGGGCTCTTCAGGGACTTTGTAACTTTGCTTTGCTCTAGTTGCTGATCTGTTATGTTCCCTTCTTGGTTCATCCCACTGTGCGGGGTTCAGACTGCACTAGCTCCCTTCTGTGTGACCCAGAATGGTCATCTGTCGCAGTCTGCTCCAGTTATGGGACATATCACATGAGCTGTTAGCCCCACAGTCCCCTCTGTGCCCATCAGCTCCCCACAGGGACCGTGTCCTCTGGGCCTGGCGTGTCAGTAGTCTTTTTTGTGTTGTTTAAGCATTTTCTTTAGGATTTATAGTATACAACTTTCACTTAGCACATGTACTGAAGTGCACATATATACACATACCCCTCCCCCCAAAAAACACCTAAAAAACCATACCCCCTGCCATTGAATCTATTCCAATTCATAGTGATTCTGTATAGGGTTTTGAAGACTAGAGCTCTTTATAGGATTAGACTGGTAAGTTTTTGGTTAGTAGCCCATCACCTCACTCAACTCTACCATCAAAGGAATCATTTAACAATAATTTAATTCCATTTCTTCCCTCCTCTTCTGTGTGCTAAGGAGCCCTGGTTATATAGTGAATACAAACTGAACTTCTAACCACAAGATCAATGGTTTGAACCCATCAGTCACTTGGGGAGGAAAATGAGGCATCTGCTTACAGAGATTTAAAGTTTTGGAAACCCAAAGAGGTGCTGTCCTGCAGGGTCATTTTGAGTCCCAATTGACTCAGTGACATGTGCTTTGGTTTGGTCTTTGTGCTAAGGAACTTGAGTGGCACAGCGGTTGAGCCTTTGGCTACTAAACCAAAGCTTGACAGTGGTTTATGGGAGAAAACTGCAGTAGCTTGCTTCTGTGGTGATGGGGAAGCCTATGGGGGGGGGGGGGGTTCTCCTCAGGCCTGTAGGGTTGCTGCGGAGCAGAACCAATTCAGTGGCAGTAGGTTTGATTTTGGTTTGATCCTTGTGTTAGTTCTGTCATTAGCTTTTCTTGGTCATGCGATAAACACATTATTATTATTGTATCTTTTACAATATATAAATGACACTCTACGCTTACCTTTGTTGTTGTTGCTACTTGCTGTTGGGCTGGCTCTGACTCCGGGAGACGTTACGAACAGCAGAAAGAAACTTTGTACGGTCCTGCCTCCTCCTCACAGTGGCTGGTAGGGTTGTGCCCACTGGTGCACACACCATGGCAACTCATCTGACATCACTCATGTTTGTTCTTCCTCCACTCTCCTTCCAAGTAAGTCATTTCTCCTGACTGCATGCCCAAGTAAGGAAGATGAATTGTCCTGATGACAATTCTCCTGACACGGCATGTACAAAGGATGGAAGAGGAAGTCTCACCGTTCTTGCTTCTACGGAGCATCCTGGTTGGACAAGTACTTTGTCTGAGACCAGCATGTTCATGCTTCAGGTCTTCCAGAATCTTCTCTGTGCGCTTCACCAGAGGTGTCGGTTTCCCTTGGTGTTTACCATTATCTAGTTTTTGCATGTCTGTCGGCTGATTGAAAAGATGATGGCTTGGGTCAGGTAATCTTTAGTCATAATTTGTTCTAGTCTTTAATCTTTTCTGCTTTTTTTAAAAGTAGGTTGGTTCATTTTAATAGTACACATGTGTGTCTTACAATTAAAGATTCACACTTATTAGTATGGTAACTTTTTAAAACTTAATAAATCTTTTTATTGGGGTTCTTACAACTCTTATCACAATCCATACATACATCAATTGGGTAAAGCACCCTTATACATTCGTTGCCCTCGTTATTCTCAAAATTCGCCTTCCACTTGGGTTCCTGGAATCAGCTTGGTTTCCTTTTTTCCCTCCCCCTCCCTCCCTGGTCCCTCCTTCCCCTGCACCCTTAATAGTTTATAAATAATTATTTTATCTTATACTGCCTGGCATCTCCCCTCACCCACCTTCCCATTGCCCATCCCCCAGAGAGGAGGTTACACATAGATCCCCAAGATCGGTTCTCCCTTTCTACACCCCGTTCCCTGCCAGTGTCGCCACTCCCACTGCTGGTCCTGAGGGGTTCATCCGTCCTAGATTCCCTGTGTTTCCAGATCCCTACTGCACTGCTGTGCATTCTCTGGTCTAACCAGGTCCGCAAGGTAGAATTGGGACCATGATAATTGGGAGGGGAGGAAGCGTTCAAGAACTAGAGGAAGGTTTTGAGTTTCATTGTTGCTACACTGAACCCTGAGTGACCCATCTCCTCCCCACTACCCCTCTGCAAGGGATGTCCAGCTGTCTACAGATGGGCATTAGGTCCCCATCACACACTCCCCCTCATTCACAGTGATGTGATTTTTCCCCTCACTGCCTTTGTTGTTTGAGACCTGGTCCCCTCTGCCCTTCATGCTCACACATGTTGGTGTGCTGCTTCCGTGTGGGCTTTGTTGCTTCTGGGCTAGATGGCCGCTTGTTTACTTTCAAGTCTTTAAGTCCCTGGACGCTATATCTCTAATAGTGGGCACCATCAGCCTTCTTCACCACACTTGCTTATGCACACTTTCGTCTTCAGCCTTTATGTGAGGAAGGTGATCACACAATGATTGTTTTTGTTCCTTGGTGTCTGCTACCTGGTCCTTTCAACACCTTGTATTCGCTTGGGCTGTGTGCTTCTTCTCTGTGGACTTTGTTGCTTCTGAGCCAGATGGGCGCTTATTTGCCTTTAAGACCCCATACGCTATATCTTTTTGATAGCTGGGCACCGTCAGCTTTCTTCACCACTTTTGCTTATACACACAACTGTCTTCAGTGATCATGTTGGGAAGGTGGGTATCATGAAATGACCGTTTAGCTGGGCAAGGTGCTGTTGTATTGAGGAAGTGTGCGTGAGGAGACCCAATGTCCACCTGCTACCCTACTGCTGAATATGCTTTCTATATTATTTAGATTTTTATCATTTTTGTCTGTTTGTTTTTAATGGTTTTCTCTATATGAAATCCAGGATAGGTAAATCTGTGGAGGCAGTAACTGGAATAATCGCTCCTTGGGAGTAGGAAAGGTGGGAGGTTGGGAGGAAATGGAAGCTAATGATAAGTACAGGAATGAAAAAAAGTTCTAAAACTGATCGTGGTGATGACTATACAACTCTTACTGATGTGATTGAACTATTGAGTTGTATAATATATCAATTCTCTGCCAATAAAACTGTTGAAAAATAAATAAATATATACTGATTAAATTTTTAATTGAAATTTAATTTTTAAAAGTGACATTGGTTCAATTCAGTACATGGTTTGATTTCTTGAAGCTGCTTGATTGTTCATCCAACTTAAATGAAATCCTCGACAGCTTCAGTATTTTCTCCATTTGTAATGATGCTGCTTCTTGTTCTAGCTGTGAGGATTTTTTTCTTTATGGTTAGATATATTTTATATTGAGAGTTCTAGTCTAGACCTTTAAAATAAATACTTCAACTTAGCTGAAACAATGCTCTTTGCTCCTTTGTGTAGATCCAAATATGTATCGTGTTTAATGTTTTTTTCCTGCTTGAAGAATTTCCTTTAACCATTTGTTTTAGTTGTACAAGTTTGAAGGTGATGAATTCTTTCTGCTTTTGGATGTGTTAAAAATGCCTGTATTTTCACGGACTAATGAATTCTATGTGGACAGATGTTTTTATTTTAGTACTTTAAGGAGGTTGTTCCATTCTCTTCTAATTGGCATTGTTTCCACTGAGCAGTCAGTTGTCATCTTTCTCTAGCTCTTTTTATATGTAAATTTTAAAAAATCTGTTAGATTTTTTTCCCCTTTAGGACTAGTTTTAAGTAATTTGATTATGATTTATTAGCAAACAGTTAGTTGCCCTGATGATTATTATTGTTGGGAGTGATTGAAGGATTTGGCCCAGAGTTCATTTTTATTTATGGGAGGTTTAATTTAATTCATTTCTACCACTGGAAACAGAACCTCTTATCATTCTATTCAAAGTATTTTCTAATTTTCTCCTTAATCTGTAAGTTATTTAGAAATGTATTGCTTACCCCTGGAATGACGTGTGGGACATTTCTCAGACTCTCAGGCTTCTTGAGAAGCTGCTGTCACAGTCATAGTACATGCTACTACCTAGTAAAGCCTGGAGTGAATAAAGCTGAAGAAGCTTCACTCACTCCGCCCCTGACACTAACAACAAAGTCTGCATGGGACATATGTGTCCCACATCATTTTATCAAAAGCCCTAGTATTTCATACGGTTTTTCCTTGGTTTCAGCATGTCTTCCATTACTGGAAATACATAGCTAGCATCAATAAAAAGTTCAAGGAGGAAAATATTTTGTCTGTGTGAAGATTACATTTCCAGAATTTGTGTGCTTTCTAGTTTTCTTCTATTATTGATTTAAACCTTAATTTTACTGTCAGAAACATGCTCCAAATTAATGGCTTATATTAAATACTATATTTTGTTCAATTTTGGTAAATATTTAATGTGCATTTGAAAAGAAAGGTTATGCTATTGTGGTAGTCACATAATTTGATGTCAATCTGAAGATCAAGAGTGAAGAGGTTGAGTCTAGTCTGTCAGTCATTGTATAGCCAATGAGGCCTCTATGTGGGCATGGCCTTCTCCTGAGAATTCTGGGAACTCCTGTATTTTTCCTCGTTGGAGGCGGAGACTCTCTCTGCACACTCCCTGTGAGACATCCCTGTGGAGAAGACACATGGAGAGAGGCTGATGGAGCCAGAGAAGCCACCTAGAGACCCCTGCCAACACTGAGATGCTTACAACACCACTGGATCCACAAGACTTCCCACCCACTGGCCTGTGATCTGCATTCGGCATCACGGTGTTCTGTGAGTCTGAAGAGGACTTTATAGATTGGTATTGGACATAAGGGCTAATATTGGACATATGGACTTGATCTGGACTGGGCTGGGATGTTTTCTCAATATTCAACTGCTCTTATATAGAAAGCTCTTTCTTATTTGCACATGAGTCTCTGAATTTGTTTCTTTAGTCTACCCGGACTAACACAACTTTCATTTGGGTTCACAGTGTTGTACATATAAAAGCAGGTAAACTTTATGAGTCCTGTTGTTTGAATGTTTAATGTCCTTATCAGATTTTTATTGGTTCCATTAGATAATGAGAAATGTATAATAAAATATCTCAATACAAATATAGAGTTATATTTTCTCCTTCTTAGTTTTGTCCATGTTTGCTTTGTATATGGTATATGTATAATTATGTGCATTTAAGTTTATGACTTTTATGTATTTGTTAAGCTCAGATCCTTTTATCATTATAAAAAAAATCTCTCCTCGTCTTTGGTGATATTTCTTTTACAGGTTCTCATGAGCACAATCAAGTGTTCTGGAATTCCCATTCATCTCAAGGCTTTCCATAGTTCGTTATGATCCACATAGTTGAACGCCTTTGCATAGTCAATAAAACACAAGTAAACATCTTTTGGCTTTTCTCTGCTCTCAACTAAGATCCATCAGCAATGAAATCACTTGTTCCATATCCTCTTCTGAATCTGGCCTGCATTTCTGGGCACTCTCTCTCAATGTATTGCTATAATCAGTTTGGATGATCTTCAACAAAAGTTCGCTTGCATGTGATATTAGTGATATGATTCTATAATTTGCACATTCAGCTGGACCATTTTTCTCTGGAGTGGGTACAAATACAAATTTCAGTCAGTTGACCAGGTAGCTAGCTGTCTTCCTTGGCATACACAAGTGAGTACTTCCAGTTCTTCATCAGTTTCTTGAAACATTTCCATTTGCATTCCATCAATTCCTGGAGGCTTATTTATAGCTAATGCCTCAGCGCAGCTTGGCTGCCTTACTTCAGTACCATTGGTTCTTGATCATATGCTACTTCCTGAAATAGGGGGGTGTCAACTAATTCTTTTTGGTACAGTGACTTTGTGTACTCTATCCATCTTCTTTTGATGTTTCCTGCATCACTCAATATTTTTCCCATAGAATCAATCAATATTGCAACTTGAATTTTTTTTTTAAGTTCTTTAAGTTTAAGATATGCTGACTATGTGCTTCCTTTTGGGCTTTCTAATGCTAGGTATTTCTGTATTTCATTTTAATATTTTACTTTGTCTTCTCATGTTGTCCTTTGAAATTTTCTGTTCAGTTCTTTGACTTCATCATTTCTTCCATTTGCTTTAGCTACACTATAATTTAAGAGTAAATTTCAGAGTCTTTCTGATATTTACTTAATCTTTTTTTCTTTCCTGTTTTTTTAGTGACCTTTGCTTTCTTCATGAATGATGGTCTTGATGTCATCCCACAGCTGATCAGGTCTTCTGTCATTTGTGTTCAATGCAGCAGGTCTGTTTCTGAGATATTTTTGAAATTCAAGTGGGATATACTCAAGGTCAAATTGTGGCTCTCATGGACTTATTTTAATTTTCTTCAGCTTCATCCTGAACTTATTTACGGGCAATTGACAGTCTATTCCACAGTCAGATCCTGCCCTTGTTTTAGCTGCTTATATTTAGCTTCTCCATTGTCTCTTCCTCCAAGTGTAGCCGATTTGATTTCTGTGTATGCCATCTGGAAAAGTCATTTTATATTATTGAAAAAAAACAGTACTTATTATTAATGAGTTCTTTGTCTTGCAAAATTCTCTCATGTGATCTCTGGCTTCCTTTTGATCAGCAAAGCCACAGTTTCTAACTACTGTTCCTTCCTCTTTGCTTCCAACTTTTGTATTTTAATTGCCAATAATTATCAATGCATCTTGATTGCATATTTGATCCATTTAAGGATTAAGTTGGTAGAATTCTTCAATTTCTTTATCACTAACTTTAGTGGTTGGCACATAACCTTGAATAATAGTTGTATTGATTTGATTTCCTTGTATGTGAGTTGATTTTATCCTTTTACAGACAACATTATACTTCAAGAATGATCTTGACATGTCCTTTTTGATAATGAATGTGACACCCTTCCTCCTGAATCTGTCATTGCTGACATAGTAAACCATATGACTTCTGATTTAAAATAGCTAATACCAGTCAATTTCAGCTCACTAGCACCTTGAATATGCAGTTCATTTCATTTTTGAGAACTTCTAATTTTCCTAGATTCATAATTTATGCATTTCAGCTTCTGATGATTAATATATGTTAATAGCTGTTTCTTCTCCTTTTGAGTCACATACCATCAACAATTGAAGGTTCCTCCCAAAGACTTTACTCAGTCTGCATTGTGATGGTCGACTCTATTTTGAAAGCGCAGGTCTTCCTCGGTCATATTTGTTAGTGTCTTTTGACCAGATGAGCTCATCTTCTGGTAGTATCCTGACTGTGCTCTACAGCTGTTCATGAGGTTTTCAGCCGCTGAGTGTGCTCTGCCACCGTCCATAGGGCTGTCAGGGGCTAATTCCCCTCAAGTAGACAGCCTATTCCTTCTTTGAAATTATTCTTAGTCTGGAAGATTTGTTGATCTTAATCATCCACACTTAAACTAGAACTAGTATTTATGAGTGTTTTCATCATTACATTTAAAATGGTTATTTAAAAATGCCATCTTGATGACTTAAAAATACACCATCTTAAAAAAAACAAAGCAAAACACAGCACCACCGGTTTAACAACCCTATGTGTACAATTCAGTAGCTGATTATATGTGTCGAGTGTGCAGCCATCTCACTAGGTTTTTCAAGTCACTGTACCACAATTAACATAGCCCAGGGGTGACCAACTGGTGGCCCGCGGCCTGCATGCAGCCCCGGAGGTAATTTTTTGTGGCCCGTGATGCTCTGAAATAAGATGAAAATAGAAAAATATTGTTATGAAATAAATAGCGGTTAGGGGGGAGATAGAGGCAATATCATACACACAATTCCCTTGTTAACCCTTTAACTACTGAAGACGAGAATACATGTGGCCCAGGGTCTTTCCTGGGGATCTGTGGATGTGTATAAACATGCTGACTCAGTTCTGGTGACGTTTGGAAGCAACACGTCTGCCACTTTCAGTGTCACGTCATGTAAACAGATCTTAATATCAAAAAGGTTAAAAAGAGCACTCTGGATGGTGGTGTTATGAATCATACTTAGCGGCAGCACTAGTTAAAATTTTAGAAGCCATTACAATCGTGCATCACGTTTGTCAGCTGTCCAACATTTGGTGTTTTGTATGAGTTACTTTATTCTATTTTCCAGTCACAACATAAGAGGTCAGTGAAAACTAGTAGGAAAGTGCTGGCAAGGTTCAGGTAAAAAAGAATAATTTTAGTTTTATAAATACATCAAATAAAATAAATGTTTACTCATATTCCTGAATCCTCACTTCAAAATATAAATTTAACAAAATTTGTCCGTGTGACATTGCCCACGTGAATCTTGCCTGTTGCACCCAATGGCCCGCATTTTAATTGCATTTGACATAGCCGAATGGACTTCTAAACAGAAATTCTCTCTCTCCTCCTCTTTCTCATGTCTGATAATCATAATATTCTTTGCTTCATATTTATTTATATGAGTCAGATCATTAAAAGTTTGCCCTTTTGTGACTGGCTTATTTCACTCAGCATGATGTTTTTATGGTCATTCACACCATAGCATGCATCAGAACTTTATTTCTTGCTATAGTTGAACATTATTCATCTAGTTGAACATATAGTATCTCTATATGCCCTTGTATTGCTTTATCAGTTGAAGGACATTTAAATTGTTTCCACCTTTTGGCTGTTGTGAAAAGCGTTGCAATGGACATTGGGATACAGGTTTCCGTTTGTGTTGCTGTCTCCATTTTTTTCTGGGAATATAATGCAGAAATGGTTTATGATAATATTGTTTGCTGTTGCTCTCACGGCAGTGAGACAACTAGTGGTAGTAATACAGTAGATTCTGAAGAAGGACAAGGGCTTGGACATTGAGTCTCCGATCTTTTCAGGTTTCCTTTTATTTATACAGAGTGTTGGGCCCGAGTCTGCTGTTCATGTGAGGATATGGCAGTAATACAGAGGACAGAAAGGCCTGTGAGTCTGTCCTGTTGGTGCTCCATAAGCCGAATTCAAGACCTCCACAAGTGATTTAAAGAAGCCGAGTTGCTGACAGTAAAATAAAGAGAACGATAAAAGAGCGCTGGCAAGCTGTGGTACAGCAGACGCTGCTGATGCCCTGCCCCCAGCCCCTGGCTCTAACTGCTAGAGAGTGTCACTGACTTCTAACTGCCAGTACCTGCATGGCTGTGCTAAAGTGTTTCTCTGTCCTCCAAATCCCACTTCATCTTTATCTGTGGCCTTCATCTGGGCAAGCTAAAAGTGCCAGAGAATTGAAGGGCAAGTGCCCTTCAGCCAGTGACTGATAGGGGTCAGGGTCAAAGTGCCCCACTGCCCCTCTGGCTGGATAACTGAGTAATGTGCTCTACACTAGTTCTCAGAGCATTTTCCCAGAAGGCTACACTACGGATAGCCACATTAGTCATGGCTTCACAATACACCTTCGCTTGGCTGCCTTTCCTTCCCTATTTCTCTCCTAACTTACGTATTGATATTTCCAGCCCTCAACTGTACCATTTCCACTAGAATCTTGGTCTCAGAAGATGTGTCAAGAGTCTCAGGGTGTAGAGGTGATAGGATCCGGTTCTCAGATAACAATCAGGGGTCACAAGGAGACACTAGAGATGAAAGGCTGAGGGTGCACCAGGGCTTTGAGCCATGGTCATCCTCACAGAGATTCTCATGAATGTTTGCTGAAGAGGGTTGAATTGAGAAGACTTCTTTACATAAGTGAGCCGGCTGCTTCCTCGTTGGATGGGAGTGGTGTGTTAGTCTGGGTACATTAAAGAAACAAATCCACAGAAACTCTCATGTAATAGAGAGTTTTATATAAAGGGTAAGTGCACATCAAGAAAACATCCCAACCCAGTGCTGCCCACCCCCATAAGTCCAATATTAACCCATATGTCCGACACCAATCCACAAAGACCTCCTCCATCTCACAAAACACACAGTGATGACGACTGCAGGAGGAAAGCTGAATCAGTGAACATGTAAGCATCTCAGCACTGACAGGGGTCTCCACACGGCTGCTCTAGCACCCAGGGCTACATCGGGGTAGGCCCACATGGCTTCTCCTTGGGGACATCTTACAGGAAGTCAGCCTGGCCAGCTGAAGCAGGGAACTGGCTAAGGCAGCTGCACCTTGTGTCTAAAGCATGAAAGTTTAAGGATGGCCTGTTGGTTTAAAAATGCCAGCAAGTCTTTTCTAGCAACCCAAATGCTCACTGCTCCTGGGAAATAACTCAGTAAACTCACTCGTGCCACATAGGTGACATTTATTTGTGTGTATATTAAATATACAAACCCATATATTCTTATGTATACATACACACATATCTGTAGTATACACAAACACATACATTCAACTTACTGCTTTTCCTGTTCTCTGTTGTAGAAGGGAAATTTTCTCCTGAGTTCTGTTGGAAGCAATGATACAGATCACGTGGTCCCAGTATTCATCTTCCACACCCCTGCAATGATAAGGTGGTATAGGCAGGGAAAAGCAAGTTATAGGAGATGCATAATGTATGGAAAATCTGTAACATTTGTTTCAATGCACATATCCCTCTTCATTTAACATCAGTGTCTGCTGAGTCACCAGATTGACTTGATTTTAGTCAGTGCCATAGATATTTGTGTGTCTCTCTCAATCCAACTTCTCCCCCTTCCCCTCTGCTATGGGACCTAGTAGGCTAGACTATATAAATGTAATCAACAGGTTGCCATGCTCTTAGAATCCTATTTGGATCTGGATAATTGCAGGAAATCGGAGGAAGGAGGAAGTGATGTCAGGGTGATTATTCTAGATGCTCTTGGCTGGGCTTCTGTGAAGGAGTGAGTCCTTCTACTTAAGCCTCAGCCCCTGAGGCAGCTTCCCTCTGGGCCACAGGTGGAGATGAGGGAGAAAGTTGCATGGTAATGGCTTCCTTCTGTTGCAAACTCAACTGTCTTTCAGCATCCTTTGCCAGTCTTCCCTAACCCAACTCAGCAAGCAATGTTAACCTTGTGGTAGTAAATTCTCTTGAAATGAACAGTTTAATACGTGACCTGTTTGCTGAGGGACCTGGACTACAGAGTTAATCTTCCACACATATCACATGTAAGCAGAGCAAGACAATGCAATCCATGGAAGTCTAACACAAGCAAAGTGCAATCACAGGTCTTCCAAAAGATGGTGGGATTTCAGGAAGCTGGTGGCAGTGAGAGGACTGTGGAGTTGGAGAGCTGTCTAACTCCCCGTCACTAAGAGGACCTGATAGGTCTGGGCAGGGGTTCTCTGATGTAAAAGTGAAGAGGAAATCGATATGTAGCTACCTCAAAAGTGAATCATTTCAATGTGAAAAGATTAAGAGGAACTAGACAAATATATGAACCCTTTGCTTTTTAATTTGTTAAAAACAGATGATTTTATGTCATAAAACTATGTGAACAGTTTTAACTGTTGTAAGATTGTGTTTATTATCACCAATTTGTGTGACAAAGGGTGTGTTTTTTTTTTCCCAATGTCAGTGATGAAGCATTTGAAGAGATTATCCTTTGAAAGTTTTGCCTAGGTTCTACATCCTGCTACAGTGAGCAGTGGCTGGGGTCTTAGCTTCATCATTAACATGACAAGCAGCCAGCTTAAAGAGTAACCAGCGTAACCAGTTCACCTGTAGGCCTCTCCCTATCTGAAGCAAAGAGGAGTGAAGAAAATCAAAGGTGGGGGGTAGTAATTAGTTCCAAGGATTAATGGGCCATGTGGACCTCAGCCTCCACGATATCCTGAGAACAGAAGAAGTAGATGGTGCCCAGCTGCTGCTATCTACCACTTTGTGGGGGTCTCAGAATGGAAGGACCTGGGATGGAATGGGAGAGAAGGGTGGGACAAAACTCCAAATTGTAAAAAAGATCAGGCTTACTAGATTCATAGAGGCTAGTGGAACCCCTGAGCCTGTAGCGCTTAGTCACTCTTGAAGCCTGAGATGGAGCTCACCCCCATGACTCAACTTTCAACCACACAATAAACAGGCCTCTACAGAGAGCTCCAGTACATGGAGATCTGCTCTCCTGAGAAGACTATAGCTTGTGAGATTGAAGAGCAGCCTTTGTCCAGGTATAAAGCTCAGAAGGCAATAAAGGATAGAACAGAAGGGCCCCTGGAAATGGGAAACGGGAAGACGTAAGAAGAATGCTATAACATGGTTGGGGTTGCCATCTGTGTCCGTAGATGAAAGGTGTATGGGTAGTGGAATAGAGAACTCTGTAGACATTCACTCAAATCACAATTAAAAACAATGTTTTAAGTGTTACCAAGAAATCATAAGGCAGCATATAACAAGAGAATAGAAATTAATGTTCCAAAAGCAAACCACCTACCTCAGTGTCCATTCTGACCCCTTGTGACTTACTGGTTATTAATAACGACACCTCTGTAGGTCACTGTCCAGGGCAGAGTAGAAACGGCTTGAGAGGGCTTCTGAGGATGCCCATCTTTACAGGAGCAGACAGCCTCTTCCTCCCCTCGAGATGTGGAGGGGTCTCACTGCTGCCCTTTGGTTTGTAGCCCAGCATTCACCTGACTGCTCCACCAGGGCTTCTAGTGTCATGGGCATGGACGTTAAAAAAAAAGAAAGAAAAAGATTACATTTTCTCTGTAGGAGTGAGAACTTATATTGTAGTATGTATTTTTTAAACCAGTTCATAAAATAGTGATTCAGATAGAGTAGAGCAGTAAAAATAATGAGACCTGCTCATGCAAATAGAAAGTCATTAGAGTTCCTGAGTGGTGAGTCCACATACTGTTTTAAAGCTTACTCTGCCATTTAAAATGTATTTTGGTAATGATCAACAGTTCAACCCACTGTTGGTATCAATTGGATTTTTTTCCCTACTGACATGCTGTAATAACATGTCTGAGGTCTTATCACTGTCCTGTTACTGTGTTTGCTGCATCTCATTTGTATGCAAATTCTCTTGTATGCAACTGATTCTCTGGAAATGCAACTAGCAGATTGGGTGTCTCCGTAATTATGTTCCATTCCAGCCTAGCCTATTTCTGACTTATTGTATCACTGTAGCAGGCCGCTGTTTGTTGCGGCCATGAATTACAGGGTGGCTCGTGTTGTAAGGCTTCTCCAGGAGGATGCGCCGCTGCTGCAGCTTCCTGTATTGTGCTATCTTTCCAAATGGAGTTTCAGAGACTTGGTCCTTCTTTCCCTTGATTTGTCTCCTCTGTATTTTTCCTTTATTAACTACAAGTCTCTTGGTTCTAATGGAGGAAAGTTGTTCAATTGACTAACTTACACATTTTCCATTCCGATTGGTGCAATACTAAAACTCCAAGTTACATCCCGTGTGTGTGTGTGTGTGTGTGTGTGTGTGTGCGCGCGCGCACGCGTGCTCAGGAAGGGCTGAGAGAGTTAATAAACCCTTCCTGTGGAACTGCCATTCCCAAACTACACTTTCTACATAAAGAATTACGTATAAAAATAAATGTTATGTGTGTAGCTGTCTTTACACAGATGCATGCATATCTGTGTATAGTGTGTTGGGTGTATGTTGGGTGTATGTGTGTGGAGTAAGACAGAGAAGGAGAGAGAGGGTATATGGCATGGTAATTTTGAGCATGAACTCTGGAACACGACTGCCTATGTCTGACCCCTATATCCATCTTTAATTATCCATGAGACCTCCAAAGATTTCCCCACTTCTGTACCCTACTTTCCTCATCTTTGAGATGAGAAGAATAACACCTCTCTGAAAGAGTTATCATGAGGATTAAATAAATCAATACATATAAAGTGCTTGAGACATTCCTATGTGTGACAAGCATGCAGTTGATGTCATTTATTTTTACTAGTAGTTGGACTCTATATTTCATATGTATTATTGGAGGTGACCCAGTGGTTAAACACTCTGCTACTCACAGAATAGTTGGCAGTTCCATCCTACTGGCTTCTCCGAGAAAGCGGGGCACCTGGGCAGCGGTTCTCTGTGCGACAGGGTCACTTTCATGGGAATGGACTTGATGGCAATAGAGACTATGCTCTGTTATAGTGGAGGAGACTGCAGAAACCAATGGGGAAGTGCACACACACACACACACACGTTAGATTCGATCCATCTAGTCACTCAACCAACACTTGCAGTACCTGCTTAGCGCAAGCTGCCTTGCTAGAGCCTTCAAAGTAGGTGGAAACAGAATATCCTCATGCCCAGAGCTGCATCCACTCCCCTGCCCAGACCTCCTCCTCCTTTCTATCCCCTGCACCTATCCCAACACCCTCCCCAAGGAGACCCCTCACACCGAGCTGACCAGGGAGCCCAGTCATCTTAGTCTCTTCCCCTGGCCTCTTTACAAATGGCCCCAGTCAGTCGTAGTCAGTTTCTTTCTCACCTGCAACCATGTTTGCTGTCCCATTGGCCCAACAGGAACTTGCAGGCTTTCCATACCCACTTCTCTGTCCAGTCTTCCGGAGAGGCTCGTGTGGACATACAGTGCCTCCGCCATCCTCATGCCCAGTGAGCCCAGCCAGTAGACTAGTTTTCTGGATCCTGATAGACACAACTAACCAAAAGGGTACTTGGCTACTAACCAAAAGGTTAGAGGTTCAAATCTACTCAGAGGTGCCTTGGTAAAAAGGTCCAGTCATCGAGCTCCAAAACCCTATGGAGGAGCGAGTTCTATTCCGACCCAGAGGAAGTCCCCATGGCTTGATGGCAGCTGGTACTGGTAGACACAGGAGGTGGTATTTCCTGTGGTCACATTCCCTATGATAGGCCTGCAAGATGCACCTGTCCGCTCCAGAGAGGGCACAGAAGTTTTTGGAGTATGCAAGGAAAAATGGTTCAGGGAAACAGCGGCATCACAGGTACGCATGCTGGAGGCAGAGGTCAAATCAAATGACTGTCTGTGCTGGCGTGGCAGGAAGTATTCAGAGTGGGACACTATTGCATTGGCCCTGGCCTCTTCAGTTAGCTATTAGCAGCGCTTCCAGCTCCTGCTTCAAGGACACTTTTGCAATGACCCCGTCCCTGTGGAATGATGAGCATCATGCTTCTGGTTTTGCAGAGGGAGAGATTGCAGCTCAGGGAACTTGAAACTTGCCCAAGGTGGTATCATGAATGCACGATAGCTTTGGGGCTCAAAATTGATTCGACACAACTGCAGCCTAATAACCTTTGCACTCACTTATTCATTCGACAAGCCTCCTCTGTGCAGCGGGCTCCAAGGAGATAGGGGGTGTAGAAGGCAAGCCTCAGAAACCCTTAGTCTCCCTGAAAGGACACACAATGGAGCAGTTGATGACAATGAAGTGGGGTGAGTGTCATGACAAGGAGGTGCATTTGCTAAGCCTTTCACCTGAGGCTGGAGATGAATTTGAACTGGAGAATCTTGTGGCCAGTTCTACCGTGTGTGTGTGTGTGTGTGTGTGTGTGTGTGTGTGTGTGTGTGTGTGTGTGTGTGTTTCTCCTCACATTCCACCTTCGCAGATAGCCCAACTCTGGATGAACAGCTGGACAGATAGGGTCGCTCCTTAATTCCCAGCCCTGCAATGCATGTGTCTTTCCTGACAGGCTAGGGACATTGAGAACTTGGACCTAAGCACGGTTGATAGAGCCCAGGAAGCTCCAAACCCTGCAGTGGGAGGTGAATGGATGGCAGCAGCAGAGGAGATGAGACTCAGAGCTCCCAGAGGTCCGCACTGAAACAAGGGGTGGAAACCCATTCTGTGAATTTCAGGTACAATCTTGCCCTAAACAATGAATGCTTTGGAATAAAGAAAGCATTCTGCCTCATCAGAAGTCACTCCCGTTGGTGTAAAACTTATGATTTTCACAAGGAAGTTATAGTATACAGAATGTCTGTGACGATTAGGTTTTATGTCAACTGGGCTGGGTTACCTGCTTGATAGAAAATTCTCTCAATATCATGTTCTTTTTTCATGCATGTATGAGTATCACTAGTTTTATTTCTCTAGAAAACTCAGTCTAGCACGATGGCCATCATGGTATCACTTACACACACACACACACACACACACAATTCTTTTATCCAGAGCATCATACATACACTATCTAGTTTAATTTAGATCATCACATTGTGAGGCAAGTCCTGCCAAGCTGAAGAAACTGAAGTGCAGTAGAATGCCCAAGGTACCTGGGTTAGTAAATGGTAGGGGTGGGATTAAATCCAGGTCTTTCTTTGCTCAGACTCTACCCTTTGAACTGCCCATGATGCCATCCAGAATGCAAGCAAATAGCTTCAGTGCTGACCCAGGCATAACATAAAAACCAAACACACAAACCAAAACACCCCAGTGGCCCTGGAGCAGATTCCAGCTGATGGTGGCCCCTGTGTGCAGTGCTGAATTATGCTCCATGGGTCTGCCAGACTGTCCCCTTTCCATGACATATCAATAGCCCTTTCTCCCAAGAGGCCTCTAAAGCAAAACTCAATGCCATTGAGTCAATTCCGACTCAGGGCGTCCCTTTGTTGGGTTCTGAGACTGGAAATCTTTATGGGAGTTAACAGTCTCATCCTTTCCCATGGAGTAGCTGGTAGGTTGGAATAACTGACCTTGAAGTTGGCAGTCAGTGCATAATGTCCAGGGCTCACTGCCAGCCGTCCGTTAACAGCCGTGCATTCAACTGTTTGCACCACCTAGGGATTTAAGACATTAATAGGCTGCTGGGAATTTGTGGATTGAAGAGGGGAATGGTGAAGGGTTATAGCATCCATGAGAATCTGACAGGTAGTTGATGGAAGTAACCCTTCCCCCGCCTCCCCAAGAAAGAAACCAGTTACCCTTGGGTTCATTCCGACTCAGAGCTATCCAAGGTGTCTCAGGGTAGAGCTGCTTTAGAGGGGCTTACATGCTACTGACCACCAGACCTTTCTTCTGTGACATCCCTGAGTGGATTTGAACTGGGAACCTTGCAGCTAGTAACAGTGCTTATCTCTCCAGGCCACCCAGGGCCTTCAGTGGTATCACAAGAGGAGAAAATAGCAGAGGCCAAGGCAGCGTGATCTGAAATAACCTGGCTGGTCAGAAAGTACAGCACTGCAGTATGCCGGATGATAAGGAGTTAAGTGGGTAGCCAGAGTGACACACACGGGGCGATGTTGACGGGTGAGCAGAAATCATCACGGCAGGCGATTTGTATGTCCAGCTATGGAACTACGAGATCTTATTTTGTAGGCGGTAAACCAACCAAACCCAAAGTCATTGCCATCAAGTCGTCGTTGACTCACAGCGACCCTATCGGATAGCTTAGAACTGCCCCGGTGAGGTTTCAGGACTGTAGTTCTTTATGGGAGTAGAAAGTCCCATCTTTATCCCTCAGGGGACTGGTGGTTTAGAACTGCCACCTCTTGGATTGCAGCCCAAGGCCACCCAGCTCCCTTGTAGGTGATAGGAAGCTGTTCAAAAGGGAAGAGTGTGGTCTTTTACACAGAAAATTTGGAGACAGTTTGGAGTATGCTCTGGAGCCCGACACCTGGGAGACTCGGGTGGAGGTCACGTGACTCCAACTTTCTGACAGTGAGCTCTGTCCGGTAAACAAGTTCGAACAGCCTGTGCCCACTAGATGTATACTTACTCACAAGTTATAGTAAACATGTATTATGCGCATTAAAGCATACACAAAAAGTAAATACTAGGGAAAAATAGTTTTAAAAAGCAGACATAAAAATACAGGTGTGTGGCTATTCCAGTTTCTTCTTTGCATGCCTCAGTGGATCTGCCTGCATGCCATTATGTGCACGTAGCTCTCCTGGAGACTATGACAGTGACGAATGCTGGCGTGTTGGTGGTGGGATGGGGAAGAGAAATAGCATTTGAAGAATAACTTCTGAGAATTGGCAGGACTTGATGATGAGGGTCTGAAGAATATGAGGGAATGGGAATAATCTTGGACGACTTCTCTCCTTACTAGGGACCTAATAGTCAATAGTGAGACCATACCCTGGTGGGTGGGATAGGATTGAATGGTTTGTCCGGGAGTTAATCCTGTCTCATTCATGGTGCCTAAGATGAGCCCCCTAAGGTTCAAAGACACCTGCAAATTACTGGAGGAATGTTGTCGCTTCAAATTAATGTGGACCTTAAGGATGTGGACGGAATCAAGAAACCGGGATCTAGGAAGATTGGAAGACACCAGAAATGAAAGGAAGTGCATGAACATTGATATCCTCGGCATAAATGAGCTGAAATGGCCTGGTAGGGGCTATCTTGAGTCCAAAAATCGTGTGGTTTCCCATGCTGGGAATGGCAAACTCAAGAGGAGTGGCAACACGTGCATCATCAAAAAGCATTTCAAGATCCGTCTTGAAGCACAATGCTATGTTGTTGTTAGGTGCCAGCGAGGGTTCCAACGCACAGCAGCCCTGTGACAGCAGAACGAGATATATCCTGGCGCACCAGCCTCACAATTGTTCCTGTGCTCAATCCCATAGTTGCAACCACTGTGGGACCCCGTCTCCTCGAGGGCCTTTTTTGCTGTCCCACTACTTTACCCAGCTTGATGTCCTTCTCCAGGCACTGGTCTTTCCAAAGTAAGTAAGGTGAAGTCTCCATATCCTTCTCTTTAAGGAACACTCTGCCCCTACTTCTTACAAGAAAGATTGGTTTGTCCTTTTAGAAGTCTATGGTACTTTCAATATTCTTCTCCAGCACTGAATCAAATGCATTGATTCTCCTTCAGTCTTCCTTATTCAATGTTCAACTTTCACATGCAATTGAGAATACCCTGGGTTGGGTCAGGCACACCTAGTCCTCAAAGTAGCATCCTTGCTTTTCAATACTCTGAAGTGGTCTTGTGCAGCAGATTTACCCAGGGCAGTGCATCTTTTGACCTCTTTGCTGCTTCCATAAGCCTTGATTGTGGATCCAAGCAAGACAAAAATCCTTGACAACTTCAACTGTTTCTCCATTTTTCATAATATTACTTTTGGTCCAGCTGTGCGGCTTTTGGCCTCCTCAACATTGAGTTGGGATCCACACTGACGTCTTCCATCCTTGATCTTCATGAGCAAGTGTTTCAAGTCCTGCTCACGTTCAGCAAGCAAGGTTGTCTCATCTCCATGTTGCGGATTGCTCAGAAGCATTCCTCCAGCTCGGATACCACAGTCTTCTTCGTGTGACCCAGCTTCTCTGATGACTTGCTCAGCACACCAATTGAATAAGGATGGGGAGAGGATACAATCCTGACTCACACACCTCTCCTGATTCCAACTGTACAGAATCCCCTCATTCCCGTCCCACAACTGCTTCTTTGTCTATGAACACTCCCCATGGGCACAATGTAGTGTTCTGGAATGTTCATTCTTCTCAAGGCTCTGCATAGTACCACACAGTCAAGTGCCTTGGCATAGTCAATAAAATACACGGAAACATCTTTCTGGTAGTCAGCCAAGATCCAGCTGACATCAGCAATGATAGCCCTGGTTCCATGTCCTCCTTTGGACCCAGCCTGAACCTCTGGCAGCTCCCTGTTATGTACTGCTACAATCATTGCGGAATGGTCTTCATTGATTGATGCTTTAAGCGGTTCTTATTTTGAGTTGTGCCCTGTCAGTGAATGAAGATGCTGAGGACATTACTTCCCCAGGCTTCACTCCATCCGTGGAGTAAGTACAGTGGTGACGGCTGTGACTCTACTTTGGTTGAAGCTACTTTGAGAATCAAAGTATGGTTTGACGCTACTCTGAGAAGGCCGATCTCCCTCGGGCTCGTGTTGAGTGTCTTTCGAGTTGGGGGGCCCTCTTCTGGCACTGTCTCTGACAATGTTCTGCTTCCATTCCTTAGGCCCTCCGTGTCTGACGCTGTTTCAAAGCTGTGCTTAAGGTTTTCAGTGGCTACTTCCTCCAAAGTGGGCAAGTCCTTCTTCATAGTCTGGAAGCTCTGTTGGAATGTGTTCACTTTGGGTGACCCTACTGACATTTGAAATATCAATGACCTAGCTTCCAGCACCACAGCAACACGCAAGCCACCATAGCACACCCGACAGGCATGAGTGGTGTCTATGATTGGATAATATTTCATAAGCCTACAAGGAAGTCTGTTAATACAGCTGTTGTTCACATTTTCACACCAGCCACTAAAACTAGTGAAGAAGAAACTGAAGAATTCCACAGAAATCCTCAGTCTGAAATGGATCAAACATGCAACCAAGATGAATTGTTGGGAGTCCTGGCCCTTCTACCTGTTTTTGAGAGTAGAATTGTCTTTGTTACATTTATGAAGCCAAATCTGTCTGAGTGTGTCTTAAACCCAGTCACTTTTGAGTAACCCTGCAGATTAGCCCCAGAGAGAAGGAAGCATGCATGAAAGAGAAATTGATGCCACATGGAGCCTCGCCGAGAAACCGAGGGATGTGGAGGCTAAGGATTCCCACTAGAGCAGATAGAGAAAGGAGGAGCCACGGGGGTGTCCTGGATGAGCCTGCTCAACACAGGTTGGTGGTTGAAACCCCGAGGGAGTGGTTTCACCCAGGCCGAGAGGGTTACCAGAAATCAGAGTTGGCTCAACTCCAATGGGTTCAGTGGTTAGATTTGAAGCAGAGAGAGGGAGACTTCCTCTAGAGCTGGTGTGCCCTGAATTCAGATTTCTGTTCTTTTAACAGTGTTATTGAATATGATCCCGTGGCATACAATTAACTCAAATGGTTCAAATACATGAAAACGAGTTGTGTTGTCGTCACCACAATCAATTTTAGAACACTTTCTCCATTCTTGTGTCCATCATGATGCTCTACCCCTTACCTCCCACCCTCCCCTGCCATAACCTTAAGAAATTGTTAAACTGGTTATTGTCTCTATAGATTCATCTCTCCTAGATTTCATGTTTTTTAAAAAAATCATACCCAAAAAAGGACAACAAAATAAAACAGGAAAACCTCAAGTGAAAGCAGAGATAATAGAAACCAGAATAGATAAAAAATGAGTCAAAAGGTAAAACATGATAAGAGGTTCAATGCATAGCTGCATTATCCTCTTTCCAAAGTACTCTGAGGACAAGGCGATTCCTAGCCCTGGTTTTAGGGAGGAATTCAAATTTCTACTCTCCTACACTGTGAGGACATTGATGTCTGTTCTTTAAAGTGACTCACTTCTGGTATTATTGTTACAGTAACACCAGGAACAAGGACACAGTCCGAAAGCTGATGAGACAGTTGGTTCTGCCCTCTTGGTTCTCAGACAGTTTGGGGAACCAGCAGAGCTGAAAGAACTTGAATTGTTGTTTTTGTCAGCTGCCATCAAAATGGCCTTCCCCCCCGCAGACGGTTGTGGTCCAGAGTTTTCCTTGGCTAGTGTTTGGGGTTTTTTGAACGAAGATCACCAGACCCTTCTCATGCTATGCCTGGAAGCTCCACAGAAGCCTCTTGGGCAACATAGGAGCATGCAGGCCTCCCCTGACAGATGGGTGTTGCCGTACACGACCCACTTTGCCAGGAATGCAACCTGAACGGCTCCCATGGAAGGTCAGAGGTCTACCACCAAACCACCCCTGCCCTTAGGCCCGTTTGAATCAGCATGCTTGATGATAAGAACATTGTTCAAGAATTCCAATGTTGGAATTCGTGTTAAGGAGTAGGCATCGAGGCGGAGCAGAAGAAGTGATGCCCTGAGGTGAACCCAGGCTCCTGCTCCTACCCTGCTGAACAACCCGGCCCTTCAGCAGATGAGAAAAGGATGGTTGGGTGCCTGGGGGAGCACACCACAAGGGGGTTCAGTCACTCGCCTCCACGCTTTCACATCCTCTATCAACACCTGCACACTTCAGCCGTGGCCACACACTCGCTTCCTGTTGATACAGGAAGTGTCATTCAGAAAGTTTTGCCAGTGAGAGGAGAGCTCCGTACTCAGCCTCAGAAGAAAGAAGCAGGGCGACTTCTCAGGACGGAGAGAGAGGAAAGGAAAGAGGGAGTTGAGAGGTAAGATCAAACCCCATGTCTAGAGCCTCTCAGTTGTCTTGGGTAGAAAAGAGGTGACCCTCGTCTTGTTGCCTGAGGGTGGGGCTCAAAGTAGCAGGCCAGGCATCAGAGCATCTCTGTCTAGCCCATCGAGGTAATCCAACCCTGGGTGAATGGCTGGGCAGATGGAGAAAGCAGAGATGGGATAAGATGAAAATAGGTCATCGGATTCGTGTGTGTTGTAGCATGTAAATAAAGTACATCTGGGGTTTGAACATGCTCATAGACATTTATGATGATAGATGAACCTATAGACCTTTGTGAAAGTATGTCTGATACGCGCCTAGGTCAGTAATCACATATCTCAAGCAAAAAATCTATGGCAGCAACAGAGCCTGAACTGCAGTGGAGACCTGGATGAGTGATTTCGCAGACGTCTGGTGTGGGTCAGAGGACTGAGAGGGTGTCCACGGTTCATTCTGCATCCCTCACCACGCCTGCAGGAAGAACTCGGAAAACATGACCTTCCCATCAGCAGGGGCTGGCAGCATTAACTTTGCATTTCTCAGCTCGCACAGTGCGTTTGCACACATAATTCATATTATGCATATGCACAACACACTGTGTATATGCATAAACACACGTACCATCTAAAATAACAACCAGGACCATACTTTTGAAGTCAAAAAGAACTAACAGGGTGACAATATGTATATATTTTTAATATGATACATTTTTCCTCCCTAGCACTCCAATTGACTTTAGCAATAAAGATAATTTTTAATTTCAGATTTGGGCTTCAGTGACTATCAGTACAGAAGGTAGAAAGCACAAGTATGTAAGATTACATTGTTTTTTCCTAAGGAAAAAATTAAGAATACCAAACAAAACAAAACAAAAAGATTTTTCGCCCCCTGATGTATGAATTCCTTGCTATTAAAGTTTTGTAAATTTTTGTTGTTGAGTGCCACTGATTTCAGCCCACAGCAACCCAGATAACAGAGTAGAACTACCCCATATAGTTTCTCAGGCTTTCACTTTGATGGGAACAGATTGCAGGTCTTTCTGCTGTGGAGCTGCTTGGTTCAAATGCCCGGTTTAGTGGTTTGGTTATACATTGGACTGCAAACTGCAAGGTCAGTAGTTCAAAACCACTAGCCCACCCATGGGAGAAAGATGGGGACTTTCTATTCCCATACAGAGTTACAGTCTCAGGAACCCACAAGGGCAATTCTGCCCTGTACTATAGGATCACTATGAGTTGGTAGTGACTTGATGGCAGTGAGTGAGAGCCCAGCACTCACAGTGACCTAGAGGTCAGGGTCGAACTCTCCTGTCTTTCAAATGGCAGACCTTGAGTTAGCAGTTCAATGCGTGACTACTCTGCCACCAGGGTTCCTCTTGAGTCGGAATCGACTCAGTGGCCGTGAGTTTGGTGGTTGGTTTTGAGCACAGCACTTGGTCAGTGCGCCAGCAGTAAACCAGGAGCTGAGAGATGCTGTCAGCGTGCAGGGCAGAGGAAATGATGAAGTTGGGTTCTGATTCTTCAGACCCTGAGTTCCTGACTCCCCAGATCGCCTCTAGAAAAAATTAAAAATTAATTTAAAAATTAATTTTTAAAAATGGTGATTCCACCTAACTGATGTGGGCATTTAAGAAATTCATCAAGGTCACATTGAGAATGAGCAGTATGGTGGGGAGCAGGATGCTTGTCTTCAATTTCTAGACTCTTTAGGTTTTGCTACTGCTCAGAGGATGAACACCAGAGCTTGCACCCTGCCTCTTACGGTTGTCAGCTATGGAACCCCTTCAAGCAATGGCTTTATTGTCCACACTTCAGCTTGTCTGCTTAACCAATTGCTGTCAAGTTAATTCTGGCCCGTGCTGACCCTTTGTGTTTCAAAGTAGAACTGTGCTCCATTGGCACTTCAAATGGCTCAGTTTCCTAATATAGATAGGCAGCCCTTTATTCTGAGGCTCTCTGGATGGATCTGGAAGGCCCAATGGTTGTGCATTTACTGTAGAGTGAGTGTAATAACCTGCCCTGAATATTTCATAGGGTTTTTAATATTTGCCCGTTTTTCAACAGTTTTACTGACATATAGTTCACAAACCATGCAATTCAGTAGTTCAATCATATCAAGACGAGTTGTACAATCATCACCACAATAAATTTTAGAACATTTTCTTCTTTCTAGAATCTATGCTTATTAGCTCCTCATTTCTTCCCAGTCTTCACTGCCTTACTCCCAAGGGGCCATTAATCCACATGCTGTCTTGATAGATTGACCTACCCTGAATTTCATAATCAGAAAAACATTTTTTAAAAAATAATAAAGAAAGCCAAGAAAAACCTCACTTGGAAAGATAGCAGGAAATACTGAAAACTAGAACAAATTTTAAATGGATCAAAAGAAAAGGTACTCAATTTTAACCAGACTGCATCTGCAATCATCCACGTGTGATGCATTCTGTATGATAGCATGGCTCTTCACATTCCTGGTCTATGGTTCACAGAGTTCCATGAGATTCCATGAGGGTGAGTTCTTTCCCATATCTGACGGGTGACTAACAGCTATTGTCTCCAGGGTTCCATGAGTTTCTATCCCACCAGGAACCCTGGCAACTCTTATGACTGTGAGTTTGGTCCACATTTATCTTGTGTTCTATTCGGAACTTCCTAATATGATCCCTTATAGAGTAGTTGGTAGTGATAACTGGGCACCATCTAGATCTTCTGGTCTCCGCAACCTGGAGACTGCTGTTTGCGTGGCCCATCAGTCCATCTGGACTAATTATGTTCCTGGGCCTTTACTTTCCATCACTCTTCTTTGCTGTAGACAGGAAGAGATCAATAGTTGCACTGGGGTGGCTGCCTGTGAGCTTCTAAGATCCTGGTGGTATAACAACACTTTCTGATACACCCTCATGTACCTGTTGTTTTTCTCTATAGTTCATGCACTGGGCACAGAAATTTCACAAGAAAGCAGCCCTCCCTGCCCCCACCTCCAATTTCACCTCTTGATCTGTACATTCCAAAAGGGCAGGGATGCGAGTTGTATTTTGTTACTTAGCACGATGCTGAGTGTGATCTGGCAGAGCCTTTTAGATGGCCACATGGCCTTCTCTTGGACGGCTGGTGCATCCTTCACTTGCGGAAGTTGATTTTCCGTTGCTCCTCGATGTAACACATTGAAGGGGGGCACTATCTTGTTCTTCTGCAGACTCTGCTGTAACTGTCTTTTCAGTTCTTTTACTCTTTGCAAATCTGCTGAGCAAATGCTATCTCTTTTGTTGTTTTCATTCGCTTTTCTTCAATTATTCGTGAGTTGAGTCTTAATGTTCTAAAACACAGCTTTGCAAAGACGCGAGCAACATGATCCGTTGCCCAGAAAACAGTCGAAATACACGCTCTGTGCAAAGTGAAATAGCACCATGTTCCGTGATTAAAATACGAGCAGGTGTGTGTGTACAAATACAAACCTATTAAAAAGCACCTTGCACAAATATTTCTCTTTATGGCTTTTATCGGTGATAAAAAAGAGGGGTTGTAATGAATACAAGAGAACTAAACTCCTGCAATAACTCATAAACATGACAATGTGATTTATGACTGTGTCTCTGCCATAGTCTGCTGACAGATTTTTCTTTATGGAAAAATTACCATGGTTTAAATTCCTATCATATGGCATTTAATTCAATCGACAATATGGTACCAATTAGATCCTGCTTAAACTACCATCAGCCAGCAGGCCACAGAATGTGGTAAGTAGGATGACAAGCAGATAACTAGTAAAAGGCTTTCCAGCAGTTTTCTCCGGGCCAATGAGTCTCCCTGGCATGGTGGATCATGAAGAGAGAGAGGGCACGTTGTACATGGACTTCTCCCCCTGCCCTCAGATGAAACTGTTGTTTCAGCTTCTCGTGTTTTAGATGAAGGTTGTATAGGTTGACATTCACCGCCTCTCCCTTAGTCCTCTAGCCTCGGTCCCTCCATTTCTGAAATTGTGGTGACAATGTGTATGCATTTTAAAGAGCAGCCTATGTCAAGAATTTCTATGTGTAAACTTCAGTGACCTTGATTATGTCCTTCCTATGGTGCACCCATTCTCACTGTCCTTGTCACCGCGCCGCCATTAACATAAACTTAAGCTTGCTGCTCCGAGTTGAGCTGCTAACTGCAGGGTCAGCAGTTTGAAACCAATAGCTGTGCTTTGGGAGAAAGATGGTACTTTCTACTCCTGTAAAGACTTATCCTCAGAACCGATCACAATGATCCACTTACATATAACCCCCTCCCAGGGGGACGGACAACAGCAAAGTGGGTGAAGGGAGACATCAGTCAGTATAAGACATGAAAAAAAAATTATAATTTATCAAGGGTTCATGAGGGAGGGGGAAGGGGGCTCAAGTAGTAGAAAGAAAATGTTTTGAGAATGATGATGGCAACGTATGTACAAATGCGCTTGACATAATGGATGGATGAATGGCTTGTGGTAAGAAATGTACGAGCCCCCAATAAAATGATTGAAAAGGAAAAAGTCTCAGAAATTCACTTATGAGTCAAAATCGACTCTATGACTGTGAGTGTTGTTGTCGTCGTCTTGTTGGGGGTGGTTTGAAGGAGCCCTGGCGACACAGTGGTTTGAGAGTGGGCTACTCACCGCAGTCAGCAGTTTGACCCCACTGGCTGCGTCTCAGGAGGAAGATAAGACTTTGTGCTTCCATGAGGATTTACAGCCTCTGAAAGCCAAAAGGGGGCCAGTTCCTATCTCATCGTATAGAGTTGCTGTGCATTGGAATTCACTCAATGGAGGTGAGAAGGGGTGTCGTAGGTAAGTCCTTGGTTGCTAATGGCAGGTCCACAGTTCAACCCTGCTCAAGAGAGCCTCTCAGGGGACAGGATCTGCTGACTGCTCTTGAGAAGATCAGCACCTCGGAGCCTCTGTGAGGCCGCTTCTGCTGCCCTTAGGGTAGCTACGCATTGTCATCTACACCACAGTGCCCTCAGCAGAAACTCCTACCCAGTTGGGACTCTCTCCGGAAGAGAGAGCCTCCCCTTTCCCCTCAGTTTCAAACCATTGACCTTGCAGTTAGCAGTTCGAGGTATAAGCGGCTATGTCCTCCAGGGGCTTCCCTGTCCCTAGTAACCAGGAGTAATCTTTGTTTTCCATATATTTGTTGGCTTCCTACGAGAGATTGATTCTATGGCATTTGTCCTGTGACTGACTTCTGTCATGATGTTTTCTCAGTTCATCCACGTTGTGGCCTGCGTTCAGGTTTCATTTCCTTTACCACCGAGCACTACTCCACCGTGCAGGTCTGGACCTCATTCTGAAGATCCCCCATCTGCTGATGGCCATGTCAGTTGTGTCCACTGGGAAAGTGCTGCCAAGATCCTCGGTGTATAGGTTTCTGTTTGGTCACTGCTCTCCCGTGTCTGCCGAGTAGATACCTAGGACTGAATTCAAGGGTCAGTATTTCAAGGTATTGTCCCAAGAATGCCTTGGTTTTCGGGGCTCATCCTCTGCCTTTGTTAGCTGATAAATTATAAAGTAAAGGGCACCCTACTTCCAATTCCTCTTTGATGTAAGGTGAGTTAGTTTATTGTGCCAACCTGGCTAATAAACACATGTGGGGTTAATTGAAGCCAGAAAGATAAATGGCTTGCCTTTCTTGTTCTCTGGTCTCTTGATTTCTGATGGTCGGACCAAGGTGCAGCTGCCTTAGCCAGTTCCCTGCTTCAGCTAGCAAGGCTCACGTCCTGCAGAACATCCCTGAGGAGAAGCCACATGGACCTACCCCGATGCAGCCCTGGGTGCTGGAGTAGCCATGTGGAGACCCCTACCAGCGCTGAGATGTTTACACATTCACCGACTCAGCTTTCTCCCTGCAGTCGGCATCATTGCGTGTGTTTTGTGAGATGGCGGAGGACTTTGTGGACTGGTGTTGGACATATGGGTTAATGTTGGACTTATGGGCTTGGGCAGCACTGGGTTGGGATGTTTTCTTGATGCCCACTTAACCTTTATATAAAACTATCTCTTATGCATGAGTTTCTGTTGATTTGTGTCTCCAAAGTACCTAGATGAATACATAAGGGTACATAATTTAAACTAAATCTTCAGGTCACATTTAGTGAGGTACCTTAAGATTTTGTCTTTCTCTGATGCCTGCGGTAGAGAGAATTCTCGATGCGTGAGGTGAGCCTCCCTCCCTTCTTTGCCATTGGAGTCAGGCTGTACCTGTCACGTGCCTGCCCCCGGGGGAAAAAGCTGATTGAATCCAGTTGGTTCAGACACTACCTCCCCCAACTATACGACAGGAAGACTAGCGTGATCACAGGAAGGGATGGCTTGCTGGATGAGGACAGCCCCTAAATTGACAGACGTTGTTCACACTGCGCCCTGTCAGAGCGGAGCCCGGCTCTGTGTAAAAGGGCAGGCGCAGCCACAGGTGAGTACAGACTCAGGGAAATGGGATCAGGGGAGGATTAGGCAGATCACTGCTTCCCTGCTTTCTTCCTGCTCTTTCTCGTTGCTCTGCTCCTACACTGGGGGTAGACTAGGACACCAAGTGGTTTTATTAAGGCCTAAGGAACCTGTGAAACTTTAGATCTGCAGTTCTCCACCTTCCTAATGCTGCGAGCCCTTCATATGGTGCCTCGTGCTGTGGTGACCCCCTCAACCATAAAATTATTTTCGTTGCTACTTCATCACTGTTATTTTGCAACTGTGATGAACCGGGCAACTCCCGTGAAAGGGTCGATCAACCCCCAAAGGGATCGTGACCCACAGATTGAGAACCACTGCTTTAGAGCATAGTGTAGGTACGACTTCCCCCACTTCTATTCCATGGAAGGCATTTCATAGGCATTCGCCAAGTCCCCTTAACAGTCCTCCAAGGTGGCTATTGGCCAGTCTTTGGGAATAATGACACCCCGTGTGTCGGAGAGTAGCAGGGAGTTCCACAGTGTTTGAGAGCCAGGATTTTTTGTTTTATTTTGAAGAGGCTTCTTGATGGGTTCAAACCACCAACCTTTTGGGAAGTAGAAAAGTGGTTAACCCTTCCTAACACCCAATCTCCCTAGGGAAATGTAATAGACTCATTTGACATTTGGAGAACCAAGGTTCAGTAACCTTCCTGAGGACATGCAGCTCTGTATAGGGTTGAGAGCCACACCGTCCAATTCTAAACCCTTCCACACTAGGCTACCTTCGGGTGACTCCGAGTCCAGGCTACACAGCAGCTGCACATGTGGTATTATTTAAATGAAATCCCTTTCTTTCAGAATCTACCAGTGTGCGTGTGCGTGAGGGGCCGGGGGGCAAGCGTGCTCCAGGCCTGTGTAACTAGAAAGAATGTTGAGAGAAAAGTTCGGGGTTCAGAGAGAAAACATGCCATATGTTATAGCTTTGCCTTGCCTGTCCCTGTTTCTAAATACCGTGACAACGTTTCTGAAGCAAAGATCAAAGGGACATATGGTGGGATCCATGGGTTAACAGAGAAAAAACTATTTGAAATTGGAAATAGCTGGGACCATTTGAGATGCGTGGTACCAATCATTCCCAGAGCACCTGAAAATCATGGCATGCTTTGGAAAATACCATGAAACACTGACACATTCGATCCCACTCTCCAGGCTGGGATGGTTTCTCAGAGCAGGAATGAGCGTTGCCTTCCACATCTGCTCCGTAAATGCATAGCTGTGAGCACCCGGCCCATGAAAATCACTAAGGTGTTAAAATCGGTTTAGATCAACTAAAATCATTTAAAGTAATAATATAATTATGTATGGTGATGGGATACAAACTACATGGGAGACAAATGAGGCTTTCTACTTCCAGAAAGAGTTACAGTCTCCAAAGCCCACAGAGGCTATTTGACCCTGTCTTACAGGGTTGCTATGAGTAGAATCAACTCAATGGCAGTGAGCCTTGTTTGTTTGTCTGTTTTTGTTTGGATTAAAATTTTTTATTTCATATAGTAAAAATAGAAAATACAGTGAGGGGGGGAGAGATAAAATTCACATAAACCTCTGAATTTGAATACAGAGAAATGCATTTAGGAAACCCACAAGATCTGGAAAATAACAATGATATTATAAAATTGACTTAGAGAGGAAAGTATACTAGGTAAGTGGAGATATATTTGAGTAGATAAGAAACATTCAATATTAACTCTCACTAAATCCATGCCTACACAAAGAGGGGAATGAAAATTCCAGTGCAGGGGGAGGAAGTAACCTAATAAAATGTGCAGTGGTGACACAGTGGGCTGTGATCCACATGGTTAGCAGTTTGAAACCACTAGCAGTTCAGAGGGAGAAATTTTGGGCCTTTCTACTCCCGTTAACACTTAAAAAATCACTGTGAGTCAGCATTGACTCGATGGTGGTAAGTTTGGTTTTTAGAAAGTTCATTTGGAATTTGAAATATGAATGATCAGGATAGCTTTGAAAAAGGAAAAGTCAGAATGGAGTTCTGTCTCTCAGGCCTATTCCAGAACAGATAAGCACACCAGTGGGAGAGAAGAGGAAGTTGACATGCATACACATTTAGACATGTACAATTCTAGAATGGGCCAGTAGTTCAAAACCACCAGCAACTCCTCAGGGGAAATAGGAGGTTTCCAATCTTGGATCACCACAGGGGCAGTTCTACCCTGTTCTGCAGCGTCATCATGGGTCGGAATCAACTCAACGGTGATGAGTTGAATTTTGGATAGTGTGGTAGTTACATAATGCAGTGTCAATTTAAAGAGAAAGAGTGTAGGGGTGGAGTCTAGCCCATCAATATCAGGATATAGCCAATGAGGCCTCTGTGTGAGCATGGCCTTCTCTTGAGGATTCTGGGAAGTCCTGTATTTCTGCCTTGGAGGCAGGAGACACACTCTCTCTAGGCTCACTCCCTATGAGACTCTCTACCGACTCCCTGTGAGACATCCTTGTGGCAAAGTTACATGGAGAGAGGCTGATGGAGCCAGACCTCTGGAGCCAGAGAAGGAGACCCCTGCCAGTGCTGAGAGCATATAACACCACTGGATCCACAAGACTTCCCACCCAATGGCCTGTGGTATTCCTGTATTTGGCATCATTGCATGTGTTTTGTGAGTCTGAGGAGGCCTTTATAGATTGGTATTGGACATATGGGATAGTGTCAGACTTCTGGACTTGATCTGGACAGGGCTGGGATGTTTGCTCGATATTCAATTGCTCTTGTATATAAACCTCTTTCTTATACACATGTCTATGTTTCTTTAGTAAACCTGGGCTAACACATATAGTATGATTCCATTTGTTCTGCTAACAGAAAGGTTGATAGTTTGAGCCAGGGTTTCATGTCAGTTCAAACTGGCTTAGCCTCAGCCAGTGTAGTAAAATCAGAATGCACCCAGATATGTGGGTGCACCAGGACACAACCCGGGGTGGGGGACAGTACAGTTGAAGTCCAAGAACAGCACACTTGAAAGAGGCACAGTGAGAAGTCTCTGGAATCTGCTGTGGATGATGAGCTTTATGCTAGGACTGTGGAGCATGAAAAAATGCCCTAGTGTGTCAGTGGGTTATGGGCTAAGCTGCTAACCAAGATCAGTCATTGGAAACCACCAGCCACTCCGTGGGGGAACGAGGAGACTTTCTGCTTCCGTCAAGGTTTGCAGCCTTGGAAATCCAAAGAGAGGGGCAGCTCTCCTGTGTGCTGTGGGATCACTATGGGTCAGAATCAACTCCCTGGCAATGGTATTTTTATTTATTATTATTATTATTAGGGGGGATTGATAGAAAGTGACACACATTCAAAGTTACATGGTCGGTAACTTGTTTGTGACTCTGCTTCTCATGAGGTTTGTTTGCTGTGTAACAGTCACCCTGACCTTGTCTTTTCTAGGAAGCAAATTACGTTTCTAGCCAGGTGTAGACCGTGATTTTTCCCATTCTTGTTCTCATTCCAATCTACCCACTTTTTATAATGCTGAACCAGGAAGAATTGATTGGAAGCTCTTATTGAAACCCACCAGCCAGTCCCTGGGACAAAAGACCTGCCTATCTGCTCCTGCAAAGATTGCCTATGAGGAAGTTCTTGCAAAGATAACTTGCGAAAAACCCCACGGGGAAGTTCTAGCCGGTCCTATAAGACCACTCTGAGTCAGAATCCGGTCGATGGCACACAACAATAATGGCAGCATAGACTGACAGCCCCGGTAATATAGTGAATTATACATTGTGCTGCTAACCACAAAGGTCAGTAGTTCAAAACCACCAGTCACTCCATGGGAGACAGACAAGGCTTTCTACTCCCATAAAGAGTTGAACAGTCTTGGAAACCCACAGGGGAAGTTCTACCCTGTCCTACAGCGTCTGTATGAGTCCACATCTACTGAATGTCAGTGAGAGAAAGGACTGACTAGTTAAAAGAAAAAGTATGGAATATCCATGCAGATACGAAGGTGATTATAACTAATGCTGGAGTTTTGCATAAGTGCAGTTTATATTTTCTTTCCTGTTTGCTTCCCTCATTTTAAAAGGTGATCTTACCTCTGTAAGCTAAAAAGCCATACCAAAAACTCATAGCACAAAGTAAATTCCATTTGTTACCTAGTAATTTGCTTTGCATTCTGCAAGCGATTGGTAGTGGAAGCCCAGTGTTGTTATTTTAAAGATATGTCAGCCACAAGACACACTGAAAATTTTACCTATTAATATTTTTTTCTTTCAACTCTGACAAGACCAGCACCATTCCATTTCTCTAGCAGCCCCACTAGGCCCCTCTCTGGGCATCGATTGAAACCCAGTGCTCTGAGGCCCAGCCCTAAGAGCGTTGTGCTAAAGAGGAGGGTGTGTGATGGGACAGCCATCCCGCAGAGCAGGATTATTGAACATTAAGCCTCTGGCTCCACCATTTACTGGCTATATGGCAGCAGAAACGCTACTCAGCTCCTCCATCTGTAAATGGGATGATGTACCTATTCAGTGAGCGAACACAAATACCTTTTTAGAGCCATGCCTGGAGTACAAAATAAATAATTTCATACAGATTTGGCTCATAGTGGCCTGCCATGTGTTAGGGTAGACTGGCAGGCCTTTCCTCCAAGGCACCACCACGGGGCTCAGACCTCCAACCCTCTCAGTGAACAGCCAAGTACACTAACTGTTTGTACCACGTGGGACATAGAAGTTGGTGTTTTAACAAATACTAGCTTCTCCTGTCATTATCTCCTAATAGCGTGTGTTAGACTGGTTGACTAGAGAAACAAATCCAGAGACACTCCTATGTGTGTAAGAGAGAGCTTTATATCAACGAGCAAATGAATATTGAGAAAACATTCCCGCCCCGGTCAGATCAAATCCATAAGTCCAATATTAGCCCATTTGTCCGACGCTACTCCGTAAATTCCTCCTCAGACTCACTCAGCACATGCAATGACGCTGACGCAGGAAGATCACATGCTGCCTGGTGAAAAGTCTTGTGGCTCTAACAGTGGTAGAAGCACCACCAGGGCTCTGGCTGCCATCAGCGTGGTTTCATGTGGCTTGTTAACAGGAAGGTCAAGCAGAGAGAGAGTGTGTCCAGCCTCCAGATCAAAAGAGAGGAAGTTCCCAGAATCCTCATGAGAAGGCCATGCCCCAAAGGAGGCATCAAGCTGTGACCTGATTGACAGGCTAGATTCTACCTTTGTACTCTTAATACCCTCAAGTTGACGTGAGATTTTGTAACTATCACTGAGTACTGGGCTGTTATTCAAAGGGTCCGTGGTTTGAATCCCCCAACCTATCACAGAAGAAAGATGGCTTCCGCGTCTATGAAGATGTATAGTTGCTGAAACCCTGTGGGGCAGTTCCACCCTGCCCTGTAAGGATGCAATGAGTCACAATTACTCAAGGGCAGTGGGTAAATGACATGTAGGACACATCACGGAAACTTGAAGAATGTTTGCTCAATCTGTCCTTTGTTTGTCTGGTCATTCCCTACGGGACATCTGCTAACCCCACTTTCTTCCACCGTGAGTCATACATGTAGCGAAGAGATGGTATTGCAGAGCTCTTGAATTCTTCAGAAATCTATTTTCAAAAGGAGCTTCTGCTAGGAAAGCTGTGTTTACATGATACTAAACTGAAAATCCTACTCATTCAAGAAGGGCCAGGAAAGTACCGTTTCCTCAGTTTTGTTTCAAAAAGCTATGAGGGCCACCAGTGGGCTCTGAAGTTTAAGGATTAGGTACCTGTCTCTATTCTTGCAGAGTGGCCGGCATGTTGAGTTCATCTTTTAAAGAAATTTTAATAGAGTGTGGGTCAAGAAGTCTTGGTTGTACAGTAGCTTAGAACTCAGCTAAGCTGAGGGCCTCTGGTCCCTGCCTCACCCCAGTTGCTCCTTGGGAGACAGATGTGCCACCTGCTTCTGTAAGGCTTACAGCCCTGGAAACACGTGGGGGCAGTTCTCCTCTGTGCTGAAGGGTCTCTATCGTTCACACTCCTGGGCCAGGGAAATTTGGGGTGATAGATATTACTGTGGGATTTTTAGGCATTCATTCTGATAGTCTGCTCTTCCATCTATTGTTTTCTGGCCTTTGATCTTGTGTGTGTGTGTGTGTGTGTGTGTGTGTGTGTGTGTGTTTTAGAAAATGCTCAATGATCTTTTTTCTTGGTTAGAAATACAGGTATCGGGGTTTACATTCTAGACCGGTACATCATGTCCTTCTCTCAGCCCAGCTGAGATTGTTGTGGTCCTGGCCCTGCCTCAATTGCCCTTCCCTATGAGATGAGGTGTGCTCAAGGGCAGGCCAGCCATCCCATCACTCCACACTGCCACACTGCCATCAGCGTACCACAGATGCGTTTGCTCACAGATACCCTAGGAGAACTTCAGATAACTTTCAGCTCAGAAGTTCCCTTTCTAGCACCATTCGAAATGGCCACTTGGCTGCCTAGGAGACTTTAATTTGTGGAGTAATCACTGCTGTATGATGTATCAATATAAGCATTGCTGGCTAGTGACCTGCACAACGTACCTGGCTGAGGGTATGTAAGTCAGAACTAGTTCCACTAATAATGTACACAGCAAGCCACATACCTGTTTAATAACGTCTACATGTACTATTTAGAATATTGATTGCAATCTTCAAGTTGGGCCACCATTCACCTTTTCATTATACAAGTTGGTCCTCCCCCATTAACATAAACTCACTGCCCTGGAAAATTTCTCATTTAATATTTCTAGTTGCTTTTGTAAGCTTGATCCCATATAGACAGTTTTTAAAAGAACAGAATTTAAAAGGCAGGCATGCTGTACTAGTTAAACTAAACCCTTGTTTGGTTCTAAGGAGGTTTCAAGGGATATATTTGGTTTAAGGTTTAAAGACATTCTCAAGGCAAATAGGATCAAGGGTACATCTAATCTCAGTGGCTCCAGAAACTCTTGATTCTATGAGAAGTTGAAATTTTGTTCTGCATGTTCCCCTTTTAGATCAGGATTTTTCTGTAAGATCACTGATCAAAATGTTCCCTCACAGCAAACAGGCACCATGCCATGCAGTCTCATGGCAAAGGTGGCAGTTTTTCATAAGTGATACACATTAAAAAAATCATTTTACTGGGGGCTTGTACAACTCTTATCACACTCCATCCATCCATCCATTGTGTCAAGCACATTTTTACATTTGTTGCCATCATCATTTTCAAAACATGTTCTTTCTACTTGAGCCCTTGGTATCAGCTCCTTATTTCCTCCCTCCCTCCCTCCCTCCCTCCCTCCGTCCCTCACAAACCCTTGATAATTTATAAATTATTATTATTTCATGTCTTACACTGACCGATGAGTGACGCCATTTTTTAAGTGTCACAAAGGATCCAGTATCTCGCCAAGCTTGTTGTCCGTGGGACTGGAACCATAAACATGGGACAGACTCTGGGTGAAGTGGCAAACATCCCTGGTGCAGGCATGTGGGCATGTAGCAAGGAGCTTTTCCTGCAGACCATTCATGTGCCCTTTAATTCTAGGAAAGGTGACATCTGCAAGCTGAGAACCTAGCAATAATCTCTTTTAGCACTGAAAATATCAATGCGCTTCTGGAAATCCTTCGTGTACCCTAACAGAGATGGAGACTACTGTCTCAATCATACCACGCTGTGTGCTACATGTCCGACCTCTCTCAGCTAGTCCAGAGCAGCTGCAGTTGAGACAATGAGCCACCATGGGCCTCCTGTCAGACACAGGCTCCCACCAACGACAACTCTTAGTTATGAAACAGCTGGTGCACAGTGTACCTTGTGTGAGGCAGACTCACATAGAGACAAAGGGCAAAGGTTCTGACCTGGACCCGAGTCCCAGATGTGCCTCCTCATGTAAAAGAGTAACAATATTAATGACCACGCATCAAGTTCTGCCCGTGCACCAGGCACTAGAAGCTGAGTGCCCGTGTGCAAATGACTAATCTCCCTGATTCTCGGCAAATGCTCCACTTAAACAGCTCTACCACGGCATCTCTCACTGGGGTGGCTGTGAGGATTTAGTGAGGTTGTTTGCAAAGCATTTAGAATGTCTGGAACATACTAAGCCCTCAGTAAACGGCAGCTCTTCTCCATTAGTCAGACGCCGAACCGGCATCAACTTTACAGGCCAATTGCTTGAAGACCAAGTAAATTAGACACGTTGGGAAGAGGGTTAATTCCTCAGACTGGTGGAGCATTTCGTAGATCACAATAGTGATTTTCTAAATGGCTCTGAGTAACCTGGGAACACATGTGCGTGCAGCACAGCCCAGTTGGTTTCCTGGGGAGTAAATTGCCCATTGGAATGGCCTGACCATTACTTGCTCATAATGTGAACTGTTTTATGTTCGTCTACATTTAGTTATAGCACATTTGCCAAGAAAACTACTAGGGAGATGTTTTTGCCAAAATAGCCCATCTTTTTGGTCTGGAATAAAATGTCAATGATATGATTTAGCTTTTATGTTCAGCTGACTGTCTAAACCAGGAAGCATCAGTCCAGCGTAATTGGCAAGTGGGCATACTTTCAAATGAGCTGATGATAGCCCGGATACATTTTCCTGTGAGTCTGGGTTTGTTTTTTTTTTTAATCATTAAGGATTCTTATTTCGGCATCTGGTCTAGCTGGATCTTTGTCTCCCTATAAGTGTCTGAGGCTACTAAGTTAGCCAGTGGTGACAGTGGAGCACTGACCTGGGAGACTGAGCGGGCCGCCAAAGCCTTTCCATCCTGGACGGCACTGTGGCCAGCTGCTGTCTTCAGTTCCTGGCTAGACTTGGGCAGGCAGCAGCGTGGGACAGTGAAGGGAGCAGCACACAAGAGGCAAGTGACTGTTGACCCAGATCTCTGGCCCTCAGCCCTTCCCTCCGCACTCTAGAAACATATGCATGGGCAGGATCAACAAATTAAAATACCTCCTAGCCGACGCCTTAGAGGCCACCTATTGGAATCATCCACCAGACTCATCGCTCTCCTTTTTCAAGACCCTTTGAGAAGTCAGGATCAAGTCGGTTGAAGCCCTCTGCCCACAGAAACCTCATGGCCCCTTGGCATGACCATCCCTTTTGCAAAAGAGCTCTGATTACTTGAAAGTCCTTGATTTCAAACCAAAGCAGCCTCTTTGTAGCTTCTACCCTTATTTCTTGTTTTGCTTTCGGTAGATAAATCTGAGACTGGGAGACTGACTCAGGCAACAGGGGGGACATGCTATGAGTTGGAATTAATTTGATATCAGCAGGGTTAGGCAAACAGATCGCAGGTCTTTATACTCAAAGCATCCCCTGGGCCAAATAACAAGAGAGCTCCTCTGGATTTGAAGACAGGGGCAGACTCTGGAAAATTCTTTCCTTAAACTCTGAAATTGCCCTTCTTTGAGTAGGTCACTGCTGGCCATCCTACCCTGCACATAAGCATTAGACATCTCCTGGGAGTTGGTCCCGTAAGAATGGACTATGAGAAAGAGAAGCGAGAGACAAAGCACAAGTGACCAAACTGGAGGTGGCATTTTTCGAACTCGGGGTGATGCGTGGAAACAACTGTCCATTGACATATTTCACTGGACAAATATGCCACAGAACACATCTTCGAAGTTTGAAAAACTAAGTATGGTCTTTTCAAATCACTTCATCTACAGGGGAGAGCTGGACAATGAATAAAGAAAACCAAAGAAGAATGGGTGCCTCTGAATTGCAGTCTTGGTGGAGAATAATGAATAGATGTGGACTCTGGACCAGAAGAAGACACAAAATATTATTAGAAGAAATAGAACCAGAACACTTCTTAGAAGGGAAGATGATGAGACTTTGGCTGGCTGGCTTTGAACATGATATCAGAAAAGACTAGTTGCTAGAAAAGGACAACCTGTTTGATGAAGTAGAAGGTCAACAGAAACCAGGGACACTCTCCAGGATACGGATTCACGCTATCACCATCACAAGAAACTCCAGCCACGCGATGCTCATGAAGATGGGGCAAGGCCAGCAATGTTTCATTTTGCTATACAGGCCCTGCCAACTCAACAGCCTCTTTCCATAGCTGTTCTACAGGAGGCCCCGGCTGGGAAAGGACGCTAACAGGTGATATTGACGATTCACCTACTCCGTGCACAACCCTTCCTGACAAATAGCAAATCTTTCAGGACATGCATAGTCGTTTACATAGTTTGTCAGGCCCTTTGTAGCTGAGCGACTCATCTGCGTCAAGCTGGGAGCTGCTTTTCTCCAGCTCTCGTGTATTCAGACATTGGGAGCGTTTGTGGAGGGATGTGAAGCCATCACTGAAGCTCAGAGGCCAGGAACCATATAGTGTCGGATCAAATTGCCAGCAAGAGGCGAAGAAGTGCCTGACAAGGAGTCAGAAGACACCCCCAGTCTGGGTCTGGCTCTGCCACCCACCAGCTATATGATACTAGGCAAATGACACATCAACATTTTTAAAGCTTGTGTTTCTCATATCTTCGAGGGGGTCATCACCACTACCACCTTGTGGTGGTGTTACATCCAGTTAAGACCGCGGAAGTAAATGAAAATGAAAGCTAGCTCAAGCAACAGAGAGAGAGAAGGACGGTACATTCTGATAAAACGAGGCTAAAGAAGATGAGTATGAGTACTCCTGGACTTTCTAAACAGCTGAGTCATGTCATTGAACCTTGGGTGAATATCTTACTATTTCTGATTGAATGACTGTGATTGAAGACCATTCCTGGAGATGACAGGATGATGTAAATTGTAGTGCCTCCACCCAGGGTCAGGAGTCCCAGTGGTGCCGTGATTAGGTGCTATGCTGTTAACTGAAGGTTGGTGGTTCAAATCTACCCAGTCACTCATGGGAGAACGACCTGTGAATCTGTCCCAATAAAGCTTCCAGTCTAGAAACCCCTATGTAGCGGTTCTACCCTGTCACATGGATTTGCTGTGCAGAACGACTCAGCCACACGGAACAGCCTCCACCCAGGATTGCCACCAACAGTCCTCCCCGTTAACCTCATGACTCATTGACGCAGATTTCTCATCTATGCATCAGCACTGTTTTCATCTTAGACTTTACACAACTGTAATTAATAATACGTTCCTCTCTCGGTATGTCAACACAACCCACCTTTTTATTTAGAAAAAACGTAAATAAATGTGTCATTGTTGTTACTGCTGCCATTAGGTGCTGTTGAAACATTTCAAGTCATGGTGACCCTATGTGCAACAGAATGAAACATTGCCTGGTCCTCGGCCGCCCTCACGAGCATCGCTACGTTTGAGCCCGTTGTGGCAGTCGCTGTGTCAATCCGCCTTTTAGGGGTCTTCCTCTTTTTCACTGACCAAGCATGATGTCCTTTTCCGGGGTCTGGTGTCTCCCAACAGCAGGCTCGAAGTACATGAGACAACGTCTCACACTCCTTGCTTCCAAGGAGCATTCTGGTTGTGCTTCTTTGAACAACTAGTGGTTCAGTCTTCAAGTAGTCCTCGGTCTCTTCGCTGCTCCTCACCAACACCTTAACTCAAAGACAGCAGCTCTTTGGTGGTCTCCCCTAGTGCTTGGCCAGCTTTCACAGGAGCCAATTAGCGACACCACGGCTTGGGTATACCTTAGTCTCTGAAGGGACACCTTTTCTTTTTTAACCGGTTAGAGATCTTTTGCAGCAGATTTTCCCAATTAAATATGCTACTGTATTTAATTTCTTGACTGCTGCTGCCCTTGGCCTTGACGGTGGATCCACGTAAAATGAAGTCGTTAACAACTTCAATCTTTTCTCTATTATTCATTGTGTCTACTGGTCCAGTTTTGAGGACTTTTGTTTTCTTCACATTGAGTTGAAAACCATCCTGAAGGCTGCAGTCTTTGAGTGTCTCAGCAGGTACTTCCAGTTCCACCTCTCTTTCAGCTATGAAGGTTGGCTCATCTGCCTATCACAGGCTACTAACCCTTCCTCCAATCCTGATGCTGCGTTCTTCTTCAGTTAGTCTAGCTTCTCTCAGATTTGTTTGCTTGGCATACAGATTCAATGTGAACGAGAGAAGACACGACCCTGATGCACACATGCTTTTAAATTCTACAGTATGCTCTTGTTCTATTCAGTAAATAAAAAAATAAAGTATCTAATGATTCAATCCCAAAATGAGAAAAGATAATTCATGTGTAAGGCTTTGGCTATGACAACCTGCCCCTCACCCCAGGCCACTGACTGCATTTTATTTAAAGATATCCCATAGCTATATTTCAGTACTTCTTACGTAATCATTTTTAGTTTCTCAAGGGGAAAATATTATTATTGAAAGAAAAATAATTATGACAAGTGTTAAAGATTAGTGAGCCAGAGTCCCCTGGTGTGCATCCAACATCCTGGGAGTAAGCTAAGTGCCTTAGAAACCGACATAAACTCTTGTCATTGAGTAAATTACTGCTTCGATGCACTAACAAGGACCCTAGTGGATTGGGAGAGTTAATTCAGCTTCCCAGTGCACCAAGCCTAACCCCTATGCAGCATCTGCGCTCTGTGGGAATCTCAATCTGCCAGCCTCCATCTCTATTTTTGTCTTCTACGACTGGGCACTTCCTTAGGGTGGAGACCATGTCTTTACAATTATCATTGGCAACTGGCCCAGCCCCACGCTCCTGAGAACCTAGAAAACACTCCTCTGGCTTCTTAAATAGCATGTGCTTTGCCACGTATCAATGCCTACCTATATGCTCCTGAGCTTGGGGCTCCACCTCCATGCTAAAGGCAATCCCAACCTGCTAGCAAACACCCAAATGGAGGTGGTAGAACATTTAGACATTTTGCTCGACTCAGCTGGGTTCTACTCAGCTACCTCTGTTTATTTTTACTTATTTAATTGCATCTTTCTTTGGAAGCTTTGGAAGCTCGAATTTATGAGACACTGAAAAATCAATCCAAGGGTCGTGGTCATTCTTTAAAATATATGTTTATTTAGACATGTATCTATGGCTCCAACATTTTCATGAAAAAGTATGGAATGAAAAGATCATGGAATTTCCCCACAAACTTTTGAAGCCCCTTATATATGTGTGTGTGCCCGTGTACATCTACACATATAATTATACATGTCGTACATATCTGTATTCCAAGTAATTATACACATGCTGCTGCATGCATGTGTGTCTACATAATATCTATGTAACATGAATTTATGTAGATAGTATATAGATCGTGTGTGTACTATATATGGTATCATATATCTATACACCCACACATGAGTGGCTTCTAAAACTTCTTAGAGAATCCCATTATCTTTTCATTCTACTTTGTAAATTTCCCACAAACTTTTTGAAGCCCTCTCATACTTACAACAAAAGGTTGCCATTTTAGCCATTTGTAAGTGAACGGTTCAGTGATAGGAATGATACCCACCATGTGGTGTAAAAATTCATTCATGTTTTTAATGTTTTTCATCACCCAAAGAGAAACTCTTAAGCAATAGCTCCCCATCCCCCCATCCTCCCTGCCCATGTCACTGTTCTCACTAGCACAGTCATGGGGTCGATGCCAACACACAGGGACCCTACAGGACAGGGTGGAACTGCCCCTGTGGGTTTCTGAGACGGTCACTCCTGATGGGTGTGGAAAGCCCTGTCTCCCTCCCACAGAGCGGCTGGGGGTTTCAAACTGCTTATCTCATGTTTAGCAGCCTGACCTGTGAGCACTACATCACACATTGCTGGTAGTTGCACTCGAATGGACTTCAGCTCCTGGTGACCTTCTAGATGTGGAAAGACTATTGGCTGGTCCTGCACCATTGCCAGGATGGATGGGGCTAAGACCATTGTTGTGGCTACTGTGTCAATCCCTCCCATTGAGAGCTGTCCTGGTTTCTGCTGACCCTCTACTTTACCAAGCACGGTGTCCTTTGCTAGAGATCAGTCTTTCTGGATGTCAAGTGCAAGGTAAGTGGCCCAAAGTCTCACCATCCTCACTTCTGGTTGTATCTCGTCTAATCCTGATTTGTAGGTTATTCTAGCACTTCGTGGTAAGTTCAGCATTCTTCACCAAAATCATTTTTTGAGTGCATTGATTCTTCTTCCATCTTCCTTTGTCATGGTTTTAACCCCTAAAAACTATGGTTTCTGTGGATTTGTTTCTCCTAGGTGTTTCACGTAAATGACCCCATTCATTTTTTTTCTAGACTTGGAGCTGAGTGGTGTGGATTGCGCAATCCAAAATCGATACCCAGAGCCCCGGGATGGTCATCTCCATTTGTGATCATGAAAGACAAGTGCACCATAGGCCAAACCCCACCAACAGCCTTAAGATGTATGACCAGACCCTGCTGAAATAGACTCACTTCTCTCTAGGCTTAAGTGAATCCATTCTCCCATATCCTCTCTCGGCTCCACCAAAGGGAACTCCATTCTATTCAGAGCCTTCACCCATGTTCCCTTAGCCTGGAAATCTCTCTTTTTCACCTAGCCAATTCCTTTTCCTCTGCCAGGTCTCTTCCTCCACGCCACTGCTCAGGAAAGCACCCCTGTTTGTAACACGTTCCACTTCTCTTTGCAGCTTCACAATTACCCTATGAATGGTACCCCCATTGGTTACCGGTCAATAGTAGGAAGCCAACTGTGCCCAGACCTTCCCTTCTCCAGACCCAGTCCTGCTTCTGGGTCGGAGGCAAGCAGGCCCCGCACGCTTCTGAACACTTGGGCTACGATGCTGAATGGGTGAGGCAGACAAAGGCCCTGCCTTAAAAGTTGTCTTCCACTTTGAGTTCTTGTCATGTTGCCTCTGTGTCAATAGTGGACTTCAAAAAGTTGGTAGAAAAATGGAATTAAAAAGCTATTGGAATGCTTCCATGACTTTCTGAAGCTTCCTCATACCACCCCCCCACCTGTTTTCACTATAAGCAGCAGATATTTTCAGAATCCTTGTGAACGGTGAGGGTTTAACTCTCTTCTCTCTCAGAGGCATAAAAAACAAACAGAAAACCAGTTGCCATTGAGTTGATTCTAATTGGTGATGGCCCTACGTGCATCAGCATAGATTTGGGCTCTTGGGGGTTTTCAATAGATGATTTTTCAGAATCAAATCTCCGGGCCTGTCTTTCAAAGCTTTTCTGAGAAGACTCAAACCTGCAGCCAACCATGTTAACCATGCGTGCCATCCAAGGACTCTTACTGGAGAAATGGTTGTACTCATGTACCTCTCTCTTCCCCCAGGATACTGGACGATCCTGGGTCGACCACTGATATTGTTATCGTGTTCTTCCTGTGGTTGGATTTGTGATTTCCAGTATCACTCGAAATCTCCAGTTCTGGCTCCAGCAACATTTACGAATATGACTCTTGACTGTTTCCTTCATAAGATGAAGCAATTTGTACCCCTACACTTTCCTTCACCTTCCATCGCCCAGTCCACCATCCACTTTGGCAGCTAGACCTGTACGCATTGTTCCATCCCCAAGGTTGCATGAGTTCTCCATAATTTCAGGTGCGAGGTACACAGGTAGTTGCCCACTTGTGACAGTGCTCCATGCCAGTGACTCCACCATGAGATGGTCTGGTGTACATCAAATACTTCTTTTTCCTTTATTTTGTATTGCTCTTACCTTTTATTATCAATATTTTTAACAAATGTACCACTAGTTGGACCAGAAACCCATAACAATTCAACATCTGTGAGGGAACAGTTGGGAGTGCTGTGTTGTCGTGAAGTGCCTTTAAGTTGGTTCCAACTCATATAAACCAGATGTACAGCAGAGTGGAATGCTGCCGGGTCCTGCGCCGGCCTCATAATGCAGTGGTTCTCAGCTTCCTAATGCCGTGACCGTTTAGCACAGTTCCTACTGTGGTGGTGACCCCCCCAACCATAAAATTATTTTCATTGCTACTCCATCACTGTCATTTTGCGACTGTTATAAATCGGACGACCCCTGTGAAAGGGTCGTTCGACCCCCAAAGGAGTGGCGACCCACAGGTTGAGAACATCGTTCCTATGTTTGATCCACTGTTGCAGCCACTGTGTCCGTCTACCTCGCTCCGGGTCTTCTTCCGCTTTTACGTTCATGCTGCACTTTAGCGAGCATGATGTCCTTCTCCAGGCACTGGACCTTCCGGATGACATACACAAAGAGCCCGAGATGATGCTCACTTTGCTTCCAAAGGAGTAAGGGGAAGGCCTGCAATGAGATGTATTGGCACAGTGGCTACAATGGACTCCAGCACAGGGATGATTGAGAGGTTAGTGCGAGACCGGACAGGGTTTCATTCTATTACAGAAGGTTGCTTTGAGTCTGAATTAACTCACTGGCCCCTAAAGCAACAATGCTTAAGATATAGATCTGCAAGTGTTCCACTTCATTTTTGACAACTTCCAATTTTTTCTTACATCCCACGTTCCAATGATCAATGGATGTGTACAGCTGTTTCTTCTCATTTTGAGTTATACATCAGCTAATTATTTTGTAAGAGCAGTTTGTAATCATTGAAGTATGCTCTAGGGTAGGAGCTACTTTTTATATTTGTTCTTTTCCATAAGCCCAATATTATGATCTCTGGACTTATGATCCAATCAAGAGTGTTCCCAACATCAGTGTTCTGTAGCATTTTCTTCTCTTTGTACAGTGTTCCCAAAGTTTAGCTTCCTTCATATGGAAATTGTGGCTCTAGTATGCATTGGGCCTTATTATGCATTCGTCTAATCTACCTCCACCCAGTGGAATTCCTAACTTACTCATTTTGGTTTTTCTCCTGCATTAGCGAGTGGTGATTAATTTTTCCTGAGGTTATCTTTCTACTAAGGTCCCTTTTGTTCCTGAGAACTTTGTCTCCAGCCCTCCTTCCACTGCAGTCCTTCTCCTTCAGTCTCTGCTGGTTGCCTCGGAGCAATTGTTTTCTACTGCTACACCCTGATGTCTGAGGCTGGCATCTTGGTCTCCTGGATTCCACGACTTCCTTGTTATTTCAGTCTCTTGTACTCGGGAGTATATCATCGTCACATACCTGCAGAGGGAAGAGCAGACAGGAGGTAAACTTCCTGAGATCTTTCTGTCTGAAAATATTATTCTGCCTTCACGCTTGATATCTGTCTGGCTAGAGAAGACTTTCTTTAGAAGTTACTTTTCTTCTCTGGCATATATATCAGGGATGTGTTTCCCTTTTCACTAAGCGTTCTGGGCACTCAGGGAACCCTTTAAATGTGAAGCACTGTGTCCTTCAGCTTTGGATATGTTTTCTTCAACTATTTCTTTGATAATTTTTTCATCTCTAGTCCCATGTATTAAACCTTCTGGACTAGTCTTCTATGATTTCTCTTATTTTTCAATTTCTTTGGTTTTTCCCTCCACTTGCATATTCTGAGAAAGGCGAGGAAGTCCTTGAATTAATTTTTTTAGGCCTTCTTGATTTGAAATGAAACTGTTCTTACTGCTTCTTTTTCCTAGTATTTTGTGTAGGCATACCATAGCTCTTTAAAACTCCCCTGGCATATTAATTAGAGTGCTTTTCGAGTTGTTTTCTGTTCTCTGTCTTTGTTTTTCTTCTGGGTCAGCTTTCTTGTTTCCTTTGGTCTTTCTACTTCAGGGTTCTAAGGCTGGTGGCCTTCAGTTTTGCTTTATACGCAAGGGAGGAGAATCAAGGCAGGTGTCCTATTTGTGTTATATTTGTGTGCTTATTGTTAGTCTGGAAGCTATTATCTGGTGTGTCTGTGCCCTCACAGAAAATGTTGACTAGGAGCAGTGAGTGGTACATGGGCGGGTGTACCTGCTAGGACTTTTATGCCCAAAGGAGGAGGGATTTGTCCCAGGACTCTGACTCTATTACTGGCATGGGACAGAGGAAACTGAAGTTCACAATCTTGCTCATGGTTAAATAGCTAGTATATGTTATGAGGCCAATACTTGAGCTAAAGTCTGCCAGATGTACGCACATATTTTCATCCCACTGAACTGAACAAATGTCAATGCACAATAGTGTTCTTTGAATAATTAGCCCGATCTTATTTTTTTGTAAATCTAGACATTCATATACCATATAGTATAAGCTTCTGCCCTGCTGGCCCAATCTTGAGCAGCACTCCAGGGACTGGCACCATCCCATCTATGTAACAACCTTTTTTTGCTCCTTCTTCTCTTAAGCAATTAATCCACTCTCTGCTATTAAAGAAAATTAGATAATTAAATTTTATTCACACTCAGAAGGCATCTAAACAGAATGAACAGTTTAAGAGGACCCGTGTGCTGTGGAATTACAGAGAATAATGTATCCCTAGATTAAGGTGGGTCATGGGATAGCACAAATATATAAAATTATTTTTAGTAAATATCAAGAAAGTCTTATTCTTCCTGATCCTAAGATTGTTTTGCCCTAATTCTGCAGGTTATGTCTGCTCCACTTTTTTCTAATACAGTCTTAAAACAAAGAAACAGTTTTATTGACATATAAGTCACATGCCATTCAAGTCAATGGTTTAACTATGTTAATAAAAGCAGTCTTGCAATCATCATCACTGTCAACTTCAGGACATTTTCTTCATTCTTGTACCCATTATGATTACCTCAGTTGGTTCCAGCTCAGAGCAGTGCTGTGTGAAATGGAACTGCCAAGTCTTAGGCCGTTCTCACAATTATGTTCTAGTCCTTTCCAGGGACTGGTCCATCCTGATAAGATGCCCAAAGCGCATTAGACTGAGCCTCACACTCCTGCCTTCCGAGGCGCATTCTGGCTGTACGTCCTCTGACGTCTTCTTCTGCCGTCCACAGTGTCCTCCATATTCTTCGCCAGCACCGCAATTCGAATGCATTGATTCTTCTTCCGTCTTTCTTATTCAGTGTCCAACTCCCACAGGCACAGGAGGCGATAGAAAGCGCCACCGGCTGGGTGTAGCACCCCTCAGACCTCACAATGTCCTTCTTTTCCGCACTTTTAAGGAGGTCTTGCGCAGCAGACTTACTCAATGCGATAGATACATCCTTTGATTTCTTGACTGCTGCTTCCATAAGCCTTGATGATGGATCTAATCCAGGCAAAACTCCTCGAGAGCTTCAAACTTTTCTCCATTTATCATGGTGTTATCTATCTATCAGTTGTGAGGAGTCTGGTTTTGTGTCCAGTGAGTTGCAATCCATAGTGAAGGCCACAGCCTTGACTTCATCAGCAAGGCCTTCAAGTCCTCCTCAGTGTCTGCAAGCAAGGCTGTGTCCTCTGCCTGCCTCGGGTGAATAAGCCTTCCTGGAATCCTAACGCGAGCTCTTCTGCGTATAGTCCAGCCTCTGGTATTGTTTGATAGCACCACCAGGACCTGTGATATTCAAGATTGCACTCTAAATCAACATTCCTCATACAATCATGGACAAGAGTAATATATGTTCCAAGAAAATACACTCTAAGGTCAAACAAAACCCAATGCCATCAAGTTGATACTGACTCATAGTGACCCTATAAGCTTGGTCATATCATTAAATCCTCTTCTTTACTATAGTTCTTCACAGAGGCTTTCATTGATCATTTGTGTCATGGGCATCTACAAAATTCACAGTTTGGGGTATGCACATCTTGGGAAACACTATTTAGTGAACTGACATTTTGAGAAACTTTAACTTAATTTATTAAAGAGCTACTTTCTTTCTTCTTTTCCCCAGAAATACACTTGTTCTCGACACTTGTTCTCGATGCCACATGCCTGGGCCAGGTCACCTACAAGTGGTTTCCGTGGCAGCAGCATCTGTGGCCTTTGCTGCTCAGAGTTGAACAACTTTACCATCACACTCTTATTCACTCTCTGCCTCTCCACTCTGAGAACTTCTTATTTTTGTCCCTCACCCTCAATTTGACTGATGTTGTCTTTTAATGCCTTAGCTTCCTGAATATAAAATGTTGACATACAAACAGGATTTAGGAGGGAAAGAAAAATAAAAACTACAGACTACCTATTGCATGATAGCCTCTTTCTGCTTTGGTGATAATAAATACATTTGAAAAAAAGTTCCTGCTTTGGGAGGATTTGCTCATGATCCTTTCAAACTATAGCAAAACAATACAACATTGTGATGAATCAACACATCTGAACTATACAAAGTTTGGGCTCTCTTGGACAAACTAAAAGTCATAATAAAAAATAAAATATGGGTAGAAAGACAGGAGCTTTCTAAATATGAAGTAAGGCAATTTTAGACAATAGCACTCATCAAGGTGCAGTTGTCTGTTCAATATTGCTTTCTCAAATTTGTGGCAAAACACTCTGATTTTGTTATTAACTTGACTGAAACTTCTGCTACCTGCTGTCTTGCCACGTTCTACCTGAGCTAGAATTTCCAAGTCCTTCTCACCGCAGAGCCGTGGTGTGTGCTGTCCCCTCTGCTTTGGGTGAATCCCTTCCCCAGGGGCTGACGGCATCCTTTGAGGACCAGCTCTCAGCCTACACAGGCACTTTCACAATCGATATAGTGATGGAACACTTCCTGTGCCAGCTTTAATCCAGGACTGCTGCTGAGTGTCTAGGGTACCTTCGCGTAGCTGTCTCCAGGTTGGGGGACCTCTTCTCTCAACTGTGCAGTCATTCGTCCTTCATCACCCCATCTTTGTACCTTTCACCCTCACGCCTCACTCTTGATATTCCTAATGGAGTTCTGTGCCTGGGTGGGACAAAGAGCTAAGTGCCCCAGAGGCAGCTGAAAAAGAAGTGCTGTCAATCTGCTTCTGAAAGGTCATAGCCTGAAAACTCTCCGGGGTACACGTCTCCTCTAACTCATGGCGGGGCCCCGAGTCTGAGCTGCCTACATCTGGCTGGGTTTCAGTCGAATCTAGTCCTATCTGTACTCAGACTGGCAAAGTGAGGTGAACACTCTTCCATATCATGTTAATCTTCTGAAGCTCCATTTCAATTGCCTCTTCCTTTCCTACCCTCAGATTGGTGAGAGCCCTTCAGGATTCTGGCTCCTGGTTAGATAAGAACTCACTGAGGTAGCGGTGGGAGGTGTCAGCAAAACACGAAACCTCATCTAAGCAGGTAAAGACCTTGTCTAAGTCACCTGCCTGATGGTAACTGTATTGTAATTCCATTTTACCTCCCAAACTATCCTCAAACGCAGGGGCCTCCGTGGGAGGCCTTGGGAAGGGCCACTGGAATCACTGCTGGTGACAAATTCTGTGACACACCTACTCACTGAATGTGCTATTCAGGGCTGGTGAAGACACACATTACAACTGTGCCTAGAAAGCTACTTTCCCACAGTTTATTCCAGACAACTCCGTTACATGGGTCTGCTAGGAGTCAGAATTGTTAGGCAGCACCTAACAACAGCGATGGCTTTCTTCCCGGAGTTTTGTCTTTCATTTTGTAGTTTATAAGCTTCTCTAGAAGGAGCCCTGGGGGCATTGTGGTCTCACTGTGGGCTGCTATCCTCAAGGCCTGCAGTTTGAAACCACCAGCCGGTCCGGTGGAGAAAAACAAGGTTTTCTACTCACAGGAAGTTATATCCCCTCTTGCTTTTGACTCATTTTAAAGTTGCTTCGGTTTTCAACGTTTCTGCTTTGTTTTCTATTGATGTTTTTCTACGTTGGTCTAGCCCTTGTTTGTTTGCTCGCTTGCTTCCTATTTGTTTTATATGACTTTCCGTAGGTGAAATCCAGGATAGGTGGATCTATGGAGACTGGAACGGGATTAATCATTGCCTGGGGGAACAGGGGCTGGCAGGGCAGGCTGGGGAGAAAACAACAATGAATCGGTAGAAGAAAAAAATGTTCTGAAATTCATTGTGCGGATGACTGCACAACCCTTAATATGATTGAACGATTACATTGCAGCATATGTGAAGTGCATGCCAATAATACTATATTTTTAAAAGAGCTATAATCGTAAAAACCCACGGGACCAAGACTCCTCTACCCTGTAGGGTCACAATGAGCCAGAATCGAGTCTTTGGCAGGGAATTTGGTTTTTGGAAGCTTCTCTAGGAAGTTTCTCTTCAGGATCTGATAGAGCTTCCTATCATGTTATGCCATGTCATGTCATGTCATGACACATATCGTCTCCCAAATATACATCACTGTGGAGGGACCAGGATTCTCAGTGGCTTGACAGTTATGTAATGCTGTACGAATGCCCCTTTATAATGTATTCAGCCAATCAATTGTTGTAGAGATGGGGTGGGATGCACCCTTTACCCCCTAGAGAATTATTTTCCTGGGGTATGGCTGCATCACCTTTTCATCTTACAAGAGCTTGTAAGGAGAGTGGGGACTCAATACCCCCAGGAAAGAAGAGCTGAAGCAAAGCACGTCCTTTGGACTCAAGGTGCAGCCACTAAGAACCAGGGACTAAGACCCAGGGAAATAGTGAGCTAAATAATTTCCCTCAGAGCACCAAATCCTAAAGCAAACCACCAAATGCACTGCCATCCAGTTGGTGGCAACACATAGTGGCCCTATAGGACCGGGTAGAATTGCCCCTGTGGGTTTCTGAGACTGTAACACTTTGAGGGAGTAGAAAGCCCATCTTTCTCCTGAGTGGTTGGTAGTTTCGAACAGTTGGCCTTGAATTAGGAGCCCAAAGTGTAACCACTGTATCACCAGGGCTCTTTCTTCCAGGGTTACAGGGAAAGGAAACCTCCCCCTAAAGCTGGCACCCTGACTTTGCACTTCTAGCCTGCTAAGCAGTGAGAGAACACTTTGTTTGTGATCTCATAGGACTGGGTAACTAAGCCACTTCTTTTGAAGGACGATTCATTGAGCACCGTTGCTTAAATGACCAAATGAAAACCCTTCACTGTCAAACTGATTTTGCCCTATTCAGAGGAATGGGTTTCAACCTTTGCCCATCGATTTGTTTGAATCAGGTTGGTAGTCTTTGTAAGTATCACCTGCTCCACTCTAGCAGAGCAATGCTATTGAGTGCCCACAGGCTTAGTCCTTCGCCGAACCTTTCTGCACCACTTTCCTAGGGCCTCCTTGTAAGAAGCTGAAGATCTGGAGAAAGGGAGGTCCTACTGACTGCAGGAGTGGCTGACTGGAACCCTTGTGGCCTTAAGGTTAAATAGCTTGTCCTTGTAAATCTCATTTCAAAAAAATATTTCAGAAATTGTACATTCTGTTGCCAATCCAGCTGTAAAATAAGGGGAATGGCAATGACTGCTTCATTTTGCTGTTACATGAATCAAATGCCAGGATAGGTACCTACCCGCCTGGAACATTGCAAATGTTCAATACCCGCTAGCAGCTACGAAGTCATGCTTAACTATTGCTAAACTCTTTGATGGCAAAGTTTCACCAAGACTGTCAAGAGTAACATAACATTGTTTGCTGCTCTTATTGACTTTTCACAGGATTTTGACTCCGCGGTCAAGCTCAGGGTGGGAATTAAGCAGCATGAAGTCAATGAAGACTCTAAATTAATGATGTTGAAATGAACCGCATGCAAAGGTCCAATATTAGAATTGACAGGAAAAGGCCTGCTAATCAAGTGACTAACCTCTCAGCTTGTAAACTAGGCCAAATAGTTGACAACAGAGCTCTAACAATGGAGGCCTGGGGGGGAGTCATAGGTAGGTTTTACTAGTGCCCTTAACCTGTGGGTTAAGAGAACAGAGCCCCTGTGGTATAGAGGTTACACATTGGGCTACTAACCACAATGTCAGCAGTTCAGAACTACTGGATGCTCTGAGGGAGCTGTCTACTCCTGTAAGAGGGACAGTCTCAGAAACCCACAGGGCAGTTCCATCTGCCCTTTAGGATCACTGTGAATCAGAACTGACTCAGTGGCAGTGAATTTGGTTTTTGACCCTTTGGATTCACTTCTGCTGCACTCAGCCACATGCAGCTGCTGCTCCTGCCTGCCAGCCAGCATGACCCCCACAGGGGCAGCATGGTCAGAAGGACCAACTTTGATCTTGAAAAGTCAATGTTCCCTTCCTTCAATATAGCCTTGTAGTCTGGGTTCACTCCAGTTGTAAGCCAGCCCATTAATTATAAACCTATGTCCAATTGTTTAAAGCCTGGCTAATCTGGTTCCAGTGTTTTTTGAATATCCAATATTAATAATTGCTTCTTTATTTTCATGTTCTTCATTAATCTGGTTAAGTTACTGTTCAAACCTCCAAGGAATTCTGAAAAACAAAATCATTTCTGGAAAATAGTGTAGGAGTAATAAGTCTTTCTTGTGTCCTTGCCACATATGAAAAAATGTGCATGGTGCGGACTCTGTCATTGTTTCTACCAATAAGCTAATTACCACTGTATGAAGCTGATTTACTTCAGAAGGAAGTTTAAAAGCACAACTAATTCAGTACAGCATTTTGAAGCATAAACTGCATTACAGGAGCCCAATCTCAAACTAACTGCCATCGAGTCGATTCTGACACAAAGTGACCCTCCCTATGAGACAGTGTAGAACTGCCCCCATGGGTTTCCGAGGCTGTAAATCTGTCTGGGAGTAGAGCTCATCTTTCTTCCTTGAACTGGCTGCTAGTTACAAACAGCAGGCCTTGTGGTTAGCAACCCACTACACCACCAGGGCTCCTGGGTCCATGGTCCATGTCACTACTGTGGAGAGCATTCCAGCTCAAGGTGACCCTGCCTGCCCCTGTGGGTTTCTTATGCGGCCAATCTTTATGGAGGTAGAAAACCTCATCTTTCCCCCCAAGAAGCACCTGGTGGATTCTAACGGTTGACCTTTCCGTTAGCAGCCCAACTCGTGACCACTAGACCGAGGGGGCTCCTGATGATTAGAATCCTGTCACGGCATCACAGGAGCTTAAAAGTCAGGCGAATGTATAGACGTTCTCGGACCTCTTAAGTGAGATGGGCAGCCCCTCAGTCCAAGCTGTGGGAGATTCAGCCTCCATGTGTACATTTCTAATGGTCCAAAGCCTTCCCGGGACATCGTTAAAGAGCCCAGCTCTGGACCCGCCCATTTCCTTAGATTGATGGATGTCAAATCAATTTCCTTATAACTAGAGACCATCTTGCTAACTACACCAAGCACTCAATTAGAGGTCGGTTTCACTGAATTCCATCTGTGGACTCAGGTAATGGGCTCAGCACCCAGTTCCTCTGGAAGATGACACAGAGAGGGGAACCTGTCTCAAAAGGAGCACATGGGCAGAGGAGTGAGAGAAACCGGTTTTCTCCAAGTGGTAGTTTCTTGGAAGAACCAACTCATGGCATCTTTTGTACATTAGAAAATTGTGCTCAGTGGTGTTTCCAATGGCTGATTTTTCAGATGACTTGAACTTGAAGCCTGTCGATGAGCAGCCAAGAGTGTTCATGTGTGCACTCTCCAGGGCTACTCCAAGAGGAGACAAGCCATCATATGCAGATGGGGTGGCGTGGGGTGGGGAGGGGGGTTCCCTGGGGAGAAAGCTATCTCCTTAGGATTGATTACACTGCACAATAGGAGGTAGCAAATTGGAGTCTCTTTGTGGGAAGAGGATGAGCGATTTCAGGAGAAAGTCCTGGCCAAAGCATCGAACTAAGAGTTCTATGCTTCCCAACACACACACACACACACACACACACACACACACACACACACCACACATCCTGACTGAGGCCTCAAACTAAGGGTTCTATGCTTCCCAACACACACACACACACACACACACACACACACCCTTCAGGCAAAAAAGAAAAAAATGCCTTTGCTTGATAGTTTCCAGCTTTCTCAAAGCCCCAACTCTCCCGTGATGCTTTTTATAATTCCACATACTTGGCACAGTTACATTTTTATGAATTTACCATTATTTTCTGTCACCCTCTAGACAACAGTATTAGGTTTATGACAACATAAAGGGAAATGTAGCCTGTTGGACCAGAGTGAGGCCCGGCCCAGATTCCCAGGCTGTCATCTTTGCCATCCTCCCAAGGAGGAGAAGGGAAGCGTGACCGAGGATGAGGTCATAGGAGTGTTCCTGCCAGTCCAGCTCCCAGGGCCGGACCCCCTGGAGGATCGTCTCAGTGATCACAAACATTATTTCTAATCGGTTTACTGAACAAACGTTGTTGATCACCTTGTAGATAATAATTTGGGGAGGTGAAGAAAGGATCCAGGGAAAAGGAGAAAAATCAAAAAGACCCTAGAGTCTAGAGCAGTGGTTCTCAACTTTTCTAATGCCGTGACCCTTTAAAGCAGTTCCTCATGTTGTGGGGACCCCCAACCACAACATTATTTTCAGTGCTACTTCATCACTATAATTTTGTTATTGTTAGGAATCGGGTGACCCCTGTCAAAGGGTCATTTGACCCCAAAGGGGTCGCGACCCACAGGCTGAGAACTGTTGCTCTAGAGGCTAAGGCAGGTCTATCTGCATTCACTTCTTGCCTCTGAAATTTGCCGCATATTTATGGAGACGGTCCTGGGCCCAGAAGGACGCTAAGCGTGGAGGTGATTGTGGTGAGTGGAGCAGGGCCCCAGGCCTCATGGAGGAGGGGTACCAGTTACGTTCCAATGTGGTTAGTGCAGCGACGAAGGAAGTGCTGGTGTTTCCTTTCTAGACCTTCCTTGATAGAACAACTGATTTCTGTTCCTTGTCAAGCCCGGGCACATCCACAGGAAGGTTGTGGGTGAGAAACGTGGCACGATAACGAGTTACCAGCCAGGACAGCCTTGTGTTGACAGGGCTACAGGAGCAAGAGCAAGGGAGTGGGGTTGTCTCCCTCTCCCCCTCAATGCCAGTTGTCTAGGAGCTAACATTTGGGTTGGGTCTGAAAACTGAAGTGAGAGGCTGAGGTGCATTGATGGAATAGCACTCCAGGTCGCAGGACAAGCTCAGGGTCAACAAGGAGGCCAGAAGCACTCAGAGTACCAGTAACAGTGGAGGACTCGTATGGTGGCGGCATTGCCTTGGCAGGGCGTGTGGTTTGTAGAAGTTGGGGGTCAAGTGTAGGGCAGGGGCAGAAGCAACATGAAGGGTCAGGGAGAAGGAGGCAAGACCTGGTCAAGAGATTGGAGCCAGATTGTGAAGAATGTTTAGTTATTAGAAAAACATTTTCAGTGAGCCAGAAACAAACATCAGATACTTGGTAAAGCAGCCACTAAACATCCAGCTGCCAAACCCAGGGGGGCAGCTCAGAGTTGAAAAGAGGAAATGGCTTCTGAGAAACCCGAGAGAATATTGCAGTGTTCAGCCCAGAGCTTTCCTTCTTCTTCTTCTTTTTTTTTGTAAACTCATGCAACTCTATTCCTCCTTACCCTTGGCATAGGACCGGCCCTGCAATTTGGGGGGCCCAGGACAAAATTAAAACATGGAGATGCTGGTTTCATAAAGTGTTAAGAATTTCAAATGATGACAGCAGAGCACCCAGCCAAGTGAATCTATTGTGGGGAGGTCACAGTGCAGGTGGGAGCTGTCCCCTCAGGGCCCGGCCAGTGTCTGCAGGCACTGTTTGAGCTGCCCATCTCAAGTGCACACTGCCCTTGTACAGCCTGCATCCTGCAAGGCCCTGGTCCTTGAGTTCATTCCAAAACCAAAAGGTTCTTTCGTTCCCCCTGATTATATTGACAGCATACACTCAAGCAGGAAACTCAAGCTGTGCACAGCCAGTACTAGCAGGGGAAAACCACTAAATTTCAAAGTACTTTCGAATTTTCTCTTCCTTTTTTACAAGAGTCCTCAAAAAAGACTTTTCTTTGCTAAGCAAATTGATGATAGAGATGTAGGTTAGACAAACTAAGGGAAGGGAGAAATGGATTTCTCTCTCTCTCTCTCTGACCAGAGGGCAGGAAAGGAAAAGGAGAGAGTAGAGAAAAAGGGAAGGCCTAGTGTGGTGGTGTAGTGGTTATGAGTTGGGCTACTAACCACAAGGTTAGTAGTTTGAAACCACCAGGAGCTCTGAGGGAAAGGGGTGAGGCTTTCTACTCCTATAAAGACTTAAAGTCTCGGAAGCCCACAGGAACAGCTCTGCTCCATCCAACAGTCTCTGTGAATCGCCATCAATCGACAGCAGCACTGTCTAGAGTTTGAGAGGATAGGAAAAAGGAAGAGAGGCAAGGGAGAAGAGGAAAAGGAACTCTTAAGGAAGGAGAAATAATTGTTTCTGTTAGGTTTTAGAAGGGGTTGTTTGTTTGTTTCCAGTCCTCACACCTTTGTTTTCTCATCAGCTAGAATGTCAAGTATGATGTTGAGCAAAAGTGACCATACTGGGCATCTTTGTCCTGCTTCAGGCCTCAAAGCTGGAGATAATGTTTTGTAGATGTATCATCAGTTAAGGCATTCCCCATCTATCCCAAGTTGGTTAGCTTTCTGTTCATTCATTTGATTGTTTATTATCATGAATTGATGCTGAGCTTTTTAAAAATTATGTACTGTCAGGGGGATTATGTTGTTGTACTCTCATTTTCTGGTAATAACTAATGTGGCGATTCATGACCACTCTTCAAAAATTAAACCAGCCTTGTATTCACGGAATACATACAACTTGCTAGTGATAACCTTCTTGCTGTCTACTTGTTGCTAGATTCAGTTTGCTACCACTTAAGGATTCACCCTGCATAAGATTCGCCTCCTAAATAAGTCTAATTTTCCCACTGTCACCTTTTCCTAAGAAAGTTTTGTTCCTCGTTAAAGAGCTGCAAAAAAAAATGGAAGAATGTCCTGTGCTACTGGATAGAAAGACTAAATATAGTTAAAACATCAAGATTAAACTCCCCCATACTATAAATTTAATGCAATTCCAATCCAAGTTCTGGCACAATTCTTCAAAGAAATGAAATAACGAATCACCGACTTTATGTGGAGAGAAAGAAACTCATGACAAAGAAAACACTAAAACAAAGTAGAAGGCCTTTCACTCATAGATTTTAAAACCTACTGTATATCCATAGTAATTACAACAGCTTAGAATTGGTACAATGAGAGATATAACTGCCAAAGGGCTAGAATTGAGAACCCATAATACACACAACCTCCTAAAGACACCTGATCTTTGATAAAGGACAAATAAATTAAGTGGGAAGGAGATAGCCATTTCTATAAATGGTGCTGAAAAAATTGGATCTTCATCTGCAAAAGAATGAAACAGGACCCATATCTCACACCATGTAAAAAAAACAAATTCAAGATGGAGTAAAGATCTAAATAGAAACCTTAGCACCACATAGATTATCAATGAAAAAATAGGGATAAACTTAATGATTATAATACAAGGCATACGTATATTACCAAACATAATGAAAATATACACCATTGAAGACAATATCCAGGCCTAGGACTTTCTAAAAATACAACATTTATGCATATCAAAAGACTTTATCAAAAGAGTTAAAACCATAGATTGGAGAAAAAATATTTAGCAATGATGTATTAGATAAAGGGCAACTTTCAAAGCTCTCTATAAAACTATAATACATTAATAAGAAAAATGCAAATAACCCAATCAAAATATGGGCACAAGACATGAATAGACAACTTCTTAAAGGTGACATCCAGGAAGCCAACAATCATGTGAAGAAATGTTCTCATTCATTAACAATATAAGAGAAACACAAAACAACAATGCAATGCCACCTCACACTGAAATGTAATAAAAATGTAAAAGACAAAATAGAAAATAATAAATGCTGGAAAGGACTGGAGAGACATTGCTGGTGGGACTGCAGGATTGTGTAACCCCTGTGGCAAGCGGAAGGGTGTCTCCTTAAACAAATGCAAATACGAATGCCCTTTGATGCTGCAATCTCTCTACTTGGCATATACCCTGGGGAAATGAAGAACAAAAACGTGAACACACATATGCACACCTATGTGTAGTGCAGGAATTTCTGCAACAGCAAAAAGATGGAAATAATAAAAGCTCAAAGTAGTAGAATGGTTAAACAAAATCTAGTACATTCACACAATGGAATATTTTGCATCTTTAAAAAACAATGATAGAATGTGTTGAACATTCTAAGATATGGACAAAACTAGAGAACATTATGCTTAGCAAAGTTAGTCAACCTCATTAAGATAACTATTTTATGACTATTATTATAAAGAAAATAAATAAATAAAAGAAGCATAGTTTCACACCAAAGGATCAGACCTCAAAGACGACAACAAAGGCAGTAGGGTGGATGTGGTTGGGGGAGGGAGAGTGTAAATGACAGGAAACAATGCAGGCAGAGAAGGTGGGGAAAGTAAAGAATCTCCTGTCCATGCAGACAGGGTTTAATAGGATGCCGATACCAATTTTATTTGATACGATGGGCTCTGTCAGTACATTGGATGTGTTTTTCTTTGTATTATATTCCACAAATGAAAGGGGAAAATGAAAATAATATATTCATGAATATTAAAAACAAATCATCAACTTATTCTAAAAAGAGAGAGTGATAGAAGGGTCACCACCGTCAAAAGTCCTTCCCTGTCTGTCTGTGCTCAGTGGTCTGAGTGGCTGTGAAAGAAGGCAAAGGAAAACAGCCATGGACATGGGTTTCTTTGTGACACACAAGTTCGTTTCAAACAAAAACAGAAAAACAAAACAAAAGGATGAACTGCAGAGGCATAACACACTTTTCTTTTTTAGTCTCAAGAAAAATTTGTGTAAAACTAGCCTTAAATGATCCTGAAAATTGATTGGTGCTCACTAGAGAAGTTATTTGAGCCTGAAGGTTTCTTTGAAGGAGAAAAATATAAATTGCAAATTCATTAAAAAAATAGCTTTAAGTTTACTCTCTATCAATTTGGTAAGGTAGATTGTTCTGGAAATATACTTAGATCATTGAAATGTTCAAATTGATTGTCACAAGTTCATGTTCCCTTCATGTCTGTAGACCAGCAGCTGTCCATATTTCATTAATTGTGTTTCTGTGGTTTCTCTCCCTCTTTTTTCCCTTTTTATTTATCAGTTTTGTCTGGACTTAAATTTACATTATTTTCAAAGAATCACCTTGTGATCATTATTCTTAAATATTTGTTTTCTTCTGCATCCGTGCTCTCATCATCATCATTTAATTTTAACTGTTTAAATTTGTTTGGTTTTGATATGCTGTACTTTTCTAATTTATTAAATTGGGTGCTTAGCTCATTGAAATTCACCCTTTCTTCATTTGAAATATATATATCTAATGCTACCATTTTTCCTCTAAGCACTGCTTTAGCTGCATTCTATACATTTGGTATGCTGAATTTTCATTTTCATTCGGTGCAAAATACTTTATTTCCAGTGTGATTCTTTCTTTTACTCATTTATAATTTAATGCTGTATTCCTTAGTTTCCAAACACGTGGGACTTTGCAGTTATCTGTTGAAATTGGCTTGTAACTCAACTGCACAGTGATCACAAATCACAAGCCATACCAGTTTGATCCTTTGAAATTTGCTGTGGCTTGCTCTAAGGTGCTAGGCACAGTCACCGTTGTAAACATTCCCTGTGGCTTGGGCCAGGGGGGGGGGGGGCGGGGGGGCGTGTATTCTGCTGTTGCTGCTATCACTCACTGCCATCGAGCTGATTCCTGTTGTAAATCTGTATGGAAACCGAAAGCCTCTTCTCTCTCCTGTGGAACAGCTGGTGGGTTTAAATTTCTTATCCTGTAGTGAGTGGTCCAATGCACTCCACCAGCAGGGCTCCTGGCTGCTGCAGCAATACTGCTTGCATGTTTACCTGGGCATGCTTTCTAACAACGCACTCAGGTTTTCTCAGCCTGAATAGTATTTTACCTGCTAGTTATTAACTCCTAAGAAGACTTGTTTATTTTTGTAATTTTTTTCAGGTTTTGTCTTATGTATTTGGAGGTCATATGATTAGGTACATAAACTTTTAGGATACTTATATCATCCTGATGAATGGACTCTTAAAAAATGTTCCTCTTGATCTCTAATTGTGAATTTTAATTTATAATCTTTTAAAAATATAAATATAACAAGGTCAGCTTTCCTTGTGTTATATTTGATGAAAATATATTTCCCTATACTTTTAACTGTTCTATGTCCTTATTTATGCTATATATCTTATACATAACATAGACCTACATTTTCCAACTCTAAGAGGGGAAATTCTTTTAAGTGGAACTTTTATTCATCTACATCTAAAATGTAATCATATGTATACTGAAATTTAAATCTACAATACTGTAAGAAGCTTGTTCCAATTGCTTTTTCTATATTACCTTCCATTAAAATATTTGAGTTTTTTCTTTTTTATTCCATTTTTCTTCTCCATTAGCTTTGAATTCTATGATCTTTGGCTATATTCTTTTCTTTGCACTACATAGGAAAACATGCATCTTTAACTTGTTAAAATCTAAGACTAATAGATATGTTTATCTACTACCAAAGAAATAAGGACTTTAACTCTGTTTACTGATCTTATAATTTGTGTATCATTATTGTCATGAATTTATTTCTCTGCATATTAAACCACAAATACTTAGTGGTTAATTATTTCTCTGCATATTAAACCACAAAGTATTTTATATACTCCATTTTTATTACTATTTGACTTGCTCTTTATTCATTCTTTCATCTATTAGCTTTCATTTACAATAAGTTTCCATTGGTTTATAAAATAACTTTTAGTATTTCTTTCTAGTTGCATAGTAGTCATGCATTGGGCTGCTAACCTCAAGGTCAGCAGTTCAAAATCACCCTCCACTCTATGGAAGAAAGAGGAAGCTTTCTACTCTTGGAAATCCACAGAGGGAAATTCTCCTCTGTCCTGCAGAGTCACTGTGAGTTGGAATTGACTTGATGGCAGTGAGATTTTTGGTTTAACTCTGTTTTACTGGTAGAAAATTATCTAAGTTTATTTTTGTCTGAAAATATCCATTTTAATTTTATAATTTAACAATACTTTTATTAGGATTAGAATTCTAGGTTGACAATGAATTTCGCAGCACTTGAAAGCTATTATGTCATTATTTCCTGGCTTCTACTATGTCTGTTAAGAAGTCAGCTGTCCATGTAATGGTTGTTTCTGTGAAAAGAGAATCTTTTTTACCTCCAAGTTACTTTTAAGATTTAATTTTTATCTTTTGTTTTTAGCAGTTTTATTTTGCTGTGTCCATACTTCTTTTTGTTCACCATATTTGTAGTTCATAGGGCTTTTTATCTGAGCTCAGTGATCGTTCATCTGCTTTGGGAAGATCTTAGCCACTATCTCTTTAATGCTTGACTTTGAACAAACCTCACTTTGCCCAGCTGCATAAATAATAGCATTCTCACTGTCTCCTCTATAGCTTATGCATTTTTTTTGCAATTTCAATTATATTTAAGCATCTTTTAAAGCATTTTCTGGATATTTCTTATTATGTATCAACCAATTCTTTTTTCATGTATGTATTTTGCTAGTAAATAAATCCACTGCGCTCTTAATTTGGGGTATCATACTTTCCAATTCTAAAATTTCCACTTGATTCTTTTTTAATGTTTTTTTGGTAATTTGCCAAATTTTGCGGTGTTTTTTTTTTCTTGAACATTGTAAGCATCGTTATTTTCAAGCCTGCGTCCAATGGCTCCATTATGTGAAGCTGTTGTCTGTTTTTACTATCTATTGTTTCACCTGACAGAATGCTCTTTTTGTTGTCATATCTCCTTATGGCTGGCAACTCTTGATTTGTGATAGATATTACATCTGTAAGATAGTTTAGACTAAAAATTCCAAAGCCTCTAGGTAATCCCCTTACAGAAGGGTTTCGGGGAGGAGGGGAGGAGATGAGGCAGTCAGTGTACAGTGTTGCAACAATGAAACATACAACTTTCCTCTAATTCTTAAATGCTTCCTCCCCCCACTATCATGATCCCAATTCTACCTCACACATTCGGCTAGACCACAGGATGTCCACTGGTACAGATAGGAAGTGGAAACACAGGCAATCCAGGACAAATGATGGCTTCAGGACCAGTGGTGAGAGTGGTGATATTGGAGGGTGGAGGGAAAGTGGAGTAGAAAGGGGCAATCGATTATAAGGATCTACATATAACCTCCTCCCTGGGGCATGGACAACAGAAAAGTGGGTGAAGGGAGACAGTGTAAGACATGACAAAATAATAATAATTTATAAATTATCAAGGGTTCATGAGGGAAGAGGGAGGGGCGAGGGAGGGGTAAAATGAGGAGCTGATACCAAGGGTTTAAGTGGAGAGCAAATATTTTGAAACTGATGAGGGCAACAAGCGTACAAATGGGCTTGACACAACTGATTTATGTATGAATTGTGATGAGTTGTGTGAGCCCCAATAAAATAATTTTAAAAATAGTTTAGACTAATAATTTGAGGCCTAGGATGTTGCTATCTTTCTTCAAATTAGTATGTTCAATTCTTCCAGGTTCTTGGGCATTTGAAATTCAACTCCACACAATTTCCCAAAGTGAGAGAATTTGAAGCTGTATTTAGCTCTGAAAAGGGCATCTCTACCTTCACGTCCTCAGGGTTCATTCTTTAGGATTGTAGCTCAAGGAGGGGATTCACCATGGCCTGTTTTAGCTTGATGAGTTCACACTCACTGTTATCTCCTGAGCCTCAGAGGTCTCCATAATATGTCATCACTTCTTCACCACTACCACCAACATTAACCCACAAAGGGGACAGGGATCCTTAGCACCAGATTTACTTCCTTGGGTCTCAGTCCTTTCCTGGATCTTAGCTTTGTTTTAAATATATATATATATATATATATATATATATGTATATATATGACTGCTTTTAGATCAACTCAATAGATACATATGTGCTGTGAAAAAGAAAATTTTATTTGGATGTGAGTGACTAACTCCTACAGCAACTTTCACAGAATGGCTGTAAACCATGCTGTGTATTGGTTAAGAGTACAGATTTTGGAGCCAGCAAATGTGGTTCACATTCTTTCTCTGTTTCTACTAGCTGTCTAATTTTAGATAAGTTACTTACATTTTCTAATCCCTACATCCCTCATTGATAAAATGGGAATAATGGTGATAGCTCTTTTGTTGAAGAACAAATGAAATAATATCACAGAGGCTGTAATACATTGTTGGCACCTAATGTAAATACTTAATCTATGGCAATTATGTCTATTTAAGAAGAACTACTTAAATGTTGGTCATGGCTTTCAAAGATATTTTAGAATTAAATAGTTAATTTTATAAGATTCTTTCTGATGATGTATGGTATTTCAGGAAGGAATTCTTAGCTCATAGCTTTTGGGTTCTGACAACACCTGATCTGTAATTTTTCTATATCCAATTCTCAGCAATTTTTTTTACTGTATAACCCAGGGACCCAGTGGAATGCATCCATACATTCTTGGGTCAACTATAAGCAATAAGGAGGATTCTGGCTTAGCTCATAGGTAGCCTTACAGATTATCCCCATAAAGATATGGGTGGAGATCTGTCGTGGTTAAGGTTAAATGTCAATTTGACTGGGCCATGATTCTCAGTGGTTTGACAGTTATTTAATGATGTAATTATTCTCCATTTTGTGATATACTATAATTACCTCATAGGGTGCTATGTACGAGGAATTTCCTTGGGGATGTGGCCTGCATCGCATATATAAAGACATTCTGGAAAAGCTTTGTACTCATTCTGGATCCTGCATCTAGTTCATCCTCACCTGACCTCTGGTTCTTGGGACTTTAGGTATACGCCTGACATAATGCCTACAGATCTCAAATTTGTTTGTCTCCATAACCCTTCAGCCAGCTGCCTCCCATGTGACCTGCCGATCTTGGGCTCATCAGCGCCTACAGCTACTTGGGTCAGGAGAAGTCTCCAGGCTAATGTCTGACCCACAGATATGGGCCTTGATCGCATTGAAGAATGTTCATAATTAGGATTCAGTGTTGGTCTTGGTTGCTGGAAGATTTGGCACACGATGATGGAAGTCAAATTGGCATTAATGAGTGAAAGTTCATAACCTCCATCACTGCATGAACCCATTGGGTAGTGACAGGAGTGGTTGGGGAGGGAAGACGACTGGTTTCCATAGAATGTACCATTCTATCCACTCGATTGTTCAAATGGTCCTCTCCTGAGATTACCCTCTAGTGAGCATTCACATGAAACACAGATGTTTTCATTTCTTTCGTCTATTTAGAGAAGGGGTCCTCAAACTTTTAAAATAGGGGGTCAGTTCACATTCCCTCAGACCCGTTGGAGGGCTGGACTATAGTTAGAAAAAAAACCAAACTATGAACAAATTCCTATGCATACTGCACATATCTTATTTTGAAGTAAGAAAACAAATGGGGGAAAAACACCTGGCAGGCTGGATAAATGTCCTCGGCGGGCTGCATGTGGCCCGCAGGCAATAGTTTGAGGAAACTGATTTAGAGAGATGTAGCCACACATCTCTTCCCAGGCATCTTTGTCACCAATTTCCTAATTAGCTAAACCATTGGTCACGGCCCATGAATCACTATAAAGTCTCACACCTGGCCATTTCCCCTTCCAAGCAAAATGAACATACAAGCTTGGAGTTCTACCATTAGGAGGTTCTCCTTTTACCACAGGGAGGTAAGGTACCAGAAAGAGACTTCAGTGCTTCTGTAGTCCACTTTCCTTCTTTTTTCTGCCAGTATATCCTGTAAAACCTTCTGTAAGCCAGGCACTAGCTTTCTCTTCCTCAGTCAAATGATTATAGGCAATGCCCCATGAGGTCCTACATGCAGACTGGGAGAGGGAACGTCATGGGACAGAAGTGGAGGCTATAAGTATTTGGGTCACATTTCCATGTAACTTACTCTGTGTCTTCACACCCTACTCAAGCCTGGTCTCACATACATCACTTCCAGTTAATGATGCATGTTGTTCATGTCTACCTTCATGACTGTGCGGGTCAGACAAACAGGCCATGTGGTGAACCATATAGCCTCTATTCTCAAAAGAAGAGCTGTCATCTGCATAAGATGGTAGAATTCTGCTTCCAAATCCTAAGGCTTTCTGCTACCATCCATGGACTTACAGATGCCTTATTCAGCATCACGTGATCCCACACAGCATTGCTTCAGCCGAAGGAACTCATTTCATGGCAAATGAAGTACTGTAAGGGACGCATGCTCATGAAATTAGTTCTACCCTGTTCCCTATCTTCCTTAAGCAGCTGACTTATTAGAATGATGGAATGGCCTTCTAAAGACATGATTAGAGCACCAGCTGAGGGCAATGCCTTGCAGGATTGGACAGCCTTTTCCAGTAAGCTCTACACTAGTGTGTAATCTATGATGTTATTTCTCACATAACCAGAATTCATGGGTTCAGGAATCAAGGGGTGAAAATGGGAGTGGCACCACAATTGCTATGATTATTATGACAAAGCCTTTGCTTCCTTTACCCATGTCCCTATGCTCTGTGGGTCTATAAGTCTTAGTTCCAAAGGGAGGAATGTTCCTACAACACTGATTTCATTAATTTGGAAGTTTAGAATGTGCAAAGACCACATTGGCCTTCACTTGTCTCTGGATCAACAAGCAAAGAAAGGGGTTACCATATTGGCTGGTGTGATTAATGTTGATTACCAAGTGAAATTAGATTGATATTACATAATAGAGGTGAAGTAGAGTATGTCTGAAATACAAGAGATCTCTTAGAAGGTCTACTATTGCCATTACTACTATTACTATTGCCATTATTAAAGTCAATGGGAAATTACAACAACCCAATTCCAACATGAACCAGACTCTTCAGGAGTAAAGGTTTGGGTCACCCCACTGAGCAAAGCTGTACAATCTGCTGATGTGCTTTCTGAAAAAGATGGAATGGGTGATGGAAGAAGGAAGCTCTACTACCTTCTACTCCTACCTTTGTACTAGTTATGATCACATGACCAGTTGCAGAAACAAATATCAGAATTTTAAAAAGCATCTCTCCCTTATTTTGTTATATGTGTGCGCATCTGTTATCTTTCCTTCTTTATTTCATGCAACCAAGCCAACCATGCTTCTGCTGAATCCATCCAACTCCTGATAGGAGAGAGTAGATCTGCCCCAAAGGGTTTCCCATCTGTAACCCATCATGGGAATAGTACAAGATCAGACAGTGTTTTGTTCTATTATGTATGTTTTGATGGGTCAAGAAAGACTGATTTCGCTATGATGAATGTAGAAAGAAGAGAAACACATTATAACAGCAAGTAAGGAAGACCTTGAACACATCAATTCTCACCAGTGAAAACAACGAAAGTGGATTTGGAATTATCAGAGTGCAATAATATGTTAAGTAAAAGATTTAAATGTGTTTTGGGCTGATAATATTGTACAAAATCCATTGCCATAGAGTTGATTCCAAATTATGGTGACCCTATAGAGAACCTAGAGAGAAAGAGGGCTTTTTACTCATGCAAAAAGTTAAGAGTCTTGGAAACTCAGAGAGGCTGTTTTAGCCTGTCTTATAGGGTTGCTATGAGTCGGAATTGACTCAATGATAGTGAATTTGTTTGTTTTACATATAGAGTTCTTAAACAGTAAATCTTTACAGAGACAGACAGCATTATCTTTCTGCTGTGGAGCAGCTAGTGGGGTTGAATAGTTGACCTTTACAGTTAGTAAGCCAAAGGTGGCCTCACATAGTGCCCCCCTAGCTCTCGATATTCTGGTAAAGTCATCTAAAAGATGAGTGTCAGATGTCTGGGCGGTGCTTGCCACAGGCAGGCTTTTCTGTAGCTATGCCTCTGATGTGGGGAGGTCACTCGGAAGGCAATGACTTTTCTATCCGTTAGAACTGAGTTTAGATGCAAGAATCAAAACAGAACTGTAGTGGTCCATCCAATCAGGGTCTTATCCCCCACAGTCCACAGCTAGGGAGATGGCTCTAAGATGGTGCAATTATGTGAAGAAGGAATCAAAGTCTTAGTCCCCTTTTAACGCTAGTGCTTCCATCTGTGGTCTGTTTGTGGCTTCTGCTCTCATGGTCAAAGACGGCCGCTCTTTTGCATTCTGGACAAGAATACGGGGGACGGCATCAAGGAAAGGACAATGCTTTCTCCAGGAAAGTCCAGCTGACTCAAACTGATGTCTCATTGGCCAGGACGGCATCACGTGTCCAACTCTAGCTGAAAGAGATACTGGGAAATAGGTACTCAGTGGGACTTCTTGCATTTTGTTACTGATGAAAAAGGGATTGAATGCTGGGTAGGCAATCAGACAAACAAAAAATAGCTTGTTTTTCTCAAGCTGTTGTTAAGGAGGACTCTTCTGTTTCTTCTTTTTCTGGTCTCAAGCATGTCCAGGGTAGATTCTGAGCTGTGTAAGATATTTCAACTGGGAGGATGCTGTGAGGATCCTCTCTATACTGCTGCCTTTTACCCCCTCTCAAATTTCAATCCATTGAGATATAATTTGGAAATTTCTCTGTCTTCTGGCTGTAAGCCATCATTGTTCTACTAGTCATTTTCGTGTCCTCCTGCGGCTTCCTGGGGACCAGCCTCCTCTTGAATGCTCTCTGGTGCCACAGAGGAAAGAACCCAACCCCCACAGTTGTGTTGTGTCTTCTTTCCCTCAGTTCCCCTCAGACCCAAGCCTCCACCTCCTCCTCCTCCCTCTTGCTTTCTGTGACACTTAACAGCACATCTCTCCTGCTTGGAAGATCACACCTTGAGAATTGTTTCAGCCAAGAGGGAGGTCCCACAAGCAAAAGTTTATGGCGCTCCTGACATTCTCCAGGGACTCCTGTCTGGCAGGGCTCAGAAGGAACAACCTGAGAAACAAAAACGAAGGACAACTTTTTAGAATTGTCAGCACCAAGGAGCATCTGATTCAGCCTTCTCATGTTGCAAAGGGGGGCACAGAGGCCAGTTCAGAATGAGCGTCTCCCTCTAAGGGTGTTCTGGCAAAGTCACGGGGTCAAAACTGGGGGAAGGCAGGCTGGCTAGAGCGGCTCTCTATTCTGTCTCCTGCTTGTTCCTGCATTGCATTCATTATGTAAGCACCTGTGGGCCTGGGGAACGCTATATATATAATTGAGGGAACAGTTTGGGGAGCTGGTCTGGTATAATTGTAGCCAGATCCAAACCTCGCTTGGCCATGCTTTAGTTTGCGATGTTTACATACATGGCTCAGCTTTCTCACCTGTGAAATAAAGACAGTTAAGTCACATGGCTCATAGGGTTTGCTGGGAGGAGTAAATGCAATCAGTCCTTGGAACACTCCCCAGTACAGAGCAGTATAGAAATGTTGGCTATTTTTATAATTAGTCATTTCCCATTCTCATCAGGCTCAGAATCCTTGGACAGAGTCTGAACCCAGGGCACATCTTGGGGAAACAAGACAAAGAGCCAGGGGAGATGTTGCATTTCAAGTCAGGACAGGTAGTTCTTGTTACCAACACCAGGGAACCCCACAAAACAATGGGATTACCACCACCACCCTCCAAATAAAAAAAGGTCAGCGTGACGTGGAATACATTATCGAGGAGAAGAATTACTTTTCTGGTTTGCGCTTGTGAATACCCCATGACTTTCCGCCTACATTTTCGCGTTCAGCATGCTTGCTGGCTTTGTTTCGTTTGCTTTTTATAAATGCAGCACACTTCACTCAGTAGACTTTTCCCCCAATCAAATTAATATGTGGATCTACTGGACTATACAGGGAACAACTCACACCAAAGAAATATATGCATAGTGTCTTTACGCCAGATCAACTTAAAAAAATTTTTTAGGGCTGCTTTAACTGGAAAATTCTTTAATACCCTAAACAATGGTAGTAGGGTTGTCGGCCATATTTCAAAATGATCTTTGTCATGTTTGGTGCTCAAATGGCATGAACTACCCCCCGCCCCACTTCCGTACCCTCTCCCTAGGGTCACTTCCCCCTCTGCTTTCTCTGCCCTCCCTGCCCTCTGACCCTGCCCAGCTCTGCTGTTTCCACAGACTTCTGAATCTAATTAATGTCTTACTGCCTAGAGACGTGAATTATGTAGGCAGGAAGCTATTAGAAACTTCGGGAAGGTGCATTCCTCAAGGAGACCTGGTTCTGTACTGGTCTCCACCAAAGGAAGAATGCATATGGAGGGAGGAGGGAGGCCATGAAGTGTAAAACGCCAGTCATGCTTGCACAGCCAATGGACACCTTCGGCCTGATGAACAGATAGAGTCGTAGGAGCATCTTTTTGTCCCCTATCTGAGTAGGAAGTAGCCAATATGGAGGTTGGCTAAAGGGACCTAAACCAAAAAACTCACACTGAGGTCGTAGACCCCATGTGTGACTGAGCGCTGTGGGGTGAGTTTGTTTGTTCTTTATGGAAGCAGTTCACCAGGTCTTTCTTCCGCAACACTGAGGGACAGGTTCAAACGCATAGCCTTCCCATTATTAGCTGAGCATAAACCTGTTGTACCCCCAGGGACCAGCAGGTTGTTCCGCACAACCACCATCATGACACAGCTTCACTCCCCAGACTGTAGTCTTGCCCATCTCCTCCTCTTCTCACCCTCTCTTTTCAAGCTTGTTCACAATGATTTGTGGGGACAAGGACCTCAGACAAGGAGCCCCAGGGGTGTGAAGTCTCCGGCTGTTAACTGAAAGGCAGCTGCTAGAACCCACTCTGAAGCGTCACATGGAGAAAGACTTAGAGATCTATTTCCTTGAAGATTACAGCCAGGAAGGCCTTACAGAGAAGTTCTACTCTGGTCACATGGGATTGCTACGAGTCAGCATCAGCTCTATAGCACCTGGCAGCCTTACAAGGATCTTTGGAATGACGGAGAAGGATCTCTGGGCTGCAAGATGTTGTCAAGCCCTCCAAGATGGCAGGCAGGCAATGGGGGAGGGGGCCAGAGTGCTGAAGTTCTCCGCTAGAGGATACTGTCAGAGAGCCCAAGGCAGAGATGGTCCCTATGCCCCATGTTTCCATGGAAACGTAGGAGGAGTGATGACAGCCAGCACAGCCACACCATCTGCTCGGGACCTGGTGAATGATGAAAAAAAGGAAAAAGAGAAGAAAGAAAGACACCTACCTCAGATGCTGGGCTAGAACCACTCTGAGAAGCCCTGGGTGAGGAACAAGCCTGGCCTCCTCCGAACTTCTGGGTGGATCGAAGATCCATTCCATCCTGGGGCTCAACCTATGCGCATGTAATTAGCACAACTGAAAGCCTAGAGGGGTGATCCTGCAATCCCTAGACACACACACACACACACACACACACACACACACACACATACACACACGCCCACGGAGACTCTGGAAGAAGCGGAAGCAGAGGAGCATCGTAAGCACTCCTGAGCAGGAGTGTGTCTGCAGCGTTGTTGCCACTGGAGAGAACGGTGCAGCTCACACAATGCTCCAGGAGATGGTCTAGGCGCTGGAGAGTTTTAAGGGGCTCACATCACCTTCCAGTAAGACCACCTGCAGAGCTGGCTTTGGGCCCAGCATCTTTTGCTGGGGGGAAACTGGTGGGATTACATAATAGACGAGAAATCCCACCTGGTCTCAAAGGTAACCTGATTTGCAGGTCCGTCTCCCTGATAAAGCGTTTGTGAATAAAATCACACAGCTTCCTAGGTGTATTTAGAAGGAGACCTCTGTCGGCTGACCCCACAGCTTTGCTCCTTGGTTTGTTTGGGAGACTTCTTGTTGGCAGGACTCGAGTGGGACCCTCCCTACTGCACTCCTGTATCCACTCCAGATTGAGCAGGCCCTTTCTTTCCAGTGTTTGGCCTAAATAAATGAGCCTGAACTAGGCAGCTGAGCGGCCCCTCTTATTTAGCTGCCTCCCATGCCCCCCTTTCAGGAGCTTGGTGGCTTGTTCTAGTTCTCCAAGGTATTGCCTGTGCCTTTCCCTGGAGGAAAGCCCCTCAGGTCATAGGTCTTTAATATGCACAAAAGCTGCATCAGCTTCATGGGAACCACCTGTTTGTTTGTTTTTTAATTGAGGTAGTCTCTTGCTCCTTTTAAAAATTCTTCCCTTCTAATTCCAACATTCGAATGCCTGAAAGTTGAAGTCCTTCCATTTCCCTCCCCACGTTTCTTTTTGTTTGAATGAGGGGGCTTGCTTCCAAAAGTTTGTAGGAAAATTCCATTCTCTTTTCACTCAGTTGTTCCATGAACTTCTTGAAGCACCTTCATATTAAGGATGTACATTTCTGACAACTAGATCTAGCATTTGTACCCAGGGGATACTGGGAATGTCTTCATAAGCCAGAGAAATAACATTAATAAAAAGATCTCCAGATAAAGGCTCTTGTTAACCATTCTATATTTTACGCGTAAAAAACCACGAGTTTAGATTTATTTGCATGATGTGGTGGTAAAAAGAAATGGAATCAACAGCTATTATTTGGGTTTCCTCAATATCCAACTCCCCCACTCCCCCCTCCCCCCTGACCCCCAGAAAAGGAACACAAAAGCTTACTAAAAATAAAAGCACACAAGATACTGGCCTCATGTCAGAGGCCTCCAACAGAAAACAACAGCTATTCCTGAAGAGATGAACCATGTTAAAAACCCACAGCGAAATTGCTGGAGGTTCAAGAATGCTCCTATCTGAACAGGAGGCTCTATGTTTAAATTCAGATCTCTCTCCCCATTAGTCGTCCATGGGCAGTGAGGGAGAGGCACTTTGATGGGGAAACTGCCTCCCGTGCCTTTATCTTCAGGCCCTTTTGCTGAGGGTAAGTCTGTATCTTGAGCATCAAGCCCCGTGTGGGACTCACAGTAAACACAGTTCTGTTTGTTCTTCAGCCTCCCTTCTTTGTATAAACAGATGTGGTGGGAAGGGAAGGAAAGCCAGATCCCTGTGCAGGGCAGGTCTCCTTTCTGGAGAAGCCTCCTCCCAGGCTGCAGCCCAGAGCACAAGAACAGGATGGACGCATTTCTGGTCTAGGCAGTGGGACTTGCAGTTCTTCCAGAGAGGGGCTGTTCCTTTCGCTCTCCTCCACCCCCACCCCCACCCCCATCCTTTGTTCCTGAGAATGCTGTCTGGTTGTCTCAGGAATCTCACTTTTGCCAGAGCGAACATTAGCAAGCAAGGCTTACTGCAAAAGAGGTATCAGGAAGGCATATTTACGCCCCTTCCGACTCCCTCTCCAAATGCATTCTCAAATAGACTGGGATTGGGGAAGGCTGCCCTTTGCACCTGTACTTTCTCCTACATTCCCATTTTCTTTGTTCTTCCGTAGCCTTCTGACTATCCTCGATTAACCAGGGAGGTTTCCAGGGGCTGGGAGTTGCCAGCGTGTAAAGTAACAATTCCATTTTCTCAAACTATGTTTACGCCGAATCTGCCTTAATTTATCGTTCAGAGGGGTGGGGCAGTTGAACATTTTGTAATTCAACCCCAAGTAGGGTTTCCTGGTTTCCTCTGCGAAATGTCCAGACATCGGTCTGTTAACCCTTCCATACCAGGGAGCATTAAGTGCTAAGACCATAAGCTGAAAGGTTGGAGGTTAAACCCGCTCAGACAGGCCGCGTGACCTGCTTCAGAAAGGCGACCTCCTGGAAAACCCCTTTGGGACAGTTCTACTGTGCACACGTGAGGCCTTCAGAATCAACCGGACAGGCCATGATCATTAACAATAACATACACAGAGGCTGGTGAGGGGAGATAGGTGAATCCTAGACTTGAGGATGGGGCCCCTGGAGGGGTCCTGTGACTTCTGCCACAGAATGGAATCTGGATCTCTGGTGACCCCACTGAGTGCTGCTTCTTGTCACAGGAGAGACAAAGGGGGAGAGTACAGGAAAGGGCTCCCTTAGGCCAGGAAGCCAGAGGTGTGGTGGAAGCAGCGGGGCACAACAGCAGGAGGCTGTTCTATGCGATCCTGTGCTGCTCTCTCCAGGAATTTTCTGGAATCCTCCTGAGGGAGGCTCCCAGAGCTGTGGCCCAGAGGAGGAGTGAACCAGGGGACAAGGAGAGGTTCCGAGTCAGCTGTAGAGAAATCTTGTCGTGGTCCTGGGGCAGCTCTAGGCTTATTATTATGTCTACTGAAGTAAGCAAGGAATAGAAAAAGGCAAAAAAAATTTTTTTTCAGAAAAATAAATAATACTGACATGATTTTTTTTTTAGGAGCCAAAAGTTGATTCCCTATCATCCTCGCAGCTGACAACACACACTGCTTTCCTGACGTGAGAAGGGGCAGGAGAGTTTGCAGTGTACACCCAGAGGCCTCATTCCCATTCCCGGTAGGAAAAAGAGAAGCGGCTGGTTTCCAGAGACTAGACAGCTGGCGACCCCACAGCGGGCCACTCCACAGCTTGAGGGCAGAGCTGGACCTGACCGACGTGGCTCCCCGGCCCCGTTATTTCACGTAACTTGGGGACTCCAGGTATTTTAAACATATTGTTTCCGTCCTTGGTGTGGGCTGCAGGGAACCCCCACTGCTCCTTCCCCGGGCATGGAATTTCCCAGCACCCACTCCTGGTCCTCAAGGCACCACGGCCCCAGGGAGCGTCCCAGGGTCAAGCGAATTTTGTGCCCACAGAGAAGTGCGTGAAGACCGGGGCAGCGGCGGGAGGGGCCGGGCGAAGGCGAGCCAGGGATGCGGGGCCGGGAACACCTTAGCGCCCCCCACCCCCTCCACCACCACTTCGCCACCGCCTCCTTCCCATTCTCCCCCTCGCTCGCGGGGCAGCGCTGGCGACCCCGGGCTTGCCCAAGGCTCGCCCGGCGGACGGCGGGGCTCCGGGGGAAGAGCGGCCAGGATGCCGCGCGGCCTGCGAGGGCAGGCGGACACCTAGGAGCCGCGCGGGGAGCCGAGGGGCGCGCGGGGCGGGCGCGGCACGGGGACCGGGGCGCGCGCGCGCCTCGACCTCGCCCGCGCACACGCGCCTCCCGGAGGAGAAAGAGGCGGGCGCAGGGCTCCGCGGCGGCGGCGGCGGCGGCTGCAGCGAGCCGGGCCGCCGCGAGGGAGGGCGGCAGGGAGGAGGGGCGTGCAGAGGGCCCGGGCGGGGGGAGGCGGCGGCGGCGGCGGCGGCGCGGCGAGCTCGCCGCTCTCTCGTGAGTGTGTCTGCGCGCGAGCCGGCGAGCGGGTGAGTGCGCCTGCCGCTAGCTAGCGCCGGGCCGGCGGGCGCGGAGTGCAGGGCGGGGGCGCCGGGAGCCCCCCACCGCGGGCACGGGCGGCGGGCGGGCGGCGGCGGCGGCAGGGGCTCCGGCGCGTCCGGCCGGGATGCACCTTGAGCGCGCGGCGCCTTTCGTTGCAGCGCGCGGGTGGCCCGAGCTTCGGCGGCGGCGCTGACACCTCCCACCATGGACAGCTTCGACTTAGCCCTGCTCCAGGAATGGGACCTCGAGTCGCTGTGGTGAGTGCCCGTGCCACCCTGGGCAGGCGGGGGTGGCCGCGGCGGCGCACTGGCCCTCACCTGGGTGGTGGGGGGCCGGGGGACCGCTCCAGGAGGCCGGCTGCCGTGGGGGTGGGGAGGGTCGGGGGTGCCCGCCTCGCCGGTTCCTTTCTGCCTCCGGCGGGTAGATGCTCCGCAGCCCGCCTCCCTCCCTGTCTTGTCTTCTTGGCCCCCTTTCTCGTCCCTCCCCTGCCCCCCCCCCCCGTGTTACTCGCACCAGCCCCGGGCGAGCGGGGGGGGGGGGGCGGGTGCTGGCGATCTGGGTAGCCAGAAGCAAGGCGAAGGCATGGGGAGAAACCCTATTTCTAGAACGTGTCACTAGTGCCTGGGGATCCACCCCTCGGACCCCCAGCCCCCCCCCCCCACCGTTCCTGTGATTGCACCCCTCCCTCCCATGGGTCGGAGGGCTTCTGGTTCACACCAGCGGCCCCCACCCCTCCAGTGGGTGCTGCCTAGAAGTGCCCTAGAGGATGCTTCAGTTGCCTGCCTGCCTGCGCTAGGTCTCAGCGACCGTGGCCGCATCCTCCCAGTCTCACCCACCCACTTCCACCCCAGATGGGAAAGCGAACACCCAGGGCAGGGGCCCAAGGCAGGAGGCGAGGGGGTCTCCGTTCGTTCGGGAATTCCAGAGGCCCTGGCTGGGAGACTCTTGATTCCTCGAGGTTTACCATTCCTCTGGGCCCTTTTCTTCACACCTCAGCACAGTTCTACTCCCCACCCCACCCCACCCGAGTCTAGTCCAGTGTGTCTCCCATTATGGCGTGCACAGCTCGCGGCCCGGCGCCTGGAACTCCGGTCTGGTTCTGTTGCTCAGGTTTCTCACATGGAAGAGCCGCTATAGGTAAATCGGCGCTCCAATCGGTTCCTTTCCAGTTGAGGTGTCTTAAAACGCCCATTGGCTGCTTCAGCATCCCTCTTATCTATCCCCTCCGGCTCGCAGTCTCCTAAATGTTTCCAGCCAGCCTCTTCAGGTGGTGGAATGACTGCCTCGGTATTCCTAGAGGGATTTGTGTTATGCTTAATATTTACGGGGATGAGCATCTGCTGGAACAAGCATATTAACTGCACTCTTTTCTGCCTCTGGTAATCGCTTATTTGAAGAACTGTAGGGTTGGTTAAAATTATTTATTTTTTTCTTTAATTCAGTAAAAGAGTTCACATGTGTCTAAAACGGCAAGTCGTGTGTGCATGAATATGCAGCACCCAGTTTCAAAGCTAAACTGCATATGATTTATAGACCATATAGATGATATGTGGGTACATGACTGTTCTCAGTGATTTAGGCAGCCAGTGACTTTTATTTTCCAAAAGACAGGTGTAGCAAAATAAACTGGACACAAAGCTAGCGCATTTTTGAGCAGTTTCTTATAAAAGGCCCCGGGATGAGTAAGTATAGGCTGCTCTGCATAATACTGGCGCCTATAAAACACATAAGGATGGGTCCTAATGTAATAAAAGTTTTATATATTACACTGGAAACTTCAAAGAGGCAGTGTGGAAAGAATATGAAACATGTTATTACTCTATAAAAGTTGCTAATTACCGTGTTGCTGCTCCTGGGGTGATTGCAGCCTTTCATTTACAGATACCTATTATTTTACCGGTTTACACTTAGAAATGTTGGTTTCTGGCACAAGTTCAAAAGGTTTCCAGATAACAACTGTACTTTAAAAGTGACTTTTGCTTTTTAAGAGAGTCTTCTTCAGTCAAAGGGAAGAACTTAATTGTTTCAGGATATTTTCACACTGCTTATCGGCTTGCTGGCTCATATCGAAAGCCCCTCACGGTGTTGAGAAGTGAAACGGGGAGATTACCAGTCATACTGTTGGCTCGTTGCCATTACAGGCCCAAGCTCTCCTGCTCTGTACATCCTTCGTGCCCAGCCAAGCGACCTGGGGGATGGTTGCTTATGAAAGGTGTGTTAAATCAATTAGAAATCTGTGGTCACCACCGTACATTGATTATTTTAAGCAAGGACAGAGGCACTCTTTATAAAAAGTGGCTTTTCTGTGGCCCGATTTGCAGTTATAGGCACCCTTCATCAGCCTTGGAGCGTGCACCATTGCTGACGACAATGTCGCCGGACAGTCGGCCTGACTGGGCAGCAGTCCTCGCTTGGGAGCTGCGCCATTTCCATTTTGTAACTGTATGTTTCTGATAAGTTAGTGACAAGCCAGCCCCCTGAGGCTGCATTCCTGACAGCCATTTGCTCAGTGAGGTGGATGAGTTTTGGGGATGGCATTTTCTAAGGCAGTTTTATGGTTCCTTTTTAAGTTGTTAAGTTTATGGTTTACTTTTGGAGCTTATGCCAAGGCCAGAAGCAACCTTGGTGCCATCGAGTCGATTCTGACTCACTTTGCAGGGCAGAGTCCACTGTTCCACTTCCGGGTTTCCGAGGCTGTAAGTCTTCATGGGAGTAGAAAGCCTCGTCTTTTTTCCTGCAGGGTGACTGGTGGGTTTGAACTGCTGACCTTGCAGTTAGCAGAGCTTATTGGTAATACAAACCAACTACAATTGAGAGCTTTATGCGTGTCTGATGGTTTTTTAGCTATTGTTGCCTTATTTTAATTTCATAACACGCCTGGAGGGAGGAAGTGGTAGTACCCCCATTTTATAGATGAGCAAGAAGAGCGTCCTGTTAAATGACTTTTCTGGGGTGATAAACTCAAATTTATCAGCCACTTACGTGTTGGGCTGCTAATTGCAAGGTCAGCAGTTTGAAACCGCCAGCCACTCTGTGGGAGAATAATGAAGCTTTCTACTCCTATAAAGAGTTACAGCCTTGGAAACCCACAGGGGAAGGTCTACCCTGTCCTACAGGGTTGCTATGAGTTGGCATTAACTTGATGACAATGAGGGTTTTTTTTTGGGGGGGGGGCGGGCTTTGTGCTGAGGGCATTTCGTTACATGTTTTTAAATTCATTTAATTTTCCTTACAACCTTGTGATGTCATTTTTATTTTAGATATAGGGTAAGTGAGGATCAGAGAGGTCCGGTAACCTGCCCAGGATCAAACATTTAAAAGTTCAGGAGCCATGTTCTGACCACACTTAGTTTCAAAGCCCAGGGTTTTGCCTTCAAATCTAGTACAGTTTCTAGAGCCTTGTAGATGCGTCTTGGTTTATGGTAGCAGCTTGGAAATTACTGAGCGAGTTTTTGATGAGCTAGAAATTAAAGTTCTGATAAAATACCAAGAGAAGCAAAGGTCAGAGGGCAAAAGTTGAATTGATCCTAAGTTTATAATCCAAAAAACAAATTACCACAATTGTGGAAATACTGCTTGCTCTGTATACATGAACTAGAAAGCAAATTTTAAATAAAAATCATGTAAAGCTTTTCCCTCATTGGAGGCTGTCACTGATTAATGGCAAAATATAATTTTATTTTTTCCTTAAACAGCCCCCCACTTTTTTCTGTATGGTGAACCTCCTTTTCCAAGAAAAACAAATGTCGTTGGTTAGTGGTGTTGTGGATTTGAATCCAAGCTGTCTTCTTTGAGGGGTCATAGAAATGCCTTCACCAGACTGTCCAGACCTTGTTAAAGAAGGGGTACAGCCATGGTCTACAGGACCCCGCTGGACAAATCATTTGGCGATTCAAAGACCACTTCCCCTTTCTCCTTGCAAGCCAGTTCCTCCCTGCTGCTCCACTGGAAGACACCCCCACTTAATGCTTAAGGTGGGTATTTTGAACCTGAATTAACCAGATAGCCAGTTCAGTTTTTAAGCTGTGTCTTCAGGTTGAGAGGGGCAGTCCAAATTTCCACCTGCAATCCCACTTGCCATTTCTGGTTTTTGAAGCAGGTGGAGAGCTCGTAACAAGATGGAGGGGCTCATTGCGTAGCCCTGACTCCAGCCGAGCTGAGGTCTGGGGTCAGTTGATCAAGCCAGGTGTCAAGAGGATCATTGTCTCTTCTGTACACACCTCCCACCCCACTCACCCGGCTCTTTCTCCTGCTCTCCGCTTGTCTTTGATGGGCTATTAGGCCTGCAGGCCAGTCCTTGGGGCCTATATTGTAATGGGCAGCCCCTTTACCAGGCTAAGCACGGCTGTTGTTTGTTCATTTCAACAATTATTGATCATCTATTAAGTACAGGATTTTGTTCCAATTGCTGTAGATGATTAAAACGTGAGTTGTGCTTGTTACATTGTCTAGTAGTGGAAATGGGATGACTACGTAAATAAAAAGGAAGTTTTCAACATCAGTGATTCAAAGTGAGAAAGACCGTATTTGAAGCTGGGTGGGTGGTGGGGGAGGGAAAGAGGAAAAATCGAACTTAAAAAAAAAAACAACAAACCAGGCTTCCATGGAAAGGTGGCCTTTGAACTAAGCCTTGGAAGATGAATGGGATTTTTACAGACAGTGGGGGTAGGGGTATTGAGAGGACATAGAGGCATCTTGCGCAAAGAAAGAACTTGAACAAAGGCTTTCATGGTGTCTCTGAAAGATCCTTTTATGAATCATGGTGGAATTACCTATACTGAGTGTTCCAAAGATTTAGAACTTTCTTATCATGAAGTGGTTTCGGTGAATGAGTAAAGTTTGTTCACTAAGAGTTTAATCAGAGTTGTAGTTAATCTCCTTTAAATATAAACACATTTTCGTTATTGGGGAGAGAGTCTGGAAATACAATAGTAAATATGCAGGTCCTCCACACTGCCACCCACCCCCAGTCTCCAATAGCTTCACGTAAGCCAGAACCTATTTTTGTTGTTGTTAAAATAGGCATTATACTTTGTATTCTCTCCCGTCGGACCTCTGATACTATAATAAATGGATTGTCGCCTCCTCATCAATTAGTTCAATAAGCATTCCTTGAGCATCAGGCATTCCGCGAGGATAGGTGCAGCAGGGCCGTCCGTGGCTTTCAAGCTTCTTAGACCGTGACCCACAGTAGCAAATATGTTAACATTTCAGCCTGCTACAGTTGCGTGCATGGCACACACACACACACACACACACGCGCAACTGTGAAGTTTCATAAGACACCTTTACTGTGTATGATGTACTGTGATATTTTTATTTCCTACTTAAAAAAATATTTCCCCACTCATGGGTTAAAACTCAAAGTTAAAAAACAACAACATGAAAGCAAGATGCTAAGGAGAGAGAGATTTCCAGTGGGAACTTACAGGAGCACAAACCACCAACATAAATAACTGCAGCACAAAGCCAGCTCAGTGGGGGCATGGGTACTTCCTGGTGTGAGATGAAGAGATCTTCATGGCAGAGTGACATTTGAAATGGATCCTGGACATGTATTTTAAGAGGAGGGAAATAAAGGGAGGGCTTTCTACACGAGCGAAGCCTATGGAAAGCAATATGGAGGGAATGAAGTTTGGAGCTTGCTTGGAGGAGACAGTTATTCACTAACTCCTCCAGGTGAGCCGGGCGGTGAAGCAGAACTGCCCACAACTTGATCTCTGAGTGAGTGCTTTCCAGTAGGGGCCACTCTCCGTTCTCTTGAAATCAACTGCTCCTGGGTCCTGGCTCAAGCTGTGGATTGTTCCAGGTCTTTATGGAGACCCTAAATGGTGCCAGAAAACTTGCCCAGATCCTGATTTTTACCCTTCATTGCCATGACCATTTTGACCCCCAGACCCAGCAAGCAGCGAACATTTTGGGACCTATCCCCTTTGCCCCTATTCTGGGTCAAATGGGGTGCCTGGGTGGTGCTGTTGATTAATGTGGTCAGTTACTCACTGAATGACGAGGTTGGAGTCCACACAGAAGCATCTTATAAAAAGGCTTGGAGATAAAACACCATTGTATGTCCTGTACTCTGACACACAAAGGTTCCCCCCGGCATCAGAATCAACCCCGTGGTGGCTGGTAATGTGGTTCAAAACCAGTTTCTTCTTAAAACACAAAAGGCAGGAGAGGGCCCAAAGCTGAGACCCCCAAATTGTTTACCTTGGTGCTGGCATGGCAGTGTGGGCTGAGTCTGAGGTGACTGGAGCTGACTGGTTGGGAATGACTGTAGTGTGGACTGAGCTCACTCACTGACTAAGCGTGGCTGGGTGGTTTGTCGTGGTAACTCTCGTGGGCTTAGAGCCCCAGAAGGCACCCCGAGGGGAAAATGCCTCTGGCGATGTAGAGATGAGACTGTTTTCAGAGAAGAGTGTTTCTAAAGCTTGAGCCCTGGGATGAGAGAGTGAGTGGCTGGGCTGGATGAGGCTGGGAGATGTGGTGGAAGCAGTGAGGGCCTGGGTCACAAGGAGCTCTGTGCGGGGTGTTTTGGCTAAAGGCCCTGGGAGACTGGCGAGTTTAGGTAGGCCGGGAAGTGAGGCCTCCAGCTCCGGCAGGGGGAAAGGCTGCGGGAAGGTGCACAGCTGTATGTGCAGATGGTTTTAACCAAAGGACTTGGTGACGGTGATGAGGATTTTGTGTGGGGAAATGATTCCTTCCTGTGTTCCAGATTCTCGTGTGAAAATGTAGGAGGGCTATAAAATACTAAGAATCTATTTTGGGAGAATGTCCCTGTGAACCAGGATGTGTCTGATCAATGACACTCCAGATTTAGCAACTCGAAGGAGGCATGATATGGGTGAAAATAACTATCAAGTTAAACCTCATCAGAACAAGATTAATCTCTCAGAATGGGATGAAATACTGTGTGTGTGTGTGTGTCTGTGTATAAATGGACTTTTTACCTGGAATAGATTTATCTGTTTCAATTTTCTTTTGTCTTGAGAAGAACACCTTGGTGGGAAAACCCAGACCCTTGTGTGATTTCAAAGTGCAGTCCAAATGATTTCTTCTCAGTGTTGGCTATTCCATTTTGTCTGGGGATTTGAAGCCTTTTAATTAGACTGGCTACAACCCAGACCTTCGAAGCAGTTCATTCTGAGTCGACCCTCCTTCTGAGACTTTGCATTTCTACCCCACAGTTCCTGATACAGAATCCACTCACCTGGGGATCTGTAACATCACCTGGAGATCTTGTTGAATGGAGTTTCGGAGTGTCTGGGGTGGACATGCGAATCTGGCACAGGGAGTCATACCACAAAGAGCCAGTTTCAAGCCTTGGCCTGACTATACTTTCTGTTCTGTCTTAGGCAGCTCACAGTTTTCCTCATGTCTCATCCTCAGCTTCCGTTTAATCGCTTGTAAAATGATGGCACGTATATTGACCTGCCTCATAAGATAGTGATGCTAAGTAATACAAGGGTCATTTGCTGCGCGGATGCCAAATGCAGTTTCTTTTATACGCTTCGCTTCTTAAGAAACTTCTCTTCATGAGCAAGGAAGGAGGACACACACAGATGGGCCACATAGGGTCGCACCCGCCCTCCATCCAGTGCAGAGTTCATCCTGTGGCAGTGGGACCCAGGGACATTCTCAAATAGAGCTTGATAGTTTTTCTTTATTGTTGTACATTCCAGTCCAGTACAAACATACTCTTAAGGTCTACTTCTAACTTATGTAGATAAATTGGCCATTACGTGATCTTTGATGTTTCACAGCGAATAGATTGCATTACCAACCGTTACATCAAATGACTTCCTTTGGCACTGTGGAGCTCATTAAGTTATGGCAGATTAATCAACTTAATTTCAATAGAAACAAAAATAGACTAAAAATAATAATTCATAAATTATCTAGGGTTTATGAGGGAGGAAGTGTGGGGAAGGGGGGGAAATGAGTTGATACCAAGGGCTCAAGTAGAAAGAAAATGTTTTGAAAATGATGATGGCAACATATGTACAAAGGTGCTTGGTAAAATGGGTGGCTGTGGATTGTGATAAGAATCCCCAATAAAATTATTTTTAAAAAATAAAAGAAAAATAGACAAGCAGACCAGGGAAAAACCAAATGGATTTCATCTAAGGATACATCGCATCCGCAGACTTGATAGAGACTCTCAGGTGTGAAGAGTTCTTCTTGAGAAAGGAGGTAGTTTTAGGGGCGGTGAGGGGGTAGAGCATGCGTGCAGCCAGTGTTGTGTGTCTGAAGGGTGTGATGTGGGTTGCTTCAGAAGGTAGCAACATTGCTCTCCAGAGAACGTTAAAGAAACCCTGGTGGTGTACTGGGTTACCCATTGGGCTGTTCATTGCAAGGTCAGCAGTTTGAACCCACCAGCTGCCGTAAGAGAAGGATGCGGCAATCTGTTCCCACCAAGATTTCCAGCCTCAGACTTTGTATCTGTAGGTCACTCTTGTTGGCTATGAGCTGATAGTGGGTTCGGGTTTAGAAGGCTGGAAGGGTCCCCTCATGGGCCAGTAGGTAAGAGCTCAGCTGTTAGCTGAGGGGATGGTCGTTTGAACCCACCCAGTACACTCAGAGGGAGAAAGACTTGGCAGGCTTCCGGAGAAAACCCCACGGGGCAGTTTGACTCAGGGTGTGTGGGGGCTCCCACGAGTTTACACATCACCTGGATTGGCCCAAACCCTGACCCCAGACCACTGGAAAGGAGTTCCTGGGTGGGGCCAAGGATTGGGGCAGCATTCCTAACCCAGAGGAGGCCAGTCCGCATTCTCTTAGACCCCTCAGAAGACAGGAAGCCCTTGTTGCTCTACTTGCGCAATAGTACCTCCCACGCCCAGCTCTGCCCTAGCCCACAGGAGGACTGGGAATCCCCTGGATGGGGGGAACCATGTGAAGCCGTCCAGAAGGCCACAGACCCGTCAGGGACTGTACTCTGTGGAAAGAGAAGGCGGGAGCAGCCTCAATTGCTTCTGTCGGAGATTACTTCCAAAGCCATCATCCCACCTGTGAGCATTCCCTTTAGGGGAGCCAGAGTCAAACGTGCCCAAGTCATCACTTGTATTCACCTGTGTATTATTTCCCCCCTGCCATTTCCCCACTTGCACGTGGAGAAAGAGGTGGAGGGCCCCCAAACTTCTTCACATAATTTCTCCCCAGGAGCCTCATTTTTGGCTGAGGTAAACAAGAGTGACTGTGACGTGGAGACCCCTCAGTTAACAGCAGTGTGCTTAACCTGATACTTGTAGAACCCTGTTGTGTTGGACAGGGTTCTCTAGAGAGACAAAACCAGATTGCTAGTAATTATATATATAAATATATTTATAAAGATAGATATATAACACAATAAATGAACCGTTAAATTATATACAGATAGATAATACAAGCAATTAACAGTTAAATTATGAAGCAGTGAGACACTAGCAGTCCTTTAAGTCTTGAGAGCTGCCAGTCGCCAGTCTCTTTCTGTAGAGAGCTGGACTATATATACCCAGACAGCAAACAGCAAGACAGGTCCCCAACTGTCACCAACTGTCGGTCGCCAGCTCCAGAGACGAACATTCCAATCGTGTGGGCTTAAAGGGAACTTAACTTACAGCGACACAGTCCACAGGCTAGGCATCCCACAGGTAGTGCACCCCTTTAAATTGAGGCACAGAACAAGCAAGGCAGCTGCACGCAGGTCCAATGATTGAAGAATGAGAGACAAGCAAGGTGAGGCTCACTGAGCCATTTATCCCTCTGCCCTTCAATTAATCCTACTTGTGTTTATTGGCCAGGTTGGCACAATAAACTATAGCACCCATCCTGAAAAGGATTTTATTTTGCCTTTTTTTGGGGGGGGGGGGGACAGGAAATTAGTTTTCACAAATCCTCCAGAGCAGTGGTTCTCAACCTTCCTAATACCATGTCGCTTTCATACAATTCCTTATGTTGTGGTGACCCCAACATAAAATTATTTTCGTTGCTACTTCCTGTCATTTTGCTACTGTGATGAATCGGCGACCCATGTGCAAGGGTCATTTGGCCCCCAAAGTGGTCTCGACCCACAGATTGAAAACCGCTGCCCTAGAGGGCTGTAATGCGAGTCCCTTAGTAAAGTTTTTCTTGCCGTACCTGGGGGGTTTGCCTTAGTTGCAAGGCAGTCAGAACTAATTTTCTGTCAATATTCACTGACATGTTAATTAATTAATTACCTGGCAGTTTGGGTAGAAAGAGACTTTATTATCTTAGATCAACACCAGTTCTGGTGTTGGAAAATGGATTTTTGTCCACCCCCCTCCACCCCTTCAAAGATAATAAAAAAAAATTGGTCCTGCATGGGGTGTATCTGAGACTGTAATCTTACCTTTAACTTATGGAAGTGGCAAGCCTCGCCTCGCTCCCTTGGAGCAGCTAGTGGTTTAGAACTGCCGACCTTACACTTAGCAGGCCAACTCGTAACCACGAAGCCCCCAGGGCTCCCTATGGGCTGTATCTAGGAGGAGAAAAGGGCTAAGAGAATGCTTTTGAAAACATGGGTCAGCACCTTGAGCCATCACCCAAGCCAAGGCTTCTTAGACTTGAATGCTCACTCAGTCACGTGGGGATCTTGTTAAACGGTAGATCCTGATGTAATAGATCCAGGGTGGAACCCTGGTCCTGCGTCTTATCCAGCTCCCAGATAATGCTGGGGCTCACCCACCAGCCAAGCTGTGATTGGCAAGGGCGAAGAGGATAAAAAGTCCTCTGAAAAGAAGCCCTGTCAAAATACTGTATTTTCTTCTCTTTATTTTGTGGAAGCTTTGTATGATAACATTAAAATTCCATAATGCCGGAAGCTTACATTCAGATGCAGCATTTTATTTTTGTGAGTCTTTCAAATACAATTCTGATGAGTGAGGGGGTGGTTAATTGTATCCTAGTGGGGATATAGTGGGAAATAAACATAAAAACCCAAGTAAACAAATTTTGTAATAAATAGGCTAATCAGTTTTTACAGCAATTCAATTCTTGTCAGTCCTTCGAAAGGCTGGATCCGGCTGCTGCTTCAGGAGAGAAGGCAGAGAGTAACTGGATAGGCTTACAAACACGTCTGGATTTCTCCGGGTTCTCACAGTATCTCTGGGAGGTGCCCACCCATGAAATTTCTGTTTTGGAGGGGATTCAGGTGTTGGTCAGGAATCTTGTGGTGCGGTGGTTAAGCGGTTGGTGTGGAATTGAAAGGTGTAGGGTTAGACTAGGGCTGCTAACCAAGTGCCTTTGGCATGAGCCACAGCTGAGAATTTCCATTTCCACTCCAGATAAGACCTGTTGGAATCTACATTTCCACCACATCTCCAGGTGATTCTTCTAGAACTCGTGAAAATGTGGACTCAGATTCAGCATGTCTGAGACGCAAATGCAAATTCTCAGTGTAGCACACACTGAAATCAAGCTATTAGAAGCCCTGGTTCAAATCCACCAGCCATTCCTTTGGGTGAAAGATGTGGCCGTGTGCTTCTGTGAAAATTATAACCGTGGGAATTTCATGTGGCGGTGCAGCTTTGTTCTTTCTGCACTGCCACTGAGGTTCAGGACGCCTGCATGACAACTGGTTAGTTGGTGAAGGGCAGCCATTTGCACGACCCGGGGTCTTAGCTGCAAATCACAACTTTGCCAGTGTCCTGGGAAACTATTAACTCAGACCTCAAGAGGAATGGATGAGAAGCCTCAGATCTATCCCCAAACTCCTAGCCACTGTCTTCCTCAACTGGGGGGGGGGGGGGGGGGCTTTAAAAAGCCCGTGGAAAAATGGAATGAAAAAATAATGGAATTTCCCCAGGCACGTTTTGAAGTCCTTTGTATGAATCCGAGCTGCCCTCCGTCCACGGAGTTGGGCTTGTGTACAACTTCTGATCCCCTTTCGGTAGAAAAAAATGTCCCGGTCACACATGAGCATAGCACACGTCACTTGGAATGGGCTGTGGTTTAGAAGCTCTCATAAAAATATTGTGAAATTGGATCAGTTATCAGGCATCAAAGAACAAAAAATCATATCATTGTGTACTCACCTCCCCTGTACGATCGCTGAAGACAAATGGGCGCGTAAGCAAATGTGGCTAAGAAAGCTGATTGTGCCCGGCTATCAAAAAGTATAGTCTGGGGTCTTAAAGCCTTGAAGGTAAACAAGCGACCATCTAGCTCAGAAGCAGCAAAGCCCACATGGAAGAAGCACACCAGCCTGTATGACCACAAGGTGTGGAAGGGATCAGGTATCAGGCATCATCAGACAAAAAATCATATCATTGTGAATGAGGGGGAGTGTGGAGTTTAGACCCCAAACTCACCTGAACCAGGTGCAGTATAGCAACGATAAAACATACAACTTTCTTCTAGTTCCTAAATGCTCCCCCCACTTCACTATCATAATCCCAATTCTACCTTACAAATCTGGCCAGACCAGAGGATGTACACTGGTACAGATAGGACTGGAAACAGGGAATCCAGGGTGGATGATCCCTTTAGGACCAGTGGTGAGAGTGGCTATACCAGGAGGGTGGAGGAACCGATTACAAGGATGTACATATAACCTCCTCCCTGGGGGACAGATAACAGAAAAGTGGGTGAAGGGAGATGTTGGACAGTGAAAGATAAGACAAAATAATAATTTATAAATTATCAAGGGTTCATGAGGGAGGGGTGAACAGGAAGGGAGGGGGAAAATGAGGACCTGATGTCAGGGGCTTAAGTGGAGAGCAAATGTTTTGAGAATGATGAGGGCAATAAATGTACAAATGTGCTTTGCACAATTGATATATGTTTGTATTGTGATGAGTTGTATGAGCCCCTAATAAAATGAATTAATAATAAAAAATATATATAAAATGAAATTGATGTAGTGCCCCCCCCCACACACACACATTAGGTGCTATTCTCTGAACTACATATGCTGATAGGGAAGAGGTTAGGCATAGAAGCTTGTTGATAAGAGAAAGCCAGATTGAGTTTTTAAAAACATATGCATTTCAGAGAGGAGAAGAAGGCATGAGTTTGAATGGTAGTACATTTACTAAGTCTGGTGGGGCACAAGTGAAACGACAGAAGTGTTTACCCTCTATTTTGGAAAAGATGTTTCTTATTTGGAGTCCTTAGGTGGCACGAATGGCTAAGCCGTCAACCATTAGCCACAAGGTTGGTAGTTCGAGCCCACCCAGAGGCATCTGGGAAGATGGACTCTCAAAAGGTCCCAACTTAGAAAACTCCACGGAGCAGTTGTAATGCGCACACATTGGGAACGTCCCCTTGAAACAGACACTACTCCAACCACTAACAGCATTTCTTATTTATGCCTAAGTAGCCATGAGATACCTGGTGTATGAGCTCCTAAGTTATCAGACTCACCTGTATTTAACCATGTCTTGTAATGTGCAAGATTACTTTCCACTAAATGTAAATTTTCCTTCTGATTGGAAGGAGGGGGGGTGGGAGACCATTGCCCTCAAGTAGGGAGATAAGTGTAGTGATTATGCTTTGGGCTGCAATTTGCAAAATGGGCAGTTGGAAACCACACTCAGCTCCTCAGGAGAAAGCCTGGCCTTTCTACTTCTGTAAACAGTGTAACTGTAAGTCTTGGAAACCCACAGGGGGTCTCTGTGAGTCAGCATTGACTCTATGGCGGCAAGTTTGGCTTTTAAAATAAGGTGAAGGCACCTTGGTGAGCTGCTCACTGCAAGGCCAGCAGTTTGAACCCACCAGCTGCTCCATGGGAGAAAGATTGTTAGACCCAGAAACCTCGGACAGCAGTTTTTCTCTGCTCTATTGGGCTGCCGTGAATTGGAATCGACTCCTTAACAGTGGAGTAGTAGGGGAAGCCAGTTTCTCTCTATTGGCTCAGCTTGTCCTAGCGTCGGGATTTGTTGGCTATCAGTTCATAAAATCAAACCACGCTCACTACCCTTGAGTCAAGTCCTCCTCATGACCCGTATGTGGTATAAATAAAACAAGATGATCAAGATAATGAGACATAACTTGATTACAATTTAAAAAACGAAGAGGATTCTTTCAGGACATCGTTTGCCATGATGCATATTCAAAGGAAACTCCCATGGACAGCCGCCCCCCCATGAAGCCAAAGCAACAAGATGGTCAGCTGAGTTCTGAACTCGGTTACGTTATTCGAGTTTTGTTATTCGAGTTTCTGGCGTGGGCCGTCTGCTTGGCTGAGAAGCTAGGCAGGCGGCAGGGCCCTGCTTGCTCCCCTTTGTATCAACGGTGCTTCATGGCAGGGAGCCCATTGGTGTCATTTCTTGGAACTGCTGAGGTGGAAATTGCTGTTTGAGGTTGAGCCTTTACCTCGGGCTGAGGGCAGGTGTCCTCACCAGCCAGGGCCTCCGCAGTTCTCTGAAATAGAAACTGGGACCTTCTTGGAACTGAGTAAGTAAACCCTTCCTACCAGGCCTTCCTAGGTCCCTCGGGAGCCGTGCTGTGTTGGCCTTTCTGCCTTCAGAAACCTCTTGCCTTCTCCCTCTCCTGCTTTGTGCTGGTGGTGGAAGGGAGGATCACTGGTTAGGGTGTTGGATGTGTGTGGGGGGTGGGTGGGTGGGGCTTAACTTTATAAAGAGAGCAACTTTATATGAGCTGTCAGTTACCCTGAGGAAATAGACTGCAGCATCAGCAGAACTGAGAAAGCCAGGCTTCCAATTAATATCCATATATCATGTCCTTCCCTCTTTGATGTAAAAGCAAACTGTTTAGTATTTGACCTTGGCATACCAGTCCGCTCTTGCTGTGTCTAGGATGCGCTCTTTGGCCTGCATCGTCCAGGGTCAGGTCAGGGTGAGGCAGAGGGAACCCAGGCCAGAGCACCTGCTGCTGTGGGCTACCTTGGGGCCTCTGGTGGACCGGGGAGCAGAGTCTGCGGAGTGCCCTGTCAGAATCACATCACAATTCTGTGCAGGAAAAGGCAGCTCCCCTGCTACCGGGAGGGAGCTTCGATTTGTGTTCCTTTTATTACAGATAATTACTTCACTAGAATGGTACAGCTTCTTTGGAAAATCAAACCCTATGCATGACTTTACTTGGTTTTTTGTTTTTAGAAAGTAGAGTTTAATCTTTCGGTACAAGCCGGGGGGGGGGGGAGAGGGAGGGTTGTTGAATAGGAAAGGTAGTCAATTTTATCTTCCTTCTAGCCACCCATTTCCCTCTGACTTGAATTAAAACCCCAAGCCTGAGCCAACAAGCTCTGGTTGAATGGAAATTAAATATTTATCGTCTGAGAGGAAGTATGGCATTTCAGTGTCTAATGTCTAGGTAGATAATTAGTTACGTAAATGAGTTACATAATTTCCATTCTTTCCCTTACTGTTATTGATCAGTAGGAAGAAAATAATATTTTAGAGCTCCATGGCATCATATCCAGGAATGTAACACAATACGAATGCTTTAAGTTGCTCGTGGTCAGATCAGATCTTTAGATGTATAGGTTTTTTGGTTTCAGATGGACAACCATTTTATGGAGACAATCTAGTCTTTTGGCCTGGGACAGGGTCACATGATTAGTAATGCAAATAGTTTTTTTCTTTTTATATGCTTGAATAAAGAATACTGTGGAGTACCCAAAAAGGGGTGCTCTAGCATGAAGTTTTAAGGCATTTTTCTGTAGGAAGTCATGTCTGATTTGAGTCTTGATGGATTGAAATTAGCCAGGTTAGCAGCTGGAATTTCTGGGTGCTACACATGGTTAATTTCTTCTTGATGGTGTTCACTGTATAGGCCTAACTATTATTTAGTTGAAAATTGAGTCACAGGAATGAATTTGGTTCCAGGCTTAAAAGGTGCCCAAGAGTCTTAGAGGTTCTACCAATTCCATCAGATGGTTTCCATGCTCTTGTCTGTCGATAGACAAGCACGCTGCATAAGTATGGGAAGGAAAATGAGACTTCACTCATAGGTCTACACCTATATTTACATGGGTTGCGAATATACCTGTGAATAGAGTAGAGCATGCTATTGTTAGGTGCGGTCAAGTCTGTCCAACTCATAATCACACAATACAGCTCATAACACAACAGAATGAAACACTGCCCGCACGGTTCTGTGCTAACCTCATACTTGTTCTTAATGTTTGAGCCCATCGATGCAGCCACGGAGTGAGTCCATCTCCATGAGGGCTTTCCCCTCTTTTGCTGCCCATCTGCTTTTCCAAACATGATGCCCTCACTCAGGGACTGGGTCCCTCCTGACAACCTGTCCAAAGTATGTAAGACGAATTCTTGCCATCCTGGGCTCTAAGGAGCACTCTGGCTGTACTTCCAAGACAGATCGGTTTGTTCCTTTGACAGTCCATGGTATTGTCAGTATTCTTCACCAGCACATTGATTCTTCGTTAGTCTTCTTTATTCAATAACAAAACGTTGACATACACGCGAGGTGATTGAAAATGCTTGGGTCAGGTCCACCTTAGTCCTCAAAGTAACATCCTTGCTCTTCAATACTCTAACGAGATCCTGTGCAGCAGCTTGACTCAGTACAGTGCATCTTTTGACTTCTTGATTGCTGCTTCCTTGAGCACTGATTGTGGATCCATACAGAGGGTGAAGGAATGAAAGCGTCCTAGTCATTAACAAATACCTCGAAGAAACGAGTCTCTGGGCTTGGGGCTCAAGACCATGGTCTCAGGTGGCATCAGCATTACTCTCATAACATTGTCCACAAAGATAATGCTCTACATCCTACTTTGGTGGCAACTGGGATCCTAAAAGCGAGTGAGTATCCATCTAATGTGTAACGATTGGTCGTCTTGTCCAGAGCAAAGAAAAGTGAAGAAAATCAAAGATGCATAGAAACAGTTTGTCCCGAGGTCTAATGGACCTTGTGCACCCAGCCTCAGGACCCTGAGATCAGATGGACTGGACGGTACCTGGCTAACACTGCTCACTTTCTAAAAGGGAACACAATTGGAAGTCCTACTGGGTAGAGAGGGAGGGAAAAGTGTAAGGAACAATACTCAAAATCATAAATAAAAAGACTAGGCTTACTAGTCTTAGATGGGTAGTAACCCTGAGCTGAATTCACTCTCCTGACCCCAATTGTTCAATTTTCAGCAAAATAATAGTCATAGAAGATAAGCAGCAATACCAGGGAGGTCTGCAGACCTTTAGAACTGTCAGCAACACACAATCAAATGGATGAAGCAGAGAAGACAGGATGTGATGGGCAGTAAGGATGGATGGAAATGGCAGACACAGGGAGGAAATGCAAAGCGTCTTCTCTGGCGTTGTAGAGTCTGCAGTCAGTGCCATGAAGCAGCATGTGTATAGACTGTGGAAGGGAAAACCAATTTGTCCGGCAAACTGTATCCAAACCAAAAAGATACCATGTGCCTGGTAATTGGAAGTACGGTTTTCTCATTTCTGCTGACACGGTGCAATATAAAATGCCTGCGGGTCCTCAGGTAGAGTGGCCTGCAGAGTTTGTGGTCTGATCCTCAAGAGGTGGCTGTTCTCAGTACATGGGTGCAGGCTAAGGGCAGGATTGTCCAAGAAGAGGGAGGAGAGAGTGGAGACCGGCTGGAGACACTGCGGGGCGGTGGGGGGAAAGCAGCACATGAAGGAGACACAAGAGAAAAGGTGGCAGAGAAGTAGGGCATCATGGGATTCCAGGAGCAGAGGGGAAAGATTGTGGGCAGCAGACCGAGTGGCCCGTGGTCAAATGCTTTGGAGGTGTCGTGTAAGCTGAGGTCGCTGACGTGGTTTTGGAGTTGGCAGTCAGTCGGGGGAAAGAATGAATGGAAGGCAGAAGAGTGAGGATTCCCTCGGAGGTCGGTTGCAGCCTTAGCATAGCTGTACACTTTGAGCATTTTCCACTCAGAGTGAGTGGTCCACTGTGTCCAAGTGATTGTGTCTAAAGGAACCTGGGGAAATTCCATTATTTTAAAATTTTATTTTCCTATGCACTTTTTGAAGCCCCCCCCCACCCATATTTTGACATTGTGGGATTCTGTTTTAAAAGACTATCCTGTGCGGGGCCTGCCAGTAATCCTTTTGCCTTGTGTTGTTAGGTGCCCGGGAGTGGGTCTCACCTCAGGTTGACCTCAGGTTCAACAGAGTGAGATGCTGGCCAGTCCTGTACCATCTTCATGGTCTTTGGTGTTGCTCAGTTACACAGTGCTGGGCCCTGTGCACTGGGAGTGCCTACGAGTGTAGGGAAGGAGGATTGATGATGCTGTCGAGTAAGCATTGGACTCCTAATTAACTGTAATGTCAGTCGTTCAAACCCACCGGCACCTCCACAGGAGAATGATGAGAGTATTTGCTCCTGCGAGTATTTCCAGCCCTAGAAACACCCTGTAGCCCTGGTTGTGAATTGGAACCAACTTGATGGCAGTCAGTCAGGTTGGTTCCAGCACGATATCAGAAAACATTCAGATACAAGCCCTAGGGTTTCCATTTGGCTCATTTCCAGATATGTCCTGCCAGGCCTTTCTTCCGAGTCTTCTTGCCTTGAGCTTAGATATAACCTGCCCACTGTGTGTGACACCGCTGTGAGTTGAAACACTGGTGGCATACCTTCCAGCGTCATAACCATATGCAAGCCACCACAGTGTGACAAACTGACGAATGGGTGGTGGATTCTCAGTCTAGGGACTGCTTTTTCGTCAACATTTAAAATGTGTGAAAGCCACTGTCTCATTTTTCATAATGATTTGTAGACCCATAAAACCGCTAATGTGACAAGTTGTTTGGGTGAAGAAAGGGGTAACAACTCTGTCACAGCCAGCTACATCTACCTGAGCGATATAGTCAGTTCACATGGCTCTTCTAGCCAGAATCCCTTAGGCGATGTGTTATAAATTCTGCACTCTGACTGTGGCTGTAATCCCATTTTGAAGGGGAGTTGTCTGCTATGCTAATGGACAGGATGAAGCCAGGAATTGGTGGATTAGTGGTTATGCGTTGTGATCCGCATGGTTGGTAGTTCGAAACCAACAGAAGTTCCATGGGAGAAAGACTGGGCTTTCTACTCCATAAACCGCTATCATCTTGGAAACCCAAGATGGGGGGAGGGGGATCGTTGTGAGTCAGCACTGATTTGTGGCAGAGAGGTTTTTGTTTGTTTGTTTGTTTTTGAGAAGTCTGAAGATAAAAAGAGGATGGGAACCAAGTCTTACCCTTTGTTTCCTTTGGGATGTGGTCTGCTAGAAGACCAAAAACAAACTTTAATTAAAGCTATTCTTGTGTGTGTCACACAGAGCAAACACTCAGCAGGACCATTGGAAAAAGAGTCACTCGTGGAGTCCGTTAGAGAGCTCTGTCGGAAGGGGCGGAGGCTGCAACCCAGAGGAACCATAGGCTGTAGCACAGAGACCATGGGACAGAGCACAGGGCCCAGGCTGAGACCAGGGGCCAGGAGACAGAACTGGGGAGCAGCAGTGTGACCATGAGACTGTGTGGCAGAGCAGTGTGCTGGCCCTGTGGCCCACTGTGGCAGACGCCAAGAGACTGCCTGGCTGAGGGCCTGGGGACTGGAGAGAGCCTTGGCAGTAAGCTGACGAGATGTGCTGCTGTGGACCAGTGACTAACGTTGGTGCTTACCGATCCCGACTGGTGGTAAGCGGTTCACTTTCTAGCAGCTCTCCATACATGCGAGTCTTATCTGTGAGTTGTGTGTTCCCACTGCAGCAAAATATCACACTCAGCATTGGAAGTCGAGGGCTGGGGAGGAAGAGCTGGTGTCAGAATAGATACAGGAGGATAGAGGCTTGGAGGCATGTCTGACCTTTGCCTCAAGCAGTAAGGAAGCCAGAGGAGGTCAGATAGGGCCCCTCTGTGCTGATTTTGCACTAATACAACACCTGGTTGTAACTTCATTAATAGTGGTGACAGAAGCAAAGACAACATTAGGAAAACGACCCTTTCCATGCACATTATTCTGCAGTGTCTTCCTCCATCCAGCCTACCTACAGGCAGGCGATCCTCTCTCGATGTATGACTGATTCCATAAAGAAAGTGAATGGCAACTGTAAATAGGCTTAATTTATGTCTTGAGACAATAGAGGATATCTTAACTGAAATTAATAGATCCTTGGCTTCTGGGATTGTAGCGTATTGAAACAGATGACAAAAGGAGCTTCAATTGTCTTCTTTGAAAATATTTGAGAATAAACAAAAGAGGTTTTAAGTTAGGCTCAAAAAAATAAAAAATAAAATCTCGGCTGACAAAATTCCAGAAAGGCACCATTTGATAATGGGCAGGTAGGCGCTGGGAGCCAGAATGTTTCCAGTTGAGATTCTGCCACTGCTGTTGTCCTAGTTGTGTTATTTTAGGCAAATTACTTAATCTCGCTGAGCTTCAATTTTCTCATCTATAAAATGGAGCTAATAATCTTTATACCTTTGATGTGTCGTAAGAATTAGATAACATACATTCAGGAGCCTGGCACATAGTGAACCTTTGCAAAGAGGTAACTGTTAGAATCCTTCCATTTCATCTCAGGGCTACTAAGTATCTTAATTAGCAAATTTAACTGACAACAGTATTTCTTCTGCTGCTTAAAGGTATCTTGAAGCATTTATAGGAATCATCTTTTCAATTTGCATCCTTCTTTTTAAGGTCTGGGCCTATGATCAATGTAATAACTCCCAAAGGCACCGAGAACAGATAATTCAGTATCTGTACTTCAGTGAGAGTGAGGCATCGCTCTCACGCCATCTCTTAGGTCCAAATCGAATGAGCCATAGGCAAGGTTGTTGCTTAGAAATACTCGTGTGTGTGTGTGTGTGTGGGGGGCATTTCAAAAGGTAACTAAGATACAGGCTTGGAAAATTGGTGATTTAAAAAAAAAAAAAGGTTTTCAGTGAAGATAAGGAACCAATGCCTTTTGATTGGCCAAACAATATAATCCTGACAATTCATTTCTTTCATTCCTGAGCTCAGGTCTCTGCACCATTTTTTGGCAGATGGCTATGCCTTTACCTCCAGTCTTTCTTTTGATTCACAGCCATGAGCTTGCTCCCCAGTTTCTGGACTTAGAATGACCCCGTATCTTATAGATGGATTACGGCAGTTTGTGGTCTAGGTACAGTGGCACTGAATCATGCATTTCATGTTTCTGGAGACTTCAGATTTGTGTGCTTTCTGGTCTATTGATTCCCTTCCTGACTCACTGCTGCATTAATTGCTGATATAGAACCTGGGACAGCTTTACGTCAAATTGCTCTGTTCTGCCAAACCTGGAGGTGATTCATTATATACTTACTTCATGGCGAATTGGGAAATCAGCCTCCCCCTACAGATTGTTTATGGCATCTATCAGGTGTGTCTACTTACAGATAAATTAAAATGACGAAGTGAGCTGAACATTAGGATTGCCGTTTGCAATTGCTTCTGCCAGGTGATGCTGGTGTAATAAACAGAGACCCAAATCTCACTGACTTACAATCACATGCAGTTTATATTACGCTCATAGAATGAGGCAGGCAGGAGTCAGCTCTGCTCCGGTGTCTTTTTCATTCCAGAGCCCAGGCTGTCAGACTGCCCATTTTTTGGAACAAGTGAGTCTCTTGGCGGATCTGGCCTAGGACACACTTGCGCCATGTCTCTGGCCTCGTAAGTCACGAGGCCATACTTGGCCTCTTTTATGAAGCAGCAGCGCTGCAAATCACGTGTTGAAAACAGGGATGGGTATCCGCTAACAGAAGTCGGTGAAACATTTGGGACCATAATGCAATCGGCTGCACCGTGACTTAGTATTCGAAAAGGGAGAGACCAAGGTTTCTTTTCTCAGGCTTGCGGAGCCATCTGGGGTGGTGGTACAGGACCAGGCTGCTTTGTGCTGGAGGTCAGGTCCCTGTGAGTCGGAGCCAACTCCACGCCACCAAACACTGCCATCACCTTTCTCTTGCGGTTTTCTTTTCATTTTATTTATTTGTTTTTCTTTAATTAAAAGATCATTTTATCGGGGCTTTTGTTTATAGCTGTTCTATTAATCCACAAATCCATTGTATCAAGCATATTTGTACATCTGTTGCCATCATTGTTTTCTAGACATTTACTTTTCGTTGAGCCCTTGGTATCAGCTCCTCTTTTTTCCCCTCCCTCTCCCTCTCCCACCCTCATGACCCCTTGATAAAGTATAAATTATTAGTTTCATATCTTATAGCGACCACTGTCTTCCAGTAGTTTTCTTTGCACTGGAATGTACTACCTCTGGGATATGCATGGCCCACAAAGGGACTGAGGACAAGAGCTGATGAAAAAGTTTCAGCCCCAGAGCCCAAGTTTCCATGTCGTGGGCTCTTCTCATTATGGAACATGTTTTAGAGTACCTGTGTTCATTGTAACATCTCATCTCCAGAACTTTGCCTCACCATATAGAGAATGTATGTATGCGCAACTGCCATGCCCTGGTTCTTACATCAGATTAACGATGACTTTGCTTGCTGCTGATAAATGCGAATCAAATTGTGGATGCAGAATAAAATCAGATAGGAATCAGAAGGAAATCAGACAGTGAACTATGTGATTTATAGGGGGGAAAGTTTTTATTCTTTCTTTAATCAAAACTGTACATATAACGTAAGACTTTTGATTTTGGAAAAAACAAAAAGAATGAGGGGGAGTGTGGAGTGGAGACACAAAGCCCATCTGCAGGCAACTGAAAATTCCCTTACAGAAGGGTTGTGGAGTCAGGGTGCAGTATAGCACCGATAAAACATATGTACAACTTTCCTCTAGTTCTTTAATGCTTCCTCCCCACACTACCGTGATCCCAATTCTACCTTACAAATCCGGCTAGACGAGAGAGAGCATGTATACTCGTACAGATAAGAGCTGGAAACACAGGGAATCCACGACAGCTAAACCCCTCAGGACCAATGATGAGAGTAGAGCTACGAGGAGGGTAAGGAGAAGGTGTGGGAGAACGGGGGAACCAATCACAAGGATCTACATATAACCCCTTCCCTGGGGGACGGACAACAGAAAAGTGGATGAAGGGAGACATTGGACAGTGTAAGACGTGGAGTAATAATGATAATTTATAAATTATCAAGGACTTGTGAAGGAGGGAGGGTGGGAGAGGGAGGGGAAGAAAATGAGGAGCTGATACCAAGGGTTCAAATAGAAAGCAAATGTTTTGAGAATGATGATGGCAACAAATGTACAAATGCGCTTGACATTGTGGATGTATGTATGGATTGTGATAAGAGTTGTATGAGCCCCTATTAAAATGATTAAAAAAAATAAAATGTTACATGCACACGATATTAATCATACTCCAATAAAATAAATTATTTATATAGAAAATTAACCAACCACGGGCTATGCATTAACAAGGCTTTGAACCAGTTCATTCTGACTCTGCATTTCCACCCGGGATTGGATGCTGAATCAGAATCTGCATTTTAACATGATCTCCAGGAGTTTCTCACAGATCTCCAGGTAAATCTTCTGTATATGCTGTCACTTGATGTGAGGATTCTTTGGTGGCTTAGTGGGTTGGTTACACTTTTGGCTGCTCACCACAAGGCCAGCAGATCGAAACCACCAGCTACTCCTTGGGAGAAAGATGAGGTTGCCCACTCCCATAAAGAGTTCCAGCCTCAGAAACCCATGTGGGCAACTGTACTCTGTGTTCTGTAGTGACTGAGAGTCAAAGCCAATTCCAGGGCAGTGAGCTTTTAGACCAAAGAATCACCTGGGAATTTTGTTTAAATGATTAGGATTTGGTGTACATGAGATGGAAATGTAAATTCTCAGCTGGGGGTGGGACCAGAACGAACTGGTTTGGAACTTCTGATGCATCAAATCTACAAATAATTGTTGTTGTTATCAGGTGTCATCTAGTTGGTTCCGACTCATAGCAAATAATTACGGACTGATAATCGGCCATTGAGGTGAAAGGAACCCCAGTGCTATAGTGGCTGTGGACCCAAAGGTCAGCAGTTCACAACCACCAGCTGCTCTGAGGGAGAAGGTTGAGGCGCTCAATTCCCGTAAATAGTTCTGCCCTGTTCTGTAGGGTCACCATGATTCAGTATCAACTCCATGGTGTGAGTGTGCTGAGTTCACTGAGGGTGTAAAAGGATTTTCGTGGAACATAGCAGGAGCCCATGGGGGTTAAGCTTATCATCAACTCCCTCTATGCTTTATGGATTTCAGAGTAATTAGAATTGCTGTCCAAGTTTGTCCTGCTGGTGCAGTGGTTAAAGTGCTCAGCTGCTGACCCCAGGGCACGGGAGGAAGAGGCAGCAGGCTGCTTCCCGAAAGATTTCCAGCTTTGGCAAGAGTTCTCTGTCCTGCAGCGTTGCCGCGAGCTGGAATTGACCCGGTGGCAGTGGGTTTTGGCTTTTCTACGTCTTTTCTGAAACATGGGATTCATTTCTGTGGGCACCTGGTCTGCAGTACTTACCTGCCATGCTCGTTATTACTCGAATAGGCACCTCGTCTGTGTTGATTCCCAGGAAATTGAAGGAAGCCGTCCACACCAATACTGCAAATGACATCATGGTATTTGAAATTGCTGGAAGGTGGGACCAAAGCAAAAAGATAAACGAAATAAGCAAAAATAGAGTCATTACTTTCTCGTTTGTGTGAGGATCAAAATGCAGTATTTTGAACTGACGAGACTGCTGTCAACCACTCTGAAGAAAACCCATTAGAGGAGAATTTCTGTTCTTTAATGGACCCAGCAGATCTTTTGATGGTTCCCAATCTTCTCTAATTCTCATTACTCACCTTCTGAGCTACAGAAGCGAAACGGATCTTCTTTCCCTCTTTTCCAGAGCCGTGTGTTCACCAGGAAGCCTTTCTCTTTACTCAGTTGCAGAGACATTTTAGAAAGCTTAAAAGACTTGGTGCGTTCTAGATTTTATATTAATGAAATTCAAGGAGCACGGTTTTTTCGGTGCTATTAATTATTTAGAGACGGAAACATGGATCACTGACACTTTTACTTCCCTTTTTGTATATTGATCTTGTATCCTGCAACCTTGTTGAATGTATTCATCAGTCCCAATAGGCCTTTTTATGGGCTCTTGAGTGTTTTATATACAAGAGCGTGTCACCGGAGACTAGGGTTAGTTTTGCTCCTTCCTTTCTGATCTGAGTGCCCTTTATCTTGTCTTCCTGCGTAATTGCTCCGGCCAGAATCTCCAGGCCAGTGTTTACCAGAGAGGCAAGAAAGCATACTGTTTGTTCCTGGTCTTCGGGGAGGGAGGGAGCAGACAGTCTTCACCACTACCTATGATGTTATGTGTTGGTTTTTCACACAAGCTTTTTATCAAGAGAAGATATTTCTGTCTATTCCTTGCTCTAGTGCTTTTCATGCAATAATCTTGTAACTCTTTTTGGGAGTGGAAAGCCCAGTCTTTCTCCTTCAGAGTAGCTGGTGGATTCAAACTGCTGACCTTGTGGTAGCAACACCACCAGGGCTTCCTTTTTTAAATCGTTTTATTAGGGGCTCATACAACTCTTAACCACAATCCATACACACATTAATTGTGTAAAGCATATTTGTACATTCATTGCCCTCATCATTCTCAAAACATTTGCTCTCCACCTAAACCCCTGGCATCAGCTGCTCATTCCCCCCTCCTCCCTGATGAACCCTTGATAATTTATAAATTATTATTATTTGTCATGTCTTACACTGTCTGACATCTCCCGTCACCCACTTTTCTGTTGTCCATCCCCCAGGGAGGAGGTCACATGTAGATCCTTGGAATCGGTTCCCCCTTTCCAACCCACCCTCCCTTCACCCTCCCAGTATCGCCATTCTCACCACTGGTCCTGAAGGGATCATTCGCCCTGCATTCCCTGTGTTTCCAGTTCCTCTATGTACCAGTGCACATCCTCTGGTCTAGCCAGATTTGTAAGGTAGAATTGGGATTTTGATAGTGAAGGGCGGGGGGGGGCATTTAGAATTAGAGGAAAGTTGTATGTTTCTCTGTTGTTACATTGCACCCCACCAGGGCTTCCCTGAAGAGAAACCAGTCCCCATGTAATAGCTGTAGACTCTGTACCATAAACCACGAGCTTTATCTGGAAAAGGATTTTGGAGATCCTTGAATTTCTTCAGCCCACCTGCCTCATTTTTCATGGGAGGAAACAGATACCTCCAGTGACATGCTAATTTCTAGTGTGTAATTTAAGGCTTCTCCAGTCTGACTACAATATTAGAATTACCTGGAGGTTTCTTTTTCTGGGACCAGGATCCAGGAATTTGTGTTACAGTAGAAAGGAGCCTCAACCATGGGTAGACTGGGTGCAGCCAGTTTGCTTTGGGGATGTGGTCATGGTCACAGCCCTGAGAGCTTTTGGAATTCAGGATGCAGGGGGCTCAGTGAGAGGCTAAGACAAGGCCTGATGGAGACCCTGCATAATGGCTAGGAAGAGTGGGTAAGATTTGAAGGGGAAAGAGCCATGAGGTGAGGAGGTGGAGTAGGGAATTGGCCTGGCCAGGGCGATCTGAAAGTTGTCACATCACATCACCTGGAGAATTTTGTACATTTGCTTAAAAAACGGTTACAACTATTTGAGTGCTCAAGGCATCCTGATAAATAACCTTGACTTTTTTTTCTATTAAGATTTGAAGAACATTTGATTCTATGTCTGATTATCCTGAAGTCTCAAGTTCATTGTATATTTGACTGGGCATTTTTTTTGTTGTTGTAATTTATTGATATGATGATCTTGTCTTCAATGCTTTTCCCAATTCTAAAACAGTAACTGGGAATGTTGTATAGCAGCTTCTGTGTTTCTTGGTTAATAATGTAATTGATAGGCGGCATTTTAATGTACTTGAATAGAGAAATAGTGTGCTGTGGGGCCACATTAACATTTATAAACTCTTCTTTGTTGAAAATCATTTCATTCTTTCAAGGAAGCAAATTATGGTATTTTACATGTCATTAAGATACAGAAACTTGATCCTATCTATACAACTCCTTTGTAATGAGAAAATAACTTGATTTAATCAGTGTGTATAATAAGAAACTCAAAGATTAAGTTTGGTTAAATTTTTTTTAATCTGCTCATGTTATTATAGTGGTTATGTGCCTTTCATAGTTGTGTTCATCTCACCATCAAAATGCAAGGTTATTCATTTTTCTTCAGTGTAACAGTTCTTCCTGGGGTGCAAATTGACTAAAGGCAGGACCACTGGGTCATGATGGCAAGCACTGAACCCCGAATCAGATGGTCTGAGTTCAAATTCCCATTCTGCTACTTGATGTGAGGATTAAACGATGTCACAGGTACAGAGTGTGCTTAGGATAGTGCTGGGGATGTTTAGGGTTGTTGTTGTCGTCTTTGTTATTAATTGTTTCCAGCATACTACTGTATTACCTGGCACATACTGTGTAGCCATTGGATGCTTGTAGAATCAATGAGTGAATGAACCAATTACTGTAAAGTTTTCTTAAATATCAGCCTCCCTACCCCCCAGATATTTCCATTATGCGTATGCCTCAAAGGCATGATTTATTTGTAGAAGAATAGTTGTATCAGTGAGAATGAGCCTTTGTTCAAAAAGGACTTGTGTGGTCACATGGAATGGCGAATGGCATCTGGACAAGGGAGCATTTTGGGTGCAGTTCCATAATTTCGTCAGTGGCTGTGGATTCTGGAAGTGGTGCCCAGGAAGTGCCCACATTACAGCGTCCTGCCCTCCGATGTCAGAGGCCTTCCAATGCCCTGGCCCTGTAATGTGCATGTTAGCTCTCACTGCGAGATGATTGAACCTACCCCTACTTGAAACCCGTTCTTTACCCCAGCCACCTTTCCTTCCCCCACATGCAGCTTTCTCATCATGGGAAAGGCTTTGAGCCTCTTCTTGCACTGTCTGCCTGACTTCCTCTTTCTGCCTGTCTTTCCTTCCCCCATTCCCTCTCCTCCAGCTTTCATCCGACTCCCAAAGGCACCCCTGACCCCACTTCCTTCCTCAAGTGAGTGCAGTGAGTCTGGCCACAGCAGTTTCTCATTAGGAGCAGAAGCTGAGCGGGGAGCACAGAGAACTGTAAGCACCTTATTCCTTTTCCCAGCCGCAGAGGGAAAGATTGGCACCCATAAAATATGCTGGGCAGAAGGCCATTCTGCCCGGAAAGAGTGATTTTTGTCATGAAGACACCAGGGAAGTCCCTCATGACTGCTTAAACAGACGGGAGGCCTGGAGTCCAGTAGCCAGAGCAGTAAAGGGGTCCGCACAGAACAGAAGGCAGGCACTAGCCTGCAGTGGGACCTAGAGGCCTACAGGGACCTGTCATTTCCTTCAGGCCTGATAGGGGTCAGGGGGCTTAGATTTGTCTTGATTGCGAGCACGCTGATTGACAGGCTTTCTGATGGCCAGGCATAACTGCTCAAAGAAAAACGAAATAAAACACTGAGGGACCAGGGTGTGCACAAGGAGGCGGGGATCCAAAGGCAGTATTCGATGAGCCGTTTCGTAAAAATTCATTTTGTCCTAGAATAGGGTATTAACTGTCGGTGGACTTATCCTGAAGGTCACGTCTCAATGATAACATCGTGACCGAACAACTTTCCCAGGTGCCTGTTTTAGCTGTGATGCAGCCCTCGATTTTTTTTGCCCTTCCGTTATGCAATATTCAAATGAATCCCACAGCAGCGTTAGCATAACTGATGGCAATGCACTTTTAGTTGCTCTGGCAGAATCAAGGGCTGTTGAATATAGCCTCCCTGGCCAGACACCGAGCATACAGAAGGGATCCCTTTCTCCCCTGGAAATTAGGTGGCAGGTAGCTCATGTTGGGGGCATGGCTAGACAGGAGGGCTTTATCAGGAACGCATTCTTTTGCCAAGTGTATGTGATAAAGCCAGAGTGAGACCTTGGGAATTTGGACCTGGGCTATGTTTAGCATCCAGAAGCCACTCTGTGGCTGTCATTGGTGAGGAGTTTCCACTCAGTTCCTGCTGAAGCTAGATAATCTAATTACACAGGACAGTGCACTCTGTTCTGAAGGGCGCTTGGTCTTTTCCTCATTCAGTCATTTGTTCACGTGTTCTGCCAGTGTGAGCACACACTCACCCGTCAGGCTATGTGACAGTTTTAGAAGGATCTGTGTTTTTGGTTTTTACTTACAAGAAAAATGCATCATCAATTGAAGTTGAAAAAACTTAGAAGGGCATATGTATTTGGGTAAACTCTTCTTAAAAGGATTTTTTTTAAAGAAGCTAGAGGTGGTCACTTTGAATTTCTTAAAAACACACACACACACACACACACACTCTATAGGACTGTTTTCTGTGAGGGTTTCACTCTTTTCTTAACAACTTACTCTCTCTAAGGAAGGTTTGCCTAAGGAGACATGGCCGCACTGTGGCTTCCACAGTTGCCTGCTAACCAAAATGCCAGCAGTTTTCAAACCCAGGGCTGCTCCACAGGACAGGGAGGAGCCTGAGGCTGACTGCTCCTGTGCGGAGTCTGTCTTGGCTGCTCCCAGGCGCCGTTCCCCACTGTGAGAAGGACGCTGGGAGTCTGAACGGACTCCAGGGCAGTGGGGGTAGGTTGTCTGACTGCTACACTCTGGAGGTTGGAGACGGGGAGGGCACCCTCCGATGGCTCCATGGCTGGCTCCTGTCCCCAGCTGAGCGCTGGTGAGGATGAGGTCTCCTTAAGCCTGTCTGGCAGCTTCGGTGTCATCCCCCCCCCCCCCCCCCCCCCCCCGCAGCCTGTTCTTAGATGAGCAAAGACCAGCTGCCTCCCTAGGTTCTCACATTCTCTTTTGCAGCAAGGAGAGTTCACGATCCGGGCCCCAAGGAGCCCTGGTGGTCTAGTAGGTTGCATGTCGGGCTGCTAACCACAAAGTTAGTCATTCAAACCCACCAGGAACTCCGTAGGAGAAAGACGAGGCTTTCTACTCCTGGGAAGTTTGTCACAGTCTCAGAAGCTACTGGGGCCGTCCTACTCTGTAGGGTTGCTAGGAGTGAGTAGTTTCATGTAGCACCCTGAGAGAAGGTGCAGCTTTGGTTTCCCTGGCGGGAAAGGGTGGGTGACCTAGGCCTGTGTGTATTCATCCTTACTGAGTGTGGTAGTTATAGAATCGGTTGTCAATTTGAGAGGCTTAAGAGGGAAGGGGTGGAGTTGAGCCTGTCAGTCAGTTTGTAGCTTGATGCCCTCATTTGGAGGCGCTAGGGAGATAAACAGCTTGGTGGAGGCAGGACACAGGCTGACTCCCTATGACACATTGCTGCTGACAAGACACATGAAGCTAGGCTAGTGCCCTGAGCTAGAGGAGCCACATGGAGACCCCTGCCAGCGCTGAGATGCTTACAATGCCACTGGGTCCACAAGACTTCCCACCTACTGTCTGGTGATCTTTCTGCATTCAGAGTATCATTGCATGCGTTTCGTGAGTCTTAAGAGGACTTTATAGATTGGTATAAGCCTTATGTCCTAATAACTGATTTATGGACTTGATCTGGACTCGGCTGGTATGTTTTCTCAATATCCAATTGCTCTTGGATATAAATCTCTTTTTTATACACATGAGTGTCTATGAATTTGTTTCTCTAGTCTACCAAGACTAACTCACTAAGCCTATAATAATTATAGTCCCTACTTGGTGTAAACCAGTTAGCTCTGTCTAGTGGACACTCTTCTCTCCCTTGGCAGATGGGAAAACAGGGCTCTTGGGGCTAAGTGCATGCACACCCAGTACCCACTGTGGCTAGTGAGTGGTAGAGTCGGGTTGGATCCCTGCTCTGTGTGATAGGCAGGCTGTGCTTTTCCTTTGGCCCCAGAGATGCCTCAGAGATGCCCTCCTACAGGGTAATTGACATTTCACTGGGAACCCGTCAGAATGCACCTGTTCCTAATCTGTATCTACACATTGGTCGCTTGGTCGGAATAATGCAAATTGCTTCCTTCAATAGGACAGGTGGTGGCAAACTGGTTATTGCTCGGGTTGTGGGGTTGTTTTTTTTTTTAAGTTGTTTTTCTCCTGATGTTGTTTCTATTTATTTTATTGGAAATTAGGTAAGGGTTTACATTTCAGATCATCAGCTCTCTATTCAGCAGTTGAAGCCACTCATCAGTCTCCTTCACCACCATCCCCCACCAGCCCACTGTCTTACCCCTCACTGCCCCAGATGTCTCTTCTCCCTCTGTGGACTTTTTTGCTGGCTCCTCCTTCCCTCCACACTGCCCTTCACTCTTCCCTTCTTTTCTTCCATAGCTGAGATAGTACGTTGCACTTTCACTGCCAGGTGTCAGAAAAATGATGGACAGTAGCCACGAGAGGGCTGGAACTTGAAGCATTGGCCTTGTTTTCCTGGGTTTCACACGCGTTTCTGCCTTTGACAGGGTGTAGCCGCGCCACTTGCCTCTCCCTCTGTTAATGGAAAATAAAAACATACACAACCTTCCGTTCATTCCTGAACAATTTCCGCCTTACAAACGTCCGGGCTTCTGCGGGGCTTCCTCTACCAAGAAGGATGGGTGACTTAGCATTCAGACTCTTGAACTTCAGCTCAGGCCCCAGATCACAGTATCAAGGGGCTATTCAAACCGAACGACGCTGATTTTTCAGTTAGTATTTTTGTAGGACTCAACAAAACCTCTCTCAATATGCACGGGATGCTTTAAGACCAACAGCACTTCAGAGCTACCAACAGGCAGGGCTGTGCATTCTGTCTTGCCTTCATAGTGAGGAGCCGTGGTGACAGAGTGGTTATGTACTGGGCTGCCAAACTTCATGGTCAGCAGTTTGAAACCACCAGCCGCTCCAAGAGAGACTGATGAGGCTTTCTACTCCTGCAGATTTACAGTCTCAGGAACCTTCAGGGGAAGCCCCACCCCGCCCTGTAGGGTCACTCTGAGTTGGCATCAACTCAATGGCAGTGAGTTTGAGTTTGTGGTAGTCCAGGTTGACTAGAGAAACAAATTCATAGGCACTCATGTATACATGAAAGAACTTTATATAAAAGAGCAATTATATATTCAGAAAACATTCCAGTCCAGATCAAGTCCATAAGTCCGATATGAGCCCATATGTCTGATACTAATCTGTAAATTCCTCTTCAGACTCAACACAACACATGCAATGACACCAAATACAGGAAGATCACAGACCAGTGTGTGGAAAGTTTTGTGGATCCAAGATGGTGGAAGCATCTCAGCGCTGGTGTGGGTCTCCATGTGACTCCTCCACCTCCAGGGCTCAGACTTCATCAGCCTGTCTCCACATGGCTTGTCAACAGGAATGTCTCACAGGGAGCGAGTCAAGCAGAGAGTCTGTATGTATCTGGCCTCCAGTGAGCTATTTATCTCCATGGCACCTCCAAATAAGGTCACCAAGCTGATTGACAGGCTAGACTCCAACCCTTCAAAAGGTGACAGGAGATTATGTAACTGCCACAGAGCCCTCAAAATGTTCCACCCCAGCAGGCATCATTGCCACCATTGAGCAGTGGGGAAAGCAAGGCATCCTTGTGTTTAAGCCCAATTATGTCTAATGCCTTCTACCACACCATTCTGATTTTCAAGTAGAGTGGGCGGTCGCTTTGTTTGGCAGCAGATTGCAGTTCTCTTTGAAAGTTCTGTGACTTCTGGTCCTCCTCCCTGGTGAGATTGCTAGGAGGCTTGGATGTCATAGGTTGTTGGACTCTACATGCTATTTCCAGCAGTCAGAATGGAGGGCATCGTTGGTCAAAAGCAAGTAGGAGACGGTGAGCAAGTTATGATGCCTTCACTGGTAGGAGCTTGAGAAGCACCCAGCACCAGGGAAAAGGCTGCCTGTCTTTTCTTACGGCAAGTGTGGTAGAGCCCACTCAGCTAGTGCTCACACACAGCGTACATATGGAGCCATCAGCTCCACATTGAACCTGAAGCCAAATAAACTTCCAGCCAGGGCAACGAGCAGATGCCGGCACGGGGACCTGGGCAGTGAGGGAAAATGCAAGTGACGTCCACAAGTATTTATGAAGCTGTACAAGTAGGTGAGTTCCAATGTGGAACAGAATGCATGCTTTGCTTCAGATACGGTTCACAGGATCCCACTGTTTCTGAGAACGTAGCATGAGCCTGTTTTCCAGGGGAATTTGACACACACCGATTGTACATCCATTCCTCAATGAGCTGGGTGGTTGCTAGCAGTCACTGAGCTGACCCCAACAGAGGCTCCATGCACCTGGGCTTGGACTGTCATCAGACATAAGGGTCTTCAGGGGCTGGTTTTAAGTAGTAGATTCCCAGGACTTTCTTCTGAGCCCTTCTCAGTCTACAACAGTGGTTCTCAACCTTCCTAATGCCGTGACCCTTTTATATAGTTCCTCATGTTGTGGTGACCCCATATGTGGGTGTATCTGCATGTAAGCAGACCCGCCTGGAGATGGATGGAGGAGCGGTGTCTGGTCCTAAGTCTATTGGAAATATGGTCTTAGGTGACCCCTGTGAAAGGGTCGTTCGACCCCCAGGATGAGAACCGCTGGTCTGGAAGCTCTGAAGCCTGGTTGGTGTCCTAGTAGCTCCACTGCCCCTCAGATAAAGTGCCACAGGCCAGAGACAGTGCCTGCCCTCAAGAACTATACATTCTGCTTTCCAGTTAACTTTGTTTTTAGGTTAAACAGACTCCTTTATACTCCCTTAGCTAAAACATAATCCCGTGTGACACACTATATGTTCATTTGGGGGGTTCCTGTCTCTGCACTTGGAAATGCTGGCATGTCCCCTCAACTCGGTGCAGCCTGAAGCGGAATGACTAGGGGCGAGGCTGGAGGGTGGGGCACTACTCAGGTGGTACGTGCTTTGGGGTCAACACCAAGTCCTACGTAGCTACTACGTTTACTACCTATGCTTGTAGAGGGCAGTGTTGGCCAGACAAAAATCGAACCTGTGAGCTCCAACGCGAGTGTGGTTGTTTAAACACTCCCAGCTGTTTCAGATGGTGTTTACAGAAGTTATGCCCCGGCAAACCTAAATACTGATTTCTAGTCACTTCTGCACTTCAACAGAAGTGGGATTCAGCTGGCTTGGAGTTTCTTTGGCAGCGGAGGAACCTGTTCAAGCCCCTGAAATGGAGTTGCGGGAGCCAGCCTGGTATGGCTGGGATGTGCTGGCCAGTCTGAGCTCCCTTCTACTCGGACTGCCCAGCACATGCCCATCTTCCTACTTACATCTCCAGAGGAAACTGTGTCAGCGTGACCTCACTTAGGCAAGGAAGAGGTGCTTTGTGAGAAATTTGCAGAATGCTACCAGCATCACCAGTGGGGTCCATAACCTTGGGCATTCCCTGATCTTCTCTGGGTTCTTACTGTCCTCTTGGGTAGAATTACAGCTTTTGCTTCAATAACCTCTTGTCTGTCCAGCTTGAAGAATTCTACAATGTTGGGTGTTTAGTCAGTAGAGGAAGCTTTACCTGGTCGGTTTCCTATGTGACGCTGATAATTGGGAGTTGACGGTAATAGAAGAAAGAGAGATTTTCCGTCTAGGAAACACTCCAGTGGAGCCGTGCACATAAAGGTGCACAGGGTGAACCCCCCCTCTCTGTCACGGGAGAGCGATGCGGCCACCTGCTTCTGTAAAGCTGACAGCCTCGGGAACCACCCAGGGCGGATCTGCTCTGTCTTAGAGGCTCATCAGGGGTCAGAGTCCACTTGCTAGCTTTGGGCTCAGTCTAGGGATTAGCCATCAGAGGTTCATCAATTTGATCGAGAGCTCTTACGGAAGTCCTAGACGTTTCATGCCTTGGAACCACGCATTTATTGTGCATTTCTGGAGGCTAGCGGTCTGAAAGCGGCTTCATGGGGTTAAAAATGAAGGCGGTGTTGGCAGGATGCCAGGGAGAATCTCTTAAACTCTGTCTTCCCCTCTTCTCGTGGTGAAGTGGGTACGTTAGATCATTGGTTCTCAACCTTCCTAAGGCCGTGACTCTTTAATAGAATTCCTCATGTTGTTGTGAGCCCCCAACCATAAAATTATTTTTGTTGCTACTCCATCACTGTAATTTTGCTATTGTTATGAACCGGGCGAGCCCTGTGAAAGGGTCATTTCACCCCCAAAGGGGCTGCGACCCATAGGTTGAGAACCGCTGTGTTAGACTGTCATCTACAAGTGGTCAGCAGTTCAAAACCACCAGCCACACCGTGGGAGAAGAAGGCTTTCTACTCCTTTGCAGAGTGAGTCTTGGAGATCCACAGGGTGGTTCTACCCCGCCCTATAGTGTCACCATGGGTCTCAGTGGACTCCATGGTGGTGAGTGAGGACCCCTTCCGCCACAGCCAGCAGTGGCCAGCCATGGCCTTCTCACACGGCATTGTCCTGACCTCTGCACCTACAGTCGGTCACATGCCCTTCTCTGCCTCTCTCCTTCCCTTATAAGGATCCTTGTGATTACATTGGGCCCACGGGGATAATCCAGGGTAATCTTCTCATCTCAAGATCCTTAACTTAATCACCGCTGCAAAGCCCCTTTTGCCACATAAGATAACATATTCACAGGTTCCAGGGATTAGGGCCTGGATGTCTTTAGGGGGCCATTTTTCTATCTCCCGCACATCCATAATGTTGATCGTATTATATTGGCCCAGGAGACCATCTTTGCCCAAAAGAAATATTGCTATCAGTGTAAGTCGTTTTTACCGTTCACGAGGGACCTTCAGCCTCCCGGTTCCATCCAGCCTCTTGCGCCTCAGCAGGGAGTTTATCCAAAGAGCAGAAGGGAGATGCCAAGGAAAGAACCCCTCAGTTAGGAGGCGGTTTTCACAACTCACATGGGGTCCACAGCTCTCTGGCTGGGCTGTGCAGAAGGAAAGACACGCAGGAGCACGGGCCAGAACCCACATTTGTTTTGAGCATGGTCTCTTAGGACATTTGGTGGCATATCAGATATTAAGCTTTGAGAGCGTTCAATTGCAACGGACAGGCTGCACTCAATGCTGCAGCAGTGTGTATTTGCTTTCCAGCTGTACAGTTTTTTGTAAAGCATCGGAAGTTCTCCATTTGGTGGAGTGGGTTATGCACCTGCCTGCTAATCAAAAGGTCAGCACTTCTAAATCACCAGCCTCTCCTCTGGAGAGAGCGGAGGCTTTCTACTCCCACAGAGTTATAGAGTCTCCTAAGCCCACCAGGGAAGTTCTGCTCTGCCCTATAGGGTCACTGGGCATCAGCCTCGAGTCAGAAGCAGCAAGTGAGTTCTCATGGGAAAGAAATCCTTCTGCGTAACTCGAACGTCATGTGGAAGCCTCAAAGAACCCGTGTTGCTAGTACTATCCTAAAGGGTGGCATCAGCATTGCCCTTGCAGAGGGTAAGATACGCAAGTTCGTATGTGCATTCAAACCCAGTTGGTGGAGGACGGGGCCGAGTTCTGGAGAACCAAGCAGAGACCGTATCACCGGCGACCGTGGGAGCTCTGCCTGCAGACTCTGGCTTGGGGGAAGCATTCCCTGGTTTGCCCGAGAGGTCCACAGTTCTCCCACCCCCTTTGGCTCTGTGACTTGCTTTGACCCTGCTGCTGCTGTCCTGTGCCATAGAGCCCCTTCCTGCACAGGGCGCCCTCGTCCCTTACAGATGCTGAGACTGTGCCCCACAGGGTGCTGTGGCTGTAAGCTTTATGGGAGCTCGGCAGCCCCTTTCTTCCGCGGTGCTGCTTGGTGGGTTCAACCTGTCAGTCTTTCAGCTACCAGCTGAGTGCAGACCGCATGTGCCGCCTGCACCTGCTCGGCTTTGATAGAAGCCCACGTCGGCTGGAACTGTGCCTGGTGCGTGACAAAGACCAGGGCCGTCAAAACAAGGCATCCCAGCTGTGTGTGTGCAGGTGGTGCTTCCAGTTAGCCAGGCTCAGTACTCTGGGCCCTGAGCGTTCTTCTACAGCAAGAGGCCCCCGAGGCACCCCCCGAGGAGAGAACCCGAGAAACAAGCCGAGGGAACCATGGGAATAGAACATTCTGTGTTTGCCATCACTTGAGATACCATCAAATATAAATGCTTGCTGGGAATTGGGCCAAAAGCCTATAGGGAAGAGTGAAAGCAGGACGTACTGGGTGAGATTCAGATTTTGAGATTCCCCCCTAATGATAGGGAAACGTCCTTAATGATTTCCCTAATTAACAGCTTTCGCCACTCTGTTATCTTGTCTAGAAATAAGATTTGTCTAGTTTTGACGATTTCTAAGAAACTTGGGCATGTGGAAAGAGTGGGCCCACTCCCTTGGGGAGAGCACCGAGGGAGTGCCAGGGAAAGGAGAGTCAGCTGTGGAATGCCTCTGCCCAGGCTGGAGGGAGAGAGCAGAGGCAAGAGGAGGGCAGGGAGGGAGAAAAGCCCAGAAGCCCGGGAAGAAGGACATTTCAAGAAGTGTGAGGGGGCACCAGATCCATCAGTGAAATCCACATCTGGAAAGCATCCCTTGGATTTGCAGGGCGGGGGTGGGGGGTGCACACCCAAGACATTTGACAGACACGCAAGGAAGCCCAGGCTCAGAAGATCAAGTGTCTGATCCATGGCCTAGCCATGACCGGTGTGGGCGTGGGCTTCCTGCTGGGGTTTACCACTCTCTGAGCGGGGAGAGTCTGGCTCCCCTGACATGACTTATGAATAGCCTGTAATCACTCTTCCCAAGAGCCCTGGTGGCAGAGTGGTTATGCGTTGGGCTGTTAATCACAAGGTCAACAGTTCAGATCCACCAGCTAGTCCACAGGAGAAAGACGGAGCTTTCTATTCCTGTAAAGAGTTACAGTCTCAGAAACTCTCAGGGGCAGATCTTCTCTGTGCTGTAGGGTCACCAAGGGTTATCAATTACCTGATGGCAGCGAACTCATTGCTGCCGGGTTGATGGGGACGCACAGTGACTCCGGGTGTCACAGAGGAAAGCTGCCCCCGCCTCCTGGATATTCTTGGCTGTAATCTGGGTTAAGCATATCACCAGGCCTTTCTTCCACGGTGCCAGTGGATGGGCTAACACCTCCTGCCTTTAGGTTGGCAGCCAATTTCAAATTGCTGGCCCACCCGCTTCTAGAGGCCAGGTCGACTTCCAAAATTACAATTAAAAAAAATTTCCTTGTTCTCTTTACCAGGAACATAGTGTGTATAAAGAGCCATGTTGCTCTTTGGTACATTCGGTGGATGATTCCGCAATTTTAACCTGAGATCTAGTACTTAAAGCGGCGGGGGCAGGGTGTGGGGTGTCTGGTTTCCGAGAAGTGACTAACCTCTGACAGTTCTGACAGCCACCCTTGAGCTGTGGACAGCAACGATGACTCTTTTCGCTGTACACTTGTGACCGTGCCGACTGACCTTGTTTTTATTGGCGGTGTCCTGTTGACTTGGCGCTCTCCTTGTGTTTGATCAGATAAGCTATTCTGGGTGAGTAAAGAAAATAGATGGCACACTAGACCCATGAGGTTTGTGTGGGCAAACCTCCCCCGAGGGAGGGGGTCACAGCTCACCGAGACTGACGTTAGACACCCCCCACCCCGACCTCCTGTGGATTTAGCTCCAGTGCCCAAATTTGCACTCCATTGAAAAGGACATTTCCCCAAAGTCCATGGATTAATTATTCAAGCCAGTTACTATGTGTACAGAAACGGGGAAGGGGAGAACCCCGTTCATGGGGTGGCCTGCACTGGAAAGTGAGGAGAAGGCGCCGAGGTAAGGAACACACGGAGGAGATCGGTCTTTGGAGGGTGCAATCCAGTGACGTTTCCCAGGTGCAGAAAGCGCAGGAAGTATCCCAAACCCGCTTTCTGCTAACAGCCCCCAATAAATGCGTCTGACTGTGGAGGTGGAGTCCCAGCATGCATGGCATTCAGCCCCCACGTAATAAACTAGGAAAACAGAGGGGCCGCTGTGACTGTGTGTGGAGATGCTTCTGTTCACGGTTCATCACAACTGCCTGTCTCATCAGGCCTGCCGATTCTGGCGGTAACAGCCTTTACCAGAGCCTTCATGGTGGAGCCCGGCCACCAGCCCGTCCTCTCTTCAGCTCTCTAATGCAATACGTTGTTGGAGTAGATACCCCGTCCTGGGTCGGGGCTGCCACAGCCATCTTGTTTCTCCCATTTGCAGTGAGCAGTGACCCCAGGTGTCGGATTAGAACTGTGCTCCCTAGGGGTTCACAGGCTGGTGGTTGGGTTTGCCAGATGTTTATCCAAAGCACTCTTAGTGGACTTGACCCTCCAATGCCTTCCGAGCAGCTGACATTGACCAGCAGCACCACCTACCCAGGGTCTCTCCTGTCTTTCCTTGAAGGTCACTAGATCATGGACACAGGAGGACAGTGTGGTGCATCCTGGGGTTCAAGTGGCCATGGTTGAGGTGGCCGTCATGTCACAGTCGATACCTCCAGTTTCTGGGACTCTTCCCTTGCTTGTATTTAGCAGCAGGTGTCAGGGGTCATAAAAATACATGATACGCGCTGTTTGGCTGCACAAGTGCGGCTTTCCAGAGTGAACTACCTGCAGGTAACCTTGTCTGCTGTGCAGTGCGTTCCTTGAAGCTGCACTCTAAGACTGGGGTCATGTCACAGGGAGGATTCGGATGGTTTGTATACAGGAGGAGGGAAAACAAAGTGCTTTGCTGCCTAGCGAAAGGATGGCGATTGCAGACCACTAGCTGCTCCCTGGGAGAATGCGTCCATGAAGATTAACACACTGCACCATGGAGGCCATCCCGACTCACAGCGCCCCCTATAGCACAGGGTGGAACTGCTCTGCTGGGCTTCCAAGACCAACTCTTCACAAGGATAGACAGCCTCATCTTTCTCCCACAGAGTGGCTGGTGGTCTCGAACTGCTGACCTTGCTGGTGTTGAAAACCACCAGGGACAGATCATTTTAACTAGCAAGCTAGCAAACAAAAAGGCTTTCCTCCAGTTTTAGTATTTTTATCTATGGGGTGGATGAAGTGTTCCTATCTTCTGAAGCATCCTTCCAGTTCCTTCTAACACCCGGTCCAGCAGCAGCGCCTGTTAAAAGAGGACTTGTCCTTTTCTGCAGCTGCAGGCAGGCTTTGGAAGTGGGCGCTCATTCTTTGGACCAGGAGACTCACCAACCAGGCTGCCCCGCCACAGAGGAGTTTCAGGGGTCGATGGCAGGTGCTATGTGCTTGACTGCACCGTTTCTTGGCAGCACCTTAGAGTGAAGTTTTCATTGACACTCTATTGTAGCCACTTGTTTCACAGCCCATGTCTTGTATACTATTCACATATGAGCTCGGAGTCTGGATATTTGGACCCCTCCTCTCTCATAGGGGCCCCTGGTGACATAGTGGGCATGTATTGGGCTGCTAATCACAAGGTCACCGGTTCAAAACCACCAGCCATACCACAGGATAAAGAGAAGACTTTCTACTTCTCTAAAGTCCTGTGGATGATATTCCTGCTCAGAACAGCCAATGCTCAAAGAACACCAAAGGGCTGGGACCACCGTGATACACGACATTCCTCAATTACCCATAGAACTATGGGGACAACACAGGAGACACAGTTTGGGAATTGTGCCGATCTGACCCTGCCACACTGAGGTGAAACACTAAGGGCATACAACAGAACAGCAAGGGGAGCAGAGCAAGGAAGTCCCGAGGGAATACAAAAAATAGACTTTGGGGCCAGGGCGTGGCACCCCATCAGACTGGACCAGAAAACACCCCTAAAGGTCAACAAACAGACCTTGAAGTATTCATAGGCTTTTCTTTTTTGTCATTGGTTTTTGTTGATGTTTTCTTGTGTTGCTTTGTTTTGCTCTGTTTTTTTTGTGTGTGTGTGCATATTATCTCTGAAGGTCTATCTAGATAAGCTAGGCAGGATAAGCAATATGGAGGAGAAAACAACTGGACTGATGGTTCATGGGGAGCATGGAAGAGGGGAAGCGGGGAAAGGAAGTGGGTGTTAACAAATCCAGGGGTAAGGGAATAACAAGTGATCTGAAAGCGATGGCAAGGAGGGTGTAGGAGGCCTGGTAGGGCTTGATCAAGGGTAATATAAACGAGAAGTACCGAAACCAAATCAAGGCTGAACATGATAGTGGGACAAGAGGAACATAAAAGGAAATAGAGGAAAGAAATAGGAAGCAAAGGGCATTTATAGAGGTCTAAATACAGGCATGTACATATGTAAATGTATTTATATATGACAATGGGGAAATAAATCTATATACATATATTTATAGGTTTAGTTTTAAGGTAGCAGATGACATTGGGCCTCCACTCAAGTACTCCCTCAACACAAGAACACTTTTTTCTATTAACCTGGCATTCCATGATGCTCAACACAATCGCTGAAGACAAAGCGGGTGTATAAGCAAATGTGGTGAAGAAAGCTGATGGTACCCAGCTATCAAAGGATATAGCATCTGGGGTCTTAAAGGCTTGAAGATAAACAGGCGGCCACCTAGCTGAAAAGCAACAAAGCCCACATGGAAGAAGCACACCAGCCTGTGTGATCACAAGGTTTTGATAGGATCAGGTATCAGACATCAAAGAACAAAAAAAAATCATATCATTGTGAATGAGGGGGAGTATGGAGTAGGGACACAAAGCCCATCTATAGGCAACTGGACATCCTCTTACAGAAGGGTTGTGGGGAGGATATGAGCCAGTCAGGGTGCAGTATAGCACCAATAAAACACACAACTTTCCTCTAGTTCTTTAATGCTTCCTCGCCCCCACTATCTTGATCCCAATTCTACCTTACAAATCTGGCTAGACCAGAGGATGTACACTGGTACAGATAAGAGCTGGAAACACTGGGAATCCAGGACAGATAAACTCCTCAGGACCAATAATGAGAGTAGTGATACCAGGAGGGTAAGGGAAAGGTGAGGGGAGAAAGGGTGAACCGATCACAATGATCTACATATAACCCCCTCCTTGAGAGATGGATGAACAACAGAAAAGTGTGTGAAGGGAGACATTGGTCAGTACAAGACATGAAAAAAATTATAAATTATCAAGTATCCGTGAAGTAGGGAGGGTGGTAGAGGGAGGGGAAGAAAATGAACTGATACCAATGGCTCAAGTAGAAAGAAAATGTTTTGAGAATGATGGTAACAAATGGACAAATGTGCTTGACATAATGAATGTATGGATTGTGATAAGAGTTGTATGAGTCCCCAATAAAATGATTTTTAAAAAAGATTTAGCCTGAGAAACCCACGTGGGGCAGTTCTACCCTGCCCTCGAGGGTCACGGTGAGTCGGAATTGACTTCATGACCACGAGTGGTAGTGGTTGTATCCCGTAAGGAGCCTCTGTGGCACTGTGGGTTAGCCACGGGCTGGTAAGCGAAAGGTCTGCTCCCCAGGAGAATGGTGAGCCTGGTAAAAGACCGCCAGCCCCGGGAGCCCAATGCAGGGTCCTTCGGGACTTGACTGGAGGGCCCTGAGATGCTGTTTTCTCTCCTGCTGTCATTCAAAGATACCTCAGAATTTTCTCATAATGCCTTTTTTTAATTTTGTAAAATGTGGTCTTTCAGATGATGGCAATTCCTGAATCTAAGTGAAAGCCCTTGCTCACATTTTGTTTTCTTTTGAAAGCAAGCTAATGCCATATTATTTATTGTCAGTAAGGTTTTATGGTTTGAGAAGGGAAGCATCGTGTGACGCACAGATCTCAGGATCAGCTGTCTGTGCACTCGGGGTGGGCACAGCACTACCCACATTAGCAAGAAGGTGGGAGACACCAGACATGCCTGTTGGGGGAGGAATGGATAAACTTGGAACACATACACACAGTGGAACTAAATTCTTCATCACTGGCGGATCATGAGGTAACGGAAATGCCCATGACACGGTTGGATTTGGAGGACATGATCCTGAGTGACGTGAGTCAGTCACAGAAAGACAAACATGGTATGAGATCACCATCACAAGGTGAACTACAGCCAAAGTGCACCTTAGAAGCAAGACTGGTGAGACGTGGGCTCCCATCCTTTGGACTTGTAAGGAGCGATGAGTTCGTGGAGAAGGACATGATGCTTGGTAAAGCAGAGAGGAAGCGGGGGAGGAGACGCCCCTCAGCAAGAGGCGTGGATGCAGTGGCTACCACGGGGCTCAGACGGAAGAACTCTCGTGAGGACGGTGTAGGACCAGCGCCTCACTCTGCTGTTCATGGGGTCAGCAGGGCGCAGAACTGACTTGATGGCACCTAATAACAACACAGTTAGGACATTCTTTAAAAATCAAGAAGAGATTGTCATGCCACCAAACCAGACTTGAATGGCTGCCAGGGATGGGAGGGACGGGGAAAGCAATAGACTAGGGCAGTGGTTCTCAACCTTCCTAACGCCGCGACCCTTTCATACAGGTCCTCATGTTGTGGTGACCGCTCCAACCATAACATGATTTTCATTCCTACTTCATCTCTGTCATTTTGCTGCTGTTATGAATTGGGTGACCCCTGTGAAAGGATCCTTCGACTCCCAAAGGGGTTGTGACCCACAGGTTGAGAACCACTGGGGTAGAGGATAAATGGGTGTTTACGTGGGTGAAGGGAAGACAATATTCTTTGTCAAAAGAAGAGCAGGGGAAAAGGATGCAGGGCAAGCTACTGGGAAACTTGATAAGTAGCTTAAATGGTAAGATGCACAAATGATGAGCTGATACACAAACCCCCATCTGATTTATAATAGGAACAATATCGATATTGCTAAATTGCAGCTTGTTAGAATTTATAAAAGAAGTCATTTTGAGCAAACGTCTGCCTGTCTTCCCAGTGTAGGACAGGAATGTGTTAACCGCAAACTTGTGTTTCATCGTGCATTTTCATGTTAGAAAGTGCTCCTTCCATCCAGTCATTTGAACATTGAAAAGCCACAGTAGCATATGCCGTGGTAAGAAAATCTTATTTATTAAAATGAAAGGTGCTCAGATAGTTGAACAGAGATGGTGATTGATAAACACAGATGACTTGATCCTTTTACAGAAAACCGTCTTCGGGAAGTAGGTCTTTTTGGTGTTAAAGGTAATTCTTCACCCAGAAAATTTTCACTGAGCACCTCCTGTGACCCTGACACGTCTAATAGAGACACAAGCAAGCGGCCACAGAGGAAAGCCAGGAGCAAAGCATCTTTTGAGCCCCTAGCTCATTAGGACTAGTCAGAAAGGAAGATCCAGCAGTTCTGGGGCGATCACACCATCTGTAGAGCAAGGCAAAAATACATCAAATCAGCAATTAGAATCCCGCCCATGGCTTTGTTGGGAACATGCGTGCAGAATGCATGAGGAACATGAATGAAAGGCAGGGATTTCGATCTCAGTCAGGAACGGGGACGTTGACTCCGAGGCATAAATGACTGCTCCCCAAAGCGATGGATCTTCTGAAAAACGCTCCGATCCCTACTTAAAACAATTAGAGCAATGATGATTTCACATCTGTTAGTCAGGCGGCTTTAATCTGCGAAAGGTTAAGTGTTTGGCAGTTGCTTGTTCGCACATACAGATTAGCTACTCAGGGTTTAACCTTGAGATGTGCTTAAGCTATACTCTTTTTTTATCAACCCACCCAAACAGTAGCAGTCTAATAACTTGCAATGAGGAACGCAGAAATCCAGGAGATTTCTTTTGCACTTGATATAAATTGCTCCAATTATCTGTGTTCTTCCTTTCTGTCTGGGGGTATTTCAGTGCATACCTTAGTGTCTAGAGGCAACTTCGCAATTAAAGAACTGAAGCCATTTGCTGGGACATAAATGTCAGAACAGGAGGAACCTTCATTGCGAGGTTCCTTGCCTTGCGGGGTTTGACGGGGGCGAGTGCACTGCCTGCACACACAGCTTCAGCACAAGGATGCGTTTTGAACTCTGCAGCATGAGGAGTTGATATTTGGTGCTTCTAATTCTTGTCAATGAGCTAAAAGTCACAGGCACTATGTGAGGGGGCTTCAAAGAGTTCCTGGGAGATTCCATTAGCTTTTAATTCCATTTCCCCACAAACTTCTTGAAGCCCCCTCATCTAGGACTGCATTCAGCGCGTGAGTGCATCTCTGTGTTAATTTTAAGTTCATATTCACAAAGGCAATGCCTTCTCTTCAGTGGATGCACATGATGCCGGGTCAGATGTTGTGCACATTGCCTAGAGAATGTAGGGCAAGGAAACAAAAAAGACGACAGGAAGTGACCAAGCATTAGGTCACCATAGGTCATCACACACAAAACCAAACCCACTACCATCAAGTCCATGCCAACTCATTGCCACCCTCTATAGGGTGTCCAAGACTATAAACCTTTATGGGAGCATAACAGCTTCTTCCTTCCCCCATGGAGCAGTTGGTGGATTTGAACTACCAACCTTGTGACCAGCATGCCAGTGCTTACCCAACAGAGACACATACCCCTCATCCCCACAAAGAAAACAAAACAAACCTACTGCCGTCGAGTCTATTTGGACACATAGTGACCCTGTAGGACAGGGTAGAACTGCCTCTGTGGGTTTCTGAAACTGTAACTCTTTATGGAGTAGAAAGCCTCATCTTTTTCCCTTGAAGAGGCTGGTGGTTTTGAACTGCTGACCTTGCTGTTAGCAATCTAACATATAATCCACTATGCTGTCGGGGGCTCCTCCAGAGAGTTACAGGGCTCCTTAAGTCATGCTTTCCTCATATAATCAGTGGATGCTCATAAGCTTGACTGTCTACCACAGAGGTAGACTTTTTAAAAAAAAACTTAAAGGTAGACTTTAAAAACTTAGAGGTAGACTTAAATAAACCCGTATTTTTTAAGGCAATGTGGATGTTTATTACTATCTAGTAGACAGGCAAAGTATTTCATGTATGTTATCATATTTAAACATCTCCACGACTCATTTAGGTAGAAACCATTCCCAGCCTTATTTTGCCATGAAGAGAGAAGTTCATTGTATCAATCATGTACAAATCACGTGGCATGCTTTCCAAGAGATTCCTGCAGATGGGGGTTTAGATGTCCTGGCGCGTAGATCCGTTTTAGTAGTTTGGGTTAAGTTGTTTTCTCAGTTGATTCCAATAAAACACCGAGGTTTGCAGGCTGCGCTCACTAAGAAGACCCCCCAGGTTTCACACCGTTCTCTGATGGTGGAGCTGAGATTGGGACTCAGAGTTCATTTGGTCTGAACTTGACTGTCCTGGGAGCCTCATCATGGACATTTTAGAATCATCCTGCGAGAGAAGATTTGGAAAGAACCCTAGCATTTACCTTGTCCGAAGCCCTCCTTGGTGAGGGATTGCCCCATCTTGCCTCTGCCAGAAGCATCTCAGAGAAAATGAACCTCTGATTTTCCCAGCAGCCCTTTCTGTTATGCAGCAGCTCTCACTCTGCGCCCGTTCTTCTGCGCCCCAGCCCAGTTATTCCTGCCTGTCGAGTTGGAGCTATTCAGATCAGGTCCTGTCCTTCTCTTTGCCCGGCGGCCTTTGTGATGTTGGAAGAACCCCAGCTTCTTCCTATGGAGGCTTTGCGATGCTAGACTCGTTGTGTCCGGTGGAGTTCTCATCGCTCAAGGGATCTTCCCACTCAAAGAAATTGCACCACAGCCTAGATAGACGACCCCTGTGTCAACCACAGAGACCTTCAACTCACCCTTTTCTACACCGAATGTCGTCGCCTCCGCAGATGCTCAGCCCAGATTCTTTGTAGTGTACTAGCATTCAACTCTGGGTCAGAATCAGAACCGTTGGTCATTGAGCATTGAGCACACTCGGATTCTTTTTCTCTTAAAATTATTTTATTGGGGCTCATACAACTGTTAATCACAATCCATCTATCCATCCATTGTGTGTCAAGCACATTTGTACGTTTGTTGCCCTCATCATTCTCAAAACATTTGCTTTCTACTTGAGCCCTTGGTATCAGTTTCTCATTTTTCCTACTCCCTCCCCACACCCCCTTCCTCATGAAGCCTTGTAATTTATAAAGTATTATTATTTTGTCATACCTTATACTGGCTGATATCCCCCTTCACCCACTTTTTTGTTGTCCACCCCCTGGGAAGGAGGTTATATGTAGATCCTTGTAATTGGTTCCCCTTTTCTACTCCACCTTCCCTCCACCCTCTCTGTATCGCCACTCTCACCACTAGTCCTGAAGGGGTCATCTGTCCTGGATTCCCTGTGTTACCAGTTCCTATTTGTACCAGTGTATATCCTCTGGTCTAGCCAGATTTGTAAGGTAGAATTGGGATCATGATGAGGGGTGGGGGAGCATTTAGGAACTAGAGGAAAGTTGTATGTTTCATCATTTATACCCTGCACCCTGACTGGCTTGTCTCCTCTCCGAGACCCTTCTGGTAAGGGGGTGTCCAGTTGCCTACAGATGGGCTTTGGATCCCCAATCTGTACTCCCCCTCATTCACAATGATTTGATTTTTTGTTCACTGATGCCTGACAAACTTGGATTCTTATGTGTTGAAAAAGAGTACTCACGCTCCAGGTCAAAGATGGAAAGGCGTTAATAATGAAAGAACAGGGACTTTCAGAGAGAAGTTAGATGGACTGAACTGGCTCAGTTCCACCAAGCCTGTGCTCTCGGCAGTGACACCAAGGCCATCTCTCCAGGAGAAGAACACACTGTTCCTGAGCAGTTTCTCCACTGTATTAAAAGCAAACATATTTCCTTCCACTGTTGAGCCCTTCAGCCTTTTGTATTTAAACTGTTTCCCATCTTGTTTGAACTATCCCCCCCCCCTTCCTGGAGCAAACATTTATTGTGGGCAGTGTAAATAACAGCTGACACTCCTGTGTTTGTGTGTTGACTTTTCGATGTCTCTTCTGGGCTAGTATTTAAGAGTTTGGAGGCCTGAGTTCATGTGTCTGTTCTACTTTGCCACCAATGTAGAGCCTAAGAGAAGGCTTTTTGCTCCCGAGGCCCTCGATCTGTTGTGAAATAGGGTTAGTCCATGCCCTTGCTCTACTTTGTGTGGAAGGATGCAGAAAATGCAGGCTGCCACTGTTTTGAGGTCACCAGAGAAGTGCACTCCCCCAAAGAGTGTACTGCTGTTGCGGATTACTGGTGGCTCTGGTCATCGCTGTGGCTGGCTTCTTAGTGGAATATGTGCTCTTTTTCTGATGCGCCATTTAATTTTTATTTTATTATTTAACTTCTGTTTCTTTTTGTTTCCTTTTATTGTGACCGTTCATCAAGACAGGGCGGAGTGATCAGGAATTCTGGCCAGCAGATTCTGCCTTTAGAAGGGCCAGCCCGGACAACCCGAAACGACTCTTAATTGACTTCAGATGAGTTTGGAGAGGGGCGTGTGCACCCACGTGTGCACTCAGATTTGTGTGGTTCCATTTGCTCTCAGGAAGGAAGTGGATAGGGGGCACTTACCCCTGTGGATTACCCGGTAATTCCTCTGGCTGGAGATGGCTGCAAGAAATCCACTTTTCACAACTCCCTGGAGTGAGGGAGTGGTGCACTTGGCTAATGCTTCTGATGGCTGCTGACCAAAAGGCTGGGCATTCCAGTGCCACCCCTGACAGCCTCGTGGGGCACCGCTGTTCTCTGACTCATGCAGGGGTTCCCGGGAGTCAAAGTGGACTCAGTGGCTGTTGGGGGGTGGGGTTTTCCCTGGCTTTTTTTTTTTTTTTTTAACAAACAGCCCCTCTCCCCCATCCTCTTTTTTTTTTTTTTTTTTTCTTGTTTAGAGAAGGGAAAGTGTGGACAGACCTTAAAAAGATCTAGGTGGGAGGGAAGCATATAAAGGGGCCTGCAGACTGGAGGAAGGGCGCAGTATCTCTGGGGCCCCACACCATCCTGCCGACCTGGCTGACTGTACCTTGGTAGGAGTAGAAAGCCTCCTCTTTCTCCGGAGCAGTGGCTGGTGGTTTTGCACGGCCGACCTTGTAGTTAGCTGCCCAAAGTATCACCGCTACTTCCCAGGGCTCCTAGTCTCCTGTGCCGGTGAGCAGCGTCTCCTTCAGGGCACCCCTCTGGAGTTGAAGATGGAAAGAAGTGCCATCCCCTCCAGGTCCCACTGCACAAGGGAGACACGCTCAGACCTTTGCCAGCTTCTCTGAATTCCTGTTGCTTGTTTCTCCTCGGTGCACTGTCAGTGTGGACCAGTGTGACCTTTACCTGTCTGAATCCACTCAATGCAGGGAGTCTTGCTTCCCTTGGCCCAGGTGCACACTGACAGGGGCTATGAAATACTGTGGTTCCGTGGGAGAATTCTTGCCTTGCATGCGGGAGACCTGGGTTCCGTTCCTGTTCAGTGCACCTCATCCACCGTCATCACCTTTAGTCCTCGGGTGGTGGTTGGTAGTGGTGGTGGCGGGGGCGTGGAGGGTGGGGGGGTTGGCGTAGTGCTCTGATACTGAACAGGATTCAGTGGCGCTTCCAAACTAAAGCAGACTAGGAAGAAAGGAAGGCCCGGCAAACTTGTCTTAAAATTAGTGCCTGAACACTCATGGGCCACGGCAGTTCTGTCTGTGCCTGAGCCTGGGGAATGGTGTGAGTAGACGGCAGCATTTTGCTCTGTCACCGTAAGTTGGGGCCAAGCTCTGTGGCCTGTAGCATCAACCAAAACGTGAAATGCTTCCAAGTGCTTGGCGCGTGCTCATTTGGATTGAGTGGTCAGGAGGTTCATAGCAGATGGAAGCCAGAACGTCCTTATCTGTGCAGTGATGCTGAGCGCAGAACACTGCTGGGGCTGCAGTGCCACGGGGTCATTGGAAATGAAGGACTAAGTGGGACCACACTGGGCGGCCTGAACCTTGGGGTGCCGCCTGTTACAAACACATGAATGTATAATCGACGCCTCGTAGCTGTAGGTCTGGGGTATTTGTGCAATAAGAGAGGAGTTAATGAAACCCATCAAAGGAGTGGAAAATAAGATTAGGGGGTGGCATTTTAGCCCTTCTTCAAGTGGCATGGAGAAGGGAGGAGATTATGGATAGCGAGTTTCGCGCCTCTCTCCAATGTCCCAGCTCTCAGGACCATTCACTACGATGGTCTGCAGCAGCCATTCACAACCTGTGGGTCACGACCCGTTCACAGGGGTCGCCTAAGACCATCAGAAATCACGTATTTACGATGGTCTTAGGAACCGAGACACCACTCTGCCCACATGCAGATATGCCCACAAATGAGTACCTGGTGTGAAAACTGTTACCCATGCTACACCATGCTTCAAGACAAAATTTTATTTATTTGTAATTAGAAAGAAATACTTCACAGTATATAATTACATATTGTTTTTTGATTAATCACGATGCTTTAATGATGTTCAATTTGTAACAATGAAAATGCATCCTGCATATCAGATATTTACACAATGATTCATAACAGTAGCAAAATTACAGTTATGAAGTAGCAATGAATAATTTCACGGTTGGAGGTCACCACAACATGAGGGACTGTATTAAAGTGTCTCGGCCTTAGGAAGCTTGAGAACCACTGGTCTACAGGTATTTTAGGTCTTGCTCCACCGCCCAATGCATTCTAGTCGCTCTTTGCTACAGTTGCTATTTTATTTCTTGCTGACCTAGATAAAGGCTGCAATCGGACTTCAGAGTAAGCAGCAGCATGCGTTATAGTTACAATGCAGTGATGTCTTACTGCCTCTGTTTACTGTTATTATCCGACAGTGCGACATCGACTCCTCTCCTTAGTACTCACTCAGAAGAGGCTTAGACATCTTCTGCGCTTCAGAAATCACAACCCCTCCCCAAAGTTCTTAGGGGTGGGGGGGTGTCTTTTTACCATGAGTGAACTCCTGTTTAGCAACATTGCCTGCCAATGTGCTTCTTGGGAATTACACCACTCTGTAATTGCCTTCTTCATTTCTTTTCTTGCTTAACTAGTGTATATAATCACTGATTTATAAGTGTGAGCTGTGATAATGTCAGCTGTCTGCTGGCATGATTGGAGAACTTATTATGAAATGAAGTTAATTTTATATCTTCTTTTCTTGGAAACTCTTTTACACTTAATTTTAAGTAGATAAGTGACATAAAAGACCAAGCCACTTGAAGATAATGCATTTAGAAATTGCTGATTGATGAGCTTATGCTGATCTAATTTTGGCTTCAAAAGATCTTAATGTTGGATATCTTCTGAGGATAGGTTTTTGAGTGGAGGAAGAAAAACACTGCAGGCTAGGTGGGTAAGACTCTGGGAAGGGGGAAGTGGGGGAGGGGTCTGACTCCACCCCCCCAATCCCACCCCCAATTATTTTAACACGAATCATGGAATTCATGTTTTAGTCATGGTTGTCAGTTGTGGGAAATATTATTTAGCTTAATTGTTTTAATTCAACTAAACAAAGCAATCAATGTTGTAACAGGCTAGCAACTACATTTCTTTCACCCCTTGCTAGATTTTCTTTTAAAGGTAATGATCTTTTGGGCTGTTTTCCATAAATATGCATATCATCCTCATGTTTCTGGTTCAGTGCATGCACGAGTAAGACACACTGAATTTGATTAACTTTATTAACAATAAATAATGAAGTGTACTCTTTCATGTTAACCCTTATTAGGTCTCAGCCCACAGACGTTTTGCTATCAGGACAAGCTATCATTTATAGCCTTTAAAAAATCTTTATGGCTTCTTTGACTAATTGCACCTCATGTGACTTAGAGCCTTCTGCGTCGGTACCATTTGTTAAAACACAGCCAGAAGCAGGCAGAGCAGTCTCATTTTTCAAAAATTTAGTGTCATTTTTATAGACAAATAACACTTGTAAATGATGGATAATAGCTAGCAGGATGCTGCATGGTATAAAATGTGCATGAATTATATTTTCTGGGAGTTAGAAGGTTAACTTGTCTATGAACTAATTGAGGCGCTTTATGGTAAATGCAAAATGCTGTGTGCACATTATCGGCATGACTTAAACCAGCTGAAAAAGGGATTTTCCTTCCCTTGGGTGTTATTCATTATCTCCTCCTCTCTTCTGGCTGGCTGACGGAGGGAGAGTGCTCAGCACACGGCCTCTGCAGGATTTCTAAAGGAGGGTGAAGCATAGATGCTTTTCACAAGTTGGCAGCTTACTGCTTTGCACATGAGAAAGGGAGGTGGAGAAGTGGAGAGTAGGCATGGGAGATGATCGTTGTACTCGGATATCTCTCTGCATTTGCACAAGCCATCCGTGGTTTCTAATGCTGTGGCAGAAATGGTGGGAGACACCCTTGCAAAGGAATAAGTAAGAAGCATTTGTTACAGACGGTTTGTGCACCAAGGCTAGCTCATAGGTCTCTGGCTTCCTACCTAGGCCGGTGGTGGTCAAGTTGAAATTACAAGGTCTCCAAGAAGTACCAATTAGAATGCTCGTTACATTCACGTGTTACTAGAACGTCAGAAACTTCACGCCTTCAAAGGCTTCAGCCTGTCTGGGGAGCAGGTGTATTTGATCCTGTCTCTGATTTCCTCCCCCTCACCTTAGCGTTCCGTCCTGGGCCCGGGGTGGGGTTGCTTCAGCTCACCTCCATTCTGAGGCCACATGCCACAGAGTGGCTGAATTTGTACAAGTTACCTTTGGCTCACTGTCACTCCACCTGGTAATCTTGATGGCTACTCGTTACTTGCCTTTCGTATTTCACAGGTAGCTTACCTGACGCGTTCTGAGTCTGATCCTTGAGAGAGTTGAGGCCCACGGCCAAGCTATCTAAAGGGGAGTCCTGAGGGCGCAGTGGCTGTGTGCTTGACTGCTCACCAGAAAGATCAGTGGTTTGACCTACCCTCCTCTCTGCTGGGGAAGGTGTGGCGTCTGCTTCTGTACAGAGGACGGCCTTTGCTACTCAGTCTCGGGGCTGCTCAGAAGTGGAAGGCACTGGGCAGCAGTGGGCTTGGTCTCTGGTCATCTGAATCCGTTGTTTGTCATTTGCTTTGGTTTGCTCGTGGGGTTTTGTTTCCTGATGTTTTTAGCAAACATTGACTATTAACTCATGTTTGATTGATTTCATTCTGTAAATAAATCCCTGGGGCTTAAACATATACCCTTTCCTTTATAACAGCGGTTCTCAACCTGTGAGTCATGACCAATTTGGGGATCAAACAACCCTTTCACAGGGGTCACCCGATTCATCACGGGAGCAAAACTACAGTGATCAAGTGGCAACAAAAATAATTTTATGGTGGGGGGGGAGGTTACCACAGCATGAGGAACCGTATTAAAGGGTCGCGGCATGAGGAAGGTTGAGAACCACTGCTTTAGAGAGTATATTTTTTTGCTTCTGCTCGTATTCATGGGGCGCTGAGGTTCTGAGACCGGCCCTTCTCCCTCCCAGGGGCCCCAGTGTAAGCCAAAGATGCCTTTTCATTCTCTCACCTGACCCAGGGGCCAGTCTCAGAAGGCTGCCTTGAAATCAGTTCTAACCTTGACAGAACCCGCCCTGTTGCTTTTAGTGCACCGTCTTGTCTTTTCAGGTTTTAAGCGGTTTTATTGGCATATATTCCACACACCACACAGTTTAATCATTTCAGTCATATTGAAATGTGCAGTCATCACCACAATCAATTTCAGAATATTTTCATCTCGTACCTTGTTGTTGGCTCCTCATTTTCTCCCCATCCTCCCCGACCATGCCCCCGGGCAAATTTCAATCCAGTCACTGTCTTTATAGATCTACCCATTCTGGATTTCATATACAGAAAACTTAACGAAACACAAAAGCCAGTAACAACGACTAAACAAAACACGGGAAAACTGCAATCAAAAAGAAAGCAGAAGAAAATATGAAAAACTGAAACAACTTCAAAATGGGTCAAAAGAGCTATCACATGATAAGAGTACTTATTACACTTGAACCTTACTACATCTGCCTTACTGAACTTTTCAAGGCTCTCCTTCTGATACAAGGCTGGTCACCTCCCTGGACAATGGTCGGAGGAGACTCATGGGAGATTTAATCCAGGTGAGGCTCTGCAAATGGCTTTGGGCTTCCATCGCCTTCCATAAACGAGTGTTTAGAATTTAAGCTCTGATACCTTTCCCTCCAGATTTGGATTTTACTATTTACAATGCTTAGATCACACAGGCTAGTGTGCTTCTTCCGTGTGAACTTAGTTGGCACCTCACTTAGGTGGCCGCATGTTTGAAGACAAGCCTCTGAGACCCCGGATGCTGTTATTGCTGAGAGGGGAACACCACCTGGTTTCTTTACCACACTTTGCTGTAGCACCCATATACTTTGTGCTGTCTTCATGAGGGGAGCCTTGAGCAAAGCCAGGTTGTAAGAACTAATTGTTCATAAATTAAGGCTAGAATTAAGTGTGAGCCCCACATCCATTCATATATCTATGGTTTGTATGTGTCTCTGGTTCACTTTAGAGACGTTATTGGCATTTTATGCTTAGGACCATTTAAAATCATCGCCTAAGACGTAAGGTAATTCGATTGATATTGTGTTTCATTTAACCAGTTATAGAGAATGTAAAACACTGCCATGAAAAGGAAACTGTACAACTATATAAATTACAATGCATGAATAGTTGACTTGGACAGATTAAACTCTTCAGTGAGTGGACCCAACCAATAAGGGTTAGTGAGAGGGCAAAACTTTCAATAGCATTCCTTCACAAAGGCAGATCCATGCCTTCCAGCGTAATGTGTGTCACAAGAAAGCAAGGGGAGCATTAAAATCATGAATACACAGTAGCCCCAGGCCACCATTCATTGGGCGCCTTCAAAGCAAGAGATCCTAACCACAGTCCAGTGACTGCCAGTTCCATCATCCTGAGATAGAAGTCCCCACACCTCACAGAAGTGTCCCAGCCTCATGTCCAAGGGAGCACGCTGGTCTCTATATCTGCTACAGGTGAGTGTGGTTTCTGGTCATCTGAAGCTCTTTGTTTGTTTTTTGACTTGTGGGGTTTTGTTTCCTTGTGCAGTTGGCAAACCTGCATTGTTAATTAGTGTTTGATTGATTTTATTTTGTAACTAAAACCTTAGGATGTAAACACGAACTTTTTCCTTAAGAGAGTATCTGGTTTTGCTTCTGCGAGTATTCACGGGGTGCTGAGGTTCTGAAAACTCCTGCCTCCTTTCCAGGCGCCCACTATAACCCAAAGTTGCATTTAGCTCGCTCACCTGACCCCTGAAGGTCACCTTGAAAGCAGCCTGGACCCTTGGGAGCGCCCCCTGCTCTTTGAGTGTACTGCCCGGGTTCTATTTTTCGTTTTTGGTCCCCTTGGGGATTTTTGCTCACTCTGGGCTCAGTGAGACAGTAAGGGGCTGTTCCCTCATTCAGAATCTGGTCGGTGGCTGTACTGGTGACACCCAGGATGTTTAGTCTGCCATGCTTCTGGAAGCCTTTCCTTGCTAAACTGCACGTTCCCATGGGCCTTTGTGGCTCCTCCACGGAGCCCCTTGCGCTGCAGTTCTCCGACTGGGGCCACCTTCTCCTTCAGCTGCTCCCAAGTCTCTCAGAGCTTCGGGGCTCGCCGAAGTCCACGCCACCCAGGCTCTGCTGGAGGCATGTCCCTCGCCCACAGGGAGAGTCTCTTGTCCACTGGTTGGCATTCCGACAGTCACCTCTACATCTGGGCCCCCGAGATGAAGGCCTGTTTGTGCCACGATAAGGAGCCTCGTGGCGTCCTGGGCTAGGACCTGGGCTGCGCATCTAAAGGCCGGCAGTTGGAGACCTGAGCCGCTCCTCGGGGAAGATGAGACTTCCGACTCCCATAGGAGCCACAGTCCTGGAAACACACAGGGGCAGGCGTACTTTGTCCCCTAGGGTGGCTGTGAGTTGCCATGGACTTGCGGGCAGTGAGTTTTTGGAGTCGGCGTTGTGCTATGCTGTCAGGAGCCCTGGCTGGTGGTGCAACAGTCAGGGCTCTGCTGCTCACCGAAAGATGGCTGGTTGAACCAGCGAGCCACTCCCAGGACGAAGATGTGCCCGTCGCTTTCTGGAAGGTCCGGCCTCGAAATCCTATGGGGCAGTGGGTCACTCTGCCCTGTGGGCTGCTGGCTGTTGGAATTGACTTGGCAAAGGGATCGGTTTTGTTTTTTCCTTTATTTTTTGGTTTTGTGTGGTTTGGGTTTGTTTCTACTTTGGAAGGGAGAGAGGTGCAGTCTTAGCTAGTCTCTTGCTCTCCAGGTGTGTGTATGTGTCAGCAGCCAGCCTAGTGCGCTTCCCAAAGAGAGGCCTATCTCACTGGACTTCCACCTATCCCACCTCCGCTTCCTCCTCAAAATACTACCTCCTGCTTCTTCTTTCTCTCTCAAAACAAAACAGAATTCTCTCTCGACACCCCCTCCATCCTGCCCCCCCCCGCTACCTAGACGGAGTGATGACACATTTCCTTTGCTAAGCTCCTTTGCAGCCTCTGCACTCCCAGTCTTCTCCCTTGCAACTTGGGGATCTGTTTGTCTCCACAAACTCTCAAAGGATACCTTTTCTCCTTCCTCTGCCTTCTAATAGGGCGTGACCTGTCTCCTGGAGAAGACTGGATTTCCTACTTCTTGTTCTGGCCCATTGGTTTACTGACATGTTTCCTGGCAAGTTCAACATTCTTGTGTCTTCCTTTCCCCGTCTGTAAAGTAATCACCTCACTCTAGGTGGTTAGAAAGCCCTGGTGGAGCAGTGGGGAAGCCAGTTGGCTACTAACCAGTGGGTCGATGGTTCAAACCCATCTGCTGTGCCATAGGAGAAAGATGAGCCTATCTGGTCCAGTAAAGATTTATAGTCTCAGAACTTTCCTATAGGGCCCTGTGAGTTGAAGATGACTTGAAGCAATGAAGTTGGTTATTCAGATGACTCTAAAGGTGGGTGACACAGGACTGGGTCAAGCGAAGATAAAATGATCTTGTTTTTCCTGAGATCAGCGTCCCACTGAATGAAAATGGAGAATGATTCCCGACTGTTTGGGAGTCGTAGTCACTTGCACTTCCAGCAACCCCTCTGGGCACTCTCGTGGTGTGTGTGTGTGTGCGCGCCCGCGCGCGCACATGTGGGCATGCTAGTCATTATATGAAGCCTATTGATGTCTTAAAGCGATGCATCAGAGATGCATCATATGGTTCATCAGAGCTTGTTTTGGGATCTTGTTGCCAGATAAGCTCTCATTGTTCCCTTTTCAAAGGCCCTTGCAAGCCCTCAGTGCCACACCCCGGCTATGCTCTTCCGGCCTGTCATCTGGCTGGCAGTGGCTGGCTCTTCGACCCAGTGGGAGCCCTGTTGTGGCCTTGGGATTCAATACCAGCTACCTTTCCCTCATGGCCCTTTTGTTAATCTTTCTAGGATTTAGAGTAAACGTGGACACTGTCCCCCTCTCCCCATTTTTTTTAGTCTAATACTTTTATTTTTCAGAACTTTTCTTTTTTAAATGTCTCACCTAAATACAGTTTTTTTTAAACTGTACAACTCTTACCACAATCCATACTTACATCCATTGTGTCAAGAACATTTGTACATAATGTTGCCATCATTGTCTTCAAAGCATTTTCTTTCTACTTGAGACCTTTGGTATCAGCTCCTCATTTTCTTCCCCTCCCTCCTCTTCCTCTCTCCCTCATGACCCTCATAAAGGGGTGAGCCCTGGATCACGGACATGTAACTGAGAGGAATTCCTGAAAGCCAATGAAGGCTGAGCATGATGTGGGATAGAGGAAAGTACAAAGAAATAGAGGAAAGAGCTAGGAGGAAAAGGGCATTTATAGAGATCTAAATATAGGCATGTACATATATAAATTATATATATATGATGGGGAAATAGACCTGTGTACATATATTTATAGGTTTAGTATTAAGGAAGCAGATGGACATTGGGCCTTTACTGAAATACGCTCTCAATGCAAGAACGCTTTGTTTTGAGCATTCTGAGAGGCTCACCTTCCCGACATGATTTCTGAAGACAAATTAGGTACATAAGCAAATGTGGTGAAGAAAGCTGATGGTGCCTGGCTATCAAAAGATATAGCATCTGTGTCTTAAAGGCTTGAAGATAAACATCTAGCTGAGAAGCAACAAAGCCCACATGGAAGAAGCACAGCAGCTTGTGTGATCATGGGGTGTTGATGGAATCAGGCAGGTATCAAGTATCAAAGTTCCAGAGCAAAAAAATCATAATGTGAATGAGGGGCAGAGTGTGTAGTGGAGGCCCAAAGCCAGTCTGTAAGCAATTGGACATCCCCTTACAGAAAGGTCGCAGGTAGAAGACTGGCCAGTCAGGATGCACTATAGCTCCTATGAAACATACAGCTTTCCTCTAGTTCTTTAATGCTTCCTCCGACCCCTGCCCACTATCATGACCCCTAATTCTACCTTACAAATCTGGCTAGACTATAGCATGTACATGGGTACAGATAAGAGCTGGAAACACAGAGAATACAGGACAGATAAACTCCTTTGGACCAATATTGAGAATAGCCATACTAGGAGGGGAAGAGGAAGGTTGGGGGAGAAGGGGGGAACTGATCACAGTGACCTACTATAATCCCCTCCCAGAGGATGGACAACAGACAAAGGGAGACATCTGACAGTGCAAGACATAAATACAGTTTTTATTATCACTTTCTCCACATATCATACAATTCAACTCAGTCATATCAAGAGAAGTTGTACAGTTCTCGCCATATTCCATTCTAGAACATTTTCTTCCTGAATTATAAATGTTCCCCTTTTAAAGCAGCATCATTGATAGGATTCAGACACTGTGTAATTCACTCACGTGAGGCACACAGTTCAGTGAGTTTTAATATTCTTGGGGATGTGCACCCATCCCCCACTTTGAGAACGTAGCCCTCACTCTGAAAACAGACCTTATACCCATTAGCAGTACTCCCTTCAGTTTCCTAGCCCTGATGCCCCCGTAACTTCCTTTCTGTCTCCCTCCGTGCATTTACCCTGGGCCGCTTATGCAAATGGAAGCACATGTAACATGTGGCCTTTTGTGTGTGGCTGCTTTTCATGGGTCATGATGATTTCAAAGTGTATCTATGTTGTTCCCACGTATTAAGGCTTTATCCCCTTTTGTATGAATTACTTCATTTTCTTTGGCTGTGAGTTGAACTTGAAAGTCCACAAGCTCAGCAGTTCAAAACCACCAGCTCCCTCCTTGGGAGAAGATGAAGCTTTTTACTTCCATAAAGAATTAAACTCTTGGAAACCCACCGGGGCAGTTCTACTCTATCTGATAGGGTTGCTATGAGTCAGAATAGATTGTGTGGCAGTGAGTTTGTTTGTTTGTTTTTCGGTTCATATACATCTCATTCACATTTATCCACTCATCCATTGATGGACTACCGACTTGGTTCTGTTTTTAGCTATCATGAATAGCATCGCCATGAACATCTATGGACAAGATTTCAAATGAACGTAAAGTTTCACCCTTGGTATTGCTGGGTCACAAGTCAAGTCCATTTAACTCTGAGGAACTGCCAGACGGTTTTCTAAAATGACCCTGTCTTAGGGTACCCCCTTCCCCACCATTGTTGTGTGTGGTGTCTCCTCGTGGTTTCAATTTGCTTCTCTCTGATGACAAAGGAGTTGAGTATCTTTTCATGTGGTTATTGACCATCCCTATAGCTTTTCAGCCTGCTCTTTGGGAGACATTATCGAGGAAGACTTTGCTAGCAAGATCACACGATGTACTCCTATGTTTTCAGAGAGCTGTATCGGCTTTGCTCTCACATTAAATTCTGTGGCCCATTTTGTGTTGATTTTTGTGTCTTGCATCAGAAAGGGATCCACACAGAAACACACCTACAAAGCAGACCCAGAGAGGCCTGTCTTAGAAAGGTCTGGTGGCGAGGTTGGCCTTTGACTCATGCTTGGAAACTGAGACCTGAGTGTGGCTCCACTCTTTCCTGAGAGAGAAGGGTAACTGGGCTTAGATGGGGCAGCACTGGTTTCCTTCTGAGGAACTGGACTTTGGGTGCATGCTACCTCTGTGGCCGGCCCCCAGGGCAAACCCAGAGTCCAGAGACTCTAGTGGACAGGAGAATTGTTAATGTATCATCACACTTTGGTTTCTGGAGGACAGGCCCCCCACTGAAGCTGCTCCCTAGAAGGGAGAGAGGCTAAGGCCATGGTTCCTTCCAAACTCTGCCTGCATCCTTCCTTCCCCCCTGACAACCCTGCTTGGTAGTCACACACCTTCATTTTCTGCTTACTGGGCCTCATGCGTTCTTCCAGTGAATCGCTGCACAGGGTGTGGTCTTGGGGCTTCCTGCAACAGGACCCAGCTTCATGCTTTACTATGTAGTTACCCAGTTGAGCCAGCACCATTTGTTGAAAGAGGACTTGCTGTTTTGTAGTGAAAATTAATTCCTGAAAGCCCCAAAGCACCACATAAATGTCTCGTGCAAGGTCACCTAACTGCTAGGGCAGCAACTGGCACAGGAACCCCATCTTCGCAATTCAGGACCCACGTGCGTTATCCTGGGCCCATTCATAGGCACCCAGCAGGCCTTCTGTGGGTTTGCTGAGTGAATACCACAGGTTCCTGTGTCACAGGTCCTGCCCTGGTGTTCTTGAGGCATGTCTTCGGTCATCAGCCCCCAGCACTGATGTGAGGTCCACTGCCCATTTAATCAGCACGGTTCACGCATTTGTCTATGACTGGTGTACGTTGGCTTTCCTTTTCTTGGTTAATGGAGGCTTTTTGAGTATTTGTGATGGTGCTCACAGACATGGATCTTCTTCGTTTTAAAAAAAATGGCATTCCTGAAAGAGCCTGCATTTTGGTGACAGAGGACCTGTGACAAATCCTCCTCCTGCCACTTGCTAGTTATGTCTCTTGGACAATTAGCTTTGTTCTTTTGAGCCTCAATTTCCAGTCGAATTGTTGAGAGAACATGTGTGCTCATTTTTCATTTATTTTTCTAATTAAAATATGTTATTGGGGACCCTTACAGCTCTTACAATAATCCGTACATCAATTGTGTCAAGAGCATACAATGCTTAGTTTGTCATTTCTTGGCCTATAGTAGTCCATCAATAAATGGCAGCTGTTTATGTAATTGACATTAAAACCCCAACTGTGACTCTCTTTTTTGCCTGTATATGGTCTCTTTCCTACTGCCCTATTTGCATATGCCGTAGGTCAGTCCCTTTCACAGAAAGTTAACATGGGTTTTTTATTTTGTAGTTCATGTGATTTACTAGAGTTGCTTGAGAGGAGAACTCTCTCAAGTTTTCAGGGTGTGTTCCCAAGGGAACGATGAAAAACAGTAGTTTATCTGGATTCCAGGAAATATAGATGCTGAGGGATTCATGGAATATTTGTTTGTATTCCGGCCAAAGCAACTCACATAGTACGTAGGTTAGAAATACATGTTGCTTCTTTTCCAAAGGAGAAGCCTCTGTGCTTTCTAGCTTTCAAGTGAAGATTGGGATTGTTTCCAACAAGAGCGGGAGGTTTTATAGGGGGGGGGGTGTTTGTGTGTGTGTGTGTGTGAGAGAGAGAGAGAGAGAGAGAGAGAGAGAGAGAGAGAGAGAGAGAGAGAGAGAGAGAGAGAGAGAGAGAGAGAGAAGGGGTCCCGGGGACACAACAATAATGAGCTAGAATGCTAACCAACAGGTTGGTAGTTCAAAACCAACCAGAGGTCCTACGGGAGACATACTTGGCATTCTGTGCCCCTGAAAACAACCCTGTGGGACAGGGATAGTGTGTCGCATGGGCCCATTCTGAACTGAGCACAGACTTAGCAGTGGTGGAAGGAGTTCAAGGCATCCAGAATACTGCTGGTAACCACAGTTGGTTACATTTATTGAACATTTACTGTACGATGTGTGTAGTGTGCTAAGTGCGTTCTCATTCGGTCGAGTAGAGCTGAAGCTATATTGGTGAAGTGATGTATTCTAAGGGCCTACACCTGCTTAGTGGCAAACCCATGACCAGGGCTTCTTAGATTGCGACCCTTTATGGGAACAGAGAGCCACATTTTGACTCCTTTGGAGCAGTTGGTGGTTTTGAACTGCTGACTTAGTGGTTAACAGCTCAACATGTAGCCTACTCTATCACCAGGACTCAGGAAATGATCCTATTGCTCTTACAACTTCAGTTAAGATTCCCCCCCTCCCCCCCTGAGTGTGTGAGAGATCCAAGTGCATGGAATGTCACCCACCTCTTTAACTCCAGCTTTACCCTGTTGGAACTGCATGCTGTTCAGAGTGAAAGGGTTGCTATGTGAACATTCACCACAGGGCAGTTGGCAGAAAGCACGCCAGGATGTATGGTCACCTGGTGCTCTGGAATGATTTGTGCTCCTTCAAAGGATAGCTTGTAAATCCTTACCTCTCTGCTTGTGGTTACGTCCCACCTGAGAATGTCTGTGTCTGTTATGTGAGCAAGGCAGGATTAGGGTGGGATATAAAAGATTAAGCAAGCAAGCCAGTTAGCAGAGATGGGGTAAGATAAGATGCCAAGACACAGGCAGATTCCAAGGAACCAGGAAGCAGACCCTGAAAAGACCAGGGCCTTCTCACAGAGCCAACAGGGAGAGAAAGCTGTCCCCTAGAGCTGGCATCCGGATTTGGAGTTGCGTTTCCTAAATGGTGAGAGAATGCATTTCCCTTCCTTCCAGCCGTCCTCTGGTGGTGTCTGTTACAACAGCATGAAATAATGAAGACACCTGTATGGGGGAGGGGAGGTGGGGGAGGGTAAGACAACCTTAGCAGGATCCCAAAAGGAAAGTGGGGGGGGGGAGGGAATAACCTCACAACTTATAACCATAACTAGAACAGGCGGCATAATATAAAGAGATGATATGGAGAAAACGAACTTGACTTTCATTTTGACTTCATCGCCTTTACCAGGAAGAGTGGTCTTCAAATTGGAAACAGGGTCGGGAGAAATGAAAGCCCAAGACAGAGGACAATGCATGCTTGTGAGGTGCCCTGGGCCTGAGAGGACAGGCAGGTGTGAAGCGCTTAACAGACTGCTTTCTGAATGAAGCAGGCCAGATGCCAGAATGTTGTCAGTGATTTCGGTCAGCATGTTCCAGTTTTCAGGGGTAGAAATGACGCTGCGTGAGCTTAGTCAGTGGCTGGTGAAACTTTAGAAACACAGTTTATGCTTGTGAATAGACAGAAGGGTAGGCGTGATCCCTGGGAGTCAACATGGATTCTTTGAGGACAAGTGTGTTCTTTGTTTTGAGTCGGAGTCTCCATCTGATACACGAAGGGAATGCCAGGGAGAGTGACTATTGATTTTTAACGAGCCTCTTAGGAGTCTGTTTGTCACAAGGATGAGATGGAGAGTTGCAAGCTGGGTGATGATACTCTTTAAGTGAGTCTATGATGCAGCCAACCTTTTACAACTGGAGTGATGAATGGATTAATCAACAAACTAAGGTCTGAGGGCCAAATATGGCCTGTTCTCTGTTCTTATCTATAAAGTTTTATTGACCCTCAGTCAAGACCTATCATTTACATATGAGGGGCCTTCAAAAAGTTCATGGGAAAAACCCATGATCCTTCAGTCCCATTTATGATAGTCTTTCTGAGGCTTTCTGAGTTTGTCTGGGGTGGGTCTATGGCTACAATAGCACAGTGGAGTCGGTGCCCAGAAACTGTACGGCACCCCAAGCCAAAAATACTTGCTGTCTGGCTTCTGAGAGAGCAAGTGTGCCAAACCCTGGCTTAGACATTAGAACATTGGTTTTCATTTTCACGGTACATGACAACTCACCCCAGCAGTCCTTGCTCCCTCCTCCGATCTCAGATTTGATCCGCATCTCAGAGCTAGAAGCTGGCACCACCCAGGCATTTAAAAATGCCTCTAGGTGATCATCATAGGCAGCCAGGACAGAGATAGGGGACCTGGAGGGTGGGTGCTAGGGGTGCTCTCTGCTGGGCAGCTGCCATCATGATTTCAATTATTTATTTTTTTGCTAGAGTTGATTCTCAAGGAAATGAGTTAAGGGAGGGAGGAAAAAAATGAGGAGCTGATACAAAGGGCCCAAGTAAAAAAGAAAATGTTTTGAAAGGATGATGACAACATATGTACAAATGTGCTGGAAACAGTGGATGTATGGATTTTAGAGGAGCGGTAAGAGCCCCCAATAAAATGATTAAAAAAAGGAATGAGTTAAGGGTGTAGTTCATTGCAGACACAGGATAGCCGATGTTATGATTAACCAAGAAAACCAAGAAACAGTAACTGCTGCCCAGGCAATGTGAACCTGCATTCACAGAGTCCTCATGAAAAAACAGGGATGTTAGTTTTCATTGTACTCGGCCCAAATCCCATCACACGTTTTCCGATCAGGAGCATCCAGCTGATGATCATGGAAGGACCGTGAGATTGTGAGTACCAGCTAACATCGCACCCCTCACCTGAGAACCAGTGCCAGCTATCACATTCGAGCTCACAGGTGCTGTCCAGTTGATGCTGACCTTGGTGAGCCCACGGGACAGAGTAGAACTGCCTTTGAGGTTTTCTAGACTGCCATCTCTATCAGGTGTTTTTCTACCAGGGGCTGATTGGTGAGTTTGAACTGCTGACCTTTCAGTTACCAGGCAGATGCTGAACTTCATTACGGTTGTAATTGGAAATATGCTTGGCTATGTGCTAGTCCTGGTTGACTAGAGAAACAAATTCAGCGACACTCGTGTGTGTAAGAGAGAACTTTATATAAAAGAGAAGTTATATATTGAGAAAACAGCCCAGTCCACATTAAGTTCACAAGTCCATTTTAGCCCATTTTATAAACGATATTGTTTCATAAATTCCTCTTGAGACTCATGCAGCTCATGCAATGACACAGAATGCAGGAAGATTACAGGCTGGTGGGTGAAAAGTCCTGTGGATCCAGTGGCAGTGGAAGCATCTCTAGGGCTCGGGCTACCTTCAGCGTGGCTCCATGTGGCTTGTCAAAGTGAAATATATAGCAGAGAGAGACTTCCTACAGGCAGGAAGAGAGGAAGTTCCTAGAATCCTTGTGAGAAGGCCATGCCCACCAAGTGGCATCAGGCAGTGACCTGATTGATAGGCTAGACTCTACCCCGTGACTCTTACTTTGCTCAAATTGACATGAGGTTATTTAACTACCACAGCAATTGGTCCACATGCTCTCATCTGGTGCATGAGGAAACAGCATTTGGGGAATGTAACCTGCCCATGTGCTGCAGAGTGGCTGGTACAGGGTGCAGATCTCCTCCCTCCCAACCCTGCTCACTGCTCCAGGTGTTATGCCAGCTTGGCCCAGGCTGGGAGCAGTGAGGTCCGGAGGGAGGAACCTTGACCTGGGCAAAGTAGTACAAGCAGGCCGCTGGGAAGCACAGGGCTTGGTTTTGAGGGGCTGACTCACCAGCTAGAAGCAGAGGTACTCAGAGTAAACCCAGGTGACAGCCACAGGCTTATGTGCTTGAGATTTAAGCTCTTCTTTTATACACAAACATCCTCCAGGACTTCAGGAGCCTAAACTGCTAGGTAATCCTTTAATGCTGTCAAGAGTATGAGGAGGAAGGAGCTTGGGCCAGGTTTCATGCTGGCATGCTAATGAGGTGGGAGGAAGACCACCATCAGACATGCTGCAGGAGGAGCTCCCCAGGGGTCCTCTGCATATGGCCCCCTCCTGCTGGAACTTCAGCTCATCTGACTAGACTGATGCTAGTCGCTAGGCATCTGCTTCTGAGAGCAATCACAATAGGCTAGGCATTGACCATGCGCTAAGAACCACCTAGGCATTTCAGAAACAGCCCACGTCCCTTAGCCTTAAGATGCCAGGGAGTGCAAATGGTTAACCTGCTCAGCTGGCCACCAATGGTCTGCTATCAGAGTTCACTCAGAAGTGCTTAGGCAGAAAGGCCTGGCGGCCTCCTTCAGAAGGACCAGCCATCGGTAAGCCCTCTGGAGCATGGTTCTGACGCCCATGGTGTCAACATGGCGAGTCAGAAGCCATTCTACCATGAGCTGGTGTTTTTCTTTTTTTAAACAGCAGTCATCCAAGGGGCCTTTTAAAATTTCAAAATGTTGTGGGGCAATCCCATGATCACGTAATTCCATTTTTCCAGGGCCTCTTTGAGCCCTTCCCCAGAAACCCCTCCTCCCAGTGCTGTGATCCTCACCCCGCTCTATGTGGGAGGGACCTTGTTCTAGGGAGCCAACGGGACAGTGAGGCAGAAGGTAGTGGCCTTGTGAGTCACCTCAGTGCTGTCACACAGCCACGCACCCAGCCAGTTTCCACTGCTGCCACCTCACACAGCTCGGGTGTTGTACAAATAGAGTCAACAGGCAGGTTTTTTAAGTGAAACATAATTTTCCCGCCACTGCTAAGAGGAAGAACATTGATGAGAAATGGTAAATATAAATGACTTTTTGATTACCTGTGGTTTTAGATTACCTCGGCTTCTCCTCATCGCCATGGTGGAGACTGCAAAATAAACTCTTTGGAGTCGGAATTTCCCCGACGCCACTTCCACCCCCCACCCCCGCCTTGTCACATCCCAATACCTTTTAACTGGAGCCCCACTCTTGGGGAAGTCGGAAATTAGTTGCTTAACTTTCTAATTATTACAAGTGTGTTCAACAAATCACCAGTAAGAGTCTTGAGGTGGCAGGTGGCTGAGCATCGCCAGGCAGATGCAGGGGTGGCATGTGGCCTGCCCCCAGGAAACCAGCATCTTGCAGGGGGTCATTCCATCTCCACCTCCTGCTGAGAATTTGCCTTGTCACCCCAAAGATGCAGAATCAGTCTCTACATTGTCTAGGAAAAATAACAGTTTTGTTGATATATAGTTCACATGCCATACAATTCATTGATTTAAATACCGTATATACTCGTATATAAGCCGAGTTTTTCAGCATATTTTAATGCAGTTTTTGTGGTAAAGTTAGGTGCCTCAGCTGATATTCAGGTCGGCTTATACTCAAGTATATATGGTGTATTAAAAAGCATTGTACAATCACCACCCCAGTCAATGCTAGAACCTTTTCTTCATTCTTGTGTTTGCTACCATCAGCTCCCATTTCCCCTCGAACCTCCCCTGCCATAGCCCCAAGACGCCATTCATCCACTTACAACCTCTATCGTGGGTTTCACGTAAAGAAAAATCTACCCCCCAAAAAGCCCTCACCCCCAAACCAACAACAATAGCAAAATAGAGAAAAACTGTAATGCCAAAGAAAGCAGGAAACAACAAAAACTAAAGCCCGGTTACAAAGAGTCAGAGGGAGAACAAATGGTAACACACCCTGTATTTTGATGATTCTTAGACACACTTACACATGTGCGACTCCCTCAGATTCTACAGTAATCACTCTGCATTTCTACATGCGCACGAGTGTGCGGCGTGGATGCACTTGGAAGACACTATTACTGAGTGAGGTTAGTCACAAGAGGAAAAATACTGAGACCACTGTTATTGAAAAAAAAAAATTAAGCTACACCAAGCAGAACAGACTGATGGTTACCGGGGTGGGAGAACAGGGGAAGATGTAGGCCAGAGGGCAGACCAGATGTTCAGTTGGGTGAAGGGCAAGATAACGGTCTAGAAGAGGGAGATGGAAAAGGGGAGAGGCAGATGGAGGACCTGGGAAAGCCATTGGGAGGTTTGATAAATTGTTTAATTTGTTGAATGCAAAAATGGTGATCTGACACCTAATTCACCGTAAAACGTTACCCACTCACCTATCCACCCTACCCTACCCCCCAAAAGAGAGAAAATAATGTATAAATAATCACCCCTGGACTTAGACCCTCTGGTAAAACAGCCTTAAATAATATATAGACTGCTCTCTCTATCCCCATAAAACAACACACAAACCCCACAGAAATAGCACATATGAAGGAAGGGATGGAAGAGCCCCTTAGTGAGCTGGAAGCCTGCTCCTGATTTCCCCCCAACCTCTCCAATCCCTTCCCACTTCCTGTGAAAATAAATTCTGAGGCCATCTGAAAATCCAATTGCCTTTTTCGTTGAATGTGTCTCCGGTCTGGAGGACTTGCTGCCTGGAGAAGTATTGATTGCAGGTAAGGGTCCATTACTTAGGTAAACCAAATAATGTAACTGATCTTGGCTCTAATTGATCAAATCTCTCCCACAGCATTGGGAAGATTGTAATCTAATTACTCTGGTTCCTGGTTTCTAAGGTGATGGTTACATTTTGTTGAAACTTAGCCTGCTTCAGCAACCTTTTCCTATCCTGGTTTCTCTCTCTCTCTCTCTCTCTCTCTCTCTCTCTCTCTCTCTCTCTCTCTCACACACACACACACACACACGAGTGCATAGGTGCACACACACATGCAGACACCATGGTCTCTCCCTGGCTTTTAATTCCGACTCTGTAAGTACGTGGCAGGTAAGAAATGTGAGTCATGCTTGTTTCCCGCATTTCCCAGGTTGGTCCAAAGGATTAGAAGGTTGCTCCTTGTCCAGTCAGGCTCACTATTGGCCATTGCCCCTCTTTCTCCTAGCAAGCGGAGCCTCGCCCTAGCGCTTTCATTTTCTGAGAACGGATCTGTTTCCAGGGATGGAGCATTGCAAATGCCCTCTTGTGTGGGGAATGTCACTGGAAGAGGTCAGGCTACAGGTTGACCTGTGTCTGAGACGCAGACTGGGTCCTCTATGGGGTATCCTTCATTCACAGGGCTGTATGCCTTCCTGTGAGGGCTTTGAATGGGCCCAGCTTGGCTTTTCCAGCTCATTTCAAAGCAGTGTCAGACCTCCTTAGTCAGTCCCTGTCTCCCCTCAGGTTGGAGAGTCCCAGGGTTGTGCCACTGCAGACTGAGACCAGGGTGGGGGCTGGGCAGGCTGTGTGAGTCTGCCCTTGTACGAAAGGCCTGGCAGCGGACTTCTGAAACACCAGCCACTGACAGTCCCATGGGGGCACGGATTCTGATCTCGAGGGGCTGCCGTGAGTCAGAATCAATGCAATGATAATCGTTTCTTTGTTTCCTTTTTACTTGATGTTTAATTCCTGAAATTCTGGGCTGGGTTGGAAATGGACGGACATTAAACCAAGTGTCTGGGTATCCACCGCAGCCATCAAGAGAACCATGTTGACACGAGTGACTGGCAGCCCTGCTCTCCAGCGTGGAAGAGAACTAGGTGGCAGTGTTCTCTCTCTCTCTCTCTCTCTCTCTCTCTCTCTCTCTCTCTCTCTCTCTCTCTCTGTGTGTGTGTGTGTGTGTGTGACAGAAGCATACACACCAGAGACCTGCTGTCATGCAGCACTCTTTTTGCAAGTTGTCCTTCAGTGAGACTGCCCTTGTGATACCTGTTTTTGCCGGTGCGGTGGCCCTGGAAGCGGTTGTCAGTCTCCGTGGCTGTGCGTACTGCCACAGTGAGCACATCCAGCTGTTGGACCATGGTAGGAGCTGTGAGGGACTATAAGGCCACCTGGGTAGGACTGCTGGGCAGAAGGAGGATGCTCTATGCTCCAAAGTCTGCAGGAGTTTCTCCCGGTCCACGTCTGGGGTATGTGTGCCATGGATTACCAATTAGCATTGTAACATTGAACACATACTCTGTCTGATAACGTGGCGAACTGGTTTTCACCCCCTCACCTCGACTCATGGCAAGGCCGTGTATGTCAGAGCAGATGGGTAACTCAAGAAAAGATGTTGCCCCTCAGGAGTAGTAGCCCTCGATCCACAGAACCATCAAAGTGGAAAGCTATTGTGTCTCTACCTGTCCTCCATCTAGGTCGACCCCCTTCTCCAGGTGCCATTTGCATCTCTCTGACCCAATCCCGACAAGTTGTGTGTTCTTTCACTGACACCAGGCTACATTAGTGGCCTAGGCATCCCCTCGAGGGTCGCAGACCATCTTCCTTGTACATCGTCATTGAGCTTGGTGCACAAAAAGGAAACTGAGGGGAAAGGTCAGGACTAGAGAATGGATAGTTCTGGGGCAAGTTTTCCCAGTGAAATTCTCAGAGGACAGCTCTTGCTATCTTGCCTCAAAGAATGAGCAGGTATATTGTCCTCATGAAAAAAAAAAAAAATCTTAGTGTAACTTACCTGGCCTCCTTATCACCAAGGCAGTTTTCGGTTTTCTGAAAATTCCCTTCAAATAGGCACTTGTGATCATCCCGTGTCTCTCAAGAAACCCTTATCAAGATTACTTCTATTGGAATCCAGAAAAGCAAAACAAAACGAGAGAAACAGCTGGCCCTGATCTTCTGGCTGCCCTGTACGGGTGGCTCTGAGTGGGACATGACTCGATGGCAGTGAGTGTTTTCAATAGTTACATGTGTGTAGCTTAGACCCCCATAGTGAAGTCTTTGGGAAAATCTGTGTGCAATAAGTTATATGAAGAGATTAACAAATAGCCAGGGGGTGAGACAAGGCGAGAGCCCGATTCAACAGCAATGCTGCCTGGAGGGTTTAGCATCTATTCATGGCCTCTGCTCGGACTCTTCTTGCAGGGGTGGCTACTGGGCTCCAGTCGAGGTTGAGGAATAAGGTCTGTTGTACTTTGTGGATCCAGTAAAATGATTGTGAAGAACTTTTTTATGTTTAAAAGTTAGTAGAATTTTAAAAATATCTTTATATTTTTTAATGGCACTTGACAAATTTGAGTCTGAATATTGAGAAATAAAAATTGGGCTAATTCTGAATAGGGATATATTTTTTATTTTAAGCTTATAAATCCCTAAATGGTATGTTCCAGATCTTAAAATCTGTATTCCATTTCTTTTTTTTTGGTCAGAGGTGAATTCTTTTCATTGGTAATTGTTGCCGTATCTGAAAGAGGAATGTGAACAGACGAAACCAAATAAATGTCTTCTTGTGGAAATATCAGCCGAGGAAATATCAGCTGAGGAATTTATGAAATCCTGAAAGAATGTTTTATTTTTAAAGCAGTGTTCATTTGAGAAATTGCTTGAGATAAATGGGTTTGACTAATTAAATCATACACTTCCATAGTGCATTACATATAAAGCTAGACTAGGAAATAAATATAATTAAAGTAAACATGCCCTTCTAATTAGTAATTGTTTCTGCCATTTTAAGCAAATTTCAGAGTCACAGAGAGCTGCTCCGCTATAAACCTAATAATGAAGCTTGCGCTAACAGGTGTAAATTAACACAATGGAAAACATTTACACTGTAAAATGCTAAATTAAAAATGACATTAACAAGTCCCATTTTCAAATTCTCTATAATTAACATTTGTTCAGCCTGAGGATGAGTAAGTGCAGTACAATGGTGGATGTCTTCATTTATAGCTAAAGGTATTTGTCATGGCCTTATCTTGTTAAATTGTAAACAACAGAGAGGCAGCCCCTCTTAAAATATGTCCTGTTTATGTCGCCTTGGACAGTTCTGACAAAGGGTAAGACGTGATATTTACCAGTGTGATTATCGTGGGTAACATGCAGGTGTATCAACAGACTGGCTTTGGTCAAGGAGACAGTAGGAGTGAATTACTACGAGGGAGTTGATGATGCAGAAAGGCAGGTACAATGACCATAATATCTAGGACATGATAAAATATTAGGATTCCCTGGAGTGTCCCCCTCAGTGCACACACGCTCTCGTTGCTAAGTGCTTTGAATCGATGTTTGCTTTTGTAAATAAATATTATCATAAAGGCTGTCTTTTATGGTGCTAGTTAACAGAAGCCAGAATCCTGAGGACACAGTGATAGCTTTAATTTGTCACAGAAGACATGTTTTACCCCTTACAGAGAATTCCATCAGTGCGCTAATGAATGAATGAAGAATTTAAGCAGTATTGTATTGACAAGCCAGAGCATAGAGCTTTAACATTGACTTATTATTTTTTTAACTCAAGATTTTAATCATTGCTAGCTGGATTTTAAAGAAAGGTCAGGATATCCATGGAGGATGGATTTTATTTTTGTTTCTTTTAGTACTTTAAAATTTCTGGCTGTGTGTGTTTTGAGTGATCAGGGTTCATTCTAGAGGACAGCCAGGTTTGTCAAGTCATGGGTGTCGATAACCGAGTTAAGGAAAGGCGCGGCACCCACTAAATTCTGGAGCTTTCAGGCTTGTTGGGGACCAAGGAACAAAGGAACCATCAAAATGATGGGCCCTGAGAGACACAGATGGAGGGGGAGTGAACTAGTCACAGATAATGGAAGAAGTCAATGTTTAAATTACAGCACATTGCACACCAAAGCAGACTCGAAGCTGACTGCTATTGTGTCAACTCTGGCTCACAGCGACCTTGTAGGACCAGGTGGAACTGCCCCTGTGGACTTGTGAGACTGTAACTCTTTATGGGAGTAGAACGTCTTCTCTTTCTCCCATGCCGTGGTTGGTAGTTTTGAACGGCTTACCTCATGGTTAACAACCCAGTGGAATGCCCTGTGGTGATGGAAATGTTCTTGAGCTCCCTATCCTGTGCCAGCAGTTACATCGGACTGCTGCCCACTTGGAGTGTGGCTACGGTAACCTCCATTTGTAATTGATGGTAAGTGTTTGATTTGTGAACAGCTTGACTTACAGACAACCGTTGCTCAGGGCCATTGAGCTGGTTCTGACTCCTAGCAAACCCCATGCAGAATAACACACTGCCAGACCGCCCCCACAGGTGTGACTGTTTCAGCATATTGTTGCCGCCCCGTGTCAGTCCATCTCATTGAGGATCTCTTTCTCTCTCTTTAACAATTTCCCTTTAATGCTTGTCCTCACTTTGAAATGACTGGGGCCACTCCTGCTGACAACATATTCCTCTTTACCTTCGCTTCAACTTGCCAGGTATGCAGCTTTTCAAGGATGGAAAAGCCTTCGAGTCTTTTCTTGCACTAAGCTCAAAACCTGACCCACTACTGTGTGGGTAGAACTGCCCCATAGGGCTTTCCAGGCTGCAGTCTCTACAGAAGCAGATTGCTACATCTTTTCTCCAGTGAAGCAGCTGGTGGATTCGAACTGCTGAACTTCTGGTTCACCATAGTCAAGTGTTTTAATCACGGTGCTACTAGGGTTTTTTTCTTTTCCACCGAGATGGAGTCAATTTGGACTCAGTAATGCTATAGGGCGGAGTAGAGCTGCCCCTGTGGGTTTCCCAGGCTGTCCATTTTCATGGGAGTACAAAAACTGGTCTTCTCTTGTAGATAGGCTAGTGGTTTCTAACGGCTGACCCTTTGGTTAGCAGCCCAGTGCATAAACCACTACACCACCAGGCTCCATTCTTGCACAAAAGTGAGGCTACTAAGAACTAGATGGGCCTGTTCTGACTTACCTACAAATTCCACTTAAAAACACACTAACGCATGGATCTGATTGATGGCCTGTCATTCCATTTAAATTAAAATAGCCACATGTGGCTAGCAGCTACCATAACAGAAAGTTTAGGCCTAGACCTGGAAAACAAACAACAAACCCCCCTTTTCAACATAGAATTTACTTTATGATCTGCTGGTTTCTGTGACGATACAGGCACCCCCAGCTTTTGACTGCTTTCTTTATGCCGCTTTGCTGCTAAGGATGGTTTGCGACATTCTCACCTGGCTCCCTTATCCGAGGGAGCCAGGGAAGGAATGTTTGCTGTCAGGAGAGTGAACTGCGTTCAGCATTTGCATGACGGGGAGACATTAGAGGGGCAGCTACGGAAGCAAAACCGCTAAAGGGAACACTGCCACCCCTGCGCCTCCAGAAGTGGGCTCTTGTTTTCTTAAGTTTTCAACATGATGCATTCTGTACCCATGTGTGGTCACGTCGGAAGATGCCAAATCCCCAGGTACCTTCAGTGACGTCACGGGGAGGGTGCGGGCAGGGAGGCAGGGATCAGGCTGGGCGACGTTGTTGGAGGGGGTGACGCTGGAATGACTAACATTTTTGTGTGCAATATAGCAGCAGTTTCTTTTTCGTAATTTTTAATTAAAATACCCCTTAACTTGGACATATTTTTTTCATAAACCTAGCGTGCATATATACCCAGAAGGCTGAAACTCTCGACAAACTGCATTTTGAACCTTCTGATACTTGCTGGCTCTTTGACGGCGTTCCGAGTGCACGTGTGTGGTCACGTGGTTCGCGCCCCACCTGTGATAAGCCTGCGCAGCGTTCCTTGTCACCACGCTTTCTTTATGGCAGCTGCTTTGGGCAGAATTTCCTATGTTTTCGCTACAGTGTTGCATCAAGTGGTATCTATGAAGTTATTCTGATAATCTTCTTTTGTGGATGAAGAAAAAGCACAAAGAAAAAAAAGACCTGCTCAGTTACCAATAACACAGCCAGGATAGGAGGGCTTCGAACACTTGCTGGAAGAACTGAATTAGAAGAGAATGGTGTTTCCCATGAGCTGGTTGAAGCTCCCTTGATGTTGTAACTCAACGTACAGGGATTTTATAAAAGAATCTTGGTGGGGCTTGTCATGGAATCTGAAATACGACATTTAAATGGTAACTACGTGTATCACATTATTTGAGGATCACACCTGACAGTAAACATCACTAGGGTTCTCTGTGGTCTAGTAGGAGAGTTGGTTTGTAGCGCAAGAGAGCAATTTCATTTTTGAGTCCTTGGAAATTGAAGTCGTGCTGAGGGTTGGGAGTGAAAGAATTCTCTGGGGGTGAAAAAGGCTTTGAAGGTCACTGCCCTCTGTAATTCACGTGGGTAAAGGTGACGGGGAGAGGGAAGGGGGTTCATCCTGAGTCGGTTCTGTCATCACACTGACATAATACTGGCTGTCTTGGTCCATTCTTGAATTCCTGCCGCTTTGTGGACAGGGGCAAGTGAAACAAGGTGGTGGTTGGTGGCCAGTGAAGGCCATTCTCAAGGTGACCCTGGGTGACAGAGTAGAACTCCACTGGGTTTCCTAGGCTGTAATGTTTGTGGAAACACCTTGCCAGGTCGGTGTTGTCGTTGTTCCTCAGGTGTCTTTCAAGTGCCGGGATTGTGTAGGGGCTGGGCAGGTGCGGGCGTGGAGGAGGCTGCTGCTGTCCGTCAGGTGCTGGGGGTTTAATTGAGCACTGTAGTCAGGTGAGTGTGGAGAAGAGCAAGACAGCGCTGCTACCCACAGCTCCCCATTCTAAATAGGTCTCCCCAATCCCCGCCCCCAGCCCTCAGCCCCATGGCTGCCTGGGAAAGAGACTGCTGCCTTGAGATCTAATTACCAGAGACGGATATGCTCAGGTGTGAGTTGCCTAATTAGGAAAGCCCAGGGCACTCAACGCTCTCCTGAGACCGAACAGTATTACAGATACTGAAAATATCATTTTGGCTGGAAAATTTAAACTCAGAGAACGATTCTCCCCAGACTGGGGAGGGGTGGGGTGGGAGGACAGTGCAGGGCAGAAGGAGGAATGGAAAATGTAGACATGGGATCTTGGCTTCCTTAGAGAATGACAACAATGAGAGTGCTGATCGCCATCACCAGGAACCCTTTGAAGGTATGATCCCACGCTGAGGTATCAGGCCAGTTTCTCAAGTTTGTGTACGCCCGCCAGCCAGAATAGGGCCTTCTGAAAGCTTGTGGTTGAGGAGACAGATGACAGATGATCGGTCTGTGGTGGGCCCCGGTGAAAACACAGGGGCTCTTATATCTGTGTGTTCAAGAATGTTTTCCTTCTCTGTATCAAGATGCCTCTAAGGTAACAGCTACTTTTCCCTTCAGCATTGCTGAGTTCCAAATGCAGCAAAACTATTTTGAGTGTGTGTGTGTGTGTGTGGTTCAAGGTTGCAGTTTCTTCGTATAATTGTGCCGTGTTCACTCAGCTCATAGGATTAGGTCTTTCTAGTTCCTCGCCTCCTAGATAGCCAAGCTGCAACTTTGACAAAGCCTGCAAACCCAGCAGTACCAAGGCTCTTATAGTTGGGCAAATGTTTGCTGCCTGATGCAAACATATATCACGCAGGTGTCTGCCCACCTTGCCTCCCTGGCTGGCCCTGAGTTCACAGGGTTTTTCAGGTTCTAACCTGCTTTCTTCTGAAAGCAACTGGCTCTTTGGCAGCTCTGTGGGCAGTTACCTTGGATATTGAGAGCTGCTTCTACATTTACGTATGGTGTAAATTGCATGATTTACCTATGGTGGGGTTCCTGCCATAGTAATGTCCTAGGTTCTGGGCATGAGGAATGAACTGACTTGCACTTGGGGAAGAAAAACAAACAGAAAACCGCCTTGAAACTTGTAGGGTTAAAAACATCCTCAACTTTCGAGTTATGTCTACCTACATTCATGGAGTTTTTTTCCTTTTTTTTTTTTTTTAATATTGGGTTCCTGGCACAGCCCTGGTGGCATAGTGGTTACAGTTTGGGCTGCTCATCACAAAGTCAGCAGTTCCAAATCACCAGCCGCTCCTTGGGAGAAAGATGAGGCTTTCTACTCCTGTGAGGAGTCACCATCTCAGAAACCCACAGGGGCCATTCTACCCTGTCCTATAGGGTCACTCTGAGTCAGAACTGACTCTGTAGCAGTCTGGGGCCCAAGGAGGCCGTTCTTGGGGATCTGCTTCTGTAATCCTTGGGAGCAATTCTTCTCTGAACATGTGGTGGTTGCCACAAGTCCAAATGCAATTGATGACATCTGGCTTGTCTCTGCCTCCCACTCCCCCACTTCCCCTCCTCCCCAATGTCCTCATAGTCAGGAGAAAGCTAGTGCTGCGAAAGACAGGGCCAGTGATCTGCTTATGAAAGGGCCCAGCCCAGCAAACCTTACTCTGTGTGTACCAGCTGCCATGAGTGGGCATCGAGCTACCACAACAAATGCTTTTAATGTTATCAACCCATCTAGTTCTTAATCGGGGGTGGAAAATAGTAAGGATGGTTATAGAGAAGCAGTTTTTCCTAGGAAAAATTCACAAAGAAAGTTGACATACTCTCTTTAGGTTTTCTTGACCATTTAGGAACCCAGCGGGTCCTCACAGAGCAGCCAGGCAGGTGGGAGGTGCTGCACCGAACACCTCTTAGCAAGCGAGAAGGCATGTGCGCCAGGAGACCTCCTCACACCTACCCAGCCCGGGCCCCTCGCATTGCCATGCTGCCAGTCTTTCCAAAATAATTCCGTGAATTGGTTACGTTCAATTACCTTTCCCGGCGGCTAAAGGTGTTCTGGCTTTGCTTTTCTTGGCTGTTATTTATGCATTCGTTTCTCACATATTAGGTGGCTCCAAGGGGGCAGTCATTGTGTGGATGACTTGCTCCACTAGGCACAGCGCACCCGCTCCTCACAAGGTGACCGTCCAGTTACCCGACAGTTCGAATGTCTGACGAGAATGCAGAATCTACTCTCTGACCATGGGCTGTGTTTTGGAGAGTGGCTCCCTCTCAAGTGGTCTCCAGGTAGCCTCTGGGAGGCTGGGGTTGGCTCCACTCCCTTTGCTGGCCATGTCCAGCCACCCAGCCTCTGGGCAGACAGACAGGCAGATATACATGCCAGTACCCTATGGTGGGTCCCCAGAATGCGTGGAGCTCAAAGTGCTGCAGAGCCAGAAGAGGGAAGAGAAAGAGGTACCCAGCCGAGTGTTTGGAAGAAATGTGCGTGAGTTTCTTGACCTCTCCATGTGAGCTGGCCAGACTCCCAGGGCCTCCCGGTGAGCCCCAGACCACAGTTACTCCTCGCCAGCCTGGGAGGGTTGGCAGGGGTCTGGCTGAAAGGGTTGCCCTAGAGTCGGCTTTGAGAGCAGCTCTGCCCTAGCACCTGATGACGAGGAAGGGGGTAAGCCCTGGGCCGACAGGCACACAGCCCGCTTCATCCCCCTCAGACTTCTTCTCCACAGAGGCACAGGCCCTAGCAGGACTCATCCCATTGATGACCACACCAGAAAACCTCACCTGTTGCTCATTCCTTTGATCCAATTTTCTTTGAGAAAAGCAACAAATTGGACAATGCTTGGTGTGAAAAAAACAAACAAAACTTACATTTTTTCACCTTGCTGCTTTTTGTATAATACCTACATTATAAACCTAGTCCATTGCGGAGGGAGTGTATTCACCGATGTCACAAACAATCGTGTGCCTTCTGTGAGCCAGGGCATCTCTAGGTGGCATCTCTGGGTGAGACACTTGGCTGCTCACTGGAAGGTGGGCCGTTCGAGTCCAAGGCAGGGGTCGGTGATCTCCTTCTGCAGCACAATTCTTCTCTGAACACGTGCGCGGTCACCATGAGTCCTAATGAATGTGATGGCAGCTGGCTTGTTTCTCTCCTCGCACCCCCAACCCCAGGCCCAGTCCTAGACACTGCCGGGAAGGGACCTAGAGGAAGACCTTAACTCTTGGTGCTTACATTGCCTGTGGGTCAGAGAAACAACCAACAAACCTCCAACTGAAATATATAAGAGGTCTTCAAGAATTCTGTGGGGGCTAAAAAACCTAAACCTGTTTTCTTTTAACCCCAAGTTCCTAAGAGCTTTGGACACTACCTCGTATCTGAACTGTAGACCAAACAACGTGGCTGACAGTGGCACGGGAGAGGGATTGCAGGTTGGGGGCATCATGGTTAAGTGGCTGGGGAAAGCCACTGGTGAGGTGACATTTGAGCGGCAAAGATTGGGGTGGGGGGAAGCATTGCAAACAAAGGAAGTAACAGAGACAAGGCCCCTTTTCCTGGCTTGTTCAAAGGACAAAGAACAAAGAGAGACGGCCAGTGTGACAGGCTTGCGTGAGGGGGGAGCAAGGGCAGGGGATTGGCCAGGCTTTGTGGGATGGTGTAGGGTGGCCAGAGACAGACCCAGAAAAGCAGGAAGGAGCTGGTTAACATAGAGCCTTGTAGGGAATAGGAAAGTGTATTGAAACACAGAGGGTAAGGGAGTGGGTGCAGGCAGGTTTGAAGCCGGGGGAAATGGGATCTGACTCAGCCTGCCGGTTTAGCCAGTAAATATCCTAATAGCACTGGAAAGGTGGTGTGTGGTTGCCGCTCCTGTTGGCCTATGTTCTTGTAAGGGTGCAAATAGCTCTTCTCTGTGTTTGGTTGCGTGAGGAAGGACGTGCTTTATGAAAAACACATGGATGAATTATACCACTCTGTGTTTCTAACAGTTTAATATTCATCATTCGGAGAAGATATATGCATTTTTATTCATGCGTGGGCATAAATTGTTCATTCGAGTAGGGCATGCCAATTTTAGCGAAGGTCTTCTCTTAATTTTGGTTGTGGATCCCTTGTGGCTACATGTCAAAATATGACATATCAGCAGAGGCCAACCTGGGTTTAATGAATAGGAAACCGTGGAATTTATATGATTTGGGGGCACATGGGGGCTTTTCTAATGCCAATTCCAAGGGTAAGTGGCATGGAGGTTATTTGATTAATTGGACAAGCATAAACTCGAGCTTCAGCTGTCTGCCTGTCATCTGAACACAAAACACTGACCATTAGTTGGCCTTATTGCACCCTGGAATTAACACGGTGAAACCTGTTTTACTTTTAACAGACGCTTTTGCTTGGCGGTACCTTGTCTTTTCGATAAGCATTGGCTAGGCCCCTGCATCTATCGTCTTGACTTGTTGTCACCCTCTGCCTCCTGATCATGGCGACCGTGCAGAATAACAAAACCGGAACGCTGCCTGGCCCTTATCATCCCCCCGGTTGCCAGCATGTGGGAGTCCATTGTTGGGCCTCTGGAAAGAGTTACAGTCTCAGAACCCCACAGGGGCACTTCTAATCCAGTCCAATAGGGTTGCTGAGTCAGAATCAAGTCCTTTGGCAGTGAAGTTGCAGAAGCAGATCTCCACGCCCTGCTTCCTAGTCTGTCTGCCTTCTCCGGAAGCTCTCCTTGAAACCTGCCTGGTGTGGGTGATCCTACTGGTGTTTGAAATGGTAGTGACATAGCTTCCAGCATCCAAGCAACAGGCAAGCCACCACACTAGAAGCAGGGTGTGACAACAGGGTGGTAGGATCCTTATGCGTGAGTTATCTTTCAAATGATCTTTTAATAACAGGTCTCTGAAATTCAACTGTGGGTGAAGCCAATACCTTTTGTGATTATGCCCCTTGTGTGTTCATTGTAACTGCCATCGAGTCGATTCTGACTCAGCAGCAGAGCTGCGGGGCCTGGGCCACCCTCACAGGTGTTCCTGTGCTGGAGCCCAGTGTGCCTGTGAACCCTCCCCACTCCAGAAGCCAAACTGGAGCTGACACTCAGGAGGCTCTGCTGGGGATCCCCGTATCGGTGCCATTTGTAGAGCACAAAGCACATTGGCCTGATCAATCCCAGAGAGTATGCATTTGCATCTCATTTTAGCCATGCTGACCTTGTTTGAAGAACTTCAAGGACCTGAGTTAACCAAGTGGCCCCCACAATGAAGAGAGAGCCGGGCCTGAGTGCCACCTCACCCCAGTTGAGCCTGCTCCTCTCCATCTCTCATGAGCACAGGGAACATACTGGGCCCATCTAGACCATTCCTCCCCTTCATGAAGATCTGCTACTGAAGTGCTCCTCATGCAGTTGAGCTTACCATACGTGTATGTTTGAAATTTGGAAAGTCGACCTTCAAGAAGCACTGTATGAAGTTTCGTGAGGAGTTGAGACCGATGACAGCACCAGACAGAACTTAATTACACATTTTCATGCTTTGCTATGACTAGTTCCAGTTTTTCTGTTACTGCATAGCTGAATTGTACCACTTTTGAAAAACCCAAATAATGTTTTAAAGCATCAGAGAAAGGTCATACTTGGCCATTTCAATACATCCCAAGTTTTAATAGGATAGACCCCGCCATACCCATTTTATCAGTGAAGAGATGGCAGGATATTCTAAGGCAGGTATCTAGGAAGGTGTGAGGCTGGGTCTGGACCCAGGTGTTCCCACATGAAGCCTAGGTCCTCAGACACCAGTTCCCTGCTGCCTTGGAGGACGTGCCGGGAGGCAGAGGTGTGGTTAAACATAAAAGTTGAAGTCCATCTGTTCCAGGATGAAATCCAAACACATTGAAATCTTCTGTTGCTGAGCCAGTTCCAGCCCATCGTGACCACCCCCCACCCCAGTGTGCCACAGTGCAGGACTGAACTCCCGCCAGGCTTTTATTCTGGGCCACCAATCTGTGGGTTTGAACCTCCAACCATTCAATTAGTAGCTGAGAGCCACAGGTTTTATGATTTCTTTTCCATGAATTTCTTCATGAGGTCAATGTGACCAAGAAAAATAATAGTCACATATATGTAAAATTAGGAACCACTTGTATTGAAAATATATCTTCACTAGCATTTGTAGACTAGCATTTGGTCAGATTTAGTTCTCCGCAAGTCAAGGACCCCATACAAGGTTGATTCGATTGGATGGGGGGGTGATAAAGTGAAGGGTAAAGAAGGATTGTACAGTTTTTTTCTTCTAAATATGCACTTTTAAGTTTTTAACTTTCACTGCCATCAAGTCGAGGCCAACCCATAGTGACCCTATAGGGCAGGGTGGCATTGTCTCTGTGGGTTTCAGAGGCCATAACTCTTTATGGTAGTGCACAGGCCCGTCTTCCTCCTGAGGAGCAGCTGGTGGTTTCAAACAGCTGACCTTGCAGTTAGCTAGCAGCCCAATACATAACCACTATGCCACCAGGTCTCCTCTTTGCCTAGAAGTTTATATGTATACACACACACACACACACACACACACACACACACTCTTAAAATTCTAATAAAAGAAAAAATTTTAACGAGGTAATGAAGCACGCCACAGTATGTGACAGGCTCCAGGTAGGACACCGGTCTGGCTGCCTCGAGTCAGAAAGCACACTCCCCAGTGGATTGAGAGTTGCACACTCTGGTCCCACCTCTGGGTTCTCCTGGGGGGGGGGCGATCAGGTGGGATTCCCTCATCTCAGAGGATATATTCCCTCTGACTTCTCAGTGCATCTCACAAAACACTCCCCCGAGTGCGGGAAGCGGGCTTTCTGACTCTGTTTTCCTTCATGATAGCCTACAAGAACATGCTCTGTAAAGATGGGGCTTGTCAGGATGAGATGGACCAGGCAGGTGTGTCGTAGCCCCTCCTGTGTTTTCTCTGAGCAGTTAAAGCTGACACCAGCTACTGCCTCAAGCCCCCTCCCGCCCTTTGGGTGAGCAGCTGAGCACTTAACTGTTGGCACCACATCGGGATGCTGAAGGGTCACTCAGTTGAAACAGTAGGCGGAAAGCAGGCACGATCGCCACTGAGCCTGAACTGGATGGCAGTCTTCGAGGCAGGTGTCTGCTAGCCTCTGCCCACCAAGGATCTGCGTTGGAGCTTTATAGGAAACAGGACGGCTAGGATGACAGGTCCTGTGGGCTCTCCGCAGCTGTTTGCGTGCCCCCCTGCTGCGACTGACAAGGATGTAAGACTTGCACATTTTCATTTCTCCCGACAACTAGTGACTAGAAAAAAGTCCGTGGTATTTTTTTTTCTTCCCACCTTCCCCTTTCTGACACAAGTGGGAAAGCTTGAGGAACACCGAGCGAGCTTTAGAAACTCCATGCTGTGTATTGTCTGCACTCGTAAGATGATTGCATCTCAGCCGGCTGGAACGCTTTCTTGGAGCCCAGGAATGCTGCGCCCCTGCATTGGCACTGCCCCTTTGTGAGGAGGACTGTATCGGGTACCAGGGGGAAATGGAACACGGAGGAGTAATTGGTCACGTTTCTTTCAGTAGGGGAAATTGCAATCTCAGGGGGAGGCAGAAGGCAGGAATTGTCATGTTGTTGTTGGCTGCCTTGAAGTCAGTTCTGACTCACAGTGACCCCCTGGGACAGAGTTCAGCTGCCCCCCCCCAGGGTGTTTTAGGATGTTTCCTAGGCCTTTTAGTTGGCTCATTTGCCACCCCACCCTCACCCTGTCCCAATAATAATGATCATACTATTCATGGCCATTGACTCAATTCTGACTCATAGTGACTGTATAAGGCAGGTAGAACTGTCCCAGTGGGTTTCTGAAACTAAGGCTGTCCAAGAGTAGACAGCCTCCCCTTTCTCCCTGGGAGCGGCTGGCAGTTTCGAACTGCTGACCCTGTGGTAGCAGCAGAGTGTGTAACCACCATGCCATCAGGGCTCTTGTGAGTAATTGTTATGTTACTTAATAATGTGGGACAAACAGGGGCCACATCACCACGGACTTGGAAGGTGCACAGAAATTCAGGCCCGAAGGGCACATGAGGGAGAGCAGGTGGGCTAGGGGAGAAGGCCGGCTGTGGAGGAGTGCTGATGGTCTTAGGAGGAGCGGAGGCAGGGCCCAGTAAACCCGATGCTGCTCTTCCAGTTCCTGCATATGCCCGCCCCTATGGCTTCCAATGGCTACCATGTGTTTGTGTGTGTGTGTGCGTGCGCGTGTGGGAGGTCTCCTAGACTTTTCTCTGGGTGAACTCCAGCCTCTTTCTGCCTTTAGGGTAGCAGCTGAGAACTTAACTGTTTGCATCACCTTGGGATGCCTAAGAGTCAGTCAGTCAGGTTGATGGAACAGTAGGCAGAAAGCAGGACATAGATTGACATTGGGACTGAACTGGGTAGACTGTCTCTGAGGCAGATGTCTGCTGGCTCTGCAGATGGAGAATCTGTATTGGAGATTGATAGGAAACAGGATGGTTAGGTCAAAACTCAGTTTTGCTACCAACAGTTGTCCAGTGTCACCTTGAGCTTTGACCTAGGTGCTGGGGCAAACGAAGAGGAGTGTGTGCCCTGACACGCACAGCCTCCTGGGGGTGGGGTTGGGTGAGGGAGAGGAACATGAAAAATCGTCTGTACAAGGGGAGAGCCCACCGCCCCTCGGTGAGTTATGTGAGGGACTATGTGTCTGAGGGATGAAGGTCTTCCCACAGAGCTAGGGAGTGCGTGGGGAGCCGACAGATGGGGGAGTTCCAAGCCCCACTAGAAGGCCATCAAAGGCGTGTATGCTGTGAAAGAACACAGTACCCTGGGGAGCAGCCCCAGGGATCAAGGATGCCCCTGCACAGAGCACAGTGATGGGTAGAGCTCATCAGGTGTGGTCCAAGAGTAACTTTAGATTCCACCTTCTGAACATCCTCAGGTGTGGTTGAAAATCCAGGAACACGTGTGAATGAGCTCCAAGAGCCACTTGGTAGCCCATTGGGGGCTTTACCACTGGAAAGTGGCACAGCAAAGGTGGTATTTTATTTAACTAATTAAAATTTTAAACACTTTCACAACGGCCTTTTCTGATGATAAAAGTAAGACAGATTAATTCCAGAAAATATTGAGAGGAGGAGAGACTATTAAGCAGAAAATAAACATGCTGCCTGGTCCCATGATCCATAGATAAAAATTAAATCACCGTGATGTTTTATTGCACTGCAGTCATTTCTGTGGGTATGTGGGTGTCACGGGGAACATCAGGGGAAGTTTTGGACCGGCGCCCAGCCTGGTTCTCCCCAACTACAGGCCGCGTGATATCTTCCACACCCGTCCTCCAGCATTTGTAAAATATATGAGAAATAAATGAAAGCTCTCTCTGTATTACTAGCTCACAACACTGTGGAGCTGGCCTGCTCTGTCCCACGTCTTTCTGTAAAATGCATTTTGCTCTGTGCGGCCCTGCCCTTTTTTGGTGGGTGTGCTGTGGTACGTGGTTTGGGAGCGTTCTTAGCATGTTAGTGCTTAGTTCGGCCCCACAACCCCTTTTCTCGGGCTGTGTGTCGTACATCTTTCTCCCAGTGTATCTTGCATCTTTCAACTTTCTGAGCAGTTTATGGTGCATAAACCGAAAACAAACACCCCCTTCCGACCCCAGGCCCCCACACCCAAAGCCAAACAACCCATCGCCTTCCAGTTGATTCTGACCCCTAGTGACTGCAGGAGAGAGGAGAGCTGGCCCCCAGGCTATGAGTCTGCAAATACATCTTTCTCCCCACAGAGTTGCTGCGGGGTTCTCCGTGTGGACTTTTTGGGTTACTGGCTGAGTGAGTGCTTAACCTCTAAGCCACCACGGTTTCGTATGTGGTACACACAAGTGTATGTTTTTTTGTCTGGTCAAATGAAAGTTCATATTGTTTGGTGTTTGTGATTTTTGTGTGTGCCTTTTCCCCATCAGCTCATGGATGGACGCCATCCTCCCTTAAAAGCACTTAGATATTTCCCTATATTTATTTATTTTTAATGGCTTTATGTTAAGTTCCCTGTTCTCTTAGTATTGTTGTTGAGAACATATACAGAAAAACATCCATCAGCTCAACATGTACAACTTACATGTACAACTTCTACATGTACAACTTAGTGCTACTCGTTATCTGTTTCAAGCCGGGTACCCCTCTCCCCCTCTCTTTCCGAGTGCTCCCCCCATTAGCCTGAGCTCCCTGCCCCCTTAATTTCCAAGGGGATTTCAAGAAGCTGCTGTCAGTTTGATTTCATGTAGATGGGTCTTTACAGAGCACAGCGCTCAAGGCAGGCTTTCTTTACTAATTAAACTATGGCTTGGTTTCGAGAAGACTTCAGGGATGTTTTCCATTTAAGGCTTAAAGAATAGCTTTATTTAAAATAAGTCACTCTTTAATCCTCTGGAATTTATTTTTGAATATGCTATGAAGCTGAGATCAAAGCCTCTTCTCGTCCTCCAGAACGTTAGACCCATTATTGCAAGTGTCCCGAACGATCGCCCACTCTTCCTCGTGGCCCTTTCATGTGTTGGAGTTAAGAGTTAGACTGGGGTTGAGGGTGAGCACTGGGAGTGTCAACGTTGCTAAGAGAGAGAACTGGCAGAGACAGGTAGAAGGCAGGCGCATCCTGGTGACGGTGGTGTCCCAGCCCTGTCAGTGCGGAAATTCGTCAGAGGAGACTGCGCCCTGGAAAGAGTTTGATCCATGTCTTCCACACTTACTCTCCATAGCTTGGCGCACACACTTTGGGTTTTGATGAGAGCCACGTCAACTGTCTCCATCTGGGAACTGAGCATCTTCGCCTGCCAGCTGGTGGATTTAGGTGGTCCAGGGGCAGAGGGGAAGGAAGCCTGAGCGTTGTTTGAGATGCCCTGTCCATGCCCTTTGAAGCACCCTGAAGAATGTTCGGAGACCTTTCTGACAGTGGGCCTTTGTAAATGTAGCTACACGGAACACACAGTGTTCATGCAAGCTCACTTGGTTTTTGCAATTCAATGCAGATGGCAAGACTGGTGTTCGATATCTGGACACGCAAGGCCAGGTGACTTGTGAATGGGTGGTTTCCATCTCACAATGAGGGTCTACCAGGGATTACATCCTAAGTCAGTTCTAGCATATAATACCCTTATTTTTGCTTTCTTTTTACTTTTTATTATTCTATTAGGGGCTCATACAACTCTTATTACAATCCATACACATATCAATTGTGTAAATGTATAATTTGCATATTCATTGCCCTCATCATTCTCAAAACATTTGCTCTCCACTTAAGCCCCTGGCACCAGCTCCTCATTTTTCCTCTCCCTCCCCACTCCCACCCCCCTTATGAATCCTTGATAATTTATAAATGATTATTTTGTCATATCTTGCCCTGTCCGATGTCTCCCTTTACCCACTTTTCTGTTGTCTGTCCCCCAGGGAGGAGGTCACATGTAGATCCTTGTAACCGGGTCCCCCTTTCCAACCCACCCTCCCTCTATGTTCCCTGTATCGCCACTCACACCACTGGTCCTGAAGGGATCATCCGCCCTGGATTCCTTGTGTTTTTGGTTCCTATGATCAGTGTCTTTATAAATCCAGTCTTTATTTGCCTTGGAGTGTTCAGCACACAACTCCCCTGCGGGCCCAACTAGAACTTCTCCACAGGCTTTCTAGAGGCTGTTATGTCTTCAAGGAAGCTGTAAAGACGGCATGGGGGTGGCGTCTCACTTCCTCTGACTTACTTCACAAAGGGAAGGCGATATCCAAGGCAGCATTGGCCCAAGGTCATTTCCTGTGAGGCCTAGGTCAAACATGCCTCCCCCAGGCCTTGTTGGTACATAAAGGGAATCACTGCATCTTAGAAGCAGATTGCTTCATCTTTCTCCTGTGGAGTGTCTGGTGGGATAAACCACTAGCCCAGCGGTTCTCAAGCTGTGGGTCATGACCCCTTTGGGGGTCAAACAACCCTTTCACAGGGGTCGCCCAATTCATAACAGTAGCAAAATGACAGTGATGAAGTAGTAACGAAAATAATTTTGTGCTGGGGTTGGGGGCGGTCACCACAGCATGATGAACTGTATTAAAGGGTTGTGGCATTAAGAAGGTTGAGGACCACTGCACTGACCTTTTGTTTAGTCATATGATATACCTCCAAAGCTCATTTTTAAACTTGAAGATGCATATTTTAATATATACTTCGTGGTCAGAATTTATGTCAACTTGACACTCCTCTGTGAAGACATGGATGGAAACCCAACTATCCATCAGGTTGCAACCCGTTGACTCCTCCTTGGGGGTGTGAAGAGAGAGACCAGAGACTGAGCAGAGTCCAGCGCTCTTGCCCTCTGTCTTCTATTAGATCTGGGTCCTGCTTCTGGCTTGCTGATCTCCTGTCTGTCACCTGCCAATCCCAGGAACTGTAACAGAATGTTGATCTTGGATTCATTTGGCCAAACTAGGATTCATTTATCTCTGCATCCACCAGCCTGTGGCTCTCCTGCTTCCTGTTCTTCAGCTTTTGCAGCTACACAAGACAGAAACCTACAGCTTACATCTGACCCACAGACTTGAACTGAACTGGACTTAGCTACTTCTACAACTGTGTAAGGCATTTCTTGATATCAGTCCCTTTCTGTATATACAGACACATACAAGCGTTGCTGGTTTTGCTTCTCTAGAGAGCCCAACCTAACACATAAACATAATGTATAAAATTTTGCTGACGATCATTCAGCAAGTATTGTGGTAGTACATTTACAGGGAGCTGCCAGAGGTTTAGGCTGGATTCAGAGGAGGGTGTGGAACAAGGGATTTAATTGCTGACATCTGACATCAGATGTATCGTGACTGAAAGAAGAGCATACCATAAAGATGTTCCCCTGTGTTTCATAGAGCATGCAATGGCATTTGACCGTGTGGATCATTCAAACTATGGATAGGCTTGAGAAGAATAGGACTTCCCGAACTCTTAATAGTGATCACATGGACCCTGTATAAGGACCAAGAGGCAGTCATTCAAGCTGAACAAGGAAATACTGCATGTTTGAGAATCAGAAAAGGGTCAGGTTATGTCCTCTCACCAAACTTAATCAATCTGTATGCTGGCCACATCATCATAGAAGCTGGCTTATATGAAGATGAATGTGGCATCAGGATTAGAAGAAGGCTTCTTGACTATCTGTGATGTGCAGATAATACAACCCTGTGCTGAATGTGAGGAAGACTTGAAGCACTTGCTGATGAAGTGAAAGGAGTTCAGTCTTCATTGTGGATTACAACTCAATGTAATGAAAACAAAAATTCTCACAACTGGATTGATAAGTAACATCATGATTATGAGAGAAAAGGTTTAAGTTGTTGAGGATTTTGTTTGGCTTGGATCCACCATAAATGCTCCTGGAAGCAACTGTCAAGAGATCAAACAATGGAGTGCATTAGGTAAGTGTGTTGAAAAAGACCTCTTTAAAGTGTTGAAAAACAAGGATTCTACTTTGAGGACTAAGGTGTGCCTGACCCAAGCCAGAGTATTTTCAATTACTTCATATAAGTGTGAAAGTTGGAAATTGAATAAAGATGACCCCCCAAAATGGATGCATTTGAACTATGGTGCTGGTGAAGAATATTGAAAGTCCCACGGACAAACAAAATAACAAACTGATCTGCCTTGGAAGAACTACAACCAAATGCTCCTTAGAGACAAAGACGTAGAGAAGTCATCTCATGTACTTTGGACCTGTTGTCAGGAGAAACCAGTCCCTGGAGGACACCATGCTAGGTCGAGTGATCAAGCAGCCAAAGAGAGGAAGGTCCCTGAGAAGATGGATTGGTACAGTGGCTGCAACTATGGGCTCAAACATAGCAACCATTCTGTGAGGTGGTTCATGACTGGATGGCGTTTTGTTTTGTTGACTATAAGATTGCCGTGAGTTGGAACCAACACAACAGTACCTAACAACAACAATAACACATACATGTAATTTATTTTAATATATACATAAATAAAAATACACAAATCATCGTAATCCACTCTTGACAATGAAGAAACATTGAACACTGTTGGTGTATTTGTCAGTTGTAATAACTCTGCCAGTAGAAGGTTGTGGGTCATCTGGATTATTGCTGGGAATGGGAACAGGGTTACTTGTCAGAAAATTCAGAGAGTTGGCTGTGGAGTCCTATTTTTCTCTTCGTGTATGGAATGGCAACATCCTACTGCTTCCCCATGCACCTATTTATTGGCTTTAGCAGCGTGACTGGTGTTTAGATCCATGTCTCCAAGCAGCTGAAGCTGCGAGCTAATCCTTTTACTGTAAATTGTTTTGATGATTTCCCTTTCTCCTCTAACTCATGGCTTCTTTTCCTCAGCATTTCTCTCCTCTTCAAAGTCCATTAAGTCCTGACCTGTCAGTTTCCCTTGTGATCTAAGAGCTGTTCCACATCGGTGGCAACTCTTCCATCATATTCTCTAGGTGAAATGTTTGAAGTGTGTTCATATAACTCAGTATTCCCCCACCCCATATCCCCTACATGCATTTTCCTCTAACTTCCTCCCAGAAAGCGGCATTCTTCCAGATTGACTGACAACCATGCGTGCAGCTTGTCATGTCTGAAACATCTCTGAAGTTTGTAAGCTGGGAGGTACCTGTGTGCTCTCTTGTCCTTGCAGGTAGTCAGTGAGAGCCCATGGTATGCCAGACACTGCCAGGTAATGAAGATCCCAAACTCAAATCAATCTCATTGCCATCGAGTCAGTTCTGACTCACGTTTGTCACATACCTGACTCAGCACTGAGGATACACAGATGGAAAGAGAGGTCCTTACTTACCAACTGCTTAAGTAAAGTAATAACAGAATTGGGAATACAATCCGTAATCCTGTGATGTCACAGCAAGCGTACTTTTACTACACGGTAGGTAGGTAGGTAGGTAGGTAGGTAGGTAGGTAGGTAGGTAGGTAGGTTGGTTGGTTGGTAGGTTGGTTCAGATGCCATCAAGACTTACTCATGGCAACCATATAGACAACACAGGAAATAACACCTGGTCTGGGTCATCTCCATAATCCCTCATGTATTTGAGTCTATTATTGCAGCTGCTATACCAATCCATTTTAAGAAGAACCTTTGTTCACCCTCAATGGCCCTCTGCTTTGTCCAGCATGGTGATCCAGTGGCTGATTCTGCTTGATGACATGTCCAGAACAAGTGGTTTGTACCATGTTGCCTTGTGGTTCCTAAGCTGCTTCACGGGCAACAGGAAGAGGTCCAAGCATTTCTTCCACATCTCTTAGTCTAGAAGCTCTGCTAAGACCTGTCCAACAGGTGAGCCTGCTGATACTTGAAATAACCAGTAGTCACAGTGACATGCCAGCCAGCACAGTACAACAGACTGACAAGTGGTACTGTGCCCTAACTCTCTGGCTCCACGTTTCTTCACTGGGGGTTGATGGTCATCTTCACCCCACGGAGGAGTTGTCAGGCCTGAAACAGAGAGTTTTTTTCCCCATAATTGTTATGGCATGGTTACTCCTATTCAGTTAGTATGGTTCACTTGCATTGGGAGGCTCCTTGCACACTATTCCTGCGCAGGGATCAAGGTTGATTAATCTGCGAAGATTCTTTCGTGTAGGAAAAGGCTGGATATAGTGTGTTGATACTTGGGTAAGACATGATTCAGAGATGCCCTTGTTTTGATCTGGTGTCAAGTATGGTTGGTGCTTGACTTCAGTGTTCTCCAGGTATATGAGAGAGAGAGAGAGAGAGAGAGAGAGAGAGAGAGAGAGAGAGAGAGAGAGAGAGAGAGAGAGAGAGAGAGAGAGAAAGATTGATGGATTGATTTTGATTCTATTGATGCCAGAAGCCTAAAGTGCTGGGAAGATGTTGCAGATGACCGCAGCAAGGAGAGCCAGGAGGGCTGCACACAGGCAGGCATAGTGGTCACAGGCACATTGACTTCTGGTGGCTGCTGGTGTGGAGCAGGGTACTTCATTGTTGGTGGCCTTGAGGAAGATGGAAACTGGTGATCCCCAGAGGACTGGACACTGGGACAGGAAGGGTCTGACTGCTTTACAGGATGTGACTTCTCTTTAAAGCCAGTTTTGGATCTCGACACTCTCCATCCATTAAAATAAAAGAAAACCCTCATGAGGCAATTAAGGTGGGTGACATTTAATGCTTCATGCATGGGGAGCTTGCGTGACCTCGACAGAATGAGGGAACTTAAGAGGTCATTAGAGTAATATATTTCTCTGCTTTCTACCTAGGTGTCCAGTGTGTACCTTCTGGGGCCTCTTTGTATAGGCATTGGATCAATAGCTGGACATTTCCATCCCCTGGTTATTTGTTCTATAGAGCGTAATGAGAACCACTGAAATCTTTGTTTGAAAGAGAAATACTTTCTAAATTGATATTCTAGTCGCAGTGTTCTCCTTAGGAGAAAACTAGGTTTTAAAAAAATATATAGAGAGGTAATAGCTAATGTTATATGTGTGTCTATGTATATGTGTGTGTGCCCATGCATAAACACACACACACACACACACACACACACCACACCACCCCCCCTCGTGGCTTAGCGTTGGTCTGTGATCCACCTGGTTGGCAGCTCAAAACCACCAGCAGCTTCACGGGAGAAAGACAGCTTTCTACTCCTGTAAACAGTTATGGTTTGAGATATCCTCAGAGTTGCTGTGAGTCATTACTGACTCCATGACACACACACACACACACACACACACACACGAACTTAAAAGAGATTGCTATGTTTTATGTTTGAAAACTACGAGTGAAAATGATTTAAAAAAAACCAAGGATGAGAATAAAGTAATTCAACTGGTTTTTGCTAGTTTAGTTTTAATATCTATATTTGATTATTGCATGTACATCTATATTCCTAAATATGCTAGTTATGCTTAAATATTTTATATATGATGTCATTTAAAATTTGTATATTATCTTACATTATTTACTATAATGTGTTCAGTGAAATCATTGTTTCTGTATGTGTTTCTGATTAACAAGTTGAATAAAGAAATTGATATTCTTTGGTGTAAAAGTAGGTATGGAAACCTGCAGCAAAGCCTTTGGAAAGCAAATCTAGCAACCCCTTTGTCAATGCTAATATGTCAGATTTCCACGCTATGTTCATGACTGAAGCGATAAGCAGTCTTAGAACAAGCATTTGATATTGATTTGCCAGTCTCCAGCAACAAGTTACTACTTTGCTAGTTATGGAGAATTGAATTAAAACAATCCTGTGTGTGTATTGTAAAAATCCTCTTGCATGATTTCCGTTTCAGTGTAGCAGAGGATAACTGTTGGGAGAATCCTAAGGCTTCAGACAAAGATAGAGGAAATTTACTCTGTAAATTTACCATGTAGTAAACCTTCATTTGATATTCATGCAAAACTGTTGCAGAGGTTTTAAAAAAGTTTAATAGAACGTTAGATTCCAAAAACCTACGTCTTTATTATTATTATTAATCCAGATCAATTCCTAGCATGTATGATTTTTATTGTCCAATAAAGACTGAAAGTTATAAATACAGATTTTTTTAGCAAAACACAGACCCATGTGTAAACCAGAGTCAATTCAAAGCTAATATTAAAAATTAAAATTCTATATTGTTTTCTCATTTCAAAATTAAAATATGAAGTTGCAATTAGGTGCTCTGTACTTGCTATAAAAGCTAGATGGTATTGTTTTGCATATTTTAAATTTATTTCCATAATTTGCCATCTGGCAAAATGGCTTGAGTTAATTTCAGAGCATTGAAAGTAGCTCAGACATTTCTTACAGAACTAATGATTCATGTGGCTCTCATTTGTATGTATATGTATGTACATAAACTTATCACAGCTCAGATATTTAAAATAAATTTGCAGTTAATGTTAAATCTTTTTCTAATAAGCATTCCTCTGACCCCGAGCTTTAGGGTTATAAGACTTAAACATATATATGTATATATACATTTAAACATGCACATACATACACCCCCCCACACATACACCCAAAATGTATTTCTTACTCATGCTACATGTTCACAATGTATCCATGAGGGTCAAGGTGGGAGCTTTTCCCTTACGATGTTCTCATCCAGGGTTTGTCATTGGCTGATTCTAAAATATGGATGGAAAATATAAAGATCCAAGAATACCAAGGCAATCCTGAGAAAGAGAAAAGGTTATAAGACCGACTCTACAGAATATCAAGACTTCTTCTAATGCTATAGTTATTAAGACATACAATGTTGACACAAGCAATCATCAGTGGTCACCCAAAGCGGTTGCTAGAAAGCTGCTGAGAATACTGAGAGAACATAGATTATTGGTTATATTTAAAAGGTATTACCAGCAACCCGTTGCCATCATTAACTCTAACTCCAGGGAGCCCTCCTGAATTTCAGAGTAGGGTGTGCTTCCATGGGATGTTCAACGGCTGGCTTTGGGGACACAGGTCGGCAGCCGTTTCTTAGGATGGGAGTGCAGAAGCTGTCTGCCCCACCAGAGGCACGAGCGTATGCACTCATTGCCACTGAGCTGAGTCTGACGCATAGGAACCCTGTCGGGCAGAGTAGGCCTGTTCCTGTGGGTTGATTAGAGGGTAACTCTTCACAGGAGTAGAGAGCATGGTTTTTCTTCCCCTGAGTGGCTGGTGATTTCAAACTGCTGCCCAGCACATCACCAGTACGCCACCAGGGCTCCTCTGAACATGCACAGAGCCCTAGCGAAATGCTGGCTGTGCGTCCTCCCCATCATTACCCTTTCCCCCTTGCTCCAGAAATGCGGTAACTAGTTTCCAGAATTCTAGCACTGCAATTTAAATGTCCTTGTTTTGGTATGAGAATCATATAGTAGATATTGTATAGATAGATTTAGGTATTTTCTGTATTGCTTCTTTCACTCAACATTATGTTTGTGAGATGAATTTACGTGATGAGCATATAGTTGTACTTCTTAAAAGCGTTGGAGTTATGCTTCAAAATGGAATGTCTATAAAAATATTTGGAGTTGTGCATGGAAGATTACTTATTATCACACACATGTATATTAATCACTTGTTTATTTTAGTACAAACTCATGGATATTTATTTTATACTCCATGTTATAATCCAACACTGCTTTATTTATTTTTTTCTCAGTTCCAGTTTTGCCCACTGAGGACTCTTTCATTCGGCTTCTGTTTGTTATTTTACATCCTCCATCACTGTGTGTGTGCTTACTTGGTTGTATCGCCTTCTTGCTTTTTGGCACCATAAGAGACGCCAGGCTTCTATGTATATTTTCTACCCCAGTCACTTCTCCCAAGAATTTCTGATTTCTTTTATGGCATTAGAAACCAGGATGTGGGTGTTAGTTGTGCTTGTTGTCGCTGGGATGTCTGTTCCTAGGCCCTCTCCGTTCCCAGAACAAGGCAGTATTTGCATATGTACACACACTAATGTACCTAGATGCTTGGTAAAGGAGAAGGGAAATGAAAAAGAGGAAGACCCTTGGCAGGATGAAGTGACACAGTGGCAGCCATGCTAGGTTAAGGCATCGCAACAATTGTGAGGCTGGCACATAGCTGGGAGTGTTTGTTCATATTGTCAGGATGGGTCGGAACCAAGGCAATGGCATCTGACAACAACGAACATTTCTACCCTGTGTGAATGCACATAATCTACCAACAGTTAACCATGCTTACTCAGTCCACTCTCCCCATTATATTTATGAAATCTGCATGCTGAGAAAAAGTCTAAGAAACTAGATCTGGCAGTTAAGATTTTATGTCAGGAGTCTCACTGGTGGGCAGTTAAGAGTAATCCCCCACAATGAGGTCTCCTCAAGGATATGGCATGCTTCCAATATATGTAAACAAAAAGCTTGCTTGATTTTTTTTTGCAGGATCTGGATCCTGCATCTGGCTCATTGAACCTCTAAGTAATATCTTTCTTAGGAGATCATCCAGTGGCCCGCCATTTTACCCATTGACCTTGGATGTATTTGACTCTGCAGCCAGAGTCCAGCTATCTAGCCTGCTTATCTTGGTTTCCTCAGCCCCAAAGGCTTACTCCCTACGTCAGTCAGGAGAAGCCAATCCTCTAGCCTGATCTGACCCATGGGCTTGGAACTTAGCCAACTGTACAATGGTGTGAGACGTTTCTTTGTTATAAAGGTCTCCCTATGCACGCTGGTCGCACTGTTGGGTAGGCTTGGACTGCTAACCACAAGATTGGTGGTTCAAACCCACAAGCCATTCCAGAGCTGAGTCTATCTGCCCTTGTAAAAATACAGCTGTCATGATGGGGCAAGGGAGGAGCTGATACCACGGGCTCAAGTAGAAAGAAAATGTTCTGGAAATGTTGATGGCAACATATGTACATGTGCTTAATACAATTGAAGGATGGATTTGTAAGATTCCCCCAACAGAATGATTTAATCAAATTAAAAAACACAGCCTTGGAATTATGCAGGGTTGTTATGAGTTGGAACCGACTCCATGCCAGCAAGTTGGATTCTTTGTGTTCCCTTCGGCCTCTTCGTAAACTGAAGCCTCAACAATCAGAAACCCCTCCGTCACCTGCCATCCATTTACTTAAGCCTGGAATTTCTATATCTGTGTCATGGTTTCAGAATGATTCAACCCTGCTCCCATAAAGAAGCAACTTTCTCAATGAGAGTATAGTCTTTCTGTGTGGTTTTGTTGGTTTTTATTCTTACCATAAAACCAAACCAACCAAACAAAAACAAACTTGTTGCTGGTGAGACCTTTGAAACTCAGACTCCCTGTAGCACTGAGTAGATTTGCCCCATTCAGTATCATCTATGAGGACGACATCGGCCACTTCTTGCTCTCTTGGGGCGTCTGGTGGGTTCAAACTCCCACCTTTTGGGCAGCCGCCAAGTCTTCAACTTCCCTGCCACCAGGGAGGGCTAGGTCAGCACCTTCTTCCCTCTCATCAGTGATGTCGCTGCACACCTGTGAAATACCTCTGGATTCTTTTATTACATTGTGTGTTTCATCCTGGGATGACTTAACCTCTTGATCTTTAAGGTTTACTCTGTGTGTCATAATTTCATATAGTCACCATTGTGTTGGTCTGGGTTGACTAGAGAAGCAAATCCAAGGCGACTCACTTGTATATAAGAAATAACTTTATATACAAGGGCAATAGAATATTGAGAAAACATCCTAGCCGAGTCCAGATCAAGTCCATAAGTCCAATAGTATCCCATATGTCTGAAACCAGTGTATAAATTCTCTTAAGAATCACAGAACACTTGCAATGATGCTGAATGGAGGAAGATTACAGGCCAGTGGGTGGGAATTCTTGTGGATCCAGTGGCAGTGGAAGCATCTCAGTGCTGGCAGGGGTCTCCACATGGCTCCTCCAGCTCCAGGGTTTGGTTGCATCAGTGTAGCTCCATCAGGCTTGTAGTCAGTAATGTCTCGCAGGGAGTTAGTATATCTGGCCTCCAGTGAGCTATTTATCTCCTTCGTGCCTCCAGATGAGGTCATCAAGCTGCGACCTGATTGACAGGCTAGACTCCACCCCTTCATAATTGACACCAGATCATGTAATGACCACAACTATTATATTATCCTACTGAATAGTTTCTCTGCCCTCTTTCCAATCCCCTGTGCTCTATCTGAATCGAAGGTTGAATAACCTTCCTAGCCCCCCACAATCCTGGCAACCACCCAACAATAATAAAACAGACGGACTTTTCCAAGTTTCTGACTTTGGGGCTTGTCCATTTTCAGCATCAGAGACGGCTGGAATCTTGCAGTTTGGACCCTTCCCTGTCCGGCCTTTTTCCCGTAGCAGGATGGTTGGAAGTACATCTCTGCCCTTTCCTGGCAGGGTGGCTCATTCCCTTGGTTGTTGGAAGAATATTTCATGGTATGCATCTCTAGAGAGGGCTTATCAGCTCAGCTGTTGAGGGACATCCTAGTGGCTTGCCGGTTTGGGTGCTTATATAAGCTGCTATAAGCATTCCTGTGCAGGTTTCTGTGTGGATATCAAATATTTTAAAAATATTTAAATCCATTGTTTAAATATCTAGGATTGTAGTTGCTGGGTAAGATGGCAAAACGATGCTGAGTTCTCAAGGAATTGCCAAACTTTCTTGCAAGGGGCTCTATTCAGCCCTCTCTGCAACCTTGCAGACAATTACACCTGGGGGGCTTGTAGCCCTCCTAACAGTTGTATGAGAGCAGCGCAGTGTTGTTTCAGTTTGGAATTCCCTTATGACACATGTTGTCCAGCATCTTTTTTAAAGCTCATTAACAATTTGTATCTCTTCTTTGATGAGTTGTCACGATCTTTTGTTTGAGAAATTGGGTTGTTTGTTTTTTTATTGTTGAGTTTAAAAGTCCTTTGTGTATTGCATCTTATCTTTTCCTCGTTTTAGCAAGAGCTTCCACAAACGGAAAGTCGTTACTGTGAATAGGTGCAGTTTACCATTTTGGGCTTCCTTAGTATGGGCTTGCATTTATTTACTTTTGCCTGTGGATTCCGGTCTCTTCAGTACCACCTGTTGACAAGCGATCCTTCCTCCACTGAATTGCTTTTGTACTTTCATTCATAATTGTTCATATTTATGTGGATTTCTGAATTTTCTACTCTGTTCTGTTGCCCTGTGTCTGCCACTCTGCCAGTTCCATGCTGCCCACACTACCCTGGCAGGGCAATCAGATTGACACTTCCTTTTCTTGTTACGAGATGGAAGACCCATTCTTCCTTGACACACCAACATCAGCACCAACACCATCACCGACACCAACTCCAACACCAGCACCAGAGCCATGGGCTGAATATCAGCATGCACCACCTCCTCCCATAGTGTGGGTCAGGTGGAGTGGGATGCTGCTGCTTGGCTCTACTGAAACTGCAGGGTTGGAGGGTGTGCGTGTTTCCATTGGCATTTGGCCGGAATAGGCCCACCCTTGCTAAGAGGGTTCCAGTTGTTAGGCCACCTTCTTCCTGGTCAGTTAGCCAGACAGAAAGGCTCTCCTTAGGGTGTTCTTCAGTGGTCTGTGCCTGTTGGTTCCAGGTTGGGGGCTTCTGGAGCTTTCTGTCTAGGCTGTGTGGGAGGCAACCAGGGAACCCAGGGAACTCTCAGCCTTGTGCCCCTCAAGCCCTGAGATTTCTAAGCAGCCTGCATTTTCCTTTCCACCTGTCAGAGCTTTAGGTGGTTGGTGGTTGTATTACATCCAGGGTGTTTCCAGGGTAAGAGGGTGGCCCTGGGAAGAATCCTGATCTTATTGAATTTTAAACTTAAGTTGAAACCTGCAAAATACTTATACCGCTTGTGTTGGATGATAAACAATGTATTCATTCAACGTGTATTTATTTAGCCCGTACTCCACGGTGGATCATTTAAAGAAGATTGGCCTGACCTCGTGGAGCTTAGAGTGGAGTAATGGGAGGTCAGTAGCAACACAAAGAGTGTCTCCATGAAGAGGGGACAATTCAGCAAAGAAACTAAGGCCTGAGCCATGGGGAGTCCAAAGAGATTTGGGCCATAGGAAGGCCATGTGCACAGAACCTGTGCTCTACCTGGCCTCAGTAAGAAAGACGAAGCCAGGATTTCCCTGAGGACCATGAGGTAAGAAGCAAATGGGACTCATATCCACTAGGCAGGGGAGGTGGTGTGCAGCCATTGTAGGGCCTATGTCCTGTATCTGAGGGAGACAGGGACTTACTAGTGTGTTTTAGCCCAAACTTCCATATTTTGAAAGGGTCACTTTGGGTCTGGAATTTAGACCAACATTCAAGGTAGGAAGTGTGAGAGATCAGTTACGAAAGAAAGGTTCCATGGACTAAAATGTTAGCGAGGGAATGGGAAGTCCTAGGATAGATTTTGAAAGCGTAGCCAACAGGACTTTCTCTGATGGGTGTGAGATGCAGAAAAAGAGAGACGGCGAGTCTAACATGTTTTGTCTAGTTGTCATTTGCGGCGATGGAAAAGACTGCACATATTAGGAGCAGAATTGGGGCATACTTTGTATTGTAAATAGGAAATGCTCATGATGAAAACATTTTTGAAAAAGGAAAAAGTCTTCTTTATTTTTCTATATCTCAGGACAGTGGTTTGTGTCCGTTTAGTTTTTTCCCCTGTATATGTAAACACACATGTATGCCTTCATATATTTGTATGTTTTCTGTGAAAAATGTAGAGCATTGTGTAACTTCATCCCACCCGCCACCCCACCCTGCCATTTCACATTGCATGATCAGCATTCCCTGTGTAATGAAATATTACTGAAACGTGGGAGTTTTAGTGGCCTTTCAAATAGTGATGTAATCATTTCCTGCTTATTGGACATTAGGTTTTGTTTTGAGTTCTTCCACCCCCCAGCCTTTTTTATAGTCCTTTGAGGAAATTCTTATGCATCTATCTCCACATCGCTGTTTTCCTTAGGCAGATACCTAGAACGACCTCAGGCAGGTGAGAGATCCATATGAGAGATCCGTTTACAAGCTCTGAGGGTGTGTGGCAAAGTGTACTCTTGTTTTCAGGAAGTACATCCTGTGTGCACTCCGATGGCGGTGAAGAATGCCGCTGTCCCCCAGTGCTTACAAGCAGCAAGTATTCTCATTTGGTTTGCATTTCTTTCATTATTAGTGAGGATATACTCTGGAGTTTTATTTTTTTAGTCTTTCTCTTGTAAACTTAATGTGCCTGCTAAACTAACTCACGTGGGTAGAAATGGCACATTGGATCTGCAGAATTGCTCATGTTTTCATGGTGAAAGAATGAGATGCAATTAGTCACAGCTTGAGAATGTGCCTTCCACCCCTCTTCCTTCCTGTACCACCTGTCTTTCTTAGCAGCACAAGGACTTAAGTTTTGTTAAGTAAACATTTATTTGTATAAACGTAGATTCATCTTTCTCTCAGAAAAGCGTAAAACCAACAAGTGGCAATTACTAATTGCTACATGAAAAGCGACGGGTGGGAGAACCTTTTCAGAGTTCTCTTTAGCATCCCAAACGCATCAGGCCTAAACAATGTGATGGTGAACTTCCCCTAACTTTCAAAATTGGCAGTTCCAACACGGGACTCATTCCAATGCAGCTCCAGAGGCTAAGCATGATGCAGAACCAGAGAGCAGCGGCCCAGGGAAAGGGCATCGAGGGCCAGAATTGTCATGGTAGTCACACACGAGTGGGTTGAAGCACCAGATATGTTTCATTACATAACTTTTACACTTAATCATGTGTGCAAACATCAAAAATTCACTATCAAGTATGGATGAGAATATAGCGGAGAAATCGGGGATTTCCTGCAGTGCTGAAATGTGAGTTGGGTGCGGCACAGAGCCCACTAGGAGAGTAGAGAAGTGATCCAGGGCGGAGAGGATGGCCAATAGAGGGCAGGCTATGTGTTGTTAAGCTAGGAGTCCTCTGGGTGATGCCAACATTTAAAGCACTGCCCACTCAACAAAAGGCTGCCAGCCTGAGTCCATTGGAAGAAAGGCCTGATCTACTTCTGACAAATCAGCCAGTATGGCTCTACTCAGGCACCTATGGGCTGACTCTCAAAGGCATACTTTTTTCTCTCCCCATCTCCTTTTATTAAACTACTTAACACAGTAAGGGTTTGGAATTAATCCCACTGGGAAGCAGCACAAAATCCTAAAGGTGAGAGGCAGGAGAAAGATGGAGCTGTCTATTTCTATAAAGATTTGTCTGTCATCTTGAAAACCCACATGGGGCGGTTCTACTTTGTCCTGTAGGGTCACGCTTAAGTCAGAATGGCTCGATGACGGTGAGTTTGGTTAGGTTTTGGAAGGTGAGATGGAGCTTGAGTGCTTCTACTATTTGGAATTAACAGATGAAGGTTGCTGGAGGTAGGGTGTTGATTTCCCTATCTTTCTTAGTTGAATAAACTTTCCTGGTTGAGTCTTAAAAAAAACGGCAAACAAACAGAATGCCCTCAGGTACGTGAAGTTAGCTGGAGCACACGGGCCTGGTTAAGGTCCAAGCAGGACAGATGGCTCCCTGACAGCGTCTTTGGGGTGGGAGTGGGGGAGGAAATTAAGGATATCTTTTGAAAATACATTTTTGGTGTCACAAAGAGTTGTCTCATCATCCATCCTAGGGAAGCATGTATGTGCAAAGCAGCAAGCACAATGATGTTTACTGTACCATTTGTGTAATGGAGAAAAGGAAACAGTAACCTGCCACAGGAGAACATCAGAATGAGCCAAGATGTTGCAATGCTGTGGTTAGGTGCCTCCGTGTTGGCTGGGACTCATGGCAACCTCCCGCATGACAAAAGGAAATGTTACCGGCTGTTGCAATGCTCTGCAACAATTAAAACGGGAGGCAGATGGAACCATGTTTGTCAGATTAGAATTGTGCTCTATAGGATTTCCAATGGCTGCTTTTTGCGGGGAGGTGCCTTGGTGGTCCAGTGGTTAAACACTTGGCTGCTAATGGAAAGGACATTGGTTTGAAAAGACAGTGAGAGGGTGAGGATAGGTGTTTACCAGGAAGAGTGGTATGGTTGACCATGGAACTGAAGCAGGCCATAGTAGGACCATGGAAAAGATGAATGGATGGTCCCAGAGGGCCAATGAATTGTTGGAGTGTGCACAGTGAGGAAGACATGAGGTGGTGGCTGGAGTAGAATGATGAGGCTGAAGTTATGAACGGGCTGCTCTCACCTGCTGCTGATGACACAGTTGGGGTGGAAATGAGAGTCTAAGTCAGTACGCAAAAAAATGAACACTGGAGAAGACACGATGCAGGAATGCCAATGGCGCGATCATGCTCAACTGCTAATGGAAAAGCTGGAGGTTGGAGCGCAAAGCCACCACCCTGGTTGCATCTAATATTCCGTGGACTCCCCTCTTGGGTCAGGAGGTGAATTCACACCCCACATTGACTGTCTTTCTGCAAGTCCTGGCCGTCCATGGCAGGTGGGCTCTTCCTGGAAATCAGACAGTCTCTCCCTCGTCTGTTTACAGACTCTTCTGACTAATCACACACCTCTCTTCCTTGAAACCTCCAACACCTCTCTCTTCATCTTCACCTTCAGCTGGTAATCTAACTTCCTGCTTCGCTGAGAAAGTTGAAACAAGCAGAAGGGAAGTTACACCCACATGCCAGCACCTTCACATCTACACCCCACTTTCCCTTCTGTTACTCGATGAAACATCCAAGATCCTGCTCCAAAGTCATTCCCTCTCACTGGTGGCCAGGATCTCATTTCCTGGCCCACTCAATCCTCCCCTCCTCCTGGGGTGTTGACTGTTTCCTCTCTGCTACATTGGTCTCGCTTGCATATGCATAGCTTTTCTTACTTCCATCTCCTGACTCCACTACTACCACGCATGACTGCATTACGCTGCTAACTGTGCACGGTCAGCAGTTCAGAATCACCAACCACTCCAAGGGTGAAGGATGAGGCTGTCTAACCCTGTAAAATGTACAGTCTCAGAAAAACCATAGGGGCGGTGCTACCCTGTCCTATGGCGTTGCTGTGAACTGGTATAAACTTGATGGCAATCAATTTTTTTTTCTGAGGAAGATTCCTAACAATTTCTCTATTTTGCTTTCTCAGATTCCTCTATGACTTTTCTTAAATTCACTCTAGTTAAGGTTTTGCCTTTTTCCTCCACAAATAGATGCATCTCTGGTTTCTTAAACCCAATTCTCAGTCATCCTCGCTCAGTCAGTTGTGCTTGATAGAAAGGACACTTTCGCTCCTCTTTTGAATACCTCCTTCTTGTGGTTACCAGGGCGCTTCAGTCTCTTGGTTTACCTCTGCCTCCCTGGGACCCCACTCTCCTTCCTGCTGCCTTCCCTACTCCTGGATCTCTCGCTGTGACTGTCCCAGTTTCTGTTCTTGGCCCTCGTCCCTAGCTGCACTCTCCACCTGGGAGATTCCATTCAGCTGTAAGATCCTTAAATGCCATTTAAGGATCACATTATGCTGATGACTACCAGCTATGTAACTCTGCCCCAGACCTCTCGCTGGAACTTGACACTTCCTTGTACTCTGCACTTGCTAGCTCTTCTTGGATGTCCGAGTGGGAACTCAAAACTGACACAAAAGTGAACTTCTGATCGCCGACCCCAAACCACACTTAGATTGAGTCACAGCTTTCCTTAGCTCCGACACTTAGGCCTCAACTTTGGTGCCATGTTTCTCATCTTTCACATCCCAACCCATTATGATAGGAAATCTGTTGGCTTTACCTTAAAAATGCACTGAGAACCAAGGACGGCTTACCTCCTCCCTGCTACGACAATGTCTTTTCTAGTGTGATGGTGGCAGCCTGCTCACTGGGCTCCCTGCATTTCCCCTCATCCCCTCTAGGCTGTTCTCCATGTGGCCGGCAGAGCCTTCCAGTTAACACCTGAGCCAGCAGGTGGCTGCTCACCTCCCAACTCTGCCACCTTGGCTCCCATTCTAGTGGAGAGGAGTCCAAGTGCTCAAAGTGAGTGGTTCGCTCGCCCTCCTGGGCCCTCCCTTCCCTTGTTTCTTCTACCTCTGCTTCTCTGCCTGGTCCTGCGCCCTCCTCACCATTGCTCCCAGGCTGGCGCTTTGTGCTCAGGCCCTTTGCGGTTCCCATTTCTGCCACGTGCTCTGGGACCTGACATCGAATAACATCAAACCTTTATCCTTCTGTTTAGGTCAGGCTTCCAGGAGACAGACAGACAGACACACACACACACACACACACACACATTCAGAAACGGACACTCAGGTGGAGACAGCTATTGGGGAATAGGCTCCACAGGAGCACCTCTGAAGGAGTGCAAGGAACATGGCTGGGGGAGGGAGAAGTTGAATGGAGATGCAGCCTCCTCCAGCTCACAGGGCACTCCCAGCTGGTCTTGACCCTTCAAAGCTATTGAGAATGCAACAAGAGATCCTGGCATTGGTACTCCATGCTAATAAGTCATAAGGTGGAGACTTCCCCTGGGGCATGGTCAACCTACTCCTCTTCTGCTAAGGGGGAAATCCTGGGACAGGATTCAGCCATGAGCTGTCATTAAACAATCCGCACAGGTGTGAGAAAGGTGGCATGTGGCTCGGAAGAGCATGTGAGCAGGACACCACACTCCTGTAGCTGAAGCACAGTGGTGGCTTCTTGCGCTTCAGCCCTTAGAGCTCCCTTACCTCTTGGTTTCAAAGCACTTTCATCACCTTTTTAACTAGGTGATAAACTAATACTCTACCTTGAGATCCATCTGTTTCAACTCCTCTTTTTCTCACTGGGTCTGTAAAAAGTCGTTTGCTTGCTTTTGAATTCTATTGTATCCGTTAACAAGCTGCCTGATGGCACAGTGGTTAGGCACTGGGCTATGATCCTCAGCAGCTCAGAAGTTTGAAAACACCAGCTCCTAGCAAGAGTTACAGTCTGGGAAACCCACAGGGAGAGAGAGGTCTACCCTGTCCTTTAGGGTTGCTATCAGTCAGAATCAACTCGATGGCAGTGGGTTTTGTGTTTGATTCTTTGTAATCAGTGAGAATACAGTTAGAGCTAGTGTTTTCTTTGTGAAGTATAGTTTTCTTAATAGAAAAAGTTTGTAAATCCTAGTCTGAGACAATTATTTTAAATGCCCATATTTAGGATGAAGGAAGCAATCACACTCTGATTTTCACCTGAACATCCATTTTTATTGCTCCCTGAAAAGAGTAGTATTTTTGAAACCATAAAACAGATTTTGGCTAGATGAGCGATAAGGAGACTGTTTCATATTAAAACAAAAAAAAACACGCTGTAAAAGTTCTGGTGAAATTGAAAAGGTTGGAGAGATTTGGGGGGAAAGGACAAGGGAGGAAAATGGAGAGTTTGTCAATCTGTGGCCAACCTAAATTGTTATCCTGCTCTGATCGGAAGTTCCTGTTGCCTCTGTCCCCAGGCTTAAAGTTCTCTATCCCGTGGAACAAGTAGACACCTTGACTTCATTAAGAGAAGCTCCCAGCCTGGTAGCGGAAGGCCTCCTTGTTTCTAAGTGATCCTTGGAAGTGAGGCAGATTATTTGTGATCCAGATCATGTGAGAACAGAATCAATTAGATACCATCATCAGGACATTTGCAGTGGGTGAGGGTGGTGGGGTGAGGCGGGGCATGGCCAAGTCCAAGCAAATTGTTGAGAGATTCTGACAGTCCTTGACCATCATGGAGACTGGCCAGGATGAAAGTTTGGAGGTGAGGTGTGCAAACATCTGGTTCAGATCCTTCTTCGGGGCTTGGGGGAGGGGAACACTTGGACCTGGCCTAGTAGGGAGCAGCAGGGTCCTGGTACAGTGGAGCAGGTGTGCTGGCCTGTATACGACACTCACTGCCTTCACTAAATTTTGCATGCTTATTGATAGGTCAGAAGGAGAACAAATTAAAATGTACATCGTTAATATACAAATTTAAAAGCATTATGTACTTGTAAAACACCTACATAAAATGGAAGAATATTAATTTCTTCCCACTCCATAACCCAGCTCTGAGACAACTACCTTTAAATTTTAAATATCAATAAACACATACACTGTTTTATGCAAAAGAAATTATATAATTCATGCTCATCTGCAGCTTCTTTTCATATATATGGCTTGAGTATTTCCCATACATGTGCATTTATGTTCTCTCTACCCAATGACTATACAGTCCTCCTTTATAGAAAATACCGTACCTTGCTAACCATCTCTAAGTATGGATATCTAATTGGTGATTAAGTTGGTTGGGGTTTGTGTTTATAAGGAATGCCGCAGTGAGTGAAATTCTACATGTGCTTGGTAGATTTATAAGTCGGAAGTCACTGGGTCAGAGTCAATATTACGCCAGCTTGCTCAGTCCACCCACCTGAGATAGGTAAGGTGTGTTCTTGCTCTCTGCATTGTGGGGCTTTTGAGGCCCCATCAGTTCAGTTATTACTATCAGTTTTACATTTTCAACCACATTTGTGTTCATTACCTCATTTGCTTTTTACAGCCACTGACCAAGTGTGGGTCAGTTCATTACCCCTCCTTGGAGGGAGGACACAGAGGGCTCATTCATGGCCTGGTGTTAATATCTGACGGTGAAGGAGGGCTGGGGGAGTTCTGGGCCCAGTGTGGGAACTGTCCTTCTGTTTCTCTTCCATAATTCCCACTTTACCAGATGGATACTTTCCCAGTCTGCTTTCCATTGGGATAGTATAGTGTCTTTTGTTAATGACTGTAGTTTTTTTTTTTTAATTGCTAAAGGACAGTGTGGCACTTCCAGTTCCCTTCGTGCCAGTCATATATATCCTTACAGATGTTGTTGTTGGTAGATGCCATCGAGTCAGGTTCGACCCCGAGCAACCCTGTGCACAACAGAGTGAAACACTTGCACGGTCTTGTGTCATCCTCACGTTTGTCCCTGTGCCGGCATGTGTGTGCATTTATATGTGTATATGTATATGCCAAACATAGTTTTATCAACCCCTTGCAGTTGCTTCTTTCAGAGTGCATCTGACTTTCTTTATTCGGTGGTGGTTCTTATTAGGTGCTGGTGAGCTAGTTCCAACTTACAGTGAGCCTCCGTACAACAGAAGAAGCCCTTCCTGCTCCTGTGCCATCTTCACACTTGTTAGATTTGAGCCCATTGCAGCCAGTCTGCCAGTTCACGGCCTTGAGGGTCTTCCTCAGTTTTGCTGTCCTGCTTTACCAAGAATGATGTCTGTTTCCTGATAGATCATAGCACGTGCTAACTGCCCTTGGAAGATTACACACATGCATTCACAGTGGTACAGATCATGACTGTCCAGTCTGTGAAAGAAGTCAAGGGAGAAAGAAGGTTGGCCATTCCTTCACTTGTTTATTCACCCATTCATTCAGTCAACACATGCCTACTGTGGTCCAGGTTTCACTCTCATGGAATTCTGAGAGGTGTGTGCTCAAGTCCAGAGCGGGGAGGCTCCACCCGCTCTCTGCAAGGGGGCCCAGAAAGCTGTGGATCCAAGATAGAAGCCTACATAATACAAGTTCTCGTTGTTAACCCAGACAGTTAATTTTAGTTGATTTTGAATCGTGAGGTTTCTTTTTTCCCTTCTGTTCCCTTATTATGGACTGTTAAATGCCCAGTTACTGTCCACTCTGCCCCCCCCGCCTTTTGTTCTTTGCACAGTGGTTTGAGATAGAAGAGCATCCTTCTCACATTTTCTTTACATTGAAAAATTCATCTGTTGCAGAGTTCCTGTGCTGTTGTGATTAATCTTTACTCTTTGTGCTTGCATGAATGAGTATACATGGGAAATGCACAAGAAACGGAAAGGGCTGGGGAAGAGACTGAGAGGAGGGAAGTATTTCAGGATAACAAGAAGGCTGCGGTCATCTTATGTGGATAGCCCCACCATGTAGCAAACTCCTAATGTTGTGATGAGCTCATGAGGGATGTTTTATGATAGATTAGACATCTTATTGAAATTGGGAATCTGAGCATGATGTGTCAGGCATACAAAGACAACTTCCGTCCTGTAGGCTTTTAGACCCTTGGCTATATTTAGAACTAATCATTTTTGTTTGAATAATTTATTATAGTTTTTAGTATCTTCCTTCACACTACACTTAATTGGCCACAGTGCTTATTTACCATCGTAAGTTGGAAGATGAGGTTCTCAAAAGTACCTGTGTCATGTTTGGGGTCACGGGTAGGTTTTTGAAGGTCTTGTTGGTGCCTTGTATATAAGTGTTGAATTATTCTTTAATGAGAGTATATGATTTAACAGAATTTACTGTTTGAGGAGTTTCATTTACATGTATTTTTGGTATCTAGAATTATCATAGAATTTAAAATTACAATTTTGGTTCCAACACTTACTGTGTAAGTTTGGGTAAATTATCTAAATTTTCTAAGCCCCTCTTTTGCCACTTGAAAATGTCACCTAGTAATATTTTCTGACACATGAATTTTACTTTTAAATTGTATATGTTCGTTTATTAAGATTTTATATTGTAAAATTATGTAATTTGTTGAGAGGTAAAAGATTAAAAAGATAAACTTCGTTTACAAATTCATGAGTACCAACCAGTTGTTTAGTATTACTATTACTAGAATTCGTCTTGCTATTTAATTCTTTGCCTAAAAGCATTCTAAGGCCCTGGATCTTAGTGGGTAATAGTTCTATTTGTTCTGATTTTGGTATGTGTATGGGTTAGATTTTTTAAAAGATAGGTGAACAATGAAATAACGAGTTACCGTAATTGTCCAGTGATGTTTCTGTACCCACTTTGTGCTTGGGCTCATTCCAGGTACTCCCTCCCTCAAAGCCGTCTGGTCGATGCTAACTCAGCGCGACCCTGTAGGGCAAGAGAGGACTGCCCTTGTGGGTTTCCAAGACGATAAATCTTTACAGGACTAGAAAGCCTCATCTTTCTCTTTTTCCAAGTACTCAAAAGGTGATTTTTATATAAAGTAAACAGCCCCTTTTCTCATGGCACTCTTCAATGAAAGATTAGGATAATTGGTCTAAGAAACGTGACTGTGGAAAGAACTTAAGGTGCTGGGATCTTAAGCCAGGCCTGGGATCATGGGGTGTGTTGAGGTGGGCTTAGGGAATGTTTCCAGAGCTAAGCGGCACGAAGCCGAGGTCTTCAGAGTCAGGAATTAGGCAGGCACAAAGCACAGGCTGTCAAAGCAGATAGTAGTGTACACGTGGGCTCAAAAGGCCATGGCTAGAAATGGGGAGAATTGAGGGTTGTCAATGCAGGGATAAGCAAGGGTCAGGTCTTTGGAATAGACCAGATTTAGACTCTATCCTTTGGGCAGGGAGGATCCAGCTTAGTGACATGATCAGATGCCCCCCTCCACCTGCCTTTAATGTGGAGGAGCGAATGAGGACCAGCTTGGGGACCCAGTGAGAGGCCTTGCAGGGATCTGTGAGAGGCAATGGAGGAGGGCTAAGGCAGATCCATTGGAGTGATCTTGAAGGATAGAGTTGACAGGTCTGGGGGCTGATTGGGTGATAGGAACAGTGATGTGGAACCTGTCTAGAGTCAGGATACCTTTCTGACCAGAGACAGCCAACAGAGGCGGTAGCTGGGATGGCAAGGAGGGTAGTGAGCATGGACTGTGTGTGGCTGTGGGAAATTTGACTTAAGGCCAAGTAGCCATTGCGTTTTGAGATTTTGGTGAGACTTGGAGCCTTGCCCATCATCAACATCCAGGCGGTACCTGCAAGCAAGGAATGAATGACGTCAACCAGGAAAACTGTGATGCAGAAGAGCGCAGCCCTGTTCATGAAGTTTCGCATCCAACTCTGAGTGACGAGTGTCTAGAGAGGCGCATAGAAATAGAATTGTGCAGAGCAAACCTGGGACTCGCTGGGGGTGGGAGCAGTAGGGAGGGCATGAGGGAGATGCTGAGCGTACAGCACGTAGAGCCTAGGTAGAAAACACGTAAGACAGTACTATTAGTTTGGGGGATATTGGAAAGAGAAGGTTGTTACCTTCTGATTGCACAGCAAGGGAGTTGTGACCTTACCAAGAACAGCAGCTCCAGATCACACAGGTTCCGGAAAACCAAGCACTGGAAAGAGGCAGTACACGTAGACAGTTCTGTGGACACCCTAGGACAGGGTCTCCTTCCCAACCCACTTGAAGGAATCAGGCCGTTATAGCAGTGTCAGCGAAGGAGAGAGAGCCCAGCCTTTTCTTTATATTTTAAAGGTGGGAGAACCTCGAACATGTTTATTTGTGGATGAGGAGAAGCCAGGTGAAAGCAAATCAGTGACCCTGTCGATTCTCAACCTGTGGGTTGTGACCCCTTTGGGGGTCAAACAACCCTTTCATAGGGGTCGCCTGATTCACAACAATAGCAAAATGACAGTTTTAAAGTGGCAACGGAAATCATTATATGGTTGGAGGGTCACCACAACATGAGGAACTGTATTAAGGGGTTGTGGCATTAGGAAGGTTGAGAACCACTGGCTTAGAGGCTTGGGTGGCAGGTCAGGGGGTGAAAGGCTGGAGGGCAGGAAGACGAGGGTCACACAGGAACTGAGCCCTGGTCTCCTGTCCTGCTGCTGCTTTCCTGGTGACTCACAGAGGCCGGAACCTCTCCGTGACTGTTTGACTTCTTATTTCACACATGGAGACATGTTTGCCTTCCACTTTCTTCTCCCACGACCCTCTTTGTGCACCGAGGTCTCCAGCGAAGCTGATAAACTGAGCTGTACCCCACAAGTCCACTCTCTTCTTCACATGGGGCCTCCTTCCCTCCTGGACCAATTAATACGTCTGTGCACAGTCCTGTGGATCTTTGTTGTCATCCTCGACGGCCCTAGTGCAGGGGTCCTCAAACCACGGCCCATGGGCCATGTGTGGGGTGCACCGAGGACATTTATCCGGCCCGCCGGGTGTTTTTCCCCCTTTTGTTTTTTACTTCAAAATAAGATGTGCGTAGGAATTTGTTCATTGTTGTTGTTTTTTAACTATAGTCTGGCCCTCCAACAGATCTGAGGGACAGTGAACTGGCCCCGTTTAAAATGTTTGAGGACCCCTGCCCTAATGGGAGGCCTGTAAGTCTGATTGGATAGCAGGAGATAGTTTCAGCCATGATGACCTGCCCCTTTAAATTCTACTTTTAGCCCAGGCCAGTGCTACTTGTTTTCAATCTGGCTAAGGCTCGTTCTGTACCTCCCAGGTAACTGCTTCAGCTCCACTGATACTAGTTACCCAAGGTGGTGCTTAGAAATCTTCTGGGAACCAGTTGGCTGTGGTTCAGGGTGGAAGTTAGGGAGTTGGGCGCTGGAAGAGCCATCCTTGAAGCAGCAGGAAGGTGGATGATAGGACTCAGCCAACTTCCTGCATTGGACACCACATCCCCCCATGGTCCTGCGGCCACCGAAGGGATTGTGTGGTGATAGGGCTTCTTGGTTAAAACAGAGATCTTAGGTTGCTATAAGATGTGCCATCATGTACATACCTTTGAAAATCCCGGGAAGCTGGAGTTAAGGGACTGATACTGGAAAGTGTAAATGAAATTCAGCCGAGCTTTTGGTGAAAGGAAAGTAATTTACCAGCTCTCACGTGAAAAGCCCTGTGGGGGATGCTTCATTTCCATTCTGGAAACCTGTGCTGGCTGACAGCTCTGTGGTCCCTCTGGAAGTGAGCTCTTGGAAATAGCATAGTAGGGACTTTGCGAGCGGGTCCCGTTTGGTGAAGTTACTGCTTTTGTGAGGCTGGGCTGCCTCGCTATGTTCTACCACAGAGAAGATGGTAAGGCCAAGTAATGGTTCCATCCCAGGGACTTTTATAAGGTGAAAGAGAAAGTCCTGTTAAGAAACGGAAACTAACTTCTGTTGTTTACAGTGCACGGTAAGCCTCGGTGAAAGCTGCCGGCTGTAGACAGCCTGGTGTTTTATTTCTCATGGAACAATTCCATGAGAGCCCACTGCTTTTTCTCACAGCACCCAGACTTAGGGTCCCACAGAGGGGAAAACATTTAACCTTTGAAAATGCAAAGCCATTGTTTCTCTGAGAAGTCACAAGGGAGTATTCCCGGGAGAGTTTTGAATCAGTCATCTTTCCCACTGGCTGAGAGATGGAGCTGGGGGTCAGTCAGTCACTGATCATGAAGAACTGGTGTGTGCAGGACCAGGCTGCAGCCGTGGCTTGCCTAAACTAGTGTGCTATGAAGAATAGTTACCACGGTTATCTGTAATTCTTAAGAGATTCGTACATAGAATTCCACCCTGAAAGTAATCCCTCATTTTATATGTTTTTTCTTTTCTCTCCAATCTTTCAGCTTTTACCATCTTTTTCTGCTTAAAGAATCCGGGACTGAGGTATTAATTGCCAGTGCTGATTCATTAACTGGGTACTATTGTTTTATTTCTGGCTAGGTTTTAGAAGAATTTCTGTATGTTAACATATTTCCTTTTTAAAAAAATTTTTTATTGGGGACTTATACAGTTCTTATCACAATCCATACATCTATCCATTGTGTCAAACACATTTGTACATTTGTTGCCATCATCATTCTCAAAACATTTTCTTTCTACATGAGCCCTTGATATCACCTCCTCATTTTTCCTCCTCCCTCCTTGCTCCCCCTCCCTCATGAACCCTTGATAATTTATAAATTATTATTTTGTCATATCTTACACTGCCAGACATCACCCTTCACCCACTTTTCTGTTGTCCAACCCCCAGAGAGGAGGTTATATGTAGATCCTTGTAATTGGTTCCCCTTTTCTACCCAACCTTCCACTTCCCCTCTTGGTATTGTTACTCTCATTATTGGTCCTGAGGGGTTTATCTGTCCTGAATTCCCTGTGTTTCCAGTTCCTATATGTACCAATGTGCATCCTCTGGTCTAGCCAGATTTGTAAGGTAGAATTGTGATCATGATAGTGGTGGAGAGGAAGCATTTAAGAACTAGAGAAAAGTTGTATGTTTCATCATTTATACCCTGCACCCTGACTGGCTTGTCTCCTCCCTCCCTGCTACTCTTCAGTAAGGGGATGTCCAGTTGCCTACAGATGGACTTTGGGTCTCTACTCTGCACTCAACCTCATTTACAATGATATGATTTTTTTTTTGTTCTTTGATGCCTGACCCTTTGACACCTCCTGATCACACAAGCTGGTGTGCTTCTTCCATGTGGGCTTAGTTGCTTCTCAGCTAGATGGCTGCTTGTTTATCTACAAGCCTTTAAGATCCCAGACTCTGTATCTTTTGATAGCTGGGTACCATCAGCTTTCTTCACCACATTTGCTTATGCACACATTTGTCTTCAGTGATTGTATCAGGAAGGTGGGCACACACTGACAGGATTTTTAGTTCTTTGATGCCTGAGACCTGGTCCCTTCAACACCTCGTGGTCACACAGGCTGGTGTGCTTCTTCCATGTGGGCTTTGTTGCTTCGGAGCTAGATGGCTGCTTGTTTATCTGCAAGCCTTTAAGACCCCAGACCCTGTAACTTTTCATAGCTGGGCACCATCAGCTTTCTTCACCATATTTGCTTATGCGCACATTTGTCTTCAGCGATCATGTCAGGAAGGTGTGCATCATGGAATGTCAATTTAATAGAACAAAGTGTTCTTGCATTGAGGAAGTACTTGAGTGGAGGTACAATGTCCATCAGCTGCCTTAATACTAAACCTATAAATATGTACACATAGATCTATTTCCCTACCATCCTATATAAATATATTTACACGTGTACATGCCTGTGTTTAGACCTATAAATACCCTATGCCTCCTAGTTCTTTCATCTATTTCCTTTTTATTTCCTCTTGTCCCACTATCATGCCCAGTCTTCATTTGGGTTTTAGTAATTTCTCTTAGTTACATTGCCCTTGCTGAGTCCCTAACAGGCCTCTCACACCCTCCTTGCCACTAATTTTGGATCACTTGTTGATCCCTTGTCCCTGGGTTGGCCAACCTGACCTCCTTTCCCCCGCCTCTCCCTCTCCTATGTCTCGCCAGAAGCATCAGTCCTGTTGTTTTCTCCTCCAGACTATTCATCCAGCCTATCTTATCTAGATTGATCCACAGAAATAATATGCACCAAAAAACAAGGCACAACAAGTCAAAGCAACAAAAGAGAACACAATGATGACAATTAAAAAACAAATAAACAATGACCCAGAGAAGAATAAATTAATTAAAGAAAAAAATTTAAAAGAACGAAATACCAATAGATCAAGGTCTGATTTTTTACCTCTAGGTATGCCATCCAGTCAAGTCCAATGGAGTGCCATGCTCTGGCCCCAAAGTCTATCCTTTGCACTCCCTGGGGAGCTCCCTGCTCTGCTCTGCCCCCTTGCTCTGCTGCCACCTTTAGTGTTTTGCCTCGGTGAAGTTAACATATTTCAATCCAGGACTTAGGAAAATCTTAGAAGAATAAACTTGAACATTTTATGATTTGAAAATGAACAACTTTCTGTCTGGTGTCAACTAACAGAACATGGGGTGGGGTGGGGGATAACATTACATTTGTCCTTGAGCAAGTCCCTAGAAGGTCTTAGAGCAGACTCTTAAGGGTGTAGGAGGCCAGAGATTGCTTAATCAAGGGCAATGTCACCCAGAGGAATTACTGAAACCCAAATGAAGGGTGAACATGATAGTGGGACAAGAGAAAAGTAAAGGAAATAGAGGAAAGAACTAGGAGGCAAAGGGCATTTATAGAGCTCTAAATATAGGCATGTACATATGTAAATATATGTATAGATTTATGTGAATGTATTTATAGGTTTTATAGTAAGGTAGTAGATGGACACTGGGCCTCCACTCAAGTACTCCCTTGATGCAAGAACACTTTGTTCTATTAAATTGGCATTCCATGATGCTTACCTTCCAGACATGATTGCTGAAGACAAAGTGGGTGCATAAGCAAATGTGATGAAGAGGCTGATGGGTGCCTGATTATCAAAAGATATAGGGTCTGGGGTCTTAAAGGCTTGAAGATAAACAAGTGGCCATCTAGCTCAGAAGCAACAAAGCCCACATGGAAGAAGCACACCAGCCTGTGTGATCACAAGGTGTTGAAGGGATCAGGGATCAGGCATCATCAGAACAAAAATTCATTATCATTGTGAATGAGGGGGAGTGCGGATTGGAGACCCAAACCCCATCTGTAGGCAACTGGACATCCACTTATAGAACGGTAGCAGGGAGGAGACGAACCAGTCAGGGTGCAGGGTATAAATGATGAAACATACAACTTTTCTCTAGTTCCTAAATGCTTCCTCCCCACCCACTATCATGATCCCAATTCTACCTTACATATCTGGCTAGACCAGAGGATGTACACTGGTACAGATAGGAACTGGAAACAAGGAATCCAGGATAGATAAATCCCTCAGGACCATTAGAGAGTAGCAATACCAAGAGGGTAAGGGGAAGGTGTTTTAGAAAGGAGGGACCGATCACAAGGATCTACATATAACCCCCCTCCCTGGGGGACGGACAACAGAAAAATGGGTGAAGGGAGATATTGGACAGCGTAAGACATGACAAAATAATAATTTTGAGAATGATGGCAACAAGTGTATAAATGTTCTTGACACAATGGATGTATGTATGGATTGTGATAAGAATTGTATGAGCTCCCAATAAAATGATTTTTAAAAAGCCTCTTTGGTGTCTGATTTCCAATCCGGCCATTGTCATTTACTGGTTGTGTGACCTGGCCACTTCAGTTAGCCTCTGAGCCCCGATTTCCTTTCTAGTAAAATGGAGGTGTTACCTTTTGGAATTCTTAAAATGGGTAAATAATGCAATGCTTGTGAAGCATTCTGTGGTACAGTGGCTGGCATTTGGCAATAAGCAGTAGTGGTTGTTATAACCAAAGTTTAACGTGGACTAGACGGGAACAGAAGATGGCGAAGATCACACAAAAAGGCTGTTTCCCTGGGACTGTTTGGGGGCTGCATTTGTCTATGGGGTTTGTTTCTCTGCTGCTCCCTTCAGTGCCCCCGTTCACTCGGGTCTGGGGCAGGAGGAGTTACAATGACGACACCAGCCACCCACCCTGCCACACTGATTGTGTTGCGCGAGTCAGCCTGTGGCATACACGTCCGGAGAGGATGTTCTCTGCGGTAGGATGAAGACCGAGAGAACCTGGGGTCAGAGGTACCCAGGCAAAAGGTTGGACTGACCTTATCAAGGTATCCAAGGTGGAATTAGTCCATGGGGGGGGGGGGTTGGAGATGGGTCACAGTTACAAAGATGGTGGTGAGATGACGGAGTTCAGATAGTGGAGGAGAACAGAGTGACAGGTGCAGGGAATGGCGAAGGATTTACTACAAAGTAGACAGTTGAGCAAGTGGAGGACATGGTGGTGGTCTTCAAGGTTTAAAACGCTTAATCTACACCGTTGGTTGGTTTCATGCCACAGCAGCTCCTTCCCTGCCCCCACCCCACCACCCTCATCCTCACCACCACCTTCACTACTACCCTCACCTCTACCAACATCCTCACCACCACCCTGATCTCCATAACCGCAGTAAAAGCCTTCCAGGGAGGCTGGTTGGCAGGATTCTTGCATCTTGGCCAGGCTGTCACTCAAGCCCTATCGTGTGTGTGTGTGTGTGTGTGTGTGTGTGTGTGTGTGTGTGTGTGTGTGTGTACTGATTCTGTCACCAGCTTGCTTCTGGGCACCCCTCTGCCTTACAGACCATCACCTCTGTACTCCTCTAGAGAAGGCATTTGCAAGTACGTTTGCACAGCCCTCCTCTTCTGTAACTTAGAAGAGGATTTCTGATCTCTTATTATTTACTTTATAAATAAAAGGGATGTTAATTAGTTTGACTCATTAAATTTAAATGTAAAGCAATTGTTATAATTTCGGAGGGTTTGATTAAGCATCTTAATTACACCGCTTGCTAATGTTGCCGTAGCAGGGAGCAGAGAAGTGACGACAGAATAGTCTCTACCTTGTGCCTTCTCTTCCTCATTGTCCTCCTGGCTGCCAATCCAAGCCCGGGTGGGGGTTGGTTGGGGGGTTGTTAGCATGTCATCCAGTACTCTAAATATCTGAAAATACTGTCTCTTCTTGGGCCCGGCTGTTCATAACGAGTCTTGATGCAAACTGGGCGCCCCTTCTGCTGCTCTTTGGAGTCACGGCTCCAAACCAAAAATGCTTTCAGAAGGAACTGGGTAAACTTCCATAGAATGTGGCCACCAGAGACAGCAGCAGAAGGACAAACCAAAGAAGTTCAACTTAAATCCACATAGAATTTCAACTTTTGAGGCAGGGGAGGTAAGGGTCACTGAATCCAAATACTCTTCGAGGCCACTTAGCCAAGAGCTTGGCAGTTCCCACGCAGCCTACAGGCACCTTGGAAGACACCCTGGTGATCTTTTGCTTCAAATCCCATGGAGCAGTTCGACTGCACACCTGGGCATCATGAATCTCAGTCACCCCTTGTCAAGTCACAGCAAGAGTAATGGTTCATTTGCATGTCTTGTATACACTGTACCTCTTTCTTCCCTCTTTCCCACTTTTCCTTTATCTCAAGACTCAGTTGTCAGCAAGCCACCTTGAGGCCACCCCCTCCCTGTGCTCCTCCAGCTCCTGATGCCATCTTATGTCCACAGTCCCTGCTGATGAATGGGGCGCCTTCGCCTTTCTCCTCAATTGGTAGCTTCTCGGCAGCAGGATAAGTCGTAGCCCCGATGATCTCCCCAGCATCTAGCATTGGCATTCACAGGATGCTCAGTAAATACATTTGGACAAAAGGAAATCATAGTTAAAACATGGAAAACATTCTTTCTTCAAAAGAGTTGAGAAACCTTTGCTTCTGCTTGACCGTGGCTCTGGTCACAATCTTGTAGACACACCAGTAGGTTGGATGATATTTTTAAAGGTTATGGAAACACTTGGATGATTATAATTAAGGAGTGCTACGTATATACCCCTTCTAGAAGGTAATCCTAGTAGCACAAGTCAACCCTCAGCTTTTATCTCAAACGAGATGGTTTGAGTCCCCTCCCAAAGGCTCTGTGTCTGTGGCAGGAACAATGGGGACACCTGCTCCCGTGGTGATGACAACCAAGACAACCACATGGGGCAGTTCTACCCTGTGTTGTGAGTCATGCTTGACTCTAACGCACCCAGCCGCCGCCACCCCCCCCACCCCCACCACCCGTAGCTGAGCTCTAGGATTTTATTACCTGGTTCTCCCGTACGCTACCTTGGAAAGATAGGAGCCAGCTGATGGTTGGGTGGGGTCTGCTGAAAGTGGTAATACCATGGACCTTAGCTGGCTTGCTTTAATAGCCTACGATTTCTTTGTTCACTCATCTGCCCTCTAATCCATAATTCTATATTTTATGAATATGCTTTTTCCCCTCTGTGTACTGTAAAGAGACATGTGTGTGTGTGCCCTTTGCTTTTTCTAGTCCTGGTGGTGGTGGGATAATGGTTGGCAACGACAAGGTCAGTAGTTTGAAACCACTAGCCAGTCAGAGGGAGAAAGATGGGTCTTTCTACTTCCGTAAAGAGTTACTGTCTCGGAAACTCACATCAGCAGTTCTGTCCTATAGGGTCATTATGATCGGAATCTATTGGAAAGCAGTGAGTTTTTGTTTCATTTTCTTGAGGCTGTATAAAACCACTGTATAAAACCACATTTTAACAATTAAGTCATTATTCCAGAATTGTCCTTGTAGTTCTACCTGAATGGGAACTAGCTCCCCTTTGCTTCCTTTGCCCTGCTTTTTACTTGTGAGTCTCATGCTCACTCTCTTAAGTATCATGAAGCTTATAGCTATGAGGTTTTAGGAAATGTGGATACCGCTTAGCTCCTGGGTAGCTTCTGGTAGAGATAAGTAAAGGACTTTGAACATGGCTGTGCCGTATCTTTGGATGATTACACTTTTAGCCTAAGTTCCTTGATCTTTAAAAAAAAGTTCATCCAGTAGTGCTCACCATCCCTGTGTACCTCCCAGAGACATGCAAGGATAATTAAAGCATGTGTATGTGAATGGCTGTAAACTCAGTGGGGGGGGGGGGGAGATGCCATCAGGCCCTCAGGTAATACTATTACTTAGTCCCACGCTGCTACTGTATGATCAAGAATAAATTAATTGTGGAAATGATGATGATTTCATGTTTGGATATCTATTTTACCCCAAGTACCATAATTTGCTTGGGTCTGAGTTCTACAAGATACCTCCATGTATAGATTAAAAACAAAAAAGGAAAATGATCAGATATGTTAACACATTTGCTGTTTCTGTCAGTCTAAAAATAAGCAAGTCTTTTAAATGCAGTTGATTAAAAAGATTTATTGGGGGGAGGAATGTTATGCATCTGTAGTAAATAATATTGTAGCAGTTGGCTGCCTCCACTTTCATGCAAAATAAATAAATACATTTGGTGACATACATTTAAGGAATGCAATCCTTGTAGTTTTCATGAAAATAAGGCGAAACTTTACAGATGATAAAGATTTTTACCATCTGCTAGTCTCAAGGAATCCTGATTCATAACTTCCAACTCCTGCGGAGCTTAATGCATGTGCCGGCCTGTGCGGAGTCAGCATTTTCTGTCACTTGACTCAGTGTTCCCCAGGGAAGCTGACCACCTTACAGGATGCCCAGGAAGAGGACCTTTTGTTTCAGCAGCAAACGGCACGGCCGTTTTCGCATCATTGTGTTGCTTACATGGCAGTCTAAGGCAGAGGGTTGCATTCTAAGAGGAAAGGGGCCTGGCCTTGTTAGTGGCTGCACAGACATCACTGGCAATCAGGAGGAGGGTGGCCTCGCCCAGCACAGGGATGGAGAGGCCCAGTGTGAATGAGTCGAAACACCTGGTGCTGGCAGGAGCGGGAAGGGCCCAGACACAGAGGGGGAGATGGTGGATGGAAGCCCCCTTTACACTGACATTAGCTTGAAGCAGGCGATGCTGTAGCTCTGAGGACTGAATCGAGTCCTGGCACATTGAGGTTCTAGTTAAGGAGAGGGAGTGGGTGGGCTGCCGTCTTTATGTCTGAATGCTGCAGAACCCACAGCCAAGGAAGGAGGCGAGAAACCAAAGGAAAGGCGTCAAGGAAGAATCACTCCTCTTTTCCTTTACTTGCTGGGCTATAAATCACAAGATCAGCAGTTCGAACCACCAAACACTCCAGAGAGACAAAGGGGGCTTGCTACCCTCATAAATGGCTTCAGTCCTGGAAACCCACAGGGGTAGTTCTACCTGTCTCCCTCTAGAGTCCCTGTGAGTTGGAATTGACTTGATGGTAGTGAGTTTGGTGCCCTGTTTGTTGCCTTTCCCTCCCTCCCTCCCTCCACTCTGCAGAAGGGGACAGCTGTCCTTTGGTGTATTTTGTTTTCTCCAGGTGCTGTGGAAGGTGCTGTGTGCAGCATCATGGCAGGCCCGTGCGAGATGGCCAGAGTTCCTAGTGACAGATGATGTGCAAGTGGTCCTAGGGGGTTCTGGTGTTTATTAGTACTGGGAGACCTAGACTGGATTCGTAGGCAGCCCCTCACTGAAGGTCCTTATTCTGCCATGGCCTGCATCTTGGAATGCTATTGTTAGGCTAAAGCTGAAAGGTGTTGGGAAGTGTTTAAGGAGGACCCCCCCCCCCCCGCCCTTACCTCCAACTGCTCCCAATTATGAAGTGAGTCTTATGAAGTGAGTCTTCCTTTTTGACCCAGAGGATGCTACGAGTTAAGAGAGTTTCGAATTTTGGATACTGGTTTTGTCTTGCTGCCTTTCCCTTGAGCCCAGGGAAGAAAAGGCCGGAAGGAAGAGAGAGAAAGGAACCAACCTTACTGCAGTTGAACGGATGCTGACTCACAGTGACCCCTAGGTCAGGGTTTATGAGACCAACTTTACAGCAGTAGAAAACCCCATCTTTTACCCTCAGAGGGGCTGCTGGTAGCTGGTGGTTTCAAACTGCTGGCCTTGTGGTTAGCAGCCCAAAGCTTACCCACTAGGCCACTGAGCTACGCTGCAAAACAAGTGGGATATGTAAATTTGCCTCTGTGTCTTTTTTGTACCCCAGAGCCCTTATGCCCTTTCCCGTTGGCCTTTTGGGAATGTGCTGAGAACCCAGGCACACCCAGATGCAGCCGGTGCTCAGGTTGACAGTGTTTCTCCCCCTGTGGTGCTCCCCTTTCTTACAGGGGAGAAGACATCTTAACCCAGCGGAGTGACTCTCTAGTTGTGGAGTTTCAGTCGTCCGCCAGCAGATGCAGGAGGTATTAATCTCGGGCAAGGGGCGGGTGGGAGGGGCTTCTGAGAAGCCTGGAAAATCACCCTCCTGCTCCATCGTACATCAGCCACATTGCGCATCACCCCGGTCTCGTCTGTGTGGTTGCTGGAGCTGGCTGAGGGCAGCCGAGCCTGTGTGTGGAAGTGTCTTGTGTGTGAAGTTCAGTGCAGGCAGTGGGCTCTTCTCAGACGACTAAGGTAGTGGAGCGGGGAAGGGTCTACATGATGTGTGCATGTATTAAATATCTATGTATTATATATACATATATTTAACATATGCTAAATATATTACATGTATATTTAGGACACACACATGTTTAAACTGCACATGCTTGTATTTGTTCAACAGCTAGCAAATGTGTTCATGGTGAAACTAGAATTCTCCTCTGGGCTTAGGCTCGTTTTGTGCACAAGCTGTATGTTCCCTGAACCCCCCGTCCCCACCCACACACACTTGAGTGTCCTGAAAGTTGAGGTTTGTTATTGGGAGTGTGACGGTGCCAGACCACACTTCTTTTCTCAGGCTCGAAGGCTGGCTCTGTGCGTAAGAGTGTCATTCCATCTCGGGCCTCCCTGGGGCTGGTCCCTGTCACTGCAGCCGCCTAGAGCAGGCTCAGTGACTGACGAGGGGGCTGGGAGCCTCTCACTTGGCCTCACATCGCACAGCTGCAGCCCCCTTTACTGGGAGGACATTGGCTTCCAAACCCAATATCTTTGGGTAATGTACAAAGGGTGAATTAAAATGCTAATAGGCTACATAGTTCTGGGTATTTAATGTTCCCTAATCTTAAATTTAAATGAACCGCCTTCGGCGCTGTCACAGCCTTGCCTGAAGCGTGTGGGCTCGGCCCTCCGACAGCTCGTTTAGGGTACATTCGAGGAGAGGAGGATGAACAGGGGGCGGGGCGTTCAGAAAATGTGTGAATGATTTTGTTATCTTTCACAGTCATCTTTCCATGAACTTTTTGGATACCCCCTCCTTTATTTCATAGTTGTTTTGTGTTCCCGAAGGTCCATAGCCTAAATCCGCTCTCATTCTCAAACATAGCCACTGAGATAAAAATGAGATCAAGTGAAATAAAAATCTCCACTGTCATAGGTTTTTGTGCACCGTCGGATCTTTTGACTATTAACAGCAAGATCTGTTGGGTCGTCTGGCATCTAAAATACCTACATTTAGATCAGCAGTTCTCAACCCGTGGGTCTTGACCCCTGTGGGGGGTCAAACTACCCTCTCACAGGGTCACCCGATTCATCACAGTTGCAAAATTACAGTGATGAAGTAGCAACAAAAGTAATGTTAGGTTGGGGGTTCCACCACATGAGGACCTGTGTTAAAGGGTCGTGTGTTTGGAAGGTGGAGAACCACTGATTTAGAAGACACATACCTTCTACAGCCCCTTTTATGCATTACTGCCACCCTTACACCTTGTGGCAACACCAGAAAACACCCCCGCTTTATCATGTGGACCCTTGCGGTGTAGACTCCAGGGGGGTGGGGGCCTTTTTAGCTGATTAAGAGAAGAACAGTCAGTCTTGGTGTCCAGACTTGGCCCACGAGACCCAGCAGTCTCAAAGCAAAAATGATGAATTGGCCCTTTCCACTAGATGCTTCTTCTAGAAAACAGAGCCCAGCACTCCTTTTGAGGGGCCCTGGTGGTATAGTGGTTACTAACTGGACTGCTAACCATAAGGTCTACAGTTCGAAACCAACATCCTCTCGGAAGGAGAAAGGTGAGGTTTTCCACTCCGATGAAGAGTGGCATTCTCAGAAACCCGTGGGGGCAGTTGTAGCCTGCCCTGTCGGGTCACTGGGAGTCGGAGTGGACTGGATGGCAGTCTGTTTGGTTTTGGTTCCGACCGGCTGTGCTGCCTTCTCATGACCCGCTTTCGTGACGCAGGGAGCTGAAGGAACAAGCGTACTTCCTCTCTTTGTGAACAGCTCACTTCCTCGCCATTAGGTGCATTTGCCCTTTCATGTTCTCCTTCGCAGAGGAAGGGACACTTTATTTCTTCCTTAGTTCTTCCAGCTCTCTGGTGTCTGGGCACTTCATAATTGTATTTTGGGAGAATAGATATTAATTTTCTTCCACAAAAAGGCCCAGTTCCTTGATGACACAACATAATTCAATTTCCGTCCTCTCCCTTCATGGCCTGCACGCCTTCTTCCTGGCACATTTTTCATAGTCAGGAGGAGCGGTCGTGTCAAATGTATCAGAGGGAAGAATTGATTCAGTAGTCGCTTGACGATTTGACTGATTAACAGAGATCAGAAGAAGGGCTCGGAGCTGTGAAAACCAGTGCAGCGCGGAGCTGTAACATCTCTTTAGGGAGCGAGTTAATGAAGGATCACCACAGAGACAGCCATGCCAGAGAGAGAGAGAGAGAGAGAGAGAGAGAGAGAGAGAGAGAGAGAGAGAGAACGAACAAGAACATGCCCATCTAACACTCCGAGGCTGCCTCGTAAGAGGAGCTATGCTCATAATTTCTATTTACACATCCCTGTAATTACCATCTGCTGTGAGATGACGTTCCTTCTCCTCCTGTCAAAGTTGCTCAGATAGTTCCTCTTTCACATCTCGGCCAGGGAAGGAAGTCTAGGACAGGTTGCAGCTTGCCCAAAGGCCTTTGTGCCCCTGCAAACATGCCGTGGAACCCTGATTAGACTGACTTGACTCCGATTCGTGTTGTGTTGTCATCCCCATTTGTCCTCGGGCCCGACCTCTGCCCCTCTGATACCCATGTCCCTGGGCTTTCTTGACCTGTTCATACTGGGTGCGTGGTTTGTTCTCTTGCTGCAGTGTCTACGAACCCGATAGAAATGTGTTACGGAGGAAAGAGCGAGAGCGAAGAAATCAGGAAACCCAGCAGGATGATGGCACATTTAATTCGAGTTACTCCCTCTTCAGTGAACCTTACAAGGTAGCATTCACGGCTTCCCCGCCGCCCTCACCCCCGCCCCGGGGCTATCTGGGCTAGAGTTGTTGGCCAACCAGGCTTTAGGCAGGTCGTTTGCCTGTTCAGTTCAACCACTAAGAACGCCTCTCCCCCACCCCACCCCCACCCCAAATAATCTGTTGTCGGCTCCATGTGTCTTTAGTGGCACTCTCTCCATAAAACGTTACTGAAAAACGAATTTCATTGCGAGATGATCAGCGTATCAGACATTTCAATAGTTCAGCCGTATTAAGTGCTGTGCCTTCTTCTCTACAAGCAACTTTGGAACATGTTCTTCCTTCTTGTACCCCTTGCGCTTGATGTCCCCCTTTCCCCCCACCTTCCTGCCATGCCCCCAGGTAATTATTATTATTAATCCTCTTGCTATCTGCATAGCTCTGCCCATCCTGGCCTCCCTGTACAGGAAAACAAAAATTGTTTTTTAAAGTGTTCACAACCATGGCCAGATAAAACAGAAAAACCTCAACCGAAAAGTGCAGAAAATCCGTAAAGAGTAGAAAACATTCACGATGGGTCTCGGACCTATCTCGGGCGGTCTGATGACAAGATGCTGCATTCCAGCCTAACTACAGCTGCTCCGACCCTCTGTGCAGTGCTCTCTGTGTGTTCCTGAGGCCGCTCACGGTCCCAGTCGGATCGGTGGGGATTCACTGGAGGCCTAATCCCCCATAGGGACCCTGCAGATGGACTTTGGGCTCTGTTTGCTGTGATTTTTTTTGAGGGGGTGGTCAGTCACATGTAGACTTACCTTCTGCATTCGTTTAAAATGAGAATTGGATTTGCTTTGCTCTCTTAAGCGTCCAGGAACCAAGCACTATGAAACAGAGCCTGCATTACATGTTTGCAACTCCTGTTTGTAAACCTTAAGGCGAATATGAAATAAATTGTCATGTTATTTCTCATCTGTATGACATTCCACAAAATCAAAAAATTATTTAAGAGGGCTTCACAAAGTTTGTGGAAAAATAGACGTTAAAGGATATTGGAATTGTTCAATGAACGTTTTGAAGTACCCCCACCCTGCCCAACCCCGCCAATGTCCTAGATTTCACTAATATCATTGTTTCATGGAGCTCTGGGGCCTGCAGCCACTTGCATTCTTGGCCCTCTGTTCCTTGGTAAGCCTCACCCTGACTTCCCTTGCTGGTCAACTCAGGGTGTCCGACAAGAACAATCGCATATTTAGAAATCAGAAGCAGAAGCAGTGTGAGCCACGTCTGAATTTTTAACAAAAGCTCCCAACAGTGTCCCATAGAAAGGAAAATCCCATGCTGGGAAGGCCATTTTGCGACATTGCAACAGTAATGCCGCTTCCAGGGACTACATCGTAGCAGTCACCCGGTGCTGGGGGTACTTGCCTTTTTAGGGTCTTGAAGGCAGCACAGAGTGGGGAACCCACAGACCTCTTTCGCGACTTTGAGGATTTCATTTTCATCTCTCCTCTTGGGCTCTGTGCTTAATGAAGGCAATGGGGTTCTTTCTTTCAAAGCAGGTCTGTGTTGTCTGTCATAATAGTGTGGCTGTTTTGTTTTCCCCTTTTCTAGACTAACAAGGGGGATGAGCTCTCCAACCGGATCCAGAATACTTTAGGCAATTATGATGAAATGAAAGACTTTTTAACGGATAGATCCAATCAGAGTCATCTTGTTGGTGTTCCCAAACCTGGCGTCCCTCAAACGTCTGTGAACAAGGTGGATGAACATTTTGTTGCAGACTCCAGAGCCCAGCCCCAGCCCTCCTCCGTGTGTAGCACTGCCTCTTCCACACCAGCAGCTGTCCCAGGGCCGCAGAGTAAGAGGGGCACCATGGGCTGGCAGAAGGCTGGGCACCCACCACCTGATGGCCAGCAGAGAGCAAGTAAGCACGGACACAGATTGCTTGGGTTACGCAAATCTGCTCCCTCCAAGAACAGTAATAAAAAACCTGCCCCCTGTGTGTTGAGGCCCGCATCCTCATCTTCCTCTTCTTGTTCTTCCTCCAACTCAGCACCACAGGGCTCTCTCAGGACCTTGCTTGGAGATGGCGTCGGCAGACAGCAGCCTCGGGCTAAACAAGGGTGCAATGTGGAGGTGGGTCTGCAGACCCAGGACAGGCCATCTGCTACGATGTCAGCTAAGCACAGCAGCGGGGGACACTGTGTTCAGAACTTTCCTCCATCTCTGGCTTCCAAGCCCAGCCTGGTCCAGCAGAAACCAACCGCCTATGTGAGGCCAATGGATGGCCAGGACCAGGCTCCTGATGAGTCTCCTAAGCTCAAGTCGTCCACGGAAACCAGTGTGCACTGCACGGCCTACAGGGGAGTCCCAGCCTCCAAGCCCGAGTCAGCTAGGACCAAGGCCAAGCTTTCCAAGTTCACCATCCCCAAACAAGGAGAGGTGAGTGTGTTTGATGGTACTCCTATACAGCTTAGTCCACAGCAGTGGTGACTTGATGGGGATACATTGTTTCCATGCTGCTTCCTTCCCCTGATGTGACAGATTCCAGGATGTGGCTGGTTGCATGCGGTATGACTCAGGAACTAAAGGAGAAGCCTACCTGAGTGATCATTTTATGAACCTAAAGTGTATTGCTGTGAGAATTCTTTAAGTACCCATACCCACACGTGTGTGTGTCTGCTTGTATGCCTTAGTTGGGGTGAAATTCTACTTCAGTATATTCCAAGGGATTGTTCTGGTGAGCAAGCTAGTGTTATCTGAGAGATGCTGGACTAGAAAGAGAAATACTTGGAAGACAATTTTTTTAATGTGTGGAGAGGCTAAGTTTTATGTGCAAGCTTTTAAAATTCTTAACACGTCTACCACTTGTGGAATGTTTAAGGAGAAATGCAGCAAAGTAAGGCCTAATCGTAATTTTTAATGTTACTGTTTAAATACTTCAATGTTTGATTTATTGAACGTCTGGATATAGCAGATGCCCTGTCCCTACCATGTTATTTAGGGTCCAGGTTCACTGCATTACTACTTGAGCCTTCCCCGTCCTGCAAACATGACCTCCGGTTCCACCAAGAGAGTGGCATCTCTTAGTTCAGATTCTTCAGATTTGCATTCTGATTCTGTTCTCGAAGTCTTTGCGTCTTGTGTTGCAATGTGTACGGAGTGGCTTTACTGGACTGTGGAATTCTAAACCAGCAAGTTAGATAATCATCCAGGCGGCAAAGAGGCAGTGGCAAGCCACTTTGAACAGTCAATCTGAAAGGACAATGAAGGTTCGTTTGAGAGAAGATACTGTGCTTCATACACACTCATGATCATTGTCAAGAAGGCACGAAGCATGACTATGACTCTGGACGTAGATTGTTTTGCTCTGATGTGGTGTATGTATGCATATATATATATATATATATATACATATATATACACATACATACATACATGCTAGAGTAAGAGTTCTAGAACATTGTACTTAGGAACTGTTTGGCTGGCTTTTTTCTTTCTGACATGTTCTTGAAAGACGGAGCAACTGTGTGAATAAAATAACCTTTGTATCTTAATTTGATTTTATCAGCAAATGAAACAAGGACTGGACGTTTCTTGTTGCATTTCCAACAAGGCTGGGCTTAAGTATTTCTGAGGTAGTCATCTTCAGAAATCACCTTGGACCAATTGGGAGGTCAACATTGTATCCCCTTAGAGAAGGCATCTTGTTTACGCTACAGGATATGTTTTGTTGTTGTCAGGTGCCCTCAAGGTGGCTCTGACTCAGAGACCCCTGTGCACAACAGAGCAAACCACTGTCCTGTCACACACCATGCCCACAATTGTTCTTATGTCTGAGCCCATTGTGTCGGTCCATCCTGTCTAGTATCTTCTTCTTTTTCACTGCCCTGATTCTTTACCAAGTAGGATGTCCTTCTTCCGGGACTGGTCTCCCCTGACAACATGTCCAAAGTACATGAGACAAAGTCTCACCATCCTTGCCTCTAAGAAGCTTTGTAGCTGTCCTTCTTCCAAGACAGATTTGTTTGCTCTTGCAGCGGTCCTTTCAATATTCTTTGCCAGCATTGTAATTCAAGCACATCAATTCTTTGTTGGTCTTCCTTAGGCAATGCCCACCTTTCACACAGATTAGTTACACAGTTATAAGATGGAGGGAGTAATAATTGTAGTAGTGGCAGAATCTCTCTGATTTCAGGGAATATCAGGCAAAGCAAGATCAGCTCATGGCTGATTCCCTTGATGCGAAGATCAGACATACTTTCTCCCTCCAACCTTTTTACCAAACCTGACACCAGCTGTCTTCTTCTCAGCTGCTTCTCTGCTGGATTTAAGAATTTATCACAGTCATCAGACACAGCTCACAGACCATATGTACAGTTAAGTGGTTTATAAAGAACTAAGAGCAAACTTGGGATCAGGAGCGATAGGCTGCCACCCAGAATTCAGGTGAGGAAGCTTGTAGGCAGCATCTTCAGTGCAGTGATCAGTAGCAGCAAGAGACAGGCCAGCTCAGGGCCAGGCATCAGGCATCAAGCCAGCCTCGGTGCAGTTTACCTGAGAAATGGCAATCCATTTGGACAAAAGTAACAATCCCTCTCCAGTGGAAAACAAAGGCAATGGCAAATCCACAGAGTTTAAGGGAAAAATGTCTCCAGGCCGTTATTTCCCCCCAATGAAACAGAGCAAGTATGCATATCAATGCTATGTATATACCAATGACTTCTTTTGATTTAATTTATGATAAATTTCTGACAGTATTTATTAAAAATGAATACAGGTAAAATGTAACTTTAAATTCTTATATTTCAATTAAAATAAATAAATTTCTACATGCAGTTTTTTTTAAGTTGGAAACACACATAGATCACTTTACAAAATGGAATTTCATTAAGCGCTTTGATTTTTATCACCATCTTCAAAGACCAATTTGTGATGCAAAAAAAAAAAAAAAACCAACAAAAAACAACCTTGACCCATGTGACTAAATCTACCTAGAAGAATCCTTTTTATAAGTGTAATCTCAAGTGACTCCTTGCTAAAATGATGTTTGTCAGCCAAGGAAACTTCAGTTCTTATGCTTGGGCTGCGAACTGCAAGGTCAGCCATTTGTAACCACCAGTGCTCCTTGGGAGAAAGAAGAGGTGGTCTCCTCCAAGAGCTGGTACAGCTCAGAAGCTCGCAGAGGCTGCCCTGCGCTGTCCTAGAGGGTCTCGGTGAATTGGAATCGACTCAATGGCAGTGGGTTTGGTTTGGGTTTTTGAATGTATTTGTTAGCTCATTTCAGAAGCCGGTGTGTCGATACTACTCTCCTTTAACGAAAAGTGTCATGTTTTCAAAGCTATTGTTGTATTGTACACAGGGTCACTGTGAGCCAGAACCAACGCGGCCACCTAACAGTGGCACAGTGGTTACAGGCAGCCTTGTGACGGCGACTGGGCAGTTTTCATCAGGCTTTTGGGGATACTGTTAGTAGCTTGGGCTTTTCCATGATGCTCCCCCAAAGGACACTAGACTGGGAATGACACCTTGTCCTGGTATTCAGCGATCACCAAGATAAGGCTGCGTGAAACAGAGGGAGTCAGACCCCGAGAAGTGAAAGCCTTTCTAGAGGAAGGGTTGCATGTCCATTCCATTACGGTGGGATGATACTGAGCCGGTCAGCCTGCTGTCATTTTCTTCCTACTACGCCTCTTCCCAGGATTCCTGTATTGAAGACTTATAGGAGCGAAGTATGCATTGATAGAAAAGAGGTAGCAAAGGATTGTGTTCACAGAAAAATTTAATAATAAAAACCCTAAACACTATCTATATGGAAGGTTTAATAAGATATTATTGTTGATTTCATTTCCAGAGATGGGTTGTGTAAATATATATAGTATGTTTCTTTAAAAAAAAAATCCCTTCTGATTCCTTATCCCTCAAACCTGAAGGACAGTTTGAGTGGCTTAAAATAAATAAATAAACAAGATAAGGAAAAGTAAAATTGAAGAGGACTTGGAATCTTTAGTGACAAACAAGTTCATCTCACACAAAAAGAACAAAATAACAATTGGTAAATTTATTTGAGGGGTGGGTTGGGCTCTGCAGTCCCTTATACTAGCAGAAAGATTGTGTCCTATCAAAGCCATTATAAACTGCATCTCATAACATGCGTCTGTTTAATCAGTGTCCTTTCACATGAGGAGGTGGGCTCTTTGCCTGTGGCAGCAGAGGGGTTGGTATCTGTCCATTAGTTTCCTGCTTTTTGAACTCAGTGGGGATTTTTTTAAGAACCGTATTCCAGGAGGAAGTATGACTATCCTTTCCCTAGGTACTCCATTCCCTAGTGATAGGCTGGACACTCCTGTAAAAATCCACAGTTGTAACAGGGACGCTGAGGAATTTCATCAGCCACTCCAATTTACCTTTGGAAGGAATACTTGCTGAGTTTTTGGTGGGGTGAAGCTGTTGGACTGGGCCACACAATTAAAAACACCACGTGCTTGGTTTGGAGCACACGTGGCATCTGCATGACAACGCTTACTCTGTGGTGTGGCTGTTAAGCCCCAGCGGAGTCGTCATCGTTAGCTACCGTCGACTTGCTTCCGACTCATAGTGGCCCTGTGCACAGCAGAACGAAACAGCCTCGGGCCCCGTGCCATCCTCACCACTGTTACAGTGATGCTTGGGCCAACTGGGGCAGTACTGTGCTCATCCATCCTATAGAACACACCCCTCCCCCCATTTATTTGTTTGTTTTTTTGCTGCCCCTCCACTTTACCAAGCATGATGCGCTTTCAAGAGACTGGTATCTCTGGAAAATCTATCCAAAGTATGTGAGAGGAAGTCTTGCCATCTTTGTTTCCAAGGAGCATTCTGGCTCTACTTCTTCCAAGCCAGACTTGTTGGTTCTTTGGTAGTCCATGGTCCTCTCAATATTCATCTCCAGAGCCACAAATCAAACACATCGATTCTCCTTTGGTCTTCGTTATTCATTGTCCAATTTTCACATGTATATAAGGGGATGGAAAATACCGTGGCTTGTTTCAGGCACAACCTTAGTCCTTAAAGGAACATCCTTACCTTTCAACACTTGAAAAGGGTCTTGACCAGAAGATGTGTCATTTGATCTCTTGGCTGCTCCTTCCAGAAGCAGTGACTGGATCCAAGCAAGACAAAACCGTTGACAACGACAGTTTTTTCTCCAAATAACATTGTTACCTGTTGGTCCAGTGAGGCCTTTGGCCTTCTTTATCTTGAGTTATAGTCCATACCGAAGGCTGCAGTCTTTGATCTTCATCAGCAGGTGCTGAAGTTCTTCTTGCTCATGTTATCTGCACCTGGAAGTCTCGGGGTGTGTTTTAGGGAATTTTGCGGAACTATTGACCCATCTGAACTCACGTGACAGGATCTCAGGCTTCCATGCCGCGAGGTGTCGAACAGCAGTTCTGACGATGCGATGACGAGGGAGCACTCGGTAAAAATGCCATCGAGGCAAGGGGAAGATTTGGGTAAAAACATTCCTCGGAAGAAAATCAAATCAATTTATAGGTGCAGCATGCATTGAGAAGTGTTTCCCTTTTTTAATTCCAACACGCAATCTCTGCCTCCAGGAAAATGTACACGGATTGAATAAATTAGGCACCAACATTTAGCTTTCAATTTGCATTTTCTCTCACAGTCCCAACTCAATTAAAAAGAAGGAAAAAATTGGCCTTAGAGCCCTAGGAAAATTCCCTCCTATCTGTTATCCATCTGCGTAGGAAAGAGAAAGAAAAGGAGCTTATTGTTAAAAATGGAGACCGTGTGAGTGAGTCCTTTTGCCTGGCTCCATAACTTTACCGATGCCGTCCTTCTTTCCCGCCCAGCATCTGTGCTCTTTCCTACCGCTGTGGCGAATTATTTCTTACAACCCTTTGGGTTCTCAATAATAGGTCATTAGTGTAGAAAAATTCTGTGCAGTTGGATGCGAAGTTACAGGCCTCAAGGGAATTCCCAAACTTATACACCTGCCTCTTGGCATTCCCCCACTCCCCCTAGCGCGGTTTTGTTTTTAATGAAAAACGTATTTTCGTCCTCAGAGCTGGCAGCTTTTGTTCTCTGCTCCACCCTTCATTAAGACTGGCCTCCCCTGGAGAACCACTTAGGAAGGTGTCTGCTCTTAGGTGAGCAATAGGGGCTTAATGAACAGGCAAAGCATGCATTCTGGGGCATTGGGGATCGAGCTGACGACATCTTATTTACAATTGGAGTAAATTGTTTGGCTTTGCAAATTAATGGTTTCCCCTTAAAATGTAGGTCAAAATCTAAACATCGGGGAGGACCGTTAACCCAGAGGGATAGATTCAGGGGCCTGAAATGGGTTTTGTGGGACTTAAAAAATATGTACAATCCTGGGGCCCCTCTTTAAGAAAAGAGAAAAGGGAGATATGGGAACACTGGCAGTGTTTACACAAACACATCGACACTCATATTACACATTTTGGTGGGGAGGGCCCCTTAGAAGGAGCCCCTCCTCCTGCTCCCTACATCTGAGAAGCCTTGAAGCTTAAGGATCCTTAGCTTCACGGTACAACTGCCTTTAACTCAGGGAATAATAAAGGATATATTATTAAGATTCTAATTTTAGATTTGGAAACACACACACACACACACACCCCTACTCCCCCCCCCCCCGGTTTTTTATTTGCCTTAGCTTGGTAGAACTTAAAAAAATACATCTTTCTATGCCAGATGGTGTGGGTCTTGGTGCTTCAGCAACAGAGTTCTCCCTGTCCTTGGAGGAGTCCCAGGTTCGAACCCCGGCTTGGCCCTGGAGGCTTGTGTGTTACAGTGATCCTCTCAAGCCCCCAGCTGAGCTGTCAGACAGAGAGGTTGCGGGGAAAGACCTGGCGAGCTATTTCTGAAAATCAGACACTGAAAGCCATGGAGACCACAAAGGTCTGGCCCACAACCCCTCCTGAAGATGGCACAGGACCGGCCTGTACTTCTTTCTGTTGTGCTCGGGGTCACCTTGATTTGAGGACTGTGGACAACAGCCGACAGGACAAGCCCGAGGACACTGGATGTGCTGCAGGGCCGCTGAGAGCATGCAAGCCTGTGTCTTTGTTCAGTCTGCGTCTCAGGCTGTTCAGCCGTGTTATTTGGCGAGTTTCAGGCTCTGCAGCAGGACCCCAACGATCCACAGTGTTGTTTCTTTCTTTTCCCAGCAGTTTAACCCATAGCAGTGATTCAAAGCTATTTCAGACGGTTCTTGAGACTGGGAGTAAAACCCAGAGGAAAGTCCAGGGAAGCATAGGAAACTAATGCTAACTCCTTCCTGCCCACAGGTCAGTCAGTGCTAAGGAGCCCAAATCCAAAACCCACAGCTATCAAGTCGACTTCAACCCATATGGGGGTTTTGAGGCTGTGAGTCTTGACAGGAACAGACAGCCTCATCCTTCTCCTTTGGAGCCACTAGTGGGTTTGAACTACCGACCTTGTGGTTTGACGCTCAATGCCTAACTCACAGCACCACCAGAGCAAACCAAACCCAGTGCCAACAAGTCGATTCTGACTCAGAGTATCTCTATAGTTAGTGTTGTCCCTGTGGGTTTCCGAGGCTGCACATCTTGACGGGAGCAGAAAGTTCTATCTTTCTCGTGCGGAGCGGCTGGCGGCCCACACAGCTGGCCTTGCAGTCAGCAGCCAAACGTGTAAACTACGCCACCTGTGATAAAGAAAGTGACACTTCAGTCCAAGAATTAAGGAATAGTTTCCATCCTGGCTGGTGCTCACTCCACCAGAACCGAGTCCCCATTTGTGATGGATCAGAATTGTACTTGATAAGATAAGTGATTTCATCCTTTGAGATCTATGGTGGCATTTCCATAATGGGCGTTTTCAAGTCACCTTTTATACGAGGAATAAAGAGAAGAAAGATGAAGCATCGGGATTCCACAAAATAGCTTCCTAGAAAAGCAATTAATGGCTTTTTTTCCAAGTTCACAGAAGATAAATGATGTAGGCTTCCTATTTCCTGTCACTCTTGGTTACCTTTGTATGAAAATGGATTTCTTCCAAATTGAAGTCGGCACCAGCCTGTCGGTTGTAAAAGGCGTCGGTAAGGCAATGTGTGCGTGACATACTCATGCCAGCCAATGTTTCTTAATTACCTCTGAGATGTAGAACATTTCCAAATGGAAGTATCTGATCTGTTAGGCCAGCGGTGAAATACTGGTGTGTGGCCAGTGTGGAGACTCCCTGGCCTTCCTTGGCCAGAATCTCATCCTTCCTACCACGCTCATCACTCTGGCTCACCCATGGTAGGAGGAGACCAGGTCCGGGGGCGTCAGCATGGCCCCACAGCGGTTCCTTGGCTTTGCATCTCCGGGCACCTCCATCTGATGCACTCGGGAAGCAAAGATGAGCACCCTGGATCGCAGAGGGGGGGATGGAAGCTCCAACACTCCCTGTTGGCCATGGGCTGTTCTGAAGGCCATAGGAAGGCTGGCAGGTGAAGTGTTTCCACATTTCGGGGTATGGGGTAGGGTGCAGCACTTTTATGCTCAGCCTGCGGAACTCTAAATCAGCAGAGCTGATTATAAAAAAATAGCCCCCATTTCCATAACTTCTTACAGTTAGAAGAAAGTGAGATGCTCCCTGTGGGGTGAAGGGGTCTGTTCCTTCCCTGTCCCACACTGGGCTCCTGCAGATTGATGTGATAAAGCCGCTGGTCTAGCCTGCTGGGCTCGGAAGTGCCACTTAGAGGGGAGCTCAAAGGGAAGCTTCCGGAGGGAGGGAGGTTCTTAGAACCCCCTTCAGTTTGTTGTTGGGTTCACTCAGTTCTCACACAACTTCCTCTTCCCCCTAAACTACAGCCCTCTGTGTGGAGCAGGGCCCCAGGCTCCCAGCAAGAGCCAGAGACCCAGTGAATGATGTTAGAGATACCAGGTGGATAAGGGGAAGGTAGGGGAAGCAAGGGGGAGTCATCACAAAGATCAACATATAACCCCCTCCCAGGGGGACGAACAACAGAAAAGTGGGTGAAGGGCGACAGAGGATGATGTACGATATGAAAATAATAATCTGTAACTTATCAAGAGTTCATGAGGGAGGGCGAAAAGTGAGGAGCTGAAATCAAGGGCCCATGTAGAAAGAAAATGCTTTGAAAATGATGGCAGCATGTGTACGAATGTGCTTGACATAATGGATGATTGTGTGGATTGTGATGAGATGTAAGAGCCCCTAATAAAAGTATTTAATTAATATTTTAAAAAAGAAAAGATGTTGGGTGATCCAGCGTCCCTTCTGCCTGGGGAGGAGGGGAAAAGTATCCCAGTAAAGTGCAGTGAGCAAAACCTCACCTTTTGTCTGTCATTCTTTCTTGGCCCAAACTCAGGTCGAAACAATGCAGATAGGCAGGGAAGCAGTTGATAGAGTTTTGGAGACTCAGAAGAACTAGATTTCAGGCTTACCTTCACCATGGACTAACTGTGTGACCCTCAGCAAGTGGTTTTGCTTTTCCCAACTGTGAACACACCAATCCAGACAAAAACTCACTGCCCTCGATTCTGACTCATACGGACCCTGTAGGACAGGGTAGGACTGCCCCAGTGTGCTTCTGAGACGGTAACTATTTACAAGAGTAGAAAGCCTCATCTTTCTACTGCGGAGTGGCTGGTGGTTTTGAACTGCTGACCTTGTGGTTGACAGCCCAGTTCATAACCATTACGCGGAACCAGAGGAAATAAAAAGAACCTACCATCCAGAGTAACGGGGGAGAAGTAAGATAAAGTATGGACTGTGACTAGCACCATTGCTAATGTAGTAGAATTCAAAAACTCACTGCCGGCGAGTCGGGTCTGACTCCCAGTGAGGACGGGGTAGAACTGCCCCTGTGAGTTTACAGGAGTAGAAAACCCTGTCTGTCTTCCTGTGGAGCGGCCGGTGGATTTGAACTGCAGCCCAGCACATAACCAAGACGCTACCAGACCACCCACCAATGTAGTAGACACTTGGCAAGTGTTAGCTACGCTATTGTTAGTCGAAGCAAACTATGAAAAAGTGAGTGTGTTATTGGAGGCAGTGTTTCTGAGAGATCAGTGCAGACAAACAGGTTTGAGACAAACCAAAAAAAAATTGGATTTGGAAAGTTGTTCTGCAGTTATTTGCTAGAAATACCCAGAGGCTTGAGGACTAAGATTGCCCTGCGTTGGCAAAGCCCGAGTGCCATGCCTGTCCCTTATTTAATGCCTAGACCTTCTCAGAGATGTTATTGCCAAACCTGGCATCAAATTTGTTCTCTCTCCCTGTGCATATTTGATGTTTCTGAGCTGTTTTGGAACAGCTCCTGTGTGAGCTTGGTTTTCAATTAAAGTACCAAGTCAACAAGATTTGAGCTTGGGAAAGACGTTCAAAGTTTCCAGGCAGTGTGTGGGTAGACTGGCTGGTGACATAGACCTGTTGGAAGCCACACAGTATTAAGTGGCATGTTTAATTGGGCTGAGCAGGAGAATCATTTATCTCCACATGGTTAACCAGCATTAGCAATACCTCTATGGTAGACGGAAGTGGAGTTTCCCCAGTGCTATTTACAAAATCCGTTTAGTAGGGGGCCTTGTGAACAGGAGCGGGCCCTTGGCCGGCTCCAGACACTCCCCAATTGTTCTGCTTTGACCAGAGGTCAGACTGCGGACGTGACATTGACAAGGACTAGAGTGTGGTTTCTGGAGCAAGACTGAGGTAGGATCTCATTCTATTTGCTAGCTGGCTGACCTTGGTGCCTCAGTTGCCTTATCTTTGAAATGGGATCCTGACAGTGGCAATCTGGTAGCATTTTAATTTTTTTACAACTGTTCAGTGACGTAGTCTTGCGAGGGGATTAGAACGATGGCTTCCCCACAACAAGCACTCAGTAAACATGTGTAGCAATCAATGCTCATTCTTACTCACTGCCATTGGGTCAATGCCAACTAATGGTGACCCTACAGAACAGAGGAGAACTGCCCCTGTGGGATTGTGAAACCGTGACTGTTTCCTGGAGTAGAAAGCCTCATCTTTTTTCCTCTGGAGCTGCTGGTGGTTTCAAACTACTGACCCTGAGGTTAGCAGCCCAATTTGTAACTGCTAAGCTGCCAGAGCAATGGCTCCCCACCGTAAGCACCCAGTAAAATTTGCGGATGATAACTGGCCATAGTTATTTTCCAATAGCTCCATTTGCAGGTGCCTTTTGGTGTGTGAGTCACCGTGGCTGAGTCACCAGCTCAGAACCCAGAAGTGAAGAGGGGTGGGTGAATTCCCCTGGAACACAAGCTCCCCAAGGACAGGGCTTTCTGCGGTGGTCTGTTTGTGCACCGAGTCATCCCCCAGCCGTCAGAGGCATGTCGTTTGTGCCCAGCCGATACTTGTTGACTCCGTTCATTCATTCAAGGAGATGAGTGAAGGACGTCACTCTCCTGTAGTCACCGGCCTCCACTCATGGGGGCCTGAGAAATTCCTACCAAAGCTTTTATGAGAAGAGAGCAGCCCGGCACATCCAACATGTAATTGACAGCTGCTGTTACAAAGAAAAGCGGGAACCATATTTACTGATGTATTGTACACACGGAACCGATAAAATCAGCAAGCGCTGTGGGAGAGCCTCAGAAACAAAGCCTGAGCGGGGAGTGACTGAGGTGGGTGCTGGGTGCTACGCTTCCTCTGCTGCCTCCTTATGTTCTGGAGGCTGATGCTCCAGCCAGATGCTGCAAACCCACGTGGAAGGATGTCGGATAAGGAAGGGACCAGTAGAAGTGGGGGAGGCATAGGGAAGAGCCCACCTCTTCAAACTGTCTTCCACCTGCATTATGTTTCAAGGGACTTGAAATGACACAGAGGTAGCTACTTCTAGGTCCTGTGAGGTAGCCTGCAGGGTAGTAGTTACTCACTGGGCTGCTAACTACAAGGTCAGCAGTTCAAACCCACTAGCCGCTGTGTGGGGAAAAAGATAAGGCTTTCTGCTTCTGTAAAGAGTTACAGTCTCAGAAATGAGGTCGCCACTTTGAGTCTGAATTGATTTGGTGGCAAGGAGGTATTGTGTTTTGGGGAAGAGAGGGGGCAAAGTTGTCCCATGGGGGTACTGATCCCCCTGCAGTCAGCTGTGTCCCGATGAGAATGCAGCTCCCAGGAACAAGTCACGTTGAGCCTTCCTTTCTCTTTCTCCACGAGTTATTTTCTGCTTCATCATCCCGGCTTTGTCACGATTCCCATTGCAGTGTCGTGTGGTAGTGCACTGCTTCCTCATTTGTGCAAGCATGAGCCACATGTCTATGTAGAGCTCTATTTACCTGCCTTACACACATGGCCTTAGGGAAAATGGCTGGTTACGTTGCATTTGGGCCCCCAGAGCCTTTGGCCCAGCCTTACTATGCAGGAAATGGTTGAGCTCTTTTACCTGGCTGACAGGAGGATGAACTGTGAAAGCAGAGAAACACGTAGTCAGTCTGTGATTTATCATCCACACAAGTGCTGACAGCTAATGGTGAACAGCAGCTCCAGCCTCCTCCTTTGGCATCCTGGAAGCCTCCTAGGGAACATTACAGATGAGTGTCTTTAAAGGTCATCTCCTGCGAATACCCTGTTGAGTGCTTGTCTCCTCTCTGTGACACCCCCGGCCCCCAAGGCTGCCCCAGCCCCTACTTCAACTGACAGCCAAGGGAGAGCTCCTAGTCTCCTGGGGCAGCCATTGTTGGACGGCTGTGACCTTTCCTATGCTGACTTATCAGTCAACTTTTCTAAAACTTGGCTTTGTAGCTTTTGTCCTGGTGGCATAGTGGTTATGAGTCGGGCTGCATATTCATAAGTAGTGTCAAACCACCAGCCACTCCTTGGGAGAAAGGTCAGACTTTTTACAGTGACAGTCTTGGAACCTCCCAGGGGAAGTCCTGTCCTGTCCTATAGGGTTGCTATGAACCAAGAATCGGTTTAGGGCTTGCTTCTTAGCTTTAGTGTTACCTCCTGGAGTTTATCATGGCTGGGTGTTTTGATTTTGTTTGTCTTAGATTATTAAGTCCTGTTTATGTGCTAGGTCCTACCTTCCTACAGCATCGTGCCACAATCTGCACATGGACATTAACGTCCATTTTTAAGTGTGAGTTTTCAGAGTGACTGTGTCAGGCTGGGGTTTTGAGAGAAGCTTACCCAGTGATACCCATGGCTGCGTAAGAAAGATCTTTATATCAAGAAGGAAATGTAGATTAAGGAAGCAGCCCAGCCCAGTGCAACTCAAGTCCCTGGGTCAGAAGCTAGCTGGGGGCCTTTCCAGACTCACGGCTCTAGGGCAAACCTCCTTGCCCTAGAATAGCAACTAGGTCTATATGCCACAGGATAGTCATTACACCAGCAGGAAAGCAGCAAGTGAGGGGCCCACACAGGTAGGCCTTGCAATTCACACAGAGGACTCGACCTTAAGTGAGAGTGAGGAGCCATCGAAAAGGTGTGAACAAAAGCTTGGCATGATAGCACTTGGGACCCACCCAAGGTCTGCTGGTCTACCTTTCTTACTGATGGTCAGAGAAAGCTATCATATGTGATTGAAAACCTGTTGTTAAGTCAGCCATAGTCCCATGTATGAAAGAGTAGACTTGTGTTCCCTAAGGGTTTCTGTGGCTGAGTTTTCGGAAGTCAACCACTGGGCTGTCTTCCCAGATTCCTCGGGGTGGTTTCAAACTTCCAAACTTGCTGTTAGCATCCTAGGGCTTAACCATTTGCACCTCCCACGGACTCCTTATGATTCTGAAGCCATTGATATAATTCTTGGCATCTTGTGAACATTTTACCATGGCATTGAACGGTGTGGCAGCATTCGCTGCACAGTCTGCAGCAGTTGACTTCCTCTATCTAGTTGGTAAGCGTCAATGGCTTTATCCTGTGGTGGTGCCACAGTTTATTTACCTATCAACCTTTAGCTGAGCATTTAACCTATTTTTATAAGTTAAAAAGTATTTTAAGTTATTCTGCAATGAACAGCTTTGTAATTAGATATATGTGTGTGTATTTATTTCTAAGAAAAATTCTTATATATCCCATTGACACTTCCCACATGGGCACACGATTGTTTTATATAATCTTCTGTGAATTTCCTTTTTTTCATGTTCTTGAAACCCTTTTCTATTTAAAGTTAAACAATTTTCTCTAAGTTAAAATGAGTCTTTCCTAATGCTGTTGTAAGCGGTGTCTCCTGTTTGCTTACTGAATTTTGTTTGTTGTTGAGGAACTAAACTTCTGTCTCTCTTCCTTCTTGACCTCGTCCTGTGTTGTAATGGTTAGAAAGACTGACTCCATTGGTGCATTTAAGAGTTGAATCTACAACTTTTCCTAAGGGGAACCATGAAGGAAGTAGATGAGAAGTTATCTATCTGGAACTTGTTTTTATGTAAGATAAGGTTGTACATATTTGTTTTTTAAGTATCCCAAGAGTAGCACGCTACAGTTATTAATTTATGTAAACTTTTCTATTTCAGTAAGAAAAAAAGACAAGTGCTCTTTTTAAATGGCATTACTATATAGCAATACCGAAGAGATCCTGTCAGATAATGCCTGTGAAACTGAAAATCTTATCAAAATGTTCTGTCATTTCTTCAAGACCAATCTGACTCAAGTCTTCCAGCTTTCCCCAGTGTCAACCTGTCTCACATGATCTGATGTTATTATTGACTTGTCTTTGTGTCTGTCTGATCTTACCCATACTTTGTGATCAAGCACCTGGAGGCTGGCATTCAGATCCCATTGATTTTTGTACTATCATCTTCTTGAATCGGGTCCTATATGATTCAGCACTGATTTATTTATTTGGACCTGGACATTGAGGAAGATGCACCAGCCACCATGGCATGAATGATTAGGAAGATCAATGACAACATAAGCACTAAGGACCAGACTGAAGCTCATTCATAGCAGATATGACCCAGGTTGCCTCTCCATTGCTTACCAGATCTCTGCTGTTTCTTAAACATGTCCTCCCTCCATGTTTTAGTTTTCCTTGGCTGATTTCCCTCTTCTAGGCCAGTTTCCTCTTAGAAGGAATAATAATCTTTGAAACTTACAAAATCACTACTCAGAGAGGGTCATTATTATTTGGGCATATTCTTTGCATTTTTCGGTTTAATTATTTCTTAAATTAACATGAGGTGTGCTCATTTAAATAATTCAGATGATGTAGAAAGAAAAATATCGTAAAAATAAAATCCCGCCTACCAAAAACGTAGCAGAAACATGGGATGACAAAGATGGTTCTGTGTGACATTCTCTCCTTCTCTTCGCCTCACTCTCTTCTTTATCAATTGGAGTACATCTTCATCTGTGGTATTTATACTATTTGACTATGCCTGGGGTGCTATGGCTTCTTACGGGAATGTGATTTTTCTGTGTGCAGACCTAAAAAAATTCTTCATCTTAAAATTCTACTAAAACACAAGATTTCTCAATATTGAATATTTGAGAATATGTAACGATAGTTCTTTATTTTGAGCTGTAAAGAAATATGCAGTTCTCTCCACATCTTCAGATCAAATTTGTTTTCCAGTTCAGAGGTGTGTGTGTGTGTGTGTGTGTGTGTGTGAATACATGTGTATATATAGTATTTGCATACATTATTTGCACACATTGGTTTAGACTCACCTATTAAAGGGACACAAGTTATTCTTATGTTGAATAATTTTTCATATATATTCATATAGCTCTTCTGTAAGTCCATTAAGTGTATTTTTTTCTGTAAGGGTGTTTTTTATCTACATTGACTTTTCTTGGCGGAGGGGGTAACTTTCCTATATTATCAGTTTTCGATTTCTGGTGTCTATTTTGTTTCTTACTTTCTCTTAAATTTGTTTTAACAGTGCTTTCATGTGATCATATGTTTTCATTGATTATGCTTCAATAATTACCCCAGGATGTGAGGGCGATCTGGCTGCGACATCTGTCACCCCATTGATCGCCAGGGTTGATTCGGCTGATCTGGCTGGCTAGGCGGGTGTCCCCTTCCTCCCTCACCACTCCATGCGCGTCCCTCCCGAAGCTGCACGCTCGGTTGAAGAGGACGACCTTCCCCGATAAGAAGGAAGACCGTCCTTCGGTCAAGGGTATACGAGTAGCTGCACTCCCCTGCTAGAACTTCCAAACAAGTCTCAATAATATCCCCATTTATTATTTTAGAATAATTTAGATATGGTTAGTTATCATCTACATTTTAAAATTACACTGGCGTGAAAGGAAGGCACACATTTCTTTTTCTCTCTCCGTGAATCCCAGTTAGTGTGCTAGTTCTGCTCTGTGAAATTGCATCGTGGACTGAGGCGTCCTGTGACCCTGCTGCTCAGCCCCTACACAAGGGGACTTCCCCCATGAACTTTTTGAAGCCCTTTTGTACGCAGGGTCCCACATATCTACGTGACCCAGCCTCTGGGAAGAGTAAAGGAGGGAGTGGAGGGTAAGCCTTACCTCTAAAGGGGTGACACCTAGAAAGCATGCACACCACTTTTGTAGATCCCATTGGCTAGAATTGGTTAAACCCACTTTCAAAGGAAGCTGGGAGGATGCCGTCTTCTATACGGGGTTCCATCGATCCACACACAACTTCTGTTGTCATGGCAGAAGACAAGAGTGGGAAGTCCCCCTTGCAGCACAGCCCTTCCTTCGTGCCACCAGCTCTTTGGCTCAGAGGCTCTCTCTTCCTGGACTTCGTGAGTCCCCCCAGACAAGCATCCTTGTTTCTCATGGTCAGCCTCTGTAGCACCACAAGTCACAGGTGTTCAGGAGTGATTTGCTGAATTGTTGCTTTTCAGTGGAAATGGCACATCTGAAGTCATTTTTGTAAATTCTGAAAGAATGGAATCTATACACTTAATAAAGTATTTTAGAACATGCTAGACAAATTTTCACAGAGAAACCTCCCAGTTGTGTTATTCTGGTTTGATCAGTGTCCCTTGGAATCAATGATGGCTACAAAGCAGGTAAATTTGATTGAAGCAAGTGTAAATATAGGCAGCAATAGGGGCTTTCCTTCTCAGTATGAAAATGTCTTTGGATAATAAGTGGATTCCTTTCTAAATTCATGAGTTCGCTTATGACATTTGGGTTAAGCCTGAATTGGATTAATCTTTTTCTGATAAAGCTTCATAAGCTGTGATTTCTCTGGTGACCACATTTAATTAGATATTAAATAAACTGCTTATCTCTATACCAACAGGTTCTATGTCTGCTTAAAAAAAAAAACCAACCCTGAGCTGTATTTCACAGATTAAATAGCTAGCAGAAGTTTTATATATATACACACATATATATTTAATAAACCAAAGTACTCTTAGATTAGAGATTAAAACATGCCTGTTTTTAAAATGTAGTCTTCGATTTAAAGACCAGAGAGAGGTAAAAGAATGTGCATATATACATTCTTGTGAAAACGAATTCACTTTGCTTTTCTAAATATTGTCTCCCCCACCCCACACCAAAATTGACTGTTCTTTTTGTAAGTGGAGGAGTTCCATTTAAATTGAGCAAATTGGAACACTTTGTGATAAGGTTCTGAAGGTTTTAATTAAAAACCTGTTTAGAGGAAGAACGAAAAACTCTTACATCACAGTAAGATTCTCCAACAATATAAAGCCATTATGACTCAGCTTTATTTTCCCCAAATGCTGGAATGGAGGCAAGGTACTTTCAGACCCTGTGAATGATGACAACAAAAAATTAATGTAATCTTTTTAGTAAAAAAGAAGTTTAGTAAAAGAGATTGGTCAGGAAGAAACCAAATAACTGTTTGTAGAGATCAGGGCCAGAACAGTTCTGAACTGCCTGCAGAACTAAGACCCAAATTGGAAGGAAGATAAAAAAAATCGTCAGATTGCCTAAGAGTGTCGAGCTTGTGACGCGTAAATAAAACAGAAACACTCCCCACCCCACCCCCCACAACCAGCTTTATGTGCTTTCCCTTACAGCAAGGCAAAGTTTTAGAAATGACACTTGAAAATGACTTTCGTGAAATCTGATTTTTACCTGCGTGAGAATCCCTTCTCCCTCAACAGAATGAGAAGTGGGGTTTCTGAGCCTGTAACTGTTTGCGGGAATAGAGCATTATCTTCCTCCTGTGGAGCCTGGTCCTTTCAAACCGCTGACTTCGCAGCTAGCAGCCCAGTGCATAAGCCACTACTACCCCAGGATGCCTTTCTAGGAGGTATGTCAGGGTTGATTTACTTAGGATTCACCTAAGTTCACGGTTTCTAATTCTGGCCTGGGCCATACAGTGGTATCTCTGGGGATCATGGTGGTTAAGTCCCATTCAAGTTGCAGTCATCTTTTTACCCAACCACTTCTTGGCTATTTCCATTTTATTGCTTTAACATATACCGTGTTCTGGGCTGAAACTTGATGTCTTGGAGTCATCTTGGATCTCTTCTCTTCAACCATACTACGTCTTAGAGGAGGAACCCTGGTGGCATAGTGGTCATGTTTTAGACTGCTACCTTCAAGGTCAGCAGTTTGAAACTGCCAGACCCTCCACGGGAGACAGACGAGGCTTCCTACTCCCATGAAGAGTTATAGTCTCAGAAGCTCACAGGGTCAGTTGTACCCTGTCCCATTGGATCGCCAGGCCTCAGTGGCATTGAGTTTGGTTGTACACATCTTACTGAGTTCTCTTTGCAAAAATTTCTTGTATGTTTTAAATCCAGGGCTAACCTCCCTGCTTAAAAATTGCTCTCATCGATGCCATGAGTTGCAGTCAACTAGGATGGCAGTGAGTTTGGTTTGGGATGAGATTTTTTACCTCTTTAAAAAATATATATACACTCTGGTTCCTTTCCAGAATGTACTAGTCTTTGGTCCTTTACCAAGGGTGTCCTGGACATGGAGCTATTTTGAGTTATAAACGGCACAAAAATATATATGTATACTTTCTTCTTTTTTCTTTCCTCCTTCCCTATTATTATGTTACCCATCATTTAACCTCTCAGTAATTACTCTTAGATACATTTCAATTGATCAGACATCAATTTTAGAACCCTTGTTATTCCCCTGTCCCTGTCGTTATTGGCTCACTACTCACCTCCCCGTGCCTCCTCCTCTCCCACCCAACCCCCCAACTATTAGTCCCATCACTGTCTCCTTGGATTTACTTATCCTGCCTAGCTGAGAGAGAGAGAGAGAGAGAGAGAGAGAGAGAGAGAGAGAGAGAGAGAGAGAGAGAGAGAGAGATAGCGAGCACGAACACACAACAAAACACAAAAATAAAGACGATACGAATAGCTCCAAGTCGTAACTGTTGCCCTGGCCCAGAGTAGATGAGTCTCTCTCTGTTAAATAGCGAGCAGGCCCTGTTACAATCCATCAGCCCAGCCCCCTTTTCTTCCAGGGATCCAGATCTTGGCACCTTCTTACCTAACAGCACGTAGACTCCTTTAATCCTCAGCATTCGGGACCCAAGGGCGGACCTCCTACAAGTCCCATTGCTCTTTCTGCAGTCTGGCATGGAGTGTTCCAGTGCCCCCCAGCCCCACCTAGCTACATCTTTAGACTTTGGGTGTGGCCCCCTTGTGAACTGGCCCAAACCAGTTCAGGTAAGGTGCCAAGCACTCACGTGTCCTCTTGCCCAGAGTCCGAAGTCTACATTCAGGATTCCTCAGGGATTTTGTGTCTTTGCTCCCATTGCTGGTCTGTTACACTCTCCTCTTGGTTTGCCCCCATGTGGGCAGGCCAGACCAGCTGCTCTCCTTAAACTATATCTTCCATGCTAGAGCTATATTTAAACTATCTATATTATCATATATGATCTATATAATTATAAGTAGATAATATATTTATAAAGATAGGTATATTTGTCTATGTATGTATATACATGTAAATACAACAAAGAAGCAGATTGACTTTGGGCCTCTACCTAAATCTTACCTTAGTACAAGAACGGTTTGTTCTAATAATGTGGCTCTGTATGATACGCACCTTCCTGACACAATCACTGAAGACAAATGTGTGCATAAGCAAATGTGGTGAAGAAAGCTGATAGTGCTTGGCTATTAAAAGGTATAGCTTCTGGGGTCTTAATGGCTTGAAGATAAACAAACAGTCATCTAGCTCAGAAGCAACAAAGCCCACATGGATGAGGTACACCAGTCTGTGTGAACCTGAGGTGTCAACAGGAATAGGTATCAGAAGTTCAAAAATGTGAAAGAGCGTGGACAAAGTAGAGACCAAAAACCCACCTGTAAGATAACTGGACAGTCCCTCTTAGAAGGGCCACAAGGAAGGGATGATAATTCCAGGGTGTGGGTATAGCACTGATGAAACTACCCTAATGTTTAAATATTTCCTCCCCTTACTATTGTGGTCTTTGTTTTACCTCATTAATCTTGTTAGACCGGTGTAAATTAATTCGTATAGTTAATATCATTATATACACAAAGATAGGACAGATAACCCTTCAGAAACAGTAATGAGAGTAATGATTCCCTGAGGGTACTGGAAGGGGGGAGGGTGAAAGGGGGAGCTGTTTTTGCAATGATGACTGTATAACCTCACTTGAGGGGAATTGATCATGGAATTGCAGGTGAACAGATACATTGGATGGTGTAGGATACGACATATATATGTGTGTATATGTGTATATGCATATTAAAAATAATATATAATTATAATAAGGGTTCCTGGGTGGTAGGGTGGGGTGGGAGGAGATAAAGGGGAGCTGATATCAAAGAGTTCAAGAAAGAAAATGTTTTTAAACTGATAGTGATAGCAATTATCGAATTATGCTTGATCGAATCAAATTATGGACCATTATAATAGCTGTAAGAGTTCCCAATAAAATTATATGTATATATATATCACTATTCAAATCCAAATGGCATTGTCTGAGTAATCATTCTAAAACTCAAGATTCCATTTTTCTTTCCCAGCTTAGAAAAAGAAAATGTTCTGACTCTCTTTTCCCCCCTCATTGAACTACACTAGAAATCCTTTTACATCTAATAAAGATCAGTGAGTATTCCAGACTATATAGTGTATAAGACTCCCACACCACACAGCTGAAAACTACGTGCAGTTAAGCTTTAGTAACTAGACTCTTCTTTTAGCTCAGTTCTGATTGTTTCTTTTCCTTCGAGGTCGCCCACTGTGAGTGAGAACATGACCTTCCTCATGGTAATCCCTTGGTTACTGTGTGTTGATGGCAAGGCAGGAGGATAGGCTGTTGTTGATCTAGGAGACTGACCAACCTCCTTTCTCAAACTGCCATCAGGAACCAGAAGGTTCCAAGGAAGTGGAATTCAGCCACATTCCGCGGGGGAAAGAGCAACTATTGCTCATCACTCTCCTATCATAGCAATTAATGTAAAAGGGGGGGGGGCGTGTGGAAGGAGGACAATGCTTTACTCCTGTCTGGAGATGCAGTTCGTCAGGTGCGTCATCTGATTATACTTTTGTTCTCTAACGCATTAGAAAGAAGTTACATGAAGGGAATATCATATTTCAAAGAAATTTTCGAGCCTCTTTTTCATAAGATGCAAAAGGACAGTTCTAATTAAAATTCAGATGGCTCTTTCAGGCACCTTCCTAGCTATGAGCCCGTGAATCTGACACTCTGCTAGCCTTACTGTGTAGCCCAGTGGCCAATGACACTAACTAGCTGTGAGACTTAAGTGTCCACACTTAAAATCTTCCTAATCTCCAGGTGTACTTAGTTATGCTCTCTTCGTTTGCAAAACCATCTTCATTCCTTTATAGTGTGTGGAGCCCTAGGGCCTGTTGGGTTATGCTTTGGGCTGCTAACCACACGGTCAGCATTTTGAAACGCTCAGCCACTCCGTGGGAGAAAGATAAGACTTTCTACTCCTGTTGAGACACCTCCACGGGGGCAGTTTTTTGTGCTAAAGGGCTGCTATCAGTGGAATCCAGTTGATGGCAGTGAGGTTTTTTTAAATTTTACATTATATACTAGCTGCTGATATTTGGAATATAATGTAAAACACTATTAGACCCAGCCACTGTGCTGTGTTCTGGATAACGTGTGAAAACTTATGACTCCAACACCAAGAAATGTAGCATGTGATGTGCATAAAGCAAATCATACATGCCACCGTTAGTTTTCTCCTGGATTCTGTGCCCCTTTGTGCCCCGGGCAGCTTTTAGCCATCCTGATGACCTTCATGTTACCGTCTATAGGAGCACAGTGTGGCTCTCTGGCTCTGAGCTCAAGAACCGCAGATGCTTCTGAATCTGTCCTTCTGCATGAATTTGTAGACATGCATACTTCATATGACCAGCATTGGACACATACCCATCTCTGCCAAGCAGGCTTCTTTCCCTGAACACTGTGTCCTGGTGAATGGAGGGGTTCCGTCAGTCTCTAGGCTAGATGTTTGACATCATCATTGTTTGCTGTGCGGCCATCTTTCCATCCTAACACCATCATTATTTCCTGTCAGTTTCTCCAAGAGAGCCCAGAGCAACAAAGCTGAAGCTCTGACACACGCTACAGCCTAGATGAGCCTTGAAAATATTAATGCTGAAGTGGAATAAAGAAGTCACAAAAGAACAAATATAACATGAAATCACTTAAATGAAATATCTAGTGTAGGCAAATAATATAGAGACAGAAGTGGATTAGAGGTCACCAGAGACTGGAGGAAGGTATTGGTAAAAAAACAACAAAAACACAAAGCCAAAACTTACTGCCACCAGCTAGTGCCGAGTCACAGCCGCCTTACGGGACAGAGTAGAACTGCCCTATGGGTGTCCAAGTGGGGGTCCTCCCCTCTTGGCTTCTTCTCGGGCACTGCACCACATTGAGTTCACTCTTCATGGTTCTACCAGACCTAGGCTCCCAACACATTTTTTTTTCTAGTAGGAAACGGTGAATCCAATCATGCTGCAGTCATGGTCCCAAAGGTCCCTTCCTCGAGTAACTTTCAGGGTCTCCCATGTGTATTCTACATAACATTGCTTTTGAGGGATGTTAATATTGTGAAAATGGTGTTCAAGCAAACTAGTTTCTTTATTGCTTTGTTTGTCAGCCTTCTTAATACCAAATACATAGGAATATATGAAAGGAGAATGTCAGTTACAACCTAGGCTAATATCCCTTATAAATATAATACAAATGTCTCCAATACAGCACTAACAAACCAAGTTCAGTAACATAGTAAACACACGATTTATCCCCGGATTGTAAGAGTGATTCAACAATGAAAATTCATCAGTGCAATACACCACATTGGTAGAATGAAGGGGAGGGGCAGGTAGCACATGATTCTCTCAGCAATGTAGAAGAGAAATGCAACTAGATACAACCGGGTTTTCACCATGAATATCTAAAACTGGAAGGGAATTCCTGAACATGGTAAATGTCAAATAAGAAAAATGCACAGCTAATGTCCTAGGAAATGGTGAAAAGCCGAAAGCATTTTCCCTAAAGTTAGCAACAAGACTACAACGTCCGCCATTTTTATTCAGTGTAGTCCTGGGTGTTCTTGCCAGAGTAATTAGGCAGGAAAAAGAATATAATTTTGTAAAGTTTTCTAAATCAGGAAAGTAGTACAATGATCTCTCAGCAGGTGGCATGATGTTAATATGTAGCAAACCCTAAGTAATTCACACATCACCCACACATACCCAACACAAACACACTGTCACAACTAATACGTGCAGCAAAGTTACAGAATGCAAAGTCAACCAAAGTGCCAAATCCAAACAATGGAATATGATTTATTCATAAAGAGAGATGAATTCTATCAAAGACTATAACATAGATGAACCTTGGAAACATTAATGCCAAAGTGAAATAAGCTAGAAATTGAAAAAGAACAAATATTGGAAAAGAACAAATGATATTACTTGCGGTATATACTCGAGTATAAGCTGAGTTTTCCAGCACATTTTGAATGCAGTTTTGTGGTAAAATTAGGTGCTTGGGTGATATTCGGGTCAGCTTATGCTCGAGTATATGGTAAGTGAATACCTAGAGTGGCCACTACACGGGGACAGAAGTAGATTAGAGGTTACTAGAGGCTGCGAGAAGGGTCACAGAAAACCAGCACAAAACAGAACCCCGCATCTCACTGCCTTCCAGTCATTTCTGACTCATTGTTGCCGTGTGGGCCAGGGCAGAACTGCTCCTGTGGGTTTCTGAAATGAACCTCTTATGGGAGTAGAAAACCTTATCTTTCTCCTGAGGAGAGGCTGGTGGTTTCAAACTGCTGACCTTGTGGTTAGCAGCCTAATGCATAAACCATACCCCCGAGGCTCCTTCAGGGCAAGGGATAGTGGGAATCTATTGCTTAATGGCTACCGAGTTTCTCTTTGGCGTTGTGAAGAAGTTCTAGGAGCAGATAGCGATCATTGTACAACATTGTGAATGTAACAAGCATCGCAGAATTGCACACTTACATGTATTTAAATACCGTAGCTCCAGTTAGGTTATTTACATTTTACCCTAATTAATAAAAAAGTAATGTAGCAGTTCTTTTATTAATTTTAATTTTATTTCATTGGGGCTCTTACAGTTCTTATCACGGTCCGTACATGTATTTATTTTGTCAAACACATCTGAACATATATTGTCATCATCTTTTTCAAAACATTTTCTTTCTTCTTGAACCTCTAACATCAAGCTCCTCATTTCCCCCTCCCTCCTCCACTTTCCCTCCCCCGTATCCCCTTGATAATTTAGAAATTCTTCTTTCTTTTTATGTCTTATACTGACTGCTGTCTCATTTCACCCACTTTTCTGCTGTCCATCATCAATCATTGTGATCGGTTCTGCCTTACTTCCCCTACCCCCCTTTACCTTCCTAGTATTGCTGCTCCTCTTATTGGTCCTGAGGGGTTTATCTGTTCTGGATTCTCTGTGTTGTGAGCTCTTATCTGTACCAGTATACATGTTGTGGTCTAGTCAGATTTGTAAGATAGAATTGGTGTCATGGTAGGTGGGGGTGGATGGGAGAAGCATTAAATAACTAGAGGAAGGTTGTGTGTTTCATTTTTGCTATACTGCACCCTGACTGGCTCTTCGCTTCCTTGTGGCCATTCTGTCAGGGGGTGTCCAGTTGACTACTGATGGGCGTTGGCCCTCTACTCTGCCCCCCACCCACATTCCCATTGATTTGCTTTTTGTTTTGTTTGTTTTGGGTCTTTGATGTCTGATATCTGATCTCATCAACATGATCACACAGGCTGGTGTGCTTCTTCCATGTGGGCTTTGTTGCTTCTCAGCTAGGTGGTTCCTTGCTTGTCTTCAAGCCTTTCAGACCCCAGATGCTTTCTCTTTTATAGGCAGGCACCATCAGCTTTCTTCACCACATTTGCTTATGTACCCATTTTGTCTTGAGCGATCGTGTCAGGAAAGATGAGCATCAGAGTGCCATGTTAGTAGAACAAACTTTACTTGTATTGAGGGAGTACTTGAGTGGAGGCCCAATGTCCATCCACTACCATAATACTTTATAAATAAATATATGTGCATAGATCTATTCCCTTGTAATTGTATATAAATGTATTTATATATATACCTGCCTGTATTTAAACCTCTATAAATGTCTCTTGCTTCCCAGTTCTTTCCTCTATTTCCTTTTACTTTCCTCCCATCCCACTATCATGTTTGACCTTCATTCAGGTTTTGGTAATACCTTCCCCTCTCTCATGTCCCTCCGGACCCTTCGGTCCCATTGTTCTCTCCTCCAGATTGTTCATCTTGCCTAGCTTGTCCAGATAGACATGCGTAGACAATAATGCGACGTGAAAAACAAAGCAGAGCAATATATAACAAAAAAAGAAGACAAAATATAAATCAACAACAGCTAATACAACAAAACAAAAAAAAGAAAGAAAATTCACCAGCTAAAACAAAGCCCTCGGCAGTTGCAGGTCTGTCTGTTGACTTTTATGAGTGTTTTCCGGTGGAGTCTGCTGGGGTGCTCTGCTCTGGCTCTCAAGTCCACCTTTGGGGACTTGGTTGCTTTGCTCCCCTTGCTGCTCCGCTGTACACCCTTAGTGTTCACCCAGGTGCGGTGGATTAGATTGAGCGCATCTTCCACACCGTGTCCCCAGTGTTGTTCCCCTTAGCGCTATGTGTCAGTGAGGGACAGGTCTTCGTGTCCCTGTGATCCTGCTCTGAGCCGGAATATTGTCCTCAGGGCTTGGTCGGCCCGGGTGTGTTCCCCTCTCTCCTTCCCTCTTCGCTTGCTCCTGATCAGATGCGCCCCACTTCCTGAGCTGCAGCTTCAGTGTTGTCCTCTGAAGTGCATTCTTCTGGGGTGGGGGTGCCAACGTATTTGGAATTGGGGGCCGGCCCCACATGCAGAGTTCTTTGTATACAGAGTTCAAAGAGGTTTGTCCTCATGCAGTAGTCTGAGTCAGAGATTGAAAGAGTAATGTGCTTCATAGTTGACTTTATGTCGGTTTGAACGAGGCCCTCAGTTTCAATCCTTACAGGATGTATTCTTATAAGTGTGAGCTTGTGTGAGAGTGGGATGATGGGTAAAACATTTATTTGGGGGTACCAGAAGATGAGGAGAAGAGCGTTCATCCTATGAGATAATCTCATTAAATCTACAGACCCAGTTTTCTCCAATTCTGGCTACAAAGGATGTTTGTTTTTTTCTTCTCCTTCCAGGTGTGCATGGTGTTTTGTGTTTCTCCAATTAGATAAAAGGGCTTGCTTTTCTTTCTTTCTTTCTTTTTTAAATGTCCACAGTCTGGCACTAGTGTCATGAACATCAAAAGAGTTTCTTCCAGTTAAAGTGGAAAATAGCTCAAAAGCTCTGCATGAGCCCTGCACGCCCTGGCTCCACGAACAGGGATGAGTCTGGCTGGGCGTGAACTCGCAGTGGGTTAGCCAGCCCCTTGTTCTCCTCGCTCCCTCTCGCTGTGCGGCGTCAGCAAACCCTGATTCGAGCATATCCAACTCACGTCAACAAACGCAGATTTGCCGAGTAGCTCTTGCTGTGCCTGGATCACGTTCTCATGGGATTTCCCTGCTCAGTGCAGGCACCAGACGGATGAAGCGAAGGTAGTAGGTGCAGTTTTCTCTGCCCTTTCTTTTAGGCTCAGAGACTTGAGCATTAATTACTCTGTAGGATCAAAATAGACACTGGGGCCCGTAGCTGTGGAGTCGATCCGGCCTCATTGAGGGGTCAGAAGAGCAGGCAGCCTCTGCCCCGGTGTTGGGCTAGATGAGCACGCAAAGGCACACCGCAGAAGCCCTCCTCTCAGGACCCGGAACGTCTCTATGCCTTTGACCCCGGTTCATGCCTTTATGGTCTCCATTTGAGAAGCACAGCTGGGAAAGCAGTTAAAGTAAAGTGTGTGTGTTATGTTTGTAGCCGTCAGCCTTTCAGTCCAGCCAAGGCCTAACTGGGATTTAAAAAAAAATGTGTGGAGAACACTGTATTGACCACCACCTCGATTGTCCACTCGCCCGACTTGCTTAGGGAGTTGAGGTCCTCAGGTCCTCTTATCCAACATGTCCATGTTGACCGACAGGGCAGTTCTGAAGGCAAGCCCCGCTGTTCACCCTCCGGTCACTCAGATTGCCTTGCTGACGATAGGGCTTGCCGTGCATGTTGAAGAATCCAGGCTTGTGGAAAATACGAGTCAACCTGAGGAGGCATGATCGTGCATTTTTGACCTTAGGTGGGTGCTTGGGCACACCTAGGGATTTCGGGATGCCTTAGTGCCATTGTTCCTCAGGTAAAGCAGTGTAATATGAAGCCATTTTAGAAATGCACTGAGACCCACATTTTACTGAAAATTACAGATTTAAAATGGCCTTGCTTTAAATTATAGGTACAATAATGTAGTACACAATAAAATATTATTCAGCTTCCACACCTTTTAGGGGAATAGTCAGTTAAAAGTGTTAGACAAGGGACTATCCTAGAATCCTGTGTTATTAAATTACACATAAACACTTGGCCAGTTTAGTCCCCGAGCAAGCAAAGCTTAGGACTCAGTGGATATTGCTCATAAAGGAATGGTTCCTGCAGTATCAGGGAGGCTTCTGAACCCCCAATGGTGATGGGTGGTGGCATACGCAAATATGTTACATGACAAATGCGGTGGCTAACATGGCAAACCATGGAATTCAGTGTGTGTCTTGCCTGTGTGATTTTGAAAAAAATATTTTAATATACAGGCAACAAAACATTTTGCATTCCTATAATCTTTACATATATACCTCAGTGACATTAATTGTGCTCCTCATGATATTTAGCCATCACCACTCACTAGTTCCGAACTGCCTGTCTTTTTAAGTTTCCACTTCTTGTGGAAGTATCAAGCTCATTGCCAGCTGATCAATTCCAAGTGGCAGCATGAGCTACATATTGGGCTGCTCACTAACCACAAGGTCAGCAGTTCAAAACCACCAGCTGCTTCCAGAACACTTCCTGGTCTCGGAAGAGCAGTTCTGCGGAAAAACTCCGAGGGGCTTCTTTGTCTCTCTGCATCTTGTGTGTGTTCTGCCATTGGCAGAGCCCAGGCTTAGCACTTCTCTTCCATGGGAAATCGTCGCCTTTTCCCTCTCTGGCAGGCTTCTGCCTGCCACAGGTTGTGGTTTTCTTGGGTTTCACTGTCTGTAGAAAAAATGATCCTAAATATACAACTTTTAGTTTTCCCAACGGAACCACCTGTGTGTAACCAGTGCTCTGGTGAAGCAAGAAAGCAATGCCGTTCTTCACGAAGCCCACTGGTGCCTCCTCTCAGTAGCCTCTCGCCCTCTGGGGAGTGCCGACTGAAGGTCTGTCCTGAAGATCAGTCTTGCCTGTCCTTGTGCTTTCTGCTTTTGGCTTCCTCTGGCCAGCATAACATTCCTGAGACCCACACTGATGTGGTACTTTCTTGTTGAAGTATTACAGCATTCCATTCTATCTACACTTACCTTTTTTTTTTTTTGGAGTGGGGAGAGTATAATATTTTATTTCATTAATTTTATTTCTCTGATTTAACTTCACCCAATTTACCTTTTAAAAGGCCACGTGCTAGTCTCTTTTACTGCATGTGCCATGCAACCTTTTAAAAAATGGGGATAAATGAGGTCGCAATAAATTTAGCAAATTTTACGAGTGCAAGAAACTAGCTGCACCTTTTCATTATTCGAAAGAGGTCACATCCGCAGCAGCCCATGGCCGCAGCTCTGAATAGGAGAAAAAGAAAGGAGATCTGGTGGAAGGCCAAAATAAACTTAAATGTGAGCCAATGGCAGAAAGATAGCTGGGTCTCTGTTTGGATGCTGCCTGCCTTAGACTGGGTCCTGCTGCCGCCTTTTAAAAGGAGCGTTTTCGCACCGAGAAGCGGAAACTTGGTTCGGTTGCTCAGGCTCGGGCTTTCCTGGGCATGTAAACGCCTCACATCTGTGTATTTGTTTTGTTGCAGACATAACCAGCAAGAGTTTAGTGATGAAATCTGTTCTTAATTATGAGCGCAGCTGTTGCAGTGGTGGCCATTTCCCCCCTTGCCTCCCGACGCGAAGTTGCCTGATGTACTCGTGTTTTGCCTGCGTTTTCCAGGTTTGCTAGTGCAGAAAGGCTTTGTGAGAGGTTGCCATTTTCTTTGTGCATGAGAGCCAGTGCAGATGTACTCAGTCGTCTGCACAGCGGGGAGGCTTCATCGGGGCTGCTCACACAAGGCAAAGCTGGTCTACCTTTGCTGAGCACCAGAGACCTGTAAAAGCCGCCCACAGCTTAGGGGGCGGTTAGTGCACTGGCAAGACTCAGGCTGCCAGCAGTTCATGTAAACGACGGCTTCTTTCCGCCGGGCTGGGGCCGAGCGCGGAGTTGGACGCTGCAGAATGGGAGCAGATGGTATTAACATACTATTTTGATTTTTGGTTTGTAGATAGATTAATACTCTTGCTTTTATTTGTCTCCCGTTATTTTTACATCCGGGAAGCGCAAGCATACGTAGGGCCTGTAAGCTGTGTAAACAAAGCAGAACACCCTCAGATAGTCATCCCCTCCGGTGGGTGGTGCAGGCCTGTTTTCTCAGGGCATCCCACGCCATACTCAACTGGGGACTTGGGATGAAGTTGGAAGTGCAAGTTGAGTAGGGTCTTTCACGAATAAAGATGTCCCACTCGAGATTCCATTCAAAGGCCTCATGCATTCTTTTAATCTTTGAAATACATCTTGGCTCTCACTAGCATTGCAATGAGCATTTCCTGAAACAGTGTCGAGTATGAGATAGTCCTCTGCTAACCAGACAGGGACGTGGCCTTCAAGAGTCGGTGGTGTTTGTCTTCTGAATAGAGAGGCAAACCAGTGGGTTATTTAGCTGCATGTGTCCGATGCCCATCTACCAGTTTTTGGATGGCCTGTGCCATCTGTTCACTGCCCATCTCATTTCAGGTCTCACCACCATCACTTCAACACTCAACACTTGGCCTTTTTAATTCTAAACACAGTAACGCTTCTTTGCGAAAAACGAAGGTGTGTGTGTGAATAACTGGAGGCAAACAACATCTCCAAAACAAAGCTTCACTCTTCTGGGAAGAGCACAGGCTTCCCATTTGTTTCTGTGGAAGAGCGAAGGGTTTGTCTTGCTCCTGTTTTAAAAAAAAACCCGTGCCTTACACTCTTTTTTGAATTGCAATCCCAATAGGTTGGATTTCTTTGGGAATCGGCCACATTGAAGCTCCTGAGAATGAAATGAACACTGATACCCTGCTGGCACTTTTGGAACCCTTGTGGCCCTCACCTGATGGGAACATGGGGAGGACTCAGCCCCTCCATACTTCCCAGAGGTGCTTCCCAGGCATTGCGATTGAACTCAGACCCCTTACAGGACCACTCCCAGGGAACTCATTCTATTTAAGTTTTTGTTTTTTTGAAACAGAAAAATTCAAGAAAAAGTAACTTTTCTCACCTGGAACGCCCAGGTAATTGTGTGGCTTCTTTTGCTGTTTTGGCCCCAGCAGATAAAAGAAACCAATCCTTTAAAAAAAAAATTTTTTTTCAGTCTCTCCTAAGAGAACAGACTATGTGAGGCTCTTAAAGACCAACTCGCTGCCTGACGGGCAGAGGTCTAACCCTGTATTTGACTTTTTTTTCAAGAAACAGTAATAGCAATAATAATGACAGTAAAGACTTATTTAAAAGCATTTTACAAGTAATATATAAGACATTAATTGGATCATCTTGGATTAAGGGGAAGGAAAAGACAAAACAAGAAGATGAAGATTTGGGGGAGGGGGCCACGGAGGGGAGCATCCTGCATATGAATTAGTGAAAAATTGTGAGGCACAGAGCAAATGGGCTGGATGAACAATAGGCTTCATTAAGCTCTGCTTCTTCTCACAAGGGGACAGTTGGTGATTGATGGTTTGATGAGGCAGCCCTCCCCCGCCCCCCAAGTACAACTGTAAATTAGATTCACACATTTGTCCCAGGATCTCCTGATTAAGCAGCACTTCTTGTTGTTAGCCGAGTGCAGATTCCATGCACAACGGGATCAAAAGATCCTTGGCAAATTTTTGGAAGTAGATTGCCAGGCCTCTCTTCCAAGCCCGGATGAGTCTAGAAACTCTGTGTTCAACATCCAGCAAAGTGCAAGGCTCCACGGATAGATGGGAAGTAGCTGCTCGAGGCGTGGATTGGTCAGAAATCTACCCAACACTCCTGAATGGAAAGTGGGAATTTTCCCATGAAGCCGCTGTAAGATCTCTCTCTCCGGGTTAGAGTTAAACCTCGGTCCTTGGCTCCGCACGAGAAAAAATTCACAACGAAGCCTGACTCGTGATCCAAGTGAGTTTAATGAGAGTTAAAAGAAGCTTCAGGTTTTACGCAGCACCCATAGGATTTCTTTCGACCATGCAGCCTGGCAGAGACTCCTTGGCGTCACACAAAGATCTCTCTCCCAAGTTTTCCTCCGATAAAGACCCCCTCTCCTTCTAGGTTCCTGCCTTTTCCAGGATTCCCGGGGGAGGCATGGTGGATGAACCCAGATCGACCCCATTGGCTGAATTGCAATCACCTGACCCTAGTGGGCCGATCCAGGATTAGTGCCCATCCATGCCCACCGTCGGGAAAACCTAGGTTTTTGTTCTCTCGTGCTTGGCTCTCTTGGGCATGCGTCAATGGACATCCCATCCCTGCCTATCTGCCTAACACCGCCACTACCCCCATAAAGCACAACTTAGATAGCGTTCTCTGTGACTAGACTCTAATCACCTGCAGACACGTGGTAGGTCTTTGAAAAGATCTGGCTTCTGACTTGAATTAAACTAGCTGTCTGTCATTCCTGAGGAGCCCTCATGGTATAGTGGGTTATGTGTTGGGCTGCAAGGTCAGTGGTCCTAAGCCACAGTCCACCCTCCAGGAGGAAAATGAGGCTTTCTTCAGCCATAAGGAGTTAGCACCTCAGAAACTACAAGAGAAGTTCTAGTCTGCCTGTAGGTTCACTGAGAGTCAGAATTGACTGGATGGCAGAAAGTTTGATTTTTAGTTTGTTTTTGTCTGTTTAGGTACTAGACATACAAGTAAGTGCTACATTGTCAGAGCTGAGGTTTTATCCCATCCCTGAGAGAGACTACATGGATGTAGCAATTGCCTGGTAATTGTGGGTGAGTGAGCTTAGCTCATAAAGCACCGGAATGTTCTCCATTTCCTCCACTGTTGCCATCTCCCCTGTCTTGGGTTTGGAAATGTTAGCCGTTCCCCACCTTCCCGCAGCCTTTCCTGATTGTCTGCCTTCTCTTTTCCCTCTTCACTCTCTTGATTGCTGAGTTTTCAGTTTCACTTTGAATGAAATGCTTCGTGTTGAAAGTTTTGGGAATGTCTTGTAGGCGGAATATCCTGAGTCCGCAGTGGGCGGGGGAACATTAGGCCCGGATGGCTATGAGGAATACTTCCAGGAGTTAGTGTGCCAGATGAGACTACAAAATGCCAGCAATTCAGTGGTTGTGTTTGCGGTTGCACAGGCTTGATTGTGCTAGGGGGGTTTTATTTATGTTCTCTTGGTTCCTAAAGATGCACATTTGTTCCCAGACTGGCCTTATGTTGGGGCATCGGGGTGGGCCTTTCTATGGTGAGCTGTCAAGGAACCAAGGGAAGTACTGGCATTTTTATCCCCTGCAGTTGATAATTGAAGATTCCTGGTGGCACAGTGGGCTATGCATTCGAGCTGCCACCAGACAAGGTTGGTGGTTCAAATTCACCAGCCACTCTGTGAGCGTCAGAGTGCTTCTGTAGGTGTGTGGTCTTAGAAACCCGATGGAACCCTTCTCCTCTGTCCTGTGGGGTCGGTGGGAATTGGAATGGACTCCATGGCAGGGTGTTTTGGGTTTCTTTAATCCTTTTCTGGGGACTCTTAAAACTCTTAATAACATTCCATACATCAGTTGTATCTAGCATACAATTGTATCTAGTACACATGTTGACATAATCATTTCCAAAACATTTTCTTTCTACTAGAGCCCTTGGTATAAGCTCATCTTTTTTCTACTCCCTCCCCTACCCTCCCACCCTTATGAATTTTTGATCAATTATATATTATTATTATTTCATATCTCACACTGTCTGTTATTTTCCTCCACCCACATTTCTGTATTTGACCCTTTCGGGGGGGGGGCTATATATCCAACCTTGTGATGGGTTCCTCTTTTCTTTCCCTTCCCCCTCCCTCATGATATCACTATTCCTACTGCTGTTCCTGAGGAGTTTATCTGTCCTGAATTCCATGTGTTGAGAGCTCTTATCTGTACCAATGTGTGCTTCTTGTCTAGCCAAATTTGTAAGATAGAACTGGGTCATGGTAGTGGAGGGGAGGAAGCATTCGGGAATTAGAGGACTAATGTGTGTTTTGTCGTTGCTATACTGCACCTTGGTTGAATTGTCCCTTCCTTATAACCCTTTGGTGGGGGGATATCCAATTGTCTGCATATAGGCTTTGGGTGCCTACTCCAACCCCTCTCGTTTGCATTGATATAATTGTGTGTTTTGGATCTTTTGACACCTCATGCCTGATCTCATTGACACCTCATGATCACACAGGCTGGTGTGCTTCTTCCATGTGGGCTTATTTGCTTCCATGCTAGATGGCTGCTTCAAGCCTTTCAGATCCCAGATGCCATATCTTTGGAAAGCTGGGTGCCATCTGCTCTCTTCACCACATTTGATTATGCACCCTTTTTGTCTTCAGCAATCGTGTCAGGAAGGTGAGTATCAAAGAGTGCCAGGTTATCAGAACCAAGTGTTCTTGTGTTAAGGGAGGCCTTGAGTAGAGGCCCAAAGTCCATCTGCTATCTTAGTACTTAACATATCCCTTTCATTATAAATTAATATATTTACATATATGCATGCCTAGATCTATACCTCTATAAAAAGAGGTCATATGCATTCGAGTTTTTAACATGATCCCAAATTGGAAGACAAAGGGCCAAGACTGGGGAGGGGGCATCTGCAAGCAGACTTAATAGCCATAACACGTAAAGGACTTAGTTTAGAAAGATCATTAGACAAAAATAAGCAAACAAAAAACCAATGTTGGGTATGGGTGGGCAGAGAACAAAAGGGGTTGAGTGAGACAGCTTATGAAGGAACATGAACATCAAAACCAAACCCCAAACTATGCTATGCAGTCAGTTCCGACTTACAGCGACCCTGTGGGGCAGGGTAGAATGACCCCTGTGAGTTTCCCAAGCAGTAACTCTGTATGGGAGTAGAAAGCCTTGCTTTTCTCATGTGGAGCAGCTAGTGGTTTAGAACTGAGCTTGCAATTAGGCAGCCCAGTGCAAGTGAGACATCTTTGTTTAAAATATCATGTTACCTATCAAACTGATAAAATTTAAGCTTAAACCTAGGAAGGAAGCTGGTATTCTCATAATAACCGTATTAAGCAAACAAAGCACGACCATCAAATGGATTTGGACTCAGTGATCATTTGTAGGGCTGCAAGAGTGTACATTTTTTATGGGAGTAGACAGCCTCATTTGTCTCCCACTAAGTGACTGATGGACTTGTCTTAAAATTAACAGCCCATTGCCTAACCCACAGCACCGCTATCTAGTCCTTAGTGTCCGTATAGAAGTTTGAAATCGTTAACTTACTGCAGAGCCCTTTGGAGTATGAATGAAGACATTGTAAATATTATGTACAGGTGTGTGCGTGTGTGTGTCATAGTTTCATTTAAAACATAGAAATGGGAAAACTATAGCCACATTAACGCATGACTTTGAAGAGAAATATCTGCAAAAATTTTCAACAGACATGATCCCCATTTTGTAAATATGCTATTAACCGTTAGCACCTTGACTGGTAGCATTCTGGACCAGCAAAATTTTATTTTACATTTTTCCAACTCGCTCTTAAAATAAGCGTGGCTTTGTTTTACAGCCAGAAACAATGCAGGTAATTAAAAATAAATAACCATCATTGTACTCCAAAGTGCCTTAGATTGACTGTAAAAACCACTTTCTACCAACTAATATTTTGATAAAATAAAATTCAATGACTAAAAGACACTCCCCTCCCCACCCCCCGCCCATAAAATTGATATGGGGAGGCAAAAACTGATACCACAGGTAATAACTGCCCAGGGAGTGCTAAATAAGAAAACACCTGGTTCCTGTGCTTCAGACCAACACACCTGGCATTAATGGATCCAGGAAAAGAAAGGGAATCGTCGTAAATCACATCCTTTCGTGGCGTTTGCCCTTCTGTTATTCCTCTGAAGTCTAGAAATTTCCACCTATTGGGAGAGAGTAGCCACTACCTTTTTTCATGACCTTCTGGTACGATGCTTCCTGAGATTTTCCCTGTGTCTCACTGCCCCCGCACACGCGCTCATGTGAGAGCTTCATTCTCTCTGCAGCAGCGAGCCGGGAGGAAACATTCCCGCTGCCTGTCGCTGTCAGGCCTTTTCTTGTGTCTTCTGTCCTGGCACAAGGAAGAGCCAAGTGTGGCAGACAGCTCCCGAGGCTGAAACGAGATGGCGGAACAGCAGGAGAAAGGCAAACGGCACAATATTTATTTCCCTAAGATGTTGCTAGTAGGAGCGTGAAGAACAAAGACCCTCTAATAAGGCACATCAAGCAGCAGCTAAGGCTGAATAGCATGCTATAACCATAACGATGCAAATAAACCCAAGGACACTTTCATGACTTTTCACATTAAGACAAAAATGGCTAGAAACTGATATTTAATTAAGGGCCCACGATTATGGTACGTGGCGTGGTTGAGAACCGCACTTCGAAAAGGATGTAGACGAGAAGGTGCTGATTGTGCTGAATGCTTACCTATGGTCCTTGTACTTCATGAGCTGTTAATTATACGCGGTACACACATTGGGCTTGCAGGCAGAAAGAACATGTTGAATAGGGAGGTAGTGCAACCAGACTGTTAGTTATGGCAGAATAAAGAAACTCAACGACAGCTTTTTTCCTTCTTTATGGACTGTGCATGGGTTCTGATGACTTGTGGCTCCTTCCTTACTTTGTCAGGGGTAGGGAATCATTTTTGTCTGCGAAGAACCATTGGATATGTATAACACTATTTGTGGGCCATACTGATCAAACATTAATTAACTCACTGTGATGGCTGAGGAGCCCTGGTGGTGTAGTGGTTATTTGTTGGACTGATAACTGCAAGGGCAGCTGTTCAAAACCACCTTGGGGAAAAAAGATGGGGCTTTGTTCTAGCCTGTCCTCCAGGGTTTCCACGAGTCAGTATGAACTGGTTGGCAGTGGTTTTTGTGTGTATTGTGATGGTCAGAACTGTTTCTCTTTGGTGAGGTGTGTGATGTGAGCTGGTGTTGATGAACTCGTGGGCCACATGTGCTGTTTCACTCAGCCTTGGATCCCTACCTGCTCTCGGCTTGTGGTCAGCCCTCACCCATTTTCCATGAAGCAATGTCTCTGCCAAAATAACCAAACCGAGCCCATTGCCGTTAAGTCTATTCTGACTCAAAGTGACCCTAAAGGACCCAGTAGAACTGAGTCCTTTATCCTGAGTCTGGAAATCTTTACAGAAGCCAACATTCTCCTCTTCCTACTGTGCCCTCAAAGGACAACTTTCTACCTCTTACTAGACTGGCCTGTCCTGGAGCGGACTTTCTTCTCGATGGGAAACCACAGTTCTACTTCGTATACATTAAGGAAACAACAGCAAACAGGAACAAGTCTATTGGCATCTGGCGGATTCCCATTCTAGACTACGATGAGTGCTAGGGAGTAGTGTACTCCATAGGGATTTTCTTGGCTGTAATCTTTATGGAAGCAGACGCTAGAACTTCCTTTCCTGGTATCACTGGCTGGTTAGAACTGGTGGTTAGAACCACCAACCTTTTGGTTAGTAACTGACCATTTTAACCACTGGAGTCACAGGGTAGAGGGCTGTGCTTCCAATGCAGTATAGTCTGTATTGAGTGCAGAACACTGTGTTAAAGCACTGCAGGTCTCTGGGCGAGGGTGGGAAGATCACTTAGCCCCTCTCTTTGAATACATTAGTGGGGATGACACATGGGTTTATTAATAAAATATCTCCATTTTTACCCTTCTGGAATTTAGACAGACTTCAGTCTTATTTCCTCATCACATTCATTTTCTCGCAGCTGGAGAGCTCATATTTAAAAGCCCATCCATAGAATGCCAGTCCCTACATCAACTGCATTGCTCCACTCCTCCCTGCCCATGTCATGCTTCACAGCAGGTGGTGAGACCTGCATACACATGGGGCCATGGCTTTGTCTAGGGTAGGAGAGTGTCCCTGGACTCTTGACATGATGCCCACCTGTTCTATGTGCCATATGGACCGCTGGGTGTGTGTTCTTTGAAAGAAGTCGATAATGCTATCCATTTTCATGTTGTTTTCATTAATGCTTTCGTTTTTTTATTAACCAATAAGTACTTTTGACATTGGCAGAATAAAAAGCATTTCATTCTCTTTTTCCATTTTAGGAATGATAGCCCCTGTTACTTTTCGTTGGGTTTTTAGTGTGAAAACTGACACCCATCCTTATGCACACGTTTACACATGTAGCTTTGTAGTGCCCGTGAGCCAGAGTCCTGTGAACAGTCGTGGAAGTTTATTCAGGCTTTATGCTCAGATAGTTTTGTTTCTAAACAAGGAGAAATAGCTAGAAAGCCACTTAATAGGAATTCTGTTCCTGAATCTCAGAGGGATGAGCTCTATGGACCAGGTGAATTAATGTGCTCTTCCTTTAGAACAGAGGTTCCTAAATGGATGTGGCCTTTTCCAGAAACACAACAAAAAACAAAAAGTGGTGCCCCCTTGGCAGCTAAAGTCTGCATTAGCTCATAATCCAGAAGTAAGTGTAGGCATCTGCTTCTGCAGCCCTCCCCGTTGTCAGGTCTTCCCCAACTCTCACTCCGCCCTCAGGCAGACTGTCCCGCGCTTTGGACTGTCCCGCGCTTTGGACTGTCCCGCGCTCTAGACTGTGGAGTGAAGGTTTCCCAGACTATTGTGTAGTTCTGTGAACCTGAGAACGGAGGCCCACTGCTGCTAAGGGGGGTTCCTTCGTTTTAGAGCTTAAAGAGTTGATAGAGCTTGGTGACAGTTCGATGGGAGGTAGCGAGTACCTTCGTTTGGAGGAGCTATGACAGGAACTGGAAGGAGCGCTGGCGGTACAGTAGGTTATGCTCCTAACCACAGGCCAGCCAGTTGACAGCACTGGCAGCTCCTCAGAGAACCGTGAGGTTTCCATTCCCGGAAGCAGTGAACTTTCTGGGAAACCCACAGAGTCGGTCTCCCCTGTCCCACAGGACTGCGATGACCTGGAATCACCTGTTGACAGTGAGGATGGGGGGAACTGTGTGATTGGAAGAGGGGCTGTACTGAGGGCGTACAGTGCAGTGCAGATCGGGGCCGGCCCTGTGATTCCCAAGATTCTTGAACCAATTATCATCTCTGAGCAGGGGTGGGGGGTGGTGGGCAGGACCAGTGGGAGGGTGGGTGAGCTCAGTGTCCGGCTCTTTGAGTGTCCCATAGGATCCCCTCTGTGGCTGTGCTTAAGTTCCATCCAGTCTGTACTACAGGAGGAGAATGCCCAGTATTGTGCTGTCGAGATGCACTGAATCCAAATCTATGTTTTAACAAGATCTTATGCGTACTTAGGACTCACCTCTTGGGGATCTAGAAGAACCACCTGGGCCTCTTGTTAAAATGTAGATTCTGATGCATTATATCTGGAGTGGGAGAAAAAAACAACAACCCTTCAACTCTCAGCAGGGGCTGGAACTGGAACAAACCTGTTCAAAGCCCCGTTGAACACCAATATTAAATTGGTGTTCAGTCTTCTCTTCTCCCCAGACAGAATAGTATAGTCACCTGTACACAGAAGAAAAAGTGTGCTAGGAAAATGCAAATTAAGCATCTACACGCTTATTTGTATAAGGACAAGGAAAAAACGAAAGCGGAGAGAGTTAAAACAACAATCAATTTCTGCACATTCCCTTTCTAGTGGGAGTTAGATACACGTTTCCTTGTAGGTCTTGGGGGATTTCCTTAGTAAACTTGAGAAAACATACAGGGGTGTTGAGAGAGAGAGGATGTGGAACATGGATTTTTAGTTTTGCCACAACCTAAGCTCTCCTTGCAACAGGAGTATAGAATGTTCTGGGGTGGGGAGTGAAACATAGCCCACTCGAAAGTCTCTTAAAAGAATGAGCCCTTTCCCTACCATCTCCCTTGGACTTCAGAGTCTACTCCCAAGACCATAATAGACTGTTTTAATCAGAGGCTAAAATGAATCATTTCGCACAAAACTTTAAATTTCTGGGCAGAAAGGGGACAAAGTTAATTTTTCTTTTTATAAAGGGTAAAGCAAAACAGATTTCTATTGAAGTTTAAGTCTCTGAGTCTTAATTGGAAATTTAATTTAATTTAAATTGAAAATGCCTTTTCATTTCTGAAGCATTCCCAGCAGAAATCCATAATATCTCCCCGAATTTAATTTTGAGTAAGTGTCATTGCTAACCTCCCTCCTTGGGATACAGTGGGTGTCAGCAGTGGTGAGAAACCCCCCGGGATGGGCCCCAGAAGGCTGAATTCTCCCCTTGGCCCAGTCCATGACGGGCGGAGGTAGCCCTGGTTACACCCGTCATCTTCCCTTCCCAGCCCACCTTCTCCACGAAATACTGCTTCCACAGCCTGCTTCTTTACTTTGTTTTTCTGCGGTACAGTTTTCTGTGTCTATGACTGTGCTGTGAGGAATGTCATGAGATGCTCCCGGACTCAGTAGTTTGTTTGCCAGCCGTCCTACGAGGTCAAATAGAGAAATAAAAAGCTGTATGTCCATGCTGTCATGAAATGTTGGCACTAAAGAATGTATCTATGATGGCTCATGGAAGCAAGGGGGGAGTTTCAAACTCAGGGCAGCAAAATGGTAATACCATGCCACCCAGCCTCCCGTCCACATGCATACAGCTGAGGGAATTGTGATATGTGCTGCATCACCCCGATAATGCTGGCAGCTGTTTATATGCGGCCCTTCATTTTCAAAACACCAAAGATGATTTACACGTAATTAATACAGATGTTTTGAGAGTCACGCACTGAATGTGGCAACTGAAGATTTGGAAATTGGAAGACTTTCTTTCGATTGTACTTTTCCCTGTATTGTTGTTACTTACCCTCTGGTGTTTTTTGCCCTCTGATTGACAGTGAACCCCTAAAGAATGACAGAATGAAACTTGGCCTGTGCCCGTACCATTGTCCCGTGATTGCCGCCCACCGTGGGTCTGTTGTGGTGACCACTGGGTAGTCTCTCCCAGTCCTGGCCGGGCTCAACATCTTCGGCCACTGTGTGGTCAGTATTCTGTTGTTTTCCATAGTTTTCAATGACTTAATTTTGGGGCATGGACCGCCAGGCCCACTTTCCTATGTAAATTAGTCTGGAAACTGATACATGGAAGGCCAGTGTGATAGCCACCCAAGTGATCGCAGGAAAGCAGACTGACAGACAGGTGGTGTTAACGTTCATATTTCACAAGCAGATGGAGACTGTCTGAGAAAAGTGGTCCAGTTCAGATAGTTGGATAATTTAGGTAAAACTATTGAGTTTCCTCCACTCCTTGGAATCTTTCGCAACACCCAATTGTGTTAGACTGGGTAGCTAGAGAAACAAACTCATTGACACTCACATATGTGTAAGAGACAACTTTATATCAAGAAGTAATGGCGAATCAATAAAACACCCGAGCCCAGTCCAGATCAAGTCCATAAGTCCGATATAAACTCCTAAGCCTGATATTAGCCCATGAATTCCTCTTCAGACTCATGTAGCACATGCAGTGATGCCAAATGCAGGGAGATCACAGGACAGAGGGCAGAACATTTGTGAATCCAGTGGCAGGGAAAGCATCTCCAGGCTGCCACCAGCGTGGCTCTGCGTGGCTTGTCAGTAGGAAGGCCAAAGTAGAGATTGAGAGAGTGTGTGCCCTATCTCCAGGTACTAAGAGAGGGCGTTCCCAAGATCCTCATGAAAAGGCCACACCCACAGGGAGGCATCAGTCTCTGACTTGATTGACAGGCTAGACCCCACCCCTTCATTCTCAAGTTGACACAAGATTATGAAGCGACCACAACTATTCTACCCCAATTTGTTGGGGGGTTCAGTGAGAAGTCAGTGGTTCAGTGGGTCTGAGTGGATTCTAGTAATATGCTAGCCTATGTATCATTCACTAGCTAATGACTTTCAAAAGAGAAAAAATACCCCAAGACCTTGATGAGACACAAAATTGCGTTAACCTGGGCTCAGGCGCAGGTGAGTGATCTGCCCATTAGCATGCAGGAGTTGTCTTGGTTGGCCCTTGAAATCTTGATTCTTTCAAGTTCCAAATCAAGTGGAAAATCTTAATATTCCCTTTCGTGGTTGCACTGTGTATTCCAGGAAACACATTATCAGGCCCCACTACCTTGAATTGCAACCTGATACTATTTGTCCTCGGTGATGCCTCCCAGCGGGGCTGCATCCTGATCAGTGCACCCTCTCCTCCTCTGCTCCGACAGTGTGACAAGTGTGTTGCGCGTGTCGGAACCGAGGCAGGCAAATCTGTTGGTCGTCTCCATGGGTACCAAACGATGGTTTGGGGAGAAGGGATTCGGAGCTCATTAATTAGTCTTCCACTTGTGCAGTGTGATGACAAATGTCAACGTTTGCCTTTATTTTATGCTCTGCCACTGCACTAAATCTCGCAGCTCAAAGGACCACTTTGCAGTCACGGAAATCATTCCCCTTTCTCGCTGGTCAGAGAGACAAAAGGTTGTCAGAGTGGATGGAGGCAGGTTTTAGCTGAATCCCAGTCAGCGCTGGGCCTGAAGGAGGAGAGCCTCTTGTCTTTGGAGCCAGGCAGCCAGCGATTCCTCGTGCTTTTAAGCAGCGTGCTTTTCATCACGGCAATTAGCTTCTTGTCTGCCAGTGTTTGGATACAGGATCTCTGGTTGCCATGCAGTCAGTGTCAGAATTGCTCAACACCGCGCTCACTTTTGTGCTTGAGTACACTTATGGATGCGCACACAGGTGTTAAATTAGATTGGTTTCCACCCATTGTAGGAAGGCTCAGGCCCCGACTAATCCTCCTCCTGCGAAGATTTCTGAAGTCTAGGCTGCAGAAAAATGAGAAATAATCAGATAGGAAGGATAAAGATCCATTTAATTAAGAAAAATCCCATCACCTTGGGGTGGGGGTAGGGCACTGTATGATGAAACCTTTGGTGGGAAATAGACATTTAGGTAAGGCGTACATTTTACAAGACAATTGCATTTGCCTTTGTCATTTATGGCTATTGTATTAACATAATTTGTACATATTCAACATCTAAACTCCCTTACCACTCTCTACCCCCGCCCCCTGCACTTCCCCTCCCCACTATCGCTAGCTCAGAAAATTACAGGTGAAATGGTTCCTCTTCGGGAATTAAGTTTAAATGCAAATTAGAAAGGCAACTTCAGGAACCCATGATCATTTTCGTGGCTCAGGGCGGCTCAGGAACTGTGGCTCCTGGTTCAATACAGGGCTGGCGTTACTCGGATGGCTCATTAACTCCTACATTCCAGAATAAGGGCCCTCAGACACCTCTGCCCGGAGCAGGCCACAACAAAGGGCCAGCTACAAGCCCGCAGACTAATTAAAACAATAGCTGCAGCTGGCAGAATTGGCAGAGAAGACCTGTACTCGTAACAGTAATTTCCCTTAAAGGTCTCATTTCATAAAAGCAGAAAGAGAAGATGCTACCTAGAAAAGGGGGAGGCGGGGTGGTGGAACACAGAGCATCCCAGATAGGCAATTAGGGGCCTGCAGCGCGAGTGGTTTTGTATACCGGGGTGGAAAGGGTGAGGATTCTTTCCTGGGAACTTCAATTTATAATCACAGTGCCATGCACAGCAGATGGGCTGATGGGGTATCAAACGCAGGAGGAATTGGGGTCCATTTTGAGCGCAGAAAATAAGAGAACACATCGAAAATCAATAAGATTGGGCTTCTATGCATAAAACGAAGCACAATATAGCCGTTCTGCTCAGGGGTCACAGCGAATCTCTGGGTGAATCTCGGCAGGGCTTGTTCTGAACGAGGGTAGCTAGCTGAGACCGTGGAGCCAGCAGGACACCTACCTGCTTATCCACTTCCATTTGCCCCTTGCCGGAAGCGATCTCCACAGAGACGAAGTCCTAAGGCTGTGTGTCCGCTTCTCTTCACGAGACTTAACAAGGAAGCACTGATTTTCAACGGCATCTCTGCCATGATAAGGAGACACAGGACCCCAAGAAGCAAAGGGTAAGTACTACTAGAGGATGCTGGGAAGAACAGCTTTACTCACACTCCATAAAGGCCCATGTGAATCTTAGTGTTTGGAAATGACTCCCGGGAAATCAGGAGGGCGGGGTGGGGGTGAAGGCATCACACGTGCCGTTTGTCAAGTCCCTGTCTGATTAGATCACAGTAAGTCGCAAAGCATGCTCTTCTGCTGAATAAAATTACCGCTGGCGGTAAAGCTTGTCCATTTGCACGGAACCAATTATAGGTGTTGAAGCACTGCCTATGGAGAATCCAGGCTTTGTTATGATTGGGTCAGGCTGATCAAAAAGAGAACCAGCCATGCAGGTATTTCTGTTCGAAGAAGTGGAGACAGAACCACAGCTAGAAGGCGGTTCCCACCTCTCAAGTGTAGGGTTTGAGGAATGGGGAAAATGAATTTGGAATAGATCCTCGCCTGCTTGCAGATAACTCATAGACTGGGACTTCCCTGGAGCCATTCCCCTTCTTTTGTAGCCTGTTAGAAATTCTTCCCATGACTATCACCACCTGCAATCATCTCGTGTATGTGATGGTGTATTGTCTGCCTCAATTGTCTGTCTGTCTCGTTTCCTGCTGTATCTGTGGTGCCTCTCCCTCTCTCACACTATTTGTATTTTTGTCTTTATGCTATCAGGATCTTATCCTAACCACATGAAATCATTTCTTTTTCATTGTCTCAGGTTTCCCAGCTTTGAAGCACAGGAGGAGTAGAGGTGTAATGATAATAGCTAATATCAGGGGCTGTAGAGAACGCAGGGTGGGGGTGGGCAGTGGGGAGAGAGGATTACAGGAGTAAATCACGAAGGCAGGAGGGAGGGAGGGAGTCCTAGAACTGATTGTGGTTGCGTAACTCGCTTTAAAGGCGATTCAACCATGGGGGACAGGGGGTGTTGCTGTAAGATAGATGTGGTGCTGATTGTACAATGCCCCTTGATATGAATGAATGATTGAACTGTTCACTTGTAGGATATGTAAATTGTGTGCCAATAAAAATGTTGGGGGGGAAAAACAACAAAAAAAGGTAAATTAGGAAAAAAAATAAAAGAAATGGCTGCTCTTTGTTGAATGGATGGATTAACTAATGACTAAGACAGCCCATGAAGCAGTGTCCCTGGTGTCACTCATTGTCTTTGTCCGAGACCCCAGGGTGATTCCCATAACATCGCCCTGAGCACACACTGCAGGAAAGGCCATTGCCCCTGCTTACCTGAATTTGGAGTTAACCAACTCCGGAAGCTGTGGATGCAAATAATTCTCTTGGATGTGCTTTTGTGGCAACCTTTATGCTAAATAGGTAGACTCTTGGATGGTCATGAAGCCAGCTCCTGTCTCCTGGTGTGGTACAGTTCTTGTGGCTTCAGCATCAAGCTGTCATTGACCCCAGAGCCAGGGCTGGAGATACGTTCTGGGTGACGCCCAAGCTCTCGATGCCCAGAGGGGTTATGGGAACTGCTAGCCATCTGGCATGTGGTCAGTTGGCCCTGGGCTGGGAGATTTCTGTGCCGCTGGACATTGGTTCGATGAGACTCCAGTCTGAATGGTTTCACCTGTTAATGGAGTTAGGCTTATTTTGTCTTTAAAATGCACAGACAGGTCAGATTATTTTGCTTTAATGCTCATGGTTTAGACAGTGGAAATCAATCCAAAGCATTTTTTGCCCCCTTCTACCATAAAGCCTTGTTAACTGAGCCTCAGGATATGTTTCCAGATCAATCATACTGAGCTGAAACTTCCACTTAATACATCAACTCGTTGCTCACTTTTGGTTTGGCACTGAGCCTGACTCCCCTGCGTGGGACTAGCTGATTCTTTTTTAAAGCAGAAATGGCCTTCAATTATGCCTTATGATCATATTAGTCTTCCTCTAGCTTTTAATACACACATGTACCAAACCCTCCCATGTTTGGGCAACAATGGACCACAAGACTGGGAACTACATAAAATAAATTTAAAACATGCTTTTGTTTGGGATTCACATATTCCACGAGTTTTCAGCCTTGAGGGAAGGCATGCCACTTACATTTAGCAGGAGTGGGTTATAGTTTTTAGTGATTAGTTGGGAGATAAATATGGCTGGAGGGAAAGGGTTAGATTGTTGAGGGCTTGGAAGGTAGCCAGAAGAATTTGGATATTTGGCTGAGCATAATGGGAACCACAATGAGTTTAGGAAATGGGAAAAGATGTGGTGAAGTTAAGTGTAGGAAGATTAGTCTGGGGCTCATGGAATGAAATGAGGGTGGAGGAATGGGAGATGTCTGCCTGAGTTAGGAAGCTGCTTCAAGTAACAAATGGAGCAGGGGAAGCCCTGGGCTAGAACAGTGGAGCGGGACAGGATAAAGGGGAAAATAGCAGACCTCTCAAATGAAAAGTTGTAGGACGGGGGAATACATTGGGGAAATTTTCAGTCATTTGACTCCATAATGGAAAAGGGTGAAGGGGACAGACTTGATATGATGCTACATGTTTATAGCTTTCTATAGATTAAAAAGCCAGATGCTGTTTTATTGTGACAGCTACTCTTTAGACCAAGCACAGAAGCCCTTTGAACTATGGTTTTACAGATGCGAAAGCTGAAGGTTAGAGAGTTACTTGGCGTATATGAGTGGAGAAAGTGACTTGGATCCTACGTTCTCTGGGGCTTGGCCTAGAAGGCCATGAATATTTATCCAAATGGACGGCGTTTGAGCTGATAATAGAAGATGCACTTCGAATGGTGGGAAAGTATGAGCGCCCTTCAAAAAGTTCACGGGAAAGTAGAATTAAAAGATTGAAAACTGTTTGTTTCTCAACAGACACCCCTGTGAGTGATAATACCGGCCATTTAGTCCACCCCTAACTGAGGGTCCTGGGAATTTAGCCATGTTGATGCGGTTCCTTTTACATTATTAACGGGAGGAAAATAGAGGGTTGTTAAGGTTAGGTAACAAAAGGAAGTCAGGGGGAGCCAAATTGGGACTGTAAAGTAGATGCCTCATGATTTCCCATGGAAACATCCTCACAACACTGCCCTTGTTGATGAACGAAGTGAGCAAGAGCATTGTTGTGCGAGAGAAGGACCCTCTGCTGAAGCTTTCCCAGGTATGTTTCTACTGAAGCTTTGGTTACCTGTCTTAAAACACTCTCATAATAAGCACATGGTGTTGCTCTTTGGCCCTCCCTGACGCTCACAAGCTAAATGCCTCCAGCACCTCCCGGAAACTGTTGTTAGAACCTTGGCTCCTGACAGGACCACTTCCAGCTCTGTGACCATTGCTTCATTCATTGGGCTGCAGGATTACGCGATAGAGCTGTTTCATCCCCCTTTCCACTTCTTCCAAGAGATGCTTCAGAATCTTCATCCCACTCACTCAAGTTTCCATTGAAAATGCTTACATGTAGCTGGTCTGGACACAATGTTTTGGAACCCATCAAGCAGGAAGCTTGTTCAACTTTAACTTTTCAGTCAGGATTATATAAGCTGAGCCAGCTGAGATGCCTGTGGTGCTGGCTATTGTTTCTGCTGTTAATTGTTGCTCCTTTTCAGTGAAGGCACAAACAAGATGAATTTTTTCCCCTCAAAAATAGCCCCAAGATAATCTTTAAACTTTACACCCCAAATATCCCATTCAAAACAGGTGTTTTGCTAGGTAATCAAGACCATCTTCCTTGAGCACTGCTCTTTTTAGGAACTTGCTCTAGAGCAGTGGTTCTCAACCTTCCTAATGCCGCGACCCTTTCATACAGTTCCTCATGTTGGGGTGACCCCCAACCATAAAATTATTTTCATGGATACGTTATCACTATCATTTTGCTACTGTGATGAATCGGGTGACCCCAAAAGGGTCACGACCCACAGGTTGAGAACCACTGCTCTAGAGGATCACATTGACAACTCAAAAGGTGACGTACATGGGCAGCTCGGAAGTCAGTGGGTTTATGTTCCTGGAAGAGGAGGAACACAGAGAAGGAAGGTGAAATGGTACACACCTCGACAGCACTCAGTGTGAACTGTACCTGTTGAAGTCACTGGTGTGGGTTCTGCTCAACAGTAGTAAATCAACCGGTGTACAAAATGGATGCACAAGGTCTGCTGCTGCAGGTATCATCTGCAACATCGTATTATTCTTTCTTTCTTTCTTACGAAGAGTTCACTGCTGGGTGCCTTGGGGCACTGTCCCCATAAACATTTTAAGGCTTCAATGATTTTACCATTCTTCCGCCCACACATCATCATAAGTTTGATATTTCTTTTTGATTTAATTTTAACAGAAATCACTTTGATAGAGGCTCTTTGGAAAATTATTCAATTTTCAATATTCTTCTTCTTAGTGCCTTAAGCTAATTCCTCTTTGGACATGTTTTAACAAATTAGTATGAGTTTATTCTGCAAAAAGTATTGAAATTCACATATGGGATTTTCATTATGTACATTTCGATGAACTTTTAGATACTTCTTGTATTTTTAGATAGGAGGTACTTGATACATAGGATGCAGATACAATTAAAACATTTTTTTATCTTATTGGGGATTCTTATCAGCTCTTATCACAATCCATACATATACCCGTTTTGTCAAACACATCTTTACATATGTTGTCATCATCTTTTTCAAAACATTTTCTTTCTACTTGAGCCCCTGGTAGATATCATAATTAAGTCCATGAAAAAACCACTGGATCTCAGAGTAAAGGGAGGGGAGTATGTTGAATTGTGAGGAGCTTGGATCAGCAGTGTTGGAAATTATGAAGAAAACTTCTGTGACAAAAGAAGGTTAGTGCCGACATTTGTCAGAGCAGTAAAAGCAGCTAAGGACACACGGCAGAAAATGAAGGAAGTCAAACTGAGTGGATGGGTGAGGATGAAATATTTTACATTTAAACTAACTTTAGTCCCGAGGAAGATAGGAAGGAAATAAGGAAGGAGGGAGGGGCAGGAGAGGGTTCTTTTTCAAGACCTGGAAGATCTGTTATCCTTTGAAACGGGAAGGAAGAAAATGTTAACTGGGGAGAGGGCCAGGATGGTGGGCAAGGAAGAGAGAGCGCTGCAGGTGGAAGGTTATCTTAGAAGATGGGGATCCCTCTTCTCTCAGGACTATAGGAAGATGGCCACAATTAACTGTCAACTGTCAGGTAGATATCTGCCCCCAAAAACTTTGGATTACATCCCTTCTATGTCTATGACTTTTCTATTTTTTTAATCCCTTATTAGAAAATGCCTGTACCGCTCATATAGCAAACACACCGTTCATATACTATGATGTGATTATATATTTCCTTTCATGCAGCACCCAAACAGCAGGACAAAGAACCATGACAAGATTGAGACTGATAATGCCTGGAAATATTTTTTTTTCTTAAGCAGCAAACATTATATAAGTTTATAGTATTATTGTGCTAATTCTGTATACAATTTCAAAAGGTCTCATTTACAAAAGTTGATGAAATCTGAAAATTATTATTATTTTTTTTTTTTGAAAAAAATGAGTGGGTGGTGGTGGTGGTGGGTGGTGGTGGTGGTGGTGGTGGTGGTGGAGAAAATTATTTTTATTGGCAGATATTTTCAATTAGGATCTAGGCAATTTGGTAAAAATGGCGTAGAATTATAGGTTACCAGCTTTCCTTTAGTAAAAAGTGACCTCTCTTCATAGGTAAGGAAGTTTAATTTAGGCTACTCACCTACATCGATGATGTTGTACAACCTTGAATCTTTTCATCAGTTAGTACATTCCATTCAAGGTGAGCTAGATTCACTTATCACCAAAAGATAAATAAATAAATATATATGTATATGTATAATAATGAAGGTATTAGATGGAATTAGTGTGTATGTTTGGCTTGTCACCTGATTTCCATGGGGAATCGTGAATAAACGATCCCGAATGGTCACCCAAGGAGTTGTGTTGATGGCACTATGGAACCAAGGTGTTTGGCATGAAAATGGCTGATCTTGATCTGAACCAGAGCTCTATTTGGGTGGTTATATTATTCATGCACATGTTTTTTTATCCATTTTACTGATAAAAAGGAAGTGTAAACACACTGCTTACACATCATAATGTGTAATACTCTTCACTGTAAATTCCACACAATCAAGTGATTTTCAAAAGTTGCTTTTGCTGATTTTTGTTACTTCCTAAATCTGTAGCCCATATAGGCTGTGTTCTTTTTAAGGAAAGCCAGGTCGCGTGTATGAGAGAGGGAGAGAAAGGGATCTGGAGATAGATACAGAGAGAAGGAGGGGTGATGATGGACAAAGTTAGAAGGATGGGAGAGATAGAGAGGGAGAGGTGTAGGGTGGGGAGATTTCTCTCAAAGAAATCACTCCTGTGGTTGAATCATGTAGCTGGGAAAACCAAGATCAAGATCTCAGATGGTAGGTGGCTGGCTCAGAGGCGATGGCAGTTGATGAATCTAAGATCAGCAGGTTATACCACAGGCTGCTAGCTGACAAATCTCAAGAATCAGAGGGCAGATGAGGTCGACCCATGTGGTAGTTACATAATCTGTTGTCAATTTGAGACTTAAGAGTGAAGGCTTTGAGTGTAGCCTGTCAATTGGGCCGCAGTTTGATGACCTCATTTGGAGGCATTAAGGAGATAAATAGCTTGCTGTAGGAGGGACACAGGGTCACTCCCTGGGAGACATTCGAGCTGAAAAGACATATGGAGCTACACTAATGCCCTGTGCTGGAGGAGCCACGTGGAGATCCCTGCCAACACTGATATGCCTCTACCACCACTGTGATCCACAGGACTTTTCACTCCCTGGTCTGTGATCTTCCTGCACCCAGTGTCATTGCATGTGTTGTGTGAGTCTGAAGAGGACATTATAGATTGGTATCGGATCTGTGGGCTCATACTGGACTTACAGACTTGATCTGGACTGGGCTGTTTTCTCAATATGCAGTTGCCCTTGCTATAATGCTCTTTTTTATACGCATATGAGTGTCCATGAATTTCTCTAGTTTACCCAGCCTAACACAACCTAGACGCAGGATTTACAGAAATTGAGTGAAAGCTTTATTTTTTAAATTATGCTTTAGTTTCTCCTACATTCTCTTTTCTGCCTTCCTCTATTAGAACCCGTGACAACTAAGTTCCTGTAAAATGTTAGCTCCCCTTAGCAAGCAGTGGAGGCAAGGATATGGTTTATGAAGAAGTGTTCGTCAAGAAATGTTTACTAGGAAAGTTGTAGGAAAATATTATACAACATGTTCCAGGAAGAAGACAGGTAGACATTTCAGAAGATCACTTTCTGGGGTAACTCCAGGGAGCCTATGTGAGAAAACAAATTAGTCAACCTTACAAAATTTTAACTTGCTATTACCATGTAACTACATGTAACGCCGAGCCCCATAATTGTGGCCTCATGTGCCCTGTCCCCATTTTCTGTGTAAGGACACCTTGTGACCTCACCTTGCACTGGGTTCCCCGGGTTGAGCTGTCCCACAGACTAATAGAACACTCTCTACTCTCACTTTTAAAAGGATGTAAGTCCTGTGCAGCTCCCTTCGCAACTTGCCCTCGTACTGAGAAAAAAAAGGGGAGGGCAGAAAGCAATCCCCACTCTCCATTCCTTCTGCTTGGATTCAGGCAGACAGCAAAAGTGGAGGGTGAAAACAAATGGTAGGTGATGGCAAAGCCTGCGCTCTTTCCACGGTCCCAATCCCTTTTGCATCTGCAGTTTATCTTCGCTTTCTTAAGACACTCTTCTTTATCACACCATTGAATTTTGGTCCACGCTTGGCAACGTTTCCACTGCTCTCAGAGTAAGGAACAAAGTGGTAGAGGACCGTTTACAAAGGAAGGGCAATGGGAAGAAATCCAGACGTTCCTTCAAGCCAGAGGCCAACATGACTCCCCTGCTCAACTCATGTTTCCGCCATTATTCATACATGTTCAGGACGTTCCTCATCCTTGATACTTGATGTTCTGCATGCTAAATTATTCCAGGGCAATGGAAGCCGTCTCAGCTCCACGTCGTACCAAAGCAGATGTCAACTAAATTATCTTTAATGAAATCATTTTCCTTTTTAATCATAGAGTCAACCAAAGGGGAAAAAAGATCGACTTTAATTGCAGGCACTTGGAACACCCAGCCGGGGGTTCAATAGCCTTTCATCTTGCATGATTGTGACAGGCGGAGTAGGCTGTCTTAATGTGGTAAATACGTATGGTTTGGAGATAATTAAAATTGGGTTGGGGAAGAAAAATGAAAGAAAACGTGTGGTGGAAGGTAAAATGAAACCTCCATCACTGAAGGGCAAAAGGAAGTTTTAAAAACCACTGAAAATGGAGCTGATTGTGTGCTCTGTCTGGCCCCAGGTGAGAGACTGGAGCCCGGGGCTAGAGCACAAAGGTAGCACAAGCGGAAAGGAGGTGAGTGAATTCTTACTGCATGCTCTGGAGGGAGTTTCTCAGCTGAGTGGGCAATGAGAGGAGAGCAGGGTAAGGGCATCTGAGGTTAAGGGACTAGCTAGAGGACAAAAAGGCACAGATGGATGTGTGGGGGGTGCATGTTGTGTGCAGGGAATGCAGAATGGTCTGCCGAGACCCAGAAATTTTTGAACTTTATTCTTTAGAAAATGGTGAGACATTTAAGTGGAATGGTATGGTCCAACCTATATTTTAAGGGAGAGAAGCCTGTGCCTGTGTCAGGTATGGATTGTATAATGAATTCAAGTCTGGGAAGCCACTTGTAGGAAACTATTACACTACTCCAGGCACACACTGGTGATACCAAACTATACCGTGCCATGCTCTCCCATAGCATGTCATGCCAAGACAGGCCATATTCGTTGACTTGATTCTGACTCATATTGACACCACATGTGGTAGTTAGAACCAAACAGTGAATTAAAGAGAGTGGCAGCTATGACAGACGTTTCTCTACTTGAATATAAAGACCTTGGCAATTAATAGCATGTGACGTTTAAGGGTTGGTTCTGAAAATTACACGTTACACATTTCTATACTACACAACCGAATAACCGAAGGAATGGTAGTGCCTTGTAAGTAGTGGTGTCCTCCCCATCCCCCAAGAGAAAAAAGGTTGGGCTCTGATTTGTAGAGTTTGCGTATTTCCATGGTATATTCTTACCATGGCCTATTTCTCTTAGTAGCATGATGGCAGCGAATGTGGAATTGAAAAGAGATGCACATAGTTCATTAGTAGTTATGAGCCAGCTCTCCACACTACTGTGTCCATACAGTAGGGTGTGCAAAGGAGCAAAATAGGCTCTCTTTTGAATAGTTTGGATGTCATGCATCAGTGGAACCCCGGTTGTGGGAAGTGTCTATCTGCAAGGAATGGAATCTGACAGCTGGCCTTAAGGAGACAGGGAGTCTTCAGCGTACCAATGGGGTGAGGGGTAGAAGGAGAGCAAAAGGAACTGGGAGGAGAGGGAAGGGTTTAGAGTTTATGGAATTAGGCTGAGGATGGAACCCCCCCTTGTGTAAGTGGTGAGATGTAGGAATGAAATAGTAGAGGACTGAGTAATAGAACAGCTAAAAGTAGGGAGAGGATCGGATACCAATATCTAGAAAGTTCAAGAAGTAGAATGATGTCATCGAGAATATATGATGTTTTGACTAAACATTTTATTCGGAATTGTCTCAGCATGAATTAATTTCCATGAGGTTCCTAAGGGAACATCATTAAGCCAATTTCATTCTTTTCCATAATCAATTTTCCATAGAGTGCTGCTAATATGTTTCCAATTTCCCCATTTCCATATTTATCTTAATGGAATTATCTAAATCAAGATCAATTACTTTCCTTTCAAATATGACGAAGATTTGATTTATCAGTATGTTTTTAACTTGTGTTTTAAAATCTGTTGAATTGTACTGATTACATTCTCTGAAATCTTATCTTTTGAAGCCATTATTTTCAAGGTCCAGGTGTCCTGGGACTTTTTTGATTGCCATTGACACATGATTCTTTTGGAAGTATTTTATCTATATAAATTTTTATCTCTGACCGTTATGATGCTGATGATCTTATTGGTAGAAGCTATCAAGCCAGTTCCAACTGCTAAGTACAGATTTGTTTGACTTTCTGGCAGTTCATAGTTTGTTTAATATTCTTTACCAATACTGTCATTCAAAGGCATCATTTCTTCTTCCATCTCCCTGATTCATGTAAATTAACTTATATAAATTATCAAGCATGCTAGCCATGTGACTTTGTTTTTGAACACAAACTGATTAAGTTTTCCCTGATGAGTCACTTGTGTGCTGGGTACTAGCTGGGAATCCTCATGGGAAAAAAGATAGAAATGTATTTTTGAAATATTTTCCCCCCTAGTTTTTCCATATCATAGATTCAATATAGTTTATTAATTAAAGAACATGCCTCATTGAGTGCTCGTGGTAGGGAAGAAAAAAATGACAAAACAGTAGGCTCAAAGAGAATGCACTGGGCTCTAGATGGAGAGACCGTCCACTGTCAGGGGAGTCCATTGTATGGGCCCCTGGTGGCTGCTGTGTCATGGTGCATTGGCCACAGCCCCCGGGTTCCCTGGGCTCACAACTCAGATTTTGCCACCCAACTCTGAAGGACGGGCACACGTCACCGGAATGAACACACTTGATAAAAGAAACCCGGATGTCAGTGTCCGTTTAAGCAAGAAAAGAGGTCTAAACATTTAGGAGGTGAGGTCTAGGACCAAGCGTGGAAGTGAGACCAGCTCATTCAGGGGAAGGAGAACAATAATAGGCCTGGATGGAAGAGTAGCTTCCGCTAGTTGCCATCGGTTCCCCGTGCAGTTTCCTGTGTGTTTACAAATGCGTACTGCGTGATCGATTGTGCGCCAGAGGAGTGAGGGAAGGCCTGGAACACTGCAAGTAGAACTCCCAGCCTTTCTTCCAAGGCCCTTCTGGGTTGACTCAGACTTCTGACCTTTTGGTTGGCAACTGAGCTTGGCAATCATTGGTGCCCCCCAGAGCCTCCAAAAACATGTTACTCTCCCCAAATCATCCCAGATTCACTCTATAGCAGATGCCCCCAAATGGCATGGCAGTGGTCTCTGGCCTCCTCTGACCTCGCAAGGCGGAGAGAGAGCATTTGCCACTAGCACCAGCCCTGCTCAATGCTTGTGCAGGGCAGGTCAGTCAGGCCTCTGCCCTCCAACCTCTTTACCAGCTCGGCCACAGGGACGTTCTGCAAGTCTGCAGGGTTTGATTGTGCGTCACAGTGGCCACACCCAGCGCATACACAGTACTCACCGCTAGAGTTTATTAGGAAAGGAACTGGTTACAATTCAGGATCAGTGCTCAGGATACAGTTATTCCATCAGGACAGCCTTGTCTCAGCCATGCCCACAGGTACATGCAGGCCTCTGACCCTGTGGCTGCGGGCACGAGTGTCACCAAGCTCTTTGGGCCCCGCCAATAAAGGGCCCAATTGTAAGCTGTGATCTCAAGGTGTTTAGCTTCTCGGCCGCTGCCACCGCTGCCTGCCACAGCTGTCTCCTGGACCAGGGAGGGACTGATCCAGGATCAATGTAAGGATCAATGTAAGGGCTTGCAGGCTGAAAGCACATTGTTCTACTCCTAACTGGTTTTTAACCTCGATAGTAATGAGCTCTTGGCTCATCTTAAGCCTAGTGGCATGGCACCCCTAAAGTGTCCTCTTGTTAGGGTTGCACGTACCTTATTTGCATGGCCCCACTCTGCAAGGGTACCGTGCAACTTGATTACATTATTAGCTGGCTCTCCAGACCTTGGGGGGCCACTAGTACTTCACATTTGCATAGTTCTACGCAGTCATTTGGTGGGAGTTCTAAGGACTATGGTCCCCAAAGTCCTATCAGGTAAATTCCCTGCCTATCAGTGGAGGGGTTGGGAGCCAGAACAGAGATGGCAGTGGAAAGGCCTTTGGGAGAGATACTTTCCAAGTGGCGACTTCAGGAGAAAGATGAAGCTGTCTGCTCTCATAAGACTTACAAACCCCACATCAGGCCCCTATGGGTCTGACTAAAGGGCAGCGGGTGTGGGTTTTAGACAGGGTGACTACAACGCTAGAAGGGCATGGGACTGGCTCCCTGTGATTTCCGGTTTGAGAAATCAGGTAGAAAGCCCCCTCCGGTGTGATGAAATGGCATGTGACTGTGGCGGAGGCCAGAAGCTGGGGCTGTGTGAAAGTAGGTCACAGATCTGGCAGCTTCAAAAAGCCAGTGCAGAAGGAAACAGCATAATGGCGCCTGGCAAAAGGTGGGGGACTGGAGTCTACATTAGCATATCAGAGCACTCCAAGGGGCCCTGCACAGTCCCCCCTTTGATGTTGCTGCAGCCAGTAGCCTCTCCTCCTTGGGAACTGCAAACTCCCCTTCCCCAACTGCTCCAAGCTCCTGGTCCTCTGTGGAGGGCCTCCCATAATAGGGAGCGTGCTGGCAGAAAGGAGGGGCCCTGGGAGTGAAGCAAGAGTAACAGATAATGTGATATGTACAGCAGGCTTGAGAGTATATATACTTGTTTTAAGGGGGTTTGCAGTATGAGGCACAGCACTTGATAGCAGACAAAGTGTTTGGGGGTTATTAGAAGGATAACAGTATTTAGCATATTGTTAATAAAATGTACCATCCCAGCGGGACGCTTCTGAGTTAGGCCATATGGTGCTGGTGGTTTCCTCAGTAAACAAATATATATTTTTAAATTGTAAATAGTCATGTTAAATGTAGCTGAAGAGGGTTAGAAGCTGTAGCTGACCAGACATTTCTAGCTGAGTCTACAAATCACTGCAAAGACCAAAATAATTTCTATCATTATTCCTACTATTATTTAAACACAATCATATAGAGATGAGGGAGGGAGATGATTGCTCAGACATTGGCATTCTGCCTGACATCGAGTTCATTCTGACCCATAGTGACCCTTCAGGGAAGAGTAACATATCCCCTTGGGTTTCCAAGACCGTCAGAGAAGAAAGCCTCCTCTTTCTCCTTCTGAGAGAGCTGGTGATTTTGAACTCCTGACCCTCAGATAAGCAGTCTGATGTGTAACCCGCTATACCATGAGAACTCTCATAAAATAAAATTTTAAAAAATGACAAAAGTGTGCAAGAGTTTATCTACACGATCAAATGTCATGGGCAGTTTAAATATGGATCATCTCAAGTAGCAGATAAGCAAAACCTAACTTTATTTGGGCATGTTCTGTGTAACTAACAAAAATGACCTTATGCCATTCAACCACAAAATATTTATTGATTGCAAACTGCATACAAGGTCTGGTTTGAAGCATGGGTGCCTTCCTACCCTACCCATTGGAGGTGCTTTGGAAGACAGGCCAGGTGATCTGTTTCCAAAAAGGCCCTGAAAACCCCAGGGAGCAGTTCCACCTGCACATGCAGACTCGCCGTGAGTCAGAATCAGTCCCACAGCAAAAGCATGGGGACTCACAGTGAACAAAACACAGACATTTCGGCCCTTGTTTCTAATGTTGAGGAAACGGCTATCTCTAAGGAGCCCTGATAGTGCTGTGGGTAGGTTAGGCTTAGAATGTTAACTGTAAGGTAGGCAGTTCAAACCCACCAGCTGCTCTTTAGGAGACAGATGAGGCTGTCTGTTCCATAAAGATTCAATCTCAGAGAGCTTAGGTGGCAGTTCTACTCTGTCCTAGTCAGAACTGACACCGTGGCAGCGAGTTTGGTTTTGATTTGGGGAACCTGTCTGTGGTCTTTTGCTTAAATGCAGGTGCGATTATGAATGGTAGGAGAAGCCATAAACAAGGCTGACTATTAGGAGGAAGTTAATAGAGAGCTAAATTGTTAAAGCTGCTGTTAGGTGTCAAGCAGGTTCCGGCCCGTGGCCACCCTATGTGCAGCAGAAACACCACCGAGTCCGTTGCCATCCTCACGACCGTGCTTAGGTCTGTGCCCATTGTTGCAGACACTGGCCGGCCCATCTTTACTGTCGCCTTTCATTGAACAAGCACCGTGTCTTTCTTTACGGACTGGTCCCTCCTAAGAACATGTCCCAAGTATGTGAGATGAAGTCTCTCCATCCAGGCCCAAGTTGCATTTTGGCGGTGTTTCCCTGATTAGAGCTTCACGCTGGGACGTAATTTGTGCGTGCATTTGAGTAAGAATGACCGTGCTTATAAGCATGTAGAAAGGGACGTGCTGTATCACTGGTTTGAGAAGAAAAGTCTGATAGATATTTTTGTTGCCCACTACTTTTTAAAATGTGAATTTCATTTTATTCTGTTCAGCAATGTTATCGAGCACTCATAATGTGCTGGACTAAAATGTGTGTGTGTGGGGGTGTTTCTTAACTGTAAAATGAAAATATTATGTTAATGGGATAAAAATTCTCTCTGAACTCAATTATGCCTTGAAAATAACGTTTTAGACAAACCAATATTTCATTACATTCCCTGCCACAGCCTATTTTCAGGCAAAAGGAGACTTTAAATGATATTTCCCCAAATCTATACTCTCCCCCGCAGCCCCCATTCAACCCTTCGATCATGCTGTTCCTGATCAAATCCTGATTCTGTGCCCCACTGTCTCGGTCCAAACTGCATCCATCCTTTAAAACTGCCTTTAGGGTGAAAGGTGCTCTGTCCATCACTGAAGTCAGCACAGTGCTCAGTGCTTCTTAAGCTTGCCTTAGGTGAGGGTTACTTGTTTATTTCCAACCCTCCACCCACCTCTATTCAATTGAAAACTCCCTAAGGACAGGGCTTGTTTCTCACCAATCTCTGCCTCCCAGGCCTGGGTCCCTTCCACGCATGCGATTGTCCACAAGGAAATCAGTCTGTAAATGTGAATTGAAGTGAATTGAATTGTACAGCAGGACTTTAAATATTTGAGGATAATTCTTCAATTTCCTGGATTTTTCCAGGTGATCTATCTACAGTTCCTTTTAAGACTGTCCAAATTTCCAAAACCGTTGCTTTTCTGTTTGCACTTCTTGGACAATATCCAACCTATGATGTGTTTAGAACTGTTCTTAGTGGGGCAGATGTGTAAAGCACAACTAGCAACTCATTTCGTGTGGGCAAGAATCTGTTCCCCAGTCTAAAAGTCATCTTGTGGCCAACTTAAGTCAACCGAGGATTCTTTTGAACACCCAATGGGCATGTCTCATTTGCTAGGTCTTCTGGCTAAGCCAGTGCCAATGATAAGCCTGGCATAGCAATGCCTGCTGACATCAGCGTGGGGCCTACTAATCTCCTTTTGAAGGATTCACTTGCTCTCTTGTTTTATTTAAGTGGCTAACGATGTATCAAACCTAACAGGAACTTCCAGAAATACTCTGTTTCCACATAGTGCGTAGACCTTACTCTTAAATGATACAAGGTGAAAACTTTATCTTCCATGAGTCCTGGCAGCCTGATGATTGCCTATTACATACTGTTTTATCTGAAAGGTCCTTTTAAACGGGAGTGGCCCGTTTTAATCCTTTGCTTCATCTCTGGGGACCCTGCTGCCTTTTGAATACGCAGTGGAGCCCCACAACCAGATTTGGTGTTTCTGTTTGTGAGGCCTCTGCTAATGCCTTTGCCACATGGTAAAGAAACACACTAGTTCACGTCCCCGATTTTCATTTCTCTCTCTGTCTACACTTTCCCCCGCCACATAAATGAGTTTTCTAATTTGACAGGCTTGGAAGGTGAATTAAGTGAAAATCGCATGCTGGGTTATTGTCCTTTGATTTTAATCTATTTCTGTACAAAGCGCTAAGGTGTTAAAAGTTAACTTCTTTGCTCGTGAAAGTGTGATACAATTGATTAAAAACAGCGCTGGAATGGCCCCCGCTCAGATTTCCAGAGATCTTTATTTAATCAAGCATCTAATTAGTCTCTAACGATGCAGGAACCGCTATCTGCCAACTTATGTACCTGTGTCCTTAGGGTCTCTGAGTCAGAACCAACTCAATGGCAACGAGTTAGGTTTGGGGACCTAGTCTCCCACTGATCCCCTGAGCCTCGCTGGCAGAGTGGTTAAGCACTTCGCTGCCACCTCAAGGCTGACAGTTTGAATCCAGCAGCTGCTACAAGGAACAAAGGGCCCGGTGATCTGCTCCAGTCAAGATGTCAGCCTGGGAAACCCCGTGGGGCAGTTCTGTGTCCCCTGGGGTCTCCATGACTCAGAATGAACTCCGCGTCTCACAGCAGCAGCTCCAGCTGCCTGTCTCTCCACCTACAGTCTAAGAATGTCATCATGCTTTCAGTGGTCCTGCAGGGTAGACCTGTTGGTTTTAGATGTCTGGGCCAAGGGAATGCCAATGATCTCTTCTCCAAGGCTCTAGCGTGGGACCTGATACATGTATTTATATTTGAGTGCCAGTGTCCGCCGTTGGCTGCTGCATTTCCCACCAAGTGTCATTTTTGTGGGTAGATGTGTATCTTATTTTGTTTCATAGGCAACCTACTTTACATTGTAATTTTATGGCAGAGAGCTGACACTTCCTATCCAGTCAAAGGCAACTGTGGTGAATTATCATATACTATCAATGGGTCCTTATTTCCTATTCCATTTCGTCTCTCCGAAGCCCTTTGCCAACATTGCTTGTCACCGCACTCTAGGTTTCATGTGCTGTCCATTGTTCAGCCACGCAGAACTGTTCTTCATGAATAGAGATTGATGATGAGCACATAGGCCTGGGGAATTTCTCTAGTGGGAACATTTTGAGTTGTCAAAAATTAGGCATATTTAAGGGCTTGTTGAAAAACCATTCAGGTTTTTCTTTTACTATAAAATCAGCCACTGTCAGTGAAGGATAGCGTGTGTAGTCATGTAAAAATCAGACTCAGACGGTCACTCTTCCACTGCTAGAATACTGCTGCAGTACAGCTTGCCTGTAAAGACTGGATGGGGGGTGGCTTTATGTTGGTCAGTGTAAGTTAGGTTTTGCTGCAGTAAGAAACAGGTCCCAATTTGCTGGCTGTTTGTCTAGTGGTGAAATGGTCCAGTGCAGCTGTACTGGATGTAGGCATTCTGGGATTCGAGGTTTTAAACCCGGCTCAGCGCAGGAAGTCTTGGGTGCCTGCTGTAGATGCATTCCTCATTTGTTCCCAGTCTCTCCCTCGATGTATTCTATGCATTTTCTTCTTCAGGAAGCATCCATAAGTTCACACTTCTCTGTCTTAGTGCAGCAGAAGTCTTAGCTTCGTTGGTTCTGAGGCAGTCTTTGACCTTCTCCAGAGTCTGGATGAGGAAATGGTCCCTCCTGATGAAATGTCCAAAGTATATATAGCGTGTCTGTTAGGTTGGACCGTCTGGAGAAGCAAAACCTGGTAGTGCTTGTGTAGGTATATCGAAAGAGATTTATATCAAGAACAGGTGCACACAGTTGTAGAATTAGCGAAGTCCAGTTCATTGTAAGTCTGTAGATCAGATGTAAGCCAGATGCTTCTCCCGGCTCATGCAGCTGTGGAAGCTGACGAACAGGAAGCAGGTTGATGAAGCAGTAGGGCCGCTGGCTGGTGGGTGCAGAGGTAAATGAAACTGATGTCGGCCAAAGGAATCCAAGGTTGGCAGTCTGCTGGTGGTTCCTAGGATTGGCCACATACAGAAGAGGAGACGGACAAACTAGATGCAGAATCCAGAGCCAGCAGAGGGCAAGGAGGCAAGAACATTCAGCTTTGCTCTCAATCTCTCTTATAAAAGACCACACTGTCAAGGAGGTGCAGTCCGGCTGTGACACGCTGGATAGGTTGGGTCTGCCCACTACCGTCATCCAAGAGTGTCTCAAAACTCACTGCCATCAAGTGAACTATGGGACAGGGTAGAACTTCCCCTGCAAGTTTCCCAGGCTGTAACGCTCTGCAGGAGAACAAAAGCTCTGCCTTGCTTTTGTGGAGTGACAGGTGGTTTTGAACTACTAACCTTATGGGTTGACAGCCCAGCTAGTAACCACTCCGCCACCAGGGCTGTCCAACCTTCACAAGGTCCAGACTCTTCTAAGGAGCAGTCTAGCTGTACTTCTTCCAAGACAGGTTTGTTTGTTTTTCTAGCAGCCCACAGTATATTCAGTGTTCTTGCCAATACCAGAAAGGGTTGAAACTGAAAGACCACGATGCGTCTTTGGTTAGCCAATACCTAGCTTTCTCATGGATATGAGACAATTGAAAATTCCATGACTGTGGAGTAGGGAACCAGTGGAGAGGTCTGAGGGGCCAACCCCAATCCCAACTACGTGGATACCTGACCCTCCTCCCAGAATAATTTATTTCAGAGGACAGCACTGAATCTGCAGCTCAGGGAGAGGAACATGTCTGATCAGAGTACACAGGAGCAAAAGAAGGGGGAGGAAGAGAGAGTGGAGCACATTATGGCCCACCAATCCTTGACGACAAGATTCCCGCTCAGAGCAGCCAAAGCACAGAGAAAACCACATGGCCGCCCCCACTATGAGACACAATATCCCTCACTGACTTATAGCCCTATAAGAGACAACACTGAAGACAAAGTGGGAATTCCACCCGATCTGATCCCACCACACCGAGGCAAAACACTAAGTGCATGGAACAGAACAGCAAGGGGAACTGAGCAAGGAAGTCCCCAGGGAATACTAAAAATAGACATTGGGGCCAGGGCTTGGCCTTATCCGACTGGACCAGAAAACACTCCTAAAGGCCAATAAACAGTCCTTGAAATAATTATAAGCTTTTCTTTTTTATTGTTGTTGTGTTTTTTGTCACTGGCTTGTTGTTTTGTTTTCTTTGGTTGCTTGGTTTTGCTCTGTCTTGTTTTTGTGTATGTTATTATCTCTGTAGGTCTGTCTAAATAAGATAGGCTGGATGAACAATCTGGAGGAGAAAACAATGGGACCGGCAGTTCTGGGGGGACATGGGAGAGGGGAAGGTGGGGGGAAAGGAAGTGGTATTAACAAACCCAGGGACAAGTGAACAACAAGTGATCCAAATCAGTGGCAAGGAGGGTGTAGGAGGACTGGTAGGGTGGGATCAAGGATAATGTAACCGAGAAGAATTACTAAAACCCAAATGAAAGCTGAACATGATAGTGGGACGAGAGGAAAGTAAAAAGAAAAAGAGGAAAGAGCTAGGAGGCAAAGGGCATATATAGAGGTCTAAATAAAGGCATGTACATATGTAAATATATTTATATATGAGGATGTTGAAATATATATGGCATATATGTATAGGTTTAGTATTAAGGTAGAAGATGGACATTGGGCCTCCACTCAAGTACTCCCTCAATGTGAGAATACTTTGTTCTGTTAAACTGGCATTCCATGATGCTCACCTTCCTGACACAATTGCTGAAGACAAAGCGGGTGCATAAGCAAATGTGACGAAGAAAGCTGATGGTGCCTGGCTATCAAAAGATATAGCATCTGGGGTCTTAAAGGTTTGATGGTAAACAAGCGGTCATCTAGCTAAAAAGCAACAAAGCCCACATGCAAGAACCACAGCAGCATGTGTGATCACAAGGTGCTGAAGGGATCAGGTATCAGACATCATCAGAACAAAAAATCATATCATTGTGAATGAGGGAGAGTGCAGAGTGGAGACCTCAAGCCCATCTGTAGGCAATTGGACATCCCCTTACAGAAGGGCCGCGGGGAGGAGACAAGCCAGTCAAGGTGCAGTGGAACAAGGATGAAACTTACAACTTTCCTCTAGTTCCTAAATGCTTTCTCCCCCCGCCCCCCCTCATCATGATCCCAATTCTACCTTACAAACCTGGTTATACGAGAGGATATACACTAGCACAGATAGGAACTGTAAACACAGAATCCAGGGCGAATGATCCCTTCAGGACCAGTGGTGAGAGTGGCGATACTGGGAGGGTGGAGGGAAGGTGGGGTGAAAAGGGAGAACTGATTACAAGGATTTATATATAACCGCCTCCCTGGGGGACGGACAACAGAAAAGTGGGGAAAGTGAGACGTCAGACAGTGTAAGATGTGGCAAAATAATTTATAAATTATCAACGGTTCATGAGGGAGTGTTGAGCAGGAAGGAAGGGGGAAAAATGAGGACCTGATGCTAGGGGCTTAAGTGGAGTGCAAATGTTTTGAGAATGATGAGGGCAATGAATGTACAAGTGTGCTTTACACAATTGATGTATGTATGGATTGTGATAAGAGTTTTATGTGTCCCTAATAAAATGATTTTAAAAAGAAAAAGAAGATTCCATGACTGACGTGGAGTCAGGTGCACATTTTTGCTTTTTTAAGTGAAATACTATGGTGTGCTTGGGCAGCTTTGCTTTTTAATTTGTTAAGGAGGCCTTTTGTAGCAGGGTGTATGTTTCCAGCTGCCTCTGTGTAAGGCATTCTGTGAAATGATATTACGTTCCCTGAACATATATAAAGGTCAAAAGGGGAGATTTTATTCCCGTTATAAACTTAGTACTTCCTATAAAGACACTGGAATGATTTTATGTAACGCGTCCCTGTTCTTAATGGTGAGGAAACAAACCGGTGTAAAATTTAATATCATATTTACTAGTAAAATCATAATCTTCTGCCAGTCTTTCTGCAGAATACGGCTTTTGAATGGAAATCATGCCTGTAAGTATTTTTCTGAATATCCAATTCTGCTCAGACACATACTTGGCTATGTGAGCATTAGAAATTTCTAAACACAGCAAAAGTTTATCCTATGGGCACCAGAGATCAGACAAGCCCAGTAAAGTTGTAACTCTGTTTAAGTTTATTTTTATTTGCTTCTAACACACAGCTTTGGGTATATGGCAGTGTTTCCTATGAAGATCTTAAGAAATCGTAAGTATTTTGCAGGCAATTCTCAGTCAAAATATCGTGAGTCCACAGTAGTAAAAAGGGCTCAAATAGAAAGTAAATGTTTAGAAAATAATGATGGCAAAGTATGTACAAATATGCTTGATACAACTGATGTATGGAGTATTATAAGAGCTCTAAGAGCCCCCGATAACATGTTCTTAAATATATAAATATAGTCACAGAAGAAACTTAAAAGAAGAAGCTTCTCCCAGCTATCAAAAGATATAGTGTCTGGGGTCTTGGGGGCTCAAAGATAAACAAGTGGCCATCTAGCTCAGGAGCAACAAAGCCCACATGGAAGAAACGAACCAGCCTGTGTGACCACGAGGTGTAGAAGGGACCAGGTATCAAGTATCAAGGAACAAAAAATCTTATCATTGAAAATGTGTGAGTGCCGAGTGGAGACTCAAAGCCCATTGGCAGCCAACCGGACACCCCTTACTGAAGAGTTGCAGGGAGGAGATGAGCCAGTTAGGTTCCAGGGTAGCAATAAAGAAACATAACTTTCCTCTAGTTCTTAAATGCTTCATCCCCCCACTATCATGATCCAAATTCTACCTTATAAATCTGGCTAGACCAGAGGATGTACATTGGTACAGATAGCAACTGGAAACACAGGGAATCCAGGACAGATGACTCCTCCAGGACCAGTGGTGAGAGTGGTGATGCCTGGAGGGTGGGGGTAATGTGGGCTAGAAAGGGGGAACTGATTACAAGAATCTACATATAGCCTCCTCCCTGGGGGACGGACAGCAGAGAAGAGGGTAGGGGGAGACGTCAGACAGTGTAACATATGACAAAATAACAATTTATGAATTATGAAGGGTTCATGAGGTAAGGGGGCAGTGGGGATGGAGGGGGAAAACGAGCAGCTGATATTAAGGGCTCAAGTGGAAGGCAAATGTTTTGAGAATGATGATGGCAACAAATGTACATATGCGCTCGACATAATGGATATATGTATGGATAGTGATAAGAATTATACGAGCCCCCAATAAAATGATTAAAAAAATAAAATAATAAATCATTCTATAAAAAAAGAAGACGAAGCTTCAATAAATTGAGTTGCTATCTGGAGATGATAATGTCTAGAGGACAGACTACTATCTATCTGATTAGTTATCAGTTCCTGTTTAATAGGAGAGCTGTGCTTTTCACCCGTCAATGATTTTTGAAGCTTCTGTCATTCATGTTCATTATGTTTTACTATCCTCATTTTACTGCATTACCTTGGTGACACTCGACAGACATGCATACTGTGTTGTGCAGATGTGTACATATTTCTACTTTGTCAACATTTTTACAAAGGCTCAACATTTTTTGAAAAAAACATAACATGATATCCATCTTCTGTATATTTGGATCTCAGAAGCGTCCAAGCAGGAGGCTAAAGAGAGCAAGACCTAAACAGTGCTTTCATTGCGACATTTTCAGAATGGCCAGTTGTTAAGCTGGTGTTGCTTTTACTTGTCTTTTTGAACTGTGGCACTTTTAGCCTGTCTTTGCTGTGTTATAATAGAGTCCTTCGCAGGGACACAAAATACACCCCTGACCTCTTGTCAGTGTTACTTATTCTTTAAGGTTGTCGCTCAGGTTTTTTTTTTTTTTTGCTTTTCTGTTTCCTCCAATAGTCACAGAGAATCTTTCTCTCTCCATTCACATACATGTATTCACACAGTGCCTCTAGAATTCCTATTTAAAGCAAGCGAAAGCTCTGATGTTAGTCAAGCAGTTAATCCCATGGTTAGCAAACATTGGTCATCTCCAGGGACTTGGCTCAGTTGTGTCACTGAGAGCTGCCCTGCTCCCATTCTGGCTGTTACTGAGGAATGTTCTGGAGGAAGTGGAGGGTCATGGGAGTTGGAGCTGTGGAGAGAGACGTTCAGGTCTCTGTGGAGGTTCTTCCTGCAGCCTTCTTCCACTCATTCCTACTGGATTGCACTTCCCTGTGGGGCTTCTGCAGTTCTTACCACCGATCATGTGGTCTCTCCTCTTCACAGAACTTCCTGCCTCTTTTACGAAGGGGCCTTTTATCCTCCTTTCCTATGTAAAATACAGCCCAGGAACAGTATTCCAGTATAGCTTCTTTTTGTCCCCAGCTCATTGTTTTGTTTCTTCAGTGCAGGCTCAAATGATACATTTTGCTGAATTTGAGAAGTTACAAGCAATTAACTGATTCCCAGTCTTCTAAGGCCTGTCGTTTGGAATGGGAAGGACTTAGAATTAATCAGAGAGCAATTTTGTGTTTAACTGGAAATCTCCTTCTGGGTGTTTGTCAGTGGGATTTATGATCATTTCTCTAACGATGGGCAGAGAAGTGACCATTTGTTGAGTGTTGGTGTCAATCTGTGCTGAACCTTTTCTCAAATGTGTTTTATTTGATCATTTCCCAAACACTGTGAGTGTGGGGTGTGGCCTCCCTTTTTGATGGTGGAGGCAGATGTGGTCTAACTGCTGCACACCCCTGTCGTACAGTACAGCCCCACAACTGGCAAGAGCATCAGTAGCTAGGGAATGGCTGTGTAGCCCCCTCCGGTCTTAAGTCATGCTGGCCTTTGGGGGTTTTGTAGCCTAGACCCATTTCCAGTTTTAGGGACTAGGGTGCAGCACAGGACCTGGTCTTTAGGGTCGCTGTGAATCAGAGTGGACTTAATGGCATTGAGTTTGGCTTTTGATGTTCAGATGGTACTTGGAATTCCCAATCAGGACTAACACTTACTAGTACTTCCTAGATACCACCAGTACCATGCAAGCCAATTTTGACTCATAGTGGCCCTGCTAGATTTATGAATTTTTAAAACCTTCTTAAGACTTATATACATGTCTTGTATAACTCTTGAAACAATACTTTGAACATCAGATAGTGAAATAAAATACATTTTCACATCATGAAATTATATTTTCTGTGTACTAAAGAAACCCCAAACAGTGCACCTATTATATTCTCCTTAGCTAGTACAGAGAAATTAAAAAAAGATATAATCAAAACTCTGATGAGAGCCATTTGAATTGTTAGGATAGACAACAACACATTAGGAACAGACTGACTTTTGGTAAATATTAATTCCAAGTGTGAATCTTCATCAATTCCAGTTGGACAAATAATTACATCATTAATCATGCAGAAAATATGAGTATGATTAAATGTAAGATTAAATAGGTTATTCCTCTACACCACCTGCCTTAGTTTCTTACTGCTTTTGTAATAATTACCACAAGTGGGGATTTTAACGAATGGAAATACATTTTCTCGCCGGGCAGGAAGCTGGAAGTCTTGATCTCAGGCTATCGGGAGATGTCTGGACCTGCTAGATAAAGCAGTATTGCTACTGGAGTCCCTGCTCTTCCATGCCTGGGTTTACTCCGAATAAGACATGTTTAAATGTGCATCTCTCTGATCGGTGACTGCAGACAGGTTCTGTCCAGTAAAACCAGGGACTTCTAAGGGGCTCCACTGAGGTAAGTAAGCTCAAGACAGAGAAGTCACTTTCCTATGTTATGGTTAGCTTTAGCTGGTATTCCAAAGGGGCACATTTTGATAGATTTACTCACAGGACATAGGTTGATCATGGGAGGTTATCAGAAAGAACTTTTAAGAAAATTGAAAACTGAATTGGTAAGAAAAAAAGCCAACAAAGGTGCAACAATGCCCCTCCCCCCCCTCGCCGGTCATGGCCATGCACCTGCTAATACTGTGAGGGTAAGAAGGCTGCCCTCAGAGAGCTTTGCTGGGGAACTAATGCAGTCACTCGATAGCTCTGACCTTGCCCCTTTCAACGTCGTTTTGTTTCCTAAACTCAAAGATCGTTTGAAAGGAACATGAGCGGGGTCCCTTGATGATGCCCGAACTGCTGTTTCAATGTGGTGTAAATGGAAGAGCACAGAATTATTCAGGAGAGGATTACAGGTGTGGAAACTCTGTCTTCAGAAGCGCACAGACCTTGATACATGGAGAAACAGCTTCATGTTTAGATATTTGTGAATAAATTAGATTGTTATGAGTTTCTAGCAATCCTTTTTGATTGACTCGGTTCCTTGAAGTTCTGGCTACTAAAAGCTGGGTCTGCGCACTCCTCTGCCTCAGCCCTTGTTAGGTAATGTCTGTCTTCCCCCATTTGCGTTCCTTGCCCCTGTATCCATCTGGTTGTTGATAACTAAGAAATGATTAGATTAGACTAACACGAGGAAACCCTTCCCAAACAGGGCTGGATTCACAGGTATAGGGGTGAAGATTCGAACACATATTTCCATATCTTGAAAGGGACCAAAAGTACCACTCCCTTAGCCAAGTATTTCTGCATTTGTGTGTGGGAGTCTAGATTTTTGTTTTAACCAGTCAAAACTAAGGAAGAAACACGTTAAAGGATAGTGGGTATGTGGGTGACAGATGCAGGAGGAGAAATGGGGTCTTTGAGTTGTTTTCTGTGTCCCAGTGCTTAGACATTGGAGGCATTTAAATGTTGGTTCTTTGGATGGATTATCACAGTGTTTCATTATTTTTAATGAGATTTCTCTGGCCTTTTAACAATCTAGTGTTGTGTGGTTTGGTTTTTGCTTTTTTAATGAATTGTTGGATCCACAAACTCATTTTATCCAACAGTGTCAAGATAACAGGGGCAGGTTTGCCATTCTAAATTGACAGGTAAAGAATTTACCCATCCATGTAGCATATCTTTCTTAAACATATCAGCAATTATTGGCACTCAAATGTATCAATGGTGTTTGGACTCAGACATTTCATTAAAGCTTTCCTAGGCTGAGTTTTTGAAGTAGAACACCAAGCCATTCTTTCTAGTCCCTCTTCTTAGTCTGGAAACTTCAGCATGATAGCAACATGTCTGCACTAACCAATAGGAAGTGGGTGCACATGAGAGGTGTGTTGCCTGGAATTGAACCTAAGTCTTCAGCATGGGAAGTTAGAATTCTACCATCAAACTACCAGTGCCTCTTCTCAGAATTCCCAAAACCCAAACCGAACCCACTGTAATTCAGTTGATTCCAATGCATAGGGACCTGCTATAGGGTTTCTGAGGATTTACATCTTTAAGGGAGCATATAGTCTCATCTTTCTCCTTGGGTGGCTTTGAACTACTGACCTTGCAGTTAGCAGTCCAGCACTTACCCAGCAGTACACATAGTGTTTATGGTAATTTATTTATTATTATTTCCTCATTTTATTGGGAGCTCTTACAGATATGATAACATTCCATAGTGCAGGCACATCAAGCATTATTGAGGCATCTGCTGCCTACTATTCTTGTCACCATCCTTTCATCTCTGAGTGTGTCTTTTCCAAATGAAAAACATAAAATAAAACAGCCGAGTGGATGATTTATTCAATTTACAAGGCAGGCAAAGCAAGGCCCTCTGCTGTGCTGCAGGGCCAGAACGTGTCCCCGGGCGGGAGCAGCCTGGGCAGTTGTTGCAGGGCGTGTGGGGCTGGAGCTGCTGTTAAGGACTGAATGATGAGGGCAGGAAGCTCTGCAGACCGAGGGCTGCTGGGCCTTCCTCAAGGTAAGAAGGCACCTCCTTTCATCGAGAAAACTCTGACTATCCCCCTGGACTGATGATGGACAGTAAAGTCTCATTAATTCAGACCCGTGCTGGGGAGGGACGTTGTCTGACTGGACTGAGAACAGAGTCGAAGGACCATCAAAGTAAGTTGGCTTCTTGCTCTTAAACAGTTACTACAGGCCTCTCTTGCTCTCACTCTGGGCTACCAGTGTCTGAGCAGACCTGGTACCATGGCTGCCGCTTATGTCATGCCACATCTGCTTCTGTTCTTGTCAGTCTCATGCTCTCACGGCCCCTTCCTGTGTTCTGTCAGCATTGTAAACATCTTCACGTTCCCAGAGCCTCATTACTGCAATACTTTATTTGCCTCTACTGAAGTTTCCTGTCTGCTCCCCTCCCTACCCTGAGCTCATCCACACACCTCTTCTCTGATCACCAGCATAGATGCTGTGACAAGGCTGCCTCTCAGCATTTCTCTACTTTGGGGCTTCGTATTCCATGTAGTTTGGGAGGTGTTATTTGTATTTATACTCTGTTTCAATACCTAATACCAACCATTGCACATGATAGGTGTGGCACACAATTTTACTTGCTGAGCTAAGTAAATCAAATATTTTATTCACCTACAGGATATGAACAAAATATTGATACCTCATTCCCACCACTCACTAAAAAGAAAAAGCCCCCAAGTGACATATTTTAATAATGATCATTTTTAAAATCTAAAATGCACTACAAAACCCTTCGGGTGATAGAAAAAAATGGAAAAGCCGTACGTTCTGCCTTAATGGTATGTAATTAGCTTGTTAATTATTTGTATATAATTGGGGATTCAGAAGTTGCCTGAAATACTTCAAGCTCTTAAGTAGGTTAAATAAGATCCATCACATGCCAACCTCTTGGGACTGTTATTTCCTTAAACCATTTTATATAAGTAGTGAAAATATACACTGTGACCTAATTTCTATTAATATTTTATTGATTTCAAATTAGGGTGGCCCAAATTAATTTACTTTCCTCCATTCTCAAAAAACTGCCCATCTACAAGTAAAGCTTCGTGCTGTCATTTCTCCTTCTGTTTGAGATGTGTTACAGAGAAGTTCAGGACACAGAGATGTGCCCCCATCCCTCAGCAGGTCATCTCTCTGGATCTTCTGCCACTCTTTTTAGGCACACAGCCATTGCTGTGGTGGCAGTTACATAATCTACTGTCAACTTGAGCGAAGGGGTAGAGTCTAGCCTGTCCGTCATGTGATACTCAATGAGACCTCTGTGTGGGCATGGCCTTCTCCTGAACATTCTGGGAACTCCGGTCTGTGTCCCTGGAGGCAGGACACACACTCGCCCTGCCAGCCATTCCTGTTGTCAAGCCACATGGAGCTATGCTAATGGAGCCAGAGCCCTGGAGCTGGAGGAACCACAAGGAGACCCTGCTAGTGCTGAGATGCTTCCACACCACTGGATCCACAAGACTCTCCACCCATTGGCCTGTGATCTTCCGGCATTAGGTGTTACTGCATGTGTTGCATGAGTCTGAAGAGGAATTTATAGACTGGTATGGGCCATAATGCCTAATATCAGACTTATGGCCCTGATCTGGACTGGGCTGGAATATTTTCTTAATATACAACTACTCTTTGATATAAAACTCACTCTTACATGCAAATGAATGTCAATGAATTTATTTCTCTAATCCAGCTGGACTAACACACTTGTATCATCTCCCTGTGTAGATCCAATCTCTGCGTTGGGTGCCTCTAAGACAGGAGTGCTCTAGGCTCCGGGTGGCACAAGAGGTTGACATGTGCAGCCACTAACTAAAAGATCCGAGCTTCAGGTCCACCCAGAAAGGGCTTGGAAGAAAGGGCTGGTGATTAGATTTTCTTAAAATCTTGGGAAACCCTATGGAACACAGTTCTTCTCTCATGCACATCGTAAAGAGATGAAGTGACTGGCTTGCAACTGGCTTGCTTAGAGGAGCACTCTGCATGATTGAAACACATTTCTTGAATTAAATTTTCTGGAATCTTCAAAATCTAGAGTGTAGTACAAAGCCCTTTGGGTGGTGCCCCCCAAACAAGCAAACAGGATCTTCAGTGAAGAGGGAGCTGTCTCTTGCTAGGTTTCATTCAGTGCTCAAGTCCTCTGCCTGTTAGTTGGCATTGATGCAGGATGGAATTCTTGGTTATGGACAGCATTTCTGAAGAAGCGGGAGTTCAGGGTCAACACTACCAACTTTTCCATCTACTCTGTTAGTCTTTGCCATGTCAATCCCAATGTTTGTCATATGAATCCAAGCAGTAAGTGTTAGAACTGTTAAATGACAGATTCTGGAGTTGAGTTACAAACATTTCAACAAAAAAATTTTCTTGGGAGTGAGCCAGGTTGCTGCATTGAGAATCCTGTCACTCAAGAGAGTTGATACCCAAAGTTTTGTGTCGAGAATGATAGTGGTTTCCTTTTGGAAAGACTTTGAGCGAGTTGGTTGGTGTCTCAGTTATCTAGTCCTGCTCTAACAGAATACTGCATGTCAATGGGTTTGGTACACAGAAGTTTATTCTGTTTAGAAGACCAGATATCTGATCCGAATTCAGGGCACCAGCTGTGAGGGAAGGCTTTCTCCCTCTCTCCTATCTCAGGAAGAAGGCCCTTGTCTTTGTTCAATGTCTGTGGGTCTGGCGCCCCTTGGAGATCTCCATGTGTCTTGGCATCATCCATCAGCCATTCCCTGAGTGTAGAGGGTTCTGAACACAGGGACTCTGGGTCTAAAGGACATGTTCTGTCCTCAGCTCAGCTCTTCTTTTTCTTGGTAGAATGATATGTCTCTCTCTGCTCCCTTTTCTCCTCCAAGATACAAAGTAATGCAGGCCACGCACCAGGAGAATTCCCCTTACATCGGAGCAGAATTGTGACCCAAGTGATCCCCTTAGGTGTGATTGACTGATCACATCAGATAGAACTGCCAAATTATGTCATTAAATAATTGCCAGGCCACTAAGGATCTTGGCTCAGCCAAAGTAACACATATTTTGGGGGCCATACCATAGTTACACATGTATAAGCCGCGTTTTTCAGCACATTTGTATGTCCTTTTTGTTATAAAATTAATTGCCTTGGCTGATATATTCGGGTCAACTTATACTCAAATATATACAGTAAGTTAAAATCCCCTGCCCAACAAGATACACCAAGTTTTGGTTAGTTAGAACCAAAATTCAAAAGAAATAGGCATAAACACAGAAAATTTGTGGAAGACAGAAGTAGTCTGCATGTACCTTAGGTGAACAGGTTCAATCTCATGTCGGTGAACAACCAAACGGCAGGTGGAAATTTCAGTGGGACGAAATGATCTACTCGTCTCAGTTGTAAATGAGGTACTGATCTGGGAGAAATCTACAGCAGGGACGTCAACAGAGGGTTCCACAAAACAGCTCTGTTCTCCCTCAGGAGACTGACTGTGGACTGTGAGCAAAGGAGCAATAGGCAGCTGGCAAGAAATGATTATGCCACAGGCTATGTTTATTCCTAACCAAGTAAAATTCATTCGGTATTGATCCCCAGCGCATCATGGGACCATTATTGAGTGCAGCAAATCTAGAAATGAGCATAAAGATCTTTGTTAATGAAGGAAAACCCTTGCCCTTGCTGAACTCTCATTTTTCAGAGTGCAGGAGCAATTTCTGATTTGAGAGGAGGGCAGTGCCATGTTTTCATTTGCTGATGAAAGAATTATTGCTCATAATAACATCATTAACTATTAAAAATGGTGTATGCTACCTCTGAAACCTTCTAAAGTTGGCTCAGTGGGCCATCTATTTCTGTATTTCCTGAGAGTTAAATACTTGTGATTAAACCAAAAGATTAAGGGCATTGGTGGTTCTGTGCTAAGAGTTCTCCTACACCTTCCAAGTTGGAGGCCCCGTTTCACTCTCGGGCAGTGTCTGTCTGGGCAACTCCCTTCCTTCCCTGAGTGGAGCCTTGCATCTTGTGACAGGGTGAACAGTTCTAGCAGCATTTCCGGATGAAGAGGGCTGGGAAGAAAGCCCAATGATAGACTTATGAAGGCCAACCAGGGAGATCACCTTTGTCCGCAGTGGCCTGATCCATAATGGATCATGAGGATGTGCAGGTTGGGACGGCATTTGGTTCATCTGTCCATGGCTTCACCAGGAGTCGGGCCGATTTGAAGGCGCATAACCACAACAATAAGAAAACCAACAGAGAACGTGGTCTCTCTAAAATTTTTTGCCGTGGGGCCCTTGAAGAGTTTGAAGTACTGCAGACTAGCCAGTGAGTTTGTGGGCCCTCGCGTGGCACAGAGAGGGCTTTGTAGGAAAGAGGTTGACAAGTTTGGTTGTTTTTCATGCTTTGGGTGCTCTGCTCTGTGGCTCTGAGGTCCTGGGAATCGTTTCACCTCTACACTGGGTTGGCATTTGGCCCATGAAGATGGGGCTGATTTCTAACTAGTGAGGAACCAGGATGGTGTTTTGCTGGAATTGCATATGGCCATTGATCTGGAAGCAAGCTGGGTCTTATTCATCATAAGTGTTTTTAAGGTACCGAAAAATATTATCTTCCACTACAAATACAAAGGAATGTCTTTTCCCTACCCCCCACCAACCCCACATCTCCTAAAATTGCAACTCAGAGAAGGAAAATATGTTGGGAATGTGATATAGATAACCATGTCCCGGGAGCCAGGTGTGAGGTTGGGTTACTGGAGAGAGGGAGGGTATTCAGTCCGTTGTGCACCTTCTCTCATGGGCATTCCTGTAGCTCTTGAGAGGAATGAGGTTGTTCTAGCAGTCAAGGTCACCTTGCTTTGATCTCACCATCCGGCAGTCAGGGTCAGGTGCATCTCTCTGCATGCTGAGCACCACCCTCCTACAGGTGAAATGTATTCCTGCCTCAGGAACCCCTGGGATCTGTTGAGTGTTCCTGCCTCAGGAACCCCATCTGTTGAGTGTTCCTCTCCCAGCTCTTCACATAGATGCCCGCCCAGCCTTTCATGTAGGATATCAGTTTAAATATTAGCTTTACAGATAAGATATTTTTCTGACCATCGTATCAAAGTAACCTCCAGTTCATTCACTATCACCCATATTTACTGGAATTAAACAATATATCTACTTTGCACCTGTCAACTTGCTCCCCCTCGTGCCGTCTATTATATAAACCCATCAATCTAACCCTCGACCAGTGCTGAGCGCTAAGTAGGTGCTTAGCAGACATCTGCTGAGTGAATGGCAGGCATCGTGTCGCACAGCCCACACTCCATTGCTTACCTGAATGCTCCCCCCGCCCCCCCCCCCCCAGAAGGCCATCAGCCCCAGGAGCATACTGTGTCTCAGTCATTTTTTTCTTTTCGGCACTTGACTCATGGAAGACTCTCAGTAAATGTTGAGTTATTGACTAGAGGGTGGGATGACTGTAGCTACCTAGAGATAATCTGTGTGAATCATTAAAAGATCGACCAGTTGTTTGATCTCAGGAATCTGGTTGAGAGTCTTTCTCCTCTAAGAAAATCAATGGTTTAAATTAGATCAGTACTAATTTTGCTTCCTCAGGAAATCTGCAGGTCGGCAGACTGTCCTCAGTGCCCCAAGCTCATGCTTTTGTTAGCAGATTGAGTGTGTGGCTTCTCCTTTCTAAGTTGCTTCTTTGTCACAAGTTAGCTCTGGTAGCTCGGGCCATCCTGTCTTTATGAAATAAGAGAAGGACAAAGGAGAAGGTACTAGCTGGGTAAATCTCCACTGAGGACACTTAATCACAAGACCCAACAGGGAACTCTAGCTCGTGGAAAGGAATAAATCATGGGCGTCTGCGTAGACATCCCTAAGGTGGCATGAGCAGTTTGTGCTTGCCTTTGAACTGAGGGGTGAAGTGAGTTCATCCCCAAAGGCAGGCTCAGTGGTTGACACCTGTAAGATTACAGCCATTGAAATACCCTGTGAGCACAGGTGGACTCAGAAACTCGGGGGTCTCCATGAGACATCATCAACTCATGCTCACAGGGCTTCTTGGTGATCTTCAGAGGCAGAGGATGGGAATGGTAGGCTTCAAGTTAGGCACACTGTGTCTTCCAACAAAGGAGGGGGGCAAGTTATTATGGAGGAAGCAGTTAGTCATCTCTGTATTTGAGATTATTTAAACCAGGTGGTTTACTTCACGTCGTGTGCTAGGCTGCCAGCGCTGATGACCGTAGTAAAGAACAATCCAGTGAATTGTTAGCCTTCCCTTCAGCTGTTTAATCAAGGAAATCTTTCAGGCAGTACCTCTCCTGGCTGGTGCTTGGAAGTGGATCTTGGCAGCTGGGCCATGGAGGAGGAGGAAGAGGAGGAGGAAGGGGGAAAGAGGCAGCTGTGGGGGCTTCTGGTGCAGTCCCCTAGACCTCATGTTATCCCCAGCACTCTGCTGCAGAACGTGGTCTTACCAGAGTGATTGAGTAGAGGGGCACAAGGGAACTTCCCTCCTACCCTCCACCCTACCCCCGTGGGCCTTTCTTGAAAGGGCTGCCTCTGCACGAAGAGCTGTAATGAGGCTCCTTTCAGTGGAAGGGGCCTCAGCTTCAGCTGTGTTCATTCAGCCAGGAGCCTGGCCGACGAGAGTGGCTGTGGATAGGAGCTGGACAAGGAGAGGAACCTCAGGTAATTTGCAAGATAGTCTGATAGTAGACATTTTTACTACTGTCATAAATTTGAAATGTCAGCTGAAGCGAGAGGGAGGACTAAGTGTGTGATGTTCATGCCCCTCCAGAACAATGCAGTTATCATTAAGGGGAAGACTTAAATATAAAGCCGTTATATATACTCTGAAACCCTTAGAATAGCATTATCCCAGTAGAAACCTGACAATAGAGTGCAGTAATTAGCAATGTAGTTCTTATTAGTGCCATAAACAGATAATGAGAGAAATACTGATTTTCCTTTTTACACTTCAAGTGTTTCATTAGTGCAACAGAAGTAGTGAGAATATGAAATGTCTTAGGGACCTTAGTTTTAACAAATAACCATGTTTATTCCCCCATGGAGTTCAGAGAAAAAAGAAAATTGTTACTTTCTATCCCAGCTTGCCTTGGCCTTTCTGAAGCTGTCTGTGGAAGTCGGATGTGTCATTTTGGCTGATTGGTTTAAAGTTGTTGCAAATATGTAAATGTCCTTTCCGTGCTGGTCAGCCTAAACTGAAATGAAGCAGTCTGTGGGAAAGGGGGGTTTAGGAAGTCCTGGACTGAGCCCTGGTAGGGTAAATATTTAAGTCCCCAACTGTGAACCAGAAGCTCAGCGGATCGACTCCACCGCAGCTCTGTGAGACTACAAGGTGGTGGTCTGTTTCCGTAAAGATTGGCAGCTTTGAAAACACTGGAGACTTGCTATGAGTTGGAAATGACTCACCTGCAATTGCTATTAACAAATCACACCAGAGAACTAGCCCCAACTAACCCTTCTCTCTCCTCTATATCAAAGAATTTAGCCAGTAGATTTATATGGGAAGAGGAGTCAAGTGAAAAGATCCTTTTGCCCTGTGGCAACATCAGAAAGGTTTAATGTTAACTCAAGTCTATCTTATGAAATGTTTGCATTTATCTTCTGGTAGAAAGGAAATGACCATTGAGGAAGCGCTCTCCTTGACACTCCCTGTCTTCTCCGGGGAACGCACTCACACACGGTGGTCCTTGCAGAGCCACTTAGAAAAGGCCACAGTTTAAACCTTGTTTGTAATGTTGTTGTTAGGTACCATCCCATCAGTTGGTCCCAATCCATAGACACCCTGTGCACAACAGAACAAAACCCTGCCCAGCCCTGTGCCAGCCTCACGGCTGTTCCTGTGCGTGAGCCCATTGTTGGAACCACTGGGTCAGTCCATCTCCTTGAGGGCCTGCCTCTGTTGTGCTGCCCCTTCACGTTACTCAGCTTGATGTCCTTCTCCAAGGACTGGTCTTCCTTCACAACATGTCCAAAGATTGTAAGATGAAGTCATGCCATCCTTGCCTCTAAGGAGCACTCCAGCTGAACTTCTTCTAAGACAGATTTGTTTGTCCTCTTGACGGTCCATGGCACTTTGAATATTCTTCTCCAGTATCACAGTTCAAATCTGTGGATCCTTCCTCAGTCTTCTTTGTCCAATGCCAAACTTTCTTTTTTTTAATTAAACATTTTATTAGGGACTTATACAACTCTCATCACAATCCATACATACATTAATTGTGTAAAGCACATCTGTACATTCTTTGGCCTCATCATTTTCAAAGCATTTGCTCTCCACTTAAGCCCTTTGCATCAGATCCTCTTTTTTTCCCCTCCCTTCCCACTCCCCCTTCCCTCATGAGCCCTTGATAATTTATAAATTATTATTTTGTCATATCTTGCCCTGTCTGACACCTCCCTTCACCCTCTTTTCAGTTGTCCAACCCCCAGGGAGGAGATCACATATAGATCCTTGTAATTGGTTCCCTCATTCCAACCCACTCTCCCTCTACTCTCCCAGTATCGCCCCTCAAACCCCTGGTCCTGAAGGTATTATCTGCCCTGGATTCCATGTCCAACGCCAAACTTTCACAGGCATCTGAAGCAATTGAAAATACCATGGCTTGGGTCAGGTGTACCTTAGTCCTCAAAGTAACATCCTTGTTTTTCAATACTCTAAAGAGATCTTACACAATAGATTTACTCAATGCAATGTGTCTTTTGATCTCTTGACTACTGCTTCCATGAAACTTGATTGTGGATTCAAACAAGAGAAAACCTTTGACGACTTCAACCTGTTCTCCATTTATTATACTATGAGCTATTGGTCCATTGTGAGGACTTTGGTTTTCTGTACATTGAGTTGTAATCCTTGGTCTTTATCAGTAAGTGCTTCATGTCCTCCTCTCTCGCTTTCAGCAAGCAAAGTTGTGCTCTTTGTATACTGAAGGTTGTTAGTAAGCCTTCCTTCAGTCCTGATGCTGAAGTCTTCATCTAAGCCATATTCTCTGATGATTTGCTAGCAGAGATAATGAATAAATAATGTTAATCCCACAGATTTATCATGATATTTTAGCAAACAATAACATTACAGTTGTTATTTTAAACAATTATATTTAAAAACTGTGGGCTTTTTAAAGTACTTTAGAAAGATCAATTCATTGAATGCCTTTCTAGTTACTCGTACCTATTGTTTTTAACTTCACGGTGGAGAAATATATACCATATACACTCGAGTATAAGCCGACCCGAATATCAGCCGAGGTACCTAATTTCATCACAAAAACTGCATTAAAAATGTGCTGAAAACTCGGCTTATACTGTGCCCCAGCCCAGTCCAACTCAACTCCATAAGCCAGATACTAGTCCACAATGAAGCTACATGGAGTGATTCAAAATGCAGGAAGCTCACAGGCTGTGGGGTGCAGTCGTGTGGGTCCAAGGTCAGAGGAAATATGGCAGGACTCCTGCAGTCTCAGGGTGGCCAGCAACAGGAAGCTCAGGGGGAGAGATAGAGGGTGGGTCCCCGGGTTCCTGGTTAGAAGAAGGCACAGCCCCAAGGACACAGCTGAGGCTATGATGTCGACCCCGCCCTAGCCAGGAGTGTCTAGTTGACATTTTTGGAGGAAAAGAGAGAGATAATGGAATTTTTTCCCCCATGAACATTTGAAGGCTCTTTATAAAAACAGAAACTTAGCCTTTTTAAAAATACACTTTCTTCTCGTGAATTAGGGAAGGATTGAAGAACCGATCGTATTTTCACCTTCAACGGTTCCTACACATTCTGCTTCTACTCATCACTGTACCCTCCTCAGTGCACCCTCGCGGTCTCCTCTTCCGTTCTTCCTTCTTTCCTAACCCCCGGCCTTCATCGGTGCACAGATACTGCCCGTCGTTCGCACATGGTTACTGTTCCAACTTGAAAGTGAGCTCAGCTCCAGGCCTGAAGGGTGAGGGCCATTGCCTCTTGGGGATCTCGTCAGCCTATGTGGCCAGTCAACCTTGGTCTCTTTTGTGACTTCTGAGTTCTGTCTGTCCGATGATGTTCTCCCATTCTATCCAGGATCTTCTCATCTGGTCCCTTACGGGGCAGTTGGTAGTGGTAGCCAGCCACCATTTAGTTCTGATCTCAGGGCTCAGGAGATTGATGTTTGTCTGGTCCATTAATTCATTGGACTAATGAAAACACTTGGCCTTCTACAAATACCATTGTAAGTCACACCTTAAATCATTGGCATTCATTATACCATCACTACTGTTTATTTCTAAGAGTTTTTTTTAATAAAAAATTTAATCCTCAAGATGGTTGACACAGTGGCGCTAACAAAGAACTCCAACAGCAGGAACTGTGAGGATGGCACAGGTGCAGGCAGTGCTTCATTCTATTATACAGAGGGTCAGTATGAGTCAGAGCCGACTATGGATGGCACCAAGAAGAACTTTGAAACTCCCCCGACCATTACCTCAGACAGAAACTCAGCCCACCTTCAGCAGCAACTCCCTGTTACACGATTATTTATTTCCAACTTAGTGGTGTGCTATTTTGGGTACTTCCCGTTTATTGACTCACTGGATGCTCACCCCAGTCTTTCAGGTAGGGACTTTTACAGACGATGAAATTGCAGTCTGGCAGGTCATGAAACATACCCATCTTTCCATAACTAGTATCACTTGGCTGTGTAACACCTTCGTGCTTACACATTTCATTTCCCCAGAGACAGTGCTGGTTAGTGTGTCTGAACTGATAGGTGAAAATCCATGCCAATAAAGTAACTGCAGAGCAAAGCTTTCCTGATGGCAAGTGTTCATACTTTAAAAGTGTGTTTGCCCTTCTCACAGGTGTGTTTACATATCAAAAGTCCATATTTTCTATCCATACGCCTATGTCTCCAGAGAAATTGAATGTGCCCTAATTTCCTTTTCCTTCCTGAGGACTTCCGAGCTTGAAATCGGGCTTTGTTCCTTCAGTATTGTGTAATTTCTCCTTAGTGTTTCCAAAAAAAAAAATTGTGAAGTTATAGCCTGCAAACACATGCAGATAAGCACGTGCCCCCAGCGGCATTTCCTTTCCCCTTTGTGGTGGTGCATGCGGGTTTGAAAGATAAAAAGAAGGCCTTTGTGCTGTAATCCTCCTGGCAGCTTCTTGAGACCGACCCTGAAACTCAGCTAGCTTCCTTGTCCTTTTAGTGCCTAGGTGGTCTGATAGGGCTCTCCCCACCCATCATCAAAGCAGGCCAGGTGCTGATCTGCAGCACAGGAAGCTGTCCCGGAAACTAGCCTCTGGATTTCCTCACTAAGCCAGCCCACAGGGAACCACCAGGATCTAGGAGCCCCATAGCCTCAGATGGAAGGATTCACCACACTATGTGCCTGAGCTATCCACAATCTTTCAACACTCGCCAACTTAGATTCTCCGCTCGATATCCGATCTGTCTCCAAAGTCTATAGTTCCTGGGGGCTAGGAAAGAAGAACCAGGGAAAATACTGAGAATGATGCTAGTGTGGGATACTAATTACTTTCCTACTTTGAGGGAGGATTCATTCATTCTGTTTCTTCAAATCTCATCAGTTCTAGCTCTCGCAAATATCCATCCATCCATCATTCGTCCAGTCTCCAAAACTGTGTGGGTGTCCTCATCTGGTTTTGGTGTGTACATAATGGAGGATTTTTGTGGTTCTTTCTCTTTTTCTTTGAATCAGATGTTTGCTTCTCACCCCTCCCATTCATTTCCTTTGCTCTCATTGAGTGATTCATCGCACAGTATCTGTGGCTCACCTTTTCTTTTGAGAATGAGTAACTACTTACTTACCAAGGACATGGCTTATTTTGGTTCTGAATTCTTTGCTGCACATGGCTGTGTACTATGAAACCTGGTTCTCTTGATATCTGTAAGGGGGTGGAAAATAAAAAGTGTATATAAAACATGCTTGCAGATTAGAAGTAGTGACAGATCTGGGACAGACTGTAGACCTTTTGATGGTGTCCTAGACACCTCTACTCTGGGCTTTGTTTTGGGGTACAAGAGAAAGAAGAAAATGTTCCAAAATTGATTGTGGTAATGATTGCACAACTTTTTTTTTAAAGAAACTGAACTATTGAATTGTATAGTAAGTGAATTATATGCCAACAAAACTCAAAAGAGTCACCCCAGATCTCAAATAACATTTAAGGAGAGACTCCAAAATGTACATAGGCCTTGGAGGGCAAAGAACACTGTTATAAAAACACAGTTGGCAGCAGCTCAGTACATTACAGTTGTAGGCAGGACCAAAAAGGTGGGAGTAGGACCATGATTGGGACGCATAGGTTATGGTAGACATCAGAGTTGACAAGATTGGTCCAGGGCCCTCTGACCAAGGCAGTCAAGATATGAATCATGACCGTGTGACCTAGCACCACACTTTTCAGTAAGGGCACCCCCAGGCAAGTCCCTAAGGGTTCAGAGAGGGTGGTAGTCACCCATTTTCTAATGCACTCTGCCCGAGGGCAAATCTATTGATACTGCTGGTGAGTGGTCAGAAGGAATTCAGTGGCTGCTGCATTTCTCTTGAATCTCTCTAAACTCTAGTCCTCAGCAAACAGTGCTCCTAAATGGAAGCTCTAATTCAGGTCTAAGGAAGCTTCTGGTCTCATGAAACATAGGTATTGGTTGGGAATAGCTTTCTACCTCTGAGGAAGTGTAAGCTTTTCAACCTTTATTCCCTTAGACTTCTTTTTCCCTTAGATTTCACACTTGAGTTTAGTGGGAATGTGTCCTTGGGGTTCATGGGGATTATTTGTATTTTTGTATCATTTCAAATGAGTCTCTTAAAGAAAATTTGTATTTTCCTCTGTTTGTTAACCTGATAACATTTATTTAATATTTGCAACTTGAATGGATGAAGTACACAAATGAGAATGGTGGCCATAGATAACCCCTTTGATTAAGTAGAGTGAAAAAAAAATTCTTCCGGAAGTAGCATGAGCCAATGTCCACTGTGCAGAATTCAGGTTAGTCAATGGGCTGTATTTCAGGTTGTGGTGCCAGCTGATTGGTGGTAGCTTCCATGAGCAACGTGCTGGCAGGAATTCTCCGGTGATGCGTGTTGCAGAGGGGAAAGGTGCCGCTGGCATTTAACCTGGGGTGGATCATCTTGCGCTGGTTGTAAACATGACATGAGATTTGTTTGGGTTTTTATGAGCCTTACACACCCACCTCTTTCTTCCATTCCTGCATTTAAAACTAAGGTACCGTATACACTTGAGTTTAAGCCGACCTGAATATCAGCCCAGGCACCTAATTTTACCACAACAAATGTACTGAAAAACATGGTTTATGCCTGAGTAGATACGGTAATTGAGAAATAAGACTTAAGTGACAGTCAACCTCAGCAGGGCAGAGAAGGTGGTGGTCGTTGGAGTCTGTGTCTCTCCTTCTGAGAGTTAAACATTGTAATCCCAGCGGTCTGAGCTGCTGGGGGATGGCATGACAGCAGCTCTCCGGCTCTGTGGACTTTGGTGTGTTAGGAAGGCCCACAAGAATGCGTTCTCCCCTTGAGGAGACCCAGAAAGAGGAGGCTGTGGCAGGTATACCAGCCCTTCTCTGCCAGGGGTGGACCTGTGAGGGAGAGGCTGAGTGCAGCCTTTTCTCCCTTTGGGAAAGGTGAGAAAGGGACACTAGAATGGTAAAGTGTTACTCTATTCAATTGTGGGTTGTTTAGAATGTTGTCTGAATCCTCTCTCTTTTCTCTCAGGGAGGTTTAATGTGCCCCTCCCTGTTGGGGTGAAGACTAGAAGCACACTTCTTTAAGCTGTTCCTGGGATTTTATAGACTGTCCCTTCTCTTTTTAGTAACTGACACCCCTACCTCCTGGAAAGGTGATTCACTGATTGTCAAGAGCTGCCTTTGAAGCATAAAACAGTAAAACCCTTTAGCCCTGTCTCCAAAGGCTCCTTAGAGTTCTCTACATGTTGGAAGTATAGAATCTCCCAAGAACCCACCTGACATTTCCCCTTCTGAATCTGAAGGAGGGGTCCCTGTCCATATGTAAAACCATAGGACCTAGACGTGAAGGCAGCAGGAGCGTGAGCCCAGGCCCAGCTTTCTTCTGCCCCAGTTATTTGAGCCGAGCCCCCTGATCTTCACATGCCATGTTGCATTGTATTAAGACCCTTTTTGCTTCCTCATGCTGTGAGTCTGAACCATTCCAGAAAAATGTCTCCACCGTCCTAAGGTGATAATGCTGCTTCTCAGATCTGGAGTGAGCCAGATGCACAGCAAGCCACAGGACCTTCTCTGGTCTGGACTCCGAGGCAGCTCACACTAGGATTCAAGCCTGTTTTCACTCCTTGCACAAGCTGATTTGTAACTAGCTCTTGATTCCTGTAACTATGTGTTCTGCCAGCGATTTGATTTAAGCTGCTTTGCATTCCACAACTAACCTGCAGAAACCCTTGTGGAGTAGTGGGTATTAGTTGGGCTGGTAAATTCAAGGTCAGCAATTCAGAACCCCAATTGCTCCTGGGAGGAAAATTGAGGCTTTCTTTCCAAGAAAAGATTTAGAGCCTGGACACTCATAGGACAGTTCTCTCCTGCCCCAGAGGGTCACTGTGAATCAGAACTGACTTGATAGCAGTGAGTGTTGTTTTGTTTTGAATAAATCATCTTGAATAAATCACATTGGGGCTTGTACAACTTTTATCACAATCCATACATCCATCCATTGTGTCAAGCATATTTGTACATAAGTTGCCATCATTATTTTCAAAACACTTTCTTTCCACTTGAGCCTTAGGTAGAAAGCTCCTCTTTTTTCCCCTCCTTTTCTTCCCTCCCTCATGACTCCTTGATAAATTATAAATTATTGTGATTCTCGTTTCTTACACTGTCCGCTGTCGCCCTCACCCACATTTCTGCTGTTCACCACCACTCCTGGAGGTGGGGTATACGTTGATAATTGCAATCGGTCCCCTCTTTCTCCCCTCTCCCCCCCACCTTCCTCCTACCCTCATGGCATTGCACTCCAATTAGTGTTCTTGCACGGTTACTGTCCTGGATTCCATGTGTCATGAACCCATATCTGTACAAGTGTACATACTCTGGTCTAGCTGGATTTGTAAGGTAGAGCTGGGGTCATGATAGTGGGGTGTGGGTGTGGGGGGCATTAAAGAACTACAGGAAAGGGGGAGAGAGACCAGACCTCAACTTGGTGCACCGAGCCATGAGGGCAACATACAGGCCTGAACCAGTGAACTAATAGAGAGGTCTCCAGCTACGTTGATCCCTCCTCCCCAGAAGAAAGCACTGTAGAGTACAGCACTGAAGATACAGCCCAGGGAGAGGGGTGGTCTGCCCAGACCACATAAAAGCAAAGAGAGAGAGAGAACCTCATCCTGGTGCACCAACCCCAAGGACAACATTCCTGTCTGGATAAGGCAATGCTCAGATAGGACCATAGAGCTGGCCCCACCACAAGACACGAGGTCCCCTCACTGACCCACAGTGCTGCAGGGGACAGCACTGGGGCACAGTGTGGGAATTGTGCCCAGTCTGACCCCCCATACCAAGGGGAAACACAAAGAGTGCAATAGAGCAGCAGTGGAGCAAAGCAACGGAGTCCCTGAGGAATCCTAAAAATAGACTTCAGACTCGGGTGGCAGTGCTTGGCACCTCATCAGACTCAATCAGAAAACATTCACAAGGGTCCTCAGACAGACCTGAAACTATGGGCATTTTTCCTGCTCCCCCCCCCCCCCTCATGTCTGTCTCTATAAGATAGGCAAGATAAACAATCCTGAGGAAGAAAACAATAGGACTGATGGTTCCATAAGGGACAGGGGCGAGGGGCGCTGAGGGAAAGGAAGGGGGAGCCAACAAAACCAGGGACAAGTGAACAGGGGATTTATGATCGATGGCGAGGAGGACATAGCATGTCTGGTGAGGCTTGATCAAGTACAGTGTAGCCGAGAGGAATTACTGAGAGCCAAATGAAGGTCGAACATGATAGTGGGACAGGAGGAAAGTAAAAGGAAATAGAGGAAAGAACTGGGAGGCAAAGACATTTATAGAGGTCTAAATAAATATTCAAATGTATATATGAAAATATGTTAATATATAATGATAGGTATATAGGTCTGTGTATATATATTTACATGTTAAGTATTAAGGCAGCAGACAGACATTGGGCCTCAAGTACTCCCTCAGCACAAGAGCTCTTTGTTCTAATAATCTGGCATTCTGTGATGCTCACCTTACCCTCAATATCACTGAAGACAAAATGGGTACATAAGCAAATGTGGTGAAGAAAACTGATGGTGCCCGGCTATTAAAAGAAATAGCATCTGGGGTCTTAAAGGCTTGAAGTTAAGCAAGGGGCCATCTAGCAGGGAAGGAAAAAGCTCACAAAGAAGAAGCATACCAGCCTGTGTGTCGATGGGATCAGGCATCAGAAGACCAAAAACAAGCAATCGTATTGATGTGAATGAAGGGTGTGGGGCAGAATGGAGACCCAAAGCCTATCTGTAGACAATTCGACATCCCTTTACAGAAGCGTCACAGAGCCAGGAAGAACCAGCCAAGGTGCACACAGCATTCCTCTAGCCCTTTGATGCTTTGAAGCGCCCCTCTAGCAGTGAGTTTTTGAGACTAATACCAAGGCAGGTGGCTCAAGCCCTTGTGGTCCCAGGGAACAAAGGCTTGGTGCTCAGGCTCCAAAAAGAACACATCCCAGGACCCTCGTGGAGCAGTTCTACCCTGTAAAACACACACACACACCATGAAGTAGAACTGTACTCACAGACAAGTGATTGGCTCGTTACAGGCTCTTTTCTACTTTCCCAGCTATCCAGCCGCCTATTGAAGAAACATTCCCCCCACCGCCCGCCCCAGTTAAAGTTCCCTGTTTGAGCCACTTTGCAAAGGAACTTTTTACAAGTAAACCCAGAGCCTTTCCATTTGCATAAAGTTGTGTTTGTCATAGAGAGCTCATGTGAACTGCTCACCTTTTTCATTCATCAGCTTGCTTCTTCCTGGAAATATAAATCCGCTTTTATTATGAGCATATATATTTATTATCTGACAAGCAAATCCAGTTTGTCCCTCTGAAATGACATCATCGCCATACAGCTCCAAGGAGCAGATTTTGCGTCAGTTAAAAGAAAAAGCACCCAGTCATTGAAACAATGAATTTTATTGCCAGGAGGAGAGCAAGAGCAACTGTGGAGCACGGTAGAAACAAGGAGTAGGTGGAAATGCAGAGTCACATGGGCTTGCTTGTTTTGCTGCCTCTCTGCATAGCCTTGTAAACATTTGAAAATGCAGCTGATCCTTTATGACCTGCCGGACAGATGGATTTAAGACACAGTCCCGGGGTGCCAAGTTCTTACAGTTCAGCTGGATGTAGTGGCTTCATCCCACTCAGTATGGTAGCTCATGATGTCAAACCCTTGACGTGCCTCCCACACAAGATCATCTTTAAATCAGATAAACAAAACCCACTGCCATCGAGTTGATTCCAACTAATATTGGAAGTCATTTCCACCTTATATTTACATAGGGTATGTAAGTATATATAAGTAGCGTTTCTGAGGCTACAAATCTTTATAGGAGCAGCTAGCCGCCTCCTTCTCCGAAGGAGAGACTGACTGGTGGGTTTGAACCGCTGAGCTTTCTGTCAGCAGCCATATGCCTAACCCATATAGAATACTGTGTGATAAACAAAGCTGCAAGTTGCTTAAATGCAATATCTCCTAGTATAAATACTGACCAAATTCCTTTGCAAAATCTTTCTACTTTTTCCAGTGATAGAAGAGGGCACGCAACAAATCTTAAGATCGAGTTGATGTGTCCTTTGGCTATATGCTCACCGCCTCTCTGTCAGTTTGTCTTACTTTGGTGGCTTGTATGTTGCTGTGATGCTGGCAGAGATGCCACATGGACTTCACATAACCAGCAGGGTCATCCAGAGTCAACAGGCTGTAGCAGCATTTGCAGACTAAGATAGACTAGGAAGACAGATCTGGCTGTCTACGTACAAAAATGGGCCATTGAAAACTCTGTGGGTCAGAGCAGAACTCTGTGTGACCCACTTGCTTTGGACACACCATCAGGAGGCATTGGCTGTTCACTGAGGTAGCGAGCCAGTCAGTCAGGGCGGCCAGTAGACTGGCACAGCGGTAATGATGGACTCAGGCATTCTGGCAATCCCAACATGGCACAAAACTGGGCAGTGTTTCTCTCTGCGGTCCAGTGGAGGTCACCGTGAGACTGAGTTGACTTAATGGAAGCTGTCAACTCTACTGTTTAATATCAACAACAACAACAAGTATCACAATAATCTGTAAACCCTTAAATCCCACTGCCAAGTTGATTCTGACTGATGGCAACCCTGTAAGACAGAGTAGAACTGCTCCTTGGGGTCTACCAGGCTGTAAATCTTTGTGGAAGCAGACGGTCTTATCTTTCCTCCATAGAATTGCTGGCGGTTGGGACACTGGCTCTTTGTCTCTAACCAGAAGCCACATGCACTGCTGTTGAGTCAACTCTGACTCACGACATCCCGCAAGGACAGGCCAGACCTGCTGCTGTGGGTTTTTGAGACTGTAAGTCTCATGGGAGCAGAACGTTTCATCTTTCTCCCTCGGAGCTAACCTTTTGGTTAGCAGTCCAGTAAGTAGCTACACTACCACCGGGCTCCCACCTTTTGTTCAGCAGTGCCACATGGACCTGACATCCCCACCAGGGCTCCTGATCTCTAAACAGTGCCCCATCAACAGCTGTTTATAAGTATTCCACGAAATGAAAAGAATCCATTGATATTCTGTCAACACCTTCACTTCTGCTTAAAATCAAGGTCCCTCCGGCTTTATACCCAGAAATGTATGATCAGTCTATTCCTGACCATACAGATCAACACCTTTTCTCTACAGTGAAACATGGGAGAGGTGGGATTCCGTGAAACTGCCTGCTGGTTCTGGTGAGGTCTCACCATCTTCCCGTCGCTCTCTGTTGATGGAAAAGATGGGTGTGTCCCCTCGCTGATAGGTTTCGGCCATACACAGACTCCAGCTTGTACAAGTTTTACAGTATCTCCTTTGTCTTCCCAGGGGTGACTAGAGACTGAGAGCTCCCAAAGGACAGACTTGGTGGCTCATTTTTCCTGACCTCCCCAGTGTGCAAGACAGGCTCAGTCACTGGTCAGTGAATGGATGGCTCTGTCGTTCGATGCCTTCCTGTTGATTTTGACTGATAGCAACCCCACATGACAGAGAAGTCCCCACAGGGTTTCCTTCCCTGCCATCTTTAATGGAAACAGCACGTTTCTCCCAGGGAGTGGCTAGGTGGGTTCCAATGGTCATTCATTGCACCAGTCATTTCTTGAATGACTCCCAGGCTCTGACTAATCTTATGAAATTGCTGTTGACGCTCTAGGTTCTGTGGAGTCAGTTCCTACTCAAGACAAATCTCTGTACAAGAAAGAAACATTGCCCGGTCTAGTGCGCTGTGTTCATCGGGTGACTAGAGATGCAAACTCATTGACACTTATATATGTGTAAGAGACAACTTTGTATCAAGAAGTTATGATGCATCAATAAAACATCCCAGCCCAGTCTAGATCAAGTCCCTAAGTTCGATATTAGCCCATGAATTCCTCTTCAGACCCCTTCAACACATGCATTGATGCCAAATGCCAGAAGACCACAGGCCAGTGGGTGGAAAGTCCTGTGGATCCAATGGCAGTGGAAGCATCTCCAGGGCTTTGGTTGGCATCAGTGTGGCTCCCTGTGGCTTGCCAACAGGAAGGTGAAGCAGAGAGAGTGTGTGTCTCCCCCCCCACCCCCCAGCGAGCTATTTATCTCCCTTGAGCCACTAAATGAGGACATCAAGCTGGGACCGGATGGGTAGTCTAACCTCCATCCTTTCACCCTTAATACCCTCAAGTTGACAGGAGCTTATGTAACTGCCACCCTCACGATTGTTATGTCTGAGCCCCTTGTAACATTGTATCTATCAATCCGTCTAACGGAGGGTCTACCTCCTTTTCCCTGACCCTCCACTGTAGTAATCATCATGTCCTTTTCCAGGGCTTGGTCCCTCCTGATGACAGTCCAATGTGTCTCACCATTCTTCTAAGGAGCATTCTGGCTGTACTTTTAGTACAGAGGTGTTTGGGCTGTGGCAGTCCTTAGTACATTTAATATTTGCTACCCATAAATGCCATAACTGAAAGGTGTCCTTCTTACTAGCTCTTCCTTCTTCATTTTCCTGCTTTTCCATGCATATGAGATGATTGAAATTATCATGGCCAAGCCACACACCCTCTCCCATCCCATGCGATGGAGATGATAGCTATATTTATTTAATCATCTTATTAATTTTGACAAAGTGGATGATGTAGGATGATGGTATTTTGTAGTTCTTTAAAATCTCAAAGACGCAAACCATCTACAAGATTGTGAGACTTAACAAAGCAAAACTCTTCCTGAGACGTGAAACACTTTTCTTGGGGATTTCTCTCCCAAGTTTTAAACAAGTGGCTGTTGGAACGTTAGTATGTAAAAGATTAGGCAGATTTCATTTGAAATCACACCCTGAACTGCTGTGTAATCCATTATAAATGTACAGGTTTTTTTTAAAAAAAGAAAAAGTGCACCTCTCAGGTCTCATTAATGCCGCAGAAATGGACCATGTCCTTGAAAACTATAGATTGGAAAATAAATACATTTGAGCGTGTGCTCCAGGCATGCTTCTGGTTCCCAGTGGTAAAGTTAGCCCATTAATGGCTGATGCTTTAAATATAGATAAAAGCCCTTAGGCTAGCCTTTTCTCCTCCCCCACAGATCTGCATAGCTGCTACAAGAAGTAACCAAAGCTTTTGAACCCAAGTCACATGAGGCCTCTGGTCAGAAGCTTGGTGTGTCACAGAATGTGGAAATGTAGGAGTCTTGTGGAAGAGGGGGAGAGATGGAGGGGATGGAGGAGGGGAGAAAGACAAAGGGGGAACCAGAGAAAGAGGGAGAGAAGGAGAAAAGGCAGGCTTTACCCCCACCAGAGAATCAGCTTTCCTTTCAAAATAAGTTCCTGACACATTCAGAGTACCACATGGTACAGGAAGGCTGGCATCGGATCTCCGTCTGGGTTTGGAGACTGAAGGGACCAGCCCACAGGGACCTAGTGAAGACACTCAGCAGCATATGGTGCAGGCATTTCAGAGCTGTCTTGTCCTTTGAATCCACAGTGTTGGAAGCATAGCAAGGCCTTTCGTAGGGGCCAGCTGTTTGCTCCAACCTGCTTGCCTCTCTTGTTAACAGACTATAATCCTCGGGAAAAGAAATAGGAATTTTTGTTTCAATCTTCACATATTTTATTTCTACCCTGGAACGCACAGGGTTTGGGTAAAACTGAGTTCATCCTATGAATCTCACCTGTGCATTTAGTGCTCCCTTATCCCAGGAACCCTGGTGGAACCATGGGTTCAGTGTACTACAAGTTCAGGAGTTTGAACCCACCAGCTGTCTGTGGGTGAAGAAAGATAAGGCTTTCTGCTCCCATAAAAATTATAGCCGTGCAACTGGAAACCCCCTTACTGAACGGTCATTGGGAGGAGATGAGCCAGTCAGGGTGCAGGGTAGCAATGATGAAACATAGAAATTTCCTCTAGTTCTTAAATGCTTCCTCACCACTATCCTGATCCCAATTCTACCTTACAAATCTGGCTAGACCAAAGGGTATATACACTTGTACAGATAAGAACTGGAAACACAGGAAACCCAGAACAGACAAACCCCTCAGGACCAGTGGTGAGAGTGGCGATACCGGGAGGGTGGAGGGAAGGTGGGGTAAAGAGGGGGAACCGATTACAAGGATCTACATATAACCTCCCTGGGGATGGACAACAAAAAGTGGGTGAAGGGAAATGTCAGACAGTGTAAGATATGACAAAATAATAATTTATCAATTATCAAGGATTTATGAGGGAGGGGGGAGCAGAGGAGGAGGAAAATGAGGAGCTGATATCAAGGGCTCAAGTAGAAAACAAATGTTTTGAGAATGATGGTAACAAATGTACAAATGTGCTTGACACAATGGATGGATGGATGGATGGATGGATTGTTATAAGAGTTGTACGAGCCCCCAATAAAATGATTTTTAAAAATGTATAGCCTTGGAAACTCTTAGGGGTGATTCTTAATTTATCCAATAGGTTCCCTCTGAGTCAAAGTGGACTCAATGGCAGTGAGGGTTTTTTGTTTTGTTTTAAGCCCAGGCGTCCAGTGTTCCTGGTAATTATAGTCTCTTGGCTTGCAGGATGTAACATCTCTTTGGAATCTGAAAATATTGTATTTTAATATCCTGAGTTTTTCTACTTTTCTAAATTGCAGAACATATAAAGAAGTCAAATGCCCATTAACAAACAAAAATAACAATAACAAAAAATCCTAAATGTGTAATAGTCATTTACCCCTGGTTCTCCATCACTGAACATATCAAACTATATTGTAAAAAGAATACTTGTCTGAGATCCTTGTTGGCATTCCAGCTTCTTCAGCTGTTTAGGATCCTATTTTAAAGCTATTTCGGTTGAGAATTGGATACCAGATGTAGATGTCTTTGAATCGTTCAGAACTGCTTTTGACGTTACTGCCCTTAAATCTCTCATCAAGTGATGGCAGTCCCGGGTGATGTCAGAATACATGTTGTTCTAAGAAGGCAATGTTCAGTATGAAGATGATGTTTTCAGTAGGCAGTAAGTTTTTGTAGATGATGGATGTGGGAAGTCCAGGGAAACAGGAAAGTAAGTTCATTAAAATGGTAAAAACTAAAGGAGAACAGGGAGCCGTTTAGTCTTGATGGTCGCCTGGAGGGAGGACACCCTCCTATCTGCCCCCTCCTCCCTGGACAGTGCTGCTCTATAGGTGTCATTATTAGGACCATGTGACATGACAAGTTGTGAGTTTCCTTCTGGGATTTTTTAAACGATCATTTACAAGTGGCATTTCTTAAATCGTAACCCAGGAAAGAAGATATTTTGTACTTTAAAAGCAAAACAAAGATAGTTTGATGTGTTACCCTTTAATCCAAGATGGTCAAGTGGGGTTCCATGTCTGGCCGTAGCACAATTGCTGTGTGATCAGAGGGCTTCTAGCCAGCAGCGGGCAACCCCTGAGCACTGCCGGACACATTTGCCAGTTGCCTGAGGTTTGAGAAGACACCAGTCTTTGTTCAGGGAGTGGAGGCTGGGGCTCTCACAGAGCACAAGGCCGGTTTCACTTTCCCCATCAAATTGCCCAGAGCTCTTGTGTTCTGATGTCTCTCGGAGGGGATGCTGAGAATTGGCCTTATTTACCTGAAATGATACCAATGTGGAGGAGGGGGAGGTGTGGGAGGGGGAAGGAGAATACACTTTATGCAGGTACAGTGACTGAGCTTTAGAAAGACAACTGGCTTATCAGTAGCTTTCAAGTTCTCCCCTGATCCTGACAGAGCCTGGCTTGTTGTAGTTAGAGAAATACAATGAGGTAAGTGTGGGCGATGTGGTGATGACCTATAGGCATCAACCTCCACCTGGTGAATATCTCCGTGGACAAAGAGCTTTAGGAAACTTGTGTTCAAAGAGAAGGGGTCCTGGCTTCCTGTTCTGCATGTTGAAAGCAGGGACATGATGCTAAGTGCCTGTGGGTTTCCTGACGTTACTTTTTTTGCCTCCAATATTCTTTTCCATCCCCTATTAGTCTACCTGTCCTATGACAGCCGTATAAACCCTGACACGTGAAATAGGCTTCTGAGAGGCACACAGCTATCACATTCTTTTCTTCGAAGTAGGAGCCCTGGAGACGTAGTGTTTGCAAGTTGGGCTGTTAACTTCAAGGTCAGCAGTTTGAAACCACCAGCTGATTCATGAGAAAAAGACAAGATCTTTTACTCCTGTGAAGAGTTACAGTCTTGGAAACCTCCAGGAGCAATTCTACTCTGCCCTTTAGGGTTGCTATGAATCAGCATTGACTCAGTGGTAGTGAGTTTGGTTCCACAGATATACACATACACTTCTCTCTCTCTCTCTCTCTCTCTCTCTCTCTCTCTCTCTCTCTCTCTCTCTCTCTCTCTCTCTCTCTCTCTCTCTCTCTCTCACACACACACACACCACCACCACCACCACCACCACCACCCCCCCTCTACCTTCAAGGAGACCAGTCTTCTCTCTGGAGGGGTCCAGCACCAACAGAACAGCAAATCTTCCCCTGAGCCTGGGTGAGGCTGCAGGACTGGGAGCAGGCTTAGTAGAAGTTGTTCAGATCTGGCTTCCCTGACCATGGTGCATACTCCTGCACAGATACTCCAAATGCATTATGAGGGCACATTTTCATCCCATCGGGAATTTGGCAGATGTCCAGAACAAGTTTTGCCATCAATCGACATTTCACCTCTTTTGAAATTAGAAAACCAGATATACATTTGAGTTTTTCCCGTAGTGGTGTCCTTATAAGCTGTGTTGTACATCACAGCAACTTCTGTGGCATTTTACCTTGAGCAGGAAACTAAATTTCACAGGCTGCACCACTCTGTTCTCTTAAATTGGCCGTCACAAAAGGAGGTTTAAGCGAAACTGCTTTTACGAAAAAATTCACTGTGACCACAGAGAACCTTCCCAGGCAACACCACTGGGTGCACTAACTCAGAGCAAGTTGATCGATGCTCACCTAGTGGGAAAAATTCATACTACGAACCCTCTGCTCCGCCCAGCGCATTTCTGGTTTCTTTGGCAGGTACCTCCTCATACATATATGCATATGTATACACATACAAGTTTCACGTTTTCCATTTGAGGCAAATTCTTAATTATGTTTGACTTCAGAAAATTTAGTAACAAAAAGCAAGTAACACTTTAGTCTTCATATAAGCGGAAGAAACAAATCAGGCTTCTAGAAGGTAGTCAGTGTTAAGCTCGTATGGTGTTGGATAATAAAAGTAAATTGTTGTGTTGTTCACGGCTATGGACTCCTGGGAGCCTCGTGCATGATCATTCTTAGTGACCCCATGCTCTAGGGCAGTGGTTCTCAACCTTCCTAATGCCACAACCCTTTAATACAGTTCCTCATGTGGTGGTGACCCCAACCATAAAATTATTTTCGTTGCTACTTCATAACTGGAGTTTTGCTACTCTTAGGAATTGGGCGACCCTGTGAAAGGGTCATTCGACCCCCAAAGGGATTGTGACCTACAGGTTGAGAACCGCTGGATTTTGGAAGGAGACTAGCAGTCCTTTCTTTCTGGTCTGGAAGTTCCACTGAAACCCTTTCAGCACCGAGAGATGAGGGATGCCTTTGCATCTTGCACACGAAGGTGAGAGTTTAACCACCTCAGCCAAACTGCCTCCTGATGGAAAGTGTATCACTCGCCCTCCTCGCAGCCCTGCAGGTGCACCAGCTTGTCTCTTGGTCCTGGTCCTCTGCTTCTGAAGCACTTTGCACATGCAGTGGAGCCATTAGGCTCCAAGTCGGTATGTGAGGCGAAAATTAACACTTAGTCAAAATTACCCTGGAGCTGCCCCACATCACCCATAAATAAAAGTGTGTGTGTTCTTATGTATTCAATCCTGTATGCTAATGTGTATGTATAAATTAATAATGTGTGAAATAGGTGGCTTGGGTGTAGGAGCTTTGTTGCATGAAAGATGGAGATCTTGGTGTGGTAAAATTCAGCTTAGCGTGGGGAAATGAGAAGCATAAAGAACCTGAGCCGCAGATTCCTGGCTCCCGCTCCAAACGTATGCAGGAGCTTGTGTGCTTTTTAGAGACATAGCAGGTGGGATCGGTAGCAGTGTTGAAATCATTTGTGTGTGTGTGTGTGCGTGCGTGCGTGCGCGTGTATGTGATTTTTCAGATACCATCCTCTTTTGTTCTCTTTAGCTGTGTTTAATTCCCAGGCATGTATATTTAGATTCTAGTACAGCACATACGTTTGTGTTGTGATTGTGATCCCATGGGTAGGAGCTTCATAAGGTCTAAAGATTGTGAATGATTTATGCTTGTATCTTCCATCTTCTAGACTAGTGGAATGGTGGTCAACAAATGCCCTCTAAAGGTGTGAACAACGGCTCTGTTCTCCTCTGTGTGCCCTTTCAGACATGAGCCGAAAGGTCTGTGAAGGCTGTACAGTTGCCGAAAGCAAAAATCAGAAATCAGCTTATATCCCACCATTAGTGGGCTCTTGATCCACTGAAGGGAAACTTTGGTTTATTCCCAGTAATTTAAAAAAATCTCTGCAATGGAACCTCAGCTTGTGGGCTTTGGAACAGTACTAAATGTATTAGTTGGGCACGTGCCCACTGAGTGTCTTCTGTGGGCTCAGTCTGATGTTAGGGGCCGGGACCTGTCATCTTTTCCTGGGTGTACACCTATGACTCTCCTTCAGGGCTGGCTTCTGAATATCTCTAGGACTTCACCTCTGATTAATCCTAGGAAGGCAGCATAGATATTTTAAATTAAAGTTTACTGAAAACTTTTTTCTTTTTTAGTCATTTTATTCGGGGTTCATACAACTGTTATCACAATCTATACATCCATCCATTTTTGTCACTGTGATTTTTTTTTATTAAAGTGCAGCATGTTACAGTTTTTGTACTACTAATAACATGGCCAGAGGTTGAAGGAAGAGCACACCACCGATTGCTGAACTGAAAGTTCAAGTTGAAGCAGAAGGTAATTGAAACAGGTTTACACGAACCAAAGTAAGGCCACCCTTGAGTGTATGCCCCCTGAATTGAGAGATCACCCTCAAGAGTAGATTTGAGTCGTTGAACATAAATGACCAAGGACCAGATGAGTTGTGGGAGGGCATCAAAACCGTCACACTTGGAGAAAATAAAAGGTCACCAGAAACTTTTTAAAAAGAGCAATATGAATATCAGAGAAAACGCTAAACTTTGCCCTTAGATGTAAAGTAGCAGAAGTATAAGGAAGAAATGATAAAGGAGGAGATGAACAGAAGAGCCCAAAGGTCAAAGCGAGAAGGCCAAGTGAAGGCTTGCAATGAAAGGTGCCAAGATCTTGGGTTAGAAAATGCAAAGTGAGAGCACAGCTGGCATTTATTAAGCTAAAATAACTGAAGAAAAATTTAAGCCATGAGTTGTAATCTTGAAGGGTTCTGTGTGCAAAATACTGAAGATGTCAAAGGCATCAAAAGAAGGTGGAAGAATACACAGAGTGCGTATACCCATAAAAAGGAAGCATATGACCATGAACTGGTAGTACGGCAGAAGTCCCAGCTGCAGTGAAGGCATGCTTCTAACAGTAAGGCTCCAGGAAATGACAGAACACCCATTGAGATGTGGCAGCCGATGGATGTGACAATGGACGTGCTCACTCATCTGTGCCAGGACATTTGGAAGACAGCTCTCTGGCCAGCTGACTGGGAGAGATCCATATTTTACCCATTCCAGAGAAAAGGAGTGCAATGGTGCGGAGATTATCAAGCAATTAATAGCACACACAAATAAGACCTAAAAGTAGTTGCAACAGTGCAACGACAAGGACCTGCCAGAAATTCAAGCCAGATTTGGAAGAGAATTTAGAATGAGGAATATAGATTGAGGAATAATCATGACTGATACCAGATGAATCTTGGCTGAAAATCGAGAATACCAGAAATGTATTTATTTACCCGTGCTTAATTGATTTTGCAAAGACATCTGACTATTTTGATCATAACAAATTATGGAATCAGAATTCCAGAACACTTCATTGTGCTAACACAGAACCTGTACACAGACTACGAGTTGGTCAGTGAAACAGAACCAAGGGATACTTCCTGGGTAACCTCATGAAAGGTGTTTCTCCGGGTTGTATCCTTTCATCAGACCTATTCAGTCAGTACAGTGAGCACAGCATGCTGGAAGGTACCACTTTGAAAACTAAGGTACACCTGACCCAAGCCATGCCTTCCTCAGATGCCTCATGTACGCATAAACCTGGACAGTAAATAAGGAAGACTGAAAAAATGGAATGCTTTTGAATTAGTGTTTTGAAGAATGCTAAACTTACTTTGGATTGGCAAAAGAATGAATAGTTGTCTGTTGGCGGGGAAATACAGTTTTAGCATAAAGACTGGCAAGAGTTTGTCTCACGGACTTTGAACGTGTTATTAGAAGGAATCAATCTCAAGAGAAGGACATTGTGCTTGGTAAAGTAGAGAGTTGGTGAGAAAGAGGAAGACCATCAATGAAAGACAGACTCAGGGGCTCTGATCATGAGCTCAGATACAGAAATAATTGCCCAGATGGCACAGGATTGGAATGTACATGGGATTACTCTGATGTAGAACGGACTTGATGGCACTTAACAGAACCAAGACCACTGATGCTTGTTGTACCTGGGTTTGAGGTCAACAACAAGACCTTTGAGTCATTCTCCCATTTACCCAGCACTGATTCCAGGGCATTCCTTCCCCCAAACTTTGGTTTATGTGCCAGTTACTCAGCTATGTACTGAGAGCTGAGAGACTAATAGGCAGCCCCTGGCCTGAGTAACAGACATCAATTCCAAGGTCCTGCTCTTTGCCTGAGAATCCTTCCCTGGAAGCACTTAAGTTCATCTATAATCATAACCATATTTCCTTGGGAAGTGTCTCTACTAAGCTAGAAAAAAGTAGGGATTCATCTTCCTGGCAGGGAGCCATGGTGGCACTGGGCTGCTAACCGCAAGGGCAGCAATTTGGAACAAGCACGTGGATGCCCCATGGAAGAAAGATGAGGCTGTTTGCGATGGTGGGATTGCAGTCTGAGAAACCCACTGGGCCACTTTTCCCCTGCCCTGTAGAGTCTCTGAGTTGGAATCGACATGACGGCAGGAAGTTTTGACCGTCAGTTTTGACTGCTTAGAGGTGCTGTGCTAAGTATTATGAGACCCATTTCCAGAAGACTACAGAGAGAGCTCCACACAGTTGGGGCATGAACTATAAAGCTCAGCGGAATCGAAGAAGACAGACAAGTGGAGATGTGGGTAGCAGTGCCCATCCCTTTGAGGGCTCCAGGAGGGTACTTCAGAGAAGGTGGCCTGCAGTCTACATTTTCGTTAGCTGAGGAGAGAGGCAGTACAGAAAAGAAACCTCTGGAAGAGGGACCATATCTTGTGGGGTAGGAATTTTATTATTACTGCCTTTTAAAGTTGAGGCTTTCTACTTCAGAAACCCACAGGACTACTTCAACCCTGTCCTCTGGGTTGCTATGAAACAGAACCAACTCAATGGCAGTGAGCGAGGGAGTGATCCTCAATGAAATCCAATCCTGTCTTTGGGGGTTGAAAACATTATATACAAACTTACAGATATATCTTAGTGCCTGTGTGCATCCATGAAAAATAGACTCATAAACATTTCTTCTGAGGATGCAGAAGAGTTGGATGATGTTGGTATATTGTCCACTTTGGTGATGATGCCACTTGCAGAAGGCTCTTGGTCATCTGGATTAGCAAAACAATTAAGGACTCTTGTTTTCTAGTGACTAATGCTCAAATTTAGTTTAGAAAAGATGCCAGCCAGTCCTTTCATTGTTAAAAAAAGGCACCTTTTCTCTCCTTCTGCATTCTTTTTCTTCAGAATCCACCAAGACACAGTTCTCAACCCCCCATTTGAGGGGTTGAACGACCCTGTCACAGAGGTTTCCTAAAACCGTCGGAAAGCACATAAATATTTTACAATATGTAATTGCATATTGTTTTGTGATTAATCAATATGCTTTAATTATGTTTAATTATGTTCAATTTGTAACAATGAAAATACAGCCTGCATATCAGATATTTACATTACGATTCATAATAGTAGCAAAATTACAGTTATGAGTAGCAGCGAAAATAGCTTTATGGTAGGGGGGTTACTCCAACATGAGGAACTGTATGAAAGGGTCCCGGTGTTAGGAAGCTTGAGAACCACTGAGCTAATAGCTGATTCTGGACAGCAGAAGCAACAACAAATGGATGTGTGTGTAAGTGTGAGTGTGTGTGTGAGTGTGAGTGAGTGTGAGTGTGAGTGAGTGTGAGTGTGAGTGAGTGTGTGAGTGTGAATGTGTGTGAGTGTGTGTAGTGTGTGTGTGAGTATGTGAGTGTGTGTAGTGTGTGTGTGAGTGTGTGTGTGTGTGTGCGTGTGTGGGAGTGTGTGAGTGTGTGTGTGTGTGTGTGTGTGTTTTGTTGCGATTTGGATACGTTGCAGGTGGGGGACTTAGCTGTAACTGCTATTGATTTTACACTCTCTACTTTGGCTTTCTCCGGAGAAAGATGTGGCTTTCTGTTCCGTCAAGGCTTGCACTCTAGGAAACCCACAGGCGGCAGTTCCACCCTGTCCTACAGGGTTGCTTTGAGTCAGAAACGACTCTATAGCAGTGAGTTTGGATTTGGAGTATTTTTTTTTTACGTGTACTGTGTGGAGTCCCAGTAGCAGAGTGGTTATGCATTGGGCTGCTAATCACAAGGTCAGCAGTTTAAAATCACCAGCTGCTACACAGGAGAAAGAAGAGGCGTTCTACTCCTGAAAAGAATCACAGTTTCAGAAACTCACCTTGGTCAGGTCTAACCTGTCCTGCAGGGTTGGAATATAAGTTGGAATCGACTTGGTGGCGGTGAATTAGTTTTTGTTGTTCTTTTGTTTTTAGTGTAGTATGTACAAATGGAGGTGAGCCAAAGCACTTGACTTAAAAAAAACAAACAGAAAAACTATATAAATGTCAGAAATGAAGGAAGCAGGACTTTACTATTTAGGGAATTTTTCCTGAAAGGAAAAACCCCAACATTTTATTGCGTAATAACTATGGAACAAGTCTTTTAAAAATTATTTGATTCGAATGACTCTCGCGGTCATACCCTGCCACTGGGCAGCCACTGCCCTCTGTGCTGTATCGTGTCTGAGTGGAGTCCTCAGCCCTCACTCTCTGCCCACCTAGAATTCAGAGGATCTTAGCCATCTTTAATGGCTCCTCTTGCCAACTGGCAAGTGAGCTCTTAGGTTTATGGAACTTATAATTGAAGCTCTTGAGGCTATTTGAGAATATGTGGATAGGGAGGATAGCATCCCATGCTTGAATAGAATAAAGTGCTTACTAATTATTAAGCCCAAAGCACGTTTCTTTCCAGCTACTTCACTGTTTTCCAGTGCTGAAAGCTTTTATCTAGAAATTGACAGTCTGTCCTCTGAAAGACATCACAAATGTGGTTCATGAAGCCCCAAGTCCGTGACAACACTTTGTGCACACAGCCGAGTAACTCCACAAGGAGCTGTTTAACTTGGAGCAAGTTGACATTTAGTCTGAAGCGATGGCAGCTATGAGCTGATCCCTGTAGATCAAGGTTAAACAGCACCCCAGTTCTGTCTTCATCTTCAAAATCCCGTGAGCCAGCGTATTGAGAATGGAGCCCGGGTACTCCCAGGCTTCCTGTTGGGTGAAGAAGAGCATGTGCTTAAAACACATCGTACTTCCGGATGGCGTGGTATTTTTAAACTCTTCCGAAGGAGAGGCCATCTCTGTTCTCTCTTTAAAGTTTATAAAGGTGAGAAACATTTATGAAGCTGGTGCTCTGGGCTGGTGCACTGGGAATGAGCACACAGCAGGCAGGTTGTTGATGGTATTACTAGAAGCCATGGTCTACCCCGACCCAGGGCTCCAGACAGCTGGGTGAAGAACAAAACCAACAAGGCTTCCGCAGTTCCGAGAGGCAGCCAAACGACTCGAGACGACGCGTGTCCACCTTAGAGAGCAGAGACACGCAGAGATAGGGGGAAGTGCAGATTTCCTTGTGGATGTAAAACGTTTTATCATTTTTTCCATTGTTTTTAGCTGCTGTTTAGTTAACCTGGACCATGGATGGGTTCCCAAACTTATTTGTCCTACTGCCTTCCTTTCAGGAAAAAAAATACGTATATATATATATGTTTTTAATTTGTTTTATATATATAAATACACATATATACTCAATACCTCCTGGCAATTAAGATCTTTTATACTATGACCCATTATCCATGATAATGTATATACATATGTATTTAGAGCCCCTTTGTATCATTCCAGAACCATCTCCTACCCCAAGGGGCCAGTTTCACCCACTTTGGGAAACACTGAGTCCAGCACCCATAGCAGCCCCATGCACAACTGAATTAAATGCTGCCTGGTCTGGCACCCTCCCCACATATGTGTGATCCTATAAGCATTTTAGGAATTCATCGGCTAACTTTCTTGTTTGAATTGTTTATTGTTGACAGTTTCACCAGCATGGAATTCACATAGCATACATTTCCCTAGTTCATTCACATTCATCAGAGTTGGGCAACCACTTCCATCGTCAATTCCAAAGTGACTGTGTGATTTTCTACTACTGGTGAGGATTCTGGGTGCTCCACACCCTCTTCCGTGTCCAGTTTAGCTAGTCTTTGTCACTTGACCGTTCTATGGCCATCACACTGTGCTTCTAGTTCGCATTGCCTTGGTGCAAAATATGGGGACACTTTTTCATGTGCTCATTGGCCATTTGTACATTTTCATTGTAAGTATCTTTAAAGTCTTTTGCCCATTTTAGTGTATGTGTGTGTGCATGTGTTCTTTTAATTGAGTCCCTTTTAATAGGATATAAATTACTTCTAAGATACTGGGGCTGCGAATACTAAGCTTTAATCTGTGGCTTTCTTATTTATTCTCTTGATGGAACACCTGTTTTCAGTTTTAATGAAGTTACCCATTTTTTAAAAAAAAATGTGCCTATTTCTTGTGTTCCAAGACATCTTTGCCTTAAAAAGCAGAGGAAAGAAATCTTTGCCTACATTTACTTCTCCTTGACTATATCTCCTATACTTTCTTTCTTTTGATATTTTTTGAAAACTTTTAATTTTGTGATGATTTATTATCTAACATTCACTCACTGCTATCAAGTCCATTTTGCCTGGTGGCGGGTTATCAAGACAAGACAGAGTCCATGTGCCCCCATCACCGAGCTGCCCCCCTGTTCTCGTCTCAGAGCACCATAGTACGTACAATGGTCAAAGTAGGAAATCCGCACTGGTACTCCCGCGGAATGTTGCCTGATTCTGCTCTAATGCCCCTGAGAGGTTCTGGAACCCAGTCCGGGAACCACATTACAATCGGTTGCCATAATTCCCGAGTTCTTTCCAACCTATAATTGTGCCTTCTGTTTTTGCTTTTATGACCTGCTGAAATCCATTTTTGTGTTCAGTCTGAAATAGGTGTTGCGATTTCTCCCCTCACACCAATATGGATTTTCAGTTTCAGTTTCAGTACCATTTCTTGATGGTGTTTTCCTTTTCCCCGAAAACTTTCTTGGCCATTCTTATTGGGAATGGCAAGCCCTGCGAATCTATTTCTGGCCGCTTACTTTGTTCATTTGATCTATGTATCTATCCGTCACCAGAACTACCCCATCTTTGATTGTTTGGCTTTGTTTAAAGCCTTGAATTCGGTATCGCTTGGCACTTCTTTTCTAAGGCTCTGCTCGCCACCCCAGGGTCTCTGCCTTCCCACTCAAATTGGAACACCATCTTGTTAATTTCCAGCAAGGATGGGGGAAACACAATCCTGCTGAGAGTTGGACTGAGATTGTATTGAATCTTTAGATCAACTTAGAGCTTATATCTTAGCAATATTGAATTTATTCTATATCCCAATTTATGAATCCATGGTTTATCTCGCCACTTATTTTTATCTTCTTTGTTTCCCTCAGTAATCTTTTAGAGTTTTAAGTGTAAAGATTTTTCGTATCTTTCACTAAATGTGTTCCCAAATGTGTGTTACTTTTGTAACTAGGACCATCATAGATTTTTATTGCCTGCGCATTGCCTTGTTATACTGGAGTATTGTTAAATTAACTCATTGCGTCTGTTTTACTTGGGACTTCAGGGTTTTAAATGTGTATCATCATGACATCAGCAGACAGAACATACTTACTTCTAATCGGTGTGTCTTTTACTTACTTTGTTTGTTTGATTGCACGGTATATGCCCTCCTGGGCGCTGTTGACTCAAAGTGGCAAGAGCAGATATTTTTTCTTATTCCCAGTCTCGGGGGCAAACATTTAATATTTTATTGTTGACTTGCTGGCTGTAGGTTTTCTGTAGATGCCATTTCAGGCTGAGGAAGTTCACCTGTGTTCTTAGTTTGCTGTGAGATTTGTACATACATGGGCTGTGTATTTAATCTAAATGAATGTTGTCACATGCTCTCTCTGTATCCACTAAAATGGCCACAGGAGTTTTCCTCCCTTGATCTGTTCATACAGTGAATTATGTTGCTTGATTTCCAACCTTTAGCTCCTGGAAAAACTCTACTTGATTATTATGTATTTTCCTCAGTGTGATTTGCCAATATTTTGTTAGAGTTTTACATTCATGCTCAGGAGGAATCGGGGTTTGTAGTTCTCTTTTTTTATGCCTTTGAGTTTGATGCCGTTACTCAGTACCATTGCGTTTATTTTTGATTCAAAGCAAATCCCTGTGCGAAAATAGAATGTCTCCATCGATGAAGAAGCGAGGGAGGCTTGAGCGAATCAGTAACTGAGCACATACCCATTGGTTTCGCTACCAGGATTGCAGTGGTTCGTGGAATGAGTTGGCATGTGTCCTGTCCTTTACTTTCTTCCAGAGTGTGGGATTGGCACTCTCTTGAGTCATTCCTTAAGCAATTTTCCAGTGGAGACATATGACCGTGGAGTTCTTCTTGTGAGCTCTTTGATGGGATGTTTCATTTCTTTAACAGATACAGCGTTGTTTAGATTTCTTTCTCCTTGTTGTCTTATTTTGAGTAAGTTTTATGTCTCAAATCATTTTTCCATCTTGTCTAATTGTCAGGTTGATTGGCATGAGGTTCCCCCTTCTATTCTCCTCCTTTTACTTTGGGTGCCATCTGGAGTGCTGCCCACGGTTTTAGTCTTGATATTGGTCATTTATGTTTTCTCCCTTTTTTATCTCGGTCACTCTCACTAACTGATAAAGAGTTTGATAAACTTTGTTGGGATTTTTAAAATATTGTTTGTCAGTCCTCTCTCCATTGATTTGCTTTTTCTTTCTCCTTAAGTAGCATGTAACTTGCGAAGCTATATTGCTTTTTAAGTTTTGCCCTAAAGTGACAAGTAGCTGGTTAGTAAGGGTAAAAAGAGAGGTGAATTGGTGTGGTATAATTTTTATAGGAAATAGTATAGTAAAATGAAACTCATGCCTATTTTCTAAATAGTAGCAGAGTTCAACCATTTGGCCCACGACTACCTGAGCATACAGGTAATCTTTTTCACATGGCAGATACCTGGAGAATTGGATTATTTCATAGTTCATTGAAAGGAGCATTCCATATCTCATAACCCATTCTAGAAATGGCCAAGTAACACCTTAGATATAGATGAGGGTAAGCCAAAACGTATTGCAGGATCACAGAAGCTTTTTATTAAGGAAAAATACCCAAATGTGAAACTGGTTTCTGGACAAGCTCTCCCTCTAAGTCCATACCCCTCGGCGGCAGTGTCTCCTTTTCTCTAGCCCTTACCCCTGCAGTTCTGTTCTTTGATTGGCACCACGTCAAAAGGGCGGTTTGGGCCTCCTAGAGGGACGCAAGGTCCTTTGAGATGCCCTGGGCACTTGGGGGACTAAAAGACATCTGAAACAGGATCAGCACTGTGGGGTTGACGGGAAAAGGTTTCCTAATGAAGGTCTTTTGTTTTTTTAAATCATTTTATTGGGGGCTCTTACAGCTCTTACACATTCCATACATCTGTTATTTCAAGCATATTTGTACATATGTTGCCACCATCATTTTCTAAACATTTACTTTCTATTTGAGCCCTTGGTATCAGCAACTACACCCCCCTCCCCCATTTCCCTCACTAGCCTTGTTGAAGGACGAGCAAGGTCCTTGCCATGGTGGAGAAAAAGCATCTGTCTGCAAAAGTTCCCTAGCCTCTTTCTCATCACTGCAGTCTTCCATTTTCCTAAAACTTCTTCCCATATCCTTTTGAGAAATTCTATCAAGATTGTCTCTTGTGGTTCTTAAGCCTTCTGACCTGGCCTTTCTGTCTTGAATTTGGAACAGAAGATTCCTGCAGAAATTACTGTTTTAATTGGACTTCTTATTGGCTTTCCTTCCGTTAAAGAGTTAGTCTCAGAAATTCGCTGGCGGCAGTTCTACCCCGACCTGTAGGATCCGCTATGAGTCGGAATCCTCTGCATGGCAGTGAGTCTGTTTTGTTTTAATGAGGCTGAGACAAGTATATGACTGAGAGAACTTGTCTGCAGCCATCCACTGATTGCAGAGACGGATTTGAACACATTTTGTTTGCTATCAACCCATGCAGATCTAAACTGGAATCCCCAGTCGCAGTACTTTTGACTTACCCTCGTGCCTAAACATACAAGAGGGCATACCACAGCTTTTCTTCCCGCAATTAAATTCTTTCAAAATGTGAAAATTATACATCTAGCTTTAATTGATGTATCCAACCATGGGCATTGATGTGGGAAATATGGTAATGACACTTAAGAGATAAACATTAATAGTTTTATACTCCTGAATCATCCATAAAAGAAAAATTAGGTGCCCCAAATGTTTTTCATCCATGTCCTTTATGAGGGAGAACATTACAGTGTAGGGAAATGAATCTATATGACTACTCATGGGAATTAATTATTATTGTCTATATTCATAAAAACCAGACAGTTACCTAAGATGTACCATAAAGCAACGATAATAACCATTAGGATTAATAGTACCTTCTGCCTTCTGGTGCATGAGAGCCAGGCATTCTCGGGCCCCACATCCTTTACTGTCGAACCAGAAGGGGATATGGTGACTTGTACAAGGTGGTTTTGAATGATTAAAAGGTCCAAATTGGGTCTTCATAATAATTTTTTCCTACTCTCTTTTAAGATTTTACTGTTGATTCACCCCCACCCCCACCCCCACTCAATACTCTTTGAAATTGAGACTGGAAATATCAAAAGTTTTCTATTAGAAGCTGCATCTTAATTTCGCTTTCGATTTTGAGTGTGTGTACTCACTCATCCTTCATATTGCACTTACCTTTTACTTTGGTGAGGTAGCCTTTAAGCTCCCATTTACTATGTCAGTCATTGGGAGTCGCTGGGTGGTGTCAACAGTTACTATGTTCGACTACTCACTCAAAGGTTGGAGGTTCGAGTCTACTCAGAGGCACCTTACAAGCAAGGCCTGGTGATCTCCTGGACAGTCGGTCCTTGGGAACCACGTAGAGCACAGTTCTACTCTGATACACGTGGTGTCTTCACGAAGGAGGATTGACAGGGTGGCAACTGGTCCTGAGTTATGACAGCCATTGAATACTTGTATTATAAACCTCATCCCATGATTCAGCATGATACATGAGTGGAATCAAAGGATATGACAGCCCAAGCTATTCATGAATTGAATATTGGAGCAATTTAATATCACAAACACTGATTATGGTGCTATATTTGGTGGAGGCCGGAGAGGGACACTGCTCAGTGACACTGACCTCCAGACTGTTTAAGGAACTAGAAGCCGGGAATGGAGATGTTGATAGTGAAGAGTGTTTAAGAACATGAAATGGGGTGTAAAAGGCACTGACATTAACTATCTTAAATGGCTCTCTCTGCATGTTCATAGGCTATGTCAGAGCTTGATCGATTACTTGTTCCCCATAGTCTTCAGTGGAAGGTGGTGTTTTTTTTTTAAAAAACAAGCTTTCCTTGATGATTTTGAGATAGCATGCTCATTATCAAAAGATATATAGTGATATATAAAGAGTTGGAACAGGGCGAGGAAACACTCTATTTTGTTTTGAAACCACAACCAAGATATATATTTTAAGTAATAGGAAAGAATTGCTTAGTTGAAGGAATAGTAAATTATTTATTCCCCTTAGAAAACTATGCTGAAATCGAATAGCTTTTTTTCCCCTTCCCCTTGTTCCCCCCCCATATCAGAATTGATTGTGCGCTAGCATATTATCATTGAGTCCTATAAGGATTCGCTAGGCTTTTTCACTCTTGCTAGGGTTTTTATTTCTGTAATATTTTCAAATAATGACCTAATAATAAATACCCAGCAGAAATTTCTTGTGTGCTTTTTGTGTGGTGGATGATGCAGCATCCTTGTCAAGATGCAAACTACTCTCATCATTTACGTTCCTTACTCTGGATGCTGCATCTAATGTAGAACGGTGATTAGTGTGTGTCAACTGGTCTCCGATGATTGAACTAGAGCGCCTTTCCTATCGCATACAGAGTACTGTGCATTTTGGTACTTTTCAGACATTTTCCATATCAGACAGACTGTCTAGTAATATAATGTCCAAATTTTTGTGGTAAACTCCAAACCAGACTGGTTCCCATCATATCGCTCTGACTCATAGCAGCCCCACAGGACAGGGTAGAACTGGAACTGAAACTCTTTATGGGAACAGAAAGCCTCATCTGTGGAGTGACTGTAGACTTTGAACCATTGACCTTGTGGTTAGCAGCAGGACGCTCCACCACTGCACCACCAGTACTCCTGATAGGCACTTTAACACCAGCGACAAAAGCAAGCCAGCTGCCATTGAGTCTAATTCAAATCCGAGTGACCCGTGTGTGTCTGAGTGCACCTGCGCTCCCTGGGGTTCTCGGTGACTGCCATGTTTTTGAAGAAGACTGCCAGGCCTCAAAGATGTCTTGGGTGGATTTAAACTGCCAACCTTTGGCTTGTAGCTGAGTGCTTAACCATTTCTGCCACTCAGGGGCCCCTGATAAGCTCATTAAGGGATAATTATCATCATCATCATCATCATCATCGTTAGTAGTGATTTACCCCAAAGGATAATAAAAATAGTGTCTAGCACACAGGAAACCAGGGTTTTCATTGGCTGTTATCTTTCAGAAGTAGATAACCAGACCTTTCTTCCTAGTCTGACGAAATATTAGAAAACACTCCAAAAAATCAAGCTCATAAATGGCTGGTACCTATAACTGTAGAACACATGTACTAACAAGAATTGAACATGCGTCTAGTAGAACTCTTTGTATCATATGTCTGATATAATCCTTTGACTATCTTAAAGGTTGCTACTATACATAAGGTACATTAGTGGAGATAGCTGAATAAAATACTGCCCTTATTAAATTAGGAGCCCTGGAGGTGGAGTGACTACAGGTTAGGCTGCGATCTGCAAGGTGGGCAGTTTGAAACCACCAGCTGCTTCTCAGGAGAAAGACAGGACTTTCTAACCCTATAGTTACAGTCTTGGAAACTCAGGCAGTTCTACACTGCCCTATAGGGTTTCTATGAGTCAGCATTAACTCCATGACAATTAGTTCGGAGAGTTTTTTAAAATATATTAAATTCTGTTCTCCTCCCTCTTGACTGAAAGCGTGAGAAGGAATAGGTGTTGCCCCAGTAATGTCAGCACCTAGCAAAGGCCTTGAGAGATGGGCCTTGTGAGAGACCAAAGATAGGGGGGATTAGGAATTGAGGGCGTGGATGGAAGTTTTCTTTTTTTCCCCCGTTTTCCACTAAAATTTTTCCTGTGCACAGAGGACAGTCTCTTTCACCCCACTTTGTACTTTGCTTTGAGTGGGTGTTTGGGTTAGTATTGCTGTGTAACAAACCACTCCAAGTCACAGTGGGAGAAGACAGCCGTCATAGAGTTTGCTCATGAATATGGAAAAAATCAATTCCTGATACAGAGCAGTAAGCTGAGATTTGTTTCCCGAATGCTGTCTTTACGGGCATGCCTGACCCCGTGAAATCGTTGAATTGACAGCGTCTGGATTGACTGTGTAGCGCTGGCTCTCTCTCACTGTCCTACTGGTTTCTGATCTGAAGGCTCAATTGGTGAGGAGTAGAGCTGCGTTTACTCAGGTTAAATAGATGACCCTTTGAAAGCTCTTGTGTGATTGGACGGCCCCCTAATGAAGGAAAACCATCAGCAGCAGTGCAGAGAAGTGATTTATTGGGTCTGAATAGCACCATGCAGCATAGTTATAAATTTGAGGACACGTTGTAACAAGTTATGTGGTGTTGGGAAGCCCATATGCCCTAAGTGTGACTTTTGGCTATTAATTTTTACCAATGCAAATAATCCAGTGACATTTATGGACTCTGTTTGTCATCAAGCATAAAGTGTTAGCTCAATGTACAGCTATTGATCGTTTGTTTCATGGGCAGATATTTTCCCCTGGGTCACAGTGGGTTTTTTGCTCCTGCTCACTTCTTTCGATAATAAATCGAGGCCTTCCTTTTATAGACTCATCACTGGAAGAAATCAGAACCCACAGTCAGTCAAGTGAATGCAGCCTTGTTCTCCTATGGGCCAAAGAGCGTACTATTGACACCCGCTGATTGCCGAACCACTCCTGTTTCTGGGGCCTGGCATGCTGGCTGTGGGTTGCTGCTTTCTCGCTTGGTCGCTTTCCCCTGGCGGTTAGTGTGATGTGCTTGTAAATCCTGCCTAATGCCACCCTCAGTAGAGACAGTCGTAATGAATCACGGGCTGCGTTAGTTAGCTGCTGCTCTCCAGAGCATTTGAAATGCCAACTTGCTTCACATGCCAGGTTCTTGTTGGATGTTCCCCTCTTGGCAGTTACAACCCAGGGGTCTTTATTGGGTGGCACAGACGGCGGGCACTTTCCCTCCCTGGTTCATGTTGCCCAGGTAGGCGGGCTTTAACTGACATCATTCAGGCATCATTTCAGTCTGAGGGGGGCAGCGGTTGCTTCTGCAGCAGCTTATGTTTTAACAGCTTTATTTGCATACAATTCACATATCGTACAACTCAAGAACTCAGCCATGTTAACAAGAGTTGTGCAGTCATCATCACCAGCAATTTGAGAACATGTTCCTTCTTGGATTCAGTATTATTAGCTCCCCATTGCCTCTCCACCTTCCCACTGCCTTTTTTTGAAGGAATATTTGTAAATGACATGTAGCACCTGCATTTGGAATTCTCTTTGATATGAAGCTAGCTGTCGGTAAAAATCAAGAAAATTTGGAGTTGATTGTGAGGTTGTTTTTCAATAAACCCCAGGAGTCTTCTTAACCAGTCTACTTGTAACTTTGCCCTGGGCCAGGGGCTGGACCCTCCCACCCAGCTTGACCCGCCTCCTGAGGCTTTGCCCTGTGGGCCTGGGTCAACATACACAGGGAAAATCTCCAAATGGGAACGAACATTGGGCACAATGCATTGGCCGGACCCAGGCGGCTAGTCTTCAACTTCCAGTTTCCATTGCAGTCTTGTGAGGTGAATCCTGTGCTTATAAGGATCCCCCCTTTCTCTTAATTCTTGATACACCCTCAGTCTTATAACTATGAACATAGCAAGTAGTGGTTGAAAAAGATGGGGATCTGATTGCCACACAAAACCACACTGACCCTCGTAGCCATTGCCTCCTGTAATATAGGCAAATTGACTCTCCGACAGCTGGCAGAATAAATGAGCTAGTACACTCTGCCCCGGGAAGTCCTCGCCCCAGCTACTCTGACTCCGACACTGGCCGGGGATGTTTTACTGTCTGCACAAATCAAAAGCATTGTGTATGCCTTCCTTAGCATTGATTCAAAAGCTTTCTTTTCAGGTTCCTTAGTTACGCTTCACCCATCATCAGGGTAACCTTGGGCTGGGGGAAGGAATGATAGCGCCCTTACATCAGAATTGGCAGAAATCTATGTTATGCTAACTCCAAGTGGGTCTTCCACACAAATAGCAAGTACAGTCCAAGCTGCTGCTCCTGAAATGACTTAGCTCGGTTCACCAAGCCACGCTGCCACTCATTCATATTGCTTGTTGATAAAGGACAGACCTTTATGACCCAGGGATTGAAAATTGTCCCTGAGCTTCCTAGTGGCCAGAGTAAAAAGGGGAGGAGGGGAAAGGACTCCGAGAGTCGCAGAGAGGATTGTTCACCTCACACGGTGGTCCAGGTGCTGACCAAGCTGCTAGGGTATCAGGTTCTCACTGGCAGGGAAGGAGGAAGACACTGCTGTCTTAGCCCATCTCTTGGTCAGTCTTTAATGCTTTACCACAATAGTAAAATGCTACGTCGTCCAGTCTCTTCAAGTATTCATCAGGCCTGGTTTTAAAAACAATCTGCTTGGGAATGAAAGCAAATGAACAATAAAAAATGTCAACTAACACCGCGTAGCGACTAAATGATGAGAGGAGAGTTTTCCGTCATTGCCCGGACAGAAGCATATTTCTTTCCAGTCGAGACTGCGTTTTCTCGGGAATGATCATGTTGGTGTGATTCCCATGTAGCGCATCCGTCTTGTGGCAGGGCGGGCATGTGGTTGCGCTCCTTACAGTCCAAAACGATGCTTGGTGTATTTTTAAGTTACCATCCATGAACGGAGAAACATAAACACCTTTTCATCAGTGAAGCCTTGCACACATCTCAGTAGGGCACTGATGACCCGTTCTTGGGACTAAGCTGGCAAGTAGGCAGGAGGGAAGGCAGCTCCAAAAGGAAGATGGGAAAGCGACGTGAGTAGAAGCAAGTACAGGGGAGACTCACTCACTGCCATTGAGTCCATCAATTCCCACTCCCAGCAGCCCTGCAGGACAGACTAGAACTGCCCCTGGGGGTGTCTGAGACTGTCACTCTTTCAGGAGTAGAAAGCCACATCTTTCTCCTGCGGATTAGCTGGTCGTTTTAATGCTGACCTTGTGGTTAGCTGACCTTGTGTTAAAGACAGAAAGTAAGTTGTACGTATCTCAGAGTCATAAAGCGAGTACTTGTCCGTTCAGTTCAACTCTGACAGTAGAGTCAAGATTCTCTATGTGTGGAAGGACAAAGGTAAGCATGTGGGGTTAGTCTGGGTAGACTAGAGAAACAAATCCACAGATACTCATAGGTTTATAGGAGAGAGTTTTATATGAAGGGTAAGTGTACATTAAGAAAATATCCCAACCCAGTCCAGTCCAAGCCCATAAGTCAGACATGAGCCCATATGTCCGACACCAATCTACAAAGTCCTCCTTAAACTCGCAACACACACACAATAACACCGACTGCAGGAGGAAAGCTGAGTCAGTGAATATGTAAGCATCTTAGCACTGGCAGGGGTCTCCATGTGGCTGCTCCAGCACCCAGGGCTGCATCAGGGCAGGTCCATGTGGCTTCTCCTCAGGGATGTCTCTCAGGAAGTGAGCCTTGCCAGCGGAGGCAAAGAACTAGGTAAGACAGCCACACACTGGTCTGACCCCCAGAGAACAAGAGACCAGAGAGCCAGAAAGGCGAAGCTCACCAAGCCATTTATGTCTCCGCCTTTCAATTAATCCCACGTGTGTTTATTGGCCAGATTGGCACAATAAACCTTAACTATCACACACGTGGACTATAGGTACATAAAGGCCTCGCTGAACCCAGGATTCAATGTTATTGGTCAAAAGCAATACTTGCTTCTGTTGTTTATTAGGGCAATATTCCTCACCATTTTGGAATTTCACTTTAGAGACTTGAGCCTAAGTCTTAACTACTTAGGATGAGAACAATGAATAAACAGTGGAAACTCCAGAGGCAGGTAAGTGAGGTCACTGCAGCCGAGGGTACATGATTGACGGTGGAAGCACTAAGGGGCTTAGGTTATTGAGTGTAACGAGATGAATAGACATTCCTAAACTAGCAGCCAAGGGATAAAACAATACTTTGCTACTACTCAAAAATAACTCACTTTAATCTTACCCATAGAATGACTTGAGTTGTGCGCTTGCTAGTCTGTAAAAAGAGAAACTTGTGCCTATGGAAATCGACGCGATCACAGCGCAGTACCACAGATGGTGCTGGGGTTGTGGGGCTTACTCAGATTGCACATACATGATAACATGTTTTAATCGGTGGCATGATGGATAAAGTGACTCCCCACCTATGGGGAGGGAAGAAGGCTGTTTTCCCAATTGCATTAAGGATCAAAGGAAGCCCGAATCACAGGAGAAGAAGGGTGGACTACAAGGGTATAATGAAAGGGGATGGTTAGAATTAAATCAGAGGGGGTTGATTTTAAAGGCTATGGGGCATCCAGTGTTTTCCTGGTGTGAAGTGAGTGTATGGCTGATATGCTGTACATTAGAAGGTGTGCATTCTTAGCACAGTATTATGTGATAGTTGTTGAGTCCGTTGTTCAATCGAGTTTCTAGCATCTAGAGGTCAAAAGCCATTGAGCAGGCTACCAGCGAGGGTCCGTGGGCACTCTTGAGTGGCAATCTGCTCGGTAGTCTACAAACGGGATTTCCTTTTCAGGGAACCGAGAAGTATGCTCTTCGTACCTTTCAAATGACTGCGTCAGGCCCACCCCAGAGTACCTAGGGTAGTCTCCTAGAGTGTGTGCTGACTATATGTACAGAATCCTCTGAGAGCAGCACCCAGATTCGTGTTTGACTGAATAGCTGGGTCTTAGGAGCCCTGGTGGCTTCATGGTTATGTGTTGGATCGTGACTGGAAAGGTCCGAAATTTGAAACCACTGACCCACTGCACCGGCGGCTGGGGAAAGACAAGGCTTTCTACTCGAGTCAGGGACCAATGACAGGGATCTACACGTGACCTCCTCCCTGGGGGACGGACAACAGAAAAGTGAGACGTTGGACAGTGCAAGATATGACAAAATAATAATTTATAAGTTCTCAAGGGTTCATGAGGGAGGGGGGAGCAAGGATGGAGGGGGAAAAATAGAAAAGCTGATGCCAGGGGTTTGGTGGAGAGCAAATGTTTTGAGAATGATGAGGATAACGAATGTACAAATGTGCTTTATACAATTGATATATGTATGGATTGTGATAAGAGTTCTATGAGCCCCCAATAAACTGATTAAAAAAAATTAGAGTTTCAGAAACCCACAGGTACAGTTCTTCCCTGTCCAATAGGGTAGCCATGGGTCAGGGTTGACTCCATGGTGAGGGGGTTGGGGTTTTTAGAGCCTAACCAGAAGCCTTAGTAACCCAGTGATTAAATGCTTAGCTGTTAGCCACAACGTCACCGTTTCAAACCCGCCAGCAAGTCTGCAGAAGGGGAGACTCAGTGAAGATGGTTGCTGTTGTTAGGTGCCACTCAGTTGGTTCTGACTCAGAGCAACTCAGGGCACATCAGAACAGCACACTTCCCAGCCTGGGCCGTCCCCACAGGACACTTATGTTTGAGTTCACTGTTGCAGCCTTGGCGTCATGGAATCCTTCTTGTCCAGGGGCTTCCTCTGTTTCGCTTCCCCTCTGCTTTACCAAGCGTAATGCCCTTTTCTCTCCGGATAACATGTCCAGAGTGTGTGAGACGGATCTTGCCATCCTTCCCTCCATGTTGCCATCCTCATCATCCTGACAAGGCACATTGGTTGGTTCTTTTGACAATCCATGGTCCTTTCAATGTTCTTCGCCAACACCACAGTTCACACTCATCCATTTTCCTTCACCCTTCCTTGCTCAGTGCCTAACTTTCACATGTACATAGCAATTGAAAATACCAAGGCTTGGTTCAGGCACAGTGTAGTCCTTAACATAAGTAACATCCTTGCTTTTCAACACTCTAAAGAGGTCTTGTGCAACCAATTTAATCAAGACAATGTGTCATTGATCTCTGGACTCCTGCTTCCACGAGTACGAACTGTGGATCCAAGGAAGACAACAAAATCCATGACGACTTCTGTCTTTTCTCTGTTTACCATGTCGCTACCTATTGACTCACGTAGGTGACAGCTTGAGGACCCCTGTGGTGACGTTCTATTCTGCTCTGCAGGGTGGCTCTGAGTTGGGGTTAACAGCCCACAGCAACAACATTGAGAGCCAGGCATCCCTGCGTGGTGTGTACAGTGCAGCTCACCGCACCGTGTGGGAGGGCCGAGTCCTTCCAGAGGCTCCTGGGAGGAGCTCTGATGATTCACTCGGGACAATTCAGCTGTTGAAATCGTACAGAACAAAGTGCCACCTTGAGACACATGGGGCTGCCAAGAATCCAAATCTGTCCCATGGCAACTGCTCCTGATGTAATCCTGTTCAGTAGCCATAGCCGGCTGATAGACAGAGGCCAGCCCAGAGCTGGGAGGGGGAGGCCTCTGTTGAAGGTTGAAATGTAGGTGCCAAAGCTCACACCTGGTATCGGAATGGCCTGGACGTAAACCTCAGCTCAGGTTCCGATCCTGCACCCATGGAGTACGTTTCTTCCCCTCTTCTTTCTTGTGTTCTGTATGCGTGAAATGGGACAAACAAGGCTGGCAGTGCGGGGCCCTTAGGACAGGCTGGTGACGAACCGGTGCACCGTGCGCACACAGCAGAGGACAGCTGCTGTGGTTTGGAGCGCTTGAAGAGTTAGAATGTCGTTATAGGGAATTTGAGCTTCACATCATTTGGAATGGCATCCAGCTAATGTAAAGATACTTAAAGAATAGCTGAGTGGAGCAGTAGGGACCCTCCCCCAGGATATTTTGGTATTGGGACCTGTCAAAGTTATGTATGCATACAAAAACAAAAACCCCACACCTAATGCCCTAGAGTCAGTTCAGACTCAGAACAACCCTCTGTGGTTTCTGAAGCTTTCCCTCTTTATGGATGCTCACAGCTTCCTCTTCCTCCCTCCGAGTTCCTGGTGGGCTGGAACTGTCAACCTTGTGGTTAGCAGTCCCGTGTTTCCCAACAGCGCCACCAGGGTTCCCTATGTACATGTACTTAGAGACATGTTTATGACATGTGTGATATGGAATGTACAGCTAGCTGTCCTTTAGGTTCATTGAGGATTGGCTCAGGACCTACTAGGACACCAACTCTATGGATGCTCTAGTGTCTCATAGCAAGTGACACGGTATTTGTACATCACCTACCACGTGTCCTATTAGAAATCATTTCTTGAGTGTTCATAATACCTAAAACAATGTCAACGCTCTCTGTAAATTGTGCTTTTCACGCTCTCTTAGCCTTGAGAGATTGCTGTGACCACTTGATTGACCCTCAGATATTCTCAATCAGCAGTCTTTTGAATCCTTGGCTGTGTGACTCAGATGTGGAAGGATGAAAACACACACACACACACCAAGGCTTCAACTAATTTGTGGGAAAATGGAATAAAAAGATAATGGGATATTTTTCACAAACCTTCTGAAACCGTTATACATGGATAGATATAGATTCATGTTGTTGTTATTATTAGGGGCTGTCAGGTGTGTTCCAGCCCACAGTGACCCTATGTACAAAAGAATGAAACATGCCAGGTCCTGCCCCATGCTCACAATTGTTCCTATGTTCATAGGCTCCTGTAAAGATTTACAGCCCCAGGAAATCCTGGGTGTTTCAGGTGGCAGTGAGTCAGAAGCAACTCGATGGCAGTGGGTATGACATATACATTTTCTCTTTTTGACCACTGTAGATGTGCAGTTCAGTGGTGTTACTGCCACAGCCCTGTGCAATCACCACCATTTCCAAAAACATCACATCCCAGACATGGTACGGTCCCCAGTAAGCAGTACTCTCCAACTCCTCGCCCTTCGTCCCAGCCCTCATGCCACAAATGCATCCTCCTATCCTGGAGCTTTTACCTGGTGAGACTGTCCAATAGTTATCCTGCGGTGTTCAGTTTATTTTCATTCATCACCACTGTGTTAGTCCGGGTAGACTAGAGAAACAAGTTCATCGACACTCATGTGTGTATAAGAAAGAGGGTTATATATAAGAGCAATTGAATATTGATAAAACATTCCATCCCAGTCCAGATCAACTCCATAAGTCTGTTATTAGCCCATATGCCCAATACCAATCTATAAAGCCCTCTTCTGACTCACAAACACATGCAATGACGCTGAGTGCAGGAAGATCACAGGCCAGTGGGTGGGAAGTCTTGTGGATCCAGTGGTGGTGTAAGCATCTCAGTTCCTTCAGTTCCCAGGTCACAGAGTCTTATCAGCGTAATACCAAGTATCTTGTCAGTATAGCATCTCTCAGGGAGTCAGTGTAGAGAGAGTGTGTCTCTTGCCTCCAAAGAGGAATTACAGGAGTTCCCATAATCCTCAGGAGAAGGCATGCCCACACAGAGACCTCATTGACTATATTCTGATTGACAGGCTAGACTCAAACCCTTGACTCTGAATCCTCAAATTGACACCAGGTTATGTAACCACCACCACCACCGCCATGTTTTCAAGTTTCATCCTTCGTTCCGTCCGCTGACGGCGTAGTAGTATTCCACTGCATGCATTTGCCCCATTTTGTTTATCCATTCCTCAACCGACAGACAGTTGGGCTCTTTCCACCGCTTAGCTATTGTGAACATATGGGGACAGTTCACTGCGTGGGTCTGGCTTGCACTTCTTCAGGTGCATAGTTAGGAGTGGGAGCACCAAACAGATCAGTTTTTCCTTTTCTGACTTTTTATTGTGCAGAGATGGTTTTTTATCAAGAACAGGGAATAAGGAAATCCTTGAACACGTTCGTGCTCTGGCAGTGGAGGCCAGGATACATGCTGACATCCGGCTGGATCCTGAATGGGCTCTCTAGGATCTGAGCTGTAGCTGTGAGTGCCGGCTGAAGTCTCCATTGCCGGGACTCTTAAGAGATAGCGACTGGGGTCTTAAAGGCTTGAAGGTGAACAAGCGACCATCTTGCTCAGAAGCAACAAAGCCCACATGGAAGAAGCACACCAGCCTGTGCAATCACGAGGTGCCAAAGGGATCAGGGATAAGCCATCATAAAAAAAAAACCATAGTGAATGAAGGGGGAAGTGCAGAGTGGAGACCCAAAGCCCATTTGTTGGCCACTGGAGACCCCCTCAGAGGGGTCTAGGGGAGGAGATGAGTCAGCCAGGGTGTGATGTAGCACCGATGAAGAATACAGCTTTCCCCCAGATCCTGGATGCTTCCTCACCCCCCCCCCCCAACTACCATGATCCGAATTCTACCTTGCAAGTCTGGATAGAGCAGAGGTTGTACACTGGTGCAGATAGGAGCTGGAGGCACAGGGAATCCAGGGTGGACGATACCTTCAGAACCAGTGAGTGAGGGGCAATACTGGGAGAGTAGAGGGTGAGGGGTTTGGAAAGGGGGAACTGATTACAAGGATCTACATGTGACCTCCTCCCTGAGGGACAGACAACAGAGAAGGGGGTGAAGGGAGACGCCGGATAGGGCAAGATATGACAAAATAATAATCTATAAATTATCAAGGGCTCATGAGGGAAGGGTAGTGGGGAGGGAGGTGGGGAAAAAGGACCTGATGCAGAGGGCTTAAGTGGAGAGAAAATGCTTTGAAAATGGTTAGGGCAAACAATGTAAAGATGTGCTCTATATAATTGATGTATGTATATGTATGGATTGTGATAAGAGTTGTACGAGCCCTTAATAAAACGTTTAATAATAATAATGTATTCCTGCAGATGTAAGGAAGGGGAGCATTTAATTTTTTTCAGTTGGTTTATTGTAGCCCTAAACAAGCATGGCTGCAGTAAATTGACAGTTAAACTGAACGCATGAAGATTAGTTAACATTTTTAAACGTAAAATTAACACAGAAGCCTTACTTTGTTGCTGGTGCCCATGCGTGGAAACACGTGCAGGTGCGAAGGTGGGAATAAATTCAAAGGAGCAAAGGGGACCATGAAGTAATGCTGTCCCTCTTGGCATCGTTTAATAATAATTGGCATCCAAGACGCCAAGAAAAGCTGTCGCTGAGGATGCAATCCTAATTCCCGAGTAAGGACGGGGGGAGATGGAGGAGAGCTTTGGGCGGTCTGGGAAGCCGGTATTCCGGGGACTACCCTTGTCCTCAGTGTGCAAGGCCATCAGTCCTAAAGCCTGTTGGGTACGTTTGCCGTGGAAGTTTGTCTCCAGAGCCTGAGTGAGCCTGAAGGGCCTTTGTCAGAGCAGCCCCGTGTGGGGCAGGAAGGAGAAAGAGCAGCAGCCGCCACTTCACATAGCTGTGCTCAGAAGCCTCACAAAAGTTCTGTCCTTGACTAATCCTGCACTAGGAGCCCTGCTGGCATGGTGGTCACATGTTGGACTGCTCACTGCAAGGGCAACAGTTTGGAACCACCAGCTGCTCCGCTGGAGCAAGACTTGGGCTTTTTTCTATTCCTGTAAAAAGTTAGAGTCTCGGAAACTCACAAGGGGCAGTGCTGTCCTATAGGGTCGCCGTGAGTCAATGTCCACTTGGTGGCCGTGAATTTGATTTTGGTTTGGGGTGGGTAGTTTGATACAGCGGCAGCAGCCATGGGCGCAATCATAGCGAAGAGGGTGAGTGGCGCAGGACCATGCTGTGTTTTGTTCTGTTGCACACCAGCTCCTTAGGAGCCCTAGTCTACTCAGTGGCCCCTTACAAGAACAGTGGGGGGAGGGGCTGTCCTTAGGGGGCTTGGCACAGCTCTAAGCGAAGCTGAAGAGAGAGATGAGAGGAGGAAATGAAGGAGCGTGACTTGCTATCGACAGACATCCAAGAGCCTGTGAGACACTGGGCAGAACCCGGCAGCAGCAGCAGAATGGAAGGTGGAGCTGAGGCGGGCAAGAGGGTGGAGCACCAGGCACTGCCCTGCTTGGAAGAGAGAGAGGGGCACAGCCACGTGAGTGACCAAAACACGGAGACAGTGCATGAAGGGCTGTGGCCCAGACCGCAAAGCCCCCTGAGAAAGAGGACCGAGTATGTGTTAGCTCTTCTAGTGACGGGGCTTCTAGAGCTGCCTGTGTGTCTCCGAGCTCTTCTTCCCCACTGCTCCTTTGGAGAGTCGGGGTAAAGAGGGGAAGGGTAAGTTTATTCTTGAAGAAACAAAACCATGCATCAACAGCGATCCCTCCTGTAACAAGCAAACCCCCCCAAACACACACACACACACACACACACACACACACATCTGAAGTAGATCATTCAAGTTTTCTAAGTTATAGATACCATATCAACATGAATTCATTCCACAAGGAACTGAGAGGAAAGGGTTCAAAATAAGTGGAAATAAAATTGATGAATTCAAAATCCAATGAGAAGCCTCTCAATCCAGAGTTATTTTTGGATAGCACCATCCCACCCTCAGCCTGGCCAAATTGAAAAGAGGAGAACTCATTTACAAGTACCGTCCCAGTCAGCCTTCAGAAACGAAAGCTTTCTCGTTGAATGGGTAATGTGCATTTCCTTGTGAAGCCAGGACACAGTCTCCTTGCTAAGTTATTCTCCAGAGGCGCAGGCCCTGTGTAGCATTGTGTTGAGCATTCAGAGGAGACTCGGAATTATCCAAGTCCCAACATCCATACTGGAAGCCTGAGGCTTTCGGGAAGTTGTAGTGTGAGCTCCTGCTCCTGGTAGAGTCAGGTGGTGGAAAGGATCCGAGTGGATAACTTATTTCCAGTTTTATGGCAGAGAGGAAGGAAGGGGCGATTTTTCAGATGAAGAACAAAATTAGGGAAGATAGCGTAAAAAGCACAACTGAATATAGCTTAGCAAATTTCAGCACAAGACAAGATGTTATTGAGTTCTTTCTTTGTTTATCAAGCGTACTCTATGTTGGGAATATCTTAAAACGATGTCAACTAAAGAAGATAAATAGAACAGAGGAAAAATTGCTCATAGCACATATTTAGAAAGCAGATTTGTAATTGGCAGCACCAACATGTTGTTAGCAATTGTAGAACAGGGCATTTTCCCATTCAGATTGCCTTGACTCAGATGGAAGCTTAAGGGATGTTTGTTCAGTCAGATGAAAATGCCCAGACCTGGGCCACAAGTCTGTTATAACTAATGTGCTCCAAGTGAAATTCAAGGGGAAATCTGTTGCAAGTTTTAGAAGAATGGCATGAAGGGATGATATAAAATAGTTACCGTATATACTTGACTATAAGCCAACCTGAATATCAACCGAGGCACCTAAATTTACCCCCAAAACTGCATTAGAAAATGTGATGAAAAACTCGACTTATACGCGAGTATATGTGGTATTAAAAAAGGAATTATCAAATTTATAGATCTTATTTGCATGCCTTACACCCGATATTTACCTACCTAATGGAAGTTTTTAAAATTATTATTTAGTTTCTAACTTCCTGGGCTGTAATTTAAAAAGAAGAGGTGATAAAACAGCTGCTACTTCCCAAGAAAATGATTAGTACTTAACTATATTTTAAAATAATTTTCCTATACGTCCTATATTTTGGATTCCCCCCCCCCCCCACTATATTTCATCCACGGATAGAATGTCTGTTCTTGTTGGATACAGCAGAAGTGAGCCTATGGCTGGGCATCATTGGTTCCCAGATACCTAGTTTCCTACCTGTTTCCATCTCTGAAATTGAAGCATGCCTAACTACAATCTGTTACATGCCATGATTTGATTGGCACGATATCTTCTTTTAGTAACAGACTAGGGATGATGCATCTTACAATGGATGTCATTTTAGAGACAATGGATTGGGCTGAAACACAAATGGAACTATATACATGTATATGAGAGGGGGCTTCGAGGAGTTAGTGGGACAGTTTCACTCTCTTTAAATTCCCTCTTTCACCAACTTTTTGAATTCCCCTGGTACCTGGTCACCACAAGTCAGATTGGACAGGCCATAGCAACAGTGTTCTGATGAGCTGCTCCAACTACTAACATTATCATATTTATCTAGAAAATCTACAAGGATGCTTTTTCTGAGAAACTCATTTTTGTATCTCTAATAAATGCTCCACAATATTAAATCCACTGCATGTCCTTAGGAGAGTTGTAAATTGAGAGTATCGAGAAAATAACAAGAGATTAGTAGATCAAATGGGATTCAGAAGAATGACAATGCTGGACTGCCTGTAGTCCTCCCCCCATCATCCACGAGCAGTTTCCTAATTGTCTCTGTATTTGCAAGTTGAAGGATGCTAGTCCTGTGTCCATCTGTGTCTTGCATTTTTCTTTTGTGTTTTATTGTGTAACTTAATTCAATTTCTTTATGGCTATAACTAAATCCAATTATAAAAGTCTGGATTGTCCCAGAATGTTAAATTAGGCGGCGATGCTTCCTTTTGACCATGGAAAGAAGGTCGGATTGTCTCAGACAATCCCCACCTTGGTGCACAAAAACTCAGTCGGCATGCAGTTTGAGCCCCCACATGTCATGCATGAGGATGTGCTCCTACCTTGTTGAAAAGAATGAACTGTTTCCCTGCGTGAACTGTACACAGATTCAGAGACACACACTTAGGAAGGCTCTTAATAGTGATGCACTTGCAGTGCGCCACTGGGAAGGGTATCAGAGCGTATAACTGGGCATCGGACTGTATCAGTCATTGACTTTTAAGCAAATGATCTGTTTCTATGTCTGCGAAGGAAATTCTATGTCCTCCATTCTATAGCAACTCAATAGAAATTAAAGCATGTGATTGCCAGACCTAACACATTTATAGGGCCACAACTCATTTTCACTACTTATCAAAGTTTATACTTTCCCCCCTGTATACAGGCTTACTATTTAAATAGTCCCGAGCAAATAAGCCCCTAATCCGTATTTGATTCATAATATTAATAAGTGCCTCATTGAGGAACACTTAGGAGGAATGCCTGTTCTGCCTTGGGGAGAAAGTTACACCCCAGCAGATTCTTAAAGGATGAGAGTGGGTGGAGGGTAAAATCATTTGCCCACCCTGGAAGTATGGACTACAAGTAGAAGATGCTGGAACCTGGAGTTGTTACAAGGATTAAGAGAGAGAAGTCTGAGGCCACACTGTGAAATGCCTTTAGCTGTAACCAACAGTTGGCCTTTCGTTCCAAGAACACCATCCATCCACACGTCTCCACCTGGGGAGTGTCCCAATAATATCAGTGTTTGAGGAAGCTCTTGGTGGATGCAGCCAGAGAGCCCAGTAAGGGCTGCCTGGGTGTGAGCAGCAGTGTTGGCAGGGCCTACAACAATTAGATGAGAAACGAGGGCTGAGTGAGCTATTCCACTAGATGGTGCAGGAATGGAAATGACTATCAAGAGATGAGAGGTCTTTGAGGAAGACTTAGCAAGCCAATTGGATGGGGAGATGACCTGAGAGCGGGCCGGAGGTTGACACTTAGGTCTCTAGCATGGTGGTACCATTGACTGCTTAAAGAAAGGAAGGGCTGCAGGCAAGACAATGAGCTCACATTTTTTGTTTGTAGAGTTTACAACCCCTGCTTAAGCTTCCAGGTAGAGACCTGTGTTGGCTGGAGAGGGGGTAGAGGGGCAGAGCAAGGGTGTAGAGGCGCCAAGATTTGGCAGGCGCCAAATGAGCCACCACCCATCTGTCAGTTTGTCATCCTCTGGGGGTCTGCATGACCCTATGATGCTCAGACCTCTACCACTGGTAATTTCAGTACCAGCAGGGCTGCCCATGGTAGACACAAATTATCAGCAGATCTTCCAGACTAAGATAGACTAGAAAGAAAGCGCTAGCAGTTCGTTTCTGAAAATGAGCCAGTAAGAAAGGCCTCTGAATCATAATGGTGTTCAAAGACTTCCATGGTGGGCAGGCGCGAGACAACAGTGTTCTCAGACCAGCCCCAGGTGACGAAGGTGGCACAGGCCTGGGCAGAGTTTCTCTATGATTGCATGTGCAACTGTGAACAGCAAGGTCAACCATTTGACCACCAGCTGCTCTGGGGCGGGGGGTGGGTGGGGAAAGATGGGGCTTTCTCTTGCTGTCACGAGTTAATAATGTCTTGGAAACCCACAAGGGGTAGTTCTTCCTTATCCTGTAGGAGCGCTAGGAGTTGGAATCAACCCTCTGGCAGTGGGTTTTGTTTGTACATATGATCACAAGGTCAGCAATTGAACATCACCAGCTTCTTTGTGGGAGAAAGACATGGCTTTCCAACCCCCATAAACACTAAAGAGTCATAAACTCTCGGGACAGTTCTGCCCAGACAGAGAGGGTCACTGAGTTTGAATTCATTTGATGGCAGCTTTTTGGGGAGATGGGTTTATACATCAGGTCACTGTGAGTCAGCCCCAATGTGATAGCAGCTAACAACAATCAGGCAGAGTGAAAGAAAGTCTAACGGAGGAACAGCTCACGCATGCAGGGCAAGCCTTCATCTGCTGAGTTATAGTAGAGCCTCTGTAGACATGCTCTGCAGCCTCATGAGGCTGAGCTCCAAGGCTGGAGAATGTGGGTCTGGAAGAGTCAGAGTTAGTGTCCCCAAAGGACAAGTCTGGGATCCCCAGAAGGACCGGGGGAAGGAGGCTGAGGAGAAAAACCCAACAAGGTAGTCCCTTATGTATTGAGGGACACCAGGAGGCTTACAATAGTAAATTTATAGTTGGGTTGCATGTGTGCGCATACGTGCGCGTGCACACACACACTCACCGACTACTACAAATGAAATGGAAGATTGCTGCCAAAAGGTGGGGCCTGGGCAAACATTTCCATGCACTGGTGGCAGATATTATAATTTTAGTTCTTTAAGAGGAGAAGAAAGAGAAAACTTTGCAAACTCCATGGACTCTTTCTAGGGCCCTGGCACCATGGGGCTGTGCCAGACCTATGCCAGGGCATTATCCAGACCTGCCAGACAGCCTTTTGTCATGGGCATTGCCCTTTTGACGGTACCCATGGCTACAGCTCTCTCCAGCCCAGGGTAGCCTTAGCAGCTGTTGGAACCGCACTGCCAACATCCTGCGACCTTCAGCCAATCCCAGGCTGGGTCTGGCCACCCAGACGCTTGCAGTTGGTAAATAACATTGTATCAAGTGCCCACTGTGCCCTGCTGGGCACTGCCCCAGCCCGTCCAAGAGCTGCTCTTTGTGGCTGCCTCGCCAGATGCTGAGCGGCTTTCCTCCAAGTGGGCCCTGAAAAGAGGCTCTGTGGGCAGGGACCTTTGAAGGCAGCGTGAAGGAAAGGGGAGGAAGACGGAGTCCTGAATGAACCCGGGGTAGTTTATGCAAAGAAGATCAGGAAAGGCCTGGTAGCTAGGAGCTATGGATTCGGGTTAGAAATTTTTTAAAAAAAGAAAGTTTGGCAGGCCTTATTGAGGTCACCTAAACCATCTTTCCAGTCTGTTAGCCGGTGCTCTGTCAGGAAAGCCGTGTGCTTCCTCCGCGGAGTTGGAAATGATTGGGGAGTCCTTGCCCTGAGATTTCGGAATTCACCCCTCCCTTCGATGGCTGTCATTTTGGTTCATCGGGAGGTGAGAATACTATCTCCACACACCTGCAGGGACATTATCTTGCCAGTGTTCCTCCCTGGGTACATCAAGCGTCTTTGCTGCTTTCCCTTGCTCCCTGCATGCCAGGAACATTCCTGTAGATTCTAATGACCTCTTCCAGCCCTAGTGTCTTGAGTTGGCTGTGACCTTGCCCTGAAATCTTTCTGAGATGGTTGTGATGCAGGTAAGTGGTTCTGGGTGCCACGAGGGTTAAGGGCAAAGCTCTGCGAAGTCCTCCCGGAGCACACCCATTCTGATTACAAACATCAAAATAGCTCCGCAGTTTCCAGGCTCGCCTGCAAAGTCTCAGAGATGCATTTGCCTCCCCTTGATGCTTGCCAGTCAACTTTCAGATTAAACTCTAAGAAAGTCTGTCTTCCGTTTCTGTTTCCCAAGGACTTGTGCCTTCTCATCTTCCCGGCCATGTGGTTGGGAATTGTGCTTAGGCGCCCGCAGTGTCTATGGAGCTGGGGCCTGGTGGTTTTATGTTGGTCATTAGGATTAAAATGGCTCAAATGTTAAGCCGGTCTTTCAAGCAGGATTGTCTGTGCCCCCACCTACCAACCCATCACGCCATATCCTTATGTCAGCAATATATCGTTCATGATAACATTTATTTATCAAAGTTTATGCTACTTTGACTTTTTATAAAATAACAATGAAGATAAATGGATCGATTGACCCCCCAGGAGCAGTTTATTTACCCCTTTAGTCACACTTCAGTGGCAAAATCAATACCCTTCTGAAATCTCTGATATTATATCAGTTCCAGTACATAGTGACATTCCTGAGCTATGTGCAAAGGGAACTGAAATTTATTATCAACTTAGATTTTTTAGTACATGCATTGATTTCTTTGGAGATGCTTGTGAATTTTTATTTATCTGTAGCCGAGCAAGTGACCTTTGCTTTGGAAAACTCTAAACTTGCCAAGATTTGTGAGGTGGCAGGGTTTTGAGGATTTGGGATTGTGGGGTGAGGGAAGAAATGCAAGACAAGAGGATACCCCACCAGAAGAGAGCTTTTCTGTTTTATGAAGCATTCAGAATTATGCATTCTTTGTGTGTGTATGTGTGTGTGTGTGTGCGTTACCAGATTCATAGATGTCAACTCCTCAAGTATGTACTTACAGTGGATTCACGAAGGGGGTGTGAGAGGGTTGCAGGGGCTAGGCATACCCCACTGAGTGACACTGTCGGAACGGGTGACACCAGAATGACTGCCTATAAAAATATTTGTACAATGTTTCAGCAGAAATGCATTATTTAGTAAAAATGTCGGTATAGTTCATTGCAACAGCAAAAAAAAACATTTTTATAAAAGCTTAGTTTCCATGTATGAATATACTTACAAAACTAAAACTCCCATGCTAATAGACTTTTGGAACCTAAACTTTTCCTGTTAATTACTTTTAAAACCAAATTAGGGAGTGCGATGATGGCTCAGCCAGTGCTGCTATTACCCAGTTGCAGTGGTGCTTTGGATCACGCGGTTTCCTCTGCACATGCTGCAAGCATGCGCTGCTGTTTTTGTGGCTTGTGGTGTTTTTATAGTCACTGTGTTTGTCAGATCATCTGGGGTGTCAGCTGCAATAGTCTGGTGATTAGTATTTGTGAGCCTGTATCAAAAACATTTTTGAGACCGACTCACCACCATAGAGTCGATGCCTTCTCATGGTGACCTTATAGGACAGGGTAGAACTGCCCCTGTGGGTTTATGAAACTGTAACTCTTTATGCGAGTGGAACACACTTTCTCCTGAGGAAGGGCTGGTGGTTTCGAACTGCTGACCTTGCAGTTAGCAGCCCAACTTGTTACCACTATTGCACCAGGGCTCCTTTTGAGACTGAAGTAGTAATAAAAAAAAGAAGCGGGGGTGGGCTGGGGGGAGAGCATGATTCTAGTCAGTTACTAGTAATGTCATTCAGTCTACAGAAATTCTGCAAAATAATTTTGTGACTGGTGTTCACATGTTGTTGCCACACGCTGTTGAGTCAGTTCTGACTCATTATGACAACTGAACAGGGTACTTCCCAGCCTAGCCCATCCTCGCTGACGCTGTGTGAGTCTGTAGTTGCAGCCACTCTGTCGGAGCATTTCACTGGGGACCTTCCTCTTTGTCACTGCTCCTCTGTCACCAAGCATGATGTCCTTTTCCTTGGACTGGTCGCTTTTGATGACATGTCCAAAGTACGTGAGACAAAGTCTCATCATGCTAGCTTCTAAAGAGCAGCCATAGAGTTCAAGAAATAATAGAGGTAGACAATTGATCACTATCCTGACCACCTATCAGTCTGCGATTCACATTGGTAAGTAGCGCAGGAAGACTCTGTGGGACCTGGTACAGGAAGAAGTGCACGGGGCCACGTGGGGGTGACACCATGAGTTAATGGCGCTGGGTGACAACAACCCCAGAAATACCATTACTCAAGACATCTCTGTGCCTAGCCCTGTGGAAGGGCTCTCACAGGAGATGGCATTTTAGTTGGTTGTGGTTTGGGAGATGCTGAAGATGGGTCTGCTGCCATTGGATCGACAGGACTTTCCAGGCACTTGCCAGTGATCTTCCTGTATTCGGCATCATTGCATGTGCTGTGTGCGTCTGAAGAGGAATTCATGGGATAACATAGGACTCATGGACTAATATTGAACGCATGGACTTGATCTGGACCCAACTGGATGTTTTATTGGTGCATAATTACTTCTTGATATAAAGCTCTCTGAGACACACGTACGAGTGTCACTGGACTTTGTTTCTCTAGTCAACTAGCCTAACACAGTGGATGTGCAGAAGAGGCTCCTGGAGGGAATGGACATTGTCAGTGGCTGGAAGCAACACATGGCCGATCCAAGGGTTGACAGGTTCAAGTACAAGGCTGGGCATAAGAGGGAGCGGTACGGTATTTGGGGGATCGTATAGGAGAAGGCACCTAAGACAGACCTCCTTAAGAAAACTCTGTCTGGTGTTAGGTTCTTGCTGATATGTGAGGTGCTCTTTTCGCTTTGTAGAGGGAGTGATGTGGTCAATGTCAGTATTCAGGCCTCGGAAATCAGATGATGAGGCTAGAAGGCCGTTGGGAGACTCCAGTAGGTCCTCACCCCACTCTGTACCTCGTCATCCTCCTTCAGATACCTGCCCCTTGTTACTGTTAGGTGCCCTCGCGTTGGCTCTGACTTGCAGCGGCACATGTACAACACAACAGAAGGTTACCTGCCCTAGGTTTCCTCACTGCCCCGGTTGCATTTGAGCCCATTGTTGCAGCCACAGTATCCATCCCTCTTGTTGACGGTCGTCCTTTGATTTTCTTGCTGACCTTCTGTTCACCCAGCATGTTGCCCTTCTCCAGGGACTGGTTCCTTCAGACAATATGGCCAAAGCATGTGAGGCAAAGTCTCACACCCCTCTTTTCTAAGGAGCTGAGCTTTCTCCGAGATGGATTTATCCATTCTACAGAGAATCCATGGCCCGTTCAATATTCTTTGCCAATACCACAATTCAAATTGATCGATTCTTCGATCTTCCTTTTTCTCTGAGTTGTGCAATGGTTTAACGACTGGATGCAGTAGAGAGCATTTGGCACCCTGCTGGCCACAGGGTGACCGCTGCTCAGTAAAGTCCAGCAGTCGACATTAGAAAGCTTACTTGGGGAGATGAGAATGAGCCTGTAGAAAACCAAAGGAACAGCCAAGAGGATGAGAGCCGAGGTTTTCTCCCTCTGCAACCACGTTTCTTCATCGACAGGAGGGCGAGTACGCCACCTTTAACTGTCATCTGCACGCAGCTTTCTGTTGCCCTCAGTGGAAATTGCACTGAGATGAGAAACGGGGGGAAAATAACTTAAGGCTCGTTCACCCTGCTAATTAGATAAGTGCTATAATATTTTTAAAAAGTTAGTCATTTGAGAGGCCTTATTTTTTATCAATTCACAATTAATGTATTTATATTGAATTGGCAGGTCATAATTCCGTTTTATGAATTGGGGTCTCTTCCATGTGTCATATTGCTTCAATGAACCCAAACCATTTCTTTCAACTAATGATTGCTATTTAATATGTACTGACATTTTCCTACGGCTACTATATGTTTATTGCTAGAGTGGCTCTTAAAGGCACAAAAGGTTATAAGATGTGCACTGGACAGTTGGAAGTCTAATTTCCTATGTCATTGTCACCCACGAGCCCCATACTGAACTCATTGCCATCAACCGATGACAACTCCTAGTGACTCTATAGGCTGGGTCGAACTGCCCTGTGAATTTCCAAGCCTGTAACTCTACTGGAGTAGAAAACACCTCCTTTCTCTTAAATGCCACCCAAACCACTATAAAATATTATTTAAGCAAGTGAACAAGGTGCATATTTTACTCCCGGGTATGTGTCGTACTAGAAAAGCTGAGACTATAAAATGAGGATACAAGAAAGTAAGGGAGGAAGCTCTGAAAGGAGTGGTTTGGTTACGCAGGCCTCCAGAGGTGGAAACAGGTTTAAAATGGGGGCAGTCCCAGTCAGACCAAGCTTCCCAAAGGGGGACTGGGCAGGTCTCTGAAGAGAGAGTGCAGTGGGAGGAGGGCGAGGAGAGGTGAAGAAGAACATCACAGGAGGGAGTGAGGCCGCTCTGGTCAGTGCACCCCCCACAGCGAGAGCAGAACCACGTTGGGGCTGCAAAGTTCCTGAAACAATACCATTATCTTGACATTTTAATTTTATCACTAACTTTTTGATGCCCCCTCATATTTTATGAGCTCCAGGGGAACTCTATTTTATAGCTAATTTTCTGGTGAATATCTGTTTGGAATGGCCTTGGGAAGGGATGGGACAGGGTGAGTGCCTTGCTTCCAGCGAGGTAGCCAAAGAAATGGCACAGATGGAGACTTCCACAACAGGAATTTACTTTCTCACGGTTAGCAGGCGGGAAACCCAAAGTGGGGGGATTGGCTCTAAGGCCAGGCCCCTTGTCTAAGCTGCTCCAAGGAGGGCTCTCCTCTTTCCTTGCTTATCTTTGTGCCTAATGTTCCTTTTTAATATCTCAAAAATAATTTTGTTTAGGTCATATCATATACTGACAGGGCCTCGTTAACATAACAAAGCAAACTTGATTCCCTAATGGGATCCAATCCACAGATACAGGGTTAGTATTCTAACACACACACACACACACACACACACACACACGAGTTTTATTAGCATTCAATCCACATATTTTACAGTTTGTTTAATCATATTAAGATTTGTACAGTCATCACCTCAATCAACTTCAGGACGTTTGCTTCTTATATTCGTTGCTCTTTCTCCCCATGTAGCCTTCCTCTACCGTGACCCCTAGTAATCGTTACTTAATCCAGTTACCGTCTCTGTAGACGAACCTGTCCAGTATTTCATATGCGTAATATCATATGAAACACAAACAGGAAGCAAACAAATATGGCAAAACAAAACAGAAAAGTCTTAACAGGAAAAAAAAAGCAGAAACTATAAAAAGCTGAAACAACTTTAAAATGGATCTAAGGAGAGATCATATGATAGGAGCCCCAGATCCATTTGCAGGGTTTCCACTTGGATTGAACCCCAGTGAATCCCTTCTTCCATAGTCCAGGGCTGTGAGGAACCTTGCTATTAGGGAACATGGTAAAGTCGATTATGAAAGATTTAGCCAGGCCTACCAGCCCCTCTCTGGGAGCAAGATCTGACTTCCTATATTCTGCCCAGTAGGGTTGCTGTGAGTTGGAATTGACACACGGCAGTGAGTTCAGTTTGGTGGGTGAGGTATGTTCAATAGGAAGGGTAGTGGTCCCTGGTGTGGATGAGACTTATCATAACAATTAAATGCTGCACTCTGCTGCCAAGGTGGCCTGGTGGTGACCAGTGGCTGCTAACTGAAAGGTAGGTGATCCTAAACCTACCTATGTCCATGGCGCTGGAGAAACATCAGGCAATCCATAAAGATTGCAAACAAACAAGAACATAGACTCATTGCCAGAGAGTCACTTCTGACCCACGGCAACCCTGTAACATGCTACGGGGCTGCTCTCATCTGTCCTACAAGGTTGCCTTAAGTTGAGATCGATCATAAGGCACACAAGAAATATCACCAGACAGCCAATTTGGGGCTACGTAGCTACTCATTGAAAAATTAAGATAAATAGAGTTTCCTAGAGTTTAATATTACCAGATAATTTTGCAATTGGATTTTAAATAAATGAATCAGTCAATAAGGAAGGAAGGGGAGAAAAAAGAAGGAAGAATATTATAAATGGCTGCAGAGGATATAGAAATATGGTTAATTAGCACATTGCTTTAATCATTTCTCCCTAAGTCATTTATCACTGGCAGAGTGCCCCATCAGTGGCATGCTCCTCCATCAGTTTCACCACCTTCTCCGCTGCGCACAGTCGACCCATGTTGTGTTTCGCGTCCTGGCCCGAGGGTCCTGGTGTCTGTGCTAAGGGCCAGTGTTGAAGGATCCTCTCTGCAGTGAGTATTGTGATCCCTCTATAGAACCAAGTTCAAAGAGCACTTTCAAAGTTACAGAAATTGTAACTAAAGGCTGTGATCCTTCTTCCACCAGAACCTCTCTGTGCTTTCGATCCTGTGACTTCCAGCAAGTCTCTTGTTTTACCCCCTAGTCAAGGGCATGCTCCTATACTGCTGCATATTCTTTATCTTCACGGAACACATCTGCATTTCTAAAATGGATTTCTACGTTGATTTTTTTCCCTGAGTGACTGACTCACAGCCATAGAGTCCGTTTGGATTCACTGGGACCCCACAAGACAAAGCAGAACTGTCCTGTGGGTTGCTGAGACTGTAATTGTTTACAGGCATTGGAAAGCCTCATATTTCTCCTGGGGGAGTGGCTGGTGGTTTCAAACGGCTGACCTTGTGGTTACCAGTCCGACACTTCACCAATAAACCAGTAGGGCTCCTTCTTTGTTTTTTCAAGTACGGAGACTTACTTGGCTGGGGAGATTGTAAACTGGCACTGCTTTGAAGCGCAGTTTAATACCACTGTTAGCAGTGCGTCCATCCTGTTGTACACAGACGGGCTCCCAACAGCGGCGCCTGCAGTCACAACCGCATAGACATCTAACAGTGTATGCCCTTAGGGCGGGTCGCTCCTCTGCTGAGGGGGCATCGCTGATAGAAATAACCATATACAAGGAGACTTCAGAAAGAAAAATCTGTGGAAAAATGAAATGATAGGATCATGGAGTTTTCCCAGGGGTTTTTCGATGCCTTCTTGTCTACATGCGGAGAGAAAGGCTGTCGGCATGGCTGGCAATAGGGAAGGCGGGAAATGGGTGTTCATAACAGGACGCTCTGCATCCGTGAGTGTCAGTTACACAAACAAGGCCAACCTCGCAGGCACTGAGGAGCTGCAGGAAATGGCAGCTGAGGCGTGGGAGCCAACCCCACACGTCCTACCTGGTTTCTTCCATCCTGCTTTCTTGGGCTCTTGCAGACCGAAGGCTTGTGCCAACGTGAGTTGGGGGTTGTTGACCAACACCATTTTCCCAACAGTGGGTGCTCACCCCGTGTTTCCGTGTCACATTTCGACGATTCACATAATCCGTCAAACTTTTCAAAGTTGCTACTGCACATTTAATAGGCTGTAATGTAGTGTGAACGTAACTTTGACGTGCATCAGGAATCACAAAAATGCCTGTGACTTATTTTATTGTGATCCTCATTTGATCACCTTCTGGAGCCAACTCTGCAATCTCTGAGGTGCGCAGTGTGAGCCCACGTCAAGTTTTAAAACAACTACATGCAGAAATCACCAGGAACCGGTTAATTTTGGAAAGAGGAATGTTCTGATGCGCTAGATAGACTTTCACTTGGCATCTGTGCAGCCTTCTCTTCAGAAGAATTTTCAAAGCCGATACTTGGATATTGTGTCATTAAGCATTTTCCTGACATCCATCAGAAACCATGTCCACCAACCAAATTAGCAATTCACATAATTGATATATACTAAGCGTACCAGGCAACGTCTCCCTTACCTCAGCCCCTGTCTTCCATCCCTCCCTTCTGCACTTTCTTCCTTGCTTTCATGAAAAGAAATGTTTCAAATGTGAACAATCTTTTCTGAGCTGTATAGTGAAATTTCACATACATTCTTGACCCCTATCTTCCTCGTCCCTCTCTGCTTTCCCTCCACTCTCAGCTCACGTTTACTGTGAGCTTGGGTGTCCTGAAATCGTCTGTGAGCAAATGTACCTGCACTGGAGTAAACATTCCCTCATCCCCTCCCCAATTGTTAAACAAAATGATACATATGTTACCATTCTCTTCCTTGTGTTGGTTTCTCTTTTGCACTTGAACATTCATGGAGGAGATCTTTTTCTAGAAGCTTCCTCTTGGTTTCAGTAGTTACATAACATTTCATCTGATGGGCAGTCACATGCTTTTCTCTTTTTTTGAAGTGTGTGTGTGTGAGAGAGAGAGAGAGAGAGAGAGAAAGAGAGAGAGACAGACAGACAGACAGACAGACACAGAGAGAGACAGAGAGAGAATGAGAATTTGGTGGAGTTTTACATGTCAAACCTTCATTTTTCCATTCATCAACTTAGACAGCCTATCAGACTTCCCAATGACTTGTCCTATTCCCATTCCTGAATCCCATCCCCTCCTTGTATGATACTTTCTTCCTTTTCACTCAAATTAATACCGGTCTAGCCACTAGCCTAATACTACCCTCAACCCTCCTATCCCTGGTAACCATTAAAGTCTGTTTCTTTTGGTATGCATATCTTTGTCTTGTTTTGTGGTTGTTTATATAACAGTGATCTCATACTTCTGTATTAACTAACTTCACCCAGTATAATGTCCTCCATACCCATTCACGTCATGATGTCTTTCACAGTTGCATCATTACTCTTGAACGATGGAGAGTGTCCCATTGTGTGTGTGTGCCAAAGTTCACTTATCTATTCTTCCATGAATGGGAATTTAGGTTGCCTTCTTCCTCTGGCTGCTGTGAATCATGCTGGGATGAACACAGGGGGGTATGCACCTGCTCTTTCCCCATTCTTTCTTTCTGTAGGGTATGTACCAAGTAGAGGGATGGCTGAATGATGGGGCGCTCCTTTTCCAGCTGTTTGAGATTGCCCCAAACTGCTTTCCTCTGTGGTTAATTTATTGCTTCTCACTACCGCCAGCAGGGTCTGAGGGTTCCAGTCTCTACACTTTCTCCAGCATTTATTTACTGGTTTGTTTGTTTGTTTGTTTCTGTCAATGTCAATGTGAGGTGATGTTTCACCATTGTTTTGATTTGCGTTCTCTCAAATGGCTAGTGATTGCAAGCATTTGTTCATGTTTGTCGGTCACCTGGATGTCATCTTTGGTAGACTGACTGATCATGTCCTCTGCCCACCTGTTCATTGGGATATTAATTATTTTTTCTTGCTCAGATGTTGCAGTTTTTTAAATAAATTTTACAGATTTGTCCCTTGCCTGATATATCATTGCCCCTCACCCCCAACTTTCCCCTGTCCCTTCCACTCAATTTTTCCCCAGTCTCGGGGGTCCTCTTTTTACCCTTTAGACGAAGTCTTTTGATGCATGTAAGTATCTTATTTCTGGAAGAGTCTAGTCATCTGTCTCTTCTGCTGTGTGTGAGGTTTTCATTGTGTTTGATGGTGTGTTTTTACCGTATGTTAGGCTACCTTAGTCTGTCCTTTTTTCCATGGATGATCATTATAGTTCTAGGGCTCATAGTGATGTCTTCAACTTATCTTGAGTTCAGTTTGTGCGTGGAGTGAGGTATGGGTCCTGTTTCATTGCTCAGCAAGTAGAAATCCCATTGTTGCCAGCCTCATTTGTTGAAGATGGTCTCTTCCCCAATTAATATACTTTCATCCTTTACCAAAGATCAGTTATCGGCAGTGGGCAGGTTTATTTCTAAGTTTCTGTTCTGTTCCATTGATCCACATGTCTTTTCTTTCCCAGTACCAGGCTGTTTTGTCTGCTGTAGCTGGATCATAGATTTTGACGTTGGGGAGTAATACGCTTCCTTCTTTGTTCTTAAGTAGTACTTTGCTTAGCCTAGGTCTCTTTCCCTTCCATATAAAACTGGAGATCCATTTTCCATCTTTAAAGCAGGGGTGGGGGAAGTCTTTTTGAGGGCCTTATAAGTCTCTCAAAATCATCAATACCAGCTAACATCACGCCCCTTACCAAAAAGAAGCAGTTACAACCCACATATTAGGAGCGAGTTAACTAAATGTTTGCCCAGCATGGCTGAGAATGATGCTATAAATAGCCAAATGGCCCATGGCAGAATAAAGGTTTGCCAAACTTCCTTTAAAGAATGATGCAGGGGTCTGGAAGAAGGGAATAGTCACATGTGGATAGTCATGTATGTTTCTAAGTGTCGGTTTGGAATATTTCATCTAAACCTCACAACAACTTCATGAAAGAAATACTACCACTAGCCCATTTTATAGATCAGGAGACTGAGGTCAGAGAAGTGAGCCCTATCCCACCCCTCCCCCAAATTAAAAAGGAACAAGATACAGTAAAAGCTCAGGTAGTCAGAGCCCAGATTCTTAGTTAGTTTCAGATTCCCTTAAATACTGAGTTCTACTGACAGGTAGACATAGAGCCAGACTATTCCTTAAAGGCAAGGATGGTGAGACTTTGTCTCACATACTTTGGACATGTCAGGAGAGACCAGTCCCTGAAGAAGGACATCCTGCTTGGTAAAGTAAAGGGGCAGCAAAGAAGGGGAAGGCCCTCAACAAGATGGATTGACACAGTGACGGCCACAATGGGATCAAGCATAGGAACAATTGTGAGGACGGCGCTGGAACAGGCACTGTTTTGTTCTCTTGTGAACAGGGTCGCTGAGGGTCAACTGACTTGACAGCACCTAATGACAACAAAAACAACAACAGATGGGTTTAAAATGGCAAGTCAAATTCTAAGGATAATGGTAAAGGTTTTCAGCAATTTCTTTCTGCCTAGAACCTGTGTTTAAATTTAAAAAATCAAGTAGTGGTAATTAATGCTTTTCTTCAGTCTGCACTGTTACTTGCCATGGACGTAAATGATGGCCGTGGTGACCGTATGGACAGCAGTAGGAAGTACAGCGTGGCCCTTCGTAGTCCTCACGACTGCCGTCATACTTGAATCCATCATGGTGGCTCTTGTGCCAGTCCATCCCACAGACAACCTGCCTTCCCTTCATTGACCCTCTGCTTCACCAAATATGATGTCCTCCTTCATGATTGATCATTCTTGATGAGTCAAGGCAAGTGAGTGAGGCGGTGCTCTGTTGTGATCCATAAGGTTTTCATTGGCAAAATATCAGAAGTATGTCACCAGGCCTATCTTTCTAGTCTTAGTCCAGATGCTCCATTGAATCCTATTTACCATAGTTGACCCTGTTGAGAAGGTGTGACCTGAACATTGTAATTCCAAGTAGAATATCTCACCAACCCAGGGGCAGATAGGTCAAGTTATGAGTCCCAAAGCTGTTTTATGTGGATGTTTTTTTCCCCCAAGTTCAACTATCTAAGTGAGGCATTAATTAGGTCCCCATGGAAAAAGCACACCAGCTTGTGTAGTCCAAGGATTGTATATAATAAAATCCAGATCCAAAGGAGCAAATAGTATCAGAACTTAAATTGTGCACGCCTGGTTTGCAGACGGCTATGGACGGCAGTGGAAGCCCCAAATCCATTTTCAGGGTCCCCACGTGGATTAAGCCTCCAGTGAATGCCCTCTGAACATAATCTAGGGATGTAAATAGCCTTGCCTTGCTATCAGATCGAGATCAGATGTAAGTTATCATATAAAATCTTATAATTTGATCTCCCCTTTGTCCCATTTTAAAGTTGCTTCCGTTTTTAATGTTTTAGTTCTTTTGGATAGAGGTGTTTCTTCATTTTGTTTAGTCGTTTTTGTTTTGTTTGTTTGCTTGCTTCCTGTTTGTTTTGTGTGATTTCCTGCATATGAGATCCAGGATAAGTAGATCTGTAGAGACAGGAACTGGATTAATAATTATCTAGGGGCATACCAGGGCGGATGGGAGAAAACGGGAAGCTACTAACAAGCAGGAGGAAAAAGTGTTCCAGCATTGACTGTGGTGCTGATTGCACAACTCTGCTTAATATGACTGATTAATTAAACTGTGTGATGTGTGGCATGTGTGCCAATAAAGCTATAAAAAAGATGCAGTGGGTGACAGTCATGGGGAGTTCATGGGACCCCCAACAAAGAAGGACCTGCTTTAGAGCCAGGCCATCAATTGGACACGTAGCCTCCTGAATATGTGCAGGGCCAGTGAGTTACATAATCTTGCTAGAAGGCTCTTCTAGCCAAAGTCTCTGTGGACCTCCCACCAAAGACCGTATCCTGCATGAGTCTGAGTAGGAGGGTGGGGGACACATCAATAGGGTGCATAAACAATTGTTAACAAGCTTCTCTGTGGTGACCATCCTGCTGCACGTAAATTGAACCCCCTGAGAAGCAGGAGGGGGTGGGGAACCTCACTACCATCAAGAGCAAGGAATGGAGTGTATACGTATCCTCTTGACTCGGTGAACCTCCTGGATCCAGAAGATAGCCATGACGTCAGAGAAGTAGCAGCACCAGAACCAGGAACCAGAGCATGGGGCAGAGTGTTGGACTGCCCATCATACAGAACAAATAAACTGAGTGTTCTGAGGCAGGAGGCTGGCTTGCGGTGTGGCGTACCCCTGGGCACTTAATTTGGAGAACTGCATTCACCTTGGAGTTCGAGCTGAAAGCTTTTAGGCAGAGTTGCATTGTTTGCAGCCTTCGAAGACCTTTGTAACATGTCCTGTGTGAGCAACCACTGTATATCCTGAGCATCTCTCATCTGCATTGCAACCTGTTCACTTCCTTCATAGACCCCACAATCATGAGCACTGCCTGTGAGGTCTGTGTGGCTACCGCAATGAATTCTCAAACTCAGTAGCTGGAAAAGCAGAGTGCTGTGAACGACAGAATGACAGGAGAAACTAATCTGTCCTCTAAAGCCTCCCCTGTGTGGTGTTTCTGTTTGGCAGCAATACAAGGTATCAGGTACTGTGATGTCCAGTCACCTTTTTCTGTTTAGAAGTTTGTTGCAAATATTCAACCCTGCCATGGTACGGTAAGGTAAAGACAGCCAGAGTGAGTTATTGCAACTGTGTTTTAACAAAACTATTTACAAAAACAGGCAGCAGCCTTGATCGGGCGAATGGACTGCAATTTGTAGACAGAGAAATCAGGATTAAAGAGTAAAGGAACTTTACATTTTCAATGCCTGAGTCTCCTAACCAGTTAAAATTGTGGCAGGCATCTTACTGTTTATAATTATGTGAGATTTGTTCCACATTTTTACTTTCCCCTATTCCAAGCAGATGCGATTGTGCTCTGAAACTTATGAGAATATTATCACAAGTGAGGGTAGTGGTATAGTTGTCAGATCTGACCAGGAAGTTTTAATTTCTCATTTTATGAAATCCAGGAACCATTTCAATCACAAAGCGTGCAGATTCAAAGTTTCTTGGGATTCTGACTGTTTTGTTGGGTTTGGTTGGTTTTTTTTTTTGGTCAGTGACAGTCTATATTTGAAGGAATTGAACTTAGGAAAATTGGAAACATATTAAAACTTAAAATGGAATCTTCCATGTTTACTAAGGGCCAGGTATTGGTATAAATGTTGCAAACTGGTTTACTAAGGGCCAGGTATTGGTATAAATGTTGCAAATTGGTATAAATGTTGCAAGCAAGTCTGGTAGGAGTCATTACCCCCATTGTACAAATGACAAGGGTAAAGTTAAGTCAGATCCTCAACTGGACTACCCTGACAGCCCTCCGTGGTTTTTTGTTTGTTTGTTTTTACTCGTTTTATTAGGGGATCATACAACTCTTATCACAGTCTATACATACATCAATTGCGTAAAGCACATTCGTACATTCACTGCCCTCACGGACCCTCAACATACTATTGTCATCAATTTATTAAAGCTCACCATTTGGCTCTGAGAATCTTGCCCTTTTGCAAAGAGATGTATACGCTTTTAATGTGAGTAAGAACACTTTAATGACACTAAAGACCTGTCATTTGTAAACAGGGAAAGTGCAGGGACCCTGGATTTGGGAGCAGGCTAACTGGGGAGTGGCTTAGTCAGACCTCCTGGCAGGAAAACCACTTCCTTCCAGAAGCCCCACCAGCTGTGGTTTGGGGTTTTGTACAGTACATGCATCCGCCAAAGCAGCTGCCTTCACGTTAGCTATGATTCATGGCAACCCCATATGTGTCATTGTAACACCGGGTTCCATGAGGCTTTGGGGTAGCCAGGCCTTTCTTCCGAGATACCTCAGAGTAGACTTGAATCACCAGCCATTTGATTGGTGTTTCTGTTATCAGGCAAACTCAGGACTTATTGAAAATGTGAAGGAAGAATCTTACATGCACACCATAGAGGGGGATGAATTTTTTTATGATATGTCAGAGAAAAGGACTTTAACGTGGCTTTCAGGGATTTAATTAGACAGTTATCAATTTTGACAGAATGACTTTCTCTTTATTTTATTGGCTGTATATTTTCCATATTTCCAAATATGGAAACCTGAAAAATATGGAACCTGAAAAAGCTAGCAGGCCCTAAATCTTGTACCTCCAAGATAAAGTGACCCTGCAGCTGGGGACAGAGCCTGGGTCTGCCACCTACTAGCTGTGCTACACTGAGCAGAGGCCCAGTGAGGCCATGTTTGTTTTGTTGGGTGAGATGTGCGCCTGCAGCTGTCTTCTGTGTTTAGTTGTGCGGACACCTCTTCCTGGTGCCCTTCGCCTGCAGCGCAAGAGAGCCAAAGAGACCTGTCTTCCTCTCCTGCTACAACCCTTGTCAACCAGGGTGATGGCGGGGCTGCCTCTGCTGCAGGATCTCCCCTCCCCCCTCAGTTTGGCTCTTGAAAGGTACCCCACAGTGCTGGAGAAAGCAGGTTGGAAATGGTAAGGAAACAAACTTCCCCTGGCCTGAGTCTCTGCAGTGGGTTGGCGGGACATAAACAACAGGCTCCTGAATTCTGTGCCTGGTAGACCAGGGGCACGGAAGCCACACACCATAGCCCTTCTTCCAACACCCCTGCTGTGAGACAGACATGGCTCCCTTATAGCCTGGGAGAATGTGGTTGTCAGAAAGCACAGAGCTAAGAAATCCCTAGTCCCTGCTCCTGCCCCACGTCTTCCGTGTCTGCGTCTTCATCCACTTCAAGCCTCGCCCGCACATTGGGTTTGCCTGGTACCACAGTGATCTGAGGCAGGGCTTGAGTTTTCTTCTTTAAACCAGACACACAACCACAGTCATCTTTTCACAAGTACTTCAGAGTCGCTCATTCCTTCTGCTTTTTTCACTTCTATGTTCTCTGTTAAATTTCTGGGGGGAAATCCCCAATTGCTATTAAAATCCAAGCTCACTGAGTGAAATGCAAAACATGTCAAACTGTAAACGTGGCTATTAAGACGGAGACCATATCTAGTACGGCCTGCCACCAGGTCGATTCTGGCCCAGGGTGACCCCACGTGTCTCCTGGAAGCACTGGGCCCCAAGCAGAATTCAGTTGCTGGTTTCTTGGAAGAACCTGGTCTCCCGCAGCCGCTGGATGGATGGGAGCCTGCACCCTTTCTGTTAGTCAGGCACATTGGCCATGTGTATCACCGAGGACTTAGAGCGAATGCCTAATGACAGCCCTATCCGTTTCTTCTCCCCCCTCTTTCCACTGCCATCAAATCCTTTCTAACTCAGAGACCGTATAGGACAGGGTAGACTGCTCGGTGGGTTTCAAGGACCATGACTCTTTATGGAAATAGGATGCCTCACCTTGCTCCCATGGAGCAGCTGGTGTATTTGAACTGCTGGACTTGCAGTTTGGACCCAGGGATCCCGTCAGTTCTCTCAGCTCACTGCCATCGAGTCAATACCAACTCACAGTGACCCCATAAGACGGGCTAGAACTGCCCCTGGGGGTTTCTGAGACTGTAATTCTTGATTCTCCCCATCAGTTCTCTAAGTCATGTGAAAACAGAAAGCACTCATTTACCTGGCTTCTCGCTGTACTTTCTTTCTGCTCTGGGGAGAAGCCTGCCAAGCCTGGGGCCTCACTCTCCTTGCACACCTCAGCATGTGGGTGTCACTCACTGGCGCAGATCCTTGGACAACAAGATCCAGATGTACTCGAGGGCCATGGTCAAAATGGCACGTGTGCTTTCTGTGGATGGGAAAAGGGCGGATTGGCCTTTAAAGACAGCAAGCTTGAATTCCAAGGATCCTCTTCTAGGGCCCTGCCCTAATTTTGTATTCAAATTTTGTCATTGTTGTCTTTTAAATGAGAACCTCTTAAACTTTATAGCGTTCCAGCCCCACAGATGCTGACTTGGCCCCTGGGAGGGGGGCTGTGTGGATTTTATGTGATGTTTTTACTCCTTGCCTATAAATCTGTCATGTTGAGAACACATGTCGAGAGGACATGTGTCAACATCATCCGAGACAATGGCGCTGGTACCAGGACTAATAAATGTATTTCAAATATATTATTTATAAGGCCATAAAGGACCCAGGTGGAAACCTTTTTTTTTTTCCTACGTCTCCACCAGGTTCAGATCTGTTAGAACTCCTATTTGGCCATGAGGGGAAAACAAGGGATTGTTAGGCTGCTGCTTTCCCCCCCCCAAGTCCTGTGTTTGTTGTTCTCCTCGGTTTTTAAACCGAAAAATTCACCCCTCAAGGTTGAAAGCATGCTCCAGCCTTGCTGTGTTTCTGACAGCCAAGTGGATTCTTGCATTTTCCACTTGAAACTAGTGGAGATGGACGGTCCGGTCTCCTTCGTTTCATTATGTAAAACCTCATTGAAAAGGAAGATTCTGGAGGCAACCAAATGGTGCCATGACTGCTATTGATTAACTGCCCTGCTGGCGTCATTGTTCAGCCCTCCTTGGCCTCTTGGGCAGGGAGATGCCCAAGAATAACATTGCTGACATTTTCTTGGAAAGATGCAACGCTTGGACAAAGACAGCTGCATGCTTTTCAACAGGACGCTGTTTTGATGTGCCCACCTTGGTCTTCTCGGAAGTCCAAGTGATCAATCAAAATACATGAAAGACTTCTTAACAGTTACCCTGATATACTGTCTATCTGATATACTTAACAGTCAGTGTGAAGATTGTGATATTCAAGTATGGTTTTTAAACAGTTTCTAAGAAGTTGCTCAAGTAGGAGGAAATAAAGGGGAAAGATCACATATTAGCCGGCACTAGCATATTTAGCCAGAATTTGTTAGGACCCACGCAGTTCAATACCTTTGAGCCCTTTGAGGGTTGTTATAAAGGGGCAGAACAAGGGAGTGAATAGCGCATAATTTAAAACCAGGAACGGGATGCTTCAGGGTGTCATACGCATTCATTCTGTATGCTGAGACTATGAAGAAGAACGCAGCATCAGAATCGGAGGAAGGCTTTTTAGCAACCTGTGATAAGAAGATGACACAGCCTTGCTTGCTGAAAATGAGGAGGAGTTGAAGCACTTGCTGAGGAAGATGGAAGACTACAGTCTTCAGTATGGATTACAATCCCGCATCCAGAAACCACAGTCCTCACACCCGGACTGATAGACGACATCATGATAAATGGAGAAGGGATCCAAGTTGTCGAGGAATTCATTTTTCTTGGATCAATAATCAATGCTCATGGAGGCAGCAATCAGGAAGCCAAATGGCACATCTTTAAAATGTTGAAAATTAGGTGCTCCTGACCCCCCACCACGGTCTTTTCAATGGCCTCCTCCTGTGCTTGTGCAGACAGGACAACGAACAAGGAGGACTGAGGAGGGATGGGTGCCTTGGAGAATGGTGCTGGTGGAGATTATTGAAAACCCGTGGGCTGACAGAAGGACGAGATCTGTCTCGGAAGAGGTACAACCAGAGTGCTCCTGAGAGGCAAAGATGGCGAGACCTTGTTCCGTGTCCTTCAACCTGTTATCAGGAGAGACCCAGCCCCTGGAAAAGGCATCGTACTTGCAAAGTGGATGACCATGGAGGATTGATGCAGTGGCTGCTACAATAGGCGCAAGCAAAACAATGATTGTGAGAGTGACACGGGGCCGGCGGTGTCCGCACTGAGGTGCGCGGGCTCCCTGTGAGGTGGAACTGACTGGATGGCACCTAAAGGAACAGCCATTATTAGATAAGTGGTAGGAAAACACTTTTTTTACTGTATTATTGATAACGCCTTAAAGGACTCATCTGGGGATCTTTGTAGACTCTACAGGGTTCAGAACTCTCGGGGTAGAAGGGGAAAAATGAATAACTACGTTATTCCTTTTATGTCATGTAATTGTTCTCTTCCTAGGATATTTCTGGTCTTGTAGCTGTGAACTCCTGAATGTATATAAAAGAACATTTAATATAAACGAAATAAAATGACAAATTTCAAATATGGTACGAATGCTTCTGTTTAGTTGGTAGTTTTCCTTCCTGTGGAATTAGACAGAAGGCTGCCCTGCGACGCTCTGTTCTATGACTGAGACCTCTGTGAGTGACCCCGGATGCCCAGCATCCTCTCACTTCTTATTCTCTAGCATAGATGAGGCGGGCGCCTAGTTAGCTCTTCTGAGGTTCATATTACAGTGAAATTTTCTAGAAGTTATTTCCAGGGTTATGTTTTCTCAATCTTGTGTCTTACTGGGCATTTTAAATGTCTTTACTTTCTTCCTTTTTTTCTGGAATTGTCTAGCCTAGGGGTCAGTAAACTGCGGCTCTCAAGCCCAATGCCACTCTTTCTGTATGTACTTGGCAGCTCCAAAGTAAAGTTGATAAATGTTAAAGGATATTATTCAAAGATAATGGTGATTTCATTTGTTTGAAAAAAAAGATGTTTATGGCTCTCAAATAATTTTTAAATTGTTGTGGGGGACAGGATTGGCTTTTCTGTCTCAAAAGCTTTCTGAACCATGGTCTAGACTGCAAAGTGGACACTTGGAAAACACCAGCCAGTCCTGGGAAGAAAAAATGGGACTTTCTACTCCAGTAAAGAATTATAGCCTCGGAAACCCAGAGGGACAGTTCTACTTAGACTCACAGTGTCCCGATGAGTTGGCATCGACTCGCTGGCAGTGAGTTTGGTTTGGTTTGGGGTACTCCAAATGCTAGGTTAATTACTAAGCCATTTGATGCAGAGTTCTGATTGTGCGTGACAGTAGTTGTGACGTTATTAGTGTTAGACTGACCGAATGTGTTTACGAATAGCAAGTACAGAGAGCTGGTTCTTAGGATCCTGTGTGCCATTGATGGTCAGCTGTGGCAGTTGACACAGACCTGCCTGAGGTTGAACCAACCTGGGGTTGAAGGCTGTCTCCCTCTCTTACAGCTGGAGCTCTGGAACAAGCTCCCTGCATCCAGAAACCTCGTTTAGACACCTGTGAACCAGAACCAAGTCCAATCAATGCCAACTCCTAGTAACCCAGTAGGACCACATAGAACTGGCTCATGAGGGTCTGTCAACTTTTGCCGATTTAAAGAACAGACTATCTCTTCTTTACCCAATGGAGCTCCTGGTGGGCTTGAACTGCCAACCTTATGGCTTAAAACCCAAAGCTTAACACACTGTGTCACAAGAGTTCTGCCCTGTGAGCAGAAGGTAGTGATACCACTCTCAGAGAGCTGTGATAAAGGCTTTAATCTGATGAGGTATGTAAATAATTTTACACAGTACCTTTTACAATAAACCAAAACCGCAGTGCCCTCGACTGCACCCAATCACTGATGATTGTTAGACTAGATTAACAATCTCATCCATAATACAAATATATATCTGCGGAGTGTTAAGCATGTTCCAGGTATGGTATAAATGGGGATTTATTTTTTAAGAGGTCATTATCCCTGCCGCTCGTCAGTACACAAGTTATCTAATGATAATTTTGATAGCCACACGGTTATTTTGCGATATGCACTATATGTAATACATACTGTGTTATGTTGTGATTGGAATAATATGTTGCTTCAGGGAAAAAATAATTAACTTCGTAAACTGAACAGGTTCTGAATTAACAAGCCTGAAGCTAACACTACGCTGAATACTCAGCTACTTCCCCCCCCCAAAAAAGGCCCCCAAAATAATAATACAAAGCCTCCAAATTAAATAAACAGCCAACTCACTGCCATCGAGTTAATTCCAGCTCATCAAATAGATGTGGTATCCTGGGGGGAAAGTCATTGTTTTTCTTACCTGAAGATGAGCTTAGTCCAGATGGACTATCGTGTCTGAGGGGGCATCTTTGCGGGGAAATTGGCAGCCCCCAGACAGAATATCTTTCTCTCTACTGGCTCTAAGGAGCGTTCTTTGATGGGGGCTGTATTTGCTAGTTGCTGCTTGCCGTATTTCACGTCCATTGTGTTTCTAGAGATTGAGGCTAAATTGAACGTGACCAAGAGGTGCGGGCGAACTGATGAGTTCGGCTGTCTCCCATCGGCGCACTTGATGCTTCCAGGGAGCAGGTCAGCCAGAGCCGAGAGGCAGCGGAGGCGCGCTGTGTGTCTGCTTTGTTTCAAACACTGGCTCGTAATAAGGCAATTCAGGTCGATGGGGCAGCGCAGACATTTCCTTGAGGGAAGTTGTGAGTGGTGGCATTAAAAAAGAAAATAAAGAATAACTGGAGATTTAAGGAAGATCGGTTTGTTATTGTTATTTTTATTACATGATTTAGGTGGAAGCTTAGAGTCAAGGGTATTTTAAAGATGGCATTTTCTAGGTTAAAACAAATAACATCCCCCTCCCAAGTTAACATAGTAAGAAGAAATTTTTCATGAGTATTGTTATTCTTTTGGATCCATTCAATAAAGTTAAAATATCAGATGTCATCATGGAATTTCTTCAGCAGCAGTCATTTTGATGTAATGTATGTCTGCCTTATTGTCACTAGTTTAAAAAAAAGGAAAAATTTTTTCATTTTCTCTAATATAATTTCCCCCATGCAAGAGCCCTTTAATGGCTTTAATCCAATGTACTTGGCGTTAAAATAGTCCAAAAGGCAATTAGGGATCATCCTGATGGCAAACTTGCATCTTTTGCATTTTCTTAGCAGGGGGGAGGGGCCAGCAGGGCCTGCCAATGCTCCCAACTCTGCTCCCAGGCCTGACATCATGGGAATGCATCCCACCTCATCATGGGGCTGTCTGACCCTGCCTGGACCTCCTTTGTTCCTGAGTTGTTGTTTTGGGTTTATTTTTGTTTTTTTAATATAATGACTCCAGTGTATTCCTATTAACTTAGCCAGGGGCATCTTGGGGCATCGTTGTGTTGGGATAGTCTAAGAGAGAGTTCCCCATGAAAAGCTGGTCAGGGACAAGATGCGTGCCGCCCTCACTATTGGCTTAGTGGGCTGCTAACTGTGAGGTCAGCAGTTTGAAACCCCAGCTGCTCTACAGGAGAAAGATGACATTTTCTACACCTGTAGAGTTAACAGTCTGGGAACCCACAGGGGCAGTTCTTCCCCACCCTATAGGGCCACCCGAGTGGGATTTGACTGGATGGCAGGGTGGAAAGTAGATGATGAGACTGAGTCTGGAAAAGATGCAATGGGTGAAAGTTCTGAACTGGGTGGGGTATCAGGCTAAGGATGCATAATGTACTTACAGGAGATTTGTTAATAAGGTATCGCGATGATTTAGGAAATAATGCACACACCTCTTCTAGAGGTTCCTCCCTGCGATCATTCACAAAGAGTGAGTTGCCTCTGTGTGCATGCTTTCTATTCCGGTGGCTTCTGGCACGCGTCTTCAGACTGCCAGAAAGCCCATGCTGACTCAGCGACCCCCAGTGGGTGTCCGAGACTGTAACTGTGGACGACAGGAGTTGTCTTTCTCCCAAGGAGCTGCTGGTGGTTTTGAACTGCTGGCCATGTGGATCGCAGCCCAACACGTAGCCACTACACCACCGGAGCTGCTGACAGTTGAGACTGAACTCAATTAAGTGGGTGGCAAGTAAACCCCCCTTACCCAGAATGCAGCAGGGTTCCATGGAGAGGCCCTATCACGTGGCCGATACCCGAGCTATCCCTGTAGGTCTGCTCTGTCCAACCAGCTAGGGCTGCCATCCAAATGAGCTGGGTGCAAAAGGCCCCAGTGAGTGGTTGAATTTTTCTCCTGCCCAGAAGTTGACTACAAACAAGTCTGAGGCTGTTGAAGTGGGCTCCAGAGGGGCTAGCATTTTTACTCTCTCCAACCTTCAAGGAGTCTGGAAGGAAATGCCAGGGCACTGGCTCCTCTCCTCACAGCCTTTCACCCGGGAAGCAAGCCACTGCTAGGCACACACTCAGATATCCAGGGCTAGGGTATGTTCTGCAGACTCACGCTTCTTTAAATTGGAAGTAGAAAATGGGAAACATTGCTTTATTTTATTTTTACTTTTTGTGGTGAATGACACACACACACACCCCGCCAAGTTTATGTTTTATTTAAAATTTTTATTAGCTAAGGCCCTATGTTGTGTGCAGGCCACAGGCATGATGGTGTGACATAATACCAGCCAACTGAGAGACTTTGGTAAGACAAACAAGTCAAACATTAGGCAGTTCAGTCAGACCTCGAGAAGTAATATGGATCCTGAAGAGAAAAACAGGAGGGCAGAGGTGGGAGAGGCCTTGTATGGCTGGGGTCTCAGGTGAGGGCTGAGGAGACATGGAAAGGAGAATGTGAGCAGGAGAAGGGAAGGAGGGGCAGGTGAGGGAGAAGAGACCCCACAGGTAGGAAGGAGGAGCAGAGGTGCTTGCAGATGCTCCTAGAATGTTCAGGATGACGTTTCCAAATAAGCCAGGGACTTGGCTCGATGGAGTGTCCATGTGTCTTGTAAATGATGCACATTCCTAATAGGTTGGTCAGCTTGGGGAGGAGTCCTGGTGGCATCGTGGCCAGGTGTTGAGCCACTAGCCACAAGGCCAGCTGTTTGAAAGCACCAGCTGACCACGGGAGAAAGATGAGGCTTTCTATTCCCATAGAGAGCTACTGTCTCAGAAATTTGGTGTGGGTTGGAATCAACTCAGTGCCAGTAAGATTTTAACTTTTTGTTATGAATTCTATTACACCTTTGGTGACACACAAGCAGGTGAAAGGAGGAGTGGGTACCCTGGTTGCTCAGACTTTATCTCTTCATTTGGCTCATTAAGAAAATTTATATGATTGCTGTTTGATGACTGCTTCTGGCATAATACAGCTGAGTGTTGCATCTACCCGAATGAAGAATGAGGTTCCAACCCATTCTTAATTGGGAAAAATTTGATTAACTAGGATCCCTGGTAGTAATTGAGCTACGCAAAGTCAGCAGTTCAAAACCACCAGCTGCTCCATGGAAGAGAAACCTGGCCGTCCACTCCTGCAAAGAGTTACAGTCTGGGAAACCCACAGTGGCAACTTTGCCCTGCCCTGGAGGGTCACTGTGAGGTAGAGTCAACTCGATGGCAGTGCATTCATTTTTTTAAGTTTTGAGGATGATTCTGTATCGGGAGAAAGAAGAGACTTTCTGCTCCCATAAAGACTTCGTCTCTGAAAACCCACAGGGCAATTCCACCCTTCCCTGTAGGGTCGCCGTGAATCAGAATGAATTCAAGGGCAGTGAGTTTGGTTTTCTATAACATCTAATAATTCAATCTAGTCTTGTCTTTATTTTTATAAAATACAGAGCTCAATTTCAGTCCCTTCCTGATTCTGTGGCTGACTATCGGTTTTAGATTCGAGAGGTTTCATTTGAGAAGGAAAAAGAAATCTCCTTGTGGGTGAGTGAGAGTGTCTGTGTGTCGGGGGTGGGGGCGGGGAGGTGTTGATGAGAGGGAGATCATGCGATTTTCCTGCTCCCCATGAAGCGGGGCTTTGCCAAGAAAAGAAAGACCTTTGTGGGACACACCGTACTTCCCTTCCAAATGAAATGGAAGGGTCGCTCCAGAGATTAATGATCCTGAGATGTTAATTCCGAGGAGAATTTATTTTTAAAGGCTGAGGTTTATTCTGAGCAGAGGATCCTGTGTTCAGCTGCAGGCCTAATGAAGCCTGTATTTTATCTTCTGTGCCTCCTAGCGGGAGCAGCAGGTACCTCACAGGGGCCCACCCGCAGCAATTTCAGATCTGGTTAAAGCCTGTATGTTCAGACTGGGAGATCCTCCTTCCCTGGGAAATTTCTTAGAAAACCTCTAGGGGTTAGTGTGTTTCTCTTAGACTCGAAAGGTTTTACATGGGAGAGTTCTGTATTTTTATGACTCTACCATATTGGCGTGAATTCGTATAAATTGTTCACATATTGGCAAAGGCTGAGTCACGTGTGTCATAGCGGGTACTCTCTGTCCATGGATCGTGCCTTGTTTTACCACCTTGGGAGTCAAAAAGCAAAACAAAAGATCAAGATCCTAACGGGTTCTCCTCCCCGGCTCTGAATGAGGCTTCAAGTTCATGGTAGAAAATGTCTCTTGTTGCATCAGGCATCTTCAGAGCTGGTTTGTATGGAATAGAACAGTGATGATACTTAGATTTTCTTGGTTTCCGGTTAAGTTCACTTCATCCCTTGAACCTCCCCCACTTCCTGGCCTTCTGGTCCCCTTTCTTCAGTGTACCTCCAAGGGACCCTGACTCCTTCTCTAGCTAGATTTTTTTGTCATTAAAACACATCTATGCTGGTGGAAAAACTTCACACTAACAGGAAATGTTACCGTCGATTGAGCTGGCTCCTGACTGCCTTGTGTGTACAGAATGGACCTGCTCCCCGCGTGGTTCATGGTTATCGTCGATCTACAGTGGCTCACCAGGCCTGTCCTTAGGCAGCACTCACGGCTGTGTGGGCTTGGAGCCCCGCCCTTAGCTTGGTCTTTGCATGCAAGCTGTCTGTAGCTCCCAAGAGCCTGGGTGATCTGGAGAAAGGAGGTGGCTCTGGCTTGGGTTTCCTTACGTGGCCAACCGCCGTGCTGACAGCCCTGAGCCTGGCAGTCGTTCCCATTGGGCATGTTTGCCAAGGAGAGTCGCCATCAAAAATAAACAAGTAAATAAACTAGTGCAGACTGGCCAGTGGAAAGGGCAGGCAGGGAGTTCTTCTGTCAGCCAAACCTCAAAGAGAATGCCAAGTAACTGGGGTGGGTTCTCTCTGGGTGCTGCTACCCAGCACCTGGTGCTCCCCACCTAGTACTCCCTGAGGGAGCCAGGCAGGCTGCTGTGTTTACCTCAAGCCAGGTCGGGGCCTCATCTCCAGTGAGCTCGGGAGCCTCAAGCGACCAAGTTAGGCTGCTCGCCCCACTGGGGGTGTAGCTTTCTGCTGGGCTCTTCTCCAACATTCGGACCTCATTAAAAAAACATCATGCCTCTAGCATCCCTCGATTGGTCCATCCTCATTTATCCTGCAGATGGAGGCTGCAAAACAAAACCCCAACCCCCTGAGCTGCTGAATGGCTGTTCCCTGGACACGGGGCAAACCTCCCTACTGCAGTGATTTGTGTCTGCAATTTAGGTCCGTGCACTCACACTGAGCCCAGAGCTGGAAGACACATGTGCGTGCTGAGCTCAGGCAGGAGAAGGGACACCGCCAGCGAGTGATGTATGGGTAGCAGGACGGGAGAGAGGGAAGGGAAGGGGGAGGTGGGAGGGGCAGAGCGGGATGGAGAAGAGTTGCAAATGAAGACCTATCATGCCAAAATGAGAGGTGATTTGCTGCTGTTTTCCTCCCTGGGTGCACCTCCCCAGCAGCACTGCTCAGCCCCCCACCCCGCCCCGCTGCTGTGCATGTGCGCCTGCATCACGGCGGTCGAGTACACAACCCCGTTCCTGTAGTCAGCCTAGGCACAGGGCTTATCAATACCCAACAAGAGCTCGCCGCCCAGTTGGCTCCTGACCCTTCTTCCTTTATCGTTAATAGTTGAAATGGTGTTTGCTTTGTCATTAATGCCTTCAGGGCGGTAAACTAAAACGCTCGGAAATTTCTACTAATCCTCGTCCCCACTGGACCGCTTCACTTCTGAATGAAGACACAAAAAGTAATTGCATGCACAGGTTTCCGAGATTGTTTTTTTCCTGGCTCGAACCTAATTGACAGGGGACATCATTTTCTAGTAAGGTCTCTTTCTCCCTCCCTCCCTCCTCCTGCCCCCTCTGTTTTGGATCATAGTGCCCATAAATCCTGGAGAGTGAACCAACTGTTTACTGAAAATATGAATTGTAGGAACTTACCCCAGAAAGTGCTCAAGTGCTAAGAACTCGCCCCCCAACCCCCAGTGGAAAGAAAGAAAGAAAGACAGACAGACAGAAAGAAAGAAAAAGGGGGGGAGGGAGAGAATAGATAAGAGAAAAAGTAGAAAAATGGTTTAACACCTCGCACAAAGATGCTTTTCAAATGAATCCGTCTTTGCTATTTAATTTACATTTTGAGGGCTCATTAGGATGATGAACGACGGGGCCAGAGAATAAAACACACTTTCCGAACAAAAGATGATCTCGGCAGCCTAATCACATTTTATGCCAGCACTTACATTTGTCAGAAGTGGGTACTATTTACCCCTATGATTATTTAAAAATCATTTTTATTGTCCTTTGTGCTGTGTCCTCTTTGGGGGATTTTAATTCAGAGTTTGACACCTACTGATTAACTTCCGTGAAGCAGGGAGTACAAAGGCCTGTGCTCCATGAAGAATTCCACGAGGCGGCCGTGTGGAGGTGCCTGCAGCTGTACACTAATCAGCCCCGTTGGGTGTGTTTCCATCAGAGGGAGGATGGTCCCTTGGACTCAAGGGCAACCTGGGCGACCTCGGCCAAGGCAGTGCGCTCTGCCGGCTGCCTCCTCTGCCTGACCGCGTCCGCCCCGACCCGGCGCGGAGACAGAAGGGGAATTCTCCTGATTATGATCTAGCCCTTATGAATAAATATGACTTCCATTCCCCTTACTTCCTCTGCCAGTTCGGCCCAAACAGCACTCTGTCATCTGTCACCACATACTGATGCCCATGTTCCCCGCCCTGATCCCTTCACCAAACCTACACGCCGACTCCCACACCCTCACAATTATTCCAGATTGCTTCTTCCCCAGCCATCTGTTTCCCTGGCTGTGTCATTTCACATCTACGCAGCGGGCTAGCTTTTTTCCTTTCTTTCTTTTCCCCTTTTCCAGGGTGGGTAGCACCCTTTTGAAATCGAGTGGGAGTCCTGGGTGTGTATGTGTATGTGTGTGTGTGATACTCAGCTGCAGTCCTGGAACGAGGGGTCGCCCACATGGCGCCACAGGGCACACAGCCTTCGTGCTGCCCAGCACACGGCCCCCGCATGGGCCCTGCTCTCCCCCTGCCACCTCTGACTGCCAGCTAGCTCACTTCACTTGTGACTCACGCTGGAGGTTTCACAACAGAGTGAGTGTCTGGTCTTTCCCTGGGTAGAAAAACAGCTCAGGCAGTGTGAGTCATTGGCCTCATTGTGGGTGCTGCCTGAGGAGCCCCCTTGGCGGGTCTTGGAGCTCACTGGGGCTGCCCTAGGGCACAGGACCCAGTCCATAGGACTAATGGCCCATTCTGATCACTTCAGAGCAATGGACAAAGATGTCATCAGCATGTCACACCTCCTTCCAGTGTCCCTGGCCACTTGCTTCAGGCTGATGTGGAGGGGATAGGCAGTCACACAAAGCCAAACTCATGCTCAGACCAAGGTTCCCGAGTCCATACTTCTTTATGGGAATAAAAAACTAGAACAGAATAGGGAAAACTCTCATCTTTCCCCTAAGTAGTAGCTAGCGGCTTTGAACTGCTGATCTCGTGTGTAGGCAGCTATTTACACCACCAAGGCTCTTTGAAAGTAAAATCCTGACACTAGTTTTAAATCTTCCGTATCAAACGACTTTTGCAGCTAACACTCCAAATTGATATTCTGTAGAAAATCCCACTTTGGACAACCAGTCTGGCTTCATTAGCAATTCAGTGAATGGAAGGCCATGTCATTACATTCAACATCTATTGTTCTTTGAAAAAGCAACAATAAGTGAACCTTGTTTCTGTTTGGATGGATGAAAGTGACAATGGCCTATAGGAATGAGAATTACAGTGATAGTTGTTGACGTGGTGTTCCGTGTTTAAAGTATGTATATGTACTTTATCTGGTCCCCTAGACATGGATCATCTAAGAGAATATCAAGAGTCAAGGGGAAGGGGAAGACATTAACAACAGAGTGTTCACGTTTGGGGCACAGAGTGCCGACATGTTCCCTGGGCAGGATGGCAAACCTGTGAGCCTGGCCCCAGGAGAAGTATTGGCTGCTTGTGTTTTATGGATTGTGATAAGAGTTGTATGAGCCCCTAATGTAAAAAGAAAAAAAAGAATAAATTCTGAATAGATTTTAAAAAAACCAAGAGAGCAGAAGGATCAATTGTTTGTGCTATTTTGAGTAACCCCCCCAGAAGTTCAGAATTACCTTCAAGGGAATCCCTCCCTGGCCACTCCCTTATCATCCAGTAACCGAGACGCTTTTACAGTGGTTGCTTGCTGCTCGTCACGGAAATGGAAGACAAGCTGCTATGCCCGCCTGTAGTTTTACACAGTGCTTCGTTAAGATTATTAATGTTGTTGTTACACACGCTTATGAAGCGTTCCAGGAAGTTGATGAGCATGGCGCAGGAGATTTCAACCTCATCCCTAAGCACATTTCAATAGGATTGGAGACGGAAAGTCAGGTATAAAAGATTCAGGTAAAGGAAATGATTTCAAGAATGAAATTCCATGAATCTGCAGAACTCGTTAGGGGGCCTGTAGGGACATCACTTGGCTCTTTGAAAAGCTGGAATACTCGCTATCTTTGTTAGAGAATACAATCTGGAGAGCAGTTTACAGTGACTGCTTCCACGTCCTACGTCTCCAGCACCATCCCCAACCACCCAGGGGATCTCCTCTGGCTCCGGCAGTTTCCCTCGACCGCTCGTAAGCGTGGCTTGGGTACCCCAGAAAATGTGGTATCTTCACTGTAGAGCGACCTGATGACACTATGTGGCCTCGGAGTGACTGACTGTCTTCTCTAGCTAACCAAGCCAAACCAAACTCATTGCCATTGAGTCAATGCTGACTCATAGCGACCCCCTCTGGGTTTCCCAGACTGTTACTGTTTCCCAAAGTAGAAAGACCAATTCTGTAGTTCAAAAGAGATTCCATAGACACGAAAAACTGAGGTGTGTAGGACTTTTATTTAAATCTGAAACCTCTCACTGCCATGAGTAGATGCTGACTCACACTGATCCTATAGCACAGGGTGGGACTGCCCCTGGGGGGTTCTGAGACTGCAGCTCTTTACTGGCATAGAAAGCCATATTTTTCTCCAAAGGAACTGTTGGTGATTCCAGACTGCTGACCTTGTGAGTAGCAAACCCAGCTTGTTGCTCACCACACCCCAAATGTATTGATCAACTGGTACTAGTTGCTCTTGAATCGACTATTCTGGCTCCTGACAGACCCGCTGTGTGACAGAAGTGTGTGTGCTCCCTATGAGAGTTCCTGAGTTTGGGGGAAGGAGGCTCCTAGGCTTTTCTTCTGAGACCCTCTGGGTGGGGCTCAAACCCTCCACCCTTTGAGCCATGTCCACCAAGTTCACAACGCAGGGACTCTGTTTATGGATTCGGAGGCTTTCACAAAACAACTCTACAAGCAAGTTGTGTTTGTCAGGCATTGGGAGACGCCCATCTAGCCAGCCTTTTATTCGGGAGGCATAGACTTGATCTAAGATGTTAGTGAAAGCTTTCTTAGCTAATTGATGGAAAGGCCTTATCTGCTCTTCAGTTTATACTCCTCAGGAGTTTTTCAGATTTGTACCCTCTTTCCTGTGAGGACAGCCTCAAGGAGCATGGGACTAGGAAGAAACCAGGCAGTGGCCACCAACAGAACCCCAGACATTTCCTCCTGTACTGTTTTTTTATTCAAATCTAATTGTAAAGTAAAATATAAAAGGAGAAAACCCGAGACTGGAAGGCTCTCGATGCTTAAAAGTCCATCTTGAGTGGTTAAAACCACTCTTGAGCGTTTCCCAATAAGCCCGTGATTATAGGCTGGAATTTCCCTTGACTCTGCAGTATAAAGAAACTTCAGATTAAGTCTAATTATACAGGGAAGAGCCGTGCAGATCCCCACTGCTCCTCCCCGGGTTTCAATGTAGTCACTTAGCATTCACTCGGGAGGGGCTGCATGGAGTTTTCTTCTCAGACACACACACAAAAGTCAACTGTTGACCTGGAAGCTGGAATGCTACCACGGAGGTCAGGTAAACTTCCTCCTTCTATATCTTGTTGTCACTTACTTTTTACTCTAAAACTTCATTTTATTGGCTGTCTGTTTCAACAGAGAATTTAACCATTAGGAACTTTTACAAGGTAGATTCGTAAACAGGGGAGGTAAGCTGAGACCCACAAGGAGCCCTGGTGGCTCCATGATTAGGCAGATGGCTGTTAACTGAAGGTCAGTAGGTTCAAAGCCACCAACCAGCCTGCAGGACAGAGATGTGGCACTCTGCTTCAGTAAAGATAACAAACAGCCTTAGTTAAACACACTGTGTAGCAGCTCTGCTCTGCTTTGCCCGGTAATGTTGCTGTGCCCTGGAATTTGCTCCACAAGTCAACCGTCAACCCACTCAATAGCAATGGTTAAGCTGACTCACAGCAGCATGTCTCTGGAACTGGGAAGCGGTATTGAGACTGTGATATGATAATGATGTGATGAGATTTGATTCATTCATTCATTTAACATACATTTTTCAGTGCCTTCTATGTCTTTTTCACCACTTTGTCTCTAGCACCTGGGATAGTGTTTGGCACATAATGAGAAAAATCCAAAAGGTTACTGCAGAGTTGATTCCAACCCATGGCCACCCCATATGTGTCAGGGTACCCTGGCACTCCATAGCGTTTTCACTGGAGGGGTTTGGGAGAAGTGACTGCCAGGTTCCTCAGGGTGGACCTCCCTCCAGTTGAGCTGATTCACAGTCTAGCACTTAAATGTTTGGAGAGATAGAGCACTTAACTCTTTGCACCACCTGGTGATGCTCAGGAATTATTTGTAGAATGAGCAAAGAGCTTGTTGTTTTCTGAGTCATGTGGATTTTGAATGGAAGACAACTTGCATCTAGTACCTGTGTGTTATGTGTATCTAGAATCTTTCTGGTTCATATTAGGGACAAACAAAAGTTAGACTTTGCTTCTAAACCAAGTTCTATGCTCAGAAAAAATAACTTTATGTTTCCACTTAATATTTTGATTGCGTTCCAAAAATGGTATTTGTACTTCATGTATCTTATGAGCATTGCATGAAGTGTGGCTCTGGAGTAATGGTCTGTAATAAAGTGCCCGTGATGTGTGTATCACAAAGGAGGTCCCCTGCCTGTGTAATGGCTTCCACCACCCGTGGGCTCACAGTGTCTCTTCCCTCCCATTTCTAGTCATTTCCCTTTCTCATTTCTCACTGAGGTGATTCCCGCCTGTTCATATTTTTCAAAGTCCCTGTCACTGCAGGTGATGGACATTTTTACCTGATGTCCCACTGACATCCCAAATACATGCCCCAACCCGCTCATTGTCTTCCTGTCACCTAAACGTCCCATCTCAGAGTGTCCCTGTCCAACCAGTCATTCACCCAAACTCGAAACCCAGAGGATATCTTTAATATTTCCTCTCCACGCACCCAATCCTATTGATTCTTATTATCTTTTTTATACTTTATATAAAACATTTATTCCTCACTGTCTCAGAGAAGCTGCTAAGTCCAGCTTTAACTATCCTGTGTCTCTTGACTGACTCGAATAGCGTTAGCACAGGCAGCTGCTCTGCTTGTCTTCCATCGCAGACTCCGCTGTATCGTTTATCTTCTAGTCTCTTGGCAGAGAACGGTTTTGAGCATTTATCTTGCTTTAGTCTTTCAGTAAATGCCCATTAGAACTCATGATTTAGAGAGTAAGTTGAAAAAATATTGCTCCTGGAGAAACAACCTGTGCAAAGGTCTTGTCAATTCCAAAATTCATTCATTCATTCATTCACATACTCAGTTTTACAGAGTAGAGTGGCGCACCCTACGTTTTCCTACCTGTAATCTTAATGGTTTGACCCTCCAGCCTTTAAGCTTGTAGTCAAGTGAAAATCCTTGGTTCCACCTAGGCAGAGACTTGAAACTAGGAAATACCTTCACAGCATAGAGCAGGGGTCCTCAAACTTTTTAAACAAGAGGCCAGTTCACTGTCCCTCAGACCTGTTGGAGGGCCGGATTATAGTTTAAAAAAAAAACTATGAACAAATTCCTATGCAGACTGCACATATCTTATTTTGAAGTGAAATAACAAACAGGGCAAAGACACTCGGTGGGCCAGAGAAATGTCCTCGGCGGGCTGCAGTTTGAGGATACCTGGCATAGAGAGATGGAAGAAAAACCAGCTTCATTGCAGTTTAGTGAGTCCAGATAAGAATGTTGTGAATGAGCGTGAGAGGTGGGGAGAAAGTAGATCATATAGAACCAATTAGGTTCTGTTTGGTAAAATCACAGGTCAATTGAAAACTGGAAAAAGCCTCAGTGAGATGAATTGACACAGTAGCATTACCAATGAGTTCAAACATGTGAAAGGTAATAGAGATAGTGCAAGACTGACTGGATGTCATTTCAGTCTGTTAAACATAGGGTTGACCCACGCTGGAGACAACTCAATGGCAGCTAACCAAAATAAGTAGGCTGTGTTTTAAAGATTGGGGTGATTGCTTTCCTTCTGCAGGTGATATCAGGGAAGGATTTTAAGCAGGGTAATTAATTAATTTCTGTTTCATAAGGAAGGCACTTATTGAACAGATTGGAGGAGATTGGAAGCAGGAAGCTGGTAGAAGAAAGGAAAGCTAATGATATTTCAGGATAAGGTGCTAGCCTTCGAGGTGGATCAAAGTGTGTAGGTGTATTATTGGCATCTTTTGGAGGTCAATGGACATGATTTATTTAGTGGATGTGACAAGAGAGCGCAAGTAAGTGTTCGGGTCAATATTCACTGATGGCACGAGGATGGGAAAAGGAGAAGATTAGCAGTAAAGATCAGAGTTTAAACAGTTTGAGCTTTCTGTGCGATATCCAAGTGGACATGTCAGCGAGGCAGTTGGATGACTATGCTCAGAGTTCATCAAAGATCTGGGCTGAAAAGAGAACTGTGTGGCTCGGCAGAGCAATCATATTTGAAGCCTGCATGCTGGCATTGCCCAGGGAAAGCATATGGAGTGAGAAGTGAAGAAGACCCAGGACTGAGTCGTGGTGTAACCCATGAGGACACTCTCAGATTGAGGGGGAGCTGGCAAAGGGAAGCGGGGGGCTTGAGAAGAACCTGAAGTTACTCATGCCATGGCAGGAAACCAAGAGAATTGATTCATTCAGAGGAGTGGGAAGCACTCTCTCTCCAATATGGCTGAGCGAGATGAAGATCAAAAAAGTCTGTCGGTTCTGGCTCCATGGGACTTGTGAGTGACCTTCGCATGAGCAACTTGTGCAAAGATGGGGCAAATATCAGACTGGAATTGTTTGAAGAGTAAATATCAAAGAGAGGGCCTGGCAGACTATTGAGCAGAGCTGCATATGGGTTCCGGTGTGTAATTACTTAAGGTCACACGTGTTCCAGAATCTAGGCCTTTTCCAAGACAGAAATCATTCATTTATTTACATATAATCATTCCAACAACAAATACATACTGATTACTTACCAGGAGACTTGGCGGCATAGTGGGTTATATGTCGGTCCATTAATGGCAAGCTCAGCAGTTCAGCACCATCAGCCACTCCATACAGAAAGATGAAGCTTTCTACTCTCCTGTCAAGAGTTACAGCAAGGGGCAGTTCTACCTTGTATAGAATCTCTATGAGTCGGAATTGACTCAGTGGCAGTTAGTTTTGGAGAAGTGTATACTTATTTATTCTTAATCATTTTGTGGCATATGTGGCAGTGATAAGCATTTCTAAATCTTGGCTGACTTTTCTAGATAAGTATAAATAAATGAAGCTTAATGGATGTCAGAGTATTACGTAGTTCTAATTTTTATTGAATTTCTTCATAATATTGCTTTAAGTGACAAGATCGCATCCATCGTGCTTGTGTTGTTTTTAAAACTTTCTGTTGTAGTTTGGAGGAAGGTTTAGAGAAAAAATAGTTTTTCATTCAACAATTTATGCACATTTTGTGACATTGGTTGCAACCCCCTTAATGTAACAAGACTCTTCCCATTTCCTCCTGAGCATCCCATCTTCATTGCCCCTCTTTGTCCTCCTTTCTACGCTCTGAGATTTTTTTAGGGGGCTGGGCTGTGTGGTTGTTTGTTCTAAGGAGTGCATGTCTTATGGGTGTCATTGCTCACTTCACAGGCCTGCCTCTTGTTGGGTGGGTTCAGTTCCAGGAGTGAAGGGTGTTTCAGGGCCACAGTCTTAGGGGTTCCATCATCTCTATTGTATCTTTGAATTTGAATTTTATTCCATATTTTTCTCTCACTCTGTTCATGATCTTCCTGATCAGGAACAGTTGGTAGTAGTCGCTGGGCACCATCTAATTCTTCTGGTCTCAAGGTCATGGAGGCTGTAGTCCATAGTTCATTGGTCCTTTGGACTAATCGATTCCTTTAGTCTTTGCTTTTCTTCGTTCTTCCTTGCTCAGCACAGGGGAAGATGAATAGTTTCAGGTGGCTGCCTGACAGCTTTTAAGACCCCAGTCATAAAAGTAGGATGCTCACCAAAACAGGATGTATGTCAGTGTCTTGTGGACTGTGTTATACCAATTGACTTAGATCTCCCCTGAGACTGTAGTCCTAAGCCCCCAAGCCCAGTGATTCATTCCCTCCAGGTGTTGGGCTAGGGGTAAGAAGTTTTCATGCCTTTCTTCTATCTGTGGATACACGTATTTATAGCAATACACATGCCTATGTAGAAATATCTTCTGCCATTCAGTCATAGATGTATGCCTAGTCACTGCTTACATGCATGTCTGTCTTTGTATCTCTACCTGGTGGATAACTGTTGTTATTCATGTTACCGCAGGATTATAGAGCCTTAGTGTGCACCTTTGCTCTGTCTTTTACTCTTGTGCAACACCTAGTGCCTCCCTCCATCTAGCTCATGTTGTGCTGCCCTAGCCCGTTGTGTATGCTCCTTTACCTTCACCCAAGTTAGCACTTGTATACGTTCTGCTTAGCGATTTTTCCTTTGTTCCCCTCCCATCCCTGATGACCGGCAAAGAATGTTTCTTCCTATGCATAATCCTTTCCTTGACTTTCGATAATACTGACTTCATGCAATATCTGTCCTTTTGCAATTGATTTATTTCATCCAGCTGTATATCCTCTAGGTTCATCCATATTGTAAGGTGTTTCGCAGATTCCCCCCAATTCTTTAGTGTTTCATGATTTCATGTTGCGTGTCCATGCCACGATGCTTATCCATCTCCCTCGTTGATGGGCATTTAGGGTGTTTATGCCTTTTTCCTGTTGTGAAAATATTTATTTCACAGTTCTTGGATATGTGCCTGGTAGTGAGGTTGCTGGTGACGTAATGGATTGCACATTGGGCTGCTAACCACAAGGCTGGCAGTTCAAACCCACTAGCCACTCTATAGGAGAAATAGGATGCGCCCTACTCTCACAGAGTTACAATCTCAGAAACTCCTGGGGGCCGTTCTGCCCTGTCGTATAGGATTGTTATGGGTTGGAATCGACTCGCTGACTGAGTTTAGTGTTGTTAGTGCTGAGATGACTGGATTATGCGTATTTATATCTCTACCTTTTAAAGGAAGTTTCATACTACCGTTTTCCACAGTGGTGGTTTCACGTGACAGTTCTGGAGGGAGAATTCGAATGGCAATTGCCAGTGCTCTTGGCATCCGTTTATTCGTTCAGCTGACAGATACTTGGTGAATACATATACTGTGCCAAGCACACTGTGCCAAGTCTCAGAGAAATACCAGAGACCGCAAAGAGCAGATCTCTACCTTCATGGAAAAGAATTCCAATGGAGGGAGATTTGGGGTTTTTTTTTTCAAGCTGCTGTCAAATTGATTCCCAAATTATAACAACACCGTGAACAATAGCACAGAAGGCAGCCAGGCTGCACAGTCCCCACGACTGGTCGCAGACCACGCTGGCGTCAGCCATAGCTTCTTCATTGGCTGACATTCTCACGTAGCTCTCCAGCTTTTCCTTTCGGGCCATCTTAGGGAGGCTCCGCCAAGACCCTGCGCCATCACCGCCACACACCAGCCTCCCTTGGGAGGGGTAGCATAGCAGCTTAAGAGATTCACGGGCTGCACATGCCACGTGAAGCTCCCGTATAGAAGGTTCAAATCCTGCCTCTGCACCACCATTGTGCCTCTAGTGGAAGAACATGGAGAACTGTTTAAAAAGAAATTAACTCCAGATGGTGATCCGTGTTTGAATACCAGACCCCACTCACGGCCAGGGAGTCCATCCGGAGTCATTATGCCTTGGCCTGCTAACCTCGGTGTCACCAGTTAAAACCCAGCTTCTGTTCCTGTAAAGATTGACAGGAACTCACAGGAGACCGTTGTTCTCTGTCCTATAGGGGCACTAGGAGTGTGACTCAAGCTCACTGCTATCGAGTCCATTCAGACTCAGAGTGATCCTATGGGACAGCTTGGAATGCCTCATGGGTTTCTGATGCTATAACGCTTCACAGGAGTAGAAAGCTTCATCTTTGTCCCGCAGCGCCACTGGGGGTTTTGAACTGCTGAGATTGCAGTTAACAGCTCAAGGAATAACTACTGCACCACCCAGGATCCTTGGTCACAGATAAAGCTGGAAGAAAACGCCTGTGAATAGAGAGTGAGTCAGAGAAACCCTGAGGATGTGTTGTCTAGGCTGGGTCTGAAGACAAGAGGCTCAGGAAAACTGCCGAGCAAGATTGTTTCCAGTGGAGATGACTTGTAAACGCTCACCTTTTACAACAAAACATATCAAAAACACTGTAAGATGGGGGTGTTCCCTCAGACTTGGGTGACTGATAGTCTCTGGTGAGCCATGTTCCCTTTAAGCTAACCCAGTGGTTCTCAACCTTCTTAATGCTGCGACCCATTAATACAGTTCCTCATGTTGTGGTGACCCCCTGTGTTAGTCTGGGTTGACTAGAGACACAAATACATGGACACATATGTGTATAAGAAAGAGATTTATATACAAGAGTAATTGAATATTGAGAAAACATTCCAGCCCAGTCCATAAGTCCGATATTAGCCCATATGTCTGATACCAATCTGTAAAGTCCTCTTCAGGCTCACAAAACACATGCAATGATGCCGAATGTAGAAGATCACAGGACAGTGGGTAGATCCAGTGTCTTTGGAAACATCTCAGCGCTGGTAGGGGTCTTTCTGTGGCTTCTCTGGCTTTTGAGGTCTGGTTGTGTCCTTGTGGCTTGTCTTCTGCAGTGTCTCCCAGAAAGTAACTCTTAATTTTGCTACTGTTATGAATTGGGCAACCCCTGTGAAAGGGTCCTTCGACCCCCAAAGGGGTCACGACCTACAGGTTGAGAAGCACTGAGCTAACCCTTACATAACCCTCTCCAGGGGCCAGCTGTGCCCTTCATCCATGACATGATTTCTTCCATGTCATCTCATTTCAACCTTCGGAGAGCCTTACTATCCTTCCCCATCTTATACGTACCCTGACGTCACTGTGTATGGGCCTTGGCGTGCTGACGTATCAGAGCAGCCGGCCCAGCTCATCAGCTCCCTTTGGGAGAACGATGAGGCTATCTGCTCCCACAAAGATGGAAGCCTCTGGAACCTGAGGTGGGGTTGCTGTGCGTTGAGATCCATTCATTGGAAGTGGATCTAGCTCCTTACCAATGGGAAACTGACGCATAGAGAAGTGACAGAATTTATTTTAAGGGGTAACGTTCAAAGTACAGTCTCTGATGGACTTTGTGTAACCTTGAGATGATGAAGTCCCCATCAGTGTGTTGTGTTTAGTTGCTGTCGCCTCTGACTCAGGATCACCCATGTTTGACAGAAGGACCTATTGCCAGGCCTGCCCGCTCCTGACCTGTGGTTGCAGCTCTCCTGTCAGTCCAGCTCCTGGGGGGGCTGCCCTCACTTTTGCTGCCCATTGACCTTTCCAAACATGGCCGCCTCCTTTTCCAGGGACTGGTCTTTTCTGGTGACCACTCCAAAGTAAGTGAGTCAACATCTCGCCGTCGCGGCTTCTAAGGGACATTCTGGTTGTGTTTCTTCTATGACTGATTTGTTGGTTCCCAGTTGCTAAGAGGCTGTGTGTGTTCCTCGTCTGTGTTGACATTGCGCGTGGTGTCAAAGCAACAGAGAAACGGGCAGGCGCCTGAGCGAGAATCAGAGCAGTGCGCCCCCGGGTGCCGTGCAGCACCCTTGTGCTCCTCTCGCCCAGGTCCTTGCGCCTTAAGAAGGAGAAGGCTGGTTGCACTTGCGTAGGTCCTGACGAAGCAATACAAACGACGGTTTTGTTGCCTGCGTGGTCCCTCGGATGCTCTACTTATGGGGAATGCACGTAAGGCACATCCGGGACGGTTGTCCTTTTTTGTTTTCTTTTTTAAACATCTGTGTTGGAGTTGTGAGCTGATCCAGCACACACCCCCACCTTCCCCATACCGGAATTGTATTTTTGCTTGAAACAGTGGTTGACAGACAAACCACCGTTTTTCAGACTTGCATATTTGACAGACGTTTTCTTAAAAACGAATGGAATTGACGTCATTCGGTGGAAACAAAGGGGAGTGTTTATTGCTGATGATAGAATTCCAGCTTTCAAGCGAAAAGTGGAGCCTCAGAAAAGCTGGAGGATGGCACCGGGATGCTGACAGCTGCTTCCCCGGAAACACGCTGACACTCTGAGGACACTTTCTCAGGCGCCGCAGTGCGGCTGTGAGCTGTGTTCCCCGCTGAGGGGATACATACCTCATGGGGTCCGCCGGGCAGGAGGCCAGCTGACACCTGGGAGTGCTGCTTCGTCACCCGCTCTTCCTCATCAACAAAGGCCCATGCCTTTCCACACTCCCCCTCAGGATCAAATAAAAGGACTGCTACCCACTTGATGGCAACTCATGGTGACCCTAGAGGTCAGGGTAGAACTGTCCCTGTGGGTTTCCAAAATGGTAACTCTTTCCTGGAGCAGAAAGCCCAGACTCCCAGCCTTTGTCCCAAGGAGCAGCTGCTGCTTCAAGCCGCTGACCTTGCAGTTAGCAGCCCAGTGCACAACCAATGCACACCAGGGTTCCTCTTCCCTCGGACAAATGGGATCCTCTCCAAGGTCACTGAAATGACCTTTTAACTTGTGGGAGTCTATGGCAAAGGAGCGCCGGGTAGTGCAGAGGTAACAGTCTCATTGCTCACGGAAAGGTTGGGGATGCAAGCCCACCCAGACGCATCCCCGGAGAAAGGCCTGCAGAGCTGGTTCCAGAAACGTGGCCATTGAACAGCCCAGGGAGCAAAGCCCTGGATGGCATCTGATTATTGTTCCATAGAAAGTCATCGCTGAAGGCTCAAGTAGAAAGAAAATGTTCTGAGAATGATGATGGCAACACATGTACAAATGTGCTTGACACGATGGATGGATGGATGGATGGATGGATGGATGGATGGATGGATGGATGGAGTTGTATGAGCCCTGAACAAAATGATTTTTAAAAAGTCATCGCTGACCGCCCCCCCCCCCAACTAGCCCCCTTTCATCTATTCTCACCCTCTAGCTCTATACCTTGGGAGCCCTGGCTACAAAGCGGTTACTTTGGGCGCCGCATTCCACAAGCTCAGTAGTTCTAAACCACCAGCAGCTCTGTGGGAGAAAGATGAGCTTTCTTCTCCCATGAGCAGTTACAGGCTCAGAAACCCACAGGGACAGTTCTACTCTGCTCTGTGTGGTCTCTGTGAGTTGGCATTGACTCGGTTTCAGTGGGTTTAGGTTTGGTTTGAGCCCTGTGTCTGACATAGAAAGTACAGCAGATGCTGAAGAACTTCTTAGTGAGCAAATGCCATCTGTTTATGGAAGGCCGTTGCTGAGGCTTCAGAAGTACAATGCACTCATCAGCAGAGCCATTACAAGTAAACTCTGTCGGTTCTCTGGGAATACTGTTAATTCGACCCCTTCTAAATCCCAGACATACTTTAAAATGACCCGTCCCTCTTTGTCCAGGCTGCCTGGGGCCAGCTTTGCTTGATAGCAGTTTGTTTGGTGAGTTAAGTAGAAAGGGGGGCTCAGGTGAGTGTGACAGAGCCACCTAGAAGCCAGAGCTCAAAACTCTCATGGCCACTGAGTCTATTCTGACTTACTGTGACCCCATAGGACAGGGTAGAACTGCCCCTGTGGGTTCCTGAGGCTGTAACTCTTTCCGGGAATAAAAAAACTCATCGTTCTCCCGGCTGGTGGTTTCAAACTGGTGCTGTTGTGGTCAGCAGACCACCAATATGCCACCAGAACTAGAATCCAGAACTGGGCACTTCCACTAGCAACAGGATTGCTGGACCTCGCTACAGCTCCCTTTCTGTCCACACACGGAGAACTTCACACTCAGGACACAGTACCAAGGATGCGAACCTGATCCCCTCTGCCGCTTTGATACTGCTAAGCGACGGTCAGAGAGGAGGCTGATTCAAATGCCCAGTAACCCATATGGCCCCCCAAGCTGGTCTCAGAGCTGTGGCTATTCTTGCTGCTTCTGTACGAGAAGTCCCGACCCCCTTTCCAGAATTTCCATAACAAGATAAAAGACCCCTCCTGGAGAATGCAGTCCTTCCTCCTGCAGCAGGGCACGTCCCTGGCCCCACCTGTCAAGACCCCCACCCCCCACCTGCCTGACCTGCTGTCTCCCCTTCTGGCTCCACTGTGCATTCCAGTAGCTAATGCTGAAGATACTGCAGTAGCTGTGCCCTCTCCGTGAACTGTGGAAGACATGATTAGCAGATACAATTAGTTGCTTTAGGGTTTAAAAAAAAAGCATGTGGAGGAAAGAGCGTGTGTGTATTATATATATATATATATATATATATATACATGTATACATGAAAAGAATTAGATTTTACTTATTGCCCTATGGTTATCACTACTGGGAAGACTGGCTTCTGTAATACTTTATTTCTAAAGATGGAAAGGAGTGGGGAATGGGTAGAAATTAGAATACAGGGCTGTGTGTGCCCCCCCACCCCCCCACCACCACCTTAAGCAGAGAAGCCCAGCATGCTTTGAAAAGCTGTGAAAAGCATTCTCATGATCTGGTAGATCCCATCTGTGCATTTTTCAATGACATACTTCAAGTTCACAAGTTGCAGTGAAAGGACCTTAAAAAAAGAGAGAGAGAGAGAAGAAGAAAGAACAGAAAGAAGACCGGGGTGTTAATGAGAGGGCATCAGCATGGCAGCTGTGGGGGAAAGCGAATCTCTCTGCATCGTGCCCACCTGTCCCAGGGGCGTGATTAGCCTGCTCACACTTCCTGGAGGAAGTCTGACATTGCCAAGTGTCACCAGAGACCAGAATACCCGGTGGATGCCTCCCCGGCTGGCTTCTGAGGTGACTCCGGTTCGGATGCCCCAGCAACGTGCTTCCGAAGCCACAGTGAGGCTGACGGGCGAGCTGGTGAGCCCACCCCAGCCCCTGCTCTCACTCCTGCCAGCGGGGTGGGTGGGGGGCTGGGGGCAGTGGGGGGAGGTGGAATGCAGGGCTGGAGTAAGACATTGTCCCAGAGCAGTCAGAGGACAAATGAAGACATCCGCAGTGCTCCCTTATTGAGGGAGGTTATCCAGGGCCCTCTCTAGAGCCTCTTAAAGAAAGAGGGCCACCAGCCACCATCCCGAGAATATAGGCCCTGGGAACCGGGTGATGGATGACTTGACCGCTGGGGGTTTCTCCCAGCCTGTGGTGCCAGTAAGTTATTCATGGTCACTGCTGTGGGAATTTGTTTTCTAACCGCGAAGACTTAGCAAATCACTGGCCATCAATCACACAACCCTGAACGCGCCCACTTCTCCCTCTTTACACCTGTGACCAGTGGCACTCCACGCAGGGTAGCCTCATCTCAGACCCCCCAGGACCACCTCCAGTGGATGCGTGTGTGAGTGACCCCGACGACTGGAATGCTTCTAACCCGTGATGCTTAGCCTCAAAGACTCCACGGCACAGGAAATCAGCTCCCGTTAAGTCTGCGACTGACCCTGACAACAGTGCCCTGGTCCGGGTAGAACCATGTTCCACGGGGTTGCGGCTGTGCTTTTTTTCCTTCAGAGACATCTCCAGGTGCACTCCCACCTCCGTCCTCCCTGGGTTCACCTGGGTCTCGTTTCCCATTGGTGACACGAAGCAAGTTATCTACTGGCTTTGATTTTTACCCCCTTTACCTTCTGATGCAATCCGGTTACTTAATTAACTCATCGCTCTAGCTTCCGCTGAGAATTTTCACTTTTTAATTCCTGTTGCTATTTGGGGGAAGTCTCAGTTTCTGACCACTCTTGTAAAATACCCTGCTTTACAAGGTAAACTCCCTACCAAATTCACAGTAAGTTAAAAAGGTAAAAATTATAATACGCGGCTTCATGTGGGAGAATCCATCCAGATAAGCTGAAAATGCGGGACACTTGATCATCCAGCCCCCTTAAAACTGTGGCCTAGGCCCACAAGTCAGTTCCCTCCGCAGATTTTAACCCTTCTGGGATCCGTGGGACAGTAGGACCCACCTACCACTACCATTTCTGGGGTTTAGTGGGAAATGTCTGTCCCACTTTTAGCGCCATCTGGTGGGGACCTGTGTAACTGCGTACTTCTCACCAAATGGGCCTTGTCCCGCTAGCTTCTGCATGTGTCCCACCCACTGTATTAAAAATCCATACTGCTTCAAGAAGGAAAAAATTTAATTACACTCAAATTCCTTCCATTACTGAAAACACATGTCCTGAACCAAAAAAAAAATCAAAGCAGTAAGCAACTCATCTAGCAAGTGTTCGATTGAAACAGTGGTTCTCAACCTTCCTAATGCGGCGACCCTTTCATACAGTTCCTCATGGTGTGCTGAGCCCCCAACCATAAAATAATTGTCGTTACTACATCATCACTGTAGTTTTGCTACTGTTATGAACCGGGTGACTGCTGTGAAAGGGTGTTCAAACCCCAAAGGGGTCGCAACCCACAGGTTGAGAACCATGGATTGGAGGCTCTTTGTGGAAAGGTGCCGGGCTCCACTCTAGTGAGTTTGGTGTCAGTGATTCCGTTGCCTGCAGGTCGCAGGCAGCTGTTGTCTTGCAGCGCACCACCTGTCTGCTAGGCGTGATATGGTTTCGTCATTCAGAGCAGAGGGCCTTGGCCCAGACCAGCTCTGCTGTGCCACTCTGCTGGGCACCTCTTCTGCCTACAAGATCTTTAGCCCTGACCTTGCAGGTCTTCTGGAGAGGCTGGGAGCAACCCAGGATCCTCTTTATTCGATGCCATTTCTGTTTTCATTTGCCAAGGTTGGTTTCTGGCTGCTTTCTATTGAAATGAGTTCATGTCTTCATTATCCTGTTAAAAAACTGAAAAAGACAGCTGCACAGTGTAACTCATTGATGATCAGAAGCCACGTGGAGGTAGAGAGCTTAAAACCCACCCATCGCATGCACTCCAATCCAGTCTAAGACTGAATAGAGCTCCCCACCTTTGCTTAATATCCTCAGTGACCGGGTACTCACTGTCTCCAAAGCAAGCCCAAGCCAAGCGTAGAGCCCTGGAGTTGATTCTGACTCATGGCGTCCCTGTAGGACAGAGTAGAACCACCCCTGTGGGTTTCTGAGACTGCAACTCTTCCCCGGAGTAGATCCTGTGGAGTAGCTCGTGGTTTTGAACTGCTGCCCTTGAACTTGGGGGCCCAATATATAACTCAATTCCGGAGTGTTAGGAGGGTTCCCTGTATTGTGTATTTCTAGCACAATGACCAACACTTAGTAGGAACTCAACCGATACTTGTTGAATAAGTCATGGAACTATCATGTCCGTGCTTGGACTCTTAATTTCACCCCAACCGCCTCACAGAGTGACTCTCGTCTCCTGACAAACAATAGCCCTTCCAAAGCGTGAGGGCTCTGTGCTATCCTTGAGTGCTCCTATCCCCAGCAGGAGCATTTTCATGGTCCTTACGAATTCTTTTGGGGAGCACTTTCCTAATGAATGGCATCGAGGATGCAGCCCAAACACATTGCTTGGGCTGTGCATAGGGCTTTGTCCCCTTCTCTGTCTGGATAATAATAATTATTCTTATATATGTTTTGGGTCAACTGCACCTTACTATGGACTTCCAAGGATGCCACCTCAGTCTTACACCCGGGTCTGCTAAGCTCTAGTACCTTTGTTCTTGGACTTGCATACAATATTCATTTATCTCCATTACATTCCCTTCCACTGGATTTGACCCATCCAGACTCGTGACATCTTGCTGACTCTTCTAAGCTCAGAGAAATTATTCTTTGACTTAATCTCTTCCATTCCCTGTTTTTAGAACCTATTGTTAGAGACAGCTACCTGTGTTTTTCTTGGGAAATGTCAAAATGTCTGCTCAAAAAATGCCCCCATTTTTTGGGCTGTGATAATCCTTTGTTGCTGTCCCCCCAGCCCTCAGTGACTGGGCATCTCCAATTAGAACTCTGCTGCCCTGCCCTCAGACCATCGCGGCCATCCAGCCGGCAGCTCCTGTTTGCGTCTTTTCACCGTCTCACACAGCTATTGCTGAACTGTCTAGTTTCCATGCAGTCGCAGTGTCTTCTCAGCTGAGTGGGCTCAGCAAACATTGTTCCTGTGTTGTCAGATTGGCTGTGTTCCAGACTCTCTTTACTTTCCATTTAATGCGAAGGGAGGTTCATAGGGGATACTAATTAAAATGCCCAAGAAGCCCCGTGTGACACCCATATGAACACTTTAAGTTCCCAGCTACAAATAAGGCAGGACTCTTTGCCCTTTTGTTTGATTTGGAGTTTTGTGCTGCCTTGATTGCCCTGAACTCTGTCAATCACAACCCCCATGAATATATTAGCCCTTACTAGGTGTTCCATTTCTTGAGCCGGGAACCCAATCAGCACACTGGACGGTGAAATGGAATTCAAGAGAGGTTCTCTTCCATTGACAAAACTCTTTGGAGGTTGGTTGGTGGTGGTCGATGGTATTAGCATTGTATAAACACCAGGCTAATAAAGCCCATTGCTGACTCAGAAAGCGGGTTCAAGGCAGAGTGGTTACGGTGTCTGAAATGTAGGCTTTATTCAGAGCAGGTGTGAGCAGGCTGTCAATTCTGGTTGGTCCTAAGGACTTGTCATGATGCTTCCAGGGCGTATGGACGTTTATTGACTCTCTGTTAACCTAAGAGTCTTCTGCATTTGGCTGCTAACTGGAAAGCCAGCAATTCCAAACCACCAGCTGCTCTGCAGGAGAAAGATGGGGCTTTCTACTCACATAAAGAGTTACAGTCTCAGAAACTCACTTGGGGTGGGGGGGACAGTTATGCCTTGTCTTAAAGCTCCCTGTGAGTGGCAATCAACTCAGTGGTAAAGAGTTTGGTTTGGGTTTGAGATGCATACTTACCCCAGCCTGTGATATGTTTCTGTGTTTTTAAAAACAGCTGTGCAAAATGGGTGGGAGAAAATGGAAGCCGTGAACCTCTGCTGCACTCTAGTTTCAGTGCAGGGTGGATGGTATTTGTGCAGACATTTTTGCCATTCCTGGGCTTATGATCATGAAAGGTACGAGGCTGGATCGACAGACAACACTATCAGGGACCAAGGACCAAGGACACTGGTCGTTATCACACAGAGTTTGCTCAAGGACCCTCAGAGTTTGCTCATAATTCCTTAACAACATAGCAAATGGGTGGACTTTAAAATGCAGAGAGTTGTCGCCTCAGTTCCAGAAGCCTGAAGTCCACAAATTCAGGCATTGACTTTAGCGAAGGTGTGTCTTTGCTTCCTTTCAGTATCTGCCACTGCCCACTCACGGTCATCAAGTGGGTGCCGACTCGTAGTGACCCTACAGGACAGACAGAACTGACCCTGTGGGTTTCTGAAGACTGTCACTCTGTACGGGAGTAGAAAGCCTCCTCTTTCTCCATCAGAATGCCTGGTGATTTCAGGCAGCTGACCTTTGAGGTTGTCAGCCCAACAATGTAACCACTCTACCACCAGCTTCCAGTTGCTCCCCAGATCCTTGGCTTCCCTGGATCGTAGTCACGCCTGCTTGTGTTAGAACATGGCACCTCCCCGCTGGGAATGCTTCTCTGGGTTTGTTTTTCCCTTTTCCAATGGAACACTCAGAAGAGATTAAATTTAGGGTCCGCCCTATGTGTTAAAATAACAAATTAAAAACTATCTTTCCTGATTGCCCCCCCCCCACACACACACGGTAACTACCCTTGAGTGGAAGCCAACTCCTAGAGCCCTATAGAATAGGGTAACACTGCCACTGTCAGTTTCTGAGACTGCAACTCTTTACAGGGTTAGAAAACTTTGTCTTTCTCCCATAGAGAAGGTGGTGGTTTTGAACTGCTGATTTGTGGATCGTGTCCCAACGCATAACTGCTATGTCACCTCTGATGGGGGCACAGAGGTTAGGATTTGAACATAGCTTTTGAAGAACCGACTTCTAACCATGACTCTAACCGTGGCATGGGCTGTCTGTGAAATGATGAGACGCCTGGATTAGAGGCTTGGATCTTTTTTTTTTTTTTTTAGTCTGTGGTGTCCATCCATCCATCAAGGTTCTTGTATAGACTAATTCTGTACAGAGACAGTGGATGGGGTCATTGTCATTACCTACCATCATCCAGTTGGTGACCAACTTGTGGTAACCCCGTAGACAATGGAACAGACTGTGCCCCATCCTTCCCTTCCCCCGAGTGATGTGGTGGATCAGACCAGTGTGATCCTTAGAGCATCCATTGGCTAATTTTTAATAACTCTCTTCCCTGGGTGGTATTGGAACAATTGTGGGCAGGGGGTGGCAGAGAGGGCTGCAACTGCATGCACCTAAATCATTCCTGGCTTATGGGCTGTAGATCATAGGTTCCAAAATTTATTTAACTTACCACCTCCTTTACAGAAACAAGGTCACTCAGCATCCTCCTGGCAATGAAAAACTTTTGTACTATGGTCCAGAATCTTCGATAAACTATAGGTATCTCCTTGTGTAGCTCTCCTCATTGGCCCAACTCCCCGCAGGGGGATCACTAGAACTTCCCCGCTCATCCGGGTCAGGACTGTTCATTGAGAGTGTTAGCTGTTAACTGGCTTACACTCCTTGTGATAACTTCTGGATAACCCTTTTGCTTGTTTTAAAGGTCTGCCATATGGATAAATATATCTGCATTAAATAATAGCTACTGTATCTGGGGATCAAAGGCATAAAAGACACCATAATAACTTTTTTTTCTTTTTTTAAAAATTTATTTTTAACAATTTATTGGGGCTCATACAATTCTTATCACAGTTCATACATATACATACATCAATTGTATAAAGCACATATGTACAGTCTTTGCCCTAATCATTTTTTCTCCTCTTTTCTTTTTTTACATTTTATTAGGGACTCATACAACTCTTATCACCATCCATACATATACATACATCAATTGTATAAAGCACATCCATACATTCCCTGCCCCAATCATTCTCAAGGCATTTGCTCTCCACTTAAGCCCCTCGCATCAGGTCCTCTTTTTTTTTTCCCCTCCCTCCCCTTTCCCCCCTCCCTCATGTGCCCTTGGTAATTTATACATTGTTATTTTGTCATATCTTGCCCTATCCGGAGTCTCCCTTCCCCCCTTCTCTGCTGTCCCTCTCCCAGGGAAGAGGTCACATGTGGATCCTTGTAATCATTTCCCCCTTTCCAACCCACTCACCCTCCACTCTCCCAGCATCGTCCCTCACACCCTTGGTCCTGAAGGTGTAATAACTTTTAAGAGTGTCTTCTTTCCCATTACATAGAAAAATGATAAATAGTAGATAGATTCAAATATTTCCCAGTGTCTAAGTCATCCTTTATTTTCTAAGACTGTTTGCTTCGTGACTAAAGGATTAGGGTTTGGGTTTGGCTAACTCTTCTGAATTTTGTTTTGTGATTATGTTTAAAGACGAGATTTAAACTAAAGAGAACAGCCCAACTCTGGATGCTTGCCTGGTTTAAATCCATCATCAGCTGATATCAGCCCACCTGAGAGCATTGTCCTCATGCTGACAAGGCTATCTGGGTCGCACAAAAGTCCGACTTTTACTCTGAAGCTGTTACCCTGACAACACAAGATAAAGTTTCAGTTGTGTGCCTGAAATAGACAGTTGAGAAGCTCTTTGGTGAGTGGCATGGTGTCCACCTTTGAAATTGTGGACACACACTGTCTTCTCCGCTCCTGCTATTACGGGCCCCAATCAACAGCTCTCGGAACTCAGCAGCGAGCCTTCATGGAACGAGGTGGGCCGCCAGCTCCAAGGATGAATGGGTCTTGAATTTCTGTGGGATAGCCATAAATAAATAAAGCCATTTACTGGGAGATTTTATTGACCGCTCCCATTTACAGCTATATTTATTTTAGTTGGGGGGGGGTAGGGTGTGATATTAGTTTGTCAGGTGGTATTGCTAGACGCTCGAAAGTACTTAGAATCAGGAAGCGTGTAGAATGACCAAAGGGGTCTATATAATTGCCAAGATGTGAATTGGAGATGGCAGAGAAAAGGGAAACCTTTTTAGTGCCTGGCACTAGATTTTAATTTAGAAGATTGAAGACGCTTAATCACAACCTCGTTTGGTCCCTTCTGCGATGCCATAGCCTTTGGCATACTGACAAGTCAACGAGGTTTCAAAGATCCCTTTTATGTTTGTAAGATACTGTTTTCTGCTTGCCTTTTACACTGGCTGGAAAGCCTAAGGAACAGGCTAGGCTGCGGAAGTCCTCTATCTCTGCAGTATAGACAAGTGTGAATGCCGCACCCCAGAACACCTGGCGGGACATAATCTGAAAGCAGGACTCTCAAACCCTCAGCAAGCCCACTACCACTGAATTCATGCCAACTCACGGCAGCTGTGGGGACTCAGGCTGTGCATATTTATGGGAGCAGACAGTCTCATATTTCTCCCACTGCAACAACTGATAAACTTTGAAGTCAGCAGCCTGAACCACAGGCAACCTTAAACATGAATACCCAAACCGAGCCAAACTAACAGCCATTAGTCGGTTCTGACTCTTAGCTACCCTATAGGCCAGTGTGGAACTGCCCCTGTGGTTTCCAAGACTGTCACTCTCCATGGGAAGAGTAAGACTCGTCTTCCTCCCGATGACTGGCTGGCAGTTTTGAACTGTTGACCTTGGGGTTAGTGGTCTGATGCATACCCAACAGTGCCAGGACTCATAACATGAACACTGACCCTGAAAAATTAGCTCAGGCCGTGCAAATGGAGTTTCCATGATCCAGGGTTAAGAGAAGGGCTCTCACCTGGTGTACGGTGGTCGGGTGGTTGCTTCCTAAACATGAAATGTAGACCCCCTAAGGCAGCGATTCTCAACCTGTGGGTCGCGACCCTGTTGGGGGGGCTGAACGACCCTTTCACAGGGGTCACCTGATTCCTAACTAGCACAAGGACAATAATGAAATAGCAATGAAAATTTTATGGTTGGGAGTCACCACAACATGAGGAACTGTATTACGGGGTCGCAGCATGAGGAAGGTTGAGAACCACTGCCCTAAGGAATGGCAGACAGTGGCACCAGTTGGCAGGAACCCCAGGGAGGGCTTTGTGAGGGGCATGCTGTGCTTTAGTCCCACAGCATCCATCGATGCCCTCCTGTGAGCCCAGGAAGACAACCATCACGTGGTTGCGCAGCTGAAACAAGCAAGTGCAGTAAAAGTCACCTTGGAACAGAAAACAGAGTCAAAGTGTGAAAATTAGAAGGAAGTCCGATAACATTGACAGTACCGCCACCTGCTCAGGAACCACAGAGAGAAGTCTCGGGTGTTCAGGGCAGGGAGTGTGAGTGGAACCTTCAAAAACAAAACAGTTCTCTTCTTAAAAACTTTGTGTTGTGAAGTGGGCGAGGGTTTCAGAACAGAGCCGTTTCCCAGTCAACGAGGGTTCCATCATGGAACTGTGCTGTAAAGAGCCAGTGGGTGGCGAAAAGAAGAGAGACCCTCTCCGTGATGGGTGGACACGGCGGCTGTAGCGGGCTCAAACAAAGAACACCGAGGGAGGGGTAGGCCCCGGCAGCGTTGGTTCTGTTGTGCCCAGACCTGCCCCAATAGCATCTAACAACCACCACCACGTACACATTTGCTAATAAAGAGAAGCCATTGAAGTAACACATCCGTTTTAGAAGAAGTACAGCCAGAATGCTGTGCCTGAAATAATAGAGGCAGAAATAATGTGGGGAAGTACATTTTTTAAATGAACAAAATATTAGATGAGCAGATGATTCATGGGTGGTAATAAGTAGTCTTTTAAACCCTCCAGGACTAGGCATTAGCTTAGGACCTGGTCGGTTAACATATTCCTAAGCCTGTATTTTATGAAATTTGTCATAAAAATTTACCAGGGAATTAGTTTGAGATGTATATTTCTGAACCCTAATCCAGAGATCCCGATTCATAGATGTGGCGTGGGCTCACCCTATGGAGGATTTACCCAAGGAGTCAGGTAATCAGTGTGACAATGTCACACTTTTTTACCTTATCAAAAACTTTGCTTTTAGCTGTGGTTGACATCTGCCCCTCTCCCAACCCCACAGCACCTTTCCATGAGTCCGACCAAGTCTTTCCAATGTGCAGTCTCGGACAGGCCCGCCCGCAGCACCCAGTCAGCAAGGTCTCACAGGCGTACCGACGCTGTCATAGCCAGCCGCCTACCCCTGGGCCCAGCAGATGACTGCTTCAGCAAGTTGCACTGTGGTGATCCTGAACCACTCTTAGAACAAAACAAAAGGAAAGGAAATAGCTCCTTTTTAAAAAGGCCAAACTGACTAACAAGCAGAGAGGAGCCCCCAAAGCTGTTACCCTTTAAACTCTTCCTGGGGGTCCCCTTTAAGCTAAATAAAAGCTTGGCTCATCACATAAACGATGTTGCCTTTGAGTATGTGCATCCACAGCAACGAAGCCAAGCAGTCAGCATTGACCCTAAAGATGAGAGGCCTGGAAGGGGCGGAGGGGGCTGCTCAGGACAGCGATCATAATGGACACAGAACAACCAGGATAGAAATCATGAGAATGTTGACACAGCCTGAAAGATGCGTCCAATGTCTGTCACCAAGTGACGTCTTATCTTGCATGGTCTTCCAGTCACTTCTGACTCCTAGCAACCCCGTAGGACATGGAGTAGAACTGCCCTTGTGGGTTTCTGAAATGTAACTCTTTACTGGAGTAGAAAGGCAAATCATTTTCCCATGGAGCAGCTGGGGATGTGTACTGCTGACCTCAGGTGAGGATACTAATTCCTAACCACTGTGCCACCAGGGATGCCCCAATGATCTATAAAGAAGCTGTTAAAAGAGAACCTAATTTGCTGTGTAAATGTTAGCCAAAAAATAAATAAACTTAATAAAATCAAATTTTTAAAAACCTCTATTATCAGTAGGAGCCCTGGTGGCGGAGTGGTTATGTATTGGGCTGCTAACCATGAGGTCAACAGTTCAAAACCACCAGCCACTCCAAGGGAGAATGATGAGGCTTCCTATTCCCGTAAGGAGTTCAAGTGTCAGAAACGCACAGGAGGCAGCTCTTCTCTATCCTAGAGAGTTGCGCTGAGTCAGCATAGACTTGATGGCAGTGAGTTTGGTTTTTTAAATATTCTCAGCAATGTTATTCTAGAAGACAAAGCACAAAGTGGTATGTTTTCCTATAGCGCCAGCTCCTTTGTAAATTAGTATACCAAGGTAGTAAGGATAAAAGCACAAGAAAACCTTGAAAGACTAAGTGGGCAGAAAGAGAAACAGTAGTATGAGTGTTTGGTGCAGCACTGTACATGGAAAGCATAGCTCTTTATTTTTCGGTGTTACTTCAGAATGTAATTCAGCATCACCTGATCCTTGGAGGATGAAAGCTCACGTTAATAAGTTAAATATATTAGTCAGCTGTTACTGAGGAACGAACTGCCCATGCCCCAGTGACTTTGAGCAGGCATTGTTTACCCTTGCCCCTACTCCTGGGCCTCCTGGTACAGGCTGTGACTACCAGGGCTTGGCCCCAAGCTGATGATGCAAGTTCCCTTCTGTAGGGTAATCCTTCTTCAACCACGTAGCACCTGAGACCTGTCCTTTTGATGGGGATGGCAGAAAAGCAAGAAAGTAATCTGCCACCAAGACCTGTTTTAAGTTTCTGCTCACATTCCACTGGACAAAGCAAGGCACACGGCCAAACAAAGGTGGAGGGATTTTATTATTGTTAGTTGCTATCAAGTCGACTCAGACACATGGCTTAGGTCTTACGTACACAGAACCTAAGCTTCCCCAACTGATCTTTGTCCCAAAGCAAACGAGCCAGAAAAAATGTTCTATTGTAATTTATAACATTTTGTCGTTGGCCGATTTATAGAAGTTAATTATGAGAGCTTGCTTCTGTCTGTCTCAATCACAAAGGCTCTCTGTACTCTGTGCGCCATGGTGACCCTGCTGGTACTTGAAGTACTAGCAGCATAGGTCCCAGCATCATAACAGCACGCAAGCCTCCACATTGTGACCAACCGGCAGACGGGTGGTAGAAGTCAAGGGGTAAGGAGTGGGAGGGTTTGAGAAATGGCTATTTTAAAAATAAGAATCCAAACTAACACAACAAGAGCATGTCAGGAAGAAAGTCATGAATGAGATCTTGAAGTCTAGAGATTCAAGGTCAAGTCAGAAAGAAGGATTTGCCCAAATATCTAGGTAAGACTATAGGAATGTGGTAATGAAATACTTGGAGGCAACATAAAAGAGTTGATTATGTTTAGAACCATCTAGTATGGTTGAATTGACTAGAGTTTGTAAGAAGTATGATCTTTCGCCATCCAATTCAGAAAGTGGATTTGACCCTAGTTGAGATTTGTGTGCATGGGTGCCAATTTTCTGACTCATAGCCACCCTGTAGGCCAGAGTAGAATTGCCCCTTTGGGCTTCAGAGACTGTAACTCTGTACGAGAGCAGACAGCTTCATCTCTCTCCCTCAGAGCACCTGATGGGTTCGAACTGCTGATCTTGTGATTAGCAGCGCAATGCCTATGGCAGTAAGTTTGTTGTTTAGGAGCTCTGGTGTAGTGGTTGCAAGTTGGACTGAGATCCTCATGGTCAGCAGTTTGAACGCCCAGCCGCTCTTCAAGAGAAAGGCAAGGCTTTCCACTAGTGCAAAGAGTTGAAAGTCTCAGACGCCCACAGACGGAGTTCTGCTCTGTCCTAGGGTCTGCATCAAGTCAATGACAATGAGTTTTGTTTTGTTTGTTACTGATTTTTACCATTTCATATGTAATTTAACCTTGTGCATAAAAGTCATAGTAAATACTTTATTTTTCAAGTCAGTTTTTGATGAATGCTTTAAGGGGGGAAAAAACCCTAAATTCTTGGAAATCAATGGCAAAATTAGTGAGATAGGAAGCCTTGTAGTTCAGCATAGACAGATGCAATGATTATATTAAATATTTTCCCAAAACCAAATAATGCAGAATCACTTAATAATCAGCATAATTATTTTAGGATTAAAAATTATTCAGTCTTATAAACAAGCTGTGACAATTGATTACAATTAATGCAAAGAAGTAGGGTATAGTATTATGTTCTGATCCCGCTATTGTGCCTGTAAATGAGTGGCACAATTATAGGAACAGTTTGCAAATGAGCTCCCAAACATAGATACCAATTATGATTCTTCATTTATTTAAAGTGAACGATGATTAGTTTCACAGATTTTGCCCTTTGGGAAATAAATATTCATCCTAGACAATCGTCTTGAAACCTATGTTCCTCTGCATACAAAGCCTCCTTTGCAAAATAGTTCAGTCCCATGTAAAGATAAAAATCGGTGCCCTCTTTGTCTCCATGGCTCTTTTTAAGAAAAGACTGAAAAATTTAATGAGGCCGTAAACAGAGGATTCATTAATTGCCAACAATGATTTTCAATGCAAGAGGAAGGGAGAGACTGAGTCAACTAGTTCTTTCCTACAAGCCCCGTTCTCCACTGTGTCCGTCAGCCGGCTTGATGGTGGCATGCAGGTTGTGATGCTGGAACTGTGCTCTGGGTGTGTAAGACACTAGCAGGGGCCACCATTGTGAACAGGTTTCAGAACAACTTCCAGACTGAGAGATATGAGGAGGAGAGGGAAGATAGGGGCCACTGCGGAAACCTTAGTCACTGAAAATCTTAGGAATAGCACAACCATGTCCAGTGTGGCGCCAGAAGATGAGCCCCTCAGGTTAAAAGGCACTCAGAGTGTAGGAGAGCTGCCTCCTCCAAGTAGAGTACATCTTAATAATGTGGATGGAGCAAAGCGTTCCGGCTCTTCATTGCTGATGTGGCATGATTCAAAAGGAAAAGGAAAAGCTGCAGACATCCTGGTATTGACCATTTAAAATCAGCCTGGGCTGGGGGCGACCTTTAAAGAGGAAGAGAGGGGATGCATCTTCTGTAAAAGACAAAAACATCCCGGCTCTATCCTGACGTACAATGCTGTATGTGAAAGGACAATACCCACGGACTTTTAAGGAAGAACAGCCCACGCAGCTGTGTTTCAGATTTATGCACCAGCCACCAATGGCAAAGATGAAGAAACTGAAGAATTCTACCAATTTTTTCAGTCTGAAATTGATCAGACATGTAATCAAGATACATTGATAATTGGTTATTGGAATATGAAATTTGGACATGAGGAGGAAAAAAATTAGAAAATATAGCCTGGGTGTTAGAAATGACCATGGAGACCACATGATAGAATTTTGAAAGACCAAAGACTTACTCCTTGCAAATACCCTTTTTTATCAGTGATTTAAACAGTAGCTAGGTGCTTGGATTTCACCACATGAAATACACAGGAACCAAATTGACTACATCTGTGGAAGGAGACAATGTAGAAGTTCAAGAAAAATCTCCAATACAAGTCCAGGGGTTGGCTGTCAAGCAGACCATCAACTGCACATATGCAACTTTAGGTTGAAGCTGAAGAAAATGGAAACAAGGGCAAAGATGAAAGACTACAGCCTTCAGTATGAATTGCTCCTCAATTAAAAAAATATACACAACAAAAACTGGGCCAATAAACATCATGATGCATGGAGAAAAGTTTGAAATTGTCAAGGATTTCATTTTGCTTGGATCCTTAGAGCTCATTGGCCCTAGAGAAATCAAGAAGGCATGCTGTATTGGGCAAACCTCTTTACAGTACGATGTCTCTTTGAGGACTAAGGTGCATATGGTACAAACCATGGTCTGGTCTGTTCTATCTCCTCCTATGCCTGTGGAAACTGGACAATGAGTAAGAACGATTAGAGAAGAATTGTAATTATGATGTTGACAGAGAACATTGAATGTACTGTGGATGAACAATGTCATCTTGGAAGAAATCCATCACAGTGTTCCTCAGAAATAAGGAGAGTGGCGCTTAGTCTCAAACACTTGGGATAAGTATGTGATCAGGAATGACCAGCCCCTAGAGAAGGACATCATGCCTGTAAAGTAACAGGCTATCAAAATGAGGAGGACTCTGAGTGAGATGGGTTGATGGGTGGCTGTCCCCATGGGCTCAAAGACCAGAATGGCAGAGGACTGGCAGTCTTTGGTTGTGCGTGGGTCCCTCTGACTCAGAACCGACTCTATAGTGCTTTACGGCCACCACAGCAGCGTCATATGCTTCTTGTCAGCACAACGAAGTCATCAGACTTTTCTAATATCCGTCCTTCCTCCAAATCTGTCAACTTCTGTGAAAAATGTTAATAGCGTTCGGACACAGTTACCTATAATTTGATATATAAGCAATCCTACATTTCTTTTTCCTTGGTTTAAGATGAGACCTTATTTTCTAAAATGCTTGGCCATCAACTCTGAGGAGAGATCTAGGTATCCAAAGATTTTTTTTGTAAGCTTATTGCTTGAGAATTAGAGCATAATTTCTCAAAAGTGTAATTTATTAAAGAAAGTTGTAAGTAATGGTTTGGTTCCAGAATAATCCTCAAGAATCAATGTAGTTCATGGTATGGGCAAAGTAGTACTACTATTATATTTCAAATACATCTAATTTCCTTTTAATATTATAGTCTTATACCTCATTCATCTATTATCTCATAATCTAACATTTCTCATTTACACCAACTTTCAAAAAAATTTCCAACAGCACCTCAGATGGTCCGGGCCGCCCATACAGGACCCCAGAGAAGCCCAGGTGGTTCTCCTTGGACCAGCTTGAGTGGTACACTGGGAGGCCTGGGATAGCTGGGATAAAGGAGGGGCCGTAACGGTGGGATGCCTTCTCTTGTTCATCTGTGACGTTCAGGTCTGACCAGTGAAGACTTGGGGCATCAATGGGACCCTGTGAGGTTGCAGGCTGGCAAGGGTAGGTGGAGCGATGGTCCAAATGTGCCAGTGAGGTTGATGAGGAAGAGGGAAAGGGGGTGAGGTAAGGGGGCTGGTTGGGGCTGTGTGGGGGAGTGAGGGGGGTAAAGGGGATGGATGATGGCAGGTTCCCACCCAGAGTCCTTGCTGAGAGGCAGCAGGTGGAAAACAAAAATAGTCCCAAGCAGGATGGGAAATGATCTGAGACCAAATGGGGTCCTCATCTAGGATGGAGGCCAGCAGGTAGCGGATGGGGAGTGACATCCAGTCACCTCCAAACCCTTCTAGCTCCTTAGTGGTGGAGAATGGAGGCCCACTGCATCAAACGGGGGTATCCAACAAGAAGTAACTGACTGTGGGTTGGCACACAGCTACCGAGGCTGAGACTATGGCCCCTAACTCCTGAATCACACTGATTTTGGGTTACAACCTGGTGTTTGAAACCTAATCCTGGCAATAAGTGATGAGTGAGTGTGTCTCATTCACTTTATATTGAGGCATGATTAATTTATAATAAATTCAGTGAATTTCGATCATTTCATCCTATGTGTTGGCATCAGTTGCTTGATTTTGCCTGTGTGAGTCAAGGTGATATTGCTGTTTTCAGTATGCCAAGTAATTCTGAATTCTTTCATTTAAAATTTGCATTGTTTATAATAAGAGTCTGCATTTCGTTTTAATCCTATGGAAAATGTTGGCATTTTTATTTTAGCAGGCAATTGATTTTTTTTTTTTTTTTTTAGTTCGGGATTCCAGTTCTTCTTATTGCAGTTTTACCTATCAATTCTACATTCCAGTGGTTTGCCTGCTCTTCCTGTCAGCCCCCTGTGGGCACCATCCTGAGTCCAGTATGAAACACGGGCGGTGGTCTGCCCCACGGACTAATTGATCTCTGAGTCTGGAGTTTAGCGTCAGAGGCACATCCCGGAGATCACAGCAAAGTTTATGGGGCTGAGTCACCAATTACTTCCTTCTCCACAGTCTCCCTGCTGCTCTTTCGGTTTCCTGGCCTTCTCTGTTTAGACTTACACCCAGAAAACTGTGATTTTCTTTCCTTTTCTCTTTTCTACCTTTTTCCTGCAACTGTATCTAAGAGTTTGCCCACCTTTCTGAGAAGCTGGTCTGATCCAAGTGGGGATTTATGTGTGTGTTCCACTGTTACATTCTTAAATTGTAACGTTTTTTGTGGTTCAGATCTTTATCCAGCAAAAAAAGCAAAACATCCTTTTTAATGTTTACATGAGTTTTTAATTTCAGAAATGTTGAGAAATAGTAGGGATAGCTCATAATAACCACACTGGGTTTCCCGTCTTGCTATAATTAATGTCTTAGATTAATTTGGTATATTTGATACAAATATTGCATAAATCACTAACACTTTATTCAGACTTAAAAAAAATAATTCTATTGGGGGCACCTACAACTCTTTTCACAATCCATCCATCCATCCACGTATCAAGCACATTTGTACATATGTTGCCATCATCATTTTCAAAACCTTTTTTCTACTTGAGCCCTTGATATGAGCTCATTCCCCCGCCTCCCACCCCATCTCACTCATGAACCCTTGATAATTTATAACAAATTTTTTTCATATCTTACACCAGCTGCTATCTCCCTCATCCACTTTTCTGTTGTTTGTCCCCCTGGGAGGGGTTATATTTTGATCACTGTGCTCAGTTGCCCTTTCTCTCCCCCCCCCCCCCAACCTTCCCCTTGTATTGCTACTCTCATTATTGGTCCTGAGGGGTTTATCTGCCCTGGATTCCCTGTGGTTCGAGCTCTTATCTGTACCAGTGTACATGCTCTGGTCTTGCCCGATTTGTAAGGTAGAATTGGGGTCATGATCGTGGTGGGGAGGAAGCATTAAAGAACTAGAGGAAAGTTGTATGTCTCATCAGTGCTATGCTGCACCCTGACTGGCTCATCTCTTCCTTGTGACCCTTCTGTGAAGGGATGTCCAATTGTCTACAGATGGACTTTGAGGCTCCACTCTGCCCTCCTCTTCATTCACATAGATGTGATTTTTATTCAGACTTCTGAATGTCCTTCCTTGTTTCAGGATCTCATCCAGGAAACCGCATTCTACTTGACCGTCATGCTTCCTTGGGCTCCTTGAAGTGTGACAGGATTCCAGAGTGTCTTTTGTTTTTGATGGCCTTGCGGGTTTTGAAGGCTTCTGCTGTCGGGCATTTGATGGACTGCCCCTAAGTGTGGACTTTCTCGATTGGCCCGGGGCTGTGGCTTTGGGGGCAGGAAGATCACAGAGGTAAAGTGCCCTTGTGATCACTGCGCATCAAGGGTACACATCACTTTGGAGGTTGCCCTTGATCGTTTGTTTGGCTGAGGTGGTGGTTGCTGATTTCTCCACCGTTCAGTTTATGCTTTCCCATCTCTGCTCATTGGAAGTCGCCCTTGAGGAGGAGGGAGCTAGGCTGCATAAATTATGTAGCTTTCTTATGCACAGGCAATTGATCTGGTCTCCCCCATTCATTTATTTTTCCAATCGTGTATTTATATTAGTCTATTAGTATGGCCACATGAATATTTATTTTGTGCTTGCGGTATGAGGAGCCCTGGTCGTGCCGTTTGAGGAACCCAGCGGCTCATCAGGCAGTCACTGACTCCTCAGAGAAAGACGTGGCAGTGGGCTCGCATCGAGATCACAACCTTGGGGACCCCGTGGGGCAGCTCTTGGAGGGTGCCTAGGAGTCAGAATTGACTGGATAACTCACAGCAACAGCAGAAACGACTCACAATCCAATGCGACTCTGTTTTGTTGCTTGAATTGCGTCTGCTCTGGCCATTGGGGGCTTTTTGAGTCATTTTATGTCTTTTTGACATCCGTCCGTCGAGTTTTTACACAACTTTTCAAGTGTCTGTCTTCTCATTATTAAGAATGAGTTTTCATATATCCAGTTACAAGTCTTCTATCAAATATGTCTTGCAAATTTTCCTCCAAGGCTATAGTTCTGAATTTATTTTCAGTGACTGCTTTATTGTAATGTAATTCATATAAGAATGTAATTCATCCAATTAAAGTGTAGAATCAGTGGCTTTCAGGGTACTCACAGAGTTGTGCAGCCGCCCATCCAACTGCTTCCGGCTGTGCTCCCTCTGCGTCCATAGAGCACACTTAGACTCTCCGAAACAAAGAGCCCATCTCTCATATCTGAGTTTCAGCTCTGTCCTGTTTTCATTGCAACAGTCTAATTGATTTTTCTCTTTTTGATTTTGCGTTTATAGTTTGTGCTTTATGTGCTACTTGAAATATTTGCCTAAACCACGATCATTACAAATTCTTCATATGGTCTCTTCGTGAGATTTTGTGTTTTAGCTCTTCTGTCTGAGTGTGTGAGCCACATTAAAATGATGTTTAAATGTAGTTTCGGGTGGGGTTTATCTGTTTTCTTTTAGATACCCAATCATTTTGGCAGCATTTGTCAAAATGATTACTTTCTCTCACTGAAGTACCTTTTGACAAGTTACCTTCATCAAAGAGCAGTATCCGTACTGAGGTTCTGTTTCTTAACCTTCATTTAAGTTTTGGGGTAATATTATAAAATGCTGTTTACATTTTCACTCCTGGACCCCAGGCCTCAGCATCCTTATTGTAAGACCTGCCAATTGATGTCAGGACCATGCTCAACCTCTTTCACCTTCACCCCAAACAATTCATCACGTTACTGAGACATGCTTCATTTTTTAAAACTCTGTGTGTGGTTGAAGTACAAAACCAGTTTTAGTATTGTCCTGTCCTTGGACACATGCTGAAGTGTTTGGCGCCAACAGAAGCTGTTTCTTCAAATAAGTGACTTCTCTTTGGGCTCTTCTTGCTATGCTGTAGGGCGTATCCAGTGTTCATAATGTAATGACAACTTTTACAGTGCCCTTTTGAAAATTAGGCTCAAGTGTTTAAGACATCTAATTGATGAAGGAGAAAAATTAGTTTTTCTGACCTTAACCCTCTATAACTCCTTTTAAAAACCAAACCTTGCTCAAGCTATTGATTCATTCACTACGCTCCCCTGCTTGTTCCTGGTTTCCCAGCTCTGTGAGTTTACTGCCTTCTGCTTCTGATAGAGTTTTCCTTCTGAATACTTTGTCTGTGTTTCAAAATTTAGCTTAAGCCTTGTCCCCAAGGTGCTTCCTGAGGAGACAGGGTGGCAGCTCTGCTCTTAAACATCAGTGGCCCATTTGTAGCTCTAACAGGTCCACTTAGTCAGTCTACACGGAGAGTTGGGCACAGAGCTGCTTACTGCCTGGTGTAACTCCTAGGATCACAGACATGGTCCCACACAATTCGATTTGAATGATGGCCCTGCCAGATGCTGCTAGCTGTCCAACCTTCAGGCCATTTCTTATCTTTGAAATGTGGGTAGCGGTGGAATCTGCTGTGCACAACCTAGGAAGATCAAATGACACAATGAATGGAAGTGAGCAGAGTTCCTAGAAGATGCTGCTGCTGCGGATACTCAGTGAATTTGGCTGTTGCTCTTGAGGCTGTGAGATCAGCCCGGGTAAAACAGCACATGACACCTAAAGCAAGATGTGTCCGCCACATTATACATGCCACGTCCCCGTGCTCTTTTCTGGAACAACTGCCTCTTCATCTTCCACACTCTCCTCTCCCTTTGCAAAGAGCTCAGTGAATATTATGGTCATTGGTCTAACTCAAGAAGCTATTGACACTGGGGCGGGGGGGGTGTTTTAAATTCAAAAAGGAAACGCATTTTAGAAGCCATTGGGGTTGAAGTAAAAAATGAAAGCAGGGTGATTGTGGCCCCCCCCCTATAATTTTTAACCTGCTGTAGGGCCATATGGTTGCAGAATGTGTTGATGGTGGTTTTAAGATTCTTGAGTATTTTAAACTTGACATGTTATTTTTTTAATGATTTCAAACATCATTTCTTTCAGAGCCTTTCCCCCATGTTGCTGTAATATTTAACAGATGGTTCGACAGCATTTGCATTTGCATTTTGTAATACTGCCATGCTATTTGCAAAATTCCCCTTCGGAAACCTGTGCTGCTTTCTCTCCCTTTTCCGAATGGCTGCTCACCACGGTGGCTCGGCGCCCTCCCCATCTTGGCCTGCGATGGTGAACCGGGATGGTGCGTCGCGGAGGTTGCTGTAGTTGGGCTTCTGCCTGCCGGTACTAGTGGAGGGCCTCCTCTTAAGCAGCCCCTTGCACCCAGGAGGAGCAGTCCTCGCTCTCCCTTGTGACGGAGCAGGAGGCCCGAGCGGCAGGAATCTCACTGGCTGGGCCAGGAGCTCCGGGATCATTGCTCCAGGAGTGTTCTCCGGAGAGTCATCGCTACTTGGTATTATTTTCGCCGCTAAAATTGTGTGAATATTAATAGAGTCCCTTGGAGATGGTCTATTCCCCTCCTCTGGGGCACGAGATGGGATTAGTACCCACAGGAAAGGCATGTGCTTATAGATTGCAAAGACCCAGGAAGCAGAAGAGGCTGTATTGATCAGAGCTGACGACAGGCCTTCATGTTTAAAGGCACTTGATGATGAAAAACAACCCCCACCAATACCTCTATTAAGCATGTTTTATTTTTTTTTTAAAGAGGTCTGGCCAGAGGCCTGCTGGAGACAGAAGGTGGGTGACTTACAAGCCTCACATGACAGACCCTATACAGGGGTTCATGCTCCTCCTTTATCTGTGTTTGCGCTCCATCCTTGTTCCACCTTGCCTGTGACCCAAGTTACATGCTTCTGGGACCTCAGGCGGTGTTGCAGGCTTGTTCAGTCTTAGGACTGCCCAGTATAACCAAACCCACTGCCATCAAATCAATGCTGATTGATTACGATAGGGCAGTTTAGAACAGTCCTGGTGGGCTTCTGAGGCTGTAATTCTTTATGGGAGTAGAAAGCCACTTCTTTCTCCATCGGAGCTTCTGGTGGTTTCAAACTGCTAACCTTGTGGTTAACAGCCCAAGGCGTAGGCCTGTCCAAGTCGGGGTGGGAGGGGTGGGGATTTAGTTATAAGCTAAACTGCAGTGCCTAGAAAAGCACCTTTTGCCCTAATTTCAGGCAGTGTTGGGGGAGGTGATTTGTCAGACGAGTAGCCCAAATTCTCTCCCAGCTCAGAAGTGCAATGGGAGGGGAAGACACATTTCACTGCCAGAACCAGGGACCAGCCCACATCTGAGGCTTCTCTGAGTGCGTCTCTCTAAGACCTCCGAGCTCCCGTGCAAACGGGAGGGAGCGTCCTCTCTGTTGAATGAAAGTTTGGATTTTCTAAAGCCAGAAAAGCAAAAAGATTTAAAAAGCAAGTTCTTTATTCCAGGGTCTGTGTTTCCCACCTCTCAGCCTTGATTTTGCCACCAGCAAGCCCCTGGAAACCTCAGACAGAGGGAGAAAGTGCTGGAGACGGCAGGCTCTAGCCTACAGGCAGGAATGGAAAAAGGATTTTTTTTCCTGCCTGTAACAATGCACAAAGCAGAAAGTTTCTCTCTCTCTCTCTCTCTCTCTCTCTCTCTCACACACACACACACACACACACACCACCCCCTCACATCCTTCATGACCTTTAACTAATTTAAGATATTAAAAAAAAACATTTGAGCAGGTACAGTGTGGCGAACCAAAAGCACACGTGAGAGTCAGCAGTGAGAGCAGAGATAGGTGTTATTGTTAGGATTCAGCAATCCAGTGGGCTCATGGACATTCACAGATCCCGGCCAGGCTCGCTTTTTGCTTTAGAAAATCTTTCTTGTTTTGTTGAAGTTTTATTGTTGAGATATTTTCTCAGACAAAGCTTGGCGTTGCAGGGTCAAACCCAAATAAACGCCATCTTCGAGGCCCAACCTACAGAAGAAAACCTAGAAGACTGAGCGGAACTGCTCCCCAGGGTTCCCAGGCTGTAAATCTCCATGGAAGGCAAGGGGCTGCCTCGTGTTTCCCTTAAGGAGCTGCTGGTGGGTTCGAACCACCCACCTTTTGGTTGGTAGCCAAGCACTTCACACTGTGCTGCCTGGCCTGCTCTTGCAGGGGTTCTTGCAGAATAAATACTGCCCAAGTGTGGCATTTTCATTAATAATGAGTTTAACCCTGGGGTTGCTGCAACCTGTAGCCATGTTAACCTTGTTCTCTGTGAGAATGAATGCTAATTACCATTAGAAAGAGTCTTTCTCATTATGTTTCTATAGATGGCATCTTTTATAGCTTGCTAATTATAAGTACACAGAATTGAGGTGCTTGGAGTTAAATAATGTAAACAGGGTTACAATAGATTTTCATGTTGAATACTTTTATTGATTTATTATAGTTAATTAAAAGCTCTTAAATCTCTACCCGGTTAATATAATTTATTTAATGCTATAATAACTCCTGTTTTCATACGGTACTATGGGGTCCTTTAGAACATTCTTTGTGTACTTGGAAGAGGTGTTCTTCACAGATAGCTCACATTCACAAAGACAAGGCCATGCCAGTGCCATCAAGGCACCAGGGAGCACTCACGGCCACCGCGGTCACAGGCAGAACTGCACCTAGGCCTCTCCTCACGAAGCCGGTCACAAGCCCTTTCTTCCCCAGTGCCGTCAGGTGGCTGCAAACTTGCCAGCCTTCCACTGACAGCGTTCTCACCTATGATGTACATGACAGCCATTAGAAACGATGGGGCTTGTGAGGTGTGCAGAAGACACGCCGCGCACATGTTATTTTATTTGCATTAAAACACAGCAGTAGTCAGTCGGGTATAAATGCTTGCACCCTCAGGGACCTAACAGCTCATACAGACTTTGCAAAGACACAGAAATTAACCATTGAGCGCTTCAGTGACCTGAGATTTGGTTGGAAATGGCCAGCAGCATGGTCTTGACATGAGAGAGACCGTCTCTCGTGTTTCAGAGTGGTAAGTTACCACCCACTGCCGCTTTATCCTATCGCGTCTCTCCTTGTTCTGTGTGTGTGTGATCCTTGCTTGTGAAAGGCAGTCCCTGAGTGAGGGGAACAGTTAATGCATTTGTCTGCTAACCACAAGGCTGGAGCTTCCAGTCCAACCAGAGGCAACCTCGGAAGACAGGTCTGGTGATCCACTGCCAAAACAAAAGAGCAGCCATTGAAAAGCCTCTGGAGCCCAGTTCTCCAATGACACTTCGAAGGCCACTGTGTGTCAGAGCCAACTGTGTTTGTTGTTGTTTGACTGTGGAGAAGAATGTACACGAATCCAAAATAATTCCTCTTCTTCCCCCCTTTGGTCTAAAATCCCACGTCAGGAGTGACTGGCATAGGTTTGCCCCATTGTTCGTTTGCATTCCCTTTAAAGAGCCGAGGCTTCGAGGGTGGCCTGTTGAACTGCGCTCCTTCCCGCCTTCTTCGCCCACTCCTCACATGCTCGGGGCCTTCGCCAGCCCCGGCGGCCTCTTCTGTATGCGTGGAGTGTACAGCTCCCATAGAGGCAGACATTCAACACAAGATGACCACTGAGAGCAGGGCATTCTCACAGTGACAGGGAAATAGGCCACCGGTTTCTAAGCAGGGGAAGGAGGCGAGGAGGGCGGTGAGGCCAGCCTGGGTCCCAGCTAGCATGCTCATCAAATGAGGAGTCACAGTGCCCATGCCATGCTCCAGTCCTCCTGCCTTGTGCCCACATGCCCTTCTACCTCCCAGTAGATTACATATTTCAGTTGCTTATTATTGTACTGTTTTCCCTTATAAGAATCTAAAGTCCGCCCGGGCAGGAACTTCCGTCTGTTTTACTCATGAATGCCTCACTTTAGAGCATGCTAGGCACATAGAAAAACACGCAGCGAGTATTAGAACATGCCAAGCACATAGCAAAACACGCAGCGAGTATTAGAGCATGCTAGGCACATAGAAAAACACGCAGCGAGTATTAGAACATGCTAGGCACATAGCAAAACACGCAGCAAGTATTTGTGCCACGGCGCTCCCAAAGTATGCTTATTCCGAGATCTGCCCTCTGCTAGATGGTGTTAGCACACAATTCTCGTCTCTCTGCCTTGACGCACGCAGGGATCTTGTGGACCTTGACAGATGCCTGGCAAAAACGCAGATGCATTTTATTTAGTAAGACGTGTGGGCACTGGAGTAATCGCATCATCTGCTCTTTGAGAACTCCTGTGTTGGGCAGTCATTGTTGCTTTCTGCCCTACGTGCTGAGCCCTGACTCCACACTCACTGCCCTGCAGTGCATTCTGACTCACCGTGACCCGATGGCTGGTGAGCAGCGCAACAAGCAGCCAGGTCACCCGCTGTGCCACCACGGCGCCTACCAGTAAAACACAATGTATTGAAAGCTGGAATAAAATGATGGTTAACTTTACTGAGCGTCTCCTGTGGCAGGTATTCTGTTAGATGCTTCAGATGAACGGCCTTGTGTAGTTTTTACAGTCATTGTATCGCTGTCCAGTTGATTCAGCTCATGGTGACACCACATGTGTCAGAGTGGAACTATGTTCCATAGGGTTTTCAAGTGCTGATTTTGGGGGAGTTGATCACCAGGCCTTTCTTCTGAGGTACTTCTGGGTGTACTTGAGCCTCTGATTATTCAACTAGTAACTGTTTACATCAGTTCCGTGTTAGCCCTGGGTTAACTCGAGAAACAAATCCAGTGACACTCATATATGTGAAAGAAAGAACTTTATATCGAGAAGTCAGTCTGTATTAGGAAAAGATCCTGTCCAAGTCCAACTCAAGTCCAGAAGTGTGATACTAGTCCATAAGTCCCGCTGCAGCCACGTGCAATGATGCATACTGCAGGGAGATCAAGGCCTGTGGGTACAGAGCGGTGTGGATCCAAGGGCGGGATCTCCAGCAGCTCTCCGAGTGACTGGACAACAGGAAGGTGAAGCAGAGGGGGCGGTGGGGAGGCTCCCAGATCCTCCTTATTGGGAGGTCACACTCACAAGGAGGCACCATCAGGCTGTGACCTGATTGAGGGCTAGACTCCACCCCTACACTTCAAGTTAACCCGAAATTATATAGTAACTGCCAAAAGTACATCCAGGGACTCCACATACCTCACATAACCACTGCCAGGGAATCATTCTGACTCATAATGACTGTATAAGGCAGAATAGAGCTGCTCCATAGAGTTTCTGACTCTGAAGTCTTTACAGGAGCAGACAGCCTCATCTTTTCATCCTTGGAGTGACTGGTGCTTTGAACCTCCATCCTTGTGGTTTGCAGCCTGTGGTTAACCCATGGCATAGCTAAGACCCTTTATATCCTTAGGAGTTACTCTTAGATCCCTAGTGATACAGTGAGTTACTCATTGTGCTACTAACCACGAGGTCCATGGTTTGATCCCACCACCCACTGTGCAGTACGTAGATGAGCCTGTCTGCTCCCATAAAGATGTATAGTCTCAGAAACCTTAGGGAGCTATTTTACATGATTCTTATGGGGGTCACTGTGAGTCAAAACCAATTCGAAGGCAATAGGTTCTGGATTTCGAATTATCCCACTTTGACAAATAAGAAATTGAGACTTGAAGAGTTTAGGTCGCCCTCCTCAGAGGGCAATGTGGCCAGTGGCAGAACTGGCTTCACAAAGGGCCCTACAGCCCCTAGAGTGATTCCTAGGAGCTGCGAGGATGTTTGGACGGCTGTAGTTTACGGGTAGTGTAGTAGAGACATGTTGGGCTGCGATCCACACGGATGGCAGTTTAAAACCGCCAGCAGCTCCTCGAGAGCGAGAATGGGATTTCTACTCCTGTTAACAGCTACGATCTCAGAATCCCACAGGGGCTCGCTATGAGTCAGCAATGACTCCTGGCTGCGAGTTGAGAGTAATACCATAGAACAGAGCTAGAGGGCTTGCCTTTTTCTGACACCTCTGTGGTTTCTCTAAGACGCTGGTTATGTGATCCATCAGCAAGCTCTTTCCATGATTGTGAGAATGCTTAGTTGTGCTTAAAAGTATCCTCTCAGTAGTGCCTCTCACCTGGGTTTGAATTCCCTCTTGGCCTCTTAAGTCTTACTCTTTGGAACTTTGAAGGTGGATCTTGGTGTGAAGGCAGACGTGGAAGGTGAATCAGCATTCCCCACCCCCACCCCAACCGTCTGTTGTTTTTGTACCATTCCACATACTATCACCTACCAGCGGGCGGCTGCCTTTTCCTGTTCTTAGGCCTTAACTTTCGGATTTTTCAAGTATTCCCTTTGGTTATATATGGTATATTTAATACATAGGTTCCAAAAACTTAATTGACACCCCACCCCTTTCAGGAAAAAACAAACCAACAACCTCAACACCCCTTAGCAGTTTAAAAATTGTGTGCTATAGCCTGTAATCCCGGGTGAAAATGTAGCTGTCTGCTTTGGCAGGGCCCTGGAGGATTTCCGCGCCCCCTTAGGGGCCAGTATCATCCACTTTGGGAAACACTTCATCTAGCGCCCTAGCTTCTTACTGCTGAATTTCTTGGTAGCCTTCTACTGCCTAAAGGAAATAGTTCTAAAAACCATCTGTTTTCATTGCTAATAGAAAGTGTATCCGCAACTAAGCATTGCATGTTATTTGGTATTATGTTGAAAAGGAAGGCTGAGTGAGAGATAACTGATTTTTCTATTTTTAATTCTTCTTCTTTAGGCTTTTAAGCTATGGTGTTAGATAGAAAGTAACCTTCACTAATTTTCACTCACACTTCCGGACTTAATTTGACGGTTCTTGCTGATACTTATCACAACGTGACTAATTTTCATCAAAACCATAATGTAAACAGGGGTTCATCTTCGATATGTTTTAATTAGATTTTAAGCCCTCTGTTTCTCAAGCAATATGGTTAGAGTGTGTTCTATTGAAATAAGGATATTCGTAACACACATTTTCCGTAACATCAATCCATAATAGACTGTTCCCTTGGGCAAACCAAAGGAGCCGAAGGTTGTGAAACCCAGAAGTTGCCCCCACAAATGATTTTCTCACCGCTCGTCCTGGTGTTGGGGATTTTACATGTGGAATCTGGTGACACTCTAGAGATGAAATCTCATTCATTCTGTCCAAAGAGAGGCTCACCTCATTCATTTCAGCAACTTTAAAATGTATTACTTATTTGCATCAACCTTTCTTCAAAGTAAAATTTGTTTCCTTTTGGATTCTAATGGTACTGCCCTCTCTGATTTTTTTTTTTTTTTTTTGCAATTAGAAAACTTTCTCTTCCTTTCTTTTTTCCATTGTAATTCTTTACCTAAAAGACCATTTGTAACGTATCTCATTTTGGAAAATATTACCCAAAGTTTGGTTTTTTTAAAAAAAACTATCTATATTTAAATATCTATATAATTATAAATAAATCGTTTTATTGGGGGCCCTTACAGCTCTTATAACAAACCATATATCAATTGTATCAAGTGCATTTGTACATATGTTGCCATCATCATTTTAAAAATATTTTCTTTCTGTTTACACCCTTGGTATCAGCTCTTTTTCCCTCCTCCCTCACCTGCCCTCCGACCCTAATGGACCCCTGATAAATGATGTCATTATTTTCATATCTTACACTGCTCTCTGTCTCCCCTCATCCACGTTAATGTTGTTTTGTTAGGTCCCCAGGGTGGGGTGATTATAAGTCATTGTAGTTGGTTCCCCATTTCTGCCCCTTCTTTTATCTTAAAATGAAGAAAATCTCATGTGCTTCATGCATGAACTCGTTTAGGTTATTGCAGGGTAGTCCTGGGAAGGCATGCAAGTAAGACCTGAGCACATTCAAGGAGCACTGGAGCCTCACAACCAACCACTGTGATGACAGTTCCACAACGAGAGTCCAACTCTTGAGACCTGAGGCTGTGCCCCTCAGTGGTCACAGGAGGGAGACTTGGCCCCTGGCAAGTCTCTCAGAGGAGGACATTGTTGCTCGGCCTCAAGGGTAGTGGTAGGTGGACAGTATCTCGGCAGATGTTGGAGCTTCGGAGAGGAGAGTAAGAGACCTTTTGCCTTCTGTGAGCATAAATCAAGAGTTTATACGTGATTTCTTTATCTTGACTCCACAAAGCAAAGGTTGTGTATTCTCGTGTTTAACCAAGATCGGTGTGTTTCATTGCCCTTTAAAGTTGTGTGACATTTCTGTCTCAAGGCCAACTTCAGAGATTGGATTAGATTGGACATTGCTTTTCCAGTGTCCAGGTGCACAGCTATCTTAGGGAGGTCATTTACCACAAGCCTCCCCTTCATCGATTTCCAAGATTGGAGCAGCTTTCTGATGGCTTATTGTGTCTCCCAACTTCCAGTGAGTGGCTAGAGAGCATTATGGAAGTACACATGTTTCTAATTCTCAATTCAGAAAATTTCTGTTCCTGGCCTTACGTTTGAAGTGACCTGAGGCACAGGTGTCTGAGAGCATTGTAAACCCATTGCCCTGACTCATGCCAACTCAGAGCAAGTGACCCTCCGGGACAGCGTGGGTCTCGGAGGTGCAGCCTTTGTAGAAACAACACTGTCACATCTTCCCCTAGGAGCAGATGGGGGTCTGGCTCATACCCAGGCCCTTCACACTGCCCCGCAGGACTCCTCATAAAGCATTATAATGGCGAAAACAGCAGTGCGACCGCTGGCATAACCGTAGTGACTTCTACCTCGAGGCTTTGCGAGCATCGTCAAAAGCGCACATACAGAAACAAATGATAAGATTACAGAGATCATCTTTTTTTATTTTATATCCAGTCGTGGTATTGGGGCTGCCCCACTCTCCCTGGTTGAAATAGCCATTAAAAAAAAAATAGTTCTCCTTTTCATGGAAGGGACACAGGAATCTGACGTGTCTCTTCCCTCCCTGGGCTCCGGAGGATTGCTTTGCTTGGCAATGTTTTACATGGGGACTCGGGGTGCAGGGGGCACTGCCATGGGCACTGGAGTCCTGTCCTGATAAGGGAAGAGGGCAAATGCTGAATGAATAGCCAGGTCTAGCTCCGTGTGCCCCATGGTACAACAAGCCAACAACCTCACGTGGGGACGTAGATGCTGCTGTCCTTGAGGAAATGGAGTGTTTTCTAGGCATAGCAGATGCACGCTGACACGTGTGGCCACACTATCAGCTCTTGTCACAATTCTCTAGATACCGTCTAAGATGGATGGTAAAGCTGCATTAGCAGGATCCGGAATAAAAATACTGTGAATATTCACCAATTAACAAACAAACATGCACAAGGGGGGATGAACATCCCTTTACATATGGCTTTGTAGGTAGACTTACTGAAATCTATATATAACTTTGAGGCTTAAAATTTTCTCATAGCCCACAAAAATCTGTGTCAGTTTCTCACTTATGTTTTCTAATAGTGCCTGCTCCCATCTCTCTGATAAATGTTCTCCTCCATCTTCCTTCAGCATATTTTCAGAAAGCACACCTGGAAAAAGTGGAGGTGGGGTGCCCAGACCAAGATCTGTTCTGGGACCAGGTGATGATGGAGGTAAAGGCCCCCGAGGAGCCTAGCCCATCATGCACTGTTTGTGAACCTGCCTTTATTCCTTTTTAGCAAAATGCTTAAGGGAAATTAATGGGATGTGCCTAATAGAATATTATCGGATCCGTAGCATCATTTCCCTTCATGATTAAAAGCAAATTGATGATCTACCTACAGATGACAGATGTTCTAAACATCTTTAATCAGTTCATTTCTCAGCCATATTGGATTACACTCCCCATTTGGGGGAACCATTGTGTCCAGACTTAGGTGAATTTGAAGGGAAAGCCATGTTTCTGTCTATAAATGATAATCAAATGAGGTTTTCCAATACACACACCCCCATCATTCAGGGGGGCGGAGTATGTTATGTGGCGTCCTGTTAGCAGGTCTTGTGCTCTCTCTCAGTAACATACCTAACCTACCAGAATGACTAGGAGTTGGGTGGGGGAGATTCAGGGAAATGATACAAAGGAAATGCTACAGTTTAGTGAACCCTCCTGGTCACACGAGGGTTAAAGAACCTTAGCATTTTCAACTCTCACATGCTGCCAGAAGTTATGTCTGCACTGTTGACATGAGAGAACATAGAGGCTGTTGTGTGTTTTTTCTTAATCATTTTCTTGGGGTCTCTTAAAACAGCTCTTATCACCATCCATCCATCCATCCATCCATCCATCCATCCATCCATTGCGTCAAGCAAATCTGTACATATGTTTCCCTCATCCTTTTCAAATCTTTTACCAGAACCCTTGGTATTGGCTCATTTCCCCCCTCCCTCCCTCATCAAACCCTCCCTCACCTTCCCTCCCTCATGAAATCTTGATAATTTATCTTTTTTTCCCCGTGTCTTAACACCGACTGCTGTCTCCCTGCACCCACTTTTCTGATCTTGAAGCACAGGTTCATTATCATTGTTATGGGGTTACATTGTCCAACATTGGCAGGACAGTGTGGAAGGTTATCCCAGCGTACAGGGCTGGGCACGTTACTGAGACTCAACCGCAGGGGAAAAGCTCTCAATAGCAATTAGTGATCAGGATGTAAAGCCACTGTCTTTGGTCCACATTGCTGTAGAATCATCAATAGGTTTTTGATAAAGGTCAGTCAGACAAACCACTTAACTGTTTGAAGCTCTGATGGAGAGCACTGGTATTTGTAATCATGTTTGAATAACCTTGTCTTAACATCTAGACTCAGAGAGAAATTGAGTCTTGGTAGTCATACTGCACATTGATAGGTGAATGTGTGTTCTCTTACAGGTTCCAAGGTAGAAATTCAAAACTCTCAAATTCAACAGGGGGGAAAGATGAGACTTTCTATTATGAAGAGTTACAGTCTCAGGACAGTCCACAGGGCAGTTCTACTCGAATCCTATAGGGTCACTATGAGATCTCACTCAACTCAGTGGCAGTGAGTGAGTGAGTGCGTGAGTGCGTGAGTATGTACTAGTGTGTATAACCTTCGTTTTAATGAAGTAGTAAATTTTGATGCTTTGGAATTTAGCTTTAAGGTCACTGATGATTTCCTCCCCCTTGGATAAAGCAAAGGCAGTCCTTTGTCATATAGACGTATTGCTTATAATTGCTATTTTTTTAGTATGTTGTTAATTTATTTGTTCATTCATCCCATAAACATCATTGAGTGCCTAATATGTTATGAGATTAACTAAAGGAAGTTGTTTGAAAAGTCTAGCCACATACTTTCATAACTTTTTTGTGCCTACTTTGAGTTGTGTTGTTGTTGCTTCATGTAAGTAAGTTTTTGATAAGATTATTCTGCATTTGTTTTCTTGATATGAGAGTGTTTTTTATATGTGTATTTTAAAATATTTTATTGCCACCAGGCAGAAGAGCTATTGCGCTTGAATCATTTAGCTCAAATTCAACCTCTTCAAAATATTTACCCTACTGATATAATACTTAATATGGACCCTGTTACTAAACATTGAACTATTTTTTGCATTCCAGAGGAAATTTCCAGAAGTCTTTATAATACTTTATTTTGTTATATTTGCTAATATTCTGTTAAGGGTTTTACATTTTTCTTCATAAGGAAGAGAGGCAAGAGGCCTATTACTTTTTATTATCTTTCAGAAGTCTGGTGGTCCCTGTTTTACAACAAGATTTGGTTCCAATGATTATACCTCCATAAATTGATTCTGTAATAACTTGACTACCTTATTTTTTTAAATTAGCAAATCCTACCTCTTCAGGGTTTGGAAACTTTATTCTGAGAAGGGTAGCATCAGCAAATTGTACTAAGCATCATTGTACCAGTGCATACTAGCATCCTGAAGATGTATTTAAGAAGTGTGTGGGATGGGGAGCCAGTGGGAAGTGCAATTAGGCGTAACTCAGATTTGTGGTAGTTCAGAGATTTTAATCAATAAAATAAGTTGTGTAGCTTTCAGAATAGAAAATACAATATGGGAATTAGGTCTATTTTGACAAGTGGAAATACTTTAAAACAATCTGGTTTGAGCCCTGATTTTTTTGTTGTTGTTGTTGTTTTTTATTTTAACAATTTATTGGGGCTGATACAATTCTTTTCACAGTTCATACATATACATACATCAATTGTATAAAGCACATCTGTACAGTCTTTGCCCTAATCATTTTTTTCTCTTTTCTTCTTTGACATTTTATTAGGGACTCATACAACTCTTACCACAATCCATACATATACATACATCAATTGTATAAAGCACATCCATACATTCCCTGCCCCAATCATTCTCAAGGCATTTGCTCTCCACTTAAGCCCTTTGCATCAGGTCCTCTTTTTTCCCCCCCCTCCCTCCCCATTCCCCCCTCCCTCATATGCCCTTGGTAATTTATACATCGTTGTTTTGTCATATCTTGCCCTATCCGGAGTCTCCCTTCCCCCCTTCTCTGCTGTCCCTCTCCCAGGGAAGAGGTCACATGTGGATCCTTGTAATCAGTTCCCCCTTTCCAACCCACTCACCCTCCACTCTCCCAGCATCGTCCCTCACACCCTTGGTCCTGAAGGTATCATCCACCCTGGATTCCCTGTACCTCCAACCCTCATATGCACCAGTGTATAGCCTCTGTCCTATCCAGCCCTGGCAAGGTAGAATTCGGATCATGGTAGTTGGGGGGAGGAAGCATCCAGGATCTGGGGGAAAGCTGTGTTCTTCATCGGTACTACATCGCACCCTGACTGACCCACCTCCTCTCCTAAACCCCTCTATGAGGGGATCTCCATTGGTCGACACTTGGGCCTTGAGTCTCCACTCTGCACTTCCCCCTTCATTTAATATGATATATATATACATATATACACATACATATATACATATACACACACTTATATCTTTTTTTTTTTGCATGATGCCTTATACCTGGTCCCTTGGGCACCTTGTGATCGCACTGGCCGGTGTGCTTCTTCCATGTGGGCTTATTTGCTTCTGAGCTAGATGGCTGCTTGTTCACCTTCAAGCCTTTAAGACCCCAGACACTATCTCTTTTGATAGCCGGGCACCATCAGCTTTCTTCACCACATTTGCTTATGCACCCATTTGTCTTCAGCGATCCTATCATGGAGGTGTGCAGTCAATGATATGATTTTTTGTTCTTTGATGCCTGGTAACTGATCCCTTCGGGACCACTCGATTGCACAGGCTGGTGTGTTCTTCCATGTGGACTTTGTTGCTTCTGAGCTAGATGGCCGCTTGTTTATCTTCAAGCCTTTAAGACCCCAGTCACTATCTCTTTTGATAGCCGTTGAGCCCTGATTTGAGGGTGATTCTTTGATTTCTTCCATTTGCTGCATCCTTGGGATTACAAGTTTAGTCTCAGTTTTCTTTATTTCTTTAATCATTTATTTTAGGAAGATACCAAATTCATCAAGATGTGTTATTTATTAGTATAGTGTCCTATTTTAATATTAACCTTATGGCCTCTTTTAAATACAGTCCCTTCCATATAAGTTACTTCCATATAAGTTACTTCATGCCCTTTTATCTCAAAGTATGTTTAGTTGAGCTTTCTTAATGTTTAGAATATTTTGTTTATCTCTATTTGTTATCTTCTTTGTCTCTTTTGGTATTTATGTTGTTTTCAAAATTTTAACTGACTCAACAAATACATATTGTTTTAAAAGATAATGAAAATATTAGTCTATGACCATGTCTTTCAGGGATTCTCTGGAGCCATCCCATACTCTTGTTAGGCAATATTTCATTTTACTTTTTGTAAACAGAAAGAGTTGTTTCTAAATATGTGGCTCAACTTGATTTCAAAACTTATAAGGACTTTTTTATGCTCTACCCCGCTTGCTCATGCGTTCATGGTTTCAAACACTCGGTGGCTGAAGCAAGCTCGTGGACTGTAGCATAGTGACCGGCATTTTTGCGGTTTTTATTGCACGGAATTGGCACTTCTGCAAATGTTTCTGCTGGGAAAGTAGGACTTCCTCGTCGCACTCTAAGCTCAGTCTGTCTATTCATGTAGCGGTATTTGATGTTACTGTTCAAGTTCATATCACCTATATTGTTGTGTGTGTGTGTGTGTGTGTGTGCACGCCAAGTGGATTAAAGCCAAGTGGATTAAAGCTTTCCAACCACAGGAGATCTATTGTTCTTTCTAGTATGGCTTATTTTGATGCTCTGTCAATACCTTATTTCTCTCCCCGTTGAGTGTTGCACTCTCCAATTCACTTAATCACTCCTGGTATGAAAGGTCATTTCCTTGATAATGCTACTTGTCTGCGTTTTAAAATACTTTTGTAGTATACCTTTCCCATTCTTCTTCATTCTTGCTGCTTATTGTTTCTGCTCAATGTATACAGACATACCTGGATGATGAGGTAGCAGTAGGAACAGAGAGATAGCACTGGATGTGAGTGGGTACTGCAGAAAGTGAACCTGTAGGCTGGTGGATTTAAGGAATGAGGGAGGGGGTCAGACTTGAGGCGGGGGTGGGGGTGGGATTCTGCTTGGGTGTCCAGGAGCAAAGAATGGCCTTGGAAGCAGAGGTGTTGGGGTAGACCAGAGGTTCTCAAACTGATTTGGCCTTCTGCTCACTTTTGGGGGGGGGGGGAATTATTCAGTTCTCCCCCACCTCCACCGCCACAATTAATGTAAAACTTTAGCACCAGAGCCTATACTCCAGGATAAAACGTTGGGATCTGCTTGTGTATCCCCCCCGGGATTGTCCCGGTGCCCTCTCCTGGCACAGATCCCGCCCCTTTGGAGAAATCCCAGGTTAAGTGCAAGACAGAATGGTGTTGAGATAGACATGTTCTGAACCTACTCTTCAGTACTTTTGAATGGCACACCCAATTTCTTTGTATCTCGATATTTCTGTAAATCAAGAGTACTATGGTGTATTTGTAAATGCAGCAGTTTGAAGCCAGCACTCCCTCCGCAGGAGAAAGGTTTTGCTTTCTACTCCCTTAAAGAGTTCCACTCTCAGAAACTCCCAGGGACAGCCGGACCCTGCCCCATGGGGTGGCTGCGCGTTGGCATGGATTCCATAGGGTTGTTTCGGGAGCCTTGGTGGTGTAGGATTTAAGTTCTCAGCTGCCAGCCAAAAGATTGATGGTTCAACACCCCCCATACCCCTTCCTCCCCCAAGTGCTCTCCAGAGGAAAGCCCCAGCAGGCAGCCTCTGGAATGCTGACACACCTGGAAATGCTGGGGGACCCCTCTGGGGTCCCTACACATTAGAATGAGCTCCACGGCCTCCTTGCATGACCACAACTACCTGCAAAGTGTCTATGTGAAAGACTGTGTGTTCATCTGGGCGGGCTCTTTGGGTGTTTGTAAACAAACAGACCCACTGGGACTTTGAAGTGGTTATGTTCTGCCTGGAGTGTGTCCCATGAAGAGTTAAACCCATTTTTGAAAAATAGCATGTGTGGAGCATCATCTCCTCTGTAGTGCGTGAGCTGCCATCTCCCACTGATTTGATAGAGCCCCCCACCCCCCACCCCCTCAATCCTTGCTGTGCTTCCAGGGCTGTGTGCTTGGCATGGTAATTAGGGACTTCTGCTTTCAGAGATAGGATGCTGCTGGCTATTCCTGGAGCTGCACTTCCCAGCGGCTTAGCTGCCTGTGTTTCCCTGGCCCAGGGTGTGCCGGCTGATCTTGCAGTGGTGGGACTCAGGGAAGCGGTTATGCAGGAAGAGACAGCCAGGCTGTCAGAGAGAATCAGCTGGGCTTGCTCGCTTTTAATTGGAGTTTAGTTGGCGGTTCAATGAGGTGAGACTGTTATGACAGATTTCAAACGGTAATGATAAGGAAATGAGGTGGGTTCATCAAAGCCGAGTAAATACGGAGCAGCAGCACAGCATGCAACAACAGCTAGCAACCCTCACGAAGAAAAAGCGCAGAGTAATTAACGTTTACATGGTGCGACCCTGCTTCTCAGTGGGTCCTTTCCACGGGGGCCAGTGGCTGCATCGCCAAGAAGCCGAACGCAGATGTGGAGTTGTCAAGCGCATGCATGCTTTTAATCTTGCTCATAAGCATTGACCATTTTTAAACGTGTAAATAAAATCCGAGCACACAGGCCACTGCAGCCAAGGACCCTCCAAGCCCTCACATGCCATGTCTACTTTGTTGTTAGCGTTTCCTGCCCTCCAGTCTCCCCTCCACCCCCCAGTGCACCACCCGCTCCCGTGACCCTGTAGAACAATGGAAGGGAACCCTGCTTGACTTGCCCCACCCACGTGATCAACTGGGGCTTTGCAGATTGGAGAGTTCTCTCAGGGAATTTAAAAAAGTAGATCTCCAGGACCCTTCTTCGTCTCTCCTAGACTGGAAATTCTGCCGAAAGCCTGTTCAGCATCCTAACACCCCATAAGCCTCCACCGAGGGGCAGATGGCAGCTGCCCAGGAGATGTATTGGCGGGAATGAAAGGCCCCAGGAAAGGACAGTGAGCATTATCACTGACCTGCCACCACCTCCCACCTGACCGACCTCCCCATCCACGGCCTCCCACCTGACCGACCCATCCACCCCTGGGCGCTTGGCTTTTAGGAAAGATGCAGGGGGTTCCCTCTCCAGATACTAAGAATGCAGATTCTTTTTCTCATTAATGCCCCTAAGTGATGGTAGCTTTGACCTGTTTTCTTTACTTACTCTGGCTCTTCCCCTGTGGGTGTACACTTGTGATCTTAGAGGCCAGTGAAGGAGGAAGAGAGAGGGAGAGATTGCATGCTACTTAATTTGAAGCCTAGAAATGAAAGAAGGGATGTATCCAAACACTCTCTGGACTCTTTTATTTTTCTACATTAAGCATCAAAGTCCCCGCAGCCTGAGCCATTCTCGGGGTTGAGCTTAGAGAAACAGCACACGGAGGACAGGGGTGGTAGTGGTATGATTTTGAACAGACCGCCAGAGTAATTTTGGAAAAGCCTTTTTCACCTCTGTGGGCCACATTTTCTGAGTTGGTAAAGTCACTAGGTTGGCCTGAAATGACCTCCGATTCAAACAATCTACACTACTGTTCCTCATGGATCCAGAGGGGGTCTTGGAGATTCAAATCAGTGTAGTTAGTACCCCTCTTCAGTTCCCCATCCACCTTCTGCCCTTGAGTCAATTCCAACTCATGGCAATCGACAGAACAGAGTAGAACTCTCCCCAGGGTTTCTCAGGATGTGAATCTTTCACCTTTAAAGGAGTAAACCACTTTACCTCTCTCCCGAGGATCAGCTGGTCCATCGAACCACCCACCTTGCGGTTCCAGCCCAGGGCTTAGCCCATTACGCCGCGGAGGCTCCTTCTGGGTCCCTCAAAAACAAACTCATTGCCATCAAGTCCATTCTGACTCATGACAGTCCCATAACAAGCCCCTGCGGGTTTCCCAAACTCTCGCTGTTGACGGGCGTAGACAGCGTCTCGGCTCTGTCCTGCAGACTGTTGAACTTGTCTGCAGCACAGAGTGTAACCCACTCCGTCACCAGGGCGCCTACGAGTCAAACATTCAGACACCGAGCAGATCCCCATTTCCCTCCTCCAAAGACGATTTGTGCCGTAACATAAGGCCCAAACTTCCTGAGTCTGCTATTGGAAGTCCCTTTTCTTTGCCGCACTTTTGAAACCCCAGCTTCACAAAGGTCCTTCGTAGTAAGAAGTAACACAGTATCTGCCCAGACCTCAAGGACCCTGGTTGGAACCGCCATCAAGATGGCCTAATGTAGCCATCCTGCACACCCTCTCTCCTCTGATAAGGGGAGGATTTGACAGATAATCCTTCCTCGGTGCATCCCCTTATCAGAATAGGGGACTGAAAATTACAGGATTGTAGAGGAAGCCTGCCATTTATATAAAGCACTTGAAATTTAAATGTGGCATCGAGATGAATTTAGCTGTAAGACTCAAACTCCAAAGTTTAATTTGAAGAATCTCTTTTAGTATGTCGCCGAGCCTCAGTAATTCCTCTATGAGAACATGGGGTCAGTTTATTCTTGATTAATTTTTTTTGAGATGGAAAGTAGAGAATACATTAAGAATTTAACAATTACTGTGTCAGCAGAAATGGACTGGGACTTGGTAGTCAAAGACAAGAATGGTTGTAAATGTGAAGGTAACTTTCGTGGTTGAAACCACATATTCCATTGAATGCTGAACGCTGGTCAGTCCAAGGGGCTCCCAAACCTTGGATGGACCAAGATTATCATCAGCTGTCTTGATGGTGGTCTCAGGCAGGAACCACAAGAGTGCTCTGCCCAGTTCTTTTGCAGTGTTGGACCCGTGACATTTCCCACAGTGGAGGAAGGCACTGGGAACGGGAGGAGGAGGCCTTAGGAGTTGTGTGGTGCCGAACCCAGGAATCTGTCAGCAAGGCAGGAGGAGGGGGAGAATCTGAAGCACAGTCATGAAATAGTAGAGGAGACACTTCTTATCTCCTATTCCTGGCAGTGGAACATGGTTTTAAAATCTCTCTTGGTAACCGTGGTTGCTGCATTCATGCGCTACGAACAACGGGGATACCCTCCTGCCTTTGGTGTTGATCTTTCCATCAGGGAATAGAATGAAGTCATTTACAAAAAGAGAACTACAACGTACCGAATCATTGGTAAGAAAATAAGCTTCCCTTAAAAGCACCCAAACAATTGGGGAGAAGACCTAACCATGAGTCAAAACATGCCAGCGAAAAGACTTCAGAACACAGGTCCTCAAACTGCGGCCCACGGGCCACAAGCGGCCCGCCAAGGACATTTATCCGGCCCGCTGGGTGTTTTTTTACTTCAAAATAAGATATGTGCAGTGTGCATAGGAATTTGTTCATATTTTTAAAACTAGTCTCGCCCTCCAATGGGTCTTTGAGGACCCTTGCTTCAGAAGAAAGCGTAAGAATGCGACTTTATGATTGTGAGTGTGGCAGTGGTCTCTGGAATAAAGACTTCAAAAGCACAAGCAACAAAATAAATACTTCATAAGAAAATTTCATTGTCTTTCGAAGGATACTGTCAGGAAAGTGAAAAGATAGCCCACGAAATGGAAGAAGAGAGTTGCAAACCATATATTAGATCTTTTTCCCAGAGTGTACAAAAATCCCTGAAAATGCAATTTAAAAAAAAGTCAAAGCAACCAATTTAAAAATAGGCAAAGGATTTGAATCTCTCCAAAGGAGATCTGAAACTGACCACTGAAGCCCACGAAAAGATGTTCCCACCATTAATTAACACCCGGTCTTAGACGGCTTGACACAGAGAGAGCAGTGAGACCCTGGAGAAACGAGACCTGCATGCGTTGCTGATGGGCATTTTAAAGGCCCATCTGCCACGGAAAGTAGTGAGGCAGCCCCTCGGTAAGCTAAACATCCAGGGACTTCAAAAAGTTCTTGGAAAAATCCCAATATCTCTCAATTCCTTTTTCCCACTAATTTTTGAAGGCCCCCCTCCCTTTTGTATAGCCAAAATAATTATAAATATATTTTTTAAGTGTACAGCTCATGCAAACACCACTCTCACAACCCTGAACGGTGGTAGCAGCCCAAGACCTCTCAGCTAATAAATGGGTCAGCAGTGGCCCAAAGTCTTCAGGTTCCGTGGAGGGGAACCACTTTCGCATTCCCTCCCTCTTGAAAACCCACCGTTCGATCCGACAGACCTGCACTTGCCCCCGTCTCTTTGCCACCCTCCCCCTGAATGCCTTTCTGTTTGCTTTCAGGAGAGTCGGCCTGGAGACGGCAACAGCTGTGTGGAAGAAATCATCCGGGTAAGGTCACCCTTGTGGCTCTTTGGATTTGCTGGGTGGATGTATGTCCCATGTGAACGCAATGCTGGTGTGAAGTAGTGTCTGCTGCGTGCTATTTGCCTGTTCTGAAAGTCACCACAAGGAGCCTTCATGGCGCAGTGGCCTGCGTCTGGGCTGCTAACGAAAGGCTGGCCATTCCAGCCCACTGGCTGCTCTGCAGGAGAAGGCAGGCTGCTTTTGTGAAGCTTTCAAAGCGCAAACCCACAGTCCTTGTGGGATTCCAAGCCTGTCACTCTTTGTTGTGGTGGTGGTGAAGGTCTTTCTTTTTCTTTCTTATTTTAAAATTTTTTATTAAATACTTTTATTGGGAGCTCTTACGTCTCTTAGCACAATCCGTACATTCATCCATTGTGTCAAGCACACTTGTACATATGTCGCCATCATTATTTTCAAAGCATTTTCTTTCTATTTGAGTCCTTGGTATTGTTAGGTCTCTCGTAGGAGAGATATACCTCGGCCCTTGGCTTCGTGCAAGAAACAATTCACGCTGAAGCCTGGTTTGTGATCCAAGTGAGTTTTATGAAAGGGTAGAAGCAGTTTCTGGTTTTACAATTAAATGGAACACAAGCCAGACAGAATCTGAGGCATGGTTGCGCGGGACTGCAGCCCGGCCACGCTGAACTGTGTGGCTGCCACTGGGGAAGAGCCCACGCAACAGAAAACTTCTAGCTTTTCAAGGTCCCATTAGGAAGCGTGGTCGAAGATACTGGTTAACCTCATTGGCTCAATTAAGCCCACTTGACCTGGATGGGGTCCCACCCAGGTGTACCACCCTTTCCTGGCCGGGAGCTTGCATGTAAGCATGCCTGCCAGCCTTAAGCAGCTTCCAACTTCCTGTAAGGGGTGTGTGTGTGGGGGGGGGGGGAGCGCTTTGGCATGTAGAGGGGCAACTCTTATTTCTGCCTCTAGCTACCTAACATTATCAGCTCCTCATTTAACCCCTCCCTCCCCCACCCTCCCTCCCTCATGAATCCTTGATAAGTTATAGATTATTATTTTTATATCTTACATCGTCCTACACTTTTCCGTTTTTCATCCCCCTGGGAGGGGGTTATATGTCGATCCTTGTGGTCGATTCCCCCTTTCTCCCCTCACCCTCCTCTTAACCTCTTGGCATCTCTACTCTCACTGTTAGCCCTGAGGGGTTTATCCTGGATTCCTTGTGTTGCAGGCTCTTATCTGTAGCAGTGTGCATGTTCTGGTCTAATCTGATTTGTAAGGTAGAACTGAGGTCATGATAGTGGGGGTGGGAGGAACATTAAAGAACTAGAGGAAACTTGTGTGTTTCATCAGTGCTATACTGCACCTTGACTGGCTCATCTCTTCCTTGTGACCCTTCTGTGAGGGGATGTCCAATTGTCTACAGATGGGCTTTGGGTCTCCACTGCACACCCCCTCCCCATTCACATTGGGTATAATTTTGTTCTGGGTCTTAAATGCCTGATACCTGATCCCATTTGACCCCTCATGGTCACACAGGCTAGTGTGCTTCTTTATGTGGGGTTTGTTGCATCTCAGCTAGATTGCTGCTTGCTTATCTTCAAGCCTTTAAGACCCCCAGATGCCTGTAACTCTTTACAAGAGTAGAATTTTCAAATTATTGAAAAGAGTTTGGTTTGGGGGAGGATTATTACTTACATTGCAACAAAGCCATGCCTGTAAAAAAAACAAAAAAAACCTTAAGAGACAGTTGAGTCACCGCCCATCCAGGTGTCTTGGCCTGAGCTGAGGTGACATTGTGTTAAAGTGATCAGTTTGAAGGCAGAAGAATGCCATTCAGATGACAAATAGAGTTGTGTAAACATTTGGAGTCCCCCATTTATCACCCTAGTAGGAAAAGCATCCTTGAGAGCCAGGCAGCAGTTGCCAGGTTATTTTTCTCCTGAACTTAATTGGAATCTGTAGTGCTCTGGCACAAGGCTCCCAGCCCCTGCATTCTGGTTCAGTCTGCTGTGGAAATTTTGCGTTTCCACTCCAGGTACACTGAATCAGAATCTCCATTTAGCAAGATGGCAAGTGACTCTTTATCTCTGCAGAAGACTCTTGTTAAAATGTAACAAGGACTGGTTAAAATGCAGCCTGAAGGAACTGGTTGGAAGCGGGACTCAGACAAGGGGATGTTTTTACTGTAAAACGTGATTACTGTATTGTTATTTTCCCTAGTAAGCTCCTTATGCCCCTCATGACCTGGTTTCCCTGTGTGAACCAGCTTCATGCGTAGATTAACTCAGTCTGGGCTGGGCTGCCAGTCTGGTGTTTTTCTGAGCATCCAAATTTATAATCAGGCTGTTGTCTTCAACCCAGATTTCTTCCTCACTCATATTTTTCTAATAATTTATGTTTCTCAGAAAGTTGATACTACACTGGGCAAAACACCAAAACAAATTAGACCAGATGGTACGGCAAGTCCCTATAAAGGCATTTTTTGTAATAAAAAACTTTATGTTTTATGTGTTTTCTAGCTTTTTCTTGATAGTAACAAAATTATTTGGTTTAAATTTTTACTTCAACAACCCATTTTTTCACTTTTCAAAGACAGGTTTTTGTTGAGTTTTTCTGAGAAGTATCATTGTGTTAAATAAGCCTTTATACTCTCAAGTTGACTGTAATGATTAATGCAGTTTGATTTGTTACGCCATGATTGTGTTTCTGCCAGCAATTTAAATAGAAAACAATTGTCGGGGCTGGACGCTTTATTTCTAGTATTTAAGTATGTGTTACACAAATACATATTGTACTTTATATCTGTATTATCTCTAGGGATTTTATTTATATTAAGCAACAAATAGTATAAGATAGCTGACATAGTATTGTCTCTTCCTTTCTTTCAACATTGGTATGTGCTGGGGCTCCCCCTCCACATATTCCATTTGTAGGCCATCTTCCTTTGGTTGATAAGAGTGCTTTTTTCTGCAAAACGATAACATGGGAAGGCATCAAGCCCTTTTCTGATTTGCGTGTTTAGGAAAAGCCTTGTTTAGTGTATAATTCTCACATACTTGGAGCATGTTATCCGGAGGGCACACCCCGGGAGAGCACCTTGTGGTGGAAAGCCGAGGGTCAGGGAAAGAGAGGGAGACCCTCGGTGGGATGGGTTAGCAGAGTGGCCCCAACCCGTTAGGGTGCGCATAGGGCTGCGGGGAGTAGAGACAGACTCCATGTCCCCGAGCCACCACTGAAGGACAGGGAAGAAATCCATCACTCGACCTTTTACCTTCTCCAAGCAGGGCTTCACGTTTAAACACCTGTGCAGGCCGGGTCACTGCAGGTTGGCATGAACTTGTGTGCGGAGGCCTTGTTGTTGCTTTATAACAGCACCCTCATTGCCATCTGGCACGTGGTTAGAAACGTTTAACTTTGCACACACGTCTGCATCACTATTTCTGGTTGGTCTGTCTTACCTTCCATCCCCATCCTGCCTCACCTGAGTTTTCATCGGAGGTTGGTTGAGACCACGAATGCACCAACTAGGAGTCAGTAGACGGGCGGTCGGAGGGGGAGGGGGCGTTGAGTCGGAATAGTGACACTATTGTGATCACTTAAGGAAAAGACCAAGAGTCCCAATCCTTCGAATCTAGGCCCAGTTGTTAGCAGACGGGAACCAGGGAGACAAAAGGAAGAAACAATCATGGAAAGTTCATGCAGCAGCTGAGGTGCCCTTTGCCAGAGCGCTTTTTTGGACTAATAATAATAATGCTATAAACTCCTAACTGGAACATATTTTTAATTTTTAAATTAAATTTTATTTTACCTAAATAATCTATGAATGGGGTTTCAAAATGTTCATGGAAAAATGCAACCCAAAGATGAGGGGGATTTTCCATGAGCTCTTTGCAAACTCCCCTGTGTCTCCCTTTGAAAAGAGTGCTGGTGGCCATGTTGGCTAAGCGTCGGACTCCTCACTGCAAGGCCAGCTGTTCTCAGACACCCGCGCCATGGGAGAGAGGTGGGGCTGTCCGTTGCCAGCCATTCACAGCAGGAATGGGCAGAAGGCAGGGGCCTACATGAGGAAGGAAGGGCAGCCCCTCACCATCCTGGGGGACATTGAGGAACACGCTGAAAAGGGACGCATAAATTAAATTTTGGAGATGTTGAGCTTATAATGCTTGTAAGATAATTACCAAGAAACGCATACCAGAAGAGCGTGGGCCTAGAGCTCAGGGTAAGGATGTGAGATGCAGATCAGTGTTTGGGATTGATGTAGGGGTCCTTGGTATTTAAATCCGGGGATAGGTAAAATTTGGCTGGGGTGAGACTAGAAACTAAGAAGCAATGAAATCCTAAATCTCAACATTTCTTAAAGGTTAGGGAGAAGGAGATCTGCTGCCAAGTGAAAGTGAGAGGGAATGGCCAGAGGTGTTAAAAGAACGCTGTCGAAATGACACGTCAGCAAACTGAAGGCAAGAGAAGGTCCAGGCCAACAGAGTTGTTTGTTTCGAGAGGACAAGATAGATGAGGGTCCGAGCGGAACACAAAGGTCAGCCACACTCTCATTCAGTGCTGTCGACATACATGGAAGGAGCAGACTCCTGATGAGGAAACGGGGGAAAGGAGTCAGGGGTTGGAAACCTCTCCTGAGGGAAGGTCAGAGTCTCCATTGAGTTCCTTTGTGGGGTGCTGCGATGAAGTCTATCTAAAGTAGCAACTACCACATCACAGACAGCTAACGTTCCTTGATGATTACGTGTGAACCTTCACTACCGTCCCCACCAGGTAGGCACCTTTACATCCCCGGTCCATGAGGGAAGGAACCCCATAGGGACGTTTGGGTGGTTTGTCCCAGGTCACACAGACAGGAAGTGTGAGCAGAGGGAGGGATGGTGACCTGTGTGGTCTGACTCCAGAGCCCACTCCATAGTCACTGTGCAGTCTTGGAGGAAGACACCCTGCCCCCGGTGCTCAGGCACTTTGCTGTGGGATGGGGGTGGGGGGGGCAGTCCCGGTTTGCATGTGTTTACAATTTGGAAGTGGCTGATCCTGCATTTGTGCCGGGGAACCCATAGAGGTTTTTATGTCCAACACTGTCAACTTCATCTCTGACTTCTTTTCCTCCCCTCTCTCGTTTTTTGCTGAGGTGACAGCTTTCAGGTCATTTGAATATTTCACTATGTTCTAAAGGACACTTTTTTTTAAAATTCTTACTCAGAGGATTTTAACCTTGGGACCTAATAAATCTGTGTGTTATTGCAAAAGTCACTAGGCCAAGGGAGAAATGATCACTGAGCTCTGTGAAGATGAGCAATAAGAGCTCAAAATCCTCACGGCTGGCATATGTTTGCAGCTGAGAGGCTAGCAAGCGCCTCTCTGTTTCATCCTTAAAGGTTCCCGTGCTGGAAGACCAACATGTTTTCCATAGCATCATCCATTAACGTAAAACGGCATTCACAATTGCTCGGCAAATCAAATCTGGTTGCCACTGAATGGGGCTGTGCAGGCCTGGAATCCAAGCTGCCCAAGCTTCATGCAAGACAGCTTGCGATGGCATTTGTTGCTGATGGCCCTGCACATAGCTCGGGGGCCCTTTGTAATAAGAGACCTGTGCTTGAGATTCTGGTCTGAATTTCAGGGATGAACTTCGAGACAATTTCCCTGTCACGTCTGAGTAGATTGCCTCCTTGTCTTTCCTCTGACACCATTCATTTTATCCCAGTTTCTTGTGAAATATTTACAGTGACTGTTTACCGGGGGTTGTATTTCAGTTTGTGTGAAGAGACTGAGCTGGGAGTTTGAACTTCCAGAGACCCAAATGAGTTTCCTGACACTCTCACGGAGACTTCCAGTAAGTAAAGGGAACTTCCTCTGGTTTGGGTTTCGTTTTCCAAACGTTCAAGTAACTTCTTCGACAGGGTTTCCCCACATGATGCTGGGGGATGCGTCCTACAGGAGAGAGCTGAGCGCCTGGAGTGTCGTTGACGAAGCTTTCTTCATAGGCTAGAGCCTGGGCGGTGGAACAAGAGAGACCTTGAGCTTCAGCCTCCACACCCTGCTTAGCCCACACAAGAATGAATGGGTTAGTCCTTCCATCCCCCTGGAACATAGAGAACACAGAGGAGACTTGTCTTAAGGGACTTATGTGGGTCATTGACCGAGCTAGAATTGGGTCCGCTCTCCTGGGCTTCAAACCAAGACAGGCTTTTTCAGTTCACATAGTTTACAGAATAAGCTATCTTACTTGATTTCAACCATTTTTGGGGTGATGAAATTAAGCCCACAGACGGCAAAGTCATGTCAGGTATAGCTGTTGTCCCTACCCTCCATCACTGCCACCACGCACACACCACAAGTGGATGGACCGCATTGCTTGTTGTTGTAAACAAAGAGCAGAACCAAGGCAATTGTGGTGTCGGTGCTGGCCTGCAGAAACACGTCGGGCAGAGCCTCACAGAAAGCCTTACCCATGACAAATTAGTTTTGCCAGGAGTGTGTTGCTTTGTTTTGTTTTCTGTTTTCATTTGGCCATCTGGATGATTAGAAACAGAAGGACCACACTTTTATATCTTATTTTGCATCCGGAGGTGCATGTTAGTTCTTCTGGCTGGAGCCCAAAGCCCTGCCTACTGACTCGGGGCATCTGGGTGCTTGTGAGGTGAAGCCCACAGCCAGGTCTGACATTTCAGCAACATGGGTGGCACTCTGCAGAGTGTGTGTGATGACTTCCAGTTGTCAACAGGGATGGGGCAAGAGGCTCGCTCTGCTCCCCAGCCTCCTCTGGGCCCAGAGGCTCTCGGGTGATCATCACAGAACCAGTGCAGGTCTGGAAACTCTTCTTGCTAAAGATGGCTCTGCCCTTTCATACTCCTGTCTGCTGATGCACACCGTTACAAATGACAGAGGTGTACACAGACCACAGAAATGTTAGCAGCCCAAGTACCTAACACTCAGGGAGAATATGCTTTCTGCCCTAACTGCAAAGGATGGCTTCTGATACTTCTCATGGCTGTCCATCAATATTTTCTTTGGAAGTACTGGCTGGAAGAAAGGGAGTGTGAACAAAAGGTAGATGTCACTGGATGCGCTGGAAGCAAATGGTCCTGCGTGCTTCCCTGTGGCCATGGACTGCAACAGTGCGTGTGAAGAGCAGGAGAGGTTCAGGGAACCATGCTCACCGGCCAGGTCGTGCATCTGGTAGTTTCAAGGAAGCCTTGTGGGAGCCCTGGTCCTGGTGGCACTGTCAAGCAAATGCTGGATTGTTAACTACAAGGTCAGTGGTTCAAAACCACCAGCCGCTCTGTAGGAGACTGGTGGATGAGACTGTCTGCTCCTGTCGATTTACAAAGCCTTGGGAACCAGATACAGGGTCTCCATGAATCAGAACCAACTCACCTGGTGAATCTTCTCCTCTTCCCACCTTTGACACGCCTGCTCCATTGTTCTTCAGCCTACCCCCTCGAGAGCTTTGGAAACGTTTGTTTTAGTCATGCCTAATGAAATTTTAATGCCACAGTTAGAGAGTAAATCAGTGTTTCCACCGTGTGGACATCTGTGCTTGATCTATAAAGAGAGTAAGAGTGTCTCATTCTCCCACGACCCTGGCTCTCTAGAGCCCCTGTGGCAAACACACAGCTGAAGGGACTTCTCCCCTTGCCTCACACCTGGGTGCCAGCATCTCCTCCCGCTCAGGAGCTGCTCTCACCTGCTTTGTCCCCGAGGAGGAGGGTGATCCCGGGAAACTCCTCAGCCTGCCGCTGTCTCTCACCCAGTGGGCCATCCATGGTTCTAGTCCTGGCTCTACAGCATTGGACCGAATGGCCAGGGACTCTGCCTTCCAGAGGTCCACTTGTCCATGATGGTGGGCTGATGGACTTAGAAACCCCCCTGGAGCTCTGCCTGGCCTGTGTCCTAAAAGCGCAGAAGCCTTCCTCGTCCCATTTCAGGCAATTCCTCCACCTGAGCTTTGGAAGCCTGTCCACTATGACAGCCTCCCCAGAGTCCCCCTCCCTCCTAGGTCTCTTCTAGCCCCGGTCTCTCTGTCACTTCTTGTCCCCAGAAGCCAACAAGCTGATTGTTGCTGATGGCTGCCATTGAGTTGGCCTTATCTCGTGCCCTCCTCAATGCACAGCAGACAGAAACAGTGCCCAGTCCCAGGCTTGCCCAGGAGAAGCCATAGATCAGACCATGGTAATCCATAGGATTTGTCTTGGCTGGTTTTTAGAAGTAGACCCCCAGCCTTTCTCGCTAGGTTGACTTAGTCTGCGCCCCCACCCCGAAACTTGCCCATATGCATGACTCCACCATCAGTCAGATGCATTGACCAGGAATGAAACCCCTGTCTCTTGCAGGGAAGGCAAGAATTCCATCACTGAACCATTAATAGCTCCTGTCCAAATTATTTACATCTTAATGAAAAAATTATTTTTTCCTTTCATGATGCACCTTCAGAGTTTCCTTCCTGGACTGATGCCTCTGACCTGTCCCTTCCCCTTCCGCCCCCTGCTACTTGGTGCCGGGTCCTGCCACCTCTCTGAGACATCCCTCACGGGGCTCCAGGCACTTCTTGGGTTCTTATCCTCTCTCAGGGAAGTGAGCTTCCCATTTTGATATGTATTGTGGGGAGGATGCAAGTTGAAGAAGTCAAGAGAATGCCTTCGCAGGGATCATTTCATTCATTGTCATGCTGCTGGTTGTGAGACCAAGGACCAGAAGGCAAAGCTGTCTCCACTACCCACTGGCTCTGTGTAAAGTGGCTCTTGGAAGAGCTAAAACCTGTCAAACCCAAGCGAGCAACTCAAGACAGACATTTACAAAAAATGTCTGTAGCCTCATGGAAACCGCACTCGGTGTTTGCGGTTTTCCTGTGAAGGCTGCAAAATGACTGATGTTGCTACTGAGGACAAGCGTACATCCACAGGAGCATTTCTAGAATTTTAAGTTAGGGTCTGATAATTTGAGGACTAAGGGCACAGAAGCCTTGAGGAGCTAGAACAGCTGGATAATAAGCATGCATGCTTGAGGCAGACCCAATTACCTCTAGTTCTTATCATTATCGAAATTCTTGTAACCGGAAGAGAGCGAGAAGCCTAACATTTCTTTTGCACTTGAATCCTTTTTCCAAGTTTGTTTCGCAGGTTCGGACAGGTGTGATGTGTGGGCTCGCAACTCCTGTGTGTTTCAGGACATCCTATGGGGGTTTCGAGCTGGCAGGGGCTGGAACTCTGGTGCTCCCTGGAATGTCAGACTATGCTCCTGTTTTTATTTGCATCCCTCTTGTTTGACCTCTCCATGAGCTTTCGATTTGGATGACCGCCTGCTCCATTTTAAAATGCTCGTGCCTGGCACAGCTCGCACCACATCCTCCTGAGTTTGCCTCTAAACTGGGGCACCTTTCTTCTTCGTTTCCTTTGTGGGGTAGTGTTTTGCTCAATTTTGACGGTCACCCACCGAGCCTGTAATTTCAGAATAAGCAGCCTAGTGTCACGGTTCTGAACCCCACTCAGCGTCAGACAACACGCAAGGGGGGCTTAGCTGCAGTTGAGACACATTGGTCAGAAAAGGCCCTTGAGCCTCCAACATTAAGAATTCCATCCCTCCCGTACCATTGCCTTATCGTGGTTTTATAGCCTTCCCAATTGGCTAATTCTTGAACACAAGGAGTTTATTTCTTTGTTCATAAGCTCATGGCTAGGCCTGCCTGAGCCTCAGAAGCACAAGAGAAGTAAGTAGCCTGTCCAGGAGCACAGTCCAGCACCAGAGGCCGCAGCCATTTTATTCTTATTGTAGCTGCGTAAGGGCTGGGGTCATTCATTCATTTGGTAAGCCATCACTAACGTGCTCTCAGAAAGGCTCTTTTTAAATGCCTAACTTTCCTCCACACTCTCTCATACAAGGTGTGCGTGTGGACAGGGGAGGGATGTGCTTCAAAAAGTTTGTGAGAAAATTTCATTATCTTTTAATTCCATTTCCCCACCAGTTTTCTGAAGTCCCTTCCTTTATACACTGGTAATTCAGCTGACATCAAGTTGAGTCCAAGTCATAGGGTCCTTCTAAGACAAAGCAGAACTGCCCCTGTGAGTTTCTGAGACTGTAACTCTTTACAGGAGGAGAAGCCTCATCTCTCTCCCACAGAGCAGCTGGTAGTTTTGAACTGCTGATCTTGTATTTAGCAGCCCAATGCATTACCACTCTGGCACCCAGGCTGCTTCTGTGGCCATCAAGCTGGAGATCAAACCCCTCATGAATCATAGGAAAGGTGCTTAAAACCCTGTTGCAAATAGAAGGAGGTTGAGAGAGCCCAGCTACCGCGCAGTGAAGGTCGCACTGCAGGAAGATGCTGTTGCACCAGGTTCTCTCCAGGTTTCGAGATGAAATGACCCTCTTTGGGTCTGCAAAAGCTGCATCAATTATTTTAACTTCCCTTGTTTGTTTGTTTGTTGATTCACTGCTTTGTTTGCGTTAACCACTGCCTCCTTCACACATATACCCATCCCTGAACTGGAGAGAGTTAGAAAAACAAAGGCAAGAAACAGAAGCAAAGTCCTTTGTCGACACCACTATGTTTTTTTGGTTGGTTGGGATGGCATGCTCACAGGAATGAAGGCCCAGGAGCAGATCAGTGTAAAAGCTGTGCCAGTGGGGGGTTATGGAGTGGGAGTCTATGGACCATTGAAATGATGAATCATTTCAGCACAAAAGAACACAAAAGGAGATTTATTCAGAATAAGCAGGGGCCAAAGAGGCCTCGGTCCAGGGTTGATGTGATTGGCTGTTTAATAGTGTATTTTTCTTTGAGGTAAAGGGATCAGAATAGCTTTCTTGGACTGTAGTGTACTCTGTGAATGACAGTAACAGATACAACACCAGCATCCCTGATTACTAACATGTACTGATCATGTACTCAGCCCTTGCTCACCTCCTCTCGCTTCTAGTCCCATCTGAGCTCAGCCCCATCTGGCAGAGGGAGAGACCCAGCTTTAGGAGATTAGCATAGAGCAAGTAAGATGCCCTGGCGTTCTACTCCGACCCCCATGTGACAGAGGCTGAGGTCTTAGAAATCATACAGAGTAATTTTTTTTTAATTTGAAACTTCTCACACCAGTTGCTTTTATTGAGCAAACCTTCTGGTGGGCCTGCATCCCAGGCTTGCGGAGGGTCCACCTTTTCCTTACACCCAGGTGCTCTTGTTTGTCCTTTGGGTCTTTTGAAGCTGCTGGGTGGAGTGGGGGTGGGGGTGGGGGTGGGGGTGTGCCTGTGTAAAGGAATTAGACCCAGGCTTGATGCCCGCCTGTTGTGACTTGAAGAGTGCACTGTGAGAATAGAAATACCTCTGATGCTTCCTTCCAAGCTGCTGCTGGGGGTGCTTTGTTCCTGTGTTAATTTAGTTACTAAGTAGCACCTGCCTCAAAGGCTGCATTCCTTTCTTAGCAGCCTGCTTTATGCAGCCTCCTGTGGGGCTTCATGTGGTGGGCATCTCCTGGTTGCCCCAGGAAAGACAGCTGCAGGGGACAGTGCTCATCCGCGGTCCCTTATCACCTGCCACACTGGGAGCTGGTTTGATTCCCAGCCACGGCACATCCTTGGAAGTGTGTGCATTCAGCCCAGCTTCTAGAATAGCGACCTCATTGCCATCCAGTCGATTCCAGCTCATAGCAGCCCCACAGGACAGGCTCGAGCTTCTAGAATAGCGACCTCACTGCCATCCAGGCGATTCCAGCTCATAGCAGCCCCACAGGACAGGCTCGAGCTTCTAGAATAGCGACCTCACTGCCATCCAGTCGATTCCAGCTCATAGCAGCCCCACAGGACAGGCTCGAACCGACGCCCGGTGAGGCTCCAAGACTGCCACTTCACGGCATGAGAAAGCATCGTCTTTTTCCAGCAGAGCTACTGGTGGTTCTGAACTGCTGACCTTGTGGTTAGCAACCCAACGCATAACCACTAAGATAGCCGGGAGGAAAGGCGTGGCATTCTCCTTCCGCAGGTCGCCCAGCGAAGCCCCGAAGATCCAAATGATCTGATCCCCAACTGATCATGGCAATGATGCAGAGCCAGGTAGAGGGACATTTCATTGTCCGTGGGATTGCCATGACTCAGGGACCAGCACAATGGCAATTAACAACAAAAGCCAATAACTACTCAAGCCATGCTCCTCTTGGTGAGGGGTTGTGCAAATCAGGAGCATTGGAGGCCAGCATCCATGACAGGAGGACCAAGCTCTGGTGCCCCCTGGAAGCTCAACAGCACCTTGGCCTCTGACCATGAACCAGGAGCAGTTTCAGGACAGCCCATGCTTAACAAGTCCACACTTGACAAGTCCACACTTGGTGCCCTTGTTGTGACTCGCTGGTTTAGGTGGCTGCAACTTCTATTGCCAGATAAATTTGTGGATGCACACGCCTCAGTGAATCAACATGACTAACGAAATGTTTTCATTCATCAAATGCCATTCCTGGAGGTAAACCAATTTTGCAAATCTGCCATGGAAATGAACAATGATTGTGTGTGTGTATGTGCGCGCACGCGTGCGTCGGAAGAATAGGGGCTGTAGGACGGAGACAGCTCGCTGTAGCTACTAGTCGTCTTGTTGTCAGCACAATGAAGTCTGTTCAAATTCAGAGCCAGCTGCAGAATATTTGTGAGGCATCCTCGTGGCTTAGACACCATTGCTTTGCTAAAGGAGTCTTGGAGGTAGGAAAGGGTGAACTCAAGATTAATGGAGAAAGATTCCCGCTCCTTAAAAAGAAAGATTCCCGCTCCTTAAAAAGAAAGATTCCCGCTCCTTAAAAAGAAAGATTCCCGCATTGCTCATCTATAACTTGGCATTAATAGAAAAAAACACCACGTTGTTGGAAATCACTTGGGAGTTTGATTGACAACCAAAATATAAGGAAAAAGCTTCCTTGGGATAAAGATGATAACCAGTGGGACATTATATGTGACTTTAGAAAAATACCGCTTTCTGTACAACTGTTCAAGTATCTGCACTGTGCACAGTGCTGCCAGGGATGTAAACAGAGAGTGCACACCCGGATGAAGCATTGGATTGAAAGGTGGTTGATGGCTTGTTATCTCTTTAAGTACACTTAAAATGCCTATTTAAATTTCTGTGCCTTTTTAGTTGATTGTAAAATGATGTTCATTTATGTCAGAGCCTGCCTGTGAGTTGCTTTTGTAAGTATATAGTTGTTCTGAGTATACCTAATTATGAATCCGATAACCCAGGCAAAGTAATCTTTATAATATATATTCTACTTGGCTGTGTTTCTAAAGGGCCCTTCTGAGAGCTCACAAAGGATTAAAAATGGTGTATAATTTCAAACTGATAGCAGTTGTTTTCTGCATCGACATAAACTCGGGGGTTGCTCAGATCATCTGGTTCATGTACTGGCAAGTGACATGGATGTTCTCCCACTGAAAGATAAATCTTGAATATAAGGTCTTTCTACATTAAGACTTATCTATCTAACGGAGGAAAGAAATGTGACACCCAGAAGTCAACTTGAACTTGGAAGGACAATTAATTAAAAATACCAAGGTCAACTTGGAAGGAATTAGCTAAGGGCACCAAAGAAATGGGTTCACAAAGCCTGCAGCCTAGAAGTAGTAGACCCTTAAAAGCCAATGACTTTGACATCCCTTGACACTGCGTATCATCTCATCTCATTCCTTTTATGTTGTGTTTTTCTTGTGGTCCAGCTTGAATTTCCGCTAGCGAGAGATTGCTTACATTTCCATGTGTGTTTGTAGCATGTCATGATAATAGTCACAATAAGTACTTGGAGGATGCACTTAAAAGAAAACTGGACTCATTTAGCAATTAAAGACATTTCACAGACTTTCTGTGTGGGCCACATGACTTGCTAAATTGCACTCCATGCCTTGAGTTATTACTATTAAAAACAAACAAACAAGAAGCCAGGCTCCAGAAATGAGAAAGAGCTGGAAATTCACATATAGGAATGACACGTCTTGGTGGGGACTCAAAGGCATCTGAAATTACACACTGTTCTTACCTCTGAGAGGAAGTCAATCTTGACTGAATTAGGGGCTTGTAACGATGCCTGCAATCATTGGAAAATGAACAATTTGGGTATACATATTCCGCATAGTGCATAGTAAATTACCTAACAGATTGGCTTCTCTGCCATGGCAGCAGTGGTCTCTGCTTGGCCCAGGCTGATTGGATAGTTCAAATGAGATTAAGGATTGCACATGGTGTGATAAAGCGCTTTTATAAATAGCAACCTTTCAGCCCAGAGAGAAGGTATAGAGCTGGGAAGAGCACCATTCACTACCTGCGTTTATTAAACCAGCCAATGAAAACTCCGTGGGCCACGATGATCTGGTCAGCGTTTGATCATGATGATGGTGCAGGATCCATTGGGATTTAGTTCTGTTACATCTGGGGTTGAATTGGGCTGGCAGCAGCTAACAACTAGACCATGCCAAAACCTAACTCACTGCCATCGAGTCCCTGCTAGCTCATAGCCGCCCAATAGGACAGGGTAGGACTTCCCTGAGGGGTTTCCCAGACTGGAACTTTGTGGGAGTGATAAACCCTGGCTTTCTCCCCAAGGAGCAGCTGATGTTTTCCAGTGCCAGCCTTGTAGCTAGCAGCTCAGTGCCAGCTTACACCACACCACATCGTCCTTTCAGGAGGAAAGTCAGGAACAGTTCCATAGGGGTGCCCCCATAGTGCCAACCCAACACTGGGCAAATTCAGACCTTCAGACAACATCTTCTCGCTCCTGCTTTCCAAACATCATGCTAGCAAGCTTTCAGTGAAGGTAACACGAGGAGTTGCAAGGAGAACAGCAGACAAAGAGGACCAAGTGAGGAGACCTGGGGCCAAGCCGAGAGCAAGCATCGCACCCAGCACAACCTCTGATGAACTTTACAGAAACCTCCACACTGACCACTTAACCGAAGGAAAAACATTCTCATCACTAGGCAGCGGAAATATTTACTTCAAAATCTACAGTCCTTTTCAGCATGTTTAGTTCAATTAACAATAATGAGTCATACAGAAAAGGCAAGGAAACACAGGCTGAAGAGACAAAGTAGTGAGAACCAGCGTGTGATATGAAATAGTGCTAGACCAATGCGCCAAGGGACTTGCATAACAGAGTTGGTGTGTGAACGGCTCCGAGTAGAGTAGCTGGCATGCCAGATCCATTAGGAGGGCTCAATAGGAAGCAAGTGTCTAGAAAAGGAGTATGGCAACATCTGTACAAGTGTGCTGGACACGATGGATGTATGCATTGTGATAAGAGTTGTAAGAGCCCCCAATAAAGTCATATTTTAATTACAATTTTTTAAGAAAAGGATTGTTTAGGTAATGTTACCAGAGAGATGGAAACTGTCCGTGTGAACCAAAGTACACAGAGAGATGAAGCATGTTTCCGGTGATTTCCTCAGTAGACTTTGCCACAGTTGAGGAAAGAATCGTGAGCTTGAAGGTAAGTGCATAGAGATCACCCAGCGTGAAGTGCAGGAGCAAGCACCAGCAAGACCACCACCAGCAAACTGAGTGTGGGTGATAGGAGTGGAATTCTGCCACCCCCAAATACTAGAGGCTTCACAAATCTGTGGAAATTTTAAAGTCTCTTTTAATTCCATTTTCCATGGACCTTTTTGAAGCTCCCTCACACATTATAAATCTTGTAGTTATAATCCCTCTGGGAATGGGTTGTCTCTGTTACGTTAATGAGACCAGATTGCTGTGAGTCTATCTCTTTGGACATACAAAGGAGAAGAAACAAGCCAGAAGGTAAGCAGAGATTGGGTTAGCAAGATAGCAAGACACTTGGAGTTCTCCAAGGAACCACGGAGCAGAGATGGAGTCAAGGGCCTTCCTCCAGAGCGGACAGAAAGAAAGCCTCCCGAGATTCAGCAACCTGAGTTCTGTCATCTGGTCTCCTAAACAAAAGAAAAACACATTTCTCTTTGCCAAAGCCACTCATTTATGGCATTTCTGCCCTAACAGCACTACATGACTGTCACAAGGACTCACAGATGGAGAAAAAAGACTGGCACAGAATAAATGATTGCTGAGAATTTTCCAGAATCAGTAAGAGGCAACAAACCACGCAACCAAGAAATTCAAAACCAGAGAATGTCAAGCAGGACACATATCAACACACATGCGTGCACGCGCGCGCACACACACACACACACCACACTAGCATAATTAAGCTGTTGAAAATCAAGGATTTAGAGAAACTCTTGAACTCAGCCAGAGGAAGAAGAGAAGAAGGTACATGACCCACAAAGGAATGGGGATAGGGCATCTAACTGCTCGTCAGAAACAGGCAAACACGTCATGTCACAGAGCACAGGTTAGAAAGACCCAGGCCTATAGAATACATGAAATGGACATTTAAAAATCAGCAAAGCAAGAAAAGCAACAAACCCTTCATTGTTGTTTTAATCTGGGCCTGTGCCCTTTGCTGGGAGCCCTGGTGGTGTGGATGTGACAATAAAAGTAAATCTTAAACTCAGACATTCAATAGATGCTCAGAAGGGACTTATGATGCAGTATGAGTGGATTCACTAAGAGATCAACCTTGTATAAAATGTTTCCATAGCAAAACATATTTGAAGGAATAAAAACTTAAATGACAAAAAGAAACCACACTTATATGACCACTAAAGAACTTTGCGGGGATGTGGGTGGCGGGGGGTGCTAGCAATGCTGTTGGGTAAGCCTTGCACTGCTAATGGCAAGGTCAGTGGTTCAAGCCTACCAAATGCTCTACAGAGAGAGATGAGGATAGCTGATCCCTTAGAAGTTCACAGCCATGGAAACCCTTTGTGGGTAAAGATGAGTCAGAATCAGGGCAGTGAGTTGGCAGTGAGTTTTTGGTGACATTGTAGGTCAGGTGTTAGGATGCTAATCACAAGATCAGTGGTTCGAACCTGCCATCCACTTCAGTGAGAAATTTACTTACAGCCATAAAAGACTTACAGTCTCTGAAACCCTATATTGAGCCACTCTAAGTGGGAATTGACTTGATGGCAGAAGTTTGTGTGTATCTAGGTTACTGATTTTAAAAAAGAAAGAAAATAAAACACTCGAAGAGTGACATTTTAAAATTGCCGACCCGGAATTTTATACCAAAGGTAAGCAAACGAACAAAGTCACTGCCATTGAGTCAACTCACAGCGCCCTTCTGTCCATCTTCACAGGGGCAGAGCTACATTTTTCTCCTGCTGATCAGCCTGGTGGGTTCAAACTGCTGACCTTGCACTTACCAGGTCAAATCCCAGCCCACTAAGCTGCCCTACTCAGCACATGTCTTCTTCAGACAACATAGAAGTGAAGACTTTCTCGGACAGAAAACCTAGGAATTTGCTGGCACTAATCCTAATTGGCAAGAAATGTGTGAGGCAGTTCTTACACAGAGGGACTATGACATCGTCCAAAAACTCTGGTCTACACAGAGAAAGTAAGACCATTTGAAAGAGACAAATCAACAAAAAATAAATACATAAATAAATAAACGAGACAAGTCAACGTATTCAGGGAATGCTGAAATTCTACGTATTTCGTAGAATGTATGCGCTATATCTGAGAGTGAGATTTAGTAGAATTTGGCCACTAAGTTATTCTGTGTCTTCTCATTGTCTCTCAAAGCCTATTTGTGGGCTCCTCCTTCCCGCCCCCTGGATGAAATCTCTGCTGGTCCCCAGAGCTGCTCTAGACCAGGGGTCCTCAAACTATGGCCCGCGGGCCACATACGGCCTGCCAAGGACATTTATCTGGCCCGCTGGGTGTTTTTGCCCTATTTTGTTTTTTACTTCAAAATAAGATGTGTGCAGTGTACATAGGAATTTGTTCATAGTTTTTTGTTTTTTTTTAACTACAGTCTGGCCCTCTAACGGGTCTCAGGGAGAGTGAACTGACCCCCTGTGTAAAAAGTTTGAGGGCCTCTGCTTAGACATTTAGTTCATTAACACATCCTCCAGGCACTTAGTGGCAAAAACATCTTGTTTTAATCATTCAAGTGCTCAACCAAAGCTCTGAATTTCCAGTTAAACTTTTCCTTCCCTCATGTTAGGTTTTCCTTACTGGAATTCCAAGAGGGAAATAGGGCCAGGGTTGAACTTTCTCTCTTGGTCTTGTCCACGCCTTGTTTATTTTCAGCTAGTCGTTCTGACTCCTGCAGGGATGGAGCAAAGGTGAGGGAAGAAGTGTGAAGGGTCAGGAAATCCGTTATTTGCCTGTTCCCCAGTGAACTGGCTTTGGCAGTATGTGGAACTGACGTGAGTTAACTGACACTGGTCTGACCCTCGGAGGTGTTCGTGGTTCCACAGACATCCCCCCTCTGGGAATATCTCACTGTAGCCCCCCTGGAGAGGGTAATGCCGCTCCCTCAATCTGCCACCTCTGGCTCACCTGTCCTTCCTTGTTCTTGCCCCCCACCCAGCTTCAGCATCCAGAGGGACAGTTCATGGGCGTGTAGCTCACCTTCCAAAACAACCTCTGTCCTGGGGACTCAGGTTGTTCAGGCAGCCTTTCTACTCGTATCCTAACATGCTAACAGCTAGCACCTCCCAACAACTCTTAAGCTTCTTCTAGACTCTTCTTTCCGACTCCACTTTGTGTGCCCAGATGCACCTCCCTTGGATTCCTTGGCATCTATTGTCGGTGTCTAGCTCCAAAAACGGGACAGAAAGTATCCCATTTGACCATTCCGTTGAAGAGGACATGATTTTAGGAAGATCGGACAGCTCGTGTTTAGTACACGTAATGAGAGGGTTCCCATTGTGCTCCATGTGACTGTAATCTGACATGCTATTTACCTATGAAACCTGGTTGCTGCAGAAGCCTGGGGAAGTTCTGCCCAGGGCTCCTCCCACCCAAGCCGACATCTTGGGTCGCAGCCAGACAGCATAGTCATTGTTGGGTGTCAACAAGTTGGTTCCCACTCATAAAGACCCCATGACGACAGGTCAAACCCTGCCCCGTCCTGCACCTCCTCCCAGTTGGCCGTAGGATTGAGCCCTTGGGATGCCTTCTCCAGGGACTGGTCTCTTGTGACGGCACATCCAAAATCCGTGAGGCAAGTTTCACCACCCTGGTTTCTCAGGAGCACTCTGGCTGTACTTCCTCCAAAACAGACTTGTTTGTTCTTTTGACAGCCCAGCACCATATTTCAAAGGCAAGACAGAAGCTAGTAGAAATAGATACCTTTTTTCTCCTTTCATCTCTCCCATTCTCATCCTTCTTCATCTACAGGGTGGGTAGGTGTCGTCTTCGACTCAGTGTCCATGTAAGTGGTTTGGTCTGGTGCTTGGCCTTTTTAATTTCTGTGATGAACTTGGTCTTAGATAAGCCACATAGACCTAAGTAACAGGACAACATATGCACGAAGCTAGTGATATCTAGGCCTTATTAACTATGCCGCATCAGACTCTGCCTTTATAACTTCAGTAGGCTTAAGCACAGGGCAAAACTGAGCCCTTCTGAAGAGCTAGCTCATCTTTAGTTTGGTAACTGTTTCTTATCCTGTGTTTCCCAGCACTGCTTAAGGAGTTATTTTGGAAAGATTTTTCTGGCTCTGCATGACATGAGTGGATCATCCTACTACAGAGATGGCATGTTCTCCTTTTTTCCTTTCAAATAAAAGCATCACTGAGCTCTAGTTGGAGCCAGAAATCTCTTCTTTAGCTGTGTCTTTAGGGGTGACTCCCCCACCCTCCCTGCCTGCCACTCCTCCAGCTTCACAACATGCAGATTAACATGGGTACCCAACAAAGCCCTGGGAAATCCCATTGTCTAGAGCGTGTTGGTGCATAACAAGAAATGACCACACAAGAGAAACAGAGACTTTACAGAAATATGCATGTGTCTCTTGATTATGTTTCGTGGAGGGAGAGGGGTCAAGCTCTTCATTTGGACACTTAATGAATAAGATGTCCACGTGGCACGAAATCAGATAATGAATTGTAAAAGGACATAATCAGCAATGACTAACTAATTACGGGGACTGAAATGCAGCATCATCTTGGAATGTATTAATAAGAACACGGTTTGTTCCATATGCTCAGGAATTCTGTTTTTAGACAAATCAGCCATCACACATGCTCTATGGCAAAAAATAAAGTGGGGGGAAATTAATGTTGACTAATAGGAACTGTAATTAGATGTTCTGCTTTTAAACAGCTGAATAAAAGATGAAATCATATAGGAAGTATATTTAGATACAAGTCAGAAAGTAAACTGATTATTATTCATAGTGCGGTTAATAGGCACTGTAATTTATGCATCTCGTGGGAATGGTGTGAGGCAATTAGGGAAGGGAGTCACAGTCGACTTCCCTTCTGTGCTGCCGTTTGTGTTGGTCCACTGTTGTCTCGGCGACTCTTCCTCCCTGGCTTTCACGAACTGAGCCATGGAGTCTCATCTTGAGTGAGGATTCCAGGGCTCAGCAGGTGCCTTATCTGCAGAGGCTGCGCTCAGACTGGGTCCCACCTGCCTGTGCTGGGCATGGCAGGCAGGTGAATGCGACTTCTGGACTTCTCTTAGCGTCCCGCCTTTAGCGGTGTCTCTAGAGGGGACTGGGAGGAAAGCAGAGCCCCTGAGTGGTGCGAGGACGACGGTTACCACACTCCACCGAGGTTCCAGACCCAACCGCCCAGAGGGACCTTGGAAGAAAGGAGCGGTGGGTTTCTCCTGGGGCAGGGAAAGGCAGTGACAATGCTGGGGGCATAGTTCTACTGAGTCAGCGTCACACAACAGCGCCTGGTCACTGAGTGACTGGGACCTGCAGTGGTGGGAAAGGAGACCATGGCGAGGTGGGGGGTGGGCGGCACCTGTTGCCCAGGTGGGGCAGCGCTCGAGGACCAACCCAGCCATGAGGACGTCTCTTTCGACTGAGTGTAAGAACCATTCCTGGCTGGTTTGGATTTTTGTTTTGTCGTTGTTATTGTTTCAAGCTAAGAAAGATACCGGATCGAATCTGTGCAGGACAAAATTTCTGATCTTGGATTGCCCGGTGAAAATGATGGGCTCTTTGGAGAGTAAAATAACTCTCCGTGGCAAACACCAGCGAGATCTCTGAGCAAAACTACCCCACCTCTCTGGCTATCTGTGTCCCTGTACATATTTGCCAATGTGCGCGGGAAGCTCGAGTTATCCGACAGCTGCATTCTGTTATTGATATAAGGAGCGCAGAGACGTCAACCAGCCACTTCTATTTACTGTGGCGGTGCAGGGCTGCGCTGCCTAGGACACCCCTCATTCCCATCACCCTGTTATCTATCAGGGCACGGGCGTGGGCCAGACATGCACGCTGCACTGACAGGGAGAGAAGCTGGTGCCTGTGCTCACTGTACTCTTCCTTAAGTGTCTGAACAACAACATGCCTGTTTCCCTTTCATGGATTACAAGCATGATCTCCTGGACCTGGGACAGACCCTTACTGCCTGGGATTACGCATGTAGCCAAACTCACTGCCATTGAGTCGATTCTGACTCCTAGTGGTCTTATAGGACACTCAATACCCTTGTGGATTTCTGAGACTGTAACTCTCTATGGGAGTAGAAAGCCTTGTCTTTCTCCAGTGGAGCAGGTAGTGGTTTTGAACTGCTGATCTTGTAGTTAGCAGTCCAACCTGTAAACCACTATGCCAACTCTGGCACTTATGTATCACACATTGTAAGGTTTATGCACTGTGGCAGTGAGAGTTTATATACAGCAGAGTGGCTAGTGGCTTCAAACTGCTGATCTTGAGCTTAGCAGCCCAATTCATAACCCACTATTGCCAGCAGTTCTCAACCTGTGGGTTGTGACCCCTTTGGGGGTCGCATGACCCTTTCACAGGGGTTGCCCGATTCATCACGGTAGCAAAATGACAGTTATGAAGTAGCAACGAAAATAATTTTATGGTTGGGGGAGTTACTACAGTGTGAGGAACTGTGTGAAAGGGCCGGGGCTTCAGGAAGGTTGAGAACCACTGCTCTATGCCACCCAGACTAGATACTGTATGCATTGATAAAGCAGAGCAGTACTTTGCTTACCTCTATTACAAAACAGTTGGTAGGTCTCATATGAAGAATTAATCCAAAAGTGTTTTGCAAACTATAAATCATATTATAAATGTCAGGCTGTTTTGGGTTGTAGTTAATATTTTATGTGTATATTGTCTATCTGGGAACATAAAGTCTTTAAGGCAACAGATTGTCTTGCCCAGGAGGCACCCATAGAAATTATGACCTCTCTTTGCTCTCAATAGTTAATAATTGTTCACAGACATACACTATGACAGGCAGAAGAGTAGGTCCATCCAAAGATACTATTTTCTAATCCTCAGAATGTGCTAGGTTGCATGGCAAAGAGGAAGTAAGATTGAAGATGAAACTGAAGTTGCTAATCAGTTTACCTTGAGATGGGGAGATGATTTGAGCCCTAGAACTTCCTAGATTCGAGGACAATCGTGAGAGTAATCGTAAAGGTCTTTATTAATAGAAGAGGAAGGCAGGAGAGATAATACAAGAGCGATGATGAATAAGAATCATTTACCTGGAACTACTAGCTTTGAAGATGGAGGAAGGAACCCTGAGCCAAGGAATGTGGGCAGCCTCTAGAGCAGTGGTTCTTTCTCCACCTTCGTAATGCCCTGACCCTTTCATATAGTTCCTCATGTTGTGACCCCCCCCACCATAAAATTATTTTCGTTGCTACTTCATAACTGTCATTTTGCTATTGTGATGAATTGGGTGACCCCTGTGAAAGGGTCACTCAACGCCCCCCAAGGTATCATGACCCACAGGTTGAGAACGGCTGCTCTTGAGACAGAAGCAGCAACTGATGAATTCTTCCTAGAGCTTCAAGAATAGAATGCAATCTTCCCAACCCTTTACACTCATCCATTTCAGGCTTCTAAAGGACAGGAGTTACAGTAAAAAAAAGTGTTGTTTTAATTCATCACTTTTATGGTAATTTGTTACAGCAGCCAGAGAAACCCTTTCTCTGTACATACCTTTACTAAAGTGGCTAGAACCTGTCGGACAGAGTAAACTGCTCTTAAGAGTTTGCAAGGCTAAACCGTTGTGAGTGCAAGCAACCTCATCTTTCTCCCACAAAGGAGCCTAGTGGGTTTGAACCATGGCCACAGTGCATAGACAGTATTTTTCAGATCCTGCTTAAAATAAACACAAAAGCCAAGATTGCATATGGCATTTCTGACCTGGTGATTTTAAGAGCTGAAGGCATCTACTTGTGTCTGATCTGGCTTTAGCTTTATTTCTGGGCTTTAATAAACAATAGATTTATTGTTTTGTGCCTTGTGGCTGTTCCATAAATACTTGTTGACTGCCTGACAGTGCATGGGTTGTAATTATTTCCTGAAGGGACCAACCAGAGTAAGACGAAGGACCATGTCTGGGGTTGCATAGCAACCAGGAGAGTGCTTAGCTGCAATCCAGTTGTCTTCACCCAGCATCTCCTGCCCACACCGCTGAGCAACACCTTCCCCTTCTGCTGAGTATCAAACAGTAATGGAGCTGTCTTTTTCCCTTCTTAGCCAGGCTGATTTACAGGTTCCTGCACTGAGTCAAGCCCCAAAGGATGCTGAGTCAAAATCACTAGTCAATCAGCCTGCTAGGAAAAGCTGTAAGTTGCTGAGAGAAGAAAGTCTGTCTTGTTGCTTGATGGCAACAAGGTGCTTTAGATGGCGTGACCCCTTGTGACAGAGAAGAGCTATCCCATAGTTTTATCGGCTGTCCTGGTTCCAGGAGCAGACAGACAGACAGGGCTTTCTCCAGCAGAGCCCCTCATTTGGTTCGAATCACGGACCTTTTGATGAGTGGGTGAAGACATAATCATTGCACCATGAGGATGACTGAAAGTTGATCTTAACTCAGTTTACCAAGCATGGCTTATATTCCAAAAGAGATGCTGAATATCACAATGGATCAGATAGAGCTACTTCCCCCCAAGGAGTTCATATACCTAAAAGGAATGCTGGCATTCCAGTGGGTTATGCTTTGGGCTGCTAACTGAAAGGTGAGAAGTTCAAACCCTCTAGCTGCTCTGTGGGAGAAAGATGAGGCTTTCTATTCCCATAAGGAGTTATAGTCTCAGAGATTCAAAAGGAGGCAGTTCTGCTCCTCTGCCCTATAAGGTCACAATGCATCAGAATCCACTCAATGAGAGTGCACTCAATGATGTGCACTGTGCCTCCTAAATTGTCCCTAGGTATTCACTAAAGACCTCCTGAATACAATGTTCTTTCTGGCCCAAATGACTTTTGAAGAGTATGTGATGCACAGCCTTTTACTAAAGGAGCTAATGCTTCCGGGTAACAGTAATTAAGAAGATTGCAGAAAGGAACCCACAGCATAGAAGTAGGCACAAAGGGAGATGCCAGACAGGGCAAGATATAACAAAATAATATTTTATAAATTATCAAGGGCTCGTGAGGAAGGGGGGAGCGGGGAGGGAGGGGGAAAAAACAAAAAGAGGACTTGATGCAAAGGGCTTATGTGGAGAGCTAATGCTTTGAAAATGATGAGGGCAAAGCATGTACAGATGTGCTTTGTACAATTGATGTATGTATGGATTGTGATAACAGTTGTATGAGTCCCTAATAAAATGTTTTAAAAAATGAAACACGCACATCCATAGCGGGCAGTGTGATGGGGGGGGGAGCCTTAAGAAAAGTGTGGGTTTTGTGTGCGAGCTGCTTTGAGGAAGTCCACGCCCTCCCTGCTTGTCCTCCCTCCTCAGCCATCCAATAACAGCGGTCCCAGGACAACCCATGGGGCAAAGGTGTATCATGTCAGACAGAGAGACAGGCAGACCGGGTCTTGAATTCCATCTTTACCACTCTACAGCTGAGTGATATTGGGTGAATTATATCATCTTATTGAGCCTATTTTTGCTTCTATTAAATGGGCTTAAAATCCTCTTGAGGCTGGATTTCTGGTTTGATTTTGTTTTTGTTGTTGAAACCATGTGTTTCCCGCCATGAACCCACAACACCCACTGCCATGGGGCTGGTTCAAATGCGTAGCAACTTTATCTATAAAATGTCCAGGGTTGTAAATACTTGTGAGAACAGGTAGCCTCATCTTTCTCCCTCAGAGTGGCTGGGGTGGGGGGATGGGGGTTCAGTAATGGAAGGCATTTCAAATGAAATTGTAAAACAATATATTTTTAAGTCATAATAGATTTTGATACAATCAAGAGGATGGGGTTGGTGGAATGAGATTTGCTTTCTTCAGATTCTTGCACTTCCCACCATATGGTAGTACACCTTAGAAGCGGGATAAAAGTTTCCCACTAAACCCCAGGTGTGTTAAATGTAGGTGAACACTGTGTGTCTCAATGGTCATGAAAAGGTGAAAGGCACTTGAAGACACCCGAGTGACACAGTGTTATGTACTCATCTGCTAAGCCCAAGGGCAACAGGGGCTCCAAGCCTGTACCTCCATGGGCTGAAAGACCCAGCAGTCTACAGTCTACTTCCGTAAAGATACAGCCAAATTCATTGCTATTGAATCCATCCTGATTCATGGATACCCGTCATATGTTTCTGGGATGTGGGGTCTCTGTGACTTGAAATCCACTCCGTAGCACCCAATGAAATTACAACAGCCCGATGACAATGAAGTGAGACCATATGAGTCAAGTCTGTAGCCCAGGCAGACCTGCCTCCTTCCCACCCACGGCCAGAGCCACAGCCTGCATGAAGAGCGAGGGCCACAGTAGTGGAGGTGGGGTGCCATGCCTGCCTCTGGGGCTCCAAGTTGCCCCTTATTCTCAACTAGCCTCTCAGCTCAAGCTTCCTGCTGTCACTTTCCTTTACTGGGAACTTTCCCTCCCATACCTAAGTCCATACCTCAGAATCTCTAAAGTGTTATACGGAAAACAGTTAAAACCACAATCTCCAAAAGCTCTCCCACTGCCCTGTAGCACCACGCATTCCTTTCCCCTTGAAACTCACGGAGACACGTCTTCCCCGGGCGCCCACCTCTTCTGCTCAAATTCCGGTGGCAACTTGAGTCATCCCTGCTGCTGCCTACTGAATTCTCCTGCCCAGGGAGTGAACCTGGGAGCTTAAAATGGAAACGGAAAAATCCCTCCCTTTCTTGCAGCAGCCGCATCACTGGATAGTCATTAAGTAAATTCAGTGTTTTAATGCACTAACAAAAACACATGATTGTTTAACAGAGTAGATTATGGGAAATGGTAGCGTTTAATAGTCTCCGCGGAGTTCCAGTTGGGGAAAAGTGTATTATAGCACTGCCAAGGCAGGGGCTGTTTTTGTATGTGGAAATAAGTTACTGACATTGTACATCATTTTTATACCTTGTTGCTAGGCAACATTTAAGAATGTGGTTATTGCAAATGTGTCTGCTTCCTTGTTTAAAACACACACACACTCACACACTCACACACACATACTCTCTCTCTTCTTAATTCTGTTAAATTAGCCCTGTTATTGATTTTGTGGTCTTTCCTGGGTATATTGATTGAGCGTCATCCATTATCGTGGGGGAGTGGGGAGCAGGTTTTCGTGTGTAACTAGAATACATGCATTAGTCCGAATCATTAGCTTCCTTGTTCATCACTGTCTGTTTTCATACAGGCAGGCAGGGCTGTGGTCCCCTGGGATGGAGGATCCACAGAACTACAGTAAGATGTGGACACAGTCTACTGACGGACCACGGAATAATTACACATATGTTGTGGAATAAACCTCCTTTTAACCTCTAACCCTGAGACCCCAGGATACTTGTCTGGTGCGTGCTTGCGTGTGTGCGTGCGTGCATGTGTGTGTGTGTGTTTTCCTGAGATGTAGTGCTTTTATGTCTGCCTCCATTCATTTGCCTTGGCTTCTTACCATGATGTTACATCAGCAGCCATGCCCACAGTCTCTCGGGAAGATTTAGCAGTGATGTCCAGAAGCGGTGCAAACAATGAGGACAAGTCAACTCCCGTCGGGCCTCTCCCTGACCTACTCTTCCCAGGTTCCTATGGCCTGATACAGTCTGATTGGCTCTACCTTGGGGACCAGAATGTAGAGTTGGGGGGACAGTTCCAGGAATACTTTTCTACCTGCAGAGATCATCTGCAAATACAGTGGTCTCTGTGGGGACATAAGCCCTCATTGTTAGGGACAACAGAAACGGAGTGTGTTGGGAGGGAATCCTGCAGGAGGGATGTTGCTGGGTCAGGGTCTGTCCCAGACCCAAGAGTCTGTGACTTTACAGGCCCTTGAGAATCCACAGACCAGGCAGCTGACAAAACATCAGGGCATTTTTTTCTCTTCCATTTCCTGTACTCCATTCCCTTCCACCCAGAATCCTACTTCCTCATTTCTGAAGTGACAACCAGCTAATCTGAAGAGTACACTTGGTGCTCATGGACAACAGGTCTTTAAAATAAATTTTTTTCATTAAAAGTTCATTCTAGTAGGGGCTCTTACAACTCTTAAAACAATCCATACATCAGTTGTATCGAGTGCATGTTTGTACATATGTTGCCATCATTCTTTTCTAGACATTTACTTTCTATTGAGCCCCTGGTATCAGCTCTCTTTTCCCCTCCCTCACCCACTCTGGTCTTTGATTAGCGTTTGTTGAGTTATGCAAGGACTAGCCTTGGTGAGGCCAGGAATATCACAGAAGCAAAGCCAGGAACGTTTGAGGATTAGCTTAAGACAGAGGCGATCCTTCTCAGTCTTTCTTCAAAAGCACCAGATAAGTCAGAATCCTGGCTCGCGTAAACTCCTGAGGCCATGATTAGTTAGCTCCATGAGGGACCGTGAACTTTCGGTGGACTGCCATGGCCTCATAGAAACGGAATGATGCAGAAGCAATGGAGCGCGCGTGCGCGCGCGCGCACACACACACACACACACACACACACACAGTATTTGTTGTTGCCAAGTCAGCTCCAGGTCATGACGACCGTCTGCACGACAGAGGGAAACGTTGCTAGGCTGTGCACCATCTTTGTGATTCGCGGTCTGTTTCTGTTCATTGTGGTGGCTGTAGTACCAATCCACCCCACTGTAATGGGGTTGTCCTTGTTGACCTTGGGCCTCTGTGAGCAGGGTGTTCTTTCCCAGGCATTAGGCTCTTCTCATGACATGCCCAAGCAAGTTGAAGTCTTACCATCCTATCTTCTAAGGAACCTGGTGGTTGTGTGTCTTAAGACAACTTTGTTTGCACTGTTGGCCTGCTATGGTATGCTTACTATTTTTCACCAGCTCCATAGGTCAAGCACATGCATTCTTCTGGTTTTCTTTCTCATTATTAACTTTCACATGCACGTGAAGCCATTGAAAGCACTGTAGGTTGGGGCAGGCACATCTTCGTCTTCAAAGAAACGTCTGTGCTTTTTCACACCCAAAAGAGCCCAGGTATCATAAGGCTGATTACAAGTGGCTTTCACATAAGAGTTCAGCAGTCACCATCTCACAGTCATTGCCTTCGAGGTGACTCCAACTCACAGGGACCCTGTAAGGCAGAGTACAGCTGCTCTTGTGGGTTTCCAAGACTGTGAAGTAACTCACTGTGGGCACGCAGAACACCTCATAGTTTCAAACTGCTGACCTTGTGGTTAGCACCCCAATACCTCATCCGTTTTTCCACCGGGACTCCATTAAGTATTTGGTGCTTATTACTGCCAGACACAGTGCTGGCCTTGGGTTACCAAGTCAGTTCTCAACAGAGAAGCATTTGGGTTAACACCGGTGAGCTTTTATCTAGAGCAGTGGTGCTCAACCTTGCTAACGTCCCGACCCTTTCATCCAGTTCCTCATGTTGTGGTGACCCCCCAACCGTAACATTATTTTGGTTGTTACTTCTTCACTGATTTTGCTACTTTGATGAATCGGGCAACCCTTGTGAAAGGGTCCTTCGACTGCCAAAGGGGTCTCGACCCACAGGTTGAGAACCGCTGTTGTAGAATGAGGGTGGGGCGAGTGGACTTGGGTGTATGTTGAGAAGAAGGGCTCCCGAAACTAGAGTGCCTGTGTTCTACTCTATAAATTCTAGACCCTTAGCATCAGTCTAAGTGACCTGCCTCTAACAAGGAAAGTTCAGCTAGGATTTCTGTTCCAGAAACACAAAACAGACAGGGAGCAATGAATTGGATCTGTCTAGCGGTTTCCTTCCTCCTCCATGCTCCTGGGCACACAGCACATGCTTTCACCCCAGAGTATGGCATGTGCTGTGATGTTCACTTATGTGCCTACAACATGAGTCCCACGGGGCAGAAACAGCCTCCCGCTCTTTGTTGTGTCTCCCAAGCCCACCCCCCCTGCTTCACATACAGCCGGGGAGAAAAAAAGCTTAGTCAGTGCTGGTGGTGGCCATTAGTTAATGACTTGAAAATTAAGGTACAACAAAGATGAATTCCCAGGATGTGTCCAGCTGGACCAGCCTGCTGAAAGTGGGCCACCCCTGAAGCCAGGCTGATTGGATCTGACAGATGCAGACCTTATTTCTAATGGCTGATGTGATGCATTATGTAAAGCCGCCGCCTGCAGTTGATTATGACTGTTCTGTGTTTAATGCCACCTCAGTGAGGCGTGTGACTCTCATTTTGCTTGTGGGTCTGTCTGTCTTTGTCCAAGAATAAGTCGTCATTTGAAGATCAGCTGGAGGAGTACATGCCAGCTTCTCTGTGGAGCGTTGAAGGCTGGGCTTGGTTGATCTGTGTGGTGTCAAGAGGTACACCTTGTGGTCCCATGAAGAGGGCGGGCACATGTATGTGCCTGCGTGAGTGTGTGTGTGTGTGCGTACCTAGGAGATGCCTTCAGGCAGTTGGAGCACATGGACAACAGGCTTAAGAACTGCGAACCTGTTCTCCTGGCACCCAGCCTTCCAGAGCAACAGCTACACCATGATGAGATGATGTGAGAAGTGCCGCATTATCAAGGACTTCAAAGTGCTGTGGACCTTACAGAGAGTGCAGACCATCCTGCATAGAGAGTAATCGACTCTTGTGTTTATTATAGTCAGAAAAATAAATAATTGATTGCTGCCTTTGACACAGTGGACTATTACCTGAGGTGCAAATTATAATAACTGACTCTTAAGACTCCAGACGTACTGGCATCGAGTCCTTGCTGACTCACAGTGACTCCCTGTGGGATTCAAGACTTTAACTGTGGAAGTAGAAAGTCCACTCTTTCTCCCAAGGAGTTGCTGGTGGTCTTGAACTGCCAACTATGCGAATCGCAGTCTGACACATAACCACTGCACCACCAGGGCTCCCTAATAACATATTAGATAACAAGGAAACATGTTTTTCAAGAATGCTTACCTTTCAGTGTTTTAGTTACTGGCTTGTGTCTGTCTGCAACTGTAAGGCCCGAGGACATCTGATTCTCTTCCTTAACTTCAGCAGGAGGGCCTTTGTACTGAGCATAACCTTGCCCAGGAAGGAAACCACTTTGAACTTCAAAAAGAATCTTTAAATGGACATGAAATGAATAGAGGCAGCTTTCTTTGGTGTTCATATGGGGTGACTCTAACCAGCATTAGGAGCCCTGGTGGCAGAGTGGGTACGTGCTGGGCTGCTCACCACTCGTCACCTGGAGGGGAAAGACGAGGCTTGCCACTCCCAGAAAGAGTCGGCCTCAAAAGCCCCCAGGGGCGTTCAGCCCTGCTCTATAGGGTCACAGTGAGTTGGAATCAACTCGATGGAGTTTGGTTTTATGGTACAACATTTCATTCTGAAAGTAACATAACGCCTTTAAGACCAAGCTTTGATTTGCTGGGCGAAATGGAATGCACTCCTTGCAGGGTTCATGCCAACACCAGCTGGTCAAAGACTCTTCCACCTGTCATCCCGACTCGTCGGGGGCAGTCAGTACTATCAGGGAAACGGAACATGCGTGTGGAAGAGATGACGGTGGAGTCTGACTTTATGTCCATGTCGTAATAGCTCCTGCTCGGCTCCCGTGTCCAGATGCTGAACGCTTGAGGCTGTGTAATATTTTCGTAAACACTCGATAATGTCCGTTCACATTTCTGACAGTACTTATAAGGCATCGAGTGAAATTGGTGGTGACTCGGTTTGCAGTTCCCTTCCAGGTAACAAGGGTTTGTAAAAGGCCTAACTAGTGAACTTCGCAGGCTGCCTACTCATGCATGCATCATTCATATAAAAAAATCATTTCCATAACTTTTTTAACTTGGTAATTACATGTTTTAATTATGTAATTACACATTCTAATTATGTCGTTAAATCAAATTACAGTAATTACGCAATTATATGATAATTGATGCATAACACACATGTAAAAACCTGCGCCAGCATGTATTTAACAAAGAAAATAGTTCTGAGGTGGTTATGGAAAGAGTAGCAAAAAGGATTGAATTACAAAAATGATAAAGGAATTTGGCTAGATAATGACTGGAAATATTTCAGAAACCCACATACCATTCTATGTAAGTGCTAATGCTGAAGCTTTTGTGTTCACGATGTCTAGTTGTCTGGTCGGAATTTAATGCCTGAGCTGAGAAGCTGTAGTTCAAGGTCATCACTAAGACCATAAGGTCCTCTAGCTAGAGGTTAAAGCCGCAAGTTTATGGCGAACGCTTTTTAGCAGAACAGGACCCGCCGATCCAGATATTCCTTAATGCAGCAGAAAGTTCAGTTTCTGTGCTTCAGCGGCAGGAATTTTCTTTTCCCTTGAGAATGGATCCTCTGTCTTCACAGGATAATCTCCACGCTGGTTCCTTGATTACCTTAAGGACCCACCCCCTACTCTTCGGATTAGCAAAGCTAGTCCCTTAACGCTCATGACTGTAAATATTCACCATGGCCAAAACCTACAACAGTGAAATCCAGGTTAATGACATTTATTGAAGGAAATCAAAGGACAAAATTTCACGTGATTGAAGTTAACAGACTTAGATATGTCTGCTAGAATTCTCCAAAAGTTGAAGCAGATTGATGAACAAAATATTACATTGTTAGGAGCTTACAGAAAGTGTTAATATGTTAACACTTGTGAAGTCTAAATCTCAGGAATCAGGAGTAAATAGGTGTATTAGGTACCTACTGCTACCAAAGCAGAAATTTAAAAGATTTAAACAAAAAATTTCTTTGAAAAACAAAAGTTTGTTTTTCTCCCAACCATTCCAGCAGCCAAATCAGAGTCTCGGCCATGTTGATTCTTGGCCTGGGTATTTCTCCTAGAAATGTTTTACTGTTCCTTGACATTTGCCTCCCCTTCTGTGTGGTTTAAAGAAGTTCTAGTGGGTCTGTGAGTGAAGCATTGGCTTTGACCAGCAGGGTCCACAGTTCAAAACCACTAGATGCTCTGAGGGAGAAAGATGAGACTGTCTGCTCCCATCAAGATGTACAGTCTTGAGAAACCCTGTGCAAGGTCATTGCTGTGAGTCAGAATTGACTCGAGGGCAGTGGGCTGGGATTGGATTTGGTTATGTGAGTCTTTGTATGCAGAAGTGACTAGGTTGGTTGAAGACCCTCCCTCTTCTGGTATGGCCTGGTTAATATAGAAAAATAAAACCTGTTTTTAAACACGGTCATTTCCAAACAAGAATTTGGTAGGCTAAGGCTTCAATACGTATTTCTAGGGTACACAATTCAATCCATTACAACAGCAAAGATTGTTTTATATCAATTTTAATAGCTTTATTGAGATTAATTGAAGTATAGTAAACTACACATATATAAAGTGGCAACTTGCTAAGTTTTAACAGTCTGTATACCTGTGAGGTAAGTACCACAATCAAGATAATGAGTATTTGCATCACTCTGAAGGTGTTTCTCATACCTCTCTGTAGCTCATCTCTCCGGGCACTAGTATGTGACCTAGCTGAAGGCAGCCAGTAATCTCCATTTTATCCCTGTAGAGTATTCTGCATTCTTTAGATTTTTATATAAATGACATTACATACACAGTATGCATTCATTCTCATCTTATTTCATTCTGCATAATTGTATTGATATTGATCCATGTTGCATATACTAATACTTTAATTATTTTTATTTAATTTTGTATGAATAATATTTTCCGTTGAAAGAAAACTGGCCCAGGAGAATGCGGAAATTATCATACAATATCAGTAGTACATGCAAGTAAAATTTTGCTGAAGATCATACAACAGTGTTTTCAGCAGTCCACTGACAGGGAGCTCATGGCAGATTCAGAAGAGAACATGGACCAAGAGGCATCATTACTGACATCAGATGCATCTTGGCTGAAAGCAGAGAATACCAGAAAGACGCTTACTTGTGCTTATTAGCTATGCAAAGCATTCAACTGTGTGGATCATAACAAAGTATGGATAATATTGAGAAAACGGGAATTCCAGAACTCTTCATTGTACATTATGCAGAACTTATACTTGGATCATGAGGCAGTTGTGCACACAGAACAACGAAATAGTGCCTGGTTTAAAATCAGGAAAGGCGTGCTTCAGGGTTGTACCCTTTTACCATACTTTTTCTATCTGAACACATAAGCTGGACTGTATGAAGAAGAATCAGCATCAAGATTAGAGGAAGGCTTATTAACAACCTATAATATGTAAATAATACAATCTTGTTTGCAGAAAGCCAGGAAGGCTTGAAGCATTTGCTTATGAAGATCAAGGACTGCAACATTCAGTACAGATTACAATTTTGTAAAAGGAAAAACCAAAATCCTCACAGTGGGACCACAGACAACATCATTTTAGAGAAAAACTGAACGTAGTCACGGATTTCATCTTACTGGGGCCCACAATGAGTGCTCATTGAAGCCGCGGTCAGGAAACCAAATGATGTACTGCTTTGGGCAAATCTGCACAAAGACCTCTTTAAAGTGTTGAAGACAAGGCCGTCACTTGGAGGAATTATGTGTATCTAACTCAAGTCGTGGTGTTTTCAATTGCGTCATATGCATGTGAAAGTGAGGTAATAAAGAAGACCACAGAAGAATTGATATATTTGAATTATGGTGCTGGCCAAGAATAATCAGAAGTACCATGGACTTCCAGAAGAACAAAGACATCTGTCTTGGAAGAAAGACAGCCCAAAAGCTCCTTAGAAATGAAGATGGCAAGACTTTGTCTCATGTGCTTTGGATATGTTGTCAGGAGAAGTCAGTCACGAGAAAAGGAAGTCAGGCTTGGTAAAGTGCAACAGTGAAAACGCAGAATACACCCCAGAAGATGGATTGACACAGTGGCGGCAGCAATAGTCTCAGACATAACAATGATTCTAAGGAGAGCATAGGACTGGACAGTGTGTTTTCTGTTCTACACAGAGTTGCTAGAAGCTGGAACTAACTCGATGGCCCCGAACAATAGCAACAACAGTAACACAGATCCAGGAAACCATCCATAGATTAAGATGCCGATTGCAAACTGATATATGGTCACTTAAAAATTAAACAGATATAATTCTTAAGCCAACAGTAGAGAAAAAAATACAAAGAAGGTGCAGTGACTATAAATAAATGCAGGAAATGGGAAGAAAATGAACAAAAACAGATAGGAAGAATAGAGATGAACCATCAAGGTGGTAGACATAAATTGGACCATATTAATATTTATACATCTATACTGAGCATCCCATTAAGTATATCAACAAGAACTTAAACCACAGCAATGATTTATAAAAGAAGAAATCAATATATACTGTCTGCAAGGAACATTTTAAATGTAACAACAAAGATAGGTAAAGGAAAAAGATGGAAGGTACTTGCAAGAAATAATCCAGAGAAAGCTTAAGGAACTTTATTAATATTAGACAAAGGAGAATTCAGGACAAACAATATTTCCAGGACTCTAGAGATGTTTTTAAATTCATAAACGGGTCCAGTCATAAAAAATGCACAATTCTAAACGTGTGTATTTAGTGGAAGTACTTGACACTACATGAAACAAAAAGAAGAGTAGAACTTTCCGGAGCAACTCTCAGTTTTAATTGAAGATTTAGTGATCCCTTTTCATTTGATAAACAAATAGACAAGAAAATTAGGATTATTGAAGATTTAAAAATACAATCAATCATCGAGGTCTAATTAACCCTCTGCCACTCAAATGTACCTCCCCATATCCAAGAGCTCTATTAGTCACCCGTATACTGTACATCTTGTGGAAGCTAAAAATATGTATGGTGGAAGCCTATCAGCCAAAGAAAACTCAAAATTACTATATTTCTCACAAAAATGAGTGACAGAAAAGTGGTAAAGCTACATCTCATCAAAAGTGGAAAGCTTACAAGACCTGGAAAAACAAGGCAGTCTTGTCCATTTCTGGTTTTGCTGTAGAACACAATAGCCAACAGTCCTGTGCCCTGTGCTGTTTCCTAAGTGCACGTGGAGCGTTTGGTAAAAAGGTTTGTTCGCTTGACCATAAAACAAGTTTCAAAAAATTAAAGGATTTGAAATAATAGAGTATGTTCTGTAACCAAAGCAGAATTATTTTAGAAATCAACAGTATGTCTGGAAACCCCCAAACACTTCTAAATAACTTTGGAGATTAAAGAAGAAAATGAGAAGAAAGTCTAGTGATCCTAACGCACACGTAATACATGAAAGTAATACTTAGTGCATTACTAGTTGACTTTAAATGTAAACGTTGATGTTAGAAAAGTGGAAAATCAATTATCTAAGTTTCTGCCTCCTTAGAGTCTAGCGAAAGAAGAGCAAATTAAACCCAAAGGAAGTAGAAGGAGGAAGTAATAAAAATGAAAGCAAAACTATTAAAATGGGAAAAGCTAGATCTTTGAAAAGATCAATAAATTTAATAATGCTTTAAGTGAACTAATAAAAAAACCTGAAGTTGAGAGAAAATAGAAACTCTTATCAGCAATGAAAGTGAGAGCATCGTGCAATGGACGTTAGAGACATTGAAAAAGTAATAAATAGGGCTATTATAAAAACAAATTCATCGCTGTGGGATCAGTGCCGGCTCATAGAAACTCTCCAAGGCAGAGTGGAACTGCTTCTGTAGGTTTCAAAGACAGTGACTCTTTACAGGAGTAGAAATCCCATGTTTCTCAAAGGGACTGTTGATGGTGTTGAACTGCTGACCTTGAGGTTAGCAGCCAAATCCATAACATACTTCGCTACCAGGATTCAAAGACAAAGCTTTCTAGCCCTGTAAGGTGACAGTCTCAGAAACCCACAGGGGAAGTTCTATCCTGTCCTGTAGGGTCACTCCGAGTTGGAGTTGTCTTGAAGGCAGTAAAGTTCCAGCTTCAGGTTTGACAACTCTTATGAGCAACTTTGTGCCAATAAAGTTTATGCCAATAAAGTAAACTCAGATGGAATATGAAACTTTGATTTTAATATAAAAGGGACCAAATCAGGGATTACTGAAATCTGAAGGGGAAGCAATATGTTAGAGCAGCAGTTCTCAACTTGTGGGTCGAGACCCTTTTGCAGGTCGAACAAACCTTTCACCAGGGGTCTCCTGACTCATAACCGTAGAAAAATTACAGTTGTGAAGTAGCAACAAAAATAATGTTATGGCTGGGGGGGTCCCCACAACATGAGGAACTCTATGAAAGGGTCAAGGCATGAGGAAGGTTGAGAACCACTGTGTTAGAGCGTATACCGGTGCTAGCTAAGTTGAAGGGAAAGGTAATCTTCTATATGAGTAAGAAGGGAAAAAAGGAAAGGGACAGACAGAGTAAGCTATTGGGCGCTTTAATAAGGTGTTTATATTGTGGGATACAAAAATGTTCTGAAACGTAAACCCTCAACTGACACATAATGAAAAGAAATGAAATGTATCTAATAATATCTGTGTTAAATTGAGTTTGTAATTTCTCGAAGAAAACTCCCAGCTCCAGTAGCAAATGTTGTCAAACAATTAAGGAAAAAAAAAAACTTTATCCAAAAAAACAAGAGTAAACACATCTCTGATGCTTCATGAAACCATATCTAATATCGGAACAATAAAAAGAAAAGTATACACTAATTGTAATTGTTCATTCACACAGACACAGAATTTGTGCAAATCGAATCCAGAAGTACGTATGGAAAGTTGTTCCATGCCCAAGTGAAAGCCCTGCCGGGAATGCAAGGAAGGTTAATGTGGAAAAACCCATCAATGTAATCTTACCTGTTCATAAATAAAGACTTCATTACAACCAGTGCCGGAAACGCAGGTGGCAAAATTACCTCTTTGCAAAGTAAGCATGTAGGGGAGCTTCCTCCGCTTGCCATGGGCCTGTAGTGATGTCACACCCAGTGAGACAGGAACAACTGCTGTCCTCTCAAGTTAGTGAACAGGCAGGGACTTCCATGCTTGACAGTTTCTAAATACAAGCAACTTCTTCCAATCCCCGAATAAAGTGGTGTCAGAATTGTAAGGTAATTGCTGATAAATGTAACAAAACGTGTGATAATTATACCGTGGAAACCATAACATATCCCTGAGCTAAAGAAGCCCATAATAAATGGGGAGATACACTGTGGTGCTTAGGTGAACAAGTGGACAGAGCCCATAAAAAGACCAACTTATCTTGTAGATAATAGACTGTGGAGGAAAGGACACAATCTTCACAGAAAAATGGTGCTAGGACATCTGGGTAGCCGTAAAAAAAAAAAAAGAAAGAAAGAAAATCCACTTTTCACCCCCGCCCCCAAGCCCAGAGCATCACTGCTGTGGTTGAATGACTATAGGTTAGGGTTACGTAGCTAGTTCTAGAGTCTGTGTCATAAACATGGGATCAACTAGTGTGAATTCTTGGTGCATGCCTTTGTTCACCCATCAGGTTGCTTTTTAGTTTCATCCATGCTTTCTGTGTCTCAGTTTATTCTTTTCTTGCTCAGTCATATTCCAGTGAATATAGTATTCGTTTTTCAATTGATATTTGAGTTTTCAAGAATCCCCTCCCCCTTTTATAAATAAAGTTCTTACTATGTGCAAGTTTCTATGTGAACACATGTTTTTATGGAGCAAATGCCAAGTTGTCGAATTGCTGAATTGTGTGTTTTTCAGGATTTCTCAGTCCTGGCACTCTTGGCAGTTGACACTCTGCCATGGGGGACTACCCTGAGTCTGAGGATGCTGAGTAGCCCCCATGGCAGTTGCACATACATCCTCAGTTGTGACAACCACAAAAGGTCTCCAGACATTGACCCTGGTTGAGAATCACCATAGAATCAGGTGTCTTCCGTGGCTGCCACGCTTCCCCATCCTATCTGTACTATATGTACTTTTTTAGTCAAGAAGCATGAGCTTGCAGGGTTTTCTAAGGCAGGTTGGTAAATGCTGGAGTAGTCGGATTTTGCTGGAAGGATGTCTCACAGGCCAGAGAGCTTCCGAGGGAATGTCGATATTTTCTGATGAGCAATCTCTTTGCGTTTCTCTTCGCATGAGCTGTCACCGAGGGTCTAATTTTAGGTGTCGTTCATCACCAGCGTCTCTAATTTTGACTGGATTCCCATTCCTCTCATTGTTGGAATTAGCTGAGTGATCCTGCAGTGTGCCTTCAAAGGCACAGAGAATCCTCCTGCAGTTATCTCTGATTTGCAAAGGTTGTACTTGAGCCACTGGTGTTTATTTTTCCAGACAAGACCTAACCCTGCCTGGGAGGGACGAGATGGGCACTGTTACTCCCTCCTGGCAGTCGAGTCAGAGACCGAGAGCAGAAGGCCTCCCCCAGCTTCTTCCTGATGTGACTCCTCCGCAAAACTGGTTTCCAGCATTTCCAAAGGAAGGTTTCTTTCGAGGCTGCCAGGAAGAGTAGGCTGCTGCCCATTTCATGTTGATCCCCACTGCCGCCCAGAGAGGCCTGACAGCGGTCCAGAGAGAGCAGCCACTTTGTCATTCCGATCACCCCGCGTCTTTATTGTTCCCGACCAAGAAACAGAATGTGTAAAAGTAGGCAGGAACAGTGGCCCAAGTCCTAAACAACATCTTAGTAAGGTTGTGAATGCCCGGCTTTTTACTAAGCATTGCACAGTGTTATCTAATTTAATTCTCCTGGCCCCTATTGGAGGCACTTAGTGCCCTGCCCATTTTACAGATGGGGAAAACTCCGAAGGTAGGTAGCTCAAGATGGCAGAGATAATGTAGCTGAGCTAATATAAAATAGCAAGGTCAAAGGCAAACGTCTGACTAAAATGCAGGCTCTTGTTGCTGTGCCAAAACATTCTCTGTATCTCCTGAGATGCAAGTTTGAAATCCAGCTCCCTGGCCTCCGCTCAGAATCGTACAAACTTCAGGAGCTCCTGTTCAGATCTCTTCAGCATATACACCAGAGGGGACTGATATTTAACTAAATGATGTATTTCATGGGGGGGGGGGAGGGCTGGGGATAAATAAATGGCCGTGAAGGCAGGATGTATATACGTGTGGCCTTAATGCTCTGTAAACCAAAGAGGCCAACCATGAGGCTGTCTTAGAAAGCAAAAAGGAAAGCTTCAGACTGCACATGTGGAGGCCTGGCACTATAGAAGCCAGCCTGGAGCTAAGACCAAGGGATCACTTTCACTTGTCCTACACCCTTGGTGCTTCACCCTGGCGCTCACTGGCTTCTGCCTGAGCGATGTTGCTTGGCTTATTATGACCCAGTCAGGCAGTGCTGGCTTCGGTCAGAGGGAGTGAGGTGGTCGCAGTGAGCCAGCACTCCGCATGGCCACGCCGTTGCCATCTGTGATTTAAAGCGAAATCTCTGAGAGAAGTATAACTGCCTGAATTACTGCTCTTTTATATGTTTTTAAATGAGAATGTAAAGGCCAAGGGCATTCTTTCCCATTTAATACTATTAAATCCATCATTAAATCTCTCACTGAACACTGGCTGATTTTAATGATGCCCTGAAGAGCCGAGCCTGGTGCTTGGCTGTGTTAATATTGTTGTATATAGAGATACAATAAATAATGCTTAGCTAAGATGGTATGAGAAGCATTACTGTGTATCTCAATAAAAGTAGTCGTACTAATGAGACCAAGTGTCAGAAACAGATGGCATTGTGGGAGTCCAGCCATTGGAGCTAAAAGACGGTAAAGGCCAATAATACTCCAGGGCACAGTGCGTCTATTACTGCCAGAGCCCAAATCCTCTGAATAGTTTAGAGCAAGTTGGCAATGGACGGATTCATGTGAAGTTATCATTTGTTTTTTACTATTTTACTTTATAGCTCTATAGCACTAAAAAAAATCCACAAATGTTTTGTTCAGTATCTGTCCTGTTTGCTGGCCCCCCACACCTTCGCAACTTCTAAACAGACTTGTGTTTGTCAGCCGAGAAGTACTTCACTGCTTGGTTCTGTACTTCATTTTGAGCTAGCTCATAGTTCCATCTCTCATGGCCGACAAGCAGAATGTGGAAAATCATGTTTGGAGGTGAAACATTGTTCTTTCTAAACATCTCGTATTGCACCTTTCATGTTATGACCATGTTCATCTCTAATGATATCCTCAATACCCATGGCTAAAACTGAAGGGGGGAGGTACCCTGTTGGTGTCGTACTTAAGCGCTGGGATGCAAGGTGCAAGATCAGCAGTTCGAAACCACCAGCATGAGAAAGATGGGGGAGAACTTTCTATTCCTGTAAGGAGCTACCATCGCAGAAACCCACAGGGGCAGTTCCACCTGCCCTGTAGCGTAGCTATGAGTCGGCTCCCACTCCTCGGCAGTGAGAACATTGAGGGACCAGCACTGAGATGGCCACTTTGCTGCTTATGGGGTCAACTCTAACATCTCCTGTCCCTTTTACAAATGAAGAAAGAGGGCCTGGGAGGGTCAGTGACTCTCCCGAATACACATTCCCTACGTGGCCCAGCTAGGATTCAAGACGAGTCTGGGATTTATAGAGCGCAAATGCTTTCTTGCCTTCACACCATTTTTGTTTTTTTGTTTGTTGTTTTTCTGTTATGAAAGAGGAGAGTGAAATGGCAGCGCAGTCACACAGTGTATAATGCACGTTGGACTCCTTACAGAGAGGGTGTAAAGGGGGCCCACCGCACAGAGCCGGGGGGACAGTGGTTAAGCTCCAGGCTCCTCACCACAAGGCTGACAGCTTGGAACGCATCAGCTGCTCCACAGGAAGATGTGGCCTCTGCTTCTTGAGAGTCCAGCCTGCGACTCTGTCCAGATGGATCACGTGAGCCCGATTGACTCATTGGTGGTGGGTTGGCTAATTGGAGCTTGTGTTTTCTTCTTAAATGACCTAAAAATGTATGCTGACTCTGAACTCTCTGATATCTTGTGTGTATGGAAGTGGTTGGAGAGTTCTGAACGCTTCCAAACATTCAGTGGGAGGGGAGATGACAGAAAAACTGTTCATCTATAATATGCTGTAGAACTTATTTTAAATACCAACCAGAAATCTGAAGAAAAGTAAAAATGCCTTTTTGACTGCCCCTTTTCAACTTTGGATGGGATTCGATTGTAAAAGCAGAAAAGGAAATTAGCAAAGAGTAAGATTTTATTCTTCCTACGGTGATCTTCCAGTCTTCAATTGTTAAAACCTTTATTAGTAAGTTTTTGAGATTTGCCTACGATATGTGAACAAATGCTGTCCTTTTAAAGACTCATAGATTCAACCTCTGTACTAGCAGTGATTTTCAAACCGCTGCTTAATTCAAGGGTCGCGCCAAGGTACTGCTATATACAATTGCATTACTGTAATTTCCTGTTCCCTATCTTACTCTCTTCCAGTTACAGAGGTCCACAGAGATTAGCACGTGAAATGACTTAGCCTGAATTTGATTATAAGCAGACGAACCACTGTAGGGCCGGGAGGCTAGCTCCCCCTTCTGTTATTCCCCACCTCTGCTCTGCTCCTGGCTGCCAAGACAGTCAGGTAAATAAGAAGGGACACTGTGGAGAAAACTGCAGAGGCTCCCACCATCCTAATGCTAAACAAGATGCAAAGAGTGTAAAATAAACTACACACAGTTCCTTTCAGGGCTGGAGTGAAGGAGTAAAACAGTGTGCAAAAGAGAGCAAAGCTAATAATACCACCTTCCTTATGGGGTCGTTATAAGGGTTAAAACTCTAATACCTTCGGGTATGCTTATGACAGAAGGGGCTTGTCCATGTAATGTAAAGGACACAGATATCTACATTTTAGGGCAAAACCATCGTCGTTAGTATATCTTTACTTGGGATCTGGAAACAGGAAGTGGCTAGTCATCAAAGTCTACTGGTTCAAGAATTGAAGAATGCTCTCGTGTTTCAGTGCTGTGAGTATTTTTCTTTCACAGACTGATAGCCTACAATTTTAAAGGTTAGAAGCAGAACTTGAAACTTCACACAGCTTTGTAATATCATAACTTAGTGGTCTGTGCGGCTAGTTTGGCAGCCTGTGTTCCTTTGGTTCATCCTTTGCTTCAGGGCACAAGGAGCCCTGGTGGGGTAGGGGCTAGACGGTGTATTAGGCAGCTTAGCCTAGGGACGGGGATGTCCATTGACACATGCCCAGGAGAGCCAGCATAGGACAAAGCTGGATTTTCCCGCCAGTGGGCACGGATGGGCGTTACACCTGGATGAGCCCATCTGGACCAGGTGATTGCAATTCAGCCAATGGGATCAACCTGGGGTTGTTCACCACGCCTCCCCCGGGAACCCTTGAAAAGGCAGGAACTGAGAGGCAGAGAGGTCTCCTTGTTTCAGAGGAAAACTTGGGAGAGAGATCTTTGCGTGACCCCAGCAGTCTCTGCCAGGCCGCATGGTCAGAGGAATCCTATGGGTGCCGTGTAAAACCTGAAGCTTCTTTAACTCTCATTAAATTCACTTGGATCACGAGCCCGGCTTCGGCGTGAATTCTTTCTTGTGCGGAGCCAAGGACTGAGGTTTAAATCTAGCCCGGAGAGAGAGACCTTACAGTTGGACTGTGAACTGCAAGGTCAGCAGTTCAAAACCACCAGCCGCACCAAGGGAGAAAGACATGGCTCTTTTCCGCCTATAAAGATGTATAGTCTCTGACTCAATGGATGTAAGGATGGATTGTGATACAAGTTGTACGAGCCCTCAAGAAAATGATTTTTTTAAATGATAAAACAGAACAAGAACATAAATAAATAAAAAGACTTCCCGTCTCGGGAGCAGTTCTCCCCTGTTCTGTAGAAGCACTATGAGTTGGCATTGATGTGATGGCATTGAGTTTTTGTGTTGTCCTGTTTTTCTCCCAATCTGTTTATGAGCCCTGTGTGTCATACCTATCTGCCATCTTCCTTCTGTTGTGTGTTCAGGAGCTCTCTGGATGGCCCTTCTGGAGTTGTGAAGCCTCAAGAGGCATAGCAGAGTGTGAGGGAACACACACACACACACACACACACACACACACACACGTCAATGTTGGAGAACCAAAGGGAGAGTCCTAGGCCGTCCACTAAGGTGATGGCTTCTCGTTTGATGCCGTCAAGTGTGTTTTGGCTCACAGGGACGCCACAGGACCGAGTGGAGCTTCCAACGGGGTCTGCAAGGCTGTCGCTCACTGGAATCTCACAGCCGCATCTTTCTCCCTGCGAGCAACTCGGGGGTTAAAGCCAGGTTCCCTCGAGAGCGTAAGTGCAGTGTCACCAGGGATCTAGATATTGAAGACCTCATCAAAGTCTGTTTATTTTCTGGGAAGGACGAAGTCATAAGAACTTCGCGGTGGTTGAGGTCTGATTGGATTGCTTTGGACTGGATCAGATTCCCAAGGGATCTTTGGAACAGATAACCTTGTGTTAGTTATTCTGGCAAGAGTTGTCATGAGAGGAATCTGTGCTTTTTTGGAATGCCTCCATGCAGGTTTCCTTGACTGATTTCCTTCCTTGAGTACTGTGGAAGAGTACCTGAGTGCATCCAAACTCTGCGCTCAAAGAGTTAATGCAGTCTGCAAAGGTACTTGCCAGGGATGCCTGATGAATTATAAAATTTGTGTTTAGATTCTAGATAGTACTCAAAAGGAAGTGCTGATTTACTGCTTTTAATCAGAAGCATGCCACCCCATGTGTCTCGTTCTGTGGTAGTTTGTATGCTGTTGTAATGCTGGATCTCTGTCACAGATACCGTCAGGGTCACCCACGACAAACACCCTTCAGTGGCACTTCCAGACAAAGCACAGACTGAGAGTAAGGAAAAGGCTGTCCACTACTGAGGATCAGCCACTGAAAAAGTTAATAGTAGCAACGGACCATTGTCTGATACCTTGCTGGGTGACAAGCCCCTCAAGTTGGAAAACATTCAAAATTCCACTGAGGAAGAGCTGCAACATCACAGTAGATTCAACTTTAATGATGTGGATGGAGTAAAGCTTTGGGGACCTTCATTTGCTGATGGGACCTGACTCAGAATGAAGAAACAAACAAACAAAACAGCTTTAAATGTGAGTTAATAATTGAAACATTGAAGAGTGAATCTAAGAAAGTTGGCAGTCATCAAAAATTAAATGAAGTACATAGATGTCAATATCCCAAACACTAATGAGCGGAGATGGATGAATATTTGCCATTTTAAGTCTGAGTCATACTGTTTATTATACCAAAAACATCCGCTAAGAATGGCATAACGTTCATTGTCAAAGAGAATATGCCAAGATCTATATTTAAGTAGGATGCCATCTGTGTTAGGATATTATTTATACCTACAAGGAATACCAGTTAATACAACTATTATTCAAATTTATGAACCAACCACTAAAACTGGTCATGGGGAAATGGAAGAATTTTACTAACTTCTTCTACCTGAAACTGATCAAACATGCAATCTAGATACATTTTAAATTATCGCTATTGGAATCCCACAGTTGGAAACAAAAAGGAAGGACTACTAGTTGGAAACCATGGCTTTGGTGATAGAAATTAAGCTGGAGATCATATGATGACATTATGTACGACCAGTGAATTTGCTGCAGATTATCAGTGTCTTTTCAACAACATAACTGGTGACGACATGGATGGAATATCTAGGAGTCAAATTGACTATATCTGTGGAAAGAGATAATAGAGAAGCTCAATATCATCACTGAAAACAAAGGCAAGGAGCTAACTGTGGAATGGACCATTAATTGCTCATAATGAAAAAAGTGGAGAAAGAATCCAGGCCGTAAGTTTCAATATTGCAGGTTCTATTGGCAAAATATTGACTGATGCAGGAAGAATCAAAAGAAAATGGAAGGAATGGGCAGAGTTCCTGTGCCCAAAAGCACTGGTCAACATTCAGCCCTGTCAAGAGGTAGCATATGATCGAGATCCAATGGTACTGAAAGAAGAAGTCCAAGCTGCACCAAAGACATTAGCGAAAACAATGACCCAGGAATTGACGGAATGTAAACTAATGTCTCAGCAGCTGATGCCTCACAGAAAGCATTCGCTTTTCTAGGCCAGGAATTTGCAAGACTACCTGGTCAACCAACTAGAAGAGATCCACTGTTGAGGCCGTTCCAACAGGATTTAGATTCTATTGTGCAATAACATTAATATCATATGCAAGTAAAATGTTGTTGAAGATAATTCAAAAATAGCTACAGCAATAGGGATCTGCTAGAAATTCAAGCCTGGTTCAAAAAAGAATTTGGAACCAATGATATAATTGTTGACATCAGATGAATCTTGGTTGAAAGCAGAGACTACCAGAAAGATGTTTACTTGTGTTTCATTGACTATGAAAAGGCATTTGGTTGTTGACTGTGTGGATCGTAACAAACTATGGATAACACTATAAAGAATGGAAATTCCAGAACACACCATAGTGCTCATGTGGATCCTGAACTTGGAGTAAGCGGCAGCCTTCAGACAGAACAAGGCAGGACTGTATGGGTTAGCATCAGGAAATGTGTGCATCAGCGTGGCATCTTCTCGCCATACTTACTCAATCCAGATGCTAGGCAGATAATCTGGGAAGCTGGACCATGTGAAGAAGAATGTGACACCAAGATTGAGAAACGGCTTATTAACAACCTGCCTTATACAGGAGGACTTGAGTTCCTTCCTGCTGAAGACCAGACTGCAGCCTCCAGTAAGAATTGCAACTCAATTAAAAAAAACAAATTCCTTACAATTATACCCATAGACAACATCACGAAAAACAGAAAAGATGAAAATTGTCAAGGATTTCATTTTACTTGAATTCACAGCCAACACTCATAGAAGCAGTAGTCTGAAGTATCAGGATGAAGTATCAGGAAATAAAATGATATATTGCATTTGGAAAATCTGTTGCACAAGACCTTCTGCAAAGTGTTAAAGAGCAAAGATGTCATTTTGGGGTCTAAGGTGTGTCTGACCGAGCCATTTCATTGTCATTCGCCTCATCTACATGTGAAAGGTGGACAATGAAGCAAGACTGGGAAATAATTGATGCATGTGATTACAGTGTTGGTGAAAATCATTGGAAATACCCCGCATTTCCAGGATAACAACCAACCAGAATGCTCCTTAGAAGCAAGAATGGAGAAACTTTGTCTCACGTACTTTGGACATGTTGTGAGGAGAGACCAGAGCCTGGAAAAAAGCATGGTGCTTGGCACAGTGGAAGAGTAGCGGGAAAGGGAGGAGGACTACATGGATGGAAATGGAGGTGCAACGTGAGCTCAAGCATCATCACAACTATGAGGACGGTTCGGTACTGGTACTGTTCTATTGTTCATATGGTCTCTATGAGTTGAGGCTGGATTGATGATCCCTAACAAAAGCAACAACGTTTCAGGCTTAGATCATCTTGAATTACTCTCCTCTCCTGTGAGGGCCTCTCATATACTCACAAAACAAGAATGGGATATTTTGGAAAAGTGACTAGTTTTAGAGCTTGAGAGAAGCCTTAGGATCATTCTGGCTTTTTCTGGAAATTTGTGTACAGTGGAGCCCTGGGAGTGCTATTTTGAATGACTATCCTCGTGGTTGAGGGCTCAAACCCACCAACCACTCTCAGAGAGAAAGATGATGCTTTCTATCCCCATAAAGACTGACTTAGAAATCACATCGAGGGTCACTGTGAGTCAGAATGGACTCAGTGGCAGAGGATTTGGTTTCAGGTTCATGCAAATGACAGCATCTCCATCACATATTATACCTGGATCCTAGAAGGACTGTCAGAAATGAAAATAACAAAGCAACTGCCCTGCCATACAGTTGATTCTAACTCATCGTGACTCTGGTGACCTAATGGGTCACAACCGGAGAAGCCCTGAAGAGCAGCTCTGGAAGAGTCTAGAACAGTGGTTCTCACCTTCCCAACGCCGAGACCCTTTCTTACAGGTCCTCGTGTGGTGGGGACCCCCAACCATAACATTATTTTTGTTGCTGCTTCATAACCAATTTGCTACTGGTATGAATCCCAATGTAAATATCTGATATGCAGGATATATTTTCATTGTTACAAATTGAACATAATTAAAGAATAGTGATTAATCACAAAAACTATGTAAATATATATTGTGAAATATTTATTTCTATTTAAAAATAAATGAAATTTTGTCTTGAAGCATGGTGTAGCAGAGGTAACAGTCTTAATATAACAATAGTAAACTACATCGCTACATTTTGCGACAGTTCTTTCTCACCAGATCAGAAATTCTCGGGGCAGTCTTTGCAAGAGCACAGCAAAGATCATCTTCCATAGCAAGTCTACTTCTGTATTTACACTTGAGACCCAACAAGCTGGGAAACCCCTGTTTCACACAGATATGTTGTTGGAAATGGAAGAAGAAGGCGCAACACAGTCTCAGACACAACAGGATATGACTGCAAACACTCGATCCAGAGTTTTGTAGCTGGCCTTGTAGAGACATCAGTTCTCCCTGCATCGCTGCTAATAAGTTCAATGAACCCCTCTTGTGCTGTCTCAGGAGCATCTTCCACTCTGACTGGGAATGGGCTTCTGGCAAGTGGGGTGTCAGGTAGATTTGGAAAGTACGATGAAATTTTGTCTGCAAGCATGTGCAAGTGTTCGTTCACAGAAGTTATTCTTGTAATCCTTTTGTCTGGTTCAATGTCGTGTTCCTCAAAGAAAGCAGAGAAGGTAGGCAACATGTAAAGTTTATTTTCATCCAGTTTTTTTTTCCAAAGCTGAAGTTTTATTTGGGATGAGGGTATCTTTTCAGACAAATTGAGGCATGTTGCATTTGGTCCTTGAAGTGATAAATTTAACTCATTCAAGATGGCAAAGATGTCACTCAAGTATGCTATTCTCTGCAGTTCACTTTTATCGCTGAAAGCCGCTTCAAACTGCGGTCTTGCTTTCGGATTAAAACACCTTTTGAGTTCATCAAAAAGCTCAAAAACACGTTTTAAAACTTTTCCTCTTGACAACCATCTCACTTCAGTGTGAAATAGCAGCGCTTTGTTGGGCACATCCAACTCAATGCACAGTAGTGAAAACAGTCGACTGTTTAACGTGCTCGCCTTTGCAAAATTGACAGAACTTAGGACGCTTTTCATTACTTCTTGTAACGCTTGTCATCATTGCTAATATTTGCCGATGAATCATAGAGTGAGTTCCAATGACTTTTGGTGACTCATTCCATCCCAAACGTTGAAATCCAGATCGACATCCTAGCATAGCCGGAGCACCATCTGTGCAAACACCACAAACCTTTTCCCAAGAGATCTGATGCTCTTTCAGAAATGAACCGATTGTGTCAAATACATCACGTGCAGGAGTTGTCTTTTCAAGAGCTTTGCAAAGAAGCAACTCATCTTTAACGTCACCATCACTAATACACCTCACATAAACCAGTCACTGTGAACGGTTTACAACGTCTGTTGATTCATCAAGCTGGATGCTACATATTGCCAGTGGAGCAGATTTAACTTCCTGGATTACCTGATCAAGAATAACAGCAGACATTGTCATCTATTCTCATGCTGACGCTGTTAGATAAGGAAATTTCATTCAATTTCATAACAAATTTGTCTCTGATCATAACTCGAACAATGTCTTTAGCCACTGGCAAGAGTAAATCCTCAGCAATGGTGTGAGGTTTCACAGCTCTGGTGAGTCTGAGTGCCACCAAATAAGAAGCTTCAATGGCTGCTGTGTTTTGTTTGTGGTGCTTGCCACCAGTATCAAGTCTGGCTTTCTTGAGTCCATCAGCTTTGCTTCTAAAATAGTTGGTATCCTTGCCATCAAAGCTCAGATGCCTGCTATCAAAATGGCATTTTAGTTTGTTTGGCTTCATAGATTCAACTGGTAGAACTTCACAACAAATAACACATTGCGGTTTCTCAATTCCTGCTGTAATTATTCGGGTAAAACCACACGGTAAAAAATCCTCAGTATATTTCCTTTTCTTAACATTAGTCTCCACGTGATCCGGTGTCATGGAATGGTTTCCTAATGAAAATAATATATAACAATAACTTTAATAATACAAAAGATGATGCATGGCATAGTTCAGTCAATACGGTTCATTAACGTTTCCTATGATTTACCATTATGTGTTGGTGTCTTTTTACATACCTGTTACTATCACAGTATAGTAACTGTGTATTCACATCAACCATAACTGAACATAAAAAGACTGATCTGCATCCAGATTAAGTTTGCAGTAGTCAAAGGATTTTACACTACATGATTTTACATTTACCTAGTAATTATGTTTCATGAAGTGTTATTTTACCTCCAATACTGTTGCTTTCAACACAGTAGCTCTTTTAACAGAGTAACTGCTCTCTACACATGTGTGACTGGTCTGCATAAGTACATTATGGCGCCAACCCTGTCATATACACCTGTATTTGTACAGGGCGTATGTGATGGGGTTGGCGATGATGTTATCACACTGGGTACTTGTAGGTGGGTTTGTCTGCATGTGGGAGGACCCGCCCGGAGACAGATAGAGGAGCGGGGTCTTGGTTCCTAAGATCGTCAGAAAGATGTGTTTTCCAATGGTCTTAGGCGACCCCTATGAAAGGGTCGTTTGACCCCCAAAGGGGTCACGACCCACAGGTTGAGAACTGCTGGTCTAGAACAGTTGACCTAAATGATGTACCTACTGATGAGTTCAACATAAGAGCTGTTTTACTGAGCAGAGAACAAATCACCTGTTGAAGATTAACCTTTAGGTAGTCCCGAAGACGAGAGGTGCCAGTCTGCCTTCTTCTGTGATTTAACGTTTGGTCTCGTGTAGGATCATTTGCCAGTGTCCTTGTGAGAAAGGACTGGGTTACATGGCCTGAGGATGTGGTAGTTCTCACGCTTGGGAGGACAGTCTGGCTTTGGGGCACACATTTCAAGGGTTAACGTTGGTGTACCCCCAACCTAGTTTTCAAGTGCTGCTGTGACAGAAGCACACGGGTGGCTTTCCGGACAGAAATGTATGTTCCCACAGTTCAGAGGATAAACGGGTCTTAGCCGTGCTGATGGCTTCCTGGTTGGTAGCGCTGGGTGTTTCTTGGCCGGGTAGCTCTTAGAGGATCCGTACATGTTTCTCTTGTCCTTGTGTGTATGCATGCCTCTGTGTTTAGGCGTTTTTCCCCTCTATATTTATTCATATACACATACACATATTTCAACGGTAACAGGGTTTTTAAATTTTGTTTCATTGGCTCTTACAGCTCTTATCACAATCTATACATATATCCATTGTGTCATACACATCTGTACATGTGCTGTCATCTTTTCCAAAACATTTTCTTTGTACTTGAACCCCTGACATCAGCTCCTTATTTTTCCCTTCCCTCCCTCATCCTCTCTTTCCCATGTCTCCTTGATAATTTATCTTTTTTTTTCATGTTGGACACCTACCACTGTCTCATTTCACCCACTTTTTTGCTGTCCGCCCCCCTGTGATGGGGTTCATACGGCAATCACTGTGATTGGTTCACCCTTACAACCACACACCCCCTACCCTCCTAGTATCGCTGTTGTCCTTATTGGTCCTGAGGAGTTCATCTGTCCTATATTCCCTGTGTTGTGAGCTCTTATTTGTACCAGTATACATGTTCTGGTCTGGCCAGATCTGTAAGATAAAATTGGGATCATGGCAGTGGGGTGGGGAGGAAGCATTAAAGAACTAGAGGTGGGTTGTGTGTTTTGCTGGTGCTCTACTGCACCCCGACCGGCTCTTCTATTTGTGGCCCTTGTGACAGGGGATGTCCAATTGACTACTGATGGGCTTTGGGTCTCCACTCTGCCCTCCCCCTCTTTCCCACTTAACAGGGCTTTTCTATCAATGGTTTCATGCTGTGCACATTATTCTAAAACATTTTGTACAACTCAAAAGTCACTAGCTTTAGGATCCTAATATGACCTCACGAGACGAATTAACTAAAGTACATTTGATTGTGTGATGGGAGGCAATTCCATCACAGCTGCTGACATAATGGAAGGTGATTGTATTTCCACATATATTTGGGGTGGAGAACACCATTCAGTCCATAATACTTCACCCTTTGCCGTTGTTGCTACCCATTGCGCTTGGGCACTGACAGCACAACAAGCTACTCCAGGAAGATTGTGGCATGCTACAAGCCCTCATGCTTGGAAACCCAAGCCATTGCCGTCCAGTCAGTTCTGACCCATGACAACCCTATGGAATGGAGTAGAGTTGCGTCCTAGGGTTTCTGAATCGGTGAGTCTTTATGGGAACAGACAACCTCGTCTGTCTCCTGCTCACCCGTGCAGAAGGATAGGAAAGGGAATTTGAGGGGTGGGCAACACGTGGTAATTATCAAACTCGGGGGTAGAGCAAAAGCTGTACTGCAACTCTGAATTTGGGTGAATAATAAAATCTTCTAATTTAAATATTTGCTTATTATTTCTTTTCCTCCAATGAGTGAGAGATATTATCTACCATAATCCTCTGAAAAAGTGATGCCAAGAGAAGGGGAGGCCAAACTGGGCCCAAGGCTCCAAGCAAAACAAAAAGATTCACTGTCCTTGTTCCCCATGAAACCCTCTGAAACTAGAGCAGCTTGGGTAAAACAGCACGGCAAGACAGACTCATCGGATGCTTAAAATGATTCGTCTGGAAAATATGCAAACTTAGAAAACAGATTCTTCTGCACACTCGTGGGCCAAAATAAGCATTTGATTTGTGTCTTTTTTCCTTCTGGATATCTAAAGAGCATTAGTTTAAAATAGTTTGTGTCTGTGCTAAGGGGCTTTGGCATATTCATTTTATCTTTAGAAGTCTTATGTCTGCATTCACTGTGAATGGTGTGTGTGTGTGTGTGTGTGTGTGTGTGTGTGTGTGTGTGTGTGTGTGTTGGCAGGGGACTGTGTTCCCCAGACTCAGTGGTCAAACATCACGAGAGAGACCTGACCTCTGATGTCATGGTGAATGTGGATTACAGAAGGGATGGAATGAATGCTGCCCAGGATAGATCTCTTGAGTCTTGAGAGCCAATTTTGGAAATCAAGGTTAGAAAAGGTTCAAGAGCTACTTCTCATGGGTCACTCCATAAACACTGGCAGTTGGTATAGGAACCTTGGCCTGCCCCTATAGCAGGGTCAGCGCCTAGGCAGTGCACTTCTGTGGTTCAGTAGCTGCCTTTGCCTCATCTTCTAAAAGTCTGGTTCTGACCTCTACGCTGTTGTGTTCTGTTCCCTCCTCTGCCTCCCTCTCATACGGGCAGAATTGGTGCCTGTAAAAAAAGTTAGATCATAAAAAGGGAATCCTGTTTCTTTTTTCCCTTTTTTTTAAAAAAATAATGTTCACCAGCACTTACAGATGTTTAGGCTACAAGGCTTTTGGTGATGTCTGCATGAAGCCTTTCAAGTGCACTCTGTTTACAATTATTGCAATCTGAATACCTTCTATCCAGAGGAGGGCTGGGGAAATGAAAAATCAAAACAGGGACTTGAATAAGTTAAAGAAGAAAAACAACTCCCCTTTCAGGTTTATGTCGACCATCCGGTTGGTCGTGTGGGTGTTTGGACTGTGGTTCCCCCATATAATAAAGTTCTAGATGGATTTCAATGTCACATCGGTTAACAATATTTATTTTAGCATCTCCATTACATCAAAGAAGATAGATGCCCAACTTTACAAAAAGTAGAATTATAACACATCTTTTATCTGTGTTTGGATTTCATTAAGTCCAAAACACTCTTTCTAAGGATATTTCAGTGTGCTCGATAAATCTCTTGACAAGTTCAAGTGCCCTTTTGATGTGCTGTTTCTGGACCCCACTCCTCTGCTTTCCCCCTTTCTGTTTCATTCAGTCAGTCATTCCTCAAACACGTGTGTTCCGTATTCCTACCACATGCCATGCTCCCTTTCCTAAAATAGAGCTGGCCACCTTTCCTGCAGAGGCCCAGGTGGTAAACATATCAGGTTCTGTGAGCCTCAGAGTCAGCTCCTCATGGGTGAAATTTCCGTAGATGATGGTGGTAAACAAATGGGCATGGCCATTTTCTAATACAAAAGCAAAAACAAGTGACAAGCCACTTTGGCCCACAGGTGAGAGTTTGCCAAGCTTTGTCTTAAGATAAAGCAATGGGCAAAATATGCAAAGGTCCCTATTCTCGTGGTGTTTACCTGTGAGTAGAAGGAGATGATTAACACATAGGCAGACATGTAAACATGTTAGATGAGAAGTGCTATAGGGAAAAAGGCAGGGTGAGGGGATAGAGAGTGACTGGGTGGACCGGGATGAGCTGTCTTCTAAAGTGATGGGTGAGGGGTTCTTTTTTGAGTGATGGAAATATTCTGGAATTAGATACTGATGGTGTTTGTACAACATTGTAAGTATGTTGAAAACCACTTGTGTTAGATTGGGGTCTCTGGAGAAGCAAAACCTTTGGCATATATATACATATATACACATAAGTGCATCTGTAGACAGAGGTTTATATCCAGAAAGGCCACCCACCGTTGTAGACCTGGATAACTCCAGTCCAGTTCAAGTCCGTAGATCAGATGGTAACCTGGAAACTTCTGCTTGGGGTAGCTGTGGGGCATGGAAAACCAGGAAGCAGGAAGACCAAAGGCTGTGATAGATGTAAAGTCAAATGAATCCAAAGTTGACAGTCCCTCATGGTTCCTGGGAGGCACAGGCAATATGGCAGGACATCAATGAGCCAGAAGCAGGACCTAGATACAGCAGAGGTGAACCGTTCCCATGGAGCCAGCTTAAAGAGAAGCAGGCCACACCCCTGAAGAGCCTTTCCTCCAATGGCATCAAGGCTGTGACCTCCTCAAGGAGGCTACAGCTCCTGGCTGCTCAAAAAGTTGACTGTTATATTCCATCCCATCACAGACTTGATGACATTGTGTTAGATCCCATCATGGGAAATTACTGCCAAACTGCTGGCAACCCTGACCCAACCAAGTTGGCATTAAGCCTAACTTCCATACCACTGAACTGCACAATTTCGAATGATGAAAATGGTGAAATTTATGCTGTGTGAATTTTATCTCAGTAGTTAAAAAGAAAAGTTATATTTCAGTTCTCAGTAAAAACAACACAGTAGGGATTTCAGGATCAACTGCAGTGTATTCTTTAGGATGGGGCAGAGTTCTCCTAAATGCAAACATACTGATAGACATGTTTATACACACAAGTACCAGAAGTCTTTTCTTCTTGTAATTGTGGAGGGGGGCCGTCTACTCAATTATATTACAGAGCTTTACCAGTAGAAATAGAGGAAAGTTCTGTGGTAAGCACCTCCCCCGGGACTATTTAAACTTAAAGCTACAAGAGTCCTGAGTCAATGTGTTTTTCTGTAGCAATAGAATTGAGAATGAGTTAAGGTTCTCCATATCACTACTGGACTTCTGCATTTAACTTTCAGTCAGTTGATAAAGCATTTTGCAGTTTAATAAGTGAGATCCAGTGAGAGTTTTTCTTAGTACATCTCATTCTTGTCACTAAATCTAAGATGACCTCTGTGTTAGGCCTGGTTGACTAGAGACACAAATCCAGTGACACTCATATATGTATAAGAATGATCTTTGTATTAAGAAATAATCCTGTCAAGAAAGCACCACAGCCCAGTCCAACTTAAGTCCCTAAGTCAAATACTAGTCCCACGAGACCCTCCTGAGACCACATAGCCACATGCAGTGACACAGACTGCAGAAAGACCACAGGCCGGCGAGGTCAGCGTGATGCGGCCAGTGTAAGCGTGGCAGGGCTCCAGGTGCTCTCAGATGGTCATGGAAGAGGAAGAGAGAGGAGGAGGTTCACAGGCTCCTTCTTAAGACAAGGCCACTCCCCAAAGGTGACAGCATCAGGCTGTGAACTGAGTGACAGGTCTGATTCCACCCCTAACCAGGAATGTCTAGTTGACATGAAATCATTTAACTATCTCAACCTCTAAGGAAGGGATGTATTTTTTTGAAATGTATGTTTTATAATTATCAAATGTAGCTTGTTCACTTTAAGGGGCCACTGAATTTAGGGAAATTTTTAGTCTTTTCCTCTAACCCAATCCTAACCCAGCAAGTCCACAACATTCTGACCTCAAAAAGGCATCCTTGTATTGAACCATTTAGGAAGGAACTACTTATATGGTGATGGCTTTTCTAAATCCCCACACACGCTCACACGCACGGGCGTGTGTGTGTGTGTGTGTGTGTGTGTGTGTAAAGAGATGCTTTGTGTGTGATTCGTATATGACCCATGACTATATAATCCTTTGTTTGGGCTCTCAGTAGCTGACAGTGCTTTGACACTCTGCCTGAGGTGTCCTTGGCATCCACTTCCTCTGAAGTGGAAAGCCAGTCCTTTGTCATTGCAAGCTCTGCTGCAACCTGTTCGCTTGGGGCGCCTCTGCGGGGAAGGACACCATGCTTGGTAAGGTGCAGTAGCATCTGAAAAGAGGCAAGCCCTCAACGAGATGGATTGACACAGTGGCTGCATCAGGGGCTCAGGCACAGCAATGGTTGTGAAGGTGGCGCAGCCCTGTGCAGTCTTTCATTCTGCTGTGGGTCCATGTCACCAAACAGCAACATACACATAATCACGTACATATGATTCAGATATATCCTCTGTGTGTGCACACACGTGTTGTTGTGTGCTGTCGAGTTGATTTGACACATAACCATGCCATGTGTTAGAGACCACAGCTCTCCCATGGGGTCTCCTTGAGCTTTGTAAAAGCAGATCACCTGGTCTTTATTCACTGGGTCCACTGGATGGGTGCAAACCCCCAAACTTTTAGTTAGTAGCCGACCTTTCAACTCTTGTACAACCAGTACTGTCTGTCTCTCTCTATCCACCCACCCTACCTCTCTGTGTGATTACATAATATGTGAGGGGGGTACCCCCCAAAACAGAATGTTTTTGGCAAAACTATGTATTTAGTCTTTTTTTTTTTTTTTTACAAAACAACCACATTACCTTCAAAGTACTTTCCATTACACTTAGTACATTTTTCAAATCTGTGATTCCATTCTTGGAAACATATTTCAAATTCGCCAGTTTGGATGGCTGACAGCACCTCCCTCATTTTTTCCTTTACCTCTTCTACATCGTCAAATTGCTGTCCTTTCATGTCCCTCTTCATTTGCAGAAACAAAAAGAAGTCAGATGAATAAGGTGCATAAGACAAGAGAAGCAAGCTGCTTTTTGCCCCCCAAAACTGGCACATTGAGACAGCTGCATGAGCAGGTGCATTGTTGTGGTGGCAAAACCAGTGCCTTGTCTGCCACAAGTCAGGCCTTGTTTGTTGCACCCTGTTATGCTATCTTTTCAGAGCCTCTAAATAGAAAGCTTGATTAACAGTCTGACCTGGTGGAATGCACTATGAATGAGCCTTTTCATCCAGTCAGGAAGATGATGGATGTCCAGAATTAGGCTTGTCATCAATCGACATTTCACCTTTTTTTTGAAACAAGAAAACAACTCATACACTTGAGTCTTTCCTACAGCGCTGTCCTGTAAGCTTTGTTCAACATCATCACAACAGTTTCTGCAGCATTTTTCCCAAGCAGGAAACAAAGTTTCACAGCTGCACACTGTTCTCTTCAATCAGACATCACAAAAAACGAGATTCGAGTGAAACTGCTTTTACAAAAAAACTCACTGTGACCAGAGTGGGCTTTCCCAAGCGACGGCTACTGAGTGTACTAACTCAAAGCACGTTGCTGGACGCTCGCCTAGTGGGAAAAATGTGTATTATGAAAGTCCAGCAGAGCTTTTTAACATTTTTTCAATTTGGGGGGCACCCTCACGTACTAATACATGAAACGGGTGTGCGTCAATCTCTATTGTTATGAACTGTGACTGAGGAGCTCTCTACCTACCATGTAGATAGATCTGTAAACAAGAAGATGGAGCTAGGAGTTGGAAAGCGTGAGATAGGGTTTCAGTCCTTGTTGCAGCCAGTCACCTTGTGAGTTGAGTGTGACTGTGTGCGTGCATAGACATCGATAAATATCCTATAAATCTGCCTTCACTTCAAAGTGATCGAGTCAACCCCTAGCCTCACCCACTCGCTCAGTCCTCACTGCAGTGGAGTCAATCCCAGCACATAGCAGTCGGTCCTCCGGGACCGAGTGGAACTGCCCAGGGACTTGCAGGCCCTAACCCTCTACAGAAACAGGCTGTGACTCGTCTTCCACCTCAAGAGCCGCTGATGGACTCAGACCCCCAACATTTGGTTAGCCAAGCAGTTTTCCATGATGCCACCACGGCTCCCACCCCGACCCATTTTGGAAAACAGCCAGTTTTTCAGCACAGCCACCTTCACATGCTGCACGTGCAGCGTGCGAATCCCTGGAAAAGCTTTGAGCCTTTTCTTACACGAACCAAAGGCTAAATTAGAACCACGTGCGCCTCTCTGACTTACCAACACATTCGACTTAAAGACAGACTTAGGAAGGAAGCGTCTTCATAGCCTGGAGACGGCCTGTTTATTATAAACTTCGGGGGCTGGATACATCTGCTGCTAATCATCTCACCCTCCGTCCCAGCCCCTGCTTTATGTGCTCCTTTGATCGATCTGCATTCCTTCCTCCGTTGAACAAATACTTGTAAAACTTCACTCCCTGCCTGGTACTGAAGGTGTGGGGACCCATGTGGACCTCTGAGGTGTGGGGGGAAGGTTCTGAGGATTAGGAGGAGGGAACCAGATGAAGAGCAAGGGGAGTGGGAGCAGGCAGAGAGACCACCACTGGCCTGGCGCAGGGCGGGCAGGAGAGCAGTGATCACGCTGGCTTGGGTACTTGAGAGGCAGCTCGGCCTTCTGGCGCTCAGGCTTGGAACAAACCAAGTGAAACCTGTCTTTATTACAGAATCAGAGCTGCAGGGCCCAGGCCATATGGACCTGCAGGCTGCCCATTAGAACTGGCAGTGCTGAAACTAATTTTCCCAGGTTTTAAAATATTACTATTACCAAAGTAGCCAGGGCCGGCTTCAGCAAGCTGGACTTGTGCTGCCTGGGCCAAGGCCCCAGCGGGACACAGCCTGTAGGCCCCGGTGCTCTTTGGGGTAAGGGGAGCTGGTCGAAGGCTGCTGAGGGGTGTGTGGGCAGGAAGGCAGGGCCTGCGGGGAGCTTGCCCTGTGGCAACTCTTTGGGGTGTTCTCATGTGTTGGGGAAGGAGATGGACTGAGTGGAAGGCCTGCTGATATTAGCCGTGTTGGCTGGCGGTCGTGTCGAGGCCTGTTCCCAGCAGAGGTGCAGCTGCACACCCTCCTCCGTGGCACCTATGAGAGCAGCGCTTGCAGGGCCCCAGATGGGACTGCCTGGCCTGAAAGGCAGGCTCATGGCATCTGGTGCTGCGCCCTTCTTTGAAGACAAGCTGTGAGTCCCAGGGTCCCTGGGCACAGCAGCATTTGGCCTGAGGGTGTCCACAGACTAGTGACCCACCTCTCGGAGCGTCCACTGGCCTTGGCTGGTTTGAAGCCAGTGCACAGGAGACTCTGCCGTCGGACCTGGAGTTCTGTGGGACAGGAGGCTTCTTCTGAGGAGGAACTGGGATGAAAGAGGTACAGAAACTGACATGTGAGAGGACTTCACAGGCGCCTCACAACTAACAGATTCTCCACACCTGTTAGTTAAATAGCAGGAACCGCCCCCGCCCCCCAGGCCACACCTTACTCTGCAGGCCTAATGGCTTTATTGGAAAATTGTAGCCCCTTCAGCAGAGTCACATTTAGAACCCAGAAACACAAACACACTGCCCTGAATCACAACAATTAATTCCTCATCGGGGCACTGAAATATCTCCTGGACTTTTTCCTAGACCCTGGCTACCTCCTCAATCCCAGTCTATTGTAATTACATTTTTTCAATCTTTTCACAAATGCTTTCTCTGCCCAGAAGGCCGCCTTGCCCTCAGTTCCCCTATCCAGACTGTCCGGCTCACCATTGCTAAGTTACTCCACCTGAAGTAGCGTGCACGTGTGTGTGTGTGTGTGTGTGTGTGCATGTATGTGAGAGAGAGAGAGAGAGAGAGCCTGCACTCAAACTCTCAGTGGCTCTCACACCCTTCAGGTTTCTGAGTCTGGTGTCCCTGGCTCTACGCCTTCCAGGCCCTGTGCTCTCGTAGATGATCCTCTGTGCAAATGCACTGGCCCTCAGCCCCTCCCTCACCCCTGCCCAAAGGACCCCTCTAGCCTGTTCCTAGAACTTTAATTCTCACTGCCATGACTTGCTTGCTCAAGTTCCCCTGTCTGTCCCACATCGCCCGGACTACTCCCACTCACCGTAGGCTCTCCCTTGCCTCAATTCAGAGCATCCCTCTCAGTCCCAGTCGCTTGGTATTTGTCACATGTGACAGAGGGCCTGTTTGGTTTCCGCATATGTCTACAAAGGGGACATCAAGAAGTTCATGAGAGAATGGACTTAACGAGATAATGCTGTTTTCCCACCTTTCTGAAATCCTCTCACATTTATAAAGCCCCCCAACTGCACTCTAAGCCACTTCAGAGTCACAATTCAGGATTTCGCCTTTCTTTGTCCCCGACATGCTTAGCCCAGTGCCCTGCCCAAAGCAAACTCTCCTTCCACATCTGCGGCTGATAACCACCCTGCCTTTGTGCCGTGGGCAGGGCAGGCTCGGACGCCTCAGAGCTCAGCTGCTCAGCTTTGCGCTGGAGCCTGCCCACTGCATCGACAGGAATGATGAAAGATGGTTGTTGAGGTTCCGTGGGGTTGTGCCAACCACCCTCCATCAGAGAGCCTGGAGTCCATGGCCTGAGACCAGATTGTGGGAGACAGCTAACTTCCTCCTGCCAGTCCCCGCCCTCCATTGTATTGAGACCGTCGGCTTATGTGAAATACAGTTTTTCACAGGTGCAGCCTCCATCCTCGGCAGGTGACTGGATGTTTATCACCACGTATAAAACAGAATGGAGAAAGACATTGCAGAACATAAAGCATATTCTCTTGCAAATGAGATATTAGTGTAAAAATTCTCCAGTGTTGCTAAATATTTACCCAATACTGGCTTTCTACCTTCTGCCAACCTGCAGCACATTCTTGGCAAAGCTGCCTCGTGTGGAACTTTGGAAGCTTTTCTACGTGGCTCCTCTCACTGCAGAAACACAGCCATCTGTCTGCACGAGGTCAACAGCCTGAGCCCTGTTCTCTCTCTTCTCAATCTCATTCTGATTTCTTGCAATGCGCCCAGAATAGCCCTGTCTCTGCTGCTTTGTTAGGCGCCAAAAGGACACAGTTCTGAGGCATTCCAGAAGCATCAGGTGCCTGCCTGCCTTCCCCAAGGTTTTTTGAAGCCCTCCAGGAATCGTAACTTTGAAGTCCTGCAAATTTTGCTTGCTCCTAAGAGGTAGCCCCGCATATTCACATGCCTCCTACCATTGTACTGTTTTATTTTGTGAAAGCTTGGTATTGCTAAAACATCACATTTATTTTAGATTTCCTTTGTGCTGAGCATACTAGTGCTCAACTACATCTATAAATAATGAGGCCCATGAGTATTGATTAGTTTCTGCCGTGGACTATTTATAGAGAGTCCTGGTGGCACGTGGGTTAAGCACACTACTGCCAACCAAAAGATCAATGGTTTCACCAGCTCTGTGGAAGCAAGATGTGACTGTCAGCTTCCTTCAAGATTGCATCTGTGGAAAACCTATGGGATAGTTTATTCTACCCTATCAGGGTACTATAAATTAGGATTGGTTTGCCCAACTGAAGCCCTCTGGCACTTCTTTCTTTGTTTTTTTTTAACTTCCTTATAAATGATTTCATTTACTTATTTTTAATCAATTTATTGGGGGCTCATACAACTCTTATCACAATCCATACATACATCCATGTGTCAAGTACATTTGTACATTTGTTGCCATCATCATTCTCAAAACATTTGCTTTTTACTTGAGTCCTTGGTATCAGGTCCTCATTTTCCCCCTCCATCCCTACTCCCCCCTCCTTCGCGAACCCCTAATTTATAAATTATTCATTTTGTCATATCTTACAGTGTCTGACTTCTTCACCCACTTTTCTGTTGTCCATCCCCCAGGGAGGAGGTTATATGTCAGTCCTTGTCATTGGTTCCCCCTTTATACCCCACCCATCCTCCACCCTCCCCATATTGCCACTCTGAACACTGGTCCTGAAGGGATCACCTGTCCTGGATTCCCTGTTTCCAGTTCCTATCTGTACCAGTGTACATCCTCTGGTCTAGCCAGATTTGTAAGGTAGAATTGGGGTCATGATAATGAGGGAAGAGGGAGGAAGCATTTAAGAACTAGAGGAAATTTGTATGTTTCGTCATTGCTACGCTGCACCCTGACTGGCTCGTCTCCTACGGGTGATCCTTCTGTAAGGGAATGTCCACTTACCTACAGATGGGTCTTGGGTCCCCAATCTGCACTCCCCCTCATTCACAATGATTTGATTTTTTGTTCTTCAATGCCTGATACCTGATCCCTTCAACACCTCGTGGCCACACAGGACTGGTATGCTTCTAGGGCACTTCTTTCATAAGTATATTGTTGTAGCTATGAGGTGCTACTGAGTTGCTTCTGACTCAGAGGACCCCGTGTGCAACAGCATAAAGTACTGCTTGGCCCTGCACCATCCTCACATGGTTATGTCTTAATCTAGTGTTGCTGCCACTGTGTCGATTCAGCTCCTTGGTTGCCGTCTGCATTTTCACAGGCCTTCTGTTTGACCAGGTATGATGCCATTGTATGGCGCTGGTCTCTCCTGATAAAATAGACAAAGCATATGAAACAAGGCTTTGCCATGCATGCTCATCAAGTGCGTTCTGGTGGTTCTTCCAAGACAGGTCGGTGTGTTCTTCTGGCAGTCCATGGGACTTCCAGTATTCTTCACAGCCCCATAACACAAATGCATCAACTCTTCTTCGATCTTCCTTATGCAGTGTCAACTTTAGAATGCCTATGAAACAATTGAAAATATCATAGCTTAAATCAAGTGCGCCTTGACCCTCAAAGTGACAGTTGCTCTTTGCACATTTTAAAGAGGTCTCATGCCGCGGACTTGCCCAGTGCTTTCTGTCTTTTGATTTCTTGCATGCTGTTTTCATGAGCCTTGATTATGAAACTGGGCAAAATGAAATTCTTAACCTCCATCTTTTATCCCTTTATCATGCTGTTGTCCATCGGTCCAGTTGTGAAGATTTGGGTTTTCTTTACATTGAGTTGTAATCCATACCGAAGGCTGCAATCCTTGATCTCGATCGACGAGTGCTTCAAGTCCTGTTGGCTTTCAGCGGGCAAGGTTGTCACCTGTACAGCACAGGTTACTCAGAAGTCTTCCTCCAATCATGTTGTTCCCTTCTTCATGTGCTCAGTCTACAGTATGGTGAAAGGATACAACTTTGACACACACCTCTCCTGACTTTAAACCAGACAACTCTCCCCTTGCTTGTTTTAAGGACCGCATCTTGAGCTGTGCACAGGTTCCACATGAGCCATGGTGACGTGTTCTGAAGTACTCATTTTTCTCGATGCTAACCATGATTTGTGATGATCTACACAGTCGAGTGTTTTACATCATCAAATAAAACAAACTTCTTTCTGGTACTCTCCTTTCAGCCAAGATCTGTCTGACATCATCGATGATATTCCTCATTCCATGCCCTCTTTGATGCTGGCTTGAATTTCTGGCAGCTCCTATAGATGTACTGCTGCAACCTTTGTTGAATTCTCTTTAGCAAAGTTTCACTTGCATGTGATATTAGTGTTATTGATCGAGCATTTCCACTATCTCTCAGGTGACCTTTCTTTGGAATGGGAACAAATACAAACCTCTTCCAATAGCTGTCTTCCAAGTTTCTTGGCAAAGACTAGTTTGTGCTTTCAGTGCGTCATCTGCTTGTTGAAACATCTCAGTTGGTATGCGGTCAATTCCTGGAGCCTCGTTTTATCACTAGGGCTTTTAGTGCAGTTTGGACTTCTGTCTTCAGCCCCATTGGCTCTTGATCATAAGCTACCCCTTGAAATGGTTGAATGCCAACCAGTTCTTTTTGCTACAGTGTGGCAGTTACATAATCTCCTGTCAACTTTAGAAGGGGTGAAATCTAGCTTGTCAATCAGGTCATAGCCAGTGAGGCCTCTGTATGGGCCTGGCCTTCTCCTGAGGATTCTGGGAACTCCTGTCTTCCTCATGGGTCTTCCTCATGGGAGGCAGGGACTACATTCTCTCTGCTTGACATGCCTGTTGAAAGCCACATGGAGATAGGCTGATGGAGTCAGAGCCCTGGAGCTGGAGGAGCCATGTGTAGGCCGACGCCAGTGCGGAGATGCTTCCACCAGCATTGGATCCACAAGACTTTCCACCCTCTGGCTTGTGATCTTCCTGCATTTAGTATCATTGCCTGGCTGTCAGTCTGAAGAGGAATTTATAGACTGGTATTGGACATATAGGCTAGTATCCGACTTATGGACTTGATCTGGGCTGGGCTGGGATATTTTCTTAATATATCGTTATTCTTTGATATAAAGTTCTTTCCTATGCATCCGTGAGTCTCCCTGGATTTCTTTCTCTGGTCGACCCGGACAAACACATACAATGAATGTGTATTCCTCCCAGCCTCTTTTGATAACTTCAACATCTTTCAATATTTCGCCCATAAAGCCTTCAGTGTTTCAACTCACATGCATGATTTCTTTATTTCTTTCAGCTTGATGTAGATCGAGCCTGTCCTTTTGGCTTTCTGTCCAGCTCTTTTACTTCATCATGACTCTCTGTCCGTTAGCTGCTCTCTTTCTTTCTTAGTTTTTACATGACCTCCTGCTTTCTTCATATAGGATATTTTTTATGTCATCCCACAACTGGTTAGGTCTTCTGTCAATAGTTCTCAATGTATCAAATCTGCTCTTTATTCAGTAAATATCCCCAATATACAGCTTTTATTTTACTTAAAATACTGGTAATGATATAAATATATTTTTAAAACATGGTCTTAAGATGCTTTCATATACTGCTGGAAATGAGAAATTTATATAGCTATTCTGGAGAAAAAATTGATAATATATTCAAACTTAAAATATAGCATTTATCCTGAAAGTACTATTCAAGCAATCAACCCTATAGAAATACAGAGAAAAGAGGGAAATATTCAAGGACTTTTCACCAGAGCGTGACTTATGATAATGGAAAAATAGAAAGAACCTGAATTTATTTCATTTTATTAAATAAACTAGTATCTCCAGACGGTGAGATGTTCTATGCAGCCTTTAAAAAGAAGATAAATCTTAAACAAAAGCAAAAGCTGCAAGTGACAAAATAGATTTTTGAGACCTCATAAAAATCAGTGACTTTTGTTCAGTCAAGGAAATTATTTACCAAGAGAGAAGACAACCTACAGAAAGGGAACGCATTCTTCAGAAACCATATATCTGAAATTATTTTTAGTCATTTTATTGGGGGCTCTTATAACTGTTATCACAAGCCATACACACATACTTTGTGTCAAGCACATTTGTAAGTATGTTTCCATCATTTTCAAAACATTTTCTTCCTACTTGAGCCCTTGGCATCAGCTCCTTTCCCCCCTCCCCCACCCTCCTTCCCTCATGAACCCTTGATAATTTATAATTTTCTTTTCATGTCTTACACCAACCACTGTCTCCCTTCACCCACTTTTCTGCTCATTATGATCGGTTCCCCCATTCTTCCCCCACCTTCCCTTTACCCTCCTGGTATCGCTAACTCTCATTATTGGTCCTGAAGGACTGAGAAGATTCTGTTATTGTGTGTGTGTGTGTGTGTGTGTGTGTGTGTGTGTGTGTGTGTGTGTGTGTGTGTGAGTGAGAGAGAGAGAGAGAGAGAGAGAGAGAAACTTGTGCAAATAAAAAATACAAACAATCTAATCAATAAATGGACCAAGGACTTGAACAGACATATCAACAATGAGAATATGTAACTGGTCAATGAGCACATGAGAAGATGCTCAGTGTCATTAACCATTAACCTACTTGAGGCCATCAAGCCCATTTCACTCATAGTGACCCTACAGGACAAGGTAGAAGTCCATAGAATTTCTTAAGCTAGAAGTCTTTATCGAAACAGACTACTTCATTTTTTTTCCAACAGAGGATCTTGTAGATTTGAACTGCCAGCCTTTTGGTTAACAGTTAGTCCACCAAGATTCTGTCACTAGCCATTAGCCACTGCCTTTGATTCAATTCCAACTCATAAGTGACCCTATGTAGAGATTCTGAGACTATAAATCTTTTTTTAAATCATTTTATTGGGAGCTCGTACAACTTTTATCACAATCCATCCATCCATCCATCCATCTATCCATGTGTCAAGCACATTTGTACATTTATTGCCCTCATCACTCTCAAAACATTTGCTTTCTACTGAGGCTGTAAATCTTAACTGGAAAAGACATGCAAACCAAAATGCCAAGGAGATATGAGAGGTCTTCCAAACATACATAGAAAAATTATATTATTATCTTTAAAGTCCCTCTGAGCCAGCTGTAACTTTATACACACACAAACACACCACTGTAACTCTAACTCTTTACAAGAGTAAAAAGTCTCATCTTTCTCCCGCAGAATAGCTAGTGGTTTTGAACTGCTGACCTTGTGGTTAGCAGCCCTCATCCATTGATGCTGGGAATTCTCCATGGTCCAACTGCTGCTGAAAATAGTTGGATAATTCCTTAAAAGTTTGAACATAGGGCAATGAGTGTACAAATGTGCTTTACACAATTGATGTATGTATGGATTGTGATAAGAGTTGTATGAGCCCCTAATAAGATGATTTAAAAAGAAGTTTGAACATTGAGATACCATATGATCTAGTAATTCCTTTCCTGGTTGTATGTCCATCCTGGCAGCACTTAGCACAGCAGCTAAAAGATAGAAACAACCTAAATGCCCATCAACAGATGGCTGGGTAAACAAAAGGTACATAAGCCTGTGCTGGAATATCACTCTGTAATAGAGAGAACTGGAGTCCTGACGCAGGCCACAACATCACTGTACTTTGCATTGTTGAGCAAAGGAAAAGATGCAGTCCAAAAATTATTACTGGTGTGGGAGGGAGTGCGGGGGGCGGGGGACATTGAAGGCCTGTTAATTACTGAAATCACTAGGGAAAGGGTAGTGATAAGAGTTACACACCATGAAAAGTATAAATGTGACTGAGCTGCACATGAAAACTATTCATTTGGTGAATGTTGTTTATTCTTACCACAACAAAAAAATTTAATTTAGAAAAGAAGATAAATAATGCACATGGTGGGGAAAGTGTTTAATGAGCAAACAGTATGTTACCAAACAATATGATCTCATTAAAAATGCATGTGTAATCCCCATGTTATTATATGCATATGAAAACTGGGTCTTTGCCTGTGCATCAAACTGCTCACTGTGGGCGTAATCTGTAGGTGTTAGGATCCTGGGATACGTTCACTTTCTCGCATTTTCTGTTTTACAGTGTTGGGCTTTTGAACAAGAAGTATGTATTATTTATGTAATTAAAAAGAGAAAGCGGGTTCTTTTTTTTCCCAATTAAAAGTATTGAAATGAGACTGTGTTCCCAGACCACCAGAGCTCACATGTGCAGTGAGGCACTTCATTGAGTCAAGCAGCAAAACAAACAAGAGGACAAGGGTCCTGCGTCGTCACAGCGACTTCACCAAAGCCAGAAAGAAGTAGCTGCTCTTGTCCTGGGTCTCTCAGAGATCTTTCCCCCACCCCACACCCACCCAGCCACTTTCATACCCTTGTGATCCCAAGTACTTCTCATGAGCTGCTAGCCTCACAATCTGTGGTTCAAGCCCCACTAGCCACTTCTGGACAGAAAGATGAGGCTGTCTGCTCCTGTAAAGGTTTACAGCTTGGAAATCTTAAGGAACAGTTCTACTCTGCCCTGTGGGATCATTATCAGTTGGAACCAGCCTGATGGCAGTGGATTGGGTTTGGGTTTTTCCCATCTATCTCACTTTGCCTCCTTGAGGCCAGAACCTGCATCCAAAACTGTGCTTAGCACAAGCACCTGAGAAATCTTTATCCTCAAGAATTTTTAGGAAGTTCCTAATAAGCAACAATCTGCCTGTAGCTTTAGTCTTTTGACTCTAAGTGCATATCTTGTCCCAGAAATCACACATCTGTTTTCCCCATCAGCCCATCAGATATGTGACAGCAACCTCCCTCCCTCTCATCTTTAATTTGTGCCCAAACTCTGATTGCTCCCATCAGACCAGTGCAACCACCTTGACTGAGAAAGAAAGGAAGCTCTGCTTGGTTCAATGTGTGTGTTCAAAAGTTTCTCTCTCTGCACTGGTTAGTAGATTAAGCTGGAGCTGTGTCTATATTTTGGATTGTATCTCCACACCTGGAATAGCAGCTGGCACACAGGGAGTGCTCAAGTAGGTGTCCAGTTTAATGTGTATCTGGATGGACAGGTAGAAACTGGAATTTATCCATTCTACTACTAGGGCCTTAGAATTACCGTATATACTCGAGGATAAGCCAACCTGAATGTCAGCCGAGGCACCTCATTTTACCACAAAAATTGCATGAAATTGAGCTGAAAAACTCGGCTTATACGCAAGTGTATACGGGATTTAGCTTTCATATAAACTAGTGTGATTGTCGACATCTCAAGACCGGAAACTACATTTGCATTGTCGGAGAAAATTAAGGAAAAAGTATCCATCTGAAACGTATAGATTGTCCATTTTTGCTGGATCTTCCTTCTCAAACAGATTTTTTGCAAAGCCATAATCATTTCCTAATGTTCTACACACACACACCACACCCGTCCTCCCTTCCCTCTTTCTCCTCTCTCTCTCTTTCTCTTTCTCCCTTTAAAGACCCTGATAGCTCTGAGGTTAGAACTGCATCCTCTTTAGACTTCATTAACGAGCCCAAATGTGTCTGGGTATTAGGCATTAATTGGGCTGTTAACTGCAAGGTTAACAGTTCAAACCCACCAGCCAACCCTCAGGAAACGCTATGAAGTTGTCTGCTCCTGTAAAGATTTGGTCTTGGAAATCTTATCTAGGGACGGGACGAGTCAGGATTGACTCGATGGCAGTGGGTCACAGGTTGGGGCCTAAACCAAAACCACATTAATTGCCATCAAGTTGATTCTAAATCATAGTAGGGAATGAAAGAAGAACTGCCTGGTGGGTTTCCGAGAGCGTAGCTCTCTATCAGTTATCATCTACCAGCGGAGCGGCGGGTGGTTTCAAACCGCTGACCTCACGGTTAGTAGCCCAGCACGTCACCACGACAGACAACCTTAATGTGGTGCCTTCTTCTTCAATCTTCATTTCTTTGTTCCCTGCAGGAGATAGGCTCGTTATCTGTCTCTATTTATTCTTCTTTTCTTCCTTTGCTTCTAATAAACATAGTTGCCATATTGCTTGTATTCTGACCCTAACTTTTTTCTTGATAAACCTATTTCTGAAACATTTTAAACTTTGACTTCACCATTTTAAGATTATCTTAACCTTAGTGTGTTTTTGTTTTAAAATACATGGCATATGGCTAATAAGACGTGGGAGACTTCAGTAGACATGCTCTGTTTCCTGGAAATGCTTCTTTTCACGTTCATCTTTAAGATTCAGAGCATCTCTGCTGGACCTGCACAGTGGCATTCAGTGATTTATAAATCACCTCTGAACTCGAGGAGAAATATCTGGGCAGAGTTAATAGACCGGAACCTGGGTGTCTGGCAGGAAGTTAACTGGGAAAGGGCAGGAAAGGGAGAGAGGAGTGTGTGCCTTCAGCAGGATTGCCCTCCCAGTTCCATGGAAACTGAGGCTTGCCGCCCTTCTGGCAAACCGCAGGTCCCACCAGACCAGGACTGTATCCCTGGCTTGGTGGTCAGCACTGCCTGGGCGTGCCGGGCTTCCTCTGCTTTTGCCGCGCTGTTAAAGCTCGCCTGCGTGGCGCAGTAGCTTTGCACCTCAGCATTCTCATCTTCCTCATCACTCCCATCCAAGGGTCTGAGGAGTCTGAGGGTGTCCTGTGCAGCATGAAAGTAAGCTTCTAAACGCTTTAGATCCCCCAATCAGCCTTTGGAAAGAGAATGGATTACTACTAGTAATCGTCTCTTTTGAGAAAAATATCACATTGAGACAGCATCATTCCGCACTCCCCCCCACCCCTTCAAGCTTTGTGCACAGGGAGCTTTAGTGGCAAAGAGAGTAGGGAAGCAAATTATTGTTTAATAAGCACAATTTTATTATGCCTTCTATTTGACTATGAATAATTAACCAGTCAAATATTGAATAATTAACTGAGTGAAATAGCTTAGAAAACAAACTCATAAATGTCTTCTCCCATATTTATCTAGGTCCAAGCCAAAAGCTGCCAACACTAATTACCAGAGTAGTAATGCAGCAAAGAGCACCTTTTGTTGAGCACTTACTATGTGCCAGAACTCTGCTAGGTGCTCTGTGCGTTTACTTGAAACCCTTTCAATAAGCCTGCGAGCTAAGGCAATCAGTAGCAGTTTAGAAGCGAGGACATCTATGATCAGAAAAGAAAACTGGCCCCCGTCGTTCTTGCGGCATTTCTGAACCATCGGTACTAAAGGAGGCTTCTTTGATGCCAGCTCTCAGTGCGTTGTGATAGCACCGTTCTTCTCGGGAGTTGAGACATGGGTTTTGCCTGATACACACTTGCAGATGATCTGTCTGTGGAAAGGATTTCAGGAATGTTGAGGGAAAGAAATGACCAACTATGTAATTCTGACACCACCCCCTCATCCTCCATAGTCATCTTCTCTGTACAAAATAATGCCTTCTTTGCTTTTAGGGACTTACCAAAGAACAGGTTGAATGCTGCAAACTGCAATTCCTTCCAAGATAAATGATCATCTTTGTGTTTATTGCTCTTTGTTGCTATCAAGTTGGTTCCCAATCATAGCAACCTGATATACAGAAAGCAAACCATGAGCACTGGTCCCGCACCATCATCACAGCCAGTGCGATGATTGAGCCCTTTGTTGTAGCACGGTGTCAGGCCATCTGATTGAGGGTCTTCTTCTCTTTTGAGGCCCTTATACTTTAGCCAACAGAATGTCCGCCATGGCGGCTCCCTCCTGATTTTATGTCCAAAGGATGTGAGACAAAGTCTTACCATCCTTGCTGCTAAGGAGCATTTAGGCTTACTTCTTCTAAATCAGATTTGCTTGTTTTCCTGGCAGCCCATGGTGCAGTCAGTATTTTTTTTAACCAACATTGTAGTTCAAAGTCATCAGTAATATTTTAATCTACCTTATTCACTATCCTTGCATAGGAAGTGATTAAAAATACCATGACCTAAGTTTGGGGCACCTTAGACCTCCAAGTGACATCTTTGCTTTCAAATACTCTACAGAACTCGTGTGCAGCAGATTTGCCTGGTACAATGTATCATTTGATTTCCTGACTGCTGCTGCCCTGGGCATCAATTGTGTGGATCCAAGTAAAACGGAATTCTTGGAAACATCCATCTTTTTCTTCATCTATCGTGACTTTGCAGTTAGCAGCCCAACACGGAACCACTGGGGCACCAAGCCAGGGCCCACAAAATAGTTTTGAGAATAACAAGCTGTTCATCATCATTCATATCTGCTCATTGGTGGAGTCTGTATCAACAGACTGGTGGTAACTGGTGGAGTCTAGTTCTAAGGGACATCTGTCGGTCTAAAGATGCCTGGTCTGACTTGCAGTGGCTCTTGACGTCCTTATTGCTTGTGGCCTGGCTCACTTTCCTTCGTGCACCTTTGCATCTCAGACTTTAATAGAAAAATCCAATGTCCTGGTTTGTGCGTAGATAGGGGCACCTGCGGCATTAGGGTGGCCTGGAAGGTGCCCTGAGCAGACCTGTGACGAGAGTTTCACTTGCCGATAGTGACTAGTGTCTGATCGATATTTCTCCATGGCTACCCACCCCTGCCAGCTCTCTGACGCTGTCTTGTCGCCTCTGTCTTATAGGCCATCATCATTACCAGCAAAAGTCTCCCGTGTGCAAGCTCCCAGGGGCTAGTTCTGAGCTTTCTTCTGAGTAGCTTGCATTCTGAATAAGGCCACAGGGGGTACTTTTGTCCACACTAACTCAGGCTCTTGATGGTATTAGGGCCAAGCTGTGTTACACACACACAAGTCATTTTATTTTTCCTCGTTGGATCTTAGCTCAATTTACTCCAAGTTTTAAAAAGATCTCCTAGGGGTGAGCACTCAGGAGCGCTGTCGGTGGTACCCATAATTAAATCTTTTCTAAAAATTGAAACAAGCAAATAAGCAAAAAGAACCCCAATGACTTACAAAACCCAGATAACTTGTCAAACTGAAGCCACATAGCGGGTGAATACATGGGTCAAACAACCTACCATTTAGTGCTTGAATATTGGATTCTCTTTCAACCCCTCAACACAAACTCTACTAATAAAGCTGTTTAAGCTGAATTATAGAACCAATTGCTACTTATACACACACACTCATATAGAGCAGGGTTCTTGTCTCATTTTCTGGAGGCTGCCATTGGTTGCAGATGGGACTGCTCAATGGCACCAGGGTGAGGCTCTTTGGAGAGAAATCTCCAGTGCACATGGGGGTCCCTTTTCCAGGGAGGCCCGCCTCCCTAGGCCACCGCAGTGGTTATTGGCTGGCTTGCCAACAATGTTAGTCTCCCAGGTCTCACCTGGCTCAGTTTACAGAGATATAAAATGGGTGGAAGTGAAAGAAAAGCTGCCTTTGATGGGCTAAACAAAGAAGCTCACCCAGGCATCCTTCACCAGGATGGCGCTCTGAGCAATAAGCTAATGGGTTGCTAAGGACATTGCGACTTAAGGAGGGTCCCCAACAGGAGGTCTGATGCTGATTAGAAGAAGCAAATGGGTTGTTTGGGCTGGCTCTTAGTCTGTGCATGCTCTCAGAATTTAAGTGGGCTTAAGATGGCAACCAGGAGACAAAATCGTGAACCACCCCCCTTCCCATATCTGATATTCATCCTTGGGTTCTCCTGGAAATGATATAAGAAGGAAGATAATATTGCTTCAAGCCATTAGACCATGTAGCATTGGGGTGTAATTTTTGACACCTGCTTCAGTTACATATTTGGTATATTTTAAACTTTAGAAGTTGTTTAAGACCTCTAATCTCCAATCTCTGACGTTAGAGATTTGTGTGTAAATTAAAAACTAGTCATATTAGTTAGTCTCCCTTGTTGGCAGATGAGTATCGTCTATCGCTCAGAGCACTGCATTTCAGGACAGAACTCAAAATTTTCTCTTTTATTGTTGTTGTTTTTCTGATCACTGTAGTTCTGTTCCTCTGAGATTTGTCATCCCTGGCATTTTAGACTGCATGATTGTTTAGCTCAAAGCAACCAATACCAGTCCACTTCAGTTCACTGATCCCTAAGATAGCAGTCATCCAGCTTTCCATTTCATTTTAATGACCTCCAATTTTTTATTCATACTTCATACACATCACATTCTGATTATTAGTGGATGCTAACAACTGTTTCTTCTCATTTTGAGTCATGCCATATCAGCAAAGGAAGTACCCCCCCCCCCCAAAGCTTTATTCCGTTCACATCATTAAAATCAGCTCTGTTTGATGAGGCAGCGCTTCCCCAGTCACATTTTGAGTTTCTCCTCCTCGTGGGTCTCACCTTCTGGCACAGCATCAGACAGTGTTCCACTGCTAGTCATGATTGTACTGGTCAAGTTCTTAAGAGCTAGACTGACGGGTCCTTCTTCCCAATCTGCCTTGGTCTGAACACGCAGATGAGGCTTAGTTGCTATTTGAAGTACCTGAGCCATAGCTTACATTGTTGCAACCTGCAAGCCACCTCAGTCCGACCAACTGGCAGAGTAGTGGCGGGTATGTTTATTAGGAAAGCTAATTCCTAGATCATGCACAGTACCATTAAAAGGCATTACGCGTGAGAGAAATGAGTCAACAGTGGCATAATTAATAACGACCTTTTCTCACAAGCTGGTTTGAAATTTGGCTCACATCTTACTAACCAAAACGTAACATGATTTGATCACAAATAATAGAGCAAGGTACTAGATTCAAAACCTTTTAATTATTTAACTTCCCTCAGGTACATGCAGCTACCCTGTACACTCAGAGTTAGAGTCGCCGTCTTTAAATTCTGAGAATGCAATACAGTGTTTCCTAGTTCTGATATTGTAACGCAAATTAGGAGTAGTAAATTTGTGAGTTTGCCAGAAATGAGAAGGGATGTCTCCCTCCAGGAGTGTGGAAACAAGAACTGGGGGGCGAACCCATAGATGCCTGAATTTAAGAGGCATGAATTACATGAAATCACCATCTTCAGATTCAGAGAAATACAGAGCTTTCTAGTTTGGATATTTAATGCAATGCTCATTTATAAGTGGGTGGGGAAATCCCCCAAATGGTCACGAGGATCTGTTTTCAATATAATCATGAAAGGAGCATTGAAAGCCAGGTAAGTCTAAAAATTAAGTTTATGGTTTTGTTTTACCCAGACACCATGAAGGTAAAGAGTTCACTCCATCTCCTGCCCCCAAAGCTGAAAAACTGAACCTAAAACAACCAATCTTCGGGGGAACATCTAAAACCATGGGACCTACCATGAAAACCGTTAAAAAGATAGTCGTCGTATGTTGGCGTCAATTAATGTTCTGATCTTCTCGCTGGAGAGTCTCACATTGGTAACGACAGCTGATGGCGGGCGGGCGGCCCGCGGGGGAGCTCAGTGGCGGGGAACTGGCTTTAGCGCAGTGAAGAAACCTCTTTCCTCTGAGAAGAAGAGAAGAGGGGGCCACACGACATGGGGCTCACCCATTTTAATTAATATTTGTCTTTTCTCGGTAGTGACACACACAACCAGACATCTATCCATTCCTAATTTCTACACGTGCGGAGCACTGACAAGGGCTACGTGGTCGCATTGGGTCCCCATTCTCAATCTCTCGATCCACATGGTTTCATTGCTCACCATGAGTGTAAGGACTCTTTACCCTTCAACATTCCCCTCTGTGCTGGTGAGTGATGGCTGTCAGTTGGCACTCCTGTAGAGAAGTGCTTCTTCCAAAGAGAAGGAGGAAGACCTTCTTGAAGGAGGTTCAGGCCAAGGTGAAGGAGGCTAACCTGCTGTGTAGTTGGATGCTGGCTTCCTGGCCGTGGACGCGGTGGGCCCCACCATCTGAATGAACCCAGTGTGGTCTGGTTTCCATATGAACTTGATGTTCTCTTTCACAATGGCCCTCCTTCAGTCACGGCAGTCGGGCACGGTCTCCAGGTGCTTGACAAATGGAGACCTTAAGGACGAAAGTGCTGATTTGTGGCACAAGCCTGTGGCCCATCTGCATTCCCCGTCTGAAGGGCTACTTTTGCATTGATCAGCACCAAATGTTTGCTTTCCTGCCACAGGCTAACAAGGTTATGCTGTTAGCTAATGCGTGCACTTGATGTAAGTGTCGCCCCTGTGTCTTACAGCCTGTGCTTTCTAGCTGATTCCATCCATTGCTACCCACATGGGGCACCCTGCGTGCTAGCCATTCACGCTTAACCTCATTGAGAACAGAGAGCAGCGATAAATTAGAAAGCTCAGGGGGGACGAATTAGATTAGGCAGTGTTCCAGTCTGTGATCCTCCCATCCAGGGGATGCAGATGAAACCCAGCTCAGCTTTCTGACCAGAAAATGTATCCTCACTTCCTGGGAATTCACTCTTCAGGCCATGTCAGTTCAAGTTGGACATATGCCCGGGTTTCCAGCTTCAAGACACGAGATGTGGGGTGAGCCTGTTTGCATGGCGTATTATTGGTTACTTGCCAATTCTGTATCTGTGTCTGAGTTCATTCGTTGTAATTTGGCTCCTGGCATTTTCACAGACAATGCTATACACCTGTGGTCGCTTCCGCTCTGACAGCCGCAAGCCCGTGTGTAACAAGCCAACGCATTCCCTACCCCAGTCTCATCTTCACAATGGTTGGCATGTTTGAATCCAGTCAGATAGTACTCTATTTTGACCCGCAAGGTTTTCACCTGCTAATTGTCAATGGTAGATCCGTAAGTAGGCTTTCCTCCTATTCTGGCTTAGTCTGGAAGCTCCGCTGAAACCTGCCACCACAGGCGACTCCGCTGGTGTTTGAAATACTAGTGGCATAGCTTCTAGCAACACCCAAGCCATCCCGGTCTGACAAACGGAAAAGTGTTCTGGAAAGCAGGTGAATAAGGGTGTTCTTGAGGGCCTGTTGCTTAAGGAAGCTCCCAGCTTAGACGTGTTGACTGGGCCGCCCTTGGTCTGAACCTACTGTGACAAGGTTAAAGACTAATATAGGATCTTTCCTTCCAAATGCCAGGGTGGAATAACAATTAGCGCTTACTCTTTAGTCCCAGTAGACCCCAGCTCATCCAGAAAGAGTGTACTGCCCCCGCCCGGGTCCAGACCTACCAGACTCCCCCCTCCCCGGCCCCCAGCCCGCAGCAGCACACTAGTGCGCCTGTTAGTCGCCAGCCCCTAAAGGATATGCAGTGTAATAAAAATTACCATGCCCGGTTGCTGGTGCCGCTCATCTGATAAGAGTGTCACAACACAAATAATACGTGTGAAAGAACTGAAAAGCTGAGTGATTATGCTCGTCTGGAAACTGAAAACAGAATACTGTGCGGATCTGCCACAGCCTCTGCCGCACGGAGACGCTAGCTCTGCCTTCTTACATGTTTCTTCCCAAGCGGCAGGTCACCCGCAGTGTGATCTGGAAAACAGGGAAGTTCCTCAGCACCAGAGTTCTGGACTTAGCCGTGGCCACATGCCATGCCTGTGGAGACCGGCAGACCCCTGGGCTGGCAGCCGGTGTTGAGACATTGCTGAAAAGGACCGAAGTCATTGTCATCTCTCCGGACCAGATGACGTCCTGTATGCCTGGTTAAGACAAGTGTAGTCTATCATTCCCATCCCTTCCTGGCAGAGAAAGGAGGATCGGAGAGGTGAAGGGAATTCCTGTGTTTCATCCACTCGGCTAGGCCTTCCGGGAGGTGCAGAGAGTTGTAACCCACGATCCTTTCCCTCACAATCCTTCTTCAACAATCGACTCCTCCAAATGCAAAGTAATCGTGTCAGAGTCTTACTCTGTCATCCATAGGGTTTCATATACTAGTTTGGGCAAGGAGGTCACCTGGCCATTCTTCCTAATCTCTGCTAATCTGGAAGCTCTTGCTGAAATCAACCATGACCCCCCCCCCATGTTATTTTCCCCACGTGTGTCCAGATGGAACTGTCTGTAGGGTTTTCAATGGATCAGTTTCGGAAGTATCTCACCAGGCTTTTCTGGCTAGATGCAAACTTTCGACCTTTTCGCTTGAAACCATGGGCCTTCACTGTGTACAGCACCCAGGAACTCTGAGCTGTACAACCTGTTGTTGTTGCTGTGCCTCCATCTCATAAAGCCCGTGTAGGACAGAGTGTGCATGTCTGCCCCACCCGATGTCCTAAGCTGTGACCCAGCACTAGTTCTGTCTCCCACAGAACCGCTGTGTGAGCTCAAACGGCCAACCTTTCCTTTTGGTTTGCCGCCAAGTGTTTAATCATTGTGCCACGCGACGTGGGCAGCAACGCTGATGAAACCGGGGCGTCTTGAGGTGTGTGGACTCTGTCTCTCACGGTTTCCAGCGGATGTCATTTGAAACTTTTGTGCCATGGCAGCGTGTAACAGTTTTAGACAGGACACTTTTGGGGCAGTGATTACATTTGACTGCGAGTGGGGGACCTTGGACAAGGAGAAAGACCAGGGGCAATGTTTTTCTATTCACTTAGTGGGTTAAGTGTGGAGCTGCTAAGCAGAAAGTTGGAAGTGCAGACTCGGGGGAGAAAGATGTGTCAGTGTGCTCCCACACAGATTTCCAGGCTCAGACCTTTTATGGGGCATTTCTGCTCCACAATGTAGGGGCATTTGAGTCTGGGTCAGCTCAACAGCAGTGGATTTTTAAAATATTTAATAGGAAAATTAAAGTATTGATGTTTGTTTTAGCTTAACCTTATTTGCAGTGGAAGCACACTTTGCAGTCTTCACAGCTGTACGTGTTTACCACTTGAGATGAGACTTCAGGCTAAAAACCTATTCTTTTTTTATTATTCATTTCTACCTTTTCTCCTTTATGATAAAAGACCTGCACTGCTAATTCTATGGATGACTGAAACCTCCTAGCATGGGTCCTAAGACAGGCTGATGCGATGACATCAGAGCCAGTGGGCAGCTACATGGAGGGACACGGGGCAGGGGCGGGAGGGTGGGCTGTACCAAGCTCGTGCCTGGGAGTCTGTTCCCATCACCTCGCATCTCAGGACCATGATGAGCCTTGCACTGTGATACATGTGAAAATTGAAAGCAGCCCACATGCCCCAAACCTGCCCAAAATTGGTATATGGAAGGAAGGGGGGGGGGGATAGACAGTCAATGAAATGTAATATTCCATGCCTTTATCATTTGATTGTCTGTTCTTTAATTTTAGAGCAAAGTGTATACATTTACTACTAAAAGCTTTGGGTACTTTAAATCAATCCAAGAAGTAAAAAAAAAAAAAAATCACCCTGAAATGTGTCCATTGGCTATCTAGACTTCTGCTTTGAGAGCTGGGACTGGAGAAGCTATTTTAAGACCAACATGTTGACTTTTTTTAAAATAATTTTATTGGGGGCTCGTACAACTTTTTTTTTTGTTTCAACATGTTAACTCTTAATCCCATTAGTTGATATATCTAAACGACCAAGGGACCTAAACTTGAGGCAGAGGGACCTTTTTAAATCTCTCTGTGCTGGAGATAGGGTTTGACCTTGTTGCTAAGTGACGGAACATCAAAATGGAAGGAAAGCAGACAGATCAAAAAATGACAGAGTTCATTCGATCAGAAGGTAGCTAGCCAGATTGTGGAGTTAGTGGTTCTTTCAACTTCATGTATATGTTCTTGTCTTCACATGTGGCTTAGGACGTGGTCACAGATGGCCCTGTGAGGGCACATTGAAACCCAGTAGCGATGAAGGGACCGCAAGGCTGGGAGCCCGTCGGAAGCAAGCCCAGATGAGTCCTTGTAATGAGATAATGTCTTTTCGCAACGAAGGAAATGCAGTCAGGCAAGCTCAGCGACATGAGCAGGCCTGATCAATTTGACCCTGGTTTACTTCTGAAATCATTACCAAAAGCCAAGTATGAATTACATACTGTTTTGTCCAATCTTTTCTGCTCCCATTGACTGCCCCTCTTGTGTCAGGTCTGTTCCCAGGAGAAGACGTGGAGACGCCTTTTTAAGATGGAGTATAGATCATACCCAGGACTCGCCAGCCTCTCTTTAAACCACTTTCTGTATTCGTAAGCTGTCGCCCGTCTCAATAATGAGCACACAGTGACAGCTTACCTTTGCGCAGGCCTTCCAACTTCTCTGGAAGTACGGTGCCATCCACCCTTTCTTCTCAAATCCCCGACAGCTAAAGCTCAGAGAAGCGTTAGAGTTCTCACTTTAGAAGCAAGAACATGGGACAGGAACTTGGCACTCAGCACCACTGTCTTTCATCCACTGCTTAGAAGTGGAAGGAACCATGACATGCTCTCTACACACATGATCTCATTTACTCTTCGCATCCCCATTTACTCCCATTCTATGATGGTGCCACGGATATCTGACTGCCCCCAAAGGCCACAGCTCGAACGCACTACCGTGTGCTCAAGGTGGAAGCTGGCTAAGTCACTGGGCTAGTGAATGACAGAGAAGCACTGGAGACCGTCTGTGTGCCCTTCGTCTGCCCTGGCCTCCCTAATAGAACTTCTGAGACAATGGGTAATCAGTGTCCTACAGCCTTTGCACCTCCATTAAAAAGCACATCTATTTAAACCATCTTATAAGTCATAGATTTTTGGAGAGTCTAATTGGCGTGAGTGTTTCAAGTAGCCTTTATGACTTTTGCTACTCCTTTGTTCAGTTAGCAAGACTTGTTAGATGGGAAAACCAGGGAGACATGCTTAGCGAGAATGAAAGCCACTTGAGAAAGTCCTTTTACGTTGGGATGTAGGTCTTTGGTTCAGCGGAACAAAGGCGAATGGAGCACTTACTATGTGCACGGTACCCCAGCCTGTGCCCATGATGAGTCGACACATTCCTCTCAGAAGAAATGCCTGGTCCTTCTGTAGAGGATTAGATTTACTAGGATGGCATTCTCTTAAAGAGGTCCCTTGTCTTTACAAGGGTGGTTTTGATTCTCTAGTGGGGGAAGGACATCAGAAGGAATGTTTTGAGTGCAGACTGAGCTGTGCTGAACAGACGTGACAGTGATGCAAAGGCCACTGTGAGTGGGGCAGGTGCTCTGGAGACACAAGAGAGGGAATGGTTTGTGTGGATTGTATTGGAATAGACCAGGAGTTTGCAAAGCCTCGAGCCATACGCTGTTTGCCATGAGCCCTGGTGGTTTTATACATTGCATACAGCCTGCGGAGGAAGAACATTTACACTCGAAAGGTGAAGCAAGTGGGAGCAAAAGCAGGGAGTGTGGGTTTTGGCAAGTTCGGGTATCTGTAGAGCAATTAGAGCAGAGGTTCTCAACCTGTGGGTCGTGACCCCTTTGGGGGTCAAACAACCCTTTCACAGGGTTCGCCCAATTCATAACAGTAGCAAAATGACAGTGATGAAGTAGCAATGAAAATAATTTTATGGTTGGGGGGGGGGTCACCAGAACATGAACTGTATTAAAGGTGGCATTAGGAAGGTTGAGAACCACTGAATTAGTGAGACTGATAATTGGGCCTTCGTTGCAGAAAGGGCTTAAATGTTAAGGGTGGATCTCACTGTAGAAAACAGGACGACTAGGGGAAGATTAATGCACTTAAAAAACACACACCAAAGTACTGGACAAGGAGTGAGAAGGTGTGTGTGAGAATTTCGACGGTAGCAGTTTTGAACTGTATGCCCATGGGCCAATCACTTGAACTTCCTTACCTTTGTCCCCCTCCCCTGTCAAATAAAGATAATACTTAACTTTACAGGTTGTGGAATCTCTGGTGGCATCGTGGTGTCTTATCCCTTGGGCTGCTCACCAAAAGATCAGAAACTCTAAATCATCATCTGCTCCTCAGGAGAAAGATGAGGCTTTCTGCTCCCGTAACGTGTTACAGTCTCAGAATCCCACAAGGGCAGCTCTCCCTTGACCAGTAGGTATTCTGGCTAGAGGACAGCGAGGTTGTTTGTTTTGATGGGGTTGGATGTAAATGAGAAAACAGTCTGAAGATCGTCAATCCTAGGGGCACTGCCATCGCTGTCGTTGCCATCGCCATTGCTACTGTGATCTATGTGGATGAAGATGCAGCATAGACTTTGCAGCAATGAAGGTTGTCAGTGGGATTTGAACTTTAGGAAAATGTAGTTGGCAGCAGAGTGAAGGAAAGGAGGTAATAATAGAAGAAAGAGGATCCGTTCGGAAGCTATTAAAGTACTCAAGATTGAAAGTAATGAAGATGTGATTAAGAGGGTATTTCCGGTAACAGGAACGGGAAGATCGAGATATTGCAAAGATTCTGTTTAATTCATCATTTATTCAACAACATACTGGGCATCCACCATGCTCTGGGCTCTGTCTTAGGTGCTGGTGCCACCAGGAAAATCGTCTTATCCCGTAAGGGTCTCATTTCAGATTACAGAGGAGCCACAGATATGTAAACAAGAGCACAACTCAAGAGACAAGTGTTCAACTAGAGACATGCGCAGAGGTGAATGCAACATCAAGGAAAGCAAGCAACATCAAGTGGCTTGCTTAGGTAAAGAAGTTGGCCAGACGAGGCATCATAGGAAAGGAGGAAACGAAACTGGGCCTTGACAGATGAATGAAACCAAAAACCAAACTCACTGCCACCGAGTTGATGCCAGCTCACTGCAACCCTACAGGACGGGAAAGAACTGCCCACATGGGTTTCCAAAGCTGTCACTCTTTACCGGAGTAGAAAGCCTTGTCTTCATCCCACGGGGCAGCTGGTGGTTTCTAATTACTGACCTCGCAGTTAGCAGCCCAGTGCCGCAACCACTACACCACCAGGGTTCCTGGCAGCTATGTGATGAGCCCAGCAAACACGCAGAGGTTGGGAAGACTCACTGTGCATGGACATCATGGTGCATTCGGGGGACCTGAGCTGAGATAGCAGTGAGGAGGGCAGTGTTTAAGCCCTGACTAGACCACACAGGCTCTTGAACGCACTTCTGAAACACCTAGAGGGAGCCCAGGATACAGTAAATCAGACTGTTGGGTGACCTCTAGCAAGTCACTTAACCTGTAAGTGACATGTATAAAATAAGGAAATAATAAATCCTAGGTTTCAGGATTGTTAGGAGAAGTACGTCAAATACAACATTTAAAGCGGCGTATGTTATGTTTTAAGCACTTCATAGATGGACGCCGCTGTTATTTTGGGCATAGGATGAAAGAGAAGGAGTCTGGAGTGACTCAAAGGTTTCCGACTGTGAAGGGTTCCTAGATGCTGACGACACTAGTGAAGACATAAGTACAAGGAGGAGGAAGAGATTCTGGGGGGAGCCGAGGCGTAGTTATAAACACGGTAGATCCGAGCTGACAGCAGAACCCCCAGGTTGAAAGGGGCAGGATCCTCTTCAGAGTAGGAAGAGAAGTGCTAAATACACATTTGGCTTCATGCGCCTCTAAGGCCGTGGGCAGACGCACGACGGCTCAGGGAGAAAGGAAACGAGAAGATGGAATACAGCCTGCTAGGGGGGGGGGGGGGTGAGAGAAAGGAGATCGGGTGCAACAAGAATCAAGGAGAGCCCTAGAGAAGGGAACCAGGGAGGCGCAGCTCAGGAGAGCCGGGGAGAAGAGCCTTTTGAGGACAAATATTCAGTGGAATCCAGAGAACCTGTCAATCAGAAGGATTCTGTCAGACACAGTGCTGCCGGGTGGTGAGTTCTTAGGTATTCTTCAACTAAAGTGTTTTTAAACAAATAAGATAAAAACAAACACCGGTTGCTATCAGGTGAGTTCTGTCTCCTGGCGGCCCCAAGTGTAACACAGTAGAACTGCATCCACATCACTCTGAAGACTGCCCGTGCAAAGGCAGAGCAGCAAGCTTTTAGGGGGACACGTTACCTGTCCTCGCCGCTGTATAGTTCACACGCACATTAATGACAGCTAGCAATTGTAAATGGCGGCTATCGACGTTAAACTTGTAAATATGTAACTTCGTTGGGGAAGGGTTATTGCCATTGAAATCGAGAAATAAAGAGTAGCTAAGGCTGGGATGCCGGGTCAGGAAGGGTTTGAGGCTTGAGGGTTGGTTAAAGGTTTGGGGGGAAGACACACGTGGAGAAGGAGGCGTACTGCTGACACTGGCTCTCAAAGGATGGGAGAAGAAGCAAGATGGAGGCACGGGGGGTGGGGTGGAGGGGGATCAGCCCGGGGCAGCGTGACGTACACTTCTTCCAGTCAGACCAATGGGAAGGAAAGTTGGGCAGGCATGAATGCACAATCGCCCCGGGAGGACCTTTAAACAAAATAACATTTTGACATTTTACAGGCATAAGAATCAAGGGCCCTTGTTGAGACAACTCAAACCAAAAGGAAACTCACTGCCATAGAGTCGATGCTGACCGGTAGCGACCCTCTGAGATGGGGTAGACCTGTCCCAGCGACTGCCCGAGTCTGCAATTACTTACAGGAGTAGACAGCCCCATCTTCCTCATGCAGAGTCACCGGTGGTTTCGAATTGCTGGCCTTGCAGTTAGCAACCCAAAGTGAACTCGAGGAAGATGGAAATCATATCTGAAAAGCTAGGAAGCGGGAACCGATTGGCCAAGCAACACTTGAAGAATCCAGTGTCTTCTGTCACTACCAGTGTACACAGCTTTTCCTAAGTGGCCAATCAGAGGGAGTTTGCTCCCAAATTGGAAACTTTAGAGGAATTTTAGTGGACCTAAGAGTTTCTGATTGCCACTGGGTGGGAGAGCTGTGGTTCAGCCCAGCTGAGATGGCTCTTACATGGTTAGTGTTCAGAGTCGCCTATCAAGAATGATTCAGTATGCTGAGGATAAACAGAGCTGGGGGACCCTTACCAGTGAGCCTTCTCAGTGGAGACTAAGGAAAGCCAGGATGTTAATTCTTCAAGATGGAAATCCAAACGTGGAAGTCAGAGTTAAGGCTATGGAGCCAAAGACTCAAGGTGCAGAAATAGATGGGCCCAGAAGACCAGGCCAAGAAAGTCCAGTGAGGTGTTTGGGATGCCCACACATTGCACATAAGAGTGGGTAGGTAAATAATAAGTTTGGGGAGAGTGAGCATGGAACCATGAGGCTGGTTTAAAGGGGTGGATCGGCTCAGAAAAAAAGACATGACAATCAACTTCTGCAACATCGATGACATTAAAAGCCCTGTGGAGCACTCAGGAAATGCACACACGGGGTCGTATGAAGTAGGAATGGACTTGACAGCAACTGGTCGATTGGTGGACAGAGAGAAAAATCCCTCACAGGTAGCTGATCTTTGAATGACGTAAAGAAAGGATCCAAAACCATGTAGCAATGGTCCTGCGCCATCCTCACAGTTGTTCCTATGTGTGCATGCATGGTTGTAGCTGCTGTGTCCATCGATCTCATAGAGGGCCTTCCTCTCTTTCACTGCCCTTTTACTTTACCAAGGGACTGGACGCTCCTGACAACATGTCCAAAGTATGTCAGATGAGCAAATGGCATAGAAGTACCAAAGTCACGGCTCTGAGACCATGTTGCTGCAGATGATGGCAGCAAGGGAGGCTGCAGGCCCAAGAGGCCACCTGTGAAACGGCTTCTGGAACGTGAAGAGCACTTGACTGCTCAAGTTTTACATGACGCAGGTTTTTGTTGCGTGGCCCGGTCTTCTGACCTAACTGTCGTGGTCAGTGAGGCATGGATGGCTAGACATCAGGGCTATGGCTAGCATGAAAGAGGAACATCTTTTGCTGTTGTTGTTGCCATTTGCTTGGTTTATATTTTTCTATCCTTTAAAAAAATTTAATAGTTTTATTGCATATCATTCTCATACCATATAATTCAATGATTTAAGCCTATTAAAAAGCAAACCAAACTCACTGCCATGGAGTTGATTCCAGCTCCTAGCGACAGGGTAGAACCCCCCCCAGTGGGTTTCTGAGACCATCTCTCTTGACCTTAGTGGAAAGCTTCATCCTGTCTGTGGAACGGCTAGTGGATATGAACTGCAGCCCATGGCACAACCACTATACAACCAAGGCTCCCCAAACATACCAAAATATCTATGCAACTCTCACCACCGGGGATGGTAGAGCAAGAAGACAATCTTACCGTGGACCCAGCCAGCCCCTTCCCGCTAACTGTCAATACAGGCGGTGTCCAGTTGAACGAGCGTTGTGTATGGGGCACATCCCACGGCTGGTGCCTGGTACATCTTCAGTGCATGCCTGTGCTACAAGTGAGTGGGGCCGAGTACGGGTCTTTGCGTAAAATATCAAGAACTGAGGACATAGTCTCTGACCTCACCTCTTAAAAAACAAAACATGTATGCTTCTTCACTCTTGGATGAATTGTATATAAAACATGTCTGGCCTAACTAAACGTGTCATTCTGAGATGTTGGCCCAAGAAGTATATTTTTTAAAGTACGATTAATTATATTCCCGTGGATTCCTCCTGGTTCGTGAGTAGCTGTGTAGGATACACAGAAATCGTACATTTCTAAAAGATTCTGTAAAACCAGGCACAACACATACATGTTGGAGGCCTTCTGATATACAGATGGAATCGCTAATATAATTTATGCAAAGTTAGCATTGACAAATTGGAGTTGTATGTGTGATTCTGCCATCTAATCTTGAGTAATTAGTTTGTGTTTAAAACCTGGAGCCCCTCCGGATCATACAGTCTAAATTGTGGAAGCCACAGAATGATTGCAGAGGCAGCACTGTGTGCGTGATTATTAGTGGGATGCTGGGGAAGAGACGTGGACACAGATGACTAACTAAGGTGTGGAGACCCGTGGGTGTGCTGTTGGTGGCTGATGCCCAGCTTTCTGATACATAAGATTTGAGGTCACTTGGAGGGGAGACACATATCCTAGCCAGTAATCTAAACCAAAGAGAAAAATCAGGAACTACAGAGGAAATGGGAGAGAGTGTGCTCCAGGAAAGCCACAGGGTAGAAAAGGATCAGGAAATCAAGGAAAAATAATGTATGACTTCATAGCCTTCTTAATAAGGTAGCAACAATCTAGCTGAGTCCTGACTAGTTCGTGGACAATGGTGGCCCAACTCTGAAAATGAGGCGTGATCATTGGGTCCTGTGGCGAGCTGGCAGATAAGTGGGGACTAGAAGTAGGGGGGGGGGGGAGAGAGGCTTAAGAGTTCACTGCATCCTTCTGTGCTTCCACCGAGGAGACCTTGGTTAGGGGAGAGAGGATGCCCTGGGAGCACATGCCTCTTATTCTACTTACGGTGCATGTGTCATGCCAGGGGAGAAGCATGTTGAGCCTATTCATCCTTCCAATGCGTGGGTTTGATCATGCACCAACTGGGTTCTGGGAGAACCAGCTGGTGAATTGGATGCCATCTGAAGTGTTGGGGGAAGAGATTTCCCCAAGGAAAGAAAAGCAAAGACCAATGGTTCTCAACCTTCCTAATGCCACGACCCTTTCATACAGTTCCTCATGTTGTGGTGACCCCCAACCATAAAATTATTTTCATTGCTGCTTCATCACTGTAATTTTTCTACTGTGATTAATCGGGTGACCCCCATGAAAGGGTCATCTACAAGAAACTCACTTCAAAATGTAGCAGAATCACTTTTTCACATCCTCTCCTTCCTCACAAAGAAATGTGAGGAAACATCTTAATCCTACAGAGAGAGGATGTCTCATTTCTCTTTGAATGGATCACCGACTGCTTCATGCTGGCGTTTAGGGTCAGACGTGGGAGGAAACCAGAAGGTACTAGTAAAGGCAAGAACCCAGTTATAACCTCCCGGTCACTCAGAAATCAACGCAGTGTGATTCCCCAAGTCACTGACTGAATGCAACTCCCTTCCAGGAAATGGCCCTGATGGTCGAGTGTTGTTATACTAGAGGTGAATGAAGCAACCCTCCCTTCCTTCCTTACTGCTTAGTGAAAGTGGCCATCAAAGGGCACCCAGGGAACTAGTGGGTGCTGAGCTGATGTGGTGTTCTTATTCAGATGTCATTACACTGAGACTATCTGCTGTCTCTTTATTTCGTTAAGTGTGGCTTGTATTTTCTGGTTTCCCATGAATGGCATTTTGATCAAGACTAAAGTGATGTGTAGAGCTTAGTGGAAACTCTTACTTTCTCTCTAGTAATAGATATAACACTTCTAATAAAGATGTGTAAATTTGAAAGTGCCTTCAAGAACACCCTGTGAATTTTATGACCGAGTTAAAAAAAAAATCACCTTTCTGTGCACAGCATTTGCCATACAGCTTTTACTGCCAGGTGGCCCCCTTGTTCAGGGCCTCGCATCGAGTGAAACTGGGACAGCCTTGCATCAGTGTCACGAAGGTTGGACTTGTTGGTTTTGAATTGGGGGTGAGGTGGGGATGCGGGTGGGCAGTGAGGAGGGCTGTGGAACCAAAGTTGGTAAAATTAGGAGACGAGATCATGAATCGTCTGGCACATCTTCTGGAGACGTCCTTTCCATTCCTTGTTCAACATGAGACATGCTGGTATGGCTGCTTTATGTGCTTTTAGTTTTAAATACTGCCTGTATCACAACATCGGTTTCCCTCTTGCCCGTAGGAGATGACCTGGCTCCCACCACTGTCTGCTATCCAGCCGCCTGGTAAAACGGAACCAAGCAAGTTTCCATTCCCAAATAAGGTAAGCTCCTCACTCACTCGGACATTGATAGTGGACCCTGGGCTTACCCTCTCCTGACCTTTCCTCTGTGGATGGCCTTGCTGGAGGCATCTGGTCTTTAACATTCTACAGTCATATTTATTCATGTAAGAGGGGTTATCCTGCCTATTGACTTACTCTGCCAAGGATGATGCTTATCACGATTCTCATTAGCTGACAAACTTCATCTTAAATGTTGTTTGGAAGAAATACTTCCCACAAGTCAACTGATATTCTTAGAAACACTTGATATTTCTGAAGTCTCACATAACTTTTTGCATGCATTAATCTTTACATTTGGTTTTTCTCTATTTGTGTATGAGATGTTTGTATCACTTAAAATTGCCAGTGTTGATATAAGGAAATTCATCGGTAAAAGATTAAAATTTAAGGATTCAAAGGCAACTTGTTTATAAAGATTAGAATTTATCTAAGTTTTGCTAAATAGAGATACTTAGAAATTATTTTGTGGACTCTTAGTCATTTTATTTTTTGTTTTGATTTTATAATGAGGTTTCTTTTTGTGCATATCCAGATATAAATAGATAGTATATTTCCTAGATTGGAAAATACATACTATTAAGATTTTAACATTTGTGAAATTGAAATGCATCTTACAGTTATTTTATACATTCAGTGTGATGATACATTTTACTTTTTTTGAAAAGCTATTATTAAATGGTATATATTAATCATCAGTGTCTTAAAATTGAGGAAATGTGATATGTATTTGTCCATTATAGTGTTTTGAACACTGAAAATACTTTATAAAATTTAAATATATTTCCATATTTTCTAAGGAAAGTAACAGCATACATTTAAATATACTTGAGTTTGTTAAAAATTTTAGCTGGATAGTAAACACACCTATACATTTATCATATAGACTAAAGTATACAAATAAAAGAATAAAAATGTAAAACCCTTGGTACTCTTGTCCGATTCTTATTTTACTACCCAGAAATTACTCTCAGTAATTTGGTATATGTCATTTCAGGTATTTCTCCTGTCCATTTAGGATATATATTTTTTTTTCAGGGTTTTAAGCTATATATGTCATAAAAATAAAAGTATTCTTCAAAGAGCTCATTTGTGTTCCTTTAAGATGATGTATTGAAGCTCTTTCCAAACACACTCATTGTTGTTAGTGGCAAGCTCATGAGACAATCCAATTGGCCCCAAAGGGCTTTCTAGCCCATATCATATATATATACATATATATAAAACCGTTTATTGGCACTTCATCCACATATCACACAATTCAACAGTTCAGTCATATCAAGTAGAGTTGTACAATCATTGCCACATTTTTCCCTGTACTCGTTAGTGATTTTTCCCTGTACTCATTAGTGTAATCTTTCCTTTAAAATTTTTTTTTTCGGCAAAAATAGACACAGCAAAACACTCTCCATGTCCCTACAACTCAGCGCCATTCTGGCCTGCGATCTTCCTGGGAGCAGACCACCGGGTCTTTCCGACACAGCCAGACCCTGCACTGCCCCTTCTCATCAGCATCCCTCCCCAGTTCCTCCAAGTGAACAGATCAAGATTTCATTTCAACTTCTTAACAGAGAATGTATTTCATAATATGAATTTGCCATAATTAATCAGATCAAGTTCTTCTTCAATTCTTCTTTGTATGAATCACTATTTCTGCTGATGGATCTCGAGTATTGCATTCACAGTGATCAACTGTGAATATACTAAAATCTAGTTTTTTTCCAAGTGGTCAACTAGATTTGGTTCATAAGCCATAGTTGGCCAACTCCTGATTTAAAGTAGTAATGATTTTTTAACATGTTTGTATGTTTATATGATTTATAACATGTTTCTATGTGGCCAGATGGACCCCCACTCCCACCCTTTATTTTTCCAAAAAGTCTTGCCTGTTGCACATTTTGACTTCTCGGCCCGCTTCAGCACCGTTCTGATTACATGTCGGTCCTTAAAATAACCCTCTAGCTTCATTTAAGGGAATGTCCAGTTTTACAACATTGTCTCCTTATCTCCGAATTTTCCCCAAAGTTTTCCTTCTTGTCCTTTAACCGACAGCCTGCAGGCCTTTGGCATTGCTTGCTTGGTTTATTCTTAGAATCTCTTGGCATTTGCTTTCTTTTTCTATTTTGAATCTGTTCTTTTTAAGTCTTATGTTTTCTAATTAGTCATTGCTAATGTGAAAGAAAGTCACCCCCCCCCCCCACCACCGGGTTTAATACACCCACTCACAGAACTCCCTTTGGCTTTGATAGAGTTTGGGGCGGGCTAACATTTTCCAAGTAGGAGAGGGAAAAGAAAGGATAACTCTACATCCCTGTGATTCATTTCCTTAACACAATCAAGTAAATGCTTTTGCTACATAAACATATCTGTAAGTGCAGTTTCTGATATAACTAAGCCCAGGCCAAAGCATGTTTGACTATTCCAAAAGAAGTGTACAAATTCTCTTCAGTTTGATTTTATTATAGATTCCAACGTTTGAGCAATAACGTAATGCCTGATGTGAAATTACGAGCTCATGGTGTTAGTGTAAAAAGTTCATCTTTCAAACCAGAAAGTTTTAAAGTCTCTTGTTTTAGAAGGCACTGTTAGCTACCCTGTAGAAATGAAAAAGGACTGACCGCATTGTCTCCCTATCGTTGCTGCTGTTGTGAATTACCGCAAACTTGTTTTTGTCAAACAACGCAGATGTATTGTTTTATAGTTCTGGAAGCCAGAAATTCACAATTGGTAACGTTGGGCTGAAGTCAGGCTCCACGAAGGCTCTTTTGTTCCAGAACCTCTCGGAGAACATGCGTTCTCTTGCCTTTCCCGGCTGTTTAGAAACTGCCTGCATTCTTTGACTCTTGTCCTGCCTGGCTGCGACCTCTGCCTCCTTCCTTACAGCCTTCTCGGCTCCTCCTGCCTCCCTGGTACAGAGATTGCATTCAGCCAGCCCCAATCATCTAGGATAATCCCCGCTCCTTAACTTCATCTCATCCGTAAACTCCCTCTTGGCAGGTACACAGACATAGTCGCAGGTCCCAAGGTTTGGGCCAGGGATGTTTTTGAGGGTGAATTATCCTGCCTCCCACCCAGACTCTAGTTCATTTTCATATAGCGTATCTCTCTTCATCTGTATCTTCCCTAATTAGGATACCGACAGCTGGAGACTTGCAGTTTATTAATTAGGCTATTAATGTGTCAGACCATCACTACTGCTACTGTGTAAGAGCTAGAATTAGCTACCGAATTTGAGGGGCAACATCTCACAGAGGCTAATCAACAGTGAGACTAGGCTCTTACGAAGATGGAGTGGGGAGTAGGTAGGTTACCAGTGCCACTAACTTCATCCGAAAGCCTCCGAGAAGGTGCCCGATTTTGCCTGGGTCTTGAAGGTCATGCTACATAGGACAGTCTGTTGATACCCCGCTTAGATTTTCTCTAAGGGCCTCGGCGTGAGGGGGTGTGTGTGGTGGTGTCACAATCCCACAATCCCTTAGACAAACGTCCTCACTCTTTCTATCGTGAAAGCAGTTGGACTGAGTGGCAGAAAAGAATGCAGGCTCCCTCCATGCGCTGCCGTGATCAGGTATTTCAGCCGAGAGGGGAGACAAGGAATTGGGAGGGCCCATTTCCCTTCCCTTCCCTTCCTTTCTCTAGCAGTCTCTGAAGTTTTAACTCTACCTGGTAGAAGTCATCCCCGCCCCGCACCGCCCTGCCCTCCCCAGTCCAGGTGGAGTGCATTTGCCAGGCATTTCCTGTGGCAACAGAGGCAGGATCCAGTGGGCCCTGCCCGGACCTGGAATGATTCTCCACAGAAGAACCATCCGTCAGGACAGAGATGAGAAGCCTATGGCCTCGCTCTCTTTACCCCTGGGAACGAGAATGGCAGCCCGCACGTGTGAAACGGGGTGCTCCTACATTGGAGCGTGTAGTATATGATAAATCGTCCTCTCTGGATGGCCTGCACGCTTTAGACACTGCCACCACATCAGGTGGCTCTGTTTCCCGTAGTAAGTAGTGTTACTTGGGAACTGAGAGGCGCCCTGGTGGCACACCTGTTGGGCTAACCAAACCAATAGCAAAGCTAAGAGGTCAGCAGTTCAAACCCAACAGCTGCTCCGAGGGAAAAAGATGAGGCTTTCTGTTCACCTAAAGATTCCAAGCCTCAGAAACCCACAGGGGCAGTTCTACTCCACACTATAGCGTCACTATGAGTCAGAATTGATTTGGCGGCTGAGAGATTTCTTTTAGGGTTCTAAACACAGAGGAGATATGGCTTCATCCTTTGCCTATTGCGGCGTAGACGGACCTTACATGGCTCCAAACAGCAACTTTTGATAATGCCCTCAGAGTGTGAATCTAGTCCACCACCAGAAATGTGGCTAAATACTACAGGGATTTTATTGATCATCAGACGCATGTGTTTTCTCATATTTTAAGATGCCTAAAATTTGGTTCTGTGTTTTGGTTGATGCCGCCTTACAATTTATAGACATATTACCTGAAACAGCAGGACCTCCTCCAGTGCTGAGTGCATGCTCCTCTTGATGAAATACTGTATTCAGTGCAATGTTTTATGGAAGAGCTCTCTCAGAGGGCAGTAAGCCTGGTTATTTCTGTCTTCAGCCGACTGGTGTGTGTGAGCTCAACTTCTAAGCTATTAGGATTCTCATGTACCAGAGGATAATGGATGTGTTGACAGTTCAAGATCTAAAGATGGGGAAGAATAAAGTGTTCCTCTGTGGATGCTCTTTTTGAGGAACTTGGAGTGGTACTGCCCTTTGTTACTCCACATCCTGTGCCTGTCAGAATGACACACTCGGGATGAATGACCTTGGCCAATCGAAGCGGATTCACCTTAGAAATATCCTGCGATGGAATTATAGACAACCATAGATGTAGATGCAAGGGCCTTGGTGGCATAGTGGTTATGTGTTGGGCTCCTAACTGCTCGGTCAGCAGTTCAAAACCACTAGCTGGCCCACAGGAGAAAGAGGAGGCTTTCTATCCCCTTAAGGAGTTACAGTTTCAGAAACTCACACAGGGCCAGTTCTACCCTGTCCTATAGGATTGCCATGAGTTGGCATTAACTCTATAACAGTGACTTGGGTTTTTTTTCCTAATACATATAGATAGTATAGAAATAGACATAAATATACACTTTCCTACTCCTTTGGAATTTTCTTTAATGGATATATAAACAATTTTATTTTTAAAACAAGTTGGCACTCAAATTAAAAAACTAACCCTTGGGCTGAGGCAATAATAACAGAAGCATTTTATGACTTATTATCAAGTTGTATACTTTAAATATGTGTGATTGATTTAATGTTATTTAGACTGAGCTCCATCCTGTCCTATGGGGCCCCTCAGGGTCAACATGAACTTGATGGGAGCGAGTTTGGCTTGTTTTGTTGTGTTTTATACTAAGCTCTGGTGGCATTATGTGTTGTACCTTGGTCTGTGAACTTCAAGGTCAGCAATTTAAACCCACCAGCCATTCTGAAGGAGAAAGAGAAGACACTCTGCTCCCATAAAGATTCACAACCTCAGAAACCCTAGAGAGAAGTTGTATTGTATCTTATAGAGTTCCCTATAAGTCAGAATGCTGAGCAAATAATCAGAGAAACTGGATTATATGAAGAAGAACGCAGATCAGGATTGGAGGAAGGCTGCCTTGCCCGTTGAAAGTGAGGAGGACTTGAAGCACTTGCTGATGAAGATCAAGGACTGCAGCCTTCACTATGGCTCAAACTCATGTAAAGAGTATAGCGATCCTCATAACTGGACCCGTAGGTAACAGCGTGACACATGGAGGAAAAAACCAGGATTTCATCTTGGTTGGAGTCAAAATCAGTGCTCATGGAAGCAGCAGTGAAGAGATCAGCGGACACAGTACATTAGGTAAATCTGCTGCACAAGACTTCTTCAAAGTGTTTAAAAGCAAGGAGATTACTATGAGAACGAAGGTACATATGACCCAAGTCATGGTATTTTCAATAGCCTCATGTGCATGTGAAAACTGGACACTGAATAAGGCAGACCGAAGAAAAGGGGATACATTAGAACAAAGAACATTGAAAGTACCATAGACTGTCAAAGAACAAACCAGTCTGTCTTGGAAGAAGTACAACCAGAATGTTTCTTAGAAACTTTGTCTCACGTACTTTGTGCATGCTGTCAGGAGAGGACATCGTGCCTGGGGAACTAGAGGGGCAGCGAAAAAGAGGAAGACCCTTGGCAGACGGATGGACACAGTGGCTTCAGCAATGGGCTCAAACATAAGAGCATTTGTCAGGATGGCGTGGGACCAAGTAGCATGTCCTGAGTTTGTACACAGGGTGGCTATGCATTGGAACTGTCTCAGTGGCACCTAATAACAGGAACAGCATGAGTCGGAGCCAACTGGATGGCAGGGGGTCTGGCTTATGGGTTTTTGAATGACTTAAGAAAGCGATGTTTGACTCCTAACTGGCAAGTGGGTGGTTCCAACCGACCCAGAGGCACCTGGGCAGACAGGACTGGGGATGTGCTTTTGAAGGAGCGCAGCCCTGAAAACCCTACGGAGGAGTGCCACTCTGCATGCCACAGGTGGGGTTGTCATCAATCAGAACTGACCTGACAGGCAACTCGTGACAGCAGCAAACCCTCCAGCTAGCCTGTGTACTGTGTTACTGTGGCAGCGCCTGTGTTGCTGTGACGCTGGAAGCTATGCCACCAGTATTATAAATTTCCCAAGATCGCTTTCAGCAGAGCTTCCGGAATAAGACAGACTGGAAAGAAAGACCGGACCCTTCTGCTTTTCAGGAATTCACCAGTGAAACCCCTATGCTGGCACACGGGATTGGTTTCCGTGATTTGGAGGGAGCTGGATGGCAGCTAATAACAAAAGTTGGTGTGTTGTTATTGTTGTTGTTTTGGTGTTTAAGTGATAATTGAAAGGATAATTGCCACAATGAAAGTATGACAGAGTAGTATGGTAAAAACATAAATAAAGCAGCAACTAAGCCCTTGAAAGACTCAGGAAGATTTTAAAGAAAAAGCTAACCCCTGAGCTTATTTAGCTGGACTTTGAAGAAAAAAATGAAGATAGCTAGGCAGTAAACAGACTCTTTGGAGGGTGGTGTGTGTGTGTGTGTGTGTGTGTGTGTGTGTGTGTGTGTGTGTGTGTGTAGCCCCATTGTTGAATGGCACATCAACTCCGAGTTACACTTAGCCCTGGATGATAATCATTTGCAAACATAGCATCCCCACTACTCTCTTGCTAAATTCCCAAGCCCTCTAGGAGTGATGCAAACTGTTAATACCTCGTCTACTAAGAAAACCTGGAGGTGTGATCTTACCCAGAAAGCACCTCAGAATAAAGGCCTGGTGGTCTACTTCTGGAAAAGCAGCCACTGGAAGGAAGCCCGAGGCACCCCGTTCTACCCTAACATGCACAAGCGAGCCTTGAATTAGACTGTACTTGAAAGCAACTGGTAGAATGTGCCCACAGAAGACTGAGATGAAATGAGTGGATGGGGCCAGACCCCGTCCTTGCCACCTCTAGGCACCTCTTTACAGGACGTGTTTGCAAGGTGAAAGAGCCAAAGTCCTCTGTCATCAAGTGGACTCAGATTCCAAGGAACCCGACAGGACAGGGTAGAACTGCCCCTATGGGTTACCAAAACCTTAGACATTTATGGAAGCAGAAAACTTCCTATCTCTCCTGAGAAGGTGCTGGTAGGTTCAAACTGACGACTTTTCAGGTTGCACTCAATGCTTAACCCTCTGTGTCACCAGGGCTCCCTAAAGCTGGTGGTTTCAAACTGCTGAACTTGCAGATAGCAGCTTCACACATAGCCACCACACCACCGAAGCTCTTCTGGTCAACTAACAAGGGTTCCAAATGTGTTCTTCACATGTCAGCACTAAACCTATCACTCGGATATAAAGCCCAGAATTATTTAAAAGGACGAGGAACACACCACTCTACTTGGAGCTAGTAACTGTGGGTGCCGGCTGGGGAACGACAAAGTCAGCCAAGATGAGCTTGGAGGAGCATTGTATCATTTTAGGAACAATATTTAATTTTCAGAGACTGTTTCCAGAAGCTGAGTCTTTGGGCTTTGCTGTGGGTGAGTGACTGACTCATTATTACCAATTGGGAAGGAAGTTGATCAGGCATCCCAGTCTGAGTCACTGTCCTTGACAGAGTGTGGGATCCCTTCCCTGCCTTCCCACCCAACCTCTGCACTCTAGCTTGACTCATTTAACACTACTCCATTAGAATTCCTCTTAAAAACTGACGGTTTTACACATGGGGTGACACCCCATTCCTATAAAATGCCGCAAAAGCCTGATGGAATACATTCACTCACTCACTGCCATCAAGTGAGTGCCAGCTCATAGTGACTATCTGGCAGGGGAGAATTGCCCCGTGGCTTTCCAAGGCTGGACTTCTTTACAGTCCCTAGGAGCTGCCGGTCATGTTGAACTGCTGACCTTGCTGTTACACTCTGGATGGGACTAGAAAGGCTCATCGTTCTCCCTCAGAGCAACTAGCCGTTTCCAAGCGCTGACCTGGCTGACCTGACCCAAACACCTGGTGGGCCCAGTTCATTCTACTCTAGTTCACTTTTGTTCCGCACATCAGAAGTATAAAGGCATTTGGGTCAGGCTGGGGGGTTACTTATGATTTCACATGCCTACCTTTGCGAATCATCTGAGAAGGAGAGCGCAGCATCAGGATTGCAGGAAGACTCACTGAAAACCTCCCATATGTGGATGATGCCATGTTGGCAGCTGCAAGTGCACAGGACTCAAAGTACTTCCTCATGAAGACCAAAGGCCCTAAGTCTCCGTCTGGAGTGACCACGCCTCAGCGTGGGCCACAGAGTCCTTGCTTCTGGACCAGTAAGCCACCGGTGAAAAGAGAAAAGATGGGTTGTGTGCAGAAGTTCTTTCTACTTGGGTCCGTAGTCAACTCCCATAGAAGCATCTATCTGGAAATCCAGTGACATTTTTCACTGGGCAAAACTGTTGGAAAAGACCTGCAAATTGTTAAAGAGCAAAGATGTTTTAAGACCACCCTGTACCTGGCCCAAGCCCTGGTATTTTTAATCCTCTCTTGCTCGTGAAAGCTGGACGGCGAGGAAGGATGGCTGAAGAAGAATTGGTGTCTTTCATTTACGGCGTTGGCAAATATTACTGACTATGATACGGACTGCCAGAAAAATGAATGAATCTGTTTTGGAAGAAGTACAGCTGGACTGCTCGTTAGAAGCAGGGATGGCAGGAGTTCATCTTACGTATTTGGGATACATTATCAGGAAGGAGCCATTCATTCTTGGAGAAGGACATCATGCTTGGCAAAGTAGAGGGCGGCGAGCAAGAGGCCCTCAGTGAACTGGATGGACACCGGGGCTGCCGCAGTGGACCAAACTGTGGGAGCCAGTGTGAGGGGGGATGGTGCGGGACCAGGCATAGTTTCCATCCTGTTCTCCATAGGGTCCAGAGGGGTGGTGCCGGACATCTACACCGCTACACAGAATTATCTTCTAAGTCTCCCTTAGAGTTCATATTCAGTGGGGATTTTTGAAGGCAAGAGGAGGGGACATCTCAAGGCAAAACATAACATTTCATTTTAATGCAAAGAAAATTAAGGTCAGTCTCCATGTCCCTGAGCAGTAACGAAGCTCCACTGGCTTTGTGTCATGTCGGATAAGTGGGCATCGCACGAATCGTTCTTGCCACCGAGGGGAGACGGGCATCACTTGTTCAGTAGCATGTCCCTGGTGAGTTGATAGCCAGACTCAGCTCCAGAAATGTAGTCAGAATCAAGGTGCATTGAATAAGAAGCAGATTCAATGTAAAATCAATCATACAAAAATAGAAGCTTTTGTGAAGAGTCTTCCTTGAACTGCTTAACAAGCTCACTCACTGGGTCGCGTGGGATCGGCTGGTAGAGATTGGGATCAGTGATTAGATCCTGAATGACCACTCATCTATCTCCTGTGCAATTAGGTTTAGAAAGTAAAACTAAGAACATTAACTGGTATTTCTTGTTGTTTTTTCTTTTTTTAGGACTGTCAGCTTGTCTCCTCCGGACATAATAATCCAAGTAAGAAAAACTTCTCTTTATGAGCTGCATATGGGGCAGTGCATGAGGAGGGGGGGGATGAGCGTGCCCCCGACAGCAGGTGACAATGAAAAAAGTGAACACATGAAATAAAACAAAATGCTAAAAACGACATCAAGTGGGAAGACAAGGCCATTTGGCCAGGTGCTGACTGAATGGGTGCTCAGATTCGAAGTGACCCAGGTGGTCTTGTGTTTTATTCAAGGTGGAAAGCACCCAAACCCAGGATGCTGAAACCCTGTCCTGAGAGGAAAGAACAGCATGATTTAGTGCATGCAGAAGAAAAATATATTGTTTTAAGCAGCTAATGGGTTGTCTACATTAAAAGAAAATGAATAGCCCCAACACCACCAAGATAAGTGGCCTTAGAATCTATGGGAAAAACAACAAATAAACCATCCCACCCTTCTGAGAATGTGTACCTTACCCTCTGCGAGAAACCGACGCTGAGGAAGGAGTACCCTTGGGGAAGCCAGTGTCTAATCAGACACATGGGCTTTGCTGTCACAGAGAGGGGCCTAGTGATCCACCACATAGTGCTTTACTTCGCTTCTTTGGCACAACTGATTGGCAGGAATATCTTGGGCATTAAAAATGCATGCTTTGCCCGGCTCGTGTCAGAAAGGCACACCCGCACCCACAAACACTGGGTTTTCTTCATCCCTCAGCCACCCAGTCAGCTGAGAGCAGCCCCTGTCAATTACAAAGCTGTATTTGAGGATGAAAATCACTCTGAACTGACAGACAACGTGCCTTCAGAATCGAGTGTTCCCCCACCGGGCATCTGTGAGCGAAGGAGAGAAATTACATCCAGCGCAAATGTGCCACTAGTGTCCCCGCTTATAATGCACTGCCAGAGGACAGACCGAGTAGAGAAAGGGTACCAGAAGGGGGCAGAGGCTGTATCAATGACTTAGCCCACCTGTGAATACAGGCACCGTCAAAGTGGGGAAAGGCCGAGGGAATTGGAATCCGGGGGAAATAAGCGATGCCCTGGGATAGGTGATTAGGTGCACGGGGGTGCTGTGCAGCTGTGGGCATCTGGTGCCACAGACTAGAGTCCTAAAGACTTTCCATTGCTTCCCACCCCTGTTCCATTTGAATATAAATCTCTCAGAGTAGGCGGAGGATTGAATAGATGAGTAAGGCGCCTTCTCCTAGTTCCCAGTGTTTGACAGAAGGAAGATGCAAAACAATGAGTTGTTGAGTCTTGATTGTGCCAGCAAGTTGGCATGTGTTATTTCATCTAATCCTCGAAAAAGCTGGAGAAGCAGGCATTATGATTGCAATTTACATGTGTGGGGGGGGCAATTCTGAGGTTAAATAATTAGCCCGATGACATAGCTTAAACGAAGCATCTTAGATTTCAATTCAGTGGTCTCTGTCCCAATGCAAACAAAGACTTTTCATTCTACCTGGACCCCCAAGAAGGTAGAGGCTATTATTTCATGAGAGAGTGAATTTTGGCTCTGAGTTATGTACTGAAGTTTGGGTGTGTGATATATATATATTTAAATTTTAAAAACTCAGTGCCATTGAGTCAATTCTGACTCACAGTGACCCTCTCAGACAGAGGGCCTGTTCCTGTGGGTTTGCAAGGCCAACTCTTTAGAGGAGTAGAAAGCCTCATTTTTCTCCCACAGAAGGGCTGGTGATTTTGAACTGCTGACCTTGTAGTTAGCAGCCCAACTTGTAACCACTACAGACATCACTAATTTGCTGCCCTTCATCTTTTGCGTGCAGTTTCTTCCTGGTTCAGTAGTCCTGGGTGCCCACTGACTGCTTGGTATTCTTTGATTTGGAGAAAATCCTACATGGCACGTGTGTGTGTGTGTGTGTGTGTGAGAGAGAGAGAGAGAGAGAGAGAGAGAGAGAGAGAGAGAGAGAGAGAGAGAGAACATGAGAGAGTGATATATGTATATATACTGGGTTTTTGTTAAGTCAAAATTTTGATTAGGTTTGGAATCTCCCTTTCACTGGTATGACCTTATGAACCTAACAAAAGAGAAATCCCACTTCTCAACAGGATCACACTCACAAATACAAAGGCCCGCCAATTTCAACAGCCTAGTTTTAGGAGAGCGGGCCCCATGATTCCATAACACGGGTCTGGTCACACGGCTTTGTTCTCTGGTCATTAGTAAGTGAGTGGCTGTAATCATGTAAATCCTGACTATCCATTTATAATTAGCAGAGAGGCAGTTCTAAAAAGAAAATAACTAATTAGATTACTCCTAATGAGGAGTATTCATTAAGAATTACCAAACATCACATATATAACTTGAATCTTAGCTCTGTAAGACAAGAGGTGGGCCCTCGTCTGGGCCAGGGAAAAAAAGAGAAAACGAAAAGAGGTGAATCTGTGCAGAGCTGGAGATGGTGAGGGGCAGGAGGGGCGGAAGGGAAGGAGAGAGGAGTGGTATAGTACAGAGGAAAAGAGACATTCAGAGGGGCACTCATGGAAACAATTAAAGAGCAAACGTATTTAAAGTTATAACTGCCCATCAGAAGCACTAAAGTAAAGAATAACAGTTGGAAAGAAGAGCAATGATAATGTTAGTGAACTAAAGACCTGATTATTTCCTTTCATATTAGAAAGCATTAAGCACCTTCTGATAACACTAACGAGCCCCTGTGACATAAACAGCACACCCCACTGCTAACGGAAACCTTGGTGTGCTACAGCCACTCGGGAGGATGCAGAGGAGAGAACTGACAGCCTTCTTTTGAAGACCCAGCAGGGCATAGTTCTACTCGGGAGACACGCGGGATCCCCATGAGTCAGAATCAGTTCAGTGGGAACCGGTTCATTGTGGTGGTTTGATTTTTTTCATATTGATGAATCTAGAAATAAAGCAAGGGCATACATAAATAAAACATAAGCAACTTAATGGTTGAAGGATGAACAGAAATTAAAACATTGGATGCTAAGGCTGTCTGTACGTTTGTGAAATTTTAAGTGTGGCTGTCGGGAGTCATTTGGGATGGCGGTTTTATAAATCTGCTCCTGGAGCCATCAAGTGATTTCACACCTCCAACTCTACAGTCTGCAGAATGCACCTTACACCTCTACTCCCAGGATAGCATTGGAGCCTGTCTCAATAACCAAACCAAAAATGAGATGCCCTGCCACCAAGTCCATTTCAACACAGAGAGACCGGCCCTTGTGGGTGTCTGAACATGTAACTCTTTACAGACATGAAGAGCCCGGCCTATATCACATGGAGCAGCTGGTGGTTTTGAACTGCTGACCTTGTGATTAGCAACCCAAGGTGTAATCATTCTGCCACCAAAGAAGAACACTGAGCACTGAGCAGAAGACCCTGAGCATAGTAGATAGAGGTTGCTCATATCCACTTACAGTCCGTCCTGTTGTTCATTTTTGCCTATAATTGTAATTCCACTAAGTGACCCTGTCCAGTCTCTCAATTCCAGCTTCTTAATGGTCTATGCAAGCTCCCCTGAAAACATCAGTGTGGTGTCCACTGTGAAAAACTAGGCACACGGTCACGTCCACACTGAGTCTTAGCAACCTTACAGGAGAGGATTTCCAAGGCTGTCATCTTTGCAGAGGTAAACCCTCACCTTGCTCCTGCCAAGACCCTGATGGGCTTGAACTGCTGACCTTTGGGTTCGTGCCCAAGGGTTCAACCACTGTGCCATGGGACTGAAGTAGCAGGAACTGCCCCAAGCGACCTTCATTGGAGATGCACGTCCTGTCCTGTGCTCCCAATGAAAACCTCGCTTGGATGCATCATGCTGCCAGGGGAAGCTGTGGTTCTCAGAGACTTCTGCATGGAGACATTTCGTGTGAACCTCGGCGATTGCATCACCTGAGCTCACGAGATGTTGGGGAGGCATGTTGTGTTTCAGTCTTTCCGTGGGGCGGAGATCCTATATTAATCCCATCTCCACCTCCTGTCCCCAAAGGTTCATTCCTTCTCGGTACTGGAGTTGCAGAGAACCCTGGCTCTCAGACCTTTCGGAAAAGGTCCTCTTTGGCCCCGTTGTCTCTTTCCCATGTGCCAGAGCCTACTCTGTTTTCCCTGTTGCCACAACATAAGTGCTCAGAGTAGAGAGAATCAGCTAGCCTCAGCTTCATCCCGGCACTGAACCAGCCCAGCAGACACACAGACCCCCGCTTCCCGTGGGCAGCAAGGCCTTTGCACGACCCTGCTGCGGGCTGCGTAGCAGAATTAACGGTCAAGGTAAAAAGTTTATTCTGAGAACCGAACAGTGTCTTCCCTTTGATGATCTGTTTCCTGTTCCTGACACTGGTGGTTAGAGAGCGTTGAATCCTGTCGTCGTCCCCCCCCCCCCCCCCCCCAGGCTTCTGCCGCCCAGTGTGCTGCTTTGTTTTCATTCTGGCTGTGATTGCACGTGAGGCAGCGGTGAGCAAGCTGAGCAAGCGGCTGGGGACCAGAACCTATTTGTCCCCAATTAAAGGGGCCACGGGGAGAGAAGAATCAACCCTTCCTTTGTTTTATGGAGGATCCCTGGTGGCGTAGGGGTTATGTGTTGGGCTGTAATCACAAGGCCCTCGGTTCGAAACCACCAGCCTCTCTGGGAGGGGGGAGAAAGACAGGGCTTTCTACTCCCGTAAACAGTTACAGTGTCGGAAACTCCCAGGGGCAGTTCTGCTCTGCCCTCTGCGGTCTTGAATTGAAATTGACTTGGTGCCCGCAAGCTTCCTTTGGTTCGCTTCGGTATGTTTCGTAGTACACTTCGTGTGCCTTGACGCAGGCGCTGCAGCTCCCTAAAGCGGGAGGCTGGCCGGCATCGAGGTTACTCCGTAGGAAAAGGGTTCTGGGAAGTCATCACGGGGGCCGTTTCCCAGCACAGTCAGTTGACCAGGCCTTCCCTGGCTCTTTTGTTCATCCACCTGGTAGAAGACGGGCCGAGTAGGGGCTCAGGAGGGCATGTGTTCATGTGCGCATGACCGCATGGCTGCCTCTCAGGACTGTGTCCCAGCTCTGTGCAGACATCCCCCAGGCTGTGACTTCCACCGGAGGGAGATTTGGGAAGTACACATCTTCTTCCCTTAGCTGTAACTGTTCCGTCTCCTACAAACTGCCCAGGTTCCTCGCAGCTCCGTTTGGAAGCTCCTTTAGGAATGCGGACATTTCCTGAGCAGGGAGATTGTGAGCGCTCCCCGAGAACAGGTGATGATAAGCTCGTGTCGACGGCTGGCTGTGGCACAGGGCATAGGCCGGAGGCCCTGCGCAGTAAGCCGGGCAGGACTTGAAAGAACTCAAAGGACAGTTGGCCCATTTTCTTGCAACATTCTCTGGGGTTGTGCAGTGATGGTAGTTGCTGTCAAGTTGATGCTGACTCCTGACGGCCCTCAAGTGCCGAGCAGACCCTGCTCGTAGGGTTTTCCCGGCCGAGACCTTTCGGAGGCAGATCACCAGGTGTCTTGCGGTGGGTTCGTAACACCAGGCTTTCAGGTGGTTGTGCAGAGCTTGGCCAAAAGGCACCACCAAGGGCCTTAGTCAACTGTGGGCACCGTGCAGGCGTGAGACATCCGGGGGACGCACACTTCCAGGCCTGTGTGGCATAAGAAGAATGTGCTCCCTGCAGACTGAGGATATGGTGCATAATTGAGGGGCTACGGTTTACATGATGGCAATTGCAAGAGGAATTTGTCCTGTAAAACTCCCAAATGTGAACTAGCTCCAGATTGCCTTGGCTCAAAAACCTGTTAAATCCTTGATGAGGGCAAATTAGAGAGACGTGTCTCGAGTCTTTCAGATGGCCAGAAAGGATTTCTGGAGCCGCTCTTACTCTGCCTTAGCTTGGAGGGCTCCACACGTGCTGCCTGACTCCCCAGAGGGTGCAAGTCCCAAGGGCACCTTGCAGCAGGTGGTGCCACACCGCGGTCCCTACAATTCTCCCCTCCACCTTCTGACCGGGCTTAACCTGCGTTAACAGATGGACCCAATGTCCACGGTGCCTTGGATGTAGCACGGTATGATGGAGCCTCTTTAGATCGTCTGTAACATGAAGGCGGGGGCGGGGGGGGGGACATAGGGTCCACCAAACCCAAGCGAAACCCAAGCGAAACCCGCTGTCGTCAAGTTGAATTTTGGCTCACAGTGACCCTATAGGGTAGTGTAAACCTGCCCCTGTGAGTTTTCGAGACTAACTCTTTGTGGGAGTAGAAAGCCTGTCTTGCTCCCTTGGAGGGTCTGGTGATTTCAAACTGCTGACTGTGTGGTTGGCAGCTCAACGAGTAACCACTGTGCCCACCGGGGCTCCTTTGATGGATGCTGAGTGCCGCATCTATGACCTGTCTTTCTCTCCAAGAGTGACTAATGTGTTAACAGCCAGCAGTCTTTGGGGTAGCAGCTGAGTGTTTTAACCACTGTGGCACCAGAGCTCCTAGCCAGGGTCCATCTGGAAGATATTCCGCTTTTGGCAAGGTCTCCATTCCGAGCCTCTGCTTGTTTGTAAATAGCTCTTTGGTACCTACTCACAGACCGGTGCCTGGGAAATTGTATTGCAGGGAAGAAATTATTTTGAAAATCCGGTTCGCAGCCAATAAAAAATGTTTTAAAAGCCTCCTGCTGCACATTTTGAGAGATGGTTAATGCGGGCATGGAAATTTATTTAATCTCTCTTAAATCTCACAGACTGAAACACTCACATGTTGGTATTTCTCCTCTGCTTCTTTTTTAAGAGAAAGGTGATGCTGAGCCGGAGAGTCCAGACAATGGGACATCAAATACATCGTAAGTCCTTTTCGTGTTTCTATCAGAGACGGCTGCTCTTTCAGAGACCGGCAGGGCCTGAGACGATGAATCTGCACAGTGATCTTGTCTTAGTAGTAACGATGATGGAAAGGAGCCTGCGGTCTCTTTTTGCATGATCGTGTCTTTGAAATGCTTTCGGCGGCCGATGCATTTCCACTCTTCTGTTGGGCTTCAGCATCTCCAGTAAGAGCGATAGTGAAATTGCGAATGCTCTTCTCGACAAAGGTAGCTGAGTGATGAACTGTGAGGGTGTGTCTGGGGTGGGAGAGGGAAGCCAGAAGCCCCTCCTCTTGGGCTGGAGACTCACTGCGCAGCCATCATCGTGACAGCTCTCTGATTTAGTCTGCCCCCCCCACCCCGCTCCTGGGAGTGCTAATGTCACCGACAAGCCTGCATGCGGGCTGCACCGCCCCTCTGAGTGGCATGGAAAATGCCCCTGATGGATAACTTTATGAGTCTCTCAAACTGGTTGGTACTTTTTGAATTAACAGACTTCATTTGAAAAAAAGATTTTTGGAGAAAATGTTGTAAAGCACATGGTTCTTCGCACTCGGTTTCATCTCGTCCTCTCGGTAGACAAAGAATCAAGGTGTATTTTTGTCTGTCCTGAATCTGAGGCCCAGTTGATACACCCGGGTTTAAATAGACTCATTCACAGACTAACCAATGACCTGATTTTAGTTCCGCTGGCCAGAATCGATAGCTGGTTTGTGCCTCTAAAGCCTTCTATTTGTGCCCTCCTCTCAGATCTGAGAGAGGTTTTCTCATTATAACAGAGCTTTGTGAGTTTGTTTACAGGTGGACCTGTTACTAAGCTCTTGGGGTTATTCATTGGAAATCACTATTGCGATTAAAAAAAAACAAAACCCAGGGGCTTCAGATAGTTTGTAGGAAAATTTTATTGTCATTTCATATTTACCGCCCCCCCCAAAAAAAAAAGACCTTTTGGAAACCCTCTCTGTTACTATCTTCATTGGTCCCAAATCTATTTCCCAACCTAGAAAGATCGTTTGTCTTTACATAATGGCATATGATTCCATAAGAAATGTGAATGTGGTATGTGTGTCATTTTAAAGATGTTATCCAAGAAGTTCGAAATCGTTGCCTTGTCATAGGTTCTGATGATCACTGATTGCGACTGGTCTTCAGTGTTGGTTTCTTGTTGACGTCTGTGTTTCAAACCATGGGTAAAGGGTTTTAACGCCACCTGGAGGTATCCTAGAGAACTGTCAGGGATAGACGGACAATTCTTGTGAGAAACTTGTGAGACTGAGTACCGATGGGTTTCTGCCCCTAGAATGTGAGCTATTTGAAGATTAGTAATATTCTCTCGCTAATTATGTTATTGAAGTGTTACCTATTTTAGACTCTGGGTCTTTTTCAAGTTCTTAATAAGGAAATTACTTGGCAGACTGGGAAACTGTGTGCTTCCAACATTGAACATTACATGTTTTAAATTCACTCTCCGTAGATACCAGTTTTGTTAGCATGGTTTGATGTTTTTCTCTCCCTAACGTATTTCAAAAATGCCACCCCACGCACCCCCCAAAAAATCTGCTTTCCAAATTCAATACTTTCTGTAAACCCACCCACTGCCACTGAGCTGATTCTAGCTTGAGGCACCAGAAGACAGAGAAGAACTGCACCAAGGAGACAATACACCCATGGGAGCAAACAGCCTCATCTTTTTACTGTGGAGTGACTGGTGGTTTTGAAATGCCGACTCTGGGCAGCAGCACGGTACTTAACCCACTGCACTACCAAGGCTCCTTAAGAGGATAAGTTGCATCGTGTGTTAGTCTGGGTAGACTAGAGAAACAAATACATAGAAACTCATATGTGTATACAAGAGAGTTTTATATAAAGGATAATTTTACATTAAGAAAGCATCCCAACTCATTCCAGTCCAAGTCCATAGGTCTGATATTAGCCCATATGTCCCATATGAATCTATAAAATCCTCTTCAGATTCACAAAACACATGCAATGATGCTGAATGCAGGACAATCACACGCCAGTGGGTAGAAAGTCTTTGGATCCAGTGGCATTGTAAACATCTCAGTGCTGATAGGGGTCTCCATGTGGCTTCTCCAGTACCCAGGGCTGCATCAGGATAGGTCCATGTGGCTTCTCCTCAGGGAGTGAGCAGAGAGCCAGAATCTCCCTCCTCCAAGTAGGAAAATCCAGGATTTCCCAGAATCCTTAGGAGAAGACCATGCCCACACAAAGACCTGATTGGGTAGGACCCAATTGACAGACTAGACTCCACCCCTTCACTCTTAATCCTCTCAAGTCCCAAATTGGCACCAGATTAGGTAACTACCACACATGGTGAATAACTTTTAAATCCTCTGGAGATATGAAAGCAGTAAAGGCTTACGTTTTAACATGTGCCTACATTTTAACAAGCCAAATTAAACCCGCTGTGCCATCCATTCAATTCCAACGCATAGATAGCAGCAACCGTATAGGTGCCAAGACTGTAACTCTTTTCCCGGACTAGAAAACTGTATCTTTCTCCATCAGAGCAGCTCAGTGGATTCACATACTGACCTTGTGGCCGGCAGCCCAATGCATCACCCACTCCATCCCCAGGGCTCCTGCGCTTATGCTTTCTGCTTCTTGTACTAGAATGAAAAGAAATAAAGAACACCTGAGGTGGCAAGGACTTCTATTCCAAGTGGATAATTCCAAACTGAAGCCACTTACAGAGCCCTCTCACTGTCGTTGAGTGGAAATGTGGCACAAACAGCAACATGTTAAGAATAACGAACAAGGCACTTTGATCTGCCTACCAGTTTCCATTCTTACATGCAGCCTTTAGTTAATTTTATTCCAGGAGGCAGATGTGTAGGGCCGGGGCTGTACCTCCACTTTGCAGATAAGGAAGCTGAGGATCCAAAAGGTCACTCGACTGAAGTGATCAATGTCGGGAAGAAACATTCTGACACTTGGCTCTTTTCCCCAGCTTTCCTTCTTAGAAAGTGAGGGAGTTTCAAGTGAGGGAGGACAGTCAAAATCAGGAAGCAAAATCATAGAACTCAAGTGATTTGTTAGGTGGTATAGTGGTTCCACCAACATTGGACAGTTAACGGCAAGGTCAGCTGTTGGAAGCCACTAGCTTTCTACTCCTGTCAAGAATGACCGTCTCAGAAACTCACCAGGGCAGGCCTACCCTGTCCTACAGGGTCTCTCTGAGTCAGACCGACTTGATTGATGACAGCGAGTTTGGTTTGGAGTTTGAAAGGGTCAAAAATCAAGATGGTGTAGGAGTGGGAGCATCAAGGTGCCAGGAAATTAAACACGGGGGGGGTGTACCTAAGTAAAGCACCCCAAAAGGTATGGAGACCATGGGAGCTGAAGGTGCAAGGCCTGGCAAGCACTATGAGGTGGCACACAGAAGGTTCTAGAAAAGACTCCAGAGTGTGTCTTGGCAGGACAGGCTGGCCTCCATAGTGCCTGTGTAGCCCTTCTGTCTGTATAATTTCATGAGTCACTGAGTCATCTAAAGACATCATATGACCTTGAATTGTAGTATAATGTTCAAAGAGTCAAGAGAGATAAAAACATTTCCTGAAGTCTAGCAAGCTTCCTTTAAAAGAAGGAGAGTAATCTTCATAGATTTCACACCATCCGTGTCTAGTAGGACGAAGTAGCTCAGGATAACATCTGAAGATCCCCTCAGGATGAGTCATTTCATGACCTCAAGAGGGTTCGTCAGAATGAGAGGTATAATTTACTCTCAAGATACACACAACACATAAATCAAAGTTGCCATGACAATTTCAGTACTGATTATGACAGAATAGTTTTTATTGTACTGACTCTTCTGCAGATACCTATTACAAACTCTGGAACCCCCCAAAAAATCTTTTGAAAAATTAAATTGTTTTAATTTGAAGGCAGTATAGACTAGAGAGTATTTGATTCTTGGAAGAAAAGACCTGAAGTCAATAGTATCTGTGTTACACCGATTTCCCCGTGAGGAAAACTCCCTAGTCACAAAGAGCAGCTGGAGCTCCTGCAGAAAGCTCCAGTTTTACTGGCTACAGGGATTGGAGGCTGGGTGGAGTTTGGGGCTGCCAGCGTAGCTGGGAAGTAAAAGAGGACATACAGGAAGGAAGAGATCCTCACATCTGTACTCAATTCCCCTCAATCCTTAGTTGATCCCTAAACTGCACATGTAAAAGGGGAGTATCCATGAGCCCAGGGGAAAGCAATAGCTAAAAAGCTAAAAAAACATTTATCAGAGATTCTTTATGCTGCTTACCAAAGAGGAAAGGGGTTGAAGTTTGAATTCTACCCCAATTTAGACGGGTTTGGTATCCACCTTGGACTTTCCAGACAGGCCATGCTTAAAAAAAAATCACCTTAAAACTAAGCGCAAGACCAAAATACACCCTATCTAACTACGTGTGACATTAAGCTTCTGAAAGTTCAAGATGATCAGCTGATAATTTAATTGGACATCATACCTCCCCCATTTAAAAAATACTGGTTTAAAGGAAGAAAATAGAATCTAGAGCCTATAACATTATCTATCATGTCCATTAGCTAATAAAAAAATTAAAAGAAATAAGAAAATGTTACCTCTAGTCAAGAGAAGAAATATTCACTAAAGAAGACACTGAGGTGATCTGGTGACGGTCGCTCTTAGGTCCATTCCTTTTCATGGTATGTTCACTGAGCAACAAAGCACCACCCCATCGGGATTGCAAGGCTGTTAACCATTCATAAGCAGACCACTAGGTCCCAGTGTACTTGAGCTGACAGCCTTTCAGCTAGTAGTGCTTAACCCCTGCACACCCATAGTGGCCTAGATATTAGAACTTTAAAGTCGCTCTTATAATGTGTTCAAAGATGTTATAAAGAAAATGGGCATAATGATTGAGCAAAAGAATGTTAGCAAGAAGTTGGAAACTATTAAGAAGGCCAAACCTTGCTGCGTACTCATCCTCAGGAAGGCAGCAGAGAAGACATGGCTGCTAGAGCAAAATGTGGCGAAGAATTTATATGGTGCCTGGATGTCAGATAAAATAGCGTCTGGGGTCTTAAAGGCTTGTCTCCAAACAAGCAGCCCTCTAAGTGAGATGTCAACTAAGTCCACGTGGAAGAAGCACATCATCGTCATTGAAGGATTGGAATCCATGTAGTCCGAAGTAGAAGGAGGGATCAGTGTGCAGAAGGCAACGGATGCCCACGATTCATTTGTGAATCTACATAGGAAATAAGCCGCCAGAGAACTCCCCCTGTCTAAAATCGAGGAATGGGAGAAAAGCGGTCACTAAACAGAGTGAGAGTGAGGAGTATAGAAGCGAAAAGGCAGAAATCTGACCTGAACAGTGTAGACTTATCAGTAGAGCCCCCACTATGATGTCAACTGACCTGATCTGGTTTGCAAAATTTCCTGTGTTTTTGGTTCGTATTGTTTTCTTTGGATTTTGTTTGTTCATAGTAGAGTGTATCTCAGAGATGTTATGTCAATGGAGGTCAACTTCTTGAAGCTGTGTTATATGTGTTTCCATCTTTCAGTATGTGAAGCCGAGGAGTGATGAACCTATAGGGACAACAAGTAGAATAAGGGGTTCAGGGAGGTGGGGAGGGCACTGGTGGTGATGGGTAAAAGGGAGAAGAAGTCCATGTAGTAAAAGATTGTTTAGAAACTGATTGTGGTAACAATTGTACAATTCTACTTGACGTGATTAAATATGAGATGATATATGTATTAAATCCTACCTAATTGGAAAAACAATAATCTACCAGAATTTAAAAAGAGGCTAAAAAATGTCAGGAACTGACATTTACAGGATTTGAAATGAAAAACTTACTCGGTGTTTTTAAATGAAGAGCAGAGATAACAGATAAACTTCAAGTGAGGTCAGTAAGAATGAAGCAATGTAAAGAATAAACCATGAGAATTGTCTCAATTACAGAACGTGTAAAGCATTACCTAAACTTGGAGTCCCTAGAAAAGTGTCGTTTTGTTTCACATTTTCTTCCCTCTCCACCCAGTCGTCTCTTTCAAAGCACTTGGTGGTGGGAGCTGGGGACCATCCAGTTCTTCGGAGGCTGGTGTTCAGCGGTCCGTGAGATCTGTGGCCTCATGGTTTTGCAGAGTCTGTAATTTTCATCCCTCTCTTTGCTCTGCACAAGGAGAGAACACAGTTGCATCCCAGGTGGCAGCTGTACCGGTCGCTTCCTCATTCATTCAGCTGTAATGCCTTCAAACATCTGTCTCTTCTTTCTACACTCAAAATCATGAAAGAGAGCGGGCTTGCTGGTCAGATAGAGACTGGTACAACCCCCAAGGCTATGACCTTTGATCACCCATCAGGTCTGGAATCGAACTCACCTCTGTGGCTCAGTTTTCAGCCAAACCATAGACAAGACTAAGGGAGATAATAAACGGTGACCATGCACAGCCTTAGAACGGTCAACCACTTAGGACCAAGGAGGCAGCATTTACTCCAGGACAAAGCGGAGAAGCGTTAGGAAAGAAAGATGAATGGAGACAGAAAGCCCAGAGAGGAGGTGGGCTGGGTGGTGTTTCATTGAGGGGAGTGCAGTCAGTGAACTGGAATGCATTGTGTGTAAACTGTTGAGTTTAAAACCAATGATCTGCTCTGTAAAATTTTACCCGATTTACATTAATAAGTTAATAATAACAATAGCTGATAACGTCCCAGAGTTGGTGAAAAACATGGACATCCATATTCAGGAAAGTCAACAAACCGCACGCAGGTGAAATGCACACACCTTGGGGCATTACAGTCAAACAATTGAAAACTAGAGGTAATCTCTAAAGTGACTTGAGGAAAAAGGACATCTTAAGTAGGGGATAGCTGTACAACTGAGGAATTCCCATCACCAGCTGTGCACAATGAGCTTTCAAGTGCTGAAGGACAAAAGCCCAAATAAAACTTGTCAACCCATGATTCTGTAAACAGCAAAAACTGAAGGTGAAATCAGGAGATTTTTGATTCACCAAAGTGAAGAGAATGTATTGCCAATAATCAACTAATTAGACTGAAAGGAAATAATATCAGATGGAACCTTAAACCAATCAGAAGGAAATATGTTTGGAAAGGGATATATAGGTACACATGTCATTTAATATAAAAACACATTGAGGGATTTATAAAATATGCACATGTACAACATATAAAGATAACACACATGATGCAGGATAAGTGGATTTATTCTTTTCCAAGACTCTCATTTGCTCTGAGTAAGATCCCTGGGCGGTAAGTAGACTGTGCTCGAGAAAATGCCTGGAATGCCTAGTGCAGCCACTAAAAACACATGCCAAAAAAACCCCCAAAGCCCAAAGTTGGAAAAATGAAAATACGAAAAATAGCATTAACACAATAGGATATTGCTGGTCACTAAAAAGACATGAACTGCTTGCGCGCACACACAGCAACATGTGTGAATCACAGTATCATTATGCTAACCAAAAGAAGCCAGAGACAGAAGATAGACATATACTGTGTAATACAATTTCTATGGAGTTCAAGAAACAAGCAAAACGTATCTATGTAGATAGGCACCTGAGCAATGCCGTAGAGGGTCATGTTGGGAGGTTCTGGGGGTGATTGAAGGGTTTTCTGTATCTTCATTTGGGGTGGATATAAGAATGTATTCATTTACCAAGGCTCCCTGACTTTTACACGTTAGATCTTTACATTTCACTGTATAACTTTTGCCTCACTTGAATTGCTTAAAAATACAGAAAGGATTCAAATATTGACATGGCAGCTTTTCTACATAATGATAAGAATAATTAACCAAATTTGAGCACTTACATTGCACCAGGTATTAATCTGAGCACTTTAATTCTTGAAACAATCTAATTACTGTATCCCCTTTCATCTTTATAACAACCTACCAATACTCCCACGTTACAGACAAGAGGAGGTCCGTTAGCATGGTTACATTTATAAATCTTAAGATGGCAAAGTCAGGATTTGAACCCTGGGAGCCAAGCTCTTAACCTCTGCTCCCTCTGTAAGAAAGGAAGATAGTGCCGACAGTGGAGGACTAGGCTCGGGCTTTGCCAGACTGCCACCTGTCCTAGTAAAGTCCTAGGAGTAATCTGTGAGTCTCTGAAAGGCACAGTTTGGAAGAGTCCGTATTTTCTCAGCCTGAAGGTGCCCAGTCTGATGCAGGCCCTGCAGCAGAGGCTTGTGGCAAAGCCCCACGGGAGTGCCTATCACACAAAGAGGAAGTGAGGATCTGAAGTAATGTTCCTAAGTTAAAGCCAGGAGACACGCCGCTATCCCAAGAAGAAGAGCAGCACACAGAACGCAGCAGAGGGAAGGGACCAGTCCTTCGTGTTCGTTGGGCAGTAAAGGGCTTGCTCGAGCTGCGTCAGAGCATCCTGTGAAATCGCGTTGACCCGACGGCTGTGGGTTTGATTTGGGAGTTTTAGAGAATCTTCCCTCTTCAAAAGTTGATACAGCCGTTGCCATCAATCACCACGGAGTGCCTGTTCCCTAGTAGATCCTTGGTGAATCCCTAATATGGTTTCCATAGTAGGATCCACGAAAACAATCCTGCCTCAGAGTGCGGCCGTGATCCAAGTTTTAATCTCTCGTGACAGTAAGAGGGGAGTGGGGGTCCTGGGACGGGGGTGGAGAAAGGAAAGGACAACTCTGAGAGGCTTAAAAGGGATAACAACAAGTGATCAGAACGTCTGGAAGGATCTTCCAGTAAAAGCCATCAGTTGCTTCAGAAATGTCAACCACGACACGCTTTTCTCCGTGTCCTCAGAGGACAGGCGCGCAGGGAGAGGGGTACGGTGTCCCTCCCTCCAGAGCAGGATTCGCTGCTTGAAGGAGGCTAGAGAGCTTCCTTCCCTCGCCCACATCCATTGTGAAGAGTCTCAGCAGAGTGGAATAGTGGCCGGTGGGATAGAATGACTCCAGATGCGACCAAAGGTCCTTTCCAAATGCATGCCACTCTGTCAATCATTTGTCAAGGCAAAAGATGCCATTTTCCTATTGATAAAAAGCATTCGTATTTTAAAAATACGAACTGTCTTAAACAAAAAATACAACATCTTACCGTCCGTCACCTAGTGGATTCTGACCCATAGCAACCGAAAGGTCACGGTAGAACTGCCCCTGTGGGATTCTGAAACCATAACTCTTTACAGGACTAGACAGGCACATCTTTCTCCCACAGAGTGGCTGCTGGTTCGAACTGCTGACCTTGTGGCTAGCAGCCTAGCTCGTAACCCCCACACCACCAGGACTCCTGTAGCACTCTGAGAAAATGTTACATCTGAAGGGAAAACCTACAGCGGAACAGTTATAGGTTAAATATAAAACCAAAGTCAAACTCACTGCTATTAAGCCAATTCTGACCTGTTTCAACTGTATAGGACAGGATGAAACTGTCCATTTTATGGGCTTCCAAGACTCTTAACTTTTTTTTTTTTTGGAATAGAAAGTCTCATCTTTCTCCCACAAAGCAGCTGGTGGTTTCGAACTGCTGACCTTGGAGTTATCACCCCAACATGTAACCTAAGCAACCAGAACTCCCCATGTTAAATATGTAAAGACATCATTTACATATTCACACTTAATATTAAGGTTACACAGCCTGATTATATAATAGGGTCTAGATATTGAGAGATTGATGTAAGAATTCTTACTGAAAGGTGCATGCCCCACCCCCACCTCCACCCCAAGAAACTTGAAGCTTTCCTGATATTTGTTTGGGCTGTAATGATCTGTGTCTAAAATGATGAATTGTGGCTGTGAGGTGACTGTCCTGAGAGACCTCTTGTTCATAGCTGTTTAAGTGATCTGCCAGGATCACATCTGCTGAGAAAATGAGAACCCTAGAACACAGCCTTGCCCTACGAGAGAGGCTGCCAGATCTTGCCACACTTTTTTGTGTCTACAAAACACTCAGCTAGGAATGGCTCGAAGGATCCAGGTCCCCCGCATTCTGAGGTGTGTAAACCAGACAGAAGTAGAGGTGGGCTCAGCTGTTGGCAAAGACCGTGACCCACTGCATTGTCGAGCCCTGGTGCTCTGGTGGGTTTACCCGTTGTTGGGCTGTGAACCGTAGCTCAGCAATCCCAAACCACCAGCCATTCTGAGGGAGGGAAACAAGGCTCTCTACTGCCGTAAAAGGGGTAAAGTCTTGGAACCCACAGGGGTAGTTCTGCCCTGTCCACGGGGCCGTGTGAGTGGGAACTGACACACAGTAGGGAGGTCTTTCCTCGGACCCTCTGCTCAGGGGCCAGGGAGTCAGCTTTGGGTTCGAGGCTGTTGTGGAAGAGAACCAGTGAAGAGGCAGTGCCGGTGTCATTTTAACTGGAAGGAAATTATCAGTCCTGGGGATTGGTTCTCCCAGATGAAAAGGTAAAATTAACCAGATGATGGATGGGAAATTACACCCTCACCGAGTGAGACCAGAAACCTTGCCTTCCATGTTCTTCAGCCTCGCTCCAAGGCCTGTGGTCCAGAACGGGTCTAGACGAGTACTTCTGGAAAGCCTGGAGGCTGCTCCCTCCCCTCAGTTTGCTTACCCAGACTCTCACCCCTTCTCTATCCTCTATGCCCCATCTGCATCCACATTCACCTACCCCTGGGTGTTTTCTAAGTCAGCAGCTCCCCACCACCACCAAGTTGTTGTTTTTTTTATTTCAATAAAGGCTGCACAGAAAGAGCAAACCATGGTGGCTCTGTGGTTATCAGTTTAGCTGTGACTCTAAAGGTCAGCAGTTCAAAACCACCAGCCACTCCTTGGGAGTGTGTAGAGTGAAGGGGAAGAAAACTCAGGGATTTCCACTCCCTTAAACAGTTACAGTGTCAGAAACTCACAGGGGCAGTTCTACCCTGTCCTGTAGGGTCACTATGAGTTGGCGTCGACTCAATAGCAGTGAGGTTTTGTTTTTTTGTTGTTTGGTTGGTTGGTTTGGGTTTTGAACAGTAAGAAATACAGCTTGCAACTTAACTTGTGAAAATATGTGCACTGAAACTAATGTGTCACAAAACACTGCCTCACCTGACTCCGCTGTTCTCTACTCTATTTCATTTTAAATCCAGGTCGCAACCTTACAAATCTACTTTCCTCGGTTACTGTTAACAATCACTGATAGAGGTCACTGGCAAGCTCGAGTGTCCTGGTGCAGACAGAAATAGCCCACGAGGGTTGCTAGGAAGAACAGTTTTCTCTCCTGAAGGCTAAATATCCAAATCAGGGTCTCTGTGAAGTCCGGTCCTTCCTGGTGGGTAGCCCAAGGCACTCCCTGGTCCCACTTTGGTTTTCCCACAACATCTACTCTGCTCTGTTAATAATATTTTACAACTCAGAAGTGATGAGATTTAGAGCCCACCCCACTTTGGTTTGGTCTAAGTAGCATATCCAAGAAGCTTCTTTCCAAACAAGATGGCATCTGAAGTTGTAGGGGGTTAGGGTTCCAATACATCTTTTGGAAAGGACACAATTCAATCTGAAACACTGACCAACTAGCCAGGCCATTTTGTGCCAAAGGAATGAAGAAGGAAAAGAAATGTATAGGTCATGGGCCCTGGCTTGTTTCCATTTCAAATGAGGTGCTTTATGGGTCTCTCCTGTCCCCCAGCAGCCTGGCAAGTCCGGCTTTCCACCAAAGCTCAAACTGTGAAGGAAATTCACCCAAAGAGCTGCAGCCATCCAGTGTCCTCAGGTCTCTGCTTTCATTCTGACAAGTGTTCTTACTGTCACTCTCGCACCCTCGCCCTCGCACAAGGAATGCATCCCGCAGTGCACAAGGAATGCATCCCGCAGTGCTCCTCTCGGGTCGCTGTGATCAGTTCTGATGCATAACAACCCTATAGGGCAAAACAACCACCTCACCAGGCTTCCAACTGCAAGCCTTCTAGAAGCTGACTGGTAGCTTAGAACCGCTGGCCTTTCAGTTGGCAGCTGGGCATTTAGCCACTGTGCCACCAGAGCTGCTCCTGAGCTGAGAAACACTTTAGCCTAAAGGACTGACAACTCTGAATATTTCAGGACCCATTCACAGGTTCAAGAAGACCCCGGATAGGCCTGCTCTGTTTGTTATGCCAGAAGGGAAGCATCTCTCGTGGACCCTTCATTAAACCACACAAACACCTGCCTGATTCACTTAGGGCGATGGTGAGCTCCCTCGCTGAAAGGCAGTTTGGTGCCTAAACACTGTCCTCTTCTAGTTCACAGAGATAGTCATTTATAAATTCTAACAAGCAGTCGGCTGCCGTGCCAGTTCCAACTCCTGGCAACTCCTGGGAGTCAACGTAGCATTGCGGTCCTTGGGGTTTCCAGTGGGTGGGTTCTTAGGAGGCACTTGGCCTCTGGGTGAACTCCAGTCTTTCCATAGCAGCGAACATACTAACCAGGGACCCCTCATAAAACTGAGCTACTGTATGTCTGAGCCTCGGTGGTGTAGTGGGCTATGCATGGGGCTGCTAAGCTCAAGGTTACCAGTTCGAAACCACTAGTGGCTTTCCTGAGGGGGGAAAGGCGAGACTTTCTAGTCCCATAAGAGTTACAGTCTTGGAAACCCACGGGAGGCAGTTCTACCATGTCCTATAGGGCCACTTCAGCTTCAACTTGGTGGTAACGGGTTACTTTCTGTGCATCAGCTGTGGCTTTAGCTGGTCAGAAGTTCTTTCAGGAATCACTGCAGCCACGGGAAAGCAGTTCATCTCACAGGATTGATTGTGGTTGGCAGTCCGGATATCACTCACCATCCTCAGACTGCTTACACTCCCTGCAAATATTCTCCGTCGTTGAGTTTCATTGTGTCCATCCACTGAATCCTTGCACGGCATTAAAAAAAAAACAACTCGCTGCCATCAAGTCAGTGCCAACTCATAGCGGTGCGACAGGACGGTAGAACTGCCCTGTGAGTTTCCGCGGTCGTAGCTCTTTACAGGAACAGAAAACCCCATCTTTCCCTGAGGAGCAGCTGGTGGTTGAGAACTGCCGACCTTGTGGGATCACAGCCCAATGCGCGACCACCATGCTACCAGGGTTCCTACGGCATTTAGAGCATCATATTTACTCAGTCGACCGTCATCTGGATGAACAAGTGAACGCGGAGGGTGTTGAGAATGCATCTGCCATGCATTTTCGGTTTCTGAAGCCATACCAAATGCTAGTTTGGTCTTTCCCTTTTGCCGTGTGGTTGTGTGCCAGTTGATTTGAGCTGTACTCATTGCAGCCCTGTAGCAGGGAGTACACCTGCCTCGTCGAGTTCCCCAGAGTGTCATCCGTATAGGTTCCGATGATCAGATCTTTCCCCCACAGAGCTCCTGCTGGATGAGAACCACTGACCTTTGGGTTAGCAATCCAGGGTCCAGCCATTGCATCTCCAGGGCCCGTGCTGTCAAGATTACAGCCAAGAAAACCCTCTGGAGCAGTTTCACTCTGGACCGCAGGTGTTGCCACGAGTCATCAGGGACTCAACAGTGAACAGCAGCCATCTTTACCAGAGCAGTGTTTTCTCTGAAGGAGCGACTAGTAGGTTCAAGCTGCCAACCTTTGGGTTAGCAGCCAAGCTCTTAAGCCACTGTCCCACCAGGGCTCCTGTTCTTTCTGTGCTGTTGTAATTCATATGTTGTTGCTCTTGTTCGTGGCATGGAGTCGATTTCAACCCATGACAACCCCCAGGGTACCACGTGGAACTGCTGCATAGGGATTTCAAGGTTGTGACCTTTCAGAAGTGGATTCCAGGACTGCCTTCTGAGGCTCACCTGGGTGGCCTTGGATTGCCATCCTTTGGGCTAATAGTCTGGTGCTTAACCATTTCCGTCACCTAATATCTTCTAATGAAGACGTAAACTTGTAAGAATCGTTCTCTCCCCACCCCACCCCCCGCCCCGTTAGGCTGTTGTTCACTAGAGAAGCAAAGTTCATGATACTTCTCTGACGATTTCCAGGTTCAAAGAACTGGAGGTCAATGAGCTAGATGCAGGATCCAGACCCAGAGAAAGGAAGCAAGCGTGTCTACAGTGACCACTTGTATAGGGAGTGAGCCATGCCCACACAGAAATTCCGTCTGGGTGGAGACCTGAGTAAGGAGGTTGCGTTCTACCCTAATTTTGGATTGAACTGCCCGCTCTCAGCACAGATCCCTTTACAGAGTCGATTACCTTCTCTTAGGTCATATCATGGGAGGTTACAAAGCCTTACCTGACAAACCACTGAGAAACTTGGTTCAAGCAAGTTGACACAGAACCTAACCATCACACACATGCACATGCCGGGTTCTCTTCACATCCCTACCCCCCTAACACAGGGCCTTTGCAAAAGACTGTTATGATGCTGTTCGTGCATTACATGCCTTTCGGTGGGGTGCAGGAACTGCACAGGACACCTTGCCTTATCTAACCTTCACAACAACTCCAAGGCATGTATCCTTATCCTCATATTACAGGAGAGACTAATGAGGTCTCCAGGGTGTGAGTTGACTCACAGAGGTCTCGCAGCTGGCTGGCGGAGAGCTGAGACTGGCTGAGTGGACCGGGCTCCGGAAGCACTGATTTATGTCTGTGACACGACCCAGAGGGCAGCTATTCATGGAGGAGATATTTAGGGAAGAAAGTCTTGTTTTTGAACAAAGGGGCTAATATTTTTCCTTCGGCAACGCTGCCGTGGTGTGGATTCAGACCCACGGCGACCCGGTGTGTGCAGACGAGAAGCGGGCTCCTTGGGACTGTCAAGGCTGCGACCTCCCAGGAAACAGGCCACTGAGCCTTCCCTCGGACGTGGCTCCGGGTGGGTTTGAACCACCAGCCTTTCAGTTCGTTGCCAAGACTTAACCTGTTTGGGGACTCTTCCCAAAGGCCCTTTGCTCTCTATACCCCTTCCTTCTGTGTTGTCAGGAGAATCACGCCTCAGAGTTCGCGAGGAGGCTTGCGGGAGATGAGGAGGGAAAGAAAGCACCAGGGACCCTGGAGACGGAGAGGGCAGGAGTGTGATATTGCCACAAGATGATGGAAGGCTCCGGGAATCGCACAGGGGGAGTCTGGGAGGTCGGCTAGCAACGCAAGGAACGGGCAGGAGCCCATTAGCAGCTCAGAAAGCCTTCCACTGGGGCCCAGGCTTGTTGTGGAAAAGCAGTCAGCCCACCAATGTAGGTAAAATATTGCAGCCCGTGCCTCCGAGGTCCTCCCACCAAGGGCCTGCCCCCAGGCTAGCTTCTTAAATGGAGCATACAGGGAGACGTGGAACGACCGTCGGGGGAGCAGACAGGTGGCCAAACTCTCAGACGCCTGTATGTACGCACCTTTTGATGTCAAAAAGGGCTGTTTCCGCTCTGAAGCTGAAAGCTATGAGGCGTCAAAGCATCTCGTTCGTGTTTCCTGATCAAAATACAACAAACACAAAGTGTGCCAAGCTCTGCACGGAGTGCTTTCTCTAACTAGGAGAGCGGCATAATTTGAGATGGTAATTACGCAGGGCCCACAGGCGTCAGCTGCTGAAACATAGGCTCGGTCCTGGAGATGAATCGGCTCCTGGACACCTCACAGTCGCTCAGAAGAGCCTACAGCGGTACCAGTTGGGCTACCAGTGACTGATGGGTATTTCAATGACAGCGGCAGTCCCAGGCGTCTGAGAGGAGAACCATCTTTGGCAGGTGTGCAAGGACGGGGTTTTAAGCCAGGCCTTTCTTCCACAGTGCTTCCGAGTGGACTCCAACCCCAACCACTTGTTAATCCTGTACAACACCCCCGGGCCCCCAGACAGCATTAGGACCCCCCTCCCCCATTGTGTGGAGGAAGAACCCAGGGCTCAGAGAGACTGCCCAGGCAGTGGCGGTGAAGCCAGCACTCTAAACAAAGAGACCTCCAACTTCCAAGCTCTCTCTGGCTCTTTCTCTCGGGCCACTGAGCGGCACTGTGCCTCTGACACTGGGTGGGGGGGGGGGGCGGGTGCTCCGCTGCTGGTTAAAAACATCAATAAACACACGAAGTTAACACAGCCAGCTGGCAGGAAACCCAGTGACTCAGGCCCATTCCATCCAAAAGTCTGGTCAGGCACTAAGGCTAAGGGGTTGGGTTAGAATAATTGGCTTTAGAGGGGAGGGAGGAGAAAGAGTGTGATTCATTTCCTTTTGGACTTCTGGAGAGATAACAGAATAATCCGCAGGACGAGACAATGAAAATTAACCACCTTTGGATAAAACTGATCGCCGAATAGCCTCGCTTCTTGAAACAAAGAAGACGCTAACTTCAAACCACCGTGGGGGTTCTGTACTCCGACAATGCAGAGATGACTGTTAAAACTGGGTGAAAACATTAACATTTTATTACATGACTTTTCTAGAGGTGGGGAGGAACATGTACCCTCTGTTTGATGGGTGGATGGAGAAAGGGGATTCCTCGCCCCTGAGAATTGTGGTCTTGAAGATATTCCTTGTTAGTTTTGAGCTCTCCTTTCCTAAGGCCGACTGAGCTAGGTCATTGAGCGTTCCCCATGCTTGACCCGCCGCTGGCTGTTCACCCAACTCGTCCGTCCTTGGAAGAAAGGCCTGGCTAACTTCTGGTCCAGAGATTTGCGGTTGTTAGGTGCCGTCAGGCCATTTTTGACTCGTAGCAACCCTGTGTGGCAGAGCAGAAGGGAGCCATCAGGAAAACCCCCTGGTGCACCTCCATCTGTCTGAGGGCCCCACCGTCGGTGGGGACAGATTGACTTTGGAGTCACCATGCTGGGCACTTTCCTCCATCCCTTCTCACAACTCGATGAGGTCATTCTCTCCCTAGATGGGTAAGGCAAACTGAGGCACAAAGAAGTTAACTGACACGCCTAGAGAAGCCTTGGTGGTGTAGTGGTTGTGCATTGGGCAGCTAACCCCAAGGTCGGCAGTTCAAAACTATAGGCTGTTCCACAAGAGAAAAGGGGCTTTCTACTCCTGGAAAGATTTCCCACCCCAGAAACCCACAGAGGCAGTTTTACTCTGTCCTGTCAGGTCACACTGAGTCAGAATCAACTCGATGGCAGTGAGTTTGAGGTCTGGAGGGGCACGGCAGGGTGGCGAGGATTGGGATTTGAACTGAGGCAGCCTGACTTCAGAGTCCATGCTTCTCCCCACTCTTCCGCACAACCCGCATTCCTGCTATGAGACGTCAACATAGTTCTTACTCTGAAGTAGCCGCCACCCCTGGGCTTTACTTAACCCATAAAACCAAAGCCACTGCCAACTCATAACAACCTTAGAAAGAGGGCCTGAGACTGTAAATCTTCAGGGTAGCGGTTCCCAACCTGTGGGTCATGACCCCTTTAAGGGGTCACCTGATTCATCACAGTGGCAAAATTACAGTAAGGAAATAGCAACGAACATAATTTTATGGTTGGGGAATCACCACGACATGAGGAAGTGTGTTAAGGGGTGACTGCATTAGGAAGGCTGAGAACCACTGCTTTAGGGGAACAGCCAGCCTGCCTCCTCTTTCTCCTCTGGAGCACCTGGTAGGTTTAAACCATTGACCTTGTGGTTAGCAGACCATCTCCTAGCCCACAGCACCACCAGGGATCCTTTGGGTTTATTTAGATGTCTAAAAATATATCTGGATTGATCATAATTAAAAGATCTCTATTTTATCTTTAGATACCTGAAGCTATCAGTGTTTTTTCGCTTCCCTTTCAAAATGCCCACGTGATGACTTTGTTACATGTAGCAGTACATTTGAATCCGGTTGTTTCGGCCACGCATTGCTGTGACTCGTGCCACGTGAAGGGGAGTCTCAGGGACTAAGTGCTTAGCTGCTGACTAGAAGATGTGTTGTCTGAAGCCAGCGGCCCCTCTGAGAGAGGAAGGTGTCGCTGCCAGCTTCTATATCCATCCTTGGAAGCTCTGCCAGGCAGTCCTACTCTGTCCTATGCAGTCACCCTGAATCAGACTGGTCTCAAAGGCGGTGGGTTTAAAGCTAAGTTTCCTCAGAGTTACAGTTCAGGAGGAGAAAGGGGGCTGTTTTAATGCTTTTTAAAATATTAAATGTGTTCACATTTTGAAGAAAGATGATTAAAATTTATGTGTGTGATGTTGCTAGACTAGGGTCTCGTGTTGTCTAGGCGACCAGTTTCAAAGCTCGGGCCTTAAGTGATGCTGGGTAACTTCCCAACTACCAATACTTATCAGTGAAAGGAGGGGCCAGTACACCTAGGTCAAGGCAAACTAAAAGTGATGCATGCATAGAGCAGGGCTTCCCAGAGTGGGAGCTACTGCCCCTGAGTGGTATCCAAGAAGCTACCTACACTTTACCCTGGACTGTGCACTATGGTATGAAAGGTTTCATTGCCAAGGGGATGTTGAGCAACTTTTTTTCTCTCCTGAAAACGGGAAATAAGTTTGGGAACTGATGTCTTGGGGAACGTTGCATCTAGAACATTCAGAAAGGTAGGACTAGAAACTTTTCTTCTTCCAGGGGTGATAAATGGATGACTTCGCTGTTGTTTATTACCACTCCTTTGAACTGCTGCACTGTGGTTGCTCGTGTCAAATACGAGATGCTCAGATCATTGAGTTTCCGGTAAAGACGGTCCACTGTTAGTCTGTGTTCACCCATGTGATGTTCAGGACATAACCAAACTAAGAAAAGTAGTCCTTGCTTACCTGAAATTAAAATCAAGCTGCATTTTTATTTCCTAATTCTGACAACTCTATTGAATGCCCCAAATGTAGGTCCAACTAGGCTTTCCTTTACATCCCAAATTTAAAGCAGACTGGAAGGTAGTAAAAGTGACTACGAAGGAGGAAAAAGAAGGGGGAACGAGAGACGAAATGACAGGAAGAAGTGAGGAAAGAGGAATGAATTCTGGCAAGCTGCCATGTAAAACAGCTAGCATTTTGCAAGAAAGTCCTACAACTGAAGTCATTGGATGGAAAAAGTCTGCTTCACAAACTCTTCAGCTTGACCATTGGCCAAGTGTCTTGCTTTCTGCCCCCGCCCCCCCCCCTCCTTTTTAAAGTGCAGGCATCCTATGAAGATCTGAGTACCACAGCGCACCCAGCAATAGGAAGGTTTGGAATTTAAAGATGTCTGGCTTCCAGCTCTGTTAGGATAACACCATTGTTCGTTAATTGCAAGGAAGGCAGTTTTCTGGTGTGCTCGTGTGACTGTGTTGTTTTTAATTCCACGGAGATGATTTGGTGGTTCCGTATCCAAGAACGTCAGCTAATTGTAGTGTCTGTGGCTCTGAGACATTTGAAATCTTGTAGATAGCCTTTTGTGTGGCTTGTGCGAAAAGGCACGCGCACACACACACACACACACACAAATCAGATACCTGCTTTGAAGAACGTACTACTGTTTAGAAATCTTTCAGTTCTGTGAAGAGAGAAAATAACTCTTTAAAAAATTTTTTTAAATATTTAACTGGAAGCTTTCAGACATTTTTATTTTCATCTCTAGTCAGACAAATTACTCTAAGCAAGAAGCCTCTTTCCTTGCTCCTGGACATGTCACAGATGTGTCACTGCTCTGCATGAGCCGGCATTTTAACTGTGGATGGGGAAAAATAACTTTTGGATTTTCTCAGGATGTTATTACAAGCAAGTTTACTACTTTTTGACTTGCTAAGCCACAGCTGGAGCCAGCCGTCATCGGGGTAAGAGCATTTTCATGTTACTGTTATCTCCTACGTATTTCAAAGGTAGGGTTATTGCATCCGGGAAAATGGGGCCTCTGAGGTGCGTGCTGTCTGTTGAATATGCAAATGTGTGTGTCCTATAAGATAGGATGAAAGTGACAGTTTCTGTTGGTGCCATAAACTTCCAGGCGCCAACAGATGATGGTGTGAGGCTCCTGGACAGAGACTGGCAAAGAGAGATGCCTTTGCAGTGCAGGGCTGACAGCTTCCTCAAAGTTTAACAACCATGCATCGTTGTGCTGTTGGTACTGCCTTTTAAAGTACCACACACTCCATCAACCCAATGGTGCAAAGACTGTGCGGACCAAATCCATTATGAGTCCGCTTGAAAATGTTCTCCTGCAAATGAGTGAGCTCTGGGACCCTGGTGGCCTTGTCTACTCCCCCCCCCACCACCACCACCCCTTCCCCATGCTACATCTCATGGTGCGTTTCATGAGAGAGATTGTGTGGTCAGTTCAGAGAAGGAATGATGTTCTATATGCTTTTCCTTAAAAGAACTTCAAAACGTTTCAAAGCTTTATCCGTCCCAGTCCCTTTCCAGAGAGCTTATGGATTCACACAGTATTGCTAGAGAGAACCACACCTTGCTACCTATGATGGACAGGTTAGACGCAGGTGCCATTTTGATGGGAGAAATGTCCAGTGGGCATGTTCGCATGTCCTAGAGAGCACAACAGCAGTGTTCCTTTGAATTTCAGTAAACTAACCAAATAGGAGGTTGGGTGAGGTGCTGGGCTGTGCATGAGGTTGCTCACCAAAGGTTGGCTGTTCAAACCCGCCAGCTGCTGCATGGGTGAAGACTTCTCTGTCTAAGAGTGCCACTCGGAATTAGAAGCAACTAATATTTGCAGTGGGTTTGGGTTTTGTTTGCTTTTGTTTGGTTTGGTTTGGGTAGCCAACTCGTTTGTTCTCTCATTCCCATCTCCCAACTGTGCCTCTTAACCAGGGTGCACATTGGATCCACTCAAAAGCTTTTGAACTGTGAGTACCTGTGCTCTAGAGCACCTCTGTCCATAAACACCTGCCCTCGTGCTTACGATACATGGCCTTGGTTGCACACCTTTCTTCAGGAGGTCCTTGGAAATCATGAGGGGCTTTAAAACACAGATTCTTGGAGCCCGGCATCAAAGCTTGGTAGGTTCAGACTTTTTGTAGCTGTGGTTTGGGGCCATTGAGTCCATTCTGACCCATAATGACCTGCACAGAACACTGCCCGGTCCTGTCCCATTCTTGAGCCCATTGCAGCCACTGTCCTCCATCGCATGAGGGCCTTCCTGTTTTTTGCTGTCCCTCTAGTTTACCAAGCATGATGTCCTTCTTCAAGGACAGGTCTCTCCTGAAAACATGTCCAAAGTATGGAAGACAAAGTCATGGCATCCTGGCCCCTAAGGAACACTCTGATGTACGTACTTCTTCCAAGACAGATCGTTTTGTCCATTAGCAATCCACGGCACCACAATTCATTGCATCTGTTCTCCCTTGCTCAGTGTCCAATGCTCACCTGTGTATGAGGCAGTGGAGAAAGCCGCGGCTCGGTTCAGGCCACCTTAGGCCTCAAAGTCACGCCCTTGCTCTCCAGCACTCGAGGTCTTGTGCAGCAGATTCACACAATGCGTTGCTTCTTTTGATCTTTTGACTGGGACTTCCATGAACATTGATTGTGGATTCAAGCAAGATAAAGTCCCTGAGAACTTCAACCTTGGTGTGTGTGAGTGGATGAGGGAGGATGCAGGGGAAGAGGGGTAGACTCGTGTGGAACTTGTGCATCCTTCAGACCTAAGGATCTGTATTTTGTGAAATGATTTGGGTGAGTGGTATGATTTGGAAACCATTGAGTTAATGCAATCATATTATTTTTAGCAAAAAAAGGTGTTTAGATAAAAATGTTAGTCAAGTACAATACATATAGAGCAACATCCTCAGCTCCCTTATTGTTTTTTACCTTAAACGATTTTCTTACTTTATCCATGCCTAGAGGTGGCTTCTCCCATCCCAGAAGGAGAATTCCTGATCTTGCTCTGTGCCCTGGGCCACATCTCTTCCCTCCCATGCCAGATCTTTCTCTGGTCCTTTCCCTAGCTGCTCTTCCTACACCGGCACTCTTGTTGCAAGTCTGCATGGTGGCCGCATGTACAACAGACTGAAATGCTCTTGCTTCTGCGCCATCCCTACGATGCGCTGCAGATCAGACCCTTGAGACCCAAAGGTTTTCGGAAGTAATTCTTCAGACTTCCCCCCCCCCTTGTCTATCTGGACGGACTGAAATCTGTTCAACAGCTTAGCACTTTCAGGCTCCCCTGTCAGATCAGTGGATGGGACTGTGCCTGAGGGATACGGGCAGGGAATCAGATCCTGATTTTCTACAGGAAAGCCGAGCGCTTGACCACCAAACCACTGCCATTCATCAACCATTGAATCTTGATTCCTCCCGCCCAGCCCTTTAGCCTTTTGCTGGTTTCTCGCATTTGTATTTTATGAACTGCCATTGTCTGGTAGAGCAAACACGTGGCTTTACCTACTCGTTGACATCCTTGATCTCTTTGAAGCAGGTGACCTCATTGACCGTGAAACCTACCCTTGATGGGCACCCTGCATGTTTGTGGTTTGGTTTTGACGGGGCTCAATCATTCGTCCATTTCATTCATTCTCCCCTACCTTCCTCTCATAATCCTCTCATCCTCTTCCTTGGTTCTAACTCTCATCTCTGTCCAGGTGCCTCCCAAGTCCCGATATCTCACCCGGAGCTTTTCTTGACCTCCTAACTGGCCTTCCCAGCCATCCAATGAGATCTCGGCCCCTACATGTTCAAAATAGAACAGACTTCCCATCCCTACTCTAGCTCTTCCTCTTACATTGCTTGCTTTTGCTAAATGGGAATCTTATCCCTTTCGTTGGCTCCAAAATGGAATCAATTAGCAGAGGACTCTATAGATTTTATTTCCGTGCTCCTGTGATTATCCATGAGCACCTTTTGCTTTAGGGTGTCTCCGCGCTCCTCTGCTCTTCTATAGCACTCGGGTTCCCCTGCCACCAGCTGCTTCATTCCAGCTACATGATGCTGCCATATGATTTTTTTCTTGACATGTGGTTCTGATCATGCCATTTGTCTGCTCCAAATGTTTGATCACTTTGCACTGCCAAAAAGTAAGTTCAGATTCCCAACCTGTTTTTAAGATCTTTTGTGATGTGCCCCCATTTATTTTTCTAGCATCACTTCCCTTGACCTACCACTGACGCACCCAGAGCACCAGCCAATTTCGCTAGCATGCCGAGTATGTCTTCGCACACACCTTTGTTGTTGATCATCTGTCTGCTCGGATCACTGTCTCCCAGACTGCCTGTGAGATTCTCCTGCTTTTCCCAGGAATACGTCTTCTAATCCTCCGATGAGAAGGCTACCCGGTTGTCCAGGCTTAGTTAAGTTTCTGCTTTTAATGTCACAGCAACTGTGTTGAGGATCTGATGGTTCCCCTTTCAAATTTCCGCATAATATCACGAGTGCACTAGTAAGAAATACCTAACAGGCATATGAAGACTTTATAGAATGAAAGTTCACTGAGTTAGGGCCTAATCATTGTGATATTTAGCTTAGCCTGGTATTAGCACACTGACCTAGAAACATATTACATTCCCTGGATCTAGAACTGCGTACTTTCACCCACTAGCATCATGAGTGAGAGGCTGGTCAAGTAACAGACAAGAGACAAGGTCATAGCTGCTTGTTGGTTTTAATGAGCAGAACTCAAAAGGTAAGGGGTGGGGGAGTTCTTAAAAGTGGAGTGTTCTTCAAGATGGAATCCACATCTTCCGGTGCTTAGTACTTCATTTTACCCAGTGATGGTCACAACTGTGATGCAATATAGTGATGCTGACTTTCTGCCTCGGCTTTGATCATATACCTAAGGTCCGAGCCATAGTGAGTCGTTGTATTTTTGTATCCCTTGAAGGCACTCTAGTCATAAGGGAGGGTATGTTGTGTGTGGCCTGGTCCCCGTACCAATAGTGTATGATTGGTGATAGTAGTGTCTGTGTAATCGTAAGCTCAGATCAAAAGATCAAAGACTCGTGGCGTACACATTTCAGACTCAAAGGGCTAAAACTCTGTTTTGATTCCTGGTGACTATTAAAGATAGCTTCCACAGTTCTCCTCATTTTGACTTATCTCTTAAGGCCTCTGTCTTTCTCAAGAAAATGTGTGAACTTTTAGTCTCCTTTTGGGGACAACAATAATGCAATAAATAAGACCAGCTGACTTACCACAGGGTGTTCAGACCAGAAGTGTAATTCCTTCCAAACCAGTAATTTCTTCCAGACCATAAGATTAATTCCCCCTTGTCACTACTTTCATCTCTGAACCCATGCCCAAATGTGGACTACCCAACCCAACCCAACCCATCCCACTGCCATGGAATCAGTTCTGACTTGGAAGCCCTCTGTAGAGTTTCCAAAGCTGTAAATCTTTATAGGCGAAAACAGCCTCATTTTTCTCTCTCAGAGCAGCTGGCAGGTTTGAACTGCTGACCTTGTGGTTAGCAGCCTAATGTCAGGGATCCCTAAATGGGGACTGTGAGAGCTGAAAAGTTGATAAGGGAGCTGAACCTAGGCCTGGCCTCTTGACTTACAGCCAGCACTTACACAGGAATGCCCAGAGTTGAGGTGTTTCCTACTTCTTGTGTCTGTACTGTGTCTTATCCCATAGCCCTAGCAATGGATTACCAGAAACAAAGCAAATGCACTGTAGCCGATTCTGATTCCTAGCTACTGCAAAGGACAGGGTAGAACAACCCCATGGGTTTCGGAGACTCTGGCTGGGTTACTACGACCAAAGCCAACCAACCAAACTCACTGCTGTCAAGTCAGGGCTGATGCATAGCGACCCTACAGGATACAGGAGAAGTGCTCAGCAGGTTTTCGAGACTGTAACTTCACAGTATAAAGCCTCCGTTTTCTCCAATGAACAGCTGGTGGTTTTCAAATTGCTGACTTTGTGGGTAAGAGCCTAACACATAAACACTGCATCCAGACTCAATGGGTTACTAAAGGCATATTTAATTCACCAGCAGGGCTTCAGGAAATTAATATGTTACTACCATGTCTGCTCATAAAAAATAACTAAAGGAAACTCTGAGAGCTAATAGCAGACTATGTTAGTCTTGGTAGACTAGAGAAACAGATTCATAGACACTCATGTATGGAAGAGAGCGTTTTATATCAAAGAGCATTGTGCATTGAGGAAACATCCCAGCAGAGTCCAGATCAAGTCCATAAGTCTAATATTACCCCATACATCGATACTAGTCAATAAATTCCAGATCAATTCCCTAAGTCCGATGTTAGCCCACATGTCAATACTAGTCCATAAAGTCCTCTTTAGACTCACAAAACACAGTGACGTGGAAGATCACAGCCCAGTGGGTGGAAGGACTTATAGATCCAGTGGTGGTAGAAGTATCTCAGTGCTGGCAGGAGTGTCCACATGGCTCCTCCAGCTCCAAGGCTCTGGCTGCCAGCAGCCTGTCACTATGTGGCTAGTCATCGGAAATGTCTCTCAGGCAGTGTGTGAGATCTCCCACCTCCAGTGAGCTATTTATCTCTTTAGAGTCTCCAAATGAGGTTATCAAGTTGCGACCTGATTGACAGGCTAGACTCAACCCCTCCACAAATCGACACCAGATTATGTAACTACCACACAGACAAAATACAAAAAAAAAATGGGTTTACAGCATACTAAATTATATTTTGCATTTCTTTAAATATGTTTTATGATTTACCTAATAGAGATGAGTTTCCTACACTTCACTTTGTAAGGTAAAACATCAACACTAGTAGGCTGTGATGTGTGTTTGCGTAGATAGGGTGTGCAGTACTCGCAGCGAGACCAACCACTAACCGGAGCATACAAAGTGATGCACTCAGAAAACATCAATAACTCAAACTACAACTCTAAAAAAGTCCACAGGACCATAAACAAGGGAAAAGAAAACAGATACAAAATGACAGGCTTAAGCCATAACATATCGATGCGTGCTTTACATTTAATACAGTTCAAATATGCTGTTTAAAGACAGATATTCACAGAATGGATTAAAAAATAAGATGAAAACTATGACCCAATAATATGCTATCTATAAATAACTCACTTAAACCAGTTAAAGAATAACAAGGGCTACCTCATGCAAACATTAATTGGAAAAAATCAAGGGTAACTGTGAATATCAGACAAAGTAGATTTCAGAGCAAAAAAAATTATGTGGGACAAAAAGGTAATTATATATTGATATAAAGATCAATCCACCAAGAAGAGAGAGCAATTTAAAATGTAGATGAATAAACATCAACACTTCAAAATATATGAAGCAAAAAGTTATAAAGCTAAAAAGAGAAACAGATCCAAAATTATAATTGTGGACCTCAGCACCCAGTAATTAACAGAACTAGTGAACAGAGCATCAACAATAAGAAGCCTCACATTGGTACTTACAGAACACTTCACCCAGCAGTAGCAGAATACTCATTTCAAGCATCAATTATTCTAATGTCCAAACCAGACAGACATAGCAAAAAGAAAGAAAAGAAAATTACAAACCAATTTTTCACATGAACATAGATACAGACATCTTCAAGAAAATTTTACCAAGTCAAATCCAACAATGTATAAAAAAGAATATGGTACCACGATCATGTAAAATTCATTCCAGGTCTGCAAGATAGGTTCAATATTTGAAAATGAATCAATGTTATCTACCTAAGCAGACAAAAAAAAAAAGAAAAGAAAAGTCATATGATCACATCAATTGACAAGGAAAAGCATTTAACAAAAGCCATGGTTCATTCATTACGAAAACTCTGAGTACATCAGAAATTGAGAAGAAACTCCTTCCTTAAAAACTTCTATGTTTAAATAAACAAACAAAAGCTACCGTTAACATCATAAAGGTGGCAAAAACTTAATACTTCTAAAATCAAGAACAAGAGCAGATGTTCACTCCTGTCTCTGTGATTTAACATAGTACTGGATGCTACAGCTACAAATTCAAGCAAGGAAAATAAGCTTGGGGCAAGAAGGTGCAAGAATGTCTATTTGGAGGCAACGTGATTGCTTACACAGAAAATCCCAAGTTCTTCAGCAAACTCCTAGAACTAACAAATGAGATCCGAAGATCATAGGAGACAAGATCAACTAACAAAGATCAATAACAATTCTATATTCTACAAGTGGAAATCAAAATTAAAAATGAAAGACCATTGGCATTTTCTCCAAAGATAATAAAATAGGTATAAACCTAACAAAATATATAGAGAGCAAATGCCTTGAGAATGATTGGGGCAGGGAATGTATGGATGTGCTTTATACAATTGATGTATGTATATGTATGGATTGTGGTAAGAGTTGTATGAGTCCCTAATAAAATGTAAAAGAAGAAAAGAGAAAAAAATGATTAGGGCAAAGACTGTACAGATGTGCTTTATACAATTGATGTATGTATATATATGAACTGTGAAAAGAATTGTATGAGCCCCAATAAATTGTTAAAATTAAAAATATATATATATATAGAGAGAGAGTATCTGTCTGATCAAGAAAACCTGAGTGTCCTGAAAGACATACTGTTTTTTGTGTTAGACAACTCACTATAGTAAATATGTCAATTCTCCCTAAATTGATCTACAGATTTAATGTGATTCAGAAATTTTATTGAGATTCTTTTTTTTATCTGTTCTGGTAGAGAATGTACAAGCTTATTCCAAAATGTATGTGAAAAGGGAAAACCCTTAGAATGCCTGGTGGGGCTGGGAGGGGTTTTAAAGGAAAATTAAGTGAGATGAATCCCTCTTTCTGCTATTAAATCTTATTTTTAGAGCCACAGTGATCATGACCATGGAGTAAACCCATAGATCAATGGAAGCTAGAGAACCCAGAAATAGCCCCACACAAAGCTGCCCCGTTATCTTTTGACAAAAGAGTAAAAGCAATCCAGTGGAGAAAAATCCAAGATTACACTTGAGTCCGTTTTAACTCCCAGTGACCCTGTAGGGCAGAGCAGAAATGCTCCTGTGGGCTTCTGAGCCTATAAGTCTTTTTAGGAACTTCAGGCCTGGCCTCCTCTTTCTCCAGCAGAGTGGTTAGTGGTTTCAAGCTGTGGACGTTGTGGGTAACAGCCCAACTGGGGACCCACTGGGCCGCCAGGGCTCCTTTCTCATGAAGGGCGGATAACTTTTCCAATCATTTTTGCTAGAATAATTTTATGTATGTCATGTGCCATCAAATCAATGCCGTTTCATAGCTGGAATAATAAGGCATCTATAGTGAACCTCCACCCAAACTGAACACACTTACACAAAAGTTAAGTCAAACTGTATCATGGACTTAAAAGAAAACTGGTGGTAGGTGGACCCTGGAAGATGCCCTTGCTCCAATCCTCAGAACCTGTGCATGATTACCATCTAGGCAGAATGACTTCTTGAGAATTAAAGATGCTACACTGTAAACGTGAAAGATGGAATAAAGGACTCTGAGCCAAGGAATGTGGTTCAACTCCAACGACAATAAAAGAAAAACCTTTTAAAACGCCAAGCCAGTTGCTGTCAGATAATTTCAGAGTCAAGGTCAATCCCATATATGTCAGAGTAGAATTGCTCCATAGGGTTTTCTTTCCCGTGGCTGTGGTCTTTTGGAAGCAGCCCTCCAGACCTTTCTTCTTATGTGCCTCTGGTTACATTCCGGGCACCAACCTTCTGATTAGTAGCTGAGTGCTTCACCATTGTCCCCCCAGGGACTTCAGTTGTCCCTGGCAAGGAAACGGATTCTCTCTTAGGAACACAGCCTGCCAGCACCCTGATTTTAGCCCAGTGATTTTGTACCTCTAATCTCCGGGACGATAAGGTGTAAGTGTCAGATTTTATGTCAACTGGTATCTGTGTGAGAGTGTAGGGGTGGAGTCCAGCTTGTCAATCAAGTCTCAGCTGATGATGATGCCTTTTTGGGCGTGTGGCCCAGATATAAGAAAGGTGCTGGAAACTCCTCTCTCTCTTGAACTTCACCTTCCTGCTCGCTGGATCCCTGTGTCTGCCTTCAAGGGTGCTGCCCGTATGGGAGCTGCTGACCCAGAGAGCTGTCTGCACCCCACCATGTTCCCACTGACCTTGGATCCATACAACTCTACCCCCACCAGCGTGTGATCTCCCTGCATCCCACGTCACCATTTTGCACCATTGGCCTGAAGCTACATGAGTCTGAAGAGGGCCCATGAACTTGAGTTGAAGTGGGCTGGGCCCATGAACTTGAGTTGAATTGGGCTGGGGCGCTTTCTTGATTAAAAGCTCCTGCTTGATATAAAGCCCTTATACCTGTATGAGGACTGCTGGTTTGTTTCTCTGCGCAGCCCAGGCTAACACAAATCAGTCTGTGCTGTTTTGAGCAATAAAGCAGCCATGGGAAACTGATACAAAAGCAGGAGAAAATCTAAAAACCTCAAAGCCCAAAAACCAAACTCACTGCCATTGAGTCAATTCTGACTCATAGTGACCCTACCAGGCAAAGTAGAAATGCCTCTGTGAGTTTCTGAAACTATAACTCTTTATGGGAGTAGAAAGCTGTATCTTTCTCCCCAGAAATATACAAAGCGTTCTTAAAACCAAAAGCACAAGAAAGATTTGATCAATCAGATCTCATCCATATTAAAAATATTAGCTCTGTGAAAAACTTGCCAGAAGTTAAAAAAATAAATTGCAGACTGGGGAAAATACATGTGAATCATTATTCAGCTAATGGCTGATATCTGGTATGTACACACAGTTTTTAAACCTCTCCATTAAAGAAACAAGCAACTCATTCGGAAAACAGCCATAAACACGCACAGTTATTTCACCAAAGAAAATATATAGGTAGCACATTAAATATAAGAGAAGATTAAACATCAGTAGCCACTGGATAATTGGACATTTAAAGCTCTGTGCTATCTCTTCCTACACGCCAACAGAAGGACTAAAATAAGAATGATGGTCACGCTGAAGACTGATGGGGATTTAGAGGAAGTGCATCATTCATATATTGCTGGCGAGAATGTGAAATGGTAAAACCATTCCAGATAATTGTTTGGCAGTTCCTTTCTTAACTAGAAAAGTGGGTTTATCACTTTTGGACATACTTGTACATGAATAGTCGTAGCAACTTTATTCATAGTAGCCAATAACTGGAAACTACCTAATATCATTAAATTGAGACATCCGTACCATGTCATATTAGTGACACAGAAGTAAAACTGAGTGAACTGTCGACATGTGCAAAGACTTAGATGGCCCTCAAGGAAAAGGAAACGATTATGCTGAATTCTAAAAAGCTACTTTTAGAAGGATATGAGTCCATGCGTGTCTCATTGATGAGGTAGCATGATTTCAGAAAGGGAGAGCAGACTAGTGGTCCCAGGGACGAGGGACGGAGGTTGAGAGATGTCTGTAAAGGGTGGCAGAAGAGCCTGTGCTGAAGGAATAGTTGTTGTGGTGGTGGCAGTTACTCAGAGCTGCTCATCTGATCAATTTTCATGAAACCACACACCACACACGCAGATCTAGCTGGTGAAATCTGCATGTGATCTATGGATTGTACCCATGTCAGTTTGCTGGTTCTGCTGTTCTTTGTAGGCCTGGTCTTCTATCTCCACCCTCTCACCGTTTGTATCTTAATGAGTTCCATAACCCAAAAAATCAATTTGAGTGTGGAGATTCAGAGCCCCAAAGAAAAATCAATCAGGAGCATGCTTTGGAGCAAAGACCTTCAGGTGCTGCTCAGGTCATCCCTGCTGCCTGCCCACCTTGAACTCCTTCTCACAAACCTAGTGGAGGGACCACCCAAAGCAGTAGGAATGTGCCTCCTAAGAGCCAAGTTCTTCCATGCCAAGTGGTGAAGAAAAGCTCTTGGTGGCAATCCAGTGCCACGAGACTAGACCCAGAAGGTCCCCCGGGTCCTAGGACGTCTATGATGCTCACACAATGGCAGTGGTTAGAATCTTCCTTCTCCCTGCCGATTCCTTTTCAGCAGTGCCCGCAAATGTTTGAGGCATCAAATCCATTATGGGTCTGAATAGAAAACGCATCCTGGTGACCCCAAATGATAAAGCAAAGAGAGCAGTGTTGCTGTGAATGAAAGGCCCTCCTTTCTGGGAGCCACCCCAGGCCACACATGTTCCCCCTGTATGTAGGGGAGGAGAGTTCATCTTTAAACCCAGAACACACACTCTGGGCAGACTCTGCCATGATCTGCCTCTATGGGCAGGACAATGTGAGATCCCACTGTCATCTCAGCCACAGTTCCTCTAGAGTCACCTTTTCCCTAGAATCTGATGGAAGGATGTCTGTGGCTTGAGGGAAACATTTAATGCAGCTTTAGGACAAAGGAGCCCTTGTGGCACAGCGAGTCACACATAGAGCTTCTAACCACAAGGTCAGCAGTTAATACCTCCACCCACTCCAGGGGAGGAAGGTGCGTCGCTCTCCTCTTGTAAAGAGTTACAGTTTCACACACTCACCAAGGCAGTTCCACCCTCCTTACAGGGTCTCTTTGAGTCAAAATTGACATGATAGCAGTGAGTTTGGCTTTATTGGTTCGCTTTATTTATTTAGGAAAAGATGATTAAATGCAATCTTGGGGGAGAGGCTCCACTCCCCAGGCGACAGGTCATTGAACACGAAGGATTTTGACTTTGTGTGCAAATGAACTTTATTGAAATAAGCTGCATGATTTCTCTCCTAGCATTTCTGTGCCCTGCCCATGCCTCAGTGGCCCAGTAAATTGAACCGACCCTAGTACCAAAGGACACCCTTCAGAAGGGAGAAGGGTCATTCTGAGAACTGAGGCAGCTGGAGGACACAGCTGTGGGCACCTGTGAGCCAGGCTGCCCAGGTAGGAAAACTCAGAACCCAGGCATGCACCTTCATAGGAGTTCTCACCGCATGATATAATTAATACGCAAAAGTCATTTGGGACATTTAAATAGTTTACTCAGCAGAAGCAACATGTGATATTACTTAGCGCTGCAGTGCTATAAGGAATTTCCATTAGAGTGTTCAAGCATTTGAGTTTAAAACATTGGGTGGTGTTTTAATGTTGTAATGGTATGTAAGCTTTGCAAAGCCCAGTCGTACAATGTCTGTGTTACGTTCTGGTGCCCTCAGATACTTTTCTCACAGGAGGCATGTCTGCACCCTTATTTTCTTCTATTTAAATGTGAGCAGGGACCTTGAAATAATACAAATATTACAACTAGGGTTCCTGCAGCACGATCAAACTACTTCCGTGATGTTTTGTGTTTCTTTTGTTTACCTAACACAGCCATGTCTCATTTTTTTTTGCCATGTCTCATTTTGTTTCAGAAAATTGTAATGATTTCTATAAGGTGCAAAAATAAACATAAAGTGCGGGCCCTCTAAAGTGTGACACAGTAGTTCCGAGCGTGGCTCCTGCAGTCTGGGAGGCCAGCAGTTCGGAGACGTGCTAGTGCCCGTGCCTAAGAATTACAGACTTGTAAACTCTCGGGGACTTCTCTACTCGTCCATGAGGTCGGGGCTGGAATACGTGGCAGCTAGCTCTACGGAACCACCCCTCTCTGTGCAGAAGAGTGCTGATCCGTGGTGAACCTTGTAAATTGCTGGATAAATATGTAAAAGACCAAGTACTTAAATGGATTTTTTTTTAATTACGGGTTTCACCTAGATTGATAGGAAAAAAAAAAGTTTCCACTCTCAGTATCAAAAGCCCAAGAACACCAAAGTGAGTCAGTGTGCTTAGATTGTTGTGCATAAAAGTAGTTTGCCAAGATCAACACCCTCAGAGGTGAACTTGGGGTAGAATTTCTACATCCTACTAATTGTGTGGCAACGACACAGTACCCTTGGAGTTGGGCAGCCCACAAGAGTGAGTCACTGGCAGGGTCTCTGGGACAGAGATGCCCAGTGTGTCCCCAGCACCCCAAGGGTCATGGTGCGGAATGGCAGATAGCTGCTCCGTGGGTGGCAGAATGGCCTTCGTAAGACACAAATAAGCCGTGAAACAATCATCTAAAGGCCAGGATGAGAAGTGCCTGACTAAGGAATGCCGTGGCGGAGATTCGATGAGGTTTTTGAGCTGGAAAGAAGTTTAGAAACTTTTGAGCTAGGTCCAGGAACACAGCATTCTGCCATTGCCCAGTCCGACAGAAGATGTGAATTTAGAATCATCTGTTGAGCTCCCTGGGAATACACAGGGAGGCTTCAGAGCAGGATAAAAAAGGGGAGTGTGCGGTATAGACATCATAAAAAGACAGCTGTTGCCATCAAATGGACTCTGATTCACGATGACCCTACATGTCCCAGACTCAAACTGAGCCAGAGGTTTTCCTTGGCTGTAGTCTCTGCAGTCATTTATCACTGGGCCTTTCTTCCACAGAGCTGAACCATTAGGTTAGCAGTCACTGGCAAATTGTTTGTGCCATCCAGAAACCTACTGACAGCATGCCAAAACTCAGGGCCGTATCGCTCATTCTCACTCACAGCCACCCTGCAGGACAGAGTGGAGCCTCCTCTGTGAGTTCCCAAGGCTGTAAATCTTTCCAAGAGTAGGAAGCTTCCTCTTTCTTCCTTGGAGCACTTGGTAGCTTCGGACTTCTAACCTTGTAGTTCATAGACCTTTGCGTAACCTATTGCTTCACTAGGGCCCCTTTGTAAAAGATGAGAGGTGACGTTGGTGATACAGGCAACAATTATATTGGCAGTATGCACGTTCACAAAGCCAGGTATTTATTACTACCTTGTTTAGTTCATAAAACATTGTTTTTCCAGGCAATTTCCATTCTGCTTTGTCTTCTATAACAATCTGTCAGGAACGTAGGGGTCTCATTGTCCATATTTTAAAGATTTTCCCCTCCCCCCACCGAAGATTATGCCTGTAGTCAACAGCAGAATCTCGATAAGATCTGACCTGCTGATTCTCAGTCTCTTACCCTTGGCAGGGCTGGCTGGCCCTACATGGTCTTATTCGAACCTGGGTCCTGACTATGACCTGTTTTTATCTTGTTATGATTCCAAAGACCTTCTGCATAGCCAAAATGCTTTGCTTATTTAACACAGAGAATTAGCCCTACTAGTTGAAGTAATTTGTCATGTTTACTAATTGTTCCTTATTACTGTTTTCTCAGTTTGCTTTCTTTTCTTTGCAAAAAACTTTGGGCTCTTAAAAGTTAGCCTTTGCGTTGGAAAGGCTAAGAAGGCTCTTCTAAAGCCCAGCATCTCGGTCCATCCCCCCACTCGTCCCCCAAAGGCCCCACCCTCCCCATCACAGGACTCTCATCCCCAGAGCTGGGCTGGGAGGAAGGCAGGCCAGAGGCCATCTCATCGCACCTTCTGAAGAGGTGGCAGAAATCCGCCTGGTATTCACTGTTCTCCAATCTGCAGGAAACCTGCCGCCAAAGTCTTCTGAAACACCCCCTTGGCCTCCTTCTCCCTCTGGCTTTTGAAGAACCAGATGAACTTTTGTCCCTTGGCTGAAGTCTTTGCAATGAGAAGGAAGCTTGGCTTGAGAGATCTGATGCCTTCAAAACTCCAAAGCCCTTCCGGTGGTCTCTCTTCCCCCAAAAAGACCGTCGCCGTTGTGTGGTGGTGAGGTGCCTTGGAGTCAGTCCTGACTTGGAACCATCCCGGGTGCAGCTGGATGAAACGCTGCCGGGGCCTGTGCCATGCTGGCAGCTGTTCCTGGGTTCGAGCCCAGTGTTGCAACCACTGTGTCAACCCATCTTGCCAAGGGCCCTCTTAGCTTTTGGTGCCCCTCTACTTTGCAAAGCATGATGGTCTACTTCAGGAACTGGTCTCTCCTGACAACATGTCCCAAGCATATGAGACAAAGTCTTGCCATCACCATCCTTGCCTCTAAGGAGCACGCTGGCTGTCCTTCTTCCCAAGACAGATAGAAAATCAATGATCATCAAGTCACCTTCAACTCATGACGAGTCAGTGTGCTTACTAGGGTTTTCCATGACTGATGTTCCATTAGTAGGTGCCTCTGGGTAGATTCCCATCTTTACCCTTTGAGATACAAGTCAGATGTGTTAACCGATTGTACCACCAGCGCCTCCTGGGTGGTAGAGAGAACAAAGGAAAGGCAAGGCTGGTCGGCTCCCAGCCCATGGCCATCAAGAATGCCTCCAGCAGGTGCTTAGAGGGCAGACACTGTGCGGTAAGCTATGCAGCGCTTCTGTTAGTTCCAGCTCTGGGCTTTTGGAGGCCCCGTGCCTCACAGAGACGGGAAGAAAGGGCTTCAAAGAAAACTTCCTGGGAAAGTTCCAGTATCTTTTCATTCTGTTTTCCCCGTGAACCTTCAGAACTCCCTCAGACAGTATGACTGCAAATGTGACTTGACTCTCCTCCTTTTTGTTGAAAACTGAGCTCCAGTAGAACCGGGTAGGGTGCCGGCACAGTAGAACTTTTGCCAATATTAGGAGCAGTTTAGTTTATATAATAGAAAGGTAAGGTAAACCGACTTAAAATTGCACATTATTCATCTGGGAGGCAATGAAGTTATACTTCTGTGCTTAAATCACCTGAGCCGGATGCTGTAATATGTCGTAATGTTGGCAGGAAGGAGTTGGAGGGAATGAAGCTCTCTAATGAAACTTTTTACAGTTCTCCCAAGCAGCTAAAATTTTATGTGATGTTATGTGAAATTGACTTCTCAGGCAATTCATTTGAAAATTTTATCACCACTGTCCCCTCACGCGCACACACACACGCACACACGCGCACACACACACGCACACACACACCTTCACTGCCTGAGCCTGCCTACACACACACACACACACCTTCACTGCCTGAGCCTTCACACACACATACACTCGCACACACGCGCACACACACGCACACACACACACACCTTCACTGCCTGAGCCTGCCTACACACACACACACACACACACACACCTTCACTGCCTAAGCCTGCCTACACACACACACACACACACACACACCTTCACTGCCTGAGCCTTCACACACACATACACTCACACACACACACACACAAATCAGTTTTGTCTAAGTTTGAATACCCAACTGCTGTCTGGGGCCGTCAGGTTGGGAAGAGAGAGAGCCCTCTCTGGAGGTTATGACTAATGTTTAAGAAGTGGCTGGCGGAGTGGTTTACTCCCATCCCTCCCACCCCCACCGCCTTCTACAAGTAATCTTTTCAGAGATCCTGAAAAGTTCTTGGATTAGGGAAAAGACCCGATGATTGCTCATCTTTATTTTGACAGCCACTTTATTTCAGCTTCCTCGTCAGCTCCCTCATTGTAGACCATCATAGGGCTTCTGAGTCACCCCTGAGCACTCAGGATTGCACCTTACAAATGAAATCCTGCGTCTTGCCAATTAAAAAAACAAAAGAAGTGAACATGTAGTACTATGTGCTTGCTTGGCGAGATCTTCTGTTTATCAGGTTCTCAGAACCTGGCGTGCTCGTTTAGAATGGGAGAAAAGTCAGGAGCAGAGAGGGACTCCACAGCCCCCACCTGGGTGGCACCCATGGTAAAGACAGGACGGCAGGAAAATTCACTTCCTGGATTTTGTTGGCCCCATGCAGTATAAGAACATGTATCCTAGTTACTTCAAGTAACATGGCTGAAAAGAACACTCCATTTTGGCCATCGATATATGTAATGCAATGAAATTGACTCGACTCCTGGTGACTCCAGGTGTGTGCCCCATCGGGGTTTCAAAGGTTGGTTTTTCAGATGTGGCTCACCAGGCCTTTCCTCTGTGGCACTTCCGGGTGGACTTTATCATCCAACTGTTCCCTCACCAAGCAGGTGAATGGACTGCTTGCACCATAGATACAGATAGAAGAGTAAGTCACAAAATGTTGATACAAAACCATAAAAACACTTATTAAACGGAAATATCAAAAGGTGAAGCTCTTGTTTCTTGATGTCGCCTCCATCGAGGTCTGTACCCCTCTCAAGGCTGTGTTGTCACCTCTCTAACCCAGTGGGTCTCAACCTTCCCGATGCTGTGACCCTTTAGCACAGTTCCTCATGTTGCGGTGACCCCCCCAACGATAAAATTATTTTCATTGCTATAATTTTGCTACTGTGATGAATCAGGTGACCCTTTCTCATTCGCCCCTCCCCACAGGGGTCATGACCCACAGGTTGAGAACCGCTGCTCTAACCATTTCACAAAGAAGTCTGCTCGTCAAGTCACACCATGTGAAACGGCAGCTCTGGAACCTCCTTAGCACCCGCTTTATGTTCCTTTTCAGCGTTCCTTGAGTTTGGGAATGAAAAGAAGTGAAGGCAAGATCGGGGCTTTGGGGGGTGAGCCGGGGTTTCTATGTGAAATTCTCTGAGGACAGCCCCTACTGCTTTAGAAATGCATCACTGCGGTGGAAAAATCCCCCATGCAATCATCCTGGCCTTCTTCTCACTAATACAACTTTCTATTGTCTTAATCTTCTTCTTAATAAGCTGCCAGGTCCTTGAAGAAAACCTATCAAGATAGGTCCCCTTTGAGATTTCCAGAGTGTTCCGTAACCTTTGGAGCTGACCTGTTTGCCTTGAATTTCACTTCCCAGCAGATCCCCTGGGAAGCCACAAGTGCAATGCTGAGAGAACTTGTGTACAGTCTGATCTCCAGAAATGCTTTCAAACATCATTTGTTTGGAATAAACCCATACGCGTATGAAGGGAGCCCTAATCGCAATACCTGTCTACTTATCCTCGTGCTAGCAACCGATGCCAGAGCCATGGGAGAGCTAACAACCTAACGGAACCAAGCTCAACACAAATGAAAGCCTTAAATGTACTAGGGCCCTACCCTGGGAGATTCGCCTGGTGCAGAGCCCAGTGTGGGGCCTGAGCCATCTGAGGGAGGGTCATCTAGCACGCTGAGAGGAGCTGAGCTGCTGTGGCCCGGTGCAGGAGCCACTAGACCACATCGCCACGGAGCCCGAAAACGGTGGTGCATCTGAACGGAGATGCACTGTAAGGGTTGAACATCGTGCCAGGTTTCCATTACTAAGCAAAACTTGTGTGTGTGTGTACACGCACACATGCATATATAAGGTACAAAATGTTCTTAAACATTGATTACATGTTGAAATGGGAATATTGGTCATACTGGGTTAAATAGATTCCTTATGTGGCTCCCAAGGAGCCCTGCTGGTGCAATGGTTACAAGTTGAACTGTAACCCAAATAGTCAGTTGAGTTGTTCTCCGAGGGAGAGCGACCGGGCTTTCTACTCCCGTAAAGTTAGAATCTCGAAAACTCACAGAGGCAGTTCTCCCCTGTCCTAGAGGGTCTCTCTGAGGCAGTATTGGCAGTGCGTTTGGTTTATTTGTGACTCACAAGGAGCCCTGATGGCAGAGTGGTTATACATTGGGCTGCGATCCACAAGGTCAGCGGTTCAAAACTACCAGTTGCTCCCCAAGAGAAAGATGAGGCTTTCTACTCCCATGAAGAGTTGCAATCTGGGAAACTCACAAGGGGCAGTTCTACCTTGCCCTACAGGGTCTCTGAGCCAGCATCAACTTGATGGCGGTGAGTTCGGGTTTGGTTTTATGTGACTCCTAGTATATTTCTGTTCTAGAGAATCTGTCAGTACCAGGGGTCATCACAAAGGATTTCTATCAACCCAAGTCAAACATTTTCAAAATGATTATGAGGCATCCCTGTTGCTTAAAGTCCCTGCACAGTACCAACCGTCAACACCGCAATCGAAGCTCTCCATGACAAGCAAAGGGCCACCTCTCCTCTCCCCCCTCCACTAATTAGGCTTCTCAGTGCTCAGCAGAAGAGAAGACTCTTGGGTTAACAAGACCCATCTTTCTGAAAAGGCTTTCCTTGTATAGATGCTATCCCATAATCTCTGCCTCAATCCAGGAAACATACAAACTCAGAACTCCTGAAGTTTCAGAACTCATTTAGTGACTGAATTTGACCTGACTGGAACTATTTGTAGCTGTTTATAGCTTTGGTCCCACACTAAGGAGGGAGATTTACTCATGAGACCTCTCCCAGACCCCATGGGGCGTGTTAGAGAATGTATATGGTAGGTGTCAGTTTGCCTTTCTGAACAGCAGAATAAAATTTGAATTCAAGAACACATCTGGACTCAGTGATTTCAGCGATACCCCTGTGATTGAATGTGAAGAAATGTTTCCCCCCCTTAAAAATCTTGCTTCCTTCAAGCCAGTCTTTCATCCAAACTGCCTCAAAACTCCCTTTCTGAAAGGCAGATCAGATTAGACCACTGTCTTGTTTTCACACTTCTGAAGGTGTCCCCATAGTCGACAGGATCAAGTTCAAGATCCTCAAAGGTGTCTCCAGGCTCCCCGTCAGCAACTCCTTATCACCTGTGCAGGCCTCAGCACTCAGCCAGCTGCTCAAAGGGAACTGAGCATTCTAGAAATATGATCCCTGACCTCCAAGACCCGAGATGCGACACCAGGAAACACAGCAGACAGAGGAAGGGTTTAAGTGCACATGAGTGAAATCGACAGGCAGGACAGGCCAGAGCACTGGTGAGGTTGTGGCCACGCAGGCAGAGGAGGCTGAGGAGATGGCAGCAGGAAGTCAGCAGTCTGGGGAGGGCAGCTTTGCAGGAGGAAGGAACAGGGAAGGCAGGGTCTTGACCTCTGATCATGATGACTCTTTACTGCTGCTTGCTTGTCTTCTCCAGAAGCTTGACAAAGGTCGGCCTGGTGTCTCTCTTCCCAATGGGCCTGGAGACCCCAGGAAGGTACCATGTTGTCCTCTGAAGGCAGGGCTTTGTCATTCGAACGGGTTCCTTCGGGCCACAGAACCAGATGATGGAGCTCATTGTTTGATGGGTCCATGTGTCCTTGCAGAGCGTTGACTGGGGAGTGCTTTGGGCCCCGAGACAGTCTTCCCACCCTCATTCCTGTTTGGGCTGCACTGTGCCTTCTAGGTGTCAAGTAGCCAGTGAGGGTGGTTTGGTGGCTCTTCGGCTCAGGTTCCCTGTATTGAGTGTGCACTGTGTGCAAGGCTCTGAGCCTGCCCCGTGAAGAAGCCCTCTTCTTTGTCCTGTGCTCAGAATCTTACAAAAGCCTCTCCTGCACATGGTCTTATCCACTTCCCCAGCCATCCTTTCGAGTTAAGGGGACCCATATTCCTTTCCAATGTACAGATTCAGAGACCTAAATAATTTACTTATGTCAGAGAGATCAGATGATAAGTGAAAATCTAAAAGTCAAATACTCCCTCCAAATTCAAGGTATTTTTTCCTTACTCTGGAGTCAGCTTCTTCTACCCCTGACTGTAACTTGAGGGGTTACAGCAGGGCGGGTGAGTCAGACATTTGAAGGTCAGTAAGGGGGTATGGATACATTGCCCTGAATGGCCCAGAAATGTTTCTCTCTTGGTGGTTTTAGCCACTGAGCAGCTAAGAATCTAAACCAGAACCTAAACTAGACCGTGTGAAGGAAATACTGTCCAAGCCATGTAAAAAATGGCAGACTGGCTCAGGACAGGGGCCTTGTCTGACCTCCTCTAGTTACATAAAGGAGGAGAATTCAGCTCCTCACCAGCCCACGGGCAGCTGCCACAAGGTGGATGTCAGCCAGCTCTCCACCTTCCACCCTTCTTAACTGCATTCTGACACCACCCATCCTTTCCACGGCATCCTCCCCTTCTGTACGGGGTGGGATAGTTCTTTGCAGTGGCCACTCAGAACTCAACAGCTAATACTCACGATTATAGGAGTCCATTAGGAACGCTGACAAATTACAAGGTGACCAAGATACGGTTGTCTTTGTCCACAACACCTTTTTCTCGGCCACGCGGAGCCCTCAGTCTCCCAGCCTCTGCCTTATCCCGTGGGCCAGGAAATGTGCTGCTGTCTCATGGCCTCAGTACTGCCGCTCTGCTCTGCTGCCTCTGCCATTGCAGACAAGGCTCTCACATGCTTCCACTCGGGGCTCTTCTTTCTTGAAGGTCCCAGGATTCTCTTGCGTCCTATTTCTGAGATGGTTCTCTCTTAGAGACCCAGTGAAATGGCAAAGTGGATCCATTCCTCCTATTGGTATTTCACATACCCTATTTGCATGGTCCCACCCAATTACTACTAGAATAGGATGCATTTTGGTTTGGCCCTGGCAAAAACTATTGACTATCGAAAGACTATTGGAAATACTATGGACTGCCGAAAGAACAACAAGAAATCTGTCATCTTAGAAGATGTACAGCCAGAATCCTCCTTAGAAGCCAGGAGACTTCACCACACACACTTTGGAAATGTTGTCAGGAAGCACCAGTCCCTGGAGAAGGACATCATGCTTGGTAAAGTAGAGGGACTGAAAAAGAGGAAGTCCTTTCACAAGATGGATGGACATAGTGGCTGCATCAGTGAGCTCAAACATAAGGACAGTCGTGAGGATGTGATCGCACCGGGCAGTGTTTAGTTCTGTCGTGCATAAAGTCACTATGAGTCTGAACTGACTCCACAGCACCTCATAACGCCACCGACCAACACCCACTTATTTGGTGGGAGTTATATTGGCTTGGCTAGAAGCATCATTCTAAAGAATTTCACTTTACCCCCAAAGACAGCATATAATTTATAAGTGTTGGCAGCAAAGTCAATTCAGGGAACAGGATCAGTTCAAAGACCTACATTCTTATGGGTATAGACATGGAAGAAGTAAGTTTTTCATTGATACACTTCTTAAGTATGAAATTTCTGTATGTCACATAAGCAAAATGACAACTATTTATGGCACTATATTTTGAGAGTGAAAAATACTTTGACACGTCCTGGTTTGGGGATTTTTGTTTTTTGTTTTTGTTTTTTTTTAAACATTTTATTAGGGGCTCATACAACTCTTATCACAATCTACACATATACATACATCAATTGTATAAAGCACATCTGTACAGTCTTTGCCCTAATCATTTTTTTCTCCTCTTCTCTTTTTTTACATTTTATTAGGGACTCATACAACTCTTATCACAATCCATACATATACATACATCAATTGTGTAAAGCACATCCATACATTCCCTGCCCCAATCATTCTCAAGGCATTTGCTCTCCACTTAAGCCCCTTGCATCAGGTCCTCTTTTTTTTTTTCCCTCCCTCCCCTTTCCCCCCTCCCTCATGTGCCCTTGGTAATTTATACCTCGTTATTTTGTCATATCTTGCCCTATCCGGAGTCTCCCTTCCCCCCTTCTCTGCTGTCCCTCTCCCAGGGAAGAGGTCACATGTGGATCCTTGTAATCAGTTCCCCCTTTCCAACCCACTCACCCTCCACTCTCCCAGCATCGTCCCTCACATCCTTGGTCCTGAAGGTATCATCCACCCTGGATTCCCTGTACCTCCAGCCCTCCTATGTACTAGTGTACAGCCTCTGTCCTATCCAGCCCTGCAAGGTAGAATTCGGATCATGGTAGTTGGGGGGAGGAAGCATCCAGGATCTGGGGGAAAGCTGTGTTCTTCATCGGTACTACCTCGCACCCTAATTAACCCATCTCCTCTCCTAAACCCCTCTATGAGGGGATCTCCATCACTATATTTTGAGAGTGAAAAATACTTTGACACATCCTGGTTTGGGGTTTTTTGTTTTTTTCAAAGAGAACAGCAGCCTGTAAAGGAGTTTTTGTTTTCTTGCTGAATGATCAGGACTTGATCACAGGGTGACTCTTGGGTCACCAAACCAGTAGAGATGGCTGAGAAGTAAAGCCAGCGCCCCCACTCATACCTGTAGCATTTCAGCTGGGCAGCCAGGGTGACTTGGCTCCCAGGGGCTCAAACTAAATGTGCTCCTATCTCTGTAGGAACCGCTTTATTAGTGGGGAAAGAGTAGACAAATGGGTGTCCTTTCAGTCAGTATTTGACCTTGATGCCATAAAATCCTTTGAAGGCTAAGAGGCCCATCTATAGTTTCTTGGCTGGAGCCTTCTGAAAAGCATGGAGACAGAAGTACTTGGTATTTTAGGATAAAAATAGTCATGCCTCAAAACATTCCGCTTCAATTTCCTGGTTCTTAAGGAACCAGCAGTACAGTGCAGACTTGGAAAATGGCAGGATCTGTAAGACAATGCCACGTCTACGACACCTCCTAACTCTTTCATTTTCCTTTGCTTAAAATCAGGTTGCATTCTAAAAAGAAATCATAATTGTTTTTCTTAAGTTGAAAAAAATTTACACTGATGATACTGCATAAGAAATCCTGGGCGTGCGTAAAGTATTTCCATGTGGAAATTAAGTTCGGACACATCCAGTTTTCCTAGCACACACCAAAGGTTTAAAGCATCATCTTGACCCTTCAGAGACATAACATAGGAGGGAGATTGCTACAGTCTTGCCCAAGACATGCATCCCTGATGAAGCCCATAGGACAGGAAGACTGGGGAGAAGCCAACTGTCTGGGGAGGTCCAGGAATGGCCCTAGAGGTGTGTAGGATTTGAATGGTAGAGGTTGAGGGCAAGTATTGCAGGGGAGGACCCAGCCCCAAGCAATGAAGAGGTGGCTAACTGCTCCATCCTTTCTCTCAGTAATTGATGTAAAATTCTGCTTTTAACTGCATACAGTCAGAAAAGATGTGTCTTGAGGTTCGATTTTTTTCACCACAGTTAAATCTATATGCTGAACAAATAATCCGGAAGGCCGGACATGGCATATGAAGGACACGGCATCAGGTTTGGAAGAAGACTCATTAACGGTCTATAATATGCAGGTGACCCAGTGTTACTTGCTGTGGACAGAAGGCTTGAGGCACTTCTGAAGATCCAAGGCTGCAGTGGTCAGTATGGAGTATAGCTCAGTTTAAGGACGACAATAAACAACATCACGATAAAAGGAGAAAATTGGATTGGAGTTGTTGAGTAGCTTACTGTACTAGGTCCACAATCAACACTCATGGACACAGCAATCAGAGAAATCAAAGGACATGTTGCACTGGCAAATCTACTGCAAAAGATCTCTTTACCGTGTTAAAAAGCAAAGATGTCACTCTGAAGACGATGGTGCACTTGACCCATGCCCTTTTCCTTGTATTTTCAGTCACCTCATATACATGTGAAAGTTGGGCACAAAATCAGGAAGACTAGAAGAACTGATGCCTTTGAATTATGGTGTTGGCAAAGAATATTAGGTATACTACCAACTGCCCAGAGAATGATCGGATCTGTTTTGGAAAACATAGCCAGAATACTCCTTAGAAGGATAGATGTCCACACTTCATTTCAAGTACTTTAGACATATTATCAAGATAGACCAATCCTTGGGAAAGGATAGTATATTTGGCAAGGGGGTCAAGAAAAAAAGAGGAAGAGCCTCAATAAGAAAGCAGCTGCTCTTCCTTATTCCTGACCAAGGGACAGTGTCTACAAGAACGGATTCACACATAGGCGTGATTTTGACATAGGAACCTGGGCAGTGTTCTGCTGAACTTGTGGTAACTATGGCTGGGAACCAACTGAATGGCACCTTACGAAACCGACAGCTTCCTGTCTGTCATTCACATATTCCAGGCACAGCCCATACTTCCTGCCCCAAATAGCTGGTGAACTCCTTCCAACTCTTGCTGCTAGTTATTTGTTCTGGAAAAATATTAAGGGAAAATGTTCCTCCACTGGGAGGAAAGTTAGATAAATTGTAGAAATTCATTCTTTCAGAAGTATATTTAATTGTTAAAATTGTAGACATTTATTCTTTCAGAAGCATATTTAATTGTTAAAGTCCAGGGAAAAGCAATGCTCATGTATTTAACTAATAAGATCTATAGTACATGAGTTGTATACATATAAGGCATTGTTGTTTCCTTAGAGTCAGTTCTGACTTAGAGAGAGCCCGTAGGACTGCTCAATATGGTTTCCTAGGCTGTAATGTTTACTGAGGAGCCCTGGTGGTGTAGTGGGTTCGGCTTTAGGCTGATAATCGAAAGATCCACAGTTCTTACCCACTAGCCAGTCTTCAAGAGAAAAATGAGACAATATGCTTCCATAAAGATTTCCAGCCAAAGCAAGCTAATGGAGCAATACTACAAGGTCATATAGGGTCTCTGTGGATTGGAATTGACTTAATGGCAGTGAGGTTTTGGTTTTTGTTTGGTTGGTTTTTGTGGTGGTTGTTGTTAACATTTACGAAAGCAACTTTCCAGGTCTTTTCTCACCCCCATTGTGGCGGGTAGCAGAGTAGCCATTGCTCTATCAGCACGCAGCTCCTGATAAGCTGGGAAAGTAAGCCATCAGAGCGGGTGAAGAAGAGACAAGACCAAGGGACAAGCAGAATGTGCTGCCCTCTCTCTAACCCAAAGGGCTGCCAATGCCCGTGGAAGACCTTCAACACAGACCAGGACCAAGTTGGCATCTGTGGGGGGGAGGGGAGAAATGAGCATTCCTCTGGGGCTGTGGGCAGGAGGAGTGCCTCAGCCCAGTGAGGGAGGCTATGAGTCCATTCCAGACCAAGGGTGTAGCTGGACAGCTTTCACCACACCTTCCCTGGGCTTGAGTTACACTTTCCTGACCTTGCTATGGCTTCCCCTGCCTTTCAGACTAACCACCTCTCTCTGTTCCTGAGAGCGCTCTCCAAGGAGGGTAAGAATGCTGCTCAGGAACACCCTAAAGTCTTAACCTTTTTCTGACCAGTTAATTAATTACACGAACTTTGTCCTTCCCACCCGTTGCTGTCAAGTCAGTTCTTCCTCCTAGCCACTCCGTGTGTGCCACAGGAAATCTGTGTTGTCTAGACTTCTCAGTGGCTGATGTTTCAGAAATATATTGCTCTCTTCTCCTCTGAGGCACCTCCAGCAGACAAGCATGTTAGCCACCGGCACCTCCCGGCCTCTTCGTCATTACATGTCTTTCAGGTGAATGAATACCCTTCTGAAACAAGACCATCCTCAGAATGAACGTTTTACTTTCTACCCAATGGCCAGTCTGCCTCGAGACCTCCTTTAAGTCTTGAAACATGAAGCTGCTTCTGACCCCAGCCCTGACATTCTCCGTCACCACAGACACGTGCAAGCTGGAGAACGACTAAGGAAGAACCGCTGCCTTTGAAGATTGGTATTGGCAAAGACGATTCAAGATAACGCAGACATCTAGAAAAAGGAATGAATCTGTCTTGGAAGAAATAGCACCCATTTGCATGCTCTTTCGAAGCATGGACGAAGAGACGTTGATCCGTGTCCTTGGCACGTCTCCAGAGAAGACCTTCACGCTTGATAAAGTAAAGGGTGCCCCCCAAAAGGAACCCTCCGATGGATTGCTATAGCCGTGGGCTCGACCACAGAGAGCAGCAATGGTGAGGCTGGCACAGGACCGGAAGCATCTTGTTCTTTGTGCATAAAGTCTCTAGACTTGACTAGATGCTGCACCCAACAAGAACAGCATCCAACGGCTCACCTATTGGAGACAACGTTTTCCGTTAAATTCTAGTTTTAATCCTGACCCAAGCAGGTGGCCACAGGCCCTGCAGGGATGTCCCTCCGCCCAGTGTACTTGCCCTCTCAGGCCGTGGGGTCTCTTGCTTTGTCCCCAGTGTGGTGTACCCAGGGGAGAGAGACGTCCCTGGTGAGCCTCAGCTGGAAACGCATGCCTCCCAGCATAGATTTCCTTTGGGGAAAGGATTTGGTCCCAACAATCATGAGATTCTCATCAGTCTCTTTGTTTCTAATATTCTTTGGATTATCTTGAAGATTGAAAAAGGCTTTTCTTTTACATTTACCCCATTCCATTTGGGATCATGGGTTAGGTTTTTCTGTGTCCATTTATAGGTCTTATCTCCTGTGGAAGGGGAATGTATGGATGTCCCTTTTTCCAGTTCCGTCCCCATGGCCTCCAGACACTGGGGACACACCCTGCAAGGAGGCCTCAGATATTTCCCTCAAGGAGCCCACAAGTCAGGCGCAGAGGGCACTAACTTGAAGAGGTGTAATTACAGGATAGGGTGGCAAATGCATTGGCAAAATGTGTAGAGGAGAGTGGTTATTTAAGGTCCCAGAGCATTGAGGACGGCATGCGCTTTGGGGTGATGTTGAAAGGGTGAGTAATAGAGAAATCAAGGAGAAGGGGAAAGGGGCATTTCAGGCAGAAGGGGTCACCCAGGTCAAGATTCAGAGCAGTAAAGCCGTTCTCAGAACTCAGACTTGTCACTGAGGTGCGCTGGACAAAAGTCAGGGTCTGCAGTCGCCTTCTGCTCGTGTGAAACCCGGATCAGGAAAACAAAAGAAGAGTCGAGGTGTTCAAGTGGTGGGTGGCAAATAGGACGGAATATGGGGGTACCCCCACTCAAAGCACCGGGATGTGATGTGAGGGGAGTAGTGCACTCGGAGTTTGTTCCACCAGGTTAGACTGTTAATCAAGCTTCTATTCAGAGGTTCTGAAAAGATAGTGTAACAGTGTACAACAAAAAAGGCCTGATTTGTGGCAGAAGGGAGACTGGTTTTGCCACCACAACAATGCACTTCTTCACGGAGCCATCTCTGTGTACCAGTTTTGGTCAAAAACCAGCATGCCTCTCTTGCCCCACACCTTACTCACCTGACCACACTTCACGCTACTTTTTGTTTCCACAAATGAAGAGGGACATGAAAGGGCAGCAATTTGATGATGCAGAAGAGGGTAAATAAAAAATGAGGGAGGTGCTGTCAGCCACCCGAACAGATGGGTTTGAAAAATGTTTTCAAGAATGGAATCGTAGATTTGACAAATGTATTACGTGTAATGGAGAGTACTTTGAAGGCGATAAGGTTGTTTTGTTAAAAAAAGGAATTAAATACATAGCTTTGAACTAAAAAAAAAAGAACACACAACAAGTTGAAAGCACTTGGGAACCCATTAGAAAGGATAGCATCTGATTAACCCCAGCCCTGGTGGCATAGTGGGCTGCACATTAGATGGCGTACCACAGGGTCAGCAGATCAAAACCACCAGCTGCTCCGAAGGAGAAAGACGAGGCTTTCTGCTCTCATAAAGAGGACGGTCCCCGAAGCCCCCAGAAGCAGTGCTGCTCTGTCCTGCAGGAGGCTAGGAGTTGGAATCCGCTCGATGGTAGTGGGTTTCTTTTGTTTGTATGCAGTGGGTCCAGCTCACCATCAGTCCCAAGCCTATGGGATGTCAAGGTGGATGCTTTTAGATGGCTAGGACCCTTTGCAGACCCTAGGGAGAGGCTTCTTGCTGCAGGAGAGCACAGCAGTGTGATGGAGGGATGAACCCCAGAGTAGGAGAAGGTACAACTAAAATGTCAGAGTGTTCAAAAAAGTAACTTCACGTACTTCATAGTGCTGTCTGCTGTTGGCCCTGGCATCAATTGATCTTTCTGGAACATGAACTTAAAACTCTGTACCAGGACTCTTGTCCTATTAAAATGGGAACATCCGAAAGTCTACATTGGACTGGGATTCTTTCTGCTTTCCCCCTCTGCACCCGCCAATCACATTAAGAAATCACCCACACAGACAGGATTTACACCCATGAATTCCATGCTGTTAGCTAAATCTGCCCTGATCGTCCTGGTTATTTTCTTAAGCAGTAAGTAGAAGCACTATTCTTTAGTGTGATTCGTTTCCAAAAAATATATGCTGCCACTTAAAATCTTCCACATGAATTATTTACTTTGCACTAAGGTTTCTTTCTGCCGCCTGAAAGTCAAATCGATGACTATGTAGAAAGTTGGATAAGCAGCAAAGTACTTGGCTCTGCAACTTCCCTCTTCATGACTGAAGCACAAATATACCTCATCTAACACTGTGAGGAAGTGCAGACGCGTTCTTGAAGAATGCCCTTAATGGGGATGTGTTTCCAGCCTGTCACTGGAACGCTCATTGGCTGTAGATATCTTGGTGTTGTTAGGTGCTGTGCAGTTGGTTCTTTGTGTAACAGAACAAAACACCAACCCATGCCGCCCCATCTTCACACCCATGCGCCACCAGTCTGTCAATCCACCTTGCTGAAGGTCGTCATCTTCTTTCCCACCACTGGTCTACCTTACTAAGCATGATGTCCTTCTCCAGGGACCAGTCTCTCCTGGTATCTTGTCCAGAGTGCATGAGGCAACTGCTGTAGCTATTGGCAGGGCTCAGTTCATTTTAGTTGCTTGATGCATTCTCTATCTCCATGAGCCAAGCAACTCCCGAACTAAGTACAGTCATGGTTTCCATTTCAAAAGCCAGCTAGGTATTCCTGAAAATGTGTTTAGAATATTTAATGCAGGTGACCTAATTTTCCCCCTGATTCTTTCAAACAGGTAGTGAATTCATCCTAGCACATAGAAGGATTTTATTTTATTTCATTTTTCTGAGATTATAGGTATCTGATTTATATCATCAGCCAACCGAGATTCGTTTTATAATGAAAAAAATTCAGGAAGTATCAGAGGTAATATGCAAAGTATTATAAAGTGGTACTATCACAGCTGAATTCATGGAAGTGCCTTAGTTTGAGGATCAGGTAGCAATCTCCCCAGTCCAATAAATAGCTAATTTTATGTTTTCTTCTCTAATATGGAACACAGAAGCATTTCCTCCCTCTTTGCATTTAAGTGGTCAGCTTATGGTGTTTAGAGGACTAGGGGATTAACATTAAACAGGCCTCCATCTCGTCACCAGCTGCGTGAAGTCCCGGGAGGATGTGGTCCAGGAAATGGACACTTGAGGACAGGAGGAGTGGCTGAGTGACCACAGGGACCCATGCTGGATGGTCCGCGCTACAATCCCAGAGCCCAAAATGGTCATCTTGGTCCATGCAGCAGAGGGAACGGCCCTAGGGATGGCCGGAGGCAACTCAATGAGCTCCTGGGGAGGAAGCTTTTTCTTTGTGAGACGTGGCCTTTCAGTTCCCAACAGAAAGCCAGTTATCCCCCCACCTCGGCGCTGAAAGAGCCCACGAGTGGACTGTGACCCACATAAGAAGGACTCGTAGTACCAGCTTCTGAATAAGAGGAAAGATAAAAGGGCTGACGGGAAAAGATGGTTGTTCTCCCATTTTATTTATCACATAGTTTACTTTTGTGCCGCCCCCCCTCCCCCAAGATAAACAATGAAAAGGGTATAAAGAATCTGTCGACATCCCTGTAGCACCTGGAATGGACCTGCCTCATGGTCAGTGGTAAACAGGTGAAGAGGTTATGTTCTCCACTGGTAAAGGGAGTCCATGAAAGTGAAGCATAGCGATTGTTTACCAGATGGAATGGGCAGTACACGCACATTAAGGACGCTGGGCAGTGTCGAGCCTCTGTTGAGTCGTTGCTGTGTACCAGACCCCGTGTAATAGATCTGTTTTCTTTTCGCCACATAATCCCACAACATCCCGAGGAAATGCATAGTCTTTCTTTCCCATTCTGCACACGTGGAAACTGAGACTGATTAACTTCAGGGCCCTAGCACAAGTTAGACTATGACAGACCCTAGTGATACATCGGGTTTTCTGACCCCAAAGCTCACATTCCGGATCACGGTCCCTACCAGCCAGAGTTTCTGCTGAAAAACAGAAGTGACTTTCTCTGTATCTCAAGCACAAAGGCTTCCACAACCATCAGAAGGTCCAGGGAAGCTAAAGTCAAGGGAGCCATCAAAAGCTCAAACCACACTCACTGCCATGGAGTCAGGGCTGACCCATAGCGATGGGCTGTGGGTTTCTGAGACTGTATCTCTTAGGGCAGAGGAAACCCCAGTCTTTCTCCCTCACAGCTGCTGGTGGAGCCATCCGGTCATCGGGAATCAGTTCAGGACACCAGCAGAGGCAGGCCTTGCAGGGGACTGGCATGATCTCCGCCAGCTGCAGTGCCAGGTGTTACTCACAGAAGGAGGCCTAGAAGCCCCTGGCAGACCCCTCATCTACCATATGCTAAAACTCATGCCCCTCCTGTCGATACCCTGCGAGGAGCAATGGTGACTTCTCTTACTCTTCCACCTTCCAAATCCCATTTCCGTGCCTCTCCCCGACCAACTCACCAACACCCGGCTGCTGGCTTCAATGCTGGGGACTGTAGTTGCTAGGCCTCTAGCCACTGTGATGTAGGGGACCGCTCGAAAGGGGGAAATGGTATTGAACGTACTATCCTGAAGGAAGTGTGAAGACTTCCCCAGGGAGTTTCATCCCCAGGCCAGATCATCACCATAATCTGTATTTCCTGCCAGAGGCTGGAGACCAGGAAAGGATCTTAACTGCCCCGTCCAGGCACAGGCTTTCTGAAAACAACCGCGGAAGAACTGGAAAAGGGCTAATGGTCATTCTTTACCGTATTAGTAACACAGAGTCCCTGCGTGGTGCAAACAGCGCGTGGACTCGGCTGCCAAGACAGAGGTCCCACTCGATTTAGGATGCTTGGAAGAAAGGCCGGGTAGTCCCTTCCGAATGGTCAGCCACTGGAAACCACGTGAAGCTGAGTTCAGATACACCATGGCTTCACCATGAGTTGACATCAACTCAGAGGCAGATTTGTGGACTTTCGGGGGACGAGGGGCAAGTTTAGGTTAGGGTTATGCCTTATCCTAGGCATTTGGGAAGCACATCCATCGGAGCATTTTTATTCAGATGCAAAGTGGAGCCAGACTCGTTAATAGATGATCGTCACGCATTGTACAGGTTGTGTTTGAAGTCAGATGAGACATGACAAATGCTGGCCTGGGGATTAGAGATGGCTTTAATGAGTAGGTGACAGTTCACTGGACTTAAGGCAGCGATCCCGACACTGTAGATTTACCTGGAGTGCTTCCAAAAGTATAGATGCCTGGACCTCTCCCCAGATCTCACTTAAATCACAGCAGTCGGCATGTTTCACTAACAGACAAACAACCTCAGAGTTTGGGACTTGGTCCAGGGTCCAGAGTGATTGGGGACATTCATCTCTTCTCTCAGTCCAGTTCTCTCTCTGTTGTACCACAGTTCCCAAACTTCTCTGCCCATTAGAATCGCCCTGACGCCCAAATTATACCCCAGGCCCACTGCATCAGATGTTGGGGAGATGAGAGCAAGGCACAGGACTCACGATTTGTAAGGTTCCCTAACTGATTCCATTGTGCAGTGAAGTCTACAAACCTCTGTTACACCGCATGCAAGCACCCTTGTGACAGTGGTATAGCTTAAAGGGCATGCATTCCCTAATTAGGAGATGGTGTGTGATGGGTTATCTTTCCAAATCCTAGAAATTTCTCTTGGGAGCTTAGAGATTGCTTCTTAGCAACTAACTTGTCAATAACAGCTACCACAGAAGTTGCAAGCATTGGTATTGAGCACCAAAGAACAAATCTTAGCCGAGAGGAGGCAAGTGGCCTTTCTAGATTCAGTGGGACACATCGGGCTGCTAACTGCAAGGTCAGCAATTCCAAACCACCAGCCATGCCACGGGAGCGATGGGGCTTTCTACAGCCATCAAGAGTTTCCGCTTCGGAAACCCCCAGGAGCAGTGCTACCTGTCCTGTTGAGTTGCTATGAGTCGGCATTGACTCAGTGGCAGTGAGTGAGTGAGTTACTCATTTAGTGAGACTTGCTACGGACTTGGCCACATAGACTTGAGCCAAATACCCAGGTCTCCTTTCCCCTTCGGTTAGGTGGGAACTTCCCCCAAGGAAGATTACGTGGAGTCATGCCTGTGGTCTGAGAGTTGAGCGAGCTGCCAGTTCCCGGTCAGGATCCTCTGCCCTCTCCTCAGCGTCCATTCAGGAAAGGACCTCGCCCTCTCACACCCTGAGCCCGGTGCTGTGGAATCTCTCCATCCTCAAACCCGGAGTCCTTTCATTCCAGGAACATCAAGTTCAGAAACTCATTTTCTCTCAGCCACCATTAGTAAAGATAGACAAGGGCTTTAAGACCATCGTGGGGAGAAAGTGTTCCCCATTAAAGTTCCATTTCTAAAGCCTCTGATGGATTTTTGATAGAAAGGAAACAGAGCCCAGGCAGCCCTCGTTCCCTGTAATTTCTTCGGGAGGAAGCAATTTTAAAGTCTAATGCATTTGGAGAATGCTTACGTTGCCCTAAATGGAGAAGATGGAGTGAGTTCATGTTTTCACTATCAAGCACACATCTGTGGCATGTGCGTCTCTCTTGGTGGAAAGAAACATATGGGTATAGTTCAAGAACTCGGCATTCCAGTTCTCTAAGACTCAGGGCTCCCCTGAGCCACTCAGTGACCCCCATGAGAATAGTAATCCCAAGTAGAAAAAACCTCCAAAAAACAGCCAGCGCCCTTTAAAACACACGCGCGCGCACACTGAAAATGAAGATTCCACTACTTCAAATACATTCACTGAGGTGTCTCTTAGAAACATCAAAGAAAAGGAGTAGAGAAAGTGACAGCTGGGACAGACTCCTTGGGCCAAGAGGTGAATGTTGTATAAGAGGTGTTGATAAGGCTGCCCACTGCTAGTGCTCCTCCAGCCTGGCCCCTAAGCACCTTATTCTGAGCACAGCCTTCCTGCGGGCCCCCTGCAGCTCTGTGTGAGTATCTGCCCGCCTACTCTTCAGTGGAGCCAGAGCCAGTGGTCCATCACAGGCAGTAAATAGCATCATCAGAGTTAGCGATCAGCATAGTCACTGATGAATGAACCTTTAGGATTCCGTCCTCCCCAAGCATGGCCAGTGAGGGTTAGACTTACAAACCCTTCCTTTCTTCCTCCCTCTGAGCCTACTTCCCATGCTAAGCCCCCAGGGGTTCTACTTTCATAAAATTGTCCAGTGCCTTGTAGTAAATGCAAGTCACCCTGGTAGCATAGTAGATTATGCGCTGGGCTCCAACCACAGGGCAGCAGTTCCAAATCACTAACCACTCCGAGGGAGAGAGATGGTGCTTTCTGACTGTTTCTAACTGACGAGCTCATGGGGAGCTGAGCCACTGTGTGACCCACTATACCACCAGGGCTCCATTTAAAATGACAGGTGTTTGGTTAAATAAAATGTTATTAATACTCATGTCAACTAGTTTATTTCGACATTTCTTAGGAGCCCTGGGAGGACAGTGGCTAAAGTGCTCGGCTACCAACCAAAAGGCTGGCAGTTCAAACTCACCGGCTGCTCTGTGGGAGAAAGATGAGGCGTTCTACTCCTGTGGACATTTGCAGCCTCAGAAACCACGTGGACCTGTTCTCCTCTAACTTGTAGGGTTGCTGGGAGTCAGGATTGATGAATTGGCTGTGGACTTGGGGGTTGGGGTGGGTTGGGTTTCATGGGGCGATTAGAAAATTGGGGCTTTGCTGGTGCAAAAGCTGGCAGTTAGAACCCAGCCAGAGATGTCTTGGAAGAAAGACCCGGCCGTCCGCTTCCAGAAGCTCATGGCTTTGAAAGCCCTTTGGAAACACCGCTCTCCTCTTCACCATATGGGCGGGCCAGGAGTCTCGAGCCGCTCCCCAGCGGCTAGCACAGGTAGAAAGCGGTTCATGTTCCCTGTGGCTCTCGTTCGATGTCCCTGCAACATCTCGGATGGTGACTGCTGATGCTTTGGCTCAAGCCACCAGAAGCTATCTTGAGGAAGGAATATGCTAAATATTTGATATCACCACCAGTTTATCAACTGCTCATTGAGGCCTAATAAATGGCCCTAAAACATAGTGGTTTAAAACAAACACATGCATTCTCTCACCAATTCTGTGGGTCAGGAGTCTGTTTGGCGCTAAGCTGGGTCTCCAGGATCAGGGTCTCACAAGGCTCCAGTCAAGGTGTCGAGGGCTGCTGGCATTTGGAGGCTTGACTGGGGAAAGATCAGCTTCTAAGCTCCCTCCCTGAGTTGTTGGCAGGATTGACTTCCTTCTGGTTGTTGAACTGAAGGTCCTCGGTTCCTTTCTGACTGATGGCCCTTGACCTCCCTCTGCTCTGGGCCACATCGGCTTCCCCACGGCACACCTCACACCATGGCCACTTGCTTCGCCCTGCAAGCGAAAGCACCTGTGTGCCAGCAAAGCGGAAGTCACCTAATCTCACAAGTGATGTGCCATGACCTTTTCTTGACACTGTGACATTCAGCCCACACTCAAGGGAGGGTGGAACACAAGGGTGAGGATTCTAGGGGACAGGGGCCATTGGGAGCCACCCCAGAAGCTAGCCACCATAGCCAGACGGTGAGAGTAAACTTAGCGTTGTCTTCATTCACCACGTGATTGCTCCTTAATGTCCATATGATATTCTCATGAGTCGGATGTGCTGCACTCATTATTTTCCTGTTGATGGGCACAAAGAAATGAATGACACGTCATGAATCACACGCAGAAGTGCTTTGGGGGACAGGACACGGATGCGAGGGGGCTGTCTTACAGGATAGCTTCTTGGATCAAGGGGTGTTGAGTCACATTTTTAAAAGAATTAAACGTTAATGGAATTTCTCCAGAGCTCGTGACGCTCCCACAGACATAAGGACGAAAGAAGAAAAACTAAGTAGGCAAGAAAAGGATGTACGCCCAGTGTGTTCCCTGAGCACCCCACACGCTCTCAGAAGGCCTCCTTTCTCTGTGGGGCTGTTGACCTGCGGCACGGTGTTCCCGGCTTCGTCTGATTCCTCTAGGCCCTGAAGACACCTCAGGTGTTACTTCTTCCCGGTGCTCCCAGGTCTCCTAGAGCATATCGCCGCTGTGATGCTTATCCCACCAGATTAACATCCACTTCCCAACCCTGCCTCTCTCCACTTATCAGTGGAAACTGGTTTCCTAATGGCTCGTGCTCAGCTGAGTGAGTGAGTGAGCAGGGGTTTTCCTTAGTAGCGTTGGAGGGAGGAGGAGGACTCCCTGGTTCTCTCTGCGGTCTTACCCTGTGAGCCTGGGGAACACGGGGTCAGTGAGCAGGAATTGACCAGCCAGGGTCTCGGTCCCTGTCATACCACAATGCCAGTGTGCCCCAGAGTGGGCATGAGACCTCTCATCCCGCAGGCTCTTGGGTTTTAATGTCTGGCTCCACGTGTAATAGCTCATTGTGGACTGGAGGTATGCCTCGCCCAGTAGTCTCTCAGTGGGTGGTTCCAGGGCCAGCAGTGTCAGCATCACTTAGCAACACGTTTAAAGGTGCCAACACTTGGCCTCAATCCTTTAACGAACCTAACCCTGGTGGTGGGCCTGCGGGCTGTTTCAACAAGCCTTCCAGGTGATGGCGATGCAGGGTCAAGTGTTCAAGCCACTGACCCAGGCTGTATGTTTTTAAAGCTGTGAGGTAGTTTCCTCCTTACCCCAGTAACTGGAAGGCAGAGCAGCTCACCTCCTAGGGATGTGCTCCTTCGTAAGTGCCCCTGCCCACCCGGCAACGCCGGGCCTTTCCTTCCCCAGAGGGCTGATCTAATGAGAAACATTTAGTCGACTAAATTGATATGAAGGAGAATAATAATTTTTTTAAGTACTCATTTTAGAGGCCTGAACCAAATGAGAATTCCTCTATGGCAGGGAAATCCCCTCTTGTTAATGGTGCAGGCTATCGCCATGTATGCATTTGAGGGCACATCTCCTTTTAGTATTTCTGTATCTAATTGTTGGATGCGATGCAGTCCTGGGGAATGCTCAGTGCCTTCATACTGGACAGCTACTAGTGTCTCAGACCTACCCCACTTACCGTCTCGATTAGCCGGAACAGCGTTTTCTGACTTCATGCTTTTCTAAACGTGTCTTCCTGGTCAAGTCTGGGACCAGCTTGTTCTCGGGAAAGAACGGAGGGGCCATGTAGAAATGGGAGTTTTGAGGAGACACGTAGTTCTGGTGACGTGTGACTCTAGGCTTTTGAGAACTTGGTAAAAGTTCATTTAGGGTCCTGGCAACTACTACTCCTTTGGACTGTACACCATTTACTTACAGGCCAGCAGACTTTTATCTGTACACCCTCTAAAGGGAAAAAGGTGTGTGTGTGTACAGGAGAAACTACTGCTACACAATCATCTAAACCTTCATGATGCTTCTCACCATCTCCTCTAAGTCTACATGCTTCTGAAGGCAATGTTTCTCTCTCTAGCCCAGCAGTTCTCAACCTGTAGGTTGTGACCCCTTTGGGAGTCGAACAACCCTTTCACAGGGGTCACCCGATTCATCACAGTAGCAAAATGACAGTGATGAACTAGAAATGAAAATGATTTGATGGTTGGGGGGTCACCACCACATGAGGAACTGTATGAAAGTGTCCCGGCATTAGGAAGGTTGAGAACCGCTGCTCTAGCCCTTCTCCAAAGAATCATGCACTCTTCAATGTATACCAGGTCACAGTGGTTGTTTGGACATGCTCAAGGGACTCAATTGGCCCCCCAAAAATGTGACTAGGTCAGGGCTTGTAAAGTGGATGGGGAAAGGTGTCCCAGTGAAGTTCCCATAGTGCATCTCTTGCTACCCAAAGCTACATTGTTCCAATGGGGGGTTACTTGGTGCAGCTTTCTTAGTCTTTCTCACAAGTGCCGTGCTCCGTTTTCTGAAAACTTCTAAGTGAGTGTCCTGCGTCCTTCAAGAAAACCTATCAAGGTGACCCCTTGAGAAACCTGCCAGTTGCCATAACTTTCTGAGCAGACCTCTCTGCCTGGACTTGAACTACCAGAGTTGACTGAATGACAGTAAGCAGATCCCCCGGGAAGCCATTACTTTCATTGGACCTTTTTTTTTTTTTTTTTTGAGGGTGCTCTGAAAAAACTAAAGGAGCCCTAATGGTGTATTGGGTTACAAGTTGGGCTGCTAACCCCAAGGTCAGCAGTTCAAAGCCACAAGTCAAGGTGAGCTTTTCCATTGCTGTAAAAAATTATCATCTCAGAAACACACAAGGGCCTTTTTACTCTGCCCTATAAGGCACAGTGAGGCAGAATCAACTTGCTGGCAGGGAGTGTGGTTTTGAAGTTAAACACGACTGAGGCAACGGTGTCACTAACAGACCTTGTCTGCAGCCATCCACTGATTCCAGAGACATGTTTAAATCCATTTTGTTTGGAATAAACCTGTACAGGTATGAAGAATACACCAATGATTTTTTGTTTTATTAAGTGCCATCATTTTTAAAAATAAAAATGTTTTCCAACCAGTAAAGAAAATTCTGAAGAAATAGTAAAGTATGTGTGTATATCTATTTAAAAAAAATAAAAACCAAACTCACTGGCATAAAGTCAGTGACCAGCTCATAGCAATCCAACAGGACAGACTGGAACCACCCCCATGGGTTTCTGAGAGTAGAAAACCTCTGCTGTCTTCTGTAGAGCCACTGAGGGTCTCAAACTGCTGGCCTTGTGGTTAGCAGCCCAATATGTAGCCCACTGAGCAGAAGAGGTCAAATGCACCGGGCCCCAGGTTGGACACAACAGAATCAGAAGCGCATTTGTGGCTCCAGTGGCAACCAGAACCAGGCCTCTTAGGAGGAGGTCCAGGAAGGGAGATGGGTGAGGAAATGCCACCTCTTGATGAACCCAAACTGGAGAGGGAGATGGAGAGGTCCCTGGGTATGCGGAGGAACACAGACCCCCATTCATCCGGAGCGTGATTCCTCCATTGGTTTCTAGGCACAGTTACTTCATCTCTGCTGGGACACACTGGACACCGAGCCACAGTGTGAGCCTCCCTAGCTTTGGTGATTCCCTGAGAGTTTGTAACAGCAGAAGCCACATGTGGCCGAACAGATGCGAAGGGGAAGTCGGTCACTTGTTTGTGAACATAACCTCAGAGGGATGGCAGCACCCCCCATAACACAGCGGTGGACTTCGGGAAGATGGAATGTGTTTCAGAACTTTCCCACCGACAGAGGTGATGGCCTGGGGGCTACCTGCAAAGGTGGGCACTTGTATCGTGAATAGGCTGTCACAGAGTGTGAATTGCTAGACATATATTTGCATAAATTAATATGTTTCATGGGGAATTCATAAACGTTCGTCTTCGGCTTTATCTCAATGGGTGGAGATGGAGGGGCTGTAGAAACAAATCTGAAAATCAAACATATCAATTAAAACTCAGATTTTTTTTGAAACCTATTTTTTTTGAAACCTATGAAATGAAATGAACTTTAAAGGACTAAAGGATTTGGATCTGTGAAGGACCCCAAATGACAAGTCATTCTGGGAGACTCCTATTCATTAAAAACCACGGCTCTGTGAAATGGCTGCTATTCCACTTGGAGGTAGTTGATTTGCTCGTTTGCAATACCTGTGTGGGACGAGATGAACATTAGAAGCGCTTGGCCATCTGTTAGGGGTACAAGAGCCTTGCTCTTCCTGCTTCCTGATCAGTTGGGGGCCTCAAAAATGTCAGCACCAGCAACAAAGTGTAACTGTCGCTTGGAAGTTATAATGACCAAATTTCAAAGTGGAAAGGGTTGTATTGAACGCCTCCTTCTGAGTTACTTTAGATGGCTTTCAAACGAGGCACTTGGGTTCTGTTAGCATTCAGGATGCCAGAACTTAACAATTTTGAAGCACTTTTAAAATGGTTACAATGAGGATTCTGATCTGAATGTAATATATGAAGGAGCCAGCCCTGGGGACAGTATGCTTTGCACACAGAGGACCACGCCAGGCAATGAATGCATGTGTCAGCGAGTGAGCAAGGGAGTGAGCAAATGCTTGGGAGTTTGAATACAGATTTTTACTGCTTGTGGTGCAGCAGTCTCTCCATCTGGTTTCCCCTTTAGAGTTTTGCGCTAAACCCCCATCATCCCATTTCCTCTCTTCAGTTCGTATGAAGCCCTTAATCTCTGCTTAAAGTCTGAAGCCATCGAGCAGGCCACTCAAAGCCCTCTGATGCCTTTCACCAAGGCGTTAGGGAACTGTGTCACAACATGCCTGGGATAATAACTTGAAGAAACTAGTGTCTAACCCTAGGAGGCCTGGTGAATTAGTGGTTGAGCTGGGCATGGGCAAGGGACTCCTGTTAATTGCAAGATGAGCAGTTCGAAACCGCCAGATGCTCCCCAAGAGAAAGACAGGGCTCTCTGCTCCTATGAAGAGTTACAGTATCAGAAACTCACAGGGGGGCAGTTCTCACCTGTCCTCTGGGGTCACCAAGAGTTGGGATCGAATTGATCAACATAGGTTTGGTTTGGGTGTGGAACTGTCTAACCCCCTCTCACACCTTAGTTTTGCGGACATCTCAGGAACGGATTTGATTCATGACAGAAAGACCTAATAGGTTGTAGAATGACATCAAGAACATCCCACATGAGGGAAGCAAAGGGTCATTTTAATAGAAATGTGCGGGGGCTCACTCAGCCTACCTCTCATGGAAAGAACCTCTGGCTGCAACAGTGCAGGACTCTGGGGTCAAAATGTTGAATGGTGCAAGATGGACCCCAAAAAGATGGCAGTGATACACACAGTACACAAAAGAATTGGATGGTAGACAACCATTTCAGGAGGTAGCCTGTGGTCAAGGACTGATAGGGTCCTGAAGAGTGTACAGCACACTGTGGTCGTAGGTGAAAAACAGCCTTCAAGAAGGCCGTGGTTCAGCAAGCTGGCGCCCACTGGAAGGACTCCTGAGAGGAAGACGAGGCAGTCCTGGCAACCCTAAGGAGCAATTTTGCTCCATCCTGTAGGGTCGCCATGAGTCAGCATCAACTCCAGGACACTGGCTTGGTTTAATTGAGGTTTGGTTTGATTAATTGTTTAACACAGTTCCCAAGCCACACACACACAAAAAGGACTCTCAACCACTTAATTACATTTTTTAAATCTTGTTACAATCCTGTAATTGATGCAATTCTCCATTATTTGAGTGAGATGCCACTGTGAAGTCTAATTAGGCACTAACTGGGAGCAGCCCTGACAGCAGATTATTATTGGCTGCTTTCTCCGGCCTGGAAACCATAAAGTACAAGTTCTCCGCACTTCTGGCTGCCCTCTGCTCTCTGGCCGTAGGTCATAACAGTCTGTTGGACTGCCCCTTCTCATTGTCCCCGGGCTGTGCACTGTCCCCACACAGAGCTGGAGGGGCATGTATCCTGCCCTCTGTGAGACATTATGTCAGACAAGTTAACCATGGCAGCAATCATAACCTAAAGCACGTGTCCCCTCCACAGTCTTGACAGCCTGCCCTCTGCTTTTCAGAATGGCCTGCTGGGGCAAGCACGTGGCTCCGTTTTTGAACCTCTTATGTTACCAGATTGACTAGAGAATCAAATTCATTGACACTCATGTGTAGGAAAGAGCTTTATATCAAGCAGTAATGGTATTTTAGGAAAACAGCCCAGCCCAGTCCAGATAAGTCCATAAGTCCGATCCTGAACTATGTCTGATGCTAGTCCATAGTCCCTCTTCAGACTCACGCAACCGCAAGCAATGATACGAAATGCAGGAAGATCGCCCCCTCCCCCCCGCCCCATGAGTGAAAAGTCTTGTGGATACCATGGCGGGGACACATCTCCAGGGCTCTCGAAGATCTCGGCATCGCTCACCTGCATGAAGGTGACGCAGAGAGAGAGAGAGGGCCCGCCTCCAGCAGCCCTTTATCTGGGTTGTGCCTCCATGTGATTGACAGGCTAAACTCGGCCCCTGCACTTTATTCATCAAGTTGACATGAAATTACGTAACTACTGCACCTCTGCATCTCTGTAATGCAAGTTTCTATAGAAGTTTCTAGGACCCAGGTTCCTCTCATATAAAAGGATTATTCAGACAAACTAACGTTCATTGAGTGCTCATTCTGTGCTAAGCACTTTCTAAGGATTCGGTTATTCCTCTGAAAAATTCTGCAGGCAAGTATCAGGTCTCACCTCCCTTGTGTGGCAGAGCTAGGATTCACCCTGGGCAGTCTGGCTCCGCAGTCTGTGACCCCAGTCTGTGACCCCAACAGTACCTTTGTCCCCCTCAGTCTATGACCCCCAACAGTACCTTCCTCAGAGGAATGGCTGTGGGGAGTGAACGAGGTGAGTCATGTCTAAAAAGTGATTTGCATCGCGGACACTCCCATCCACCCAACACGGGGAGTTGCTCTCAACCTTGACCCCATCAAGTTTTCCAATGGCTGACTTTTCAGAAGTAGGTCTGTCTCCTGAGATGCCAGTGGGTGGACCCGAACTTAGCAGCGGAGCATGATAATGGTTCACACTACCCAAGAACTCCATTTATCCTCTTACACTTGGCTTAATGCATAGTTTGTGTTCAGTATACCGTACTTTTTTCAATGCCTCCCTGTTTCCTCTTGGAAGTAGATAAATGATACAAATGTTTCTCGTGGCACCGTGTGGGTCTCGACAGAGGCAGCCCCCATCAGTGCACGCTTACCACGTACCCACTCCAGACAGTTCCTGTGAGCTTGTGGTATCATTTTTCTTCTCTCTAACCACATTTCGCTGTTCAGCTATGACTGCAAACACACTGCGGCCACTTAGACATTTTCAATATTAAACATGGCGCTCCTTTTTGGATGTTACCCACTAAGGGATGTTCCCTTGAAGGGAAGCAGTTAGCCCTGTGCCCTTGGAAGTTGAGTTGAGAGGCTCTGTTTGTGACCCCCAGAATATAAGAGAAAGCAGGCTGCGTGCCCCTTGACGGTGTTGAGCCTTAGTCACCCTGGTGTATTCCTGTGGCTCTTCAAGGCTGGGGGACATAGTGTGGCAGTGGACCTGTGTTCTAGAGCCACTGTGGCTTTGTGTTTTGGTAAGAGTGTCGCCCCAGGTTTGCTGTGCAAACCCATGTGAGCCATTTCCATTTCCACAGGTAATGAACAACACCTGATTCCTTATTCTGTGAGATATTCACAAGTTTATTGAATTTTAACTTCCTTTAATGTCTCTCTTAAATGCAACATAATTTTATATTTGATCCTTTGTTGAGACCTGGGACAGAAGCATCATAAATTAATTCTTTAATAAAATCCACTTTCTAAAAACTCACTGCTATCGAGTCATTGTGACTCAAAGTGAGCCTACCTGACAGAGTAAAAATACTTCTGTGGTTTCCAAGGCAGTAAACCTTTACAGAAGTTAAAATCCTCATCTTTCTCCCTTTGGGTGCCTGCTGGTTTCGAACTGCTGACTTTGCAGTTAGCAGACCAACGCATAACCCACTTTGCCACCAGGGTTCCTTTCTTTAACACCTGGAGGGGTAGGTAAATTTGCAAAGGAAGGTGGTCATCTGACTTCTTTTCTTCTTTAGAAATGGCGACATGGGAGATGAGTCCCATCACAGAAATGGCAGTCAAGCAAAGGCGTGACTTGCGGGGGGTCAGGGAGGGTTAGGGATAGCATGCATTCACACAGAGATGCTTTTCCAGGTTTGGGTGGGGAACAGTTGCTGGTGAGTCAGTTCCAGCGCATGGTGACCCCCCATGTCTGTCGGAACCAAACTGAGCTCCAGAGGTCTCTCAATGGGTCACTTTCCCAAGGAGATCACTAAGCCTTTCTTCCGAGATGCCTCTGCGCAGGTTCCAATTTCCAGCCTTTCAGACAGCAGCTGAGCATGGGAAGCCTGTGCCCCACCAAGGACTCCTTCCCACAAGTAGCGCGTGCTCTCAACGACAAAAGTACAGGGTCCTCCCACCTTAAAATCCGGTTGTGCTTGCCTTCAGTTGTGCCAGCATGAGGGGGCCAAGCTAGGACCCCTCACCTCAGCGCAGCTTTGCTCTGACCGACACAGGCTGTCGAATCTGTGCATGATGTTGTCTGGACAGAGATGACACTTCTCAGTCTCACCCTTGACACGACTTCCATCCAGTCACAAGGGCTTGTTCAAAATGCTGGTGGATGGCCCTCCCCCTCCAGAGTCCCATGCACAATACTGGGCCACTCAGGCTGAGATCATCAAATGCTCACAGGGCAGTCCTCGAGGCCAAAGCAAATTGCCACTGGCTGTTTACCCTGAACAGAGCTCTGGTGGCATCGTGGTTATGTGTTGGTCTGCTGCCTGCAAGGTGTGCCGTTCAGAACCACCGTCAGCTCCTCAGGAAAAAGACCGCAGTCTCAGAAACCCACAGAGGCACTTCTGTCTTGTCCTACAGGGTCACTAGGAGTTGCAGTCAACCTGATGGCAGAGAGTTCGGTTTTTGTATTTCCCTTGAAAGGAGGACAAGAAACTGCCCTGCTTCCCTGGTATTTGTCATCCAAAAGGCATTTGTGCCTCTGGGGGCGGTGCTTAGAGAAGGTGCCTCGGCTGGCCAATGTATTGCATTCTGTATCATCGCTCTGCTGGTCCCTGGAGACTTGAGGGCAAGAAAACATAATCCCCATCTCCAGGTTGGTCCCAGCTGCTGCTCTGCTAAGTCACCCACGGGTCTCTTCTCTGTGAAGCAAGTTGTACGCGGTTGTTGAGTTTAAGGGAAAGGGCTGGCATGCCAGATGGAGAGCACGCTGGGGGCTGGAGCCCCACAGCTTGGCTGATGCTGTTGAAACGTGTTCGTCTGTGGTTTAAATAATAATAGAGTGAGCCTTGACTCTAAGGACAACACGGAAATAAGCTGCGAGGAACCAGGCTCCTCGTGCCAGTGGCCTCAATGGCTCCCCATAAATGACTTAGGGGTTCCTTCATGGTGCGGTCTAGAACAAGTAGGAGAGTGTTTCTGCTTTAGGAAATGGGGGGGGGGGTATTCCATAGACCCTCTGAAGCCTAAGGAGGAATGGGTCATAGAGGTTGTCCAGGATAGCCCCTCATTCTGCAGCTAGGGGAATGGGACCAGGACTTGTATGGGTTGCCCCCAAAACACATAGAAAGTGGAGCAGATCTGACCCACAGCCTGCCCGGCCAGGTTTTGCCCTCAGTTCACCCCCAAAGCCACTGAAGTCACTAATGAAAATGCTCAAGAGGAATGGATGAATAGACCTGTAACAGGCTTCTAAACGGAGTGCTGGTGGCCAGGTGGGTTACACACTGGGCTGCTGTTAGGTCAGCAGTTTGAAACCACCAGCCGCTCCTTGGGAGAAAGATGAGGCTTTCTACTCCTGTAAAGAGGGACAGTCTCAGAAACCCCCAGAGGCAGTTCTACCCTGTCCTAGAGGGTGGCTGTGAGTGGGGATCGCCCCAATGGCAGCGGGTTTGGTTTGAGAAGCACTGTTTAAGGGCTGATCTCTGGAAACTCACTTCAAGGGAGACAAGGGGGTTTTCTGACTCTGACTTGGTCATTTGAAACTGACCCGTGGCCCCTAGGGTACATCAGGAGTAGACCGCTCCTCACCCCGCTCCCTAACAGCTCCTCTGCCTCTGACTGTGTTGACACTTCCTTCTCCGGAGTAAGTTCCCTTTTGTAATGAATCCATGGGGAAAGTGTCCTAGGAAGAAACAACTCAGCATTTCTGATAACGGATACAGTTGTCTCATCATCTGAAATGGAGGGGTTGATGGTTGGGGTTTGGTTGGCTTTGCTTTACTGTCCTGCCTCGCTGGGTAGGGAGCTGCCTTCACAGCCCCCGCCTCCTCTGGCTTTCAGCAGGGGCCAGGGGTTCCACAGACCTTTGGCAGCCTTGGCTCCCAGCGCAGGTGTGTTGTTTCAGCTTCTCCACTTCTGTTTCCATGAGAGCCCTGCCCCTAGCCCACCCCCACGTCAGTAAGGGCAGTTTCATGCCCAGCCCCCGGCACCTGGAGGACGCTGAACAAATACTCAGACACGCGGCACTTTGCAGGGACTAGCCCCCATTTGGGTTCCATTGTTTTTGAATCCCATTCTCGAGCCAGTCTATGTGATCCTAGAACCCTTGTTTCCAACATGGGGCAGAAGGAAAGGAAGGCAAGCATTAGGGATCCAGTGGCTTCCGCCCAAACCATTGCTCTAGTCAAGAGCTGTAACGGAAGGCCAGGAGACCTGTCAGAGGAGACAAACACAAAGGCTGCCACCAAGTCGAGCGTGGAAGGCGGACGCGGGGGAGACCCGGAGAAAGGTGGTCGCAGGTTTCACTATATGTGGTTGCAAACTTATTTGGCGCCAACTGAGTCTCAATCCCTCTTTGTTCCTCCTTGCAGAATGCTGGAAGATGACCTCAAGCTGAGTAGTGATGAAGAGGAGAACGAACAGGTAGGCGGTTCCTGTAGTTCTGCCTTCTCTGACTGGGGCAGGAGCCCTGGTGGCATTGTGGTTATTCATTGGGCTGCTCACTACAAGGTCAGACGTTCAAAGCCATCAGCTGTCCCATGGGAGAAAGATGGGGCTTTCTACTCCTGTGAAGAATTACCCTGACCATCGACTCAGTGGCAGAGAGTTGGGTTTTTGTTTTGTTTTGTCTTTGACTGGGATACACATGCTGGCTTCCTTGATGGGCCCCACTGGGTGCTAATTGAGTCTCACACACACCACGTTGTGGCCCACCAGGCCGGGTTGCTCTCTGCTCCTTGGACGCCGTCTGCTAAGATACTCTGTTGGCCTTTTCCCATAAGTGTGTGATTCTGTGATTGTATGACATCGAGGCCAACCACAGGTATTTGCGAGGAAGGAAAGCAGGATCAGAAATAGAGCCCTTATCCTGAGGAGTGGGCCAGCCAGCTCCCGAATGTGGCTGCATCTCATCAGCATGCAGCAGGCCAGCCGGAGCATTAAACATTGAGGAATCTTACACAGATACTATTAACATTGAGAAGAGGCGAGCGTCGAGGTAAGCGCCCACAATGAATAAGAAATAATCAGGCTCCGTGGAGGCTGTTTGTCTTCAATGATGAATGTGCTGGAGACGTTCTCCCTTGGTGTTGATTTATCAGCTCGGGACATCAGTCAGGGGTTATAAATAGTCTTCTGATCAGTCATTTAACATGGGGGGGGGGGAACACCTCACTGAATATTCACCAGTTCCCCATCTGCCTTTCAGGAAATGTTTGTGTTATGAAACAAGTTTGAAAACAGCAAAGACATATTTCCTTTCCACTTCTCTTTCCATTTTCTCATTACCTGTACTGAATTTCGTCGGCTCTGTATACATGTGACAGGCAAAGAGACAATTCCAAGGGGCGCCTTTTTTTTTCATGAGTCATTCCTGCATGCAGCCTGAAATAGTTTTACTATGTGATTGATTTTGAAATCACGTCTTGTACTCAAAGGCATCATGAAATGCTATGAAGGTGATCCTACTGTCTAGACATGCAAATACAAACTGGAGAGAAAGAGAAGGCAGGGGTGAAACCAAGAGCACCTGAGCAGAAGATGCTTGCCCCGTGAGAGAAAGGGAGGTGCCAATGTAGGACCCACCCCTGCCACTGCCATCCCGTCAGTTCCAACTCACAGGGACCCCCAGGAGGTTCGACACTAAATCTTTATGGGAACAGACAACCTTATCTTCCTCCTACGCAGAGGCTGGTGGGTTTGAATCAGCCTTGTGCTTAGCAGCCCAAACCCAGTAAGAGAGAACTCACGGACTCTGGAAACAAGATGGGCAAGTTGTGAAAATCCCAAGTGAAGGGAGGCTGACTAAGCCTGGAGAGCCTCTTGGTGGCTAGTTTATGATGATGCTCTTTTGTTTGGTTTCTTCCTACATGCACGCCCCAAGGGCTGTCAGGTCTATCTGACGTAACACGGGTAGCAGAAATGTAGCATGTCTTCACTCCTGCTTTTGATTCCTTGTGGATGTGAGGGAAGTTCCTGGGTGATGCAAACAGTTAAAATGTTCAGCCAGGAACCAAAATGTTGGAGGTTCAAGTCCACCTTGAAGTTCCTTGGAAGAAAGACCTAGCAGCCACTGAGAGCCCTATAGAGCGTAGTTCTATTCTGACCCACAAAGGGCCACCAGGGGCCACAGTGGACTCAATGACAGCTTACTGTGAGACTCATGTAGGTGACTCTAGTGCAGTGGTCCTAAACGTTCCTAATGCTGCGACCTTTTCATACAGTTCCTCATGGTGTGGGGACCCCCCAACCATAAAATTATTTTTGTTGCTACTTCATCACTGTCCTTTTGCTGCTGTTTTGAATCGGGCGACACCTGTGAAAGGGTCGTTCAGGTCCCACAGGGGTTGCAACCCACAGGTTGAGAACTGCTGTTCTAATGAATGATTTAAGTCTCTAGGTGTTTTGCCATTGGGAGACGCCTATCTAGGTACACTGTGGATTTAATCATATCAACCTTAGTAATTTTGTAGACTTTCTGTTAAAAACAGGTTTTAAAGACTATTTCATTTAGTGAGTCTTTCTGAATTTTGAAAGAATTTCCGGAGTTATTTCCAGAAATGTTTCCCTGAAAACTTGATTTTTGGGGGAAAATGTGTTCTCAATGACACAGATGTTCTCTAAACCAGTACGAATAAATCAGCAAGAATATTTGTTTGGCGAGTCATTGGTGATATTGTAAATGTATAGGTCAAATCCTCTGTTTCTGCATTTTGTCCCTGTGTGTGTACAACATCCCTGTCCTATTTTGCTATAAAGTCTCTTATTCTGTCAACTTCTTGAATAGGAGTGTATATATAAGTGACTTTTATATGTAGCAATCCCTTGCTCGTAATCAAGACTTCAGATAGTGGTCTTGTATCTTGTGTTTTAAGTTATTGCTTCAACACTAATTACATTAAGTTATCCTGCTTTGGACTATAGCTATACCCTGGCCTAACCACAAAATGGCAATTCTCATGCTTTTAAAAAAGACTAATTATATGGTAGGTTATTTTCTCTGTAAGAGCAAACTATGATTTCCCCCTGAAAGAACAGAGCCTGTGCACAAATATACCTACACACATGTCACTTCTCTGGCATTGTGAGATACAGTGAGATAGCTGGGACTCGGTGGGACTGCCTTGGGTCACCAGTGACCTCCATGGAGCCAAAGATACTGGGCTCTTTGTAACCCCTCATACAGTCTGACCACAAGACTCCAACTCACCTCTACTCAACTCACTTCAACTCAACACAACTTACCATAAGCCTTCAACTGGAGTCAGTGCCCACTCACAGCCACCCTGTAGGACAGAGTAGAATTACCCCTGTGGGTTTCTGAGACTGTAGCTCTTCACATGAGTAGACAGCCTTGTCTTTCTCCCAAGGAGAGGCTGGTGGTTTCCAACTGCTGACATTGAGGTTATAACCCACTACCCTGGGAGGCAGGGCAGTGAAAACCATTGCTCCCTCCCTCCGTGCCTAGTTTGTTTCCTCTCCCTCTGGGACTTCCTTATCAGGCTCCGTTGCTGTCTTCTTTTATCCAGCCTCTAGCAATGATCCTTGCAGCATGATGTCACCCTGACTTCTTTCCTCCTCCACTCTCTCTCGATGTTCCCTAAGCCTCTGATGTCGGTACACTGGCAGTTTCTAAAGCTGTGTCCTCAACTCAGAGCTCTTGTATGAACTATGGACCCATCTGACTTTTCCACTTGAGCAACCTCATAGGTATTTCTAACACAATTTGTCATAACCTACACTGCTGGTCTTTGCCACTTCTCTACCCGAGCACACGCAATAGGTATCTCTTTTGATTGTTCCCATTTTCCCTGCCAGCCACGCAGTTGTTCAAGCCTAGCAACATCAGACTCAGCTTGAAGACTCCTTGAACTGCCAGGAAATAGTCACTTTATCTCCAAGCCTATAGGTGTAAACCCTAAGATTATTAAAGGAGACCAGGTGGCATAGTGGTTACACATTGGCTGCTAACCACAAAGTTGGCAGTTTGAAAACGCTGGCCACACTGAGAGAAAGACAGCCCCCTTCCCCCCTGCCAAAGAATTACAGTCCCAGAAACTCACAGGGGACTCTGTCCTGTAGGGTCAACTCAATGGCAGTGATTTGATCTCAGATTATTAAGGAGCCTTGGAAGTGCTGTTGAGTAAGTGTTGGATAGCTAACCACAAGTCTGGCAGTTCAAGCCCACCAGCTGCACTATGGGAGAAAGGTGAGACTGGCTGTTCCTGTAGAGAATTGCCATCTCAGAACCTAGAAGGTCGCCAGGAGTCTGAATCTCCCTGAGGGCAGTGGGTTTACATTTGGAAACTTGAATGTCAGTCCACTTTTTTCCATTCTGACTTGTTTAAACCTCTGTAGTATAAGCTATCTTATTTCTGTTCCTCCACACTTTTACGGACTTGCAGCTTGTTGTTAGGTGGAGTGTCTTATAAATGCCAAGTAGATCCTATTGTTTGATGTTGGTTGTGACTTGTTTATACTTATTTGTTCTCTGTCTAGATCAGGGGTCCTCAAACTTTTTTAACAGGGGCCAGTTCACGTCCCTCAGACCATTGGAGAGCGGGACGATAGTTTAAAACAAATTATGAACAAATTCCTATGCACACTGCACATATTTTATTTTGAAGTAAAAAACCAAAATGGGGCAAAAACACCCAGCGGGCCGGATAAATGTCCTTGACGGGCCACATGTGGTCCACAGGCTGTAGTTTGAGGGCCCCTGGTCTAGATGTTCACCCTTCTCCGTGATTTTTTAAAACATAAATCACAACTAGTCATTCTTTGGACTCAAATCTTAAATGGGGTTCCCATCCTACTTGGGATAAAATTTAGAGCCCAGACATGGCTAACAGTACCTTGCGAAGTCGCCTGGCTGCCTGTCCCTCCCCTGCACTAGTACACAGACTCATCTACTGTGCCCTAACCAGAGGGGTCTTCTTTCTGCTCCTGCAGGAAGCCAAGCCCAACTCCCTGATAACCTCCATCACCTCGGCTTCCCTTCTGGTTTTGCCTTGCTCATCTTCCTACTCATCTTGTAAGCGCACCGTAACTTTCACTTCTTCACAAAGGCTGCCCCATTATCTCATTAGACTCTATCGTTTGATTGTTGCTAGGTATCACCAAACCCATCCCAGCTCATGCCAACCCAATGTACAACGGAACAAAACACTGCCCCGTCTTGCTCCATCCCCACAAATGTCATGTTTGAGCCCATTGTTACAGCTGCTGCTTGAATCCATCTCATGGAGGGTCTTCCTCTTCTACTTTACTAAACATGACGTCCTTTTCCAGGGACTGGTCCCTCCTGACAGCGTCTCCACAGCGGTGAAACAAAGTCCGACTTCCTCACGTCTAGAGAGCATTTTGGCTGTGTTTTTCCAAGACTCGTTTGTTTGTTCTGGCAGTTCGTGGTACTGTCAACATTCTTTGCCAGCACCATACTTCCTAGTCATCCTTTCTTCTGCGTTCCTCCGTACTTGCTGGCCAATGTGTATAAGTGCATGAGGCCATTGAAACTACCATGCTGTGGAGCAGACGCACCGTAGTCCTCAACGTGACCTCTTTGCTCTTTAACACTTACAAGAGGTCATTTGCAGCAGGTTTTCCCAACACATGTTTTGGTTTCTTAGCTGCTATTCCCATGAGTGTTGATTGCGAATGCAAAAAAAACAAAAAAAAAATCCTTGACGGCTTCCATCTTATCTTCATGCACCATAATGTCATCTCTCAGTCCAGCTGTAAGCATTTTGGGTTTCTTTACATTGAGGTACCATCCATATCAAAGGTTGCAGTCTTGGATATCTTCATTGAATGGGTGCATAATAAATATATAATGTTGTACTTAATGCACTGTACAGTATCAAAGATCACTTCTACTCTACCTTTATTTTTTTATATGCAAAACTAGAATCTTTCCATCTAGTCTTATCCAGAGATCAAAGGCATTCACAAAAACTATAAAAATCAGACACAGGATCTTAAATTAGCTGCAACACAATGTACAAATGTCTTGTTCAGAAGAAAGGTATCTGTCCATTCTCCATGGAAATGTCTCCAGACCACAAGGGTCTGGGAGGGTGGAATGAGTCCAGTCTGACTTGTACCACTCCACAGACAGAGGAGAACTGCCCTTGGGGTCTTAAGACGGTCATCTTTACAGAAGCAGACTCCTCCTCCTTCTTTCCCCCTTAAAGTGGTGAGTGGGTTTGAACCATCAACTTTTTGGTGAGCAGCTGAGGACTTTCACCACTGCACCCCCTGGGCACCTAAAAATGTCTTTAACAACTTCTTAAGCAGGCTTAACATGAAGCTACACTGAGATGACAAGTTTCCATCCTGAATCACCTCATGCAGACCCTCTAAAACCAAGCCAACGGGTCTCTCTGCACCTTCCCTTTCAAGGGGAGCAGAATGTTGGCTCTGCTCTTTAGGAGTGGAGTGATGGCCATGGCTTACAACTTTTAGAAAATTAGGGGGTCTAATCGATACAAGCATTATCCTGGTTGCTGCTATAGTTCTTATACGTGTTGAGGACTACACTAAAGAGAGCATACCTTGACAACCTGATTGTGCATCAATGATAGAAAGTGATGCACAAAGCACTCTATTTGACGTTTTCTCTGTACGTTTTTCGGTCTTACCAATTTAAAGGCCAACGTGTCCATGGAAGAATAGGAAGGAATGTGAAGGCTTAATGTAAGATTGTGTTAAGTGCTAAGTACTCTAGAAAGTTTTTTGTGGATTGGAAGGGAGAGAGGAATATACATTTCACAGGTTCCTCTTTGGTGAAAAATATGAGCTGAGCCTCAGGAGGTAGGACACAAGCAAATATCTGGATGAAATGATTGTAGCTAGAGCAGGAGGACAGGGACACTTGAAGACTTCCAGCAAAGAGAGTGTCATGTGCTGCAGGTGTGACAGATGAAAAAGACATAAGCTCAGGGAGAGGAGGGAAACACGGATTGGAAGTGAATGACTCCGTTTATGCCTGGAGCTTAGCAGTAATTACATTATCCACACATATTAGGCAGTCTTTTTATTTTAATCATATAACTGCATTTTTCTCTTTAAATGAGCATGGTTTATCCACTTAGGCTGACGATTCTAATTTTACAGCTGCGTTCATTGGATCTCATCTGTAGAGAGAAATTGTCATGCTGGCAAATTGACTCCTCACACACTGAAAAAGAGTTACCTTTTAATTGCCAATCAATATTTAGAGAGCACACAATTAATTTAACCGATATCTAGGTAGTTAGCATAAATCTGCAAGTTGAAGAGCCAATCCTTTCCTTATTTATAATGCATAGGGTAATAATCATGTCTCTAGAAAGGGATCTAAAGCCTCATTGCATGAAGATGGCAAGACTTGTAGGTCACATTCCTCAGAGCCCTGCGTGGAAGTGTTTATTGCTTTCTGGTTCCCTGGCTTTCTTGGAGCACTGGCCCACGAAACATTCCCATCTTGGTTCTCAGTTCTTCACTGCAGAGGTCACCCGATAACTAACATCGGTCTGGGGTGTAATATTAAAAGCAGATTCCAATTGTAATGGGAGCTGTTCATTTCCCCCTCCATGTCCCTTTTTAATATGACAATTGCCTAACAGGGAACGGCGCCTTTGACAAGAACCTCTGGCGCCATTGGCCACACGTGTCAATCAGTGACCAAACAAATTTGCTGGCTGACATGCAGACACGGAATAATAACACAGGAGAGTTTTGCAGCCCGACCCCACTTCCCTGGGTGCATTTTTCTCCTCCGGATCAGCCTGGTTGATGGCTGAAGTTCTTGGCCTGTGAAAATTTATTACCCACAGCGTCCATCTGCATTCAGGCAGCCAAGTCTGAATAAATAGAGTCATTGTGCTTGTCTGGGATTTGTGGCCAGAGTTCATCCAGTCAGCCTGACATTCACATCCCAGGAGATTCATAAAAGCCGACACCCTGGTATGTGCTCTCCAATTCTGCCAAAATGGTCTAGAATTGTATAAACAGGAGTTGAATCCCTAATCAGGACCAGGTTTGAGGGGCACGGCTCCAAAATACAAAAAGCTCCTCCATCAGAAATGATCCCACTCTGTCGCTGTTGTTTATAGTTAAACAGGAGCTGGAAGCTTTGTATGTAAAACGCATCCCAAAAGTCTTGAACGCCTACTAAGCACCAGACATCACAGGACAGTGGTTCCTTGATGGATTACACAAGGCAAAAAAGCCAAAGCCCTTGCCAGTGAGTCGAAACCAACTCCTAGCCACCCTAGAAGAGAGGAGAGCTGCCCTGTAAGGTTTACAGAGCTGATTGTCAGTTTCACATACAATTCATCCACCTTTGTTGCAACTCATCACTGCAATCTTAGCAGAAGGAGACCGCCACTTCCTTCACCCTTAGGGCAGTTGATGGCATCGAACCCCTGTCCATTTCTTTTAACAGCCAAACACCTTAACCACTGCCTCACAAGGGCTCTGCATTGATGAATGATACATTGGTATCTAACATTTCAGTATCTAATTTACTCCAAAAAGCAACTCAAGAGCATTTGAAGTCATTTGAAGTGCCAGGAAATGCACTGTTCTGTCTAGAGGGAAAAATGCAATATTGCATATGTGAAACCCAGTAACAAAATAGAAATAACCAAAAAAGGGTAGTTTGCATGTGCTTCTTTTAAGCAATGTGTTCAAAACACTGAATTGGTTTCTTTTTAATAGGGAAAGGGAACAATAATTCAAATTGAAAACTGCTTCTCTCAGAGGGTCCTCATCTCTATATGAAGTAGTTTTTTTAACATTTTATTGTGAATTAGGTGTAGGTTTATGGATGGGGCAGATCACCAGTTTTATATTCAACAATTCATACACATTTTATTTCAGCTCATCCATTGCAATCCTCTCAATTATCCCTCTTTCTCCTTGTGTTACCTGTTTCCGTTCCTCCTCCTTTCCTAACCCTCTGAATTTTGTCCTGTGGTAAATGCTGCCCTTTTGATCTTACATGGTTGATTATTGTACCATCGGAGCTCCTTCAGTTCCAAAACCTGAGGTTAATTAAGGGCTACAGTCTTGGGGATCTCACTAGTCTCTATTCAATCCAAGCCTAGTCTCTTCTATTTTTGAGCTCTGATAAATATTTCTCACCTCCTCTATACAGGACTTTCTAATGTGATCCTTCACAAAGCAGTTGGTAGTAGTAACTGGACCATCTAGTTCTTCTGGTCTTAGTGTTGTAGAGACTGATTATGTGCATGGTCCATCAGTCTACAGGATTATTTTCATATGCCTTTCTATCATCATCACTATTCTTTCCTCTCCATGGGAAGAGATCAATAGTTGCACCTTAGATGGCCCCAATGAACTTCTAAGACCCCAGTCACTACCCCTCAAATTAGGATGTAAAATGTTGTTTTTGTGAACTAGGTAATGTCATTTGACCTTGGTGTCTTCCAAGACAATGATTCTGAGTCATCATGCACAGGAACTCATTCTCGCAAGACATTTAGAATTGCCTAAGACATTTCCATAACTCTGCCCCCTGTATATTCTGCTACATTCATGGGCATGGTTGCATCAATGGATATATAGTAGGATTTTATATTGGGAAGTGAGAACCTACTACTTTGTTCTTCTTTCTTAGTAGTGCTTTGCTTACCCAGGGTATCTTTCCTTTTCACATAACATTGATTACTGTTTCCATCTTTTAAAGAATGATGTTGGAATTTGAATAGGATTACATTATAGCTGTAGGTCCCTTCCAATAGTATTGATATTTTCATGGTGTTAAGTCTTCCTATCTATGATCATGGAATATTCTTCCTATCCATTCTTCCTATCCATGACCATGGTATATTCTTCCTATCTCTTCTTCCTGTCCATGATCATGGAATAGTTTTCCTATCCATTCTTCCTGTCCATGAACATGGAATAGTTTTCCTATCCATTCTTCCTGTCCATGATCATGGTATATTATTCCTATCTATTCTTCCTGCCCATGATCATGGGATATTCTTCTATCCATTCTTCCTGTCTATGATCATGGTTCTCTTTTGGTGTCTTGGTGTAGTGTTTTGTAGCTTTTTACATACATGTTCTTTGTTTCTTTGATTATGTTTATTTCTAAATATTTCACTTTTGGTGTGCTATTCTGGCTGATACTGTTTTTATGATTTCCCTTTTCGGAGCCCTCTTTGTTGGTATAAAGAAAGCTGGTTGAATTTTATATGTTGATATTTTGTGCCCCTCATATTGCTGAATCATTCAATTAGTCCCAACAATTTTCTTGCCATTTTGGGGGGAGTTTCTGTGTATAGGATAAGATCATCTGCAAAGAGTTTTACTACTTCTTTATGAATTTGGATGCTTTTACTTTCCTTTTGTTGCCTAATAACCTTGGCTAAGACTTCTAGCACAATAGTATATAAGTATAGGAATAAAAGGCATCTTTGAGTGGTTCCTGTTCGTAAGCAGAATACTTTCCATTTCTCTCATTGAGAATTTGAACCTTTGATTTTGTATATATGCCGTTCATTAGGTTGAGGAATTTCCCATCTGTTCTTATTTTGTTCTTTTATCAGAAATGGATGTTGGGCTTTGTCAAATGCTTTTTCTGTGTTGTTTTATTTGTGTTTGGGTTTTTTTCCTTAATTTTACATATGTCATAGGTTACCTTAGTTGCTTTTCTAATTTGAACCATCTCGCATACTTGGCATGAATCCTACTTGGTCATGATATTTTACTTTTTGGATATATTGTTAGCTAGGATTTTTCAAAGAATTTTTACATCTGTGTTTATGAGGGATATTTATCTGTAATTTCCTTTTATAACTGATCATTGTTGTCAAATTTATAAAATGAATTTGGAAATTTTTCATCTTTTTCTGTACGCTAGAACAGTTTTCAGTACAGTTGGTAGCAGTTCTGCTCTGAATGTTGCTTAGAATTATCCAGGGAAGCTGTTTAGGCCCAAACTTTGTTTTGGTTGGGAGTTTTTCATGACTTGATAAGTTCTTTCTTTTGTTATGTGTTCATTCCAGTTTTCTACTTCAGTTCGTTTTAGTATGTTTCTCGACATTTTTCATTTCTTCCTGGGTTTCGAATTTGCTGGGGTACCTTGCTATCCATAGTATTTTTCTGTTGTTAATGATTTCGATGGTGTGTGTGTGTGTGTGTGTGTGTGTGTGTGTGTGGTGTGTGACCCATTTCATTTCTTATCTGTTTATTTGCCTGTGGTCTCCCAATATTGTTAATACTTTCAAAAATTCCATTTCTTGCCTTGTCAATTTCTTGTATTGTTTTTCTGTTTCCTATTTTATTTGTTTCTCTTTTTATCTTGATCATTTCCTTTCTTCTAGTGACTCTACACTTACTAATGTGCTCTTTTTATAATTATTGAAGATGTTCAGTTAAGGTGTTGATTTTGGTATGTGTTTATTGCTATCAATTGTCATGAGTACTATTTTGCTATTTCCTACAGGTTTTTGCATGTTATATATCCATTCTTGTTTGATTCAAGAAATTTTTCAATTTTATTTATTATTTCTTCTATTGCTCAGTAATTTGTGAACAATGCATTGTTCAGCTTCCATGTTTGTGATTTTTTTCCCTTTAATCTTCCTTTTTTGTTTTCTAATTTTATAGCATTGTGGTCTGAGAAGATTCTTTTTAATATCTCAGTGTCTTAAAATTTATTAAGGCTTTCTTTGTGACCCAACATATGGCCATATGTTCTTGAGAATTTTCTATATATACTGGAAAAATTATTGTTGTGTTGTTTGGTGGGATGTTCTCTCTATGTCTATGAGGTCAAGTTGATTGTGCTGTGTAATTCTTCTATGTTTCTGTTGATTTTCTTTCTAGTTCTGCCCTTCACCTAAATTTGGGTGTTAACACTTGGCTTATGGAGTTACTTGCTGTGATGCATTTTGATTTCTTCAAATAAAAATCACAGAAGCTATTTACATTTACCTCCTACCATTTATGCTGACTGTTATCCACTTAAGGAGACAAATACTTATCAAAATTCATTTTTTCTAAGTCTTCTAATATTAAAATTCTCTCTGTGTCATACCTATATCTGCAAATATGCATCTATTTGACTTGAGCGTAAATTTAATATTAATCCCAGTAAATTGGTTTCCTTCATGGAAGCATTACTTCAGTAATAAATATAAACATGGACCAAGAGTCCCTAACACATCTATGTAAAGACAGCAGTGCAGCAGATTGTCATACTGACTGACCCAAGCAGCCCATACAGAACTTCAAACCCAAGAGCTCAAATGCTGTGTAATATTAAATATTATAAATGTTATGTACGTATATAGTATCACACAATTGTAGTTCTAAGTTAATAGTGTATAATGATGTTGTTTTAAAATAAAATGGGTTGTTTTTTAAAGAAAATGCGTGATTTCGTTCACGTGTCAATTTGATGCATGTTCATAGAGGTCTATAAGAGATGTCCATAAACCTCGTGTTAAAGCCTCTTACTATTACAGTACAGTTGTGTATTTATTTAGCACTATAAGAATTTGCTTAATGTACTTGGAGTCCCTTTCCTTGGGTCTGTAAATATTTATTATGGTGAGGTCCACTCGTTCAGTGGCCTCCTTGTACTAGATTTTGCCCCGATGTCTATTTTATGAAAAATTAACATTGCCACTTGCAGAAGGATGTTTTCGTTTGTTTGATATTTTTATAGTCCTAAAGCTGATCTAAAGACTCTGGTGGCATAGTGGTTAAACACCCAGGTGTCATCAAAAGATCCGCATTTCAAACCTACCATTCATTTGGGGGAGAACGCTAAAGGTGACTAGATGTTTCGCTTTTGGTGGGACAGTCCTAATTTTTAACAATTTTTCCCACACCTTGCAGTGTTTTTAAAAGTCCCGATTTTTGGAAAGAATGCACGACAAGCTAGGGTATACGGTTTTCAGCTGCCATGTGGCTATTTCGCCAGGATATAAGTTTTATCAATGGTGCTCCACTTTACCAATGTTAAAATCTGGTCACCTTATAAACGGCAGTCTGTTCTGTTCTATAGAATCAATATGAGCCAGAATGATCTCAACAGCACAGAACAACACAGCACAAAGCTTAATTGAGTGTATAAATAAATAAATAAATGTTACCATCACTGGGAGCAGATACAAAATTCTTGTAAGGTGGGGCAGTCACGTACCGTGCTATGCCATTCTTTATAAATGTTTGTGAAAAGCAGGAGCTTGGGTATAGATACATTTGAAATGCAGTCATGCCAACTGACTGTAATTTCAAAAACTGACCTATCCGGCCAGCCTGAATGTCACTGAGCACAGATGTACAAAGGCCCATAACTCTCTTTCCCAAAATATCTTCTGGGAGCTCCTATAGAGACCTGATGGAGATACGTGTAGGTTTAGTTGTATCCAACTCTCCAAACCACTGAAATTACCAAATTTCAGTCTGAGCACCCAGAGTGTCAAGCTGGAAAAGGAGAACACCCTCTGAAAATGGCGAGATGGCTCCGTAAATTTGGGCAGACATACGGTTTACATAAAAAATGGTAAACCATTCCTTTTGTTAAGTTGAAAAATTCTTAAAAGGAGCTACTTTTTTTTTTTTAACAAAGCAAGTGCTTGTTAATGGCGGATCCTAATACCAACAAACTAGAGCCTCCATTGGGTGCACAGAAGAGGCCCATAAGTCATGAGTGAAAAGGTGTATGCTTCTCATATGCAGCCTCCAGCAGGGCTGCCAGCTGCCGGAGGAATCAGGCCCTTCCCTCCAGAGGGTACCCCTCGTTTAACTCAGAAGAATCATCCTTTGTCCTGTGCCCACATGGTTTTTCCTTCACTAGCTTCTTCGGGAGTGTACTCGCGTGAGTGGTTATCCCTGCAGTGCATGCTATCACTCATCGGCAGACTTGGGAGGGGCCATATACTAACGGAACTCCCTAAAATCAGTTAGGCGTGTAGTCCAGATAGGCACTTGGAAAGTTGTTTGGTCGTCTCCCTCCCCCTGCATTTCTTCAGGCAGGGCTGATATCTCAAAAACACAGGAATTCTCTGGGGACTCATACCCTGTTCTTGCTACGTGGGCAAAGTCGTTTGTGGTGATTGAATGTCCCTGGGCACTTCCCAGTTACATCCTAACCGGATCTGCAGCCAACAGGTTGTGTTCAGTGGAACAAGACCATCTTTCAAAAGCAGACACCACTGTTTATAAATGTCGGGCAGCGAGAAGTGGTCCTCTCCACTCGGGGAAAAGTGCAAGAATGAAGGATAGCCAGAATGCCTCTCCAGGGAGGTCTCCTCCAGCAATGTGCCTCTTGGTCCCACTTGAACTTTGCTCTTAAAAGCCCAAGGCCTTTCAAGACAGAGTGTGTGAAAGTCGTTTCATGTATCAACTAGGAAGCCATGTTCATGTTAAGAGATGAAAATGCTAATACCAATAACAGCACCATTTTGTCTAAAAGAAGGTGCAAAAGAAACCTAAACCCAGATTTTAAATTTGATTCTTTAAACACAGGGTGTATTTTTAACAAAATTGCTAAAACATGTATGCTACCACCATAGATTATACACACACACACACACACACACACACACACAGAGCACAAAATACGATAAGCATTCCACAACATGGGCCCTCCTTGCATTCATCATAGAGCTCAGTGGCTAAGTATTTGGCTGCTAACCAGAAGATCGGTGGTTCGAACCCGCCCTCTGCTGTACGGAAAAAAAACGTGACAACCTGCTTCTGAACAGATGAGCTTTGGGTGCTCAGAGTGGCCATTCTGCCCTGTTCTGTGGGAGCCTGATGAGTCTGAATGAGCGCATAGCAGCAGTTCTTTGTTCTCCAAAGCGAGTGGAACGTGCATGGGACTCCACCACAGCCTCACCTTGCAGTCCCATAATGACATCTTTTTAGAGCTGAACAAAAGCACTCTGCAAACCCAACAAAGTGGCAAATGACAAGTCCCACTATTCACTCTCTGTGCCAAACATGGGTCATGAATGGGCCATCGCTGTTACTGTCTCTGAGCTGGAATCTTTGAGACCACCCTTGAATTCATTGATTCACTGGATGGACTCGGGATTCAAAAAGCCTTCTCACAAGTGTGGTTCATTGCATTGAAAGGATACCAATGATGGTCACAATGGGCAGAATCCAGGAGAGACCAAACACAACTTCCAATGGTCCTTCCCCAGGGAAGTTGTACAGATCACACTCCATTCTCCTAGCAGTGAGTGGCAGTGCACACAGTGTTGCTAACCAGGGACTCTCACTTGAGCCTCAGTGTCCAGAGTGTGTACCCCAGATCAATTGTGTAGGCCTGGAATACTCATTACTCTTATTGGCTCATTTCTAATCCCCACCGCCCCCCTGAAGTCAGCTTGATCCAGTGTAGCCCCAAGCCTCCACCCGAAATCACAATATCATAAACCACCTGATGTGCTCCAAGGCCCCCAGGCACTTTCATCAGGAAGACTATTTCAAGGTCTTAGAAATATTCTTTCTGAACTTGGAAAGCACCCTACGCTTCTTTGGAACATGCAGGATCTGAATGCCTTAAACCTGCTGAGTAAATCTTTTACATCACAATCTCCTTGCTGAACAGGTTTTTCCTGCACTAAAATTGTCCTTTGAGAGTCCACGGGGGCCTCTGGGAAGACTAGAACCTCCAGCCTTTTGGTTAGCAGCCAAGTACAGTAGCCACATGGACCACCCAGAGCCTTCAAATCCTAACCAGCTGAATCCTTCTTTTAGAAAAACAGAACTGCCATCTGACCCAGCTTGCTAGGTATATGCTGCCCCCAATACTTGAGAGACTCACAAACTTGTATACAAGTGCTCATTGCAGCACTGTTTGCAGTAACCAAAAGGTAGAAATAACGTCAATGTCCATGAAGAGATGACTGGATAAACAAAGCAGAATACTGCTCAGCCAGTGAGAGAAGTGACGCTTTGATACGTGCTGTAAAATGATGTCACTGGGAGACATTGTGCTGAGCAAAATGAGCCTACGCAAATGCACAAATACTGAATAACCTCACTATATAAAAAAGGGAGGGAAAAAAGGCAAATAGATAGAGAACAAAATCTAATGTAGTCACCAGGGGCAGGAGGAACAGGGAACACAGTTAATGGTGATGGCATCGATTAAAGATAGGATTGCATAACTCATTACTGTTGTTGCTGCCAGTAATTATTGATCTGAAAAAAATTGAATTGGCAAAAGTTTATGATAGATATACTGACAACAATGGCCCCCTCCCCCCCCCCAAAAAAAAGTAACATCTAGGGCTTCTTTTGTACAACTAAAATCAACCTCATGAGACTGGGTTCCTTGGTTTAGAGTTGTAGGGCCCTGGATTCATAGGACACCACAGTTAATTGGCCTACTCACATAGTTAGTGCTTCTGGTCTACCTCCTAATTCTTTGTGTAGTGCCTGGGGTTTGAAAGGCTTACAACTGCCCATCCAAGAGACAACCACTGGTTTCTATTCAGCAGCGCAATAGAAGGATGAGAATAAGGAATAGAGAGAAATCAAATGTGTAGCTAATTGCTTCCAGGAACTGCCTCCTTTGCCATGAGACCAGAAAAACTAGATCGTGCCTGGCTACCATTGCCAGGTATTTTGACTAAAGATTTTGTAGAAGAATCCTAACTAAAAGAGAGGGAAATTCAGGACAATCCAAAACTTCTCTGCTGCCCATCAGTTCCGGCTCACAGTGGCCAGAAAAGACAGAAAAGAATGTCCTATTGTGCTTCCAGCTCTGTACGTCTGACTTAACGGAAACAAACGGCCACATTCTTCTCCCGGGAAGCAGCTGGTGGATTTGAACCACCAACTTTCGATTTGGAGCCAAGCACGATCACCACGCCACTAGGACTCCCCATGCAGATTAGAACTTCAAATAGTCTTCGGACTTCCTGGTCCCATGAAGGTCAGACGAACCCTGAAACTCGTGGCAGAGACGGTCTTTAACTTAAACTAAAGACAGCTCCTGACACCTTCATCAAACCAAGCAATGTGGTTGCTGCTGTGGGGTGTCATCCAGTTGTTCTGACGCCAAGCAGCCCCGTTTATCACAGAAGGAAACTCCACCCTGCCCCTGCCCCGGGCTACCCTCCCAAGTGTCGCTCTGTGCGAGCCCATCGCTGCCAGCCCTCACGAGAGTCTTCCTCTTTCTCACGAGAGTCTTCCTCTTTCTTCACCACCCCTCAACTTGACTAAGCACCACGTCCTTTTCCAGGGACCGATCAGTCCTGATAGTGAACGTGTCTGAAGCACAAGAGACAAAAACACTTAACATCTTTGCCTCTAAGGAGTACACGGACTACACTTTTCCTAAAGCAGATATGTTTGTTCTTTTGGCAGTCTGTGGTACCTTCAAAATCCTTCACAAGTTTTCCCTATTCCATGTCCAACTTTCATGTGCGTATGAGACAGTTAAAAATCCCCTGGCTTGGGTCACGTGCACCTTAGTCCTCCAAGTAACGTCCTTGCTTTCCAACGCTTTAAAGAGGTCTTATTGCAACACATTTACCTACTAGAGCGCTTTGCATGCTCTCTGGACCGCTGAGACGCTACTCGCCGTAACTACAAAGCAGGGTGAGAAGGGTGGCACAATTTGGAGAATGTAATCAGCGTCACAAGATGGTCCATGTTCAATTGGTGTGTTTTACTGTATACTCTCAAAAAAACTAAGGTAAATACCGTATATACTCAAATATAAGCCAACCCGAATATCCGCCGAGGCACCCAGTTTTACCACAAAAACTGCATTTAAAATGTGCTGAAAAACTCAGTTTATATTCGAGTATATACGGTAGGTATTTTAATAGCAAAATGCAGATCTAGAAACCACACAGTGTACATCTCCTCTTTATAACTCTTATTTGTCAAAAATATAGTGGTGATCCATCTTTTAGTTGGCACCCAGTAGCTTCAGTCTCGTATATCTCTATCCCTGTACTCAACATCTCCACGTGAACATGAGGGGTTGGGGGGCAACTTACGCCTAACAAACCCAAACTAAATTCTGTCTTTGTTCCCTGTCCCTGCAATTGTGTTGCCCATCCCAATCAGTGGGTCTCCACCCACACCAGGTATTCAAGTCAGAGAAACATGGGACTCACACCCAGCACCACTTCTTGACTGCTGTGGCCAACCAATCACCAGCTCCTGTCAATTCTAGCTCCCAGGTGCCTTGCAAAAACGCCTTGCCTCTGTGCTGCTTTCTCTTGCCTGAATTCCTGTAATTATCTCTAATGTTGGCCCTTCATATCCTAATCCGCTCATTGTGCAGAAGCCAGAGTTGTATTTGAAAATGTTATAGCACTTCATTTCTGACTTCTTTCGGTGTTCATTTTTACATAATTACAGATTCACAGGAATTTGCCATGCTATACAGCTTCCCATAGTTTAAACCCTTCCATGACTTCTGGCCCTGAGGACACCATCCAAATCCTTAACATAGCCTCCCAAGCCCTGTGGCAGCCACCTTCTTGCCTGCTCATGTGAGCTGCTCGCGTGCAGGCCTCAGCTTTGTGACCCTGTACCTACCATTCCTTCCAAATGGGGACCCCCTTCATTATTCTCTTTCATAGCACCCTCTCTTCTTCCAGCAGAACCCTTACAATCTAGAGGTGTATGTTTTACTGTCCATGCCTGCCTCACCTTCCAGACTCCAAGCACAGTTACAGTCAGAGCTTTTCTGTGCTGCCTGTGGTCCAAACTGAGTCCACAGCCAGGCACACAGTAGAAAACTCAGGAAATGTCAGGGCAGTCCAGATGTTACCTGTTTCCATCGCGTTAGAAACTGCATTGTTCCAGGACTCCTCTGAATTTTCAGCCTCGTCCATTCATTTCCATTGTCTGTGGACTTGTTCTGTGCTCGAGCTAATTACACTCGGGCAGTTAATTTTCTCATTGATTTTCCTTCAAGCAGCAGATGTGACAGTATCACACAGGATTGGGTCATTCACATAGGATACACCAAAGCTTGAATGTCTTCTGGTTCTGTCCCCAGACATCAATCCTGTTATCAGAGAGTCCAAGGGGGGAAAGATGTTATCTCTTGGTGGGTAGGGGGGCGGGCGGGTTGCGGGGACCTGGGAAATGACTGTGTCTGACAGAAGACCTGCTTTGTGTCCTAGACCAAGCCTTTGGCATCATTCACCAGTGAGGAATGAACTCGGGACAGCCGTGCAGCAGGCTCTTGGCCCCTCCACCTGCTTGGCTGAGAAATGAATCAAAGGAAAGTTGTGAGGAGGCCTGACGCAAGGTTGAGGAGGAGAAAAATGAGGTTGCTGTAACATACAGCCCTTAAAAGAGTGAAATGAGGCAATCCATCTAGTTTACTGTGAGTGGTTCGGCAGCTCTCGCTTCATGCGTCACTGGGCAATTTTCTCTTTGCTCTTTAATTCCAGCATGGCTTTATTTGATTATTTTCCAGCACTGGAAATCACGTGCAAAAGCCAAAGCTCTTTTCTCCCCATCCCCCTTTGCGTTTGTCTTCTAGAGGAGAAACCATCAAAAAGTCTACTGGTCTTTGCTGTACTGGGCGGCTTATCACAATCTTATGGCATACGATTTCCACTCTTATTTCAAGGTTACTTCTTCTGAAGTGTTGGGTGATGGGAGGACTGCAAGTCAAATGGGCCAGTCGGATATGGGCGTTCAGAAATGGTGGCACAGCCCAGCAGTGGTGCTCAGTGCCCGGGTTGGAGTGCGTGGTGACGTGGATGAGTGAGGAGTGAGGACTAGAGGGTGCTGGTCTGCAGCTGAGAACGACCCTCTGGCCCCAGCCCATGGCAGCCTGAAAAGGAAAGCAATCCCTGAACGAACTTGGCGCACGTGGGCCGCACGCCCTCGAGCGATTCTTGGCAGGGACCTCTACCTGGAAGGCGTCAATTTGTAGGCACTCCTGTGAAGCTTCAGGGGCTGCTTCTTCCTGCTTATTTGTTTTGTGTTCTGAAAAATTATTTTCTTACGAACTGCACACCAACCAGCAGGTTGTGCTTTCCTATCACAGAAGTCAGCAGGAGATGTGGAGGCGGGCGAGGAAAGCGTCAGTGGACTTTTAAAATATTGACAGCCTCAGTCTGCGTCCGTAGCATGGGGGAAATTCAGAAGCAGTATCAGAGGAATCTATTTAACTTTCAGTCACCTCTTACGTGATATGTGTTTTTTTAATTCCAGGAAGAACCCGTTTCCTATATTCACGCTGAGACGATGTTAAGAGAGTCTAATAATAATCATAAATCCCACTTTGGGGGTTCACGCCAGGCACCTCTTGCACATCCCACCAGAGAGAGGCAGGGCGTAGGGAGTTCTTTTTGAGTCTAGTTGCCAAATGTGAACGCCATCGTGCTGAGTGTAGAGAGGATCCTCTAGGACACAGCAAGCCTGGGAGGCATCCTGGCTGCCTGTCACCTACTGGGTGCTCTCTGTAGAGGCCCTCCCGGGAAAGAGAGCTGTGAAACCCACGCTGTCGCCTGCACATCCAGGGTCACCATGAGTCAGAATCCACTCGACCATCACTGCTTTGTGTGGTTTGTTTCTGATATATTCAGCCGTCGCCATGGGACTTGGTTTCCTCAGACATCTGGCCTCTGTTTTTCTGCCTCATTCTACTCCCTCCCAGGTCTCCACCAAGGAAAGGATCCAGAGAGATGGCTCTCCCCTCTCGTAATCATGTAACAGGAATACCAGGAAATTGACACCTTCCTCCATCGGAACACGGAAGGGACTTTAGCTCCTGAGATTCGGGTGCATTTAGCTCTTTAGTAGCCGGTGCATCGCCTGAGTGGCTTCCTCCTCACCCCCGTCAGAATAGGAAGGAACAGTTGGGAAAGAAACATAGACTGAGGCTCAGATTCAAGACCCATAATCAATTAATGGCAACCCTATCCAGAATACAAGACTCTTCAGTTCCCACTGCAGAAGATTGTATATGTTATCCTAAATCAGTGTGGTGTAGCTGTGTCACTTGTGAAAATGAGGCAGGTCCACGTGGGAATCTCCTCTTGGTCCCCTTTGCCCTGTGCCACTTGGTTCACAGCCGCCTTTCATGCTGCTTTGCTGCAGCCCATCGCTACAGAGGCCCCGCTGGTGCTTTAAGAGGACCGTTCCGTCTTGGACAGGGACCGTGTTGCTCTTTGAATCTCTAACCTTAGGCACCACATGCCAGTAGACATCACCCTTCATGATAGGGAGGACTTAATTCCAGACACCTTTGCATTTAGGAGTAAGGGGTGGAGGGGGCAGTCATGCCCCAGTCATGAGAACACTGCTAAGCCCTTGCTTACTTACCATCTCCTCTTGAAACTCCCAACGCCCCTTCTCTGCTGACCACGTTCCTTCTTGTCTTGAAAACATGCTGTCTTTCCATAGGAGTATTCCCCAGATGGCTCCTGCATTAAATGTGTACTCAGTAGACCCCTGATTGGGTGCGTACGGGCTACATGCCTGGCATTGTTTGAGGCCATGTGCCCACCGAACCACTAGTTAGCATTCACATGTACACTTCTCAACACGGTTCCCCTTTATTCCTTTTATGTTCCTATTATCCTGTAAGAAGTTTCCCGTCTGCCCTGCAGCTCTATCTTGACTTCCTGCCTAGGGGTTGAGCTACTTCAGGATGACTGTTCTATTGACATCATTTATGGATCTCCGTACAGTGCTGCCTCCGGAGTAGGGCTCCATTGAATGCTGAAAACGACCGGCTGATACAAGGGCATGAAGCAGTCATAGGGCTGTTGTACAAGGGAAACCCCCAAACAAAACGCAATAGCACTAAGCTCAGTGGAACTTCCGTAGTATGCACCTTTCCCGATAGGTGCACATAGCAACTCGCTCTGAGTGAGTCCACCCAGTGACATCCCCTGGGGAGGTTCTCTCTGGTCACAGTGAATGTTTTTCTGTGAAAGCAGTTTCACTTAGACCTCATTTTGTTGTTGTGTGTTTGTTTTGTAATGGCTGATTTAAGAGAACAGCATGCCGCTATGAAATTTTGTTTCCTACTTGGGAAAAATGCAGAAACCGTTGTGATGTTGAACACAGCTTACAAGAACCACACTATGGAGAAAAATCAAGTGGTTTTCCCATTTCAAAAAAAGTGAAATGTCGATTGATGACAAACCTCATTCTGGACATCCGCCAACTTCCCAAATGGACAAAATTGTCCATTCATAGTGCATTTGGAGTTCATTCCACCAGGTCAGACTGTTGATCTAACTTTCTATTTAGAGGTTCTGAAAAGATTGAATAACAGTGTGTGACAAAAAAAGGCCTGATTTGTGGCAGATGGGGGACTGGTTTTGCTACCACAACAATGCATCTGCTCCTGCAGCCATCTCAGTGTGCTAGATTTTGGCAAAAAACATCATGCCTCTCTCACCCCACGCACCTGACTCACCTGACCTCACTCCATGCGACTTCATTTTATTTCCAAGAATGAAGAGAGACATGAAAGGACAGTGATTTTAGAAGTAGAAGAGGTGAAGAAAACAATGAGGGAGGTGCTGTCAGCCATCTAAACAGATGAGTTTGAAAAACGTTTCCAAGAATGGAATTGCAGATGTGACAACTATATTGAGTGTAATGGAGATTACTTTAAAGGTGATAAGGTTGTTTTATAAAATTTTAAAAAATTAAATACATAGCTTGGGGGGGGGATTTCTGGGGTTTTTTGTGGGGTACCCACTCATGTGAAAGGTAGCTGATGGTTGCGATATCTATCTTTTTCTGATCTTCAAATTCTGTTTTTATCTAAATGTGAGATGGAGGTGAGGGATGGGGTCTTTTTTAAAGTAGAAGTCAGCATTGTGTGTGTGTCCCTGGTGAGCAGCCAACGTGATATGCATGTGCAAGGTGAACGTGGAGTGTGTGTGCTCCTTCTCGCGTGCTACACCTCAGAGTAAGCCTTGGTCTTCAAGACAGTGCTTTCATGTACACCGGTCCTGACTTTGAGAAGCCCTTGTGGACTAGCGTGCTACATGTTGGGCTGCTAACCACAAGGTAAGCTGTTCAAACCCACTAGCCTCTCTTCAGGAGAAAGACGAGGCATTCTGCTCCCATCCAGAGTTATGGACTCAGAAACCCACAAGCGCCGATTTTCTCTGTCCATAGGGTGACTCTGAGTCAGAATCTGACTGAGGTGGCAGTGAATTTGTTTTGAAGATGATTTCAGAGATAGAAAAACTAGTCAGCCTTCTGCCTGCTGTCACCCAGTAGTGCCCAGTACAGAAGCTTGTTGAAGGGGGCGGGGACCAGAATGGAAAGTAAACATAAAACTGGGAGCATCTAATGGAGAAATAGAGATCTCTGATGCTACATTTTTATTACAGAAAATTTCAAACACATATATGCAAAATAATAATAACCACCCAGCAGCACCAAGCTTCAGCAGCAATGAAACCTAGGCCGCCTGGTTTCATTTGCATGTCCACCCACACCTGCCCCTGCAACTGTGTTAGCTGAAAGCCAGTCTCAGCATCAGGTGATTTTATCCACAAATATGTCTACATGAATCTTCGCTCAAAGATTCTTTTCAAAGAAACGTGCCAGGATAGCATTACTATCGCTAAAACAAATCAATAATGCCAAAATATCACCAGAGTCCTGGTCACAGAATTTCTAATCATGGAGCCCTTTTATTAAAAAATAGATTTGAATGAGGGGGAAGGTTGGGGGTAGGCATTGGAGTGCTAACCACAAGATCAGAAGTTTGAAACCAAAGAGTTGCAGTCTCTGAAACACATAGAGGCATTTCTACTCTGTCAGAGGGTCACTGTGAGTCAGAATGGACTCAGAAATGCCAGGGAGAAGCGGGACAGAAAGCTGCAAAGGAATCAAAATAGGGTTGTTGTTGTTGTTATTTCCCCCTTATAGGAAAATAGAACAACAGCACTGGTTGAAGTTGCTTGAGGGCTTCCAGGGAGATGGCCCTGATCTCTGCTACATCCTGAGCCGCCTTTGACTGACACTCCCTGTGTCTCCCCTGTTGTGTGCTTGGGGCCTCCCCAGGCTCACCCGCCGGAGGCAGGTGTACTCCGAGTCTTCGACGAGCATGGCCAGGATGTTGTCAGCCGAACATGACACGCTTGCCAGTGTTGCCCGTGGTTTAGAATTTGGCCACATGACAACACCGTGTGTAGCCCGGGTTCTTTCAAAGTGTTGATTGAGTACATCATCTAAAAGTCAGACTATTAAATAAACATCTCCCCTTTCTTCCAGCAGGCAGCCCAGAGAACCGCCCTCCGCGCTCTGTCTGACAGGTACATTTTGTCATTTTTATGAACTATAAATTGCTTTATGAAACATTGAGCCCTATTTATTGTGGCATATAATTCATAATCGGATTTTGTCCCTAAAGTATCTGTGAACTGGGATGTTAAACATTTTGCATGCTTGAATTTCTCATGCATGTGTGGAGTTTATGACGGCTTAAAAAAATCGACTCGTTGTATTTCATGTAAAGTATGTAGAATCCCTGGTTGTACAATGAGACAAGAGACTAGAAACTTGACAGGGGAGCAGGGAAGGTCCGAATGATGCTGTAAATTCTGAACTTTGGGATTGGTTGAAAGCCGAGCCCATTTTTCAGCAATAAGTACTTCATTTATTTTGAGATGTTTTCTTCAGTCTTTTTTCCCTCCTATCATGTGCTATCTATCGTTCCGAGATTCCTCCTGAAATCGTTGCATGCACATCCCCCAGGAAGCCACCGTCCTGCTTGCCTGGTGCTTTACGCCCTGCCTCGGCTCCATTCTTCTGACTTGTGTTCTTTCATGAGCTATGGACCAGCCTCCTCAAGAAGCACCTTGGTCGCGGGTGGTTCCCATGCTTACTTACCCCAGAGGGTCACGGGAAGATAGTTGAACAGAGCAAGAGGAAGTCCTTTGGTCGGACAGAAATGGACCCTTATTAGTTTGAATTTGCTACTTGGTTTTTTTCCTTTCATTAAGGTTGAGAGGGAGGGGTATGCATATGTGTGTGGGGGGAGGGGTATAGAACTGTCAAAAGCCCCTGTTTCTCTCCCAAAATAGGTACTCACGGTGTTAGAAAAAAGAAACAACTGGGGAGATGGTTCCCCACGCTGGCTGGCAGCCGCTTCCGTATTGTCTAGCTAACCTTCACCGGCCTCCCTCCCCTCTCAGTTCTTTCTTTGCGCAATGAGCAGTAATTGACTATGTAAACCAGCTGTGTTCAGTGCTTCTCCGAGGTAAAACCTGTCACTTAGGTGGAATTATCTGGTGTGCCTGGGTGAAAAGCGCTTTCTCTGTGGAGGCAGGCTGAGCCCCAGTGTTCTTATTTCAATTGAAAAGCCTTCCCCATGACAACCGCACCCGCCTGCAGGCTTTGTGAGCGGCTGCCACGTGATCTTCTGGGGTATTTTTTTTTTCACCAGAGCTGGTACCTGCACTGCCTCAGAGTCTGCAGTTAGGAGGAGAGACTAGATCAAAACATTGAAAATCTGACACGATGGTTTCTTCGCTTACATATTTATTTCTTCCCTCTGCCCCCTCTTCTTAAGTCAGCGATGCCTTCAACACGCGCACTCAGAAGCAAGGGAAGCCCTGAGTTTAAAATTGCATCTCACTGTTGACAGGCACAAGGCTGCTTTCGGGGGTGATGGAAATGTTCTCAAATTAGAGTCTGGCGATGATGGCTTGCCTGTAAATATACTATAAAATCCTTTGACGTGCATATTTAAGTGGGTGAATTTTGATGTGGTCTATAAATTATATTTCAATAAAGCTGTTTATATATGAACAAATGCATGTGGGGGTTAAATTCGTGTGTGACCAATATACTAGACTGGATCGAAATCTATTTTAGTAAGCTGTAGCCTCTGCTCTGAAACATGTTTGCAAATCACACAGACAAGTGGGCCAAGACCCAGACTGATAGCGTTTAGGGATTCTTCCCCCAAAGTTGCATAGTTCAGAGGAGTAAGTTCAGTAATGGTATACATGAATTTTACAGAGAAGCAACGAAATCTCTCTGACTTTTCCCCCCCTGATATTCTTTCTAAAGTCCCAAGCCATCCAGTTAGTGAGCTGACTAGTGAGTTAGCATTGCAGTCACTGTGGCTGTGTTACCTGACAAGCGCAGAGTAAGGAGCCCTGGGCGGGACGACTCTGTCTGTGCTGCAACTCACTAGCCGCTCCTGGGAGACAGGTGGGGCCTACTGCTGCCTTGAAGACAGCAGCCTTGGGGACCTTCTGGGCTGTTCTACGCTGTCCTATCCGGTCATTGTGATTCATAGCTGACTCGACAGCAATGAATTTAAGTGCAAACTGCTTGGGGGGAGTTCACTCCGTGACCCCCAAACCAAGTTCCCATGATTCTATCTTCAAATGTAATACAGCATTTCTCCATTAAATCTAATCCGTTTCTATTCAGAAGGGGGTGGGGCACAAAGCGATTGCAAAGTAAGAAGTGGGCTTTGTCACACTAGTAACACAGCTCTGTAAAGCTGCCTCCCCTGTGTTTCATCGATTCCACATTTCCCACGAATCCTCGCCCACATCAATGATTTCTCTAAAATTCAAAGCATTTGTAAGATTTGGAGATACAATTTAGCGCCTCATTCTTCCAAACAAGGGTTCAAAAAATCGTACTCAACATTTCCTATTTTTCTAAAAATTCGAGAATACTAACTTATTCAGCAACCGCTGCCATTGTTGTTATGTAAACCAGTATTTTCCATTAACACCATCATGTCAGTTGGCTGTGTGACCAACCCAGTATTCTGACTATCAAAAGAAAATTACAGGTGATACCAAAAGCAAGTAACTATCCCCTCACCTGGGTCAGTATTCCCAAAGTGGAGACCTCACCCCAGTATCTCTGCTGTCTTTCATCCTGGTATTGACCCATTACACATTCGTTCATATAACTTCTGGCTTCCAGGAGCCCTGGTGATGTAATAGTTTATGCTTTGGGCTGCTAAATGCAAGGTCAGCAGTTTGAACCCACAAGCTGCCCCAGAGAGAAAAAAGGATCCCACAGGGACACTTCTCATCTGTTCTGTAGGACCACGAGAAGCCACAACAGACTCACTGGCAGTGAGCTTTCTGAGCTGGAGAATTGTGGTTCCCTAAACACTTTCTCTTCAGCCTACCATTGGCCCTTAATTAAAAAAAAAATCCCATGAAAATTAAGCAGCACTTCCATTTTCTTCCGAGAGAAGGGAAGGCATCATTTTTCAGACCTCAAAATGAGCCCCCGAGTTCTACAATTCTGAAGTTGGGTGAGAAGATGGTTTTAACTGGGCTAACTTCCGCCACTGGGGACATTTAGAAATTCGATACCCCACCATGTGTGGAGAAAGATGGTATGCAGCCAGAAGGGACACTTTCTATACTCTCTCCTCGTGGTTATGAGTCCTGGTGGTGTAACAGTTATGTGATGGAATGTGATCTGCATGGTTGGCAGTTCAAAACTGCCACAGGAGGAAGAGTGGGCTTTCCACTGCTATGAAGTTACAGTCTCAGAAACCCACAGCGGGTCGCTATGAGGCAGCACTGACTCCGTGGCAGCGAATATTTTGAGTTCCTCCCAGTGGTTAACGATCTTATCTCGGTCTGTCTGGGACTCCTCTTGAGAATCTGGTTTGAAACCACTAGCCAGTCAGGTGGGAGAAAGAGAGGCAGTGAGCTATCTAGAGATAGACAGCCTTGGGAAGCCCGTGGGGCAGTTCTTCACCCAACAGGGTTTTCATGAGTCGGAATTAGCTCAGTATCCAGAGGTTTGGGTTTCATTTGAGAGTCAGCTCCCCTACCACACCTTAAAGTGGGGAAAAGCCCTTTTTCTGGGCAAGGCACACAAGCCAATGATGATAAAGTTTCCATTTGTTGAGGTTGGGGGTGGGTGGGTGGGGGTTGATTATCCCTCTTGGGTGGGTGGGGGTTGATTATCCCTCTTCTAATGTGCTTCTCAGATAGGCTTTGTCTTCTGGGTCACTGTGTTGGGTGAGTAGAGAAAGGGCCCGGGGTTCATTGGTGAGGGGCTCCCTGGTCTCGGTGCACCTCAGAGCTGCAGCCTCGTGGAGATGTGGGCTGTATGCAGCGCGCCCTTAGGAAGACAAAAGGACGTGTGCGCCCCTGTGAAGCACCTCTACATGCAATTAGCTTCCCTTCCTAAGTAGTAAATAGTAGATACTGGTGATCAGAAAAAGAATGCATGTGATTTATCAAGCTGAGCAACTGCCTTAGCAGAGGAAGCTGGAGGTCAGTCTTGAAATCGAGGGCCAGAGGAGTGCTAGGAAATTGCGGGGCTTAAGAAGTTAATCACGCCCTTGGACTGCTCCCATCTGTCTCGGAGCGGCAGAGCTGCCGCAGAGCGAGCAGGCATGCTTTATAGCAGCAGATTAGGAATTAATATTTGCAGTGAAGCCTCAAGTACCATTTGCTGTAACTTAGGTTTTATAAAAACGGACCGTAATTTCCTATGAATAAATCACAATCAGAAACATGAGCAGGTGGGGAAAGAGCATTCTTGACTATTTTTTCTTTTATAAAAAAAGGAGCAAAAAAGCCAACGTGAAAGCAGTTGTCACGGCGCTGGCACTCAGAGGGCAGGGATGGCCGTGTGGTTAAATTGCGCATATCATCCTCTTCTGAAACGCCAGCCTGTCACCCAAAGATGGCTACATTTCTATAGCCTTTGAGCCATAGCATGAGACTATAACCTCGCTGCCCATCTGGTCCAAGACCCATTGATGTTGAGGTCCAAGAAACTGCCATTGACGGATGCACTTGGTCCACACATAGTTCCTGCACATGTGTGCATGCACACACACACACACATACAGCCTGGCATATGTGCTCTGGCCTTCTGGTCTAAAGGGGTGTTGGCCTCGTCAGGAGGAAGTCTCTGTAGGTAGTTGGTTTGCATCCCTCACTTTGACCCACTCTCAAATAAATCTTCCGTGTCAAAGCTCCTCGCCTGAACAGGGTGGATGCCCTGAAATTCAGCCAGTGCAGAATCAGCTAAACCAAAGAGGGCTTCCTCTCCATGCGGGTGAAAGAGTGTGAGATGCTTAGTGTCATACAATGATCAGGAACCAGCCAAGGGTAAGATGGGGAGAGCTGGCCAGGCACCCGAGTGACCGGGAGGGACACTTGCTCATGCAGCTGTATCTTGCTGAGAGGCCATTGACTTCAGCAGGGCCAGGAGTGGGTAGTGTGTGGCCAGTAGCCATCAGAACAGTCAGGCTTACATGTTGCGACGATGCATGGAGCTATACTGCTGGTGTGTTGTATCTAGCAGGGTCACCGTGGTGGAGAGACTTCATTGCAGTCTGCATTCTCTCCAAAGCAAGGGGAAGCTTATGGTGTGGAGGGTTGTTTGTTTTTTTTAATTGTTTGTTTGTTTGTAACAAGCTTCAGCTACCTTATGACCCTCACAACCCTGAGATGTAAGACAAGACCCATTTTTCAGGTAAAAAATACAGAGCCTCAGGAAGGTAGATGACTGACCCAGGGTCCTGTGGTGACCAGCAGCAGTGCATAGACTGGACACCCGGCACTCTTGCTCCATCCCATTCTTTGGGCCATCACAAAGCAGGCCCGAGAGAGGTGTCCTTCAGTCACGCGTTAGTTGAAGGGTGTCTAGTGGTAGCAGTGGCCAGCTGTGGGCTGCTCACTGAAAGGGTCAAGCCTTCCCAGTGACTCCGTGGGAGAAAGGCTTGGTGAACTGCTTCGTGTAGCAATTAGAGCCATGAAAATCCCGCGGGGCAGATCTACTGTAAAACATGGGTCACTCTGAGTTGGGCCAGCTCAGCAGCAATGAGTTTGGGCGTTTTTTGAGTTCACTCGTTTTTGTTAGCTGATAACATGATATTAAAGGAATCATCCTCACATGTCCAAGGTGGCCTGGTGCCGTAACAGTGAAGCACTTGGCCGTTAAGCGAAAGGTAGGCAATCAACCATTCTCATTCACCAGTCACTCCTCAAGAGGAAGAAGGTGGCTCTCTGCTTCCAGAAAGAGCCCAGTGGCTCTCTACAGCCTTGGGAACCCATCAGGACAGTTCTACTAACGTGGGGGCCCCACAGGGCCAGTTCTACTCTGCCCTACAGGTGGCTGGAAGTTGGAATCAGCTCAAGGCCACACAAAAGCAGCAGCATCCCCATTTCACTTCTTGTCCCTGGCCCCAGCACAGTCCCTGACAACTAGAATACATGGTAAGTTGTTGAGTGTAAATACATACATACCTATCACTGAATTATGATTAAATGATGGCATTTGGAGGAGCTTCGAGTAGAATTGAATTTTCAGGGGATTAAGGCTGCCTGCCATGACAGCTGTCCACCTCAGGAAGTACAGGTGGTCAGGGGCTCATCAGGTACCCATAACTCATGGCCATCACATCAGGTATGACTCATAGTGACCCATTAGCACAGGATAGAACTTCCCCTGTGAATTTCTGAGTCTTCACAGGCATAGAAAGCCCCATCTTTTTCCCGGGGAGTGGATAGTGGTTTCAAACTGCGTACCTTGTTGTTAGCAGCCCAATGAGGTACCACTACACCACCAGGTGTGTAGGCCTGTCTTTAAAGAGACTGTAGTATCAAAAATCACTATTAACTGCCACATTCACTCATTACCATTGAGTCAGATCCAACTCATAGCGACCCTAGAGAACGGGGTAGATGCTAACAAGGTACCACTTTAAGATTCACATAGTTTACCCAAAGTCATTTACTCATGTGGGCCCTGTGTGATCTGCCTGTCTCTAGTCCCCATTGTTGGTTGTTTCAAAACTACTCTTCCCTCCCGAATCATTAAAAAGTAAAAGCCCCTGGTGGGAAATGATCAAGGGTAAGGTTGCGTAGAGAAGAGGTATAGCTGTAGCCCAGGTGGGGACGGAGCATGGTGGTGGGGCAGGAGGAAAGTCAAGGGAGATGGAGGAAGGAGCTGGGAATCAAGGGGCGTTGATGGAGGTCTAGACAAAGACATGTACATGCAAATATATATATATGAGGATGGGGAAATAGATCTATGTGTCTATATTTATAGGTTTAGTATTAAGGTGGCAGAAGGACCTTGGGCATCTACTCAAGCACCCCCTCAATGCATGAATACTTTCTTTTGTTAAATTGGAACTCTATGATGCTCACTCTCCCGACACAACTGCTGAAGCCAAAGTGGGTGATCAAGTAAATGTGGTGAAGAAAGCTGATGGTGCCTGGCTATCGAAAGAGATAGTGTCTGGGGTCTTAAAGGCTTGAAGGTGAACAAGCGGCCATCTAGCTCAGAAGCAATAAAGCCCGCATGGAAGAAGCACACCAGCCGGTGCGATCATGAGGTGCCAAAGGGACCGGGTATAAGGCATCATGAAAAAAAAAGAATATATATGTGTGTGTGTGTGTGTGTATGTTTGTGTGCTTCCTCCCCACAACTACCATGATCCGAATTCTACCTTGCAGGACTGGATAGGGCAGAGATTGTACACTGGTGCATATGGGAGCTGGAGGCACAGGGAATCTAGGGTGGACGATACCTTCAGGACCAGGGGTGTGAGGGGGATGCTGGGAGAGTGGAGGGTGAGTGGGTTGGAAAGGGGGAACTGATTACAAGGATCCACATGTGACCTCCTCCCTGGGAGATAGACGGCAGAGAAGGGGGGTTCCGGATAGGGCAAGATATGACAAAATAACAATCTGTGGATTATCAAGGGCTCATGAGGGAGGGGGGAACGAGGAGGGAGGGGGGAAAAAAAGAGGACCTGCTGCAGAGGGCTTAAGTGGAGAGCAAATGCTTTGAGAGTGATTAGGGCAAAGAATGTACGGATGTGCTTTATACAATTGATGTATGTATATGTGTGGATTGTGATAAGAGTTGTATGAGCCCCTAATAAAATGTTAAAAAAAAAAAAAGAAGTAAAAGCCCTTGGGGAGTGTGATAGTTAAGGTTTCTTGTCCCAAGAAAGGTTTCTTGTCCCAACCTGGCCGATAAACACATGTGGGATTAATTGAAGGGTGGAGAGATAAATAACTCGGTGAGCTTTGCCTTTTAGGTTCTCTGGTCTCTTGTTCTCTGATGGCCAGACCAATATGTGGCTGTCTTAGCTAGTTCTTTGCCTCAGCTGGCAAGGCTCACTTCCTACAAGACATCCCTGTGGAGAAGCCACATAGACCTACCCTGATGCAGCCCTGGGTGCTGGAGCAGCTGCGTGGAGACTCGTGCCGGTGCTGAGATGCTTATAGGCTCACTGATTGAGCTTTCCTCCTGCAGTCGGCATCAGTGTGTGTGTTTTCTGAGATGGAGCAGGACTTTGTGGATTGGTGTTGGTCATATGGGCTACTGTTGGACTTATGGGCTTGGACTGGGTTGGGATGTTTTCTTAATGGACACTTACCTTTTATATAAAATTCTCTCTTATATACATATGAGTGTCTGCGGATTAGTTTCTGTAGTCTACCCAGACTAACAAAGAGGGTTGCAAGTAAGTCACCACAAGAGAGACCGGAGTTCAATTCCCAGCACACACACCTGTGTGCAGATACCGCCTGCCCATCCTTGGAGCTGTGCGTATTGCTCTGGTGCTAACCAGATGCCACTGCGGCTTCCAGACTGCGACAGATGAGCAGGAAATGCCTGAAAGCAACCCCCAGAGACCAGCCAGTGAAAACCCCGTGGACCCCAGTGTCCAGCCCACGGCAGATCAGCCGATGGCTCCGGGCTGGACGGTAACCTTTCCCTTGGGGTTGGCCTCGTCAGGAGTTGGAAGCCGACTTGACAGCACCATTTTTCAGAATACAGAGAAGGGTTAGCGAGGAGCAAGCATCTAAAGGCCAGGGAGCATCGGGTGACCCAAGATGGAGATGGGAAGGACCAGCATTCGCTGCAGGAAGCAGCCAGCGCGTCAGTGTGCTGGGGCCCCAGCTCTACCTGGGGGGTGACGGGGGTGGGGGGGTGTTGGACTTGCTGAGCTGCAGACTGAGGGGAAAGCCTCCGCCGGCACAGAAGCCTGCAAGAACCAGCTTGCTCAACTCCCGCAGCACCAATTCCAGCAGCAGCAGCAGCGGCATGAGCTACCAGCGAGGCTGCTTCTGTACTCAGCTTATTTTATGTATTTGTTGGTTCTCAACAGCCAACTTGAGAGGGAGAACTGCATCTCTGAAATATTAGGTAGTACATCCTGCAAAAGGACTCCTTGATCATGACAGACTCTAAGTGCCTTTTTTAACAAGAGGGACCGAGCATGCAAATGTTGCCACTCATCTTCGCAGTCGTCCACAGAGGAAGAAGAGAGGGGGAAAGCATTTCTAGCCTTGCTTTCCCTAATCTTGCCGCTTTTTGCAAAACAAAGTTATGGAAGAATGAGATTTTGCATCCTTGTACTTGGGTTGGAAAGTACTCCAGGCAGAGTACTTACCCATCTAAGTTTGAATGAACAGGATGACGGAAATGCCCTCTGTGTTAGGCTCAAGCTGCGATCAGGGGCTGTCAAGTCACAACCCCCCATGCACACTAGAATGAAGCAGCACCCAGCGCTACGCCCTCCCCACCATTGTTCCTACATTCATGCCCGTTGTTGCAGCCACTGCGTCAACCCACCTTCTGGAGCCCCCCAAGTTTAGCAAGCATGATGACCTTCTCCAGGGATTGGGCTCTCCTGACAACATGCCCAACGTCTGTGAGACAAAGGATCACCAGCCTTGTGTCCAAGGAGTATTCTGACTCTACTTGTCCCAAGATAGATCAGTTTGTCCCTCCACAGGACTTTCTGTATTCTTCACCAACCCCATAGTTTGAGTCCATGCATAGGTGCCTCGGAAGAAAGGCCTGGTGATGCACTTCTGAAAGTCTAGCCATTGAAAACCCTGGGGAGCCTGGTTCTGCTGTGACACACAGGCCCCATTCTCCTCTGGTGGGTCCTACAACACCCCTCCATATTCCCAAGCCTGAGCTCCACCGGCCCCACACAGAGGTCTTTGCAGGCTGCTCACATCACGGGCCGCATGAACGGCGTGAGCAAACACAGGCTGTCAGGTCTAAAGCTCGACTTTTTAAAAAGCCCCTCAGTGCTAATCTCCACAATAAAACCGAATGGCTCCAGAGAAGCCATTGAGTTCTATCAGGTAAATAATACACATTTTAAAAGGTCCCAGACATGTATTTTACACAATAGAAGTGAGCGGCCTGGAAGAAACTGTAACAGTCTTTTGAGTAAATAAGTAATGAGTTTTATAAAGCCACTAATTGCCCTTGAAGATGGCTTAGTGGGTTTGGGAATGTCAGAGGACTCATATGGACTTGCTGCCTGATGCCTGGCAGAGGAGGGCACGCTAGGAGGAGCCTCGGGGCGAAAATTAATCTTACCTCTTTGACTTAATCCTTCCCACAATCACCCGGGGCTGGTAGAACAGATGGGGTGACTGGAGCTTAGGCATATTTAAGGGAGTTCTGACCTTTAAGACAATGCACGTAACTGATTGTTTTAAACTCTTCAGGAGGGACTCCTTTCTCATGTGTTAGAGTCAGAAACTGCTGTGTGTGTGTGTGTGTGTGTGTGTGTGTGTCTGTCTGTCTTTCTGTCTGTCTGCCTGAGGTGTTGGGGGTCTAGAGTTCTAGCCTGGAGAGCTCTCCCTGCTGTCCTACCCAAGCAAGCAGGGCTCTGCCAGTAGAGAAGGCTTTCTGCAGATGGCCCTCATGCTCTAGGGTGTGAGACAGGATAGATCCAGTCCCCTACCCCTGCCACAGGCACACACACACTCCACCACCACCCTCCAGTTGCTTTGTCAGCCACTCTGACGCACTTGAAATCAGAATTGAGAGCAATGAGCATAATCACATAGTCAGCATGTTTAATATTTGTCAAAGCCGCCTGCCATGTTCCTTCTAAAAGTTGATAGTTCTGAGACCTTCTTGAATAGCTGCTGACGCCCTCGCTGTCTGTCAGTGGCTGTGCTGATGGCTGGTGGAGTCATGACCACTCAGGGAAAATGCTTCAAGTGATTCAATGTGATGACAATCTGTGGCCCCCTTTTGCCTCTTTTCAGTGCATGATTCACAGTTCTTCCCAATCCAGATATAGGAAATTGAATCAAACCTAAAAGAAAGCCAAAGGCAACAAGTAGTACATTTTAAAGAAGAGAACACAAAGCAGAAGGTTTAAAATGATGCCTTTGTAATGTAATGCACAGGTGTTTCTTAACCTGACACTAGGCTCTTAGATATCTCTCTCTCTCTCTCTCTCTCTCTCTCTCTCTCTCTCTCTCTCTCTCTCTCTCTCTCTCTCTCTCGTCTCTGTCTGTCGTCTCTGTGTCTTTAAGAAGTGAAAGCCCAGTTGAAGAGACCCATGGATAAGTGGGTGGTTTTTAAAGCCAGTAGAAGGATTGAAGGTTTTTGTTTGTTCAACCAAACTACTTGTCTGCTTCTGATGGAAACTTATTTCAATTGTGACACCTATTCTTGTTTTGTTTTGTTGGATTTGCTATCACTGACCAAAGCCTAAGAGTTTACTTTCTCTCAATGAAAAGAGTATTTGGGGCCAACACTCCCCTCTCCTCCCTGCCCTCCAGTTCCACCTCCTCTCTACCCAGGCCCACCCAGGCCAGCTGGAGAGTGCTGCCCTCCAGCTGCTGACTCTGGGCACAGAGCCAGTCCAGCCTCTCCCCCACTCGGCAAGTGGCCCTGTGCGTCCCACGCCCATCTGGGCCCTCCTTGGGCCAGTGTTGGCTGCCCAGGGCGGCGGCCTTTGATGACTGCATCTTGGAGCACGTTGATCTCCCAGGCTGCTGCAGAAAGGTTAATGTGCTCCAGGCTAACTGGAGCAGCCTGACCTTTGCAACTCCCGTCCAGCATCCAGCTCCTTGTCCTGTGCTGGCACCAGGCAAAAGACTGTCGGGCCAGCTGCAGCACCACAGCCCCCACGTCCCTACTAGCCACAGGCCCACGCCCAGCTCTGCCCTTCCTAGCACAGGCAGCTGCAGCCCTTTTATTGGGATGAACCATCTGAGTCTTAGGATTCTGAGCAGGTTCTGCAGCCGTTACTCAGTGACCTTGGGTTTGAATTTTCATACCGCCCCCTCCCCGGGGAGGCACCATTCTGTGTGTCCTCTTGCTGACTCACGGGGCTGCCCCACCAGTAGGTTGAAGCCAAACCAACTACTTGAGCAGGGAAAATCTGTCTGCTCGCTGCTGACCTCATCCAGCTAATTAGACAAGGCCTCGAGGAAGCCCAGGCCAAGCCAAGAGTGGAAGGTCAGCCACCCCTGCCTGGCTCAGCCTCTCCCTCCTCTGGGATGGGCTTTCCCTGTTAGCAGCCAGTGAGTCAGGGAGCCATTTCAGGCCACGCTTCCTCACCTGCCCCTGCAGACTTACAAAGGCACTACTGCCGTCAAGTCCATTCTGACTCCTCTCAACCCTGTCTATACACGATGAGCTGCTTGCCACATGGTCAGTAGTTTGAACCCACCAGCCGTTCCTCACAAGAATGATGAGGCTTTCTGCTCCCGGGAAGATTCACAGCCTTGGAAACCCACAGGGGCAGTTGTACCCTGTCCTATGGGGTGGCCATGGGTCCTAACCTGTGACAGTCACCTCTATTGAGCCTGCCTCCTCCTGGTCTGGAAGAGAGAAGGGCATCACACATGCGTGTGTGGAGGTGCTTTGAGCCCCAGACGCTGCACAAGCCCACACTGTATAGTGTCTGATGTATTTGCTCTGCGACTCCTATTTTCTCAGTCATCCGTCGCCCCAGGCACGGGGCTGAGGAGTGTCATTTGAAGTGGCCTGTGTGCATGGGACTTTGTAGTTGGAAGGTGGCCACAAAAGCCAACCGGTCCCTCTCTGACCAAAAAAGACCTTGTCACCACTTGGAGGACATTACAGCTGCCTGGGGCAGATGGCCTGCTGTGCCAGCCCCCCACCCCCACCCAGAGTTAGGGGTTTCTGTCTTCATCTCATTTCATCTCCCTTAGCAGCCCTTTGGGGTAAATGCCATTATCTCCATTCTAACCAGTGGCCTTCGTGTTGACTCTGACTCATGGAGCCCAGCCCCTGCGAGTCAGAGCAGGACTGTGCCCCAAGAGGGTTGCAGTATTTGTAAGTCGGCACTGTCTAGATGGCAGAAAGGAGGGGGGAGATCTTCCAAGGCCCCTCTGGGGGGGCTTAAACCTCCCAACCAAGCAACCAAGTGCATTGACCTTTGCACTGTGCTAACCAAAAACTCACTGCCACCCCCATCAGTTTCAGCACATAGCGTACAGGACCATGTAGGTCTGCCCTTGGTGTTGCCGAGACTGTGACTCTTTAGCCCTTGGTGTTGCCGAGACTGTGACTCTTTCCGAGAGTAGGAAGCCTCACCTTTCTCCTAAGGAAGGGCTGGGGATTTTGAACTGTTGACCTTGTGGTTAACAGACTGACATGGTACCCACACCCCCGGGGCTCCTCCTCCATATTCCACATGGAGAAACTGAAGCTTAGAGCAATGGAGTCACGGGTCCAAGGAGCTCAGGATTGCTGGTGGTACTATGACCCTGGGCAGGAAGGTCCTGATTGGTTAATTACACCGGTACTCCTGCTCCCCCTGACTTCATGCCTGCGCTCCCACAGGATGATGAATTATGAGTAGGAACCCCTCCCCTCACGAAGGTCTCCAGATATAAGCCATCAGTTACACGGGCTCTCTAATTATTACCAATATTGAATTGGTGCCAGTGTTTTACCTGAGAAAATACTTTTACTGTAAGCCTTTTGTTTCTGACAACTGGATAAAAATCAATTGCTCCATTAATAAAGCCTCACCTATGAGCAGGAGGGCGGGACATGTTTAAAGGACATTGATTTGGATTGAATGGCTTGGTAGGTAGCAGTTCCCATAGGATCAGGCCACTAGTGAAAGAAAAAAATCCAATTTAAGCCTTTTATTTGACTTGGGGTTGGGGTTCTTGGGGACAGCAGGGCCCTGTGTGTTTCTCCGCTGTGAGCCCCACCCAGGACTTTGGAGAACAGTTGGAGGAGGCTGGGCACATTACTAAGCTCCTAGAAGGGGGAGCCCTGCCTGTGCCGCACACCTGAGCAGGCCCCGCGCCCAGATCCTGGTGGAGATAGTCTGACAGACCTGAGCAGGCCCCCCGTCCAGATCCTGATGGAAGGCAGTCTCCAAATGGCCGATGACCCAGGCTCCTTGAGGCTCCACTGCCCCAGACGTGAGGAGCCCTGGCGGGCCGTCTCCCAGGTCCAGTGACAGATCCCACTTCAGCCAGCAGCCCGAGTCCTTCCCCACTCTCAGCCTCTGGCTAGTTGCTGTTTCCTGCTGAAATGATGCTCCTCCATCTCAACCTCCAACTCACCTCTAGAAAGCCCCTGTTCTCAAAATGGTCAGCCCCTCTGTGAGGTGAGCCCAGGCCACACCAGGCTTCTCTCTTTCCTCCCCAATCCTTGCTCCCTTGGCCTAATTGCCTTACAACACGGTCGCCAGGCCAGTCATGTTGAATAAAACACCACCTTGCAATGGTCTGGACCAAAGGCAGGAGAACCCGGCTGAGGGGGTGCTGGAGGACAAGTGGGAGGGATTCGCCAAAAGCCTTGATGGCTTCGTGGTCTGCACCTGCAGCGGATCGCAGTTTGCTGCGTTTCTTTTTATAGAAACCCCCAGGTCTCTGTTGGGCAACTCCAGGAATCTAAATTAGCTGGCAGTGGTTCCGGGCCCTGGGATGGAAACATGTTGTTTCTGGTTGGGAGAAATGGTTACATAAGACTGCTTTACATTCCTTTCATCTTACTGGGAGGCTTACAGGGCAGCTCAACCCTGAGTTGTGTGACTTTGTAACAAACTCAGCTACGGTTTCATCATCCCTCACTGCTCCTCCAGCACAACACCACAGATCACATTGCCTTTCAGCGCATTCCCTTCCTGTCTTCAAGTATGCATTCCCAGGTCTCCAAACTTCCCAGGCTGTGATTAATTGTAACTAATTCGCTCCCTGTCATTTCGTGTAGGGTTCCCTCACAGAACCCCTAAGTTCCTTGGTAGAATTTCAAGCGGGAAATCACCTGCGTGTCATTGAATCGGCGTGCTCTCTCCCAGGTATATCATTCAGAGTCCTGAAGAGATGCACACACACACACACACACACACACACACACACACATCCTCTGGGCTTGGCCCCCATGTGTTTATGTGTTAGATGGGCAATGAAGACCACAGGCCTGATGCTGCCAGAGGCAGGAACAGCAAATCATCCCTTAGTGTGAGTGTGCCCCAGATTTCCCATTTCATGGGCTGCTTCTCTGACATTCAAATTTAACTGGGTGCCCTCTTTTCACTGGAACACCCTACGACGCAAACCACATGTACTGATTGTGGTTGGTGAAGAATGAGCTCGCTGAACGCGTTCTATCCTTGTGGGAAATTAAGCAAGAAAACACCAAGAGGGCCGTTTGCATAAAAACTACGGATGCAGCTTAAACTTCAGTCCCACTCTTCTTCAAGAGCATCCCCTGATTTCCTCTCTAGTCCATCAGGAAAATGGCCTCCTCACATCCCGAGATGAAGTGCCCACCCCTAGTCTGTTGGTGTGTGTAGTGAATATATAGGGTGTTTGGCATGTGCTCTCTGTGTCCAGCCTGTGCAGGAATCGGGGCGCAGCTAATGCCATTGGCGGGTCAGAGGCGTCCAGGCGAGCCTCTGCTTACTCCCTGCCAGAGATACGTGCCCTGAGGCGAAGGAAGCATCAGCTGCCACTTTGCATGACGCATGGGCTGCTGCCCGCGATTCGCTGACCTTGTGATGCTGTTTCTGATTTTTATTTCACTGGGTTCTTGGTGCCACACTCAAACTCCCTGCCAGCGAGTCCATGCTGGCTCATAGGGACCCTGTAGGACAAGGTAGAACTGGCCCTGGGAGTTTCCGAGACTGTAACTCTTTACGGGAGTAGAAAGCCTCATCTTTCTCCTGTGGAGCGTCTCATGGTTTTGAACTGCTGACCATGTAACCACTCTTCCACCAGGGCAAAGCATGACTATTGATCAAGTGAATACTCCTGTCTTGTTGCCACGAGCAGAATTCCTGACCTGTTTGCACATCGGTAGCATAGCCAGAGATTTTTTTGTTGACCCCTCGTCCCAGCAGGTGAGAGGCGGAGGGCACTGGCCCCTCGGCCCTGGGCTGCCAGCCGTGAGGCTCTCATTAACAGACCTGCGTGTGGCTGCCGCGTCCTTTCAAGCTGTTTCTTAAGCGCTATGACTCTCTTGGTTATGGAATCCTATTAATTATTCATTGCCTACATTTTTTTTCTCCCCCCACCCACCAGTAATTAATGTGATAAGTTACACAGTGGCAGTGATAGTAAATATTATCATATAAAAGCAATTACTGAAGTGGCAATTTTAATTCAACATTATTTTAATTACATGGGACTCCAACGTATCCAAAACCCCATCTCCACAGAGCCTCTGTGAGCTTCCACAGCTGTCACCACCTTGGTTACCCAGCCCTCGAAATCTTCCACCTTTGCGTTAGTAAGCCAAGTTCCCGGCTCCAAGCAAACAGGCATCGGGGTGATTCTAGGCAAGAACTAGGTAACCCCAAGACCTCTGCCCAAGCCAGGACTGTGGGGGACAGTCTGAGCATCCGGCAGCTTAGTTTCTTTCCTTTGTGGCTTTTTAGTTGTAGCATAGGCAATGGTTTCCAGAGCAGACCATCAGTTTTCTGTGCATTTTATGTACATTGTGTCCCATGTGTGTACATTTTGTGTCCACTCATCTGTTGCAAACCCCTCCGTGTCCCGTCCAATACGTGACTTCCTCACAGCGTCTCCTGTTTCCGTTCTCCTCCTTCCCCAACCCTCCATCCTGGGGTCAGTGCTACCCATGGGGTCCTAAATGGGATGACTCAAACACAGGGGTAAGTCGGTGCCAGATTGGCAGGGTGACTGAGGACCAGAGTCTTGGGGGTTCCACCAGTCACTGCCCGACCAGTTAGCGTGGTTTCACTTAGGATTTTGAGTTTCGTTCCATGTTTTTTTCCCACTCTATCCAGGAGCTTCCAATGTGATCTTTTTCAGAGCACTTGGTATTCGTAGCGGGGCACCATCTAGTTCTTCTGAGTGCAGGGTGGTTTGTGGGGCCTGAGGTTCCCGCAGTGTACTACACCATGCAGCTGACTGTGTGCTTACAGCTGTGATTTTCAATACTCCTCTTTCCTCTGCCCTGCTCAACGAAGTAGGACGGTACTTTGATGTACCTCCAGTGACCCCAGTTGATACTCACAAAAGTAGAGCGGTAATCCCTCAGGACTGTGGTCCTAGTCCGCAGACCCAGTACTGTATTCCCTCAGAATGTCTGGCTGTGTCTATGTGTGCATCACTTCGCCGCCCCCAGTTTGCAGCACCCTATTCGTGGGTGTATTTGCAACAAAGGTAAGTACACATGTACAAGTGTTCTCTGTGAAATCTAGATCTATTTGTGGCCATGTGCCTACCCTCTTTCCCACACCTGTTTCAGCCTGAGAGTCTGTCCAAGCAACTAATCATAGTTCACTGATATAGTGCCCCTCCCCGTGTCTTCCTCAGTCCCCCTTCCTTTTTCCTAACCTCCCCCTAGTGCTTGTATATTGCCCTCCCCTTCACTCGGGTTCACCGTGGGTGTGCCTTCCAGTCCGTGGCTCAAAGCAGGCAGGACCAAGTGTGTGGCTGATCACCATGGCTTAGTTTAATAGTGGTCTCAGCACGCACTGGACTGCTTGGCACTCCCTGCTGCACACAGCCAGGCATGCTCTGACATCCGACTGGATACCTGCCTCCTGCTCTCTCCTCCCCTCGCCATCAGATCTCCCATGAACTTCAATTGAAGCGGAGTGATTGGTGGCACAGAGGGTTAAGTACTCTCCTACCAGGTGAAAGGTTGGCAGTCTGAAGTCACTCAGAGGTGCCTCAGAAGAAAGGCCTGGTGACCTGCTTCCCAAACAGCGCAGCCTTTGCGAGCTCCACGGAACAGAGTTCTGCTCAATGCTCTGTACTCATGGCACCGTTGTGAGTTTGCCTCATCTCGGCAGCCACCAACGAGAACAATTAGGTTCAAGGGCGCTGACTAAAGCTTAAGTCTGGCCTGGGGGTTCCCTGGACTGTGTCACCCTAGTCCGTGTTTGCATCCTCCTGACTTTGCCCCCAGAGCCCTGTCAGGGCCTCTTCCTGTCCCGACCCCTGCCACGGGTGTGTTCAAATGGCAGCTCGGCACCTGGGAGGCTGATCTACTGGGAAACCCCGCCAGAATGGGCCAGGCCTGTGGCTGAGAGGTTTGCAGACCTGCTGCCCGGAGCCCGTGCTGTCCATCCTAGTGGGCAGCTCACGTCCGGGAGAGGAAGTCACACAAGTCTCAGAAGCCAGATGTCCGGCCACCAGGCTCAGGAAGAACGAAGCCAATGCAATTGTATTGACTGCATTCTAGTGTCCTTCCTGCTCCTTTTCCTTACCACCGGCTCTTTCTAGCTCCCTCCTGCTCAGCCGGCCCATAGAGCAGCACTACCGCTCTTTTCAGCAAACCTTAAAGAAACAAAGCCGTGGCTGAGCATTTCTTCCCTCCAGTCACCTGTCCGCAGATGCAGCTCACACTCGCCTTGCGCACGTGAATGTCATATTCAAGCATGGACATCTTTTGAGGACGCAGTACGAGCTCAACCACTAGTGGTTGGAGGGAACCCCTACCCGGGGCTCACACCGCCCCTGGTCCGCTTTCCCACAGCGCAGCAGTGGACCAGCTGGGGTGCATCACCGCGTGGCGGAGCCCCAGGCCTGGCATTTGTCTCAGAGCAGCCTGCTGAGAAGAGTTGCATCTTCCGTTCAGTTGCATGCTTGCGTCTGGGGTTTCTGTTTCATGACCGTGTAGGGAGGGAATGGGTCGTCTCGTCTGCTGTGTTTCTTTGCTTCGATAGCTAGGTAGGTCAATCCACTGATTGATCAGTAGGGTGAGCTAAACACTGGCCTCCACAAACGGGACACCGACAGTAAGCAAACCAGCTGTTGTCGAGTCAGTTCCGACTCCTGGCGACCCCATGTGTCTCCTTGGACTCTAGACTCTCGGGACTGAGAATGGTATCACAGGACTGAGCGCTTCCTCAGCACAATCTTCTAGGACCTTGGCTATGAGGGCATGGGTTCAGCGTCTGCTCTCTGACCCCACGCCCCTCAGAACAGTGCGAGACCATAGCTCCAGAAACTCATGTGGCAGAAGACAACCCCGATGGACCCGCAGTAAATTCGGAAGGATGGTGGAGGTGGCCGGCTGCAGGTCGATGTCCCTCCACTCATCCCTGAGCTGTTTCACGCGACACCAGAGGAGCCCCCACCACAACCCCCGGCACAACAGAGGCTTGCACGGAGGCTGTCATCCATGAGGGGCTTTCTGGGTACCGAGACTCCTCCAGGGAGCAAAGCTTGGGAGCTGGCCCAATCTCGGCTGGGAGACCGCCGTCCTCTGCAGTCGGAAAGAAAACAGAAGACTGCGTGGTACGGCTTGATCTTTTGTCATAAAGCATCCAGGACTTCTGCGATTGGGGGCACAGGCTAGTCTTGCCTGCATCTCCCCACAGCTCACAGCTTCAAAAGGGGAAATGAGAATTAACATCAATATCACGCCAAGCTAGAAATTTGGAGGGTGAGGCATTGGCAGTGATGATGGTAGTCGTGGTGGCGGTGTTTGCTACCAAGGGACCGTTATGAACCAGAGGGTGTGTTCGTTGACTGATGTGTGGAAGTAGATCTCCAGGCCTTTCTGCCTAATTTGATTTAGTCTGGAACCGCTGCTGAAATCCATTTAGCATCATAGCAACATGCCCCCCTCTACTGATAGACAGGTGGTGCCCCGCCTCCCCCCTTGAGATGCATTGGCCAGGAATCAAACTTGCCTCTCCTGCGTGGGAGGGGAGAGTTCTACCATTGAACCATCATTATTGTGAAGGTCACCTGTTGTTTACTTTTCTTCATCAGCTACAATTGGTCAAAGGACAATACAGGTGAGAGGGCCTGAGGGCTGGTCTAGAGCAAACCTATTGTCTACTACTTAAGGAGGTGGCGAACAACCTTGAAGTTTTTGGTATAACTGTGACCAGAAATCCAGGTGCCCATGTCCCTGGGCTGAAGGATGCATTTCCTGAATCCTAGCTGAAATGAACTAGCCAGTCATCCTTGTCTTTGTCCATGTGGTCATGGATCGCTGGCCAATTTGGTTTGCCCCATCTGCCTGGAAGCAGGTTTTCTGAATGTCGAAGGCACCAATGACTGTAGATCTGATAGCCACAACTTTGAGTGGCCATGTCTTTAAGAGAGGTGAGTCTCCAGTCATAGGGAGTGAGTATTGATTGGGCTGAGCCCATCTCCATGGGCTCACTAAGCTTGCTAAGAAACTGGTTGGACCGTGCATCTCTGGCACAATTCAAGCCAGTGACACAAGAGGGACCAGACAGGACTGTCTCTTTGCTCTGGTCACTGTCAGGTGATCGGGAAGAACATCGCTGCTTAGAAAAGACAAGCACAAGTGGCAGCGAGAAAAGATGAAAAGGACCTGGTTCTTCCTTGAGACTCATGAGCCCACCCTGGAAGGGTAGCCCCTTGGGGCTTCTCGAGGATGCAACACACAGATCCCGGTTTCCCGGAGCCAGGCACAGATGAGTTTCTCGGACGTGCTCTGCTGAACAGACTGCTTTAAAGGCCCGGCAAGCAGCACTTCCCACAGAAACACCTGAATGGATTTTCTGCGCTTGGCCCGCTTGGTTCATGGCGGCTGACAAGATCACAGCTTGAGCGGATAGGGCACCCCTCCTGTGGCGCTGAGGCTGTGATTTGGTCGCCATAAAAAGCCCTCTCGCTCATCATCCCCAAGGCTCGTGTTCCTTGGTGAGATGCAAATTAAACACTGCGTGCTTCTGACATGCCGGAGCCCGCTTTATTTGCTTTAAACACAGGAGAGAAATGGAATTGGTTTTACTGAGGCAGAGATCAGCTAAGGAGGGAGGGGGGTTTTCCAGAGCCAGATCAGACATTGCTGGACTCCCCGGGCCCCTCCAATCTCCCTCAGAAACATCCTTTGACCTTGTTCAAGATCACAGCCATCTGGAACTTTGCCCAAGAGCAGCCCGGCTTACTGAGAATACAAGAAGAGCTCTGTAAGAGATGTAGCAGTGGTAGTGGCTTTTCCTTGGTGACCTTGGACAAGGCAAGCCATTTGCCTTTTGGAGGCAAATTGTTTGCTAAACTCCCTTCTTCATCAAATACTTTCTAGTCCTATGAGATGACCAGGTGCATGACGGGCAGTGATAATGCAGGTGGAGGAATTCCTACTTGGCTGGGCTCCTATGCAAGAACTATGACAGTTCAGTAACAATCAAAGACTGTTATTAGCTACTAGTTACTGAGCGCCCAGGATGTCCCAGGCACTGTGCAAGAATATTACAAGCACTCCCAGTAAACCTGCAAGGTTACCTCTTAATAACAGACAGCTGAATCAGAGATTCAGTAACTCCGGCCCACCCCACCCCACCCGACCTCTCAGCCACCAAGCCAAAGAAGTAAATTGTCCTTCAGTGTCTTGTCTGATTCTACGCCTCCACACCAGCCTGCATCACTTGGAAACCCTATGTAAAGATGACAGATTGAGGCCATGGAGCCACTGACAATATATCGCTCTTGCTGAGGAAGTTGCCCCCCTCAAAGGGCTTAGGGTAGCCGTGGGGACCAGAGACCAGGGTCCCAGGCTTTCTCTCCCCCGAATCAGGCATGCAACCTTGCCCAGGTCATGTAACCTCGCTGCTTCTCCCTCTGGGGTGTGGATAAAACACACTGCTGGACGTTCCTGGTCTGTAGGTTTACCGCGAGGCCCAGGGGAGGGAGGGACTTAGAAACAAGCTGCTTTGACATGTTGTGAAGGCCCGTGTGCTGTGGGGTCAGTGTGAGTCAGCACGGACTCCATGGCCGTGAGATACATGTCAACATTTGTTCCCTATCAAAGTAAGTATAAACCACAAAGGAAAAGAGAGGTAAGTTGGACGTCCTTAACATTCAAAATGCTTGTGCCGCAAGTTAGACCTTCAAGAACGTGACAAGACAGCTAACAGAATGGAAGAAAATCTCTGCAACGTACATGTCCGTAAGGGATTTAGAGTCAGAATATATCATCTAGTCTTCCAACTCAGTTCTGAAGATGTTTTTTAAATATTAAGAATGAACCGTTTTAATGGATATTTCTCCAAAGAAGAGAAACAAATGGCCAATTAGGAAAATGTGAATCAAAGCAAGTGAAATGCTCCCTAGAAAACCAAAGGAACCAGTTGCCAGCATGTGAGTTCCATCCCCCAGCAGCCCCTTTAGATTCAGAGCAGACGCGTGCTCCCCCGTGCTGGCAAGGGCGGCATCTGCAGAAGCACATCAGCAGGCGTTCCTTTCAAGGCTCCTGTAGGTGGGCTCGAACTCCCACACACGTTCACGTGGGTGCCACCAGGGACTCCCAGTAGCCTCTAGGATTGCTATCATAAACCGTTAGAAAAAGGACAATCCCAAGTGTTCAAGTGTTGAGAGGATGCGGAGCCCTCGTGCACTGTGGTCAGGAATGTGATTGATGCAACCACTTGAATTAAGTATTCTGTCAGCCCCTCAAAAAGTTAAATGTAGAATTACCCGGCAGCTCAACAGTTCCACGCTTGTGTCTGTATCCCAAGGGAAATGAAAACATCCACCCCAAACTCACACATGAAAGTCAAGAAAAAGGGAAACGGTGTCCATCCGGAGATGAGCCTTATGGCTGCGAAGTGACATGGAGTCAGTCTGACTCACGGTGACCCCATGCACGACAGAGCAGAACACTGTTTGCTCCGGTGGCAGACCAGTAAAATGTGGTCTAGCCACAGCATGGAAGGCCATTTTCCAATGAAAAGGAATAGTCAGGTGCCCGCTATAACATGGATGAACCTGGGGAAAGATTATGCTGGCTAAAAGATGCCATGTCACAAAAGAACAAGATAGTATGTAATCCCTTGTATATGAAATGCTAAGAATAGGCCCAATTAGAGGGCTGGAAAGTAGAGCAGTGGTTTCTTAGGGGTGCGTGGGGAAAGCTAAGGGCAAGTGGCCGCCAATAGCTATGGGGCTTCTTTTAGGGGAGACACAAAGTGCTCTAAAATTAAGATGTGGTGATAGTTGCCCAACCTTGTGGCTAGACTGAACCACATTCTAGCAGACATTCTAAATGGGTGCGTTTACAGTCCGTGAATTATAGCTCAAAAAACCCCTCAATATTAAAAACTAAAGGCATGTATATATGCAAATATATTTATATATGAGGATGGGGAAATAGATCTATGTGCCTATATTTATAGGTTTAGTATTAAGGTAGCAGAAGGACATTGGGCCTACACTCAAGTACTCTCTCGATGCAAGAATACTTTCTTCTATTAAATTGGCATTCTATGATGCTCACCTTCCCGACACAATTGCTAAAGACAAAGCAGGTGAATAAGCAAATGTGGTGAAGAAATTTGATGGTGCCCGGCTGTCAAAAGAAATAGCATTTGGCCTTAAAGGCTTGAATGTAAACAAGCAGCCATCTAGCTCAGAAGCAACAAAGCCCACATGGAAGAAGCACACCAGCCTGTTCGATCAGGAGGTGTCGAAGGGATCACGTATCAGGCATCATCAATACAAAAAATTATAGTGAATGAGGCGGGGAGTGCAGAGTGGAGACCCAAAGCCCATTTGTAGGCCACTGGACATCCCCTTCCAGAAGGGTTTCAGGGAGAAGACAAGCCAGTCAGGGTGCGATGTAGCAACGATGAAACATACAACTTTCCTCTAGTTCCTAAATGCTTCCTCCTACCCCACTATCATGATCTGAATTCTACCTTGCAAATCTGGCTAGACCAGAGGATGTACACTGGTACAGACAGGAACTGAAAACACAGGGAATCCAGGGCAGATGATCCCTTCAGGACCAGTGATGTGAGTGACAATACTGGGAGGGTGGGCTGGAAAGAGGGAACCGATGACAAGGATCTACATGTGACCTCCTCCCTGGGAGATAGGCAACAGAGAAGTGGGTAAAGGGAGACGTCGGACAGGGAAAAATATGGCAAAATAATAATTTATAAATTATCAAGGGTTCATGAGGGAGAGGTGAGCAGGAAGGGAGGGGGAAATGAGCTGATGCCAGGGGCTTAGGTGGAGAGCAGATGTTTTGAGAATGATGAGGGCAACGAATGTACAAATGTGCTTTACACAAGTGATGTATGTATGGATTGTGATAAGAGTTGTATGTGCCCCTAATAAAACAATTTTTTTTTTAAAGCAAAAACAGTCAAGCCACTCAGATGAAAAAAAACAATATTGTTACAAGGGTTACGGAGGTCCCCTGTGGGCAGCGTTTGGGGTTGCATTGTGTAAAGGCCTCCTTAAACAGACCGTCTAGAACAGTGGTTCTCAACCTTCCTCATACCAAGACCCCTACATACAGCTCCTCATGTTGTAGTGACCCCTCTACCATAAAATTATTTTTGTTGCTACTTCATGACTGTCATTTTGCGACTGTGATGAATTGGGCAACCCTGTGAAAGGGTCATTGGACCCCAAAAGGGTTGTGACCCACAGGTTGAGAACCGCTGCTCTAGATCAGTCAAGAGCTAGGTCAATATGTAGATGGCAATAGGCTCGCTAATGCTCGTTGGCCTGACTGCTTTCAGAGACTCCAGTTGCTGGAGGGTCCAGGAGCTGCTCTCCCAGGCATAAAGAAGCTCTTTCTTCCCAGAACTCAGTGGAGTGGCAGGTCTTGTAGACTCCCGCAAATGAAGCCGTCCCTGAGAATGTAACCCCCCAAGGGTTAGGGAGAAACTCGGGGTCACGCTGCACTAGTACACCTAGAATCCCTTAGTATTTCACAAGCAGTCCCGAGTGAAAGCTCATGGACCCGGCATCCTTGTAATCCTGGCACGAGCGAGCCATGCACCCTGGCTGACCAGCATGGCCCCGCTGAGGAGACTCCCTGCCCACATCCAGCTGCAAGGTCAAGGGGCAGGGGCAGGCATGCTAAGGAGGCCAAATGCAGAAGCTCGCTCGTTTATCTGGGGACCAACCCCTCAGGGCACATCCACACCTGGCACTGGCCCTCCACCCCGTCAGCCTCCCACTTGCACCTCAAGCCCAGGATGATAGCCTTCCCTTTCATATCCCTGACTCCCACACACCCCAAGCGCCGTTCAGATGCAGGTGGCCTTCACCTCAGTCCCTCTTTACAAATTGCTCTGGCACAAAGGGGCAGGTGTGCTCGTGAGGTTCCACAGCCTTCACACGGCGGGGCCCGGCTCTCCGCCCTGTTACAGCTCTCGTCCCAACCTTCGGAGAAGACAGTGGGGTCCTCCTGTGTTAGTATGCTCTTTGGACCAAGAAGAGGCTGTCACCTCATTGTCACCGGGTCACCACCCTCCTGACTTTAAGGACAGGGCAGTGAGTGTGTACTACCTGGTGGCAGCTCCTCCAGGGAAGAGACCTTCACAGGATGCCCAGGCCACTTTGGGAGTCATGCTGTGACCACGGCAATGCAGTAAGCTGTGCGGACAAGTCCAGCCTCCTCCAGGGTCCTTGCCCACCATGGTTCCCAGCCTGAAGCTTACCCATGGCACAAACATGATGTGGGAACACTGCTCTGCTTCCAGTGAACATTGCAGACATGCCCAAAATGCTGTCATGAAGATGGGACCCGAGGGCCCCAAGGTCTTAAGTCCAGAGAAAAGAGCAGACTGGGACCTGTCCTCTGACCTACCTTCGTCTACAAAGAAAAGGCAATCATTTTGGAAATATGAAGGGGGTGGGGAGAACATATCAACAAGTGCAGGAATATTTGAGAACATATTAAATTTTCTCTTTGTTAAGTATCTGTCCCTTTGGTTCACATGGCTACAAATATACCCCAGAGCCCCAGGCAATAGTCTCTCTTTTCTCTAGAAAAGAACAGGGGTTCCCCATCCAAAACAGAAAAGCAGGGACGTTCAGGACAGGGCTGGCCCAGAACAAAAACACCTGTGTACTGTAGCAAATCGCCTTAGGTAGCAATGTGGGAAGCTTAGCCACCTCAGAATCAGGATTGTGTGGGTACCGTGTGAGCAGGTTCCCCAAGCCCTGGCACCCATCAAAGTTGAAGCGGTGCACTGGGTGAGTCTCGGTGACTTATCCTCATCACTGGCATTTGGTGCCACGAAGGCTGGAATCCCACAGACCAGCAGGGACCCAACATCAAGTGCTTCCTGGCGTCTGAAATGGGTGATTGGGCTTGATGGCCGAAACCACTTCCTAATATTGGAATCTCGCATCCATTCTTGCTGGCGAGGTCTGATCCTCCCTGACTTGTGGCAATTCCGTGTGCAGCAGAAGGAAACACGTGCCCTGCACTAGCCCCATGATGATCGGTTGGGAATCATACTCGTGTGAGACCCATAAAGTTTTGCAGAGGTTGATTTCCAAGAGTTGGTTGCCAGGCCTTTCCTCCTAGTCTGCCTTAGCCTGAAAGTTCTCTTGAAACCTGTTCAGCATCATAGCAAACTGCAAGTCTAGTGACACACAGGGGGTGGCTGTGCTTGAGGTATGCAGGCCAGGACCTACACCCACGTATCCCACACGGGAAGCTAGAATTTTACCACCGAGCCACCACTGCCATGTAAATGGCCCAATTAGCTGATCAGACAGCTCTCTAGATTCTTTGCTTTGTAACAGAAATAATTTTCAGTGTGTTAAGGATGGAAACAGAGCTGCAATAATAAGCTTAATTGATGTTCAAGTTCATGGGTCGCCTATATGAGGAATCACCAAAAGTTTGTGGGAAAATGGAAGTACAAGATAATGAATTTTGTCCTCATACTTAGTAAAGCCCTCTCCTCTAAACTGAATTTCTATTCTGCTAAGTACTGTTTCAGGAGTCCTGGTCCCTCAGTTACATATTGACCTGGTAACCGCACGGTCCACAGTTCAGAACCACCAGCCAACTCCACAGAAGAAAAGCGAGGCTTGCCACTCCTGTTAAGAGTTACTGTCTTGGAAATCCACAGGGACAGTTCCACCCTGTCCTAGAGGGTCGCTATGGGTCAGCACTGACTTGATGGCAATGAGTTTACCTTGGTTTTTTGGAAATACTGTTGATTTTTTTCCTTCCCGAATGTCTGCACAATGAGTCAGCAGTTGGCTGTTAGCCCAAGGGTCAGTGGTTTGAATCTACCTGAAGCTCCAGAGGTGAAGCACCTGTTGATCTTCTTCCACACTTCACAGCCTAAGAAGACCCCCGGGGCAAGTCTACTCTGCCCTACAGGGTCGCTATGAGTTAGAATCTGCTCAATGGCACATGACACAGTAAAGTCTGCAGAAGCCTTCTGGGACCTTTGGGATACACATTGTGCTGCCTACGTCTTCTTTATGGTCTTCATTGCTTTCCTGGGTCATTCCCTATTTCCAACCCATCCATATGGGTATCGATTGCCATTGAGTTGATTCCAAACTGTTACAAGAATAGAACCGCTCCAAGAGAAGCAGACTGCCAAGTCTTTTGTCACATGCCCCCCTGCCCCATAGTTGGATCTCCAATCTGTAGGTTGACAGGTGACCACAACCCATTGCCATCAACATGACCCTGACTCGTATCGAAGCCTGTAGGACAGAGTAGATGCATTACCAACATTGACATCTTGACAGAAGCAGACTGTCACATCTTTCTCCCACAGAGCAGTTGGTTCGAAACCTCTGGCCTTCCCGTTCGAAGCAGAGTACTTTAGCCACTGTGCCACCAGAGCTCCAGCCCATTCATCTCGTTTTCACTGCCATCAAGTCAATGCTGACTCATGGCGACCCTATGAGTAGAGCTGCCTGGGCAGTATGTCTGCCTGTGGGTAGAATGGCCCCTGGGCGTGGCTGAGCAGCCACCTGCCACTGTGTCCGGCATTTTGCCCTTCCTTCTGACCCTTACTGTCTCCAGGTTGTCCTAGCTGAGCCTGAAGTTCTAATCACAAATCCCACCCAAAGTTTTCACGTTTGCTAAGCTATGTTCCAATCGTGTTTATGTTTGGGACCTGAGTGTAATTAAGGCTTCATGCCTCTTAAATGTCGCCTTGTATTAAAAGAGCAATTTTTGAAATCTGTTTGATCAAAGGAGGTTTTCAAATGATATTAGCAATCAGAATAGGAAGTAAAGGCAATGAAAACTGCCGAGCAAGGGGGACCACCTAGGACCAGAGATACTCTCAGAGGCAAAGGGATAGGCCCTGAAGCTTCCAGTTTTCAGACAGGTAAAAGCCGCTGAAATAAGCCATCAGCTCGAGGTTTGTGAAAGAGATGGGAGGCGAACCTGAAGAGTGCAGACAGAGGAAAGCTAGAAAACACGAAAATACCCGTGAGTGTAGGCCAAGAGCTGTTTGACAACAAAGCAAAGCCGGCAGACCTTGGGCGAATTTAATGCAGGGGCAAAAGAAGTGAAAACATAATTGGATGAGAGAACAGATAACGTTCTCCATCTTGAATAAGGAAGACCGAGGAAAATTCATTTAAATGACGATGCTGGTGAAGAACGACAACAGCACGGCAGCCTGCCAAAAGAACCAACACATCCGCCTGGGAGAAGGAAGTGTCACCAGACGGTTCCTTAGAAGCAATGATGGCGAGACTTGTCTCGTGGACTCTGGGCATGTTGTCAGGAAAATCCGGTCCCTGGAAACAGACATCACGCCTGATAGTGTGGAAGGACTGCCTTCAACAAGATGAGTTGACACAGTGGTTGCAACAATGGGCTCGCACATGAGGGAGATTTTGAGGGTGGTGCCGGGCTGAGCGGTGCTGTGGGTCAGAACCAACTCAACAGCACCCAAGAGCAGCATCACAGCTTGGACACGAAGAGAATACAATATAGCTGGTATGCTAACGAGCTTGGAAATGGTCATGAAGCAGATGCTTAGGAAAATGCCGCGACAAAACTCTGCAGGAGCAGACAGTCTGCTCTTTGTCCTGGGGAGTGTCTCAGAGCAGAGCTCACAATGCCGCCAGGGCACCTCGAAATGCCAATAGGCACGGATAACCAGGAACCCCAGGAAAGTTCATTCTTTTAGCCAAAACAAAAACAAAAAAACAGACAGTGGCTTCCCTGAAAAACTTCAAAATTGAGAGCTCTGCTCAACCGAACAGTGTGGAAAAATGGTAGCATCCTCCCCAGCCCTCGTCAAGAAAGGACAAGCTTGGCCCCACCTCACCCAACTGTGAAGAGGGAGCCTCCTCCCTCCACCAGCACAATGTCAGCAAATGCCTGCTGCCAACACCGGCCATTCTTTAAAACTCAGAGCATAATGTCAGAAACATCTAGGGTACAATTTTAAAAACTGCTTGACGTACCAAGAACCGGGAAAATCTCAACTTGATTGAGAAAGACAATGAACAGATGCCGGAATTAAAATGACACAGATGTTAGAATCATCTAAGAAGGATTTTAAAGGAGCCATCATAAAATGATAACGTCTCAGCAAAGAAGTAGAAGATAGAAAGAAAATGCAAGTAGAAATTTTAGAACAGACTTAGCAAAACACTTAGCAACTTTAATGAGTTGAAGGGCATTATGCTAGCTGGAGAGAGATGGGGGTGGGGGCGGGGGTCCTTGCAAAAGGATATATACTATGCTATATAAATTATATCCTAATAAATCAGAATTTTGAAGAGGATGTACGCTACACTATTTCATGCATGTAATATTCTCACAGTGAAAAATTATAGAGCTGGAGAGTAGATTATTGGTTATCAGGGGGCTAGGACTGATTGGGACATCAGTTATGCCTGGGGGATCTAGGGAAAGGTTTACCGAATAGAGTAACTCGGGGACACAGTCCTAAGGAATGAGGAGGAAATGACCCGAAGAAGAAAGGGAGGAAGAACTTCCTGGCACCTAAATTAGCATGTGCAGAGCTGCCTGGTAATAAGCAGGCATGCGTGTCCAGATTGTGAGAAACTCGCTGTGGCCTGGGGCTGCTCTGTGGAAGTGAAGCTGGGAAGCTGGAGAGCTGGTTGAGGCAAGACTTTGAGGAGCCTCAAGAGCCATGGTTAAAGGGAATTGTAAGGAGAGGAAATTTTAAGTATGGCAATGACAATACATGCTTAAGTCAAAAGTACTGCTCCAAAATACTCACATCAAAATGTGAAGCCATTGTTTCTCCGCATGGCCCTCATCCTAGGTCTGTCGACTTCGTAGTGCTCCTCTTCTCTCGAATCCTTCTTCCCCCAAAGAATCCTGGTCTCTTCATCTATTTATGCCACTTCAGAACTGCAGTTTGGACATCCTCGAGGGACTCACATCGTGTGCCTTTTGGGTGGTCTTTGAGTTGGGGAACAAAAAGAGGTGTAAAGAGGCAAGAGCAGAGCTGTCGGGTCAATGGGGTTGGGTTTCCCGATGAAATGTTCCTAGGGCAGCCCTTGCCACCCTCAAGGAGAGGGCAGGTGCGGTGTTCTGATGGGTGGGAAATGCTTCTGTGCAAGTCTCCTGGGCTGGTTCTCACAGATAGAGTTACCGGTTGTCTTAAAACTTCTTCCTAACAACCCGTCGTTGAATTTCATGTTCCTCTGAGAAAATCTTATCAAGATTACACCTTTGGAACACCAAAATACAGTCACAATAACCTTCTGAGCTGCCCCTTACTTGAAATGAGCTGGCCCAGCAGATCCCCTCAGAATCCACTGTTTTGATTGGACCTGCTTTGGAAGGCAGCCTTAGAAGACTAGCTCACTCACTGCCATTGAGTCCATTCCAGCTCATAGGAGTAGCCCTATAGGGCAGGGTAGACCTGCCCCTGACTGTACAGTTTCCAAGACTGCAATCCTCTATGGGAGTAGAAAGCCCTGTCTTTCTCCTTCAGAGCAGCTGGTGGTTTTAAACTGCTGACCTTGGAGTTAGCAGCCCAAAGCATAACTACTAGGCCACCAGGATTGCCTCAAGGAGACTGATACAATGTCATACTGCGTATCCACTGATTACAGAGACATATGTAAACCCATTTTGTTTGGGATAAACATGTGCGTGCATGAACTTGAACTACAGTAGCACTACATTTTGACTTTCCAGTTTGGGTTTGGGGGGCAATGGCCTGCTGATACTGAATCTCCTCAAGCTAGCTAGTGCCATTTTCCCTTCCCATAACATGGCTATAATGTTAGATCAAACAATATTGATAAGGATGCTAAAGAGCGATTCTGGCAGTCTGGGATCCAGGCTTTTGTTGAGTGTGAAATCGTATCTAAAATATTACTAGTGTCAGTCCTGCTGAAGTGCCCCCAAGATGTGTGGCAATGTGCTGGCTGTCACAGCTGTCCACATAACTCTCACCAGGCAGAAAGCCTGTCACCAACTTACTGTGACTTGAAAGCTTGTGGGCAGCCGTAGAGTAGGGTCCACCGTGAGTGAAAGGAGCATCCTTCAGGCTGTGTGAGCCAAGGTTTGTCAGGTAGGTCCCAGATCTTTCTTTCCTCCTCTGTATTGGGCCGGACTGGGCAAGAAGTGTACCGTTGGAGTCAAAGGAAAGAGCGTGACAAACAGATCCCTTAGAATGTTACAGGAACTCACTCCCTCGGAGCATAACTATGTCATGAAATCCTAATACAAAAAGGAAGCAAGCTACCCATGAGGGAGCTGTGCTTTAAGGATCAGGTTTTGGGGGGCAGAGTGGGGGACACCTTCACTATCAAGCCCACAAGAATTTCCAAGAAGACTGCTACTCTTTATGGGGTAGAAACCCACATCTTTTGCCCACGGAGCAGTTGATGGCTTCTTACCTCTGACTTTGGGGTCAGCAGCCCAACCGGTCATGCCACACGATACCACGAGCGCTCCTTCGATTGCAGCAGGTGAACTTTAGAGTAGATTTACGTGAGCGTCCTTCAAAGGGAAGACTTGTCAACACAGGTCACCACATGAATACTGAAGTGCCCATCAATACGCATGTGTATATAGACCTGTATTACTGGAAAAGGTCGATTGTAACTGCCTTAAAAGGTTAAATCTATTTTTAAATTGTTTTTAAAGACCCTTTTAAAAAAAACTCATGAATTCTACAGTGATTTTTTGGGTTTTGTTTTTCTTCCTTTTAAATTCCACATGCTGACGACTGTAATGTGCCAGGCACTGTCGGAGGCTTTGGGGACACAAAGACTTTGAGCCTGTGATTTCAGTGACGGTTAATTGCCTGCAAGTCCATGACACTTGTGTTCGTAAAATGTCACAGGGCCAACCAAGCACTTAGTAGGCAGCCTGTAGAACGTTGTCCAACGCTGTGTGGACATCAAGTCAACTGTCCATGGGGGGAAAATTGGCTCACTTAACTTTTGAGAAATCCTCTTTGCTATGGGAACATGACACTCAGCCAGCAGGCGGCAGATTGCAGTGTGCCATTTTAAATCTGGGGGCAGTGGTGGTTTCGTGGTACAATTCTCCCAGACAGGCAGTCTGGTTTGATTCCTGGTCAGGGCACCCCAGTGAAGCTACTGCCTGTCTTACCATGGTGGCGCACGGGTTCCCCCAGGGGGTTGCTAGGATGCTGAGCGTGTGCATCAGTGACAGGTGAGGGGAAAAGACCTGCCTATCTGTGTCTGAAAGTCACCAGTGAAAATCTGTGGGTCACAATCCCATTGGGCACTATTTGGGGTCTACTTGAAGGCAGCTAATAACAACACCTCTCCCCCCACCCCACCCCCATTTTACTGTGAATTAGGTAAAAGTTTCCAGAGCAGATCATTGTTTTTATACTCAATAATTTAAAGACATTTTGTTTCATCTCCTCTATTATAGTGCTCCCAGTGTAACATCACTTACCCGACTTCCTCTATGTTTCCTGTTTCCATTCCTCCTTCTGCACTTTGTCCTTGGGGAAAATGCTACCCTTTTGAGCTGAATTTTTGGATTATTCTAAGTGTTACCTTATAGACCTGCCTACTCTTTGGCTGAAAACTGAGCTGTGTAGTGAGTTCACTTCCAGGCCTGAAGAGTGGCTCAGGCCCATGGTCTCCAGGGTCCTACCTGTCTCTGGTCATTAACCTCTTAAAATTTTGAATTTCGGTTCACATTTTCTCCCACTCAATCCAGACCCTTAAAGGTGATCTCATTCAGAACAATTGGTAGTGGTGACTGGGCACCATCTAGTTCTTCTGATCTCAGAGTCATGAAGGCAGATGTTGGGGCGGTCCATTAGTTCATCAGACTAATGTTGGATGGGATGGATGAGATGGATTGGTGGGTGGATGGATGGACGGACAGAGAGAGAAAGAGAGAGAGATGGATAGGGAAAGTCAAGCCTTCTTTAAAGGTGTTTCTGGTGTCTTTTTGTATCTTCTTGTTTCTGATGTCAAAGAACCTAACTGACATTAGCGGGCCCATCCTTGCGTTTCGACTAGTGTGTTGTGATGACCACCCCTGGCTTCATCATCTTCCCTCATCAGTCTGCCCTCTGACGGGGCAAAGCAGCTGGGTGCGGTCAGGGCAAGAGCGGCCAATGTGCGGAGGCCCTACGAGGCCCTACACAAAGACTCCTTAGTTAGCAGAGCGTTGCCTTCACAGCAGGTTGGGAATGTTACCCTGCATCCACACTGGAGCAATCAGAGTCCTCCCAGGCGACTTGGCCCCCACCCTTGACACCTTGAAATGGCCTTTTCCTTCTTCCTTTCTTCCCCACCCGCTGTATTCTCAGCCCCGACCATTGAGACAATAATGTAGCCAATCCTGACCCCCAGTGCACCCTGAGCCTCACAGCCTAGCCAGGTTTTGAAGAAAAACCTCCAAGTCTCCACTCTCTTGACCATTTCAAAAACAAATAATCACCATGCCGGTGAAGCTGTCCCTTTAAGCGAGTTGCCTAATTTAAGTGAGGAAAACATGAAAGCAGAAGGCTTTTCTGCCGCCCTTGTGCGGATCCACGATTCTTCCTCCGAGGGCTCCTGTGCCTCATTACGACAGGACGGCAGTCGTAAAAGAAAGGCAGCATGGTAACTGTTTAAGGGACGTTTCTCGGAAGGTAGTCGGTCATGTTGTGGTGGGAGCCACAGGGCATTCCGCACACGCGGCTGCTGCCTCGGCCGCACGCGCAGAGCCCGTGTGCCCACACAGAGCCAGCAGCTCAGGTCCTTTTTGTTTGAATGAGAGCAGGTCGAATGTACTGATCCCCAATCAGTGTGTGACCAGCACATCACACCCATCAGAGTGCCCTCAATTCATCTTCATTTTCCAGGTTTCTGCAAATGCCCTCCCAGCATGTGGCAGGGAGGGAGACACGGCTCTCCCCTCCACATCCTTGTCCCCGGCGGCCATGAGACCATGTGTTTTTACCCTCAGTGTCTGCAGCCCTACCCACTGCACTGTTCACATGGCTCCCAGATGCCCGTGCCCAGTCGGAATCCAAGAGGCTCTTTTGTTGTGTTTTGGGTTGTTTTTTTGTTCTATGACTCCATCGATAGCAGTCATTTCCGTGCAGCCACCAGGAAAGATGGATTATAGCTCATAAGGGAAGAAAGAAATATTACATCCCCCTCATCATGAGCTTTCCCTTCCCCTCCTCCATCTCAAGACCCAGGGCTCCTCCTCATTCAACACCAGACACAAATGACAGGCTGCACAAGCACTCTCTCGCTGCAGCTCGGGCAAGGCGCCGTGTGCAGATGTGGTCCGCTGCTGCTGCTGCTGACTGCGTCAGACAGTAGGTACTGACCCAGGCACCGGTGGTCCAAACCGCTGAGCTCCGACTCCAGTTCCCCCTCACCTTGCCACCTGAAAAGGCACTTTTATGTTTAAATGCCCTGCAAGATAGTTTCTTGCCTTATCTTTTTTGAGGAGAAGAAAGCAAGGCTCCAATCAGTCAGTGTTAACTGTCCCTCCCCACCCCTTACTCCCCCACCCATACAGCACTGATTTATGAGGCTCTGTCCTTGGGGCAAACCTCTGTCAGAGATTTAAAGGGTGGGTGGAAAGAGTCCTTTACCTTGTCCAGGCTGCTTTGCACTTTAGACCATAAACCTTAAGTCATTCCAGGCCCGGGGGCTTCACAGATGCTCAGCCTGGGGGCAACCGTGGTCACCAAGAAGAGGCCAGGGGAGATTTGCTGACTCAAAGTTTTTTAAAAGTGGGCGGCGGGGTGGGGTGGGGGGAAACCACTGTTTCCTGGATTTAAAACTTGGCCTTGAAAGAACACAGAGGTCCAGTTAATAAAGGACGTTGAGGATGTTGAATATTATGTGAGTACTGAAATGCCCCCTTGGCTCAGTCGCCCCGTAGCTGGATGTGTGCTTGTTGGTGGGGCACATAAAGTATCGTGGTGTTGGTGTTGGTATTGTTGCTCCTGGTGTCTCTGAGTGGGTGTCAGGACGCTCAGGCGGCTTTCACTATGGCGACGAACGCCCGGTGTACACTCTCCATGCCGTTTCTATAAGCCAGCATTTTAAAGTGTGGAACCTACCAAGCTTGAGCTACCGTGGTTAGTGTTGATCCCAGCAAGATCAACTGAGGACAGCAGCGTTCCTCCCCGTGGGCGGGGAACGGGGGTGATGCCTTCAAATGCCCTGTGGTCTCCAGAACCTTTGAGACTGCCAGAAAAGCCCCGCGCAGAATGTAGTGTCCTTCCCAACAGTCCTGTGGCTACTCCCAGCCACCGCTGCATTTTCCTCTGGGCGAACAGGAAACCCGCAGTCCCTTTCACACTCTGAAAATGATTTCAACCGGTTGAGACTTCCTTGCATTTTTGGTAGATGGCTGGATGTGGAAGCGCATTTGAAAAGCCCTTCCTGGCACGGCGGCAGGAGAGAAACGGTCCCTTCCAAAGGACACCCCCATCCATCCCTTCTAAGATGGCCCCACACAGATGACTCGTACCCATCAACAATGGGGGGGGGGAGAAAGAGAGGGCACCAACTTCTTTCCCAGTTTCATGATTTCTGTTTTCGTTCACTCTCCACCTTTAGGATGCCTCCGACCTTGAGCCCTGCTCTTCCAGCTCCAGCTCGTGGTCCGTGAAAGGCGGGTCGACTGTGTGCACCCCCTTGGCTCGCGGTGCATGACAGCTCGGTGGTGTGTCTGTGTTTGCTCACTTGGCTTTCCTTCCCTTTCCTTCCCGGGGGCCTCGTGGGCTGGCAGCGCCGTGGTCCAGCAGACCAACTGCAGAGGCTCCGTGCCGTCCAGCAAGGGCAGCAGCAGCGGCAGCGGCAGCAGCAGCTCCTCCAGCGACTCGGAGAGCAGCTCTGGATCGGACTCAGAGACCGAGAGCAGTTCGAGTGAGAGCGAGGGCAGCAAGCCCACCCACTTCTCCAGCCCTGAGGTAAGAGCTGCGTGCGGCTTCTCTCGCGTGCTCTCCTCCTCTCTCGACACAACTCCAGTAAGTCCTGGTGTTGTGCTCCTCGCGGGCACGTCCCACATCTCTCCCTCAAGCCACAGTCCTGTGGCAGGAGCACTAGCTGCCAGGGGTGACTCACCGCAGGCCACCGACCCTTGGCAACAGGGTCAGCGTTTGGCCTCATCCCCCCACCCCCCCACACACGTGCACACACATGCACACACACTTTTGCACCATTCTCCTAATAACATAGCTCCCTTTAAGGGCAGAGGCACCGTCTTTCAGTGTCCAAAAATCTCCGTCCAGACTTCCAGAAGTTTCCAAGTGGGCTATAAACCACGCTGACTGGGCATAACCTATGGATCCGATTTCCCTAAGGGTCAGTCAAGGCAATAACCAGACAGGGACGTCCACTGCCTGGGAAGTGCCAGTGCCCATAAATCGTGGGGAAAGGGGTTTTATGGGTCTGACATGGTTAGGATCTTACCTTGTCTGCAATTGGTCATGGATTAGAAGGAAAAGTGCTGTACCTATTAATAAAACCTTCTTAATGGTGTTTTCTTTGTGAAAAAAAATTTTTTTCTAAACGAAAAATTAGCATCAGCCTACAAATAGTAATGAAACCTCTTATTCACAATGAGCGCGTAGGTGGAAGATTTGGGCGTCTCATATAAGAACATCATAGGGTGCCACTAACAGCCGTGGCTTTGTCTGCTCTAAGTGGAATGGGGAAGGTTAAATGGCCGTACAGAGCAGTTCTTGGGAGGGGGTGAGAGCCAGTTTGTGGCCGCAAGGGGGGCTTTGACTTCGAAAGGGATAGAACACCCTTTCTTCATGAGCTTAGAGACATTTGAGGTTGCCTGGGGGTGGCGGGGGGGCAGGGTTTGGTTTTCACTCACAATCCTCAGTGTATCACGTTAGGGAGCTAGAGTTCTAAACAGACTCTGGAAGGAAGGCAAACCCATGAGTGAGCCCTGGCCAGGGAGAGGGTTACCACGTAGGGAGCTGGCACACCTGGCTCCAGGGGCATACCTGTGCCTCTAGGGTGAAAGGGGCATTATGTTTTATCTCAGGTTCCTACAGTGACTCTTAAAGCCCCTCAGGTTTTCTCCACTGCCTGCAGGAGGGAGGGCTCTCGGCAAGGGCACTGAGAAGCCCAGGGAGGGCCTATGTCCCCAAAGACCTTAACTCCCTCCTTAAGCACCTTTCTGCTCTGCACCCCCAGTTCGTCCTTAGACTCCACCTCTCCTGCCTTTCCCTGCTCTCTATCCCTACCCACGCCACACCCCTAGGGCAAGGCCCTTAGCAAGATGAACCTGCCAAGCAGCCCGAGGTGGCTATAACCCTGGCTGTCGCCAGGAACCACATCATGATCCTTTCTTCAAAGTTGGACTCTGTAGAGCACTCAGTGCTCGTTCAACACACATTTCTTGAGTATCTGCCGCAGGCACTGAGCTTGGTTCTGGGATGCCGCAGTTACGTGGCAGGAAAAGTCCCTTTTTTTTTTTTCCATTCTAAACGGAATCATTGGAAGCAAACAGAAAGAAACAAGAGTGACATAAAGAGGAGTGAAGCAGGCTCCTTCTTCGATCAGATGCTGAGGGAGCCCAGCTATATTTCGTATCAACAAGGCACTGAGTGCCAGGGGGCGGGGATGAAATGTCTACGTGTTCTGTGAAGGCTGCGTCAGCCAGGGGCCGCTTTGTGTTAAATTCAGGCAAGTTAAATTCACGAATTCTTAGTTTCGTAGTGAAATGTGAATCCCGGAGCTTGGGACGGAGATGGAACGAAGGCCAGTTAGAAAATGCTTTCAGCAAATTCTTTCTAAATGTCACTGAGATAATTACAAAGACTTAAACTCCTTGGTGTTGAAAGACCTGTCATTTCTTCCAGTGGCTGTCAGGGAGGCCCCTTGCTAAAGAGAAGGCACCCCGTCAGCTAGCTATACCTCACTGCCATCAAGTCAGTGCTGACTCATAGCGACCCCATGACACAGGGCAGAACCACCCCAAGGGCTTTCTGACCCTGTAGCTCTACAGGAGCAGACAGCCTCATCTGGCTCCCGAGGAGCAGCCTGGTAGTTTTGAAATGCCGACCTTGTGGCTAACAGCCCCGTGCATGACCCCCCCGCACCAGGAGAGCTCCTTGGACCGCCCTAGGAAACCTGACCCATGTGCATCAGTTCCGAGGCTGTATCCCATGTCAGTTCCTGGCCACAGCACACACAGCAAATGGAGAAGTGGCAAAAATCAAGTTTCTTTTTTCCTTCCCCCGCCTCCCACACCCCACAAGATTTCTGTACACCTCCAGCCTTTAAAAAAGAAAATGAGCCGGCAGGGCAAAAGTCACAATGTTAAAGAGCCAGCGTTTAGCGGGCGTCCTCAAACTGCGGCCCGCGGGCCACATGTGGCCGCCAAGGACATTTACCCGGCCCGCCGGGTGTTTTTGCCCCATTTTGGTTTTTACTTCAAAATAAGATATGTGCATAGGAATTTGTTCATAGTTTCTTAAAAACTATCGTCTGGCCCTCCAACAGGTCTGAGGGACTGTGAACTGGCCCTTTGTTTAAAAAGTTTGAGGACCCCTGGCTTAGAACATTCTGGTGGCAACAGAGTTAAGCGCTCAGCCGCTGACCACAGATTGGCAGTTCAAACCTATCTCTCATCACTGCCGGAAACGAGACCTGGCGATCTGCTCCCCTAACAATTCTCTCAGAGAAACCCCCCCTCCGGGGCACCCCTACTCCATCCCGTGGAGCTGAAAATCCACCAGACACCCCCATCCAAGGAACACAGGATTGACATGCCCCTGCTGACCCCTCTCGCTCAGCATCACTGCTGAGCCCCAACTGAGCTGGCCCCGGGTCACCTCACAAAGGACACAGTGAAACTGGGTTTCCCGAACCCCCACGCACAGGCCCCTCCCACATCGCTCCCACACACCAATTGAGCTCTTAGTTTCCTCGTGGGACAACACAAGTTCCACTGCTCAGACTAGTTTGTGCTGCTCTGAAGCAGAACACCTCCGGCCCTCCGGTCCCCTTCCTGCACATCCTGATGCCGAAGGCAAAAACAGCACCTGCTACTGTCCAGAGCCCGGGCGGTGCGGTGGGTTCTTCACCGAGCTGATCAACTCAAGGGAAGGCCAGCAGTTCAAAACCACCAGCTGCTCTGCAGAAGCAAGATGAGGCTCTCGACTCCCATAACGAGAAACCCATAGTGGCAGCTCTACTCTGTCCTGTAGGGTTGCTATGAGTCAGAATTGACTTGATGGCAGTGAGTTGGTTTGGTTTGGTTTGGGGTGGGGTGGGGTGGGGTTGGGTGGGGGCGGTTTACTGTGATCTGAAGCACCAGCAGTCTCACTTTAAAGTGCCTGTATGGGCCCATCTGAGTTTCAGATGCTTACTACCTGGTCTTTAGTTAGGGTTGCTGAGGGCCGCTTCGTTGTGGAAGCATCACAGTAGCACAATCATATCAGGCATGGAAGTTACGATGGAAATCTACGGCCAGCCTGATTCCCTGGCTGCAGTGCCCCTACTCATGACCGGATGCTTGCAGAGTTTTCTAAATCGTTTTATTAGGGGCTCATACAACTCATCACAATCCCTACATACATCAATTGCATAAAGCACATCTGTACATTCATTGCCCTCATCATTTTCAAAGCACTTGCTCTCCACTTAAGTCCTTTGCATCTGGTCCTCTTTTTTTCCCCCTCCCTCCCTGCTCCCCATTCCCTCATGATCCCTTGATAATTTATAAATTATTATTTTGTCATATCTTGCCCTGTCTGACGTCTCCCTTCACCCACTTTTCTATTGTCCATCCCCCAGGGAGGAGGTCACATGTAGATCCTTATAATCAGTTCCCTCTTTCCAACCCACTCTCCCTCTACCTTCCCAGTATTGCCACTCACACCCCTGGTCCTGAAGGGATCATCCGCCCTGGATACCCTGTGTTTCTGGTTCCTATCTGTACCAGTGGACATCCTCTGGTCTAGACAGACTTGCAAGGTAGAATTCAGATCATGATAGGAGGGAGGGGGGAGAAGTATTTAGGAACTAGAGGAAAGTTGTATGTTTCATCGTTGTTACATCGCACCCTGACTGGCTCATCTCCTCCCCGAGACCCCTCTTTTTTTTCTTTTTGGCTTGCTTGCAGAATTTTGTTCCGTCTCATTTTTCTCCTTAGAGTTTCTCTTCCTTCCTGGCATCGTGCGTTCTGTGCCAGAGCTTTGCCCTCCTCCAGCTGGCACGTCTACACGAGCCCACAGAGCTCCCTAACCTGTGCCTCCCCAAATAATAAGCCTGACTCAGAAAAAGAGAGGGGAGGGAGAGGACCGTGGTCACACAAATGGAAGGAGAGCTGGGATGAAGGAAACCACCCTCTCCATTACCATAAGGCACCGGTAGGCAACCATTTTCTCTGCCAAGGGCCATTTAAATCTTTGAAACCTCATCTGCAGACCATGCAGAATGATCGACTTAAAAATTAGCCCACTCTCTGTAGTCGGACATTGAATGGACTTGCCCTTAATGTGATGGCTGGTACTACTTCTCTCCGGTGAGGCAGGGGACGCTAACTGGTACTGATGACTTCTCCAGCCTTCTACAGCCCCAGCGCTGACCGCTCCCCGCCCCTGCCATCAGGCCTCAGCCAGTCCTTTATATGACTCATGGCGTCTGTGTTTTCCACTGAGACCTCTCCCAAACTGACCTGGCCACGGAGGCCTGCCTTCCTTGACCTTTTGGAAAACACTGCCCTAGACCAGACTCGGAAATCAGAACCACCTTTCCAAGAGCACCTAGACCAGTTTCCCCAAATCCCATGCAGCAATCAGTTCTTAACGTCATAGTCACAGCAGTGTAGCTTGAGCCACTCATTGCTTCAGTGAGCCAAGCTTCTCCTTAACTTAGGGGCCCAGGAGCTATGGGACACTGTGGGACTGTGAAGGGTATGGCTGATGCAGAGGCTAGAATACACCGTGGTGGTGAATTTGCACATGAACTGGAGTCCATCATTAGGTAGCTGGAAGAGTCACGGCTGAAAACAGAAGCAAGCAAGCAAACCAACAAAGACCCTGGACAGAACTGCCTGGACTGGATGATTCAGAAACTAGTTCACTAGAGCGTGCCCGTGCCGGTGGACCCGAGTCAGAAGCCCTGTGTGTTCTTTCCCGGCTTGCCGGGGAGCATTGCATCGGCTGAGCTCCCTTGCCTACAAGGACCTCATCTCCAGAATGGAAAATGCCCCGTCCTCCTTAATCTGTGAGGGCATTGTCAGGGATCGGCGTTCAAGTTTGAGTGATAGTGCTTTGTGGATTATTCTCATCAGAAACAGGCTTGGAATATTCTGTCCCCTCCCTGAAATGGATGCTGTGAAGGTTACAGAAGGAAGAGGGGCCTGGCCCCAGTCTGCAAGAAGGGCTTGGTTTTGTTGAAGAGACAAGATGAAATGAATGTCAACACCAATTGAGTATAAAGAAGATATCAGTCATTGTTTGGGCACTTGATGGTGTTTTCTCAAAAAATCAGCTCTGTTTCTACCACTCCAGGGGGGACAGCGTTACCTTTTTCAGAGGTATGTGGAGGCCCTCCTTGCAGGAGGCTGTGCCAGAGACTCTGATTCTCAACACTAGACCAACATGAGCTCCGTCTTGGTGGTAGCTTCCAGCTTTGGAGATAGAGATAGCGATAGATACATAGCACCTGACCTCCTTGTGCCTCGTCTACACATGAGGGTGGTAGTATTGATTATCTTGTAGGTTGAAATGAATAATACATGCCAAGTGGAGAGCCATATGGTACGTGTTCTATCAGTGAACGATGCTTATAAGATGATGGATACCCTGGAACACCAGTCTGAGAATTTCGATTGCATTTGAGAGGCAATAGGAGGTCATTGTAGCTCCTTGAGAGAGGAGTGAATTAGTAACAGGTTGAAAACAATACTTCAACCTGATTTCATTAGCTGTGAAGTAAAGGGGGGGGGGGGGAAATGAGCCTAAATCGCACCCGGCAATGGGACCAAGCTAACTATTAAATTCTACCTTTCACTATTAACACTCCCACTGTTGAGCATTGGTGTGAATCTCCATGTCCACAGCTGTGTTTTGGGGATAGGCAGACATCTAGGTTCACTCCAGGGCTTCCAGCTCAAATTAGTTCAGTCAGGGCTGGCAGTGAAATCAGAATAGATCTGAATTTGTAAAATGGGGGTATACCAGCATCACAAGCAGAACAGGGAAAGTCACAGGGCAAGCTCAGAAGCCCCATCAGGAGCCTGATATGAGAACTTGGATTATTGCCAGCATTGTGGGGAGTGATACACATTCAAAGCAGCCTGGCTGGCCACCATCTTTGAACTGGGCACTATTGCTTCTGACTCTACCAGTCAAGAGATTCAGTTGCTCTCCAACGTGTGTGCTGCCCTTGTTTTCTAGAAATGACCCACAATTTCAGGTCCAGTCCTGTTTTGCCTCGTCAGTATTCAATGAATCTGGAAAAACCAGATGGAAGTCCTGAGTCTCTCAAACAGATTCGAGCAGTGATGGGCTCAGGATGTTGGGCATGAAAGGGGATTCGTGTTAGTCTGCAATGGGAGGGCCCAATGTGAATGAGGTGCTGTGCCGTCAAGGTGCTTTGCCTTCTCCCAGTCTGCGTCACCTTTTCTGTAAGAGGGGCCCTCCAGCATACACTGATATGTAGTGTGTCTCATTCCAAGAGCCCTGGTGGTCAGTGTTTAAAGCACCTGGCTGCTAGCCACAAGGTTAGCAGTGTGAATCTACCAGCCTCTTCGAGGGCAGAAGGTGAGGCAGTCTGCTTCTGTAAAGCTTGACGGCCCTGGAAACCCAACTGGGACGTTCTCCCCTCCCTTCGGAGGCTCCAGGAGTCAGGATCTATCTAATGGCGGTAGGTTAGAGTTGGGGGTTGTTTCTGGAAACGAGCACAGAGGGCCCTGACTTGTTACACTATATGAGAAATGGGACATGTCTGAAAGTCAAAGCTACTATGACGCCTTTATTTCAGGTTGGCTTATCTGGTCTCCCCCCGACAGTTCAGGCCATGGGTACAGAGGCTCAGGAAACTGTAAAGCACATCGCCTTAATCACTTAAAATATTCTCCCTTTTGCCTTTTTGTTGCAAATAAAAACACCCTGGTTCAAGTTCTGCAGTGACCAATATGCCTCTTTCCTATGGATAATCACGGATACTGCCTCAGTGGACTTGGATTAGGAACCAGTACTCACTCCCTGTAAGATCAAAGCATTCTTAACCTTTCATGAGACATAAGTCCTAACGAAAGCTGGGTCCACCTCTCAGAGAAATGCATCTGGGCCACCTCTCGCGCTGAGAGAGCTGAGCTATGGAGCGCGTTTAAGAACCTGTGGGAAAGATGTGCATCATGACCTCCATTTCTGACAGATTTTAGGCAAAGTGTGAGGGCAACAGGTTGAGGGTAGACCCAACCACACCAGGTTAGTCTGAAGCATGTAATGTTCACCTAGGTCCCTTCTGAAATCCAAGTTCTAGCTCATTCAACAAACCATCTTCCCAAAGCGTCTCACTTCCATTGCTAAGTGACTCTTACTTGCCTTTTCTCATATATGTTATATGCTAATTCTCTGTTACATAAAGTTTCTAGTAGCCCCTGTGCCAGCTTTCCCTCCACACGCAGAGTGCTTTACATACTTAAAGAAAACAAAAAACTATAAAATCAATCCCAACTCACAGAAACCATCTAAGAGAGAGGAGGAGGATTGCCAAGGCTGTCATTGGTCCAGAAGCAGACTGCCTCATTATGTCCTCCCTCCAAGCAACTGATGGGTCGACTGCCAACCTTTGGGTTAGCCAACAAAGGCCTGACCATCACACCACCAGTGGCCCATTGTGAAACTGCGCGCCACAGAAGTGAAGTTTGTGTGTCTGTGTGGAAGTACTTGAAAATAGAGAGGTTGTATACAACTGCTAGGTGCTCAGAATGGGTTGTGATGGCACCATACACAGGTACCCCGTCACTGACTTGACCGGAGCAGTCTTCAGAAGGCACAGTGCCCCCCACTGCCTGTGTTTGGTAAAGAGCTGTTAGACACACCTCTGGCTGCCGTGGTTCTGTGGCTTGCAGCCCTGGCAGTGTAGTGGTTCAAGTGTTGGCTGCATTCCGAAAGGTCTGCCGTTTGAAACCACCAGCTGATCCTCAGGAGAAAGGTGGGGGCTCAGGGTCACTACGAATCGGTATCAACTCGTGGCAGTGAAAGGGGTTTTTTTGAGAGAGTACCCCTACAGATGTAAGCTAAAATAAGATACACGTCCGTGAGACTTTCATAAATGATGTTTTCTGCTTTTAGGCTGAACCGGCATCCTCTAACAAGTGGCAGCTGGATAAATGGCTAAACAAAGTGAATCCCCACAAGCCTCCGATTCTGATCCAAAATGAGAGCCACGAGCCAGAGAGCACCCAGTACTACCCTGCTGTGAAAGAGGAGGTACCCGAGTGCCGGCAGCTCCCGGAGCTCTGCCAAGCCAGCCTGCGGGAGAAGGAAATCAAGAGCGCCTGCAAGGAGGAGCAGAGGCCCAGGACCGCCAACAAGGCCCCGGGGAGTAAAGGGGTGAAGCAAAAATCGCCGCCCGCCGCTGTGGCTGTGGCTGTGACCACTGCTGCCCCGCCGCCCACAGTGCCCGGTGTGCCCACGGAGAGCGCGCCTGCACCAGCCCGGAGGTCTGCTGGCAAGAAGCCCACCCGGCGCACAGAGAGGACCTTGGCCAGTGGCGGCGACAGCACCAACTGTCACCGGGCCGAGGAGCCCACAGCTGGGGACCCTCTGGGGACAAGCGTGGTGGTCCCTCCAGAGCCCACCAAACCCAGACCTTGCAGCAACAGCAGAACAGGCCACAGGAAGGAGCTCCGCTCTTCGGTACCCTGCGAGAAGCGCCGCACGCGGGGCCTAAGCAGGATCGTCCCCAAATCCAAGGAGTTCATTGAGACCGAGTCGTCCTCATCCTCCTCCTCCTCGGACTCAGACCTGGAGTCGGAGCAGGAGGACTACCCCCTGTCCAAGCCGCAGGCTGGGGCCCCCTCATCCACCTCCTCCTCTTCCTCTTCCTCCTCTGGGTGTGAGCAGAGACTGAAGGAGGCTGCGAACAGCATTAGCAGTGGGGGTGCCCCCCGGGCCCCCGTGGGCTCCATCAACGCCAGGACCACCAGCGAAATCGCCAAGGAGCTGGAGGAGCAGTTCTACACACTGGTCCCCTTCGGCCGGAACGAACTTCTCTCCCCTCTGAAGGACAGCGAGGAGGTCAGGTCTCTCTGGGTCAAAATCGACCTGACGCTCCTGTCCAGAATCCCAGAACACCTGCCCCAGGAGCCGGTGGTCGTGAGCGCCCCTGCAGCCAAGGACGCAGAGAGCGCGCCACCGAGCCTCTTGTCCGATGCACCCCCCGAAAAGACTCTGCCAAAGCCCAAGAGGAAACGCAAGGTAAGGCTGGGCCTGAGGGTGGAGGGGAGAACGGACCTCCCTGTCAGGTGGTAGCGTTTAAATGGCCTCCCAGCCTGTACTGTAGAGGGCAGCAGGGGCTTTCTTTAGCCCTTCACACTAACAGTGGCCGGGGGCTTGCAAGTAGTGGTCGACATGCATGGGCCCCACGTGCTTGAGGGAGTCTCCCTCCCCCCACAGTGCCCTTCGAGAACTGTGCCAAACAGCTGCCCAAAAGCCCCACCGTGAGAAGAACTGCAAACGGAAGGAGAACGTTCTCCGTGTTCGCATTTCTAACATCCCCCTGTCCCCGTTGGCAGGGTGGGTTATGCTATGCGTTGGACTAGTGACCTCAAAGTCGGCAGTTTGAAACCATCAGCCTCTACGCAGGAGAAAGACGAGGACGGGTTTCAATCCTGGAAACCCACAGGGGCCGCTGCCCCTACCCTGTAGTTCGCCATCCGGCTGTGAATGTGCCCCTGCCTTTTGAACAAGGGGCTCCTGGTTCTCTTTCGTGGAGGCCCACCATCCTACAGCCTGAGCTACTTCGCCTTCTGTGAACTGAGGTTCTTTATCTACACAAGGTGACCTCTCTGCAGGAGGGATGCCGAGTGTGGAAGACAGACTCTGACAGTCACCCAGTAAGACCTGCCCGCTGCTCTGCCCTGCCCTGCCCCGCCCTCATTGCTCACTGTTGCCCCGGACCCTGCTGAGGCGGATGCCCTCCGCACCCTCCCTTCCGCAGCTTCTGGTCACACCCATCCCGGGGTGGAGGCGTCCTGTGGCGATTGCCAGCATCTGTTGTTTTCTGAATATGTAGAAATACTGGCCAGTGGCCATCCAGAGCCTATCCTTCACCCTCAGCTCTGCCAGCAATCCCCACCGGGCCCCCACTGGGGCCAGAGGTCAGTGTTCCAAGCCTCCAATCAAAGCAAAGTCCTCCTAATGGGAGGGGGCGTACAAACAGGAAGGGGAGCCCAGCACACTCCCTTCCCCACTGAGAGCGGCCTCTCCTTAATGTCTCTGCTAAGGGCGACCACAGGCCTGGCTGTAAATACTTATTAAATTTAACTGTAGCAAGTGAGTGTGAAGGAAGGAATAAAAAGCCCTTCGTGGTGGCATTTAGAGGGACGCCCCATTTCCCCAATAAAAGCGGCATCCAGCCTCCATTTCTGAGACTCTCCATCAGATTAAGACATGCTAGTGCCCTCCCAGGGAGGAAGAGAAGGTTTTCTACTCCCATAAAAAGAAGTTGCCGTCTCAGAAACTCACACGGGGACAGTTCTGCCCTGTCCCACAGGGTCACTATGGGTCGGCATTGACTCAGGGAGTTTGAGAGTGCACCCCCAAGGAGCCTGGTGGAGAGGAGTGAGGCACTTGCCTGCTAACAGAAAGGCCGGTGGTTCGAACTCACCAGGACCTGACAACCCCGTGAGATTCTCAGGGAAGGCAGACTTGAGAGGGAGGGGCCAGTGAGGAAAACAGACCAGGGGGATGCAAGCTTCTGAAGAGCAGGGGTTCCTGGCTCTGCTGGCGGATCTCAGGTGAGCACCTAGCAAGGTGTCTGGCACAAAGGAGGCACTCGGGGACTGTTTGTGCAGCGGAGCCCTGGTGGCCCGCCCAGGGTCTGTGTCCTCCCCCACCGGCCAGCACGGCTGGTCGTTTGAACTCTGTGCTCGGAGGGATGGCAGCCCCTGGTCAGAACTTGGTGCGTGTCTAGAAGACGTTGCTTAGAAATGGGAAAGCTGTAGGAGCACGGCAGACACTTTGGAAGCCGTGTAAACGGCTCAGCAGAATTCGCAGCTCCTCTGCCTGCGTCCCCATGGTGCTCTGTGTGCCGGCCCCTGGCCTGCTCTTTTCATGATCTGCGTGCAACGTGATTGGGAATGCCTTAGAGGCCAGAATTGGGTTTTGCTTGACTATTAAAATTTCCCCAGCACCTAACACCAAACCTAGCACATAGTAAATGTTCAATTAATTTTTTGTGGCATAAATGAATCGTTTTATCAGTTAACTCCTGGGGATATGTACAGGCTTGATAGATGAATGAATAGACTGATGGAAATATGAGTGTGTTTCCATAGACATACAACACACACACACACACATGGAACCCGGGTGGCCTAGTGGGTTACACATTGAGCTGTAAACTCCTCAAGGTCAGCAGTTCAAAACCACCAGACACTCCACAGGAGAAAGACGAGGTTTTCTACTCCCGGTAAAGAGTTACAGACTTGGAAACCAGCGGGGGCAGCTCTGCTCTGCCCTTTAGGGCTGCTTTGAGTCTGAGTTGACTCGATTCCAGTGAGACATCTCTCTATATACACACACACATAGAGTAAAACAGGATATATAAAAAGATGGAAATTCATAAACACGGAGATTAGAAATATATATGTAGAAAAAAAAGAAATAGAGAGAGAGAGACAGCGACTGGACCTATAAGAAGTCCTGCTGGTGTAGTGGGTTACAACCGGGCTGCTCACCATTAGCCATCCAAACCACCAGACCCTCCGCGGGAGCAAGATGAGGCTGTCTACTCCTGTAAAGAATTGCCAGTCTCCCCAGCCCCCAGACGCAGTTCTGCTCTGTCCTGTGGGTGGTGTGTGAGTCAGAATTGGTGTGATGGCAGAGTGAGTGAGTGATATAGACACATGTAGATAATATAGAGAGAGAGGCATGCAGAAAAACATTCATATAAATCCCACAATACTCTGCACTTAATGTCTTATACTTATGGCCTTTGTTATTTTAACTTAAGAAGCCCGTTTATTCTACCCCTGCTCCCACTCATAGGTCCCATGGCTAGTCAGGAAACAGACACGGGAGAAGGAAAAGGACATTTTTGTGGCACTCTTTTCTCAGCAGGAGATCCGAGTGGTACAGGGGTTAGGCAAGGTCAAAACCTGGAGACCACCAGCCCCTCTGAGGGAAAAAAAGATGGGCCTTTCTACTTCCATGAAGAGTGACGGTCTTAGAAACCCACAGGAGCAGCTCTGCCTTGTCCTGTGGGGTTGCTGTGAGACAGAATCAACATGGTGGCAGCGAGTTTGGGTTTGAGTTTTGTTCCGCATCCTGGGGTGCTAAAGTGCCAGGGCTGGAGGGGGTGACAGGAGGACGCCCACGCTTCTGAGACCCGCCCTGCCAGGGTCCCTGAGAGCAGGACTGGGGATACGGAGTGTTGATACAGCCCCCTCCCCCAACGCCATATCAGCCTGAGCCCCAGAGGCCCCTGCCACAGAGGCTGCAGTCCCAGCCCCAGAGAGGGAGGGAGGGAGGGAGGGAGGGAGAGAGAGAGAGAGAGAGAGAGAGAGAGAGAGAGAGAGAGAGAGAGAGAGAGAGAGAGGTGTCTTGGATGTGGGGCCTGAGAAGGGTCCACTTCTTCCACTCCTATGTTCTGCCTTCCCGGAAATGAAATTTGGGTTGAGTGAGTTTGCATTGCACTGTAATACACATCTAATGTTACACAGAATCTTCAAAAGCAGAACCCAAAGCCTCATTGTATTCCAAGGTGCCTCCAGGATCCTAAGGTGTCAGCGAATCCTTCCTTGTTCTACTGGGTTGAGGCACTACCGGGTAGCAACTTCTGCTTGAAATTCATCAAAGGCGTGAATTTCAAAAGGAAGGCCTTACCTTGTCACTGCCCGTTGTTGCCCTTGAAGCTCGGAGACTATGAAGTCCCGATACCATGTGCTGGCTTCAGGAGATGCCAAAAGGAGGAATACTGCAGCTTCAGCCTGACTTCAGAGCAGGATGTGTGCGGCGGGGTGGGCCCTGGGCCCGCTGAGGGCAGAGCCGTGTTCATATTGGAAATATTCCCTCTGGGTCACAGGGTGGGGACTCACCTCCCCACGCGCTGCCGGGAGAGACACTGACAGGACATCAGCCGGCCAGGGCACCATATCGCCTCCTGGGTTTTCTGGAGAAGTCACCCCCTCCCCACCCCCCGACACCCCAAAGCCAAAGATGATTGGTTTTCTTGTATTGACACACAGTGTGAAAACGAAGACGACTACAGGGAGACCAAGAAGGCCCAGTCAGAGAGGGAGAGCTCTTCACGACTGACCAGTAGCACTGTGTCTGCAACCCACTGCAACATGAGCATCAACAGGTACGGACAGGGCCCCTCCTGGGCGGAACTGCGCCATGCCGGGCTGGGTCTGAAAGCCCGTGTTAGAGGACTGGCAGACTCTTAACGAGGGTCCTCCGCCTGAACTCCACATCTACATCCCTCCATTCGTCTAAGGGAGGGACCGGGAAAAACCTTTTTTTTTTCTGCCAAGGGCCATGTTGATATTTATAACATCATTCTTGAGCCACAATGGTCCAATGAGCGCACCCCAAATGTGACCGCTGCACCTGCTTCTCTTCGGTGAGGCATGTGACATTAGCTGGTATTGAGATTCCGCAGACCGTATGTGTCCCAAGGGCTGGCCATTCCCCATTCCTGCTTAGGGGTTAATGATGCCCCGATGTGAGCCTCACCGGGCAGCCCCTCAACACTACATAACTTCATCCTTTGCAATGAAAGACCAGTTATTTTTACCCAAAGGCATTGTTTTAAACACAGAATTTGCCCACCCCACTCCCCAATAGGACAAACCCTCCTCCCTGAAAACACCGTGAACTTCAAGCCGTTGTTTTCCTTAAGAGTCACAGCTAAACTCATACGGGGTCTATGGGTGCTTCAATCAAGAGTCTTAACCTCCCATGGGTTCATTTCCTGGCCCAATGGAATCCCTGTGCAGCTTCTGCCTGTCCTTGTCAGTTTAGGCTTATAGATTTCAGTGGAGTTTCTGGACAAAGACTAGGAAGAAAAGCTTGGCAGTCACTTCTAAAAAACCAACTAGCGAAAGCCTCCATGGGTCACCGGGGTCCAGTCTGCAATCCTCCCCGGGGAGGACTGGGCAGCTGTTCATCCCCCTGGGCATGAGACCGCCATGAGTCTGAAGGAGACACCACTGCAGCCAGCAGCAGCAACCATATAACTTGTCAGGACAAGGCACTTACTGCACAAAGGAAGAGGCATAGGACACGAGCGGAGTGCCCAGCCAAAGCTTTTAGATGCAGGCTCGAAGCGTGGTGTCACCGAGGATCTGTGCCTCAAGGTTACACCGCCACACAGCAAGGTCCCCCTGACCCTCCTCTACAGGGACTCAGATGGACTCACTGGGGCCTGCATCCCCTCTGTGATAAATGGCTTCCAGCCAGGCAAGGTCTCAGATATTTATTATAAACGAGTAGCTTCTCATCAGTCATGAGAGTTCTTTCCATGTCGAAATACCACCGCCTGGAAACCGCTTTCCCTCTGCAAAGACACTCCTCAAGTCTCCCTGTCTGTATACGTAGGAATTTTTAAAGAGAGATTAATGTTCAGCACAACACATAAAAACGTAAACGGAAAAGGTTAGGAAAGATGTAGAGCAGCACTAAAACTCGGGAAGGAAATTGGAGAGCCCCGGCGCGCAGGCCCGGCCCACCGCAGAGCTGGGAAGTAACCTTGGGGAAGAGGACGAGGCCCCAGCGGGACTAACAGGAGAAGAGCCGGGTGCACACAGCCTGGTCCACAGAACCCCGGTGCAGAGTAGAGGGTGTGCCCGCAGCACACACGCCGACATAGGGAAAACATGGGCCCCAGGTATTTCTCACGTGTGCTGTCCTGAGATACGTGCCTCTCCGTGAAGTGTGAAGCAGTGCTGCATTGCTGAGAGCCACTGAGCCCATTTCAGCCCATAGCAACCCCAGGGGACAGAACAGAATTGCCCCATCAGGTTCTCTAGGGTATCACCTTTACAGAGGAGCCCTGGTGGCTGAGTTGATTAGGTGTTGGGCTGCTGTCTACAAGGTCAGTGCCTCAAACCTACCAGCCACTCCATAGGAGAGATTTCTACTCCCGTAAACTCCCGTAAACACGTACAGTCTCAGAACCCCACAGGGGCAGTTCTGCTCTGTCCTACAGGGTCGCTGTGAGGAGGAACCAACTGGATGGCAGTGAGTTTTTCTTTACAAGAGAGCTGTTCCGACCACCTTGACATTAGGAGCCGGGCAGTTAACCATTGCACCACCAGAGCTCCTGGAGCAGTATTTCGAGCTGCTCTCTTAACTGCCGCAATATGTCACGAGTGCTTCAGGACGCCTGCAGCAACAGGAACCCAACGTGAAGGCGGTTTCTGTTAGTGACACCATCACAGGTCTTGTCAACAGTACTACTGAACCACCGTCCTAGTTTCTCCTCATTGGAAGAACTGCTAGCATTTCAGCTAAAAGTTAGTGAACGTGAAGGTGTAACATTTTCCACCCAAGTGCAAAGACCCCGAGTTTAAAGACCCTGCTCTAGAGCCGGTGCCTGACAGCCCGTACCACTTCTCAGTGGTGCGAGTACCGACACGGTGCTTGTGAACATGCTTGAGTTCTGTCTAGGAAAGGGAGTGGCGTGTGTGTATCTGCGTGAATCTGCAGTTGTGAGGACTCCTGGCCAGTTGTATCTGGGTGATAGGGAAGCTCCAGTTAACCTTGTTGGTCAACTTAAATTATGAACTTGTCATGATACAGAAGAGGTAACCATAGGCCTCCTAACCAGAAAAACAAAACAAAAAATAAGTCAATGGCCAGTGAGTCAACACCATCACCTGGTGAACTGGAGTGTGTAACACCGAGCTGTCCTCCACGGGGGCTCAAGACGCAGATCACCAGGCCTTTCTTCCATGTTCACTGGGGAATTCAAACTGCCACACCTTATGTTGGTAGCTGAGTCTCTAACCAGGGGACACCTGCATGCCGACGGCAATGATTACGTGAGGAATTCCGTTTTACCTGCTCATTCTAAAACCATGTAGTGTCTGATACAAGATAGACGTTGGATGGCTACCTTTTGCACTGACACTTTTTAAAACAATTGTATTCACATCTGTCTTTAGCATGGAAATCCCTGTCACCATCAGGAGAGGCACCACTTGCGGAATCACCCCAAGTGGTTCCCAGAGCTCATCTTCTCGGTGGTTAGTGCACGGTGCTTCTTGAACCAGAAGTCCATCTCCAGAAATTCTATTCCCACATGTCATCTACTCAAGCAACATGAAGGGCTTTGGTTTGAGCATGTGTTCTAGAGGCCCATGTTTGTGCTTTCAACGCTGTGATCACCAACTAAGAAAATTGCGTTTCAAAGTGACTTTTAATGACTTGTTGCTGTGATCACCACACATGCAATCAAGCGGTCGTACCCTGGGGAAGAGGAAGTTCCTATTAAACGCCTCTACCTTTCCTAACTGGCCGTCTGCGCTCTGCGTCCCAAATTAGCAGTGATGGCATTTATTTCAAACTCATGTGTTTTCCCCAAACAATACTTTTCCTTTTTTTTTTTTCAAAAGAAAGTAGGTGGATGAACCCTAACATTATGATACACATGATCAAGACTCAGACATCAGTGTCTCCTTCTTCTTTGATGGGTTATTTTTGCGAGTGTTCCATTCAGGCATAATTGATTAGTACCCTTAATAAGAGTCAGAAAATAGAACCGTTTTTATACTGTGTATGTTTTGATTTGGCGACCTCAGAAACAGAGGAATTAAAAGTCCATCTCTGCAGTGCCCCTGGTGACTGTGTGAGTCTTCCATCTAAGAATTAGTGCAAGCACAGTGTTAGCCCAGCCTTGGTAGTAAGAAAGAGCTTGTTTATCACAGTAAAGTGATTTTTCTTCCCTTTTTTTCATTACTTGCTACGTGTGCTTTCTTAGAAAAACAGGGGGTTGGTTATTTAGGTCTTGAGAGCTCCTTGGGTGGACATTCAGAAAATGAAGGTGTTATTGGTAGTCACTTGGTTTGGTGCTAACTCCAGACTAAGCCTCTGTCCCCATCAGAAGAGAAAAGACTCCATGAGCGTAATTTGTGTATTATTCATGATGTTCCTAGTACCATGAAGTTGTCTCCTGGTGTGATAAGTCCCAATAAACCCCTTCCTACCAACAGGTTTGAAATGGGAGGCTTGGGTCATCTGTAAACCGTTTATCTTTCCCTGTGCTGACACTGTGACATTCCATTTCTGCAATTTCCTTTTCAAGCTTGGCAATACCAATTAATAAAAATGAAAAAATGCTCCGGTCACCCATGTCACCCCTCTCTGATGCTTCAAAACACAAACACGCCAGCGAGGACTTCGCTTCGTCCGGCAGGCCCACTGGCAACGGTCTGTTCACGTCGGCCTCGGCCAACAAAAAACATAAGGCCGAGAACCAGCTGCTGGCGCACGCGGGAGACCTCACGGTACGTGGGCGTGGGCGCTGCGCGGTCCCCAGTCAGAACAGACAGGGTGCGAGCACTTATTCTTCTTGTTGCTCTTGTGTGCCCTGGAGTCAATGTTCAGTTCATAACTACCCCAGATGACAGATCAGAACCGCCCTGAGGGCTTTCTTGGCTACCGTCTTAATGCTTTGGTGGTGTAATGGTTACATTTGGGGCTGCAATCCACAAGGTCAGCAGTTCAAAACCACCAGCTGTTCCATGGTAGAAAGACGGGGCTTTGTACTCCGGTAAAGAGTTTCAGCCTCGGAAACTCACAGGGCCTGTTTTACCCTGTCCTATAGGGTTGCCGTGAGTCGACATTGACTCGGTGGTGGTGAGAGTGAGTCTTTCATGCAAGTAGGTCACAAGGTTGTTTTTCCCCCAGAACCAATGGATGGATTTGAACCGCTGACCTTTCAGTCAGCAACTGAGTAACCTTTGCACCACCAGCCTTCTTGCCTCAGCACAGTTTAAGCATATGTTTGAGGCCCCATAGAGACATCCATAAATTCTGTTTCTGGGGAGAAGTGGTAAAGAGTGCACCCCTTCCCCTCTCCCCACAAAGGGCCTGAGTTTGAAGGAACCAGACGGGGGTATGTGAAGCCTCTTCGGATTTTCACCAGCGGCCTTTATGCCGGGTTCTATTTCTCATCCTGAAAAAGACAAGGACTCCGTGGGCAGAGTAAACAAGGAGTTCAGAACCAAACGGGCCATTTATTTGGAAAGCTGCCTTGACTCAGGCAGTTAAGTCCCGACTTAAAACTGCATGTCAGGCTCCAGAAGCTCCCTCGTCTCCTGTTGCTCAGAACTGGACCCACAATTCAGCTCCCCACCCCCAGGCAGGCCTAGCAGTAGGCTTCCCAACGTCCCAGCCTGGGAACCCCTGCGGCAGGTTTCCCTTCTCCTCCCACAGCCTCCCTTGGAGCAGCAGTCTGTGTTCTCAGCCCCCTCTTCTCCTCCTCTCCTTTTGTCCCCAAATGCAAAGAACCTGGAAAGTAAACGTAGCAGTTCTGGATTCTACTCACTCTGCTGGTGGGTCTGTAGTCACACAACCAACCTCAAAGTAGCTCAGGAAATAGGAGGGCGGGGCTAGATTTTCATCAGCTCCACCCCCATTTCCCTTTTATGGTCTCACAAAATTGTCTCTCTCAAAAGAAAACAAACAAACAAACAATCATAACAGCCCTCTAGGGCAGAATTAAACTACCCCAAGGGATTCCAAGACTAGAACTTTTTTATGGGAGTAGAAAGCCTCATCTTTCTCCCATGGAGAGGAGAGTGGTTTCAAACTGCCAGCCTTGCAGTTAGCATCCTGACCCATAAGTCCCTGTGCCATCAGAGGGCCTTAAAATATCTTCCCCTGAAAAACAAACAAACAAACTGCGACTCCCACTGATCCTGTAGGGCAGTGGTTCCCAGCCTTCCTCATGCCGTGACCCTTTAATACAGTTCCTCATGTTGTGGTGACCCCCAACCATAAACTTATTTTATTTTCCTTTTTTTCATAAAATTATTTTCGTTGCTACTTCATCACTGTCATTTTGCTACTGTTATGAATCAGGTGACCCCTGTCAAAGTGTCATTTAACCCCCAAAGGGGTTGAGACCCACAGGTTGGAAACTGCTGTTGCAAGGCAGCGTAAACCTGCCCATGTGCGTTTCCAAGACTATGACTCTTTACCGTGGTAGGAAGCCTCGTCTTTGCCAAATTGTCCCTGATTGAGAACTCCTGCTGTAACAGGTCAGAGAATAAATATTTTAGGCTGTGTGGGCCACACAGTCTCTGTCATAACTATTCACCTCTGGGACTGTAGCATGAAAGGAGCTATACATTACATCAAAGGGGTACAACTGGCTTCCCATAAAACTTTATTTATAAAAAGGGCCAGTTGCAGCTCACAGGCTGTGGGCTGTGGATTCTTATTCTGGGCTATCTAAAAGATAAGCAGCAGTACAGTAAGGTGTGAAGGGCCTTGCAGGGCGAAGAAAGGGCCGTGCAAAGGTCCTGCGGGGAAGTTGAGGCAGAAGTTCAGGGGAGGGACTGAGAGTCAGGCAAGGGTAAGGCTATCACGGCCATGGGCCTGGTTTTGTACTTTGGTGAAGAGCAAGTGAACCTGCAGGGACAGTTTTTAAGGACCATCTTGGAAGCTCAACATCTCACGTTTCCTTAGTCACCTATAACAATATTATTGACGCTTAAAAGATGTTACATAAAATCAGTCCATATGTAGACAAGCCTCTGCATACGTGCCATTTTAATGACTCCGGAGGAATCCATTTGCTTTCCATAGCCAAATGTTCTTCCATGATCCATGTGTTTAGCAATAATAGGTGCTCTGTAAATAGTTGCAGAAGGACTATATACCCCTAGGGAATCGTGATTTTTTTCCCCACAGATCAATGGTGGGCTGGTATTTTTTTTTAAATACACCTTGAATAATTTCTTGGAATTGCCTTCGGCTTTTCATGCTCTTCCCAGACCGCTAATGAGAGCCAGGGCATTTGTGACCTAAGTGGGAGGGGCAAGTGTAGCTTGCTTTCTGGGCCACCTGCATGAGTAGGACCTGGAAACTTGTTACAAATGCAGTCCCCCCCCCCCAACCCCCACCCAAGACCAGGAACTGAGGGAGGGTCCCAGCAGTCTGTGTTTTACCAGGCCCCCTGGGTGAGGTGATGCCCGGTGAACTTGGGGGACCCCTGGCCTTTCTAACAGGGAAACATAGAGCCCTTCTCCCTAACCCTTGGGCCTCCACCCACAGTAACTACTTGAGACCAGCAAGTTCCCTGACATCACCAAGCCTCTGTTTCTGCGTCTGTGAGAGGGTGCCTCCTGGGACGTCCTCGTTGCTAAAGAGAGACCATGAGATTGGACAGCATATGTGAAAGCCCTCAGCGGGAGCCCTAACGCACTCATATTTCTTTGTCTTTATGGAAATAAAATGCAAACAGAGCACCACCCTTGTGATATAGAGGCCTGAATAAAAGGTATCCTCTTGAATGAGCCGATCTGTCCAGCCCGTGGGCAGTTTCTCAAAGACTCGTGTGTTGTCTGTTGTTTAGAAAGCAGCGCACAACAATTCCGAAAACATTCTCCTCCACAAGTCACGGCTGCAGACAGAGCCCTGGTCTCCTGTCTCCAATGGGCACCGAGACTGCAAGAGGCAGAAGCTGGTCTTCGATGACATGTAAGTGTGGGTTCTCTGTTCCCATGTTGAGGGATGTGATACGATGTTGTATCACGTGACTCAGTGAAGTCATTGTCACCCTTTCTGAGTGAATGGGATTCTTAACATAGACTATGCTGCTGAGCCCTTGTGGGGACGGTTCAGTTCAGCAAGTAGACCAACCAGAGTGTTTAGGGTTGGCATCCAGGAAATGTAGTCAGAAAGCTAAAGCCAGTGGCTCTACTGAGTCGTACTTGTCTAAACACCTGTATGTTGAGCAGTGGACAGTGTGCCACTGGAAATGGACATATTTTATCAGTTATAATGGACGAAAAATAACAGTGATTCACTCCTGAGAGCCTTTTCCCCTCAAAGCACCCTATTCTTTATAACCTGATGGACGATTCATAGGCAAGAAAAAGCAGAGATGTGTCATCCTTTATCCTAGCACAGACCTGGAACCCAGGTGTCACGGCCATCCCAACATACATTTAAAAGAGACGACACAGGACAAAGAGTGGCTCCAAAGAGCATCTGAGAAGACTCTTGGTGATGGATTGACAGTATGCCCTTCAAACATGTATCCCAAGACCCTACCCCTTTTTGGTCTTGTTTTGGAAATAAGACCTTTCTTTCATTATGATACTGACGTCACAGGGAGTAGGTCCTAAACCTAGCCCCTTCGGAGTGGTGTCTTATAAAGGGCAGTACAGACAGAGACGGGCAGCGGGAAGAGACTGCCCCAGGAGCCCTCTACCAAGCGGAGTGCCCAGGGCTACTGACGAGGGACAGTCGTGCCCTAAAGCTGAGGCACTGGTTGGACTTGCAGCCTCCCAAACAGGGAGATGGTAAATCTCTGTGTTGGGAAGCCCCCCACTTTGTGGTGGTGCCTTACGAGGACTCAGGGAAGGGCCAGCCTGGAAGACAAAAGATCTGATCTCAGCCTGAACCCTGTTCTCAACTTTTTATATTTTCTTTCCCAGGAAGGAAATGCTTGTTTCGCTTTATTTTAAATGTTTATTGTGAGTCGGGCGAGGTCGACAGAGTAAATCATCAGTTTTACATTCAGCAGAGCTGCTGTTGGGCCAGGATCTGGTACCCACCTGGGTGGGGCACCGTCTTCAGGCCTGCAGTGAAGCGGGGCACAACTGAGAGATCCTGTCCTGTAATTTCTCCAGCTCAGCTGGGGAAACAGACCAGAAACCACTATCCCTACTGAAAAACAGAAAATAAACAGGGGATGGCTGCATGTATATTCAAATAACATGCATGGTTTGTTTGCCAACCCCTCCCCACCACCAGGAAGTATTTTTGTAAATGTGTTGTGCTCATTTTTAATAGCAATGTATACATTTAATAGCATAGCAGTGTTTATGAAAATACCTCCCAGGGGAGGAAGGAGAAGTTGACAAACCATTATAGACAGTGTGTGTTACTTGTTTAAACATACAGGAAATGTCCCTGACGAGGCCATGATAATTCAGCGGTAACATTTTTGCTTTCTGTGCAGGAGACTCGGGTTCAGTTCCTGCCCAGTGCACCTCAGGCTGAATCACCACTTGCTTGTTGGTTAACTATGGTTTCAGCACAGCTTCCAGACTAAGACAGACTAGGAAGAAAGAACTGGTGATCAACTTCTGGAAATTAGCCAGTGAAAATCCTACGGATCGCAATAACTCAATCCACAACCAATCACAGGCATGGCACAGGGCCAATCACTGGGCAGCATAGCATTTCCTTGTAATGTTCATGGGGTCCTCAGGAATCAGGACTGACTCAACTACAGCGAAAAAGTCCCAGCTTCCTTATCAGAAACTATCAGTAATGACGCCGGCTGTACCTGCTGAGTGGGGCTCGTCTTAAGATCCAACCGGGTGCGCTCTGTTATGGTGTCCTGAGAACGTCAGGCATTGTACAGCAGTGGTGACGAGTCTGTCCTCACCCCCTAGCCCCCCTCTTCTCCATTCCTAGCTTTCCCCCAGAATATAGTTGTGGCCAATGGATTCACTTCTAGAGACTTCTCTGAGAAAGAAGAGGGCTACGTCGTAGTTCTCAAGCACTTGCTGGGTTTTGGAAAATGATTTAGGGCATGTCATCTCCGAGTTGAGCGCCGCATCCACTGTTTGGTTGTTTCGGTTTGTGAACACTTTCCAAGATGACTGGACGTCCTCAGGTTGGAGGGCGGCCTGGGAGGATGCGTGGTTTTCCTCTTCTTCCCGCGGCGACTGCAAGTCCCCGCAGCCCCACGCACTTGGCCCTCATCACCTGGTGGTAATGAATCCCCCAAAGGGGTATTTAATTGGGCAAAATCAGTTGGTCAAAGAAACGCATCCTTAGTGTTGGGTATAGATTAGTCACACGAGCTGTAGCAAGGTTTAAAAATGGTGGACCACGGTGTTAGGGCTGTGGAAGTTTCACAGCAAGGTCATAATCCACTCATGTGACCAAACAGATCGAGTGGCATTCATAGAGTGGAGCCACCAAAGCAAGAACCACTTCCAAACAGCATTGATGGAAAATTAAAGAATTTTTCATTGTTGTGGCCCAGGAGCAGCAACCACTAAATGGTTGCACTTGAAACTGCAGTTCTTTGGCCTGCTGTCAGGGGGAATGCTTCTCAATCTGGTAGGACTGTGGCTAATACAGTTTTGTCACTATCTGTACCAACGAAGAGGCTCTTATCATGTGTGCTTCCCATTAGCAGTATGTATAATTTTTTCTGGCTGACAGCTACAATAAAACTGTGTCTCTTTTTATGGATATAGATATAATAAAAAAAATTTTAAAGCATGCTTCCATATCCATCATATGGAGAGAGAGATGTTGAGTTCCAATTGCCATGTGTCCCGATTGATTTGAAATCCATAACAGTAAAATAAATATGCAACACCAACAGTCTTTCAACTACTCAACCAAGAAAGTTGCAGGAAAGTTTTTCGAGCTTGGAAAACAAAAGGCAGTAATGTCTCTTCCTGGAAACAATGAAAATAAAGCCCTGGGGCATGCATGGTGGTTAGGGACCCTGGTTGTCTAGTGATTACACATTGGGCTGCCATTTATATGGTCGGCAGTTTGAAACCACCAGCCTCTTCAAGGGAGAGAAACTGGCTTTCTACTCCTGTAAACAGTTACAGCCTAGCCTCAGAAACCCACAGGGGGTTGCTGTGAGTCAGCATTGACTCGATGCTAGTAAGTTTGGATTGCTTTGGAATAGGGGTTTCAAGCCTTGCGCTGCAGTTCAAATGGTCAGTAGTTTGAAGCCACCAGCCACTCCAAGAGAGAAAGATGAGACTTTCGACTCCAGTAAAGAGTTAAAATCTCAGAAACCCACAGGGGCAATTCTACCCTGTCCTGTAGGGTCGCTGTGAAGAAAGGTCATGGGTGGAAGCCAAGAAAGATAGAACCACATTCAAAACTAGATCATTTGCACAAGAGTAATTTAGAATTGATTGAGATCCAACAAGTAACAGATGCCCTGCTGTCATTTAATTTTTAAGGCGGCATCACGCAGCTTTATAATAAAATAAACTCATCTTTTTTGTATTATAAATACTCGTTAATGGGTGAGTAAACATGCAGTTGAGACAACTGCTGAAGATGGTGGGTGCTCATTAAGAAGTGCTAAATGAACCCAGCTGAATTTCACTCCCAAGGGGTAACGCCCTCACTCTTTCGCTCCCTCTTCCATTAATGTAAGGAATCCTCAAATCTAACACACAGCAGCAACAGAAAGCTCTCTGCCCTTTTTGTCAGTTCTGACTCTTCGTGACCACCCCACCGTGTGGCAGTTTCTGAGGCTATAAATCTTTAAGGGAGCAGAAAGCCTCCTCTTTCTACCTAGGATCAGCAGCTAGTGGTTTCACCCTGCCGACCTTGAAGCGAGTGGCTTTTCACACTAGGCCACCAGGGCCCCTTATCTCTCCAATCAGTAGAAGTAAAGGTAAAGACATGTCTTGGGATTCCAACCCTCTTTTCCTTTGTTATGTACCAGTTAAGCAAGCCCGGAGTTTTTATCTCCAGGGTACTGAGAGAACTGAGCTCAGTCACATTTATTTTAAAAACACCGCCCAGGTCAGCTTGTTCTGAGTAAATCGCAGGCTCAGCTTGGTGGCAGTGTGACTTCATCTCCTTCTTAACGTTTGCTCCTTGACACCTGCCGTGCTCAGGTGACACTGGTTGTGACTGCAAAATCTGGATGGAAGGAAGAAAGGGAAAAAGTTCTGCACAGACTCAGCGGCAGTACGTGCAACTTGAAGCCCAGAAACGGATCCGATAGGCGTTGCAAAGCCAGGAGAGCTGTCAAGGCGCCGGGTGTCATAATGATTGACAGGAGAGCTGCTGGCCAGAGAGCATCGGAAGAGAACGCCTGTGCTGTGGGAGCCAGGGTACAGAAGTCCTGAGCAGAGCTGGGTGAGGAAATACTTGGCGAGAAAAGCGAGCCTCTCGTCCCAGCCCGCCGTATCACCGCCGCGTCAGGAAGCCAGCAAGCCCGAAGAGCCAGAACTGCCTGCTGTTCCCCGAAGACTGAGCTGTCTCCTGTCCAGATCTCACACAGAAGAGCTGGCCCCGATCAGCACATGCAGCCCAGCCACCCCACAAACGTCCCATCTGTCCCCATGGCCCAGATAACAGGAGCCAAGCTAGCTGAACCCCCGGGATGTAGAGGGAGAGGCGCCCCCCGGCCTCTCCTCACTGAGGGCCATGGTGTGTGAAATGTGGCAGGGAGAAAGAAAGAGGGACTTGACATTTGTAATGTAATTATACTCGGCAGTCTCGCAGCTAAAAGGATTTTAATTTTATGGAGGATGGGAAGATTCCCGTACGGAAAAGGTCTGCTCTCTCGTGGTGTGATTTAGCGAAAGGACCCCGTTGAAATCCTCGAGGAGGTGGTATTACAGCAAGATGCTCCCAAGGGGAGCTTGCCGTAGTCCTTGGCCTTCTCCTGAGGGTCTCTACTAGGCTGGGCCCCTTTCATTGGTCTTTATATGGATTTTTTCCCCTTCCCATTATGAAATTCCTCTCTCAATCAGGTCCTTCTTTTGTTCTAACTACAGCAGAGAGGGGGAAGCTTGAAGCTTGGGCATCTGAGAGGGCTGGGGGACAGAAACAAATCCTTGCCGTTCTTCCTGGTGACAGTCTGATGATCTGACACAGCAGGTTTATTTTCCGTGGCACGCCGGGAGAGGAGCCACCAGCAACAACAGTCCAGTTGACAGTTTCCCATTAACGCAGAAAGTACGTGCCTTTAGATCGAGGGGCTGAAAGCTGCCACGTGAGCCTGTGCGTCCTGGAAGACACGGGCTGCCTTCTGCGGGAGGCCAGGGGAGAAGCAGCTGTCTCCAGGAACTCGGGCCCTGTGTGTGAGAAGCAGGTAGTGAGCCTGCCCACGTCTGAGAAGCCAGGTTCCAGGGGCTCTGGGGCCCCAGCCAACCTCAGGGTGGCAAAAGCTGTGTTTGAATCCTGACTGCCTCCATGCAGCCTGCCTGCTTCCCTCGGGAAGCTCCCAGGATGTCAGAGGACCCCAAAAGCAGCCGCCCACAGTTCTTGATGCCGAAGCAGAGCTCCAAAGTGGTTCCTTCCCGTTGGGCCCTCTGCTGAACTTGTGCCTGTTCATATATATACTTCATATTACTGACTCCGAATCTACAGTTAAACAAGATCTGTATGAATCACTTGGGATCTTGTTAAGCTGTAGATTCTGATGCAGTATATCTGAAATGAGAGGAACACATACATTCTCAGTAGGGGGCCAAACTGGCTGGAAGCCCCATGCTCAGGCGCCCTGATCCATTGTGATTGCTTGTTGTAGGGAGGTGCCATGGCGTCAGTCCCAACCCCTTGTGACCTTACGTTATGTACCACAGAACAAAACACTGTCCGGTCCCGGGCCATCCTCCCCATCATTCCTGTGCCTGAGCCCCTTCTTGGCAGCCACTATGTGACTCCATCTCCTCTTTGCCTCGGCCCCTCTACTTTACCACGCACGATAGCTTCTCCAGGGACCTTCTCTCCTGACAACACGTCCAAAGCTATGTAAGACAACGACTCTCAACACCTTCGTGTTGTTAAAGTGCCCTCCAGTTCTCCTTCCAATGCCCAGTCAGCCATGCCCCAAACACCTGCCTGGTCCCATAGCAACCTCACACCTGTGCTGCACTCTGTTCTCCTCTCCCGGCCATTGGCTCAATCCATCTCATTGAGGGCCTTCCTCTTTTTTACCAACCCTCTTTTTCGCTGATCCCTGACGGCGGATGAAAAATAATCCCTTAACTCTTTTCAATAATCCTTTACAATAATCCTGTGTCAAGGCTTGGGACACAGTGACACCTCCTGGACTTATCAAATGACAAGCTGACAGGGTATCCGATGATGGTGTCTTGGGTCTGTAGCTGCCTGTGTGTCTGGTTTGGATTTCAGTGTCCCTACGGAAATTATCCAGGTGTCTGCTGCACTGCAGAACCTGTTTGTTCAGTCCCACTAACCTCAGCTCTCAACCCCCCTCCCCCAAAGCCGGGTGGCCCTGCTGAGGGGCGGGCATTTCACAAAGGTTGGAATTACCAGAAAGAAGCCTGCCAGCCTCTCTGTGGGAGTCCTTCAACTCCAGCTCAGCCACTGTGCTGCTGCTGCTGCCGAGGAGAACTAGGCTGCTCCCCTCCTCCTGTGGCGAGAAGAAACATGGGGTGGCTGAGACCCCATTGCTGCTCAGAACCAAGGCCTCGGTTGGTGGTGGGGGTGGAGAAGGCGAGGAGAAGCAAAGGAATGCATCCTGCGTGGACCAAGTGCTCCTGAGGGCTCTGTGGCCGAGAACCCTGGTGAAGATGTGCCCGGCGCCGCTCTGGCTTCTCAGCCACCCAGACAGCCTGCCTAGGAAGAGCCCGAGATGGGCAGTCAGTGACACAGGGGATATGGAATCGAACTCTTAGGCAGCTTGTCCGCGTATGAGAGACAGGGTGATGAATTTTGTCAGCTGAGTCAATGAAACAAAGGCACTTGTTGCGGGGGTTGGTGTTTGTTTGTTTTTTCATGTGATGGGGGGGTGGGGGGGGGAATCTGTTTGGCACTGGGGTTCTTAGGCTTTATTTCAGTGCTTGTCATGGAAGGAGCCCTGGTGACCCAGTGGGGTACAGGCTGGGCTGTTAGCGCAAGGTCGGCAATGCAAACCGGGAGGCCGTTTTGAGGGAGAACGATGAGGCTTGCTGCTCCGGAAAGATTGACAGGCTGGGTCATGCAAAGGGAGCGAGGTGCGACTCTGTCCTGGAAGGGGCTAAGAGGCAGGACTGAATCCGAGCAGTGTGCTTGGTTTGGGCTTCGGGGCAACAGGAAACTACACGACCGCCACAGTGTAACCGTTTTCTTTTCCTCCTGACGGAACAGCAGTCTGGCCAGTATGGCGGCCCAAGGTGGCTCAAAGGTTAAGGCACTCAGCTGCTGACCCAAAAAGCTAAAGGTTCCAGTCCACCACATGCACCTTGGAAGAAAGGCCTGAGGATCTGCTTCCAGAAAATCCGCTCCTGCAAGCCCCATTGAGCACACGGGAGTGACCACGAGGCACAATCCACTTTACAGCTACTGGCCACTGGCGTGTACCAGGAAAAAAAAACAAAAAAAACTCACTGCCATCAGGTTGATGCCAACTCATAGAGACTCTGTAGAACAGGGGAGAACTCCCCTGTGAGTTTCTGAGACTGTTAACTCTTTACAGGAGTAGAAAGTCTTTCCCCCGTGAACCTGCTGCTGGTTTTGAACTGCTAACCCTGCAGATCACAGTCCAGCATATAACCATGGCACCACAGGGGCTTTTAAAGGTTCAAGGCAAAGTCGAAATTAAAGATAATGGAATTTTTCCATGAACTCTTGGAAGCCCCCTTCTTACATTGCTGCCAGAACTTGATGACTTAATGTTGTGTGGACCCACTGGCTTGCTGGAGAATCTGAGGGGGGGTGGGTGGGGGGCTTTGGTCCTATTAACTTTATAATAAGCTAGTCAAGGACTGTGGCAGTTGACATCACTTGAAAAAAAAAAAAGATGGGCCACTCCTCAGGAACAGGCTTTAGTGACTCAGTATAAAGAGCTGCCCAATCATGTATGCAAAGAGGAGCATTCTGAATAGTGTGTCCATAGATACCCCCATCCCACCCCCAGATTCTCCGGTTACTATTGTAGTTGCTATGGTATACTCAAAAATCTACATGTGTCACTTATGTCATTGATCCATGTACATCGTGAGAATTGGTGGCAAACCTCCACATTAGGTATTTCGCAGTGCACTCCCATGTTGCCAGTGAAAGCAATTTGAGTAAGGGAATCATGGGCCACTGCTATAGGTGGCTCAGACCTACCGGCTGCTCCGCAGGAGGGTTTACAGCCTGGGAAATTGTATGGGGTATTTCAACTCAGTCTGATAGGGTCACTATGAGTCGGAATCAACATGACAATAATAGATTGGGGGTGGGGGAGATTGGTTGTTTTACTCTATAAGGCTTACTTAGAAGGCTAGTAAAACCTACAATTCCATAGCTCATTACCAAGAGAATCCACTCATGAAAATGAAATGCATTTGAAATGATGATCTGTTAGTGACAGGTTGACAAACCAGGGCAAGGGGAGGAAAATGACCCAACTCCTCTCCTAGAGTGTGAGCAGATAATGATGTGGAGAATGTCAGGTTGCCATGGAGACAGGCTCTGGCTCATTGGCTGCGATGCTGCACCCCATCAGAAGCCACCCTTCCTCCCTAAGCCCGAAATGAATTCAGTGCTATTCAAGGCGGGTATGTTTACTTTCTGCCATTTGCCTAAAACTGCAGGGTAGGGGGAGATCAAAGAGGGCTGCCGCCTGGTCTCTTCTGAAAACGTGCCAAAAAGACAGTTGCGCTTGTGCAATGACTGTAACCCCCGCACTGCTCAGGAGGCAGTGACATGCCCGGAAGTGTAATAACTGAGGAGCGCTATGCAAGATTAGGAAGGAAAGAGATGTGCACAGGCCAGCATTACTAGGCAGGGCTCATGGTGGCAGAAGCTGAGGGCTCTTGGGGGCACTCACTCAGTGTATGTTGTTAACGAATGGCCGGAGTCCACGGGTGACACAAACCACTGATGTGCTCTGCGACGAACAGAAGGGTTGGAGGTTTGAATCCATCTAGAGACAGCTTGGAAGTATGACCTGGTGATGTACTCACCCCCACCCCCCTATACACCCCCCACACCTCAGTCATTGGAAACCTTGTAGAGCACAGTTGTAGCCTTGCCCACAGGCGGGGGCTCCAGGGATTGGAGTTGACTTCACCGTCATTATGAGGGGACCTGGTAGCATAGTGTTTACGTGTTGAGCTGTGATCCGAAAGGCTAGCCATTTGAAACCCCCAGCTGCTCTGAGGGAGAAAGACAACGCGTTTTACTCGTGTAAAATGGTGCAGCCTCGGACACTTGCAGGGCGGTTCTCTCTTGTCCGACAGAGTCGCTCTGAGTCGGCATCGCTCAATGGCGGTGAGGCACCGCAACTGGACAGTTGCTTCAGGCAGGCGGGAAGGATGAGCAGACTCCTCAGAGGAGGGGAGTATGTTACCACGACAGTGAGGAAATCTCCTGAATCGTGGGCAAGGGCCTTGATGAGCAAATGCCACCGTCCAGAGGGTCCAGCAGGATTGCCAGGGGCCTTGAACTGAGATTTGATTTCATAAGCTCTAGAGATGGATTTCAGACCTTTGATCAGAGCGGTGATCTAATGAAAGGCATGTTTCATAGACATTGGTCCAAGGGTAACACTCCATATAGAGTGGAGGGGAGTGAAACTGGAGCCAAGGAACTAGAGGAGGGCTCCGAATGGTGACGGAAGCCTGGCTGTGGCTGGGGCGTGTGGTCAGTGAGGAAAGAGAGAGTCATGTTTTCAAGAAAGTGTTCAGAGCATTTGCTAACAGGTGAAGGCACCTGAACTTCTCAAACAAATTAGCCCCCGGATTCGAACTAAAGCCTCGGAGCTAGAGGTGGGGTCTGATCTTCTACTGAGCCAAGTCAGCATGCTGACAAGTCAGTACACAGACAAAAAAAGGATCCTCGAATGGAGTGAGTTATGGACATGTGGCAGGAACCCTGGTGGCATAGTGGTTATGCATTGGGCCGAGATCTGCATGGTGAGCAGTTCAAAGCCACAAGCTGCTTTCTTGGGAGAAAGACCAGTCTTTCCATTCCTGTTATTACAGTCTCAGAAGCACCCAGGACAGTTGTGCCCTGTCCTTTACTGAGTTGGCATCAACTGGATGGCAGTGAGTGAATGGGCATGTGGAAGATGACCTTGATGTCCTATGGGAGGCTCAGACCTCACTCACCAGTGAACGTCTGGGCCTGAAGGGACGTTTTCAGGCCCAAATGGCAGAAAGAATAATGAAGGGAGTGATGAGCCCAAGAAGGGGGGTTTAATTACACACATTTAGGAAATGCTGCACCTAAGCTCCTCATTTCTGCATCGGAAAAGTGGACTCATCTGAGCATGAAACCATAGCACCAACCATTCTTCAAAAGAGACAGAGAACCGAGGTCCTAGTCTCACATTGGTGATTTGTAAACCAAAGCTGGTCACGTACTGCGATTCTGACCCGGGTACTTCTTTAGTAAAACGGTCAGGGCGATGCCTGGGCACTCTGAATGACGGCATCGTAGTCAGGGCTTGAGTGTTTTTCGTCTAAGCATTTTGACCTCTTTGGATAAAGAGGTGCTCTGACTGCCAAGGAGTAAAGTCGGGAAACAGACCCTTGAGACACCAGAGACTAAAACAAGGCCAAGGCCGGAGCAACTAAGCCTGTAACAACATCATCTGGTCCTGTCCAGGTGGGAGAGAGAGCAAATGCGTCATGACTTAGGTTTGGTATCCATGATTAGGTTAAGCTTATTGTTTATCCCCAAACCCATATTACAGGAAAGTGTATTCTGATGCCATATAACGAATGTTGTTGTTGTTTAATTTTGTATTCGACTTTGTAGCATTTAAAAATGCTGTCTGATAGATGGCTTGGTGCACCTGGGGGCCCATTATACTCACTCCGGAGGAATTACCTGTATCTCCCAGGTATCTCTGCTGGTCAGATTATTGCTTTAATAATGCGCATGTCTGCTGCGAATGTTTACCAGCTAGCTAATCAGAACTCTGGAGAATACAGGCCACGTTTGCATTGTTACGAGGTAGACATCATTTTACAATTAACTTCATTACCGCTGGAACGTAATCATACAATATTGCCGCTTTTCATTTTTCACTGTGTGGCTTTAAAATGATTCAGTATACCTACACACAACTATAGGTACTGTCTCGGCATGAAAATGATACCAATTTTCCTAGGGACACAGAGCCCTTCGGTTGCTGTGAAGCACGCTTATAGTCTTTGCAGGAAAAAGGGATTGTTGGTGTGAAATATCGTGTGGAAATAAGATATTTTTTTTGTCCTCCACTTGCTTTCTTTAAAACCATGCATTAAAAATCAGATTCATAAATTGGGCACTGGGGGGCCATCTGAAAGCCAGTCTGAAGGTCGACTCTGCCTAGATTTAATGTGTTTTGAATTGATGACTTAGGAGAAAAGTCATCATGGTATTTTACATAGAGTCAGTAATTTGGAAATTATGTGTGTGTGTCTGTGTGTGTGTCTGTGTGTGTTTACCACACTTGATTTCACACCCAGCAAAGTTTTGAAATCATGCATAGCATTTGGAAAGAATATAAAAATACTGTGTTGGGAAAGATGATTTTCCAAAGCTCTGGCACGTGAGCAGTAATGACAGTAATGTCCTCCCTCCTGCAGGCCACGCAGTGCAGATTACTTCATGCAAGAAGCTAAGCGGATGAAGCATAAAGCAGATGCGATGGTGAGACCCTTTTCTCTCCAGATACGTTCTTCCAAATGATGTTTGTACTGCAGCTTCATCAATGGGGCATTATAGCTAGGGTAATTATAGAATCTATTACAAGGATGGCTGGCTCTGTTAAATGGAGAAATGTTTATATGATCAAGCACTCATCGCCCAATAAATTATGACTTCAACCAATAATGTCTGACTAGGAGAAAGCCCTAGATAAATAAATATTTCAGTTTCATCGTAAGGTTTGAATAGTAAATAGAGGCAGGGGAGTCAGTGGGAAGTAGTATGTTTTTCCTGACCAAAAAAATATCTAGGTTTGCCTTCCTCTCTCATTGTCCCAGCCCAACCCATGGCTTGGTCCCAAGGTCAACTCCCTTTTCAAAATGACTCAGTGTCTCTCTCTCTCTCTCTCTCTCTCTCTCTCTCTCTCTCTCTCTCTCTCTCTCTCTCTCTCTCTCTCTCTCTTTCTCTCTCATGTTCTTCATGGGTATCTGCCAAAAGGAACACTTCATCTGAAACAGTACAGCCACAGAAACTCATAAACTGCACATGATTTGATCATGTTCAAAGATTAACTTTTTGTACTTGGCTCATCTCCCTTTTGGGAAAGCTTGAAACTGTCAGGCAAGGGACAGAAAACGTCTGTTTTGCTTTGTTTTGTTTTTTCTAAAACAAATCATACAGTCTTTTGCTCTCTTCCAAAAGGATTGCTTCCAACCTAGTTACCCCAGCGCTGATCCTCTACAGCAGCTGTCACTGATAACAGGGTGCAGGACATCAGCAAGGCATTCTGAGTGACCGTATTCCAATATTGAAGAGGCTTAGGTCATAACAGCGTCCCTCTCTCAACTGTACCAGGCAAGCATTCCCTCTGCAGGAAGAGCACTGTCCAGGTACAGTGAGAGAGAAGGGAAAACCACTGAGTACCAAAGAATAGGAGCTCCATGGTGGGCACATCATTCACACTCTCGGCTGCTAACTGAAAGGTTGGAAGTTTGAGTCTACCCAGAGGCACGTCGGGAGAAGGCTCTGGTGCTGTGCTTTTGAAAAATCAGTCATTGGAAGCCCGGGAGCACAGTTCTATGCTGACACACAGGAGGTCACCGTGAGCCAAGGTCACCCGGGGTGTGATGTCTGGACCAAAAAGTTCAGTTCTTCTCCCACAGTGGGATGGAGAGTTCTTGTCATCTGAAGAGTCTGACCCTTGACCATTGTTGGAGAAGAGCATTGACTTTTCACGCCAACGGAAATGAGCGATTGTTTCCTGAGAACACCATTCTGCTGTAGCGAGGCTGGGCCCCCCCTCAGGCCCAGCAGGCCATCGCCCCCCTCCAGAGCTACACAGACATTCACAATTTTACTCACAATTACGCACACCCACTCCTTCAGCATCCTCCCAAATCCAGCCAAGTCACACAGTCAGGCTCGGGTTGCTTCCCTGAGGTCTCCCCAGGCTCTCACCTGTCCACCTCACTACTCTCTGAGCCTCCACGTACATTGGCCTCGTTTTGCAATGCCCTGTCTTGTAGGCACGCCACGTCTTTCTCTGAATGCAGTACATGTTTTACAGAAGAAACGTTCGTGTATCAAGCACAGAGGCGCGTGCTTTTAAACAAGCACTCGTCAAACGAGATGGCTTCTTTCATGGAAAGCATTATCAAGAAATACTGCCTCGAAGCCCTTTAGGGTTCCTTAAGTCTTAAAATTGGCTTATGCTACCAAAGGCTTTTGCTCTCTTTGTCTGCTTTGTAAGGTGTCATGGCCATGAAGTCTGGGGCTTTGGGTTTTTAGTGAAAAGACCTGGAATAGTTCTTAGAGTGTTTACATCAGTTTTGATTGATGGAGTCATTTGAAACCTGGAGAGATTTTGCAGCCCCAAGTAGGATGTGTAATTATCCAAAGAAAGTAGCAATGTGTGGGGCTAGAAAATTGATGTGTACGTGTGGATTTATGAGAACCTAAAAATATAACAATTTTTTATCCTTGCTAAATATTTTAACATATATTTAGACCATGGGTTCCCCCACTGATTTGGCTTATCACCCCCTTTTAAGGAAAAAAAAATTACTCGGTGTCCCTCTGGCAATTAAAAAAATTTAAAAAACAAAAACTTTTTACTGTAGTCCATAATCCATGTTAAAATGTAGGTATCTGCTTTTGCGGCCCCTCCCCATCATCCAAGTATCCTGGGGGAGGGAGTATCGCTGTCTGTGGGGAACATTGGCTTAGACACTGGCTTAGACAATGATAGATAATCCAGAAAAGGCTGTTATTCATTTTCACGGTGGAGTTTCATAACAGAAGTGCTAACGGAGCAAGGCTGATGCCTCAAGTTTTCTCTTATCTCTTAACCCCGCCTCACGCTCACCTCTAAGCCAGGGCCTGACTGTCAGCAAAATCACCAAACTCATGCTAACAGGAAGGTGTGGAGATAGAAATAGCCCAAGCCATTGGGAGGAAGCTGCTAAAGCTATATGGGATCACATTGACAGCGGAAGCCCAGATGAGAATGGGAGCTAGCAGGTCAGTGAGTTTATGGTAGTGGGGAAGGAAGGACCAACTCAGAAGAGAAAGCAAACGGCGGCACACGTCAGCCAGTGTCATTCGTGTCGCTGAATGAAACACGTAGAAATTGTCTCGGAGTTTGTTCTGCTGTGTACAGTCTCGCAACACAAATAAAGGATTTTTGAAAACTGGTGTAAAAAATGGCAGTCGAGGTCTTGAGTCTCAAAGCTGGGGTACACACATCAAAAAAGGGTGAAAACTCTCCTGTGGAGCCAGGCCTCTCAACTTCAGTGTGCTCTAAGCAAAGCTGGAGGCACATAGCAGATAACGGTCCCAAACCCTGGGAGATGAGAGAGGTAGAAACAGGCATCAGAGCACGCAGGACATTGTAAGTGTTACGTGGTATCTAGCCATTCTGTATCTAACCATTCACTCACCCCAAAGAGCAGCACTTCTTGTGGGGTTGGGAGGTAAATAACAGAGAAGGAAGTACCCATTTCTAGTATCTCTTGGCTCCATTAACAAGTTTTTAGAACTCAGAAGTTGAATTTCTCAAATAACCTATATGAAAATGCTATTGTTTTGTTTTGTCTACTGAAGAAAACTTTTCTTAAGGAACACACTGTATTAATTCTGTTGATCAGGTGGAAAAGTTTGGGAAAGCGCTGAACTATGCTGAAGCCGCTTTGTCGTTTATTGAGTGTGGGAATGCGATGGAACAAGGCCCGATGGAATCCAAGTCTCCGTACACGATGTACTCAGAAACAGTGGAACTCATCAGGTAAGGACTGGATGTTCTCGCTGCGTCTCAGAAGCTGGGGAAATTGCTGAGGAATATATAGAAGGGCTAAGAATACAGAGAATGTGGACCATCAGTCACCAGTGACCAGCGTTCATTTCAAAATATAGGCACTGAGGATTTTGAAAGGAACGTGCTCATACCCTGCCTCCTTTGCTCTCGGTGTGAGTGAGTCAGGGGCAGCTCCTACAGCTCTGATTGCTTCAGGGGAAGCCAAAGCATGCCCACTTCACCCAGCTAGGAGGACATGCCTCCGTTATTCCACCTCTGCACTGCTTCTTTTTATTCTGGTTCAAGTTGAGATCATCTATACCTTACCGCCCTCAGCAAATGATTCAGGAGTATTCAATTCAAAGGGAAGAAGGTTAGAAGGATTTTATGAAATGAAAAGCCATCCTATAATGTGCTGTCTCTGAGGGTGCTCACATTGACCGGGTCAAAGCTTTCACATAAATACGACACCCCCCTCCACCCCCATTCCCCCCATCCTGAATTATTACAGTGTGGCATGTACAAAGGCAGCATGGGTTTTTGTGCCAAGCTGGGTTTCTGGTCTCACTGCCATTGGTTGATTCCAACTCATAGAGACCCTATAAGAAAAGATAGAACCTGTCCCTGCGGGTTTCTGAGACTAACTCTTTTAGGAGTAGAAAGCCTCGTCTTTTTCCAGCAGAGCTACTGGTCGTTTGAACTGCTGGGCTTGCGGTTGGCCAACCAGCTCATGACCCACGCACCACCAGGGCCCAGGCATCCAAATGTGTTCAGATGGGGATGGTTAGCTCCATAATGGAGACTTGGAAATGCACAACCTTAATTTTTCTTTAACGAACCATTCAGGAAATTCCATCCATTTACCTACCTCTGTCGTACAGTGTAGTGTTTTAGCTTGTTCAACTGCTTGAGATAATATCTAATGTGAAACTGTATGAAATAATTCTCCCTAAAGCTAACTTGGAGAGACTTTTCTAATTCTAGAATTCAGTATGACCTAAGATTAGGTTTTTTTTATCATGCCCAGCCATTTAAGATGGAAGATTTCTAATCATCTCAGGTTATGACCTTTTGGGTCGGCATTGGTCCAACACCATTTTGTTTCAGTAAATCATTTCCAGCCTGTGGGACCCTTGCATCAGCAGCAGAAAACACATGATCTTCAAAGAGAGCAGTCCTTTGGAGTGTTTTGGAAATCAGCATTGCCTAGCTATTTTTCTTAGTACAATAATTCTATGAAACCGATATATTGGTGACTCTTTCCTCCTACCTACCTACATGTTGCAGTATTTGCAGCAGTGACGGAAACAAGGTGGCAGGTTTGGTTTGGTTTGGTTTTAATATTAAAATCTTTCTAAGAAACCCTGGATCCTCACTTTCCTTCCTCAGAAGGTAGTGGCACCACATTTTCCAAACACTGAAAGAAAAGTACCGTCAACCATGAATTCTATGTTCAGCTAGACTGTCGTTCAGGAGTAACCCATAAACCACTGCTATTGAGTCAGCCAAGTCATACCAACTCTGTAGGACAGAGTAGGACTGCAAGATTGGGTTTCCAAGACCTGCCTTGACAGGAACAAGTAGCCTCATCTTTCTCCCTTGGAGGGGCTGGTGGCTCAGAACCACTGACCTTGCAGTTAGTCATTCAAGGCTCAATCCACTTTGCCAGCAGGGCGCCTGTTCAGGAATGAAGGGAAAATAAAACTCTTCTCAGACAAAATCAGATTCGAAATAATATGTAACTAGCAGCTCTATCCTGAAAAGTTGGCTCGAAGGAATTCCTCAATCAACAGGGAAATAATAAAAGGAGTTTATCCTGGAACATCAGGGAAAAAGGAAGAACAGAAACGTGGATATATAGCCTAAAGTTCCTCCTGAGTTTTATAAAGCATATTTGATGATTAAAACAAAGATTATGCAACTGTGCAATACTCCAAAGAACGCTGACTTAATGGTATGAAACATCCTCCAACTCAGTAAAGTTATAAGTTGCTTGTGTGTGTTACAGCACCTAGAGCAGCCACTGTGAAAACTATCCAAAGTAAGACACCCAGAAGCACAACAACCCTGAAAATTATAGAGGAAAGATACAATGCTGCATTGGAGTCAATCCTGACCCCAGGGCCTGGTAGCACGGTGGTTTCCCATTGAGCTGCTAAACTCAAGGTCAGCAGTTTGAAACCAAGACCACCACCCTCCACGAGAAGAAAAAGATGATCATTTCTATTGCTTTAAAGAGTGACAGTCTCAGAAACCCATAGGGACAGTTCTACTCTGTCCCATAGGTTGCTTTGAGCAAGCTGAGACAAGCCTGTAAGTTCTCGAGTGCGAAAGGGAGCTATCCCACGATACCAAGAGCTCTACTCCACCGTCTTGGGTCATCCTCAGCAAAATGCCGTGTATGGAATAACGGGAGCTTACAGATGGTAATCATTCATTTATGTAAGAGTTCACAACTCCCAAGTGGATATGACCTGTGACCCCAGGATGCTCAGACCATTACACATACTTGCCTCAAATCTTTTGGAAAGTCTGCATGTGACCTGAGTGTACTACTGAGAATGAAGTGGGGGTGGGGGGGGCGGGGTGTGCAGGGAATGATAGCTTCCCCAGTTCAGCAAAGTAAATGAAGCACCGCCCACAAAAACCACGCATTTCTCATCACTTGGGTCTGTAGAAGCAGCTACCCTGGAGTGGATAGAATAAGCATGTACCCAGGGCACTTAACTGCTGTCAAAGTAGGAATTCCATAGCAAAGCAAAAGGGATGCAACCAAGCATTCGTCGAGTGCAAGGGATGAAAATTCTCCTGGAGAAATCCTAGCAGGGTTGGACTTTGCCTTCATTGCGGCAACCACTCGGCCATAAATCCAGGCTGGTAAACACAGCTGTGGTACCCTCTACTCGGAGAACTCTGGACGGAAAGCACTCCGGGTCTTCCGTACCATTTGCGCCGTATTGTTAAAGAGCCGAAAGAAGATAGATGGGCATGAGAATCGTGTCGTTCAAGTCATCACGGTGGTGTAATGTCTGGGGAAAATGGAGCAGCATCCGCTAACTTTTAAGAAAGAGTTACCAGCAAGCAGTCTCCGAAGCTGAGTGTCAAGCAGAGAGACCACCCGACAGAAGACATGTTCTATTGTTAGTAAGAGCACGTGCTTTTCATCCATCCCGGGCTTTCCTTCTTGTTTGTGCTTTTCCTTTGTAGGTATGCGATGAGACTAAAAACCCACTCGGGCCCCAATGCCACCCCAGAAGACAAGCAACTGGCTGCATTATGGTGAGTGCATCCGGTGAGCTGAGCTTCTACCCCCGCCCTTGTGTCTTCCCCAGCAAAATGTGCTGAAAGGCATTGCGCTTTCCTAGTGTCTCCCAGCATTCAAAACCGAATGCTGGTCTGCCGACAAGGGAGCCTTCGGACCGTTTCTTGCTGCTATGTCGTGCAGGATTTGAATTCACAGTGACTGAATATTGATACATCAGTTGCACAAGAATATTTTTTTTCTGCACGCATGTGGTGTGTGTGTGTGTGTGTGTGTGTGTTTAAACCAGGTAGTTCTGTGTTTCAGTCCCTTGAATCCTAATGGAATTCCTCTTGTGTTTAACATTTTAGATGCAATCAGACTAATCCATCTCTTGCTTTACATGTGGGATTAGCATGACTGAAGTTGCTGTATTTGGGGTCTCAGCACATTCAGCGTAGGATCAGTTCATTAGACTTTGATACAAAATGATGTATTTTCTAAGCCAGGTAATGTCTAACTGGTTTTTTCAAAGCTGTGTGATGATCGCCATGGTAATGATGATACAGTTGTCATCATCCCCCACTTCCTCTCCTGAGGGCACCTCTCACGACTCTCCCCAGTCACAAAGAGGAAACACGCCGAGTTGGTTCCTCTTGAGAAAGAGAGACTCACCATATTTTTTGTTCATACTCAACACCAACCACGAGCTTCACCTCCAAAGGCTCATTCATTCTTGAACCTAATCTGCAAACCAGAGAAACAAGTCTCCATAGCAAAGCTCACAAGCCAGCCAGCCGGCAGCATTGGCAAGGAGAGGGTCCTGCGGGAGTGGGCACCATCACACCATCTGGAGTTTGGTGTGCTAAGAACAGGCTACTAAATGTGTTGTGTTTCTGTTGGTGATGTAGCGAGGCCACCCCAGCCCCGAGTTAGCAGACCGATCTGAGTGAAGAGCACACAGGGAAGGGAGAGGGAGGAGGCTGGAGAAAAGCTTCCGATGCTTGTTCCAGCTTACTTTCTGTTTCATGTCGGGGATCAGTACAGCTGTGGGCGCTGATAGCATATAAAACATGACGCACACATAATGATGGTGTCATATAAAATAATAAACCACTCGTCTCACCATAGGATTGTTACTGTTCAGAAAGTGCATTCATACGTGCTACCAGGCTTCCGTCCATGATTGTCCAGTAAGGGCATTGAAAAGGGACGGGAGTAAAAATAGATGTCAGGGCAGCACGGACTCTGCCCAGCGGGGTGCCCAGGGAGTCAGAGGGAAAATCAGAGGCAGGCTGCTCTGTCCCGTAGCGCTTCCACGCTCACCTCACAGCTGAAGGCTGAAGGCTGTGTGCTGGGGCTGCCGCACTCTGCTCGTGGAGAGAGACTGTCCTCTAATGGCGGGAGAGAAAATAACCATCCTGGCGCCCAACAAAGGAACTAGCCCGCTAGCACTATGGCATGAATTAGTGGTGGCTGTTTTGGGAATAGCTCCTTGGAATTTGGGGTTATATGTCTTTGGAACAAAAGGAAGACAAGCGCCACAAAAACACACATCCGTAGAGGGAGGAAGGTGTGTGTGTGTCTTGATGAAGGTGTGTGTGCTCTGATGAAGTCTTGTTGGTGAGGTTTTCAGAGCCCCTTTCTCTTTTCTCCGGCAGTTACCGATGCCTGGCCCTCTTGTACTGGCGGATGTTTCGGCTTAAAAGGGACCATGCTGTAAAGTATTCAAAAGCTCTTGTCGACTATTTCAAGGTACTTTCTCACTAAGGGCCAGCACTGGTCTTTGTACTTAGATGTCTCCCTGCCAAGGACATTTTCAAAGACTCGGGTCGAATTGTTGCTTTGGGGCTAATGCAGGACACTTCTAGTACCCACACGAGTCTTATCTGTAACGTGTTTCTGGTTTTATGACACAGAGAGCCCATCTAATTTGTCCCTCTGCCATGTTTTCTGGGTGTTTTTGAGCCTCCAGAGCAGGGGTTCTCAACCTTCCTAATGCCGCGACCCTTTAATACAGTTCCTCGTGTTGTGGTGACCCCCCCCAACCATAAAATTATTTTCATTGCTACTTCATCACTGTCATTTTGCTACTGTGATGAATCCTAATATAAATATCTGACATTCAGGACATATTCTCATTGTTACAAATTGAACATAATTAAAGCATGGTTATAATCACAAAAAACAATATGTAATTATATATTGTGAAATATTTATTTTTAATGACAAATCAATGAAATTTTGTCTTGAAGTGTGGTATAGCACAGGTAACAGTCTTCACACCAGGTACTCGTATGTGGGCATATATGCATGTGGACAGACCTGCCTGTAGATGGATGGAAGAGCAGTGTTACCATTCCTAAGACCATTGGGAATATGTGTTTTCCGATGGTCTTACGCGACCCCTGTGAAAGACTCTTTTGACCCCCAAAGGGGTCACAACCCACGGGTTGAGAACCACTGCTCCGGAGAATGAAGATCTCATTCCTCAGCCCAGCATACTAGGGAATTTATCTTTTAGCCAACATAAAGCCCTCGTTCCTACTGCAAGATTCTTCCTCTTTGAAGTAACCACTTAGAACTACTTCTTAACAAGTCTCCAGTAAATATAGAAAGAGATCATGGAGAAATCCAGTATCCTCACTCAGAGCAAGACCAGGAACTAACTAGAAAGAGGGCAGCAGTTGCTCAGATGCAAGTTCAAGTTGAAGCTGAAGAAAATGTTGATGCATCACACATACTGAAGGTGGAGAGCCACAGTAGGACCTTGACTAGAGTCCGTCTCAATAATAGCTTTGTTGCACTGAACATGAATGGCCAAACACAATACATGTTGTGAGCTGACATCAAAGACATTATACACAAAGAAAGCAAAAGAGCAAGAAAGACCGAAATGGACATCACAAAGAAGACTCGGAAACTTGCTCTTCAATGTAGAGTAGCTGTAGCAAAAGGGGGAAATGGTGAAGTAAAAGGGCTAAACAAAAGATTCAAAACAGAGGCTCCAAAAGACCAAAGAAAGCATTAGAAAGAAATATGCAATGACCTGGGGTTAGAAAGTGAAAAGGGAGCGATGCATTCCGCACTTCTCAAGCTGAACGAACAGGAGAAAAATTCAAGTCTTGAGCTGCAGTACTGAAAGATTCTATGGGCAGAATATTGAACAACGTAGGAGGCATCAAAGAAGATGGAAAGAATACACGAAAGCCATTGTACTAAAGAGAAGTGGTCGATGTCTCATCATTTCAGGAGGTAACATGATTTTTTTTTTTTTTAAAAAGCCATGGTGCTGAAGAAAGAAATACAAGCTGCACTGACAATATTGCAACCAAAAAAAAAAATAGTAAGGCTCCAAGAATGGACAATATCGATTGAGATGACAAAACAAAAAAAGTTGTAACACTGGAAGTGCTCACTCTTATGCATCAAGAAATTTGGCCAGTGGGTGCCTTGTGGGTCTGATGGCGGCAGACACACCTCCAGGGGGCTGGTGGGTCTCCAGTCTTCAAGTGGTTCGCCAGCAAGAAGGCAAAGGAGAGGAAGTTCCCAGAATCCTCATGAGAAGACCACGCCCACAAGCAGGCTAGACTCCACCTCTACACTTACTTATCAAGTGGACACGAACTACCACACCCTCTCTTTGAGTCATGGGGCTTATGGGCAGGGGAAGAGCCCCAAAGACTTCTCTCTCCTTTAATCACATTTTTCTGGACTCTGGAACCACAAGCCTCTCTCCCACCCTCTCTTCCTCGAGTTGTTTTATACAGGCATCCATTTAGAGGTCACATGGCTAGAACCCTGCTGATCAGTGGCAGTGCCAGATGGAGAAGGGTGACAGCTCACCTGTCGGGACTGCCTTCTGGTTTTAATTCTCTCCATCCAAACCATTCCATTCCTTGGAATGGCTAAATGTTGGCATGATCTGCAATTCCATCCTGTAGTTACACATCGTAATTGCCAAAGTGCCTGTGAGCTCTGACAGGCCATGTCTTACTATTTTTAGTAACCCGTGCATTCAGAACTGAAAAAAATCAAGTCACCATTTCATAAAGTGGTTTTGAACCAAAAGAAATACTTTGCCCCTGGAGACCTGAGCCAAGACTGCTTTTTATCTCAGGAAAGGAAAAATCAGATCAGTATCACAAAGACTGGTCTTTGGATTTTGTTGTTGTTCTGTTGTCATTTGCATTCTGCTTTGCTTTATTTTCTCTCACAGCCCTTGAGACTTCTAAGAAAGCGTCGTTGGGCTCTCAAACCTTTCCATGGGAAACGCACAACTTCTTTGAAATGCTTGATCGAAACAAGCACCTGGCTTATGCAGCAAGCCCTCCTAAATCAGATGGAAATAAAAAACTTTTAAAAATGTTCTGTTAAGGAAGTATATTTAAATTTTTCCCCAAAGTATTTAAGAGCAACTTCCATTAAAACGTTCATACATGAAAACAATAGCAACTATGTCTCCCATATTCCCGGGATGAAATGCATGTCAGACAGGCATGCATACATGCCCTACATGAAATATGTAAGGTTGGCAAAGAGAAGTTTCCTGCTCTATTTTTCCTTTCAGAAAATAAGCCCTATATAAGACTCGAAAATTAGACTAGTTTGGAATTGTGCTTTAATTTGGTGTCTAAACCCCTAGGGTATGGGGTGAATCCTTCCTGTTAGACCACGGTGGGACCCCATCAGGTCCAGAGAGGCAACAAACAGCCGAATCATGGTAACGGCCCTGATCTGCTCTCCCGGAATCGGCATTTCATTTTGCAGTGTCTACAATGCACCGTTCTCTTATCGATTGCTCGGCATTGAGCAGCTGGCACTCACCAACTGTGTTTCCATTTCCTGCAGAACTCATCCAAGGCTGCCCAAGCCCCATCCCCGTGGGGAGCCAGTGGAAAGTAAGTAGTCTCTCCCCACGCAGTGCTGTACACGGGTCACTGCATGCTGCTGGGTGATGATGCTTTGCTGTGGTGTCCGGGGGCTCCCCACCTTGCCTGGTGCCAATCTCTCCACTCTTGTTTTTCTACGCTCCCCCCTTCCAGGAGCACTGGAACCCCATCCCCCATGTCTCCCAACCCCTCTCCCACCAGCTCCGTGGGATCTCAGGGGAGCCTCTCCAGCGCCAGCACCCTGTCCCCGTCCACCATCGTCAGCATCCCACAACGCATCCATCAGATGGCAGCCAATCACGTCAGCATCACCAACAGCATCCTCCACAGCTACGACTACTGGGAGATGGCCGACAACCTGGCCAAGGAAAACAGAGGTGGGTGCCACTGGGTTGGGCCCCCGCCGAAGGGGGAAACTTGGCCCTTGAGTTCCCACTGGAGAAATACTCCCTGTGGCCACCTCCTGGGAGACCCCATGCTGGCCCTCAGGACCCTCATGTATGCCCGTGCCTTTACCTTTCTGTGGCATGTTGTCTGAGAGAAATCCAGGCCGAGAGAGAGGTCCCTGGGTGCCACAAATGACCTGTGCTCGCCTGTCAACCAAAGATTGATCGTTTGAATCTACCCAGCCACACCTCACCAAAAAAAAGTCCTGCTAATCGACGACTTCCAGATGGCAGCCATTGCAGACCCCATGGGGTGGCTGTGGCTGAGAATCAACGGGGCACAGTGAGGGGCTTGGTCACTAGGTATGACTACTTGGTTCCCTGAGACAGGGAGCTCTTCGAGGTAGGGATTCTGTTCTCCTTCTCCTTGGTTCCCAAGACCACACATGGCTCCTGGAGCAGAGGCCGTGCTCGGAAAGGCCCGGTGAAGGAACGTCCTGGCTCTGAGAGTGTAAGCTGCTCACTAGAGAGAGGGGGCCCTGTGTCTAGCCCTGAGCTGCATTTCTTTTTAACTATTGTGGATTTCTACTGATTGTAAAAATTATGCGTGCTTCTTGTGGGTAAATTTGTCAAGTACAGGAAAATACAAAGGTTGGGGGGAAACTCCTTCAATCAGCAGTGCTCTTATCCCCAAGAAATAAGCCCCGCCAGCATCTTCCAGTTGTTCTTGTCCAAATGCATTCGTTTTGCCAAAGGAAGACCAGACGGCAGATACAGTTTTATATCTAGCTTTTCCACTTGACCCTGTAGAGCACATTTCCATGTCACTCACTAGTTCAAAAGCACCCTTGATGATGTTATTCTCTGAGTGTCTTCATAAATGCTTATATAAGATGTATCAACCCAACATTAAACTCCCCACCCTCAAGTCAGTCGGTCAGGGTAGGACTGAGCCTGTGGGTTCCTGAGACTATAACTCTATAGGAAGTTGAAAGCCCCACCTTTCCCCCGCTGAGTGGCTGGTGATTTCAAACTGCTGGCCTCGCAGTTAGCAGCCCAACACGCAACCACTACACCAGCAGGGCTCCTACACGATACCTGCATCACCGAAAACATGAGTTCTCAAACCAGTCCCCTATTTTGGAAAATTTACATATACGTCAGATGTTTTCTCTCCTATTACAGATAACAGTGTGATAGTTCTTTTGAGATGGATGACTATTCACACAGGGTTGTTGGAGAGGCTGATTCTTGGGGTCAAAGGGCATACTTCGATTCTGAAAGGCCCCTGATCCATGGTGACTCCGTTTTCTCTAGAAAGGCGATGCCAACTTATTACTTACCCTCCGACAACACGTGAACTTACTTTCTGGATGTTAAAAACAAATTCCGTTCCCACAGTGGTATAAACCTCCGAGGACATGAGCAGGGAGTCTCCAGGGAGATGAGCCACCAACAGACAGGCGAATCCCAAGTACGGTAGAATCCCTGACCTTGACACTAATCCGTTCTAAAAGGAGCATCGAGATGCGATGCAGTTGAGTTCTCAATTAGTATTTCCCATGAGAAATAACCAAAAACAGATTAATCTGTTCTCGACCACCAAGTTCTTACCCTAACCTTGTCTTTTTATACAAAACGTTACACAGAAATTTCAAAGTAAATAAGTTCAGAGTTAAATAATATAATTTAAATAAGAAACACAACATTCAAAATGTTTCTAACAACTACAGCATGGCCCATCCCTTGAGATGGATGAGGATCTGGCTCTGTGGACCCGGTGTGGAGAGGAGGGATGGAGAGGGTCATTGTTTGGAAGGGGAAGGGGAATCCCCTTCCGTAAAATCAACTGATAGCTCCTTCTCGGGAGCTTCGTTTTCTTTGTTCACTAGGACCTGACTGGCATTCTCTTAAAAAATAAATCTGTCTAGTGTGGTCTGCTCTCGGCATTTCCTTAACTGTTTTCTAAAAGGGTTTACTAAATAATCATCAACAATATCAATAACACGGTTAACCAATTCCTTATCATGATGATTCTTTTCAAAAAACTCTTTCTTGGGACCCATATTTTTCTTATCTAAAAACAGTACAAAAAGCCATAAAAACTAAGAGAAGTATAGCAAAACTCCTGGAACACAGCTGCAAGAGGTTTAAACAACACGCGCTAACAATGCCCGCTAACTCCGAGTGGCCGAAACATAAACTGCTTTTGTTTCTAAAAATCACATGCATCCGGATGGAGTCTGATGTTTTGTTCGAGCTCCGATGCACAATTTTCTTCACATTTCAAGTGGAAATCAGATGTGGAATGCGGGGCTTCTACTCTAGGTGGAGTGGTTAGAGGCAGGAGGGAGTACACGGCCTGCAGCAGGGGCAGGGTGGACTCCGAGCCGAATGGGAGTTGAAGGAAGACAGGGGACTGAAGCCACTAGGCAGGGTGAGCTGGGACAGGTGTCGTGAAGGAGACATGCAGGTTCCAGGCAATAGCGCTGTGTCCCCAGTAGGCATTCGGGAAGGACGCATGTGAGACTACCCAGGCTGGTCTGGGAGCCGGTCGCCTGCAGACTGCACTGCCCTCTGCCAGAGGGCTCCATGCCACGGCCTTCCCCGGACCGGCTGCCCCTGCCCAGTCAGCTCCTGGATCCCTGCCCTGGCACCTGGCTCTTCTCCCTATAAAAAGGACATCTTCATTTCACACGTATCATGAGCACCACGGAAAAGGCCCTCCCGGACGCTTGCTTTCAAGTAGTGTCACTCAGCGATCACTGCTACAGCAACCATGTCGCTGCCGCTGAGCATGCGCCCCGCCCGCCTTCACCTGCGGCCTCTGAGCGAGCGCGCCCTGCGTGATGCACGCTTGTGCCCTGCGCCCCGGCAGAGTGCCATCAGCATGGAATCAGGGATTCTGGAAAGGTTTCTGATTGGCGCCCACCACTTGACCCCAGGAGCCCCCTGAACTAGGAGGCGTGGCATCCGTGGGACGTTTCAGGCTCTCAGCTGATTCACCCCAGCGTCCGCGGGCTCGTCGCCGGAGCCCTTGGGTGCAGTTCACAGTATGGCAGAGCCATGCTCCTCGTTCGGGGGGCAGGCTCCACCGCGCTCGTTTCCCTGCGATGTGGGTAAGTCAGTGCTGTTGGTGTCAGTGTGCGAGGACCCATGCAGTGAGTCTCCCACCTTCGGGTTTCAGTTTTGCAAGGTGGCGCCAGAGTGAGTACACTGAAGTCAGGGGGCGAATTCTCTCTGCTCGGGGCAGCGAGACCAGCACATAGCTCTCTCTAAACGCCTCTCTCCGTCCCCTAGAGTTCTTCAACGACCTGGATCTGCTGATGGGGCCTGTCACCCTGCACAGCAGCATGGAACACCTGGTCCAGTACTCCCAGCAGGGCCTGCACTGGCTGCGGAACAGCGCCCACCTGTCCTAGGGCCTCCCCCTGCCCCGAGCTGACCGAGCTCCCGTCTCCACAGACCGCTCCACGTTCCCGGACACTGTGCTACTGGACCCCTCGCCACTCGACAGCGAACATTCCCTCTGCCTTGAACAATGAATGGCCTTTCGCCAGGGCCTGTGTGTTTGTCGTGTGGGTGTGTAACCAGCCGCCTGTGTGCGCGCGCGTGTGTAAGATCCACAGCTCTTCAGAACCGGTTCTCTTTGTCCCGTTTCCATAATCCTAACCTAGACACGGTCCTGAGGTTTCTGAATGGAAGACTCACCCACACGCACAGCCACACACGCACACTTTCTACCGCAGTCCAGAACGTGACTTCTTAGAAAACGTCAACCAAAATCTCCTGGGCTAGTGGCCCCGTTGCGAGACAGCACAGGATAAGTGACTGCCAGTTAAGATGAGCCAAGCTTTTAGACGATGGACTGCCTTTCAGTATTAATATGCTACGCTCCTCTTGTGTTTCCATCGGTGTGTATAAAATGGGTAATTGAATCATGGAAATTAAGTCAGTTATTTTTGGTGCCAGAAGCTGAAAAGATTGCATGTTACCAAATACCCCGCCCTCCTCCTGATACCCCACCTTTCTTATCACCATTCTGCCACCTACTTTTATCATCAGGACCTGCCTGACAAGCAAATGGAGCGGCTCCCACACACCCTGCCTAGCACCCTCCCCCGCCCCGCCACCACCGAGTGTGAAAATGGTACCCAGAGCTGGTTGAAACCAACAAACCGTGTCTCTGAACGTTGACCAGCATCGAGGACTGCGTTTGGGGCTCAGTGCAAAAAGAAATGGATCTCCCTCTGGCACTTGTGTGGTGACGTAGACCCGGCCAGCACAGGCATTCTTTCTTCCTGCCGCTGCGACGTGATGGCCTTACAGCCATGTGGCATTTGTTGGTCAAGAGTTTTTCAAGTCTTTTCTTTCCACAAGAGCTTTCTTTACAAATACCCTTGGCCAAAATTAGATCATTACCTAAACCAGTCCCCTTCCCTAGGAGGCGGTGCCTGGTGCAGGCCGGGAGCCACTTTCCATCCTCGCTCTGCACACAGGACGTGCCCGTCGGCCTCGGGTGCCTCTTGCCTTGGGGGACGTCCTCCAGGCCCTGGACAGCAAGCCACTGACCAAGCACTGAACATAACTCTGCCCAGCGCGCAGTCTGGAAAGCCTTGCCGGGTGTGTGGCCACCTCTTCCCTGCTTCTTGTCTTCTTTCAGTTAGCTTCACATTGGTGCTTCGTTTTTGTGTTTTTGAGATTTCCTTGTGGGTTGGTTTTTGTTTTGTTTTTTTCTGTCTCCGTATGAACCTGATGTCCTTTAGAGTATCCTGTCAGGTCCTAGAATTCGTCCCCTTATTAAATATATTTGGCCATGAAAATAAGGTGGGGGCGCAGCAAAACTAGAAATCCCCGTGAGGAACATATGACCTGGTCACACTTTAATCATGACAACACTGCCCTTGACCTCTCAGTTGACAACCTTGCCTTGGGACGGCCTGAAGGAGATCAGTGACTGGCTGTGGGGGGCAGTCCATTCTTCAAGCTGACAGTGGTACAACCTAGGCCTGGTGGACACCGACATCCGCTCTGATGGCTGCTCTGACAGGCTGGGTTGCCGGGTTCGGGTTCTTGCTCGCCTGCTCTCTAGATGAGAAGTAAGGCGCTGGCATCCCCTCGTGCAAAGCACGGACTGAGACCGCAGAGATCCAACACCTCTGTTGATCTAAGATTCATTTCCAGTGAGCAGGTGAAGGGCTGGTTCAGCATGCATATGGCTCTGGCCTTCAGGACTCCAGGAACGATTAGCAGCATTTCTACTTTTTACTAAGGCAGCTGAGGTGCTGTCACAAATGGCTGGCGGATTGCGGCATCCATTCTTGTCAGATGGCGAATACTGGCAATGACATGTATGTTCAAACTGCCGTGAAGGAAGGAATGACCCTCAGGGTTCTTCAGGCGTCCCCAGGTGCTTCGATGGTCTGACCCATCTTTCAAGTTGAAGGCTCTGTCGTGGCCTCCACAGGATGCCCGTTTAAACACAGGGGTGGTCTCTGGCAAAGGAGCCCCCCCTGGCAGGATGGTTCATCAAAAGGTCAGGGCCTTGAACCCACCGGTCTCTCTCACAGGAGCTAGATGTGCTGGGCTGCTACCACACGGGTTGACAACCGGGGACCCCTCGGGGACAGTCCTCTCTGAGACTTGACAGCAGTGGACGTTGGGTCTCTGGCTTACAATGCCAGTCACGTGGTGTTAGCACTTTGGTGGGGCCCAACCAAGCTTCTGAAACTGGTCCCTTGGGGACTGGTCAGAACAGGGCTTTCCCGTCATCGTCTGTTTCATCTCGCTGAAGCATGGGGACGGCTCAGAAGTGTTTGGTTGGTTTGGTACAGATGGTTTTAGCAAGGGACTCCTTCTGACTGTGGCTTCTGATTGAAACCATTCATGACTCCTTCCTTTTCCTTCATCTTGTTCCAAGTAGAAATGCTCTCCTCTTTTCTGATCATTCCAGTAATCCATCCCCACTGTAGAAATTCAGAAAGTAAGTGTAAGCCCCTAATGATCCCATTTTCTCAAGACAACCACTGCTCACAGTTTGATGTCTATCCATCCAGAGACGTTTCCATCGGAACCTGTAACTTTAATGACCATTTCTTTCTGTTTGAAGACACAGTCTTTCCTCAGAAATCGACCCTGATTTTAACTGACCTTGTCCTTACGTGACTGGCGTGGGTGTCGCCCTTCATCACAATGTTAGAATTATCTGCGAAGGAGAGCAACCCCAATATATTACAGTTCAAAATGTGGCAATTGTTGGCTACGCCGCTCAGATCAGACTTGTGTGCAGATTTGTGCCTGGAGAGGGAGGTGGGGTTAAAACACATATTGCTGGTATTTCCAAACTGCAAGTGGAAAGCTCAAACCCACGATCTATAGCCGAGTCTCCTGGAAAGATACATTTGAAGAGTTGAACAATTGTGGATCAGATTGGACAGATGGAATGCGATGCAACGACACTGCTGCACTCAAGTTTATCATACTGTGTACAACAATGACATGCGCATTATGTAACAGTGACGTGTACGTTTCTGACACCCCGTACATAACACACAGTTTGTATAAATGCATACATTTAAAAATATATATGTACAATACAGCTAACATACAACTGTAGTAAGCCCGAAGGATATTTCTAGTGCCTAATAATTGAGTATAAGTCACTGCGTGTTCACATCACCTTGGAAGTGCAGTAATTGTTATAAAATTAATCCGTGCAGCCAACCATTATTTATGAATCACATCTTTGAAACTGTGCAGTAGTATATACATATATATTTTTAAATAACATTTTTCACAGTTTTCCAGAGTTACTGTTGAAATCTGTATCACCAAAAAAAAAAAAAAGCCCAGATTTTTTAAATGATGTAGACACTCTCCAAACCCGGTAATCTGTGTGTGATTTCTCTGTTTGTAGATACCCAAGAGACTTTAGCCGTCACCAGCCTTAATGCATGTACAGGATATTATTGTGACTTAATTTATCTGCAGTTTTTAATCCATGTGGAATTGGGATTTATAAACAGACTTGGATTAAATATGTCTGCCTTTCTAAGGTTGCAAATGTTACATTAAATGATTTATGTTGTAAATGAGAGAAATGGAGTTGTATGTTAAAAAGCAGGCGGGGGGGATCTCCCACTTTTATGAGGACATATTGTAATAAGGACACTGCAAAATATGTTCAAATCAGTATCCGGGTTCCCAGTTCAGCTCCTCTTAGACGCAACTTGTTGGTTCGTGATTTTTGTTTGTGTTTTAATGCTCCTCCCACAGGTGATCATTACTAAGTCTGATTTTTTTTTAATGGAAGAGAGATGTGTTTCTCTTCATTATAAGTATATTCTTTGTCTTTCTGGTTTCCCAACACACACACACACACAACAGTGCTTCAGAAAACACTAACTTTAGAAGTTCAAGAAGTGCATTCTAATGACTGCATTGTTTCCAATTCAATAAGCTAGCCTGGGTTGTTGTGTTAATCTGCATACATTAGAGAAACAAATCCACAGAAACTCCCGTGTATAACAGAGAGTTGTATATAAAGGGCAAGTGCATATCAAGAAAACATCCCAACCCAGTGTTGCCCAAGCCCACAAGTCCAACATTAGCCCATATGTCCGACACCAATCCACAAAGTCCTCCTCCATCTCACAAAACACATGCAATGATGCCGACTGCAGGGGGAAAGCCGGATCAGTGAACGTGTAAACATCTCAGCGCTGGCAGGGGTTTCCACACAGCGGCTCCAGCACCCAGGGCTGCATCGGGGTAGGTCCATGTGGCTTCTCCTCAGGGATGTCTTGCAGGAAGTGAGCCTTGCTAGCTGAAGCAGGGAACTGGCTAAGGCAGCTGCACCTTGGTCCGACCATCACAAGGCAAGAGACCTGAGAACTAGAAAGGCGAGGCTCACTGAGCCATTTATATCTCCACCCTTCAATTAACCCCATGGTGTTTATCGGCCAGGTTGACACAATAAACTAACTTAGTTGTTTTTCTAACTCAACACTTCTTAAAGAACCAAGTTTCCTGGCCTGGGGATGCTATTCTTTCCAACTCATGCCAACCTGGCAGTGTTGTTGTTGTTGCAACATTTGATTGAGTACAATAAGAATTTTTCAAGCTAAAGTAGCTTCATACAGGCCAGTAGGTTGACATGATAAGACCGTCCACCTGCCCCACCACCCCCCCACCCCAGCTTATGTGGCATGGTGGGCTACATGTCAGGCTGCTAACTGCAAGGTCAGCGGTTCAAAACCTCAGCCACTCCATGGGAGAGATGTGGCTTTCTACCCTGTGAAGACTGACAGTCTAGGAAACCCACGGGCAGTTCTACTCTGTCCTATACGGTTGCTATGAGCAGGAGCAGTGAGTGATGGGGGGAGCGCTTTATTAGCCTTGTTTTTATTCTCTCCTTCCCTCGGAGCTCCCCCTCCTCTCTAAGCTAAACATCAAAACAGACAACAAAACACAAAACCATGACTCTGTCTTTGGGTTCAAATACCCCTTGTCTGTTCCCACCGTGTCCTCCCACGTAATGCATAGATGTGTCTACAGCCATGTTGCCCGCAGTTGGTGAAAACACTCTCTAGGGGGTGCTGGAACGATCCAGGAGGGGCTGCAAAGAGTCTGAGATATGGGCTGTGGGGAATAGCTTTTTCTATTGCCAGGCGGTGCTGAATGCTTTATTTTTTTCCCTAAAAAGGGAGCAGTAGGCCAGATCCATTTGGGAACCTATGGTCTAGGGTTCACTTTGTAGTGGACTAGCAGAGCAGGACGCTGGCTCTGGGTTACCATGGAGACCTCCCCCAAAAGGGGCCGGAAGAGGGGACTTGACTTTCCTGCACCAGCGACCACGGAACACTTTGTGGCCAGAGACCCAGCAGTCTTGCCAGAACTATCTTCTGTGTATGCCATTTTCCCAGCCACCACAGCTAGCTGAAGTCTGCTCCTACCAGAATCGTATTTTTAAGAAATAATACATTTTTGCTAAAACCTTAAAAGTGAAGGGGGGTGGGGAGGACCAGCATAACATTTCGAGCCAAAATGTGTGTCCATAGATTTCCCATTTCCGGAAGCACAGGGTTTTCCAGTGCGACACCTTCCTGGCAAATTGCGCAAGACACACCCGCCCTTGACACGTGGATTCTGCCCCATGTTATCAGAGGTGGGAGGTGGGGGGGGGCTGATTGTAAGTTTGGCATGAGGAAAATTGTAAAACTCTGTTTTCCAACTAATTACAGCTACCCATGGCTCTGGTTCTTACTATTTAATTGGCACTCGGCGGCAGCAGGGGGTCAATTTGGGGTCTGCAGCCAGGGGATTTGGACTCGCAGCTCTCACAATAATGGGCATCAGGGGATTCAGTCCCTGGGCAATTGTGGTGAAAACCCACCTCTTACAGCCAACTCTCCGAGTCGCCCGGCGAGATGACAGCAACACACCACGGGGACGTGGAGACAAGGGCCAGCATTTGAGCTGCCTGGAAAGCTGAAGGAAGGAAGCCCTGTCTTCGCCTTTTCACAATAGGGAGCACTCGCTAGGAGAGGCTTCTATAGGACACGATGAGAAATGGCGGCAGTGTCGGAGCTTCCTCAACCCCGGAGCTGCGTGGTTCTGAAAAGAACTTTAATAGCGTCCTTAGTGTTCCCCCATCCTTGGTCAGGTTTTGCATAAAGCCAGGCTGATTTTTCACCAATCCCAATCCTCTCTGGTGGCCCAGGAGGTTACACATTGGGCTGTTGACTGCGAGGTCAGCAGTTTGGAACCACCAGCTGCTCCTCGGGAAGGTGTGAGTCTGAAACTCACAGCGGCAGTTGCTCCCTGTCCTACAGTGTTGGGGGGTCAGAGGCCGTGAGTTTGGCTTTGGAACTTAGCAGAGAGAGAAATTCTTAACGCTGAGGAATGTGCAGTACTCATCCAAAGGGTGTCTTCCCACCGTCACAGAAGGTACTGACTTTCTGAAGATCCTTCTGTGAATCCCCTTATGGGCCTTAGTCCTGAGGCATGACTGGCTGCGAAGCCCCTGCAGAGCTGTGTGGCCGAGATGCCAGTAATTCTAAGCATAGAGACACGCATCTTTGGGTCTCGACCAGTGGTTCTCAACCTTCCTCATGCCGCAACCCTTTAGCACAGTTCCTCATGTGGTGGCGACCCCCCCAACCTTAAAATTATTTTCGTTGCTACTTCATCATTGTAATTTTGCTACTGTGATGAATCAGGTGGCCCCTATGAGAGGGCCGTTTGACCCCCAAAGGGGTTGTGATCCACAGGTTGAGAACTGCTGTTCTAGAGACTTCTGTAGCATCACTAAGTTTCACGGCAGTCTCTGTGTGGGGAGAAGGCGAGAAGAGCACTTTATGTCACTGGCAAACCGAACATTAACCCCCTCAAAGTCACAGTAGTCCTTCGTAGTTGCCCCCATGCTGTCGTCGGTGTTCTGTACCCCAGTGAGTGTCTTGATCTGTTTGGTAGAGCAGCCACTAGAGACAAGGGAGGGCTCAAACGTCCTCGTTGTTGGGGAAGAGCAGTCGGGACAATAACTGGGGTGCAGTAGCACGTCTGATCTTTATCCTCGTCACCCAAGCCTTGCACAAAGCTCTTTTTCTGTGCCTCAGGCTTCTCACACTTCTGTGAATGTGGCTTAAAAACACCTGCTGCCTCACAGAGAGAGTATGCGGACCAACAGACTGTGGCAAGCATTTGGGGACTCCCAGCTGCCCACCATGCCACAGGGGTCAGTTTAACGGCGAGAACAGAAGCAGAGGAAATGCACCATCTTCGCAGGCCCCAAGCTGTAAAGGTGGGCAATGCCAGAAACAGTCCCTTCTCCAGCCTGACTCGGCTCTAGAGGACAGACCAAGGGGCTAACTGCACGACAGCCATGAGCCCTTCAGTGGGAGAGGAGGGTGACAAGGACAGCAAGGTAAGGCAACAGTAAAGATGTGTCTCAGCTTTGAGTCCTTCCTGACTGGAGCCCTGGTACCATCATGGGTTGGTATTAAGCTGCTAACTGCAAGGTCAACAGTTTGAATCCAGCCACCACCCAGAGGGAGAAGGATGAGACTTTCTACTCCTTTAATGAGTTACAGTCTCCGGAAGCAAAGGGTCAGTGCTACTCCGTCCAATAGGGCTGCTATGAGTCTGAATCAACTTGATGGCAGTGAGTTTTGACTCTAGCCAGGTGAGAGATAGGGTTCTATCCTTTCCAGGGCCTGTCAAGTACCCCCAATTGGTGGAACAATGTCACCCTCTCTTTCTTGTCCAGCCTTGGCCTTAAGAAATCAGGGAACATCCATATGGGAAGAGGAAGAAGCAAGGTTGGGTCTGAGCTTCCAATGTCTTGGATTTCCCTTGAGAACACAACTTGTCTACTGAATGCCACGCTTCAGACACCGTAGAGCCAGAGGCTGCAGCACAGCTCCAGTGCCTGCCTGTACCCTGTGGTTCTTCCTATCGCTTTGAATGCCAGGAGGCTGAGCTTGTGGACAGGTGCCTGCCAGGATGGTTTTCATGCAGTGGGCAGGAGGAGGCTGGCAGGCAGGGAGGGGAGGCCAGCTGCTCTGGGAGGGTTGTCCCTGAGGAAGATGTGAAACAAAAAATTGGGGTGAGTTTCAAGAAAGAAGAAACCTCTCTGGAGAAAATGGATGAATTGTTTTCTCTCGTGGGCGAGGGGGTGGCCTCGAAACGATCACTCTAATTGCAGAATAAACTTTAGTCAGTGTACTAGGACGAAGAAAAACTACTGTTAACCAGAGAGCCAACATTCCAGCCCCAAACACACGAACAAAGACTGAAAAGTCAATGTCGTGGAAGTTCTGAACCACTGAGATCAAGCCTGAGGTTCGGGATTGCCATTTTTAGCTTTTATCTAACCTTTGTATTATTTAAAGGGTCTGTCAGAATTCCTGGGGTCCCCAGACCAATGTGTTGACCTGCATCAAAATCATAATCAAATGCTCACTCAAAAGAGCCCCTTCTTTTCACAGGAACCGTAAATCCCTTCCCCATCCTTTCTCCCATGAAAAACTGCCTCTGCGCATGTCTACGAGGCTGGACTCGCCCAGCATGCCTCACTCACATCTGCATAAGAAATTGCAGATGCTGTATTCCCTCTTACTCCTTCTATCATTAGCAGAAAAATGGCACTCGTTCAGCTATATTTTATTATATTGCAAATAAACAAAACTCCACATTCCAAGAGTAAATAATTCAATAGTGGCAAGATGTTCATCTAATATTAAGGCGTTGGTTGGAGGTGGGTTTCGGGTATTTTGTCTGAGTCTAAAAGTAACATGTACCGTGCTGAGGGAATCACTGATGACTTATTTGCTGGTTGGAGATTTTGCTATTTCTATAACTCATATGACACTCACGCCCACAGTGTGTGGAAGGGAGAATTATCTTGCTATATGGTAACAGAATAAGCCTGAAGGATTATTGTTGCCGTTGCCTTGAGGTCTCATTCAGTCCCATAGCAACCCTGAGCACCGTCTTTCAGAAAGAAGCCCAGCCCAGCCCTGCGCCGTCCTCACAATTGTCCTACGCCTGAGTGCATGCTTGCAGCCACCGGGTCAGTCCATCTCATTGAAGGTCTTCCTCCCTCTTGCTGCCCCTCTACTTTACCCAACATGATGTCCTTCTCCAGGGACTGGTCTCTTCTGACAACACACCCAAAGTATGTATGACAGAGTGTTGCCATCCTTGCCTCCAGGTTACTCTGGCTATACTTCTTTGCAAGAATTTTGATTTTCCTTTTAGCAGTCCGTGATACTTTGAATGTTCTTCACCAGCACCACAATTCCAATGCATCAATTCTTCTTCGGGCTTCCTTATTTGGTGTCCAGATTTCACAGGCTCAGGAGGTAAATGAAAATACCATGGCTTGGGTCAGGTACCCCTTGATCCTCAAGTAGCATCCTCTTTTTCAGTACCATGAGAATAAGCAATGTTATGTATAAAGATAAGTATTCATTCATCAGTGAGCTTGCTCTCTTTGACTGATTAATGGGTTAAGTTTATTCAGTGACATTAGTGGCGGTGGACCAATAGATGCAATGATTCGATCATCGTAATTCCTCCGAGATTACTTTTGTAAGGTCTTAATAAACCTTGAAGTCAACATCACTCTGTCTCAAAAATGTCTCACTATCTTCTTTCTTGAACTCCTTCCCCTTGTAAAGCATTGTTCTTGCTCCTGTGTGCCAGCATAAAGTCAATCAACTTTTTCCTCTTCAAAAGTCTGAATCTACCTAAACTATGAGAACAAATGGCAGCATTTTAAAGAGATGAGTACCAGTCAGAGTGCTCTTGGTATAAAACGTTAATATCATCTTAAAATGAAAAAGACGTGACACAACCAATGCTACCCAAACCAAGCGAAACCACTGCCATTGAGTCAATTCTGACTCATAGTGACCCAAATACTACGATTTGTGAGGCTGTAAGTGTTCATTGAAGCAGATAGCCTCATTTGTCTCTTGCGGAGTGGCTAGTTGATTTGAACCACTGATCTTGCAGTGAGTAGTAATCTAAGGATTACAAAACAGCACTCCCAGGGCTCCCCAAGCAATGATTAAAAAAACTCACTGCCATCGAGTCGATGCTGACTCATATGAACCCTACAGGACAGGAGGACAGGTTAGAAGTCATAGACCCTATGAATTTCTGAGACTGTAAGTCTGTAGGAGTAGAAAGTCCCATCTTTCTTGCTCAGAGCAGCTGATAATTTCAAACTGCTGACCTTGCAGTTAGCAGCCCAATGTGTAACCAGCCACTAGACTGCCATGGCTCCACGGCCTATGATAAAGCCCGAAATATTCTTGCTAAAAGTATTCTTGCGGGTTTCTTGATTTGATTTTTCTCTTTTTTTGCATGCCAATGTCAATGCTAGCTGAAGCCTCTTTAATTTTTAAGAAAGAGCTTTATATCAAGAAGTAGTTATATATCAGGAAAATATCCCAGCCCAGAATATGTTTTGTTCAATTATAGAATATTATGTTTAAATGGGGTTGGCACATTTTGCGTTGTATGCATTTTAGTTTAATCCTGTTAGGCACAAGTATGATTTCACTACGGTCTTTGTTTTAAAACTTATGTATGGCTAAAGAGTTTTGTACAAGTGCCAAGTTGACAAGGGGTAAAATGTGATAGGGTTATTTTATGTGTGTGTGGGGGCCAACTAGCATGAGTTTAGCCTGTCAATCGCGTCACAGTTTGATGACCTCCTTTGGAGATGTGACTGAGCCAAGTGGAGACCTTCAAGAACCTGAAAATGTACCCACCACCATTGGTTCCATAAGACTTTGCACCCCCTGGCCAGTTGATCTTCCTGCATTCTCTGTCATCTTCTCTAAACTTAAAAGAGTCAAATTCAATCCTTTCTTATCTAAACTATCCCATTCCTGTGCAACATGGCCTTAGGCCTCTGGCTGCATCAAGCCTGGGCAGAGCCTTCTGTTCGGCTTAATCCAGTTTTAACTCACTACATTTCTTTTTGCCTTGTTTTAAAATTTGTTTTCCAGCAAGCAATACAGAAATACATCCGTGCTGTTAAAAAATGTACAGTACCTGTGAGTCAGAATTTCCCCTAGATTCCCATCTGGCTGATCCCAGAGGGAGCTACTCTTGTCAATATCGTAGCTATCTGTCCATATTCTGTGTGTGTGTGTGTGTGTGTGTGTGTACATGTAGGGAGGTGGGAGTATGAAAATGTGAAACAAAAATGAGATTCCATTGTACATGCTGTCTGTGTTTTATGATTTGCTTTTCTTGGGTCTCTTTTCCTATCTGTACATAAAGATCTGTGTCATTGTTTTGAACTCTGTGCCTGCAATGTTTCCATAGTGCAGGCTGCCAAAGTTGAACTGCCCTCATGGATGGACATTTGAGTGGCTAGATTATATGTGTTTCTTTATATATAACACACCATACCATAAGATTGATCCTCTTAAAGTATGCCATTCAGTGGTGTTTTAGTAAAATAACAAGATTATGCAACCATAGCCACTATCTAATTTCAGAACAATTCTATCACCCCCAAGAGGCAACATCATTGTTTATGAATAGACGGATTTTATTGCATCGAAAACTGATCATGGTGAGGTTTCAGGAATCATCGAGCCTCGTTCATTTCCATACTGGGCGGCGCTTAGCCTCGCTCATCACTTAGTTCCTTTCTCAGAAGAATTAGAGGCCATCCAAAATCCTCAGATGCCCTTGTTAAAAACCACCGGCTTGCTGAATGAAAGCAGCTGGATTTGAGACAAGTTTTATGCCACTTACTTCAAGCATCAATACATCTTCTCCTGCTTGAGGAGCCCTGGTAGTGTAGTGGTCACATGTTGGACTGCTAACTGCAAGGTCAGCAGTTCAAAACCACCAGCCACTCAGTGGGAGAAAGATGGCATTTTTCTACTGCCAATAGTCCCACTGGGGCAGTTCTGCCCTGTCCTATAGGGTTGCTATGAGTCAGCATCGCTATGGCAGTGAGCTTGGATTTTGGGTTCCCTGAACTTGACATGCTGAACAAGCAACACCTGGTTGGTTTCACTGAAACCTACTAGATGTATTTTTCACCCGAGAAGTTTTCAGGTTTCTACCGGAGAACTGAGCATGCGCAGAGCTCATCTAACGGAAACCAGCGTAACACCCTTGGCCATGCTCCATCCAGGCTACGGACAGTGCCCCCTGCAGCCAAGGCCTTTCTAGAACCTACTCATTTGTCAACAGGAAACCTCTTCCTTCGCTCAGCAAGGAGATTGTGTTCAACATCAATGTCATTGACGTCCCTGCACGGGTTTCCTCTGGGCCTCGGCACAACAAATGTGCATCCCTTCAGAGCATCTCCATCTTCTGGATTGCTAGAGTGTGGTTGCTGACCACGGTCTTCATTCTCACAAGAGATGCAGCAAAAGCCAAACTGGTCCTCCCATGCCTTCTTTTGCCGTCACCATTTTAGAATGGTCTCTCCCCGACACCACCACCACCACCCACCACTGGTTTTAACTTGCTTTCCCCTTCACCCAAGTTAATATTATCTACTCTCTGACTGGTAAACTTTCACCCAATTCACACACTCCCCAAAACAACATAACCATCAGTAGTAACTCCCACCCCTTTCTTCCCCTCCTCCTAGTCCCTGAAAACCACTCAGTTCCTCTTGTGTCTACAGATTTGCCTGTTTGGGACATTTCACATAAACTGGCAAGTTAAAAAGTATTGCTACCAAGGTCCCAGTTCATGCATGCATGAGTTTATTCCAAACAAAATGTGTTGGAACGTGGCTGCGGTGGTTGGATGGGTGCTTATAGACAGGTTCCCTTGTCTTGGTCTGATCATTAGAGCGTCTCCAAAAGAACCCCAACCAGACTCGCCTCCAAGTCGAGTGTGACTCTCAGCAACCCCCGGGGGTTGCCGAGGCTGCAAATCTTCAGGGGAGCAGAAAGCCTCATCTTTCTCCCTCCAACAGGCTGACCTTGCAGCTGGCAGCCCAACCCATCACCCTCTGCTGGACCAAGCAACATAGTGGCTTCCCAGGAGAGCTGCTGGCCCGCTTCAGGCCGACAGGCCAGTTCAGATTGTTATGGTCACTATCGGGATGACAAAGGGGGCCTCCCTGATTCGTTTTCTCTCAGGACACAGGGTGATCGTGGAGGCGTATTGGAAGACATTTTGCAAAAATTGGTAACTGCACCGGTGACAGAAAGGGCAGGTGCGCGACAATGTACCTGCTTACTTTTCCAGGGCGGCAAAGGCTGTCCTATCCTTACCCTACCCATTCACAGCCCTGATCTCACCCCTGCTGGTTTCTTGTTGTTCCCCAAACTCAGCAACCGCTTAAAAGAAACATGAGCCAAATCCCTCACAGGTGCCCACACTGGCGTTTTGACTTGGTGTAAATTGAAGAGTACAGACTTCTTTGAGGACAGGTTAGAGAGATGGAACGCTTCCCTTGGAATCAGATAGCTCTAAACAGGCACATGTGGAGAAACTACATCCAGATGGGATGCTTTTGTATAAGAATGATCTGCATAGCTTTTGTAGCAACTCCGTCGGGCACACCATCATAGTGTTCAGTGACACTGGCCTTCTACTTGTGCTTCAGGTGTTCCGTCCTCACCCGTTTACACTCACTGCCCCTGAGCTTCTCCCACCCCCAATCATCCCCGTTCAGGCAGTGTTTGAATAGCCCTGGTTTCTTTGGTTTTCCCAGGAGTCTTCAGTTGGAGAAAGAGGAAATGAGACCGTGTTATCAGACACGTGACCATTGTGGACAACTGGAGATTAATACCTGTGGGAACTCTTGGGGCCAATGTGGAGCACACACCTCAAAGTTATTCTTCGCAAGGAGCAAGGGGCTGCTTCTAGAGGACACTAATTCCCAAAGGCTTCAAGGGGCTGCCAACACCCCACCTGCAGGCAAAGCAGGTTCCTGGGCCAGAGAAAACTTTCAAGCAAAAACACAGGCACTGGTGCTTGAAGTCAGCACCAGTGGTACCTACTGCCTCGTGTCATGGGGATAACCCAGCAGCCCAGGACCGCTAGGTAATTGAGGGAAAACAGCAGTGAGGAAGAGGAGGACCAAGAAGAAAAAACAGAATTACGGATCCCCAAGGAAGCGAAAGTAATTAAGGGAACAATGCAGAGCTTTCAAGGAATCCTAATGAATACGAGAGAGAGCGCTCAGAAGGTTGAAAGTAAAGGCAGTAATGAGCTGATATGGAAAATAAGCAACCAGAGGATAAGAAAGATGTTTTGCAAATGAAAATTGGGATTGCTGAAAGAGAAAAAAGTTCAATTGAAGGGTTATTAGTAAGTAGAAGAAATCCCTTGGGGAAGTATTTTAAAAATTGAAAACTTGGGGCACAAGGAGAGCCGATATCCCTATGATGAAAAGTTCAAAAAGAGAAGAGGAAAAATGATCGTTTTCCTTAAGATGAGGAACAAGAATGTCTTAGGGATGAAGACGGCTCTGTCTTCAGGGCGAAACGTGCCTGTGTGATGACAAGGAAGATATTTGAAGAAAGATTCACGCCAAAGAAAACCATCACCCGAATTCCTACCAGGGAAAGAGACTAGCGAAGAGCCTCAAGGAGCTACATTGACGCAGCCACCGCAACAAGGAGCCCAGACGCAACACTTGTGAGGACTGTGCAGTGTTTCATTCTGTTGTGCACAAGCCCAAACCAAACCCACTGCCACCAAGTCAATGGGCAGCACAGAAACACCATGCCGGTTGTCAGGACTCTTAACTATTTACAGGAGTAGAAAGCCCTATCTTTCTCCCAAGGAGTACTTCTCCCAAGGGGTGGTTTTGAACTGCTGACCAAGGAGTAACCACTACACCACGAGGGCTCCTTCTGGTGCGCATAGGGTTCTATAAGTCAGAGCCAACTCCACAGCACCTGCCAACAGCACCGGCTATGCCACAACGTCCAAAGGACGTCAGCCAGTCTCACCATCTTCACTTTGAAGGGCCATTCTGGCTACAGTTCTTCCCAAACAAACTTGTTCATTCTTCTGGCAAGTGATGGCAATTTCAAGATTCTTTGCCAATGCCGGATTTCAAATAGATCAATCCTTCTCTGATCTTCCTTATCCATTGTGCACCTTCACATGCATACTAGGTGTCTGAAAATACCATGGCTTAGGTCAGATGCACCTAATCTTCAAATTGACATCTTTGTTCTTTAACACATTAAAGAGGTCCTTATGCAGCAGATTTGCCCAATGCAATGCATCCATGTATAAATCAACCTTACATGTGGTATCCTGTTGGAGCATTGCTGGTATTTAATCAAATGAGACTCCTCCTTTCTCTCTCTCTCTCTGTCTGTCTTTCTCTCTCTCTCTCTTTCTCACACACACACACATACACACACACACACACACAATCATTTGCCTCTGAGAAGCCCAGATGTGACAAAGCATAGCATTTCCTTCTCTACAGGCAAGCAGTTGTGGAAAGAGTATAGACACACTGTCTCTATAGTTACGAACTAAGGCCTATGTTCTTCAATGTCTCGTATAATGGTAGAAATTATAGCAAGGTAATCGCAGGATTAAGAAGTCAGGAAGGGGACTGTAGGGAAGAGTGGTGGGCTGAGTGGAGAATATCAGCTTGCCCGTCTGCACAATAGACACCTTAAGGGTGCAGTCATGTCTAAACTACGAAGGTAGCCAATACAATCACAGGAAAAGTAACCAACAAAACTGATCAGAGGCCAAGGAAAAGGAAATGAAATATAAGTGTGCTACATTCTTGCATAAATGATATTGCCCAGAAGGAATCAATCCATTACCAAGACATTCACCTAGTGCTTAAAGTTATGATGCTGGCCACCAAAACAATCCAAAGAAACCCCCCAAAGTCTCCGCCATTAAGTCGATGCCGACTCATAGCCGCCCTGTAGGGCCGGCTAGCACAGCCCCTGTGAATGTCTGAGCCTGCCACGCGCGTTGTGAGAGGAGAAAGCCCCTTCTTTCCCACTTGGAGCCGCGGTGGGTTTGAATGGCTGGCTTTGCAGTTAGTAACGCGCTCTCCACCGGCGCTCTCCAACAGAACACGTGAAGCAGAGAAGTAGGCTGGGTGTGCGGAGCAGGAAGAGAGGTGGAAAAGAAAGGGGAGGAGGGGATTTCTAATCGTGTTTGATTTAATAATATTCTGAAAAATGTTTGTCGTGAATTTGTCCTACAATAAAAGTAACTCTTCATAGACTAATTAGAAAAGACAGTGCTTCACCCCCAAAGAATAAATCTCTAACAGTGGAATTACACTCCCTAATTTCTAACTTTGATACCCGTGGTTCTGTGTATTAGAATCATCTGTGGAGCTGTTAGAAGGCCCCTTAAGATCTAATCAGCATCTCTGAGGCAAACATCAGCCACAGTGTTTTAATGTCCCAGGTGTCATTTTAGTCTCCAGCTCCTGCGTTCGGGTCCCTGCCTCTGTCTCCATGTTCTTCCAAGTGAAACCACAGCCTCTAAACCTTGGAATCTGGAGCCGGGTCTTTACTCCTACAATTCCTTAGCCTTTGCAGCCTGAATCTGCACCTCCACCCCCACTTCCCCAGCACAGCCCTTGAGTCCCATCCATATGAGAGGACCCTGAGCATCATAAGATGAATCGTGCCCCAAAGGACTCTGGAGAAGAACCAGGGTACTGTCACTTCAGAGCCAGGAAAGCAAAACCCACACCTAATACCTGACAGCAGAGTCAACAGAATCTATGTGCTTGGGCACAACAACTCCATTCATCACAGTTTAGGCTCTCCTGTGCATGGCCATCCTCCTCCCTGTGTGTGAGCATTCTATGTTAAGGCACATACACACCCCAGTCTCATGCTTGTGCACAGACGTCTCTACCTGTAGGGCCTGTGGCACTCCACTGTCCATTTTGAACTTGCTGATGTCACAGTATGTAAGTTCCCCAATAAAGCTTTGTCTGACTAACCTGGTTTTGTTTTTGTTTTTCTGTAGTTCAGCCATTTTAAAAACAGTTGTATATACATCATCACAATCAATTCTATATTCATTATCTGCTTCCCAATTCCCCTCAATCTCTCCCTCATCCCTGATAATCATCAGTTTTGCCAGCCATCTCTCACTGGCTTCAAGGCTGCCCTCAGACCCCTAGTGAAGCCTAAAGTTGCCAAAAAGAGGACCAAGAAGTTCATCCAGCACCAATCCGACCGCTATGTCAAGATGAAGCGCAGCTGGCGCAAGCATTGACAATGGTGTGGAGAAGATTCCAGGGCCAGATCTTGATGCCCAACATGGGTGACAGAGCAACAAGAACACCAAGCACATGCTGCCAGTTCCTGGCCCACAGCGTCAAGGAGCTGGAAGTGCAGCTGATGTGAAACAAGTCCGACTGTGCAGAGATTGCGCCCCACGTTTCCTCCGAGAATCTCAAAGCCATTGCAGACAGAGCAGCCCTGCTGGCCATCAGAGTCACCAATCCCAACGCCCGGCTTTTCGCAGCAAAGAAAATGAATCGATGGCCCATTTGCGAGTTTTATTTGTGCTAAATAAAACCATAAGTGAAAAAAATTTTTAAAGCAACGTGAAAACAGGAAAAATAAAGAAATATAGTAATAAAACGAAAAGGAAGAAAGAAAAGACCACCCGCAATGTTAAAACAAATCAGAGAATACATTTGTGTCTTGGAAAAAGCAAGACATATTTAAACATAGAGCAAATCCAGGATGGCTCAGGAGGAAGGTGTCATATTCTACCATAAAGCATGTTTACAAGAATCTGTTGATGACAAAGCTCTTTGCATCCCTCCACTGTGGCCTGAATGGATCTGCCAGCCGCTTAATCTGACTAGCTATTCTGCAAGAGAATTTGGGGTTCTCACTGTTCCTCACAGCCTTCTACAAACTGGGGGTTCACAATTTAAGGTCTGCTACCTTTCCCTTCATCCTATTGGGGTTTTGTTATTTGTCCTTTTTGGATCACACAGCCTGGTGTGCTTCTTCCATGTGGACTTAATCGACACCTCACTTAGATGGCTGCTTGTTTGAATAGAGACTTTAAGACCCAGACGCCATTCCTATCGATATCGGGCACCATCTGCCTTCTTCAACACACTTTGCTGTAACATCCTTATCTCCAGTGATCATCTCATGAAGGTGAGCATTGAGCAAGGCCATGTCCTAAGAACTAACTGTTTTTGGATTGGGTCTAAAATGAAGTGGATGCCCCGAATCCATCTGCTTGTCCATGGGTTATGTAGAACCCTAGTTTACTTTAACAGTCTTATTATCATTTGTGACAAAAATATTATCAATCATATCCTAGGGTATAAGACAATTCCATTGATAACATCAATAATTTATCCAATGGCATAGAATTTACGGTAGTGTTGAGGGGGGAAAAGGTTATGTGAATATAGTCCAGCTTTGAACCTCAATCCATGAATTGTTGCTTTGTGCAGACTGAATTCTTAAATAATTGAGGTCTATTTACATTGACCTTGGGGGTTGATGCTAGGGGAAAATTTCCTGTGCTGTCCCTTACAAGGGTAGATCCTTGCCGATCCGATTAATACATGTCATATTAATGCCAGAAGGGCAGTACGATAGTAAATATAGGGTGGGTCCCCTTTCATTTCAACCTGGCTTTTATTGCCTCCTGTTTTAGAATCTGACTGCATCCCTTGGAGTCCCTCTTGTTGGAGTCACTATTGTTGACCCAATAGAGTCCAGTGCTGGCCCAGTCTCTGTGGCTTCATGGCTAATAAAGATCTGCTTATGATGAACCTATGAGAGTCGAACAGGCACAGGGACCAGCAACGTGCCTGGGTCCAAATGAAGACCTCCTGGTAATGACATGGGCAGTGTGCTTCCTAGACTCTTCTGCCTGGAGCAAGAGATGGGCCTATGGAAGGAGCAGTAGCTGCTTCTGAGAAAAGGGTTCAGGAGGAGAAATGCCGCCACTGAAACTAGTCTTTCACCAACAAACATTCATAAGGCATCAGAACCATTGAGGCTTTGTCTGTTTGGTCTTCCTATTGCAGAGGTGCATGGAAACCTCTCCCACGATGGTGGATTGGTTGATTTCTCCCTGGTTTTCTACAGCTTTGCTGACACAGTGACGCCACATTCTAGATGCATAGCCCTTCTGGTTGTTATATATCTTCTTAACAGTTCGTTCTTCTTATCAATGTGAAATGTGTTCTGTTACTCTCTTAACGCTTTTAGCCCCCAATTCAATTTGTCCACTGTTAAATTGCGGTGCCTGTTTTCTTTATTTTCCTGTTTTGGGGGATGTTTTTTTTTAATCATTTATTGGGGGCTCACACAACTCTTATCACAATCCATCCATCCATCCATTGTGTCAAGCACATTTGTACATTTGTTGCCATCATCACTCTCAAAACATTTTCTTTCTACTTGAGCCCTTGGCATCAGCTACATTCTGGTTGTTTGTTTGTTTGTTTGTTTGCGATGTCTGTTTTCTTTATGTTTGTTTGCCATTGTTCTGCCATTCTTAGACCTACTTTCCTATTTGGTTTTCTTTGGGCTTGTCTTCTGTATACAAGCACAATGAGCCTGTCGGACGGTCTCTTTAATGCTGCTGTTGTTAGGTATCATCGAGTCAGTTCCAGCCCACAGCGACCCTGTGCACAGCAACGGGCACACTGCCGGGTCCTCTGCCATCCTCACGATTGTTCCGACGTCTGAGCCCATTGTTGCAGCCACTGTGTCAATTGATCTCGTTGCGGGTCTCCCTAGTTTTCGCTGCCCCTCCAGTTTACCAAGCATGATGTCCTTCTCTAAGGACTGTTCTCTCCTGATAGGATGTCCAGAGTATGTAAGATGAAGTCTTGCCTCCCTTGTCTCTAAGGAGCACTCTGGCCCTACTTCTTCCAAGACAGACTGGTTTGTCCTTCGAGCAGTCCACGATACTTTCAATGTTCTTCACGAGCACCACAATTCAAATGCCTCCATTCTTCTCCGGTCTTCCTTATTCAATGTCCAACTTTCACATGCACGCGAGGCAATTGATGAATACCATGACTTGAGCCAGGCACACCTTAGTCCTCACAGTAACATGTAACAAAATCACCCTTGTTGTGATTCCTGATAAGTTTGAAATTTTCCTGCTATCTTCCAAACCAGAAAGCCAAACTCACTGCCCTTGAGTTAGTTCTGAGTCAAGATTACCCATGGACAGGATTGAGCTGCCCGTGGTTCTGAGACTGTGACACTTCATTGAACCAGAAAAGCCTTATCTTTCTCCACAAACCAGCTGGTGGCTTCAAACTGCAGGTCTTATGGTGAGCGACCCAGCGCATAACCCACCAGGGCTGCTTCCTGCTATCTTTGCTGCTTTCTTCCTGTTTCTTTCTTTCTTTTTTTTTTTTTTTTTGCCTTTTCTGTTAGATTGAACAAATTTAATTTATTCCGTTAATGGATTTTTTAACTTTTTCTTCTAATGGGTTTCTTCTAAGTGGTTGCCCTGACATTTTAGCACAGAAACATAAATGTGCATTCTTCTATTTGTTTGCATTTTTCTATTGATGTCTATAATTAATCAATATTTCTATCTCTGTACAAGAAAAGAACCTTAGCTCAATGGGTTAGTCCACCTCGACCTCTCATGTAGATAAAAGTTGGAAACTTTTAGCTCCAGATTGATTTTTTTTGTCAACTAAACATTTTAACAAATATTGCAGGGACAACTGGATATGGACATACAAATTAATGAATTTGACCTTTTCCTTACAACATTTTCTAAAACTAACTCCAAATGGATCAAATACCCAAATGTGAGATCTAAAACTCTGGGAAGAAACCATGATGTAAGTCTTTGTGGCTTTGTATTAGACAATTATCTTAGCTGTCATAACTAAGGCACAACAAATCAAAGAAAAAGGTGAATTGAACTTCATCAAACATTTTTAAATTTTATGCTTCAAGGTACACCATCTGGAAAGTAAAAATTCTATCAATCAGGAGGAAATGTTTGCATATCATATATCATATAAAAGTCTAATCTCCAGAATATGGGGGTTCAGCTGCTAATCAAAGCTGGTGATTCAAACCCACCTGGTTATTTCATCGGATAAGGACCTGTTGGCCTGTTCCCATTAAGAGTCCATCCTCGTGGGATCAGGTATCGATGTGAATGGGGTCAGGGAGGTGGAGTGGAGACCCAAAGCCCATCTGTAGACAATTAGACAGACATCCCCTTACAGAAGGGCCACGAGGAAGAGAGGAGCCAGTCAGGGTGCAGTAGAGCACCGGCGAAACATACAGCTTTCCTCTAGTTCTGTAATGCTTCCTCCCTGCTATGCCCACTATCATGACTCCAATTCTACCTTATAAATCCAGCTGGACCAGAGCATGTACATGAGTACAGATCAGAGCTGGAAACACAGGGACTCCAGGACAGACAAACACCTCAGGACCAATAATGAGAGTAGCGATTCCAGGCGGGGAAGGGGAAGGTGGGGGAGAAAGGAGGAACCGATCACAATGATTAACATATAACCTCCTCCCAGGAGGATGGACAACAGAAAAGTGGGTGAAGAGAAACAGCATTCAGTGTAAGCCATGAAAAAAGAATGATTAATTATTAAGGGTTCATGAGGGAAGGAGGGTGGGAGAAGGGAGGGAAATGAGCTCAAGTAGAAAAAAAATGTTTCAAAAATGCTGATGGCAACATATGTACAAATGTGCTGGACACAGCAGGTATATGTACGGACTGCGATACAGCGGTAAGAGCCCCCAATACAACGACTTTTTAAAAAAGATTCCATCCTAGAAAGTCCAATGGAACACTTCTGACACATGAGGCCACTTTGTCAGAAATCCTCTCCATGGAGCTTAATGACAACATATATATCCTCTTATAACTCAATAAAAGTACAAACAACCCAGTTTTTAAATGACCAATGAATTTGATAATCATTTCTCCAAAGAAGATACACAAATGGTGAGTACTAAACGCATGGGAAGATGTCCAACAGCACTAGCCATGCCGACCAGCCAACCACCTACTACCTCTGAGTCCATCTGGACTCTGAGCACACCTGAGTAGGGTTTCCAAGACTGCAGATCTTTGCAGCAGCAGACAGGCTCACCTTTCTCTCTCAGAGTAGCTGGCTGGCTTGAACCACACACCTCATGGATACCACTATCCACAGTGCCCCAGGCACTCCACCATCAGTCATTAGGAAAATGGATGTCAAGACCACAATGCGCTCCCACTTACCATTCAGTAGGCTGGCTATAAGACATATAAGAGTGAGTGTTGGCGAGAGTAGAGCCCTCGTTCGTGCCGTTAGCCTTGCAAAAGAGCTCAGCAATTTCTTAAAAGTGAAAATACACCTACTATATGACCCAGCAAGCCCATAGACCCAAGAGAATTGAAACTATATGTTCACGCAGAATCTTGTGCAAAAATGTGCATAAAAGTACGATTCATAGTAGCCCAAAAGTGGACGCAACCCAAACGGTCCTCAACTCATGAATGGATATAAGCAAAATGTGGTGTTTCCATACAACAGAATATTCTCCGGTCATCTAAAGAGTTAAACATGCTACACATTCCCACATGGATGAACCTTAAAAGCACTATGCTTAGTTTAAAAAAACAAACAAACAAGGACTCGGCTGGTACATTTGGATGAAACTTCCAGAATAGAAAAATCCAGACAGTAAGTAGATTAGTGGCTTCTGGAGGCTGCAGGGAGGAAAAGGGAAGTGACTGCTGGTAGGGAGGGAGTGTCTTTTGAGGGGGATAAAAATATTCTAGAATTAGCCAGTTGTGATGGTTGTACAACCTTGTGAATATGCTACAATTCATGTCAGTGCACTTTTAAAAGAGTAAATTTGATGGTATGAGAATTTTGAAAGCAATCAACATGTATTTATTTAGATCTCGCAAGAAGGTTTCCCAGTTGTACTGGTGCTTCTTACACTTCTTCTTAAAGTATCTTCTTGAATGCCCAATTCATGAGTTAATTCTTCTCCCAGATCACATCGGAGTATGTGAAAATTTGGCATCCTTTGGTGTCTGAATGTGAACCTTAGGAACATAGCAGGTTACACATTGAGCTCTAATTTCAAGGTCAGCAGTTTGAATTTACCAGTCACTCCAAGGGAAAAAGACGAGGTTTTCTATCCTCATAAAAAGAAAAAAACATCATTGTGAATGAAGGGGAGTGCAGATTGGGGACCCAAAGCCCATCTGTAGGTAATGGGACATCCCCTTACAGAAGGGTCGTGGGGAGGAGACGAGCCAGTCAGAGTGCAGTGTAGCAATGTTTAAACATGCAACTTTTCTTTAGTTCTTAAATGCTTCCTTCCCCCCACTATAATGATGCCAATTCTACCTCACAAATCCAGCTAGACCAGAGAATGTACACTGGTCCAGATAGGAACTGAAAACACAGGGAATGTAAGACAGATGAACCCCTCAGGACCAGTGGTGAGAGTGGCAATACCAGAGGGTGGAGGGAAGGTAGGATGGAAAAGTGGAACCAATTATAAGGATCTGCATATAGCCCCTCCCTGGGGGATGGACAACAGAGAAGTGGGTGAAGGGAGGGAGATGTTGGACAGTTTAAGACATGATAAAATAGTAATAATTTATAAATGATCCAGGGCTCTTGAGAGAGGGGAGAGCAGGGAGGGAGGGTTAAAAAAATGAGGAGTTGATGCCAAGGGCTTAAGTGGAGAGCAAATGTTTTGAGAATGATGAGGACAACAAATGTGCTTGACATGGATTGTGATGAGTTGTATGAGCCCCCAATAAAATGATTTTTGAAAAAAGAGTTGCAGTCTCAGAAACCCACAGGGACAGTTATACACTGTGCTAGAGGGAACCTATGAGTCAGAATCAGCTCAATGGCAGTGAGTGAGTGAGAGAGTGAGTGAGTGAGTGAGTGAGTGAGTGAGTGAGTGAGTGTTAAAATACATCACTTTGCCTCTTCACATTTATGCTGCAGTTTTACATGCAATAGCTATGGAACGCTAACTCAGAATATTTTCCAGAGAAATTTGAAGATATTGCTCCACATTCTTCTTGCATCCAAGAAGATGTCTCCTCACCACCATCCCAACCCCCCTCTACCGCCAGAAGTACTTGGAGCTTTCTCTTTATCCTTGGCATTCGGAAAGCTCACTACACACGCCTGTTTTATTTTGCTTGTCCTTGACTCTGCTCTGCTGTCCGTGGTACTTTCACTTGGGCTACAAGCCTGCTCCCACCTCCCATCGCTGGCCACTGTATCTCTCTTCCCATTGTCTGCATTCTTTTCTTTTGAAGCTCTGATAGATGAGTAAAGGAATACTGGTAAAGGAGTGGGGGAGCCCTGGTGGCGTAGTGGTTATACATTGGGCTAAAGGTCTGCAGTTCAAAACCACCAGTCACTCCACAGGAGAAAGACGGGCTTTCTGCTACAGTAAAGACCGTAGGGTCTCTATGAGTCAGCATTGACTTGATGGCAGTGAGTTTGGCTTGGTAGAACAGTAACCTACGTATTGAACTTGTAGCCGCAAGGTCAATAGTTGGAAACCATCAGACTTTCTTTGGGAGAAAGAAGAGTCATTGAGCTTCCATAAACATGTAATGTCTTGATTGAATGCAATGTTGATTATCTGAAACATAAATACCCACCTACGTTACAATTAAAAAGTTAGGTGGATACTTACCTGGCAGGGGAGATACCATGATCATGAAGGTGGTTTTCCCAGAGCGAGGCTCACCCATTGCACTCCGGATGTGCTGACCTCTGCGATTTGCCCAAATGTGGGAAACTTGACTGCATGATTTGTGGTAGTTGGGGACTGCGTTCCCACTATCCCCTGAATTTAAAAAAAAAAAGTTAGTTGGGTTTTTTTTTTCATTTTTAAAGATTTAATGTCTCAGAAACCCCAAGGGACAATTCAACCCTTCCCTATAGGTCAGAGACTTGATGGTGAAAGTTAGATGAATGTTGTGAACAGATTTAATCTTCTAATTCTCTTAACTATTTTTATAGTTTTGCTTTACTAAAATATTTCCTTGGTTCTGCCTCTTGACTTATTCTCATATCTATGATGATTCTGCCCAGTTACAGAAATTCTTTATTTCAATCATCAAATTTTTCATTTTCAAGAGCTCTATAGCATTCCTTGTGAGGGAATAATATAATTTTATATCTCTCAGAAGACTCTATCATGTACCCAATTCTTATTCTATTTGTACTATTAATTCTGCTTCTTTGCATGTAAGCTTTTCCCTTTGTTGGGCTCTGTGCCTCTCAGCAGAGGTTCAGGGGTAATTGACTGTGTGCTCAACTTTGCATTAGAGTAGCAAGCTTTCCCCAATGTCCTCTCTGTTTACTGCATCGAGTCTCCTGTACAAGGAAAACACCCTTCCCCTTACGAGTATTACCAGCCCCGAGGTCCCCAGCCAACCTCTCTTTCCCAACCACCTGGTCCCCCGACTCCAAACTGGGGGACTGACACCTCTGGTTTGGGAGTAGAGACATGGTCACTCCCATATGGTGTCCCAAGTGATTGTCCTCAGGGATCCCCAAATAGTCTTGACCTCTGGGCTTGTCATATCATGAAGCAGCCCCCTAACTTTTTAATCTTCTCTGGGCTCTGGCTTCTTTCTTTGTGAAGATTCCAGCCTTCGCCTATGTCACAGGGACCCTTAGAATTCCAGATAAACAACTCCTTCTTATGTTTTAGTGCAGTTGTGGGCTTATTATTATACATATTGTTTATATAATTATTATAATGCATTATCATATGTCAGATATAAATATCATGGTACTCATAACATATTAGATGTTGTTTCATATATATTATCAAATGCGCAAAGAACAGGAATTAGAAAGCAAAAAGGGGAGAACTTGCTCTGTTGAAGAAGCTGAAGGGAAAAAGTTCAAGCCTTGAGTTGTGAAATGAAGAAAATGCTCTGGGAACTATATCGAACAATGCGGAAAACATCAAACAAGATGGAAGGACAGGGAAAGAGGGACCAGACTTCAACCTGGTGCTCCAAGACGTGACTGTAACATACTGGCGTGAAGCAAGGAAGTTAGCATGAAGAGGTCTGAAGGGCCAGCCCCAATCCCAACTACGTGGACAGCCCCCTCTCCCCGCAGAAGAATTCACTTCAGAGGACAGCACTGAAGCTACAGCTCAGGGAAACGGACATGTCTGATCAGAACACACGGGAGCAAATGAAGGGGAGGAAGAGAGAATGGAGCACATCCTGGCCCACCAAACTTTGAGGACGATATTCCCACTCAGAGCAACCAAAGCACAGAAAGGACCATAGCGCTGGCCCCGCTATGAGACATAGCGCTGGCCCCTCACTGACCCATAGTGCTACAGTGGGCAGCACTGGAGACACAGTGTGGGAATTGCACCCAATCTCACCCCACCACACTAAGGCTAAACAATAATGATGTGCAACAGAACAACAAGGGGAACCGAGTAATGAAGTCCCCAGGGAGTACCAACAATAGATTTTGGGGCCAAGACTTGGCACCCCATCAGACTTGACTAAAAAACACTCCTAAAGGGCAACAAACAGACCTTGAGCTATTTACAGACTTTTCTTCTTTTTTTTTTTTTGTCGTCGTTTTTTTCTTTTGTTGCTTTGTTTTGCTTTGTCTTGTTTTTTGTGCATATTATTATCTCTGCAGGTCTAGCTAGATAAGATGGGCGGGATAAACATTCTGGAGGAGAAAACAACAGGACCTATGGTTCTGGAGGGACGCGGGACAGGGGGAGGTGCAGGAAAGGAAGTGGGTGTTAATAACCCCAGGGACAAGGGAACAACAAGTGATCCAAAATTGATGACGAGGAGGGTGCTGGAGGCCTGTTAGGGCTTAATCAAGGAAAATGTAAACGAGAGGAATTACTGAAACCCAAATGAAGACTAAACATGATAGTGGGACAAGAGGAAAGTAAAGGGAAATAACAGAAAGAACTAGGAGGCAAAGGGCATTTATAGAGGTCTAAATACAGGCATGCACATCTGTAAATATATTTTTATATGATGATGATGATGGGGAAATAGATCTATGTGCATATATTTATAGGTTTAGTATTAAGGTAGCAGATGGACATTTGGCCTCTATTCAGGTACTCCCTCAAGGCAAGAACACTTTGTTCTATTAAACTGCATTCCATGATGCTTACCTTCCCAACACAATCACTAATGACAAAGTGGGTGCATAAGCAAATGTGGTGAAGAAAGCTGATAGTACCTGGTTATCAACAGATATAGCATCTGGGGTCTTAAAGACTTGAAAATAATCAAGCAGCCATCTAGTTCAGAAGCAACAATGCCAACATATAAGAAGCACACCAGCCTGTGCCATCACGAGGTGTCGATAGGATCAGGTATCAGACATCAAAGAACAAAAAAAATCATATTGTGAATGAGGGGGGGAGTGCAGAGTGGAGACCCAAAGCCCATTTGTAGGCCACTGGACATCCCCTTTCAGAAGGGTCTCAGGGAGGAGAAGATCCAGTCAGGGTCCAATGCAGCAATGATGAAACATACAACTTTCCTCTAGTTCCTAAATGCTTCCTCCTACCCCACTACCATGATCCCAATTCTACCTTACAAATATGGCTAGACCAGAGGATGTGCACTGGTACAGATAGGAACTGGAAACATAGGGAATTCAGGGCAGATGATCCCTTCAGGACCAGTGGTGAGAATGGCGATACTGTGAGGGTAGAGGGAGGGGGGGTTGGAAAGGGGGGACCCAATTACAAGGATCTACATGTGACCTCCTCCCTGGGGGAAGGACAACAGAGAAGTGGGTGAAGGGAGACTTCAGACAGATCAAGATATGACAAAATAATAATTTATAAATTATCAAGGGTTCATGAGGGAGGGAGAGGGGGAGCAGGGAGGGAGGGGAAAATGAGGAGCTGATGCCAGGGGTTTAAGTGGAGAGCAAATGTTTTGAGAATGATGAGTGCAATGAATGTACAAATGTGCTTTATACAACTGATGTATATATGGATTGTGATAAGAGTTGTATGAGCCCCTAATAAAATGATTAAAAATAAAAGAAGCTGTTACGGGGAGGAGATGAGCCAGTCAGGGTGCAGTATACCAATGATGACACATACAACTTTCCTCTAGTTCTTTAATGCTTCCTCTCCCCCACTATCATGATCCCAATTCTACCTAACAAATCTGTCTAGACCAGAGGATGTACACTGGTACAGATAGGAACTGGAAACACAGGGAATCCAGGACAGATAAACCCCTCAGGTCCAGTGGTGAGAGTGGCAATACTGGGAGGCCAGAGGGAAGGTGGGGTAGAAAGGGGGAACCGATCACTAGGATCTACATATTACCCCTCTCTGGGGGACAAACAACAGAAAAGTGGGTGAAGGGAGACATCAGACAGTGTAAGATATGACAAAATAATAATAATTTATAAATTATCAAGGGTTCCTAGGGGAGGGAGAGGAAAAATGAGGAGCTGATACCAAGGACTCAAGTAGAAAGCAAATGTTTTGAGAATGATGATGGCAACAAATGCACAAATGTGCTTGACACAATGGATGGATGGATGGATTGTGATAAGGATTGTACAAGCCCCCAATAAAATGATTTAAACAAAAAAAAGAAGATGGAAGGAATATATGGAGTCAGAGTATCAAGAACTATTGACGTTCAACCATTTCAAGAGGTGGCATATACTCAAGAGCCAGTGGTATGAAGGGGTAAGTTTAAGCTGCAGTGAAAGCATTAGCCAAAAACAAAACAAAACAAACACCTTCCAGGAGTTGATGGATCGCCCAAACTGATGCAGGCCTGGAATTACTAGTCTAAGGCAAGAAACTCGGGAGACAGCTCCCTAACCAACTGACTGGAAGAGAGGCATACCTGTGCCCACTCCAAAGAAAGGCGAGCCAACAGAATGCGGAAAATGTCCAATGGTCTGATTAAGATCATGTACAAGTAACATTTTACTGGGGATACTTCTAAACCATTTGCAGCCATACATGGACAGGGAGTTGCCAGAAATCTAAGCCAGAGTCAGAAGAAGACGTGGAATGACCGATACCATGGCTAAAGCCAGATGACTCTTGGCTGGAAGCAGAGAATACCAGAAAAATGTTTTCTTGTGTTTAATTGATTCTGCAAAGGTGTTCTACTGTATGGATCATAACTGAGGATAATATTGCAAGTCATGGGGACTACGGAAGAGTTTGTTGTGCTAATACGAAACCTGTACACAGATGAGGAGGCAGTTGTTTGAACAGAACAAGGGACACGGTATGGTTTAAAGTCAGGACAGGTGCGCATCAGGGTTGTCTCCTCTCCCTATTCTTATTCAGTCTGTACGCTGAGCAAATCACCTGAGAAGCTGGACCGCGTGAAGAAGAGTGTGGCCTCCGGTGGGAGGAAGGCTTATTAGCAGCCTATGATGTGCAGATGAGCCAGCCTTACTTCCTGAGACCCCACCGGGGTTGCAGCACTTAGTGATGAAGATCAGCGACTGCAGCCTTCCAAGTGGATGGCAACTCATTGCAAAGGGAGCAAAAATCCTCACAACTGGGCCAGTAGACAACATCCTATGAAACAGAAGCGATTGAACCTGTCCAGGGTTTCATTCTGCTTGATCAACTATCAGGGCTCAGGAAAGAAGCAGTCTGGAAATTACCTGTTGGTCAGATCTGCTACACGTGATCACTTTAAAGTGTTAAGGAACTAAGCTGTTACTTTAAGAACCTTAGGCAGTAAGGTGTGCCTGACCGAAGCCAAGGTATTTTCAATCACCTCATATGCATGTGGAAGGTGGACAATGAGTAAAGAAGGCCACGGAAGAAATCATGCATTTGGATTATGGTGTTGCCAAAAGTATGGACAGTCCCACGGACTAGCCGAGGAACAAACAAACCTGTGTTGAAAGACGCACGGCCAGAATGCCCTTTTAGAATGAGGGCGAAAGCACTTCATCTCATGTTCTTTGAACGTGTTTCCAGGAGGGACCAGCTCCTGGAAAAGGACATCGTGCTTGGGCAAGTGGAGGGCTAATGAAAGTGAGCCAGACTGACCCCGTGACCGGAACAACGGGCTCGATCGCAGCAACAGTGGTGAGGCTGGCACAGGGGCGGGCCGTGCGTCGTTCTGTTGTACATGGGGCTGCTATCAGGTGGTGAAGACTTGGCAGCACCTCACAACATGTTATTATTATCTATCACTGGCGGCATCTTGAATCTCTCTCCTTTAATAAAATCAAGTGATGGAAGACTGTCTAGTTAGGGATCAGCCCCAGCTCCCCGATGGGAGGTTCTGGATGTTGATGGGCTATGTTCCTTCTCATTCCATGCCCAGACCCAGCGGGCTTTCTGATGTTGCCACAGACTTCGTGGCTGCCTGCTCCTGAGAGCCTCACTGAGGCCTCAAACCCCAACCCCCACCTCCAGCCCCGGTGTCCTTCCTACTTGGGTGACTGATTTTCCTGATCTTTCTGGTTCCATCACTGCTCAGCCCTCTAAAGTCTCTTTCCTGTTCCTTCTGACGGACTGGTTTACCTACCTCAGTGAATCCAGAGGAACTCCTCCCTCCTGGCTACCCTTGGCCTTTGTTGTGTCTGGTGTGAAAGCAATATTGGGCATCACCGCTAATTTAGCTTTAAAGACACCCCTGGAGGCAGAAATGTGTTCTTCCTCACAGACCATGGAAAGACCATTCCTACGTTGGCCTTGAAATAGTCGTATGCAGTAGCCAGGTCAGGTGGATCCAATTCACTGCTGGGCAACATAGCCTGCCCTCAGCATACACCAGGCATCTATCAGGGTTTTAGGGCTGGACACAGAGCTGAGCCATCAACAAAAGGATTGACATCGCTTGACCTAAACACTAAATTGGTAAATTGAAACCCTGACTCTGGACAGCTGAGTGCAGAGCCTTGATTGGGCAGCCTGCCGTTGGGGGCCATGTGGCCTCTGCCAGATAGTTCACAGGGAGCCAAGGGACAAATCAGTGCTATTACTACACCAACTCTTGGAGGCATCTCAAATTAGTGATGGTTACATGTCATAAGTAACATAAGACTCGCCCATGGAAAGCATTCAGCAGGATATTAGCACAGTGGGTCCCTGAGACTGGCCACAGGCCACAGGACTCAGGAGGTGGAGGCAGACGCCAGCTGTGAGTTGGGACTGCTGACTTGATGGCACCTAACAACACAATTCTTTATGGCAGGGAGCCCTGGTGGTGCAGTGGGCCAAGCACTGGGGCTGCTAACAGTGAGATCAGTGGTTCAACCCCACTGAATGCACCACGGGTAGAAGATGAGGTTGTCTGTGCCCATAAAGATGTACGGTCTTGGAAACCCTGCAAAGCAGTTCTCCTCTGCCCTGTAGGGTGGCCACAAGTTGGTATCCAGCTGACGGTGGGGTTCTCGTGCCACTGAGCAGGGTGCCATGGTTTAGGCCAGCTGTGTAGCTGTTGTGTCCTATCACCATTGTCTCCGGCTGCCTCACGCTGATAGGGGTTGGACTGGAGATCCTCGGGCTTCTGCTCTGCTGCTGGGTTTTGCTGACTGGGCCCCAGCAAGCCGGGCCCCAGATAAAAATTTTAAAAAATCAAACCCTACTGCAATTGAGTCCATTCGGACTGCTTGTGACCCTATTGGACAAAGCAGAACTGCCCCAGTGGGTCTCTGAGACTGCAATGGTATACGGTAGCAGACAGCCCCGTCTCTCTCCCATGCGCGCATGCATATACTCACAGCATGGAAATCTAAGGGGGAACTCCCCACTGGGTGAGCGTTGCAGCTTCCCTGGGAGAGTTAAACAGGTTTATCTTGTACTTGAAGTTGTAATTATGATTTAGTGGGATGCCACTACGTAATGTCTTTTTCTTCATTTCACCTGAGACCGAGTGTGTGCTATATCCCTAAAGGGAGTTGGAGAATTCATTAGTTACTGTCTGGGAAGGAGTTCACAGATTTAAAAAAAAAAAAAAAAAGCTCCCCAGTAATACAAGGTGTTATTATTAGGTGCCTTCAATTTGTAAATCATCTTGAACAGGTTGTTCTGTTTTATTAATGCTTTGTTTGAGTAGGAAAATGATCATTTCAAACCCCGTATTCAGCCAGGGCCAATCCACATGCCAAAAAGAACCATGCAAGAGGTGGCAGTTTTGATTTGTTCCCACCAGGTGGATTCAGTGGACACAAAGGGCACTCGCCCAGCTCTCCACTGACCTCGGCGTGGGGCTAGTAAATAATGCCTGTGATCTGCATACATCAGCTTCTGGGGGCGTGGTTTCATATCTAGACGCCCAGGGAGTTGGACCAAATGAGCCCTTGGACTCCTTCCAATGTGTGCATTTTCTGCAGTCCACCTGTTCACACACACTGCCATTTACAAAGCCCTCACCAGGAGTGGGATGTGGAGGCCACGGCCCTTGTAGCTTGTCTGAGGTTGGTGTAGGCTACATAGCCAAACCCATTGCCACTAAGTCATTTCCACTCCTGGTCACCCAGTGTGTGGTAGAGGAGACCTGGGCTCCCCAAGAGTTTTCTTTACAGAATTAGATTACCAGCTCTTTTTCTCGTGTTCTCAGCTACCCTCCTCTCACCATGGCGTCGAATGGCTCCAGAATGTAGCTGACAGAAATCCCACTCCTCCTCCTCCTCTCGCCTTGCCTTTCTCTAGTCACGTAACCCATCCTCAAACTGGCTCTGTATCTATGATGGCTGAAAGTGGCCACTGCCCACTTTTTGTGGTCCCAGCCTCTTTCCCAACAACCTGGGGCAATAGATGGAGAGGCCTGGAGGCTGTCCTTCACATCTTCCTCAGGGGAGGAGGAGAAGAGAATTCAATGAGATCATCGTTGTCCTTAGGTATCACGGAGTCAATTCCAGTACATAGCCGTCCCATACACAACAGGATGAAATACCACCCGGTCCTGCACCAGCCTCACAAGCGTTGCTAAGTCTGCGTCCATTGTTGCAGCCACTGTGTCAATCCATCTCCGCGAGGGGCTTCCTCTTTCCTCCGCTTCACCAAGCATGGTGTCCTTTTCCAGGATCTGGTCTTTCCGGAAGGCAGGAGATGAAGTCTCACCATCCTTGCTTCTCAGGAACATTCTGGCTGTACTTCTTCCAAGATAGAGTTGCCTGTTCTTCTAGTAGTCCACAGTATCGTCGATGTTCTTTGCCAACACTGTGATTCAAATGCATCCCTTCTTCTGTGGCCTTCATCATCCGTCGGGGCCGGAGCATGGCCAACGTGAACCTGAAGAACAGTGGATACAACTTCAGACATGCTCTCCCTGGTTTTCCCGGCGCTCCTCCCCTTGGCTACCTTAGCCTTTCGTTATCTGATGGCGAGGCAGCTGCTGAGTCTTTGCCCATCAATCCTCTCCCTGGTCTCCGCCCATCCTTCCTAGTTATCTTCTTATGAGACATTCATTCTGATAATGTACGGCTTTGGTCTGAGCATCTCCAAATAGTGGGTGTGGATTGCAATTCTGCCCTGAGGTCAATAACTGGGGAGTAAAGAGGGTGATAGTGGGTACACCTGGGACATACACCAATGTGAGATGCAGGGAGGGTCTGAAGAAAATGACTGACAGACGTGGGCATGTGGACTGAGGATCCTGAGGCTTCCACGAATTGTCCTGACTGCCAAACCAACATTATAGCTGGTGGTGCTTTGGGCTGATGGCCTACAAAGTATACGGAGAATCTGTCTCTCTTTGGTGAATGAATGAATGAATGAACAAATAATGAATGACTTTGTAGAGTTTCCTACCTTTCACAGCCTTAATAGCTAGAAAAATAGCATTTTTCTTACCAGGATGAACTATTCTCCCTTTGCCGATTCAAGGGCCCAGCACAGAAAAAGACGACTTTGGCACAAGCTGGGTGATTTCCCTGACTTGTAAGTTAACACTCAAACATTTAAAAGGGGGAAATTTACAAGAAGCAAATAAATACAAATAGCAAAAGTTATCCTCAAAATGTGTCAGGAAAAAGCTATATTTTCCGGCTTCTTGAGGCCCTGATGGTATTTGGCACATGCTGCTGAGAGCTCAATGAAACATGTAAGTGGGCATACACGCTTGCTTTCTGAACAGTGTTGGACAAGGACAGGGCTCAACACTCCCCTTTGTGCAAGGCTCATGCACCCTGCCCGTAGACGCAGGTAAAGAGAGAAGCCAGCGAGTCCTCGTGGGGGGATTTGGAGCTGTAATTGCCACAATAAAGATGTATTTATGTCTCTCTTTGCATAAAAATACGACCTCTGTACCGATCTAAAATGCATTCCTAGAAATTATGTTTTATAAAGATTTAAATTATTCAGTTTCACATACTGCATTTGGCCTCTGAGAGGGTCAGTGGGTCCTGACGAATTTTCCATGGGCCTCTTTTCCCAGGTCTCTCTGTTAGACTCCCTCACCTAGCAGAATTACATGTACCTGCTCACAGAGCAGCTTGTAATTGCCTTCTACAATTTATGGCTTTTCTTTTATATGCCATTGCGAGCAGGTGAATTTCCAGAGCTCGTGAACACAGCCAACAAAAATGTTCTTAAAAACCTTGACAAATGCTAGAAACCTCGCCAAACCAAAGTCAACTATTTTGAAGAGGGTCTGACTCTTTTTATAGGCACATCTGCATGTGAGACCCTCCCATGTCATCAAAGTTCCAGTTTATGGACAGACATATTTTTCAACCCCCAAAAATCTTCTTCAGTGAATTACCTAAAATACAGAGGATCCTATGTTGAATGCTTCATATGTAAAGTTTAAGTATACCTGCATCCAAAGGAACCCTCCTGGCATAATGGGTCACCTGTTGGGCTGTTCACCACAAGGTCAGCTGTTCGAAACTACCAGTCCCTCAGCAGGAGAAAGATAGGGCTTTCTATTCCCCTAAAGAGTTCTAGTCTCAGAAACCTACAGGGGCAGTTCTGTCCTGTCCTGTAAGGGTTGCTATGAGTCACGGCGGGCTGCAGTGAGTTCAATTGAGGGGGGAAGTCTGCATCCAAAGCTCCTAATGAGAACGGAAGTGGTTCAAGAAATTGCTAACAGACACTTTACAGGAGTGTATTAGTCTTCTATTGCCGCATCTTGAAGTCCTACGCAAGTAAAAGCTTCAAAGGACACCTCCTTATTTGCTCAGAGTTCTGTAGGGCAAAAATCCAGGCAGGCTCAACTAGGTTTTCTGTCACTGGTCTGGGCTCTTACCTGAGGTTCAGGGTGAGCTCAGCCAACAACTTTCAAGTTCATCTAAGGTTGTTGGTTGAGCTCAGTTCCTTGTAGCTGTTGGACTGGTGTCCGTGCTGGCTGTCAGCTAAGCGTCAACTCCAACTCCTAGAGGTGGCTCTCCAGGCCTTGCATGGACCCTGTCTCTCTTCATAACTAGCAAGGGCTCACCCAACGCTTCTCTTGGTGTAAATCTCCCTAACTTCCTCTTTGGTCACTGGTGGGAGAGACCCTCTGCTTTTAAAGGTTGCATATGATTGGATTAGGCCCGTCTAGATCATTTTCCTGGATGGTTACTCAAAATCAACCGATGCTTTGCCTAGTTACGGCTTCAAATCTCCATTGATGTGTCAAAGGACCTCATAATCCTCTTGGCCTATTCCCTGTCCCAGGGAGTAAGGTGGGAACTCTGGAGGGGCCTTTGCAGTGCTCTGCCCACCACATGGGAATGGGGTAAGAACTAAGAGCAAAACTGAAACCACACAGAGAGAAGCGCTTAAAGCAGAAGATGGAGGAGCTTTGATTATTTAAATTCAGAATGACCTGAGAGCGATCATGGATCATCGTGAACCACCTTCCCATCCAAATGCATCTGACGCGCCACTGACACCAACTACATCTCTGTGGAGCCCACCGAGCATGGAACCTCCAGAATTCCTCTGAGCAAGGTGTCAGGTCACCATTCTCGCTCCTCAGCCAGCCATCAGACCAGGGCTAAGTCACACAGGCCCCACCACGTGGCTATCCCAGGGACAGTACTAGTGTGCCTCCATTGAAAAGCGCAACAAGACCATTCTTAGCCTCCCAACAGTGTGTCCTCCCGTTTCTACTCCACTGCGAGATGCAGTCACCTCTGCCTCTCAGGATGCTTTGGGACTCAAAATACCAGAAAAACTAAACCTCCTTTTCATAAACAGTAGAGTAAACAAACCATAGAGAGGATTGTAGCTGAGAAGTTAAGAGCCTGGAGGGAAGGAGGCCGAAGGCATGAATAGATTTGGCTCCTCTTCCCTGCCAGTCACTCAGTGCTGGCTCCATTCGTACGCTGATTTCGTCTCCTGTGCAGCTTCACTCCTGGGGATGATCTGGCTGCAAACAACTGGGACCCTAACTCAACACACTGCCCGGCTTTGTCAATGCCACCCCACAGCCACCCTATTGGACAGGGCAGGCTGCCCCTGCGTCCTAGGCTGTAACTCTTCCCTGGAGGAGAACACGCAGTGGGCTTTGAAAGACTGCCCTTGTAGTTAGCAGCGCCACTACACCCACCCCCACCCCCAGGGCTCCTGGCTTACACCGAGAAAGAAGAAATGATCAGGTACCAAACATCAACTAAAGGTCCCCAGCTTGAAGTGGACTGGCCTCTCCTTCCCAGTGGCCATGGAAATAGCCTCTCTCATGACCTACCTGAGGCATCCTCTGGACTATCAGAACAGATTTACTCAGCTTGGATTAACTGGGTTAGCTTAGACTACTCAGGACCCCACCCTGGAACTGGAAGTGGAATCAATTGCCCAAACAGAACAGCTGCTACACAGTGGAAGGAAAAGTTAAATGGATGTTGAAGAGGCCATTAAAAAACAGCAATTACCGAACACTTAATTCCAACTCTTGGTGACCTCAGGGAGCACCCAGGGCTGCCTTTCAGAAGTCGATCACCAGACCTTTCCTCTGAGGCAGGTCTGAGGGGGTGGCCTCAAGCCACCACCCTTTTGATTATCAGCAGCATGTGTTGTCAGTTTGCACCCCAGGGGTTCTAGCAATTTAAATGCCCCCTAATTTGAGCCCAGCCCATGCAGAGACACAAGGAACAGTCACCCTAGAAAGAGCAGAGTACAAAGGCAAAAGCCCACACCAAACTCTTGCATCACGTTAATTCTGACTCTAGCGACCCTACAGGACAGGGTAGAACTGCCCCTGTGAGTTTCCGAGACAGTACTTCTTCTTTTCTTTTTTTAAATATTATAAATGTCAACCTTTATTTCATTATGTTTTTAAACCATTTTATTAGGGGCTAATACAACTCATCACAATCCTACATGCACCAATTGTGTAAAGCACATTTGTACATTCATTGCCCTCATCATTCTCAAATCATTTGCTTTCCACCTAAGCCCCGGCATCAGCTTCTCATGTTTTTCTCCTCCCTCCCTGCTTCCCCCTCCCTCAGGAACCCTTGATAATTTATAAATTATTATTTTGTCATATCTTGCCCTGTCCGACGTCTCCCTACACCCACTTTTCTGTTGTCAGGAGGTCACATGTGGATCCTTGTAATCGGGTCCCCCTTTCCAACCCACCCTCCCTCTATCCTCCCAGTATTTCCACTCACACCACTGGTCCTGAAGCGATCATCTGCCCTGGATTCCCCGTGTTTCCAGTTCCTATCTGTACCAGTGTACATCCTCTGGTCTAGCCATATCTGGAAGGTAAAATTTGGATCATGATAGTGGGAGGGGAGGAAGCATTTAGGAACTAGAGGAAAGTTGTCTATTTCATCGTTGCTATTCTACACCCTAACTGACTCATCTCTTCCCCAAAACCCTTCTGTAAGGGGATGTCCAGTGGCCTACAAATGGGCTTTAGGTCTCCACTCCACACTCTCCTGCTCATTCACTATGGTAAGATTTTTTGTTCTGATGATGCCTGATACCTGATCCCTTCAACACTTCATGATTTCATAGGCTGGTGTACTTCCTCCATGTGGGCTTTGTTGCTTCTGAGCTAGATGGCTGCTTGTTTACCTTCAAGCCTGTAAGACCTCAGACACTATATCTTTTAATAGCCGGGCACCATCAGCTTTCTTCACCACATTTGCTTATTCACCCGCTTTGTCTTCAGTGGGTGTATCGGGAAGGTGAGCATCATAGAATGCCAATTTAATAGAAGAAAGTATTCTTGCACTGAGGGAGTACTTGAGTGGAGGCCCAATATCTTTCTTCTACCTTAATACTAAACCTATAAATATATGCAGATAGATCTATTTCCCCACCCTCGTATATAAATATATTTGCATATGTATATGTCTTTATTTAGACCTCTATAAATGCCCTTTGCCTCCTAGCTCTTTCCTCTATTTCCTTTGTCTTTCCTCTTGTCCCACTATCATGCTCAGTCTTCATTTGGGTTTCAGTAATTCCTCTTGGTTACATTACCCTTGATCACGCCCTACCAGGCCTCCTACACCCTGCTCACCACCGATTTGGATCACTTGTTATTCCCTTCTCCCTAAGTTTGTTAACACCACTATCTTTCCCCCCACCTTCCCCTCTTCCATGTCCCCATGCAACTGTCGGTCCCATTGTTTTCTCCTCCAGATTGTTCATCCAGCCTATCTTATTTAGACAGACCTGCGGAGATAATAACATGCACAAAAACAAGACAGAGCAAATCCAAGCAACAATATACAACAAAACAATAACAAGCCGAGTGGGGGGGGGGGAGAGGACCTGATGCAAGGGGCTTAAGTGGAGAGCAAATGCTTTGAGAATGATTGGGGCAGGGAATGTATGGATGTGCTTTATACAATTGATGTATGTATATGTATGGATTGTGATGGGAGTTGTATGAGTCCCTAATAAAATGTAAAAAAAGAAAAGAGGAGAAAAAAATGATTAGGGCAAAGACTGTACAGATGTGCTTTATACAATTGATGTATGTATATGTATGAACTGTGATAAGAATTGTATGAGCCCCAATACATTGTTAACAAAACAACAATAACAAGCCAAAGACAAAAATCAAAACAAGAAAGAAAAGCTTTTAGTTAGTTCAAGGACTGTTTGTTGGCCTTTAGGAGTATTTTCCAGTCCAGTCTGTTGGGCCACCAAGCCCTGGCCCCAAAGTCCACCTTCAGCATTCCCTGGGGACCTCGCTGCTCCATTCCCTTGCTGTTCTGTTGCACCCCTTAGTGTTTTGCCTTGGTGTGGCGGGATCAGATCGGGTGCAGTTCCCACACTGTGTCTCTGGTGTTGTCCCTTGTAGGGCTATGGTTAAGTGAGGGGCATCATGTCTCATAGTGGGGCCAGCCATGTGGTCCTCTCTGTGGACTGGCTGCTCTAATCGGGAACATCATTCTCACGGCCTGGTGGGCCAGGCTGTGCTCCACACACTCCTCCTCCCCCTTCATCTGCTCCCGGGTGCTCTGATCAGAGAGAGACAGTAATTCTTTACAGCAGTAGAAAGCTTTCTCCAGAGGAGCAGCTGGTGGTTTTGAACTGCTGACCTTACAGAGAGTTCCTTTTCCTCCATCAGCCTTGGCCTTCTCTTGCTATGACATCTGGCTACAATGAGTGCCACTCCAGTGTTTAAACATTTTGCATACAACACAGATGCTACGAACAAGCCATCAACGCATCATCAGCCACCTCTCCTGAGGAAAGAGCAACCTGTATCAAGGCTGGGGGAGCCCTGGAGGAGGAGTGGGGCACATGGCGAGAAGGTGTGGATGACACCACCCAGCAACTTCCTAAGGGATTTCAAGAGTACTTGACAACATACAATTTTTTCCAATCCACCCTGATTTTTCATATTAAACTCCCAGGGAGAGACAACCTACTGTCCCTACCTGAATCCAAATTCGACACCATCCCCCAGAGAGATTCTTCTCAAGCATCGTTGGCTCTTGCCACTCCTCCTGCACCTCCACCTTCCCCAATTCAGGACTGACTTCAAGGGTCTACAACCACCGATGCATGTGTACACATGACACACACAGAGGGACATGTTCTTGGCTTACTGCTCGGCTGTCACCCTGGAGGGACTGTGGATAAAGCATTAGGCTGCTAGCCACGACGTTGGTAGTTGGAACTCACCCACTACTCCGTGGGAGAAAGCCAAGGCCACATGCTCCTCCCCGCCCCCCCCCCCCAAATGGACTGTCTGGAAAACACTCTGCGTCGGGTCCTTTGATGGCAATGGGTTTCGTTTGGGGCTTGATCACATCTGGGAACTCTGAATGAATGTGCTCTGGGACTGAAGTCCAACAGGACATTGGGGCACGCAGGAAGCGGAGCAGGAATAGGCCGCATGCACTGTCACGTTAACACCCAGTCTTCCCGTGCCCCATGAGTGCAGAAAGCCAGATCAAAGATGTACGGCAGTTCAGCATAAACAAGATACGTTGGTGAATCTGCTTCTCTGACCGCAGCAAGAAACCTCCCGTTCTACCCAAACCTTGTGACTGTCCCAAGCAAGCCACAGCGTGTGAAGAAAAGCAAACGGCCTAATGTGCATTTCCTTCGTTAGGCTACTGCCTGTCTTTGCCAACTCCTTGAGCGGAAAACCGCAGCCAGGGCGGCAGGTCAGGGCTCCAGCCTTGATTCCTTTATTTGCCATGTTTGTTACATGCCTGACCCCTAGCAGATGTGTAGTAAGTGAACGTGGGAGGCAGGGAGGAGGAGGAGGGGACAGGGAAGGCAAGACAGGAAGTCTATCAGATCTTTTTGTTTTTCCTGAACAGTCAATGTTACACTATTCTTATCTCATCTCAGCTGTGAAATAAATGATGCTGGTCCCTCGTAAAAGCAATAGAAGCCAATAACGTGAGGAGAGAGAGGGTCTTAGTACTTAGAGCAATTGTGCATCCTTTTTTTGTTTTGTTTTTTGCTCACCAGCAAAGTACTTGACTCTTTCCCAGGTGATGACTGTTTACTCCAGATGGTCCTTGTTCAAACATTGCCCTTTCTCAGGTGTCCCTGCTTGCCTAATGCACTCCCAGCAGGGACAGGCCAGCTGGCAGTCCCTGAGTGTGGGTGCGGGGTGAAACCCAAGAGAGCCCTGCCACAGTGGCCCTGGCTTGCTCAGACCTGCTTTCCGGGCTGCAGGGGTCACCCCCCTCCCTCCCCATTTGCTCTTGGCTGTCGCTCAGTCTAATCCGTTTACTCACTGGTCATTCTGAGCTGCATTCACCATCTGCTGCTCCCTCAAGGAAGAGATGGAAATCCCCTTGAATACAGCAACTGAGTAGTCCTCCCTCTACCCTGCCCACCAGAGCGGGCTCCCAGAGCGGCTGAGCTGATGCACTGGGAGCAGAAAACAGGCACTTAATCCCCTGGCTTCGCTGAAGCCTCAGCCCATCTTCCTTCCCACTGGAAGCCAAGCCATTCAAAGCAGTAGGAAAATAAAGTCAAGCCCAGTGCTTAGGATGGAAAGGTCATCATGAATAACTCCAGAGAAAGGGGCAGACTATTCAGAAAACCAGCAGCAGGCCTGCAGGGAACGGAAGAGCTCCTCGTCTGGCGGTCTGGCGGCAGAATACTTTCTGAGAGGTTTGCCAGCCAGTTGTGTCCCTCGGTCTGGGGGCTTTGTGTGTTTTGTTTTGTTTTTCCCTTGTCACCTGCCCCAACCTTAGATAGGAGCCAAGCACTCTAGGCTCTTTGGTGCTCCTTGTCCTTTTATCAGGCGAAGATAGGGGATGAAATGAAAACTTCCCCAGGGGAGCAAAGAGGACTTAAAGCACAGTCCTGAGAATAACCAGGGCAACAGGGAGGATTTAAGAGAGGTTGCTTCCACTGGAGACTCAAACGTTATCCCAGGCTGTCTGAGGAAATGCCACGGAGGGAAAGCATGAGTGCTGACGTAAATGGGTTCCAGAGATGGCCCAGCAGCTCGGCTTGAGCTCAGAGGCTGCCAGACAGCGAACACTCTAAACAGCTGTGTGGGAGCCCAAAGCAGAGGGTCTGTACCTTCCTCCCAGGCAGGGCTTCTGGGTGGCAGCTAACACCAGAGAGGACAGGTATAGTCTGGCAGTGGCTAAGCGATCAGAGGTTCAAAACCCATCACCGGGTCCATGGGGAAAAGAGGGAGCAGTAGCTGTCAGCTTCTGTAAAGATGTCCAGCCTTGGAAAGCCCCTGGGGCCGTTTTGCTTTGTCTTGTGGAGAGCCTGTGAGTTGGAATCAACTGGACAGTAATGGGTTTGGCTTTGTTTTTTAAACCATCTAAAACGCTACCTTAGAAGGCTAGGTAAAGCTAAGATTCCACAGCCTAGAAAGTGCTATGGGGCAGTGCTAATCTGTCACATGGAATTGCTGTGAATCAAAAATCAAGTGAGTTTGGCACTGGCCAAACTTAGTCACGTTGCCACATCTCACTGAAAGGGAAACTGGTGGGCTACCCTTCATAATACTGTGCTGGGTGGAGCCCAGGTTAGTGTTCAACAGAACATTCCTATTCTTCCTGTTCACTTTGTTTGGCTTGTCATGCTGATAGGAAACTGGCTTTTTGTTCTTATTTTACTAACAGTGTGGCGATGTAATGGATTATACATTGGGCTTCAAATCATAAGGTCAACAGTGTGAAACCACCAGCTATACCTTGGGAGAAAGATGAGGCTTTTACTCCCTGAAAGAAACCAAAAGGGGCCAAAACATGAAGGGAGTGCAACAGAGCAGCAACGGGAGCAAAGCATAGAAGTTTCCGAGGAATCCCGAAAATAGACTTCTTAGGATCAGGGCTTGGTACCTCGTCAGACCCATTCAGAAAACATTCAAAAGGGTCAGCAGACAGGCCTGGAATTATTTATAGACTTTCCCCCCCTCCCTTCTTCTCCTCTCTTTTTTCTATGTCTATCTCTATAAGATAGGCAGGATGAACAATAAAGAATCCCAAGGAGAAAACAGCAGGACCAACAGATCCTGGGAGGCATAGCAGAGGAGGAGGGAGGGAAAAAGGAGGGAGAGCCAGCACCCTTAGGGACAAGGAAACAATGAGAGATCTAAAATCAATAACGAGGAGAGCATAGAATACCTGGTGGGGTTTGATCAAGTTCAATGTAGTCCAGATGAATTACAAAGAGACAAATGAAGGTCGAACATAACAGTAGGACAAGAGGAAAGTAAAAGGAAATAGAGGAAAGAACCAGGAGGTAAAAGACAGTTATAAAGGTATAAATATAGGCACATGTATATGTAAATATATTCATATATAACGATGGGGCTGTAGGTCTATATACATATATTTATATGTTTAGTATAAAGGTAGCAGATGGACTTTGGGTCTCTACTCAAGTCCTTACTCAATCCAAGAACACTTTGTTCTAATAACCTGGCATTCTGTGATGCTCACCTTCCCAACATGATCACTAAAGACAAAATGGGTGCATAAGCAAATGTGGTGAAGGCAGCTATTAGATGTTATAGCGTCTGGGGTCTTAAAGGCTTGAAGTTAAACAAGCGGCTATCTAGCAGGGAAGCAACAGAGCCTACATGTAAGAAGCACACCAGCCTGTGTGATCACAAAGTGTTGACAAGATCAGGTTAAAGGCATCAGAAGACCCAGAACAAATAGCCATATTGATATGAACAAGGAGGCTTGAAGTGAAAACCCAAAGCCCATCTGTAGGCAATTGGACATCTTCACACAGACAGGTCACAAGGAAGGAATGAGTCAAGCCAGGGTGCAGTATTGCACCTACAAAACGCACAACATTCTTCTAATTCTTTAATGCTTCCTCCCTGCAGCTATCATGACCCAGTTCTACCATCTGCTAGACCAGAGCATGCACATTGGTACAGATAAGAGCCCTTGACATGGGAAGCCTGGGACAGATAATTCCCTCAGGAACAGAAACGGGAGTAGCAATATCATGAGGGTAGGTGGAAGGTAGGGGAGAAGGGGGAGAAAAAGGGACAGACAACAGAAACCTGGGTGAAGGGAGACAGCAGACAGTATAAGATATGAAAATAACATTAATTTATCAATTTTTTAATTTACAGTTTTAGTTTTAGAAATCATATGGAGCAGTTCTGCTCAAGTTGATGGTGTGTGTTTGGGGGCTGGGGGGCAGCTGGAGGGAGAGGGGTGGTCTCATAATAACTGGCCCCAACGGCCCTAGTTTCCCTCTTTCAATAACGTACCTCTTACGTTCAGTGCACTTAAACAGAATTTAATATTGGGCCAACATTTTATGTTTAATCTGAAATGAAAGGACTGGAAATTCAAGAGCTTAATGTGAATGTTTAATTTATGTCAAGTCAGCAAATATGTATTAAGGGTAGGGAAAGGGTTTTGTTTTAAAGAAGGCGGATGAAAAGAATAGAAGAGCACACACAGAAAAGTAACTATCGCCACTTCTGGGTGATGGAATCAAGAGTGCTATTGGTTCTCTCTCTCTCTCTCGCTCTCTCTCTCTCTCTCTGCTTGTCCATTGTTTCAAATTTCCCACAATGGTGTTTTTTTACTTTATCAATAAGCCAAAAAGATACACACACAGAGAGAGATTAGAGAACAGATTATCTGCAATATATTTATCTTCCAGGCTAATTCCTAAATATAGGAGACCTAGGTTATGCCTCTACATTTTATACCCCACTTCACATTTAAATTAGGTGATTATGTAGGTCACCTTTAACTCTAACTTCTCCTCCATTGTCTGGGCAGCAAGTTGGTAGACACTTTAGCGGGAAGAGAGCAAATTAAGTGGAATGCTTGAAACCAAGATGAGAAGAGAAGCAAGCAACAGACTTTGCTTTTTTCTGGAGCTGGGCTGCCAACTCAGGAGCCACTGAGCTGCCCCAGGTGACTACCGAGCCCTTGAACTATGGCTAAGTGCAACTCAGATGTGCTGTAAACATAACCTACGCTCTCCAGACTTCAAGCACTTTATTTTTAAAAACTCCGATGAATCCTCGTTGGCCCTGGACCAGAAATGTGAACTGCCTTGCCATCATGCAGAATTTAGCATTAGAAAGTGGACCATTGCAGATGCAGTTAGGTTGAAATTTAGCACCCTGTCATTTGCTCTCCCTTATGAGACATTTACATTTGTTCTAGTTTTTAGTTTTTCTGCTTTCTTTTCAAATGAGGTTTCTATCTGTTTCACTTTGTTGCTGTTGTTAGTTTTGTTTTTAATGTTTTTCTGTATATGAAATCCAACATAGGTTAATCTATAGCGACAGAGACTGGATTAATTATTCATTGGTGGGTATGGCAGAGGGGAGCTGGGGGGAAATAGGGACCTAATAGTGATGAGTACAAGTATGAATAAAATGTTCTAAAACTGACTGTGATGGTGATTGTACAACTCTTCTTGATGTGATTAAACTAATGAATTTGTGGTATGTAAATTGCATGCCAATAAAAGTGTTGAAAATGTACAAAAGGAATATTTCAACAACAAATTTCATAATTGCATACATTCTAATATTATTTTTTAGAGAATTCCTCCTGCTTCTTTTAAATTTTTCTGTTTCTTTTAGTGTGGCTTCTAGAGGATTCTAGATAGATGGCATCAGTTATCTCTCCACGAGACAGCCCACAATGCCCTCCTTCATCTGTGTGTTTCCAGGATTCCTTTAAGCTCAGAACCAAGATTTTGTGCACAAATAATCACAAAACACATTTGATCATCTCTGTGCTATTTATGTCATGCATTTGAAGTTTCATTTCGCGCATTCGGGATCGGCTTTAATGGACCAGAGTGTTGGATGGTAGGAGTCTGCAGTGTTTCTAGTTAATGTGCATTAACTCTTAACGACAACAATTCCCTCTTTTCAGGCTTTGGACTGAAAGTTGCCTTTTCTTGTAGCATAATATATATCTTGGAGGCCTTCCATTTTACCTCACTTGTTAAAATCAAGTAAGAATAGTCTTTCCAACTCGGACAAGATGCTGTAGATATATCTGCCCCTCACCCCCACCCCACCCATGTACAACTATCAACCTGCAAACAGTTAACCATTAACTAAAGAAGAATTCTCAAAAGTGGAAAGTGCAAGACGAAGCTAGTAGAGAATCCAGGACTGGATAAACAGCTTATATCCCTGACCTACCCAGCAGACGATGAAAAACCAGGCCTGGAATCTTCCAATCACCCATTAAGCAGCAGAAGGTAACCCAAGTAGACACTTTCCATCCCCAACTCAAATAGAAGTCCTTCAAACAACACTAAATAAACCTGGCAACTCGGGCAAGAGGGTTTGGTACTGACCGCCCTAGAACTAACTGCACATCTGAACCTGATACTCTCACCCTGAACCTGATACTCTCCCACTGCACCACGGACACCACCACCCGTGGGCACTGCTGACAAGGACGGTCCTGTCACAGCAAGACGCACCTTTCCTAGTAGGTGCCCTCCTTCCCTGCTGGGCCGGGGTTCTCCCTCTCCAACAAGAGGCACCACTAGGGATGCAGCCGTGCCACTAAGCAAACATACAAACACCTCGCCTGAGAAGTCTCTGTGCTTCCAGGGCTTAGACTTACCTAGAAACTCTCAAAAACACACTGCCATCAAGTGGATTTATTCTCATGGCGACTGGATAGGACAGGGTAGAACTGTCTTTGTGAGTTTCCAAGCCTGTAACTCTTTACATGAGTAGAAAGCCTCATCTATCTCCCACAGACTGGCTGTTGGTTTCAAACTTGCCAAGTGTTGGGTTAGCAGCCCCACATGGAACCATTACACCACCAGGACTCCTATACCTAGACAGTCTAGGTGACTGCTAAGACTCCTGAGGAGAACCTCACCCAGCAAACCCCTTGGGCCATGCAGATCAGACCATACAGATCTGATCTGAGAATCCCTTCCTCCACTGGCCCCACCAGGGAACCCTCCTTCTACTCAATGGAACAGCACCGGCAGGCAACCGTGAGCGAGCGAGAGAGCCGGTGGCAACTGGAACACAAGCAAACCAAAAGCAATGCCACAAAGACTGAAAACTGCATTGCAATTGGAGCAACAGTCCACCAAAGTGGATCGGGGCCTATACGCTGCCTGCAAAGGAGGACACATCGCAGAATCACGGACCAGAACAGCCAAAAGATCCAGGACATCATAGAATCAGGAAAAGTGCAACTTTCAGTGAGAAACGAGAGTCACCTGACCTCAACCCTGAGGTGGAAGCAAGGTTGGCATTCTCCAACATGGATTCAAAGCAGCCATCACCAAAACACCTCTCAACAAGCAATTCAGCTGCTCTTGAAACAATTGAGAAAGGAGGAAAAGTCAGTTAAAAAGTGGAAGTTCTTAAAAGTACCCAAATGGACATTATAAAACTGAAAAACAAACAAACCCACAATAACAGAAGCAAACAGACGCAAAAAAACACAACAAAACACTTGTTGTATGTGCCCCTTCAAAGAGAAGAGATAGAAAATAAGAAACGTCCATTAACTTGAAGGCAGATCAATAGAAGACACACAATCTGAGCAACAAAGAGAAAACAGACTTGGAGAACATGCACAGAGCATCAGCAACCCGTGGGACAGTTCCCAAAGGTCCAGCATCCAGGTCGCTGGAACCCCAGGAGGAGAGGTGAAAGAAAACGTGATTGAAAGAATGTTTCGAGAAATAGTGGCTGATATGTCCCAGACTGGCAAAGATGTAAACCTATACAATAAAGACGATGAATAAAGCCCCAAAATGGATAAACCCAAATAAATTCATGTGAAGATGCACCATAATTTACCTTCTAAAACCCAAAGATAAGGGAAACCTCTTGAAAACTGTCAGAAGAAATGACCTATGGGAGCATACCAATTCAAATGACAACAGATTTCTTCTCTAAAACTCTAGAAACCAGAAGGAAATGTATGGGGGACGTGGAAAACCATGTATCACCTGGCGTTCTAACCCCTGACCTAAATCATCTACTCAGAATCCTGGAACCTAAAAGATGCTCTAATAATGGAGACCGGGAACTGAGCCTCCAGGCTCTGTCTCAGTTATAACAAGAAAAATGAAACCAAAATTACAGATGGAGACTTCAATAGCCCCTCTCAACAACGTATAGAAATATCGATGGAAAATCAACAAGGATACAGAAGAGCAAGATAACACTACAAAAAACACAAGATCTAAAGTTTACATGGGGACATTTTTTTATTCAACAACTGCCTAATATGGACAAACCTTGTTTTACCGTGCTTTGCTTTTGTGTGCCTCATACACACTGCTTTTTTCTCCCTCAAATTAAAGGTTTGTGGCAATGCTGTCTTGACAAGTCTATTGGTGCCATTTCTCCAGTTGCATGTCCTTATTTCATATCTCTGTGTCACATTTTGTTAATTATTTCAATATTTCAAACTTGTTCATAATGCCATGATAGACATAATACATTATGGTACAGTCTAAACATATCTCTCATATGCACTGGAAGAGCAAAGAATTCACGTGATTCACTTTATTGTACTGGTCTGGAAGCAAACCCTCAATAACTCCAGCATTTGCTTGTGTACATTTTATCAAGTGTCCACGGAACAAGCACCTGGTTAGACCATATCTTTGGCTGTAAACAAAACCTCGGCAAACCTAAAAGTTGAATCGTGCCATAATTCATCCAAACTGGAAACCAACGAGACTGAAGAAGTGTCGCTCCGTTTGCATTCTGGTGGTGGTAAAGAGTACTAAAAGTATGGGCTGCCGGGAGAACAAATACATCTTGAAAGAAACACAAGCCAGAATGCTTCTCAGGGGAGAGGAAGGCAAGACTTAGCCTCACTTCATTTGGAGATGTGCTACGCGGAGACCAGTCTTGAAGCATGGCATCATGCTTGGTAAGAAGAAAGGCAGAGAGCAAAAGGAAGACCTTCAATGAGATGGGCTGACACAGTGGCTGCAGCGTCAGGCTCCAACAGAACAATTGTCAGGATGCTGTGGGACCGGGCAGTATTTTGTTTAGCTAGATGTAAGATTGCTGAGTCAGAACTGACTTGTCTGCACCTAACAGCAACACGACAGAAATTACTAGCAGTACAGAATCTATGCGTGGAAACTAAAAACCGCACTTCTAGGTTCTCCATAAGTCAAAGAAGAAAACTCAAAAGATTAAAAACACAAACACAGAACTGAATGAAAATTAAAAGTAAATATATCAAAATACGTAGAACACAGATAAAGCAGCGGGGCACACGAAGAGATGCTCGCCGTGGTTGCTTTTGTTAGTTGACATCACGTTGATCTCAGCTCATAGTGATTCTACATAAAACAGAATGGAATATCACCCAGTCCACTAACCACATATTGCTGGTATTTTGTAGCCCATTTGCACATCTAGTGTGTCAATCCGCCTAATAAAGAGGAGCTCTCGTTTTCGCTGACCCTCTACTTTACCATAGTAAAGTGCCTTGGAAGAAGTACAGCCAGAGTGCTCCTTGGAGGCAGGGACGGGATAGATGCTTTGGACATGTATCCGGAGAGACCACTCCCTGGGGAAGGACATCATTCTTGGTCAAGTGCAGAGACAGCAACAAAAAAAGAGGCAGGCCTTCAATGAGATGGACTGCCACAGGGGCTGCAACAAGGGGCTCAAACATGGGGAGAATTTCAAGGATGTGCAAGACAATGCAGTGTTTTATTCTGTGTACACAAGGTGGCTGTGGATGGGGACCAGCTTGATGGCACCTAACAACAACAGCAAGTGTTCTTTTTGATGATATGTTCAAAGTAAGCAAAAACAAAATCTTATGTGCTTGACACAATGGATGGATGTATGGATTGTGATAAGAGTTGTAGGAGGCCCCAATGAAATGCTTTTTTTTTGAATCTTGCTTCTAAGAAGTATTCTGACTGAACTTCTTCCACGACGGTTTTATTTATTCTTTTGGTAACCCATAGAATATTCCTTATTCTTTGCCAATACCATAATTTAAAAACGCCAACTCTTCTTTGATCATCTTTTTTTTACATTTTATTAGGGGCTCATACAACTCTTATCACAATCCATACATATACATACATCAATTGTCTAAAGCACATCCGTACATTCTTTGCCCTAATCATTTTCAATGCATTTGCTCTCCACTTAAGCCCTTTGCATCAGGTCCTCTTTTTTCCCCCTCCCTCCCCGCTCCCCACTCCCTCATGAGCCCTTGATAATTTATAGATTATTATTTTGTCATATCTTGTCCTATCCGGAGCCTCCCATCCCCCCCTTCTCTGCTGTCCGTCTCCCAGGGAGGAGGTCACATGTGGATCCTTGTAATCGGTTCCCCCTTTCCAACCCACTCACCCTCTACTCCCAGCATCGCCCCTCACACCCCTGGTCCTGAAGGTATCATCCACCCTGGATTCCCTGTGCCTCCAGCTCCCATATGCACCAGTGTACAACCTCTGATCATCCTTTTACAGTGTCTGACTGAGGGAAATGAAAAGTAATGCTATAATGAGATGACATTTTATACCAGTTGGCTTGGCTTGGCTGTTGCCATTAAGTCAATTCCCATTGGTGTTGGCCTGCATGTTACAGAGTGGAACTGCCTGCTTCACAGAGTTTTCTTAGCTTATCTGCTTTAGGGAAACAGATCACTAAGTCTTTCCTTTGTAGAGAAGCTTGGTTGTTTCGAACCACCCATTATTAGGCTAGTAGACAAACAAGCGCAAATTGTTTTCACCACCCAGGGACATTTACATCCACTTGATGTCCATTAAGATGGATATAATACAAAAAAGATGGACAATAATGACTGTTATCAAGGATGTGGAGGATCTTCCTGTGTTACTGCTGTGAATGAAAACCAGTGCAGTTGTTGTGGAAAATGGTTTGGTGGGTCCTTAAAAAGATAAGTATGGAATCTCCATATTACCATCCCCACTCCTAGATTTCTGAAGATAAGTCCCAGCGTGTTGCTATAGGGGTCTAATTCATGCACGTGTGAGAGTATGACAAACCAAACATGGTTCAACGTGTCCCTGTGAGCAGTGAATTGCTCCGGACAAGTTCTCCCAGCAAGGCACTTCTCTTAGCCTCCTTAAAGTGCATTCAAGAAAGAGGGTCAATCAACGCTCCAGAGGGTGTCTACTGGCCCAGCTCAACGCAGAGAAGCCAAGCTCCGAAGGTTATGGTAACTAGTAAGATTCTAAAAGCAGACTCTTGATTGAGTTTCCTCCAAACACAGGTGATCATGGATGCTTATTTGGAAGAAGTTTTACGAAAATTATTTTGTTGAGGAAAAGATCAGGAAAGTTGTGTATATATGTGTGTGTGTGTGTGTGTGTGTGTGTATGTATATATATATATATATATATATATCCTATCACCTGCCTGCACCTGCTCATTCCTCGGGAGGAGCAAGGACTGCCCTGTGAAGATCCCACAGGGAAACCTTCCTTCATTCATTCAGAAGTCCCGTTCTTTCCCTTCAGACTTCTTGCTATTCCCAAAGCTCAAAGAACATTAAAAAGAAACATGATTTGAGCTGCTCAGGGATGCCCAAGCTGCCATTTTTATGTGGTAGGCATTGAAGAATTTGAAATTCCTTCAGGGAAGGGCTAGACAGATGGAATCACTGCCTTCAGAAGCATATAGCCTGAGAGAGAGGATATTTCAGTGAATAATAGCTTCATACATTTATATTTTTGTTTAAGAAATGTTACTGTGATTTTTGTAGCAATAGTCTTTCATTAATTCTCATATATAACTCTCAAAAAAGCAGGTTGAAATTCAGGTATTCGTATGACCTCAGTTAATGAAGAAAGCACATTTGAGAAAGTCCGACACTCATACAAGATTAAAATAAAACTCTTAGCACTTTAGGAATAGAGTGAAATTATCTCATCTTGATAAAGAATGTCCATAAAATCCTCCATTTAACATTATATTAATGGTGAAAAGCTGGATACATTTGTGGAACATTTTGAAGAGACTCTAGATACAAACAAAAAATGAAGCACATTGCATTACAATGAAAGCAATTAAATCAATCTTCTTTCCCCTTAAGAAACAATAAGGACTTTTCCCTTAACAAAGATATTTACCAATACTGCAAAAAATATGGGTGGGGGACGAGGGACACTAGGAATACAACTGCGTCTTAGTGGAAAAGAAACAGCTATTCCAAACAGGAAAACTGAATTGAATCCAAGTGGATGGAAATACTCAGTTTCCAATGAACTTCTTAAATCAACAAGGAGAATTATCTTTAACCAGAGACAGACCCCCAAAACAAGTCTTTCTGATAGTTGTAGGGGCTACTCTATCAACTATAAATCCTACCATGATTTCTCCCCATTTTCTTCAGAGGCATTCAATTATTTGGGAGGTAGGAATTTCAAACTGTCCTCAAACTCTTCCCATTGCCTACCTGTAAGTGTAACTCTCCAGCATCTCATTGGTGAGTCTGCATTTCTTCTCCGTGTGGCGACAGCCAGACGTTTTCTTGGGAGAGATCTTTTATGTAAATGGAACTTTCAATCCAAAGTTCTTTGAATGGATTCATTCTAGAAACACCTGAAGACTCTCATGTGCAACTATCTTTTAGCAGTACACTTGTTTATTATTTTGTCTATCCCTAAAAAATTTTTTTGAAGAGTTCAATGATGCATGATATTTATTCTCTTGTTCTGAGAGCTTACATCAATTTTTTAAAAGTAAACAAAGGAAAAGAACTGAAGATTAGGTATGACTCTGGGCTTCAAAAATGATTTTTTTTAGTAGCCGAGAATTAGCTCAGGGACAGCAGGCTTTGTGGTCTATATTTTGAAGTTTATTTAAGAATGGTTCTTAAAGTATGAAGAAAGGGTACAATATGAACCATCCCATTCCAGAATTTAAGCAAAGGTCAGCAGTTACATCTAAATAAAATATGGCAGCAATTTGCATATGACCAAAGTAAATATATCATTGTCTGAACACAGCTAGGACTCTCAGCAAAGCTAACACACTGAAATCACATCTGAATGCATTTTTACAGAAAATGCTCCAAGAAAAGCAACGGGATTTTGAGATTTTTTTTCACTGAAGGTAAATCGTAATGCTATTAAATTCACAAGTATGCTAGTTGAGATATCCTGTCCTAATTGTTATCTAAAACACACATTGCAAATGCACAAATCTCTATTCTCTCCTTGTCTCGGCACCCATTTGTATCATGTTTTAGAAATGGAAGAATAGATTCCCCTTAAACTGGAAATCATCAAGGTGTTTCTTTATAGGTAACTTTAACAAAATTCATACAAAACTGTCATTTTAAATGATCTTCCTTATTTGTTAACTTATAAGGAAACACCTTCAAAGCTGCATTTTGTTAAAGCTTCTGTACTAGAGTGTAGAAAACCTGAACTACATAGACAAATAATGAAAGTTTAAAATCCCTGGATTTTTTATTCCTGGTACCATGACCACAATTCACAGGGCAATATAATATACCTGATGTAATGAAAGGAAAACAGAAAGGACACAGCAGATAAAAGACCTCAGGAATGTACATCGAATTGACACTACCTTGCATTCATCGATAGTCACAATTTCTGTAGTCTCTGCATGACCTTCCTGAACAGGAAGCATTTCCTGTTGAAGCTGCAGGAACTTTTCTGACTGTGGGCCGTCATTCCTCCTGGGACAGATGTCTGCAGTCCTCGAGCCTGCAGCTTCCTCCATAACTCCTCACTCTCTCCTGCTAAGAACTGTTTCCTTTTCTGCTCAATGTTTGGAACCTCTGCTACCATAGCACCACTTCCACCACCAGATCCAAAACTCCCACCCTAAGCACTGGCTATCCCCTTCCATAAATCCATAATGTGGTTGCTGTTGCCCGTTATGATTTCCAGAATCAATCTAATTCCCACCACCACCAACGTTAGCGCCATCAAAACTTCCTCCTTCGTCACAACCATCATATCCTCCACCACCACCACTATCCCCCACCTTGGTTTCCATATCCTGGTCCACCACCACCATAACCCCATCTATTACTATGAGCAGAATCAAGGCCATAGTTGCCACCACCACCACCAAAGCCATTATGCCCAGCATCACCTTCTTCAGAACTCCCTCTGCTGCCACCACCTCTACCACCATTGCCTCCTCTTCCACCAAAGTTCCCACAGTGGCCAAAGTTCCCTCCACGACACATCAAGTTGCTAGATCTGTGATCCAGCAGATTGCGTCTCTTGTTTTGAAAGGACCCCTTTCATTCACAATTATGCCCATTAATAGTGGGGTATTTATGAGCAACGATTTCATCATAACTGTATCATGATCATCAAAAGTAAAAACAAAAGTTACACAATCCTCCCCCCCCACACACACATTGCCTGTCCTCCACGACTTCTCTGGGTCAATCTTGCCATACTTCTCAAAGGAGTCTCTCAAATTATGTTCTTCTGTGTCTCCTTTAATGCTACCAACAACAATTTTCTTCACTGTTAGACTGGCACCAGGCTTTACAGAATCCACTCACGAAACATCTCTCTGGTTCCTCTCCTGGCCCACCAACCTTGTGTGCCCGGGTACACGTTGCTGCACCCACCTCTGCAACACAAGAGTAAGCCCCAAAACCAAAGCCCCGGGGACGTTTCGTTTGGGAGGTCTCTCATCACCACACAATCTGCGAGTGTCCCCCATTTCTCAAGATGTTCTCTTAGATTATCATCTGTAGTTTCAAAGCTCAAACCACCAATAACCAACTTTCACAACCTCTCTGGTTCCCTTGGATCGTGACCCGCATCTCACTGCATTGACAGCGGACGAACGCCGGAGTCAGGTGAGAAACAACAGGGACACCAGGGTTTTAGCTCCACTTTGAGACCTGACATGCTTCTTCCAACTCAAGTTCAATATGAGACCAAGAGCAAGAGGTCTATCCCGAAAAATTCTATTCAATTTCAACTTGAGGATTTAAATGAAGTATTCAATTCTCTGGGGGACAACAGTTCTGTGATATGGATCTGTCCCACCAAAGTAGAAACTGACTGACTCTGCTAACCCACTTGTGCATTTGCTTAGAATTCTTTGAAACTTGGAGTTAAGAGAGAGAGTTAAGATTCCTGATGGAATATTTTTATAAATTAGACTCATTATTTCTTACTCCGGTCCTTGGAATACTCCAGTGTTGCCTGTTAAAAAGCCCTATGAGCATAGGTATTAATTTGGGCACGGCTGTAGAGCCATAAGGAGCCCTGGTAGCCTAGTGGTTATACATTGGGCTGCAAACCATAAAGTCAGCAGTTCAAAACCTCTAGCTGCTCCTCAGGAGAAAGCCAGGGCTTTCTAGCCCATAAAGAGCTACAGTCTCAGAAATTCACAGGGGCAGTTCTACCCTGTCCTGTAGGGTCACTGTGAGTCGGCACTGACTCACTGGTAATGGGTTTTTGTTTTGCTTTTTGGCTTGTTTTGGTTTGGGTTTGGTAGAGTCATCAATAAATAAAATCACGATTCATCATCTCCCAAGGGTCCTTAACCCCAATTCGATGTTGTCTTTAATGCAATCGGAAAGCGCCTGTTTCACTGCCATAGGCTTATGCTCTGTCTTCTTTAACGCCCACATCAGACCCAAGCAGCACTATGCATTTACCCTCCCATGGAAGAAGCAATGATTTTCCGGGACTGCTTTCTCCCATAGATTTACCGAATTTCTGCTCTTATTTCGCTCCAATTATTAATTGGGGTCTTAAGTATTTGAGATGTCCTTGTACAATATGCAGGTGATATTTTATTCTGTTTAAAATGTAACAAATCTCTAAGATTGCATCTGTATATTTATTCAAGATCTTAGCTCAGAAGAAGCATAAAGCAGACAAAGAGAAATTACAATTCTGTAACAATAACAACAAAGAGTTCATGATTTAAGGTATCACAGAAAGGCAAATCTTTTACTATGTAAAAACTATAAGCTACTCAGACTTTTCCAAGACCGATTATTACAAGACAACTCTGAAACTTCCTAGGGAAGGTAAAATGAATAATCCCAAACTCTACAGTTTCCTATCATAAACTGTATCTCCTTGTTGTTCAGGGGCCTCTGATGACTCCTGGGGAATTGAATCGGTACTTCTAGTGGTTGTACCGATTCTCCATGAATAGTGTCGGAGCTCCTGAAGGCTTGTCTTCAAGGCAGCACCCATCTAAGTGAGTGTCAACTAAGTCCACGTGGAAGAAACACACCAGCCTGTGTGATGTAAGTAAGGATTGTAAATAACGAAATCCAAATCCAAAGTGGGGAATGGTAACAGAGCTTAAATTGTGAGCACCTGGTTTACAGGAACCTGTGGATGACAGTGGAAGGTGAAATCCATTTGCCGGATCCACATATAGACTAAGCCTTCAGTGAATTCCCTCTGATCATTAGTGACGGGATGTGAGTAGTTGTTTTTTTTTAATCGTTTTATTAGGGGTTCATACAACTCTTATCACAATCCATACATATGTCAATTGTGTAAACCACATCTGTACATTCATTGCCCTCATCATTCTCAAAACATTTGCTCTCCACTTAAGCCCCTGGCATCAGGACCTCATTTTTCCTCTCCCTCTGTGCTCCTCCCTCCCTCATGAACCCGTGATAATTTAGAAATTATTATTTTGTCATATCTTGCCTTGTCCGATGTCTCCCTTCAACCCACTTTTCTGTTGTCCGTCCTCCAGGGAGGAGGTCACATGTAGATCCTTGTAATCGGTTCCCGCTTTCTAAGCCACTCTCTCTCTACCCTCCCAGTATTGCCACTCACACTCCTGGTCCTGAAGGTATCATCCTCCCTGGATTCCCTGTGTTTCCAGTTCCTATCTGTACCAGTCTAGCCAGACTTGCAAGGTAGAATTTGAATCATAATAGTGGGGGTTGGGGGTAGTGGTGGAAGCATTTAGCAACTAGAGGAAAGTTGTATTTTTCATCATTGCTACATCGCACCTTGACTGACTCGTCTCCTCCCCTACATACCTCTGCAAGGGGATCTCCAGTGGCCAACTAATGGGCTTTGGGTCTCCACTCTGCACTCTCCACCCCCTCCATTCACTATGGTAAGATTTTTTTGTTCTGATGATGCCTTATACCTGATCCCTTCGACACCTCGTGATCGCACAGGCTGGTGTGCTTCTTCCATGTGGGCTTTGTTGCTTCTAAGCTAGATTGGCTGCTTGTTTACCTTCAAGCCTTTAAGACCCCAGTTACCTTTTGATAGCTGGGCACCATCAGCTTTCTTCACCACATTTGCTTATGCACCCATTTGTCCTCAGCAATCGTATCATGGAGGTGTGCACCCAATGATATGATTTTTTGTTCTTTGATGCCTGATAACTGATCCCTTTGGCACCTCGTGATCACACAGTCTGGTGTCCTTCCATGTGGGCTTTGTTGCTTCTGAGCTAGATGGCCTCTTGTTTACCCTCAAGCTTTTAAGACCCCAGACACTATATCTTTTGATATCCAGGCACCATCAGCTTTCTTCACCACATTTTCTTATTCACCCACTTTGTCTTCGGCGGTTGTGTCAGGAGGGTGAGCATCACAGAATGCCAATTTAATAGAAGAAAGTATTCTTGCATTGAGGGAGTACTTGAGTGGAGGCCCAATGTCCTTCTGCTACCTTAATACTAAACCTATAAATATAGGCACTTAGATCAATTTTCGCATCCTCACATATAAATATATTTGCATATGTACATGTCTTTATCTAGACCTCTATAAATGCCCTTTGCCTCCCAGCTCTTTCCTCTATTTCCCTTGACTTTCCTCCTCTCCCACTACCATGCTCAGTCACCACCTGGATTTCAGCAATTCCTCTTGGTTACATTACCCTTGATCATGCCCTACCAGGCCTACCATACCTACCTCACCACCAATTTGAATCACTTGTTGTTCCCTTGTCCCTGGGTTTGTTAACACCACTTCCTTTCCCCCCACCTCCCCCTATCCCATTGTCCCCTGGAACTGTCGGTCCCATTGTTTTCTCCTCCAGATTGTTCATCCAGCCTATCTTATTTAGACAGACCTTCAGAGATAATAACATGCACAAAAACAAGACAGAGCAAAACCAAGCAACAATATACAACAAAACAACAACAACAATAAACCACTGACAAAAAGCAAAACACAACAAGAAAGAAAAGCTTGTAGTTAGTTCAAGGATCATTTGTTGGCCTTTAGGAGTGTTTTCCAGTCCAGTCTGTTGGGGCACCACGACCTGGCCCCAAATCTACCTTCGGCATTCCCTGGGGACCTTGCCACTCCATTCCCTTGCTGTTCCACTGCACTCCCCCAGTGCTTTGCCTCGGTGTGGTGGGATCAGGTCAGTCGCAATTCCCACACTGTGTCTTCGGTGCTGTTCCCCGCAGGGCCATGGGTCAGTGAGGTGTGTCATGTCTCATAGTGGGGCTGACCATGTGGTCCTCTCTGTGGACTGACTGCTCTAATTGAGAACATCGTCCTCATGGCCTGGTGGGCCAGAATGGGCTCCACTCTCTCCTACTCCCCCTTCATCTGCTCCCGTGTGCTCTGATCAGCTATGTCCCTCTCCTGGAGCTGCAGATTCAATGCCATCCTTTGAAATAAATTCTTCTGGGGGGAGGGGAAGGCATCCACTTAGTATTTGGTACTGGGGCCAGCACCCCAGACCTCTCCACTGGTTCCCTACTCCACGCTGGGATATTGCATTCACACCTTGGGGCACTGGGATGAAGTCTGGTCTCTTTCCCTGTGGAGATATAAACATTAGAGCATTGTAAAGTTGTGCGTGGCAGACATAGGTTAAAATGTAATATCATTTGATCTCCCCTTTGACCCATCTAAAGTTTTTTCAGTTTAAAAGAAGCGAAGGGAAATAGATGTGGCTTCAGCCTCTGGTGAATCTCCTCTGACTGTACACCAAGGATGCGAACAGCCTTGATCTCATGCAGAATGGGATTGGATTGCAATGCATTGGAAAGGGGATTATTGCAATGCAGTTAGGTTAAAAATCTAACACATTATCATTTGATCTCTCTTTTGATTAATTTAAAATTTATTCTCATTTTTCATATTTTCTGCTTTTGTTTTCATGGAGGTTTTACTGTATTGTTGTTAGTTGTTTTTATTTTTTAATGTTTTTATGCTTATGAAATCCAGGATATGTAAATCTATAGAGACATTAATTGTATGAACGTCTCCTCGGTGTGTGGCAGGGGAGGTTGGGAGGAAATGGGGAGCTAATAATGAATACAAGAATGAAGTAAACATTTTAAAACTGATTGTAGTGATGATAGTACAACTCTTCTTTTTTAAAACAATTAATCATTTTATTAGGAGGCTCTTACAAACCTGATAACAATCCATTAGTCAATAGTATTAAGCACACGTACATATGTAGCTATCAACATTTCCAAAACAATTTCTTTCTACTTGAGCCCTTAGTATCAGCTCCTCTTTTTTCCCCTCCCACCCTCATAAATCCTTGATTCTCTCTTCACCCACATTTCAGTTATTCGTCCCCTCCGGGGGCGGGGGGCTATACATCCAACCTTGTAATAAGTTTCCCCTTTCTCTCCCTTCCCCTCCCTCCTGCCCCCACCATTCCCTACCCTCATGATATTGCTGCTTCCACTACTGTTTTTAATCCATCCTGAATTCCATGTGTCAAGAGCTCTTATCTGTACCAATGTGTGTTCTCCGGTCTAGCTGGATTTGTAAGGTAGAACTGGGTCATGGTAGTGGGTGGGGTGGTGGTGGTGAGGAAGTATTCAGGAACTAGAGGAATGCTGTGTGTTTCATTGGTGCTATACTGCACCCTGGTTGAATCATCCCTTCCTGGTAACCCCTCTGTGGAGGGGAGTGGAGGGAAAAGTATCCCATCATCTACAGATGGGCTTTGGGTCTCCATTCCAACCCGCTTCTTTCACATCAATGTAATTGTTAGTTTGGGATCTTTTGCTATCTGATACCTGCTCCCATGGACACTCATGATCACACAGGCTGTATAGCTCTTCTAGATGTGATTGAACTATTCACTTGTATGATAGGTGAATTATATGCCAATAAAACTGCTTAAAAATAAATTAAAACAGAAACTCCAAATTATTCAATGGATTATATTACCAAAAATCTGAATTCACCTTTGGAATAGAAACTACTCGGAAAAATCAAGTGAACTCAGATGGCTGAATGATTGCCCTCCTCTTCCAGGTCTGCCAACTGGAGAATACATAAACAAATATGTGTGCAAGCGTACCTCAGAGACACTGAGGGCTTGGCTCAGACAGGCACAAAAAAAAGTGAAGGTCACACTAAAGCAAGTCACACGGATTGTTCGGTTTCCCAGTGCACATAAAAGCTACATTTACTGGATGGATGTATGGATTGTGATGAGAGTTGTATGAGCCCCCAATAAGATGGTTAAAACACAAAACAAACAAAAAAGCTACGTTTACACTACGCTACAGTCTTAAACATGTAAAACATTATGAGAAGTTTTTAAATACTGTGAGAATTACCCAAGTAAGACACAGAGACATGAAGTGAGCACAGGCTGTTGGGAAAATGGCAATGATAGACTTGGTTGGATATGATTCCCACCGCCTTCCATTTGTTAGAACCAGAAAAATGCAGTATCCACAAAGGGAAACATGATAAAACAAGACAGGACTATAATAGTAATAGGTACGATTTAGGGATAAGCCAAGGCAATGAAGTTGCTTTCTATCAATACAGTGTCCCCTATAAAAACTGAAAGACAACAAACTGTTACATGCTTTGATTTTACCTAAGAAAATAGTTATGGTCAAGTGGAAGGTCATTCAAAATGGAAAGACCATAAATTTCATGATAGATACTGCTTTCATTGCCCACTATGTTACGGTGGTTATGCTTTGGGCTGCTAACCAGGTCGCCAGTTTGGAAGCACCAGCCACTCTTCAGGAGAAAGACAGGAGTTCTACTCCTGTAAAAAAAAAAAAAAAAGTCACAGCCCAAATCCCATCTGTAGACAATGGGACATCTCCTCACAGAAGGGTCACAAGGAAGGGATGAGCCAACCAAGGCGCAGTATAGCACTGATGAAACACACACTATTCCTCTGATTCGCTGAGGCTTCCTCACCCCCACTATCATGACCCCAGTCCTGCCATGCACTTTGCACATGGGCTAGACTGGAGCATGTGCACAGGTACAGAGCTCATGGCACACTGTGGTAGTTACATAATCGTTTGTCAGTTTGAGAGGATTAAGAGTGAAGGGGTGGGGCTAACCTGTCAATCAGATGATAGCCAATGAGGCCTCTGTGTGGGCATGGCCTTCTCCTGAGGATTCTGGGAACTCCTGTAGTTCCTCCCTGGAGGTGGGAGACACTCTGTGTTCACTTCCTGAGAGACATTCTACTGACAAGACACAGGACACTATGCTGTTTTAATCTGTGCCCTCAGAGCTGGGGAAGCCACATGGAGATCCCTGCCAGTGCTGAGATGTTTACAACACTACTGGATCCACAAGACTTCCCACCCACTGGCCTGTGATCTTCCTGAATTTGGCATCATTGCATGTGTTTCGTGAGTCTGAAGAGGACTTTATAGATTGGTATCAGACATATGGGTTAACATCAGATTTATGGGCTTGATCTGAAATGGGCTGGAACATTTTCTCAATATTCAACTGCTCTTTTAGATAAAGCCCTTTCTTAAATACACACACGTAATCCAAGAACAGGAATGGGAATAGCAATACCAGGAGAGTAGGGGGAAGGTGGGGAGAGGTGGGGAGGAAAAGGGAACTGATCGATATGATTGACCCATAACCACACACGTGTGCACGCGCGCGCGCGCACACACACACACACACACACACACAGAACAACAGAAACCTTAGGGGAAGGGAGACAGTGATCGCTTTAAGGAAATAATAATAATTTATGATTTATCAAGGAGTCACGAGGGGGAGGGGGAGGGAGGGAAAAAAAGAGGAACTGATACCTAGAACTCAATAGAAAATAAATGTTTAGAAAATAATGATGGCAACATATGTACAAATATGCTTGATACAATTGATGTATGGATTGTTGTAGGAGCTGTAAGAGCCCCCAACAAAATGATCTTTTAATAATAATAATAATAATAATAAAAGTCACAGTCTTGGAAGCTCACAAAGACAGTTCTGCCCTGTTCCCACAATACTGTGAGTCAGAATTGACTCCGTGGCAGTGAGGTCTTTTTTGTGCTAGAAAAAGGCAGCAGTAGCCAAGATAATTGCTCCAGAGACATGTTTGGGGGAAATTAAAAAGATTAGTAATAGTCAAAGACAAGCTCCTGATTTTTAAAAAGGGGATAGGGCTGCCTCAGGATGCTTATATTGAAAAAAGGTGCCCTGATGGGGCTGTGGGGTAAGCACTGGATTGCTAACAGCAAGGTTGAAGGTTCAAACCCGCCAGACACTCTGCAGAGATAGAGGAAGCTATCTGCTCCTGTAAAGACTGACAGCTTTGGATATCCTTCCTATAGGTTGGTATGAGTTGGAATTGACACAATGGCAGTGGGTTGTGTTTTTTTTTTTTAATCATTTTATTAGGGGCTCATACAACTCTTATCACAGTCCATGCATACATCAATTGTGTACAGCACATCTGTACATTCATTGCCCTCATCATTCTCAAAACACTTGCTCTCCACCTAAGCCCCTGGCATCTGATACTCTCAGGATGGCCAACTACGAACCCATTACCATCAAGTCAATTCTGACTCAAAGGAATCCTACCAGACACAGTAATCCTGTCTCATAGGGTTTCCAAGACTGTAAAATTTTATAGAAGCAGACTTTCCCATCTTTCACTTGAGGAGCAGATGATGGGTTTGAACCACTAACTGTTCAGTTAACTGCCAGGTGCTCAACTACTGTATTCTCAGGGTTCTGTGGTCAACTGCTAATGTCACAAATTTTAAATGAAGTTTAACAAAAATGCTTCATTATATTATACATAATAGAAAAAATAAATTGGCAAGCGTATCAGCCAAGGCTATGTCTAAACTATATCCTACCTGCCAATGATAAAGTTTTAGAAAATAGACAAAATATGGACAAGAATCAAATTTCAAGGGCCCTTTGAATACTTACAGTTAGACTTTATCCAAATACCCCCTACATTAAAAAGCAAGCAAACTCAATGTCATCCAGTCGGCACCAGCACATAGCAACCCTATAGGGCAGGGTCGGATTGTCCTGTGAGTTTCTGAGACTGTAACCGTTCACAGGAGCAGAAAGGCCTGTCTTTCTCCTGAGGAGCAGCAGTTGGTTTCAAACTGCTGGCCTTGCAGATCACAACCCAAGACATAACCACTCTTGTCTATTTGTTCTCAAGGTTGATTCTTTAAATTGTAAGAAAGCTCTGTGTCTGACAACAAGGACATTCATTTTACTGGTATTGTTATTAAAGACTGCTGTAAATTTTTGCCTTTTGCTCAGAAACGTCCCTGCATTTATCATCTACAATCTTTAGCAACACATTGAAGGAACTAATGGAACTCTAAATTAAAATCAGTAAAGCTCCCAGAAACCCTTGAACTCCGTGATCTAAAGTATTACCATTAGCTCTTGTGTCTATAAAATTAACCCTCTCTGAAACCCACTAAAAATAACAACAGCAACAAACCCACTGCCATCAAGTTAATTCCAACTCATAGTGATCCTATATAGCAGTGGTTCTCAACCTTCCTGATGCTGCGACCCTTTAATACAGTTCCTTATGTTGTGGTGACCCCCCAATCATAAAATTATTTTCGTTGGTACTTCATAACTGTAATTTTACTACTATTATGAATCGGGCAACCCCTGTGAAAGGGTCATTTGATCCTCCCAAAGGGGTCGCGACCCACAGGTTGAGAACCGCTGCTATATATATAGTTTCTCAGACTATAAATCTTTATGGGAGCAGACAGCCTCATCTTTCTTCAGTAGAGTGACTGATGTGTTTGAACCACCAACCTTGTGGTTAGCAATCCAGTGCCTAACTCATGGCATCTCGAAGTCTTCTTTTGAAATCCACATGCAAAGTGCTTTATGAACTAATAGCAGGATGCTCAAACATTTGGGATTCTCACCCCAAATCTTCGATTCTATCCTGTTTTGAGCAGATAAAATTAATTAATGCAAGGGGTTCATATGATAATTCCAGATTTAATGTCATCAGGTAAGAAGTGAATTTCCAAGACATCCATCCTCTAACGGGGGATTTACTCTTCTGGAAAATATGCCATAGAAAAACTGACTTTCAACACATCAGAAAAACAAACATTGGGCAAATCTGCTGCGGAAGACGTCTTTAAAGGGTTAGAGTACAGCTGTGGTGCTGAAGACTAAGGTGTGCCTGACCCCAGCCGTGGTACTTTCCACCACCTCACAGACACAGGAGAACTGGACAGTGAAAAGGGACGGCAGAGCATTTATGGATTTGAAGAGTGCTGTTGCCAAAGATGATCGTATACTCTGTGGACTGCTGGAAGAAGAAGGGCCCTGGTGACCCTGTTTGATAAGCACTGGTCTGAAGTCCACACCCCAAATCCAATCTGAGGGAGGACAAATGCGGCTTTCGGTCAATATTAACAGTCTCAGAAAACCTTCATAGGGTTCTCTCTGAGTCTAATTGCCATGAGTTTTTATTGTTGTTGTTGTTGTTCTTCTTCTTCTTCTGGTCATAATAATAAACAAACCAGTCTTGGAAGAAATAGAACTGGAATTCCCCTGAGAATCAAGCATGATAAAACTTCATCTTGCTTACTTTGGGCACATTATCAGGAGAGACCAATCCCTATAAAATGACGTCATGTTTGGTAGAGAGGCAACCCAAACTGAGGGAAACCTCCAAAAGATGGTGTCATATCCCTTACTCATCAGACCTGACACGGGTCCGAGTGGTCATAAAAGGAGGACAGGTGAAATTCAATTGTAACTCACAACCAGTTTCAAACAAAGAAATGAAAGATGAATCCACATGGTGGTCTGGTCGCAACAATGAACTCAAACATCTCAAGGATCATGAAGAGGTGCAGAACCAGGAAACATTTCCTCCTGTTACATGCAAGGTCACTGGGAATCGGAACTAACCCAAAGGCAGCTAACTGCCCCTACAGGGAAACAAACTCTCCTGTATGTTTTCACCAGCCCAGAGCTACTGCTCTGCAGTTAATGAATTGCTGACTCAGTAACCCCTTGACTCTTGACAAAATGTAATAACTACCTCTAAATATTTACTGTTTTCTTATACTTAGGTTTCCCGCACATCACAAATCCTTAACTTCAATCTTGCAAAAATTGGACTTTGATCTTACATCAGCAAAATGCTTCTCCTTAGCTCCTTACCACCCTCCATCCAAGCCTGGTCAATCAGGACTAGGCCCCAATATTGAGACTTTTCTAGCTAGGATAGTCAAGTGTGTTCTCGTCTGAGCTACATCAGCCTGCTTTGCATAAACTCTTTAATTTCAGTAAAAGAATACGTTCATCCTAATAGATACAATGTTGATCACTCCTACTATAGTCAAGCATCTCTGGTGGCCCAGTGGGTTAAGCATTGGACTGCTACCTACAAAGTCAGTGGCTCAAGTCCACCAGCCTCTCAGCAGGAGCAGCTGAAGCTGGTTCGGAACCCTAAAGAGCAGTTCTACTCTGTTCTCTCTAGAAGTCTGAACGGATTCCATGGTAATGGCGTGGTGTTATTATTACTATTCATAACGATACCTATGCTCCCAGTTCAACTGGTATGTGACTAGGATGCTATTTCTTATACGAACATCAGGTTTAGACCACTCTACCACGCACTGATCCTGTGTGTTGGGACAATTGTTAGAAATGTTCAGATATTTAAAACAACCATCCCTCCAAAGAGTCTTAGAAGCCTCCACAATATCACCCTCCAAAATGATTCCCAGAAGCCTCTAAAATGGGACAAGCACAAATTATTCAAAGGAAGAGACAATAAAAAGGGGGATAACTAATTCCCTATGCATGCACAGTCTACAAATTGTAATTCTCATAATGGGAATATTACAGTTGGAAAAGGTGATTCAAACGTTATCTCGGACCTCAACCTAAGTCTTAAGTAACACGAGTTCTGCTCTGAAAGCCCGGCCGACTTGACTGAGTGCATTAGCTCGAGCTGCTATGGACGATCTTAGTCGGCCAAAGGGGAGTTGGTGTTGCTGCAGAGTTTTTGTTGCAGCTGCATGAACACCACGCGTAAATTGAACAGTCTGTGACTGAGCTAAAGGAAGCAATGAGCTCGCTCTCTACAACAGATCCAGGCAGATTATGAAAGATAGTTTTATGGCCTGGGATTCAGAATGTAGTCCCTTCGCTTCAAAACCTATTACAAAAACTAATTGTCATTTTATTTCTGAGTACTGCTTGTGTTACAATTGGTTGCTGTATCCCGCCTGGAGTCGTAAACACAGACATCGCCATATCAGAGGCTCAACAACTCACCCTACAATGGAAGCAGAAGGGAAAGATGAATCCTGGATTAACCACGAACTGTAATCGATGAACACTCTTCTGATCGTTAGCCACAAAATGTTGACAGTGGTGAAAATCTGGACAGTAGTCATTAATGTCCAATGGCTTGATTTCATCTGCCGGTAACCAAAAGGGAAACCTAAGAAAGAAAGAAGAAATAATTTCTAACATTCAGAAGCTAGGCTGATTCTCAGAGAAACCGCTGGGTTACCAATTCTCACTGAAAATCAGTATGTGTGAATAGCTCCCTTCCTGGCACGAAACCCAAGAAATGCCTAAACCATGGCCAACTGTGACAGATTAAATCTAGAAGTCCAAATTGGGCTTAAAGAAAAATCCCAGTGACGTCCCCATGCCTTTCTTGTTGACCATTTTCCCCACAGCACGCTTTTCAATCCCAAGACGACGGAAGAATCTGAATTCACCTGTGGTTGTGGATCGCTTTCAGGTAATTGTGTTTCTTCCGACCTTGGGATCTTTCCTGATATCATTTCGTTGCATTTCGTTTTGACTTCTTTCTTTTAAAAATATATATATATTTTCAAGGTACAGGGGAACCTCCACTTATTTGCTGACAACCCTTGAGACAGGAATATTTGAGCTTGGTGCTTGGCCGAGCTGAAATGCATTCTGCCTGGTGGTGATCATTTCTACCTTCGCCTCCTTTTCGCCCGTCTCCTGAGGATCAACTGTTGTTCCTAGCTCGGGCAGTCTTCCTTTGGCAGGTCTCCACTCTCTCGGTGAGTCATGGCATTGTCTTCGCAGAACCCAGTCTGCGCACTCCGAACCTTCAATTCCTTACATTATGACAGCTGATGTCTAGTGTGTGTGGTCTAAAAGCGTATGCTAATGAGTGCTGCTTGCAATATTTCGGCTCTTGGTTTTTTTAATCTTCCCCTGATTAATCATATCATGATTAATATTGCGTGTCTTCTACAATTCCCTTATCTTTATCCCAGTTTCCTCGTAGCATGAAAAAAAGTTACAAACAAATAAAAACCCCTTCTATTGTTCTCTCTTCAAACGAATATATTCCTGTGATCGTTTGCGCTTTTTCAAATAGTATGCAATGAATTGTAACCTTTTGAATATTTCAATGCAGAATAATACAACTGTCGTTATGACACATTTTGTTTCATTTTTAAACCTCCAAAATGAAGGCTTTCAAGAATTTCAGAGCTCAGGGAAACATTAGAAACTACATACCTCAACCTTTTCATTTTACAGACTGGGACCTTGAGGTCCAGAGCAGTTATAAAATGTGCCCCAAATTAAGCAGCTCATTAGTGGTGAAATGAGATAGAAGCATGGTCTCCCCGAATTCCTGCCCATCACTGCTTCTACCAACAGAATGACGTCTCCAGATTATGCCTGGGGTGCTCGGCGACTCTCAGGATAAGGAATCATTTTCACATCATGTGCACGAATCTGCTTTGTTTCTGTATTTTCACTTGGAACACCCACAAAGGGGAAACCTTTCAATACAATCCATGGTCAGACTCCACCCTCCAATGTCCCTGCAGGTCCCCAGAGTTGTTATTGATACAGTGGCCCATAAAACTCCCTGGGCTTTATTTTCAGTTCTCCGGCAGACTTGGTGTATAACTTTGGGGATATTTTACCCTGGGGCTATCCTAATGTGTTGGAATCCAGTTATAGACAGACCCTGTAAAAGACCTTGTCTAAAGACTGTCTGAAAATAAGAAATACAGCAGCATTTAAGACATTAAATTTGGGGAAAGTACATTTACTTTTAACCCAGAAATTCGATCCTCCCCTCACTCGTCTCAGTTAAGAGTGTAGACGGAAGCCTCTTCCACTAAGCCTACGCTTTAGTGCAGTTTCCACATTCTGTTTGGTTTGCTTACTTGTCCTGGTGAGGAGAGGAAAGGGGAGTACTGATAAACTCGGTCTACGTCTTTATGCAGCAACTCTCAACGTCAGGAACAGGGTGGAACGGGTTAGCCCCTGAGATGGAGTCCTGCTCGTGCCCCATGGACGATGTAAGGTCATGAGAATTTTCTTGACAAGTCCAACCTGCTTCTAGAATAGTGGGTTGAGAGCTGTTGCTCCTAAGGCCCGGTCCTGGTTCTCGGTGACACCAGTAGAAAGGGATGAAGGAGCCTGGGTGGCAACATGGGTAAATTCAGCTGCCAGCCAACAGGCCAGCGGTGCCAACTCACCAGTCCCTCTGAGGGAGAAGAGACCTGTTGATCGGCTCCTGTAAAAATTACAGTCACAGTAACCCTCTGGGGTGGTTCTACTAGGTCCTATAGGGTCGTCTGCATCCAAAGAACAACAAGGAAAGGTGAACTGCATTAACTCTCTGTGGGAAATATTATCCAAATCAGTGAAACACAAGCTCCTTAATTGTAATTGTGTTAGTCCGGGTAGAATAGAAAAACAAATCCAGAGACACTCATATGTATGTAAGAGAGAGCTTTATATCAAAGAGTAATTGTACATTAAGAAAACATCCCAGCCCAGTCCAGCTCAAGGCCAGAATAAGTCCTATATTCGCCTCTATGTCCGAGACTAGTCCATCAATTCCTCTTTGACTCACACAGCACATGCAGTGACGCCGAATGCAAGATCACAGGCCGGTGCGTGGAAAATCCCACGGATCCAATGGCGGTGGAAGCACCGCCAGGGCTCCGGCTGCATTCAGCGTGGCTCTTCAACGGGAAGGTCTAGCAGAGAGAGTGCAACCCAACTCCAGGGAGGAAGAAAGGGAGTTCCCAGAATCCTCATGAATAGGCCACACCCACAAGGAGACATCTTCTGACGGACAAGCTAGGCTCCACCCCTTCATTCTTTCATCAAGTTGACATGAAATTGTGTAACGACCACATTAATAAGTACTCCATGGCTGCCAGGTACTGACACCAACTGAGTCAATTCAAGCTGGAAAGAGAATGTCTCTCAGTGCCCAAGTCTCCCACAGAGCTCCCAGGAAGATGGCGCTGGTCTGTGAAGGCGTGGAAGCAGAATCTGGGAAAACTCCCAGGAGGGCAGCCGGGTCGGCAGCTCTTCACCTCTCACAGCTTCCTTTTATGTTCCTCTTGTCTGCAGACAGGCTTCCTGGACCCCCGTCTATAAATTCACCCTGAGCACCCGGGGTGACCCAACGCACGGAGTTTCTCTTACTCTGTCTAGTCGAGATGGGCCCTGCACCCATCCAGCCGAGTCCTGTGATAAATGGAAGCGTGGGCCAATTAAATGTCTGGGGATTCTTTATCACGCTCTCCTTTAATCTAAGAATAAATATTTAAAAGGGCATAACCTCAAATCCAAACACAAGCGTAGATCTGCACACACTCACGGAATGTTCACGTTCTCTTCATCCAAGCAAACCCTCCTTATACTTAGTGTCTGTGGCCGGCTGTTGGACTAATAGTAACGCTCGATGCAAAGGAAGGAGACGGTGCCTTGTCCTCAACCATTCTCATAAACATTGCTGCGTTTGAGCCCATTGTTTGAAGCCACTGCGGCAACCCGCCTTGTTGGGGGTCTTCCTCTATTTTTCTGACCGTCTGCTTTTGCAAACATGATGTCCCTCTCCAGGAACTTGTCCCTCCTGATGACAGGCCCACACTTTGTGAAACAAACTTTCTCGGTTCTAAGGAGTATTCTGGTTGTACTTCCTCTAAGACAGACTTCGCTTTTTTTTTTTTTAGCTCTCCATAGTAAATTTTTCGCCAGCCTTATAAATCAAAGGCATCAATTCTTCCTTTCTCTCCTGCGTCTGAGGAGACCGAGGATACCAAGGCTTGGAGTAGGCCTGCCTCAGTTCTCACAGGCACACTGTTACTTTTGAACACCGCACCATATCGTTTGATTGTTTGACTCCTGCTTCTATGGGCATGAACTGTAGATCCAAGTGAAATAAATTCTTGACCATTTAAATGATTTCCTTTCCTTGTTTATCATAATGTTACTTATCAGTCCAGTTGTGGGTATTTTAAAATTTTCTTTAGATTGAGGTATAAGCCACATGGAAGACTGCAGTCTTTGATCTCCATCAATAAGTACTTCAAGGCCTCTGTGAGCTGAAAATTTCTTAACCCTCTTGTGTTAGGCCAGGTTGACTAGAGAAACAAATCCAGAGATACTCATATATGTATAAGAAAGAGTTTTATATCAAGAAGTAATTATATATCAAGAAACTATCCCAGCCCAGTTCAACTCAAGTCCCTAAATCTGATGCTAGTCCATTATACCTTCTTCTAACTCATGCAGCCACATGCAATGATGCAGAATGCAGGAAGAGCACAGGCTGGTGGGTGTACAGTCGTATGGATCCATTGGCAGTGGTAACATCTCCAGGACTCTGGTTGCAATGACGGTCTGCCAGCAGGAAGGTGAAGGCAGAGAGAGGTGGGGTCAGGGTGGGGCACAGACGGAGGGTGTGGGTGGGGGTGGGGTGCAGACGGAGGGCAGATTCCTAGAGCCCTCTTTCTGAGAAAGCCACACCCACAAAGAGGCAGCATCACACTGTGACCTGATTGACAGGCTGAGTACCACCCCTACACTTTTATGTATCTTCAAATTGACGTGAAATTATGTAACGACCGCACTTCTCGTGACCAAATTGTTTTATGGTTGTTAGATTTGGTTGGTATAAAGTTTTCCAGTCATGGAATGTATGCTGAACAATTGAGTCGTGTTAAAATTTTGGTAGGTAATACATATTATGTGGCAGGTATCTGTCCCCCTGAACTCTGGAGGTAGGATAGATTGGTGAGGCATAGAACAATGATTTGACCTTAGTGAATTTATTTTGTGTAACTTTGGGGAACATGGAGTAATACCTAGAGGCCCCTGTCGTGGCGGCACATAATTTTGTTCCAGCCTCCTCCTTCATGCTCCATTCTCGGCACTGCCTCCTCGATCTCCTGACAGGTAAATACTTTTCAACCTCTCAAAATCAGCAGTAATTTGACACCCCACTTACTCCTGCCTGTTCTTCAGAAGGAAGGACGGTCTCTTCCTAGTCTTCTGGGTCCCTGGCCCACAGTAAGCTGCCTCATGAAAGCCAGGCTGGAGAGAAGCTGGCCACATCTGCCTCCGTTGTTACATGATGTAACTAAGAAAAATAAATGCGGCATGCTTCGACAAACACCTGGAGAGGAGGGAGCCGCTGGCACACCGTCAAAGGCACAGCACTGCACTTGAGAATACGTTATTCTTTTGAAAATTAAGTCATTACCAAAATCACAATTACTAAATGACATAACACAACATCATATTATTCACATGTGAAAGTTGGATGTTGATAAGGAAGAATGAAGAAGAATCGATGCATTTGCATGGTGGTGGTGCTGGAGAAGATTGAAAGGACCATGGACTGCTAGAAGGACAAACCAATCTGTCTTGGAAGAAGTGTGGCCAGAGTGCTCCTTAGACGCAAGAAAGGCAAGACTTGTCTTACATACTTTGGACATGTTGTCAGGAGAATCCAGTCCCTGGAGAAGGACATCAAGCTTGGTAAAGTCGAGGGGCATCGAAGAGAGGAAGACCCTCGAGGAAATGCATTGACACAGAGACTGCAACCATGGACTTAATCATAGGAACAGCTGTGAGGATGGTGTAGGGCCAGGCAGTGGTTTGTTCTGTTGAGGATTAGGTCGCTATGCGTCGGAACCAACTCCATCAGCACCAATTGACAAGACTCACCTCACTGTACAAAATCCAAAAAAAAAAAGACAAAAGTTTCACTTGTTTCACTGATTCACACCTCCAGGGTGTATACCCTGCATTTAAGCCCTCTAAACCTCATGATTGGCTGCCCCAACCATTTCTCTTTTTAACTTTTTGTTGTGAATTGGATGAAGGCTTGCAGATCAAATCAGTGTTCTATCCAAAAATTCATGCACATTTTGTATCATGTAATTGATTGCGATCACCACAATGTAACATCACTTATCCCACTTCCTCCCTGTGTTTCTCACTTCCCTTCTTTTCTTTACCCTTCTGAACTTTGTGTACAAATGCTGCTCTATTGATCTCAAGTGGTTGCTTAAGAAGTGTAGCCCTCCCTAGGTTATTGTTGCCTGTTTGTTGTTTGGCTGAAAATTGTTCCATGGGGTAAGTACCCTCCCAGACCTGAAGTACGACTAAGGACCATAGTCTTGGTGGTTCACCCGTCTTTACATGATAAGTAAGCCTCACCTTTGTATCAGTTTAAGTTTTGTTCCACATTTCCCACCATGCTCTATCCAGGACCTGCTATTGCAATCCCATTCAATGCAGTTGATAGTAGAAGCCAGGCATCATCTAGTTCTTCTGGTTTCAGGGTTGTGGGATACACAGAAGCCTGGGTAATACACAGAGGCATCCTTAATGACTGCAATACTGGTAGTTCAACTCACCTTCTTCCTTACCCACCTAAGTAGTGTGTAGAACACTGTCTTGTGAACTGGTATGGCAGTTGACCTTGATGTCTCCTAAGACTATGGTCCGGAGATCCCAGGCCCAGTGATTCATTCCCTCAAGGTATGTAGTTATGTCTTAGAAATTTTCATTCCTTTTCAGACTTAATGAGTCAGAATCAACTCATTGGCACATGAAAGCAGAAGAAAATTAAAATATTAGTTTTGCTGCATGTATTGTTTTATAAATGGTTACCATGTTGTTAGGGCACCAATACTTCTGGAAGTTGTTTGCCTCTATCTCCTCAGAAGACAAATGGTTAGGTCTATCTTTTGACCTACTTTGAACACTAATGTTGCCTTCTCAATAGAGAAAGCTTGGAACCTCTGCCCCAGGACAATAATATTGTTGCTGTTGGTTGCTGGAGAGTTGGCCCTACTCATGGTTGTGCTTTGGTTCTCTGATTTAGCTTCCAGAAGCTTCTATTCATTGGTGACAGGTTGATTACACAGGACCACTTTGATCATAGAAAGGACAGTGTTTTGTTCATGTTAGAAGAGATTTTTAGTCTGAATATGGATGTGCCTTCACCACATACAATGCGTTTGCCACTTGTGAACTTACAGGATTACTTACATACTAGCATGGTATTCCACCCACCATCACTTTGGATTAAGGGACTCATTTCAACCACAAAATAAAGTTCAACCATGGGTCCATGTTCACGGAATCCAGTGGTCTTACCATACTCCCCATCATCCTGAAGGAACTGGCGTCATAGCACAATGGAATGAATTTCTAAAGACATAATTAAGTGCCAGCTAGGTAGCAATACCTTGCAGTGCTTGGGACAATGTTCTCCAGGGGACAGTGAATCATCTAAACTGGCATCCAATATATGTTGATATTTCCCCAATAGACAGGATTCATGGGTCCAGTAACCAAGGGGTGGAAGTGGAAGTGACACCGACCACTCACTATTATTCCTAGTGTCCCACTCAAAACATTTTTGTTTCCTGTCTCTGCAACCCTACGCTCTTCAGGTCTGGGAGCATTATTCCTAAAGGGAGGAATACCCTTGATTTCACTGAACTGAAAGTTAAAAAGGCCTCCGGGCCACTTTGGGTTCCTTATAACTCCAGATCAACTGGCAAAGGAGCTGGTTTGAGTGATGTGGCTGATCCTGATTTCCGAGGGGAAATTGAATTGGTATTGCATAATGGAAATAAATACGAATATGGATAGAATTCAGAAGATTCTGTATATAGTCTCTTAGTACTGCTATAGCCTATGATAAACGTAAATGCTAAACTACACAACCCGATTCTGACATGACTACTAATGGCCCAGACTCTTCAGGAATGAAGGTTTGAGTCACTCCAGCAGGCAAAGAACTATGAGCAGTTGAGGTCATTGGTGAGGGCAAAGGGAACATGGAATGAGTGGTAGATAAAGGTCGTTCTAAATACCAGCTATGGTCACATGGCCAGCTGCAGAAATGAAGACTATAACTTATAAGAGTATATTTCTTCTTGTATGTATGCATCAAATATTTTTGTTCTGCTCATTTATCAACTATAAGATGTGAATGGAGTTTATGCATTTTCAGTTGGACATATGTTAGTTGAATCATGTTGGGCACAAATGTAACATTATTATTTTCTTTATTTAGAGATTAGGTATGGTAAGGAGATGGGTACAGATGCAAGTTGACAAGAGGTTGATTGTGATAGTTGAATTTTGTGTCAATTTGACTGGATTAGGATTCTCGGTGGTTTGGCAGTTGAGTTTAGAAATCTCCCTTGTTGTGACAAAGCACATGGTATTCAACCCCCTAATAGGTTCTGCTTTAAGCAGCCAAGCAATTATAGGATGAGAGTGGAGTGCAAACTCCTTGTTCAGGTAAAAGCCCTAATGTCATTCAAAAGAAGTTTCTTCAGAGGTGTGGTCTACTTCCTATACAAATAGGTGCTATTGAAAAGCTTATTTGCTTTATGCTGTATCTGGATCCTGCCTCTAATTAATCAACTTCCAGTTCTGTGGATTTTAGCCAATGGCCTACCATATTGGCTGCCAATGCCAGGAGCCACCAGTGGCCTGACATTTGATTTGCCTTGGATTCATCTACCTCTGATATCAGCCTGTGGTGTTCCTGCCAATCTTGAGCCCATCAGCCCCAGAGGCTATGTGAGTCAGGAGAAGCCTCCAGCTTAACATTTGAGTCACTGAACTAGGATTAGATGTACCCACTTCTATAACTGTGAGCCATTTTCTTGATATAAATCTCTCAGCCCCCTCTCTTGTTCTCACTCTCTCCCTCACTCTCGCTCTCTCCACAAGCTTCCATTGACAGATCAGTGGTGGTGCAGTTGTAGAAACACTATATCGGCATCGAGCATACTAGATGATACTCTTGGATCTGATCTGGATTCTGAGGCCCTGGCCTGCTTTACAACAGTGCCTACCACCAGAGAGTTGACTCTGAATCATGCTGCTCTGTAGAGCAGAACTGCTCCATGGGGTTTCCAAGGGTAATCTTCCTGGCAGCAGGCTGACTTAACTTTCTCTTTCCAAGTGACTGTGGATTTAGCAGCCTACCTTTTGGTTAGCAGTTGAGCACTTAACCACTGTGCTTTCAGACCTCCTTTCTCCAACACTGCTCTGGTCTTAATTCTAGATGATTTCCCCAAGCACATTGATGATCCTGCTCTCATTCCAGGACCTCCTTTCTTGAGACTTCTCTCTTCTCATGACCTTGTCTTTCAGTCCACCTTGGCCATTGGCTCCCTCTGCATCCTTGTCCTTATCACGCCTGTTAGTACCTTGACTCCAGCAATCCTCTAAACCTCACATCCATTGACATCTTTTCACTGATAACCCATCTACCCTTGGTGTGTCCTCTTTTCCTCCTTCACAGCTTAAATTCTATAATCAATCATTATAATCCCTCCCTTGCATCTGCTCCCAACTTCTTTGCCTTTTTCTTGTCTCATTACGCTTGCTCCACAAACCCACTCCTCTGGTTAAATCAAATCCCCACCCTCTCTGGCCTGGTATCTGGAATCTGAACGATCACAAAATCCAACTGCTTTTCAAATCCAGCCTCTGTGCATCACCCAGAGTCATTTTCTAAAGTCACATTATTTCTTAAAGCTTTCCATGGCTTTCCATTGTCCCTAAGATACAGTCAAAGTATATTCAGACACTTTATGATCTGGTTTGTAATTGCTGTTTAACTTCCGTTTCAGCATGTATCCCTTCTCCCAGCTTACCCTACTTTGTACTTCTCACTCCACAGTCCCTGGAATGTTGCCTGCACGTGTTCTCTCTGTTAGGAGTAGCATTCCCAGAGCCAACCGGATTAATCTCTTAGTGCTAATCGAGGTGTCACTTTGTCAGGGAAGCCTACTTGATCCCCTTCCATGAAACACCTTCCAGTAGCAGGCCTGAATCTGTACTGCAAGAGGCTGCACTGCGAGGTGCTTACTTAATTGCCTCTCTCATTAAACTGGACGTTTTTTTGAGTACTGGAAAAGTAGTCTGCTCCTTGTTAGTGGTTCACTGCAGAGACCTGGCATATACCGACCATAAGTACTTATTGAATCATCCTATACTTTGTAGACGGATATATGCAAGGTAAACACCCAGGGTGGTCTTTAGAAGCTAGGATGGCGAGCCTGTGTCTTGCTTACCTTGGACACATCAACAGAAAAGAACAATCACTAGAAAGAGACAGAGGGGCATCATGTTTGGTAGAGGGTCAGTAAAAAGAGGGAGATCCTCAACAAGGTGGGTTTGTTAGCTAGCGAGGAGCAGGTGCTAGGGCTTGTCCCTCTCCATGTCTGGAGGACCCCTACAGGAGGTTGCTGCGGAGAACCAGGTGAGGCTTAGCAGCTGTAAAGGCTAAGAGGAATGTGCCAATTCAAGCCTGAGCCAGGTGGGTGGTACACCTGGGTGGACCCAAAACTAGGCCAGGTGGGCTTAATTCAGCCAATGGGGTAAACCAATACCTTTGACCACACCTCCCAGCTGAAGGCCCCAAATACCAGGACCTTGAGACTGCGCAGTCTGCTCAGCTGTGCTGTGGCCTCTCTGACCTCAGGCTACCATGTGTGGGTGTACAGCCCTCCAAGGTTGCCCATGTTCAGTGACTGTAAAACCTGAAACTTCTCCTGTCCTTTATAAAAACCCACTGGGACCACAAACTGGGCTTCGGTGTGAATTCTTTCTCATGCGAAGCCAAGAACTGAGGTATTTCCCATCCAAGGAACCTAACAGATTGAAGCAATTGCTACCAAAATGGGCTCAAACATACCGACAATCACAAGATCTGGCATAGGACCGGACAGTGCTCTGTTCTGTTATGCATTAGGTTGCTCTGAATCATAGCCTACTTGCTGGCAGCGAGGAAACAATGACAACAGTATATTTGTTCAGAGCCATCTTTTAGAAAACATAATATGTGCTTTGAAGAATTTAATCTTGATAAACCAATTTGGGTTCCAAATTCCTTTCCCAATTTCTTTCTTTTTAAAAATCATTTTATTCAGGACCAAGGGCGTGAGGGACGATGCTGGGAGAGTGGAGGGTGAGTGGGTTGGAAAGGGGGAAATGATTACAAGGAGCCACATGTGACCTCTTCCCTGGGAGAGGGACAGCAGAGAAGGGGGGAAGGGAGACCCCGAATAGGGCAAGATATGACAAAATAACGAGGTATAAATTACCAAGGGCATATGAGGGAGGGGGGAAAGGGGAGGGAGGGGGGGGAAAAAAAAGAGGACCTGATGCAAGGGGCTTAAGTGGAGAGCAAATGCCTTGAGAATGATTGGGGCAGGGAATGTATGGATGTGCTTTATACAATTGATGTATGTATATGTATGGATTGTGGTAAGAGTTGTTGGAGTCCCTAATAAAATGTAAAAGAAGAAAAGAGAAAAAAATGATTAGGGCAAAGACTGTACAGATGTGCTTTATACAATTGATGTATGTATATGTATGAACTGTGAAAAGAATTGTATCAGCCCCAATAAATTGTTTAAAAAAATCATTTTATTGGGGTCTCCTACAGCTCTTATCATAATCCACACATACATCCATTGTGTCAAGCACATTTGTACATTTGTTGCCATCATCATTTGGAAAACATTTTCTTTCCTTTCTCAATTTCTATGGACTTAAACTCATTCCGACTACAGAGCAGGGAGAGATGAGACTATAATGCAGAATGCATTGGAAAGTGGGTTGTTGCAGATGCATTTAGGTTTAAACTTAACATCTTATCATTTGATTTCCCTTTTGACCCATTTTAAATTTGTTCTCGTTTCTAAAGTTTTCTTTTCAATTGAGGTTTTTCTGTTTTGCTTTGTTTTGTTGCTAGTTTATTTTTTGTTTTAAAAATGCTTTTCTGTATATGAAATCCAGGATAGGTAAATCCATAGAGACAATAACTGGATTGTCTATATGGCAAGGGGGGTGGGGGGAGAATATTCAGTGTCATCGAGTCAATGCTGACACATAGCGACCCCCTGTGGGTTTCTGAGACCATAACTATTGATGGGAATTAAATGCTCGGTCTTTGTTGGAGCCGCTGGTGGTTTTGAACCACGGACCATGCAGATTGTAGCCCAACATGCTACCAGGGCTCCTTCTGGAAGGATATAGGGAGTGATATAACAATGAGTACAAGAACAAACCAGATGTTCTAAAATTTATTGCAGTGATGATATATGCTATTGTAATTGTTGCATTCTGTGCATTATATTGCAATAAAATTTTGAAAAAGATTTCATTTTTACTTGAATACACATTCTATGCACATAATCCAACAATTACAATAGCATATGCCAGCACCATCCGCAAAATGCATCAATTCTTTGTCTGTCTTCCTCAGTCATTCTCCAGTTTTCACGTGCAATTGAAGTGATTGCAAACACCACAGCTTGAGCCAAGTGCACTTAGTTCTCAAAGGGACATCCACGTGGGCTTTGTTGCTTCTGAGCTAGTTGGCCCCTTGTTTATCTTCAAGTACTTAAGACCCCAGACACTGTATCTTTTGATAACCGGGCACCTTCAGCTTTCTTCACCACATTTGCTTATGCACCCATTTTGTCTTCAGCGATTGTGTCGGGAAGGTGAGCATTACAGAATCAGCATTGTACTTTTAACATAAGTTACTGTATGCATATGACCTGAGACTTGAGTACATCATGTTGTTTTTTAGAAGTCTTCTCTTTTTGTTTTTAGTTTAGAGGTATTTCCAAGGCAATTTTACTGCTGGATGGAGGGGTTGACAGTTGAAGCTATGCCCTTATCCAAGATGATCTTACAAGGGTTAAAAGTCTATACTTTAATTGGCTCCATCAAATATCAATAAACATCAAAATTTCAAAAATGAAAAATGTTACATGAAATTCAGAAAAGAGGAAGAAGTTGCAGTGTCCCCTAAAGAGCGTCTCCAAAAGTGAGGATCCAGGTGGTCCCTCAGTCACCTTTTCCAAGGGTCAGGCTAGCTTCCCTTGATGAGATATAGCGGAAGTAGACCAATGAATGAATGAAGTGACTAAATGAAATTGAATAGGTGATCCATAAATTATGATAGCAAAAGACAAAATGTCTTGAAACAGGCAAAAATAAAAGAAACCCTTGGCAAAACTCTTTGTACTAAAGGACATGTAGGCTAGCATACATTTTATTTATGTCGTTTCCATGTCTCTTTTTATTCTATTAGCTAGAGTGACATGATTGCCACCTCCCAACCCCCATTCTAGAAGTTACCTACTACTTTGCACTAAATTCGGTTAATATTGTGATTCTATATTCCACAACGGCGTTGTTGTCAAGGTCAAGTCGCTCGATGTTTGTACTTGTATGAGAAAATACGGAAGGAAAACACCACCAAACAGAACAGAGCATAGGGACCCTATAGGGCAGTGTAAAATTAATCTTTATTTAGGAGCAGACAGCCTCATCTTTTCACTAGGAGTAGCTGGTGGATTTGAACTCAGGCCCTTGTAAATAACAGTACACCAGGGCATCTTCCTAAGGGAATACTGCCACTTGGAGAGATGCATGGATAAAACTGTGGTTCACAGAGTGCCACCTCCCCTCACCCCCCTAGAGGCATTTGGCTGTTTGAAGCTGGTGTGAGTCTGTCAGAATGATCCCATTTGTTTAAAATTATGACATCTCGGAAAACCATGCAACCTGAATTTGTTGGGTAGCTACGGGAAGTTAAAGTGCATTTATACAGGTCTATAAAAGGGAAAAAAATGAAAGGCTTAGAAAAAAAGAAGCGAGTTTTTTTTGAATATTCTGTCTAGCTGCCAAACAAATCCCAGGATATTGCAAAATCAGTTTTTGAAAGAAATCTCGTTTCCTAAGCACTTACGAACACTTTTCAAGTATCTTAGATAAGGGAATAAAGAAAATAACTGAGGCTTACTTCCTGTATGTAAATGACAACCATAGCAATGAGGCGCTCCCGTCAAATGACATGGCCAAAGAGTAGGGAAAAATCCTTATGGAACCATTGCCTTTTGCTTATAAAGTCCTCAGTTAACATTGTGCTATGCATAGAAAACGTTCTATACGAATTATTTTAGCTATCAGTTGAAAATCGCTTTTTGTGTGACCTCCGTGGGGCGCGGGACCACTTAGGAGCATCTGTCAAGGGTTTAGAACTATTCAGGTACAATCTGGAACTGACAGATGAAGAAAGGGTGTATGTGACTCTGCGGGAGGCGACAACGAATTGCTCCAGTCCAGTGGCACAGCGTTCAGCCCACGAGCCTCCAGGAGCCACGAGTCCCCGGCTCCCCGGCACAGGACCGTGTCAGTTCGTGTGCGTCCCCTTCTCCACTAGATGTCACTGCCTATCAACTGCTCGTGGAGGAGACCCCGGCGTTGCTCCCACCCAGACAGTTCAGTGGGACGCATGGTCAGTCCGCACTTGCGTGCTTCGCGGAGAGGCCGGCCGGGAGCCCCGAGCCGGGCGCGGGCGGGGCGGGCGGTGTCGCCGGGCTGCAGGGAGCGCAGCGCCCAGTGAAGTGTGGGAACCGCGAGCCGCAGCGCCGCGGGGGGGAGGCGTGGGGGGGGGGCGGGCTCGGCAGGCCGCGGCCGGGCGGGGCGGAACCAGGCGGCGCGATGCGGGAGGCGGGCCGGCGCCGCAACGCCTTCCCGCCCCTTCGAGCGAGACGGTCACGTGCCGTGGAGGCGCTGCCCCCTCCGGTCGGCGGCGGGAGGGCGGGGCCGGAGAGGGGCTGACCGGCCGACGCGGCGCTCCGAGGAGCCGCGCCCGTCGTTCGGGGACGCCCCGTTCGGGGCGCGAGCCGGGCGCGTGTGCCGCGCGGAGGTGAGGACGAGCCGGAGGGACGAGCGCGGAGCGCGGGCGGGGCTGAGCGCCGCAAGCCGGGAGGGGCGGGGGAGGAGCCACGGTGCGCGCGCCGGGCCGCGGGAGAGGGAGGGGCGGGGAGGAGCTGCAGAAAGCGCGCGCCCGGCGCAGGGGGGAGGGGCCGGGGAGCGCGGGGAGCCGCCGCGGAGCGCGCGCAGGCCGGCCGCGGCGAACGTGAAGCGAGCGTGGAGAGCCGCGCGGCGCGGCAGTGTGACTCCCTTCCCCCGGCCGCGGGCGAGGAGAGCGTGCGGCGTCGCAGCCGGGGCCCGCGAGGCTGGAGGAGGCGGCCGTGCCCGGGCATGGTGGTCTGGGGCGACACGGACGGTGAGCGACCCCCGGGCCGGCGGCGGGCGTGGGGGAGGGGTGGCACCGGACGCGGGTCGCCGGGAGGTGCCGCAGAGGAGCCGGCGGCGGCCCGAGCGCTGAGGGCCTGCGGCGCGGGGGCGGGGCGCCCCCAGCCGGGACTGCGGCCGGCGGCCTGCGCTGCCCGCGGCGCCCCTCACGCCGACAGCTACTGGGTTATGTAACGCGTGACCTCTCCTTCCCGCTCCGCCATGGCGCGGCCCGGCCTCGGCGCAGCTGCTGCCGCCGCCGCCGCCGCCAGACCCCACACGGCCGCTTGGCGGAAGCGCCGCGCGCGGGCCACTGGCTCCCGCGGCCCTTTCCTCCGCGCGCCCCGCGTCCCGCCCGCGGACGCCTCCCGCCGGCCCCGCTCCGTCCGCGCCGCAAACTCCGTCCTCCTGCGCCGGCGCCTCGGCTCCATTCAGTTCCGCGCCATTCATTCACGCGCGCGTCCGGGCGTTCGTGCCACAGGCTTTCGCCAAATGTCAACGGGGTCCCCAGCGCTGTCATTTGCCCTCCGTCCCGCCCCCCGCCCCTGTTTGGGACCCGGAATCGGCTGCGAAAATCCCGAGACAGTTTTCATTCACGCGTTTTTTTCCTGGTGACTCCTCTGCTTAATATGCAGGGCATCTTCCCTCCTGCCCTTCCTCACAAGTGCCCTGTCGCACTGGCACTCGCTGTTCAAAGAAGTCGGCCCTCCTCTAGACTGGGTGATGGGCACGGGCTGCCCTGCCCTCGCTGCCTGCGTGTAAGGAAAACACGTTCCTGCATTACTCCTTAACCGACTTTCCCTTGTTTCCAAAGAAACGTGCTGCAGATGGCATAAGTTTAGTAATTTCCTCTTCAAGTCTTCTCACATGGTGTTTTCAGGTAGGAGCAGCTTCGTTTCGGGGAAGAGAGTGCCATGAAAGGACCTGGCAGCCTTTTTACGTAACAGCCCTGCGGCTGCTCCGCTCCGAGGATTCTCCTCTCTGGTTTGGTTAGGATAGGGCATATGCCATCACCTTGGCTCCGGTGCAGGGCGCAGTCGCCGACCTTTCCAAACTTCTGTTGGTTTGTTTTTCACCTAGCGCTTGCAGATCCTGCCTACTAGCCAAGCCTTTTTCCTGGCTTGCTCAAAGCTCACCTCAAGTCCCGCCTCCAGATACCGTTCTCCAGATTTAGGCTGGCTTATTTGCTACTTTTGTGTTATGATATACCTTCGTTTTCTCTGGACTGAGGAGCCTTGGTGGTACAATGGATTATGTGTTGGGTGGCTAACCGGCAAGGTCAGCAGTTCAAACCATCCTCTAACCATAGAGAAACATAAAGGTTTCTACTCCTGTTAAAACGTGACAGTCTCCGAAACCCACAGGGGCAGTTCTTCCCTGTCCTCGCAGGACTGCAATGAGTCGCAGGCCACTCAATGGCCGTGAGTCTGGGTAGTTGTTTTTTTTCTCTGGTTTGTTGAGGGTGTAGCCTGTATGGAACTTTTGCTTGCCCTTTCTCAGATTTCCTAGCCTCTGTTTCATGGTAAACTATACAGGAGTTTCTAAGGGGAGGGGACATGTTCTTCTGGAGTTGATTTCTATGAAATGTTAAGTAGGAAACAATTTTTCAAAATAATTTAATATATAAAATCACTCCATTTTCTCCATCCACAACTTCAGAACTCATACTTTTAAGTGAATTAACACTAGGTTTACAATGTTTCTTATATACCTATCTCTGTGGACACATTGTCATATTGACCTGTGAATGAAAACCCGTTTTCTCTTAAAAACTTACTTTCTTTTAAAAACAACGCAACTATACACCATGAACTTATAAATGAAACTATGTGATATTGTATACTTGTATGGCATTTACATTATTTAATGTTATAAAACGTGAGATGCTGGATTCGCTGTAACAATAAGGGTCAATATGACAACTTCTGCTGTGTTGTTGGCCTTGACATCTGATGTTTACTTTCTGAAAACTTTTTTAATCGTTTTATTGGGGGCTCATACAACTCTTATCACAATCCATACATGCATCAATTTTGTTTTCATTTATTACTGAAGTAGTGTTTTCATGAAGGAAACAGATTTTCTGGAATTATTAATCAATTGACATGAGTCAAACTGATGTGTATCTATAGAGATAAGTATACCACACAGAATTTTGAGATTAGAAGACTTACAAGAAAATGCATTTAAATATATTTGTCTCATTAAATAGATAAACATAAATGGAGGCAAATATAAATGGTTCCTGTACTTTTTGTTGAGTAAATTTAAATGCTTCAAAGTGACATATCCTGTAAATCTAGGGTTGCAATTATCAGTAAGGAGTTATAAAGACAACACAATACTTAATATATTTGTTGTCTTTTCTTTGATAACTTCTGTAGTGGAGAAACACTAGAACTTTGGAGATATATGGGAGTTTGAATTCTGGCTCTGCCAATTATTAATTGTTGACTTTGGTCAAGATACTAACATCTCGTTTTTGTTTTGTTTTGTTTTTTTTCCTCAGAGTGAAAACATTTTCTACCTGAGTAGCTGAGAACGAAATGAGCTCTTAAATATAGGGCATGTAATGAGTCCATGTCACAAAGTAGGTGTCAATAAATAAATATTCCCTTTGTTATAGCTCTTTATTATACTTCCCAATCTAGAATGAGCCTGAGGAACCTGTTTATCATGCTGGGAGCAGACAGCTTTGTATGCCACCAGATTTCCAGCTAAATAGAGGAGGTGATAAAACACCAAAATCAGGCCCATTACTGTTGATTTGATTCCAACTCATAGCAACTCTTAGTGTTTTCTCTTATTCGTTGAGAAGATAAATCGTTACGGAAGCAGTTGCCTCCTCCTCTCAAGGAGCAGCTGGTAGGTTTGAACTACTGCCCTTTTAATTACCGGCTGAGTGCTTAACTCCTGCACCAATAGCGCTCCTTTCCATTGATAATGGAAAGTGATAAATGAATAAAATGAAACTTTAGTATTACAGCCTTTTACTTTTCAAAAATGTACAAGTGTATATGCAAAAACCAAAAGCATACTGCCATCCAGTCAATTCCAGCTAACCTTACGTGGCATATAAATCAGACATGTTAGAACAGTTAAAAATGACCCTAAAAACCCCAGCCTACTTTTTTAATTCTTCCATAAAGTCCAACTGAAGCATTCATGTAGATAGTCACATTGCCATCTAGTCAGTTCTAACTCGGAGTGGTTCTACAGACAGGGTAGAACTGCCTCTGGGTTCCCACAGGGGTAAATCTAGAGGAGCTGAAAGCCTTCTCTTTTTCCTGAATGAAGACGAGTTCCAGCTGCTGACCTGGTGGCTAGCAACCCAGAGTGTAACCCACTATACATATCACTGGGACTCCTAATAAGGATATTGAAAAACCTCTGATTTCCAAGTCAGGAGTGAAGTTGAGGGAGAAAAGAGATGGCTTACAAGTATAAAAAAATATTTTTAGAGGTAATAGGTCATAAGCTTTTGTTTCAGGAGCTATACCACTAATAATCAGTACGTCAATCCTAGCCTAAGCTCCAGTATCTTTTGGTTGCCTGTTGTAATAGTGACTTTTCTTGCTCCCATTCTGAGTGTTCCATAACATCCCTAATGATCTTTAAAAGATTTATATCTAGTTAGGAGTCTTCCTCAAATCCTCTAAAAAGCTTCTTATTATAGATTCTGAACTCCTTGTCATTGCCCACCAAAGTGTTATATGATCTCCCAGCTGCCAACTTCCAACCTCCACTCTTAAGCACTTGACCCAACCCCATGGCCCTTGTACTTTTCTTTGAATAAACCAAATAGTTCCTACATTAGGGACACTACACTGTCTTTTTTTTTTTTTTTGCTGGAGCACTCCTTCCAGGTCTTTCTGCTTGCTCAAAAGTCAGAGCCTCTGATTTCTAAAGTAAAAATCCCAATTTGTTTTATCTTTTTTTTTCATTCTGCTTTGTTTTTCTCCATAGCACTTACTGAGGTGAATATTACTAGGTGAAATCAACATACATATAGGTTGATTTTATTTGCTTCCAGAATGTTCCTCCATTAGATGCCTATAACTACTGCACTTGGCGCATAGTAGATTCTTAGTGAAATGTGTTGAATAATGAATAGCATACCTGATTTGAACAGTTTTTCTGGACAAAGGACAGCTTAGAAGAGTTTAGGCTTTTACTAGCCCTATAGAACAGGATAGAACTGCCCGTGTGTTTCTGTGACTGAAACGCTTGATGAGACTAGAAAGCCTCATCTTTCTCCCACGAAGCAGCTGGTGGGTCCAACTGCTGACCTTGTAGGTGGTCACCCAATGCATAACCACTATACCATCACGTCTCCTACTACTGACCTTACTTAGGCAATTTCATTTCCATTTAGTTGTTTAATTTGCACGTCTGTAAAAACAACAAAACCAAAACTTCTATCCCATAAGCTAATCAAAACCAAACCCAATGCCTTTGAGTCCATTTCTGACTCATAATGACCTTATCAGACAGTAGAACTGGATTCTGAGACTAAATCTTTATAGATCAAGTCAGCTCAATTTTTCTCCTTAGCACCTGGTGGACCACTGACTTTACAGTTAGCAACCCAGTGTTTAAACTGTTACACATTAGGGCTTATAGGAGTGTCTGAACGAGAAGGGAACCCACTTTTGTTTCTGTGGCACAGCAACCCCATTTAGGGTTTCTAGGACTGAATCTACTGCAGCAGACAGCCTCATATCCCCACAGAGCAGCTGGCGTCCTTGGACCACAGCCTAGCACCTAGCTCACTGAGCCACCAGTGTTTCTTCACAGGATTGTTGTTGTTAGATGCCATCGAGTGGATTCTGACCTATAATGAACCTATGCACAACAACAAAACAGTGCCCAATCCTGCGCCATCATCACAATTGGTCCTGTACTTGAGCCCATTGTTATAGCCACTGTGTCAGTCCATCTCATCGAGGGCCTTCACATTTTTCACTGACCTTTACCAAGCCTGATGCCCTTCTCCAGGGACTTTCCGAACATGTCCAAAATATCGTGAGACGAAGTCTCCTTGTCCTTGCCTATAAGTGCTGTCTGGCCATACTTCCAAGACAGATCTCCTTGTCCCTTTGGCAGTCCATGGTTCTTTTCATATTTTCCAGCACCACAATTCAAATGCATCGTTTCTTCTGGTCTTAGTCAGTGTCCAAATTTCACTTGCATATGGGTGATAGAAAATACTATGGCGTGGGTCAGGAGCACTTTAATCCTTAATCTCCCTGATTTTCAACACTAAAGAAGTGTTGGGCAGCAGGTTTACCCAATGTAACTTGTCATTTCATAAGATTACAGTGAGTTAATTGAGTTAATAGGTGTAAGATGCTGTTAAGTGCTGTCAAGTCTCTTAATTCAGTGATATCATAACTATAACATAATGAAACATGGTCTTGCCCCCTTTTCACAATAGTAGATAGGTGTATGCGAGTGTGTTGCAGCTAATGTGTCAGTCCATCTCATTGTGGATTCATTTTTTTTTTCAGGATCCTCTACTTTACCAAGCATGATTCCCTTCCTTCTCCAGGGACTGGTCCCTCCTGATAATATGTCCAAATTATGCGAGGCGAATTTTTGCCATCTTTGCTTGTAAGGAGCATTCTGGCTGTAGTTCTTCTAGCACACATTGTTCTGGAAGTCTGTGGTTATGTATTATTTCAGTATTTAGCAATACTGTAATGAAAGGCTTCAGTTCTTCAGTCTTTCTTATTCATGTAAAGCTTTCACATGCATATGAGACAATAGAAAATACCATGACTTGAGCTAGGCATACCTTAATCCCCAAAATAACATTTAAAAACAATTCACTATAGTGATCTTTTGCAATGGATTTTTCTATTGCAATATGTCATTTGATTTCTTGATTGCTGCTACCATGGGCATTGCTTGTGGAACTAAGAAAAATGAAATCCTTGACACCTTCAGCCTTTCTGCCTTTTGTCATTCATATTGGTCCACTTGTGAGGATTTTTGTTTAATATTCAAGAGTGTATAGTGCATACTCCAGGCTGTAGTCCTTAATTGTCATCAGTAAGTACTTCAAGTCCTCGTAGCTTTCTACAAGCAAGATTGTGTCATCTATATATCAACAGGTATTAATGAGTCTTCCTCCAACCCTTAGGCCATGTTCTTCATATAGTCTAGTTTCTCACATTGTTTGCTTGCCAAACAGCTTGAATAAAGGGGGGGGGTTTCAAAAAAATTGAGTGAAAATATAATGAATTTTTTGAAGCCACCTGGTATGGTGAAATGATAAAACCCTGATACACCCTTATTTTAAAACAAAAAAAATATGCCCTGTTCTATTTGAATGTCTGCCTTTTGGTCTATGTACAATTTTTACATGAGCTCATTAAAGTATTCTGGAATTCCCATTCTTTGCAGTGTTGACCATAGTTTGTTATGACCCACACAGCTGAATGCCTTTGCATAGTTCATAAAACACAGGTGAAACATCTTTCTGGTCTTACCTGCTTTGAGCCAAGATCCATAATTCAGATGAGACAATTCTTCTCTATTCCTTTGTCCATTGGTTAGCTTTTGCATAAATTGCAACAGAAAATAACCATGGCTTTCCTCAGGTGCACCTTAGTCATTAAAGTGGTATTTTTGAGTTAAAACATTTAAAGATGTCTTTTGCAGCAGGTTTTCCCAATGTAATATATTTGATTTATTTTCCTTCATACTAGTTCTTAGGAAATCACTTAGGATTTTGTGTTTTGACTGAAAGCTGTAGTTGGTAGAGGTGGACAAAGGGGAATATTTGTTAGTATGTACTTTTAGGATTGTCATTCTACACTTGTCTTTATCCTCTTTTTTTTTTTTACGAGAACTGAGTGAAGGGTCATTCGTTGAGTTTCAGATGTGTTACTTTTTTGTATGAATTTGTCTTGATAACCAAAGCTGTATCTATAAAACTTGTTTTAAAATTATGTTTTCTGGATGTCTTAAGCTTAAAAATAAACTGCTGAGAATGGTGACTGGTATTTGGTCTTAATGTGTAAGTCGGCTTTTGTATTCTTGGATCTGTGGGAGATACTAAGAGTGATTATCGCAGCAGCCACCTACCAGAGTAGCTTTTTTATGTTTCCCTTTGAAGTTCAGCTGGAAATAACGATTGTGGTGATGAAAGGTCTTGCTGGAAGGCTGATGCCAGGAACATCCTTGAGGATCCTGTTGAATTATGTGTTTTGTAGTAATCAGGGAAGAAGAGATGATGTTGTATCATCTTTACAATACTCGATTTCTGCCTTTTTCCATTATGGATTTCCCCTCAAACTGTATTTGCTTCTTAAGTGGAACTTACGTAACCCAGCTATATTTTCTTTTCTTTTTTTCTTTCTGTATTTATAGTATGAATTTTATTTTTTCTTTACTATTTACCGAAAGGTAGGAACTGTTAGAGACAGGGACTTTATAACATTTGAGCTCATGCAACTTGAGTTATCCCTACATAATAAGCTTCCTTGTATACTAAGATGGAGTAAGGACAGTCCCATTCTGTCCTGTGGATTTGTTATGAGTTAGACTCACTGACAAAGTGAAACAGATTGTGGTATCTTGTGTTTTTTTGAAGTAATACAATGTGGCAAAATAATATATAATGTAAAATGTGCCATTTTAATCATTTGTAAGTATATAATTCAGTGACATTAGTTGCATTTACAGTGTTGTGTTACCCTCACCATCTATTACCAAAATTTTTCATCACTTTTAACAGAAAGAAAGCCACTTTTGAGTAGGAAGGCACTTCCCTCCCAGGTCCTGGTAACCATCAATCCACTTTCGTCTCTGCATTTGCTTCTCGAGATAATTCACACATGAGATTACACAATGTTTGTTTGTTACTCACTTACTGCACTTGAGCATAATGTTTTCAAGTTCATCTATATTCTAACCTATATCAGAACTTCATTCCTTTTTATGACAATATTCCAGTGTGTGTATTTATCACATTTTGTTTATCCATTCATCTGCTATGGAACTTGAGGGGTTTTTTTTTGTTGTTGTTGTGGATAATGCTACACTGACTATTGATTTACAAATATCTACTGTAGTCCTTGTTTAAATTTTTTTTAGTGCATAGCTAATAGACTTGCTGGATCAAATGCTATTTCTGTGTTTAATTTTCTGTGGAATCATCAAACTTTCCCACAGTGTTGCAGCATGTTATATTATTCCCAGCAGTGAACAAGGATTCCAGTTTTTCTACATCTTCACTTGTTATTTTCTGGTTTTTGATGATAGATAGCCAAGGACTACCACATGGTTTTGATTTGCATATTCCTAAGTGATGTTGAACACCCAGCTTCATGCTTTCACATGTGGAAATAGGTTTTCCTAGCACTATTTATTGAAGAGACAAAAAAGTTCTTAATTGAATGAATTTACCATTCCTGTTGAACATCATTTGGTCATTGGGATTATGGGTTTGTGTTTTGTTGATCTATAGATCTCCCTGTAGTAGTACTGGGAGTTCCTATGTGGTGCAAACAGTTAGTGTTTAGCTGCTAACGGGACAGGTTAGAAGTTTGAGTCTGTGAAGAGGCACGCTGGAGAAAGCCCTGTTGATCTATGCTAAAAGAATCAGCTGTCGAAGACACTGGAGCACAGGTCTACTTCTGACCCTCTTTGCCTTGCAGTGAGTCAGAACCACCTGGATGGCCTGGTTTTTTGCTAGTACCACACTGTGTTGTTTGTAACAGTAGCTTTGTAGTAACTTTTGAAATCAAGGAGTGTGAGTCCTCCTATTGTGTTCTTTTTCAAGATGGTTTTGGCAACTTGAGTTTTGAAATTGATGATTTTGACATTACATTTACATTTGAAAATTGGCTTTTTTGTACTTACAAAGAATTAAGCTGAATCTGTTGATTCATCCTGGCAGTATTGATATCTTAACAATATTAATTCCCCCATTCCGTGAACATTAGATGTATTTCATTTACTTAGGTCTTCTTTAATTCCTTTTAGCAATGTTTTTTATAGTTTTCATTGTATAACACCCTTTCCTTGAATAAGTCTATTTCTAGGGAAAATTTTTTTGGGTGTTATTGTAAAGGGAATCATTTTCTTAATTTCTTTTTCAGGGTATTCACGGATGTTTTGTAGAAACACAGCTGACCTGTGTTGATCTTATACTCTGCAACTTTGCCGAATTCAATTATTAATTCTAGTAGCTTTCTTGTTGAACCTTTGGTCATTTCTATGTATAGGAGCATGCCATCTGCAAATAATTTTTAATTTTTACAATTTGGATGTCTTTTCTCGTTCTTTGATTTTGCAGTTCTCTAATGATATATGATGCCATCTGCATGTCCTTCAGCGAGATGTCTATTCAGATCTTTGCCCATTTTGTAATTGGGTTGTTTCTTTTCTTGTTGAGTTTAAGTTTTTTTTGTTGTATATTCTGAATCTGTCTCTTATGAGATATGTTTTGCCGATGTCTTTTTCCAGCCTGTGGCATATCTTTTCATTCTTGTAAATCTCATGTACTTTGATCTTCTAGTCACTAGCCCAGATTACATACTGAAACTGTGATTTAGGTCCGTTGCTCTTTTAAATACTTTCCATCACAAGATTAAAATTTTACTGTCAATAGATTCTATTTCTTGATGGATCCCTGGATTTTTAATTCAACTATCCTTATCCATTTTCTATAGATATTAGTCATTTTTGGTATCTAATTATATTGCTGAGAATATACACAGCAAAACATACACCAATTCAACCGTTTTTATATATATAATTTATTAACATTGATTACATCTTCCCCTTCCTTTTCTGAACAGTTCCCCTGTTAACAAATTCACTGCCTTTAAGGGTTCCAGCTAATCTTTCAAGTTGATTCTGTCATTTTTGTTCCATATACCGTATGTACGTGTGCATAAGCTGAGTTTTCGGCACAAAAAATGTGCTGAAAAACTGGGGTTTGGCTTATACACAGGTCAGTGGTTCCCCAGTGAGGTGTAACATCTCGCTGGGGCCCCCCCAGGTAACGAGATGAGCGTCTGTTATCTCACGGGTGATTGCCGTTTCTCCACTGTTCATTCAAAACACCGCTGACACTACAGGGCTTTGAATGTTTACTCCCATCTAACCAATCAGAGCCATCATATGGCGTGGATGGCTCCAATTTGCAGAAGCACCTGTAGTGATTCACTTACGCGGGCAGCTGAACTGGTAAGGATCTGTCTATCTGCGCTCCGTCTCTCCCCTCTGGTCTCTGTTAATTCACATCCTGCATCCCCTGCCCGCACAGACTACCCCCCTCCTCCCAGCTAACATGTTGGGGGGAATTACCATAAAAGTTCTTTTTCAAAGTCTTGTTTTTTATCCTATTGGAAATAGATACTCTTGAACAAAAACGCTGGTCATGTGAGGCTGGTTTAAAAATGAAGGTTGCGTCAGGAGCAGAAGAGAGCAATAACAGTATTGCAAGTATGGAATTCTGTGTTGACGAAAAGCAAGTGAGGGAGTGGCGGAAAATGAAGGCTGACTTGGAACAGATTCCAAAAGCTAAAAAAGCTCGTCATGGTTTAATGCCTTTTTATGGGGCTCTAGAGAGTGAAATGCATAAATGGGTTATGGAGTGTTTTCAAAATGGTTACTGTGTAACGTGCATGGATTCCGCATACATGCTCTAAAAATGGCTAAGGATGACAAATACAAAACAGGCATTGAAAAATTTGCTGCATCAGCAGGATGGTGTAACTGCTTCATGGACAGGTTTGGCCTACTATGTTTGAGACAAAGAACAAAGATTTCCCAGAAATTGCCACAAGACCTTGAAGAAAAAAAATTGTCATTCCAGTCATTTGTTATAAAACAAAGAATGATTTATAATTATGACCTCGCAGATATTGGGAATATAGATGAAACTTGATGACTTTTGATCTTCCAAGCAACAGAACTGTGGCAAGTTTAGGAGAAAAAAACATTTTTCTCAAAACCACAGGAAATGAAAAAAACACTTTACAACAGTTGTTCGATCATGTTTGGCTAATGGAACTAAGCTGTGTCCTATCATTATTTTTAAAAGAAAGATCTTGCCTAAAATCAATTTTCCACCAAGAATTACTGTGCGTGCACATGTTAAAGGTTGGGTGAATGAAGACGGAACAAAAAAATGGCTGGAAGAAATTTGGAACTGACGACCAGGAACAGTCATAAAGAAAAAGCCATCGTTACTTGGTTGGGATATGTTCAGATGACATAAAAAAAATTGGCAAAATCTAGTAAAGTTACTTTAGCTGTTATTCCAGGTGGGTTTATATCTGTATTGCAGCCTCTGGATGTATCTTTGAATAAGCCTTTTAAAGACCGTGTGTGAAGGATGTGACATGAGTGGATGTCATCTGGTCAAGCCCAACTAACAAAAGGAGGAAATCTCATGAAGCCTGCCATAGAGTTAATAGCAAAGTGGGTTTGAGATGCATGGGAAGACATTCCAGAAGGCATGGTGCGACATGCCTTCCAGAAATGTAGTATTAGTAGTGCTATGGATGGCAGTGAAGACTGCTTTGTATGAAAATGACAGCAGTGATGGTGATGACGGCAATCTCAGTGAGGATAGTGTCTTTGATGACCTCACACCAGCTGAAGCTCTGCATTGGGATATGGATGATGATGATGAGGAATTCAGTTTTGAAGGATTTTAACACTTTACATTTTAGCTGGGCTGCTGATTGAGCTCAGGGAATAGTTCTCTTAAGGTATCATTGTTGATATCTTATTGTTTTTGTTGAACCTATTTTCCACTTAACTGTGCTGGTTTACTAATGTTAAATGACTTGTCCTTTTATTTATGTTTTGTATTTAAATATTTAAATACATTACCCCACTGATGTCTCAATATTCAGTAATTTTATTTTCATTTGATTATTGAAACACCAATAGCTTCTGCATTTTCCACCCTACGCTTATACTCAAGTCAATCAGTTTTTTCCTAGTTTCCCAGGTAATAATTAGGTGCCTTGGCTTATACTAGGGTCAGCTTATATTCAAGTGTATACGGTAGGTTATTCAAAGAACTCAATGCTCAAAGCAGACATTTTTACTAGTTAAGTTAAACTGTTGTTGGGTTCTAATAAGTCCAGGGGATATTTTTGGCTTAAAAATTTAAAGATTATCTCAGGGCAACAGGTTCAAGAATCCAGCTATAAACATAATGGGAAGTTTCAAATCCATCAGAATTTGAAATTCTGTATTTTCTCCTTTTTGATCAGGATTGTTTTATAGGATCTTTGATCAAAATGTTCAGTAATGGTAGCCAGGCGCCATCTAATTCCTATGGTCTCCTGTCACAGGAGGTAGATGTTCCAGGTAGCAATCAGCTGCACATTCCATATCCTTCTATTCCTGACTCTCTTTCCTCCTTTGCTCCAGGCAACGGGACAACTTGTGTACCTTGCATGGTAGCTAATTGAAAGCTTTAAGACCACAGATACCTTACATAGAACTAGGTGATAGAATGGAAGCACTAAACATGTTTTGACTCATAGCAACCCCATGGAACGGATTACAACTGGGGTTTCAAGGTGGTAACTCTTAACAAGAGGGAATGGTTGTTACTGTTAATAGATACTGTCCCGTTGGTTCCCACTCATAGTGACCCTGACATAATGAAACGTTGCCCAGACCTATGCCATCCTCACAATTGTTCTATGCCTGAGCGCATTGTTGGAGCCATGGTGTCCATCCATCTCATTGAAGGTCTTCCTCTTTTTTCCTGTCTCTCCACTTTACCAAGTGGATGCCCTTCTCCAGAGACCAGTCTCTCCTGACAATATGTCCAAAGTATGTAAGACCAAGTGTTGCTATCCTTGTATTTAAGGAGCACTCTGGCCTTACTCCTTTCAAGACAGACCTGTTTTTCCTTTTAGCAATCCATGATACATTCCGTATTCTCTAGCACCACAATTCAAATGCATCGATGCTTCTTCATTCTTCCTTATCCATTGTCCAACTTTCACACACATCTGATGAGGCTATTTAAAATACCGTTGCTTGAGTCAGGTGCACCTTATTCCCCAAAGCAATTCCCATTGCTTTTCAATATTATATAAAGAGGTCTTATGCGGAAGATTCGCCCAGTGCAATGCATCTTTTGATTTCTTGACTTTGTTTCCATTAGCTTTGATTGTGGATCCAAGTAAGACAAACTCCTGGACTTCAACCTTTTCTGCTTTTATCATGATATTACCTATTGGCTAGTTGTGGGGATTTTTATCTTTACAATGAATTGTAATCCATATTGAAGGATGCAATCTTCATCAACAAGTGCTTCAAGTTGTCCTCATTTTTGGCAAACAAGGTTGTGTCATCTGCATATTGAAGTTTGTTAATAAGCATTCCTGGTATCAGTTTAAATTGTGAACACAATGACTATGGTTGACCTTGGAAGCCAAACCCCATTTGCAAGGTCCATTCATGGAGTAGTAGACCTCCAGTGAATCCCTTCTGAACAGAGTGAAGGAATGTGAGTAGCCTGGTTGTCACACAGCATTGTGGAGTAGATTATGACTGATGCAGTTTTATGTTAAAATGCAATATTTAATCATTTTATCTCCTTTTGACCCATTTTATTACTTCTTTAAAATTTAAACAAGGTGAAGGGGAATACACGTGGATTAAAGCCTCTGGTGAATCTCTTCTGACCATAGATCAGGCATGTAAATTAGCATGCTATCATGCAGAATGCTCTGGAAAATAGGATTGTATCTTATTTTAATAGCTGAAGAAGTGATAGGGACAGATACCTGTCCGTTTTTTAACAATTAAAACTTGAACATTTCTTTGTAGTAATAATTCAGTTATCTTTTATTTAGTCAAGTTGAAGGGCAGTGCAAAAGAGGAATATCCTTGATGAGCTGGACTGACAGTGGCTGCAGCAATGGGCTCAAACAGAAGAACAACATTGTGAGGATGACTCAGTACCGGGTGGTGCTTCTGTTGTACATAGGGTTGCTATGAGTTGGAACTGACTATAGCCTGTCTGCGGCACACAACAATAGAACTTGGAACAAGTTGCGTTTGAGTGTATTTAGGTGCAAGAGATCCTCAGGCTATGAATGTCTTACGTATATGTGTACTTAGGAACCAACCCACATACGCCTTTCCTTGAACACCAATTCAGAGACAGTGCACAAGGAGTAGAGTGCCTTGCCCTCGTGACTTGTACAGCTGTGGCTCATGGGTGTGCACCACTCCCCTGTCCCTGGGACACCTGCATTGATCCAAGCCCAGAAGGGTGGGTGCACTGAGTGGGCAGTGGTGGGGTGCCTCTACTGCAGCTTAGAACTATCAAGGGATCTATTTGGGACTGGTCCAGTTGGACCTTGAATGGAGCGGGAGGCTGCGGGCTCAAATTTGGCTTGACTCCACATCACCAGTGGGTGCCTCTTGGTGATCTTTCACCCCAGTTATCCCTAGTTCATTCTTACCTCAGCCCAAATGGGAGCTAGTCTCCTGGGGGATGGTGGGGAAAATGAGTCTGGATGTGGGAGGGAAGAGGTTGCTGCAGCCAGGGGAGGGAGGGCATGAGGTTAAGCTCAACACCACACTGGCTGTCCAGCCTCAGCAAAGCCCTCATCTCCCCCTCCTACATCATACCATGGCTCCTAATAACAGACACGTGCTAGCTACTTTGTGAAACATAAACATTTTTTTATGATTAGTGTGTCTAGAAGTGTTTTTATACATAGAAAGGTATACTGTAGATCCCTAGACAAACATTTGAGTGTTGTTACATAGGAACCTAGAGCTATTGGCTAAGTGTGGATTTGCTAATCACAAGGGAGGTGGTTCAAAATAACCAGCTACTGTGTGAAAAAGACTGGGGGCTCCCGTGAATTTTTGTTTTTGGCCTCAGAAGCCTATCTAGTCTCACTGTGCGTCAGAATCACCTTTGTAGCATAGGATGGGTTTTGAGGTTTGGTAGATATGCATAGTACTTAAGCCTGACTTAATGTACAAATTTAAAGAAATGGAACTCGTTCTTAATTATGGGAGTGCCTATGTGTAGGATTACAGTCTATTGAAAATAATTATCTTTTATTGATATGAGTATTTAAAACCTGAGCTGAATTTTTATTTTTTAAATCATTTTATTGGGGACTCGTACAACTCTTATCACATTATATCAAGCACATTTGTACATCTGTTGCCATTATCATTCTCAAAACATTTTCTATTTGAGCCCTTGGTATCAGCTCCTAATTTTTTTCCCCTTCCTCCCCCCATGCTGAATTTTCATTTGAGTGAAATCCATATAGGAATTATGTAAAAGCTAAAAGTTTTTGGTATTTTAAAAAGCAATAGTTTGGGCTGTGAAAACTTTGATTTTGATGATTTCATTTTGAATTTTATTTTAGGGTTAGATTTTTATTCATTTACGTAGGAGGAAAATGAAATCCTTGAATTTTTGTTGGTGAGGTAGAGTTGTTAATGGTACATTGATAAGAGTTGTTCAAGTTGTTTTAGTCATGAACTTTATGTATAGGGTGGCGAATAAACTGTTCATTAAATATGATTTCTGGTGTCTTTTTAATGTGATTTTTAAATTTTTAATTGTTTTTGAAGCATGTGGCATCTCCTTAGGACATACCATTTCAACTTCTTTCTGTTGTTTTAAGATGTTATGGAGTACTTGACATAAGGCAAGAGAACAGCAGTAAAAATATCCCATTACCATCAAGTTGATTCTCACTTAAACCCTGTCTGTGTAGAGTTTCTGAGGCTGTAAATCTTCAGAAGATCAACTAGCCTCATCTTTCTCCTGCCTAACAGGTACTATGTTTGAACTGCTGGCCTTGCAGTTAACAGTCCAACACTTACCCAACAGTGTCCCCAGAGTTGCTTAAGAGTTCAGAAATAAACTAGTGCCAACTTCTCTTATTAAACATTTCCATTCTCTATATTCACTGGTAATGACATTCCATGTAGTTATTTGTAAGAAAAAAGTATTTGTGATCGATGAAACCAATAGCCCATCTAGAGAGGAGTGAGTTTGACTATATTTTAAATGACAGCTACCCACAGGGATTTGCTTTGTAGCCATATAGTAACATGTACCAGAGATCTGTTTCATTGTAAGAATAGAAAATACAAATATGGGAAGGTGTGCTAAGACAGATTTATAGATCTTGGTTTAGGTTAGGCTTAGAACCCAGAGAGGCTTTTTCCTTTGTGTGCAACCTCGCACTGCCAGATGCATAAATTGACACTTCCTTAAAATTTACAAAGGGTCAAACTTCTCAGCATGATATTCAAGGCCTTTGATTTTCTCAGTCACTGTATTCATTAGTTTACCACATTTGCCAAGTACCCTTATATGCCAGTTACTTTCAGATTATTGACTTTAAACATTTTCTTGCTTTTTAAAATTAATTTTGATTATGAATTTTCTTTCTGAATCCTGGTGAGCTCTGTTTGCCTGTTGTGAAAAAATAAGTAATTTCTTTTTTAAAAATAGTTTTATTGTTGACATAATTCAGTGGTTTAATCATATTAAAGAGTTGTGCAGTTGTCACTATAGTCAATTTTAAACATTTTTCTTCTTTCTTGTACTTCTTGTTATTAGCTCTCCACTTTCACTCAACCTCTTTTGCCATACCTGAGAAATCATTAGTCCAGTCAGTGCCTCTGTGAATACACCTATTCTAGACTTTATACATAGAAAAATAAAACAAAAACAGAAAAATAGAACAATAAAATAGAAAAACCTCAATCAAAAAGAGCAGAAACTATTAAAAACTAGAACAAATTAAAAATGGGTCAAAAGGAAGAACAAGTGATGAAGTGTTAAATTTTAACCTTACCTAAAATAAAAATCTTACTGATATTGAGTCAATCACAATTCCTGGCAACCTTAAAGGACAGAGTAGAATTGTCCTTGTGGGTTTCTAAGACTAACTTTTATGGAAGTAGAAAGTCTCATATCTCTCTGATAGAGCAGCTGCTAGTTTTGAACTCAAGACTTTTTGGTTTGCAGCCCAGCGTATAACCTAACTACATCCGTGTTAATCCACTTTCTAATGCATTCTGATTGCAAGGCTATTCAATTCCCCTCCCTTGTGAATGGTAGGTTTAATCCAGGGGGGGGGACCCTGTGAATAGATTTTGGACTTTGATTTTCATCCATAACCTGCAAACTAGGTGCTCAGAATTTAAGCTTTAATATTGTTTCCTCCCCTGGTCTTGGATTTAATTATTTATAGTCCTTGGATCACACAGGATGGTGTGCTGCTTCTGTCGGACTTAGCCAACACCTTACTAGAAGGCTGCTTGTTTTAAGACAAGTGAAACTAATTCAGTGCATACTGGGCAACGTTTTTCCTACTTAGTTCATCTAGCTTAATTTTCTTCTTGGTGTCTCAGTTAGCACATGCCACTCTAGAGATATATGAGTGGGGCCCACAAGGTGAGTACCTGCATCAGCATCAGCAGTACCTTTAGAAGTACAAATTCCTGGCCCTCTTGCTCTTTGGTGAAATAATGCTTTCTACTTAGTTCTACCCTGTCTTATAAGGCAGAATTGACTCTATGGGGCAGGGGGAGGGGTCCAGCAATCTCAAGTTCTAAGAGTCTCTAAGTGATTTTTATGCATGCTTTAGTAGTATACGAAGTGCTACTCTACATAGACTACCGTTTCTTTAAAAAAATGAAAAACCAACAATAACTTCTGTGTAACTGAATGAAGTGAAAATTTGGACAACTTTTGCAATTGATGGGCTTGGAGTTTAGAGATTTGGAGGATATCTGGTTAGAGAATTAATACAAATGGATTAATTTATAAAAATAAGGTATTTTGCTATCCTCACTGTTTTATAACTCTTTTCATACAACATATAGTGTATTCTCCATGATAATTGTTATGTATTCTACAGCTTGCTTTATAAGTATTTAACCAATCTCCTGTTGTTTTCCACTTAAGTCATTTTCTTTTGTTATAAAAATCACTGCTATTAACATTTGTAATCAAAATACAGGGCATTATTTCAGCTTTTACTGGCACGTTTGTGATTTATTTGCTGAGATACAACCTTCCGTATTTGACAATTTCATTTGTGACCTCTCCCATGAAATACTTGGGGGCCTTGATAGTGATTTGAACTGGACCGTTTCTTTTTATTCTTCCTTTGTTCTCCAGCTAAGCCCTTGTCCCTATTTACTAGCCTGTCTACTGTGACCTTGGAAAGCCCTGTATTATTGCAACTTGGAACTTTTCTTTAGACAACCAGTAGGGTTTCCTGTGAAAATACTTCTTCCTGTGGAGATCTCTTGCTTTTTACCTATTCCACAAAACTTATTTTCATTATGTCATCTCAGTAACATTTCTTTGGTTTTTCTTAGAAGCTTGATCCCTACTTTTAGATGTGCTGACTGTTGGATACACATGTGAGGCATATTGGGCCACATGGGTTTGGGGCTTAGGAAAGGTTTGGGCTCCTATTTCCATGATCACCTATTATTACTTATCTTTTGGAAATCAAACTCAGGTGGTAATGGACACTATGGATATTGAACAGAATGATCAGATAGCATGGAATGTGAGAATAGAAGAGTAACAGCATAAAGGAACAACATAAAGAGTATTTAAAGATGCAGAAGACAACAAAATTGAGTAGTAACTGTCTGAGGAAACAAAACAATGAGAAATGATGTTGTGGAAAGTCATTGAAGATTGAAATTCAAGAAGCAGAATGAACAAACTCAAATTCTGAGTCATTCTTGAAAGTTGCTTCCCGCTTTGGCTTTTGAAACACTGCTCCCCAAGCTCTCCTTTTACTTGCCTAATCACTTCTCTTTTTTTTCTTTAAATTCCATTTCCAAATTCTAAAACGTCACTGCATGCCACATTCCTTAAAATCATTTAAAAGATATACTAAGTTTTTTTATGTAGAGTTTAATGTTATTTTCCTTTCACTAAACTTTGTTTTTGTACTGTGTAGCTATATTAAGAGTGTATGGTTTCCTTTTTTAAAAAGATTCACCCAGAAACACAAGAGCTATTAAAGAAAACTGTATTTGATTAAAAAAACAATGCAAAACCAAAGCTGTATTTGAAAACAAAAAACGATGCCACAAAGTTGATTCTGACTTGTAGTGACCCTAGAGGACAGAGTAGAACCACCCTTTTGGATTTTGAGACTGTAAATCTTTGTGGGAGCAGAAAGTTTCAACGTTTTCCCATGGGGCTACCATTGGGTTTGAACTACTGAATTTGCAGTTAGTCTAACACCTAACAGCATTAAAAAAAAGCAACACAAAAACTTTGCTTGCTTGAGGGATATCTAGTGGAGAATAATACACACACAAAACTTGCAGATGGGGCAAAGAACGTAGATAAATCGTATTTTAGTTACCTACAGATGTCATAACAGCAATACCAGAAGTGAATGACTTTAATAAATGTATTTTCTCAATGCTTAGGAGCCTAGAAATCCAAATGGACAATGTACTATTCAAGCATGGAAATCAACTTTCCCAAGTCATTGCAGGTAGGGATTTATAGTGTGGCTGTGCTGAAGAAGGTTCTGAGGGCACAGAGGATCCTCAGAGTGATAATCTTTTGGATCATCAGATCATTAAAATTATATTTTATCATGGCTTCAGCTCTAAAGGAAGTCAAGAACATGGTTGAAAGATGTTTGGCAATTTCTCGACACTTTGGATAGCAAAGAGCTCTTTTCTGTACTTTATTAAATTGATATCACTGTTTCTCTTCCATTCTATGGAAATCTGTAATTCCATAGATATTATTTGTGATTCAATTGAAATGCCGTTTTTCAGCTTATTCCCTGTCAGCTTTTTTAAAAGCTTCTATTTAATGAATTAAAGTTCTTTGAGTTAAATGTTTATTTAGTGTTGATCAAGATGCTATCATCTATGAAGGGCCTTCAAAAAAGTTCTTGGAAAAATTCAGTTATCTTTTCCCAAAGGAGTCTAAAAGAGGGGAATTCCCTTAGGTTAGGATTAATAACTTGTTTAAACATCTTGAACTTATATTTAAAAAAGAACAAGGCTTTAGCATACATTAAATACAGCATTATTCATAGCATGTAAAGTTGTTCAGAAAGCATATGCCAACATGTTGACAAGAAGACTAGAACCAGTCTCTGACTTCTGTGTTGTTACAAGGGCATCCATGCCCTTTTCTTTTATCTTTTTAATGGGCTTGGTGATAGCTCCTTCAAAGTTAGAAGTGTGTGGAATGGGTCTGAAAGATGGTTCTTCCCAAATTATGAAAGTCAAGAATCTTGATAGTGCCCCTTAAACATGAGGAATCTTTTCTAGGACTGTGTAGCCGATGACTTGATAGTCTGTATAATTAAATCAAAACAAAACTTCAAAACAGCTGTGTTTTTGAATCTAGATGTCATATCAAGTGCTATTTATCTGCTCTTAAAGCCTTTACCATTTAAGGACAAGTCAGAGCACATAGGAGCCGGTGTTGTCAACCATTTATTTTTAATCGTTTTATTAGGGGCTCATACAACTCTTAACACCATTCAAACTTCAGTTGTATAAAGCACATTTGTACATTCATTGCCCTCATCCTCAAAACATTTGCTGTCCACTTAAGCCCCTGGCATTAGGTCCTCATTTTCCCCCCTCCCTGCCCGTTCCCCGCTCCCTCATGAACCCTTGATAATTTATAAATTATTATTTTGTCATATCTTGCCCTGTCCGACATCTCCCTTCACCCACTTTTCTGTTGTCCGTCCGTCGGGAGGAGGTCACATGTAGATCCTTGTAATTGGTTCCCCCTTTCCAATCCACACTCCCTCTACCCTCCCAGTATCGCCCCTCACACCACTGGCCCTGAAGGGATCATTCACCTTGGATTCCCTGCATTTCCAGTTCCTATTTGTACCAGTGTACATCCTCTGGTCTAGCCTGTCTTGCAAGGTAGAATTGGGATCATGATAGTGGTGGGGGGAGGAGAGCATTAGGAACTAGAGGAAAGTTGTATTATTTATTCATCGTTGCTACATTGCACCCCGACTGGCTCATCTCCTCCCCGAGACCCTTCTGTAAGGGGATATCCACTGGCCTACTTATAATGACAGTGTGCCCACCACTTATTTACCTAGTAAGGACAATTACTTTTGCAAGTGGCCCTTCCACTGTTACTATACCCATCCCTCCTTAAAGGGGAATGGAGGGGATCTCAGATACAGCTGTGAAAATTTCATGGAGAAGTATCCTATTTAGCATTTTGCAGTTCAGCTGAACATCTGGTTATTCTCTTTGTCCTTTGCCAGGCCCAGTGATTACAGCCTCTGGATGTCTACTCTCGTAAAAAGTTCCAGTCTTGGAAACCCACAGGGCAGTTGTACCCTGTCCTACAAGATTGCCATGAGTTTGAATTGACTTGATGGCAGTGAGTTTGAGGTTTGGGGGCCTGGTGATGCTAGTCATATTCTTGACTGCTAACCAGAAGGTGGTTGTAACCTACCCAGCAGCTCCATGGGAGAAAGACCTGGTGATCAGCTCCTGTAAAGGCTTCAGCTCTAAAACCTTACTGGCAGTCCTACCCTGTCACGTGGGGTTGGTTTGAGTCAGAAGGTGGTCCACAGCACCACCATCACCACTGCTGTGGAGTGTTAACAGTTTTCAAAGGTTTTCCAACTTCAAAAATCTTATTAAATGCAGGTATCTCTGGGATGGGTTATATTCTAAGCCAGTTACTAGTTCTTTAATTGCTAGTGGACTGTTTTAATGTTCTCTGTTATGCTTCTTTGGGTTATCGTAGCCATTGCATTGGCCACACAGAAACTCACAAAATTCATGACTAAAGAGTTTATTAAGGAAGTCAGCAAGTTGTAATGCCAGTGAGAAAAGCTCAGGGTAATTGTTCACCATTTTCAGGTCTGCCAGTAATTGCCTGAAGGGCATACCACTCCACTTTGTCTTAACTGGAAGGCATTCAGTTCAGTCTCTGTGGGTGAGCAAATCCAACTAGCTGAATTTAAATGCCCAGAGGCACTGCACTCCCGTAAGCATCACCAGAAAGGCAGGAAGTTCCACTTCAGTGGGTGAGCAAACCCAACTTCCCTATTTAAGTGCTCAGAGGTACCCTATTCCAGTACGTCTGTCTCCTGCAAAAAACACTCAACTTGTTCCCCTGATCAGAAAGTCCATCACTGTTCCATGCTCTGGATCCTAGTTCTGCTACTCTTCTGATGGTATGGTTGTCATCTGAATTCAGGTGGTTCACTGCACAGGGATTTTGGGTCCAGAGGACACATTCCATTCTTGCTGGTAATGAGATCCCTACTCCTGCTTCTCAGAAGGTCCATTTTATATACACAGCAGAATGCCACTACAAGGAATCCTATTTGCAATAACTCACAGATGAACCCTATCAGTATTTTCCCCTAGTTTCTTAGCAGAGACATTCAGGGAAAAGTCATTTGATGGGAATTACAGACTTGCTAGAAAAGCCACATTAAATAATGTACTTCCCCTGTAGTCAGTACATCAGCACACAAGAATTGACAGCTAACTAGAGGTGGTGTGTGTGTGTGTGTGTGTGTAGTGTGTGTATGTAGAGTGGAGTGGGATGAGGGGCTCAAGGAAGAAAAGGAAACACTGCATTTTACTTTGAAAAAGAATTGCAGTCTTAGACACCCACAGGGCAATTCTACTTTGCCCAATAGGGTTGCAATGAGTTGGGATTGACTAGGCATGGGTCAATTCATGAATTAAACTGTGTTCTTAGATTCCCTCTAGTCAGTTCCAACTCTGCCTGGTTCTGTGCCGTTCTTAAAATTGATTTTAGTTTGATACCATTGTAGCCACTGTTTCGATCCATCCTATTGATGGTCTTCCTCATTCTCACTGTCCTTTAATTTACCAAGCATGTTGCATCTGATAACATGTCTAAAATACTGAGACAAAATGTCACCATCTTTGTCTCCAGGGAGCCTTCTGGTATACTTCCTCCAAGACAGATTTGTTTGTACTCTTAACAGTCTATGGTGCTTTCAATGTTCTTCGCCAACACCAAAATACACATGCATCAATTCTTGTTCTCTCTTATTCATTGTCCAACTTTCACATATGAGGCTATAGAAAATATGACCTAGGTCAGGCACACCTGAACGACCCTCTATCACAGGGATTGCTTAAGACTATTGGAAAACATATTTCCAATGGTTTTAGGTACTGAGACACTGTTCCTCTATCCATCTCCAGGCGGGTCCACTCACATACATATGCACCCACATACGAGTACCAGGCGTGAAGACTGTTACCCATGCTATAGACACCATGTTTCAAGACAAAATTTCATTTATTTGTAATTAGAAATAAATATTTCACTGTATGATTATGTATTGTTTTTGTGATTAATCACTATGCTTTAATTATGTTCGATTTGTAAGAGTGAAAATACATCCTACATATCTGATATTTACATTATGATTCATAACAGTAGCAAAATGACAGTGATGAAGTAGCAATGAAAATAATTTTATGGTTGGGGGGGGTCACCACAACATAAGAAACTGTAATAAAGGGTCGCAGCATTAGGAAGGTTGAAAACCACTGCTCTGATTAGAACACTTGATTAACTCTCTGACCCAGTGGAATGAACTCCAAATACCCTATCCTTCTCACAAGTCCTCTGAGGTCCAGCTAGACCAGAGGACATACACTGATACAGATGGGGACTGGAAGGAAGCACAGGGAATCTGAGATGGATGTTCCCTTCAGGACCGGTGGTGAGAGTGGCGATGCCAGGAGGGTAGAGGGAAGGTGGGAACCGATTGCAGGGATCGGAATATAACCCCCTCCCTGGGGGACAGACAAAAGAAAAATGGGTGAAGGGAGATGCCGGACAGTGTTAGATATGACAAAATAGTGATAATTTATAAATTATTGGGGGTTCATGAGGAAGGGGGGAGTGGGGAGGGAGGAGAAAATAAGCTGATATCAAGGGCTCAAGTAGAAAGCAAATGTTTTGAGAATGATGATGGCAACAAATGTGCTTGACACAATGGATGTATGTATGGTTTGTGATAGGAGTTGTATGAGCCCCCAATGATTTAAAAAAACAACACCCCCCAAAACAACAACAACAAGGAAATGTGCATTGTCTTGATCTTTGATTTTACTGAGAAGCCTTTTGAGCTTTTTTTTTCAGGGGGGTGGGGATTAGATGATGGCGTCTTCCACTGGTTTGATTGATGGTTGCTTTTGAGGTCATAAGAATAGCACCATGTTTCATCACCAGTAAAGACCTGGAACAAAAGTCTGGGTCACTTTGGAGCTGTTCCTGCAAAGCACGGCATGTCTACAGTCAAAGCTCTTTTTTTCTGGTCAGTCAGGACTGGAGGCACAACTTTTGCAGGAACCCTTCTCCTTCCCGATCTTCTGTAAAATGCGCTAAACCCAAGTTCCAAGATAGTCCGGGTAACTTTCCCATCTCTTTAATGGTCCGTCATCCATCTTCAAGCACAAGTGCATCAATTTTATCGACATTTTTGTCTGTTCAGGAAGTTCACACGTCTAGAATGAGTTTTGTGATCAATTGACATTTCACCTTTTTTGAAATGAGAAACCCACTCTTACCCTTGAGTTTTTCCCAAGCTGTGTTCAACATCACAACAATTTTTCTCAAGCAGAAAATAAAATTTCACAGTCACATGCTTTTCTCTTAAATTGCCCGACACAAAGAAACGAGGTTCAAGTGGGACTGCGTTCACGCTCTCCCCTAAAAAAAAGAAACTGCTTTTATCAAAATATTCACTGTGACCAGAGCGAACCTTCCCAGGTGACACCACTAGGTGCACTGAGCGAGTTGCTTGATGCTTGCCTATTGGGAAAAGTGCATATTACGGAAGCTCTGCCCAGCAGAGCTTTTCCTGTTTTTTTTTGGGGGGGGGGGGTATCCCCTCTTAAAGAATAAGTATGGTGAGAAGCTATATCCCTGACACACACTTTCCTTGATTTTAAATCATGCAGCATTCCCCTGTTCTATTAGCAACTGCCTCTTGAGCCGTGTACTGTACTACTGTAGTATGCACATTTATTCATTAATCCACTGCTCATCATTTACATCATTCCTATTTCTTCCAATATTTCTTAAATAACTATTAAATGAAGGAAAGATAAAGCTACAAATCGACATATGACTAGAGCTCTAGACTGATGAAAAAGCCTCGTCAAGTCCATATTTTTATGTAATAGTCAATAGTAGATCCAGTAGGTTAACACTGATGAAAATGTATTTGGGTATTTCTAAGATATATAATGAGAATTTAGTTATGTGTGATCATATAATGCTAATGAACATTGAATAGTAGGAAGAGTCAGGCAATCTCTTCCATTGTAGACATTTAGGATCCCTGGATTTTTTGTTTTTTCTTTTTCACTGTAACCTTTTTATTGGTCTTTCGGAAACTGGCATTTATTTGCCAGGAAGGATGATCCCATCACACTTCTGCTGGAACCACCGCATGGCCTCCTCTTTGCCGATTCTATGTTTGGCCCCAATGCAGCCTGTTCTGCGCTTCTTGTCGGCAATGCTGAAGCCTGGCCTCGTCAGCACTATGGAAAAGTCCAGGCCGTAGATACAGAGGCTCGGGTCTTATTTGATCCCCAGGTCGATGTGTTACTGGGTCCCAAATCCAAAATTTCCAGTATCAGAGAAGTTATTTTTCCATAACTCGTAGTACTCCCACACCTTTAGACCTTTCTCCAAGATTTTCTCGGCCTTGGCCCCACGAACTGTGCAGTGAACAGCAAATTTTTCATTTCTCCTAATGCCAAAGGATCTGACAGTGTATCTGACTTTGGAGAAGACATGGTCTGGCCATTGAACTGCTCCAGCACCTTGGCTGCCCGGGTCAGTCTTTTGCCACTCTACCACATGCTGATGTTGAGGCAAAGGTTGTGGATGTGGGGCTCCCACATCGGGTTCTCTTTTTTACCTTGATCGAAACCAGGAAGAGAGAATCCCCTGAGATTGTTTTAGAGCCAGCTGCGCTCCCTCTTTTATAAAAGTCTTGTATATTGATATTGGGGGCGGTGGTGGGACAGCTGCAGGGAAAGCCTCTTACTTGGTTTTTTCTTGTGGGCTCCCAGGAAAATTTTAGGAAGGACCTATTCAGTGGTTGGGGAATTTCCTGCCTTTTTGGTAGAGTCACATGTGGGAACACAGACTAGAACCCAAAGTGTGTAGTTTCAGTTTTCTTCAAATTATACTTTTTCTTCACAATCTTATTCAGACATCACGAATCTACAACTTTGAGAAGCAGGCCTGCTAAAATACAGGTTGAATGTAGAGAGTGAAACTTTGCTTGCTTACTATTTTACTCCCACATTACTCTGTTTACACCCAGGGTGTAGTACTACAGAGTGTCTTCTGAACACTAGTCAGACATAGTGCTCTTGGGCTCACCTTAAAATCATAGCTAGGTAGTGGGAGTACTGGGATTGTTGTTAGTTTCTTTGCAGTTGATTATGACTCCTGGAGAACCATGTGTGCAGAGAACATCATAGGGTTTTCAAAGCTGTGACCTTTTGGAAACAGATCCCCTGATCCTTTATCTGAGATGCTGTTGGGTGGGTTCGAACTGGCAACCTTCCAGCTAGTAGTCAAGTGGTTAGCCATTTATATCTTCCCAAAACTAGTAGAAATGGGATTAGAACCCAAATCTTGTATTACTGAATCTACTGCTCTTTCTGTTATGCTGTAGATAGCTTGTTTAAAATAAACATTGGTATTGCCTACTTTTTTTCCCAAGGATTCCACTTATGTGTTGTCATTTGTACGATGGTTGTTTCTAAAGCAGCTGTTCTATTTTGAATTCTTGATACACAATTTTTGATTAATTTATACTATTTTTTTTTTTAAAGATCTGTGGTGTGCAGTGGTTAGTGCTTGGCTGCTAACTGAAATGTTGTACCTAATGGAGTGGCTGGCTGGTTTGATTTGCAGCCCAGTGCCTACCAAATAGGGCCACTTAGGCTCCTTAATAAGCTAATATTTGTATTTATTTAGACTCCTTACTTGTAATAGCAGGTGTTGAGAATTTTATATGTGATCAAGAACTGCATGTGAATAAATTTTTCAGATTTTGTCAGTATAGACAGGATGTCTTGAGGGATTGTACAAAGTTAACATACTGGAAAGATAAGAAATTTTTAATAGTCAAATATAGTATTTCAAGAGTGAACATCTTGAATAACGATAGCCCTACCTTTATCAAACGTCAAACAAAAAGAGTATTTGACTTGGGAACCATCTATTAACCTATATAGTTATAGAAGGAAAGTAATCCTAAATGAATGTCAACATAATTTTGCAAAGGATAATTCAGTCACATCCCACATTTTAGCCATTGGATTAGAAGATTGTGAAAGGAGTTTTATTTAGAACCTACTTTTTATACTGTACTTGCCTCTTAGCCATCTGAAACTTAAACCATCATTTGATCATTGTATTAGTCATTCTCCAGAGAATAAGATGTGGGGCCTGTGTGCATGAGTGTGTGTATGTGTGGAGAGCAAAGGCTATTTTAAGGAATTGGCTCATGTGATTGTGGGGCTGGCAAGTCTAAAACCCATCATAGACTATGTGGTAGGTGGGGAAGCTCCAGAAAGATTCTATCTTAACAGAGAATTCCTTTTCTCAATTTTTGTTCTTAAGGCCTTCAACTGATTGAATGAGGCTTACCTACATAATCAAGAGTAATCTTTACTTGGAATCAGTTGATTGTAAATGTTAGTCACTTCTCTGCCTTCACAGGAACATCTAGACTAGTGTTTGACCAAACAACTGGACAACATAGTCTGTGCAAGTTGACACATAAATGATACATAAGACGACTGTGACATGCATTGTAGTCATCATGGTGACTTTCTAGTTGACCTAATATTGCCTGCAGAGTGACAGATTTACTGATATATCAGGGATAATCTCATGTATCCTATGATGTATTGTTTTAATAGACTTCTGGACTTTTCACACAATCGATGAATTTCATAGACCTAAAGTCCAGTGTGTAGTAGCAAAGACAGGGCTTAAGAGCTTCATCACAGAGCAGTTCAAGAAAGGAACTATATTCTTGGTCTGTTATACTAACAGGTTAAGTAAATTTGGCTATATTTGTGGGATTTGGTGGTGAATTATATCAGTAATGTTTTTATTGATCCTCAAAGGTGCATAGAAAATTTCCCTAATGAAACTTAAAGTATTTATAATTTGTACATGACAGTTATCCCTAGGGTAATTGTTTGGAGAACAAAATTACTCTGAATTGTAGGTTTTAACTTTAATGAAATTTTTGAGTTTATTTTCATTTCTTGGGTTTTTTTTTTTTTTTGTAATACTAAATTGAAATCTCAAAAGTACATTGTGTTGTAAAATCGACTTATTCTCTCTCCCAACTACAGAAGCTCCACCATGAGACGAGGTGGATGGAGGAAACGAGCTGAAAATGATGGCTGGCAAAAATGGGTGTGTTTCAAAAGAATAAAAATAATTGTGTTGAACTTTCTAGGTATTTTTCATTCTTATTCAAGTTTATAGTGTGGCTTAAAGCATTTTTAAAAAGTTTTAAATTGCATAAGTCGTTAACTATTTGAGTTTTCACAAATGTACATTGTTAAAACTTTTTGGAAGCTAAATGTGTTGAAAGCTTTACAATGTACACAATCTTCAACTTCCAAGTTACTCTCAAGACTTTTATCCGTGGAAAAATGTACAATAATTGTATTGTAACATTGCTAGTAATACTGAGACACAAAAAGACCTGTTTGATAAAGAAACAAACCGCATACGTTGGATCACTGGGAAATTGTTACTCAGCCTTTTGTTTCCTAACCAAGGGCAATGGTCTTGACTAAACAGTATGTTGTGAAGGATTATTATATATGACCCTATTTTTAAAATAAATCTTCTGGCCTCTAAAGCATAAACTTTGGAAGTAATATCCTGAAATAGTAACAATGAATGCAGTCATAAGCAATTTCAATTTTCTACTGCAGTTTTCTATATTTTGGGGTTGGTGGTGGTGGATTTCCTGAACACTTTTATTTAAAGCACTCAAGCCTAATAAAACGTTTCTGCAAAAGTAAAGCAGAATTCATGGATTTGTAATGAAATTTAGCCCCAAACAGTAATATTTTAATATTCTTGAAGTTGGTGTTATATGGGACAGGGAACAGGGCGTCAGAAAGTTTATGGAAAAATTGAATGAATTTCTCCATGAACTTTTTAAAGGTTCCCTTGTATGCCACAGGACAGTGTTACTGAGTTTATTGACTAAATCCATAACTTAACTACTAGATAAATGGCAGTCCTAGTCACAAGCGCCACATGAGAGAAGGGCTGCACTGATTGGTTCAGCTGGTTCATCATACCTGAAGTAATTAATTCCTTGCTCTCCATATACAGGACGTAGTGGGAGCCAGTCTAAAATATGTACTTCTTGACTACTTGTCAAATTTCTAATTGGTTTAATCTTTGGGGTGTAACCTTTGCTAGATTGCGTAGTATAGGCAGGAAGTACTTGGTGATGTTTATTATTTTTGATCTGCCCTTTTCCTCATTAAAAATAACTTATAAAATGCGGTAGAATTGTTAAAAATTGAGTTGACAGGGAAAGTCTTAATTGATGTGCTTTATTGCCTTGCGATTCAAGTTAGGATGTCATTATTTTACTGTGGTCAGTAAACCTCCTTCCAAAGAAGAACTATTACATAAAATAGTCCCTTGTAACTATGGTTAGGGGACACTGATAATTCTGTAAAGGGTGATCAAAGCTTTTGGGAAGGCATAGTGGTGATGGTGGTATATAACGATATAGTTCTTGTCACTTTATTGTACATGTACAAAATGTTGAAAAGGCAAATGCTGTGTTGAAGTTGATTTACTTTTTCTTTAATTCTAGGGTGGGTATATGGCTGCGAAGGTCCAGAAATTGGAAGAACAGTTTCGATCAGATGCTGCTATGCAAAAGGATGGAAATTCATCTACGATTTTTAGTGGAGTTGCCATCTATGTTAATGGCTATACAGGTTGAGTACTTTTTACTGTATTAATTAGAATTGAGAAGGATTCTCTTTAAATTTTGTTTTAAATAATTTATCCAGATCTGTAAATACTGATCCCTCCTTCCATTTTACCAGCTATTGCCTTTTTTCATTTTCATTTTTGTCTGAGTACCTAGTTTGAAGAATCTAAGGAGCCCCAAAATGAGAAACACTGGCTCGCTTGCTTAAAAAGCTGATTGGAAGCTAACTCAATGTGGGCTCCCTTGCAGGTGGGCCCTATCAATGGTGAATTGACAGCTGTTGCTGTCCATAGTCCTTTGTAGGCAGAGGGAAGCTGGTTGTATTTCCCAGAGAAGAATCTTTGTTTCTTTTCTAAAGAACAGTCTGCACATAGCTGCCAGCGTTTTGGTTGCCCAGGGGATAGGAGAAGATCATAATTCTCGGTGCGTAAGACGGAGAATTTCATTTAATCTCCACATTCCTTTTTTAATCTCTGCTCCCGCACTCCCACAATCCAATGTATTGTCCTGTGCCTAGTATATGGAAGGGGTCACCTAGTCTTTCTTTTCTGTGATCAGGGTGAGAGACTTGCAGAGTCATGTTCATACAGAATTTTAATCATGAATTTCCTACTTTCTGAGACTTGTCTACATATTTGCTTTTGAAGGAGGCCAGTGCCCCATCTATCAGGAATTTTTCTTGATTTTAGTGTCTTGAAGCATCTTCTTTCCTGGTGTCCACATAACAAGCTTAGATTTCAGCTTTTCCTAATCCCATTTCTTTCTTTTTTAAAAAAAATTACAACTAATCATCTTTAAAAAAAATCATTTTATTGGGGGCTCGCATAGTTTTTATCACAATCCATCCATCCATCCATTGTGTCAAGCACAGTTGTATATTTGTTGCCATCATCATTTTCAAAACATTTTCTTTCTACTGAGCCCTTGGTATCAGCTCATTTTTCCCCTCCCTCCTTCCCTCCCCCACCCTTTTTCATGTCTTACACTGCAAGATGTCTCCCTTCACCCACTTTTTCTGTTGTCCGTCCTCTTGGGAGGGGATTATATGTAGATCATTGTATTCGCTTCCCCCTTTCTCCCCCACCTTCCCCTTACCCTCTTGGTATCGCTATTATCAATATTGGTTCTGAGGGTTTTATCTGTCCTGGATTCCTTGTGTTTTGAGCTCTTATCTGTACCTATGTACATGCTCTGCTCTAGCTGGATTTGAAAGTTAAAATTGGGTTCATGATAGTGGGGGGGGGAGCATTAAAAAACTAGGGGAAAGTTGTATGTTTCATCGGTGCTATACCCCCCCCCCCAACACACACACACACCTGGCTCGTCTCTTCCTTGTGACCGGTCTGTAAAGGGATGTCCAATAGGCTACAGATGGGCTTTGGGTCTCCACTCTGCACTCCCCCTCATTCACATGGATGATTTTTTTGTTCCGGGTTTTTGATGCCTGATAATTTTTTCTTTAACGTTTGACAAATAGATGGCACAACCACTCTCTCTCAAGAACTCATTGTCATTGAGTCAGTTCTCACTTATTGACCCTGTATGACAAAGAACTGCCCCAGTGGGTTTCCAAGACTAAATCTGTACAGGCGCAGAAAGCCTCACATGATGAATGATGATGAACTGTCTTGCAAAGCAGTCCACTTCATTTTCACATAGTTCTGATTATTTCTTAATATCCCTGCGACTTCTGCCACTGATTCTAGTTGTTTTCTTTAAAACTTGAGCATATATCTAAATTGCATTATTTTCTCTCATGGATTCTCATGCTAATTCACCCCACAGTTCTCTCCAAAATGGCATTATTACCTGTTTTTCAAAAATCTGCTTCTAACTCAAGCGGCCTCAAACTATGGCCTCCGGGCCACATGCAGCCCTCTGAGTACATTTATCCAGCCCACCGGGTGTTTTTGCCCCGTTTGGTTTTTTACTTCAAAATAAGGTATGTGCAGTGTGCATAGGAATTTGTTCATAGAAGAACCCCTGTTCTAACTCCACAACCACATCCCCTCCAACTATTTCAGCCCTCTCACACCCCTAACCCCTCCCCTCCAACATTTTCATCTACTGTCTTTCTTCAGCTTATCTGCATGTCAAAATCTTACCTAATTTTCAGGTTTAGTTTTATCAAATACTTATTAGCTCTGTTGTCACAGAACTTTATTTGTGCTACATTAAGTTTTTCATCTCGTATTAAACAATCATGTGTGACACCCTTATTGCATCCTGAGTGGGGTGCTTGAAAGAGAAGGCAGGGAGGACAGCGCTGATGGCTCAATGAGTTTCTGTTCCTACATACCACAAATGGTGCAGTGCTGCTGGTTATTTCTAATTCGTTTTTGACTTGAATTCTCAAATGTCTTAAAGTGTTCACAATCCTAAAGCTTTATATATGGGTTCTGAAAATAAAAACAAATATTTAAGTATGTTATTTACTAAAAGTTAGCATCAACACCACCAGCATATTTCCTTTTGTTGGGGTAAGTAAGCAGTTCTAAGGTAAATCATGGAATAAAGCTTTCAAAAGTACTTGTAAAGCCTTAATCATTTAAATTCATGTGAACTCAGATTTTTTGGATATAGTGATCAAATGCAAAATATAAGTATATGCCAAGAATTTTCTAAAGAAAGTTAATTAATGTTAGCACCATTTTTGTTTGGTATTTAAGAATTTCCTGTAAGTTCTTTTCAAAGAAACGTTCTGCTTTTTTTTAAATTGAATCTCACTAGTTTAATGTTCATCTGTCTTCCTCATTACAGCAAAGCAGTTTATTAATTTGTTGAAAGTGTTCTACGTTTGACAGAAAAGAATATAAATAAATGCTTGGTCAATGACTTAGCTTCGAGGTCTATAGAGGAGTCATCCTGGTAACTTTATTGAAATTCTTGTTTTCTGGTGAAATTGGTCAACGCAGCACATGAACAGAATTACTCAAGAGCTATAGGTTGAATGTTGTACAGTGGGGTAGAAGTGTCCCTTCCCATGTTCTGTACCTAACATTTTTGAGGCCAGCACTTTGAATTACAGGGATACCTTGGTTGTGAAATGGCACCAAGCTTGAACTTTATACTAATCGAACAGCAAAGTTTGGAAAAAATGTGCTTGGTGTTCGTAACTTTGCTCAATAGTTGAACCAAAATATTCACCTTGAAAACAGGTATGGGCTGAGAATGAGTCATGGGTTGCGTCTCCCCTCGGATACAAGGAGTAGGGTGGGGTTGACGCTTCAGTTTGGCACCGCTGTTGCTCAACATACAGTGCATGTGTTAGTGCATTAAAACATTTGTCGGTATTTTTTGCTCTTTATTTGCATCAATTATTTGCATTTATTGTACCATTGGCTCCAAAGGAAGTCAATAATAAAACTAAGGAAAACAATAGCGTTAAAGAAGTCATTTTGAAATCTGAATCAGGTCTCCGCTTGTCTGATTTGACGACTAAATACAACATGACTAAGTGGACATTATCAGCATTTTTGGGGGAGAGCTATGTGATTAAAGTGGCTAATGTAGCAAAGCGTGTGAAATTGTTAACCGTGAAACAAAGAACCCAGACTATTAGAAGAGGTTGAAAGTTAATTCGGATAAATCAAGCAATTCAGTGGCATTTCTTAGACAGTGATGTGTGAGAGGGCGAAAGCCTCCATCGTGATTTAAAGCCCTGAAAAATGAATTTATAAGTGTAGATTTTGATCCCCAGAGTTTTTGTTAAAGAGTCTGCCAGAAATTTTCAGATTACTTACGTGATTTGCATTAGTGGTTCACGTTGCTTCTGTTGGACAACGCTAGTATGTTCAATCAGTAACATCCAGTGCATTCTAGTCTACAAAAATTTACTAAGAATTAGGCAAACCTGGCATAGAAATCTGTAAGTGTTCTATTATTGTCTTTTTCTAACAGCCAAAACTCACCTAATTAGTAAAAGAATTTTATTTACATACTCCAGCCAGCTTGCATTGCCTCAGGATAAAGAAAATCTGTCTTGCTTGAATGAAAAAGTAGATATGGAGCCTCCTGTGAAAACCTTTCCCTTCGGTACAACTGTTTCGGGGAGGGAGTGCGTCTTAGCTAGTTCATTAGGACAGTGGGTGAAAGAAGCAGAAAAGCTATTGAAAATAATTAGCGTAATATAATACTAATAATGCAGCTCATAACAACATAACTTTAGTGAGTCAGGCATTTCTTTTTTTAGGAAAGCATAAGCCACATTGATGCTTGTTTAAGGTATTTTGTTCTTAATAAAATGTACTGGTAATTTAAAGCAAAATCTATAAAACCGTGTTTAGTAGCTCACACATATATATATATATATTTTTAATCATGAACTTTTTTGACTTGATGTAATTTCATAGTAAGGAATTGAATTATAAGATAAATTGTTTAATAAATTTTTGTTTTCTTAAAATTTTAATAAGTCTCATAAACCCTACACTAAGTTCTTACAGTAGGTTAGGAACAATTTATATATCTGACTACTTTCCTTACTGTGAAGGACCTGAACAATTAGCTGAATTCTCTGTCAAGAGATCCATGAATGGGTCTATAAGTATTAATTTTTTTAAAAGATGCTGATAATTTGAGGTCGCATATCCTGAATATGGTAAAAATTCCTTGAATACTGACTTTTTTGATAAGTGATTCATTTCTTGAGGTTCTTGTTTGCCCTGGTAGGCACCTCTTAGCTGTACGTGTTTTTGTGTTTATTGACTTTCTGTGGCATCTCTGGCAGCCAGGTGACAAGATTATTGTGAAGGCAGGAGTAGAGCTTTGATATTTTGTGATTTACCTTCGAGCTATGTTTTCTTGTAGTACAACCAAAGAGAACCTGTGAACCAGTGATTTGTTCATTAATTGGGTCTCTTAAGAGATTACTAGAGATTCACCCCTGGGCTCTACTTAATACATAAAACTTTTATTGTATTGTAATATTAATTTTACAGATCCTTCTGCTGAGGAGTTGAGAAAGCTGATGATGTTGCACGGAGGCCAATACCATGTGTATTATTCCAGATCCAAAACCACACATATTATTGCCACAAATCTTCCTAATGCCAAAATTAAAGAATTGAAGGGGGAAAAAGTAATTCGACCAGAATGGATTGTAGAAAGGTAAGTTTAATTTTCATGACTGTAAATTTTAAATTGGGACATTATAACTCCTGTTGTTAGGGTCATTTGGTGCCGTCGAGTTGGTTCCAACTCATAGGAACCCTGCATACAACAGAACTACGAGGGGGTACCGCCCAAGACAATTTTTGGTTTTTAATTGTTAAATTTTTTCACAAAACAATTTTTATCGCCTTCAAAGAACTTTCCATTCCATTACACTTAATCCATTTGTCAAATCTGGGATTCCATTCTTGGAAACGTTTTTCAAACTCATTTGTTTGGATGGCTGACAGCAACTCCCTCGTTGTTTCTTCTCCTTTTTACGTGCTCATGTCGCTTATCCTTTTATATCCCTGTGCATTCACCGAAACAAAAAGAAGTCACGTGGAGTTGAGGTCAGGTGAGTCAGGTGTGTGGGGAAAGAGAGGCATAAATGTTTTTTGCCAAAACTGGCTCACTGAAATGGCTGTATGAGCAGGTGCATTGTTGTGGTGGCAAAGCAAGTCCCTCCTCTGCCAAAAATCAGGCCTTTTTTGTCACACACTTAGGCAATCTTTTCAGAACATCTAAATAGAAAACTGGGTTAACAGTCTGACCTATTGGAAAGAACTCTAACTGCGCCACGAGTCCACATTTGTCGTCCGTTTGGGAAGTTAATGCACCTCCAGAATGAGGTTTGTCGTCAATCAGCATTTCACCTTTTTTTAAAATAAGAAAGCTACTCGTATACTTGTGTTTTTCCCATAGTGCTATCCTGGTAAGCTGGTTCAACATCACATTTTCTGCATCATTTTTCCCAAGCAGGAAACAAAATTTCACAGCTGCACACTGTTCTCTTAATCAGCCATTACAAAAAATGAGGTTTGAGCTAAACTGCTTTTACAAAAAAATTCACTGTGAGAAGAGAGAACTTTCCCAGGCAACACCACTGGGCGCACCAACTCAGAGTGAGTTGATCAATGCTCCCCAGTAGGAAAAATACGTACTATGAAAGCTCTACTCTGTGCAGTACAATTCCGTCTTTTGGGGTGTACCCCATCATAAACACTGCCCTGTCCTGCACCATTCTGACAAATGGTTATGTGTAACAATTTGTTGCAACTAGTGTGTCTGTCAGTCCACTTTCTTGAAGACTTTTTTTTTTAACTGACTCTATCCAGTATGATGTCCTTTTCCAACAACTGGTCACTCCTGATAACAAGCACAAAGTCTGTGAGACAAAATCTTGCCATCCTATCATCTCATGGAAGCACCAATCAAGAAATCAAATGAGTACCAGTTGATTGTGCATCCAAAAAAGTGGAATTCTTGACAATTCCGATCTATTCTGTTTATCATGATGTTGTCTGTTGGTACCTTGTGAGCATTTTTATTTATGCGGAGGTGTAATCTATATTGAAGACTGTAGTCTTTGATATTCATCAGTATGTGCTTCAGATCCTCTCTGATTCCAGCAATCAAAGTTGTGTCATCTGCATATCACAGTAAAAGGATACACTTCTGACACACACCTGTACCATTCTTAAACCAGGCAGTATTCCCTTGCTCAGTTTGACTACAGGTCATTCAATGTCTGTGTGCAGGTTCATAGCACACATAGCGTGAGCACAATGAGTTGTTCTGGAATTTTCATTTTTGCCTATGCTATTGATAATTTATTATGCACCACACAGTTCAGTATCTTTGAATTGTCAATAAAATAAATCTTTCTGGTATTCTCATTCTCCCAGCCAAGATCTATCAGAAGTTAGCAGTGATATCCCTCATTTCATATCCTCTTCTGATTCTGGCTTGAATTTCTGTCAGCTTCTCATAAATATACTCCTATAACTTGTAAAAATTCTTCTTAGGGATCTTGTCCAGTCCTTTGGACAAGTAAACCTGCTTCCAGAGATGCTGACTTCCAGTGTTTGCATCTGCTTGTTGAAATATTTCCGTTGCTATTCTGTCAGTTGTTGGCGCCGTGTGTTTTCATGCCTTCAGTGCAGCTGTACTTCTTTCATTCTCATCAGTTCTTGATCACATGTTCCCTTTTCATAATGTGTAGTGCCAGCCAGTTTGGTTTGTTTTTTGGATTTTTTTTTGTGTTGTGTGTGTATTCTTCCATCATCTTGTGATGCTTCCTTCCTGCATTATTCATTATTCTGCCCATAGAATTCTTCTGCATTGCAACTCGAGGTTTGAACGTTTTGTTTAGCTCGTTCGGCTTGGGATAGACTGAGTATGTTCTCCCTAATTCATAGTGGTTTGTATAGGGTTTCCATGGCCATACATCTTTGTAAGAGCACACCACCTCATTTTCTCCCATGGAGCAGCTAGTGGTTTGAACCACCAACCCTGCAGTTACCACTCCAGTGTGTCGCCCACAGCACCACCAGGGTGCTGTAATGAACACTTTTATTTGGTTAATATTCTAAAAAACATTATACTTGTTAACCTCATATTGATCATTCAGATAGCCTAGAATCTGGCATCCTATTAAAAGTATTACTGCTCTTTTAACCTTAGCTGCCAAGACTTAAGAGAGTTGTCTCAAGCAAGTAGTAGAAAATGATAGAAGATGACAGACATGTTATTCTTTCAACAACTATTTGAACAACCTACTCTCCTCCTTTATTACAAACTGTCAGTAATTCTGTGCTAGCCAGGTACCATCTAATTCTTCTGGACTCAAGGTAGATGAGTTCATGGTTCTTTTCTGAGTCTTTGCTTTCCTTCAATCTCTTTTACTCTGGACTTGAAGAAACTAGTAGTTGTATCTTGAAGCTCCTCACCAAACGAGGACATCGAGTGTATGCTTTATATATTGTATTATTCCACTTGACCGTGTTATTCCATAACTTCAGAGCCCATAAGTCAGGCTTGCAGATATGTTTAATAAATATTCATGTTTTTGCACATTACATGGGTATTGTATGAATGGATATATATGGGAGCATGTACCTACATAGAAACACCTGCGTCTAGATAGAGGAGCACCGGTGGTGCTGTGGTGTAGTACTCAGCTACTGAGAGGTCTGTGGTTCAAATGCACCCACCATTCTGTGGGAAAAGATGAAGCACTTTGCTTCTGTAAATATTTATATTCTTGAAAACCCTATGAGCCAGGTCTGCTCTGTTTGATAAGAATTGAAATGGATTTGATTGCAAGGGCTTGGGTTTGCACATAGATACATAAATCTATAGATGCCCACCTATATACACATGTCTATCCACTTTTATGAAACACACATGTTTATGTACACACATGGTTTCATCATTTTTGACAAGCTTCATTTATTTAGCAGGTTTATTCTCAGTTGCTTCACATAGTGCATATGGCAGCATAGGGCCAGGGAGCGCCATATATATAAAGGGGCTTCAAAAAAGTTCATGGAAAATTTCAGTTTTAATTTCGCTCTTTCATGAACTTTTTCAAGTAGTAGTGGAATGTCTGGAACATCTCTTGAGTTCACATCCACTTCAGTAAAGTCAGCATCCGTGTAACCTTGAAAAGAGGTAGGTAGCCATTCTAAAACTAATTTCCTCATTCATGGAAAAAAAAAAGTAATCTATACCTAAGGTGTCCTGGTGGCGTAGTGGTTATGAGTTGGGCTGTGATCCATAAGGTCAGCAGTTCGAAACTACCAGCTGTTCCCTGGACAAAGATGGGAGTTAAAGTCTCAGATACTCAGGGGCAGCTCTACCCTGCCCTATAGGATTGCTATGACTTGGCATCAGCCTGTTAGGGTTATGCTGAGGACTAGAAACAATTTGTTTCTAATCTTTCCTAAAGGCTGCCTAAAGCAAACTGGTCAGATAGGACTGGCTGCTTGGCTTTTAGTTTGTGTGTCTCCTTATAAAAGAATCGCAGAATTTTTAGTATGAGAAGTTAGCTTCACTCTAGAGTTCAGTTGTGGTATCACCTGAGAGAGAGTTGTGCTGGAGCTGACATTTTGGCATGGGGTTATAGCTTGGAGGGAGGGAATAGGGGAGATCCATGGGCAATGTGGAAGTGGGGTGAAATAGGGTCCAGGTGGGCAGGCCTTGGTTTGCTTAGGAAATGGAGCTTATTATGATGGTTTTTCTTTACTACAGTTTTTCTTCTTTGCCTTGAAGGAGATTCTAGAGTTAGGTTTACCTGTTTTTATATAACTGAAAGTGCCCCTACACATCATGACTATAGGACTTATAAAAGAACAGGGAGGGCCGATGACTGATTTGTTGCAGAGCAGGATTTAGAATCTAGATTTCCTGACTCTCTTTTGATTCTGCTCCTTGCTATGTAGGTAAGCTTTTAGAAAAAAGTTGGCCTATGTGGAAATGTATCAGTTTGGGCATATGTTCAAAGTGCCCCATGTTTACTGTGTGGTTATAATGTGAAATCCGCTTGGTTACTCATAGTACTTTTTTCTTTCCCACTGTAATCCCATCTTGTCAATCTCTTCTCCTTTTGGGCAGTTTTAATGAGTTTTATTATGCTTTTAATTTTAAAATTATATTAGCTATTTAATGGATGAAACATTCTATATTTTATAATTAGTTTTTCCTGTTTTTAGTTTGAGCTATTTAAAAAGCAACTACCACTTTTAAGTGTGTGGGGTGATTATTTTGCTTTGATTAAAATTCCCTAGTGTCTGTATCTGCCATTAAACCTGAGTTATTATAGGCATGATTATAGGACTGTGACTCCTAAGAGGCAGGGGATTCCTTTAATGAGAAGTCTTGTGTAGATTAATTGAAGGTAAGAGATTATTTTACTAAAGCTTTTTTTTTTTGGTCTTATAAATCTTAGTCCTTATGGATGGTACCATTTAGTGGGTTTTGAGTTTTTGTAATAATTCTGTTTTCAGACAATTTTACACTGAAATGTCAAGTGTAGAGTAGATCATGGAGTTGCTGTGGTGGCTCAGCTCATTGTCCTATCAAGCCTGAGGGTTGCAATGGGAGGAATTTGGCTTAAGACGATCTTGAGTTTGTTCCTCTGGCTTGTGTTGAATCTTTTATATTGTAGGAACCTGTGCCCTCCCATGGTTAGATTTTAAAGAGGAGGGAGTTTCAAAAGGTTTGTGGGAAATTGAGTGAAAAGATCATGAATTTTTTTCAGGACCTTATGAAGCGCCCCTCCAGTGCCCACTGTCAGTTCGGAGTTGATTTACTGTTCCAGCTCCTGCCAGCTCACTGGGACTGGCTAGTGGGGTGACGGAATCCCAATTGCTGTCTGTCCTTCTTTCTTTATTGACTTCTAAACCATAATTGCTAGCACGTCATCCAATACTTCGAATCTCATAGGCTAAAATTTTAGGTTCCTTTTTTTTATTATATTCACTATAAATATATACTTAGCTCAAGTAAGGAAAAGTTGTTTACAGTTTTATGTCTCATACAAAAACAAACAACAAAACAATTCTGACTCAGAGTGACATGTACAACAGGCTCGGACTGCTCCTCTGGGTCTCTGAACCTGTAGTTCTTTATGGGAGTTGTAAAGGTCATCTTTCTCCTGAGGAGTGGATAGTGGTTTTCAGCTGCTCACTTGGCCGCTCTCAGCCAGCTCGTAACTAATGTGCCACTAGGGCTCTTCTTCTCATGCAAAGGGGCTTCACAAAGTTTGTGGGACAAAGGAATGAAAAGATAATGGACATTTTTAACATGTTTTTGAAGTGTACCAGGATACATATTTTTCATTTGCCTTATGTGTTTGTGTTCTGTCTTAATTTATTTTTATAGACTTTAATTACTTTGATTTCTGATATTAAACCCAAACCATTGCCACCAGTCAGTTCCGACTGTCAGTCCTCCCTTTATAGGGTTCCAAAGACTATAAGCCCTTATGGAAGGCAGCTAGCCTCATTTTTCTCCTTCAGAGTGGCTGATGAGTTTGACCTGCCAACTTTGTGGTTAGCAGCCCAGTGCCTAACTTACATAGATTTGACTTTATACATTTAAAAAAAGATCCATCTTGGTGTCATTCCCATTTTCCTCTCACAGCAATGTAAAATTTTTGTAAAATTGTTTTCATTTGGCTAGTAACAAGCCAGCACACATCTCAGACTATCCCCCAGGGACTTGCTGTATATAATATTTTATTAGAAAGTAGTCTAAAGTAGCTAAAGAGTGAACAGCGTAGCTCCTTGTGTCTAGTAAAAAAAGTAACCTAAGAGAAAAGGGGTATACCATTTTCACTTGTGTTTATTTTCTGAGATGGTGATGTCTTGCTTGGTGAATAAGGTTAGAAATTTAAGCTAAGGGAGTCACAGTGCAGAGGGAATTTGAATTTTGATTGTATAATGATGATTTTTTGCTTAATGTTGGAATAATAGGGGCAGACAGTTTAGGGTCTATAGTTGGTACAAAGATACTTTCTTGCCTTAAATACACTTTAGAACAAGAAAGAAGATGGGTACCTGAATGGATAGATAGGTGGGTTTTTTTGGTTTTGTTTTTTTTTAAACAGAATGACTGAGAATAATAAAACATTTGATTTACAGAATTATTTCTTGTAAAGAATATACTCTTAGAGGTATGCCAGGAGATGAGCCCCACAGGTCAGAAGGCACTCAAAATATGACTGAGGAAGAATTACCTTCTCAGGGTAGAGTCCACTCTAATGACAGGAATGGAGTAAAGCCTTCAGGACTTTCATTTGCTGTTGGGGCACAATTCAAAAAGAGAAGCAGCAGCTGCAAAATTGACTGATAATTAGAACTTGGAGTGCATGATGTCTGTGTCTAGTAAATTGGGAGACTTGAAATGGACTGGTATTGGCCATTTTAAATCAGAAAGTCATGTGATTATCTGTGCTGGAAGTGACACAGTCAAGAAGAATGTCTTTGCATTTATTGTCTAAAAGGATATTTCAAGATATATCTTGAAGTACAAGGCTGATTGTCATAGGATTATATCTATTTGTATTTAAAGAAATCTAATCAGTACAACTATCATTTAAATTTATGTACCAACTACTAAAGCTAATGTTGAAAAATTGAGCAATTCTACCAACATCTTTGGTCTAAAATTGGTGAGACATGCAGTCAAGATGCATTGATAATTATTGGTGATTGGAATGCAAAAGTTGGAAACAAACAGAAAGGAACAGTAGTTGGGAAAAAAAACTGTACACATGGGTCTTCGCAGATGGAATACACAAAATTCAAATTGGCTACATTTATGGGAAGAGAAGATGGAGAAAATCAATATCAGCAGTTAAACCAGACCAGGGGCTGACTGAAACATACTATAAATTGCTCACACATACGTTCAAGCCCATGAGAGCCACTGTGAGTCCAACCCACCTGAATTTCGAGACCATCTCAGAAACAGATTTGCTGCATTTCCTAGAATGTGGATTAAACTGCCAGGATAAACATTGACCATTGATAGGAATAAGGAATAATTCAGAGAATGATGAGATACAAAGGGTGCTTCAGCGATAACTCTTTCTTAGTTTGGAGAACAAAGGAAGAATTAAAAATTTCAAAAGTTAATAAATATTCCAGGTGTATATGTGTCTGATCCACTTTTTAAAGTGTGAAGTTTTTCCTCTATACCAGAATATAATATAAACTCAGCATATAAAGACATCCTGTAGTAGTTTGATTTGGTAAAGTAAAAGATTTATTTATAATAGTGCCTCCATTTGGATATAAATGTTTGACTTATCTTTTGTTTCTTTTGTAAGCATAGTTATTTTGAGAAAGAAAATAATAAAATTACCTTTTAAAGACTTATAAATCCAAGTGTTTTGAACCTATTTAAAATCTACTTAAAATAGCCATCATGTAAGAAGTGACTGAATTGACTGTTGAAAACTGCTTAAAATACTGGGAAAAAATGTGACTATAAGGAAACATGATACATTCTAAAAACAGAACTGGGTAGTACTATGTCCTTTATTTAATTATAACCTCACTGACATTAAGCTGATTCTAATTCATGTATTTAGTGATTATACTTGAAGTAACCTTAAACTATATCCAAAGACTATAACTACTAAATTCTGCTATTAAAGAAAAATATAGTCCGTTGCTTCAATTTTCATTTACCCAAGCAGATGCCTTATCAAGCGAAACCTTTATTTTCAAGGCTGGCTACCACTAGCGGCTACTCTGAAAAGGGTTTCACATTAGAAGACCCTGGATAGATCAAAAGAATAATCTGAACTGAAGTGACCAGCATTACTAGTCAGATGGAAGCAGGTGGGATCCTCCCCACCCCCCACCCCCCCAAGAGTATGGTCTCTAATCACCCCTATGTTAAAACAGTTAATCACACAAGGTCAGAAGGGCAGCATTTACCCAAGAGAAGGCTCAGAGGGTCAGGAAAGGAGAAGGAATGCAAACAGGAAGTAAGGTAGGCCGATGGTACCCTGATGGGGGGTGGCAGTCAAAGACTTGAAACAGAATGTGTGAAAATTGTTGAATGTCAAACTTGTCTTTAAATCTTTATGCAAATCACAATTTAGTTTTTTGAAAAGGTTACATTTAATGAGGGGAAGTGCAGATTGGGGACCCAAGACCCATCTGTAGGCAACTGGACATCCCCTTACAGAAGGGTTGTGGGGAGGAGAGGAGCCAGTCAGAGTGCAGTGTAGCAACAATGAAACATACAACTTTCCTCTAGTTCCTAAATGCTTCCTCCCCACCCACTATCATGATCCCAATTCTACCGTACAAATCTGGCTAGACCAGAGGATGTGCACTGATACGGATAGGAACTGGAAACACGGAATCCAGGACAGATGATCCCTTCAGGACCAGTGCTGAGGGTGAGGTGGCAAGGGGAACTGATTACAAGAATCTACATATAGCCTCCTCTATGGGGGAAGGACAACAGAAAAGTGGGTGAACAGAGACATCAGACAGTGTAAGACATGACAAAATAATTTATAAATTATCAAGGGCTCTTGAGGGAAGGAGAAGCGGGGAGGGAGGGGAAAATGAGCTGATATCAATCCAAGGGCTCAAGTAGAAAGCAAATGTTTTGAGAATGATGATTGCAACAAGTGTGCAAATGTACTTGACACGATGGATGGATGTATGGATTGTGATAAGAGTTGTAAGAGCCCCCAATAAAATGATTAAACAAAAAAACACCCCAAAACCCAAAACAAAAAATAAATACCAGAATTAAAAACATGAAACAATGGTCACATAAACAGATAAAGGATCTTGTCCAACTCGTAACAAATGCCGTACCACCCAACACAATCTTTAAGCTTCTAAAAGAAGTAAATCATGAAGACTGTTAGAAAGTAAGAGTGTTTTACTATGGGTCTCAAATCAGACATTCTCAGCAGTACCTGGTAAAAAGAATTAAGAGTAGAATTAAACTAGGAATCCATTGAAGAAGCCCAAAGGTAACTGTTGTATACTTCTAATAATCCTGGATCCTTGGAAGAAAGCCAGATGAGCCAGTTCTGAAAACTGGTGGCAATTCTATTTTCACAGACATTAGGTTGCCACAAGTCATAATGAGTTTATCAGCAATTGGTTTAGTATTTTTTATTTTTTTCTTCCTGTTGTGGAAAATTGTTGCCCACTTACTGTTAAACATTTCTGATGTGCCGTGTGTCTGTCTTCTCAATGATAGAAGTCGAGTGTTAATGCGAAATCGTATTGTATTAGGTCCACTAAAACAGGAAAAAGGAATAAGCTAGGAAAACAAGTAGTTGATTGTTGGTGAGGTACTTCAATTCAGAAGATTGATTTTTCATGGAGCTTGTTTCAAATGTCGAATTCTAAATTGGTGATTGTCTTTTTATTTCAGCATTAAAGCTGGACGACTTTTATCCTGCATTCCCTATCAGCTGTACACCAAGCAGTCCAGTGTGCAGAGAGGTCTCAACTTTAATCCCGTATGCAAACCTGAAGACTCTATGCCAGGCCCAAGCAATATATCCAAACAGCTCAACAACAGGGTGTAAGTTTTGTCTCAGTGGGGAATATTATATAGCTGGTGTTTAGAAGTGAGTATCCCTTCACTCTGCTGAAGAGAGACAGAAACAAATATAAAATCTGGCTCATCACCCTGTTGTAAACATGCTGAAATGTGTATGTGGAGTATCTTACCTAAACAAAATATTTTTATGTTGAAAGTTTCATAAATATAAGTGATTTTTCCAATTGTAATACATCCGTCCATGTTAAAACAGTGGATCTTAATTTATTATTATTAATTTTGTTCATGGTTTCCTGAAAGCAATTATTTCCACAAAAACAAATTACTGTAGAATTTTTTCATTTTCAAAAACAGGATTAATTCATTTTTTTATATTAGAAGATTTCTTTAACATTTCTAAGAATTTTTTTTTCATTTCTAAGTAATTTTTGAAAATTTACAAAACCTCGAATTCATGACAGTTCTAAATGCACAAATATTTATATCAATGCAAGTTTAGTTGATGACCTTCGATTTAGGGGATAAGTATAGACTTTGTTTCAATGTGGCCTATTTTTTTAAATGTATTAATTTAAGCTGTGGTTATAATAATCCCAGGTAAATTAGTTTCCCAATTAATTGGTGTGTTGCCTTAACTTATATACCAGGTGGTTCATTATCATTTAGCTTACTCCACCTTTATTAAATTGCTTGCTTTGGGAGTTGGATATATTTTTTCCAAAAGACCAGGAATCGAATTAACCTGGGAGGATCCAATGTCACTCCCTTCTATAATTTTTGTTGTTGTCATTAGTTTTTTTCTAACTCCTATTAACTTAGAAGCATATTAACATTTACCTAACACTTTTGACTATGATTTTTTAAAATATGTTTAACAGAATACACTCTTTACTGTTTTTCTCTTTACCCTACACTAATAAAAGTAGAAAACATGTATTTTGAAGGCTTCCTATGAAAGTTTTAGGATGGCTTTCAATTATTAGCTTTTAAGTTTTGCTGTTGCCTAGTAAATATTTATATTATTAGGATATATTTCTAATGCAGCTAATTTGTGAATACTCATTTGTCCAGGCTGAAAAACTATATAGTGCAGAAAGAATGTATATTAACAATATTTTTTGCCATCCTATAAATTCCTGCTGCATGTGTTGCTGTTATACATGTAAAGAATCCTCATCTGTCACACCGAAAACTAGGTTTAAGACTTATGAATTGCTTTGCTTTTGTTGCTTTGTGATAATTTTTGTTTTATTGAGCATATTTTGTAAATTTCTTTGAAAATAGGACATACATATGCTAGTCCCGAGTTTCTCTCTGTTTCATAGGCCAGACTTTCTCTGAAATAACAAATGCAGTTTTCTTCCCTGTTCTAATTATTTCCAGCTTGTCTCCTTTAGGCCCTTGACTGGCATGGTCATGTGTCTGTGCGACGTGGAGCCACTCAGTTAGCTAGCGTAATCAGAGATGGGCAGCCGTAACCAGACCCACCTACCGTTGCTTGGTGATGCTCTGTGGTCTACTCATGGGGTCTTATTGGTTCATTCTGAATGAACCAAGTTGACACTAGATTGAGGGACTGTCAGATAAAACATTTTGTAATGTTCTTACCTGCATCCTGGTAGTAATTAATATTATATTAATATTTTTCACTCCATTAAGACCCAGTGATCATGCAGTGGTTAGATTTTAATTGACTTGTGTACCAGTTAGTAGTTCCATAGAGTCAGCATAATCTGTGTTAGTAGTTTTTCTTAAGTAAACTACCAGGCCTCATAACTTTAATTCCATTATAGGAATATTTGATTTAGTAAGTTGAACAATCCTGCCATAATTCTAAAAAAGGAAGAATAAGAATTATGACAAAATTTCTTATCCATGACTATTTATACTGTACTGATTCAGCAAGTATTTATTGACCACCTACTAAATGCCAGTCTGGTCTGAAGATAGTTGAAGTCTCAGATTCCAATTACTTTGTGATGAGAAAAGTAGTTGGAGAGAATATTTTTAAAAGCACAAAAAGGTGGGGTGCTTGGGAGGGAGTGGCTAAAAGACTGCTAATTTTACTGAATTTTCCTAGTTAGTACTTTAGTTTAGCAAAGTTATCTTTTTTTTATAACAAACTATAAAGTTTGTGGTTTAATTTCTTGCAGCTTTTTATGTAGGGCAAGAGGGAGGAGCATTAGAGTGTGTCAATAAGAAAATATCTAAACTAAAAAGATGTTTTAGCTTGAAAGTCAGAAATTATTAATTTAAAATTGTTTTCCTGCCTTAGAAATCACATAATTAAGAAGATTGGGACAGAAAGTGAAATCAGAGTCAATGGCATAAACAGTTGGATTGAAGAAGCTGCAAGTCATGATTTCAGTTGTGTGGAGCTGGAGCAGATCTCTCTGGATCGGAAACAGAACGGAATTCCCCATCACAGAGACAGCACTGCCATTTGCAATGGCCACACTCATAGCTCTAATGGTGCCTTAAAGACCCAGGAGTGCATGGTGCCCATGGGCAACAGTGTTGCCAACAGGCTTTCTCCAGACTCTGCCCAGGAGGAGGAGGAGGAGGAGACCACTGACAAGAGCAGCACCGACTTCCGAGACTGCACTGTGCAACAGTTGCCACAGAACAACAGAGATGCAGATGCAGTGCGGAATCCACACAGAACTAATTCCTTCCCATTATTGTCTCCACATAGTACCATGAAAATTAATGGTGCACACCAATCCACTGTTCAGGGGCCTTCAAGCACAAAAAGCACTTCTTCAGTACCAGCTCCTAGCAAGGCAGCACCTTCAGTGCCATCCAAACCTTCAGACTGCAATTTCATTTCAGACTTCTACTCTCACTCGAGACTGCATCACATATCAACGTGGAAGTGTGAATTGACTGAGTTTGTCAATAATCTACAAAGACAAAATAGTGGTGTCTTTCCGGGAAGGGAAAAGTTAAAAAAAATGAAAACAGGCAGGTCTGCACTTATTGTAACTGACACAGGTAGATACTAAAATTGTTTTCTTAAGAAACAGTCATGCTTCATCATTTTGTTCATATATTGTCATTGGTCTTCTAGTTAATACTAAGTTCTTAAAATATAAAAGTCTGTCAGACCATTAGGCTTTGTAAGTTTTATTAAGTATAATTGTGATTCTAGAACCATTATTTTAAATAATCAATAAGTATAATTGTGATTTGAGAACACTTAATAATTTTATACATATACACACATATATAATCATTTTATTGGGGGCTCTTAACAGCTCTTATAGCAATTCATACTAAAATTTTTTTTAAATATATTTTATTGCGGCTACCTAAAAATTTTCAGGTGATTTAAAAAATTAGGAGGTTGGGGTTCTGAGCATTCATAGTCATGTAGTTGTTACCAGAGGTTTTAGACTGTATAAAGTATAATGTGTATTATAACTAGTGCTTAAACTCTTAGGAGAATGAAATTGGTTTGGTAAGAGTAACTTAACTTTCTAGAAATTTTCTCACAATGACTTAAATAATTAGATGACAGATGATAGTTATTGTAATTTTAGAAGTGCATTTTTAGAAATCGTTTACGTATAAGTAGATAGGTTGTATTTTGTTTTTAATATGTGTCATCAGAAACTAAAACCAACACAAAATCCGCAATAACAAATCTATTTCTGTGCCAGTGGGTTATGCATTGGGCTGCTAGCCTCAAGGTGTCAGCATTTTGAAACCAGCATTTACTCCATGGAATAAAGAGGAGGCTGTCTAGTCCCACAAAGAGTTGCAGTCTCAGAAACCCACAGGGGCAGTTCTTTTCTGTCCTATAGCATTGCTATGAATCAGAATAGACTTGATGGCAGGAATTTCAGTGAATCACTATAAATTATTACTTGGTCTGAGGTTTACTTACTTTTTACTTAATATAGAGGACCTTGGGGTAGGGAGAGCTGGGGAAACTGAAGTACAGAGAGAATAGAAAATGATAGTGCCTTCTCCAGGTGGGTCCTTCTTCCCCTGCTATATTCTGCAATCTTTGGTTTAGTTTTTCTTGAGTTTATAAAAAGTGCTTTTTAGAATTCACATAGTATTTTGAAATAATTTTTATAGATCTTAGGTAATATTTTGACCTTGTGTCCTGAGGTCATTTGATTTTTAAAAGCTTCAAAGGGTTCTGAATTATTTTCATGATGGGAAATTGTTCAATAGATCTATTTGGCTTACACATTCTGTACTAGTTGGAATGTTTTAAAAAGCCATTGTTTTTTATTTTTATGTAATTATTTTCAACATCGGAATTGTGATTTTAAAAGTTCTTTCTCCATTGTAATAGGAGATCTCAAAAAAGTTTATGGGAAACAAATGGTTTTAAAATTTCATTTTTCCATGAACATTTTGAAGCCCTCTGGGATCGATTATAGCAGGAGAGTACACTCTTGAGTATACTTTTGAATTGGATGTTGTTAGTTGTCCTGGTGTCAACTCTGATCATGGTGAACTCCATATGTAAGGACAAAACATTGCCTCGCTCTATGCCAACCTCGTGCTTGTTAGTAATGTTTGAGTCCATTGCTGTGGCTGTTGTGTTAACCCGTCGAGTTGATGGCTCTGCCACTCTTAAGGCTCAGGATAATCGGCAAGTTAGTTCACTTGTTTGAGTCACAGTTTCCTTTTTCACCACTTACCCCGCATGGGGTACTAAGCTGAAGAAAGATAAGATGAGCAAAGCCTAGCTGGTCCCTTGCACATTGTAAGAATAGAAACTTTTCTAGAAGAACTAGGATCTACTGTGTATACTCAAGTATAAGCCAACCCGAATATCAGCCGAGGCACCTAATTTTACCACCAAAACGGCATTAAAATTGTGCTGGAAAACTTGGCTCGTACATGAATATATGCGGTAAGTTATTTGAAGCCAACTGTGAGAAAACTTTCAGAATCAGTATTCTTCAGCTCATTAGCTCTTGCTCATATTTGAAATATTTGTGGCATAGCTTTCAGCATCAAAGCAATACAGAAACCACCGTAGTCTTCAGAAAAGTGGCATTTCAAGTACAATCAGGATCACCCGTGGTAGGCAGGGTCAGCAGAGCTTCCACACTAACAAGGTCCGAGCAATCTAATTTTAAAAAAATTGGCCAGTGCAAATTTTATGAGTAGCAGTAAAATGTTGTCTGATATAGTGCTGGAAGACACTAAAAATACAAGTAGCAAAGGCTCTTGAAATATAGTCAACTTCAATAACGTGGCTGAGTAAAACTTTTGAGACCTTAATTTGCTAACACCACACCACTCAATTTGATAAGAAACAACTGCAAAAATCCATAAATAATCAAAACATGGAAAGTATTAATCTAGGAAAATTGAAAGTCATAAAATGAAATGGAACACTTGAAGATCAATTAAGCATTAGCTGGAATGAATTGGTATTGGACATTTGAATTAGGCAGTTATGGAGTCTATACTGAGAATGACAAAGAGAAATGACATCACATTATCAAAAAACCATTTTGAAATCTATCTTGAGTACAACATTGTCAGTGATAGGTTAGATCCTTAATGCAAATAAAGACGACCGGTTCTCCTGATGACTACTTTTAATTTTACACACTAACCATTAATGCTAAAGATAAATGAAAGATTTTTATAAATGTGTGGTTTCTTAAATCGTTTACACATACAATGAAGATGTATTACTGGTAATTGAAATGTGCAGTTGGAAGTGAATAAGGATCTCATTTACTCACTGCCACCAAGTCCATTCCGACCCATGGTGATCCTATTTGACAGAGTAGAACTGCCCGTGTGTTTCCGTGGCAATTATTCTTCACAGGACCAGACAGATCCCTATAATTTTCCCCGGAGCAGCTGGTTGGTTTGAACTGCTGATCTTTTGATTAACAGCCCAACATGTAATCCACTATGTCACCAAGACTCCTTAAAGAAGGATCGGTAGTTGGAAAAATAAGGTTTTTGGTGTAGAAATTGTGCTAGAGATCCCATTAAATTTTGCAGGACCTATTCAATTAAAAATGCCTCCTTTCAACAATAGAAACACGACTCTACAAGTAGAGCCTTTCAGGTGAAATACACAACAATCAAATCCACTGATTCACTTTAAAGCAGTAGTGAAGCTCAGGATCAGAATAAGCACAGGCTGACTGTATAGCAGTCATCAGTTGCTCACATGCTAGTTCAAGTTGAATGAAGCTGAAGAAGACTAATGAGTCTATCCCACCTGAATTTAGATACCATCTCAATAGATTTGACTCATTGAGCACGTTCCACTGATGAGTTGTGAGATGACATCAAGGATATGTATGAAGAAAACAAAAAGTCATTAAGACAGGAAAGACCAAGATGGATGTCACAAGACACTCAACCTGGCTTTGAACGTAAAATAGCTAAAGCAAAAGAAGAAATAATGAAGTAAAAGAGGTGAGCAAAAGATTTCAAAGTGCGGATCAAGAAGCCCAAGTACTACAGTAAATTGTGCAAAGAAAACTAAAAGGGAAGAAAGTCCTAATAACCCAATTCACTGCCGTCGAGTCAATTTTGACCCCTAAGGACCCTATAGGGCAGAGTAGAACCCCCTCCCACCCCCTACCCCCTGGGAGTTTCTGAGACTCATCTTAAAGGTGGTAGAAAGCCAAAAAAGGGATCCCGTTTAGAGATGGAATGACTCAGGCTACAACACTGGGCTCAAACATGGGAATGGTTGTGAGGATGAAGAAGAACCAACCAATGGTTCTTTCATTGTGTTATACTTTGGGTCACCATGTATCGGAATTTTAGTGATAACACCTAACAACAAACAGCTCATTAGAGAGAATGAAATCCAGACATTACTTCTAGCACATGGTTCTTATTTCATGAGTTGGGTATCTTAAAGGACCAGGGAAGAAGGCAACGGGTGGGGGCTAGTGGAGAGAAGAACCTGAATGGCTATTAAAATAATGAATCTCTGTGTACTCTCAGTGATTAGAAAACAGAATCCTTAGCAAAGGACACTCATTATTTTCCCTTAAATATGGTATATGCTTCACAGGGATTTGATTGTATTTGGCAGCGTGAAGAAAAAATCCTATGAGTAGAATTCAAACGTTCATGGGAAAATTCCAGTACTTATATTTTTCCATGAACTTTGAGGTCCTGTCGGACACAAATGGTTTGTTTTATATACTGTTTTGAAATCTGTTTAGAACAGCAGCATGGTGGTTTGAGCTCTGAAAGCAGACCAGTGACCTGAGTAGTTATTCATGTGTAAAATGAGGTAATAAGACTAATTAATTTACCTGTTAGTGTTGTGAGAATTAAAAAGAACATATTACATGTATAGCTCTGGTGGTGCCAACTGCTAAGTACTCAGCAGCCGACCGTGCACCCCCACTGGCTCCATGAGTGTAAAGATCCCTGGAGCTACACCTGGAAAGAGTGATGCAAAGGAAGTTCTGTGGGGCAGTTTTGCCTTGTCATGTGGATCGTGTGAGCGCAAATTAACTCAACTGCACTCACCACCACCACCACACCACCACCACCACCACCTCCACCACACCACCACCACCACCACCACCCCACCACCACCACCACACCACCACCACCACCACCACCACTGTTCTGCCACAATCCTCCCCTGTATTGGGGCTACCAAATACTCAAAATGGTAGCAACTTTTATTGTTATTTTATCAAGAAATGTTATATTCACAAAGTGCCTGGAATAGTGATTATCAAACTTTTAATTTGCTAACCGTGAATAAATGTGCAAATTGTAAACTATTACAAAATTAACAGCATACAGAAATAATTTTTAGGCTTTTTTTGACCAGTTATTTTATTTAGGGACTTATATATTATGTGGAATGGGAGAACATACTGTTATTTACAGTTGATTTTAAATTATGTTTTGAAACTAAAAGACACAAAATTGATATTTCTGAATTGTAACAACTAAAGAAACAAATTTTGTTTATGAGGTAGAAATAATATTCTATAGTATGATTGTTTAAAAATTACTATCTTCTGCTTGTAAGCATCTTTAAAGTAACACATTTTAGAATTAACTTGACTATTTTTTGGAATATGAAAACATTAGTTTGGCATTTGAATGTTCTCTTTTCCCTTTTAGGAAGCATGTCAGTATTGAGTTCACCCAGACCTCAGAGCTGTATCATGCATGTTGATATGGACTGCTTCTTTGTATCAGTGGGTATACGAAATAGACCAGATCTCAAAGGTCTGTATTCTAATTTATGTTTTAAGAAAATTGGTGTTTTAAATATATGTGTTGCAGAAACACAAAATTTTTAAAAAACCCAAAAACTTCTTGTACTTCTCTTGGCAAAATCAGTCCCTGCTTCCAAGTGTTCTGGAATTGCCAAGAAAGATGTACAGAAATTAGGAAGCTTTATGTAGTGAGCCATAAAGTTTTCAGGGAAGAACACTCATCTTCAGGTGCAGGATCTGTCACCTGACAAATGTAAAGTTTGCCTGCATTGGATGTTACTTTGTTACTAAGGAGATTTTTAAAGTCCGTGCCACTGGGATTCAGCAAACAAGATCGAGGCCACTGTCTTAATAGATAAGCTGATGAATTTATCTGATGCTGGCGACCATTTCAACTCTGTGGTTGTAGAATATTCTTGTGTTACTGATATTCTAGAATATAATTTGTCCAGTCTTTTCATGGAATTTCAGATATGTATGAACTAATCAGTGCTTTACAAAAAGCAGGTACTGTGAATTTTTTCAATAGTCATATCTCACAGAGTTAACTTACTAGCATTTTATGCAGTTTCTTTCCTTAAAGGTTATTACTGATTATGGCTCAGATGCTGCTGTGTCACAAGACTTGACTTTTGTCGTCATGGGTAGTTCTAAAAGGAATTTTTAGAATGTTAATTGATTTTCACCCATGAGTAACTTTAATAGTAATCATGGTGAAATCAACAAAGTTGCCCCTTTAGTTATTTTTAGGTGTACAATTTAGTGACAGTAATTCTAAAGTTTTCATTTCATCATCCTTAGGAAGCACTCAATTTCCCTTTAGCAGGAACAACCCCCTATCCCACCTCCACCTCCACCTCCACCCCCTTGTTAACCACTCATCAACTTTGCTCTGTCTACATTTACCCCTTTTAGGTACTTCATATATAAGTGGGAGCAAATAATAGTTGTCCTTTTATAGCTCACTCCGCATGATGTTTTCAGGGTTCATCCATGTTGTAACCTGTATCAGGACTTCATTTCTCCTTAGGATAGATTAATACCCAGGAAGGACTTTTTGATGCATTGTTGGTTCTGGTTTTTCCCCCCTCACAACTAAAGCGTTCTGTAGAATGTATTAGAATATTTCATACTATTTCATTACAGACTAAATTATTTTTGTAACAACATGCGTGAAAGTTATTCTGTAACTTGGAGAAAAATTTTTTTTCTGAATAGCTAAACAATCATCTAGTTACATGGTAAATCAGATTGATGGTATTACTCTAATCTCGCTGTAAAATTTTAAAATTAGTATAGATATTACTCCTCAATCCGTAGTTTAAATCTAGTATCTGAGTTGCTTCCTGTTGTCCCCTATGCAAGATAAAACAAAAGCCTCTGAAAGATAAGTAGCAGTAAGTTGTATAAATGTCCCACAATTGTCACAACTAGCTTCCCTGTTTAGTTACTGCTCAGAAACTCAGGTAGTTTTTGAATGGTGATTAATAATTTGTTACAGATAGTACCTTATAGATGAGAGGCTAAATCTAAATTTTAAAACGTCAAATTTTTAGAAAACCATGGAAAACTATATTGTAAATATTGTTCATATTTTCTGTACGTGGAGTAGAGCTAATTTTATGCTTTTCTTTACAGGAAAACCAGTGGCTGTCACAAGTAACAGAGGCTCGGGAAGGGCACCTTTACGCCCTGGTGCCAACCCCCATCTAGAGTGCCGTTATTATCAGAATAAAATCCTGAAAGGCAAAGCAGGTACAAATAATGAGCTCTCTTTGAAGTCATACTGTTCCTGTTGAAGACTTCGGGATTTTGCTGTTGGTATTAATGTTGCAGAAATGAAAGCAGAGTTGAAATAATTAGCTTTTTCATTCAAGGGTTTTATGAATGTCAGTGACATCTTAAATCAAAGCAAAATCTCAGGGTACTACAAATGACTATTTATAGTTATTTTCTCTCCACTGATGTTTGCTTGAATTAGTTATATTTTCCAAGGACAGATGGTGAAGAGTTTTCAAAGGTGTGATTAGTTAGCTTTGTTTAGGTTGGTGGTGGAAACAATGGGGCATCGTTCGTGGAAGCCTCAGAACTTGACAGTGACTAGTTGTCGGGTTGCTGTGTCACAGCAGGGACAGTCAAGTTCACGTTTCAAAAAGGTTTCTGAGGATGTGGGAGAAGACACAATAGAACTCTGGCTTTATTGGACTGCCTTTATCCTTTGTTCCTATTTCCTTTTAAAACTTTATTTCCTATAAGAAACAGCAGTTCTTGTTGCTCTGGCTTTTTACCTTTTAGTTCTCAATAAAAAACAATAAACTAGATCATTCCAAATATTATGTAAGATTTTTGGATATCTTTATTTCCCTCTGAAATAATTGCCTTGAAAGAACTCCTTTGACCCACGTAATAATTTTCTTCATGGATTTCTGCAAAGCCACACAATTTTTTAATTAGCCTTTCAGAAAAATGCTAATCAAGAATGAGTCAGAAATTAGATAGACAGTGGATAGTAGAAGGAATGCAGGTGGTTCTTTGTGTATGTTGGTAACCCTTGGGCTGCTTTTAGAGATGAATCCATGGAAGCCGTGAAGTTAAGGCACAGAGAGCCAGTGCACATCTCGTAGCACTCTGTTCTTCCTCCTGAGCTTACAGTGGTGTGTTCATTGTCTAGGTGCAATCGGTAGAAAATATGTGTAGGTGCACAGTTTGCAGCATCTGTACATCTGTTTTCCAAAGATGGGTTTTTTGTTTTGTTTTTTCAGAGATTTTTGATAGGTTGAATTTTGTGTGCCATTATGATACCATGGAGCAGCTGTTCTTTATGTAAGCTGGTTCTTTTTGAGGTGTGGTTGCATTGTATTTGCCAATGTGGGTATTAAGTATTAGTGGTATGGTTTTGTGGTAGGTTGGTATTCATTTTTTAAATTCCCTATATGATTCTACTTAAGAGAGAGAGTTTTAGGCTTCAGAAATGAGTAGTTTGAGGAAATGCATGATGCATGATACATGTTATATACGGGGCAGTCAATAGAGCTTCCTGTCTGAGTGTTGAAAGACAGACGTGATGTGTGTGTGACAGCTCAATGAGTTACCTCAGGGGTGACTCTCCAGCTGCTCAGTGCTCCATATTCTGACAGGAGTAGGGTCGTATGTGTGTTACACACATCTTCCTTCAGTCGACATCTCAGCAAGCACCATCCCTCTTACCTTTCCTCCCATCAAAGTCAGTCTACCATAAATAGCTTAAGAGACTGCTGTCATTGGCTACTTGTCTTCGTCAATTTAGCCAGTGGATTTTCCTAGTATTTTATTACCTTTTAAAATTCATATCATTCTATCCCAGAAAGGTAAATCATTAGAAAAATATTAATTTCATTTGCTATTGAAAACTGTCACACAAATAGATTCTCACTAGAAAAAGTGAATATGCTGCTCTTTATTTTATACTCTTGCTTTAACTTGATGATGCCATTGACTTTTGGATCCTAAGCTTTTTGAACCCTTAAGGGTTTACCAAAATATTTGTTAAATTATAAAATAATTAGATAATCCTTTTTCAAATTTGGTCACTATTAAACTTAATGCTTAGAACTTGTTTTCTTCAGTGTCTCGGCTCATCTTTCCTCGCTACTTCTTGATCTTTTTCTCTTTGGGTCATTGTCAGACATGATGCTAAATTGGAAAAAATTGAGAATCAGTTTAAGAATTAGAATCTTTGGCTTCTACATGATATCTTTAAGAAAAAATGTTTTGACTTGATGGTTGGGCAAAATAGCAGGGTGTATAGCATCGTCGGTCCCTGATAGAAGCTTCAGTTCCTTACTCTCGATATTCAGAGCCTCCTTTGTCTGGTGAAACCGGCATGTAACCCGGGATCTTCACCCACAACTTCCTTTTTGACGCTGTTTGCTGAGCAGTACTCAGCAATGACAGTTCTCATTGATGACCGCATTGTTTGGACTCCATTTATACTTAAGAGTTCATGGTTGGGGCCTTTTATACCCACGCCTGGATTCCCAGGTTACAGCTATGTCCTCTCCTTTCAACAACTTCAGTTTTCATTCTAAAGAACAACAGTTTTTAAAATCATGTTAGTCATAGATTTATTCTCAGCGATTTCTTTTTCACAGACTTGGGTCCTGGCCTCTGATTTCTCCAACCGTTCCTCCACATTCTCCATGTGCCCGTCTAGTTTGTCAAGTTTTGATGCGCAGTTCTCTACTTTGCCCTCCAGTGAGGACACTGTGTCCCTGCATTGCCCCGAATCTCACATGAAGCAACTCACTCCGCTCATGGAGGGATCCGCGCACTCTGCTGCTCTGTGGAAAAGGTCAGCCAGCCCAGTGAAGGCCAACACACGGGCGCTGCGCCCCAGAGAGACTGCCCCTCAAGCATGATTTTTCTCTAATTTCCAAAACTAATCTCTTGTACTAGCTAACTAGCCCTTCAAATGCAGAAATCACCTAAGTGCCCACTTTTAAAGCATAACTCATAGGCACACCTTTGAGAGGCAGCTGGTGGTGATTGTTCAAACTTCAGCACTTTTTGGTCTGGTAGCACCCTCTGTTGCACTGTGATGTCCGATCCTTATATGTTTTTCTAGCTTAGAAAAATGGACTGTTAAGGTGCTATGTAGCTTTAGGGTCTTCAGATGCCCAAAGCAGTCTGTTCTGCATTGTGCCTGTAGTTTTTAATCAGGGTAGCAATGTGTTGTTGCCATGTCAGAAACCAAGCTCAAGCGATATATTAAACCGTTTTTACTTTTGAGGCAAGCAGGATTTTACTCCACTGAGGTGGCCATCCTTAGAATTTGATTTGCATTTATGTTTTACGTGAACGGTGCTTGGAGGCAGCTGTGCTTGTTGCAGGTGGCAGAGGTGCATAACCGATAGTACCGAGGATTATGGGAGTTCCCCCAGAGGAGTTGCCTCAGCCTGTGAAGCCAGATATTGTGCCCTGTGGTTCTGATGTGCGTGAACTCTGCTGAAGTAAACAGAAGAGAAATGCTGGGTTCAGTGTACTCAAAGTAGGGTTGTCTTAGATGTAACTTCAGTGGCGCTTATCTCAGTTTTATTTTTCTAACTGATGATATTTTTGCTTTTAATAGTATGGCTGAGACCATATTTTTAGAATGTGTAATATGTTTTCACAGCATATTCTTCTGGTAACCTAATAATACCATCCCAAGGGACCTATAAACTGAAACTGTTTCAAATCTATTTCTAAATTGCTAGTGATGCTGAAAGAGGTAAAGGAAGCAAAGTGGCATGCAGCCAGTGGACTCACTAGGTCATGTGCTCTATTCCTGCGTGTATACAGCGTGACATTTGGCTTGGCTATTAAGTTAGCTGTACCATTTAGACAGCAGTTGTGTTCTATAAAGCAATTGGTATTCTTAGCACACTTGAATGTTTTTCATTCAAGATGCATTGTTAAACTAAGAGTAGAATTACCTAAAAGGGATAATTTTGTGAGGCTCTTTACCAATAGAGAGGTTTCGTGACCTACCTAATGACCTTTTATCAGATGGCTGGTAGGATTGTGGTGCATGCTTTGCTGACCCTTCAATTAGAAAATGGCAAAGAGCATTCCAATAAATGTTCACTTCCCACTAACTGTTTACCATTACAGAGAAAGCTGCAATCATTTTAGGGCAGTCAGTTGAGGTTTAGCTCATTGTTCAGCTTCTTATTCTTCCAAATTTTAAAAGACTGTGCTGGAGGAATGTTTTATATTTGTGTATTTTAAAAATTGACTTCTTATACTAAAGCAGGATGCTTGATTGCTGATGAAGAGTGAAGAGTATAATGGAAATGAACTTTACCGTTATAAACTTTGCTTAAATAAGGAAATACATGCCAGTTGGAGATAATTGTTTGGAATTTACTGAATGTTTATATAGGAATGCAATGCAAAACAATTTTTGAATGAAAGATAAGAAAAATCCATTTTAAACACATACTCATTTAATTTTATTATTTCTAAAGCAGAAATACCTGATCCGTCAATGTGGGAGACTCCAGATTCTGCACAAACAAATGGAATTGATTCTGTTTTATCAAAGGCTGAAATTGCATCTTGTAGTTATGAAGCCAGGTATGTAGAAGTTCAGTGTAATATAATTGTGGCAACTTAATTGAGTTAATTGTTCTGTATAATTTTCAGAAGTGGATTTAGACATGTCAGTCAGGTTTTCGATTTAAATGTTAAATTATTGGGAAAATGTTTTTAATTTTCATCCCTTTGATGTCCGTCCTCCCTCCCAATTCCCCTTCGCAAATGCTAGTTAACGTGTAAGCAGTTACTACTTACCCAATAAACTAACAGGACTTGCAGCAGAAACCAAAAGAAAGTGGGGACCATTATTTTCACATCGTATTTTACTGTAGTCTTTGCTTGTAGCAGCTTAAAAACAAAACTAAACCACCTTGGAATCTAAACCTTTTGCTTCTTAGTGTTGTTTAAATGATGTTAAAACTCAGTTGCCTATTACACAGTTGTTGAGGGCTTTCGGGTTGATTTTGTCAACCTGATGGGACTGAGGAGAGCTGCCCCCACGGTTTCCCAGGCCGTCCTCTCTGCTGGAGCAGATGACCAGGGCTTTCTCCCTCACGCTCCTGACAGGTTTGAACTGCCAACCCTTTGGCTAGCAGCCAAGTGCTTAACTGCTTTGCCACCAGGTCTCTGTTTCCTGTGAAATTACAAGTAAATATTTCATGTTGGCATATTTGTCTTATATTTAAAATTCATAGTGATCCAGGATAGATTTGCTGCCATTTAGTTTGGTTTATAGGGTTTTTTTTTTTAATTTTTAAAATTAGTTGAGTGTTACCAACTTAATATCAGTTTTGTGATTAGGTCTCTATCTCACAGTAACCTTATACCCTAATTATAATGGTCTTTTTAAATATAAGATGAAATAGACATTTTCTTTGTGCTTATTAAAAAAATCACTCATTTTGGAGGAGTTAATTATAATAGTTATAATAAAAATAGAAAGTCCATTTTTTTCCTTTCCTAGTAAACATAGATGCTTAGTCCTTTATAAAATAACAAATAGACATTTTTTGGCAAGTATTTAAGAATTATAAAGAGAAATAGTCTGTCGTTTAATTTTTTCTATCAGTATTTAAATTTGGAGTGATACAAATAAGTCAATTTGGAAACAATCTCTGTTTTAGCTTAACAGCATGTAATAAGAATAGCTCTTTTTAAATCTTGCTGAATCTTTTATGAAAGAAGTATTAAGTAAACTTTATTTTAAAACAGGTAATTTAAAAATATTTTCCATTGTTTTCCATTTATGACTTGTCAAACTTTTACTCCTAAGCCAACTTTGCTTTTCATCAACAGAACTACTGTACTTTAGATTTTTTCGTTGTTGGTTGATAATATAGCTAAGGAGTTGAAACTCTTTAAGAATGGTAATTAAGTCCAGTAGGAATGCAATTTGGATCGTATATGTTGCTTTTTTTGTTAGCACAGGCAGTGCAGGGTTGATTTTATCATGTGCTCAGTAGGTTAGGCCATTATCCCCCACTACGTTACCATAGAGCCTGTCGGAAGTAGATCACCAAGCCTGTTTTCTGAGGTGCTGGTATCTGGTTTCTAACTGCTCACCTTTCAACTAGTAGCTGAGCGTATCAGCCATGGACTCCTGCTCACTGGACTAAGTGACTCAGAACAGAAACACCAACCTTTCCTTGCTGCTTCTGCAGGGCCTTCTTTCAGACTTAGTACCCTCAAGGTAAACTCTGGATGGGTGATGCCAGTGCTTCTTTAGAGGTGGAAATGAGTTACCTGCTCTTGGTGGCTTTGCACTCTCTTCAACACTTGTAGAAGTCTAGGTATGTTTGAATAGTGCATTTGCTGGAACAAGGGTGGTAGGATGAAACTCAGAGACCATATTTGAAACTGAAAGCACTGAAGACAAAAAATCAAGCCTCGAATTGATATTTGGAAAGTTTCTATAGGCAAGATATTGACTGGAGGAAGCATCAACAGAAGATGGAAAGAATACAGAGTCACTGTACCACCAAGGACTAGTCAACATCCCCCATTTCAGGAGGTAGCACATGAACAAGAACCAGTGTGCTAAAGGAAGACGTTCAAGCGGCACTGAAGGCATTCGCCTAAACAAAGCTCCAGGAATCGATGGAATATCCATTGACATGTTTCAGAAAGCCGAGGAACACTTGTCTATGTCAGGAAATTTAGAAGACAGTTACCTGGACAACTGACTGAAAGAGATCCTTATTTGTGCCCATTCCAAATAAAGGTGACCCAAGAAAATGTTCAAGCTATAGAACAATATTAGTGATATCACACAAATACAATTTTGTTGAGCATCATCCAACAGTGGTTGCAGCAATACATTGTCAGGGAACTGCCAGAAGTTCAGGCCAGATTCAAAAAAGAATGTGGAATCGGGATATCGTTGTTGGCTGAAAGGAGAAAATACTAGAAAGATATTTACTTGTGCTTCATTGACTATACAAAGGCATTTAACTGTGTGAACTACAATAAACCGTGGATCACCTTGAGAAGAATGGGAATTCCAGAACACTTCATCGTGCTCATTTGGAACTTGGCTCAAAAGGCATTTGTGTGAACAGAACAAGAGAGTACTGCATGGTTTAAATTCAGGAAAGGTATGCATCAGAGCTGTATCCTCGCACCATACTTGTTCAGTCTGTATGCTGAGCAAATCAGAGAAACTGCATTATATGAAGAAAAGTGTAGCATGAGGATTGGAGGAAGTTTATTAATCTGAGGTATGTAGATGATACAACTTTGCTATAAGTGAGGAGGAATTGAAGCACTTATTGATGAAGATCAGGGATTACGACTCAATGTAAGGAAGCGATAACATGACAAATGGAGAAAAGGTTGTAGTTGTCAGGTATTGTGTCTTGCTTGTATCCACAATCAATGCTCAGGGTAGCGGCAGTTATTAGATCAAAAGACATATTGCCTTAGGTCAATCTGCACAAAACCTCTTTAGAGTATCAAAGAGCAAGCAAGAGTGCCACTTTGAAGATTAAAGTGCACCTAACCCAAACCATGGTATTCTCCATTGCATCCTATGCATGTGGAAGTTGACGCTGAATAAGGAAGACCGTATAAGTATTGAATTTGAAATGTGGTGCTGGAGAAGAATATTGAAAGTACCACGAACTGCTAAAATGACCAACGCATCTGTATTGGAGAGAAGTAAGGCCAGAGTACTCCTTATAGGTAAGAATGGCAAGACTTCATCTTATTTGCTTTGGACATGTTGTCAGAAGTCGTAGGAACAGTTCCTGGAGAAGGACATTATGCTGGTAAAGTAGAGGGGCGGCAAAAAAGAGGAAGGCCTTTGACTGCGTCAGTGGGCTCAAGCATAGGAATAATTGTTAGGATGTCACAGGACCATGCAGTGTTTTGTTCTTTGATGCCTAGAGTCGCTGTGGGTTGGAGCTGACTCGATCTCACTCAACAATATCATAGATGGTAATGGTCGAGCAAAATTCCTTACATAATTATTGCTATGATAACATATAGGAGACTAATGCTATGTAGTTAGCCATTAAAATGACAAAATTTTATTTTAAGGAAATACATAAAGTGATGAAAATGCATTTAACTGAAAATATTTTTTAAATAGCAGTGAACTTACTGTATTTACAATTCTCTAATCTATAAAAGTCTATTAAAAGAATTGCTGAATACCCTTTTTTGAAGCTGCCCATCAGTTATAATTTCTTTAAGTGAGAAGACTTAAAAAAATGAAACAAGCATAATTAACATTTCTTTTCATAATTCACAATTATACTAAAGAACTGTTTCTGGGATTGAAAGTGGGGACTGCAGTGTGAGCCTAGTCCTACTTTTGACCATTGGTAAGTTTTAAATAGAAACTAATAAGGGGTTCATCAAAGGATAGAATGTGTCATGATAGAAGTCATAGAAAGGTAGAATATATAGATGTAAGTAATAAAGTTAGAATGCTTGTTACTGTTAGTTTAACCAAGGAACCGTAAGCTCTTTCAAATGTCTTCCTTTAGCATTGGACCCCTTGTAGAACCGTCTGAGACCAAAATGATAACCACAAACGTACTGCCGTTGAGCCATTGCTCTCAGAGAGAACAGGGTAGAACTGCCTCTGAGTTTCCGAAACGGATTCTTGACAGAAGTAGAAAGCTCCATCTTTCTTCCTCCGAACACCTGGTGGTTTTGAACTGCTGTCCTTGTAGTTAGCAACCCAATGCATAACCATTACGCTACCCCAGGGCTCCTTAAAGTAATAACGCAATTCAGCAAACTAGATAGGAACTTTAGCGGACAGCGAGCTGTTGTTAATGGTGGAGGAACAACTCAAAAAAGGAAGGTGAGAGTGACTGCCCAACTCAAAGAAAATCCTCAGTCACAGAATTGTTTGTGCAGTATCAGCAATTGAACAGGTGTGTTATCTGCGTGTGTTCTCAATAAGCGCAGAAAGAGCGCCCTCTGGGGAACCCTGGGAGGCAGTTCTGCTCTGTCCTGTAGTGTTATTTTGAGTCTGAATGGACTCGACACTTTTGAGTTTTCTTTCAGGATTATCATAAAGAACAAGCTTAGTATGTAGCAAGTGAGAAGGTGGATATGTAGGTTAAAATGTAACAAGTACCCATATTGTAGAACTGTAGCCTTTTAAGGTCACATAATTTTAAACACCTTTTCATTTGCTTTTGTAAGATTTTTTTAACCCTTTTGAATTATTAGTGATAATTATTTCTCTTGGTATATTAAATGGACAGTGAAAGCGATTTAATGATTGTTTCTCATATTGTTGAATCTGACGCCAAATGTTACAAGAAAAGGATATACAGCCACACTTTCAACCTCGAAATGAACTCTTCCTGCATTGTTCACTTAATGAAGTATGGACAGTTCGTTCTGCTGGGGCTTTTAGTTTACTGTGTTGAAGAGTCTCTACAAACCTTTTCATTATGAAACTCAGTTTCCTATCTAACGACTCAAGATTTTTTGTTTCCCTTGGTAATGGGAAACTTTGCAGGTTTTCCTGTTAAGTTTGTGACTCCCTTATGAAACTAGACCCATTGCAATAAAATTCATTCCTACTCATCAGGACCCTATAGGACAGAATAAAATTGCCCTATAGAGTTTTCAGGGCTATAATATATATGGAAATAGACTTCTACATCTTTCTCCCTTTGAGAAAGGGTTGGATAGCTAGCATTATTGTAAATGTTTTTAAAATAGGTGTATCTTACCAAGTGCTTCATTTTGGGTATATTACTAGGAGGTATCGGTCCCTGGAAAAGAACTTGCTTGGTTGAGACTCTTTGAAAATAGGACAGCTCTCAATGAGATGGATTGATACAGTAGCTGCTACGCTAGTCTCAGCCATGGGGAAGATTGTGATGATCGTGCTGGAGCAGGCAGTGTTTGCTTTGTTCCAAGGGTCGCTATGAGTTGACACTGGATGGCACATAACAACACACCCCCTTTCTGCTTTAATAATTTCGAGTAACTCCACTCTAGTAACTAAACCGCTATATACATATTTCTGTCTATACTTCTAAACTATTATATTTGTTTACTCCCTTGGCTTGCTATACAAATTCTGTGCTAGGTGAATTTAATGTCCTCCTCATGAACTTCATGATGGCTGTTTTATTCATCATCTTAGACCTACCACCTAGTGAAGTTTCTGAGACATAAGTACTTGTTGAATGAATTAGGGAGGGGGGGGACAGTTTTCTTTTTTCTTTTCGGTGTTTTTAATGCAATTTATCACTTCTCTGACTAGCATTTTTCATCTAATAGGGTCTTAGCAATCATATATTACTTTTCATGCATATGTAATAGACTGTAGGTGATTTTGCATTTACCTCTGAGTAACTTGAGGGACTCTTCTGTCTTGGCTCTCAGTGGTGGTGTGGGTATGGAGAGGAGGCCAGAAGGTCTGTGTTTGAGAACTGTCTATCAGGGCACACCACCGTATTAAGTAAGCAGTTAGCAAATATTGAATGAGTATATAGATTAGCCATGTGATGTGTTTGCTTAGGTGAATGTAACATTGCTTTGTTATTTTGCTGCCGTTTTTACTATAATATTTTTCTTGGTTCATTACAGAGTGGTAAAGTGGAATTTTTACTATTTCTGTATCATTCCGTAATTATAATTTTGTACTGAGAGTTCCAAATGTCAAAGGGTAATGTGGGGCATTTAGACACTCAGTAGATTTAAAATGTACCATTTCCAATTAGGTCCCTCAAAGTTCTGGAACACTGGCTCCTGCCCAGAGTGATGTCCTGCCATATACAATGCTGTTGGCATCTCAGCCACTGTGAAGCCACTTCAGGAGCATGGAATTGGTCAATTGGGAATTGGGTGGTAATAGGATGAGTACATTTTGTCTGTTTGTCACATAGCACTGTTTGTGTAGTTCTTTTGTTTATATTCTTTGTTTTTGGGGGATGAGCCCTGGCCAGATCGTGCCATGCATTAGGCAAAGAAAATGTCTTTTGAAAAACAGTACATTCCTGCTCTGTGGTCGTTGGGATATCACCAGCATATATGGCATGCTGGCATCTCTGCAAAGGGGCCAAAGGTCTGCGTCCACGGAGAAGTCTCCATATGCACATCTACAGATGTTACTGACACAGATCAGACCATTGTGTCATTTTCCTTTGAGGGGAAAACCAACTTGTAAGGTTCCTGTAGAGTCTGTTTTTCGATCCCTTAAGAAAATAGTGTTCACTGAAAATCGTGTGCTAGTGGCATGGGGAGACACTACCAGCTCATCTTATTTATAGTTTGAGCTTAACCCTCTACAGCCTGCCCTTGCTCTTTCCTCTCTCTAGACAAGTCGGCATTAAGAATGGAATGTTTTTTGGACACGCTAAGCAGCTATGTCCTAATCTTCAAGCTGTTCCCTATGATTTTCATGCATATAAGGAAGTTGCGCGAACAATGTACGAAACCCTGGCAAGGTACAGTGTATGTTACAGTCACTTTCCTATCTGAACTGTCCTGTTTTCTCCAGGGCATGTGAAAGATCATTTTGTTTCCTTTCGTGTCATCAAGGTTCTTTTTGCTGAATGTTTACCTCTTTCAGGAACCCTTTGTTCAACCGCCCAGTTGGGTAGCCTTCAATTCCAGTAACGAGTAGCTCAATTTCAGGGTGTATTTTCCCACCACTGAAGTTGTTCAAGTGTTTACTGGTATCCAAGGAAAATTCTATGCCTACAGATCTTCCCCCCCCTCCACCCCCGCTCCAGTGGAACCAGGTTGAGAATTGGGCTTTTTGTGCCCTCTTAATACTACTAAATTTGAGTTCTAGTTTTGTTTAAATTAGAAATGATGGGTTGGTAAGGAATAGAGACCTTATCTTCTAAAATAATTAGATTTTACTGATGTTAATTTTGTGGAAGATGATTAGTTCCTTTTGAGAAAAGATAGATTGAAAAGATATTAGCATGCTTATATTTAATAGTAACAGAAAACCTGGAACCAACTAATTGCCATAATTCTTATTTGTTCTTCAGAAATGTACAAAAGTGAAAAACACTGTTCAATGCTGGTAGTTTCAGAAAGGACTAAGACCTACGATAATTCTTCCTTCACAAGAGCTTATGTTAGTAGAGGGGAGAGGGGAGGAAACATACCGAGACAGTGCACTTCATCCGCTATCAGTAAATAGGGGTGAGTGCTGAGTGGTAGGTCAGTTATAATCGTAGCTGTCTTAAGATCCCAAATATGGAAATCCCAGTGTGGAGAGTATTCCAAAGCTCGGTCGGTGGTAGCATTTGAAGGGGGTGGCATTGTTGAGAGAGCATGTAGGTCCTCAGGCAGGCTGCCACCCTGGACCTCAGATCTGAAGGACTTGAGCAAGATCCGTCTATAATTACCTCAATACAATTTTTGTCAGTAGAAACATTGCCAGGGCATATAATTTCACTCTGAAGGAAAACATAATTCACATCATGTGTACTCTTATGGTCTTTAGATTTTTCCCTTTAATTTCAGCTTAAGCAAAGCACACTCATTTTCTGAATGACTCTTAGGTATTAATCTGATTTGTAACTTGCAGTAACATAGAGGTGAAAAATGAAGCCTGGTCCTTGTACTATGTACACACTACCAAGTAGACCGCTTTAGACAAATGTTTACTTCTGCGGTCTCTGGTTTCCTTACAGTGCAGATTTATTCTCACTCAGTTGCATAGCCACAATGCAAAGCAATGCTTGTCTTAATTTTTTTCTTTTCCTATGATAAATCTTCTGTAAGGGTAGATCACTAAAGATGAACAAAACCAAAGTAAATCAGGGAGTATAAATGGCCATGTGTCAGGTGGAACAGTGAACTGTTTTATCCTACTGTATTGTAGATTTGCGATTGTGGATGGTGTTTAATCGTATCTTTGTTAGGGCAAACAGGAATTACTGTATATACTTGTATATAAGCCAAGTCTTTCAGCTCATTTTTAATGCAGTTTTTGTGGTAAAATTAGGTGCCTCGGCTGATAGTTGGGTTGGCTTATACTTGAGTATATATGATACTTATTTGATGGATTTGGTAAATGCTGTTTGAAAATATTTAGAATAAACGTCATGAATCAGTCTAATTCATTGAGAACTTTCCAGGTAGTCATAGATGTGCAGTAACATTGTCAGTAGAGAGAAAACGGAATGAACGCTGTTGGCGTTGTAGTAGTTACCGTGGAAAAAGACAACATGAAGTAAGTGAACAGAGGAAAGGTCGGTGACTAAAGAATGGCATCGCAGCCACCTTGTTTGTTGTAGTTTTCCCCACGTTGTTGTTCCCACTAGGTTTTTAGCGTTTACACGGTGTGAGAGAATATTGGAGGGTAATGCCGTCGGAGAGCTGTTATTGTGACACTTGCTCAACAGATGCTGAGCTGTGGCTGAGTGTCTGCCTTTGCTCTGTGTCGACAGCTATACACACAGTATCGAGGCTGTCAGCTGTGACGAAGCGCTGGTAGACATCACCGAAGCCCTTGCCGAGACCAGGCTCACTCCTGAGGAGTTTGCCAGTGCTGTGCGGGCGGAAATCAAAGACCAGACTAAATGTGCGGCCTCTGTGGGGATTGGTTCGTATCTAGCTCACATTGTATTACCCATTTTAACGAAAAGCATTGCTTTGGAATCCCTAAAATTTTCACTTCATTTCAAGCAGTCATTTTCTGTTTGTGTTTTTATGAGCTTACTGCATAAAGCTCTCACTTCTAAGACAGTTGTGTTACTCAGGTGTGCAGTTCACGTTACAAGTGTTGGAAGTTCACATAGTTAATACTATCTATCTCTGGAATAAATAATAGCCCTGGAACAAACTAATTGCCATCATTCTTGTGCTATACGTTTCATGATTTCTTGAGATTTTAAATCTACATAGCTCACCTAACATACGAGTTCCACCAGTATCTGATAGCCAGTCAGTTCCCAGAACCCCTTCCTCTGCTCTGCTCTAGCCCTTCATGTCCATATCCATGGCATGAACCTCACAGTCAACATCCATCTGTCTTTGTAAGACTTTCCTGCCCTTTGTTTCCACGGGTGCTGATTGTATGGTGAGGCTTCTGGTTCCTTGACTTTGTGTTTTTCTCAATCTGATAGTGTTACTTTCGTTTTTTTTCCTACGGAGCATGAATGTCAGGGTTGGTACACTTTTGATAGTTGCCCTTACTGCCTGAAAACCCCCAACCTTAAGGTCAGGACCGATTTCTCTACTTCCACCATCTGGCTAAGAAATGACGAGTAAAGAGAATCTTCTGACTATTGTCCAGCCCCCACACTTGCTCCCCTTGGCAGCATAAAGCATAGACCTGTGTTACACAATGTTCGACATATTCAAAGTTACTTTTAGAAAGTTGGTATGTAACCTGTCTGTAGTTGTTTTGGGTAAGAAATTAAGAATATAACGTGAATATTTCTTGAAAAGGTTTTTATTTTTTAAATAAACTTCCTAGGTTCTAATATTCTCCTGGCTAGAATGGCAACCAGAAAAGCAAAACCAGATGGGCAGTACCACTTAAAGCCAGAGGAAGTCGACGACTTCATCAGAGGCCAGCTAGTTATTAATCTACCAGGTAAACACAAATCTTTTAAAGTCTTATACATTGTCAAATTTTTAGTGCCTGATAGAGTTGCCCCTTTTCCAAAACAGTAATTAAAAGTAAATATATAAGCTACTCTTTAGTGCCATGAAAATCAAAATGAAAAAATTCCTCAATGAATATCACCTTGATTAAAAGTAGAAAAGGTATGAACTATGTTAGGAAAAATGGAACTTGAACACGTGGGAATATTTTATATGTGTTAATGCTAGAGGTTGAAGTAAAAGTTCATTTATGCTGTCCTTGTCCAAAGGGCAGGGTATTCAGCTGTTCTGGCTTTTTATTCAGTTACCATATGGCTAAAAGACATGAAACAAGCTTTTATAAAACCTTGCCATGGAGAAAAAAATCACTAAATTGTAATTAGTTACAGCAGACAAATGATTGGCCTTGTGGGGTCTTGAATTGATCCAGGATTGTGTGTGTGTGTGTGTGTGTGTGTGTGTGTGTGTGTGTGTGAGAGAGAGAGAGAGAGAGAGAGAGAGAGAGAGAGAGAGAGAGAGAGAGAGACTGTCTCACAAGTTATCAAATATTCACGTCCTTTCTATGACTAGATTAGTAAATTTCTCCAAATTTACCAAGGCAAATGGTATTTCTTGATGTTGTTTTTAGATACCCCTCTCAAGTTTATATAAAGCAGATGATGTCAGCTTTGTAAAGGTTTTTTTTTTTATCGATAATCTGTTTAATTTTGTTAAATATCTGTACATACACAAATTGAATAAAAATTATTCTGTGCATGAAACAAATTGAATAAAAGGGTATAATAAGAACTGTTCTAAGATCCACTCTAGATACCATAGTGGTTATTTTTGTTTTAAAATGTAAGGTTCTAATCTTGTGTTCAGTCAAATTGACTAGAGAAACAAATTCAGTGACACTCATGTGTGAGATAGAGCTTTACATCAAGGAGTACCGTACATACTCGAGTATAAGCTGACCCGAATATCTGCCAAGGCACCTAATTTTACCACAAAAGCTGCATTAAAAATGTGCTGAAATACCCAGCTTATACACAAATATATATGGTAATTATATATCAAAAAGACATCCCAGCCCAGTCTAACTCAAATCCCTAAGTCCGATACTAGTGCATAAGTCCCTCTTCGACTCAAGCAGCTACATACAATGAATGATACAGAATGCAGGAATATTACAAGCCAGTGAGCACAAAATCTTGTGGATCCAACGGTGGTGGGTTCTGGAAGCAACCAGCCGTAGCCATCAGGAAGGTAACGGAAGAGAGGAGGAATCTCCTTATGAGTCTATGGCCACAAGGAGGCTCCACCACTGTGACCTGATTGACAGGTTGAGTATCACCTCTACACTTCTATGTATCTTCAAGTTGACATGGAATTATATACTGAGTTATATACTTGAGTGTAAGCAAAGTTTTTCGGCACATTTTTAATGTAGTTTTTTGTGGTAAAATGAGGTGCCTCGGCAGATATTCGGGTCAGCTTATATTCAAGTATATACGGTAACAACCATTAATCTTATCTTACATAGTATTGAATTCACCCAATAAATTCTCATACCCTTCCATTCTATGCTTTTCACCTTAGAAACAGAACTTGAGTTTTTAACGAATTCCCCACCATCTACCCCCATCCACAACCTACCTCCCACCCACCCATCACCATGCTTCAGGACCTAAAGCTGTAGCTTCAGTAAAGGATCTAAATGTTTATCAATTTTAGTTATGAAATCCATTAAGTTTTTCTCTAAAGGAAATAAAGCAGTGGTTTTGCATACCCTTTATTTATGACAACTTTCCTCTCCCACTGTTTCCCCTCCCAGTAGATAACACTAATCTTATGTATAGGTTCTCTGAAAGCAGGGGGTTTGAAATGAGCCCATGATTTGAGGCCCACCACACCGTCTCTAACTTTCCTTACCTGCCGCCTTTTCCACCTTTCTCAAATTCCATGTATGAACTGTCTAAAAACTTTCCCAAACTTGGGTCAAGCTTGCATTCCATTATGTTGCTCTTCCAATTATTCCCATTTTTTTTAAACAAACACTTCCCTCCTCCACCCTCATTAGGTCTTTGCCCAAATCCTACTTTTCTTTACTCAGCAGACACGCTCCACTCCTATCACCTTGCCTCACACTAAGGTACCGTCAGGAAGTCACGTAAACGCAGAGCCACAAAGCAGCAGCAGCACACGCTCCCCACAGCGCTGAGCGCAGGTGCAGAGGGCACAGTGCTAGCACGGGGTCCCCATTGAGAATCTGAACACTACCTGGGAAAGGCCTGGGAGCTCTTAAAAGATTACAGTCATCGCTTGTTAAAAGTATTCATCTGTTTATAGGAGTCATATAAATACTCTCAAGGCATTCATTCAATAGGGTATTTTCCTCATGGCTCCCAAAATGTCATCTCTTTCTGCTGCTGTGGGTTATTAAGTAGCTTATACTCCCATTCTTTCTTCTCTGAACCATGACAATTCCAGAATTCCCAGCAGTTTTTGTATTTGAAGAAGTAAGCAGAACACCTTTCCCTGCCATAGTTATTTTCATCCATTCATCTGGTAGACAAATCAGATCCCATTACTGTGTAAGCTAGGTGTCATTCACGAATTGGAATGAGACAGACAGACAGACGGGTTTATGTAAGGATCTCGTAACCTCTGAGGTTCCATGGGCAGGCAGTCTAGCAGCCGCCGCCTTCTCAGAAACAGCTCAGTCTGGGACCTGGCACTTTCCAGATGCCTGTAAAGCTTTCTATGTGTTTAGGGTTTAATTTGGGGAAAGTTCAATTCAGGACACTTATAATGAAAAGTACTTAAATTCTTTTATTTTTTTGGTGGTTAAAGGTAGACTTAGTGGCATTTCCAGATTTCTAAAAAAGTAGTATGTGAACTAACTTAGAAATTTGTCGTCTTAAAAGGCCATCGGTTGTTAAATGACCCTGATGCCATTTATAGTGGGGTAGTTTTAAAGTTCTCTGACTCCCTAAAAAATAAGGTTGAGACATGAAATGTATTAGAATCAGAAGTGAGTGTGAATGTGAAGTAAGTTTAACTTTGCAAAATCAAATTACTGTATTAGATAAAACCATTGACCATTTTAATCATGAATTTTATATATAAGGAAACCTGTATATTTAAAGCTGTATCTGAAACTGAGTTCCTTTATTATATTAAAAACAATGAAACAAAGTTTCGCCATTGAGTCGATTCTTGACTCATAGCAACCTATAGGCCTATTTCAAAGACTGTACTTCTTTATGAGAGTAGAAAGCCACCTTTCTTGTGCCACACGGCTAGTGGTTTTGAACTACTGACTTTGCGATTACTGAATTGATTTTGCAGAGTCTTAGAGGATTTTTAGTCCGTGACCTAGAAATTGTCCTGTTCACCTTCACTTGCTTCTTGGGTAGTGCAAGTGTGAGGCAAGTTCTGTGTCCTGGCTAAGTGCCTAAACACAGCTTTGAACTCCTCAGGAATGTCTGTCTGTAAGGTCAAGTCAGTCCCAACTCATAGACCCCGGGTGTGTCATAATAGATAGAACTGTACTTCATAGGATTTTCAGAAGTAGATCGATCACCAGACCCACGAGTGTCTTGGGAGACCCAGACCTTCTGTCTGCCTGCCTGTGCCTAGCTTATTGTAAGAGTTGCCTGTCCCCTTGGGTTTCTCTGCCCTCCATCTTGGGAAAAAAACTCAGGTAGGTTTCACTTAGAAGTTCACCTTCTTGTGAGTTACGGTTGTTCCAGGTGGGGCTGGCTGTTGGTCTCGCTCGTGTTGCCTATGTTAGCCTCACTTGGACTTTAAAACGGCACGAGTGGAAGGCAGTGCCCTTAACACTGTGAGGGTAATTTCTATTAGGAAATAAATGATCTTGCTTTGAACTTGTCCCTGGGCTGTTCAACTGCAAAGTCAGGTTTGTAGTCGCAGCAACTGATGCCGTCAGTGTGTCTTCATCAGCCTCACCCATGACCATAGGTCAGATGTGGGAGAATCTCTGAAGTGTGTGTCAGACATGACTGCTTCTGAGGTCTTGGTTTTGCTGACCACGAAGGAAGATGGGAGCCAGGATTGGCCAGGGCAGAAAGGAGCAGAAACTTCACTTCAAGCTCTCTCCTCAATAAGATCCCATAAGAGCAGAAACTCGCATGGTCTTTTCTCATCAGTGAGAAATAGTGACTTGGTGATGTGGAAACCATATTAATGACAGTTCCCCTATCTGAACCATTTCTCCAGCGAGGCATATTTTCTACGTAAGCTTTTAGAGTAGGTGGAGGAAAACCAAGGCCCCAACTGAGATCAGCAGAATGTACCAGTATCCTTTGAGCAAGACTTGGGACTTCTATCTTTGAGGGTGTATTGTTGGGGCTGCTAACTTTTCAGTGAATACTCTTTGATAAAAGAAGCCCTTTTGCCCTCCCCAGCCCCCTGTTTGATGAGAATTTTCATCTCTGTCATCAGTACTACTGCTTTCAACTAGTCTGACGTATTTCTGGGCTTGGACCTACATCAAAAGTTGCTGTTGTCGTTCTCGTTTGAAGGTGGTAGATGCTATGGTAAAGTTTGATGACAGTAGAGGGCCCTAAGTGTTTGTGAGCCTGCTTGTATGTCTGTAAATCGTACTAGCAAACTCATTTAAAACAACAGGTTATATTGTTTTTAGGAATAATAATCAGGAGTTCCCAGATAGTTCTAATGGTTAAAGACATGAATGGTTGGTGGTTCGGTGTCCCGTGTCATACCCTCACTCCACCCCCCAATCTCCCCAACATACACACACTCTCTGCACATGTGGGGCTGTAGAAAATCAATCTTCTTGCTGGTAGCCAACAACAGCATTGCTTGATTGACAATTTTGTGAGAGAAATTTTGAAACTAAGGAATAAAAACTACATGCTTTTGATAACTTAATTTGGTCTTAGGTTTTTGAGACATTTCTGGTTAAACAGCATGACTTTGTGCTGTTTAAATTTTTTTAATGCTTCACTTTTTAAATTTTTAAAAAATGCTTCACTTGTATCACTTAATAATTTTAAGGAAGTTAACCCCATTGTAAGTTAGGATTTTGTATGAATAGCAGTTTATTTCCTATCACTGATTGTTTTTATTCATGTATCTGCAAAATTAAGCTTCATATCTCCTTTTTCTAGGAGTTGGACGTTCAATGGAATCCAAGTTGGCATCCTTGGGAATTAAAACTTGCGGTGACTTGCAATATATGACAATGGCCAAACTCCAAAAAGAATTTGGTCCCAAGACAGGTCAAATGCTTTATAGGTTCTGCCGGGGTTTGGATGATCGGCCAGTTCGAACTGAAAAGCAGAGGAAGTCTGTTTCAGCTGAGATCAACTACGGCATAAGGTTTACCCAGGTATGGACCTCTAACCAACTGCACCTCGTTGTCATCGTTCACACTGTTCGTTACCCTGTCTTCCCCCTGCTCAAGGAGACCCTGAGGCTTGAAGTTCAGGATGTAAGATCAAAGCCCAAGGATCTGACTGAGGGAACCCAGATCTCAGAAAAAGGCATAGGTTTGAAACAATTGTGCTTTGGTGGGGGTCAAGTGTTAAACAATTTTAGGGCATACCTGTTCTACAGTGAATGGAAACAGACCAAAAAATGTACTTCATGTAGAAAATACCTCTGGCTGAAAGTGAGTTTGGGGAATGTTGCAGGATTTGGGTAATTGCATCATTTCCATCTCCTTTTGGAATACATATTTGGGTTTGGCTGTGTCTTCAGGAATTTACACAGACATATGCCTAAACCCTACTGTGGGGGCTTGAAGCCGGATGAGCCCATTAGTATAGTTCCCCCCTGGTGTTTGGGCCTAGTAGTCCAGCGGTTTCCTCTCCCTGAGGCTGGAGATGGTGGGCTCGAGGTAGGGAGAAAGCGGTGCTGAAGAAAGCACATTGGATCAACACTTTCCTGGATAAGTGATGGTGTAGAAAAGCAAGAAAAAAATGGTTTTTTACTTGGTTGGGAAAATGGGTATACAGGCTCTTTGTGTTGTAATTAGATGCTTAGCAAAACACAGTGAACAATTAGACATGCTCAATAATAAATGTTTTTGTATATAGGAAATTGACACGAGCATTTTCCCATGTTTCTCTTTTCATAGCCAAAGGAAGCAGACGCTTTTCTTTTGAGTCTTTCAGAAGAAATCCAAAGACGACTTGAAGCTGCTGGCATGAAGGGCAAGCGGCTGACTCTCAGGATCATGGTGCGAAAGCCGGGGGCCCCTGTAGAAACTGCCAAATTCGGCGGCCATGGGATTTGTGATAACATTGCCAGGTGAGCTTGTCTTAAAAAGATGTTTAAATGGTGTTGCAATACAGACTATTACAATTCATATATGATGAAAAAAAAAAAAGGTCTGACTAGGGACTCTCAGCTGTGGTGTTCCTGATAGTCTTTGAAGACAGGTCTCAGGCCAGAGCTGCTTGGCATCGGCCAGGTGCACTCCTGTGCGGCTCCTCAACTGCAGTGTGGCAGTCCATCTCAGCGTGAAGTTCACTCTTAACCACCTTTCCTTGGGGTCTTCAACCTCTAACTCGGGTTCTGGTCCGAGAGGTTGAACTAGACTACACACCCGCAGACAAAAGAGACGGGTGAGACTAGGTGGCCTTGGTAAAACTCCCAGAGAGATTTCTGCAAAATACCTGAAAAAGACGATGTGAATGTGACATTTGTTTCATTTAGTTGGGTATAGTTCGTTTGTGAGCTGATTATTCATTGGTGTCCCTGACAACTGCTGTCTTCAAACCACACTCACTACCTCAAGTCAATTCCGACTCGCAGCGACCCCGCAGAGCAGAGTACAACTGCCACTGTGGGTTTCCGAGACTAACTCTTTCCTGGAGTAGAAAGCCTCATCTTTCTCCTGTTGCATGTCTGGTGGTTTTGAACTCTTGACCTTGTGACGAACAGCCCAATGCATAACTACACCTCCACCAGGACCTAGGGGACTGTTAGCACTCGAATCACACATGTTAATGTGATGGCCATGATAAAACTTCATAAAGGATTTATGATCCAAAGGACTAATTTTGTGTTTCATTTTATGCTGCACTGGACACTGTTTTACTTTATCAAGCCAGAATTAAATTAGCATAATTAAGAGTTAGCTCAATTCTACCACACACATAGGCAGTTCCGAGGTTATGAATATCCAACTTAGGTAGCCCACCGAGTAGCAAGCCAGCCCCAGGAGAGTCTGTCATATTAAAAATTCAAGGTACATTCAATGGTTTGTAATAATGAACAGGTACTACTTTATATGCACATTCAGAGAATATCACTGCAGTATGTTTAGGATGTTTTCCTATTTTTTTTAATGCATTGGAAGGAACACTGTACACTAAGACAAATATTTCACTCACTGACATTAGACACAAACGATAGATAGCTAACTGTTCTGAGGTACATACAAATATGACTTACAGACAGATTTAAGACTGAAACACATTTGTAATCTTGGAACTGCCTGCGTATTTCTGTAACCCAGGCAATCCCTGGATTACAAATGATACAGCCATTCTAAAGGACAGAGTAAGATTTCTTAGGTTTCCAAGGGATTCCAAGATTCTCAGTCTTTTTGAGAGCAGAAAGCCTCATCTTTCTCCCACTGGATGGCTGTTGGTTTCAAACTGCCCACCTTGCAGATAGCAGCCCATTGTGTACCCAGTGCGCCACTAGGGTTCCTTAGGTATTTAGTGTCTGCTGATACTGCTGAGAGCAATGAGGTGACTACTCATACTTGAAAATAATGTGATCCTTCAGCCCCAAAACATGGATTATAAATGAAAACAATCGATAAAATATGTGTGATAGACAAGCATTTTAAATGATAGTTAAATATAATGTTAATGGTCTCTTCTTTAGCAAGTTGATTATTAGACCTTATTTAGGAATATAATAATCTTATTAAAAGTAGTTTCTCTTTGAGAACATCCAATTTATAACTTTTTTGGGGTGGGGGGGAATAATTTGGTGTTTTAAGGTCTGGAACCAATAAATTATTCTTTTGCCTCAAATTAGTGTATGAACTATTCTAACCTTCATTGAACTTTTAAGTAACCCTTTGTGAACACGGAGGCTTCAAAAAGTGTGGAAAAATACATTTTCCCATGCACTCTGAGAAACCCCTCATGCTGTGTAGTCTTTAACCACACTGTCTAAAACTCACAATGCAAAACCAACAGCATCATTCCTTTGGATCTAGACCAATAACTGAAACTGTCTAATCCAGTATGAGTCTCACCAATTGCCTCGTACTTGAGCCTTTGCTAAGAATGCGTGGAAACAGGAACGGGTGGGTTTGGAAAGATCCACGGGAAGGATCACCTAAACACTTTAACAGTGTCCCTGTGGGCCGAGAGCTTGTCATTGAGAGCCGCCTCCTCCCTAATCCCCCATCTGCATGCAAACATTTGGAAACACCTGAAACTCACCTAACACTGTCCATTTTGGTGTATCCAGAAGTACTAAGGGCTTACTCAGGAAGCCCTGGTGGCAGATTGGGTTATGTGTTGGGCTGCAATTTGCAAGGACTGCAGTTCAAAACCATCAGCTATTCCTGAGGAGAAAGAGAAGGCTTTCTACTCCTGTAGAATTAGTCTTAGAAAACCCACAGTGTAGGGTCTCTATGAGGAGTGAGTTTGTTTTTTATCTGAGAATAGAAATAATCCAGAAATCTAATTATAGCATTAAACAAATTGAGGTTAATTATATTTTATCATCTCTATTGTTGTTCACACAGCTTTTTGTTAAATGTACTTACTGGTAATAGCATTGTTTTGTCCTAAATTTAAAGAGAAAAACGGGGGGGGGGGAAAGTTCACTGAAAAACCTAAATATTTACCAACCAGGAAGGTTAATATAACGAACCCCCGAAGCATGTGCCTGTCAGTCAACCTCATTTCAACACTACAGCTATTTCAATCATGCAGACTCCCCAAGCTAGCCTGTGATGCCACCACTCCCCCCCACCCCCGGGCCAGTTGCTTTGAAGCAAACCTCAGGTCGTTTTGCCATAAGCATTCCCGTGTCTGTGTGTAACCTCTAACCTCGAACCCACACAGGGCTGTGCTGGGCAGTCTTCTATGCATTATGTTGCAGCCTGAAATAGTGCCATGACCTGAGATGAGCCCGTGCTGAATAGAAACAAGTATGATCTCATCACAGAGACCAAGGCAGAGGTCAGCTCCTAAGCCTTACACTTAGATTAGTATTAGCTGTGCTCACTGTCCTGGGTTGTTGCATAGTAGTAATAGCACCTAAATGTGGAGCGTTAGCATCTACTTACCAGAGGCTTAGCTCTGTGGTGATGGCTTGATAACTGAAACTCCTGATCCACTGCAGGGAAGTCCCACGGGTCTCTGAGCAGTCCCATAGGACAGCCATGTCTTTGTCCCACCAAGCGGCGGTGGGCTTAAACTGCAAACCTTTGTTGACCTCTATTCCCACCACTTAGGTTGGCAAACTACTTACCATGGGACAGATCCAGCCTGCGTCTTGCTTTTATGGCGTGTAAACTACAACAAATAGGTTTTTCATTACAGACCGTTAAAGAATGTCAAAGTGACTTCAAAGCCCCAAATATTTACTGAAATACATTAAGGGCTTCTGTGAAGCCCAGAGGTTGAGTAAGCTGAGAGTGCTGCACGTGTTTCATCACCTTGTAGTTCACACGATCCGTTCCTCAGTCTCAGATGCAGTGTGACACCACCACAGAAAAGACAGGCTGTGTGTGTGGGTCAGGTTTCGGAGCCACATGTGAACCCAGCGCTGGCCTTAGCAATGGTGGTTCGCTCTAAGACACCCTCCTCTATCCCCCAAGAAGATTGTATCCCTTTGAGGTTCCTTTATGGGTTTCTTATTTGAACTGTATTATCAATGTTATATAGATCTATGTCATTGAAAAGGTCACATACGTTACTTTGATCTTGCTATCCATCCTCTTCCCCCCCCCCCCCCAAAAAAAATACCAAACCAGTGACTCCTGGCCACTGGATTTCTGAGACTGTAACTCTTCACAGAAGCAGAAAGCCTCCTTTCTCCTGAGGAGCACCTTCTAGCTTATTCCTATTGTGCCCATTATGTGCTAACTTTCTGCTGCAGGTGAGGATTTATGGTCTTCTTCCTTCCATTCCTAATTGCTGCTTCCTCTGGGTGCCCATTCCACTTCTCCCTAAGGAGGTCATCAGTTTTGATTTGAATCACTGCCTGTGGTGTTCGATTATTTTACTACAGAGGCCACCCACCGCAGATCCACATAATGTATATTCCACTGTAGTCAGTTTCCTTTTGAATTTGCTATTCCTGAACAAGTACTGTAGTTGGTATGTTTGCTTTTTTGTGAATCTGTCACTGAGTTTATTTCTAAACTGCCAGTGTATTTGTGTGTTTCTAATTCCTTTCAGTGAAATTCCAGACTATACGTATAGTTAGTTGTTAGGTTGTTGGCAGAGATTTCAACTCAAGTAGGTACCTTGTGTACGACAGAACAAAAAACATGTAAATGTACACATACCTGTATTTTTATATATATGTACAAAGATTACATATGTGTATACTGACAGATAGCTTCTATATGTAGCTGTATCACTTCAGTTATTTTTTTCTTGGAGACTTTTCTCTTAGGGCTAACCCCCATCTGAATTGGTTTCTTTAAAGGCCTCCTGCAAAGTTAAGGTCCTGGGCTATATCCCTTCTCTCACTGGTGTTGGACTCTCCCATCTTTAGCTTATTCTCAGTTATTGAAGCATGTCTTCTAATATCTTCTTAGGAAAAATTGTACAGAGGTAAAGTTATTTTTTCCGAAGTCTACCTCTACCAGGTAACTGAGGAAAGTTTTAAATACAGAGGCTATGATTCTTACCTGTGTGTCAACGACCTGTTCTTCTCTCTGAACATTCGTGTCTAGAATTTCGTTTTGGCCTTTGCCTTTGGGCAGGGTGCTTGGACAGTTAGATTTGTGAGTTGGACACTGGGATGGTGGGGGAGCAAGCACTTCCTTGGACGACTGTGGTCAGTCTCTTGGTCCTTGCACACAGATGCCCTGTTGTCCCTGCTCTCCTAGATCCTCTTCTAGCCCCAGGGCCATCATTTCTGTTTCTCGGAGTTCTTTTTTCCCATGTTACCGCCACAGTCTTGTAGAAGAGACTTTCTAGAAGCACCTCTCTGGTTGTCCTTAGCTGGCTATTGCTCTGAGACATGCAGCAGTGTTGTTTGGAGTCTCTAAGGTGTTAGCGGAGCATGTAGACCAGTGGGCTCCTCACTCTTTAGGTGAATTGAGTGGAGGTGTGTGGCAGTCCTGGTGTTCAACTCCCAAGTGGGCTTGCTCCAGGGGCAGATGGGAAGATACACAGAGAGGGGTCTGGATAGGAAATGGTTAGGCTCTTGTCGAGCAAGGCCCTTCCCTTAATGGTGCTTTGGTAGCCTTAGCCCCCTCGGTGTCAACATCTGTACATAGCTAAGGTTCCTGCAGGGAGAGGCGATATCTGGCAGAGGAGGGGGGCCTCTTCTCGTACATTTTCAGCCCCACACCTCAGCTTTCCCTTGATAGCAAATACCTGACACCACTGATGCTGAGCTTCTCTAATGAGCATGTCTACAGGAGTCCTGGTGGCATGGTGTTTCATGCATTGAGCTGCTAACCACAAAGTCAGTAGTTAAAACCCATCAGCGGCCCTGTAGGGGAAAGACGAGGCTTTCTGCTTCCTAAAGGGCTTCCAGCCTTGGAAACCCAAAGGGGTAGTTCGGTCCTGTCCTTCACGGTTGATCAAAGTTGGAATCAACTCAATGGAGTGAGTTTAGTAGCACTTGATAATTTATCAGGTACTGCTAACTAAGTCACTGCCATCGACTCAGTTGAGACTCATGGTGAACCCTGTAAGAGGGTAGAACTGCCCCTGTGGTTTTCTGAGATTAACGCTCAAGGAATAGAAAGCCCTGTCTTTCTCCTGAGGAGTGCCTGGTGGTTTCTAACTGCAGACCTTGCGGATCGTAGCCACTACACCATCAGAGCTCCTTCCCTGTACTGATAAGCCTTTAGTATTCCCAATTTTGGTGAATGTTTTTCCTCCACTGTCTTTTCTCCCACTTCGGTCTTTTTAAGAGCTTAGGCCTTTTTAAATCACTTGTAGTCAGTTTAGTGCAGTTTTGGAAAATCACCATGTCGAGCAACAAATTTTCTCCATTTGATTGACCTGGAGCAATACAGCAAAAAGGAAAGTCGGGAATTGGAGGAACATGAGATTACCTTCTTGAATTGCTGCTGCCCTTTCTGTCCTTGGACCAGAGGAACTGGACGGTGCCCAACTACCCTCACAGCCATAGCCTGCAAGCTTAACAAGGGGCAGGCAGGCCACTTACATTCATGGGCGAGGACGAGCTCTTCACAGGAGGGGAGAGGATGGTTCCCCAGTTCTGTGCATGGAATCCATGTCACTGAACTGATGTCCATATAGAAATGGTGTGTTTTGCTGTGTAACTTCTCAATAACAAAATTACTTAATGCAATTTACAATTTAGGAAGAAAAATCACAGTGAAGTAAAAATCTTGCTTTAAGTTATTTCTGTACATTATTACCTGAAGTAAATATTGTTTTACTTTTTTTTGCAAATGGCTTTCTCAGAGAAGAGAAACACAGTACATTTCATGGATGAATTCAAAAAGCCTGTGTGTAACTAAAAAACAAATGTTAAGTGTAAAGATTTCAGCCCTGGACTGGGGCAGTTCTGTGTCCTGTAGGATACTGTGAGTCGGAATCAACTTGGGGCTGTGGGATTGGGTTTTTGGGTGTATTCCTACGGAAATTCTGGTGAGTACACCAGGAACGTAGACTGTTCCTTTAAAGGCATTCTATCATTTACAGGACTGTCACTCTTGACCAGGCAACAGATAGTGCAAAGATCATTGGAAAGGCTACATTGAACATGTTTCATACAATGAAACTAAATATATCGGATATGAGAGGGGTGAGTACTTAAAAGTTTTCAATTCTGGCTTTCTGTAATTTTTTTTTCAGTGGAGTTTGATCTGAGAATGGTCTGAACTTTATTTGACCTGATGTCTTAATTTTCTGTTTTCAACCTAGAATAATTATATATTGAATCTTTATGCCACCTTTTCTTTAAAAAAAGAAATCTACGTCTTATTTCTCCTGTTCTTTTCCTCTAGAAGTACCGATGGGATTATAAGGAATGTAAATCTGGGAATAATTGTTAACGGCTTTAAGGTCCTTTTAAGATCCTTTCTAATTAGGGACGTTTTGAAGTCGCTGTCTGATGTGGAAGGGAGAGTGCAAAATGGTAGATTGTCCAGTCCATTGTCGTCCCTAATTTTAAGACGATTATAGTGTATGTAGTCGGGTGATGTGAGATTGAGATGAATAGTTACTCACCCAGATATTCTACAAAGCATCTGAATTATGCATGAAAGTGATTTCTTGTTTGATCCCTCTATTCCCTTTAGTCTATAAACAAGATCTAGATCAGTGTTTTCCAAATTGGGTGATACTGCCCAATGGATCTGATATACGGCTGCAAAACAGATCACGACACTTTATCCTGGATTATGGGTCATAGCACAAACATTTTTAATTGCCAGGGCGATTCTTTGAGTAGGTTTGTTGTTTATTTTTTTTCTCTCCTGGACAGGGAAAACAATAAGCCAAGTAAGTTTCTGAACCTATGATGTAGAATATAGTCTAAAAGATAAGCTGAGACTTTTGCTTAGTTGAATTCATATTTTTCACTTGATCTTTCCCAGAAATAAGCATTCTTCATTCTACTGTAGGTTGGAATTCAAATGAATCAGTTGGTTCCGACTCATCAGACCCCTCCCGCATGTCTCAGTCACCCAGCGGTACAATCAGACTTTTCTTGCGGATCACACTCTGTCATGGATCTCTTACAAGTTCAGAAAGCTAAGAAATCCACAGAGGAGGAGCACAAGGAAGGTTGGTGGACATTCTGTCTGGGGATCTCGTTTGGCAGTGTGTACATCTTTAGGACGGTCGTATGTCCCACCTGTCTGGTGTGGCTGGATGGGATTTCTTTAAAGAAACCAATTATGTTCTTAATTATGTTACGTCAATACAATTTTGATCTTTTAAATTTTATCTACTAAAAAATGCCTGCAAGAGGCCAAAGGAAACTGGCTCAAATTAACAAAAAATCCCCAGATGGTCTGAGGAGGATGTTTTATTCATTTCCTGTTTTGATTGCAGTCTTCCTAGCTGCCATGGATCTTGAGATCTCATCTGCTTCTAGAACGTGCACTTTGCTGCCCTCCTTCCCCACACACCTGACTTCCCCTGTCAGTCCTGTTCCCAGCAGAGCGGAGTCTTCAGTGAAATGGAATGGTCTACACCCTCCTATCAGTTTGAAATCAAGACTTAACCTAAGTATAGAGGTTCCATCACCTTCTCAGGTATGTCACTCTAATTCTAAATATCATCAGTACAAAAGCAGCTTTATAAGATGAAGGACATTTTAAACATAAGTGTGTCCAAGAAAGAGTGCTCTCTACTAGGGTGGGTAATAATGGTGAATCTCTGAAACTTATAGGCAGTAGAGGACGCTTCACAAAGATGTGCAACTGTTGGAAATGGTAAAACAGTGAAAGCAGTGCCAGCATCCAGTGTTTGAAATTGTACTTGTGTGCTGCTTCCTCAGCAAAGAAACTGTAGTGGTCAGAAAGAAAGGAGGCTTGGTAGCATAGTGGTTACTCGTTATTAGGCTATTAACATTGAGGTCAGCAGTTCAAAACCACCAACTGCTTTATAGGATAGAGATGAGGCTTTCTCCTCTCAGTCTCAGAAACTGTAACTGTCAGTGTTCTACTTTATCCTGTAGAGTTGCTGTGAGTTGGAGTCGACTCCTTGGCAAAGAGTCAAAAAAGTAGGACCTTTGTCAAAGGGGGGTTTCTTGCATTTGCTGACCATTCTCTGTGTGACAAGACTGAATGATTTTGTTTGGGCTGTCAATGAGGTATTCTGTTACTGACATTGTATGCTCCTTGGAAGCCAGAAGACAGTACTATACGCTGTAATTAAGTCCTTGTGGCCACCTCTCCTTTGTGGAAGGAGTCCAAAGGAGATGGAGAGGCTGGCTAAGAATCTAGGGAGGACGCAATTCAGAAATGCTTGCGTTGGCTCCATTTAGGATGAAACATTAAATACTTGCTTCCTGCTGAGATTAGCTTACTTCACTTATGGGTATTATGAGTTTCCAAAGGACAGGGTGGGTACTGATGGGCAAGGGAAGCACCTGGCCAAAGGAGCAGGAGATTGTGGTCTGCAGGCCAAAGGCAAGTGAACCTGCAGGTTTAGCTTGCCGCTCTCCAAGACTCAGGTGTATTTCTTATTCTGAGCAATCTCCCATCTGAGAAAAAGAAGGTAAATTGACACCAGGAATTTGTTACATAGTGCTGGCCAGCAGTGGGGACTTACTTGGAATTGCTAGACTCCACATTTTACCTCATGCTTAAATGACAAGGACTAGAGACGCTGTCCCTGAATTTAATGTTCCTTATGAAGAACATTCGCCCTGGAGTTACAGTGCTAACTGTGCAAACAAAACACACCATTTCTGCAATGCTGATCTTCAAACTTGCGTGCTTGCTGTCTTACAGCTTGATCAGTCTGTGTTAGAGGCACTTCCACCAGATCTCCGGGAACAAGTAGAACAAGTGTGTGCTGTTCAGCAAGGAGAGCTACCTGGCGACAGAAAGAAAGAACCCCCAAATGGCTGTAATACGGGAATATTACCACAACCAGTTGGGACAGTTTTGTTGCAAATACCAGAACCTCAGGAATCCAACAGCGACACAGGAATTAATGTCATTGCACTTCCAGCATTTTCACAGGTAATGATCATTGAGGAACCACCTGCAGTTTGCATGTGTGACTGCTGCAGCTCAGCCCTTTTTGTTGTACCTTGACCTCTCAGTAGTAGCCGCCTTATCTCAGTCGTCTGCAAGACAGAGCAGCAGCATTTTGTCTGAAGCACAACCAAGGGTGACATCAGCGGGGAGAGGGACTTACAGGTTCTGCCCGGAATCAGTTGTGCCTGCTGACTGTGGGCCTTCCCTGCTGGGTCATGCACCGGGACAGTACTTCAGGTTGAGTGGGGAGCTTAAAAACATGCCATAGGCGCCTAATGTTTACTCCATGTTCTCTAATTTAGTCCTTTAATTTTATTCCTTTTTCTCACCATGCAAAATTGGAGGATTTGATGAGATTTGCTTTTAAAAAACCAATTAGGAATTTGTGCAGGCCAGAAAAATAAATTTCTTTTTGAAAATAAAATCTGTTTTGTGAAAAATCTTAACTAGTTGCCATAAGCAATATATCAGGTTCAACTCTAAACTCACTTTTCCTCTAGGTGGATCCTGAGGTGTTTGCTGCCCTTCCTGTTGAGCTTCAAAAGGAGCTGAGAGCAGCCTATGATCAAAGGCACAGGCAGGCTGAGAGTACTGCCCAGCAGCAGGCAGCCAGCTCCTCTGGTAAGCCTGGGGAGGGGGAGACCACTGCAGGCTGCATGTCATAGGAGATTACAATGGCCTCAGGAGCAGTGTTCACACAGGGAGGGCGGGATCTGCAGTGAACAAAATGCAGCTAAGTGTTGTTATGCCCACAAAGGGAGCCCCTGTACCCTCTGCAGCATTTGTTGAGGATCTTACCTGTCTTTTAGTGCCAAAGAACCCTTGGCTTCAGTTAAAACCAGCAGCAGTGAGAGATAAGAGAAAAAACAGAAAGAAGACTCCCACCAGCCCGAAGAAGAAGGCTCAGAGCCCTTTGAAAAACAAGCTGCTGAGTAGTCCTGCAAAATCCCTGCCAGGGCCCTGCAGGAGTCCCCAGAAGTTAATTGATGGCTTCCTGAAACAAGAAGGTCCTGCGCTTGACAAGCCCCTGGTACTATTTAAAAGACACCTCTACTGGGATGGGTTCTAGTGGCACACGATATTGTCTAACTACTGCACATTGTGACATGTTTTTGGTTTTTTTAACCAGGGAGAGCTGCCGGTTTCCACTTCCAGCGTGACGGGCTATCCCGATCTGCAGGTGAACCTACCCAGCTGTGCTCGGCCCCTGGCACCTAATCTAGCTGGAGCTGTGGAATTTAATGATGTGAAGACCTTGCTCAAAGAATGGATAACTACTATTTCAGGTTGTTTACTTTGTTAGGTGGTATCCACGTTACTTGAGAATATGAACAGATTAAACTAGACGTAACTCATTTTCCAATGACTTAAAAAGCTTAACCCGGGCACCTCCTAACCTTTGAAAATCTAAGCTGCCTTTGAAACAGTTCCTTATAGCCCATTCCGTGGAGAGTTTTCAGTCCGAGGTCTGGCTGCAGAAATACAGTGCTTTGTGCCTTAAAGATCTCTCCCTTTGTTTTTAAGAGATGTTGGTTCTCACTTCACTTGGGGGCATTTCTTCCCTAGATCCAATGGAAGAAGACATTCTGCAAGTTGTGAAATATTGTACTGATCTGATTGAGGAAAAAGACTTGGAAAAATTGGATCTCGTTATAAAATACATGAAGAGGTACTCGAAAAAGTACTTATAAAGGTGGGGAGGGGCAGCCACCATGGCTAGTTGAAGGGGTGCGTGAGGACACTGAGCAGTCACAATAACCGACACCTGTAGTTAATCATGCCCGCTATTTTGAATTGTAGCGAAAAGGTGCTTATTCTCCTTGAGCTTTAAATACATGATTAAATCCACAGGGAAGGCTTTTTTTGTGTGCTATTATTTCATGTTTTTGCTAAGATCTATTTTTATACTGGAAATTAAAAACGTAGTTATTAAACCTGCAGCAAGGCATGTTTTTGTAATGATGCTTCTCCTTCCCCCACTTTCAGGTTGATGCAGCAGTCGGTGGAATCGGTTTGGAATATGGCATTTGATTTTATTCTAGACAATGTTCAGGTGGTTTTACAACAGACTTACGGAAGCACGTTAAAGGTTACGTAAAGACCCCTGGGACTCTCGCGAGCTGTGCCATAAGTGCTTGTGAGGTATTTGCAAAGTGCATGACAGTGATGCTCTGAGTTTTTTCTAATTTTCATTTTCTTTTTAAGCGTTTTGTACATTTCTTTTAAAAAAGTGCCAAATTTGTCAGTATTGCATGTAAATAATTGTGTTAATTCTTTTACTGTAGCATAGATTCTATTTACAAAATGTTTGTTTATAAAGTTTTATGGATTTTTACAGTGAAGTGTTTACAGTTGTTTAATAAAGAACTGTATGTATATTTTGTATAGGCTCCTTTTTGTGAATCCTTAAGAAGACTCTAGAAAGCAAATGCCCACTATTGTTTATTATACTTTTAAGGACTTTTTGAAAGCTTTTAGGCCAGATTGTTAACAGCCATTGTGGCTCAACTCTGGCCGCCTTGAGCAGGGCAGACCCACATTCCATGGATTGGGTAAAAATTTTAACAACCATCCAATTCTTAACAAGATAGCTTCACCACTCGGGGGTGAAGAAACTTACTTCAGAACACCTAACACACATCTGACTTTCCTTTAGAATTAGGCCCCGTAGGTAGGTTAGAGCTCATTGCTTCGACTTGAGAAATTTCAGTAATAGTATAGATTTTCAAATGTATATAAAATAATTTTTATGCCATTCCACTGTAACACTGTAAAAACATAGCTTATAATTCTTTGCCTGTTTTTTCCCCAAACACCTTAGAAGTGACTTCAACGATGTGCTTTTTATTGTAGGCATTAGTTAAGTTGGGGAATGTTTTATATATATGCTTGTTACCTGTCTCCCCCTCCCCCTGCACATTCTTCAGAAAAACCATAAAAACAAGCTGTGCAGCCAGATGACTACTACGAAAAAGTCATTATGTTGTATCTGTGGCTTACAAAACAAGTAGGAAGCCCAAATACAGTTTAATCAATTCCCTATATTATTGCCAAGTTAGTCATTAGAAAGTGTCTGCATAATAGTTTTCTAGTATAAAAGTCTGAGTACAAAACAGTCCACGGCCTTAGACGACAGCTCTGGACTGACTGGGGGGGGGGGGGACTAAGCTAACATGGAAGCCTTACAGAGCTTCACTGGTGTCTCTTTCCTTTATTGGTAGTTCTGAATTGTAATTATTACAATGGACTCTCATGACTATACAAGCAGTAAAATGCAGCCAGCTATGTTTTACACCATGGTTTTACACACAGCAGATAAAAGAAATACCAGAATTCCTAGTTTTCTATGGGAGAAAACAAAAATTTCTAAGGGCATATGGCAGAATAATGTTGGGGGGGGGGAAATCACTGGGAAGAATATGCATAAATAAAGAAGTATTTCTTACATCAAAAAAGTCCCAAGAATCACAAAATCTGCAGAAGCTTGGTATAATCAAATACTGCAGTACTGATTTAATCAGTATAAAATTGAAGGTTTTAGATCTGTAATAAAAATTCAAATTTGGGGAAGGGCAAACTTTAAAACAGCAGCCAGTAGAGAAGGGGAGGGAAAGGAGTGGGCAAGGTGAACAGGCACATCGGAACTGTGGGGACATGTAATTGACCACTGTCAAACCAGTGTAAGTTTCTTGGTTTCTCATGGAAAACATTTTATACACCTATTTTTTTCCTTCCATGTTCATTAAGTCCATCGGCGTTCAAATAGTCTGTCCCGTTTTTGTCTTGTTTTTGTTGGTGATACTACAACAGTATTGCATTGACTCCATTTCCTGCCCCATGTGGAAAAATTAGATGATTTCAAATACTTTCTTCAGCTCCATAATAAGCTGCCAGTCACTCTTCTGCATTTCATCTCTGAACCAGTCTTTGAGCGCATCGATGGACTGTCGGCTGATCTGCAATGTTCGAGGCACAGACAGGGTGAATAAAACCAGTCACAAAGCCCCGACTGCCCCCAGCACACATGGTCCACACATCTAATTCACAATAAAAAATGCATCTGAAAAAAAAACCACAAGAATGTGGGCTTTGGTCGCCTTGGGTTTCAGGGAGAGGGGACCTGGAAGCCCGCCCTACATTTTATTAGGAGTTGGCTATTAAGTCATGCAGCAGTAACAGGAGCTAGCTCCACCATGTTCTCACAGCAGCTCTGAGAACTACTGAGTAAAACACGAGAATGACCCATTCAAGGGCAACTTTTTCTGAGTACTCACCTTACTGACCAGGATGTCTGTAGCTTCAAAATGTCTTCCATACATTTTGGGAGATTCGCCAGGAATGGGTTCTATTTTGACACAGACTTCCTGTCCCTTTTTTGCAACATCCACTTGTTTGTGGTTTATTTCAATACTTGTTATTATTCCAATATCAACAAACTATAAAATAAGAATGACAATGTATGGAACAAACCATGCCATTCACCAGCACTATGCCTGGACAGCTGGGTTGATCACTTCAGACCTACACAATAAGTATAACACCTCAACGAGAGTTGGGGGTATCATCACCACAGCTGCACCCGTACCCCACACCACCGCCCCACTTCACCAAAATGACATCACTTGAAATTCACAGCATTTTTAAAGGTAGCAGTAGGCCCGTAGATTGATGCTCTGTGTGGATGACGTGTAGGGTGTGAGGTGGTTAACAGAAGAAATCTAGAGGCAGCAGGAACAGATCACATAAGGCTTTGTAAGCCATGGTAGGAACCCTGCAATTTGGGGGGGGGGTTGAGTTTTGAAGATAAAAAGGGGAGAAGATCGCTAAAGTAGACATTTAGCACTCACTGCCCAAGTGAGCGGTTGTGTCATCAAGTGAGACAACGTATGATGTCAACCTGCATCCTGCCATGAGGAAACAGACAAATCTAAATGGAGTGACAAACTGCCAAACAACTAGACTTCAAAAGAGGAGGAGGAGGGGTGGCTTTTCTGACTGAGAAGCATAACCAAGTGCAATGCATCTTGAAGAAATCCTAGATTCAGGTGGGTAGGAGGAGTCATTAAAGACATGGCTGAGACAGCTGATGTAATGGGAATGAGAACGGTAGGATATTAGAGTAAGGTGACCAGATTTTAACATTGTTAAAGCGGGACACCATTGATAAAACTCATATCCTGGCAAAATAGCCACATGGCAGCCGAACTATACCCTAGCTTGTCCTTCATTCTTTCCAAAAATGGGTACTTTTTTAAAATGCCGTGGGATGCGGGGAAAAATTGTTCAAAAGCGGGACGTCTGGTCACCTTACATTAGAGGGTATTAACTTTGTGTCCATTTTGCTTAGGTTTGATGCTGATCCAGAGGGGAGACAGACACATGGGTGTCCAACAATACTATGTCAATGTTGACTGGGTCTTGAAACTTCAAGATAAAACTCAGCATGGCAGTAATTCAAATCACCTTCCACCTTCATTTTAACTAAAGCAATGACATCAGGTGGTGAAGATCAGCACTGCTACGGTAAACAGCTATTTAGCAACATTGTGGTTTAAATTATAGTTATCAACTAGTGTCATCCACTATCAGTTAGGAACTTGGGAAATTCACCACCTAGGGCCCCTCGCAGTACAGCAGTAGAAAGGATCCAAGTGCCAACATCGTTGTGAACTGCCAATGCCGCCCGGGCCTTGGTTTCTGGCGAAGTGACCAAGTAAGCTGGTTGGTTAATCTCTGAGAAACTAACCACTTCTGTGATATGTACACTGACAGTAGTTATCAATCTCAAAGTGCTGTTGTGAGAGGCGGGTAAAGCACAATTAAACCACACTTTACCACTTTCAGCAGTGCTTCTCATTTTTGACAATGCACCAAAATCACCTTAAGGCTTGCTAGTCACGCAACAGCCAAACCCCCCAGAAAGCAGCCTGCAATTCGGAGGTGCAAAAGGAACAGAAACTCAAAGGACTTACATTTTTGCTAGGGACACACATGGGCGTGCCCTGTCTCACCTGCCCTGCTTCCACAGTCACTCCCATCACTATTGGGTCTCGAGAATTGAAAATGAACTGAGGGAGGATTTTCATCTTGCAGGGAAATACTGCTATGTGCCTTAAAAGTGAAAAAGACGTTCACATTTACAATTCCACTCAACCATCTTTGTATTGAAAAACAGACAAACGTGAGTCTTCTCCCCTTAGACCTCGCATCAGGTCTGGGAGGAGTAGGCTGGGACGCTGCTGCAGACTACCAGTGGCTCTTCAGTCTTTCCCCTTCCCTCTCTCCATTCTGTTGCTTCCCCAGTCTTCAGTTTCTTTCCTCCTAAGCTTCACCCCTACAGGACTGTCCATCTCAAAATTTCCAACCATCACTGCAGTCAATGGGGTTGGTTCAAAATGATGGTACAAAGGTCAAGTCAATTTTCTTACCTATCAAGAAAGAATATGCTATCAAGAGTTTCTAGCCATCTTCTAAATCAGATCTAACCCTTTTCATGTCACGTTTCAAGATCGTGAGTGAGCGTAACGGGACTGAAATCCTAGTCAGCTCAACTCAATGCCGTTGACTCAGTGACCCACCAGTACAGGGCATAACTGCCCCTGTTAATTTTCTGAGACTCACTCAATGGGAGTAGAAAGCCCTGTCATTTCTCCTGAGGAGCAGGTGGTGGTTTTTTAAACTGCTGATCTTGTAGCTAGCAGCCCAACAACATAACCACTTAAGCCACCAGGGCTCCATGAAATCTTAGTATTTACCAGGTATCAGTTTTACTTTAAAAATACCACAAACTGCTCCATCTGTCCCTGTCATCAGCACTACCTCCCTCTCAGACTATGAGGCCCTCCAAGATCTAGACTGGCATTAGATGCAACAAAGGGCTCCCAAAAAGGAACCATTTCAAGAATGGCACAGGACCAGGCAGTGCTTTATTCCGTCGTGCACAGGGTCGCTATGGGTCAGAACTGACTCAATGGCACTAGCAGCAACAACAGTCTCCTGTCATTGATCCCCTAACACTCAATGCTTCATGGAAACACCAATCTGATTACGTCACACACCTTTAAAGCATGAGTAAATCAGCCCTTGCCACACCCTACAGGGTCCTCCTAACATGGTCTTTGCCAGCTCCCCTGACCATTCTCCCCGAGGTCATTGTGCAGTGAGGTGGTGTAGAAACCTCCCAACATTTGAACTCTGCCTGCCTCAGTTTTTCAACTTGGTTCTACCCAGCTCTTCCCCATGTATTGTGCGACTCACTCTATTTCCTTTACTTTGACTCAAACAAGTGATCTAAGTATGTTCTCCAGCCACCCTCCTAATAGGAGCCCCTGTGTTCCCTTAATCACACTGGATCCTCACTCCATTTTGAGCACTGATAACCTACCTCCTCACTAGTTTCTATTGGATCCCTTAGCCACAATTCCTAATTTTCCACATTCTGATTGTAACTTCATTCTATTCAGTCCCAGATAAACTCCCACTAAAGTTCCCACACTTAGCTACTAATCACCCACGAATGATACCTAAGTCCGCCGAACTGAAAATTAAAGAACCAACCAAATGGCTACAGCTGCCTGAGAGGCCCAGGTGTACAGAATTTGTGCTTTACAAGCTACCACCTCAGGGTGCAGCTTCTGCTCAGTCGTGTTGCTGTTGTCAACATTTTTCTGGTATGTGTATGTGGGCCATCTCAATAAATGTAATTACCACAAAGCCAATGTATGGAAAATCATAAACTTACTTAAATTCTTCTTGTTTCTGCTTCTTGTAGTCTTGTCTGTATTTTGTAAAGGCATCAAACAAATGATAAATAATTTCTGCACTGAAAATTCTAACTCCTAAACTATCAGCCATTTCTTGTGCATCCCGTTCAATTCTCACATCAAAGGCCAAAATGACTGCATACCTGAGAGGTTAAAACAAAGGAAAAGCAAAATAGATTGTAAAGGATAATTCTAAGAACATAGGTAACCAGTTACTAAAATCTTTGTAGAATAGGGGAAATTTCTTACTGAGGATCATGTTCCAACATCACTGAAGCTTTCATAACGTCTTTTTTATGGACTGGGCCAATGTTAATTCCTGCATACTGTACACAAAAGGGGGGGGGGCTTGGAGTTAATTTGTATGTCACCAGGTATCAGAACATCACATAATCCACTAGCATCGCACCTCGGCCAAGTCTGACCAGTTACTCACAGGGACTTCCGACGACTTCAGGAACTCAAGCAGCGCTTCCAAGGAGCCCAGAGTCGACGCCTGCACATACACGCCCTTCTCTTCCAATTTAATGGCATTCAGTGTCTGCTTTAACTCGTGGATCAGCTCATCCTTGAAGAAAAATAAAGTGCGACAAGCATGCAAATTTATATCGACATCTTCCTCTTTAACACATTAAAAATTAAAACACTCTTTTAGATTGAGTATTTATCCCTAGAAATATGAAAACAGGCTTCGAGAGAGCAACACCCAGACACTGCAGTAAAATAAAGGCGGTAATTTGGAGGCCATATGCCAGCTGGATCCCACTTCCCTGCTGTCTCTCAAGCTTACTCATTTAAATGCTTATTCCTGCACCTGGGCAACTCTGGTGCATGTGGTGGAGGAGAAGGTGAAAGGACAGTTAGGAATCCTCTCTTACAAGTTAAAGTACCACACAAATGATGGCAGTTCCCCGGAACCTGGCAGAGACTATTATGTCCCCAGAATACTCTCATCTCAGACCAGGTGGGGAAGAAATAAGTAAAACCAGCATGCTGGTGCCCCTTCCAGACATGGGAATCCATGCCAAAGCTGACCATTAGCTAAGCCACGCAACTCTGCTGAAGCAATGACTTCTCAAAGCAATGACTCGAGGCTGCCTAGAGAAAATGGTGGTGGAGGGGCACAATCATGTAAACTTAATAAAACGGAACACCTCACAGGGTAGGTTCCCTGGGTTTGATGACTTGTGACCATCTATTCGTGGGACAAGTTGGTCGTGTAAAATAATTTTACAGCATATATTTAAAGGTTCAGTATTAAGGTAGCAGATGGACACTGGGCCTCAATTCAAGCACTCTCTCAATGCAAGAACACTTCATTCCATTTAACTGGCATTCATTCCATGATGCTCACCTCCCCAACACGATCGCTGAAGACAGAGCAGGTACATAAGCAAATGTGCTGAACATAGCTGATGGAGCCTGGCTATCGAAAGATATAGCGTCTAGTTTTAAAGACTTCAAGGTAAACAAGCGGTCATCTAACTCAGAAGCAACAAAACCCACATGGAAGAAGCATACCAGTCTGTGTGATCACGTGGTGTAGAAGGAATCAGTTATCAGGCATCAAAGAACAAAAAAAAAATCATACCATTGTGTGCTCACCTTCCCAATATGATCACTGAAGACAAATGGGTGCATAAGCAAAAGTGTCGAAGAAAGCTGATGGTGCCCGATTATAAAAAAAATACAGCATCTAGGGTCTTAAATACTTGAAGGTAAACAAGGGCAATCGAGCTCAGAAGCAACAAAGCCCATATGGAAGAAGCACACCAGCCTGTGTGATCATAAGCTGCCGAAGGGATCAGGCATCAAAGAACAAAACATCATATCATTTTGTGCTCACCTTCCCAATACGATTGCTGAAGACAAATGGGTGCCTAAGCAAATGTGGTGAAGAAAGCTGATGGTGCCCGGGTTTCAAAAGATATAGCGTCTGGGGTCTTAAAGGTTTGAAGGTAAACAAGCATCCATCTAGCTCAGAAGCAACAAAGCCCACATGGAAGAAGCACACCAGCCTGTGTGATCACGAGGCGTCGAAGGGATCAGGTATCAGGCATAAAGAACAAAAACAACTCATTGTGAATGAAGGGGAGGGCAGAATGGAGACCCAAGACCCATATGTAGACAACTGGACATCCCCTTACAGAAGGGTCGTGGGGAGGAGACGAGCCCAGCAGGGTACATGAAACATACAACTTTCTTCTAGTTCCTAAATGCTTCCTCCCCACCCCACTATCATGATCCCAATTCTACCTTACAAATCTGGCTAGACCAAAGAATGTACACTGGTACAGATAGGAACTGGAAACCCAGGGAATCCAGGACAGATGATCCCTTCAGGACCAGTGCTGAGACTGACGACACCAGGAGGGTGGGTGGTGTGGAAGGGGGAACCAATTACAAGGATCAACATATAACCACCTCCTTGGGGGATGGATAACGGAAAAGTGGGTGAAGGCAGACGTCGGGGAGTGTAAGATATGACAAAATAATAATAAGGGGAACGAGGAGGGAAGGGGGGAAATGAGGTGATGCCAAGGGCTCAAGCAAAAAGCCAATGTTTTGAAAATGGTGATGGCAAAAAATGTGCTGACACGATGGATGGATGGATTGTGGTAAGAGTTGAACGAGCCTCCAATACAATGATTAAAAATAATAAGTAATTTTACATTGCTTGTGTTCTACATTCTACTTTGATGAATCCTTTCAAGCGGCCACCTATTGATCTCTAATTATCCAAAGGCAAACGATAAGAAGGAAACCAAAGGTTCAATAATAGCCTACAGCTACCCTGAGATGAGAAGAACTAGGCTGTGCCCCACTCTTAACACGACCATTCTGATCAGGGTCATAACAGATGGCACTCATATAGCAGAAACACGTGGAATAGAATTCAAATGGTTAAGAAGTCCAGACTCATGGGACTGGTTGAGACTCTAGGTCTCCTTACTCCATGAGATGACCTCTGAATCTTGAACTGAGACTATCCTGGGGTTACCTGTTAGCTAAATAGAGGCTCACAAAATAATGAGGACCACCTGTGAATATGTGCTACTGAACAAAGTCATCATATGATCAACAGATGCTCTAGGGCAGTGGTTCTCAACCTTCCTAATGCCGCGACCCTTTAATGCACTTTCTCATGTTGTGGTGACCCCCCCAACCATAAAAATATTTTCGTTGCTACTTCATAACTGCAATTTTGTTACTGTGATGAATCGGGCAACCCCTGTGAAAGGGTCGTTCGACTCCCCAAAGGGGCGCCACCCATAGGCTGAGAACTGCTTCTTCAGGTCTAACATGAGATAGTAAGCAGACAGGGAAACTACATTAATAAATATCTGACAAACCAGAACAGAAATACTGAGTACAATTTAGTACTTTATGAAAAATATAATCAATGTCACCGAACAATTTGGGTAGCAACTGTTAAATGACAGCCTGATTTGCTGTGTACACTTTCACTAAAAAACACAATAAAACATTATTTAAGAAAAACAGCTAACTATGGTCCCAGAGCATTGGGAAAACCCTCTTGCTACCAGCTGAAAGCCTCATGATGAGCCAACACGTTTGCTGGATTCATGTAGGCCGAATGACCACAGACAGATTTTCTTTCATCCTGTCTACTTATTACTGTATGTAAAATAAAACATGAAAAATGTCTAACTTTTGTTTCATTTTAATCAAGTACAAATTTTAAAATTCTAGGAATACTAAGTTCAGATGATAAATAGGTATGCCAAGTATAAGGAGCCCTGGTGGTAGAGCGGGCTCAGTGTTGAGGTGCTAAGAGGGAAAGATGAGGCTTCTTGCTTGCACAGAGAGGGCAGGCCTGGGACACACACAGGGCAGTCGTAGTGTCCCCTGGGGTCGCTGTAAGTCGGATGGACTGAGATGCTAAGGAGAAGCAGCCTTGGGGGAGCAGTGGATTAAGCAGCAGTTTGAACACCGACCGCTCTTGAGGAGGAAGATAAGGCAATCGTGCGTCCATACAGATTTTGAACCTTGAAAACAGTTAGACCTCTGCTCTGTCCTAGAAGGTCGCTAGGAGTCAGAATCGATTTCATGGCAGGAGAGCTATTATTGTGATTACAGTAAGCAAATAATTTAGAAGCATCAACTACTTGCTGAAAGATAATCAGACAGCCCGTGTTACCCGTCACTACTCATGCGTACACTGCTGATACCCAGCACAAAAGTAAAACAATTTTTGAAAGAAAAAGATTAATTAGTGACTTACTTTAAGAACTGCGATTTCATCTTCTTTATGAGCCACCAGGAGAGGTAAGCCAGCTAACGCTTTCTCAAGGTCTTTCCCAAGAATCTTTACCCCCTGAGCTGCTTCTACTTCTTTATGTTTCTCATATTGGTTCTATAGGGAGAGAAATACACCACCATTTACTGGAAAAGCGGATAGCTGTACACAATACCTTCATGACCTTAGAGTAGGAAACACTGTCTTATACTAGACACAAAAACCATAACCACAAAATAAAAAATGGATAAATTCAATGATACCCTAGTACCCTAAAAATGTAAAGAACTCATATAAATCTGTAAGACAGAGAATGCAGAGAAAAATGGGCATTTCATAAATGGAAAAATATAAATAATAAACACACAACACAGTCACCAAACAAATTAACCAGCAAAGAAATGCAAAATGGAATGGCAATGAGCTCTATACCCACCAGAAGGGGAAAGGCTTTATAATCTGAAAACACCACCAAAAAGCTGGTTACAATGTAACACAATGAAAATTCTAAAACAGGGGAGATGAGTAGAAGTTGTTATATTCACTGTGAGAAATTATTTAGAAAATTATCTAGTGTGGCCTTAAGTGAATTAATGTGCACCTAGTGTAATGACGCCACAATTCCTTGGTAGGACGTGATACAGTAGTGGTTGTCAACCTTCCTAAGCTGTGACCTTTTAATACAGTTCCTCATGTAGGGGTGACCCATAACCATAAATTTGTTGCTACTTCATAACTAAAATTTTGCTACTGTTTTGAATCTTAATGTAAATATCTGATATGAAGGATGTACTGGGCGACCCCTGTGAAAGGGTCATTCGACCCGCCAAAGGGGTCGCGACCCACGGGCTGAGAACCGCTGATACAAAAATGTCCACAGCACCACAGCAGACCCATCAAAAACTGTAACAGCCTATATTTTCTACTGACATAAGGAATACTAAACAAAAACAACCAAACTCTACCTACATGTAACATGGACATGGATAGATCTTAAAATTATTTGACTGAAAAAACTCAGATACAAAGAAACACACGAGACTGACTCCATTTTATATCTGTATCAAGTCCAAACATTAGCAAGGCCTCAAATTTTTTAGGTAATATATACTCTCCAGTATTTGAATCATTTAAAAAAAAACAAAACGCTCAGTTGTTGATAATTAAAGTGTTCACTCGGAGGAAGTGGGACAAAATAATGATCAGGAAGAGGTTTTCTGAAATGACACTATTCAGATTTTTGATCTGGTTGTTTGCTTTCTAATAATTTACCTTCTCGTCTGTGTTTTGTGTATTTTGCATTATGAGTGCTTTACTCCACAGTAACAACCAAAAATGTTAATGAAAAACTGGTTAGTAATGGGCCCAAACAATTTATGCCAATCTTTATGGAAGGCCATAACTGGTGGTACTCCACTCTAAGGAACAATTCCTTCTGTATGATAGCATCAACAATAAAAGAGGGAGGGGAGGATATGTGTGCTATGTTGTGTCAAAGAGCTCTCACAGTGAAGAAGTGGCCTCAGGACCATGCAGACTACTACACACTATCCATGACCCCTGCGTAAATGCAACCAACTTCCACTTACCTTCACTCGTAATTCCTTCATAGGAGGAGGTAAGAGGAGGCCTCGAATCTGCGTTACAATGGGTCCTTCTACTCCAGGAACAATGATTGTTTCCCCTTCCTTCAATCGTCCATTGATGAGTATCACATCTATAGTTGTACCCATTCCTGGGAGAGCTTTAACCTGAGAAAATTTATTGCAAAGGCAGTAAAAAATATATCAAAATGGACCGAGTTCATTAAGTTAAAAAGTGGTAGCAAAAAATCTGTACACCAAAAGACTGTAAATTGAGACACACACAAAAAAAGCAGTAAACTGTAAACAGTCCTTACCTCCATCACCTGCGCTCTCAGCTCCTCACAGTGTGCAAGTCTCTTGCTCAGCATTGTCTGGGTTAATTCGACCAGAAGGTGTATCAGACTTCCCATGCCATCACCAGTATGTGCAGAGGTAGGTACCAAGGACACAAATGTGCGGGGATCTTTATTCTCATAAAACAAAGCAGCATTCAAACCCTAGACATACAACAAGCAAAATAATTAAAATGCCAACCAGAACTGGAATGATATTACTTGAAGCTAAATGAGTAAATTCATTCTAACACACCTCCAAACACTCACAACTTATGGTACATGAGGGAACTTCTAAAGCTTGTGGGAAAATCCTACAGCATAGTTTTGTCTTCATGTGTTACTGAAATTGTTGCCTTGACTCCAACTCTTTTCGCCGAAGGGGCAGTGATTTAAAATGACTCTTCTTGCCAGTAGTTAACCCCCATCAAATGACCTTTCCCTGCATGGGTCCGGTAAAAAAGAGGGGGAAGAAACTGATCCGATTCACCCGTGAGTAACTGCCGACAGGATTCGCTGGAGTAGCATCCTGTTGTATATAAAATGAACCCTCGGAGAAGCAGGAAGAGGGATCTCATTATGAGCGAGAGCCAAATTGGAATGTGTCCTCTGGATCAGAGATCCCTGCACAGTGAACCTCCTGGATCCAAGTAACAGCCATACGATTAAAGCAGCAGCAGCAGCAGCAGCAGCAGAACCAGGAGCCAGAGCATGGTAGAGAGTAACAGACTTCCCAACCCAAGGAGCATGTTGAGTACTTCCTTAATAAACCCAAACATTTTACGACAACTTTTATAGAAGGCCTAACTGGAACTCCTCCACTCTGATGAACAATCCTTTCAGTATGATAATATCAAAAATAAAACAGGAAGGGGAGGATATATGAGTGCTACCTTTTGTGGCTTGCGGCTGCCTTTGCGCCCTTCATTGCAGATGTCGGACTTGGTGGCCCAGGAGGTGGTGCTGAGGGTCTCTGAGCTGAGACCACTGGGGTAGGGTGCCTCTGGGCATGTAATTCAGGGAGCTAGTTTTGGTGGCACGTGGAATTTGGGCCGAATGCCTTCCGGTTGGGGTTTACGGTACAGTGGAATGTCACTTAGGGTATTTACTGGCAGACCTGAAACTTGGTTTAAGTGTCCCCGTAAACAACGATCTTGGGCTTTTCTCACTGGCATTACAATTAGTTAACTTCCTTAAACTCTCTAATCATAAATTTTGTCTGTGAGTTATGATGGAGGCAATACAACGAATATTAGAAACTAGACAGGTAAAATGGTGGACAGTAATTAAGAAATTACAATTGATTTCTTAAACTGTTCAGTTTCTTAAGTTTTTAATCTGTGTAAGTGAACATCCATATATGTCAGGCTAAAAGCGTGTGACAAAAAAGGGTTGATTCGTGGCAGTTGGGGAACTGGCTTTGTCACAACAGTGCACCTGCTCACGCAGCCATCTCAGTGTGCCGGTTTTGGGCATGCCCTCTCTTACCCCACACACCTTACTCACCTGACCTTGCTTCATGTGACTTTTGTTTCCATGAAAGGAGAGCAATTTGAGGGCGTAGAAGAGGTGAAGAAAAAAACTGAGGGAGGTGCTGTCAGGCATCCAAACAGATGAATTTAAAAAATGTTTCCACCAATGGAATCCAGATTTGACAAATGTATTAAGTATAATAAAGCATACTTTGAAAGTGATGCGGTTGGTTAAATACACAGCTTTTTTTGGTAGTGGGCTGGGATTCCAGGTTTTTTGGGTACTCATTTGTATGTGTACCTTTCCCCAATATCATTAAAAATTACATACCATTGGCTAGATCAGTGATAATGTTATTTGAATTAACAAATCCCATGGAGACATATTTACATTTCTCAAGAAATTGGTAACGCTGCCTCTAAAGTAACCGTGGATAAATATAAACCTTATATATAAAAATGAATGTTAAGCTCACACTTAATTGTAAGCCCTAATCTAAGAACAATTAATACCTACGATGTGGTCTTGTTGGAGACTTGCCTTTATCACAAAGTATGAAGAAGTCAGATGGCACCTGGCTATCAAAAAGCAAATTGCATCTGGGGTCTTAAAAAACTGAAACCAGACTTCATGCCATTGACTCAATGCTGACTCCAGTAGACTTCCAAGGGTTTTTGAGACTGTAATTGTTTATGGGAGTAGAAAGCCTAGCCTTGTCTTAAAACAAGCAGCCAACAAGTAAGGTGTCAGTTAAGTCTATACAGAAGAAACAAGCTGGTATGATCAAGGGACTATTAATTAAAATCCCTGATCAAGAAGGGGGGCGGATTGGATTAGAGCTTACATTCTAAGCATCTGGTTTGTAGAAGGCTAGAGATGACAGCAAAAGCCCAAAATCTATTTGCAGACTCCTCACGTGGATTACGCCTCCACTGAGCTTCCTAAGTGTATTAACAAGGGATGTGTTAATAGGCTTCTCAGAATGCATCAGAAAATTGATTATTGTAGATGAAGTTAGGTTAAAAATTTAATATCTTATTTCTTTTCCCTTTTGACCCATTTCTAACTTGTTCTGGTCTCTATTATTTTCAGCTTTTAGATTGAGGTTTCTCTGGGTTTCATTTTGTTGGGATTTTTTTTTTCGGGGGGGAGTGTATGATTTTCTTTATATGAAATCCAGGACAAGTAAATCCATGAACAGTATTAGATTAATAATTTGATATTAAAGGTGAAGTCAGGTGGGAAACGGATAGTTATAATGGATAATAAAATGAACAAAGTGTTCTAAAATTCACTCTGGTGATGACTGCACAAAGGTTAGTATATTTTAAATATGGTATATAAATTATATGCCAACAAAATTATTTTTTTAAGTATGTGGAAAAAAGTAAACAATAGTTGAATTTTTCCATGAACTTTTTGAAATCTTCTGATACATATCTATTAATTATATTAAAGTTTCTTTCCAAGCCAACTTGATTTTTTGTTGTTGTAATTAAAGCTTTTAGAATGCCAAGGGAGCTCTGTGGAAGATCAGCCCTCTGACATTAAAAAGTAATAGGAACTTGGGGAAAAGGAAGAAACGACTGCGGAACTGCTATTAAGAGGAGCAGAACCAGCAATGTTTGAAGTACTCGTTTCGTTAAAATAATGCAACCAAAGAAATGCTTCTATGATTGTTTTATAAAGAAGATTAAGAACTCTTACCTGCTGTGCAAATTCCACAATAATAGCTTTTGCTCGCTCTTCAAATTCATCTTTTGTATTTTTTTTCTGCTTCTTCAAAGTAGCAGCCACATCAGAATCAGGGCTCTTTTTCCAATCATACAACCTATCAATCTGAAAAGGTTTCTTCGTAAAAATACATCTCTAAAGCACTCAGAAAACTTAGGAATTTGTGATTCAGAGCTCCCGTCAAATCTCCAATGCATAAAATCATATATATACATATATAAAATCATAAATATAACGTATTAGTATCAAAAAGTACTAGCTATTCAATTTGTTGAACCAACATCTCATTTAACTGCACAAAATAGCAATTTTTTACAAATATTCTAAGATCACTCATATTGGCAAAAAGTGAACCTGCAGCCTTAAATAAAAATTCCTAGGTCTAAATGCATTAATTAAATCTCTTAAGAATTACAGATTTTTTTTCATAAAGTTATGGCAGAGTGTTTTCATAAAAAACATACATACGTAAGGAAAAAAAGTAAAAAACACCTCATAAATTTGAGTCTGTTCAAATTAGAAATTTTTGTTCTTCAAAAAACATCACTATGGGGACAGGCATGGAATGGGGGAAGGAAGTCCTAGACTATGAGACAATATCTTCAATACATATTATTGATAAAGGATTTAAACAATAATATATAAAGAATCTAATTTCATAAGACAACTAAGACCAATTTTTTTTTAAGTGAGCAAAGGATTTTGAACAGGAACTTCAGAAGAGATTAAGATGGCTAATGAGTACATGAAAAGTTGCTCAATGCATTTGTCATCAGGGACATGCAAATGAAAATAGCATTACACACTCATTAAAATGGTTACAGGCAGGGCAGTGATGACAAAGATGTAAACCAACTGAACATTTATACATCACTAGGAAGACTATCAAATGGTATATGGTAGCTCATCTATGAAAAAATGTTGGCAGTTTCTCCTAAAATTGGACACATACTTTATGTCCCCACAATTCTAAGTGAGGGGAAAAAACTCACAAAACCAAAAAATTTGTACAGAAATGTTCATAGCTGCCTTATTCACAAAGAGCCTAAAACTGGAAGAACCTAAGAATCTTTCAGTAGAGGTTGTGGATAAACAAAGTGTGGTATAATCTATACAATGGAGTATTATCATTCAACGATAAAAAAGATACATAATCGGGGCAGAAAAGGGGAACTGATCTCAATGATCCATGTACAACTGCCCCGCCCCTGCCCCAGGGAGCTAAACAAAGGAAACGTTAGTGAAGGGGCACTGCAGACAATGTAAGAAAATAATAATTTATAAATTATCAAGGGTTCACGAGGGTGAAGAGGAGCTGATACCAAGGGCTCAGGGTAGAACGAAAATGTCTTGAAAATGATGATGGCAAGATATGTACAAATGTGCTTGATATAGGATTGTTAAGAGCTGTAAGAGCCCCCAATAAAGTGATTTAAAAAACAGACACCTAAGATATATACATAATATGTAAGTCCATAACCACATGTATAACACAAGAAGGTAAAAGGATTACATGCTGTGATTCCATTCATACAAAATGACAAAAGAGAGAACCGAGTCCTCTAGTGACAGGAAGAACAGTGCCTGGAGCCGGAAAGCGGGGGCAGGGCGGGGGCTGCAGACTGACTGCAAAGGTGTATGAAAAGCTTTCTGGGAATATGGAAATGCTACATAATCTGAACGATGGTGGCTACATGTCTTTATAAATCTGTCAAGGCACACTGAACTGTATGCTTAGCATAATACTCGGTATTTTCAAAAATTACAAATAATTGAAAAGTATGTGTTTGTGTTTAAAAATGTTTCAGAAGAGCTTACCTTATTGAGTGCAACAATGAAGGGGCATTTCTTAGATTTCAAAAGATTGATAGATTCGATTGTCTGAGGCTCCAAACCATGCATAATGTCGACAACTAAAATGGCAATGTCACAGAGAGAGCTTCCTCTGTTCCTCAGGTTGCTGTGGACAACGAACAACATGTACACATAGAAAAGCCTGCACACTGTAAACAATTTTTGAATTTTCATATCCTAAGCAAACAAATACAAGAGTACGCATATTAAACTGTTAAAGTGCCATTAGTCCTTAACTGGACAAGTGCTTATCTGACAGACTGGAATCAGGAGGAGTGTGTTCCAGAAGTTACTCCCTTATTTAGGCCACTTCCACTGACCACAGTTTGGGTGCTAAGGAATACGGCCAGGACACAAATGTATAGTATTTCCACCCCTCAAGGGTCGCAGAAGAGACACCAGCATGTACTGGGATGTGCTAAGCAGCTCACACCCAGAAACTGCTCTTTCGAGGAGCAAAGATTCCCTCTATAAAAAATATCCAAATAAAACAGGACTAAGTGAACAAATCAATGACGAAGGGCAGTCACAGTAACCAAAGATCTCAACTGTTACCCAAAGGTAAGTGACCGATCAGATTTCTTCACCCATTGAACTTTTAAAGGACCTAACAGTTTGAGTAAGTTTGCTTAATAAAAAAGGCTCACATTGTTCTCACCTGAAAGACTCATGCCCAGGAGTATCAATAATTAGCATTCCTGGAATCCGTACGTTCTCTCTATCAAACTAGAAAGATATGGGATGAAAGAGTAGAGTTTAAGAGATCTAGAACAATGGAAGTTTCTTTAAAAAACAATTATGTTGTCATGCAATATGGAAAAATGCCGCCGTTCTTTTCTGCAGATGTCCTTCTTTAAAACAGTAAAGCCAACCACAAAGCATAACCATCAATATTTTATTAACATCAAAAATACTGATAGTGGGATTGCAGGATTATTATTATTATTATTATTATTATTATTATTATGGTCCTAAGAAGTGGTCTGAGTTCTGAGAGGTTAGTAAGCAATATTAAATAGCAGAAGTCATCTGAGAGTAGATAAAAAGCTAAAGCACAAGAGCAGCTCCTGATTATTTGTAAAATTCATCTGTTTAAATTCTAAACTTTCAGAAATATTCCAAAGTATATAGATTTTAAAATATACCACATTGATCTGAAATTTTAAATTAAAAATTCATACTCATTTTACTCAATGATAAAACCTCTTGATTTTCTAGACACAAGTACATAAGTAAATGCAAACATTACAACAGATCTCACTTTGGCTCTTGTCTTAAAAAATAAAAATGACAGGTTACATACATCAAAAGCAAACAGTAATAAATAATTATACTATGCTATCTATACTTGAACTGATCTTCAAGTGCTTTTGACTATTTGCATCCACTGAACTAAGTTAAAATGAATCATATGTAAATGTTCCAAATTTGTATGTCAACTCTTGCTGAACATTATAGTTAAATATTTAGGCTCAGAGAGTTAGTTAGGTCTTTTGTTTAAAAGTCCTAGCTATAAGAATGTGTTAAACTATATCTATAATTATCTACAGATACAACACATAACTCCCAGGCCAAGAAATGAAAAATCAGTACTAAACCAATCACACCTAGACCAAAGGGATGGCCAAAAGAGGGGGATGTAGGAAAAGGCCTACTAAGAGAAATCTCCAGAACACACCAACGCTCAACAAATGCTTCATGCGAAGATGTTAATAAAACTTACAAACCACAGGAGAAATAATCCTTAAGAACAGAGTCAGACATAACAAAAGGATTAGTATTCCTAAGACCTTCCTGTTAAACAGAAACAAATGCCTATTAATAAAGGAAGGCCTTAAAACCAAGGGAAGAATAAGATGTGTTCTAAAAAAAATTTTAAACCCAAAATGAAAGAGAAAATATGAAGGCATGATAGCAAAGAATTATGCTTTTTAGTAGGAAAAGAGATGATGAATATTAAAAATAAAACCAATAACAGTGTCAGCAAGCACAGATCATGTTTTAAGGAAACGAAAAGATGGTGAGGAAAGTTTTAATAAAAAGTGATCAAAAGGATTTGAGAATGACTCCTGTACAACAGATAATTAAAATCCTTGAAAACTAACAAGGAAACAACACTTTTTAAAAGCTCTAATTCAAGAAAATGGTACTGAAATAAAGACATAAAACTTCATGTTGAAATAGAACCCCACATAACTAGAAAATTCACTCAGAACAAGCAAAACCCAGATGCAAAATGATCAAATGATTTCAACTTGTCATCAAATTCAATTAGCAATATTATATGCCAGAAGTAACTGGAATAATATTTAAGATATTTAAGGAAGGAAAATGAGACCAAATATTTTATATATTGCCAACTGTCAATCCAGTATAAAAGCCATGAAATAACTCAATATTTAAATTCATATATTAGCTCCATGATTTCTTCATAAGGAATCAACTGAAAAATGAGCTAAAAAACAACAAAAAGAATATCAACAATCAAAAACCAAACTACTGTCATTAAGTCACAGTAACCCTATACAACAGGACAGAACTGTCACTTTAAGTTACTGAAGCTATAAAGCTTCACTTTGCTCCTGAAGAAGTGGTTTTGAACTACTAAACCTGAGGTTAGCAGCCCAATGCCCAACACAATCATATGCTTAAAAATAAAAAACTAGCAAAAAAAAAAATGGGAAGAAAAGTTCACAAGTTACTTTTACATGCAAAATTAAGGCTAAATAAGAAATAAGGGTAAAGACTACCACATAAAATTCTGTTTTCTGAGTGTCAGCAATCAGTTCCCTGAGCTTCAGCTACAAATTATTTTTGCCTCCTGTAGGGGCAAAATGAAACTTACACAACAGAATGACACACTGCCCAGTCTTGCCCCATCTTCACAATTATGTTTGAGCCCTTCTGTGTATCCATCTCACTAAGGGCCTCCTCTTTCACGGATCCTCTACTTTCACCAAGCATGATGTCCTTTTTCCAGGGACTGGTCTCTCCTGGTTACATGTCCAAAGTACGTGAGACAGTCCTGTCAACATTGCTTTGTTAGTTCTGCTGGCATGTCTGGTACATCCAGAGTTCTTCAAGACCACAATTCAAAGGTGTCCATTCTTCAGTCTTTAGTCCCTGCCTAGCTACAGCATGTATGAAGAGACTGAAAACATCTTGGCTGGAGTCAGGCCTAGCTTAGTTCTAAAGTGACATCTTTGCTTGTTAACATTATAAAGAGGTCATTTGCAGCAGATTTTCCCAGTGCAATATATTATGTGATTTCCTGACTTGTGCTTCCATGCATGTTGATTATGAATCCAAGGAAAATGAAATCCTTGGTGATTTCACTCTCTCCTCCATTCATCCTATTCGTTCTTGGTATAGTTGTAAGGAGTCTGGCTTCCTGTGTGTCGATCTGTAGTCTATATTGAAAGTCGTAGTCTATGGTCTTCTCCAGTTTGTGTTTCAAGTCCTCTCTGTTTTCATTTCAGCAAGCAAAGTTGTCATATGAATATTGTAAGCCGTTAATGAGTAATTCTTCAATTCTCAAACCATGTTCTTTATTATAGTCTACCACCTCAGATTACTTGCTCAGTCTATAGCTTGAATAAGTATGATGAAAGAACACCATCCTAACACACACACCTGCAATAAGCAACATTTCCCACGAAATGCTTTGAACTGGAAGTTGTTCTACTTTAAGCCAAAATGACAAACAAAAAACACCTCAGTGATGTGTACTCAATTCCGAATCACAGTGAACTTACAGGACAGAGTAGAACTGCCTCACAGGGTTCCCAAGACTGGGATCTTTCCAGAAGCAGGCTCTCACATGTTTTCCACAGAGCAGTTGGTGGCTTCGGAGTGGATGGTGGGTTTGAAATGCTAACTTTAGTTTTTAGCAGCTAAGAACTTAAACACACACACCTCACACACAGAGAGAGGCGCTATCAACAGCACTTTTGAGTTCAAATTCAAGGTACTGCTACCAACAAGTTCTGAGGCTATCAAGCTCACATGATTTTTAAACAACAGCTCCCAGTAAACAACAGTCCTTCCCAGACCCCAACAGCTTTCCCAGGAATGCAGCACGTACTCCAAATGGTTTTCCAGAACCAAGTCAACAAGCTCCAAGCAGCTCTTGCCAATTCTGTCAATACTGCAGCAGATGGTTGGTTCTGTCTGCTAGCATTAACCTCTGACTGAAGACCAGCTGTGGTCCAGGACAACCCAGGGTGCTTTGCTAATATCACATCAGTTTTGACCACAGCCCCCAAAGGAAGTCAGAAGGCCAACCTTGGAGGGCGTTCTCCCTTCTCCATTTTGTTCATTTTGGGGGATACCCTTCCTTCAGTTCAAAGGTTATTTTTAATGTTCTTTTTTTCTCCCTTCTTAACCAATTCTCCACTCCTGCCATCTTCTCATAATTTTTTATAACTAAATTTGCTGTGCTATGTGTCTCCTGAGTAGATTCTAATTAATGCACTCTGAAAGTACAGAAGGAGCACAATTGTTAGAATAAAATGAACTAAAGCCGAGAGAAAGGAGGGGAAGTACACACACAAAAACACTTAAAATTGCTTCAGTTGCCACGCAGGTGATAATCTCGGTAATGCTCAACTGAGAATGCTTATTTAATACAGGACAAAGCAAATGAGTAACTATATGATATTCTAATTCTATCATCCCCCATGTCCTTTATACTCAAGAGTCTGAAGTTAGCAGTAGTGAAGCAAACACTAAATACAAAAAGTCCTAAATACAAACACATACAATTACCTTCAAATTTCCTAGCTCTGGCCACTTCCTAGTATCTAGATTGTGGTCCTGAGAACCATTTACTATTAAAACAAACAGCATTCTTAAAAAATTGGTCATTCCACACCTTGGGCAGGATGTAAGATAGGCCTCAATCACCTTGCTACACCAGACTCATGGATGAAATCAAATCATTACTAAGACTACGAAAATTACATCAAAAAGACTACTAAGTCAAAACTGGATTACCACTGCATTGATAACAAGTGAAATGGATTGACATGCAGTTGAAATTTTCCACCTATTAGCTTATAACAAAACCCAATTTTGTCACTTTTATTTTAAAAGCTGAAAATAAAGGGAAGAATTTGTTTTTCCTATATTTAAACTTTCACTGACATATCCAGTGTCAATAGATGAGGTCAAGTTTCTCGATGAAGTAATCCAGTAAGGAAAGATGGATGTCATTATTTTGCAATGCCAACTATACTAAGAGATATAGAGATTGCCTTGAAGTTAGACCTGGGTGGAAGAAGAGGGTTTGGATTAGGAAAGGGCTTGGAGAGGGCTTCAGAAGATCTGACAGGGTTCTATCTTAAAAGGGTTCATTTAGCTTTACATTTATCTTAGGTGATTTTTCCTTGAGATGATATTAATATCAAAAATTGAATAATTAGCAAATAAGAGACATAAAGATAATATGATCAATTTGTTAGATAGAAAGATTGAGGGAAGAAACAGAACGTTGAAGCATGGAAATATATTGTAAAATTATAAAAACATGTATGGGACCCACACTCTCTACCAATGGTTGTCTCTGGAAGAGAGGGGAAGAAATGGAATGTAAGACCCCTTCCCTATCTAATGCTTTATATCTTAAGAGAAAGAACTGAAACAAATAGGGGAACATTTTACATATAGTATTTGTATTAAATACCTATATTTCTGCATAGAGAGCACATGGATCGGTTATATTATTCTAGGTCCTTTTTTCTGTATTTGAAATGGTTTCTCTCAATTTTTACTAGAGATTAACACACCCATGTGGGAAACAGAGCACTTACACTTTTAATCATCTTAGTCTGTTCATTAATTGCTTCCAGGGGAACATTAGTGGCCCCAATTTGTTGCGTGATGCCTCCTGCTTCACCATCTTGCACATGAGTGTGCCGGAGCTATAAGAAGGTAAGACATTCAGTTTTATAACTTGAAATTGAAAAAAGTTCAATGCAAAACTAGTAAGAAATTAGAAAGTAAAAGTTATTCTAGAATTTTTTATTAGCTTTAAAAAAACAAGATACCATGTTTATTTTAAAGCTAGACCAATGCATGTTCATTTCTTACTTTATCTAGAATCTTTGTCTTCCCTGTGTCCACATGTCCAAGGACACAGATGACAGGGGCTCTCAGCTTGTCTGTATTGACATTTTTACTGTGTTCAAGTCTCCGTTTCTAAGAAAAATAAATAATATGTCAAATCTTAATTATCACTATTGTCATTTAAACATTTTTCATATGCTGCAACCCATATCCCAATAATTTTTAATCGGACCACAAGCAATTTGACAATGCAAATCCTACTACCTAATTTCTATCGCAGCACCTTGTGAAAAGGACAAACTTCATTGGTATTCAGATCCAAGTAGCACTATTAAATATAAATTAGAATTATATGAAGGGTCAGCTCAAACTTTAAAAACACTTTTGTGAAAAAAAAATATAATGAATACAAAATGAATTTAATTTATCTGCCATATGATCCAATACAACCTCTAACTTATGTTAGGTATCTACATAAGAATAGGCATTCCATGGCTTTAAAAGAAATTGATTCCAAATGTTTGGCCGTCATGCAAATCCTATAAAGTCAGCTAGAATTTATTAAACCTAAAATTAAATAATATGATGCTTCCTGTATTTTTTCACCAATAACACATTATATATCATTTTGCCAATTCATTAACCAATTTGAGTATTATTTTTGTAAGTGCACTACGCCATTTTTATTTTTAATGTTGCTGACTTCGATTTACATTTCGGAATTCAAATCTTGCAGTTGGTACACACTGGGTCAGGGGTTTGACAACTACCCCACAAGCTGCTCTAAAGCTGAAAAATGAGACTGTATTTTTAAACCAACCAGTCAATTCCACTACCACAATGTTGGATGCAGACCCATAACCCTGTTAAAGGTTACAGCAGCACACCGGTTCCTGGTTGAACTTGACGTACCAACTTTATGATTAGCAAATGAACGCTTACCTGACAGTTTTAATAGGGTTCCTTTCAACTGACATGAACAGACATAATTAAACTACGAAATAAATCTAATGGCTTCACGTAGGATGATCTTGATGAGGTTTTCAAATCTAAACTGTTGAGTTAATTTTGTATATTTATCAACTTAAATTATTAGAAACAAATGTAGTTTTGCCTTTTTTCCAACTGACCAGGGAAATATCAAACTCAATCCATAACATGTTCGCTACTATATGTTAGAAAACCTTAATTCGGCTGGCCACTCACGAAGGTTGGTAGTGTGGTTATTTATTTATTTGAATTTATGTTTACTAAACTGCATGGAGTGTGTTTGTCCTGTCATGTAAGGCTAGTGTATTTTCTCAAAATTGTTTGCTTCTATTTAAAAAATATATATTGTTTTTATTTCTAAGTCTGTCATCATATTGTACTGGTCAGCTAATGATCAATCATTGGTTAGCCTTGAGGTAATAATGGCCCAATAACACCCAAAATTTGGTGAAAAACCATTAATTTATACATCCAAGAAGCTTAACTGACTCTAAGGATTCACTCCAATATATTCACATCCAGGCACATCACGGGTAAATTGTTAAAAGTCAAAGTTAAAAGTGAAATCCTGGCCACAAGAAAAATCAGGGATTTCTCCATAAAAAAAAAAATGGTAGCCAGAAGACAGTAGGGTAGCAGACTTAAAGTGCTGAATGGAAAAGAATTATCAACCAAAAATTCTGTGTTCAAGATAAGTTTTAAAAATGATATATATTTGTGTGTGCTGCATATATATTCATATATGTGAAGAAGCATATAAGGATGGAAGCTTCCTAGACATATCTAAACAGCTTATGGGATTGGCTTACTAGGTTAAAAGGCTTAGACCCACAGTATCAAGGGAAATCTTAGTTAACTAACAATTTATAAAGAGAATGTTGTCCATCTAACATTAATGGGTACTCTCTGGGGTATTAAAAGGTTTCAAGCAATTATATAAAATACAACTTTTAATTACATGAATAACTGCATACAAGGAAGAAAATGTTATAAAATTGACTGTGGTAATCAATGTACAACTTCTCTTGATATTGCTAACTATTGAATTATGTGACATACAGATGAAGTGTCAATAAAACTATCAAAAAAATAAAATACAACATTTACTCTCTACTCATCTAGAGCATCAAAATGGAAGGAAACCAAATATTCAAATATACGAGACCACAGAACTAAACCTACAAAACATGGCCTCCTCTAGCCTAAGCCTAGAACTAGACAGTGTCTAGCACCACTAGTGATTGTTGTATCCAGGGACACAGATAGCTGTCCTAAAATGAGTGGGAGAAAAATGTAGAACAAAATTCAAATTCCTAAAGTAAAAAATGGCTAGACTTGCTGGACTATCAACCCCCTGAGACTATTTCCCCTTATAAATTCACTGATCTTTGAATGGACACCACTATGGAGTTCACTTTCCAGCTGAATAATAGGATGGCTTAAGAAAAACAATCAACTAAGAGACAAGGGTTAACACTGACCACAACACAAAAAGAAGAAGGCAAGGACAGGCAGAGAAGCTAGACTCCTGGAGATCTGAGCAAAAGAAAATGAAAAAACAAGAATGCTAACACACTGTAAAAAATGTAACAAATCTATAAGGACAAAAAGTTAAATTGGAACCTACTTGCTATGTAAAGTTCACCTAAAATACTTAAAAGAAAAAAAAAATTTTAGCCCTTAAGGAACACAGCTTTACTCTGAAACACATAAGCATCACCATGAGTTGATATCAATCCTACAAATGGTTGGTTTGGTTAATAAAACAATTGAAAAATTAAAAACTCAACCAGGTACTCCAGCCTTGAGGGCAACATACCAGCATGCAGCAGCAAACTAAGAGAGGTTTGAGGGGGTGGTCCCCACCCCAGAAGATTGCACTATAGAGGACGGTACTGAGGATACAGCCCAGGGAGAGTGGTGGGGCTGCCCAGACCAGACAGAAGCAAAAACAGAGAGAGGAGAGAAGAGAGAGAAAACGTACCACTCTCTGGCCCACCAATCCCCAAGGACGAAACTTCTGCTCAGAGCAGCCAAAACCATAGGGCCAGCCCCACCATAAGACATGATTTCCCCTCACTGACCCTGTGGTAGTTACATAATCTGTTGTCAATTTGAGACTTAAGAATGAAGGGGTGGGGTTTAGCATGTCAATTAGGTCAAAGCTTGACCTCCTTTGGAGACTTCAGATAAATCGCTTGGATGAGAAGGGACACACAGATGTCCTGAAAACCAGTCCTGTTGACAAGACACATGGAGCTACACTAGAGCCCTAGAGATGAGGGACCACATGGAGACCCCTGCCAGCACTGAGATGCTTCTACCACCACTGATTTCACAAGAATTTCCACCCACTGACCTGTGATCTTCCTGCATTCAGCATCATTGTATGTGTTGTGTGAGTCTGAAGAGGAATTTATAGATTGGTATTGAATACATAGGATACTATCGGACTTATGGACTTGATCTGGACTGGGCTGTTTCTTAATATACAATTACTCTTTATATAAAGCTCTTTCTTATACACATATATGTGGGTAGGAATTTGTTTCTCTAGTTTGCCCAGACTAACACAGACACACAGTACTGCAAGGGACAGCACTGGAGACACAGTGCAAGAACTGTACCTGATCTGACACCCCCCCACACACACACATCGAGGTGAAACACAAAGGAAGCACAACATAGCACCAAGGGGAGCAAAGTAACAAAGTCCCCAAGGAATCCTGAAAATAGACTTCAGAGTAGGAGGGCAGGGCTTGGCACCTCATTAGACTCGATTGAAACACCTACAGAAGGGTCAGCAGACCCTTTCTTTTTCCCCATGTCTAGCTGTATAAGATAGGCAAGATAAACAATCCTGAGAAAACAACGGGATTGATAGTTCCTGGGGGACAGGGAAGAGGGGGAGGTGAGGGAAAGGGAGGGGGAAACCAACACAATCAGGGACAACGAAACAAAAAGATCTATAAAACGATGATGAGGAGGGTGTAGAACATCTGGTGGGGTTTGATCAAATGCAATGTAACTGAGAGGAATTATTGAGTCAAATGAAGGTCAAACATGATGGTGGGAGAAAAGTAGAAGGAAATAGACTAGAGAAAAGAATGAGGAGGCAAAAGACATTTATAGAGGTATAAATATAGGCATGTATATATGTAAATATATTAATATAGAATGACAAGGATATAGGTCTTTGTACATATATTTATATGTTTAGTATAGAGTAGCAAATGGACATTGGGCCTCTACTCAAGTCCTCTTAACGCAAGAATACTTTGTTCTACTAACCAGGCATTCTGTGATGCTGACCTTCTCGACACGATCGTTGAAGACGAAATGGGTGTATAAGCAAATGTGGTGAGGAGAGTTGATGGTGCCTGGCTACAACAAGATACAGAGTCTGGGGTCTTAAAGGCTTGAATATAAACAAGCAGCCATCTAACTGAGAAGAAACAAAGCCCACATGGAAAAAGCACATCAGGCTGTGTGATCAAGAAGGTGTTGACAGGATCAGGAATCTGGCATCAGAAGACCCAAACAATCATATCAATGTGAATGATGGGGGTCAGAGTGGAGACTCAATGCTCAATCTGTAGACAATTGGACATCCATTCACAGAAGGACCACAAAGGAGGGAAGAGCCAGTCAGTGCAGTATAGCACTGACCACACATACAACATTGCTCTAGTTCTTTAATGCTGCCCATCCCCCAATGATCATGAACTCAGTTTTACCCCTTACAAATCCACCTAGACAGTATGTACACTGGTACAGATCAGAGCTCACGACACACAGAATCCAGGACAGATAAACCCCTCAGGAACAATAATGGGAGTAGCAATACCATGAGGGTAGGGGTAGGCAGAGGAGAAGGGGGAAAAGAGGGAACCAATCACAATGATAGACATATCACGCATACATGGATGAACAGCATAAATGTGGGTGAAGGGAGACAGCGGAGAGTGTAAGACATGAACATAATAATAATTTATAATTTATCACGAGTAAATGAGGGTGAAAGAGAGGGGACAAGAGGAGCTGATACCAAGGGCTCAAGTAGAAAGAAAATGTTTTTGAAATGATGATGGCAACCTATGTACAAATGTGCTTGATAAAATTGATGTATGGATTGTTATAAGAGCCCCCAATAAAAAGATTTATTAAAAAAAGAAAAAACTCTATGGAGTAAAATGCTGCCCCTTGAGTTTTTAAGAATGTAACTGGTAAGCCACCATCTAATGTTTACTGAACCCACTACTGGCAAATAAAATGTGTCTGGGGTAAAAAATTTTAAATCAAATAAATTATTGGGAAAAGGGGAAACAATTCATTGCTAGCAGATCGGCATTATAAGAAATACCACCAGAAGTTCTTCAGATTCAAAGACAGTGACACTAAGCAAGTGACTACTCAACCCCAATTAAAGATAACTGGCATAGGTCATTACATAGAGAAATATAAGGATAGGAAATTTTTATTTATATTTTTCTACTATGACATAAAAGGCAATTTTATACAACATTAACTCCTCTGAAGATGTAATATTAATACAAAGATAACACAAAAAAAGAAAAAGAACTGGTGCAAAGCCACGATGACACCAGATGTTAACTCAAGTCCATAGTAGTATATGAATAAGATAAATGTTTTTATACATATAGATATTTAAAAACTTAGTGTTTTTCTTTTCTTCTCTTAACTCATTTAAAAGATAATCAAATAAAGCCATTGAATCAATAACATAAATATGTAACAATGGCAGCATAAAGGAAAGTAGTAGCACCAAAGCTGTATGTTTCTATATTTTACCAAATGGAAAAGAAAAATTAAAGTTCTATATGCAGCAGTAATTATTTTTAAAAGTTAAGTGATACATGTTTTGTGTGCTACATATTCATAGTATTAATATTCAGTACTAAATAAAAGTAGGTAAAGATACCAAAAACCAAACTCACTGCAATTGAGTCAACTTGACTCATAGTGACATTGTTGGACAGAGTAGAACTGCTCCTGTGGGTTTATGAGACTTTAATTCTTATCGAGTAGAAAATCTCATCTCTCTGGCAGAGTAGCTAGTAGTTTCAAACCATGAAGAAAATAACTTAAACAAAAATGTTAAAAAAGAAAAAAAAAATCAACAGAAATTAAAGGATACCCTGAATAGCAAAAAGAATGAAAAGAAAACAAAGGATTCAAAAAAGGCATGTGTTAGGTACAAAAAAAATAACAAGAGTTGAGAAATAAATCTAACTACATAATAATTTTAAATGTGAACCTAATTAAAAGGTAAACATCATCTAAATGGATGAAACAGTAAGATTTATTACACAATCTATAAGAAATATGCTTTCAAATGCAAAGGCAAATGGATTGATTTTAAAGAAACTAAAAGAATATTATAAACAACTTTATGCTCACAAATTAAGACACCATAGAGAAAACCATTTTCAAAGATGAAATTTTAAAAAGTTGAATGTATCAATAACAAGAAATGAATTTATGCTCATAAAACAAAGTCCAAACACAAGCAACTTTTTAGTGAATTCGACCAAATATTGAAAATGGGAAATAACCAAATCCTTGAAAATCTCAGAACAAGGCGGCTAGTATTACCCTGATACCAAAGTCAGGCAAACATATCATAAGAAAAGAATGTCCCTCATGAACATACATTGCAAAATCCTCAATAAAATTTTCCAAGCTAATCTAGTAACATATAAGAAGGACGACTTTACCCTATTATTAAGTAGACTTTAGTACAGGAAAGGTTGATTTAACATCTGAAAAAAGGGGGAAAAAAATCTCAATAGACATAAAAATGTATCCAATACTCACTCACCAAAAAACTCAACGAACTAAGAATGCAAGGGAAACATCCACAAACTGTTGAAGGTATTGATGAAAAGCGTAGTTAAGTCTCATAGTTGCTGCTTTCTATTCCTAGGTTAGACTAGAGGTAGAAAGATGTGGCAGTGTGCATATGAACAGAGTATAATCTTGAAAATCCTGTGGACTGGATCTACCCTGTCCTATAGGGTCAATATGAGTTGCAATCGATAAAACAGTAAAGAGAACGTTAGTTAATGGTGAATAGTGAGAATCTGAATGTTTTCCCCCAAAAGACTGGGAACAGAAGTCCACCCTTACCCTATAGATTTGACATTATATTGTTCTAGTCCAGTTTTTATCAAGCAAGGAAAAAGTGAGCGAGAGAAAAATCATATTGAAATGGGAAACGTACTATTATTATAGATGATGATCCTATATATTAAAAAGTTGAGGAACAAAAATTTAGAATAAAAAATAGTAAATGTTGTGGGACATAAAGTAAACATTAAAAACTGCATTTCTATATGATATTAATGTTGCAGAGGGAAGAGTGGGGAGACTTTGTCTTAGGTACTTTTCAACACATCCTCAGAAGATACCAGTCTCTGGAAAAATACACCCTGCTTGGCAAAGTAGATCAGTGAAGAAAAGCACTGGACAGGTCGACACAGTGGCTGCAACAAAGGCTCAAACAATTGTGAGGCTGGTGCAGGACTGGGGAGTCTGATTCTTTCTCTAGTACATAGAATGGTTATGACTCAGAATGACTCACGAACCGTTATCAAAATGAATTTAAGAAAATAATCCCATTCTCAATAGAATATATAAAATTAAGTTATAAATTTGACAAATGAATTGTCAATTTTATACTCTAAGAAATACAAAGATACTGCTGAGAAAAATTACTGAGCTAAATAAGTAGAGAGAATCTGTGCTGTAAGGTATATAGATTCAACCCTCTCTATCAAAATCCTACCATGTTTTTGGCAAAAACTGACAAGCTGACCCTAAAATTCATATGAAAAAGCAACCCAGAATAGCTAAAACAATTTTAAAAAGGAAAAACCAAGTTGACAGCCTACCATTTCTTGAATTCAAAACTCAATATAAAACTCAGTAAACAAGATGAGTGTGGCCACACCATGAGAATGGATTTATAGATCAATGGAATAGAATTCAAAGTCCAAATATGAACCCTAAGAAATCTGATAAAATGGTTAGAAAAGTATGCCAAAGCAATTCAAGAAGCAGAGAATAGATTTTTCCACCAAAATTACTTGGGTAATTGGATATCTCCACTTATTAAAAAAACAAAGCCAATTTAGTCCCTTACTTCACATCTACAAGAAAATTACCTTAAGCTGAATCACAGACACAAATCTGGGGGCTAACACTATAAAGCTTTTAGAAGAAAACATAGTTGAAGAAAGTATACACGACCTTGAGTTAGGTAAAGATTTCTTCAACACAACACCAAAGGTACGTTCTATAAAAGAAACATTTGATAAACTGGACTTTGTTGAAATTAAAAACATTTGTGCTAAAAAGACACGATTAAGAAAATGAAAAGAATTCCTACAATTCAGTAATAAAAAGAAATTATCCAATTAAAATAATGGACAAAAATGTGAATAGATGTTTTACTAATAAAGATAAAAGAATAGGCAATAAGCATATGAAGAGATGCTTACCATCCAGAAAATGTAAATTACAGGCACAATCATCTACTATACTTCATACTCACTGGAATGGTTTATAATGGAAAACACAGGCCATACTAAGTGTTAGCATCTACGAAGAGAACTGGAACCCTCTACAGATGGCAACACAATTATGGAGCCACTGTGGAAAATAATTTAACAGCTTCTTAAAAAGTGAAACATACTTTTACCACACAATTCAGCAATGTCATTCCTAATATTATATCCAAAAAACATGTAAGCCAAAGATTATAAATATAACTATAAAAAAGTAGAACAACTCAAATGATCTCTTAACTGGTAAATGGATAAACAAATGTGGTCTAATATATGAGAATATTTGGCAATAAAAAGGATCAAAGATATAACAGAGGTCACCACAGAGATGAACCTCAAGACTCTCCTTTGGCCCAGTGGATCCACACGACATCTCCAAGTCTACTCGCACATCTCTCAACTTACAAACAGCAACTACAACTACTACGTAAGAGCACTGAATTGTACACTTTAAAAAAGAAAATGTTATGGCACACACAATAGTGCCAAACTTGAAAGACCCAAATTTGTAACAACTGACCTCCATGGTGCTTTTGAAACTCAGAAACTATTTCTGGCTAGCCTTTCCAGAAGAAGAAAGCAAGCAGGTATACAGACAAGTAAAATAAATAGACCTAGATAACACATGAAGAATAAAGAATGATAAAAATTTTTTCAGTTTTAAAATTGTTAAGCATTTTCAACTAAACCACAATAGATACAAAAATTACTGAGGCTAAGCAGCCAAATGTAAAAGTCTGATTAGACTAAAAATGTCAATTTAGTCTATACAGACAGAATTTAAGTCTACTGAGCCTACTGAATTAAGAAACATATACAGAGCTATAAGCATGTAGTCTTTACTAAATAGATGGCTCTTCAATTCCATCAGATTTTAAACATTAATCAGATGCCACCACTGATTAACCTAAATATGGAAGACAAACACACAGCTAATATTATCAAATAGAGGGGAGGGGTGCTCAGCATACCTACACACCAATCATCACTCAAAGGACACATGAAAATTTGAAGAAAATTGGGGTGGTGGTGGCGGAATGAAGCAGTCAACGTTCTAACTAAGGTAAGGGAATAAGAACCTTCGGTTAAACTAATATAAAAGATCTACTTGTATGTCATCGTTACAAAACAATATATGAAATTTGCTCTTAAAACATACTTTCGAAATACTGCTCAATAAAACCTTTTAGTTGTATAGTATAATTCTAATCATCACAAATAATGAGGAAGAGAGAGAAAAATAAATACCTCAATCCTCCGTTTTGCTTTGTCATAAGCCCTTTCTTCTTTAGTTCGATCATCATCAGAGTCATATTCAGAGTCTGAGCTCATGTCTTTACTTGGCTTTTTATCTAATGTTTTTCCTGCATCTTTCTCATCTGACATCTTTTCATCTTCATCATCCCCTTCACTGCATTCACTTTCTCCTTCCTCTTCTTCATCCTCATCACTCTCTTCTTCGTCTTCCTCCTCCTCTTCTTCCTCCTCCTCTTCAGGGTTTTCTTTTACTTCTATAAGTACCGTATTTCCTTCTTTAAGGAAAACAGATTATGAAAGTTAAAATGCTATATATTTAAATTAAGACACAGTCTTTAAAACATAGCTAAGTAATACTTCAAGCATACTAATTAAGGCAGCAACACTACACTGGTATTAATTCCCAATCAATGCCCCATAGCATCATAACTGCAAGGTGTTTGCCTATAGTTATTCTAAGGACTGTCACTTCACAGCGAAAAACAAGGTATTAGTCCTAACTGGCATTAATTAAAAAAGAAAAACATTACTGAGCCAGGATCTACACTCCAAGAATCCTAGGGAGTTAAGTCTAATTTTTAACATTACTCTCCTTGGGGTCATTTGCTGATTCTGAACAGTCTGAGCAATGCTTTCAATAGACTCTTGGTGATAGGGGTCCTGCATTGGGGGTCCAGGCCTGACAAGGATTAGTGGAATAGAGACATGGGATGAATGGGTTTCATGTAAGAATGAACATGAGATAGAGAGAACCTCCTCATAATCAGCAGACCATCATAAGATCTCAATCCTAAATACGGAACACAGATAACCTTCCTGGAAAGAGATAGCATCATTCTTGGCTTCAAATAGTTTCTATAGTTCTACATGTGCAATGCTGGGCATATTTATAAATTAAGAATATATATTTCGATAAAGTAACCCAAGACACAATTCACATGAGAAAACTCAGCATACAGAAATTCAGAGAGGCTCCATACATTGAAATTACAAATCAGTTTTTAAAATGACCATAGTAATACAAATATTTTTCAAATTAATATACCAACCACTAAGGCTCCAACCAAACTCACTGCCATTGAGTTCCAGATGACTCAAAGTGACCCTACAAGACAGAGTAGAACTTCCCCGATAGGTTTCCAAGACTAATTCTTTACAGGAGTAGAAAGCCCTGTCTTTCTCTCTCAAGGGGTTGATGGTTCAGAACTGCTAGCCTTCAGGTTTGCAGCGTAATTCGCAAACACTATGCTCCTTAATGGGCTCCTCCCATTAAAGCTAATGATGAAGAAATTGAAGAATTCTACCAAAGTCTTCAGTCTGAAATTGAACATACATGCAATCAAAATGCACTGATAATCATTTACATTTCAAATACTAAAGTTGGAAACAAAGAGGAAGAAACAGCAGTTAGAAATTATGGCCTTGGGGAGAGGTATGAAGCTGGAGACCACATAATAGGATTTTGCAAGATCAACAACTCCACTGAAAATGTGTAGCAAAATATCTTAATATGGCTCTTCTACACAAATTACTCTTCCACTAAATGACAGGGTAGGAGTATATAAATAGTACATGTGCTAATAGTAATAGAGGGGATTACTCACTTTTCTTTACTACCCCCCTCCCCCACCCCACCTGGATATTAAGGATAATTATCTTTCAAGCAGCAACAGAGAGAAATCCCAGGAGCACTGGAAGAGCATGTACCAGATCTGTCTGACACGGTGGAAGTTGAGATCAGAAGCACAGAGACTATGGAACAGAAGACAGTACTGTGAGTAGATGGACCAGCTGGCATCCTGGCCCATGGAGACAAAGGCCAAGGTATCACATGGCTGAAAAACTGAGGACCAGATAGAGACTTGGCAGTTGGCTGAGGAGAGGTTTTGGCTGTGTACCAATGACTGTATCCCTCCTATTTGTGGATCCTGACTTCTGGTAACCTACTAATTTATGTATTAAAAAACAAAAACAAAACAAACCCCTTTGGTTTCCAAGGATTAATCATTATGGTAGTAGAAAGTTCATCTTTTTCTCATGGAGCAGCTGGTGATTGTTACATGGCTGTTAGCAGCCAAACACTTAACCCACACTACACCACCAGGGGTCCTTACTTCCCTAATAAAACTCCCTTCAATGAGAAGCAAATAAACAAGTAGAAGGGTCATGCTCACAAAAATACGCAGAAACAGGTGTTGAAGCTTCTCATGGAATTTAGTTCAGTTTGGAGGTTTAAGGTCATAGTTTCACAGGACCTCCCATTAGCTCGCCTAACAAGCCATTTAGTGTCTTCTAGTTCCTAGTTCTTTGTGTAAGCGGCACCTGGGGTCCTAAAGGTGTTCAAGTGGCCATCCAAGGCATAACAACCAGTTTCTATTCACCTGAGGCAACAAAGGAAGGAAAGTCAAGAATAGGAGGTGGAATTGTGGTTAACTGCCTCCATAAACAATTGTTTCCTTTCCAATGAGACCAGAAGAATTAGCTACCATTATGGAATTTTTTATCAAAAGGGGGAAATAATAAAATTTCAAATGGTCATGAAATCCAGAATTTTTGGAGCCAAAGCTGGTTAATCACTGCCCTAAAATAATCTAAGGTCCTTGCATTATCTGGAAAGAGAATAATATTAAATACTAACAGTCCAAAATTGCATATTAAAATCTTTAGAGCAATCACTAAACAAAAGTCCAAAAGTACACAAGTTAATAAAAGGGGGTTAAAAAACACAAATTTTTTAAAAAGCGCAGGCATAAAAAATCGTTATCATTGTGAATGAGGGGGAGTGCGAGTACAGACCCAAAGCCCATCTGTAGGCAACTAGACATCCCCTCACAGAAAGAAAGCGGGGAGGAAATGAGCCAGTCAGGGTGCAGTGTAGCACTGATGAAACACACAACTGTCCTCTAGTTCTTTAATGCTTAATTCCCCCCACTATCATGATCCCAATTCTATCTTACAAATCCGGCTAGACCACAGAATATATACACTGGTACAGAAAAGAACTGGAAACACAGGGAATCCAGGGTAGATGAATACCTCAGGACCAATAATGAGTAGAGATACCAGGAGGGGAAGGGAAGGTGGGGTAGAAAGGGGGAGCCAATCACAATGATCTACATATAACCCCCTGGGGGTCGGACAACAGAAAAGCTGGTGAAGGGAGACATTGGACAGTGTAAGACATGATTAAATAATAATTTATAAATTATCAAGAGTTCCTTTGGGAGGAAGGGGGGAAAATGAGAAGCTGATGTCAAGGGTTCAAGTAGAAAGAAAATGTTTCGAGAATGAAGATGGCAACAAACGCACAAAGGTGCTTGACACAATGGATGGATTGTGATAAAAGTTGTACAAGACTCCAATAAAATGATTTTTAAAAGAAAACTAAATAAAACTGTGCAGAAAAAAGGCACTACTATAATGATAAAAAAAACTTGATCTAAAAGAACAAAAAAGCTTGACCTAAATATAGAAAACAATGTATTCAATTACTGAGTTTGTTAATTACATGTGAAATATTTACAATTGATCATCTGTTGGGTTGTAAAATTTCAACATAGGAAGGGGTACCCAAAAAATACCAGAATTTTTTTTCAAAGCTATGTATTTAAGTTTTTTGGCAAAACAACCTTATCATCTTCAAAGTACTCTCCATAAACCTTAATACATGTCAAATCTGTGATTCCATTATTTAGAAACATTGTTCAAGCCCATAACTTTTTTTTTCTTCTTCACCTCTTCTACGTAGTTGTCAAATTGCTGTCTTTTCATGTCCCTCTTCAATCATGGAAACAAAAAGAAATCACACGGGAAGCAAGATCAGGTGAGTCAGGTGCATGGGAAAAGAGAGGTATGCTGCTTTTTGCAAAGTACGGGCGCGCACAGAAAGGGCTGCATGAGCAGGTGCACTGTCTTGGTGGGCTTGTCACACAGTTCAGAACCTCCAAATAGAAAGCGGACAGTCTGACATGGTGGAATGAACTCCAAAGACACTATACCCCTCACATCAAAATAACAAATAAGCACTGTCTTGATCTTTCATTTCACTTGATGAACTTTTGGGGGGCAAGGTGGCAATGGTATCCTCTTTGGCTTGATTGACGTTTGTTTTTGGGGTTGTAAGAATGTTCTGTCACCAGCAATGATGTAAGGGAAAAGTCTGGGCCGCTTTGCAGCTGTTCTTTCAAAGCAGGGCATGTTTCCACTTGATGCTTTTTCCTGGTCAGTCAGAACCTGAGGCACAAATTTTGCAGCAACCCATCTCATTTTTAAATCTTCCATTAAAATTTGCGAAACTGGGTTCCAAGATAATCCAGATAACTTCCCCATCTCTTCAATGGTCCATCATTGGTCTTTGACCACAATACAGGATATCTGCCTACATTTTCAAATGTCTGGGAAGTTGATGGACATCCAGAACAAGGTTTGCCATCAATCCCCATTTCACCTTTTTGAAATGAGAAAATCACTCATACACTTCAGTTTTTCCCATAGCACCTGTAAGCTGTGTTCAACATCACAACAACTTCTGTGGCATTTTTCCTGAGTAGGAAACAAAATTTCACATCTGCACACTGTTCTCTTAAATCAGTCATCACAAAAAATGAAGTTTGAGCAAACTGCTATTATAAAAAAATTCACTGTGACCAGAGAAGCTTTCCAGGCCAGGCCACCAGGTGCACTAACTCACAGCAAGTTGCTCAATGCTCCCCTAGTGGGGGAAATGCAACTAAGAAAGCTCTACCTAGCAGAGCTTATTCTGGTTTGGGGAGGGTACTACCCTCTTGTATTTCAAAGGACAGAATCATGCTCTCTGACGATGATGAAGCAGTAAAAAAATAATTAGAAAATCTTCACTTTGGGAAGTTTAGAAATGCCTGTCTATGTAACTAAAAGTTTAGGCTAAAGTTAAGATATCAAAATAGAAATCAGAAAATAGAAGCATACCAAAACTTGTGGAATTTGACTAGAACCATGCTTACAGAAAAACATACGGCACTAAAGATGTACAGTAAGAAAACACTGACCATCCTTCTAAAAAATTGGGGGAATAACCCAAAACCCACCTGAGCCCCACACCCCCACAATTAAACTCAAAAAAGTAGATTTAAGGCATAAAAGATAGAAAGTCACAAAAATATTTTTTATTCATAGTGATAAAGAACTATGTATAACATTTGTATAATATTTCAAGTTAAAAAAGATTTTCTCGGCTAGCTTTAATAACCTATCTCATTGATCGCTCTGAGGAAATGCTCTATAGTAACTCCACATAACGACAGAAAGAAGCTCAAGATCTATTAGTTCTCCAATGAGAATCCATGTAAGGATTTAAGAACCATGGTAAGGGAGAGAACAAAACTGGTTCATATCTCTAGGAACCTTCAGAGGGCTTTCAAAATAAACAGATGTACTAAAAATTTAAATAAACATCCACCTATATGCACTTGAATTGCTAGTCACCTTTTTCTCTCTCCTCGTCACTAGCCATAGCTTCCCAATCATCCAATCCAGTGTCCTCATTTACTTCTTCCTCTTCTGTAAATAAAAGTTTTCGTTAAAAGAACATAATTTACCTAGAAATGAGATTGCTTTTAGACAAGTAAAATAATTGTGCTCAAATGTAAAATTTTATTAAAGGAATGTTTTAATGATAATTTCATTATCTTTGGAATTATGTTTGCAATATAGATAGCATGTCACAATTTACTAATACTAAATGCTTAGTAAACATTTCCTACCAACTATTTTGAGTATAATCGACATAACCCATCATTCACATTTAAAGTAAATAAAATAGACACATATTGAAATGTTCCTATAAAAAGAAGGTTCCTATAGATGTCAAAATGTATGACTTTTATTTAAGGCAAATAAAATGTCAACTATACTTTAAATCTTTCAACTCATGATGAAATAAGAATTACTTATTTTACTTTATCATCTACAAATATATTTAAATATTTGCACTCCAAAGTCGTAGATACAAAACTACCATCATTACTCCATTTGAAAGTAACAATGTTGTTCTTAAAATCTAAAAATAGCTATAAAGTTAAAATTTTGAATATATATTAAATATTCTATACAGTTCCTTAACAAAAATGACTCATCTTAATATTTTCCAAAAGAGCAAAAACTATTTTCAAATGAAAAAAGGGAAAAAGGGTGGGGCATGGGATATCTGCTCCTTGTAATAACTTTTATTTACCAACTAGTTTGGATACATCAGGTTAGGGAGGAAATAAGACTCAGAAACCTCTACCTAAAACATCCTTCGAAACTAGCAATTACGCCTGGTGGTATGAACATGACTTACACACACACACACACACACACACACACACGACTTACACGCAGACACAATATATATACATATATTGAATGTGACTTCACAATCTTCTTTTTTCTTTTAAGAATTTTAAGGATCAATTTTTATGATTCTTAAAACGTTCTAATTAAGGACGCTTTCAATTTGCTTCTAAGGCACTAAATAAAGTAGTTCAGGTCTTATCAGAACCACCTAAAGTTTGACACAGAAACAAAAACATCAGAGAAAACCAAAACCCTCTACATAACATTCTGTTAAGCCCACTAAAAATTATCATTTGATTCAAGTCTCTCTTCCGTACCTTTGGTTTTCTGTGATGTTTCTGTTTCTGTGTCAAACTTTAGGTGTCTCCGATAAGACTACAAGAAATGAAAAGGTTTAAAGAAAAGAGCAGGCTGCCTCTGCCAGAGTCCTGGCTCCTCGTACTGTTTAATGATGACTATGACAAGTCAGTCATTTAAGAGAAAACCATTTGTCAGGTGACTATCAATACTGGCCTGGTTCAGCAGCAGGTGGAATCTCTTTGTCTTGTACTTCTTGTTCCACTTCTAAAGCAGAACTTAATTCTATCTGTTCAGACACTGGGGGATAAAAAGGACAGAAACCAAGTTAACGATATGCTTTCAATAATTTCTATGATACTTCATTAAGTGTCAAATACAAACTAGTAGAAGTACAAATTTTATTTTTCCAACAAGTTTAAAAAGTGTATCAGTCACGTTTTATAGGATCTAGTCCTTCTAAGTAATAAAATGTAAAGCTACAAAAGGTTAAAAATAAGAGTTAACTTTTTTGCTTTTCAGAATAATTATTATTCAGTGTAGGAACACGATATTCCAAAGTACTTTTCTATAAGTCTACCATCTGACTCAGTTGAATGACAACAGTAATAGGAACATAACCTATAATAACCATATTTCAATACACATTTCAACCTTGACGATTTGTTTTTAAGACATTAAGTTTGGAAAGTCATGGAGCAACAGGCAACAGGATAGTTTCTTAGTCAGAGCCTATGTTATATACAAACCTTCCTTATTTTCTAGTTGAGTTTTTTTCTTTTTTTTATCTTCATAAATTGGCCTTTTCTTTGGCAAAGAGTCTTTTGATGGCACTTCAACACCTGAGGGATCAAAAAAAGGAAAAGTTCAGGTTTACACTATTGAATATCATCTCAAAAGCATTTATCTAAAAAGAGATGAGTTTGTTCAGAGATACATGCTAAAATACAGACTACTCATGTAAAAAATGATGCATTTTACAAACTGTTTTCACATACCATAAAGTTCCCTGAGTAAATAAGTGCACCAGCACCACGATGAAGATGCAGAACAGTCCTTCAGAGTCCTCCCCAGCCCTTCTTACACTCCTGACCCTGGATGTACTGATCTGCATCCCGAAATGGCACAAAGATGTAATCTTCTAGTCTTACTCCTATTACTGTAATTGAGATGAAGTTATGATTGTTGCACCAGTCAATACTTTCTCTTCATTGATCAGTAGCCTTTATTGTGTGGATATACTGTGGTTTGTTTTTCCCTTTCAAGAGCTACGGACATTTGAAACGTTTCCAGTTTGGGGCAATTATGAATAAAGCTACTATGAAATTTTATGTGCAGATTCTTCTCCAAAGCAATAATCTTAAGACTAGGACTGATGGGTAAATATGTGTTTAACTACGAAATAAATTTTCCAGTGCCTTTACCATTTTACTTTCCCACCAGCAATGCATGGAAATTTCAACTGCCCTGCATCCTTGCTTGCACTTAGTAAGACTGAATTTTCTTCATTTACATATTCTAATACTGTGATTTTCGTTTTAATCTCTAGTGACTAATGAGGTTAAGATTTCTTGGCTATATTTTCTTTCATGTCTATTCAGGGTTTTTTTTGGCCAATTTTTAAGTTCATATGTTGGTTTTTTTACTGGCAATATTAACTTCTCCCTCACAGAGGATGATTAATTAAAAACCTCCACTATCCGAGTCCTCTTGGGTTTGAGAATGTGCTATGTTTCCCTTGATTACTGGTTGGATTCTTCTGGTTCTTTGTGTACTGATATCCTGTATTATGTTTGGAGACAGTATTACTAAATTTTCTTGGTAAGGATGAGATTATTGTCTTAGCAGGTAGTCAAGGGAGTTGGGTTCCGTCTAAATTCTGCCTTGCCTTTTGTGTGCAGTGGCTGAGTTTTCAAAGCCTTTGCTATGTTTAGGTATGCCTGGCACATGAGCCACTCAAAAGTAAGTTGGGAAGTAGTACACCGGTTTAGATCATTCTTCAGTTTCGATGCGTCAGCTATGCTTCCTTGGGTCTGCTCCAAGTAACCACAGCTCAATGGTGAGTCTGGGAGTTAAGGCAATTCGTAAACACACTTAGAGGATCCTCTTTCTCAATGTTTCTTCTCTTCAGTTTTCCTATATTCTCTGGCTCCCAATAGTCCCTTTTTCTGGTTTCTCTAGCCATAGAAATGAGGTCCTCTCAGAATTTTCCTCCTCCAAGGTGGTTGTATTATCTCCAAAAGACTGCATTTTGGCCAAAATGAAAAGAAACAAAAAAGTAAGTTCTCCCAAACCCTTTGGCCAGTAGAGAACCTTTTAGGCACCTCTGATCAATGATCCTGACAAGGGGCAAGGTGAGGAAAAAAAGGAAGTGGAAAATCCTTTCACACCCTTTGCCATGGAGCAGGCCCTTTTCCTGGTCATCTAGGGCGCTTTCTTACGAAGATTTTGTTGTCAGCACTCACTGCACTTCCAGAATCTGGCCCACTCCAAAGGCAAACAGAGGAAGGAGATGGAAAACCACAGCTCACTCATTATGGGTTGTTACTCAAATGCTGACTCTTCTTCCCAGACAACTTGATACTGTTTACTTGCCATAGACCTGAGGTAGCTGAGTGTTATATTCAGTCTAGAGGATATAATCAAAGGAAAGAGAATAACTATAATCAGCTCATTCCATCTTGCCCAGCACCATAAAGCAGAAATGGAGTACAAATTCTAGCACAATGTATGTCTGAAAAAAGTGAAGTAGTGAAAACTTCAAGTTTTACATTCAAGTCAGTCAAAGTATGGTTTACTAAATGGATTTTTGTTTTGTTACAAACATTGGGAAACATTGTTAAGAATAAGGGACTCTGGATACATATCATTTGAGTGGCCATCTGCTCAAAGTCTTTCCTAAAGACTGATGCTAAGTGCATAGAGTTAAATGGAACTTTTCATCTGATTACCACAACTATAAATCCAACTACTAAGTAAGACTGCATTTGTAAGATTAACAAATTACTTCCTGCTTGATTACATTCAAATTTCTTTATGAGTACCTCTAACTTTCCCTTAAGTATCAGTTAAATTTGGTATGTGGGTATGCTAAACTATACTCAAATTTATTTTCTAATTTCATGTTTCTCTACACTAACTACCAACTGTCAGTCATAGAATGTATAATTAAGAGGTGGCCACACAGACCAACTTAAATCTCAGCAGTAGGAGGTTGGGCAAACTGCTGGGCAAACTGCTTGGCAAACTGCTTAAGCTGAGTTTCCAGTTCCTCATTTATATAACAGAAATTAAAATATTTTAAAGATTTTTATTAGGAAAAAAAGGAGAATGTCAAAGGTTTACTGTAGCATAAGTTGTGTAATAAGTACATAATAAGCAGTTGTTACAGTAATTATGGTATAAGTATCAACATAACTATAAAGATGAGAAATTTAGAGGTCCTAATATATCTTTTGCTATGGAGTAAAGAAACTATTAAATCATCTCACATGTCAAACACACAATTGTATGCTTAGATTGTGGTTTCTTAATACCTTTCCAAAAAAATGAACCAGGATCTCTTGGGGAAGTGGCTGATTCCAGGTCTAGGGCTTGCCACAAAGATAAACTTAGCTAGGGTCAAAAAAGGCAAGGAAGAGTTTAAGGACACTGTAGCCAGGTCAGCAGCCCTGGTGGCCCAGTGTTTAAAGCGTTCAGCTGCTAACAAAAAAATCAGCAGTTCAAACCTAACAGTCACTCTGTGGGAGAAAGACATAAATCTCCTTCTACAAAGATTTTGACTTCCAGTCTCAACCTGATTGCTTGGAAACCCTATGGGGTACTTCTTCTATTCTGCCTGATAGGGTTCCCATGAGTCACAATCAACTCAATGCCACTGGGTGTGGTTTTTGTTTTGTTTTGGTGGCCATGTCAAAAGGTCACACAAACCATGGCTCCCCTAAGATCAAAGATAAGACAATTTTAGTATTAAAACCATTCATGGCTTCAGTAGATTAATAGCCATCTAATATATTAAAAAAATTATCTAGGAAGAAGTACAGTCAAAATACTCCTGAGAAGTGAGGATGACAAGACTTCATCCCATGTACTTTGCACATGTTTTCAGGAAGATCCTGGGCCCTGGAAAAGGACATCAAGGAGAGAGTGAGTGAAAAAGAGGAAGACCCTCAATGAGATGAAATGGTACAGTGACTGCACCAACGAGCTCAAACACAACTATGAGGATGATAAAGAATTAACAGTATTTTGTTCCGTTGCACATAGGATTGCTACAAATCAGAACCAACTTCAGTCACTAACAATACCAACTGTATAAAAGTCCACAAAACACAAAATTTAGCTCACTGATCACCTTTTGAAATAGCCATTGTAACAGAAAGTCTAAGGACCACAGTACTGGCTGCTATTTCCTCTTCATAGCCTACGCTAGGTTGGAAAAGTCACTGAAACCTACCCACCATGGTGACCGTGCTGGTATTGGAAATACTCGTGGCACACCTTCCAGCATCACAGCAACATACAACCACAGTACAAGAAACTGACAGACAAGTGTTAGTAGAAGTTGCTATGGCCTTATGATTTTGAGATTCACAAATATAGGGGGAAAGGCAGCTTTTACCTTACCTTTCCTGTATAAACTGTGTTTCAAGGGCAATTTTTCTTTAAAGAAAGAGTTTAGCTAGCAAACGGAGAAGGAATAAAAGAATTAGAGCATCATTCTGTATTTCCCATGGAACACTAGATATAGGTAGTGATCGCCAATAGATTTTAAAACTCCTGGATTAAAAAGTCAATGGGAAATTTTTATAATTGACAAGGCTGCCAATAATTTAAGTTTGCTAATATTTACATGTTACATTTCCATGTTAAGTGAAAGTAGCAGATCATGTGCCGCCTGACATATAGTACCATGCTTCTATAGCTTAAGAAATTATATGGATTAGTATATTAACCAACATCAAGAGAATGCAATTAGACAAATCTAGAACATAAGAAATTCTAGAAAACAAAAGATATAGTACTTTGTCAAATAAGTAACTGCCATAAAAAGAGGGAGAATTGGAGAAAGAGAGGGACCAGACTTCAACCTGGAGCACACCAAGACATGAATGCAAAACATCAGCATGAAGCAGGGAACCAATAGAGTGGTCTTCGGGCCAGCCCCAATCCCAACTACGTGGACCCCTCCCACTCCCACCAGAAAAATGCACTTCAGAGAACAGCACTGGTGTTACAGCTCATGGAGAGGGGTGCATGTCATCAGAGCACACAGGAGAAAACAAAGAGGAAAGGAGAGTGGAACACATGTGGCCCGCCAAGCCCCGAGGGCAATACTCCCGCTCAGAGCAGCCAATGCAGAGAGGACCACAGGGTCAGCCCCACCACGAGACACGATGTCCCTCACTGACCCATAATGCTACGGGGACAACACTAGAGACCTAGTGTGGGAATTGCGCCCAATCTGACCCCACCACACCAGGCAAAACACTAAGGGCGTGTAACAGAACAACAAGGGGAGCAAAGCAATGAAGTCCCTGGGGAGTACCAAAAACAGACTTTGGGTGCAAGACACAGCACTCGCCAGACTAGACCAGAAAACACTCCTAAAGGTCAACAAACAGACCCAGAACTATTTATATTTATAGGCATTTCTATTTTTTGCTGTTTTGTTTTGTCTTGTTTTTCTGTTTATTATTGTCTCTGCATGTCTAGCTAGATAAAATAGATGGAATAAACAATCTGGAGGAGAAAACAACGGGACCAATGGTTCCGGGGGGACATGGGAGTGGGAGGGGCAGGGGAAAGGAAGGGGAGTGTCAAACCCACGGACAAGGGAACAAGTGATTTAAATTGATGACAAGGAGGGTGTAGGCAGCCTGGTGAGGCTTGATCAAGAGGAATTACTGAAACCCAAATGAAGACTGAGCATGTTAGTGGGACAAGAGGAAAGTCAAAGGAAACAGAAGAACTAGGAGGCAAAGGGCAATTATAGAGGTCTAAATACAAGCATGTACATATGTAAATACAGTTATATGTAACAAGGAAATAGATCTATGTGCATATACTTATATGTAAGTATTAAGGTAGCAGACAGACGTTGGGCCTCTTCAAGTACTCCCTGAATGCAAGAACACTTTGTTCTAATAACCAGGCATCCTGGGATGCTCACCTTCCCTGACACGATTGCTGAAGACAAAATGGGTGCAAAAGCAAATGTGGTGAAAAAGGCTGATGGTGCCCAGATATCAAAAGATATAGCGTCTGGAGTCTTAAAGGCTTGAAGATAAACAGTCATCTGGCAGAGAAGCAACTAAGCCCATATGGAAGAAACACACCAGCCTGTGTGATCATGAAGTGTCAATGGGATCAAATGTTAGGCATCAAAGACCCAGAACAAAAAATCACATAGATGTGAATGAGGGGAACATGGGTAGTGACCCAAAGTCCATCTGTAGACAATTGGACACTCCCTCACAGAAGGGTCACAAGGTAGAGAAGAGTCAGTCAGGGTTCAGTATAGCACTGACAAAACATACAACTTACCTCTAATTCTTTAATATTTCCTTCCCTCTACTCTCATGACCCCAATTCTACCTTACAAATCCAGCTAGACCAGAGCATGTACACTGGTACAGATAAGAGCTCACAACACAGGGAAACCAGGACAGGTGAACCCCTCAAGAACTGATACCAAGGGCTCAAGTAGAAAGTATTTTGAAGGTGATGATGGCAACATATGTACAAATGTGCTTGACACAATGAATGTATGTATGGATTGTGATAAGAGCTGTAAGAGCCCTCAAAATGATTTAAAAAAATAAGAGGGAGGAGGTTGTGAAAGCTATTAGTGGCTATAGATTTAAAGATGTATATGTCTATGTACCTATATATGTATATATCAACTGAATGTAATGCATTTCTAATCTGGATCCTAATATAAAAGACATTTTGAAGCCAAGTGGAAAAAATAAAACGTTTGAAAATTAAATGGTATCAAGGAATTGGTGAATTTTCTTAGATGTAAAAATTCCTCAATCAGTGTTAAAAAGTAAATTTATTATCTGTTAAGTGATACATACATATGTACTCATGGGTAAAATAATATAGGAAATGGATTTGCTTTAAAATATTCCAGGCAAAAGGTGGTAGGGTTGTCCAAGAACAGCAAATATTAATAGTTATTGAAACCAGATCCATAAAAACTCATTTTACTGGTTTCTGAACTTTTTGTGTATGTTCATTAGACACTGTCTTGTTTACATAGAGATTTCTGTCATCTTGCTGTTGAAATCATCCTAAACAATGAAGCTGTATCATCTTTCTCATGCTCCTAGGAGCCCTGGTGGTGTAGTGGTTACGTGCTGGGCTGCAATCTGGAAGGTCAGTAGTTCAAAATCACCAGTGGCCCCACAAGGAAAAGACGGGGCTTTTTATTCCTGTAAACCAGTTACAGTCTCAGAAACTCACAGGGGCATTTCTATCCTGTCCTACAGGGTCACTACAAGTCGATATTGACTCAATGGCAGTGAATGTGTGTGTGCTTTTCTTATACTTTTATTAGACAGCTTGTAGATTACTCAACTCATTCAGCGTCCTTACCCTGAGCTTGCAGAAGTTTAAGGGTAGCTTCAGCTCTGGCTCTGGCTTCTCGCTGGGATTTAGTTAGAAGTTTCCCTTCTTTTTTCAAACGTTCTTTTCTTTCCTTTTCTTTTTGCTTTTTCCTTTCTCTTTTTTCTTGTTCCAATCGTTCCTGTAAAGAGGCCATGTTAGACAAAAATTTTAGCAGCTTAATGGATTATAAAATGTAAACAACTCAAACTTTAAACAAAGCTCTTAAGATACATATAAAGCATTCTGCTAGGATATTCCAAATTAAAATATTTTAAAGGGTATTTTCAACCATTATTACTTAATACCATTTGAGAGTAGACTGAGACATAAGCAACTTTGTATCTGAAGAAGTAAATATAGGATTCTCTGTACTTTATCTTATCATGTATATCAGAACAACCGTTTTTAAAACTGTAAGTTCATAAGTAGAAGCTTAGAGATAATTTATAGAGAAGAGATTTTAAGTTAAATACAGTATCAATGTTAGCAACTTCATAAAATATACCTCTTCTTTGCGCTTGGCTTCTAATTCTTCAAGACGCTTTATCCGCTCTTCCTCTTCCCTCTTCTGTCTCTCTTCTTCTTCTTTGAGCTTAGCCAGAGCTTCTTGCATAGCTTTAACTGTGGCTTTGCTAGGTCCTTTTTTCTTCTCTTTCTCCTTTTCTTCCTTTTCGCCTTTCTTTTTCTTCTTATCTTTCTTCTTTTTGTCTCCTTCAGTGTCATCTATCAAAACAAAATAGGAGCAAAGTGTTTTAAGTGAAAACAGTCATTTCCTAAGGCAATACCAAACCAATCCCAGAAGTCAAAAACCGTAACAAGCAGTAAACAAACTCCCCTATGCATCAGAAACACGGAGTAAGCCAGAACAGCACAGAATATCACATCAAAATTACAATGTTGGACTCTCAGTTGTTCTGAACTGATGAAAGAAAACATCAGTATAAGAAGGAAATCCCATGTGGGGGAGAGCAATATGGCATCTAAAGGAATTCTTGGTATCTGCACAGAAAAGCTGGCACATGACAGATGCCCAGCAGAAGTTGTTAACAAATAGAATGAACCTGGTACAGCTACTAGATTCACTTCTGTAACAGAATATGAGGATGGTACCACCTTAGGGGGTCATTTGGAATATAAAACAGAAGTGTCAGTGATTATATTCCAAGATCCCTAAGACATCATGCAAAACAATAAGACTATAGAATTATTTTCATGTTGTTTATCTTAAAATTGTCCAAATTATCAAAACAGTGGTTAGAAATGTCATGTTTGTTTTACATTAAGAATCCTCTAAAGAAAAATTACTCTGAAATTCTACACACAGTGGTTAACTGTGTCCAGTCAGTATACCAACTCCTGACGACCCAAGCATTGCAGAGAACTGCTTGCTCCATAAAATCCTCATGGCTGTACATTTATAGAAGCAGTTCTCCGGGCATTTCTTCCAGAGTGGCTATGTGAGCCCAATCTGCCAAGCAGCATCCTATAGCAAACCACTTGCATCAAACAGGCTCTTCATATAATCTATTCATGGTATATTATTTTTATATCCACAGTTATTTTCATTCTGATTAGGGGAGGGAAATTGGGCTAGGAAGCTTATTTTTTCCTTAATTGGTTCTGGTACAAAATGTGACTCATTCCAGCTTAAAAAGATATTAACTAAATTTAGCATATTATTCATAGCATTCATGAATTTTCATAAATTAAACTGGATTTTAAAAGACAAATTAATTCAAAGATATTATCTACCACTTAGTTATCAAAAATGAACATTTTAATAGGCAACTCCCAGATTGTATTAACAACAGGTATTTTTCACAGTGAAATTCTATAAAAATTCTAATCTGTGCACATGGAGTCTTTGAAAGACCCTGTAAACACATAAATTTTTAACAATGAAAATCAAGTCAAAGAATACTCAAATTTAGTATCTTAAAGATTTCTTACAAATAAGTACTTTTAACACCATTAAGAAACAAAATACTGTTGAGGTATAATGATCACACTGTAGCCAGTGAGACTCAAAAGCCCTTTCTCTTTCCTCGGGACTACCAACCTTCTGCTGCAATGGGAGTCTCTCCTTTGTCTTCCAAGGCAGGTGCTGCTCCAGCATCTAGACTGACTTTGGATTTTAAAGGTTCCTCTTCAGGTTTCTTCTGAGATTCTTTTGGTTTGCTTGGATCTTTTTTACCTGTTTCCAATTCCTCTTTTTCTTTCAGCTTCCGAAGCTTTGCCTTTTCCTCATCTCTCTTTTTTCTCTCGCGTTCTTTTTTCTCTGCCTTCTTTTGGGCAACTGTTTTAATTTTGAAAGAGGAATCCTCATCTTCATTTCCGCTCTCTACATTAGAGCCCAGCTTGTTCTTTTGATTTTTTTTCTGTCCTTTTCTAGGCTGCAAAAATTCATCTGATTCGTCACCACTTTCACCTGAAGAATTTACTCTGGAAAGCTCTTTAGTTCTTCTACTGTTATCTTCATCCTCTTCTGAACCATCCCACTTTTTATTTGATTTCTGAACTTTCCCTTTAACTTTTCTAGTGATTTTATTAAAATCATCATCTTCGTCACTCCCAGAATATGTTTCCACTTTTGGTTTTGCAGTCTTTTTTGACTTTGAATCTTTATCTTCCAATTCTTCATTATCATTATCATCAAAACTTTGTTTTTTGCCCTTCTGTCCTTTCTTTTTTTTCTCTTGCTTTAAGGTGGGCTCTTCTTCATTATTTTCTGTTGGCTAAAAAAATTTCCGTTAACAATATCAACAGAAGTACAAAAATATATTTTCTTTTCTAAAGTCATCTAATCCCTTCACAATCATATGCTTCATGAACAATACGGGGGAGAGGGGGAAAAGTTCCATTTTACAAGCATACAAACATCAACCCAATACCAGAAGATAGCTTAGGTCTCAGACATATCTTACATTCACCACAAATTTCAAAATACAGGTGGCTCTGAAGATAAGCACTAACCCCAGACCACGTTCATGACCTTCTTCTAATGCCATGGAAAACCTAAGTGGATTCTGGAAAGGGGAAAAAAAATCCTGCTACTATGTTCTCATTACTTTAAGGTTTACCCAAAAAAATAAAAGCAATATAGAAAATTGGGGATGGAGATGAAAGGAGTAACACCTTCCTCCTCCAGAATATTTTTGTCATCTTATAATCATTTTCAAAAGTACTAATTTCATGAACAAGCAACATACCACAAATTACTTCTGGATTCCGAAGCAAAAAAATCTTTTATCTGGGACTGTTTCTTTCCTAAAAATTGTTTCACTGTTTTGGCATCAGAATTTATATAAACGTCTAAAAAGCATGAAGTTCTGAATGCAGCTCCCCAAAACAGGTCTAAGAAACATGAATGACATGAATGAGAACAGAATCTGTCTTTTACCTTTACCGTAGCAGTTTCTCTGTCAGGTTTGATGCCTTGAGTCTCTAAAGACAATTCTTCCAGTTCTTTCTGGATATCATCTTCACTAGAAATGGATTAAAATATATTTAAAGCATTGGATTAGTTTAATAAGTAAATCCAAACCAAAGCTGATAAAAAAATCAAATATATTTAATATATACTTACTCAAAGTCCTGCCTTTTTTTCTCCCTCTTCTTTTTCCCCTTTGACTTTGAAGGCTCCTGTTCCTTGGCAGCACCAGCTCCTTCTATTTCTGCAGCTAAGGCATCAAGATCAAGATCATCCTTGGCACTTCAATAAAAACAAAGAGGGTCTAATTGTTACTCAAGAAAAAGATAATCTATAGTGTACACTTACAAAAGAACTTTCATCATTTTGACCTTTTAAATGCATTAGTATCCACGAACAAAATTCAATTGGCAAGCTCTCTCATGATACAAGTTGTATTTACTTATCAGCACCAATCAAGTTTCCGGGTTATACTCCACAGTTATTATAAAGAACTCTTAAAAAAAAAAGAAACCGAGGTAATCAATACACACAAATTAATGTCTACAATAAAATTTTTTGGTATGTCTGAAGGGAGTTATTTAAAATTGAGAACTTATAAAACTGGCCGTGTGAAGCACTCATGCAGAGTACAACAATCAATCTCAATTTGCCTGGAGCAACAGAGGAAAAAGGAAAAGTCAGAAATGGAAGGAGGGCATGGACTAAGTGGCTAACTGTCTTCTGGTACAACTTCCCCCTTTGTCAAGGAACCAGAAATATGTGGATGGTGACCACATACCACTACTAAAAAAACCTGATAAAAGATTCTATAGAATTCTCAACAGGGGAATAAATATAGAACAGAATCTAGAACCATGTAGGCTGGATTAACTCCAGAAACTATAGCCCTGAGATAATCATTAAAACTTGAACCAAAAGTATTCCTTTAAGTATTTTTAAAAGTGATAACTTAGCTTAACTAGAAAGAATATCTGCCATGAGCACTGTGCTGTTTGAAGATCTACTGTTGTTACCCACAATGAGGTTGATTCCAATTTAGGAACCCATGACAGAATAAACTGCCCCTAGGACTCTGTAGGTTGCAATCTTCACAAGCGCACAGTGTAATATCTTTCTCAAAGACCGCTCTCTACGAGATGAAACTGACAAGAGCATCTCAAAAGACTAGATGAGAAACATTGGAGACACCTAGTTGATATGAAAGGGGATGGAGTAACTCAGGAAAGGAGAATAAAAGTGAGCGCAGAAAGCTCAAGAAGCACTGGATGCACTCACTCGTCTGTGCCAGCAAACTGCGAAGACAGTTACCTGGCCAAGGGACGGGAAGAGATCCACACCTGTGCCCATTCCACAGAAATGTCACCCAAAAGAAAACTCAAATTGTAGAATGACAACATTGATATCACATACAATTAAAATTTGCTTAAGATCATGCAAACAGTTGTGCTGCACAATGACAAGGAACTGCAGGATTCATAAGAGGTTCAGCAGGATTCATAAGAGGGCATGGAACAAACGGATAGCACTGCAGATGTCAGGTGGACCTTGGTTGAAAGCAGAGGACACCAGAAAGATGTTTATTTGTATTTCATTGACTATGCAAAGGCATTCAACTGTGAGGACCATAATAAACTGTGAATAAACTTGATAAGAATGGGTATTCCAGAACACTTCGTTGTGCGTCTTCAGAACGTGTACATGGACAGATCAAAAGGCAGTTGTGAACAGAACAAGGGAGTGCTGCAAGGTTTAAAATCAGGAAATGTTTTTGTCAAGCTTGTATCCTTTCACCATACTTGTCTTTTACCAATCTATACGCTTAGCAAATCATCAGAGAATCTGGCTTTATGAAGAGTGTGGCATCAGAATTGGAGGACGACTTATTAACAACCCGAGGAAAGCAGATGACACAACTTTGCTTGCTGAAAGTGTGGAGGAATTGAAGCACCTGCTGATAAATATCAAGGATTGTAGTCTTCAGTAAGGATTACAACTCAATGGAGAGAAAACCAAAATCCTCATAACTGGGCCAATAGGTAACATCATTACAAATGGAGAAAATGTTGAAGTTGTCAAGGGTTTTGTGTTACGTGGATCCACAATCAATGCTCATGAAAGCAACAGACAAGATATCAAAAGACATATTGCATTAGGTAAGTGTAGCACAAGACTTCTTTAGGGTACTGAAGACCAAGGATGTAACTTTGAGGATTAAGGTGCACCTGACCCAAGCCATAGTATTCGCCATTGCATCATATGCATTAGAAAGTTGGATACTGAATAAGAAGGGGCATAGAAGAATTGGTGCAATTGAATTGTGGTACTAAAGAAGAATACTGAATGAATGTACCATGGATGGCTAAAAGGACAAATCCATCTGTGATGGAAGTTAGGCTAGAGTGCTCCTTAGAGGCAAAGATGGCATGACTTCATCTTACATACTTTGGACATATTGTCAGGAGAGACCAGTCTCTGGAGAAGGACCTAATGTTGGGTTAAGTGGAGAGGTATTATAAAAGAGGAAAGCCCTTGATGAAGTGGATTGACACAGTGGCTTCATCAATGGGCTTACGCACAGAACAACTGTGAGGATGGTGCAGGACTGTGTATTGTTTTGTTCTGTTGTGCATAGGCTCACTATGGGTCGAAATCAACTCAATGGTACCTAACTACAACAGCAGCAGCAAAAAGATGTGTTGTGCCTCAGGGCAGGTGCTCAGGAAATGAACTGCCTGAGCAGCTTTCTGTGAAATTACGGATTTCTTGATCCCACCCTTGATGTAAGGAACCATAAACTATGAGATCAGAGGTAAGTAGTCTATTAGTCCTAGATGACAGAGAGCCAGATTTGAACTATAATCATTCATATTTTACCTTTTAAAACAAGTGAAAATAAGGCACAGAAAATTTGTCCAGTATCATATGGAGCAGTGATGTAATCTGAATCTAGAACATCTCATCTTAAACAGAGCTCTTTAACAGCTTTCATGATCAAATTTTCAATTTTGCAAGCTACTTCTGGTATGTGTGACAGTATAGAAGCTGGACTAGTCAACAAGCAGTTAGACCAGTTAGGAAGCTTTTCAAGTTATCATTATGAGAAAGGCCGAGAACCTCATTTGCAAATATGGCAAACAAGATAAAGATGAGTCAATTACATAAATATTAAGATGACAGAATCAAGAACACTTAAGTGACTATATACAGGAAGGAAGCGGGAAGAATCAAAGAAGAATTTCTGGTCTCATCAGGAAACAGAAACAGTCTGGCCAAGCAGCCCTGCCAACAATCCACATTGCAGCAACTTCTGGAAATGGTGAGGTATCAATGATTAAAGATGGGCACGTGCCCCACCTCCCAAACTTTGTCAGCCTTCACGTAAACCATGTTGCCTCATTAAAATAGTATAAAGGGTCCATTCATGGTTGACTATATGACACTCAATCCGTGCACCACCAGGGCTCCTTCTAGAGAAGGAATATCTCTAAATTGGCATTTGTATGCTGTTGAGTCTACAAGATTTCTTCTGGTTAATAAAAGACTGACAGTTTTTGAGGACATATCATGTATCAATCATCATAGCTAACAAATGTGAGGCATATCATACACAATGTCATTTAAACCTCACTACAACTCCATGAAGATAAACTCAAAGATTATTTACAAAAGGATGCCAAGCTAGGAAGCAGGATATCAAGAACTCAAAACCATATGGCACCATAGTAAACTGCTTTTACTAGAAAATGTAAAATAATCTATTTTCTGAATTATGTGTTCAAAAAATTCAAGCATAGCTGTACAATCTATCAGATACATAATCCCAATAGTTTCTAACGATTCCTTTAATGTATGATGCACTTCCTATAGAAGTCAAACATATTACTACAAAGACATGATATGAAAGTGCTCTTAACAATCTGGAAGCGAAAACAATGGGACCAACAGTTCTAGGGGACATGGGACAGGTGGAGGTGGGGGGAAAGGTAGTGGTGTTAACAAACCCAGGGGCAAGGGAACAATTAGTGATCCAAATCGGTGGTGAGGAGGGTGTAGGAGGCCTGGTAGGGCATGATCAAGGGTAATGTAACCAAGAAGAATTACTGAAACCCTAGTGGGGACTGAGTATGATAGTGGGACAAGAGGAAAGTCAAGGGAAATAGAGGAAAGAGCTAGGAGGCAAAGGGCATTTATAGAGGTCTAAATAAAGACATGCACATATGCAAACATATTTATATATGAGGATGGGGAAATAGATCTATGTGAATATATTTATAAGTTTAGTATTAACGTAGCAGAAGGGTATTGGGCCACCACTCAAGTACTCCCTCTATACAAGAATACTTTGTTCTATTAAATTGGCATTCTATAATGCTCACCTTCCTGACACAACTGCTGATGACAAAGCGGGTGAATGAGCAAATGTGGTGAAGAAAGCTGATGGTGCCCAGCCATCAAAAGATATAGCGTCTGGGGTCTTAAAGGCTTGAAAGTAAACAAGCAGTCATCTAGCTCAGAAGCAACGAAGCCCACATGGAAGCACACCACTGTACGTAATCACCAGGTGCTGAAGGGATCAGTAACCAGGCATCGAAGAACAAAAAAATCCTATCATTGTGTACTCACCTCCCTGATACAATCGTTGAAGACAAATGGGTGCATAAGCAAATGTGACGAAGAAAGCTGATGGTGCCAGGCTATCAAAAGATATAGCGTCTGGGGTCTTAAAGGCTCAAACGTAAACAAGGGACCATCTAGCTTAGAAGCAACAACGCCCACATGGAAGAAGCACACCAGCCTATGTGATCACAAGGTGACGAAAGGATCAGGCATCATCAGAACAAAAAATCATATCATAGTGAATGAGGAGGGGAGTGCGGAGTGGAGACTCAAAGTCCATTTGTAGGCCACTGGAAATCACCTTACAGAAGGGTCTCAGGGAGAAGACGAGTCAGTCAGCGTGCAGTGTAGAAACGATGAAAGATACAACTTTCCTTTAGTTCCTAAATGCTTCCTCCTCCCCCAATATCATGATCCCAATTTTACCTTACAAATCTGGCTAGACCAGGGGACATATTCTGATAGAGATAGGAACTGGAAACACAGGGAATCCAGGGCAGATGATCCCTTCAGGACCAGTGGTGTGAGTGGCGATACTGGGAGGGTAGATTAGAAAGGGGGAACCGATTATGAGGATCTACATGTGACCTCCTCCCTGGGGGAAGGGCAACAGAGCAGTGGGTGAAGGGAGACATCAGACAGGGCAAGATATGACAAAATAATAATTTATAAATTATCAAGGGTTCATGAGAGTGGGGAGCAGAGGGGGAGGGGAAATATGAGGAGCTGGTGCCAGAGGCTTAGGTGGAGAGCAAATGTTTTGAGAATGATGAGGGCAATGAATATACAAATGTGCTTTACATAATTGATGTATATGTGGATTGTGGTAAGAGTTCTTTGAGCCCCTAATAAAATGATTTAAAAATGTACTCTTATAAAATTAGTGATTTAATTAGAAAATTCAAACTATACTCCACTGAAACCAAACCAAACACACTGTTACTGAGTCAATTCCAACTCACAATGACGTTAACCAAACCTGCTACCATCAAGTCAATTCCATCTTATAAAGGGTTTCTGAAGGAACCCTGGTGGTATAGTGGGATATACATTGGGCCACTAACCACAAGGTCAGCAGTTTAAAATCACCAGCCGCACTGATAGAGAACGTTGAGCCTTTCTATTACCATAAAAATGTACAGACTTAAAACCCACAAGGGGAGTTCTCTACTCTATCCTATAGGGTAGCTGTGAGTTGGCACTGCCTGGATGGCAGTGAGGTGAGCTTTTTGAATGAGGGTTTCCAAGCTTGTACGGGTTTTACAAGAGTGACTAAAGGGTTCTAACACCTTACCATGTGGTCAGTAGCTAAATGTGTAGCCTAGTAAGCCACCAGGGCTTTTCCGTCAACAGAACTGAAAGGTTCATACACCAAGCCGTACTCCCAAGAAATGCTTCATCACTATCACCTCACTTGCTGTATGTGCGGCTTTTATATTATTAAAGAGGCTTCAAAAAGCCTTTTTGGGGGGCACAGAAATCCCATTCCCTAACACAAGCCAAACTCACATAGCAGAACTACCCCCATCGAGTTTCCAAGACTTTATAAAAACAGAATGCCACATTCTCCTCCTGCAGAAGAACTGGCAGGTTCAAACCACCAACCTTTTGATGAGCAGCTGAGAGCTTTAACCACTGTGTGCGTGTGCCTCTTCTAACATGAAAGTAAAATTAAGTAAGAATTGCATACACCTTTCTGACAAAACTTCAAATAGGACTTATCTCATTCGTAACCTAGCATCTGCCTGTACTGAGAGAACAGAGTTGGAAATCCAATTTCAAGATTATAAAGCTACAGCAACAAAATAGGATGGTATTGGTCCGTTTTGTCATCCTGCTTGGCTTAAAATGTGTCATCCCAGAGATCTCATACCGTCAGGAAAGAAAAGCCAGGTGTGGAGCCCATCCTATGGAGCAGTGGTCTTTGTGCTCTGAACTTTCTTGGCCCAGGAGATAGAGAGAGACTGCACGAGAGAGTAAGCAGCAAAGATACAGTATCAGAAACAGAACCATGAGGCTGGCCAGAGATGGCGTGAGGAGCTGCCAACTGAGCAAGATAGCTGAAGTGGGAGCCTGGGATGCCTATGAGATAAAGAGCTTGGACCCACTTGCTCCAGCACAGCAGAGGCCTGAGAAAGGAGGAAGGCAGATAGGATCCTGTTTCCCAGGGGGCCGGGAAGAGCCCTGAATTGCCAAAAGTACTGTCCTGCACTGAAGAAGGGAGACTTTGACTACATGTAGATCCTGGGTTGTAACCAGTTACATACCTAATAGAGCCCATAATTTTAAGTCTTTTTTGTCTTTTTGTGTGGCCAATGCAACAAATTATTAAAGCCAGTAAAAAAGGAGAGTCCTTTTCAAAATTGGATCCAACTATGTTTGCTCTCGACCTTGGAGGCGTCAGCCTTAGGCTGCTAATAGTGATGCTTTCTCAGCCCTGTGAGGTCAGCATGTTAAACTGCTGCATGGTGCGTGTTTCTCAACAATAAAAAATGAATTACCCCCCCAAAAAAACCCACATTTCATATCCACTAGAATGGCTTATATCAAAAAGATAATAGCAAATGATGAGGATGTTCAGAAATTTGGACCCTCATACATTGCTGGTAGGAAAAGTAAAATGGAGCAAGGATTTTGGATAATAGTTTAGCAAATCCTGAAAAAGTTATATAAAGATACTATATAACTAGCCAATTTCACTAGGGATATGAGGAGGCTTCAAAACTGCCATGAAAAAATGGAATTGCTTTCTACTTGAGTCCTGGCATTAGTTCATTCCCCCTCTCCTCCCTCATGAACCCCTGGTAATTTACAAGTCATTATTTTGTCTATCTTATTTTTTAACCACCAATCGCCCCACCCCCTTATATGCCTAAGACAACTGAAAATAAACGTCCACACAAAAACCTGCCCAGGGATGCTTACAAGACTATAAATAACAGCAAAAGATGCCACTAACTGATGAACAGATAAATATAATGTATCCACACAAAGGAATAAGAAGCTGATACATGCTATGACATAGGTGAACTTGAGCACATGCTAAATGAAAGAAGACAGACACCAAAAAGTCACATATTATATGATTCCATTATAAGAAATACCTAAAAGAGGAAAATTATTAAAAACAAAACATAGATTTGTGGTTACCAGGGGAGTAAGAGGCGAGTGGGGAATAATGGCAAACAAGCACAGGGTTTCATATTACTTTAATAAATATAATTTGAAATTAGTGATGATGGTTAGACAAGTCTGCAGTTTAAAATAGTGACTGTTATGACAATTAGATAACAAGCCAGAAATAAAAATAAGTATCGTTTTTCATTTCAAAACACACACATACACGCACGCGCATGCACACATCATAAAACAAAACAAAACCCACTGCCATCGAGTTCATTCCAACTCAGAGTGATCCTACATAGGTTTTCCAAAACAAAATTCTCATGGTAGCAAACAACCTTATTCTCCTGTGGAGCAGCTGGTGGGTTTGAACCGCCAATCTAACAGTTAGCAGTCCATGCTTAACCCACGATGCCACCAAAGCTCCTGGCCATACAACCTTACCATAACCAAACTCACTGCCATTGAGTCTATTTGGAGTCATAGCAAACCCATATGACAGAGGAGAACTACCCCTGTGAGTTTCTAAGACTGTAATTTTTTTTACAAGAGTAGAAAGCCTCATCTTTCTTCCACTGTGCAACTGGTGGTTTCAAACTGCTGGCCTTGTGGTTAGCGGCCCATTGTGTAACAAGTATGGCACCAGAGTACCTGTTATTACCATAGCACCTAACAAATGCACTAATACACTCTTGGACATTTGGTCCAGAGAAATGAAAACAACCCAAAATTATGTACACATATGTTCATAGCAGCTCTGTTCAAGAGCTGACTGGTTTAAACAGTTTGTGGTAGACCCATACCATGAGGTACTGCTTAGTAGTAATAAAATGGAACAATTTATGATTCTTGGAACAATTTGGATGGGTCACAAAGGAATTTTTTTAAGTGTAAAAATGTCAATCTCAAAAGGTTACATACTGTATGTTCCATTTGTATACATTCTTGAAATAAAATTATAAACACATAGAACAGGGCTAAAGATTAGTGAGGGATACAAATGGCTACAAAGATGAAGAATTGGGTTGATGGTGTGGGTCTATACCTTAAATGTGATACTGGTTACTTGAAGCTAAACAGACATTATAGTTGCATAGAATCTCTCTCACACACACAGTAATTGTAAAACTGAATAGGCACTACGAATTCTACCAGTGGTAAAATCCTGGTTTTGACAGTGTACTGTTGGGGAGAAGTTGGTGAAGAGTGGACAAACCAAAAAAAAACCTATTACCATCATCAATTCCAACTCAGAGCAATCTTCACTCAACAGAACCACTCCAGGGCTCTTTGAAGAACTGATAGGACCTCTCTACATGCTTATAAATAAACAAAAACATTTCTTGTACAGAGACTTGGTGGCACTGTGGGTTAGGCATTGAGCTGCTAACCACAAGGTCAGCAAATCAAACCAATCTGCCACTCCTTAAGAGGAAGATGAGGCTGTCTGCTCCTAAAAAGATTTACAGTCTCAGAAATTCTATGTGAGGCTACCATGAAACAGAATTAATTCAAAAGCATTGGCTTTGGTGTTTAGGTGAATCCATGTTTAAAAAAAAAAAGTTTAAAGAATCAAAGTCTCAATCTGAGAAATGAAAATTAACATCTAAAGTTAAATTGACAATCAATGCTTCTTCAAATAATTTGTATTGCTTGTACATTATTGAAAGCTGTAATCTCAGGACATGAGTCTAGACTTAGAAATTCTAATTACAGTATCACATCCTGAGCTCAGTTGACTGTCTGCTTCATATTCCTGTTAACAAGTCACATGAAGCTACGCAGATGGAGCGAGAGCCCTGGAGCTGGAGTAGCCACAAGGCGACCCATGCCAGCACTGAGATGCTTCCACTACTACTGGATCCACAAGACTTTCCACCCACTGGCCTGTGATCTTCCTGCATTCTGCATCACTGCATGTGTTGCTTGAGTCTGAAAAGGAATTTACAGACTAGTATTGGATGTATGGACTAATGTCAGACTGGACTGGGCTGGGATGTTTTCTTAATGTACAATTGCTCTTTGATAAAGTTCTCTATTACACACACACACACAAATAGCAGTCTACTACATTTTTCAGTGACGGCTATGATTGGTTTGCCTGAACCTTTAGAAGCAGAAACGCACACGCACACACACAAAGAAATAGAAAAGCAAAACAAATATTGTATATCTACATAGAAGATCTATTCCTATTATCCCCCCATAAAAGGTTATCAGAATACCCTAAAAACTAGGGATTCTAACAATAAGTACTATATTTATTTGTAAAGAAGATTCCTCTGAAAATATACAGCTTGTCTAAAAAGGGAAGGAATAACTATACACTAAGTTACCAAGCAGAAAGGCTGAGCTATGCAATAATTCAATTAAAGGTAGAAATAAATTCTGTAAAGAAATGTTGGCACTGATTGGCCTATAGACAGTGGCTGTCATTTTTATTCACTCTTTTTTGCTAAATTCTCAATAAACTTTAGCAGTTAACTCACCAGTGAAAATCTTTATGTACATATTACTTTTTCCTTAGTTTTCCTTTTGACAGATCATGATTATTTTAATCAGCAAGTACAAAACAGCGCAAACGAGACTACGCATAGTTTCTGGAGTCAGTCTTAACAGTTGGAAGGTTCTCTATGCCCACTGTTATGGTAACTGCCAGCTGCGTATGTCACAGAACAGTACTTAGTCATTTTTCCTCTTTCCAAACTAGTTATAACATGATCTTTAGTTAAATCTACACTCAAGATATTCACTGTTAAAATTGTGTTAATATTTTGGAAACTGTTAAAACAGGTAGTGTGCTATTATAGTTTTAAATAGTATTTGATTATGATGTGTAAGGGTCCAAAATACTATATTGTGATTTTTAATAGTACATATAAAGAAGGGACTTTGTGAACATATAAGGGACTTTTTTTTTCCTCATGGAAAGAAAATCCCATTATCTTTTGATTCCATTTTTCCACAAACTTTTTGAAGTTGCCCTGAATTTGTCACAAAGTATAAGTTCAGAAAGGGAAAGTCTGTTTCTAGATGAAATTTTTGAATACTGCTGTTGTTGTTTTTGCCCCAGTCTTCCTAACTATTGAGTTATGTTTCATCACAAACTAATAAATTAAATTTAATTTAGTCACCCCATAAGCTAGTTTTATTGATAAGACGGTTCAATAACTCAGGTAGAAATAAGACCTTGAAGAAAATCTTTCCTATTTAAACATTCCCCTTAATAAAAAAATTATTGCTTTAACAGCAACCCAAACTATAAAATACCAAGGAATAAAACTAACAAGTATCCTAAAGATTCAAATAAAGATTATTTTACTGACATTTAAATTAACCAAATAAATTAGAAAGCTTATAGTATTTATTTTATTCACTACTTGATCACCTGGGCCTAAAATAAGTACCTATATACTCGAGTATAAGCCAATCTGGATATCCACCAAGGCACCTAATTTTACCACAAAAACAGCATTTAAAATGTGCTGGAAAACTCGGCTTATATTCGAGTATATACGGTATATCTGGTATTTAAGTGCTTAAGCAGGCTATATATTTTTAATGGGATGATGTTATTCGGTGCTGTTGAGTTGAGTCACAGCGACCCTATGTACAACAGAAAGAAACACTCCCCGGTCATGAGCCATCCTCAGGATTGTTCCCATGCTTGAGCCCACAGTTGCAGTCACTGTATCAATCCATCTAATTAGGGTATTCCTCTTTTTCGTTGCCCCTCTGCTTTACCAAGCATGATGTCCTTCTCCAAGGACTGGTCTCTCCCTGTAACATGTTTAAAGTATGTGAGACATAGTCTCAAAAGCATCCTGTACTTATTCCAACACAGATTTGAGCAGTCTGAGGTACTTTCAATATTCTCCGCCAGCACTGTAATTCAAATGCATTGACTCTTTGGTTTTCCTTATTCAATGTCCAACTTTCACATGCAAATGTTGTCAGGTGCCATGGGGTCAGTTTCAGCCCATAAAGACTATGCACCCAACACTGCCTGGCCCTGCGCCATCCTCACAATTATTCCTATGCTTGAGCCCACTGTTGTAGTCACTATGTCAACCCATGTTGTTGAGAGCCTTCCTTTTTCACTGCATATGAGATGAATGAAAATATGCCTGGGTTAGGTGCACCTAAAGCCTCCAAGTATTATCCTTGCTGTAAAAAGGCCTCGTGCAGCAGATTTACCCAATGCAATGTGTAAATGAAGAGGATAACACACTACCAAAAGTCTCCCAAAATAAAGAATGAGAATCACAATTAAAATCAATTTTGTGTATGTGTTTTAACAGATTTTAATAAATTCATCTATTGCATTAAAGAAAATGAGGAGGGAGAAAAAAGGAAGTAGATGTCAAGAGTTAGTTAACATGCCCTCAGATATTTCAAATTGTCCCCGAACATTTCAAGCACATGTAAAACAAACATTAATGGTGGCCAAACAGCTAGAAAAAAATCTCATTAACGTCTGTATCTAGTGTTTAAAGGTATACTATATACTAAGACAAACATTCGACTGACTGACATTAGCTATAACTGAACATAATTGTAAGGAACCCTGATGGCACAGTGAACCCATGTCCAACAGGCAACAGGGTTTCTATTTACAAGGTCAGCAGGGTGAAACCCATAGTAACTCGACCAAAAAATAGGAGACAATCTACTCCCATAAAGATTTACAGCCTCTGAAATCCAAAGGGGCAGTTCTACTCTAGCCTATAAAATCGCTATGAGTTGGAATTAACTCAATGGCTGTGTTTTGGCTATTTTGTACCTAACTGTTCCAACTTAAGACAAAGTTAAGGCTTAGGGAATATCATAATCCAGAGAGTGTCTACATTCAAAATAGTCTTGGAGCCGGTACTATTTAAATACACAAAGGATAAAAGCAAACTACCTAAAAAAGCTATGTAATTTCTCAACTCCATTGGCCTACCCTCGCCCCTTTTTTGGAAAATGCCAAGTAATTCTGATTAACCTCTGCAAAACCCTACATTTCTTTAGATACAATTTGAAAGCTGCTCAACTAAATAGTTCCTTGAAGCATCAAAAAAAATTCCATTAGCACCTGATAAAATGTGTACGCTTTCAGCCATAATTGTCATAATTTTACCTTCAACATAAACCAAAACTAAAATACAGACTACAGATCAGCTTTTTGCTTTTGTTTTTAGTTGTATGTTTTGGGTGAGAGAAGGGGAAAAAAAGCATTGCTTCTACACTGCCAATCTTTAATATAGCCTCTAGTGTCTGCTGAAAATTTTATAACATCCATGAGGAAATTTATAAGTAAGAAACACGTTTCTATAAAAATAGAGCAATAAATAACTCCCCTCAGAATGATTTTCCATTCATAAGTTAAAAACCAAGAGAAGAATGAGTGAATGAATGAAAAAATGTGTGCGCATATATGCCTTCGTATTTCCTCTAAAGAATGGACTTTTATAATTCTGGCCTGAACAAATCAGTTGTAAAAACTAAACAAGCAACAAATGTACAAATGTGCTTGACACAATGGATGGATGGATGGATTGTGATAAGAGTTGTACGAGCCCCCAATAAAGTGATTTTAAAAAGAAAAAAAAACTAAACTAAAAGCTTATATGTGTATATATACATATGGAACGGCCACCCAAGGCCCAACTGCTCTCTATTCGCCTGGTGCAACAGTCAAGACTAGGAGGATATGGGATGAGTGAATAATTGCCTCCATGACAAGAGGTTCCTGGGCCACGAGATCATTAGAGTAGCATGGTCCCCAACTACTATTACTGCACACTTTGATCAAAGATTCCATAGAAGAGTTCTAATCAAAAGGAAGAAAATAAGAATAAAATCTCAAATGGTCACAGACTATACTTTCTGGAACTACGGAGGTTAGATGAAACTATTGCCTTGAGATCAAATTTAAATCTTAAGCCAAAAATTTATCTTCTTAAAATCAAACAGGTTTAACCTAGTTTAAAAAAAACCAAATACTGGATTGTGTCAGATATGTCAATAAAACTGTTATATAAATAAATAAGATGAAATAAAGGCCTGTCTTGAGCATTCTGCTCTTCTATGATCTATGAGCTTGGATGGCACTGGGCTAACCACAAAGCCAGCAGAGTTCAAAACCACCTGAAGCTTTCTACTTCCATAGAGTTAGTCTTGGAAACCCACAAAGGCAGTTCTACTCTGTTGCATAGTGTCACCATGAGTCAAAATGGATTGCATGAAAGTGAGGCTTTTCGGTTTTGTTTTTTTAAGAGCTACATGCGGTCATACTGCCAAAAGCAACACAAAAGATTATATAACAACCTACGGAACAGTGAATTTATGTTGATCAGACAAGAACAAAATGCAATAATGTCTCTAAATTGTATGTGCAGAAACTATAGAAATGGTGTGTGTTCTGTGTATAAGGATCCCTATTGGCACAGTAGTTAAAGAGCTTGGTAACTAATCAACTGAAACATTATTGGTTAGAACCTATTTACTAGCTTCTCTGAGGGTGAAATATGTGGCAGTCAGCTTCCATAAAGATCCACAGCCTTAGAGGCCCTATGGGGCAGTTCTGCTTGGTCTTAAAACTCTGCTTGGTCTATGACTCATCAGCAATGGAGTTTGGTCTGAGTTTGCTGTGTGTATTTTCAACAAAAAATCAGGGTAATATGAATACTGGTGATACTTAAGAAATTGTTAATACTCAGAACTATAATGTTGTGTTTTATGCCACTTTTCCGTGGATGTTTTTTAAAAGAAATATTTAACTTTCAGAGATATACCTAAAAGATTTACAGAAGAAAGAATTCTGAGATATGCTTTCATCAGAGTTCAGCAGATGGTTGAAACAAAATGGGTCATGTGTTAACAATGGTTAAAACTCATAAGTTGAAAATGATGAGAGCAACATATATACAAATGTGCTTGTGTGTCAATGGATGTATGTATGGATTGTGGTAAGAGCTTATGAGCCCCCAATAAATGATTTTAAAAACTGGTAATAAGTACATAAAGCTTTACAATAGTCATCTATTATTTGTCTAAGTAAGAAATTTCTCTAAGTGATGGCGGATGGACCTATGCACCAAGAAATTCTGTCAAGAAGCAACAAAGCCCACATAGAAGAAGCACGCCAACCTGTGTGGTCACAAGGTGTCCACGGGATCAGGTATCAAGCAACAAAAAAATCATATCATTGTGAATGAGGGGGAGTGCAAACTGGGGACCCAAAGCCCATCTATGGGCAACTGAACATCCCCTTACAGAAGGGTCACAGGGAGAAGAGCCAGTCAGGGTTCAGAGTAGCAACAATGAAACATACAACTTTCCTTTAGTTCTTAAATGCTTCCTCTCCCCCACTATCATGACCCCAACTCTACCTTACAAATCCGGCTAGACCAGAGGATGTACACTGGTACAGATAGGGACTGGAAACACAGGACAGATGAGCCCTTCAGGACCAGTGGTGAGAATGGCGATACTAGGAGGGTGGAGGAAAGGTAGGGTAGAAAAGGGGGAACTGATTACAATGATCTACATATAACCTCCTCTCTGGGGGATGGACAACAGAAAAGTGGGTGAAGGGAGACGTTGGACAGTGTAAGATTTGACAAAATAATAATTTGTAAATTATCAAGGGTTCATAAAGGAGAGGGGAGTGATGAGAAAATGAGGCGCTGATACCAAGGGCTCAAATAGAAAGCAAATGTTTGGGGAATGACGAAGGCAACAAATGTACAAATGTGCTCGACACAATGGATGGATGGATGGAAATGTGCATGACACAATGGATGGATGTATGGATTGTGATAAGCGTTTTATGAGCCACCAATAAAATTAAAAAATAAATTCTTGTCAAAATTACACAAAGTTGTGTTCCATTAACTCAGTAACATACCCACTTTTTCCTTATTTATCAGACTTGATTAACAGTAATTCCGGTCTCCAAACCAATCACTGTATTTTTCACAAATAACAAGCACGAGTATATATGGAATTTAGCAAGTCAAAATCGTAAATAGAAACATTATATGCATACAAATATAGTTAACGTCTTCCCACAGACCTATCTATATCTGAAATACTCATTTTGGCACCTTTAATTCCATTCAGTTAGATAAATACAGGTGAGGAAACAATCTGATTCCAGTGAATAATTAAGTCATTTATTTTAAAGGGCCCTGGTGGCCCAGGGAGTAAAAATCTGGAGTTGGAACCCCTAGGCTGCTCAGCTAGAGAAAGATGTGGCAGCCTGCTCCTGTGAAAACTGATTTAAAGCCTCAGAAACCCTATAAGGTGGTGCCACTCTGTCCTATAAGGTGGCTATGAGTTGGGATTCCCTGTGGCAGTGGATTTGCTTTGGAATCTTTTCTTAAATTCAGTGCCAAATACACATTTTGTTAGGATGATGTTTTATTTATTCAAAATCTTGTTTTCTATCTAGTAGTAAAATTTGGTGGGAATTCTGTACAATAGGGCAAAATACCAGATGTTCACTCTCAAGGAAGAAAGCTCTTTCGAAGGAAAAGGATAAAGGCACGACATGGAATACAACAGAGGAATGCGTGTCTCTTGCCTCTTCACACCCTTCTCAACTAACTACATGCTCCCCTCTACCTTAGCCCACACCAAGCCTGGTAGGTGATTACAAAGAGCGATGCTGGTTGGTTGGCTTCAGCTCCGCCTCCTTTCTTAGGGAGGTGCGAAAGAGCAAAGAAATGACCGAAAGACAGGCCGGAAGAAGGAAAGAAAAGCATGGAGTCTGGACAATCAGCCCTGAAATAACTGAGAGTTGTAGCCAAATTTGACAAAGTTAGGGAGAGGAGAAACTGTAAACACCTCGGTAACTTCCACCAGCCCAAGCGGCTCAGTGCGGAGAAACCGGGCGCACCTCCTCAGATTCGGATTTCTGCTCTCGCCAAGTATGCACAGGTACAAAGCTCGTCCGACCCGCGACGTGGAGAAAATTAACCCTGATTCGCCAACAGCTGTAACCCGTAGAAACAACGCCCACCCCCGCGGACAGGCTGCCCAGGCCCTCCCCGCCGCCCAAGGGCCCCCAAACGACTGATACGCTCCTCAGGTCGGGCGGCGCCCGCTGGGAACCCCTGAGGAAAACCGAGAGAAGGGCTGCGGTGAAACTGAGCCTCGACGCGGAGGACCCGCCCGCCTGCCCGCCCGCCGAGGCCCTCAGCGCTGTCCGGCTTTGGGGTCGCGGCCCAACATGGCCCACTCTGGAGCCAGGCCCCGCGCCCCGCGCAGCTCGTCTCCAGACCCGCCCCGGTCCACTCGCGCCCGCCGGGACCCGCGCGCCACACGCCGCCGCAGCGACCACTGCCGTGCGGACGCAGCCGCTAACTACCTGTCTTCGCTCTTGTTTTTCTGTTTCTTCCCCATCGCGTGTCAGCGGTACTCGTGGCCCCAGCTTCTTTACCCAATCTGTCACGGACCCTCTGTCCCCCGGTCGACTTTGGTTCCCGCTGGGCTTCGTCCTCGCTGCGCTGCCTCCTCTCGCACCCGGCTCTCCACAGACCCGCGCACTGGGACAGGGCACATATGGTGTGAGTTCTCAGTGCGCAAGCGCATAGCCCCGCCGCCTCGGCGTGGGGACGCAGGGCGCGGCTCATCGAGAGCTGCGCTTTGGGTAGAGCGTCTCCTCTAGACCCGCTGGCCAGGCGGGAGCTCGCGCGCCCCCTGCCCGCAGCGTAGTCCGCGCTCCTATCCCCTCGCCACCGCTGGGTTCTAGAATCAAGAAGTGGACAATTGTCTGTCCCCACGTCAGCCCTTTTTCTACTAGGGAACACAAACTTGAGAGATTGCAATTGGATCACAAGAAGGCATTTGCTTCCACCTTTAACCTCTTTATCTTTGTATTTTTAGTGGCACAAAATTCAGTAAAGAACCATATGAACTAATGAGTGTTCCCAAAGGAGATAAATCTAGGACAAACTTGGGAGTATTTCAATAACATACAGCGGTTCTCATTCTGTGGGTCGCGAACCCTTGGGGATTGTCGAACGACCTTTTCTCAGGAGTCGCCCGTTTCATAACAGCAAAAGTACACTGATGAAGTAGCAACAAAAATAATTTTATGGTGTGGGGGGGGGTGTCACCACAACATGAGGAACTGTATGAAAGGATCTCGGCATTAGGAAGGTTGAGAACTGTAAGTACACTCACTAAAGAAAACATTTAACAAGAAATAACGACTCCACGTTATTCCGACTCCGATATATTTCCGAGTAAAAAGGGTCCTTCCTACAGGGCTTCCAAAGTTACAAGGTCAGCAAGTTCGAAATCGCCAAGCGCTCAGAGGAAGAAAAATGAAGCTTTCTATTCCAGCGTAGCTAGTCTCAGAAACCCAGAGGGGCGGTTCTTTGTCCTTTAGTGTCGTTATAAAGTCGCTATGCTTCATAATCAACTCAAAGGCAGTGAATTTGAGTGACTGACCTCGCAAAGCTGATTATTAGATTAGAATTGTCCTCCCAGGTGTCTCAAAGTGGGATCGAACAACCAATCTTTCTGTTAGAGAACAGCTTAACTGTTTGCACCACTCGGGGATTCCCATAACACGAACATGTCCATCAATTTCTCCAAAATCCGTTTAAATCTTTACATTTAAACTAAGAGTAAGCATCCAAAATTTTGTGTATAAATGAAGTCACCTGGGAACCAACTGGGCTAATGAAAATGTTCTATTCCCACCCCTATAGTTTCACTGGTATATAATTCACATCATACAATTCAATGGTTCATTCACATCAAGAACTGTTGTACAATCATCGCCACAATCAACTTTAGAATATTATCTTCATTCTTGTACTCATTGTTATTAACTCCCATTTCCCCGCAACACCATAGCCCCCCTTTCCAGCCCACCATACCCCCAAGGAAACATTAATCCAGTTACCGTCTCTATAAATTTACCCATCCTGGATTTCATATACATAAAACCATTTTTTTAAAAACTAACAACAAAGTAAAATAAAGAAAAACATCAATTGAAAAGCAGAAAACATTTTAAAACCAGCACAAATTTAAACGGATCATAATGGAGATCAAATGATAGGGAGTTAAATTTTAACCTAATGGCACCTGCAACAATCCACTTTCCAATACATTCGGCTTGATAGCAATGCTATTCACACCCTGGTCCATGGGAAAATTGTTCTCTCTTAATCTACAGGGTGAGCTGTATTACAGCTTTTACCTAGGTAAAAATTATCGTGCTGTATATTTACATCTCTTTTTAATGTTCAATACGCAGAAGATTAAGTGTCGCTTCTGGGGAAGATCGCTGCTATCTCATTTCTGAAGAACCATCATTACTGAGGGACGACACACGCAATACTAAAAAAAAAACCTACAACTTCCAGCGTACTTCGCTTCCGCTTTTAATCAGGCCACTCCAGGGAACCGGAAGCGAAGGCGAAGAAACCCGGGGTTCGCGGGGTGGGAGGTAGGCCCAGGCGCAGGCGCAGGCGCAGGCGCAGTCGTCCGGCCCGCCGCCTCCGCGGTTCTCTCGGGTGGTATCGCGTGAGGACCTGAGCCAATGAGGAGGCAGGAGCGACGGCTGGGCGTCAGCCTCCCGCGGCTCCTAAGCGTTCCGGGCCGCCTTTCCTGAATCGACTGCTTCCTTACCTCTCTAATTTCGCCGCGAGCACAGGTGAGACAAAGCGTGGTGTGGGAAAACGGGCCCCTCCTGCCCTTGCTGATGGGCCTGCCGCCGCCCCACACCCTGCTGGGGCGGGGGAGGGGCGCGTCCCGGATGCAGGTGTCTGGGCAGCGGCGGAGGCTGCTGCGCGTGCGCCCCTGGGGCGTTGAAGTCTGGGCCCCCGGACCTCTGCCCTCTACTCCTGCACTCCTGCGGGCTTCGGGAGAAGTGACCCTGCTGGAAGGAAGGTCTCCGAGGTGCAGTTCACTGAGAGGCCCATTGATAGGTCTGGCAGGGGCCCTAGGGAAATCAAGGAAAATGGCAGGTAATTTAAGGACACATTGTGCCCCTTCTCACCCTTCTAGTTGAATTGGAAAAAAAGGGATGGAAGTGTAGGATTTGAAGAATTAAAAGTTATTATATTAGGACCGCCAATCATCTCTCTGACCTTTTTGCCCGTTCCAAATGCTGTAAACACCGCCACCTGACCCCAGAAAAGCTTATTACTTGCGTCTGTTACCATTTATTCTTAAGATTAAAAACCTGGGCTCATACTATAAAACACCTATGGTCAGTACCACTACGCCCCAGCAGGAATACGTTCTGATGACATGCAGGTTTCTGCCTCATATGACCCCCTCCCCAAGCCAAACACCCAAACTCACTGCGGAGGCGATGCTGGCTCATAGCAACCCTGTTAGTGTAGAACTGTCCCTGTGAGAATCCGAGACCGTAACTCATGACCGGAGTAGAAAGCCTTGTCTTTCTCGGCTGCGGGTTTCAAATTGCTGCCTTTGGCGTTAGCAGCCCAATTAACGGACTTTTTCTTGGGAGGTGGGGGAGGAGAGAAAGTGAGAAATTCTTTATTTGAAATACTTCTTTTCAACTCTTGCACCATTGCGAAGGTTATAAGCTCAGAAATAATGATCTTTTGAAAGCTAAAGTAATTTGAGCAGAAGCACAGAACTTACTCATTCAGCACTAAGTAAATATTGAACACATGCTGTGTTCCAGGCACTGCACGCTCAAATACAAAGATGAAGCAGGTATTTTCATCCGCTTTTCCGGTAAAGGAAAAGAAATTACAAGCAAATTTGTGAATTATAAGCAAATTTTCTCTTCCATGCATCAAACATTTAAGAGGAAGTCCTTGTGGGCACTCTTAGAAGCTGGGTGAACAATTCAGATTTTTTAAGGTATTTCAGTGCTATATGCAAATACAATTTATCAAGGGGCACAGATTTTAGCTTGAAAGGTAAATGGTAAATCTTACTGGTATTTAACCTGTAGATTCAGCTAGACAACACAGAAAATTAGTTATTGCTAGTAGAAAATATTTCCCTTAAAATGACTATTAAGATACATCAACTATTTCTAATCTGAATTAATCCTATATTAAATACATAGTTTGACAAGTCACATTTTAAAGTAGTACTTATACCATGAGATGTTGAGATGATATATATTATATAAATATTTATTGGTCCTACATCCAAGTTAGGACCACTGATTGACATTGATATCAGTATGGAACCTTGTGGCCTTGTCTGTGAGTAACACAAACAGTTAAGCATTTGATTATTGGACAGAAGGTTGGTGGTTCAAACCCACCCAGGGCTGCATTAGAAGACAGATTTGGCAGTCAGCTTCTGAAAGGTGGTTTCAGGTGGTAGCAAATTGGTTCCAACTCTTAGTGACCCTGCTCACTACAGAATGAAACTTTAGCCAGCCCTGCATCGTTCTGAAGGTAACAGCCTGGAAAATCCTTTGGAGCAGTTTTACTCGGCACACGTGGGGTTGTCGTGAGTCAGAACCAATGTGACAGCAGCTGATAACAGATATTTTATTAGGGAAAGCAGGAGTGCAAACTACCACTTTTGGAACACCAGACACTGTTTATCTACACTGTTAGAGATCTCTCAGGACCTAAAGATACTATTCTTATTTAAGCAATTACCATGAAAAACCTGCCTTCTGTTGAACCTGGCTCAATGGAGAAGCAAAGCTCCGTGTATATTTTTTGTGTGTGTGTAAAACCTCAGTATAGCTATGCCTTACTGTTTGCTTTCACAGCTGTTTCTGCTTTACCACCTTTTTAGTAAAGAACACTTTTTTGTCAGTACTAAGTATAATTTTCAACAGTTAATTTCTCGCTGGTCTGGTGATGGGCTTGAACACTGCTTTAGTGTAGTCAAACAGATTGAAGCAGAAGAATCCCAACTTTGCTCTGTTTAGCTTTTGAGTGGGGTTATTTTCAATAACCTATTGAAAATTAAGTTTTGAAACTTGAGTACTGACAATACCATCTCGCATTTCACCTCACCTCACCTCCACTGAGTCGCTCCAGCTAAAAGCAACCCTACAGGGCAGAGTAGAACTGCCCTGTGGGTTTCAGAGACTGTTACTAGAGCAGAGAGCTTCATCTTTCTGCAGAGCAGAGCAGTTGATAATTTCAGACTGCTGATCTTGCAGGTAGCACCCCAACACGTAACCCACTACACCCCCAGGGTCCCCCTATCTGGCTTAAAAAGTATATGAGAATGGGACAGCAGGTTGGGTTTTTTGTTTATTATAAGTTTGGGCCTGACTGTAAGTTTGCTCCCCAACAGCCAGGCTGAATCATACCCTTTAGAAGAATGGAAGCTAATGCATCCGCCGACATGTTTTCGAAAGTCCTGGAGAATCAGCTGCTTCAGACTACCAAATTAGTGGAAGAACGTCTCGACTCTGAAATTCAGAAATTGGATCAGATGGACGAGGATGAATTGGAACGCCTCAAGGAAAAGAGACTTGAAGCCCTAAGGAAAGCTCAACAGCAGAAACAAGTAACCTCCCTGCCCTGCTTTCTGAAATTGCTATAACAGTATGCACCTAACAACTTATATATACGTGTGCTGTAATAGTTCCGTTTTCAGTCCCCAATTTTTAGTGTATTTTGAACTGAAAGTACCAGTTATTGTAAAAAATTTGTTCAGGTTTAAAGGGGGCAGGGGTGACATTCATAACTTAATTAACCCAAAACCAAACCTATTAACTAATGACATCCCTAATGACTCATTGATACCCTATAGGGTGGAATAGAGCCTGCCCCGTAGGGTCCCAAGGCCTTTATAGAAGCAAGCTGCCACATCTTTCTCCCTTAGAGAGGTGGGTGGGTTCAAACTACCAACCTTGCAATCAGCAGTTACACACTTAACCACTAAATTAACATAAGGAGCACCACCAGGCCTTAGATTAATCCAACCCAGATCCTTTCCAGAGCTCAGAATTTTTTTTAATTAAGGAGAGAATGGGACTAGGAAGAGTAGTGAGTATACTAGGAGTCAGTATTCCCCATTCATGTGGTATTAACCAGAGCTCCAAGTGCACTGCCATCTAGTTCATGCTGACTCGTAGAAACACTATAGTACAGGGTAGAACTGCCCCGTGAGTTTCCGAGACTAATTCTTTACAGGAGTAGAAACCTTCATCTTTCTTCTGCAGGTAGTATTAAAGTTATCAATTTCGTAATCCTTGAAGCTTTTCTCCAGTAAGAGAATGTAGGATCATTTGTGCTACAGAAATTATTCTGAGTACTTTCAATGTAGCATTAAATTGTATGGCTTCTTTATCCAAAAAATTGAATGCTGGTCACAAAAAGGCTTCAGCACTCTCTTTGCTGGTCTTTTAGAGTGTGTGAAATAAACTTATAGTTTGGGGTGTGATCTCAACCAAACTCGCTGTTGTGGAGTCAATTCCAGAAACTTGGGTCAGTTTCGGTAAATTTGATTTTTATGAACAGTTGTTTCCATTAATTTCATTGAAATCCCTTATCACCATCTTCAGTTGGCTGGAACTGAAACATAAACTATAGCTTTTCTGAAGAAACATCAGCAAGGGGTTTTGTTTGTGCTCCTATAGCATCTTTGAATATGTCTATTCTCAGTATTAAGAATCATTACAAAAATGAAATAATCTTTTCATGACTGAGTTCAAGTTTTTATATTTTGAGTTTCCTAAACGAGGATGCAGTATGTGGTTTTGAAACCTACTCCATTCTCTTCCTATAAAATTAATAATTAGCAGGCAGAGGACCAAAAATTTTAAAAAGTTCACTGCCATTGAGTTGAAACTGACTCATAGCAACCAGGATAGAACTGCCCCTGTGAGTGTCTGAGACTGTAACTCTACGAGAGTAGAAAGCCTCATCTTTCTCCCCCAGAGCCATTTGTGGTTTTGAACTGCTGGCTTTGTGGCTAACAGACCAATATGTAACCACTACACTACGGGGTTCCTCTAAGCAGAGGACAGATTATTGGAATTTAAGGTAATATATGGTTAGACTAGTCCTACTTAGGTTTGTGGAAATACTGAATCTGATGTGCAGTGAGGAACATACATTAATTAAATCATGTCTCAATGAAGTCAGTAATTAAAAGTAATAATCATTACATTTATCATTGAAAACCAACGGAGAGAATACCGTAGACCTTTTTAAGTAGTAATATGTAGTATGTAAATTGATTTAAGATGAATTTGTCATGGCGTATACCCAAGGGTCTTATTTTAGAACTCTTTTTGCATTTTGCATTTGTTTTCTGAAGAAGTGGGCAAGAAACTTTATTAGTTTGTAAAGATCCTCTTTGTTTTTTCACAGTGTCCCATAGTTTTGTCCCCTAGTGTGGATCCTAACTCCTGGTGCCCCTGGTATTACAGAGTAAAACTCCATCAGCTACTCTGAGCTGGAGTCTGGATGGGTTTGGACTGTCAACCTTTTGGTTAGCAGCTGAGTGAAAACCAACATAAACTCAGACTCGCTGTCAAGGAGGCCATTCCTACTCTGCACTACAGGATGGAGTAGAACTGCCCCTGTGGGTTTCCTAGACTGTAATCTGTAATTCACAGAGTAGAAAGCCCCCTCTCCTGCAGAGCAGCAAACAATTGGCCTTGTGGGTAGCAGCCACCCACCAGATGTTGAAAACCAATACACTCGATGCTTAATAGGCCTTCACTGATTTGTGTTCCTTTGGCATCTGAACACCCGCCAATTGTGACAGCAGCGGGAGATGTAGCACTTCCATAGGAGCAGCCAGGATGAGGTGAGAAATAGAGAGCTCAGCAGAGGCTTGGGTAAGAGCCTCTGAAGTAAGAGCAGCGTGCTACCCAGCCCAGCAGTCACTCCCTCAGGTAGGAATGGGCTGAGCTGATCTACATCTATCCTGGCATTAAGTCCATTTAGCAGACACCTTTGGAGCACATACTCCATGCACAGAGCTGGGTGCAGAGCACAGAGGAGTCTTCAGAGAGGCCAAGCTTTGGTGGACCATCAGAGTGGGCTTGCCCCTGGGAAACTTGGACAAGTTCAGATAGATTCAGCCTGCCAAGTAAACACATGAGAATAAGAAACTGAAAAAGAAATATTAGCTTTTTAAGAAGACAAGAACCTGGTTTTGAAAGAGAACATGTCTGTAGAGAATCGAAAAGAGTCTGAAATGTTATTTAAGGGTTAAATAACTGATATATGTAAGGAGAAGATACCAGGACCTCTTCGGAGTATCAGTTCAATGTAAGCCAATGTGAAGTGGCTCACAGGTCAGCTGTTTACACAGCCCAGGTCCTGACAGCTGAAATCCAGACATTGGGGGGAGATAACTGTGCTGCAGGGTTTCCAGAGCTGTAAATCATGTTAGTAGAAAGCTGCTTCCTCCTGCTGAGCAGCTTGAGGTTTTGAACATTTAACCTTTTGGCTAGCAGCCCAAAGTATAACCACTATGCCACCAGAGTTCTTTCCAGCCTCCCTAGCTCAGTAAGTTCTGGATACCATGAAAATTGTAAAGTCTGTTCTGTGCTTCTCCTTTTTTAACGAGGTTTGTTCGATAGTCTTATCAGAAGGATGAGTAGTGATAGCTAGGCGCCATCCAGTTCTTCTGGTCTCGTGACAAAGATAGGTATTATTTTTAAGTCATCATAACTTAGATCCAGTACTTCTGGTTTGAGTGTTTATTTTAAGAGTGCAAAGAAGTTACGTGGTTACTTATTAAGTCCAGGCCATGGTGTGGAACCAGTCACTAGCTATATCTGTGGTTTTGTGCCATCGTTAAAAACAAGACAATAGCCAAGTAGAATTATACCTCTTAAGAGTACATCAACTTCCTGGTAAAATAGATGTTAATTTGGTCACCTAAGATGTCACTTAAATGGTGCTGACTTATTTCAAATGTGTAATAAGTGAAATAAGACTTTTTTCAAACGTGTCTCTTATCTCCAAATTAGGAATGGATTTCTAAAGGACATGGGGAATACAGAGAAATCCCTAGTGAGAGAGATTTTTTTCAAGAAGTCAAAGAGAGTAAAAAAGTGGTTTGTCATTTCTACAGAGACACAACGTTCAGGTAATTTCATTCTCATTAGAATTTATTTTAATTTTGTGTTTTTTAATGTGATGAAATGTTTCGCTAAAGCTATACTGACTTATTACAAAATTAAGAAAATAAGTGGTAAGCTTCATTGCTAGAAATCAGCACGTTAAAAGTTAAGCAATTAATTTTTAAATATTAATGTATGCTAATGATATACAAGGAGCCCTGGTGGCACAGTGGGTTATGTATTGGGCTGCTGACCACAAGGCCAACAGTTCAAACCCCACAGTCACTGCACAGGAAAGCGATGGGGTTTTCTACTCCATCGAGTGTTGGACTCTTAGAAGCCCGTATAGGGCAGTTCTACTCTGTCCTGTAGCATCCCTGTGAGTTGGAATCGACTCAAAGCAGTAAGTTTGGTATTTAATTTGGAGAGAGACTTAAAGGAACAAGCCAATATTCACATATAGATGGCTTTTAATATTTTCTGAATTATATTTTACCTGTTGAAATTGTTAGTTGCCACGGAATCACTTCTGACTCCTGGCGACCCTACGTGTGCCGGGGAGAACCGCTCCACGGGACTTGTAAGACTGCGTGCCCTGTCAGAAGCAGGTCTTCAGCCCTGTCCTCCAAGATAGCCAGCTCTGGCTCAGTTGCAGACCCCAACCTTTGACTGGTAGTCAGGCACATAACCATTTATTTGCACTACTAATACACTCTGATTTCACTAGCTAACTGGAACGCTTTCCAAATGTGTGCTTAGATTTTAGCAGTACAAAGCTAGCCCTTCCTGTTTTGTTTTTGTTAACTAGTGTGATCTAGCCAAGGTGTTGAGGCCAACAACCTTTCACAGTGGTGTCAGTCAGTCCTCCCTCATCCAGCAGTTCTGATGGGGAGGCAGTGATGAAGCCTTTTACCCAGAGCATTGGGAATGTCAGGCATAAGAGGAAAACATGGTTTCTCTTCGACCAACCCAAGGAGACAGATCCCTTGTAAAATGAAATCATCCCCTTGGAAGACTCAAGCCTTTCCTCTTTTTGGTTTTTTTGGGGGTTTGGGGTTTTTTTTTTGCCCATGTATGTTACCAGTTGATTAGTTAGGAACATTTAAAACTGTGGAACTAGCTACATTTTTTAAAATCAAGATTGCTCGACAGAAAAAGAAAATTGTTAGTAGCAGACTTGGTGCTGACTAGCAGCTTTCGCTTACATAAACATATGCTCCAGTGCAGGGTCTGCCTTCGGCTCCCTATGCTCACACCCGCCCTCTTCTGTCATGTAGATAGCCTGCCTAGCCCTTGTCTAGCCTCACCACCCAACAACGTGGTTAGTAGTTACCACCCTTTAGAGAGTGATTGACTATGAGAATAGAAAAATAGGAAGATGGGGGGTGGAGGTGGGAAGGATTTGGGATATAAAAGGTTATCAAATTCTGCCCTTGGGGTGGATTAGATCATTTCAAATTAGCACAAATTCCTTAAGATGGCAGCCTCTGACATGTATGATATGTGATATATTAGATATGTATAGGTGTTGCTGTTTACTTATTTATCAGATGTCTTCCCCACTAGATGGTTAGTGTTTTGAAGGCAAAAAATTGTACCGATATTGTGGCCTACTATGCCCCTGGGTGTGTAGTCTAGAGCAATACCTGACACATTGTAGCCAGTCAATAAATATATTTGATGGCTAAGCTATTTCATATGAAGGAAAAATCATTTTAAATCATTTAAATGATTCAGTTACTTTGTGTATATGTTTGTGTATGTGCCGTAGTAAACAGAATGGCTTCATGTATACACTCTGGAACATTAATAAAAACCCACTGATTTGGGTGTTGTAATCCCCTACATTTTATGTGAGAACCTATGACTTAGGGATAAAGCACCTAAGCATTCTGTATCTATGAACTTTCAAAAAAAATAAATGGAATTTTAACTTCAATTTTAAGACTCATACTATTTCAAATTTATCATGACTGCTGCTTCTGGATTTCTAATGGATGAATTAACTGACAAATGGTATAAACATAGACATTTAACATTTAAAATAACTCCTTTACTCCAGATAGACTATGGAGTTGGATTTTGTTCAAATATTCAGGAGCATACTTCTTATAAAAATTAATCATTTTCATGAGCTTCATTCAAAAGCTTTAGTCTTCATCATTTTCACAAATGCCTAAATCGCATTACTGAACTACAAGGATAATATGGGAAAAATACATCCTAAGTTAGTTAATGAGACATCAAGGTTATACGAGACATCTCCCGCGGCCTAGTTTAGGAAAAACTACAAGTAATACCCACAAAAAGGGAGCATGTGTTTTCTCGGTCATTTTAAGCAGTTTTCAAACATTGGACATAAGATCAACTCCGTGTTTTCTGACTTCTATCCCAAATTATCCTGAAATTATATTAGAGTTGACCCTAATGCACAACTAGGGCTAAGAACCACTGGTGCCAAAGATTATTTCAACAGTGTTTCAAAAAAAAATCTAAAGGATGGAGCAGTCTGAGACAAATATATTTTCGTTAAGAAAAATGCCGCTTCAGTTTTTTTAATAGATGACGAGTTAATGAAAATTGCTATTGACATTTTTCATTTCTTTAGAATCTTAATGGCACATTTACTGAAAGATGGACAGTAGTCCTTAACCTTAATGCACTTTTGACTGGCAAGTGCACAATTAATGGTAAAAACAGTTTCTCCTGGGTAGCTGGCAGCATTCAGTCTTCCCAGTGGACCTTCAAATGCAGCATCTGGTATGCCTTTCTTATTAACATTGCCTTGCTTCTACCAAGTTCCGATTTATGGCACTTCAAGCTTCCATTGTAAGAGACCAAGAACCCCGCGCACAGAGATGTGACGGTCTCCTCTAAATTTGTGTTCTGATCCCCAAGATGAACCTCTATGACTAAGTTAGTATTTTCTTTATAAAACCATCAGCGCAGATACCGCATTCCAGACTGCTAGGAGTGCTGTTCTACCTCATAACTGAGCAGCTAGTCTCTGCGCAGAGTCTCCTATAAGCTGTGCCGTCTAGGAAAGCTTCTGGGGCGATGCCACTCTGTCCTGTAGGGTTGCTATGTGTTGGAATCAACAGCACACAACAGCTTGTGATGTGGAAATGAGGTTATCTGACACATGGCATAGGTCAGCTGTCTAATAGTAAGACTCAAACAGAAACTACAAAGTTAGAGTTTCCCTGAATAGAAACAGTTCAGTGGACTACTGGACCACATGAACATCAGTCTTCCCGACCCTGAGACCAGAAAAGCTAGATAGTACTTGGCTACCACAATCCACTCCTGAAAAATCAGAGTGGGAGAAAAATGTAGAACAAAGCTCAGAATCATATGAGACCAGGCTTATTGATTGGTTTCAGAGACTGGTAGAAGGCCCAAGACTGATTCTTCGTCCCCCCCTTGAGGCCTGGAACTGAATTCCTCAGGGCGCCTCAGTTGTCAGCCACGTAGTAGCTAGGTCTGTCTGGGGAACTAACCCTGGGAGGTCCGCATTCCTGAAAATGGTCAACCACTGGAGATCAAAAGGGCAGCATCTCCCCCCAGGGTGGTGTTGAGGAGGAATGGAACCCGAAACTCTGGGGGAAAGTGAGTCAAAGTGATGCTGCATCCAGGGAATTGCAGCGAATGAGATACGACTGGTCTGTTCCATAAGTCTGCATCCAATTCTCAGTAGAAAGCTTAAGAAGAAAAAAGATGAGCTGTCCCTTTAATTGGGCAGGGAGGAGAAGTGGATCTGTTGCTTGAGCTTTTTTAAATTTTTCCTTTGTACTTGCAGATGTAAAATTATAGACAGGCATTTGGCGATACTGTCCAAAAAACATCTGGAAACCAAGTTTTTGAAGCTGAATGTAGAAAAAGCCCCTTTCCTTTGTGAGAGATTACGTATCAAAGTCATTCCCACACTAGCACTGGTAAAAGATGGGAAAACACAAGATTATGTTGTTGGATTCACTGACCTCGGCAATACAGATGACTTCACCACAGAAACTTTAGAATGGAGGCTTGGCTGTTCCGATATTCTTAATTACAGGTAACTACTAGGAAAAAAAGTGATTCATTTTAAGTCATGATTTAAGATCTTTGTTGATGTTTTTAGAGAATATTTTGTGTCATTACTTTCTTAAATGAAATTAAGACCTTTGGGCTGGGCTGTGGAAGAAAGTTCGCAAAGGAAAAGCTTTCTAAAGCTTACGTTACTAGCAAGACTTAGTGGAAGAAAGCAAAATCTATTTTATAGATAAAACTGAAGTTGGAGTGACCTGCCTAAAAATGTTTGAGCCAACAGATGTTTTTGAAACTCATTCTCTGTTACTCTAGAAGTCCAAAGTGATGCTCCAGAATTAAATCTCCCCTGATGCCGGATTATGCAGAAGTTTCAATTTCTGTGATTTGCTTCGGTAGAATAGAACTTAAAAGCACACCACGACAGAGGTTGTGCTTTATAAAATAGTCTCTCTCTCTCTAATTTTAATCATTTTATTGGGGGCTCTTACAGCTCATATAATAATCCATACATCAGTTGTATCAATCACATTTGTGCATAAGTTGCCAAAACATTCTCTTTTTCAGTGCAGCTATTTCTTATCTAAATCATAGTCTGATGCAATGTTTGGAAAAGGGTTTCTGTGCTTAATTCCTTATTAAGGGGAACAGTTTCACTTTGAAAACCAATCTAAAATCCAAGTTCCCTTTATGTTCATCTCTGCCCACTCACTTCTCTAGACAATGATTTACCTTTGGTTTTACAGAACCGAGCATTTCATTTTCGTGCTTGTTTGGTGCCTGTTCTTGCCGTGGGAGGATAGCAGGTAAAACGGTGTAATCCTTCCTCCAAGGCAGTCCTCTTTCCCTGTCCTCTCTCTCTCCTCAGGCTCACCCCCTGCTCTCTGCATTCCTGTTAGACATACCAAAACCATTCCAAAGTTGTAGAAATTGGCTTTAAAAGTATTGAATTTTGTGTCTTAATATTCATATAAAATATTGATAGTTAACTAAATAAAAGTTTGAAGTTAATTTCAAAACTTGTAAACCCAGTTCAAGGAATTCCTCTTACAGCCATCAGCCATATTCCCCAGTTTAGGACTTTCTATAATTTTGTTTTGTTGTTCTTTCACACACCCACTTGAGAGGCAATTACATATGTGGTGTCCTTTTTTTCCTAAATGCTTCCAAGTACTTCTAATAACCAGAAGATTTTGTTACATAGCCACAGTACAGTTATTAATTACACAGGAAGTTACCATCAATCCTAATATTATATCTACAGACTTTGTTCAAAATGTGTCAATTGTACCAGTATTCTCCACACCAAAGAAATCTACATTTAATTACCTGTGTGTTGACTTGGAACAGTTCTCCACCCTTCCTTTGCTTTTTAAGACTCCCTCACATTTGAAACCGTGCACACTAGTTCAGATTTGACCCAAAAAACCAATCACCACCATCACCTCATTTTGTGGAATAGCTCCCAATATGGGTGTGCCTAATGTACCCTTAAGAGTACATCAGATGGTCAAGTTCAGTAAGGAGAATGTTTTGAAACTGATTGTAGTAACAGTTATACAATACTGCCTGGTGTGATTGAACTATGGAACAATATGATATCTGTATTAGCCCCCAATAAAATGTTTGTTTGTTTAAAAAAGATTGCATCAGATTATGTGGTTTTGGCAGGTGAATTTCAGAAGTGATGTAGCCTCACTGTCCCATTTCTGGTAGTAATGACTGCTCACTGGTTTAACTAACTATCCACCAGACCAAGTGATTTAATAGAGAGTTTTTCTATGTTCCACATATATATATATAAGATATATATATATGTGTGTGTGTGTGGAGTATGGATCATTTTATTCAGTGGGTTATAGTCTGTTATTGTGGTTACTCACTTACTCTGAGATCCAAATTGTTTCACACTTGACCAGTGAGCGCTCCCTTTAAGCTGGCCTCTGGGGTTTTGACATGTCCCCATGATTCTCTGAGCAATTCCTTTTTGGTGCATTCAAGTTGCTTTACAGGGTTTGTGCTAAACCCTCTCTGGAATCGACTGTTTCTCCAAAGAGACGTGATTCCTTTCCATGGTAAATGGTATTTGGAAATCAAAACCTGGGTCTGAGGAATAGATCAGTAGAAAGTAAATGATAATGAGTCTGCAGGTTTTCTTGATGCCTGTAGAGATTAAACGTGTAAGTGTTCAAATGAAAAAGTCAGTGTATCCAGACCAAATGAAATCAAAATGCTTTTTTCTCCTTCCTTCTGTGCTTTTCTTGATAAGAAATTTTGGGCCCATCGTATCCAATAGCTAGCTATCTTTAGGGGGTAAAAGCTGATTTAAAACTTTTAGTGTAAAACTTGATTTATGACTAGCTATTAGGCTTGGTGGTTTGGTGGCCGACACATCAAAAGGCCAGCAATCCAAAGCTACAGGTCACTCCAAGGGCAAAAGATGAGGCTGCTTGTTCCTGTCGAGATTTAAAGTGTCGGAAACCCAGAGAGAGACTTCTACTCTGTCCTGTTGGGTCCGTGTGAATCAGGAGAAACTCGGTGACCGTGAGTTCGGTTTTTCACCGTCAGTATGAATATTATAGCACGTCCCTAATGCCAATGCTTTAAAAGAAATTTAAGGTAAAATGAGGGAGAAAAGCGTAAGTTGTCGTGTTGTTTCATTTACCCAGCTGTACCAAATAATAAAGAATAAACCCTTTCAAATGTGCCTCATTTTTAGTGGGAACTTAATGGAGCCACCATTTCAGAGCCAAAAGAAAATTGGAACAAGCGTGACAAAGCTGGAAAAGAAAACTGTCCGAGGAACGAAATATGATTCAGACTCTGATGATGATTAGAACTTCATTGTAACTCTGTGTAAATCATCTTTTCGTTTCTGCCTACTTCAGATTTAGATGTGTTTTCTAAATTAGATTGGTTTCGATAGTGTTCACCTGATGCTCACACCCTGGAATTTTACACAGTTGCATCATATTGAAATACATCTTTGATATTTTCTGTGTGGAGACTATGTTTAAGGTGAGAAAAACTCATGCATTTTTACATGATGTGGGAAGGGTCTGGAGTCTATTTTTAAGATTGATTTTATCACAATGTGATTCTTAGTTTTTATATTGTTCACCTCTGTATTTTTAATCTACTAAACTAGAAATAGACAGCCAACAAGCTGTTCCAGGACTCACCCCTGAGCTGCATTATGTACTTTATACAACAGATCAGACGACATGTACTGCACTTGTAAATTCATTTGAAGCACTCTTCACTACTAGAATATTTTTAAATAACTGTTAGAGAACTGCATATTTATTAATTCTGTGTTGATGCCGAATCAGCTGATTGCAGCAGAGACCTATTTCAGGTTGTGAACATAATTGCCTTATATAAAGGGTCCTGAGTGTTTGTATTTTAAGACACACATTAAAAACCTAAATCAGGTTTCATTTTTGGAGTGGTAACATGAGGAAGTCTGCAGACTTTCCTCTGAAAAACAACTAAAATTTATAAACGTGGTTTTTAAGTGTTTCAAGTCATTAAATTCTTTGGAAATTGTCATGAGAGCATGCAGCAAACAGAAACACATTCAAGAGAATAAGATTAATCTTTTGAAGAACTTGCATTTGAACGATAATCCATGACCCCTGCCCTCCAGCTTATCAAAATGGATACTGCCAGACAGCCAATTACACAGGGTTTCTTGGCCCTCCATTCCCAGTCTAGGGCTACATTACCTTCTGGGAAGAGCAAACAGCTAATGCTCCTCATTCTCCTCCCAGCGCAGAAGCTGTATTACAAGCAAGAAAACTAGAAGTCTACAGTTCCCTTTCTCAGCCCAGTCCACACTTGTGAGACAGAAGCTCTCTCCCATGCATGGCAGACTGAAGCTACTGGATCCTTCCCTGCTTGCTCAGAATGGAGGGTCTGTAAAGAAAGGCAAACAGAAAACAGGCCACCACTCAGCACCCTACTTTTAGACCAGAGGTGTCTGGTTGTAGGGAAGCCGATTACTATTTTTACTGTAAACTGATGGAGTATCTCACAGGTTTTTCCCAGTGTGAGAAGCAAGTTCTGAAAGCACATCTCTGGAGTACTCCCTGAGGGAATTAACGCCTATGGAACAGTGGGCTGGGAGGGGTGGGGGTGATTCAAGTGTAAGGGTGCTCCTGAAAACAAAGGCAGGTGCTTCCATTATAGCAACAAGTGAAAGACCAGCAGCAAGTTTACAAATCACTGAATGGAACTAGAGAGCCCTCATGGGGCTGGAGCAAGTGTCAGATACAGATTAAAGTGTGGAGCAGTGTATGTCCCCGATCATATTGTCAAGAACAATAAAATGATCAGCTCATGACAAGATGTGCTCACAAAGGCTAACTAGTACTTTAACAAGTAGACGAGAGAGAAATGGCACCAGAAAGCCCCACTAGAGCCACTGACTGACAGGAGGGGAGGATTCAGGCTGGCTGCCCGCCCGTGCTGAATGGCTGCACCTGGGATGACCAACAGCGGGCTGCCCATTTCCAGGTAAATGGGCCCCAGTGAAACAGTCCAGCAGTCTTAAGAAACAAAAGCTCCAGGGGAGGAAGATTAATATCCCACGTTGCAATGCTATAATCAGAAATGTCTACTTTGTAATGATTTACGAGGCATACAAGGCAAGTGTGGCCCAGAGGGGAAAATGGCCAGGGGGCAACAGAAAGGCCCTCTGAGGGTTTAGATCACGTCAAACAGACTTGGTCTACCACTTGCTTTTCAGAAAAAAAGTTACTCTGCACCCCCTGCAATTAAAAACTTGTACTCTAGCTTGTAATCCAGGATAAAGGGTACTAACACTAAACCCCCTGCCATTGAGTCAATGCTGACTCTGTAACCGATCACTGCACCACACAAGGGCTCCCAGGGTATCTGCTTTTGCTGCTCCACCCTCCAGGGAGCAGGACTGTCCACTTTGGGAAGTACTGGTCAAGGTTGGGTTAAGGAGCCTTGGTGGCAGAATGATTAAATGCTGGGCGGCCAACCTAAAAGCAGTTTAAACCCATCAGCCAGAATCAACTCAGCACACAGTAACAAAGATGTTGAATTTAGCAAATGAAGACTTCAACCCCCAAACCCAATTCATTGCCATCAATTCCATTCTGGCACACAGAGTAGACCTGCCTCTCAGTATTTCCAGAATTCTATAGATTGCGTAAATCTATAGAAGCAGACTTCTAGAGCTTTCTCTCAGGTAACAGTTGATGGGTTCCAAGCAGCAACCTCTTGGTCCATCCCCAGGGCTCTTCGAGACTTCGAAGCAGCTATTCAGAAAGAAACAGAAACCAGACTTTAAGGCGCTGTTCACTGCATGATCTTAAACTTATCTGCTGCAGGGTCTCTATTTGCTTAATGTCCAAGGGCTACACTGGGCTCCCACCTGCCACAACTTGAATTCCCTGCCCCCTCAGCCACCCCTTTTCCTTCCCGCCCTCCATGCAGGCCTTCCACCCCAGTGGCTGTAAAATCTTCCTGCCCCTCTGCCTACATCACCTACCCCAGCAGTTTCCCCATGCCTCCCACCAGCACAACAGCCACCTTCACCGGAGGAGGCGAAGCCTGAGCCTGGCATCCTACACGGGACAACATTCTCGTAACTGCCCCTCTGTAATATCCCTGCAAATGGTGAAAGAGACCATTTGATGGCACTGAGACCCCTCCCCCTTCTGCCTCAAGCCCCAACAATGAACGTGTCAAGCAAAGTACCTCCACTACATCCCTTTCTCCAGTCGGGTTTCAGAACGCTATCACAATCTTAGGGAACCGTGCACAGATATGCAGTTAGGTGTTGCCCAAATGGACATTAAGGAATGCATACCTGTATTTCATCAACCAGAGAATGTTAGTAAAGAGGTGGAAATGATCTCTTTAAGGAACGCTGATGGAAATTTTTAGAATTGAAAAAAAAAAAAAACAGTGAATAACCAGAATTCAGGAGAGGAGCCCCACAGTAGATGAGAACTGGTGGTGGGAGAAAAATCAATGAACTTGGAGACTGGTCAATAAATATGCAATCTGAAGAACTAGAAATAGACTTTCAAAGAAGTGTGGGTATAATTATCTATCTGATGAGAATGCCAGATCCTGAGCAAAGAGAGTAGGGGGGCAGAAAAAACTAGACCTCAAAATTTGATTAAAAACAATCTAGACATCTAGGGAGATTAGAAAGTTTCAAGTATGATAAAAATCCATGTTAAACCATATCAATAAAAATGTTACAAGTTCTGATGGCAGCAATAGAAAAGCAACTACTCGTGTACAAGAAAATCTATTGGGCTGCTAAACCCAAGGTCATCAGTTCAAGCACACCAGCCACAGCAAGGAAGACAGAGGAGGTGTCTGCTCCCATAAAGATTTGTAGTCTTACTCCAGCTTAGGAAACAGGATGGTTCTTCATGTGGATGACTGTGCCAAAAGCATGGGGACAGAAGACAAATGATTGTAGATGTGTGAACTGGGTGGCCTTGGGTATGACAGCTGTTTTCTATAATTCAGCATAGTGGGAACATCACTTTCAATGAGATTGTCGGCACTGCCGGTGAGATGCAGCACCGATCTTTGGCCAGAGCACTGTGGAACTATTAAAGATGTCCTGGGGACGGCCCAGGCTGTGGGCGGCAATGTTGATGGGCGCCAGCCACCCTCATGATATCATAGATGACATCAACAGTGGTGCAGTGGAATGCCCAGCAAGTTAAGAACTACAAAAGAAAACAATGAAGATTCGTTTAATAACCAAAAAAGAAAAAGATTTGTAATCTTAGAAACCCAAAAGACCAGTTTTACTCTGACACAGAGGATTGCTATGGGTCAGAATTAACTTGATGGCAGTGGGTTTATCAGAAATTGAAGGTTCCCTTTTGGTGCTGCGGATTGGGCATTGGGCTGTGAACCACAAGGTCTGTTCAAACCCGCCAGCCACTCCCAAGAAAGATGAGGCTGTCTGTTCCTAGAAAGATTTATCGTCTCAGAAACACTATGTAGTATTGCTAGCAGTTAGGATTGACTTGATAGTAGTGGGCTCTTAGGGTTTGTCAGAAACTGGAGGTTTGTCAGAAGCTGGAGGCCTGATGGCAATAAAATGACCAAGTGCTAAAAGAAAAGACGTCTTATGTTTCGGAAATGAAAAGTGAGGCTCAGATTTTATTTTATTTTTTAAGCAGAGCAAAGATGTGATAAGCAAAGCACACTTCGGTCACAAAGCAGGTCACATCCTGATTTGAGGAAGCTGACCATGCTTAGGGGTATGACATTGAATTTTATAGGGATCGAGTGGCAGGACCCTATTGGCTCACCTTAATCCTTATCCTGCTTTTCCATTGGCCCTTATTACATCCTGATTGGTTCTTAATCCAGCATCCTGGTTGCTTTTGTAATCCTTGGCTTCTGTACCTTATGATCATGTGGGGTGATGTTAATGGATTATCTGGATATGACCTCACTAAGGGATCGTGTGAGTCAATTCAGGAAGGGTCGTTCAGATCTCATAAGTCATCCAGACCTCTAGCTGAATTCCCCCCTGAAAAGAACAGGCCTCTGAGTTAATTCAGAATATTGGACAATGGCCAATCTGGCTACTTACAGCTGAGACAGGATGCAGGATATATATATATATATTGTGTGTGTGTGTGTGTGTGTGTGTGTGTGTGTGTGTGTGTAAAATCTTCCCCAGAGTCTACTTACTCTTCAGACTCAGTTTTTTTTCTTCAATGTGTGTGTATGGGGCAGTTTTGCAGAGAGAAATTTTATTAAGAATCTGGGAAAGAGAAGCACCAGAGATCAATCCATTCATGCAGACTGGTGGCAGACTCAGGTTTTAAATTATTCTTAAGAAACCCATTATTGTAAGAATTACTAAAGGATGTTATTCTGGCTGAAAGCTAGTGTGACCAGTAATTCAGATCCTTACAAAATAAGCAGTACTTGTAAAAGTAATTAAAAGACATTACTTATTTTGTCTTAACTGACTTTGAAAGCTATTTTTGTCTGATTTACATAATGTTAATTTATTAAAAGATCATTTTATTGGTAGCTCTTATAACAATCCACCATCAGTTGTATCAAACATATTTGTACATATGTTTCCATCATTCTTTTCTAGACATTTACTTTCTATTGCATCTTTGTTATCAGCTCCTCTTTTGTCCCCACCCCCAACCCCCGTGACCCCTTGGTAAATTATTATCATATCTTACACTAACCGTTGTCTCCCTTCCCCCGTGGTTTCTTTTGTTCATCCCCCCTGGAGAGGAGTATGTGGTTATGTGTTGATCGTTGCAATCGGTTCTCCCTCTCCTCCTCTCCCCTCCCTTCCCCTCCCCTTTTGTTATCACTATTCCCATTTTTGTTCCTGGATTCTGTGTGTTGTGAGCTCTGATCTGTTTGTTTGGGTATTTTTTCTTTTTTCATTTTATCGGGGGCACTTACAGCTCTTATCATAATCAATACATACATCCATTGTATCAAGCACATTTGTACATTTGCTGCCATCATCATTCTCAAAACATTTTCGTTCTACTTGAACCCTTGGTATCAGCTCATTCCCCCCCCATCCCCCCCCTCCCTCCCTCATGATCCTTTGATAGTTTATAAATTATTTTTTTCGTGTCTTACACCGACCACTGTCTCCTTTTACCCACTTTTCCGTCATCTGTACCTGTGTGCTTGCTCTGGTCTAGTCTGACTGAAGTGAGAGGCAGCACTGGGGTCATGATAGGAGGAGGTGAGGAAGCCTCAAGGAACCAGAGGAATAGTGTATGTTTCATCAGTGCTTTACTGCCTGCCCCCTGGTTGACTCATCTCATCCCTGTGACCCCTCTGTGGAGGGCATGTCCAATTGCCTACAAATGGGCTTTGGATCTCTGCTCCGACCCAACTCAGTTCTCAACAATATGTTAGTTTGTTGGTTGGTTGGTTTGTTTATTACAGTCTTTTGATGCCTGTTACCCGATCCCAACACCACCTCATGATCACACAGGCTGGTGTGCTTCTTCCATGTGGGCTAGTTGCTTCTCGGCTAGAGAAGCTGCTCATTTAACTTCATGCCTTTAAGACCCCAGACACTATATCTTTTAATAGCCGGGCACCCTCTGCTTTCTAAAAGCAGTTGTATAAAGCAATAGTATGTCATTGTACTGTACCAATAACATGTATACCTGTGATAGTAACATCTACAGCAAGCGGGTGAGAACAAAGCTGTGTCGGAGTAAGGAGGAACCCACAGAAAGAAAGAGCACAGCAAACAGTATGCTTGAAAACTAAGTGCATACTTGCTCTCCTTTTAACTTCTTCTAAGAGACAGGATGTTATCAAAAATAATTGGTCAGCCTTTTTTGTCCCATCTCCTAGCGTTCTGCCTTTCCCTCCGCTGCCGCCACCTGGTCCAGCCGGCGCCATGGGTTTCGGAGACTTGAAGAGCCCTGCTGGCCTTCAGGTGCTCAATGCCTACCTGGCCGACGAGCTACATCGAGGGGTATGTGCCATCACAAGCAGATGTGGCAGTGTTTGAAGCAATCTCCGGCCCTCCACCCGCTGACTTGTATCCTGCCCTACGTTGTTGGTATAATCACATCAAGTCGTACGAAAAGGAAAAGGCCAGTTTGCCAGGAGTCAAGAAAGCTGAGCAAGTATGGCCCTACTGATGTGGAAGACACCACCGGGAGTGGCGGTACAGACAGTAAGGATGATGACGACATTGATCTCTTTGGATCTGATGAGGAGGAGGAAAGTGAAGAAGCAAAGAGGCTGAGAGAAGACCGCCCTGCACAGTGTGAGTCACAGAGAGCCAGGAAACCTGCACATGTTGCCAAGTCCTCCATCTTACTCGATGTGAAACCGTGGGACGATGAGACTGATACGGCGAAACTGGAAGAGTGCGTCAGAAGCATTCAAGCAGACGGCTTGGTCTGGGGCTCATCCAAGCTCGTTTCGGTGGGGTATGGAATTAAAAAACTTCAAATACAGTGTGTAGTTGAAGATGACAAAGTTGGTAAAGATATGCTGGAAGAACAGATAACTGCTTTTGAAGACTGTGCAGTCCATGGATGTGGCTGCTTTCAACAAGATCTAAACTCCCTCCTGGATGGTTGCACTTAAATAAATGACTAAAGGACAAAAAATAATAATTGGTCAGTTAAGTTTGTAACATACAGAGATGCAGTATGTAGTGACACAAAGAAGGAGGGGAACAGAGCTGTGTAAGAGTAACATGTCTTTAACTGGATTTGGCGTCAAGCGAACATTGATTCTGCCAAGTGGTATACTGTGAGCCCTTGAGTAACCACTAAGGAAATGCTTCAAACATCTGATTCTCAATGGTCGGTTATCATCTAAGTCAGCATATAAGCTTGTTGTGAAATTGAAATGGGTCTTTCTGAAGAACATAGGGCTTGACAAAAATCAGTATCTGATCTTTGAGGTGCAAACTTAAAACTCCCAATAAAGAGAGTCCACGTCTGCCTTCTTGACCTGAAAGTCAAAATTATTCATAATGTAAGTAACCACTAATTTATTCACTAAGAAAATAAACATAACAAAGAAAGATTACTGAATTCTTGGAAATTTTCTTTATATTTGATAGAGTGTATGTGACTTCCCCAGTGAAACATTTATGCGGGAGATTGAGACAAAGCAAAGGAAAAAAGCTATCCAAACGCCATCTAAAAATTCAGAAACAGCTGTTAGGTAATAAAGTAAGAATCTTCTGTCTCATAGCAGCCCTAAGAGCCAGTGCTTCATATTTTTTTCACTTCGTTTCTGTTTACACATTAGTCGTGAACTCATTTGCTTTTGTTGCAAATTATTTGCTCAGTGTGAACACCCATTTATTTCTATTCTGTTCCCTAGTAATTGCATTCAAGGATATAATGCTTTTGAAAGCTATTTAGACTTAGGAATACTTTAGATTTGCCTTCTCCATCTCTCTGGTCTTCTCAAGTGAGTTGAACCACTGCTGCGTTTCAGAATGGGAGCCCAGACAGCATCATTTGGGAACTTGTTAGAAATACATCAGTTCTCCAGCCCCAGCTGAGACTACTGTTCCGAATCTCAGCAATTGAGCAATGAGTGTTTTAACAAGCCCTTTAGGTACTTCTTATACACACCAAAGTGTGAGTTAAGCGACCATGGAAGGATTTTAGCCTTTACTAAGGGGGGGAAAAAAAACCTAAATATTATAAGTCATGGTTCACATGTCAAAAAACTCATGCTGAGATGAGCAAATAGATTGCTACCGAGTACCAACACCCCCTACTTTTTTTTAACAGCTCTATTGTGATCTTCACTTACCATGAAATCTGTGTCTTTAAAGTTTACACTTCAATGTCTTTTAAGTATATAGTAGGGTAACCAAAAAGGCAAGCCCCTTGCTCCCAGGGTTCCCGTTCATACATACACAAGTTTATTCCAAACAAAAGCATGCTTCAACATGTCTGCACTCATGACCTGCTCCTGACAAGTTCTCTCAGTATTACGCTTATTGTAGTCTCAAGAGTGTATGTACCTTTAAAAACAACATTAGATAGTGCCCAGCTATCAGAATTGCGCCTGGGGTCTCAAAGGCTTGTTTCCAAACACGCAGTTATCTAAGTGAGACGTCAACTAAGGCCACATGGAAGAAGCACACGAACATTTGTGACCCAAACGTAAATCATAACCGAGATGCACGGGAGGGAATAGGGTCAGAGTTTAAATTGTGAGATTCTGGTTTTCAGGAGGCTATAATTGACAGTGGAAGCCCAAGATACATTTGTGAGATCTACACAAGGAATAAGCCTCTGGTGATTTCCCTCTATCCCTAATTGACAGATGGCAATAAACTGGTTACCAAACTGTATTGGAGAGAGAAATGTAAGCAATCAATGACAAAGCTGACTTGAACAGTTAAAACCTTGTGACTTGATCCCTCCTCTGGTATACTTTGGGCTTGCTCTGGTCTTCCGTGGTATGTGTGTGTGTGTGTGTGTGTGTGTGTGTGTGTGTGTGTGTTCATTGGGGTTCATCTCTGGTGTATTTTGTCATTGTGGGGAACCCTCTTGAATCATTGTTAAATGGGTTTCTGGTTTTCGGTGTATGAAACCCAGGATTGATGAACCTGTAGAGACAACAACTCGAATAAGGCCTCCTGAGGGGTATGGTGGGGGAGGTGGGGAGAGGGGTAAAGAGGGAGTGGATATCAAGGAGTTGAAGATGGAAGAAAATGATTTGAAACTGATGTGGTAGCAATTATATATACCGTTCAGTGTGATTGAACTATGGAATGGTAGGATATCTGGATTAGCTCCCAATAAAATGTATTTGAAAATATATGAATAAACAAAGCAACAAGTCCAGTCAAATCAGTGACTTTCAAGGGGATCATCTGGGCCAGTAAAATTCAAGGCAGAGAGGTCAGCTCAGGAAGTTATGACAGCTTTCTTGGAGGGGTGATTCCAAAGGGGTAATCTTGATCGATTTTTCTTGAAGGACACATGGCTATCGCGGGGAATTATTAAGACATTTTATAAAAATTAAAAACAATTGATGAGGAAAAGGTAAAAAAAAGAAAGTTTCACTGAGGAATTTTTTTCCTTCATGACACTGCACCTGGTCACTCTCGAGGGTGGTTAGGGCTGTCCTGTGAGAGTCCCATTGGGGAGCCTCTACAGTCCCTTCAGTCTCCTCCTTGCTCCCCAAACTCAAAGAATATCCCAAAGGAAGACCATTGGAGCCCCTCAAAGATGCCCAAACTGCCATTTTGATGTGGTACAACTCTAAGAGCACAGAATTCTTTAGGGAAGGGTGAGAGAAATGGAAACACTGCCTCTGGCAGTGTATAGGTCCAGGTGGAGAATTTGTTGAGACGCAATAGCTCCACACCTGTTAATATTTTTTGTCTAAGAAAGCTTCCTAAATATTTTGTAGCAATACTTTTTTACTTACCCTCGTGCATACAGATCATCTCCAATCATCACCACAGCTAACTTCTTTTGATTGATAGGTAGTAGCTGACTCAAGCAGTGTGGGAAATATTCAAAAGTCACATTCAATCTAAACCAGAAATAATGTACTACTAGTTAGTTATACCGCTGTCATTGTTGGATTAGAGGATTGTGGTCTTTGGGATACTTATTTTCCATAACTACACATAAATCCTACCTTGAACACATTCAGAGAGGCTGCAGAAATTGCTTTAGAGAAGGGGAAACAAAAATGTGCCCTCAAGCCACAAGAGGGCGCCATGCTTATGATTGAGGCAATCCTCACTAGGATTGTGTACACGTGCCCAATGCTTATGCTCACCACAGCTCTGACCTGCTGGGTCTGCCCTTACTCCAGGGCTATCATTGGCTCGGGAAAGTGGCTCCTGGAACACAGAGAATGATAGTGGTAATTTAAAATTATTAAAGCCCCAGTTGTTAACTTGGAACTTATCTTAAGCTCTTCAAAATATATACCTGTAGGCTTTTTGAGACCCAGAGCTACTTATTTGAGTGCGTAGATTATAACCCTGCTTGGTCGTTTCCTTTTGTTCCTGACATGTATGTGGCCTATGGCCTATGAATTGGGGAGAATATCATTTTAGTCAAATAATAACAGCACCACTTTTTTATACACTTGTCAGTGAAAGGGGTAGCTGCCTTGTGCAAATGCTCCTTCAAAATGCACACAAAGGAAATACTAATATAGAAAAGTCTAGTTTTTCTGAAAATGCCCTGACTCACTTGGTAAACCCTTGCATTACCGTTTTTAGCTCCATGGTTGTTAGATGCCATTGAGTTGTTTCCGACTCATAGAGATCATCCTGTGCACAACAGAAGGAAACCCTGCCTGGCCCTGCGCCATCCTCACAACTGTTTCTGTGCTTGAGTGCATTGTTGCAGCCACTATGCCAGTCCCTCTCATTGAAGGTCCGCCTCTCTCTCATGGCCTCTCTACTTTGCCAAGCATGATGTCCTTGGTCTCTCCTGACAACATGTTCGAAGAATGTGAGATGGAGCACACCATCCTCCCCTCTAAGGAGCACTCTGGCCACAGTTCTTCCAAGACACGTCTGTGTGTCCTTTTAGCAGTCCGTGTTCTTTGCCGGCACCACAATTCAAATGCATCAGTAATTCTTCGGTCTTCCTTATTCAATGTCCAACTTTCACATGCATATGAGGCCACTGAAAATACCCTGGCTTGGGTCAAGCACACCAGCCCTCGAAGTAACATCCTGGCTTTTCCATACTCTAAAGATGTCTTCTCAAACTCTCGTTGCCATCGAGTCAGCGACCCCTTGTGGGTTTCTGCAACTGCAACTTGTTATGGAAGTAGAAAGCCCTGTCTTTCTCCATGTGAATCGCAGCCCAACATGTAACCACTAAACCACCAGGGCTCCTAAAAAGGTCTTGAGCAGCAGATGTACCCAACACAATGCGTCTTTGGATCTCCTGACTGCTGCTTCCATGAGCACTGACTGTGGATCCAGCTCCATCTGGAAGGAAGGTCAGTGGTTTGAACTCGCCAGTTGTTTCAAGGGAGGAAGAGAGGGCAATCTGCTTAATGATTTAACAACGTTGAAAACCATGTGGGAAAGTTCTGCTCTGCCCTACAGGGTCAGTGTGCATCACACACAAGGACGGTGAGACGGTGGCTCGTATACGTTGGATATGTTATCAGGAGGAGCCACTCCTTGGAAAAGGACAGTGCATGGCCAACTAGAGGTCAGTGCAAAGAGGGAGAGGGAGCCCCTCATGGAGCTGGACTGACACAGTGCCAAGCAGTAAAGGGCTCAAACACTATAGCATTTGTGAAGGTGGTGGAGGCCCAGCCAGGGTTTCATTCTGTTGTTCACGGGGTCACTCGGTGGGAACAGGCTAGTCAGCATGGACTAGCTGACATTTTAACAGTTTTATTATCTACATGCCATAGACTTCAATCATATCAAGAAGAGTTGTACAATTTTTGTGTCAAATTTTGACACAAATATGCACAGCAGAACATTCTCCAGTTCCACAACTTCTTGTATAATTTAGTGTCCTTGATTATACTCTTCGTATAACAACCATCTTTATGGATTTCTTGAGGCAATATATCCCTTCCCCATTTACATATACTATTAACGTCTGTTTACAAATTCACCTGCAATTTGGGCTCACTTTAAATGAGACCCATCACTATCAAAGACCCTAGAATCAGTCTAGGTCAGCGGTTCTCAACCTGTGGGTTGAGACTCCTTTGGTGGTTGAAGGACCCTTTCAGAGGGGTCCCCCAATTCATAACAGTAGCAAAATGACAGTTATGAAGTAGCAAAGAAAATAATTTTATGGTTGGAGGGTCACCACAACATGAGGGTTACAGCCTTAGAAAGGTTGGGAACCACTGGTCTAGGGGGTCATACAGAAATGCATCCTTCAGGGCCTTCTAGACTCTCCTTTCTACTGGAGGGAGCAGTGAGCCAACAAATTGAGGGACAGGGGAACAGCAAGGGATCTAAAATCGATGGCAAGAAGGGTTTAGAGTCCCTGGTGATGGTGCCTCATCAATTGTAATGTAGCCCAGAGGAATTAACAAGAGCCAAATGAAGGATGAACATGGTAGTGTGGCAGGAGGAAAAATGTAGACATGTATATATGTAATATAATATTATAGGGGTACTGGTCTATGTATATATATAGTTTAAAACACTAAGGTAGCAGACAGACTTTGGGCCTCCACTTAAGGGTTCCCTCAACACAAGAACACTTTGTTCTAATAACAGGGCACTCTATAATACTCACTTTTCCAACATGATCACGGAAGACAAAATGGGTACATAAGAAAGTATGGTGAAGAAGACTGATGGTGCCTGGCTATTAAAAGATATAGCATCTGGGGTTTTAAAGGCTTAAAGTTAAACAAGTGGCCATCTATCAGGGAAGCAGCAAAATCCACATGGGAGAAGCACGCCAAGCTGTGTGATAACAAGGTATCATATCGATGGGATCAGGTATCAAAGGATAGAAAACAGTTATATCAATGTGAAGGAGAGGGATCAGAGCAGAGACCTCAAACCATCTGTAGACAATTGGACATACCCTCACAGAAGGGTCACAAAAAGGGATGTCAGCCAGCATACAGTATAACACCGATGAAACACACATTCCTCTGATTGGTTAATGCTTCCTCCCTCCACTATCATGGCCCCAGTTCAGCTTCACAAATCCTGCTAGGCCAGCGTATGTACATTGGTACAGAAGTGCTTTCAACACGTGGAATCCAAGATAGACAACCCCCTCCAAAACAGTAATGGGAGCAATGAATCCATGATGTTCCACATGGGAAAGAAGGAGGGGAAGGAGGGGGAAGGGCAACTGGTAGCATCGATGGATGCATAACTCCCCTCAAAGGGGACAAGTAACAGAACTGTGGATGGATGGATACACTGGACAGTGCAAGACATGGAAAAATAAGAATAATATACCATTTATTAAAGGTTCACAAGGGTGGTAGGGTGGGGGAGGAAGGGAATAAAGAGGAGCTGATATCAAAGGGCTCAAGTAGAAAAAATGTTTTGAAAATGATGGCAACATATGTACAATCTCACTGAATATAACTGATTTATGGATTCTTAAAATATCTGTAAGAGCCCCAATAAAATAATAATAAAGAACATTACAAGGTGGGTACCCCCCCCAAAAAAATGGAAAAAAGCTCCACTAGGCAGAGCTTTCGTAGCACGCATTTTTCCCACCAGACAAGCATAGAGCAACTCGCTCTGAGCTAGTGCACCCAGTGGTGTTGCCTAGGAAAGTCTTTTCTGGTCACAGTGAATTTGTTGTAAAAGCAGTTTCACTCAAACCTTGGTGTGTGTGTGTGTGTGTGTATGTGTGATGGCTGATTTAAGAAAACAACGTGTGGCTGTGAGATTTTGTTTCTTGCTTGGGAAAAATGCCGCAGAAACTGCTGTTAATGTTGAACACAGCTTACAAGGACAGTGCTAAGGGAAAACCTCAAGCGTAGGAGTGATTATCTTATTTCAAAAAAGGTGAAAAACTTCCCTAACAGATGAAAATGTAGCGAGTGCATTTAGAGTTTGTTCCACCAGGTCAGATTGTCAATCAAGTTTTCTATTTAGCGGTTCTGAAAAGATTGTGTAACAGTGTGGGGGGTGGGGGGAGGCCCGATTTGCAGCAGATGGGGGACTGGTTTTGCCACCACGACAATGCACCTGCTCACAGTCATCTCATTGCACCAGCTTTTGGCCAAAACCAGCATGCCTCTCTTACCCCTTTGCACCTGACTCACCTGACCTCATCCACACAACTTCTTTTGGTTTCCAAGAATGAAGGACATGAAAGGTGATAAGGTTGTTTTGTAAAAAAAAAAAAAAAATTAAATCCATAGCTTTGGGAAAACATTTTGCATTTTGGAGGGTACCCTCATATGTCAAGAAGGCACTCCAGCTCAGTGCAACTTACATCCATGGATCTGATCATAGTCAGAGCCCTCTGCAGACTCACAGAGCTTCAGGCCAATGGTGCAGAAAGGTGAAGCAGGATGCCAGGTGCAATGTGTCTTAGATTCAAGATCAGTGGAAACATGGCAGGCTGCTGATAGCACTCAGGGTCAGGTAGCCCCTATGGGGATGCCCCTGGAGGCAGGCACAGAATCCCAAAAGCAGAAAAGCAAAGGGGAAAGGAGAGGGGTCTCCAGTGTCTTTCTTAGGCCATACCTCCCAGGAGGTATCAACGGGCCTGATGGACAGGTTGGCCTCCCACCCCTCCACTAGTGCAAGTGGACGTAACATCTCTAATTGCCACACAGCCCCGTGGTCCCCCATCCTTTTCTGTCTCACACTGGACCAGGCTGGTAGGAACCCCTAGATGAGCTCCATCCTTTGACTAGCAGGTTTTCAAACCTCAAGCCCACAGCCTGCACTTAGGAACATTTCTCCAGTTGCAAAACTTAGGCGCAAATCATACTCTCTGCTTCCTTCAAGCCAATCCCAGCCTCCTGGTGCCTGCTCTGCCCTACCCACAAGGCTCTGTGTGAGTGCATAATACACACTCTCTCTAATTCTCATGGTGTGGGAGTGTCATCAGCCTCAACATTGCATCTACTTTGGGTTCAGTGCCAGGAAGGGTTGGGGCTGTTTCTATAGAATGACCACAGCGTAATGATTTATCTTTTAGACAGTCTGTTTAAAAAATAGTGACAACGCTCGTGTTGATGAAGAGGTCGAGAAACTGAATGTCTGATGCGTTGCTGGTGGTTGTGTGATATGTTGAAAACACTCTGGGAAACAGTTTGACAGCATCTTTAAAAACCAACTTCCAGCGACAATGCTCCATTTTCACTACCAGCTATTTCTAATGGAAACATAGTAGATGGAACCTGATAGAATGGGAGAAAAGTGTGGACAAGAGCCCCAAATTCTCCAACAAGCAAGCAAAACTCACAGTCTTACCAGACTGCTTCAGACTGGAGGGCTTTGTGAGATGATGGCCTGAGACAGACTCAAATCTCTAACTGAAACTCAGCCTCCAGGTGGCCTTGTAGCCAAAGACCAAACTGGCTTAAAAAGTCACAAATATCACCCATAAGTACTGTGCTCCTCTAAAAAATAATGACCTAAATGAAATGATCAATCTTAACTTTAAAACAAAGTGGAGAGTGCAAGGGGATGGGAAACTAGATGAACAGAAATGGAACAATCAGAATGGAAATACTGAGACTTCATTGAATGTCACTGAGTCACCAGTGTCACTGAACAGCCTGTGTAGAAATTGTTGATTTGGAACAGCTATGTAAGCAACAACAACAACAACAAAAACACAATAAAATAGTATTTAAAGGGAATAAGCAAACAACAAAAACACATCCATTGCACTCCTGGGGATTTATTCCGGAGAAATGAAGATTTATGTTCACACACACACACACACACACACACACACGTCTTTGACAACATTGTTTATGGCACCTTTATTCATACAAGTGAAACACTGGACACAATGCAGATGTTCTTCAACCGGTGAATGGCTCCCCAAACCAGTCTATATCCATCCCACAGAATACTACTCCACAACAAAAAGGAAAGACTGTCGACACAGCGTTTTCTAGAGAATTCTGCTGAATGAAAAGGCCAAAATTGAAAGGTTATCGACTACATGATTCCATGTATATCAAATTCTTAAAACGACAAAGTTATGGAACTCAAGAACACATTAGTGGTTGTTGCCAGGCGTTCAGGGAGGTAGGAACCAGGCGTTCAGGGAGGTAGGAACCACAGGGAGTGGGTGTGGAAATAGGGATCGTGGAGGTGATGGAAACGTCTATATCTTGAGTATATCCATGTCAATATCCTATTTGGGGCACTGGACTATACATTTTCAAGACATTAGCAGTGGGAGGAACTGAGCAGAGTACACAGTATCTGTGTGTGTTACTTCTTACAGTTGTATGCCAAGCTATAATTATGTCAAAATAAAAAGCTAACAGTTTTTAGGTTTTTTAATTAAGAGAATGAGTGATTCTGGGCTCAGGATAGTGAAGAAGGCTACAGAGATTAAATTATTACGAATGTTCCAGCTTCCATATTAGATGGTAGATTTATGAGCATTTATTATGAGAAATAAACAAAAATGAATGAGGACCATGCTGGAGTCAATGCTGCGCACATGTCATGAGCCAAAGATTATGATTACTCCAACCTTGTGCAAGATGTAGAAGACAATGGGCCCGGGCTCTTGTGAATAAGGAAGTAGCACACCAGCATCACATAGTCATTCAATCTTTCAAAAATAATTTTTTCTTGTGTGTTTCTTTATTGGCATAGACTTGACATATCACACAATTTAATTGTTCTATACTATGGAGAAATGTGTGCAATCATCACTACAATCAATTCCAGAGCATTGTGTTCTTGAATTCACGGATGTTAGCTCCCTATTTCCCCCAGTTGCCCCTGTCATGCTCCTAGGTGATGATTAATTCAGCCACTGTCTCTAGAGATCTACCTATCCAGGATTTCATGTACAGAAAGTCATTCAAAACACAAACAAGAAGCAAAAAAAAAAAACAAACGCAAAAGCAAACAGCAATGCCTAGACACACAAATAAACCTTGATCAAAGAGAAAGCAGAAAAGATTCAAAACTGAAACATCTTCAAGATTTGGTCAAAAGGAGAGCAAATGGAAGTTCACACAGCAAACTGCGTTCCTATTTGATAATGTCACGGACATTGTTCAGAGGCATTCCATCTTTTGCAATATGCCAATGTTCTCTTTCACTGTTTGCTGGTTGTTCTGTTCCCAGGACTCTAGTTCCCCTGCCTCCTTATCTACGCAGCTTTGCTCTAGAGCACAGATTCCCAACCTGATGGTGCCCGCTGCTCCCTGTGCATGAAAAAAAATTACTCAGCGCCCTTCCTGTCAAGTCAAAACTCGTGTTCTACAGTCAGTGGTGGGATTCGGCCTCTTTGCACAGGTTCGGCAGAACAGATGCCTAACTTTTTTGTTGAGTCTGGTGAGCCGGTTGTTAAAATGGCACTTGTGCCACGGTTCTCCTGAAGGTGGGCACACGAGCAGCCACTCCATGTGGAAATCACAAATTTGCACTCCTCACTCCTTTGTAACAGTCATGTGCACAACAGCATATTCTAAGCGCTGGTAGTAACGTTTATTCTGTACACAGGTATAAAAATTTAGGTGGAATGATGGTTTTAATATTTATTCATTTGCTTCATAAAACTCGTTAATTTCTGATTAAGTACTACCTTTTTATCCCCTGGTGTTTGTGACTTCAGTAACAGACATATGATGCACAGAGAAAAGGTGCCAACCAACCAGCCAGAGGGTGGCATGCTGCCATTCCTTTCAGCTTTGGGTTAGGTCCCCAATCCCATGAGATATTAGGAGTGAATCCTGCAATTCCGGAAAGTGTGCAAAGAGCTAAAAATATCTTTAGAATAATTGCTGTAAGTTCAGCAGAAGGGCTTTTTCAAAGATGAACACAATATGTTCAGAGAAGAGAAGTCAAGGAACGGTTTCTAATCTATCAAACACCATGACTATTGTCTGCTTGGCCTACCTCTAAAAGAGTGGGCTCTTACTCCTACAGTGACAAGATGGGTAAGGATAAAACACAGCTAGTGATGCTCAGCCAGAAGAGAAGAATAGTACAAGTGAGGATGCCCATCAAGAAATAATATGGAAATATATTAGATAGCAATGTTATTTGTTTGGGTCAGGAATTATTTACAGTTTTTCATTAATATTTTAAAACTCTTATAACATAATGTAGTTTTGTGTACCTCTTTTATTGTTCTTACTTAAGTATTAACTGTATGGAATAATAAACTACCTTTGGTTTGTAATTTTTTTAATATACTAATAGAAAAAGAAAGTGGCCAGAACACAGGTCACAAGAAACAGGCATTATTTATTTATTTTAAACAAATCATTTTATTGGGGCTCATACAACTCATCACATTCCATAAATACATCAATTGAGTAAAGCACCCTTATACATTCGTTGTCCTCATCATTCTCAAAATTCGCCTTCCACTTGGGTTCCTCGAATCAGCTCATTTTCCTTTTTTCTCCCTCTCCCTCCCTCCCCGCTCCCCCCTCCCTCATGAACCCTTAATAATTTATAAATCATTATTTTATATTATCTTACACTGCCCGGCATCTCCCCTCACCCACCTTCCCATTGCCCATCCCCCAGAGAGGAGGTTACATGTAGATCCCAGAGATCAGTTCCCCCTTTCTACACCCCCTTCCCTCCGGTGTCACCACTCTCACCGCTGGTCCTGAGGGGTTCATCCGTCCTAGATTCCCTGTGTTTCCAGATCCCTACTGCACCACTGTGCATTCTCTGGTCTAACCAGGTCCGCAAGGTAGAATTGGGATCGTGATAATTGGGGGGGAGGAAGCGTTCAAGAACTAGAGGAAGGTTTTGAGTTTCATTGTTGCTACACTGAACCCTGAGTGACCCATCTTCTCCCCACTACTCCTCTGCAAGGGATGTCCAGCTGTCTACAGATGGGCATTGGGTCCCCATCACACACTCCCCTCATTCACAGTGATGTGATTTTTTGCCCCCCGCCAACCCTTTGTTGTTTGAAACCAAAAACAGGCATTATTGGGAACACAGTCTGGCGGGCTTCTCCAGAGTGGAGGAAGAGCAGAGAAGCCCCAGACAAAGAAATACCGTGCATGTATGCCTTCGGGGGCAGAGACCGGGGACGAGGGTTGGGAGAACATCATGCATTGTCCTGATTGTCAAGTTTGAATAAGGGGGTGGGGGGGTTGACGTGGCACTTGATGTGCAGGGAAGTTTTTGGTGTGTGTGGGAAGGTGTGGGGGATGGAGAGAATGTATGAACAAGAGACAACGGAAGGAGACACCCCAAATGGCCAGGTGTTGTTTTATGCTCAGCTGGACCCCTTCTTCCTGCCTTTTGATAGGGAATAGGGCGAAGGTCGCATCTTCTGCAGCTGCTTCCTGCTGCACAGGGATGAACGGCTCAGAGGTGTCCGCTCTCGGTCAGGTCTGGTGAGTGTCTTGGGGGTTGGAACGTAGCCATACAAAGAGTTGCTGAGACCCTGTGGCCTTTTTAACACACCTCAGTTTCTATCGACGCAGCATGTGATTCTGAGGACAAAAATTATGACTAAGAGTAGTACAGTTAGGCTAGAACCCAACTGTGTGCAATGCCTTGAACCCAGGCCCAGGGGGCGAGTCCAACCATCCCCCAATTGTTTAATTACATCTGAGCTAGGAGACGACTTTAGCCCATCCTTCAATGTATTGAAATTTTCCTTTTTTAGCAGTATCATATCTAAATAAAGATTTCCCTTAAATCCCTGCAAGTGATATCTAATTAAAGGCCTGGTACGTAAGGTTACATTATATGGATAAGGAGTTACACTGAAATCAGAAACATTTCAATCACACTTTAACATCAATTGATGCTGCAAGTCCATGATTTGATCTCCTCGCCACTAAGTGGTCTGTTGCAGCTCAGCCCCTTTTTCTTCTAATTCGTCATCTACTTTGGCCTGCATGGTCTCTAGTTGGTGTGAGTCCACCTGCCACTGTGTACAAATGTTCAGTTTGGTAGATTCTGCGGTGCTGCCCCTGCTGCTGCTGCGGGGCAATGTGGGGACAATCGTTAGGAGTCCACTGATGACTGCAGGAAGCATACGCACGGGTCGGCAAGGTCTCTTCAGCTCTCAGACATGATGTGCAACATTAAGGGTGTCTCTGGACTGCTTCCCCACCTGCGGCTCATCTGCACCGAGACCCGCACTCCCAGCCGGCTCTTTAAGGCGAGGACGCTGTCTGTCGAGAGCTTGATAAGCCAAGTATAGTTAAGGCAAGTGTACGATCTACAATTAGAGTATGTGGCACTGAGCGAAGTCTCATCTATTGTGATGTTTCTACAGCGAATACATCTTTACACAGGAAACCATGTACCCCGTCTTGTTTTTATGGTAAGTGTATATAGAACCAGAGTGGTCAGTGTTCATAAAGCATGGTATCAAGAAATAGGCTTTATTGGGAAACACAGTCTGGAGAAGCCCCAAAACAAAGAAATCATGCACATAGATACGTTCAGAGCAGAGACTGGTGACTAAGGTTGTATTGTCCTGATTGGCAAATTTGAATGAAGGGGGATGACATGGCACTTGATGCATAGGGAGATTTTTGGTGCGTGGGGGAAGGTGTGGAGGGTGGAGAGACTCTGTGAGCAAGAGACATGGAAAGGAGACACCCCAAACGGCCAGGTGTTGTTTTATACCCGCTCAGATGGACCCCTTCTATACTTAAAATGTCCATCAAGGCAGTGAACCAGTTGTTAACTTATTTGAATGTCACCACTGGAGCCCATAATCGGGGATAAAGTGTAGGCATCTCCTCTTGCAGTAACGCCCCGCCCCTTGAATTATTCTAGCACTCCCCGGGGAGGGGCATCGCCCTCTGGGAAACACGCTCTAGAGTAATTGTTGGCCTGTGGTTTCGTGCACTGTACAGTTCCTTTCTTCTCTGCAAATTGGTGCTTTAGCAGCACCACCACAATCAAGAACACAATTCCAGGCATGGAGGCTTTAGGGAGGAGCCTGTTTTTTGAAGGAAACATCCTACTCATGGTTAATATTCTTTATTTTGTGTGTCTATCTGTTATCTCCTAGCAGGTGACGAAAAGAATGACTCAGGGTAATAGTCTCAGCTGATCCAAGAAATCTGGAATGTTTAAGTATTGGGGTTTCGTTCCTATTTCATCGACTGGGCCCGTGAGGTCACTCTGTCTTTATGTGAAGCCAGTTGTCGTGTCAGCCAATCTTGTCCCTCGTCAGTAATGTTTGTTCTGTCCCCAAAGACCAATCTGACAATATACAAGCTCAAAGAGGGTCCAGGAATACCCAAACATACTCTCCCTTTAACTGACACAGAGACCTGAAATTTCCCCAGTCTCCCCAGAATCCTTTCCTGGAGAGCCCACGTAGGAATAGTCCTGCTCACGTCTCTAGATTTAGGAATGATGGAAATGATTAAGACCTTTAGCTCTTAATTGAATTGAGCAGAATAAAGGAGTTTCATGTGTTAATGATATTAAACTACCTTTCTTTGCTTTTAGACGCTCAAAGCTTAAATGTCATTTACCCAAATCCAGTGACGTTTAATGAGCCCTGCTAGTGCAGTGATTGCACATTGGGCTAACTGCTAGGTCAGTGGTTCAAAACCACCAGTTGCTCCATGGGGCAAAGACGAGGCTTTCTACTTACATTAAAGAGTTATTGTCTCAGAAACCCACAGGGGCAGCTTAATGCTGTCCTGTAGGATCGCTATGAATTGGAATTGACTATGCCAATGAGTTTGGCATTGGTTTGAGCGTAGTTTATGTATTAGATATTTATTTTCCTTAACTGTAAATCCTGGTTTGGGGAGGCCTTGTAGGGTTCAGGAATACCTGATGATTCCCAACTGGAATCATACTTTGGAATTATCTAGGGAGTCTTTTTAAAAATACTGATGACTGAGTCTATTTTAAACTGAAGGCTCAGGAGGATCAGGGGGTATTTTAACCTGAGAGTCGACAATTCTCCCATAGGTGACCAAGGCTCAACAGCTTCCCGAAGGGCAGGTTGAAGAAGGAGGTATGACTAGCATCGTTGACATTGTATATGAGCCCCAGGAACACTTAACAAACCCACCAAGTGATCAGAATGCATCCTCAGTTTTGTAGATGACCTAGTTTCCACTCCTGTCCCTGCCCCTTACTGGTTTGGTAACTTGGATAAGTCACTTCATTATTAAGCATCACAGTTTCCTTGTTTGTAAAATAAGGGTGATTATAATGCCTGCTCTATGTATGTGATCGGCAGTGTTGTAATGGTGCATGTGAGAGTCCTTCCTACCCTGAAGCTGGGAGGTCTGACTAGGTGCCCTCAGGGGCAGGTTCCCACACTGGGGATATTGTGGACAAATTACACGAGTCCCAGCATCTAAGACAGTTTTATTTGTTCTTGGGCATGTGTCACACTTCTATGCCTGTAGACAAAAAGAGAATTTGGCTTAGCTTTATCTGCCCTGTGCATTGCTGGTTGACTGAGAGGCCCCATGAAGTTCATGGTCTGAGTCCAAAATTCCCATGTTGGCTTCATGTAAACTAGCAGTTTATCCCTTCAGCCAAACAAAAAAGAAGAGAATGACAGTAAATGCCCAATTGCTATCCAACAGGATCTCCTTGAAGGCCAAGGCTGTGTCTTACTCAACTTTTTGTTCTTGGCATAAAAAGCCCACAGATGGGCACATTGTGGATACTAAGTAGCATTTGCCAGATAGATGGATGAGTGTTCTGAATGGGCATAAGGTTGTTGCTGGTGATGGAGTGGGTTACGTGTTAGGCCAGTAATTGAAAAGACAGATGTTCAAATCCACCAGCTGCTCCTTAGGAGAAAGATGAGGCGTTCTTTTCCCATAAAGATTTATAGCTTCAGAAATCCAAGGGTTTCTACTCTGCCTATAGGGCTGAGATGTGTCAGAATCAACTTGATGGTAGTGGGCTAAGGTTATTACTCGCTTTCTGAAATTGCCTATTTCCATAGCCAGTTTTCATATTGCTTTCCACCACCCCCTTTTAGGGGCGGGGAGTACTTGAGGTAAGATTTTATTTCACATTTCCTGGGGAAAGAACACCATGTGAATATAAATTGGAAATTCATACACAACAACTATATCAGGCTCATAATTCAAATGCCCAAACATCCTTTTGCTGCATAGAAACTAGAAGAACTCGGAAACACATTGAAATTTGTCCACAGTCATTCCATCTACTACACTCAGGGAAAGGGAGTTACAGGCACATGTAATTTCAGTTCTTGGACAACTGAAAAGTATTTCTCTTCAAGGTGTTATTAGCTGTAAAAAGCAAGCCAATGAAAGACGTGTATTTGTACACCTCCATTTATATGAGAATGCGTGTGCGTGGGCATCAGTGTTAATCACTCCTCTTAGCACGCAAGGGAGTTTTTACAATTCTTCTACGAGTCAAGCAGAGATGCAGAGTACAAATGGAAACGAAAGGCTTTCCACCCCCTCCAGAATGGGCCGACAGTTGTCAGCTGTCAACCCGTAGAGACCTTATGTACAACAGAATGAAATTCTGCCTGGTTCGGAGCCTTCTCATGTGTGTTGCTGTATCTGAGCCCATTATTGCAGCCACGATGGCAATCCATCCCCCTGAGAGTTTCCTTCATTTCCACTGAAGCTCTACTCTACCATAATGGCCTTTACAGGGGCAGGCCCCTGATGATAACCTGTCCAAAGTAGGTGAGACAAAGTGTCCCATCCTCGCTTTTAGGAGCATTCTGGGTATAGCTCTTCAGCTTGTTTTTCTGGCAGTCCACGTGACTTTCAATTTCTTCACCAGCACCATAATTCATATGCATCTGTGCTTCTGCATGCGCTGTCCGGCTTTTGCCTCATACAAGGGGACACACGTTAGTTCCCAAAGTGTCGTCTTCGCTCTAACGAGGTCTTCTGCAGCACATTCTCCCAACGCAACGCATCATTTCATTTTGCAACTGCTGCTTCCGTGGCCTTGGTGGCAGATCTAAGTCAAGTAACATGAAATCCTTGACATTTCTCTTTCTTCATTTCTCATGATGTTGTCTGTTGGTCCAGCTGCGAAGTTCTTGGTTTCTTGTCCTATTGAGGGGTAACTCACACTGAAGCCAGTGATCTTGGATCTTCATCAGTAGGTGCTTCAAATCCTCTTCATTTTCCACAAGCAAGACTGTGTCATCCACATCTCTCAGGGTATAAAGAGTCTTCCTTCAATCCTAATGTTGGGTTCTTCTGCCTAGGGTCCAGTTTCTCTGATTATTTGCACAGCATATAGATTGGATAAGTATGATGAAAAGCTACAAGTCTCATGATCTCCTCCCAGGATTTCTTAAAGTTGCCTTGAGTAATTGATTACCTGTTTCCCAGTGGACTCTTGGCCTAATTCTGACTGATCATATCGATCTTTTCCATCATTGATTTCCACAGATGTAGTGTATTTGATTTCTGTGTATTCTATCCATGGAGGTCCATATGAATAATCAACATTTATGCTTTTGAAAACGGGTATTTCCAACGAATAGGTCATTGGTCTTACAAGTCTATCATGTGATCCCTAATGTCACTTCTATCACCAAGGTCATACTTTCCAGCTACTGGTCCTTCTATTTTCAACTTTTGCATTTTAATCACCAGTACTTATCACTGCCCTCTAATTACATGTTTGATCAGTTTCACTCTGCAGAAGTTGGTAAAACATATTCAGTTTCTTTAGCTTTGACATTAATGAGTCTTCCTTGTGAGTATTATCCTATCACCAAGAGCATTGTACTTCAGGATAGATCTTGAAATTGTCTTTTTTTTTTTAACAAAGAATGTGATGCTGTTCCTATTCAATTTGTCGTTTCCCCACATAGTAGATCATTATAATTGTCCAATTCAAAATAGCCAATACCAGTCCATTTCAACGTACTGATACCTAAGGTTTAGATCTTTAAGCATTCCATTTCATTCTTGACTTCCAGGTTTCCTGAAGTCATAACTTATACATTTCACATTCCAATTATTAATGGATATTTTCATTCCTTTATTCACATTTTGAGTAGTGCCATCTCAGATAACAAAGATCCCAAAGCGTCACTTCCCTCGTGGCCTTGAAGTTGGCTCTCCTTTAAGGAGGCATATTTTGATTGCCTCCCCTGGGAGGGGCTCGTATTTGAATACTATGTCAGACACTGTTCCGCTGATGTTCCTAAGGTGTTCGCTGGCTATTGTCTCAGAAGCAGACTTTCAGATCCTTCTTCCTAGTCTTTCGTACAGACTCTGCCCAGAGCTCTTCCTCACGTGAGACCACGCCAGCACTTGAAATTCTGATGGCGTAACTTCCAGCTCCACAAACGGACAACTTAGACAACAGACTGACAGAGGAGTGGTGGATGTAGATACTAGAACCTCTCAATGAACTGGGTTTTGACTATGAAGAACAAGTCAGTTCTCTAACCACAGAATTAGCAATCTCCTCTCCTCTTGCATAGTCACACTAAGGGAAAGCAGCACAGGCTTGAATCCCCTCTTCAGGCACCATCAGTATGTTTAGACATGGCTCCAGTTTTTCTATCTGAGGCCTTAAGCAAGCAAATCTTCCTTACTCTGAAACTTCCATCACGATGTTCTGTTATTGCAGTGAGAATCGTTGACTATGTGTGGACTTCTGTTGCTGAGGACAGCATTAGACAATATGAAAATAAATAAGAAAAAAATAAATTATGTGTTGAAACACTAGAGTAGATTTTATTATTCCTGATGTTTTGACTAACCTCTGAGAAGAGTAGTAATAAGTTTCATGGGATCACAGGGTCTCCTCAAATGAGCACAAAGGTTCTGTATGGGCACACCACCTCAGTTTCCATCTTTGGCTTCTAAAAACACTCACAAGCTCATTCTACAATATAGAACCAGAAAAGCCCTGTTATCTACTGGGTAGGAACTGAAAGCTAGAACATTGCATCCAAGATCTGTGTCTAAGCTCAACCTAAGGGCAGGACAAAAAATAAATAAAGCTGCCAAATTCTCCCAGGGAATGTCAGCCAAACACATATCAGCATGTTCATCTCACAAAATACCGCCTGGAGGATTCCTGGATGCCATCATGTGTAATAGGACAGAACTCAAGGCACTGGGACAGTTGGAGCTTCCCACTGAACAGAGTCCAGAAGCAATAGCTCCCTATTTTTCCCTCCCACTTGCCCCTGGGAACCACTAAATGTTGGTCTCAATGAAATTGCATATTCTAGGCATTTCATAGGGGTCTCTTGATGAGATTGGCAGTTAAGAATTAACCTGGATGAGCCTTAGATTTGCTGACCTGTTTCAGAAAAGCCACAACCCTGAAAATGCTGTGGAGCGGTGAGTTCTACTCTGCATATCCGAGTTAGCAGCAACTCCATAGCAACCACCACCACCATCACCACCAGGATATTTCATGTGAATGGCACCATGCAATATGTGTCCCATTGTGTCCGACTTACTTTACTCAGCATGAGGTTTTCAAGGTTGGATATGTTGTAGTATATAACAGGAACCCCAGTACCATAGTGGCTCTGCATTGGGCTGCAAACTGCAAGGCCAGCTGTTTGAAACCACCAGCTGCTCTATGGGGAAAGATGGAGCTTTCTACTCCCATAAAGAGTTATAGTCTCATACTGTGTCTCTAGTGTTGTCCCCTGTAGGGCTATGGGTCAGTGAGGGACATCATGTCTCATAGTGGGGCTGGCCATGTGGCCCTCTCTGTGGACTGGCTGCTCTAATTGAGAACATCGTCCTCATGTGCTCCACTCTCCTCCTCCCCCTTCATCTGCTCCCGTGTGCTCTGATCAGATATGTCACTCCCGGAGCTGCAGATTCAATGCTGTCCTTTGAAATAAATTCTTCTGACGGGAGGGGCAGGTGTCCACTTAGCAGTTGGGATTGGGGCCGGCCTCCCAGACCTCTTCCCGCCACACCGAGGCAAAACACTAAGGGGGTGCAACAGAATAGCAAGGGAATAGAGCAGCGAGATCCCCAGGGAATGCTGAAGGTAGACTTGGGGGCCAGGCTGTGGTGCCCCAACAGACTGGATTGGAAAACACTTGTAAAGGCCAACAAACTTTGAACTAACTGCAAGCTTTTCTTTCTTGTTGTGTTTTGTTTTGGTTTTTGTCATTGGTATATTGTTGTTGTTGTTGTTGTTGTGCTGTATGTTGTTGCTTGGTTTTGCTCTGTCTTGTTTTTGTGCATGTTATTATCTCCACAGGTCTATCTAAATAAGATAGGCTGGACGAACAATCTGGAGGAGAAAACAACGGGACCGACAGTTCCGGGGAGACATGGATAGGGGGCGGTTGGGGGAAAGGTAGTGGTGTTAACAAACCCAGGGACAAGGGGAACAACAAGTGATCCAAATTGGAGGTGAGGAGGGTGTGGGAGGCCTGGTAGGGCATGATCAAGGGTAATGTAACCAAGAGGAATTACTGAAACCCTGGTAGGGACTGAGCATGATAGTGGGAGAGGAGGAAAGTCAAGGGAAATAGAGGCAAGAGCTGGGAGACAAAGGACATTTATAGAGGTCTAAATAAAGACATGTACATATGCAAATATATTTATATATGAGGATGGGGAAATAGATCTATGTGCCTATATTTATAGGTTTAGTATTAAGGTAGCAGAAGGACATTGGGCCTCACTCAAGTACTTCCTCAATGCAAGAATACTTTCCTCTAAAACTGGCATTCTATGATGCTCACCTTCCTGACACAACCGCTGAAGACAAAGTGGGTGAATAAGCAAATGTGGTGAAGAAAGCTGATGGTGCACAGCTATCAAAAGATATAGCGTCTGGGGTCTTAAAGGTTTGAAGGTAAACAAGCGGCCATCTAGCTCAGAAGCAACAAAGCCCACATGGAAGAAGCACACTAACCTCGATCACGAGGTGTCGAAGGGATCAGGTATCAGGCATCAAAGAACAAAATATCTTATCATAGTGAATGAGGAGGGGAGTGCGGAATGGAGACCCAAAGCCCATTTGTAGGCCACTGGATATCGCCTTACAGAAGAGTCTCAGGGAGGAGATGAGTCAGTTAGGTGTGATGTAGCAATGATGAAAAATACAACTTTCCTTTAGTTCCTAAATGCTTCCTCTCCTGCATGTGATTTCCTCCCTGGGGGATAGACAGCGGAGGGCTGGGTGAAGGGAGACATCAGACAGGGCAAAATATGACAAAATAATAATTTATAAATTATCAAGGGTTCATGAGGGAGTGGTGAGCGGGGAGGAAGGGGAAAAAATGAGGAGTTGATGCCAGGGGCTTAGGTGGAGAGCAAATGTTTTGAGAATGATGAGGACAATGAATGTGCAAACGTGCTTTACACAATTGATGTATGTATGGATTGTGATAAGAGTTGTATGAGCCCCTAATAAAATGATGTTTAAAAAAGAGTTAAAGTCTCAGAAACTCACAATGATAACTGTATCCTATTCTATATGTAAGGTCCCTATGAGTCACACCCAACTTGATGGCAGTGAGGGTTTTTTTTGTTTGGTTTTGTTTTATATCAGGATTGGATTTCTCTTTATAGCTGAGTGATACTCCATTGTAAAGAATAGACCGAAATTTCTTTATCTATCCCTCTGTTGATGACAAAGGTTGTTTCTTTGAGCGTGTGGTTTTGCTTGTGTGTTTGTCTCGTCGAAGGATAAAGAAAGGTATGAAGTGGTTGGCATGATAAAACACAGCGAGCAGTGGTCTCCAAGGCCAGCCTAGGGCTCTCACTCGGTTTCTTCTTTCTCATTTCTTTTCTTGGGCTGCTTTTCTGACATCCATGGCCAGAACTTCCCCTTGACCTACTAATGCTGTCAAAAATGGTTTTGAAATAATGACATCTTGTTCCTCCCAGTGTTTGGGAAGAGGACGCTGCTGGGCAGCCAATTCTTGTTGACCTCAGGACTTTAATTGCCACCTTGAAAAACTCCACAAAGACTTTGTGGAAGATTCTCTGGTAAGCAACTTGGAGGTTATGAGAGGAAACAAACTTGCAAACATACTCATGTATTTGGCTCAGTGCTCCTTCCCTCTCCTCTCGTGTGTTACTGGGTTCTACAGGCCCACAAGACAATCCAGGCCTTACTCGGATGCGTGCTAATGGCTTAGAATGAGTGGGCTGAGTTCATTGGGGTTGGAAACAGAAGGTGCAGAGAAAACTGAAAAGCACCACGGTGTCATTGACCAGCAGGATCTCATTTCTTCCTCGTGACACCTTGGTGAGGGAGCAGCGGCATCTGCACAGGAATTTTCAGTGTACCACTGAGTCTATTCCAATCCGAGTGACGGTCTCCAGGCTGATATCTTGTGGAGGATCCCTGGCGTGGCAGTGGCTAAGTGATGGGCTGCAAACAAGAAGGCTGGTGTTTCCAGTGCACTCGCTGTGCCACGGGAGAAAGATATACTCATTTGCTTCTTAATGGTCATCGCCTTGGACACCCTGTGATATACATCTATTCTGTCTTCAAGGGTTGAATGAACTCAATGACAATGTTTTTGTTTTTCATCTTTCTGAGAGCAGATCGCCAGGTCTTTATTCCAAAAGAGTTGACGGTGTATTGGAACCACCAGCCTTTTGGTCAGCAGCTGAACACGTAGGCACAGTGCCACCAAGGCTCCTGTGCGCCAAAGGAGGAGCCCAAGAAATAGGCACAAAGAGATGAACTTGCTCATGGTCACAGGGAGCCCTCAGAGTTCAAAGTCAGTGCATCATGCACTCTGTTCTCCTGCACCAGCAAAAGCTACAGTGGACAGACCTGAAGTTATACAGGACAGACCTGTATGTTTTTTCATCGGTTGCTGTTTGGGTTTTTTTTTGGGGGGGGGGGGCTAGTCTTCTTATCCCTCTTCTTTTCTATTTTTGTTCATTTTCTTCTCCTTTTTTCTTTTTATTCAATCTTTTGTTTTCTTTTTGTTTTGTCTCTGTTATTGTTGTTTTGCCTACCTGTATAAGACAGGCATGGGAAGCAAGTCCCAGGAGAAAGCAACGAGACTGGTGATTCTGGAGGAATTTGGAGGGAATAGGAGGCAGGGGAAGGAGCCATGAGCAAACAATACCATAGACAGAGGAACAACTAGGAAATCAAAAGCAATAACTAAGAGGATGTGGAGATTCTGGGGGTGTTGGAGCAATAGCAATCTAGCCGAGAGGAATTTCTAAGAGGCAGAAGAAGGTAAAAGGAGGAAGGAGGAAGGTAAAAGGAAACAGGAAAGATTTGGGAAGCAAAGCTATAGAGGTATAATCATAGGTGTGCACTCATGTACATATATATATCAATTCATAAAAATAGAGGTATGGACCTATGTACATATACTTATATGGAAATATTGAGGAAGTGGACAGACTTCGGGTCTCTCTCAAACCCTCTCTCAATGCAAGAACACTTTGTTCTAACAACCTGGCATTCTGTGATGCTCACTCTCACAGCACAATCACTGAAAACAAAATGGGTACATGAGCAAATGTGGTGAAGAAAGCTGATGGTTCCCAACTATCAGAAGATATAGCATCTGGGGTCTTAAAAGCCTGAAAATAAACAAGCGGCCATCTAGCAGAGAAGCAACTAAGCCCATATGGAAGAAGCATACCAGCCGGTGTGATCATGAGGTGTCGATGGAATCAGGTAACAGGCATCAGAAGACCACAAACAAACATACTGTTGAGAACAAGGGGGGGTTGGAGTAGAGACCCAAAATACATCTGTAGACAATAGGACATTCCCTCACAGAAGGGTCACAAGGAGGGGATGAGTCAACCAGGGTGTAGCATAGCACTGATGAAACACACAATATTCCTCTGGTTCTTTGAGGCTTCCTCACCCCCCACTATCTTGACTCTAGTCTTGCCTTTCAGTTCTGGCTAGACCAGAGCATGTGTACTGGTACAGAGAAGAGGTCATGACACACTGAATCCAGGACAGAAAAATCCCTCAGGAACAAAAACGAGAGTATCAATACCAGGAGGGTAGGGGGAGGTTCGGGGGCAGGAAGGCGAACTGATCTCAAATGATCAATGCATAACCCCACCACCCCTCCCCCCCACAGAAACATAGGTGAAGGCAGGCAGCAGTTGATGTAAGATATGAAGATAATAGTAATTTATAATTTATCAGGGGTCACTGGGGGTGGGGAGGGAAAAAAGAGGAACTTATACCAAGGGCTTAAATAAAAAGTAAGTGTTTAGAAAGTGATGATGGCAACATATGTACAAATATGCTTGATACAACTGATGTATGGACTGTTGTAAGAGCTGTTAGAGCCCCTATTAAAATGCTTTTTAAAACGCAACCAACACTGAATTACGTACACAAACAAAGGTTGAACTGGCAGATGTTTGTTGCTTACGTTTTACTACAATGAAAAGGGAAATGATAAAGGTCCCTCCCTACTTACCCCATACATCTCTGCCCAGTGCGCACCTTCTCTCGCTCTTGCTCTTCACAGCCAGGCTTCCTGAAAGGCTTGTCTCCGCATTCTGTCATCCGCTCTCTCACCTCCCAGCCGCTGGCAATCTCCCCCCATCAGGCTTCTGCTCCTTTGTTGTGTTTCTGTTGCTCCCCGAGACTCCTTCCTCTTCTTTTGGGAACTAACAGGATTCTCAGGGGATGCCCAGACTACCATACCCAGTGCAAGGGCCACAGGGGTCCTGACTCCACCCCAGACCCCAGGTTTATCTAACTTCCCTTTCCCCGCTTTCAGTTTCCTGAAGCTGCTAAGTGAATCCCAACCTCCTGGCGACGCCACGTGTGTCGAGTAGAGCTGTGCTCCCAAGGGCTTCCAATGGCTGAGGTTTCATAAAGAGAGCACCAGGCCTTTCTTCTGGGTCACTGTAGTAGTGATATCATCTCTTGTCCATTGGAGGGAATTTAGCGTGAAGGGGTGGAGTCTAGCCTGTCAATCATTGTATAGCCAATGAGGCTTCTGGGTGGGTATGGCTTTCCCCTGAGGATTCTGGGAATTCCGGTATTTCCTCCTTGGAGGTGCAAGACACTCTCTCGGTTCACTCCCTTTGAGACATTTCTGAGGAGAAGCAACATGAAGCTACCCTGAGACAGTCAGAGTTTTGTAGCTGAAGGAATCACGTGGAGACCTCTGCCAGCACCGAGATGCTTACAATGCCACTGGATCCACAAGACTTCCAACCCACTGGCCTGTGATCTTCCTGCATTTGGCATCATTGCATGTGTTTTCTGAGGCTGAAGAGGACTTTATAGATTTGTATTGGACATATGGGCTAATATCAGATTTATGGACTTGATCTGGACTGGGCTGGGATTTTTTTTCTCAATATTTAATTGCTCTTGTATATATAGTTGTTTCTTATATACCTGTGAGTGTCTCTATGAATTTGTTTCTTTAGTCTACCCGGACTAACACAGTCACCCTTGGGTGTACTAGAACCTCTGATCTTTTGGTTACCAGCTAAGCAAGTTAACTATTTGTGCCCCCCAGGGACTTCTAAACTCGAACCATAACGTTTAGCTGATTATGGTATTGCCTCCCCAGCCACTGCCATTGAGTGGTTTCCGACTCATAGTAACACAATATGGAGTTTCTGCGGATCCCTAGTGACAAAGTGACTACTCATTGGCCTGCTAATGTCAAGGTCAGACGTTGGAAACCACCAGCTGCTCCATGGGAGAAAGACAAGGCTTTCTGCTCCAGTAGAGTTGTAATCTCAGGAACCCACAGGGGCAGTTTTACTTCGTTCTATCGAGTAGCTATGAGCTGGAATTGATACGCTGATGAGGAGTTTGGTTTGGGTTTTGAAAATCTTTACAGGAGCACATAGCCCCAACTTTCATCCATAGAGCAGCTGGTAGTTTTGAACCATGCGCCTTGCAGTTGGGAGTCCAACGCTTACCAGACAGCAATGTCAGGGCTTCCATTGCACCCCTGGTTGTTTTTCGGTGCCATCGAGTCTGCTCCGACCGATAGCAACCCTATATACACAGAACAAAATGCTGCTCCGTCCTCTGGCATCCTCACAAATTGTTCCTCTGACTGAGCCCATTGTTGCAGTCATTGTGTCAATCCATCTCGCTGAGGGCCTTCCTCTTTTTTGCTGCCCCTCCACTTTACCAAGCATGATGTCCTCCAGGAATGGTCTCTCCTGACAATATGTCCAAAGTATGTAAGACGAAGTCTAGCCATCCTTGACTCCAAGGAGCACTCTGGCAGCATTTCTTCCAAGACAGATCATCTTGTCCTTTTAGCAGTTCATGATACTTTCAATAGTCTTCTGCAGCACCACTTAGTCATAGCTGTATTGACTCCTGGATAAACACATCCTTCCGTTGGGAGGAGTAAAACATGAAGAAATGTGTACTAGCTGGGAGTAGGGGTAGAACTTTTCTTAATTTCTCTCATCCCCAGTGTGAATGAGAAAATTACAAATCCTAGGGGTTGTTGGCACTCATTTGTAAAGGGTAGGTTGGGTGGGGAGAGCCTCAGGAAGAAGCTGGCACTTAAGAAAGCCAAGAGAAGAGATAGAAGAATTCCTTAGAAGATATATAGACAGTGCTTGATGGCATGATGGGACTGCTGGATCAAACCATTCCTGAAACCTACCGTACCTCTACACTTACGCTTCCTGTCATGTGTTAATAGAACATTGCTTTGGTTTAGGTTTGCGTCCAGTTTTCAGTTACAAAACAAATACTAATACAACTATCGGACTTGTTCTTACCTGGTAACTGGTAAACTCACTTTAGCTGAATGAAACAAAAAATATTATTTATGCCTTGAGGCAATCTCTTTGTTTGGCTTCTATGGTACTCTCCGGTTTCCCCCCTCGTCTGTGGCCTCTGCTGTTCAGTTTCCTTTAACGGCCCTTCTTTCTCCACCCAACCCCTAAATGCTGAAGTCCCTAATGCTGGACTCGTCACAGACCAAGTTCAGTTCTCACGTGATACCTTCTCTCTAGGCAATCTCTTTTACTCCTCTGTCTTTAAATTCTTCTAAATAGGGATGACTCACACATTTATCCCCTTCCACTCAGACCTCCTCTGAGCCCCAATTGCCTCTGTCACCCATTGTGACATTTCTGATTAGGTGTCTTACAGGCAACTGAAACAACTCATTCTATCAGAATGTCACCCCCACAACGGCAGAGTCCATGGGTGTCCCCTCTGTGGAGTTCAGCTTCGGCTTGTCACCCATCGGGAGCACCAGCAAGCTCCACACCTGTGTGGTTGTAAGGGACCAGAAGTAAGCAAACTCACGCACTCAACACGCATCCAGCAGCAAGGAGTTAAGCCAAAGTTTTATTAAGGCATAGGGTCACATCAAAAAGAAACAAAGCGGGTAAGTGTGGATAACATGCTCCTCCAGAGAGAAGCAAGTCCGCTTCTCGAGAAGGAGCGTGGTTTAACGGAATGGTCCTTGCTTCTGATGGACACTTTCAAAGAGGAGCCCTGGTGGCATAGTGGTTATGCATTGGGCTGCAATCCACAAGGTCATCAGTTTGAAACCACCTGCCCATCTGTGGGAGAAAGTTGGGGCTTTCTCAACAGTTACAGTCTTGGAAACTCACAGGGGCAGTTCTGCCCTATCCAATGGGCTCCATGGGAGTCGGCATCAACTGAGAGCTGAGTTTTCAGAGGGGAGAGCTACATCTCTGAGATGGTCAGGCAACTTTCTAACTCGTTGCTCTGTCTGTCCTCGGGTCTCGTGAATGCTTTCTTTCCATTTTATCGCTGCCCTGGCTCCAGGTCCGCATCTTTCAGATTTAGCTTAAACTACTGGATGTTTGACGTGTTTGCTCCGTCCTGCCTTCAAGCATCTTGGCAAGAGGTTTACCAAGACTATTCCCACAAGGTCTTTGTTCATAGACTGTTTTTACAGGGCCTTTGCTCATTCCCCTGTTGCCCTGTCCTGTCCCTGTTACTGTCCACCACTAGCAGCTTGTGACTGGCACGGAGTAAGTACTCAGTGAAATATTTAATGAACTAATTAATGATGAATGAATAAATGGGGGGGAGCGGGGAGGGAGGGGAAAAAAAGGGGACCTGATGCAAAGGGCTTAAGTGGAGAGCGAATGCTTTGAGAATGATTGGGGCGGGGAATGCATGGATGTGCTTTATACAATTGATGTATGTATATGTATGGATTGTGATAAGAATTGTATGAGCCCCTAATAAAATGTTTAAAAAAAGAATGAATAAATGGTTAATTAGATAACGGGAACTGTGGATTGCACATATTATTCTAACTCAAGCTAGTTTAAGTAAAAGAGGCACGTGGGTGTCTCAATGGAACTGGAAGGCAGAAGCGTGAGGACCTCAAGGTCATGTGGAACGTTGGTTTGGGACTGGGCAGGACCCTCTGCAGTACGCACCCCTTGTTCCTGAGTAGCTACTTCATTAGTCTCAGTAGCGCCATCTTCTGGTCCTCCATCCAAATGGAGGCTCCAGACTAGAATTGGGATATTTATTAAAAGGTTCAAATGGGCTCTGTGTCAGGTATTCACCTCTGCCATTGCAGTTCATAAGCCTTCATAGACATTATGTGAATGAATGAACTGTGACCGGATTCCAATAAACACGCCTGTTATTTACAGGATAGATGTTGGCCCTCAGGGTGCAGTTTGTTGGCCCTTATGTTATACCAACAGATTTCATCTTCCCATGGCTAGAGTTTTAACCTTTTGAAGGAAGGCGGCCTCAGCTCTCTACTGGTTCCATGCTATCTCTTGGTCCAGTTCGGGTAATTTTCTCACTTCTGTTCTACGAGATGGTGGCCAAGGAGACAGATTCATGTGCTATGACTGTTCTCATCACATTCACCTGCATGGCAAACAGATCCAAGACAGTAGATAATTCCTAGGTGGGGGGTGGGGCGGCACACATAGTATAATTCCAATGTCATCAATCCCTGCTCTGCTCCTAGCAGGGACTTTCCACCATTCGCAGGAAGTTCGGCACAGCACGGTAGATGAGTGTCCCAGTGCCGGGAAGAGTACTTTCAACTAAAACAACGTTGTAGAAAATGCTCGCCACACCTGGGTGGCCAGTTTCCAGGTCTAAAGCTTGGAGTCCTCACAGGCCCCCAAAGAATGTTATCTTTCTGTCTCAGAAGGTTTGTAGATAGTCATTGTCCACTCCGTCAAGTGGTCAGCATAATGTTTGCAAGTGAAACTGGGCCGTCAAAACACGTTCATCCTCAATGAAAGGTAATGCTCTCCCCACGAGTCCAGAATTCCGGAAGGATTTGAATCTAAGACTATTTCCAGTTGACCTTGAAACTGAATTATGAGTTCTGATGAGGCTCTCCACATTATGATTGAAGCCATAGCCATTCACAACCCCAAGCCCCGACTCTGGAAAGATGATTTATAAGTTAAACTAGACTATGGCGACCAAGTGTATGTTTGACTTGAAATAATTTTTAAAATAACTTGCTCATGTTCAGACCCTTCAAGAAAGTACAGCAGGAACAGACAGAGTTGTTTTTTAAGGGCTAACAGAGTCATGCTGAGACTTCTGATAAAAAATGGCTGTTGAATATGTATGGCGAATAGATGTCACCCCGTATTTCAGGGAAGTTCGTTTAATTTTTTAAAGCTATATATCTTTATTTATTTAAAAATGCAGTTTTAAAAAAGATTTTAATAAATCATTTTCCTGGGGGCTCTTACAGCTCTTATAACAAGCCATACATCAATTGTATCAAGCACATTTATTTGTACATATGTTGCCATCACCATTTCCAAAACATTTCTTTCTACTTGAGCTCTTGGTATCAGCTCCCCTCTTTTTTCCCCTCCCTCCCCCACACTCCTACCTTCATGAACCCTTGATAATTTATAAACTATTTTAATTTCCATATTTCCCACCATCAGCTGTCTCCCTTTCCCCACATTTCTATTGTTCATCCCCCAGGAGTGGGGGTTATGCATCGATCATCGCAATAGGTTCCCTCTTTCTCTCCTTCCCCCTACCCTCCTGGTATGGCTACTCTCTCTCATTATTGTTCCTGAGGGGTTTATCTGTCCTGAATTCTGTGTGTCAAGAGCTCTCATCTTTACCAGTGTACATGCTCCCGTCTAGCTGGATTTGTAAGGTAGATCTGGGGTCATGATAGTGTGGGGGGTGGGGGGAGGAAGCATTAAAGAGATAGAGGAGGTTGTGAGTTTCCTCAGTGCTATACTGCACCCTGACTGGCTCGTCCCTTCCTCGTGACACTTCTGTGAGGGAATGTCCAATTGCCTACAAATGGGCTTTGGGTCTCCATTTGGAATCCCCTCGTTTGCATCAAAATGGTTGTTTATTTTGGGTCTTCTGATGCCTGATACCTGATCCCATCAACACCTCATAAGGAACTTCTTTATTGCATATTTTATTGAATATTTCTTCCTCAAAAACAACTAGAGTCTATGTGAAACCTCACGCCTCACAGCGCTGCTGGGGTGGACCAGGGCTGGTCCTTGTTACCTTAGCAACAAGTTGGCTCCTCTTGTTCCAAATGGCAGTCAACATCTGCTTAGCAAGGACCCAGGGAAAGAGAAATTAGTACTGAAAACTCGCCATGGTCGTGTCTAAATCAATGCAAACTGCTAGTTCCATTGTGAATAAACGTGTCATTTTACAAGTTCATTTTACTTGGATCGATAATCAGCACTCATGGAAGCAGCAGTCAAGGCAGCAAATGATTTATTGCATTGGACAGATCTAGAGCACAAGATTTCGTGAGAGTCAAAAGCAGTGGCACCACTTGGCGGGCACAGACCACCAGCTATCAGAGGAAGCTGGAGCGTTGCTGAGATGCCGAACAGACTTCAGATGTAGTCGATAAAAAGACCTGGAAGTCTACTTCCCAAATTCAGCCAATGGGTCACAAAACCCCATCCTATTGAGAAGACTTGACAGTGGCTAACATGAGAAGCCACGGTGGAGCCATTCCGCCCCTACTCTTGCACACGATCACAATGTCCAGCTCTGCAGGCGGGCAAGCACGCCCATTGATTCCCTGGTCTTCAGTTACCTTTTCCATCTCCCCTTCCACTATCACCCTCCAGCACTCTAGCCTCTCGGAGGGAGCCTGTTTTCTCCTGCCAGCCTCGCAGTCTTTGCTAATTCTGTTCCCTCCTCGTTCCCTTGCCACCTCCAGCAGTGGGTCACTAGGGTTGATGTCACCCAGTAGAGTGATTCATAGTATCACCTCCCACCCTAAAGACCGATGAATCATCCCGAATCAAGCCAAACTCACAGCCACTGAGTCAATTTTGACTCCTGGCGATGCTATAGGACAGAGTAGATCTGTCCCTCTGGGTTTCGGAGACTGTACATCTTTGTGGGAGTAGAAAGCCTCATCTCTCTCTCAGAGTCACTCATGGCTTCAAGTTGCTTGACTTTGTGGTAATGTGCAGCCCACTCTGCCACCAGAATCCTTGGTAATATTTGTTATTAATTTAATTGCAGAATAACATGTGATCATTGTAGTTCATACAGTTAGGGATTACTTAAATGTAATATTTCTTCAACTATATAAATGCTATCAGGAAAACTGTTTTGTAAAATCTACATTGAATTACAACACAATCAATTACAGGATTATTAGTAACTGTATAATTTGTTGATTTTTCTTTTTCATTTAATTTTTACTTCAGTCTCAAAAAAGTTATTGATATAGGCTCATAAATATGAATTATAATGTTGTATCTGATACACCAGAAATTTGACAAAAACAATAATGATAAAAACTCTAAACTCACTGCCATCAAGTTGATTCTGATCTACAGCAATCCTACCGGATAGGGTAGAGTCGCCCATCCAGGTGGGTTTCTGAAGCAGAAAGCTTCATCTTCTCTCTCAGAGTGGCTGGTGGGTTTCAACCACGAACCTTGTGGTTAGTAGCCCAATGTTTAAACCACTCCACTACCAGCAGTAACAGAAACAGAAAGCTTAGAGAGCTTACAGGTGGAACCAGATGATTCAAGGAATCATTGTCCTTGGGTCAGAATAACAGCTCTGATCCAGTACATTAAAAAGTTCAACAGTAATAATAATAATAAAATAAATTAAAAGTTCAACAGTAAATTAGCATAGAGGTCAGCCTTATAGGAATATTTATACATATAAGTTGGGCTTATGTAAAAATAAAATATTTTCATTGTTCTAACCAACTACAGTGATATTTTTATTTTAAGAAATTAATAATACATTTTTGCTGAAACACTAAAAATAGTACAGTGTTAAAATGGTGATCAGTGTGGGGTGCAGGGAGAACTCAGAAGGTATTGTGTAAGGGTTTCTGTTGGGAGTGATATGGAAATGACTATATAAACATACATATATCACATATGTTTGAAATTAATAGTGGCGAAAGTTGTGCCGCATAGTGAGTGTTCCTGAACGGCACCTTAAGACTGGTCAGCAGGTATTGCAGCTAGTCAGATGGCAGGTTGGACCAAGATGGTGGTTCAGAGAGAGAGTAGAAATATTTAAGATCTGTGAGTTTTAGCAGTGAAATTGACAGGATTTAGTATGGCACATTTTTTTCCTGTCACAGTTAACCATATATATATTTTTTAACATTTCATTAGGGGCTCATACAACTCCCATCACAATCCATACATATACATACACCAATTGTATAAAGCACATCTGTACATTTTTTAAAGATTAATGCTAAGGAATTGTGTAGTTAAGACTGGTTAAACAATTTGGGGGGGTTATATCATCACACACCAAAAAACCCAAACGTCTAAAATTAAATTATTAACCTTTAAAAACACTGGTCCTCCAAATGCCTTTGTACAGTCAATGAAAGTAAGCATTTTTCTAGTATTCTCTGCTTTCAGCCAAACCCCTAGGGAAACAGCGATAACTCTCATTGTATGTCCTCTTTGGAATATGGCTTGGATTTCTGGCGGCTTCCTCTGGATGTACAGCTGCAATAATTTTTAAATTATATTTTGCTACAATTCACTTGCATGTGATATTAATGATATTATTCAATAATTTCCACATTCCATTGGCTCACATTTCTTTGGCATGGGCACAGATATGGATATTGTTCAGTCAGTTGACCAGTCAATGTGCCAAGTAGTGTCCTCCACATTTTTTGGTATATATGAGGGACTGCTTCCAGCCCTGCATCAATCTGTTGAAACATTAAGATTGGCGTTCTACCAACTCCAGGACCTTCGTTTTCACTACGCCTTCAGTGCAGTTCAGTCCTTCCTTTCGTACCAGTGGTTCTTCATCATATGCTACCTCTTGGACTGGCTGAATGTTAGTCAATTCTTTTTGGCACAGTGCCTCTGTTTGCTCCTTCCATCATCTTTTGATGGGCGTGCCATGATCATTAAACATTTTACCCACAGAATCTTTCGATAATTTAATTAGAGGCTTGAATTCTCCTTAGGCTCTTTCACTTTGTGGTAGGCTGAGCCTGTTCTTCCCTTTTGGATTTCTCACTCTAAAATCTTGCACTCTTCTTTGCACATTACTTTGTTTTCTTAAGTTCCGTTTGAATTTTTCTCTTCAGCTCTTGCTTCATTGTTTCTTTCACTTGTTTTAGCTGCTCTACACTCAAAGCAAGTTTCAGAGTCTCTTCTGATATTCACTTTGTTTTTTTTCTTCTTTCCTTGTCTATTTAATGACGTTTTGTTTTGTTTTCATGAATGATGTTCTTGATTCCATCCCACAACGTGTCTTGACCAGAGCCATTAATGTTCAATACGTAAAATCTGTTCTCGCGATGTTCTCTGGTCAGGTGGGCGTACACCGGTTGTTGTTTTGACTCACATTGGACTTGTTTTAAGTTTCTTCTCCACCTCTAAGCTGAACGTACATATGAACAATTGATGGTCTATTCCATAGTTAGCCTCTGGGTCTTTTCTTGACTGATGATATTTGGCTTCTTTTTTGTCTCTCTCCACAGATGTGGTCAATTTAATTGTGCTTCATATGAAACTCAACTTCCTTCTATAGTCTCTGTGTGGTCTGGCTTCTGCTTACGGGTCCACTTCCCTCTTTCCATCATGTCCCTTCCCTAATATATTCCAGATGCAGAAACCTTATTCTCCAGCAAGCCCCATTCATTTTTACCTCGTGTCTCTCCCTGGCCTCTTGTCACTCACACCCAACACTCCTTCCCCTCTTTTCTATGTTCCATCTCACTGACTCCTGCTATTGGGGGTTCTACCATAGCAGCTCCCCATCTACTGTAGCACACATTTCCCCATTTCCTGGGCATGAATTAGCTAGTATTTCTGGAACCAGGAATCTCTTGGCCACAAATTGAGGCTGTAAGCACACCCACTCTTTGTACTGGAATGATGCCTTTCTACCACCTAAAATAAACTATGTGTTAGTGAAGTAAGCACCTTCTTACCCAGCAGACTTCTGGACTCTGTGCTAAAGCAGGGAAACTCCAAGCCATTTCTTTTCAGATCTATTCCTATACCAAGCAAAGTTTCTTCTGGGCTTTGAAATTGTGACTCTCAACCCTGTATTCACTGTGTGAAGGTGGAAAGTAATTGGATAGACTTGATTCTTGAAGTGCCCACATTTTAGGTTCCTTTAAAATAATGCCACCTTCAATTATTTGCAGTCTGGTGTACTTTTGTGAGTAATAGAAGAAAAGCAGCATTATAATAACCTCTCAAGGAGCTGATCAGGTCCTCCAGTGGAAGACCAATGACCCAAGACCTCCAGCAATGATCAATATCAGAGTATATTATTTTTCTTTGGGGGAACATGGGCATGACAGAGTGGATTTTCTGGTTTCCAGTCATCTTAGGGCAGGAACAAGATTGGGGCAGCTAGGAAGGACAGTGGTGTTGAACTTCTTCTCGCTTCATGTAGCCTCAGAGCCTGCCTGTAGCACCATCTCCTGCCCATTGCCATCATGCTGCAGAAGTAGTAGTGGGGTTGGAAAGTCAGCTTCAAGGAAGAGCATTGATTCTCGCCTCATCGTACCATGGAAAGATATATCGGACCCTTCGGTCATGAAGCCTAATGATTTTCATAGGTTTTATGAATGGCCCAATTGCCTTAGCACCATAAGCTTGCCTGGACAAATTGTCTCTACCAGAGTAGGTGTTAATATATATATAAAGTCAGAGAACTGTATTCTGAAAGGTATAGTGTTGGTGTGGTGGTCACCTCATCTGGTGTCAATTTAAGGATTAAGAGTGGAGGGGTGGAGTCTAGGCTGTCAACCTGGAGATAGCCAATGAGACTTCTGTGTGGGCATGGCCTTCTCCTGAGAATTCTGGGAAATCTAGTATTTTCCTCCTTGAGGTAGGAGAGACTCTCTGCTCATACCCTGGGGGACCTAGCAGCTGACAAGACACATGGACACACCCTGATGCAGAGACCCCTGAGAGCACTGAGATGTTTCCAATGACACTGAGTCCAAAGACTTTGCACCCACAAGTCTGTGATCTTCTACACTTGGCGTCATTGCATGTTTCATGAGTCTGAAGAGAACTTTATAGATTGGTATTGGACATAGGGGCTAATATTGGATTTATGGGCTTGATCTGGACTGTGCTGGGATGTCTTCTCGATGTTCAATTGCTCTTGTATATAAATCTCTTTCTTGTACACATATGTGTCCATGGATTTGTTTCTCTAGTCTACCCAGCCTAACACAATTGGTATCCCAGCTGCATGGAAGAAGGAAATAATTAAAGCTGAGGATAACATTAGAGAGGGATCTCTGATAGAATAGTGGTTACACGTTGGGTTGCTAAAGACTTGGCTTTCTACTCCTGTGTCCAGTTACCATCTCAGAAACCCACAGGTGCACTTCTACTCTGTCCTGTAGGGTCACAATGAGTCAGAATTAACTCCACACCAGTGAGTTTGGTTTTGATTTATAATGGTAGAGAAAAAGTTTTCCACTTTCTTCCCTAAACTTGGACCTAGAAATGAGGGTGCATACCTCGATCCATGCAGCGGCTGGGGACTACCAGAGAGACTGTGTAGCAGAAAAAGCAACAAGAGCCAAAGACAAAGAAACTCTGAACAAGTATCTTAGTTTTCTCCTTTGTGTAGAAAGGAGAACTCTCTAGAATCTAGACTATAGACTAAGTGAGCACTCTTGGCATATTTGAATATTCATGGATAGGAGAAAAGTGGGGCCAGCAGAAAAGTCTTACAATGAAAGTTTGCTGTAGTTTCACTTGGGCTGGGTCTACACTGGCTATCTTTAATCAGTTATATATGTTCGATGGCCCTAACCATCAGGTACCAATGTACTGTTAACAGCTGTGAAAATGATCAATTCTAGTATCATATGTCCTTACTTCCCTCAAACTTGAAAACTTTCATCAATACGAAGTGTTTTGTTTATCACATTTCCTGCAGTGCATCCCACTGACAACCACTAACTTAAAGCAGAGCCAGCACATGAGGCTGACTCAGAATTTCCCATCCCTGTGACCAAAGGAAGGAGGGGTTGAGAATACACGCACATAAAATGGGACCTGACAGCATAGCAGCAGAACCTCTTCAGCTGTGGAATTAGAGAGACTTTGACCTCAGCTGTCCAGAAATAAATAAAAATATTTATTCCATAAACATTTATTGAATACCTCTAACGTGACATTGGGGGGGACAAAAGGATAAAGATCCCATGACTCTCAGGTTGTTTTCAGACTGCCATAAGGCAAACACAAACAACCAAGCGTCACAGATTGCTGTGATAGAAATATCTACAGGACAGCATCGGGTCCTGAGGAAGGTGACTCCTTGGGGCTCCAGGGTTGGGGACACTATCTGATAATCCTCATAGAAAATGTTGCTAGACTCATGAGACGCTCTTAAGTAAAATGTCCCCCACACCCCACTAGGTCACCAAAGACCAGAAGAAGCTGTACCTAATGAAAGTATGGCATAGCAGGAATTTTAAATGTGGGTTTAAAATAGCATAGAGAGATAGCCACTGAGTCACCTCTGACTCATGACAGCCTGATGCCCAACAGAAGCCAACATTGTCTGATCCTGTGCCATCCTCACAGCTGGTAGCATATTTGAGGCCGTCATTGCAGCTATGGTGCCCATCCATCTTACCAAGGGTCTCTCTCACCCTCACCGGCCTTCTGAGAGAGGAGTTTGAAAATGAGGACGTGTTGGGAAGTTCTAAAATTGGGCAGTCACGAAAGAACTTGGTATACGAGGTGTGTGTGTGTGTGTGTGTGTGTGTGTGTGTGTGTGTGTGTAGAAGATGAGAGACCTGTGTTCCAAGAGTTGTAGCTGTGAGAACCCAGATTCATAGTCTGCACCTGTTGATATCGAGTCATTTTAAACTCATATATTAAGAAAAGGTGTGCAATTATCACACAACCAATATTAGAACATTTTCTTCATTTTGTCCTCATTATTATTAGCTCCTCATTTCTTCCCTCCTCTTCCATAACCCTAAGGCTATTAATCTAGTTACTGTCTATATAGATTTAAATTTCCAATCTTTTATTTAAAAATCATACACTAAAAACCTCCCGACAACACCAAAGTACAACAGAGAAAAAACAAGAACTTATTAAAAGTGAGTCAAAAGGGAAAACAAACGATAAGATGTTAAAATCTCACCTGGCTATACCTTCATCAATTCACTTTCTGATGCTCTCTGTCTGAGGGCCTGTGATTTCACATTCCTGATCAATGGTCCAACTCCTCAGGGACTCCCTCATGAGGGGAAGTGGCAAGAACGGCCACATCGTAAGAACTGATGGTTCTTAGGTTAAGGTTTACAGTTAAGTACAAGCTCAGAATCCATTCATATACCTATAATTTATATAAATATATTCTTGTTCCACTTTCATGGCAGCATTTTCAACTTTTTGAGAGATCGTGTAAGCAAACTCCATGGAGCCTTTGGTGATTCTAATAACAGTCCCAGTAGCTGGCCAATGGTAAAGGATTTCACTTACTATGGAGATAAGGGGGATATTTAGAAATAGGCAAGCTCTTTTGACTGAAATACATGGGATGCTCCCTTACATGTATTTAAAAATCTAAGTGATTGGCTCTTAAGCAAACGAGAGTTAGATGCTGGTCACAAAGATGCATTACACTCATTCACGACAACAGAGCTATGTCTGCAGAGCTGAGATATGTCTTAAAAAGTGAAGGAAATAGCACACCAGCCTGTGTGATCACGAGGTGCTGAAGGGATCAGTTATCAGGCATCAAAGAACAAAAAAATCATATCGTTGTGTGTTCACCTCCATGATACGATTGCTGAATCCAAATGGGTGCATAAACAAATGTGGCGAAGAAAGTTGATGGTGCCCGGCTATCAAAAGATATAGCATCTGGGGTCTTAAAGGCTGAAAGGTAAACAAGTGGCCATCTAGCTCAGAAGCAACAAAGTCCACATGGAAGAAGTACACCAGCCGGTGCGATCACAATATGTCAAAGGGCTCAGGTATCAGACATCATCAGAACAAAAAATCGTATCATAGTGAATGAAGGGGGCAGTGCGGAGTGGAGACCCAAAGCCCATTTGTAAGCCACTGGATATCTCTTTACAGAAGGGTATCCGGGAGGAGGTTGTGATGTAGCAACGATGAAACATACAATGTTCCTCTAGTTCCTAAATGCTTCCTCCTCCCCCACTATCATGATCTCAATTCTACCTTGCAAGTCTGGCTAGACTAGAGGATGTACACTGGTACAGATAGTAACTGGAAACACAGGGAATCCATGGCAGATGATCCCTTTAGGACAAGTGGTGTGAGTGGCAATACTGGGAGGGTGGATTGGAAAGGGGGAATCGATTACAAGGATCTACATGTGACCTCCTGGGGGACAGACAACAGAAAAGTGGATGAGGGGAGACGTTGGACAGTATAAAATATGACAAAATAATAATTTATAAATTATCAAGTGTTCATGAGGGAGGGGCAGCAGGGAGGGAGGGGGGAAATGAGGACCTGATGCCAGGGGCTTAGGTGGAGAGCAAATGTTTTGAGGATGATGAGGGCAACGAATGTCCAAAAGTGCTTTACACAATTGATGTTATGTATGAATTGTGATAAGAGCTGTATCAGCCCCTAATAAAATGATTTTTTTTAAGTGAAGGGAATATGACAGTGACAAGTCCGTGGTCGTCTGAAGTTGTCTGTTACCGGACAACCTCAACAGCAAGAAGTCTGACCTGAAGTTCAGTGACTTCCAAGTCCAATAGTGGGGCAGCAGGCCTCTTCTCTCCCTCGTGTGTTGCAGTGTTAAGCCCAAAGTTTGTGTGTCATTTCCTTTCATCGGCAACAGGTGGGTTTAAGGAAAAGTCTGGTTCGCGTGGTGGCAGATGCAGATCCTCCTGATGTGGCCTACATAGTGTGCTATACATCTTCAGAAGACAAAATCTAAAGTCCAGGTAATCGATATTATGCGGCCTGGGTCACCAAGTGCTAAAAAGAAACTCAGTTAAAAATGCCCCATTCACCAGATAATCCAGGGCAGAGCATCTCTGTTGGGTGCCCATATCAGCAGTGGCAAGCATTTTCCCCAGGGAAAGCTGCCCCTCTTCCAGTGACCCACCAGCAGGAGTGAGATCACTTTCTTAGAGACATTTCCCTCTCCTCTTGGTCATGAGTCTCCACCGGAGTGTACTCAACACCAATGTAGAAGTGTGCTCCCAATAAGGGTGACCAGAGGGCATCGCCACATGGCACGGACTATTCGCTCCTCTTCCACTCCCCTTCTTCCCAGCTGAGGTCAGGCCTCCCCTGGCGAAGTGGCCTTGATGCTGTACAATTAAGGAGTGGTAAGTGGTTTACAAATGTCAATCATATCACCCCATTAGTAGACATATGGTTTTTCAATGGAGTGCATGTCTCCATGTTTTGTTTTGTTTTGGTTTTTACCCCCAACTTTGCCAACAATCAAAAAGAGCCCGACACTCTCACACCACACTTCCAGTCCCCACATTTCAAGTTCAGAAACTCTCCAGTTCTAATCCACAGTGGCCTGCCTCCTTATATCTTTGTGAGTCCAGCCAATCCTAACCAAGCCCCTCAAGGCCATAAGTATTCTTTGATTATTCATTTATTTACTTCACAAACATTCATTGAATGCCTCTTATCAAACACTTGGAAGACAAAGGGGACAAAGGGGAAAAAGACCCACTCCTTTCTCCCAAGTTGAGTTTAGATGGATCAACAACACAGCAGTGATGGAGTGGGGAATCACCTGAAGCTGAGCCTCACCTGGAACCTCTGGGAGTGGTGACCCAATCTACATCTTGATGGGTGAGGCTGTTGGAAATGACTCAACAAGAACTGGATAAATGCTTACAATGTGCCGAACCCCGGTGAGGGCGCTGAGGATGCGCTAGGAGTCAGTGATAAGTGAGGCAGCCAGTCTCATGGCTCTCATAGAGCTTCTATTGTAGTTGTGGACAGCACAGTGTGCAAAGAATGCGGGAGATGGTGCAACGGCAGTTTATAAACAAGGTCTCCAGTGAATAAGCCATTCATTCATTTATTCCACAGGATTTATGGAGGGTTTCATATGGAACAGGCAATATGTCAGGTGCTGGGGTTGTAAAAACTAAGCAAACAAAGCCCTGTCCCTCAGGAGTTCTATCAAAAGGGGGGCGGATGCTTCAGCTGAGGAGGAGCATAGCTAGACACAGTGCTGTGTCTGGGGCAGAGAAAGCATCCAACAAATCGTGTGCCTCAGGCAGAGGTGGAGGTGGGTGGGTTTCATCATTTAGTTATGAAGTTTATCCCATGGGCAGACTGGGGAAAGGTTCCTTCCTGGATACTCCAGGAAGACTCTCTGGAGGTGTATTGATGTAGCATTCGGGAACAGACTGCAGACAGGGAATGGACATACAATCACACCATTCACTGGCCAAAGTAGGTGGATGACACCGTGAAGAGGCGTGACTCTGCTCGCCTGAAACACAACCAAGAATGGGAGTTCCCTACACGGCAAACGAAATTTCTTCTTTTTCATTTCGCTTATTATTTCTTTCTCTCCCCCCTCTCTCTCCTCTCTCGCTTCCATTCTCTGTGTGAGGGCACTTCAAAAAGTTCATGGAAAGGTGTAAAAAAGATAATGGAGTTCAAAAGCATTGCTACTCTTACGGTTTCAGTTCATTTGTGCACGAGTTTATTCCAAGAAAGCCATGTGGCAACTTGTCTCGGCAACCAGGGGGTGGCTGCAGATGTGTCCTCTCAGTAGTACGTTTGTCTCAGTCTTGTTGGTGTACCTGCAAGACAGGGGCTTCTGAGGGCTTCTGCCGGGCAGAGGGTTCAGTTCAGAAGATGATGGCAACTGTTTTTGTGATCCCAAAAGGGTTTTCTGGGAGATATTCTTAAAGGACAGAAGCTTATTATGTAGACATTTAAAAAAATATTTTATTAGGGCTCATACAACTCTTATCACAATCCATACATCTACATACATCAATTGTATAAAGCACATCTGTACATTCTTTGCCCTAATCATTTTCTTTTTTTTTCTCCTCTTTTCTTTTTTTACATTTTATTAGGGGCTCATACAACTCTTATCACAATCCATACATATACATGCATCAATTGTATAAAGCACATCTGCACATTCCCTGCCCCAATCATTCTCATTTTAAGAACACTGAAGATTTGATTGATGAGAAAAAGGCCAGGATTTTTTTTTTTAACTGAGGAATTTTCTCCCTATCATGACAATATACCTCCCTATTCTTCGAGGGTCCCAAGGCTCTCTTATGAGAATTTCACCAGAAAACATTATCCCATCCATCCCCAGGCCCCGATCTTGCCCCTTCAGACTCCCCCCTAACCCCCGCCCGCCAAATTCAGAAAACATTGAAAGGAAATCCGATTTGAGCCCTTTGAGATGCGCACTGCTATTGTGTAGTCATGCTGATGGAAAAGCACAGAAGTCTCCAAGGAAAGGTTGAGAAAGACAGAAACATCGCCTTCAGAAGAGGAGAGCCTTCAGTGGAAGAGAGGTTGAAAACAATCATTTCTAGCACCAATGAAACACACAACTTTCCTCCAGTTCTTTAATGCTTCTCCCCCCTCAACTATCATGACCCCAATTCTACCTTACAAACCCAGCTAGACCAGAGATACCAGAGCATCTGTACACTGGCACAGATAAGAGCTCATGACACAGGGAATCCAGGACAGATAGCTCCTCAGGACCAATAATGAGAGTAGCGATACCAGGAGGGTAAGGGAAAAGGTGGGGGGAGAAAGGGGGAACTGTACACAATGATCAACATATAACCCCTCCTCCCCCAGGGAAGAACAACAGAAAAGTGGGTGAAGGGAGACAGTGGTCAGTGTAAGACACGAAAAAACTAATACTGTAGAGGGAAGGGGAGGGAGGGGGAAATGAGCTGATACCAAGGGCTCAAGTAGAAAGAAAATGTTTTGAAAATGATGATGGCAATGTATGTACAAATGTGCTTGAGACAATGGATAGATGTGTGGATTGTGATAAGAACTGTAAGAGCCCCCAGTAAAATGATTTTTTAAAAGGAAAACAATAGCTTCATAAGGTATTTTAGTTTAATAAAGATTTCTATTCTTTTGTAACATGTTGATTATAATTTATGTTTAAGAAAGGTTTCTATTGTCTTAACTTACCCTTGTATTTTTCTTCCCTCCTTTCCCCCTCTCTCTTTTTCTTCTTTCTCCCCCTTCTTATTCTCACTCTTTCTTCCTTCCCTCCCTTCCCCTTCTGCTTCTCCTTCTTTCCTTGTTCTTTTTTTTCATGCTTAGACTCATTTCCAGAAATTGGTGAGGATAAACACAAGCGTTGCACCTGAAAGCATTTAAGTGAACCTACAATTAAGATTTACCTTCCAGGGTGTGCTAAGTTGCTAATTGGTTAATGTTTACAAAATGTCAAGGCATTCTTGGATAAAAGCCCTCATATAACTTCAAAGTATTTTTAATTATTATGATTATTGCTATAATTTATGAAACAAAGCCATAAATGTTTTCACAGTAGGATGAGGTCAACACTATTAAAGACAGGAAGCAGGGCAGGGACTCTATATAAAGTGTTTGTATCTCCCTACCTCTAAGGACAAGAGCTAACTGAAGACAGGTGAGTAGAAAAGAGCCTTGGAACTCATGCCCAGGCTTATTAGGATGAGATATGCATTTTCTCTGCTGCTGTGTGAATAAGAGAGATCTGAGTCAGATGAAACTTAAGAAGCATGCAAGGAAAATCCAAATTGCAAAAGATTGTGTAGATGGTAGAATCATTTTGCCTATTCATTACAATACTGAGAAAAAGCGTTTGTTTCCTTTATTGAATGTGTGTAGCTCCTCTGGGATAGAAAGAAGAGAGACACGAGAGCGTTTAACCACAGCTCTGAGAAGTCAAATGGGGCTCCCATTCTTCTGAAGCCTCTTTTGTTCATGCAAGGAACTTAGGAGCTTTTCACCTTCTGCCTTGAACCCCACCCACTTTAAGTGTTGATTCTGTAGCAGAATCGATGTTTCTGCTTCCCAGAGGAAGCCATGAAGACCAAGGCCAATGTATCTGACACCTAAGAGCAAAACAAAAAGAGAGCAAATCTTCAAGAAGCTATGGACGGACTAGCTAGACCAAGGCCTCTTTGTTTTGACTTTTGTTCAGAGTGGCATATTCCTGGGAGAGTCCCGGCACCAGGAGAAGGGCTTTCCTGGAGCTCTCGACCCCAGGAAACACAAATGGCAAAAATGAAGAAAGTAGGCAGAGGGGAATCCCAGAGAGAGAGAAGAGAATGGATTTATTTTGGGTCAGTCTTTCCTGGCATGGAAAGGATTTCTCTGCAGGGAGTGGAGGGCATTGACCAACGGTCCTGGGAACTTTAGGGCCGGTTCTGGTTGCTCCCAATCCAAATAGAGTAAGGAAGTATTTTCACAAACCCCGTGAAAAAAAGACCACTGCGACAACAAACGTGAGGGCTTAAAATGAGCCTCCACACTTTCCATGTCCCCCGAAAATATAAGATTTGCTCTGAGACAGCATTTTTAAATGTGTGATGGTGGTTGTTTTTATTTTAATTTAGGGCCCATTGGTACATCGCATTCTGCTAGACACTGGCCTAGGGTGTTGCTATGTGCAGAAGGATGAAGACATGATAGGATTTGTGATTAGGGTGCGATCAGAGAGCAGACAGGAAGCATTGCAGTAGCAATAAACCAAGAGCAGCGATGCTACTTCAAGTGGGGGTTCATGCCAGGTTCTCCTCTTCCATGAATGGATTTGAAGCCTGGGGGTGGTGGGGGTGGTGGTGGTGGTGGTGTGTGTGGTGGGGAGTGGTGGGGGGGATGGTGGTGGGGTGGTGGTGGGTGGTGGGTGGTGGGTGGGGGGGTGGGGGTGGGGATGGGGATGGGTGTGTGTCAGGACCACCTTCATCTCCAGCATGCCAGCATGGTTAATACAGTGCATCTTCTGGCAGATTGGACAGCCCCAAAGACCTGGGGTAGCTATTGTTCGAGGTTATGGTGAAGATTTGGGAGAACATTCATGGAAAAATGAATGGGAGTTCTACAGTGAAAGAACTATCAAGACTTTCATTTCAGCCTTTTCTAGAGAAAAAAAAGGATAAATAGTTCATTGTACCTTCCAAGTCTAAATGAGGTTTTGAAATGTACTCAATGGAGGGAGGGAGGGTGGGTGTGTCAAAGGTCCTCCTGGAAGTTACTGGGGACTTGAGCAGGTGGTGGGTTTCAGAGTGTCTGCCTGCCTGGTACACAGAAGGTCCACACCCGTATGCTATTTGCCATTGTTGGGCTTTCCAGGAGAATGGGGAGGTCACCATAGACATGGTGCTTGGCATCGTGACCATTGCGCTATCTCTGCCTGAAGCTTTAATGACGTTTTCAAGTGCAGGGAAACCCCAGGGCATGAGCAGATTAGTCATAGTAGATGGTGGACACTCCCTAGAGCTCCCCAGCGATGCCTCCACGGTCCCTTTTAAACAGAGAGAGCTTGTAGGCACCTCTAAATTCGGCCGTGAAGTGTGGTGGCTTCAGCATACTGTGTGTCCATTGTCTCCTCTTGCTCTTCCCTGATGTAATGGGGGGGGGGGAGGGGGTGTTTGAAGGTGAGAGCCGAGGAGCAAATAGAAAGAAACCGTGTTCTTATGTCTTTGTCACATGAACTCTCAGAGTCGTTTCATGCAGCTGCTTACCCAACACAGATACTTCCATGCTTGGAAAACAACATGATGTAGCAATAAAAGCTAAGTTCTTCCACTTGGGTTTCCACGAAGTATTGGTTCCCTGAGACAGGCAGCCAGGGTGACGTACACTAGGATACACATTTGAATGCAAGTCAGTGTGTTTGTTTTGCTGAAAGGCCTTTTCCATAATGCCAGTGAGAAGCTTGCATCTTGAGCTTGCCTCATATCAAAGCAGCTCTTTCTCGGTCCTTTTCCTCGTCTGATTGTCCCTCCTCCTTCAGTGCAGGAGCCTCAGTGGGTGCTGAATAAATTATTCCTCTTGGGCCATTGAATCAGTTCTTGAAAACCCTGCTGAAATTCCCAGTTTGTTTATCTTTCTGGGATTGGGACTGAGCCTGGCATTTTGTGTTCAACTATGAGAAATCAGAAATCAACCAAAGGAAACCCTGAGGAGCCCTGGGGGTGTGGTAGGTTAGGCATTGCGCTTCTAAACACCAAGTCAGCAGTTCAAAGCCACCAGCAACTCTGTGGGAGAAAGATGAGGCTTTCTACTCTTGAAAAAAAGTTGCATAAATAAATAAAGTTGCAATCTCTGAAACCCAAAAGGAAAGTTCTGCCCTGTCTTAGAGGTTCACTATGAATTCATTGATGGCAATAAGCTTGTTTGGAAGGGAAATGAGACAATGCATTTTCATCAAGTTGGTTTTGCTCAGTGACCCCATAGGGCAAGGTAAACAGCCCCCATTGGGTTCCCAAGCTGTCATTTTGACAGGAGCAAATTGCCAGAACTTTTCTCCAGTGGAGCAGCTGGCAAGTTGACATATGTCAACCTTTCAATTAGCAGTCTAGCGCTGCTCCACCAGGCTCCTTTGAAACAGAAAAGAGAGACACACCTCCCTGCAAACAAAACAAACACAACTTTGTCTGAGGGATGTACACACCCTCTGTTTCAAAAGGCGGCATTCAAATAACTTCCTTAATGCCTTTTCATTTTGAGGCTTACTCTCTTTCTGGGCATTTGGGAGGGATCACTCACAAATAACCTTAAACCAAAGAGAGGAGAAAAGCACTTTGAAAGAGCCAAGTGCCATCTTGATATGCACGGCCATGCATATCCTGATAGTAATCATTTGAAATGGCAGGGAGCCAAGCTGAGCTGACAGAGGGAGGCAATGGAATACACCCTATAAAGGGAGGGGTTAGTCAGCAGTGAGGGATTTGGGGACAGGGGACAATTTCTCCAGCAAGTGCAACTACTTTGGGTGACAACCGTGTGCTAGTTTGACGGCTGGAGAGGGAGGTGGGCTGATGGTACAGGTGGAAGTTGGATCCAGGAACAATTGGCTGAACAAGAGAGGAGATGTGAGAGAGCTTGCTTTAGTGAGTAGGTGGTGGAGTCAGCGGACAGTTCTCCCATCTGCTGAGAACTCCTGCTTGTGGTCTGACTTCATGGCTTTGCAGGTAGAAGTAGTCTCTCTCTCCACCCTTCCTGGGCTCTGGCTTCCACTTGTTCCATGCACAAGATTCTTACAGAGGGATCGTGGGAGACGTGACTCAGGGCAGTTCAAGAGCTTTACAGATTCCCAGATCTGGGGTTCTGTGGAAGAATGTCTTCCAAGTCTTTCTTCCTCTATTAGAAGCTAGTATTTAGCATATGATCCAAGACACTAAGAAAAATATAGCTGCTTCTTTATTTTTATTTTTGCATGTGTAACAGAGAACTTTATATCAAAGAGCAATTGTATATTGCTTTATATCTAAGAGCAATTGTATATTGTAAGAAAACATCCCATCCCACTCCGGATCAAGTCCGTAAGTCCAACATTAACCTATATGTCCAATATGAGCCCATAAATTCCTTGTTAGACTCATGCAGCCATGAAATGAGGCTGAATGCAGGAAGATCACAGGCCAGTGGGTGGAAAGTCTTGTAGATCCAGTGGTGGTGGAAGCATCTCAGCGCTGGTGTGGGTCTCCATGTGGCTCCTCCAGCCCAGGGCTCTGGCTCCATCAGCATAGCTCCCTGTGGCTTGTCAGCAGGAAGACAAAGCAGAGAAAGAGTGTGTGTTCAGCTTCCAGGAAGGAAGACAGGAGCTCCCAGAATCCTCAGGAGAAGGCCATGCCCACACAGAAACCTCATTGGTTATGACCAGATTGACAGGCTAGACTCCACCCTTTCTCTCAAGTTGACAGGATTATGTAACTGCCACAGACCATCTCCTGTGAACTTGCTACTTTGACACAACTCTTAAGCCATATATAATTTCTAAACAAAAATAATAAAATCATATCTGTACATAACAGAATAAAACTAAAATGCATACAATTTAATCCATGCCAGCCTCATTTAAACATAATATTATATAAGTGAATAAAACAATAATATTCTATGCCTAACAGTTACTGTTAAGTGAACACCTACATCTTAATCCTAAAATTCTATGAATCTATTCCTCCACCTATGAAAGTTTGCAGGCCAGCCATTTCATTGTAGCTGCCTTTTTAATGAGAAGAAAAAAGAACCCAATTCTGAGAATATCACTAATAAAATTTCTCCTGTCCATATTATTTTTTTATGAGAAGACTATTAAACTTACTGTGATTGAATTCATTCTGACTCATAGCAACCCTACAGGACAGCAGTTCTCAACCTGTGGGTGGCAACCCCTTTGGAGGTCCAACGACCCTTTCACAGGGGTTGCCCAATTCATAACAATAGCAAAATGACAGTGATGAAGTAGCAACGAAAATCATGGTATGGTTGGAGGGTCACAACATGAGGACCTGTATGAAAGGGTCGTGGCATCAGGAAGGTTGAGAACCCTGCTGTAGGATATCATAGGACTTCCCATGTGCGTTTCCAAGACTGTCACTCTTTACGGGAGTAGACAGCTTCATCTTTCTCCCTCAGAGCAGCTGGCGGTTTCGAGCTGCCGGCAGCGTGTTTAAGAGACCTGCTTGTAACCCACTGCCTCACTAGGACTCCTGGAAAAAGTTATTGGGCAAAGCATAGGCATCAAACATTTGCTGTTCAGGTCTGGATTTGAGTCGTTTACGTTTCTTGGTGTTGAAAATAGGAGCACCTTGGCTTCTGGTGTACAACTTTGTATTGTAAACACTGCCCAGTCCGGTGCCTCCCTCACAATTGTTACATTGGAACCCATCGCTGCAGCCACTGTGTCAGTCCATCTGGGTGAGAGTCTTTCCCTCTAGGTCATTGCCCCTCCATGTCACACAACTCGCACCCAGACATTGGCGGTGAGGTTCAAGGGTAGATTTCTTACCTCCCACGCTGGAAAGGCAGATTCGATTCTCCGTCAAAGCATCTCATTCTGTCAGTGGGGACTTGTGTGTTGCTATGAAGATACTCAGCGGATTTCAGCAGAAACACCAGACAAAGATGAAGACTTAATTCCACTAAACCACTCAATGAAAACCCCATAGATCAAATCAGTCAAACCCTCTCCCACGGAAGTCAGGACCTCCTGGGCAGCTGTAACAACTGGGCGGCTCCTTGAGAGCCGGCAGGCAAATCCGAGTTGGTTATTTGTCAACTAATGGGAAGAATGGTTGAAGCACATGACCTACTTTGCTTTTTTTAATTATGATTCAAATAATTTCTTCATTCAGACATGGAAAATTTCATTCCTTTCTTCTTTATTGATCCCCCCCTGTATATGATTAGAAATGGTATGCATGATTATGGCAAGTGTTGACATTTAAACATCTTCAGTCTTACTCATTTTAAAATCATTTCAGGACCCGCAGAGCCCAATCATCAGTATGTCTGCATTGTGGCTGCTTCTGGGCCTCCTTGTCCTGACTGGTGAGTTTTGCATTTTTGCCAAATGACCTTGGAGATGGGGGGATGAGCAAAGGAACATAAAGACACGTCTGGTGCTTGAAACTGCAGTGGGAAGCGCTATTTTTCTCCTAAGCTGTCCAACAAATCCTGGAGTTACAGCAGCCACTGACAGCCAACATTTTCCCTGTGGCCCCACAAAAGAGGGGGTTCTCTTTCAGGGAGGCTTGGAGAGTTTGCTAGAGACTGAACTTTAAATAGATACCATTGCTCACCACCCATACATTGCTTCACCACAAGTACTTTCTGCTACCTTATTGATTGAATTTATTTACACGCCATGTATTTCCACAGAAGGCACCGAGGTGGTTTATACGACTGATCACTCCGACCAGGGAAGGAAAGAGCTGTAACTCAGCTGACAGAGAGGCTGACCTGGATGCTGTGATTAAACTTGAGATTCACAAAGAAGGCTCCTCAATGGGAGGACAGTAGGGAAAATGCATAGCTAATGAGCAATACAAAGAGGAAGCTTAGTTCCTGACTAGAGAGATACTTTTTCCCTGGATCTAAATTCTAATAATTTCTCGGATAAGCTATTCTCTTCATTCACTTCTGGTTGACCCATTTACTCAGCAAATACAGTGAAATCTCTGAGACAAGGAGCTCCCTGGGATTGCCTGACTTCCTGTCTTAGCAAGTGTTCCATCTCTGACAAAGTACAGACTGTCCACTTTTCTTATTCTAATCACCTATGGTAGTGGGAAAGGCTGGCGTTTGCTTCTGGCTTTGATGAGTTTTAATGTATCTTAAAATCCCTGTGAGTGCTAAGCATAGACGATACAAGGAAATTCATGCAACATAAAATATGGCTGGGGAGAGGTGCCCCAGGGATGATACTACAACTGTAATATTAAAAATATTTATCACCAATCATAAATCATAGGGATGAAGGTGTACTGATTTAAAAAATGCAAAAACAACACAGTGACTCATTTAACTTTCAGCATGCTTATACCAGTCCAGACCATTTTACTTCTACCTTTTCTCTCAGATTTCTCATGATAAGTTTGCAAACTAGAACCGCTAATTCCAAAATAATTGTCTTTTTGGAGGTGAGCCTAGTGACTTTTCTGGTAAGACAATAGAGGCTTAATATACATTTGTGCAGGCCAGCAGGAGCTATCCGGGAGATGCGATAAGCTGTTTCCTAAAGATTTTGAAAATCATTGTGATTTGATGCTATCGTTTACTTTAGTCAAATAAAAATAAATAAGAATAGTCCAATGGAAAATTCTTAGAGGTTTGTAGTGGTGAGTTGCTTCCACAAGGAATAATTTCCTGCCTTTGTAAATTGCTCTCCGGCCAGCTACACTGTTCTAAGTCTAGGACATGTCCCCGTCTCCAGTAGCCTTTGTGGAGTGGCGCTGTGGGTTAAGCATTTGACTGCCAAGCACAGAGAAGGCGATTCAAACCTGCCAGCCATCCAAGGGAGAGCTGAGACTGTGTGCTCCATTAAAGAGTTCTAGTCCTGGAAATCGTATGCAGCACTTCTCAACCTGTGGGTCGTGACCCCTTTGGAGGGGCGTCAAACAACCCTTTCACAGGGGTCGCCCAATTCATCACAGTAACAAAATGACAGGGATGAAGTCTCAACGAAAAAAATGTTATGGTCGGGGGTCACCACAACATGAGGAACTGTATGCAAGGGTCGCAGCATGAGGAAGGCTGAGAACCACTGCTCTATGGAGTTCTTGAGTGACTCAAGGGCAGTGTTGCTATTGTTTGAAAGGATCTCACCCTACGAGGCTCTCGCAGGAGGCTGAGTGACAATGACTGTGCAGGTGAAGAGAGAGAGAGATGTAAAGGGCAGAGAGAAGGGGAGGAACAGAGTGACGCCCTATGTAGAAACGTAGTCCCAAGCCTCACCTGCCTTAGGGAACGCTTGTATGTCTCACTCTCTGCTAGCTTTGGCCCCATCTGGACTGCATCCCAACGCAGCTGACGCCAATCCCTTCACCTGGGATTGCCAGGTGCCAACTTTTAAGTGGTGTCTTCACTTTGACCATGAGTAGAAATCCAGAGCAGCCCAGGTCATTTTTCTCCACTTCTCATCCATTTTTCTCCAGAGGAAACATCACATTTCCTCAGACCAACAAGTTAGAAGTAGTTAAGGGACAAATGTTCAGTTTATATAATATATAAGAAAAGGACTAGTTTATCAAATAAACAAACCAAGCCCACTGCCATGGACTTCACACTGACCCTGAACAGCCCTGTATGACAGGGAGTACTGCTCCCCGGGGCTTTCGAGACGAATCTTTTCTGGAAGCAGACTGAGGAATCCCGCAGAGTGCCTGGTGGGTTCAAACCACTGACCTTCATGCCGGTAGATAAACACATAACCACTGCAAACACCAGGACTCGTGACTGTAGGGAACAGATCACCTCTGACTTGATTCCAAGAAACCAACCAGAGAGCATCAGGCAGGCAGAGTGCTGTGAAGAACTGCAGCCATTCCAACAGTCTTTCCGGGTACTGGACACCAAAACTCACTGCCATTGAGTCAGTCCTGACTCCTAGCGACCCTTGGACACTGTTTAGGGGAGCAGAAAGCTCCATCTTTCCCCATCAAGCGGGCTAGCGAGTAGGAATTGCTGGCCTTGCGGTTAGCAGCCTGCATGTAACTCTGGCACCAGGGCTCCCAGGTGCAGGAGAGGAAGTAAGAATGTCCTTGTCAGTGTCTCATCAATCACCATTCAATTGTGAAGCTCTGTGTGTTACTGTGTTTGAATCAGAGATGTTTTTATTAATGCCACTTCATTCCTGGACAGAAAGACGACCCAAACTATGGGAACATAACGCCTCCTGTCAAAATGTTCTCCATTTGCAGATTTATCTGAAAGCAGCAATTGGGGATGCTATGGAAACATCCGAACCCTTGAAACCCCTGGGGCATCTTGTGGGGTTGGAAGACAACGAGGCATCAACTACTGTGGTATTTATAATCTCCCAGCCAGCTTCTATCCTCCTCTCGGAGGGCAGACACCTATTAGGCAGAGTGGTCCGTGTAATTCGCTCTTTCCCTTTGCCTCGCACCGCACACTTCCCCACGAGTCTTCATCCTTCCAACACATCCTAAAGGTTACCAGTGGCTCTCACGGGGCCAAGTTGTGCACTGGTAGGAAGAGCACTGGGTCCTTGTTCAAGTCCTGTCTCTACTTGTGGACAAGCCTGAGCCTCCGTTGATAGGAGACGACAGTGCTGACGTAGGGCTGCTATAAACTCTGAGCCAATGGGATGGGGTGAGAGTGTTTTTGAAACCACAAAAGAGCTCAGAAGGTGAGTGGCTAGTCAGGGAAATTCGTGTTGGTTTTCCTTTCCCCCGCCAGCATTCTGGCTATTTTATAAAGCTGTGTGCTCACACAGTATCTTACAGTACAATACAGATTTCTGTCGAGAGAAATGCCACAGATCAGCTGCGGGGCTTGGGAAACTGCTTCACCTCTCATGCCCACTGTTATGGAGGAACAGGCATTACTGTGTCGCCTCGTCTTAGGACGGGGCCAGTGCCAGGTGTGCCCAGGGACGTGTCCTGGAGAGACCCACTCTAAGGGCACTGCCATATGGGGCAGCTCCAGGGGAGACTCATTCAAGTTCACAGGAAGAGCCATTATCTCAGGTCAAGGAGTAGCCACTGGGGATCTAAAAAGAAACTTTGTGCACATGGACAATTTGCCACAGAGTTTGAAGCTTCAACCTGGGTTTCTCTGTTTCTCCCTCTGGGTCCCTGGAGTGTAAGGCAGTCACTTCAAGCTGTGTCAGACAGACACAGGGCGAAAAGTTGCTTTTATCTTAAAAACAAATACCGTTGCTGTGTTGGGTTTGTGTTTGCTGTAGGGGTCCGAGCTTCCGAGAGGCTGGCTGAAATAGACATGCCCCAGCTGGTGAGATATCAGCCCATCATGCGGACGGTCGGCCGGAAATACTGCGTGGATCCTGCCGTCATCGCAGCCATCTTGTCCAGGCAATCACATGGGGGCAACATTCTGCTCAACGTGGGCAACGCGAACGATGGAATCGGGGTGGTGCAGGTAACGGCTCATCGTTCTCTCTGCCTGGCACATCTCCAAGGGGCCAGCATCCCCACTGGACTGTTTTCATATTTTTTTAATTTAGGGCACCCCTGAGCACAGTTCCATGAAACACAGCGTGAAGGGGTGCCCTGGGTGTGCGAGCAGCATCCCTGAATGCTGCAGATGGTGCACACTGGACCACTGCGCTGAAGTTTGCTGGTTCGAATCCATTCAGTGGCACCACAAAAGAAAGTCCTGGCAGTTTGCTCTCACAAATATTCCAGCCAAGAACACCTTGTGACGCGCAGTGCTGCTCTTGAGTCCGACAGTGGGCTGTTGTTGTTTGAGTGGGGAGAGTCATCGTAAGGCTGGTCTCTTTTATGATTCCAAGTCTCATTCCACATTTCTCTCCTACTCTATCCAGGACTACCTAATAGGATCCCTATCCAAGCAGCCTGTGGTGGTCGCAGGCACCGTCTAGTTCCTCTGCTCTCAGGGTCATGAAAACTGAAGTTCACATGGACTGCTAGTCCATTGGTCTAAAGACTGATATTTTGGTAAAACATCCCCTTAAGTTGTTGCTGAGAAAACAATAATAAGCATTGTAGTTGATTTTTAAAAGCTTTTAAGACTATTTATCCCTCTGATGGTCTTTAAATTGGCTTCCCATTAATACGTTGAATGGCACTTTACAATTTAAAAGTCCTTCCAAACACTTCTCTTATTCGGATTTGGAGCTCCACCCAATGCTCTCAAAAGAAGTGGGGCAGGGAATCCATCCTGTACAAGTGGGGCAACCGAGTCACAAGGAGGGAGTCTCAGCTGCACCGTCTCATGGCAGCCAGGAACTGCAGACCGGAGGGGAGCAGAATCGTGTGCTGGTACAGTCCACACTGCGTGCTCTGCTCCGCTCTGCCTCCTTTCTAAAACGTCGTCCTGGGAAACAGACAAGTCTGTCTGCTCTGGCAATGAAGTAAAGCACACATGCAGACATTTCCCTGAAATAGGGTGAAATCCATGTGGAAGTGGTAACCAAAGGGGGTTAACTTTTTATTATTATTATTATTAATCATTTTATTGGGAGGGGCTTTTACAAATCTTATAAGAACTATCATTCAATTATATTAAGCACGCTTATATATATGTTGCCATCAACATTTCCAAAACATTTTCTTTCTACTTGAGCCCTTGGTATCAGCTCCTCTATTTCCCTTCCATCCCCCACCCTCCAGAAGGGTTTGACTTAAAAAATCCATTGCTGTCCAGTCTCTGTTGACTCATAAGGACCCTAGAGGGCTGCCCTGTAGGTTTCCTTTGTCGCCTTTCGAAAAGCAGATAGCTGCATATTTTTTCTATGGAGAGGTTGGTGGGTTCGAACCACTGACCTACTGGTTAGCAGCCCAACGCTTAATCATTGAACCATCTGGACTCCTTAATCAAAGCGAGATAAGGAAGGTTAAAAGTACCTTTACATATTCAGATCATCTGAAAGGAAATGACAAGTGTGGATAGAAAGCCCCTTTCTGACCTGCTTGGAGGACGTTCCTTTGCTGCACTGAAGGAGGGAAATAGGTTAACACCTACTGGCTTGCTGTTCCCGCCCCTCCACTGCAAAAGCAGAAAAAGCAAACCAGGGGCTATCAAGTTGAGTCACAGCACCCCCTGTGGGTCAGCACAGAGCTGTGCACCATAGGGCTTCCGATGACTGTACATCTCTCCAGGCCTTTCTTTCCAGGCACCTCTTGGTGGACTTGAACTGCCATCCTCTGGGTTGTACCACTCGGGGCCTTCAATTCACAGGTCGCTTTCCATGCCCAAACCTTGTAGCTGTGTTATTTATCCCCAGGGAGGCTGAGGGTGGCCTTCCTCCAAATGCGGATGAGAAAAAAAAAGGGGGGGATACAAAGATATTCACACCCCTCTGCCAATAGCTTGCCCTCTGCCTCCCTCCCTGCAGGACTCGGGCCAATACGCTCCCAACTCCTGGATCAGCGAGTCGCAGCTTGCTGGAATGACGCAGGTTCTGACTGTTAGGATCAAAGACATGCAGAGGAAGTTTCCAACCTGGACCCCAGACCAGTATCTGAGAGGTGTGTACGCTACCAACTGGCTATTTGTCTTACAGTTGGGATGAATAAAGGCAAATATAACATGTCCTACCAGCCACAGTTGTCTCCCCATTGACAACCAGGAGAGACTAAGTTAACTGTCGAATACCCCAAAACGGAGCGGAGCTGCTAGGTCGGGGTTAATTATCATTCTCATTTCAGGTGGACTGTGTTCATACAATGGAGGTGTTGGCTATGTCAGAAGTAGCCAGGACCTGGGCTGTGACTTCTGCAATGATGTCCTTGCACGAGCCAAATACTATAAGAGACATGGCTTCTAATGCTTTGGATCAAATCAAAGACCATTATCGTCATTATCATCTGTGAAGATCATTATCATCTGTTACACAAATAAAACTAGTCAATGAGGGTGGTCCCTGCGAACCTAAATCCGGTCTGAGGTCCTCAAAGTAACACGAGTCATATTAAAGGAAGAATTGTAACCTGAGTTTTGTGGTCTGGTATGTGTGGGTATGAGAGAGAGAGATTGAGAGACTTACAGGCTCTTGTAAAAGGGGGTTAGCTGTAATGTAGATTTCTGTAAAATGAATCCTATAGCTCATTGATTAGCCTTGCCAGAGGTTGCAAATAAAAACATGAGAATCTCAGTCAAGTTTGAATTTCAGATAAACAATGGTTATTTCTTTAAGGATAATCCAATGCAATACTTAGGACACATTTTGTTTGTACTAAAAATGCTATCTATTGTCTAGTGGTGAGAGTGGCAATACCAGGAGGGTGGAGGGAAGGTGGGGTAGATAGGGGGACCTGATTACAAGGATCTACATATAACCTCCTCCCTGGGGTAAGGACAACAGAAAAGTGGGTGAACGGAGACATCGGACAGTATAAGACATGACAAAATAATAATAATTTATAAATTATCAAGGGTTCATGAGAGAGGGGGGAGCAAAAGAGGAGGGGAAAATGGGGAGCTAAAACCAAGCGCTCAAGTAGAAAGCAAATGTCTTGATGTGCTGATGATGGCAATGTGTTGATGATGGCAGCAAATGTACAAATGTGCTCAACACAATGGACGGATATATGGATTTTGATAAGAGTTGTATGAGCCCCCAATAAAATGATTTTTTTAAAAGAAAATAATGTCATCCATTGTAAATTTCAACACACTGCCATTGAGTCAATTCCGACTCATAGCAACCCTGTAAGACAGAGTAGAACTGCCCCTGGGGGTTTATGAGACTCTAGATCTTTACAGAAGTGGAAAGCCTCACTTTTCTCCCGCAGCAGCGTAGCCAGTGCTTTCAAACCGCCGACTGCAGTTAGCAGCCCAATTGAGTAAGCCGCTATGCCACCAGGCCTCCTCCATTGTCTACCGGAAATTACGAAGCCACTGGGCGACCCGTCTTCTATCTAGTCACCCTACCACTGACAGTCTCGATCAAATGCAAATTCTAGTTGAGAAGTTAAAAAAATCCTAGTGGTAAGGTGGTGGACAGGCCCATCTGAGCAGTGGGAAAATGTTTAGGAAAGTCACTTCGGAAAAAGAAGAAACAAAAGAAGAGTCACTTTTTAACTTTGCAACATTTTTCTTAACCCTAGGGTTGTTTCTGGGTCATCTCAGCTCACCGTGTCCTTTCCTTTTCCTTAAACCACAAGACATCCTCAGAGATTCTGTCTTCTCGCACAAGCTCCCCAACTTTCCCTTCAAAGTGTGTAGAACTCAGTCAGACTGTCCCCTTGTTTGGGGGCATTCCACTCATTCCAGGAGCCAGGCCACGGGTTCGGAGCTCACCCGCTGCTGCTGTCATCAAGTGCGTGGGCCTTACTTGTAAGGTCTAATGGGAGGGTTTGAGATCTACAAAAGTCATGGATGTTCCCTTCTAACAACCGTACAGTAACAACACCTTACAGAACCAAAATAAAAGTAGTCACTATCACTTCAAGACGGTTCAGTTAATCTCTAAATTTGGCTTTGAAGCAACCACCATGTGCTTACATCAGTGGCTTGGGTCAGGTGCACCTTAGTCCTCAAGGGGACATCCTCTCCTGCTTCCAATGGCCTATATGTAATCGATAATGAATGAGCAAGTCCGGAGAATCGATGTTTTTCAATGATCAAGATTGCAAAGAATATTGAATATATCATGGACTTTAAGAAGAACAAACAATTCTGTCTTGGAAGAAGTAGTAGAGAGAGAAACTCACATAGAACAGATGACAACCAACCAGCCCTGGGCACAGGTATAGATGTGAGTCCTGTACCTAGTACACTGTGAGGGGTCCCCTTCTACCTACGTGGAGTCTAGCTATGACACTTCACCTCCTCGGGTGCCACTTCTCCTCTTGGTTTCCTCCACCTTCAACCTTTTAAGGCATATTCTCAAGACTGCATTCAGTAAACGGATTCTCCCCAGGGAGAAAATGACTGAGAAGTTCTCATGAATGCATCACTTTTGTGTTATGGGTTACAGGCTGCCAACTGCAAGGTCAGTAGTTCAAAACCAACACCCACTCAATGGGAGAAAGATGAGGCTTTCTACTCCTGTAAACAATTGATGTTTTGGAAACACACGAGGGCAGCTGTGCCCTGTCCTATAAAGTTGTTATGCGTTGGAATTGACTCAATGACAGTGAGTTTTGTTTTGCTTTGCTTTATAAGCTTGAGGATGTGGAGCAATAGTTATGTGCCTGTGGGGGAAACATTTGGGTTAATAAAAAATTGAAAACTGCCATTTAGTAACTCATGAGTGTCAGAGGAGGGCTGTGTTCTGAAATGTTTGCAACAGCTGAATTTTTAAAAGTAAACCACCAGGCCTTTCTTCTGAGAACCCTCTGGGTGGATTCAAACTGCTAAACTCATGGTGAGTAGACAAATACATCAATAGGTTGCATCATGTGAATTGTTTGCATCTGAGGCCTGGTCTCAGCACTCACATGTAATGGGAAATGGCTCACCTAGATGTGGATGCTGATAAGTCCAAAATCCAAAATTCAGACATCTGTCTAGAAGATCCTCCTCATCCCCAAAGCTGCAGAAATTGGAAAAATCAGGTCTGCTGATATTGTAACTCAAGTCCCAAGAATCTGAGGTCTGGGAGAGTGGCACAGATGCAAGAGTTAACCCAGGTGGTCCTTAATGAATAAAGTCCTCCTGAAATCATACCATTAGAGTGATCTCATACAGCTCCCACTGTGGACACTTGTGCTAACTAGGTTGATACAGAATCCTGGCAACCTTCGGAGTGTCAAAGCAGACTGTGATCCATAAGAGGGTGCCCAAGGCAAAACTATGGTAGCTAACCTTCCTCGTCCTAGATCACAGGAAAGGTAAGAGTTTGTTTTTTTAAAAACAATAAACACCCATATATCTACCACTTAGGCTGCACCTTTACAATTTTATTCTACTTGCTTCATTATATAGCTATCCATTTATCTATCCTTCTGTATTAGGCAGGGTTCTCTAGAGAAACAAAACCAGGACCCTCATTAATGTATATAGCAAGAAGGAATTTAATACCTAATTATACCCACACAGCAGTACAGAAGGCTCAGTTCAACTCACTTTCATAGAAGAGTTAATATACTGGAAGTCCTTTGAATCACATGGGCTGCCAGGTCCAAGGTCAAGGAAGCAGACAGCAGAATCCTTTCTTGGGCAGGGCAGGTAGACTCTGCCTGCAGGCAGCAACAGCAGGTTGGGTCAGCAGCTCAGTAGCTTGGTAGCTTAGTGAAGCAGGCCTGGATGGGATATTGAACTCAAGCAATGCAAGGTGACAGGATCCAACAGCCTCAAGCTCAAGTGATGTATGCACCAGCAGCATGGTAAAGCAGTTCTTGAAGGAGCCTCAAGCTCTATCTACTTGATCCACAGGTTGGCTTGGCCCACACATAGTGTAGCACCAAGGATGAGGCAGAGAACTAGCTAAAGCAGCAGCACGCTGGTCCAATCATCAGACAGCAAGAGAAATGAGGATGGGTCTTGCAGAGCCATTTGTCTCTTCCTCCAATCATGCTGCAACTAATCAAACTCTGCCTAGACATTCCTATTGGCCTAATTGTCATGACAAACCTGACTATCACACCTTCTAAGGAGCTCTTGTGGTAAGATGGGTTATGCACTGAGGTCCTAACTGCAAGGGCTGTGGTTTGAATGCACCAGCGGCTCGATGGGGAAGTTCAATTACGTCCTCTAGTGCTCCTTCCTACAGGGACAGTTCTAATATGTCCTATAAGATCACTGAGCGTTCTTCTTGCCGACCTCTGTCCGTCTCTCTCGCGCCTCCGGTCCCGGTGTCATGCGTGCCGCTCCGCTCACGGCCGCTGCTGAGAGCTCCGTGTATGCCTTCTCCGCGCCCGCTGGCCGGTGGGCAGCCGTGAGCCTGACCTCGCTGCAGGGCCAGGTGCTGCTCATCGAGAACGTGGCGTTGCTCGGAGGCACCACGGTCCCGGACTACACCCAGATGTACCACCTGCAGCGGCGCCTCGGCCCCCGGGGCCTGGTCGTGCTAGGTTTCCCGTGCAACCAGTTTGGGCATCAGGAGAACGCCAAGAATGAAGAGATTCTGAATTCCCTCAAGCACGTCCGACCTGGGGGCGGGTTCGAGCCCAACTTCTGCCTATTTGAGAAGTGCGAGGTGAACGGCGCCAATGCACACCCGCTCTTTGCCTTCCTCCGGGAGGCCCTGCCGGCGCCCAGCGACGATGCCACCTCTCTCATGACCGACCCCAAGCTTATCACCTGGTCGAGAAGTTCCTGGTGGGCCGCGATGGTGTGCCTGTGCGCAGGTACAGCGCCACTTCCCCACCATCGACCTCGAGCCCGACCTCCAGGCCCTGCTCTCCAAGGGGCCGGCAGTGCCTAGGGCGCACCGCCCTCCCGCAGACTGCCTGGCAGGCACTAAGCTGCCTGCCTTGCGTGGGGACTTCATCAATGAGGGTGTTTCTTCTAAACCCGAATGGAGGAACACCTGATGTCCGGGAAAGCCCCCGCTGGTGGGCACTAGCCCTGCCCGTCCCAGCCTCCCCTCCCAGAACAAATAAAATTATTCTATGTGTAAGGGGGAAAAAAAAAAGATCACCGAGTTAGAATTGACGTGATGCTAGTGGTGTGTGTGTGTGTGTGTGTGTGTGTGTGTGTGTTATATTTGAGGGGGAAATGGATATATAGAGGTCAAGGAAGAAGGAAACCTTTCTACGTATTTCCCCCCATTTTTAACCCTATGAATGTATTAACTATTCAAAGAATGGTGATGGGGAATAAAACTCACAGAATTGACATAATCTTAAAAGTTAAAGAGGTCCTCACTAGGAGAGCTACAAAAACATATATATTTAAAGACACTTCTTGCAAGAAGAGATTGGTGGAGTGAGAGTCTCCTGTTATTTTTGTTCTAAGAGCTATTCTAGTTTTGGAAATAACATACATGTCCTGCTGCACTGAGCTGGTTCTGACTCATAGCGACCCTATGTGCAACTGAAGGAGACACTGCCCGGTCTTCGCCATCCCTACCGTTGCTATCTCATCACCAATCTTCCTCTTTATTCCTGCCTTCCTTGCCAAGTGTGACTTCATTTTTCAATGTCTGGTCTCTCCTGATAAATATCCCTAGTACATGGGGCCAAATCCCATCAGCCTCACTTCTAATAAACATTCTGACTGTACTTCTTACAAGACAGATGTGTTTGTCCTTTTGGTAGGCCATAGTACTTTCTATATTCTTTCTCACAACTTGCCTGTCAGTTTGTCATTCTGTGAGGGCTTCCCTATTGCTGTGATATGCACTAGCTGCACTTAAAGAGCTGCGAGCGCGAGCGCGAGCGCGAGCGCGAGAGCGATTCTTAGGTAGCATTTCTGAAAGCAAATCACTGGGTCTTTCTTCCACAGGGCTTTTGGGTTCAAGCTGCAAATGTTTAGGTTAGTCGTGGCGTGCACATGCTTTGTACTTCCCAGGGATGTTTGAAGATCTAACCCAAACCCAAGCCCAGTGCCATGGAGTCATTTCCGATGCACAATCACCCTTGAAGATTGGGATTCTGAGACTGTTCATCTTTTGGGGAGCACCCCCTTGGCTCAGGTGGTGGGTTTGCAGCACCAAGCAGTCCAACACTTAACGAAATATGCCACCAGGGTCCCCTGAAGATCTGTTGTGATTGTTGTTCGGTGTGATTGAGAAAAGATGACACACTGCCTGGTACTATGCTGTCCTCACAATTGTTTGAGCCCCTTAATGAAGCTCTATAGAGGGAAAGAATAAAGGAAAACTAGCAGTTACACCATGGAGTGGAAGCAGGTTTTTTTTAACTGGCATGCGTCTGGTGGGAACTGCATAGGAGACAGGCTGGCTGCAGCCAGCATAGAAATCCTGGGCTTGTGAGGAAGAGAAGCAGGTGGGTACTAACTAACCCTCCCACCTCTCCCCTCCTAACATAAATGATTGCTTGGTGCTGAGGGCTCTCCCTCCAAGACACCCCTGTCCCACACACCCCGTCCCCGTCCCCGTCCCCGTCTGCCACAGATCCGTGGTCTGTTTCTCTACTATCTCACTGGAGAAAACCCCCAAGGCCAAGGGAAAATGGGTTCACTGGTCAAATGACAAGATGTCTGAGGAGCAGAAGCATTTATTTCAAAAGGAAAACAAAATGAAGATTCTATTCAAAAATAAACATATACATATGAGAGGGTACCCCCCCAAAACACAATTTTTTTCAAAGCTATGTATTTAAATGTTTTTACAAAACAAACTTATCACTTTCAAAGTACTCTCCATTCCACTTAATACATTTGTCAAATCTGCAATTCCATTCTTGGAGACATTTTTTAAAACTCATCTGTTTGGATGGCTGACAGCATTGCCCTCATTTTTTTCTTCATCTCCTCTATGTTGTCAAATTGCTGTCCTTTCATGTCCCTCTTCATTCATGGAAATGAATGAGTCTCACAGAGCAAGGTAAGGTGAGTCAGGTGCATGGGGCAAGAGACACATGCTGGTTTGGGCCCCAAACTGGCAAATTGGTGGCTGCATGAGCAGGTGCATTGTAGTGGTGGCAAAACAGGAGCATCTACCACATATCAGGCCTTTTTGTTGCACACTGTTACGCAATCTTTTCAGAACCTCTAAATAGAAAGCTTGATTAACAGTCTGACCTGATGGAACTAACTCCAAATGCACTAGCCCCTGACATCAAAAAACAAATGAGCATCAAGTTGATCTTTGATTTCCCTTGATGAACTTTTGGGGGGCAAGGAGACAATGGCTCCTTCCACTGACTCGATTGATGTTTGCTTTGGGAGTCATAAGAATAGCACCATGTCTCTTCACCAGTAATGACCTCGGGGAAAAAGTCTGGGTCATTTTGGAGCTGTTCTTTCAAAACAACATGTTTCCATTCGACACTGTTTTTCCTGGTCAGTCAGAACTCAAGGCACAAATTTTGCAGCGACCCATCTCATTCCCAAATCTTCTGTTAAAAGGTGCTGAATGGAGCTCCAAGACAGTCCAGATAACTTCCCCATCTCTTCAATCGTCTGTTGTCAGTCTTTTAGCACAAGTGCATGACCTGGAATGTTTTGTTGATATTTTTGTCTGTTTGGGAAGTTGACTGATGTCCAGAATGAAGTTTGTCATCAATCATCATTTCACCTTTTTTTGAAATAAGAAAATCACTCATACACTTGAATTTTCCCCATAATACTGTCCCTGTAAGTTGTGTTCAACATGACAATAGTTTCAATGGCGTTTTTCCCAAGCAGGAAACAAAAGTTCACAGCCACACATTGTTCTCTTAAATCAGTCATCACAATAAATGAGGTTTGTGTGAAACGCCTTGTACGAAAAAATTCACTGTGACCAAAGAGAACCTTCCCAGGCAATGCCACTGGGTGCACTAACTCAGAACGAGTTGCTGGATGTTTGCCTAGTGCAAAAAATGCACACTAAAAGAAGCTCAACCCAGTGAAGCTTTTTCCGTTTTTTAAAAAAATTCTCTCTTGTATATATTAGCAGCAATTGACAAATAATTTTAAATGTGAGGGACAATTTTTTAAGAATGATGAATAAAAACAAGTATTATCCAGATATAGTTTTAAATAGTGGAAGTCTCATAAAGAGGGGGAAAGAAACATGACTAGAACATATTTGAAACAATACTGAATTTCCCCCAAGATTAAAAACACAAAAAAGGTGGAAAACCTGAGATTGAAGGTATCTAGTGACTTCATAGAGCATCAAACCCTTTCTCTTTAAAGCCCAAAACGCACTGAGATGGGAAACATAAGCTGTATACAAAGAACTAAGATTCAGGGTGATGGTTACTGTGTTAGTCTGGGCAGACTAGAGAAACAAATTCAGAGACACTCATGTGTGTGTTAGAAAGAGCAGTTGAACATGGAGAAAACATCCCAGCCCAGTCCAGATCAAGTCCGTAAGTCTGACATGAGCCCATATGTCCGATACCAATCTATAAAGTCCTCTTCAGACTCACGAAACACATTCAATGACACGGAATGCAGGATCACAGGCAAGTGGTGCAAAGTCTTGTGTTTCCAGTGTTGGTAGAAACATCTCAGCACTGGCAGGGGTCTCCATGTGGCTCCTCCAGTTCCCAAGGGGGTTCTATCAGTGTAGTGTCATGTGTCTTGTTAGTAGAACGTCTCTCAGGGAGTGAGCAGAGAAAGTCTCCCACCTCCAAAGAGGAAATATAGGAATTTCTAGAATCTTCAGGGGAAGGTTATGCCTTCATTGGTTATAACCCAATGACAGACTAGACTCCACGGCTTCACTCTTAATTCTCTCAAGTCCCAAATTGACACCAGATTATGTAACTACCACAGTTACCCTAGGTTGAGGAGGGGCAAGGGGATAAGATAGTGAAGAAATAGAGGGAGATAGACTTAGCTAATTTATTGTTAAAGTCCTTGTTTTGTTTGGGGGATGAGGAGCCTGTGTACTCATTATGTTAAACATATCCCTCAGCTATGTAATTACTTAAGAGTCCTGGTGGTGCAGTGATAAAGCACTTGGCTCGTAACAGAAAGGTCAGAGGTTCGAGACTGCCAATCTACACCTCCTCCTGATCTGTAAGAGAAAGATGATGTGGGCTCTAGTCTTTGTTATACAAAACTATATGTAACTATCGCCTAGTATAAGTAGGCTCTGCTGAGACCATTTGATGAGAGTGTGTCATGAACCAATATTTATGAAGTCAAATAATTCTGATTCCTGAAATCTGTGTGTGGAACACTAACCAAAACAGGATAAACAATCAGACAAAACCCTGCTAGAAATGTACTCACTCGCCCTCTTAGAAAACAAGACAGCACAAAGATTGCATACCAACCAAACCTCTTGATTGGTTGAGTCAAAAACAACATTGGCTCATTCAACGATGGTGGTAGACTGGACATTTTAGATGTATGTAGCTCTCCAGAGTCCTGGCAATAAGCCAATGTCATGCATGCATCAGGCACCTGATAGGGCTCATTTCACCTCTTCCTAATCTCCCTCACCAGGACTTTGACCTGTAATTACTCATTCAGTTACCATTCCAGATCATTCCAAAAAATTCACATCGATTCCCGTTTCGCCTCATCAGCCTGGCTGCAGTGGTTCAAACCAAATCAAAGTCATGGTTCAACCCAACAATCTTTTGGCTGGAAGCCGAGCACTTAACCATTGTACCATCAGACTTCTCGCTGGCCATCCCCCAACCTCTTACCATCTACTCAACATTGACTCAAACCAGCCCTGGCCTCCTAGTGAGTGTGGTTTTAATTGCAGTTCCCTGATGACTAATGATGTTGGGCATCTATTCGTGTGTCCAGGACTATTTGTATATATTCTTTGGAGAATTTTCTGTTCTGTTCAAATTATTTGTCTATTTAAAATTTACTGATGAATTGTAAGTATTCTTTATATATTCTGAATGCAAGTTCTTTATCAGATCCTTGGTATGCAAATAGTTTCTGCGAGTTCTCCCCCACCTCCCACCCCCACCCCTTCATTCCCTATAATCATTCCCTTGTATCAGTTTTTCTCATAATGCATCCACTCTTCCTGTGCTTCACACTGGTAAACCAAAGAGAAAACAATTTTTTTTAAATGTACTAAGGTGATCAGGATAAAATCATAATAGTATAAAGACAAAAATACAAAGAATGCCTAAGACGGAAAAGAGCCCATCAGCATTCAAAAAACTAGGGAGGAAATTTCTGTCATGGAACCAGTAAGAGACACTGCACCCAGTACAAATCCAGGTGGTGTCTATAGGGAGGTCATCTGGCCAAGGATTGAGTTTGATAACACATAATCAAGATTACAAATCTCTCTGCCAGATAGGCAGGCTGTTCGAGATTCTTGCTTTTGACTAGAATGGATCTTCCAGTGGCTCAATCTGACTCGCTGCGCTGCAGATGGGTCTGGGCTCCCACTGTCCTCCGTAGCCTTCTACAAAACGGGTGTTCACCATTTTAGCTCCGATACTTTTCTCTTCGCCACATTTGAATTTTGCAATTGTCATCTTTGGATCACACAAGCTGGTGTGCTTCTTCCATGTGGACTTAGTTGACTCCTTTCTTAGATGGGTGCTTGCTTGAATACGAGCCTTTATGATCCCGGACACTCATCTTACTGATAGCTGGGCACCATCTACGTTCTTTACCATACTTTGCTGCTTGGTCTCTTGCTCTTCACGTTGAGACTTCCCCTGCCACTTCTCTGGTGCCAGATACCTCCATCTCCCGGTTCAACATCAAAGAGGCACAACTCTCCTGGCTCTTCTTCCTTCATGGTCCCAAGATCCCCTGCTCCTCTGTGGAGATGGCTCATTTTATACCCACTTGATAGCAAAAGTGACCAGTCCCCACATTAGAGTTCCATCCACCCTATTTGCACATTTCCACCCAGCCATTTCATAGGAAGCACAACAACGATGGCTAGAAAAGCCACATGAAGTCACTCAGGTGAAAAATAGAATTTCGTTGTTTTCCTTCTCATGTTTCTTTTTCTTTCTTTCTTTTCCTTCCTTCTGCCTCGGATGCTTCAGAAGGTTGGAGTTAGCTTTTGCACTGGTCCTCTGCAGTGAATTGTCCGAGTCCCTTCTGCTTTTCCCATTGTGATTTTCTGGTCGGGGTCAAAGAGTTCTCTATATAATAGGGATTGCAGTCCCTACTTTATTTTACAGATGACAAAAAATTTTTAACTTTAGGGATTGAATTAATATTTTATATACAACAGTATTCAAATAGTCTGATGTCACATATATTGCTATTTAGTTTTTCTTTTTCTCTCCGATTTCTACTCAGAACGACCTGAAATAAAGGGGGTGCTTTAAATGAGAATTTACAAGGACTTCCAGAGTACAGATTAATTCCCCCCACCCCTTAGACAGGGAAGTAAAAACCTGGGCTGCGTCTCCCTCTAGTGTTTTGAATTTAACGTTTGTGATCTCAATGAGTCCCCTTAGGGCTGCAGTGTGTACTAACAAGCTTTGTTGCTGATGTTCCTCTTTAATCACCTTTCCTGCAAAACGTAAACCAAACTGATTCATTTAATTAGTGAGGGAGGGATTCAAGCCAACCTAACTTTCCTAAAAGGTGAAAAGCATTTTGTTCATGAAAAAACATGTACAGATACGTATCACTTAATGTCTGCTTGGGCAACACCCCAACACTCATGCATTCGCCGCCTCAAAAGGATTTGTTGTTGATTTTTAAAGGGAACGCATCTCTCCTTTTATTGATCTTTCCCTCCCCCACCATCGATGGTTTTAAAGACCCCAAACCCAAACTCTCCCAGCACAGGACCACGCCTAGGATACAGGTAAGTGGGGTCAAGGGCTGAAGCCCTCAAGTGGGTGGCAGCAGCAGGATGCTTAGGTGGGCTAATCAGTGAGGCTGGGTGCGCTCTGCTCCCCTCCAGATTGCTTTCAGCCCAGCCTGCTCCCACGCCCTCAACAGCAACGGAGACAGGAGCAGCACCAAGAAGCACTGGAATGAGGCTTCTAGAGGTTTTGCTATAGGATTCCCACATGTCCAAACCACATAATGCCCTTTTTCACAGAACATATCATGGACATTACTAGGGATGCATACCTATATTTATTTATTTTATTTTATTTTATTTTTTTATTTTAACAATTTATTGGGGCTGATACAATTCTTTTCACAGTTCATACATATACATACATCAATTGTATAAAGCACATCTGTACAGTCTTTGCCCTAATCATTTTTTTCTCTTTTCTTCTTTTACATTTTATTAGGGACTCAAACAACTCTTACCACAATCCATACATATACATACATCAATTGTATAAAGCACATCCATACATTCCCTGCCCCAATCATTCTCAAGGCATTTGCTCTCCACTTAAGCCCCTTGCATCAGGTCCTCTTTTTTCCCCCCCCTCCCTCCCCATTCCCCCCTCCCTCATATGCCCTTGGTAATTTATACATCGTTATTTTGTCATATCTTGCCCTATCCGGAGTCTCCCTTCCCCCCTTCTCTGCTGTCCCTCTCCCAGGGAAGAGGTCACATGTGGAGCCTTGTAATCAGTTACCCCTTTCCAACCCACTCACCCTCCACTCTCCCAGCATCGTCCCTCACACCCTTGGTCCTGGAGGTATCATCCACCCTGGATTCCCTGTACCTCCAACCCTCATATGTACCAGTGTACAGCCTCTGTCCTATCCAGCCCTGCAAGGTAGAATTCAGATCATGGTAGTTGGGGGGAGGAAGCATCCAGGATCTGGGGGAAAGCTGTGTTCTTCATCGATACCTATATTTATTTTTAACAATGATATCCAAAAGAGTCAACTACTAAGATTCATGATAGAAATAAAGAAAATGTTGAGACTTTTAAAATGATAGTTCTTGACTAGGAGTATATATTAAGTGAATGAAAGTTTAATGTTTTTGGTTGATTTTACTGCGCTGGAGTGGGAGTAGTTTTTTTTGGCGGGGGGCGGGAGGGGATGCACTAAAAATGGTCCAAATCTGTCCTGAAATTATCTATTAATGATGTCATTGGTCATCTGTAAACCTTCAGAAGCCATATTAGTTTCTTATTGCTGCCATGACAAATTAGCATAAACAGAATGACTTAAAACAACACAAATGGGCTGTCTTACTTCTTGACGGTCAAAAGTCTGACACATCTCTTTCCAGGCTAAAATCAAGGCATCAGTGAATCCTTGGGGTATGCAGGGTGTGTGCACACCCTCATGTCAGAAGGTCAACACCAAATGACTGTCTATAACATTTGTGATCAGTATGTCCACAGAAAAATATTATTTTTGTTAAAAAATATCCCTGTAGAGGGTGCAGTGTAGCAACGATGAAACATACAACTCTCCTCTAGTTCCTAAATGCTTCCTTCTCGCCCCCCTCCCAACTATCATGATCCCAATTCTACCTTACAAATCTGGCTAGACCAGAGGATGTACACTGGTACAGATAGGAACTGGAAACAAAGAGAATCCAGGACAGATGATCCCTTCAGGACCAGTAGTGAGAGTGGTGATACCGGGAGGGTGGAGGAAGGATGGGGTAGAAAGGGGGAACTGATCTCCATATAACCTCCTCCCTGGGGGATGGACAACAAAAAGTGGGTGAAGGGAGATGTTGGATAGTGTAAGATATGACAAAAATAATAATTTATAAATTATCAAGGGCTCATGAGGGAGAGGGGAATGGAGGGAGGGGTAAAATTGAGGAGCTGATACCAGGGGCTTCCGTGGAAAGCAAATGTTTTGAGACTGATGAGGGTAACGAATGTACAAAAGTGTGTTATACAACTGATGTATGTATGGATTGTGATAAGAGTTATTTAAGGCCCCAATAAAATGTTTTTAAAAGATAATAATAGAATTATATATATATATATATCCCTGTAGTTAATTATAACAACAGACTTTTTTTGTAAACGAGTTTGCATGTATCAGTATACTTTTAAAAAGTTTTTCTTTTTTAGTTTCCCTCTCCTGTATTTCAGCCCTGATTTTTATAATTTATTTTCTTTTGCTATTAGTAGGATTGTCCTGATGAGTCTGCTCTAGTTGTTGTAAATTTTGTGCCAGCATATCAATCATGAGTTTCTCTTCCTTTCTCAGGTGTGCATGTACTGCTATGAAACGTCCTCTGATGACTGCCTTTGCTGTGTCCCATAAGTTTTGGTACGTTGTGTGCTCATTCTCGTTGGTTTCTAGAAATTTCCTAATTTCATCTCTGATCTGCACAAGTACGCACTCCTTTTGCAGTAGAGAGTTATTCATCCTCCAATTGTTTGCTCTTGTTTTATTTGTCTTCCTTTTGTTGATTTCCAGCCTTATGGCACAGTGGTCAGAGAAAGAGGTCTGTATAATTTCAATGTGCTTAAATTTATGTAGATTTGCCTTATGCGCCAGCATGTGGTCTATCTTCAAATATGTGCCATGTGGGCTTGAAAAGAATGTGAATTTTTTTGTATTTGGATGAAAAGCTCTGTAAATATCTATCAGGTCAAATTATCTAATTGTGGTGTTTAGATCTCTAGCCTCCTTGTTGAGTTTCTTTCCCTGTGATCTATCTTTCTCAGAGAGTGGTGTGTTGAAGTCACCTACTATAATTGTTGAGGCTATGCTTTCTTTTCTAACCTTTTGGAGTGTTTGGTTGACGTATTCAGTGGGTCTCTCATTCGGGGAATATATGTTTACAATGCTTAGTGGTTCTTTGTCTACCATTCCCTTGAGTATTATATAGTATCCCTCTTTATCTCTTTTTAAGGTTTGCACATTGAGGTCAATTTTATCCAAGATTAGGATTACAACTCCTGCGTTTTTTGTATTGCTCTTTGCTTGGTATGACTTTCTCCAGCCTTTGATTCTCAGTCTATTTTTGTCTGTACCCTTGAGATGTGTCTCCTGTAGGCAGCAGATTGATGGGTTGTGTTTTTTAAGCCAGTCTGCTAGTCTCAGTCTTTTAATGCCTGAGTTCAGGTCATTGATATTCAGGGTTACTATCTCCATCTGCAGACTCTATGATGTCATCTTATACCTTTTGTGTCGGGAGTTTACCTACTTTCCTTTCTCATTAGTGTGTTGTACGTGTGTGTGTGTGTGTGTGTGTGTGTGTATCATTCTTGACTTCTTTCCATCTTTAAGCCAATGCTATCTTAGGGTCTGTTTTCTCTTTGTTGCCCTCTGGGTGAGGTTGTTCTATGTGGCAGTCTCTTATTTATGCTTGGTGAGTGTTGTTCTTCTGCCCATACTGGTCATCAAGGATCTTTTGTAGGGCTGGGTTTCTTCTAACATATTCTTGGAGTTTTTCCTTGTCTAGGAAGACTCTTACTCCTCCATCTATCTTGATCGATAATTTGGCTGGGTAGAGTATTCTTGAGTTTGCATTGTTTTCCTTCAATTTTTGGAATATGTTACTCCACTCTCTCCTCTTCTTCATAGTGGTCTGCTCATAGGTCTGAGCATATTCTTATTTGGGAACCTTTATATCTGATTGCTTATTTTTCCCTAGCTTCTCTCATGATTTTCTCCTTTTCCTTAAAGTTGGATAGTTTAACTACTATGGCCTTGGCGACTTCCTCTTGTGATTCAGTCTAGCTGGTGTTCTTTCAGCTTCCTGAATGTTTGCCTGGTTTTCATTCATTAAACTGGGGAAGTTTTCCTCCAAGAATTTTCTCACTATTGTTGCAGATGACTTCTTTGTTGTATCTTCCTCAGGTAAGCCAATAATTCTAATGTTGTTCTGCTTCATAGCATCAGACATAGCTCTTAGGTTTTCTTCAGCTTCTCTGATTATCTTATTATATTTTTGTTCACGTTTGCTAAAGTCTGCTTGGCTGTCCTCCAAATCACTAATGTGTTTCTCTGATTCCTCCAGTCCATTCTTGAGGTTCATATTTCTGCTACTGGTTTTTGTTATCTCCCACCTAAGCTCCTTTATTTCCTCTTGGTGTGTGGCCTTTATCTCCTCTATCATTTCATCCTTTTTCTGTATTGTTTCCCTCATATCCTGTATGACTCCAAGCATTCTGAAAATTTCTTTCTGTGGTTGCTCAATGTATGCTTCTTCTATATATGTTGTTATGTTTGAGACATCTTCTGTCATTGCCTTTTTTTTCTCCTGGTTTTTTTTTTTTCTTGAGGTCGTTGGGGCTGATGGCTGTTTGCATTGCGGGTTGCGTAAGGGGAGCCAGGTGCCATTTTCCAGGGAGTCAAAGAGCACTGGCTCTCTCTGGGAGACTTGTAGGAATGCTTCTTTGAACTGCCTACAGCTAATTTTACTATGGGATTAAGCTACCACTTTATCCTCCTGTGGCTTCTCTATCAGGGGAGTGCCCCAGAAGCCTGGTGGATTGCTTGCTTGGTGTTTCAGAGGTTGGGCAGAGGTTCCTGCAACAGCTAGGAATATTGATGAGTGTTGGCCAGCTGCCTTATGCCCCCAGGTACACAGGCAGGAATTCCCCAGTGTGATGTTGGGCAGAGTATCCCCTGGAGGGAAAGTAGGGCTTTCCCTAGCCTCAGGCTAGTGATACAGGATGGAGTTCACCTAGCTGGGTGTGGTGCAGGTGTAAATGCCGTAGGCTAAGGGGAGTGGTCTGGAGGTTAGCAGTGGAAGGTGAGAGAACAGGAAAGAGACAAATAGGAGGAAAAAATTAAAAATTAAGACCGTTTAGACTGTGCTGGAATTTAGGGAAGAGAGGAAAACAAAAGCAACTATGTAGCTGAGTCCCACTCCCCACCTGTGGAGCTGCAAGGGTTTAATCCCTGCCCCGAGGGAGTGAGGCAGCAGCAGCAAATTGCAGCTGAGCGGAGAGAAAGCACCTGCACAGCCCTCAAAGACCATGGGGGGGACGGAGAGCAGAGATGTAAACAAAAGCAACAGTGTAGTTGAACCCCATCCTTGCCCGTGGAGCTGTGAGGGTTTAGTTCCTGCCCAGAGGCAGGGGAGGCAAGCTGTGACTGTGCTGAGAGAAAGCCCCTGTGCAGCCTTCCAGGGCTGTGGGGGAACAAAGAACAGAGATGTAAACAGAAGCAACAATGTAGCTGGCCCCCGATCCCTGCCCATGAAGCTGCAAAGGTCCTGTCCCTGGCCTGAGGCAGGTGGGGGAAAACTGTGACTGGGTTGAGACCAAGCCCCCCTATGGGCTGGAAATGATCAGGCTCCCACAGACAGTGGCAGAGCCAAGGTCAAGTCTCAGCCACCTTCCACTGAGGTAAGCCAATAGCCCCCATTCCCTCAGAACACCATGCATGGGTCTGTGCCTACTTATCTTTATGATGCTCCTCCAGCGTTCCAGCTGTGTTAAAGTTCCCTCTAAGCAACTCTCCTGGACTGGATTCTGCGGAGTCCCTCTGGTATGTGTCACTCCATCGCCATCTTCCCGGAGTCTCTATATCAGTATACTTATAAAGCTTAAACTCTGTGCTAATTTATTTAATGAACCTTTTAATGAGTTCCAGTTAGAGCTGTGGTACATCCCGTATATACTTGTGTATAAGTCGAGTTTTTCAGCACATTTTTAATGCAGTTTTTGTGGTAAAATTAGGTGCTTCAGCTGATATTTGGGTTGGCTTATACTTGAGTAAATACGGTACATACAATGGAGTACTACACATCCCTAAAAAGCAGTGATGAACATATGAAGCACATTGCCGCATAGGAAGAACTGGAGGAAAGCAAAGTAAGTTAAGCCCAAAAGGACAAGTACAACATGAGTCCACTGAGGTAAGCTTTAAAAATGGGGCATAAGGGAAAGCTACTATATACATACATTCCTGGGGTGAGGTACAGGTACTATGGCAGGGGAAAACCAATCCAGGGATACATACGGCAGCCAACTAAATAGGAGGGGGAAAGAATGAGAAAAACAAACATGGGAAGGGGGGAGCAGGGCACTAACCCACCTAAGAGGAGGGTATTGTTTATATCTCCACAGGAGAGGGAGAGAGAGACCAGGCTTCAACCCGATACACCAAGACATGAATACAACATACTGGCATGTACTAGGGAATCAATAGAGAGGTCTGCAGGTCCCACCCCAATCCCAACTATGTGGTCCCCACCCCACCTGAAGAATGCACTTCAAAGGACAGCATTGGAGCTACATCTTGGGAAAAGGGACACATCTGGTTAGAGCACACAGGAAACACAAAGAGGGATGGAGCGGGAGGAGAACACATCCTGGCCCAACAAGCCCTGAGGATGATTTTCCTGCTCAATGAAGACAATGCACAGAGAGGACCTTAGGACCTGCCCCACAATAAGACACTAAGTCCCTCACTGTGCTACGGGGGACAACACTGGAGACACAGTGTGATGATTGTGCCTAATCTGACCCCACTACACTGGGGTGAAAAACTGAGGGCATGCAACAGAACAGCAAGGAGAGCAAAGTGATGAAATCCCTGATGAATACCAAAAATAGACTTTGAGGACAGAGTGTGGTACCCCATTGGACTTGACTGGAAACCATTGTGAAGGTCAAAAAGCAGACCTGGAACTATTTGTAGACTTTTCCTGCTTTGTCATTGGCTTTCTTTTTGTTGTTGTTATTTTGTTTTCGTTTCGTTGTTATTATTGTTTTGTTGGTTTTGTCCTCCTTTGTTGTTTTGTGTGGCTTTGCCTGGTTTTTGCACTTATTAATGTCTCTGCATATCTATCTAGATAAGGTAGGTGGGATAAACAAATTGGAGATGAAAACAATGGGACCAGTGGTTCCAGGGGGGCATGGAATAAGGGGAAGTGGGAGATAGGAAGTGGGGGGTGTCAACCAACCCAGGGACAAGGGAACAACAAGTGAACTAAAAACAATGGAGAGAAGGGCATAGGATGCCTAGTGGGGCTTAGTCAAGGGCAATGAAACAGCAAGGAATTACTAAACCCAAATGAAGGTGGAACATGATAGTGGGACAAGAGGAAAGTAAAAAAAAATAGAAGAAAGAACTAGGAGCCAAAGGACATTTCTAGAGGTCTAATATAGGCATGTGTATATGTCAATATATTTATATATAATGATAGGGAAATAAATCTATGTACTTATATCTACACATTAAGAATTAAAGTTGCAGATGGACATTTGGCCTCGATTCAAATACTCCCTCAACACAAGAACACTTTGTTCTAATAATTCAGCATTCTGTGATGCTCACCTTCCCAACACGATTGCTGAAGACAAAATGGGTGGATAAGCAAATGTGGTGAAGAAAGCTGATGATGCCCGGCTATCAAAATATATAGCATCTGGGGTCTTAAAGACTTAAAGATGAACAAATGGTCATCAAGGTCAGAAGCAACAAAGCTCACATGGAAGAAGCATACCAGTATGTATGATCATGAGGTGTTGATGGAATCGGGTATCAGACTTCAAAGACCCAGAACAAAATCATGCCAATGTGAATGGGGGTGGGGGACAGAGTGGAGACCCAAAGCTCATCTGTAGACAATTGGACACAGAAGGGTCACAAGGAAGAGATGAGCAAGTCAGGGTGCAGTGTAGCACCAATGAAACACACAACTTTCCGCTCATTCTTTAATGCTTCCTCCCCCCACTATCATGACCCCAATTCTACCTTACAAATCAGACTAGACTAAAACATGTACACTGCTACAGATAAGAGCCCACAACCAGGGAATCCAGGATAGATAAACCCCTCAGAACCAATGACAAGAAAAGAGATACCAGGGGGATAAGGGAAGGTGGGGGGAGAAAGGAGGAATTGATCACAAGGATCAACATATAACCCCCTCCCAAGGGGACACACAACAGAAAAATGGGTAAAGGGTGACAGAGGATGATGTAAGATATGAAAATAATAATCTATAACTTATCAAGGGTTCATGAAAGAGGAAAGGTGGGGAAGGGAGGGGGGAAATGAGGAGCTGATATCAAGGGCTCAAGTAGAAAGAAAATGCTTTGAAAATGATGATGGCAATATATGTACAAATGTGCTTGACACAATGGATGAATGTATGAATTTTGATAAGAGATGTAAGAGCCCCCAATAAAAGTATTTAATAAAACAACAACAACAAAAAGGAGCTGTCAGTTTTACCCAATGATAGCGATGCTTCAGATCATGTGGCTTCATTTGAAGACCTGAAAGCACTGCTACTGATTTTGTTGCTTCTGGGTTTTGTTTTGTTTTTAAACATTTTATTGGGGGCCCTACATATATTATAACAATCCATAAATCAATTATATCAAGCGAAATCACACATAAGTTACCATCAACACTTTCAAAACATTATCTTTCTACTTGAGCCTTTTGATATCAGCTCTTTTATCCCCTCCCTCACCCACCCTCGTGAACCCTTAATAAATTATATATAATTATATATAAATAATATGCTGTATTATATAAATCATATACTATATAAAATATATACTTTTTTCATATCTTACTCCATCCGCTGTGTCCCTTCACCCACAATTCTGTTATTCGTTCCCCTGGGGCAGGTGGTTAGACATCCATCATTGCCATCACTTCCCCCTTCCTCCCTTTACAAACCCACCCTTCCCTTATCCTCATGGTATGGCTCCTCCTGTTGCTGTTTCTGAGGGGTTCATCTGTCCTGGATTCCATATGTCAAAAGCTCTTATCTGTACTAGTGTACATATTCCTGTCTAGCTGGATATGTGAGGTAGAATTTGGGTCATGATAGTGGGGGGAGGAAGCGTCAAAGAACTAGAGGAGTGTTGTGTGTTTTTTCGCTGCTATACTGTCCCCTGGGTGAATTGTCCCTTCTGTGTGACCCTTCTGTAAGGGAATGTCCAATTGTCTACAGATGGGCTCTGGGTCTGTTGCTGCTATTTTTATAGATTTTGATTTTGTGAGATTTTCTGTTGTTTCAGCTACAAAATTAGTACTTGTAAACCTATATAATTGACTTTAAAAAAAAGAATGACATAGGAACTAAGGGAAAAGAAGAAAAAAACGAAAGGCTTCGCTGCAGTTACTAATGTTAATAATAATGTTTCTCAATGTAGGAAGAATTTACAAAACAATTTTTTGTTAGCATCCCTAAAATATAAGAAATACAAGAGACCTTCATACAGTTAATGGGAACATGGAATGAAATGATAAAGGGGATTTTCCACAAACTTTTTGAAGCTCCCTCATATACGAGCCATTTGTAACTGTATCACATTAAATCCTATGATTAAAATTAGCAAGCATAGAAAGAAGTCTGTGTTAGGAAGGTGACAGCATGCGAGACACATTAGGTGGCACCAACCTCAGGGATGCCACTGGGGGGAAAGACTGAGCCTCCTTCAAGAGTCGAGTGGGCATTCCTTGCCTTTCTCATTTTGGCTTAGTTCCCTGAGGTTGTAGGGACTGGGTCCTGTGTCTTATTGGTTGTAAACTGAAGGTCACTTGTGGGAAACTGAGGGCTAGGAAGAGAGTGTATGCGGACCACTTCCCTATGCTCTTGACTAAGAAGACCTGGAGGCCAGGATTCTGGATGGAGGAAGGGCTTCACATTTGTGAGTTGGAGAAGAATCCCAGTCATATACTCCTAATTAAAAATCATCCCCACAATATCCTCCCATAATAACATTACCTTAATGTTACTTTTTACAAGCACATGACTAATTGCTATGTATGAGGATGGCAGTTCTTATCTGCAGGAGCAGACATGTTGCTATTGTTCTTCCTGCTCAGGGGACAGTGGACCCTTTCTACCTGCCCCAGCACTGGTGTTAGGTTACTCTCCTCATGGAGGAGGTGAGCACCCAAAACTTTTTGTTTGTCTTTTTATTTATTCCCTTCATTTACATAACCAATCCTTAGGACCCATCTGGTTGTGGGCTGGTTCAGACAGTAACTCCTCTGCATCCAGCAGCCTTCACCCTCTGCTGTCTATGCTTCATCATCCTGGTCTGGTTCTTTGATCTCCAAAAGCAGACTACCAACAGTGGATTCATTTGACTGACCTCAAACTTCTGCATCCACCAGTCTGTGCCCACTTCTGTCTCTGCTTCATCATCCTGCTTCCTGTTCATCAGATTCCATCAGTCAAGGGGAGCCTGTCTTGAATCAGACTGGACTTAATCTTTGTACAAGTAAAGCCATTTCTTGACATAAATGTCTTTCTATATACAAAGCTATGTATTAAAATTTTTTTTAACAAAACAACCTTATCACCTTCAAAATACTCTCCATTACACTTAATACATTTGTCAAATCTGCGATTCCATTCTTGGAAACATTTTTCAAACTCATTTGTTTGGATGGTTCACAGCACCTCCCTCAGTTTTTTCCTTCACCTCTTCTTTGTCCTCAAATCGCCATCCTTTCATGTCCCTTTTTATTTGTGGAAACAAAAAGAAGGTGCACGGAGCAAGGTCAGGTGAGTCAGGTGTGTGGTGTAAGAGAGGCACACTGTTTTTTGCCCCAAACTGGCACACTGAGATGGCTGCGTGAGCAGGGGCATTGTTGAGGTGGCAATACCAGTCCCCCACCTGCCACAAATCAGGCCTTTTTGGTCACACACGGTTATGCTATCTTTTCAGAATCTCTAAATAGAAAACTTGATTAACAGTCTGGCTTGGTGGGAAGAACTCCAAATATAATATGAGTCGATTTCATCCATTCAGGAACTTGATGATGTCCAGAACGAGGCTTGCCATCCATCGACATTTCACCATTTTTAAACAAGAAAACCACTCATACACTTGAGTTTTTCCCATAGCACTGTCCTTGTAAGCTGTGTTCAACATCACAACAGTTTCTGCATTTTTCCCAAGCAGGAAACAAAATTTCACAGCCACATCCTGTTCTCTTAAATTGGCCATCACAAAAAATGAGGTTGGAGTGGAACTGCTTTTATGAAAAAAATCCACTGTGACCAGAGGAAACGTTCCCAGGTGATGCCACTGGGTGCTCTAACTTAGAGTGAGTTTCTTGCTCGCCTAGTGGGAAAAATGCATCCTTGGAAAGCTGCACTGGGCACCCCCTTGTACAACACATACACGTGTCACTGGTTTTGCTTCTCCAGAGAAGCCATCCTAACACAGGCATAGTGCAACCGATTACTCAGGTCATAACCGTGATGATATTCCCTCGGAGGGGTGGCCTCCTTCATATTCATAAGTAGGTGCTGTGGAGAACTTTGTTTCTTGTTACTTTGGATTCTACACCAGGCTCATCATTCTCTGGGTCTTGAGACTTGAGCCAGCCGCCCACCATATTGCCTGCTGACCCTGAGAGAACTATCAGATCCTGCCATTTGACATGCTGACCTTGGGCTGAAGTTGTCGAGGATTTTATCTTGCTTGAAGCCACAGTCAATGCCCATGGAAGCAGCAGTCAAGAGAGCAAATGGTGAATTGCATAAGGTAAGTCTGCTACACAAGACCTTTTTAAAATGTTGTAAAGCAAGGATGTTACTTTGAGAGCTAAGGTGTGCCTGACCTAAGCCATGGTATTTCCAAATACTCATGTGCCTGTGGAAATTGAACATCGAGTAAAGGCAAACCAGAGAATGGATGCATTTGAATGGTGGTGCGAATGAAGAATGTTGAAAGTCCCACAGACTGCCGGTGGACTAACAGATCTGTCTTGGAAGAAATACAGCCAGAATGTTCTTTAGAACAAGGATGGCAAGACTGAATCTCACATATTTTGGACATGTTATCAGGAGAGACCCATCCTGTAAAAGGACATTGCTTGCTAAAGTAAAAGAGCAATGTAAAAGAAAGACCGTCGACAAATGGATTAGCACAGGGGCTGCGACAACGGGCTCAAACGTAACGATAATTGTGAGGATAGCAGGAGACTGGACGTCGGTCCGTTCTGTTGCACATAAGGTCATTAAACTTTGGAACGGACTCAACGGCGCCTAACTACAGCCTCCACCAGACCCGATGTGGACCCCAGTAGGGGTTTTGACTTGTCAGTTTTTACATTTCACACAGGAATTATGAGTCCTTAGAGAAGCCCCTCAATTCTTCTACCCAATCCATAAATCAAACTGCATTGCCATACATTGTCTTCCTCTCTTCTTCCTCTTCTAATGGAAGAAGAGTCTCACCTCCCGCCCCAGGCCTATCTCTCATCCTGGGTTTTGGACTCATCCCTTCAAACTGACCTAAGCAAACCACCCTTCCCTTTCCTGTGTCCTCAACATCACCTGCAGATATTTAAAGATGCTCAGTCACGTCCCACCTAAACCATAATGCGACAGCCTCGCCCCAAGTCCTGGCCCACTGGGGCCCTCACCCTTCTCTCCCTAGAGTAACCATCAACAGCTGGGTCACATTTTTAGCAATGCAGACTTTGCTGTTCTTTTGTCACTCAGACCAAGAAGTCACACCCGTGGATGACTGGTTCAGAGTTGAGCACCGGAGCCAGCCCGGATTCCCTGGAATTTTTCTATTTTTTATTTATTTTGTTTTAAAGTTGATCTTATTCCATTATATAGATGAACCACAATTGTTCATTCATTCTCTAGGGGATGGATATTTTGGAATGGTTCTCATTTGGGGCGATTACAAATAAAGCTGTTAGCAACATGCTGGTACAAGTTTGGGGGAGCATTCGTTTTCATTTCCTCTGGGTAACCACCTAGGGATGGAATCACTGGATTGTAGAGTATTCGACTGTATTAGAAACTGCTAAACCATTCTCCATGGCAGTCGTAGCATCTGACTCGCCAAACAATGATGTACAACAGTTCTGCTTGCTTCGTATGCTTACATTTTCTTTTATATGATCAGTCTTTGACTTTAGCGGATTTAAAGGGTACAAAGTGGTATCTCACTGTGACTCTAGTTTGTACATCCTTGATGCTTAACGATGCTTAGCGTGTTTCTTGGGTTCATTGGCCATCTCTTCTGAATTTCAGGTCCAAAGTTAGACGCTGGAATGCTGACAACAATGAGGACAAAAGACAATGTCCTGAAATGGATTGTGGCGATGACCTCACAACTCTGCTTGACATGATCGAATGATTAGATGGTATGTGAATTACATTCCAATAAAAACTATTTTAAAAATTGAAGCTGGAATACCAGTGACACAATTACATCCGTGATTTCATTAGTGGGGTATGGCATTACACCTGTCAACACAAGATTAAATGCCCAACAAGAAGTGTTCAGCACTCCAAGCCTGGCATTGACATGTACTGGGATTACACTGAACTTTATAGTGAACTATTTGGGGGAGGACTCCCCTTCTCTCTTCCCAGCAGCCCCTGCCATACTTCCTTCTTCTTCCTTTTTTTCCTCTCTGCCATGTGTCCTTGGGAAGTTCCTTCATTCCATGTGCATTGATGGCTCAGCAGTAAATTTTCACCCTGCCTGCAGAAGGTCCAGGTCAATGTACCCCAAGCACAGGCTTGCATGTTGTGGTGCTCAACAGGTTACAGTGAACCTTCTAACTTAAGACAGACTGGGAAGAAAGGTCTGGTGATCTACTTTAGAAAATCTGCCAATGGAGACCCTCTGGTTGGCCGCTAATGGCAACTAACAACAACAACAACAACTAAGATATGCATCAGCTGGGTGGGCTGGAGGTGTTCATATGGCTCTTTCTGATATTGTCATCTCTCCACTCTCCTCTGGCAGGCTGCGGAGACAAGCTGACTTGTCTTCTCTGCTGTATTTCTTTCCTAGCTGCAATGCAGCCTCCATGTCACTTCCTACTTCCTGGCCTGTAGGTCAGCTTGTTATGATTTCCCATAGAGAGCAGCGTGGATAAATAAACAAACAAACGAATAAATCAACAAGAAGCCTTCAGCACCCGAGTGCACCCCTCATCATCCTAATAACCGGCATCTGCACGAAGCCCTGCCGTTTATAACATTCTTTTACAGAGACAGCCTATCTTTATCTTCAACAAAGCCACGGGGCGTGACTGCCATCTCCGTTTCACAGACGGGAAACACTGAGGCTCACGAGGTTCAAGGAATTGCCCCACGATCACTCCGCCTGGGAAAGCAGGGCTGCGACTGCGAATCTCAAGTGGCAAAGTGTGGAGGGCCTACGGGTCTTTTACCACATAATAAGGAAGAGGGACTCGCGGGGGCGTGAGATGCTGGGGCTCCGTAGTTCCTAGGGGTGTAGTCGGGGTGTAGTCGTAAGCTTACTCAGGGCCCAAGCGCCCCTCCTTCCCTGTTAGGATTTAGGAGATCCCTCGGGGAAACCCCACTGCAACCCATTTCCGCAGGTATGCCTCACTCCACCTTGTCATTGATTGGTTTCTCTTAATCAGTGTGGTATGCAAAGGTTTGTTTAACCTCTCCTGAGGCAGAAAGCACTCTGGGCATGAGGGAGGAGGGAAAGAGGTCTTGTTGAGCTCCATGCGCTGTCTTCAACGTCCCACATCCTTCTTTCTCATTAAAGTGTGGGTTTTAACATAACCATCACGGCCCCTTGCCAAAAGGCGGTCTATCTTCATCTTCTGCATCCCCCTGGAGAACTGACTCGGTTCTCAGTTTGTGAAAATGGGGCTGAAGGCACTGCCAACCCTGGTGAACATTTAAATTTCACCTGAAAATTATATGATGTTCAATGCCTGTCACCCATTAACGATGCAACTCTGTTATAAGATTATCCTAAGGAAGAGCAGGGACCTGGGAGTTAAGAAGTACACAGACAGCAAAAGGGAGCATGTGAAAATTGTGCAGAGGCAGTGGGTTCTTGGCTCAGACCCAAGGGCCTCAGGGATTCACTAGGGATGTAACCTGAAACTATAACCCGAGAATTTCCTGACAATTAAGATAGATGTCATTTTGATTTTTAAAAAAATTTTGATTTGTTTTCATTCAATATATGTGACATATTTGAATAAGGAAGATTGAGGAAGAAACCATGCGTTTGAATTGTGGTGCTGGTGAAGAATATTACAGAACCATGGACTGACAAAAGGACACACAAATCTGTCTTGAAAAAAGGACAGTCAGAATGCACCTTAGATTAGGCTGGAGAGACTTTGTCTCACATACATCAAGCGTGGTACCAGGAGAGACCGGTCCCTGGAGAAGGACGTCACGCTTGGGAAAGAGGCAGCAAAAGAGAGCAAGGCCCTTGGTGAGATGACTGAGACACAGTGGCTGCGGCAGTGGGCTCAAGCAAAGAAAAATTGTGGGGATGCCACACGGGCAGTGTTTGGTGCTGTTGTGCAAAGGGTTGTTTGCACAATGGGTTGGAACTGACTTGATGGGAGCCAACAACAACAACATATTATCAACCACTTAAACTGTTTTTTTTTTTTTTTTGCGGGGGGCATTTTTAAGATTTTTTTAAAAACATAATTGTAAAATATATGACATCGGATTTGTCACTTTAACAATTTTTTATGTGTACAGCTCAGTGGCATTAATTATATTCACAATGTTGTACAGCCATCATCATTACATATTGCCAAATGGACAAGGTCAACGGTTCAAAACCAACCACCTCTCCAAGGGAGAAAAACGGGGCTTTCTACTCCTGTAAACAGTTATAGTCTCGGAAACCCATAGGGACAGGTCCACTCGATCTTATTCAGTCATGATGAGTCCTCATTGACTCGAGGCAGTGAGTTTGTTTTTTGGTTTTCATCACCCCCGACAGAAACCCATTCCCTGCTTTGCCCAGTCCCTGGTCTCAAAGCTCTCAAAAATCCCCCAGCAACCACCTCTGATTTACTTTTTGGGCTTTATGGATTTGTCTGTTCTAGATATCAGCTGAATCATGTACCATTTGTCCTTTTGTGACTGGCTCACTTCACCTAGCATAGTGTTTTCTTTTTAATCATTTTATTGGGGGCTCGTACAACTCTTATCACAATCCATACATACATCCATTGTGTCAAGCCCATTTGTACATTTGTTGCCATCGTCACTTTCAAAACATTTTTTTTCCTACTTGAGCCCTTGGTATCAGCTTCTCATTTTACCCTCGCTCCCTCATAATGAACCCTTGACAATTTATAAATTATTATTATTTTGTCATGTCTTACACTGGCCATGTCTCCCTTCACCCACTTTTATGTTGTACATCCTCCTTGCATAGTTCCATCCACGTTGCCCCATGTTGTGTTGGGAATTAATTTCTTTTTATGGCCGGATACTATTTCCTTGTGTGGCTATATCCCATTTTGTTTATCAATGCATCTGATAATGGACCCTTGATGTTTCCCCCCTTTGAGTATCAGGAGCAATGCTAATATGCACATTGGTGTCTTAGTGCTAATATGTAAATATCTGTCTGAGTGCCTGCTTTCCATTTGTTTTGGGGTTTGGGGAAACTCTTGACACAACAATTAAAATCTTTCTTTAGCAGTACTCATATCTGCCCCTACGGAAGATCCCAACATCTGCAGCTCACTTTGCCTGACCTGGAAGATCCGGACTCTGACCAAAAGCCACAGAAAGCAAGCATACCATAAAATCTCTTCCCATACAGTTCCTGCCTAGCGATAAACATATGAGACGGGTCTTTTTGAAAACTGTCTCTTTGAATCCCACCCTAGGATGACTTGCATAACCTTTTTTGTTGTTAGTGGTGAAAACTAACACATGGTCCAAATTTCCATGACAGATGGCAAAAACTATACTCTAGATTCAATATGGATTCATGTCTCATGACTCAACCTCCCATGTTTATCCTCTCCCCTCCCCTCCCTTTCAGCATCAAGGAATGATTTGGGCTGACTCATTCCCACAGATTATGGGGACCAGAGGAGACCTGAAAGCTAGTTTGCTCTCCTTCAGGGGTAATCTTCCTCATCAGAGCCGTTTTCAGTCTTCTTAAAACCTCTTCAGAATAAGCCTCCCTGATCATCCTGTGTCCTTTGAGAAAATCTATCAAGAAGACCCCTTTGGAATTCCCAAAATCAGTCACCACAACCTTCTAAGCTGACCTCTCTGCTTTTAACTAACCCACCAGACCCTCTCAGAAGACAGTTTCGACTGAGCTTTTTCTAGTAAGACCAAGACAAATGCATGACCGTGAGAACTCATCTGCAGCCATCCCCGGACCACAGAGACATGTTTACACGTGTCTGGTTTGGAATAAACCTGTGTGAATGAACCGTAGTAGCAATACTGTTTTCTAACCCTCGTCTCTGTGAAAGGTATTATTTATTCAGGAGGTGACACTTTGTATACAAATTTGTTTGAACCTACTACAATAATTGCTCACCGCAGTCATCAGTCTATAGTCGGAGACAATGGAACAGCATGGGTTTAGCAGCATCTCCAGACTTGACTTCAACTCCTGGCTCTCCCTGGTCCTAACTAGGCTGTCTTTGATGAGGTCCTTACCACCTCTGAGGCTCTGTTTCTTCATATCTAAAATATGAAATCAGACTTACTTCATGGTGTTGTTGAAATAGCAAATGAGGTAATATCCACAGGAGCCTGCCTATGAAGGTGGTAAATAAATGTATTTCGTCTTCTGACACTTTGAGTGAAGCAGAATAACTTACAATAGTTTGAAAATGAATTGCTTAAGGGCCGGGATATAAGGTCCTAATATCTAGATAGACTAAAAGCCCCTCAGTTAGGAAACAGAGAGGAAATAAAATATGAAGTACTTCAAAAAATATATGAGACATGAACAAAAAGTCCATTGAAAAATTATAAAGCCAAGTAGCCAAATGTACTTGGGTTAAAACCTCTCACTTGATTACTTTTTGGCCCATTTTTAAGTTGTTTCAGGTTTGTTTTTTCTTAGTATATCATTTTATTGGGGACTCTAAGTTGAAGCTATTTCAATTTTTAATGTTTTCTGCTTACATTCTTTAAAAAATATTTTATTTTATTTCATTAAAACATCATTTTATTAGGGGCTCACACAACTCTTATCACAATCCATACATACATCAATTGTGTGAAGCACATTTGTACATCTGTTACCATCATCATTCTCAAAAAAATTTGCTCTCCATGTAAGCCCCTGGCATCAGCTTCTCATTTTTCCCCTCCCTCCATGCATCCTATTCCTCAAGAACCCTTGATAATTTATAAATTATTATTTTGTCATATCTTACACTGTCCGACGTCTCTCTTCTTTTTAATTGAGGGATTTATCTGTTTTATTTTGTCCTTGTTGTGTTTTTTGTTTGCTTACTTTCTGCTTGTGTTTTGTATGGTTTCCTGAATATGACATCCCGGATGGGTAAATCTGTGGAGACAGTAACTGGCTTACTAATCACTAAAGGTATGAGGGGTGAAGGAGCGCTAACAGCAATGAGCACGAGGAGAAAACGTTCTGAAATTCACTGTGGTGATCATTGCACAACTCTTCTTAATATGATTGAACAATTAAAGCATATGATATGTGAAGCATATACCAATAAAATTAATTTTAAAAAGAAAAATAGGATTAAAAGAGAATGAATGTCCCCACAAACTTTTTGGAGCCCCCTTCATATTATTCCCATTAAGCAGTACAGTACCTCAAATGCCTGGCGATCATTTTTGCTCACCAGGAGACCTGGGACAGCTTCAACCGCCATATCTTTACCGAACTTTTCAATCTTACTTTCACCTCCTCTTCCCTGTCTGCCTTTCCTGAACATTCTGGTTGCCTGTAGCCTGGAAGCCTCATGCTCCCCTTGCTCTGGGGGAGTTTGCGGGAAATGATAGATTACCGCAGGAACATGTACTCGGACCATATCTCCAACTACCAGAGTGGCGGTCTTCCTGCCCTGGAACACCAGTCTTCCAGATTCCCTCCGTACCAGCCAGGGAATAAGTCCCAGTTTTATTTCCCTCCATGCTAGTATCCCACATTTCCCCTTTCTGCATTATATTTAAGATTTAATAGCGTCACAGAGGCAACATGGTCTCTCTTCATATTTCTCAGCTTCCTATAGAAGCGACATGAGACTGTGAGCATCACAATGATGAGGATAAACAACACAGTCAGACTAGAACTTAAGCTGTGTGAAATGCTTTGAGCCCAAGCTCGCGGGTCCAACCCTTCCATGCCATTGACCTGTAATTAGTGGGCTTGCACTCCCTGCCGAAGATATATGGGCCTGGGTTAGCAATAAAGGTCTCTCTCTCGGCTCCTCAAAAAAACCCCAAAAAAACAAGGAATCTGGAAGACTGGTATTCCATGGCAGAAAGACCACCACTCTGGTAGTTGGAGATAGAGTCCAAGTACATGTTCCTGCGGTAATCTATCCTTTCCCACAGGAGGCCATGAGCATAATGTCAATGTGCCGCTGCCACTGTTGCTGGTGATGTTGTCCCTAAGGGCTCCCTTGGAGCAGTTGAACCCATGTAAGAGCCTTTATTAAACAGTGGCCTAGACTACTGATGGTGGTGGAAGGACAGACTCTTCATGAGTCGCTTCCCAGACAGGACAGGGAGGGATCACTCATTGACTCAGAATATCCTGCCCCTACTTGGAAGGCTACTTACAGGACCATTTGTTTCTACCAGTAGGGTGATAAAAGGCCAGAGGGAAAGCCAGGAGAGAGGCCAGAGATCAGCTTCTTGACGAGACGTTCTCCTAGAGCGTGTGACCTACTCACTGTGAGGGAGCCTGCAAAATGGTTTGTGTCAGTGCAGTTGTCTACGCTGTCTCCCGCTCAGGCCACCTCACACCTCTCTGCACGTGGCAGGTGTGTGTGGGTCGTCTGTCACCGGAGGGACCTCTCACACTCACAGGAGGGTCCCTGCCAGACTTCCTTCCTTCCTCCTAAGAAACGTACTTTGTCGGTTCAAGAACATCTCTTACTTTCTTCCTCCTGGAGCTGCAAAGCATGCATCCATCTCTTCCTTTGGACATAAGCGTGAAGAAAAGACTTGTCCATGGAGAAATTTTCATACTTAAGCAAGTCCTGGTTTCCCATACCCTCAGGGAGTTTGGAAACCAGCATCTCCATTGCTACTGACTTTGGGCTGGTCTTCTGGAATACGCAGGAGAGCTCCCACTTTGTCGTCGAAAGTTGACTTGGAGTGAAGAGCCAAGTTCCCCATTGTGGTAATGTAGCATGATGGTACAAACACATGGCATGGGGATCATGCGACATTGGAATGGGAAAGAAAGAGCAGGAAGCTCAACATTTCAGGCAAACAACCCCTCCAGGAATTAGAGCCGCTAGTGTTTCCTGTTTATTTAACTTATTACCATTTGTTGTTCTCAAATTTAGAAGCTGTTTGCCTAGCACAATTTTAGAAATCCAGAAATAACCCACTAACTATATGCCTCCAGTACAACCTGGGGGTTATTCATTAATGGTGGTTAATACATACTTTGAAATTCTCTTATTAAAGGCCCGCCTAAATTCAGACTACTATTATAATCCGCCCAAATGAGGTCAGTGGTTTAAAGAGAGGGCTTTAACCCTTATATAAAGCTCCTCCGATGATCGGTAGTATAGGATCAAGGTAAGAAGAGACAGGTGAGTCTCCATGTTGATTTAGAAGCTTCCGTGATGGGGTAGAGCCATTTGGAGGTAGCCTCAGATCGAAGCGAGATGTGCAGAGATCTACTGACTAATGGATTTTCAAATTGTTAAACTATGTTGTAGGACAACGACCACCTCTTTGTAAAAGCCTGACGCAGGGGGAGGACGTTTTCTCTCTGTCAGGCCACAGATAAGGTTAGTGCTGGCCTTGTTGTTGCTTGGAAAATACACGCGTGTGAGTTGTCTTTTGAATGAAACCAAGAAAATAGTCAGTTGAGCATTGAACAGAGCCAGGCAAAACTCTTGTAAGTCACGCTACCAGAGTGATCGCTACGTCATGCTACTCCAGGGATGCACAGTTTCTCTTGATTTTAAAGAGAGACTAGAGAGCAAAATTGGGACAGACTGATGGTCTAACAAAGCCTGCCGATGGATGGGAGGGTGGGTGTGCAGTAACGTATGTGAGATGTGCATGCACTCAAGGCGACCTGAAATTGGATGGGAACACGTCAGGAGTTTATGCTTAGGAAAGCGAGGGACGGATCCAACAGATCATAGCCGACCCTACGCCTATAAGGATAACATTTCTGAAGTGAAAAGTGGGACTCAAATTGGAAGTGATTCTACACTTCTTATTAAACCGAAGCAACAGTCCTGTAGGATGCTTTCAAGTTTTAATTTGAACCAATTTCTGATTCTTAACAGCTCTGGTAGGAGAAGACTTGCCACAATGCTGTCCTCCGTCGTGTTTTTAGGACTCGTGGCCCTCATCGGTAAGTCACTGACTGACAAAAAATTGTTTCTGAGCAGAGTGTCCAAGCAATGAGTGCAACCAGGAGTCAGAAAGAGCCAAGATGGCAGGTAATGGAAGAGCAGGCTCTCCTAACCAGCGTCGCCATTCATCCACACTTTATTTCTGTCACCGAGAGTGTATTCTGCTTGCCAAGCAGATGAAAGAGAATGTCAATGAGGGTTTGAATACTCAGCTAGCTATCGGTCTACTTTCTGTCCAGTCGTACACCTTCTAGGCTTCTATCGTATCAATCGGTATTTGGAGCAGTGTCCTGGGAGGCAAGGCGTATCACAAGAAAACTGTTGATGCCAGGCAATAAATAAGAGTTCAAAGAGTCGTAGAAGCATGTTTAGTTTGAGAGGAGGCTGAGAGGGGGAGCTCACAGCCCAGGAGTATGTTCAACCAGGATGTTCAGAAAGGGCTCTTGTGTGGGGGATGCGAGGAGGCAAGGCAACTATTGAAGAATGCTTGATATTTTAATAGAAGGAGGGAACAGTTTCTGGATGGAGGCATGGCTTTAATAAGGCACAGAGGCAGAGATGCACCAGAAACGTATGGGCTACCCCAAGCAGGTCAGTGTGACAGGAAGAGAAGAGAGGTTTTGTGAGGAGAAGGCTGAAGAGGTGAGTTGGAGAGATGGCAAAGGACCTTGAAAAAGAAAAGATCGGAAACATCAGCCTTAAAAATTAAGCCATTGGAAATAGTGTCCAAGTTGTCTGCTTATTAATCTATTACAGATCATAGAGAAGACAAGTGTTCTAAAATGTCCAATTCTAAATTTGACCAGTGAAGTTACTGAAAAATGATCGTTTTTATTGATGTATGGTCAAAGGCAGGCAGAGATAGTTGAAATGTTTTACTCTTCTCTAATTTTCAGGTGGGACTTGAGTTATGTCGCCAGTAGATGAGCTACCGTGCTAGCTGTTGATCTGAAAAGGTCTATAATTTAAAAGGACCCTTGTGTTTATGATCCCTTTTGAGCGCAAACTCACAGGCCCTTTTTAATTACACTTTTAAGGAGCCCAGTGGTGTAGTGGATTACACATTGGGCTGCTAACTGCAAGGTTGGTAGTTTGCAGCCTCTCTGAGGGAGAAAACACAAGGTTTTTGATCCCCTTAAAGCACTACAGTCTCTGGCAACATCTGTACAAATATGCTTGATACACTGATGTATGGAATGTTATGAGAGCTATAAAATGATTTTTTTCAAAGTTATAGTCTCAGAAACTCATAGGGGCAGTTCTACTCTGTCCTATAGGGTCATAGGGTCACTCAAAGGCAGAATTGACTTGATGGCAGGAGTTTTGTTTATTATACCAATAGGATATACAAATACAACTATTTATTATATGAATAGTATAGGAACTGTGGCCACATCCCCATACTATTAAGACAATGGCTTTCAAATCACAAGGCAATGGTTTTCAAATCAGACGGGGATGCTGGCTGAAGTACATATTCTTAGACTTTATCTAGCTATTCTGGTACAACAGATCTGATCTGAAAACCAGAGTGATGAGAATCCCAGATCCCACGGACTATACTTTGGGCATAACAAAAACTGCTCCCACCAGCAAAACAACATTGACCTTCTTGATATATGTACACTTAATCTATCCAGAAATTGTACTTAAAGAACTTCTTCCCTCCCTCCCTTCATCTACTCAACAAATATGTATTGAATACCTACTTTGGGTCGGGCATTGTTCTCAGTGCTGAAGGAGACACAGCAGAGAAAAACACTAATGCGAGTTAATGTTCTAGTGAGAGAATCCCCAAAAACCAAACTCACCGCCATCAAGTTGATGCCGGCTCATAGTGAACCAGTAAGACAGAGTAGACCTGCCTCTGTGAGAGACTCTCAGAAAGACTGTAACTCTTCACAGGAGTTGAAAGCTCCATCCTTCTCCCTGGGAGCGGCTGGAGGTTTCAAACTGCTGACCTTTCAGATCACAGCCCAACTCATAACCATTATGCCACCAAGGCAAGATACGGTAGGATGAGGAGTAAGGTGTGTCTGTGCCGTCTTCTTCACATATGTGAACAAGAACGATTCTATGATATGGTGACTTAATTTTATTTGTACTATTATTATAATTATAATAGAAAAGTTTGGGGTTTCTATATGAACTGAGTGCTTATCACCCAGCTTCTACAGTTTTCAACATTTTCTGATCTTACTTCACCTATCCCTCACCCTGACTTTCTTGTGAATGTTTTAAGCAGATTTAAAGCATCCAAACATGTAGCCTATACATTTTTCATATGTGCCTCTCACACATACAGACTAGCTTTGCTTCCAGAAGGTATTCCTGGTTCCTTTGGACAGTCCCTGCCATTTCCTAAGGAGTGCTGTTTCCCCTTAAAGGGGAATGGCACTTAGAGACCATGTCTGAGTGAGAGCGGTTATCCTCCCTTACAAGCCTTTTTTTAGAAGACAGAACTAGAAAAATTACACCTTTAAAGAAGAAAAATCATGCATTCACTAATATGTCACAATCGTATTTAAGAATACAAGGGACTCACATTTCTAGCTCTGCTATTTTATGCTAAAGTGCCCTCCTGACACTGTCAAGTAAGCACTGAAGGGCTAACCTCAAGGTCAGTGGTTCAAACCCATTAGTCATTCTGAAGCAAGAAGATGACGCTATCGCCTCTCATAAAGATTTAGTCTAGGAAACCCTATAGAGGGCCTATGGAAGTTCACATTGGCTTACTGGTAATAAGTTTGGGTTTATCATATATTAAAATTTTTGGTTATGAATGATACTAACATTAGTATCTATTTACATATATTAATTTTGAAATAACTATGACAGTATTATCAGCCAAGATGCCTTGATCCTTGATTTGAGAGGTCCACAGGCAGTATTTCACTCAGGATATATGACTTACACTGACTTATTGAAACCATTGGAAACAATTGCCCTCTGTGTGGCTAATTCAGTAAGCTGGTAACTTGATATAGAGTTGAGCTTATTTGTTTGCTTTTTCGTTTTATGGACTATTTGTATTCAATTTCACTTTTTGCAAGAGTTTGCAAGGGTCCAGAATTTTAAAACAATTTACAAGGGTCCAAAGTGTAAAACTACAAAACAAGGTAGATTTAGAGATGATTAGCCTCTATCCCTGTCCCCTTTACCCTCTTCTTAGCCTCCCCTCCCCTTACATTTTTATTAATTTTTGGATTATCCAAGTAGTGTTATTTCTTAGATAAGCAAATTATGCTCACACTCACCAATTTGTAATCTTATTCTCTCCCATTTCTTGCACAAAATTACATTTTAAAACATCCACTGACACTAATGTGATTCCAACTCATAGTGAACCTATCTTGGATTTCTGCAGTTGTAAATCTTTACAGGAGCCTCATCTTTCTCCACAGAATGGTCAGTGGGTTTGAACCACTGACCTTGAGGTTAACAACTTTATGCTTACCCAACAGCACTACCAAACTCATGGCCGTCGAGTTGATTCCAACTCATAGTGACCCTATAGGGCAGAGTAGAACTATCCTGTAGGGCTTTCCAGGATTTTAAGCCTCGGAGGAATTGGTGGGTTTGAATAGCTGACTTTATGGCTAGTAGCTCAATTGTAGCTCACTACTCCACTACGGCTCCAGCCACCCCGCCAGAAGTCTGCAAATACCAGGTTGGACTTGGAGATCACTGCAGGGAGTGTATGAAGACAATTCCTCTTCAGAGCTGCTGTGGCAGTCTGGGTGGACTAGAGGAACAAATTCATAGACACCCACATGTGTATAAGAAAGAGCTTTATATACAAGAGCAATTAAATATAGAAAAAAACATCCCAGCCCCATCAAGATCAAGTCCTTAAGTGCAATATTAGCCCATATGTCCGATAGCAATCTAGAAAGTCCTCTTCAGCCTCACAAAACACATGCAAGATCACAGGCCAGTGGGTGGAAAGTCTTGTGGATCCAGTGGAGGTAGAAGCATCTCAGTGCTGGCAGGGGTCTCCACGTGGCTCCTCTGGCTCCAGAGCTCTGGTTGCATCAGCATAGCTCTGTCAGACTCATTGTCAGTAATGTCTTGCAGGTAGTGAGAATGTGTCCTCCTGCCTCCAGTGAGCTATTATCTCCTTAGCACTTCCAAATGAAGTCATCAAGCTGTGACCTGATTGACAGGCTAAACTCCACCCCTTCACTCTTAAGTCTCAAATTGTCAACTGATTATGTAACTACCACAGCTGCATAATCTACACAGTAGTTAATTGTGTGGATGTATCTTTGCCTATAAAATCTGCCCCATGTGAAGGCCAGTTGTGTTGTTTTCCGTCCTTTGCTATTGAAAACAGTGCAGAAACACAGCCTACTGCTAGAAATTCCCCTCTAGCAATGTACCAGAGGGCCTTTCCCTTAACAGTCTCATCGACAGATCACGGTGTCAAACTTGTGGATGTTTGCCCATCAAATCGATGACAATGGTATCTCACCATTGTTCAGCTATGGCCTTCTCTCCTGAGTGTGGTTGAATGTCTGTCTATATCTTTAAAGATCTTTTTTTTAAACCTTAAGTTTATGAACTATCATTTCCTATCTCTCGCAGATAAGGTGAGATTTTAACAGAAACCTGAAGATAACAAGGCAGTCAATCATGTAGACATCTGAGAAAATAGCATTCTAAGCATTTAGGCAACGAGAACTTCAAGTGCAAGGACCTTGAAGCAGGGCCCGGCTTGGCATGTTCAAGGGCTGACAGGGAATGGATGTGACTGGAGAAGAGTGGGGGAAGAAAAGGCAAAATTGGACCAGAGTGGGAGTGAGCATGCTAGTTAGAAGGCTGCTAAAATAGCCAGAGGAACAGGTTCCAGGTATCCAGATCTCATGCAATAATCCATGTTGACACCTCTAGAGGTTTGTGCGCAGGAGCCCCAGAGCCTAGTGCACTAACCCCAAGTCAGAGAGCAGAAGCGACGCTTGATTAGAAGGTGCCATTAGTGTGGAGACGGACAGCAATGATGGCTGTCTTGATGGTGTCCCGATTGGAATCCGAATGTATAAGAGATTATAAACTTTTGGAACTCACACTTTGGAAAGTCAAATACAGAGGTTTTATATTAACTCAGGGTTTCAGGATAAGTACAGGAAACAAATGGTGACCAGGGGCATTCCAATACGATGACTAGGTTCTTCTAAGTCTTTGGTCTGTGTCGCAGGATGTCTCGGTTTACTTAACTAGATAGCAGGAATTAGTCTTTTGGTCACTAACAACCAGGCAAATACAAAGGGCTTCTCGGCGTTATCTGGCCCTTCCAGGGGTGACCAGCATCCAATCTGTGTGTTTCTGGGCAATGGGGAACGTTATAATAATTCCAGAGACGGAGGTGAGTTAGACTGGCTATAAACACAGATTAGGAGCGTCCCTGTAGGACAGAGTAGAACTGGCTCTGTGGATTTCTGTGGCTGCACATTTTTTTATGAGAGCAGAAAGCCTCGTCTTTCTCCCTCGGAGGTCACAAGCAAATATTTTCAAAGTGTTGACCTTGCCGTTAGCAGACCCATGTGTAGCCCATTGGCTCGATGGCAGTGGGTTCGGAGTTTGGGAGCTACTAACAGGGAGTAAAACTCAGCTGATTTGGATCTTCGTAATGGCAAAGGTGATGAGAAGTGGTCAGACTCTGGATGTGTACTTTCAATTTCTACACTGTTTCCAATCCCCAAGGCCTTCAGTTTAGGAATCTATCTATTCAGATCCTCAGACATACTTCCTAAATGAATTGTAGGCACAAAAGAGTACATTGTGCACCATGGGGAGTGCTGAGGCGGTAGTTCTTGCTCTATGTCATGTAAATCTACTTTTATGAAAGAAGCCTAATTATATCTCTGTGTTTGCTTTCTACATAGACTTTCTGAGAGCCCCAGGTCTATGTGAAAGTTTGTGATAACTTCATCTACTCAATGTTTTGTAGTTGTCTGTGTGTTTATTGTTGTTTTGTTAGTTATTTGCTTTTAAAACAGAAAATCAAAAACAAAACAACACATTTTTTAAGTGAACCTTTAGAGTTGCTTTTCTTTCCTTGTAAGATACGTTTTTGTAGGCACTGCTCCTTTGGTTGTGTGCGTCATTCTAAGAGTAGGCCGTTGTTTTATATACTTCAGTTCATCAGAACTGGATCCAGGTGGATAGCCAGGTGGCTGGGTAAAATTCTAAAAGCATAGTTTACAGCATTAAATGAAACAATAGTTCTTGTTTCTCACACAGCAAATATTTTAATAAATATAGTTTTGGTGGTATAGTGGTTACACATTGGCTTGCTAACCACAAGGTCAGCAGTTTGAACCCACCAGCCACTCGGAAGGAGAGAGACAAGACTTTTAGCACTCATTTCTAATCTCATACAGATGGCAATCTCTGAAACCCCAGAGGGGCAGTTCTACCCTGTTCTAGCAGGGTCTCTGTGAGTCAGAATTAACTCGATGACAGTGATCTTTTAGACCTCGAGTGCTAACAAATAAGGCTTTAAAAAATTCCATTATCTTTTGATTCTATTTCTTCACTTTTTTTTGGTCTCCTTGTATTTATAGCTTCTTCTTCTTCTTCCTCCTCCTCCTCCTCCTTCTCATTATCTTCCCCCCTCCCCCTTCTCCTTCCCCTCCCTTTCCTCTCTTTCTCCTCCTCTCCTCCTCCTCCCCCTTCCTTTTGGCTGTAACAAACAAATGCATTCTCTCACCATTTAGGAGGTTAGAAGTCCCACTCGAGGGTGTCAGCTTTAGAGGAAGGCATTCTTCTTCAGGTGGCTCAGGGGAAGGTTCTCATCTCCTTTCAACAGTCGTGGGCTCAGTGTTCCTCAGAGGTCTCCACTTGTCTTGCTCTCCCCTGGGTCTGGAACTTCTCAGCACAGAACCCTGGGACCAGAGCACACACACTGCCCTCAGCTCTTCTTTCTTGGGGGCCGTAGGTTATGCTCCTTGTATGTACAGTCTTAACATGCAAGCCAACAAGTCTTGGAATGATTAGAACAAACTTTTAAAAATTATAGCAAGATATTCAGTCAATAGAGTAGGGAAGAAACTCATTTCACCATGACAAATTTATAACAAAAGATTCATCATTACTTAATTTTTTCTAATGGAAACATGATATGTCAATATATAGTCAAAGTGTTATGACACCCTTCTTTTTCTTTCTATCAAAACCAAGTCAAAATGTCAAACCAGATGCTTTGTTTCTATCCCCACAAACACTTGGGTCAGAAGTGTCTTTAAAATTTCTCTCAAGGCTTCTGCTTAGAACTTGTGGAAATTTTTATTCTGATCACAATAAATATATGCTAAATTTATCATAATTTATTTTCATAATGCCTATAACTAAGTGTTGGGTGTGGTTATTCTGTTTGTTGTTCAGGTGGAAGTAGAGTGGGAAAGGGATGTTCTCTGCACTAGTTTGGCTTGTAATGAGTCAAGACTGGCAGAAATAGACTTGAGGAAGATCCAGTCTATCCCTTCTTTTGGATTTCGGCAGTGTTTGTAAGTGATAGCAACGCAGGCAATATTTTCTCCTGGGCTTCATGTGAATGATATTCTGCCTCCAGGTACTTCCAGGGGCTCCTACCCTTTCACCCACATGATGAACCCCCACCTGCACCCTCGTCTGTACCATGGGTGCTATGGAGACATCATGACAATGGACACTTCTGGGGCCTCCTGTGGTTTAGACAGGTTGACTCACTGTGGTAAGTGAGAATTAAAGCCAAGGCTTGGCTTTCCCCCTTCCATCATTTCCAGAAAACCCCAAAGACTCCTTTGAAATTTTCCCCAGTCTTTCCAATACTTGTCCAGACCTATGTTATTTCTATGTATTAAAATCATTGGTTTAATAAAAAATATTATATCCTAGCTTTGATTTTGGTTGTTTTTACGTAATGTTACAGCATGAGAATTTTAAAGAAGCTTAGAACATGCCCTTTGCATTTTATTTCTCGTTTGTAATCTTGCTCCAAAATCTTCTTTATTACATGTGATCTTAAAGCACAAGGCAGCGGTCCTTGGAATGATTAGAACAAACTTTTCAAAATTGCAGAAAAGTTCTTTGTTCGTTTTATAATGTCAGAGCTGGTGCAATCACAAAGGTCCCAGCCAATCTTCTCATCTCATCCCCTCAACTGATAGCTAAAATCACCGAGGCTCACAGGAAGGGAGCCAGCTCCTCTAAGCACGCACACTGGCAGTGCTGGACGAAACTCCAGCTTGGCTGATGCCTAGACCTAGAGTCTTCCCAGTGCATGCATGTGACCAAACAGGGAAGCAGAGAGAAAGAGGAAGAAATAGCAACCATCTGTGGTTATGGATCAGTCTGGTTTCTATAACCAGAGATCAAAATAGTGCCTTGAAAATGTGGTCCCAAACCAAGGGCAGTGGGAAAAAATAATCATCTGGGAGAGAGGAAACACAGTTTTGTTTTTATTGATTTCAGGGACCCGTGGGTCTGAAATGTTTGCGGAGATGGATTTGAGGGCTATAAAGCCTTACCAAACTATGATCAAAGAAGTTGGGCAGAAGCACTGCGTGGACCCAGCCCTGATAGCAGCCATCATCTCCAGAGAGAGCCACGGTGGAGCTGTCCTGGAAAACGGCTGGGATCATCATGGACTTAAATTTGGCTTGATGCAGGTACCCCACCGTTGTAGTTGTGAGGTGCCATTGAGTCGGTCTGACCGTAGTGACCCTGTGCACATCAGAATGAAGCCTTGCCTCGCCCCACATCACCCTCACAATCGTTGCTATGTTTGTGTCCTGCTATTGCTGCAACCACTGCGCCAATCCATCTCATTGAGGGCTTTCCTCCTTTTTTTGCTGCCCCACATGACCAATCATGATGTCCTTCTCCAGGGGCTGCTCTCCCCTAACATGTCCAAAGTGTGTATCTCATCATGCTTGCCTTTAAGGAACACTCTGGCCATGCTTCTTCCAAGAGAGATGTTTGTCCTTTTGGCAGTCCATGGTACTTTCAATTTTCTTCACCAGCATCACAATTTATTATTATTATTTATCATTTTATTAGGGGCTCATACAACTCTTATCACAATCCATAAATACATCAATTGTGAAAAGCACATTTGTACATTCATTACCCTCATCATTCTCAAAACATTTGCTCTCCACTTAAGCCCTTGGTATTAGCTCCTCATTTTTACTGCCTTACTTCCCGCTCCCCACTCCCTCACGAACCCTTGATCATTTATTAATTATTATTTTGTCATATTGGACATCTCCCTTCACCCACTTTTCTGTTGTCCATCCCACAGGGAGGAGGTTATATGTAGATCCTTGTAATCAGTTCCCCCTTTCCACCGCACCCACCCTCTACCCTCCTGGTATCACCACTCTCACCACTGGTCCTGAAGGGATCACCCGCTCTAGATTCCCTGTGTTCCCTGTGTTTCCAGTTCCTATCTGTACCAGTGTACATCCTCTGGTCTAGCCAGATTTGTAAGGTAGAATTGGGATCATGATAGAGGGGGGCGGGATGAAGCATTTAGGAACTAGAGGAAAGTGATATGTTTCATCGTTGCTACACTGCACCCTGATTGGCTAGTCTCCTCCCCCCAACCCTTCCATAAGGGGATGTCCAGTTGCCTACAGATGGGTTTGGGTCTCCACTCCGCACTCCTTCCCCCCTCCCATTTACTATGGTAAGATTTTTTGTTCTGATGATGCCTGATACCTGATCCCTTCAACACCTCGTGATTGCACAAGGCTGGTGTGATTCTTCCTTGTGGGCTTTGTTGCTTCTGAGCTAGATTGCTATTTGTTTACCTTCAAACCTTTAAGACCCCAGACACTATATATTCTGATAGCCAGGCACCATCAGCTTTCTTCACTACATTTGTTTAGGCACCCATTTGTCTTCAGCTATTGTGTTGGGAAAGTGAGCATCATGGAATGCCAGTTTAATAGAAGAAAGTATTCTTGCATTGAGGGAGTACCCAATGTCCATCTGCTACCTTAATACTAAATCTATACATATATGCACATAGATATATTTCCCCATCCTCATATATAAATATATTTACATATGCACATGCCTTTATTTAGACCTCTATAAATTCCCTTTGCCTCCTACCTCTTTCCTCTATTTCCTTTGACTTTCCTCTTGTCCCACTATCATGTTCAGCCTTCATTTGGGTTTCAGTAATTCCTCTTGGTTACATTACCCTTGGTCGTGCCCTACCAGACCTCCTACACCCTCCTCACCATCGATTTGGATCACTTGTTGTTCCCTTATCCCTGTGTTTGTTAACACCACTTCCTTTCTCCCCCAGGGGAGGCCCTTTCCCCATGTCCCCCGGAATTATCGGTCCCATTGTTTTCTCCTCCAGATAGTTCATCCAGCCTATCTTAGTTAGATAGACCTTGCGCAAAAACAAGGTAGAGCAAAACCAAGAAACAAAATAAAACCAAGCAACAAAACAACAACAAGCCAATGACAAAAACCATAACAAAACACACCAAGAAAGAGAAGCTTGCAGTTAGTTCAAGGACTGTTTGTTGGCCTTTAAGAGTGTTTTCCAGTCAAGTCTAATGGGACATCAAGCCCTGGCCCCATAGTCTATTTTTGATATTCCCTGGGGACTTCGCTGCTCTGTTCCCCTTGCTGTTCTGTTCCACGCCTTTAGTGTATTGCCTCTGTATGGTGGGATCAGATTAGGCCGAAATCCCACACTGTGTCTCCAGTGTTGTCCTCTGTAGGGCTATGGGTCAGTGAGGGATGTCGTGTCTCATAGTGAGGCAGGCCATACCGGCCATATGGTCTTCTCTGTGGATTGGCTGCTCTCATCAGGGAATATCGCCCTCAAGGCTTGGTGGGCCAGGATGTGCTCCACTCTCTCTTCCTCCCCCTTCATTTGCTCCCGTGTGCTCTGATCAGACATGTCCCTCTCACAGAGCTGAAGATTCAGTGCCGTCCTCTGAAATACATTCTTCTGGGGGGAGGGGCAGGCAGCACCACAATTTAAATGTATTGATTTTTCTTCAGTCTTCCTTATTCAATGTTCAACTTTCACCTGAATATGAGGTGATCGAAAATGCCATAAATTGGGCCAGGCACACCTTAGACTTCAAAGTTACCACCTTACTTTTCAAGGTACTTAGCTAGAGACTTTTACTCAATCCTACTTCATCCTTGTTTTTTTTGTTGTTGTTGTTGTTGCTAAATCAAACTAGCTTAGAAAGCCACTTGCAGTGCTGAAGGTACCAACACTACAGGCGCTTCTGTGTCATTTGTTCTGTGATTTCCGTAGCAACGCCTTTGTCTTTTATTCAAGGCTTATCAGCTATTGGATATTGTCAATAAATTATTTTGAGTTTCATATCTATAATTCTGAAATAAAATGATAGAGTTACATCGAGAACTTTTACATAGGGTACCATTATGTAGGGGGTCTTCTAGTGGTCATGAAATAGTTAATGTCAACCACAATACTTTTTATTTAGGCAAATAGAGGAAGGGCATTCACATTATCTGGATATTTGCTTTTAGGGTCTATTTAAAATTGTTTGTAGAAACCCACATTTCTAGTTATCCCAGATAGAAATAAAAATTTTACCTGAACTAGTTGGATGATTGGTTTTGATTGCAAATACCTAGACTCCTTTGTGTGCTCATTAGTTGTTTTTAAACAATTTTCATGTGTGGTGGTGGTTGGTGGGTACCGCTGAGTTGATCTTAACTCACAGGGACCCCAAGTGACGGAGTGGAACTGCCCCCAGAGGGTTTTCTTGGCTGTGACCTTTACCCAAACAGACCACCAGCTCTTTCCTCCACAAGCCACTGGCTGGGTTTGAATCTCCAACCTTTTAATTCACAGCCAAGGCTTAACTGGGTCATTAGGGCTCCTTTTTCCATATTCTCATATATATTTGAGCGGCTTCCAAAAGTTTGTGAGAAGATAGTAGGATTTCCCCAAACATTGTGAAGCTCCCTGCTATATAAACACAGCGAAACTAGAAGACTTCACCACACTGTGCTGTCTTTACTTCTCCAAACCGTCGCTTTGGCTCCCTGACCGTCTGCTGGGTGGAGGAAAGGCTAGGGGACTTGACCCTCGGAGGATGGAGGAGAGAGGAAACAAACTAGGGGCAATAAGGAAACTGTGTTGCCTCATCCAAACACTGACATTACTATTTGAATTTCCTAGCTTGATCAGAAAATTCACCACCCGGTTGGTGCCTGGGACAGCAAAGAACATCTTTTGCAGGCTGTTGGGCTTCTAGCAGAGAAAATTAAGACAATTCAGCAAAGATTCCCAAAATGGAGTGTGGCTCAGCACCTCAAAGGTAGGTAATGCCTTGTTGAAATGAAAGCCAGGTGTGGACTGGGCCTTTCTGTGAGTGCTCCCCCTGGTGGCCCACCGGCCTGGGAGGAGCTGTGGAAAGACTGCATTCGCACTGTCTGACTGAGTTACTATGAATGGCCTTCCTTCCCCAACTTGCATTTGTAAGATGTGCTTTTGTAAGATGTGAAGGTTCTTAATGCCTCTCTCCGTGGTTGGTAAACCATTGACTGATGTCTTAAGAATCAATGAGCCAGTTTAAAAGAATATGTTTTACCTTCCCCTGATAGGCGTTTTCCTAATACAAGAAACTATTAATCACTTCCCAATACATAGTGCCTTCTCTCCTTCCATGCTTTAAGAATATTAGTTTAGAATAGTTTCTATTTTCTATTTCTAGGTTCTTGTGGTTAGAGTTTAGGCCCAGGGCTTGGTTCCTGTAGATCATGTGTCTAGTAAAGAACCACACAAAGATACACACCTGACTCGTGGGGATCACTGTGCATCCCATACTCAGTGTGGCTCTAATTCTGCACCAGGGCAGGTGTTTAAGAAACATCCATCGAGTGAATGAATGTTTGCACAAAGCACCGAGTGATGAATTATTAAATGAAAAGAGAATATTAACAAGCATCCTCGGATTGAGAATCTAATTCTTCCAAGTCTGGACTATATAAGAGGAAAATATGACCGGTAGAAAGCAGAGTCTTAAAAGAAGAGAGAAAGCAAGCTGAAATTCTTCCACTGGTTCTTGGGGTAGCACGCTCTCTCCGGGGGGAAGGGAGATGGGGAGCAGGACCCTGGGGACTGCCTGCCTGGAGGACTGACATCCTAGAAATGCTCACGTCTTAGTTCTGCGGCACATTCACATTTGGATCTAAACTGTATGTTTCCTTGTAGGAGGGCTTTTGGCCTATAAGTCAGGAATTGACGCCGTTGGCAACCCTGTGGACACAGACACTGACTTCGTCGATGATCTTCTTGCCCGAGCTAAATTCTATAAACGACATGGCTTCTAGGGAGAGCTATGCGAGTGGATTGGACGGGCAGGCTGCTCAGACAGCCTCTCCTGTCAGGGGGGCTTGATGAGAGCATATTCAATCCGACGTGGACAAAGGAGTGGCTGCAAATTTGAGGGGAAAAAACGTTTATTCTCCAATTTTCTTCATGAAAATAAGCATTGACAAAAAGAAGAAAGAAAAATTCACCAAGTTTTTTATATTGATGGATTTATTTTTATATAATCATTTTATTGACATAGCTTACACATTCCAGTATATCCATTCACATACGATTCAGTTGTTCATTCCCATCGGGTGGGGTTATGCAACCATCATCGACATCAGCCCATTTCTCCCCCACCCATCCCCCCAGACCCTCAGGGAACCACTGCTCCTGTCTCTGAGGGTCATTTATCTTGACTACCATTGACCGAGCAGTCTTAAATATATAAATGAGCAAATGCAAATCTAACGTGATCAATGAGGTAAAACACACAAACACTTTACTAGTAAGAGGAGGGCACAGTAAAGAACTAGAGGATAGTTGTGTGGTTCATCAGTGCCATACCGCACCCGGCTCTACCATCCATTCCATGCGGCCCTTCTGACAGGGATTGTCCATTCATCTCACAGGGGGATTTGGGGCCTCCATTGCATCCATGCTCCTTCACATTGAGTTGGTTGTATTTTTGAACTTCTAATATCTCTTGCCATTGATACCTCGTGATCACACAGGCTGGTGTGCTTCTTCCATGTGGGCTTTGTTGCTTCCCTGCTAGATGGCCGCTTGTTTAATTAGAAGCCTTTAAGACCCAAGACACTATATATTTTGATAGCCAGACACCATTGGCATTCTTTACCACATTTGCTTATACACCCATTTTGTCTTCAGTGATTGTGTCAGGGAAGTAGATATCATACAATGCCACATTATTAGAACAGATGGGTCTTATCGGTCTTGTACTAAGGCAAGATTTAAGTAGAGGTCCAAATCCATATACTTCCTTGTTACATCTGCATATATATATATATATATATATATATATATATACAAACAAATACATATATGCTTATATATATATATATCTATTTTCCCCTCTTCTACCCCACTGTTACGTTTATTCATCATTCACCTTTCAGTAATTCCTCTCAGATACAATTCAATTGTTCAAACACAACAGGAAGAGCTACCCACTCCTTGCTGTCAATTTTAGAACACTTACTATTCTCTTGTACCCATCGTTCGTTATTGGCCCCCAACCCCCTCTTCCCCAGCCCCCAGGAACCATTGGTCCAGTTGCTGTCTCATTAAGATTGCCTATCCTTAATGTCTTATATAGATAAACATTCCCCCCAAAAAATACAGGCCTCAGTTCCCAATGTGGTTCCCATGAGATATACACAAACATACTCAGTCACATGAAACTGCTGTTTAGTGACTGGACTGTGTTGTCATAGTAAGTGGAAGCTATGTATTCCTGCTAGACCTCCCTTTAGCTCATGAATTTAATGCTTACTTGCCGATGGAATTCAAAAGAAGTTAAGTAAACCTGACTTGAGCCTTTGTCCTTTTCTCAATAGCTGTCCACTGAGGTTTTATTGCGAGAAGTGAACCTATGAGGCCATGGAGAAGCTAGGGATGGAAATCCAGTTCCGTGTGTAACTGAGATGATGTACACAGCATCTCCTGGCCCATGCCAGGCTCTCTTTCTCTTACTTTTAAAGACGGGCTCTTTTCTCTTTTCCGTAGTTGCTACCATACACTCTCTCCTTAGCAGGGCATCTCTCCTACAAACATGGTTGAAGATAAATAGGTATGCTTTCCCTTAATTATGTTCTTTGATTGCAAGCAAAAGTAACTAACTTTGGGAAATTTAAGCAAGGAAACAGAAGTATAAGAAGCCTGTCAGAAAACTCAGAGACCCAACAGGATTGGCAAGGACATGAGCAGGAACCAGGCAACTCTGAGTGTTTAGGAAGCAGGAACTGTTTGATTATACTTTATAGAATCCTCACTGCCATAATAAATTAAGACCTTCACTGAAAATATGAATTCCCCCAGCCTTCTTCTCACTCTTTACCAGAATCTTAGTTGCCAGAGAGAGAGAATATGATTGGCTTATTGACATATCTTACTCATTCCACTATATCCCTTCCCTTCCCATACAGTTCTGTTGTTCAATCCCATTGGCTGGGGCTGTACAATCATCAATGCTATTACTCCCTGCCCCACCCCCTCACTTCCGGCACCCTTAAGGAACCCTTACTCCTGTCAGGGTCTCTGAGAGGTTATCTATGTTGACTATCATGTACTGAACGATCTTAAATGTACAAATGAACATAGACAGTTTGACATGACCAATGAGGTATATCATATATGGACCAAAGCAGTAAGGGGAGGGGGGATCTTAAAGAACTAAAGGATAGTTATGTGGCTTATCAGTGCCGCACAGCACCCTGAATTTATCCTCCATTCCATGAGACCCTTCTAAGAGGGACTTTGGTTCTCCACTATATCCGGTTGCCTTTCTATCAATTTGGATGCTTGTTTTTGAATTTCTGATCCCTTTTCCCATTGATACCTCATGATCACACAGTCTTCTTGCTTCTTTCACGTGGGCTTTGTTTTGTCCCTGCTAGAGAGATGCTTGCTTAACTCCAAGCCTTTAAGACCCCAGACACTCTATCTTTTAATAACCAGGCACCATCAGCTTTCTTCACCACATTTACTTTTGCACCCATTTTACCTTCAGTGATTGTGTCAGGGAGGTGGGTATCACACAGAGTCACATTATTAGAACAAACCGTTTTTGTACAGAGGTAAGATTTAAGAAGAGGCCCCAAATTGATCTTCCTTGTTGCATTTACATACATAAACAATTATACACATATTAATATATTTATATATATGAACACACACACATATGGCTTTGTTTTTCTTCCTACCCCACCATCATGCTTGCCTGTTGCTCATCTCTCAGTCATTCCTCTCAGATACAATTCAATTGATCAACACACCCAGAAAAGCTACACCCTCCTCGTGGCCCATTTTAGAACTCCTATATTCCCCTGTACCCTTCATTGTTGGCTCCCTGTTCACCTCCCCCACTTCTCCCCTCCCATCCCCCCCAGGAACTATCAGTCCAGCCACTGTCTCCCTAAGACTGCCCATCCTGCATTTCTTGTATAGATCAACACCAAAAAACAAAACCCAAAACCAATACTAATAAAAGAAAAGAAAAACAACAACAACCTACAACTAGGCACCAGACTAGCAGGGTCATAGCATAGAGCCTCGTTCGTGTCTAAGGGGAGACTTTCCACAGGCCCATGTGGCGGTTCTCACAGTCCTGCATGGAGTGGTCTCCTGCCTCCACCTCCATTTGCACCTTAGACTTTTAGCTTGGCCCCTTGTGAGTAACCCTAACCAGTTCAGGTGGGGGTGCCAAGTGCTGCTCCCCGAGTTAGAAGTCTACAACGGGGTCCTCGAATGACCCTTTCACAGGAGTTCCCTAAGACCATCAGAAAACATAAATATTTCACAATATATAAGTACAGATTATTTTGTGATTAATCACTATGCTTTAATTATGCTCAATTTGTAACAATGGAAATACCTCCTGCATATCAGATATTTACATTTTGATTCATAGCAGTAGCAAAATGACAGTTATGAAGTAGCAATGAAAATAATTTTATGGTTGGGGGTCCCCACCACATGAGGAACTGTATGTATTGAAGGGGCTTGGCATGAGGAAGATTGAGAACCACTGTGAGAGCCCAAGTCCTCCCTGCAATAAGGTTCTTAACTGGGTCCCAGTCCTCACTGAGGACCCTAATAGTTTGGGTTTCACCTCGAGGTCTCCCTGTGGCTGCAGGCCATTAGTTTCGCCAAGACCTCTCATGCCGGTTTCCTTTCCGTTTTTGCTTTAAAATCTTCATTATATTTTTAACATCCAAAGAAGCACTGAGCAGAAATAACAGAGATCTTATATGCTCCCCCACCCCCAACCTTGCGTACAACTTCCCTATTGTTGAAATCTTGTATTAGCGTGGTACATTTATTGCAATTGATGGAAATATTGATGCAGTCGTGTTATTATTAACCAAAGGCTATAGTTTGCATTGGGGTTCCCTCTTTGTGATGTAGTTTTATGGGTTTTGACAACTCCATATGTACGTCCATTAATAAACCCCCTTGTGTTCCACCTGTCCATCTACCTGCCCTCCACATAAGCCCCTGATCTCTCGGATGGCAGCTGTGCTCACCGCTAAACCAACACGAACACTGAGATGCGTATGCTGTCTCGTACTCTGGCTTTTTCCAGAATGTCACATAGTTGGAATCATAGAGTATGTGGTCTTTTAAGACTGTTTTAGTTCACTGAGAGATAGGCATTTAAGGCTCCTCCATTTCTTCTTGTCTTTTGATAATTTCTTTTCATTGCTGAGTAATAAATATTCCATTTTATAAATGCACTAGTTTGTTTCTCCATTCACCTACTGAAGGACATCTTTCTATTTTGAAATCATGAATAATTAGGATTATAAATAAAACTGCTATAAATAGACATGTAAAATAGACATGCAGGTTTTTGGTGGACATGAGTTTTCAACTCATTCGAATAAGTGCTAGATTAAACAGAGAGACTATATAGTTACCTTTATAAGAAACGTTCACTCTGCTTCCCAAAGTCGCCATTCCGTTTTGCATTCTTGCCCATAATGAATGGAGTTGTTGCTGCTCCAAGTATTTGGTGTTGTCTGTGTTTGGGGATTTAGACATTATAATAGGTGTATCATGGCCTCTCACTTGCATCTTTCCCTATGCTTATTTTCCATACGTACATCTTCTGTGTGCAGACACCTGTTTTCTTGTTGGGTTTTAAGAGTTCATTGTGTATCTTAGATTCTAGTCCTTTATCAGATCTGTGTTTTACAAATCTTTTCTCCAAGCCTGTGGCTTGTGTTTTTAGATTCTCAACAGTATCTTTCATAGTATGGTGTCTTTTTAAAAAAATATAGGTTTGAAATTCTGGCAGTCAAAACCCCCAATCAGTAGACGGGTAGAGAGAAGAGGGAATTCTGGCTGAAAGCAGACGCTTCCCTCAGCAAACCTGCGGGTTTGCTCTGAAGGTCTGGATCTAATTTTAAGAGATTCTCCCACAATTTGGGTGGTACTCTTCTTTACTTAGGCCAACAGATGCAAATGCTAATCATATATAAAGTACTTTACAGTCGCATCTAGACTTGTATTTGACCATAGGCTAATCAAATTTACATAGAAAGTTAATCCAGAAATCTATTTCTCTTTATGTGAGTTGTGCTAAAATACATCTTTCAGTGCAATTGCTCCATTTCATCTACATTATTAAATTTTGTGAGTATAGTATTTCACATAATATTATTTCATTATCTTTTTAATGTCTGTGGGATTAGTAATGAGGACCTTTCATTTCTGATATTAACAATTTGTCTTTTCTCCTTTTGTTTAGTCTGACTAGATAAATTATATTGATCCTTTCGAAGAACAAGCTTTTGATTTTGTTAATTTTCTCTACTGATTTCCTATTTTTAATTTTGTGGGCATCTGCAAGTTTTATTATTTCTTTTATTCTGTTTTCTTTGAATTTAAACTTGCTCTTCTTCTACTTTCCTAAGGGGGAAACTTATATTGTTCATTTTAGGCCTTCTTTATTTCTAATATGCAAAGTTAGTGCCATAAATTTCCCTCTAAGCACCATTTTAACTGCAGTCCATTAATTTTTTTTTGTTTTTTATTCTTTCAGGGGAGAGCGCGAACGCAGTCCCCCACTACCACAAATTATGCAGTCGAGTTTCCCACATTTGGGGAAATCGCAGGGGTCAGCACATCCGGAGTGCAATGGATACGCCTCGCCCTGGGAAAACCACCTTCGTGATCATGGTATCTCCCCTGCCAGGTAAGTATGCAGTCCATTAATTTTGATAAGTTGTATTTTTATTTTTATTTCGTTCAAAACATTTTTTAATTTCTCTTGAGACAACTTCTTTCACTCATGTGTCAGTTAGAAGTGTATTGCTATATTGTAGGGGTTGTTGGCATTTTGTTATTGATTTCTAGTTTAATTTCATTATAGCCTGAAAGCAAGAGATGATGAATCTCCTTTATGACTGTCTGATAACTCAGGCAGCAGGGGATGTAGTTTGTACAAGATATCTTCTACTTCTAGATTTAATTCTAAAAATTACGACCAGTCATCTGACTGGCTATTCAGTGGAATGACCTTAATGTGTAGTAAAACAAGATCTGAGTGGTGGGAGGAGGGAACAATAACAGATACTGTCAGCATTCAGCCCATGTGTCTTAGTATACCTTCACCATTTTCTATGCTCGTTAGCTTTTTGTTTAATTATACTCAAAAGTCAGCAGCAGGGTCCCTTTCTCAGACAACCGACCATGCAGATCGCAGCCCAATGCACAACCACTTGAAAACTTTATGACTAGCAGTGGAACACTGTCAGATCCTGAAAACCTTGTCAGATATAGGGCCAGAGAGGAGCCCCTCAGGGTGGAAGGTACTCAAAAGATCACTGAGGAAGAGATCTGCCATCTTCAGATACAGTCAGTCATAATGATGTGGATGGTGTCTCTTGGAAGATGTACAGCCAAAATGCTCCGTAGAGGCAAGGATGGGGAGACTTTGTCTCAGGTACTTTGGACATGTTGTCAGGATAAACCGGTCTCTGGAAAAGAAAGAGCACTGTGCCTGGCAGAGCAGAGGGGCAGCAAAAAGGATGAGGACCCTCAACGAGATGGACTGACCCAGTGGCTGCAACAAAGGGATCAGACATCACACTTAGAAGGCTGGCCCAGGATCGGGTGGTGTTCTGTTTTGTTGTGCACAGGTTCTCTGTGAGTTGGAACTGACTCAACCTTAGCTAACAACAACAACATTCAGGTTTTCTGTTTCATTGGTGAATTCTATTTCATAAATCTTGGTAATTTGTACTTTTTAAGCATTTACCTTTTTCATTTAAGTTAGTGAATTTATTTGCTTACAATTACTTGTACTATTCCCTTGTTATATTCTTCATATCTGTAGGAAAATATAGTAAAAATCCTTTCCCTATTTTCTTCCTATTTTGTTTCTTGAGAATGTCTTTTTTTTAATCAATGTAAAAAATTCTGTGTCTAAGTTTTCCACTGATGAGCTTTATGGAGCATGGACAAAATAAATGCTACTGGGATTGAAGATAGAAAATAGGAGGAACACTTTGCAGCTACTTTTAGGACCATAGTATCACCCTGATATGCCAATTGAAAAAGGCATTGCAAGAAAACAAAATTACAGACAAAGCATAACCCTTAAAAATTATTACCAAACTAAACCTAGCCATATTTGAGTCATATATCACGACCAAGTGGGGTTTATTCCATTGATTTAGGGGTGATTTAGCATTAAAAAAATCTATATAATCCACTATATAAAAAAAGCAAACAACTACACACACACACACACCACATACAGTTGCCATCCAGGCGATTTTGACTCTGGAGAATCCTATGTGTGTGGAGCATGACTGTTCCACAGCTGTGACCTTTGGAAAGAAATTTGCCACACTTTTCTTCTAAGGCACTTCTGGATGAGCTCGAACCGCTGACCTCTCGGTTAGTAGCTGAATGCTTACTAATTGTGCCACCCAGCATTTTCCCTGAGTAAGATAAACAGTTACATAATAAATTATATACTTCAGGGTGAAATCAGTCAGAATCCAGGTGCTTCTATTGTAGACCTATAGGATGAAAGAACATTCAAAAATTTCTAGATTCTTTTTGTCCCCCCGTAAGGCCAGCTCTCCAAACAGCAACCAGCACTTACTCCCTGTGTCTCTCTACATCTCACTCTAGCTGCAGTTGCACTATTCCACTTTCCAGTGCACTCTGATAGCGAGTCTATTCACGTCCTTGCTGAATGGTCAGAAGGGGTTCTCCAGAAGCTTAATCCAAGTCGGGATCCTGCAAATGGATTGAGGGCTTTCACTGTCTTCCATAGCCTCCTGCAAGCCAGGTGCTCATAATTTAAGCTCTAATACAGTTCCCTGCTCTAGTCTTGGGTTTTATTATTTAAAATCCTTGGGTCACACAAGCAGGTGTGCTTCTTCCGTGTGGACTTAGCTGGTGTCACTGACTTTTACAAGTGAAAAATATATTATTACTGTTTTAAAACTATAGGAAAATCACACACACACACACACACACACACACACAATCCTGTCATGAAAATATTTGCAAGGCAAGGTATTAATCAAATGTTGATTCGAAACAATCCCTCTTTCTCTGAAACCTTTCATTCCTCTTACATCTCCTTCATTTTATATGTAAGAAAATCCACAGTTCCAGATGTATAAAACATATAAAGTTGTGGCTGATATTTGTATGATGTATATTGCTGCTGTTCCTTTATCACCCTGTGTGGCAGTTACATAATCTCCTGTCAACTTGAGCAAAGGGGTGGAGTCTAACCTGTCAATCAGGTCGCAGCTTGATGACCTCATTTGGACGTGCAACAGAGATAAATAGCTCACTTGAGGCCAGGCCCACTCTTGCTGCCTGCCCTTTACTGCTGTTAAGACACTCAGAGAACGGGAGGAGCGACATGGAGACCAGCACCAGCATTGAGATGCCCTCGCATGTACAGATCCTCAGCAGGCAAGAAAGGCTCGGAGACAGAGGCTGGTCACCAGGAAAGGGTGGGATAGGTCTGTGACATCCCCAAAGTCAAAAGACTCTTATTCAGGAATCTCAATGGGATATTTGTGGTCTATATCTTTGGAGTCCCAGAGAACTACTTTACTTTTAAAGAGAATTACTTCAAATATACCCCAAATTTAGAACACTTTGATGATGTTCTTGTTGTCTGTGTGTTATAGGAAGCATTGCAGCATTGAATGTAGGTGTTGACCTGGTAGGAACCACCAGGTGGACAGATTCACCACACGCCATGATTATGTCAGTGATGTAGTAGCCCGAGCTTTGTATTTCAGGAAACAGCATTTCTAACAGTCAGTAAAGATGTGATCCAAACATGGTTATCTTTCCTCTCATTCTGAAATTCAGCAGTGCCAATTGTAATAACAAACAGCAATGCTGTTCACTCAAAGCGAAAGCTGGGCGAGTCTACACTAAATGACTGAAATGCTTCGCTCCTATAGAGAATATTGAAACAGAAAGAATGCTTAAAAACAAACAGCCTTTCCAGTCCCTTCTTCAATAAGCACCACCCCAACTGTTGAATTTCAGTGAGACACTATACACCTGCATTAATATGCCATGGAGAAGAAGGCAGTCTGTGTGGGTGTGATAAAGTTATATGTCAGGATTCTCTATGTCTTAGCAGCTAAAACAGGAGTCATTTCACATGATGAGATCTGCTGTGTCATCATCTCCAGGATGAGGCTGGCCAATCAATTGAAAGGGTGTTTCTGTGGGATGTAGTCTGTTTCCAATCTATGTGGATACAGACAAGCCTCGCTTCTTTGCTGGTGTCTGGTTCTTTAGACTTAAAGCAGTGGCCTGCCATGTTGTCTGCTGATCTTGGATGCATTTGCCTCTGCAGCCAGGAGTCCATCTGCCCTCTGACCTGACAATCTTGGATTCATTAGCCCCTGCAGTCAGAAGCATCCCACCTGACATTCAAGGAACTTGTAATTTGACAGCCTCTACAACAGTGTGAGCCACTTTGAGAGAAATCTCTGCATATATTCCTAAGTAAGCTTCAAGGATGGCATCAAGTACATCATACGCAAAGAAAGCAACGGTCATTGAAAAGACATGAAAGAAAGAAAAGATCAACATAGATGACCGAAGAGACTGACACTTGCTGTCAATCTTGGAGTAGCTAAGGAACATGGACGAAATGACGAAGTCAAAGAGCTGAACAGAAAATACCAAAGGGCTGCTCAAGAAGACAAAGTCAAATATTATAAAGAAATGTGTAAAGAGCTAGTTACAAAACCAAAAAGGGGAGCACATTAAGCATATCTCAAATGAAAGGAGCTAAAGAAAAATCCCAAGCCTTGAGTTGCAACATTGAAAGGTTCTGCGGGCACAATATCGAATGACGCAGGAAGCACAGAAAGATGGGAAAAATTCAGTCACACTACCAGAGAGAACTCGCTGACATTCAACCGTTTCATGAAGTAGCTTACAAGCATGAACCGATGGCACTGAAGGAAGAAGTGCAAGGGGGCACTGAAAGCATTAGCCAAAAACAAGGCTCCAGGTGTGGTAGTTCGGAATTATGTTAACCGGACACTCCTGGCTAAGGGTGAAGTTAAACCTGTCAATCAAGTCAGTCTGATGACACCTCAGTGAGCAGAGATGATCGCTCTACCGCTCCATCTTCCTGTCTGCTGGAACACTGCTTGCTTTGAGGGGTGGTCCCAAGTGGGCCACCTGCTTCTGAGAGCTGTGGTCACCCTGCCTGTTTCCACCAATCTTGGATGCACTCCACTCTACTGCCTAGCCTGTGATCGGTCTGCTTCCATCTATGTCACCAGCATGCGGTCATGTGAACCTGAAGAGGGATGTGAAGACTAGCATTGGACATGTGTACATGAATTGGACTCGACAAGGATGCCTTCTTAGTATATAATTACTTCTTGATACAATAAAGCTGTTTCTTTTTAAAAATCATTTTATTGGGGGCTCATACAAAAGTGCTTGACACACAATGGATGTATGTATGGATTGTGTCATCACAATCCATACATACATCGTGTGTCAAGCACTTTTGTACATTTGTTGCCATCATCATTCTCAAAACATTTGCTTTCTACTTGAGCACTTGGTATCAGATCCTCATTTTCCCCCTCCCTCACGAACCCTTGATATTTATAAATTATTTTGTCATATCTTACATTGTCTGACATCTCCCTTCACCCACTTTTCTGTTGTCTGTCCCCAGGAAGGAGGCTATAAGTAGATCCTTGTAATTGGTTCCTCCTTTCTACCCCACCTTCCCTCAGCCCTCCCGGTATCACCACTGATCCTGAAGGGATCATCTGTCCTGGATTCCCTGTTTTTCTGGTTCCTATCTGTACTAGTGTACATCCTCTAGTCTAGCCAGATTTGTAAGGTAGAATTGGGATCATGATAGTGGGGGGAGGCATTTAAGAACTAGAGGAAAGTTGTATGTTTCACCATTGTTACACTGCACCCTGACTGGGTCATCTCTTCCCCAAGACCCTCTGTTAGGGGATGTCCACTTGCCTACAGAAGGGCTTTGTGTCCCCGAAAGCGGTTTCTTTCTTTTTTTTCAAAAGCTATTTCTTATACATAGATGAATATCACTGAATTTGTTTCTGAAGACAATCCGGGCCTAACACACTACTTGAAATGTTTCAATAAGCCAATAAAAGCATTGGAGGCACTTGTCTATGCCAGGAAATTTAGCCAACTGACTAGAAAAGATTAGTATTTGTACCCATTCCAAACAACAGCGACCCAACAGAATGCACGAATCATGGAGCAATTATCATTGATATCACATGCAAGCAAAAGCTTTATGAAGATCATTCAATAATGATTTCAGCAGTACATTGGCAGGGAGCTGCCAGAGGGCCAGGCCAGATTCAGAAGAGGACATGAGACAAAGGCTATTATTCCGCTATCAACTGGATCTTGACAGAAAGGCAGAGAATTCCAGAAAGATGTTTCTTTGTGTTTCACTGACTATGCACAGGTATTCGACTGTGTGGACCTTAACCACCCTGGACATCTTGAGAACGAGAATTTCAGAACACTAATTTGTGCTGTGTGGAACACATACATGATCGAGAGGCAGTTGTATGAGCAGAACAAGGTTGGTTTGAAATCAGGAAAGTGGTGCATCAGGGTTGTAGCTTCTCACCAAATTTATTCAATTTGTATGCTAAGCAAATAATCAGAGAAACTGGATTATATGAAGAATATGGTATCAGGATTGGAATAAGGCTTATTAATAACCTGCATTATGCAAACGATATAACCTTATTTGCCGAAAGGGAGGACTTGAAGCACTTGCTGATGAAGATCAAGGACTGCAGCTTTCAGTGTGGATCACAACTCAATGTAAAGACAACTGTGGCAGTTACACAATCTCCTGTCAACTTGTGAAGGGGTGGAGTCTAGTCTGTCAACCAGGTTGCAGCTTGATGACCTCATTTGCAGGCTAGCTACTGGAGGCCAGAAACTCTCTGCTTCGTCTCCCTGCTGACCAGCCACATGGAGCTACACTGATGCAGCCAGAGCCCTGGAGCTGGAGGGGCCATGTGGACACCTCTGCCAGTGCTAAGATACTTCCACTGCCATCGGATCAATAAGACTTTCTACCCACTGGCCTGGAATCTTCCTGCATTTAGTGTCATTGCATGCTTTCCAGGAGTCTGAAGAGGAAGTTGTAGATTGGTGCCAAGCATATGGGCTAATATTGAACTTACGGACTTGATCTGGACTGGGCTGGTTTCTTAATATACAATTATTCTTTATGTATAGCTCTTTCTTATACACGAGTGTCTATGAATTCATTCCTCTAGTCAACCCAGACTATCACAACAGCCCAAATCCTCAAAATATGCAGTAATAGGCAATAGATTGATAAATAAAGACTGAAATTGTCAAGGATTTCATTTTGCTTGGATCCACAATCAATGCTCATGGAAGCAGCAGTCAAGAGATCAAATGACTCACTGCATTAGGTGAATGTGTTGGTTACATAATCTGTTGTCAATTTGAGAGTATTAAAAGTGAAGGGTTAATGTTTAGCCTGTCAATCAGCTCACAGCTTGATGACCTCATTAACTGGCAGCAGGACACACGCAAACTCCCTGGTAGACATCCTATTGACAAGTCACATGGATTCAGGCTGATGGCAACCAGAGCTTTGGAGCTGGAGGAGCCACGTGGAGACACACCAGCATCTACCACCACTGGATCCACAAGACTTTCCACCCACTGGCCTGTGACCTTCCTGCATTCAGTGTCATTGCATGTGCTTTGTGGAATAGCATTGACATACGGGGTTAATAACAGACTTATGGGCTTGATCTGTACTGGGCTGGGTTGTTTTCTTAATGTACAATTGCTCTTTGATATAAAACTCTTGGTTATATACACATCTAAAAATTTCTCTTTTCTACCCAAACACAGTGAATCTGCTGTACAAGACCTCTTTAAAGTGTTGAAAAGCATGGATGTTTCTTTTGAGTTCTAAGGTGCACCTGAGCCAAGCCATAGTCGTTTCATTTACTTCATATAAATGTGACAGCTGGACATAGAGTATGCAAGACTGAAGAAAAATTGATGCACTTTGAACTATGGTGATGGCAAAGAATAATTACAGTACCACAGACTGCCAAAAGAACAAACGAATCTCTCCTGGAAGTACAGCCAGAATGCTCCTTAGAGGCAAAGATGGCAAGACTGTCTCATGTACTTTGGACATAGTATCAGGAAAGAATAGTCCCCGCAGGGGGACATCATGCTTGATAAAACAGAGGGACAGCGAAAAGAAGGGCCGTGATGAGACTGACTACAGCAGTGGATCAAAGCTAAGAACAACCGTGAGCCTGGCGCAGGCCAGCTGGCATTCTTTCCGCTGCACAGAGGGTCACTATGAGTGTGTGTCAAGAATGTTTTCAGGGCAGATGTTTTGCAATATACATAATGGCCACAATTAAAAACGGTGTATTTACAATTGTATAAAACCCAGGGTTAGAGTTTAGAAAAATGAAAGAACTAGAATTCAAATATGGATTGTGCTTCAACACAAATAACACCCTCATCAAGGAGCAGGGATGTGAATAGCCTGCTATCGTGCAGTGCATTATGAGAAGTGGATCGTTGCAGATGCGGTTAGGTTAAAATTCAGCACCCTATCATTTGTTCCCCCTTATGATCCATTTACATTGATTCATTTTTAATACTTTCTGCTTTTCAATTGAGATTTTTTAAATGCTTTCCTGTGTATAAAGTTCAGATAACTTTATAGGTGAAATAACTGGATTAATGGTTCCTTAGGGATATGGCAGAGGAGAAATGGGGTGCTAATAAAGATGGGTAAAAGTGAAGAGAATGTTCTAACACTGATTTGGTGATGACTGAACTCTTCTAGATGTTAATGAATTACTGAATTGCGTGTTATGAACTGTATGCCAATGAAACTGTTGGGAAAGAAAAAGGTCCTCCTCAAAACCAAACCAATAAGCAACATCACGATAAAGTCGTTGAGTTAGAGCACCTGTGTGGAGACCCCTGCCAGCGCTGAGATATTTGCACACTCACTGACTCGGCTTTCCTCCTGAGGTTGGCGTCATTGCGTCCGCTTTGTGAGATGGAGGAGGACTCTGTGGATTGGTGTTGGACATATGGGTTAATGTTGGACTTGTGGGCTTGGGCAGCACTGGGTTGGGATGTTTTCTTGATGCGCACTTCACCTTTATATAAAACTCTCTCTTAGACATGAGTTTCTGTGGATTTGTTTCTCTAAAGTACCCAGACTAATCCAGTCGTGAGGATTTAATTTTACTTGAATCTGCAATTAATTCCCATAGAAGGAGCAAGTCAAGACATCAAAGAGCGATGTGTTGGGCAAATCTGCAGTAGGAGAGACCTCAGTTCTTGTTGCGGTGAGTTGCCATGGAGTCATTTCCCACCCCTAACTGCTCAGTTCTGCACTCCTTTCACAGTTGTTACCAGGTGACACCTCACTACTGGAGCCACTGCATCAATCTCTCTTCGAAGGCTTTCCTTTTTTGAGGACCCTCTAATTTACCACGTGTATTGGGATGGGTTCTCTGGAGAAGCAAAACCAGTGATGCTTATACGCATGTATATATAAAGAAATTATTTTACACCAAGAAAGGGGCTCACACAGTTGTACAAACTATGTTCAAACGGTGGGTTTAAGCTGGAGACTTCTCTTGCCAGTGCTAACGAACCAAGAAGTGGGAAGACCAAGTAGGAAGCAAGAAGACACAGACTGTTGGGAATAAAGGCAAAAATCCAAAGTCCAGCAAGTCAAGCTCATGGTTGCAGGGTCACAAGAACCTAAGGTCAGCAGGCAGGAAAGCAGGCAGCTGACAGCTCCCAGGGTTGGCAGACAAGATGGTGTGCTGGATGGCCAAATGCAGGATCCAGACCAGGAAGAAGGACCAAGCCTTCCCAGAGTCTACTAAGTAGAAGGAGGCCACACCCCCAAGGAAACATGCTTTCAATTGCACTCCGCCCGAATCTTCCCACAACTGCTTGGCTGCTCACAGCAGAGTCCATCATGGAACTGATTATATCATGCTAGATCACATCATGGGACTTGCCAAACTACCGGAAACCCTCACCCAGCTAAGTTGACACAACCCCTAATTATACCAAGCGTGCTGTCCTTTTGCAGGGCATAATTTCTCCTTCTAATGTATCCAAAGTACGTCAGACAGTCTTGCCATCCTCCCTTCTACAAGGAAGAATACAACACATGCCTACACAATGCATGCTTAAATGGTTATTTAAAATATATTTTAATGAAAACACCTTTTCATCATCTTTAAATAAAAATGATTTACATTTCTAAAATCTGAGGCTCCTCTGACATTAGGACTTAATTCCTTCCTGCTCCACAGGTTTTAGATTCCATCGCACCACTAATTCCCCAGTGCTCTTGAGGCACGTGTCAGAGATGTCCTCCTCTGTCGGAAGTCCTTGTGGCAACTTCAGTGGCTGGATCCTAAACATAACAGAATGCATTTAGAATTAAGCACACCAAAATAACCCCAAAGCACCAAACTCACTGCCACTGCGACCCTATAGGACAGGGTAGAACTGCGCCTGTGAATTTTCAAGAATGTAACTCTTTATGAAAGTAGAAAGCCCATCTTTCTCCTACGGAGCTGCTGGTAGTTTGAACTACTGACCTTATAGTTAGCAACCCAACTCGTAATCACTACACCACCAGTTTCCCTATAATTGCACTAGAAAACATTTTTAAAAAGCAGCTGATAAAATGAACAAACCTTATCAAATGTTTCACCACCTTCAGTTTTGCATTCACTGAAGGAATATTCTTATGAACTTGAGGAGTATGTGCCTATGAGCAAAAGAAAACAGAATGGGTCAGTCTAAAATCCAGACGGCCCCACGATCCAGTAAGATGTTAAGCTGTAGAAATCAAAGCCAGAAATATACGATGTAAGACATTTTTTGGGGGAAATGTACATATATGCCTTGCAGTTAAAGTTTAAAATTAAAGAAAATTTAAATAATATTAAAAGAATTGCATACTTTTTCTAATCCTAGCATCTTTATTATATCTTTTTCCCAATATGGCCGTCTTCTTGTACTTTTTATCCTGGTAACAACATGCAGTTTATGGGGGTTTTGTGGATCTCCACCATATTTTTCATGATCTGCTGGCAAAGGCTGAAACACCTAAAAAGGAAAGATTATAAACGATAAATTTCCAACTTTCACACAGATTTTGAGTATAAGTGTGCCTTCATTGTACTCACAAAGAAATATAACTTATAAACTCATATTTAATCTTTATATAATCCTAAACCTCTACTTGATCATTTCTGTAAGTCTGATTACTCAGATAGAGTTTAAGAATGTCATACTCCATCGGGCTTCCACTCAAGTACTTCCTCAATGCAAGAATACTTTGTTCTGTCAACGTGGCATTCCATGATGCTCATCTTCCTGACACAATTGCTAAAGACAAAGCGGGTGCATAAACAAATGTGTGAAGAAAGCTGACGGTGCCCAGAAACCAAAAGATACAGTGTCTAGAATCTTAAAGGCTTGCTTGAAGGTAAACAAGAGGCCATCTAGCTCAGAAGCAACAAAGCCATATGGAAAAAGCACACCAGCCTGTGTGATCACGAGGTGTCGAAGGGATCATTTATCAGGCATCATCAGAACAAAAAATCCTATCATTGTGAATGAGGGAGAGAGCAGAGTGGAGACCCAAAGTCCATTGGTAGGCAATTGGACATCCACTTAGGGAGGGTCATGGGAAGGAGACGAGCCAGTCAGGGTGCAATATAGCAAAGATGAAACATCCAACTTTCCTCTAGTTCCTAAATGCCCCCTCTCACCCCCTCACAACTATCATGACTCTAATTCCACTTTACAAATCTGGCTAGACCAGAGGACGTATACTGGTAAAGATAGGAACTGGAAATACAGGGAATCCAGGGCAGTTGATCCCTTTAGGACCAGTGGTGAGAATGGTGCTATTGGGAGGGTGGAAGGAAGGTGGGGTGGAAAAGGGGAACCGATTACAAGGATCTACATATAACCTCCTCCCTGGGAGACGGACAACAGAAAAGTGGGTGAAGGGAGATATCGGACAGTGTAAGACTTGACAAAATAATAACTTAAAAATTATCAAGGGTTCATGAGGGAGGGGGGAGAAGGGAGGGAGGGGTAAAAATAAGGAGCTGATGCCAGGGGCTTAAGTGGAGTGCAAATGTTTTGAGGATTAAGGCAATGAATATACAAGTGTGCTTTACATAATAGTATTTATTTTATATTACTATTATTTGAGATTTCAGGTACCCAACAAAAGTATCTTATATAGCAAATTTTGAAAAGTAGTATTAAAAGATTAATCAGTTACTTCCCTCAAAATCAGGGAAGGCTTTGAGGAGGACAGTGTACACTTGCCAGAAAGGTTCAAAGATGAATTTGAATTCCTCTTGTTATTGTTAACATGGATATGCTTTATGTATCACGAACTACATACAATATAGAATTCAATCTCTAGTTTCACTAAAGTCGTTTTTGTTGCCCCCCCCCCAGAATCCCATTTTATATACAGATACATATATACCATTGTTGGATATATATACAGAGGCTTCAAAAAGTTCATGGAAAATGGAACTAATAGATGATGGAATTTTTTCCATTTTCATGAACTTTTTAAAGTCCTTTAGTGTGTGTGTGAGAGATTATGTATGTACATATGCATAAAGGTCTCAAAAATATCAAATCAAGAACCATAACTTTGAGTAATCAAGCTGAGGAAAAACAAACTTTAAAAAAAAGGTGTTACTTTCATCAAAAAATAATATTTAAAAAATATTATTCAATCATCACAAATAACTTTGGAGAAACAAATCCACTGACAAAGTAGCATCATACTGCCAAATGAAGAAAACAGCTCCAAGAAGATTCCACGAGGCGATTCACATCTTCACAGCAGAGAGGAGTGTGGAAGGTGCGGACAGCACTACCTGAGAGTGTTGGCACGAAGGGGAGGGGCTTAGCTCGTTTGCTTGCTTGTGTTTTTCTAGGGCCTTTGAGGAATTTTAGGGTAAGGAGAGTAAGGCAGGCAAAGGATGAGAGAGATGCCCCAAAGCAAATGGGAAGAGTACATAAAGGAAGAGTGTGAAGAAGCACCAAGTATTTGTAAGAAGCAACTCACTCAATGTGGCTAAAATGGAAAACAAACAAGCATGAGAAAACAATGCAGGGATGGGGATGAAACAACGGTCCACCTGCTGAATCCTTCGCATTCCCCTTAAGGCTGGAAAGTGTGGGGAAGTGAAACTGTTTGGTGGGCTCTCCTATCCTGTCTTTGTAACTCCCACCCCTTCTGGGTAAGGATATGTGAATAAAGGGTAGAGGACGGGTGATAACTCGGGGATTGGTCTGCTTTGCCATTCCACTGGGTATAAAAGTAAACCATCTCAAAAGCAAGAACAGAAGGACCACGTGACTATTAAGAATAAGCCACCATGAACGTGTGTATGCGATTCTACCTAAAGTGGTGGAGGCAGGAGGGGTACTAAGGGCCACATCAGACAGAGCAAAGGAGCAGTGCTCAGAGGGGGGACCATGAGACAGAACAGTGGGCTTCCCAGCCTATGCAAGGAATAAAACTGTGTGCCTCAGGCAGGAGGCTGGCTTGCAAGGTGGGGTGCCCTTAGGACGTTTACCAGTGCTCAAAGAGTTTTGTAAGGAGAGGTCTCACCATGCAAGTGAGAGCCAGAGAGATGTACCTGATGGCATGGTTGAGAAAAGAACCCGTGAATAAAGGGCTGTCTTCTTAATGTTTTCTATGGTAACCTGTTAACATCCCTAAAAGGCCCTACGACCATGGGTCGTCTGTGAGTTCTGTGTGGCCACTGCAACGAATTGCTGAACCCAGCAGAAGTTGAATGCCATGCGAGGGATGGTTGGTGTCTGTGGTAGTTAAATAATCTGGTGCCAACTTGAGACTATTAAGAGTGAAGGGGTGGAGTTTAACCTGTAAATCAGGTTGCAGCATTTGGAGGTGCTATGGAGATAAAATAGCTCCCTGGAGGCCAGACCCTCAGTCCCTGCTTCTTCTTCCTGCTGACAAGCCACATGGAACTATGCTAATGAAGCCAAGGAGCCAGAGAGAGACCCACGCCAGCGCTGAGATGCTTCCACCACCACTGGATCCACAAGGCTTTCCACCCACTGGTCTATGATCTTCCAGCATTCTGCGTCATTGCATGGGTTGTGTGAGTCTGAAGAGGAATTTACAGACTAGTATCGAACATATGTGCTAATATAAGATTTATGGACTTGATCTAGGCTGGGCTAGGATGTTTTCTTAATATACAATTACTCTTTATAGAAAACTCTTCCTTATACACATGAGTGTCTATGAATTTGTTTCTCTAGTCTACCCAGATTAACACAGTGTCCAAGAAGGATGAGGAGTAGAGGCATGTCTGGTCTCTGCCTCACAGGAATCCTCCTCAGGCAGATGTGGAGTTTGATTCTCCTTCTCCTGACGGATGATGGAGAAGGTCGGACATGGCCCCATGCTATTTCCTCAGAAAGTCATTAAAGGATGGAAGAAACAACACTCTTGTAAGAGAACAAAATAAACCAGTTGGCTTTTGGAGTTAGGAAGCACTTGGGGTTCAGGAGAGAGAGGGGTTGAGATTGGCTCAGAGGTCTCTAGGTTGGAAAATTAGAGAATAAAAGCATTAACTGAAGTGACCTTTTTGTTATTGTCTGAAAGACAGATGATGAGTTCAACCTTGTTTAATGTGAAATACTTAAGCGTTATCTAAGAGCAGTATCTAGAAAGCAGATGAGCAGACAGGAATGAGTTCAGATGATCAGCAGGGGCTAGCAGTATACGCCTGAGAATCAGTGTTTGGTGATGTTTCACGTTTACTCCAGGGCACAATCCCAATGGCTGTCTTGCTACACATGGACTTCTCACATCATTTTAAATGAACGTGACCATTTGTACCTATCCTTTTTCTTCCAGAAGTTTACAGACTAAGTGTGCAAAAAAGGTATCAGAAAACATGGTTGTAAAAAAAAGCAGCAGCAGTAGAAGGAACATGGCTTAAAAGAGAAAGCGGTCTCACTATTATTTTAAGAGTTTCTTGTCTTTCTTTCCGTTCAGTGGAGAGTGCCTGGAACCTTAAGAACTTGCCACCAGTCAGGCACATAAGGCACAAGTGGTCTGGAGGGAGGAGATGGAAGAACAGGAGGAGGAAATGGTTTGCGGGTCTGATTGTCTCTATGAACTATTATCTTTTTGGCCATGAGACCAAAAGAAATAGTACCCAGCTACCATCACTTAATATTTTGACCAGGGAGTCTATAAGGATCTTGATCAAAAGGAGCAAAATTTAGGAGCTAGAATGTCAAATTCTCACTGGAAATCAGGCTGACTAGACACACTGAGACTGGAGGGACTTCCAAATCTATTTCATGGAGACAACTTCTGATTCTTGAGCCAAAATAGCCCATGAAGCCACCTTTAAACTAAAGAACAACTTAGCTCAAGAAATATTGCCTGCCTTGAGCATTGCACCCTACAGAAGAATTACCCATAAGAGACTGAAATGAGAGCAATAATGAAAAGGCACACAAGGCTGGTGGTATGTTCCTGGTGGCAAACCAATTGGGACTCTGACGGTGTGATCGGAAGTGTAATTCACTGGCAACGAATTACATATGTAAAGAGTGGTAGCAGGTGTACGCTTTGTTGTGTATACTTTCATAAAAAATAAAGATGTCTTCGATAAAAGAACGTCAACTACATGAAGAGTTTTCAAGTAGTCAATGATAACACCATTTTATTTTTTTAAACCAAAGGCGGGCTCAGTGCTTTGATAAGAGAATGCCAAGTGCACATAAACCTGGTGGCGAACACTCGAAGACTGAAAATAAGATAGTCCAGACATTAAGCTTCACCCAGAAAGAACTTGAGGGGAAGCAAGGATACCTGTTTTCTTTCCACACGCAGGGAAGAAGCCAGAACCAGGAATCAATAGCATGCGGGATGAGAAGAAGCCACTACCTGTGAAGGTCAGTGGCACAGCTAACAGAGCAGTGTCACTTGCACAATTCCTTCTACGTCTCAGACTCGGCACCACTGCACACAGCCAGGAGGAGGTTGACAGAAAAGATTTCCAAATTATGAAATAGATGCCGTTTAAGAAACACATGCATGTGCGTGCACACACACCATATGTAAACGTTTACTGATTTGGATGAAACCTCACAGAGCAAACTGCCTTTCAGTTAGTGGCACACGTTTTGCTCGGAGACAATGACTAATCCTCAAGGCAGTAACACTCTTCCATTTGTTCCCTGCACTCCTTGTTTCCATTCCTCTCCCTTTGCTGTTCCTGCCTACCTTCCCAGGTAACCCTGGGCCAAAGCTGCTGCCCTTTTCCGCTCAGATGGTTGACGATTCTAACGAGCGCATACGTAGTACCTCCGGGTGTTACTGGTTACCTTTCAGGTCTATCATTTGGCTGAAAGTTGAGCCAGGGGGTTAATACAGTTCCAGGCCTGAAGGGTGACGAAGTCATAGGCTCAGGGGTTCCACCAGTCCCTATCAGACCAGTAAGTCTTTTTTTTTAAACGAGTTTGCGATTTGTCCCACATTTTCTCCCACTCTATCTAAAACCCTTTCTATCAGTCCTCTAGACTGTTTCCTTCTGTCTTTGATTTTTTCTCATTCTTTGTTGAAGCAAAGGAAAAACCAAATGCTACTCCCAAACTCTAAAGTCACTACTCACCAAAGTGGAATGTAGATGGACGTTGTTTTTGTGGACTATGTTATACCAATTGACTGGGGTGTCCCCAAGGCCAAGAGGCTCAAGGTGTTTGGGTATGGCGAAGAAGTTTCACAGTTTTGTCCCCCATATGATCTATCATATTCATGGATCAATTGACTCAAAAACAAAAAACTAAACTCACTGATTCACTCCCTGACTGGGAAGAACTGCGCCTGTGTGTTTCAGAGACTGTGAACTCCGTGGGGAAAGAAGAAGCCATTGTCTTTCTCTGATATATTTACAGTGCATGTAAAGACATATGTAGAAATCACCTGTCAAACCCACATGCATATATTCATGAATGCAGTCTCATGAAAATCTGCATCTTCCCACACTGGTTCATCTGGAGAGCCTATGCAGCTACTTGTAGATTGCTAGTATTGCTACTGCAGGATCGGCTATATAATAGTGTGTGATCCTGGGCAATAGTACTTCTGCTGTCTTCTAACTCTTGTGCTCGGCCACTGTCTCCCTTTGCCCTGATCACTGGTGCCCCCCTCCCCCTTAATGCCCCATGCCTTTCCCTTCCCTCAGGCTAACCTTTAGCTCCTCTCCTCTCTAGTTAGTTACTTATCCTACTTTCCCTTCCCACCCTGGTAACGCTCAAAGAATGTGTCCATGCTCGAATAATAATAACATTTGAAGGAAAAAAAACATTCTTACTTTATCTGGAATTCTTGATCTGGTAAATTTGTGGCGAATCCACTCCGTGCAAACGACAGACTCCACACCTTTTGTCACAGGCTAAAACATAAAACATCTGTTTTACAAAACCTTGCTTAAGGCCGAAATCTTTTCCCACTAATCTTTATGTGACAAAAATCTGTTCTAACTTAACCTATACCTTTGAAAGGTTTGTCTCGGCCAGCAGCAGATGGCTGTATCTCATCCTCCCATGACAAAGCTGAGCCCAGACTACTAACCCAGAGGCTGGCACACTTTTTCAGTACCGGAGCAGAAGGAAGTATTTCAGCTCAGGGGCTATGCAGTAGAAACACTGACCGGGACTCAAGCATCCAGCTGCTGGTTTCATACGGCTGACCTTTCAGTGACCAGCCCGCCCAACATGTGACCCACTATACCAACATGTCTCTTTAGAAGCCATACAATAAATGAGTGTTGCTGTATTCCAGTAAAATGTTAATTATAAAAATAGGTGGCCGGCCAAATTTGGACAGTGGCCCATAGTTTGCCCTGTCCTTCTCTAGACAATGTACAGTTCACCCTCAAAAATACAATGGAAAAAAAAAGCTAAATGAGCTCCCAGTATCCTTTTGGTATCTAACAACATCATCATTGTTACTTTTTTTTCTCTTATTCCCTCTCTATTCCTTTAATCTTGTTTCTTTCACCTATTAGCTATGAGACATCAGACAAGTCGCTTATCCAACAGTCAGATTCTACAGCTATTAAAGGGAAATAATCCTGCTACACTGGACAATCCAAGGTGAAGATAATGTATGCGAACCACCTGACACCATCACTGAAGCCAGTCCAGCTCACTCCATCAAGTCCATTCTGACACATAGGGACCCTATAAGACAGGGAAGAACTGCCCCTGTGGGTTCCCAAGGCGTGTAAGTCTTTATGGAAAGAAACAGCCTCATCGTTGTCCTTTGGATTGACTGGTGGGTTGGAACCACTGGCCTTGTGGTTAGCAGCTCAATGGATAGCCCACTAGGCAACCAGAGCCAGAGCCTTTCCTCTACCACCACTAGCACATCTATATCTAGACTTTGCCCTCATGAACAGCTCAGGCTGCACCGTGGCACTTTCTAACAGAAAGATGGGAAGCAAACATGAAAATATAACCATTTAAGTTCTTGGTGGTTCTTTTTCTGCTTTTTTATTTTTTCTGGGACTAGAATATACTTCATTCATAATAGGAGCAAACTCAGACCTTCCAAAAGAGAGTCAGACTGTGGGGGTTGGGGAGCGGAGGGCAACCGTAGTCATGTTATTGTATGCTCTTTAGGAAAAGATCTTTTATAACCCCAGATCTGCAGCATTCAAATAACAGATAAACAAACTCAAAATCAATATACAAAAAACAAATTGCCAAAAATTTAACTTGCCTATATGAAACGGCTTCAAAAAGTCTATGGAAAAACGGAATGACAAAATAGTAATAGATTTTCCCCACAAACTTTTTGTAGTCCCTTCATGCTGAGTTATTAGGAAAGAGAGAGAAAAGTTCATTAGGAATAGAACACAATATATATATATTGATTCTAAAGAAACACTTGCCTGTAGACTGCCCAGGGGTCTCTGAATGACTGAGCGCAGAATCCCGGCCATTGGGTTTGGTGATGCCTCTTTCAAGGCTGTGAGAAGTGGAAAATAAACGCAGAGGTCAAAGACAAGGGGTGTCTAAAGCTCCTGGGAAAACTCTATTGCCTTTTCATTCCACTGTCCCACCAATGTTTTGAACCCACCTATTCAGTCTTGGAAATAGATTGAACTTTAGCAGTAAAATCTTGAGTGTTTTAATATAAGAAATAAGTTTCAATAAATTTTTGATTCAGAGTTCAGGAAAACCACAGGTAATTATACATTAAATGCAATCCAATTTTCACCAAATTACTTAGAGTTTAGACTGATTCCACAAAAATGGGAAATGAAGTGTTTAATCCTAACTCATTACAATCGAGACAATACTGTTTCACAGTGACCCAATAGGTTAGGGTGAACTGCCCCTGGGGGTTTCCAAGACCTTAACTCTTTACAAGAGTAGAAAGCCCCATCTGTCTCCTTTGGAGCAGCTGGTGGTTTTGAACTGCTGCCTTTGCAATTAACAGCCAAGTGGGCTCCTTGCAAAGTGTTCATTACTCTCTTCACTTATCAACTATCTTATCTGACAGTTTGTGTTTAGGATAAAACTAATCCATATATACATTAAAAACCAGGCATATGTATGCAATGATGTAATCTTGCAATTGTACAATGATGTAGTGATCCATTTCATGATCTGATGTGGTTATTTTCCATTTTCACACATAATGCTGATTTTAAATAACCACTCCATCTCTTTAGACCCTTATCCATGTCAATAAACGAAGACTGAATGTATTATGTAAACACTCTTCAACAATAATGACAGATGGAAAACCTGCTCATAGAGTCCTACATAAAATTACAGAAAGTAAGAGAGCTGGAAGGGCCCAAAGAAATACCAATTCCTACCAATGGAACTGGTCGCTCTTTTACTTCAGGAATACAGAAAAGCAGCCCCAGCAAGTTCACTTCTCTTGCCTCAAGGCCTGCAGCTGCCGATAGAGCATATGGTCTTGCATCTAACTGTCCTAATCTTAGACCAGGGTATCTTCACTGTCACAGCATCCTTCAGTTACAAAGGAAAGAAAGTTGAATACTCTTTTGCTATTTTGTATCTCTGTAGGTAATCTAGACACACATGCATTGCTTCAATAATTAAAAAGAGTAATTTTTTAATGCTTAGTTAGGCAGAAAGCATTAACTTACAATGAGAGGCCTAATGAAGAAAAATTAGGTTTGTATACATATATCTTGGGTAAGTTAATTTCCCATAATTTTTCTTCCTAGAAAAGATGGTAATACCTATCTTGCGAATGAATTATTCTGTAAAACAACTAAAACAGTACCTGATATATAGAAAGGCATCGACAAATTATTATCATTGCACAAATCCTGAGGCATGAGTGACCCATGTAAACAGTTTAGCGCTCAGTTACTAGTCAAAAGATTGGCACCTGGAACCCACCCAGGGTGTCTAAGAAAACAGAGCTTGTGACCTGATTGCTGAAGGTCACACACAGCCTTGAAAACTCTATGGAGCAGTTCCACTCTACAGTGGGGTCACTCAGCATGGGTCCTTTTGACTTGCTGGTGACTAATGACACCACCACAGGAATCATAAAGTCACTACACGCAGCTTGCACCCCCCAGTGGCACTGCAGAAGAAAAGGCTTGGCAATGTGCCATAAAGATCGCAGCCACTATGGAGGCACTTCTCTGCAATATAAGGGTTTGCCATGAACTCAACAGCACAAGACAACAACATCATACACATATGCTAACATTTATCAAAATAGAGGAAGTGCTGTGTCTCAGTGTCTATCCGATCCATCTCTCAAGCTCTGTAAGTCTTTCCTGGGATATAGACTAAGCAAGGGAGCTGAACTAATCTCTCAAAATGAATGATGGTTCAGGCAGTTACAGAAGCATCAGCTACTAAACCTTTCGTGCTCTGAAAACAAGAATGTGATTTTGTTCATCTTTTATTGCCAGCATCTATCACACCGCCTGAATGAATGTATGAGTAAGTTAATGGATCAGCTCTATGATACAAATCAGAATTCAGAAGTATGTCAGAAGTTCAAAACGGTCGTTCAAAGTTTAGATCTCAAATATTACAATTCAGAAAAAATATTTTCTAGTTCAAATCTTCTATTGTATACTTGACTGTTCTGATATCTATATTTAGCCTTCCTTGAGAGATGCTTATCCTTGAGTTGATTGACCCTCAATCAACTAAATAATGCTACATGATTTTGCCTACCATATTACTTCCCAAGGCGTCACATATTAACCAAACTAATTTATTTCAAAGGACATTATGGTAGATAGGCAGAAGGGCAGTGAGAAGGAGGAAGACCCCTCCCAATGGGTGGGCACAGTGACTATAACAGTGGGCGCAGACATATGAATGATTGTGAAGATGCAGCAGGACTGGGTGATGTTTAGTCTGTTGTACATAGGGTTGCCCTAAGTCGGAACCTAACAACGGCAGCAGCATTAGTTGACCTACAACCAATGTCTCCTTGCTGGTCTTTCTGCTTCCATTCGAATCCCCTTTTATCCTTAAGCGCAATCATCCCATTAAATGAGTAGATCATGAGAAGATCACGTCTCTCTTCTGATGAGCCAAGTTTCTTGCTGTTGGGAGTGGAGGTTACACATAACCCAGAGGGAAGGACTAAAATCCTCTATATCCTGGATTAGAAGCAATATTCAGGTTCAGCGTTAGATAGCAAAAGGTACTTATACATCTAATTATCAATATGTGTGTATCCATGGTTGGCTTAGCTCTGCCAGCTCAGGGGCCTAAAACCAATGGCACCTAAGCAGCAATGACCATACCCAATGGCCAGATTTTGCTTTTGAATCCCGTTCTCTGATTAAAAATACATATATAAAGCAGGATTTGGGGAGAAATGGCCGATTACGGGGCTGGATAAAAAAATAAATGATGTGAGCCTGGGACATTTTCCAGTGCAAGAGAGGAACTGCTCAAAACACAAAATGAAATGGGCATATCAGAGGGGCATGGTCAAATGCAAGTGTTCCCCAGGGTCAACTCAGGAGCAGTGCCACCAAAAAAGGAACAAAGACCTGAATACCCACGAGTCCAGACTGTTAGAAGTGATTGAGTAAACAAATGTATAAGGTACATATTTCCACATAGAATTCAAATAACTTATGGATACTCCTCTCTAAAAGAGGAGGCACACAATAAGCCTCACCCCTTAGTGTGGGCCATGCTTAACGGCTTGCTTCCACAGAGAACAGCATGGATACGGGTAAGAACCCGACAGAAGAGAAACCAGACAAGCTCTAGCAAGTGATCCCGGTTATCATCACGTTGGTAGTGCATGCCCTTGATATGGAGAACAGGCCCTCCATCTGGAGGTCTCCCTCCCCCAAACTCATAATCATTTTCTCTCTAAAGCATCAAACAGACCCCACCTACAAAATACCTGATTCCTACTTAGTCGAGGCCATCAAAAACAAATAAAAGCCTGAAAAAGTATCATAATCAAAATGAGCCTCAGGAAATACGTTTAGTAGATGTACTAAACAACCAGAATCCTGATGGGGTAGTGGTTGAGAGTTGGGCTGCAATCTGAATGGTCTGCAGTTCAAAACCACCAGCAGCTCCAAATGGGCAAGACTGGGCTTTCTACTCGGGTAAACAGCTACAGTCCTGTGGAAACCCACAGGGGATTACTATGAGTCCACAATGACTCCATGACAATGAGCTTTCTTTTGTTGTTGTTGTTGTTATATGCAAAATAAAATCCTTGAAAGGGGCATTAGGTGAAAACTGGAGAAAGATGCATCCAATGAAACACATGATCTCATTTTCAAGCAAAACTTTAAATACTACTGGGGATATTTCCCTCCCCTCTACTCTGCCCCGTAATATCTGGATAGTTTTTACAATGACCATTCATGTAATAGTTCTTTAAAACGGCGACTTCCTTTTCTAAAGAGATATGTAACTATTTATGAACGAGAGTAAAAATAAGCATACTACTGAAAATGCAGAACACATCATTTCCCCTTTAATTGAAAGCAAGCAATCCGACCACCTTGGGCAAGAACGTGTAACAGAAGTCTGGGGTAGGTAGCAACCCACACAAGACAACAGTATCACAGCTTTTAGTAAAATGGCAAAGAATGACAAAAATCTTTCTCCCTTTGAGGTATAGACCGAGCAGAGCTGGCTAGGCTAGTTCCTAAGTCTACTGAGATTTAAGGGAGCGCCATACTGTTTTCCATCGGGACTGGACAATGCTGCACTGAAAATGACAAACACTGTACCTCCCAACTCCACACAATTCTACCGTCTAAAATGCAGCTAAATTGCAAGAAGGCCAAGTTGAGGCTGCATGACAAAAAGAAAATGTTCTCAACGCGCAGCAGGAGGTGCGAGTCAAGCGGAGGCACGAGAAACCACCCTGCATTGGGCTGGGCCCCGGGGCCTGGACGAGGCGGGGCGTCCACGGCCGCGCGGACCCAGAGCAGAGGCCCGCCCAGTGGCCGCTCCGCAGCCAATAGGACCGGGGCGGACGCAGGCGAATCAATCGCCACTCGCACAAGTACTTGGCGAAAACAAGAAAACCTGCAGCTACTCATTTTCTACTCACCCGTGGACCCGTGGCCCGCGAAATCGAGGCGCTAAGTATCCTGCCGCTCCTTTGTGGAATGGCCTTCCCCGCCGAGGGGAAGCCGCACCGGAAGAGAACTACCGAGCGCTACACTCAAACCCTTCCGTGGCGACGCTCTGGCCGCCAAGACCAGCCATTTGGTTCCGGCCGAGGTCCTCCCTCGGAGGGAGCGCGCAGGCGCGTCATTTTCACGTGATCGCTTCCCGGAAGTGCCTTCGGTTTCGTTTCCTGCAGCAGCTGAATTGAGTGCAAGTGCTGGAGCTATGGCAAGGTCCGGGCTGGGGCAGGAGCCGGACAGCACCGCCGCAGTCACGGTGTTAAAGCGAGCGGTGGAACTCGATTCAGAGTACCGCTATCAGCAAGCTCTGGTGTGTTACCAGGAGGGGATCGATCTGCTCTTGCAAGTTCTGAAAGGTGAGCCCAGAGCCACGGAGGAGGACAAGAGCAAAAGGCAGAGTGAAAGTTAAAAACAGTTCGTGGGAGTACTTCAGTGGAGGCCCAGTGTCCTCCTGCTACCTTAATACTAAACCTATAAATATATGCACATAGAGCTATTTCCCCATCCCCCTATGTAAATATATTTACATATGTACGTCTTTTTATTTAGACCTCTACAAATGCCCTTTGCCTCTAGCTCTTTCCTTGATTTCCTTTGACTTTCCTCTTGTCCCACTATCATGTTCAGTCATCATTTGGGTTTCAGTAATTCCTCTTGGTTACATTACCCTTGATCACACCCTACCAGGCCTCCTACACTCTCCTCACCACCGATTTGGATCACTTGTTGTTCCCTTGTTCCTGGGTTTAACACCACTACCTTTCCTCCCACCTCCCCCTCTCCCATGTCCCCCCGGAACTGTCGATCCCATTGTTTTCTCCTCCAGATTATTTATCCAGCCTAGTTTATTTAGACAGACCTGTGGAGATAATAACATGCACAAAAACAAGACAGAGCAAATGACAAAAAATAAAACACAACAAGAAAGAAGCTTATAGGTAGTTCAAGGGCTTTTTGTTGGCCTTTAGGAGTGTTTTCCAGTCCAGTCTGTTGGGGCACCACACTCTGGCCCCAAAGTACAACTTCAGCATTCCCTGGGGACTTCGCCGCTCCAGTCCCTTTCGGTTTTCCCTTAGTGCTTTGCCTTGGTGTGGTGGGATCAGATCAGCCGCAATTCCCACACTGTGTCTCCAGTGTTGCCCCCCAAAGGGCTATGGGTCAGTGAGGGAAGTCATGTCTCCTAGTGGGGCCGGCCATGTGGTCCTCTCTGTGGACTGGCTGCTCTAATCGGGAACATCGTCCTCAAGGCCTAGTGGGCCAGGATGTGCTCCACTCTCTCCTCCTCCCCCTTCATCTGCTCTCCTGTGCTTTGATCAGATATGTCTCTCTCCTGGAGCTGCAGAATCAATGCTGTCCTTTGAAATAAGTTCTTTTGGGGGGAGGGGCAGGTGTCAATGTAGTAGTTGTGATTGGGGCCGGCCCCTCAGACCTCTCCACTGGTGTCCTACTCCACACCAGCATGTTGCATTCACATCTTGGAGCACTAGGTTGAAGTCTGGTCCTTCTTTCCCTGTGGAGAACACAACCAACAGAACCGCTGAAGACAAATGGGTGCATAAGCAAATGTGGCGAAGAGAGCTGATGGTGCCCGGCTATCAAAAGGTATAGTGTCTGGGGTCTTAAAGGCTTGAAGGTAAACAAGTGGCCGTCTAGCTTAGAGGCAACAAAGCCCACATGGAAGAAGCACACCAGCCTGTGTGATCACGAGGTCTTGAAGGGCTCAGGTATAAGGCATCATCAGAACAAAAAATCTTATCATAGTGAATGAGGGGAGAGTGCGGAGTGGAGACCCAAGGCCCATTTGTAGGCCACTGGACATCCCCTTACAGAAGGGTCTTGGGGAGGAGATGAGCCAGTCAGGGTGCGATGTAGCAACGATGAAACGTACAACTTTCCTCTAGTTCCTAAATGCTTCCTCCTCCCCCACTATCGTGTTTCAAATTCTACCTTCCAAATATGGCTAGACCAGAGGATGTACACTGGTACAGATAGGAACTGGAAACACAGGGAATCCAGGGTGGATGATTGATATTGGGAGGGTGGGTTGGAAAGGGGTAACAGTTACAAAGATCTACATGTGACTTCCTCCCTGGGGGACGGACAACAGAAAAGTGGGTGAAGGGAGACATTGGACAGGGCAAGATAGGACAAAATAATAATTTATAAATTATCAAGGGTTCATGAGGGAGGGGGAGCAAGGAGGGAGGGGAAAAATGAGCTGATGTCAGGGGCTTAGGTGGAAAGCAAATGTTTTGAGAATGATGAGGGCAATGAATGCACAAATGTGCTTTACACAATTGATGTATGTATGAATTGTGATAAGAGTTGTATGAGCCCCTAATCAAACGATTAAAAAAACCAAATAGTTTGTGGGATGCTCTACCAGACAAGAGAGGTGGTGTTTCATATAATTAGTAAATCAAAGCCTGATTTTGGGGATGGTGCAGGAGCCAGGCAGTAGTTCTTCGTGTGTACATTGGGTCCCTGAGAGCCAGAACAGACTCCAGGGCACGCAGCAGCAAATGGAAGTCACTAAGAAAAATGGGGATTACTCTAGATTTCGAAGTCCTGGTGCCCCAGTGGCTAAAGTAATAGCTTGTGGGCGTGAACCCACCAGTCGCTGTTGGGGAGAAAGGCGCATCAGTCTGCAGTCATAATAATTTGAGGGCAGTTCGACTCTGTCCTATAGAGTTGCTATGACAGTGGATTTGGATTGGTTATTCTAGATTTTAAAAGACCTGGAGATAACCAAGTGTAGTGCACGAATCTGGATAGGATCTGGATCACACATGAGGAATTAGTGACACTACAATGGAGAAATTTCTGAATTCCACCATAAACAAGTGATCAAATTTAACATCACCAGTCACACAGCACACCAGCATCATGTGCTCTCTGAGAACAGGATGCCTTGTCTGATGTTCTTGCCAAACACATGAATAGCCTCCATGTCATCACAGGGAAACATCAGCCAGCCCAAATGAGAGACTCTCAACAAAATAACTGACCAATGCTTCTAAGAGTCACGTCATAAGAGACAGGAAAGACAATGCTGGCAGACACTGAAGGGAATTAAGGAGCTAAAGCAATGCTGCATGGGAACCTGGACACACACACACACACACACACACACACACACACACAAACATTGGTGAAGTCCAGATACGGTATGTAGATGAGTTAATCATACTATATCCTTACTATTTCCTTAGCTCTCATCATTGTACTTTGGCAATTTAATATGTTAATGGAGAATCTGCAAATAAAGAAACTCTATTGTTACAAGTTTTTAAAATAAAATGTTCAAAAACTGGGAAATTAATGACATTTTAATAGAAAATATATAAACTATATCGGAAGCAAAGACAGAAGGAAATGTGATTTGGTGGCATGATGGGAGGGGCTTGTAATAGTTTACTGATATGTGTATTCAAAGGCAATATACATTTTTGGGTTGCTGGGAAATTTATTGAGCATGAATGACCATCGGGAAGCTGAGTAGAGTTGCTGGTTTTGTGGAGGGAGGATATGATATTGTTTGTTGCCTTTTGACAGTGCTAACATTTTTTTTAATACTAACCTTTTCAAGCTTTTAGGTAATCAGGATAAAATGGTATGCAGGCTTGGATTTGATATTTAACAGCAACCGCTGTCCCAGAGGTGTGTCATGTTATCAGAATCCCCATTCTTAAATAGATGCTTCAGATCACTTTGTGCAAGTCCAGTGCGAACCAGCCTGTATTTCAGGAGTGAGACAAGCAATGTTAAAGGACAGATGATGTTAAAGGACAGATGTTTGGAGAACTTCGAGAAACTGGCACAGTGCCTGAACGAGACAGAAAAGCTGCTGTCAAGCTGCAGAATGCTGTCTTTCTAATTTATAGGCACCAAGGATGACAAAAAGAAATGCAGTCTCAGGAAAAGAATTTCTGACTACATGGATAGAGCAGAAAACATAAAGAAATACTTGGATCAAGAAAAAGAAGGTAAAGACAGTGTTGTGGATAATAAGTTATGGGGCAACCCCAAGCACCCACTGGTTATAGTGCCTGCCCTTGAGAGCATTTTGCAGTCTGGACCATGTTTATAGATTTCTGCTCCCTGGTACAGGAGAAAGGAGCCCTGGTGGTGCTGTGGGTTAAGCAATATACTGCTAACTGCAAATTCAGCAGTTCAAACCCCGCAGCCATGGGAGAAAGAAGAGATCATCTACTGTAATGATTTGGTCTTGGAAACCTTTAAAAGGTACCTGTGAGTTGGAGTGGACCGGATGACAGTGGGTTTTCGGTGTAGGGCAGCGGTTCTCAACCTGTGGGTTGCGACCCCTGTGGGGGATGAATAACCCCCCGATTCATAACAGTAGCAAAGTTACAGTTATGAAGTAGCAATGAAAATCATTTTGTGGTTGGAGGGTGGGTCACCCACTACACGAGGACCTGTATGAAAGGGTTGGGGTATTAGGAAGGTTGAGAGCCCCTGGTGTAGCGGGAGACCCTTTGCCACCTTTCCCCACGCCTGTGGGGAAGAACTGTGTCAGCTGACCCTTCAAAATGGTGCAAGCTACTTTGTAGGAGTTCACAGACCCTGTGAAGCTGAAGCATAAACTGTTTGGAGACGACTACAGAGGCACACTGAGTGTAAATGCCAGGCTTTATTTGCATTTCTCCTGGATGAAATGATCAAAATCATTAAACAAATAGTTGGGATGTCTCTTGGATTTTGCAGTGAATCAAAACAGTTTAGGAGTTAGTCCTAATGATTAGAGGTGAAGTAGGTATTACTCCATTACTAGATTGCTAGTTACCAACTCAGGAGCATCCAGTCGACAAGCATGGATGTATAAATGACCATTGCCCCCTGTGCCTGAAGTGCACACCACTGGTGCTTTCTATAGCCAAAATACTAGAAAAAAGCCACTGCTATTGAGTTGATTTTAATTCCTAGCCTCCCTTTATAAGGTTTCTAAAGTGGAAAAATCTTTATGGGAGCCTCATCTTGCTCCCTCTGAGTGGCTAGTAGGTTTGAACAGCTCTGTAGTCTAATGTTTAACAGGGTTTTTTTTCTTTAATTAACTTGGTCAGCCCTGTTTAAGACTATGCATGAAATATAATGTATGAAATGATAATTAGTGGTTGCTAGCATTATTATTGAAGCTTGTGTTTTATAGATGGAAAATATCACAAGCAAATTAAAATAGAAGAAAATGCAACAGGTTTCAGCTATGAGTCACTTTTCCAAGAATATCTCAATGAGGCAGTTACAGAAGTTTGGATAGAAGACCCCTATATTAGACACACTCATCAGGTGCGTGAAAGGATCTAAGTATAATTTAAAAAATTGAATGAAAATGTAATGATATTCTATAAAATATACTCTAATAACCCACCCAAATGTCTTTCAGCTGTATAACTTTCTTCGATTTTGTGAGATGCTTATTAAAAGACCATGTAAAGTAAAAACTATTCATCTTCTCACCTCTCTGGATGAAGTAGGTATCTGAGAGCATGTCCTCTTTCACCGTCATTAATTTTCCTCCTTTATAAGATGTCGCCAGTCAAGGGAAATCTAGACATGTTTCAACTAGATCTGTCTCCTTGTGAGGTAACTTGTTATCTAAAGTAGGCATGAAACGATTTGAGAAAAATGACAGGGATTTCAGTATGTTGACTTTGTATTTGGCCACTTAGCTTAAACCCTCTTACTTTGTCTAGAGTTTGTTTTTGTGTATGTGCTAGGGGATATCACATTGTCTGTGATGTTGACATTGTTGTCTCATCTTTAACAATTATGAGGAAACTTCAAAAAGTTTGTGGAAAATTCCTAATACCTTTCCATTTTTCCATGAACTTTTTGAAGCTTCCAATCCCTGGTGGCAAAATGTGTTATCCATTGGGCTGCTCTTAGCAGTCACTCTGAGGAACCGAAATGAGGCATTCTGCTCCCTAAAACTTTGCAGTCTCAGAAGCCCACGGGGGCCATTCTACTCTGTCCTATTCGGTTGCGACGAGTTGGAATTGACTTGATGGCCATGAGTTTGAGGGGTTTTAGAGTCTTTAAAGTATGCTGAATTATTTTGATTTGTCTCATTGGCCTTCTGGGGCACAGCAGCATGATAGTGGGCTGCTCTACCTTGACTTTCCCTCCATGCATAGGGATGCTTCCACGTCATTGTTTCCTTGGATTCATTTCAGAAGGCACCCTATCGGAATGACTGAAATAGATTTTAGTACACCATTATGTTCTGTTCACATCAGAGAGAACAATTCTTGTAATTGAAAACAATTGTTTAACCTACTTCATGCTGCTGCTTTGAGACAGAATTGAAACTCAAGGAGAACGTTCCATTTTAATTAGTCTGTGATACTGCAGAGCTTAGGGCTAATTTAAAGTATTAAGAACTGCAGCAGAAAATTAATGCTATCTTGATTCTTACTAGGGTGGTGGGAGATTGCAGCAATGTAATGGCCTGAGAGAAATAAAAGAGTCACTTGGGGATCATGGTGTGCTGTTGGAATTAGACTACTCTTCATCAATCCATGACCGGGAGATTAGGTTAGTACATAGGAATGTTTTCATTTTTAAGCCATTGAAGTATAGTTATTTTTGTGTCTCTTGATAAATTAGGCTTTCGTATAAATATCATTATTCAACTTAAAGATTTAAAAATCAAAACAGCTTTGAAGGAAGCAAAACACTCAGTTTATTTTATCCTGTAGGTTAGTTATAAATATTTCCTAAATGGGATAAGTGTATGTTCTATGTCACATGGGAAGAGGAAATACTTTTCTGTCTGTTCACCTATGCGTATAATGTTATGCTATTGGGATAACATTCATTATTTACTTCATGTGGTTTTGCTTATGATTCATTAAATATTCTAACAGGCATGATGATATGCCGTGTCTACCAGGAAACACTGTTTCCATCTGTCGAGCATGGTGGAGTTCCCGTGTTTCTATTTTTGGGGTCCCGGGTTTTGTGGAACCGTATAGTCACAGCAGGAGGGCTCCTGCTCACATTCGTATTACACCTGTCGGCAAGCTCACAGCTGTGAACCACTTGTTAGCAGAATAGGCAATGTTTATCCACAAGCTGAAGTTCACGTGTGAGGTTTAATTGTTGAATACTTTATCACCTAAAGGATCCCCGGTGGCATAGTGGGTTACACAGTGGACTGCTTAACTTCAAGGTCAGCAGTTGAATCCACCAGTTCTGTCAAGTCCTGTAGGGTCGTTCTGAGTTGGTATGGACACACTGGCCTTGAGTTTGTTTGTTTTTTTAATCAGCTAATCAAACCAGTTATTGTTGTGTGGGCATTTAGTTTCATTGTTTCATTTACTAAACAGACAGAGCACGTAATTAGTCCTAGCTTTGATCCAACTTACTCCATAGAATGAAGTTTGGCTTTCAATGTTAGAGGGAAATTTTGCTGACACTTAATACATTTCAGCTTTGATGTCTGCCTGACTTAACTGTATTTAATATGCTGCTATGTACTAATTTCAATAGGTTCAACAATGGATGGATGATTAAGATTGGAAGGGGACTTGATTATTTTAAGAAACCACAGGTAGGGTATAATCTTATAAGTAAGTATAAGCAGTTTTTATGTCATCTTTTAAAACAACACTTCTACTTTCAGGGTCGTTTTTCTCTTGGATATTGTGATTATGATTTAAGACCATGTCATGAGACAACAGTGGACATTTTTCATAACAAATATACAAAGAAGATGTGATACACAGCGGCCTAACCTGCATCGTGTGTTTCTACTTTAAGTAAATCTTGTTTGTTTTTTCTACTTTGGACAGATCATTCCTACAATGTGTGAATGTATCAATAAACTGACATTTCTACTACTTTTTCAACCCAGGGTTCAGTTGTGTGAGCATTTCTAATTAACCAGATTAACAATGTTTCTTTCCAAATCACAGTTAATTTTAACACTTTTATTTTGAGCATCCTGGTGGTGTGCTGGTTACAGGTTGGGCTGCTAACCACAGTTGGAAACAATCAGCTGCTCCAGGGGAGGAAGATGCGGCTTGCTTTCTACTCCTGTGAAGAGTTCCAGGCTCAGAAACGCACCCAGGCCATTCTCGCCTGTCGGACAGGGGCGCTGTGAGCAGGTACACTCGGTGGCAGTCAGTTCGAAGATAACGAAGGCCTCAAGGATCTAAGTCGGCTGCTACCAAGGAATTAGGGTTGGTCCCCCCCAATGGCCCACGAGAGAAAACCTGCTAATCTGCTCCTATGAAGACTGCAACCCAGAAAACCAAGAGAGTCGTGCTACTTAGTCCCATGGAGTCACTATGGGTTGGAAAACAACTTCAAGGCACCCAGGGACAGCAACAAGTATGTCTCCATACTTGTCCCTGGGTGGCACAAACACTTGGTGCTCAACTACTAAGCCACACAGCAATACTCCTCCCACCCCCCAAAAAAAGGGTGAGCAGTCTGCTTCCATTCAGATGGAAAACCCTATGGAGCAGTTCTCCTCTATAACAAATGAGTGGTCATGCATCGTCCTTGACTCAAGGGCAACTGACTGAGGACAGCATGGAGCTGAATTAGAATGTTAACCCTGCCCCTAGTTTCAGGAGGGAAATCATCATGGATTAGAGTGTTCATAAGAAACAGATGGGCTTGGGGATTAAAAAAAAACAGAAAAAAGCACAATGTTAACTTTGTCCTAAGGAAGATACTGGCCTTGGGAAACCTTCAAGTGTATTTTGAAATCCAGTTCACCTTGGCTGTACATTTGTTAAGCCTTGCAGCTCAGAGTCAGCGGACCTGAGCAAGCTCATCTATGCACATGCCAGTGGAGTGGTTGGGGACCAAGACCTGGTTCCATGGAGAACTGAGGGCAAGCATAAAAACACTGGAGCAGCAGCGTGGGGGGATACAAATACATATTCTATAAGTGCCTTGAACACCATGGCTGGGAAGGCCTGGGGTAGAACCCACAGGTGCCGCGACGATGGCTTACCACGGGAACAGCAAGTGAAACGCCCCAGATCCCAGACAATGGGGGAGGTTGGCTTTGGAGTATCGACTTGACCACTGAGAAGAATCATTTCCAGAGGATCTTGATCCTTCATCGTGGCTGCAGGCGTTTGGCTGGCCCAGTATTTAGGTGACATTCATCCAGTGGCACCCCCTCCTAGGATGTAGGCATGCGGACACATAGAGCCCCTTTCCAAAACAGCCTCAATTTCTGTGACCACTGCAAGAGCTTCCCTGATGGCAACTGAAGTTTGATCCAAATGGCCACCTTCCTTTCCCTGCCTGGTGTCCTGTCTCCCCAGATAGAATCTGGGGTCCTGTGGGCTAGAAGATAAAGAACTATCTAACTGAGAACAAAGCCCACATGGAAGAAGCACACCAGCCTGTGAGATCACAAGGCATCAGGTGTCAAAGACCAAAAAAAAAAAAAATCATAGCATTGTGAATGAGGGGGAGTGCAGAGTGGGGACCCAGGGCCCATCTGGGGGAAATTGGACATATCCTTGCAGAAGGGCTGTGGGAAGATGAGCCAGTCAGGGTGCAGTGTAGCAAGGATGAAAATATACAATTTCCTCTAGTTCTTGAATGCTTCCCGCCACTATCATGATCCCAATTCTACCTTACATATCTGGCTGGACTGGAGGATGTTCACTGGCACAGATAGGAACTGGAAATACGGGGAGCTTGGGACAGATGAACCCCTTGGGACCAGTGCAGAGTGGTGATATGGGGAGGGTAGAGGGAGGGTGAGGGAGAGGGGGATGGCGGAGAAGTGGGTGAGTGAGGTGTTGGATGGTGTGATATGACAAAATAATTTATAAATTATCAAGGGTTCAGGGAGCAGGGGAGGGAGGGTGAAAATGAGCTGATGCCAAGGGCTCAGGTGGAGAGCAGGTGTTTTGAGAATGATGATGAGGTGTTTTGAGAATGATATGTACGAATATGCTGGGCACAATTGATCTATGTATGGATTGTGATAAGAGTTGTATGAGCCCCTAATAAAATGATTTTTTTTAAGTGACGTTATGTTATTTCGGAAGCTGGTTCATAAAAGGCAATGAAACTTCTGCCTGGTTTTCTTTTAAAAAAAAACATTTTATTGGGGGCTCATACAACTCATCACAATGCAGACATCCATCCATTGTGTCAAGCACATGTGTACATTCGTTGCCCTCGTCATCCTCGCCGCCTGGTTTTCTTGTATCACTTGCTCTTGCTCATGGCGGCTTTATAACAGGACTCACTGTAAAACCCTTCAACACCCCAAACCAAGCCCATTGCCGTGGAGCTGACTCCAGCTCAGAGGGTCCCAGTAACACAGAACAAAATTGCTCCAACGGCTTTCCAAGGCTGTAAATCTTTACAGAACCCACTGCCCCATCTTTTTCCCATGGGGCAGCTGACCCTTCTGTTAGCAACCCCAGGCTTACCCCCTGTGCCACCAGCTCTCCTGGTGTATCTCTGAGTGGTAAGGAAAACAGAACGGTGAGGTCACATGGTCGCAGAGGACGGAGCTAAAAGAGTAAATATATGCTAGGTCTTAAGATCAACATGTATTTTGAGGTCAGTAGAAACTATGGATAAGGATGGGGGTAGGTAATTCTAATTGGGAAGAAGTTACTGAAAGATGCTTAAGACCTTTTTTTAATTGACATGCAATGCACACTTAAAATTTTTATTTTTTTCATCCACACTGTCAATATGAAGCCATTTCTTTTGAGTCACATTATTCCCTTGATTTTGTCACAGAGAATATTCCATTTATTATATAGTTCATGGTCTTCAGGACATGTTCTAAGTAATATATTTGTTAGCAAAGAAGCTTCCACTGGGCAAAACTTACTGTCAATAAAGCTTGAATTTAATTTGTCACATATTTCCAGGGGCAACCAATGTGCAGGTGCTTCGATATTACAGCCTTGAATTCTTCCATTGTTTATGTCTATGCGTACTTTAATTTCCACGCGTGACTGTCCATCTAAGATGTTAAAGGACGTGTTTACACTGAATTTTGGGGTCTTGCCATAGATCCAGTCCCAAGTTTGTAGTTCTTTGGCTTTGCTGCCTATTCCTGGAAACAGTGTCTCATCCGCTGGGTCTACGTGGTTAATGTGATTATCAATCTGATGGTGAGCAGCATACTCGCTGGCAATAGCGTTTATCAGTTCTTCACAGGTCAGAGTGGAGTCTTTTTCCAAAAGGTTTTTCACTAAGGAAGGTATGCTAGCCGTGGCATTGCTCCTGATCCCTTGGTAAGGGCTCTTCAGCACAGAAGATAAGAAGGCCCCATCAGTACTACATAATAAAGTGCAATGGTGGTAAGCGGTGGCCCGGCCAATCTTAGAGGCAGTCCCTGAGATTTTAAACTGTCCATCCAGGAGAAGGTCAAATCTCTTGTTAGCCTGCACATCCAGCTGGGGTCGGATGGTATGCAGAGCTCGCAAAATTAACTTCAGATTTTCCATCCTATCATAATTACGCTTGGTGGTAAAAAAAGTCAAATTGATATTACCAATGTCATGGTAGACAGTGCCTCCCCCACTTCTTCTTCGAGCCAGTTTTATACCTTCTTCTCTCATCAGAGTCAGATTACATTCTTGCCAAGGATTCTGATGCCTACCGATTACAATGGAGGGTGTATTTCTCCAAAAGAAAAGAATTGGCTTGCCTTCGAGAGTCATATGCTCATGGATCCAATCTTCGAAAGCCAGATTTTGGTAAACATCACTGGAAACTGACTGTAAAATAAGCCCATTTTTTACTGTGGCCTTAAAGCCAGCTGCTGGCACCTTACGGTTGCAAAGTAACTGAAAGCAGTTCTTCATTGAAAATGGGATCAGCATGCCTTTAAAAATGAAAGATAAATTAATTGGTTAAAATGGAAAATTAAATTCCACTTTCTAGTCACCAATTCTTGGTTATGTAATCCAAACTAAGCTAATTTTCTAGTACCTAATTGAGTTGTTTTTCTTACTTTTTAGCCATATCCAAACTTTTTAGCAACTAACTCTACAATGGAGTGGTCAAAGGCACTAAACGATGACAGATCTCCAATCTCAAATCCTTTCAGCTCAAATAGAAGAAAGCCAGAGATCTTCCCCCCAAAGTCTAAGGCCAATACATTATATAATACATCCCAAAGTCAAACAAATTCTTTTGAATTCACAAATAAGAAATTCTTATTGAGAAAAATCAGAAAAGTAAAAACAAATTAGCAAAAAGACGATAAGGTTATCTCCACCGTGCCAGGCTATCAGAAAGAATAGTATCTGGGATCTTAAAGCATCACAAGTGGGGCCTTCTAAATCCACACCAGCCTTTGTGATCCAAGGATTATAAATAATAAAATTCAAGATCAGAAGAGGCAATTTTATTAGAGCTTAAATTCTACCTGGTCTGCAGAAGGCTATGGATGACAGTGAATGTCCCAAATCCTTTGGCAAAGTCCCTTCAGAGATTAAGCATCCATCGAATTTTCTCTGACCATTGAACAGGGATGTGAATAGTCTCACCCTCAGAGTACATTTGAAAGTGGATTACTATAGATGTAGTTAGGGTAAAATTTATCATTTTATCATTTGGTTTCCTTTTGACCCGTTTTTAATTTGTTCTTCATTCTATTACCTTCTGCTTTCTCTTGAGGTTTTTCAGTATTTCATTTTGTTGCATTGTTGGGTTTGGGATATTATTTTCTTTGTATGAAATCCAAGATAGGTCAATCCATAGAAACAGTAACTTGATTAATAGTTCCTTAGGGTTATGGCAGGAGAGATTGGGGGTAATGGGGAGCTATGATGGGTACAAGAATGAATTGAGTAAGATATTCTAAAGTTGGTTGTGGTGAGGATTGCAAAATTCTACTTCATACATTTAAACTACTGAATTGTGTGGTATGTAAATTGTATGCTAATAAAACTACTGAATAAGTAAATAAAATTAAACTGGACACTCCACTACTGCAGACAGTCCGTTAGCATTTTGGTTGTTCCTGTTCTTTTCCCATTCATGTGTACACACATCCAAACCAAACTCAGTGGCATCGAGTTGATTCTCACAGCAAACCAACCAGGCAGTTAGAACTACTGTTGCGTCTTTAAAACTAACTGTTGGAGTAGGAAGCCCCTTCTTTCTCCAGTGGAACAGCTAGTGGTTTTCAACTGCTGACCTTGTGGTTAGCAGCCCAATACATACCCATTATATCACCAAGGCTCCTCCTTCCACCAAAAGTAGCGCCCTATTACTTCACTCAACCCTAACGATGCTTAACCCACCTTTAATTGCTTAATAGCCAATTGCCAGATGTATCACAACCCAATCCATGGTTTAGTTTATAATTTCAGATTGTTTCTAGTTTTTCTGTGTTATCCACAATGTACTCATGAGTATCTGAGGACAGTCTGAATTATTACACTGTAATCCATTTTGGGGGGAGGGGGAAGTGGGGAGACCCTGGGTTGTGTAAATGGTAAGCGCTCAACTACTAGTGGAAAGGCTGGCAGGTCTAACACAGTCAGAGGCACCCACAAAGGCAGGTCTAGTGGTCTGCTTCCCAAAGCCACACCCTCTAGGAAACAGCCTACTCTGCACACACACGGTGGCTATGAGTACCTACTGAGACAACGAATACATTTTAAATCCCTATTTGACTTTGTGATATATGATTCATTAGCAGCACAACTTTTATCTAGATCACTGTTGAGTTAGAATGGCGTTCCTGAGATCAGGGAGCTCTGTATTAGAGTATAGAGGATTATATAGAGAAGCTATGATTAAGTTCATTATATTTGGATACTTCATACAATTCTGTTAGCAGCACTTATGAAATAGGTGGCAAAAGGCTGAATATGTTAGATATAAGAATGGGGGATTCTGACTAGCTTTGGTATTTTAATCAGGAGCCCTGGTGGCATAGTGGTGCATTGGGCTGTGATCCGCAAGGTCGACGGTTCAAAATCACCAGTTGCTCCTCGGGGAAAAGACAGGGCTTTCTACTCCTGTTAAGAGTGCCCTAACGGGTCGCTGTGAGTCTGCATCAACTCCAGGTCAGTGAGTTTGGTTCGTCTTTTAATAACCTTTTCGGCTTCTCAGGAGGTTCATTATTTTCCTTTTGGTTGAAGAACTGGGATAGAATGGGCTATGAAAGTCTATAGTCAGGCCAAAGGAGGAGTTGACTAATGCAGTTGTCCAAGCTAGAGACAATGAGGGTCTAAACTGAGGTAGCAGGCAGAGAAGGAGAAGGATATGAGACATTAAGGAGGTAGACTGGTCCTTACCTTTAGTAAACTCATAATCCAGTGGGAGATAAAGCAAACCAGTAACTAAAAATAGAGTGTCAATTAGTAGAAGACTGATGAAAGGGGTAAGAAGAAACTTGGAGGAAAAGGAAAACAAGATTCACTCAAAGAATTTCACTCTGTTGGCTGGTACTTCAGATGTGCAAGAATGGGAAATTGGAAGAGGCTGGAGGCCGGCGCAGAGGTCACACACATTATGGCACGTGTTAAAGTCCATGTTAAATGTTTAAACTTTTGCCCTGAGGACGATGGGAAAGTCACTGAAGACATTTTTGTTTTTTATGGTAATGGTTTTTATTTTATTTTGAAGACTGATAAGAGAGCAGATGATCAGATCTGCACTTTAAAGATATTACCTACCAACCTAAGCCTGGAGAATTACAGTAGTTGGTAATGGGCTGAGTAAGGGTGAGAGAGAAAAGACAAGAATCATGCCGTTTAGAGTACAAGGCACTTACTGGTGAAGGCGAAAACCTGTATGGAGTATACAAAAGAAAACAAAAGTCCTTTTAGACCATAGGTTCCCAAACTTATTGGCCTACTTTCAGCAGAGAAAAATTACTGTGTCCCCCTGGCAATTAAAAACTTCTGTACAATAGCCCATATTCCAGGATGGAGTGTAGGTATCTGCTTTTGCATAGGGCCTCCTCGGGGGCGGGTTAGCTCACTTTGGGAAACACTGATCTAGATCAACAAACGTCAATGATAAGTGATGAAGAAATTGGAGTTGTTGAGGATTTCATTCTACTTGGGTCAGCAATCAGTGCCCATGGAAGCAACCGGGGGGAGAAAAAAATCCAATGACACATCACATTGGGCAAATCTGCGGCCAAAGCCCTCTCTAAAGTATCAAAAGATAACAATGTCAGTTCAAGGGATAAGGTGTAACTGACCCATCCCATGTTTCCAGTGGTCCTCAGATGCAGGTGGTAACTGGACAATAAAAAAAGAAGGTTGAAGAATTGATTGATTCTAATTGTGATTTTGGTGAAAAATATGGAATATAGCATGGGCTGCCAAAAGAATTAAGATGCCCTGCTGGGGCTGTAGGGGGACCTGTTGAATTGCTAACCACAAGGTTGGTGGTTCAAGCCACCAGCCCACCTGTGAGAGAAGATAGAGCAATCTGCTCCCATAAAGATTTATGGCCTCAGAGACCCTATAGGGTTGCTATGAGATAGAATCTATCCAATGCCAGTGGGTTTGAGCCAGAAGAATGGACAGATTTGTCTTGGACGATATGGAGCCAAAATGTTCTTTAGCTCACTTGATCTCCCTTTCTTAGGACATATCATCAAGAAAGATCGATCACTGGAGAAAGAAAGGCTTGGTGAAATAGAGGGACAGTGAAAAAGAGGGAGACCCTTTCTCAATGGGTCTCAAAGGGAGATCCTTTCTCAATGCCACAGTGGCTGCAAGAACGGGCTCACAGCCAATGACTGTGAGGATGGTGCAGGACTGAGCAGGATCAAGTTCTGTGACAAACAAGGTTGCTGAGTCACACCTAACAACTTAATGGAATACTTAATATCTCAAGTTAGACTGCCAGGATTCAAATCCCCACTCTTTTCCTTAACAGCTGAATAACCTAAAGCAAATGCCTTAGTTGTGACATGCCATTGATGACAGGATTCATCTCAGAGAATCTTATTACAGAGAAAATGCTTTGAAGAGTGCATAGTTTAACAGATAAGGCTTGAGAAAGACCAAAGAACACAAGGGTGGACAAGAGTCTACTAGAATTTGAGCAAAGAAGGTGTTAGTGATCTTGCAAAGAACCAGGCAAGAGAGTGTGGCAGAGTGGAGACACAGTCTGGTTGAGAAGTAAAAGAGATAAGGGCAGAAGAGAATGTAGAATTAAGAGAGTATTTGAGATGAAAAAGGGAAGCGAGTTTAAGTGATAGGGGAAAGTTGGGAAGGAAATAAGAGGAAGAAAGAGGTCCTTGACAAAGTGGTAACACTGGGATCTACAGTTCAGGTAGGGAAGCAGCCTTCAACAGAAGAGGATAGCTCTTCCACTGTGACAGGAGTGAAAACGGAATAGATAGCCAAGAGTTTCCAGCTGGCACTTGCAGGATCGGATATGTGCATTGAGAATAAACTGGCTGCAATTTTCATTAAGTTTGTAAGGCCATGCCTCATTAAAAAGGTGACATTTGAGCAAAGATCAGAAGAGTTGAAGGGGTGAGGTTGATTTACTATGTGCCAGAAACTGTCCTATGCATTTGAAGACATACACCCTGAAGGTGAAAGAATATGCCCTGATATGTAAGTGTCGGAAAACCCCAAAAGCCAAGTTATTAGTTCACAAAGAGAATTGTAAGATGTCAAATGGGTATTCAGATCAGTCCAATTACACTGACAAGCCATTTCATTTTAAGTTTCCTTGATGAGTACAAAATGGGGGGAGTTACATGGTTGCAATGTATGATGGGAGAAACCCTGAGGAAACCACCTCGACTCCTGGGACTTAGAAATATCCTATCCTTAAAACCCTGTACTTTCTCCTCCTGGAGAATTCGATTGACTTAGTGGGTCAACTAAATGGAAGGTCAGCATTTTGAACCAGCTGCTTCCCAGGAGGTAAAGATTTAGTCTTGGAAACCCACAGGGGCAGTTCTACCCTGTCCTATACAGGTCACTGTGAGTCAGAATTAACTTGAAGGCAGGGAGTTTGGTTTAGGGGTTTGAGAAAAACATGTTTCTGGTAGGTAGCCGGATAGGACCCACTACAGGAAGTTGGAAGGCGATAAAGGCTAACGGGCACAGGCCAATTCAGGCCCCCAGCCAGGGAAGCTACTAAGTGAGCTGTACACCTGGGTGTACCCCAATGTAGGTCAGGTGGGCTTAAATCAGCCAATGGAGTCAACCAGCACCACTGAGCACACCTCCCAATAGGAGGCCTTAAAAAAAGCCACCCTCTCTTCCAGTTCCTGGGGGCCTCAAGGTCTCCCTCTCCTTTTCTCACACACACCCCCCAGGCCATCACATGGGTGTGCAGTGCCAAGAGGGTGCTTGTGTTGTTTACTTCAAAGCCCGAAACGTCTTCTATCCTTTATAAAAACCCACTTGGATCACAAACCAAGCTTTGGTGTGAATTCTTTCTAGTGAGAAGCCAAGGACCAAGGTAGTTCCCACCTGAAAAACCTAACATTTCTTTTATTCCATGCTTCAGTGTACATGCCACATCTTTCTTTAGTTGTTGGGGGGGTAAAATCAAGTTTCAAAGACCTGATAAAATGTTCTTTCTTTAAAGTAAATTTATGTCGTATCTCTACTTAGATGCACTAATGGCCAACTTTATCATTTTTCCTCATAGGATAATCTTATGTCCATATTCTTGAGAATTATAATGCTGGCGAAGACTATTGAAAATGCTATAGACGGCTGAAGACTAAAGAGATCTTAGAAAAAGTACAGCCAGAATGGCTCCTTAGTGTGAGGACAGTGAGACTTCATCTCACATACTTTGGACATGTTGCTCGGAGAGACCACTTTTGATCAAGTGGATGGCCAGCGAAATAGAGGAAATCCCTCGACATGGAGGTCTGACCCAGTGGCTGCAACAATTGGCGCAAATAGAGCAAGTGTGAGCGTGGGGCAGGGTGGCGTCTTCTATAAGTTGCCCCTAGGGTCCCTGAGTCGGAATGGACTGGAAGGCACGAAACAGCAACACAGGATCACTTTGCTGTTACAACTCTGCAGAGCAATTCTTCTGCAACACAAAATAGAAGGCAAAATACATCACGGTTCCGTCTGTTTCTCTACGCAGGTCCAGCTCCTTTTAAAAACTCTGCCGGGACTCTACTACCTAACTCTTGTACAATACATAACTCACTCGGAATCTCATTATGGCCATTTGCGTGTTTGATTTCGCTCTTGTTTGTTGGTTTGCTCTCTGTGGGCGTGCACACAGCTGGGATGCAGTACGCCCCACGTTCTTTACTCTGTGTTCGGGGGACCATTCCCTCGTGGAGTTAGGTCTTTCCCAGCGCCGTCGTAAGCTGCAGTGCCATCAGCACCCAGGCCGGCGGCCGGCGGCGGCGGGCGCGCACGCGGGTCTCAGGTGCCCGCCTGCCGCTTCACCTCCCGACGGTCAGGGACGTCGGCCGCGCCGGAGGGACTCGGCGTGCGGCCCGGCACCCCAACATTCCCCGAAGTGACCCTGAAGAGCCCGCTTCCGGCCTCACTAACCTGCTGTTTCCGGTCGTGCCGCGGCCAGGTACCGACTGCTGCGGGAGAAGAGCGTGTGTACCGGAACACCCGGCAGTCTCCGCCCACGGCCTGGCCCCGCCCCGTCGCCGGCCCCGCCCCGCCGCTGCCCCCCCACCCCGTCTCTAGCCCCGCCCCGTCGCTGCCCCCACCCCTTCTCTAGCCCCGCCCAGTCGCTGCCTCCACCCCGTCTCTAGCCCCGCCCCGTCGCTGCCCCCACCCCGTCTCTAGCCCCGCCCCGTCGCTGCCCCCACCCCTTCTCTAGCCCCGCCCAGTCGCTGCCTCCACCCCGTCTCTAGCCCCGCCCCGTCGCTGCCCCCACCCCGTCTCTAGCCCCGCCCCGTCGCTGCCCCCACCACGTCTCTAGCCCCGCCCCGTCGCCGACCCCTCCCCGTCGCTGCCCCCCACCCCGTCTCTAGCCCCGCCCCGTCGCTGCCCCCACCCCGTCTCTAGCCCCGCCCCATCTCCGGCCCCGCCCCGTCGCCGGGCCCCGCCCGCGGGAGGAGGGCACTGGCCGGCCGAGGCGTGGCGACGGGCCACCTCCCGAGCGGAGGTGTTCGATTAAAAGTGTGGAAAATAATAAAGCCCTTAATTCAGATGCAGCTCCCGGGAGACACTGCGGAGACCAAGGTCACCTGGGTCGGAGATGGGCGAGGCAGACGCGTCAGGTTGGGGCATTTCGTGAAGTGGAGTGCTCTGGAAATCCGGACGGCTCGAGTCACGCGTGCTGGAGTAGTAACAGCCCTTTACTGAACCTCTCAATTGAGTTTCCTGGGGTCTGGTGGGCGCTGTACTGCCAACCTCCACAATCAGCCCCCACTTGCTCCCAGGAAGATGAGACCGTGTTCCTGCAGATTAAAGCCTCCGAGACCTCGAGAGACAAGCAGTTTTAGACTGTCCTAAAGTTGTTGCTAAAGAGGTTAGACGTATGACAATGAGGTATTTATTTTCCCCAGATTACGCTATTTTTGAGTTTGTGTGTTTGCGTGTCACACACCACACGTAGGAACCTAAAGGGAGAAGGGTTTGTGAAGCCATGTAATTAATTGTGTAAAAATACAGTACTCCCAAAGTCAGTTAGTTAATGCTACTTAAAGATGCGAATTAGTATTTCAAAAGTTTGCCTTTAAAGGAGTAAATGTGATATAAAGATGGTTTAACAGGCCATGGCGGGTCGAAGAGCAAACACGGAGACAACGTTTTGCAGTTGGTAATGTGGTTTAATCTAATGGGGAATTTCCCAGCAGCCAAGGTTGCAGAGGAAAAGTAGGAAGAAAAGTTAGCACCAAGTAGGTAGCACATTGCCTTAAAAATTAGTGGTTTAAGACAATAATTTATTTCCTAACGATTATGCAGCTAAGTGAGGTGATTCCTCTGTGGGTTTCACCAGCCTTGCTCAGTGGGCTTCAACTTAGCATGGATTGGCAGAGCTAGGAGATTCAGGATGGCCCTATTAACATTCTGGTGGTTGGCAGTAGCTAGCTGCCCATGGGGGCACATCAGTTCAGATTTAATGTTGGAACTACCACTTATGCCACTCTATTGGTCAAAACAAAACTGAAGCTTGCCTGCATTTAAAAGGTGGCATAATGAACCCGTACCTCATCTCTTGATGAAAGGAGCAGCCTGGCAGTGTGGCCATCCATCTCTTTTTAGTCTCAACAGAAATCAACCTTTCCTTCATCCTGCTAAAGCACCAAAACTTGCCTCTTGGGTTCATAATTTGTTAATGCTGATACTATATGGCAGCATAGAGAGCTAAAATAGAAATGCAGTCACACTTCACTTATTAAATTGCCCTTTTGGACGAACATCTGATTTTTTTTCATTCTTGTATTATTTTGGGGAGTGGCCTTTGTTCGGAGTATATCTTGCCGTCATTTTCCCAGTTATCACCAGAAATAGCCACACAATACTGTTGTGTGCTGCTTACGTTCTTCCATCATCTCTAAATTCTATTCTCTAAATCCAGGATGCTGTTTCCCCCACCACCACCCAACCCTCAGATTTCGTGCTGAAATGGTAGAGTCTCCTGCTCAGAGACTAGTCTCTTGGTAATTTTACCCCCTCTCCTGATCAGTCTGCAGCTCCTCCACTGGGATCTTTCCACCGATGCTCAAACATGCTTTCTTCTTCACAATCCTACGGTGAGTCACCTTTTTGCACCTCTGATTGTTTACTCCCCTTCGGTGCCAAGCTCCTTGAAAGAGTCACTACCAATCCAGTTTCCATGGCCTCCCTTCCCACGTATTCTTCCACCTACTTCCCCATGGCCTCCTCCATTATTCCATCAGACTGTATTTGCTCAGGTCAATGATGGCATCACCCAATGGGGCTTGCAAACCTCCTCTACCTTTCAGTTAATTGCTTCCACTTTGAAAGACTTCTGTGGGGAACCGTGAGAGTATCCTGTCTTGATTTCACTCCAGTCTCACTGCCAACTCTTCAGTCACCTTTGTAAGAAGCCCTGCTCGCAGTTCCTCTGGACTTGGTTCACTCTATACATTCATTCTCCTTACAAATTTTCAGTCCCACATACGTAACTCCAATTTACCTCGGAAACCTGGTATCTCCAAAAACTGCTGAGCTCACTTGCTTCTAGGGAACCTCTATCCAGCTAGGTTTTCCTAGTAGAAAGCCTTTTTTCTTTCTCAGTTCTCACTTCCAACCTATCAGTATTTCCTGCTAAACACCTGGCCTTGATCTACTTCTCTCCCCACTGAACACCATTCATTATCTTGGACAATCATGTCACTGCAAAAGTGCTAATTATCATGGGCTCAGAGTAACTTCGTTAATTCCCACAATTAAAAGAAAATTTCTGTATGTAACTATTATGTCTCTGTGAAATGCCTTTTCTTCATGGCATGTCACAATTTGTCCTTGGTATAATTATTATCTAATGTTCTGTCTCCCATGATAGAAAGCACCGTGAAGGCAGGGGCCATTTTTAGTTACCATTGTATTCCCAGCACTAACCACAGTAGCAAACCTGGCAAACAATCAAAGGATTTATGTATTTCTCCTCTCCCAAAGCATTATGTTCTGTTTATGATCAAAAGCAGTGTCTTATTGGCTTATGTTCCACAACAGTGGTTCTCAACCTTCCTAATGCCACAACCCTTTAATACAGTTCCTCATGTTGTGGTAACCCCCAACCATAAAATTTTTTCGTTGCTACTACATAAAGGTCATTTTGCTACTGTTATGAATCAGGTGACTCCTGTGAAAGGGGTGTTAGACCCCCAAAGGGGTCTTGGTCCACAGGTTGAGAACCACTGTTCTACAACATGCCCACCCCCTTTCTTTCTCTTTTTTTTTTTTAAAGTGTATAAGAGGGCTTCCAAAAGCTAAAGGGAAAATTCCATTGTCTTTTCATTTCATTTTTCCATAAACATTTTGAAAACCTTTCCCCAAAGGTTCAATATTTCCAGAAAAAGCACTTGTTTAGTATGTTGCTGATTTATTAAATGCTGGCACTCGCCCAAATAACATGTCTTTTCCTCTTAGTTTTTAGTAATATTAAGGAATAAGATTACTCTGTGGCATGTCAGAGATGGTCATTAAATATTAAAGTATATCACATGTTCAGTTCGTACATAATATAGTTACAGTTCACTTTAGTTTTATTTCATCTAACAATACTGAGATAATAGTGCTGTTTCAAACTACTAGCTATTTTAATATGAATAGCAAACTGATATACAGAAAACTAAAGTTTTTTGTTTTTTTACACTAGGCTGTTTTTCTAAGATTAAAGCTGCATGGTATAAAACGGTAAAATCTGCAAGATAAACTATTACATTGCAAATAACAATTTTCTAACTCTGAAATGGATTCACTATGGAAAACAACTGTTAAAGGAATATTTCCAATGTGAAATGCTTCTGAAGGTATATGATGTACCCAGTAATCTTTGCATCACTTATCTACAACAATCTTTTGCAAAAGTGCAATAAAGTATGAAGATAAATACCCTAAAGCAAAATCCCAAACTGGAAAAATAAAACACAAGTGTTCCAGAAATCACATGATATGCATACATCAAATTGTTTGAAGACTATTTTCCCTCCTACAACTTGTTAAAGAAATAATTTGATTAAAATGTTTTAGTGCCATTTACTGCTGCCAAAAAAGCTGCTTTTTAAATAAAGATAGAATATAATACCAGAGCAACACTGCTAGCATTTTGGAAGACATTTTCTCCCTAAAACAACCATATTTCAAATATGTATCATCAAAAAAAAATGCTGTCCAAAGTGATTCATAAATAGTAAAAATGATCAATAATCTTCCATTATTTTCTCAAGTTTTCCTACATTCAGATCTCATTCAGATGACATGAACCAATGGCACTTTTCCCAATATCTTTCACAGAAGGACAAAAGCAATTTTAATCAAAAACAGTTCTTGGTTTCTTTGGCAATGGTTCTGACAACTTCATTCTATATCTATCATTTCTACTCCATCACTTTCTTTCACATATACTACTGAGCCCAAGGCTTTCTCTGAAAGAGAGCCTGTGCTGGCCTCTTCCCTTGCCAAGTTTCCTTGACCTGTGTCTTCAAACCCGATTTTCTTGGTGATTTGAAATAACTGGATGACTGGTCTCAACTTGCTTTTCTCAGTCCTTGGCACTAGGTGGTCATCGGCCTTTGACTCCATGAGCACAGCAGATACCTGAGTCGCAGTTTTACTCAGAGAAAATCCCATTGGTGCCGCTGAACAAATATCAAAGTCGTGTGCAATTTCCTTTTAAAGGGTTTCCTTCAATTTGATGGCTGAAAAAAAAAAGGAATAAGTGAATATATCGCGAATTGGGGGCATTGTTTGTTTGAATAAAATGTCTTGGTGATAATGCTAAAGATATAAAACAAAATCATCTTCCATCTCCCATGGTTTGCTTTTTCTTTATAGAAGGGTTGTAAGTTCTATAAATGCTTTTGCTAGTCTTTCCTGAAAGGAATTTAATTGCTAGATCTCATGGCTCATCACATTTCAGAAAATAGAACTTCTCTCCTGAGTCTTGTCTATCATTTTTGCTAAGAGCTTTAAGCTCATTATTAATGGACTAAATAACGATTAAAGGCTAAGCACTGCTAAATAGTCTTCAGAACAAACACGGTGAAAACAGATGCAGGTCTGGCTCTTTTTGTCGTTAGCCACCACCAGGCCGACTCAGCGATCTTCTGTATCCCACACGGAAGCACCGCCTAGTTCTGCACCGTCGTCATGAATACCGCTACGCTCGAGTCCATTGTCATGATCACCGTATCGTTTCAGTGAAGGTCCCCATGGTTGTGGCTACTCCTTTACCAAACATGGAGTCCTTCCCTAGCGAATTTCTTTACCTGATGACATGTCCTCCCTAAGCCTCACCAGTCTATTCGAAGGTGAATTCTGGTTGTATGAGGGTGAGACATTATTGATACAGAATCAGTCCCAACGCATAGCCTTTCTGCACGAACAATGAGTCACTTCCCAGTCCTGAGCCATCGTCACCACTGTTGTTTGAACCCACTGTTGCTGCCCCGGTGTCGAGCTGCGTCACTCACTAGTCTTCCTCTGTTACAGTGCCCGTATACTTTACCGAGCGTGATGTCCTTTCAGGGAGTGGCCTCTTCTGATAACGTGTTCAAAGTATATGTGACAAAGTCTCCTCATTTAAGGAGCATTCTGGCTGTACTTCGAAGATATATTCGTTCGTTCTTCTGCCGATCTATTCTACTTTCAACAATCTCTGCCATCGCCACAATTCAGATGCATCTTCTGTGGTTTTCCTTATTCAATGTCCAACTTTCACAGGCAGAGGAAGTGGTTGAAAATAGCATGGCTTGGGTCAGGTGCATCTTAGTCCTCGTTGGGGCCCTCCACTAAACAGTCACCATAACCTTCTGAGCTGACCTGTCTGCTTGAGCTTAGCTGGCCCACCATATCCCTTTGGAAGCCACCATTTTTATTGGACCTTGTTTTGGGATCATATTGATAAGGCTTGTCCCTAGTTATTTATCCCATAAAGTCATTTTCATTAGCTGCACTCTTGCTTAAGTCATAGAGACCTTTATTAAACAAACACATTCATTCCCCCTAGGTGGGGGGGGGGAGAAAGGAGGATTCCCATCATAATGATTGATATATAAACACCCCCAGGGGTATGAACACAGAAGGGTGGGTGAAGGGAGACAGTGGTAGGTGTAAAACATGAAAAAATATGTAAATTATTAAGAGTTCATGAGGGAGGAAGGATGGGGGAGGGAGGGAAAAATGAGGAGCTGCTACAAGCGACTCAAATAGAAAGAACATGTTATGAAAATGATGACGGCAACAAGTGTACAAATGTGCTTGACACAATGGATGGATGGATGGATTGTGATAAGAGTTGTAAGAGCCCCCAATAAAATGATTTAAAAAAAAAGAAATCCAAACACAATGATGTGAAGCTATTATTTCTCAACATATTCTCCATCTACAGCTATATACTTCTGAAGGCGGTGTTTCCATCTCTGTACCCTTCCTTATAAAAGTCTGTAAACTTATTTTCTTAAAAAATTTTATTGGGGGCTCATACAGTGTAAACTTTTTTTCCACCATGGTAAAAAAAGGCAGTTTGGGTATATCCTCTAGGGACCCAAATTTTGTTCCATAAACATTTTTATTTTTAACTTTAGGAACAAAAGGAGGCCTCACAAGGCAAGATCAAGGTTAAAGTTTCCCAACAAAATTTCCACCGGCAGCCATTGCTACTTTCAAAGCATGACCAGGCACATCATTATGATGGGGAACAGAATCCCTTGGCACAATTTTCCTGGTCTTTTCTTCATCAGTGCAGTTTTCCATTTTCTTGAAACTTCTTTATAATAAACTCCAAAGGTTGTCTTGTGTCCTTTGAGAAAATCTGTCATGGTTATCCCTTTGGGGTCCCCTCAAACAGTCACCAAAACACTTTGAGCTGACCTGTCTGCCCTGAATTTAACTGAGCCAGCAGATCCTCTTGGAAACTGTTTTAACTGGGTTCTGCTCCTTGGATCACATTGATAAGACTATCTAGTCATTATATAAAATCAACTATTAGCGTCAATCTTATCAAAAAAGAGGAAGGCCTTCTACAAGAGGATTGACACAGTGGCTGCATCCATAGGCTCAAAATTGAGAACATTATAAAGAGGCACAGGGCTGGTTCGTGTTTTGTTTGGTTGCATGTCACTGAATGGGAATTGACTCAACAGCACCCACCAATACCACCACCACCACCACAACCACCACCACCACCACTGGTTTCTGAGGCCGTATACCTTTAGAGGAGCAGACAGCCTCATCTTTCTCCAGAGAAGTAGCTGGTGAACCACTAGCTTTGCAGTTATAGTCCAACATTTACTGGACAGAGCCAGCAGGGATTTTTATTCAATATAGACATCTCCATCCCAGTTCTGATTTATAGTTCTGATTTACAGTGGTCCTCAATCTGTGGGTCACGACCTCTTTTGGGGGGGAGTGTCGAATGACCCTTTCACAGGGGTCGCCCGATTCATAACAGTAGCAAAATAACAGTTATGAAGTAGCAATGAAAATAATTTTATGGTTGGGGGGTGTCATCACCACATGAGGAACTGTATGAAAGGGTTGCAGCATTAGGAAGGTGGAGAACCCCTGCTCTAGGACATAGCAGAGCTACCCTTGTCGGTTTCCAAGGCTGTATATTATCACAGCAGAGGGCAGCCTCATGGCTTCAAACTGCTGACCTTGTAGTTAGCAGCCCAGCACGGAACTAGGGCTCATACTAATGCCGACAGCAGATGATTTTACTAGTTAAGCTGAACAATGGTGTGGTTTGAAGAAGCCTTCAATGTATATATTTTGTTTAAGGCTTAAAGATAATCTCAGGGCAATCATTTCAGGGGTTCATACAACCTTCATGGTTCCAGATAGTCTAGATTTCATGAAGATTTGTAATTCTGTCCTTCATTTTCTTGCTGCTGATCAGGTTTCTCTGGAAGAATCTTTGATTAAATTGTTCAGGAATGGCAGCTGGGTACCATCCAGTTCCTGTCTCATGACAAAAGAAGGAGTCGTTCATAGAAACCATTAGCCACACATCCATGTCCTTCCTCTTCCTGTTCCCAACTCACTCTCTTTCTTCTAGCTGACTAGAGACCAACTGTGACACCTGAGTGACCACTTGAAGACCTCAGGCAGTAGGCAACAGACAAGAAAGTGAAACAAAAGTACTAACCATGTTATTAGGCTAGTTAACCTAAATGTCCCACAAAACCTGATCTCCAAACTAAGGGACTAAGTCTGATGAGGTTTTTGGTTGCATACAACGGCCTCATGAGCAACTCTCTCCCTACCCTCTACTTTCCTTTACTTGTTGTCATACATATACCTAAGAAACCCTGTCAATTCAAAGCACTGCCCTTAATCAATATGACATTTCCATCACCCTCCCTTCTCTCTCCTGCCTCTGGTAATCAGTCATAAAGTTTGGTTCTCTCTATCTTCCCTGTCTTGTTTTCTAAAAACATAAGTAGGGCCATACAATATTTGTCCTTTTGTGATTGACTTAGTATTTCACTTAGCATAATGTCTTCTAGCTCTCCATCTGTAGTGTATCATGACTTCATTTCTTTTACTAGCCGAGTAGTATTTCATTGCATGTTATGTGCCACATTAAAAAATAAATCTACTTGTCTGTTGATTTGCATTTAGATTATTTCCACTTTTGGTTATTGTGAAGAGTGCTACAGTGAACACTGTGTGCAAATATGCTTTCAAGTCCTCTGAGTAAATACATAGGAGTGGAATTGCTGTGTTTGTGGTAATTTATTGTTAAATTTCTGAGGAACCAACAAATTGTTTCCCACAGTGGCTGAACCATTTTGCATTTCCACTAAAAGTGGAACAAACCCAAACCACGCTCACTGCCACTGAGTGGATGCCAACTCACAGTGCCCCTGTAGGACAGGGTGGAACTGCCAGTGAGTCGCCAACACTGTAACTGTTTACAGAAGTGGAAAGCCCACTCTTTCTCCCCAAGAGTGGCTGGTGATTTCAAACTGCTGACTTTCTGGATTGCAGCCCAATGCATAACCCCTGTGCCACCAAGGCTCCTTTAGTTATTGCTGTGGCTGTGAAATGGTCTCTCGTTGTGCTTTGATTTCCAACTCTGATAGCGAATGATGCTGTGCATCATGTCACATGTTTGGTAGTCATTTGAATGTCCTCTTTTGTGAAATGTCTAGTCAAGCCCTTTGTCCATTTTATGATTGGGGTGTCTTTTTGCTGTTGAGTTGTTGAAGTTTTACCTAGATTTTGGTTATCAGATTCTTATTTGGTATCTACTTTTCAGATTGTCTCTGTTAGTAGCGTGCTTTTTTCAGGTTTGATTGTTTTATTCAATCTTTTGATGAACAAATGTTTGAATTCTTATATTTTGTTATTTGCTATTTGTGCTTTTGTGTACATACTAAATAATACATTGTTGAAAGCTAGGTCAAACAATGTTGCCCTGTTTGTTCTTCTAAGAATTTTATGGGTTTAGTGTGCACATTTAAGACTTTAATCCATTTTTTATTTTTGAGTATGGTGTGAAGCATAGATCCTGTTTCATTTTCCCCAGCGTTGTTTACTGACATGACTTTCTCTTTTCCTATGGAATGGATTTAACATCCTTGACCAAAAAAATCACTTGATCTAAGATGTGCGGTTTTTGTTTTTTCTGGATTCTCAACTCGATTCCATTGGTCTATATCTATTATTATAACATGAATATCAAGCTTTTCCCACAGCTTGTCTGTCAGTTTGTTGTATTGTGCCAGTTTGTTCGTTGCTGTATGCTGGAGGCTATCTCCGCGGAATTTCAAATGCCAGCAGGGTCACCCAAAATGAACAGGTTTGGACAGAGCTTCCAGATTAAGGACAGACTATGACGAAGGAATCAGCTGTCCACTTCTGAGGAATTAGACAATGAAATACTTATGGACAGAATCAAAACAGTCAGATACTGAAAACCTCATGAAAAGAATCAGAGTATTGTCAGAAATCGTGCCAGAAGATGAGCCCTTCAGCTTGGAAGGCAGTCAAAGTAAGACCAAGAGCTGCCTTCTCAAAGCAGAGTCTCCCATAATGATGTGGGTGGCATGAAAGCCTCCAGGACCGTCGTTTGCTGATGGGGAACAACCCAAAAGGGGAAGAAACAACTGCAAAATTCAATTAAAAATTGGAAGTTGGAATATACTAAGTAGGAAAATTGGAAGATGTGAAAAATGAAATAAAACACATAAAAATCAACATTCTAGGCATTAGTGAGCTAAAATGAATTGGCACTGGCCATTTTGAATCAGAAAATCATATGGTTTACTATGTTGGGAATGAAATAATCAAGAATGGAGTTGCTTTCATTCTCGAAAAAGGACATTGCAAGATCTACCTTGAAATACAATGCTGTCTTTGATAGGATTTTATCTATCTGCCTCCAAGCCAATCCAATAAATACAAATATTATTCAATCTGTATGCGGAGCAAATAATCAGAGAGGCTGGGTAATATAAAGAAGAATACAGCATCAGGATTGGAGAAAGGCTTATTAACAACCTGTGATATGCAGACGACGCAGTAGCATAATGAACGTAAGGACGATTTGAAGCACATGCTGATGAAAATCAAGGATTGTAGTTCTTCATTAAGTATTACAACGCAGTGTAAAGAAAACCCAAATACTCAGAACTGGTCTAGTAGGTGACATCATAAATGGTGAAAATATTAAAATTGTCAAGGATTTCATCTTGCTTGGATCCACTATCTGTGCTTATGGAAACAGTAGTCAAGAGATCAAAGGATGCATTGCATTGGGTAAATCTGTTGCATAAAATTTCAAGTGCTTCCCCCCCCCCACTATCATGATCCCAATTCTATCTTATCTCGGGTCTTAAAGGCTTGAAGCAGCCATCTAGCCCAGAAGCAACAAAGCCCACATGGAAGCAGCACACCAACATGTGTGATCATGAAGGGCCGAGGGGACCAGGTTTAAAGCAACCAAGGGCGGGGGGAAAATCTTATCATCGTGAATGAGGGGAGCGCATGATGGGGACCCAATGCCCATCTGTAGACAATTGGACATCCCTTGCAGCGAGGTAGTGGGGAGGAGATGAGTCACTCAGGGTTCAGTGTAGCAACAATGAAACTCACAACCTTCCTCTAGTTCTTAAATACTTCCTCCCCCCAATTATCATGATCCCAATTCTACCTTGCAAACCTGGTTAGACCAGAGGATGCACAGCAGTACAGATGGGAACTGGAAACACAGGGAATCCAGGACAGATGAACCCCTCAGGACCAGTGGTGAGAGTGGTGACACCGGGAGGGAATGGGGGGCTAGAAAGGGGAACAGATCACAAGGATCTACATATAACCTCCTCCCTGGGGGATGGACAACAGAAAAGTGGGTGAAGGGAGATGCCGGGCAGTGTAAGATAAAATAATAAATCATAAATTATTAAGGGTTCATGAGGGAGGGGGTAGGGGGGAGAGGGGGGAGGGGCAAAAAGAAAATGAGCTGATTCTAGGAATCCAAGTGGAAAGTGAGGTTTGAGAATGATGAGGGCAACGAATGTATAAGTGTGCTTTACACAAGTGATGTATGTGTGGATTGTGATGAGTTGTATGAGCCCCAATAAAATGATTTAAAAAAATTGAACACTGAATAAAGAAGACCAATGAAGAATCAACGCATTTCAATTGTGCTGGTGAATTTTGAAAGAACTATGGACTGCCAAAAGAACCAACAAATCTGTCTTAGAAGAAGTACAGCAAATGCTCCTTAGAGGCAAGGATGGAGAGACTTTGTCACATACTTTGGACATGTTTTCAGGAGAGACCAATCTCTGGAGACGGACATCATGTTCGGTAAAGTCCTGGAACAGCGGAAAATCTGGATTGATCCAGTGGCTGCTTTGAGGGGCTCAAACATAAGAACAATTGTGAGCATGGCACAGGACTAGTCTGTTTTGTTCTGTTGTATGCAGTGTGGCTGATTTGGAGCCGACTCAACGGCACCTAACAACACCAAGCAAGTTTTGACTACTGTGTGACTCTATGCCAAACCAAAAACACTGCTATCCAGTTGATCAAACCTTATAGCAACCCTACACAAGAGTTCCTGAGACTGTAAATCTCTATGGGAGCAGACAGCCTCATCTTTCCCCCACAAAGTTGCTGGTAGGTTTGAACCACTAGTTTTCAGTTAGCAGCTCAACACTTATATCATGTTTTAAAGTCCAGAAGTATGAGTCCTCCTACTTTGTTCTTCACTTTTAACATTGCTTAAGGTATTTGAAGCCTCATCATTCCATCTAAAGTAGAGGATTAATTTTTCTATTTCTGTAAAGCCTGTTAGAATTTTGGTCACATTTTGTTAGACTTTAGATTGGAATTATGTTGAATGTATACATTGCTTTGGGTAGTACTGACACCTTATTAATATTAAGCCTTCAAATCCATGCACATGGGATATCTTTCCATTTGTTTTTCTTGAATCTCTTCAAGTAGTATTTTATAGTTTTCATTATATAAGTCCTTCACATTCCTGATTAGTTTTATTCCTAGTTATTTTATTCTTTCAAATGCTATGATAAATGGATTGTTTCCCTAATTTCCCTTTCAGTTATCCCCGTAGTTGTCCTCATGTAGTTTATAGGACCCTTTCCTGTCTTAATTATCTTTTACTCTCTCCTTGTATGATGGTTCTCTTGATGCCTCCCTACTATTTTGGGTCAATAGTATTCAGTGTTTAAAATCTGTTCTTGAGAGCATTTCTAAATTTTGGCAGGATGTTCAAGCTCCTTGTGGACATGCTTTGTTATTTTTTTCAACTTGAAATTGCATATGAGCAATTGATGGCCTCTTATATTCAGACCCCAGTTTTGTCTTGACTGGTGAGATGGAGCTTTTCCATTGTCTCTTTCCATAGATGCAGTTGATTTGACTCCTGTGACGGCTAGCTAGAAAGGCCCATATAGTTGTTATCAAAGGATGCCTAATCTGTTGAGAGGTAAGCAATGTACAGGGAGGGCTTGGAAAGTCTTCCAATAGGTACGAAGCAAGAGGTGGGCTTTGAAAGATGTAGAGATTGGTTAGCAGAATTGACCAGATGACAGAGGAGACAGAGTTTCTGGCACAGGGCAGACAGTGAAGTCTAAAAAATCTCAAAGACCCTCTAGCAGCACTGTGACAACTATAGCAGACTCCATGGCTCTGTGTCAAAGTATTAAACTCCTTTCTATGATTTACCATTTCTTAAATATCTAAGCAATGTGGTATATTTGACAGTTAGCAATTTCATCTCCACCACGCTTTATTCATTTATTGACATGACATTTCTGAAGTCATCCTGAAAATCCATTCACCTGTACCTAATCTATAATAGAACAGTCCAGGGCCTATTATAATAGCTTAAATACAGTAGTTACTCAAATGCTGTTGATATAAGAGTTGGGTACACAGTATAAATTCAACTTTTTAGTAATCAAATACAACTTAACACTGTCATGCCAAAGTCCTCTCCTAGCTATTCCAGGCCTATGATCTCATCACTGTTCTTCATCGTATTTTATGCCAGTCCTCTCCTGCTCCAGGGTTTTTGCATTTATATTCACTTATACTTCCCTCAGTTTGGAATAATATTTACGTTGCAAACCACTTCTGTTGGGGATAATGAATGAAAGAGGTCTGAGATTAGGAGAGCTGGCAGATTTGGGCTTCCAGCCATGGCGTAGTAACAGGCACCAGATATTTTCTTATCCCTTAAATCGTTTAAAAAGAAAACATATATAACAATGGTTTTCAGGCAGTTGGAAGAATGATAATGACAGAAACGAAATACACAACAGGCGTCTGTCAAGTAGAATCTGATGAATTGAGAAGACAGCTCAGAGTCTGGAGAGAATGGCCATGGCTAGAAGTTGTAATCCGAGCGAAGGGTCGTGCACAGGTAGAACACCAGAACTCTGCAGAGATTGATCTTTAGTCTTTGTGGACTGAGCAGTGTAATGTGTAAGGAAACTATTTGGGCCTGAAAGAAAGCCATCCACAAGTAGTAAGCACAATCTCTGCAGCTCACACAGGACCAGGAATAGTACATGTTTCCACCAATATGATACTGAGTAAAATCTTCAGAAAGGTACTTGCTCAGTAATGGACCAAATTAGTCCAAAACACTATTTGGGGATTAATAAAGTTTAAAAGCAACCCTCTAGAGTAGTGTTCTCCAATATAACTTTCTGTGATGATGAAAATATTCTATATCCGCATTGCACAGCACAGTAGTAACATGTGGCTTTTTGATTTTGTCATTTGGCTATTACTAAAGGACTGAATTTTTAATTGTATTTAATTTTACTAGCATGAAATTAAATAGTAACCAGTGGCTACTATTTTGAACAGTGTTGCTCTGATGGATTAGAAATTTAAAAATTAAAATAAAAAAAACTACCTGCCATGAAAACAAGCAGGAAAATATGACCCCTAAGCAGGCGGGGAAAAAAATCAGTAAATCGAAATAAATCCAGAAATGACGTAAGTATCACACACAAGAAATTTAAAACAGCTATTTCTTATTCCCAACAAGGCAGAACAAAACATGAGCATGATCAGCTGAGAAATAGAAGATTTATATTAAAAAATGGATTTTTCATGGACAAAAATAATTTTGCAGATGAAGAATATAGTGGATGGGATTATCAAAAGAAAAGAATAATGAACTTGAATAAATCGTAAGAACAACCAGCTAGCATCCAGTTAAGAGAAAGGGAAATGCATAGATCATCAGTGAGCTGTGGGGCAATAATCAAGTATGTTAAAATTCACTCACTTAAGGGTCCTAGATTTATTTTGGTGGGGGCGGGGGCCTAAGAAGGGGACTGTTGGGAGATAAGAAAACTAAGGCAAAACAGATTTTGTGGCAAAGCTTGCAAAAAGAAGGAAAAGTGAGGGTATAAAAAAACCTTTGGGACAGTAATCTGTCAGGAGAGAGAGCAGAGCTACTACACAAGGTTTCCATACAAGGAAGGGATTTTTCACTTCTTTTAGGTTGAAGGATAAGAAAAGGGAAATCTTTACACCCTGCTTTGCCTGTAAAATGATCCTCCTCTATAATCATCAATGGTCTACATACACGCTTAAACTTTTGTTATCCTACTTCCTATATTAGTAAGTCCCCTACCTACAAGGCTTCAACTCCAACGGATAGTGCATTCCTCCCTCTTGCAATAGCGCTACCTGTTGAGAACCTTTGATTCAAGATATTCCTAGTATATGAAGAGGAAAGAAAAGATTATGCAGTATTCTGTCTAACATAACTTTTCAGGAGGGTTTTGGGGAGTCTGTTTTTTATTAAGTACATGCAATTTTATCTCAGGCTACAAAATATGCAAAATATGAGAAAATGCAATGGTGCAAATAATGATGAAAAATCAGAATGGAGCTTGGAAAAACGTGGCACTTATGTTTAATGTACTTTATGAAGAAATGAGTTCTAATGAAAACTGTTTATGCTTGTCAGTTTTACGCTGTGGGAAAAAAAGGACTCACCTGGCAAAAACAGGAAATATTCTTCAAATGTGAGCTTAATTTTGGATTGCACAGGTTTATACTATACCCAGGTCATCAGAAGGCTGCTGTAAAAATCTAGTATCTATTTTCATCTGCAGGAAAAGATGAAATAAAGTCATTGTAATGGTCAAGACATCTTGGATGACTTAAAGATGGGGCAAAGTAAACATTAAGAAATGCTAAGACAGTATTTTAAGTTGGGTTCCAAAATATTGGCAAAATACTGCAATGCTCATTCTTTTATCTTAACAGCTCACGTCTCCACTTTAAGGTAATAAACTTTAAGGTAATTCACTGCCATTGAGTCGATTCTGACTCACAGCGACCCTACAGGACAGTACTGCAACTATAGGTTTTCAAGGTTGTAATTGTTTACAGTACCCACCGCCGGAGAAGAGCTGGTGGATTCGAACTGCTGACCTTGTGGTTCAGCAGCCCAACGGATAACCCATTTTAAGATAATAGTTAAGTTTAACGTAGTTAGATGGTCAAAAGAAGTACACCGCGGGAGTGTTCTCAGACAGTAACGGATAAAATAAAATACTGTGGGGTAGTACACCCCATTCTTTTTGTTAAACGCCAGTTTTGCTTTGTAAGAGGACTCGCATATGGAGAAGGAATACCGGCCGGAAATCTTTTTTAGTTTTGCCACTTCCCTGACTCGATCCTGGAGGGCTGTCCGGGTCCGTGGGTCCGTAAACTCCCTAGAAAGGATGATGTCGCAGTTCACGGGGACAGGCTTGCTCTCTCCCGTGAGGTTGCAAGGAGGTCGGGACCTGCACTCAGACGCTTGCCCGAAACAAGAGAGCATACCGAATTTCCCAGGACCTGCGAGCAGCTCTGGGATTATAAGTGGTGGGTCAAGAACCGTGCCTAAAATCCGGTAAATCTGTGTCCGCGAAGCGACGGGGGCTCTAAATTGAGGGAAGGCTGTCCGAGGAGGTCCAGCTCTGCGCATGCGCGTTCTGTGCTAGCGCGGCCGCAGCGGGCAGAGAACGAGAAAGCCGGCGCGGAAAAGAGGGTTTGCAGCTGGTTACTAGGAGACGGGACGCTCAGGGTGGGCGTCTCGGCGCTGCGTGGGCGTGCGCCTGCGCGGCGCAGATGGGCCAGGAAGAGGCCTCTCCTAGGCGCCCTGTAAGGCAGGCAGGGGGCTGTACGCGTCGCTTCGTGCGTGGGTGCACGCACAGGACTTGTAGTTCCCGCGAGAGAGCGTGTTGAGCCCGGTACGCGTGCGCACGGGACGTGGGGCTGCGCGGGACGGACGCGGAGTGTAGGCACCCGGGAGGTGGAGGACAAGCTCCCCTCAGGTACAGAGCGTGAGGGCGGGGCCTACGGCGGCGCTAACCGCCCCCGCCTCCTCCCCCGCAGACCCGCCTTCCTCCGCCTCCACCTGGGCGGGGCGGTCGATTTGGGGCCGGGAGGGGAGGAGAAAGGGGCGGAGTATGGCAGCGGGGAGGGACCTGGACCCCCAGCTGAGGCCGAGGCCTGGCAGACGCAGGGATGAGCTCCGGGGAGGACGGCAGCCCCAGAACCCCAGGGAGGGACCCGGAGCTCCAGGTAGAAGCAACGGGGATGCGTCGGGTTTGGGGAAAGCAGCTCCTGGGCTGGAAAGCCTCTGAGAGAGCAGCTGCAAGAGGGCAGGTGTGAGAGGGCAGGTGCGGCGGGGGTTAGGGAGGTGGATGACCCTTTAGCGGGGCATTCTCTGCTGGAGCTGCTCTTGGGGGCAAGAGCGGCCAGGGCTGGGGGAAGATGGATGATCCAGAACCCTCCGGTAGCAAACTTAGCTCCTGTTCTTGTTTCTTGGGAGTTTAAGGTTTGATCCTAGTTCCTATGGTGACCGCTTCGCTTCCTGCCGCAGTTCGCTGCCTGGTTGTTGAGGGGACTGTTTTGTTTAGAAACGCTTTGGAGTGGAGCTAAGGAATTTGGAGTCAGAAATTTGGGGATTCAACCTGCCTCTTCCTAACTCCCAACCTCTGACTTCTAAGTAAGCCCTTTTCTTTGTAGATTTTGGGAAGCGAAGGACAGAGATTACATACATTTGCATGAAAATCTTATTCTTTCAATAGAAAGAATACAGAGGAAAGGCATTGTATACTGGTTAAAATTTTTTTTGAGACCGAAATTGGACACTTCATGTGGGGACCATGAATCCGATATCAAAAAACTCATAGGAATGCACTTTAAAAATAAAGTAAAAAAATCAAGGATTCTGGAAAAGCTTTTTAGAGGAAAACAGGTCTCCGTTGTTTGCCTTCTTCCAATCCAGGCCTTGGTACCTCAGAATATTGTTTTTGACTTTCTCTGCTAGTTTTGAGCATTTCAAATACACGTTGCTTACCTGTAATGATGTAAGCAGAATATCAGTGGGTTTGTAACTGGAATAAAATAGGATAGTTATAAAGGTGAGGTATCATCTCATTCAGATTTTCTCCAGTCTAAAAATCATTCCCATCCCTTCACTCTATGGAACCAAACTCAATGCAATTAAGTTGATTCTAACTCATAGCACCCCTTCACTTCTAACTGAGGTAGGAAGGCACATTAATAAAAATCTAATTTAAACCCTAAGCTTTAGTAGTATTTAGTGATAACTTCTAAAATATCTTTAAAATTTTTGTTTTGTACTCCTCTGGAAAAAAAATCACTGTTTATAGCCCATGATATAATCAAGAGCTTCGCTGGGCTTTCTGCCTTCTTGTCTGCTTTGGTTCAGTTGCCTAGACCAATGTGTTTTAGGGTAACTTGGTTTAAAAATTTCTCCATATATTAAAATAACAAAAACAACAACTACAATCACATTCACAGTCAGCAAGTCAATGCCGACTCATAGGATTGTATAAAACAGGGTAGAAATGCCCTTGTGAGTTTCTGAAATTGTAATTCTTTATGGGAGTAGAAAGTCCTTTCTTTATGCAGAGGTCATTAAGGCAGATACTGTTCTTCCATTTTCTACCGCACACCCTCCTCTCCAGAAGTAGACACTGTTTTGACTTCTATGATGTTCCTTATTGTTTGACTTTTAAAAAAATCGTTTTATTAGAGGCTCATACAACTCTTATCACAATCCATACATACATCAATTGTGTAAAGCACATTTGTACATTCATTGCCCTCATCATTCTCAAAATATTTGCTCTCCACTTAAGCCCCTGGCATCAGCTCCTCATTTTCCCGCTTCCCTCCCCGTTCCCTCCTCCCTCATGAACCGTTGTTTAACTTTTTTTTTAAGTTTCACCACCTTTTAAACACACATTTTGGTTTGTTTTGAACTCTTTAGAAGTGGAGTTATACAAAGTTTTCTTCTATTTGTGCTTCTTTAAACAACAGTAGGATTTAAGATTTATCCTCATTTTTGCTTATAGTTTCTTGATAAGCATTCCATTGTAAGAGTATACAATGGTTTATCAATACTGCTGTTGGTAGACAGTAAGATTTTTTTTTACAGTTGAGGCAACTAAGAACACAACTGTTATGCACCTTTCTATGAGGACTATTTTTAAAAAGGCAAAAACACAATCCTTGTTGACCTTCTGTGGAACCAGTTTTCAGAAGCCCATGTAAAGTTCAACATTTTTTATTCTATTAAAAAATTAGCAGGCATTTGTGAGCACATATTTGGTGCCAGGTATTTCAGCCAACACAGTACTTTTTCACATGATCTTACTTCCTACTTCACTGAGAAAAAAAAAAAAATCAAGGCTCTACCAGGTAAGAGCATCCTCAAACTTCTGCCCCCTCTACCTAGCCTTGCTGGTCTCAGAGGATAGTGCACATCGTTTCCTTATGTTTTCCTCTTATTGCCTTGGGGCCTTTCTTCTGTGATTAATGTTAACCCACACCTTGCAAATCTTTGTTTCTTTATGGTACGGTTTCTCAAAGACCTGGAGTCTTAGGTCTTTAGGGAGTTCTTGTCGTGCATCATCAGTTGATTCTGACTCGCCGCAATCCTATGTGATGGAGGAGAACTGCCCTACAGGGTTTCCTAGGCTGCAGTCTTTCCCAGAACAGTCTAGCAGGTCTTTTTATTTCCGAGCAGCTGGATGGCTTCCAACTGTAGACCCTTTAGCTTACAGACTTTTTAGTTAGCAACTGGGCCACCAAGACTCCTGACAGGGCATTCTGAAATCCCTTGAAAAGGCAAAGTTTGTGTGTATTTATTTGCATTTTCTTGAGGATAAGATGGGGCTTTTGTTTCATTCTGAAGGGGTTCTTCATGAAAAGAGAACCAAAAACATGTTTCTTTTGGATTTACCCTTCCACTACTTTAGTCTTCCTCAACTTGAGTTTTATCTCTTCCTCTCACAACCATGCTTTCTAAAAGAAGCTTACATTTTGTTTTCTCCTTTCTTTTGATTATTCTGTTTTCAAAAATGTATGGTGAAAGTATATACAAAACATGGTATTCAAGCCTACAATTTTTACATGGACAGTTCCCTGACAGTGGTTGCTTACTTCAAGTTTCATCACCATTCTCACTCCGTTACCCATATTGCTTTCTCACTATTAAGTTAGACCAAGGAACCTTGGTGGAGCAGTGGTTGAGCACTTGGCTTGTAGCCAAAAGGTCAGCAGTTCAAGCCCACAAGCTGCTCTGTAGAGAAAGACAGCTGTCAGCTTCCGTAAAGAAAAGTTTATGGCCTTGGAAGCCCTGTGGGGGCAGTTCTACTGTTTCCTCTAGGGTCACTATGTATAAGTTGGAATAAACTTGATGGCAAGGAGTTTGGTTTTGGAACTTTGGTCCTTTGCCTCTTAAAGTGCTCATCTGTACTTTAGAGTTATTGTTGTCAATTTGATATCAATAGATAGCTCTTTAAAAGCATACAGTGCTCAAGGCACATATTTGCTAACTTTTAGTTTAAAGATTCATGGGATAAAAGTGTGAAAGTTGTTTCCAGGCAGTAGACTCAAAGGTTCCTCCAGTATTCATGTATCCTGTAAGTCTGGTTTTCATAAGAATTTTAAGTTCTGTACCTCATTTTTCCTTCTGATCAAGATTCACCTATAAGGACTTGCTATTGGAGTAAAAGGGGCCAGGGAAAGAGAAAAACATAATTCAAAATGACTCATTGGTTTTTGCCTTGAGCATAGTGTCATTTGCATGGGGAAGATTAGGAGGACACAGGGGTGAGGGGCAAGTTTCAGAGCAGGGTGCAGGTGAGGGAATGAAGAGATTTAATTTAGGCATTAAAGCTGAGATGATTGTGGACATACAGTAAACACAGTATAATGTGTGGAATATGCCAATAGGTCTTGTTCATAATTCTCTGGAACATGGAGAGTGTATTTTGGTTGGAAGGAGTGCCAATCCCCCACCACTCATCACAGGTTGGATAGGCACAATTGTAAGGTTGTGATATATAAAGATTACATTAGAGTCATAGAGAGCATGAGAGATAGAAGAGAGAGTCAAATAATGGAGTCAGACACAATTCATGGTAGCATGCTCACCTCCTGGATGGCCATGATCTTACCAGCTGTGCGTGGGCCGAGGCGAGGTGGGGCGGAGACCCAGCAGGAGGCTGAAGGACCTGGCAGGAGGGTCGAGGACCCCGTTTACTGCTAATCAAGGGTTATATCTACTTCGGGGGGTGTGATTGCAGGTAACCCCACGTCACAGGAAGGGGCAGTACAATAGGCATAAGCATTATAGGCAGGGGATGTACAATGGACATAGGCGTAACAGGAAGGGGATGCACATAGGAATGGGAGGGACTAGAGGTATACATGTGACAAGATGGGTGGACCCTAGATTCATGATGGTGGCCTAATCTTGGTCACCCTTGGGTGGGCTTGACCTCTCTGGGGTCTCCTACAAGGAAACAGACAACTATCCTTATCAGAAGGGAGTGGGCCCTACTTGTGGGATAAACAGTGGTGACTTGCTTGCTCTAGATGGCTGATAACCCTTAGGGAGAATAACCCCTGATCTACTTCTGATGACCTCCAAGTGTACAGTCATTCACAAGCAGCTAAGTTTGTCATATATTTGGGGCGACAACTTGGGAGAAATCCTTCTGTTTCCCACAGTGTCTACTTTGTTTGGAAGAGGACAGGACAGAAGTACTTTTCCCCCAGTTCTTTTCTCTATATAGGCCATCTTGGTGGTGCTATGGGTTAGGCACTGGGCTGCTAACCACAAGGTTGGCAGTTCAACCCCCCCCCAGCTGCTCTGCAAGAGAAAGATTAAGCTATCTACTTCCATGAAGATTTATAGTTTCAAAAACCCAACACAAGGTCATTATGAGTCAGAGTTGACTCAAGGGCTATAGGTTTTCTCTATATTGGCATAGTATACTTTGCCATTCTACTGATTGGGCACTAATCAGGCTGTATCTTAATTTTTAATTGGTTTGTTTCAGACTTCTCTAAACTGAGCGAGGGTTGACATTGTGCCAGACTCTTCTAAGTGCTTGGTGTGTATGAGCCCTAATTCTCACAACGGCTCTGTGAGGCAGGTACTGTTTTATAGACGAGGAAACCATGGCGAGAGCAGTAACTTGTCCAAGGTTACTCAGCTAACAGGTGGCAGAATTAGGATTATGAACATAACATTTTGAATCCAGAGTACGTGCTCTTCACTACTATGCTATGTTGCCTCTCAGATGAGATGGCTTGGATGTTTGTGATGACAGTTTGCTGCTTATAAAATACTTTTACCTTGATTCTCCGAGAGCGATGCAAGAACCCAGGCTTCATTCTAGAGCAGCAGTTCTCAACCTGTGGGTCATGACCGCTTTGGGGGTCAAACAACCCTTTCACAGGGGGCCACCCAGTTCATAAAAGTAGCAAAATTACCGTTATGATGTAGCAACCAAAATAATTTTATGGTTGGGGAGTCACCACAACATGAGGAGCTGTATTAAATAGTTGCGGCATTAGGGAGGTTGAGAACCACTGTATCTAGAGGATCGGACTTTAGAGATCACATGATGTGAAAGACCCTCAGGTGGCCTCAGGGTGGGAGATTGACAGACCAGACAGTGAAAGTTCAGCTGTATCAGTGTCTCTCTCCTTCAGTAGTAGCACCTGCAAAGCTATTGTTGTTATTGTTGTTAGGTGCCATCGGGTCAGTTCCAACCCTATGCACATTAGAAGGACGCACTGCCCAGTCCTGGGCCATCCTCACAGTTGTTCCTGTGCTTGAGCCTAGTGCTCCTTAGAGACAAGGATGATGAGATTTCATCTTACATACTTTGGACATGCTGTCAGGAGAGACCAGTCCCCAGAGGAGGACATTATGCCGGCAAAGTAGAGGGGCGGTGCGAAAGAGAGAGGCTCTCAACAAGCGAGATTGACACCCGGCTGCAGCAATGAGCTCAAGGCTCTAATGCTAGTGTGGGGGAAGTAGCAACTATAGCAATATGGCTCAAACTAGCCTGAGAGATAATTTTGCAGGATGTTTGTTTTACTCAGTTTTCCAAAGAGAAGAAGGAAGTTGAGTTGTATCTGCTTTAACATTCCGCTTCATTACCAACCTTAAATTTGTATTGACACCTTCCTGTTATTTGAAGACCTCTGTGCAGGTTGGTGGGGCATAGGGAGAACTCTAGGACAGTACTTGCACTGAAGCGTTCATAATTGGAGATGACGTATCCGGTCAAAGTAATAAACCCAAAAGTCAAGCCCATTGCCATCAAGATGACTCCAATCATAGTGACCCTATTGGATGGAGTAGAATATTCTCATAGGGTTTCTAAGGCTGAAAAGTCTTAAACAGAAGCAGGTTGCCATATCTTTTTCCCTTGGAGCGGCAGGTGGTTTCTAACCACCAACCTTTCAGTTAGCAGCGGAATGAGTAACCACTGTGACGCCATTACTCCTTGAAAAACTGGTTGTTGTCATTAGATGCTGTCAAGTTGGTTCTGCTCACAATGACCCAATGTACAACAGAATGAAACACTGGTCCTGTGTGATCGCACAGTTGTGATATTTGCGCCCACTGTTGCAACTACATCTTTTTAAATCATTTTAATCATTTTAAAGGGGCACGCACAGCTCTGATCACAATCCATCCATTGGGTCAAGCACATTTGTGCATATGTTGCCATCATCATTTTCAAAACATTTTCTTTCTACTTGAGCCCTTGGTATCAGCACCTCCTTTTTCCCCTCCCCTCCCCACTCTCCTTCATGAACCCTTGATGATTTATACATTTTTTTTCATATCCTACACCGACTGCTATCGCCCTTCACCCATTTTTCTGTTGTCTGTCCCCCTGGGGGGATATATGTTGATCATTGTGATTGGTTCCTGCTTTCTCCCCCAACCTTCCCCTTATTCTCCTGGTATCGCTACTCATTGGTCCTGAGGGGATTATCTGACCTGGATTCCCTGTGTTGCGAGCTCTTATCTGTACCAGTACACATCCTCTGGTCTCGCTGGATTTGTAAGGTAGAATTGGGGTCATGATAGTGGACGGGGGGGGGGGTGGGGGGGCGCGGGGGAGCATTAAAAAACTAGAAGGAAGTTATATGTTTCATAGGTACTATACTGCAGTCTTCCTTATGACCCTCTGCAAAGGGATGTCCAATTGTCTACAGATAGACTTTGGGTCTCCTCTCCGCACTCCCCTTCATTCAAAATGATATGATTTTTTTGTTCTTTGATGCCTGATACCTTACTGCATTGACGCCTCGTGATCACACAGGCTGGTTACTTCTTCCATGTGGGTTTTGCTGCTTCTAAGCTAGATGGCCACTTGTTTATCTTCAAGCCTTTAAGACCCCAGATGCTGTATCTTTCGATAGCTGGGCACCATCAGCTTTCTCTACTGTATTTGCTTATGCACACATTCTGTCTAAGGCGATCAAGTAGGGAAGGTGAGCATCACAGAATGCCAGGTTATTAGAACAAAGTGTTCTTGCGTTTGAGGGAGTACTTGAGTAAAAGCCCAGTGTTCGTCTGCTACCTTAATACTTAACATATGAATATACATAGATCTATTTCCCTATTGTTATATATAAATATAGACCTCTATAAATGTCTTTTGCCTCCTAGTTCTTTTGTCTATTTCATTTTACTTTCCTCTTGTCCCACTATCATGTTTGGCCTTCATTCGGGTTTCAGTAATTCCTCTCGGCTACATTGCCCTTGATCAAACCCCACCAGGCATCCTGTGCCTATGATCTCCTCACCATCGATTTTCAATCACTTGTTCCCTTGTCCCTGGTTTTGTTGAAACCTCCCTTCCTTCCCCCCCCCCCCCCCGCCTCCCCACTCTCTCATGTTTCCCTGGAACAGTCGTCCCATTATTTTCTCCTCCGGATTGTTTATCCTGCCTATCTTAACTAGATAGACATGCAGAGACAATAATAGGCACAAAAGCTAGATAGAGCAAAACAACACAACAAGAGAAAACAAAACCAACAACAATAAAAGAAAAGCCCATAAATAATTTGTTTGTTGACCTTTAGGAGTGTTTCCCGGTCAAGTCTGATGGGTTGCGACACCCTGGTCCCAAAGTCTATTTTTGGTACTCCCCAGGGACTTACTTCATTGCTTTGCTCCCCTTGCTTCTCTGTTGCATACCCTTAGTGGTTTGCCCCAGTGTGGTAGGGTGAGTTTGGGCACTATTCCTGCACTGTCTCCAGTGTTGTCCCCCGTAGCTCTTTGGGTCAGTGACGGACGGGCGAATGTCATGTCTCTTGGTGGGGCCAGCCCTTCTAGCAGTAATATTGTCCTTGGGGCTTGGGTGTGTTCCACTCTTTCTTCTTCCCTCTTAGTTTGTTCCTGTGTGCTTTGATCAGACACGCCTCTCTTCCTGCGCTGTAGCTTCAGTGCTGTCTTCTGAAGCACCATATCTTCTTGAAGGGCTTCCTTTTTCTTTCTCTTTTGTTTTCTTCCACTTTATCAAGCATAATGTCTTCCAGGGACTGGTCTCTTCTAATAATATGTCCTAAGTATGTAAGACCAAGTCTTGTTACTCTTGCTTCTAAGGAGCATTATGACATTGTGCCTTCCAAGACAGATTTTTTTTTTTTCCTTGCAGACCATGGTGCTTCCAGTATTCTTCAGCAGCACCATAATTAATATCTGTTATTTCTTTGGTTTTCCTTATTCATTATCCAGTTTCATATTCATATGAGGCAATTGAAATGATCATGGCATGAGTCCAGGCGTACCTTAGGAACATCCTTGCTCTTCAACACTTTAAAGTGGTCTTGTGCAGCAAATTTGTCCAGTATTTGTCATTTGATTTTTCTGACTGCTGCTTCCATGAATATTGATTGTGGATCAAAGTAAAATTAAATCCTTGGCAACTTCAGTTTGTACATTTGTTGTACATTGATCCAGTTATGAGGATTTTGGTTTTCTTTACATTCAGTTGCAATCCACACTGAAGGCAACCCATCCTGAAAAGTCTTTAATTCTCATCAGCAACTGATTCAAGTCTCCCTTAATTTCAGCAAACAAGGCTCTGTAATCTGCATATCTCCTACTGTTAATAAGCCTTCTTCCAATCCTGATGCCCATTCTTCATACTATCTTGCTTCTCGGATTCTTTTGCTCAGAATACAGATTGAATAAGTATGGTGAAAGGATACAACCTTGACATACATGTTTCCTGATTTTAAACCAAGCAGTAATATCCTTGACTATTTGAACGACTGTTTCTCAATCCATGTGTAGGTTCTGAATGCACACAATGAAGTGTTCTAGAAGTCCTGTTCTTCTCATTGCTAGTGATAGTTTGTTATGATCCATACAATTGAATGTAATTGCATAGTCAATAAAATACAATTGAACATTGTTGTTATAATCTTTGCTTTCAGCCAGGATCCATTTGATCTCAGCAGTGTTATCCCTCATGTCATGTCCTCTTCTGAATCTGACTTGAATTTCTGCCAGTTCACTGTTTTACAGATTATCTTCAGCAAAATTAACTTGCATGTGATATTAAGGATATTGTTGAATAATTTCTACATTCTGTTGGGGCTCCTGTCTTTGATATGGGCACAAATATTGATTTATTTTTTTTAGTCAGTTGGCTGGATCGCTGCATAGGGCATAACATAAGTCAGTGATGAGGAGACCCTGATTCTAGAATTCCATGAACACTAGATTTTGGAGAACAGTAGCAGTGTTGCAAAGAAAGATCTAGAATATTGTAGGAAATTCTCTCTTCCTTAACATAATTGACGTGTGAAATTAAGTATTGGGCTGTTAATTTCAAGGTCAATGGTTCATATCTATCAGCTGCTCCGTGAGATAGAGATGAGGCTGTCTCCTTCCATAAAGATTTACAGCTTCAGAACCTTACATAGGGTCACTGTGAGTGGAGAGTGACTGAATGGTAGTCGGTAACATAAGGGAATGAAAAAATTTATTTCTCCAAATTGCAGTTTTTAAGATACCTGGATACATTGTTAAGTTTTAAAAGCACAATGTAGATAGATTAGGATGTGTAGGGTAATATAGTGAAAGACCCTTTAGCTTTTCTTATTTTGCAACTGTAGGATATGTTTCCAGAAATTGAGTGATTTGGACATTGAATTATTATATACATTTATGACTTTGGTTCTATTTATAATGGAGACCGAAACTCAACTCACTGCTCTAAGGTTTTACAAAATTATTTTTTCTAAGTATTGAAATCAATTTATATTCCCATCAGTAGTATATAGATCTACCTTTTTCATCTTTGCCATTCTGATGATTAAACATGGTCTTTTACTGTATTTGTTGTTTTAGTTTGTATTTTACTCTAAAGGGTGAGGTTGGATATCTTTAAATAAACTCCATTGCCAGTGTTAATTTTCATTGCCAGTATTTCTTCTTTTTTTTGCCAGTATTTCTTTTTCTTTATTACTTATAGGAAAAATATTTTATAGATTAGGGAAATTAGCTCTCTGTTGTATGGTAATAAATATTTTTGTTAATATACAAAAGGAATAGCAAACATTTAGCTAGTGGCTATATCATTGAACAACACATGTCAGTGTTTGGAGTATTTGTTATTGTGGTTAGCTGCTGGTGGGTCAACCCTTGACACATGGTAACCTCAGGTACAACAGAATCTTAGGCTACAGAGCCTTGCCCCATTTCCTTGATTAATTGTAGATCAGACCATATGATCCATAGGGCTTTCATTTGCTGATTTTCAGATGTAGGCCTCTCTTCCTAGTCCATCTTAGTCTTAAGGCTCCACTGAAACCTGCTCCGTTATCGTAGCAACATGCAAGCCTTAACTGATGGGTAGTTGCTGTGCCCAAAGATTTAATTGACTAGGAATCACAGTCGGGTCTCTTGACTGCTAGAATGCTACCACTGAACCACCGGTGCCTTATTTTGTTGCTAACTGGTATTTCTTAGACCAGTCACTACCCAGGGAATGGAATGGGGTATATCTTATTTGGAAAGGTATAGTCAGTTTCATGCTTTTATATTTGAAAGACAGAATTTTTAAAATAATATAAAATTTAAAGAAAATGAAGCTTGATGAAATTCTCCTGACTGGTGGGAGATAAAACCATTGAATAATATATCTAAATATTGTTTATTTTTAAATTTTATTAAATGATTACAGGAATTCTAAGAGTTGTTTTAAACTGAATATTATTTTTTTCTTTTTCCCACTAGGTTACCACCAAAGAACATGATTTTGGTCTAGGGGCTCCAAATTCTGAAGTTGAAAAATACCAGAATACTCTCCAACTAGAGCAAGAAGTGAAAAACCAAGATAGATTCATCTATTCATTGAAATTACAGGTTACATTAATTTATATGCATATTTACCTGAAATCATTTGGGATGAAGGGGCTATTTTAAAATAAGGAAATGGAGAGTAAATAATTACTAATTCCGTGTTTATTTAAATCATGTGGGTGTAAAGGCATCAAAGTTTTATCTTAATCAATTTGATACACGTAGGTTGAGGCAGTGAGTACAACTGTGTGCCAAGTGCTATTAATAATAATTCCTTTCGGTACCTAATCATATTTAATCATTTCCAAGATTGTGCAAAAGGGATGTTATTTTACTTTGCAGACATAGAAACTGAAGTTCTAAAATGTTCAATAGTTATGCTATTCTTCTAATGTGTTAAAGAGCTAAGATTTAAACTAGCTCTCCGAACCCTCAACTTCAGCAATCTGCCTGTTTTTCTAGTACCCTACATGTGTTTTAATCAAAACTCAAAACCTTACTGCTATTGAGTCAATTCATGGTTGAACTGAAACTGTGGGTTTCCAAGGCTGTAAATCTTTATGAGAGCAGAAAGCCTCATCTTTCCCTTGAGGAGTGGCTGGTGGGTTTGAACTGCTAATCTTATGGTTAGTAGCCCAATACTAACCATAGTCTACTAACCATACTAATGTAGTCTACTATGCCACCAGGGCTCCTTGACATGTGTATTAGTAAAGTCTATTAGAAAACACATAGGCATTAGGATAAGCTTGACAGCTGCTCTGTGGTAGACAGATGTGGCTGTTTGCGCCTGTAAGGCTCATAGTCTTGGAAACCCTCACCTATCAGTAATAGGCAATGCTCCCCTTCTCTAGCTGTGTCACAGGAGGCCTGCTAAGACAAAAAGTATAATTAAATCTAGAGTTTTATATTACCAGACCTCAATGACTTGCCATCCCAAGAACCGGGAAAGATCACAACACAAATGAGAAAAGTTAGTTAAGAGAAGTCAACATGAAACCGATGTTATACTTGCTGACAAAGATTTTAAGGCAGCTTTTATATAAATGCTTCAGAAATTTATCATGTGTATATTGGAAACAAATGAAAAATACAATGTCTCAGCAAAGAAACAAAAATACAAAAAAACTATGAACCCGCCATAAAATGATTATTTTTAAATATTAAGAAACAACTAGAAATTTTGGAACTAAAAAGTACAGTAACTAAAATAAAATCAGTTAATGGGGTCAATAATCAAATGGAGAGAAGAAGGCTGAATAAGTGAACTTGAGAATAGAAAAATAGAAACTACTCAATCTTAACAGATAAAGGAACCCTTGTGGCACAGTGGGTAAGTGCTTACTGATTACCTTAAAGACAGCAGTTCAGACCCACCCAAAATAAGTGGTAGTCTGCTTATGTGAAAATTACAGTTTTAGAAGCCCTATGGGACAGTTCTGTTATGTTCTCTAGGGTCACTATGAATTGGAATCTACTCGACACACAAAAACAGATAAAGTAGACTTAAAATGATGAACAGAGCATCAAAGACTGTCTAGCTAAAAAAGGAAGAAGAATTTTCAGATAACATGATCATCTACCTAAAAAAATCTCTTAAAATCAACAATGCACAAATAAGTGCGTTCAGCAAAGTCATAGGCTAGAAGGTGGGTGTACAAAAATTGCATTTCTATATATTAGTAATAAACACATGGAAACCAAACTTAAAAATACAATACCATTACTCAAAGAGAAAATTCAATCCTTTGGTGTAAATCTAACAAAATGTGTATATAACTTGTATACTAAAAATTATAAAACACTAATACAAAATGAAAGGATTTCAATAAATGACATTTCTTATTCATTAATTGGAAGCCTCACTACAGTAAAGATGTCAGCGCTCTCCAAATTACTGCAGTTTTAACAATTGCTATAAAAATTGTAAGAATTTTTTGTGTAAACAAGATTTTTTTCTAGAATATATGAGGAATCGAAAAGGAACTATAATAGCTAAAATAATTTTGTTAAAAGATAAAATGGGAAAACTCATTCTTGACCTCTCTGTACTATGTTTGTACCTCCCTGTAAGCCTTTAATACCATCCAAATAAATGGTTTTAAAAAAGCAAGTTTTTGAGTACCTCTGTGTACAAGAAAATTTACTTGAGCTTTTATATAATCTCTAATTATAATTCTATAAATTATAGCTATTCTCTTCATTTAACAGATGAGATTCACTAGACTCACATGCATTTTTTTTTAATTTTAACAATTTATTGGGGCTCATACAATTCTTTTCACAGTTCATACATATACATACATCAATTGTATAAAGCACATCTGTACAGTCTTTGCCCTAATCATTTTTTTCTCTTTTCTTCTTTTACATTTTATTAGGGACTCATACAACTCTTACCACAATCCATACATATACATACATCAATTGTATAAAGCACATCCGTACATTCTCTGCCCCAATCATTCTCCAGGCATTTGCTCTCCACTTAAGCCCTTTGCATCAGGTCCTCTTTTTTTTTCCCCTCCCTCCCCATTCCCCCCTCCCTCATATGCCCTTGGTAATTTATACATCGTTGTTTTGTCATATCTTGCCCTATCCGGAGTCTCCCTTCCCCCCTTCTCTGCTGTCCCTCTCCCAGGGAAGAGGTCACATGTGGATCCTTGTAATCACTTCCCCCTTTCCAACCCACTCACCCTCCACTCTCCCAGCATCGTCCCTCACACCCTTGGTCCTGAAGGTATCATCCACCCTGGATTCCCTGTACCTCCAACCCTCATATGTACCAGTGTACAGCCTCTGTCCTATCCAGCCCTGCAAGGTAGAATTCGGATCATGGTAGTTGGGGGGAGGAAGCATCCAGGATCTGGGGGAAAGCTCACATGCATTTTTTGAGAGGTCACATATGTCTCTTAGGATCAAAGGAAATAAAGTGTGCTAAATTACCCAAGGTTGCATGACTGGTAAGGGCATAAAACAATTTAAACCTGTTAGGTGCCATTGAGTCGGTTTTACCCCACAGAGACCCTATGTACAACCAAACCAAACACTCCCCCATCCTGCACCATCCTCACAACTGTTCCTATGCGTGAGCGCATTGTTGCAGCCACTCATTGAGGGGTCTTCCTTGTTTTGTTTCTGTGGTCCAGTTGTGACGACTTGGTTTTATTTATACTAAGTACTAATCCATAGTGAAGGTTGCCATCTTTGATTTGATTTTCTAAATATAGGTCTTTGTACATTTCATTATGGCGTTTCACTTTGTCTTCTTAAGCCGTCCTTTGACATTTTCTGTTCAAGCTGAATTTAAGCCGGTTGTTGTTGTTAGGTGCCAATGGGTTGATTCCCACCCATAGCAACCCTATGCACAACAAAATGAAACACTGCTTGGTCTGTGCCACCTTCACATGTTTTCCTATACCCGAGCCCATTGTGGCCGTCACTGTGTCATTCCATCTTGTTGAGGGCCTTCCTCTTTTTGCTGTCCCTCAACTTTACCAACCATGTCCAAAGTCTGTAAGATGAAGTCATAATCCATACTAAAGGCTACAATCCTTGATCTTCTTCAGCGAGTGTTTCAAGCTCTCTTCACTTTCAGCAAGCAGTGTTGTGTCATGTGCCTGTCACAGGTTGTTAATTAGTCTTCTTCGAATCCTGATGCCACGTTTCTTTTTCATATAATCCAGATTCTTGATGATTTGCTCAACATTACAGAGTGAAAAAACATGGTGAAAATATACAACCCTGACACATACCTTTCCTGATTTTAACCATTTTAACCATTCCCTTGTTCTATTTGCCTAGCTGCCTCATGATCGATATACAGGTTCCACATGAGCACAATTAAATGTTGTGGAATTCCAATTCTTCTCAAAGATATCTATAGCTTGTTAATACAAAGTCAAATACGTTTGCATTGTCAAAGAAACAAAAGTAAGCATCTCTCTGGTATTCTCTGCTTTGAACCAAGATCCATTTGACATCAGCAATGATATCCCTTGTTCCATGTCCTCTCTTGAATCTGGCCCGAACTTTGGCAGCTCCCTGTAAATGTACTGCTGCAACCATTGTTGGATGATCTTCAGCAATATTTTAATTGCATGTGTAAACTATTGCGACTGCTGCATAATTTGAGCATTCTATTGGGTCACTTTTCCTTGGAATGGGCACAAATCCGGATCTCTTCCAGTCAGTTCCCCAGATAGCTAGTTAGCCAAGATCCCTTGCATCGACAAGGGGTGAAGCTTCCAGTGCTCATCAGCTTGTTGAGACATTTCAGTTGGTATTGTCTCAATCCTTGGACCTATAATTTTGGCTAATGCCTTCAGTACCACTGGTTCTTGTTACCTCTAGAAATGCTTGGATGTCAACTAGTTCCTTTCGAGACATCTAGTTCCTGTGCATTCTTTTCATCTTTTGAAACTTTCTGCATCATCCAATATGTTGCTTAGAGAATCTTTCAGTGTGTTGCAACACAAGGCTTGAACGTCTTCTTGAGTTCTTTCAGTTTAAGGGATGCTGAGCATGTTCTTCCCGTTTGGTTTTCAAACTCTAGGTCTTTGCACATTTCATTGAAGTATTTTATTTTGCCTTCTGGAGCTTTCCTTTCTGCTCAGCTTGTTTACTTCATCATTTCCTCCATTTGCCTTAGCTACTCTACTGTGAGGAACAAGTTTCAGAGTCTCTTCTGACATCCACACTGATCTTCTCTTTCTTTTTTTAATGACTTTCATGTATGATGTTCTTGGTGTCATCCCACAGCTCATCCCACAAGTGTTCTGTCGTTAATGTTCAATGCATCAAATCTGTTTATGAGATGTTCTCGAAATCCAGGTCGGATATACCGAAGATTGTACTTTTTGGCTGTTGTGGCCTTGTTTTGATTTTCTTCAGCTTCAACCTGAACTAACATATGAGGAATTGATATCTGTTCATAATCAACCTATGACTTCATTTTACCTGCTGATATTGAACTTGTCCATCATCTCTTTCCAGAGATGTAGTCCATTTAATTTCTGTGTATCCCATTTGAAGGAGTCCAACCTTTTTTGTTGTTGAAAATAAGGTATTTGTGACGAAGAAGCGCTTGGTCATGCAAAATTCTATCATGTGATCTCCAGCATCGTTTCTAACACCAGCACCATATTTTCTAACTGCTTTTCCTTCTTAGGTTCCAGCTTTTGCATGTCAATAGAAAATTATCAAAGCATCTTGATTGCATGTTTGATCAACTTCAGACTCAAGATTTTATTAAAATATTTCAATTTCTTCATCTCATAGATAAATTGAACTTTATGTTTGTTTACCCTATATCCTAGATTTTATTTTAAAATACTAACAATGAAATTAGTTTTTATAATAAGGATAGAGGAAGACTTGGTGATAGCTTGAAATGAGAATAGCAAGCATAGGAAATCATTATTGCATATAGTTTCTATGCAAATTACTGGAGATAGGCTGTAGATTTTTCTTTAAAATTACAAAATCCAAGAAGGAAATAATAGAAGTTAAAAAATGATGGTCCTTACTGTAAGAAAAACCAAGTATCTGAACATAGTGCATTTTTTCCCACTGAAAACAAAACCTGAGCAAAGTTTTCTAGCAGTCTCATAAAAAAAGTTTTGTGGCATACAAAATATCACATTATCAATAACTTTCACAGAGTCCGCTTAAAAATTTATGTAGTATTTATGTAGTGCAGTTGTTTCTTGTAGCAGGATTGGCAGTAAAGCATCTGTTGAGGATGGTGGGAGAATGAGAAGTCAGTAGGGCTCTGATCAGAGGCCAGTCCCTATCTCCCAAGCCTCCCCTTTTATTCTCTGTGTGACAAGGCACCATAAGGTGACAGATGTTACTTTAAATATCTATGTTCAGAAAATTGTAATATAACATGGGTAGAATCAAAAGAAGAGAAGTGATTTATTGCTGTCATTCAGACTAATTGTGTAAAAGATCCAACTAAGGAAATAGCAAGTGCTTTTATTGTTTCCCCTTTTGGTGTTTTTAACAATCCTAATTTTTTTTTATTTCTTGGATTTAAAAATTCAATTTCTTTACCTCACCACCCTATATGCTATAAGACACTATGCCTTACAAAAATTCCAAGGACAAGGTTGGGTTAAAATAATGGCTTTTGTTGTGCTTCTTGGCATGTATTTATTGTAATTGATAAATGGCATGGCAGCATGGTTAAAAGTAATTTTTTTAAGAAGGGTCGTGGGGAAGAAACGAGCCAGTCAGTGTGCAGTGTAGCAACAATGAAACATACAACTTTCTTCTAATTCTTAAATGCATCCTCCCCTCCACTATCATGATCCCAAGTCTACCTTATAAATCCGGCTAGACGAGAGGATGTACACTGTTACAGATAGGAACTGGAAACACAGGGAATCCAGGACAGATGATGCCTTTAGGACCAGTGATGAGAGTGGAGATACTAGAAGGTGGGGTGGGAAGGGGGAACTGATTTTAAGGATCTATATATAACTTCCTCTCTGGGGGACAGACAACAGAAAAGTGGGTGAAGGGAGATGTCGGACAGTGTAAGATAGGACAAAATAATAATTTATAAATGATCAAGGGTTCATGAGGGAGGGAGGAGTAGGGAAAAAAGGGGGAAAATGAGGAGCTGATACAAGGGCTTAAGTGGAGAACAAATATTTTGAGAATGATGAAGGCAATGAATGTAAAAATGTGCTTGACACAATTGATGTATATATGGAGCGTGATAGGAGCTGTATAAGCCCCCAATAAAATTATTTTAAAAAAACGATGTTGGCAACATATGCACAAATGTGCTTGACACAATTATGAATGGATTGTGATAAGAACTGTAAGAGCCCCCAATAAAATGATTTTTTTTAAAGAGTAATTTTTGTGCTCCAGCAAAGTGTGGTGAAGAGATGGTGCCCATCTCTCGATCAGAAAAGTGTCCGGGGTCTTAAAGGCTTATATTCAAACAGCAGCCATCTAATCAGCGAGTCAACTAAGTCCACACAGAAGAAGATCACCAGCTTGTGTGATCCACAGATGACAATTAGAAAAACTGAATATTGTGAAGAGAAAACTATCATAGCTAAAATGATCAACACTTTGTAGAAGGCTATGGAAGGTAGTGGGAGCCCAAACACACCTGCCAAGTATCTAATCAGACTGAGCTGCTGGCAGATCCCTTCCAGCCACAGGCACGAGCCCTGAACAACCTGTTATCAGGCAGAGACCGTTGCAGTCTTGATTATGCTGCATCAAACTCGGTTTTTGCCTAGTTGACCTCCCTGTAGACATGACCAGAATTTGTTCTGGGTGCAAGTTTCTCTTCAATGTTCCATGACAGAAATTTATTCCCTGGCTTCTTGAATGTTGATAGGGGGTCTTCTCCTTCTCACGCATTATTTGAATTTTTGTCTTTCTACTAATATGATCTATTCTTACCACCTTCGCACTCTTTATTTTTCATTGTTTTCTGTTGGTTTCCCAGCTGTGAAGCACTGCAGGAGTGGATGTATAATGATAATAAGTTATACAAGGTGTTACTGGGAATTCTGGGGCCTGGGGTGGGTGATTAAGAGAGAAAGGGGATTTCAGGAATAAATAATGAAGGTGGGAGGTGGGAGGGAGCAGTAGAACTGATCATGATTGCACAAGTCATTTTAAAGGCGATTTAACCATGTGGGGTGGAATGTGCTAAGATAAATGTGATGTGGATTTATAATTCCCCTTGTTTTGACAGTACGAGTGAGTTATTCAATTGTATGATATGAAAATTATGTGCCAATAAAACTGTTGAAGAAACAAAAGTAATTTTTGGCCTTTAGTGTAGTTTTACGTGTAGTGACAAATTATATTTTGAAAGAAAACTGTACATTTTAATTGTTTGGAAGATGTCACTAATTATTTGAAGGTGTCAAACAAGTCAGGGCAAAAAAATGTTATAGCTAAGAGATAGGGGATATAATAATGTTAAGATGCTCCTTAAAGACAGAGACGCCTTCTTGTTTGTTTGTTTTAAATCATTTTATTGGGAGCTCGTACATCACAATCCATACATACATCCAATATGTCAAGCACATTTGTACGTTTGTTGCCATCATCATTTTCAAAACATTTGCTTTCTACTTGAGCCCTTGGTATCACCTCCTTATTTTTTCCCCCTCTCTCCCCATTCTCCTCCACAAACCCTCGATAATTTATAAATTATTATTTTGTCATGTCTTACACTGTCTCACATCTCTCTCCCTTTACCCACTTTTCTGTTGTCCATCTCCCAGGGGGGAGGTTTTATGTAGACATTGTGATCAGTTCCCCATTTCTCCCCCACCTTCTTACCCTCCTGGTATCGCTACTCTCATTATTGATCCTGAGGTATTTATCTGTCCTGGATTCCCTGTGTTTCCAGCTCTTATCTGTACCAGTGTACATTCTCTGGTCTAGCCGGATTTGTAAGGTAGAATTGGGATCACAATAGTGGTGGGGAGGAAGCATTAAAGAACTAGAGGAAAGTTGTATGTTTCTTTAAATCATTTTATTGGGGGCTCTTACAGCTCATAACATTTCATACATCAGTTGTTTCAAGCATATTTGTACATACATTTCCATCATAATTTTCTTTCTTTTTTTATTTATATTTTATTAGGGACTCATACAACTCTTATCACAATCCATACATATACATACATCAATTGTATAAAGCACATCCGTACATTCTTTGCCCTAATCATTTTCAAAGCATCTGCTCTCCACTTAAGCCCTTTGCATCAGGTCCTCTTTTTTACCCCCCTCCCTCCCCTTCCCCCCCTCCCTCATGAGTCCTTGATAATTTATAGATTGTTATTTTGTCATATCTTGCCCTATCCGGAGTCTCCCTTCCCCCACTTTCCTATCGTCCGTCTCCCAGGGAGGAGGTCACATGTGGATCCCTGTAATCAGTTCCCCCCTTCCAACCCACTCACCCTCCACTCTCCCAGCATCGCTCTTTACACCCCTGGTCCTGAAGGTATCATCCACCCTGGATTCCCTGTGCTTCCAGCTCCCATATGCACCAGTGTACAACCTCTGCTCTATCCAGTCCTGCAAGTTAGAATTCGAATCATGGTAGTTGGGGGGAGGAAGCATCATCATTGCTACACTGCACCCTGACTGGCTCGTCTCCTCCCCGAAATCCTTTTGTAAAGGGACGTCTTGTTGCCTACAGATGGTCTTTGGGTCTCCACTCTGCACTCTCCCACATTCACAATGACAGGATTTTTTTTCCTTTGATGCCTGATACCTGATCCTACGACACCTTGTGATCACACAGGCTGGTGTGCTTCTTCCGTGTGGGCTTTGTTGCTTCTCCACTAGCTGTCTGCTTGTTTATCTTCAAACCTTTAAGACCCCAGATGCTATATCTTTTGATAGCCAGACACCGTCAGCTGTCTTCACATTTGCTTATGCACCCACTTCGTTGTCAGGGAAGGTGAGCATCATGGAATGGCAGTCTAACAGAACAAAGTGTTTTTTCATTAAGGGAGTACTTAAGTGGAGACTCAATGTCCATTTGCTACCTTAATTAGACCTATAGATATATGCACATAGAGCTACTTGCCCATCATCATATATAAATATATTCACATGTGTACATGCCTGTATTTAGACCTCTATAAATGCCCTTTGTCTCCTAGCTCTTTCCTCTATTTTCTTCTACTTTTCTTTTGTCCCACTATCATGTTCAGCCTTAATTTGGGTTTCAGAAATACCTCTAGGTTACATTGCCCTGCTTTCTTGTTTTACATCTTTCACTGGGTACCAACTCAATGTCTTGCCCAATCACGTGCCAATCAGTACTTGTTATATGCAGAATGGGAGACAAATACTATTGAAAAAGGTTTCTGTGCCATCATGTTACCTTAATGATATTTCTTCTATGGACTTACTGTGTCACAATTCTTTGTTCGTGTAATTTCCTCAACTAACCAATAAATTCCCTGAGGGCAGAGAATTTTTTTGTATATTTGGAATTTAACCAAGTTACAGTCATGTAATGGTGGTTCTGTGGCTCTCTTAGTTACCTAGTGCAGCCACCACAGAAATATCACAAGTAGATGACGTTAAGTAATAAAAATAACTTTTCCCACAAGCTTCAAGTCCAGATTCAGAATGCTGGCTCTAGGGGAAGGCTTTATCTTTCTGACAGCTCCAAAGGAAGGTCTTTGTCTCTTTGATCATCGGCTCCTGTATGATCATCCTGTGGCTTGACACTTCTCCCATCTCCGCTTTCTAGCTTGCTTCCTTAATTTCTTTTATATCTCAAAAGAGAATGATTTAAGATACACACTTTACTAATTCTGCCACATTAACATAACGAAGACAACGCATTCTCAAAAAAGGATCACCACCACAGGCTTAGAGATTAGGGTTTGTGGCGCACACATCCATTGTAAATAATTTTAATTGTGAATTTCAGATCATCAGTTTTGTATTCAACAGTTTAAATTACTTACCTTACCTCCCTCCTTTGATTTCTCTTTTACCTCTTGTGTTTCATAGGACCCCTTCATCTATCTGTAAACCCTCTAGTCTATTGACTCACGTGCCCTCTCTTGCCCTGCTCGTACTTGGTAACCTCCAAAGTCTGTTTCCTTTGGACTGAAAGTCTGATTTTTCCCCACTTTGTAACAGTGGTCTCATACAATACTTGCTCTTTTATAATTGCCTAAAATCATTCAACATAATGATTTCTAGGTTTATCCATGCCATGAAATACTTCGTGGTTTCATCTTTTAGTGATGTATGTATAGTATTCCATTTATATGCACGTACCAAAGTTTCCTTATATGCATGCACCAAAGTTTCCTTATATGCATGCACCAAAGTTTCCTTATATGCATGCACCAAAGTTTCCTTGTCCATTCTTCTGATGGGCATTTGGATTGTTTACTTGTTCATGCTATCGTGATGAAAATGGGTGTACAATGTCTATTTGTGCTATAGCTCTTCTTTAGGGCATGTACTGAGCAAAGGTATTGCTAGCTTTTATGGAATTTCTATTACCAGTTTGAGATAGTGCCACATCTTTCCACAATAGTTGTATATATTTACCATCCCACTAGCAGTAAGTGAAGTGAGGTTTTCAATCTCTTTGCAGCCTCTCCAGCATTTACTATTTTCTGTTTTGTTTTTAAATTTGGCTGTCATTGTCAGTATAAGAGTGTGTCATCATTGCTTTGATTTGAATCATCTGGATGGCTAATGATGGTGAGCATTTTTCATGTTTGTTAGCCATTTGGATGTCACCTTTGGTGAACTCTCTGTTCATGTCCTTTGCCCATTTTCATTTGAGGGATATCTTTTTCTTATTGCTGGATTTCAGTTTTCTATAGATTTTAGAGATTTATCCACTGTTGCCAATTTTTTTCTTGTAGATTCTCTTTTTACTCTTATGATGAAGTTTGTTTTTTTTTGTTTTTTTCTAACAACTTTATTTCTTTTTTTTCTTTTTTTTACATTTTATTAGGGGCTCATACAACTCTTATCACAATCCATACATATACATACATCAATTGTATAAAGCACATCTGCACATTCCCTGCCCCAATCATTCTCAAAGCATTTGCTCTCCACTTAAGCCCATTGCATCACGTCCTCTTTTTTTCCCCTCCCTCCCCGCTCCCCCCTCCCTCATGTGCTCTTGGTAATTTATACATTGTTATTTTGTCATATCTTGCCCTACCCGGATTCTCCCTTCCCCCCCTTCTCTGCTGTCCATCTCCCAGGGAGGAGGTCACATGTGAATCCTTGTAATCAGTTCCCCCTTTCCAACCCACTCACCCTCCACTCTCCCAGCATCGCCCCTCACACCCTTGGTCCTGAAGGTATCATCCACCCTGGATTCCCTGTACCTCCAACCCTCATATGTACCAGTGTACAGCCTCTGTCCTATCCAGCCCTGCAAGGTAGAATTCGGATCATGGTAGTTGGGGGGAGGAAGCATCCAGGATCTGGGGGAAAGCTGTGTTCTTCATCGGTACTAACTCGCACCCTGACTGACCCATATGATGAAGTTTTTGATCACATGCAAGTGTCTCATTTTTAGCAGGTCCCAGTCATTTATTTTGTCTTCCATTGGATGTGCATCCTTTGTTATGTTTGACAGTCTGTTCCCTGAAAGAGGTCCCTTTATGCCTATTTTGTCATTGATGATCCTGTTTTAGGGCACCTGATTATAATCCCTAACATTTTAACCTTTAGAAGGAAAGAAGGAATAAAGAGCATAAGAAAAATATCCAAAGCCCAACAGAACAATTTATATTAACTCTAAGTCTTAAAAATAGTCCTCTGTTTTCAGTCCATCTAATCCAGTGTTTCCTAAAGTAGGCAATACCACCCCTGAGGGTGCTGGAATGACCCAGTGGATGGTGGGGGTCATTATCCTGGATATAGAACAAAAGTTTTTAATGGCCACGGGGGCGCTAAGTAATTTTTTTTCTTGAAAAGGGGGAGGTAGATGAAATAAGTTTGAGAACCTGTGGCTTAGAAGGATTTTTGCTTTCTTGCATGCATTTCATACTCTGGGTGTTGGCTGCACTCTCTGGATTATGGTTGGGCTCCTCAGTCCTTGGCTTTCGCCACATCTTTTAGGCCCACTAGGCTGGCAACTCTGTCCCCTGGGCTTTGGGCAGCCTCATTCTCCTAGCCCCTTTCAGTAACCACCCTACTCCTTTCACTTTGGGCAGCAACCCTATCCTCCTGGCCCAACCCTTTGACTCTTCAGAAACGATGATCCCACCCTTTGCGACCAGAGTAGCTCTTTTTCTTGTGCTCCGTTTGACAGTGCTTCTGCTTCCAGGGATCGTTCTTATCTTTTCTTGAAGACAACACATGTAACTCTTTGGCTTCTTTTCTGTCTGTAGAATTCCAAGAGGCAGACACTCTTCTCCCCTTTCATTCTTGTCCCCTTAAATCTAAGCTGATAATTGTTTTTCACTGTGGAAGTTGGTTAGATCCAGTAGTCACATGTTTCATCTTTTTGGCAAAAGACTGTATAGGCATGTCCTTGGTGAAAAATCGAAATCACGTGACTTAGTTTGTACAGAAAACTTTTCCAAATCTTTTAAGTTTTGTTTTTATTTTGTGCCGCTCATTTTTCAGTCCATAGCTTTTCCTTTCACATTTTACAATATGCAGCAAAGAGAAACCATGCTGTCCCTTTAAGATCTTGCTTAGAAATCTCCACTGTTAAATATCCGTGTTTATCACTTTTCTACCTTCCATCAAAACATTTGAACATATTTCAGACAAGTTTCTTGCCGCTGCATAACAAGTATAGTCCTTTCTTTTGTTGTTGTTTAGTCACATATTCATCACCATCACCAGAAACACCTGTAATGCTCACATTTCTAGCACCATTTTGTTCTCTAAGGTAATGGAGACTTTTTCTGTAGCTCTCCTCACATCCTTCTGAACCCTTGCCAGAATGGCCTTTGATGTCCACAATTCTATTAACAGTCTCTTCAAGCAGCCGAAGCTTTTACTGTTAAGTATCTTGAAATTACTCTAGCTTCTACTATTACCAATTCCAAAACCACTTACATATTTTAGGTATTTGTTAGCACACCCACTTCTCTGTTTTGCTTATGTAATGTAGTGCTTCTATAACAGAAATACCATGCATGAGTGGCTTTAACAAGCATTTTCTTACAGTTTAGGGGAACAGAAGTCCAATCCAGTGTGCTGGCTCTAGAGGAAGGCTTTCTCTTCTCAATTTTAGAGGAAGATCCTTATCTTTTTGAGCATCTTGAGCAATCTTCATGTGTTTTGGCATCTCTCTTCCCTCATCTTTGCTTCCTAGCTTGCTTGTTTATTCTCTTTTGTATCTCATAAAAGCTTGATTCAATCTATACTCAGTATTAATCCCACCTCATTAATGTAATGAAGATAACCAATTGCAAAATGGGATTATAGATGTTATAAACTAGAATTAGAGGATGAGATAGTTAAGGTTTATTGTGCCCACCTGGCCGATAAACACATGTGGGATTAATTGAAGTGTGGAGAGATAAATGGCTTGGTGAACCTTTTCTTTCTAGTTCTCGGATCTCTTGCTTTCTGATGGTTGGACCAAGGTGCAGCTGCCTTAGCCACATGGACTTATCCTGATGCAGCCCTGGGTACTGGAGCAGCTGCGTGGAGACCCCTGCCAGTGCTGAGATGCTTACACACTCACTGATTTGGCTTTCCTCCTACAGTCAGCATCATTGCGTGTGCTTTGTGAGATTGAGGAGGACTTTGTAGACTTTGTTGGACTTAAGGGCTTGGACAGGACTGAGTTGGGATGCTTTCTTAATGTACACTTACCATTTATATAAAACTCTTAGATACATATGAGTTTCTGTGGATTTGTTTCTCTGGTCTACCTAGACTAACATATAGGTTAAGGTTTAATATATATATATATATAGTAAGTTTATTTACTATAAAAGAAGTCAAATAAAAGTGGTTAATTTATTTTGAGGGATATAATACAATATACAACAATGGATCTATTTTAAAATTTTCTTTAAAGGAACTTGGATATGTTGATAATAGAAAAGGCTCTGTCACCCATTCCTTTCTTCATTTATGTGTTGAGAGTGGTTAGGAAGGAAAGCTGTGGTCCTCTACATTTGTCAGTGATTACTTGATTGACTTGGTATTTAAACCTGTCAAGTAAATTACTTATGTTTTCAAAATGGCCTTTCTAAAGAGTTGGAGTTTTGATAAAGGTAACTAGAAATTTAATTCTAAAGAATTATTTTGACTAATGCTATTAATTATAGAAATTAAATAATTTTAAAACTGTTTGCTTTATGGTAGATATAAAACATTTGGCTACTTTTCTAATAGTACCATATTTTTTACACAAATAACATGCACCTTTATATTTGCCTGCCAACCTCTACCTGCCTCAGGAGGTATTTTTTTAAGTACCACTAGGTCAATTTTCATTACTCCTTGCTGTTAAAAAAAACAAACTTGACATAGCATGTTTACAAAAATACCTCCTGGTTGGGGTGTGGGGAAGCAGTAGGCAAACAAACTAGAAAGTGCGTGTTATCTACATAAAATTACAGTAATTAAGTTCTTTTAAAAGTAAACCAAATTGTCTTGGAAAATATAGCTATGAAAATTTAAAAATTTTAATTGTATGAGTTAATCTTAACTCATTTGAAAAACTGAGTTCAATGTTCACATGAGATAAAATTCAGAAGGTACAAAATAGTATACAGTTGATTCTAGTCACTTAGTTGCCCTCTTGAGAGGGATGTGAAAGAAAAACAAACATGTTTTTAATAATTTATTATTGCTGAAATATCCTTTGCATAGTATTCACAAATTTAATTTCTACATGTACAATTCATTGATATTGATTGTATTGTTTGTTATGTAAATGTTTTCACCCTCTTTTTAATGAGTGATTCCTTCCTCCCTTTAACTTAAACTCATTGCTCCTAAATTTCCTATATGTCTTATGTAACCTTTAAAGTTTGTGTCAATTTAATCCATACTAGATAGTTATTTAGAAAAACAGTGTTCAAGGCAAACATTCCTTAGTAATTCATCTAAGCTATTGCTTGGTTGAAAGAAGACTTAAGAAGATAAATTTGGTTTAAGGTTTAAAGATTACCTCAGGGCAATAGTAATATCTCAGTGGCTCCAGAAAGTCTGGACTTTGTGACAACTTATAATTCTGTATTTGCTAAAGAATAACTTTAATTCAATTTTTTCTAATTTTGACAGATTGAAGATCTCAAACAGACAAATCATGGCTTGGAAGAATATGTTAGGAAACTCTTGGATAGTAAAGAGGTGGTAAGCAGTCAAGTAGATGATTTAACTAGTCACAATGAGCATCTCTGTAAAGAATTGATTAAAATTGACCAACGTGCAGAGCAACTAGAGAAAGAGAAAAATTTTGTGGTGGATACCGCTGACAAGGAACTTAAAGAAGCAAAGGTATTAGGGTTTAGTTCTACTTTTAACATCATGTAATTACTAAATCCAATGGAACGTGACTTTATTATTTATATCATTTTAAAACCTTGTAGATGTGGCAGTATATTTAAATGACAAGATTAAATGATAGTGTATCTCAATTTCTTTTGTTTTGTAATCATTTTATTGGGGCTTATATCTTAAATTCTTTAAAAATGTTAAAAATTTCTTAATGTCTAGTGATTATAAAAACCTAAAGCAACAGCATTTTTTTACTTTTAAAAGATAATATTTTATTATTGTTTCAGTGAAATTTTATACAGCAAATTATGTTCCCACTTGACAATTTGTTTATAAAAGTTTTTATTTATTTATTTTAAATAATTTTATTGAAGGCTCTTACAGATCTTAGAACAATCCATACGTCAAGCACATTTTTACATATGTTGCCATCATCATTTTCTTTTTGTTTGAGTGCTTGGTGTTTGCATCTCTTTTTTCCCTCCCTAACCCACCATCCCACCCTTGTGAACCCTTGATAAATTATAAATTATGATTATTTTTATATCTTACACAGACTGCTGCCTCCCTTCACCCATGTTTCTGTTGTTCTTCTTCTTTGGGGGTGTTATACGCTGATCATTTTGATTGGTTCCCCCTTCTCTCCTTCTCCCACCACCTTTTCCATACCCTCTAGCATTTCTGTTCCCAAGGAGTTTATCTGTCCTGGATTTCTTGTGTTGAGAACTCTTTGTGTACCAGTATTCTCGCTCCAATATAGCTTGATTTGTAAGGTAGAGCTGGGGTCATGATATTGGGCTGAGGAAGCCTCAAAAAAAAAAAAAACACAGAGAAATGTTGTATGTTCCCTTGGTGCTATTCTGCACCCTGGCTGAATCGTCCCCTCCTTGTGACCCTTCTGTGACAGGATATCCAATTGTCTACAGATGGGTTTTAGGTCTCTACTCCTATCTCCCTCATTCTCAACAATAGGATTATTTGTTTTGCGTCTTCTGATGCCTGTTACCTGATCCCATTGACACCTCATTATCGCAACATAATGGTGAGCTTCTTCCATGTGAGCTTGTTGCTTCCCTGCTAGATGGCTGCTTGTTTAACTTCAAGACTTTAAGATCCTAGATGCTATATCTTTCATTAGCCAGGCACCATCAGTTTTCTTCACTACATTTGCTTTTGCACCCATTTTGTCTTCAACGATTATGTTGGGAAGGTAAGCATTACAGAATGCCAGGTTAATAGAACAAAGTGTTCTTTCATTGAGGGAGGCCTTGAGTAGAGGCCCAAAGTCAGGCCACTTCCTTAATATAGTGCCATATAAATATATGTTCATCAATCCCTCTATTTTTATGAATTAATATATTTATGTATGTACACAACTATGTTTGGTTTTGCTTACTAGATCTTTACTCTGTTTCCTTTTACCTTTCTCCTGCCTCACTATCATACTCCCCATTCATTTGCCCCTCAGTAATTCTCAGCTGGATTACTGTTGTTCCAAAACCACCAGGGTCCCTACGCCCCCTCACCATTGATTTTAATTTCCTAATTGTTCCCATTGCTTTCTCTTTGGGCTAAGCAACAGCAATTTTTTAGTTTTTATTTATTTATTACATTTTATTAGGGGCTCATACAACTCTTATCACAATCCATAAGCAATTTTTAATATATTTATCTCCCTCTCAAATCTTTCAGCCTGTTGCAGACCTACGTATAGATTCATATTGTATATTCTTTTCCTTGTTTTTGCACATTCACAATTCATTTCACTTTTTAAAAGATGTTTTAATTTTCATTTATTTGCAGTAAAGTGTACTGATTTAGATTGTTTAAAAGAGTAGTCTAAATTTGTGACATATCTGATTGAGGAATATTTAAGTACATGAAGTTTATATTTTAAGTAGTTGTCTTTAAATTAAAAATTAATAATGCTTGATATTAAGACATGATCAAGCAAAAGAAGAAAAATGTACAAAACTAAATGAAATCTAATTGACTGAATTCCATACAACAATCCCTGTTTATCAGATTTAGGAAGAGTTGGGAGAGCTTGTGTTCTCGAACACAGTTACTCCTCTTTCAGGGTGAACTCTGCAGTCAAAAGGAAGAGGTTCAACATTATAACGTATCTGAAATACGAGAGCTAGCGTTTACCTAAAACTGCAAATGATCATTCACAGATGGAAACTATTCTTGGCTCATAAAAGAGTGGTTTTAGGAAATTGATATGCATATAAAATGTGGAATGTTAGGATTTTATTTGACATTGACTAGGAAAACTATTCAAGGGCAGCTTTAAAGTAGGGATACAGTGCTGAAGAAGGAACTTAATGAGGGAAGTACAGGATGGAAATAGTGCATTTATTCCTATGTTGGCTGATCCCCTCAGACAAGTAAATTACCTGCTTCAGTTAGTAGATGCTCCAGGGTAGGATAGGCATTAAAAGGATGCATGACCAATTGGATATATAAGTACTGATGTATGCTGTCATCATACTTAAGTCATTGGTGTGCAGTTTGGGTTTATAAATACTGGGGAAAGATACCTTTCCTAATTTGGGGATGGAGATGGAAGCATGAGATTTTGTCATTTGAGAGCGGGGAAAGAACGTTATTACTGTTGGAAGTTTGCTCTCAATCTGTGGAGGAAGAGAGCTGCTAAAGCCAGTGGTAGTTTATTTAGCATTGAGATAGATAATAGTATACTTTTTCTGTGCTGGAAAGTGTTTACTTTTAGTTGGTAATTTTAAAAAAGTTTTTTGACATATAACTTATGTACCATATTTTCTAATGGTTTAAATATATTAAAAAGAGTTGTATAATTGATGGTCATATATTTAAAGTTTCACATAATAATATTGTCCATCATTTATTATATTAAAATGTTTCAGTATTTAGTCTTGTATTATTTATTGCTATGTAACAAATTGCTAATAAACTTTAATGACTTAAAGCAACAAACATTTATATCTCACAGTTTCTGTGGGTTGGGAATTCAATAGTGTCTTTGCTGAGTAGATCTGGTTCACATTTTCTTAAGAAATTATAAGCAAGAAGATGGCAAGGCTGTAGTCTTAGATTGACGATGCTGGAGAGTCAATATCTAAGATGACTTACTTAAATGGTATTGGCTACTGGCAGAAAGCTTTGGCTCTTTGCCAAGTGGGCCTCTTCATAGATTTATTTGATATGTTTTTCAAAACACTTGGCTCCCTACTTGCCTTTCCTTCCAGAAGCTAGTGATCCAAGACCCATCAGCAATGAGGAATGTCTGCAATTGCTACTATAACCTTGTCTCAGAAATTAATACCATCACTATCACTATACAGGAAGGAAGAAAATCTACAATGGCTATTATGACCCAGATCCAGAAGTTAGATACTATCACCTTCACTATATTATGCTTATAAAAATTTAATCTCTATGTATAGCCCACTCTAAATCTGAGATCAGTCAAGTTCCATTTTCAAAAAGTGGGGGATATTTGAGAATTTGTGAACATATTTTAAAGCCACCACAATTACATTCCTCCGTTTGTCTTGCTTATCTTTTGTGTAACTATTCATCCTTTTGATAGTGTTTACCAGATAATTGATTATAATTATTTGAAATATGAAGAACCATAATTATAATTCTACCATTGTTAGCTACTTCATATTGTTTATATTTTTAGCTGACATAGGGGCCATTGTTGAACTGGATCTTTAATAGCCCTTGTCATTGCTGTCTTTGATTGTGAATTCAAGTGAAAACTATTTTAGAGCTTACTGTTCTGAGAATACCATTCTAGGCATGTGTAAAGCCTATTTAAGTTTGTAACCCCATTGTGAGTTGGAAGCAGTACCAGAACCTATTTAATTTCAGGGGAATAATACACATTAAGAACAGGCTGATTTCTGTGTAGAGGTCGTCACACTTCCACTCTCCAACACTGATAGTACTTCTCACGCTAGCCGTCCTCCCATAACACTCTAGTCCTCTGCTGGATTCAGTAACCCACACAGTGGCCACACAAACTCAGGGATAGTGGTTACAGTTAAGTGGTTTATTAAGGAAGTAAAGGATCAAATCAGTATCAGGGAGTGGGGAGCAAAGTCTGGAAGCTCCCCTTAAATGGAGAGTACATCCTTTCCTTCCTCAGTGCAGGGCAGCCCCCTCAGCAATTTAGCAAGCAGACGAGAGCTGGCCCTTGTTTCTGTCAGCTGTGCCCCTCCCAGCCATGGAGGCCTCTTCAGGACAGGCATCTTCTCGGGGATGTGGGTGTAGCAGTGAATACAATAGCAAAATTCTTTACTTTCATGAAACTTACATTCTAGTCAAGAGGAAAGAAACAAAAGATAATAGGCAGAGGTTAATTCAACATGGCCACATAGTCGGAGGTTCTGTGAAAAACAATTCAAATAAAACTTCAAAAATCAGAGGAGACTCAAGAACCTGAGTTCTGGACCTCCTCTGAGGAACAGAAGCCTCTATCAATTATACGCTGGTATTTCAGTGGGCTGCATAACCACAAAGAATCCCCTAAAAGTCAAGGATCTTGTGCTGCCCAAGCGGGACACCTATGAAGCTTCCTTGTAGCCCAATACTTCAGACCTCAGTGGAGAAGGGAAAAGGTGAGCTGATGCTTCACCTCCACACCTGCCTCTAACTTCCAGCACTTTCCCCCCCCAGTATACGTGTGGAGGAGTAGAGTCTGCACTGGGGAGGTGTAAACATGATTGAATTCGGGTGGGAAAATTCACAGTTTCCTGCTGGGATTGAGAGGTTCACTGCTCACTCACTGCATTATGGATAGATTGGGGAAACTCAAATCAGCTGGAGGTTGATTCTCAATGCCTTGCTGAAACTCTTGGGACTGGACTGTGGTGACATTTCTCTGGAATGCCAGGGGATGAGCCAGACCTAGGGAGCACAGAATTAGGTGGGCTTATGTCAGGAGAAAATCAACACAGGAGAATTTGAATCCTACTTCTTTATGGCCCCAGGGTTCAAAGTGGTGTCACCTGCCTGTAGGTCAGCCCCTAACAGACCCTGGACTCTACCCTGGTATTCAGAATAAGTGAACACAGCTCCAGAGGGGCATCGCCAAGTGTGTTGGATATTATTTTCTATCCCCTTCTGTGTCAGTTGTACTGACTGTTGGCCTGTACTCCTGGAGGACTCAGGAGCTGACTTCAAAACCAGGATCTTGGCAGGGGCACTATTTCACAGTTTCCTGCCCTTGGCCCCAATTCGAGGTAGGTGCCTGCCGAATGACATGGCCACCAGAGAGTTTTGAGTATCTACAACGTGTATACGGCTGTTGTAGTTGGAGACAAATCTAAGAAGCAATACCATGTCTCAGGCAACAATCAATCTCTGTACACATGCAAAAGTAAGAGAAAATGGCGATTGAGTAGAATACATTCAGATGCAAATACAGAGGAGGTCTTGGAAAAGCAGAAAGCTTAGATCTTCCTATGACGGAGTTTAGGGCAATGATCTTCAGCTCTTTTAAATAAAAGGAATAAAATTTTGACAGAAAAGATAGAAGAGCTCAGGAAAGCATTATAAAACCAATCTGACAAAATAAATGAAAAGAAGAATAATTCAACAGCTCCAAACAGAAATTCAAAAGGCAAACACTAAGATATTAAAACTATTAACATTTTGAAAGAATAAAACACAAGAATTGAAAAATAGAAATATGAATCAGGGCTATCAAAGAAAAATCTCTTGAGACCAAAATATAAGATCAAGCTAAAAAAAAAGACCAAAAATGCTGAAGACAACCAAAGAATTCTATGGGACACTGTCAAAAAGAACAAGTTACATTATTTGATAACGTCCCAGAACAGAAAGATGAAAAATTAACTTTAGAGAAAAGAGTTGAACAAGTATTGAAAGATAATTTCCTTAATATTATACCAGAGCAGAAAATAACTATCCAAGAACCCCAGAAAACCCAACAGCATCAATCCCATGACACATTACAGTTAAACTTTGCAACATCAGAGGGAAAGAAAGAATTCTGAGAGCAACATGGGATGAAGCATCACCTATAAAGGTGAGCCATTCCCCCCATGGAAACCATATAGGCAAGAAGGTAATAGTTTGATATATTAAAAATCTTGAAAGAAAAAAAATGCCAACCAGAATCCTATATCCAGCAAAATTTACACTCAAATTGGAAGGAGAGAGAAAACTTCCAGACAACAAAACACTAAAGAAATTTTAAAAAACAGTTTTACAAGAAGATACTAAAGAGAATTCTTTGGACAGAGAATCAACAACAACAAAAGACAGTATTCTAAAATAATCATACAGGCTTTATATCAAGAAATCATCCTACTTAAGTAATACACAAAATGAAACAAAACCATAGAAATTAAAATAAGGAACCACAGATAACATTCCCCAATGAAGACAACAGCAAATATATACATACATACATATATATATGTATATAGAGGTAACAGAGGAGATAATAAGCAGTAGTATGGAGAAGATACTGAGTTGTTTGTAAAGACAATCAACTTAAATTTGGAAAGAAAACAATAAAAGACAAATCATAAAATGTTAAAACATCAAAAAAAAAGGAAAACGATAAGGTCCCGTTAAACAGTAAGATAAAAATGAGTAAAGCAAAAAATTGACAAAATTCATAAACAGAAGGCACAGAAAATGATCTTCAACAATGAGGCAAACAATACCATTAAATTATGACAAATAAAAATATTAAAAATGTAATAAAATGAGAGCAATAAAACCATACTTATGAATAACAACACTAAATGTAAATGAATTAAATTCACCAGTTATGACAGAGGCTAAGAGAATAAATAAGAAAACAGAGCCATTAATATATTGCTTAGTAGAAATATAGCTCAGATATGAAGGCAAAACTAGATTTAAAAAATATGGGAGAAAAAATATCAAGCTAATGGTAGTCAGAAGAAAGCAAGAGTTGCAATATTTAACTTCTGAAAAAAATAGACATCAAAGTAAAAGTCATCGTGAGAGACATTTCACCATTATGCAATGATGCAAGCCTTACTTGAAAAAGAAGACACAACCTTCACAAATATCTGTGTACTCAGTGAAGGATGTTCAAAATACTTTAATAAAACTCATAGAATTGAAGGGACAAATAGAACATAATATGATAATTCTAGGAGAGTTGAGTACATTACTTCTGAGCAAAGACAGATCAGCTAGTAAGAAAATCAACAAAGACACAGAACTAAACAGTATAATCAACTTAATCTCTTAGACATACAGAGAGGAGCTATTGTAGTCTGCATTTTTCCAGCTAGGCGAGCACCGAGCAACTTGGTCTGAGTTAGTGCTCCCAGTGGCATCGCCTGGGAAGTTCTCTCTGGTCACAGTGAATTTTTTATAAAAGAAGTTTCACTCAAACATCGTTGTTTTTTGTTTGTTTTTATTTTGCTTTTTTTGTGATGGCCCATTTCAGAGAGCAGCATGCAGCTGTTAAATTTTGTTTCCAACCCAGGCCGGGGAGGGGGGGGGGGAATGCCGCAGAGTCCATTGTCATGCTGAACACAGCTTAAAAGGACAGTGCTATGGGAAAAACTCAAGTGTATGAGTAGTTTTCTCATTTTAGAAAAGGTGAAATGTCAGTTGATTACAGACCTCAATTTAGACATCTGTCAACTTCCCAAATGGATGAAAATGTTGATAGTTAGTGCATTTGGGGTTTATTCCATGAGATTAGACTATCAATAAAGTTTTCTATTTAGAGATTCTGAAAAGACTGCATAATAGTGTGTGACAAAAAAGACCTGATTTGTGACAGATGGAGGGCTAGTTTTGCCACCACAATAATGCACCTGCTCACGCAGTCATGTCAGTGCCCCAGTGTTTGGCAAAAAACAGCCTGCCTCTCTTGCCCCACACACCTTACTCACCTGACCTCGCTCCACGCAACTTCTTTTTGTTTCCACAAATTAAGAGGAACATGAAAGGACAATGATTTGAGGATGTTAAAGAGGTGAAGAAAATAACAAGGGAGGTGCTGTCAGCTGTCCAAACATGAATTTGAAAAATGTTTTCAAGAATGTAATCATGGATTTGTCAAATGTATGAAGAATACTTTGAAGGTGATCATGTTGTTTTATTAAAAATTTTAAATACAGCGCTTTGGAAAAATCCCTTTTTTGGGTGGGTACTCCCTTGTATATAGAACACTCATGCAACAAAAAACACAATATACATCTTTTCTAGTGCACATGGAATACACTTGAAAATAGATCAAGCATAAATAAAATTTAAAATATCAAGCTACTACAACCTATTTTTTTCAGATCATAGTGGCATAAAATTATAAATCAACCATAGGACCATCAACTAAACCAAACCAAATCAAACCAAACAAAAACAATTACACGGAAGTTAAACAAAATTTTATTCAAATGGGTTTTTAACGAATGGGTAGATTATGGCAGATGTAGATAGGTTAAAATTTAACACTTTATAATTTGATCTCTCTTTTGACCCATTTTTATTTTTAACTCATTTTTATTTTTTACCCATTTTCAAGTTGCTCTAGTGTTTAATACTTTCTGCATTCTTTTTGGTTGAGAATTTTCTCCATTTTATTTTGTGATTATTAGCTTTTTTGTTACTTTGTTTTTGTATTCTTTTTGGTATATGAAATTCAAAAATCTTTAGAGGTAGTAACTGGATTAGTGGTTTCTTGGGGATATGGCAAGAGAAGCTGAGGGGAAATGGGGAGCTAACTGCAAAGAGTACAAGAAAAAAGAAAATGTTCTAAATTTGATTGTGGTAATGATTGTACAACTCTTTTTGATACGCTTGAATTATTGTATGGTATGTGGATTATATCTCAATAGGACTGTTTGAAAAAATAATAATAAAAGAAAAAACCACTGGATAATTGAAAGAATAAAGAATACAATTTAAAATATCCTTGAAATAAATGAAAACAAAAAGACAACACCCCCAAATCTCTTGGACTTAGCAAAAGTAGTATTCGAGGGCAGTAAATGAAATAAGACTTTCAGAATGAATATATACTTTAACATGTCAACTAAACAATTATATTCAATAAAGACCAGCAAAACAAACTCTCAGATACTACAAGAAAAGAGATTAGAACAGAAATAAATGAATTATAAAATTTAAAAAATAGACAGGATAAGTTTGTCCTTCAAAAGGGTAAGCAAAACTGATCAACCACTGGCAAACCTAACAAAGGAAAAGAAAGAGAAAGACAGGTATTACTAATAAGAAATGAAATGGGCAACATCACAGAACCAATGGAAATATAAAAGATAATTATACAATATTACATGGTACCTTGTATTCCAAGAAATTTGAAAACTGAAATGGGTGAATTTCTAGAAACACATTACCTACCAGACTAATGTAGAAAACCTCATCAGACTATAACCCAAGAAGAGCTAGATTGGGTCATTGAAAAACTTCCAACATCCTCAAGTAGAAAATGGCTTGAGAACGATGATGGCAACAAATGTACAATTGTGCTTGACACAATGGATGGGTGTATGGATTGTGATAAGAGTTGTACAAGCCCCAATAAAATGATTTTTTTAATAAAATGATTTTTAAAAAGAAAAACGCCCAACATCAAAAAGTCTAGGACCAAATAATTTTACTGAGGAATTCTACAAATCATTTATAAAAGAGTTAACACCAATCCCATATAAGCAATTTCAGAATATAGAAAAGGATTATATACTACAAAACTCATTTTATGAAGTAAGTGTAACCCCAATACTGCAGCGAGGCAAAGACATCATCAGAATTGAAAATTAGAGATCACTATCTTTATGAACATACAACCTAATGCTATCAAGTTGATTCCAGCCCTACAGTACAGGGTCTGTATGCCTCTGTGGATACCTGAGATGTAACTCTTTATGGGAATAGAGAGCCTCATCTTTTTCCTATGAAGTGGCTGGTGGTTTTAAACAGCTGATTTTGCAGAAAGCAGCCCAAAGAGTAACCCACTATGCCACCAGTGTTCTTTATGAAATACAGATGCGAATATTTTCAACAACATTTAGCCAATGGAATTCAATAAAAAAATTAAAGATAGATCACGATCAAGTGGCATTCATGCCAGGTATGCAAGTATAGTTCAATATTAGAAATATAATCAATGTAAAAAAGGGGGAGGGGGAAAGAACCATATGATTATATCAATTGATGCAGAAAAGACAATAAAATTCAGCATCCATTCTTGATAAAAGACTTAATAAAATAGGAATAGAAGGGAAATTCCTCAACATAATAAAGGCCATGCATGCAAAACCAACAACTAGCACTTCACTTAATGGAGAGAAATTGAAAACATTCCCCTTCTGATTGAGAACCAGACACAGCCTCTACCACCACTCTTATTTAATATAGTACTGGAAGGAAGCCTTAACCAGAGCTAAAAGACATCAAAAATGTATTAAAGACATCCATATCGGCACAAAAGAAACAAAAATACCTGTATTTGCAGATGACATTAATATTTATAGAAAATGCCAAAGATGGAATGAAAGAGATGCTGAAACTAATTGAAAAATTTGGCAATGTAGCAGGCTATAAGATCAAAATACAAAAATTATTAAATAAAAAACTTAAAAATGATCAAAATTAAAAAATCAATATTACTCTTGTATATTAAAGAAGAGGACTCTGGAAAGGTAATTAAAAGAACAATACCCTTTATAATAACTATCCAAAATATAACATACTTAGGAATAATTCTAGCCAGAGATCAAAAGACTTATACAAAGAAAACTGAAAAACCTTTTACAAGGAACCAAGAGACTCACACAAATGGAAGAATGTCTCATGCTCATGAATTGAAATACTTGTTGTTAGGTACCATTGATATCTGACTCAGTGATCCTATGTACAACTGAACGGAACACTGCCTGGTCCTGCACCATCCTCACAATGGTGGTTATGTTTCAGCCCCTTGTTGTAGTCATTGTGACCCTCTCACTGAGGCTTTTCCTCTATTGTGCTGCCTCTTCACTTTACCAAGAATGATGTCCCTTCTGCAGGGACTGGTTTCTCCAGATAAAATGTCCGATATAGGTGAGACAAAGTTTATCCATCCTTGCCTCTAAGGAGCATTCTGGCTCTTTTTTTCCAAGACAGACATGGTAGCCCATGCTACTCTCAATATTCTTCACCAACACTGTAATTCAAATGCATCAGTTTTTCTTTGGCCTTCTTTATTAAATGTCCAACTTTCACAAGCATATGAGGCAATGGAAAATACCATGAGTTGGACCAGGTGCACCTTAGTTCTCAAAGTAACATCCTTGCTGTTCAATACTTTAAAGACATCTTGTGCAGTAGATTTACCTAATGTAATATGTCGTTTGATCTCTCAACTGCTGCTTCCATGAGCATTGATTGAAATGTAATCAAGATGAAATTCTTGACAACTTCAAACATTTTCCCCTATTTATCAGGATGTTACCTATTGTCCAGTTGTGAGGATTTTTGTTTTCTTGACCTTGAGTTGTAATCCATAATGAAATCTTCAATCCTTGACTTCATAGCAAATGCTTCAAATCCTCATTACTTTCAGCAAGCAAAGTTTTATCATCTGCATATTGGAATAGGAAGAAATAGAGTGAAGACATCAATATAACTGAAAGAAATCTCTAAGTTCAGTGTGATTCTGATCCAAGTTCCAGCACAATTCTTTAAAAAAAATGGAAAAACTAATCGCCAACTGTGGTCGTTATATAATCTGGTGTCAATTTGGGACTTGAGAGGATTAAGAGTGAAGGGGTGGAATCTAATCTGTCAGTTGGGTCATAGCCAATGAGGCCTCTGTGTGGGCATGGCTTTCTCCTGAGAATTCTGGGAACTCCTGTATTTCCTTCTTGGAGGCAAGAGATACACTCTCTCTGCTTACACCCTGGGAAACATAGCCGCTGACAAGATACAAGGAACTACTCTAGTGCCTGAGCTGGAGAGACCACGTGGAGACCCACGCCACTACTGAGATCCTTCTACTGCCATTCGATCCACAAGACTTTCCACCCACTGGTCTGTGATCTTCCTGCATTCAGTGTTATTACAGAGTCTGAAGAGGACTTTATAGATTGGTGTTGGACATATGGGCTACTATCAGACCTGTGGACTTGATCTGTCCTGGGCTGGGAAGTTTTCCCAAATTCAAATGCTCTTGTATATAAATCTCTTTCTTATATACATATGAGTGTCTATGAATTTGTTTCTCTAGTCTACCCAGACTAACGAAACTCAGGACCCCAATTTCCAAACCTATGATACACCCAGGGTAATCAAAACATATTAGTATTGTTGCAATGATAGATTAGAACAGAGAACTCAGAAAGTACATCCAAGCACCTTTTTTTAATGCCCCTTCCCTGTCCCCTTACCCCCTGCTTTTTGACTAAAAATACATTAAGTTGGGTAAGGGACTAAAATACATTAAATTGGATTAGAGAGAGCCTTTTCAATAAATGGTGCTAGAAAGATTGGATCTCCATCTGCAAAAGAATGAACCAGGACGCACACCTCATACTATATTTAAAAAGGAGCTCAAGATGGATTAAAGACCTAAATATAAACCCTAGAATCATAAAGATCATCAATGAAAAAATAGGGATGACTTATGAGCTCTAGTATAAGGCATAAATAAATACACTACCAAACATAAATAGCACCTGCACCTCAGAAGACAAAGTAGAGAACTAGAATCTTCTAAAAACACATTTATGTACATAAAACGACTACATTAAAAGTAAAAATGACAACCCAAAGATTAAGAATGATGCATCAAATAAAGGGCCAATTTAAATAACCTATAGAAAATGATCACACCTTAATAAGAAAAACACAAATAACCCCATTAGAAATGGGCACAAGACATGAATAGATAAGTTACTAAGGATGTCATCCTAGCAGTCAACAATCATATGAAGAAGTACTTGCAGTCATTAGCTATCAGAGAAATTCAAATTAAAACAACCAAGAGATACAACCTGACACCGACACTTAGTACAACTTAAAAAAAAAAACAGAAAATAAAAAATGCTGGAAAGAATGTGGAGAAATCGGAACACTCATACATTGCTGGTAGGATTTCAGATTTGCACAACCACTATGGAAAATTGTGTGGGACTTCCTTAAACAAATGGAAATACAATTACCGTATGATCCCGCAACTCTCTACTTGGTATACACCTGGAGAAATAGAGAACAAATTCAAACAGATAGATGCAAATTCATGTTTATTGCATTGATTTCTAATAATAGCAAAATGATAGAAACAGTAAACCCCCCTGCCTGTGGAGGCATGGATAAACCGACAGTACATACACTCAATGGAATAGTACGCATCCCTACAAACAAAATGAGGGGACATTATTCTCAGCAGTTAGTCAAGCGTATAAAGATAATTATTTCTTGGTACCATTATTATAAAAGAGAAAACTTAAAAAGGCTTTCACACCAAAGGAAAAGACTTTGAAGACTATGATGAGGGTGGGGAAGGGATTGAGGGAGAGAAAGTGGGAACGTCCAGGGTTTGAGGAGGGAGGGTGAGTGGGGAATAAAAAAGAAAACCACATACAGGGGGTTTCCTAGGATACTGTCAGTTTCATGTGATGGGTTGTGCAACTACATTTAATAGATTTTTCTTTATGTGTTATATTTCACAAATATCTAGGGAAAATTAGTAAAGTTACAATAAAAATAGAAGGCAAACTATAAATCAGATAGTGATGTGTCATTAAAAATGTAATGAGCTCTCCTATATTGGTTTTAGGATTTTGAGATATGAGTGAAATAAAATAGAGAAAATTATAAAATTCCTGCACATAAGAACCATCCATCCCATCTGGGCCAGGCAACAAAAGATAGACTGAGCAAATAAATGATGTTAGAAAAAGGATAGCAGAGTTACGAATATTGGAAATACTTGCAGAGGGACAGGTTGGAATTTTTAACTAGGATGACTGGTGAAGATCTCACTGAAGAAAAGACTAAATGGTGGGAAGGAGTTAATCATATTAAAATCTAGAGGCTCATTTCAGCAAAGTGTACTTATTGGCATTCATTAAACAATTATCTACTAAATCAAAAGGTGTAGGTTAATATCTCCCTCGTTTGGACCTGTTATTTTGATTTTCACCTTAAGGTCATTGTTATTATTTTATGTTAGAAGTAACATGTATTTATTGTAAAAATTTCAGATCATATAGGAAAACAAAGTGCTGTCTATTATAATCATACCTTGCTATGCTGAATATAATGTACTTATTATTGTTAACATTTCCTTCATTATCTTATACTTCCTTCTAGGATATATGTGTATAAATATATGTGTACATATTTAGGTTTTATGAGCATAAAATTATATATTCTGTTTTTTAATGTGAGTTAAAAAAAAGTTTAGTATGTAGACCTTTACACATTACTTATTCAAAATGTATCCACGATCACTGGTCTTCTAGTAGTTAGGATTTGGAGCTCTTTTCTAAAGCCACGTCCATGTTCTTTTAGGGGCTGCATACATTAAAAGTCGTATACATTAAAACAGTGAAAATTGCTCCTATACAATTATCCAAGCAATAACTTTCTAATAGTTCCTATATTTAAATATGAGTGCCAGAAAAGTAGTAGAAAGCAATTGTAGCCTTAAGAAGACACAAAAATAGTAATTGAAATAAATTCAACCTTAAAGGCTAGCAAGCAACCAGGAGACTTCCATAAGGGAAAGGGCTTTGAATTGAAAAACACATTAATTACAAAGTAATTTGCCAACTCCTAGCAAGAAACTTTATAGCTGTATATAAAAACTTAAGTCGCTGTCTTTAAAGAATTTACAATCTAATCATATGGTAAATATGTGACAATAGGTAGCTGTTGTAGCTAGCAGCTGGGGTATATTAAATGTCAAAGACTGATATGAAAGTATTTTATAAATTATTAGAAGTGTTCAGAGGAGAAAGCAATTACTTGGCTTCTTTGGTTCCAGTCATTCTTGAATCTCTTACTATCATGTTCATAATTATAACTAGCATTAATATTTTATCCCATTTTCAATAAAATATAATCTATGAATATTTTATCCAAGAAAATGGAATAATTTAAAGAAACTACTATATTTCATCTTAGGCGCCTTTACCATCAAATGTATGGTAAATATAAAGGAATGGGCACATTTCTTCTCTTTCTTACAATAGTTCTTAGTCTTAGTGTATTTTTAACTAAATTGATTCCTTTTATTTTGATGCTGTCATTCCAATTAAAGTAATTTAAATTATTGTCATCTAAATAATGGGAGTTTAATTTTTCTTGGTTTATTTTTCAGATTGAACTTATTTGCCAGCAAAATAATATAACTGTATTGGAAGATACAATAAAAAGGCTTAGATCTGTAAGTTAATTTTTCCTAGATATATTTCAAGGAATAACTTCTTTGGGGTTTGTAAGATTATAGACCAATTATATATAATTTAATGTATTATAGGATTTAATATGGTATACATAAACTATAAATAATGTGTAATGATACAATAAAAAACATTTTAATTTTCCAAAGGAGCATCCTCATCTGTAAAAGTGATGTATTTCTTGCTCTATTTTATCATTACTTCTTTCTTTCCTGAGAGAACAAACTTTAAGTCGGTTTTATTAATGACTGTAGCTGGTACTTAAAGTGATAAAGGTGAATAATTTAATTTAAAAATGTTAAGTGCACTTGTGTTAACTTTTATTTCCCTTAGTAATAGATGGTTCTTAAACCCTGAATTTGTTGTTTAATTCTGAGTACAAAGTTTACTCTTTTGAAATGTCGTACGATTGCCATTTAAGATTGTTATAAGTATGAAGGGACTTCAAAAACTTCATGGAAAACATAATTATAAAACAGTGGGCTTTTCCCACGAACTTTTACCTGTATTTAAAACCCATTCTTTTATCTGTAATTTTCTTCCAATACAGTATTAGTAAACATATACTGTAAAAGAAATGTTCCTAAATATAGTAAAAATAAATGAAAACCCATGGAGATGCACTGGAATGAGCCTGTAGTTCAGTGCTTTCTCATTTATGTCGACTCATTGCAACCCCGTGTGACAGAATAGAACTTCCCTGTGGGGTTTTCTGACCTGTCATCTTTGCGGGAGCAGATTGCTAGGCCTTCCACCTGTGTAGCTGCTGGTGGATTCAAATTGCACACAAGTGTGGAAATAACCAGAATTCATTTATTTGTTCATGGAAAATTGTTGAACAAAGTTGAAGCACTGTGAAAAGATGCTTTTATTCATAGTATGTAGATTTTTCTAAAGCAGCTTACTTCCATTTCTAGGACTTATACTAAGTATATGGACATTCCTGGTACCGCTAATATTTCTTTACCATTTTTCTTCAAAATTATTGAGTAAATTTAGAAGCACTTTCAGTTAAAAAATGCATAGTACATTCGGAAATGTTGGAAAACAAAGATCTTTAATTGCTGTTTTAAAGTAATGATGATTTATTTATATTTTTATGTTCTTAAATACCAAATCGAGGCATTTTAATACCAAATTGAGGAGTCTGTGTTTTCCACTTTCATGTTCAAAAATAATGCTATAGTTGAAATAATGGCCTAATTTTTTCCTCCTTGGCAAGATAATTTTAGAGACTGAAAAAGCACAAAATAAATCTCCTTCCAGACTTGATTCCTTTGTCAAGACTTTAGAAGCAGACAAAGATTACTACAAGAGGGAAGCTCAACATTTGAGAAAGATGATCAGAAGTAGATCTAAAAGCCCAAGACGCCCATCTCCATCTTCCCGGGTAGGTTTTGGAAATGTACAGATAATTTTGGAGCTTTATGCTTAAACACTGGCTTCTAATTTACCTAATCTGAAAAGAATTCATATGGATTCACCACGAATTGCTGTGTTAGAGAGCTTTCTTTGGTAGTGGGTCACAGATGTAGGTTCTTTATCCCTAGTGGGGAGAAGGCGACCATACAGATGTAGAGGAATTTGGATGAAGCTCTTTCAGAAGAGGAGCATCATTGTGACTCTTGTTTCCAGCAATTGTTCTTATGATTCTACTCAGGGTTCCCTAAGTTTAGATTTCATACTGCCATCACAGTCCACTAGTGCTACATGTCATTGGAATTTTAAATTTCTTATCTAAAATTCTAGGGTGCAAACTGTGATGTAGAGCTATTGAAAACAACAAGAGACCGTGAAGAACTTAAGTGCATGCTGGAAAAATATGAGCGTCATTTGGCAGAAATTCAGGGTAACGTTAAGGTTCTGACATCTGAGAGAGACAAGACCTTTCTTCTTTATGAACAGGTAAACTTATTATAAAAAAACATAACTAATTATTGAATTTTACGGTTATGGAATTTTAAAAAATTTCTATAAAAGTGCTGAAATCTTCCAGTCATTCTTAAACTTGGAAGAATACATTTATTCTTCAAAACAACAAACAAACCTCAAACTCATTGCCATTGATTCAATTCCAATGTATAGTGACCCTGTAGGAGAGAGTAACAATGCCCGTGTGGGCTTCTGAGCTGCAATCTTCACAGGGTTAGACAGCCTCATCTTCCTCCCTTGGAGCCACGGGGGAGTTTGAGCCCCTGACCTGTGGTTAGCATTGAATGAATAACAGTGTTGTTAGCTCAGTGAGTATTCACTGTGCCACTAGAACTCCTATTCATTTGTAAGATATTTTTGATGAAATGTTATTTTCCAAAATGGGTTGATGATGAATAAGTACATTGTTTTCATATTTTAAAAGGCATGATATATACATAAAGTTTATTTTTAAATTTTAAAAAATGTTAAAAGGTAGGATATAGTATAGTGACTTCAAGAAATAAAGATCAGGATTTGGGGGTTAAACATACTAACACATCACTTTGAAGTACTGTGATTCTCTTTAAGAAATGCCCTGTAGTTTTCCTAATTAAAAAAATAAATTTCTACTTTATTTATATTTCTAGCTTAAAATGTTATTGCCTTTATCAAGTAGCTTTTTATCCAATAAATATTTGACCCCAGAAATAATATAAAATTTTAAAATATTAAATTTTATTGGTGATTACAGTTATGCAGTTGTTCTTTAAAAGATGAGGTATTTAAGTATTAAGGAACTTAATTCAGCCTGTTCATGTTATTTACTATATGAGGGTTCTGGGCTTGCTACACTAAAGGATAGCCAAAATTGTAATATGCAGATCCTGTTTTATGTGCGTTTGTCATCTAGTTGGAGAAATAAAATATATTCTCTATTTTTAAAAAATCATTTCATTGGGGGTTTGTACAACTCTTATCACAATCCATCCATCCGTCCATTGTGTCAAGCACATTTGTACATTTGTTGCCATCATCATTCTCAAGCCATTTTCTTTCTACATGAGCCCTTGGTATCAGCTTCTCATTTTTCCCCTCATTCATGAACCCTTGGTAATTTATAAATTATTATTTTTAATTTATTTAAAAATAATTTTATTGGGACTCATACAATTCTTATCACAATCCATACATACATCCATTGTGTCAAGCAATCTGTACATTTGTTGCCATCATCATTCTCAAAACATTTGCTTTCCCCTTGAGCCCCTAGTACCAGCTCCTCATTTTTCCCCTTCCCTCCCGCTCCCCCCTCCCACATGAACCCTTATTATTTTGTCATATCTTATACTGTCTGTTGTCCCCCTTCATCCACTTTTCTGTTGTCCATCCCGCAGGGAGGAGGTTATATGTAGATACTTGTAATCGGTTCCCTCTTTATACTCCACATTCCCTCCACCCTCCAGGTATTGCCATTCTCATCATTGGTCCTGAAGGGGTCTTCTGTCTTGGATTCCCAGTGTTTCCAGTTCCTATCTGAACCAGTGCACATCCTCTGGTATACCAGATTTGTAGGGTAGAATTGGGATCATGATAGTGGAGGGGGAGGAAGCATTTAAGAACCAGAGGAAAGTTGTATATTTCATCATTGCTACACCGACCGATGTCTCCGTTCACCCACTTTCTAAGTATATTCTCTTGTATTTAGTTTTTGTTAGTGTTCCAGAAGGTACTGAAGATGTAAATGAAGTGGGCATTTTTCGTTCTGATGGACAAGTAGATCATTGCTACAAGGGATTTTGAATCTTGAAGGATGAATGGGATTTCTGTTACCCCTAAAAGGGCTAGCAGAGACTTTGCAGACAAACAGAATGGTGTGGGTGGGGCAAAGGATAAAGGCAGGGGGGAAATCTGTAGAGTAGATAGATTAAGACTAGAATGGAGTAAGGAGCTAAGTCTTGAAAGGCAGATTACCTAGAGCAGGAGTTTGCAAGCATTTCCTGTGAAGAATCAGACAATAAGTATTTTCAGTTTTGCAGACTTACGATCAGTCTCTGTTGCAACTCTTCAGCAAGTGCTGTGTCTCACACAACCCTTTCTACTTTTATTGCTAGCTTTTTTAATTCAGTGTAATAGCCACACACAACTCACAGACAACATTCATGATTAAGAACTTTATGGCTAAAGTGACCAGGTTACAATTCAGGTTAGGAATCGTCAGGATATAGTTGTTCACACATGTTACAAAGTTCCTTCAGGGCTGCTGTAAAATGCCCAGGGGCATGCCACCCTCTGCAAACCTCAACGTGAAGGCACCCAGCTCCAGATCCATAGGTCAGCAAGCTCAGCTCCCTGAATTAAGTGCCCAGAAGACCCTACTTCAAAACCAGCCGCCTCCTGCCCCAAAGCACTCAGCTTTACTTGCTCTCTGGCCTGGGAAGTCCACCACTCCTTCTCGTGCTCTGGATCCTGGTTCCGCTGTTGCTCCTCCTCGGCCATTCTTCTGGTGTCACAGGTCTCTTCTGGACCAAGGAGGTTCAATCATCAGGGATCTCAAGGTCCAGCGAACATGCCCCACTGTTGACTCATGCTGGCACTGCAACCCCCATCCTACTTCTCAGAGAGATCATGTTACATGCTGCAGATGGCAATCCCAGTGAATCCTACTAATAAGCACTCAGTACTGAATTCTATCAGGATTTTCTCCTACCTTCTCTTACCCAACCCATCAGGAAAAGGTTGTTTGGTGGGAGATCAGAGATTCTGGCTAGTAGCGCTACAGTAAATAATTTTGTCCTCATATGCCCCCGTTCACATAAGGGACTGGCACTGTTTTCAGTGGGACTGAAAATAGGGACGTGCAAGATAATAACAATAATAATAAAGACTTGACATGATCTGATTTGGGGAAGATAAAGAGGGGATTAGAAGTAATTGAAGTTCTATCTAAAAAAACTTGGGACAGAGAATTATTAGTAGAAGAAGAAATAAGAAGTTATTGCTGTTTGAGTTTGGTTTCAGAAAGCATAAAATGATAATGGTACATTTGGGTAGTGAATACCAGTAAGCCTTATGAAAGGTGGTACTGGAGTAGGATTTGGGCTAAGAATTGAAAATGTAGGTGTAGAAGTTATGGCTGCTAATCATAAGGTCACTAGTTTAAAACCATCAGCTACTCCATGGGAGAAAGATGAGGCTTTTTACTTTCATAAAGGATTTCAGTATCAGAAATTCACAGGAGCCATTCTGCCTGGTCCTCTGGGGTCTATATGAGTCAGAATTGACTCGGTGGCAGTGAGTTTGGCTTTTGGTTTGGAGTGCTTAAGGTCCCTAAATAAGAAAGCCATGTGTAGAGGGGCAAGGAAGAACCTTTGAAAGAGATAAAGGGGGGAACCAAGAACGAGGGTCCCACAGTGTTACACAAGGAGAAGAGAAGAGAGAATTTTAAGTAGAAGAGTATTGAAAACAATGTCAGGTGTCATAGGAGTACAGGAATTGAGAAAAGTCCGTTAGGTTTGGGGAGTAGAGATTATCAGTGGAGATCAAGAGTACCGATCCTGCAGCATGATGGGCTGAGGTAGGTTACAGTGGTGTCAGGAGTAGGTGGCTAAGGACTACAGGCAATTGGTACAGACTGTGACACTGAAAAAAAAGAAAAGTTTTTAAAGGAAGAAGAGATGCAGGATAGAAATTGAGCAGCAGGCACAGGCGCCCTGTATGAGATGAGAGGGGAGCGTCAGTGAAGAGGGCCTCATTCCAGGTGAGATAGAATAAATGTAACTGAGTTATGAAGACCTTACAATGAAAACCATTCAGGAGCCCAGGGATCCAGGCTTAGCCATGGAAACAGGGAAGTAATAGATCTACCTCTGAGGCTTGGACACAGTTAGGCTAGGTAGCCGTAAAAAATGAAAGGAAGGAAGGTACGGAGACTTGTGCAGTAAAAATGATCTGAAGGGGGGAGGGGAGGACTGGAAGGGAGTGACCAAGAGCAAGGTAACTGAGAGGAACTACTGAATCCAGAATGAAGGCCAAACATGGTAATGGGTCGGGGGGAAAGCGAAAGGAAATAGAGGAAAGGAGTAGGAGGCAAAGTGCATACAGAGAAGCCTAAATACAGACATGTACATATGTAAATATATTTATGATTATGGGGGCAATAGATTTATATGCATATATTTATAGGTTCAGTAGTAGGGTAGCAGATGGACATTGGGCCTCCTCATGCATAATCCCCCAATACAATAGCACCTCGCCCAGCTAAGCAGCCATTGCAGGATACCCATCTTCCCGACATGATCACTGAAGACAGCCGTGTGTGTAAGCAAATGTGGTGAAGAAAGCTGATGGTGCCCGGCTATCAAAAAAAGATATAGCGTCTGGGGTCTTAAAGGCTTGAAGGCAAATAAGCGGCCATCTAGCTCAGAAGCAACAAAGCCCACAGAGAAGAAGCACACGGCCTAAGCGAATACAAGGTGTTGAATGGACCATGTAGCAGATACAAAGGAACAAAAACAATCATTGTGTGATCACCTTCCTCACATAATGGCTGAAGACGAAAGTGTGCATAAGCAAGTGTGGTGAAGAAGGCGGATGGTGCCCGGCTACTGAGAGATGTAGCGTCTGGGGACTTAAAGGCTTGAAAGCAAACAAGCGGCCATCTAGCCCAGAAGCAACCGAGCCCACACGGAAGCAGCACACCAACATAGGTGACCATGAAGGACAGAGGAGACCAGGTCTCCAACATCAAAGGTGGGGTGGTGGTGAGAATCACATCACCGTGAAAGAGGGGGAGTGCATGATGGGGACCCAATGCCCACCTGTAGAGAGCTGAACACCCCTTCCAGAGGGGTAGTGAGGAGGAGATGGGCCACACAGGGTTCAGTGTAACAACAATGAAACTCAAAACCTTCCTCTAGTTCCTGAACGCTTCCTCTCCTCCCAATCATCATGACCCCAATCCTACCTTGCCTTGCGGACCTGGTTGTACCAGAGGATGTACAGCGGTGCAGTGGGGATCTGGAGGCACAGGGAATCTAGGACAGACGAACCCTTCAACACCAGCGGTGAGAGTGGCGACACCAGGAGGGAAGGGCATGTAGAAAGGGAGAACCGATCTCTGAGATCTATGTGTAACCTCCTCTCTGGGAGATTGGCAAGGGGGAGGCGGGTGAGGGGAGACGCCAGGGAGTGTAAGATAAGATATAATAATTATTTATAAACTATCAAGAGACCAGGGGTAGGATCGGGGAGGGAGGGGGATGGGGGGAAAAAAAGGGAAACTGAGCTGATTCCAGGAACCCAAGTGGAAGGTGAATTATGAGAGTGACGAGTGCAATGAATGTATAAGGGTGCTTTGCTCATTTGATGTATGTACAGATTGTGATAAGAGCCTTATGAGCCCCAATAAAAAGATAAAAAAAAAGAAAATGATTAGGGCAAAGAATGTACGGATGTGCTTTATACAATTGATGTATGTATATGTATATGTATGGATTGTGATAAGAGTTGTATGAGCCCCTAATAAAATGTAAAAAAAAAAGATCTGAAACGATACGTAGGACTAGAAAAGAGTTTGTACTTTAAAGGCAGTTCAAGTTTTATCGAGAACATGTTTTGTTGTCGGTATGAATTGGAAGAGTAGTGAGCACATGGAAATATCTATATATTTATATGTAGAGAGAGAATAGAATTTTATAATGTTCATTAAACTAGGATTTTACCAGAGTTGTGCTGAATTCAAATTTATGCCACAAAATGTATAAATGCATCTGCTATGTATGTTTTTAGTAAGGAAATTGCATTTTTGTTGTGCTGGTTAATTTATATTAATATGTAACAAAATATTTAACAGTTCAGCAATCTTCACCTGGACAGTTACAAAACAGTTTACCTTGCAATGACTTCCTCAAAATTAGTATTTAATAAAAAGTTTTGGCAACTGTATTGTAAACTAAACATATGCATATAACATCATTTACATTTACACATATAAACTTAATCGATAAAACCACACCATTAACCTGCTGCATGCATGTTAACATAGGTTTGTCATTTGACTGGTTGAATTTAACGATATTTAAGTCTGTTCTAAAACTTATTAAAGCAGGATAGATCTTTGTATTTCATTAATAGGCACAGGAAGAAATTGCCCGGCTTCGACGAGAAATGATGAAAAGCTGTAAGTCTCCCAAGTCAACAACAGCGCACGCTATCCTCCGGCGAGTGGAGACGGAAAGAGATGTAGCCTTCACTGATTTACGAAGAATGACCACCGAGCGAGATAGTCTGAGGGAAAGGCTGAAGGTTGGAAAGACAGTGTATGAGCTTTATGAACATTTGTGAGCTCTGTGGGCAGCGAAACTAAAGGCACTTTTTTGTGTTTTAAACAGATCGCCCAGGAGACAGCATTTAATGAGAAGGCTCACTTGGAACAAAGGATCGAGGAGCTGGAATGCACAGTTCACAATGTAAACAAAAATGAGTTTCACGCTTTGGTTTGCCTTTCCCCTTTGCCGTGTACAAAGAAGTTCTTTTTTTTTAATATAAAATACTTTGCAGAATTTGTAGCCCTAGAATGTATAAGGTAATCTCTGTGTAATGAGTCATTTTTTAACTTGTCTATTTCTATCTTAAAATGTTAGTAAAGTATTTTTTAGGTTAGGTTGCCGAAATATATATTTTAAAGACAAACAAACAAACAGATAAAAAAGACAAACGTTCGGAATCCAGACTCAGGGGTTTTAGCTACTTTCTTATCTCCCTGTTTCATTCGAGATAATATTATCAGATATGGAGAAAGTGGTTCCTTCTCCTGAAGGCAAAGATAGAAGAGGGAAATCATGATGAAATAAAAATTAGTGAAAATTTAGATTTGAATTGAGGATAAATGTGAGTCAGTACCTTTTTTAACTAACCAAGAATTTGAGATGCTATGACTATAGATAGAGAGTTAAGGGAATTTTCCTTTTTGTTAATGAATTTGTACAGAAAGAAATAACTCTGACTGTTCATCTATAGTATATTATTACAAATTTAAAAACTATAGTAAACATTAGGAAAACAATACTATTATTTTACATGCATCATTTGCTCATGTTAGACAACCAAGAAGAAATCAATTGTGAATGGGCTCTGTGTGCTCTAGTCAAACTGAACCAGATTGAAAAATGTAGACTGATGTACCATGGTAGGTGGTGTAGAAAAACTACTTGCTGATGTACTCTTGTTGGTACGACCCAGGCCTATGTCCATAACTTTTCTTCCAGCGTTCCTGTCTTACCCAGTCTTCTCATCATGTAGATCTTGCTATAAGTTACAGTTTGTGCAAAGTGATTCTGTCTCCCTTTTGAATGATTAACGAAGGTCCTTGCAGTGATGGCAGTAACATCGTGATTTCACTTGTATAGCTTGATGATGAACGTATGGAGCAAATGTCCAACATGACTTTGATGAAAGATACCATAACCACAGTGGAAAAAGAAATGAAATCCTTAGCAAGAAAGGCAATGGACACCGAAAGTGAACTTGGCAGACAAAAAGCAGAGAATAATTCTTTGAGGTAAATCAAATTAACTTTGAACTATTAATAGTTTAATAGTTCTGCTTTTTAAAAAATCAGTATATAGATTTTAATGAAAATTAATGTACCTGTTAACTTTAATTTCTGGACTATTATGAGGCAGTTATAGAAATCTCACATTTTCCTCAAGATCAATTACAGACTAGTAATACCACACTTAATTAGAAATCAGATTTCTAGATACCTTAATCTTACATTTGCTAAAAGAAAAAGTAAAATGTTTCACTGAAATAGTTTTGCAGAGCCCTTCTGGGTACAAAGCATATTTGACCTTAGTATGTGTTTATTGAACTCACCTTTATAAGTATGAATCTGTCTGAGACTTGAACAGGGCACAGATTTGACAGTAAGGGGTGACCTAGAATAGAATGAAAAACAGAAATGTAAGCATGCATTAAAACTTTTATTAATTGAATCCCAAGTGCTGTACTTATTCTTTCTACCAACCAGTTTGGTTAGTGCCACCTGCAATCAATACATCTATGGTATAAGATTCAGATGATCTTTATGACTGGCTTTACTTTTAGTATTTATTGATATTGGAAATAGTTTACAGAGTAAGTAAAGTTGAATTTCAGTGTATCTGTGAATATTTGAAAAAGAGCAATTCACATGTATACATTCATCGATGTGAATGTATGTTTGAAGCTATATTACTAAGTCCACAAATAATTCTTGGCTCACATATGAATTCCCAGAGTTCCTCAGTGTTTTACAGGTCTTTCGGAAGTAGTTTGGACTCACTTCTAGGACACATAATCACTCAAGTTTCTTTGTCTGCACTTTTTGAAAAACTTTATTTCCTGCTTATAATGGTTTTGTAACCTCTAATGTAACAAAAATAATCATAAAACAAGATACAACCACAAATAAGAAAACCTTAGAACATAGAGAAATGTGGAGAAATTTTAAGTCACCCATGATTCCATAACCCAGAGAAAACTATTATTTATATCAATCTGTTTCTAACAAAAATTTTAGACTGTGTATAAGTTTTTTTTTTTAAAGTATTTTATTAGGGGCTCTTACAGAAATGATAATAATCCATGAGTCAATTATATTAAGCCATCATCATTATATGTTGCCATCATCATTTTCAAAACATTATCTTCATACTTGAACCCTTATTATCAGCTCCTCTTTTTCCCTTCCCTCACCCACCCTCCCAGCCTAGGGAGTCCTTGATGAATTACATATTATTATTTTATTTTCATATCTTACACTATTCGCTATATCCCTTCACCCATGTTTCTGTTATTCATTCCCCTCGGGGTGGAGTTGGGTATACATCCAACATTGCTATCAGTTCCCCCTTTCTCCAACTCTCCCCACCATATAAGTTTTTTTATGTAATTGAATTTATGCTGTATAAAATCAACTTCACTTGATTATATATGTAAGCTTTTCCTGATATCATTAGAAGTTTGTTGGAAGCATTTTTGTAAAATGTACTAGTAGGTAGATGTAACATTTTAATTTTATGTATACATATATATTTTAATAATTTTATTAATGTATAATTGACTGAATACATTAAACTGCACGTATTTAAAGTGTAGAGTTTGATCTATTTTGACATTTGACCTATAAAACCATCACCACAATTAAGACAGTAGCAATATACCAGCTCTCAGAAATCTCATGTGCCTGACATCTTTCCTCCTCGCCCTTTGCGACCCCTACCTGCACATGGGTAACTAGAATCTGTTTTAAATGTTTGTATGGATTTTCTGTGATTGTATTCACATGAAAATTATTCAGCGTGGGTTCTTTGGTCAGGTACAATTATTTTGAGATTCATTTATATGATATTATTGTATATATCAATAGTTCTGTTTGTGGTAGCCTAGTATTCCACTCTATGGATAACTAACTACACCACATAGACACTGGGTATTGCCAACACTACATGACATAAATAAAGCTTCTATGAACATATTTGTCTAAGTTTTTATTTCCCTTGGAAAAATACCTAAGACTAGAACAGTGTGTTGGGTATATATTTAACTTTTGTAAACAACTGTCTGTTTTCCAAAGTGGTTGTAGTTCTTAATTTTATTTTGGACTAGCAATGTATGAATGTCCCAGTTGTTACATATTTTTACTCATACCTGGTTTGAAGTAGCTTTTTAATTTTAGTCATCTGAGTAGTTTTGAATTATACTTTTAATTTTCTCTTTCTTAAGACCTATGATTTTGCCCATGGTTATGTACTTCCCTGCTATCATTTACCTATTTGCCATCCACATATCTTCTTGTGCAATGTGTGTTCAAAACTTTTGTACATTTTTATTCAATTATCTTTTTAAGTTGTGAAAGTTCTGTCTATATAAGTCCTGGATAAGATAGATATTTTTCAGTTATTTTCTTTTAGTCTTTGGCTTGCCTTTTTATTTTTTGATAGTATCTTCAAAAGCAAAAGTTTTAAATTTTGATGAAATTTAATTTATTATTTTAAATTAAAGTTTATCAAGCATTTTGTGGGTTTTTTAGGTTGAAGATCACTCAGATTTCTCTCCCAACTTTTCTTCTAGAAATGCTATAGTTTTAGCTCCTGCCTTTAAATCTTTGATATATCACAAGTTAATTTTTTTATATGGGGCAAGGTACTATTTAGCATCTGGGTATCCAATTCTTCTAGCAACATTTGTTGAAAGAGTTTCCCCACTGAACTGCCTCTGCACCTTTGTAGAAAGTCTGTTGTCCATGTATGAATGAGTCTATTTCTCAATGATCTATTTTGTTCAATGTATTTATTTATATATACTGATGCCAGGACAATATTATTAATTGTATAGCTGTAACTCTTCAAATTGGGTAGTGAAAGTTCACCAACTTTCATTTAAAAATTATGATGGCTATTCTAATTCCTCTGAATTTCATTTTAATTTCAGAATCAGCTTCATAACTTCTGCAAAAATGTCCTTGGGAAGAAATGACATCTTAACAATATTGAGTCTTTCCACTCCTTGTATCTCTCTATTTAAGCTTTCTTTAATTTCTTTCAGCAGAGTTTTGTCGCCTTTAGGCCTTAAATATGTTTTGTCATATTTATTCTTGTGTACTTCGTAGTTTTTTTATGTGATTATGAGTGGAATTTAAAATTTTCACTTTCTTATTATTTACTTTTTCAGTATTTTGTTGATTAACCTACATTTTTTTTCCTTTCCATGTAAACTTTTGAGTCAGCTTGCTGGGATCTTAAATGATGCTGCATTGAACCTATGGACAAAGTTAGAAAGAATTCACATCTTAACAATATTGAGTCTTTCAAACCATGAACATCAAATAACTCCATGTCTTCCATGATTTTTTTCATGAATATTTTGTAGTTCCACAAATTGCAATCTTGTATTAATTGTGTTAGATTTATACTTAAGAGGGTTTTCTTTCTTTCTTTTGACACTATTTTAAATTTACTTATTGTTTAATTTCAAATTCCAGTTTATATCCTATTACCTTGGGATGTCTTTGGAGTGAATACTTATGATCCTTCTTTCATTTCTAATGTTGGTAATTGGTGTCATATTATATATTTTTCCAGAGTTAGGCTGGCAAAAAATTGATCAATTTTACTAGCCTTTCCAAACAACTAGCTTTAGAACTAATTGATTTCACCCCCTAATTTCCTATTTCAGTGATTTCTCTGCTTTTTATAATTTCTTATATTAAACTTATTTTAGGTTTAAATAGCTTTCCTTCCAACCATTTTCTAAGTTCAAAGCGTATTGAACTTAGATGACTGATTTTAGATCTTTATTATTTTTCAGTGTGCACATAATGGTCTGCAATTTCCTGTAAGCTCTACTTGTGCTGTAGGATAGATATTTTGGTGAATTTTACTTTCATTTAGTTTTAAAATATTTTTAATTTCTCTTAATACTTGTTCTTTGAACAGCATATTAATGAAGAATGTTTTATTTAATTTTTTTAAAAATTTGGGTTTTTCTATTTTTGGTTTCTAGTTTATTACAAAGTACTCTACAAACATACTTTGTATTATTTATATTCTTTTAAATTTGTTAAGGCTCCATGTATGATCTATTTTGATGAACAGTCCACATCAATTTGGGAAAAATGTGTATTAAGCTATTGCTTAATATAATATTATACAAATGTCAATTAGATTAAACTGATTGATGATAATGCTTTCCCAGTCACCTGTACCCTTACTGATTATCTGCCTGCTTAAATTACCATTATCTGAGAGGTGTTGAAGTGTTTTAATTGTCAAAGTGGATTTCTCCATTCTTCATTTAATTCTATTATTTTTTATTTCATGTATTTGACATTGTGTTGCTAGATGTATACATGTTTAAGACTGATATTTTCTTAGAATGCTGACCCCCTTATCTTTTTTAATGCCCCACTTTATCTCTAATATTTTCCATTTTCTGAAATTTCCTTGGTTTCAAAAGAATAAAACCGCTAGAGTTTTCTTTTAATTAGTACCACCAGGTGTTACTTATTGCATTACGTACCCCCAAAAGATAGGTTGAAATCTTAACCTGGTGCATATGACTTCATGGAAATAGGATTTTTCTTGTAAATATTATCAGTTGAGTTATCAAAGTCATATCAGGGTATGGTGGGTCTTAACCCTAATTTCTTCAGAGTAGCATCTTTTAAAAGAGGACAGACACAGTAACAGACTTATACACAGGGTAAGACAAATGGCATGTAATGATACATCTTCAAGAAAAGGAGTGCCAAGGCTTGTCAGCAGGGCCCCAGAGAGAGGCACGGAACAGTTCATCTCCCAGAGCTTTGAGAAGAAATCAGCATGGCCAAGACCTTGATTTGGAATCTAACCCCCAGAACTTTGAGACAATACATTTCTGATCTGTAGAGCCACTCACTTTGTAGTAGTACTTTGTTACTGCAGACCTAGGAAACTTAGAATTTCTTACTGATAGTGGGTTTCTGCTGTAGCAAATTCCTAAAAAAGTAGAAGTGGTTTTGGAATTGGAAGTGTTTTCAGGTAAACTATCACTGCTGTTGAGTTGATTCTGACCCATAATGACCCGGTAGGACAGTGTAGAACAGCCCATGGATTTCTGAGACTATACCTCTTTACAGAAGTAGAAAGCCCCATCTTTCTCCCATGGAACAGATGGTGGTTTTGAACTGCTGACCTGTGGTTAGCAACCCAATGAGTACTATGTCACCAGGGCACCTGAGAGTTTTCAGGTAATAGATAGTAAAAACTTAGCTTTCTTTGGAAGAGATTGCTAGTAGATTATGAACTTTTAGAGCACAGCTTCAAACTAGTTCAAAATGGTTCAATAATCACCATAGTAAATGAGGGCTCTGTACACGATCTATTATAATTTCCTGTGGTAATTTGACCCAAGTAGGAAATAAATGAGTGTATCCCACTCAAAGATGTCAGTGCCATGCTGCTCTGAATGTGTGTTGCTCTCCAGAGTCCTTCCCATAATCCAATCTTGTCTATCAGGAACTCCTGAAAGTTTCAGGACTTTGGAGAGCAGTATTATTGGCAGAACTCTGGAGAGCAACACACATTCAAAGTGGTGTAGTCTATCATTTCCTTTAAGTCGAAAACTCCTGTTTGTCTCTTCTTGGGTCAAAATATCACAGGCAATGGAGTTGGTTGCTATGTGTTTAATTTGTTTGTTCAGCTGAGGAGATTTCTTTTTTAAGTTACAGCATAGTTTCTCCTTGCTGCTATGAGTAAAATATTGTGAAACAATTATTAAAGTAAAAAATATATATATTTTAAAATTATATTGATTATATAAAAAGTAGCAAAGGGATAAGGGATGAACTGTGTAAAATGAAACTTGAACTTAAAGATTTAGAGAATTATCAGTTTATCCATATTATGGATATTAACACAATATGCTTTGGAGAGGACACCAAAAATGTAGTTATTCAATTATTTGCTAAAGATATTAGGTGTGTGACATGGATCCAATCATCTCAGCAGTTTACATGGAAGGTGACAGAAACAGGACGAAATGAAAGAAAATTCTTCAATTCCTGGAATTCTACAGGTAGGAAATGGCACACTAGAGCTGCTTACTTGACTGAGAACATCTATCCTTCCAAGAAAATGGAAGGATTCTGTCAGCGGCAATTCAGAGCCTGGCAAGAGTGCTGGCATGAGCACAGGGCCTTGGTTTCAGAGGGCAAAGCCACTGTATAGGCTTCAAAGGGTGCGGCCACCACCTCATTTCAGGGGAGTGAGACTACCGCTCCAGTAGGGAATGGATAATGGGGCCACCACTCAAAGCCAAGTATGTAGCACAGTGATCCCAAACTGAACATGTAAGGCTAGAAGAATGGGATCACCATTCAAAGCTGAGTATATAGTACTCCGTGGGCCTGGAGTACAAGGCTGCCACCCAAAGCTGAGGGGTTGGGATTGACAGCCCCACAGGCCTGATAAGTGAGCTGATGGTTAGGCTCAAGGGTCACCCTCAGAATCCAGTGGGTGAGGCTTCCACTCAGAGTCAAGGAAGCGGCCATTGCATGGAATTATTTTCAGGCCTTGAGATCAAATGAATGTTCTCTGCTGGGTTTCAGACTTGGTGACACCTGTGACCCCCTTTCTCTCTAATTTCTCCCTTTGGCATAAGGCTGTCTACATTAAGTTTGTTTCACTGTTGCCCATACGAAGCAGGTAACCTGTATTCTAGGTTCTGTAGGTCGCCAGAGAAGAATCTTATCTCTGGTTGGACCATATCCATTATCTCATATATTCCTGAATTAGATATTCAGAAGATGGGATTTTAGATTGAGACCGGATGCTGGAGTGAGTTTAAGGTATGGGGAATTTCCCACTGGGAAAGACATGGATTTTGACCAGAGGCGGTAGAGTACCGCCTAGAAAGATGTGTTGAAGTCCTCACTCCTTACCCCTGCACTGGTAAATATTACTTGGAGGAAATAAGATTTATCGTTATAGATCTTATCAGTTAACTTCGCAAAGTCATACGTTGCTATCGAGTCCATTTTAACTCATGGTGATCCTGTAGGACAGAGTAGGATTGTCCCACAGATTTTCCAAGGCTGTCATATTGGCAGAGGCGTATTGCATGTCTTTCCTTGTAGAGTGGCTGGTGGGTTTGAATCACTGACCTTTCAGTTAGCACTAAGTACTTTAAGTCCACTGCCCCACTATGGCTTCTCCTTACAGTGGAACTTAATTCTATTTTTTCATACTTTACATTGACTTAACTGTCTGTCGCTGTATTTTGTTCTTTTCCATTAGAGCCTTTAATCAAAATTAATTTTTTGACAATTTCCATGTCTATTTCCTCTCCAAGGATGCTTCTAATTTCTCCCTCCACTCCCCCTACCCGTCACACACCTTTTTTCCCTTCCCCTTTTGATTTTGAGCTTCCCTAACACTGTTGGATAGAAATTGGACTGCTAACTGAAAGGTTAGTAGTTTAAAGCCACCAGTTGCTTTGAGAGAGAAAGAAGAGGCTCTCTGCTCCTGTAAAGATTTGCAGCCTTAGAAGCCCTAGGAAGGGTGACTATAAATCAGAATCCACTTGATGGCAGTGGGCTTAAGTGCCTGCCCTCCAGGGAATCCTGGTGGTGTAGTTGATTATGTTTGGGCTGCAAACTGCGATTATATCACAATAATTACCATTCGTTTTCCCCTCTCAAAGCCAAAGGAAGATCTTTCTCAGATCCTCTCATGATAAAACCTGAGCAGGGTTTCCATATGTAAGAGCCACTAAAGTGCTGGGGACACCTGCCATTTCAGCTCTCAGATGTTTAGCTCCAATGGCTTCTACTCCAAATCAGCAGATCTTGACGATGAGTCAGTGGAGTCCTGTCTTTGCAGATTTGGGGGTGGCAGTTTGCCCTGTAGCCTTAATTCTCTGATATGTGCAAGAAAAGTTGTTCAGCTTTTTCTTCTAAGAATGGGAATGACACTACATAAGGCCTTTTGTAGTATGTGTGTATATGCATGGGTTGGAACCAGAGGACTGACACTTGATTTTTATATACTGTTTTTCTCATTTTACTGATTTAAAAAATAGTTTATTTCTACTTTTAAAGCTTTCAGTACACATTCCTATCCTTTTCCTAAAAATCTCTATCAGTTGCTGTTACCTACCAAACTCTGAATCAGAATGCATGTCTTACTATCATGTCTTTAGCAGCATTAAATATTAGGTTGTGGTTATTATGTCGAGCCGACGATCCCATCCACCCCCACATGGGACTGTTACAATATGTACAATTTTCATTGGTTGATTTTCAGGAGCAGATAGCCAGAATTTTTTCTGTCTTCGTGGAAATACTTTATTGTGACCCTTTTCTGAGCGCATACCAAGACCCACACCTCCACTGACTGACAGACAAGGGGTGGTTGTGCTTGAGGTGATCGTCTGGAAATCAAACCCAATTTATGCATGAATTTGGGAAGACTTTACATTTTTACATTGTTTGAGTCTTCTCATCTATGAACATTGTCTATCTCTCCATATATGTAGGACTTTAGTAATTTATCTCAGTAATGTTTTATAAGTTTCTATGTACATGTCTACACTCCTGTTAATTAGATATGTTGCTATTCAGAATGTTTTATACTTTTCAGATTTTTATTAAAAATTTTTTTTCTGTTTGTGGCTGGTAAAAATTAATTGTTCTAATTTAGCTTGGTAGTTGTGACAGTTACCTAATCTACTGTCAACTTGAGAGAAAGGTTGGAGTCTAGTCTGTCAATCAAGTCATAGCCAACAAGGCCTTGGTGTGGGCATGGCCATCTCCTGAGGATTCTGGGAACTCCTGTCTCCTTTCCTGGAGGCGGGGCACAAGCTCTCCCTTTGAGACATTCCTGTTGACAAGCCACATGGAGCTATGCTGATGGAGCCAGAGCCCTGGAGCTGGAGGAGCCACATGGAGACCCACACCAGTGCTGAGATGCTACTACCACCACTGGATCCACAAGTCATTCTACCCACTGGCCTGTGATCTTGCTTCATTCAGTGTCATTGCATGTGTTGTCTGGGTCTGAAGAGGACTTTATAGATTGATATAGGACATATGGGCTAATATCAGACTTATGGATTTGATCTGGACTGGGTTGGGTTGTTTTCTTAATAGACAATTACTCATTGATATAAAGCTCTTTTTTAGAAGAAAATCATCTTATTGGGGGCTCATACAACCCTTATCACAATCCATACATATATCCATTGTGTCAAGCACATTTGTACATTTGTTGCCATCATCATTCTCAAAACATAAAGCTCTTTCTTATACATGTATGAGTGTCTATGAATTTGTTTCTCTAGTCAACCCAGACTAACACAGTAGTCAACATTTTTTTGCTAAATTATTATTATTATTTGTAGGTTTTTTTTCCATTTCTATATATATAAAACCATGATTTCTGTAAGTGATGCTAATTTTGTTTTTGCTTTTCTAATTCATTTATGGTTTGTTTCTTTTCCCCACCCTGTTCCTTGCCTACACTGTTAGTTGAATCATTAGATTGTGATCAGGTACCATTGAGTTGGTTCTGACTCACAGCAACCCCATGAAAATCAGAATGAAATGCTCCCTGCTCCTGTGCCAGCCTCGCAGTTGTTTGAACCCATTGTTGCAGCTGTGGTATCAATTCATCTCTTTTTCACTGACTCTCTGTTAAGCATGATGTTCCCTTCCAGATAACATAGCCAAAGTGCGTGAGACAGTCTTGCCATCCTTGCTTCTAAGGAGTATTCTGGCAGCACCTTTTACAAGGCAGATGTGTTTGTCTTTCTGGCAGCGTATGGTGCTTTCAGCATTCTTCACCAACACCATAATTCAATGCATAGCTTCTTCTCCTTATTTATTCACAGGCTTTCATAAGCATGTGAGGTTATTGAAAATACCATGTTAACCAGTGAAGAAGAGTGTTAGTACACATTATCATTTTGTTCTTGGTCTCAAAGAGAATGTTTTCATTTATTAATTATTAAATATGATATTGAATACAAGTGTTTTTGCTAGATATGTGCTATTAAATTTAAGGAAATTCCTTTAAAATCTTAGCATGCTATCTTGAAAATGCCTGGATATTGAATTTGACCTGATATTTTTAATTTATGCATTGATATTTCCACATTATTTTTGTCTTTTATATTGTTAATAAGTTGAATTAGAGTGATTTTGAATTTTCTGAATTAGAGGAATTTTACAGCATTAAACTAACATAAATTAACTTAGACCAAATCTAAATTAAACAAGTATATTTTTAGTATAGTATATACTTATGTATTACTAGATTTAGTTAACTAGCATTTTGTTTACAGAATTTAGATCTATTTTTATCATTGCGATTGACTGATAAACTTGCTCTTAAAAACATTTTGTTGCCTACCTACCTCAGATTTTAGTATTAAGGTAATATGAGCTTCATAGTATTTACTGTACTTTATTTTCTTTAATTTTATGGAAGTGTGTATGCAACACTTGAGTTATAGAACTTAGCGGTGAAGTCATTTGGGTCTCACATTTTCTTTAAAGGAAGGCTTTATTCCAGTTATTTAGCAAATATAGGAACATTTCAAATTTTCTTATGTTAGTAATTATATATTTTAAGCATTTGTCCTTTTGTCTGAATTTTTTTTAGTTAGCAAAATTTTGTTTAAAATAACCTGTCAAAGGTATAACTTCCTCCCTGGAGGGCGGACAGCAGAGAACTGGTTGAGGGAGACATCGGATGGTGTAACATATAATAAAATAATAATTATATATAAATTATCAAGGGTTCAGTGGGAGGGGGAAGCGGGGAGGGAGGGGAAAAATGAGGAGATGATACTAAGGGCTCAAGTAGAAAGCAGGTGCTTTGAGAATGGTGATGGCAACATACGTACGAATGTGCTGAGCACAAGTGATGTATTGTGAAGAGTTGTATGAGCCCCAATAAAATTAGTAAAAATAAACAAATAAATAAAAAAGAAAATAACCTTCAATATGTTAATGTGCAAAGAACCTATGATTTCATCTTTTAAAAATCATTTTATTGTGGGCTCGTACAACTCTTAAAACAGTCCATATATACATCCATTGTGTCAAGCACATCTGTACATTTGTTGCCATCATTATTCTCAAGACATTCACTTTCTACTTGAGTCCTTGGTATCAATTCCTCATTTTTACCCCTCTCTCCCTACCCCTCCCTCACAAACCCTTGATAATTTATAAATTATTTTTATTTTGTCATGTCTTACACTGTCTGACATCTCCCTACACCCACTGTTCTGTTGTCTGTCCCCCAGGGAGGGGATTATATAGAGATACTTGTGATCGATTCCCCCTTGCTACCCCGCCCTTCCTCCACCCTCCCAGTATCGCCACTCTCAGCACTGGTCCTGAAGGGATCATCTGTCCTGGATTCCCTGTGTTTCCAGTTCCTATCTGTACCAGTGTACATCCTCTGGTCTAGCCAGATTTGTAAGGTAGAATTGGGATCACGATAGTGGGGGCAGGGGAGGAGGAGGAGGAAGCATTTAAGAACTAGAGGAAGGTTATATGTTTCATTGTTGCTACACTGCACCCTGACTGTCTTGTCTCCTTCCTGTGACCCTTCTGTAAGGGGCTGTCCAATTGTGTACAGAAGGGTGTTGGGTCTCCTCTCTGCATTCCCCCTCATTCACGATGATATGAATTTTTATTCTTTGATGCGTGTGATACCTGATCCCAATGACACAGGCTGGTGTGATCACACAGGCTGGTGTGCTTCTTCCCTTTGGACTTTCTTGCTTCTTAGCTAGATGGCCACTTGTTTACCTTCAAGCCTTTAAGACCCTAGACGCTATATCTTTTGATAACCAGAAACCATCAGTTTTGTTCAGCACATTTGTTTATGTGCCCGCTTTGTCTTCAGTGATTCTGTCAGGAAGGTGAGCATCATGGAATGCCAGTGATCAATCAGGCTGGTGTGCTTCCATGTGGGTTTTGTTGCTTCTAAGCTAGATGGCTGCTTGTTTAACTTCAAGGCTTTAAGACCTCAGACGCTACATGTTTTGATAGCCAGGCACCATCAACTTTCTTCACCACATTTGCTTATGCACCCACTTTGTCTTCAGTGATTGTATCGGGAAGATCAGCATCATGGAATGCCAGTTTAATGGAACAAAGTGTTCTTTCACCGAGGGAGTACTTGAGTGGAGGCCCAATGAGTGATTACAGTTTTGATTGCTAGCTGAATGGTTGCTACTTTGAACCGACCCAGTGATTCTGTAGAAAAAAAACCTGGTGGTCTGCTTCTATAATGATCACAGTTAAGAAAACCCTATAGGACATTTCTACTCTTGTCTCATGAGTTTGCTATGTGTTGGACTTAACAGTATCCAGCAACACAGCAATGTAAACATTTAAGACTATAAATTTTCCTCAAAGTACTTTTTAGGGTGGACTTTTCTTTATCGTGCAATTAAAATATTCTCTCCTTTCCATTATGATTTCTTCTTTGGCCTACTAATTATGTGTGTTTGAAAATTTCAAGACATACAAAGATTTCCACTTTCTTTTATAATTGATTTCTTGTTTAATTATATTGTTGCAGAGCATACTCTATTAAACTTCAACTTTTTGAAATGTGTTAACCTACCTTATGATCAGTTTTTGGTAATGATCGGTAGTGTCCTTGAGAGGATCATAACTTAAGAAATTGTTACACACAGCATTCTGTATATGTCCATTTGGTCAGGGGTGTCATCATGTCATTCACATATTCTATATTTGTAATGGAATTTTATGTCCACGTCATCTACCATTGGCAGTGCATTAAAATTATCTGCTACGATTGCAGATTCATCAGTCCTCCCTGTGGTACTGTCAGTGTGTTTGTTTATGCAAGAGGGTTTCAAGCAGATTGTGGAAAGTAGAATGAAAAGATAGTGGAATTTTCCCACAAACTATTTGAAGCCCTCTAATATATTTTGAGAATATTTTATTAAGTATATGTGAATTTGGAATTTACATCATGAAGTGACCTTTTTCTATCACTGGTCATTTATCTTACCTGATTTTTTCTGATATTATTATAGGTAATTTCTGTTTCATCCAATCTGATAGTCTTTATCTTTTAACTGGGTTGTTTAGTTTGTTTATATTAATGGTATTTGCTGGTATCTTTGAGTTTAAATCTAATATCACATTATACGCTGTCTATTATATTTCATTATGTTTTTCCCGTCTTTTGAATTAGCACGGGTGGAGTGTTTTTGAATCAATACATTATTTTCTATCAATTTAGAAGTGATAAACTCTTTTATTCTTAGAGTAGTTAACCTAGGAATTACAGTGTACATTGTTCCTTTACCACGGTCTGATATTTTTTTCTTTTCAAGCAATTCAAGGACCATTAGGCACTAATTCTATTCAACCCATTTTTAACTTATTATTAACAATTATTGTCCTATATTTTCTTGGGTGGCACCAATAGCACTCAGTTGCTAACTGGAAGATTGATTGTTCAAATAAAACAGCAGTGCAGTGAAAGAAATCCCTTGTGATCTATTTCTGTATAATTATACCCATTGAGAATCCTATATGGAGTATAGGTCTACTCTGACACATGGGGGGTCGTTGTGCAGAATGGACTCAACTGCAGCAGGTTTGGGTTTACAAATGTGCGTGTATCCATCGGTGGTACAAATGATTAAGCTGCCAACGATAAGATTAGCTGTTTGAATCTACTCAGAGGTACCTTTGAAGAAATGACTGCCCATGTCCTTCTAAACTATCATAGCCATTGAACATTTACAGAACACCAACTCTACTCTGAGAAACTTGAGGCCACAATGAGTAAGAATCAATTTGATTGCAAGTAGTTAATTTTGCTGTGTTTATACAAGGGGGGACCCACAAAAAATCGAATTTTTTCCCTAAAGCGATATATTTATTTTTTTTTACAAAACAACCTTATAACCTTCAAAGTACTCTCCATTACATGTAATACATTTGTCAAATCTGCGATTCCATTCTTGGAAACATTTTTCAAACTCAGCTGTCTGGATGACTGACAGCACCTCCCTCATTTTTTCTTCACCTCTTCCACATCATCAAATCACTGTCATGTCCCTCTTCATTCGTGGGGGAAAAAAAGAAGTCACAAAGAGCTAGCTTAGGTGAGTAAGGTGCGTGGGGCAAGAGAAGCCTGCTGGTTTTTGCCAAAAACTGGTAAAATGAGATGGCTGCATGAGCAGATGCATTGTTGTGGTAGCAAAACCAGTCCCCTGTCTGTCATAATTCAGGCATAATTGTCACATACTTTTACACAATCATTTCAGAACCTCTAAATAGAAAACTTTATTAAACAGTCTGACCTGGTGAAACGAACTCCAAAAAGCACTACGAGTCGGCATTTTTGTCTGTTCGGGAAGTTGATGGATATCCAGAATGAGGTTTATCATCAATCCACATTTCACCTTTCTTAAAATAAGCAACCGTTTTAGTTTGTTCTATAGGGTTATTGTGAGTCACACAGTTGAGTTTTTCCCATAGTGCTGTCCTTGTAAGCGGTGTTCAACATCACAAGTTTCTATGGCCTTTTCCCCAAGCTGGAAACAAAATTCACAGCTGCACGCTAGACTCTTAAATTGGCCATCACAAAAAATAAGGTTTGAGCGAAAGTGCTTTTACAAAAAAATTCACTGTGATCAGAGAGAACCTTCCCAGGTGACATCACTGGGTGTACTAACGAGTTGCTTGTTGCTTGCCTACTGGGAAAAATGCATATTATGAAGTCTCCACTCCATCCAGTGCAATTCTGGGTTTTGTTGAGAAATGGATGTTATTTAACAAAATCAAAGTCAATCCATGTATATCTGAACCATGCAAAGTGAAGCCTGGATTGTTCATAAAAGTTACTTATAAGCTCACAAAACTCACTGCCCCCCTGAAGACTGCATCTCAGGGGACAGCAAAGAAGCTACAGCTTGGGGAGAGGGGCACATCCATTTCTCAGCAAAATAGTTTACATTTCATTTACCATAGGATATTAACCATGAAGTCCTTTTATAATGTACAATCCTAATTGCTGGCTTTTCCCCTCCACAACTCAGCATGTAGATAGATGTACATCATCTCCAGTGAGCAAGCACATTCCATCTCCCTAAGTGTGTCAGTGACTGGCCATTGCGCCTGTGTTATTCCATTCATGCACATATGCAAAGTCTGCTGTGTTGTTGCCTCCTAGTCTCTCAGTGATAAGCCTACATGAAAATTTGTTTTTAACACATAATTGAAAGAGATGCAACAAAGGTGCAAATGCAATAAAGAAACAGATAAGGATAGCCCTAAAAATGAAATTTGAATTGAACATAGGTGGAATTTTAGAAGAAAGTTGACTGGAAATGTTGAGACTGCCACCATTCAAGAGGCGTTAGGTATGTAGACAGAGGAACTCAGTATAGGCAAAATTACCAACATATCTGAGCAAGATGACACTGTTGAAAAGTATGCTGGCTTCCATGGAAATGACACACACAAAAACCCCAAACCCCAAATTCCTTCACTTTAAAAAAAAAACATTTTATTAGGGACTCATACAACTCTTATCACAATCCATACATATACAATTGTGTAAAGCACATCCATACATTCCCTGCCCCAATCATTCTCAAAGCATTTGCTCCCCACTTAAGCCCTTTGCATCAGGTCCTCTCCCCCCCCCCCACACTCTTGGAGACATTTCATGACATTGAGAGTACAAAGACTATAACAGTTGGTTCTAACTTCAAAAGGTGTTTGGCAATTTGCCAAGAGAGAATAGATTATTCTACTCATTTTTTCTTTCTTTTTTTTTTTAACAAATGAAACTTTAATTCTGAATTTATCTAATGGTTTAAATAACAGGACACTAATACATCATAGTTTTATGATTTTCTAAATTTCCCTATACATGCACAGCTAACCTGAAAGTCTTAGTGTTCTATGTAAAAATTAAGGGTCATTGTATAATCATTTCTCATTAATTATATTTTTAGTGATTTTCTCATTAATTATTAAGAGCGCTCTGCATTGACAGCTCACAGTCCTTTCACAGTCCTAATTACAGTCCAGTACTATGATTGCAAGGGCTGGCTATACATACACGGATTCCTATAGTTCACGCTTCTATATTCTACTTCTTTCAATATAGTGTTTTTGAATTATTCATGTTTAATGTTAATCAATAGCTAATTTTTAAAAATCTGAGTAATAGCCTATAGTATGAATAAATCACAATTTGTTTCTTCACTCTCTGTTAATAAATATTTGGGCTAGTGTCCATTGTCTTATTGTAAGGAGTGAGAGTACTATAAAATTCTTACAAGTCTTTTGTGAACATAGGTCTTCATTCTCTTGAGTAAGCAAACAGGAGTATTATTGCTGGGCTGTGTGACTATCCTGTGTTTATACAAAGTATAAAACAGTTCCCCCACAGTGATGTGCATCCAGCAATATTTTTATCTAGCTCTTCTTAACAGAAATATCCATCGTATGTAATGAAACATCACTGCTAAAATGTATCCTGAGTTTCCCTGGTGGCACAGTGGTTTATATGCTGGGCTGATAATCATAAGGTCAGGAATTGGAAGCCACCAGCTGCTCCAGTGGAGAGAGATGAGTTTTCTACTCTTGGAAAAATTTACCTCTGCAGAAACTCGTGGTGTGAGTGGCATTTTGGGAATGTATTTTGAATAGTACTAGCTCTACTACTTTTGAGAAAATACTTGCTCGGTTCATTTTTAATTCTCTCATTAAACTCCTATTTAGAAAGACTGAGAATTTCAGTGGCTCCACATCTGTAGCTACATTTGACATTGTCATTCTCTTTTAGCCATTTTCTTGGATGTGAAGTGGTATTTCTTTGTAGCTTTTAATTTTCATCTCCCTGATGGCTAAAGATGTTTAGTGCTTTTTGTTGGGTGGGTGCTTATTGACCATTGTATATTTTTGTAAAGTGTTTTTCAATTCTTTTCCTGGTTCTTTATTTAGTCATCTTTTATATTTGTAAGTATTTATAAATCATAGATAAAAGGCCTTTGTTAGAAATATATGTTAATAAATGAAAAAATTCCCCTAGTTTGTGGTTGCTTGCTTATTTTATATTTTTGATTGAAGTCAAGTTAATTTTTTAATGGTTTGTGCCTTTAATTTTTGTTAAAGCTGAGGCTTTGAAAATAGTATATATTCTAGAAGTTCTGCATTTCCAGGTGTTACTTTATGATCCGTCTTGAACCATTTGTGTGTGTGTGTGTGTGTGTTAAGTGTGGACAAAGTCAGGGTTCACTTTTTTCCCATGGGAATGTTCAGTTCGAGAAATACCTATAAAAATACTTTTCTTTCCTGTTCAATTTACTTAACACCTTTGTTGAAATTGAGTCTAATATGTATGGGTCTGTTTCTAGAATGCCTATGCTATTCTGTTGACATGTCTCAATATACCAGTACCAAGGAACCCTAATGGTATTATGGGCAATCACTTGAGTGCTAACCAAAAGGTTGCCATTGGACCCACCCAGTGGCTCTGCAGGGGGATGGCCTTTGTGATCTATTGCAAAGTGATATACTCTTTGTTGCTGTCAAGAAAGTCCCCTGTGGGTCTGTTCTATTCTGTCACATAGTGTCACTATGAGTCCCAGGTCATTTGACAGCAACAACCAACAATACATTGTTTTGATTTCTGTAGCAGTATAGTAAGTCTTGGGAACTTCCTCCTGAATTTCATCATGATTTTATTGTCCAAGACTGAATATCAGAGTCACCTGGAGACATCTTAAAAAAAAAAACCCAAACAAAAAACAAACACTGTCATTGAGTTGCTGCCGACTCATAGTGACCCCATAGGACAGGGTAGAACTGTGGCTGTGAGTTTCCGAGACTGTCACTCTTTAAGGGAGTAGAAAGCTCTGTCTTTCTCCAAGGATGGCTGGTGGTAATCACTGTCACCAGGCTCCTCAGAAACATTAGGCTCAGGTTTATTGAAATGGCATAAGTCTTTAGCGTTCATATTTTCATAGAACTTGGGAAACAAGACATTCCTATAACTTCTTCAATTTGAGAGTCTCACTTTGCTGAATCACTTTTCAGTTCAGAATTATTTCTCCAAATACAAGGGGGCTTCAAATAGTTGATGGAAAATTGAATTTAAAAAGATAATGGATGTTTTTCCCCTCCAGGAACTTTTTAAAGCCATTTTGTAGCATTCCTTATCTTCATCAAGAACATTAATAGTGCAGAATTTCTTGTGAAAATGCATCACAATTGTGTCAGATTTTTCATGTTGATGACATCCATTTTGCAAGTTTTGATGATAGGGCTTTATTGACCTTTCAAGAGGGGATATATATATATATATATATATATATATATATATATATATATATATATAAAAACAAGGACTCACTGTCCTTTCTCTGATGGTCTTTCAATGGTGTCTGGTTTAAGATATCTAGCCATTGGAGTTGACTTGCTGTGCCACCAGGAATTTCAAGTTTACTCATGTTCAGGCAGTGTCAATTACAATACAATTGCTGCCTGGTTGACAATGATAAAATGGTAAGGTGTTTCCTAATTTTGAGGATGTTAAAATGAGAAAAAAGTGAAATATGGCATTAATGTACAATTTTGAGATAGATAATGTAAATGTTTTACTTATAAATGGTGTATAAAGCACATTGTGAATAAAAAAGAAAGATTTAAAATAAAATATATCCAAAAGGATGATAGTGCATAGTTACTATCATACTACACAGAATTTAAGAAGAATGACATTGATATAGCTAAAGAGGCACCATCAAGAATGAATGATAAAAAGAATGCCATTAAGAGTGGATATCAATATAGCTCTGGAGTATATATGGAAAATTGAAAGTTATATGAAGAAATGAAAAATTGTTCACAGTACATTTTGAGTTATTTATGGAAAATGACAAACACATAAAGGTAGGGAAAAATCCTATAATGAGCTTCTATAAACTCATCTTCCAGCTTCTATAATTAACAACTTTCTATCAATTCTATTTCATCTAAAATCCCATCCATTTCTCTCCCTCCATTGGATTATTTCAAAGACACAATCATAATATATAGATTATTTAAAAAAATAACTTTATTAAGATATAATTCACCCTCAGTATATTCATAGATACATGTAATTGTCACTTCAAAAAGAAATTCTGTACCCTTATTGCCCCCACAACCCCTGTATTATAAAGTTTGGATTTTTGTGTGTGTCATCGTTTGCTTAGCACCATATTGTCCATGTCCATCCACATTTTAATGTATATTAGCCTTATTGTATTCTGGTCATTTGGGGTATTATATTGAATCTCTAGGTCTCCTCTGACACCCATCTCTCCCCCTCCTCCTGCTGCTTCTTTGTCCTTGGGTAAATGCTGCCCTTTGAGCCCCAAAGTTGAGTAGTCCAAGGAGTGTGTACCTCATTAGTACTGTTGTTCCCTTTACAGTCCTGTCTATTATTTGGCTAAAAAGTCAGTCACAGGGTTGAATTTTGTTCTAGGCTGGATGGGTAACTGTAGGCCGTCGTCTCAGAGAAAGAAATACTTTCTGACCAACTTCTCTTCCATGATTTTGAGTTTTGTTTCAAGTAATGTCATTCTTTTGACTGTTTTCTCGAATTATTGCAAAATATTGGATAGGCTCTTACCCATGTCCACTTGTATGCCTTTACTAATTGGATCAACAGTATTAGGATTTTAATTTTTAAAAGAAGTAGGCTCTCCATAAGAAACAGAGCATCTAAGACCTGTCCAAGGATTAGTTATGAATGATGAGAGAATAAGGGAATAGGACCTTAGTTTTCACGTCTCCTACAAACTGGACAGAAGAATTTTATGAAGGCCCAAACTAAGCTTATGACAACTGTCTAATAGGTAGTCTGACCAAAGCCTTTCTTGAGCTTTGGTAGGATAACCTTCTAAATATATCTTTGAAGAGTGTCTGAAGCCTGTTTTTGGATAGATAAGTTGCAATAGTTTTCAAAAGAAGCTACCAACTATATTTTTGAAGTTTCTAGTTCTTAAATATCTGTTTTAGTGGTAAGTTTATTGATCAGTGAACTAAGTATGTAATTTGGCAACTCCCTATCGTGCATGATATTTTTCAGTTTCCTTTTGCTTTTAAGTGGAACTCTGCATTCTCTTCTTGGAAAGTGTTTGACTCGAAAGCAGTCTAATTGCATAAGCCATATAACATGCCTTTTTTCAGTATTCATTCAACATCATATTATTACAATCATTATAATTTTGCTTCTTATTTAAAAATGTGTTTTCATGAAGTACTGTTTCATGAGAAAAAGAAAAAAGAATGAAAAAAAATAGACTGTCACACCTTTGGGGGATAGTCTTCGGTTGGGCTGCAGTAGAATTTCATTACATTCTCAAATATTGTCTTGTGAAACATTAACTATGCCATTCTCTAGGCAGTGGTTATTAGTTTTACCAGATGCAACATTTTGCCACAACCCTGCCTGGTGTCCAGGATGATGGTCTCCATGGTCCAGAAAAAATCTTTCACCAAAAGTTGAATCAGCTTCTGTATTACATCTACCCCTTTCTCTCTCCTTTCCCTTTGACACTATTAATCAGTTCATCTTAGCCTTGGCTGTACCTTCAGTGTCATTTACACTCTTTTTAAATATTTTATCCTTTTCCTGCTCTATACTTTATCCTGGATTCCCTACCCTCCCTACCCACCCCCAACTTTCCCTTTTCTTCACTAATTTCTTTTTCAGGAATGTCCAATTTGCTGTTAAACCCTTCAGTTGAATTATTAATGTTGTATTTCTCTCTTTTTTCTTTTACATTTTTAGAATTGATAGTTGATTTTTTTTATTATTGAGATCCTTTGAGAAATTGTCAATCTTGTTTTTTTATTTTCTTAGACATATTAAGTACAGTTTTAAATTCTGTTTCTGATAACTTCACTATCTTGATTCTATATGATTCTATTTTCATTAGATGCTTCCCACTGGTCTACTTTTGTTGTCTGTTATTTCTGTAACTTTCAATTATGTGGTATCTTCTGTGTGACTAAGGAGCTCTTGTGGCACTATAGATTAGATGCTGTATTGCTAACTGCAAGGTTGGCGGTTCAAACTTACCAGCTGCTTTGTGGAAGAAAGATGACATGGTTTGTTCCCATTATAATGTTCTCTATCACAAAATGATAACGATGTCTTCAAAATGAAGCAGGTTTATAAATCCTGTGTGTAAGGGTGGTTACCAAAGCTTCTACCCTTTGTTGATGTGATTGGCCTTAATTTTCTTCTCATTTTTTGTCCCTTGGGTTCTAGAGTCTGTCAAAATTGCTGCGCAGCTTTTCAGCCTCATGTATTTTTACTTGAATATATAGATTTATTTAAGGGAAAAATAACACTCAAATCCCAGACATACCTACCAGAGCTTCTTTCTCCTCTTCTCAAATCTCTGGCAAGCAATTTTCCACTGTTTGCTTAGCTCTCTGCGGCCACTTTCCCCTCCACATTTTTATTGACTGCCAAGTCCATGAGAGCAGGACCCATGCCCAGTTAGTGCCTGGTACATACTTAGACATTTAACAAATGTTTGTGAATGAATGAAATACTGCTCATTACTGCTTTATTTGTAATGGTGAGAAAATAGAATGAACATAAATGTCTATTAATATGAGAACAGTTAAGTAAATGACTATACTTAGTAATAGAATATTTTCACCCACAAAACAATTGTTAATATTTGATAAGATGAAATAAATTAATAATTGTAGGTGAAAAAAGTCAGGACTCAATTTTTAGTGTATAGAATAACAAGCTAAAAATTTGCAGAGAAAAAAGCTAATACCAAGAGAATAATAGTAGTTTATATTCTGGTGGTGGATTGAAGACTCGCCTTTCTCCTTTATTTCCTAAAGTTCCTATAATGTGGTTTTATAGTGCAAATATTAAAAAGATAAAAATTAAGTACTAGTGTCTTTAATTTTTTAAAAATTTAAATACCCTGAAAAAATAAGCAAAATATAAAAATTCCAGAATTAGTTTTATTATTAAAATGTTTACAGACTTTTGTATGAAAACACAGAAAAAGACCTTTCTGATACTCAGCGACACCTTGCTAAGAAAAAATATGAGCTACAGCTTACTCAAGAGAAAATTATGTGTTTGGATGAAAAAATTGGTGAGTTTTCTGCTTTGATATCTTTAATAGTAAATATTTTACTTTGAATTGGGCCCATAAATGCTTAGATAGGACTTTAAATTTTTAATGAGTAAAAGTTAAATGAAGCTTCAAATTTTGTAAATTTATAATGATTAGTTTTAATCATTTAATTAGTTTTAATTATACATTTTTTGCTATAATATTGTGGATTCTCACTTGCTGTTATAATGAAACAATACAGATATGCTACTTTTGGTGGAATTTGTGCATATGCTAACTCTGAAACTAGTTGGTTTTATAGAAAAATTATTTTTATCAAGTTTTATATGTTATCAGATGACAGTGACTGCTGTGAAAATATGTTCATAATTTAATCTTCTTGTAAAGGTGAAATTTTGATCAAGCTTATAAAAGAGCCTTTTCAGAACTGAGAAAATCTATTTAGTATTTGACCTTATTGCATGAACAACTAGATGGGTGGTGGTCATATTTATTAGCTAGGTTATACTGAAAGAAAAATAAAGATGCTGGTGAAAGAAAACTTGTATTTGGATATTTTAAGCCCACATGAACATGATTAACAGTAACTATGCAAGTTTGGATCTCAGATGAAAAATCTAAGCTAAGACACTTTTAAGACACACCAGCATATAAATGATCCTTTAAAACCATGAAAATACCTAAAGACTAATAGAGAATGAGAAGATGCCCCAGGACTGAGTAGAAGAAGCCACAAAAGTATGAAGAAAGTCCAGAAGCCAAGAAAGCAAACTATTTTTAAAAGGAGGTTCTGATCAATTATCAGGTGTTTCAGAAGTGATGTAACGTGATGATTAAAAAATATTCATTGGATTTGGAAAATTGTAGGTTAGGTTAACACTGACAAAAGAAAACCAACAACAACAAACAACAAAACCCTCAGAATAGAATGCTGGAGGTGGAAGACAGCATAAGTTGAGGAAGGGGAAGTGAGGAAGTAGAGACAGGAAAGAGTAGAAATTTTTCTCAAGAAGCGTGGTTATTAAAAGTAATAGAAAAATGGAGTAGTGGCCTGAGTGAGATGTAAACTCCCAGATTCCTTTTTAAGCAATAAAATTTTATTTAAAAGTTTGATTTTTTTTTTTACCTAATGAGGATGAACTCTGATTTCAGGATACCCCAAACATGTGGGTTGTCTGAATCACCTGGAGAGTTCTAATTTATATCACTGGAGCCAAGTTGGTTAAAACAGGGATGGCTTTTGTATCTTTTCAAAGTTCCCCTGGTGATTCTGGTATCTTAGAATTACTGTTCAAGACTTGTAGGTTTCAAACATCATTCATAGAATTTCCGGGGGAGTCAGTGCTTATGAGAACACAGATTTCTGTGCCCATTCTCAGAATTTCTATGTCATTAGGTATTGGGTTGAACCTGAGAATCTTCATTTTAAAAATAGCTTTATTGGCATATACTTCACATATCATACAATTTAATCATTCAATCATATTAAGTTTATTTGTACAATCATCACTACAATCAATTTCTGAACATTTTTTAATACTCATTATTATTAGCTCTTCATTTCCCCCATCCTCCCCTGCCATGCCCTAGGCAATGATCAATCCAGTTACTATCTCCATAGACCTCCCTATCCTGGATTTCATATACAGAAAACCATAAAAACCACAAAGAGGAAGCAAGTGAACAAACAAGCAAAACCTTACAACATAGCCTGACCACACACAGAAAAATATCAAAAAGAAAGCAGAAAATATTAAAAACTGAAGCAACTTTAAAATTAGTCAAAAGGGAGATCAAATGATAAGGTATTACATTTTCATTTAACTACATCTGCCAAAATCAGCTCGCCAAAATCACACTGCTCTCTGTCTGATAGTAAGGCTACTTATGGCCCTCAACTTTGATGAGAGTGATTTCTCAGAGGCTTAATTCACGTGTGGACTCTGCAAATGGATTTTGGGCTACGACTGTCATGCATAACCTTCTGTAAACTAGGTGTTTACAATTTAAGCTCCGATATCATTCCCTCTTTCAGATTTGGGTTTTATCATTTACAATTCTTGGATCACATAGGCTGGAGAACTTCTTCCATGTGAACTTAGCTGACACCTCACAGATGGCTGCTTATTTTAAGACAAGCCTTTAAGACCTCAGACACTATTCTTTCCAATAGTCAGGTTTCTTCACCCCACTTGCTGTAGCACCCAGATCTTAAATGATTTGTGAGGGTGAGCAATGAGCTAGCAGGGCTGTATCAAGAACTAATTGTTCTTTATATTGAGCTAAAATTTCATTCAAGTCCCAAATCCATTCTTAAATCTATGGTTTGTTTGTGTCTCTGGTTCACTTTAGAGATATCATTACCATTTTATGACAGAGAACATTATAAATCATCCCGCTGGAGTATAAGGTAATTCTACTGATAGTGTCACTAATTTAGCCAATGGTATAGAATTTAAAACACTGTTGAAAAGGTGAAATGATGTGAGTAAAGGTGAATTCCAGACCACAACACATGAATTTCTGACTTATACAGACTAAACTTGTGACCGGACACTATATAAACAAGGAGGTTGGTGCTAGGGTAAAACTTTCAATCACACTCATTCACAAAGGCAGAACCATGCCTCCCAAATGAACACATGTCACAAGAAAGCAAGGAGGGCATTAAAACGGGAAATAGATGGTAGTCCTGTGCCACTATTCATTGGGTACCCTCAAAGCAAGAGATATGAACCAACATCCAATGGCTGTCAAGAATTGTTTCCAGGTGATGCTCCTGTTGCTGGCTGAAGCTCCATACTTTGAAAAGCACTGTTGTTTGTGTTGACATGGGCTTGCCAGAGCCTCAAAATTGGAATCAGACTTCCTCATAATATTTTAAAAAGGAATTTTATAAACTACATTAGAGAAATTAGAACATTAGAAGACACTTGACTCTTTAATCACATAGAGATGATTGAAATGCATATGTTATCAAGATGTGCTAATTGTCAATTTTATATACAGCAGTGATTACAGAAATTATGGGTAAAATGTCAGATATGGTTTTGGTATTCTACCGACTCCATCCACATTCCTCTTATTTCCCACTACATGTAATACAAGTAACTCTGCTTTGAGAACTTGTAATAAGAGAGCTTTCTTTTGTCATGCTAATTCACATGTATCATGAAATTATTCTTTTAACTTGTCAAGTTATTTAAGAATTTATGATTTATGTTAATTTATGTAAGTAATGTGAAAACTAATTTTATTTGAGAGAAAAACAAGATACTTTTGTTTTTAATTGTTATATATAGGAGAACTTACTTCGAAAGGTGTTTCAATTTTCTTGGCTTGGGAAATATTTTTTAATCTTGATTAAAGCAATGCCTTTATTATTACATATTTAGATAATTTTACAAGGCAAAGTATTGCTCAGCGAGAAGAAATCAGCATTCTTGGTGCAACACTCAACGATCTGGCTAAAGAAAAGGAATGCCTACAAGCATGTTTGGACAAAAAATCGGAGAACATTGCATCCCTGGGAGAGAGTTTGGCCATGAAAGTATGTTCTGAGAACTGTGTGTGTGTGTGTGTGTGTGTTTTAAATCTTGAACTTGATTCTGAATAAAATAATAGCATTTTCTCAAGACTTTTTAGAGAGTTAAACTTTAAAATTGGATTTTGAAACATTTTAAGGTCTTTATGAAGAATTGTACTTTTAAGATGAAGTGCTAATAATAAAAGGAGGTGCTTTTTAGGATTATAAACCATACTTCAAATGAAACCAAGCTATGACTTCCACAAGCACTACAAATGTGCAAATTCATTGGCTGTTATTTTAAATAGATGTTTCTATTGTCAATTTGTGATTAACATTCGCTGACAATTAGCTCAAGTGTTAAAATGTGAATCATGACAACGTAATGAAACAGACTTATTTATTTAAAAAAAAAAAAGGCAGAACTTCTAGTCCCAAGTAGTCATCCTGGAGACAATACATTTAGTCCACTAAAACTGACTTCATAATTGTTTTAAGAAGTAGGAGCACATTTTTACATCAGACTCAGCTTTTGAAAATAGACCATATGTAACTGGTGAGTAAAACTGGATCATAACCTCCCTTCTAGTTTTTTCTTAATTATTAAAAAAATTTTTAAAGGCAGAGAGCTAATTATGGTCTTGTCTAGCATTTAAAATGATTCTAAACTGTTTTCCTCTTATGAAAAGGCAGCATTATTGGAATAAGAGTTGTTTTCCATGTAAGGTTGCTCATTCATTCCACAAACATTAGCATTATGTTGGAAACTAGGGTGAATGGACCTCTTTCTAAAAGTATATGGTACAACAAGGGGAGAAAAATTTAAAGACATGTATGCACGATATGTTACTGTAGTTTGGCAGAAAAGTACCTGATTCAACCCGAGGCTCAAGTCAGGAGAGAAAGAACTAAGAAATTTCCTCAGGTAATGAACAGTGTTTATGGAGAATTGTACTCTCAAGATGAAGTTCTAGCAATAGAAGGAAATGCTTTTCAAGATTATAAACCAGATTTCCAATTAAACCAGATTATGACTTCCCAAAACACTACACTTTCAATTAGCTTGCCAGAATTTATTTTAAAGTGTATTAAATTATATTTCAAAACCATGTGTTAAGATTTCATGTTAAATGTTACTTTGTTTGGGTTTTCTTCCATTGATTTGCACTTCTTAAAGAAGTTTCCATTTTGAGCTGCCTTGGTGTTCATTATTTCAATCATACTCCAGCATTTATCACTGCTAGATGTGACTAAGTCTGCTCCATTCTACCAGGAAGCAGAATGGAAAGCTGGAACCGAATAATCCCTGGAGAGGAGCCCATAGAACTCACACGCACACAAACATGCACACACACAATCATATCTCTCAGTAGATGAAACAAAACTGGTTGGGAAGTACAGGTTTGGTTTTTCATCATGTTACTTACATATAAGCATTTGAAAATTCAAATAGCAAGGTAATTATTTAGTAAAGGAATACTTTTTCTATTTTTCAAAGAGCTAATAATTAGGTCAAAATAGCTGTGAGGTTAAATTAGTCCAGGCTCAGCCAGAGTTTTAAAGGGAGGAGTCTTGACATTAATTTTAATGGATTAAGAGCTTCCAACCCATTTCAGTCTTGACTAACTCCACTAAGTCTACAGCCTTCCTGTTACTATAGAAGGGGGAAGATGTCAACATAAGGGGCTTCGAAATGGAATTCATTTATAATGGAGTTTCCCCATGAACTTTTGAAGCCCCCTCATACTTGATCAGAGTAATTATTCATAAGAATTAAATTTAGTTATATGTGGTTCCCCCCCCCGCCGAGTTAATGACATAAACATTTGAGAGAGTGAATCAATCCTATTCCAATGCTAAACCATTGGTTTGTCTCTTAGAATAATATGGTAATAGGGGTTCTTATGTTACAGGATGACTACACAAAATATTTTCTCCTAAGTGTGTGTTGTTGCCAGGGAGAGGAGAGGGTACATGCTCTCAGATAACTGTGGTGCTGATTATACAATACCCCTTGATATTATTGAATGATTGAACTATTCAATTGTATGATATGTAAATTCTTTGCTAATAAAACTATTGGAAAAAAAGAATTCACTTTTAGAAGCTAGAACATAAAACAATTTTTGATACTAAAAATTAAAATAAAATAACCCAAAGTACTGATCTCATACAGTAATGTATAGCCTTTATTTTAATGAGAACAATCTATATTTACCCAAAGAAAAGAACATGGTATAAATTTTGGGGGGAAAAGAAAGAATTCAAACTGGAAAGGAAATTTTGTCTTTGCTCAGTTTTAGCATAAATAACACAGTTAAAATAACTTTTTATTTAATACTTATATTATTTTTCAAGGAAAAGACCATTTCAGGCATGAAGAATATCATTGCTGAGATGGAGCAGGCATCAAGGTAAAATATTCATTCACCAAACATTTGAACACTACTCAGGGGCCAAGTACCATTTGAGGTACAAAGATAGTAAGAAAAAGTGTTGTTCACTGTTACATAAATAAACAATTACAATGCATAGTAGTAACTCGGTAATTTTTGAGATGATGGAGAATCTCTGTATCATCAATCAGAATAAGACCATGGGCTGTTTATATTGAAGCTGGAGAAAATTAAAACAAATCCAGGAGTACCAAAGTACAACTTTGAGTAGATCCCACCTGAATTTTGAGACCATCTTAAGAATGATATGATGTACTGAACACTAATCACCAGAATTGTGACGTGACAGTAAGGATGTCAGGACAACTCTGAAACATTCTCTTAAATGAAGAGTATCTAAAATGAAAGGAAGAAATGATGAAGCAAAAGAGCTAAACAGAACTTGGAGAGACAAAATAAAGTATTAGAATTAAATACAAAAGATCTGACATTAGAAAAGCAAAAGAGCACAACATTCTTGGCATTTCTCAAGTTGAAAAGAATTGAAGAAAAAAAATCCCAGACTCAAATCACCATATCAAAGGATTCTATGGGCAAAAACTTGAGTGATAGTGGAAGCAACAAAAGAATAGGAAAAAGAACTGGTTGATACTCAGTCATTTCAAGAGGTAGCCTATGATCAAGATCCAATAGTATTGAAAGGAGAAGTCCAAGCTACCCATTGGTGAAAAATAAGGCTCAGGAAGCAGCAGTAAAGAAATCAAACAATATATTACATTGGGCAATTGTGCTGCATAAGACCTCTAATATGTTGAAGGGCAAGGGGATCATTTTGATCTCCTTTGAGGGATCAAATGTCCCCTTTGAGGACTAAGATGCATGCATCTAACCCAAGCCATGGTATTTTCAATTGCCTTATATGCATGTGAAAGCTAGACAAAAACCGGGAAGACTGAAGAAAACTGATACATTTAACTTGTAGTATTGGTGAAGAATACTGGAAATAGTGTGGGCTTCTAGAAGAACAAACCAATCTGTCTTGGAAGAAGTACAGCCAGAATTGTTTCATGTACTTTGGACATGTTATCAGGAGAGTCAAGACATCATGCTTGATAAAGTAGGTCAGTGAAAAAGTGGGAGACCTTCAATGAGATACATTGATACAGTGGTGGCAACAATAGGTTCAATCGTATTCATTGCGAGGATGGCACAGAACCAGGCAATACTTCATTCTGTTACAGTCATTACAAGTTCGAACTGACTCAATAGCACCTAACAATGGATAGAAAATCAATTAGGATGGATAGAAAATCAATTAGGATGTCTCAACCAATGTATGCATTGGTGGAAGTGTGCTCACTTGTGTATGCAAAGAAATTTGGATGACAGCTATCTAGCCAACTGATTGGAGGAGATTCATGTTTGTGCCCATTACAAAGGAAGATGATTCAGCAGTATGTGGAAATTATCTAAGTGTGTCATTATTGTTACATGCAAGTAAGATTTTGCTGAAGATATTTACCAAACAGTTGCAGCAGCAATGCATTGACAGGGAACTGTCAGAAATGCTAGTCAGATTCAGAAGAGAAACTGGAATGAGCATTATTATTGCTGATATCAGATTGCAGATTGATCTTGGCTGAAAGCAGGAATCCCACAAAGATGTTTACCTGTAGTTTTAATTATGCAAAGGCATTCAACTATATGGATCTTAACAAAATATGGGTAACATTGTAAGAAAGGGAATTCTAGAACACTTAAATTATGCTCAAACAACCTGTACATAGACTAAGAGGCAGTTGTTCAAACACAACAAGGGGATGCTGAGTGGTTTGAAATCATGAAAAGTATGCATCAGGGTGTATCCTTAATTAATTTATTCAATCTGTATGTGAGCAAATAATCCAAGAAACCAGACTATCTGAAGAGGAATGGAGCATCAGGATCAGAAGAAGATTTATTAACAATTTAGAAAATGCAGATGACACACCCTTGCTTGCTGATAGTCAAGACGACTTAAAGAGAAGTAATGGCTGATGAAAAGCAAAGATCGAAGACTTCAATGTAAATTACACTTGAATATAAAAGCACAAAATCATTGCAACCAGACTAATAAGAAACATCATGATAACAGAAAACCCTGCAGTTGTTAAGCATTTCATTTTACTTGGAACCACAGTCAACATTCTTGGAAATAGCAGTCAAGAAATCAATAGTATATTGCACTGGTAAAATCTTCAGCAAAAGACCTCTGTCAAAGTATTTAAAAACAAAATGTCACTTTGAGGACTAAGGCATGCCTGACCTACACTATGGCATTTCCAGTCACCTCATGTGCCTGTGAAAACTGGGCGACTAGGAAGACCAAAGCAAACGTAATGCCCGTGAATGATGGTGACGGTGAAGGATATGGAATAGACTGCGGGCTATGAAAACAATGAATGGACCCATCTTGGAAGAAGCACAGACAGAATGCTCCTCTCACACTGGATTTGTTATCAGCAGGTGCCCTCCCTTGGAGAAGCGCATCTTGCTTGGTAAAGTAGCGTGCCAGCCAGAAAGGAAGACCTCATATGAGATGAATTGACACAATGGCTCCAACAATGGGCTCAAACATGTCAATGATTGTGAAAATAGTAGAGGACCGAGTGGTGTTTCATTCTGTTGTGCATAGGGTCGCTATGAGTTGGAACTGACTGGACAGCACCTAACAGCAGCAACCATAACATTTGAAGAAGGCCTAACGTAACAGAGGAGCTGGTGTTTGCCAAATAAGGAGGGTAGGTATGGTTATTTCAGGTAGAAAAAATAGCAGGAATCAAAGACCACAGATCATATTAAAGAGCCTCTTGAACTACAAGTAGGTGAGTGCTGCTGGAAACCAAAACGGAGAAGGGAAGGGAGAATGTCTGAACAGATAGGCAGAGACCTCCTGTCTTATGGACAAAACGGTTTGCAACCTTCTCAGATAAAAGCAGATTTGGGGGAATTTGAAGATATTTCTGTTAGGAAGATTACTCAGGAAGAAGAGGTAGTGAGAGAATGGGGCTATGGTGGGGACTGGGGGAGGAGAGGACAAGTGAAGTGCTTATGAGGGATATAATTTAAGAAAGTATATGGTTTATATCTCGAGTTAAATATTGTACATGATGAGAAAATGAGAAGAATTTATTTATGAAATTTGAAGGGCCTTTGAAACTTTCAAAGAGATGTTTCTAGTATACAGTTAAAATATATGTCTGTAGAGCAGACCAAAGGCCATTTGGATATTTATAACATCCTTTGCAGGCCACACTAACCAGACATTTAAATAACTCACCAGTTATGTGATGGCTGGAACGGCTTCTCTTTGGTGAGGCGTGTAATGTTAGCTGGCATGGATGATTTTGAGGGCCATATATGACCCGCAGGAGGGACATTCCTCAGCTATAGGTAATAAAAATGCAAGCTGCAGATAATGACTTTGGAGTTTTCTGGGGATAAATGGGGTTAGAAGCCATGGATATGAGGATGATAGAGTGAGGACAATTAGTAGGCTAAGGGTTGAGCCGTTTTATGAGAACCGAGAAAGAGGAACTGTTTGACCTAGAAAACTGCCATAGCAGTTAGAAGCAGGAGAAAGGCCTTTCTTGAAATGCTTAGCAAAACGCTGACTTTATATAGTTAAATGATAATAAAACTCTTTCTTTTGCAATACTGATTCCTGCAAATTGAATGCATCAGACTTTCAATGTATTCACATCCATCTTCTCTACTGTGAGAATTTGTTACTCTGTTTCAGTAAAATATCTCTTCTTATGTACTGTTTGATTTGTGGAATAGACAGTCTACAGAAGCCCTGATTATGTGTGAACAAGACATTTCCAGAATGCGCCGACAACTGGATGAAACAAATGATGAGCTGGCTCAGATTGCCAGAGAAAGAGATATCTTGGCTCATGAGAATGACAATCTCCAAGAACAGTTCGCTAAAGCTAAACAAGAAAACCAGGTATGCTTCTCCTCAAATCTTTTTCTCCAAGGGGCAAAAGATATAAATATCGATAGAGATACAGTTCTTCAGAGGCACAACCTTCATTTCAGTTTGTAGAATAGCCCAGGCATTAGAACACTGTCATTTTTTATTACCTTTGCAACAAAGAATATTCCATCATTTCTAAGCAAAAATTTCAGCCATAGAATGTCAAACATTAAAGAAAAGAGAACAGATCATAAAGAGCATTGTATTTCACTTTACAAAGGATAATGAAGGATATATATTTGGATATGCCAACTTATGAGAATAAAAAGTTTGGATATGCTTTTAAGAAAGGGGGCAGGTGCATTTGATGATGTTGTTAGTCCAGTGGGCAGAGTAGAACTGCACCATGGGATTTCCAAGTTTGTGCCTTATGAGAGCAGGATCAACAGGCCTGGCTTCCCAAGTGCTTCTGGGTGGGTTCAAACTGCCAACCTTTTGCTTAGCCATGTGCGTAGCCATTTGTGCCACCCAGAACTTCCAGAGGCATTTGATAGACTAAGTATTATTCTGTTTAAGTAAAATAGATATATTGACTATATCACTATTTTTGTCTTCTGGTACTGTGATTTTTTAAAATGAAAGTTTCATTTGTAATTACTTCCTCTCTAAACAATATATTTAAGCTCTTATTTCCAATATTATTATTTTAACTTAATCATTTAAAATTTCAATTAGGAAGCCCCCATTTGCCTAATTATTCAATTCAAAAATATTTTCCCCACTTTGGTACCATTCTGAATGCTCAAAGTATGTCCTAAAAGGCCTAAAATTTATACAATAATATTTTAAAAGCAAAAAAGTTTTAATTTACATAAATAATTATTTAGATGCAAATTGAATTTTTAAAATCTGAACTTTTAAAGTGCATTAAAAGTTAAAGAATGCTTAAGTCATGGAACTGAAAAAGGACATAATATATAAACAAAAAGAATTTGGGGGAAAAAAGAGCTTTAGTTAGCAATACAGTCTTGGCTTATTAATTGTAACAATATGTATATATAAAAGACACACACATATGTAAGCCTTGTTGAGGTCATAGACCCAGAGGTAGAAGAAGTATCTAATTTGTAGATGGTAAATCAAGAACCCATATTATGTAAGCTTTGATATAAAAAACCCTTAAGAAATTTCATCATCAGGTTTGAACAAGCTGAGATTTTGAGGTATGTGTGCTATTTTATATTAATTTTTTAAAATTTAATATAGATTAGGAGCTCTGGTGGCATAGTGACTTCGCGTTGAGCTGAGATCCTCAAGGTCAGCAGTTCAAAACCACGTGAGAAAAACGGGGTTTTCTACTCGCATGAAGAGTTACAGTTTCGGAAACTTGGGGCAGTCCGATAGGGTTGTTATGAGTTGGCATTGACTCATGTCAGAGAGAAGTGAGTGAGAGAATATAGATGAACATTTTCTTGTTATCATAAATTATTCAGAATATTTCTCATAGATGATGATCCATTATATAAGTATTCTGTTTTTGACCACATAATTCACTTAATGTGAATATTTCTAATTTGTTACTTTAGTAAGTAATGCTTTATGGGCATTTTTAAAATTAAATTTTACTGTTTTCATCTCAATTGAATAAAGCGTATGACTTTTTAATTAATTTTGAAAACATTTGAAGAATATTTTCAAATATTAGGGCTCCCCATAAGTCCATCTTCCATCTTCAAAAATAACATTTTTGTCCTTTTAAAAATGAGATGTATTGACCACGAATTGCTTTTTACAGATTTGTATTTTTTTCTAGCAATAATATTAAAACACTCATTCTTTGACAGAAAGGAATGGTTTTAATCTCTGCTAATTTCATAGACAAATGAGCATGTCATTGTTTGAGCATTTCTGGGTTACTTATAAAGTAACCTTTGCCAAGTATTATCCTTTTGTGCTTCCTTTTTGTAAATTTTCTCTTTTTTTGTCCTTTGCCCGTTTATTACTAGGTGTTCTTGTGTTTTCTGTTTTTACCAGAAGTTTTGAAATACTTAACTTTATTAGTTATATTGGCTATATGTATGAAGTATAGTAACTTTTATTTACCATATTTGTTGTAAATATGATGTTTTTGACATGGGGACTTTAGATCTTTTTGTTGTCAAATCTAGCTCTTTCTTATAGGTATTATCCAAAAAATTGAATGATACTCATAATGAACTAAATGACATAAAACAGAAGGTCCAAGATACTAACTTGGAAGTTAACAAGCTGAAGAATATATTAAAGTCTGAAGTATGTATATATATTTTTTCTCTTTGTTCATAATCATGATAATAACATAATTGTTAAGTTTAACTAGATTAATTAGTAATGAACTTCACATCCACGGGAGCATGTGAATCCAATAATCTGTAGCATATTTTAGCGCTGACAGTGATTATCTATATATTTAGCATATTTCATAGTCCAAAAAGGTGACTCAAGAATCTATATCTCTTTGTGGTTCTTAGTTAACAATTTTAGACTAGTTGAATCCTCTACATGATGGAAAAACAGCCCAAACCATCATGGGCTGTGGTACACTTGAAAATAGTGGCATTTTCTGTGACAGAAGAAAGTCCACTTGGTCAAGTAGCAGATTAAAACTGATCATCCTCTTATGGGGCCATCTATTTCTTAGGACAGGAGGGCAGATGGCCCTCCTCAGAACTCCTTTATTAGTGACCATTTGACAGGCCTTGTGTGTGCCACCAGATGATTCCAAATAAATGTGGGTACAGATGTGGCAACCCTGGAATAACAGCTTGATCAAGGATGTTAGGTATGTCCATTAGGTAGTCTATTATCTAAAATAGTGTAGCTGGGGTGATTATTATCATAGTATACTGTTATCTATATAGTAGTTAAACCATTATTAGGAAAACATTTCTCCAAGCAATGTTCCTTATTTTATTAAAAATTTCATTTTATATAAATTCACAAAACATATCACAAGCATTTATTTACAGTGTGCATATAGGATTGGTAGGGATTTGGGAAATAGGAGAGTCTAATGTCCCCCTGAGTCAGTTGACTTGATGGTAGTGAGTTTAGAGGATTTTTTTTAAAAAAGGGATTCCTTTATCACAGTAGGATTTCTAGTCCCTGGGAAAGGTCATCGTGTGTGGTAAAGAAGAGGGGCATTGAAAAAGAGGAAGGGCCTCAACAAGATGGACCGACACAGTGGCTGTAACAGTGGGCTCAGACAAAAGGAACGTGAGGATGAGGGAGGACCGAGCAAGGTGCTTGGTTGTACTTCGGGTCTCTATCAGTTGGAACTGACTCGATGGCACCTAACACCACTAACAAGGACTCCTAAATTGAAACCCTTGCTTCCGGGCAGCAAGTCTTATATAGACAAAGCAGGTGCTTGCTTTTAAGGCATGAGCAATGTAATACATATCATGTGTAGGTAGAGGGTTTGGAGAGTCAGAAAGGCCTGGTTCCTCTTCTCACTGTGATTTATGCATGCTACTGGATACCTCTGAGTGTCAGTGTCTTGATCTGGAATCAGGAAGAATGACCAAGCAAATGAGACAGAATACTGAGAACATGTAGCCCAGTGAGCCGTGCATGTCTCTTCTGGAAAAGGGCAGTATATAAATACCTAGAGCATTTGGGATAGTAAGCACTCAGCCACTTTTAGGCACTTATTTTCCCAACTTGATCTGTCACATTATTTGAAATTCGACAATAGGGCTTTTAGATTACACATCGGCTCTCTCAGTTCTTATCACTTCACAATTCAACTAAATTCAGTGCTCTCCCTCGCCTGGAAAAATGCACCCCAAGTCTATTTTGATATGGAGAAGCAGTCAACAAGTGTGGCCTAAGTCATTCATTCAATAGTCAGTGTGTTAAGGTACTAGGGCAACAGGGATGAAACCGGAGAGGAAACAGAATGGTACCCCATGCAGGTGGAATAACAGCAGCAAAGGTGTAGGGGAAGAAAACAAGTCCCGTAGTTCAAATGTAGTGGGTTATACCTGGGCTGCTGACCATGAGATTATCCGTTCGAAACCACCGGCAGCTTTGAGGGGAAAGATGAGGTTTTCTACTCCTGTAAAGAGTTGCAGTCTTGGAAACCCACAGGGGCAGATCTAGCCCACCATATTGGCCACCACGAGTCAGAATGGACTCCGTGCCAATGAGTAGCTTGAGTAATGAGGGGGAGCTCAGGAGGACCTTCTTTGAACTCTTCTGGAAGCTTTCATTAGGATGTAAGCAAGGAAGTTATTTAAGAGCTACCTCTAGAGAGTGCATTCTGAAGATACTGGGGAGACTAATAGGAAGGGTAACAAAATAAGGAGAGAACAATTGAGAGGCTGTAACCACAATTCAGGCAAGAACTGCAGAGGATTCCAGCAGAGGCAATGAGGCACTCTGCCTGGGTAGAGTTTCAGGAAGCCCTTAGAAGGGCCAGCGGAAGCTGTGGGGTCCAGAGAAGGGGTAGTATGAAAAAGAGGCAAGTGGTCCTGAAAGTGGGCTTTGGAGAACACCAAAAAACATTTTCACCCTCTGTATAAGTTTGCTTTTCTGTGTATAAGTTTGGTTCCACTGTGTTCTGGCTGCTCTGAGGAGATACTAAAACAGCTCAATATGATTTCTGATTATCATGAGAGAAGCGAACTGGATGTTTGGAGGACAGGAGAGTTGTTATAGCAATCTTTGCATTTTTACCTAGCCCCAGATCAAATTTAATCTTTAAAGAATGGTCCATATCTTCAGGAAATCTCAGGTGTTATTGGGAATACAGTACACTCATACCAAGTCACATGAGCTCTAAGTCAATAACACAGACAAATAAGCGGTGCTTCACGTATATTGCTAACATGTTCCTAGCCGAATACATAATCTGTACATAACTATTGCTTTAGTATAATAGTGTCAAACATAGATTCTCTCATGTAGTTGGATTAGCTGAAAGTCAACCAATACTGTAGCCTATTAACCTTTTGATGGGGCAAAAGGATCGCCCACATTAGTCAATGTGCATCTGACCACTAGGTGGCAATCTTTCCTGATTTTGAACCATCCTTAATTTTAAGGATTAAATCATTGTGAGAATTTAAATCTGAACAGAAAGGTTTCTAAAGTGAGGTATTCTTTACTGAAATTTGGTCATTTTAATTCCCAACTTTCTGCAAGGGCAATGCACTGCTTATGAACAGGCAAGAGAAAAATGATCCAGTGTCATTTAAATTAATGACTGAAATTATAACTGCATTTTTTAGAGTGAGTTGGCCATACATACTGTTAAAATTTGTTTAAAATTCTTATAATGTGATTACTCAGTGTGTAACGTTTATCAAGTTGCCTTTTTTATAGATATAAAGTTGTACTTTATGCAATCAGCTCAATGACAGAGCTTTTCAGGTTGGAAAAATCTGGTTCTATAGCCTATATCCAATATATTCATGAATGTATGAGGGGGTACCCCCGCCCCCAAACGGAAAAACGCTCTGCTGGGCAGCCCTTTCGTAGTACGCATTTTCCCCACTAGGCAAGCATCAAGCAGCTTGCTCTGAGTTAGTGCACCCAGTGGCATAACCTAGGAAAGTTCTCTGGTAACAATGAATTTTTTGTTAAAAACAATTTCTCTCAAACCTCTTTTTTCGTGATGGCCGATTTAAGAGAACAGCATGTGGCTGTGAAATTTTGTTTCCTGCTCAGGAAAAGTGCCACAGAAACTGTTGTGATGTTGAACACAATTTACAAGGACAGTGCTATAGGAAAAACTCAAGTGTATAAGTAGTTTTCTTGTTTCAAAAGAAGTGAAATGTTGATTGATGACAAACCTCATTCTGGACATCTGTCAATTTTCTGAAAAGACGAAAATGTTGACAAAATTCGTGCACTTGTGCTTAAAGACTGACGACGGACCATTGAACAGATGGGGAAGTTATCTGGACTACCTTGGAGTTTGATTCAGCCGATTTTGACAAAAGACGTGGTAATGAGAAGGGTCGGCTGCGAAATTAGTGCCTTGGGTTCTGACTGACCGGCAAACAGAGCATGGAGTGGAAACATGCTGTGCTTTGAAAGAACAGCTCTGAAGTGACCAGACTTTTTTCCCCCAAAGTCATTACTGGTGGCAAGACATGGTGCTATTCTTATGCCCCAGAAACCAAACATAAGTGAAAGTAGTGGAAGACGCCATGGTCACCTCGCCCCAAAGAAGCTTGTCAAGTGAAAGCAAAGATCAAGATGATGCTCATTTGTTATTTTAATTTTTTGTGCTCATTTGTTATTTTGATGTGAGCGGGATAGTGTATTTGGAGTTCATCCTACCGGGACAGACTGTTAGTCAAGCTTTCTATTTAGAGGGTCTGTAAAGATTGCCTAACAGTGTATGACCAAAAGAAGGTCTGATTTGTGGCAGGCGTGTGACTGGTTTTGTTCCACGACAATGCACCTGTTCATGCTGTCACCTCAGTGCGCCAGTTTTTGGCAAAAACAGCATGTCTCTCTTAACCCACACACCTTACTCACCTGACTGCACTCTGTGCAGCTTCTTTTTGTTTCTATGAATGAACAGGGACATGAAAGGGCAGCGATTTGACAATGTAGAAGAGGGGAGGAAAAACATAAGGGAAGTGCTGTCAGCCATCCAAATCGATGGGTTTGAAAAATGTTTCCAAGAATGGAATCGCAGATTTGATTAAGTGTAACAGAGAGTACTTTGAAGGTGGTAAGGTTGTGTTGTAAAAAATTTTTAATACATACCTTAGGAAAAAGGAAAAATAATCCATTTTACTGGGGGGGGGGTACCCCTCATATAGGAATAGAGTTTATGGCCACAGGTTTGATATTGCACTTTTGAACAATTTTAGAAAATTTACTAGAACTGTGGGCAAAGGTAAATTATAGAACAGTTCATGGTGAAGAAAATCAAGATTAAGCTTATAAATAAAAGATAGGAACCAGACAAGAAATGTGCCAAGCCACAAAATTATGAGAAGTTGACACCCACGATAGCAAATGATCAGAAGCTCCATAACCAATGAAACTCAGAGAAGCAGCCAGGAACAAAGGAAGTACAGATAGAGAAGCTCAGGCCGGCAGAAGCACTGGAACCAGACTAGCAGTCTATAAGTACTCAAAGGAAAGGGGCAACGAACAGTTCTTCTTACCACTTCCTGCTTAGAGCACGAGTGTGAGGACATTTTCATCAATGCCCTGAAGATACAAGTAAATAACCGTACTTAAGGAGTGGGGCGACTTGAGCCAGGACAATCCTAGAGCCTACTCCTCTTCCAATTAGGAGGCGGCTGGCTTTCTAAACCAATACTACTGATGGGCTTCCTCAGTCCTGTGTTACACATATTCCTAGTGGCAAGTAAAGTCCCCATGACTTGGAAAACAATGTTTAACTTGTATCATCTGTCACACACTTCAAAGCTTTCAAAGTTAATACTTAAGTTTTGCTTTTTTAGGAATCTGAGAACCGGCAAATAATGGACCAACTCCGAAAAGCCAATGAAGATGCTGAAAACTGGGAGAATAAGGCCCGTCAAACAGAGGCAGACAATAATACCCTCAAATTGGAACTGATCACTGCAGAGGCCGAGGCTAACAGACTCAAAGAAAAAGTAGATTCCCTCAATAGAGAGGTTGAGCAAGTAAGTTTTGGCCAAGGTGCTAGTAAGTTCTGCATCATACTTAAAAAATGTTGTTTAATTTTCATAAATTAAACATGTAAACAAGCATTTATATCCATTCTATTTTTCCTTTAAACTGTTATTTACCACACAGCCAGAGTATTCTTTAGCAGTGTTCAAGACAAGGAGCTGTTTTAAACATGAAAAAGTGGTACACACACACACACACACACACACGCCCACCTTCTAGACTTAAGAAGGCTATATGGCTAATAGTTTGCCCTAGTTGCTGAATATTTCTTGATTTAAGGAGACAAACATTAGAGGTACAACTCCTCACTTGTAAAATTATTTCCTTCCTTTTAGTTGGTGGGTATAACTTCTTTGCATATGTTTATGTCTTTTCTACATAGCTACCATCCAATTTATTATCTACCATGTTGTTTGCATGCTTTAAGCATTTATTTAAATGATAGCACACTATGCATATCTATTTGCCACTTTGATTTTTCTGCTAAATATTGTAGTTTTGAGATTTATCAATATTGATACTTGATTAATATTTTAACAAAGTCTCACCATCCTCGCTTCTAAGGAGAATTCTGACTGCACTTCTTCCAAACAGATTTCTTCATTCTTATGGAAGTCCATGGTATGTATTCTTTACCAGCATCAAAATTCAGATGAATTACTTCCTCTTCAGTTATCCTTATTTATGGTCCAGCTTTTGCGTGCATGTCATAAAATATTATGGCTTGGGCCAGATGCACCTTCGTCTTCCAAGTGACATCCTTGCTTTTCAACACTGTAAAGAAGCCATGGCAGCTGATTTGCCCAATGCAATATATTATTTGATTTCTGAGTACTGCTTGATTATAGATCCAAGCAAAATTAAGTCCTAGACAACTTCAATCTTTTTTCTATTTAACATGATGTTGTATACTGGTCCAGTTGTGAGCATTTAAAAAATTTTTTTTACACTGAGTTGTAATCCATAGTGAAAACTCTTGCCTTGATCTTCATCAATAGGTGATTTAAGTCCTCCTTGCTTTCTGTGTCATCCACCTTCCACAGGTTGTTAGTGAGCCTACTATCTCCTACCCTGATGCTAAGTTCTTCTTCATATAGTCTGTATAGTCATATAGCTTCTTGGATTATTATACAACATTGGCACACAACTTTCTCGAGATCCTCTTATTAGGTTGGAAAAAACTGCCTTTAGGTCTATGTACAGGTTCTACATGAGGAAAATCAATTGCTCTGTAATTTCTATTCTTTACAATGTTACCTACAAAATCAAATGCCTTTGCATAGTTAATAAAACACAGGTAAACATCTTTCTAGTATTTTTTCTTTTAACCAAGGTCCATATCATATTAATAAGATTATTGCTAATTCCATTTTCTTTTCTGAATCTGGCTCCAATTTCTGGCAGTTCTCTGTTGATGCACTGCTGTAACTGTTTTTAAATTATGTTCAACATATGGTTAAGAAAGAGCTTTCTATCAAGAAGTCATTATACATCAACAAAACATCCCAGCCCAATCCAACTCAAGTTCATATTTCCAATACTAGTACATAAGTTGCTCATAAGACTTATGAAGCCACACACAATGATGCTGAATGCAGGAATATCATTGGCTAGTTGGTGTAAAGTTCCGTGGATCCAATGGAGGTTGATCTAGCAGCTCTCTCAGAGAGAGGAGGTTTCCAGGACCCTCCTTATGAAAAGAGCACATTCACAAGGTGTGTTGATCTGGGTTGACTCGAGAAACAAATCCAGGGAGACTCGTGTATAAGAGAGAGTTTTATATCCAAGAGTAATTGTGTATCAAGAAAACATCCCAGCCCAGTCCAGATCAGGTCCGTAAGTCCAATATTACCCCATATATCCAATACCAGTTTATAAATTTTTCTTCAGACTCATGCAACACATGCACTGATGCCAAATGCAAGAAGATCACAGGCCTGTGGTTGGAGAGCCTTGTGGATCCAGTGACGGTGGAAGCATCTCAGTGCTGGTGTGGGTCTCCACGTGGCTCCTCCATCTCTAGGATTCTGGCTGGGGTCAGCATGACTCATGTCTTGTAAGCAGGAAGACAAAGCAGAGAGTGTTTCTAACCTCCAAGGAGGAAGACAGACAGGAGATCCCAGAATGCTCAGAAGAAAGCCATGTCCACACAGAGGCCTTATTGGCTATGACCTGGGTGACAGGCTAGACTCCACCCCTTCAGTCAAGTTGACAGGAGATTATGTAACTGCCATGCAAGGAGACACTATCAGGCTATGACTTGATTCACAGGCTAGATTCCACCCCTATACTTATATTTCTTCAAGTTGACATGAAATTATGTAATTATCACGTGAATATACTGCTTATACTTGTATATAAGCCAAGTTTTTCAGCACATTTTTAATGCAATTTTTGTGGTAAAATTAAGTGCCTCGACTGATATTTGGGTCATCTTATTCTTGAGTACATATGATACATTTTTTGTTATTTAGTAAATACTTAGGAGTAAAATTGTTGAATTGTATGGTATGTTTAACTTTATAAGAAACAATAGCACTATTTTCTAAAATGGTGATACTATTTGACATACACAATGTATGAGAATTCCAGTTGGTTTTTATTTTTCCAATACATGGTAATGTTCACAAATGTCTATGTTTTCCACATTGTAGTTTTTACCTTGCATTTCCTTCATGACTAACAATGTCTTTTCAAATGCTTTTCAAATGTTTATTGACCACTTTTATATATTCTAAATCTGTTCAAATCTATAGCTCATGGTTTGGTTGTTAATTGCCACGAGTCACTTCTGATCCATGTTGATTCTGTGAGTAGAACTGTTCCATAGGGGTTTCAAGGTTGTGACCTTTGGAAGCAGATCAGCAGGCCCTGGGTGGGGCAAACCACCAGCACGGAACTATTTGCACCACCTAGAGATGCATTGTATTGGCATATTTTTCTTGTTATTAACTTGTATGAAGTTACTTGAACATTGTAGATGTGGGTCCATTGTCAGGCATACGAGCTGTGAATATTTTCTTCTAGACATTGACATGCCTCTTCATTTTGCTAACAGAGTCTTTCTATGAGCAGAACATGGAGGTGAATTTAGAGGGATTCTGATTTATCAATTTTCTTCTAAAGTTTGTGCTTCTTGTTTCCTCTCTAACGAATCTCTGCATATTATCAACTTGTGTAGATTGTATTCTGTTTCTTCTAGAAATTTAATATATTAATGTTTCTTTATTTAGATCTAATAAAATTTGAATTAACATTTGTGTATAATGTAAAATAAAGGCTAATAATTATTATTCCACATGGATATGGAGTTTTTCAGAACATTTGTTGAAAACACTACCCTTTCACTATTGAAATATCTAGGCACCTTTGGCAAAATCAAACAATTATGCATATTTCAATGTGCATTTATTTTGGATCGCTTTTCTTTTTCACATGTCTATTTTTAGCCAGTATCACAGTGTCTGGATTGATTATTTATTTATAAATCATTTTATTAGGGGCTCATACAACTCTTATCACAATCCATACATACATCAATTGTGTAAAGCACATTTGTGCATTCATTGCCCTCATCATTCTCAAGTGGATTGACAATTTAATAGTAAGTGCTTTTGTCACTTACAGGTACAAACTATTAATGCAGTTGGCTGCTGAATGAGAGGTTGGGTTGATTTGAACTTCTCAAAAAATGCTTGGCAATCTACTTCTGAAAACTCAGCCATTGAAACCCCGTGGAACACAGTTTTATTCTCACACATGTAGAATCACGATAGAGTCAACTTGGCAACTTCTGGTTATAGACTAAGTCTTCCAATAAGTTAGGATAAGACCTCCAAATTTGTTTTTTTGCAAAATGTTTTGGCTAGCTTTGGTTATTTGAAATGTCATATGTACTTATAGTGATATTGTCATTTCTGAAGAAAAATGTTCACCCGAGTTTTGATTGGCATTTTTTTAATCAACAAAGCAATATAAGGACAGTTGAGATCTGAACCAACTTTCCCTCCCCCATCTGAACATTTTGAATATGTTAGGCCACTGCCTTCTAATCTCCATTGTTTCTGTCGAAATGTCAGCTGTTGATCTAACTGGGAGTCTCTTATAAATGATGAGTTGTTTTTTTCCTTCAGCTTTTAAGATTTGGATTTAGACTTCAGAACTGTTATGGTATTCTGTCTGTGGATCTCTTTATATGAACTTCTTTTGGTTGGGGTAGTACCAAATTATTTTATTTGAGGGATTAGTACAAAAGAAAAACTTAGGTGGATATTTTGATATAATTGATTGAAAGGTAAACCCAACATCCAAGCACCACAGAAGTCAGCCCTGCGGTGAGGGGAAGGCAGGCTAAAGATGAATTCTTTCCATCACTGCCTCTTAGGGTGTGCTTCTCAAAGAGATAAACGGCTAGGCCAGATTTAGGGGTCCCAGTCTTACACAACTTGATTATATAGCCACCCAACTATTTTCTGTATCACCTACTCATTTAGGTAATGTTTCTCAGTGAAGTAACACAAACGAGGGTTGCTCTTGTCCGTATTAGTTTGTGTAATTTCAGTAGGGACTGATTTATGCTGTTTTTCAAGTGTAATGCATATCCCATTACCTTCAGACCTCTCTCCCATTTACCATAGCCTGATTTGGCCACCTTATTGATTCTGCAGTTTCCTCCATTTCTAAACCTGTTTCCTCCTCTCATGAAATTAGTGAATGAAATATTTGATGAACTTCCAAGCCACATTGTCATGGTCAAAGTAGTAAAACGGGGGCACGTAGACGGAGGACAAGCAGAGCTCCCGGTTGCTCTGGCGTAGGCGATAGCCTGCGAGTGCCAGGTGTAGATGGATGTGTCTCGAGGGCACAGCATTGTGGCAAATGGCTGAGGTGAGGAGGCAGTAGCTGTGAGACCTTGGAGCAGAGGGCTTGGAGTGGTCCAATGGTGCTTTGAGGAGGTAGAAGAATGTTGGCTTTGAGCAGCCAGGTAGGAGGGCTCTTGAGTACCTAGCTCCATCCAAGCACTCTTGAACAAGAAAACAGTAGCAAAGCTGCAAAGAATATGTTGCCTCAGGGAGTTTCTTGACTGTGTAAGGTTTTATTCAAATAGTAAACGCTGATAGGTAAATATATATATATTTAAATACATTTTTGCACCTTTCTCTTTCCATCTGGCACTCTCATTAGTGTACGTGGGCACAGTTAATGATGCCCCACATTTCTCTGAAGCGCTCATTACTTATCTTTTTTCTATTTCTCAGATTGCATGAACTATATCTCAAGAGCATAAAGTGCAGCTTCTGCCCATTCAAAGCTACTGTTGAGCATGCTCAGTAAAATTTTTCATTTCAGGAATATCTTTTTAATGACTATTTCTGATATTTCTGTTTGATGAGATATTGCCATCATACCTTCCTTTACTAAGCATGTTTTCTTACGTTCCTTGGAGAGGTTCATAATGACTACTTTGAAGTCTGTTAAATCCAATATCGGATTTAAATAGAAGTTCTAACTGGCAAGTGTCTCTCTCCATTTGTTTGGTTTGTTTTCTCATGGATAGGCCTTATTTTTCTGTTTCCTTACATGTCTTACAATTTTTTTTGGAGATTGGGTTCTGGTGTCCACCCCATCCCTACCCCTCACCCCCACTGCACGCTCACTCTCCCCTTTCCTCCCCCACCCTTCTGCCCTTTGCTGCTTCCTCGTGTTACTCACTTCTTTACATGACTGATGACCGACAGGATTATTTTAGTGACTCCTTCCCCTTTCCCTGTCCCCACCTCCCCAACGCACACACAACGCAGAGCTTTAGATACTGGCTTTCAGACTGGGCAAGTGCAGTTACTCACCTAGAGAAATAACTACGGTTCCACCAAACCTCTTTGACCATTTATCTGGCCACACCTTGCCATTAAATTTCACCAATTGTTAATTGCTGCCTTATCGCTCCACTGTTTTCACTAATGACCTGGGCATAAATTACTTCATAGACTAATCTAATTAAATGTGGATTTCTGCTCTAGGATAGTTTTTGAGCTCCGTGTTGGAGCTTTCCACTGACCCCTGAAAGACTCTTCGTAACTGTCTCTCCTCCTGGTTCTGTCTCGTAAACTAGCTGATGCATGGAGTAATTTATATCTCTAAAGACTCTAACAGTGTGCTCTTAATTTCTTTTCACCACAACCTCCTTTGTTCTTGAGAGCATTCCTACAACTTCCTGATTTTGAAATTAAACATGCTATACCTATTCTTTTAGAATTGAATTGTGTCATAAATGAATTACATGCCAATTAAAAACGACGAAGCATGAAAAATTTAATCTGCATGCTTTACTAATCTAGTATTAAATCAATTTTCCTCATAAGCAATAAATGGACCTAAGAATATTTGAATATTGACCACAATACCTTCGTTAGTGTGTGCATTTCTTGCCCCCTTTTCACTCAATACAGAACAATCTTTCATGATCTCTCTATTTTAGTTCTACTTTTCTTTAAAATCCCAAAATAAGCCATTATTGTTATTTTTATTCATTCAATCAATTCTTATTTATATCTACCTGCATGTTTACTAGGAGCCTTGGTGGTACCATGGTAAAAGCACTGAACTGCTGAGCAGAAGGTTAGTGGTTAGAACCCACCAGCAGCTCCATGAGAGAGAAAGCTGTGGCAGTCTGCTTCTTTAAAGTTTAACAGCCTAGGGGCAGTTCTACTCTGTCCAGAGGACTCCCATGAATAGAAGCTAACACTACAACATTGGGTTTGTTTTTGGTTTGGTTTTTCAGGTTTACCTACCCTCACCTCCACACCCCCACCCCACCCCACCATTTACTCTCTCCTTCTAAATTCACTTTCCTTTTTTCAAAGTACTTCCTTTCAGCAAGGATCTGTAAAGTAATTAAGGTGCCCTGGTGGTCTAGTGGGTTATGGGTTTGGCAGCTAACTGCAAAGTTAGCAGTTTGAACCCACTAGCTGCTCTGAGGGAAAAGACCAGGCTTTCTGCTTCCATAAAGATGTACAGTTTATTAAACCCAAAGAGGGCAGTTCTTCTCTCCCCTGTAGGATCACGGTGAGTCAGAATCAAACTGATGGCCGTGAACTTGGTCTGTTTATTTATTTACTGGTGAGTCTAAAGTCAAATTCCTTTCTTCAAAGTACTTTCTTTTAGCAACAATCTGTGAGTTAAGTTTTTCAGTCTTTGTCTGAAGTTAGCTTTATTTTACTCTCATCATGAATATTAGTTTAGCTGTGTATAGAGTTCTAGGTTAAGAATTATTTTCTTTTAATATCTTTCAAAATAAACAGTTACATCTTTGTTGAGAAGTTTGTTCTGATTCTTATGGTTATTCTTTATAGGTTTGTCTTTCGTCATTGATTCCTTTTAAAGTCTCTCACTATAGTTTCACTATACATATCTATGGATGGATTCTCTTTTCTGGCTTTGGTTTTGTTGTACAAGGAGGCTTCAAAAAGTTCATGGGAAAAATGGAATGAAAAGGTAATGGAATTTTTCCACAAACTTTTGAAGTCCCCTGTACTTCTTCAGTCAGTGGATTCGTATCTTTCTTACCACTGAATATGCATGTAGGCAGTGTCTTGAACGAGAATATATATTTACTAAGTAATAAATGTTGTTTATGGGGTGGGTGGAGTGTTGTTTTGAAAAATAAACATGGGGTGGCTAGATAGAAGGTGGCTTGAAGAATCCATAAGAGAGTGAGAAAAGTGGGAGAGAGAATGTTAGCATTTAATTAATTGTAGCCACATACTAGCTGCCAGGAGCAATATTTGGCCCAAGCACAATGATTGTGAGCTCGTGCAGGACTCGGCAGCCTTTCTGATGGCCGAAGGTGGCTATGAATCCGAACCTCCTCCACAGCACCCAACACCAACCGGAGCAATAGCCAGTGCTTTGTAACTATAAAAGCACTTTCCATTTATTTGTTTGTTCTTAAGTTCTATTGGAGCCCTGGTTGTGTATTGTTTACTCTTTGGAATGTGATCCACATGGTTGGCAGTTCAAAACCACCTGCAGCTCCATGGGAGGAAGACCGGGCTTTCTACTCTGGCGAACAGTTACAGTCAGGGAAACCCACAGGGGGTCACTGAGTCAGCATTGACTCCATGGCAGTGAGTTTGGTGATTTGGAAGTTCTGTTAGTGTCACATTGTTGCAAACCAATACTTTTCTGTAGTCTATAGGACATTTAAACAAACGGGCAAGGGAAGTAGAATTATCTTGATATTTGAAAGGGTTATATTTTGAGGATCATAATGCTATCATATTACAATTTTAAAATATACACACATGGATAAGAAGAGGCTTCAAAAATCCATTCCATTTTCCACAAACTTTTCATTCCATTTTCATTCCATTTTCATTCCATTTTCCACAAACTTTTTGAAACCTATATATACACACATATAGTATATATATTTCAATATATACACGCCAAAATATATACAAAACATGTGTATATACATATATGTATATATTTAGAAGCATATAACTATGTATATTTATATGTTTATATATGTCTATATACACACACATATATATTAATATATACTTAAATATATACTTGAATACTTCAAAAATAAATACTATATATGCACACTGATATACAGATATATATATATATATATATATATATATATATGCTTTCAAATTTTAAGGTAATTCTGCTTCCCCTGCCCTTTTGTCAGAAAAAAAATGTTCTGTATAAGTGCCCTGTGACCTATTCATTCACTGCCAAGAAATCTGTGTTGACTTAAAGAGATCCTTTAGGACACCACAGAAAGTCTCCTGTGAGTTCCCAAGATTGTTACTCTTTTGGGGAGTATAAAGCCCCATCTTTTCCCATAGAGCGGGTGGTAGACCTTGAGGTTAGCAGCCTACTTTGCCACCAGCGCTACTTCTGCAACCTACAGAGAAGTACTTGTTTGCCATAATGTGACTCTAACAGAATGGAGGGACAAATATACTTGTGATATAATTACAAAGCACCAACTGTTGCTCCTGTTGCTGTTCGGTGCTGTCTAGTAGGTTCTGATCCATAGTGACCCTATGTACAATATATAGATTTGCATTGGGAAAATCTGCTGCAAGTTTGTAGTCTTCCAAAGCAAAGAGGACTAAGATATGCCTGACCCAATCTGTGGTATTTTCAGTCATATACATGTGAGAACTAGACAATGAATAAAAAAAAGACTGGAGAAGAACTGATGCATTTGAATTGTGGTGCCAGCAGATTGGACAAATCTGCCTTGGACTAAGTACCATGAGAATACTCTTTAGAAGCGAGGATGGTGAGAGTTTTCTTTTTTTCACGTATTTTGGGCATCTTCATCTGAGGGACCAGTCTATGGAGAAGGACATCATGCTTTGTAAAGTCGGAGGTCAGTGAAAAAGAGGAAACCCCTCAATGACATGGACTGACACAGAGTCTGTAATAATGGGCTCAAACCCAGCAATGATTGTGAAACTGCTGCTGGACCAGAAAGTATTTTGTCCTATTGCACATAGAGCTGCTATTCGTTGGAACCAACTTGCAGCACTCAGCAACCAAGTGCCTGTGTGCCTGCGTGTGTATGAGCGTGTGCTTAATTTATGCTCACCCTTAACAGTTTCCCTCTAGAGATACTAATAAGAGAGTTATCAGTCCACATTTTGTGATATTGATTGTTATAAAAGTAGTTTTGTGAATGAGACAATAGGTAACCTTTTGCCTTTAACAAGATTTTTACTTAGACAAATTTGAAATTGTGGCAAATATGGTTAACACTATAGAACTAATGCATATATCTCAACTAACTTTGGGGATGGAAACTTTTTAAGTGGGATGACATACTTTTAAAAGGAAATTAAAAAGAATAATCAGTTGACCACCCTGCTCAAATTTATAGAACTCTCAGGACTGAACTTATCTTTCCTGAGTGTTTTATGCATACTATTATTAACTAGAACTACTAAAAAGCTTTGTTGTCTGAGTGCACTATCATTAAAAGATTTAACCCACTTTGCTTTTCATGTTGCAACTGTTTTCAAATTCATATGCTTATATAAAATAATCATCTTGCATTTGCAGCACTTAAATGCAGAAAGGTCTTACAAGTCCCAGATTTGCACGTTACACAAGTCTGTTGTAAAGATGGAAGAGGAGCTTCAGAAGGTTCAGTTTGAAAAAGTGTCTGCACTTGCAGATTTGTCTTCCACAAGGGAACTCTGCATTAAACTGGACTCAAGCAAAGAACTTCTTAATCGGCAGCTGATTGCTAAAGATCAAGAAATTGAAATGGTATGTAACACATATTTCAAGGTTTGTAAAAAGTTCCTTATTAAACTGCCAATTGCTACAGCTTTAGAGAAACACCATTTTTATAAAGCATCACATTCAGCCATGTCTTCCAACTTCTTATTTTAAAGTCCAAAGATTAATTTATGACAACTGTGTTCCAAGAACATAGCAGAAACTCTACCTTTGAGCATGTGCTTTGCATTTTCTTTTAGCCAGGGGGATTGTAAAACACACTGACATAGCAATTAGAGAACTATGTTCTGGCTTTCACAGTTAAATTGTAACTCTAATGCTGTTCTGTTAAACTAAATCTTCATTGTTTAGTAATTGACTGGTGTTCTTCAAACCTATGATCCAGGTGGTTGTATCTACTGTATGCCTGACATTGCGCTTGCCTCTGGGAAAATCACGTTCAAAGGGTACAACCCCATCAAAGACCTCCCAGCAGTGACACACAAATAATTTTAGATGACTCTTTTACTGAAGTGTAGGGATTCCTATTGGCCTAGAGGTATATTAGGGAGAAGTTCACAAGGAGATCCTACTGAACTCAGATGTGATGAGGCAGGAAACAACAGAATAGGCAAGGGTACAGAGGTCTAGGACAGTAAGGGTTCATTCTTAAGTAAATGGTAAGTAATTGACAGTTGAAGAAACTGGCTAAAGATAATCTGGAGAAATAGGTGGAGCCCAAACGTTAAGAATATATGTATAGCAGTTGTGTTGTGTAATTGAAATACCAGCAAATTTAATTGTGCTTACCAAACCCTCTTATATTTTAATTTATTATGTATTAGAAACCACTGCTAGTATTTCAGTGAAGTGGTACATATCAGAATTCTCGGTCTTTACATTTATATATATTTTTATTTTAGCAAGAACTTTTAAATGATGAAAGTAACTCATGAACAGATGCTCATTATAAACATTCAAACAATACTTTTTATTTTTTATTTAGACACATTTTTAACTCCATATTTTCAAATGGGAAAAGTAATATATGTTATCATTACAAGTGAAACAATATTGTTATTACAGAACTGTAAAAATAATAATACACCATGACTAAATCTATTCCAACAATCATCCTTAAGATTTAAAATCATTACCTTTGATAGGAGTATATATGAAGTTTGGTCCATATTATTTTTGATATTTTAAAGATGATTAGTCCCAAGATTTGTCACTTTAATTAACTGTTTCCTATTCTCATAGTGCTTTAAAATATTCATATCAATTTAAATTTATGCCCTATAAATTATTTATATATATGTATCTTTATATAAGTAATATTGAGTTCAAAGATAATTTTATTATCTTGATTTTGAGATAATTGTAGTTTCACATGCAATTGTAATAATAATAAGTAATATCATGTATTTTTTACCTGCTTTTCTTCAGTAATAGCATTTTCCAAAATTGAACTATAATGTCACAATCAGGATCTTCCTTTTCAATATAGTAAAAAGATAATCACTCCCAGGAGGATTCCTCATGTTGTCTGTTTGTAGTTCCCCTTTCATTCTCCCTCAAATCTTCTTTAATCTCTGGCAACTACTAATCTGTTTTCTATTTTACAATTTTATTATTTCAAAACAATTACATAAATAAAGTCATATAATATGTTTGAGGTTGGTATTTTTTACTCAATATATCTCTGGAGACCAAATCTAGGCTGTTGCATGTATTGATAATTTGTTCCTTTTCATTGCTGAGCAGTATTCCTTACTATTGGTATTTCATGATTTGTTTAGCCATTCATCCATGGGAAATACCTGTATTGTTTTCAGTTTCTATATATTCAAATAAAACTACTATAAACAATCATGTACAGGTTTTTGCAAGAAAATAAATATTTGTTTCTCTATAAATACCCAGGAGTGAAATGTTTGAGTTATATGGTAGTTGCGTGATTCAGTTTTCAAATGAACTTCCGTATAACCCCAAGCTATGAACTCCAATACAACTACCGGATAACCTCCAAGTGTCACTCTGAGGCATTCATATAGCCCTCTTCAGAGTAGTGGGAAACAAGGCTGTTACTCTGAGGACTAAGGCACCCGATCCGACCATGGCATTTCCCATTGCCTCACATACACACGCAAGTTGGACTTGAATATAGAACACTGAAGAAGACCCTGGGTTTGAATTGTGGTGCTGATGAAGACTTGAAGGCACCCGGGCTGCTAGCAAGATGCTCTGTGTTGGAAGAAGTATGGTCAACATGCTCCTCAGAGGCAAGGATGGCAGGACTTCAGCTTACAACTCTGGACATGTTGTCAAGAGAGACCAGTCCCTGGAGAAGGACAGCAAAGGAGTTGAAAGCCCTCAAGGAGCTGGATGGATGCTGTAGCAGCACAATGGGATCAGCCATAGGAACGGTCATGAGGATGGTGCAGGACTATGCAGTGGTTCGTTCCGTCGTATATAGGGTTAACGATGGGTCAGAGCCAGCTCAATGGCACCTAACAATAATATAATTCATTTAAAAAAGAAATTAGCAAAAATATCCCAAATATTTTGGGAAATGGTACAGTGTCTGTATCATATTGTATTCCCACCAGTAATATGTGATTCAGTTTCTCGGCATCCTTGCAAACGTTTGTTGCTGTCAGTATTTTTTAATTTAGTCATTCTGTATGTGTATTGTGTTGTTTTTATTAAGTGCCATCAAGTCAGTTCCAATTCATAAGAGCCCCTTACAAAACAGAAAGAAACCCTGCGCAGTCCTGTGCCAATCTCACAATTACTCCTAAGCTCGAGCCCGTTGTTGCAGCCACTGTGTCCATCCTTCTCCCTGAGGGCCTTTTTCTCTTTCCTTCCACCTTTCCACGTTTGATGATCTTTTCCAGGGACTAGTCTCTCCTGACAAAGTGTAATACGAGTCGTCTTAAGGCTATCCATAGTTTGTTATTGTCCACACAGTCGAATGCCTTTCCATAGTCAATGAAATACAAGTAAACATCTTTCTGGTGTTCTCTGCTTTGAGTCAACATCTGTCTGACACCCGCAGTGATATCCCTTGTTCCATGTCCTCTTCCGAATCCAGCCTGAACTTCTGGCAGTTCCCTTCAACCATTCTTGTTCAACCATGATCTGAAGTAGAATTTCATTTGCGTGTGACATCCTTAATATTGTTCTATAGTTGAGCATTCTGTTGGGACACCTTTCTTTGGAATCGGCACACAAACGGATCTCTTCCAGTCAGTTGGCCAAGTAATTGTATTCCAAGTTTCCTGGCTTAGGTAAATGAATATGCTTCCAGGGCTTCACGGGTTTGCTGAAACCTTTCCGTTGGCATCCCATCAAGTCCTGGAGCCTTGTTTGCGGCTAATGCTCTCAGTGCAGCCTGCACTTCTTCCTTCAGTGCCATCGGTTCATGCTCATATGCTACCTTTTGAAGTTGAGTGTCAACCGGTTCTTTCTGGCACTGTGGCTCTGTGCATTCTTTCCATCTTCTTTTGATGCTTCATGCATCGTTCAATATACATATTTTCTCTCTTTAAAAAAAAATCATTTTGGGGGGAGCTCATACAGCTCTCATCACAATCCATACATATATCCATTGTGTCAAGCACATTTGTACACTTGTTGCCATCATCACCTTCAAAATATTCTCCCTCCATCTGAACCTCTGGCATCAGCTCCTCAGTTGTTTCCCTCTTCCCCACCCTCCTCCCCTCCCTCATGAACCCTTGATAATTCATAATTTTTTTCACATCCACACTGGCTGATGTCTCCCTTCACCCACTTTTCTGCTATCTCCCTCCCCTGGGAGGGAGCTATAGGTAGATCATTGTGATCGGTTCCCTCTCTCTCCCCCCTACACTCTTGGCATTGCCACTCCCACCACTGGTCTCCAGGGATTTATCTGTCCTGGATTCCCTGTGTTTCTAGCTCTTATCTGTACCCATGTACATGCTTTGGCATAGCTAGATTTGTAAGTTAGAATTGGCATCATGATCATGAGAGGAAGGAAGTATTAAATAACTAGAGGGAAGTTGTATGCTTCATCAGTACTATACTGTACCCTGACTGGCTTGTCTCTTCCTTATGACCCTTCTATAAGAGATTGTCTGTCCAGTTGTCTATTTAAAGACAGGATTTGTGTCTCCACTCTGCACTCCCCCTCATTCACACTGATAGCATCATTCAATATTTTGCTCATAGAATCTTTCAAGATTGCAATTCGAGGTTTGAACTTTTTCTTGAGTGTTTTCAATTTCAGATATGCTTAGCAAATATCCTTCCTTTTGGTTTGCTAAGTCTGTCTTTGCACATTTCATTAAATTTGCCTTTGTCTTCTTGCACTGCCCTTTGAAATGTTCTTTTCCTTAAATTGAATACTTTCATTGAGGGTCTTACATCTCTTATCACAATCCATACATTCATTCATTGTGTTGAGAACATTTGTACTGTTGCCATCATCATTTCAAAGCATTTTCTTTCTACTTGAGCCCTTGGTATCAGCTTCTCATTTTTCCCCTCCCTCACTTTCCTTCCCTCATGAGCCCTTGATAAGTTATAGATAATTATTTTCATATCTTACATCGTCATCTGTCACCCTTCACCCACTTTTCTGTTGTTCGTCCCCCTGTCGATCCTTGTGATCAAGAAATGTTCTATTCAACTCTGTCTTCATCCTCTCTTTCATTTGCTTTAGCTACTCTACAGTTAATAGCAAATTTCAGAGTCTTTTCTGACACCCACTATAATATTCTCTTTCATTCCTGTCTTTTTAGTGACCGTTTGCTTTCTTCATGAATGGTGGTCTCGATGTCCACCCACAGCCCATCAGGTCTTTCAGTGGGTCAAATCGGTTCTTGAGATGCTTTCAAAATCCAAGAGGGATAGACTCACGATTGTATTTTGGCTCTTGTGCACTTGTTTTATTTTCTTCAGCTTTATCCTGAACTTACATAGGAGGAATTGGTGGTCTGCTCCAGAGTCAGCCCCTGCTTTGGTTTTAGCTGCTGATATCGAGCTTCTTCATTGTGTGTTCCCACAGGTGTACTCAATTTGATTTCTGTGAACTCCATTTGTGGAAGTCCATGTGTGTAGTCACCTTTTGTGCTGTTGACCAAGGGTATTTGCTATGAACAAGTTGTTGGTTTTGCAAGATTCTATCATGTGATTTCCAGCTTCCTTTCTATCACCAAGTCCATATTTTCCAACTACTGTTCCTTCCTCTTGGTTTCCAACTTTTGCATTCCAATCACCAAGAACTATCAGTGCATCTTGATTGCATGTTCAATCAATGTCTGACTAGAGTCATTGGTAGAATTCTTCAATTTATTTTCTTTTTTTCTTCTTTTAAATCATTTGACTGGGGCTCGTGGTTGGTGCATAACTTGGACTAATAGTTACATTGACTGAACTTCCTTGACGGCGGAGAGAGATGACGCTCTCACAGACAGCAGTGCACTTTATAATGGACTTTCCGTGTTCTTTTTGACAATGTGTGTAGTGCTGTGTTACGTATTGTGATTGTAGTTTGTACTTTACTGTGAACAATAAAGTTGAGTACCTTTTCATGTGTTTACTTGTCATCTGCACATCTTCTTCAGTGATGTGTCTTCCTATTACTTGTCTGTGTTCCAATTGGATCGTTTGTCTTTTTAAGGTTTTATTTGAGATTTCTTTGTGTATTCCACATACCTAGTCCTTTATTAGATATGTTGATTATAAATGTTTTCCCTCACTATGTGGATTATCTTTCACCTTCTTAACAGAATCTTTCACAGAGCAAAAAAGTTTTATCTTGATGAAGTTCAATATATTGTTTTCTTTCATAGATTATACTTGTGGTGTTAAGTCTATGAATTCTTTGTGTAGCTTTTATAGTTTTATCTGTCACATGTAATTATTCATTTTGAGTTAATTTTTGTATGAAGTGTGAGATATAGATTCTTATCAAGGTTTTGTTTTGTTTGCTTTTGTATTTCTAATGGCTCTAGTTCTTTCTTCAGTTGAATTGATTTTATACTTTTGTCAAAAATAAACTTAATATATCTGAGTGAGTTTATTTGGGGTTCTCTGATGTTTTGAATGGATCTATGGGACCATTCCTCTGCCAGTACCACAGAGTATGGACCTCTGTAGCTTGTAGTAAGTCTTCAAGTCAGATAGACATTTATTTTATTTCATCTTCTTTTTCAAATTTATTTTAGCTTTTCTAGGTCTTTTGACTCTCGTGTAAATTCTAGAGTAATTTTGTCTGTCTAAAAGTATATTGCTATTGTTTTCATAGGACTTATGGTAAAACTGGTATATGAATTTGAGAAGAATTGACATATCTACTATCTTGATGCTTCTAATCTGTGAACATAGTATATCCTTCCTTTATTTAGATCTTTGATTTCTCTCATTCATGCTATGTAGTTTGATTCAATTTACACTTATTTCTTTCTTTTAGTTTTACTAATATCGATTATCGGTGTACTCTAATTTTTTTAGTATCTATATTTTCATTATTAGTCTACGGAAATAGACAGGAGTTTCGAGTGTCTCATAGTCTGTGGCCTCACTAAACTCACTTATTAGTGCTAGAGGTTTTTCTGTAGACGCCATCAGATGGTTAACATAGACCGTCATGCTATGCTATCTTCAAATGTGGACAGCTTTATTGTTTCCTTTATTGCGCTATCTAGAACTTCCAGCACTTCATTGAATAAGAATGGTGAGGTGGGACATTTGTTCCTTGTTCCATATCTTAGAGAGACACCATTCAGTCTTTCCCCATTAAGAATAATCTGTCTACAGGTTTCTTTGTAGATGTTCTTTATCAAGTTGAATAAGTTAAATTCTATTCTTGTGTTTCAGAAAGCTTTTCTGTATGAGTTGGTGTTGAATTTTAATAAATTATTTTTTCTTACTTTAGTTAACATAAACTTTTTTTTTCATTAGCTTGTTGATACAATGAATTATAAAGATTGATCTTCCTAATGTTGAATAGCATTTCATCTCTGGAATCACTCAAGTAGTTTTACATGCGAGAGGACAGGGTAAAGGAAAAAGATTATATCTCCTTAATTTCCTATAAAAATGATACAAAATACTAGAATCAGGGATTCTGGAACCTCTTTTTTAACTGAGTTTTCTTTTTTAAAAGGTTCTATTGAGATGCAGTTCACATACGAGGAAGTACCCCCTGAAAACATGTGAAAAACTCTGCTGGGCAGAGCATTCATAGTATACACATTTTTCCTGCTAGGTGAGCATCGAGGAACTCTCTTTGAGTTAGCGCACCCAGTGGTGGCACCTGGAAAGGTTCTCTCTGGTTATAGATTTTTAAATTTTTTTTTGTAGAAGCAGTTTTGCTCAAACTCTTTTTTTTTTTTTTGTGATGGCCGGTTTTAGAGAATAGTGTGTGGCTGTGAATTTTTTGTTTCCTGCTCATGAAAAATACCGCAGAACTGTTGTGATGTTGAACATAGCTTTCAAGGGCAACACTTTGGGGAAAACTCAAGTGTATGAGTGGTTTTCTCATTTCAAAAAGGACGAAATGTTGATTAATGACAAACCTCATTGATGTCGGTCAACTTCCTGAATGGACAAAAATGTCAACTCATGGTGCATTTGGAATTTGTTCCACCAGGTCAGACTGTTAATCAAGCTTTCTATTTGCAGGTTCCGAAAAGATTGCGTTACAGTGACAAAAAAGGCCAGATTTGTGGCACATGGGGGGCTGGTTTTGCCACCACCACAATGAACCTGCTCACACAGCCATCTCAGTGCACCAGTTTTGGGTAAAAACAGCTCGCCTCTCTTGCCATACACCTCACTTCATGCAACTTCTTTCTGTTTCCAAGAATGAAGAGAGACATGAAAGGACAGTGAGTTTATGGCATATAAGAGGTGAAAAAACAAACAGACAAAATAAAAACGAGAGAGGTGCTGTTAGCCATCCAAACACCTATGTTTGGAAAATGACTCCCAGAATGGAATTGCAGATTGACACATGTATTAAATGTAATGGAGAGTATGTTGAAGGTGATGAGGTTGTTTAAAAATTTTATATACAGAGCTTTTGGGGAAAAATCTATTGTTTTTTGGTTTTTGATACCTCTTGTCAGCACAGCTAAGAAGAAGCTTTCTGGGGTTAGACCAAGGATCTGGAAAATTAAAAACCAAAAGAAACAAACAAAACCTCCAGACCCACTGCCATAGAGACCTTCCCATTTCAGGCGTAGATGTATATCTAACAACTACCTGTGCAAAGGACTTAAATTTACTTGGATCAAACTGTGATGCTATCGATGTCCCCGTGGTTTTTTCAAAAACAATAGAGCAATAAGTTATCAATTAGTGAAAATAAACAGTGGATTATGATTCCAATAGAGCCAGATATCTAGAAACTTTAGTTGGAGTTTGTGGACATTTAAGATGGTCAAAGAAAATCCTACTAAATCGACTGCCATCCTGAGGAGCAGGGTTAGTGTGACTGGACGTGCGTCCATGAGATGAGGGGAAGGGGACCAGGATGACTGCATATGCCTTGAAGAGCAACATCAGAGATTATACATTGTAAGAGAAATAAACTCATTGGAAATAGTCCAGCCATGCCACTAAAGAAAAAAGGAAACAGGCAACATGCACAACAAACAAGCAGTATTTACAACCAGCCCAGGGTCAGGTAATCAATATTCAGAGTTGCTACAATACATTATACAAAACATCCAATTTTCAACAACAACCAAAACATTTGACATGCAAAGAAATTGTGAAGTGTGAGCTATCTATAGGAAAAATAAAGCAAGCAAAATAAACTGCCTTTGAGAGGGCCCGGATCTTGGACCCAGCAGACTTCAAAACAGATGTATCTAAATGTTATTAAAGGAAACCACATTAAAAGAAGCAGGAGAAATCACAATGACAATACCTATTAAGAGTATTAAAATATATAGAAATTATTAGAGGTAAATGGAAATTGTGAACTTGAAAAGTAAAATAAATGAAATTGTGTTAGAGGGTCTCAACAGTAGGTTTGTGTTTGCAGAAGAAAAAAAATCAACAACCATGAAGTTAGATAGATAAATAGAGATGACATAATCTGAAGAACAGGGGGGAAAAACCCCAATTTTAAAAACCTTTAATTCCACATGCCTTCTTTGTGCTGCTCTTCTATGTTATAGTCACTGCAATACAATTATATATATATGAAGGTATTTACATACAATACCTTTTAAAATCAATTAAGAAAAGAAGAAATATACAATTATATGGTCTTTTATAATTTATTATTAGAATGTCAAAGAAATTTGACATGCCAGTAAGCATGCCAATCTTCATCTTTCTTTTCTTTTTTTGCCAATATACATCGTAAGGTAGTATACCAGTAAAACAAGAGCGAGAGAGAGAGAGAAAGAGGAAGGAATACAAAATTACTCAAAGAAAAAAATGACAGAAACTATCCCAAATTTGCTGAAAAATTTTGTGTACATATCTAAATTTCAATGAATTATAATTATAGTCAACATAAAAGATTCAATCCAGGCACATCGTTGACACAATGTTGAAAACCAAAGAGAAAAAAAACCCCATTAAAGCGACAAGAGAAAAAAATAATTTGTCATGTAAAAAATAACTTCAGTAAAAATAACAATTAACTTCTCATCAGAAACAACAGATACCATAAGGCAGTGGGTTTACATATTCAAAATACCGAAAGAAAACTTTGTTGGATGAGAATTTCCTGAGTATTTTCAGATAAAAATAGAATTTGTTGCCATCAAATACGTTTTACACAAAATATCACAAGAAATGCTTCAAGCTAAAAACAAATGACACTGGTCAGTATTTTGAATAGACACACACACCCAAAACAAAGAACACCAGTAAATGTAATGAGGAAATAATAAAAAACAACTTTAAAGTCAGTTGTATAATATGATGAGCATATATACTTGTATTGTTGGGATTTAATTTATAGAAATGTAATATATATATGAAAATAATAGCACAAAGAAGAAGGTGAAAGCAAAGTGTATATCAATAAGATAATGACATCAAATAGTGTCTTCGTTACCTATTGCTACCACAACAGAAATACCACAAGTAGGTGGCTTTAAAGAGAGAAATTTATTTCCCCACAGTTCTGGAGGTTAGAAGTTCAAATCAGGGCATCGACTCTAAGGGAGAATTGCTCCTTGGCGGTAGGCCATTGGCATTCCTAGTATTTGTGTTCCCCATTGTGTGTCTTTGAGGATATTCTTCTTTCCTTGTAACTCAGGGGAAATTAGGTTTAAGCCTACCCTGCTCTAGGATGACCTAATTAATATAAGAAAACATCCTCTTTCCAAACAGTGTCATACTTACAGGCGTGGGGGTTAGGATGTCAACACATATTTTGGGGAACACCATTCAGTCCCTAACAGATGGAAACATAAATCTACATGAAGGTATTAAGAAAGCCAGGCATAGTTTATAAGAAGTTTAATACAAGACACTCTGTAACTCCATTTGCTCTCTTTCTTCTATCAATGTCATCAAAATACATACAATTTTAAAGTATTATAACTGTGAAGGTGTGATATGTAGAGATGTAACATGTAAACGTGAATAGCACTAAAAAGAGGGTTACATAGCACTAAATAGGAATAGCATTTCTCTATTTTACTGGCACTAGACTATCCAAAAATAATCAGTGGAGATGTCAATACCCCACTTTCAATAATAGGTACATTAACAAGAAAGCTTTGGACATCACTCTAAACAGATTAGACCTTACAAATCTATTGAAAACTTAACCAAACAATAGTAGTCTATTACTCATAGAAACTTCTCCAGAATAGACCATAACTCATGGTAGGCCATAAAATAAACCTCAGTAGGTTTCTAAAGATTGAAATAATATAAAGTATGTCCTCCAACCACCATAGACTTATATGAACAATCAATAAAAGAAGTTAATTATGAAAATTCACAAGTATGTGGAAATTAAACAACACACACCAGCAAACCAAAGCAGGCAATCCAAAGGAAAAATGAAATATTTTGAAATTAGTGAAGATGAAAACAATAAAGTGATAAATGCTAATAAAACTATAAAGCTATAAAATACAATAAAATATAAAGTTCGGCTAAGGCAGTTTTTAGAGTAATTGTATATTTAGTCTTTAGTTGTAAACAACTATATGTGTATCTATATCTATATATCTATATGTATATCTATATGTATATCTCTATATGTATATCTATATCTATATGTATATTCAACAAGTCACTAGTCAAACCTTTCACCTTTGGACACTAAAAAGGGGAGCATGTGAAATGTAATGTCCGGGGAAGGAAAGCAATAACAGAGTAGAATGTAATGAAATCAAGAATAGAAATAAGCAAAGGGAGAAAAAAACTTCATTCTATGTGAAATTAGTAGTAAACTAGTAGTACAAAATTAGTAGTAAAACTTTAGCTAGACTGACACAGGAAAAGAGGAGAGAGAGAAAAAAATCCCAATTGCTAAAATTATGAATGAAAGAAGGTAAATCACTAACTTTATAGAAAATGAAGGAATGATACCTACTTTGGACATTTTATCAGGAGCGGCCAGTCTCTGGAGAAGGACCTTATGCTCGCTGAAATAGAGACTCAGACAGAGAAGGAAGACTTTCAATGAGACAGACTGGCCACTGTGGACTCAAACATGTCATTTCCCGTGAGGATGGCACAGGACTGGGCGCTGTTTTGTTCCTTGCACATATAGGATTACTATGTTTTGGAACCAAGTTGACGGCACCTAACAGCAGCTACAATGTAAAGGAATAGCATGAATAACTGCATGGCAAAATGAGATAATTAGATACAATCAACAAATTCACAGAAGCATCTTAACTAGTGCAATGGACTTAAGAATAGAAAATCTGACTCAATCAATATCAGAGGTTGAATTGGAAATTTTAAAACTACCATAAAGAAAAGTGGCCATATGACCTGTAGTCAATTTCTCCAATGTTTAGAGGTGAATTAATGAAAAATGTTAATGAACTCTCCCCTGCCAAAAAAAAAATAGAAGAGAAGAGGGCACTTCCTAACCCACTTAATGAAGTCAGGATCATCCTGATGCCCAAACCAGACAAAGGCATCAAAAAGAAAGAAAACTAATTGCAGACTAACATGCTGTGGACATAAATGTAAACATTACCAGGAAAATACTAGAAAATGTAGTCCAGTAACATGAAGTGAGACGCGTTCTAGAAATAGGAAGTTGGTTTAACACAGAAAAATTTATGAATGCAATATACCATATCAGTAGAACAAAGAACAAATACCACAATTATTTGTTGGTATTCCAACGGGACAATCTTGATAGAATTTCCCAAAGGCCACAGAATAGTTTAAGAAAAAGGAACACTGCATTATTGGTGAGAAAAAGGCTAGGAAATTTGCCCTGAGGATTTTTTTCCCCCACACAATGCACCTGTTCATTTTGGGGGACACAGAGGGCTGCTCTGAGTATTTCAGTGGGAAACCCTACTCCACTCACCCGGCAGCCCCATCTTGCTCTTTTAGACTTCTTTTTATTTCCAAAAGGCAGACAAATCTAAAAGACCATGATTGGGTCTCTCGAGGATGCCAAAATGGCCATTTTGACTTGGTGCGTGCTTAACGGTTCATGAATCAGCGAGAAGCATCTGTTCTCAAGTGCTTGCAGGCTGCCCTGTAAGCACAACTGCTGGTCCTCTCCCAGCCGGGGCAAAGGAGAACGAAAGAAACCAAAGACTCAAGATCTGGGGGAACTGTTGTCCTGAGAGATCCTTTCCACTGGGGACTGAAACGCCTTAATGGAGCGAGACCAAACAGGCACCCTTTGCCCCAAACATAGATGGATTGCCAAGGATGGGCAGAGGAAGCAAAATGCACGTGAGGAGAACGCTGATAGTTTGTGGCAGAGAACAAACAGCAACTAGTGTCACAGAACACTGTGTACATGAATTATTGGATGGAAACCAATGTACTGTGTAAACCTTTACCTAAAGCACAATAAAATGCCGGGGGCAGGAAATGCTTCCTTTTTTAATTCCTGCCTGCAAAGTAAGAAGCCCTGTTGGCACAGTGGCCAGGAGTTGGGATGCTAACTGAAAAGTCAACAGTCTGAACTCACCAGACTCCCGTAAAGAATCGCAGACCCACAGGCGTAGCTCTTCTCTGTCCTATGGCGTCGCTTGGAGTCAGAAATGACTTCATAGCAGGGAGCTGAGCTTGCAAGGTGTGTGAGCCTGCCCATCAACAAACCAATACATTTGCTAGTTTGACGGAGGAGAGCAGTGCGGTTCAACGACAAAACATTTCCCCCCTGGATGCATGTTTAGCAACATCGGTATATATTTATAAGTTTTTTATTATTATGACTTGAGGGTGAGCACTGCTGGATTTTAGTGGGTAAGAAGCCAGGGATGTGCTTAACATTCTATAGTATTTATGACCGCTCCTACCAAACAATTATACAATTTGAAATGGCAACAATTTCAAGGTTAAGAAACTCCTGGCTAGAAATAGCATCATGCTCTATTTTTTTAAACATATTCTTACTAATTAGTTGTGTTTCTTTTTTCTCCCCAACAGTTTTATTGGCATATAACTCACATATCATACAATTTAATGGTTTAGTCACATCAAGAAGAGTTATGCAATCATCACCACAATCAGTTTTAGAGCATTTTCTTTATCTTGTACTCATCATTGCTAGCTCCTCCTTTCCCCCCAACTTTCCCTGCCAAAACCCCAAGGAACCGTCAGTCCAGTTACTGTCTCTATAGACTTACCTATCCTGGATTTCAAATACAGAAAGACACTAAAAAACTAACAAGAATAACAAAGTAAAACAGATTTTTTTAAACCTCAATAGGAAAGAAAGCAGAAAATATTACAAGCTAGAACAAATTTAAATGGATCTCAAGGAAGATCAAGTGATAAGGTGCTAAATGTTAACCTAACTGCATCTGCAACAATCCACTTTCCAATGCGCTTTGCATGCTGGCAAGGCTGTTCACATCCCTGGTCCATGGTCAGAGGGGATGCACCAGGAGCTTCACCCACATGTATTTTACTTCATTTAAAAAAATTGAAATAGCTTTAAAATGGGTCTCAGGACAGGTCAAATGATAAGCGATTACATTTTGACCTAACTACATCTGCCCTGTCTGACAGCAGGGCTCGCCACAGCCCTCAGCTGGGGTCACAGGGAATTTACTGGAAGCTCAATCCACATGTGGGCCCTGCGAATGGATTTGGGTCTTCCACTGTCATCCATAATCTTCTCCAAACTAGGTGTTCACAATTTAAACTCATGCCATTTTCTCCTTTAGATTTGGTTATGCTATTTTTAATCCTTGCATCACACAGGCTGGTGTGCTTCTTCCGTGTGGACTTAGTTGCCACCTCATTTAGATGGCTGCTTGTTTGAAACCAAGCCTTTAAGACGCAGATGCAAGTCTTTCTGATAGCTGGATGCCATAGTTCCTGCATTACTCTGTGCTACAGCACCCGTGCCTTCAGCGATCTCGTCATGAGTTCAAGCACCAAACAGCTCCATGTCATAAGAATCCATTGTTCTTTGTCAGAGAAAATATACAGGAGTAATCACTGAGAATGTCAGTCACAGGTTTGCTGGAATAATACATATCTTTATAAAGCATATAGGACTTTGGTGTAGCAAGACCATGCTTGTCTGCCTACCAACAGTTTTACCATCTTGGTCCAGCTGTCTTCTGCTTCCTCAGACGCCATGTATTTTCTGACTTAAGTCCTCAGATGACATGTGGGTCTAAGTCAGAGACCTGTTCACCCAGCGGAGTTTCTGCATTGGACCTCACTGATGCAGCCTCTGGGGCATACTGTGCACATTGACGATCCAAGACTCAGTGTCCCAGCATTCCACAGCACCCAGCCTGGATGTACCCAGGAGTCTGGGTCAATGTGGCCCATTCAGTGCATTCCACCAGGGACACTCCCCTATAGTGTCCCCAAAAGCATTTCAGTCATTCTCCTCCCCACCCCCATGCCTACCCCCAACTGGAGGTCAGTTCTCGTGCTTTCCTACCAAGAGGCATACATTTGTGTTCCCCTAGGCGTGTTTTCTTCCTTTCCCCTCTCCTGATTTGTTTTCCCCAGCAGTCTTCCTAATAGCTCTGATAAGACTGTCTGCCTGTCCAGGGGACCTCATCAGATCTTTGCATGGCAGCCACTCAGTAGACAACATCCCTTTCCTTCCCTTGACCATTTGATCCCTGCTGACATGAGGCACCCTTGGCAAAGTGACTTTCAAAATACTTAACTGGCAGTGGTTTATGGTTCATTGGCATCAGTCATACTCTCTATCAGGATGTGTGGTTCCCCTGACCAGCAGACTAGATGTCCTGCAAACCTGAGCTTGTGTGATTCTGCTGCTTGGTCCTACAGCATTGGACTCATACAGTATCTGTCCTTTTGAGATTGACTAACTTCACCCAGCATGTCTTCCAGAACCCTCCACATCTTGAGCTGTTTCATAGTTTCGTGGCTTTTTTTAAGGGATGTGTAGTATTCCATTGTGGGTATGTGACAGAGTTTTAAAATCCAATTTTCTACTGATGAGAATTTAGGCTGTTTGCAACTTCTTGCTATTGTTACCTGTGCTGCAGTGAACATGGGGAAAGCATATATCTGCTTGTGGCCTGTTAATCATTTCTTTTGGATATATGCTCAATAATGGTATTGCTGGATCATATGGTATTTCAATTGACATCTGTTTTATGAATCACCACATTGCTTTTCCCAGTGGCTACATATATTTTCAAGCCCACCAGCAGTGAATTAGAGTTCCAATCTCACCACACCCTCTCCAGCATTGTTGTTCTTAGTTTTTAAAAATTGGGCCAGAGTTATGGTAATTAGAGGATTGATTCTGTACAAGTGAATGATTTGGGTACTGTGATATAGAGTTAGCCTATATTGGCCCAATATCCATCTCTTAATAGTGCTTTAAAAATTAGTACCAGGGGCTAATCAAAGACAATATTTTTTATTATTAATAAATCTTTTTATTGGGGCTCATACAACTCTTATCACAATCCATACATACATCAATTGAGCAAACCACCCTTATACATTCATTGCACTCATCATTCTCAAAATTCATCTTCCACTTGGGTTCCTGGAATCAGCTCGGTTTCCCTTTTTTCCCCCTCCCCTTCCCTCCCCACTCGCCCCTTCCCCCTGGTCCCTTAATAGTTTATAAATAATTATTATATCTTATCTTACACTGCCTGGCGTCTCCTCTCACCCACCTTCCCATTGCCCATCTCCCAGGGAGGAGGTTACACATAGATCTCCAAGATCGGTTCTCCCTTTCTACACCCCCTTCCCTCCTGGTGTCGCCACTCCTACCGCGGGTGTTGAGGGGTTCGTCCATCCTAGATTCCCTGTGTTTCCAGATCCCTACTGCACCGCTGTGCATCCTCTGGTCTAACCAGGTCCTCAAGGCAGAATTGGGATCATAATAACTGGAGGGGAGGAAGCGTTCGAGAACTAGAGGCAGGTTTTGAGTTTCATTGCTGCTACACTGAACCCTGAGTGACTCATCTCCCCACTACCTCTCTGGAAGGGATGTCCAGCTGTCAAGGACAATATTAACAGAAGATTGTTATATCCCAGGGAGATGATTGATATGACTCTCCACCATAAATTAACAAGGAGGATTTGAAAGGTGGCCAAAGGCAGATTTAAAAAACAAACAAAACATAGATCCAGGAATGGGTTTGGGACTTTCACTAAATCCTAGCTCCAATGTAAGAACAATTCATTCTTTCATCAGGGTCCTGCGTGTTACTCATCCTCAGGAAGAGAACACAGAAGGTATGGGTGCCAACGCGAAAAGTGGTGACGAAATTAGATGGTGCCCAGCTATCAGATAAAATAGTGTCTGGGGTCTTAAAGGCTTGTCTCCATCTAAGTGAGATGTCAACTAAGTCCACCTGGAAGAAGCACATCATTATCCGTCACTAAAAGATTGTAAAGCATATAATCTGAAGTAGAAGGAGGAATTAATATCAGAGCCTAAATTGTGAGAATCCAGTTTTCAAATGACAGTGGGAACCCAAGATATGTTTGTGGAAACTATATAGGAATAAGCCTTCAATGACCTTCCTCTCTCCATAATAGAGGGACGGGAGGAAAGTGGTTACTAAGCAAGTACAGAAGATCAAAGGGATAATCCTGACTTGAATGGTTAAAACCTTGTCAGTTGATCCCCTCTTTGATGCCTGCTGGACCAGATCTGGTTTTCAACATTTTCTGTATTTTGTTTTTTGTTGGTTCATATTAGGGTCTATCTCAGATTTATTATGTCATTGGGGGTCACCCTCTTGAATTTGTGTTATATGTTTTTCTGGCTTTAGATATATGAAACCCAGGATTGATGAACCTATAGGGACAGCAAGTAGAATAAGGGTTTCTGGGTACAGTTGTGATGGTGGTGGGTGGGTGAGATAGTTAAGGTTTATTGTGCCAACCTGGCTGATAAACACATGTGGGATTGACTGAAAGGCAGAGAGATCAATGGCTGGGTGAGCCTCGCCTTTCTAGTTCTCAGGTCCCTTGCTTTCTGATGGTCAGAGCAGGGTGCAACTGCCTTAGCCAGTTCCATGCTTCAGCTGGCAAGGTTCTCTTCCTGTGAGATATCCCTGAGGAGAAGCCACATGGACCTACTCCAGTAGATCCCTGGGTGCTGGAGCAGCCATGTGGAGACCCCTGCCAGCGCTGAGATGCTTACATACTCACTGATTCAACTTTCCTTTTGTAGTTGGCATCATTGCGTGTGTTTTGTGAGATGGAGGAGGAATTTGTAGATTGGTATCGAACATATGGACTAATGTTGGATTTACGGGCTTGGACAGCACTGAGTTGGGATGCTTTCTGAATGTACACTTACCCTTTATGTAAAACCCTGTCTTATGTACATATGAGTTTCTGTGAATTTGTTTCTCCAGTCTCCCCAGACTAACACAGGGGTAAAAGGGAGACGATGGCAAGGAGTCCAAGAAGGAAAAGAGTGTTTGAACACTGACTGTGGAAGCAAGTGTACAGTACTGCTTGATGTGATTGAACTTCAGAATGATATATGCATTAACTCCTGATTCAATAAAATAAAATAAAAAGAATGAATTTTTCTTCAGTTGGGGCTAAAATTAAGTGCAAGCCCCCAATCCATTCCTATATCTCTGGTTAATATATGTCTCTGGTTCACTTTACACACATCATTGTTATAGGGAATTGTTATTTCTTTTAAAATTAACTCTATAGTCCTATAAGTCCATATATCTCCTCAACTTATATGAGCTCTTTATACAACACATGTTTTATGCTAAATAAAAGATTTTAAATCTTGTTGTTATTGTATTTACTGAGTTTATTTCCCTTAAATTTTTTGGTTAAGTTTGTATTATCTGTCAAAATGCTCATTTTTTATGTAGTTGAAACTTACCATCATTGTCTAAGTCTAGAAAGTCCTGCCTACCTACCTATTCCTCCACCAATAATTTTATTTTTATTCACTTCTGTTTTCTTGGAGTTCTGTTTAAATTTGTCTTTTTACACATAAATCTTCTGAAGTATTTAGAATGCTTTATAATTAATATTATTAGGTTAAAAGATAGTTTTTTCTCTAAATAGCAATGCCTGTTTTTTCTCCTTTTGAAGAAATAGGAAGCCATTGGCTTTCAGGGTATACACTAGGCACAAGATAACTTTCAGAAAGGCTTATGCAAGATAAGAGATGAATATTTCCTCCTTCCAGACTTTATGACATTCTATAGGCTAGTTAGATCTTTATAACTCATCTAATTAAGGACAAGAAGTAGTGCAGGTACCACTGTATCAGTCTTTAAGAAATATATGTGAAGAAATAAAGCTGAAAATAGAAATCATTTGCAGTTTGGGATTAGAGCTTCTTTGCTTAAAATACATTTTTGGTATGACCTGTGAATTGGGAGAATTGATGTCACTGTGGGTATTTGGTAAAGACAGAACACATTTCATATCAAGGTTATACGTTTATAACAACATGGAAGTTTTATCTTCTTATGGGGTAAGCGAATGAATGGGAATAAATGTGGCTATCTAATTGCTCTTATACAGATGGAGAATGAGTTAGATTCAGCTCGTTCTGAAATCGAACTCCTCAGGAGTCAGATGACAAATGAGAGAATCTCCATGCAGAATCTAGAAGCTTTGCTGGTGGCCAATCGAGACAAAGAATATCAGTCTCAGATAGCGCTTCAAGAAAAGGAATCTGAAATTCAGCTTCTTAAAGAACATCTTTGTTTGGCAGAAAATAAAATGTGAGTTGGACCAGTGGTGTGCATGGCGATACTGGGAGGGTAGAGGGAAGGTGGGCTGGAAAGGAGGAGCCGATTGCAAGGATCTGCATATGACCTCTCCCCTGGGGGATGGACAACAGAAAAGTGGGTGAAGGGAGACATTGGACAGGGCAAGATATGACAAAATAATACTTTATAGATTGTCAAGGGTTCATGAGGGAGAGGAGAGCGGGGAGGGAGAGGAAAAAGTGAGCTGATGCTAGGGGCTTAAGTGGAGAGCAAAAGTTTTTTTTCAATATTTTCCATTGTTTTTTATTATCCACACAGTCAAATGTCTTTGCATAATCAGATCCATTTAATCAGTAATGACATCCCTGTATCCATGTCCTCTTCTACATCTGGCTTGAATTTCTGATAGGCCCTGTCGCTGTACTGCTATAACTGTTTCTGAATGATCTTCAGTAAAAGTTTACTTGCATGTGATATCAATGATAGTGTTCAATTAATTTCTTCAATCTGCTGGATCAGCTTTCTTTTCAAGGGACACATTGGTTGACCAGGTAGCTGCCTTCCAAGTTTTTTGGCATAGATGAATGACTGATTTTAATGTTTCATCAGCTTGTGCTCAGTCAGTTCTTGGAGTCCTGCTTGTCAGTCATGCTTCAAGGGTAGCTTGGACTTCTTCCTTCACTACCATATGTTCTTTTTTAAAAAATCATTTTACGGGGGCTCATACGATTCTTATCACAATCGATACATACATCCATTGTGTCAGGAACATATGTACGTTTGTTGCCATCATCATTCTCAGAGAGCAAAAGTTTTGGGAATGATGAGGGCAACAAATGTACAGGTGTGCTTTACACAATTGATGTATGTGTGGATTGTGATAAGAGTTGTTTGAGCCCCTAATAAAATAATTAAAATGTGAGTTGGTTAGTAATATAATAATATTAAGTCATATTTATTAGATTTTAGGTAGCTTATAAATTAGCAGAATTTGAAAACTTGAATTTAGATAATTTGCCTCCCCAATTGCCTTTAAATAATCCAAAGATAAGAAATCTTGTCACTACCAAACATTCGGTACTTATTTTTAATGCTTTTTCCCCTTATCTACATGTAAGCTTGTAGTTTCAAAGAAACCTTTGGGTATGATAGAATCTTTGAACCCAAATATTGCCTTTAGGAAATACAATCAGAATAGACAAAAATTAAGCATTTCTGAAACGAGAAGGATTGTTATTATTTAAGGACCCATTTGTCACATAGTGTTTCCTTATGTACATATAAGGTACCGGAAGAACTCCTGTCTGTACTCATGGAATACTAAAGACTTCCCAGAGTGTTACTTCCGCTCTTGTAGACTCCCTAGTATAATTAGCATATTATGTCAAGACCCCTGTCTTGTGGGGGAAAGCCTTCATAGATATGGAATGCTTCATTATAAAATGTGGTCATCTCTCACAAACACTGAGGGTGACTCTTAACTGCTGTTCCTATCTATAACATTTTGCCATCCATCCTCAATTCTGCCTCTCACCTGAGCTAGGGGCCTCCTGAAGGACAGGAATCATGGGCTTGGGACTCACCCACGCAGCATAGAAGTCCCTGACTAAGTCTAGGTAGTTTCATAGTGGGTTACACATTGAATTGCTAACTGCAAGGTCGGCGGTTCAAACCCACTAGTTACTCCACAGGAGAAAGATGTGACTGTCTATTCAGATGGGAACTGGAAACACAAGGAATCCAGGGCAGATGATACCTTCAGGACCAGTGGTGTGAATGGCGATACCGGGAGGGTAGAGGGAGAGTGGGTTGGAAACAGGGAACTGATTACAAGGATCTACATGTGATCTCCTCCCTGGGGGACGGACAACAGAAAAGTGGGTGAAGGGAGACATCGGACAAGGCAAGATATGACAAAATAATAATTTATAAATTATCAAGGGCTCATGAGAGAGGGGCCAGCGGGGAGGGAGGGGAAAAAATGAGGACCTGATACCAAGGCTTAAGTGGAGAGTAAATATTTTGAGAATGATGAGGGCAATGAATGTACAGATGTGCTTTACACAACTGATGTATGTATGGATTGTGATAAGAGTTGTATGAGCCCCTAATAAAATGATTTAAAAAATAGAAAGGTCAAAAGTCTCAGAAACCCGAAGGGGCAGTTCTATTCTGTCCAGTAGGGTCATTATGAGTTCATTGCAATGATTTCAGTTTGGAGCTGGGCTAGTACCAGTTTTTTCCAGCACCTGCTTTCAGACTATGGCTGCTCTGACCGTGTTATTGTGATGTATTTATTCAACTGGTTCTGCAGGGTCACTTTCTCCGGGTGGTAGGTGGAAATCTGCCTTGTAAGTGTGCCAAAACTCCCACTTGATGGGAGTACTTCCTTTCTTAAACTGGCTAGCAAGTACTATCTCTTTGATTTTGTAAGCATGATAAACTTCTGTGGTTTTCATCTCTAATGTTTAGATTTCAGTACTCGTGGTTTTTCAGACAAAGGTAGAATGTTCTGGGCAAACAGTCTTCGTTTCTGTCACTGTTTCTCCTCATGATAGTTATGCCTTCTCACAGGTTGTTGAAGCATAGTTTAGCCCCAGGGAAGAAAGATTCTGTTAAATTGAAAAGTTTTTCTTCTTTAATATGTTGTTGAACAAGTTTATATATCACATTTCATTATACGTATGTGTGATGAACTTGGTTTAATTACATGTGTGTGTATATATATGTACATGCATGTGTTTATATGTATATATGTGTGTATAGAGATACACACATACACATCTCAGATCATACTAATCTTGTGCTAGTGAATTCCAGTGCTAATACTTTGATCATACTACTACCTTGGGCTTATATAATACTTCAGATACTTTTATTAAAATGATTAGCAGTAGTTGAGATAGATAATGTTACTCCCTCTCGACACGAGAAAATGAAGCAGAGCATTTAACTAAATGACTATGGCTAGGACTGTTTAAAGGAACTGTTAATGCTATTGGGTAAGTGTTAGACTGCTAACCACAGGTGAGTGGTTCAAACCCACCAGTCACTACTTACAAAAAAGATGAGGTTGTCTGGTCCTATAAAGATTTATTGCTTAAAAACTTATATAGGGTCACTATGTATCAATGAATCTATGCAATGACAGTGGGTATTAGGACTGCTTAGATGCTTTAGTCAGACTAACTTACATATGCCTTGTATCAAAGAATGAACCATTTTGTATGTACTAATGCATCCTTGGTGGTGTAGTAGATACATATTAGGCTGCCAACCGCAAGGTCAGTAGTTCAGAACCACCAGCTACTCTGCAGGAGAAAGATGAGACTTTCTAATCCCACAGTTTCAGTCTCAGAAACCCAGGGGCAGTTCTGCTCTGTCCTCTAGGACCACTATAAGACAGCTTCGACTTGGTGATGAGTTTGTGAATATTTCTTTATATACAAATAATAAGTTGGCTTGAATCCAGCTGAAAAGCCAGTAGCATATGTGTTACAGTGGGAGTCATAGCCGTATTTTAAGTTGAGTCCACTGCCACCTACTCTTCCTTATTCACAGGGCCATCCAGAGTAGAGATGTGGCCCAGTTCAGGAATGTGGTAACGCAGCTGGAGGCTGACTTAGATATTACCAAAAGACAACTCGGGACAGAGCGCTTTGAGAGGTAAGTTTCCCTCCTCATGCTTGTTTGGTCTGGAGTGCATTGTTTTCTGGGTAAAAGCAGGGTGTGGTTACTTGGTGGTGGTCAGATTTTAATGTATGATTTGAGCTGCAGTTTATGCCAATTTTGATAGTATCCCTGAATATAAAGTCTAAAAGCATCACTATGTTGCTTTAGGGAGAGAGCTGTACAAGAACTTCGCCGCCAAAATTACTCAAGTACTGGATATCATATGAGTACTACAATAAAGCCAAACACCAAATGCCATTCGCCAGACCGTGTTCACCATCGGTCTCCTGACCGGGGTCTTGATCGATCGTTGGAAGAGTAAGTGGCTTAGAGAATCCTTCTTTGTGGAATATTTGGCAATGTCAGCAATGACTGTTTGGGGGAAGAAGGGAAACGTTAATAATAGTGATATTCAAGCATGTTTGCCTACTTATGTTGACCAAGATATTTGACAATTGTATTAGCATCATACGTAAGTATTATACTAAAGTGAAGCCTCTCTGGCAGTTGACCTAATGTTTGTATAGATTATATTTTAAAAGTTTAATGTTCTCTTCATTTTTATAACGTAAAGTTTTCAGATGCCTTCATTATAAGTCTCGGTTAATTATTATGACACCAGAAAGTACATATGCACTAGAAAAGTAAAAATCTATGTCTTCAGAAGACAATATCTTTATACATGAAAAATTTAAATAGAACCCATTCATTTGGAAACATTTTCAAACTTAAGAGTTGTAAAAATAGTATAAAGAACATGTACATGCCCATTACTTATAATTGTAAAATTTTTATCCCACTTGTTTTGCCCTATGCAAATGTGCCGTATCAAACACTCATACTTGTGTATGCTCCCTCCCCACCCCCACACAACTGCATACACACACACACACACACACACACATTTAAAGATGCCAGATTCCTCTAGTTCTAACCATCCTCACAGATGTCTTTCCTGCCTTCCCCCATTCCATAGTTGTACGTCCCTTCTTCTACTTACTAGTTCAATCCTAGAATACATCTAAAATTGTTTAGGAATTCCCTCACCCATGGTACTACAATAAATAGACCAACTGAAAAATAGTTCATGATGATCTGCACATCTTTCTCCCTACCCCCTACACTACATTACTCAAGACTTGAAGGTATATAGTGAGATATTGTGTTCATAAACTATTTGGATTAATTCTTCTCATTTTTCCCACCCCCACCTTGGCTGTGCTATTCATTGACATAATGTGATATTTTATGCTGAATAATTTTCCCCTACCTAGTCTTGATTTTTTTTAATATATGAAATACTAAATACTGTTTTCAAAAGTCAAAATTCTGCCAAAAAAAGCAAGATTGAATACTCAGAGAAGGGCCATTTCCTCTAGTGTAGAGATGCATCTCATCTCCATCCCTCCTCACCCTCATGTGTGCCTTATGATGACAACAGCCTCAGTGGCTTTCTTATTTCCGCCCTTTCACACAAATGGCCATTTTCATTTAGCTTTTTTTCACTTAATAATATATCTTGGAAGTCACTTCATATTAGTTATTAGAGATCTTTCTCATCTCATCTTTATAGCTGCATAGTACTCCATTGTGTGTCATACTGTAGTTTACTTAATCACCTTACATGAACATTGAAGTAGTTTCCAAATACTGCTGCAATGAAGAATCTTGTGAATATATATTTTCGTATTGTTGGAGGTATATCTCAAGGAAAAAGTCTTAAAAGTGGGATTGCTGAGTCAAAGCATAAATGCATATGTAGTTGTTATTTTTTAAAGATAATGCCAGATACCCTCTCGTTTGCATTTCCTTGAGGAATGCCTGTTCCCCCACCACGCTGCCAGTAGCATTTAGTGTCAAGCTTTGCATTTTTATCACTATGGTGGGTTATGTTTCAAGGTATCCATTCAGTGAAGTGGTATTTCACTGTCGTTTTCAATCCCATTCTCCTATAGTGAGTGAAATTGAATATCTCTTCCTAAGTTGAAGGCCATTTTTATACCTCTTTTTGTTATGGTGAATATATCAACATAAATGTATCTATCTCTATGCTTGCCATTTCAAAAAGTTTCACGTGCACCATTTATTGACGTTGTGCTCATCACGGTGTGCAGCCGTCACCATTGCCCGTTTCCATTCCCATCACCCTTTTCTCTCCCTCCTTCCCATCCCTGTGATCACTAAGAAACGGATCTCTATGCGTTGATCTGTTCTAGATAATTTCGTGTAAGTGGGTTCAAACTATTTGTCCTTTTGTGACTAACTTAGTTCGCTCAGTATAGTGTTTTTAAGGTTCTTTCATGCCTCAGGACTTCATGATAATAATACTCAAAGATAAATATTTAGATAGTTTCTACCTTTGACTATTGTGGATAATTGTTCAATGAGCATTAATGTTCAATTATCTCTTTGAGTCCATGCTTTTAATTCTTCTGAGAATCTAGGGGCCGAACAGCATTGTTACTATGGTTCCAGTTCATACATTTGTAGATTTATTCCAAGCAAACTGTAATTAAGCATAGCTTTGGGACAAGTTCTCTCAGTAAAATACTTGTCTTAGTTTCATTGGGGTGCCTTCCCCCAAAAAGAGTAAAATCAAAATAAGATCAGTTACGTTTAAGGCCGAGAGGTCACCTTAGAAGCTTATGACAACTGTTTGTGGGGCTTTCCAAGAGGCAACTGTGGTAGATTTTCCCAGTCATAGAGACTGATGTTCACATGGCCCATTAGGCCACTAGACAGATTGTCTCCACGTGTCTTTGATTTTTATCACTTTTCTTTCCTCTGGATATGGAGAGACCAATAGTTGTACCACAGTTCAAATGCATCGATTCTTCTCCAACTTTCTTTATTCATCGTTCAACTTTCACAATCAGAGGATGCAGTGGAGTACATCATGGCTTGGGTGAGGCACACCATAGTCCTCAAAGTAACATCTTTGCTCTTCAATACTCTAAGGAGATCTTGTGCAGTAGATTTACCAAATGGAATATATCTTTTTATCTCTTGACTGCTGCTTCCATGAGCATTGTCCGTAGATCCCAGTAAGACAATATCCTTAACAACTTCAAACTTTCCTCTATTGTTTATGATGTTACCTATTGATTCAATTGTGAGGATTTTAGTCTTCCTCACATTGAGTTGTAATCCTTATTGATCTGTACAGTTTTTGATCTTCATCAGCAAGGGCTTCAATTCCTACTCACTTTTAGCAAGCAAGGCTGTCATCTGCACACCCCAGGTTGTTAACAAGCCTTCCTCCAATCTTGATGCCACACTCTTCTTCATATAATCCAGATTCCCTGATGACTTGCTCAGCATACAGATTGAACAAATATGGTGAGAGGATACAACCCTGACCCACACCTTTCCTGCTTTTAAATCATGCACATTCCCTTATCCTGTTCACACCACTTTCCCTTGATCCGTGTACAAGTTCCAAACGAACACTGTGAAGTGTACCACAATATCTGTTCATCTCAAGTTTATCCACAGCCTCTTATGGGCACACAGTCAAATGCCTTTGCATAGTCAGTGAACACAGGTGGCTGCGTTAGGCATTTCCTGGTATAGACGAGAGCATGACTCCAGTGCCTCTTCAGCTTTCTGAAACGTTTGAATGGACATCCCATCAATTGTAGGAGCCTTGTTTTTGACTAATGCATTTAGTGCAGCTTGAACTTCTTCCTTCAGCACCGTGGATCTTCCCATACGCGACCTCTTGCAATGGCGGGCTGTTGACTGACTGGTTCTTTATGACACCGCGACTCTCTGTGTTCCTTCCATCTTCTCTTGACGCTTCCTGCATCGTTCAATATTTTGATTGTGGAACTTTACAGATTTGCAGTTTGAGACTTGAATGTTTTCTTGAGTTATTTTAGTTTCAGATATGCGGAGTGTATCTTCCCTTTTGTTTTTTTAATTCTAGTTCCTTGCACATTTTGTTATTATATGTGGCTGTCTTCTTGAGCTGCCTTTTGAATTTTCTATTCATCTTCTTGATTTCATCCTTTCTTCCACTTGCTTTAGCTACTCTATGATGAAGAGCAAGTTTCAGAGTCTCTACTGACATCCACTTTAAGATTTCCTTTCCTTCCTGTCTTCTTTTTTAAAAAATCATTTTACTGGGGGCTCATGCAACTCTTTTCACAATCCATACTTCTATCCAGTGTGTCAAGCACATTTGTACATTTGTATTATCATCTTTCTCAAAATATTTGCTTTCTGCTTGGTATCAGCTCCTCATTTCCCCCCTCCCTCCCCATTCCTCCATCCCTCATGGACTCTTGATAATTTATAAACTATTATTATTTTGTTCTATCTTACACTATCCAATGTGTGATTGTCTTGATGCCCTCCCACGCCTCATCAGGTCTTCTGTCATTAGTGTTCAGTGCATCCAATCTGTTCTTGAGATGTTCATGAAGTTCAGATGGGATAGACTCAAGATTTTATTTTGGCTCCTGTGAGCTTGTTTCCATTTTCTTCAGCTTTATCCTGAACTTACCTGTGAACAATTGATGGTCTGTGCCAGTCTGCTTGTCATCTGGCTTTAGCTGCTGATATTGAACTTCTCCATTGTGTGTTTCCACAGATATAGTTCATTTGAATTCCGTGTATTCCATCTGGGGAAGTCCATGTGCATGTCACCTTTTGTGTTGTTGAAGAAAGGTAGTTGCTATGAACAAGTCATCAGTTTTGCAAAATTCTATCATGCGATCTCCAGCTTCATTTTATCACCAAGACCATATTTTTCAGCTACTGTTCCTTCCTCTTTGTTTCCAACTTTTGCATTCCAGTCACCGAGAGCTATCAGTGCATCTTGATTGCATGTTTGATCAATTTCCAACTGAAGTTACTGATAGAATTCCTCACTTTCTGCATTACTCACCTTTGCGTTTGGTGCATAAATTGGAATAATAGTTGTTTTGATTCGATTACCTTGAAGGCAGACAGATACAATCCTCTCACAGATAGCATTGTACTTCATGATGGACAAGATTCTTTCTGACAACGAATACCATTCCTCTTGATCATGTTACTCCCAGCATAGTAAATCATATGATTTTCTGAGTCAAAATGGCCAATTCCAGTCCATTTCAGCTTACTAATGCTTAGGATATCCATTTTATGTGTTCCATTTCATTTTTGACAACTTCCAATTTTCCTAAATTACTACTTCACACATTCCAAGTACTAATAATGAGAAGATTTTTGCAGCAGTTCTCTTGACCTTGAGCTGTGTTCCATCAGCAAATGAAGATCCCGAAGGCTCCACTTGCACAGGCTTCAGTGGACTCCCAGCACCAGGGTCGACTCCACTGCATGAAAGCATCTCCTCTGAGGTCACATTTCCAGTGTCCTCAGACCTGAGGGGCCCATCTGCCATCAGTGTCTCCAATAATGTTCTGCATCCTTTGTTTAGGCTTTCAGTATTTGAAAATGCTTTGAAGATAGGCATGAGGTTTTCAGTGGCTTCTTCCTGCAAATCGGGGAGCTGAATCCTTCTTTGTTGTCTGTTCTTAGTCTGGAAGCTCTGCCAAAACCTATTTACTTTGGGCGAACCTGCTGGCACTTGAAATACCAGTGGCATAGCTTCCAGCACCACAGCCACACAAGCCACCGCAGTACAACAAATGGACAGTCAGGTTATTTGTCCAGTTGACATCAAATCACCTAACTAGCACAGTGAGGAAGTGGCATACCATTTTCCATGGGGGTTGTATCATAGTACAGTCCTGTCAGCACTATATGAGGCTTCCCATCTCTCTACACCCTTGCCAGAACTTGTTGTCGTGTTGTTGATGTTATGGTAAGATGATATCTCTTTGCTTTGCATCTCTCAAATGGCTTTTAATCATATCTCTTCATGTTTATTGGTCTCTTGAATGTCTCTGTTCATGTCCTTTACCCATTTAAAACTGCATTATTTGTGTTTTTCTTGTTGAGATCTTAAATATTTTGACTGGAGATAGAATTTGAGTAGACATATATTTTGCTTTAGCACTTGAAATATATTATTCCACTTCCTTCTGGCCTCCATAGTTTCAAATGAGAAGTCCACTGTCAATTGAATAATTGGTTCTTTGTATTACGTGACATGTCACTTCTTTCTAGCTGTTTTCTTTGTCTTTAGTTTTCAGAAGTTTGATTGTGATATGTTTTGGCATTGATTTCCTTGACTTTCTCTATAGATTTTGCATAATTCCTTGAATCTGTAAGTCTGTTTTCACCAAATTTAGGGACTTTTCAAACATGATTTCTTTGGAATTTTTGCAGCCATGTACTCTTTTTACTCACTTTCTGGGATTCTGATGGAATGAATATTTCATGTTTTCTATTGTCCAATAGTTCCTTGAGCTGTTCATTTATTTTGTTCACTCTATTTTATTTTTCTTGTTGCAATTAGGTTCTGCATCTCAATTCTATTATTCTATCTTCAAGTTTAAAAATTCTTTTCTCCTGTAATTTTCATTCTATTGACCCCATCAGTGTGCGTTGTATTTTGATTATTTTATTTTTGAGTGCTATAGTTTCCACTCAGTGTAAAAAAAAATACCTCACAACTACACCAACATGATAAACAGAGGAAAGATTGAAGTTGTCAAGGATTTTAACTTGTATGGATGAACAATCAATGCTCACGGAAGCAGTAGTCAGGAAATCAAATGGCATCAGGTAAATCTGCTGCACAAAATTTCTCTAAAGTATTGAAGAGCAAGGATGTCACTTTGAGGACTTAAGGTACACCTCACCGAAGTCATAGTATTTTCAATTACCTCATACTCGTGTGAAAGTTGGATATTGAATAAGGATGCTCAAATTTGAATTGTGATGCTGGAGAAGAATATTCAAAGTACCATGGGCTGCTAAAAGTACAAACTGATCTGTCTTGGAATAAGTACAGTCAGAGGTCTCCTTGGAGGCAAGGGTGGCAAGGTTTCATCTTCCATACTTTGGGAATATTTTCAGGAGAGACCACTCCCTGGAGGAAGACATCATGTTTGGTATAGCGGAGGGGTGGTAAAAAAAGAGGAAGATCTTCAGTGAGATGGATGGACACTGTGGCTGCATCCATGAGCTCAGGCATAAGAACAATTGTGAGGATGGCTCAGGACCATGCAGTGTTCCATTCTGTCATGACTAGGGTTGCTATAGATCAGTACCAACCCGATGGCACCTAACAAGATTAATTCAGTATGATGTGTACTTTTCTATTGTATCTTGAACATTTAGGGTATGATGTTATGGAACTTAGGTTCCTAAAAAAAAATAATCGGAAGGCAGTCACTCGGTTTAGGTTGCCCATGCAGGTTAATGGCCTGTTTTTGTGGACGGTGGTTCCAGTGATGCTTAGTTCTGCAGCTGTTGGCATGCTCTTCTGGTTTGCTTCATTTGTGTGCTTCCCAGAGGCCAATGGGAGCCATGAATAGACTCCACGTGGTAGTACATTTCTCTGACCTGCTGCTATGTTAATTTTGGTTAGTTTTATGTGGGATCGCTGTGTGACCTACCAGAACTTTATTTTGTTCAAGTCCATCCCTCTGAAATTCTCTCCAACTCTCTGACCAGTCAGGTAGAGGATGGAGTCCAATATCCGCTCTAATCTCCCCTGGAAGTATATTAGCAAGGAAATTGGCCTGCTACTAGCAGGTATGGGTGAGAAGTTCAGTCTCTCCTGGTAGCCCTCCCATAAGGAAGGGCGACATCCTGCACTGTTCTTCATTTGTTCTCTCCTGGTCCAGCGAGTACAGTGCGTGTCACTACTTTATTCCCCTACAAAGCTAGAGTAGGATACTGTCCAATCAGACTAGACTTCTTTTTCTTATTCATTAATTAAGGGGAAAAGGCTTTTCTTGGGGCTTCATTATTTTATTTTGTTTATATTTATGAGTTATTTTCTTCCCTTATACCCTAATTTTAGCAATTATGAATAAAGTTACTTCAAACATTAATGTACAGGTTTTCATCTGGACAAATTAACATACCCTGTAATTTTGAATGAGGAACTGCTTCAGTAGCGGTGTGATAACCACAATGAACAATAGTTGGTTTGGGAGTGGTAAACCTATTCCTCATTGTCTTATTCCTTTTATAATGATCTGTTTTTTCCCCCACATGTTTAAAATAATGAGGATGATTATTTTGTAAGAACAGAAAAGTTATAAAAGTCAGATATGTGTCAATTATGTTTTGTGATTTACCCTTATAATTCATGTATCATGAAAATTTAATGTCCTTCTTTTTAATTTACAGCTCTGTCATTTTTATTGTCATTTAAAATACAGTAGAACATTTGATGTGTGTTTAATTGTTTAATAAACTTATATAATGAAGAAAGGATATAGTGCCAGTAAAGAAGCTAATAATTGCCTAATAAATGAAATGCCACATTTTCATGATAATAATAAAAATGCAAAATTATGACAGTCATAATTTCAGTTAATTAACTTAATTATTTTCTCTGGTGTACCTTTATCCATTTTTCTAAATGTCCCCAAATAGGCAAAATGGAAAAAGACACCTGAGATAATACAAATATTTTCAAAAGAGATGAATAATTTTTTCTAAATGGCAGATCATATATTTGATTAATATTCATAATAGTTTAATGTGTCATTTGTTAAATTAATTCATAAATAAATAGATCTTTAGTTCATGTTGGTTTTCAGGGGTGGGGAACCTTTTTCCTGCCAAGGGCTGTTGGATATTTATAACATCATTCGAGAGCCATATGATCAAACACTTAATTAATTCACCACTAAGCCTTACAATTGGACCGATTGTCAACATGATGATCAGCAGAGAAAAATTGAATTGTTAAGGATTTCATCTTGCTTGGATCCACAATCAGTGCTATCACGCAGTAGTCAGGAGATCTGCCAACGCCAGACATCTTTCGAGTATTGAAAAGCAAGGACGGTACTTTGAGGACTAAGGTAAGCCTGGCCCAAGCCAGAGTAAGTTCAGTTGTCTCAAATGCATGTGAAAGTTGGACATTGAATCAAGAAGACTGAAGAAGAATCAGTGCATTTGGATTATGGTGCTGGCAAAGACTATTGCAAGTATGTTAGACTCCCCAAAGAATAAACAAGTCAATTATGGAAGAAGTATGGCCAGAGTGCTCCTTAGAGGCGAGGATGAGGAGACTTCATCTCATGGACTTTGGACGTGTTGTCAGGAGAGACTCGTCCCTGGAGAAGGACATCGTGGTTGGTAAAGTCTTGGGACAGTGAAAAAGAGGAAAATCTCGACAAGATGGATCGACACGGTGGTCACAACAATTGTGAGGATGGCATAGGACCAGGCAGTGTTCCATTCTGCTGCGCATAGGGTTACTATGAGTCATAGCTGACTCGATGGTACCTAAGAACAACATATGGCCCACGCACCAGAGGTTCCCCATCCCTAATTTAGGTGAATTAATGAACAATGTCCTATCATTTTTGAAGGCCATTCATGATACTATTAAAATGTGAATCAGTCTGAGTGTCTATAGGTACCATCCCTAGATGGTACAAATAGGACCTTGAGTACTCTAACCAAAAGTTGGAGTTTAAACTCACCCAAAGGTACGTTGGAATAAAAACCTGCCCACACAGGGTTGCCTTGAATTAGAAGCAAGTTGAGAGAAACTGGGTACTAATTATTGTTAAGAGCATATTTTTTAGGGACATTATTTTGGTGGATGGCAAGGCTGAACGTTGTAGTGTGTGAGACTTTAGCAGAAATAATTTAGATTCCCCCCCCCAATATTATAAACGTTTCTTTTTGCATGGTAATGGAGAACATTATCATGGAAATTTCAAACAACTTCCAGTCTTCACAGTTTTATTATTTAATATAGTATGAAAACTAATTTGAGTTATGCTTTTCCCCTTTGCCACTTTCCTCTTGTTAGGGATGCTACTGAAGAAAAATAAACTGCATGAAGGGAGGATAGTTACAAAGAGCTGGGACAGGATCACTCTCATCCACAGATTTGGAAACCAGGCTGATCACCAAGAGGTGGCTTTGCCTCGTAAATAAAAAGACTCTCTTCCTAGGGAGTGGAAAATGCACTGCATCAGTTTTCCTTTACAGACACTGGGGTCGGGGTTGAGAAACCTCAACTAAAAAAACAAAAACCACCAGGAAGTCATTTAATGCATAGCAGCACTATCATAAATGAGCACGTTCCAGGAAGAAATTAATATAAAATAAATCAATCACTTTTGTAGAACAAAAAACATCTTCCACTGGATTCTGACTCATAGTCCCCCTACAGGACAGAGTAGACTTGCCCCATCAGTCCCGAGGCTATAAATCTTTGTACCATAGATAGCCGGTTCCTCCTCCCCATGGCTGTTGGTTTCAGCCAACCACTCGAACCACAGTGCCACCAGGAATCCCTTTGTCACAGCAATGCTGAATTCCTTTCTTTGTGCATGACGTGATTGCTGAGTTTAAAATACCAATCCTTGTCTGTTTTCTTTTGTAGGAATCTTTGCTATAGAGATTTCTAACACACGAAGATTCTTCACATCCTCGAGGAAGCTCAAAATTACCCGGATTTTTTTGGGCTTTGTTTTTGGTTTTTTTCTATATGATTGCATTTATCTTTTGAATGCTTGACGATGTTAAATGTATTTATTAACTTTGTGCCTCCGAATCTCTGTTGTCATGTGCCATATCGCAGTGAGCTGAGTTACAGAAACAGAAATGCATATGGCTCTTTCTATCCACACAGTAAGAATGAGCGTAACATCCGCTCACTGCACTGTTGAACACTGTTATGTTAACTGTCTGGAGTAAATAAAGAAGCTTATAAAAAAGGGAAAAGCGTTTTTTACAAAACTGATTTCCTTTCCTTTCCTAGCATTTCGAATTACTGATTGGTTAATATATATATGTTTTCTTTCCTCTGTGATGTATGCTTTTCCGGCTGGAGAAGTTGTGCCAATCTAAGCGCAGTTTACCAAGACTGGCCTGGGACCTGAGATTCCACTTTGGAACCAACCGGACATAAATTCCATGCCTTTTCTGGCTTGAGTGCCGCAGAAAGTAGGAGTGTGTTAGGCTTTCAATCTATAGTGATGCACACTCAAAGACTGATTAACATTACATTTTTGACAATTGTGTTGACTCCTATTTTTAGGAAGGTAGGTGATGATATATCTGCCAAGAATGTAAGATTTAAAAATCTGTATTTTAATAACTATTCCTAAAAAATTAAAGTACTGCAATCAACCTAATTGACATTTAATTTTTTGTGGGGGAGGGAACCTGTGGCTATTCTGTAATCTAAAATAACAAGTTCACTGATGTTTTCTCCCTCTTCCCCAAATTGTCCTATTTCTTTTACCTTATCTGTCTATAAGCTTTGATTTAATGTTGCTATTGGAGGCTGAACAGTACTGTAATTTGCTGACATAAGCTATTTGTATTCTTGCTATTTTAATAAAAAAACAAGTCCTGTCATTAATAGCATTCATATGATGCAGACAATTTCTCATTTTTTAATAGTCACTATTCAATATGACTGCAGTGATGTAGGATAGTGCCCAGATTTAGGTCTGGTTTAATCATTAGCCATCAGATTTTTTGTATTAATGCATGCAATAAACTAATTTAGTTTCATTTATAAAACACTTCAGATTTATTCAGCTAGTTTAAGACAGTCACTATAAATTGGGAAAATGGAGTAATTTAAAGTAAGATCCCTTTCTTAAATGCTATGCAGAATAACGTGCAAATGGTTACTATTTCTACTACTTAATAACATGCTAGTAGATATGCAAAATTAGTCTCTGCTAAGTGACTCAGTGACGGTAGCCCATGTTCATCACAACATTAATTTCTGTCTGTCCACTTCCTCGAAGAGCTAACAGGGAACTTCATGTCCCTGTCTCATGGTCTCTTTGTGCACGTTGACTCTAGAGGCAGTATGTGGTGAGAGGAGAGGAGGGGAATAAGAATGAAGTAGGGAAACATTTCCACACTTGATTCAATGTCCTTGACTTGTGCCCTTCATCACAAAGTGCCAGTAATGCAAAAGGAAAATCATGGCACAAAGTCAACATTTTCCAGAGATAGGCGAATGTCCACAGCGGTCTCTGTTAGGATTTCAAAGAAAATACTTTTCCTCATGGTGCTATTCAAGGATATTTACATGTGAACGGAAATTCGAATTGTTGTACACATTGCACGTAGTAGCCTGTTGCTTTAGTAGGACACCTAATGTGATAAAGCACGCAATACAAAACCAAATAGGTGAGGGGTTTTTGAAAAGTTCATGTAAGAATGCCCTTTTCTTTTCATTAGGTTTGTCCACAAACTTTTTGAAGCTCTTCTTACTCTTTGATAACACGACATCAACCACAAAACTCAACCTGAAGCACAGTTCTCAGTACATCTTGAACATAATTCTGGTGTCTAACATACACTCCTGCTGAAACAAGAGTATTACAGTGGGAGTTCTTAACCCGTGGAGTAACTTAAGGTCCGCATTTATTGTACAAAAAGCCTGTTCTGGAGTCTCCGAGTACCCCAAGATTCTCTCTCTCTTGTCTTGGCCTTGACACATGTGAGCTGTCAACCCACTTTCTGTGGGAAGTAGGAGGGAGGCAATTGCCCGAGGGTGCATTCTGCAGTTTGTAAACCATAGTCTCCTACAGAGCGAGCATGAGCTTCCTTCTCCTTAGAATGCTATTCTTGCAGCTCATCCCCTCATCACATTTCAGCAACAGTAGGCGTAACTAGTTAATGAGGCACGTCCTGATCACATCAGCTCCCAGAACTTAGATGGGAAACAAATGGAAAATGGTAGTGTTGTGAAGATCAATTCTAGCTAAGAACAGGTGTTAGCCACATCATCACAAGTGAGCTACCCTGAGAAAGAATAAAGGAAAAGGAAGCCATTGGATTTGTCGTTAATTATGACTCCTAAACTTCAAATATACTTGAAATTGCACTTTGATGAATGTCCGGTAATTTTTATTTTCTATCTTCCAAAACATTTCCCTAAAAGCCCCACTGGATTTTAAATACTTAGTTGCATTTCTTGCATAATCAAAAATAGTCTACAACTCTATGTGATAGCCTTGTTTACTTTTCTGTATGGTGAAATAGAGCTACTGTTTGAGAAGAGAAACAAACAAACAAGCAGACAAGCTAAGTTCAATCTTCATGTTCTCGGGTTTTCCAGAACAATTACTATAGCAAATTATAGGCTATCTAACAGCACATACTGTTATTTAGAGCTAAGTCATCAGCTATCAGAAGACAATTTTTTAGACTTTTTTTGCTCTAACTTTCTCAAGTGAAGAAAACTCTTGCTGCAGTGTATAAGAAGCTCAAATGGCCAGACCAAGACTATCAGTTAAAGCTCCCAGATCTGTTTTGCACCAAGTACATTTCTACATAACCAGAGTGACTTAGGCAAATTGCCTTTAAATTTTCAAGCAATGCGCCACTTGAACTTAAGAACGTTTAGCATATTCTTTACATAAAAGATTTATAATAAACAAAAGATATGGTACCATTATCTCAAGATTCCTATTGTTTTAGGCAGGGTTCTCTAGAGAAACAAAACCAGGACACTTATGATTATAGATAGATAGATAGATAGATAGATAGATAGATAGATAGATAGATAGATAGATAGATAGATGATAGATAGATAGATAGGTTTATGCACCAAGAAGGAATATAACAGCTAGTTAGTCTGCACAGCAGTACAGAGGGCTCAGGTCAATTCACTTTCATGAAACAGTTATACTGGATGTCTGTCAACTCACACTTGGGCTGCGGGGTCCAAGGTCAAGGAAGCAGACAGCGGAGTCCTCCTTCAGGCAAGGCAAGCAGTCTGCCCACAGGCAGCAAACAGCAGGGTGGGTCAGCAACAGTCAGGAGCTTAGAGATCCAGGCCTGGATCGAATATCAAACTCAATCAGGATCCACCAGCCTCAAGTTCAAGCAAGGTACGCACCAACTGTAGGGTGCAGCAGGTTTCAGAGGAGCCTCAAGTTCCAGTGACTCGATCTGCAACCTGCTTAATCCCACATGTTCCTATTGGCCAGGTTGGCACAATAAACCTACCTATCACACCCATGAACTACTCAACCTCACTGTTATTATCCAGATTCTTTAACACCATTCAAAACATCATGTATCACTGATGACATCGTATGTTACCTTTAGCTCACATCTTTCAAAAGGAATTTGTAATGGAAAGGATATTCCTTCATCTTTTAAGGATTTACATATTGTTATCAGACCTTTTGTGAGCATAGCCTTATGCCAGTTTTGTTAGGTGCTCTTTAATATGAATTCATAAAAATAGGCAGTGTGTACAATTGCATGATAAATATGCAATAAAAAGTATTCATATGTAAAATGTTAACTGAGCACCTTCTATGACTTGAAAACTTTGTTAGATGTTCTGAATAGTTCTTATTCCAAATAATATTGTAGTTCATGGGTTGGATTAATATGGAAATTGCATCCAGAGGTAGGAAAATAACAAAAATATTGCCGGATGCTAACACTGCCTCCTTAAGGTGAATATTGAAATGTATTGCAACTAATAATACCATCTGTTCATTTTCCCACTACAGTGAGTCTCCATTCTGGCTTCACTTTAGAGTCATTTGTGGAACTTTACAAAAAACAGTGAAATTAAATGAGATTTAGGGCATTGATTTAGCCTTGAGCAAAGTACAGCTGTATCACTCAGTTCCAACAAATCTAATCAACTGTTTTTTTCTGGAGATTTGTGGACCTAACTTAGATGATTAATTATTATTCTACTTGATCAGATTATTTTGTACTTTCCTCTTTCAGATTGCATCTGATGCTTTTTCTCGAAGAATTAACAGAACTCTATGGTTGTTTCTTTTGGCCTAGCTCTAGGACCACAGCCGTATCTCAGTTCCCTTCTGTAGCTCACCCTTTAAGCTTTTTATTTCTTGTAATAAATGGTCTTGTGTAGTCTATGTAGTTGAACTGAATTATGTAACTCTGTATACTATTGTGATTGTCTCAGAAATAATTTTGACGACTAAAGCTTGGTGTTCTCTTTTCCTAAACATGATCCATAAACAGGCACAGTGTTGTCTTTAGAACATTTTAAAGGGAGAGAGGCAAGGGATTCGGCAGTGCTGAGAGGTGCCCCTCTGTGTGTAGATCCTAGTGGTGTCTGAAAGTTTAGAGGTAGTTGGATCCTATTAACCATCTCTATCAAGGGCAACCCCATAAGCTGCCAACACAACCACATTTCACCATTATATCATTACTGCTGATAGTTCTTCTCTTGAAGCCAAGTGTTTCAGTACTGGAGGGCATTTTGAAAAAAAGAAAAATGTCTTGAGACGATATGAATTTTGATACAATTAGTGGGAATTGTTTGTCCCGAAGGGTCTCTGGTCCTGAGGTTGGCGAGTTTCATCAGATTCATGCAGTTATGCAGGTCCCCACCAGATGGGAACACACACTGAATTGGGATAACAAGTTCCCACTAACACGCAGCGGCAGAACATGTAGGTGGTTACTATATGTACCAGGAGTCAGGAAAGGATTACATTGATGAGCCTCTCATCACAGCTGCTACTCTTCCCCATCTTCTTTTTAACTTTTTTCTTTAATTATAACTATTCTTAGTTTATCACACATGTAAAATATATTTGGTTTTCAAAACACCCAGTGACGTAAATATTCTCATAATATGAGGGCTAATCAAAAAAAGAGTTAAAGCCCAGATAATTTAAATAATTGCCCAAGAACACAAATCAAGTAAATAGACTCTTCTGCTGCCAAATTTGTTTGACTATAATTTGTTGACGATTTCCAGCCAATCATCGTGTGTATTGCTAATTGATGAAGTTACCAGTAAATAGCGCATCGTTGTAATCTTTATTCTTTTGGACGAACTTTTATGTTGATGTTTCTCATTAGTTCTTGGATTTACCAAGGGTTTATTCAATTAAAGCATCACTGGTGGCACTGTGGCTATGCATTGGGCTTCAGTCTTGGGTTTCAATCCACAAGGCCAGCAGTTCAACCCAACAGCCACTCCTGGGGAGAAAGCTGGGCTTTCTACTCCCATAAAGTTCCAGCTCAGAAACCCACAGAGGCAGGTCGACCTGTCTTATAGGGTCATCATGAGTAGCCATCAATTCGATGGCAGTGAGTTGGGTTTTGTTTTGATTCAATTAAGGCTGTAACTCATAGGTGTAACAAATAATGACAGCATTTACACAATATATTATTTATGAAGTTATTGTCCATTCAAAGGTCACATTTCCAGAAAACAGGGTTGTTGACTATTTCTTTTACACTATGAACGTAAAATCCTAAACACTGAAGGCTTTAGACTGGGTTCTCTAGAGCAGAAAAGCCAGTGAAACGTATGTATATGTAAGTTTATATCAAGGAAGTGGCTCACATGGTGGTAGAAGTGAGCGAGTCCAAGTCTAGGTCAAATATTAGGCTGGATGTTGGCTTCTCCTGAGTCATGTAGCTGCTGGGACTGATGAAGAGCTGGGAGACCAGCAGGAAGGCAGCAGCCGTCTGGCTGCACAGGTCCATGAATCCAAGCTCCACAGAGCAGATGGCAGGCTTCTGGTGACTCCCAGCCTCAGCCTGTTTTCCAGGCTATTGGCTCATGCCCAAGAAACCAGAGGTTGACCAGCTAGATGTAGGATCCAAACCCAGCAAAAAGCAATCAAGCTTTTCCACAGGTCTACTTATGTTGCAAGCAGGTCACCCCCACTTATCCTGGAAGGTTACCAGATCATAACCACCAAACCAATGAGAATTCTGGCCCAGCCAATTGACACAGAACCTTAACTCTCACAATAGCTTAATATTCAAGTACATTAAATGTGATTGCTACTCTAAAAATGTAATGCGTGCAGTTTAGTTCTTTTCATTTCAATAGATGTAATTATGAAAATTCTAGATTAAAGAACCATCTATTATCTTCCTCGATCAGTCAATATAATAAACCTGTGAGAATAATCTGGTAATTGTAAAAAGTAATATGACAAATCTTTTAAAAATAATTACATTTAAGCATGGAATTTCTATTTTTACATATACGATATATATATATATATTTTTTTCAAGCTTTTGTCTGAATAAGGTCTTATAAACCCAGAGTTTAGCTCAACTATGTAGAATGAGAATCCATTCTTGATCATGTTTAATTATTGCAAAATAAAATCCAACTTTTTCAGGATTTAAGATAGAAATCATGTCTTTATAAAAGTAAATAAAGGTAATAATTACAGTATTGGTTCCTGATTGCTGAAAGTTTTGCATGAGAGGCATTGTTTGAGAAGATAATGGAATTTCTTTTGCATATTTATGAGATCTTATAAACTGTGTGCTTTTTAGTTGCCCATTCCTGTGCGACAACATTGCTTTCCATTTGAATACACGCTAATTAAAACCACCTCTGAACGAAGCTGGAGATGTGACGCATGCTGCCTCATGCCTACTTTTCTTTTCATGAACAGGTAGTTTGATTTAACGCATTTTTAACTTCAGGAAAGTCGAGGTTTGCAAGCACTTCCCTTCCTGCTAAGACTCTTCAAAAGAAGAGAGCTCAGGACCCGAACTAGCAGAGAAAAAGATGGAAATGGCTTTCACTCGGCAACCATCTCTTGATCTGGTGTGGATAACATAATCCAGGTTTTCTGAACGTTTCCCCCCCCCCCCAAAGAAGATAATATAGATGTAAATATTTATAAACACCCAAAGCCATTTGAATATTTGCCTAACTTGTGTAATTAATGTTATCGGTCTGTGTCTTTAGTGTTGGGTATTTGAACTTTTTGACACTTGTGATTAAAAAATAATAATTTCACAGCTCCTGAATCCAATTATTTAACATAGTGCCAAGCCTTTGTTAACACAGCAAGTTTTCAAAAAGGAAGTTTAAAAAAACAAAAATAACAGTAAGTTTTTAATAAGTGCTAACTGCTATTACAAGACCTTCCTTACTTGCTGCAGAGTGCACATGGAACAGAAGCAGAAAGATTCATGCTTCTTTTAATTAAGACTTTCTCAGGTTATTAAGACTGCTAAATGTGCTTGAAATAATTAGTCTACCAAACTCTCTGAGCTCTGCGTGCCTGCTAATCACTCCTGCCAAGGACTCTAGGGTTGCCTTGAGTTGTCTATTGGGAGCAGGTTCAAACCTCCATGGGAGCTCAAATAAGGGATATATATTCCTTCTTTTTTTTTTGTCTTTTTAAAATCATTTTATTGGGGGCTCATAGAACTCTTATCACAATCCATCCATCCATCCATTGTGTCAAGCACATTTGTACATTCGTTGCCATCATCATTCTCCAAACATTTGCTTTCTACCTGAGATCCTTGGTATCAGCTCCTCATTTTCCCCTTCTCTCTCTGCCCCCCTCCCTCGTGAACCCTTGATAATTTATAAATTATTGTTATTTTGTCATGTCTTACACTGTCCGACATCTCCCTTTACCCACTTTTCTATTGTCCATCCCCTAGGGAGGGGGTTATATGTAGAGCCTTGTGATCAGTTCCTCCTTTCTACCCCCACTTTCCCCTCACCCTCCCGGTATCGCTACTCTCATTATTGGTCCTGAGGGATTTAGCTGTCCTGGATTCCCTGTGTTGTCAGTTCCTATCTGTACCAGTGTACATCCTCTTGTCTACCCAGATTTGTACGGTAGAATTGGATCATGATAGCTGGGGGGTGGGGGGTGTAGGAAGCAAGCATTAAAGAACTAGAGGAGAGTTGTATCTTTCATCGGTGCCCTACTGCACCCTGACTGGTTCATCTCCTCCCTGTGACCCTTCTGTAAGGGGATGTCCAGTTGCCTACAGATGGACTTTCGGTCTCCACTCCGTACTCCCACTCATTCACAATGATAGGATTTTTTGTTCTTTGATGCCTGGTAACGGATTCCTTCAACACCTCATGATCGCACAGGCTGGTGTGCTTCTTCCATGTGGGCTTTGTTGCTTCTGAGCTAGATGGCCGCTTCATTACCTTCAAGCCTTTAAGACCCCAGATGATATATCTTTTGCTAGCCGGTGTGTCAGTCTGGGTAGAGAGTCTTTGGATCCAGTGGCGTTGTAAGCATCTTGGTGCTGGCAGGGTTTTCTTCATGGCTTCTCTTGCTTCAGAGGTCTAGTTGCATCAGGGTAGGTCCATGTGGCTTCTCCAACTTAGGGCACTAGCGTTATTCCAGGTGTATTGTTAGCAGCAATATCTCCCAGGGAGTGAGCAGAGAGAGAGAGAAGTGTCTCCTGCCTCCAAGGAGGAAGTATTGGATTTCCCAGAGTTCTCAGGATAAGACCATGCCCACACAGAGGCTTCATTGGCTATGAGCTGACTGACAGGCTAGACTCCACCCTCACATTCTTAATCCTCAAATTGACAAACGATTATATATCTACCACAGCCTGGCACCATCAGCTTTCTTCACCACATTTGCTTATGCACTCGCTTTGTCTTCAGAGATCATGCCATGAAGGCGAGCATCATGGAATGCCAGTTTAATAGAACAAAGTGTTCTTGCATTGAGGGAGTTCATGACTAGAGAGGTCCAGTGTCCACCTGCTACTTAATACTAAACCTATAAATATATGGACATAGATCTATTTTCCCATCATCATATAAATATATTTACATATGCACATGCCTGTATTTAGACCTCTATAAATGTCTTTGCCTCCTAGCTATTTCCTCTATTTCCTTTGACTTTGCTCTTGTCCCACTATCATGTTCAGCCTTGATTTGGGTTTCAGTAATTCCTCTCAGTTACATGGCCCTTGATCAAACCCTACCAGGCCTCCTACACCCTCCTCGCCATCAATTTTAGATCACTTGTTCCCTTGTCCCTGGGTTTGTTAACACCCACTTCCTTTCCCCTGCCTCCCCCTCTCTCATGTCCTCTGGAACCATCGGTCTCATTGTTTTCTCCTCCAGATTGTTTATCCATCCTATCTTATCTAGATAGACCTGCAGAGATAATAATATGCACAAAAAGAAGACAGAGCAAAAGAAATTGACCAAAAAAACCCAAAACAATGACAACAATGGAAAAAAAAAAGTAAAGCCTGTAAATAGTTCAAGGTCTGTTTGTTGACCTTTAGGAGTGTTTTCCAGTCTGATGGCATGCCATACTCTGGCCCCAAAGTGTATGTTTGGTACTCCCTCAGGACTTCCTTGCTCTGCGCCCCTTGCTGTTCTGTTGCATGCCCTTAGTGTTTTGCTTCGGTGTGGTGGGGTCAGATTGGGCAGAATTTCCACACTGTGTCTATATGATCCTCTCTGTGCATTGCATTGACGGGTCTGAGCAGGGATATCGTCCTCGAGGTTTGGTGGACCAGATGTGCTCCACCCCTCTTCCTCCCCTTTCATTTGCTTCCATGTGCTTAGACACATCCCTCTCCCTGAGCTGTAGAGTCAGTGCTGTCCTCTGAAGTAATTCTTCTGGGAGAAGGGGGTGCTGTCCACGTAGTTGGGATTGGGGCCGGCCCTCAGAGCTCTCTTTTGGCTCCCTGCTTCGTGCCGGTGTGTTGCGTTCACATCTTGGCGCTCCGGGTTCGTCTCTTTATTTTCAGTGGAGAACTTAACACCAGATAAAGACACTTCAAATTTCCCACAGCAGAAGAGCCAATGATTTGGAGTAAAATTCTTGTTTTTGCTGCTGTCTCTTTACCAAGCTCACTCAGATTCCTTGACGTAGTTCCACATTGTTTGATGAGTGATGGAAGTTTAGCCAGACTGACGATCTTTAAGCACAGCATGTGGAACACTTGTTTCTGAGGTAACATCATCATTAACTGACATACCTCTGAAATTCAGACACACTGAGAGTTAAGTCAGCAGAACTGTCCTTTGGGGTTTTTTGAAACTTTAAGTCTTTGTGGGAGCATAAAGCCTCATCTTCCTCAGGCAAAGCAGCTGGTGGCTTTGAACCAATGACCTTGTGGTTAGTGCTGTTTTAATGTGGTTATTTCTTCCCCACATCTTACCTTTTCAATAGGCCACTCGTTTCCATCAATGTCCTTTATTATGGTGAAATGCTTTGGTCCATCATCACTAAATATGCATGTAATGTCCTGCATATAACAATATGTCCTACATACAACAATAAATAATTAAAACATAAAATATAACTAATGTACATTTCACCAAACAAACGTGATCATTCTCTCCAGATTAGAAGCACATAGCTATAATGAACTCTTTCAGATACAATTTGAGGAGGGTGACACCAACTGAAAATTAAAAAGGGCCCTATATAGGCCCAAAGAAAGGGCCCTGGTGGCCCTGCAGGTTAGGCATTGAGCCTCTAACCTCAAGGTTGGTGGTTCAGACTCACCAGCCACTCCTGGGCAGAAACATAAGACTTTCGGCTCCCATAAAGATGCACAGAGAAACCCTATCTAGAGCCTATCTGAGGTGGAATTGGCACGATGACTGGGTTTGGTTTTATGGAAGGGCTCACAGAAGGAACGCTGGTGGGGCCATGCTTAAGCACTAAGATGCTAACCAAGGTCTGCAATTTGAACCTACCAGCCACTCTGGGAAAGAGACCCGTGACAGTCTGTCTGTAACTACTGACAGACTTAGACACACTATGGGGCTAGTCTGCCCCGTCCTGCACAGTTGCTATATGTTGTTGATTCCATGAGAACAGGTTTGGAAGAGCTCAAGAAAAGTCCAGAATCCACGGCAGGTGTGCCTTTCAGAGTGGCACGGGAGGTGGCGAGGTCACCTAGAGAGGGGAGCCTGAGCACAGCGACCTGCTCTCTGTATGAACCCCGGACTGGGTAGCATACGTTTTGGAGGGCCCCAAATCAATGTTGGGATTCAAAGAACAACCGGTTGTTGTTCTAAGGTCCATTTGAAGTATGTACAGAAAGGTATACTAAAAGGCAGCTTATTATTTCATACCGCTAATATTAAATAAGAAAAATAAAGGGCGTACATGAAACAAGATTATGTTATTAATGAATGAAAATATATTAAATAATACCAGACAAAAACCAAAACTTCCTCACTTGCAATATTCTTTGCTTTTATCTGGGCATCATCAGCTGTGTGATTTATCCTTAATCTTTTCATTGTACGAGTAGGATCCCATTCCGTATGTCAATCAGACAATCGTCATTGTGTTTGTTATACCAGAAACAGGTGACGTCTCTTCTCTGAACGTATTATCTTATGTCTGAAAAACTCCTTTCTGCTTCTGCTGAACTGACAGCAATTGTCTGACAATATTTTTTTTAGCTCTTCGAATACTTACGGGAATTGTGTAATTCACTCATAATATCTTCTGGGAATTTGGGGCAGAGCATAAAGCTCAAACGAAGGACAGTGTGTTTTCATTCCGGCTGTTTGGCGCCTTCTCTCAGTACATTCTGTGTTTGTTTACTGAAACAACAAACACAAGGGAATAACAATGTACTTCATCAGAAGAATGAATGAATTTCATGAAATACATAGAAAAATATTACAATCATAGTTCCATCTAGTTTTCTATACCTACGGATTGCATGAGCATTACCACGCAGGCTTAGAATATGCTGCTGTGCAGATGAATGTTAAAGGAGTTAAGGAATGTACATTGGTGATCTCCACATCGGCAGCTGCCCTGCCGTCCACCTCAGGAAGAACCCTGAGCACAATGCGTTTTTAACAGCCCGTTCACCGAACTCAGTAAAACAATGTAGGTCCTGGTTCTGTTGAACCAGTGTAAACTGATGGAATTCTCACCACTACCCAAATTAACTAATAATAGTTAGTACACAATTGCACAAACACACATCCATACACTTAAAAACAATACAATTCATTTCTGTCTTTAAAATAAAGATATTTAACCTTGTTTTTGCTTAGTTCCTAGACCACAAGAAATTTCTAACAGGTTATCACTCAAGTGAAAGAAAGTTGGCATGCAATTGACTATAAATTTAATATAAGCCAGTCAAAAAGTGCCTCCTTTAGAAGTTGATGCCAAAAGAAAGTTCATGCCATTTGGCTTAGTCCACGAGATGTAAGCATTCCAGAATGCTGATACTTCTGCTCTGATCAGTTAATTCTTGTAGGCAATTGGGGAGGGGCATGGCTAGCCAGTGCTAGAGACTGGCAAGGTGAACAGGCATGAAAGCAAGGAAACTGGGAATGTTAAAGTTAATGAGTGTGCTATTCAATCCATAACAACAAAATCTGCAGGACAAGCCAACACATTAAAAAATGGTCACTTTTAGATTGCAGGCTACATGAGGGCAAGACGCTTCTGCTTGGTGCAATCCCTACGCCAGCTTCTAGGACACTGCACATCATAGGTCCTTACCAGGGAACACTACAAGTCTCCGACATCAGCCAAATTGGAATACTTGATGTTCTTCAGTGCGCTCCCTCCCAGCCGCATATTTCCATACTTTGTGCCTCATTCATGCTACTCTCGATCTTTGCAATCTTCTTTGGATCTGATTTTTGTGCCCTTATGACTCCTGAAGAGTTCATGTGAAATCACCGCAAACTTAACATTCACTGGATACTTAGTGGGTTCTACTTATTTCTTGTTAGGTGCAGTGGAGTCTATGCCAACCCATAGCAACCCCAATGACCAACAGAACAGAATGGTGATCAGGCCTGCGCCCGCCTGACAATTGTTCTTATGTCTGAGTCTCCCGGGGCAACCACAGCATCAATTCATCTCTTCCAGGGCCTTCTTCGTTTTCTCTTACCCATCCTCTCCCTAGCATGATGCCCTTTTCCAAAAACCGGTCCCTCCTGAAAACATGCCTGAAGTATGCAAGGTGAAACCTCCACATCTTTGCTTCTAGAGAGCATCCAGGCTGGACTTCCTCTAAGATTGTTCATTGTTCCGCAGTCCGTGGTAGATTAAGTCATTGGTGGCAGCACCATAAATCAAATACATCACTTCCTCAGTCCTCTTTATTCACTGTCCAGCTTTCGCATGCATAGGGGGCAATTAGGAACACCATGGCTTGGGTCCAAGTGCTTACTAGTCTTTAGAGTGACGTCTTTGCTTTTGAACCTTGCCCAGATGTAGCCAATGCAATGAATGCATCATTTGGTTTCTTGACTGCAGCTCCCATGGGTGTTGATTATGTATCCACATAAAATTAAATCCTTGACAACTTTAATCTTTTCTCCATTTATCATGATGTTGCCGATCAGTCCAGTTGTGAAGACTTGGGTTTCTTTTATGGCAAGGATTAATCCACACTGCAGGCTGTGTGTAGTCTTTGATCTTCCTCAGTAAGTGCTTCTCACTAGGTAGGCACAAATAGGGCACAATACTTGTCCTCCAGGGGTCCAAAAGAAACCTGCAATGAGAAACTGGTGAGAGCACTGAGCCTTGAAGGATGAGGGGAAGAAAGATTTTCTAGAAGAATAGAGCTCATGTGGAAAGAACCAAGGTTTAGAGGATCGCACATGGTCTGGAAAACGCCTGTTCTTATATAATTACATTAAAATATATTTCTGTATATTATAGGGAACATAATACAATTCTATTCATGTTGTGTACATAGTTTCTTTTTAAATCAGTTAAGAAACTATGCAGCTATAATGTGTTCTTTAAAAAAAATAATTCCTTACGCAATTAAGTGTACTGGAATTCTTTTGTGTAGTGTGTGTGTGTGTGTGTGTGTGTGTGTGTGTGTGTAAGCTCAAATGACTGTTGATTGAAAGGGAGCCCTGGTGGTGGAGTGACTGTGTGCTGGGCTGCAACCACAGGCCAGCAGTGCGAGACCACCAGCTGTTCCATGAGACAAAGATGAAATTTTCTTTCTGCCCCAGTACAGAGTCCTGGAAACCCGCAGGGACCTTTCTACCCTGTCCTACAAGGTCCCTGGGTGGTGAGGTATTGTTTGTTTGCTTTTTTGAGAGTTCATCAAAAAATAAAGAGAAGTTGTTGCTGGCAGACCAACTTTATAAAAAATACTAAGAAAGTTCTTTAAGCTGAAAGGAAATGTTATAAAACAAGATTCTTCCTTCAAGGTCTCAGCAAGGTTAAGAGAGGATCCAGTTCTTTATTTGGTTGGTTCAATGAAGCATGGGCTGCCAGATGGCCTAGATTAGACCAGTTTGAGGTACCTGACCTACCTTGGTACACTGTAGAGGAAGGCATCCAAAAGCTTAGGGAAATTGGAACGTTGGAATGGATCTATCAGGATATTCCTATAGATCCAAAAAGGGGGTGTCCTGAGGACATGCCTTTCACCACAACCATAAGGAACACGTTTGTGAAGTGGACCCCAGATCTCTGAAGACTCCTGTGATTGCTATTTTATGTGCACCAGGATTAACAGTGGGCACTGCCCTAAGTGAACTCCGACATTTGCCCACAATGGGGCTGATTGGTCCCGGCGATGGTAGAGGGTGGGTGTCAGCACTGAATCAACAGAGACAGGGTGGACATGGTTATCCTAACCAAGGTTTCCAAAGTAATCTAAACAGCCTGTCTTGTGTGGCCTTATGACATTGGCTGCTTAGCCACAGTGTCCCGAGGAGTGAGATACATGGAAAACCTACTAAATATTTACGTGATTTATACAGGTGAAAGAGTGCTAGATCAGGTGGACAGCAGAAGAGAGAGTCATGACCGCTCAATCAATTCCCAGACTTGAGCCGGTTTATAGACCCACAAACCCTTGAATGAGTGGTAGCCCCGGTCCCTTTGAAGGAGGACCCTGCTACATCACCGAAGGTCTACACTGTTAGTCTTTCTTCTAACCTTCCCCAAAGGGACCTGCGGCTTTTCACAAGTGACTGCTCACTGGGGGAATTGAGATAATCAAACTTTTCAGGGATTACTGGACACTGGTTCTGAACTGACACTAATTCCAGGAGACCCAAAATGTTTCAAAGGCCCACCAGTCAGAGTGGGGGCATATGGAGGTCAAGTTATCAATGGAGTTTTAGCTCAGGTATGCCTCATTATGGGTCCAGTGGGCCCCTGAACCAATCCTGTCATTATTTCCCAAGTTCCAGAATGCATCATTGGAATAAACATACTTAGTAACTGGAAGAACCCCCATATTATATCCCTGAAATGTGGAATAAGGGCTATCATGGTAGGAAAGGTAAAGTGGACACCATTAGAACTGCCATTGCCTAGGAAAATAGTAAGCCAAAAGCAGTACTACATTCCTGGAGGGACTGCAGAGATCAGTGCCACCATCAAAGACTTGAGAGATGCAGGGGTGGTGATTCCTACCACATCCCCATTTAACTCACCTATTTAGCCTGTAAAAAAACACAAACAGATGGATCCTGGAGAATGACAGTGGATTATTGTAAACTTGACCAGGTGGTGGCTCCAATTGCAGCTGCCGTTCCAGATGTGATTTCATTGCTGGGGCAAATTAATACTTTTCCTGGTACTTGGTGTGCAGCTATTGATCTAGCCAATGCCTTCTTCTCAATACTAGTCTTGAAGGACCACCAGGAGCAGTTTGCCTTCAGCTGGCAGGGGCGAAAACACACTTTCACAACTCTCCCTCAGGGGTATATCAACTCTTCCACCCTGTGCCATAATTTAGTCTTGGAGGTCCTAGTCTCGAAGGAAGGAACTCTCCTACCTGGAAACCCAGAACCAATTCCGCTGAACTAGCAGCTGAGATTTCCCCTGGCCACTTTGGGCTTCTAATGCCTTTGGATCAACAGATCAGGAAGGGTGTCACTGTACTGAGTGGTGTGATTGATCCTGATTACCAATGAGAAATTGGACTGGTGCTACATAATTGAGGTAAAGAAGAATATGTCTGGAATCCAGGAGGTCTAGTAGGTTGTCTCTTAGTACTACCATGCCCTGTGATTAAAGTAAATGATAAATTACAGCAACCCAATCCTGATAGGACATCTAATGAGCCAGAACCCTCAGGAATGAAGGTCTGGATCACCCCACCAGGCAAAGAACCACGACCAGCTGAAGTGCTGGCTGAGGGCAAAGGTAATACAGAATGGGTAGTACAAGAAGGTAGTTCTACCTATCAGTTATGTTCATGTGATCAATTGCAAAAGAAAGGTTTGTGATTATCAGTTTATCTTTTCATATGTGCTTATTGAATATGTTTCCTTTGTTCATGTATGATGTTAGGTATAAGTATGATTTAATGCCTGGAAATTATATATGGCTAAAGAATTGTGTACAGGTGCCAAGTTGGCAAGGGGTGGATTGTGATAGGTAGGTTTATTGTGCCAACCTGGCCAATAAGAATATGAGGGATTAATTAGGTCACCATTTGATTGGAAGGCAAAGAGATAATGGCTCAGCAAGCCCCACCCCTCTCTCTTTTGCTCTTTGGTGATTGGACCAGCAGAGCCTCAGCTTGTGAGCTACACTACCTTTGGGACAGCCAACCGTGGATCATTTTGTTTTTTGGGTTTATTTATTTATTTATTTGACAAACCCTTGTGTCAAGGGCTGACTTTCAATAGATCGCATCGAGGGAGCTGCTCTGCTACGTACGAAACCCCAACCCAGAAGCAGGTGGTTTATGAATGGTTTAGCACCAGGCCCCCCACGAACGTGCGGTGCGTGAAGGGCGAGGGGGCGGCCGCCTTTCTGGCCGTGCCCCATTTCCCAGGATGAGGGGCACTACGCACCAGGCCGGGTCCAGACGGACGCACACACAGCCCGTGCTGGCAGGGACAGCGGGGCACCAGCTATCCAAGGCCAACCGAGGCTCCGCGGTGCTGCCGTATCGTTCCTCCTGGGCGGGATTCTGACTTAGAGGCATTCAGTCATAATCCCACAGATGGTAGCTTCGCCCTGTTGGCTCCTCAGCCAAGCACATACCCCAAATGTCTGAACCTGCGCCGTGGATCATTTTGATAAAGTTCCTTTGAGACCTGCTTCACCATGCTGTTGGTGTGTACATCGCTTGAGCTTGAGGCTGCCAGATCCTGTCTTCTTGCATTGCTTGAGTTGGATATCCCACCCGGGCCAGCTTTGCTAAACTTCTGAGCTGCTGACTGTTGGTGACCTGCCCTATGGTCGGACTGCCTACATGGTCCTAGGGAAGACTCAGCTGTCTGCTTTCTTGACCTTGGACCTAGAAGCCCTTGTGAATTGAAGGACTTCCAGTATATTAACTGTTCCCTCTGTACTGCTGTGTGGACTAATAAGCTGCTATATTCCTTCATGCTTATCTATCGTCTATCTATCTATCTATCTATCTATCTATCTATCTATCTATCTATCTATCTATCTATCTATCTATCTTCCTAAGTGTCCTGGTTTTGTTTCTCTAGAGATTCCTGTCTAACACAAGTATTATCAACTCCGTTTTGAGACCCAGTGACCCTGAGTACAATCAAATGAAGCATTGCTAGGGCCGTGCCATCCTCCCAACTAGTGATATGTTCGAGCCCAGCATTGCTCCCACTGTGGTAACCAATTCATTGAGAGGCTTCCTCTTTTTCATTGACCCTTACTTTAGCAGGCAGGATGTTCTTCTTCGGGGCCTGGTCCTTTCTGATAGCATGTCCAACGTACAGGTGACCAGGGCTTGCCATCCTTGCTTCTAAGGAGCACTCTGGCTGTACTGTGTCCAAGACAGAGTTGTTCTTTTGTTCAAAACCATCTCCCACCCCAGAAAGGGCATGTAACTGGTGCGGAGTAACGTCCAACTCATAGCAACCCTCCAGACAGAGTAGAGCTGCACCACAGCGTTCCTGAGGCTGTGAATCTTCATGTGAGAAAGCCTCCTCTTTCTACCTGCTGACTCTCGAGTAGCAGCCCAATGCTTCGCTTCTGACACTCTGCAGAACGTTTCATATTCTTCACCAATACCGTAACTCAAGTGTGTCAATTCCTTGGTCTTCCTTATTCATTGTCCACCTTTCACATTCGTACGAGGGGACTTTTGAACCCTTTAAAGAGTTTTGGTTTTGAGTTCGTTTTTTAAGCAGACTTGCCCAATGCAACACAACGTGTGATTTTTTACCGCTGCTTCCATAGGTGTTGGTTGCAGCGCCAACTGAAGCGAAATCCTTGACAATTTCCAACTTTTCTCCATGTATCTAGGTGTTTTCTCTGGATGTGGTTGTGAGGATGTTTGCTTTCTCTATGTCGGAGGTGTGATCCATACCGGAGGCCATGTGGTGTAACTGGCTATTGCTCTGACTTATCTACAAGTGCATTAGGATATTAGCACCCCCACAGTAACATCTTTCAAGTCCCTTTATATTTCACGTTCTCACTGATTCGTGAAATGTGAGTTGTTTGGGGACTGGATTTCTAGCAAGTAGATCAAAAGATACATGATTTCAGGTTTTCACCATGCTCCGTCTGGCACTAAGTGAGCATTCAGAGGTTGGTAATAAGTACCTTTCCTGGTGTGGTGGCGGCCAATTCATACCAGGAGGAATTGAATAGTATCTCCTTTTATAGCAATGGATAAAAGACTTCCAGCGACTAATTCCTGGTGAGAAAGAATGACTATGACCGGTCTATTTAGGGAGTTTCCACAGATCATTCAAACCGGACAGGGCGGATTGTTGTTTCTCTGGGTGTTTCTCCGACTGTCCTCTTGGGCGCTGGTGCTCATTCACTCGGAACTCTCTAGGGTAAACAAAGCAGACGTCGCTGGATTCTACAATGGGAAGGAAGAGTTCTGGAAAATGTCATTGTGACCCTGCTCTTTTGCAGAGACCTGGCACGTGATATGTCAGATTTGTTGAGCAAGGCCATAAAACGTCACCTGAAATAAACTCAGCTTAGTCCGTATATGTGACATTTTAACATATGACTGGATGTGTGTGTGTGTGTGCTTTTGCTCACGAATGAGGATGAGTTGTATAAGTTTCCATTTTCATAATGCTCTTACCAGGCTTTGATGTCGAGATTAAGTCGCCTGTGAAAAATCAACCAGGAATTTCCTATTTCTGATTTTAATAATTGTGGTGGAGTGAAAATTCTTAATACAGCCCTTCTACCCATGTCTCAAGGAGCCCTGGTGGCCAAGGGGGTTACATGTTTGGCTGCGAGCCACAAGGTAGGAAGTTCAAATCCACCAACAGCTCTGAGGAAAAAAGAGGAGACTTTTTGGTCTCGTAAGATTTACAGTCTGGGAAACCCACAGGGGCAGTTCTACTCTTCCCTATAGGCTCTCTATGAGTTGGAACGAAGTCAACGGCAGTGAGTTTTGAGTTTATCCATGTCTCTGAAACTCCCACTAAATGATTGGGACTATGTAAATAGAGTGTGTGAACGTACCACTTAGAGAGGGGATTGGTAGGTTTTAATTACTACATTCCCTCGCTATATGGATGAGCAACTTTGGCAGGAACACAGAGAAACCCCAGGACCATTGGAAGAAGAGTGTATTTGAGATCTCTATTTGAAGCAGTAGAAGCTGAGAGGCTGAGGCAAGTAGACCATGAGACAGAGCAAAGGAGCCTCACCAAGACTGAGACTTCGGTGGCTTGGCTTCCGGGCCTCTGGAGGTAAAGGCCAAGTGACCGTGTGACTGAGAGACTGAGGACTAGAGAGAGACTGGGCTGCTGGCTGAGAAGAGGCGTTGCTGTGGACCAATGACTGTGTCTTAAGTGTTTTCTGATCCTGGCTTGTGGTAGCCTATTAATTTCCCTGACAGACACTCAACATTGTGAGGGCTGTCTATGGTTTCTGTGTGGCCCTTGCAATGAACAATCAAACCTAACACAGAAGTCGTGCGCTGTGGGGGGAACGACTGGTGACAGCGTAGGGCAGGAAGGATGGAGTGTGGAGGCATGTCTGCCCTCTGCCTAGTGGCAGTAGGGAAGCCAGAGGAGGTCAGATATACCCTCTCATGCCATTTTCCACAATAATGTTGAGATAGTGTATTCTTTAAATATTTAGTCGTGTTGCTTAGCAACTTCTCAGTCTCTAGTTTTCATTTTGGTAAGGTTTTTAATAAAAATTCATTTTCTCTAATACTAAGAGGACTATTCAGCTCTACTTCTTACGTCAATTTTACTGTGTTTATTTTTCCTAGGAATTTGTCCATTTCATTCAAACTTAAATTTGGGGGCAAATGTTACTCATTACATCCTTCAGCTAGCTGTTTAGTGTAGCAGGATCCGTAGTGGCGCCCATTCCTTTCCAGCATTGACTCTGGGTACTTTTAAAATTTTTCTTATAAACCTAGATTTGTTCCCAAGTATTTCACTTTTTGTGTGGCTATTATAAATGGCATTATTTTCGTGATTTCTTTTTCAGAGGTCTCTTCATTACTATATAGGTGGTCAGTTGCTTATTGTGTGCTAATCTTGTACCCTGCCATGCTGCAGAATCTCTTGTTTCCAACAATTCTTATGTGAAATATTGGGAATTTTAAAATAAATTTAAAATTTAGGATTTTGTATAAAATCATGTCACCTACAAATAGTGAAAATTTCAATTCTTCTTTGTTAATTTGGATTCCTTTTATTTCTCTTAGATGTCTAATTGCTTTAGCTAAGATTTTCAGCACATTGTTGAATAAAAGTGGTGATTAGGGGCATGCTTGTCTGATTCCCATTCTCAAGGGAAATGCCTTCAGTTTTCCCTGATTCAACAAGATGCTGGTTGTTGTTTTTCACACATGACCTTTATTGTCCTGAGAAATGTCCCTTCTACTCTGATTTTCAGAACGTTTCTGATCAGGAATGGGTGTTGGAGGGAAGGTGAGGGAGAAAGGGGGAACAGATTACAAGGATCTACATATAACCTCCTCCCTGGGGAATGGAGAGCAGAGATGTGGATGGTGGGAGACATTAGACAGTGTAAGATATGACAAATAATAATGATTTATAAATTATCAAGGCTTCATGTGGGAGGGGGAGGTGGGAAGGGAGGGGGAAATGAGCTGATACCAAGGGCTCAAGTAGAAAGCAAATGTTTTGAGAATGCTGATGGCAACAAATGTACAAAAGTGCTTGACAATGGATGTATGTCTGGATTGTGATAAGAGTTGTATGAGCCCCCAATAAAATGATTTTAAAAAAGAATATTTTGAAACTGATTGTGGTAGCAATTGTATAATACTGCTTGATGTGATTGAACTATGGAATGATATGATATCTATAATAAGTCCTAATAAAATGGTTTGAAAAAGAAAAAACAAAAATTAACAGAAGGTGAGTTTAATTTTTTATTTTTAATCGAGTGAAAGTTCAGAGTAACTGTGTTTTCCATTCAACATGTCATACACCTTTTGTTTCACGACATTGATTGAAATTCCTACAATGTAACATTACTTATCCCATTTCCTCCGTGTTGCTCACTTCCCATCCCTTTCCTGCCTTCTGAACTTCCTCCTTTGTCAAATGCTGCTCTTTGGATTTTAAATGGTGAGTGACTTTAAGCAGTGCTATTGCTCCCCTTATAGACTTCTCTGATGTTTGGCTGAAAATTGAGCCTTGGGGGTGAGCTCAGTTCCAGGCATGAAGGGTGACTAAGGGCCAAAGTCTCAGGGGTTCCGCTAGTCTCTATCCAACCTGTAAGTCTGGTCTTCTTTTATGATTTTGAGCTTTGTTCCATATTTTTTCTCACGCTAAAAGGTCCTCTGACTGTGAACCCTTTGAGAGAACAGTCAGTCGTGGCAACTGAGCTCCAGCTCGTCCTTCTAGTCTCAGTGACGGAGGCCGAGGGCTGCAGGGTCCACTAGTCCACGGGACGGGGTGTTTCCATATATTTTGGGTTCTTTCCATTCTTCTTTGCTCCCGATGGGAAGAGACCAACAACTTAGACGGCCACGCATAAGCTTACAAGACCCCAGTCACTGCAGAAAATGAGCTTCTTAGAAGAGAAAAAAACAACTTTGATTTAATATATAAACAACTAGGTCATGTAGAGCATCATAGTTAAAAAGTCTTGATGTTCGTACAAGTCTGACCTAAATTTAAATGTTGACTGTGATGTTCAACTCTCTTTGTAACTTTGGATGGGCCCCTATATAATAGCTAAGCTTGATTTCTTCGGTTATTAATGCAGATAATAGTAAAATGAGGCAAGAGGGTATAACAGGCTTGGCACATTTCCTGATATCTAATAAATACACAGAGTCAGAACTGGTCATATGGCATCCAATCAAGAGCTCATTTTAAAGAGATCCCTGGATTCTGCCAATGGTTGACATGTGTCTGCTCAGGGAAAGACTGGCATGGCTAATGTATCCACCTGTGCCACACAAGAAAGACCTGGTTACCTATTTTCCCAAGATGACAGTCACCGAAAGCCCCAGGGAGCAGAGCTTCCCTCTCAGCACATGAGGTCATACTTGGCTCTGCCTCAGCAGGTCAGGTGTTTAGGCTTTGCTATTTTAACCCGGATACTGGAATTTGACCGAAATTCTGATGGAATTATGACAAGCAACAATCTATTTGATGTGTAATTGAAACAAAAACCAAAAAAACTTTTGTCATGTTCTCATCCACCAAGAGGGAATTATGCTATCTTATCATTAGTTCTCGGCCGGAACTTCTGAATGTCTGACTCTGGCATCTGCCACATTCTAAACCTTTCAGTCTTCTCAGTTTATCAGGAGGGAAATCAAAGTTCAAGGAGCGTTTGCAATTTGTCCACTGGTAGCTGCTTCTGCTGTGAGCAAGAGTAGGGCCCGGGGCTTCGCCACCAGTTGCCTCTGTACATTCATTCTGCCCTTTGCAGCGTAGACAGCACCCCTCAGCTCCAGCACCCTGCTCATTACACTGCACCACTTAGCCCGTCGAGAGGCCGCTCCCTTACTCTCCTCCGGGGGAATCTTGGGATGTTTTTGAAGACTCATTTCTCAGAATCCCAGCATTTCTGTAGCCGATTCTGCACATCTAATACCCCGTATACAACAGCAGTGTGTCTCCCTACCCCGTCCCAGGGCGTGCCGCATCCTGACAGTCACAAGAGAACCCGCTTTCTGCTTGTGAGGTCTCAGGCTGCCTCCGCACTGGCTTAATGCTTTCCCAGGGGAGAAGGGGATGCTGGGCTCTATTCTTGGTCTCATTTTGAGCAGTAATGGCAAGGTTGGGCTAGCCAGTTTACATACAGTTGCTATTTGTTTGTTTGTTTGCTTCCTCAGAGAGACCTTGGAGTAGAAAACATAAAACCATTTCTCCTCCCCAGAGTTTTCCTTTTAGTTTTCTTTTTGGGTGAAGTGATTATTTGTAAGGTATGTGCATATAGTTATTCTAAGGGACCGGGGTGATTAGGCGAAGAAGGAAATCTAACAAAGATCCGATTAGAAATGAACAAATAAAGCTTGCGGACGGGATGCGGTGTGAGATGATGGTTCTCACCACTGAACTGTCACACAGAATGCCACTCTCCGCAAGAATGGCACTAGGACAGAGCAGTCCCTAAGCTGACGGCAGAACAAAGTCCCTTAAAACGAGCTGGTCATCAGATACCTTTCCCTGAATAGCCCAACGAAGATAAGTCTAATTTGCTCTATTGTGCTTTAAACTGCTCCTTGCACAGCTGTTCAGAGAGAGATAGGCTGTCATGGGAGGGCACCGTTTGTTTCCAGCCCAGTCCCAACATTTGATCTCACTGGCTGGAGAAGACAAGCAGGAGTCTTTGTTTGGGGTTTGCTTGTTCGTCATGGAGGTTAACAGATCACTTGAAACTACTGAGTGATGCTCTGGTTGAAGGACCACTCCCAAAGGAGAGAGCCTGCTCTGCCCAGGGTTAAGATTTGTCTGAAAATTCGTTTAAAACTCTGCTAAGGAATCCGATCTCTTTTCTGCTAGTATTTTATTTTATCTCATATTTCCTCTCCTCAAATTCTCCAAGTGAGCACTCAGTCCTCTGGTGTTTCGAATCCGGGAGAGGCAGTGTAGAAACAAACAGGCTTTCAGAGTGGAGCGTCCCCCTCACCCCTCACTGACCATGGCCCACCTTGTTTTTAAAGGAGCCCTGGTGGTGTGGCCTGGTAAGTGTCGTACTGCTAACCACAAGGTTAGAGTTTCAAAGCCACCAGCTGAGAAGGGGTGGTGGATGAGACTATCGTTTCCTGTAGAGATCTGCAGCCTCCGAAACCCCATTTAGGGAAACGAGGAGTCGGCAAGGAGTCCTGGTGGGTACTGGCTGTGCACTGAGCTGCTAGCTGCTCGGTTGGCGGTACTTCCAGCCTCTTCATCACACAGTGGAGAAAGGCGCGACTTCCTGCTTCTTGAAACACCTGCAGGCACAGAAACGCACAGCGGACGGCTCTACTCTTTTCTGTCTCCTCACCCTGAGTCAGAATGGACTCCGTGACAGTGAAGCAGTGGGTTTGGATGAGTTGGAATGGACCTGATGGCAGTGGGTCGGTTTTGCATGGGGTTGGTCTGCTAAGTTAAAGGCTAGTGATTCAAACCCACCCAAACATACCAGAAAAATAAAGCCCGGCAATCTGCTTCTGCTTAAATTTAGGGTCAAGTTCGTTGCTGAACATTTGCATCAAAGATGCCCTAGGAGAATCTTGATCAAAAGAGGGGTGGGGTGGATGCAAAACAAGATTTACATTCTCATGGGCTGTAGACTTTTTGGAGCCATGGAGAGTGGACGGACCTCTGAAGCGATTGCCCCGTCTTAATCCTTAAACGGCAAGCCACAAATATTCCCCAACGTCATCTGAAAACGGACTAATAGTTCATCTTAGCTAGTAGAAAAGGTCATTATATGCTCTTTGAAGAACTATGCAGATGGGATCAAAGCAGCAATCGCAACTTGAAAACTTGGTTAGAACGCTTAGGGGTAGTGAGTTTACGGTAATGCGGCTGGAACCACCCGGAAAGGAGACTGCGAATGATTGCACAACTGGAAGTATGTATTAGCAGCGTTGCTGAATTGCACACGGAGACACTACTGAATCGGTACATGTTTTACTGGGCGCTTTCAACAACAGTCAATGAAACACATAAACTCTAGAAGAAAGCTTAAAAAGAGAAGGTGCTTGGGGGTGGTTCCAGCGAAGAAAGCCCTAGGAAACATAGTTCTGCTCTGCGCCCCATGGCTTGCCGTGAGTCACTGTGGACGCCATAGCAACCACTAGCAACCACCACAACACAGCGCCGATGGAGAGAACATTTAATCCAGGGAGGGTGCACTCACGTCACTGAGCCACGACTCCTCGGCTCACCGGGTGAGTGATCACCACCGAGGACTCTACTCCAACTGGTCAAACCTGCCCTTCTCCCAGGCACGTGCGCGCGCCGGGAACTGTTGCCAGCCAGCCTCGTGGAGGGTCACACTGCGTGCATAGCAGAGCTCAAGAACACCCCCATCAAAAACCCCAAGACAAGAAACCCAACTCACTGCCATCGAGTTGATTCCGCCTCATAACAACCCAAAAGGGCCAAGCAGAGGGACTTCCTAGGGCTTCCGAGGCCATAACTCTTTACAGGGCCTCATCTGTCTGCCTCGGAGCGGCCGGTGGACTCGAACTGCTGGAGTGTGCAAGGCGGAGTTCCTCCGCAGTTCTCTCCTTTCCTGAACTCGGCCCTGCACACTCCAGCTTCTTCAGCATGCCTGCTTCTGATCTCCATGCCCTACATTCTGGGAGACTGCTGGCCTCCATCCAGAGTCTCTCTCTCGGATCATGCATCCAGAAGTGACCTTCAGATAGGAAGCCAAGGTGACTCTAGAACTCCACTTATTTGTGTGCCTCCTCCCTTGGGTCTCGGTTGAGCTGCCTGCTGTTAAGGTCTGAGTGTGATAGCTTCAAATACTGACACCACTTTGCAGAGAGAGAGCCCATAATGGGGACAGACCCCCCGCAGTGCTTCACAAGCGTCCGGCATGGCCAGCCCCGGTCTTCTCTCCTCCAGGTCCCTTCTGTTGACAAGTGAGCAAGATGAATCTATCCTGCGGCCCCAGGGGAAGAGAAGGCAGGTCAGGCCTGGGGGTGGCATCTCTAAGCTCCACGCAAAATCCTGGAGACTCAGGGATGTTAGTGTCGCCCTATCCATCATCATCTCACTGCCATTGAGTCACAACAACTCCACAGGACAGGGGGGAACTGCCCCTGGGAGGTTCTGAGACGGCCACTCTTTACGGGAGTAGAAAGCTTTATCTTTCTCCCCTGGAGCAGCTGGTGGATTCCAACGGCCAGACCTCGTGGTTAGCAAGTCCAAAGTGTAACCACTGTGCCATGGTGCACAGCTTGCTTTTCTTTAAAAAGAAAAATAGGCGTACGTTTCTACAAAACGTTGGACTCAGAACCCCCAGATCATCTGAACCCAACCATCGGAAATTTCCCAAGCTGTTCATAACGAAAAGGGTGGTGGGGGTGGGGGTGCAGATACACTATTATTTGAGCACCCATGCGCTAGACCCTAAACTAGGAGGTTGGGGATCAGACATACAGTTGCTTGGGTCTGGATTCCGGCTTCCCCCTCACTAGCTGTGTGAAGGGCAGCATCTCCGTTTGGAGTGCCCAAGTCCTGAGACGGAGAGAGCACTTGTACTGAGCGTGCTGGTTGCCTAGACAGATTGTGAGTATTAATAGGAACATGCGCCCGGCACCAGTGCCTGCTGTGGGACTGGCACATGGGAACACAGCCTGGGCTGGGTGCTGTTGGGTGCTGTGACGGGAGCCGCCAGAAAGACCTTCTCCCCTAAGGCCCTGTCATGTGCATTTTACCAAAAGACATGCATCTTCTGAGCTTGCCTTCAGCGTTTAAAGTAAGCGCCATGCACTCTAATGGAAGGAGAAGCTAGCTGTCGTTGATGGTATACGCCATCAGCTTGATTTCTACTCGTGGTGGTCCCATGTGCTGAACTAGAACTGCTCCAATGGGGTTTTCTGCGCTCAAAGCGTCACCAGAGAAAACCAGCAGTCTTTCTCCCATGGAGTCTCTGGATTTGAACTGCCAACCTTTCAGTTAGCAACTGAGCTCTTAACTATTGTGCCATGAAGACCCCACTGAAGGAGATAGCTGCCGGAAAGTGTTGTCAACCTGTCATTTACACCTACACAGGGCTTGGTTTAATGAGCTTGTTTTACAGAACAGCCAACTGAGGCTTCTGGAAGGATCTAGTTGAATAAGGGCTGGGGAGGCTGTCAAACACACCCCTGCCTGGAGAAGGTAGGCCTAGGGCATCTACAACCTAGGTCCTTCAGCCGCAAGAGGACTATACTTGTACCCAAACCCAGCTTCACCTACAACTGTGCACAGGGTCAGTTCTGGACCAGGCGATAGGCAACCAGAGAGCCAAACACAGTCAGTGAAACGCGCCTTGCTTTTATGCAGAGTCAGTGAAATGCTCCTTGTTTTTATGCAGCAAACCACAGAGTCATAGACAATTACAATGGAAGGAAATAATAGAAGTGGCAGTGAAATGGTTATCAGTCGTTTGGAGAGTTATAATGTCAGGGGGTGCCATTCTGTTGGCCCCAAACCAAACCCACTGCCCTCAAGTGGATTCTGGCTCATAGCAGCCCTATAGGACAGAGTTGCACTGCCCCGTGGGCTTCTGGGACTGTGGACAGGCGCACACAGCCCCACCTGTCCCCGCGGAGCTGTTGGGGGTTCCGGCTGCTGACTAGTGGTTAGCAGTTCAATGTGGAATAGGACTTTCTGAGATCCAACGGGCTCCTTTTAAGGAAATGCTGGCTCTCCCCACGGCATGGCAGGCCTGGAAAACCCGTGGATACATCATTCCCACGTTGCTATTTTTTCCATGGAAACAATAAAGAGATTATTCTACATCCCACTTTCACGCCAAACACTATTTTTAGTGCAACCATTTGCTGCTATAGAAGCGTGTGCTTAGCTCCTTCACCTCCGTGTCATAGCGTTTCACAGGCAGAGACAATGAGGGTGCTCATGCAGTCTTCAGGAGAGAAATGTGTGTTGGGCACCAAATAGCTGCCCGGGGACATGTGTTTGTTTGTCACCTCGTCATAGAAAACTTGTTTTTGTGAAGCCTGCAGTCTGATAGGACTTTCTCTGATGAAACACAACAACGGCTACATTCCTTTTCTGATTTGTAATCTATGGAGCCAGGAAGAGCTGCCTCCGATTAGCACGTTGCTGACGTGCTGTTAACAGGACCCCCAGGGAAGTAAAGGTCACACACTAGATGGCTTACCCCAAGGTAGGCGAGTCAAACCCCCCACCTGCTCTGCCAGGGAAAGAGCTGGTGATTGGCTTCTATACAGAAAACCGGGGGGGGGGGGGGGATCCTGCTGTGTCACACGGGGCCATCCAGGGTCAGATGACCCCATGAGCTAGGTAAGCCTGGGTGACTTGTGCTCATTTACTAATCTCTAGTGAACAATTTCACATTTTTAATTTTAAAAGTTTGGGCTTTTTTAACCACCACCTCAGACTCTGTTTCTAGTTACAGCTGGCCGCTGTCTCTTCTCCAAGCGCACAGCACCTTCCTAGAGAATCAAAATCACCCCTGGCCAGGATAGACTCCCCACTAAGCCAGGTAAGTGTGGCAGTTAAGAGATTTTATGTCCATGAGACACTCTGGGGCTAGGGGTGGAGTCAGTCCCTGTCAATCATGTCATCGCGTGACAGTGCTTCCTTGGGGGTGTGGCCTTCTCATAAGGAGGATCCTGGGGAAGAGAAGCATTCCCCTTTCTCCCTCTCTCTCTCTCCCCTCAATTTCCCGCTTGCTGGCCACCCCAGAGCTGCCAGAGCCTTGATAAGTTTCCACTGACCTGGGAGCCATGTGACTGCACCCACAGGCCTGCGCTCGACCTGCATTCTGCATCGTTGCACGTGGCCGCATGGGCTGGAGTAGGACTTGAGCACTATACGGGATTTATGGACTTGAGTTGGACTGGGCTGGGATGCTTTCTTGGTATACAATTACGTCTTACTCTAAAGCTCTTCCTTATACATAGAGGAGGGTCACTGGATTTGTTTCTCTGGTCAACCTGGCCTACCACAGTAAGTATGGACTTAGTTGTGCGGTTTACGAATCTGTAGTGAACAGTTTCACATGATTTCCACCACTTCTTCTGTTTCAACCCATGTGAAAATGTCCAGCCCATAAGAAATTGTTCTCTATACAGTCCCAGGAGTCATCCCAAAGCAAAGACAAATTCACTGCCAGCCGGTTGAGTCTGACTTGTGGTGGGTTTCTGAGGCTGTAACTCCTTCCTCTCTCTCTCTCCCATGGAGTGGCTGGTGGTTTTGAAATGCTGGCCTTGAAGTCAGCAACCCAACGCTTAACCACCAGCTGAACATGGACCTGATAGTGCTTGCAAGATCCGCATGGATCTGATCCATGGATCCGATAGTGCCACATAAGAGCTTCCCCAAAAAGAAGTTTTCCGTCAAACCTGCTGGTTGTTAGGAGAGACTGGAGAAGCTACAGAATCAGCTGTCAGCTGAGGTCCGTGAAGGAGGAGCACAGTTGCTGGAAGCGAAGCACCCCACGCCCACCGCACCCCACCCCACCCAGACACTGTACTTGCAGGTCTTCCTCTAGTCCCTGCCCGATACATGGAGATCGGAGAGGGTGATGGCTAAGATCCTGCACAGGTCTTACCCCCAAATCTAGATTCCGGCACGCGGCCCACCTGCTGCGGAGGCAAGACATGCCCTGCAAAGCTTCATTGAACGGAAACGCACGAACCGCACCGGGTACCCTGAAACTCGGGCTTGCGCTCATTGGCAGGGATTATCACTCTTATTCAGTGCCTTGCATTCAGACTCCCACATTTGTTCTCCTTGCTTCTAAATTAGTCCGCGGAACGACTTTCTAAAAGACTCGCTGGTTGAAAGCCACATTTGCAGGAGCTATGTGGGCAAGCTCATAAATCAGAAGCCTGCTTGCTTTCTGTCTTTACCCAGCAGCAGAGAGTGATCGTTGGACCTTTTCTTTACCAGAATAGTGACTTTCCCTCCTATGGAACATTCTTCCACATCACAACAGAATGGGCATTTTCCCAGAATGATCTGCACCCATTCACCGAGCTGCGGCTGCCTTTGGGCAGTCAAAAGACAAGAACTATCCGAAGGAGCAAGGGTTAAGCACTGAAGGGCCGAGCTTCCTCAGAAATCTCATTGCTCTTGTTAAAAAAACAAACAGACCCAGACCCATGCGTTGTAGATAGGGCGACAAAAGGCACACAAGAGAAGAATTGAAAATGAATCCTCTCAGATGGACAGATGTGGACAGGTTATAATGAAAAGGGGTTTCGGTTACCAGAAAACACCATCATGGACGTTGCTGAAAGGTTTATAAATTGCTGAAAGATATTGCAGATGGCCACTATTTGACATTTGTTAAGAAGGAAAGAAGAGAGAAAAGAAAATCTGCCTAGTGAGCGTCTTAGTCCCATGAGGGCAGGTTGAGTGCTAACCTCCACTGAAAAGATTTGACTAGGATTGAGCCAAGCGTGAGTTTAAGAGGACTTCTGCTATTGATCCTGCCTGTAAGCGGGAGGGGGAAATACAATTCCTAGCAATAAGTCTAGGGAATTCTAAGATGAATCTGAATTTGCTTCCTATTTCTGTTGCAACCAATTACAAACGAAGTGACTTAGACCAACACAAATGAATGAGACCCAGATGCTCTGGAGGTCTGAAGGTTGAACTAGGGCTCCGTGAGTTAAAATCCACTTTTCCAGAAGTCCCAGGGAAGGCTGCGTCTCCTGGCTCTTTTCAGCTTCTAGAGGATGTCCACTTTCCTTGGCCATTGGCACCTTACTTACCCCTTCAAAGTCAGCAATGCTGGGCCAGGCCCTCTCCCTGCCACCTTTCTGCTCTCATCTGCTCCCCTCTCCCACTTCTAGGAACGCTTGGGATGACATTGACCCCAACTGGATAATCCAAACAAATCTCCCAATGTTGAGGCCAATTCATTAGCAACCTTAATTCCACACCTGGTAAATCTAGTTTTGAGAGAGGGAAACAAAATTCTTAGTTTGGCTTCTTAGAAGAGAATCTGATGGAGTCAGGGGACCAACGGTGCTAGAGAACAGTTCTGTCCAGCTGTTGTGTAGACGAGCACAAGAAGCTGCCCAGGGACAAATGGAGGTTGTTGTCCAGGTATGTCATGTGGGCTTCCGAACCTTACACATCTCCATAGTCTTAGAGACATCCATGACCCTTGACTCATTAGTTCCTCTTCTGGATCTTTCCTGAAGGAACTATTCATAACTGGAAAAATAATGAGGAAGCTAATTGGCTAATGTCAATGGACATCAGTCCAAGAATTTGTATGATACACCCAAATCAGAAATAATGCAGTAGAAAAATTGTAAACTAAGTTATAATCTGATTATTAAACAGTTATTAAAGATTCTATTGATAAAAACTTGGCTGTGACATAAGAAGATAGTTGTATTATAACATAGCTGAAAACAAATCAGGATATAGAATTGCATATTTGGCTCCAGACATATCAACTAGTCGAAGGCTTCTGCAGGTAAATGCAAATGTCTTTCTTTTCTTTAAAAAGCAGAACTGAAAAGAAAGCCAATAAAATGGCAGCAAGGTTGATTTCTAGATTTGGAATTGTGGGTGTTATTTCCTTCTTTCTTATGTTATGTTTCAGCCATTTTTATTTCTTCTTCCAGAGGACGTCTAAACATATCAAGAACCCAAGTGAGATTGGAGAGCGTAGATGTTTGTGGTTTCAGTCCTCAGGGTTCTGTGCTTCTCCTTGGCAGCACTGACAGGCCTGGCTGTAAGAACAGAGGAGGCCGGTGCTCAAAGGCAAGGCACAGGCTGGGAAGAGCTATTTTGCACTCACCTGCATGTTCTCAATCTCAGTCTCTCCCGTCAGACACACACACACACACACACACACACACACACACGGAAAAGTATTATTATTTGGGTTCCACATCATGCATAGGCTTATTCCAAATGAAATGTGTTTGACCATGGTTGTTGGCTGCAGACAACTTCTCTCAATAATACACTTGTCTCAGTCTCACCAAACTCAGGTGGACATCTTCCCAAATCATCGGAGCTTTGCAACATGTTTATGGCAATGCTGCCCCACGTGATTGCAGACGGTCAGCGTTTTGAGGAAAGGTCAGGACGACCTCAAAGATGAGCCAAGAGGGGAGGCTGTCGCCTCTACAAATGAAGAAACCGTGGCTGACGCCCAGAAGCTGCCGCCAAAAAGAACAGAATGGTAAGGAAAAACATAGGACAAGCACGGATGTCTGTGATCTCACATGATTTGGCATTTTAAATTGTAAGCGGACATTTTGGCCTCATTAAATTTTTGGTTTGATGGGTGCTAAAAGCATTGTACAAGGATGAGCGTGCTCAAAGAGCTGATCTTTCTATCGGTCCTTGAAGTAAGATTGAAGCTACTGAGGAGATTCACAGAATGAATCAGACCCAGAGATTTTAGATGGGCCAGCGTCTTAGATTTGTCAATACAATCCAGAGAACAACATCTGATGGAAGCAGGGACTTCTGAGGGGAATCTGAAGCGCCCGTGAAATCTGAGGCAGAAAGGTCAGCTCAGAAGGTGATGGCAACTGTTATCTGGAATTACAAGGCACAGATTTTCTCAAAGGACACAGCAGAGTCATTTGGGCTTATTATGATGAAATTTTAAGAAAAAATTGAAAATTGCAGGGGGTGAGAAAAGGACCAGTAAAGCTGTGTGGTACTTATATAATCTATTGTCAATTTGAGACTTAAGAGTGAAGGGGTGGACTTTGGCCTGTCAATCAGGTCATAGCTTGATGACCTCATTTGGAGGTGCTAAGGAGATAAATAACTCACTGGAGGTGGGACGCGCACTCAGTCCCTATGAGACATTCTTGTTGACAAGCCACATGGAGACAAGGTGATGGCAGCCAGCGCTTTGGAGCTGGGGAAGCCACATGGAGACTCCTGCCGGCACTGAGATGCTTGTAACACCACTGGATGCACAAGCCTTTCCATCACTGGTCTGTTATCAGTCTGCATTTGGCATCATTGCATGTGCAGTATGAATCTGATGAGGAATTTATAGATTGGTATCGGACATATGGACAAGTACTGGACTGGGCTGGGATGTTTTCTCAACAGTTAATTGTTCTTTATAGGAAGCTCTTTCCTATACACATATGAGTTTCTATGAATTTGTTTCTCTAGTCCGCCCGGACTGACACAAGTTGAGTTGAGGGTTTCCCGCTCAGTGGACCAATGCACCTGCTCCTTGCTTGAGAGCAGCAAAGGCTTCCCTGGAGTAATCCTTGGACGACTTACCGCCTCCACCTCATCGTCCTGATCTTGCCCCTTCAGACTTCTTTCTGTGAGCCACACGCAGAGAACATTTCAAAGAAATAGGATTCGAATCCCTGGTGGAGGCCAAACTGCTGCGCTGACGTGGCATCATGGAATTGCAGAGAATTCCCTGGGGGGGGCCTCGAGAGAAAGCTGCGTGTGGATCCAGAGAGAGGAGAGGTCGACAAACAATGGCTTTACAGTTTCTACTTTTGTTGAATCCAGATTTCTATGCTTTTTCAGTAATACAAACACAACATAACTCCCTCAAAAACAAGACCTACCATTCAGATGATCCCCATTGTCAAGTAATAAGATCTCGTGACACTTATCATCAACAATAAATTTCTAATAGGATTATAACCTTGCAAGCCCAGTCAAATACATTCATATATGTCCAAGAAATAACTCATAGATGCAATATAGAAAGAGCTCCTACAAATAAAGGAAACAAGATGGGCAATGCACTAGATGGACGGAACGCTTGAGCAGGCCCTTCCCAAAAGCAGATATCCAAGTTGCCGATGGGAAGACATTCAGCTTCATTAGTCATCAGGGAGATGACCAGCCCAGGGAGACGCTATTAAAACCCCATCGAAATGACTCAAATTAAGGAGTGACATTTGCAACTGAGCTAGAGCAGGAAGCATCGGAAGCTTTTGCCTTGATGGTGAAGTGTAAACTGGTGTAACCACACGCACCTGGAAAATGTTTCGCCCAAGTTCGTAAAGCTAAACATGAATATATCCAATGACCTGAGAATCTCACACTGAGGAAATATCCAACCAACCACGAGCAAAGCAAGACGTGTGCAGTTATTTCCACGGCAGATGGATCCTAACAGTTTGAACCTGGAAATGACCCTAGTCCCTCAGAACAGTCGTATGAAGGACTTGGGAAATATTCCTAAAATGGAACATCAACAGAAATAAATCAAGCCCCTTGTCCACAAGTAGGTTTTAACTCACAGTGACCACAGGTGTTTCAGAGTGGGGCTCCTTGCGTACAGGGTGTTCAATGACTGTTACCTTACAAGATGAGATCGCCGGGCCATTCCCTCCCTGCCCCCCATGATGTCACAGGGTGGAATCAAACTGCCAACCACCCGTCAGTAGTTGAGCCAAGATTGTTTGCACCACCCGGACATGTGCACAGAATGGAACAGTAAAGAGCTGGTACACACAGTATGGATGAAGTCCACAGACACCATATTGAGGAGATGAAGGCAGACCGTGGCTTAACGCGGGCAAGATGAACGTATGGTGACTGAGGTTGGGATCACGGGGACCTCGGGGCTGTGTGCTGACTGAGAGAGGGCAGGAGGCAGCTTTCTGGAGTGCTGGACATATCCTGATGTGGGTGATGGTCTAAGGGGAGTAATTAATCCAGCTAAACATTTGAGTGTGCTTTACGTCAATTGTACCCCAGGAAACAAAAACCAAACCAAGTCTCCCTCTCTACATCGCTCAACTCCAAAAAACAGATTTTCCCTGACCTGGAGCAAAATTACCTCATGAAACTTATCATCTGTGATAACTTTCTAATAACTTCCCAATATTTCCACCTCAGTCTACCTGTCTTACCTTCCTTCCTACCCATCAGCAAACTGGTGAGAGAGGATGAGTAGGGACAACGTGGGAGAAGAGATAGAATGTCCTGAACTTATTCTGGCAGAAAGCCCACTGATGAGAAAACATCCAGAACCGTTAAAATAAAGGTGTGATCTCATGCTGAGCCTCGTGACTGGTACAATTGTCTTGAAAATAGTTAATCACCAGTTAGAGCTCAAACACATGCCTGCTGCTGCCTGATTTTGTGACCAAGAAAGCATCTGCTGGCTTCTGTGGTGACAGATGAGGCTAGGTAAACAGCAGGCAGGGAAGCAGGAGAAATCGAAGGAAAGAAAGCAAACAGACCTCTATGCATAGCTCAGTGCTAATAGAATTTCTTAGAAGTAGAACAAAACATTAATATCAAATGATGCGAACCAGAAGTGGACAATAACCCCAACCATATTCCTAAACAGATGTGAAAATGGGCTTATGAAGGGCTTCATTCCAACTCCGGACCAATTCAGCCCAGCTTACTGTAAATACCTAGAAATATCTTCTGCCACTCCAAGAGCTTTGGAGTCATTTGTGACTTCCGACACTTCATGTCAGTGTGATCGTGGGGCACATTCCACAAAATTTCTGGGCTGTACACAATTTTTTTATAGAAGTTCAAGTGGGAATCTTGGGTTGCAGTAGTATAATGTCCTGTGTACTCTGTGTATTAGGTGCTCGGTCAGTTAGTACAGGGCCTTAGGTATGTGAGCATTTGAAACTCCGTCAGTTATGGGTAGCATAACCCTATTTGCATAAAGGCCCTTCTTTGTGGGTGGTCATCTGGGAGGAAGAGGGCACACGCCCACTCTTACACCTAAAGCTTCAGGCGCAGGGAGATCTCATCTTACACCTAGGAGTTCAGTGTCCTTGAATAGGAGGTGGGGTGGGCGCACAATGGGTGACCTTGATTTTCTTCCATTTTCTCTGAAGAACGAAGAAAAATATCTTGAGAGGAATGTGAGGTGGGCAGGGACCAAAGGGTGTGTGAAATGAGTTGTAGTGAGTAGCAGTGTGCAATGGGACAAGAGAGAGTCCAGGGACAGATGGAAATATTGTCCAGTTGTGTCATTTGGGCCTCTGACCTTAGACACCTTCAGACACTCTGACTCAAGTAGAACCTCGTAGTCACCCATGACCCTTGGCCCAATAATTCCTCATCCGAATCTCTCCTAGGGAAATACTCATAGCTGAAAAAATTTTATGTGCACTGGTATTGGCCAGCGGATTTTGTATCATATACCTAGATCAGAAATAATGCAGCCAAGAAATAGTTTTATATATAATATATAATCTAGCTGTATAAAAGATTATTAGATAGCTACTAACGATTATACTAAAGACTTGGTTATCAAATGAGGAGATAGCTGCATTATAATATGGTTTTTGAAAATCAGGAGGCACAGGAATGTATTTGCCCAAGTATCCACCATTAGAAAACATTTCAGTTTGCAGGAAAACACAAATACCTTATAAAAACTCTGGGAGGAAACCCAGTAAGATGGTAACAGCGATGGCTTCTGGCCTTGGAATGGTGGGGGCCCTTTCCTTCTTTCCGGGGAAGTGATTCAATTCGCCCGCTGCTCAAGTTTGAGTCCCCCAGTCGCTCTGCAGGAGGAAGATGCATCAGTCCGTTTCTGTCAAGATGACAGCAATTCTACTCTGTCCCCACAAGGCAGCTCTGAGTCAGAATGAACTTCATGGCAATGGGGCTTTTGGTTCCTTTGTTTTTTATTTTAAGAATCAACTACTGTTTTTCAGAGAAGGGATAAGCTATGAAGAACCCACACGAGACTGGAAATGCAGGCTCTGGGATTGGTCTTGGCAGCATTCGAAGCTGAAGCTCGGGCCATAGGAACAAAGACGGCTGATCGCAGGTTAAGATTGCACCTGGAAGTTCTGGCTGGCGGACCCAAGGATGAAAGAGTTGGGGTGCTGGCAAGAGAGCAGTTGAGGTGAAGACCTCGCTGATCAGGGCTGCAGGGCGAGGCTGCAAAGGGATACCTGCTTGAGACGAAGGAGACGTCAAAGAACGGAAAGTCCTGGGAGGTCCCGGGGCAGAACGTTGGGGAACTCAGTGATACAAAACCACAGGTAGAGTGGGGACGAGAGTGCATGCTGACCTTTGTCCAAGGTCATGAAAGGCTGTGTGTGTTTGATTAACAAAGGCATACGGAGCAATTACTCTGTACCAACCATCCTCAAAACAGATACAGATGCTGCGGTCTTGGAGAGTGTGCTCCAGCTGTGGAGTGAGGGGCGGGGATCTAGTATCAGAACAGAAATAAACCACAAGTGTGATACATGTGTTGAAGAGTCCAGTGCGAGTGGCCTGTGGCGAAGGGACATTTCTAAGGATGGCTCTTCCATCCAGGTCTCTGTAAGCCCCATGGAAGCAGCTGTCCAGAGAGAAAACGATGTATTACTTTGGACCAATCTGCTCCAAACGTCCTTGCTAACGTGCTAAAGAGCTAAGATGGTACTCGGAGGACTAAGCCATGGGATTCTGTTAACCTCTCTGCTAAAGCGGGACAATGAGGAAGGAAGGCTGGGGAAGAATCAGTGCATTTGGATTATGGCATTGGTGGAGAAGGTACATAGTTTCCCTTTTGTTTGTGACGTGGGTGGCAGTTTAAAGAGCAAACCCCGTTTCTGGTTTCATTCAACAATGCGTACACGTTTTGTTTCGAGCCCTGCCGTTGTTCTCCCTACCACGTCACATCCCTCACCTCACTTACAGCTTATGTTTCACATTTCCCTCTGCCTTCTTTCGGGACACTTCCAGCATGCTGAGTTTTGTCCTTGGGCGAATGTTGCCCTTTGGGTCATGAATGGCTGATTGTTCAATGGTGAACATAGCTCCCTAGTTCACCTTATAGACATGTCTATTACTTGCTGCAAGTTGGGCCACCAACAGAAGTCTGGTTCCAGTGATTAAGGCTGGGGAAAGGCCATGATCTTGGGGGCTCTACCAGTTCCTATTCAGCTCGTAAGCTGGGTCTTTGTCTTGATTTGAATTTTTCTTTCACAATTTTCTCTCACTCTACCCAGGTTCCTGATAAAGAATGTTGAATGTAACTTGAACTTCCCAAACAAAAACAAAACAAAATTATCTTAGAAGACATACCCAGAATGCTCCTTAGAAGCAAGGTGGGTAATAGTGGGCAATACTTCCCCTCCCTTACTGGGGACATATTCCCAAGAGGAAGCAGCCGCTGGAAACAAAGACGTCCTGCTTGCTGTAGCAAAGGGCCAATGAAAAGGAGGGAGACACCCCAGCAGACCGATTGACAGACAGCTGTGCATGCCACACGGTCATGATGGGGAGGATGACACGGGATCAGGAATTGTTTCGATTTATTGTACACAGGGTCGCTGTGAGTCGATGCACCTGCCTACCTCACTGTAGCATTATAATGAAATGTGCAGAGATCTGGAGCTAGAAAACCAAAAGGAGAGACAGATTCCTCCTTAGGGCTTCCTCGCCATGGCGATGATGAAGTTGATAATGCCAGCAATAAGTCATGACAGAAGGTAGAAGTAGCCGGTCTCCCTAAGGATGCTTGTTCCTCTGTGAAAAGGGCTGCTTTTCCTTTGGCTGTTTCCAACCCGCAGGACCCCAGGCTGTTTTCAGAGAGACAGAAGAGCTTGGCGGAAGAGCGTGGATTGTGGGGCCTGCTCCCTGCGTCCAGATCCTGGCTCTGCGGCTCACGGTCTACCTGCAGGACCCTGGGCAGGTATGTGCCTTGCCCTTTTTTGTGTCTAGGCCTCCTCGTCACAACACGGAGACAACAGCAGTAGCTCACCTGTAACGTGGAGGGAATGGCAGGTCTTAGCTAGCTCAGGGCGTGCTCGGGACTGAGTGCTTTAAATGAATGATGACTTAGACTTGTCTTCGAACAGGGCTTCGCATTTGACAAACGGTGATTCCCAGATGAGCTGCGATGGATTAAGACAGCAGAGCCTTGCTCCTTCTGGCTTACAAGTGGAGTTCGACTGGCCGGCAAAGAGGGGTTCAGGGATGCCTGAGCGAGACTGTTCTGAGCCCCGAGGAATAAGCCACCCAGTACTCTTCCTTTTATGGTCGTCGGTGAAGTCTGCAGGACACGCTACATCAGATCTGGGCTTTCTTTGAACCTTGGAATATTTTAGCCTTTTCTCAACCTGACTTCAAGGCTGGATCTGGAGCCGTTCCAGAGGGAGCGAGAGGGAGCGAGCTTCTCTGGGATGCCGATGCAGCAAGGCCCCGGGAAGCAGCAGAGTCTTCAGCAGAAAGGTGACCGTGTCTGTCGATGGTGTGGGGGGGGGAGGGGGTGGGGGATGGGGGGCACATTCCTGCTTTCAGCGTTTTAGAAGGATAAAGGTGCACGCTCTAGGAGGCTTCCCATAATTTTCCACTTTCTCCTCTATTCAGAAGGTTCCCCACCCACCACTTTCTATTTTGGGTGTTGGCATTGTGTTCTCAGCTTTAGCAAAGCACCAAGAACCTCGGGTTTTGTCCTTTCAAAAGCCCCAGGAACTCCAAAAGCCACGGGCAGCAAGTTCACAGAAAGCCAGAGGCTTAAGATACTCCGGAAACAAATGGCATTCTTAGGCATCAAGAAAATGTAGAGTCAATAACTACTGAGCCTTTACAATGACTCCCCCCCCCCCCCGCCACCCCCCACCCAAAAAAAGCATGACGTTGAATGGCCTGGAGCTGAGAGGCTCAAGGAGAGAGAGGGGAGAGGAGGTATAGATTTTATACACACACACACACACACACACACACATACATATATATACACATACATATATACATACATATATATATATATATATACACATACAGTTGTTCAGTTTAATTTCAGAATTTTGAAAACAAAAACACATGCACACCTGTCTGGGGATTTAGGATCGCAATGTGATGGATCACTTATGGGTTTTGGTTTGGCATTCATCTCGTTAACTCTCACCAGAAGATCGAGTGAGACTGTGGTCCATCAAAGGGATTGGACAGCTGGCTAAGAATATTAATAAGATGCCCAGCCCCTTTGTTGGGGCGGGGTCCTACAAATAAGCCGCCTGGAATCCTAATGAGGGGACTGGTCAATTTTGCCTGCCCATGGCCTTCAGTGGTTCTCAACCTGTGGGTCGCAACCCCTTTGGTGGTCGAATAACCCTTCCACAGGGGTTTCCTGGTTCATCACAGTAGCAAATGACAGTTATGAAGTAGCAACGAAAATAATTTTAGGGTTGGGGGTCACCACAACATGAGGAACTGTATGAAAGGGTCGCGACCTCAGGAAGTTTGAGAACCACTGATGTGTTAAGGCTTAACATAAGCCAATCCCAGAGGCAGAAAGGAGGGCCCTCATTAGCCCCAAGAAGATGAGGAGGGAGTAGAGCACAGCCTCTGAGCCTGGGCTCCCTGTGCTGAGAACCTCATGGTGTTGTAATTACTGTTGTTGTTAGGCACCAGCAAGTCAGTTTTGGCACATGGACCCTGTGCACAACATAAGGAAGCACTGTCTGTCCTGTGCCATCCTCAATTGATCCTGGGCTGGAGCCCATTGCTGCAGTCACTGTATCCATCATCTCATTGAGGGCCTTCCTCGTTTTCGCTGCCCCTCCACTTTACCAAGCACGATGTCCTTCTCCAGGGACTGGTTTCTCCCGACAGCATGTCCAAAGTATGCGAGATGAAGTCTTGCCATCCTTGCCTCTAAGGAGCACTCTGCCTCTACTTCTTCTGAGACAGATCCATTGGTCCTTTTAGCAGCCCATGGTATGTTGAATCTTCCTCTCCAGCACCACAATTCAAATGCGTTGATTCTTCTCCAGTCTGCCTTATTCAATGTCCAACTTTCTCGTGCACACGAAGTGGTTAAAAATGCATGGCTTGGGTAAAGCACACCTTAATCCTCCAAACAGCAGCCTTGCTTTTCCACAGTGTAAAGAGGTCTTTTGCAGCAGCTGTGCCAAATGAAATGCCTCTCTTAGACCCAGGAGAGAGAGAGAGAGAGAGAGAGAGAGAGAGAGAGAGAGAGAGAGAGAGAGAGAGAGAGAGAGAGAGAGAGAGCTGTTATGCTGGAGATGATGCAAGATGTCAAGAAGTGATGGCAGAGAAATTGTGCCAGCAGGACCAGGAGATTGGCATGAGATGGCACAGTGGGCCCCAAGCTCACAGAGCAAGAGGGCTACAGGGTATATGCCAACCCATGGAGTCCCCTTAGGGCAGGAGACTTGCTGGTAAAGTGAGGTGGCTCTGGACACTAATCCAGGAGTTACGCTTCCTGATCCACAGAGCTCGAGAGCTGATCACCTGCAGGCTGACATTTACTGGCCAGGTGGAGTGCCTCTGGGGACTTGTTGGCGGAGTAAAAGAGCTTTGTAGCATTTGCCCAAGCAGATCAGGATCTGGGAAAGACCAGGGGATCAAGACCTAAGAGAGCTAGGGTCAGGGAGAGGCTTACCAGTTGGCATAGCCAAGAAACCGCCTTGGCCAAAGAACTGTACCCTGAATCATTCCTAATGCTGAATTGTAACCGGTTACTTTCCCTAATAAACCTAATAACTGTCAGTTTGGTCTATGACTTCTGTGTGCCAACTGCAACAAACTTCGGAACCCAGTCAAGATGTGGTGAGTGTTGGGGGAGGGACAATTGGTGTTGGGATTGGTGAAGGGGTTGGAGGGAGAAGGTAGGCACCCATACATGAACCTCACAGGACTTTGAGCTAATGCTGCCACCGAGTCTCTCTTCCCCTCATGAAGTTAGAGATCAGATGACCATTTATCACAGGAACTCACTCTTTTCTTCTACACAAAGTGTTCAGATACTTGCCTAAATGTCAATGTTTTCAGTTGTCATCGAGTTGATTCTGACGCATGGCGAACTCAACGTGTGCCAGGCCAATCTTCCCAGGAACCTTGGGATCAGTTCCAACTGGCCAACCTGTTAGCTAGTGTCCCTGGATGCTGTGTAGCTTCTGACTCATCAGGACCCCACGTGACACTGTCGAGCGGCCTCTTGGTGTGTTCCAGGCTGTATCTTTATGGTGGACTCAAACTGCCGACCTCACGGTTAGCACCCCAGAACATAGACATTGTATCCATTGGGGTGCCTTTTTGGTTAGTATCCCAGGGCTTAACTGCACAAAACCAGGTCAATAGGGCCTTCGGGTCTTGTGAGTGACCCTGGGTCATGGTTGTTGTTGTGTGACCCTGGGTCCAGTCTGGCTGCCCACAGAGCTTTGTAGGCCGTTACCTTTCTGGGAACAGATGCCCAGGTCTTCTTTTCTTGGGAAGTTGCTGGTTGGGTTTAAATGGCCAGCCGCTGAGTGCTTAACCACTGCACCACCAATTCTGCCAAGATGATTATATTTTTTAAAAAATTACAAGAAAACTTCCCTTTACACGCCCAAGTCAATAGAATCAGTCTTTAGTCTCCTTTGCCTGCCTCTGAGTCTCTTGTTTCAGATGCTGATCCTGCTTAAAGCCAGACTCCCATTTAATCCCCGGTTCTTCTGCAGCTAGCTCTCATCCTCAGTGTTGCAGGCGAATCATCCGCCTCTCCAGGCCTGGGTGTAGCACGGATTTCAGGTGATTCCCCCACGGACGTCCCAAGACTTTGCTGAGAAGACTCTGCTGAGAATTCAGCCATCAGGTGGCATGTAAGTGGTACCATTTGATGCGAGCAGGATCTCTTCCACCTTAGGCACCGAGGCTAGGAAGGCTGTGTTGGCCTCAGGTCTCAGCTGAGATGTAGTTGACCTTCATCTACACTCTCTTGCAATAAGCAAGGTGAGCATGTATTTACGGCAGCAATAAAATAGGAGTTCCCAAGCAAAGGCCCGCAGATGCTAAGCAGACAGGACACAAGGAAAAGTGATCGCTATAGTGGAAGGGAACTGGCAGGGCACTAAAAGAAATAGATGCTGTTGTGTAACATTTGTAAACCAGTCATATTTTTCATTTCATTTTGGACCAAGTGGATATAACCTTACATTCAGTCCTCTCTTGTTTGCCATGTAAGAGAGTGTCCGCAGTGGGTAACTTGTGATGCATCTTGCTCTGCGCAAAACAAACCCAAACCTGACTTCTTCCAGTTGAGCCTTAACTCGGGTTTGTTACCACACTCGTCCCTGTGATTGCTCTCGCCCCTGTCAGGTACCACCAGTAGCTGGATGCACCGTGAAGATACAGCATCAAAGGAATGGGAAATGTGCACATTTTTAAGTATTATTTCAAGACTAAAAATAATCCCGCATCTGCAAAGGGCCCATCAATAAGCATGGTCTGAAACAAACAAACAAAAACGAGTGAAATGAGTTCCAATTGTTTTGTAAAGTACGACTGCCACTGAGTAGCTCGGCTGAAGAACAGAATGACACATCCCAGATAATTTTTAACTTACTCATTTTCAAATACAACTTAGTGTGCTAACGGCCACGTTCAAACGTAAGCTTTATGTTTTAGAAAAGCTAAGTTGCTTTAGAAATTTTATTTATTTTCACTTGCTCAAATGTATTTGCTACCCACCACTGTCATTGCGCTGATTCCAGGGCTGTAGACATTTAGGGGAACAGAACACTCCATCATTTTTAAAAAATCATTTTATTGGGGGCTCATACAGCTCTTATCACAATACATACATACATCCATGTGTCAAGCACATTTGTACATTTGTTGCCATCATCATTCTCAAAACATTTGCTTCCTACTTGAGCCCTTAATATCAGCTCCTCATTTTCCCCCCTCCCTCACCACTCCCTCCTCCCTCATGAACACTTGATAATTTATAAATTATTATTTTGTCATATCTTACACTGTCTGACATCTCCCTTCACCTACTTTTCTGTTGTCAATCCCCCAGGGAGGAGGTTATATGTAGATCCTTGTAATCGGGTCCTCCTTTCTACCCCATCATCCCTCCACCCTCCAGGTATCGCCACTCTCACCACCGGTCCAGAAGGGGTTATCTGTCCTGTATTCCCTGGAACACCCCATCTTTTGAAGGGCCTCTTATTAAAAGCCCAAATCTTTTTAAAAAATAATTTTATTGGGGATTTGTACAACTCTTATCACAATCCATACATCCTTTCATTGTATGTCAAGCACATTTGTACATCTGTTGCCATCATCATTCTCAAAACATTTGCTTTCCATCCGAGTCCCTAGTATCAGCTCTTAATTTTTCCCCTCCCTCCCCACTCCCTTCTCCCTCCTGAACCACTGATAATTTATAAATTATTACTATTTTGTCATATCTTACACTGTCTGATGTCTCCCTTCACTCACTTTTCTCTTGTCCATCCTCCAGGGAGGAGGTTATATGTAGATCCTTTTAATCGGTTCCCCCTTTCTACTTCACATTCCCTCCACCCTCCCGGTATCACCACTCTCCCCACTGGTCCTGAAGGGAACGTATGTCCTGGATTCCTTGTTTTTCCAGTTCCTATCTGTACCAGTGTACATCCTCTGGTCTAGCCAGATTTGTAAGGTAGAATTGGGATCATGATAGTGGGAGGGAGGAAGCATTTAAGAACTAGAGAAAAGTTGTGTGTTTCATCTTTGCTACACTGCACCATGACTGGCTCATCTTCTCCCCATCAACCTTCTGTAAAAGGATGTTCAATTGCCTACAGATGGGCTTTGGATCCCCTCTCTGCACTCCCCCTTCATTCACAATGATATGATTTTTTGTTCTGTGATGCCTGATACCTGATGCCTTTGGCACCTCATGGTCACACAGTCGGGTGTGATTCTTCCATGTGGGCTCTGTTGCTTCTGAGATAGATGGCTGCTTGTTTACCTTCAAGCCTTTAAGACCCCAGATGCTATATCTTTTGATAACCAGGCACCATCAGCTTTCTTCATTTACTTATGCATACATGTGTCTCCAATGATCGTATCAGGAAGGTGAAAAGCCCAAATATTAACCACAAGGCCACCAAGGCTCATCACTCCAACTCATATCATGATGCCGACTCATAGTGACCCTGCAGGACAGGGCAGAACTGCCCCTATGAGTCTCTGAGACTGTCAGAGCAGCTGGCAGTTTCGAATGGAAGACCTTGGGGATTGAAGCTCGATGCATAAACACTATGCTCCCAGGGTTCCTTACTCGAAGTCATAGTGAATCTCCACCCCACACCTCACCACGACCACAGAGCAGCTGGTAGGCTTGAACCACTGATCTTGCTGTCAGCAGCCAAACGCTGACCCAACAGCACCAGGGTTACTTTGTGTTTGCTACTTGAGTAGATGCCAACTCACGGTGACTCTATATGGCAGGCCATAACTGGCCCTGTGGGTTTCTGAGACTATCCCTCTTTACGGAAGTGGAAAGCCCCGTCTTTCTCCTGCGTAGAGGCTCGTGGTTTCCAACTGATCTTGCAGTTAGCGACCCAATGCATAACCACTATGCCACCAGGGAATCCTTGTGTTTGCTACCAAAAACTCACCAGCATGGAGTCAATACTGACTCAGAGCGACCCTATAGGACAGGGGAGAACTGCCGCTGTGAGTTTCTGAGACCATAAATATGTATGGTCTTTCTCCCTTGTATTTGCTACAGGAGAACCAAATTTTTAAAAGTGAAAATTTTATATCCAGATAAACTGTAACTGCAACAACTAAGTGGGGCATGGGAATAGAAGTGCACAGAAGAGAAAAAGGATCTAAGAATCCCTGAAGACGATTCCAAAACTAACTTCCTTTTAAATCTGTAACGGATCAAGTACAATCTGGTTTTAACGGGTAAAAATCACGTGCTAGCAGCACTTGTGCTGAAGTTACTCAAAGCACTACAATTATAGCACCATTTATTCCAAAGTCGACATCCATTTCTTGCTGGAGCCCCCAATCAAAACAAAGCAGAATGGTCTGGAAAGTAAAACTATTTTGGAATCAGAAATTGTCGCATCTGCAGACCTCATAACTAACAGTAATACAGATTCTGTAGAATACCTTTTCTTCTAATGATGTAAACTATTGGATCGAAAGAGGAGCAGATGATTGAAAACTTGTGTCAAAAACTTCTGGACCAGTAAGGTTCTGGAGCCAGAATATATTTCTAGGGTGCAAAACTACTGGTGAAAATTATGAATGGCTCCTGTATTTTCCATCAGTCACACACACACACACACACACACACACACACATATATAATGTTAGTCAGTCCTCGATCATTAAACTCCATTTGCAACAGATGGATTTCATGATGGGGCAACTCGAATATGACTGATAAACATGAAAGTTCAATTCACAGAGAATGTACTGTTGTCATATTTAAACCCAAGACCTCGTCAGGTTGAACTCATGTACTAGAAGCACACATTAAAGAAAAGCGCCAGTACTGGAAACCAGTGTGCACTGCATTGTCACCATCATGATAGCAATTGTTGAGGATAGACTACCCTTTCAAGGAAGAAATGAAGTGTTCCCGTAAAACGGAAACATGGGGGCTTTACTTGAACTTGTTCTTCAATTTCATCCCTTTTAAGCAGGTCACATTTCAAAATGGAATAACCCGGGAAAGGGAGGCCCATCAGCATATATGGCAAAAAGACAGCACGTGAAGAATGAATAAACTTAGCAGTAAAGTTCAGTAAATGATTTTCTGGGAAGTACCCGATAGCTCGGTCTATCAATTTGTCTATAGCTTCTACTCTGGATCTTCCTCATACAGAACAGTATTGTATCAACAGCTGATGGAAAACATGTCAAGCGATTGATCATATTTATTAGCTTAGAAAGCCATGTTGTTGTTGGGTGGCGGCTAGTAGTTTCCAACCATAGCGACCATGTACAACAGGACAAATAACTGCCCAGTCCTGACCTGTCCTCACAATCGCACCCAGATTTGAGTCCATTGTTGCAGCCACCGAGTCTCAGGAAGGGTTTTCTTTTTCTCCAACCCTCTACTTTACCAAGCATGATGTCCTTCTCCAGGGACTGGTCCCCCATGATGACATGTCTAAAGTACATTCACTCTCCCCCTTCATTTTATTGGGGGCTCTTACAACATTCCATACATCAACTGTAACAAACATATTTGTACATATGTTGCCATAATAATTTCCAAGATATTTTCTGCTTGAGCCTGTGATATACACTCTTCCACCCCTCCCCTTTTGTATCCCTGATCAATTATATGTTATTTCCCATCTTACACCGGCCATTGTCTCCCTTCACCCACATTTCCATTATTAGTCCTTTCTGCCAGGGGGTGGGGGCTATGTATCCAATCTTGTGATAGGTTCCCCTTTTCTCACCCTTCCCCCTCCCTGACCAACCCTCTACCCTCTTGATATTGCTATTCCCATTACTGTTCTTGAGGGGTTTATCAGTCATGAATTCCCTGTGTCAGGAGCTCTGTACCAAGGTGTACATCTATACCAATGTGTGTTCTCTGGTCTAGTCAGTCACCTTTGTAAGTTAGAACTGGGTCAGGGTAATGAGGAGGAGGAAATATTCAGGAGCTAAAGGAATGATGTGTGATTTGTCAGTACTATACTATACCTGGGTGGAATCATCCCTTCCTTATACCACTTCTGTGGGGGGATATTCAATTATCTACAGATAAGTCTTGGGTCTCCACTTCAACCCTCCTCTTTCACATTGATGTAGTTGTTTATTTTGGATCTTTTGATCCATGTTGTCTGATCCTGTCGACACTTCATGATCACACAGGCTGGTGTACTTCTTCCATGTGGGCTTATTTGCTTCCCTGCTAGATGGTCACTTGTTGGACTTCAAGCCTTTAAGACCCCAGATGCTATATCTTTTGATAGCCGGGCACCATCTGCTCTTTTCACCACATTTGCTTATGTACTCATATCTTCAGCAATCGTGTCAGAGTGCCAGGTTATCAGATCATCCAAGCGTTCTTGTATTAAGGGAGGCCTGGAGTAGAGGCCCAAAGTCCATCTGCTATCTTAATACTTAGGTATTAAGATATGTACATTGGCCTCTATCCCTTTCATAATAAATTAATATATTATATTTCCATATATGCATGCCTATAGCTATACCTCTATAAATAGCTTTTACCTCCTATTTCTTTCCTTCACCTTCCTCCTATCCCACTATCAAGCTCACCCTCCATTTGGTTTTCAGTATTTCCTCTTGGATGCATTGCTCTTGATCAAGCCCCACAGGCATTATACGCCCTCCTCCTCATCAATTTTAGGTCTCTTGTTGTTCCCTTTCCTCTGAGTTTGTACCTTCAGTACAACTTAGACTTCTTGTTCAGCCCCATCAATTCTTAGTCATAAACTACCTCCTGAAATGGTGGAAACGCCACCAATTCTTTGTGCTACAATGACTCTGTGTATTCCTTCCATCTTTTTTTATATTTCCATTGTCATTCAATATTTTGCCAATAGAATCCTTCAATATTGCGACTTGAAGCCTGATTTTTTATAAGTTCTTAAAGCTTGAGGAATGCTGAGCATATTCTTCTCTAGTTTTCTAACTCCAGGTTCTCTCGTGTTATATGATAATTCTTTGTTCTTCTTGAGATGCCCTTTGAAATTTTCTGTTGTTCTTTTACTTCGTTTCTTTGGTTTTAGTTTTAAAATCATTTTCTTGGGGGCTTGTACAACTCTTATCACATTCCATACATCCATCCATGTCTCAAGCACATTTGTACATACATTGCCATCATCATTTTCAAAACATTTTCTTTCTACTTGAGCCCCTGGTATCAGCTCATTTTACCCCACCCTCCCCCACTGACCCTCCCCCTTGCTAATTTATAAATTATTATTTTTTCACATCTTACACTGATGTCTCCCTTCACCCACTTTTCTGTTGTCCGTCCACCAGGGAGGGGGTTATATGTAGATCTTTGTGATCAGTTCCCCTTTCCCTCCCCCCACCTTCCCTTTATCCTCCTAGAATCGCTACTTCGTCATTTCTTAGCTCTAATTTAATTTTGGCTATTCTACATTCAAAAGAAAGTTCTCTTTTGACACTCACTTTGTTCTTTTTGTCTTGTCTTTTTAATGATATTTTGCTTTCTCCATGTATGATGTTCTTGATATCATTCCACAACTCTTCTTGTCTTCCATCATTAGTGTTCAATGCCTTAAATATATTCTTGAGGTGGCCTCCAAACCTAATAGGATATACCAAAGATTATACTTGACTCTGCTAGACTTGCCTTCATTCTATTCTGTCTCAATTTGAACTTTCATAGGTAAACTGATGGGTCCCTGTCCTAGTTTTGACCAATGATACTGAGTTTCTCCATTGTCTGTTACCATAGAGGTAGTCAATTTAATTCCTATGTTTCCATCTTGCAGGGTCTACGCATACAGACTCTATGTTGTTGAAGAATTATATCTGCCAGGAGTAAGTCATAGTTCTTGCAAAATACAACTGTGCTCTCTGGGGGGAGGGTCAGTGTTGTCATCAGGGGCATATTCGCCAACTGCTCATCCTTCCTCTTTGTTTCCAACTTTCACATTTTAATCACCAGTAATTATCAGTGCATCTGGAATGCATGTTTGATCAATATCAGGCTACAGAAGTTTGTAAATATCTTTAATGTCCCCATCTTTGGTATTAATGGTTGCTGCATAAATTGGAATAACAATCATATTAACGGTCCTTTCTTGTAGGTGTAGTGATATTACCATATCCCTGAGATCAGTATACTTTAGAATATATAGTGCAATGTTTACATTTTTTTTACTATGAACACGTTGAGGAGCCCTGGTTGTGTAGTGGTTATGTGTTGGACTGTGAGTCTAAGGTCAGCAGTTTGAATCCCCAGCTGCTCCTCAGGAGAAAGACAGGGCTTTCTACTTCCATAAAGAGTCACAGTCTCAGAAACCCACAAGAGCAGTTCTCCCCAGTCCCATAGAGTTCTTTGTGTGTGTGTGTTTAAACATTTTATTAGGGACTCATACAACTCTTATCACAATCCATACATACATCAGTTGTATAAAGCACATCTGTACATTCTTTGCCCTCATCATTGTCAAAGCATTTGCTCTCCACTTAAGCCCTTGGCATCAAGTCCTCTTTTCCCCCCTCCCTCCCTGCTCCCCCTCCCTCATGAGCCCTTGCTAATTTATAAATTATTATTCTGTCATATCTTGCTCTGTCCCACGTCTCCCTTACCCATAGAGTTCTTATGAGTTGGCATTGACTCCTGGCAGTGGGTTTGGTTTTGCTTTTGGTTGAAGCTTCAAGCTAAGTACACTCATTTTCTGTTGTTGCATACGTGGAACACTTTTTGTAGAAAAATGTGGTGTGAAAATCTTTGTGCCCTGCAGCCACTAAAAACTTATGATCCAGATCATCTCAGGAGCCACTTTGGGGCTCAATCGCTACTGTTATAATTATATTTAAAGAGATGCTTCTTGGGTAGCTCAGACAGCCATGGACATGTAAACTCACATACTCCGCCAAATGTCTGAGAAAGCAGAGCAAGGGCCCCACAGCTGGTCAGCGTTGAAGGCCTTCACGTGCCTGCATCTTGACATTGCTCCGCCACCTGAAATAGCTTTCTGCTCCTGGGGGCGTGTGTTAGGGGAACAAATCATATCACCCCTTGGTGCGTCCTGGCTAGTCATTAGCTGAGCGACCAGCGGAGGCTAGCAATTTCCTCAAGCTGGTCTCCCCATAGAGACAAGCACCATCTTCAAACGGAACTAAGAGGAGAGGCCGAGACCCTGAGAAGAGATCAGCACCTTTTCTTCCCACACGTGCGGGTGTCACAACAATGAATCAGCCCCAGACGGGGCGGCAGCTTCTTTAATTAGCCTGGAGACCTGGTGGACTCACAAGGTTCAACCGACAACAGAAACTTCTATTCAAGTCCACTCTTCCACGCCACCACGCCAACTCCCTTCCAGCCTGGAGCCGGCGGGGACCGCGGCTCCTCCGCTTTGCTGGTGGCCTGTGAGCCCCTCGGCCGCAGCACGGTCCCCAGGCACCCGGCGACTTCTGCAGGCCCGAGTCCCGGTCCCTGAGGGCGCACAGGTCCCGCCGACCTTGGGCGCCTCACCCACCGCCCGACTAGCCTCGCCGCAGGGCGCACGGTCGGGGACCAAGCCTACGGCCCCCGGGCGCCGCCGCCGCGCGCGCGGGCAGCAGAAAGCAGGTTGGCAGGGGTTCCCGGGGCGCGCGCGGGGAGCAGGCGGGCCCCCGCGCCGGCCGCCCCTCCCGCCCCCGCGCGCCTCCGGGGCTCGCCCAGCGCCTGGCACCGACTCCTCGCGGCCGGCGGAGGCGGCGGCAGCAGCGGCGCGCCGCGGGGGAGGTGCGCGCGGCGGCCTGGGGCGAGCGGAGCGCTACGGCGTCCGCCCCCGCGCCCGAGCCGCGCTGCGCCCCGCCGCGCCGGCGCGTCCCGAGCTGCGAGCGCGCGCACAGCGCCGGGCGAGGGCCGGTCGCCCGGAGGGTCGCGCCCGCGTCCCGGGGCCCGCGTCGGCGTCCGCCCGCAGTCACAGCCCCGCGGCTGCGCTCGGCCAGCCAGGCGGACACCTGCTGCAGCCCCGCGGCCGGAGCTCTCCGCGCGGCGCGGGCGGCTGGAGGCGAGCGCGGGGCCCCGCCGGCGCGCGCCCGGCCGGTAGGAGCCCGGGGTCCGCCGCCGCCGCCCTCCGAGCAGCCTCTGGGCGCGGAGACCCCGCCACGCCAGGTACTGGGGATGGCTTGACCTCGGCGGGCCTCCCGACGCTCGTGAGGGGGGCGGGGAGAGCGGGGGTCAAAGACCTGTCGCGCAGGACAGGCTGGGGAGGGGGCGACGCGCACCAGGAATGCGCTCGGACAGCCGGGGCGTGTGCGGGGTGGTGCACGCGACCGGGGCGCCCTGGACCTCCGAGGAGCGGGCACCTGCGGGGCCGACGACTACGCCAGGGACGGTGCGGGCGCTCGTGGGGCCCAGAGAGGAGCCCCGCGCTCCTGCGAGTGCCCAAAGTTTCCCTTGGCTCACTTTGCTGGACTTAACTTTGGAGATGTTGGCACGCTGATTACAGACATGCCCAGAGGAAGGCTGGTTGGCTGGCTTTAAACGAGTAGCCTACTAGGGAGAGTCGCTGTGAGTGGGCATCGACCCGATGGCACTGAGTTTGGGTTGATACGAGGTCTTCGTGCCTGCTGTTCTTGAAAGGCCACTGCAAGGGGAGAGGAGTGGACCCATTCTCGCACTGGCTGCTCTCTGCTTTAGGTAATGGTTGATTTGTTTACCAGGTTTCAGGCTTTGATTACAGCCACCAACAGGGATCCAGGCTTTGATCTGAGAAATGCACGGGAATTTAAAGCAACATACATCCGTTGGACAAGAAGCTATCGGGCAGGGCTTGCGTATGTTACCAGGCGATCAGAACGTTTAGGTAGTTAGTATTTAATCGTTTGCTTTTGAAATGTAGGCAAAAAGGAGTGCCACTGTGGGAATCGGACCTGTGTGTGAACAGGTCGGCAGCTGGTGACCTGACACTGCTGAACGCTTGGAGGAGAGCCTGCAACTAGCTGTGGGAGTCCTTTAGATCCCACCCCACACTGTCCCATAGGGTAAAATATCCCACTCCCTGTGCTGTCCTACCAGGCTGTGAGCTGACATCGATTTTCAGAAACATACCAGACTGCGGAGTTGAATCTGTTAGGCCCCAGGTATTCTCAGTACCAGGCTGACAACCTGGTTATGGAACATGTGGTCACTTCGGGGAGTCCTTATCTAGAGAGCGCAGTGCAGTAAGTAGCATTACGGGTCCCTACAGCCAGGTCAGGTGAAGAAAATGCAGTTGGGCAGGTTTCTTGATTCCACCAGGGTGCAGTTGGAGCCTGAGGCAAGCGGAAAAGGAAAAATCAGTAATACTGATCCCGACTTTATTTAAAGTTGTAAGATTTTGTTCATGGTAGATTTTGGGGGCATGAATTTAGATGTTTCAAAAGATTACACTGAAACCTTGTTTCTCCTACTTAAAAAAAGAAAATTGTTTTGGGTGCTTCTTACGTGTTGTACCAGAGGCAAGAACCCCACCCTCTGCACTCTCTGCCGTTCAATAACTAAGAGCCACTGAGTGGGTAAGTGTTGAACCCCCATAAGCGGTAGTTCCTTCATTTATAAAACAAGTGATGTGTACACTTCATAGTTGATGAAGTGGCCGTCTAGACACGGTATCTGGCATATGCGGTGTCTAGAGGGTACCTGTGCCATTCATCGAGTCCCAGGGTGGTACAGATAGTTAACCTCCTTGGCTGCCAGCTGAAAAGGTTTGGGCCCACCCATAGACACCAAGGATTACAGGCCTGGTGATGTACTTCGAGAAAAGCAGCCATTGAAAACTTCGTGGAGACAGGTCCCCTCTGACATGCCCCAGGTGGTATGAATGGGGATGGACTCAAGGGCAAGTGCAGTTAGTGATGCCATTCTGATCTTGGTCACCTTGGCCTAGTCACTGAACCTTGCTGAGCCCTGGTATGCTGTTCAGTGAAATGGGGGTAGTGATCCTGGGGGTGCTGTCACTGTTCAGTGACCACCAGGAGGGTACGCGCCCAGGATGCTTGGGTGGCCCTAGGTTGGACTTGGCCTCTCATACAGAACTGACACAAGCAACTGAATCAGAGTGGAGATGCTTCTGCCTGTTTTGGTGAGGAGTAGAATGTATTCACCATGGTTGCGGTGTGCACATATTTTATAAGCGAACTTGAGTGTGTTGCCCCAAACAGACCACCTGCGCTCCTCTTTTGTGTGCTCAGTCTGCACCAATGATCGCGATTTCCTTGAGCCTCCTTCAAGTGATAGCATCTCAGGAGCTATCTCGTTAGGAGCAGCTCGCTCCCTTGGGTGTGTTAGTCTTACAGTCACTCCAGATCACCTCCTGGGGCCCCTTCTGTTCACCTCATGTGGTCTCCGGGAACCCAGAGAAGGCTGTAGTCACACCCTGGCAGTTTGTGTCTTTGGGGACATCTGGCATTCTTGTTGTCTTCTGACAATGTACCTGCTCTCTCTCTTCTGACAATGTACCTGCTCTCTCCCACCTCCACGTACTCATGGTTCCACAGCTGGGGGCTTCACTCTGGTACCTGGGCCCAGGTCCCCAGACTCTGAGGTGTCTTCTGGGTCCCTCTTGGACACCTGGGAATCTGTTCAGGTGATGGGGAACCCAGAGAGCTGGCTCAGCGTCAGCCTGGAAGCATGCTAGGCCGCTGTTGTCTCCACTGTACTGAAGGCTCTTCTCTCGGTATTCCCATTGGGAAGCAGGACAACCCTTCCTTCAGCTTTCCACTTTACCCTCCACTTCTCAGGGGTCTTTATTCCTTCAGCATCCTATCTTCCCCAGGGAAGGGCCCTCCAGGTACATCTGCTCCCACAACTGGAAGGGCTATATTTCCATCTCTTGGGGTGCAGTGTCTTGCTTAGGTTTTATTCACTGCCTTTTGAGCCTTGTGGCTTATGATACAGCTCTGGGCTTAGCTTTATACTTTTCTCCAGATATATAAAACCCATGAACCCAAACACCATCAAGTTGATTCTGATTAATAACAATCCAATCATAGGGTTTCCAAAACTGTACGGGAACAGACAGTCTCATAGTTCTACCATGAAGCAGCTCATGGATTTGAACTGCTGACATGGTGGTTAGTAACCCAATACCTGATCTACAGTGCCACCAAGTAGGCCCTCCTTCCCCTTGGAGTAACCAAGTGCAGCTTAGAAGGAGGCAGAGGGGAACTTCTGTACCTCACTCCCAAGCCCCCAGGTTGCTCACTTTATGTCTAGAAAAGCTTGAGGACCAGCCGGAGACCCGGTCTGGGGATGAGATGAGCAAGGGGGCAGAGTAGCTTGGAAATAATGGGAGTTGGAGAGAATTACCCTCAGTTACACATGACTCAACTAAGCCCAGAATAGCATCTTCCAAAGATCCCTATTCCAAGTGGGGCAGCTTCCTTGTCTACCCCTAAAAGCAGTTGGCATCTCCTAAAAGCAATAAGGGAATTACAGAAAAATCCAGCCCCACTTGCTTCTTCAAGGTGCTTAGGAATGACTTGGCGACTAAGCTGAATCCCTATGAATCCCTGTGAGGCCTAAAGGGATCCACCCAGGCCCTCAGTGCGCAGTGAGTAGAAGGTGAAGCGGTCAGAGAAGGATTCTTAGAGAAGGTGGGACTTACAAGTCATGTTAAGACTTGGCCACATAAACATGAAAGAACTTCTCATGAGGTGGACATCCTGAATATCAGAAGGCGGAAAGACCTGCCCAGGAGTGGATGATCTTTGACTCCACCCATGGTTTGATCTTGACAGCAACCTCTGGTCACCTAATGCCCATCAGCACGGGTAGGACAATAGTGAGGGGCAGCACTCAAAATCCCACTCCTCTCCCTTGGCCCCAAACCAAATGCCTGTCATCTGAGCTTTAACCTAATTGTGGTACTCTTAGATGTCTGCCTTTGAGGTCAGGTGACTGGTTCCAAAGACACCCTCGTGATTCTGAGCAATCATGTCAGCCGTCTTGGTATTGTTTGTGATGTGCTCTCATTCACAATGCTGTACACCATGGATCACAAAACAGATGTTGCCTTGCTCTGTGCCCATCCAAATGAGCATCCGCTGGACAAGAAATATGTCAAGTGTGTTTACACAAGACATATCTCCTAACTAGCTCAGTGCAAATACGCCCACCCTGAAATACCCTTTCAGAGGGGAGACTCTTGGTAGGAAGGGGCAGTTGGCTAGTTTTCTATGATTAAGGTATTGGTAAAGCTACATTATGGAAGATCCTTTGGAAAGATGAGAGCCGGGCAGTTATTTGCTCATGACTCCTCTGGGCTCTTCATGGGACTGGTGTCAATGCCTGTCTCTGAAGAACATCCAGCAATATTTGCCCTCGCCTCTAAAGTCCGCAGAGCCATCTTGCAGTCTCCGCACGATGCTGCCCTTCCATGCTCATGCCGGTGGAAGGTTGTGTCATGAGTACTTTCCCAGGGACTGCTTTCAGAAAGGCGGCCCTGCACCTGGAATAGGTACCCTGCGTTCTTACATCAGGCCCTGCCGAGTGGGGCAGTCAGGTTGCCCAGGGTCTGATTTTGGCTCTGTCACTGAGAAGCCCTGTGACCTCAGACATCCTAGAGCATGGTGGTGATTCGTGCCTCCCAGTACAAGTTTAAGCATGATGTAAGGACTGTACCATACGCAAAGGAGCCAACATGATATGTGGGTTATGCGTTGGGCTGTTAGCTGCAAGGTCAGCAAGTCGAAACCACCAGCCACCCCAAGAGTGAAAGACAAGACTTTCTATTTCTATTTCTTAGTTTCTCTTAGAAACTCAAAGGACAGTCTGTCCTGCCCTGTAGAGTCACTGTGAGTTGGAATGGACTCGATGGCAGTGAGTTTTGTGTGGTGAGCAGAGAAAATAAATGCTTCATATATTCTTTTTAGTGGTTATACCCTTCAGTTGCTTTTGTTATAGGAAAGCAAGAGGGTGCAAATGGCTTGCATTTTGATGCTCATCTAAAGGTTGGCGGTTTGAACCCATCCTGCGGTACCGTAGAATTAAGGCTTGGAGATCTGCCTCCATGACGATCACAGTCCAGACAGCACTGTGCGTCAAATCTCTGACATGTAGATTTGCCTTGGGCTAGAATCAACTCGGTGACAATGGGGTTGGTTTTTGGTAAAGTACCCTAAAACAGTAAAGCGCCCTTCCATCTCTGAGATTTGATGGCATTTAAGGAAACAGGTGCTTAAAAAAAATCCACTATTCAGAGTGTTCCCGAGTGGCGTTAGTAATGGAAGCTATTGTATGGGAAATGGCCTTGGTGCAATTTCAAATAGCATGACAAGAAGAAAGAGATGAAATAGAATGTATACTTTACTGAGGGGCCATGGGGGGAGAAGGGGAGAAAGAGGAGCCGATACCAAGGGCTCAAGTAGAAAGCAAATATTTTGAGAATGATGATGGCAACAAATGTACAAATGTGCTTGACACAATAGATGTATGTGTGGATTGTGATGAGTTGTATGAGCCCTCAATAAAATGATTTTTTTAAAGAATAAAGAGATGGAAAACTGTATAATTTTTCAAGGGGATACGAGGGGTTTTGGGGAAGGAGGACAAAAAAGAGGAGCTGATACCAAGGGCTCAATAGAAAGTAAATGTGTAGAAAATAATGGTGGCAACATATGTACAAGTGTTTGATACATACTTGATGTATGGACTGTTATAAGAGCTGTAAGAGCCCCCAATAAAACAATCTTTTAATTAAAAAACTTTTAAGAATAAGAAAGAGATGAAATGGGTTCACACAGGTAGGGTAGCATGCGGGTGGGTGGAAGGCGCACACCACCCGAATCTCGGAATGTATAGCATTCACACATTCTGCCTCTCTCTGCCACTTCAGCCTTCCCCACTGACGGTGTGATTACCAGGCCCAAATTTGAGGTTTGGGGAAGGTCAGTCCCACAGACAGGCGATGACCTGGGCTAATGACGCACACTTATGACATTGGAGAGGCGGGGTTGGGGCAGGTCTGCTCTGTGACAGCAAGGACTCGCCAGTTAGCCTTATAAAGAACGACCGTGAACTCAGAGGGGTTAGGGGGAGAATCACCAATGGGTGACTGAATTATGAATCGTCCCGAATGGGTTGTTGCTCGATTATGAAGTCTTCCTTGTATATTTTGTTTCATGCATGCAAAGTTATCATCAATATTTAGTACCTTTCCTGTGTTTAGTGTATCATGAATATTTATTGCCCAGGTGCCTTGTGTATATTTGGTATCTCTTGAACATGAGGTATCATTCAGTCCTTTCATCTTCTTCTGTTTGTCTAATACGTGCTTTACCTACAAAGTTTTCCCCAGTACCTTTATTGGCATAGAATTAACATCCTACAATTCAGTAGTTCAGTCATCAGCACCTTCAATTTCAGAACAGTTTCTTCTTTCTTGCACTCGTTGTTAGCTCCAATTTCCCTCTAGCCTCTCCTGTCAGGCCCTTCTCCTTTCTCTGGAATTGGGTCGAATTTGACTCGTAGCGACCCTCAAGGACAGGGTAGAGCAGCTCCCGTGAGAGCTGGCAGTCTCCAACTGCTGGCCCGTGGTTAGCTGCCCAAGTGCCCCATGTCATTCTTAATACAGTTCCTGCCTCTCTCTTGGATTTACCTGTCTTGGATTTTATATACAGTAAACCAGACCAAACACAAACAGGAAGCAAACAAACCCAACCACAATGGCAAAAGCAAACAGAGAAAGCCTTAGCTGAAAAGCAAGCAGAAAATATTAAAAACTGCAACATATTTAAAAGAGGTCAAAGAGGTTAAGGTGTTACATGTTAACTGAACTACATCTTCCATCATCGACTTTTCTCTATAAATTAGCAAGGTTATTTACATTTCTTGACGATGGGGACCATGTGGGGACCCTGAAATTGGGTTTTGGGCTTCCCCTCTCATCCACAGGCTTCTGCAAATCAGGCTTTCAGAATTTAAACTCTGATACCATTCCCTCCATTCAATTTGGATTTTATTATTTAACAAGCCTTGGTTCACACAGGCTGCTGTACTTCTTCCATGTGGATTTGGGTGATGCCTCAGTTGGCTGCTTGTTTTAAGACAAGCCTTTAAGACTTCAGACACTATTCATTCTGATAGCTGGCCACCACCTGGTTTCTTCACCACATTTTGCTACAGCATCCAGATCTTTAGTGATCACTTTATGAGGGCAAGTAAAGACTAGGGCCATATCCTAAGAACTAATTTTTCCTAGATTAAGGCAACAATTAGCGCAAGCTCAGAATCTGTTCATTTAGCTATGGTTTATATATGTCTCTGGGTCACTTAAGAAACATTATTTATGATAGAGAACATTATATACCATCCCCCTGAGACATATGGTATGGATAGTGGTAATTGATAACACCATTAATTTAGCCAGAGGTATAGAATTTAAAGCACTATTGAGAAAAGGCAATTATACATGTGTAGGCTGGCTTTTCAGACTTCAGTACATGAAATGTTGACTTGTGCCGATTAAATGCTTACGTTACTGGACACTGTACACAATCAGTGGAGGTCGGTGATAGGGCAAACATTTCAGTAACACTCAGTTACAAAGGCGGAACCACACCCACCAGTCTGATACACGCCATAAGGAAATGAGGAGAGCATTAAAATAGTAAAAGCCTGGTAGTCCTGGGTCACCATTCATTAGGCACCTTCAAAGCAAGGGTCTGAACCAAAGTACAACGGCCACCAATTCCATAACCTTGGGATGCCAGTCACTTGCTGCTTCTCACACCAGCACATCTCAGCCTTCAGTCCAAGGGGGTGTGTCTGTTTCTGAGATCTGCTGCAGGTGAGTTTGGGTGAAGTCCAGTTCACTTAGCGGGGTTTCCACATAGACTCCTCCTAGCGTGGCAGTCGAAGGATGTTGTGTGCCTCAAAAGGACAGAGTCTAAAGTCTCAGTAGCCTACATGGCCTGAGTCACTATGGGCTGGAGAGAAACTTGGTTAAAAGTGTCTGACTAGAAGCATAGGACCATCCTACCTACTACATTTTAACATATCTTATGAGATTTCCTCTGTCCCTTTTGTTGCCTTTTATTTTATAGCAGAATTGAATATTCTAAAATAATACAATACATGTAGAGCACTACATTGTACTCTTAAAATCAGTTCCTGTTTGGGTATATTTCTATAAACTCATTGTCCTATCAAGACAGCCAGGCTCCTGGGGACTTTCCGTGACCTGGCATAGGTCTTAGAGACTTCTGCGGCTTGCTCCCATCCGCTTCAAGCTCACAGATACCAAACTTCTCAGAGCTGCTTTCTGCTCCTGACTTCCCAGGGAAGAGAGATGGCAACAGGAGAGGGCGATCGTCTGGGAACCCGAACCTGCCGCTGTGAGCTTTGGACGCTTGTCTCGGTGATGCGCCCATGCGCTCTGAAGCAGGTACAGTCAGCATGGGGCCATAGTTGTTACTAGAGTGTGCGCTCAGGCCTGGCTCCGCTCCGTTCCCTTTTCTCTTCTGCGTCCTCCATGGGGGAAACCTTGAGCAGTATGCAGTGCTGTCTCTGCTCTGCACTTGCTATCCTAACCTGGGCTGTCCCTCAACTCGCTGGTCCTGAGGTTCTGTGATCTTGGGCTCTCTTCCTCTCTCCACATAAGGAGTGGTACCGAGAACCTTTTCACAGGTCTCCTCTGCAGGGAAGATTTGTTTGCTTTGACCCTGTTGTGCTAACTCTGCAGTGGAGGCGAGAAAGGAGAAGGAACAGGGCTTGTTGGTGGGTCTGACCCACCCACTGGGAGTCTGAATCACACAGCCACACCTCTCCACCAGGCTTGATGATTCACTCGTGTGAGCTGTGATCGTTTCCACAGGAATGGCATTGGCTGCATATTTTTGGACGCTTGTTGGGTGTTAGCTGTCTGCTACATTGAAAATCAGGTCTTTAAATCATCATGCATTAATGTGTGCAATGCACTGTCAGGGTGAAAAAATGGGATCTTCATATGAGAACACAAAGCATTTTGAAGGTTGAGTCACCTGTTTTCCAAGGCTTGACCAATGTTATCTTGTTGTCTTCCTGGCCTTCTTGAGCAAGGACAGGTTTTTGAGCTGTGGTATTTTGGTGAGGTCAATTTGGTACAGATAGTTCCTGGTTATGAACAAGATCTTGTCCTAGCTGTGTCTGTAAGTCAAATCTGAGGGTAAGTCAGGACAGGTGCATATGATTCTTATTTAGCCTTGCTTTACTGCAAGAAAAGAGCCTTGGTGGCCTAGTGGGTTATGCATTGGACTGCTAATTGCAAGAGTAATAGTTCAAGCCCACTAGTGACTTTGAGGGAGAAAGATGAGGCTTTCTCCTCTCATAAAAATTTATGCTCTCAGAAACCCAAAGGGGTAGCTCCTACCCTGTTCTGTAAGGTTGATATGAATGGAAATCTACTTAAGGCAGTGAGTTTCGGTTTTGCTGCAGGAAAAGAGACCTCTGGTGGTGCAGTGGCTTAGACATTGAACTGCTAACTACAAGGTCACTAGTTCAAACCCACCAGCCATTCGTTGGGAGAAAGACGAGGCAATCTGCTTCCAAACAGGTTCAGAGCAGTTCCACTCTGTCCTAGGAGATGGAGTTGAAATGAATTGGAACTAACTCAAGGACAGTGTGTTTCAGTTTTGTTTCTGGCTTTTTTTTTTTTTTTGGTAGTACAAGAAAAGATGCAAAACCTGTCCAATGATTTAAAAGCTGTTTGTGCAGCAAGTGAAGTACGGTCGTGATGAAGAATTTGTTCCCAGTAAGGGTTAGGTCAGTCATTTCAGAGTGAGGGAAACTTTATATAACATTAAAGGGCAGGCATGAGCGTGAGTTGTCTGTAAGTTGGATGTTTGTAACTGAGACACAAATGCTTACTTTGTCACATTCCAGGACAGAGATTACTGGGCGCTTCCATGAGCCCCGGGGATATCCCAGGGAGCTCCCGACATGGTAGAGGCACCACAGGAGACAGGAGTTGGTTGTGCCCGCAGTCAGAAGGGTCCAGAAGACAGCAAACCCCACGCAGGGAGAGCCTGTCAACCATCTGGGGTTCCAACCAGACTTGTTTGGCAGATTCCATTTGGCTGTTCTCTTGTGTGGCACAAGGCCAGGTGCTACCGTCTCTCCCGTCAAGCACACACCTGGGGCAGAACACGAGCAGGTGCTCCAGTCACACATCCTTCCCAACGTCTGCCTGTACTGTATGTAGCAAATGCACGCTTCCAAAGGGTGCTGGGGAAATGGAGTTAAAGACTAATGGAACTTTTCCACGCACCTTTTAAAGCCCCTTCGGTTATCGATATAAATACAAAGGATGATATTTAATGAAGAGGTAAAGCCGATATTGTTTTCCAAGCTTTAGAGTATGTGTTGAGTCTCTTGTGTTCTCACGTCGTCTTCTTAGCACCAGGCTCTTGTGGCTGCAGGGAGTGTCGCTGTATGGATAGGTCCCAGCTTACCCGAACCTTACGCTGGATGAAATATGGCCAGTTTTTGTTCGAGCCCAACTTAGGACAACCCATGTGTGTGGCATAGAAGCAGTCCAGAGAGCTCCGAGAAGCAGCCCACCTCTCTCCTGAGGTGCATATGGATGGGCTGGGCCCACCAGGCTCTCAGCCAGTCATTGGGCACTTCCTCCTTTCTCCTCCCAGGGGCTCCAGAGGGGCGTTTAGTTTGGTCATTTCAACCTCTTGCCACTCAGTAATTGCCTGGCAGTGAACACGCTGGTCCGCTGCTCTTGTTTGGTACACTTGTTAGGTTGGTTCCTTTGAAACGCTATCTTCAGATTAGATGGCCATGTCTTCTACCTATGCATTCCACCAGCCCGCTCCTTGGATAAGCTGTGCCTACAATAATTTTGGCTTTGTTTTCCCCACAAAGTGAGTTTTTTGCTGACAATTCAAGCATCTTGGCCGAGAGCTTCTTCAGCATGTGTGTCATTCAGAATTCACCCCAGCGAGTTTAAGAAGAAAAGGACTTGACACAGGAAATTCAGAGCAAGGGCACTGTTGGAAGTGTGGCTGTCTGCCAGGGCAGTGCTGTTGAGCTGGGCTTCTGGGAGCTGCCACCTTGTACCTAGCAAGGGAGGCCCTGGTTGGATGCGAACCGCTGACCTTGTAGATTGCAGCACAAGATTGCAGCTCAGCCTGTAACCAGTCCACCACCAGGGCTCCTCATTGATACTAAAACAAACCCCAACAACCCAAACTCATTGCCATAGAGTCAGTGCTGACTCGTAAGGGTTTATGGGAGTAGAAAGCCCAGTCTCTCACCAATGGAGCTGCTGGTGGTTTCAAACTGCTGACCATGTGGATCACAGCCCACCTCATAACCACCAGGCCTCCGACTGATACTACTGATACATCAGCATGAGTCCCGATAAGCCTGCTCCTCTCTCTTTCGTGAGAGTGAACACCACGCTTTATTTGTCAAATAAGATTTTCATTTTGTTCTCCCCTTCAGAGCACATTGACGTGAGCCCCAGAGCTACCTGCCTCCTCTGTTTGGGAAGTTAGCGTGACTAGGTCCTCAGGCTGACCTTCAAAGTAGGGTGGAAAGACAAGCTGACGCCACATGCTAAAATAATCCCTTTAGGTGGACTTTATATCTGAATCAATCAGATCTCCTTAGCGAGAGGGCAGCTGGGCTATGAGGGGAGGGGAGGGTCGAGTATTTTATCTCCACATCAGAGGACTCTTTGTTGGCGTTGCGTGTGTCCTGGTGGTGGCTGTTCGCCTTGCTCAGCTCTCAGTTACCAGGGGTGTATATGAAGTGGGAGTTTACCATCAGGCTAAGTTAATAGCCAATCTTCCCCATGGATCACAGTTGGCTAGCAGTCAGTCAAACAGTGTTTCCCTTGGCCTCTTCAAGGAGACTGTTTTGGAGTAATTCCTATGACCTTGGGCTAGCCTGGGAGTGGATTGTGGCATGTCCACTTGTTCGAAGAAAGCACTGGTCAGGAATGAAGGCAGGAAAGAGTGTGTCCTTAGCAACGCAAAGGCGGCCAGGTGTGCTGGAGACACCCTGGGAGCCTGACAGTGCTGCATGCCATTTGGATCTCAACCCATCATCACAGTCCATCAGATGGACCACCTCTCAAGCTCCGGGGGAATGATGGGAGGTGCAAGGAAGGAAAAATGGTGAGTGGGGGGGTCAAGGAGCAGAGGCCATATTTTTATTAATTGCCTTTCAGTCAATTCTGAAGGCAGGGCCTAGTGGAGGGCCTAGTCCCTGTCTAACTGGAAGTGGAGAGAGACAGCCTTGCCATCACCTTCAGAACTAGTTCTCTAAGGGTACAGTAGCTCATGCTTTTAGCAAACCTTATTAAAGGATTCTTTTTTTTAAAGAAATTGTGGTTTGACTTTATACCTTAGGTTTTGTTATAGAGACAAATGGACAGAACTCTACCAGGCTACTATTGTCATATTGATGAGTCATCTCCAGGGTGAGCTTTGATGGAGACCATGAGAGTGGACAATGGGCCACACTACAGAGACAGTCTCAAACTGGCATTGGCTACAGCAACGAGAGTACATTGCTTGTGGGAGAAGGAAGGAGAAGGCTTAAAGGCTTAAACTATAGAGGTGCTCGCTCTCACAGGTGACACTTGACACTTTCTAGGTAGGCTCTGCAATTCTAGCAGTGGCCACAGAGTACAGAGAGTGCTCATGCTGATGGGGTTTCTCATTGAAATGAACAGGTTACAATTAGGATGAGAAATGCTCGGGATACAGTTGCTCAATCAGGACAACTGCCCTGATATAAAATTGCGCAGACAAGCCCAAAGGGTGTACCCCTTCCCTGTAAGCGTCAGCCTGAAGGCATCCAGCTTCAGCTCCATGGGTCGGGGAGACACCCCACTCCACAGACACCCCACTCCACAGACACCTCACTCCACAAGCTTGCCGCCTGCTCTAAAGCAATGAGTTTTATCTTGCTCCGGCTCCTGGTTCTGCAGCTGCTGCTGCTCCTCTGGTCTCAAAGAGGTTTCTTGAATGAAAGAGGCGCACTGCTCAGGGATCCTCGGGGCCTGGGGATGCTCGCCCTTCCTGGTGGTGAGAGCCTTCTGAGATGCTCCCCTTATACCTAGCAGATGGCAGCCACAGATGAATCATACACCTACCCCCTTCTTACCCAGACCCAACAGGAAAACAAGGGTTGTTTGGCAGGTAACAAAAGCTGCGGCTAGAAGAGCCACATCAGCGAGTTCACTCCCCTGCCCTAGGTCTCTCCAAGGTACATAAGAACATAGCCAGAGGGATCACATAGGTTGGCTAAGCATTTCATAACATGTTTGATTACATCTATAATAATTATTATCATGAGAATCCTGATGACTCCAGTTTTTTGTGGAGAATGGCAGACTAAGAGTCAATTAAAAACAAAAAGGCTTGTAGTAGCCCTGATTATGTTAGTCTCATAAGGGCATTTTCTTTCCAAGCACTAGTGGAGACGAGAGTAAGTAGTAAGGGAAAACTTAAGGAGAGTGTTATAATGAAGGAAAACGATGCCAAAGGTAATTTAATAAACCAAGTAACATGAAGATAGCAGTTACAATACAGTAAGCTCCTTCAGATACCTGTATGAGAGAACAATTTTTCCCCTGGAAGTATGAAGTACAGATAACACAAGAATGGTCAGTCTTATAAAGTCCGAAGATTTGAACAAGCTGCATGGAGTTTTGAGTGATTTGGGGCTCAGCTGTCCACTTCAGACATGGTCAACTTTGGCCACTAGGTCATTTCAGTGTGATCTGCCGATTTCTGTTCACTGAGGAGACAGCATCCTTTAGATGCGTTAAATGTATCTAAGTTCTAATTTAGCAACACAAGGATTAGTAAAAGTGATACATTATGAACCTCGCCATTGAACATCAAGGGAGTCGTTTAATTGATGTCTCTTCTCATATGTAAGGAGTCTTTAAAAAAATTGTGAAAAAATGGAATTACAAGATGATGCCGTTTTCCCACAAAGCATTTGAAACCGCCTCCTACATAATTGCCTAGTTCCCAAACAGTCCAAGTTTGAAATTCTAAAATTTAGATATCCAAAGTTTCCTTGGTCTGGGAAAGAGAATTTTTAGGTGGAATTTAAAATTGACCATAGTTCTGGTTGAGTAATATTAGAGTCGTTGTAGGGGGGGGGGGCGGGAAGGGAAATGCCACATATCACTTGGTGATTATTTCATGTAGAGTAAGTCGATAGGATCCAAAGGAAGTTGCCTGAAATTTAAAAGAGTCAAAGGAAGGGTGTTGGTCCAAAATAAATCCAGAGTCTCAGCATGTTTGGTGAACTGAGTTTTTATGAAACCACGAGTTCTTTCCACAGGCCAGAAGACTCAGCTGAGCTGGGCAATGTGACATACAGAAAATCCTGCCACTTTGCTGACGACCTGGCCAGTGAAATGAGCCCCTCTGCCGTTACAGAGCGTTTGAGGTGCTCCCCCGGTGGGGATGATGTTCACAGCGGGAGTCACTGCACATTACCGAGGAAAAGCTCCTACCCAGTGTGAACACGTCCACGTCACCGCTAATGCCTCCTCGTGGCCATTAGATGGCGGGAGTTCATGAACTCGAGTTGCAGTTCAAGTGTATGTCCCGAAGGCGAATGGTATTTTCCAGGTGGGACTTTTCAGTGCTCTCGGGGATTATGACGGAGAGCACTGGGACACAGAGATTGGACATGTCTGGCAGCCTCAAAAGAATGTCTCTATTAAAATGTCCTTAAACTTTCAATAATCTTGATCTTGCCTTGGGGTAGAGCTTGTGAGAAGGATTTGCATCATTGCCGTGTGGAGGCTCTGCCCGTTGTCAGCACCACTGAGTTGGTTGTGACCTTATGAAACACTGCCTGTTGCCCAACCCTTCCTGTCCTGGTTGTAATGGTTGAGCCTGTCGCAGCCACTGTGTCATTCTGTCTTGTTGGAGGTCATCCTCTTGTGCGCTGCCCTTCCACTTTGCCAAGCAGAATGTCCTTTTTCCGAAGAGTGATCAAGCTGCACCACGGGACCATGCCATCCTTTGAGTGGGACAGACGTATGGTTAGCTCAGGTCAGGTCCATAGTTTATTACCAGAAAGCATCCTGCCTTTTCCCATTTTTCTCCCTCACTCCACTTTCAACCACCTGATGATATTTTTAGAACCCTTTAAAAAAGGCTCTAGCTTGTGGTGGGCAGTTGAGAGAGTTCTCTGTTTATTAAAGGAACAGTGACACATTGGGAGGCAGCCTGTTTTTGCTCCATCAGCAAGAGGAGCACTTTCGGAAGTGTCTTGTGTTTGGGAAAGTCTTTTAGGATGATGAGCCTGTATTTTGACAGTAGCAATCTTGAGGGGAGTATAAAAACAGCTTTAAAAAAATCTTCCGGTAGAGTTCTCTTTCTACTAGCAGTTCACGTTGTTGGCGGTGGCGCTGAATCAGAGCTGCCTTCCGTACGAGTGAAACCCTGCCCTGGTCAGAAACGCAAAACGAAGCGGTACCATCCATCCTCACAGTTGTTAAGGTTGAGCCCATTATTGCAGCCAGGTCTCGCAAGCTGTCTCACTGAGGGTCTCTCTCTTTTTCACTGCCCTTCCACTTTACCAAGTATGGTGCTCTTTTGAGGGGACTAGGCCCGTGGATTAAAGTGCCCGAACTGTATGAGACCAAGTTTTGCCATCCTCGTTTCTGAAGTAGTTCAAGAGTAGGTTAAAAATCCATAACATTCGGAAATCATGTACCAGTTGAGAACAATATATCTTGACCCAGAGTGGCTGTCACAGACTTTCCTGAGGCTAATTTACAGACTCTGGCAAAGGCAAATTCCTTTAACTTGTTGAGGGCTGGTAGCGCCAGGGAGAGCTTGGCTTTCAGGAACCTCAGGTGAGGTGGCTGGGATGCAACACGCTGCCTGGTAACGAGGGAGCAAGTAGGATTAGGTTTCAAATGAAAGCCATCTACCAACAAAATCAAATTTGGATCATAGAACTTTTTTTTCTTTCTTTGTGAGGTGGTGGTAACGGTGATGGTGAGAAATTACTCTGTTAAGTCTAGGAAGTGGTGTCCAGGATGATTTTCATTATTAGTTTTAGGGAGAAGAATGGCTGGATCTAAACAAGACACAGAACGTCAGTCTGACATTAGATGCAACCAGAAGGAGAACTTAATAGGCAATGAGCTGACTGGCAGAGAGGCGTTGAGTCAGGGCAAGGTTAAGTATGGAAGATATAGCACGGGGCACATAAACATCCAAAAAGTTTCCCAGGACTATACCAACCGTATCTTCTACCAGTTTGGCAGTGGCAGCAGCTGCCAGAGGCAGAGAGGGCACCGTTTGGTTACGGGTCAAGCTGAAAGCTATAGAGGCCTACAGGTTTTTGATGCCCTTGGGACAGAATGCCTGAAGTGTTTGCGGAAACCTTGTGTATGTACAAAGAGAAATCCAGGTGAGAGTTTAATAGGTTTGTTAGAGCTTCTTTCAGTTTATTCAGGGCTTTCTGATCTTTTTGTGAAATTGGAAAAGCATGCGGTGTGGAGGCTTCCACGTATTTATACAGGTGTTGGGCTAATGGGGAGAAAATTGGAATCCAAGGTCCATAGGAGCTGAGAAGACCTAGATACCCACATAGCTGATTGTTTAGTCCTAAGATCAAGGAAAGCAAGCACAGCTTTCTGTCCATTGGGGTTAATAGAAATACTTTCTGCAGAAATTGGATCCTGTATGGTTCATGGAAGATTGAGACAATTGCAGTTTTTCTTTAGAAATTTTGTTTTCCTCAGCAGCCCGGTGTTTTAACAAAACTATGTGGTCATCAACACAGGCTTGCTGAGAGTTGGATCATTTAAATTGTGCCATAACATATTGTAGCAGCTCAGATTCATGCTTCACTTGAAAAGGTTGTACATCAACATGGAGGAATTGAGAAGAGGTGGGTGACTCAGTAAATCACTGGGGAGGGGGGTGTTTTGCCATCCAAGTAAATTGTGGATCCTCTCAAACATAGGCAAACAAATTCTGGCTTTTAAGGGATACAAGAATACTGAGGAAGGCCACTGCAAAGATCAATGATGGCAACATGGGTAATGTCCGGAGGACCATTGGCAATAGTGAGGATTTGGGACTACTGACCAGAGATAGTGATGCTGTTGACAGCCCTCAACTTTTGAATGGACTTTCAGCATCTGTTGTTTGGTTGCTCAGCAGACAAAGTAAGGGGGTTACAAAGACAGGCTCAAGGAACAGTCCTGTCTAGAAAGTTCTGAACATTGGGAGCTAGCCTCTCTTGAAAAGATACATCTGTCTTGTAAGAAGTACAAACCGAGTGCTTCTTAGAGTCGAGGATGGTGAGATGACCTCTCATGTACTTTGGACATGGAATCAGAAGAGACCAGTCCCTGGAGAAGGACATCATTCTTGGTAAAGCAGAGGCACGTTGAAAGAAAGGAAGGCCCTTGGCAAGATGGACTGAGGCAGTGGCTGCAACAATGAACTCCAACATAAGGACAGTTGTGACAGTGGCCCATGACCGGGCAGTGGTTCATTCTGTTGTCCGTAAGGCCACTATGAGTTGGCACCAATTTGATGGCAACTAACAACATCAAAGGGTCTGGGGACCTCAGACAAGTTCAATGGTATTATTCACTTTTCCGTGAATTGTAAGTGAAAATTCCTTTTAGTTAAAATATCTTGGCCTAAGAAATTGACGGACAATCGGGATGGAGTACGAAAGGATGCAATCTTAGTCAGGCCAGGAAATAGCAGAACATGTTGGGAATGTACCAGTGTTTTTCTTGGTCATACACACACACACACACACACACACACACACACACACACACACACACACACCACCCCAATTCTTGAAGCCTTTGTAATTTGGGGCAGGGACTTCTTCAAGGAAGTGGAGTTGAAACAATACAAGGTGACTCTAATGCTGACTAAAAACCGGCTATCTTTCCATTAGTATTAATAACTATTTTTCCTTGTGAACTTGATGCCACCTGGGGGAAACCTTTGTTTTACCCCCAGATCACTCTCAGGCCATGTGAGGCTTGGGGCATTCTGTTGTATCTTCATTCAGTTCTTTAGGTTTTTCAATTTTTAGCAAAAAAATTATTTTTTGCCAAATGGCCAAGAATTGTTTTCTTTCCTAATGGTGGCTTTGGTGGGCTTGGTTGAGTTGAGGTTGGAGTGAGGTTTAGTGAGGGCACTCAGTTGTTGGAATTGTAATTCCAGAAGTTTAGTTTGTCTTTTCTGGTCTGAGATTGGAACCATTTTAAAATCCATATGTTTTAATACATTAATGAAGAACCACTTCCCAGTATATCTTGTTGTGTTTAGCCAACTCAGATAATTCAAGATGTGAACCACATGGAAACATTGCGTTAAAGGCAACTTCAGCTCCAGTTTCTCTTTTTCCTTTCTTTCTTTTTTTCTTTTAACATCATTTATTTAGCCCCTCTGGTAAACTTCTACATATATTTTAATAGTTTTATAGATGAATAAGCAGAAGATCAGAGATGGTATTCGATGTTAGCAAATTTGAAGTGACATCGATGGTAAGCATGTACCCCCTCAGAATACAATGAAAGCAGCTCTTCCAATGACATGTTCAAGACCAACAATTGTAAAGCACATCACGATTCCAGATATTTTCAAAATATAGCTAGGAGGTGACTTTAGAACCAACAAAATATAGTAAATGACTTAGCCCACCTTGTGCGGCACGTATGATAAGACCAGACTTTTCACCCCAGTGTGTTGGGCCAGGTTGACTAGAGAAACAAATCCAGTGACACTCAGATAAGTGTAAGAAAGAGCTTTAAATCAAGAAGAAGTTATCTATCAAGAAAAATCTCTGCCCAGTCCTACCCAAATCCCTAAGTCTGATATAAGTCCTTAAGTCCCTTTTCACAAGCAATGATGCAGAATGCTGGAAGATCACAGGCTTGTGGGTGCAAAGTCTGTGGATTCAATGGCTGTGGACACATCTCCAGGGCTCTGGCCGCTATTAGGATCAGCCAGTGGGAAGGTGGTGAAGGCAGAGAGAGAGGGGGGGATTTCCAGGGCCCTCCTTATGAGAAGGGCACATCCCTAAGGACGTACCATCAGGCTGTGACCTGATTGAGAGGCTAGATTCCACCCCTATACTATTATATATCAAGTTGACATGAAATTATCTAACTCAAAATCTTTTTATTTTAAAAAACAGTCATTTTATTGGGGCTCATACAACTCTTATCACAATCCACACATACATCAATTGTGTAAAGCACACTTATACATTCGTTGCCCTCATCATTCTCAAAATTCGCTTTCCGCTTGGGTTCCTGGAAACAGCTCCTCATTTTCCTTTTCCCACCCTCCCTCCCTGCTCCCCGCTCCCTCATGAACCCTTAGTAATTTATAAATTATTATTTTATCTTCTCTTACACTGTCTGGCATCTCCCTTCACCCACTTTTCTGTTGCCCATCCCCCAGAGAGGAGGTTATATGTAGATCCTTGTGATTGGTTCCCCCTTTCTAAGCCCCCTTCCCTCCCGGTATTGCCACTTTCACTGTGGGTCCTGAGGGGTTCATCTGTCCTAGATTCCCTGTGTTTCCAGTTCCCATCTGTACCTCTGTGCATCCTCTGGTCTAACCAGGTTTGCAAGGTAGAATTGGGATCATGATAGTTGGCGGGAGGAAGCATTTAAGAACTAGAGGAAGGTTGAGAGTTTCATTATTGCTACACTGAACCCTGAGTGACTCATCTCCTCCCCACTACCCCTCTGCAAGGGATGTTCAGTTGTCTACAGATTGGCATTGGGTCCCCATCACACGCTTAACCTCATTCACGATGACATGGTTCCCTCCACCCCACCTCCCCGCTTTTGGTGCTTGGAACCTAGTCCCCTCGGCCCTTCATGATCACACATGTTGGTCTTCCATGTGGGCTTTGTTGTTTCTGGGCTAGATGGCTGCTTGTTTACTTTCAAGCCTTTAAGACCCTAGACACTATATCTCTCGATAGCCGGGCACGATCAGCCTTCTTCACGCTTGATTATGCACACATTCATCTTCAGCGTTTATGTGGGTAAGGTGATCACACAATGATGGTTTTTGTTCTTTGGTGTCTGCTACCTGATTGATCCCTTCAATACCTTGTGTTCACACAGGCTTGTGTGCTCTTCTCTGTGGGCTTTGTTGCTTCCGAGCTAGATGGCTGCTTGTTTGCCTTCAAGCCTTTAGGACCCTAGATGCTATATCTTTTGATAGCCGGCACCATCAGCTTTCTTCACCACGTTTGCTTATGCACACGTCTGTTTTCAGCAATCATGTCAGGAAGGTGGTTATCACGAAATGACCGTTTAGCTGAGCAAGGTGCTCTTGTATGCGCGTGAGGAGGCCCAATGTCCACCTGCTATCCTACTACTAAACCTATAAATATATGCACATAGGTCTATTTCTCCTATAATCATACATATATTTACATATGTACATGTCTGTATTTAGACTTCTATGTATGCCCTTTGCCTCCTACTTCTTTCCCCTATTTCTTTATGCTTTCCTCCTGTCCCACTACCATGTTCAGCCTTCATTCTGGTTTCAGTAATTCCTCTGTTACCTTGCTCTTGGTAACTCCCTACTAGTCCTCCCATTCCCTCTCTGCCATTGGTTTTGAACCACTCGTTGTTCCCTTGTCCCTGGGTTGGCCAACACCTCCTCCCTTCCGCTAGCTCCCACACTCTCATGTCCCTCTGAGATCGTTGGTCCCATTATTTTCTTCTCACATTGTTTGTCCAGCCTATCTTATCTAGGCGGACCTGCAGACATATTAGATATATTAATATAAAATTGGGGATGGCTTTGACAGCACCAAAGTGGCACATAGGAACATGGCAACGATGGCAGCAACACTGACAAGCTAACAAACAAACAAAGCCACTGACATACAACATTTAAAAGAAGAAGAAAAAAAAGACAGGGGAAAAAAAAACGCCTGTTAGTTCAAGGTCTGTTTGTTGACCTTTAGGAGTGTTCTCCAGATGAGTCTGATGGGGTGCGACGTCCTGGTCCCAAAGTCCGTCCTTTATACTCTCTCAGGACCTCCTTGCTCTGCTTCCCCTACCACTCCATTGCACGCCCCCAGTGTTTTGCCTGTGTGGTGGGGTCAGCTCAGTCGCACATCCCACACTTCAATGGTTTTTAATTCAGAGTACTCTGTAAGAGCCTTAGCTGACTTAACTGCAAAACTATAAACACTTTTGTCCTCTCTGCAATTTTGGGGTTTTGCACAATCTACTTCCATGGGAAAGCTTTAGGGATCAAATCTAAAAATATTTTAAGTATTTTTTCTGAATTCTTCTAAAAGATCAGTGACAGAGAGATTAAACCAAAAAAGAAAAGAATAAAAAAAAATCCCAAATGTATGCCATTGACCCGATGTAGCATTTCTGAGACTGTGAATCTTTTGGGGGAGCAGGCAGCCTGAACTTTCCCCTCAGAGAACCACTAGGGGTTCGGGATTTATAATGAAAGACTTTGTGGATGTTACCATTTGGTGTTTTTAAATCCATAGTTGGACTTCCTCTGAACCTACTGACATCATTATTAATTTATATAAGTCTGATGACCTGGGTTCAATGATTTCTTTATATCCTAAATTCTGTATAAACTTGGGACTATTGTTGTGCAGGCTTGCCCCACAGCATGAAATTCTACCTGAAACCAGAGCAAACACGTGACCTGTGATGGCTCCTGATCCTCCTCTGGAAAACTTATTTTAAAAAGGCTTTTCAGGAAAAGTGGCATTAGTAGGTTCAGATGCTTGAGTTTAGGCCATTGATATGGTTCTTTGGGAATGAAGGAGTGTGTTCTCAGAAGTCTAAACAAGTAGAGGAGGATAGAAGGGAGAGAGACCTGGTAAAGCAGCAGAGGGCACTGGGGCAGCAGACGTTTGACCTTATTTAGTTAACATAGTATCCTGCAGAGATGCAATTTTGTTATCCTGATTGCTATGAATCCGAATTGACTTCATGGCAGTGAATTTAGAGGGACGAGTCACCGCAAGCATCCTACTGAGATTGTCCCATTGAGGAGCCTTTGTTTCCTAACTTACTGTTCAAAAAAAAAAAGAAAAGAAAACAAATTTAAGTCAGAAGAGCTTCAAGCAATTACTGATTTTTCAGACTATCCTTCATAATGCTGTGCCAACCAGACAAAACCAGATGCAGTGGGGACTCCATGTTTGTCACGGAGACAGGAGTTCTTCAGGGACACTTGAATTGCTTCTGGATGGGACATCACCCATTTTGAAGGACATTATTTAGAACTGAGTCAAAGCTGTTGGAGTCTCAAACTCAAAATGAAATGTCTATTGGGGCTCACTTGCAGGATCTCATGGGTTTGTCTCATAACAGGAAGGTAGCCCAAGGCTTTGATCTAATATCCTGTACTGGTTTCTCAGTCATGGGAATCTTTAAATGGTGTCTGGTGTGCGAAAGTTTTGTTAGTTTATCCCATACTCAAAAAAAGTTGTGACACAAAGAAAATAGGGCTTGGATTTGAGAGGTTATTGACCTTGCAATCACTCTTGAGAGCTCGTGGAGACAGAGCACAGGCAGCTTGCCTTGTAGCAGGACCTAGTGCTACAGCTGGCAATGCACCTTTGAAATCCCACTTCTGACACCAGAAATGGCATAGAAAGAGAATGGGATGAATCCATAGAGGTAAAGTTAAAATGCTTATTTGTAAATAAAAAATAGTGCTAACTAGAGAAGCAGGTGGAATCACAAAATCCTATCGAGTTCTCTGAAGCGCTGTGATTAGAGTGAGATTGAGGTGCCGTGGAATGACAGGTAAAATTCTTAATTGGGTGTCATTTTCAAAATGGCAGTGGAGGCTTGTGAAAGCCACAAAGTTTCCAAAATCGTTTGCTTTGTACATGCTGATGGGCTAATTTTGCATCCTTTTCTTAGAACATCTAGGACGAGACGTTTTCACGACTTCGGGTTCCTAGAGCAGTTAGACTATTATCTGAGCCTTCTCATCGCCTGGGTCAGTAGCAAGCCTCTTCATATGCTCAGGTTGGCCTAGGTGTCTCCATTTTGAGGTCTACTATAACATTTAATTTTTTATAAATTAAAAATAGGCCTAGTTTTATGTATATGTAGTGAGCTGTTTTTCCTTCTTTTATTTTGTGGGCTTAGCTTGTATATTACAAAGTAAGTTTAACTCGTTATTTTATCAGAAACTATTTATGTTTCAGTTCTTGTAACCATATAAGATGATATTCAGAAAAAAAATTTTTTTCGGTAGTTTATAAAAACTGGATAATCCAGGTTGCCTAATCCATAATCCGTAGTTCCTGCTCTATTTTATGCTTTAAAATGATTAATAAAAGTCTGAGTGTATATGATTTTAAAAGAATCTTTTTCCAGCCCAGAGATTCAGCGATGTTGGAACTGATCGCTACATTTCCCATCTATCATGCGCCACTTCCCATTTTGGGTAGTCTATCTTGTGACCTCATTTAATTCTTCTAGTATGTGTTATAAATAAGAAAACCGTAGTGTAGAGAAATGAAGTAACTTGACCAGGGTTTCTCAGTTAGTGAATGATAGAGCTATGAACCCAACTTTACTTCCTATTCAAGAGGTGTTTCCCTGGAGAACAGCCTCAATTTCCCTCAGTGCGTTGCTGGTGCAAACCCGAGCCGTGTGCTTGGCTGCTATGGAGCTGACATACCAAGTTCTGGGTATTGTCAAATAGACAGATTCATCTTGTACAGGAGCAAACTGAGACTTGCCCGAGTCATCTGCACATAGTGGATCAGGGATTGGAGTGCAGTATCTTTAATTATCAGCCTTGCCTTTAACCTATCCTGAACTGCTCACTGATAGAGGCCATGGAATGTCCTTTTCACTCGCCCCAGTGAATCCTTGTGAGCAAATTACTGTCTGGGGTGGGTACAGGCTTGGGGAAGGGCTCTTTATTCCTGAGCCAATTCACCCCCACAGCCCTCCTCCCTGAAATGCCGCATGAGACCAGCGCTAGAGCTTAGGCGGAGACCGTCCTTCAATCTCTCCCGTCTCTCCCTGGCCCAGATCGCAACCGTCACAGGCAGATCTGGAAGGTGAGAGGCACTGGGGCACAGGATGGGGATGAGCTGTCTGGGTGATCTTGGGCAAAAGTGATCTTTGGGGTTCAGTTTTCTCCTCTGCAAACTGGGCTGTTGTGACACCTACCACCTATGGCTGAGAACAGTAGAGGCAATGGTTTGGGGTGGAAAGCGGCAAGTATGATGTAGCTAGTGTGCACAAATGCACTAGAAGAACATTTTGTTGATCTTCCCTCTGGGTTTTGTGGTTCTTAGGTACTCTTAGTTAAAACACAGACGTAGGCTTGATGTGGGAGGGCCCTCAGGACTTCCTGCTGTCCTGTTGGACAGGGTGGGCTGGAGAGCCCTCCTGCACCAGCACACCTCCATGTGGCTCCAGAACCTGTGCCTGGGAGCTCTGGGTGTAGACCCTCGCAGTGTCTCCACTCATCCGTACCTGCTCCATGGTGGTTGTGTGGATTCAATGGGATGCCGTTGTCTCCACCACACTGATTCACATGGTTTCTGGCCTGAAGCAAACACGTCATAAGCTCTGGCTGCTAAGTTCTTCCTCGCCTTCTGAAGAGGAGTGTACGTCGAATGACTCAATTAGTACAACGAAGAAGGAAATGGAACCTCAATTAGCTGAGTGGGTTTTAATTCAAGCCCTATTAGGGGCTTAAGAAATCGCTCTCCTGTTCATTCTGGGATTATAACTTTGACAACTGGAAAATTCCTTCCCTGTTTGTGGTCATTAGGTTCCGACCCATCCGACCCATCGAGCCCCCCGCCCCTGCACAGAAAGAATCACTTCCCGTTCCTGCGCCATCCGCACAATTGTTCTGAGGTTGGAACCACTGCTGTTACAATCTAGCTCGTCAAGGGCCTTCCTCCGTTTCACTCCCCGTCCCCCCCACCCCCACTTCACCAAGCACGATCCCTTCTCCAGGGTCTGGACTCTCCTGACAAGTCCAAAGTGTGTGAGATTAAGTCTCCTGTTCAGGTGAGAGAAAATGAGAGCTCTGTGAGGTTAAGTGACTTGCTTGTCCCCATCCAGGGAGGTCCCGGTGGAGCGGAGGGAGAGGAGACTCGAGGAGATGGCATGGGGACCAGGGCACATCCCCGAGCTACCGTCCCAAAACCAGGGTGTCTCACTCACATCCCGACTTGGCACTCTGGCCCGCGGTCACATAGCGTGAGGGGGACTCTATCTTTCTGTCTCCCTGGGACCATTGTGAGTGCCGACACGATCAACTGATGGAGTCGATATTCCCCAAACATCATCTGTTCTTGTTTCTCCCCAGTTCCTAAATAAACACTTCTGTTGTAATAGCAACATAAGACTACAACAGTTCTTAGCCCATCTGATGGACATACTGTCTTTTGTACAAAGTTGCGGTTTAAGCGACTATCAATGAAAGTGCAACTCCTGTCTAAGTAGAAATCAGGTGTCAGTCTCCAGGACAGACTGCCATGGTACTTGACCTCCCAAACGCTGCCGACTCTCCCCAAAATCCAGGATTCTTTTCCCTTAACACCCAACATTTTGAGAAAACTCCCACATGATCCATCAGTCGGGAGAATACATATATAAAAAAAGCCACTGGGGAATTTGAGGCTCTTTCAGATGACATTTTGTATTTTAATAATCACATCAATATCTCCACATATATAAAGTGTTTTAGTGTTTTCTATTGTACCCCTCTTGGGTTCTGATATCCATTTCAATGGCGACACAGAAACTCACAGGCAAAATGCATGCACGATGAAATGGTTTATTAAGGAAGTTGACAAGTTGCAATGACGGTGAGAAATGCTCTGTGTTGTTTACCAGGGCATGCTACAAAGTTTCAGGTCTGTTAATAAATACCCAGAGGGGCGTACCACCCTGCTGTCAGCCTCAGCCCAAAGGTATTCAGCCCAACCTCAGTGGGTTAGCAAACCCAGGTCCCCGAATTAAGTGCCCAGAGTTACCCTACTCCAGGAAGTCTTAACCCACAGACACTCAGCTGCCCTTCTGTGGAGCAGCAAATCCAACTTCCCCAGTTTAGTGCCCAGGCACCCCATTCTGCAAGCCAGCCTCCTGCACTAAAGAACTCATCCTTATTTGTTCCGTGGGTTGGGGAGTCCCTCACTCTGCTCCATGCTCTGGCTCCTGGTTCTGCTGCTGCTCCTCTGATGGGATCACTGTATTCTGGATCCAGGAGGTTCACTACACAGCAGATGCCCTCACTCCTGGCTCTTGCTGGTAACGAGGCCCCTCCTCCAGTTTCTCAGAAGGCTCCTTTTATGTACAGCAGGTTGGCACTCCAGGAGATCCTGTTCCCAGGTCCTCACAGGTGAGTCATGTCTCAGTATCTCTGTACATCTTCTTAACCAGACCCAGACAGGGAAAGATCATTTTGCTGAGAGTTAATGAAAAACTTTGACGAGAAGATCGATGTTTAAATAATTCACTGCCCCTGAAACCTATTTGAGAAAATGATAATCTATTTTTAGATAATTGTGTAACATAATACTTATCCCATTTCCAGATAGTGCTTGTATACCAGGGACTCACAAGGAAAGCACTAAAAATCTGTTGGAGGACTTACTGTATATACTCGAGTATAAGCCACCTGAATATCAGCTGAGGCACCTAAATTTACTGCAAAAACGGCATTTAAAAATGTGCTGAAAGCCCGGTTTATACTTGAGTATATACGGTAATTATTTGCAGCTATTCAACGAGGGTGTGGGTATGTATGCCCTTTTACAATTTGCTCTCTCCTCCTGGATCCTTTGCTTGTAATTACGGTAGGTTCCACCAGGGGTTGCCAGGGATCAGGAAGCTTTGGCAGCTATTAGGCTGCCACAGAATAACTGGGCAGAAGGGCCTCAAATCTACCAGCTCATCTGTTGAGCCCATTGGTAACAGGCCATTTCTATTTACTGTACTCACTCTTCCCTAGTGCTCATTGATCAAGGCCCTCTGGAGTTCAAGTGTAAGTATAGTATAGAGCAGAGGACGGCAGACTGCAGCTCTGAAGCCACAGGCAGCCCTGCTAGTACATGCATGTGCCTCTGAAGTAAAATGGAAAAGAATGAAAGATGGTACTCATATAATAAAGATTTCATTTGTTTGTAAATATATATTTCTGGCTCTTGAATAATTTTTAAATGGTTGTGAGGGACAGGATTGGTTCTTTCATCCCCAAAGCTTGCCGGCCCCTGGTCTGGAGAGAAATGCCTGCATAAGTGAAGGGGAGAGTGTTGGGGTGAGAGCAGTGGGTTCCACTGGGACAGGCTGTGGTTGTGTTTGAGCTGGTCTTCTCTGGGCAGTGCCCGCTGGTCCTTAAGGTGGGGCAGGGCTGTCTATTCTACAAGGCACAGAAGGCCCTGTGCTGAGGACCCTCAAAATGTTTTCATTTCTTTTAAAATCTGGAGACTAAAATGAATGCTTCAGCTGAAGAAAATGCTTTAGTATTAATATAATGTTCTTTATGCTTATGCAATAGTAAAACATAATTTTAAAAAATGGAATGAAAATTGTTTTCATCCCCTTAAAGAAGGGTCACAGGGAGGAGATGAGCCAGTCAGGGTGCAGTATAGCACCAATGAAACATACAACTTTCCTCTCGTTCTTTAATGCTTCCTCCTTCCCTACTCTCATGATCCCATTTCTCCCTTACAAATCCAGCTAGACCAGAGGATTTACACTGGTACAAATAAGAGCTGGAAACACAGGGCATCCAGGACAGATAAACCCCTCAGGACCAATAATGAGAGTAGCGATACCAGGAGGGTAAGGGGAATGTGGGGTAGAAAGGGGGAACCAATCACCGTGATCTGTCTATACCCCTTTCCCTGGGATGGACAACAGAAAAGTAGGTGAAGGGCGACATCAGACAGTATAAGACATAAGAAAAATTTTAAAATAAATTATCAAGGGTTCTTAAGGGAGGGAGAGGGGAAATGAGGAGCTGATACCAAGGGCTCAAGCAGAAAGCAAATGTTTTTGAGAATGATGATGACAACAAATGCACAAGTGTGCTTGACACAACGGATGGATGGATGGATGGATTGTGATAAGAGTTGTATGAGTCCCCAATAAAATATTTTGGTATTTTTTAAAGGGGTGTCCACAAAGATAAAATGCTTACTGCCCAAGGAAGGGATTGTGACAGAGGATGGGAACAGCCCAGTGCAGGAGGGCACTGCTCACTGGTGGAGCAATAGCCTGGGTGCAGACGGTGCTAGAAGGGCAGCAGAGACCATGGAACACTCTGTGTTGACCAGAGCCTGTTCCCTGAAGGCAAATAATACTAGGTTCTACAGACTCAAGACAAAGTGTTTGAATGAGTCAGGCTGAGTGTCATAGAGAGGTAGATATTGGGGAATTTCAGGAACTTCAGAATCTTAGGTAACAAAAATGGTGTACTTCTCTAAAATAAGCTTTTAAAATAAGGGTGAGTTCTAGTCCCATCATTTGTTCATGGGATTTAAATATCTGAATGTTTCCTCAGTAAGATGGGGAAAATAATTCTTACATGTTTTCTTAGGGAAATAAATGAGTTAATATGAGAGGTCTTCAAAAAGTTCACAGAAAATTCATATTGTGAAAAAAAACCTATGCATAGACTTAATTTGGTGTGGGCAGGGGCAACAAAATAAACTGATACTCGCTTGTTATAACATGTCTGACCATGATCTAGTGTGAGGCTCTTATGACACGACGTCGGTTTGAAAAGAGCCCTTATCAGAACATCATGAATTTTGGTAAATTTTGAAGCGTGAGCAGACATCAAATTTATGAGGCTAAAATCCTCCCAAGAAATCAGCAATTTACGAATGGTGGCAGACCATCCATATCAATTAGCAAGGAAACAATTTTATCCATGCCCTGATTGAAGAGGACCAATGAGTAACAGCAGGAAAAATGCCAACCCCATAGATATCCCAGGTGGCTCAGCTCACACAATTCCGACTGGAAAATTAAAGTTGGGGAACTTTGCAATTGATGAATGCACAAACTGCTGTGCCCAGATGAACTGCAGGCAAGCAGAGCTTTCGGTGGGGTCAAGATCCTGAAGCATTTCTTGGAAGAATGGAAACAGAAGCTGAAATATGGCTTTACCAGGGTGAGCCCGAACACAAAGAACAATTAAAGTCACGGTTCCTAAGAGGTGGAGATGTCTCAGGCAAAGCAAAAGTGGACAGGTCTGGAGGAAAGGTCATGACAATGACTTGTTTGAAGGCTGAGGCATTGTTGACTTTCCGGAAGATCAAAGGATGGCAGCATCAGCTTCCGACGAGAGTGTTTGGAGGAAAGGCAGCCGCAGCGTTAGCAGAACAACATGTGGGAAAGCACCGGAAAGCCTTCACATCACAACAATGCTCCTGCTCATTGGTTTCATCGAAGACGAGCGATTTTGTGAGTGTTGACGGGAAGTGGGTATCTGCATTCCCGTCCTTCCTGGGTGCCTGCTGACGTCTTTTTGAAAGGAGCCTGGGTGCTGTATCGGTTACACACTGGGCCGCTACCTCAGTGGTTCTCAACCTTCCTGATGCCGCCACCCTTTCAAACAGTTCCTCATGTGGGGGGTGACCTACCCCAACCATAACATTATTTTCTTTCGTTGCTACTTCACAATTGTCATTTTGCTACTGTGATGAATCAGGCGACCTCCGTGAAAGGGTCATTCGACCCCCAAAGGGGGCATGACTTACAGGTTGAGAACCGCAGTGCTAACTGAAAGGTCGGCATTTCCAAACCACCGGCTGCTCCAAGGAGAAAGACATCCCCCATAAAGAGACACAGTCCTGGAAACTCGCAGGGACCGCTCTCCCCCGACCTAGAGGATTGGCTGCCTCAGGATCGGCTGGCTGCCAGTGGTTTCCCGTTGGGACTTCTTTTTGTTCATGTAGCGGGCACTCATTTTCTTTCTATTAATAGTGGTAAAAAGACGGCATTGCCATGGTTAAATTCTCAGGACCTTTCATTTTTTTAGTAATGGACTAAATGGCTGGTGTCCTCACTTACAAAAGAGTTGTGAACTTGATGGAACTTATGTTGAGGAATAACTTTTATATTTTGATCTTTTGTGCTTTTTGAAGTCTCATGTATGTTGAGTACCTTTCTAGCCCAGTGCCGCCTCCCTTCTAGTCACGGGTGGCTGTCAGCTTCTTTATCTTTTTTCTGTCTATGTCACATTCAAGGCGAGCAGATGGAAATGCATCTACCTAAGTTGTATCTTGGCCCTGGGGCGGACGGCAACCGTGGCTGTCTTGCCTCACCCTGTGCGGTTGACTCAGGAGGTCTGGGTGGGGCTGTGGGTGTTGAACTAGCTGTGCAGGTGGGTGCTGTACGGCCAAGACTGAGAAGCCCTGGCCTTCACCTGAGCGTGTCTGGCCTATGGTTGGGCAGACTGGATTTCCAAGAATGGGGCCCCCACCTTCTTGAGAGGGTGGGGCCTCAGACCTTGTCTGGGGAGATTCCAAGAGTGCAGGGCCAACCTGGCTCTACTCCGGTCCCCCTCCGTCCGTTCTGACGAAGTATAAGCACTTCTTTGTCCTCAGTCCCACTGGCCTCCTTCTCTTCCTGGAGTCTTCCTTCCTTTTGGCTCAGAGCTTGACCAGGGAGGAGATGCTTCCTCACCCAAGGTGCACAGTTCCAATTTCCTTGTCCTTGTTGACATGCCTATGTCGTAACCATGCGAAGTCCTGTGATTTGCGGCAAAATGGCTCAGCTGCTGGTCCAACTTTTCCCAGGGTCTTGCTAGTGGGAGACAGATGTTTTCTAAAGTAGACTAAATTAAAGTGCTTCGAGAGAGTTGCCTCCCTGCTGGGGGAGTGCACATGATTTGCACTTGGCTACGAACCAAAAGACTGGAGGTTCGAACTCAGCGGTGCCATGGAAGAAAGTCCTGGAGATCTGCTTCTGTAAAGATGACGCCCAAGAAAACCTGTGGAGTTCAGGGTTGCCGTGAGTCGCAATCCACTTGAAAGGGGTGGGACCTTTTGGGTTGTATTTTTACACAGATGCAAACTCGGTGGGGGGTGAATGGAATTGGGTTATGAAGGGAACATTTGAGTGCATCCAGAATTGTGATTACCGTTCTTCCAGGCAGGGAAGCACAAGGAAAGGCAATTCCCAGTCCAAAGAAGAGGCTCGCTTGTGTAGGATAGGCCTTGCCTGATGGGACACAGGTTGGACGATGTTTGGGGAGCCAATCTGGCATGTCTTGCATTTTGGAGCCACGTGCTGAACCCCCTTCGGTGCTGATGGCTCTAGGGCCCTCCAGAGATGACTGTTGTAGAGCTATGGAACTCACGGAACTTGGCTTGGTGAAATGTGCAGTTGCTGCCTGGGTGCTCAGTGTCAGTCCTCCCTGCCTGCTAACAGAATGGGAACGTGAAAGGGAAGACATTCCCTTCCTAACGGAAACAAACACAAAACACTGGAGGCTGGTGTCCCGAGGAAGTGGTGAGAACCCGCGGGAAGAAAATGGTAACCTGGTGCTGCCTCCGCAGGAAGAATAAATGCAGGAACAGAGCTGATTTGCATGATCTGGGAAGGGAGGGATCAATCTTTTAAATATTCCAGCTGCTCCCAAATTAATTTGTGGAGATAATGTAATTTCCAGTCAGACTCTTGATGGATAACCCACCAGATGATGTTGTACATTCATAATGATTTAGACCGTTTCCTATGGAGATGGGAATAGGTGACTTATTCATGGAACAAACTTGACAATCTAGGAAATTGAAGTTAATAGATTTAGTTAGTAGCCCTAACTGCTTGGAAAACCACCAGATTCTTCACACATATCGAACCTCAAACTATATTCCACGTGGTTTAGAAGTTTTAAATGCAAGCTCATTAGTGTGCTCACAGAAAACCTTGGCATTTATTTAAGCAACCAGGGAGCAAGACACGTCTTTCTAAATATAATGCCAGACACAGAAGCCACAGGACCAAAGTTACTTGAATTGTCTTTTGGGGTAGGGAGCGATCAAAACTATAGGACTCCCACTTCCCACCAAAATCAAAATTCAGACAATAAACCGAGAAAAAGTGCCTGAAAATATTTTGCTATATAAAACTTTGTTAATAGGAACATCTTTTATAACGAGTTTTGTAGTTAAAAAAATGGTGGAGGCTATGAATTAATTGGCTCATAGAAGGACTATAAATGACAGTAAATTCTAGAAAGCCTGCTCTACAGTAATCAGATAGTTGCATGTTAAGATAAAATACTGTGGGAGGGTCTAGCTCAGAAGCTACAAAGCCCACATGGAGGAAGCACACCAGCCTGTGTGATCACGAGTTGTCAAAGGGATCAGGTATCAGGTATCATCAGAACAAAAATCTTACCATAGTGAATGAGGGGGAGAGGGCGGAGTGGAGACCCAAAGCCCATTTGTAGGCCACTGGAGATCCCCTTGCAGAGGGGTCTCGGGGAGAAAACCAGCCAGTCAGGATGCGATGTAGCAACGATAAAAAATACAACTTTCCTCTAGTTCCTAAATGCTTCCCCCCGTCCCCCCCACCCCCCCACACAACCACACTATCATGATCCCAATTCTACCTTGCAAGTCTGGCTAGACCAGAGGATGTACACTGGTACAAATAGGAACTGGAAACAGGGAATCCAGGGTGGATGATCCCTTCAGCACCCATGGTGTGAGTGGTGATACTGGGAGGGTAGAGGAAGGGTGGATTGGAAAGGGGGAACTGACTACAAGGATCTACATGTGACCTCCTCCCTGGGGGACGGACAACAGAAAAGAAGGGGAGACATAAGATAGAGAAAGATATAACAAAATAATAATTTACAAAATTATTAAGGGTTCATTAGGGGGGGAGTGGGGAGGGAGAGAAAAAGAGAAGCTGATGCCAGGGGCTTAGGTGGAGAGCAAATGTTTTGAGGATGAGGGCAATGAATGTACAAATGTGCTTTACACAATTGATGTATGTATGGATTGTGATAAGAGTTGTATGAGCCCCTAATAAAACAATTAAAAAATACTGTAGGAGGTGTTTCTACCAAATTATCAAAGTTTTTTTGCATGATGATACTCGGGAGAGATGTGTAGCAAGGGCTCTTTTGGACCTTTGGGAGTGATAGTACAGACTTGCTGCCAACCAGTGTGGCACGCTCTCTCAGAAGCTTTAAAGAATCCATCCCTTTAGCTCATAATTAAACTTCTAGGAGTTTGTCCCTAGGAATCAATTAAAAGATTTTAACACAAGAATGTTCAGCACAATGTTATTTATAAAGATAAAAATTCGGAAGCAGTTTAAACATCCAGTAACGGGGAGTGAGTCATTCGTGTGCTGAAGTATCGTGGAGCCCTGGAACAGTGGCAGAATGCTTAGTCACCAGAGAGCATCAACAAGGAAGGCTAAGTGAAGCAGGAAGGCAGGCAGGCTGGATCGCTTGGAGCAGCTGGTAATGGAGAAGGGAGCAAGAGGCCCTGGGAACCAGATGGGGACCAAAGTGAAGACTGGAGGTGGGTGATGCAGGGTGTGTTGAGAGAATACAGCAGTCATAAGTTTTCTAAGATTCCCGGTAGCGAATTTTGATTGAATGCTGCAAATTCAGACAGTTTTGAACCGGGTTTAAGACACTCATAGGCGCTTAACTTAGCAAAAGAGAGTTTGGTTAGCCCTCAAGAGGAAAGGATGCTAACATTGTCCCATAATAGGCCAGATGCTGTGTCCTATGTTCCCAGGGTCCACTCAGGCCCCCTGAGGGCAGACTTTGTCTCCCTACGTCTCCTAGGCTGCTGTCCCCACATCCTAGTCTCAACTTTGCTGGAAGATTGGAGTTCTAAATAAAACAAAACGGGTCTTTCCACCTTTGCCTTCACCTGTCCACTCACTGTGCAGTTAACCTCTTTGCCTGCCCGGAAATAGAACTTAATAAAAGAAAAATTCAGAATATGAAACTTTTAAAAACAGAAGTGCTGCCTTCTATATGAGAAGCTTTGGTGGCCTATTGGGCCTACACATTGAGCTGCCAATCACAGGGTCAGTAGTTTGAGCCCTACCAGCAGCTCTGAGGGAGAAAAATGAAGCTGTCTAGATGTAAAGCCTCAGAAACCAGAAGAGGCAGTTCCACCCTGCCCTACAGGGTCACTGTGAGTCAGAATCTACTCAATGGCACGGTTTGTTTTGGGTTTTTTTTGGTTTGGTGTTAGCTGTAAAAACAAATGTGCACATTACTTGTATGTGTGTGTAGGGAAATACGAAAGGAGCCTATCAAAATGCTACTTGTAGTTGGTTCTGATAGGATGATGATATATTTCACATTTTATCTTTTTCAAATATGAAGCATTTCCAGCCTGAAATGTTTGTGGATTTAAAAAAAAAAGAAACAGCTTTATTGATAAATGATTGAAATACAATAAATGACCCCAAACCCCGAAATTCACCATTTTATGAGTTTTGATACACTCGTGAACCCATCGTCCCACTCAAGTCTGAGATCGTACCCATCCCTCTTCCTCTTGCCCTTAGTCATCCTCCTCCCCTGCTGCCTGGCCCCACAGGCAGCTGTTGATCCTTCCTGCTGGTCAGTGCGCATCTCCTAGACGGATATAGCAATGGGCCCATACAGTTTGTCCTTCCTTTCGTCTCACCTCCTTTGACCCATCATTCTCTTGCAATTTGTTCATGTTGTTGTGCGTACCAACCCTTGGTTTATAACCAATGAATTATTCTAATTGGGGGCGTTTCCATTTTTCTAAGTATGTTAGAAGATTCTGACAGTGTTGCAGTAGTTTGGGCCCAGGGTGCGCGTCCTTCTCCAGAAGTTGGGAGCAGCTTTCCAGGCCTGCCAGGTTCACTCTGCAGGCAGCAGCCCGAGCCCGGAGCAGCAGCGTGGAGACATTCACCACACAAAGGGCTTAGCCAAGCCTGAAGCTACTGTGGGGTGCGTCCTCGCGGTTAGGTTTGGTCTGGGTTCCAGAGAGATTTACTGCTGGTTAAGAGGCCTCCTGCAGACTTGCCCATGCACTTCTTGCCAGGATGGGAATCAGAGGAGCCTTGTTGAACCAGTTTGACCTCTTGCCAGTTTGCCGCTAAGGTGTAACTTGCATGCACCCATGGTTGGGGCTGTCACCCGTGGTGCCCTCTGGCTTGCCAGCACAGTGCCCGCACATGCCTAACAGTTGTCCCTACCCGCCAGCCCACCCTGCTCCCTTGTGCAGAGCAGTCCTCACGCCTGTGCTCCGTGCAGCCCGCGCTCCGTCCCTCTGCAGCTCTGGGACGAAGCTGAGGACCTCATTCTCCTTCTTGCCGACTCAGGTGGGTCCCCCCAGGGCTGACCTGGGCCCTCAGACACCTCCTGCCCCAGATTCTAGGTCAAGTCATCAGTGCACCCAAGCCTGGTGGAGCCCTGTGGGCAGCGTGACAGGCCTTCCCTGTGCCCACGCACTGTCCCACTCACTTGGGGCTCTCAGTGCTGGCCTTGACTGAGGCAGGGCCCAAAGGGAGGGCTCAGCCACTAGCAGATCTGTGAAGAAACAGGGCAGGGAGGGGGCAGCCCCTCTGCTACATTCTGTGTGCCCTTGTTCCCAAAGTCCATCCATCGCGGGATGTCCTTGTTTTGCTTTCCATTTTCCACCACGCCTCAGTCTAGGTCAGACCCAGCCCCTTACGGGGACAATTCCATTCAGGCTGACCTGGCCCCCTCCTGCTCCTTCACAAAGACCACTAACCTGGCAGACTCCCTTGGCCAGGAACGCAGCAAACTGGTGCCAGGTGGGTGCCCTCCTGCTGCCCTAAGCCACCTCCCTGAGCACCTCTGGCCCCTGGTAGCCACTGACTATTCCAGGTGGACTGGCGGCACAGCTTCCCGGGGCTGAGCTTCGCCCCTCCGATGCCTGCCTTCTCTCTCAGGGGTCTTCCATGGTGGCCATGAGAGAGAGGCTTGCTGCTTAGGATCTCCTCCTGGATGGTGTGTCGGGCGCACGGGTGCCCAGACCCCTTCTTCCAGCTCCTGCCCACTGGCCTCCTGCCTCAGGCCTGCAGCTGTGGGTCGTCGGCCCACTGCGACCGTCCATGGAAATAAGAGGCTGAAGCTGGAGGGCCCCAGCTGCAAAGGTCGCCTCTGTGAACCCAGGGCTTGCTCCCCAAGAGGCGGCAGGCGCCTCTCCCCTGGAGCGGGAGCACCTATTGTTTTAAAGACCTCCTTCCAAGAGGATGGAATGGAAACAGCTCGGAAGCCTGCGGGCCGCGTGTGGTCCCGGTAATCTTAGAAGCGCCACCAGCAGCGAGGACGGCTTATGTAAGCGGAGGCCGCCGGTGGGGAGGGAGCGCCGGGCCGCCGGCGGCGCCGTGCTTGCTCGGGAAGCTCCTGTTCGGGCGGCGCGCAGCAGCCCACGCGCCACGTGCAGGGGGCGCCGCCCAGGGCCCGAGATTCCGGGGCAGCTGGAGGGGGTGATGAGATTAGGGGACACGGGGAGGCGCTTTGGGAAGAGCCTCCTACCCCGGAGTGGGTCAAGCCCGGGAAGCCTGTGGCTGGGTGGAGGGGCCCATCCTGGGTTTGAATCGGACTTTCTGGAATGCCAAGATGCCCGTAGGCACTTTGTACAGTTAAGCTCAGCGCCCGCGGTGCACTTGGGTTTGATGCCCTGCATAGAGACGGGAACCTCTCCCGGGAGCCCCTGTCTCCTGTGGTGTTTTGCAAGTGGGGTGAAGGTTTAGAGTCAGAGTGAGTAAGTTAATGCAGCTGTTAATGCAGTGTCATGGGTTCTAAGATTCCTACCCCCCCCCATGCTTCCTGATGTCTCTTTGGCCCTGCGTGGGGCATGTGGTGCAGCAGGCAGTGGGTCACAGGGAATGATAAGGTGATAGTAAAATCCTGCCATACGAAGAGATTGGCTGCTCTGCACGCAGTGTGGCTCTCATTCTTGCTGGCGGGGAAGCTGGGACCCGAAGGTGGTAAGTAACGTTTCCCTGGTCTTGCTGCCTGCAAGTCACCGTCACCCCTCCAGCCTGTCTGGTACAGGCTCCCCTGCCACAGGCCAGGCAAGGTGCCGAGGGCTTCCACACAGTGTAGCTAGTTTAGTCTTCGAAACAAAATGGGATGGTTCTGTTTCTCTGATGATTCTGAGGCTTAGAGAACGTCCCTTGTCCTGCCTCAGACATGTATACTTTCTTGGCTCCTTCCCACAGCCCTGGGTGCCCCGACCAGCCCCTCAGATGGGAGGTGTGATCTTTGGTTACTAGGACTAATGGCATGATCACTTGGCCTGATAACATTGCCCTCTACCTGCCCATTGGCTTCCAGGCTTCTCCAGAGTTGGTGTGGCACCAGGGCCCTGTCTAATCTGGCTCCGGTCTTTTTCTTATGTCAAACCACTTCCAATACTCCCTTCCCCTCCGAACGTACCTCCCTCCGGCTTTGGCCTTAACACTGACTGTTCTCCAAAGATGTGCTCACACCAAAGGCCTCAGACCTGTGTCCTTTCTGCCCACAGGGGCTGTCCACTGGTCAACCCCCAAGGCCTAGCCCACAGGTCACCCTAGGGCAGCTTCCCGTCCCCTTCCTCACCTTCTGGGCAAAAGAAAATCATTCCTCACTGCCTCCCCTCTGACACTCTCTGTTGTAAGTGAGTTGCCGCAGTGTTTGGCTCTCTCCCCCTCAGACTGAGAGTTTCCTGTGGGTGGAGACAGGACACCCAGAAAATAATGCAAAACAGGTGTTCGGTGAGTGGTTTTGGATGTCATTTGTGTTTAATTAGATTGAATTGACCCTCCGTTCTGAGGGTCTAGTGAACAAATGTTCTGTGTTAGAGAGCTCGGGCAGTATCATGACCGGTTTCCGTGTGCTCCAGCTTGTGGGTGTGCACATTGCCATGTATTGATCTCCAGAAACTGAGTTTAAAATGTGGCTCGTCTCCGAACAGGCTAATTTGGTTAAGGTGGTTAGAGGTCTCATACCCACCTCGGTCAGGATCCCTGTCTGGCCTGCAGACCCAGAGGAGCCCTGGTGAGTAGTAGGCTACATGTTGGGCTGCTTGCTCACCTCAAGGTCAGCAGTTTGGCCCCACCACCCGCTCTGTGGGAGGAAGATGAGGCGCTCTCCTTCCGGAAAGAGCTAGTCTCAGAAACCCCACAGGTGCAGTTCAGCTCTGCCCTATAGGGTTTCTGTACGTTGGATTTGACTTGATGGTGGTGAGTTTTTGGGTCTGCAGTCCCCTAGCAGTTGACTGACAAGGATGCTCAGTAGGCGCCCACTGGGTGCCGTGCACCCTTTCTCCCAGCTCCTGCTGCTGGGCAGCCTCAGAAATGAGTCAGAACATGTGCGGCGTGGGCTTGTGGGGGTGGCACGGAGCCCAGAATTAGCTCAGCTGCCTTTCAGCAGGGATGTGCCGGGGAGGGTGCTGGGGTGCCAGGCAGGAGGCCGAGAGTCAGCAGCTCCGAGCCCCAGCAGGGAATGGCTCCCAGGGGCAATGAAAGGCTTGGTGTGGACGGGCGGGGGGCGTGCTTCATGCCTCACACATGCCCCATTGTAGATGAGCGGTCTAAGGAGCAGGTCTCTGTAGCCAAAGCTAGCGTGACCCCAGCACACCTGAGACAAGCATGAGGCAGGACAGGCATGGCCAGATCACCGAGGAGCGAGTGGCAGACAGGTGCGAGCACAGAGGAGTGAGTGGCAGACAGGTGTAGGCACTAGCATCCTTCCCTATTCAAGGTCTGGCAGTGACGGGCAGCTCAGCATCTTCCCCTGCCTTCAGCACAGCCAGGCAGGCAGAACAGCGTTGGGCCTAATTCAGTCTGACACCTGACAGCAAAGGATGGAACATTTCCTTCTCTCTTACCCCTTTTCTTGCTTTCCCCAGCTGTCACATCCCCAGGCTTTGGCCCTGGTACGTTACCCAGGATGCTGAGGGCTGCCACCACAGAAAATGGGGAAGCCAGGTGCATCACCCCCACTTCTCATTAGGGCAAAACCCAAGGGCAGGCTTTGTGCATCGCAGTGGTGGGGAGAGGCTGGGCGCTGATGTTGCCCAGTGAGTCAGCAAGGTGGGACAGTAAAATATTTAATCTGATGTATGTCACCATTTTTCTAAGAAAAAAAATTCCCACCCCAGGTTTTGGTACACAGGATGGGCAGGTGACATTATGTCATTATTGTCATGTTCGATGCACACCTAGCTGAGTGACTGCATGTTTGGCACTTCATGGACTTAATCATGTGATTAGGACAGTAGGGGGAAGAAAATAAAGCAGCCAAAGGTTCTCAGGAAGGCCCAGCTTTGAGACTCAGCCAGATCCTCCCTGCCTGCGAGCCCTGGCCTTGTTGTGATCACCAGTGTCTGGCTTCAGGAGGTCACAGCTGCTGGCTCCCAGAGCCTTGCCAAGTGTGCCGGTGCTGTCCTTCCCAGCAGAGGAGTTGGCAGCCCCGGTTCACAGGGGCCTCCCTGTCTGTCCTGGCACTGATGACCGGATGTGGATCTGATCACTGAGGGCCTCTCTGATCCTTGGACCCAGCGTACCCTCAGGAGTATGGTAGGATGGACAATTTCAGCCCCAGTACATGAAGGGCAGAGACACTTCTCCTCTGTGGAAGTCCAGGGCCAGCAACCATACTTCAGCCTGCCTGTCCCCTCCACCACCCTCTGTGTTTTGCCCCCGGAAGACACTCAGTCAAGTCTGTGTACCCACATCCTTTCCATGTGCCGGGCCGCAGGCGTATGTGTGCAGAGTCACGCGGGTCTAAAGGGAACCATCCCATTTATCTGTCTGGTCTTTTAAAGGCGGTCACTGCCATTGAGTCAGTTCTGACTCACAGTGACCCTACAGGGCAGAAGAGAACTGCCCTTTTGGTTTTCCAAAGTATCTTTATGGGGGCAGATAGCATCATCTTTCTCCTGCAAAGCAGCTGGTGGATTTTGAATCACTGAACTTGGGGTTAGCGGTCCAGTGCTTACCTGACAATGCCACCTTTGCCCTTATTTCTGAGGCCTGTCCACTCACCAAGGGGTCTTGTTTGAGCCCTACATCAGCCTGAGGTGGGCAGGGCAAGAATGAATAGGCTCCTGGAAAGGAGGAGGAGCCTGAGTCCCATAGAGCAGAAGGGCCTTTTCTGTGTCCAGAGCTGAATCACTGGTATGGGGGTGTCGCTGGGGGTGGGGGTGGGGTGGGGCCATCTCCCATGTCTTTGTTTGGAGCCCTGCCCAGGTACCTGCTGCTGACTGGCATTGTCTCCTTAGGCTCCATGGCAGTGGTTCTTAACCTTCCTAATGCCAGGACCTTTGAATGCAGTTCTTCATGTTGTGATGACCCCCCAACCATAAAATTATTTGCGTTGCTACTTCAAAACTGTAATTTTGCTACTTTATGGATAAGGCAATGCCTGTGAAAGGAGGATCCAAAGGGGTTGCAACCTACATGTTGAGAACCATTGCTCTACGGTCCTACCGTAGTGCATTCTGGGTGGAAGGATTCCACCAAGGGAGCCTGGAACTTTGACCTCTTGGAGCAAGAATCGATCTAGACCCAAACAGTAAACAGTGAGTTCAAAACAAAGATGAAGAAGTAAGAGGGCAGCAGACTAGATTCATGGAAGCAGAACAACCACCAGGAATTGATTGATCTGTACTGCGAAGGACGTAACCAGTGTCACTGGACTACTCTTGTAGACATTGTTGAATGGAGACCTGAACTGTTGTGTAAACGTTCATTGACAGTGCGACAAACACAGGCAATACCTTGTCTTAGAGTGCTTCACCGGTAGTGTGTTTTCCTAGAGCTTGAAGGTTTGTGGCAACCCATGTGGAGCAAACCGACTGGTGTCTTTTTACCAACCACTCGGACTCACTCTGTGTGTCTGTGTCGTATCTTAGTAATTTTCACAAGGTTTCAAACTTTGGCATAGTCAGTGCTGTGGTACACTGAGCAGACTACGAAAAAATCAAACTCACTGCTACTAAGTCAATGTTGACCCACAGTGACCCAATAGAACAGGGTAGAACTGTCCTGTGGGTTTCTGAGAATGTAACTCTTTAAGGTGGCTTCAAACCTCTGACTTTGTGGATAGCAGCCCAATGCTTGACCACTAGGCCACCAAGGCTTCTGACAAAATAACTGTTATATGCACTGGGAAATCAAAACCTTCTTGTGACTCATTTATTGTTATATTCACTATATTGTGAATGTTCTAGACCAGCAGTTCTCAACCTGTGGGTTGCCACCCCTTTGGGGATCAAGTGACCCTTTCACCGGGGCCACCTGATTGATAACAGTAGCAACATGACAGCTATGAAGTAGCACGAAAATAAGTTTATGGTTGGGGAGTCACCACAACATGAGGAACTGTATTAAAGGGTCACGGCATTAGGAGGTTGAGAACCACTGCTCTAGACCCTGAACCCATGATATTTCTGAGGTGAATTTGAACTATTTTAAAAATAAAGAAAAATCTCAAGATTGGCCGATTCTTGTATTTTCCAACTAGGAACACGTAATCAAAGGAGGTGAGGTAAATTGTACAAGGTTGAGTATTGGAAACAGTTATTTGGGGGATGAATTTTTTAAAAAGTACTCCACTCAGTGTTTATTATAGTTTGACCAGCACGGTTTATGAGACTTCTCAGGCCTGGAAAGATCCAGATATATGCTTGCCCACCCCCAACCCACTACCCGCCGCATTTTGACAGTGTGTTGGTATTTGAAGACAACTTCTCAACTTTTCTTTTTTGAAAACAGTGTTGTGTTTGTGTGTTTACTCTTATTTTCTGTTCCTGGTGAGCTCATTGGACTCAAAGTCTTGGCTTCCCCCTCCTTTGTGAGAGTTTGCTGTGCACACAATTAATTCTTGAGCGAAGCAGTTTCTCTGTCACTTCATTTAATCCTCATGTCAACCTCTGGGAACAGGGGAAGCTACTAACCCCACTTTCAGCAGAAGGATCTGGGTCTTGTGGGGCAGTTCCTTCTCAGGGTGACCGAGCAGGTAATGGGCACAGGCCAGTGAGACTCCCAAACCCACCCTCTGAGAGCAGGGAGCTGAGGGAGGAGGAGGAGGAGCGCCAGAACTTGAACGAGTTCCCTAATGTAGCGTCCTCGACCTGTGGGGGCCGAACGACCCTTTCACAGCAGTCACCCGATTCATCACAGTAGCAAAATGACTGATGAAGTAGCAACAAAAATAATGTTATGGTTGGGGGGTCGCCACAACAGGAGGAACTGTATGAAAGGGTCGCGGCATGAGGAAGGTGGAGAACCACGTCCCTAATGTGTCTGCTCCTTGAGTTGGGCGAAGGATAGTGTGAGTGCAAGCCGACTGGTTTTGGTGAGTTTGGAAACATGGACCATCTCAGAATACATTTCAGGGAAGGTGGTGCTGTCTGTTCTAAGAAGGGGTGTAGGACCGCCTACTTGTGGGTCTGTCCTGGCCAGCCCTTTCGGCAAGAGGGCCATGCCATCAGCTTCGTATATGGAGATACGGTCAAGGTGGGAAGTGGTGGTACATCATTGAGGATGTTGGGGAGGGGGTAATACAATGATGACTATTCGTGAGCCGGAGGGTTGAGAATCAGGGTCAGACGTAGTCATTTTCTCCTTCAAAATCAAATTGCTGCTGCTTTTAGGGGCTGTTGAGCCAGTTGGCAACCCTGTGCCGATGGAATGAAACATTTTCTGGACTTGCACTGTGCCCACAGTTGGTGGGAGACGAGTCTTGGTGAGCCAGAGAGTTTCCCTTGACTGGTTTTTGAAGTAGATTGCCAGTTATTTCTTACGCACCTGTCTTAGCTTGAAAGCTCCATTGAAATGTGTCCAGTCGCCCGACACCAGGCAAGCCTCCACTGCACATGAGGTGCACTGGTCAGGAATTGTCCGTACCGAAGGCAAGAGCCACCCAGGCAGAACCACCAAATTCCTCTAACATGCGGACACCCCATTAGAAAGCTGCCCAACCCTGACTCCCGGACTCCCTTTGTGACTGCTTCCTTCCCTCAGCCATATCACTGACTCTGCTACTCCCACCCATGGCCTTGGCACCTCTGGGCGGGCTCTGTGAGTTTACAGATGGTGCGGATCCCGGAGTAAGAGCAAACTGGCCAGGTGGCTTAGGGCGTGCTAACAGATGGAGTGCGCTGTGCCAGGCCCCTGTTCCCAGGGGAGGCCAGGTAGGTCTCAGCATCAGATTTCATTGAGCCACAGAGCCCTGCAGGTTCAGCAGCAGGAATGTGCCAAAGAGGAAATTCCACTTCGCCCAGCCAATTGTTTGCTCTTGTCCGGCCGCTCAATTAATTTGCTCTTGTAGATTTTCTGAGCTGTGGTGGCCTGACAGTTGCTGAGAGCCAAGTTATATGGAAACACGTAGCCTCTCCCTCTGAAGTCCTTTATCTAAGAATTATGAATGCTTCCTCAGACACCCCCCCTGCTTATAAGATACAGCAGTTACATTGCACCATTGTTGGGTGCCAGTTAGAAGGGGCTCAGACCCACAGAAAATAGCATGAGGAGGGAGTCTGTACTCACTGGGAAGCGTGGAGAATCGCATGCAAATGCAAAGGCCATTTAAGAACTTGCGACTGTGAACTTGGGCCCTGGGAAGTGGGAATCTCATGGTGTGCACAGAAACCTGAGTCAGAAACGGCCTGGCAGCTCTCTGTCAGTCTCTTCCAACTCTTCCATGGAGAGGCCTGGCAGGACTGCGTGGGGGAGCCGTGTCTGAAAGGCTGATTCACTGTGCGAAGCTTGTCAGCAGGCCACATATATGCATCTCCCACTCAGAGTGCTCACAGTAGACACTCGTTGTGAGGCTGCGGCAGACACACTGGGGACAACGCGTGTTCTGTGTGGAGACCTCTGAACCTTGAGGATCATCCTGAGTAGTTTGACCAAGAAATAAGCGGATCTGCATGTTACTTTTCAATGGATATCTCAAGGCTTCGTCTACTTCTCAAGGGCAAACCCTGGCCGTTCATAGATTCTGAATGCCCTGTCCTGCCCTGCAGGAGGATAAGGCCAGAGCGGGAAATGCCAACGGACCAACCAGCCACCTCGGAAACTTGAGCCTGGGTCTATTGTCCAGGGCAAATGCCCGCTTGTACCAGGGGAGGGCGGGGAGTGCCCTTTCAGGTACTTATCTGCCTGATAGGCCTTCACAGTGATAAGATCAATTTGGGTTTGGGTTTTTATTTGAGCTGATAAAATCATTGTGTTCACTTACAAGCTGCTTGGTTGACAAGCCAGTCCATAGAGCCATGGAGAGGGAGAAGTTCTGGAATCCTCTAGCTGGGTTGTCATCATGTACTGCTGGCTTCTACCCGCTCCCACCACCCCTCCTCACAGTGCCAGGAGCAAGCCTTTGCTAGGAAGTCATTTTGTTGAAGGCTTGATGTGGTCCTGCCTTTAGAGGACAGGCCATGTACGAATATTGCCTGTCAACTAAGGGTTTTGAGTTGTCTAGCTGAGACCCAAGGAGCCTTGGTGGCATAGAGGTTACTTAGTGATTATGCATTGGGGTGCTCACTTCAGGTCATCAGTTCAAAACCACCAGTCACTCTGAGAAAAGAAAGCTTTTTACTCCTTCCAGTAAAAGAGTTACAGTCTCAGAACCCCACAGGGGCAGATCTACCCTGCCCTTTAGGGTCATTATAAGTGAGTTTCGGTGTTTGGGGAGACAGGTCCCAGCACCTGACCTCAGAGCCCTCCAAGCCATGCATTTAGGCTCTGTTAACCTGGTGGCTGGTCTCCCGGAGGAAGACAGCCTGTCTGCCCTGGTTATGATCTTGAAGACAACCAGAAGGGACTGCCAGCTTGCTCCTGCTCCAGATGTGGCTGTGTGTGAGCAGAGGGACCATGGAGTGAGGTTTGGGATGCTGAGTCAGAACTGCATGCGTCTGTCTCCAGTCAGAGATAAGAGCTGGCCTCACACCAACATGAGTTTGTCTGCAGGAACACATTCTGCTCCTGATACCTTGCCAGATTTCTACAGGTGTTAAAAACACTAACATTTTCTGCTTCAAGAAAAGCTCCCCAATCAATCTTTTTGTTTTCTATTTCTAGGGGATCTCTTCCACACAGCGACCAGAGCCATCATTGATCTGGACTAACAAATATTACTTTTTCCTTTCCTAAATAAATACGATAGAGGGGAAAATGCATGAAGCAACTCTTGGGGAATTGCACATCACTTGATGTAAAACAGGTGAGGAGAGTATATGAATACTAAGCTAGGTTTGTGGGGGCAAGCCTGTGAAGTTGGCAGAGAATGACTGTGAGGGGGGCAGCAAGCTAACCAGAGATTCTGCAGTTCACACAATGCTGGGGAACTTAGAATTCCTACTGGCCAGGTGAGAAGAGCTTCCTGAACACAAGATCACAGCAGAGCACATTTTAGGATTGGGGCCCCTCTCTGCATTGTTTTCCAAAGTAGTGGATACTGTCCCCTAGGGGGCACTGGAATGATCCCAGGGCCTGCAGAAGCAGATACCTATACTTTATCCTGGAATGTGTTCTTGAAATAAGCATGATTTGATCAGTAGGTATTACCCTTTTTATATATATGACTGGATTTGATGTGCTAGAAGTTAATTAAGAATATGTGTATGTTCCGGAGGAATCTTATCTTACTGAGTAACTTCTTTTTTAAGATCATGGTTTTATGGTGGTCTCATAGAATGAGTGAGGAAGTATTGTCTCTATTAGTTTCTGAAAGAGCTTGTGTAAGATTAGCTAGTTAATTTTTTTTAATTCACCAGTGAGACCATCTGGGAGTTTTCTTTGTGAGATAGCACTGGTCACAAATTTGATTTTTTGAATACGTTTTAAAAACCAGGTTTAGAGCTAATAATGTTTTCACTTTATTCCTGTGTCACTTTTGATGGCTTGTATCTTTTTAGGAACTTAGTCATTTTGTCTAACATTGTCTAAACACTGTTAGGAAGTAGGCACCTGTGGAAGCAATTTCCTGTGGGAACAGTTTTCTTTGTATTGTTGATGAGGTCTTAAACAGAATGACTATTGAGATATAAAAAGAGAAGACAGGGTAGAAGCAAGCAAACACACACACGTGCACGCACACCCTGTAACAGTCTTTAAGGGAGAAGATCCTTCTCCCGCATAGAAGCGAGTGAGTTTGAACCTCCAGCTTTGTGGTAGTGGTCCAACATTGACTCAGCAGGGTCCCAGGGCGCCTTGCAAGCCAGCACAATTTGATGAGGAAAGGAGGTGGATACCATGTGGAGATTTCTATGGAATATCATGAAAAATACTAGAGAGGCTGAGCCAATGAGTTTCCCCCCTTAGAGTGGACTGACATAACCTTCCCCTAGAGCTAGAACTCTGAATTTGGACAGCGAGCCACCGAAACTGTGAGAGAGAAAAATAATTGTTCCTTTGAAGACACCCACTTGTAGTGTCTCTATTTATCGACACTAAGAAATGGAAAACAGGCAGGACTTGAAAGCCTGCTGATGAAAATCAACCAAGTCAGCCTTCATTATGGATTTCAACTCAACATAAAGAAAACAAAGTTCTCATAACTGAGCCAGTCGACCGCATCGTGATAAATGGCGACAAGTCAAAGTTGTCAACGATTTCATGTAACTTGGGTCCACAGTCCATGCTCATGGAAGCAGCAGCCAAGAATCAAATGATGCATTGCAATGGACAAATGTGCTGCGCAAGACCGCTTTAAAGCATTGAAGAGCAAAGAATTTTTAAAAATAATTTCATTAGGGGCTTGTACAACTCATCACAATCCACACATACATCCATTGTGTCAAGCACGTTTGTACATTCGTTTCCCTCATCATTCTCAAAACATTTGCTTTCTACTTGAGCCCTTGGTATCAGCTCCTTGTGTTTTTCCTTCCCTGTCCGCTCCCCCCTCCCCCATGAACCCTTGATAATTTATAAATTATTATTATTTTGTCATATACCGTCCGATGTCTCCCTTCACCCACTTCTCCACTGTCCGTCCCCCAGGGAGGAGGTTATATGCAGATCCTTGTAACCTTATAATCCAGTTCCCCCTTTATCACTCACCGTCCCTCCACCCTCCGGGAGCAAAGAAATTTTGAAAAGATTTTCTTTCCACAACTTCCAAGATTGTTGTACCGTTGGATTCTGGCTTGCTTTTTTTTTTCATGAGAAAACAGCTGCATCTTTATTTGTTCTTCCCCCTTATATCCTTAAAGAGGAGCCATGGTGGCATAGCAGTTACCCATTGGGTTGCAATCTGAAAGGTCAACAGTTTGAAACCACCAGCCACTTCACGGGAGAAAGACCCGGCTTTCTGCTCTTGTAAAGAGGGACAGACTCAGAAACCCACAGGGGCTGCTCTACTCTGTCCTGTAGGGTCACTACGAATTTGATTTGACTTGATGGCAGTGAATTTGGTTTTTGTTTGTTTGCTTATATATACTTAAGAAGGCTTGGAGGCACTGTCTGGTAAATGCTTGACTGCCAACTGCAAAACTGATGGTTTTGCTATAAGCCACTCGCTCCGGTGTGAAGGGTAAGGCTGTCTCTTCCCACAAAGGCTGAGAGCCTCGGACACGCTACATGAGGTCACAGTGAGTCAGCATCCGCTCAATAGCAGTGGGTTTGGTCTGAGTTATATGTAGCTGTGGTACTGCCTGACCTCCACTCATAATATTAAGAAAATATAATCTACCCTTAAGTGAATTTAGCAAGGTGATAGGCTATATGATCAATATGCCAACATTAATTGTGCTTCTATGGTCTATGTTCTAGCAGAGTCTGGTGGCATAGTGGGTTACATGTTGGGTTCTTACCTCACAGTCAGCAGTTTGAAACCACCAGCTGCTTCATGGAAGAAAGATCTCTACTCCTATAGAGATTTATAGTCTCAGAAACACACAGACACAGTTCTACCTCTGCCCTATAGTGCTGCTGTGAATCGGAATGGATTCAATGGCAGTGGAAAAAAAGAGACTATTCTAGCAAATGAAATATTCTAGAGAACGGAATTAAACCTACAGTCCCATTTTGTCCGCTCTCTGTTCAAGACCTTCACCCATGGTAAAAGTCTAAGTCTTGTCTTTATGTTCCACGATTCTCTTTGCAGTGTGCTCTGTGTTCATCCTGGAACCCAAGAAGACTCTGATATCATCTCTTCCCTTCCTCCCCCCTTGTTCACTTTGCTTTGTTGAAGAGCCTTTGAGCGTGGTCTCACCTCTGCCTGGCACAGTCTTCCCCACTTCCCCCCACGGTTCATACCCTCACCTCATTCAGGTCTCTGCTCACCACCGCCTTCTCACAGAGGGCCTTTCCTGATCACCCTATATAAAACAGCACCTTCCTTACCTTGCTTTAATTTCACTATACCAACACCCAACATATTAGATGTCTGGTTAATTAAACCCCACCCCCACCCAGCCTTTGTTGTTGTTTATTGCCATCGGCAGCCCCGTGTGTCACAGCAAAGAGCTGCTCTATAGGGGTTTTGCCTGCAATCGTAACATAAGCAGATCGACCTGTGGAGCCCCTGGGTGGGTTTAGGTTGGCCAAGGTTTAGGTTAGCAAAGGTTTCGGTTAGCAGTGTAGGTTAGTCAAGGTTTCGGTTAGTAGATGAGAGCAAATCATTTGTGCCATGTGGGGACCTTCTCTCGCTCCCTTTTAACCATTGTTGAATCTGCAGGGCGTAGCATGGTGCCCGGACCTAGGAGTTGTTCATAAATAGGTGTTGCGTGATTGGTTGGTTGGAAATAAAACGTGGTGCAGGTCAAGGTCTTACAACGAATATACTGGAATGAAAATGCTTGATGAGGAACCCTCTTGCGTTTTCTTTTGAGAATCTCTGTCACTGCTGGGAAAGGGTCCTCTCGGTGCCGGCAGTGCCCTGCCGAGCCGGAGCAGCACAGGCACATCCGCAGGGCTGGTTGGGGAGCTGCTGCTTGTTTGCATGGCGCCTCATCATTTGCAAAGAGCTTTCCGGCATCTCGCCACCCTAGTCCTCAGGGGGCCCTGCAGGTAAGTGTGTAGATAGTGAGTCAGAGAGATTAAATTACTTGCCGAGAGCTGCACAGACAAGGCCACCAGTCCGGGCTTTGACTCCTGAGCCCCTTTCCACTGCATTGCAGGGGCCTGTGACAGAGCTTTGAGATAGTCACTTGTGGGGCAAGCCAACCCCAAGATCGGTTTTCCATGAACTTAAACAGTCTGCCACCCCTGTTTTGCATACATCTGTCAGGGTAAAGAATGATTTACCCAGATTTTGAAGGTCTGCTTTCAGAGCTAGGGCCTCTGGGCATCAAGGTTGCCACCAGCAGATGTTCTCATTGTGCCCAGAGGCACAGGTAGGACCCTGCCAGTCTTGGGACTGAGGGAGGGCCCTGCCGACCCAGGCCTGAAGGGGGTCTGAATGGTAGGCTTGTTTCCGAAGCACTGGGAGAGCCCAGGGAGGCCCAGGCCACACTGAGGTCCAGCTTTTGCTGCCCTTCCACCTTGAGCCGTGAGGGGGGCAATTGAGGAAAATAAAGGTGGCCGTTTTTAACCCTCCGACTGAAATTGGTGTCAATAAACATGCATAAATCCAGTATCAAACGGAAGGCTGGGGCCTTCCTGTGCATCTCATTTTGTGAGGCCCAGCCTCGTTGCCGAAACGGGCCTGAGGAGCAGCTGTCCATAGAGGGACGCTCCCGAGGCAGGCGAAGCTCCAGTCAGGAGCGAGGAGAGTGCACACTCCAGCAGGCCCTGTCAGTCACGTAACCAGGTGCGCAGTGTCTTCACCTGGACGTCCCCGAGCTCACTGGGGGAGTAGCCCAAGACCAGTACTGGGGGCAGGCAGAGGGGAGTCCCCTACCCTTTGAATGGAGAGAACAATAGAGCTTACTTGTTCTGAGGGACAGAGAGCCTTCGGTGCACAGAGAACAGCCATGTGCTTGTAAGGCACCTTTAAAGCAGCACTGTCATGGGGGGCTATTGTGGGGATGACTTTCAGTCTGGAGAATGTGACTGTGAGTCATCTCTAACTCCCAAATGTGGAGGCCTTCCTCCACCAGAGTCGGCCTTCCAGACTCTTAGTTAAGAGCGTAGAGAATTTGCAATGGCTATTCAAACACAGGTAAAATTGAGAACTCATTAAAACACTGGTTCTCAACCTTCCAATTGCTGCGACCCTTTAATACAGTTCATGTTGTGGTGACCCCCCCAAACATAAAATTATTTTCATTGCTATTTTATAACTGTAATTTTGCCACTGTTATGAATTGAGCGACCCCTATGAAAGGGTCATTCAACTTCCAAAGGGGTTGTGACCCACAGGTTGAGAACTGCTGCATTAAGACAATATGATAATAGTAATGTTTGATGCCCATTGCAAAGTAGCACCTATTTGTTAATATAAAGCATTGTACTCATCTTAAATGCAATAGCTTGGTCTATAACTGTTTGCTACACAGAGCTCACATGCCGGTGACTCGGGGATTGCCAGTATTGAACCAAGAGGAGTGATTGAGAGAGAATTTATAGGCAGCTCAGGGCTGTCCTGGGAGGATTCAGAAGAAAGGTTTAGGGGTGGGCATAAAGAGGATTCGCCTCCAGGGCGGATGATCCCCTCAGGACCAGTGGTTTGAATGGTGATACTGGGAGGGTGAAAGGAGGGTGGGTTGGAAAGGGGGAACTGATTACAAGGATCTACATGTGACCTCCTCCCTGGGGGACGGACGACAGAAAAGTGGGTGAAGGGAGATGTCAGACAGGGCAAGATATGACAAAATAATAATTTATAAATTATCAAGGGTTTATGAGGGAGGGGGAAGTGGGGAGGGAGGGGAAAATGAGCTGATGCCAGGGGCTTAGGTGGAGAACAAATGTTTTGAGAATGATGAGGGCAATGAATGTACAAATGTGCTTGACACAATGGATGTATGTACGGATTGTGATAAGAGTTGTATGAGCCCCTAATAAAATGATCTTTTTAAAAAAAGGATGAAAAAAGAGAGGATTTGCCTGCACTAACTTGCGGTCCTAGCATAAGAAGTGTGCGTCTTGGTCCATAGTGTTTCGCACTCGGGGTTCGGGTATCTCAGGGGCACCTCTGTCTTCATGATTCTTTCCTGGGGATCCTCTTACCTTCTCCTCACAGGTTTGAGGCTCTTGCTCCCTGCAGAGCTGACCGGAGCTCACTCAGGGTATCACTGACACCTGATCCTAAAGTGTCTTGGCGCTCTCTTACACGCAGCTTTGTCTCTGTGTTTGCAGTGGTCATTCTGGGCACCGAGCAGTGAGGAGCCGAGGCAGACATCAGAAGGACCTCGCCGCCTGGGCTAAGGAAGCGGGACTTCTGACGGTGGACGCACGTATTAATCGCAAGACCACCCTCCTGTGTGTATGTGTGTGTGTGTGTGTCTGTGTGTGCCCACTCACTCACACGTGTGTTTTGCGGGACAGCAGTAGAAACAATGTTTTATATCCCCTTGATAATGTAGTGGCACCTCTTCTTTCCTTAGTGATACATTTATTTTTTCCGTAGAGATACATTTACTCTAGTGTTACATGCTTAGAGCATTCTCAGTTTGGAATGAGTCAAAATGCACATTTTATCATTGTTACATCAATGCTTTAGGGAAAAAAAATCACTCCATTATTTCGATGGTTTAGGCTTTTTAAACAGACTCTGATTCCTGTGCCCATGAGATATGACGTTTTCGCCCAAGTGAAATTACTTAGCATGAAGTCCTTTTTTATGCCTCAGTAAAAAATTGTAAGGGGACCCCCTCATAACCCCCTCAATTTTTCCTCAGAAGAGATTATTAAAAGTTAAGGAGGAACAAAACTGGTTTTAAAGTAAGGGAATTCTGAAAAGCTATGTGTCCTGGAGTTTGACATATGCCAAATTTAGCAGTGCTGGTCCCTCCCACCACCAGGACTCCCAGTGAAAATCATTACGATCCCACCCTGTGTAACCCTACACCTAGCCAAGGGGGTCCAGGTGGCACAGCTGAACACAAGGCTGGCAGGTCAAGCCCACGGCTCCACTGCAGACAGACCTGGTGATCTGCTCTTCTAACGAGATTGACTCAGTCACCTGGCGTCCCCGTGAGCTGCACGAGACTCCAGGACACCTGATAGCCACACTCTGAGCTGGTGGTGGAGTCTGCACAGCTCCCCTGGAAGTCGTGCTGCCCAGCTTCTTGTGGCTTCAGGCTGTTTGGATGGAGGTCACTGCTGTGCTGTTTACAGGAAGCCCTGGGGCATGGTGGGAGTGAACTCTTCCCAGCGCTCTGTCTCACTGTGGGTAGATTTCTTAAGGGATTCGTGATCCCACCCCCATGGCTAATTAGATTGTGTGCAGTGTGCCCCCCCCAAGGATGTGTTGTAGGGAGGGAGGTACCAATAAACAGTGTGACTCTAAGGTGCGCTTGGAGGGGAACAGGTTCCTAAATTTTGTTGATGTTAAATACATAGGAGAAGGCTTCAAAGGGTTCATGGGAGATGGAGTGAAAACATCTTGTCATTAAAAATGTTTTGTTCTGAATGAGGTGAAGGTTTGCAGGACAGATCATCTGTTTTACGCTCAGTAACCCAAACGTATTGTGACTGAACTCATCCATTAGGATCTCCTGAATGTACCATCAGTATCCCTCTTCCACCTGTGGGTCCTGTTTCCAGGCCTCCTCCTCTCCTGCTCTTCTGAACTCCGTGATTGGGCAGCAAATACTGTCATTTTCACCGTCATTGATTATTATGAACATGCTGACAGGTCAGTCCCAGACCTGAAAGATGACCAAGGGCATCATCGGGGAGACCCCTCTGTCTCGATCAAACCAGTAAGCCTGGTCTCTTTTATGATTTTGAGCTCCATCCACATTTCCCTCCGATTTTTATCAAATGGGATCCTTTTCACAGCAGCTGGCTGTGGTAGCTGGGCATCGTCTAGGTCTTCTGGTCTTGGGTTTATGGGGACGGATATCTGGCATGCCCCTCAGGCCCCCCATCATCTGACCTGCACTGGCATTTCAGCCTTTTCCCTTCTCTTGCCTTTACCTTATCTGGCTCTGGGTCTTCTCCCTGCCGGCAATGCCTTCTCCACTTCCACACCCCATTCCTTCATCCGTCCATACCCTGCATGTCCTTCACAACTTGGCTGCCATCCCAGCTTTGAAAGATTCCTGCATGGGTTTTCAAGCCTAGAGCGTTCCCAGCCACTGGACCATCCCTTTGGCATCTGCTCATGTTCTTCCTTAAGGACATCTCCTCCCCCTTTCTTGCGTAGACTGGCTTGATTTATTATTTCTGTCTCTCTCACTAAACTATAAGGTCATGTCAGGACTCGTGCATTTTGGGGCCAACCCTGGGGGCTTATTAAGTATTTTCAAGTCTTTTTAAAAGAGGAATATCTTGACGTTGAGACCTTGTCTCGCCCTTTTGTGTTGCCCAGTGGCTAGCAGAGTGCCGGGTGCCCAGGCTGCCCGTGGTCAGTCTTATTGCTGGACTGTCAGGCTGTGTGAGGAAGGATGGCTCTTTATCATTCTGCTGAGGATGGAAGATGGGCTGGTAGATGGGTTCAGATGGCAGCATTGATGTTCTCTGCCACCATTCTGCCCGGGACATCCCAGGCTTGTCACCGCTTCTCTGCTTGGGCTCCTCTTTGGTCCCACAGCACAGAAGCTCTGCTTTTGGCGTCTTTGGGTGCCTCTTGGGCTGTCATGTACTGTGGGGTTGGCTTTGATACATAATGGCCCTGCGTCCATTGGGTTTGCTAGGCTATCGTGTTTATGGAAGCATGTGGTCTACTCTTTCCTCCCACGGAACCACGGGTGGGTTTGCACCAGCAGCTTTTCAGGTAGCAGCCACGTACTTAACCACTGCGCCACCAAGGCTCCTAGTAGTGTCTAGTTACCACGAAATGTTACACTGCTTCCTTGCAGCCATGGCACGAGGCTGTACGTGTGACTGTCTTCCTCCTCTCGGGAGAAAAAACACCCTTTCTGGCAGAAAGGGGTGCATCCTTCTTTCATTGGTTTTAAAATTGTCTTCTTTGAAGTAGGGTTTTGTTGTTTGGGGCATGCATACGTACACCTGTTGATTTCCGAGTGCTGTAAACACACATGCACACACAAATGGGTGGCTCTAAAGAACAGGAGCATATTGTCTTACAGCTGGGAGGCTAACAATCCAAACCAGGCACCAGTTCTTGGGAGGATCCTTCCGTCCTGGAGCCTTGAAAGTGCCCTGGTGTTCGTTCCTTGGGCTCTGCCTTCCCCTGGGCCTGTGTGCCTGTCTAGTCTGCCCTTTTTATTGGACATTTTTTGAGCGAGTGAGGCTGGGACCCACCCCGCACTGAGATGAGCTCATCACTGTAACAAAATAAGCATCACTTCCACACAGGGTCCTACTTACCGGTGGAGGCATTAGGGCCTCCATCTGTTTTGGGGGAAGACAATTAAATCTGCAACACAACTGCCTTGTGCTCCTTGAAGGGATATGGCACGTTTCTATTGCCTTTGGCCTTCCACACATCCCTGAAGGCATAGTTTTCGGTCCTGTTGTGTTATTGGGGTTTCAGTGTTTAGTTGTTTTAGCTCTCTAGGGCTGCGATAACAGAAATATCACAAGTGGGCAGCTGTCACGAACAAAATATTATTCTCTCATAGTTTGGGAGACTAGAAGTCCAAATTTGGCCATCTGTCCTACCCCCCCTCTCCAATCCCCAGGGAATGTCCTTATCTCCTTTCAACCTCTGTGAGAGTGTCCCTTGGAGATCCTCCTGTATCTCGGCACCAATCTCCCCCTGGTTCTTATTAGTTCTCAGCATAGGACCCTGGGCCTAAAGGCTGCAGCCTGCTCCCAGCAATTCTTATTCACTCTGATCGCTGCTCACTTGCTTAATTGCTTTCATATCTCAAAAGAGATTGATTCAAGATACAAACTAATCCTAGAGGCCATGTCCTGCCTCATTAATTAATTAACTGCCTCTAATCCTGCATCATTAACATCACAGAGGTTAAGATTTACAGCACAAAAGATGTTGTTGGTGTTGTCAGGGGCCATTGAGTTGGTTCTGACCCATAGTTGTCCCTGCACAATAGCGGGGAACACTGCCTGGCCCTGTCCCACCCCCACTACTGTCCCTGTGTTGGAATTCCTTGTTGCACGCACAGTGTCAGTCCGTCTCCTTGAGAGCCTTCCTCTTTGGGGCTGCCCCTCTGCTTTACCAAACATGTCCTTCTCCAGGGACTGGCTTCACCTGACAACATGTCCAAAGTATGTAAGACAAAGTCTAGCCATCCTTGCCTCAAAGGAGCCCTCTGACTGTACTTCTTCCAAGACAGATCAGTTTGTCTTGTTAGCAGTCCGTGGTCCTTTCAATATTCTCCAGCACCGCATTGATTAAATAGGATACTCACCTCAATGCCAAAATGACCCCAAAGGATAATGATATAATATGATACATATTTTGGGGGGACACAATTCAATCCATGACAGGGCTGAAGAGGTAACCAAAGTTAGGCTGGTCAGGAAGGTGTTCAGGGCCTGGTAGACCCTGCATAGTGCTGGACCAGATGAAAGTAGCAAAGAGGCTGTGGGTCTGGGCAGAAGAGGCTGACCACAGGACATTAGACTTTGAACTCCAGCAAACAGACACCACTGTGAGCCCTGTTTGAACCATGTGTTTATGTCCTGGGCCTAGAGTGTACTCACTGGTCCGGTGAGAGGAGCGCAGGTGCACTCCACCTGATTGAGATGAAAAGATGCTAGAATCGTGGGAAAGCTTGTTGGCCATTCCAACCTTCCCTTTTCTTCTGTGACATTTATTGTCTGAGTCTCACATGTGACCCTCATTTTGTGTGTCAGTTGGGTAGACTAGAGAAACAAATTCATAGAGGCACTCATATGTGTATGAGAAAGAGTTTTACATACGAGAGCAATTGAATATTGAGAAAACATCCCAGCCCAGTCCAGATCAAGTCCATAAGGCCGATATTAGCACCCATGTCTGATACCAGTCCATAAAGTCCTCTTCAGACTCACGAAACACATGTGATGACGTCAAATGCAGGAAGATCCCAGGCCAGTGGGTGGAAAGTCTTTAGATCCAGTGGCATTGTAAGCATCTCAGCGCTGGCAGGGGTCTCCATGTGGCTGCTCCAACTCAGGGCACTAGCTTATTTCGATGTGTCTTGTCAGCTGCAGTGTCTCCCAGGGAGTCAGCAGAGAGAGTGTGTATCTTCCGCCTCCAAGGAGGAAAACGGGAGTTTCCAGAATCCTCAGTTGAAGGCCATGCCCACACAGAGGCCTCATTGGCTATGACCTGATTGACAGATTAGACTCTACCCTTTCATTCTTCATCCTCTCAAATTGACACATGATTATATAACTACCACATTTTGTAATACCACACATCGATCCTTGTATGAGGGGGCTTCAAGAAGATTGTAGAACAATGGGATTAAAATATAATGGAGCTTCGGTACAAATTTTTAAGGCCCCCTCATTTTGTTGTCATGTCTTCTCTGCGAAGGTTTTAAGGAAGTTATTGCTGACAGGTGCCATCTAGTGACTCTGTGTATGACACAACGAAATACTGCGCAGTCCTGTACCGTCCTTTCAGTAGCTGTTAAGGTTGAGGCCATGTGGTAGCCCCGATAGCTATCCATCTCCTTGAGGGGCTTCTTGTCCACGGACCCTCTACTTTACCAGCAACGAGTCCTTTTCCAGGACTGGCCCATCCTGCTGACACGCACAAAGTGCAGGAGACAAGTCTTGTCACCCTGGCTGCTAAGGAGCATCCTGGCTGTACTTTGTCCAAGACAGACTTGTTCATTCTTCTGTTCGTCTGTGTACCATAATTCATATGCATCAAGCTTTTACACGCACATGTAGCATATGAAAAGACCGTGGCATGAGTCATGTACCTTAATATATAAAGTGACTTTTGCTTTTTAACGCTTTAAAGAGGTCTTTTCCAGCAGATGTGCTCTGGCAATCCGTAGTTTGATTTCTTGACTGCTTCTTCCATAGGTATTGATTGTGAATCCAAGTACAATCAAATCCTTGACAGTTTCAATCTCCCCCCTGTTTATCATGATGTTGATTATTGGCCTACCTGTGAGGATTTGTTTTTTTTTTATTTTTTTATGTTGAGGTGTAACCCACACTGACACCTTAAATCTTCATCATTAGCACTTCAGTCCTCTTCTCTTTCCGGAAGTAACATTATGTCACCTGCACATTGCAAGTTGTTAACGAGTCTTTTCCAATCCTGATGCTGTTTTCATTGTTAGGTAGTCCAGATTTTCGGAGTATTGCTCAGCATACAGGTGGACTAAATTTGGCGAAAGGCTACTGCCTTGGCATACTCCGCTCCTGACTTCAGACCGTGTGGTCTCCTTTTGTTCTGTGCAAAGGATTGCCTCCTGGTCTGTTTGCAGGCTCTGCTTGAGCACAATTATATGTCCTGGAATTCCCATTTAGGGACATAGGGACTGTACTCTCAGTGCCTATCAATTGGGCTTTCACCCAACTCTTGAAATAAATACTCATGGTTGGCTTTTTTTTCTGTTTTTCTAACGTGTGAAATTTTAACTGACAACCAAAGATGAAGCTCCACATTCGTTTTGACCCGTGGAGAATTTTTCTCCTACTGATTCCATAGCCTTTGTATCATGTTCTTATTGTCATTTCAGTTTCAGGATGCAGAATGCACACCTGTCCCAGTTCTTCATGTGCAGTCCAGCAACCTTGGTTGTGCTCCTCTCCTCTGGCGCCATTCTCACCATCTCCAGCCGTATTGATTCACCGCCATTGACCTAGACTCACTGTCCCCTAAGGATCTCATCTGTGCTTTAGAGTTACTGTTGGCGATTTGTTCTCATGTAGACAATTCTTCAAAAGAGCAAGGTGCTAATATCAAGCATTTACATATAACTTAGCCAAACAGTTGTTTCGTGTAAAGATGACCTCAGGAGTAATTTCAGTTCATTGTTTTCTCAAACTGCTAAATCCAGAGATCCCTCCAATGCCAAGGTGCAGTTAGTTTGGATTCAATAAGAATTTGAGATCCTGCTCTACATTTTCTCCTTTTTATCAGCATGCATTTGTTGCTTCCTTGATCAAAAGGCCCATTCATGATAGCTGGACACCTTCTGCTGCAACTCGATGTTTACGATAGCTGAAGCGTAATATAAGCAACTCTTGATTGTGAGTTCACGGCTTTGGCATTAAATGTGACAGATTGTGACGTCCACACAACTTCCCCTGCTTGGCAGGCACTGGGGCTTCCTGACCCACCCCACCGATGGTGACAGCTTGGGAGGCCAGTGACGCCTCTGAGGACTCAAGAAAGATGCAGTTAAGGAAGCAAGTTAGAGCAGGAGGTCTTACAGTGTGGCCTTTGTGGTTTGAGGATCAGCTGGAATCATTGACCTTGAGGGCCGTAATGCACCCCACTCTGTCTGTCCTCACGACAGGCAAGGCGCGCGGACATTTTTGCTGACTAAATTAGCATCTGGGAACTCTGTTGACTCCGAGCTGCTTTCTGGCTCAAAATTCTTTTCCTTCCACTCTTCTTCCATCCATCCATCCGTCCGTCCATCCATCCATCCGTCCGTCCTTCCATCCATCCATCCATCCGTCCATCCATCCATCCGTCCATCCATCCATCCATCCGTCCGTCCGTCCATCCGTCCGTCCGTCCGTCCGTCCGTCCGTCCGTCCGTCCGTCCGTCCGTCCATCCATCCATCCATCCATCCATCCATCTGTCCATCCGTCCGTCCATCTGTTCATCCATGAGTCCATGATTAATCATGCAATTGCCCTTTCTCAATTAAAACCCAGGTAGCTGTGACTGCATTTTGTAAATCATTAGAATAAAACCTGCTCTCTCTTTATCATTTGGTTAATGTGGTGCACCCCTATTTCCGGAATTCAACGTGACAAAGAAAATCATACTAAGCAAAGCATCAGGGACTCAATGTTTTACTAATATTTTTCAGCCAAAGTCGGTGATTTTTCTGTGTGCTTTGCATTATTTATTTTGTTTGCTGCTGTCAGGGCACCTGTGACATTTCGTTGGCACCCACTGAAGAGAAAATCGTAGGTGCTAAAAGGAGGAATGCAAGTATATATTTAGCAGTGTTGCCAACGCTTTCGTGATGTTTAATACCAGAAGGGCCAAAGGAACAAACTACTGATAATATGCAGCAGCTTGGGTGAATCTCAGAAGCATCGGACTTCGTGAGACGAGCCAGTTTTAAAATAGTACATACTGTATGATCCAGCTTATATGACCTTCTCCAAAAGACAAAGGCACAGCAGTAGAGAACAAGTAGATTAATGCTTCTCGGGTTTGTGGGAGCTGGTGTCACCATAAAGGAGCAGCGGAGCAGGGCGGGGGTGTTTGGGGAAGGGGGGTGGGAGTGATGGAGCTGTTCTGTGTCCTGACTGTGGTGATGGCTACATGAGTCTACATGTGTGTCAAAACTCAGGAACTGTGCCCCTGAAACAAACCACATGTACTATTAAAAAGCCAAACTGACTGCCCTCGAGCCTTTTCCGACTCCCAGTGACTATGTAGGTCAAGGGAGAAGCACCCCTGTGGGTTTCCAAGACTGTAACTTTTTTTTTACAGGAATAGAAAGTCCCATCTTCCTCCAGAGGAGCGGCCAGTGGTTTCGGACTGGTGACCTTGTGGTTAGCAGCCCAGTGCATTACCCCGACACCACAAGGGCTCCGAAATTTACTATAGAATCATTTAAAACATTGAACCCAGTCCCAGAGCATGAGCCACGTCCAGATGATTTGACCATTGCCAACGGATCAAGGCCCTCGATGCTGGATAGAAGTTCAGAGGCTTCCCCACCAGGGCCTCATGCTCATGTCACCAAGGTGGAGCAGCTGTTAGCTCTCAGGATGCGCTTAAGAGTTGGAGCTGATTTTCTCAGCGCTAGAAAGGGTTGCGGAGTTTGCACCCCTTCCCTAGAGCTGCCCCTGTTTGGATGCAGGTTTCTGTGACTTTCTTCCTTTTCCTTTTCAACTCTGAGGATTGGGTTCCTTCTGCGCTGATATGAATATTAAGAAGTCCTGATGGCACAATGGCTGAGTGCCTGGCTGTTAACTGAAGGGGTGACAGTTCGAACCCACCAGCCGCTCTGTGGAAGGAAAGCTCTGGAAATAGCAATGGCAGCCTGGGAGACCCCGTGGGGCCGTTTCACAGTCACGTGGGGGTCACAACCACATAGGAATCTTGATAATGGTAGAACAGCTGTTCTTTATTAGCCGTTGATTGATTTCATCTTCTTTTTTGTTGTTGAAGATGCACACATGTCCCAATCTGTGAGTGTATCTTCATGTCTCTCCCCAAATGCCCCCTCCTTGTATCACAGAAAACGTCTCCACCATCCACTCCCTTGCCCAGATGTGAAACTGGGCTTGGGCCTTTCATCTCTTCTCCCTCACTTCCCAGTCCTCCTTGAGGTGCCATGGCCTCTCTCTTCTCCTTCCAGGTGACCCTCAGCTTAGCCTGTTCCTCTCTCTCCTGTGCCACCACCCCAGCCTTCTGCCCTCTTCCAGCCTGTCACCTCGACCACTCATGTCTGACCACCGCTTTCCCCTGCTGACGCCCCTGCAGTGTCCTCCTTCCCTTAGAACAGAGCTCCGACCCCTCTCCTGCTGCCATTGTTCGTCTCGGACACCGAGCTATTCTGCAGGCCGGGGTTGCCGAGGGTTCCAAGGCTGTAACTCTTCATAGAAGCAGGCTGCCATGTCTTTCCACAGCAGAGGAGCTGGCGGGTTCAAACTGCCGGCCTTTTGGGAAACAGCCGAGGGCTGCTTCTAAACACCTCGGCATCGCTTAATAATCTTGACGCATCTCATGTCCGTCTGCGTATGGCTCTAGTTTAGCGCCCTTTTTCATCTCAGTGCAACAGTGCACACGTCCAGGATACTGCGCTCCAGGCCTGTGAAGTTCCCTGTGCTTGGCATCCTGTCCCCTTCCTCACCTGTCCTAACACATACATGCACAGAGAGACAGACAGAAAGAGACACGCAGAGAGAATGGATGAATGAATGAGTGAATGAATTTGACTGGAAGCATGGGTCCATCTGTCTGTCCTTGGCCTAGCTTTTACATTCTTCTCGGCCAAGCAGCTCCCCTTTGTATCTTCAGAGCTCCTTGTTCTACCCTGGCACCTGCACGCCGTGTCATAATTGCCCCAGAGGTTTGAGGGAAGGACCTGCCCTGCCACTGTCTAAACACTAGGAGATGTTGGTTAAAATGTTATGAAAGGGGACATAGGCCTTTATAGAATCCCAGAACTAGTGGCCGACAGGAGACTCATGAAGACGTCTAGGTACAGGTCCCAAGCCCTTTGAGTTGCTTCCTGTCTGGTGAGGGAGATAGTGACTGTTGAAATAACTGATGTAAGACCATGTTGGCCATGTGGTGTGGGCTCTTAATGCCATAGAAGGAGAGGCTGGATGGGGAGGGGCTTGGAACCATTGGAGAACATTTCCTCAAGCCATTTCCTTACCTATCTTCACACATTCTATCGATTGACCTGCTTTCACCTAATATCAGGAGCCCTGGTGGAGCTATGGGTTAAGCATTTGCTGCTAATCATAAAACCAGTGGTGGGAACCAGCAGCTCTGAGGGAGATAGCTGTCTTCTTATGTAAAGATCTACAGTCTCAGAAAACCTCAATAAACCTTTTCTCTCCTAGTAGAGAGAGTGGCTCAGAGCGGTCAACTTGGTGCTGGGGGTGGGTGAGTCTCATATACGAAGATGAGCTGAAAGGGTCCGCCCTACACCCCCAGTGGGTGACTTCAGGTAGCCCTAAGATCTCTCGTTACATCTTAGGGCAACCTCACCTCTGTTGCTGGTCTATTTGGCCCCCTCCATAGCCCCTCTCCCTCTCCTTCCTGCGCCTTTGGTGTGCTGAGATTGCGCTGTTGGTCCTCAGCTCTCATTAATGTTGAAGCGCCTCCTGATTTAGCCTGTCATGAACTCAATGGTCCTGTAGCCAAATTATTTATAGACGTGATGGGGACACTTTGTTCGCTCCCTCCTCCTTCCTCCCACTCCTTAACACCTAGAAAGTTGGCTTTCTGTTTGGGAAACACGGCGTCTCGAATCTGAGCTGGGGCAAACATTTTGCCGACCTGAACCTATGACAGGCTGCAAAGACGTCTGCCTTATGGCTTGATCTAGAGCTGCTGCTGCTGCTGCTGGAAAGTGCTCTGTCCAGCTCGGTTGGTCCAAATTCATCAAAGGATTTATGTTGTGTGGTTGGGTCTCTAACTCATGAGCTCCAGACCCCAGGCCAGATGGTTTGCAGGCAGCTTGATCTCCCCCGGCAAGAGGGAAGTAGTGACTCTGCCGGCCCCACACCCCCTCCCCTGAACAGAGAAGAAGTGTGCTTCATGCACACTGCCGGGCTCCGTCATCTCCACGGTTGGGATGATGCAAAAGCTGGGTCAGCCACCTGGCACGTGCCCCCGGGGGGTGGCTTGTAGTTCCTTCAGGGAAGGTTGGGTTGTTTCTCGCAGTCACCAAGTCATGGGGCAGTACCACAGAGGGCAGACCAGCTCTGCTGGCTCCACAGTCCTGCTAGGGTCAAGGACAGCCACTCATTTCTGTTTGAAGCCTTTGCCTGGTTTCCTGGTTTGAAACAAAGCTGGGCAGTCTTGTGGTCTTGGCTTAAGGACACTGCCGCTGTGGTGGGGCCCCTGATTGGGGTCCTCTCTCCACACTGACCATTCTGGGGCACCATGGGCAAGTCACTGTCTGTCACGGGCACCTGTTTTCCCCTCTCTAATGGGGCATTTGGATTGGGTGGCCTCTGTGGTCCTCCCCAGACCTTTGCTTTCATGAAAGTCTGAGGAGGTAGGAGTTGAAGATGGCGACTTAACCATTTACGTGACTTTCTGCCCATTCTGGGTCCCAACAAAACATCATGCAAAAAGCAATGAAGTCTCAATATCCTCAAAGTAAACCCAAATTCAGAAAAGTGTCTAGAAGGTGAAAACCAAATGAGTTGATGAGGCCACCAGAGCAGAGGTGCCAGACTCCAGACCGTAAAGCGCAACAGGCCACACGGGACCACCGAGGAGCCTGGAGCGTCTGCGTTGGTAAGCTGAACGAAGAGAGAACTGTATGTGGAGTGCCTGGGCGGTGACTCATCTTCCCAGCCCCTTCTACCCCACACATACCCCTCTTGTGCTTCTACCCAGTCTGCCTGGGTAGGCTGCTGGGAGTTGGTCCCAGGGTCTGAGGGAAAACGACTGCACTGCCCGCGGTCACCTCAGGCTCCTGCAGCAGACATGGAGGAGGCTGAAACAAGGAAGGATGACTGCCCAGGAGTTAGCAGACATGCAGGGACTTTGAACCCAGAATAAACTCTGTCTGTCTCCGGTAGTTCTGGACCTCCCACCTCCCTAGCCTCCCTAGTCACGATCAGCCTGCCAGTCAAGGGAGACACCTGGGTGAAAGCACGTTCTAGTAGGATCTCAGAGTTGTGAGGATAAATTTTTAAAAATTGTTTTTAACTTCTGGAAAGAAGGAACAGATTGCCAAAAGCAACAGAATCGGACTGACAAGACTTCTCTTCAGCAAAACCTTTGGTGCCGCTGGGGAGCATGCCTGCCAAGTCCAAGGACGTGACCTTGAACTTAGACTCTTAACTGGAAAGTGCAGTGGCCACTGCGTTCATTCCGACTCAGGAAAAACCCCGCGTGGGTCAGCGTAGAACTGTGCTCCACCGGATGTTCAGTAACTAGGTTGGGGGGAAGTGATTCACCAGACCTTGCTCTTCGGGGTGGCTCTGGACTCACACCTCAAATTCACAGTACTCCGCAGCCGGATGCCTTCATCATTGGCACCATCCTGGCATTTTACTCCCTGAGACGCTATTAGCCAGGGCTGGGGGGCGGGGGCACGCGGCTCAAAAATGCATCCACGCCTCCAGTATCGCATAGGGGAGACCTTTGAAGATAAAGTAAAAATTAAATCTAAGAGCGAGCATAAAACAGTAGGTAAGAAGCAGTGGTAGCTAGTGACCCTTTGGGGGTCGAACAACCCTTGCACAGGGGCTGCTCGATCCATCACAGTAGCAAAATGACAGTGATGAAGTAGCAACCAAAATAATGTGATGATTGGGGGGGGGGCACCACAACATGAAGAAGTGAATGAAAGGGTCGCAGCATGAGGAAAGTTGAGTACCACTGCATTAGACGCTGACCCCCATGGTTCTTTTGGGCCACTTTAAAAATGTCCCACACAACTCAGCTCAGGAGTGGATGCTACTCCTCTGGCGGCATGTCCACCCCAGCCTCCCGGCCTTGGACCCAACAGCCAGGAGTCCTCTACCTCTGCAGCCCTCTCTAGCCCTGCTGCGGGAGAGGCGGTGAGGGGTGGGGACACAACTGGGAAGTCAGAGGAAAGCATAGGAGAAGGTGAGTGTGGCTGGGGCCCATTAGAATCCCCGGAGCTCCTACCCCCGCGGATGCCCAAGCCCATTGCTCCCAGTGAAACCAGAACCTCCAGGAGGGTTCCCCAGGGGATGCCACGGTGAGTTTCCAGTGATTCCAGGTGATTGCCACGGTTAGGTGCCAACTCAGAGCCTTGGCGAGGCTCACTGATGGTGTGAATTTCCTCAGGAAAAGACAATCTGTTCAGGATGAGGTTCAGAAAGAGACGCAGGAGACTTGTTTTTAATTACCTCGTAATCACAAGAGCAAGTGGCAGAAGAAATCCAAACGCTGTGGGAAAACTGTAAAACATCACGCACGCTTCACTGGAGACCCGCTGCTGTGGCCCCTTCCAGGCCCTTCCGTATGCCTTCCTGTGAGAGGAGTTGACCCTTGGTTATCCTGGCCGTTGTTTTTCCCGTGGCCTTCGGGCCCGGACGTTTCCGTGAATCCAGCTGTCGGGAGCAGGGCGTCCAGGCCCAGGTCAAGGGTCGTGGTGCCTGGCGGGAGGCTGGGGTGTGCAGAGCTGGAGGCCTGAAGGGGCTAAGGTGGGTGGGCTCTTGGCAGCAAACCTGGGAGGGAGGCAGCCACGCATCTTCTCCTCCCAAGGGCTTCTTCTGCCCAGGGCGCTGTAGACACTTTCACAGCGGAAGAACTCCACCTTCCGCTTGCATCACCCGACTATGCAGCAGTGTTGAGGCCAATGGAGATGGGCGCTTTGTCTGTCTCAGAGAGGTGGGAAAAGCTAGGGCTCAGATTTCCTCTGGAGGTGGTAAGATGACAGGTCGGAGAGCAAGTTCAGGAAGAGTGGGAGGTGGGAGGAGCCTCTTAGTTTCTGTGTCCACTCTGATTAGCCCACCTCATTCTATGGAGTGCATTCACGTACGCAGATATTTCTAGGTTTTTACATGTATGCTTTTGGAAATGAATTCATGCTGTGTCTATATTTCCTGCAGATTTTTATCAGTTAATATTATTCCAAGTCGGTAAATAGACCCTCCTCATTTCTTTTGACCACTCCATACTATTCTAAAATAATTTGATTAGCAATTTCTATAGCAAAGGATACTTATATCTGATTGTTTTCATGCAAACCAGACTGCAGGAAGCTTATGTATGTCTATGAATAGTTCTGCAGAAGAAATTCCCAGAAATGGAACTGCTGGGTCAAAGGCTGAATGTATTAAACATTTTGATTGACGCGGCCAAATAGAAAGCTGTATCCTTTTTACCCCCTTGCCAGTGGTGAATAGCACCTTTTAAGATCTCCAGCATCCTCGTGTTTGGTAACTTCTGTTATTAGAGGAGCTGACCACTTTCATATGCTTATTGACCATTTTTTATCACATGAATTTTTATTACATATCCCTTTCTCATTTTTCAATGGAATTGAAATTTTTTCATTCTATTTTATGAGTTCTTTATGAATCAAGAGCGTGTGTGTGTATAATACCACCTTTGCACTCTCTCTAGTGAGTTAATTAATGCTCTTCCAGACATAATTCTGGATTTCATGTGCTTGTGGCCGTGGCCCTATTCTGGATGGCATCACTTGCTAACAAGTAAGAATGGAGTGAGGTTGAACTCTGACCTTAGTGGAAGGTGTGGATCAGACCGCACTCTTGTTTAATGACTGTGTTAGTTATAATGGACGTAAGAAATAATATCCTGCAGCCAAGAGGAGAAAGAGAACTTTTCTGGAGTGGCCTGAGGCAAAACCGGCTTTGAAGATTAGTAGGAAGTCTAGGAAGTCGCTTACTGGAAACACCTTGCCAGAAGCCCCAGGCCATCCATGCATAAATAAGACACCGTCAGGAGGTAAACAAAAAACCCTCAGACTTACTGCTATTGACCCGGTCGATTCCAATTTACAGCGCCCCTACAGGACAGGGTAGGTGTCTGAGACTAACTTTTTACAGGAGTAGTGGAGAATAGAATTCTTATTATAATTCTAATCAAGTGAAATGTGATTGCATCATGTAACTCCCACCAAGCGACCTTTGACTGAATGGGTCTGGTTGGAAAGGTGGGAGAAGATCTGTTGGGATTGGCCTGTGAGGAATTGTCCGCAGGATTCCCTTCAATCCCATACTGCTGTTTGTGACGTGAGTCCTCTGGGCAGTGGAGGGTGCGGGTCCAGCACTGGCAAGAGCCCACAGAGGAGCACTTCCCCGGGCCCCAGCATGCGGTTTACCTCTGCAGACCTCACACTGAACTGCAGCCTGCACCTGTGTGAGCTTGGACTTTTGCAAGTTCTGTGCGACACTGCAGCAATTCACAGAACCCAGAGATGCAAGGGAATGTGCTACTCACGGAGGAGTGGGGGAAAGATGAAGCGGACTGGGCTTTGGGGACTTTTTCAGTATCCAACATCTTGGGACTAGGCTGGTAGTCCTATAAAATAAGTGATGACCACACTGTTTAAAATAACACCAAAGCACGGCCACTGCGCTGATGCTGACTCAGAGGGACACCTGCAGGACCAAGGAGAACTGCACCTTGGAGTTTCCAAGTCTGTAAATGTCGACAGGAGCTGGCAGCCTCATCTTTCCCCGACGGAGCAGCTGGTGAGTTTGAACCACCTTTCTTAGCCCAGTGCGGAAACCACTGCGCTTCCCGCTCTAGACTCTCCATATTTCTTCTTAGTCTGACACATTCTTTCAACTTTACTGGGAGCAAGAGCTCTCAATTAAGGATAGAAAAAATTTGGAGTAGCTGAAGTAGAACGGAGGTCTCTGACCTGCTTTTAGGAAGGAACAAAAAAGGAAAGGGGTCTATGTAACATCTTCAAATAAAATCCATGTGATAAAAGTCCAGAGAACTCCACTGTATTGATTTGTACCCCTGTCACTGTTAAAAATGAAATATAGCTCATACATAAAAGAACGTTGTATTACCATGATCTATTTTCATCACCCTACACCCTACAAAACCAAACTCACTGCCACTGAGGAAACTCCAGCTCATAGCGACCATAGGACAGGGTAGAACTGCTCCTGAGGGTTTCCGAGGCTACAACGCTGCAGAATTAGAAATCTCATCTTCTGCAGAGAGGCTGGTAGTTTCGAACTGCTGACCTTGCGGTTACCAGTCCAATGTGTGACCACCAGGACTCAACACTAATAGACTTAACTTTCACCCAAACAACAGAAAGAGCTCTAAGGTGAACAGGAACACCAGGAAGGTAGTGTGCACCCTCGAACAGTTAGCCACGCCCATTGCCACTGAGTAGATTCTCACTCAGAGTGACCCTGTCACACTGTTCCTTAAATGACCCTGGGAGCGGAGAGCCTCCTCTTTCTCCTATGGAGCAGCTGGTGGGTTTGAACCCTTGAACTTGGGGTTAATGTTCCAGTGTTTACTCCACAGTATCACCAAGGCTTCTGAGAATAGTCAAGCACCTAGGACCCACCAGGCGGCATTTGCTCAGGGCAGATGGCAGGAAGGAACGGGAATGAAATAGAATAGAACGCACAGGGAGGAAGTGGGGAGAGTGCGGGTGCATTGTGGGGCTGGCAGTCAGTGTCCGGGAGTGAGGAGTGTGTGAATTGTTGAATGGAAACCCAATTTGCTTTGAAACAGCCACCCGAATCACAATAAAAAGTTCAAAAGAACAAACAACGAGATGCAAATAACAAAATGGAAGAACCCCTTATTAGTTTATTTGAAGATTGTTTGCCTAGTCTCGATTTCATGCATTTCTTATTATGTCTTTCATTTTGCTTGGAGTTTAAGCTGGCTTTTTTCCAACTCCTTAAGTGAATGGTGAGGCTGTTGATTGGAGGTCTGTCTTTCTTTCAGGTGCAGGCATTCATAGCTATGTTTCCTTGTAAGCACAACATTGGCAGGACCCTGTAAGTTTGGGTTTCTGGAATTTTCCATTTCTATTTATCTGAAAATATCTTCTAATTTCTTTTGTGATTTTGATTTTGACCTACTAGTATTACTTAATGTACACATATTTCTTCATATCCCAAATTTTCTTGTTACTGATTTCAGGTTTCATTTTATGATGGTGGGAGAAGATAGTATGGTTTGCGTCTTTAAAAAATTATCAAGACTTGATGTATGTCCTAACGTAGGGTTCATCCTGGAAAATGTACCCTTGACACGATTCTGCTCTGTTGCTTTGGGTGAGTGTTTCAGAGATGTCTTTTAGGCTAGCTGGCTTGCCATGTTATCAAGTCTTTTATTTCCTTGCTGACCTCCCGTCTAGTTATTCTATCAATTATTGAAGTGAGGTCCTGACGACTCTATTACTGCTGAATTCTTCATTTCTGGCAGCTGTACTCCGAGTGTTTGGGGACTTTGTTGGAAGGCGTATATACAGGGTGCTTCAAAGAGTTCATGGACAAGTTCCATGTATTTTTAAATCCTATTTTCCCACAGCTCTGTGAAGCCCCCTCGGAGGTATAGAAATGATATGTCTTGATTGACTCTTTTATCATATCTCTTCCTACTTTATCTACTGATTTTTGCATATCCATTTCCCCCCTGACATTAGTAATCACTCTGGCTCTCTTTGGTTACTATTTGCATGGTATATTGTATTTCTATCCTTTTACTATTTACAATTTATTTGTGTTTTTAACTGAGACCAGGTCTCTTATAGGCAGCATATAGTTGGATCATTTTTATTATACTAATCTTACATTTTTAATTGAAGTGTTTATTTACATTTTTTTTTACTGAAAATTGTATAACGTCATACAAAAAAGGATTTTATTTTGGGAAACGGATTTCTAATGTATGGCAAGTTTCACTTTCAGAGAGAACCACAGAACAACATGATCTAATCCAATCTTAGAGGCTGGCATGCTGAGCAAGGAATGTTCTTATTCTCTGTAGGAGCTCCTTCTTTACACTGTCAGGTACCAGGGCTCGGCCTTTTGGAGTGATTTCAGCCACCAAGTCATCAACAGTAACGTGTTCTAGTCCTTTTTCTTTAATTACCTCTTTACAGTGTGCTTTCAATTGATCCTTCCAGCCACATTCAATTAATTTAGCTCTCAGCAATTCTTTGAGGCGCTCTCTTTCTCCAGTTTCTATCAACTTTTGGTTAATTGCTGCTCTCATCTGCGCATCTTTGTTCATCTTGCTAACCACACTCTTCGGCTGCCCAGACTTAGACCCTCAGGAGCTCGGGCACCTAAGCGCACAGAGCGTGTTTATTTACATTTAGTGTAAGTAATTATTGATAAGGTAGGAGTTACATCTGCCATTTTGCTATTTACTTTGGTATACATTTATTTTTGTTTCTCATGTATGGATTTGAGATTGTCTCGTGTCCTTTGGAATTTTTTGGAGGGCATAATTTGCTAGTGAACAGAGTATCTCAAGCTTTGTTTTTCTGGAAACATCTCTTCTTAATTTTTCATTGATAAATATTTCATCCCCATCTTTTGTCTTTAGGGATGATAATTTGAAGTCAGCTACTAATTGTAGTGAAGATCTATAGCAGGCGTCCTCAAACTACGGCCTGTGGGCCACATGCAGCCCACCAAGGACATTTATCTGGCCTGCCAAGTGTTTTTGCCCCCTTTTGTTTCTTACTTCAAAATAAGATATGTGCAGTGTGCATAGGAATTTGTTCATATATTTTTTTAAACTGCAATCCGGCCCTCCAACTGGTCTGAGGAACAGTGAACTGGCCCCCTGTTTAAAAAGTTTGAGGACCCTGATCTATAGATTATGATGAGTTACTTTTTCTTGCTATTTTCAGATTTATTTCTCTGTCTTTGGCTTCTGACAATTTTATTAAGTATTTTAAGTTTCAGGTCTCTTAAGAGTTTATACTACTTAGAATTTGTTGACCTTGGGTGTGCAGATTAATGATTCATTCAATTTTGGAAGTGCTTAGTTTTAGTTCTTCAAATTATTATTTCTTCATCTCTTTCTCTCTCCCCTTCTGAGACTCTCAATATGTATACATTTGTATCCCTGAGTAGAGATTTCACAAAATTGAAAGACCCTGTTCATATTTCTTCATTGTTATTTCTTTTTAGAAAAAGTTTTATTGGCACATAATCCACATATCATACAATTCAATAGTGCAGTCATATCAAGAAGAGCTGTACAATCATTACTGAAATCAACTCCAGAACTACTTCTTCCTATGTTCCTCAGGTTGAATAATCTCAGAAAACACATCTTCAAGTTCACTTATTCTTAATTGCCCAGGTTAAATATACTATTGAGAACTTCTATTGAATTTTAAAATTCACTTATTTATTTCAACTCTAGAATGTCTGTCACTTTTTAGTTTTAAAAACATTAAAAACCCGAAATCCAAACTAACCTCACTACCATTGACTTGATTTTAATTCACAGTGACTCTATGGGACAGAGTAGAACTTCCCCTGTGGGGTTCAGAGACAGTTGATTTTGACCAGAGCAGAAAGCCTTATCTTTCTCCCCACGGAGTGGCTGGTGGTTTTGAACTCCTGATCATACTGTCAGCAGCCCTATGTGTAAGTAATTCCAATGTCTACACTTCTGTGGATCACTTTTCCCCTTGTCGATGGACTATATTTTCTTGTTTATTTTTAAAAATAAACATAAGAGTTATGTCTCATAACTTTCTGTTATTACAAATATAAGGTAGCAACTGTGGATATCAGATTCTCCCCCCTCCTAGATTGAGTTGTTTGCTTATTGCTTTTTTTGGTCACATGTGACCGCTGCCATCTGTACTTGGGTAGCGTTGTTGTTAGGGGCCGGCAAGATAGTGCTAACTCACAAGGACCCTGTGCACCACAGAATAAAACACTGTCTAGTCCTGCTCCATCCTCAGAATTGTTCCGTTTGAGCTATTGTGGCAGACACTGTTGATCTAGCTTGTAGGGGAGCTTCCTCTTTCATTGCTCTCCTTCTACGTTACCGAGCATGATGCCCTTTTCCAGGGACAGGTTTCTCCTAAAAACATGTCCAGAGTACACGAGGCAAAGTCTCGCTGTCCCTACTGGCTGTACACCTTCCAAGACAAATTGGTCTTCCATGGCACTTTCACTATTCAGTATCCTTCATCAAATGCACTAATTCTTCTGTGGTCGTCTCTATTTACTGTCCAGTTTTCACATCCATATTTGGCTTGGGTCCTTAGTCCGCAAGTGACATCCTTGCTCTTCAATACTTTAAAGAGGTTTTATGCAGCAGATTTACCCGATACAGTATAGCATTTGCAGTTTTGACTGCTGCTTCTTTGAGCCTTGGTTGTGGATCCAAGCAAGATGCACTCCTGACCACTTCAGTCTTCTCTCTGTTTATCATGATGCTATCTCTTGGTCCACATTGGTGAGGATTTTGGTTTTCTTTACAGTGGTTGGCATAGTGATCGGCTAATGACTGGATAGAGACTCTGAATATGAGCCCCGGTGGACCTGTGGGTTAAGCATTGTGCTGCTAACGGAAGGATCAACACTTAAATCCCACCAGCCATCTCTTCCTGTAAAGGTTCCGTTTCTAAGACCCGGATGACTGTGAGCTGGAACGGACTCGATGACAGTGGGATTGGTCTAAAACCTGTACATCTTTCCGGCTTGGTTGTGGGACTCAGGGCACCTGTTGGAACCCTGCTTCCACACCGAGCTGTTCTCCTGATCTCCCCCTCCTGCTGGCACAGAGTCGGGCGCTCTGCCCGGAGTGAGCAGGCCGGCCTCCCCAGTCTCTGCTGAGCCGTGTGCACAGTCCCACGCAGGACCCCGTGAAATCTCAGGGACGCCGGCTTCTCCTTGGACGTTTTCTGGCTGGCCTTTTGTTTGTTCCAGCTTGCATTTGAAGCCTCCGGAAGCAGGGAAATGAAATAATTGCCTGCAATTGTTTTCAACCATTAAGCTCGTCTTTTCACCCCAGGCCAGCTCGAGGTCAGAGTGGGGTGGTTTTCCAGGGACCTGCCAGCCGGGAGAGTCCTCACAGCTCATCTGGATGGGAGTTTGCAAGAAGCCCCCGCCCCATCCGTTCCTCTCCGGTGGCTGCAGCCTTCTGACGCCACCCTCAGGGCAGTTTCTCGCCCCTCCTGGCCCCCTCTCCTGAGATCAGCTGTGCCCCTGGGGCAAAGGCCCCTTGACTGCTGCAGCCCACTGTCTGCTTCCCGAGCACTGAACCAGCGGCGCGCAGCTCGCCCGCCAGGCCAGCTTTCTCACCTGTTTTAGGAAGGAGCGGCTTCTGAAGGTCTTCTCTCCACTTTTGCTGATGTCACCTGCCTTCAGCTTTATGATGAGGATGGTTAATTTTGGAAACCATGCTGAATGCCGGGGCATCGTTCCTGTTGGACCAGTGAAGAGAGCTCCGTTGTCACTAAGTCAGTCCAAGACCTGGGGCACGTTAGGGGACCTGTCAGCCTCCATCCATTTCTTTCTTGACACGTGACTGGCGAAGCGGAGGCTTCAGTCTGTCCCACCCAGAGGCTTCAGTCTGTCCCACCTGTGAGCTTTGGAGCTCCTAGAAGCCGTGTTTCTCCTCGGCAGTTTACGTTTTTCCCATAAGTGGTTCTATTAAGTCTGCATTTTAAAATTCTGATTGCACAACTGATCATATTTTTATGATCATTATTTCATCCTGAAGTGTAAATATTCTCCCAAGCATATCATTATGGCTCTCGGCTATTATTTTTCCCTGCGGAGGTGGTTTGTTTTTTCCCAGGATGCAGTGGCTCACCCCCAACAGCAGCACTTTCCTGCTTACATTAGCAGCTCCTTGGCACGAAGTGGAAGTTCATAACTGCTGTATGAACAAGTTGCGTGTCTCACTCCCACTTGTCCCTCCGCTAAACCAGTGGTTCTCAACCTGTGGGTCACGGCTCCTTTAGGGGGCGTCGAATGACCTTTTCACAGGGATCGCCTGATTCATAACAGTAGCAAAACTGCAATGATGAAGTAGCAACCAAAATAATGCTATGCCTGGGGGTCACCATAACAAGCGGAACTGTATGAAAGGACCTCGGCATGAGGAAGGTGGAGAACCACTGCTCTAAACCAAGGCAGAGGCGATTGGTGGGGAGAGAAATTCCTTGAGTGAAAAACAGTCTTTTCCCAACAGGGAAAAGCAACAGCCAAGAGTCATAACAATGTTCTTAGGGGAGGTTTCATAATTAGAATAAAAGTCTGATCATAGAAATGTATGTCTGCAGCTGAGGAGTCACCCCCACCCATCCTTCTTTTGACCATCAGCTTGGGAAAGTACAGTCCCTGAACTTGAGCTCTCAGGTGTCTTGTACATGCCCCCAAGTACAGACGTCGGAGTACACGCTGCCCCTGCCCCTGCTCTGAGGCCCTTCTGTGCCATCTGCCCTCTTACCACCCTTCTTGCGAGGTGCAGCCCACTCCATAGTTCCTTGTTCCCAGGGTTGAGGTGGGAGGGGCACCTGTGACCTGGCACCACACCCCGGAAGGCCCAGGCCCACTCGCTCCTTGTTCAGGTGCTTGGAGGAAGGGACCAACACCCTGGTGCTACTCCTTTGGTTCATGTTGGCTTAGGTGGCAGTGGTGTGGCAGGAGTGTTCCGGTGGTAAGGCCAGGCATCCAGCTGGGGTTCAGGGTCAGCCCCTCCGTCTGAACCCCTTTTTCACCTGCCTCCAGTCCTGTGGGTTTCTTTGGCGAAGGCCTGTGATGGGTGGCAGTCTCCATCTGGCCATTGCTGCGCTCTGTTTCTGTGCACTGTGTCAGCTGCCTGCTTCCTAGTTGTCTTAGCGAGAGCAGGGAGTGTGCTGCTGGCCCTGCCTCTGTCTCGGCCTCAGTGCTGCTCGTCCCTGGCAAGAAGCAGCAGGAGCTTACTGCGTGCGTCCTGGCCCTCCTTTAGCACTAGGCTCCAGTCCATGGACACGCCTTCTGCTGGCCTGTGTGTACAGTTGTGTTGTGTTGGAGCATCTCTAAATCTGCCTATTGCCGCCTCACCTCTGGCATAGGCTGCCCACCAGCCACCGAGCAGCTCCTGCGGGGTGGCACTGTTTTCGGAATCCTAATGAGTTGGGGATGGGGCAGCCAGCACAGGTTTTGCGTGGAGGTGGTGGAGGTGGGTGGCCATGTGCTGCATTTCTAAAGTGCCAAAATTAGCAGTGCACAATAATCCCTTCTATTAGCGCTCTACTTTATTTTAACATGACATCATCTCATTCAATCCTTCACAGCAGCCTGCATTTCCCCTTTTTAGAGCTAGGAAACCGGGGCCTGGGACAGTAAGTGACAGAACCAGGACGTGAGTGCGGACACCATGTGGAAGTGCTGCCTGCCACGCAGACCCAGGCTTATCCCTTGATTTGAAGATGGAGTCGAGCCATTTCTCATTCATTCCACAAGTGTGCTCTTCCCACGGTGGTCTGGGCCGGTGGGAGCAGCATGCAGTGAGAGCGCTGAGTACCACTGGGTTTCCACAGCTCAGCCTCCGGTCTGCTCTGAGCCCCGTCCACTAGGGTAGCAGGACTTCCATCTTTACCTCGGCCACCTGGTGTTTTCAGTTCCCAGTGGGTCCCATCTAAGTTCTGGGTGGTGGATGATAGGGACAGGGTGTCCAGAGGGGAGAGACTGCTGGCCGCTCATGCCAGCAGAAGCACATGCCCCGTCAGGGCCTCCATCCTCACCTCTGCAGGTGTCGTTGGTGTCAGGGCTTCCCTTGTTGCTGTCCATGTTACTTCTGAAGCATGAAAACCATTTTCCTGCTCAGTTCCTACCAGGCTCAGGACACCATTGTGAATCACCTAAGACTTCCTGTCCTAAGCACCCTCCACAGCTCTTTCCAGCCACACGTTTTACTGCCACCACCTAGTTCTGTCTGGGTCTGCCTCACTCGAAGGCCCTGGCTCTTCCTTCATTGGGTTGGTGCCTGCCTGATGGATAGCATACAGCCATGAGATACCCGCTGGATGAGAGGAAGCTCAGCGTTTGGTTAATCTGCTGACTGCTGAGCGAGGCAAAGGCAGCCTGCCTACAAGGGGTTTCTGCAGCTGCCCCGGGTAAATTTATACCTCACGGAGCCTTTCTTTACTGATACCTTCTCTGTCGTCTGCCCCAGACTGTGCTTGGGCACAGGGATCCTGAAGCTGCCTACAGATCTTAATATAGATCTTAATAGTTTGGCAGCATTCAGCCAGCCTGTTTGCCCAGGGAAGTAGTTGGGACTCTTTGTAGTGAGGTTTGCAAAGGCTTGTTCTGACTACAACCAGAGCCACGGACTCTGGGGCTCATGGAACTGAAAAGTCAGGAAGCCTTGCCGGCTTCAGGCACAGCTGGATCTAGGACACCCAAGTCCTCATGCGTGCTCACTTGTTCTTTCATCGACTCGGTCGGTTTTCTCTTAACTTTGCTTTCCAGACTCACTTCCTCTCAGATTAAAAAAGAGAGAGAGATTCTCTTCTCACATTTCCTTAAATGCTGCTTTTAAACGATTATGTGCCTGTCCCTGAAACAAGTAGTCTTGCCATGGGGGTGGGACAGCATTGACCATCTTAGCCCCGCATCATGACTTGGACCACACCGTGTACAAGGAGTCTGCTCCTGGCAGGATCTTAGAGATTCTTGGGTGTTTTGATCTCTGTTAGAGGCAGGATCGTGGGTCCCTCTGACCGCTAGAGCCTAGGGATGGGGTGGCTGCACCACCATGAGTTTCAAAAAGAATGCACCTTCTGTCTTGGAACGTCCTGCAGGGATTCCCGTTTCTTAGAGGCTACAGTCTGGCTGTTCTCCTTCATATGACCTTGAGTGATTGAGAGGAAAGGCTTCTTGTCCCAGGGGCTCTGTAGCAGTCAGGCTGGAACTGTGTGCTCCGCACTCCCACATGGGTGTCCTAGATCCATCACCCCTCCTGTACCCTGGCCCCACTGGGCTGGAAAGTATCCTGAGGCCCTTCCTGGGGGAATGCCCTTCAAGTGCGGCAAAGCCTCGACTCTATGGCCCTTTGTGGCTTTGCCTATATTTTAAGAAGCATCTCTCAGTGGTGGGCTGGGTCAACTGGAACAGCCGCTCCCCTTCCCCCTCACCCCTTACACACCTCGAGTGATGTTGTGTGCTTAGCTCTACCACCAAAGGCCCAGGCCAGGACAGACGCAGCACGTGGCTGATACAGATACCAAGCTTTTTAGCAATTCTGTGTCCTTGTGAGCAGACACTCTGCCCTTAGTTTCCCCAGGCTATTAAGGATTCACTTAATAGCACGAAGGTTCATCCTCCAAGGTGTCCTGACACCCCTCCACCCTGGCTGCATACCGAAATCACCTGGGGTGCTTTAAGAACTTCTGACCTCTGGGTCTCACCACCAGCCCTCAGGCTAGGCATGGCCTAAGTACTAAGCAGTTTTAAAGTTCTTCGGGTAGGTCCAGCCAGGTTTGGGAACTAGTGACCTGTAAAAGTGGAGGCGTGCTGGGGCACAGCAGTGAAAGTGCTTAGGTGCTGACCAAAAGGGAGGGCAGTTTGAACCTCCGGACTGGCTCCCTGGGGGAAAGAAGTGACAGTGTGCTCGTTATGGCCTGGAGACTATGGAGCGGGTCCACTGCGCCCTGTGGGGCACTGTGAGTCAGAAGCAGGGCTTTGCGCGGTTCGTTCTCCTTCAGCTCGTTGGCAGGAATGTTCATTTCCAGCGCTCATAAACCGCGTCTGAGTGTACAGTTTAACAAGATGCCCAGGTGATTCTTACAGACACCCCCCCCAATACACCCACACACATACACAGAGGATCTTCTGATTCCGTGCTCCTGGGTGGACAGTGCAAATTCTCAGTAGGGGGTGGAACCGGCATGAACTGGTTCGAAGCCCTGGACAGAATGGACTCAAGGCAGTTGATCTGGGAATCTGAAGGCAGCAGTGCTCACACTGTATTTAGGAATCACCGGGGGAGGGTGGGGGAAGAGGGGGTGTTCTGGTAAAAGTGCTTGTTTTGATTCATTCTGTCGGGGGGGGGGGGGCGGCGAATGCCTTCCTCATATGTGCCCAAGGAGGCTGGCCTGCAGCACATTCTGAGAGACAGGAGCCTCGTGCTCCCTGCACAAGGCGCCTGACGGTGCTCACTATCAGGCCCTCGTCCCTCACTGGGCTGTTGCCACTAAGAACCAGAGCCCCAACCTCCCCACACACAGACTGCCCACCTGGGGTGAGGCAGGTGCCTGGCTTCTGCCCATGGGTTTCCCTCTCAGGGCACCTCAAGGTATTAAAAAGAATGCTGGAAAGCTTCCCTGCAGCCCCCACAGCCTTCTCCGGGGCAGAAGGGGCAGGTGCTGTTTCCACCTTTGCACGGCATTGGACGTCAGATTTGTCCAGCGAGTTACCTGATGCAGCTGCCAGCGAGAGCCCGGGCTCTCCTGCCTTCCTGAAGAGCCTGGCACGAGGGGAGATTGTTGGCAGCAGCTGACTCTCTGTAATCAGATCTCCGCAGGGCCAGCCTGCCGGGGGACAGGTGCGTGGTTTCTTTAGCTGACTGGGCTGTCATGCTTATCCTCTGAGAGTGCAGGTGCCTGCTTCGAGCACTCCTCTTTGTGTCCGCCCTCGGTGCTCCAGCCTGTTTCTTTAGCCTCTTGCCCCACGCTATTTTTAAGCGATGATTGGTGCTCCTGTGTGGAATCCCTTGCATGTACGCAGGTGCCTCGCTCAGGAGGGCCTGGCAGCATTCTGAAGAGCAGGTAGGAGGTCCGCTGAGTACCTAGAGCTGAGCGAGGGTTGCCATACAACTCACTGTCCCAGGCTGGCTCCTTCTCTCCTGCTCCCTCAGCTGGGACCTGCCCCGCTTCCTTCTGCTGGGGAGAGTGGGCACCTGCCTCACCCCACGCATAATGAGTCAGCCAGCAGCCTGGCAGGTGGCCTTAAGGACCCTGGGCTCTGAGATGATGAGGCTGAGAGGGGTGAGGTCGTTGGCTGGGCTGTGGCATTGGGAGCATGTCTTGTGTGAAATAATGCAGGGACAAGCCAGATGACTAGTCCTATCCCTCCTGCGAACTCACCGTGAGCCCAAGGCGCCTTGCAAACAGTGAAACACCTGGCTACAAGCCAAAAGATGGGTGGCCCTGGGACGACAGGCCTTGGGTACCCTCTGGAGCACCTGCTGCTCTGCACTGGTGCAGTGGGCAGGAGTTGGAATGGTCTTGACAGCAATGTAACAAGAAGAACCACCGTGAACCCGGCCATGCAGCCGCGCCTTCCTCTGCCGTTGGGTCTGCATCTGCTGAGTGAAGCGCTCTCTGCTGGTGCTACACTCTCTTCTGCACCTACCCCCTTCCCCTTGTGTATGGTGTATGGGAATGGCGGGTCGGGCGTGCATCTGACAGGGAGGCCCTTCAGTGATGCAGCCGTGTAGACTGGGTGATGTTTGCACAGCATCCCTGCATCCGTGGTTCGAGCTCATCAGATGCTTAGTTTGCAGATTGTTTGAACCCCAGGTAGTGGCGTGAAGAACAAGCTGTCCAGCTGCTGTTTGGCTAGGCCAGGGTGGGTGTTGGGGGGAGAGCCAGGCTGGAGTCTTTGGGACACTGTTTTCCCTCTCTCAGATGGCTCAATAGACACAGTTGGGGAGACAGAAGGGCTGAGTCTGTGTCTCCTGTTGGAAACAGCAGATGGGAGCAGTGGAGAAGGATGAATCTTTCTTTGTAGAAAACTCTCCTTAGCATTTGCCTATCTATACCTTGGGCAGTCTCTGAAGGTGGTAGTGTGTGTGTGTGTGTGTGTGTGTGTGTGTGATGAGTGACAGCTGCTGACAGTGATGTGTGTGTGTGTGATGAGTGACAGCTGCTGACAGTGATGTGTGTGTGTGAGTGACAGCTGCTGACAGTGATGTGTGTGTGTGTGAGATGAGTGACAGCTGCTGACAGTGATGTGTGTGTGTGTGTGTGTGAGTGATGAGTGACAGCTGCTGACAGTGATGTGTGTGTGTGTGATGAGTGACAGCTGCTGACAGTGATGTGTGTGTGTATGTGTGTGTGTGATGAGTGACAGCTGCTGACAGTGATGTGTGTGTGTGATGAGTGACAGCTGCTGACAGTGATGTGTGTGTGTGTGTGATGAGTGACAGCTGCTGACAGTGATGTGTGTGTGTGATGAGTGACAGCTGCTGACAGTGATGTGTGTGTGTGTGTGTGTGTGATGAGTGACAGCTGCTGACAGTGATGTGTGTGTGTGTGTGATGAGTGACAGCTGCTGACAGTAATGTGTGTGTGTGTGTGTGTGTGTGTGTGATGAGTGACAGCTGCTGACAGTGATGAGCAAGCATGGACTCCAGAGCAGCACAGGACATGTCGGGAGCTGAGTGGGCTTGCCCAGGGATCTTTCAGGGAGCCGTGGCGATTGCTTGCTATGGATTTCTGGAGACAGACAACAGCAAAGTGGTTGAAGGGAGACAGCAGTTGGAGTAAAATATGAAAAAAAAATTTTATAAATTATAAATTATCAAGAGGTCATGAGGAAGGGAGAGGGAAAATGATCTGATACCAAGGGCTCAAGTAAAAAGAATATGTTTTGAAAATGATGATGGAAACATACGTACAAATGTGTTTGACACAATGGGTGGATGGATGGATTATGATAAGAGCTGCAAGAACCCCCAATAAAATGCTTATTTTTAAAAGATGCACCTGACCCAAGCCATGGTCTTTTCAGTTGCCTCATACACATGTGGAATCTGGACAAGGAATTAGGAAGGCCTACGAAGGACCGAGGCATGTGAGTGGTCGTGTTGGCAGGGAGTGTTGGAAACATCATAGGCTGCCAGAAGAAGTAAGGACAGCCGGACGCTCCTCAGAAGGGAGGAGAGTGAAGCTTCGTCTCATGTACTTTGGGCACGTGACCACGAGAGACCGGTTCCTGGAGAAGGACATCATGCCTGGTGAAGGAGAAGGGCAGTGGACAGGAGGCTGATGGTCAAGGAGATTGGTGGACACATTGCCCACACAGCAGGCTCAAACGTAACAATAGTTGTGAATGACTCAGGACTGGGCACTGCTCTGTTCTGTTGTGCAAAGGGGCACTATGAGTTGGAATTGACGGGGCAGCACCTAACCACAGTGTATCATGCTCCCAGATGGGTCAGTAATTTTTCTGGGGCATGGGTTTTAGGGACTGTGTGACATCCCCTTCTGTGGCTGCTCCCTGACACCCTAACGACTGTCTTATCGATCGGCTTTACAATGAACTCGGGGTACCGTGGTAGGAGTGCTTGATGCTCTCTGTAGGAGACATTCATAGAAGTGGAATGACGGCATCAGCAGGCATGGGCATTGTGAAGGTTTTGGGTACGTGCTGTCAGGCTGCCAGTCACAAAGGCTGTATCTGACCGGGCACTCCGACTCTTGGCCTGGGTTTCTGAGGATGAGCTGCCAGGAGAAGAGCTCGCATGATACAGACCCCGGTTGAAGTGCAGATGTGCTCCTTAGTGGTTCTGTGATTTGGGAGTTTCTTAACATCTCCGATGCTGTATTTTCTCACCTGCAAAAGGAAGACGTGCCATTTTGTTCCCTGGCGGTTGTGAGAATTAAGTGAGAACTACTGTCCACTGTCAGGGGCCTGGTAAGTGCTTCATAAGCATCCCTTCCCTTTCCTCTTACTGAGAGGAGCCCACAGGCCGAAGCAGGTCAGATCCCATCACGAAGCCCGTAGACAAAAGAATTTCTGCGGCAACTTATAAACTTCACGATACAGAGGTCTCACTGGCCTGTGAGTTTGGTTGTCCCGGGCTCCGGAGCGTTTCTGGCTTAGGTGTTCTGTGACCACGTCCCCCTGCTGGGGGAGAGGTGGTGGATCTTCGCAGATGGTGAAAGCATACAGTCCACCAGCTGCCATGGAATAGAACTCTTCTCCGCAGGCTTTTCCAGGGCTGCTTTTGGGGGGAAGTCGATCACCAGGCCTTTTTTCTGAGATGCCTCTGAGTGGACTTGGCCCTTCCACCTTTAAGTTAGCAGCAGGAGATGATGGCATCATCGTGGGACTCCTGCAGCCAAAGTCTGGAAAAACTTAACCAGCTGCTGTGGAGTCTGACTCAGGGCCGCCCCCCTGTGTATCCAAGGAGAACTGTGCTCCACCGAGGTTTCAGTGGCTGGCTTCTCTGAAGGAGATCTGCATGCCTTTCTTCCACGGTACCTGTGGGTAGATGCAAACCACCAGCCTTTCTGTTAGCAGCCACGTGCTTAACCATGTGTATCAGCCAGGGTCGATTAGATACACAGTAGATAGATAGATAGTAGATAGATAGATAATATATGTATATACACACAGATTTCTTCTCTACTGCCTTTGTCATTGTTCTATACATTTCAACATTTTGTTATATTTAACTTATAAATCACTTGACTGGAAATATAGATACAGAGTTCATTTTGGAAGACAGCTAGGGAATGTTCAGACCACCTGCAGACCACCCTTGCTGCCTGATTGTCTTGCTTCTCCAGGATCAGAATACAGACTCACCCCTGTTGTCGGGGCACTCTGTCAACACCCCAGGGGTTGCCTGGAAACTGCTGACTATACCTGGATAGCAGCCATTCGACTTTGGCTGAACTTGAGTCAGGTGGGGCTTGTAGGAGTCTATTATTTTGAAACGGCGGCTGCATGTAATCAGAGAGCTCCTCACCATGGCAACCGGGCCAGGCACCTTTGTCTCCTGGAAGACTAGGTGCTCAGAGTGGGTTTCTGGGGATTGCTCCCTGGGTGGGCGTGGCCCAAGGCACCTGCAAGGTGTGCCCCAGGGGGTTCATTGGAAATCCTATGGTTGCGCTGTGAGTGGGGTGACCAGGTGTCAGCTGGAAGGAGTCTGTGAAAGGTCCCGGGAAAGGTCTAGGCGCCGAGGGAGCACCGTGGGCCTTTAAGAAGACTGGAAAAGAAGCTGAAGTTGGAGAGAGGCCGTGCAGGAGCAGAGGTGAACACAGCCCACCACAGCCGGTGGCTTCCCGGAGAGCAGGGACCCACCCAGGCAGGGCCAGCAGTGCTTGGCTGCTTCTGCAAGCGAAGGGAGCACTGGGCTTTGGAGTTTGACTCAGAATCCCATCCGAATTGTCCCTGAACTCTGGCTTACTGGCTCCCAGGGCAAGCAACCCCATCCAGTATGGCCGCTTGGCTCGCTGCTGTAATACGTGTAATAAAACAAAGCCCACGTTTGTTGTTTTTCATTCGTGGTGAGTTCACGCAGCCTCTCCAATCAGAGAGAAGCAGGTGACAGCTCTTGACCAACTCCCTGGGGAGTCCACCTACCTCACCCCGACCTTTGGGACTTGCAGGGAAATAAGGAAGTGACCTATGTGTATCGGGCACTTTGTACTGCTGGGCGCCTGCACGGCCTGCCCAGGAGTTCTCGGGGCCTCAGGAGTGGCCAGGCTTGGCAGGAGCCCACGCGTTTGTGACCCGTGGGTGCTGCAGGCCCTCTGGAGCTGCTGGGCGATACAGGGACAGGGAGCTCTTGATAAGCACCTGCTGGTGTCCTGGGGGCACTCGACCATCCCTGGGAGGTCAGAAAAGGTCTGCTTGGCGCCCTGCTGTTGTCCAGGAGGATGAAAGAGCCGGACACGCACCCCACGTTCAGGAAGATGGCTACCTTTTACCAGTGCATCTTGCCTGACCCCAGGTTAGAGCTTCTGAGTGGGGGGCCCTGAGGGCAAAGCGGTGGTGGAGGGAGAGACTTGAAGATGTGGGAGAGAGGGCAGGCCATCCCATGATGACCAGGGCATGGGCCTCTACCGGTAGTATACAGGTGGACTGTCAGCATCTGACTTCATGTGTTCTGGTCTGCATATGTGTTTAAACCTCCCTCCCTTCAGGCACAGGTTAACCACCTTGAATGATGTGGACTGGGGAGCAAAATAATGACTTCATTTGTTTGGTTTTTTTTTTTTTTATGATGCACACCCAGAGAGAGGGGAAAAGGGAGAGAGGAGAGAGGGTGGAGGGAGATGGGAAGAGAGAGGACTCTGTACCCAGGGCATCTCACTGTCAAGCTCTCAGATTTGTAACATGGAGCCCCATGGTATAGTCCGTATACTTTGAGGCCAAAGAGGTCAACCCAAAGGCCTTTGGAATTACTCCAGCACCTGCAGAGCAGAACCGAATAGCTGTTCTCAGTGCATTGTGGGTAGGCCCATGCAGTGTCGTGGGACGTCAAGGTATGGCCGGATTCACATCAATTTGCTTGGTTTAAATGAACAAATCACGTTTCCTCCCCAAGTGGGAAATTCCCAGTCTGCTGAACCAAAGTCTCACTGCTGTTGAGTCGACGCAGAGTGACCCAAGGGATGGAGTAGAACTGTCCCTGTAGGACTTCAAAGGCTGGTCATCTTGATGGAAGTGGACGCCACATCTTGCTCTCCTGGGATGGCTGGCGGGCCCACACGGCTCAACATTTTGGTCAGCTGCCCAGCGCTTTTCCCACCATGCCACCAAAAAGGCCTGTGTCGGTCCAGAGGTGGTCATGAGCTTGGTGAGATTGATGTTGCCTTTTCTGAGGGGCCCACCTGCCACATGGTAGTGTACGGGATGCTTGGAGAGGCGAGCCAGCCAGCTCACCCTCCCACCTCCACCAGCTTCCCTCTCCTCTTCTGTAGCACAGGCACCGTAACCCGCCAGTGGGAGCACTCCAGCGAGCATGGGGCCTTGTCCTGTGGGAAGCCCTGTGCAGGTTTGGTCACCTTCATTGCTACTGACCTCTGAAAGCCTCCTTACTAATCATTGTTCAGCCTTGGGATCCGCTCGTGTCCATTTTGAATGGGTCAGGATGGGAGTGGGGCTATGTCTTCTGGTTGATAGGCTTTGGGGTGCCTCTTCTTCCTTACAATCAATAAAGAACTTGGTTCTGCACCTGCCGGGTTGTAGAAATGCCAAATTTACATATGCAGTGGCCTAGAAAAATTCAGCCTGAAGAACTTTCTTGGTGTCATTAGGTTGTGTACGGGCATAGAATAAAGGGGCTTTATGGACTCAGTAGATTTGCAGAGTTAAAAATAAGGCAGCCCTTGTAAAGAGGTTCCCTGCGCTCTCGGCTCCCGTGTCCCAAGCCTCACGTGTTGATGCTGCCGTGAGCATGAGGCACGTCTTGCTCACCCACACTCAGAGTTTCCAAGCCCGATATTATCTTTGCAAGACAGCCCTCAGCCTTGGAATGAACCTTTATTATATTTCTCTAAGAATGATATAAACATAATTTATAAATTAAGCTCATGATGGCTGAAGCTTTTATGCTGATCTGTTTTTGAAATAATGGGTTTAGAGATGTCTCTAATAGGTTTTTAGGTGTCCCCCCCCCTTCTCTGAAACCTGAAAATGTCTAAACTAATGCTTTTTAATTATCATGTGAAAACCTTCACCTCTGGAAAGGTAAACAGCTTACTCCTGTGAAAGCTGCCACGGTCAGTTGGTAGCATGTGTGGATTGTATTCAGGGACGTTGCTAGGCGCCCTGGTGGTGCTGCTGGGTGTGCATTGGATGATGAACCATGAAGTCTACAGTTCAACCCCCTCAGCCACTCCATGGGTGAAAGATGAGACGTTCTGTTCCCATCAGGGTTGATAGCTCTGGAAACCATGTTCTATGAGTCAGAATTGACTCCGTGGCAGTGGGGTGGGTTGGGTGTTTGTGTAAGCTTAGCCTGTATGTGTATGTACCAGCCCATATGCACACAAATGCATACTTGTATTATATTGGGTCGCCCTCTACATTTCTAACTAAATAACTTATCCGTCTGCTCATTTCCAAAGGTTTTGCATGCCACTCAACTGTTATTTAAGTAATTTTCAGAAAATAGTGGTTTATCTTACATAAGAGACTATTTGCTTATAAATTATGCTGTGTAGTTCATGGATGACTGAGTTCGAATGAAGTGAAGATAGTTCTTTAAAGAAGTAACCCAGTGCCTTGTGGCCACTGCTTTGTCCTCTCTAGGAGGCCTCCCTGCCCTGCCTTGCCCGTGGCTGAGGGCAGCAACGACGCGCCTGGAACAGGAGCATGCTGCAGCCATGCTCCCTTGCTCCTAGAACGGGGAGGGGCTCCCAGACTTCAACTCCCTGTGGCTGTAGGGCAGTTGGTGTGGAAAGGAAGACGATGGGACATGAAGAACTAAGCCAAGGCAATGTGCCAGAGTCTAGCCAAGTCACGACTGTGGAAGAAACCCTCCTGGAGGCCCTGGATTGCTAGGTGGGCTCAGGAGAATATGGATGGGTAGTTGGTGCCACTTTATCTTTTACAGGTGTCATTCCCTCCTCTAGCGAGTGTGGGTGATAAAGTACCCCTGGTTCGATTTTGTTCATTCATTCATTCATTCAGCTAACAACTCTTTATTGAGCACCTACTGTGTGCCAGTATTATACCACCCTTTTCTGGTGGAATTACATCTTCAACATGTTTTACATGCTTAGCAAGAGAACGGATGACTCGTTTCTCTAGGCCAAGCCCAGTTTTAGATTTTTATGCAGTCAACATTAATTATCAGACAGCAGGAAGAGTCTGCTCTCCTTCATGGTCTCCGCAGAGCCCAAGACTAGGGGTCTGTATAGACCATTTCCTCCCTCTTTCTGAGAGACTTCTGTGCACTGGTCTTCCTTAAAGGACCCGGAGATTCCCGGGCACCATAAGAGACAAGCATTGTCTGGTGAGGCCTAGTCTCCAGGTGACTCCTGCCTTTGGGTGATTGCATTGGTGAGTCCCGCTCTGTTCATCATGAGAACAATAATAATCTGTGCTAGTCTGGATAGACTAGAGAAACAAATTCATAGAGACACTCGTGTGTATAAGAAAGAGCTTTATATACAAGAGCAATTGAATTTTGAGCAAATATCCCAGCCCAGTCCAGATCAAGTTCATAAGTCACATATTAGCCCATATATCCAATACTAGTCCATAAATTCCTCTTTAGACTCACACAGCCATGCAATACTGCTGAATGCAGGAAGATCACGGCCTAGCACGCGGAAAGTCTTGTGGATCCAGTGGCGGTGTAAGCATCTCAGCGCTGGCAGGGTCTCCACTTGGCTCCTCTGCGCAGGGCTCTAGCGTAGCTCCATGTGTCTTGTCCGCCGGAATGTCTGGCAGGGAGTGAGCCATGTGTCCCACCTCTGGTGAGCTATTTATCTCCTTAGCGCCTCCAAATCAGTTTATCAAGCTGTGACCTGATGGACTGGCTACACTCCACCCCTTCATTCTTAAGTCGCAAATGGACAGCAGCTTATGTAACGACCACAAATATCAGTAAGCAGAAAGCTGCTACAGATTTTGAACAGAGATTGCTCACAGGGGCTTTGCAAGCATCGCATGTTCCGTTCACGTCAGGAATCTGGAACTTATTTTCCAAAAAAAGGTACAGGCATACTCACTAGAAAATAATGGTTGAGTCACAGTTTATTTTTGTTGGGTTATTTTTTGCCCCCTCCCAAGGAAATTTTTATTAAATGTGAATATAAATCCTAATCTACAACGGAAAATCGAGAATGGAATGAAAAAGCTAATGGGACTTTTCCATGAAGATCTTGAAGTTCTCACATGCCATGAAGACTACTAAGGGTTAGGCAGGACGCCCGAGGTTTCCAGAAACAGGCTTGGCGAGAGGCGCTTATAAACCATCGTCACCTTTACCCGTTGTGCTGTCTTTCACTCCTCACTCTTGCGGGCTGAGCTACCATCTGGGGTCCTTTCTCCGCTTCAGTCCAGGTTGTTTCCCAACACGCTCCTCTTGGTCGTCATTATCAATCTCTACAGTATGTTTCTATGTGAGAGGCTAACCCAGGCCATGTGCTACATACCCTTTTATGAACGTGCATTTTAAGTCCGCTAAGAAACGAGTGGCTGCTGAATTGGCAGATGTTCTGTTAGGTGTAATTTTACCGCAATAATAAAAATAAATAAATGAGGAAAGGGAAGAAAGAACAAGAATGATGGCATGGATGTCATCTTTTATGACTCCCTATAAAATTACCTTTCTTGGAGGTCTTTGATGTCTCATGTGGATACAAGGTACTGGCCGTGTGATATCAGTTTTATCCTGAAGAACTTCCTTTAGTGTTTATTGTGAGGCGGTCTGCTGGCAACCTGTGACCTCACTTTTTATTTACCTGCAAGGTCTTTAGTTCACCTTCGTTTCTGTCAGATGGCTTTACTGAATGGGGGATTCCTGAAGGATAGTTTTTCCATCCAGTGCTTTGCCTATGTCATTCCAGTGTCTCTGGTCTTCCTTGGATTTGAGGAGAAATCAACTGTTAATCTTAGTGGGGTTCTCTTGTACATGACACAACTTTTCTTCTCTTTCTGCTGATTGTTGCCTTATCTTTGGCGATCATATTTTAACTATAGTATGTATGGGTATAAATCTCTTTGACTTTATCATGTTTACTCAGGTTTAGTTTCTTGAATGTATAGGTCCTTCTCTTGCATTCATTGTATCAAGTTTTTAGCCATTACTTCTTAGAATATTTTTTGCTGTGCATACCCATCCTCCCTGGTCTCCTTTTTGGACTTTCATTGTATGGGTATTAGGACACTTATGGTGCACACATTTATTTGAGTCTCCGGTTATTTGTATTCATTCTCTTCTAAAGCACTCCATTCTTCATATTAAATAATCTCCATCGATCTATTTTCAAATTTGCTGATCCTTTCTTTTTCCAACCCAAATCGGTTGAGCCCTTTCAGTTAATTTTTCATTATAATTATTGTACTTTTCAGCTTGATCAGAGACTACTACATTCAATAATGAATTACACCTCAACATGGAGAAGACAGAGGACCAATAAACATCATGATAAATGGAAAAAAGAATGAAGCTCTTGTCGAGGATTTATTTTACTTGGATCCTAAATCAATCCCCAGGGAAGCAATGGTCAAGAAATCAAATGATGGATTATATCATACAAGATGGATTTGGGAAGGAAAAAAAAGTCTTTAAAATGTTACAAAGCAAAGATGACACTGAGGTCTAAGGTGCATCTGATCCATGCTGTGGTATTTTCAGCCACCTCATATGCATGCAAAAGTTCGCCAATGAGTAAGGAAGTGTGCAGAAGAATTGATATCTTTGGATTATGGTACTGGTGAGGAATATTGAAATTGCTATGGTCTACCAGAAGACCAAATACATCTTTCTTGGAAGAAGCATCGTGAGAATGCCTAGAAGCAAGATTTCATCTCGCTTGCTTTGGAAATATGGTCAAGAAGACGCAGTCTTTGGAGAAGGGCATCTTGCTTGGTAGAAGGTCCTCAGAGGAGAGGAAGGCGCTCAGCAAGCTGGATTGGCAGGGGCTGTCCACAGAGCGCTCAAACAGAACCGTGTTGGTGAGACCCAGAAAGGGTTTCGTTCTGTTGTCCACAGGGTTGCTGTGAGTCAGAACCAGCCCGACGGCACCTCACAACGTGAACACTTAAATCCCATCAGAACTTTTGTTAGTCCTATTAATCAGTTTTGCCTCCTTGTTGGTATTTTGTACTTGATGAGTCTTTGTAATTCTTTAGACATGGTGTTCTTCAGCTCTCTGACTGTACCTGTCATAGGTGTGAAGTGTTTGCTTGTTAAAGGCCAACGTAAAGGCCTTCACAGGCAGATCCTCTCACCTGCGCTCCCTCCCTGGGCACAGATCTCACGCTGCCGTGGCAGTAGTTGCTCCACGCGGTTCACGCAGCTCCCCTGAAAGTTCCACCTCTCTCTTCTTTTTCAGACAGACTTTTCTTTTATATCATACTAACCCTATGGAAAACTTACAATAATACAAAGAATTCCCCATGTACTTCTTTTGGTTTCACAGCAATTTTTATTAGATCAGTGTTCAATGTTTATTTACTATGATTTGGTCCAGGACCATTGTTCTGTAGAATTGCCCTAATTTGGGTTTTTATGTTTCCTTAAAAAAAAACAGTCTTCACTGTGGTTTCACGGACTTATTGAAAATTGCATATTTGTGTGACATGTACGAATTGCTTGCCTAATTTGTAGAGGGGGTGGTGCCTTTCAATTTTCAAATCCTGAGACTTATTTATATATGCTCCATGCAGTTGCATATGTTGGGTATGTGCTGTCAGATACTTATCTATTTATTTATTTATTTTTTGCTGTCAGATATTTAGGCAAACATTTTCTCCCTGTTGGTGGCTTGCATAGTTTTACTGCTGTCTTCAATGAGCAGGAGTATTTTATTTGATGAAGTATATAATTTTTTTCTTTAAAAACGTATTTGTGACATGTTTGTTCCAAGGCCATGAAAATATGTTCCTACATTTTCTTTTAGAGACTTTAGGAAATTGTATTTTTAATTTACCTTATGTAATGTGCTTGTATATATATATATATATATATATACGCGCACACGTGCTCGTGTATACATCTATATATACGACATATTCAGCACCATTTGTTGAAGACTTTTTTTTCACCCATTCAGTTATTTTGACACCTTTATTGAAACTTAAATGATTATACACAAAAGATTTTCAAAAAGTTCATGCAAGAATGGAATTGAAAAATCCTGGGATTTTCCCATCAGCCTTTTGGGGCCCTGTCATATGTGTGGATCTCAACGTGAACTCTCTATTCTTTTACACTAACCCATTTGTTGATGTTTATGCCAGTACCACACTATCTTGAGTACAGTTATAGTTAATCTTAAAATCAAATTACATAAGCCCCTTTATGGTAACTGTTTTGTTGGCATACAGTTCACATGCCATACAGATCAGTGAGTTAAATGTGTCAAAAGAGTTCAGCAGTCATCACTACAAGAAATGTTAGAGCATTTTATTCATTCTTGTACTCATTGTCATTAACTACCTGTCTCCCCAACCTCCTTCGCCATGACTTTAAGAAACTATTCATCTAATTACTGTTACTATAGGTGTACCTATTCTGGATTTCATAGAAAGAAAATCATACCAAACAAACAAAGCCCACAATAAACAAACCCAAACAAATATACAAAAAAAAACCCCGCAATCCAAAATAAAGCAGAAAGTAATAAAGAGTAGAACAAATTTAAAATGGTTCAAAAAGGTAACTCAATGATACGGTATTAAATTTCAATCTAACTATAGAGCCTTGGTGGTGTAGTGGTTGCATGTTGGGCTGCGATGTGTACGGCCAGCTGTTTGAAAGCAGCAGCAGCTCTGCCATAGGGAGGCTGGGCTTTCTCGTCCTGCAGACAGTCACAGCCTCGACAACCCAGAGGGGGCTGCTGTGGGTCAGCATTGACTCCATGGCAGTGAGTTGTCTGCATCACTCCACTTTCTCGTGCCCTCTGTCAGCCAGGCCGTCCGCATCCCTGGCCAATGGTCAGAAGGGGTCCACCAAAGGCTTGGTCCATGCAGAGCCTCTGCAGATGGATTTGGGCTTCCGCAATCATCCTTCCTTTCTGCAAACTGGATGCTCAGAATCGAAGCTCCCCTGCAAGTCCCTCCTCTGGTCTTAGAGTGCATTGCATGAGGACTTAGCTGTCACCTAACTCGGATGGCTTGAAAACAACCCTCTGAGACTCCAGCACTGTTCTTTCTGATAGCCAGGGATCATCTGATTTGGGATAGCTTTTTTTTTTTAATCTTTAGTCTTATTTCTTAATTTTTTGGCCTGAAATTAATACAATCACTCCAGCTTTCTTTTAGCTACTTTTGCATGCTAGAACATTATTGATCCTTTTACTTTAATATGTCTGTATCCCTCTACCAGGAGAATTTTAAAAGTTCATGGGAAAATTCTGTTCTTTTTTACTTGTGTTTTTTCATGAACATTATGAAGCATCCTTTTAAGTCTTCTTTATCTAAAATGCACGTGATTGAGTCTTTTCCATCCAGTCTAAGAATCATTTAGAGTTGTGTGAGCTGGCCTATATTTAATGTAATTACTTAGATGAATAGATTCAACTTCATGCTACATGTTTTCTATTTGCCCTATGTTGTTACCTGTTGTTTTCTTCCTCCATTGTTTTTTTTAAATAATAAAAAGATGTGCCCCATTGTTGGGGTTTTTTATGTGCTCCAGTGTTTTATTGACAATATAAATGCTTTAGACTATATAGATCATAGCACATTGTAACATTACAAAGAATGAGAATTACAGGATACTCCATGGTACTCGTGCAAAATGCACACGGAGAACACGAGGCAGAGGGGCAAACCAAACAAGGGAATGCGGTGCGGTTCAAAACCAGAAGTGTGTACCAGGGCTGTAGCCTTTCCCTGTGCCTCCTCAATGCGCATGCAGAAAAATGACTCAATCCACTGGATTGCATGAGGAAGAAGGTGGCATCAGGCTTGGAGGTGGGCTTGTTAACAGTCTTTGATATGCAGATGACATAACTTAGCATGTTGAAGCACTCACTGATGAAGGAGCTACATGTAAACTCCTCCCTGGGGGATGGGCAACAGAAAAGTGGGTGAAGGGAGACATCGGACAGTGTAAGATATGACAAAATATAAATTATCAAGGGTTCATTGAGGGAGGGGGACTGGTGAGGGAGAGGGGAAAATGAGGAGCTGATATCAAGGGCTCAAGTAGAAAGCAAATGTTTTGAGAATGAGGATGGCAACAAATGTACAAATGTGCTTGACACGATGGATGCATGGATTGTGATATGAATTGTACGTGCCCCCAATAAAATGATTAAAAAAGAGAGAGAAAATGAGTGTAGGGAGGGAACATCTGCTTGAAGAGCCTTTGAATAATTGAAATTCAGTTTTAAGTTCTTTAAATAAATTCATACATATATGGAAAGAAACAAAATCAAAGACCGCAGGCCTCGGTCTGAATCACACTATGACATAAAGAAAACCGAAACCTTCACAACAGAGAAGAGGTTGAAGTTGCCAAGGGTTTCTTCTACTCGACTCCACGGTCAGCACCCAGGACGCACCAGTCTGGAAAGCAAACATTTAGAAAAGAATGAGGGCAGCATCTGTGCAAACATGCCTGAAGCAATTGATGTCTGGATTGTGACAAGAGTTGAAGAGCCCCCAATAAAATGATCTTTTAATGAAAAGAAGAATCTCAAGGATCTCCCTGAGTGAATTTGCTGCACGAGACCTCTTTAAGGTGCTAGAGCAGAGATGTCACTTGGAGGAAGGAGGAAGGCGCGTCTGACCCAAACCAGGGTGTTTTCTGTTGGCCCAAGTGCGTGTGGATGTTGGACTGTGAGAAAGGAAGTCTGAGAAAGTCCCCAACGCGTTCCCAATGGCGGGGAGCCACGAAGTCGGAAGGAGTTTGCTTGCGGATTTGGGTGCTGCCCTCCAGAGTTCTTTCTCTGCTGAGAAAGCCCCTCTTCGCTTACTGTCTGTTCTGGTAGCCCCAAACTCTATGTTTTGCTTATGCGCACACGTGAGACTGCTCCTTCCTATGTGATCTCCAGCCAGCCCCAACCATGTAGTTTAAGACTATCCCCCAGTGGAAGGTTCTGCACCCACAAACCCTTCTTTCTTTGTATTAATGGATCATTTTGTTGGGGGGGATCTTACAAGTATTAGAACAGTCCATAAATCAATTCTATCAAGTGACTTTGTACAGATGGTGCTATTATCATTTTCAAAGCAGCCAACCCTTTTAAAAAATCATTTTATTGGGGACTCGTACAACACTTACCACAATCCATCTGTCCATCCATTGTGTCAAGCACATTTGTACATTTGTTGCCATCATCATTCTCAAAGCATTTGCTTTCTACTTGAGCCCTTGGCATCAGCTCTTCATTTTTGCCCTCCCTCCCCTCTACCCCCTTTCTCATGAACCCTTGATAATTTATACATTATTATTATTTTGTCATATCTTACACTGTCCGAAATCTCTTTTCACCCACTTTTCTGTTGTCCACTCCCCAGAGAGGAGGTTGTATGTAGATCCTTGTCATGGGTTCCCCCTTTCCACTCCACCCCCCTGGTAGCGCCACTTTTACCACTGGCCCTGAAGGGATCATCTGTCCTGGATTCCCTGTGTTTCCAGTTCTTATCTGTACCGGTGTATATCTTCTGGTCTAGCCAGATTTGTAAGGTAGAATTGGGATCATGATAATGGGGGGGGGTCAGAATCATTTAAGAACTAGAGGAAAGTTGTATGTTTCATCGTTGCTACACTGCACCCTGACTGGCTCATCTCCTCCCCGAGACCCTTCTGTAAGGGGATGTCCAGTTGCCTACAGATGGGTCTTAGGTCCCCAATCTGTACTACCCTTCATTCACAGTGATAGGATTTTTTGTTCTTTGATGCCTGATACCTGATCCCTTCGACACCTCATGATCACATAGGCTAGTGTGCTTCTACCATGTGGGCGTTGTCACTTCTGAGAGCCAACCCTTCTTTCAAGGGTTAATACCTTTCTACAAGTATTCCTACCTCCTTTGGGTTGCTCATTTCTGCCTTCAAATGACTGTTTAAAATCATTTTCCCACAATTTATCATTGATATTGTTGTGAGTTGCCGTTGAATCAGTTCTGACTCATAGTGACTCTGCACAATTGAACAAAACACTGCACTGCACCATGCTCCTAATTGTTTCTCTGTGTGCGCCCCTTGTTGCAGCCACAGTGTCAGTCCATCTCATTGGGGACCTTCCTCTTTTTCACCAGCCCGCTACCTTACCAAGCATGATGGCCTTCTCCAGGGACCAGTCTGTCCTGAAAACATCCAATCTCTGTAAGACCGAAGCCTCGCCGTCCTTGCTTCTGAGGAATGCGCCGGCCTGCCTTCTTCCTTTCCTCGGTCCGCGGTACTTTCAGCATTCGCCGCCAGCACCGCATTTCAAATGCACCGACTTTCATCAGTCTCCCGTGCTCGGTGCCCAGCTTTCACAGGCCGACGAGGCCTTGGAAAAGACCAGGGCTGGGATAAGGCACAACGTAGTCTTTCACATCCTTGCTCTTCATTACTCTCGAGTGGTCTTGGGCAGCAGATTTACCTAATGCCATGCATCATTTAATCTCTTCACTGCTGCTTAAACTCCTGGGCAACGTCAACCTTTTCTCTGTTTAAAAATAAGTACCATAATGTCACCGATTGGTCCAGCTGTGAGTGTTTTGGTGTCCGTGGCAATTTGTTCTTATTACCTATACGAATGTTACTTTGACCTAGGCTGACTCCTGGTCCTGGAAGGATAGCTCGCTTTTCTTTTGCAGAATGCCTTTTCCTGGATTTAGGATCCTCAGAGGCTTTCTCACATCAGAAATGGAGTTTCATTGCTGCTGAGGAAATGTCTGCTGTCAGCCGTGTGGTTGCTTCTCTGCAAGTAATGTCTCTGGTGAATGTGGATCTTTAAATGTTGTCTTTGTATTTCTTTTCATAAAATTATGTGCCTGCAAGTGGTTTTGTTGGTGGTTATTGAGCTTGAGTCTTCAATAGAGTCTGTGGATTGCTGTGTTTCGTCGATTTAAGGAAATTCTTAGTCATTTTCCTTTCAGTGACTTCCTACTGTCCTTTCTCTCATTTTGCTGAAAGCTAGAGTTGAAATGGATCTTAAATCTCAAAGCTAATATCCTTCTTCATCTTGCTGTAGTCCTTACAATCATGGAACCTGTGAGGGCTGGCTCAAGAACAGCAATAAAGAAATGCAGTTCAATGAGATAAAATAATCCAGATCTTTTATTTAAATTTCCTGAAGAACATCCAAGGACGGCCCATTTATAGCCACTATAATAGCATCCGAACCCCCACATCTTCTCTTTACTTCTTTCATTCGACGCTTCCAAAAGCCTCCCTTCTCAGTCACACACACTGCCCCAAACCAGCTTTCTAGACGTCCTTTGGAAACTCACCAGCTGTTCACTTGACCCCCTCCGGCAGCTGAAGAAGTAGAGGCTGAAAGCTGGGCCCTCTGATTGGAGGGGAGCTGGAGGCTGAGCCAGGTCTGGGACGCGGACTACGTGCCTGTTCTGCAGGCCTGTCTGATCTCTCCCTAGGAAGGCTTGGTTCTGTGATTGAGGCACGTCCCCTGAGCTCCATGGGGGCCGTGTGGGTCACTCCCCTGCGCTCTAGGTACAGAACTTAGACCCACATCTGCGGAGGAACCGGAGGAACGCTTCTGCGTTGTAGCTCCAGGGAGGAGGTTGTCTGGAATCAGATGAGCAGGGAGCTGCCCACGGGATGTGGCTTCATGAACATCCTCATACACGACCCTTCTCTCCCCCCACCCCAGGGACCCAACTTGCTTTTGGAAAATCGGAGTAAGTGGAATCCTGATGCCTATGGCTTTACGATAATTGTGAAGAAAACACTCTAAAGGGAAAGATAATTGAATCGGCATCATTGGAGTGTTTCTGCTCAAGCAGTTACCTCGAACAGAGCACTCTTAGGTGACTCGCCTGAGAGCTGGTTAGCACAGACACTCTGGAGAAGATGCCACAGGATCGATGCCGAACCCACGGTGGGCAAATGACTTAACAGGGGAATGATGGGGAAAGACGTGAAAGGACACCACGTGAGCGTCTTGGTGAAAAAACCTAGTTTTTAAACTTAAACACACACACACACACACACACATAAAAGAACAACACCCTAGTCGCCCTTGAGCTTGACCAGTGTACTAGGTCACTTCCTTGAGCTGGGTCGAGGAAAGATAAGCTTTGGGAGACTATTTTGAGGTGTGTCTGTAGCCCTCTGAGGTTAAAAAATATATATCCCACTGCCATTGAGTCGAATCTGATTCATGGACACCCTGTAGAGCAGGATAGAACTGCCCCCTTGGGGTTCTAAAACTAACTCCTTACAGGAGTAGAAAGCCTCATCTTTCTTCCAAGGAGCAGCTCGTGGTTTTGAACTGCAGACCTTCTGATTAGCAGCCCAGCACTAACCATTATGCAACCAGGGCTCCTTCGTTAAGGTTAGATGAGTTGAAATTCAAAAGTCTCAAAATCAAGATACTACTACTCGACCTTGGTTGTTATCAATTTAATAATCAGTACACACTCCATCTGAATATACTTTCTCTATAACTGATTCCCGGTGTTATTTGTCTCTGAAGTAGTCGCTGTGTGTCTGTATGTTTCTCTGTGGTATTGCATCTTCATTTAAAAAAAACTCTCTAGGTTAGTGAAGCCTATTCTCCCGAGCTGGATGTGCTTTGAAACACATGTTTTTGGTTTTCTTCTTGGCCATGGCCTCTCTTGCTTTACCTTCCACTTTGTGTTCTTTTGAATAGTTTTGTCCCAGAAGCGTAAGTGCTGTAAGACAGAACGGTAGACAGTTGGACTGGATGTTAACATTCGTAGTGCCAGCAGGAATACAGGCTGTGGACACAGACCTCAGCAGGCAGTTAGGGACCAGGGGGCGTCTGCATGGTATGAAGCCCACAGCAGTACCATGAAACCTTAGCACGTGAACCAGTTGTACGAACAGCACAGAGATGGAAAACTGGCTGGCGGCCGGTTCTGTCTCCCGGGGATTTGAAAAGAACGATCAAGCAGTGGGTTCGGGTCTTGTCTTCACTGCCTGGAAAATGGCACTCCCAAACACACTCGACCACACGCAGCAGGAAAAGCAGAATTGAGGCCTTCTTAGATTTGCCTTCCCTGAAATCCACCAGCTCAGCACTAAATTTTGAAATTGTATTGTTCTGTCGAGAAAAATGAGTTCATTTTTGTTTCCTTGTAGATTTAACAGGGTCACCCCAAGGGCTGTTTGTTCCCCACAGTCAGATATCAGTGATCCCCTGAAGGACTTCTTCCGCTTGATGTGAATTGTAAAATAAACCTATTTCCCAATTGTAACACGATGGCTTTACTCCTGACTTCAGCTGGCTAACAGCCCTGGCAGTGTAGTGGTTATGCATTGGGCTGGCAACCATAGTGTCTGCAGTTCAAAGCTACCAGGCGCTCCATCGGAGCAAGACGAGGCTTTCTACTCCCCTGCAGAGCGACAACTCCCAGGGGCAGTTCCACCCTGTCTTAGAGGGTCGGGGTGAGTCGGAATCGACTCGATGGTCGTGGGTTTGGTTTTGGTTGTAATCGTTTCCAGAGCCCTTGTTCATGCGCTGTGCTCAGTTCTTGGTACTGAACAACTTGTTTGACTGGGTGGGACCCTTGTGCGTCAGAGTAGAGCTGCGCTCCCTCTGGTTCTCAGAGGCTTCAGCCTTTTAGAAGTTGGTCTCTCTAGGCTTCAGCCTTTTAGAAGTTGGTCTTTCTTCCAAGTGCTGCTGGGGGCCCCACACCACCCACCTTTGAGTGAGGGGCATTGCCCAGGCAGCCCTTACTGGGCTCTTGCACTAGAGAAACAAATATGACAGGTATGGAGCTTGTCCCAGGAAACTCTCGGTCTCATCAGAAAGGAGGATGTCAAACATCTTCGCAACCAAGTCATTGGTGAAGACCTTGGTAAGGATGGTGGTGGACAGAAGGTTCAGGGTCCTAAGAAAGAAGACCACAGGAGGCCCAGCATAGCTTTGAGAGCAGTGCAGTTGATCAGACCTGAAGGGGGAACACTAAGGATTTTACATAATCGCTGTGCTTCGGTGTTCTGCGGCCAGGCTACAAATATGTTTTCTCTGAATCATGAAGACCAGTGTAAATGGAGTGGGCCTTTTACAATACCTTATGCTATAGTTTATTGTGCCAGCCTGGCCGATAAACACAAGTAGGATTAACTGAAGGGCAGAGGGATAAATGACTTGCTTGTTCTGTGCCTCAGTGTAAAGGGGTACACTACCTGTGGGATACCCAGCCCGTGGACTGTGTCGCTGTAAGTGAGGTCCCTTCAAGCCCACATGATTGGAATGTTCATCTCTGGACCTGGGGACCGACAGTTGATGACAGTTGGGGACCTGCCTTGCTGTTTGCTGCCTGGATATATATAGCCCAGCTCTCTCTACAGAAGGGGACTGGCAATTGGCAGCTCTCAAGCCTTAAAGGACTGCTAGTGTCTCACTGCTTTATAATTTAACTGTTAATTTCTTGTATTATCTTTCTGTATATAATTTAACGGTTCATTTCTTGAATTATATATCTATCTTTATAAATATATTTATATATAATTACTAGCAATCTGGTTTGTCTCTCTAGAGAACCCTGTCCAATACACCTTATTGAAAATCTTATTTTCAGGCTCTCTGTGACTAACCCTTTATGGATTTTTTAAAATAATGAGCTGCCATGAATTATGTGATTCTGCTTTGCCTTGGGAAAGTGCCCGTGGTCATCATGAGGGTTTTCTTTGGAGAGAGCGGGACAGCTCCGCAGGGAATCGTCTGTGGGTCCAGGACTCCCTTGGAGTTCTGTGGGTGCCACATATACACTGCAGGATGCTGGGAGTTTCTGAGGGGTGGCAGGCTCAGCACCCCGCTGAATGAATGGACATCCTGGAAAAGGTCCCTCAGTTCCGCATCTCATTTGGAGAATGCTTTCCTAGTCTTGGACACAGAGCTGCCACAGCCACAGGGGCGGGAGGGTTGAGGGCAGGAGCTGGTTGGGGGGCCTTTTAATGGTCCCCCATGAATTTTGAGGTGAAATCAAGTCTTCTCCTCACACGAGAAGCAAGAAGGGTGCCAGAAGACATTGGGCATTCGTTGTACTGCCTTGATAACTAATGCTGTGGGGCTTTTCTTTGAGGTTTTTTTTTTGAGTGGAGGGGTGGGGGAGTGGTGGACCATGTGTTCAGCAGGGTGAGTTGTTTGACCTAACAAAAAAGACATTGCACGGCGACAGAGGCAAAGTACTTCTACCTTTAGCATCGGTGGGCTCTGGGCTGAGGGGGCCAAGGAGACAGTCCTCTGTTCTCTGAGACATCACACAGTGGACACCCTGGATGTCCTTGAAGAGGTTGTTGTCCATCATCTGGCAGAAATTTAATTAACCTCAGGGGACAGGATCCCATTAATGGCTGATTGAGGAACTCGGGCATCACCTGCGAAGACATGGAGATGTCTTGTCGTTTGATGTAATAGTGGCTATTAGGTAAGCCACTTGCACATAGAAACTGTTTTCTTGAGAGGAAGTCTCTGCCCACCTACTGTCCGTGTGTCAGCCGTGTGTGTGTGTGTGTGTGTGTGTGTAGATATGAGTACAGTGAAAAGCAAGCTGTTGTTGGTGGATCTTCTCAGTATAGAGCGTGCTCTGTGCTGTGTTCTGGGTTTCATTTAATCAAAGAATAAAACATTATCTCCCCATTTTTCTTAGAAGGAAGCTGAGTCCCAGGCTGAGGAACAAGTAGAATGATGATTCTACCCCAGAACTGCCTAACTTCCAAGTCTGTCTTTGCTCCTTTCCCCCTGGGAACTATTATACTGTACTGTACTCTTTTTGGTCTGAGAATACTTGGAGCATAAAACACAAGCAGACTTTTAGAAGAAAAACAACTCGAATGAGCCTGATTGACTGTGCCTTCATTGGTGGGAAGACTCTCGCCTCTGTGTGTGAGTCCTCTAAACAGCCTTGGCAGCGTGCTGGCGCTGTCCGCATCTCTGCTGCCACAGTGGAGTGAACAACGGGTCCTGCTGGGCTGCACCCCCACGCTGCCTGCGCCTGAACCATCTGCCCTGTACGACTTTATCGCAGCCACGCCACGCGTCCCAGAGAAGGGAGTCTGAGTTTCTTCATCTGCCCCTGGCTCCATGGGAGGCTCTTGTCACATCCCTTGCCTCCTGCTCACACACACATTTTCTCACACCCCTGCACATTTGCAGCACTTACCAGCCAGCAACACGTTATCAGTAAGGAGTGTCTGGACTTATGAAAGGTGATACTGTGCTTCGCGTGGAGTCTTGGAGAGAATCGGTACAGCATGATAAACTCAAACCCCCTTCTCTGAGACTGCGGCCCTCTACCATGTCCTTCCTATAGCTGATGCCCTATAATCCCATAGCAACCGAATCACCTCCCTCGGTGGCCTTCTGGAGCGCCTTCAGCTTCTAAGCCCTGGCCTGGCCCTGGGAAGGAGCTCTGGGGCAGGCAGAGCCATTTCAGGGGAGGCTTTGTTTTTTGCATCCCCTGCTTCCCTGGAGCCCACCTGGTGAGAGCTCAAGACCCAGCCCTTCATGGGGTCAGCACCGAAAGTGGCAGGCACCACCATGTCAGTCTCCTTGACCACTGTGCCCCCGGCATCCATGTCAACAGTGCCTGGGATACAGTCAACCTGAGTTCATAGAGCAATATCACTGCTTTGCTTCTTGGGGGAGGTGAATAAATTGACCAGTGAAGAAGACACAGAACCAGACCGCATGTTCCTTCTGGTTTGCATAAGGTTGGGTCACAACTACGGACATCAGTGTTATTCGGTGCTCTCATCTCCAAAATGGTGGGAAATACTAAAGTCTTTGGAAGATGAAGCGAGAGAACCCAGATATACTACATATTGAACACGTAATTGTAGTTGTGGTTAGCTCCTGTCTAAGCAATGGAAAGCTCTTGAGCTTCCACTTCATGGCTCAGTGACAAACTTGGGACACGGCACCCAAGGTGATAGCTGGTGACTTACTGACCCCTCACCATCTTCTCTCCCCCTCTTGTTCTGCCTTCCCTTTGCCGCTGCATCTGCCTTTTGGGCCCTGGTAGCCCCCATCCCCTGGCCTCCTCATGGTACTAGTGAGCATGGTACGTTGCTCAGCAGGAGATTGCTGGCTAACACTAATGCTTGGTGAGGACCAGTGGACTTGACCTTTTAGATAAGCCAAGCGCTTGGGTCGTGTGTCTACCTGTGTGTTTTTCATTTCCCAGCTTAGAACTGCTACAAATCACGCTGCTCTTTGACGGGGCCCTGTGTTACTTGGACAGTGATTACAGATACACGAACGCAAGGATGTTCACTCAAGCCTAAAATTGTAGCCAAGGATTTGACGAATGCTGTTTTGCGCTCAACCTTCATTTTGTACATGTGACCCACAGTTGTGGGTAAAACTGCTTGGCAAAATTCCGACCTACCCAGAGTTTCTGGTAGAGCTGACAAAACCAGCCGTTTTAAAATGAAGCCAGGGCGTCTGCAACTGAGAGACTCGATGTGGGTGATGCTTTGCTCGGTTTTAAGCAATTCCTTTCCCATGAGCTGTTTTCTTTTTATTTCTCTCAGCCTTTTCCGTTTGGCTCTGTATACAAGTGATAAAGTGTTGGTTGATTAATGAATGAGCTAGTTGAACTCTTTCCCCTCTTTAAGTACGAGGTTCACAGTAACTTCCAGTAAAGAATAGCTTTCTCGGTGAACGGTGGTGTTAGTGCTCGTGGGGTAGACTCTGCTGTTTTAAAGGCCACGATTGAGGACGGGCACCAGGAGTCCTTTATTAGATTTCCAAGAAGAATCAAATTATTCTTGGTGGTGGTGTTCTAAAGAGGAGATCAAATGATAATAGTTCTGGATAACCTGCTTTAAAGAACCATGTATACTCGAGTATATACAGTAATCTAGTGATGACAAAAAAAGGAACTAGGGATTAAAATCAAATGAGTGGCTATAAATGTATTCTATATTATCTCTATTTTTATTATTATATATTTTTAAATTATAATAAAAATTTTGAAAAAGAAAATATGCATAATTGGTAGTGCAGCTTTATGTTACTGTATTATACAGTCATCAAAATAACATCTTTAAAAATCATTTTATTGGGGACTCATACAGCTCTTATCACAATCCATACATCCATCCACTGTGTCAAGCACATTTGTACATTTGTTACCATCATCATTCTTGGTATCAGCTCATGCCCCCCATCCCCACCCATCTTCCCTCACAAACCCTTGATAATTTGCAAACACTTTTTTTCATGTCTTACACTCTGATGTCTCCCTTCACCCACTTTTCTGCCGTCTGTCCCCCAGGGAGGGGGTTATATGTAGATCCTTGTGATTGGTTCCCCTTTCTCCCTGGTGGGTGATTTTTAAGTCTGAGTTTTCTAAACTTTCTACAGTGACCAAGAGAAAAACATAAACTTGTCAAAATGTAAGAAAGTCTTTAAAAAGGGACTAACCAACTCTGCATTGTGTCAATTGTTGAAGCGTTATTTCCAGCTAGCTGTTTTATGTGTGACTTGCTCCCATCAGCCTGATATCCGATCAGTGTTTACATGACGGGCAGCCTTGTGGTCACGGGCATGTTTTTGGCCATGTGCTGCCCTGGACTTTGACCTGGACTCTGTCTTTGCTGCTGGGGAGTGTGCGGAGGAGCTCACAGCCAAAAAAAAAAAAAAAAAAAGCAGTCACTACAACCATCTCACTGATTTTTAACCTGTTCTAAATATGCTCTGTTAACATGATTTCTGTCTTATTTCAGTGAGCTGGACATGATTTCCACACGGGTGATGGACCTTAAGCTCCGCGAGGCTGCAGAAGGCATGGGGGAGGACAGCCCAGGTAAGGTCCTCACCCCCATGTTCTGGGGAAAGCCTCCATTACTTCTGGGCCAGGAGAGGCTGACAGAGCCGGCTCCTTGGGGGTTCTTTTTGTGGAGAAAAAAGGGCTCCGTTCAGAGTATTCAGCCCCCCTCCCCCCCCCCCGCCCCCAGGCCCCTCCCAATCTCCCTGATGTTTGCCATTCAGAGTCAAAGACTTGTCCTGTCCTTCTTTATCCGTCAAGGGGGGTTTTGAGGTGGTTTTTCTTCATTCCTGAAGGTAAGCATGCCATCAGCCTTTGGCTGCCTTGAAAGTGAAGAAAGGGAGACTGTAACTGCAGTCCTTTATCATCCAGACCACCCTAAGTTGTCCAGGGGAGGTTGGGCAAAGTAGGGGATGACCTCATCCTCCAGGAGAAATAATTACATAGAGAGAGAGCCTTTGGCCCCTCTCCTTTAGGCCCGTGAGTCTCTCGGGGGACTTTTATGTATGTCCTTTACTAAAGTCTGTGATCATCATGGCGTCGCGAACACCTCCCAGGGGTTAAGCACTCAGATCATTGCTTTCCTGTTTATCCGTGCAAGGGGGCTTCAAAAAGTTCATGGAAACAAAAGTTCCATCATCCATTCATGCCTGTTTTCCACGACCTTCTTGAATCCCCTTTGTATGTTTTAAAAGAGTTGTAAACAGACATGAAAAGCTGTGATTGGCCCACATTGTACCTTTTCTCCGGATTAGCCATTTATGTTCTGAATTTTGTAACAAAGTTTAAACCCAAAATATCAATAGTGATTTTCTCTGATATCGTTCAAAAGGAGCAGCCACTAATAAGCTGAAACCCCAAGTTTATGAAGTACTGTGCTTCGTATATTATAGATAACCAATACCAAACCCAGCCCACTGCCATCCAGCCAGTACCAGCTCAGTACCCTGACGGTCAGAGTAGAACTACTCATTTGGGCTTGCGAGCCGCTCAGTCTGGATGGGAACAGACCCACTCATAGTCTCCCAAGAATTAGTGGCTGGGGAGTTTGAGCCACTGGCCTGTCTGTTAGCAGCTCAGTGTGTCAGCCAGGGCACCACCAGGCTCCATATTCCATAGAGCTGTCTCTTACTAAACATCAGAACCCCTTTCCTCCTCAGTAGTGACTAAATTATCCCCACTCTCAGAGCACGCCTTAGAAATCAGCCCCAAGACAACAAGGCGTTTTAAAAGTACTCATATTATGGAACAGTGAATTAGTCATTTGGAACTTAAGACATATACTTTGAAGAAGCTTTTTTTTTTTAGTCTAAAACAACCTCAGTCAATGCCAGTTTGGGGTACTGTAACTCATAAGGTAACTGAAGAAATCATCCTGAAGAATAAGGTTTTAAAAAAGTAAGAGAGAAACTAATAATTTTTCTTGAAGAGCTAGGTTCTTGAGACCAACCTCTTCCTATTAAAACATTAAAATTGTGGATAATAATTAAGCACATTTTTTAAACAAATAAAATGCTTTTCCAGAGCAGAAAGCCTAGTTTTTCTTTTAAGGAATGACTGATAGGCTTGAACTGCTGACCCTGCAGTCAGTAGTCCAATGCTTACCTGACAGGACAACCAGGCCTCCTCATATAATATGGTAGACTTTAAAAAAATTAATATATAGTTATAGTAACTATAATCAGGCGCATTGTATTATTCACTCCATTTAAAATGAAAGATTGTCATATTGAGCTTCTCAAACCCTATATGCTATTAAAAGAAGGATCCATCTTAAGCATAAGAATAAAAAAAGTTGAAATTAAAGGACAGAAAAACATACCATATATGTACTGGGAATTGGAAGCTAACATATCTGTATTTCTGTCAGTCAAAGTTGTGGCAATTAAGGCAAAAAACATTACCAAAAATATAGGGACATTTCCAAAAAGATTTAATTTCCTAGCAAGATAATACTTTTTTATTTCTTTGCACTAGCATAATACAAAAAATGTTATTCAGTAGAAATTGACAGTTAAACTAAAATAAGAAAACCTATCATTATAGTGGGTAATTTTTAACACCTCTCTCAGTAATTGATAGAACAAATGGATAGATATCAGTAAAAGTACAAAGCATTTGAACTACCTAATTTTTAAACCTTGTAATCACTGACATATATAGGACATTGAAGAAAATGCATTCTTTTCAGGCGTACTAGGAACATTTATAAAAACTCCATATGTCAAGCCATAAAGCAAGTTGTGACAAATTAGAAAAAATTCAAATTTTGCAGAGCACATTCTCTGGTCACAGTGCAATTAAGCTAGCAGTCAACAACAGATTATTCAAAATTATCCAAGTGCTTGGAAATTAAGGCATGCTCTCTAAATTAAGACACATTCTTCTAAGTATCATAATGGCAATTAGAAAATCTTTTCAACCAAACAAAAATGAGAATACTATATATCAGAGAATTTGAATGTAGCCAAGACAGACGTAGAGATGTAATGCCTTAAATATGGATATCATGAACACAGAGAAATCCAGAAAGTTAATAAGCTAAGGATTTCTCCTAAGAACTCACCTGAGCTGCTAAGGTGACATCTTGGAGACTCCGGGTAGCTAGGATGTGTGGGGGAGAATGGAGATTGTCCAGAGAAGACGGCACAGAGTATCATAGTTTCAAACAACCTTAGAGTCGGACTCAGCCCTGCCACATCCCACCTAACTTGGCACTGACCAACCAACAAAACCAGCTGCTGTCCAGGAGACCCCATGTGTGTCGGCATAGAGCTGTGTGTGCTCCGTAGGTTTTTCAGTGGCTGGGTTTCTGGAGGCTACTACGCCCACCTTTCTTCTGAGGTGCGTCAGGGTGGGCTGAAAGTCTGGCCTTTTAGTTAGCAGCAGGCACCTCCACCATGGGCAACACCATGTGGTATGTTTCTCACTAAAAGGTTTTAGGTCGTCATGCCTCTTGGCAGCCAGCAAAGCACCCCTTGCCTCCTCCCACTGTGCTGGTGCCGGTGCACACGGGAGAAAGCTCTGGTGCAGTATTTTGAAAAAGCATGCGATCGTGGGACTTTTTGTTCTCAGGGCTTTCATTGGGGATGGTGTATATTTTAGAAATGAAAACAGGACTTGGTGCGAGAGGGAAATCATGAGCTTAAAGCTTAAACTTTATTTATTGAATGCTGCAACATCAACAGAAATCAAGATCGGGTTTGGGGAGTGTAAAAATGGTACAGTGTATCCTGTACAAGAAAAGCCTTTTCAGGAGTAAACAGTAGCTGCCGGGGCAAAAATCTCGCTTTGTTTCCTTCACGTGCACTTCTGTGTTTGGTGAGTTTGGGCATGCACAGTCTCATCCCTCTGTTTGTTTTTTTCTCAATTTGTCTAGGAAAGAAAAAATCCAAATTCAAAACTTTTAAGAAGTTCTTTGGGAAGAAGAAGAGGAAGGAATCCCCCTCATCCGCAGGAAGTAGCACCTGGACACAAAGCCAGGCGAAGAGTGAGGCTGCCCCCCTGGAGTCAGGGCCAGTGGGCTATGAGTCCGAGGATGAACTTGAGTAAGTTGCTCTTGGACTCCACCAGATCTGCGGGGCCCAGCACGCAGGACCAGTGCCCGGGCCTAGGCCGACCCAAACGTTCTTTTTCACCCTCTCGGGTAACGTGCCCGGCCTCCTGACTTCAGTTTTCTCCTAGGACACTCTTTCCTAGAAAGTGTTTTTGGTCTTTTCACCCATAAAACCGAACCCACTGCCATCCTATCGATTCCAACTCTTAGCAACCCTAAATGGCGGAGTAGACACCATGGGGGGTGTCTGAGACTGTAACTCTCTTTATGAGAGCAGAAAGCCTCTTCTTTCTCTGTCAGAACACCTCGTGGATTTGAACTGCCGACCTAGCAGCTAGCAGCTCCATGAATAACCCACTATGCCACCAGGGCTCATTTTTTTTCACACAAAGGGCTCTAGAAAGTATTAATTGGGCAACTGCTATGTGCCAGGCTCTGTTTCTATTAAAAGTCACATGACCTGTGGAAGAGAAGGCATACTATATATCATTTTATAAATAAACAAACCTAATCCTAAAGAAATTGTGGAGCTTGCCCAGCATCTATAGTTGGAGGATGTCAGGATATGGACCATTGTTTAATTTGGCTTAAAATCCTTTTGAGGCCCTAAGTACTAAACTAGAAAATGGCCTGTCTTTAAAATTGAAGTTGAGTAATAATTCAATTATTTTTCTATTCATGTGATAGAAAAACACCACGAAAGTTTCTTGCTGTTTATTCTTAAAAAACAAACAAACAAAACCAACAAAACAACCTAAAATACCATTAGGAAGAACCAACCCAAAAGGTATGAAAGTCTAGTGAGGAAACCCTTATCTTCCAACTTATATTTCATCAAAATTGTCAGAAATTGCTCAGTGGCTCAAAGGAAACCAAAGCACCATATTAGTTGCTTCATGAGCTAGTGTCTCCCCCCACCCCCATTGGCTTCTAAATTTGAAGGATGAAACTGGTGAGAAGGCATCCTGTCCCCAAGGATTAAGGAGCAGACTTAGATAAAGTCCTGGGCTGGAGCCTCCCAGTGCAGTGCCATCTCCTTAGAAGCTTTCATTCTGCGCGCGCGTATGTGTGTGTGTGTGTGTGTGTGTGTGTGTGTGTGTGTGTGTGTGTGTGTGTGTGTGTGTGTGTGATAAACAGGCATGACGAGACGTCCGCCAGCTCAACCATGTTTACCTGTGTGACACACACTACACCCTTCGTGTTGGGTCATCACGATTACTATCCTCCTCCAAATTATAGTGCCCCCCCCACACCACCATTAATATAAACAGGGGTCCCTGGTGGAATGATAGTTAAGCATTTAGCTGCACACCAAAAGGTCAGCAGGTAGGACCCAGGAGCTGCTCCGTGGGAGAAAGAAGTGCCAAGTCTGCTTCTGTGTCGGTTCCCAGCCGTGGAAACCCCGTGGGGACAGTTCTCCTCGGTCCTGTAGGGTCTCTGGCGAGTTGGAATTGACTCCATGCCAAAGGACTTGGCTTTTTTTCATGAATAGAAAGGCAATCAGCGCCCCCACGCGGTTCCGCTCTTTGCCTGGCTTTAAAGAAGTAGCAATTGCACTGACCACTTGGTGGCAGCAAACGACGGAAAAGGAGAGATCAGCTTGTGTTTGTGATCTGGTGAGGCGGTGACCTGGATGGGGTCCAGGTTGTTTGTGTTACATGAAACCTGAAGAGGAACCTGCTGGCAGCCTCTGGGATGGAAAGATGGGGCTTTCTACTCCCATAAGCAGAGTTTGGGAACTCACAGGGCAGGTCTGCCCTACCCTAGGGTCACTCTGAGGCGACAGTGGCTCTGTGCCAGTGGGTTTGGATTTGGTTTGGGAGGGCGTGAACTGTACGTGGGGTTGAAAGCAATGCACTTGCAACCCTGGGAGAGGAAGCTGGTACCAGAGGGTGCCTTTGGTGCTGCCAGTCTGTTCAACTCAGGGCACTCCCAGGGGACCGAGGAGAACTGCCCCACAGGGTTTCCAGGGCTGCCGTTGTCACGAGAGCAGGTTTCCAAGTCTCTGCCCCAAAGCAGTAGATGCGACCAAAATGCCCATCTTGAGTTAGCAGCTGCCAGCAGAGCATCGCCCAGTGTGCTCTCTGACCGGCCGCAGAGCTGTACCCCCCCCCCCATCTCTTAACGAGAACACACAGTCCTGGTGCTGGGGAGGCTGGGGTGGGGGCAGACGGGACGAGGGGCCCGGCTCCCCGATCATGGCTAGGCGATGACAAGCTGGAGTGAAATGGCCTGTTCCCTGTGTCATGTCCGCCCCATCACCAGAGTCCAGTAAACACACCGGGCTTCTCACGTTTGCGCCCCCAGGGCCTCACAGGGGCCTGAGCCTCCATGGTGTGCAGTTTGCCGGGGTTGACGCTGGGAATGGAAGTCAGGAGACTTGTAAAGATGAGGTCCAGGAAGTAGACATCATGCTTTTAGTGAGCAGCATGGAGGAAGAGGTATAGTCTTAAAGACCCCTTTAACATCTGCAAAAGCCTGCATGCTTTCCAGGTTCTGCAGCAAGTTCGGCCCGCAGGGGAGCCCATCCTGTCCTGGCCAGCACCACAGGCCCAGGTGGAACGCGTTCCCTTTGTCAAGGCACCTTGACGCTGGCCAGCCGCATGAGCCACGGGGTTTTCAATGTCGACGTCCGTCCGTGGTATCAGTGCGTGCCCGTGGCAGTACTTCTTAAGCCTCTGCATCTGTACAGATGTCTTCTCACCCCCTCACCCTTCGCTTCATGCCATGGACCTGCTGAAGAAGTAGGCCATTTGCCCTGAATGACATCTCCCCTTCTGGAATGGGTTACATGCTTCCTCCTGTTAGGATTAAACCTGGCTCCTGTCGTCTCTGAATCTCTCATGAACCCAATGAATCTTGATGTTTGATTGGGTTAAGGTTTCAATTGGGGGGAACAAAAGAAAACGTCCTGATTGGTGTTGAGGTACCTTCCTGTCACGCCACATCCCTTCACAACACGAGGCACATCACCTACTTTCTGGTTGTCCCACTTCTGGTGACACCTTCTCCGGTCCAGGTGTTGGTTGGTTCTCCCAGTGGAGACCATCACCTGGATCTGTTACTCACTGCCGGCTGCTGGCTTCCTAAGTGTGCCATCCACTGCACCTCGATTAGCTGCAAATCTGTGCAGCGTTTTCTTTTTCCTCGTCAAGTGTGGTTGTGCTGAAATGCAATTGGTTCATGGAAGGCTGGGCCCTCCTTTTCTCCATCCACCTCCAGAGTGTTGGCCTCGGGGACCCTGACAACTTCCCGTGAACATGGCTAGTACATGGGCCTTCAGTATGTTTGATTTCCTTCCAGCCAGTCAGTCTTCACCCATGCTTAATGCTTGCATTCTCGTATCCATCATAGGCAATTGAGAGTCACATCGGTGTACCTCCTGGGTCCTTTTGGCATGGCCTCAATAGACATTCTGGGTTTATTTTGCACTCTGTTTGCCCCAGGCCTGGAATCGACCATTTCTGGAAGGGATCCTGGTTCCTTTCATTGTGAAATGGTTGTTTTTGTTTTGTTTTTAACAGTGCCACCTGGGTTTATTTGTACAACAAACAGCACAAGAAGACACCAGCACCATGCAGGCGGCAGCCCAGGGCTCACACCAGTCCCTCTCGCCCTCACACGGAGAACTCTACTTTTTGGGAGCCTAGGCGCCTTTGGTAGCTTTTGCTGGGGTCGAGGCCTTGGCTGGAGCGTCAGCCTTGCTTTGTGCCTTGACCTGGGGCCGGCAGAGCCTCAGGCCCTTGGCAATACATGCACAAGCCCGCTTGCCAAGTTTGGGATGGGCGATGTAGGCCAGTCGGCTGAGCTTGCAGTTGACGCCTATTGGGAGCTTGGCCTTGACCTCTGTGGGCTTCACAAGATCCTCGATGGCCTCAGCGCGAGCAGCCGCAGCCTTGGCGTTGTTGGCCTGCATTTTCTTCAGGCCCTTCTTGTTGTGCTTCTTGGCGAAGCACACGTTCCTCAGGAACTCCGGGTTCACCCCTTAAGAGATTCCTATTGTTGTGATCAGGGTTCTTTGATGCTGTTTCTGTGCCATTTCCGAGATTGGTTGTGCGTGGTGTGGTTCTTGGACTTGGCCATGTCTGCACCGACGCCTGCGGCTCCTGGAGCGCCAGGGACCAGAGGAGAGAGCGTGAAATGGTTTTTCAGAGACAACAATTCAGGCTGCTAGGGATGGGGATTGTTATTTTGTTGTCTTTGCTCCTAGCTCTTTCCAGCGGAGATTACCAAGAAACATGTTTTATTTTTTAAGAGAAAATTCAATTATTAATTCATAAGTTCACTGACATTTCTAGTTCGTAGCAAGATCTTGCTTCATGCTATATTTCTGTCTCCTTCTATGCCAGGCACCTTGGCTCCTAGTGACCTTACAAAAGAAAGAAGACGATCTCTTGTCTGTCCCAGGAATACGGACAACCATTCCACACCTGCACTCTCGGTCTCTCGGACTCAGGCTCCTGAGTGCAATTAGATAGCTCTGTCGTTTTGTGTTCTCAGCGTAGATCCCGGCGTGTTTGGGGAACCCTGGTGGCCAGTAGACTCAGGCTGGGCCGCTAAAGGAAAGGTCAGTAGTTGGACCCACCGGCTGCTCCACGGGAGAGACGAGGCAGCCGGCTTCACAGCCGGTGGTGATCAGAGCCATGGACTCGCTGTGGGGCAGGGTCTCTGGGAGTCTGAACTGGCTCGATGGCTGAGGACTGCAGGTGCTTTTTGGATGTCGCGTCAAAATACCATGTTGTAAAAGAACTCGAAGTGAGTGTTTTCGCTGTGTGGTTTATGCCAACAACCTGATACACACCCAGGTGTTCCATTCCCTTTGTGTTTTTTAATCAAATTTTATCTTTTCAACAAGTGAAACAGTTTGATGGTTGCAAAGACAACATTGGGAAGGTTAGTACCTTTGTGCCCAGTTCCGCCCCTTCCCCACCCCTGACCCCGGGCAAACCCCCCACCCCACCCCCAACCCGGCAAATTGGTCTTGTTTCCCTAAAGGCAACTCGTTCATCTTTATATTGATCCTTCCATCGTTTGTTTTCGTCTAAGCAAACGCACAGTTTATTTATGTTGGTGGGCGTCCTCTGAGGGCCTTTCTCACACCCAGGGAGCAGGGTGCCCACACTGTCTGGGCTGGCTTGTTTGGTGGAGCGTTTAAAAGGAGAACCTGGTGGCGCCGGAAGCCTCCGCTCCTGTGGGGTCATCTGCAGTCTTCGCTGTGCGGAGGCCCGGGGTTGCCTCATCCTGACGGCTCCTGATGGACATGGGGGTGTGCCGTCTTTCACTTGTCTGAATACTGCTGCTGTGAATGGCCCTGTGTCTTCCAAACCCACGATGTCTCAGGGGTGAACTAGACCCAGATTGGGGGTGTTTGGGCAGGGCTCAGGTTCCGGGAGGGGGTGGGCATGGTCGGAGGGGAAACAGGTGTGCGTCTGATCTTTGTGTGACTCTGTGCGTGGCAGGAAGAGGCTGGGTGGCTTCCCTTCATCTGAGTCCCTCCCAGAAATGAAGGCATCCATTCTCTTGGGAGCCAGAGATTCCCCACCTGCAAACCAAGCCAGAAAGCAGCGTCCTGCACAGAAAACGCCATTAACCACCCCACTTGGATCTGCATCGGGGGCCGGGCCACACCTCCGAGAAGGGTGTCTCTGCCCCATCTTTGAGGCAGGCTGCCTGGGAGGGCAGAGTTCAGTGCACATGATGTCCAGGGTGCACAGGGGATGGCTTTCCTTCCTCCATCATCGGCCTCCATCATCTCCTTCCACCTACTGTTCCGACGGCCACCCCTGCTAGGAAACCTGACAGCTCATTCCCACATCCTCCTGGGACGGTTGGTGGGTTCCTTCCAATAAATCAAGTTCTGGGCCTTGGACTCCATGCCGAGGAGGGGACTGGGATGGTGGTGGAAGAAGGGCTCCCATCTAGTGCCAGGACTGAGGCCCAGATATCAGGGTGCACAGAGCTCATTTATCAGCATCAAGCCACGAAAAGAAGGCGAGCTTTTCCAGATTGAGATTCTCATTGTCAAAGGTGGCCGTGGATGTGTGTGTGTGTGTGTGTGTGTGTGTGTGTGTGTGTGTTAGAGGGTCCTGCAGGAACACACGGCCTCAAACCACTGAGGTCTGTGACCCCCGAAAGGACTTGTCCTTCTCCAGACTCTTCACAGCCAGTGGTGTGAAGCCAGGCAGTCCTCCTGCAGCCCCTCCTTTCTGCATCCCTTTGTCTTGGCCTTTGCGCCTCCTTACCTTGGTTTGTCCATTAACAAAAAGCATCCACCCAACTTTCAGACCTGTTGGGGTGCCTCGCTCTGCAGTGCTCCGAAGAGTCGGTGGTTGTTTGTATTATTAGTTTCTTCTTTCCACGTTGGTTTGTGTGTCTTATTGCTCCTGTTGGGTTGTTCAGTTGGTGAAGCACAGGAGTGGATGCACAGAGATCATGGCTGATGCAAGGGTTTATAGGGGATGTTGGTCTGGGGGTGGCGGGAGATATGGGAGGGCGAGGGCATTTCGGAAGTAAGCAGTAACTTCCGGGAGGGGGAGGGAGCCCAAGAACTGATTGTGACTACACAACTCGTTCTAAAGGCGATTTAATCATGAAAAGGAAGAGGAAATGTTCCAAAATCGATTGTACAGTTCTTGTTATGACTGAACTTTTGAGTTGTGTGATATATATGGATTATGTGCCAGTAAAACTGAGTTGATTCGGGGGGGTGTGGGGGGACAAAGGTCAGCAGTTGGAACCCGCCCAGTACTCCACGAGAGGAGGACGCGGCAGTCTGCTTCCTTCAGAGCACCCCTGGAGGCCAGGGGCACACAGAGTTGGTGGTTGTATGTGACAGCATGGGACAACACTGAAGTCAAGGGCAGTTAAAAAATGCCTTCAGCCAAGGGCTCATTGTCTGATCTCACACTAACTCACACACACACCTGTTTGGAGTTCGCCCTGATGGCCCAGGGGTTAGGGGAGTGGAGGCGGGCTGAGTCTCATGGTGCCTCTTTTATTCTAGGGAGTCCAGGGGCGCGCTGGGCAACCGAGCCCTCTCACACGACAGTATCTTCTTCCCTGAGTCTGGCCAGGACCCTGCTCGCCCGGTGCGAGTGTTTTCCCAAGAAAACGTGTGTGACCGGATCAAAGCTCTACAGGTAAAGCCTCGCACTCGGCGTGGCAACTGGGAAGTTATGCCACAGGGCGTTTCCCCTGACTGCTTTCAGCTGGTGTATGTCGTGTGTTAGAGTACAGTTGCACACGCCTCACAACCAGCAGACGACACGCCAAGTTAGTTGTAACTGCACCTTGATTCGTGCCGATGCCAAGACGGTGCCAGGAGTGTTGGTCCCAAGGGGTCTGCTCAGTTCTCTGTACCAGACCAGGGGCCCCCAAAATACTTCCCGAATGAGTCAATAGGTAATTTTTTTTATATGTGGTCGCCGAGGACCTTAAGAGCAAATGTCTTTTATCCCAATCTAGTTAAAAATACAGTGTAATGTGAAGATGGGGCCCCCTCCCCCTGGGGGACTGCCTGTCAAGCGTGGAGATGATGCCGGCATGAGCTCTGAGGATGATGGGCTGCCCAGCAGCCCCCCGGAGATGTCCCTGCTGCACGACGTGGGCCCCAGCACAACCATCAAGGCAAGTACATCTCCCTGTGACTCCATCCTCGCCCGCCATAGACAGACGGGGGGCACTGGTGGTCCTGTGTGTCTCCACGCCAGCGTGGTCATCACTGCGTGGGCCAGCACATCTTCCAGAGCAGGTCTTTGTAGCCCATATTTGGTCTTAGGGCTGCATTTCTTTTCTTTCTTGGAGCAGAATTTCAGGTCTCATTAGAAGATAAGGATTTGATAACACCTGTCACGATATTATCTGACATAGTCAGCTCCATACCTCGTAATTCTTGTCTGAGCAGATGACCAGGCCAGTCACCCAATTTGAAGAGGTGACGCACCTTTGTGCCCATATTCTGTGGCCATGACACTTGGCCAGAAGGAGAAGGGAGGACTAAATCCAGCTTCCCAATTCTCAGAGACCTTGACTCTGCGCCCTTGCTGGGTTTAGGGACAGGAACGTGAGGGGCGGTGCTATTAAACACAGCAACGGAGGGGCCTGTGCCCTCCACAGCTGGTGGGCCTGGTCTTGAATTCCACCTCCCTGGTAGAAGCAGCAAAGAGGAGGCTCCGGAATTGAGCTCAATCTCATGCACAAACAACATAGCTCATGATGCCACCCTTTTCAACCTATGACATGTAGATTTGTTCATGAAGATAGCAGGAGGAAAAAACCTGTTGCCATTGAATAGATTCCAGTTCTTAACAGCCTTATAGAGAGCTGAGTAGAATGCCTTCCACTCCAGGCTATTTTTTATATATTTGAAACCCTGATAAAACAGGGTCTAAACCCTCAGCTGCTAGCCAAAATGTTCATGGGACACACACACACACACACACACACACACACACACACACACACACACACACCCCTCGGGAGAAAGATTGGGCGCTCGGCTTCCATAAAGACTTATATCCCTAGAAAGCTTATGGGACTGTCCTCTGTCCTACAGGGTCGCTGTGAGTCTAAACTGATGTGATGGCAGTGGGCTTGAGGGAGGAGGGGGTGGGGGCTTTCCCTTTACAGAAGCTGGCTTCCATCACTCTGCTGTGAAGCAGCTGGTGGATTTGAACGCTCGGCCTTTGCGTTTGCAGTTGGGTTCTCAGTCCCTGTACCACCACGGTTCCTTCTTGGTCGGCAGACGAGTCTCTGGGTGAGTGGTCTTCCCTGACAGAGAGGCTGTATAGGGGATAGAACTTGGGGTTATATCATGTTCCACAGATCATGCAAAGCCATCAAAGCCCACGGACCCTTTGCATCAGCACAGGGCTGCTTGTGTGCATCTGCAGAGCCCGCTGCTCACCTCTGCCACCGCAGTAAAGGGACTCTCCCTGGTGACGTCACAGCACTTTCTTAGGGATTCCTGTTCTTCATTTGCTGCCAAACAAAACGCCACAAAGCAGGGGCTTTATAAAACAAAATCATTTCCTCCCAGCTTGGGCATCTGGGAATGCACATGGGTTCCTTCCGCAGGCGCTCTCCCGGCTTCAGTAGTTGGCAGCGATCCCCGGGGTCCCTTTGCTGATAGACCCCTTGCGTGGTGTCTTCCCTCTGCGTGTGACTCTCTGTCTGTCCAGCTGTACAGGCCGAGGACCCCCATAACTCCATGACGCCATTAGCAGAGAACCCCTGCAAAGGAAAGCCCTCATTCCCCAAACAAGGCCACATGCCCAAGGGACCCGAGCTAGTGTTCAGCATCCAAGGAGCACTTCAAAGCATTCATGGAGATACCCCATCATCTTCTCATTCCATTTCTCCACGGAGTGTTTGAAGCCCTGCCATGTGGGGGAACACAGTGTTATCCCCAACTATGGCCTCGCAGTTCCTGTGCTGTTCTGAAGTACAGCCAGAATCTACTTGCGTTTGTTCAGACAGCCCTCCCCACCACCCCCTCAAGGGCAGGGGAAGGAGTCCTTATCCACTCGTGTGCATGAAAACATGGGTTTTCAAGGAGCCCTGGTGACATAGAGGGTCAAGTGTTGGACTGCTGACCACAAGGTCAGCAGTTTGAAGCCACCAGCCACTCCATGGGAGGAAGGTGAGGCTTCCTGCTTCCGTAAAGATGTACAGTGGGTGGGAGGGGGGACATTTCTACTCTGCCCACCGGGTCCCGATGAGTTGGAATCGGCTTGATGGCAGTGCATTTATTTTGGTTTGCCTTCCCAGCATTGGTGACACTGGAGCACAAGGAAGGGCAGCCCCGGCTGGCCAGAGCATGTCCCTGGTCTGCAGCAGAGCAGGCTTGCCCCGGGGTCGGAAGAGAGTGGGCTCTGTACCCGTGGAGGACAGGAGCAGCTTAACTTATTTTCTAGAACGTAGGCCAGTCCTGTACCTTTCTCACCTGAAACCCTTAAAATGCTAGAGCAGGGGGTAGGGTGGGGTGAGGACGGAGCTGACAGGTTTGTGGCGCTGCCCGCAATTGCCTGGTGAACGACACATGTTTCTGTCTGCATCCGGCCTTAGGACCCGATGAACAATAGGCATGTGTGGGGACCACATGTTGAGCAAGTGTCTGTCCAGAGCCGCCTCCTTGTTCCTGTTGACAGATCTCCCCGTCCCATCCCTCCGTGCTCCGACTCAGAAAGCATCTCGGTTCTCGGGGGCAGGCAGTAAAGAACAGCTAGTGATGTCTAGACCCTGTTCGTTATGGAGTGAGCCCTGCTCCAGGCCCTCGGAGCAGCGATGCACAGAGTCCAGCACTAGCTGGGCAGAGCCCCGCACTCCAGGTCCGCGCTGACCGCTTCATTGTCAAACGTCTCTCTGGTGCCTGTGACTTGGTGAAAATAGCCTGAGATCTTATCCGCTGTTGGGCTGATGTAAGCCCTCCACTGGTTGCATGATCATGGGATACCAGTATCTGGGCCTGAAGGACTGAAAGACAGAAAGCAGGTAAGGAAGGAAGAAAGCAAGCAAAAGGTTATCTCGCTCCTGCTTTAGAAGGCACCGGGATCGCATTTCATATCCTGAATGTTGTCGGAGCACAGTTAGCCTCTCGCGAGCGGGAAACAAAGCACCCTTTACACTGTGCTTATGTAACACGGGCCATCTGATAGGGGCGCCTGTAATCCCCGAAGGCCGGGATTGTGGGCGATTTCGCTCTTTTCCTGTTTTGACACCTTACAATGCTTGGCAGAGAAACGCCCTGAGGCTTATGGTCCAGCAAAGTCTTCTGGAACAAGTATGGGAAGACACCGCCGTGGCAGCGGCTCCTGAGAGCCTACGTTTGCGGGAACCACGTGAAGTTATTTCTTTAACGGGTCGGAGCACCAGCGCGCCAGACTTGACCCAGCGTCTTCCAGTCGTATTGACAGATGATTCCCGTTCCCTACATTCACTGGGTTAAACGTGTTAGAAAGAGTCGTGCACCCCCAGCGCTTTCTAAGGAAGATTTCCATGTAACCAGACATGTCGTGGGCTCCCTGCTGTGACACGGGAAATGCTGGTTGGTGGGTGGTGCACTGCTGAGTCTTTGGCCCTGGATGATGTCAGAAACAGTCGCATGGCAAGGATAAGTTTGGCAGCCATGCGCAAGGCTGCCTCACCAGGTAAAGAGCAGGCCTTTGGGCTGATCTGTCACCTCTCAGAATCCATGCCCTTGGGGACTTTGGAGAAGATTACATGGGGACAAGCAGGTCAGTGTTCCCCCACCCATGAAAGGAGTGACCAGCACAAGCCCAGACCAAGAGTCTAAAGGGGCTTCAAAAACCTGAGGGGAAAAAATCCCATGATCTCTCCAGTTCTGCTTCTTCACCCCACCATCACTGCTTTGTGTCTGCTGACCATCTCCCTGCTCACTGTTCCTCCTGGCTGGGCCCCTCTTTCTGAGGACAAACATTTGGAAAGCTGTTGTCACCACAGAAAAGCGCTTTCAACCTCAAGCTGTTTCCTCATGGTCCTTAGAGCCACGTTTGCCCCTACAAAGGGCTGCGTGTTCAACTTCTTCCAGAAGCATCTAGATTTCAAGACACATTGGATAAGGAATAAACGACCCTCGTCCTGCCAGCCTACTTAGGGAAATGCTAGACAGCCTCCCTGCTGCCCCGTGATTGGTCCTGTGAACCCCTACAGACCTCACCTCCGCAGAGTCAAAGTCAGAACTGCCGGCTCTCTGCGGCCGTGGCAGTGCGCTTTCCCCATAACCTGTTGTCAATGAGTCAGTTCCAAACACAGTAGAGTGGAGCTGACCCAGGGGTGTATTCCCCCACCCCACCCCCCCGGGGTGTATTTTTACTGAAGTAGACGGCCTCATCTTTCTCCCCCAGAGTGGCCAGTGGGTTCAAACCACTAGCCTTTCATTGTGCAAAGTGCTTAATTCCTGTAGCGCCGGGTTCCTCCCGGCCTTGCCAGGCCTCAAGGACTTTCAGAATGACGGTAGAGACAGAGTGAGAGTTTTCAGGGAGAGCCGGCGCATGTCCTGGATCAGCTACAGCCAGGACTTTGCATGTGTGAATGGGTCGTTGCTCCGCATATCAGGAAGCTGAGCAGACCAGGGCCACTGAGACGGTGGACCAGCGTGGGCCTGAGCTCAGGACTGTATGCTGTGGCAGCCTGCAGTGTCTCGGTCTCAAGGAGAGGCTGTGTGAGCACAGGGCAGCCCAGTGGGAGAGGAGACAGCAGGGGCTGTCGGTCCTCCTTTTATGGGTGTTGAGCCTAAGAGGGGGTGGCTGCAGGGCAGGTGTTGTCACTCTCTCAGTCGTGAGGTCATTGCATTTGCAGAGCTACTGCCTTGGTCTCTTGCGTCTCTGACAGTGAAAGAAAGACACACATCCTGCAAAGACCTTTGTGAACAGGAAGTTGTGGAGTTGGGCTGCCTGGAAGAACGAGTCGTGTGGAACCCCAGGTGTGAAGGAGAGAGCTCAGCTACAAACCCCAAAGCAAGGAGAAGAACTGAGGCTTCTGTGTGATTTCGTACGGGACATATGCTGCTTGCTGTGACCCCGAATAAGGATGATCTGGGCAAAGTCTTGCTTGTCCAATCTGAGATTCTTGCCTTCGGTACGAACAGACCCCTTTCCACGAAGTCTAGTCTGACCCAGAGCAATGGCCCAGGGGTGGTCCTGAGGCTGTAAATATTTTTGGAGGCAAATTGCCTCGTCTTTCTCCCCTGGAGCAGCTAATGGGTTCAAACCACCAACCTCATGGGTAGCCACTAAGTGCTTAAGCTCTGAGCTACCAGGATTCCTTTGACTTACAATAGAGGCCAAAGCCACAGACACAGATGCAAACCTGTGGTTTGTCTTAAAAGTAATTTTTCAGGCTGTGTTCCTGTAAGTGCCTGACTTAGCTAACCGAGAGATTTCAAGTAAAATAAAATAGATCGTGTGCACCTCTCCCTCTCCCTCAATTCAGTCATTGTGCCCAATCAGCTTTTAGGAATAAACTTTCCATTCCATTAGAGAAGGGCTAGGATCTTTGGGCTAGCAGGGAAAATAAGTTCCTCTCTGAGTTAGTTCCTTGGCAGAGCAGGGCAAGGGTGTGCAGACCAGTCCCTATGTCAGAACCTCGCTCTACTGCGATGGCCCCTTTCCCTAGAGGCTGGTGGAACCCAGGAGACCTGGCCCCTTAGTTTGCCTGCAGACCAGGAGCTGAGCTCCCTCCTGGGGCTCAGTTTTCAGCCCAACAATAGACAAGTGTATAAGGGGGACCAGTGGCACTAGAGAGGTACGACCACCCACCTTAGAAGAACCATCCATTGAAGATCAACAGAGCGGCATTCAGCCCAGGACAAGCTCCAAGGGGCACGAGGAGCAGGAGGAATGGAACCGTTCAGGAAACACAGAGAAGAGGAGGGACGGCTGCCCTAACTCACCGTGAGGGCCGCAATGAACGAGAGGAGACAAACTGTCCACATTGCCAAATGGAAAACTGATCTGCTCGGGAAACCTTCCTGTTTTGCAAGCAACCGCTCAAATGGCATCAAAAGAGAATGCCCCCACCTTCACCCCCCCAAAAAAGAGAAAGAGAGCAACCTAGCGTCATCCCTGTGGCCTTCCCTGCAGTCCCCTGAAGATCATGGAGCACCTGCCTTGTGTGGGACTCCACAGCAGAGACAGTAAGTCAGTGGTCATTGTCGGGTCACTTCCCACTCGCGGTGACCCCGGCATGTCAGGGTAGAACTGTGCTCCATCGGGTTCCCGGAACTGTGACTTTTGAAAGCAGATCGCCCCTGGGTGGAATCAGTCCACAGGCCTTTGGTCAGTAGTGAGCATGAACCATGCATACCCCCTGGATGGATGAATTGTGATAAGAGTTGTATGAACCCCAAACAAAATGATTAAATTAAAAAAAATTAATAGAAAAAAAGAGTGGGATTCTTCTCCTAAGCCCCCCTCACATCTGGTGGCTAGAACTAACTTTACAGTCCATTGCCATTATATAAAGGAGATTCCATTTGAGCAGGCCAAGGGGGATTTTGTTTTAAATCCATTCTGTTGAAGGGCTTAAGAGAAAAAAAAAAAGCTAGAGGTTTCCACAGAAGAAGAAATCCTTCCCAGCCTGCCTTACAAATTTGAGCCTTGCCGGCTCACACAATTGCACGAGCCAATTCCTTAAAATCGTCTCTGTATTGACTCGATGGCAATCAGTGTGTACAGATGCATCCGTGTGGTTGTTGCTGACTGGTGCCACCTAGTCAGACCCCACTCAGAGTCCACCGTTCCCCTCAGAGGGAGCCTGCCCAGTCCTGTGCCCTGCACATTGCCGCTGCCTTTGAGCCGTCACTGCAGCCATGCTGTCTGCTCATCTCCTGTTTCCCAAGCAACATGTCCTGCTCCGGGGTTTGGGCAGCCTCTACTGATAATGTGCCCAGATGACTCGAGATCCAGTCCCCACCCCTTACCGCTCTATGGAACATTCTGGCTGTACGAGGCCTGCTTCCGGCATTCCAGAGTACATCCAGTGTTCTAAACTCACCAGCACGCTAATTCAGATGCTTCGGGTCTTCCTGGGTCTTCCTCATTCATTGCCCAACTTTCTCATGCCTATGGGGTGATGGGTCAGGCACGTCTTAATTCTCAGTATTACCCAGAGTGTGCTGGGATGCGTGCTGTGAATGCCTTTGCAGAGTCAAGGAAACACACCCCTCTTCCTGGGCCCCTCTGCTTTCAGCCAAGGTCAGTGTGACACAGCAGTGATAGCTCTCAGTCCATACCCGCTCTTGAATTCAGCCTGCATTTCTGGCCGTTCCATGTCCATGTGCCGCTGAAACCAATCTTGAACTCGATGGAGGCATGCACGCATTCACAGCTTTTGAGAGCAAATCCAATTTCTACTCATGGCAAAGCCATGTCCATGGCTGATAATTTGGCCTCAGTGTCCAACCCTTTCATCCAGGGTACCAGTCAGGCTTCTAACCTTCCTGCTACCAGCCACGTGCTTGCCCACCCTAACCACGCTGGGGTGGCACACACGCACGTGCACATATATAAGCATATTAGGGTGTTTCTGAAATGCCATTAAAAGTTCCGTTATCTTTCCATCCTATTTACCCCCGGCCCTTTTGAAACCCCCTCGTAGTTACTTACGTGCACGCACTGTATCTGCAGAATTCCGTTGGATCTGTTTCGCAGACGAGCACTAACTGAGATCGTTCGCTGCCAGCCTTGGACCGTTCCCAAGGAACAGTGCAGCACCCGCGCTGCAGAGAATCAAATTTAAACTCTTTCCCCACAACTCCAGCCAGGAGTCCGTGTGGGAAGACCAAGCACATGACATTGGGAGGCCTTGTCTTCGGTCCCCTGGTGCGCATTGTGATGCACATGCTTAGTGTTTTCTCCTTGTCCCTTGAAGGTCTCCCTAGTTCCCTCATCTGGGCCCCTGTCTCCGGACCATGTGAGCGACACCTCAGTGTCCCCCCAGATCTCGGACAGCAGCATCGCACCCTTGGCTGACTTCAATTACCCCCCGGAATTCTCCTCCTGCCTAGACAACTCTGCCGCCAAGCACAAGCTCCTGGTGAAGCCTCGTAACCAGCGGTCGACTACAATGAGGCGTCTGTCTTCGGTAACTGGGCCTCCCCTGTGCCCCGGGGCAGGGTGGCAGCCTGGCAGCCCTTCTGCCCTCACCCAGCAGGGTCACTTGCCCCCTCTGGGCGCACGCTGCCCATGGTTGATGGGCCTGTGGCATGTCATGTGCCTGCATACTCGTGGCATTCGTTTGTTCGTTCATTCTGCAGACACTCGTTAAGACACTGGGACTGTGTGCTGGAGAGGGGCGCTGGTGGTCCAGGGGGTTAGGCATTGCGCTGTTAACCACAGGGCCAGCGGTTTGAACCCAACGGCCATTCCACGAGAGGTCGCTGAAGCTTCCTGCTTCTGCAAGATTCACACCACTGGGAGCCCTGGGCAGCGGCTCTGTGCCCTACAGGGGCACGAGGGCTCAGAATGGACAGCAGCCAGTGGACGTGATTTACTAAGCGTTTGCGGGTCTCCTGTCACACTCAGTGGCACGTTCAGTCCCCGCTATGGCTTCCCATGATCCGGCCCTGCCCACTCCCTCTGGCTTCCTCATATAACACGTCCTCCACTTTGGCCTTCGTTCTGTTTCTGGGGCTCTGCCAGCCGTCTCCTGCTTCAGGCCTTGGGTGCTTGCTGTCGTCCCTTCGGGTCCTTCCCCCGACCTTCCTGCTGACGGCCGCCCCCTCCGTCATGCTCATCACCACGTTCCCTGCCTGCATGGCACCCCTGTGGGGGCACAGAAGTGATCCCTCTTAAAGTGTGTATTCACTGGCTTAATGCCATTCTTCTTTGAGACTTGGGCCCCGCTGCCCCTCTGACCCCTGACACAACATGTGTTACAGGGCTGCTACTCAGTAACCATTTATTAGGTGGGGGAATGAATGACAGAAGACAACAAACACTGAGCACGTGCATGGGCATGAGAGATTTCTTGTGGCATCTCTTGGCTTCCTGGCACCACATAGGCTTGCTGCCTTCTGCTGACTAAGAGTGCCCATCAGACCGTTCCCCTAGGAGGGTGTGGGGCCTGCCTGGCTGCAGAAAGACAGAATGACCAGCATCCTCTTCTTTGCCTCGCTTCCTGCCTGCTTCTCTGCACTCAGGGACTGCTCCCTGAGCCAGTGGCCAGCAAAGCAGAGAGACCCAGCTTGAAGTGTCTGCTGCCTGGCAAGGGAGACTAACCGAGAGCCGTCTGGATGTGCTAACTCTGGGGAGAGCTGTGGGGAACTGTCAGGGGGCTTCTGGAACATCTCACCAGGGGCCTTGATTGAGTGGGGGAGCGGGGGAAAGTGCCCAGGGGAGGAGGCAGAGTTAGGTAGTTAGGAGTGAAGGGAACACCTGGTGACTTTCATTAATTGCAATGTCCACTTAATGTTATTCCAGTTTTAAAGTACGGTTCCTCCGTCCAGCCACATTGCAAGTGCTCATTGGCTGCCTGTGGACGGTGGCTTCCACACTGGGCAGCACTGAAAGTCCTGGTGGGCCGCACACGGCTCCAGGGCCACTCTTGGCTCCGTGGACTTCTCAGGAGTTCTAGCCTTCCACATGGAATAACTTTTTAAAGAGGGGTTTCTATCCTAAAAGCAAACTTCCATCAGTCCTTGTCCTGATTGTGGGGTGTTCAAGAAGCCCCTACCGCAAGTGGGGTATCTCAGCGGGAGGCAGTGGGAAGGGGCAGTTTCGAGATGTCCCTGTAAGAGAGCAAGTTTCCCTTCTGACACGTGGAATGGCGGCCGAAACACATGTCAATAGTGCTCAGCTTCAACTGGACCTCTTGCTGGAGCAAAGAAGCAAGATCGAGGCTACCTCCAAGCTGTGCGTTCCGTCCAAGGCAGGGACGCGAGTATTGGTGCATATGCTGGTGCCGCAAGGGCACTTACAGGAAAATGCTGGGTGCTCGCGGGACTTCACGTGGCCTGGTAGAGCTCCCAGCATCCCTGTCTCCACGTGCTGACTTGGCCCACAGTGCCAGAGATGGAGGCAGCTCACTCCTGGCCTGGCTCTCAGATGCCTACTTGATTCCTACCAGAATGTCTGTAGCCCAGGCCAGAGTGAGCAACCAGCCAAAGTTGGCCAAGCTATGGTGACAGAAGGAAGCCTGGCTCACGGTCCAGATGGAAAGGCAGCATTCCTTCCTCCGCCCCTGGGTACAGCTATTCTTCTCTTCCTTGACTTGGTTTTTAGTAATGTTTACTTGGTTGTTAGTAATATTTTCAGTGAAGGTTGACACATCAGCATAGCTTCTCATTCAACCAATTCTACACGGATTGTTCAGTGATCTTGGGGACATTGTTCTCAGTGCATGAGCATTCTCATTGCTTATGGTTATTCCATTTGCATGGGACTAGTTTACCTGCCACCCTCCCTCCCCCAGCCCTCTCATCTTTGTTTTAAGGTCAAGTTTTGACTGGGGAAAATATGAGGCTGTGTTAGTCTGGGTTGACTAGAGAGACTAATTCATAGACAATCCTATGTGTATAAGGAGAACTTTATATCAAAGAGCAATTGCACATTAAGAAAACATCCCAGCCCCGTCCAGATCAAGTCCGTAAGTCTGATATTACCCCATATGTCAATACTAGTTCATAACAATCCTCTTTAGACTCACAAAGCCATGCAATGATGCTGAATGCAGGAAGATCACAGCCCAGTGGGTGGAAAATCTTGTGGCTCCAGTGGTGATAGAAGCATCTTGGCGCTGGCATGGGTCTCCACATGGCTTCTCCAGCTCCCAGGGCTCTGGCCGCATCAGTGTAGCTCCATGTGGCTTGTCAGCAGGAAGATGAAGCAGAGAGTCTCTCCCAGGTGGAATACAGTAATTCCCAGAATCCTCAGGAGAAGGCCATGCCCACACAGAAGCCTGGTTGACAGACTGCACTCTGCACCTTTGCAAGTTGACAGGAGATTATGTAACTGCCACAGTTACAGTCTCAGAAACCCACGGAGGGCAGTTCTACCCTCTCCTGTAGGGTCGCTGTGATGGGGTCAGCTTGTTTGGCAGTAATGTAGAGTCAGTCTGTTGACTGCTCTCAGCTAGGTGGTTTTTGTAAAAGGAGCACACTACCCACAGGTTGTCATCTTTATTGTGTGAGTCAGTCTGTTATTTCACTAAAAGGGTCCTACAGGGGCTGTTTGGCCTCGTGATTTAAAGAGTATCTTAAGGCAAAAGGCTCGGAGAGGACTGGTCTGGTAATTCTCGATTTTTCTGTAAAGAATTTAAGGCCCTCTTCCTCCTGTTCTCCCAGTGTGCTCTTACTCGGGCTGGTCAGTGGTAGCTCAGGCACCGTGGAGTCCTCCTGTCTCAGTGGAGATCAGGCAGTAGCTCACAACGGCCACAGCTCCCCAGATTTAGTGTACCACCTCCTTGTCAGAAAATAAATTACCTTGTGCCCGCCTTGGCAGTTAAAACTGTTTATACTGAAAGCCAACATCAAGGATCCAGTGTAGGGGGTCTGCTTTCACAGCCACGCTGAATCATTCCAGGTGCCGTCAGGAGGTGGAGTCGCCCACTCTGGGAAACCAGGCGGAGCACTGGTCCTGGGGACTGGTCTCTGCGAGTCCCTGGTTCACTCCTTTCTCTTTTGCTCTAGACCCGTAGGCACCAGAATGAGTGTATTAGACGGACACTCCCATGCTTTTCAGATCTCGGACACAGCCCACCAAACTAGGATGTAGAGCATAAATGTTATGAGCGATGGGGTGCCGCTTGTGACAGAGTGGTCCCCAAGACTGTAGTCCTAAGGTGTAAAACCAGGAAACCAGCCATGCACAGTGTTCAGTTATGTCTAGAATAGTGGTCCTCAACCTTCCTAGTGCCGCGACCCTTTCATTCAACTCCTCACGTGTGGTGACCCCCAACCATAACATTATTTTCCTTGCTACTTCATCACTGTCATTTTGCTACTGTGATGAATAGGGTGACCCCATTAAAAGGGTCATTCAACCCCCAAAGGGGTCGTGACCCACAGGTTGAGAACCACTGGTCTAGAAATATCCAGAACCGTGTCCTGGGTGCTTGATTGTATACTTGTAAATGAATACACATGTGCACATACAGATACATATTCCTATCCACACATATATATGCTCACATATACATCCCTGTTCACATATATTATGCCTATATACAAATATACCCATGTATGTTTGTTGCTCTAGAGCAACCCTTAGTAGATGTGATCGAGGTTGAAAACCCCATCTAGGGCTGCCTTTGGCTGACGCTGTCTCGTTCCACCCTCTGAGCAGAGATTGGGAAAGAGAACCCCTGGTTATTTCCACACAGGGTTATTGTTTGTGTGTGGTTCCATACGCAGTATAAATGGAATGCCCATAAATGTGTGTCCCAACATCTCCTATAGCTTGTGGGTGGTGCAGTTCGCATTCTGAACACCACACCAGCTGTTCTTCATTCCAACCTGGGCAGGGTCAGAAGCAAGTACTCTTGTTAATGCTCTTATTATCTCAGTGTCATCAGGAACACCGCGATGAGATGGGTAGCCTAAGGTCTCGTAGCAGCCACAGCCTCCGCTGACTACCAGGACAAGGTCTCAGACAGACGCCTCCTCTGCCCAATGCCCATCCATGGTGCCCTCTGCTCAGAGAGGGCATGGAGCTTGCTGAGCATTGGGGTTTGCTGTTGGGCTGTGTTTTCAGAGAATTGTGGCTTGTCTGGGTTTGCTCTGCAGGATCATATCAAGAGGGGAGGAAGATGAGCAGGCAGCCAAGACAGTGACTCTTCCTTATTGCACATGGAGACACTGGTCTCCCCACTTCTGCCTCCGGAGTGCCCCAGGCTTGGAAGCTTCTGTGAAGGCCCAGAGGTCGCGATGGGAAAAATAGGGAGTGGGCATAAAACACTCGGGTGGCATGGGGTCCTCGAGCCCTGTCCTCCTATACATGGCCACCAAGCCGGGGCTGAGTCAGAAGTGGCTCTGTTCTCCAGGCCTTCTGTCGCTTCTTTGTGCTCAGGAAAGCCACTCTGTGCCAACCTTAGTCTTTGGTAGGACCTGTGAGGTCGCCTCCATATTATTTCCTCATAGTTCCCGTGCCTCATGTTGTGATGTGCCTAAGCCAGGCCTGTTCCTCAGCTTCCAGCCACCGCTGGTTTCTGTGGTTGAATAAGGGGGAGAGTTGTACAAAGGGACCTACACCCCAAAGAGGTCTCGGTACCATCCGTGTCCTGTAGCAGCAGGAGGCCAGTGATAAAGTGAAATCAGGAACCAGCAGCTTTTGAAATGTCTTCCCTGCACATTTGTCTTTACATGTCTTCCTCTTTACAAGTCCAAGAGAAACAGAGTGGCAAGGGTTCCCTGGGTCCTCCTGTGTTCTGTTAGCAAGTGGGGCCAGGCCAGGATGGGAGAAGAACAGCAAAACCATCAGGCAGACGCTGCTGCACGCACTCCGAGAGTCACAGTTCCCCCACCCAAAGGAAAGCTCGGGCAACAGCCAGGTGAAGGTCAAGGTCCAGCGTGAGATCACCTTCAACTCTGCCAGGCTCTTGGCCATTCTTACATACTGTTTTTAGTTTTTGTTACTGTTGCGAATTGAGTGTAGATTTACAGGGAAGATCATCAGGATTGTTTTTCTTGTTATATTTTTCCCTCAAAACCATTTTATTGGGGGCTAATACAGATATTATATCATTTCAGAGTTCAGTCACATCAAGCAGTATTGTAGAATTGCTACCACAATCAGTTTCAAAACTTTATTCTCCTTCTTGAACTCTTTGACATCAGCTCTCTATTACACATACACACACACACACACACACACACACACACACACACACACACCAGTGTACCTCCCAGAAACCCTTATTCTACTTGCTCTTCTCCCTATAGGCTCATCACTCATGGGGTTCATATACTGAAAAACAATAATTCAAGAGGGTCACCCCAATGACAAAATACATTTGAGATAAACCCCAATATGAGCAAACAAAAAAAATACCGAAAATGTTGAAAACCAGATCAGACTCAACGTGCATCAGAGGGAGAATCAAGTGACAGGGTTTTAACCGTTCAAGTCTGGTTGATACTTTTGAGCAGCTGATCAATCTTACCTTCAAGAATTCATATGCATTTTGTTTCATCTCACGACTGCGAACATCCTTCTCCACAACCCTGAGATCAGAAGAACTAGATGGTGCCCCGCTCCCACTGTCATGTCTTTCTTGGTCAATGAGCTGTGGTTCCCTTGCGCTGCTTTTCCTCCTGAAGGAGCAGCACTGGCTTGGTGACCCTGTACCTGTGCCAGATGTGGACTTAGCATCTGGACCCCCAGAGTCCTTTCCGAAGAGAAAAACCACGTGGTGCCACGTGTGATTGTGGTGCCAGTAACGGCCTCGGAAGACCAGAGCAGGAGGATCATAGGTGATGGTGAACAGGCCAGGCTCCCCGGAGGAGCAGACCATGAATCAGTCCTGGCATGTGCTGGCAGAGCATCCCAGAAGTGCAGGGAGGGGTTGCGCGGGTCCAGGGGCTGACATGCTCTGTGGGGAGCGCTTGACCACCGTAGGAGTAGGCGCAACGGTCTTAGATGAGACGGAAGAGGACTTAAATGTGGCTGAACATCTGGGCTTGCTACATTGGCTGTGTGTGTGTGGAAGGGTGACAGATGAAAGAGCAGTCTGTGTTTGTGCTGACAGATGCGCCCAGGGAAGATGGGAACTCTGGAGAGAAAGAGAGAGAGAGAGAGCTAGCTAGCTTTGCACAGGGACATAGGAAGCACTTCAGCTCTTCAGCAGAGCCCCCAGTGAGCTCAACCTTGACCACACATGGTACTGACCCCTCACTTCTCCTAGTTTTCCTGGCAAGCTCACCCCGGATCAAAGGTTGAGTGAACGAGTGTGGGGCACAAAGCCTGGCGGGCACTAAGCCAACATAGAGTTTTCTCTTGACTTCCCTCCACAGAGCAGTGCCCACAGGTTCCATGGCTTCACTCCAGTAGCTATAAAAAGCCACACCCACACCCAAACACACATGCACACAATTGTCATCGTGCTGTCTCATGGCAACCTTGTGTGTATAGAATGCAACTGGGCTCCATGGGGTTCTCAAAGGCCATGAGCTTCCAGGAGCAGATCACCTGGCCTTGCTGCAGCAGCACCTCTGGGTGGACTTGAACCATGAGCCTTTTGCTTAGTATTGCCGGAGCACTGACACACTTGTCCCTCACCCTGGGAGACACTCCAGTCTCCAGAGACAGCATTGATTTGAAGCACCTTGCTGCCACTGTTCTGTGGAAAACAGCTTGTGATCCCGGGTTTCCAACAGGCCAGTAAGGGAAGGACTCAGGAAAGACACGTGTGTGGGAATGCCCGGGTACGTGAAACCCAGAGGCAACGCTTTCCTCGAACCATTAGCATTCTGGGAAGGCAACGGGGATGTGACGGGGCTCCCGAAAACCCAACGCAAAGCTGACTCCCCTGTCCTTTCCATCTCTCGCAGCGTGCTCAGTCGGAATGCCTGAGTGAGCTGACCTCCACCCCAGAGGACGAGGACGAGATTCCGCTGTTCAAAGCTAGCACAGAGGGGAACCCCGGTGCTGGGCAGCAGGATCTGGGGCTGGACAGAGGCCCTGAGCTGGGACAGCCGACACCCATGCTGCTCCCCGGGGGCCCCCGTCTGAGACGGGCACGCCTGCAGCACTGCCCTGCACTCAGTGCCAGTGTGGAGGAAGAGAGCTTACCTGGGGGTGAACCCCCAAGCCACATGGCCACCCCAGAGGTCACTCAGCCTGACCCAGGCCCAGCCCTCTTCCTGGAGTCCCAGCCTCCACCAGAAGGCTCTGCAGCCCCACAGCCTGATGCCAGCGTCGTGGAAAGCCAGCGGGAAGAGCTGCCCATTGCTGGCGGGTGTCCCCCAGCTGTGGACACAGCTGATGGGGAGGTGTGTGCTGCTGGTGATAGAGAGGGTCCAGTCTCTGTCTGCATCCCAGAGGAGGACATGGCACCACCCCAGACTGTCACCCTTACCACCTTGGAGACACCCTCCAGTCCAGAAGGACCAGAGCCAGGTGTCCAGAAGGATGTGGCAGAGGCCCTGGCCGTGCCCAGCCCTGAGGGAGCAGGGAAGGAATCTCTCGCTGCCCCCACCCCAAGCCCACACGTCCCCAAGAGTTGCTTGAAACACAAGGCCCTGTCGGTGAGTGTGAGCTGCAGCGTGCCCCCTGCGCCCCCTGCGCCCCCTGCATCCGAGTCGCCACCGAGGGAGGCCCCCTCTCCGTGTGCCCTGGACAAAGAGGCCGCTCCCTCGGAGCTGTCCAAGGCTGGCCAGGCCGAGGCTACTCAGGCGGGGCCCGGGAGGGCAGCCCCGGAGCAGAAACCAGATCGAGGAGCCAGTGAGCTGACGGGTGCGAAGAAGTTCTCTGTGTCCTCGGGCAGGGCGCGGCCGCGCACCAGCAGCGCCCGCCTGCCCCTGCTGCAGAGTGGCCTGGCCTGGAGGAGCGAGGCGGCCCTCGACGACCTCCAGCTGCTTCCAGAGCCACGGCCCGCTCGGCTGGACCCCCCGAAGCCACTGGCCACGGAGGAGTGTGATTCTCAGGACTCGGGGGACCGAGTGGCCCCCCAGGCCGTGCTGGGCAGGAGCCCCCAGGGGGAGGCAACCGCGCCAGCCCCAGCTGCTCAGGAGCCGGCTCCCCGTGAGGACAGAGCCGCCTTCCCGGTGAAGCTCCGGTCCACCTCGCTGTCTTTCAAATACCGGGAGGGCGCTTCTGGCGAGCTGAAAGCACTGAAGAGGTACAGTGCGGAGATCCGCCTCGAGCGCGGCGGACTGACGCTGCTCGCCCCGGACGAGAAGTGCCCGGCCGGGCCGGCCCCCGGCGGCGCCCGAGGGCCCCGGTCCCTGAACGAGCAGGGCAAAGGGAAGGCCCGGTCCTCGGAGCAGCTTAGCTTCAAGCCCCCGCTGCCCAGAAAGCCCCTGCTGCCGGCCCTCACCCTCCCACCGCAGCCCGAGCCCAGCGTCACCATCACCGCGCAGGAGGCCAAGAGGGAGAGTAAGCTGCTGGAGAAGCCCCGGGCGGCCGGTAAGAGCGCAGCGCCGCGGGCAGGGGGGCGGGGGCCAGGCCACGGGGAGGTCCACGCATGGTGGACGGTTGCTGCCAGGTGCCATCCAGAGGGTTCCGACTCATGGCCACCCCCGCGCGTTGTGGCGCCATCCCCACCACTCTAACCAGGCCTGAGGCCCTCCTTGTAGGCACAGCGTCAGTCCATCTGGTGGCGGGTCCGCCACTGCCCCTCGCCGTTACCAAGCAGGACGCCCTTCTCCAGGGACTGCTCTCCTGACCACATGCCCAGGCCTGGGAGATGCAGTCTAGCCCTCCTTGCCTCTAAGGAGCATTGGGGTGGCACTTCTTCCAAGACGCGTGTGTTTGCTCTTCTGGTTCTGAAGTCCGTGGGACTCTCACTGTTCTTCAGCTGCATCCGTGTGTATCTGGTGAGAAGTCACTTCGGCCCGGCCACTCTGGCTCATGGCAAGCCAGGAGTGAGTGAGGTTTCTCAGCTGCCCTCAAAGCTGAGTCAGCACACCAGGCCTCTCTGCTGTGGGAAGGAGGCCAGTCCTGGGGACTAGCCACTGAGCACAAGTCCTGTGAGCCACCCAGAGACTTCCGGACTACCTTTCTAGACCCGCACAGCGTGTGTAAATACTTTCAGTAAAAACTTTGAAGTGAGGGAAGTAGAAGGAAGGAAAACATTTTTTTTTTGTCTAGTAGCAGGGACATCCTGTTTAAAAGTTAGGTAGAGGGAAGCAAAGGTATGGAGAACAAAGGGTTACAGGGAAACAAAGCACATGAGAATTTTGTGCAAGTCCTGAGAAGCCAGGTGTGTCGCCATAGGTAACCGGGAAGGCTGAAAGCCTCAGTAAGGCCCCGAGGGGAGACAGGATTCCCCGCCCCTTGGGTCACAGGAAATCTTCTGTCAAGTGTTACCTCAGAACCTCCACAAGGCTGGATGCAGGTTCTCCTTGGAGGAGGTCCTCGCAGGGCCCTACGCCAATGTCTTGGTTATAAATAAAACATCTTGGAAAATGAGCCTGGCTCTTCCTTTCTCCCCAAGAAAGAATTTCCTCCCATTTAATAATCAGGCTCCATGACCCCGCCTCACCTGGGCCGTGTCCCCTTTATTGGAGGCATCAGTCTTTGTACAAGGTGAGCCCCCACCCCCAGCCCGGCCCTGCCCCTGAGAGCGGAAGTTAACACCCTGTCCCAAAGGAGAGTTGGAATTAAGGTTGGGACGGCACAAAACACATCTTTGAATACACTGTCTTTCCAAGTGAGCAGGGGGAAATAATTAAAATGAGCAGAGACAAAAATGCCTTTTGCATTTGTCAGTTTTTGGTAGCTGTTTCCATGAAATTGGAAATCCGTTGGAAATGGCTATTTTGCAGTGGACCTAAACATGCTCTCATAGCCAGTTTCTTTTATTAATAGAAGCCAGTGGGCCAGAAAGGGAACTGTACAAATGCGTCATGAGAATGTGTGTGTGTGTTTTGTGTGTGTATGTGTGTATGTGTGTGAGAGAGAGAGACAGAAAGATTATGGATAAGACCCTAGGGAGAACTTTTCTGTGGTGATTTTCTAACAAGACAAAAAGCCAAGCATATTTTAAGTGGCTACTCCAGGCCCAGGATTATATTGCAATAGGGCGCCCTGGGGCAGACAGAGAACTCAGCTGGATTGCTCTCCGGGGAGGGACCCTGAGAGACCCACCAGGAATGAGAAGTGCAGAGAAATGCCGATCTTTTCTGTCTCCCTCCTAGGAAGTTTGAGGCTCCTGTGGTGCCACCTAACAGGAGCTCCAGAAATGCCCCAAGAGTTGGCACGTGCGACCTCCTGGTCCGAGGCTCCCGTGGCTCAGGGGTGATGTCTGACTGCAAGGGCTGCCACTGTGATCTCGTAAACAGTCCCACACCTGGAGCGGTTCAAGTGGTGTGCTCGGCAGAATTTCAGAGCAGTTCGTGAAGCCTCTGTAGAGTGATTCCAACAGCCGTTGAAATAGCAAAGGAGGGGAGGGGTTGTTACTTGCAGCTATAATCCTGACATCAGCGCCCATCTACCGTCATGGCTGGAAATTGGAAATGTCTCTCCCAGGATGCTCGGGCTCATCGTGAGAGCTGGGAAAGAGGCTTAAAGGGCACTACTGGGCACATTAATTATTTATCACTTCCTCAGCCTAAGCTGCCAGGCTTTGTTCACTGCAAGATGCCGGGAAGGGTCTGGAGTTAAAGAGAGAGAGAAAGAGAGAGAGAGAGTGTGTGTGTGTGTGTGTGTGTGTGTGTGTGTGTGTGTGTGTGTTTCCCTTGATTCAAAAAGAAAATGCACACCCATATTTATAAATTTATAAAGTTCTGCTTAAAAGGCGGAAGAGAAACGTTTTATCCATCCACGATTGTAAGCAGTGTTTCTAAGCTACAGAAATACCAGAGGAGAACTGGTCAGTGAAAGAGTCAAACTTCCTGTCAGAACGCACGTGGAATCTTCATTTTAATGTGAAGGGGAAACCAACTCACTGCCATCAGGCAACTCCGGCTCACAGCGACCCTATAGGACAGCGCTGAACGGCCCCTGTGGGTTTCTGAGACGGGAACTCTGTGCAGGAGTAGAAAGCCGCCTCTTTCTCCCCATGGTTTCAAACTGCTGGCCTTGCAGTTAGCAACTCAGCACGTGACCACTATGCCATCAGGAGAGGAAATGGTCCACACTCTGCTGGGTACTGACCTCCCAGGTGGGTGGTCTTTGAGGGACAAGGGCCAGGACAGGCTGTGGCTGCAGCATACACCCACTCTGGACCGTCAGGTAGCGGCCTCACCTCATGTAGACGAATGGAAACTCTCAGGGCTCAGGCTCTCAGACCCTACCCTGAACCTGCCTATGGGATCTCCCCAGAGATTAGGTCTGGTTCAGGTTTAATTCACCGTGATGACTTCTCCTACCACCATCTCCATGGCTCCCAAATGATAGCAGCAGGGGAGATTTAATTCATATAAGACATGCAGATAATGAAAGTTGTAATAACAGTATTACTCTTTTTTCCAGCAAGGCCTACTCACTGCTGTGTACTATCTTGTGGCTGCAGGTCCTTGAGCCCAGAACTCCCGGATGCCTTTGCCAGGGGTGCAATCCATACACCCAGACTAATGAAGTGTCCCAGGTGCTCTACCGCAGGGGCTCACACTGCTGTGTCCTGGCACACCTGTCTCTTCTCCCTCCTCCCCCGCACTCCCTGAAGGAAGGGAGAGGTCCTTCAGAAGCAGCAGAGGATGTAGCAGTGGTTAGAAGGATAGGCAAACACAGCTGGCCAGTGACTGGGCCTCCAAGGGGCCACTTGGAATGGTGACTGCATGAAGGAGACCCGTCGGCACACCTCACACACCGTGTGTTCATTTTCCACGGGAGGGAAATGGCCCAGGTTGATTAGCCATGCCTGTTTGTGCGGGACACATCCTCCTGTGGGGTAAACCTGCTGCCCTGTCGAAACTGGAGACCAGGAAGCAGTTTCTGAACTGAAACTGAAAGACCTAAGAGAGTCTTTTGTGGAAACATGGTAAAATAAAGTTTACCGAGACAATACTCACTTAGAAGTCCACTCCCTGCTGGCCTTTTGTTTCTGGTAGGTTGGTTGGTTGGTATGGGTGTGTGTATAGTTTATTTCTGACATAGCCGCAGTCCTGTGTTAGATGTCAAAACCACCAGTTGTTCTGCAGGAGCAAGACCGGGCTCTCTACTCCTGTAGAGTTGCCGTCTCAAAGCCACAGGGGCAGTTCTTCCGTATCCTAGAGGGTAGCTGTGAGTCACAAGTGACACACTGGCAGTGAATATAGTATAGGGCTGATCTTGGGTCTTAGTATTGGGTCTTGCCTAGAAAGAATGTTGGGGAAGCAGATGGAAGCTGGATGTTCTAGGCCAGTGGTTCTCCACCTTCCTAATGCTGCAACCCTTTAATACAGTTCCTCATGTTGTGGTGACCCCCCCCCCCATAAATTAGTTTCGTTGCTACTTCATCACTGTAATTTTGCTACTGTTATGAATCGGGCGATCCCAGTGAAAGGGTTACTCAACCTCCAAAGGGGTCGCGACCCAAGGTTGAGAACCACTGCGGTGCGAGTCCATAGATGGGTACCTGGGTTGTCAGGTACGTTTCCTGTGAAAAATGAGCTCACAGAGACTGTCTCCCTTTTCTCATGACACAATTACCTCAAGTATGTTCAAGTTGTGTTTTGAGCCCTGTGGTGGTTATGCGTCAGACTGAGATCAGTGGTTCAAAACCACCAGCTAGTTGCTTCTTGGGAGAAAGACGGGGCTTTCCAGTCCTGCAAAGAGTTTCAGTCTCAGAAACCCACAGGGGGCTGTCCTACCCTGTCCCAGAGAGTCACTGTAAGTCAGAACTGGCTCAGTGACAGTGAGTTTGGGGTTTGGTTTTGCTTGTTTCATAACACACTGAAGATAAATGGGTATGTGTCACTTAACACCTAAAGTGAGTTCTGCTAAACAGGACATTACATGATTTGGACCTTGTGGGAACTCCTCATATGAAAAGCGACGTGAGCCCACTTCCTGTCATTCTTGTCTGCTGCCACTGGTGTGGGGGCTGAGGCTTCCGGAGCAGGCGGTGGGATGGGTGGCAGTGGCAAATGACAGTGGGTGTGGAGCGAGAGGAATCTCGTGGGGAGGAAGCAGAGCGCATCCAGCCCCACTTGCAGTTCCACTTACCTGAGCACCAGGAGCAGCCCCATCCCCCCACCCCTGCTTCTGCCTCCTCCCTGCCCACTGGACAAAGCCTCAGAGCCCTCACTGTCCCTGGTTCCAGGCCTTCTTTCTTACCTGGCCAGAGCGAGAGAGTCTTTAAAACTATAAACTTTCCTTTAAAAAAAAGGTCATGGGGCCATGGACGTACATACCATTGGACTTGGCCTGAATGGGTGTTAAGCAACACGAACTGTGTTCATCTTCCTTGAATTCTTAATGATGACTTCCCCCAGCTTATGCTTCCCTATTCCCTTTCCTAATACACTGGATGGTATCAGAAACCTGTCTTAGTGCCTTCCTGGCCAAGGATGCCCACACTATTGGCTTCTGTTTCCCTCACAGCTCCCACTTAAGCAACCTCTACTTGGTCTCCTCCAGGAGTCAGCCTGGATTCCACCCATTTCCTGGAGCTCCCGCGCCCCTGACGCCGTCTGCCAGAACAAGCACTTAACTAACTGCCTACCGCTCATCCTCACCTTGACATCTCACTCCATCTCTGTCCTTCTCCACGGCCCCCTGCTGGTCACATAATCCAACCAGTCTTGAAAATGTGGATAGGAAAAACTGTAAAAAGAGTGTCGAAATAAATTTCGTGGCTTAAAAAAATTACACAAAGGGGAACTTGCAGTTCTAAGCAATAACGCACCAATGTTTCCTAATTATGAGTTTTTTAAAGTGTGACAATATCTATTATGACTATCAAGGACTTTGAAAGGTAGATTAGTGGGTAGAATAGTGTTGGTGGACGAGGTAGAGAGATCAAGACTAAATATTCCGTGGATCAAAGAGGCCGCCTCGAGGTAAGCGAGGAAACAGCGTGTACCGTGTAGACCCCTGAAGAAGTGCATAGGACTGCAGGCTTTTTAATTTAATCATGTTATTGGGGCTCGTACAACTCTTCTCACAATCCAGACATCCGTCCACTGTGTCAAGCACATTTGTAGTACTACAAACTTATATTAGGAGAGAAGAAATGTTTCAAACGAATAATCTTAGCTTTCACGCAAACCAGAAAAAAGAGAGTGCACTAAAGTAAAACAAACCGAAAAATCAATAGCATTTCAAAAAATGGTCCTTCAAAACACAGTTATAAGGCTCCAGTCAGGTTAATCAAAGTAATGAAGGATGACACACATTACTGCATTTGGAGCACAAAGGGATATAGCCCTTCTTTAAAATGGGCATGCTGTGGGTAATTCTATGCATACAAATTCGGCAACTTAGATGAAACTCGCGAATTCTCGGAAAAAGACTAAACCAGAATCATCCTCAGAGGGTAAGTCACAGAGTATTTCTACATGGGGTTCTAGTTCATACATGTGTGGGGTGTCCAAACAAAACATGTTTAAATTTGTCTCCGTGATCAGAAAGGTCAGCTTAGAAGGTGATGGTCACTGGTTTGGGCATTCCCCAGGGGTCATCATGATAGATTTTTTTCCCCCAAAGAATATAGGCCTGTCATGGGAGCTTATTATGAAAATGTCTCTCAAAGTTTGAGGCTGCTTTGGTGAGCAAAAGACCAGGAAAGTGGCACTGCTGGATTTGTTTGCCATCAGGACAACATGCCCACTCATTCTTCAAGGGTAGTAAGGGCTACCCTACAAGGATGTCCTTTGGAAATCTTACCCTGTCCGTCCATCTGCCACGAGTTTACTAATTCAGGAGACCCCCTCAGGAGGCAATGCTTTGACTCAACATGGGTTGGTTTTTGTTTTTTTTAAAAAAAACCTAAAAGAGACTAAGACAAGTGTGTTCTGGAGAGAACTTGTCTTCAGCCACCCACTGCTCATAGACTAGGAAGATGGGCATAACTTCTACTTCTACAAAGAACGGGATGAGTTGGCACAGTTACCAGTCAAGTCTCGAATCGAGCGACTTCTAAAAGGCAGAGCCTGGATGAAAGTGAGAAGGGAAAGCTTTGCTTTGATGCATCAAGGAGCAAGATGGGGCTAAAGCTGCCAAGGCAAGCACCCCAACCGGGGGATGTATGCCAGGAGGCGAATTGAGGGAACTATCCATACGTAACAGATTCCTGAGGAATGCCCATGATTATTATGCCTTGGGATGGGATTTTGATTGCTGGCCAGGAAACGACTCCGCACACTCCTCCCTTCTAAGCATTGCCTGAGTTGTCTAATGACATCTTTGCGGTGACATTTTGGTCAAGGCTCAACAATAGGTTGCAACTGCCCGTTTGGTACATGTTGGTGGGCCAGATCTGGTTATGACCAATACTTGCTGACTATGGTGGAAGGAAAGAGTTCAAACGCAGCAGGTTATCAAGAAGGAAAGCAGAAGAGGTTAACTGTGGACAAGATGCGAGTTACAGACTTCAACAGACTCCCTAGTGGCATAGAGGGTTACACGTCGGGCTACTAACCGCAACACCGGCAGCTTCTCCTTGGGAGAAAGGTGAGGCCTTCCGCTCCTGTAAAGACTAACAGCCTTCAAAACCCAAAGGGGAAGTTCTCCTCAGCCCGGTAGGGTCACCATGAGTTGGAATTGACTCAGTGGCACTGAGTTTGGAGAGAGTCCAACATCCTGTGACAGTTCCTCCCACATCCCAAGGATGGGTTCTCACTGGGCAAGCTGCAGAATTGACCGTGTCATCCAGGGCTGAGCCGGTGGGGGAGTGGCCTCCCAGTGGCTGTTACCACAGGCTCAAACCTACCCAGGATTGTGGGGATGGAGCAGGACCAGGCTGTTTTTTGTTGGGTTGTACATAGGGTCGTGATAAGTTGAAACAAGGTTTATAGAATATTTTAAAATGACATGAATAAAGAGATAGCAGCTCCCCCTTTCACCCTTCTCAGAAACCCTCCAAGTCCAGCCTGCAGTGGGAACCACCACCAGTCCACCAGTGTAGACGCTTTCCCGTTCTCTCCCTCATGTTTACATGCAGACCCAGGCACCTGGCTCCTTTTCTGTTTTTAATCACAGAAATCCTTTTTATTAAAAAATAGATATATATTTTTGCTCTTTAGTATTTCTTACTCCAAAGTAAAAGCATGGGTATCTTTTCTAATCAGAATGAGTCACTCGACCTCCTTCTTTTTAGCCGCTAAGGGAAGCCAAAGAGCAGAAGGCCCTCCACTAGATGGAGGGACGCAGTGGCTGCATCGATGGATGGGCTCAGGCGCAGGCACAGGGTGAGAATGGCGCAGGACCAGCCAGTGTTTGGTTCTGTTGTCTGTAGCATAGAGTCGCTGTGGGTCGAAGCCAACTCAACAACAATAACTATTGGTCAATTATATATGCATACCATGTTTTAATTGACCGCCCCCCTCTACTAAGAGGTTTCCGATAGTTTTGAGTGTGTGTGTGTGTGTGTGTGTGTGTGTGTGTGTGTGTTCCCTCTTGCTAGCAGCACGGCAATGACCATTCTCGTCCATTGTAATGCTGTGTATGAAACTATCCCTTGGATAGATTCTCAAAGTGACCGCTCTGACTCAGCACATGTGCAGTTTTAGTTTTAATACATCACTTCCGCTTTTCCTCCACAAGGGTTATATGCGTTTATTCCAGCAGATTAGAAGCTGTGCTTTTCTCCACCCCCCTCATGCCAGCAAAGTGTCTTCCATTTATTGCAAGTTCTTTTTCAAGCCGAGAGTTGAAAAATGTTGTGTTTTTCCCCTTGTCGGTTTGTTCTCAATCAATCTCAGGAAAACTCAAACTCACTGTCATTGAATCGGCTCTAACTCATAGTGACCCTAGAGAACGGAGCAGAACCGCCCCCCCCCCCCAAGACTTTCTGAGACTAACTCCTTACTAGAGTAGAAAGCCTCATCTTTTTCCAGCGTAGGAGCTGTTAGTTTTGAACTGCCGACCTTGGGGCAGTTAGCAGCCCAATGCTTAGCCTGCTGCACCACCAGCCAGGGCTTTCAGTATATTCCGGTCATACTAACTTGAAATGTCTTTATTCTGCCCCCACCCCCACGCCTTTGCCCACACCCCCATATCAGGCCCCTTCATCTTTAATCTGATACTTCCTCCAACTCAGTCCTCATTCAGGAAATGAGCTCTCCTCTTCAAAAGCCCCTGCCGCCTTCCCATTGTCTCCTACACACTGTGCAATGCAGGCTCCCAGGCCAGGCACTCAGAGCCCTCTGGGTGCAGGCCAAACCTGCATTTCTGAGCTCTAAACTCATAGGTCACTCCCTGCAGGGGCCACCCAGCCCAAGCCCACTGCCAGCCCCCGGCCCTCTGCACACACCCCTGCTGACTCTGAGCACAGGGAGAACACCCAGACGGGTCTCTGGGTTGTTTTCTCGGTGAAGTTGCTGTGTGTGTGTTATGCACCCAGCATGCAGTGGGGGAGGGGGGGGAGTGAGGCCACGTTTGCCTGACAGGGATCTGGGAAGGAAGGAGGAAGGAAGGCAGGCAGTTGGCTGGGTGGTGAGGCTGAAAAGCATGGATTTGGAGGTTTACCTCAGAGGTCCATAGGCTGTGGGATGCTGAGCAGGTGAATGATTTTTATCCTCTGATTCTTCATTTTGTGAGGAAATTTGGGTTAATCATTAGAATTGGCGCACAGGGCAGCAAACGCATTTTTTGGTCTTGCTGTAAACTTTTTACTGCGTGCCGGGTGAGGGCTTACAGCACAGATGGTCCGTTTCAACAATGCATGCACATTTTGGTTCCTCTTGTTTACTGCTAGCCCCTCAGTAGACTATAACCTCGTTCACTTCTGCCCGGAGTTTCCTGTCTCCATTCCTTGTTCTTTCTCAAGCTTTTTGTTTAACGTCGTCCTTGAGTGAAGGTTGCCTTTTTAATCTTAAGTGGTTGAGTATTCTCAGGTGTGCACACCTTCCTAAGGTTGGCACTCCCCTTCCAGACCTGGCAACTGAGCTGCAGGGGTGCGGTGAGTTTAGCTCCAGATATGAAAGGGTGACTAAGGGCCATAATCCTGGGTGTACCTCCGTCTCCACCCAACCAGTCAACCTGGTCTCTGTGATGAGTTTGAGGTTTTTTCTACGTTTTTGCCTCTTCTTCTTTCCGGCATTTCCTAATACAATCCCCTCCATCAGAACGCCTTTTTGTTTGTTTAACTACAAAATGTGATACTGGTTCTTACAATATAACCACACGCTCCAAATTGCCCACCTCTCAGGTGCATGAGACAGTATGTTAGCATGGAATGATCCTTGCTGCAGGAAATGATGAAGGCACCAATTCATGGGACACAGAGGCCAGAGCATGTGTGCAAAATACTGTGGGGAGTCATGAGCTCCCCATGGCCTTGCCACCAGTACTGGTCCGAAGAGAAGAGGGGAGAAGAACTGTGAGGTTTCGAGAGTGGGTTAGACCTCTGTTCTTTGCTTTGCACGATGAAAGAATTCACGCTGAAGCACGATATGTGATCCAAGTGGGTTTTGGGGAAAGAGAGGAAAAGTTTTAAGTTTTATGGTCTCAGAGGGGTGCATACTATTTCTGGGAAGCGTGCCCACCTGCATGGAAGCTGTGCTGGGGTTCGCAACTGGGCAGGAACAACCACATGGGGAAGAGCTTGGGGAACGATCCTGGGTGGGGGGCAGAAGCCCAAGAACCGTAAAGGCTAAGAGCATGTGGGCCCAGAGGCTGTTGGCCCCGACTAGGAATTTGTGCACCTGCACAGGTGAGGTAGACCCTCCCCTTCCACCTGCCACTGACCGGGAGCAGGTAAGAGAGAGCGAGGCCTACCCACAGCCAGGCTATTTCAAACCTCTGGTGGGAAAGGCGTGGTGGATGGTATTGGTTGACCCCACTGGCTGAGTTAGGCCCACCTGTGTGATATCAGGAGCCTGGGCCTAGTTTGGGCGCCCAGGTGTACCTCCCACCTGGCTCAGGGGCTTGAGTGTGAGCATGTTCAGTTTGGGGTCTCTATAGGTGTCTAATGGTTGCCTGATGTCTTTCCGACCTCCCCTGTGGGGGCCTTTGCAGGCATGGCAGGGACAAACCCCCTGTCCCCAAGCTAGTTACCTAAAGGAAACAGAGTTGCAAAAATGTGATTGAGTTCCGTAAGCTCAAGGAGAACCTACGGAGGTGTTTTCCTTGGGACTTCTTGGGGACTTGGACGTGTGTGCACTGTCATTGAGAGGAATGGAGGTCCAGTCTTTCCCGAGCCCTGCCTGGCGAGATTGTTAGGTCTCTCGTGGGAGAGAAATACCTCAGTCTCTGGCTTCGCGTGAGAAAAATCTCACACTGAAGCTTAGTTTGTGATTCAGGTGAGTTTATAGAAGACAGAAGCGGCACACATGCACTGTGTGTCAGCCGCTGGGAGAGAACGAGAGAGAAAATTTCTGGATTTTCTGTCGTTTTCCCCCCACCTCCCCTGCTGGGAGGCATGGTCAACGGTACTGGCTGAATTAAGCCCACCTGGCCTGGATGGGGTCCCACCCAGGTGTACCACCCCTTCCTGGCTAGGAACTTGCATGTAAGCATGACCGCCAGCCTTAAACAGCTTGCAACTTCCTGTAAGGGGGGAGGGGGGCTTTGACAAGTAGAGGGACAACCCTCAGTTCTGCCCTGGCTACCTAACAATTCCAGTACCAAGTGGGCCCTGGGGAGCAGAGGCCCGTCCAGAGCGCCAGAAGGGGTGGGAATTTTGCAGGAGCTGTGCTCACCCACCTCCTATCAGCTTCAGAAGCTTCTAGGCCCAGGTAGGACTGAGCCTGCTATGGCAGTGTCCGGTGTCAATTGGGAGAGAGTCCTGCCTCCCCTCCCTGCGTCTCTTCTTTGGAAAGGTGCTCCCCCTCCAGCTCTTAGGAAAGGAATCCTCTTTGGAAAGGCGCCCCCCACTCCAGCTCAGGCACGCTGTGTCAGAGTACAAGCGTCTTCACGCCGAGTCAGTCGGAGGTGAAGCATGCAGTGTCTGCATTCAAACTGCTCTCAACCCCGAAGAGCGCAGCAGCAGTGATGACCAGGACCTGAAGGATTTGTCTGGGTTCCGTCTGGCGTGGGCAGCACTGGGGGATCAAGGTAAAGGCGTGTTTTTTCTGTCCAGAGCGGCCAGTGCAGTCTCCGGGTTCCTTTGCAGGTATGGCCCCATGCTCGGGTTTGGCTCTTTGAGGGTAGGGCACCTCAAAACGGGACCCTTCCTGTGCCCGCCGTGCCTATGCGACCGCAGAGGGACCCTTCTCGGCTTCTCCCAGGGCAGCCAGCCACCCCACGTCGGGGTGAAGCCCGCTGTGCACTCACCCAGGGCTCAGTGAGGCCCGAGGGACATGGGCTTTGCGGAGGAGAAGGTGTCCTCAGGACAAAAGGAGGTTGGTGTCCTAGGCTGAGCACAGAAGGTGCCAGAGAGCCAGAGAAAGTGGCAGGAGGTGAGCCTAGCCCTGGCAGCCCTGCAGGTGGAGGGCAGAGCGGTCAGGGTATCAGCCCTGTCCTCAGGAACTGGACCTAGATCTAGGCAGCTATGCACTTTGCACCAGCCAGAAAGGGGACCCGGTGGGCTCTTCCGCCAGAAACTCGGGGCAGTATGGGGATTAGTGGGTGCAAAGTGGGATCCCTTGGGCGCCCTGTTCCCAGAGATTCTGGTTCGTCTGCCCCAGGAGGGGTCTGGGCAGTGGAGTAAAGGCTCCTCGGGTGGGTCTCCTATGGCCGCCACTGAGAACTCCTTTTCTAGGACAGCACTTCTCAAAGCGCTCGTGACTGCTGAAAACGGAGACTTTGATGCAGTTCGGTGGGATGGCAGGGAATGGCAGTCCTGCTGGTCTATGGATCACGCTGAGAGTAGCAAGTTTCTGAGTCGGCTCCAGCGAGCATGGAGTCCCGACCATGGGTGGTGATTTGAGGGAACATTTCAGTGATTCCAGACCCTCCCCAAGAGCCAGCGCGGAGAGAAAGCCTTCCCCTAGAGCAGTGGTTCTCAACCTGTGGGTCCTGACCTCTTTGGTAGTTGAACGACCCTTTCGGGGGGGGGGGGGGGCACCTAGTTCACAACAGCAGCAAAATGGCAGTTACAAAGTCACAACGAAAATAATTTTATGGTTGGGGGGGGGGTCACCACCACATGTGGAACTGTATGAAAGGGTCTCAGCAGTAGGAAGGCTGAGAAGCACTGCCCTAGAGCCCCGAGGCGGAATTCAGACTTCTATCCTGAACTGTGGGCAGATAAGTCCTTGTTCCTACAGCTGCCACATATGTTCTCTATTAACAGCTGCACTGGCTAACTAAGATCGTTTCAAACCCCCATGATACTTCCTTTGCCATTTTGTCTGTCGGTCCCTCTCTAGACCATCAGCTTCCCATGGGCAAGGTTTGCAGCCAGCTGTTCTGCCGCTCCTACATACTCAAAAGTCAAAAAACACTCCCAGCCAGTCAATGCTGACTAGCTGTTTATGGGAGTAGAAAGCTCAGTCTTTCTCCCACGTAGCTGGTTTCAAACTTCAGATCACAACCCAATGCATAGCCACTATGCCACCAGGGTACCTGCGTTAGTCTGGGTAGACTAGAAAAACAAATTCATAGACACTCATGTATATGAGAAAGAGCTTTCGATACAAGAGCAGTTGAATATTGAGAAAACACCCAAGCCCAGTCCAGATCAAGTCCATAAATCAGTTATTAGCCCATATGTCCAATACCAATCTATAAAGCCCTCTTCAGACTCACGCAGCACATGCAATGACACTAAGTACAGGAAGATCACAGGCCAGTGGTAGGAAATCTTGTGGATCCAGTGGCATTGTAAGCATCTCAGCACTGGCAGGGGTCTCCACATGGCTTCTCCAGAGGTCTGGCTCCATCAGCCTCTCTCCCTGTGTCTTCTCCACAGGGATGCCTCGCAGGCAGTGAGCCTGTGTCCCACTCCAGCGAGCTATTTATCTCCTGAGCGCCTCCAAATGAGGTCATCAAGCTACTACCTGATTGACAAGCTAAACTCCACCCCTTCACTCTGAATCCTCAAATTGACACCAGCTTATGTAACTACCACAGTGCCTGTATGTACACGGTGAATGTAAATAATGCCATCTATGGAGAGTATATATAAAAGTTAAGCACTGACTAAATGGCAAGTCTCTTATTGAACATGTTTACAGGTTAACTTCCACCATCATTCCTGGTTGAGAGGAGGGGAAACTGAAAGTTATAGAGGTACTTGGCTGGCCCACCCCACTGTGCAGGGAGGTGTGGGCCCCCAGGGGCCCGTTGCATTGCAGTGCTTCTCAACCAGCTCCTTGCCACAGAGGACTTTAGGCAACATTTGGAGACATTGACTGCGCCAGCTCCGATTGTGGGGATGGCTCTCTGCATCTAGCCTCCCAAACTGAGGAAGCATCAGTGTCTGCCCTCTAGAGGCACCCCCTGGGCTGAGGGCTCGGCTGGGAGGAGCGGGAGGAGTCGGCAGAAGAGGGAAGGAGACCCTGTTGGATCTCTCACGCCCCTCTGGCTGCAGCCCTGCCTGCTTCCCTGCATGGGAACAGCTCCACATTACACACTCAACCTCACTCTAAGTGAATGCAGCGGGACTCTTCTACTTCGTCTCCCTGAAAACACTTGAGCCCGCTGCCTCTGAGTCAATCCTGACTCACAGCACCCCAATATGCGGGAGCAGACAGCCTCATCCTTCTCCCTCAGAGTGGCCGGTGGTTTTGAACCACCACCGACCGTATGGTTAGCTGCCCAGCGCTGACTGGATGGCGCCACGGGGGCCTAACAATCTTACAGGAGGTTTAGTTTTGCTTTTTCACCTTAGTAATAGTGTACATGCACATGGGGGGAAATGATAAATTATCAGGGGTGCATTAGGGCCGGGGGGGAGGTGAGGAGCTGATAATCAAGGGCTCAAGTAGGCAAAATGTTTTGAGAATGATGAGGGCGACCTAAATACAAATGTACTTGACACAATGATGGATGGATGGATTGTGATAGGAGCTGTGAGAGCCCCCCAATAAAATGATTTGTGTTTTTAAAAAAGGGGAAAAAGTCCCAATGTGCATGCAGCAAAGCACCCAGATCATGTCCCCGGCTGAATAAATTTTCACCTGTGAATGCCCCCGACCAAGAAACCAGATGCAGTCAGCACCCCAAAGGCCCCTCTCAGACCCCCTTCCAGTAGACTGAGCTTCATGCCTCAGCCGGAACCACGTGTTTGCAGCAAGAGGGGCCCCTTCATTCCTGACGGCTCTTGCCGGAGAGCGTGTGCACCGCTCTGGGAGATGCATCGATGGACAAAACCCTTCATGCCTGCACTCTCGGCACCTGCTCCCGCACCCTCGTCAGGCATTTGCTGAATCAGGAAAGGGAGCAAGGACTGTGGTTTTTAATCTGCAGGTGGAACTAGGGCACAGCCCATCTCCCACCATTCAGAGTGCCAGCCAGCTCTGCACAAAGCCTCTCTCCCAAAAGGCTCACTCGAACTCACTCACTACCATCAAGTCAATTCCGACTCCATGGCCCTCTCGTTCCCAGACGGTCACTCTCTACAGAAGTGGAAAGCCTCCTTTTTCTCCCGCAGAAAGGTTCGCTACGGAGGGGACACAGAACTCGGGTGAGCACTCAAAGCCTGGCTTCTGAAGTGAGCTCCCCCGCCCATCTCCCGGACAGAACTGATAAGGATGACTACAGACTTTTGCCATTTATTGAACTGGAGGGGGTGGAGGGTGTGTGTGTGTGTGTGTGTGTGTGTGTGTGTGTGTAGACTGATGAGATCAGTAGTTGCTTAAAGCAACCAATCCAAACACAGAGAATATCCCGAACCCTTCAGCTGTCCATGCAGGAAACCAGACATAAACCCTACAGCGTGCTCCACTGCTCTCCTGGGTGTCGTCTGGTCACCCTGCTTCCCTCTCTGCCAGCTGGAGTCTTGGCAGAGTGCGTGGAAGGACACCGAAACGGGTGGCCGCTGCTCTGGTCTTGAAGCTTCGAAGGTAACCGGCGGTCCTGGTGTCCGCTAGCTGTGCAAACGTAAAGACATCACAGGACTTTGCAGGGGAAGCTCCGTTCTCCTCTTCCACAGGGAGTGAAGGGAAGGGCTGGGACTGAGCGGCTGATTGTCCAATGACAGCAGCGTGGCTAAAAGATCAGAAGGGACATGCCAACTGTCCTCATGAATTGCTCGAGTGGTTTCTTTGTAAGAACCTTTTTTTCCCCCTCCTTTTATCTGATTATCAAATGTGCACAATATGAATTAACATATACTTTAATCATCAGGATGGGTCTTTGGGGACAGATAATAGATACGTTAAAATTGCTTCCCCCAATCGCAGCCTTCACTCACTCACCCGGGTAGAAGTAAATTATTGACTTGGAGTGTGTTTTGTTGTGTAATTGTCAGCACAATAAGGGAGAAAGAGTGGCATCATATCCCAAACTGTTGAGCGGGGTGAGCCCGGAGCAGAACCGCTCATTTGCTTCATTTTCTCAAAGGCCACGAAAGCATGGTAGTTTCCATTGTAAAACCCACTGCTCCTCGCTTGGGAGATGGTCCTCTTGGCGATTCTAAACTTCCAGACTCCTAGCTGTGTCCTGTGTGTTTGTGGGTGCTGTCCACCATGAGGGTGCACCTCATTTCTGAATATGTTTGTTATAGAAGTCTTTTTAATAAAAAATACCTGAAGGCTGAATTTTAATAGGCTTAAAAAATCATTCCCCTCCCTGGCGTCACCCGTCAAGATGAGGTGGCTAGCTGCATCCTTCCCACACCGCAGTGGTTGAACATGTCTAGAAATGGCTCATTGTGGTTAGGTGTCACCTAGTCGGTTTCAACCCATAGCCCAGGCACGACAGAAGGAAACACTGCACGGTCCTGGCGGGCGCCATCCTCCAAGTTGTTCCTATGCTTGAGCCCACGGTTGCAGTCCCCGTGTCAATCCATCCCCTGGAGGGCCGTCCTCTCTTTTGCTGCTCCTCTGCTTTACCAAATAGGATGGCTTGCTTCAGGGACTGGTCTTTCCTGACAGCATGTCCCAAGCATGTGAGATGAAGTCGCACCCTCTAAGGAGCACTCTGGCTGAGCTTCTTCCAAGACAGACCGGTTTGTCCTTTGAGCAGCTGATGGCACCTTCAGTGTGCTTCTCCAGCACCATGGTTCAGATGCCTCGGTGCTCCTTCAGTCTTCTTTACACAGTGTCCAACGTCCACAGGCAGATGAGGCCATTGGAAACCCCATGGCTAGGGCCAAGGGCACCAGAGTCCTCAGAGTACCATCCTGGCTGAGATCATTTTGGATAGAAATAGCGCAGTCAGGATGCCAGTTGAGAGTCTTGAAACTCTGTGGCCTTTCTTTGCCTCGTGTCTTCAGAGCTCTGTGCCCAAGGGTATTTCAAGCATGATCCAGAGTTCTGGAGCCCTGGTGACACAGTGGTTAAGTGCTCAGCTGCTAACCGAAATGCCGGCAGCCCAAGCCCAACCCAACAGCTTGGTGGGAGACAGATCTGGTGTCCTGCTCCCCTAAAGATCACAGACAAGAACACTTGAGGGGGGGCATCCATCTCATCACCTGGAGTCACCGTGAGTCATCATTGAGGGGGCTAATAAGAGCACAACCTGGAGTTCCTGCGTGGTACGCACGGTGAAGGTGTACCATGCAGGGAAGCTGCCAGCCAAAACGTTTGAGTTTTGAGTGCCTCAGAAGAAAGCCCTGGTGATCTCCTGCTCCCCCAAAATCAGCCCATGGAGCGCACCTCGACTTTAACCGACACAGAATCCTCAAGAGCCCCAATCTGTTTCATGGCTCCTCTGTTGTTTTCTCATTCAAAATGACAGAAGGGCCAGGTCAAGTTGAAGCCTTCTGTGAAGATGGATGGAAACTAGGCCACAAAACTGGTCGGTGTGTCACTGCCTCAGAGCCTGCCTGCCTGCCCGCCCACCTGCCGGGATCCCCCATAATGCCTGGCATCAACACAGAGCTCCCAGAAAGTGGGACTTGAGTAAGCGTGTGTGTCGGGCCAGTCAGAGAACCTCGACAGCTGGTATTTTCTCACTCTGACACTCAGCTAGAGTCCTCGTGCTTTCAGGTACCTGTAAGGCTGCTAACCACAAGGTCAGCAGATCAAACCCACCAGCCACTCTGGGGAGAAAGACTCGGACGTTGGCTTCTGTAAAGATAGTCTCTGAAACCCTGGTTAGGTCACTGTGAGCCAGAATCAGCTCAGTGGTTTTAGAACATTCAATTTAGCCCTCTGCTGAGCACTGCAGGATGCAGGATGATGAAGATGAAGCACCTGCCTTTACTGAACCCGGGGTCAGACAGGCACACACGCACACTGCGGAGATGCAGTCTGTGTGAATTGCTCTGGGCCTGTGTTCTCCGGGATCCGAGGGTTGGGAAGCTGTGATGCCCACCAGCACCTGCTGTGATCTTTGCACTTGAGGACCAAGTGCTTGCTCATCTGCAGTGCTGATGGCTCACTGATGCCCCAGGGGAAGTTTAACCAAAGTCCATATCCCTTCTCAAGTGTGAGCGGCCATGAGACACCAGTGACTAGAGGGCAGGAGTTACCGCGACAGCAGCCAGCAGCAAGCACTGTGGCCGCTGCTAACACATCCTGAGGGCCCTCCGGGCACCAGGCATCGTGCTTCGTGGTTTCCCTGGATTGGCTCACTGCATCTTCACCCTCCCTCCGTGAGGTGTAGATGCTACCGCTTCCCTCATTCTGCATTGAAGTGGCTCGTTGACATGTCACAATGTGCTCCAGTGCCCACAGCTCGCCTTAGACTTGAATCCAAGAGCCACATCCCCAGCGCCGGACCCTATGGACCCTACCACAGTAGAGCTCTCTGAAATGAATGCTGGAACATACACTTTTCAGGGTCTTTCTGTGTGGTATGGCATTCTGCCGAGGAAACCGAGATCAAGCCATTGCCACCTATGGCATCTTGACTCATCTTTATGGGAGCAGTTCGCCAGGCCTTTCTCCTATGGCAGAAGGGTTAGACCTGTCGACCTTTGGGGGGAGCAGGCAAGGGGTTAACTGTGTACCATCCAAGGGCCTTAAGGAGAAAGACCCACCCATGAAGTCCACTGCCCTCCCATGGATTCTGACGCACAACAAGCTCATGAAACTATTCTTCATGCCCCCCCCCAAATCCTTTTGAAGCAATGGTACCCCTAAAGAACGAAAATATATATGCTAGCATTTTCTCTGACCAAAGTTGTTTTCCTATGATACTAAATTATTCAGGGTGACCTTTGGGGCTGTAAAAGCTTCATGCATCAAAAGCCAGGATTTTTTTTCCCTGCGTGTGACAAGCACCAGAGGAGATGGCTGCCATTCTTCTTCAGAGCATTTGTGCCTGGAGGGGAGTCGGTGTCTTTCCAAGACTCTCAGAAAGTGACAGATACAGACAGCAGTGGCCTGTTGCTTGCAAGCCTAGGCCCTCGGTGACAGCTGAGACCCGCTGATATTTTGGGGAGGAGAAGTGAGATGTCAGGGCCCTTCAGCCTAACACCCTGGGGAATTCAGCCGGCCGGTGTATCGAACGCAGGAAGTCATAAACAACATGTTTGGCTCATTTTATTTAAAGTCAGACTGCTTCTCCATCATCCTGGGATTAATGACATCTGAGCCTGCATAACTCAAAACCCATTTTCTGGTGGTCCTGGGTGCTGAGTGTGCAGCTTTGTAGGGCCTCTGGCCTCCTGAGCCTGCCCAGCCCTGTGTCCTCACGTGGAGATGGTGCTGACCACATGTGGAAGATGGCTCTGGGCAGGCCCAGGGCAGGGAGTGCCACCTGTGCCCAGCTGCTTGCCTTGCACATCCCCGAGACAGGGGCTGCTCTTCTGAGGCGGGGCGTTGCGAGAAACGGTCGCTAGCTCCTCTCCCCTTCCTGCAATGTCCCATAGGTCACGTGAAGCTCCCGGTGCACTCGCCGCTCTGGGCTGCCTCCCTGATAGGAATGAGTCTGGTAGGTAGAGGAGCCCTCAGGCTCCTTTGCATTCCAGGTGGGAAGCAGGTGGGAAGGGAGGGAATGCATCCTAAAAAGGAAGACTGCCCGGGTGGTGACCAGGACCCAAAAAGAGGAAAAGGATTGGCCAGGTAGCTCTGTGACCCCTTGGTGACTCTAGCCCGGCGGCCGCCTTATTCTCACACCAGCACTTGGGTGCTCGCTCCTCGGGGTCTGCCCGTGACCACAGCCACCTGGACACACCCCAAGCACACCAGCTGGGGACATGGCCACCTCCCAGGCAAGGAGGGCAGCAGGGGGCCCGTCTGTGCGGGAGGTAGAACTCTGAAATGCCCTCTCATAGGAAGGAGAATCCGTCTCTGACCAAACTAGACCTAATCGCTGTTTTCGCAGTTCCCATGAGCCAACTGGAGGTTGACATGGGATTTGCCTTGGGTCCTCTGACATGTCAGTCTTGGGGGTGGTCTGCAGAGGCCCTAGGCTTTGGCCCATTTTTGAGCCCCAACCCCCCTCCAGGGTCTCTTCTCATTCCAGTGCTCAGCAATGCTACCTGGACCCTTGCTCCGTCTAACCTCCTCCCCCATCCCTTGTTCCACGTGTGGGAGGCATAGAAATAGACACATAGCAACACTCTGGGCAGTTCAGCAGTTGTGTCTCCATGTGCAGCCCTGTGACATTCACGGTGTTTATCAGCCTGGGCAGCCACCACCACTGACTTCTTCCATATCATTCCACCACCAGTAGCAGAAACTGGGTGTCGTCACCCCCACCCCCAGCAACAATTCCCTTTGTCCTTCCCCCCACCCCTGGTGACCACTACGAAGTTTGGGTGTCTGTGGATTTGCCTATTTCCTATAAGCAGGACTTTGGAACATTTGACCTTTTAAGACTGACTTCACTCCACCCGATGTTTTCAGGTTTGATCCAGGTTGTACCACGTATCAGGATTTTATTTCTCCTGCAGCTGAGTATCTGCACATTTTATTCATTGTCCATAGGTTTTGAAAATACTTTTGTTAGCCCAAATAGGATAATCCCAGTATGTGGTATAATTAATTAACAAAATCTGGGTTTTTTATTTTTTTATTTTCTCCTCGGGGTTAAAAAGTGGCGCAAGTATTGGGTGCCCTGCACAGTCCTATGAGGAGGGTGGAAGCCAGCCAGGGCGCGCTGCAGATGCTGAGCCAGAGTGAGTGTTTAATAGCCTCACGTTCTGCCTGTGATTTCAAATTCACGATGGAAATTTCCTCTCAGAATATGCTTCGTCCTGACAGAATGATCCAGGGGATTTTATTGAGTGAGGTAATGAGTTTGAACCCACAGCAAAACCCCTCTTGCCAAAAGACGCAGGGAACTGTCTGTGCTCTTGGGCTGACCAGACACGCTGTGAGTGGAGAGGGGACCCAGAGGGTGTGTGGCGCCACCCAAGCCTCTAGGGCCAGGCCGGACAGAGGGGACGCCACCAACCACTGAGTGTGAAGTGAAGATCAAAGGAAGATAGAATCTTTTAAGAAGGGAAGAAAATCAAAAAGTAAAACCCCAGAGGGACAAAGACCAAGGCAGTTATGTGGAACTCTTACTGAGATTGCAGGGTGAGAAATAGAGAAATCTATAAAATGTGGCGGCCATCCAGCACCCTCTGTGACTCGGGCAATGGCTTGGCTCAGTGGACCAGAAATATAACAGGAGATGACATCATGAAGGAGGTAATATCAGGACCGGGCCTGGTATGTGGTCAGCGGCACATGTTTGTTAAATAAATAAGCTATTAGGACCCAAAAAGGGGGGGGGGGAATAATTTCTCAGTAGGGGGTGGATGGTTGGTTAACAAATGCATTTAGTACCAAATAAAGTTCATGTCAAGAGGGTGACAGAAGAATGAGCAGAGGCAGAAAGTGTCTATCTAACGCAGCGGTTCTCAACCTGTGGGTCGCGACCCCTTTGTGACCCTTTCACAGGGGTCACCCGATTCATAACAGTAGCAAAATGACAGTGATGAAGTAGCAGCAAAAGTCATGTTATGGCTGGGGTCCCCCAGCGTGAGTAACCGTAGTGGAGGGTGGCGGCATTGGGAAGGTGGAGCACCACTGCTCTAAAGCAGAGGTTCCCAACCTCACTAGACTCTGCACCCATTTTAGGGAGAAAAATAATCAGCATCCCCCTAGAATTAAAAAACTTGGGTACAATGACCCATCATCTGGGATAAGGTGTAGGTATCTGCTTGGCAGTTTGCCGCCCTCCCTACCCCCAGGCATTCATGGCCCACCAGGGGGCAATCTCACCTACTTTGGGAAACCCTGTGGGACGAGGAAGTAGCACCCCATGAGGCCTTGGTGAGGAAACTGAGGGGATTGAATCCGAAGCAGGTGTCAGCCCCTTGTCACCTCTCACTAGGCCATCGCCGCACGCCACGCCTCATTCCTCTGCTCCCTCTTTTGGAGAATAAATAACCACGCCACCGCCAGCACTTGGCCATGGTTTAAAGTCATCCAAACTGAGCCAGACCAATGGCCATGAAGGCTGTTCTGACTCATGGCTCCCCTACGCGTGCACAGTAGATCTGCTCCCTGCCGTGTTCCAGAGCTGCCACCTTTCAGAAGCCGATCGCCAGGCCAGGCTTCTGAGCAGCGTCTGGGTGGGTCCGAAGTGCCAGCCTTTGGGCAGTCACCGAGCGTGTAACCAGTTGTGCCACCTAGCAATGCCTTTGAGACCCCAGTGGCTCCTGATCGTGGTTAGGGAAAAAGAGAAGACCCGGGTCGGGCAGCACCCCACCTGCCTCCCAGCTCTTCAGCCTGCTGGACCCTCCATGGACCAAAAGATGGCTGAGAGGAGAGCGCACTTCTCCTCCGACCCCCCCTCCCCAGAGGGCTCCGGGAACCACAGCAACTGGCTGGGCCTGGGCATGTTTATTTCAAACACGCGTGCACCCCACGTCATGGGACCATGGGGAAGCGGTGAAAGGAGGGAGGGGGATTGACACCCACCCCATTTCCCACCCCGAAGATGTGCAAAGAGTGTGGAAGAGGGCCTCCACACAAGGTGCTAGTTTCTCACCGGAGCGTCAAGGGGAAGCAGCGGCGGGGGTCCACAAAGGGAAGGCTGTCTGCTAGCTTCTCCAAGGAGAGGGGCCACGGCGCATGGGGAGGAGTTCCACGCAAACCACGGGTCCGGTTCCAGTGTGCGCTGGTCCACAGTGTCAAGATTACCTCTTCTCTGCGTACTTACCGTTGACCTCATTCCAGAAAGGATCTCCTAGGAGGAAGTTAGCTTTCCAAATGTGCATTGCTCTCGCAGGTGCCGTTGCACTCCATGTTCTGTGGCCCGAACCCCGGGGAGCCTGATCTCTTGGGTGCACTTGTGGGCCACTGTAAATAAGAAAACAAAGCCCGCTAAGGAAAAATCATCCTCTCCCTGGAGAGGTCCCTAGACCTCCCCTCCCAGCCCTCTCCCAGCCCTCTCCCATTCTTCTCTGTGTGAGAAATGCACCAGGGGAACCCAGAGGAGGGAAGGGACCTCTGTTGACACTGCCTTGTGCTTTTACCCACAGAAAAAGCTCCGTCTCCCGCAGGGGCAGGAGCCGATGGGCAGCCCATGCCACCCTGGATCACTGTCACCCGCCAGAAGCGCCGAGGGGTCCCGGACCTGCCACCCAACCAGGAAGAGAGATCTGGGGTGCGGAACCTGAAGTCTGAAATAGAAAAGCAGACCAAGGCCCCAGGGAGAGTCCAGGTGCAGGTGCGCAGAGCAAACGCTTTCTGTTCCAGGTCCAGGATGGAGCAACCAGCTGGACACTGAGCACCCCTGAGCCCTCCACCTGCCGTGCTGGCTGGTGCGTGGGTAGGAGAGGCTCCGGGGCTGTGCCCCATTGTAACCTCCGTTGTGGAGAAGTCGCCCAGTGTGGGTGCTGGGCCCTTAGGGAGGCCGAGAGTCAGTGGATCATTTAGGCAGTGCAGACTGCTGCTCTCTGCTTCCTGCCTCCTAGGCAACACAACTCAGCGTCTGGGGAAATGACAGGAGTTAAAATAACTCCTGGGGGAGGCGCACAGCACAGCGAGAGTGTCGACAGCCCAAGCTTGGCACTTCACTCCTTGGTGAGTGAGCCCTGCGCCTGCCGCCAGCGGCCCGCCTGCCAGGGCTGCTTGCACCTCATCTGGGGCCACACCCGGGCCTTCCTGCCAGCCTGCAACGGTTTTCTCAGACCCAGACAACCGTGGTGAGAAGCAGGCCAAGACTCCCGGCATTTGAATTCCCTTAACAGGCAACCGCCCCCAGAAGCTCTTTTCAGTGGCCTGGTGAAGTGGGCTTGAGCCTGCATTAAGGACCCACACCCTTTCCTTTCATTGTGCTTTTATATTAATATGTTGCTATATATTGTTAACACACACATGCATATCAAACCAAAAGAGCAAACCCACTGCCACCGAGTTGATTCCAACTCATTGTCACCCTACGAGACAGTAGAGCTGCCCCTCTGGGGTTCTCGGCCTGTCCATCTCATTGGAGCAGAGAACCTCGTCTTGCGCCCGCATCAGCTGGTGGGTCTGAACTGGCAGCCTTGGTGGTGAGCCACGTGGGTTCTCGAAGCAAAGGAAAGAATTTTAGATCAAAGGGGTTTGCACGGTTGTAGACACAGTTCCGCTGAGTGAGTCCGATGTGAAGCTGCCGGGCCTGAAGAGGGGGAGCAGGAGGTACAAAGACTCCACGTTGGCGACGGCTGAGGTCCCTTCCTCGTCATTGAAGCCTCAAGCTGCACCAGTGCTTCGAAAGCCTCATGCAGACTTCGGGGTTTTCTCAGAGAGAGTAACCAGTGAGGCTAGGTTGGGTCATCCTTAGTGGGTCCCAGCAAGGACCAGGAAAGTCAAAAGGTAGTAGATCGTGCGCAGTTAATTTGGAGTCTCTACGGAAGCTCCTGCCATCTGGGGCCAAGGCAGGAAAGAGAGGCCTGACACCATGTGGGTTCCAGATAGGCACACAGCACGGGCCTGGGCTCGGGCTACTCAGAGGTCAGAGAGTTGATAAGCCAGAGCTCTCTGAAGGACGTCCATGCGCGCATGGGCCGTCTTGGTAGAGAAACCAACCTCGGGGGGAAAGTGGGCATGCTTGGTTCAGTGTGCTTGTGTTTGCCTGCTCTCGGAACGCTGACCAGGTGGTCTGTGTCCCTCCTGTGTCCCAACAGGAATCCACGAAGCAAGCTGACTTTGTCCGCAGTAGGTCCTTCCTGCTAGCCCCTGCTAAGCCCTCTGTGGAACGGAAGCACGGGACACAACTCCGCCTCAAAGAGGGGCTGCAGAGAGGAATCTCCTTGTCCCACCAGAATTTGGGTAGGAAACACCCCATCTTACCAAAAACTTCCATCCAAGTGTGCGGCACTGCCCTTGGCAGTTTTCCCTCCAGAAGTTTCTCTCACCTCACGGCACTGCCAGAACTGTGGGAGCCTGTCCCTAAACCTGGTTGTCCCCTCCATCGCATGTTCTCTGCTAAGTCTAGTGTACACGTTAGTGAACTTCATGTCTGAGAACGTGGCCAACGCCTACAGGGGTACTTTAACAAAGTATAAGAGGCTTAAGTGAAAAGGAAGAGGGAAAAAAATGCCAACTCACTTTGGCACGTCTCTTGTTTGTTTTCTCTCCAGCAGCTCAGTCCCCAGGGATGACAGAGAAAGAACTGACTCAACTGAAGAGAGCCAGTTATGCCGACCAGCCATCCTGGATGGAACTGGCCAAGAAAAAATCACAGGCCTGGAGCGACATGCCCCAGATTATCAAATAGGCTTGCCACGGATAAGCTCATCTTCTACCTTCATTGGCCACTTACTTAAAGACCGCCAGTAAAACAAGACAGACAAACTGAAACCTCAGACTGATTTGATCATCAGGTTAGGGCAGAGAGGAAGGAGCCAGGTGAACGAGGAAGTCGAACTCACAGCCATTGTCCCGGGGCCCCAGTGCCCTCCCACAAGAACAGCTTGAAAGCGGGCCGGGAGTGTGTGCTTGTGCCCCACCCTGGGATGTGTGCCAGGTGTTTGGTTGGGGTTTGGGGTTTTCAGCATTCCTTTGTGAAGGAGGACTCAGGGCAGGAAATGGAAATGGAAATGTGGTGTGGATGAGAAACTAGGCCCAGGCTGCAGGAGCGGAAGAGAAGCCATTCCGGGAGCCTGTGTGTGTACTGTGTTTCCACGGGAGATCAGTCCATTGTCTCCGGTTGCTGTCTGGGCCAGAATGTTCTTTTCTCTTTTCATGTTTACCACTGGGCACAGCATTCATGGTCATGCAGGGGTGCCGTTTCCCAGGGCAGCTATCAACCAACCAGTTTTCCTGCAGATCGCCACTTCAAGAAGAAGAGAGGGGACGAGGCAGGGCCCATCTGCTCATAAATGGCACCCAAAAATAATGCTTAAAAGATGTTTTCCACTAGACGTCTGTGACCTTGACCTTTGCACAATGCATTGCCTGTTCAATAAAAGATCTCGAACGTGCTTTCTGTCCACTGGGAAACATTCTTTCTCTAAATAGCGACAGAGTGCCACCCGTTAGCACCGTCAAGTAGCCAGGGATGGAGTTTCCTTTGAGACAAGCCTCGTTTAAAATCCAAACGGGGTTCATTTTGTGGTTGTGTGTTGTGGGTCTATTTTTCTTTCTTTCCCCCAAGAAAAATTTTGGTGTTCGGTTTCAGAAGTCAGAAGATAGTGTAGGGGTTGGGACGTGGGGCGGGAGGTAGGTATTGTTTTTGCTTTGTTTCTCTCGCTCTCTCTTTGCATCTGGTACCACACACTGAGAGTATAAAATGTGCAAAAGTTTTGTACTCTTGAGCATCTGATTTTTCTACCCTGCACATTTCATGGAAACTAGAGTATAAATGCATTAGCCAGGGTGAGCAAAAGCAAGACAAGGTAGGCGGAGAGGGTATATATTTGGGTCTCAGAATTTTCGCAAAGTTGTGTAATACCACTTTATTGTTTTTAGATATGCTTCCAGTTGTCTGTTTGTTTGTTTTTTACAGTTTATTAGGGGCTCATACAACTCTTATCACAGTCCATACATATACATACATCAATTGTATAAAGCACATCTGTACATTCTTTGCCCTAATCATTTTCTTTTTTTTTCTCCTCTTTTCTTTTTTTTACATTTTATTAGGGACTCATACAACTCTTATCACAATCCATACATATACATACATCAATTGTATAAAGCACATCCATACATTCCCTGCCCCAATCATTCTCAAAGCATTTGCTCTCCACTTAAGCCCTTTGCATCAGGTCCTCTTTTTTATTCCCCTCCCTCCCCGCTCTCCCCTCCCTCATGTGCCCTTGGTAATTTATACATCGTTATTTTGTCATATCTTGCCCTAAACGGAGTCTCCTTCCCCCCCCCCCTTTCTGCCGTCCCTCCAGTTGTCTCTTTTAACACTTTCATCTCCACAAGACTGTGCCAGGAGGGAGATAAGTACTCATTCACATCAGTAACACCTCCTCATATATTGTTTGATTTTCTGTCCTGCCCCTATTGACTTCTCCATCTTCATGAATAATTCCCTTTCAAGCTGTTAGAACTACACAGTTTATGGAAATCTGACTTTATTGAGCTCAAATTGAAAAAGCACCTGATAAGCCTGGTGGCTATTCGCCCCAGGTGTGTTAGTCTAGGTAGACTAGAGAAACAAATCCATGGACACATGTGTATAAGAAAGATATTTATATACAAGAGCAATTGAACATTGAGAAAACACCCCCAGCCCAGTCTAGATCAAATTCATAAATCCAATATTAGCCCATATGTTTGATCCCAATCTATAAAATCCTCTTCAGACTCATGAAACACATGCAGTGACACCAAATGTAAAAGATCACCGGCTAGTGTGTGGGAAGTCTTGTGGATCCAGTGTCTTTGGAAACATCTCAGCACTGACAGGGGTCTCTGCATCAGGGTGGGTCCATGTGTCTTGTCAGCTGCCATGTCTCCCAAGGTGTGAGCAGAGAGAGAGAGAGATGTGTCTCCCGCCTCCAAGGAGGAAGTACCGGATTTCCCAGGATTCTCAGGAGAAGGCCATGCCCACACAGAGGCCTCATTGACTATGATCTGATTGATAAGCTAGACTCCACCCCTACATTCTTAATCCTTGAATTGACAAACGATTCTATATCTACCACAACAGGGAACGGGGGCACCTTGAGAAGCAAATGTCTATGTAGGCTAATCTCATAGCACAAGCATTCAAGTTGGGGGTGGGAGTGGGGACACGCTGAACAAACAAAAGTAGCAGTGAGTGTAACCACGGACCTAAAACAGAGGCATTGTCCCGGTGGAAAGACTGCTTGAGATTGGATGGTTAGGAGAAGTTTTGCTGGAGAAGTGTCTAAAGTATTAAAAAAGAGCTATCCATGCAAAGAATGGAAAGCAAGCACTCCAAGCTGAAGTGTGCCCTCTGCAGAAGCGTGAGATGGGGACCACACCTGTCATGTTTAAGTTGGGGTATACCTGCCATGTGCTGAGCAGGGCAAAAGCAGAGAAACATCTGAAAGCAGATAGGAACAGTCATGGGAGGCCTGGCAGGCCATGTGGGGAGATGGACTTTTCTCTAAGTGTTTTTGGAAGTCAGTAAAGGCGCATAAGAAGAGGAGGTGGTATGCGGTACATCTTAAGATGATCGGGTGTCTGGGGACCCAGGCAGAGATAGGAAGTTTGAAGACCGATGTGTAGTAGTTATAGCTTCATGGCAGCCTGATCGGTGGAAATGGTAAAGATGGGGAGAGCACATGATCTCAAATGCATCCTAAAGGTAAGACAAAGCCTAACATGTTGGTGGGTTTGATGGGGTGTGAGACGGAAAGACAGAAGTACAAAAGACACGGAGACTTTGGGCCGAAAATCCCGGGGTGATACCATTTACAGAAGTGGAGAGGGGGGCAAAGAAATCACTAGAACAGTTTCATGCATCTTAACATAGAAAATTCCCATTAAATATCTACGTGGACAGGTAAGTAGATATGGAAAGTTAAAAATTTGGAAGGCAGCGGCATTTTCACATAGAAATCCAGGTGTCTGGAAGAGAATGTGAGAAGAAAGGGGTCCTCAGATGAATCCTAGAACATTTGGATTCTAGATAAAGAGGACCCAGTGAAGGAGACTGAGGAAGGGCCTGTGAAGGGGGAGGGGGGAGCAGATGTGAGCAACATAGAGGAGAGTTTTGGAAAGACTAGAATCTGCTGAGAGGTCGAGCTAGTGAAGAGCCAGTGACCATTGGCTCTGCCAGCATGGAATGGTGTGGGTGAACTTGACAAGAGCAATTCCAGTGGGATGCTGGGGTAGGAAGCCCGGGCACAATGGGTCAGGGTCAGGGTCTGCAAATATAAACTTCATAAATTTTGCTCTAAACGAGAGCAGAAGAAATAGTATCAGGAGTAAAGTGCCCAGCTAGCTGAGTCGCTTTCTTTAGCAGGAAGGTATGAGAGTAGGTTTGAATGCTGATTGGAATGAGCATGCTCAGGAGTGAGAGTGAATCACTGAACAGTGTCTGACTCCGCCTTCCAGAGCTGCTGCAGGGACAGTCCGTATGGGCCTCTGGACAGCTTTGACTCTCCCTAGAAAAACCAGCCCTGGTCTTTCAGCCAGCTGCCAGGTATGTCCCCACCAAGATGGCAACCTGGTTATGTCCTGCCCCTGTGTGCCCTGGCTACCGGTGACACTCTCAGTTTGCCTTGCCTTGGCTTGGGTCATTGCCCACCTGTCAGATTCAGGACGATTGGCATAGGTTAGTATTTGAATATACTGGGCTGGCAGCCCCAAACATGTCGGCTATCTGGTCTGTAATCCAGGGGTCTCGCGTCACCTTTAAAAGCTAGGGGGAAATTGATTTAAATATTAAGAAAGCATAGGTTTGGGAAATTCCAAAGCTCCCCACCCCCCCCCCAAGCCCACCCCCCGCCCATGATTCCTGAGTCATTTGCATAGCTCCCTCCATCCTTGGGAAGTGTGCATTTTTAGTGAATGTGACTTTCCCCCAGAGTTGGCCCCTGGAGCATTCTGCACAAGAAACCCAGATGCACCTTGCACTTTTTTCTTTCTTGGCCACTTTCACTGCCATCGACTTGATGCCAACTCATCATTGCCCTGTAGGTCAGAGTAGCACTTCCCCCTGAGTTTCTGAGGCTAAGTGTTAACAGGAATGGGAAGCCCCATTTTTCTCCCAAGGAACGGTTCGTGATTTCGAACTGCAGACTGACAGGTTGCGGTCCAAGTTGCCACCACTCCCCCACCAGTGCTCCTTTTTCTTGGTAAACACCTATGAAATCTTCATGGCAAGGACGGAGCCCTGGACAGCTTCCTATTCCCCTACCTCTGCCCACCTGCCGTGAAGCAGATTTCTCTTGGGAATCTCAAGCTCGGTCAGCCTGCTTTGGGGGCTCACGCAGGTACCACTCCATGCACCTTAGCAGAATGGTGGTCTCACTGAGGGGGATTTCTGGGGAATTACATTTTCCTCGCCTCATCCAAGCCTAGCTTTGATCAATGCCAACAACCCAGTAGGATCTGGCGCTCCCAGAAAGCTCGTGTGACTCCATCTGTCCTTAGCTGCCACACTTCCCTCCTGGAAGAATTCAGTGTATAAGGTTTACTAACTGCAAACAGTGCTGAATAGCCTCCGCTGTTAATGGACTTGCACGAGCCTCTCAAAGACGGCTCTCACAGCTCGAGCTCCGGCAAGGCTGCCGTTTTAAGAATAACCAACACTTCCTGTCTGCACCGAGGAGAAATTACTCATCTGTTTCATAAGAGAAAAGAAGATGGAAAGCTACCGGGTAAATAGATGTGCACCCATGTTTTAAAAAAGAAAAATGCAATCAATTAGGCGGACTCCAGGTTTTCCACGGTTTTAAGTGGAAGAAAGAGGAGGGGGAAAATCAAAAGCCATTTTTATAAGATATTCTAAGAGAAGACAATAGAGAAATGTTTTACGGCAGCTGAGGTGGTTTAGAAATATGCCCCCAAACTATTTGATGCCCTTGTCTTCTACAGGTAATTCCAAATGCCTTCTCTCTGGAGCATGGGCTGCATCTAGTACTTGCCATGTAATGTAGCAGGCATGCCTGTCCATGGTAGCCAGGGAATGTCAGGCATTGTTGTTTGGCCTTGTGCTTGTATACATTGTTCTCAGGGAGGTTTGTTGACATGTCCATGCCTCCATCCATCATGTCAAACACATTTGTACGTTTGTTGCCATCATCATTCTCAAAACATTTGCTTTCTACTTGAGCCCTTGGTATCAACTCTTCATTTCCCCCCTCCCTCCCTCCTCCATCCTCCCTCCCTGACAAACCCTTGATAGTTTATAAATTATTATTATTATTTTACATCTCACACTGTCTGATGTCTCCCATCACCCACTTTTCTGTTGTCCATCTCCCAGGGTGGGAGTTATATGTAGATCATTGTGATCAGTTCCCCCTTACTCCCCCACCCTCTCCCTACCTTCATGGTATCCCCACTCTCATTATTGGTCCTGAGGGGTTTATCTGTCCTAGATTCCCTGTGTTTCCAGTTCCTATCTGTACCCATGTACATCCTCTGGCCTAGCCAGATTTGTAAAGTAGAACTGGGATCATGATAGTGGGGGGTGGGGAGGAGGAAGCATTAAAGAACTAGAGGAAACTTGTATGTTTCATCGGTGCTGTACTGCACGCTGACTGGCTCCTCTCCTCCCCATGACTCTTCTGTAAGGGGATGTCCAGTTGCCTACAGATGGGCTTTGGGTCTTTACTCCATACCCCCCCCTCATTCACAATGACACGATTTTTTGTTCTTTGATGTCTGATACCTGATCCTATAGACACCTCATATCTATCACACAGGTTGGTGTGCTTCTTCCATGTGTGCTTTGTTTCTCAGCTAGATGGCTGCTTGTTTATCTTCAGTTGACATGTCTTGAGGACACTCAAACAGCCTGTGGAGTGGCCCATGTGGGAAGAACTGTGACCTCCAACCGCCAGCAACAGCTTACCAACTGTGTGAACGAGCCACCTTGGAAATGTGTCCCTCAGTCAAGTCTTCAGATGACTGCATCCCACCTAGTGTTTTGAATGCAGCCTCATGACTGTCTTGACTGTATACCATGCCAGAACTATCCCACTAACCTGCTCCCAAATCCTGATCTGCCGAAACTCAAGACAGTGAATGTTTCTTACCGTTCTAAACCACTAAATATAAGATAATTTGTTGCACAGTAATAAGTAGCTAATATAGTGGTTTCATGTTGGGTTGTTTTTTTCTTGTCCTTGAAGTAAAAATCCATACTTAAATTAATATTTTGTTGGGGAATATAGACAAAGTGGTGGTTCAGTGGACAAATGCTCATTTTCAATTTCAAAGACCCAGTCTCAATTCCCAGCCAGTGTACGCGCATCATGTACGACCACCATCTGTCAGTGAGAGGTGTAGGTGGTTTCTCAGCTTTTAGCTGAGCTTCCAGACTAAGATGGACTAAGAAGAAAGGTTGGGTGACCGACTTCCCCAAAATCAGCCAACAAAACCCCTCTGGATTATAGTGGGTAGATCCCATGGTGCATGGGGTCACCAGGAATTGGGGGTGGGGTGTTGGCCACTAACAATTTCAGCAGAAATAGCATAGGAGGGAAAAAAAGAAAACAGTCCGTGAAAAAAGACTTTGACATCTTCCAAAGTGTCTTAGGTTGCCTGCCAGAGGTAGTTGGGGCAAAACTCAAAAAGACCTTTTAGAACAGAACTGCCCTCTTGAGGTTTCCAAGACTGTAACTCTTTACAGGAGTAGAAAGCCTCATCTTTCTCCCACAGAGCAAGTGGTGGCTTCAAACTGCTGACCTTATGGTTAGCAGCCCAGCATGTAACCACTACACCACCAGGGCAGCTGGGGTAAGGGGCTCCCAAAGGACCTGTACTCCACTTGCACAGTGTGGTGCTGTTCCTGGAAGCAGATGCTCATCTGTGGCCTACATACCCAGCCGCCTCCCCGCCCCCCCCACAGCACACCCACCTGCCTATCCTCAGGCCCCTGTCCTTGGGCTCCGGTAAGTGGAATGTGGGCAGAGTAATGTGCACTCCACATACAAAGCCTGGTTTGCCAGACAGGGTTCACAGGAGGACAACGAGGAAGGCCAGAAGGGCTCTCTGTAGGAGCGACTTGGAGCAGGGAGCTGTTTAGCTCAGGGGAAACAGGAAAAGTGGCTTCAGGTGTTTGGTGAAGAAAGATTTGACTTTGTGTAACTCCACAGAGAACAAATAACCAGGACCAGAACCGAAAGTTCAAAAGGAGAAGAGAGGAAAGGTTTAGCTATAAGAGTTGCTCAGCCCATAACAGAACGCGCCGGTCAGGACCTAACTCCTGGATACTCAAAAGGGAGCAAGCGGAGGGAGAGTGGCCTAGCTCCAGGATGCCTGCAGATACTCCTCCTGGCAAGGAATTAGGACTGGGCTCCCCTAACCACATCCCACCCCCGATTGGATCTGCTCCATATCTAGAGATCTCCAGCTCGTAGGATTCTAAGGGAGGCCCATTTCACCAATTGCTCTTAATCTCATGCTATCAACAAGAACAGGTGTACTGTGGAGATGTGGCAGGTCTGGCTGTAGACCACTGCTATCAGGTGACTGTTACAACCGAGTGAATCACAAAGCTTTGTGAGTTCCTGGTGGCAGAGTCGTTACTCCTTGGGCTGATAACTGCGAAGTCAGCAGTTCAAAACCACCGGACATTCTGGGGGAGAAAGACAGTCCTGAAAATACACAGGGGCAGTTCAACCCTGTCCTATAGGGTCTCTCTAGGAGTTGGCATTGACTCCATGGCAGTGAGTTTTTCCTTCGTATGTATAAAAGTTATCTATACACTATAATGTAGTCTCTTGAATGTGGATTGGCCTTATGGAAAAGGTTTACAATATTGTGAGAATTCTTAAGACATGACACAGAGACACTAGGTGAAGGCATGCTGTTGGAAGAAGGAGGCTGATAGACTTGCTTGGTGCAGAGCTGCCTCAGACCTCCAACTTGTGAAACGCGCGGTGGCTGCAAAGTGCAACAAAGCAAAGCACCATCCGGTGAAGCCCAATCTCCCAGAAAAGATGTCAAGTAGACCGTTACGTCCTGGGCGGTGCAAGTGTTTATCCACGGGGCTACTCACCAAAAGGTTGGCAGTTTGACTCACGCCAGAGGCACCTAGGAAGAAAAACCTGACGGTCTGCTTCTGAAGGTCACAGGCATGAAGACCCAAAGGTGAGCAGTGCGCCTCTGAAACTTGGGGATGCCGTAAGTCAGAATCGACCTTGTGGCAGTTGCTTTTTGTTTGTTTGATAGTTGTTTTTTTAAAGGTTTTATTTTCTTATTATCAGGAGAAAGAAGTCATGCAGAATCAGTCAGTCAAAAGATGGGACCTCATTCACCACATTTGTTTATGCACCCCCTTTGTCTTCAGCAATCATGTCGGGAAGGTGAGCAACATGGAATGTAAGGTTAATAGAAAAAGTGTTCTTGCATTCAGGGAGTACTTGAGTAGAGGCTCAATGTCCATCTGCTACCTTAATACTAAACCTATAAATATATGCACGTGGATCTATTTCCCCATCGTTATATAGAAATATATTCACATATGTACATGCCTTTATTTAGACCTATATAAATGTCCTTTGCCTCCTAGTTCTTTCCTCTATTTCCTTTTACTTTCCTCTGATCTCATTATCATGTTCGGCCTTCATTTGGGTTTCAGTAATTCCTCTCAGTTACATTGCTCTTGATCAAGCCCTCCCAGGCCTCCTACACCCTCCTCGCCATTGATGTTAGATCACTTGTTCTTCCCTTGCCCCTGGGTTTGTTAACACCCACTTCCTTTCCCCCACCTCCCCATCTCCCATGTCCCCCTGGAACCATCAGTCCCATTGTTTTCACCTCCAGATTATTTATCTCACCTATCTTATCTAGATAGACCTGCAGAGATAATAATAATAATAAAAAAAGAAGACAGCAAAACAAAGCAACAAAAGAAAACAAAACCAAGAAAAGCCTATAAATAGTTCAAGGTCTGTTTATTGATCTTTAGGAGTGTTTTCTAGTTAAGTCTGATGGGTGCCACGCCCTGGCCTCACAGTCTATTTTTGGTACTCCCTAAGGACTTCATTGCCCTGCTCCCCTTGCTGTTCTGTTGCATGCCCTTAGTGTTTTGCCTTGGTGTGGTGGGATCATATTGGGCACAATTCCCACACTGTCTCCTATGGTGTCCCCTGTAGTACCATAGGTCAGTGAGGGACATCTTGTCTCGTGGTGGGCCAGCCCTATGTGCCTCTTTGTGCATTGGCTGATCTGTGTAGCAATATCGTCCTCAGGGCTTGGTCAGCCAGGATGTGCTCCACTCTCTCTCCCTCCCCCTTCGTTTGCTCCTGTGTGCTCTGATCAAAATGTGGTGAATAAAGCTGATGGTGCCAGGCTACCAAAAGACATAGTGTCTGAGATTTTAAAGACTTGAAGATAAACAAGCAGCCATCTAGGTGAGAAGCAACAAAGCCCACATGGAAGAAGCACACCAGCCTGTGTTATCATGAGGTGACTATAGGATCAGGTATCAGACATCAAAGACCCAGAACAAAAAATCATATCATTGTGAATGAGGGGGAGTACAGAGTGGAGACCCAAAGCCCATCTGTAGGCAACTGGACATCCCCTTACAGAAGGGTCACGGGGAGGAGACAAGCCAGTCAGGGTGCAGTATAGCACCGATAAAACATACAACTTTCCTCTAGTTCTTTATTGCTTCCTCCCCGGCTCCCCACACTATCATGACCCCAGTTCTACTTTACAAATCTGGCTAGACCAGAGCATGTACACGGGTACAGAGAAAAACTGGAAACCCAGGGAATCCAGGACAGATAAACCCCTCAGGACCAATATTGAGAGTGGTGATACAAGGAGGGGGGGGGGGTAAGGTGGGGCAAGAAAGGGGGGAACCGATCACAATCATCTATCTATAACCCCCTCCCAGGGGGATAGACAACAGAAAAGTGGGTAAAGTCAGTGTAAGGCATGAAAAAGTAGTAATCATTTATACATTATCAAGGGTTCATGAGGGAGGGTGGGGGAAGAAAAGGGGGAAATTAGAAGCTGATACCAAGGCCTCAAGTAGAATTAAACTGTTTTGAAAATGATGATGGCAACAAATGTCAAATGTGCTTGACAGAATGATGGATGTATCGTGATAAGAGCTATAAGAGCCCCCAATAAAATGATTGGGGAAAAAAAAAGGTGGAACCTTTTCAATTCTCCCTACAGATGCACATGGTCTGAGGAAGATTGCCAATCTGCTTCTTCAGCTCACCCTGAGTCTTTCTGTCAGTTCTGTTTAACGTCCTATGTAGAGGGACGATTTCTCTATTCCTCAACCGATTAAGCAAATCTCCAGTAAACAGGCTTTGAAAGGACTAAATAGCAGAAATAATTCAGAAGAAGGCATGTGTTTTTGGGGCATGAGTCCAGGCAGTATTTGACATTTGCTTTTTAAAAATGCATTGTCTCACTTCCTTTCCACTCTCTCCACCGGGAAATTATCCTCATTAGCATGGCAATAAAGGAGAGGTCTGTTTGTGATGCCCATGGATTGTCAAGAACAACAACAGTCAGACTTGTTTGGGGATGTGCTTGTTTCATAACCTGTCCTTAGAGCACCCTCAAAGTATTTGCAGGACCTTCTAGACTCGTCTGCAAACTTTGAGTCTTGCCCTCTCTACCAAGCTCCTAATTCCAAAGTTGCTGTTACACTCGCCGAAAAGGAGACAGAACCGTTAGCCCACTGTCCAGGGAAGAATGAGCTGCTTCTGAACAAGTCCCCATGAGGTGAAGAATTGAGATCGAAACGCTTATTGTGCCAATATGGCCAATGAACACATGCGGGATTAATTAAAGGGCAGAGAGATTCAATGCTTCTGCGAGCCTTGCCTTTCTCTTCTCTTGCTCTTTGATCATTGGACCAGTGTGCGGCTCCCTTGCTTGTTCTGTGCCTCGATTTGCACGCTACACTACCTGTGGGACACCTAACCTGTGGACTGTGTCACTGTAACTTGAAGTTCCTTCAAGACTTGCTTTGCCCCACTATTGGAATATACATCTCTTGAGCTGGGGACTGTCAGACCCTGTCATCTGGCTAACTGTTGGTGACCTGCCTTGCTGTTTGCTGCCTGTGCCGGATAGCCTGAATTGCTCTACAGAGAACTACCCAGCGGGCCTCAAGACTTGAAGGATTGCCAGTGTCTCCCAGCTGTCTCACGGGAGTGAGTTGCACTGAGGTATTTGTACTGCTTTATAGATTAATTAACTACTTATTTCTTATGTTATCTATCTATATAAATATATATAATTATTCACGTTCTGGTTTTGTTTCTCCAGAGAACCCTGTCTAACGTGAGAACTCTGGTATCTTAACTTAGGAAAATGCAAAGCTTGTTACCGAGACAAAGGAAACCAGAATCAAATCACTAGGGAGTCTTTGAGGCAAAATAAACCCCATTTTTCAGAAGCTGAAGCTTACATTTAGATTCTTCCTCTTTCTTCTTGAGTGGAGGAAGGAGAACAGGGACCGATCACCCAAGAAGTAACATAAGTAGGCCTTCCTTGTGCTCACTTCCTAATCTGCACTGCACAGTTTTTGGGTTTTCACCCAAAACGAATTTACTAATTTGTAAATTAACGTACTGGACACTCCAACACAGAAGCAGGAGGATTATGGGATTTTCTTCAATATTGTCCACCCCCTTATTCCCATCTACCATCTAGTCTAAGAGAGGGCAGATACCTCCGAGGCCACAGCAGGGAGCTGAGGGCGGGCATCCCCAACAATGGTGAGTGGAGGGGCATCCCTCAAAGGGCCCTGTCCTTCTGGTCCATGGCCCACTTGGGATGCTGAAACCCCTTAGTATGCAGGAAGCTTACACCAGGTGTTGGCTGCACACTGAATTCAAAGTAGACACATTGAGAGTGGCTTTCTTGGGAGTGGCTGGCCCCAGACATGCCCTTGGTCTTGCAGGGACCTTCGTAGGCTGTGGTTCAGTGAGTGCCCTGAGCGCCTCTGCTCTGGCCAGGCCAAGTTGCCTGAGGTCTCCTTCCTTTTACAGTCTACTCCAGGGGTACTCAAACTTTTTAAACAGGGGGCCAGTTCATTTTCCCTCAGACCCGTTGGAGTGCTGGACTATAGTTTAAAAAAATATGAACAAATTCCTATGCACACTGTACATATCTTATTTTAAAGTAAGAAAAAATGGGGGGAAATACCCGGCAAGCTGGATAAATGTCCTTGGCGGGCCGCATGTGGCCCGCGGGCCATAGTTTGAGGACCCCTGGTCTAGTCCCACTGAACATCCACTTAATGGTTAGGGTTGTTGCTCTGTTGTGGGACTGGAGAGATGATCTCTTGGCCCCCACTGATTCTGAGCCTTTGCTTGAACACAAGCTGTGATTCTTCTGAAACACTAGCTTATTAAGAAAAAGAAAATCATTTCCAATTTTGTCCTTTTATTCTCTCTCTCTTTCGCTTCAGATCTCATCGGTTTCCTTGACCCCTCTTTCGTTCTCAGGCATTCCTTTGGTTTGATCTGCAGAAGGCCACGAGCTGTCTGAAGGTCCCTATCATCTTGTCAGTATCAGCCTGTCTGTTACTGGTGGCTTAGTGGTTACACTTTGGGCTGCGATCTGCAAGGTCAACAGTTCAAAACCACTCACTTCCCTGAGGGAGAAAGATGGGGCTTTCTACTTCATAAAAAGCACAGTCCCTGAAACTCAAGGGGCAGTTAGTTCTACCCTGTCTTTCAGGGTCACTATGCGTCAGCATCAACTCAATAGCAATGAGTTATGAATCGGTTACTGGCACCTGTTTGTTCTCATCAAAGCGTTCTGGTGGCACAATGGTTTGCACGTTGGGCTGCTAACCAAAAGATCAGCAGTTGAAAGCCACTCCACAGTAGCAAGACTAGTCACCGTGTAAAGACGAGACTTTCCTACTCGTGTACAGGGCTGTTCTACTCTCTCCCGCAGAGTCGCCATGAATAGCAATGGCTCTGCAGTGCGTTTGCTTTGGTCTGGTCTGTTCTCATCAGTGGAGGGCATAGTACAGAGCCTGGTACAGAGTAGATAAACAGTTAATGCCAGTGCATGGATGAATAAAGAAGGCACTCTGCTAAACAGATGCTTCCACGCAGGAATAGGTCTGAAGGAAAATACGGTTCCCGTCAAATACAGTCCATCCCTGCTTGTTGGAATTCAGCCCAGTTCTTAGTAGGAGTAGAGGGAACAGAGAACACACGGAAGAGCGAGGGAAAAGAATCAGAAACACTTTAGGAATGTTTTTCAAGCTATCCAAAACCGTACCTTTTGGGTTGGGTCAGAACCAAGCTACCTACCATATGCCATTTAACTGGCCATTTTATGGCCCTGACTATGTTCGCTGTGCTTCCTGAATGCTCGCTGTGTACTTGAGAGACGCTCTTGTTGGATGGAGTGTTCGATCCATCTTAGTTAGGTCACGTCGGCTGAGGTCAGCCTCCATGTTGTTCAGATCATTGTATCTCACTGAGTTTCTGCCTATTCATTCTATCAATTCCCGAAAGAGGAGTGTTGAACTCTCCGATTCGAATTGTGGATTTGCCTTTCTCTTTTCAAATCTATCCTTCTCTTCCACTCTATCCGTAAGCTCTGTTGTTTGGCACAAACATATACAGGATTGTTATCTCCTTGGAGAACTGGTCCTTTTATAGTATGTAATGTCTCTCCTACTCCCTGATCACCTTTTTTGTTCTGTTTTATTTGGAAATGAATAAAACTGCTCTAGCCTTCTTTTGGCTAGTGTTTGCATAGTATATTTTCTCCACCCTTTTACTTTCAACCAATATATGTCATTATAGCTAAAGTTGTTTTATTATAGACAATATGTAGTTGAGGCTTGTTTTCTTACCTAATCTCTTACCTTTCTACTGTTGTGTTTAGACCATTCACATTTAAAATTTAATTGATATGGTTGAATCAAAATTTGACACCTTACTATCTTCTATTTGTTCAGTTTGCTCTTTGTTCTTATTTTCTCTTTTATATGATTCTCTGGGTCGAACACATAGTATTTTATGATTCAATTTTATCTCTTCTATTGACTGATTTTTATATCACTCTTTAATAACTATTTAAGTGTTTTCTCTAAGGTTTACAATATGCACTTAAGATAATTTGAAGAATGCCACCTTCAAATAGCTACATTGTTTCGTAGCAGTAGAAAAACTTTATAACAGTAAATTTTCAATTCCTCCCCCTGATTTTCTGTGTCATTGTTGACATACATTTTATCATTATATATGCTATAAACTTAAATTCCATTGTTTTATTTCAGGACCATTTTCTCTTAGAGAAAATAAAATCATAAATTTACTTTGTCTCCCCACCTTCTGTGCTGTCATCAAGATTCTCCCTTTGTCTTTGTCTTTCAGGAGTTTTAATGACACACCTTAGTGTGGTTGGTTGGTTGGTTGGTTGAGTGGTAGAGACTCCTTTGTTTGGTTTTGATATTTTTCCTTCTTAGTGTGCTCTAATCTTCATGGATCTGTGTTTTCATGAGTGTGGAGAAATTCCCAGCCATTAGTTTCAAGACTCTTTCTTCTGTCACATTTTTTCCTCTTTCTTCACTTTCTGGGATTCCAATTATGTTATATGAAGTCGTCTGATATTGTCCTAGAGCTCTTGAATTCTCTGTTCTGTTTCGTTTTCTAATTTTGTCCAATTTTCCCAATTTCCCATATCACCCTCAATGTCAAAACCCAGAAAATACAAGAATGTTTCCGCCAGAGAAAAGATGATTCCACATGGAGTTAATGCCCATGACTGTACCTTCTGTGTTTTCATTGTGACTCCAAGTTGGTGGCATGGACAGGTGGTTCCTCACTGTCTGTGAGCTGTGTCAGCCTCACCTGGACGCATTCTTATCTTTACTCCTTCACTTGTTGTGTTCTAACGTTGTTTGTTGCTTGGTTTTCAGTCAGCAGCACCTTATTTTCAATCCTCTCTTTGTTGGGGTTCCCATCAGTTGCACTTCCTTTGATTTAAAAAAGACCTTTTCAATATTGTCCTACAGAATAAAACAAAAAATAGCGTTTATTACATTTCTTGACATCTGGATTTGGGGGAGGGGCAGGAATAAAGTAAATGGCAAACGAGCTTTCTTTCTACTCCTTTCTTTCTCATGGCTTCAAAGGTAGACAATCCATTTCCTGGATCAAACGAACGCTGATTAGCGACTACTTAATAGTGGAAATAATCTACATAGAGGCTCTTATACCTTAGAGTTCCCGTTTACAGGGTTTGGAAGTAGGTATTCAAAGGGAAGAAGCTTCAATTTTTCTAATTTTCTTTTTAAAAAATAAAAGAATGAATGCACGCGGTTTATACAATTATACTCTATAGCAAAGATCAGCAAATTTTCCCCATAACAGTTCAGAATGCCGATATTCAATAAGTTAGGCTAAGGCCATAGTCTCTGTTGCTGCTTATATGTCACTGCTGCCACTATCGTGCACAATCAGGTGTACTTAGCACCAGTGAGTGTGGCTGTATTCCAATAAAACTTCCTTGAAAAAGTAGATGGTCAGCCGGGGGCCATGACTTGCTTTTCCTTGTTATATGCAATAATGTTCAATGGAAAGTCTAGACCTTACACTCCCACGAATACCCTAGTATGAACCAGGAGAAAAGGGCATCAGATATGCTACCTCTTTTCTCTACTACTACTTCCTTAAATGTGTGAGCTATATGGGAGGACTTCAGAAAGCTCATGGAAAAATGTCATTACCTTTTCATTTCATTCTTCCATGGATTTTTTTTAAACCCTTTTTTTGGTTGTGCGTAGATCAGCATGGTTACCCAGGGTAGGGTAGTCAGGTTTCAGCAGTCCTTCCAGACTAAAATCCACGAGGAAGAAGGACCGGGTGACGTAATTCTTTTAAAAATGCCCAGTGGAAAATCTTATAAAAACAGGAGAAGCATTTCATATGGGGTGCCAGAAGATGAGCCCTGCAGGTTAGAAGACATTCAACTCCAAGAGGACCTGCCTCTTCAGAGCAGAATTGACCTTCATGATGTAGCTGGTGTAATGCTTTCCGGACCGTCCATTGCTGATACGACATGACTCAAAATTAGAAGAGATGGCTGAAAACGTTCCTTAATAAGCAGAATGTGCACTGTACAATATCTAAATCTAGGAAATTGGAAGTTGTCAAAAGATAAATGAATTGCTTGAAGATAAATATCCTTGGCATTCTGTGCTGAAATGGCCTGGTATTGGTTACTTTGAATTGAGCAATCATATGATCTACAATGCTGGAAATTTCAAACTGAAGGGGAAGGCTCTTGCATTTCTCCTCAAAATGAACATTTCAAGATTTTTCCTGAGCTACAACCCTGCCAGCAATTAAATAATATCCATATGCCAACAAGGAAGATCAGTTAATACACTATTAACTGATCTATACACCAACCGACACACCAACTGACACACCAACAATTAGAATCAAAGATGAAGAAGTATACCAACTTCTGCAGCCTGAAATCGATCAGACATGCAATCAGGCTGCACTGGTAATGTTTGGCATTTGGAATGAGCAGGTGCGCTGTTGTGATGGAAACACATTCTTAGGATTCTTAGGTGCAGTCTTCCTGGTCTGTTTCTCACCGATGCAGTTTTGAATTTTCTTAAAACTTCTTCCCAATAAACCTCCATGATCAAGATTATCCTATATCCTTCAAGAACATTGACCAAGATTACCCCTACATAGAAACCAAAAAGACAACAAGTGGAGCTGTAACTTTCTGAACTGGCCTCTCTGCCTCCAATGTACCTGGTCCAGCACACTGCCTTGGAAGCCAGCGTTTTCACTGGAACCTGCTTTCTAGAGCTCACTGGTAAATCCAAACCTCATTCCCCGCTACAAGTCATTCACACATCATCTTTATTACTTTTCATCTTGTTTAAAAGACCACAAAAAGATCAGTTCTTTTAGCTAGCTGATCTTCGCACTTTTTATAGCAATCTAGCCAAAGACTTGCTAAAGCTAAGATGTCTGCTTAACATCGAAAATGCCAAAGTATGTAAGATTCCAACGTTAGTAGCTATCAATGGCAATCCCATGGTCATCTTCCACCGGTTTCTGGACTTCGGGTTTACAGATTTTTCATTTGTCAAGGTTAACAGTCTTCCCTCTGTTAGCTTATCTTTGATGTCTTCCCTACTTTCCTTAAAACACATGATCCACATCCAATGCACCATGAAAAGTATTTAAAAGAACGCCAAAACAAAACAAAAAACATGCACACACCATGGTTGATCCATCTAAAACTGGTTGTTGTATGTCGAGCGGCATTCCGGTAAACTTCTAGCAAAACCTCAATGGTTTGGGAAAATGTCCAGCTGAGTGTTGTTAAAAGTTTGAAACCAATCCTTTCTTCAAAATAATTTTTCCCAATGACCCCAAAAGGTCTCCTTTTTTCGTAAGGCACCCTAGGTCAACTAAGACAAGTATGTTGCTGAGAGAACTTGTCTGCGGCATCTACTGCTCCCAGAAACATGTTTTAACACATTTTGCTTGGAATAACCTGTGCATGCATGAACTGGAACCCAAGTGGTGGTATTTTTTTAACTCAACCTTCTTTATCAACAAGTAACTGCCAGAAATTCAAGCTGGATCCAGAAGAGGGTGTAGATGTCAGATGGATCTTGGCTGGAAGCAGAGAACATCAGAAAGATGTTTACTTGGGTTTTATTGACTATACAAAGGTCTTCTTTTATGAGGATCTTTACAAATTTTGGAAGACATTCTGAAGAACAAGAATTCCAGAACACTTCATTGTGGGCATGTGGAACCTGTACACAGATCAAAAGGCAATTGTTCAACTAGAACAAGGAAGTGGATCTTGCATGCTTTAAAATCAAGGATAGTGTGTATCAGGACTGTCAACATTCCGCATACTTACTTCATGTGTATGCTGAACAAATACTCCGAACAGGGGAGCTCTGTGAAAGGAACAGAGCGAGAAAAGGGGGTGAAGGGAAAAAAGAACAGAACAGAGCATGAGGGTAAGAGGAAGTCTCAACCTGTGACGTGCACATGAAACAAGCTGGCCTACAGAAAGTCAAGTGGACGGGAAGCATGTACTGATAAAGATAAAATACTACAGTGGTCACATACTTCACTCCTTAATTACAGTTCCTATAAAGAAAATCAAAATTCTCACGACTAGACCAATAAGTATCATCATGAAAACAGAGAAAAGACCAAAGCTGCCATCAGTTCCATTTTACTTGGATCCACGATGAATACGTAGGGAAGTATCAGTCGGGAAGTCTCTGGTACCTTCGTGACAGCTAGCAGTCAAAAGCCCATGGGACAGTGCCGCCGAGACTCCCAGATGTTCTTGGCAGGGGCCGACAAGTGGACTCCAATTCCCAGCGAATGTTTGTGCCACAAAAGGAGGGACAACCCACAACTGCTGTCATGCGGGGCCCTGGCTGCAGCCACTGGGCAATCCATCTCACAAGGGTGTTCGTTTTATTATCGACCTTCTGCTGTACCGAGCGCCAGATCCATCGCTAGCAGCTAGTCTCTCCTGAGCCCTCCTGGAGGGCATGAGACAGGCTCACCATCCGCACCTGTAAGGAATATTCTAGTGTACAAAATCGATTTGTTTGTTCTTCTAGCAATCCGTGGTATTTTCGAAATTCTTTACCAGCATTCTAATCCAAATGCATTAGTCTGTGGTCTTCCTTATTCGTCAGCCAGCGTTCGCAGCATCTGAGGTGACTGAAAGTACCATGGCTTGGACCTGGCACACTTCAGTTATCGTAGTGACAGCTTTGCTCTTTAACACTTGAAGGAGGTCCTGTGCCCAGCTTATGCAATGAAATACACGGTGTGATTTCTTGACGGCCACTTCCTTGGCCATTGGTTGTGGATCCATGTATGAAGAAAACCTTGTCAACTTCAGTCTTTGCTGTGCTTATCAGTATGTTCTCTGTTAGTCTATTTATGTGGAATTTTCCTTTTTTACATTGAATTGTATGTCTATATGTTTGTGTATCAGTATATGTATATATGCAAATGTATACATGTATGTATATGAAGGCAAGTTAAAAAGTTTTGCTGCTATAGTATAGAAACCTTTATTAAGCAAAAATATCAAAATATAAACTACTGTTTCTCAAAATATCCTCCACTTAAGACTTTATACACTTTGGAAGATAGTGTTTCCACCTATCTAACATGCTCCTGAAGAATTCTGCACTCTTCGCTCTATACCACATCAAAACAGCAGCTTGACATCCTCAAGGGTGTCCCTTTAAGATTTGGGGACAGAAAGCAATCTGCAATATCAGAGCTGTAGGATGGATGGGCTAAGATTTTCCCAAGAAGATTCTCATAGGACAGCCCTTTCAACTTTTGAAGAACAATCTGGTGTATTGTCTTGATTTAGAAGGAGAGGGAGGAGGAGGAGGAGGAGGAGTCGCAGGAGTCACTTTAGTACAACTTCCCTGGCTTTTTCTCACCAATGTAGTCTTCACTCTTCTTAAAACTTCTTCATAATAAGCCTCCATGATTGTCCTGTGCTTTTGGAGAAAGTCTATCAAGATGACTCCTTGTAATCCCCAGAAACAGTCTCTACCACCTGCTGAGCTGACCTCTCTGAATTAATCTTTGATGTCTTACCAACCTTTCTTAAAATGTTTCTGTACTCTAAAAATTACTGTTTTATGTGGTGTAACATTCTTGTAAACTTCTTACAAAGCTTCAATGATTGGGGAAGATGTCCACTTGAGTTATGTTTTAAAAAATTGATACTAGCCCTGACCTCAAAATTGTACCACTCCACCCCCACCCCATGGCACAAAGAGCATACTTTTTTATGGCATCCTGGCTAGAAAAAGACAAGTATATTACTGAAAGGACTTGCCTGTTGACATCTATTGATCTCTGAGACCTGTTTAAACATGCTTTGTTCAGAATAAACCTGTGCATGTATCAACTGCAATGCTAGTAGTAACATTCTCTCTCTCTCTCTCTCTCTCTCTCTCTCTCTCTCTCTCTCTCTCTCTCTCTCTCTCCCTCTCTCTTTCTCTCTCTCACACACACACACACACACGCATACACACACACAGTTTTGTTTACCTTTATAAATTTGCTATTTCTTTTCCATTATAAGGATATTGTCATCCTGAATTTTCCCATCTGCTCTATGAAGATCCTTGTATTTTTTCATCACCCTATCACCCTCCCTGTTCTTACCCCAAACTACTGCTACCTTAGAATATCAGTGCTGTAACATTTGAATGGTTTCATCAATTAGCGAGGACACCGGTGCCTTGCTAGAGGTTGATGCTAAAAGTTGCAAACGAAGAAATAGCATTTATAACACTTTATGTAAATCTTATTTGTTGCTGCACCAAGTAGTGTTGATTATGTTAAAAGTTTCTGAGAGTAAATTCATGTCTCCACAGAGAATACTTACAGAGTCAAGGTCATATGGATTCTCTCTCTTTTTTGTTAGCGGCAGCAAATACTCAAAATTGTGGCATATTTTAGATTGCAGTCTCACCCTGGCAATCCTGAAGTTCATTTCCAAGACCGCTATTTCTCTCTGCTCCTTGTTCAAATCAATCTAGTCTTGTTTCAGAGAAGCCATGCCTTCACATTGCTCTCTGAGGTTTCTGCTGTGTGAATGCTCTCGTCCGCCAGGAGTTCTCACCTGATTCTTGTCTTTTTAACTGGGTGTTTTCCTCAAGCCTATACAGTCCTGCAGTTTCGTTCGTGGCTGGAAGCCCGGCTGACTGCTCTGGGTAATGAGTAGGGGCTCCTCTGCACCTGCACGGTCCTTTCCTCTCCACATCCTCGCAGGGAATTAGAAGACCAAGCCCATGGGAGGGACGGTCAAGTGACAGGCTCAATTTTAGGTGCCCAGGCAGGAAACAGTTCTGTTTCTTACCCTTCATAAAGCCAAAAGAAGAAGGATTTCCTGCTGCAGGAGGGCACCAAAATCTATTCAAGAATCTACCATGAACCCACTCCTCATGTCAGGTAATGTCTTTGTTGTCGTTGGTATTGTTGTTGTTAGGTGTGTTCCTGAGTTAATTGCTGCTTATATTGACCCTGTGTGATGGAATAGAATTTCCCCTGGGTTTTGTAGGCTGTAATCATTATGGTAGAAGATTGCCAGGTTTTCCCCCTAATGAGCCACTGAAGGGTTTTGGACCATTGACTCCTCTGGTTAGCTGCTGAGAACTTAGCTTTGTGCTCTCAGACATTTCTTTAGAGGACAGCTAGCTTGTTTAGCCTTAGGTAAAATTTGAAGTCAGCTCTAAAACTATACCGTATATACTCGTGTATAAGCCGAGTTTTTCCAGCACAAAATATGTGCTGAAAAACGGGTTTGGTTTATACATGGGTCAGTGGTACCCCAGAAAGGTGTAACATCTCGCTGGGGCCCCCCTGAGGTAACGTGATGAGCGCCCGTTATCTCGTGGGTGATTGCCTTTTCTCCGCTGTTCATTCAAAGCCCCGCTGACACTGCAGGGCTTTGAATGTTTGTTTGCTCACATCTAACCAATCAGAGCCGTACTATGACGTAGACGACTCTAATTCACAGAAGCAGCTGTAGTGATTCACTTACACGGGCAACTGAACCAGTAAGGATGTGTCTGTGGCTCCACTCTGTCTCTTCCCTCTGGTCTCTGTGTTAATTCAAATCCTGCATCCCCCACCCACATGGACTCCTCCCCCCCTCCCAGTTAACACATCGTGGGGTGTGGGGGGGGTGGCATTACCATGAAAGTTCTTTTTCAAAGTCTTGTTTTTTTATCCTATTAGAAATGGATACTCTTGAACCAAAACAAAAACGCTGGTCATATGAGACTGGTTTCAAAATGAAGGTTGTGTCAAGAGCAGAAGAGAGCAATAACAGTATTGCAAGTAGGGAATTCTGTGTTGACGAAAAGCAAGTGAGGGAGTGGCAGAAATTGAAGACTGACTTGGAAAAGATTCCAAAAGCTAAAAAGCTCGTCGTGGTTTAACATCTTTTTTATGGGGTTCTAGAGAGTGAATTGCATAAATGGGTTATGGAGTGTCATCAAGTGGATACTGCATAACATGCATGGGAATCCTCATATGTGTTCTACAAATGGCTAAGGATGACAAATATAAAGCACCAGGCACTGAAAAATATGCTGCGTCAGCAGGATGGTGTACCCGCTTCATGAGTAGGTTTGGCCTATGTTTGAGTCAAAGAACAAAGATTTCCCATAAATTGCCACAAGACCCTGAAGAAAAAATTACGGTATGTCATCCTAGTCATTTATTATAAAACAAAGAAGGATCTATAATTATGACCTGGCAGGTATTGGGAATATGGATGAAACTGCCATGACTTTTGATCTTCCAAACAACAGAACTGTGGCAAGTTTAGGAGAAAAAAACATTTTTCTCAAAACCACAGTAAATGGAAAAAAAAACACTTTACAGTTGTTCTATCATGCTTGGCTAATGGAACTAAGCTGCATTCTGTCATTATTTTTAAAAGAAAGACTTTGCCTAAAAAGATCAATTTCCCACCAAGTATTACTGTGCGTGCACATGTTAAAGGCTGAATGGATGAAGACGGAACAAAAAAATGGCTGGAAGAAATTTGGAACCGACAACCAGGAGCAGCCTTAAAGAAAAAGCCATCGTTACTTGTTTGGGATATGTTCAGAACCCACCTATCAGATGACATAAAAAAATTGGCAAAATCTAGTAAAGTTACTTTAGCCCTTATTCCAGGTGGGCTTACATCTGTACTGCAGCCTCTGGATGTATCTTTGAATAAGCCTTTTAAAGACTGTGTGCGAAGGATGTGGCATGAATGGATGTCATCTGGCCAAGCCCAACTAACAAAAGGAGGAAATCTCATGAAGCCTGACATAGAGTTAATAGCAAAGTGGGTTCGAGATGCATGGGAAGACATTCCAGAAGACATGGTGTGACGTGCCTTCCAGAAATGTATTAGTAATGCTATGGATGGCAGTGAAGACTGCGCTTTGTATGAAAATGACAGCGATCTCAGTGAGGACAGCGTCTATGATGACCTCAGACCAGCTGAAGCTCTGCACTGGGATACAGATGATGATGAGGAATCTAGTTTTGAAGGATTTTAACTCTTTACATTTTAGCTTGGTTGCTGATTGAGCTCAGGGAATAGTACTCTTAAGGTATCATTGTTGACATCTTATTGTTTTTGTTGAACCTATTTTCCACTTACTGTGCTGGTTTACTAATGTTAAATGACTTGTCCTTTTATTTATGATTTTTATTTAAAATAAATATTTAATACATTATATTTTAAATATTTAAATACATTACCCCACTGATGTCTCAATTTTCAGTAATTTTATTTTCATTTGATTTGATTATTGAAACTCACCAATAGCTTCGGCATTTTCCACCCTAGGCGTATACTCGAGTCAATCAGTTTTTCTGGTTTCCCAGGTAATAATTAGGTACCTCGGCTTATACTCGGGTCGGCTTATATTCGAGTGTATACAGTAAGTGTCCTGTGCGATTGTATTTATTCTAGGGTCTTCCTTGAACCAACCCAATTTCAGCTTCTTTCCACTGGGATGTTTGGTCCCTAAGAATTTTGAGCCTAGGGCCTCTGAGAAGCCAAGAGTGAAGTTCTACAGGGAATTTTCTCCTTTGGATCCTCTGCGCTGTTGCTTACTCTGCCTTCACTAACTCAGCAACACCGTCACATTTACCCTATACCTTCCAGAATTATAGCAACATCTGGTCTGACAACAGACCCTCTTATGTTGTCAGCTTTCTTGTGAAATGATACCATTTTATACTCCATCGCAATAGTCTCCATGGAATTCTGTGAAGGAGGCAAGGTAACTGTGTGTAGTCATCCTCTACTTTGTTAGCTTGCTTTTGATTTCTTAAATCATCAGCTGGCAACCCAGAAAGCCTAAAGCTACAGGGTACATTTTCCCACTGACTGAAATACATAAGATGGTTTTCTTTTGGGAAGAAACAAACCAAGTAAGCCATACAAATATACAATGTGGATAGTCTTAGACATGGTCATATAAAACAATAGTTTATATTCTTCTATTATTGGGGTGCAATAGAGAGAGAGAATGAAATATATTTGCTAGTTTGTAAAGGTTTCTCAGATGCTATCTTAACAATGGACTGCCCAACCCCCCTTTCTCGACAGAGTAAGTTACTGGCCACAGTTCATATTCTGGGAGTCTTTGAAAGAATACTAGTAATCCACTGGGCAAAAATGCTTCCTTCTTCCCCTTGTTTATTAATATTTTTTGTTTATTAATATTTTTATTATCCTATCACTCCTGAAAACTGAAAGTGACATCAATGCCCTAAACTACAGCAAGTAATTGAATTAGTTGAATCATATCTAAAGAAGAGGTCCCAGGAAAGGGGCTCACAGCTTAGACTATGGGAACTTTATTTAACCTTCTCAGAGCTTGGTGGTTACCTGGGTGTTTTCTGAGCTAGGTTCTGTCCACTTAAAGGACTTCCGTTTTGGAGAAAAGCCAATTTTGCAGCTTAATCCAAAAGATAAGTTCCCTTTAAGTTGCTAAAGGAGTTAATTCCTTGACCTTCTGAGATGGAGCCAGAAAACTGGGTTCAAAGGACCGAGTGCATGGCAAAGAAATGAAAGATGTGAGTCACTGGTTCCAGGACTTAGTATTCTCTGTGTAAAACCATGCAGAGCAGCACACGTCAAGAAACACATCTTCAAATTAACTGGATCACATCCTAAGTCCAAAAGGTAAATTAAACAAAATGAATTGTCCTAGGCCAGTTGATTTATACTTCCCATTTCCTCTGCAAAGACAGGTTGACTACAGATTTATTATTGTATTGCTGAAGTCACCTAACCTCTTAAATAAGACCAAACAACTCACAAGGCCTGTGGTCTCAGAATCATGGTTCTAGGGAACATCAAGATCAATAGATATAGCATAGTCCACAAAATCCATGTTATACATCCTACTTTGGTGTGTAATGACTGGGGTCTCAAAAGGTCATGAGCATCCATCTCAGTTGCAACTAATGGTCTCTCTCTTGCTAGAGAAAAGAAGAGGAGGAAAGTCTAAGACTCCTGGGAACTCGAATGGACTAATGAACTCCAATGGACTAATGAACTCCAAAGGACTAATGGACCACATGGACATTAGTCTCTGTCAGCCTGAGACAAGAAAAGCTACCTAATGCCCAGACCCAACTACCAATTGCTCTGAAAGGAATCACATTAGAAGGTCCTGGCTAGAGCGGGAGAACAATGTAAATCAGAACTCACATTAGTAAAAGAGGTCAAGCTTACTGTTTGGAGAGAGACTGGTAGGATCCCCAAGACAATGGTCTTTAGTCACCCTTCGGGCCTGCATATGAACTCACCAAGATTCCCTTTTTAGGTGTATACAGGGAAAATGAACAATAGGCAGATAAAAAGGCAACATTTGCCCAAGGACAAAATTCAGATAGGTTAGGAAATAAGGAGGAATGGAAACAAGGGAGAAAATGGGACAAGTGATATTACATTGTGGGGATTGCAATTCCTGACATGATACAAAATGTGTATGAACTGTTGAATGTAAAACTGGTCTATTCGGTAAATCTCCGTCCAATTCACAATAAAGAAGTTTAAAAACAAAACACTGGGGTAGAGATTCATCTTCAAAGTAGAGTCTACCTTAATGATGCCAATGGAATAACCCTTGTCGGACCTCCATTTGCTGATGGAGCATAACTCAAAATGAGAAGAAACAGTTGCAAAGCAAGCACCTATTAATAATTAGAATGTGGAAGGTATAAAGCATGGATCTAGGAAAATGAGAGTTGTAAAAATTGAAGTGGAATACTAGAAGATAATTATCCTAGGCATTCATGAGCTCAAATGCACTAGTATTGGCTGTTTTTAGCTGGGTAGTCATATGGTTTACAAATTGAAAATTGAAAAGGAATGGTGTCATTATCATTGTAAAAATGAACATTTCAATATCTACCCGAAGTAAACACTGTCAGTGATAAGACAAAATCTATATACCTTCAAGGAAGACCAGTTAATACAACTATTATTTAAATTTATGCACAACCACTAATGCCAATGGTAAAAAATGAACGATTTTTTTACCAACTTCTGCAGTCTGAAGTTGATTAAATATGCAATCAAGTTGCATTGATAACTACTGACAATTGGAATGTGAGAAATGTAAACAAAAAAAAAGATAAGTAGTTGGAAAACATGACCTTGGTGATAAAAACTATGCTAGAGATTGTACAATAGAATGTTGCAAGGCCAATGATTTATTCACTGTAAGTACATTTTTTTCAACATAAGTAGCAATTGTACGTGTCAATCTCACCAGATGGAATACACAGCAATCAAATTGACTGTATTTGGGGGAAAAGATCGAGAAGTCTGACATTATCATCAGAACAAGGTCAGAAGTCAACTACAGAAGAGACCATCAATTTCTCATATGCAAGATAAAGCTGAAGCTGAAAAAAATTTCAAGCAAGTCCTTGAGAATCAAGTAACTACCTTGAGTATATCCCATCTGACTTTAAAGATAATCTCAAGAATATAGCTGATGCATTAAACACGAGAGTGGTGGAAGGACATCATACATAAGGAGAGCCAAAGTCATTTAAAAGACAGAAAAGAACAAAATAGTTATCAGTAAAGACCCTAAAACTTGCTGTTGGAGGTCTGAGGGGCTGGCCCCAATCCCAACTACAAGGACAGCACTCCCACCCCACAGAAGAATTCACGGCAGAGGACAGCCCTGAAGCTACAACTCAGAGAGAGGGACATGTTTGATCAGAGCACACAGGAGCAAATGAAGGGGATGGAAGAGAGAGTGGAGCACATCCTGGGCCACCAAACAGTGAGGACAACATCCCTGCTCAGAGCAGCCAAAGCACAGAGAGGACCATAGGACTGGCCCCATTATGAGACACCACGTCCCTCACTGACCCATAGTGCTACTGGGGACAACACTGGAGACACAGGGCAGGAACTGTGCTCGATCTGATCCCACCACACTAAGGCGAAACACCAAGGGTGTGCAACAGAATAGCAAGGGGAACAGAGCAATGAAGTCCCCAGGGAATACCAAAAATGGACTTTGGGGCAAGGGCATGGCATCCATCAGACTTGACCTGAAAACACTCCTAAAGGTCAACAAACACCTTGAACTATTTACAGGTGTCTCTCTTTTTTTTCTTTGTCATTGGTTTTGCTGTTATTGTTGCTTTCTTTTCTTATGTTGCTTTCTTTTGGTCTGTCTTGTTTTTTGTGCATATTCCAAAATCGATGCTGAGGAGGGTGTAGGAAGCCTCGTAGGCCTTAGTCAAGGGCAATGTAACTGAGCGGAATTACTGAAATTCAAATGAAGGCTGATCATGACAGTGGGACAAGAGGAAAGTAAAAGGACGTAGAGGAAAGAACAAGAAGGCAAATGACATTTATAGAAGTCTAAATAAAGGCATGTACATATGTAAATATATATATGACGATGGGGAAATAGATCTATGTGCATATATTTATAGGTTTAGTATTAAGGTAGCAGATGAACATTAGGCCTCTACTCTCAAGTACTCCCTGAATGCAAGAACACTTTTTTTTAATTAACATTAGGTCTCTACTCAAGTACTCCCTCAACACAAGAACACTTTGTTCTATTAAATTGGCATTCCATGATGCTCACCTTCCTGACATTATCAATGAAGACAAAGTGAGTGCATAAGCAAATGTGGTGAAGAAAGCTGATGGTGCCCACTATCAAAAGATATAGCATCTGGGGTCTTAAAGGCTTGAAGATAAACAAGTAGCCATCTAGGTGAGAAACAACAAAGCCCACATGGAAGAAGCACACCAGCCTGTGTGATCACGAGGTGTCTATAGGATAAGGTGTCAGGTATCAAAGAACAAAACAATTCTATCATTGTAAATGAGGGGAAGTTCAGAGTGGAGACCCAAAGTCCATCTGTAGGCAACTGGACATCCCCTTACAGAAGGGTTGCAGGGAGATGACCAGCCAGTCAGGGTGCAGTATAGCACCAATGAAACATACAACTTTCCTCTAGTTCTGTAATGCTTTCTCCCCCACTCCCCCTACCCCACTATCATGATCTCAATTCTACCTTTCAAATCCGGCTAGATCAGAGGATGTACACTGGCACAGTTAAGAGCTAGAAACACAGGGAATCCCGGACAAATAAATCCCTCAGGACCAATATTGAGAGTAGTGATACCAGGAGGGGAAGGGGAATGGGGAAGGTGGGGTAGAAAAGGGGAACCAATCATAATGGTCTACATATAACCCTCTCCCTGAGGGACAGACAACAGAAAAGTGGGTGAAAGGAGACATTGGACAGTATAAGATATAAAAAAATAATAATAATTTATAAATTATCAAGGGTTTGTGAGGGAGAGAGGGTGAGGGAGGGAGGCAGGGAAATGAGGAGGTGATAACAAGGGCTGGAGTAGAAAATGTTTTGAGGAGGATGAAGGCAACAAATGTACAAATGTGCTTGACACAATGGATGGATGTATGGATTGTGATGAGAATTGTATGAGCCCCCAATAAAATGATTGAAAAAACAACAACCTTTTCTTGGCCATAGAGTAGTTAAAGCAAATGAAAAGAATGAGGAAGCAGAGCTAAACAGAAAATTCAAAGAGGCAATTCAAGAAGACAAAGTAAAACATTTGCATGAAATGTGCAACCCGGGGCTAGAAAGCCAAAAGGGAAGAGCATGGCTGGCATTTTGCAAACTGAAAGAACTGGGGAAAAGGAGGAGGGACCAAACATCAAGCTTCAATATTGGGGGATTCTATAGGCAAACTATTGTATGACATGGGTAACATCAATGAAAGGTATACACAGAGGCATGGTATCAAAAAAGAACTGGTTCACACCCAACCATTTCAGGAGGTAACGTATGATCTAGATCCAATGGTATTGAAGGCAGAAATCCAAGCCACACTGAAGGCAGTGGTAAAGACGCAGGCTCCAGGAATCAATGGAGTACTGCAGCGAACAGCAGTGGAAGCACTCGTCCTTGTGGCCAAGAAACCCAAACTATAGGAGAATAGATCAGCAAGTTCTGGTGTATTCATTCTATGGCTTTGTAGGCATCAATAAAAAAAAACCATGATAACTCTCTTAACAACCACAAGATATGGCCAAACTAGAGAACATTATGCTTAGCAAACTCAGTATTACAAAGATAAACATTTAATATCACCATTTTCAAAACCAGCTGTGGCTCCCCGGAAGAGGGGCGGGGCTTTCTACATCCATGAAGAGTCACGGTGGCCATCTCAGAGACGCACAGGGGCAGTTCCACCCGGTCGTTTGAGTCACTATGAGTTGGCATCGACTCAGTGACTGTGAGTTTCTTTTGGTTTTACCTGGCTAAGAGACTGAAAGAGTTCTCTATTTGTATCTCTTTCAAAGAAAGATGACCTAACTAAAGGTAGAGGTTGTTGAACAATATCATTACCATCACAGGCAAGTAAAATTTTGATAAAAATAACTTTTAAAGGATCGCAGCAGTCCATCCACAGGAAACTGTCAGAAAATGACCTGTCTTCAGAAGAGGGTATGGAACAAAGGATATTCGTACTGATGTCAGATACACTGTGGCTGAAAGCAGAGAAAACCGGAAAGATGTTTCCCTGTGCTTTAATGACTGTGCAGAGGTATTTGACTGCAGGGATCAGAACAAATTATGGAAACCATTGCAAAGAATAGGAATTCCGGAACACTTCATTGGCAGTCTTTCAAATAGAGCCAGGGGATACTGAAGAGTTGAAAATCAAGAAAGGTATATGTTAGGGTTGTATCTTTTCGTCCTGCTGATTCAATCTGGATGCTGAGCAAATACTATGAGGAGTTAGATTTTATGAAGAAGAATGTGGCATCTGGTGGGAGGAGCGTTCATTAACAGCCTGTGACAGGCAGATGACCCAACCTGTTTGCTGAAAGTGAGGAGGTCTTGAAGCACTTTGATCAGGATCCAGCAAAGCAATTATACCTTCAGTATAATTACAACTTAGCACAAAGAAAACAAAAATTCTCACAGCTAGACCAATAAGCAACATAATAAATGGGGGGCGGGGAGAGATTAAAGTTGTCAAGGATTCCATTTTCCTTGGTTTCACAATCAACACACTGGAAGCAATAGTCAAGAAATCAAACAATATATTTGCATTATATGAATCTGCTCCAAAATCTAATCTAAAGTCCTCTTTGAGGACTAAGTGCACGTGGCCCCAGCTGTGGTGGTTTCAGTCGCCTTGTATGTGCGGGGAAGTTGGATAATGGTTGAAAAGAACAAAGAAGAATCGATGTCTTTGAACGATGATGTTGGCAAAGAATAATGAGTATACAGTGGACTGCCAGCAGAGCTACCAAAGCTGAGCTGGAAGGTCAACCAGAATGCTCCATCGAAGCCTAGATAGCAAGGCTTAGTCTCATTTGCTTTGAAGTGTTATTAGGAGGCACCAGCCCTCCCTCGGAGGAGGACATCCTGCTTGGAAAGTTTAAGGTCCGCAGAAAGAGGAAGCTCCTCCAGGAGGTGACTTGGCAGTCACTGCCACAATGAACTCAACCATAGCAATGATCCTGAGGTTGCTGGAGAGCCAAGTCGTTGTTCATTCTTTTGTATGTGGATTTGCTATGAGTCAGAACCAACTCAACAGCACCTAACAATAATACTGTGAAACGACCCCTTTATGTCAGCTCCTCTGCGGCCTAAGACTACCACGACCACACAGTATGATTTGGGATGTTGCCTTGAAAAGATTATAACTCCTTTCCATGGGTCTCCTGGGAGGTGGTTTTTTGACGTGTTTTGTTAGTTTCTAAGGATCCTGGAAAGTGTGTTGTTATCCTGCGAAGCGTTCTCCTAAGTGAGAAGGTCAAGCAGACGGTCAGTGAAAGGGAAGAAGCCCCTCCACAAGATGGATCACTGCAGTGGCTGAAACAATGGCCGCAGACATTGCAACCACGGGCCGATGCAGGACCAGGCAGTGTTTTGTTCCATTGTACAGAGGGTCACTGTGAGTCAGAGCAGACTCAATGGCACCCAACCCAACCATTGTCCCCACTTCCGGAACAGTTTGGAGAAACCTGGTCCACCAGAAAGTCTGTTCCCTGAAGGCTGAAGTTCCCGGATGAGGCCCACAGGAGGGGTTCTGAGGGAATGGTACCATGGCTTCTACTGAAAAGCTAGCAGCAGAGAAACGAGGCTGTGTTCATTCTGCCCCAGAAATTATCTGTGACAAAAGTCCGAACTCACCTATACATGTCCAAGATTTCTTCCAGTCCAGAGCACGCGTGCGCATGCACACACACACACACACACCTGATTATTATTCTCTAGAATTATGTTTTAAGGCCTTCAGTGTGACATAAGATGGTAAAATACAAGTGATTGGGAGTCTGTGTGTCTTCTCATGACAAGTTTTAAAAGTATTTCTTATTTCATAACCTGTATTTGCTACAGTTTTCACTGTATGTTCTTTAACTACAGCTCTGCTGGTGATGTCTAATTTCTTCATAGTTACTTGGAATTCTGTGGCTTAACAAAAATACTTCATGTATATGCTCGTTCTATCATTTCACTTTTTAAGAGACACTAGGAAAACTTATACAAAAACAATTTGTGGTTCCAGATTCATCCAGAAAAGTTTTCCTTAGCTAGTTTAAAATTTAATACCTTATCATCTGATCTCCCTTTTGACCCACTTTAAAGTTGTTCTCGTTTTTTATATTTTCTGCTTTCTTCTAACTTGAGGTTTTTCTCTATTTTTTTTTGTTAGCATTGTTAACTCTTTTGTTTCTTTGTTTTTGTGGGGTTTTTTACTATATGATATTCAGGATGGGTGAATCTATAGAGATAGTAACTGGATTAATAGTTTCTTTGGGGTACAGAAGGGGATGTTGGGGGGGAGGAAATAGGGAGCTAATAACAAGGCGTACAAGAAGGAAGAAAATGTTCTAAAATTGATTGTGGTAATGACTGTACAACTTTTTGAAATGACTGAACTATTGAATTATATGACATGTGGATTGTCCCCCAAAAAACATTGTCCTGAGAAGTTTTGGGAGGCTTGTTCTTTCTTTCAAGGTGTTCCTGAGCAGAACAAATGGTTAAAGTTCTTGGCTGCTCACCAGAAAGTTGGTGGTTCAAATCTACCCAGAGTAACTCAGGGGGTTGGGAAACAAAAGATCCAAGGACTTGTTTCTGAAAAGTGGCAGCCATTGAGGACCCTAAGAAGTGCAGTTCAGTTCTGTACTAGCTGTGGTCAGCAGGAGTCAGAGCGCCCAACAGCAAATGATTTTTTTTTAGACTGTCATTAAAACTCAACCAGAGTCCATAAGCCAACCTCACAGGGAAGGGACATCCATAATTGCTTTGTTGGAGAGCCACCTGCCAGTGGCTGCCTCGTGTGGGCCTGGGACCGGCAGCAGGGCAGGCTGGGCAAATGTAGAGACAAGCTTCTAAGGCCATTCTCATTCCCAGGTCACTTTGCAAGCACCTTGGTGTCGAGCCGGAAATTCTGCTTCAGCTTGATAAAGAACAGGCAGGGACATTCCCTGCTTGTACAGCTGGCCCAGTACTTCACAAGTTTTCATCTCTTCACCATCCAGCACCATCACAGAGAGTAACTTTGGAATGAAGAAATGTATTTTCCTTTCACCACTGTATTAAGCCCCCGGGACACCCTTGAGTTATCCCCAGAAGACCTCTGCCAACAGCTAACCCCCCACGTCCCTTTCTTACCTTCTCCACACAGTAGCTTACCGTCCAAGAGCCACAACACTCCCACGAAGCGGTAAATAAGCGCCTTATTATATGCAGCCAAACTGCAAATGAATGCACAATATTCAAATAATGATAAACGAGCCCTTGTGCACCAAAGAAAACAAGCGCTGTGCAGCCGGTGAGGTGAGGGCAGCGCAGCGCTGTGTTTACCCAAGGCGGCTCTGGGCAGTTTCACGGAGTGGTCAGACTTTTAAGACCTAGTTGAAAGGTGGCCAGAAAAGGTGAGGCTGACAGGAATGGGCACACGTTCCTGGCATCCCTGAGAACGTGGCACCCTCTGAAAGTTCTCATGTCTCCCTAGACACATAGTGCTCTACCAGCCAAGACTCTGACTGGGGCTCCAATGGAAGCTTCCAACCCCATTTGCAGTTGAACTGGCATCCGTTGAGGCTGCTCTACAGGCATCCGAAAACTCATTTCATACTACCTCCTTCCACAAATATTTGTTGAGCATCCACCGTGAGCCAGGTACAGGATATGTGCTGGGGGTACACACAGGAGAAAGACAACATGGTTCCTGCCCTCTGTACACTCTCAGGACACAGGGGCTGTGGGTGAGGCAAGAACCATGGCAGAGACAGCACGGCCCTCCTGAGCAGTGATGTAATGTATCGGCCCTTGGGGGAGGTGGGTAGGCATGAGGGGCATGTCTATTCAGGAGGGCCCAGGGAGCGCTGAGCCATTGAGACTCAACACCTGAGTGGGAATGACCTGGCAGGGGAAGGGTGTTCAAGGGTTTGGAGAGAATGGCTAAGAATGGGGAATTTTTTCTTATCACAAAGAATCATTTGCTTTAATCTAGGTGGCTGCACTGCTGCCCATATGCTATCACCTTGCAACTCGGCATCTTCATCCCAGACCTCTCTTCTGAGCACCATCTGTCTCTCTAACCTCTCTGGAAGTCCAATAGGCTTCTATGGCTCTTCTGGATACTTCCCACACCTACAGACCAGGTCTTTTTTTTACTTTTCAGTTGCTATGGCGTCCGTTTCAATTCACAGAGACCCAAGGTGTGTCCGAGCAGGACTGTGCTCCATAGGGTTTTGTGGCTGTGATCTTTCGGAACCCAGTGGACGTGCCACTCAGGGACCCCAGCAGAGGCCTTCTTTCTAGTCCCGCCTTCAGTGAGGGTACTTCTCGGGTTCTTCTGTCCGATACCTCTGGTCACCCCTGCTCATCCCCATGTTTAGTAAAATCCACAAGCCTGTAGATTTGACCCCCCCACTCAGCATAGGGGCTACATGTTGGGTGACTAGCTGCAAGGTCAGCAGTTTGAAACCACTGGCAGTCTTGCGGGAGAAAGAGAGGCTTCTATTCCAATAAGCTGTGGTAGCCTTGGAAACCCATAAGGGCATTGCTCCCTACAGGGTCTCTGTGAGTCACAATTGACTTGACGGCAATGAGTTTGTTTCTGGTTTTGTTCTATATTGTAAATCCCTTTGGTTTTCTTCATGTTCACGCCCACCAACCTGCACCAGGCCTGGTTTCATAGGGTCACTTCAGCAGCCCTCCTGAAGGGATTTCGGCTGTGTTTAAAACTTACATTTTTGAAAGCTGGGTCTTTGGATAAATGCAGAGGATGGACTGGAGGCCATCTTCCACCAGCCTGGTCTGGAGACACGGTGAGAGATTATTTCAGTGTCCATTCGTTCGTTAATTCCTCAAATACATAACGACCCCCTTCTAGAGGATAAAGCCCAGAACTGAGGGATAGCCCTCTATACATGATAGTAATCGAGGCCACGAGTGTGCTGAAGACATTCAGAGAAGGTGTGGGAGAAGACACGCTGAGTGCAGAGCCCAGAGGCACCGCGAGCTGAGTTTGGACTCAAAGCCAAGCACTGCCATCTGGTCAGGTCTGAGTCCTATCCACCCGGTGGACCGAAGAGAGAAACTGGGGGAGGACAGTGAGCAAGAGCTCTCAGCGAGTCAGGGAGGAAGCAACTTGGACTGTACAGGACTGAACAAGCAGAAGAATGAGTGGCCAGGAGAGTCTGCTGCCCCTAGGGAGCCAGTAGGAGACGACACCAAGGCGGTGAAGAAAGTGGCTTTGGCAGAGTCACACGGCACGGGAAGTGAGGGCGGGAGGGGGCAGTGAAGGATGACTTCCTGAAAGAGAACTAATTATCAAAATTTCAAAAATGTTGTGAGTGGGTTGTTCAACACGGTACCACACCACACCACCAGGTTGACAACGAGTGTCCCCCAACTCCTGGTAATCCTCTGTGGGTCCACAGAGAATTATGCTCCGTAGGGCTTACAATGGCTGATTTTTCAGAGGTGGGATTTCTGAGATATCTTTGGATGGATTTAAACCTCTACCTTTTTGGTTAGCAGCCATCAGGGTCTCTAGTTTTAAGCACAGCTAGTACTAAATATTAAATTATATGAACTCACAAATAAGTTATATTTTTGAAAAGTAATCATTACTAAAAGCTCATCACTTCCTAATTAGGTTATTACATTTTACTAGCAGCTTAAAATTATTTATGTGCATTTTTATCTCTATGGCATGAATCTTATGTAAATGATAGGTTTCTGGATCTCTCCTCCCAATTCTGTGATTAGTGCTATCACATTAGTACCTTGAAAGTAGCCATGGTAGAAGAATTTACACTAGGGAAATTGGCAAACTTTACAAATCGGGGTTTTATATTCTGTCCAGAACTAGTTGTTAAACATTTCCCAGTTACTACTGAAGGAGGTAGATCAGAGCACTTGTGTTGTCATTTTTGAAAACAGGGAGAAGACCAAAAAAATTGGGGCAACAGATATATTTTGGTGAGTTTCACAGCAAGTAAATAAGGAAGGTTTCTTTTAACATAACTTCCATTTTTCTCTGTTAAACTAGTGGTTAAGTCCACTGCTGAAGGTAAGGAAGCCCAAGAAGGCACAAAGCAATATATCCAAACCAGAAAGGCTGTAAGATGAAACGCTCTTGTCCAGAAAGAATAGTCCGAGGGCCCAAGGATCTCCAAGCCAAACTCCTGCCATTGAGTCAACGAGGACTCCTGGTGACCCTACAGAGCAGGGCAGGACTCCCCCTGCGATTTCTTGGACTATAAATCTTTAAGAAAGCAGACTGCCTCGTCTTTCCCCAAAAAGTAACTGGTGGATTTGAACTGCCAGCTTTGCAATCAGCAGCCCAGCACTTCCCCCAGTGCCCCAGCAGGTCTCCTTCCAAGGACCTCAGGGGTTAAGACTGAGAGTGCCGGGAGACAATGACGCAGACTGCGTGGGAGGGACTAGGAAGCAAGGATGGGTGTTTGAATGCAAGATCTCAGAGCAGTTCATTGTAAAATCATCGGAGCGTGTGGAGCAATATAAAAAAATCATAAAAGAGGCTAGGCTTACCTGTCAGGTAGACATTGGTGGGTCCCTCAAGACCAGGGCCCCTTCGTCACCCTTCAGTCTGGAACGGAATTTAGCATCGTGTCAGAATAATCAACCATTTAAGGTCAAAAGGATAGTGTTTGCCCGAAGACAAAGTATGGAAGGAAAGAAGAGAAGTAGGAAACAGGAAGGACGTGGGATAAATGATGGCACATTGAAGGGATCATAGAAATCAATGACCTGAAACGAAATGTTTGTGTGTACCGTTGAGTGGAGAACTAATGGCCCGCTCTGCAAACCTTCACCCAATTGACCATAACATTTTTTTAAAAAGACTATTGGAGAGCTTATTGTGTTGGCCCCGAGCTGAAGACAGTGGACGCACAACGGTGAGCAAGACAAACAGCCCTCCCTTGGGCGTTCTGGTGAGGAAGTCAAGCGGTCAGTAAAGAAACACGAGCCGTTACAGAAATACCATAAAGGAAATATAAGGCCTGTGACACCAAATTAGGGAATTTACTCTTCATGGGGTGAGAGCTGTGTTGGGGGAGGAGGAGAGGGGAAGAGAAATCTGTTAAAGCAGTTTTATTATTTTTTAGATAATATATACTTAGGACAATAGTCAGGTGGTAAATGACAGCATACCATGAAAACAAGCCTCCCTTCCAACCCTGATGCCAGCCTCTGTGTTTTTCCCCCAGAAGTAGATATGCTCTACTGCACCCATGTCCAGAGATATTCAAGGGTGAGCCATTTGAAGAGCTAGAGTAGAAATCCACGAGGACAACAGCCCTCAGGTGGAAAGAGCTTCTCACTGTGTTCTCATTTACAGTGTGTCTTTCGAACTCTCATCTGCACATGAATCACTTGGGGATATTGTTGAAATCCTGATTCTGATTTAGGAGGTTTTAAGTGGGGCTTGGGCTGCTAACTGCAAGGTCAGCAATTCAAACCCAACAGCCACTCCACAGGAGAAAGACGGGGCTTTCTACTCCCATAAAAGTCACCCTCTGGGAAAATCACAAGGGCAGCTCTACCCTGTCCTCTAGGGTCGCTGAGTTGGCATCAGCTCAGTAGCAGTGAGTTGAGTTTTATAAACAAGTGACGGGAGGCTGCTGAGCAGGGGGCTCCCGTTGAATTAGCCACGTCCTGAATTCAGGGTGACCAGAATGGAGGGAAGAAGGGTTTTAAGTCCCAGGACGGGAGAGCTGGGGGGCACTGTTCTGGAGTACAATCAGAAGTTTGCCTGTCATCCTAAGTGGGTCAGGAACTCACTGAAATATTTATGCAGATCGAGAGTGGAGTGGCATGACATGATCCAATTTGTTAAAAATCACTTTAGCTGCTGGTTGTGTAGGCAAAGTGGCAGTTGGGCAGCCCACTGAGAGGCTATTGCACAAATCTCCGCCAGAAATGTTGGTGACCTGGGGGGCCAATGTAATGACCGAGGAAATGGATAAAGGCCAAGCTCATTGTCATCAAATGGAGTCCAACTTACAGAAGCATTGCATATGGCTCCTTAGACTGCAGACAGCTTCATCTGCCCCTCAAGGAGTGGCTGGTGGGTTTGAACTATTGATCTTGCAGCAGGAAATCGAATGCCTTTTCCACAGCACTATCATGGGTTATTCTAAGGAGACAGATAGAAGTGGGGAATTCTATTTATATTCTTGAAGGTAGAAATTTAAAACCCATTAATTGAACAGATGTGGGAAGGGAGGCCTCAAGTGTGCCTGTGGGGTTCTGCGTTGTCAGTTAAGTGGAGCACGTCACATGTACTGAGTGAGAGAGAGGACGAGTAAGGGGAAGAGACAGCTGAGTTGGGAAATGTGAGCTTCATAATGTGAGATGTAGAAACTAATAGCTATGTGAATCTGGGACTCAGTATATATTGGGAGATGTAAGTTGATACATAAAGTTTCAAAATATAAAATAAGATACAAAATGTAAATAATCACAGATTGAATATGGTCAACATCTATAAGTGTTTTTAATGCCTTGAGAACGGAAGAAGGGGTCTACTCTTCTCGACACAGACGCAGGCCTCTGGGTCAATGCAGAGGCCTGAGATTTTCAGGCCTGGAACTCCTTCCCCTCTCTGAGCCTCACCACCCTCTGTTGTAGAGACTGTGGCCTCAGTCACCTGTACCCTACTCTCTCCTGACACTCTGATCCCACAGGCATAAATGGGCAATGCTGGGAATAGTTCAGCTTCAGTGAGGGTGACATGGGCAGGCAGCTGAGGGGAGTGGAGATTTTCTAATTAGGACAGAGACGGCCAACTGAACACGACCCCAACCGGATCACTCTGCAACAAGCGGAGAGAATCAACGTGAAGAAAGGACCAGAAACTGCAGAAAACAAGTTGAAAGATACTCGGACACAACCCAGAAACCCTCTCAAAATGAACAACTGCCACACAATGTCACAGAAACAGCAGTTGACCGGAGTCGGTGGCAGTGAGATTGGAACCCTCACACATGGCTGGTGGCTCCACAAATATGTACAATTGTGAAATTTGGTACGGTACCACCTCAAACACCTGGGACTAGAAATTCCATATGATTCAGCAATGTCGCTGCTGGATATAAACCATAAGAAACAATAGACATAGCACTAACAACCATACGCTCCCACGGCAGGAACTGGAAACAGCTCAAACGCCCAGCCACAGAAAGATGGATCAAGACACGCCGGTGCATACACACTATGGGACACTGTGCGTCGCTGCCAGCAGGGATGAAAGAATGAAGCCCGACAGCACTTGATAGACCCGGAGCTCAGGATGCTTAGGGACGTTCTGCAATCACGAAAGGACAAGTATTTATGAGTCCACTCCTAGAGGGATAAACACCAAGACAAAGGTTTGTGCATCGACGGGAAGAGACTTTGGAAAACAAGGATGAGATGAGTAAGAAACAAGTTAGAGGGTTAACAGGTGTCGACTTCTAATCGATCTTTATTTCAAGCGTACTGCACAATAAAGAAATAAAATCTATTTTGCCCTGGAGAGAAAAATGGAAGCAGTCACCCTGGAATAAGTTATAGATGGCAAAAGATGTCGGCAAACCAAGATGTCTCATCAATGTGTAGAGAACGGATAGAGAGAAATCAGCCAGAGATGGGAGCCCAGAGGCACTCAGGCATCCACTGCCACAGCTTGCACACTGCTGTGATGCTGGGCGCTGTCCCACCAGTATTTCAGATCCCAGTAGGGTCACCGTGGTGGATATGGGAAAGGCCTGCTGCTCTACTTCCAAAACGTAACTACCCCAAAGCCTGCCAGACCTAATAGGTTGTGGCCTGATTCCTTAGGTGGGGAGGCACTTAAAACACACAGCAGACACAACAACGAACTTGATGGTGTCGATGATAATGAAGCTGGCGGAGGACTAAGCCACATTTCGTTCTGTTGTAAGTGGGGTTGCCATTAGGACCAAATTCAATAACTAAACTAAACTGAAATAGCCATGGTGACTACGAGGAATTCCATTTTATCGTCTTTGTTTCTTCTGGCACCCACAGAATCACTTTAAAAGAGAAAAGAAGAGGAGGAACGTGAGTGAAGGTCCCCAAGAGCACGAAGCTCCCCTGATTCTATGGAGACCGCCACCAACAGTCAAACCTGTGGCAGTTGACTTCACTTGGACTCAGAGTGACCCTGTAGGACTGAGTAGAACTGCCCCATTGGGTTTCCAAAGCTGTAATCTTTATGGAAACTGTCTCATCTTTCTCCCAAGAGTCTCCAGTAGGTTCAAATTGCTAACCTTTTAGATCACAGCCCAGCGCCTAACCACTGCAGTACTAGAGCCGGCGCCTGTCAAATCACTGGTATCCAGTGCTGAAAGGATTGTGTTGAAAGTGTGCTGAAGGAAGAAAGCCGCACTCTGGTTTGGATGACAGCCAGAGGGGGAGAGAGATGCCAGGCCCGCCCCACTGTGGGTCCTGTGTGTATTTTTCATGTTGGGTGATTACTCTAATAATTTATTCATTGTGTACTAAGTGATCCTTTCCTCATAATTTGTTTATCTCCCTGTCTTGATTTTCATTATCATATTACACACGGGAACCTATGGGTACATCTTTGTTTATTACTTTATAACTTAAAATGAATGTTTTATGTATAAAGAAATTCTAAACAGAGGCAGAAAAACTCCTAACCTAATTTTATCTTATGTTAAAATTTTATTATCACTAATTCTTGGGCCTCCAAGCACTGTGAAAACAACCCTTGAGGAATGGGTGTTATCAATTATTAATAACCGTTAAATTAGCCTGGAGTTTGAAGCTCTCTTAAGTAGGTTTCATAACTGTGGGGAGAAGAGGGGGTCTCTGCTCCTTCCCAGCCCTCTCAGCCAAAGCTGAACCCAGGTGCCTGGGCACCCCAGAGTGGACCAACCACCAGCCCATAGCCACTGACCTACAGGGTGCCTCTGGGTGGGGTGCACTAGGCCTCAGATGTCCATTTAAGAGGAGGATGAACTTAATCTCCCAGGGAATCCCCAGCAGGGACCCATGACCCTAGTGTTCTTCATGAGTGGGGGGAAGAGGTCATGCAATTGGAGTTTATCTCCCTCGTCATCCTCAACCCCTCCCATCCACCATGCCTGGTGCCCTCCAGAGTATATCCCAGCCCCCCAGGTCCAAGAGTGTGCCCGACAGTATGAATGAATGGATGTGTCTGTCTTCTTTCTCCCTTATAAAGCCTGCACTGGGAAGCTGTGCTTTGGAGATGACTCAAGTGTATGAAACGGTTGGGTAGACAGCACAGGGATCAGGGCGTCCACTGGGCATGCTCCAGATTCAGGCTCTGAGCCAGGAAGGGGCGGAACCCCTAGGTGGGCGGTACACCTGGTTACGCCCCAATCTGGGCCAGGTGGGCTTAATTCAGCCAAATGGCGTCAACCATGCCTCCCGACGTGGGCCCTAAAAAGCCAGGATCCGGTGCCGCAGCCCTCCTTTTCCACCGCTCCTCAGCCGGCCTTCGGTTTTCCTCTGTCCTCAGTCTTCCACGGGTGGGGGTGAAGTGCCCTGCGGGTGCCTGTGTACAACCTGAAACTTCTTCTATCCTTTATAAAAACTCACTTGGATCACATACCAGGCTTCGGAGGGAATTCTTTCTCTCGGTAGTTCCACCGAGAAACCTAACTAAACTGCTAATAGTTCAATATTGTGCATTGGCCTGACTGTGGCAGTGACTGGGCGCAGGGTATGAGAAATCGAGTCAAGGGGAACTCTGAATCTCAAAAACCACCTGTGAGCAGGGAAGGGATTAGGAAAAACAGGCGTCCTTCGGTCCTCCCCTCCCTACCTGGCCCGCCAGCCTTCCCACAACAGTGGGGATTTCCCACCGTGCTCTCTGCTCGCCTCTGCTCAGCAGTGGGAATCGGCCCTCAGTGGAAGCTCTTTGCTTCTGAGCGATGAGAAGGAGTCAAATCCCAACTGCCCTAGAGTGCTCCCTCAAGTCGTTCGTTCTGAGCCTGAACTACTCACCTTGATGGAAAGCATTGGTAAGAACAGGGGCCCTGGAGATGCCTCTGGAACAGTGGTTCTCAACCTTCCTCACGTCGCGACCCTTTCATACAATTCCTCATATGGTGGTGACCCCAACCATAAAATTATTTTCGTTGCTACTTCATCACTCTCATTTTGCTACTGTTATGAATCATGATGTAAATATCTCATATGCAGGATATATTTTCATGGTTACAAATTGAACAAAATTAAAACATAGGAATGCATCACCAAAACAATATGTAATTATATTTTGTGAAATATTTAATGACAAATAAATGAAATTTTGTCTTGAAGCATGGTGTAATGTGGGTAACACTCTTCGTGCCTGGTACTCTTATGTGGGCGATGTCTCGGTTCCTAAAACATCGGAAATATGGTCTTAGGTGACCCCTGTGAAAGGGTTGTTCGAGCCCCAAAGGGGTCGCGACCCACAGGTTGAAAACTGCCAGCCTAGGAGGAGGTTGGGGGGCTTTGGGAAACCAGGCTGTGGCCTGGGTTGCAACCTGCGGGTATACTCTCTTCAGGTGAGTAGCCTTAGGATGTTTAAAAAACATGGCACATCTGTAGCTAGAAATCAAGCAGGAGTGGGGGAGGGGAGTTGACAAGCAGTTATTTGCTTTGTGAGCATTTCTTCCTCCAGTTAGTCACTGAACCCCAACAACACAATCCCTCATATGGAGAAAACTGATTCCGGGTGCTGAAGGCTAGAAGTTTCTATGCCAATTCGGATGGAGAGCGGTGGTAGTGTGATGGTGGAATTCCCACCTTCCATTAAGGAGCCCTGGACTTCAATAACCACCCTGCTGTCTACCAGGGGAGCCGTGATTGTTGCTCAGGTGCTGACTTGGACCTGTAATTTTTACCACTCAAAGGAGTGTTCTGGATAACCGAAATTTCAAAAATTCAGTCTGTTACGCTTTCTGTCTGTCGGCTGTGACGGAACCAGGTTGAGCCAGGTGGAAGAGACCTGGCGCTGATCTGCTCCGTGGTGCACCAGGTTGCCATGAGAGGAGGACTAACTTCAGCAGCTGCTTTAGCCGCGAAAAATCATTTCGAAACACAGTCCACAGAACCCCTCCCTGCACCCAAAGTGAAATAAATGTGATGCTGGCAGCTGACAGCCTTGTTAGATCCGCCTGTTCCGTACGGCCTAGAAGGACAAGGGGAACCCATTGAGACGGCTTTAGAATCAGGAGGAATATACTAAAAAAGCACGTTCCTTGAACCTACTGCTCAGATTATTCCACCCACTAAGCTAGTCACTTTCTTCCTTATCAGAGACTATGTACAAGTGAAAATGTCCATTATTTCAATGTATTTGCAGATGAGTTATCCAAATAGGAGTGGAAGCAGCAGGAAAGGGGGCTGTGGCATTTTCCAATTCAGAGCAGCGTTGGAAAGGCGGCCACAAAGGCTCTAACCAGACAGCACTGACTCTTCAGTGAGCTCAACATCAACAAAAACCAAATTCACGGCCACCGAGCTGATGCTGACTCATAGCATCCCAATAGAACAGGGTAGAACGGCCCCTGTGAGTTTCTTTCCACAGGAGCAGAAAGCCTCATCTTTCTCCCATGGAGCAGCTGGTGGTTTTGAACTGCTGACCTCTAAGTTAGCAGCCCAACACATAATCCATTATGTGTTTCTGTGTTCCACACAGACACCTGTAAAACTGACCTGAGGTTTATAATGCAGAATGAGGAGATACGTGAGGTCATGATTCTTGGATTTTCTTCATCCTCAAAGAAACTTGCCAACAAGACTTCGAGATCTGCCTTTCTTCACTGCTTTGTAAATCATGCACTGTGTGTGTGTGAGTGTGTGGGGCGGGGGTGTGTGTGAAAAACATGCCAAGATAAGGTTGGCAAACATTCACCCTGAAGCCTTGCAATGACTAGCAGCTACTCAAAGCCATTTTAATAAAACAGAAAACCTAAGCCACACATACTACAGGTGAGCTAAAAAGGTGGTATTCTAAGCCTGCATTCTCGGGTGGGAAGAACAGCCCCGTGAGGTCTCCTCAGTGGCCCTCACATCACTCCCAAAGGCTCACTGATACCAGGTTCGATCCTGCTTTAACTTGTCCAGTGTCCCATCCCCTGCACCTCTTGTAGCCTGGCTTCCAGTCACCTACGGGGACCAGTCAGACCTTCCGCTGTCTCCTGAAAGGATACTATGAATACAGAAGGGATGTGGGCTCTAGCCTCTATTGTCTCCATTTGTATCCCAGTTCTGCAATGTAAGACCTGTGACCCTAGGTCCGTTACATGTGTATTTCTGAATGTGTAAAATGGAGTAATAACAGCAACTGCCTCATAGGATTCGGTGAAGAGCTTATCACGTTGTAAGAGGGTTTGCCATCATGACCATTGTGATTCGCTGTGTGAGCCTGGGTGTCTGCATTCACAGCATGGAGCTGTTCTCTAGATCTAGTGTATGTGATGAAATGAATCCCCATTTCATATGATCATTTTAAGAACTGGATGAGATACTGAATGTCAAGCACATAGTAGGGACTCCGTTAACATCTGTCCTTTTCCCTCTTCTTCTATTTTTGGAAAAGTTGGTAATTCAGTGGCATCTCTTCTGGCAGGAACATCAAGGACACTGTACCCTTACCAGTTTGAGGGCCCAAATAAAGAGCACCAAGACCATGTTCTGAGCTCTCTGGTTTTACTTACAGAGAAAACTTCCCTTAGCACTTACTGACAAGTCTTCCCAGATGCAGTTCTTTTAACCACTTCCTGTGAATCAGAGACAAAACTGAGCTCCTTTTAAAGGCTTTATCTCATTTAATCGTCCTCCTAGCCCTAGGAGGTAGCTGTAGTCATTTCCATTTTGCAGATGAGGAAGTTGGGGCTAACTAGGTTGAAAAACACAAAACTTTCCTAAGACCCACTGCTGATGAATGTCACACTGGGTTGTGACACTCAACCCAGTCCAGGGCGTGGCTGTAAACCTTTGGATTTCTAGGACCACAGGTGGTCAGAGTAGCTGAGGCCACAGAACCTGTCCCAGGAAGGCACATGGGCAGACTCAGAGAAAGAAACCAGTAGAGCAGCAGGACGTTGGGAGGCCGTCTTGTCTCGTCTCGTGGAGGGGCCAAGAATGCCACAGAGGTGAACAGGCACGTAGCGTCACCAGCAGCTCCCCAGGTCCTCCTGGCTTTCCCCCCATCCTCACCCTCTTTCATGTTGTTTTCTCCTGGTTTTTTTTTTTTTTTTTGCAGCTTGTTAAATTGTTTTGTTGTTTTCAAGAAAAACCTTGCAGACATAATTCACATAGCACACAAGTCATGTGTTTAAACTGTACAACTCAATGGCTCTTCATGTATGCACAGGGTTGTATATCCATCCGCACAGTCATTCTGAAACATTTTTATTTCCCTCAAAGGAAACCCTGCTCCCCTTAGCCATCATACCCCAATGTCTACATCCTCTCCCTCTAGCCCCGGCCAACCACTCATCTGCTTCCTGTGTCTATAGATTTGAAATATTTACTCTAAATTTTCACATAAATAGAATTGTGCAATACGTTTGGGATCAGATTTTTTTTTTCACTTACCATGGTATTTTCAAGGCCTGCTATTAAAATAAGTGTTAAAATGGCTAAAGGCCAATGTACCTTACTAGAAATGCTGACTACTAGTTGAATTGAAGTATGATTTTTATTTTATCATAAATGATAGCCCGGAGTCATCAAAAACAGGTAGATCATCCTCTTCACATTCTTAAAGAAAAGAGAAATGTCTTTTTAAATATTTTCCATTAAAAAGAGATAAACTCTAAAACTGGTGCTTATCAGCATCTCAGTTATTAGACACTTGGCTTTCTGGAGTCACTTGTGCTTAGGGGCTCCAGAGAGATGTATTACGGTCTTCCATGTTCACTGCCAGGAGTCCTGGTGGCTTACTGATTACTTGTGGGGCTGTGATCCTCAAGGTCAGCAGTTTGAAACCACCAGCTGCCCCTTGGAGAAAGAGCTTTCTACTCCCACGAAGAGTGACAGTCTTGGAAACTCACAGGGGCAGTTCTGCCTATCCTATAGAACCGCTGTAAGTTGGCATTGACTCAGTGGCGGTGAGATTTTTTTGGTTTGTGTTCACTTCATTTCTTATTCACCTAATTTGTTCTTTTCCTTGAGAGGTACCTCGTGCTGTCACACATTAATTTCTATGTCTGTATCTGCTGTGTCTCTCTTCTTACCTCTTTCTCTGACTCCTTTCTCCGCCAACAGCTTCATTAGCATATAATTCACATATCATACAATTCAATAGTTCAACCATATCCCGAAGAACTGTGCAATCCATTTTAGAGCATTTTTCTCATGGTTGTGCTCTTCATGATTAGCTCCCCAAATCCTCCCACCCTCCCCTGCCAGATCCCCCAAGGAACCAGTAATCCAGAGTGACTGTCTCTTTAGGTTTACCTATCCTGGATTCCGTATACAGAAGAACCTTTTAAAAGAAACAAAGTACAAACAATAACAAAATAAAATAGGTAAAACCTTCAATCACAAAGAAAGAAGAAAATATAAAAAACCTGAACAAATTGAAATAGATCTTATTTTCTTTAAATGGATCTTAAGGGCGATCAAATCTTAGGGAGCTAATTTTTAGCCAGATTGCATCTGCAACGATCCACTTTCCAATGCAGTCTGCATGATGGCAACGCTATTCACAGTATTTCCCCTTCACTTTTTTCTTTTTCTGAAACAGCTTTAAAGTGTGTCAAATGATAAACTATGACATTTTAGCCTAACTGTGTCTTCCACAGTCACCTCTACAATGCTCTCTGCCTGCTAACAAAGTTAGTCACACCCCTCAGTGCTCATTACGAGGGTTCACCCGAGGCTCTATCCACCTAGGGACCCTGCGAATGGATGTTGGCTTCCACTGTCATCCACAGCCTTCTGCAAACCAGGTGTTCACAGTTACGTCTCTGATACCACCCCTCCTTTAGGTTGGGTTATGTTACTTACAGTCTTTGGACTTGGGATGCTACAGGCTGATGCGCTTCTTCTGTGTGAACTGAATTGATGCCTCGCTTAGATGGCTGCTTGTTTGAAAAATTAGTTTTTAAGACCCCAGATGCTATTCTTTCTGATAGCTGAGCACCATCTAGGCTTTTTTTATCTTGGGGGGGGTGTGTGTGTGGAGGGCGGAGTTTGCCACATTTTTCTATAGCACCCATATCTTCAGGGATCCCTTCCTGAGGGCGACCATGAAGCAGTACCATGTCGTAAGAACTAATTGCTCTTCAATTGGGGCTGGAATTAAGTGCAAGCCAAAAATGCATTCACGCATCTATGGTTTATACATGTCTCCAGTTCACCTTAGAGACATCATGTTGATTACATGTTAGAGAACATTACCAATCATTCTCTGACTTCTTCTTTTAGCTTAAGCCCCCACAGCCATCAAGTGGACTCAGCAATTCTGGAAGATAGACTCGAGCCGCACCCATGGGATTTCCAAGGCTATCACCCTGCATGGAAGCGCACTGCCGTAGCTTTCTCCCATGGAGCAACTGGTAGGTTTCAACCAACAAGCTTTTGGTTAGCATCCAAGTGCTTTACCCACTGTCCTATCAGAACGCTTTCTTCTATCTTAGATTGGCAGCATAACGCGATGACATTCCAACCACACATCGGATTGGCTCCTTTGTCCCTTTATTCTTGTTGTTTTCACCAGTTTCTTATCTTCAGCTGTCTTCCAATTCTCTGGATGTCCCTAAAAACAGTGACAACGATGTGTGTCTGCTGTTGTTGTCAGGTGCCATTCTCACAGTGGCCGTGTGTACACAGAACCACGCTGCCCGGTCCTGTGCCAGTCTCACGATTACTGTAAGGGTTGAATCCATTGGGGCAGCCACTGGGTCGATTCACCTCCAGCTTCTTCTGTTGTTCTCTAACCAGCTACTTTACCACGCACCACGTCTTTCCCTAGGGACCGGTCCCTTCTGATAACATGTTCAAAAGTCTTGCCATCCTCACTTCTCAGAAGCATTCTGGTTGTACTTCCTGACAATGTTCCACTACTCTGCATAAGGTTTCTAGTGAAGACTCCCTCAGAAATGACCTGTCTTGCCCTTTTGTCTAAACTGTCTTAGTAGACGCTCCGGTGAAACCTGTCTGCTGGTATTTGAAATACTAGTGATGTAGCTTTCAACATCACAACACGCAAGCCACCAGTATAACAAACTGACACGTGATAGGGGGATTGCTTAAACATACTCAAGCTCCAGCTCTTGTGACTAGTTCAAGTTTAAATAAATATAAATCAATTCATTCTCTACTTCCATGTTATCCTTTTCAGATTTCTAACTCTGATTTGCCCATAACCTGGAGTCTAAGGCCCACCCTGGAGCCTACCAGCTGCTGGGGCTGGTCAAACCTTAAGTACGGAACTGCCTCCTTCCAATAGGCTCTTCTTGCCTGAAGTCCCAGGAACCTGCAGGAACTGCTTTCATTGATTGCCCATAAGCACTCCTGTCTTTCTAGAAAGCTGTAATTAGTCTCCAGCAGGCTGCTGCGATTGGATACAGTGGGATGTCCAGCTTGTGGGATGTCTAGCAGTGGGATGTCAGACCCAGCCCCTCCTCCTCGGCAGCCTTTCTCCACCTCCAGCTCCTCTCCTGCCTCCCCAGGCTCTGTGCCTTTGTCTCCCTGCCTCCACAACCTTTGGTTGGCTGCGTTCGTGGTACTGCTTCTAGCTGATTATAATTGGCAGGCAGCCAAGGGCAGAAGTCAAGTCGGAGGCTGTTTCTTTCCCAAGACATTAGGCTGACCCAGCATCTTGCCACTTTCTCAGACCTTCGTCCCCTCAGCACTTGCCTGGGTTGGGAGGGCTGACACGCATTTCCAGTTCTTGGTGCTGTCCTCTTCTCTGAAATGATCTGGACCGCCGCCAATTTTGTGCAGCTCTGCATTCTAATTACAAAAATTGGAAAACCATATCTTGAGTTTCATAGGAAGGTAAATAGAATCCAAATATATACTTGCAACTCATCCCTTCTCATTTCATTACTTTCAAAATGCAGTTGATCATTTGGTTCTGAAACTGGATGGTCCAAGGTGATCCTGCACTAAAAGTTAGGATAGGCATGAGAAAGAGGGACAGTGCATTGGGAAGACCAGAGAAGGATTGCTGCGTTCGCATGATGGTGGTGGCAAAGAACATCGAAAGACGAGTCAACAAATCTGTTTTAAAGGAATTACAACCAGAATGCTCCTTAGAATTAAGAATGCAAGACTTCCTCTTACGTGCTTTGGCCATGTTCTCAGGAGAGACCAGTCCCGGGAGAAGGACATCATGCTTGGTAGAGGGTCAGCGGAAGAGAGGAAAACCTTCAAGAAATGAACCAACACAGTGGCGGCAGCAAACAATTGTGCGGACGCTGTAGGACGAGGCAGTGTTTTGTTCTATTGTACATCACATATGAGTCAGGGCCAGTTTGGCAACAGCTAACAACAACAAAATCAGGGTTATCAATTGTTACCATCTTTCAGAAGGGTGATTCAGTAATATGCCAGGGCCCTTTTAAAAGACCTTAAAGGTACTGATTCCACTCCTAGGAATTTATCCTAAAGATATCAACAGATATGCATCAACAATTATGGGCAAGTCTACTGAGTGACATTTTCATCTTGACAAAACTTGCCACCGTCCAACTATCCCCCAAATAGAGGAAGAGAGGAGAGTCTGAAATGTGAATCCCACCACCTCCTAATACACAATACAAAACCCATTTTAAAAGAGACAAATTTGAAAATGGACATCAGTGAAGTGAGATAGATAACCATGAAGTTATATTTGTGAGCAAATATATGAACATTTAAATAAGAACATTTTTTGGAATTTCTAAAGCCATTTCAAACTAGGGGCCCAGAAGTGAAGAGTGGAATAGAATATGTTATAGTATTATCCCAGTTTTGTGAAAAGAAAAATATTTGCTTGTAAGCATTCTTCATACAAACACAAAACATGAGCAGTGCTTATCTCCGGGTAGTAGAAATGCTGCTGTTGAGAGATGGTGTCAAGTCCACTCTAGTTCACGGTCATCTTAAATACAACAGAATGAAATGTAGCCTGGACCTGGCCATCCTCGCGGTCTTTGGTACATTGGAGGCCTTTATTGCAGCCATTGTGTTAACACGTCGCATGGAACCTTGTCTAGTGATAGGGCCTTCCTGGTGATGGGTCCACGGTCCATCAGATAAGCTCTTCTAAGGAACATTTTTGCTGTATTTCTCCCAAAACATATTTGTTCAGTCTTCTGGCGGGCCCTAGTATATTCCGTAGCCTTTGCAAACACTGTAGTTCAAACGATCTTCTTCTTTCTCCATTCAGTATTTTCATGTGTGCCTGAGGTCATTTAAAAGGCCCTGGCTGGGGTCAAATGCACCTTAGGTATCACGGTGAGATCTTTGCTTTTTCAGACTTCACACTTTTAACACTTTTCAGCAGATTTGCCCAATAGAAGTACATTGATATCTTGATTGCTATTTTCATAAGCACTGATTGTTGAGCCGAGTCGAATGAAATCCTTGACAACTTCAACTTCTTCACCATTTATGATGGTGTTGTTTATTGGTCCAGTTGAGAGTTTTTGTTTGTTTGTTTGTTTTCTGTTCAGGTATAATCCGTATTAAAGGCTTTTTCGTGTTTACATTATTTGCTAAGTGCTTCGGGTCATTTTCACATTCAGCAAGCATGTGTTACCTAGATGTCACAGGTTGCTATGATCCTTCCTCTACTCTTGATATCTGCAGTCCATCATCTCAGATTATTTGCTCACGATACAGACTGATTTAGTACGGGGAAGGATACAGCCTTGATGCCTATCTTTCCTGATTTTAAAGCATGCAGGACGACTTGTTTTGTTCGTCTTAGATTTCTCACGTGGGAAATATCTTGGTATTTCTTGGCTTCGCATGAGAAAGAATTCACAATGAAGCCTGGTTTGTGATCCAAGTGGGTTGTTTTATAAAGGACGGAAGAAGTTTCGGGTTTTACAGTCACTGAACACAGTCAACCTGGTGGGAATGCGTACCCACAGGTGGTAACCTGAGGCCAGAGAGACCGCAGCACAGCAGAGCGGGCACAGGACTGGGGCTGACAGTGAAGAAGGGGAAGACGGGCAGGGGGGGTTGCGGTCAGGGTACTTGAGGCATTTGGCTGGGAGGTGTGGTCGAAGGTATTGGTTGAACCCATTGACTGAATTAAGCCCAATTTGGGCCACTCAGGTGTACCACCCATCTGGCTGGGGCTTGAACTGGCGCATGGCCTGTAGTCTTTATGGCTGCCTAAGGGCTTGCCTGGTTCTCTTCCAACCTCCTGTAGTGGGGGCCTCCAGGCATGGAGAGGGGCAACCCCGTGTCACTGTGTCTCGCTACCTAACAATTGCATGGTCAATCAAACACAAGTAAACATCTTTCTGCTAAGATCCAGCAGGCATTAACAAAAATACTGCTTGCTATGGATACAGAGTGAATTTGTATGCACATTGAATTAGTAAGCTGACGGTATGCAACACTGACACATAGCCTTTTTGAATTATTAAACATTCAATATCCCTTTGTGCTGTTCAAAAACCACCTCTCGACCCATGTACAGGTTTTGAATGAGCACAATTAGGCATTCTGTAATTCCAATTCTTCATAATGTTATCCAGAATTTGTTGTAACTCAAACAAGTACCTTTGTGTAGTTGATAAAACAAGTTAATCTTCAATTTCTTCACTTTGACCATTTATGATTTGTGTGACTTTGATTAACAGTCGTATTAATTGGTCTTCCTTCCAGATGTCTGGATATTATGTTATCACTGACAGTGTTGTACTTTAGGATAGATTTTAAATGTTCTTATTGATGGTGAATGCAATGCCATTCTCTTCAACTTGGCGTTTCCAGCACAGTAGACCATATCATTGATGGATTCAAAAGGGTCAATACCAATTCATTTCAGCAGCTACCAATCTTTAAGCATTTCATTTCCTTTTTGACAATTTTCAGTTTACCTTGATTCATACTTTAATTCCACACTCCAATTTCTAATGGATATTTGCAGATGTGACTTCACATTTTGATTTCTAATAAGAGAAACAATTACTGTTAATTTGTTAGAACCATTATCATAATATCGCTAAAAGAAATTAGGCCACACAGAAGCAAGAACAAAGTAAGAAAACACTAGAAGCCTTTCAGTGTTTCTTTGTTGGTTTTTTATGTTTCGCCCAATTCATTTTCATTGATATTTTAAAAAGAGGAAATTAACATTCATCTGCAACCCAATGTGTGGAGAACTTAAATTCTTCCTGAAACTACAAGTTACATTTTTTCCCTCTTCAATTTTAAAATCAGAAAAACAAAGTCACAAAGCAAAAGGTGGGAAAACTGGGCTGTAAACGCCTATGTTCTTCCCATTCCTAGGCTATCCTTCTGTTTCATATCTATTCCCCGTGTCTTAGTCTGTGCCTGGGCTCTTTGAGTTTAGAAGAAACTCTCCTTTGATAACTAAGAAATTCTGCTTTCTATTCTCATAGTCTTACCTAAGATTTCCCCCAGCTAGTGCTAATTCTTCGCACGGTTCTGTTAAAAATGCAGCCAACGTAAATGGAATAAAATCGAATCGAGTGAATGATAGCATTTTTGCAGGTGTCTTGTTGCTTTGATAAAATAATAATTGTTAATGAGTGTCTGATGCACAGATCCTACAGACGTTGCAGTTCCTTACAGAGGAGAGTCGTAACTGGTGCCGCTAGATTCTGCCGATCCAGCTGGGGAAGTCCCAGAGAGGGGATGACCAGGCCTCACCCATTTCCACTGTGTCCCAGATAGTGGATAGGCGAACACAAACAGCCAGTAGCAATCATGCCATCTGTACTTGACCTCGAACTTGTAACTGGATCACGTACATCCTCTTGCCCGGGTCTGCTCCCGCGGTCGGTCGTCTGTGAGTTGTGTAACAATGGCCCCCATGTGGACAGCCTAGTCTGTGACGACAAGGCCTAGCCAGATGGAGCAGGGCAGATTCAGAAAACCGAGTTGGGCCAAGCTTGACTATTTTTCCTCACGGTTTAAAATCGAGAAATGGCGATCCAAGGAAGTTAAGCATTTCACTCAAGGTCACCCAACCAGTCCCTGGAGTCTGTTCGTCCCATAGAGCTGTGGTCTGGTCGGTGAGTCAAGAGCTACAAGTGGTTGTTGAGCACCTGGCTTTGGAGGACTTGGAAATGAGATGCGCCCTAAGTGTAAAAAGGAGCGCGGGGGGGGGGGGGGGGGGCGGCGGGGCAGGGGGCGGGGAGATTTACGAACTGGGCTGCTAGAGCTGACAATTCAACTGCTCAGCTACTTGGCAGAGAGATCAGGCTGCCTGTTCCCAGCCAGACTTCCAGTCTCAGAAAGGATCAGAGGGCAGCTCTGCTTTGTCCCATAGCCCCAGACGTCCCGCTTTTGGCGGGGCAGTCCCGATTTTTAAGTTTTTCCTGCGTCCTGCGGCGTTTTAAAAAAGTCCCAATTTTTGGAAAGAATGCATGACAAGCTAGGGTATACGGTTTTCGGCTGCCATTTGGCTATTTCAATGGCGTCCCGCTTTAAAATCTGGTCATCTTATGCCACGGGGCAACACTCTTAAGTCAGAATCGACTTGATGGCAACGCGGGGGTGGTCGGCGGTGTGTAAACGTAAAATACACCCTGGATCTTAAAGACTTAGCTGGAGAAAAAGAATGTAAACTTATCACAGTCGTTTCGTATATTGATTACATATTGAAATAAAAATTACTCTGGGTATATTATTGAGCTAATAGGTTATTAAACGAATTTCACCTGTTTATTTTATTTTACCTTTTAAAGAAGTGGCTCCAGGTATTATCAATGTGAATTTAAATGTCGGATGTGGCTTGCATTATCTCTGTGTTGCTCAGTGACGTCTTTGGACCTTATTTACTTCATCTGGAAAAGTGGAGGTAATAATGAAAACACATGAGTACGTTAAGCTCCCAAGCCAGTTAGTTGTCTATAAATGCTAATGTCCCTGAAACTTTTTCTCATCAGAGCATGCAAGCCTCCTGACTTTCATATGCATAAATGGCCAGATACTTTCAAAAGGACCATTGTTGTTCCTCTATTTCTATGCCCATTCCTCTTTGGAAGAGTCCCCCGTCCCCTCCTTCCCCGGTCATATATTATTTGAAATCTTATGATAAATAGTTTGTAAATAGCAAGCCAGAAATCCTTGGACACTTGAGCCCAAATCCTGAAATTGCTTTGCCTAAAGCATAAGCATTAGGAGAATGAACCCATTCATAATCTCTCCACAGACACCGATGAAAAGATATACTGGCATTTAGGCAGGAAATGCACACAAAGTAATTCATTCCTGTTGAAGCTCACTAAGCATCAGTCTCTGGTTGTGATATAAATTATTCATGGATTTCCTCTTGGGACCCTCATGTTGAAAGTTGATGTCAGTGTATGGCCAATCATTCTCCTCTCTGACCCCCGTGCTGAACATCTGTGTACAGGGTGAACGCCTCATCCTAGAATCTTCTCTCATCCTCTTCCCAGTGAGTGCCCACCCAGGTGGGCCCAGACACTCCAGGTTTGGCCACAACAATAAGGAGTCCTTTTCCAACCACTGGACTATGGATTAATTCTCCCAGCAGCCATCTGAGAGAGAGAGAGAGCAGTTTTATTTACTTCAAGATATTGGTTCATGTTAATTGTGGGAGTGGTCCAATCCAAAATGGAAAATCCATAGGTCAGGATTTCACTCCAAGGTCTGGAAGTCAAGAGACAGGAAAAATGCAGAGTAGAGGGAGAGTGAGTTCTACCAAAGTAACCTACTGCTAATCCGGAGCCTGGACATATTCTAAGAAGATCTTCCCTTTCAACTAAACGGTCCGGAAAGATAATTACACCACACGGCATTGGATTATGTGATGCACTAATAACCGGCCTAGTGTTTGGTTAAGCTGACACAAAAATGAGCCATCATATCCCTCCCCTTTCCACAAAAAAAATGCATGGTGGCTGTAGTTCTGGTTCAGATGTCCTGGTCAGCAGGGACAAGTTCATATGATCCAAGCAGATACATAGATGAAGAGAAGACAGTAGAGAGGAGGGGGACCGTGCGGAATTGAAGAGCATATGTGATGTTCCCTCCTTGTCATCCCTTCAGGCAGAGCCTTTATCAGTTGCGGAATTTTTAATTATGCATGATTTTATGACTTTGAGAGCTATTCTGGATTATTTTTCTCCATAGTTCTCATTTTCGGTGTCTTTCTTTCTTGTTTCTCAAAGTCCGAGAGCAACTATGAACAAGAATAAGTTCCCTTCTGACAGCATGCTCTTACCGGTCAGACAGTATGACATGATAACAGTCATCATGTGTTAGCACCTGCATTACCAGGGTTTTGCCAGCGTGGCGGAGGCTCAGGAGAGAAGAGGGAACGGAATACAGGGGAGGATCCAGAAGGGCTCTCCTTTGATTTGAGGTAGTGCCAGAAGATTTAAAGCCATGCCTGACTCACCCTCACGTATCCCTACTCTCATGATGCTGAGATCCTACCCTATTCCCAATGCCCAGCATGTCTACCATCTTTGGAGACACTGTCTTTTTAGGGGTTTGTTCTGTAATAAGGACCCACTCTCTCGTCACACTATCCACGTGTCAACCAAACGTCCATGGTTACAGCAGTAACCGGGGTAGGGATGCTGAAGAAACCTATGTTATTTCTACACAAGTAACCAATGTTTTAAAGTAGAATCTAGTTAAGTTGTTGACTATTTTGAGTCTAACAAACAGTTTATTTGGTTCCATCTCGGTTTGTTAATTTCTGTAGTATGTATAGAGATATAAATTTATCTCTTTGGACAGGTGGAGCATCCAGACAACTTCTTTATCAAGGCTCTGAGGCAAAAAAAATGGCAGCCATAGTATTACAATAAACATTTTAGAGCATGTTTTAAGGGACTAAAAGAATACGGCTGCATTTTCAGGAAACAAATTGAGAAATAGTCAGAAAACAATTATTGACTTCCACCCATGCAGCAACCCAGGCTTGTGGAAGGAAACTCACCGTGTTAGTCCACACATGAACCACACGGTATGTAGATGTCAAACTGATGATGGTAGTTGTCAAACCAGGATCTGCCACGATGCTTCTACTTCTGGCGGGGTAGGGGGGAGGGGAAGGGAGGGATTCAAGAAGCATTGAAAACTCAGAAACAAAGCATCCACCTAGAGGCAACTGATTTTTCTACAAAGAACCAAAAACATTAACTGGGACGAGGACATCCTCTGAACAAATGGCACTGGAAAAATTGGATCTCCATATGCAACAGAATGGAGCAGGACCCGTACCTCACCCCATGCACAAAATGGAACTCAAACTGGATTAGAGACCTAAGTGTAAATCCTAGATCTAGAGCGACCATCCCTGAGAAGATTGGGACAAACTAAAAGACCTCATTGCAGGGCGGTTATTCACACAGCACAAGCCTTAATAAGCCTTCCTCCACACCTGATGCTGCATTCTTCTTCCTATAATCCAACAGACAGATCGAATAAGTATAGTGCACAATCAGAAAAGGTGTGTTGTCAGGGTTGTACCCTCTTACTTATTCAATCTGTATGCTGAGCAGACAACCTAAGAAACCGGGCTGTACAGAAAAGAATACAGCAAGAGGCTTAGAGGAAGACTCATTAACAATGTGCAATATGCAAATGATACAACCTTGCTGGACGATGACGAAGATTTAAAGCACTTACCGATGAAGGCCAGAGAGCACACCCTTTACTATGGATCACATCTCAACATAAAGCCAAAATCCTCACAATTGAGCCTATAGACAGCATCATGAAAAATGGAGAAAATATTGAAGTTGTCAAGGATATCGTTTTATCTGGATCCACAACTAATGTGCATAAAAGTAGCAGCCAAGAAATCAAGACACATAGCTCTGGGCAGATCTGCTTCCTAAGACCAAGTTAAAATGTTAAAAAGCAAAGACGTCACTTTGAGGACTAAGGTGCACCTGACCCAAGCCGTGGTGTTTTTAATTGCTTCCTTGTTGCTAAGTGCCATCAAGTCAGTTGTGACTCACAGTGATCCTGTGTACAACAGAATGAAATCTTGCTCAGTCGTGATCCATTCTCATAATTCATCTTATTCTTCAGCCCATTGTAGCAGCCACTGTGTCAGTCCAACATGACCAGGGCCCTCCTCTTTTCTCCTGCCCCCTTACTTTACCAAGTCTGATGTCCTTTCCCAGGGGCTGTCTCTCCTGGTAACACGTCCAAAGTATATGAAAGAAAGTCTCACCATCCTTGCCTCTAAAGATCAGTCTGGTTGTACTTCTTCCAAAACAGATTTGTTTGCTCTTTGCCAGTCCATGGGACTTTCAATATTCTTCACCAGCACCACAATTCAAATGCATCGATTCTTCTTTGATCTTTCATATTGAAGGTCCAACTTCCACATGCACATGAGGCAATTGAAAATACCATGCCTTGAGTCAGCCACACCTTAATCCCCAAAGTAACATCCTTGTTTTTCAATACTCTAAAAAGATCTGTGCAGCAAATTTACCTAATGTAAATTGTCTTTTAATCTCTTGACTGCTGCTTCCATGAGCATTGATTGTGGATGCAAGTAAGAGAATAATCTTGACAACATCAATCTTTTCTCCGTTTATCAATATGTTACCTCCTGGTCAAGTTGTGAGTATTGTGGTCTTCTTTACACTGAGTTGCAATTGAATATTATAATCCTTGATCTTCATCATCAAGTGCTTCAAGTCCTCCTCATTTTCAGCAAACGAGGCCATGCCATCTGCATGTTGAAAGTTATTAATAAGCCTTCCCCCAATCCCGATGTTGCCTTCTTCTTCATATAGTCCCGTGTCTCTGATTTTTTGTGCAGCATACAGATGGACTGAGTATGATGAAGGGATACAACCCTGACACACAGCCTTTCTCATTTGAAACCTTGCACTATAACGATTCAATCTCTATGCTGGGATTGAATAAGCATAATGGGAGGATACAACCCTGATGCATACCTTTCCTGATGGCAAACAGGGCAGTATTCCACAGTTCTGTTCACACAGCTGCCTCTTGATCCATGTGCAGGTTCCGCGTGAGCACAGTTAGGTGTTTTGGGATTCTCATTTTTTTTTTTTTGCATAGCTTGCTATAATCTAAACAGTGGAATGTCTTTGCATAGTCAATGAAACACAAGTAAACATCTTCCTGGTCTTCTCTGCTTTCAGCCAAGATCCATCTGACATAGCAGTGGGTCCTCTTCTGAGTTGGACCGGAAGCTTTGGCAGCTCCCTGTCAATGGACTGCTACAAATGTTGACTGTTCTACAGTAAACTTTTGCTTGTAGGTGATATCAATGATGCTATTCTATAATTTGAGCATTCTCTTGGGTCACCTTCCTTTGAAATGGGAACAAATATGATTTTCTTCCAGGCAGTTGGCCAAGTAGCTGTCGTCCAAATTTTCTGACTTACACCGGTGAGTACTTCCAGTACTTTATGAGCTTATTGAAACATTACAGTTGACATTCCATCAATTCCAGGAGCCTGTTTTTAGCTAATGCTTTCAGTGCAGCATGAACTTCTTCTTTCTGTACCATTGGTTTTTGCTCATATGCTACCTCCTGAAATGGTGGAATGTTGACTAATTATATATATATATATAAATAAATTTTATTGGGGGCTCCTACAGCTTTTATAACAAGCCATACATCAATTGTATCAAGCACATTTGAACATATGTTGCTATCATCATTTTCTTTTCTTTTAAATCATTTTATTGGGGGCTTGTACAACTCTTATCACAAGCCATCCATCCATCCATTGTGTTAAGCACATTTGTACATTCTTTACCATCATCATTCTCAAAACTTTCTTTCTACTTGAACCCTTGGTAGCAGCTCCTCTTTTTTCCCCTCCCTACCTCCACTCCTGGAATGTCGACTAATTCTTTTGAATACTATGACTCTGTGTATTCTTTCCATCTTCTTTAATGCTTCCTGCATCATTCAATCTTTGCCCATAGAATCTTTCAGTATTGAAGCTCAAGACTTGACATTTTTTCCTGAGTTATTTCCGTTGTTGAGCTATAGTGAGCATACTGAGCACGTGCTTTCCTTTGGTCTTTCTAACTGTAAGTCTTTGCACGTTGCAATATAAGATTTTACTTTGTCTTCTTGAGCTGCCCTTTGAATGTTTCTGTTCAATCCATGGTATTTTCAGTATTCTTTGCCAAGACCATGTCACAGATATCCGTTTTTCTGAGGTCTTCCTTACTTCTTGTCCAGCTGTCACACGCATAGTAAGCAATCCTCACGCTATCCTTAAGGTTTTTAGCTCCTCTGAAGTGGACAGGCTATTCTTACTCCTGGATTACATGAAAAAGACTGTGGCAACAAGGTCAGAAGAAGGCTTCTTAACAACCTGCGGCATGCAGATGACACAACCTTGCTTGCTAAAAGTGAGAAGGACTTGAAGCCCTTGCTGATGAAGACCAAGGATTGTAGCCTTCAGTGTGGATCACAACTCAATGTAAGGAAGCCCAAACTCCTCACAACCGGACAAGTAGGTAACATCATGATAAGGTTGAAGTTTTCATGTTGCCTTGCTTGCATCCACAACCAATGCTCATGGAAGCAGCAGTTAAGAGATTAAAAGACAAATTGCATTAGGTAAATCAGCCACACAAGACCTTTTGAGAGTGTTGAAAAGCAAGTATGTAACTTGGAGGATTAAGGTTTTTTTAATCCCTTCATTTTTTTTAATCCCTTCATTTGCGTGTGAAAATTGGGCACAGAAAATGAAAACGAATCAATGGATTTGAATTATGGTATTGTTGAAAAATATTGAAAGTTCCATGGACTGCCAAAAGAACAACAAAACAAAAAAAAACTCTCCCTTGAAGAAGTACAGCTAGAGTGCTTCTTAGAAGTAAGGATGGAGACACTTTGTCTAATCCGCTTTAGACAGGTTATCAAGAGAGACCAGCCCCTGGAGAAGGACATCATACTTCGTTAAGTAGAGGATCAGCAGGGTCGGGGGGGGGGCAGGGGGGGAGACCCTTGATGAGATAGATTGACACAAGCTAAAACGGGCTCAAACATAACATTAAGTGGGAGGACATGCAAGCCAAGGCTCACAGCCGGATCTGGCCAGGAAAAGTGTTATCTTTTATCCTTTTGCTGTTTTACCATAAGGAGAACATTAACATTAAAATTGGGATTTCTGCTGATGGTGCCCGGCTATTAAAAGATACAGCATCCGGGGTCTTACAGGCTTGAAAATAAACAAGCAGTCATCTAGCTGGGAAGCAACAACACCCACATGGAAATAGCATACCAGCCCATGTGATCATGGGTCTCAGGCATCAAATGACCCGAAACAATCATATCGATGTGAACAGGGGGGGTCGGAGTGGAGACCCAAAGCCCATCTGTAGACAATTGGACATCCCCTCACAGAAGGGTCACATGGAATGGACGAGCCAGCCAGGGTGCAGTATAGCACTGATAAAACATAAAATATTCTCCTAGTTCTTTAATGCTTCCCCCTCCTCCAACACACACACACACACACACACACACACACTATGATGACCCCAGTTCTACCTTACAAACCCGGCTAGACCAGAGCATGTACACTGGTACAGATAAGAGCTCTCGACACACAGAATCCAAGACAGATAAACCCCTCAGGAATAGTATGAAAGTAGTGATACCATGAGGGTAAGGGGCAGGTGGAGGGAGAAGGGGGAAAAAGAGGGAACCGATGGCAATGATCGATATATAACACCTCCAACCCCCACCCAGGGTGATGGACTACAGAAACATAGGTGAAGGGAAACAGTGGATGGTGTAAGATATGAAAATAATAATAATTTATAATTTATCAAGGTTCATAAGGGTGGTAAGGTAGGGAAGGGAGGTAAAAACGAGAAGCGGATACCAGGGGCTCAAGTAGAAAGAAAATGTTTTGAAAAGGATGATGGCAACATATGTACAAATGTACTTGACACAATGGATTATGGATTGTTTTAAGAGCTGTAAGAGCCCCCAATTACATGATTTAAAGTAAAGCAAAACAAAACAAAACAGAAGATCCTGCTACCCTTGGCTGCAAATGGGTGCCCTGCAGTTTATCCCAGGCCCTGCTACTCCTTCCTGCCTCCAGTTGCCACTGTCTTTGAGCTGCACATCTGCCAAGGCCCAGCAGTTGCTCCTTGCGTTGATGGTTTGCTGGGCCTGCAGTCGTGTGTGCACTTGGGTACAAGGCAATGCCTTCCCCAGGAGCACCCACCCTTTCTCACTCACTGCCACAGAGTCAATGCTGACTCAGAGCGACCCTATGGGGCAGGAGAGAACTGCCCTTATTCACCCTGTAATGGGGGGAAACTCATTTAAGATGGTATTAAAAAGCCACAATAAGCTCAGATATAAGAAACACTGTGAGGATGATACAGGACCAGATAGTGCTTTATTCTGTTGTGCACCGGGTCCCTGTGAGGGGGAACCAACTCTGTAACCCCTAACAACAACAATAACAACAATCACTGGACATGTTATCATGAGAGATCAGTTCCTGAAAAATGACATCATGCTTGGTAAAATGGAAAATTAGTGAAAAGTGAACGGCTCTCGATGACATGGATTGATACAGCAGCTACAACAATGAACTCCAACCTGACCGTTGTTAGGACGGCACAGGACTGAGCGATATTCGGTCTGCTGTACAGAGGACCACTCTGAGACCACCGTGACTCAAAACTCCCCACAGCCCCATCGCTGAATGAAACAAAGGTGTTTTCACTTGTAATCTAACAAGAATGGATCTGCTTATGTGTTGTCTTTGAGTTAAAATGTTTTTTTAACTTTGTTGTGTACAATTCTAATATTTCTCAGTTTGTTAAGTATTTCTAACTGAAAAGAATGTTCTTTGTGTTCAAAGTACACACAACAAAACACACACAGATTTAACAATGTCTCTATGCATCATTCAGTTTCCTTGATTCAATTTTTCAAGTTAAAAAAAGCCAAAATGATCTGCTCATGCTCAATCATCAGGGAATCATTGAAAATTATTTTGTTTTGTTTTTTTCATCTGGTGTCTTTCGTGTGTCCTTAAAATAAAACCCATATGCATAATTAGTTTATCCTCCTCGTTGGGAACTCAGTCCCCAAACCAATCCTTATTTTTCATCTGAATAGTAAATGTTATTTGATTATACAAATAGACTATCCTCAAAATGTAAGCCACCTCGAAGTTGAATGCACAAGATGATCAACGAGTAGTAATCACTTCTTGTCGTGCTTCCAGGATTTAACGCCGCCCACTCGCACTCCACCCCCTAAACTTCAACAGCTTTGGGAGAGGCCGTTATTTTGCAAAATGTGCTTTTTGTTTCGTGGCCAATGTGTAGGGCCATTTAGGGAGCCGTGTGTTTGCACAGGAAATTTTTTTGTGGAAAGTTGTTTTTGCAAGAGACACACATTTAGTGTATTCACATTACTGCATCCCCTCTGGCCTCTCGCTGAAATGCCATTCAAAGGTGAAAGGGACCGTCTGAGACACATACACTGGGAACTTCCAGGGGAAAAAGAAGTGGACCTATCTTAAGGAGAACCAGTCCCGACCGTACACAGTCCAAGTTACTGGTATAGACCACACGCTTCCTTCGATAGCTCTTTCTTGCTTCCCTGGTAGATGCAGGTGAAACGTGGACAGTGACTAAGGAAAGTGGAAGAAGCATCAGTGCAGTTGCATGATGGCGCTGGTGAAGAATATGGGAAGTCCCACGGACCGCCAGGAGAAGGAGCACGTCTGTCTTGGAAGAAGCACAGCCAGGTGCCCCTCCAGGATGGTGAGACTCGCCTGCGTACTGTGGACATGCTGTCCGGAGAGGCCAGTCCCTGGAGAAGGACGCCGTGCTTGTAAAGGACAGGGGCGGTGGAGGAGGAAGACCCTGCTCTAGCCGGATTGCCACGATGGCTTCAACGAGGGGCTGGAACATAAGACGAGTTGTGAGACTGGTGCAGGACCATTTCGATCTGGCGCACGCCAGGGCGTGGTGAGTTGGATCGTGCTCAAGGCCACCTGATGACAACAGTGCTCCAGGGGACCGTGGAGAGAGAGCGCGTGGGGACAGCCACAGAGATGCTGCTGCTCCCGATGTCTCTCCTTCAATGATTTCCTCACATATGGATTAAGTGGTTAAACAAAAAGCATTCATGAAGCTATCATGTGCCCAGTCTCATCACTACTGAATTCTGGGTTTAGATATCATACCCACAAAAGAGAGAGAAATTAGAGGTGTGTTAACTGGCTGAGAGGCATGTGTGAACTCACTTCTCTGGAGGAGATCTGAGAGAACGGTGGCCTACAGGCAAGGGTTCCCTGCTAAGGCCTCAGCCCTCACGCTGAGCCTGGTTGCCCCCCGGGCCCGGGCTGCTTCAACACAGCTGTTCTTTCCTGCCAGTTCCCTGAGTGCATTGGGAAGCCTCAGGATGTAGCCTGTTGGCCCTAGTTAGCTATATGAACTTGGCCATGCCACACTGCTGCTTTAGTGGTTGACTCCTTCTTAAGAAAATGAAGCCACTTAACCAGCGAGGCTTCAAGGTCCCTTCTAGCTCCAAAGTCCTGGGTTCCAGACCTACCATATTGGTACCCTTTCTTTTCGGCTCCCTTGCACTAACTGTTTACCCTGAAGATACAGTGATGGCAAATTCAGGCTGAGCTGACTTTTAAAATGAACCAGGATGTACTTAAAAGAAATATTTGCCAGTTTTCTACAATTACCTCTATTGTCTGCAAAACTCCTGGGTCTCCCTTGCAGTGGGTTGGAGCCAGACCCTGATTAAGGACAGCTTCCAGCAGATTGCCTGAACTATGCTGCAGCTTGGCTACTTCCTGGCTGGCTATCGAATGTAGACAAGGGGTTTATAGCACTCTCTGTCTCGTGGTCTCCTTATCTGTAAAACAGGCAGAAGGCGAGTTCCTGTCTTTTGGTGCAGTGGTTACGTGCTGGGTTGCCATCGGCAAATTCAGAACCACCGGCTGCTCCTCAGGGGAAAGATGAGACTCTCTACTCCTGCCGAGAGTGACGGTCTCGGAAACGCACCACGGTACTTCTACCCCATCCTACAGGGTCACTATGTGTCGGCATCGACTCGATGGCAGTGAGTTTGGTGTTCCGGTTTGCGTGAGGATTAAATGAGTTCATATGTGTAAGGCTCTTAGTGTGGTGTCTGGCAGAGTGTGAATATTCAGAGAATGCTTGACATAGGAGGGGACTTCAAAAGTTATCAGGAAAATTCCATTGTCCTTTAGTTCCATTCTTCCACCAGCTTTTGGAAGGCCCTTCCTACTTATGCTTTCTATTAGCAGCGTGAGAAAAATGTAGCCATAATGAATGGCAAAAGCCATTTGTTTCCAACTAAGCTAGGAAACCTGAAAGGAAATGCTCGCCGTATGGACCCTGGTGAATGTGTGTAGTCGGTGATGGGGGAGATCGAGACCCCCTGTCAGGTCCCCTTTTCCTCTTTTAATTTCTTAATCTTTTACAGTGACTTAGGCGTAGGGGTACAGAGCAGCCCATCAGCTTGGCACTCAACAATATTCCTGTGCATTTTGTTGCCACGTACCCACTGCCCTCCCCTCAACACACCACCACTCATCCTCTGTCTTCCCGGTGTTCCTGCTCTCCGACGCTCCGAACTTTGCCTTTAGAAAAATGCTGCCCTTTACATCTTAAATGGATGCTGCTGCTTTTTTTTTCACCATTGAATTTATTACTCCAGTCACACTGACACAGCTGGAGGTGTGCCCCCGTAAGCCACACACAACTCCCTCCCTGCCTCTGGTGGCTGGCTGTCCACAGAGAACGGGGTCTCTTTCATGCCTTCCCAAGAGAGGGGAGTCTGCACAGGGACCATCGCCGGGATAAACCTCCCAATGCTTTCATCGTATATATATATATTTGGATGTTTGAGTTTCCCTCTGTGGTGGGGGAGAGAGTGGAGAGGGTGTCAGGTGTTCCATGTCCCACCTCCCCCACCAGCCACATAAGTCCTGCAGAGAGACCATTCATTTCCAATGCCCCTGAGACACTGAAATAAATGTTGGGAGATGGCATTGAGTGCTGATGCAGAACACTGGCACAGAGCGAGCCCCACCCGGGCCCCAAGGGCCAGGGTGACAAGAGCATGAGGCCATATTGCTGTGGGCACAGGCCGAGCCCCACCCAGAGCTGCTCTCCTCCACCGCCAGATCACTGACAATTTGTCCAGGAAGTTGTCCAGGGCTTAAACGGATGGTTATTCTAACAACTGGAGTGAGTTCCGTTCCAGACCTGAAGGGTGGTCGGACAGGATGCAGCTGCCTTAGCTAGGTCCCTGCTTAAGCTGGCAAGGCTCACTTCCTGCAAGACATCCCTGAGGAGAAGCCACATGGACCGACCCCATGCAGCCCTGGGTGCTGGAGCAGCCATGTGGAGACCCCTGCCAGCATTGAGATGCTTACACGTTCACTGACTCGACTTTCCTCCTGCAATCAGCGTCATTGCGTGTGTTTTGTGAGATGAAGGAGGACTTTTTGGATTGGTGTTGGGCGTATGGGTTAATGTTAGACTTGGAGGCTTGGGCAGCACTGGGTTGGGATGTTTTCTTGATGTGCACTTACCTTTATATAAAACTCTCTCTTATACATATGAGTTTCTGTGGATTTGTTCTTTAATGTACCCAGACTAACACTGTCCTCTTTTTCTTAATTTTCAAAGACTCTTCTCTTGAAAACAAAGCCGGAAAACCTCCACTTAACCTTGCATGTTAGAGTCCAGGCTCACGAATGCCACTTCCTCGTCAGTTGGTGTCACTTGGCAAATGGCCAACCGGCTTTTAGTCATATTACCCCAGTGAAATGACTCTCATGGAGGTTCCTTGTGACTTCGCTGATAAATCTCATGGCTTCGACCTACCCTCACCCCTCTCTAGCTCACTGGGGTCACTGGATATTCTGTTAAGTTCTAGGGCTTGTTTCCTCCTCCCGTCAAGGAGCAGGCTCTCTGTGTCCATCCACTAGAGCCAAGATGGAGGTTCTCTCCTCCCACATATCTCCGCCACTCAGATCTCTGTTTTCGTCTGGAATGTTGCCATCAGTCTGGTCACTGATCTCAAACTCCCAATGTCATCTCTTCCCTTCGGCCTTTACCTGCACCCTCGGCAGCCCTAAGTCCTGATGGAGTAGCTCTCGCTCAGGCAACCCGCCCTCCCCTCCTCCCACTGAGAGGACTGGGTGCCACCAGTAAGATCTCTCTACTCTCAGCACAGACCAGGGCACACTAAAAAATGCCCATTGCCTTCTCATTATCAGCTGAACCAAGCACGGACAACTGATCTTGGCAGTGAGGCTTTCCTCAACCATGACCGACAAACGGACCGCAATCCCCACTCTGCCTGAGCAACTTCTCTCACCTTGCACTCCTGACAAACCGGAAAGTCATCTACAGTCATGGGCACCAACCAGGACTCAGTGTCCAACTCACAGCAGCACCCAATAAACAGCTGTTGAATCTTAACAGAGAAGGAGCAGATAAGAGATAGAGACACGCAGATATATACATATCTACTTCAAAAAGTCGATGGGAAATTTATCTTCTATTTTAATTCCACTTTTCCATAAACTTTTGAAGCCCCTCCCCCCATCTATATGTATAGTCAAATAGCAGCCTTGGATGTTTGATGTTACTTTGAGAACTAGGTGCATCTGGCCCACGTCATGGTATTTTCAGTTGCCTCATAGGCATGTGAAAGTTGGATATTAAATAAGGAAAACTGAAGAAGAATCGACGCATTTGGATGATAGTGTTGGTAAAGAATAGTGAAAGTGGCGTGGAATCCCAAAAGAACAAACTCATCTGTCTCGGACAGCGGTTCTCCAACTGTTGATCATGACTTCTTTGGGGGTTGAACGATCCTGTCACAGGGGTTGCCTAATTCATAACAGTAGCAAAATTACAGCTATGAAGTAGCAACGAAAATAATTTGTGGTTGGGGGTCACCACAACATGAGGAACTGTATGAAAGGGCCGCGGCATTAGGAAGGTTGAGAACCACTGGTCTAGGAAGCAGGACAACCAGAACGCTCCTTAGACGCAAGGATGGCGAGACTTCATCTCATGTACTTTGGACACGTTTTCAGGAGAGATCTGTCTCTGGAGAAGGACCTCATGCCTGGTAAATTAGAGGGGCAGTGAAAAAGAGGAAGGTCCTTGACAAGAAGGATGAAACAGTGGCGACAACAATGGGCTCACATATACGAACAATTGTGAGGATGGCGCAGGACCAGGCAGTGCGCAGGGCAGCTATGAGCCGCAACCACCTGAACAGTACCTAACATCAAAACATCAAAAACAGCAGCAGCTATGGCAACTGTGAAAGTTCATAAGGAGAACTCTTGACTGTGGAGCCCAAGATATGACTTTTTCTTTAGTGCATGCAAGATGAGGAAATGAGTATTTATACTTTCACTGCAAGACTGAAGTTTTAGTTGGAAGGAAAAAATATTTCAGGTTGCTGGGCAAAGGCTTTCATAATTGCAGACACATTTTATAGGGAAAAAATGAGCTGATACCAAGGGCTCAAGTAGAAAGCAAATGTTTTCAGAATGATGATGGCAATAGATGTACAAATGTGCTTGACACAATGCATGGATATATGGATTGTGATATGACTTGTACAAGCCCCCCCAAAAATGATCAAAAATAAACTAATGTATAGTGTCTCGTTATTGGAGGGCACTGAAACAATAAAATATAAAGAGCATCAGATAATTAAGGAGGAACATTTTAAAAATTCTTATCACATTTTCTAACAAAATCTCAATTCCTACTTGAATGATACTCATTTGGGCACTTTCCCAAAAAACAATTCCAAATTCTTTTTTCGTTAGCCCATTACAAATCATGGTGCCCAACTCATGTCCTACTTGAAGTTTCGATGTCCAGCCTTCCAATACTCCTGAATGTCATCCTCTCTGTTATTATTACTGAATGGCAATAGAAGCATGTCTAGTGGTATTGGAGAAGCCTTACTGGCATATTGAGCTACATGTTGGGCTGCTAACAGTAAGGGCAAAAGTTTGAATCCTCCAGGAGAATGACTTTCTACTCCCATAAAGATTTACAGTCTATTAAACCTGTAGGGCCAATTTTACTCTGCCTTAGAGGGTCACTAAGAGTCAGAATTAACTTGATGCTGTGAATTTAGTTTTATGGTTTGAGTAGTATTGGATTCAGGTTAGACAATTATCCCCTAAAAGATCCCAATGAATGCTGAAATGAAATAGAATTCACTTGTGTAATCTTATCACTTTATAAGTTTGGGGTTTGGGGGTAAATGAATGGAACAAAAAATGATGGCCATGCAAGTTAGATCATTTATGATCTCTATATTTTGGAGTCTGTATCAATAAGTCACAGACGTATGAACCCAAAGTCCCTAGGTGGTCTAAACTGTTGTACTGAACTGCTAACTATAAGTTGGTAGTTCAGACCCACCCAGTGGTGTCATGAAAGGCTGGCCTTGTGCTCTGCTTCTGTAGCGATCAGAGCCAGGAAAACTCTGGGGAGTAGTTCTACTCTGTAACACATGGGATCCCCATCCATTGGAATCAACTTGACAGTCAGGGCTTTGGGTGTTTGTTGTTGTTGCTTGTTGCTCTTGTTGCCTTTATAAAGTTGGGAGATTGACCTCTCTACCCCTTTTGTTTATGTCAAGTTGCCTTAGAGTCAAGGCCCCTGAGATAGTTTATTGTGCCAGCCTGGCTGATAAACACATGGGATTAATTGAAGGACTGAGAGATAAATGGCTCGCCGAGCCTCGCCTTTCTTGTCTCTCACTCTTTGATCATCGGACCAGTGTGCGGCTACTCTGCTTGTTCTGTGCCTCAATTTGCAAGCTACATTACCTTTGGGACGCCTAGCTTGTGGACTGTGTCTCTGTAAGTTGAGGTCCCTTTAAGACCACTCAATTGGAATTTACATCTCTTGAGCTGGGGACTGACTGTTGGTGACCTAGCTGACAGTTGGTGACCTGCCTTGCTCTTTGCTGCCTGTGCCAGGATAGCCTGAATCTCTCTGCAGAGGATTACCTGGCAGCCCTGAAGACTTGAAGAACTGTCAGTGTCTCATAACTCTCTCACGGAAGTGATTTGCACTGAGCCATTTGTATTGCTTTATAATTTAACTGTTCATGTCTTGTGTTAGCTATCTATCTGTATATAATTTAACAGTTCATTTCTTGTGTTATCTATCTTTATAAATATATATAAAATTATCAGCAATCTGGTTTTATTTCTCTAGAGAACCCTGTCTAATACAGCCCCAAAAGAAAATAAGTGTCAATGTCCATTTTTTTCAGCTAATGAGCAACATGTAATATAGACCATGGAAAATCTAAAAAGCATGGTGTATGTCTTTGATTCTAGAAAGGTTTTTATTTGAATCTGCATATGTGATATATCGTAACACCTCATAGTCTTTATTTTTAAAAGAAGTCAAGTCCTATTGTGAAGATCCAATACCCCTCGCAAACCCCTGACCCAACTGACCTGCTTTTCACACTGCCGCGAGCGGCACGTGACAGAGCGTCTTGAGTGCCGCAGCCTCCAAGCTTGCGGTCTTATGATGAAGTTTGCCCTTATTCTGCCAACAGTTGCTCTGGCTTTCCCACAGCAGGTCAGCCCCCAGGGCAGCTCCAACAGATGCCCTGCTTGTGCTTCAAGCCCTCACCCTCTGCTTCTGTTGAAACCTGCTGCTTTTTATTCTTTTTTCGACTCATTATCTCCTATTTCTTTTTTTTAACCTTTTGGCTTTGTTGTTTACTCCTGGCTCATGCCTACCCTTTCCTGTGTCTTGCTACTTTCCCCTTGCACACTGGATGAGGCTGAATGCCTTGTTTCAAAGGCCTCCGAAGAAGAGATCTGATAAGTTCTCTTAGTTTTAATCCATCTTAATTTTTTTCTCTGGGATGGGGTCCAAGTGTTAGGCTCTGTATCCGGGTGCATCATCTAGCCTGTAAATGGTGCTGAGTGGTTATCTGTTGGACTGCTAACCACAAGGTCAGCTCTTAGAGACCATCAGCCTCTCCTCAGGACACAGATGAGGCTTTCTGCTCCTGTCAACAGTTACAGGCTTGGAAACCCACTGGGGCAGTTCTACCCTGTCCTATAGGGTTGCTGTGAGTCTACATCGACTCGACGGGAGTGAGATCATCATTTGATTAAGTATAAAAGGAAAAATGATGTTTTTGACAGTGGGCAAGAGCTTAAATAACATGGAGTCATTTGGAGAAAAGCCAATAGGAACAAAAACATCCTTAGTGATGAAAGCCTGGAGCAGTTGATCAGTTGATGAAAGAAATCAAAGTGTGAAGAAAGCAGAGCAGCCAGTTTAAAGAAAGCTCAAGGTCAAGACCCCACAAGACTGGGGGCCGGGAGGAAAATGAACAGCCATCCAGCTCACACAAGAATCCACTTCCTCGGTCCTCCATAGGCGGTTCTTTCAGTACATACACGTGTCTTTGAAATAAAATTGGAAAAAATTTAAAGGATATTATTCAGATCATGGTGATTTCATTTGATTGTCAATATTTATCTATGGCTCTCGAATAATGGTTAAATTGTTGTGAGGGACAAAGTCGGCCGACCCCTGCTCTAGAATGAAGCCTCCGTGTGGGTTATGCTGTACTGAGGCATTCTGGCCCCTAACATGGGAAAGATTTGCTTGACATGCTCCTCAGTTCCGAGATAAGATGTAAATGTCGCTCCTCCAGCTTGTTGTCATGGAGAGGGCTCACTCTCACACTGCATACCCTCATTAAGTATGTGTTAAGTACATCAAACAAATAGCGGTCAAAAAAATCCGAAAGAGTAATTTAGAACTTAATTTTACATAGCACTCTGTGGCGATTATCGTTGAAAGGTCTTACTGAAACTCTCACTCAGCAGGTGTTCTATTCCGAGGGTACTCTTGCTTTCTTTGGCTGATTCTATCGCCCTAGAGTCCTTGTGGAGGGTTTGCACCAGTTTATTGAATGGAGTGTTTAGGATTCTAGAGGCTTCTTTTCCCAGAAGGTACACCTTAGTTCTTGTTGCAGTTCATTTCTGAAGGGATAGGACACTTTCTGTCACATCTGGGACACTAATGATTGCACGTTGTCAGATATTGGCGATAACTCCCTTTCTCTCCTCCCCTGTAACCTTTGTTACTTAAGCCTTGTGATTTCGATCCTAGGCTGATAAACATCTAAGAAGGAAGCAAACAAGAAGAAATGAGCAAATATTTACTAAGACAAGGGGTGCAGACTAGGCATGAAGAACCAGCTGATATTTGTTTGATGATTGATAATCAGAAGAATTCTTTTTTCAGATTCAGGTAATGTATCACAGCGATTTTCTTTTTTTGTTGTTTTAATCGTTTTATTAGGGGCTCATACAACTCTTATCACAATCCATACATCCATCAATTGTGTAAAGCACATCTTTACATTCATTGCCCTCATCATTCTCAAAACATTTGCTCTTCACTTAAGCCCCTGGCATCAGGTCCTCACTTTTCCCCTCCCTAATGAGCCCTTGATAATTTATAAATTATTATTTTGTCATATCTTGCCCTGTCCGACATCTCCCTTCACACACTTTTCTGTTTTCCGTCCCCCAGGAAGGAGGTCATATGTAGATCCTTGTAATTAGCTCCCTCTTTCCAACCCACTCTCCCTCTACCCTCCCAGTATCGCCACTGGTCCTGAAGGGATCATCCGCCCCGGATTCCCTGTGTTTCCAGTTCCTATCTGTACCAGTGTACATCACAGCGATTTTCTAATTACTATCAATGGCAATAGGCCGTCTCCTCTCAATTCGTCCTTTCTTCAGACTCATCCTGACGTAGCTTTGTTGGAATGTCACTTTTCAATTTGGAAGTGCTTCTCCCTTACCAGAATCTGGAGACTGGACACTCCTGCACCGTGTCCGTGGGCAGCTGCATTTCCCACAATGTATATACTTGCTCCCTCCGACTTGGCCAGGCCAATCTGGCCAGGTGCTATGAACACTGGGTATGTGCTGCCCTCTTTGTGACCCTGCATGTGTGCGGTGCACACCTTCTCTTGTCACACTTGTTTTCTTCTTCCTTGACCCTGTGTAAATCTCACACCTGTTGTCAAGGTGATTCTGGCTCACAGCAACTCATGTGTTACCGAGTAGAGTGGTCCCACAAGGTTTTCTTGGCTGTAATCTTACAGAAGCAGATCGCCAGGACTTACTTCCACAGCACTGCTGGGTTGATTCAAACTGCCAACCTTTTAGTTAGTAGCCAAGAGCAAACTTTGTGCCACCCAGGGACCTCCTCTTCTGCATAGTCCTTTATTCTGTCCATGAGCCTGGTTCCCATGTACCTGGGATCTAATGAAGGAGGCAGTCCCCACCCTTAAGCAACAGAACAACTAACGGGGTGAGGTAGATATGTTGGCAAGCCAGTATTTTGCATTCTTCCCAGTCTTTTTCACATAGTGAGGTAGTTAGTTTATTGTGCCAACCTGGCCGATAAACACATGTGGGGTTAATTGAAGGGCAGGGGGATAAATGGCTCGGTGAGCCTCGCCTTTCTAGTTCTCAGGTCTCTTGCTCTGTGATGGTTGGACCAGGGTGCAGCTGCCTTAGCCAGTTCCCTGCTTCAAGGCTCACTTCCTGCAAGACATCCCTGAGGAGAAGCCACAAGGATCTTCCCCAATGCGGCCCTGGGTGTTGGAGCAGCTGTGTAGAGACCCCTGCTCGTTCTGAAAAGGGTACACATTCACTGACTTGGCTTTCCTCCTGCAGTTGGCATCATAATGTGTCTTTTGTGAGATGGAGGAGGACTTTGTGGATTGGTGTCAGACATGTGAGCTAATGTTGGACTTGTGGGCTTGGGCAGCACTGGGTTGGGATGTTTTCTTGATGTGCATTTAACCTTTATATAAAACTTTCTCTTATACACGAGCTTCTTTGGATTTGTTTCTCGAAAGTACCCAGACTAACACACTTAGTAAAACACAGAGAAAATGATAGTATGCCTAATGGTACTCTCAGCTACTTTTACAGGCCCAGGTCTCTCTCAGCTACTACAAAAGGGCGAGAGGTCCCCACACCTGCTCAACTCCTAGTCTATTTGTGGCATAGTAGCTTGGGAACTCAGGGAGATACTCCTGCGTGTCGAATGCACTGGGAGCCATAGGGGCATATAGCTGTGGGTAACTTCTTCCCGGAGAAGGAAAAGCCTCCTGGAGAAGTGGCATCAAGCTGTCTGGAAGGATAACTAGAGAAAGAGGGGCCATGAGATAGAGAGGGTGGTCAAGTGTGCCTCAGGGAACAGAGTGAGCTGTTGTGTGGACTGGAGGGACTAGCTCAGGATGGCTTGGCTTGGCTTGGTGGTGGTGGGTAGGGCAAGAAAGGCTTGGATATGGTGCTCTTGGAGAGTAGGCACGAGGTCAAGAAGGTTTGGGTGTTCCTCAGCCAGACTGTGAGCTACTTGAGGCCTGTGTCAGTCTGGGTTGACTAATGAAACAAATCCAGAGACACTCATCTGTGTGTAAGGGAGAGCTTTTTATCAAAGAGCAATTGCATATTGAGAAAACATTCCAGCCCAGTCCAGATCAACTCTATAAGCCCAATATTAGCCCATATGTCCTATACTAGTCTATAATGGCTCATGCAGCACAGGTAATGATGCTGAATGCAGGAAGATCGCAGGCCAGTGGGTGAAAAGTCCTGTGGATCCAATGGCAGTGGACACATCTCCAGGGCTCTGGCTGCCATCAGCGTGGCTCCAGGTGACTTGTGAATAGGAAAGTGAAGCAGAGAGAGAGTCTCCTGCCCCCAGGGAGGAAAAGAGGAAGTTCCTAAAATCCTCATGAGAAGGCCACACTCACATGGAGAAACCACCCCTTTATTCTTTTATCAAGTTGGCATAACCACAAGGGCAGAGGTTACATTTTCAATTCTGTGCCTGTCAAACTGTTAATAAAGGCGTAAGGCAGGATCTCTTAGGAAAGTCTCTCTCTCTCTTTAAAATAAAATTCTAGGATACGTGCAAACTTTTTGAATATTTTTAGGGTTTTTTTCTCCATAATTTTATTCAGGGCTCTTAACAGCTCTTATAATATATCAATTGTATCCAGCATATGTGTACATATGTTGCCATAATCATTTCTAAGATATTTTCTGCTTGAGTCCTTAATATAAGCTTCTCTTTTCCCCCCTCCCTCCCCCATCTTCCCGCTCCCCTGTATACTTGATCAATTATATATTGTTATTGTTATTTTGCCTTACACTGTCCTTTGTCTCCCTTCACCCACATTTCAGTTATTTGTCCCCTTTGCTGGCTGGGGGTGGGGGGCTGTATATCCAATCTTGTGATGAGTTCCTCTTTTCTCACCCTTCCCCTCCCCGACCACCCCCCTACCCTCATGATATCGCTACTCCCATTACTGTTGCGGAGGGGTTAATCTTTCCTGAATTCCCTGTGTTGGGAGCTCTTATTTGTACCAATGTGTGTTCTCCGGTCAACCAGATTTGTAACTTAGAACTGGGTCAGGGTAGTGGGGAGGAGGAAGTGTTCAGGAACTAGAGGGATGATGTGTGATTCGTCAGTACTAAACTACACCTGGGTGGAATCATCCCTTCTTCGTACCCCTTCTGTGGGGAGATATCCAATGACCTATCTGCAGATGGGCTTCGGGTCTCCACTCCAATCCCCTTTTTTGCATGGATGTAGTTGCTTGTTTTGGATCTTTTGATACCTGTTACCTGATCCCGTCAACACCTCATGATCTCACAGGCTGGTGTGCTGTTTCCATGCGGGCTTATTTGCTTCCCTGCTAGATGGCCGCTTGTTTGACTTTAAGCCTGTAAGACCCCCAGACACTATATCTTTGGATAGCTGGGCACCATGCACTCTTTTCACCACATTTGCTTATGCACCTATTTTGTCTTCAGCAATCAGGTTGGGAAGGCGAGTATCAAAGAGTGCCAGGTTATTAAGGAAGGCCTTGCGTAGAGACCCAAAGTCCATCAGCTATCTTAATACTTATCATATAAATACATGTACACTGGCCTCTATCCTTTTCATTATAGCTATACCTATAGCTATATCTCTATAAATAGCTTTGTCTTGATCGGAAAACATATAAGGGTCAGCAGGCAGACCTAGAACTATCTCCTGTTCTGCTGTTTTGTTTTATTAGGTTTTTGTTTTTCTCTTTCCTTTTCCCCATATCTATCTGCATCAGATAGGCAGGGTGAACAATCCTGAGGAGAAAACTACTGGACTGAAGGTTGGGAGGTGAGAGGGGAATGGGAGAGGAGGGGGTGGGGAGGGGAAGTGGGGAGCAAACAAAGAAAGAAAAGGGAACAAGAGATTTAAAACTGGTGAGGAGGGTGTCTAATACTGGATGGGGCTTGATCAAGAGCAATGTATCTGAGAGGGAATACTGAGAGCCGAAAGGAGGGTGAGCAGGAGAGTGGGATAAGAGGAAGGTGAAAGGAAACAGGAAGGAAAGTGTCTTTTTACGAGTTCCTGTGCCAGGATGGCTGCTAGGAGGCCAGGGAACTGCCTCTTCTATAGGCGATGTTACTGTGAGAGGGGTTTTTCAGAGTTATGATGCCTACTTGAACTGAAAGATTGACCAGACTTGCAGTTTTCTGTTCCATCATGTTTCCAGGACAAGTTTCTAGTTCTGCTTTTAAGAGGATCTAACCGATCCCCATTCCTACCCCCACACAGACTGATCATTAACCAACATCTCCGGTCCCACATGCTGCTTTTCTGTTCTCTGTTCTGGGATGCTGGGGCCGGGAGTTCCCATTTCCCTGTCTCCATTGCCAGCTGACTTTCTGTGAGGTTCTGACAGGAGATACAGGTGGGTGACCAGAAGGCTTCCTGCCTCTGCCTGCTGCCAGGTGGCAGTTGCTGGAAGTCGTTGGGAGCAGCTGTGAGAGCAGTAGGGGTGGGCGACTCCTGACTCCAGCTGGCTGAGACAGCACCTATTCTGGGTTCTAGAACCAATGGCAACCATTCTCTAAACAGTGCATCAGCAGATGCTCGCCCGGGGTCTCTGGCCCAGGGGCTCTTTCAGTTTCATGTATCCTTCCCGTTTCCTCTGTTTTTTAGTCTCCTCATTTCTTCCTTGCATTCCGGCAGCCACTCCGACATCACTGCAAGCAGCCCCCGTGGGATATGGCCTCAGAAACCTTTGGGTGCAGCTCTACTCAGTCCCAGAGAGTTGGCCAAAAAGCACAGAGAATAGGGTTTTCTTTAAAAACAAACAAACAAAAAACCTTGCCTGGTTTTTTCATTTCATTTTTATTTTTATTGCACAGTCATTGAGAGTATATCCAGCAAAACATACCCAAATTCAACTATTTCTACATGTGCAATTCAACTATTTCTACATGGCACCGGTTCCCCCATCCTCTCGGAGCTGTTGCTCCCCCATCACAGAGTCACTGCCCCAGCTGCTCCGTCTCCTCTTCGTGATGGCGGTTGTCACTCTGATCCCCTCTAGAGGTTCTTACATGTACAGTGCTCAAGGCAGACACTCTCTGCAGTGAAGCTAGACCAGGGAGTCGGCAGACTGCCACTCGCCAGCCAGATGTGCCTCTTTTTGTTTGTACACTGGCTCTGAGGTAAAATTGAAAATATTTAAAAGCTATGATTCAGATCACGGTGATTTTGTTTGTATGTATCTATTGGTGGTTCTCAGATAATTTCTTAATTGTTGTGAGGGATGGGATTAACCCTTCTGTCTCAAAAGTTTGCTGACTAAGCTAGACCATTTGGTTTAAAGATTTCGAACCAAACCAAAACCCACTGGCATCAACTCTATCCTAAAAGAGCCAATTCCAACCCTGTTGGACCGAGTAGAGCTGCATCCAAGGTTTCGGAGACTGTCAATCTTTACGGGAACAGACGACTTCGTCTTTCTCCCACAGGGTTGCTGTCACGTTCAGACTGCCAACCTTGCAGTTAGCAGCCCCACTCCTAACCCATCACGCTGCCAGTGCTCCTGAAAAAGACTGCATGGGGGAGTGCTGGTGTAGGTGCCAAAGATGTGGAATAGTTTCAGCAGTTCATCCAGCCCCCATGAATCTAGAAAAATCTGGAATCCATATTAAGTTGGAATTCTGTTCTCATTCCCCACCCCCTTTTTTATCTGGCTTATTATATAGATTTTTTTTAATGTCCCCAAATGGTAGCCGGGCACCATCCAGTTCTTCTGGTCTCATGACAAAAGGGGCCACTGCTCTGGGAGGGAATTAGACACACATCCTCTTATTCCTGAATCTCTTTGTTCTCCGGTTGCTCCCAGTGACTAGAGCCCTGGTAGCATTGTGGTTACATGTTGGGCTGCTATCCATGAGTCTGGCAGTTTGAAACCACAAGCAGCTTCTCTCGAGAAATATGGGGCTTTCTTCTTTGGTTAACAGGTACAGTCTCAGAAACCCACTGGGGGCGGGGGCCCTATGAGTTGGCATTGACTCAATGGCAGTGAATTATCTGGCCTTGGATGACCACTTGCAAGATCACAGGCACTGCACAGTGAACTAGACTGTAAGACAGAAGCACTACCTACTTGACTGGATGATTGCCTTGGATATCCCACGAAACTATGACCATTGGTCGTACATTAGCCACCTCAGCAGCTTCTGCTTATAAGTATATCTATCATACAACTTTTGCCAGTTCAACTTTTTACAGGTATACAACTTAATGGTGGCAATTACAAGAATGAACTGTGTACTTTTACCCTTCATCAATTCAATTTCCCATCACAATTAGTCCCTTCTTCCACAACCCCTTCCTCTTGCCATAGTAAACCAATAATAAACCTGGGTCTCTAAACATTTGTGTTTTTCTATCATTGATACCATATAATATTTGTCCTTATGTGATTGACTTATTTCACTCAGCATAATGTCTTTAAGCTCTATCCGTACTATAGCATACATCAAGACTGTTTCTTCTGTTGGCTGTACATACCACATTTTTTCTCTCTGTTCATCTGTGGAAGGATATCACAGTGCTGTGAGTTATTGTTGTTACTCTTTTAGCCATGGGCTTTATTTAACTCTCCCCAAATGACTCAGACTATGGAAAGGTGAGGTGCTTGTGACCCACCAAATGGCTGGATTGGCGTGCTTTAAATGTAACTAGAGTATAAGACACCTATGTCAGATGGAGCCATGCCAAAAGGGTTATGAAAACTAGCATGGAAATTCACCATTTTTTGTCATGCTGCTAGTGGTTGTCGTTAAGTGTCACGGAATCCATTCCGACCCACAGCTCCCCTATGTACAACAGAAGGAAACCCTGCCTGGTCCGGCACCATCCTCACAATTGTTCCTATGCCTGAGCTCATTGTTGCAGCCACTGTGCTAACCCATCCCTTTTGCTGCGCCTCCAATTTACCAAACATAATGTCCTTCTCCAGGGACCAGTCTCTCCAAACAACATGCTCCAAAGATGTAAGAGGAAGTCTTGCCATCCTTGCCTCTAAGGAGCACTCTGACCACACTTTGAATACAGATTGGTTTGCTCTTTTAGCAGTCCGTGGTGTGTTGGATATTTTTTCCAACACAATTCAAATGCGTCAATTCTTCTATAGTCTTCCATATTCCAGTGCCCAATTTTCACATGTATATGTTGTAATAGAGAATATCATGGATTGGGTCAGGTGCACCTTAGTCCTTAAGGAAACGGGGCCGGGTCCAGACTATGCAGCCACTTCCCCTGGTTCTCCAGAAAGATAGCCTGCTGGACTGTGTGGCCCTTTCCCCCGCCTCTCAAGCTCAAAACTGGACAGTGCAGTCTCTGCCTCCAGCGTTCCAAGGAGCTTATCTCTCCAGCACGGGTCTGTACAGCCCCTTCCCTCAGCGTTCCAGGACGATTTACTCATAAACCATATCCTGACTCAGACCTTGCAACTGCAGCACCAGAAGGCCTTCCTTCCCCTTATCAGTACATTCGTCCTTGGTTCAAGCCCTATGTATGTCCCACTGCCACACCGCCAGGCATGATTTCCCCGAGTTAACTCGTTGGGTCTTGGAACCTGCCCGGGGGCTCAAGATGTCCCCATCCCTTTCCATACTCTCCATTCCCTCCTGGGAGTTCTTTCCCTGCCTCAATTAAATCTTTGTCAACTTCACATTCCTGGCTAAATTCTATCTCTGTCCCACGTCTCCATCTTCAACCTCTCAGAAACATCCTTGCTATGCAATACTCTAAAGAGGTCTTGTGTAGCAGATTTACCTAAGACAATGCATCTTTTGATCTCTTGACTATTTCCATGAGCATTGATTGTCTTCTTCTTCTTCTTTTTTTAAGTTCAAGGGTCGTTTGTTGCCCTTTAGGAGTGTTTTCCAGTCCAGTCTGTTGGGGCGCCACGCCTTGGCCCCAAAGTCCACTTTCAGCATTCTTTACACTGAGTTGTCATCACATGGAAGTCTACAATCCTTGATCTTCATCAGTAAATTCTCCCATTTCTTTTCACTTTCAGCAAACAAGGTTGGGGCATGTGTGTATTGCGGGTTATTAATAAGCCTTTCTCTAATCCTGATGCCATATCAGAAGTAGAAAAGCAAGGTCTTACTGGCGTCAAGAAATAAGAGCAGAAAGCATCCTTTGAAATTCAGCGTCCCAGTAGGCTGAACCTTCTTGATGCAGGAAACAGAAAGCTGTGACCCTGGAGTGGCCACAGAGCAGCAGTGGCAGTGGTATCCAGAGGATGAGACTCAGGGATCACGAAAGCTGAGTGCCTCCGGCAGGAGATGCTTCCATGGCAGTTGTCTGAAAAACTAGCCGTGCAGACCCAAGGAGCTAGAGCTGTGTGTCTGAGCGTGAGGCTACTGGTGGTATAGAGTGCTTTTGAGCAATTATCCCAGTGCTACAAGAGCTTTGTAAAATTGCTTCAGCAGGATTGAGGTTAAGGGGGTAAGGAACAAAGAGAGGACTGCTTGTCAGCATGGCTGAGAAGAGGCTTTCAGGACTGAAGAACTGTATCCTGAGTGTTTATGATCCTGAATTGTAACCTATGAATTTCTCTAATCAACCCCATTATCTGTGTAGCCAGTTGTGACACATTGTTGAACCTAGCAGAGACTTGGGGAGTGCTGTGGGAAGGATGGTTGGTGTCAGGATTGGTAAAGAAGGTTGGAGGATGGAGACAGGTCTGACCTCCACCCCGTAGGAACTGGCCTTGCACTGATGCTGAGTTTGATTTTCCTTCCACTTGGTGATGGCAGAGGCAATCGGATGCTGTCTCCTTGCCACTGGTAAGGCATTTAGGTTGCTTTTGCCTTTTGGCTATTGTGACTGGAGCTGTAATGCACAGGAGTGTATGGAATGGTTTTTGTTTTTCTTCCTAACTGGATCTAATAGAGACACCTGCTTGTACGGGTGTGTTTTGTTGCTATGAAAGAGAGTTAACAAACAAGCAAACAAACACTCGGAACCACGAAAAGATAGTGTCAGTTCTATTGTCCAAGTGTTCATATCTCCTAATGGTTTAAAATTTGGAGTTCATGATCCCAGGTATGTTATTGGAATATAGTTGTTTAGCCTATTTGAAAGGAATTGGTAAAGTAGCACAGTTGAACTTCTGGCACGGGGTTTGTGCATGGATGGATTTCCATCTTTTGGAAAGACCACATTCTCAGAGAAAGAAAAATAAAAGTAAAAAAAATTTTTTTAATTAAAAAAATCCAAAGCTCGCACACTGTTTTCACAGTGCACATTGACTGTAATCAAACAAGCCATCCCGCTTTCTTGGTGTAGCTAAGACTCTTGTGAAGGAATAAGGGTTCTTCGAAGCCTCTGAGCTCTCTTGGCCCAGACTTTTGGTGCCAGGAGGCACTGCTTATGGTTCTACCAATGCGTGGAAGGGAGCCGGTCCCAGGAGGAAGATTGGATTTTCTTTTGTTTTCGGGTTTTTTTTGGAGAATGCTTTCCACACATATGTACACACCACTGATTTCAACAATGAGCCATGGTAAAGTCTTATAACTTCATAAGCACATAGCTACAACGCAGCTCTTGTCTGGAGAACTACTAAGTCCTTGGACATCTGCCCTCACAGTCTGTATGTGTGAATAAAGCATCTGTCTTTCAGGTAATGATGACCAAAGGGATGGGAAAGGAGAAGAGAAAGAAAAGATAAGAAAAAAAAGAAAGAAAAGATAAAAATGATTTTCCCCTGCTGACCATCATCTAAACAGGGCTCCCTGTGATTGTTTTTCAGTTCTCTGTTCCTACTTCCTTGGGCCTCATGCTTCTGTCTGATTACATATCATGGGTAGTTTGTAAACGGCTTCTCAGGTAACAAAAGAATTATTACCCACCCTAGTCCTAACTCTGATAGAGGGAGTTAGCCTGCTGGTAACCCAAATGCTAGCAATATAATGTAATTTCAGATTTATTTTGTGAACAACCCAAAATATAACAGCCCATCCCTTGCAGATAAAATCTCATTTAAGCTTAATTAGTAGGGAGAGCCTTGCTCTGTAAGAAGGCAAGCAATGCTATTTAGGTTAATGATGGGCATAAGACCTTAGGGTGTGTGTGTGTGTGTGTGTGTGTGTGTGTGGGATCTCTGACAACTCCTGGAGGCATGTAGGTATCACTTGGTGGTCTGATAACCCCCTGCTGAAATGTAGACATCAATTGTTTCCTGTAAAATTTCTCTTTTGTCACATTGTTTGGGATCTTGTGATCATTGAAAACCTGCTGATTATTTCTTGAGATCATTGCAAAACTTATTTTTGTTTTTAGTCACATATTTTAATGTTTATAACTTGCTTGATTTTCACTGAACGTTTGGAGGTTACAAACACCACTGTTTCCTTCTGTTTTGTGCTTGCAGAATAAACTCCGAGTGTATGAATCAACTTAGTCTTTCCCTTTGGTAGAAACAATGACAGGCAATCTCACATCCTTGTTCTTGGCATCAGTTGTGCTCAGTTACCTAGACACAAGCAATAGTGTGCAGTGTGTCAATGAAAATAAGATGTCTCCCACCACCCCTACACACACTACTGAAAACAAACCAAAACAAAACAAAAAAACCAGGGGAACCTCTTGATGCGATTCTCTTGAAGACTGTACACTGAAGAAAGATCCTCCTCGAGCGAATTACCAAGAGGCCAGAATCACAACCTTTACAAGCATTTAGAAGTGGCCCAAGCCTGATTGTTAATGCCTGGAAAAGGCTGGGGTCGGGAAGAAGAGAGCTAGAGACCTTGTACTTGATTTCTCATCAGCTGATTATTGCAGTCAAAGACCCAATAAGTGCTCACAATAAAAACATAGAAGGAAGGGATTAATATCCAGTGCACTCGACTTTTAGGCCACATGTCACCTCCAGGAAGCCTTCTCTGCCCTGAGGTCTGATTAATGGGCCTATTTTATCTGCCACTCCTGCTTCTTGAGCCTGTTCAAATTTTTTTGTGGAATATATGTGTACACCACCAAATATACATCCATTCACAATTCCTATATGAAAACTGACATTGATTCCATACTTCACATTGTATTACTAAACTATCCCTACCAATATTGTTTTCCCACAATGTATTCTCTCTGCCCACCCCCACCCCCCCATTTTCTTCAGTTCTTTAACTTTTGTCAGTTTGCATGCATAGATAAACCTTTAAAAGAGTACTGTTCTAGAAGCATTTTTCTGAAGATAATTCCAAAGCAGCTGCAGGCATACATCCTCAGGGGGCTGCCAGAAGTCCAAGCTGGCTTCAGAAGAGGATGTGGAAATAGGTCTAGCAGTACTGAGGTCAGCTGGATCTTGGTTGCAGGCAGAGAACCTCAGAAAGAGACTGTGTTTTCTTGGTCATGTAAAGGCATTCAACTGTAGATCATAACGAACTATGGATAACAGTTCGAATAATGGAAACTCCAGAGCTGAAAGGAGAATGTCTCACAGAACCTCCCCTCCCTTCCCCTCCCCTCCCCTCCCCTAATATTCTTCTGCAAACCATACAACCACCCACCTGAAGGAACATTATGTTCAGTAAGCTCCCGCCTGTCTGCAGCTGACCCTGATTCCCAGAATAGCCCAAACCACAATGCCTTGCCCACAATTGTCCCTGAAGACTACCCCCTCGACTGGTTCCATGAAACCCTGCCAGTCTGTACAGCAGGCCTTTTCACTCAAGCCAGAGCCCCTTCTCTCTAGTGTCCTTGAATAAACCTGCCTCCCACCATGGAGTCTCTCTGTCTGACTTTCCTACTACATATATTCTAACAAGAACACTTGATGGTGTTCATACGGAATCTGTACATGGACCAAGAGAGGCAGTCATTTGAACAGAACAAGGGAAAACTGAGTGAGTGAAAATGAGGAAAGCTGTGCATCAGGGTTGCATCCTTCCACCACACTTACTCAGTCTGTATGCTGAGCAACTACTCCAAGGCGATAAGAAGAAGAACGCCACCGCAGTACTGGGAGAGCCAGTTTACAACCGGAGACATGCAGATGACACAAGCTTGCTTGCTGACAACCACAAAGGCTTGACCAAAATACCAAGTCACTGCCATCAAGTAGGTGCCAACTCATAGGAACCCTACGAACAGGGTCAAGCTGTCCCTAGGGGTTTCTGAGACTGTAATTCTTTATAGAAAGCCAGCTCTGTTCCCAGAGGAGTGGCTGGTGGTTTTGAATTGCTGACCCTGCAGTTAGCAGTCCAATGCAGAACCACTGCACCACCAGGGTTGCTCAAGACGGTTTGCAGTACTCGAATAACTCAGCCTCTAGTATGGATTGCAATTCAATGTAGACAACAAAAATTCTCACGAGTGAACCAATAGACAACATCATGACAGAGAAAATACTGAAGTTGTCAAGGATTTTATTAAGTTTCATAATCAATGCTCATGGACACAGCAGTCAAGAAATTAAACAATGTGTTGCATTGGGCTAATCTGCTGCATACGAATCCTTTCAAATTTTAAAGAGCAAAGATGTCACTTTGAGGACTAAGGTGCACCTGACCCACACCACAGTATTTTCAGTGTCACTTAATAGCGAGCCACGGTATTTCAATCACCTCCTCTGCATGTGACAGCTGGGCACGAACCAGGGAGACCTCAGAAGAACGAATGCATTTGAACTATGGTGTAGCCACAGCTACTGAAAGTCCCACAGACTTCCAGCAGGACAAACACATCTGCCTCGGAGGAAATACAGCCACAAGCAAGGCTCATTAGATGTAAGGCTGGTGAGACTTTGTTTCATGTACTTTGGACACATTAATAAAAGAGACCAGTCCCTGGAGAATGACATCAGCAAAAAAAAAAAAAAAGAGCAAAGCCCCTCAAGGTGGGTGACACAGTGGCTATAAGAGAGGGCCCAAGCAGTGTTTTGTTCTGTTGTGTATAAGATTGCTACGAGTGACTGGTGGTTTCAAACCATTAACCTTCTGGTTAGCAACTCACTGCATAACTACTATACACCAAAACATGGAATGATGAAATTCCAGGCCGAAGAACTTCTTAACTAAACTATTCCCTTAATTCCACCATAAAGCAAAGGCCTGGAGAAGGCAAAAAGAGAAATTGTGGAAGCACTAAGGAAAAAGATAGCTAAATTAAAAAAAATTTTTTTTAAAGCAGAGAAGGAGAATCATCATGGAAGCAGGAAAACACGAGAGGATGGAGATGCAGGATGTGACTTGGTGGACTTTGGACTGCCTCACTTTGATTGTTAATTGAAACAATACCATCTACGTAACTAGGAAAATCAGGATTGTGTATTCTGTAAACTTAGGCGGGTCATCAACCCATATCTTAGAGACATGTATTGTATGTCATTCCATTTTTGTAGGACAACTAACAACAATCCAGACTCTGCAGCTGGAATGTGGTTTGTGACAAGTTTAACTATGCAACAATCTTCTAGAACTGTCTTTGTTTACCAGGTGGATTAACAATTCTCTCTCTTTCACACACACACACACACACACACGCACACACATGCATTTTCTGTTTTGGTTTTTTTTAACCTTCTGGGTGAGTTCCACCACTAGCCAGCATCCAGGGGGAATTCCTGCTGTCTTATTGAATAATCTTGTTGGAATCTGTACCTAAGGCTTGTCCTTTCCCACTTGCCTTGCTCTTCTGACATATGCCTCTGCTTGCAGAATGTTGGAGTGCTTTCATTTCCTCGCCTCACCAAGAGAAAAAGATAGAAACACAGCTTCTTAATAGTCATCCACTCAACACAATTTTGTCAGTTTTTGAAGGAGTGCCATAGGGGAAATGGCTGCTGTCAGAAATGGAGAAGTTGGAGAGTGGGTATATTTGACTTCGGTTTCAAAGGACCCAGCTTAGTGCTGATTCTGACAGAGGCATTCCCGCAGGTTCTGGAATCAAGAAGATCTGGATTTGAATTCTGGCTCAATCATTTATTTACTAGTTACATAAGTACTATTTGTATTTTTCAAACTAATTAATCTCTTAGAGCCTAAATTCATTCCTCTGTGAAATGGGGATAAATAGCTGCCTGTGCTAATGGTCTTTTGACCAGTCCTATGAAAATGGTTGGGAGCTCGGTCATTTGCCAAATGACAATTCTTTCTTTATCTGTCGAGAACAGAGTCCTCCTTGTCCGGCATTTAGAGACCGCTCTTAATGTACAATGTACAGCAAGACCTAGAAGCCCAGGTGGTGGAATGGTTGGTTACACATTGAGCTATGATATGAAAAGTCAGCAGTTGGAAAACGCCCGACGCTCCACAAGAGAAAGAGCAGGCTTTCTAATCCCATAAAGAATTACGGTCTCAGAAACCCACAGGGACAGTCCTACCCTGTCCCAGGGTCGCCATGAGTTGGACTTGACTCAATGGTAGTGAGTTTGGTTTGGGTTTGGTATAGCAAAGTTTAGGGTGAGTCATTCACAAGAGAAATTTTAAGTGGGATGTATAAAAAAATTTACCAAATGTCTTGGTCTCAATGATTTACTCTGTTACCAACAAACTTGCCGCTTGGCAATGTCTTTATCATAATACAAGAAGCTGTGTCTCAGACTTTTAGAGCAAAGGGAAAGTTGTTAATGGATGTTATGTCCAAGTTGTGTCCATATTGTGTGAGCGTGGACAAACCTTTCTGTCTGTTCCTTCTAAGTGGTAGAGGATTATAGGGATGTGGCTATTATGCATCTCTTTTTGGACCTTTAATTTTCTTCAACAGGAAGAAAAAGCTCACCTTGGGAGCTGATTATTAATTTGATTACTATTGTCCTGAGCCACCATTTGCCTGTCAGTTTGTCGTCCTGTGGTGGCTTGTATGTGGCTGTGCTGCTGGAAGCTCTGTCACTGGTGTTTCAAATGCTGGCAGGGTCACTCAGTGAACAGGTTTCAGTGGAGCTTCCAGACTCAGAACAGACAACAAAGAAGGAATTGGCTGCCCACTTTGAAGGAAGTAGCCCCGAAAACTGTAGGCATAGCTTTGAAACATTGTCAGAGACTGCAGGCCTGATGAATCAAAGTAGAGCATTGTTGGAGAGAGTGCTAGAGGATGGGTCACTTGAGCAGGAGGGCGCTTGAAATGTGACTGCGGAGGAACTGATTTCTCAGAGTGGAATTGACTATAGAGATGGGAGCAGGGTACAGTCTGTGAGAATGGAGTTTTCTGGATCTTCATTTGCTGATGAGGCACGACTCAAGGGAAAGACAAACCGCTGCAAAAACCTGCTAATGACTAGAACTTGGAATGTGTGAAATATGAGTCTAAGAAAAATTGGAAGTCATCAAAAATGAAACAGCATGCATAATGATTGATATCCTCAGCATTAGTGAGCTGAAAAAGACTGATATTGGCCATTTTGAAACAGAAAATGATATAATTTACTGTGCCAGGAAGAACACAGTCTAGAGGAATGGTGTGGAATTCATCGTCAAAAAAGACATTTCAAAATGAATATTGAGGTACAATGCTGTCTGTGATAGGATCATATATATCTGCCCTAAAGGAAATCCAATCAATATAATTATTAGTTAAATTATGCACCAACCACAAAAGCTGGTGATGAAGACATGGAAGAATTCTATCAACAACTGCAGTCAGAAATTGATCAAACATGGCATCAAGATTTGTTGACAATTATTGGTGATTGGCTTACAAAAATTGGAAACCAAGAGGAAGGAACAGTAATTGGACAATATGGCCTTGGTGAATAGAAACAAAGCTGGAGATCATGTGATAGACTTTTTGAAAAACCAATGACTTGTTCTAGCAATTCCTTTTTTTCCCAACCACACAAAAGGAAAGTATACACATGGAATTCTCCAAGTGCATTACACAGAAATGCAATGGACTATATCTGTGGGAAGAGACCCTTAGAAGCTCAATACCAGTAGTTCAAACAAGGTCAGAGGCTGCTGTGGAACAGACCATCAATTGCTCATACGTAAATTCATATTAAAGCTGAAGAAAATGAAAAGAAGCCCACAAGAGTAAAATATGGCCTTGAGTCTGTCCCATCTGAATTTCAAGAGTGCTTCAAGAACAGATTTGACACATTGAACATGAGTGACAGAAACCTGATTAGTTGTGGAATTACATAAAGAACATCATTCACGAAGAAAACCAAAAGCCATGAAAAAGGTAAGAAAAGATCAAAGTAGGTGTCAGAAGAGACTCTGAAACTTGCTCTTAAGCATAGAGTAGCAATGGAAAGCAAATGGAAAAAATGAGGTCATCAGCTGAACAGAAAATGGCAGAGGGCTTCTCAAGAAGACGAAGGAAAATAAGTAAACGTACAAAGACCTAGAATTAAAAAACCAAAACATGCTCAGCATGTCTTAACCTGAAAGAACTCAAGAAAAAATTCAAGCCTTGAGTGGCCAGGTAGAAAGATTCTTGGACAAAATACTGAATGGTGCTGGAAGCACCACAAGAAGATGGAATGAATACACAGAATCATTGTACCCAAAAGAATTAGTTAACATTCCACGATATCAGGAGGTAACATATGAGCAAGAACTAATGGTGCTGAAGGAAGAAGTTCAAGCTGCACCGAAAGCACTAGCCCAAACCAAGTCTCCAGGAATTGATGGAACACCAATTGGAATGCTTCAATAAGCTCACAAAGCACTGGAAGCACTCACTGGTCCAGGCCAGGAAATTTGGAAGACAGCTACTTGGCCAACTGCCTGGAAAAGAATAATTTGTACCCATTTCAAAAAAAGGTGATCCAATAGAATCCTTGTATTATAAAATAGTATCATTGATATCATATGAAATTAAAAGTTTACTGCAGAACATTCAACCATAGTTGCAGCAATACATTGACAGGTCCAACTCAGAAGAGGACGTGGACCAAGGGATATCACTGCTGATATCAGATGGATCTTGGCTGAAAGCAGAGAATACCAGAAAGATGTTTACTTGTGTTTCATTGGCTATGCAAAAGCATTTGACTGTCTGGACCATAATGAATTATGGATAACCTTGAGAAAAATGGGAAATCCAGAACACTTTATTGTGCTCATGTGGAAGTTGTGCATGGATCAAGAGACAGTTGTGTGAACAGAACAAGGAAATACTGCATGGCATAAAATCGGGAAAAGTATGTGTCAGGGTTGTATGTTCTCACTATACTTTAGTTATGCTGAGCAAGTCATCAGGAAAGCTGGGAAAAGAGTGTGGCATCAGGAGTAGAGGAAGGGTTATTAACAACCTGTACTGTGCAGATGACACAGCCTTGCCGAGAGGAAGAATCGAAGCATTTACTGATGAAGATCAAGAACTGTGTAGCCTTCAGTATGATTACAACTGAAAGTAAGAAAGACCCAAAGTCCTCACAACTGGACCAATAGGTAACATCATATCAATGGTGAAAATGATGAAGTTGCCAAGGATTTCATCTTGCTTGCATCCACAGTCAATGCCTATGGAAGCAGCAGTCAACAGATTAAAAAAACAAAACAAATTGCATTAGGTAAATCTGCTGCACCTCTTTAGAATATTGAAGAGGAAGGATGTTATTTTGAGGACTAAGGTGCACCTGACTCAAGCCACAGCATTTTCAATGGCCTCATAGGCATGTGAAAGTTGGACATCGAATAAGGAAGACTGAAGAAGAATCAATGCATTTGAATTGTGGTGCTGGAGAATATTGAAAGTACCATGGATTTCTAAAAGGACAAACCGATTTTTCTTGGAAGAAATATGGCCAGAGTGCTCCTTAGAGGCAAGGATGGTGGGACTTTATCTTACATACTTTGGACAAATTGTCAAGAGATCAGTCCCTGGAGAAGGACATCATGTTTGGCAGAGGGGCAGCAAAAAGAGGAAGGCCCTCAGTGAAATGGATTCAAACAGTGGCTGCAATGATGGGGTCAAGCACAGAAACAACTGTGAGGATGGTGCAGGACCATGCAGTGTTTCCTTCTGTTGTGTGCAGGGTTCCTGTGGGTCAGAGCTGACTCAATAGCACCTAACAACATTATCCTGAGAGGTGTGAGCCCTGGTGGCATAGTGGTTATTTGTTGGGCTGTGAACCTCAAGGTCAGCAGTTCAAAATCACCAGTCAAACTCAGGAGAAAGATGAGGCTTTCTATTCCGGTAAGAACCCAGTCTTGGGAATCCACATGGGGTAGTTCTAACCTGTCCTACAGGGTCATTATAAAGTTGGCATTGAGTTGATGGCAGTGAGTTTGATTTTTTGGTTTTTTGTTTTGAGACAAAAATAAATTTTGCAGGAAATACAAAATAAACAAAAACACCCAAAACCATTCTAATTGAATGGTTTTAAGCCTAATTACCGTTTCCCACAAAGTGCCTTTTTGTTACTTTGGGAATTTGACAGGATGCAGGATGTCGGTCTCCCTTGCATCTTTGCCCAATTCCCTTTAAACATTACCTTGCTGAGTTGCTGTAAGGATTATTGTGGTTGTTAAGCGAACACATTCCTTGTGTGCCTACCAATTACCAGCTGTGCGACCTTGAGTAAACGCTCTAACTTTTCTGAGCTCCAGTTTCCTCAGATGAAAACGGGTTGAAATGAGATAAATAACATTGCAGTAACGAGTCTGGTGTATGGCAGATAGCCAAATGATGCCGGGCGCAATGACAATCATCAGTGCAAGCAATCGTACACATGGATACTGAGAAAAATATGCCCCCCACACCCGGGCTTTCTCTAGATGGTTATCTATTTGGAACTAACGTTAGCCTCACATTTCTGACCCGGTGATATATTAGAACATGGTGCTTAAGAGAAAGGGGGCAGGAGAGCGAGGTGCAGTAGAAAATCAGGGGTCAGCACCCGAACAACCTGCATTGGAATCCTAGTTGTTTCTTCTTCCTAGTGGCTTAAATCGGTCCTTCTCGCCGAGTTCTGGAAATTGGGGCTAATGATGCGCCTCGCTGGGGCTGCGGCGGCCTGCCCGGACCGGCGGGGCCTCAGGCGTTCTTGCTGGGTTAGGGCGGGAATGCTTCCCAGGCCGAGGGCCGCGGCGGCGGGAGCTGACGGGGGAAGGCGCGATCGAGGATGCTCCGCCAAAGCCAGATGTGGCGGCGGGGAGCCTGTGGCGCGTGCCTCTCCTGCGACAGGACACCAAGACGTCGAGCCCGACCCCGCGGGGACGTTAAATAAAAGCGGGGGGGAAATGATCTCACGAGAATATATAGGCTGCGAGACAGCGCCTCTAAGTGACAGCCTGCGGGGCCACTGACGGGAGCCGCGCGGCCGCTGGGGGGCGCGCAGTGGCCGGCCGCCCGGAAGCCAGCGGCCAATGGCTGGCGGGGGCGTGGGCGGGGCTAGGGGGCGGGGCCGCCGCGGCGCTCCCGCTGGGGGCAGGGAGAGGGGCGGAGTTAGGCCGGGAGGGCGGAGCGGCCAGCAGCGGCGGCAGCGGCAACCTCAGCGGCGGCGGCGGCACTGGCGGCGGCGGCGGCAGCAGCGGCACTGGCGGCGCCGGCGGCGGGTGAGGGGCTCGCGGCGGCGGCGGTGCGCGGGCGGTCTGCAGGCGGGGGCGCGGGGCGGTTGCGCGCGGCTGAGGGGCGCGCGGCTGAGGGGCGGCGCCGTGCCGGGCTCTGCGGCGCCCAGGTGGCCGGAGATCCACCTGCTGGTAACGGAGCTCGCGCACCGCGCGCCGCACGCGCCGCCAGCCCGCGACGCGAGCTGGGCCCGAGGGGCCGCGGGGCCGCGCCGCTGCCCGGGGCCACAGCCCCTTTTAGCCGGGCGCTCTCCGGGGGTCGGCCGGCCGGCCCGCCTCCTCGTACGTGCCCGGAGCGCGCCCGCGCGGCGGGGCTCGTGCACTTTGGGGGAAGTGGAGGAAAGTGTGGGTTTGGAGGGTGGGCTGGGAAAAGGGAGCGTTGCCCCTAGGACCGGGCAGCCGGAGGGCCCTCGGTTGCCCTGCCGCCTGCTTGGGAGTCAGGGCCTCCGGGGGCAGCCGGTCAGGTGGGGCCCAGCAAGGCGGTCCCGGACCTAGAGGCAGGGTCTATTCCCGCCCAGGCTGAGGAGGTGTGCAGCCCTGCAGAGGAGCGAGTGGTCCAGTGTGAAGGACCACCGCCACCCCCACCCTCCCCACACACCTGGACCTCCGTTCCCTCCTCGGCAGGACCCTTAGGCTGTGCCTAGGTGATGCCACTAAATGTGCCAGGTGACACCTCAAACGCTGACAACCGTAACCACCAGTGTGCCCACTTTTTAATTCTTGCCTTGTTATCCTCCTGGGGCACCCATTCAATGGTTACAATTCAAATTGCGGTATCTGTGTGGATATATACATTCTACTTCCATATACATTTTAAATAAAGATTTCTCTATATTTTAATGTTGGGCTTCAGCAGTCTTACAATTTCTTTGATAAATGATAACGTCATTAGTTTGGATTTAACCTCAAATCTGGGGTCAAGTAATATGCCTTTTGGGATTTATTGTTAAAAGAAAATTAGAATGTTAAAAGACAGTTTGTCGTATTAATAGGTTATTGTGGTCTAGGATTCTTTGGCTCACATGTATAAATCTGAAAACGTACTGCATTGTGAAATGCTATAAACTGTATTAAAGGAACATATTAATCCGTCTAGAAAAGTTAGATAAAAGTTCTACGGGAGTATGTCATGTATCTCACAATTTTTTCCAGGCACCCTGTTCTGCCTGTAGGATGTTGTAGGTATAGTCTAATGTTCAGCCAAGTGGTGTCAGCCAGGGAACCCGGAGGACACTTTAAAGTAAAATAAACTGTTCAAATCCACTAGTAAAATGAAGGGCAGCATCCTTTAAGAACTGTTAATAACTTGGTTTTTTTTTTTTTTTTTCAGTCTAAGGTCTAGAGTTGAAAGTTCCATTCATATTTTGGTAGAATGGTGAAAATGATTAGTCATTTTAGACCCTACCATTTATTGTTGTGGTTAGAGATTCAAATATGTTAAAGGATGGTCTCAGAGGGCATAGAGCAAGATGTTAGATTAAAAAATTTTCAAATGGAGACATGATGCTGTTAAGAATTTGGGTCACTTGGTTTTTAGGCAGTCAATCCAGAAAGGCTCCTGATGATATCTTAGAAGCCAGCCTGTGAACTGCTTCTTGTGATTTAGCAGGATATAGATCATTAGCTTTGCTCTTGTCTGGCGACTGGCTTTCTATTGTATGGTTAAATTTCATTAACTAGAAGTGTATGTCTCCATTCCTACTGAGTCAAATACTCTAATAGCTTTCTTGCAAAATTTGAAGTCTTACTTGCCAATAGATTTCATTGTAAGTATCTTTTCCTTCACGCCTGAGCTTAATAGCTTCCTGTTTCCAGTATTTTGTATACCTTATGTGTTTCATGTAGTATGAAATGTGTATTGATGTATAGTTTGCTTTGATATTTACAGTTCATCTGCTTTTATTTATCTCTACCCATTTACATGGCACTTTATCACAGGGGCTCTTTTTGTAATTAGTGACGTTCCAAAAAAAAAAAATACCCTTTATTCTTTGATTCTGTGCGATCTGCTTCCTCATTATTGTGCATTAAATGTTTACTCTAGTAGCCTGCACACCCGATGCTGCTGGATGTAAAGTCAGCCTAGGTGTATAGCAACAAAAAAGTTATAAGCATGTTTATATATCAAGCCACAATTAAAATTTCCAAATTATATAATTCAGGGTTATCAGTTCTATTCTTTAATAAGAATTCATTAACAGGTACTTATCGATCCAACTATATTACAAATATTCCTATGTATAGCAGACGTTTGGTAGCGTTCAATTAAACTTATAGGATTTTTCAACAAAGGTTTTAAATTCCAAACTGGAGACATGGGCAACTGTTTTTTATATGAGTTTGTCATTGTTGTTAATTGTACAAGGTGAGTAAATTTGGCCTCAGCCAACAATGATAAGTTATAGGTGAAACTATTTTTGAGTTCCCAGTATTCAGGTAGAAAGAGGAAGCAGCATTCAGTGCTTCTGGAATGTTTTATCTGCAGTTTGAGAGCTGTTGGTGAAGGAAAGGTTAATGGGCAGGCCTGTGGCCTAGAAAGGTCTTACCCAAAAGCTATAGGAAGTGAGGAATTTCTCCGAAGTTATTGTTTAAACTCAGAAATTCTTGGAAAATTTCTAACCTTTAATAGATACGTGCTCATTACAGAATATAAGCATAATTGAATTTGCACTTACATTTGGGCAAAAATAGCATTGTGAAAGTCACTCCAGCTTAACCTGAGGCTTGGAGCATCGTGGCACCTCTTCCATGGGGCAGGTGGACTAGTTTCAGAGGCTAAGGATAGTGGATACGAAGTTTGGACTTTGCAAGTGGAGTTCTGTCTCCCAGCTAAGTTTCTTTGTATGTCCATAAGGCTTGCTCTCTCAGAATTTTGCATAGATTTAAAATATAAGTGGACAAAGCCTGTAGGAGGTACACCAAGAGTATTTGAAACTGTCATTGGTATTAATACTATGACCCAGTCATCTACTTACCCTAGCTGAGCCTCTGGTAGTTTTCAGTGTTAAAGAATAGCGAGGTGGTAGTTCCTGAATTGCCTACAAATGGCTGCTTTAATCAGCCTTACTCTTCCACTGTGGGAATGGCCTCTTGGGATTGGTAGGCATTTTTTGAGATGCATTAACTCACTCCGTGGAGTGTCATTTAGTATCTTGCTAAGTGCGGGTTGTCCCCTGGAGACCCCAGCAGAAGCAGTGCACATCTCTGAGTGTCGGCCCTGCTCCCAGGGAACGGGGACCTATATAAAAGCATGAACTGAACTGATGGCTGGCTGTCGATTTCTTTGGTTTGGTTTGTAATGCATTTAACATATTTTGAGGCTTTATTATGTGCTAGACCCAACACTTAGATAATCCTACCAGCTTCCTTTCATTCCGTTTTCTCAACAGCCTTGATAGATGTCTGGTCATTTCCTGGGTTTCCTGAGTCAAATCAATGTGAAGTGGGTCATAGGTCTGACAGGATCCTGCTTGGATTGTTGCATTTTCTAAGTACCAGAATATTCCCTGGGAGTGGGTTAGTCACTGAGGAAATGACATGTGTTTTAGGATGATGAATACGAAAATGACAGCTTGTTTATTATTTATAGTAACATATGGAAGAGAAGACAAGGTAGATTGTATCTTTCCCATATGGATAAATCCACAAGGCCTAGATAAGTCACAGGCCTCAAATCATGTTAAGGAATGACTGGTTTGGATTTGAGGACCCAGGTCTTTAACCCTTACATGTTGTAATCTGACAGTTTTCTTTCTTTTTTTTTAAAGTATCATTATGCAATTGGAAGTTTGAGGAGAGTGAAGATTGTGCTACTCAGGAACCATTGTGTGATTACTAGCGTTCTCAGCTTGGATTCTACGGCCCTTATTTAATGAGTCCCACAACTTCCCCCTTTAAGTGACCATAACTTTGTTTTCACAGACAAAACCAATCAGGAGGGAAGATCGTGCAAAGTTCTTTTTTCTCCCTGCAAAGTTTTTTTCTCCCTGGAGGATTCCGATGATCCTAGTACATTAAATGAGCGTACACGTGGGAAGTATCTTTATAGTTATAGTGTAGCCCTGACGAAGTCTTCTTTAGCATAGTGCAGAATCAATGAAGGGACCAGTGTTCTGCATCATCAAACCGGTTCTTCTTTCTCTTGTCCATCCTGTGTAGAAAGAAAAGAGCTCGATATATCAGCCAATGAAGTCCGTGAAGACAAGCCTGAGACGCCATGGCGGACGCATTCTGCAGAGCATCTGAGATGGGCCTCGCTTGGTGATTGTTGGCATTGGTCTGGAGCCAGGAGTGCTGGGTGCCCTTGACTTCAGGATCAAAAGAAAGCGGTCCTGGTTATCAGCGTAAACAGACGCACCGGTGTGATGGTGGAATGAGATGAGGCTCCGTAATGGAACTGTAGCCACGGCTTTAGTATTTATCACCTCTTTCCTTACGTTGTCTTGGTATACCACATGGCAAAATGGGAAAGGTAAGGGCGATGCCTTCGGAGGCGCACGTGCAATGTAGACTCTGATTTGTTCCCACAGGCACATCCCCCATTAGAAAGCGCTTGCCCTGAAGTCTGTCTTTACGTCCAGTTAGGGGTGGTTCACATCCAGCTTTAGTGCGTCCAGTGTTTGGCTTTGTATAAAGTATATATTGGTCAGGGGCTTCAAAAACTGGAATGAAAAGATCATTAAAATAATAGGGAAAGATCGTGAGTTTTTCCACAAACTTTTTGAAGCTCTCCTCATAAGTGCCCTTCTATGCATAAACATGAAAAGTACACTTCCGGTGAACAGAAACATCGTTAACAGAAAAAGCAGTGAGGATGATAATGTTTGCATGTATGCAGCCAAGTCTCAAAAAAAATATTCAATGCTATTGAGTTAATTCTGAATGTTAGTGACCTTATATTATAGAACAGAACAGAAGTGCCCCTGTGTGGGTTTATAAGACTGTAAATCTTTATGAGAATGAAAGCCTCTTTCTTCTGTGGAGAAGCTGATGGTTTTGAACTTCTGACTGCAGTTAGCAGCCCAGTGTGCAACTATAGCACTAGGGTTCCTGTGCAGCAATGTACCACCCACTTATTATGACTCCTGTGTGTACCCCAAATTTTTAAAATATTAGGCTTTCTGGGATTGATTCCTTATTACAAGCTTGTGAGTTTTTACTATAAATATGAGGGGCTAGTAGCCTAGCCAACTATCTGTTGCATAACGGCCTGGCACATTTTCCGCAATGCAAAATGAAGCCATATTCTTGGGTAGAGGAGAGAGAGAATTTCTAGTTGGAATGGAATTTGTTTTGTTTTCGATTTCTTGTAATTGCACTTGGAGAAGCAAATGCCGATCAGTGTTGCATGTTATACATGACAGCCAAGTTGAGTAATGAAGATTTTTGTTTGGGTCTTTTATTATTAAACATAAATGTTTAATAAGTTGCCTTGTATGAGAGTTGTGTAAAACACCCAAAAGGACATAATCATTATGTTCATGAAATTTGCATGCTAATTGTACTAGTAATTTGATGCTCTATAGTTAGTGAGTCTACTGGCATGTGTTGGCAGATTGCTCTTTAGACAAAACTATTTATGACATGGGTGAGGAAATAGCTGTGCTTAAACTGTTGAACGTTCCCTCTAAAGGTTCACTGTTCAATTAACTCAACTCACTGCCATCAAGACGATTCCAACTCACAGTGATTTTGTTATTGGAATTATGATCAAGGATAAAACTATTCTTTGTTTTTTCCTTTCTCGAGAAAAAAATATTTGGAGTCAAATTTCTACCCACACTCACTTGGCCTGTTTCTTTTCCTTAAATTAATCTAATTAATTTTGATGGCAAAAAGTATAGAAATATTAAAATGATGCTTACTTGGCTTGCTAGATGCTTCGTCACCTGGGGTATTTGAAAATGCTTTTGCTATTATTAGATTATGATGGTGATGGAGAAGATTAATTTGTGACTTAGGTTTTTTCTGTGTAATAGACATTGTGTGTGTGTGCACATACATATATCTGCATAAACTAAGCTATTTTAAGTGAGCACATTCTCTGCTTTGAAGAAGTATAGTCTTTCTCACTCTGAGTATGGCTCTTATTTCCAGGGGAAAAAAAATAACTCTTAGGAAAAAAATAACCTTATGCGTTTTCATTTTTTCCTTTGTGTACAAATATATACATTTTTAGGATTTATTTTTTAATTATACCTAAATGAGAAGATTTGCTTAGCAAGAATTTTGAATAGTTAACCAAACTGCTGATTATCCGTGAAATGGACAAAATCAATGACTGGTACAAATCAAAATTTTAAAAAGTTTCCTTATGAAATATGAGACTTGATTGACCATGAGAAAAACCTGTAGTTTTTTTTTTTCTTATCAGGAAACTTAGGTATTCACTGAGGTACAGTAATGAAGACATTTAACCATTTTCACTGCATCTTAATAAGATTAAAAGTTTTAGAATCTTATTCCATTTAGAATCTTCCTATGTAATTGCATTATAAGCATTATTGTAAAAATGTGTCTTTAAAAAAAATCATTTTATTGAGGGCTCCTACAACTCTTACCACATACATTTAACTATGAATGAATCCATACATTCAACCATTGTGTCAAGCACATTTGTACATTTGTTGCCCTCATCAGTCTCAAAACATTTGCTTTCTACTTAAGCCCTTGGTATCAGCTCCTCATTTCCCCCCTCCTTCCCTTCCCTGTTCCCTTCTCCCTCATGAATGCTTGATAATTTATAAATTATTATTATTTTGTCATATCTTACACTGTCCGATGTCTCCCTTCACCTGCTTTCCTATTGTCCGTCCCCTAGGAAGGAGGCTATATGTAGATCCTTATAATTGGTTCCCCATTTCTACCCCACCTTCCCTCCACCCTCCCAGTATCCCCACTCTCACCACTGGTCCTCAAGGGATCAGCAGGCCTGGATTCCCTGTGTTTCCAGTTCCTATCTGTACCAGTGTACAACCTTCTGGTCTAGCCAGACTTGTAAGGTAGAATTGGGATATGATAGTGGGGGGAGGGAGGAAACATTTAAGAACTAGAGGAAAGTTGTATATTTCATCATTGCTACACTGCACCCTGACTGGCTCATCTCCTCCCTTCCCCATGAGTAAAAATGTGTATTATGTGTATAATCAGTGAATTTATAAAACATAAAGATTCTTTTAGGTACGAATACATTAAGAGAGACACAGTGAGAGGGATGTCTCATCTTTGCTTTTCTATCACTTTGAACAGTTCTGTGTCTACTCTCTCCTGCTGTGCTTTTCTGCTTATTATTTTGCCCCACTCTATTCACATGGGTCTCCTGGGATGATTGCATAAAGTTCCCCGTGTAAATGCTATTGTGTTTGCAGCCAATCTTAAACTGTTGAGCATTTGGATTCTTTCAAGACAGCTCTGGCAGCCATAGAGTTTAGATTTTCCTGAGAAGACTTGATTTCATATGTTGAATTCTAGAATACTGAGAAACCATGTGACTTGGTTTTTTATTTTGAAAGCATAGCTTCCATAATCCTAGGCACTAGTGGGTCAAGAGTTTTTTTATTTTTAACTCTTGGAGGGAGTTTTGATTTTAACATTGGTTCCTTTTGTGTACTTACTGTGAACTATATGTGAACATTGGATTGTAGACTGAATACAAAAAGGAAAAAGAAACTCCGCACCTTTGAAGAGTTCCCTGACTTGGCCAGGAAGATACATGCAAGCAAATATGATATCATCGGAAAGGGTGTGATGGAAACAACAACAGGAAGCTAACCTTGCCCTGTAATCATCATCATGCTTACCTTATCTCACTTAATTTTCTAAAACAACCCTGGAAGGTGTCATTACCCTCTTTCTGTGAAAAAGAGGAAACAAAGCTGAGTGAGAAACTTGCCAAGTCATACATTAAGTGGTGGTGGAGTTGAAATTAGAACTTAGACAGAGCTATTGCTCTACTGCCTCGAAGAGCAGAGACAAAGCTGCTAATTCTTCAGGTGCTTTCTCCTAAGAGAGGGAGTAGAGTTTGAAAGAGAAATGTGAAGGCTTTGCTGAGCAGGAGGGGGACAAGTGGACATACCCGATAGAGGGCGCTGCAGGTGAAGTCATGCACGGTGTGTGTATGCTTTGAAATTGGGAGGTGCGTACAGACAGGAACTGGAAACACAGGGAATCCAGGGTGGATGATCCCTTCAGGACCAGTGTGAGTGGCGATACTGGGAGGGTGGAGGGAAGGTAGGTTGGAAAGGGGGAACTGATTACAAGGATCTACATGTGACCTCCTCCCTGGGGACAGACAACAGAAAAAGTGGGTGAAGGGAGACGTCGGACAGGGCAAGATATGACAAAATAATAATTTATAAATTATCAAGGGTTCATGAGGGAGGGGAAAAAATGAGGAGCTGATGCCAGGGGCTTAGGCGAAGAGCAAATGTTTTGAGAATAATGAGGGCAATGAATGTATAGATGTGCTTTAAACAATTGATGTATGTATGGATTGTGTTAAGAGTTGTGTGAGCCCCTAATAAAATGATTTAAAAAGAAGAAATTGGGAGGTGCTCAACATAAGCTGTACACAGGATTCTGGTAATTATAGTTTCCAGAAGTGTATCTGGTTTGTCATTGGTCTTCACTTAACCACTAGCATGAGTATATGAGCTGGTCCGTGGAACTGGCTTAAATTAGGGTATATGGCATGTCAGGAACCCTGCCAGTGGAGGGTAGGTAGGGTTCAGGGCAAGCTCTAGTTTCAGCAGGGTGTGCAGGTGGCCTACATAATAATGAGGCAGAATTCCAAGTATGTAATAGCAATGGGTAGTTAGGGAAGTGGTGAGCAGGTTTTGGAGGAGTGCATAAAGAGTAATTGCACATTTCACTTGGTGGGGGTAGTGGCACTCATCCTAACCTCCTACTTTGGTCAAGCCCAGTTCAGAAACCAGGCAAGATGAAGTGTGGGGCAGGGATTGATGTTTAACCTTAGTGCCTGACCCTGGAGGAGCTGTGGGGTCACAGTAGTTATGCATTGGGCTGCTACCCAACAGGTCTGCCATTAGAAACCACCAGCCACTCTGCGGGAGAAAGATGAGGCTTTCTGCTCCTACAAAGAATTGCAGTCTGCGAAACTCACACAGGCACTTGCACTCTGCCCTGTGAGGTCGAGACGAGTAAGAGCTCGATGGCAGCGAGTTGAGTGAGTTAAGGAACACGGAATGCCCGCCACGGGGAGAAGCACACAATTCATGTGGAGTGCAACGAGACCATCATCACAGTAGTACATCACGCATAACCCACTATGCCACAGGGCTCCTGCTTCTGGGCCCAGGCACTGGTAAAAGGTTTGGGTAGCATTAGTGAACATGCCAGAGAAAAATCTGCTCTAGAGTTAGGGGAGAACTAAGGGAGATAGCTAAGAAACAATCTATAACTGAACTAAACAGTACATTTTAAAGGATTAAGTGTTTTTCCAAACCTTTTTTTGAAATAACTTTAGATTTATGATAACTTTGCAAAAACAGTACACCAAATCTTTTGCACCCATCACCCCGTGTCCTCTAATATTGACTAGGTAAATGACCTGAATAAATTTTTCTAAGCCAGAAAATGAACTTTGATACAAATAGTTGTGATACTATTCACTAATCTGTGGACCTTATGTGAATTTCGTTATGTGTCCCACTAATATTCTTGTCTGTCCAAAGTTACAGTTGTGGGGCTGAGGGCCCCACATTACGTTTAGTTTGTGTCTCCCTACTGTTGTTAGGTGCTAGATTTTCAACTTGGCAGCCACATGAAACAGAGTAGAATTCATCCAAAGTGTTGGGGACTGCTAACTGCAAGGTCAGCTGTTCAAAACCACCACCCTCTCCTTGGGAGAAAGATGAGACTTTCTACTCCTGTAAGAGTTATAGTCTTGAAAACTCATAGGGGGCAGTTACATTCTGTCATGTGAGTCAGACCAGACTTGATGTTAGTGAGTAATCTTTATGAAACCAGATTGCCAGATCTTTCTCCCATAGCGCTATTCCAGAATCCAAACTCGCTGCTATCAAGTCAATTCCAACTCATTAACGACTTTTTAAGACAAAGTAGAATTTCTGTGGGTTTCCAAGCTGGTAACTCTTCACAGGAATAGAAAGCCTCATCTTTTTCGCTCGGAGCAACTGGTGGTTTCCAACTGTTGACCTTGGGCTTAGCAGCTCAACTGTAACCTCTCTGCTACCAAGGCTCCTACAGAGTTTCTGGTAGACTCAAATAGACAAGCTTTAGGGTTTATTTCATTGGGATACCAGAACTCTTTCCATTATGAGAAGTTGCTCAGTCTTTCTTTCTGTCTATTATTGTGAATTAGATGAAGGCTTACAGAGTTCATGGGTCCTCAGACTACGGCCCGCGGGCCACATGTGGCCCGCCAAGGACATTTATCCAGGCTGCCGGGTGTTTTTGCCCCGTTTTGTTTTTTACTTCAAAATTAGTGCAGTGCGCATAGGAATTTGTTCATAGTTTTTCTTTTAAACTATAGTCCGGCCCTCCAGCGGGTCTGAGGGACAGTGGGCTGGTTCCCTGTTTACAGTTTGAGGACCCCTGGGCAGTAGATCTTCAGTTTTAACATTCAATAGTTGATACACATAGTTTCATCTCACTCTTTGCAATTCCCTTCATGTAACAGCACCCATCTTACTGCCTCCCTGTGTTTCCTGTTTCCATGCTTCCATCTTTTCCTGCCCTTCTGAACTTTTGTCCTAGGGTATGTGCTACCCCCTTGGTCCAAAGGGTTGTGCACCTCACTAGTGTACCCCTAATAGACCTGCTTATTGTTTGGCTGGAAATTGGGCCATGGAATGTGTTCAGTTTTGGTCTTGGAAGGGTGACCAAGCAGCATAATCTAGGGGTTTCTATCAGCTCTATCTAATCAAGCCTGGTTTCTTTCATGGTTTCAAGTTTTGTTCCAAGAGTTTTTCCCATTCAACCCAGGCCTTTTTAATACAATCCCTTTATGAGCAGTTGGGGGTGGTTTTCTGGTCTCGGATGGTAGAGACTGATGCTCATGTGGGCCAGTGTCCTCCAAAGTGGGTAATACTGCCTTCTGGGGGTGCTGGCACAATCCAGGGGTCCTGCAGAAGCAGACACCCACACTTTATCCTGGATTATGGGCTGTGGTACAAACGTTTTGGTTACATTTTTTTCTGAAGAAAGGGTGGTAGGCTAGATAAATTTGGGAACCTATGATGTGGTCCTTTAGTTCTTTGAACTAATTGCTTTCATTTGTGTTCAATTTTCGTTACTCTTCTTAGCTCTGAACATGGAAAGGCCAATTGTTGTAAAAGCTTTCAAGACCCTGATCACTACTCATCAGAGTAGGATGTATTACATTGTCTTTGTGGACTGTGTTACATCAATTGACCTTGGCGTCCCCCGAGACTGGTTCTGAGCCCCACGCCCAGTGAGGTATTTGGGTATGTTTAAGAAGTCCTCATAAATTTGTTCCCTACATGTCCACCCATGCTTCTGGGTATATTTTCACCAAAGGTTAATGTCTGTACAAATATCCTCTATCAAACCTGTTATATGTGGCTGTACTTCCACTCTTCCGACACCCAGTCAGCCCGAGCTTATCCATACATCTACTTGTAGATCACCTTACCGAAGGATTGTGTACGTAACAGTATTGACCGCTGTTGCCTCTAACTCTTCCCCTACCTCTATCATTTTGGGGACAACTTCCCTATTCCCTTATATTGCAATCCTTCTCCATACTAATGCTCTTGACAGCTACTTGACTTCCTCTCCATTTCATAGTTCTGTAACTACACCATTCCCTCTTTTGACTGTGTATTTATCTTTGTTATAGTTTGATACATCTGGTTCCCCAGTTTCAGTTTTTCAGGTTTCTTTTGCTTTGGATGCTTCTATATCTAACTTAAAGTTTAAGTGGTGATGTCATGTGTGCTAATCTCAGGTTGCTGTCAACTGTTTTTGGTTCTCCAAAGAACTCCCTTTAGTATTCCTAATAAGGATGGCCTGGTTTTTACAAATTAAAACAAAAAAGTTATCTGGAAATGCCCTAATTTTGTCACTGTTATTTGAGGGACAATTTTGCTATATTTAGGATTCTTGGTAAGTTTGGGTTGTTTGTTTTCTGTCATCCTATTGCCTTCACTCCTGCTTGGTTTCTGCTGAGAAGCCAGGTATTACTCTTTGATTTTCCTTGTAGGTGACTTCTTATTTCCTGAGCTGCTCTCAGGAGTCTCCCTTGTTTTTGGTTTTGGGAAGTTTGATTTTGGTATGTCTTGGTGAATACTGACACACAATCCTTTGTTGTTGTTTTTTGCCTACAAGTTTCTGTTTCTAAAGGGGTGTTTCCATGTGTTCCTCTGAAGGTACTGGATCTTGTGTTTCGTATTTTTAATACAGTTTGTATTTTGTCTGGCTGCCTTTTCTCCAACACTTATTGAATTTAGAAATAAAACCTGCTCATTCAAGGAGGTTACTGAATATAATTTATCCAACTAACCAGACTAAACAGTGCATTTATTAACGCCGATCACTTGTTTAAGTGATGTCTGTCAGGTTTTCCACCATTAAGTTACTTAGAGGCATACTTTGAAACCAAGCATATAGCCTGTTTCCCGTTATACTTTCACTCACTGGTTTTAACATCCATTAATAATTTTGCTTGTTGTTGTTTGGTGCCATCAAGTCAGTTCCGACTCTAGTGACTTTGTACAACAGAGCAAAACACTGCCAGCCCCGTGCCATGCTCACAGTAGTCCTTATATCTGAGCCTATTTTTGCAGCCACCTTGTCAGTTGTTTTTCTTTCTCTGAATCTTACATTTTCATTTATTTATTTTCCTCCCCTTTAAAATGACAAGAGCATTGAATAAAAAGGAGTGAGTTTTACTTCCTTTTGGGTTTTTGTTGTTGTTTTTAATATGTCAGTATTTTACATTGCTAGATGTGCAAACTTTCTATGGAAGCACAACCCTTTGATTTTTAAATAAACGGGAAAATGATTTAACTACCTGAGGGTGGGTTTGTCTAAGTCATTGCTTTTTCAAAAAATGGCTTTACTGCACATAAAGTACATGGACTTGGCCTAAGGAAGACTAGGAGCTTCAAGAATATCGTTTTATATTGAATGAAAACATCCTATTTTTACAAGTCAGTGTTGTAGATATGGTTTACTTGGGTTTCATACTCTGAATTATTTCATCTATCAATTTTTTCACTTCTTTGTGTCTTGTAATGCTCGGCTCAGACAGTCCTGTAGTTCAGTGCCAAGTCAGTCAACTTGCATCTGGTTTGTACAATCCTTCTTATTGAGAGTCTCCTTTTCCTTGCCCCTCTACTTTACCAAGCATGATGACCTTCTCCAAGGACAGGCCTGTTCTAATAACGTGTCCATTACGTACCCATTTTCTTTAGTGCTTGTCTTTGGAAGGTGATTATCACAGAATGCCAGTTTGTTCACATATGTACTCACCTATATTTATACTTCTATCCATAGCTTTGCTACCTAGATCTTTCCTGTTTCCTTTTACCTCCCTCCTGCCCCCTGCCTCTTAGTAATTCCTCTCAGCTAGATTGCTGTGCTCCCACACCACCAGGATCATTACTCCCTCCTCGTTGTTGATTTTAATTCCCTTCTTCCCCTGCCTATGGCATTTGCTCACTGCTTTCTTCCCCCGCCTCCTCCCCCCACGTCCCTCCTCGGACTGTTGGTCCCATTGCTTTCTCCTCGGGCTTGCTTCCCATGCCTATCTTATATAGGTAGGCAGAACAACAATAACAGAGACAAAACAAAAGATTAATTTTTTTAAACCTGAGAAAGCATACATAATTCCTGGTTTATCTGCTGACCTTTATGACTATCTCCCCATCGGTCCTGGGGGTTTCTGGGAGCTGTCCCTCCTAGCCTGAATTCTATTTTTTTGACTCCTAATATGTTTCTTTATTAAACTAATTATTTGCATGAGTACATATGCATGGACATTTACTTTTTTTCCATGGACTATGCTCCTTTAATATAATTAATAATTTAATTGTTTAAATTGTACCAGAGGTACATTGGGTGCACCTTCAAGTTGGCTCCTGTGTCTCTTGACATACTGAATGCTTTTTTAAAAAAATTGAAGTGAAATTTACACAATACAAAATTAACCATTTGAACATGCACAATTCAGTGGCATGTAGTACATTCACCAAGTGTACAACCACCATAGTGTTCTTTGTAGCCTCCCCTTTCCCTTATCCCCCTTTTCTTAATTTTCTGACAATCAAAAAACTTGCTTTCTAGTATCCCGATATAATTACTTATTTACTTAGTCCCAAAGTACAAGGGAACTCTGAAAAGTTCGGAAAAATAGAAGAAATGCAGTTTTCCCATGAACTTAAAAAAGCCCCCTTGGACACATGGTTTCAGAATTACTAACCCATAACCCAGGGAAAAATCAATTTATTCTAGTATAATATTTATGTACAGTTCTTTTTGTCTTTATTTAGTCTGACAATATGCATAGTCAAAATGCTGTTTTCCAAAATTATTTAGCTTAGTTTTTGTCTGAGCTACTTCTCCAGTGTTGTTTTGTGATTCATTTGGGCTGTTTGTATTCCATTTTAGAGTACCTGAGTGGAGCAAATGGTTAAGTGCTCAGCTAATTACTAAAAAGTTGGTGTTCAAATCTATCCACAGATGATTTGGAAGAAATGCTTTGTTTGTTTTTGCATTTCATTTTTGGTTTTCCATCCATCCTGTTTATTTATATTTTGGACAAGGGAAACATTATCTTGGTTCTGAGAATCAGAACTGTTAAAAACAAAACCAGACAGTAAGATGTTATGTGTAAAACTATATATTAAGAGAAGTGTCCCTCCCTCCTCTCACTTCTACTGCCATTCCATTCCTCATTTTCACCTAATTTTTATCCCTTACTTTCACTTGGTTCTTATCTTTCACTTAATTTAATTTGAAGGCTTGCCCTTCCTGTATTTAATACATTAATATTTCCTTATATCCTTTTATTTCTTACATGAAGAGTAGCATTCTATAGATATTTTTTGACATGCACCCTGCTCTATCACTTCTGCCCCATTAAGCAGTAGATCTTGGAAATGATTTCATATCAGTTCATGGAGAGCTTCTTCCTTCTTTCTTCACTTCGTACTACTTCCTTGTCTGGAGTTATCCTAATTCATTCAACCACTTTCCTTACTAAGTTTGGTTTTTATTTATAAAAGGGTGAGTCAAACAGTATTGCTATTAAGATTCTAGGCCACACATACGTGGGTTTATTCCAAACATACTGTGTTTAAGTATATCTGTGATCAGTGGATGGCTGTAGGTAAGTTCTCCCCGTGTACTTGTGTTGGTCCCCATACCAAGTAAAACTAAACTCACTGCCACTGAGTCAGTTCTGACTCCGAGCAACCCTGTAAGGCACAGTAGAACTGCCCCTGTGGGTTTCCGCGGCTGTCACTCTGTACAGGAGTAAAAAGCCTCATTTTCAAACTGACCTTGTAGTTAGCACCGCATTGCTTTTTTTTTTAAAGGATACTTTTTGTGCAATTGTGGGGTGGGGGGTGAAGGATAATTTTGAGATCAAGGCTAATAACAGATTTTTAACAAAACTGTAATGGACATCTCAAATCATTAGCGCTTTACAACAAGTTTATAAAAATGCTGCCCCACATAAAACCATGTTTTGGATGGATCAAGTGTTTTAAGGCATGTCAGGAAAACCTCAAAGGTGAGAAAAGCAGAGAGGTCAGTGGAACTGCTTTTTTTTCAGGATTCCAAAGAGATAATCTTGATAGATTTTCTGGAACGATAAAGGATGTTCAAGGGGGCTCTCTTGAAGAGGCTTTAAAAAATGGAAAACAACTTTGCTGAGAAAAAGGCCAGGAAAGTTGTGCCGAGCATGTTTCCCACCACAATGATGTACCTGCTCCTTCTTCGAGGGTACCATATGCTTCTGATCTTGTTTCCTCCAACTTTCTTTTTCTTCTTGAAGCTCAAGGATCATTAGACAGGAATAAGGTGTGAGTCCTGAGAGGATGCAAACACTGCCATTTGAATGAAGTATATGTTCCAAGCGTAGACTTCTTCAGGGAAGGGCTAGAGAGATGGAAACACTGCTTTCAGATGCGTATAAACAGCATCACATTTTGATATCTTTGTTTAACCAAGATGCTTATGACTTTATAGCCATGCTTTTTGACTTTTCCCTCGTACTTCCATTCTGTCAATTTTTTGTGTGTGATTTCCTGCCAGGCATTATGGTTGACATATATTTATAGATTTTTCTGAAGTTAATTTTTAAAATCTGAATCATGGGAACCAAGAACTTATTTATTTGACAAACACTGTAGTTGCCACTTATATCGTAAAAATGAAAGCCTGGGGATAGGAGTAGATTTGATTATGATTTATTTCAATAACTTGTTTGGTGAAAAGAGATCATTATATATTTTAATTAAAGAAATATTTTGCTCACCAATTAAAGCTAACATTTAATTTTAGAAGCAAACTTAGAAAGTGTTTTGTTTTTTTTAAACCCTAGGGATGAGTCGGGCTAAGCATTGGACTACTGCTGTCCATCTTCTAGAGTTGCTGTGAGTTGGAATCAGCTCTACAGTAGTTGACTTTGGTTGTTATTTTATACTTTTTCAAAAGAAAGCTAGAACACAATTTTAAAGAAAAATGAAAGCTCTATTGATTTTTTTTAAAGTTTATGTGCCCCATTTAAGAAGTAGTAAATGAAATTCCTCACACCATGAGATTCCTCACACCAGTACTAATACAAAATTTCAAAAAACAAAACATACTGGAGAGGATTTGGAGACCGCAACCCTTGCACACTGCTGATAGGATTGAAGACTTTACAGCCATTATGGAAGTCAGCATAGCATTTCCTTCAATGTGAGTAGAAGCACCATTTGACCCTACAACCTCTCTACTTGGTATATACCCCAAAGAAATAAAGAACAAAGCACAAACAGATATGTGCACACCCGTGTTTATCGCAGTGCATCCACAATAGCAAAAGATTGAAGTGACCAAAGGCTCGTCTGTGGAGTGGAGAAGTGAAATGTTAGTACATACACATGCAGCGATGAACTGTCAAGCACTTAATGACACGGATGATCTTTGGAAGACATGCTCAGCAAAATTAAATCTCATAATCTATATAAGATTACTCTTATAAAAGAAAACATCAAGAAAAATGGTTTTCACACCAAACGAAGCAGACTTTGAAGGCTATGGAGAGGTTGGGGGTCGGGAGGGAAGGAAAGGACGAGGGAAAAGAGGAGAGAGTGAAAAGAAAGTCGTAAATGTTCACATCTCATGTTTGTGTAACTACTACAGTTGAGATGATAATGAAGTACAGATACTTTTCTAGCTAAGGAGGATAGGAAGTTAACATATGAATTCTGCAGGTTCAGCTATTTATTGTCTTCAGAGCAGTAGTTTTAAATGACATATAATAACCCTAAAAGTGCATATATCATGACCTCAGTCCTGTCTTTCACTGAGGGCTAGACCGAAGGATGTACACAGGTACAGATAAGAGCTCATGACATACGGAATTGAGGTCAGATAAACCCCGCCGGAACAGAATGGGAGCAGCAGTACCAGGAGGGTATGGGGAAGGTGGAGAGAATAGGGGAGGAAGGGGAACCTATCTCAATGATCGACACATAACCACCACCACCTGCCCCCCAGGGGGATGAACAACAGAAACCCTGGGAGAAGGTGTAAGATGTGAAAATAATTACAATTTATCAAGGGGTCATGAGAGTTGGAGGGAAGGAAAAAAAGCTGATAACAAGATCTCATATAGAAACTAAAGGTTTAGATAATGATGATGGCAACCTGTGTACAAATATGCTTGATACAATTGATGCGTGGATCGTTCTAAGAGCTGTAAAAGCCCCCAGTAAAATGATCTTTTAATTAAAATAAATAAAATAAAAACTGATGGCAACCCCCCCAAAAAAGAGTAGAAAGCCTCATCTTTCAGTAATCAGAATAAGCAATGTTAAGACATGCTTTCATGAACACTGTAATATGATAGCATCCAAGTAAAAATGGTTAATCTGATGAGGACTTCAAGAAAGGCTCAAGTAACAGTCGAGTTGGTCAGTAGCTACCTGAAAGGGGGAGAAAGGTATTCCCTGAAGGAATGGAGAAGGTGGGTGTTAGATTGGACTAAAGTGTGTGCATGTGGCAGAAGTCCTGAATGGTAATAGCTGACCTGATCCAGAGGATTGAAAAATGGAAATGAGGCAAGGAAGAGGTTGGGACAATGTGGAGGACCTAGGGTCTGGAAGCTTCTGTCAGGTCCAAGATCAAGTATGAATACAGAGACGTGAATGCTCGGGAGCTGTTTGTGATGCGGGCTCCAGAAATTGATGGAATACCAATTGAAATGTTTCAACAAGCTGATGAAGCACTGGAAACACTATGCCAGGAAATTTGGAAGAAAACTGGCCAATGGACTGGAAGCAATCCATATTTAAACCCATTCCAAAGATAGGTGACACACCAGAATGTGCAAATTATGGAACACTATCCTTGATGTCATGTGCAAGTAAAAGCTTGCTGCAGATCTTGTCAGTAATGGTTGTAACAGTACTTGGGCAGGAGCTGCCAGAAGTTCAGCTGGGTTCAAAAGAGGATGTGGGACAAGGGATATCATTGCTGCTAACCTGTTAATGGATTAAGAAAATACTGATTGTTTAAAATCAATAGTGTGAGTCAGGGTTGTTTTCTCATCATACTTACTCGATCTGTATGCTGAGCAAAAAAATCAGAGAAGCTGGAGTGTATGACAAATCTGGTATCAGGATTTAACAACCTGCAGTATGCAGATGACAGCCTTGCTTGCTGAAAGTGAGGAGGACTTGAAGCACTTGCGGATGAATATAAAGGATGGCAGCCTTCAATATGGATTACAAATTAATGTAAAGACAATCCTCACAACTGGACTAATAGATAGCATGATAAACAGAAGAAAAACTGAAGTTGTCAGGGATTTCATCTTGTTTGGATCCACAATCAATGCTCATGGAAGCAGCAGTAGAGAGATAAAATGCATTCCATTGGGTAAGTCTGCACAAACCCTCTTTAAAGTTTGAAGAGCAAGAATGTCACTTTGGGGACTACAGGGGACCTGACTCAAGCCATGGTATTTTCAGTCACCTCATATGCAGGTGAAAGGCATTGAATAAGGAATCTGGAGAAGAATACTGAAAGTACCCTGTACTGTCAGAAGAACAAACAGGTGTCCTGGAAGAAGTACAGCCACAGTGTTCCTTCGAGGTAAGAATGTTGAGACTTGGTTTTTCATATTTTGGGCATGTTATCAGGAGAGACCAGGACTTGGGGAAGAACATCCTGCTTGGTAGAAGGGCAGCAAAAAAGAGAAAACCCTTAAAAGATAGATTGACACAATGACTAACAGTGGGCTCAAACATAAAAATTGTGAGAATGACTCAGGACTGGTCATTGTTCTGTTGGCCAGAATGAGTCTGGACTCGCCAGCACCCAACACCAACCAGGAAACAAGTATTAGAACACTGAGTAACTGAGTTGTTCCATAGTATGTTCAGTATTCTGTTCTTTGGATTAAGGTGATTCTAACAAAATGCTCTGTTTTGAGGAATCCTTCCAAGAAGATACATAGCTTTATATCTCTGGTTATGATTAAAGTTTTCCTTTGGGAATGAAGCAACTTTTATGGAAAAGTATCTACTGATAAGTTTAAATACATAAAGAAAATTATTTAGGACTATCTAATAATTTTGAGTCTAAACTCCTTTAGCTTAATGAATTGTTAAAAATCATGTTAGATGAAATAATTGTTAATATATATTTTAAAAATAATTTTATTGGGGGCTCATACAACTCTTATCACAATCCATACATCCATCCATTGTCTCAAGCACATTTGTACATTTGTTGCCATTATCATTCTCAAAACATTTGCTTTCTACTTGAGGCTTTGGTATCAGCTCCTTATTTTTTCTCCTCCCTCCTTGAGCCTTCCCTCACAAATCCTTGATAATTTATAAATTATTATTTTTTGTCATGTCTTACACTCCGATGTCTCCTTTCACCCACTTTTCTGTTGTCTGTCCCCGAGGAAGGGAGTTATATGGAGATCCTTGTGATCTATTCCCCCTTTGTACCCCACTTCCTCTCCAGCCTTCTGATATTGCCACTCTCACCACTGGTCCTGAGGAGTTCATCTGTCCTGGATTCCCTGTGTTTCCAGTTCCTATTTGTACCAGTGTACATGCTCTGGTCTCTAGCCGGATTTGTAAGGTAGAATTGGATCATGATAGTGGGGGGGGGGGGAACATTCAAGAACTAGAGGAAAATTGCATGTTTCATTATTTCTACACTGCACCCTGACTGGCTCATCTCCTACCCACGACCCTTCTGTAAGGGGATGTCCAGTTGCCTACAGATGGGCTTTGGGTCCCCACTCTCCCTCACTCACAATTATAAGATTTTTTGTTCTTTGATGCCTGATCCCATGGACACCTCGTGATCACAGAGGCTGGTGTTCTTCTTCCATGTGGAGTTTGTTGCTTCTGAGCTAGATGGCTGCTTGTTTATCTTCAAGCCTTTAAGAACCCAGCCACTATATCTTTTGATAGCCAGGCACCATCAGCTTTCTTCACCACATTTGCTTATGCACCCACTTTGCCTTCAATGATCCTGTTGGGAAGGTGGGCATCATGGAATGCTAGTTTAATAGAACAAAGTATTCTTGCATTGAGGGAGTACTTGAGTGGAGGCCCAATTTCCTTCTGCTACCTTAATATGAAACCTATAAATATATGCACATTGATATGTTTCCTCATCATCATATATAAATATATTTACATATCTACATGTCTGTATTTAGACCTATATAAATGCCCTTTGCCTCCTGGTTCTTTCCTCTATTTCCTTTTACTTTCCTCTTGTCCCACTATCATGCTCAGCCTTCATTTGGGTTTCAGTAATTCCTCTTGGTTACATTGGCCCTTGATCAAGCCCTACCAGGCCTCTGACACCCTCCTTGCCACTGATTTTGGATCACTTGTTGTTCCCTTGTCTCTGGGTTGGTTAACATTACTTCCTTTCCCCTGTCTTCCCCTCTCCTCTGCCCGCCTGGAACCATCGGCCCATAGTTTTCTCCTCCAGATTGTTTATCCCACCTATATTATTTAGATAGACCTGCAGAGATAGTAATATAAAAAAAAAAAAACCCAAAACACAAGACAGAGCAAAACAAAGCAACAAAACAGTAACAACCAAAAACCAATGACAAAAAAAGAAAAGCTTGTAAATTGTTCAAGGTATGTTTGTTGACCTTTAGGAGTGTTTTCCAATCAGTTTGATGGGGTGTCATGCCCTGAGCCCAAAGTCTATTTTTGGTATGCCCTCGGAACGTCCTTGCTCTGCTCCCCTTGTTCTTTTGCACGCCCTTGGTGTTTTGCCTCTTTGTGGTGGGGTCAGATTGGGTGCCATTGCCATATTGTGTTGTCCCCCGTGGGGTTATAGGTCAGTGAGGGATGTTGTGTCTCATAGTGGGGCTGGCCATATGGTCCTCTCTGAATTGTCTGCTTTCAGCAGGGATATCATCCTCAAGGCTTGGTGGGCCAGGATATATACTACACTCTCTTCCTCCCACCTCATTTGCTCCCGTGTGCCCCTGATCAGACTTGCCCCTTTCCCTGAGCTCTAGCTTAAGTGCCGTCCTCTGAAGTATATTCTTGGGGGAGGGACGGCTGTCCATGTAGTTGGGATTGGGGTCGGCCCCTCAGACCTTTTACTGGTTCCCTGCTTCATGCCCATATGTTGTATTCACATATTAGAGCACTGGGTTGAAGTCTGGTCCCTCCTTCCCTGTGGAGATATAAACAATACCCTCCCCTTCGGTGGGTTGGTGCCCTGTTCCTTCGCTTCCCATTTTGTGTGTGTGTGTGTGTCCACCTCCCTCCTTTTAAGTTGGCTACCATATGTATCCCTGGATTTGGTCTGGTCCCTGCAATACTACCTGGACCTCACCCCAGGAATGCTTGTATATAGTAGCTTTTTCCCTATGCCCCTTTTGCATTTTTTCAAGCTTACCTAAAAGGACTCATGTTGTACTTGTCCTTTTGTGCTTAGCATAATTTCCTCCAGTTCTTCCCATGCAGTGATGAGCTTCATGTGTTCATCACTGGTTTTTAGTGATGCATAGTACTCCATTGTATGTATGCACCACAGTTTTTTAATCCTTTCGTCTGTAGATGGAAATTTGGGTTTCCAGCTCCTTGAAATTGTGAACTGTGCCGCGATGAACATTGGAGCACAGATGTCTGGCTGTGGTTTGTTTATTGCCTCTTCTGGGTATATGCCCCATAGGGGGATTGCTGAGTTGTATGGTAGCTCAATTTCCATCTGTTTTAGATACTGCCAAATCGATTTCCATGTGGCTGTACATACCTACAGGTTCACTGGCAGTGGATTAGAGTTCCTATCTCATCTCAGCCCCTCCAACACTTGTTACTTTCTGATTTTTTTAATTGGGCTACCTTTGAGGGTGTTAGGTGGTATCTCATAGTTGTTTTGATTTGCATTTCTCTTATGGCTAATGATCACGAACATTTTCTCCTATGTTTATTGCCCATTCGGATTTCTGCCCCTGTGAAACTTCTGTTCAGGTCCGTTGCCCACATCCTCAGTGGGCAATTAGTTATTTCTTTTTGGAAACTTGCAGAGTACTGTAGACTTTAGTAATAAGACCTTTGTCTGATATGCCATTGCTAAAGATGTTTTCCCAGTCTGTGGGCTCTCTTATTAGTCTCTTGGTGAATTATCTCTATGTACTCAAGTGTTTTCTCTTCAGGATATCCCACTTGTCAATTTGTGATTAATCTGTATTTGTGTCCTTCCTATTTGTGATAGTCTATGTATTCCCTGAGCCAAAGTTTTCAGGTTTGTCCCAGTTCCCTCATTGATGACTATAATAGTTTGGGGTTTTACTTCGAAGTCTGTGATCTACCTTGAGTTTATTCTTGTGCATGAAATGAAGTAATGGTCTTGCTTCATTTTTCTGCAGGTAGATAACCATTTTTTTTTCCAGCACCATTTGTTAAAGAGAGTCTCTGCTTCCCATTTGATATTTTTGGGGCCCTTATCAAAGATCACTTGTCTGTATGCTGATGCTTTTATTTCAGAGTTTTCAGTTCCTTTCCATTGGTCTGAGTATCTGTCATTATACCAATCCCATGTGGTTTTGACCACTGTGGCTGCATAATATGTGCTAAAGTCAGGCAAAGCAGGCCCTCCCACTCTGTCCTTCTTCTTGAGGAGTTCTCTGATATTCTGGGCTTCTTCCCTCTCCATATGAAGTTGGTAACCAGTTTTTCCATTTCTTTGAAGAAAGATATGGGTAATTATATCAGGATTACATTGAACTTATATAGTGCCATGGGCAGAACTGACATCTTTACTATGTTGAGTTTTCCAATCCATGAGCATGAGATATTCTTCCATTTGTTGAGGTCACTCTTGGTTTCTTATAATAGTGTTCTGTAGTTTTCGTTATATAAATATTTTGATCTTTTAGTCAGGTATATCCCTAGATATTTCAATTTGTGCTTGGCTATTGTGAAGGGTACCACCTTTTTTATCTCCTCATCTGTGGTCTCATCTGATGTGTATAGCAGTATGATAGACTTCTGTTTGTTTGATCTTGTATCCTGTCACTGCCATATTCCTCTATTGCTTCCAGTACTCCCCTTGTAGAACATTTGGGATTTTTCATATATAAAATCATATCAGCAAATAACAATAGTTTCACCTCTTCCTTCCACAGGCGAATACCTTTGATATCTTTTCTTTGCCTTATGTTGTTACCTAAAATCTCTAGTACGATGTTAAATAAAAGTGGGGACAAGGGGCATCCTTATCTAGTCCTCTTTTTCATTGTGATTGTGTTAATCTTTTCTCCATTGACTACCACATTGGTTGTTGGTTTTTCATATATAGCTTGTATTATCTTGAGGAATTTCCCTTCCATTCCTCTTTTCTTAAGTGTCTTAAACAAGAATTATACTGTTGGATGTTGTCGAATGCCTTTTCTGCATCTATCGATATTATCATGTCGTTCTTACAGTTTTTCATGTCAATATGGTGAATGATACTAATGATCTTTCGTATGTTGCACCATCCCAGAGTCACTAGTATGAATTCCATTTAGTCATGGTGAATTATTTGTTTCCTCTTTCATCCCTCATCCTTGCTATTGAAATTTGTTCCCTCCTTTCTTTGGTCAGGTTTGTCAGCAGTCTGCCGATTGTGCTTAACCTTTCAAAGAACCAATTTTCAGCATTTATTTTTCCTGTAGTTTTCTTATTTTCCCTCTCCTGAATCTTATCCTTGATTTTTGTTATTTATTTTCTTTTCCTATTAGTAGGATTGTCCTCTTGACTCTGCTCTAGTTGCTGTAAATTTTGTGCCAGAATATCAATCATAAGTCTCTTCCTTTTTCATGTGTGCGTGTATTGCTATGAAACTTGCTGTGTCCCATAAGTTTTGGTACGTCGTGTTCTCATTCTCGTTGGTTTCTAGAAATTTCCTAATTTCATCTCTGACCTGGGCCAGTACACACTCCTTTTGCAATAGGTATTCATCCTCTAATTGTTTCCTCTTGTTTTCTTCATCTTCCTTATGTTGATTTCCAACATTATGGCACAGTAGTCAGAGAGAGAGGTCTGTATGATATCAGTGTGCTTAAATTGATGTAGATTCACCTTATGCCCCAGCATGTGGTCTATCTTTGAATATATGCCATGGGGGCTTGAAAATAATGTAAATGGTTTTGTATTTGGTTGAAAAACTCCTTAAATATCTATCAGGTCAAATTATCTAATTGTAGTGTTTAGATCTCGAGCCTCCTTGTTGAGATTCTTTCCCTGTGATCTATCTTTCTCAGAGTGCGATGTATTGAAGTCACCTACTATAATTGTTGAGTTTGTCATTTCTTTTTCATCTTTTGGAGTGTTTGGTTGGTGTATTCAGTGGGTCTCTCATTTGGGGAATATATGTTTAAAATGCTGAAAGGTTCTTTGTCCATCGTTATCCCTTTTTATGGTTTGCACTTTGAGGTCAATTTTATCTGAGATTAGGATTGCAACCCCTGCCTCCTTTGAACTGCTGTTTGCTTGGTATGATTTTCTCCAGCCTTTGATTCGCAGCCTATTTTTGTCTGTAGTCTTTAAATGTGTAAAATTTGTCTCCTGTAGGCAGCAGATTGAAGGGTTGTGTTTTCTAAGTCAGTGTGATAGCCTCAGTCTTTTAATGCTTGAGTTCAGTTCATTGATATTCAGGGTTATTATTTCCATCTGTGGACTCTGTGTGTTGGGTGTTTTCCTACCTCCCTTTCATACCATTGTGTTGTGCGTGTGTGTGTGTATGTGGTTCATTCTTGACTTCTTTCCACTGATAAGCCAATGCTATCTTGGGGGCTGTTTTCTCTTTTGTTGCCCTTTGGGAGGGGTTGTTCTGGGTGGTGGTCTCTTATTTATGCTTGGTGAGTATTGTTCTTTTGCCAATACTGGGTCAGCAAGGATCTTTTGTAGGGCTGGGTTTCTTCTATCGTATTCTTTGAGTTTTTTTGTCCAAGAAGACTCTTACTTCTCTATCTTGATAGATAATTTGCCTGGATAGAGTATTCTTGAGTTTGTGGTTATTTTACTTCAAGTTTGAAATATGTTACTCCATTCTCTCCTTCATTGTGTCCACTGATAGGTCTGAGCAAATTATGTAATTGCTTTTTTCTCCCAAGATGCGCTTATGATTTTCTCCTTTTCCTCAAACTTGGATAATTTTAAGTATTGTGTGCCTTGGTGACTTCTTCCTGGGATTCAATTTAGCTGGTGTTTTTTCAAGCTCCTGAATGGTTGCCCGGTTTTCATTCATTATGCTGGGAAAGTCTTCCTCCAAGAATTCTCTCAGTATTGTTGCAGTTTGCTTATTTGTTGGGTCTTCCTCTGGGATTCTAATTATTCTGATGTTGTTCCGCTTCATAACATCAGACACAGCTCTTAAGTTTTCTTCAGCTTCTTGAATGATCTTATTAGATTTTTGTTTGCGTTTGTTAAAGTCTGCTTGACTGTTTTCTAGATCACTGCTGAGGTTCTCTGCCTCCTCCAGTCAATTAGCGAAGTCTGAGCTAGCCATTGGTTTTTGTTATCTCATCCCTAAGCTCTTATATTTCCCTTTGATTTATGGACTATCTCCTCTATCATTTTATCCTTTTTCTGTATTGTTTTCCTCATATCCTGTATGACTCCAAGCTGTATTCTGAAAATTTATTACTGTGGAAGATCAGTGTCTGCTTCTTCTATGCACGTTGTTAGGTTCAGGATATCTTCTGACATTGCCTTTTGTTTCTCCTGTTTTTCATTCAGGTCGTTAGGGCCAATAGCTTTTTGCGTTGCATTGTTTTAGAGGAGCCAGGTGTCATTTTCCAGGGTGTCGAAGAGCACTGGCTCTCTCTGGGAGACTTGTAGGAATTCTCCTTTGAACTGCTTGCAGCTAATGACACTATAGAATTGGCCTACCACTTCATCCTGCTGTGGCCTCACTCTTCCCTTAGTCAACCAGTATTCTGTTACTTAAGGGGAAAGTTGGATGTTCTGCTCAGAGGACCCTGGTTGGGTGGTTTTGGACCCACAAGAATGGTGCTGTACTGGTTGATCTCACAAGAAATCATGATGGTGTGGCCTATGGCAGCTTGGTACAGGCAGAGGGCATACAATGGTGCCTGCTGCAACAGGTGTGCCCCAGAAGGCTGGTGGGTTGTCCGCTTTGGTGTAGAGCACTGTGAATGGTGGGTGGAATCTCCCTGGTCAGGTAGATCTCTTCAGAGGTTGGGAAGAAGTTCCTGCAGCAGCATGGAATGTTGGCAAGTGTTGGCCGATCTGTGTCATGCTGTGTGAGGCACTATGGCAGGCAGGAAGAAGTTCCCTCAAGTCACTTGGGACCACAGAACATGGGTAGGAGCTCCCTCACTCATGCAGGCAGGATTTCCTCCAAAGCAGTTGGGTGGGATTTCCCCAGCCACGTGTTAAGCACTGCAGAGGGCAGGCCACTTTCCCCTGAAGAATGTGGGTAGGATTCTCCCCCCCCCCACAATAAGTTGGGGGGGTGGGTATGCCATGGTAGAGGGTGGGCGGGTTTTCCCCAGCTTCAGGTTACCTACAGAGGGTGGAGCACTTCCAGCTGGATGGAGGGCTGGCGTAAATTGCCCTAGGCTAAGGGGAGTGGTCTGGAGGTCCGCAGTGGTGTGTGAGAGAAAAGGGAAGAGACAAAGAAAACAAAAACAAAAAAACTAAGCCTGATGAGACTGTGGGGGACAGAGAAAAGAGAGGGAAACAAAAGTAATTGTATAGCTGATCCCTGATCCCCTGGGACTGGAACTGTTTAAATCCTGCTCCAGGGCAGCTAAGAATGTGGCGGGAGAGAAGATCGATGAGCCTGGAACCCTGCCTTGAGGCTGCAGCAAGCTGTGGCTGTCTTGATGTAAAGCCCCTGGGCCGACTCCAAACAATCCCTACTCCAGCGAGACAGAGGCAGGGCCAAGGTCAAGCCCTAGCTGGCCTCCACTGTGGTTAGCCAATAGCCCACAGTCCCTCAAAACCTAGTAGGTATGTGCCTACTTATCTTTATGATGTTCCTCCAGCGACCCAGCAGTGTGATATTACTTTCTTAGTAACTCTCCTGTGCAGATTTCTGCTGGGTCCCTCTGGTATGTGTTACTCAGTCTTTAATATATTTTAAAATAAAAAACTGTTAAAAACATAATGTAGAACTATTAAGTATTATAGTTATAAAATTTACTATTATTCTTTTTTCTCATTTCACTAAATAATGGACTGGGTGCTTTATGATAAAATTTCTAAAAACAGATGAGATTTTCCTTTTAGAAGATTAAGGAGAATAATTTCATCTGTTTCATTTGAAATTATTCAATTGTTTTATATGAAATTACTTCTTCAAAGTATATGTTATATGTGTATATACATGATCATTTGACTATCTTAAAGTAGTAGCTTATAAGATCAGTGCATTGATTTTTAACTTTGTAACCTTACAATTCCTAAAAATTTGCTTTAATGGCACTGTTTATAATTGTATTACTTAGGAAACAAATAGGAAAATAGTGTTCCAGAAAACTCTAACCATAGTATGTTTGGCATTTACTAGGTAGGATTCTGTTGTGTAAGCATAGTGAAAACATGTAAAGGAGTGGTTCTTTTTTTATATCTTTTTATTGGGGCGCATACAACTCTTACCACAATCCATACATACAATTGAGTATAAAGCACCCTTATACATTCGTTGGTCTCGTCATTCTCAAAATTCGCCTTCCACTTGGGTTCCTGGAATCAGCTTGTTTTCCTTTTTTTTCCCTCCCCCCCTCTCCCCGCTTCCCTACCCCCTGAACCCTTAATAGTTTATAAATTATTATTTTATCTTATCTTACACTGCCCGGCATCTCCCCTCACCCACCTTCCCATTGCCCATCCCCCAGAGAGGAGGTTACACATAGATCCCCCAGATTGGTTCTCCCTTTCTATACCCCCTTCCCTCCTGGTGTCGCCACTCTCACCGCTGGTCGTGAGGGGTTCATCCGTCCTAGATTCCCTGTGTTTCCAGTTCCCTCCTGCACCGCTGTGCATCTTCTGGTCTAACCAGGTCCGCAAGGTAGAATTGGGATCATGATAATTGGGAGGGGAGGAAGCGTTCAAGAACTAGAAGGTTTTGAGTTTCATTGTTGCTACACTGAACCTTGAGTGACTCATCTCCTCCCCACTACCCCTCTGCAAGGGATGTCCAGCTGTCTACAGATGGGCATTGGGTCCCCATCACGCACTCCCCTCGTTCACGGTGATGTGATTTTTTCCCCCCTGCCTTTGTTGTTTGAAACCTGGTCCCCTCTGCCTTCATGATTGCACATGTTGGTGTGCTGCTTCCATGTGGGCTTTGTTGCTTCTGGGCTAGATGGCCGCTTGTTTACTTTCAAGTCTTTAAGTCCCCGGACGCTATATCTCTTAATAGCCGGGCACCATCAGCCTTCTTCACCACACTTGCTTATGCACACATTCGTCTTCATCGTTTATGTGAGGAAGGTGATCACACAGTGGTGGTTTTTGTTCCTTGGTGTCTGCAAGCAGTGGTTCTTAACCTGTGGGTCAGGACCCTTTTGGGGGTTGAATGACTCTTTCACAGGGGCTGCCCAATTCATAACAGTAGCAAAATAACAGTGATGAAGTAGCAACAAAAATAATTTTATGGTTGGGGGTGTCACCACAACATGAGGAACTGTATTATATGGTCATGATATTAGAAAGGTTGAAAACCACTGATGTAAAGGAAAACTTAATTACATTTTTGTGTTTTAATCCTAATAAAGTCTGATTTTAGTTATTTAATTGAACCTGAGTCTTCCTTTGATCTTAGAAGGGAAGAAATCTTTACACAAGTCATGCTAGTGTAATGGATTATATGTGTGCTAAAGGTCAGTAGTTATACCTCCCAGCTGTTCATCAGGAGATGGATGAAGCAGTCTGATCCTGTACAGATTACAGTCTTGGAAACTCTAGGGTACAGATCTACTCTTTTCCTATAGGATCACTATGAGTCAGAACTGACTTGATGGCAGTGTGTAATGTGGTAGGTCCTGACTGGAATACTCCAAAAATGGAATGATTTTGATATTTCCTTATAACTCTTAGTAGACCTGGGATATAGTTAGTATATTGTGCAATTCAGTTATTCATTCATATTACGAAGGGTTGTGCAATCACAATTAACTTTGGAACATTTTTTTCTTTCTTGTACCCATTGTTGACTCATTTCCCTCCAACCCTGCTCTGTGCCCCCAGGTAATTATTAATTCAGTTAATGTCTTCATTGGTCCATCCACCCTGACTTACTTATATAGAAAGGTATGCAAAACATAGACACCCCACCCACCCCCAAAAAGAACCGAGATAACAGAGAGAAAAACCATAATTGAAAAGACAGCAGAAAATCTGTAAAAGCTAGAATTAATCCAAAATGAGTTAAAGGGGATAGCCATGATAACATCCTCTTGATCTTATTTGTTTATTTTAAAAATAATTTTATTGGGGGCTCATACAACTCTTATCACAATCCATCCATCCACTGTGTCAAGCACATTTGTTGCCATCATCGTTTTCAAAACATTTTCTTTCTACTTGAGCCCTTGGTATCAGCTCCTCATTTTTCCCTACCTCCTTCATGAACCCTTGATAATTTATAAATTATTATTTTTTCATGTATTACACTGACCAATGTCTCTCTTCACCTACTTTTCTGTTGTCTGTCCCCCAGGGAGTGGGTTACATACAGGTCATTGTGATCGGTTCTCCCTTTCTCTCCACACCTTCCCTTCCTGGTATGCTACTCTCTTTATTGGTCCTGAGGGATTTATCTGCCCTGCATTCTCCACTCTGCACCCCCCTCATTCACAATGATATGATTTTTTGTTCTGGGACTTTGATGCCTGATACCTGATCCCATCGACACCTCATGATCACACAGGCTGGTGTGCTTCTTCCATGTGGACTTTGTTGCTTCTCAGCTAGATGACTGCTTGTTTGTCTTCAGACCTTTAAGACCCCAGGTGTTATATCTTTTTTCTTTTCTGTTTCCTGCAGAATACTGTAGGATATTACCATTTTGCCATATTGTCTCCTAGTTAACTTCTTTTCCCCTTTTATAGAAATCAGGGGACATTAATGGCCATGCAATGGCTCAAGACAGTGGCCTCAGCCCTCAATTAAAAGTCCTGAAACCTTTTTCTTCTTCAATTTCTAATTCCATTTGGGGGCACTTTTACTTAACCATAACAGTGTTCCAAAATACCCCATTTGTTTTACGAATAGGTGTGGGGGACCATCTGATCCACAACCAAATGGGTCCAAGGGGGCAGTTGTGTAATTGAGGAGTAAATTAAAGAGACATCAAACAAGGCATGCAAGTACTCACGTCTCTATGGTGACCTGAACCAGAGTGAGGGAGGAAAGTATGCTCCAGATGTTATATCTTTTGATAGCCGGACACCGTCTGCTTTCTTCACCACATTTGCTATGCACTCATTTTGTCTTCAGCGATTGTGTTGGGAGGCTGAGCATCACGGTTATTAGAACAAAGTGTTCTTGCATTGAGGGGGTACTTCAGTACAGGCCCAATGTCTGTCTACTACCTTGATATTTAACATATAAATATATGCACATAGATCTATTTTCCTATGGTTATATAAAAATATATTTACATATGTATGCACCTGTATTTAGACCTCTAAAAATGCCCTTTGCCTCTTAGTTCTTTCCTCTCTTTCCTTTTACTTTTCCCTTGTCACACTATAATGGTTGGCCTTCATTCGGGTTTCAGTAATTCCTCTTGGTTACATTGCCCTTTAGCAAGCCCTACCAGGCATCCTATACCCTCTCCTCACTGTGGATTTTAGATCACTTGTTGTTCCCTTTTCTCTGGGTTTGTTAACACCCACTTCCTATTTCATTTATTTAAAAAGACACTCACACCCCTAGGAAAGAGGTGGGTAGTTTGAAGTTGTTTCCTGCCCTATATATAATTTTGAGGACTATGCACCTAAATATGTTAATGAACTTCTTCTGACCCTGGGTCCTTTCACATGGAAGCTGCAGTAAAAGGAGCTAATAGAGCAGAACAACATGAGTTTCCAGACTGCTGAGACTGGACTTCTTCTAGAAGACCTATCTCAGTTCTGGTTGTCTTGGGCTAGCAGCATTAGCATTATCTTGGAGCTTGTTCAAAATCCTCATGTGCCACCTCAAACCCTCTGTATCAAAATCTCCAAAGGGTTCCAAAGGTCTGGGTTTTAACTAGTCCTTCCAGATAATTCTTAGGCATGATCAAGTTGGAGTAACAATGGAATTATTTGTCCTGCTAGCAAATGTTAGCTCTCCAGCCTAAGTAGGATTATTTGCTTTGATTCTGTTCTTTTCTATTGTATTTGTGTAATTTTTGTCTCTTCTAGACTCTAGTTTGCCTAATCTCCTTCTGAATCTTTGTTTTTATTGTTTAAATAGTTTTATTGGCACATGATACAGTCCGGTAGCTCCATAATGTTAATTAGTTGTACAATCATATTCACAATCAGTTTTAGAACATTTCTTTCTTGTACTCATGTCATCAACTCCTCACTTCCCCCTACCTCCCTCGCTATACTCCCCAAGACACCATCACTGCAGTCACTCTCTATAGCTCTGCCATCTTACCCAGACCCATCAGGAACTCAAGGTTAGTTGGTGAGAGTAGCAAAGGCTTTGGTTGTAATAGCCATATTGTAAAATAATTCACTGTATTATGTAGGCATTCCTAAGCTAGACTGTTACTTGGTTGTAATACGATTTTAAAGGATAATAAAAATGATCTCAGGGCCATAGTTTCAGGTATTCACAGTCTTTGTGACTCCAGGAAGCCTGGAATTTATGATAATTTGAGATTCTGCTTTGCATCTCTCCACTTTTGAGAGTTGGTTTTTTTTTTTTAATAGAATCTTTGATTAATAATGTCAGGTGGGTGCTACCCAATGCTTCTGGTCTTGTAACAGAGGGAGCAGACTATAGAAGCAATTAGCTGTACATTCTATATCTTCCTCCTGTTCCAGAGGCAGTGTGTCTTGGATGGTTGCTTGCAAACCAGGTCTAACAAGTGTCTTAAAAAAAAAAAAAAAAGCCAGAAGCCTTATGTGAAGATTAGCTCAAAGAGCTGATTTTTTTTGAGTTGTTAAAGCAAGATTCAAGCTAGTGAAAAATTTGTGAAACAAATTGCATCCAGAGATGAGTCTTGGATTTAACGATACTCTTCAGAGACCCCATCAACACAGTGGCTTCAACAGTATTTACCATTCTGAAGGTAGAGAGATCTGCTCAGAAGGTTATGGTGACCATTTGGCAGGGATTCGAAAGGGCTAATCTTGACAGATTTTCTAGAAGGACATAAGGCACTCCTGAGGGCTTACTATGAAGTGCCGAGGCATTTCCCCCCTCCCCCCCCCATCACTACAGTTATCACTACCACTCATTCCTGTAGGATAGCTAGGGCTGTCCTGGGATCATTACTGGTAAAACTAAGCCCATTTCACCTTACAGCCCAGGTGTTGCTCTCTTCAGACTTCCTTTTGTTCCTGAAACTCAAAGGACATTGAAAAGGAACATGATTTGAGTCCCTTGAGGTGCCAAACTAACTTTTTCATGTAATTTGAAGAGCAGAGAACTCTTAGGGCTTCTATGATAATTTTCATAAAGGTTTCTGTGATTATATAGCAGTAATTTTATCACTTAACCCTTGTATGTGTATGTATATAAAATACATATATGTGATATATAGATTTGTTTTCTTAACTATTTGAACTTTAGTTGCAAGTATCATGCCTCCTTACTGCTAAACAATTCAGTCCATATTTCCTAATAACTGGGCAGTACTTTCTATTACACTGTGCAGATATCATATTCAGGAACTTCAACACTGAGGCAATATTTTATCTGATCTATATCCTGTATTCTGTTATCGTCCCAGTCATGTTAGTTAACAGTTTTGTAATGAAGCATATGGGGTCACTGTGAGTCAGTTAACTTGAAGGCAGTGGGTTTTGTGGGGGGTTTTGGTAGCATTTCCCGCCCCTCCCCACCTCCCCCAGCCACCTGTGGTCCAGAATCCAATCCAGGATTGTGCTTTGCATTTAAATGTAAAGTCTTTTTAATCTGTTGACCTGGGAGAGCTCCTCATCCTTGGCCTTTGATGACCTTAACATTTTTAAAAATTAGAAGCCATTTTTTTGACATTGCTTTTCAATTTGGTGTCTCTGATGTGTCTTTTGAAAGTAGATTCAGATTATGCTTATGGGGGCAGGGATATCACACAACTGAGGTACACTCAGTGCATCACCTCAGGAGAAACTTGAGGGTAGCGCACCCTTGGTTGCTCATGTGAATTTGAGCACTTGATGAAGATGACAGCTCTCAGGTTTCTCTACTATAATCATTTTCGTCTGTAATTATGAAAACCCCGGTGGCGTAAAACGCATTGGACTGCTAACCACAAGGCCAACATTTTGAACCCACTGGCAAGATAAGGATTTCTATGCATGCAAACACAGCCTGGGAACCCCTCGGGGGTGATTCTGCTGTCTGTCCCCACAGGGTTGCAGCGAGCCAGAATGGACTTGATGACAGTGGGTTCGTTTGCTGTGTAGCAGTACTGTGAGATACTGTTTCTTATGAAAACGTCTACCCATTGTAACATCAATGTTTTTTCCTTCCTTGAATTAGTATGTTACTGTGATAGTTAAAAAATAATGATTTTCCAACTTTCCTCATTTCTTATATATTTATCAGTGGATATTCTATAAGGAAAACATTTCCTTCATCTATTTATTTATGATTGATTGAGGTTTACAGATTTTCACAAGATGTTAATTCATTTTTAACATTTGTCTTTGTGCTTAGATTGTCCTAAGTCTGACCAGTGGGCCCCTCAAATCGCCTCCTATGGCTTTTGGACATAAGTTCATCGTAAAGTTTTGTGCAGGCTATGGAACTGGTCACTTTCCCAAGGACTTCTAGTTCTTTCGTTTAGAAAACAGTATATTGGTAAAGCTTACTGTTTTAAGAGGAATATCCCACTATGTCACACATAATGATGGAAGAACTCCAAGGACAATTCACTCACAATAGTTCTGGTATTGCTAAATGCATTGTCCACACTACCAGGAATAGGAAAGTCACACTTTTAATTTCTTTTTTTTTTTAAAAACATTTTATTAAGGGCTCATACAACTCTTATCACAATCCATACATACATCAATTGTGTAAAGCACATCTGTACATTCTTTGCCCTCATCATTTTTAAAGCATTTGCTCTCCACTTCAGCCCTTTGCATCGGGTCCTCTTTTTTACCCCTCCTTCCCCGCGCCCCCCTCCCTCATGAGACCTTGATAATTTATAAATCATTATTTTGTCATATCTTGCCCTGTCTGACGTCTCCCTTCACCCCCTTTCCTGTTGTCTGTCCGCCAAGGAGGAGGGCTCTCGTAGATCCTTGTAATCGGTTCCCTCTTTCCAACCCCCTCTCCCTCTACCCTCCCAGTATCACGACTCACACCCCTGGTCCTGAAGGTATCATCCACCCCACACTTTTAATTTCTATAACATCAGAGCATATTCTGATCTCAGAATAAATTCCTGTTAATGGCTAGATTTTTCTGGGCCCTCTTCAAATATTTTTTTCTAGGTGAATTGTAGAGTCATATATCTCATGTTTGGTTTCTTGGGTGAGAAATGCCTGGGTCCTTGGCTTCGGATGAGAAAGAATTCACACCAAAGACTGGTTTGTGATCTAAGTGAGTTTTTAAGAGAATAGAAGGTTCAGGTTTACACAGGCACCTTCAGGGTGACCTGACCTGACTTGAAATCACCACACAGCCAAGGAGCAGCTGGAAAAGAGCGGGGTGGGCTCCTGATTGGACTTTTCAGGGCCCTGTGCTGGGAGGTGTGGTCAAGGGTACTGGTTGACCCCATTGGTAGAATTAAGCCCAGCTGGCCTAGAATGGGCTCTCCCAGGTGTACTGGCTTCCTGTCTCAAAAGCCTGAATGTGTGCGTGCCTGCTAGCCTTTATGGGCTTCCAACTTCCTGCAAAGGGGGAAGTGCCTTAGCGTGGACAGGGACAACCCCTTGTTTCTGCCTCTAGCTACCTAACATTTCCCCACTGAAGGGGTATGGACCCAAATATTTGGGGTTCTAGGCGACATCTCTATCTACTTCTTCTTGGCAAATGAGACACAAAGTGGGGCTTTGTATCCACACCCTTCCTACGCTGTTGGAAGGGGTTGTCTATTCAGGCCCCATGGTGGATGAGGTTGAGTTGGTCCAGGGGCTGGTGGTCCTGGAGCTGGCACACTTGGCTCAGACATTGGTAACCTGAGAACTTATAGAAGAAAACAAAATAGGTGGACATTTTAGGAGAGACAGGGGTAAGACTGTGAGATGACAGTACCCTTGGAGGTGGGGGTTAGTGTCACAGGAAGTTAAAAAAGAGGAAATCTTAGGGCTGACAGGCATGGGTGCTAGTTCACTTTAAACACAGGAATGGTATGAAAGCATTTACTGGCTTAAAGACTGGTGGGTCTGAAGTAGGGTTTTCTGTGGAGTACTTATCTGCCCTGAGGTGGCAAACACCCCCAACAGCTCTCACGGCTACTTGTCTATACGATCCACTTCTGAGTGGTCTGGGTGCAATAGTTTCCACGGCTCCACCCATGAATGGTGCCCAAGATCCAGGGAAGATGGGGTCAGGATAGGCAGCCCAGCATCTAGGAGGACATCTACTGACCTTGGTGTTATATTGATAGTTCATCCGAGGTTCCAGACCCGCTATAGCTCTCCTGCTGCTTCGCCGGCCGGGCCAATCTTCAATGAGCAGCTGATCACCGGCATGCGGGCGCCCTCCCTCTTGGCTATCTGCCCTATGACAAGGGACACCCTGGGGGCCACCTTGCTTGCTGGGGTGGCATGGCCCTTGGGCAGGCCTATTCCAGTTAGGGCAGTTCCGTGCCCAGTGGCCCTGTTCCAACACACGTTACACTTAGCACTTTGGTCACGCGTCGGGGAAGCCTGAGAGGCGATTGACAGGCAGGTAGCAAGTACAGCCACCACTTTCTGCATGCTTCATGTACCTTCCTTCTCTCCTCCTGAGCCTGCACCTTCCCCTCCTGTTCCCTATTGTAAAAGGTAGTATTAGCAACAGCTACCATCTCTTCTAGGGTTAACTGCTTCACGCTTCTGCCCTAATTTTTGGAGCTTATTCCAAATGTCCAGTGCCGCCTGCGTGAGAAATTTGTCCCTGAGTAAGACTTGCCCTTCGTAGGAATCTACATCTACAGCAGTGTGATTTCTCAGGCCCTCTTTTAGTCGCTCTAAGAAGCCCACGTGGCTATCCTCAGGTCCCTGGTGAATCACTGTCACGTTGGCATAATTAATGGCCTTTTGCCTACCTGACTTCAGTCCACTTGTGATACATACCAGAACATGTTCCCGTGCTCACTTTTCCTTGGGGGTAATTAGGATCCCAAGCAGGGTCAGTAAAAGGCTCAGCTGTTTCCCCTACTGGGTACTTACCATTCATCAAATGTAACTCCTCTGCAAACTTCCTAGCACCTTTGAGCAGTTCTTCTTTCCCAAAGTGCGTCAGAGTCTGCCCCAGCATGACCATTTCATCCTCCCAAGTTAAATCACAGGCTAGGGTGAGGTGCTGGAAGTGTTTCATTTGCTGTTTAGGTTTGTTAGAGTAACTGCCCAGGTCACTTTTGATCTGCTTGAGTCCAATTAGAATGAAAGGTCTGTAGACTACCTGGGGACCAAATTCCCGGCTGTCTCTACTAAGGGTAGGACGTTGGCAGATTCAGAGCTAGGGAATAGTAGCCCCTAACTTCAGGTCCCTTAGGGGTCCTGGGTGCACTGAGAACGAAGGTCTTTGGGCCATGATTCTCTTTCCCCTCAAATGTACTGTGGCCAGATGGAATTACACAACAAAATCAGCCTCTCCGAATCAAATCTATCCCAATTAGATGGAATACAGACAATTGGGGTCCTCCTCGGCACTGAACCGATGGTCCCCATCTAGGAAACACAACACAAAAATTACTGAGAGCACAATGCCCCAAAGCCAGTAACTGCAGTTTCAGTACACGCCTCTAGGGTGCTGTGAATCTGGGGTCTTGAGTAGGTGCCCCTGCCCAAGGGAAGGGTTGGGGACCCCAGTTTTTGTTGGCAAAATGGGCTCCGATTGTTTTCTAGACAGCAAGCAATGACCACTGGTGTGGGTGACCATACAGGATCTATGGAGGAAACTACTGGCACGGGTAATTCACCAACCTCCTAAGGCAAGACTACTGCTTGGAGTTGCCCCAAAGCCTTCAAAGGCGCCAGCTGGCAAGACCAGGCTCCTGGACCTATGAAGGGAGGAGCGATTGGTCAGTGGCTCAGGGAACCTTTTAGGGAAACTGGGATCCTTAGCTGGACACATTGTCATAGTGGGACTGTCCAGGAGCTGTCCCAAAAATGTGCTGAAGGCAGTATTGCTAAAAGGCCTCTGGAAACAAAAGTTAACAGTTACCCGGGCTTGGCTTCCGAATGTTTTGCCGAGGCTTTGGCAACGGAAAACCAGCTGGTAGGAAAAATACAAACCCTGTCTAACATACTGGTAGACACTAAAGCAAAAACACAGCAGGACCAAGCAGCTTATTTGCAAAACCAGGAGAAAACAATGGAAGGGAAGTGGGAAAGGGAGTATATGCCCAGTGGACTAGGGAGGGGGTAGCATCCAGAACCCAAGCAGTGAACTAGATACAGCCCCCCCCCCCACCTGTTTGGAGTGGGGAGGAGGGTGCCCTGCAGCATAAATGGTGGTCACTGGGTAGGGTCCTCTTGCCAGGGAGTGGAGTGTCATATGGTTGGGAGAATGGCGGCCACCACAGTTGCCCATTGGTGGGACACAAGCCATCGGAACCAGGGCCCTGCAGAGAACAACAGGGTTTATGCTTGCACTCATAGCCAGCTACATGGCCGGAACACAAAGCAGACCACGGAAACACCAAAAGGCTTAGGGGCCTGAAATTCCCCAACTGAAGTCTCTTTTATGCTTCTTTTTATAACTATAGGTTCTGTTGCAGTTGTGAATGTTAAGATGCCATCAAGTTGGCTCTAACTCACAATGGCCCTATACTGCAGAATGGAACTCTGCCCGGTTATGTGCCCCCTTCACAATTGCTCTCCTGCCTGAGCCCAGCATTGCAGCCATTGGGTCCGTCTGTCTCCTGAGGGTCTTCATTCTCTCAGGCTAGAACTTTGCTAGTAGCTCGAGCTCCCGTACACTCTTCTAATCATAGCCCCTTTCTGGGCACATCCTAAACCCTTCACATTAAGGAGACTACAATAGCTTACATTGTTCTCTTTACTGAAGGTAGGAAACAGTGTAGGTAAGCAAAAGAGACATTGTTTTTCCTGAAACAAAAATTTTGAGATTTCCTGGGTAGGCCTCTTTATTAATAGCAATTGTTAGCATTTTAAGACCAGATTTCTAAAACATGCAAATTCGTTATTCATGAAGTTTAGTCTCTCCTTGAAAAAGCCAGGGAACAAACTGTTGAATAATTAAAAAAAAGATTTGTTAAGGTTTGTTTAGGTATCAAAATCATAGTCTTAAGTATAACTTGCTTGATAGAGAAGTTGCAATCCATTGTTCTGGTTTCTCTTCATGAGGCTGGAGAAATGATACCTGTCACTTGTGCTGCTGATCAAGAAAAATATATGGTTTCTCATCTTCTGCTAGCTCTTAGCTATCATTGTCCATTTTTTTGTTGAAAAGAGTACATGTTCTCTTCTCAACATGTACTTTGTCTCTGAGTGGTCTCATTGATAGTCATTGCTCCAATTACTAAATTTATCTTCATAAAATGCACATTTATTTCTAAGACTGGGTTTTCATGTCCTGTGATTCTTTCAAATTAGTACAAAGAATGAAATTAGGTTCATTTTATATCTAACTGATTGAATTTTTAGGGATCAGAGATTTGACCATAGTCTGGCAATGTAGAATAGAAATCAGAGTAGAATAGGAAGTACAGAGGAAACATTTAGTTTAAGAAAATGAATGCTTATGCTATATCATACATTATCAAATATAGTCATTAAAAGTTCATGGAAATGAGTACTATAAAAATCTACATGAATTTCAAATTATTTTGCAGCAAAGTAAGGTTTTAGTAACTTATTTTAACATGTCTGGACAACATCTATTTTGAGGCACTAAAAAGGGTAAGACATCAGTTTAAAAAGAGTCTCCATCAAGGTAATAAGAATTCTGCTAACGAGGACAAAGCAGGTGCATAAGCAAATGTAGTGAAGAAAGCTGATGGTGCCCGGCTATCAAAAGATAAAACATCTGGGGTCTTAAAGGCTTGAAGAATAACAAGTGGCCATCTAGCTGAGAAGCAACAAAGCCCACATGGAAGAAGCACACCAGCCTATGTGATCACGAGGTGTCGATGGGATCAGGTATCAGGCACCAAAGAACAAAAAATCATATCATTGTGAATGAGGGGGAGTGTGGAGTAGAGACTCAAAGTCCACATCTGTAGGCAACTGGACATTCCTTATAGAAGGGTCACAAGGAAGAGACGAGCCAGTCAGAGTGCAATATACCACTGATAAAACATACAACTTTCCTCTAGTTCTTTAATGCTTTCTCCTCCCCACCCTTCAATATCATGATCCTAGTTCTACCTTACAAATCCAGCTAGACCAGAGGATGTACACTGGTACAGATAACTGGAAACACAGGGAATCTAGGACAGATAAAGCTGTCAGGACCAAAAAGGAGAGTAGAAATACCAGGAGGGTAAGGGTAAGGTGGGGTAGAAAGGGGGAATAAATCACAAGGATCTACATATAACCCCCTCCCTGGGGGATGGACAACATAAACGTGGGTGAAGGGAGACATCCAACAGTGTAAGGTATAACAAAATGATAATTTATAAATTATCAAGGGTTTGTGAGGGAGGGTAGAGGGGAGGGAGGGGAAAAATGACCTGATACTAAGGGTTCAAGTAGAAAGAAAATGTTTTGAGAATGATGATGGCAACAAATGTACAAATGCGCTTGACAATGGATGTATGTATGGATTGATGAGTTATATAAGCCCCAATAAAATTATTTTTAAAAAATAGATTTCTGCTAAAACTGAAACAAGAACTAACTTCAGATTTATGGTGAAGCTTACATGGAAGGATGGTGAAATCATTAATGATTTACAAAAAGTTTCTAGGGTCAATTCCCCAAACAAATCAGTTTACAAGTGAATAACTCATTTTAAGAATGGACCAAACAATGTTGAAAATGAACTGCACATCAACCGGCATGGAAATAATCTTGCTCACACTCTAGTTGAAGAGCAACGAGGAAGAAGAACAGAAACAATAGCACCAGAGACATCCAATTCTGACTGACAAGTGGAAGTTGAGCAAGCCTTCTGCTTGTTGGATGCTAAACCTATTGTACTCAGGTCAGCTGTATGTAGTAACATCGCTTCAGTGGAAATTGAAACAGGTGGGATCAAGATCCTGAAGCATTTCTAGCAAAAATTGTACCAGGAGATGCAACCAAGGTCATAGCAACAGTTTTTGGGGGTTGCTCAAAGCATTTTGCTTATTGACTTTCTGGAGAGCCAAGGAACAATGATAACATCTGCTTATTAGTGAAGGCATTTTGAGAGTTAACCAAAGTTAAGCAGACAAACTCTTGGAAAGCATCCCCAGAATTCTCCACAATGACAATGCTCCTGCTCCTTTCTCTCATCAAGGAACGCCGTTTTGTGAGAGCATATAGCTAGGGAATCGTTAGGCATCCGTCTTACAGTCCTGGGTTGGTACCGGCTGACATTTTGCTTAATAATCTTAAAATCTTGGAAGGGCAGCCACTTCAGTCACTTTTATAAAGAAGACTGCATTGATGTGTTCAAGTTCTCAGTTCTTTAGGGATGGACTAAATGCCTGGTATCATCACTTACAAAATCTTCTTGACCTTGATCATGCTTATGTTGGGATAAACTTCATACTTTTAATTTTTTTTTGCCTCTGCTCCAGACGCCGCCGCCGCTTCCCATACTTTAAAATTTTTATCTGATAACTTTCACTTTTACACAGAATTTATTGAATACTCCTTACATGTAACATCATTAGAGCAGGTGACATGAATTATTTAATGTGGCTCTTCTGGCCAAATTCTCTAATTTCCACCAAATGGCCTCTCTGCCTGGCTGTGGTAAGAAAGTGGGGGAAGACAATGATGGGATTCACTTATGAGTAATTGTTATTAGAATTCCCTGATGTACCTTCCTGTTGTGTATAAAATGAACTCTGAGAAGCAGCAGGAGAGATCTAATTACTGGCAAGAGCTAGGTGTGGGCCAAGTCTTCTGGACTTGAGGTCCCTTTACAATGAACCTCCTGGATCCAGGTGACACTGATAACATCAGAGGAGCAGCAGAATCCAGTGCCAGAGCATGAAACAGTGATGGGCTTACCTACCAAACAATGGAGCAGGTTCAGAGGAATGCTTTTGTGCAAGAGACTGCCTTGCAGGAGTGGGGTGATTCTGGGCACTTAACGTAATTGGGGAAGTTGGAGTTGCTGACCTGTGTAGCTGAGTGCCTTTGGACAGAGAGGCTTACTGGAGCAGGGTGCCTCTGGGCATTTAATTCAGGGAGCTGGGTTTATTGACTCTTGGAGTTTAAACGGAATGCCCTCAGGTTGAGGCTTACAGCAGAGTGGTGTGCCCCTTTGGCCATTTATTAGCTGACCTGGAACTGTGTATCATGTCCTCGTAAGCAACTACCCTGAGCATATCTCACTAGCATTACTACTTGTTAACTTCCGCAATAAACCCTTTAATCATGAATTTGGTTGGTGAGTTTCTGTGTAACCACTGCAATGGATATTAGAAACTAGAAAGGTAAAATAGAGAACATTAAGACAACTCAAAACAGCTTCTACCTTGCTTCTTTATCTAGTGATGCAAATAAGGTTGTATACAGGTCACTGAACCATTGCCAAAGCCAGGGACTATTTTGTACCTTTGAGAAATGTTGCAATATTATGCTTAATGTGTTCATTCTAAAAACTTATTTTCTCTCCACCTTTAAATGTCTGAGTGGCTAGGTAGAATGCTTTCATTCTTACAGATATTAAGAACACTGTGTCTATGACTGTTTTGTTACATAACAAGTCTTATAGCTTTCATTTCTCTATCAGGGAATACATTTTTTTTTTCTGAAAATGTGACTAAAATTTCTAATCTTACAGTTCTGTGGTAATTTTGATTTTGTGTTTTGTTTCACTATCCAGAAAGGGAATACATTAACATTTTTTTGTTTGCTCTAGAAAAACTGATTGCTTATCAACGAGAATTCCTTGCTTTGAAAGAACGTCTTCGGATAGCTGAGCATCGAATCTCTCAGCGCTCTTCTGAGTTAAATACCATTGTACAGCAGTTCAAGCGTGTGGGAGCAGAAACAAATGGAAGTAAGGATGCATCGAATAAGTTTTCAGGTGAAATTATATTTTTAAAGAATTATGAAAATATTTTTCTTGAATGTTCTGTAGACTAGATTATCATCCTGCATCTCTGTTACCCTCTCCATTGAATCTAGTAATTAGAAATATCACTACAAAATTTACTATCAAGCTATAGAACAGTTTTTATTAATTGTCATATTTATTTTAAGAGTTTTATTAAGCTAAATTATAGTTGTGTACATTTCACAGACAAAAATGAAAACACTGCAACTTTTGAAAATATCCAAAGTAAGATTCAGCATAAACTTTGATTCGTACTGATTTTGTGATTTATATATGGACTTCAAGTACATTTTAAAGGGTTTTTGGATGATTAGAAACAACTAAAGGGGTACCTAGTTTTATGATGCATACTTTAGGGTTTGTCTGTCTTTCCTGTGAGACTTCTGGTCAAAGTGGAATGAAGGCAATCATTCTTTGTTTCTGTACTGTTCTTATTGAGATCTTTAAATTGATACCTATGTAGGAAAGGGGCTTCAGGAAGCTTCTGGGAAAAGTGAATTAAAAAATATGGAATTTCCTTGAAGCCCCTGTCATATAATCGGTTGCTTCAAACTTTCCCTAATTTTTTATCATAATTTACTTTCCTTTAGCGTCATGTATTTTTTTTACTAGTATTTCTCATCGTAAGATCCACTGCCTTACATTTTGTTGTTGTTTTTTGTACTTTGCTTCTCCTGGGTATAAAATTTGAATTGTGTCGCATTAGTATTTACAATTATGGTATAGTATACATGAGAAGAAAATAAATCCCACATAAGTCTTTTGCCAAGTGAACTCTATTAGCATTTCTCATTTACTTCTAGTCTTTTTTTCTACACATAGCTTTATATAAAATTGTGATTATGTGCTGTAGTCTTATTCTTACTCTTGGTAGACTGTGAACATTTCAACAGTCATTTAAATATTCTTCAAAATACTATTTTAATGGCTTCATAATATGCCAGCTAATCATATATCATAATATAGTAAGATATTTTTGAATGATTTAACATCAAGAGCCAACCCCCCCCACCCAGTGTTCCCTTTAACCTACCCATACCAAGTTTATGAACATCTTTGTATATAAATCTGATTACATCTGTTTTCCTTATAGTTACTGGCTTTCATGGAAACAAAATCTGTTTTGATTAACTGTTGATTCTTAAACACAGCACAGTGGCTGGAACACAGGACAGAACTATTTTAGGTGATATTCTATTATGGTTGAAACATTTGTCACCACACTATAGCTGTGGTTTGGTTTTACATAACTTAATAATTTGGCAGTTTAAAAATTGGTCATTTGCTAAGTGGGTGCGTAAGTAAATGTGAAGAAAATTGATGGTGCCCAACTATCAAAAGATAAAGCTTCTGGTCATCTAGTGGCCATCCGACTGAGAAGCAGCAAAGCCCACATGGAAGAAGCACACCAGCCTGTGTGATCACAAGGTGTTGAAGTGATCAGGTATCAGCACCAAAGAACAAAAAAGTCATATGATTGTGAATGAGGGGGAGCGGGGAGTGGAGACCCAAAACCCATCTGTAGGCAACTAGACATCCTCTTACAGAAGAGTTGCGGGGAGGAGACTAGCCAGTCAGGGTGCAGTATAGCAATGATGAAACATACAACATTCCTCTAGTTCTTTAATGCTTTCTCCTCCCTGCTATCATGATCTCAATTCTATCTTACAAATCTGGCTAGACCAGAGTATGTACACAGGTACAGATAGGAACTGAAAACACAGGGAATCTAGGACAGATAAACCCCTCAGGACCAATAATGAGAGTAGTGATAGCAGGAGGGGAACGGGAAGGTGGGGGAGAAAACGGAACTGATCACAAAGATCTCCATATAACCCCCTCCCAGGGAACGGACAACAGAAAAGTGGGTGAAGGGAGATGTCAGACAGTGTAAGATAAGATAAAATAATAATTATAAAGTATCAAGGGTTGGTGAGGAAGGAGGGGGCGGTGAGGGAAGGGAAAAAATGAGCTTATACAAAGTGCTCAAGTAGAAGGAAAATGTTTTGAGAATGATGATGGCAGCAAGTGTACAAATGTGCTTGACACATGATGAATATATGGATTGTGATAAGAGTTGTAGGAGCCCCCAATAAAATGATTTTTAAAAATTGGTCATTTGTTACTTTTTTTTACTCATGAGACTAAGTTTTAATTTTTTTGTGTTACAGTCTTCTGCATTTCTTTGTGAGCTTTTGGTTTTTGCCATTATTTTAATGGAATTTTTGTGTTAATTGGTACTTACTGCCAACTCCCTTATTGAAAAGATAAAGTTCTCGTTTAATGGCATTTGAAACAGTGTTTTTTATTCTACTGAATTTTAATTTTATATGTTAAATGATTCAGTGACTTCTCTAATGAAAGCTGAAACTATTAGTAAGTTATATCAAACATTCTCAAGGTTTAAATTACTTGAGTTTTTCCAGGAAAAAAAATGTATTTCTATCTTGTATATGAAAGTTTAGTAAACTGCAATAGCATTAAAATGAAAATTGGTGGTTACTATACTTATTGGACACCTTGTTTAGAGTCTCTGTAGTAGAACTCAAGTACTGATGGATTATAAAGGATAATGTCTGATGTATTAATGCCCCACCTTCTCTCGGGGACCTTGGCAGACCTCCTTGGTTGCCTTCAGTGTCTTTAACTTCCTAACCCTGTAATACTCTGGTTGCAGAAATGTGATTTTCATTGTAAGTGGTGATCCCATTTTTTTTTTTACATTTTATTAGGGACTCATACAACTCTTATCACAATCCATACATATACATACATCAATTGTATAAATCACATCCATACATTCCCTGCCCCAATCATTCTCAAAGCATCCACTCTCCATTTAAGCCCTTTGCATCAGGTCCTCTTTTTTTCCCCCTCCCTCCCAAAGTATGAGTTTAGGAAATAAAATTTTCTAGTTGTGCCTCTCATAAGTTTTTACAGTTATTTTCGTACAAATGGGCCATTTCAATCAGATGAGGTGCTCCCATGGGCTAATTATATTTTGTTTTTTTCAGATAATACCCTAAAACTATTAAAGGAATTAACAAGCAGAAAATCTCTTCAAGTGCCAAGTATTTATTATCATTTGCCTCATTTACTGCAAAATGAAGGAAGCCTCCAACCTGCTGTGCAGATTGGCAGTGGACGAACAGGAGGTACGTGTACTTTGTTTCTTAGTATGGGAGTACTCCCGGTCTTAATTGTCTTTTGGAGTACCCATTAACTATTAGAAATCCAGTACCCATTAACTATTAGAAATTTCAAAGAGTGAAATTTCATCCTCTCTCTGTGCACAGCAACCTAGGACTCATGCTAAAATGCACATGAGAAGGAGTTGGACATCTCCATACATTAGAGTTATAGAATTGAAAAAGATCTTGAGATATTTCATTCAAGCTCCATCTCCATGCAGGCAAATGTTAAAGCCTTCATAATTTTTCTATTTTAAGGATTTTTCTATTTTAAGGATTACTATCAGGAAAGATTTCTTCCTGATAGTATCTTATTTCAACAATAATAGCATATAATGTCAAAAAGTTTTTCTGGTGTCTTTCCTTTTTTTAAATATAGAAATGTAAATGTTTGGCTACTCTTTCATACAGTAATAGAAATGCTCTTTCCTAACACACCTACAATTTTTTGTAGGATTTTTTTTTCTCCCTCAGCTTGTCAGTCACCAGTGTTTTTTGAATTTTGCTTGTAGGATCAATTTACTCTTTTATAACATTTATTCCTCTGTTTTAGCATTTCAAATCTATGTATTTTAAAATGCATGCACTAAAATAATTTTATTCTGTAGTAAGTCTTTAACAATAAAATAATTACATCATAGACAGCGAAGTTCAGTTTTGTGTTAATGTTTTTAAAAAGTTGATTTAGTCTATTTTCTCTTTCAAAAATTTTTTTACTTTTCATTTTTTACCTTTTTTTGGAGTAAATTTCTCCAAGTATAAGCTTTTAGTTTCATCTTGTTTGGGTTCTGCCATCTATCTTATTAAGCATTTAAAATTACATACAGGCAGTTCCTGAGTTATGAACACACATACCTTAGTTATGAACCAACTCCCATAAAGCTTATTATATTAAGTTTATGAGGCAAATACATGTTTGTAGTAACTTTGTGGTACACATTGAAATATTATTACTATGTTAAAGATGTTTTGGTATATCTGGAACTGTTTATTTTTATGCACATAAAGCTACACTCTATATTATACACTAAGATAGCATTTGAGTAATGTTAGGTATGAACCATACCTAACATTTCCCATTTTCATACACATTTAATTTAAAGGCCGACTTAGGAATGGAACTTCATAGTCTCAGGACTTCCTGTACGGTCTTCCTAAGAAGACAGTAACTTGAAGGGGGGGAATGTCTATGTTAATTCATTCTTTCATTTCAGTACTGATTCAAGAAATATTTATTGTGTGACTTGCATGGGCAAGGCTCTCTACTGGTGCTTGATGCATGAAGATTAACAAGAGGTGTAGCATGCTTTTAGTTTTATTTAGAACATTTAGGGTTAATTATGAAATTGAAGCTATAGCTGTCCCTTTAGTAATCACTATTTGGGTAAGATGCCTTAGCCAATTATACATTTCTGGGTTTAGGCTCTACTTTAATTGAGAGAACATCAAATAGTAAGAAGTAGAAGTGTTTTTAATGTCACTTAAAAGTTCCAAGGTCTCTACTATGTTTTCATTTCCATTTTATGTTCTTATTTTATCAATGTCATTCTCTGTATTCCTTTTGAAGAGTCATAATCCTGTTTGCATGACTATCATAATCATAAATATAATAAAATCTTGGTCAACCAGCTATTTAGTATTAAATATTTTTATAAAATGAACTTTTCTTGAAGGCATAAAAAGCAGACAGCTTAGAAATGATCCAGAATACCTCCAGGTTTACACGAGAAAGACCTTTCCTAAGTCCTTAATTTTTTAAGAGTACTAAGAAAGCCATCAATTTTCTCTTAGACAAGTGTGCATATAAGCATAATTTCACAAGTGATTTACCAGATTTTGTGGCTCCCCCCCCCAAAAAAAAGTGGTGGTAAGTATACTAAGCATTTAACTGCTAACTGAAAAGGTTGATGGTTCAAAACCCCTCGCCTGCTCTACAGGAAAAGGATAAAGCCATCTGCTTCAGTAAAGATTGACTCTCAAAAGCTCAAGGAGTCGTTCTACTTGGTCGTGTAGATTCGCTATAGGGTGCCAAGCAGTGAGAATCCACTTTGGGCAGTGGCTTGGGTTTTGGCTTTATGGGTCTCCCCACATCTATCCAGAGACCTATGCTAAGAACCACACTTTTTTAGATTAAAATGCAAACAAAACAGCTTCTTGCGGAAAATTCTATTCTTCAGTGATCAGGATGATTACTTAGGTAACAGTTTCAGAACATAAGCCTACCCAAGGCTGAGACAAGGCAGTGCTCCTCTTGGTTACTGATCCTTTGGGAGGGATTGGAATTCTCACATCCAGAACAAAGAACTTTAGCCATTGCTATGCAACACTATCACTAGACCCCTCCACAAAATTTTCAGTGGCAAAAAACATCCCTCAACCTGCAGATAGGTGAAAGGACCCCTTGTATAACGAGGAGTTACCAAATATTTAAGAAAATCATGCCACGAATGACTAAATACTCGAGAAAGTCGAGTTCTTATAGTGAACAGATGATTTTAAAATAAAATAGTAACTATCTAATTTTAGATGAATGATAGCACAGCTCACTCATGAAACAGTGTGCTAATTTAAAAAGATCTGTCCAGAGGACTTTCTTTAGTTTCAGTGGTTGTACGAGGGGGGAAGTTTGTATTGAATCCAATCCCACTTTTATATTAATTTTTCTAAGCCCGTATTGTAAACTTCCAGATAGACTGATAAGCACAATAGACTCAGCTAATGAGTTCAGAGCAGTGACTAACACCTTTGAGCTGTGCAGTTCTTTCGGAGTGCAGCACAAGAGCACAAAGAGGGAGGGCTAGAGAAAAATTCCAACATCCACCTAATAGGAGTTTTGGAGAAGAGTGGAGGTAAGATATAAATAAAAGAAGATTTCTTTGTGTTGGAGAAACCCAGAGGCCTTTAAATTAGGCTGAGCAGGAAAACAGACAAAAACCTGATCAGGATAGCAGGTGATTCTTAAGATATTTGCTGAAATCTAATTTAATGAGTAGCTACTATGTACAGAAAAGTAGATGTGGTTCCTAGTCTTTTGGAACTTTAGTAATGAAAACAATACATTAATCAGTTATATAATTATACTTTAATTATGCTATGAAGGTGCTGGGAGAATCTATAAAAAAGGACATTTGACCTAGTTCAGATATTTAGCACGGACTTAAGAGATCTGACCTGAGGCCTGAGGAGTATGCAATTTGCTCAGTAAGTTGGGTAGCAGTTTCCTACTGCTTATGGAGCAATTTCCCTAAATGCAGTGGCTTGGAAGAAGACCAATATATGGTTTTACAGTCTTGGAGGTTCAAAGCCCTAAATTTAAAAGGTGCCAGCAAGGGCTGGGATCCTTCTGGGAGCTCTAGGGAGGAATCTGTTTCCTCCTTTCCCCGCTGTCTGGGGTCCTCTACAGCCCCTTGCGGTCCTTTCCTGGATCTTCAGAGCACCTTTGTAGGTGTCATCCAGTAGTTTTGACTGGTAGTGGCCCCATGCGAGACAAGAACTGACCTGGAGGGTTTTCTGGGCTGTATTCTTCATGGGAGCAGATTTCAGGCCTTTCTTCCATGGAGCAGGTCGATGGGTTCCAGCTGCCCATCTTTCAGCCAGCACACAAGTTCTTAAGCATTGCTTGTGCCACCAGGGCCCTACTTCAAAGCACAGTGTCTTTGGGTCTCTCGGACTCTGCTGTCATCATCTTGCATTTTCTCACTCTGACTCTCCTGGTTTCCTCTGTAAGGGCCTTTGTTGATTACTACATTGGTCTTGCCATAAGATGTTTAAATTAATCTAATCACAACTACAAAGCCCCTTTTCTGCATAAGGTCTTACATTCATAGGCTAGGGATTTGGGTGTGGACATTTTTAGGGAGTTCAAACTCTGTTTACCACAATGGGAGAAAAAGTATTTGATAAAATGTAAAGAGCCACAGAGAGGACCATATGGCTGGCCCAACTAGAAGACATGACATTCCTCACTGACCTACAGGGGACAACACTGGGGACACAGTGTGGGAATTGCGCCCAATCTGACCCCATCAGACAGGCAAAACCCTAAGGGCGTAGAACAGAACAGCAAGGGGGTCAGAGCAAGGAAGTCCCGAGGGAGTACCAAAAATAGATTTGGGGGCCAGGGCAGGGCACTGCAACAGGTTCGACTGGAAAACACCCCTAAAGGTCAACAAACAGACCTTGAACTATTTACAAGCTTTTCTTTTTTTGTTATTGATTTTTTTGTTGTTTTGTTTTCTTTTGTCGCTTTGTTTTGCTCTGTCTTGTTTTTTTGTGCATATTATCTCTGCAGGTCTATCTAGGTAAGATAGGTGGGGTAAACAATCTGGAGGAGAAAACAACATGGTTCACGGGGTGGGGCATAGGAGAGGGAGAGGTGAGGGAAAGGAAGTGGTGTTAACCAACCCAAGGACAAGAGAACGAGTGATCCAAAATCAGTGGCAAGTGGAGTGTCAGAGGTCTGGTAGGCATTGATCAAGGGCAGTGTAACCGAGAGGAAGTACTAAACCCAAGTGAAGGCTGAGCATGATAGTGGGACAAGAGGAAAGTAAAACGAAATAGAGGAAAGAACTAGGAGGCAAAGGGCATTTATAGAGGTCTAAATACAGGCATGCGCATATGTAAATATATTTATATAATGATGAAATAGATCATGTGCATATATTTATAGGTTTCGTATTAAGATAACAGGTGGACATTGGGTCTCCACTCAAGTACTCCCCCAATGCAAGAATACTTTGTTTTATTAAACTGGCATCCCATGGTGCTCACCTTCCCGACACGATCACTGAAGACAAATGGGCGCATAAGCAAATGTAGTGAAGAAAGCTGATGGTGCCTGGCTATCTGGGGTCTTAAGGGCTTGAAAGTAAATAAGTGGCCATCTAACTCAGAAGCAACAAAGCCCACATGGAAGAAGCACACCAGTTAGTGTGATCACGAGGTGTCGAAGGGATCAGGTCCCAGGCATTAAAGAACAAACAATCATATTGTGAATGAGAGGGAGTGTAGATTGGGGACCCAAAGTCCATCTGTAGGCAACTGAACATTCCCTTACAAAAGGGTCTCAGGGAGGAGATGAGCTAGACAGGGTGCAATGTAGCAATGATGAAACATACAACTTTCCTTTAGTTCTTTAATGCTTCCTCACCCTCCCACTATCACGATCCCAGTTCTACCTTACAAATCTGGATAGACCAGAGGATGTACACTGGTACAGATAAGAACTGGAAACACAGGGAATCCAGTACAGATGAACCCCTCAGGACAAGTTCTGAGAGTGGGAGGGTGGAGGAAAGGTGGCATAGAAAGGGGGAACCTTTTACAAGGGTCTACATATAACTTCCTCTCTGGGGGACAGACGACAGAAAAGTGGGTGAAGGGAGACGTCGGACAGTGTAAGATAATGACAAAATAATTTATCAATTATCAAGAGTTCATGAGGGAGGGAAAAATGAACTGATAGTAAGGACTCAAGTACAAAGCCAATGTTTTTAGAATTTTGAGGGCAACAAATGTACAAATGTGCTTGACACAATGGATGGATGTATGGATTGTAATAAGAGTTGTATGAGCCCCCCAATACAATTATTAAAAAATATGAAAAGAGCACCTTTAAAAAGAGGTCATTAATGAAGAGAGCATGAAATCTAGAAAATGAAAGGCCAGTGAATTTTGTATTATAGACTTAAGGAAAAAATGGAACAAGATGAGGCTGTACATGTAAGTTGGAGCTAGACAATGCAGGGCTTTGTAAACCATGCATAGGATTTTGTTTATAATCTAACAGCAGTAAGAAACCACTTAAGTGGTTTAAATTGAGCTTATTAAGAATAAGGCTGTAAGATTAAATTTTGCAAAGATCACATTGACTGCAATGGGAAGAATGAGGATGTAGGAAGAATAGATGTAGAAGAACCAGTTAAGATGCTCTAGTAGTTCATTTGTGAGAAGATGAACTTGGACTATGTAGTCAGTCATAGTCGAGATCAAAAGAAGGTAGATTTAACAGTTGTGTGGACTGTGGAAACAGATATTAAGTCTTCAAAAACTAATGGGAAGTTCCATTAGCTTTTCGTTCAACTTTTCTATAGACTTTCAGAAGCCCCCTTGTGGATAAGAGGACATAGTGCTGGTCTAGTTTTCTGGGCTGGAGTGCAGTGATTAAAGATAAGTCCTAGATTTCCCCACCAACTGACTGGGTGGATGACGATGCTTGCTAGTCCTTGAAATAGGAACAGCAGAAGAGGTGTATGCAAGAGAATATCGTAAGTTGAATTTTTGATACAGTGTTCACTTTGGAGGTGATTTTGAGGTGTTTCATTGAACATGTCAACTAGGCAGTTGTATATTTAGTCTTGGGACTCAGTGGTGAGATTTAAGTGAGAGTTGATGTTATGGGTTATCACTTCTGTTTAAGAAGTCGTTAAAGAATGGGTTTGGTTGAGATCAGCTGGGACCTCAGACTAAGCCTTGAGGTTTCTCTGGCAGCTGATTTCCAGAAAAGCAAAAGATGCAGTGGGCTGCAGGGCCTGACCTTACCTGCAGGTATGACTGTCAAAATGCTGTCCAAAAGAGAAACTGTACCTTGAGTCCTAAATTGTGTGTTTTAGGGTAGAAAATTGAGCCCTATGTCAAATATAATTTAAGGAGAACATTAAAAAAAATGATGAAGCCATGGGAGAGACAGAAAATAGAACTATAGAATAGAACTGTATTTTCATGAACTTTAAAGTAATAAAGAAGTCAAACCATAATAAGTGAAATAGCAACATTATAAAGAAAAGTAATTTACTTGTGATTGAAAATAGATTGAATAATTAAAAATTGAGAATGTCACATTAAGATTATTCCTACATTTTGCTTGATCTTAAATAAGTAAGTAGAATTTGAAAACTCCACAGGGAAGCGGGAGAGGACTGAAATAGCAGTTGGTAGCTTTGTCAGTTATAAGCATGAGGCAGGCGCTTGATCCGTCTGGGATTATTTTAGATTGGTACATCGCAGATGCATTATTAATAGTTGGATTAGAATTATTAGACAGTCTGTTGAGCAGAGTTCTCAAGCTACTCTGCTTCTATCTGGTTCTTCTGCTCACCTAAGGATGATATGGCCATTTTGTTCCTTTTGCTGACATAATTCTTTTGAACTCTCTCCTTAGAATATATACATTTTTCTAGATCTAAAGTATATATCGAAGAACATCATATCAAACAAGATAGCCTGGGTTGTGGTATGATAACTGACAACCTCAAAATCTCAGTGGTTTACGGAACCAAAGTTTGTTTGTTTTTTTTCTTCATAATACATGTCTGCTTTGGTTGTCTGGGGACATTTTATATCTTTGATGATTCAATGACCCATGTTTGCAGGCCAGTCACCATATTGAATGTTGTTTGCTACCAAACCAAAGAATAAAGACATCTCTAAAGGATTTCACACTGCAGCTATAATTACAGCCTCATAGATCACTCGTGCTGTTGATTTGTCGGCTCTTTCTACTCCTATGCCCCCTCCTATTATCATCAACTATAAGAGAATCTGAAGACCCAACCCATGTACCCAAAAAGTGTAGGAGAAAGGAAGTAGCTTGGGCTGAAATTTGTGCTTTCATTTCCTAGTGCTTGTGGCGCCCCTGAATGTGTTGATTTAAGTTACAGAATTTAAACTTCAGAATCAAAACAGTATATTTGGGAAAATGGACTATACTCTGAACATGCCACTTAAACATAAAACAACAGTAACAAAATTATTAATATGTTGGAGTAGATAATTTGCACTATTTATACCATTTACATGTACATTCAATCAACATGTATTTTATTTCTTCCATGAACAAAGTTTTAGAATTCTGTGAGTAAAACATTTCCTATGACTAGCTCACACCGAAGTTGTTACACTTAAAATCTTTATTCTAAATAGTTAAGTATTGTATATTTAAATTTTGAGGTAGGTAAAAGAATATGGACTTTGCCTCCACATAACTCATCTCGGAGAAGTAGAGCTCTTCTGTTCTCGGCCTTCTCCATGTCAAATAAGTGTGTCACTCTTAGTAAAAGGTTGTCAGCCTAGGTTCTCTGTGGCATAGTGGGTTATGTGTTGGGCTGCTCACTGCAAGGTCAGCAGTTGGAAAGCTGGAGCTACTCTGCAGGAGAGAGAGGAGGCGTTCTACTCTGCCCTAAAGGATTGCTAAGCGTCAGGATCCACTTGACGGCAATGGGAGAAAGAAGTCATCCTCGATTCCTCCATTTTGCTGAGCTCTGCCTGGCTTAAGCTCGATTGATGAGTGTCTCCAGAATATAACCCCAATTTTTCTACTCATCTTAATCTCTTGAAACTTCCCCACCATCTTCTTTTAGATCAATTTAATTACTTTAATTAGTGTAGTAAATTTCTAACTGATCACCCCAAGCAGCTTTTACTCTTATGCTTTTGTCCATTCTCTACAACTTATCTTTTCAAAATACAGGTCAGAAGTGACCCCCATGATTACACTTTCTCTTGTACTCAGAATGAAAACTAAATCCAAGATTGTATGTGATCTGATCCCTTACTAATTCTCTGAATTTAAGCTCATTTAGATACATTTTCTTTCCTTGCAATTTCCTGGCCGTTTCAAACTTATTCTCTCAGAGCCTTGCTGTTTCCTCTTCCTAGAGAGTACTTCCTCAACTCTGAGATCATTTGTGATCAGCTCAGATGATATGTAAGACGCCTTCCAGGAGGTACTACGCTCCCTTCCCCCTCATTCTTACTCTGCATAATCAAGATCATCCTGTGAATACCATCTGTTTAGCCCCCACGCCTTTAGTAGGCAAGCGTCATGTGTTTTCCCCCATTACATCCCTGATATTGAGAATAATTTCTTCCCTTTAATAGATGTTCAGTAAATAGGTGTAGAACAAATATGGATCACTTTTTTGAGTCTTTGAAATTTCTTAGTTCTTAAATGGAAAAGAGGGATATGGTAAACTATTGGAGAAATCATTTAAACCTTCTATACGTCGGTATTCTTAATTTGTAGAATAAAGGTGGTAGACTAGTTAACCTCCCTGGCGGTCTAATTATGTCAGTAATTTTGTTAATATGCAACCCTTAAACTTCATTCCAGTTTTAGAATTCTAGGAATTCTAAGTATTTTATAACTTCTCTAACAAGACTTAATTACTTTCAAAGTTAATGTGTATTTCTGTATAACACTTAGACTATTAAGACATATTTTTAAGATAATTATTTTTTAGAACATACTTTGACATATATACTATAATAAGTTGAATTGGTAATAGTTGTGTGATATATTTATAACAATGACACAAAAAGAGTAACTGCTGAGCTACAACCATAAAGCTCATAGAATTTGGCTCCTTGGTTTGGAGGTTTAGGGCCATGGTTTCATGGGACATCTCAGTTAATGTGCCTAGTGCTCCTGTTCTATCCTAGTTCATTGGGTAGTGCATGGGGTCTTAAAAGCTTGTAAGTGACCATCTAAGGCATCGTAGTTGGTCTCCATTTACATGAAGCAACAGAGGAAGTAGGAGGGTCAGGAACAGGGGGAGGATATGGGATATTTGGCAATGGCTTCCGAGAACAACTGCCTCTTTTGCCGTGAGATCAGAACTGGGTGATGCCAGATTTTTTTTTTGAACTGCCAACCATGCAAATCGCAGCCCAATTTATAACCACTATACCACCAGTGCTCCCTAATGCCAGATTTTTGTAACTGAATATTTTGTCAAAGATTCTAGAGATGAAGACTAATCCCAAAGGAGAGCAATGCAGAATAGAATTTCAAATACACATGAAATTCAGAGCCATAGAGACTCTAGCCATAAAGACTCGATAAATCCCTGAAACTGTTACCTTTAAACTAAAAATCCTTAACCGAAACCAAATTCACTGCCATTGAGTCAAGGCTGGCTCATAGTGATGTTCCTGAGGGTTTCCCAGCCTGTAACTGTTTACAGGATTATAAAGCCCAGTCTTTCTCCAGAGGAGCTGCTGGGGGTTTTGAACTGCCAACAATGTGGATGACAGCCCACATCTCCTAAAGTACCGTTAAAGGGAAACGATGGTCTAGATCAGCAGTTCTCAACCTGGGGGTTGCGACCCCTTACACAGGTCTTCGGAACCGAGACACTGCTCCTCTATCCGTCTCCTGGCGGGTCTGCCCACATGCAGATACGCCCACATAAAGGGTCACCACAGCATGAGGAATTGTATTAAAGGGTCGGGGCCTTAGGAAGGTTGAGAACCCCTAGTCTAGGTTGAGTAGTTAAAAACACCTACCTTGAGTATTTTGCTCTGGAAGGGATCAACGTGACAAACAGCACCTCAGAAGAACTAGATAATAACCTGGGGGAAGTGACGTTTATGTTAACCAGAGAGGAATGCTCAGCAAGGGATGGGGCAAATGGTTACACAGCTCCAAGATGGAATTGGGGCCACGGAATGGCACATGCGGAAGCAGTTAAATTGGTATGTAAGTGTGCTTTGCTCTCTGTATTCTTAACAGCGACAACAGGATGCATTTGAAAGAAGAAACAATGCGCCTGCAGTCAGCTCTGTTACAGTGTATGTGTTCCTGAAAGTCACACTGTGCAAAATCATACAATACAGTGAGCAAAACGAAGCACAAGTTTTTGTGTGTTAAATGGTTAAAAATACATTAATGCAACATTTAATATGATACTAGGGTTTGGAAGTGATGTGCAGTTTGTTTGTGGAAGTAGGCTTTAGACAAGTCTCAGGTGGTAGGTTATTGTGAACTTGGGCAAGGTGGATTCTGAGATGGAAAGCTGCTGTCCAGGGGTTGGTGCGATGCATGGCTCGAGGTGAACTGAGGTAGCTAGTACATGTTTACGGTGGGTGCATTTTCTGTATTTTTGCATGGCTTGGTTCACTGAACTCAGTTCACATGGGTCCAATTTTCTACTGTTACCTAGGAAGTATGAAATTTACATGATGGTAAAATTGTTTCCTAATAATATTAATCATGTTGAAGCAAAGTTTGTTTAGAAAACAACTATGATATTAGAACTGGTTATAATTTTGGACTAAAAAACAGTTGCACAAATGGTAGTTTCTGTATGCTCTCACCTACTTTTCATGAATCTAAGCACACGTCATGACTGTAATACCTTGATCGAAGCCAGGAAATGAACATTGGTGCTGTACTATTAATTAACCTCAGATCTTATTCCCATTTTGTCGTTTGTCCTTTTATACTTGTTTTTCTGTTTCAGAATCCAAACAGGATCTCATATTTCATTTATTTGTCATGTCTTAGAGACTGACCAATCGTTTTTGTGGCCTATTCCCCCAATTTGGATGTATCTTATGTTTGCTCCTGGTTAGATTGGGGTTATGCACTTTGGCGGGAATATCATACAAGTGTTAGCCCTTCTCAGGGTGTCCTCTATTGGATACACAAAGTCAGTGTGGAAGACAGTAGTTGTTAAGGTTTGTCTGGTATCCCTTAGTGTTAATTGCTTAGTAACACCCATTATTTACACTTCACAGCCATTTGCTTTTAATGTGAGGCTTAATGTGTAATTTTTATCATTTTTTTTGAAATTATTTTTTATATGCTTAAGCCAAGTGGAAAAGAATAACAGTATTACTAAGGTGTACTTTTGTGGCCTTTGGTTATTTTTCTTTCTGAAAACTATTATGTTTTGAGCCCTCAATAATTTCAAATTGATTGGGGCCCCTCCTGGCACAGTGGGCTAAGCATACCCACCAGCCAGTCTGAGGGAGAAAGATGAGCCAGTCATCTTCCATAAAGACGTACAACCTTGGAAACCGTATGGGACAGTTCTCCTCTGCCCTGTCATTAGGAGTCAGAAGTTGAATTGACAGCAGTGTGTGGGTAATACTTTTTGAGCAATAGTGTTTTTCTAAATGGTCTTTATAATGTCTTTATTTTATATAATTGCTATCATTATTTTGTTTCAGTTTCAGTAGTAATGGGAATTCCCACAGTGAAGAGAGAAGTTAAATCTTACCTCGTAGAAACTCTTCATTCCCTTATTGATAATCTGTATCCTGAAGAGAAGTTGGACTGTGTTATAGTAGTCTTCATAGGAGAGGTAATTATTTAATTGTTATTTTATACCACATATAAATGTTGAAGCTGCAACTGAATATTTGAATATGCTTTATAAGCATTTTTAATGTAATGAGTAAAGGTTAGGGGTCCTAATTAATGTAGGTATAACTTGTTGCATTTCCCTTAGCTTCTCTCCTGCAGCTACAATCCCACAGTGCTGTTTTCTTTCAGTCGAGGAATATTTCAGGCAGTCTCCAGGTTAAAAATGAGATCGATCCCCTAACTGTGTCTTTAAGAATTTGTACGTCATCCAGAACAGGCACATACAGTGCTTAGCCTTGTTTGCCTTATTACAAAAAGGATCAAGCCTTTCTGTGATTTAAAAGCTGCGTGTGCAGCTCGTGAAGGGGATTGGGATAAAGAATTTATTTCAAATAGGACTTGGTTCTGTCATTTCACAGCAAAGACAAATTTTATATAAATGTAAAGTGAATTTTGAGCAGTGCCAGTAGTGTCCTGCTTAAAGATGGCAGCCAATCCCACAGCCTTGGGGGTGTGTGACTCTCCTTGGTCCTGCTAATTTAGTTTTGCCAACCGGTCTCCTGAAAAGACTCTAAATCATAGGAGTCTCCCCTTCCAAGCATCAACTTGTAACTATTTCCATTAGAGTTACATGACACATTGTAAAAATTCAGGTCTGCTCCTGTTTTGCTTCATCAGCTATTATCAAACTGATTTGATCTCCTGCTTAGAAGACATGTAAGCGTTGTGTGTAACTCAGATGTCCAAAACCTGGGGGACTGCCTGCATATACTTGTATATAGATCTTTAGTGAGTCTCTGTTTCAAGTTCTCAGGTGTAACTTTGGAGATTTGCATTTATACTCTTTAGAAGTTCTGAAATGTGAGAAAGGTTTAGACTAAGTTAGAGTTTTGTAAATCTATTTTCCTCCCAACTTTTTAAGGGCCCTTGTTTTTAAATGAGGTTGCTGTAATATATTTTTAAATATCGTGGGCATTTTTCCATGTTAACAATAAATAGCATTGTATCATCTTTTAATGACTATATGTAATATTCTATTGTACAATTTTAACATAATTTAATTGCTGATTGATAAATACTTAGATGTTTAAGTTTTTTCTATTAACACTGCATTGTGAATTCCTGTAAATAAATTGTTGTATAATTGTGTTGTTACTGACTTAAAATGAATTAATTCCCAAGTAGAACTGATATACACAGAAGTTGAACTGACTTAACCACTTCTAACCATCCGGGAGAACTTGTTCTGTCTATGATCTGCTAAGTAGTATTAGTTTTCACTTTTTTTTTTTGGCCAATGCTATGGGCAAAATAGAGCATGGTTTTATTTAACTTGATTTCTTTACTAGTAGAATTTGATGTTTATTTATATGTTTATTGAACATTTGTATATAATTTTATTACCTTTACAGTGTTTATTTTGGGTTTTGAATTTATAAAAATATTCATATATGGGGAAATTTAATGTCATGAAAAGTTTTCATATTAATTTTACCCATACATGAAAATTAAATTCCATCATATTCTCAACAGTTGTCCAGTATCTCATTTGTGTTAACTTTGTGATGCTTTTGTCTTTTGTAGAAGTTTTACATTTAAAATAATTAAACCTGTCAGTCATGTATTATAAACCAGTATACATTAAGTTGCTATGAGTCAGAGCCATATTGACCACCTAACAACAGTGTAAATTGGCATAGCCTTTTGTGATTTGGCCATATCTTACTGAATTGTAGTACTTGTTTACATAGCCACATGCAATTTCAATATTTCAAAGAAAATAAGAATCATTTTAATATAGTTCATTTCCTATAGACAATTTAATGATTCTACAACTACAATTGATTCTACATGGATTGGTGGTTTTAAGCTACATGCCCTAGTAGGCTGGGGCCCATGTAAAACTAGTAACAAGTGCATATATTCTGTGACTTTGACTCTAAACTATATTTGGATGGGATCATTCCTTGATGTAGATTTCCAGCCTTTCCCTTAGCCTCTATTTCTATCTTTTGGACAACATTCCACTTGCTCTTATCTCTTGAAACCAACATTTTGCATTTATGACCACAGTAAAAAAATTTACTATCAGAGTATTTTGTGTGTTCACAATGCATGTTGGGTAATAACTGGCACCAATGTGTGAGGCAAGGGTAAAGTTGGCTGTCATGGTTAAGTACCAACTTGGCTGGGTCATGGTTTACAGACTCTTTAGGCAAATAGTAATGATGTAATTTGGTAATTATGCAATGATGTAGTCATCTTCACTTTTGTGATCTGCTGTGTTTGTACTTTATTTTTTTGTAACCCTGATCTTTGCATAACAACCTGGTCTTGGGAACCTAAGATATCAATAAGTGAGAAATGGGTATATTTAAATATTTTATGAGGAACTCTTAAGTGATCTGCTAGATATTCTAATCTTCCCCAACTGTGTCTCATTCAGATTTACCTTCTGTTTATTACAGATTCTTTACAGGATAATTTTAATAGGTTCATGCTTCAGTCATTTTACTTGCAGTTTATCACATAGACCTTGCATGTTGTCAGTTCTATTTGTATCATTTCCTTAGCTTGAAACTTTGCTTTTATTCTATTTTATTTTCTAAACATTTACCTTCTTTTAAAAATCATTTTATTGGGGGCTCGTACAACTATTAATACAATCTATACATACATCCATTGTGTCAAGTACATTTGTACATTTGTTGCCATCGTCATTCTCAAAACAGTTGCTTTCTGCTTGAGCCCTTGGTATCAGCTCCTCACTTTTCCCCTCCCTCCCCACTCCCTTCTCCCTCACGAACCCCTGATAATTTATAAATTATTATTTTATCATATTTTGCACTGTCCGACATCTCCCTTCACCCACTTTTCTGTTGTCCGTCCCCTGGGGAGGAGGTCAGGTCCTTTGTAGATCCTTGTAATCAGTTTCCCCTTTCCACCCCCACCTTCCCCCTACCCTCCCAGTATCGCCACTCTCAGCACTGGTCCTGAAGGGATCATCTGTCCTGGATTCCCCGTGAAACTTTGCTTTTCCACACGGCTTTCTTAGTCTTCTTTCTCCCGTGGAGCTGTTGGTGTTTTTGAACTGCTGAGCATGCAGGTGCATCATGGCCCAACTTGTAACCTACTGTACCACCAGGCTCCTCATTTGAAATCGTCTAAACTGGCAAGGGTAAATGAATCAGGGTTTCTTTAAAGTCTAATCTTATCTCTTATTCATTTTAGCATGAGGAGAAACATTTTAAATGAGGAGTAGAGAAGAATGCATGCACACTACAGGATGCCAAGTTTATTTAGCTTACTGCCTCCTTTTCAGAAAAGACAAAAAAATCACATACTGCCCCTGCCCCCTGTGGCAATGAAAGACTTTATACCGATAGCGCATGACCCAGGATAAAGTGTACGTTCCTGCCTTGGCAGCCTCTCTGGATTGCCCAGCACCGCCAACGGCCAGTAAGTGTCTCCCACTTTGGGAAACACTGGTTGAGACAACAAAGGGTTATTAATCTGCCCCCTTTGGCTTTACATTCTTGTGATTCTTTTTTTCTTGAAAGGGTTTTCCCTCTGGGAGAAGAGGGACCAAAATGTAATTTTCAGTTACATATTTGATCCTTGTTCTCCAATTATTTCCCTGTTAGGAGTCCATTGACATATAATTGTGTTGAAAATTCCTACCAGGCTTTGAACAGTTGACCACTGATGCTTTATCTGGAACAGTGGTTTTCAACCTTCTTAGTGCCGCCACCCTTTAATACAGCTCCTCCTGTTGTGATCCCTCCAACCATAAAATTATGTTGGTTGCTACTTGATCACTGATTTTGCCACTGTTATGAATCGGGCAACCCCTGTGAAAGGGTTCGACCTCAAAGGGGTCGCAGCCCACAGGTTGAGAACTGCTTGATCTAGAATGTCAGGAGGAGCTGAGAAATTCTTGTCACCCTGAAGGATCTATGATATGGTCAGACTTTAAGATTGTATCATTCTTGTGCTTATTGTACTTATAATTTAATTTATAACTTTTCCATTCTCACATTCTTACTGTCTGTGTGTCTCATTTCTTATTACAGTATATAATTTATGCTATTATTTATAATCTTATTCTTTATATTATTTCTATCTCATGATCCCACCTCAGAAAATGTTTCGTCCAAACAATAAATCCAAAGCTAAGAAGTGAGTATTGTGGTTTGGAGTTGGCCTCATCTTCTAAATCTTGATTTTCAGAAGGCGTCATCTTTCTCCAGCAGAGAGGCTGGTGGTTCTGAACAGCTAACTCTGTGGTTAACAGCCCAGTGTATAACCACTGTGCCACTAGGACTGCTGTTTAGCATAACAAACTTTGTGGAATGATTAGACAATATGCATGTATAAATCAATTTTATCCCAGAGATTAAAAATATATAGAAAGACAGCAGGTGACTTAGGGACATACTGTAATCTAGAAGCAAGATTTATTGTATAATGAATTTTTAATCTCCAGTAACTCCCTCATTTTAATCTTTCAATGTATGTTCAACTAATGAATGAAAGACTAGTTAGAATAAAATGTGTATTTCTGCCTTTACAGAAAAATATAGCGCAATCTTCTCCTCTAAAGACACCCATATTACTCTGTGTCCCTCACTAGCTTTATGTCCATTATCAACTGAAGAGACGGTAATGGAACATTTATAACTTGGACATTTGTGCGTACAGCACATACAATCTCAGGTGCAGCTATCCAGTTCTGCCATAGTGGTGAGGAATCGGCCATAGGCGATAAATAAACGGGTGGAGTTACACTCCAGTCAAAGTTGACTTGACAGTAACAGATTGATTCCGGCTCTAAGAAAGATGGAAGGCCCTTAGAGGATTTTGAGTTGCGGTCCGGTGGCACGGAGCTGGCTCCAGCTCCTCGGGACCCTGTGTATACATGCACGAAGCACTGCCCAGTCCTGCGCCAGCCTCCAAATCTGGGCCAGTTGAGTCCATTGTGGCAGCCACTTTGTCAGTCCGTCTGCCGGAGGGCATTCTCATTTATGATGTCCTTCTCCAGGAGCGGCCTCCCGGCCATGTCCCCCCATACAGTGAGGCAGAGTCACCACCCATCCTTCCATGGAGCTGCCCTTCTGAGACCTTTGCTCATTCTTCGGGCAGTCTATGATCTAGCCAATATTCTTTGCCAGCAACATAACTCAATCAGAAAAAAAATTGACTTTTTATTTAAGGGCACTTTGGGAAAACTTTATTTCGAAAATTTAGATTTGCAGAGAAGTTTCAAAAAATGTACAAAGACTATATCCTTCACTTTAATTCCCCTGATGTTAAAAACATGTAATTATAGTGCAGTTAACCTGAAGGAGCCCTTGTGGTCTACGGGGTAACATCTTGGGCTGCTAACTTCAAGGTTAGCAGTTCCAAACCATCAGCTGCTCCTCGGTAGAAAGACGAGGTTCTACTACTGGGAAAATTATAGTCTCAGAAACTCACTGAGGCAGTTCTACCCTATCCTATAGGGTTGCCATGACTCAGAATTGATTTGATGGCAATGAGTTTGGTTTGGAGCCAAAATCAGGAGATTAGCTCTGGTGTGCTTTTGAGTTTGACCAGTTGGTCCACATTGCATTTAGTTAATGGGAGTTCTTCTCTCCTTGTCTTTGAGGCTAGGCACTTTTGGTGACTGCTACTCAATTATTTTATAGAATGTCTTAATTTGAAGGTTTCTAGTGTCTTCTTATGACTAGGTTATAGTTATGGGATGACTCAACCACTTGAAAAAGGATAAGAGCAGAAGCAAATAGACTACATAGCAAACTAATAACCCAGTACAGCTTGGATTGGGATTATATTCTTTTTTTTTGGAGGGGAGATTATATTCTTGAAAACCATGTGACATAATTAATTGAATTATGGGCATATTTTGGACTGAGTGAGTTCTGACCAAAAGAAGATTTATTAAATGGCAGACAGAGTAACTTGGGTGAAGGGGAAGGCAAAAAACAAGTGTTTCAAACCATTACTCTTCTCAACAGACTTAAGAGACAGGAATGAAGAAAGGGTATGACAGGTGTACTGCCAGTACATCTGTACAAATGTACGTTCTTCTTCCTCTTTCTTGTATGTCCTTTTAACCTCCGCTTGCTCAATCTTTTCAATGGCTTGATTGTCTTAGAAGCTAGTCAAGCTAACTACTGTTTGTTCGCCTTTGTTGGTAAGTCTGCATTGATTTAAAGTTTCAAGGTAGGTAGAAATACTTCTTCCCTGGACTACAGGAAAATAAAATCTACTGTGAGGTTCCAGTCCCATTCTGGCATACCTCTGTCCTTTAGACACTTTTGATTTGTGATTTGTCAAATTGTCTTTTTGGTATTCTCTACTCTATAGAGTGACATGGACGTCAGTCATGATGAACTAACAAAGATTAGATGGAGTCTAGAGCAGTGGTTCTCCACCTTCTTAATGCCTTGACCCTTTCATACAGTTCCTCATGTTGTGGTGACCCCCCCCCCCCCCGCCCAACCATAAAATTATTTTCGTTACTACTTCATAACTATCATTTTGCTACTGTTATGAATCCAGCGACCCCTGTGAAAGGGTCGTTTGACACCCCCCCCCCAGGGGTTGCGACCTACAGGTTGTGAACTAATGCTCTAGACCCACTGAAATGAAGCATAAAAAGAGGTCTGTAAGGTTGGCAGTTTGAATACACCCAGAGATGCCTCCAAAGAAATACCTGGCAGTTTATTTCCCAAAAATCTGCATTGGAACTATAACACAAAGTTGCCATGAATTGGAATTGATGGCAACTAAACGTCTACAAATGGATCCTCTGCTAGAACAATGTTCTTCGAAGGAAGAAAAGCAAAAGAGGTTTAAAAATTATTCCTGTCTCAAGAAGCAAGGAAGTGTGACCTATAACCAGGAGAAACTTGGTAAATAAAAATAGAGTTAAAAATGGAAGATGATGGAACTGGCCAATAAGGACAATAAAGCAGTTAATGTAAACATTCTTAAACTGTGAGAAAAGTAAGCAGTGAAATGGAAGATTTAAAAAATCAACCTTTTGTGCCATCTTGGAGTCTGCGGAGGCCTGCTGGGAGCAGGACTTGTAAACCAGCAAACGTGTGGAAGGCGCTCGGTCAAGGCTCTTTTCTCCTATAAACGGGGTGTGAGAAACCAGAGGGAGCAGAGCGCACAGCTCTTCTACAAATTGAAGGCGTTCGTGCCTGAGGTGAAACAATTCTACGTGAGCAAGAGATGGGCTTATGTGTACAAAGCACTGAACTGACAGTGATTACGGCGGCACACCTAACAAAATCAGAGTCATCTGGGGCAAGGTGACTGAACCCATGGGGATTGTGGCATAGTTCAGGCCAACTTCCAAAGCAGCCTTCCTGCTAAGGCCATTGGATGCAGAATCAGAGTGAGAGCCCTCCCCCAAGGATTTAAACTTACTGAACAGTAAATACTGAAAATTGTGGGGTTTTAAAATATCAAAAGGAATTTACATTAGTTATAAGAAAACCAAAATGTCTGTATTAATCAGGCTGAATAGACCTGAGAATACGGACTATACCAAGGACAAAAGGGATATTTCATAGGGATAGTGAATCACATCAAGACTAAACACACTTCTAAATGTGCACACAACTAACAACCACACTTCAAAGTGTCAGACATAGAAACAAGGAGCACTGAGAAGAAAAATAGACAAATTCATCATCTTTGTTGCAGAATTCAGCTATACTGGACTCAAAACATGTAATTGTGAGAATGGTGCAGAACAAAACAAAGATTTTCTTTTTTTAAGAACTTGATAGAACAAATAGAAAATGAGTTAGGATAGAGAAGGATTGACCAAAACTGTCAACCCGATGGATTAAAGTCACAAGATATTTAGAATGCAGTCATCACAGTTGGGGACAGTGAGGGGGAACTATCTTTATTTTTATGGCCTCTCTCAGGAAGCCAATTTGTGATTGCGTCAGTTTTCTACCTCCCTAGAACTCAAGTCAAATACAGCAGTGCTACCTAAATTTTCTGCTGAGCATTTCATTTTTCGTGTATTTTTGATTTGTGTATATGTAGTATATATGTAAATTATAATGTGTGTTACTAATGGCGTAGAGGTTAGGTGTTGAGCTGCCAACCTCAAGGTCAGCAGTTCGAAACTACCAGCTACTCCCAAGAGAGAGCGGTGAGGCTTTCTACTTCCATAAAGAGTTACAGTCTTACAAGCCCACAGGGGCAGTTCCCTCTCTTACAGGGTTGCTGTGAGTCAGAACGGGCTTGATGGCAGTGAGAGAAAACACATACAGAAGGGCACATTTAAAAGAAGGTATATGCCAGTGGATTCCCCCCTCAATTTTATTTATTTTGCCTTTATTGTCTGCAGGTTATTTTATACATCCTCTTGAGGGCACTGGCAAACACCTAATTAACAAATGAACTAATTAAGATATTCTTTTCAGCGCTTTCTGTTTATTTTTTTTTAGGTTTGACTAGACATCAGATTTAGGCTTAAATATCAAATTATCAGAGAGACTTTCCTTGACTATCCTGTTTAAATAGGTTATATCTGTTATTTGTTATTTCATTCTTTATGATTTATTGGGTGTGATAGTTACATAATCTGTTGTCAGTTTGAGGCTTAGGAGTGACGGGGTGGAGGTTAGCATGTCAGTCAGTAACAGCTTGATGACATCATTTGGAGGGGCTAAGGAGATAAATAGCTCTTTGGAGGTGGGACACAGGCTCACTCCCTTTCTCTGCTGACAAGACACATGGGGCTTTGCTGATGACAGCGAGAGCCCCGGACCTGAAGGGATCATGTGGAGACTCATGCCAGCGCTGAGATGCTTGCACTGTTACTGGATCCATAAGACTGTCCTCCCACTGGCCTGTGATCTTCCTGCATTCAGCATTCTTGCATGTGTTTCGTGAGTCTAAAGAGGACTTTTTAGATTGCTATCAGATCTGGACTGTGCTGGGATGTTTTCTCAATATGCAATTGCTCTCGTATGTAAAGCTCTTTCTTATACACATATGAGTATCTATGAATGTGTTTCTCTAGTCCACGCAGGCTGACACTTTGGGTAAATCTACTAAAGGCCTCCTGAAAGTGTTCAAGAGCAAAGATAGCACTTTGAGGACTGAGGTGTGCCATGTATTTTTAATTGCCTCATACACACGTGAAAACTGGTCAGTGAATGAGGAAGACTGGAGAAGAATTGATGCTTTTGAATGATGTTGACAAAGAATGTTAAAAGTGCCATGAACTTACAGAAGAACAAACAAATCTGCCTTGGAAGAAATACAGCCAGAATGTTCCTTAGAAGCACAGGTGACAAATCAATGTCTGGAGTCCTTTGGACATGTTGTGAGAAGAGAGTGGTCCCTGGAAAAGGACATCATGCTTTGGTAAAATAGAATGTCAGCGAAAAAGAAGCCTGTGGGTGAAATGAATTAACACAGTGGCTGCAACAGTGGACTCAAACATGTAATCCTTGTGGGAATACTGCAGAGCAAAGCATTGTTTCATCCCAAATCTCCCGACTCATTTTAAGTTCTGCGGGTAGAGCTCTTGTTTATGTATTTATCAGTGTCCACTCATGCTTGATGAAGTAGAGAACAGAGAAAAAAGGAGGAAGGCCCTCAATGAGATGGATTGATGCAGGGATTGCAATGATGGGCTCAGACATACAGGAGCAATTTTGAGGATGGCCCAGGACTGGGCAGTAGTTTGTCCTCTTGTGCACAGTGTCCCTGAGAGCTGGAATCAACTCAATGGCACCTGGTAATGATAGCTAAGAGCTTGATGATCAGGATACAGGGTGTGTATGTAATGTATGGCTACAGGTTTCGGCTCACGATGTAGTCATCAGGTACATATCAGCACAATGAAGTGAGCAGAGTATGGATGGTAAATTTATATCTGAAGAACATTTTTTAAAACCAAGGTTTTTTTTTAAGTTACTTAAAATTCAACCCTTTTTGCTTTATGCTTCGTATTTTTTCTTTAGTGCTTAAAATAGCTTCCTTTTTATCCAGGTAACTTGTTTGCTTTACAGCACCCTGTAATTTCTGATTTTTACCATCTTTGCTTATCTTTATTTTTTTATTCCCCTGTTCAATCTCAGTTTCCCAAAGCAGAGAGTCAGGAAGCCTGAAGAAATGCCTCCTTGTATCTGTAGTGGGAACTGTAGGAGCAGACAGTACCTGCTCCAGGTTGCTTATCGTTCACAGGCACCTTCACAGCACACTGGAAATTAATTCCTATGATTTGTTACAAAAACATTTATTCACTCCAACTCCCATTTAGCATCTTTCCTTTTGTTAAAAGAAAAAAAATTGCTAGCTTTGAAAATTTTACTTATAAAATAAAACTTTTCAACTATTAACCCACAGTGTGGAGTCATTTATATCTTTAATAGACAAAGGGGCTTCAAAGTTTATAAGAAAATGATTTAAAAGATGATTAATTTCCCCAGCAACTTTTTGAAACCTCCTCGTCTTTGCCACACTCATTGCAAGCATGTATTATAGTGCTTTTCTACTTCATTGATCAGTAATTCTACAGGACATTCTATCTTCTACCCAGTGCAGGTTCCAGAAATGATAGGAGTCAGTTTACATAGTGGTTGTGTTTCATAGAAAGTTTCTCTGTTAACGGTTATTGCAGTACCTTGTCTGCTATTGGCATTTCTCAGAGAATTACTTCTCTGTAAATGAGGCTATATAAAATATTGATTAAAAATACCACAGACGGGGATTTAACCACTATATCTAGCACTTTCGTTTATGTCATTTGTTCATCCCTGGCAACATTGACTCAAGTGAAGAAGATTCTGGTGTGTCTGTGTTGGATTGTCACTAATCGCTGTGGCTGTTTGTGTCCTACTCGTACGCTTCTTCAGTCCCTAAAAGCGGAATGATGTATGCTCCCAGAGTGTGCTCTGGGCACATCATGGTGTTATTTTTTACATTGAATTTTATCAGTTAGTGTTGTTTTTTCCCCTTATTTTTGGTATGACTTTTATTATACGTGAGCTATAGTTCACATACCATATAATTCACCCATTAAGAATATGCAGTTTCATGGCCTTTAGTGTTTCAGAGTTGTGAACTGTCCCCACCTTCTGTCGATGTAAACCATTTTCGTTACCCCAAAAGCAACGCTGTACCCTTTAGCAGTCACCCTTCAAGCACACATTCCCTCCAGCCCTCGGTTCTGGGCATTTTATACAAATGTAATCAGGTCATAGGCTGTCCACTGTGCCTGTGGCTGCTGCTTTCACTCAGCTTGTCTTCAAGACTCACCCATGTCGTAGCAGAATCATTAATGTCATTGAGTTTTAAAATAAAAATATTGAATTGCTATTAGCCATAGAGAACACTTGATTCTCCACCAGAAGTGTGGGTTCTTCCTTTACTGAGTATGCCCATTTCCCTTCCCACTTACCCCAAGCCTATCATTTGGCTGTTATTGTTGCTAGGTACCATTGACTTGATTTCTGCCTTTAAATTCTTTAGAAAATACGTGTTCCAAGTTTTAGATACAGAGAGAGGTCCTCAGAATCAGATGATAGCATTACTTTTTAAAAATCTCTGCATGCCTTTAAGAAAGCTCTCAGGAAGAAGAGAAAGCAAGCAAGAACATGGTGATCTCCTGACTGGTGCCAGCATTCCAGAGGTGGAGGAGCGAGACCCAGACCCAAACCCGACCCGAGTTACTGCCATCAAGCCCATCCTGACTCATGGTGGCCCTGTGAGAGGGAGCAGAACTGTCCCTCTGCATGTCCAAGACTCTCAGTCTGTAGACGAGGAGACAGGTTCATCTTTCTCCCCAAAAGTGACTGGTCGCTTCCAGCTGCTGAACTTCAAGTTAGCAGCTTTAAGCATAAGTTGCCACTGTGTCCCCAGGGAGCTCTAAGTAGGGACAACGATTAGCTTGACTGTATGTTTCCCGGGCAGACGTGGGGTAGCTTTCTTTAGGAAGTCACACCACCGCTAGTATCAGAAAGGATTGATTCTGTTATATAAAAGTGACTGATTTACAGTACTTTGAGGTATAGTAATATATATGATTCACTTTATTTCATAAATTGTGTTACATATTACATAACAAATCACATTCACACAAGCATATGCCTTTTCATTTCACGCTTGGGCAGCCTACTGGGGATAGGAAGCTTGTCTCATTTATCTTTGTAAGCCTCCTTCCTTGGGCAGGCAAATCACTGACCCTTAATAAATGCTTATCTAGTTGAAATTTCAGGTTATTGAACATATTGAAGTTTATATGAACCATACTAGATCATACGCTCCGAATGTACATAGTCTGGCAAGAAGTATGATACTTATTGGTTAAACAGTGGATAATCTTTTATTTCCAAAGAGGTTAGTAATATTGAAGTTTCTAGGAAAGGAAAACATTTTGAGCTGTATTCAGTTATAACTCCATCGTTTCTTTGTTAAAATTTGAAGGATATAGTCTTAAGATAATCTTGTTACCAGACTGTCTTCCCAGTTGAAGGCTATCCCCCCTCCTCAGTAGGCATAACAAATCAGGGAGGGGCTTTCCACGCAGAAAAGAATGTTACTAATAGAAAGGGCACTTTGTCAGGGGAGGCCTGGATAGCCTTAAAGTAATGCAGATCACATCTCCAAACAAAGGAGCCAGGGAAGGTTTTTGAAGGGGGCTGGTGGCATGAGGGAGACACAGCTGTAGCGTTAGCAATCCAAGACACATGTTGTATTACAAGGACATGCAGACTACAATGTTCTAAGTTTAGGTGTGGTAGGCCGAGTTCTCTGGAGAAGCAAAACCAGCAATTATTGTAGCTATAGATGTACAATTTATATCAAGAAAAGGTCCCACCACTATAGATGTGAATAAGTCTAGTCAGTTCAAGGCTGTGTTCACATGCTAAGCTGGAGACTTATCCTTACATAACTGCCAGGGATGATGAAGCAGGAAGATCACAATTGTTGGACGCAGAAGTGGATGAATCCGTGGTTTACAGGTCAGGCTCCGGCAAGCTCTAATAGCTCTGAGGGTTGGCAGGCCATATGGCAGGCCACTGACTGAAGTCCAGAGAACTAGAGGTCAGTGAGCCAGAGCAGCACGAAGGGAATAAGCTCTTCACAGTGAGAGCTTCGGTATCAAGTGAGGCCACATCCCCGAGCAAACAGCAAGGCTCTGACGGGGTGAGGGGTGTTCTCACCCTAATCGTCCCGCAACTGCTGTGCTGCTCACAGTCAATCACATCACTGGGGAGAACTCAACTGTCAAGTTGACAGCAACTTGATTATTACATTACACAATAACAGGATTTGGGGTGAGGAAGCAAGCTAATACACACATTATCTCACAAGGACATAAGGGTTTAAATGTTCCAAGTTTTCATTGCCACCCAGTCAGACTCATAGTGACCCTATAAGAGTAGACCTGCCCCTGTGAATTTTCAATACTATAAATCTTTATGGCAGTTGATAGCCTCATCTTTCTCTTGAGTGACGGATGGTTTTGAACTGCTGACCTTGTGGTTAGCAGCCCAATGTATAACTCACTATGCCACCAAGACTCCTGTTCAAACCTTAGGTACTATCAAAGTGTACCAAGCCAAACTCACTGCCATCGAGTCTTTTCCAACTCATAGTGACCCTGTCGGGCAGGGTAGAACTGCCCTTCCCAACGTAGAACTCACTGCATCATGTAGGCTGTGAAAATCAGCACATTCTGGCCTAGGGTAGTTGCTGTTAGAGTCAGAATGTAGAGACGGAAAAGCCCAATCTTTACCTAGACTTGTCTCAGTCTCCTAAGTCTTTAGTAATAAAATTTGTACTTTTAATTAACAGAAATTTGACTGCTTTTTAAGAAATTGGTTATAGAATAGATTTGTATAAGTCAGTAATTTAATCATTTCTAGGATTAATTAATGCCCCTCTGTAGTTAGGATGTAACAGTGTGGCTGGTGGATTTGAACCACAGGCCTTTGGTTGGCAGCCAAGTTCGTGCCCTCTGTAAAACAAGCCCTCTGCTGTGTCTCACAGAGCACTACCTGGCCTGTGTCATTCTCAAGATTGCCATATTTGAGCCGTTTTTGCAGCAAACCTGTCAGCATCTTAGGGACTCCTCTCTTTTTGGCCGATCCTCTGCTCTACCAACTGTGATGTCTGTTCCAGGGACTGATCCCTTGTGATGACGACATGTCCAAAGGATGGAAGACAGAGTCTTGCCGTCCTCACTTCTAAGGAGCATTCTGGCTGTCCTTCTTCCAAAACCAGATTTGTTTGATCTCTTGGCAGTCCGTGATAGAGTCAGTATTTTTGCCCGCACCACAATTCACATGCACTGTCCCTGGCCTTCCTTATCCATTGTCTGGCGTTCACAGGCATATCTGAGGCAACTGAGAGCACCTGGGCTGGGGTCAGGTGCACCTTAGCTGTCCTCTCGTGACATCTCTCCTCTCCAACACTTTATCACACATTTGCCCAGTGCAGTGCCCTTTGTTTTCTTGACCGCTGCTTCCCTAAACCTTGATTGTGGGTCTAAGTAGTTGACATCTCCAAAGCTCCCTGCCATTGAATAATGCCAACTCATAGCGACCCTGTAGGACAAGGTAGAACTGCCCCTGTGCTTCCAAGGCTTCTAAAGACCGGCTCCCTGTAATAGTAAGTACTCAATAACATACAGTGGTACAGTACAGAAGTACAAGGCAGAAGTTGTTTGAAAATGCCATGTATTCCTTTAATCATTTTATTCAATTTTGGGTTCAGAATTAAAAAGTGAAGTGAAAAATAGAAAAACATGAATGTGCATTCAATTTTTTTTTCTTTCCCAGACAGATACTGAGTATGTATACACTGTTGTAGCCAATCTGGAGAAAGAGTAAGTTCTTCTTTATAATGGAAATGAAAATACTTTATTTACTATTATCTCTAGGCTTTCTGCTAAAAGAGTTCCCCGCTTAATTCCTTTTCATGTGGAGTCAGTGTTCATTGGGCCAGCTATTCGTTGTCTTTCCATTGTCATAATGTAGTGCATATCTATTCAGTTACCAATGGGATAAATTGGTGCATTGTAACATACAATAGAGGAGACTTGATGCTCAGTGTCTAACATATCACATAATAATCTTTTACCCTGAAGGCAGTGAATCTATAGGAAGTCTTATGTAATTACTTACATCAGCCATTTTCTTATTTGCCGAGCAAAAATGTTCATGTTTGTAGGCTGATAGTTATGTAGTAGTTTCAAGCTTCATTGTTGAACCTTACCTAAATCTGTTCTTTCATTCTGCAAAGATGAAGTACCAATTCACTATGAGCAAGGCCCACAGTAGGTAACAGATAGAAAGCTCAGTAAATTTTAGTAATCCTAAATTTTAGAATAATAAGAAAATTTTTAAAGTTCTCCTTATATTGCCTTAGTAGTTACAATAATATGAAAGTTGGTGTTCAATATGGTTTTCTTCATTGAGTCGCATTTACTTTGACCCCACACAGCGGCACGTTCTTAACTTGGAAAAGAAAAATGAGAAGCAGCAATTACTTGCCCATTATAGACTTAATGTTAAAATCCGTGGGCTTGTTTTTTTATGTAATAGATACAGTTTAAGATTAAATTGTTAATTTGTTAGAATTTCCTCAAGTGCTGAATTCCATGGCAGTCTTTATTTATTTAGGCAGGGCTTAGTATAATATAGACTCCTTAAATAAAGCAATAATTATTGCCGCTACCCCCACCCCTCCAACCATAGGCCTCATGGGCAAGTCTGTGGGGCTTATGCAGTGATTCTATTGATTCACTCAGTGTGTGAGAAAACGGGGAGGAGGTGTGTGCGTGTGTGTAGGAAGAGGAGGAGGGGTGTGTGTATGTGTAGGAGGAGGTGTGTGTGTGTGTGTGTGTGTGTGTGTGTGTGTGTGTAGAGTTACATGAGTGTTTTCTAGTGATTTGTGAAAGTAGAGCAACTAAGAATGCAAATGTGAAAGAAATGACTCCGCCTCAGCACTTTGTCATATGATCGATAAACCTGTGTCACGAGGTATCCTGTGCCTCGGAGGATGTGTGCTGACTCCCTGGCCTCTTCTCATGAGATGTCAGTAAGACTGTCTAGTAGTGACAACCAAGCCATCTGCAGACATTGCTAAACGGTCCATGGGGGCAAAATTGCCCCAGTTTGAGAACAGTAGTTGAGGATGATATATAAGCTATGGCTCCTATGTAGAGCTTCCTATAAATTGGAATGCATCTCTCTCATTGTATTTGTCTGCATATTTAGTCGCACACACACACTCATTTGTTTTTCTTCACTCCTTTGTTTTTTGTGGAGACCTCAAGTTGTTTATTTTAAGGTCTGCTATTTTCTTAGATTGTGCTTGTAATTGGCCCAGGGTTTCTATACTGTTCCACAGGGAGAGTGACAATTTAGAGTGTTTTTAAAGGATTTTTGTTGTTGTTGGTGGTGGTGGTGGCGGCTTTTAAGTGCGAGCAGAATAACCTGTATTTTCTGGTAAATATCGTGCTACAAATGGTTACTGATATGTTTTATATTAAACACAGTAAGCTGAGCACTGAGATAGGTCAAGTCCCACCTAATTGAAGTAACTTTAGCTAACCTTTCTCATGATAGATTTTCTAAAGAAATCAGTTCTGGCCTGGTGGAAGTAATTTCACCTCCTGAAAGCTATTATCCTAACTTGACAAACTTAAAGGAGACATTTGGAGACTCCAAAGAAAGAGTAAGGTGAGCCATATATTGTTTAAAGCCCTCTCCTCTTGTGAGTATAATACGTGATAAATATATCTCTTGTTTACTGACGCTCTTAACCATTGAGGTCTAAGCTGATACAAAAGTCTTAATAACTTCAGAACAGTTTTTGAGATATATTTAGAGGATGTTTCCTTTGCATGATTTAAAGCTTTGAACTTAGTGTGTTTTTCTAAACTGGCTTTTTGAACCACTTGCCTTGCTCAGCATTAGTGTTTTCTGTTGGTTAGTTACCAGGAATTCACTGAAAGGACTTCATATTGTATATATTAATGTTATTTTCTTCCCATACTTCTATGCACATCATTAATTTCTACCTGTATACAAGATACAGTCCTAGGCACCAGAGCTCTGATCCCCAAAGGAAAATTTTTTGAGCCACTCGTTCTCTGACACTTAAAAACGTTACTGAAAATAGAATCTGTGGCCAAAAAGGTTAAAAACATGGGTTAATTTTTTTTCACAATATCTTTACTGCTGGGTGTTTCAGTATCCTTACTATTCTAATGTGCATTATCAGCCTCCAGGCAGGGAAAATGTGCATTTCCTGTTAGGTATCTGCAGGTCCATCCCGGCTCATCGCGACCACCCTTGCACAACAGGTGATGGCTGGGCCTGCGCCACCCTCTCCATTGCTGCTGTGCTGAGCCTGCTGTTGCAGCCACTGCACCAGCCCATTTCCTTTTCCTCGCTTGCTGACCGCCACTTATCTGTGCTTAGTGTTGCCCACGCTCACATGGCACCAGAGTCCTTTTTTCTCAGGGCATCTTGAAGACTGGTGTTTGGGACGGGATACGTTTAGATAGAGTCTTCCCGAGAGCAAAGTACCCTCTCTTTAATGCTTAATGTGTAGTATGTTTATATATACATGCAGAGGAGCCCTGGCGCCATCGTGGGTAATGTGCTGGGCTGCTTAACCACAGATCAAACCACCAGCCACTCAATGGTAGAGGCATGAGGCTTTCTATTCCCATAAAGAAATACCGTCTCAGAAACCCACAGGGGTGGATCTCCGCTGTCCTACAGGGGCACTGTGAGTCAGAATGGACTAGTGCTGCTGTATTTAATATATAGATATAGATTTACACACACATCAAATACGATCACAGAAATATTTGAGGCTTACACAGGTAATCTTATTTTACTAGATTTAAGTGTTATTTCTAACTTTTTTCATGAAAATTTTTATTTCAGATGGAGAACAAAGCAGAACTTAGATTATTGTTTTCTAATGATGTATGCTCAGGAAAAGGGCATATATTATATCCAGGTAAGTGTGGGTTTTTCTTTCATGCTTTTCACACCTTTAAAGAAAGTGGTAACATCAAGACTGTATTTTCATTGAAACAGGAAGCGTTTGGCATCATAGCCCTCTAAGGGCTTCAACCAGACACTGCTTTTAGGGATGCATCCCAGTCATCGAGTGCGGGGCCGCAGGTCAGCAGGTCGGAGCTCTGGCAGGGCAAGAGCACCAGCTCTGTGCTGAGAGGGTGCGGCCATGCACCTTCCTCCTCCGCCCACCCTTTCCTCTCCTTTCTTCTCTCTGGACTGCCAAGCAGAACCAGGATTTAACTACATGCCAAACTTTAAAGAATCTCATACAAGTTTTTAATGGCCTTTTGGTCTCTCTTTTTGTGATAGGATTGTGTGTCTGTGTGTGTTATGCCATAGAAGATAATGAAAGGGACAATTGGTTGTAATGATCTAGTTTTAAGCAGCACACAAGTAAAATAATTATGTAGTGATATGGTTTTTAAGCTAGCTAGGCAGGCAACAGCTTAAATAATTCTAGGAAGCTATTATTTCTTTCAGATCTCCTTCCCAGTAATGACTTACGGTTAAACTGCACAGTTGGGATTTCCTTCCTTTAACCAACAAGGGTCTTTTGTTCAAAATGCAAACAAATCTGAGTTGTGTAGCACACCAAGACTAAGAAATATTCTTGTATTTTAGCATAAAGCATTTATTAGATCCTTTTTTTGAAAGGGTGTGTTATGGAGGGTGACAAGAAGTTCTGGGTCCCTGAGTCAGGAACAGAAAGCAGCTGCTGTGGGGTGGGAGAGAGGAAGAGGGAACGGGAAGAAGGACAAGTGTGATGTCTTGTGGGGAAGGCAGCTAGGAGAAGTGCAGACGACCACCATTTACGTTTTCCTTAAGGGCCCCTGGAGAAGACGACAAGCAGCAGCCAAAGCCACGCTGTTGCCTTTGAGTCCTTTCCAGCCCTTGGTGACCCCGCGTGAGTCTGAGGGGATCCACGCGCCCTGGTGTTCTGTGGCTGTCATTTACGGAAGTAGATTGGCTGGCCTTTCTTTCCTGCCACCCCTAGGTGGATTCACAGTACATAGATTACTTGGTCCATAGGACAGGAAACATAAATGTTAAATGTAGTCAAAGTATATGACATTGAATACATCCATAGAAAAGTTTCACATGTAAAAACATAATCATAACATCCTAGATCTAGATAATACATTTCTTTTAAATATCTAGGAGAATTCCTATTTTAAGTTCAAAACAGTCAGGAAAACATTAAAAAGCAAACAAAAACATAGCCCAAAGATTATTGTACTTGAATTTTGCTGTTATGTTTTAGAACCAATATATAAATATTTACATTATGTTCCAACACTTTTACATAGAATTTTAAAATGTAGTTAGAATTATTTTTAAACTTTAAGTTTAAAATTTAAAATAAAAAAGTAATAATAAAAGAAATTTTGTTTGGGTGCGAACTTATTTATGTGCATTTGTGAATATGCGCATATGAAGTTTCTCTTGTGCACTGCAGAAACAGTATTTTATATTTTGCTTTTCTCTGTAAACTAGCCATCACTAACGAGTTACGGTAGACGGTTCCAAGAGTGGCTTTACCATAACGAGAGAGGCACTTGTGGTCCCTCCAGAACCTGTACACGAACATTCATAGCAGCTTTATTTGGAATGGCCCCAACTGGAAACGACCCAAATGTCTTTCAGCGGGTGAAAAATCAAACAGGGAGTCCACTCCCTGGCAGACCATGCTGTAATAGTAAGGCATGCATTATTGAAGTGCCCAGCAACTTGAATGGATCTCAGTGAAAAGCGTGTGTTTACTGGTGGTATTCTTGTACTGACAAAATTATAGCCGACTGGTTGCTAGGGCTTAGGAATGGGGAGGAAAGGAGAAAGTGTGGGAGGTAACTGTGTCCATAAAAGTAAATCCAGGTCAGTGTCCTGGTTGTTCTCATGGTCTGTAGTTACAGAACATGATGCTGTTGGGGAAAGCTGGGTGAAAGATGCTTAAAATCTCTATCTTCCTGCCTACCATTGCTTGTGAATAAACTATTATCTTAAAATTGGTTTGTTTGCTTTGTTAAATATTTGATGGGATGTGAGAGCAGAACAAAGCAATTTCTCTAAATGAATGTGCAAAAATGTGGTTTTAAGTATGTATAGTAGCTGAAACGAGTGTATTAATATTTAAATAAGCATCTGACTATTTTATTTACATCCCTACATATTTCAATCAGCCCCAGACCTGTTTTTTAAGATATTCCCTGGGAAATTTTCAGACTGTCTATACTCAGGATTATCTTCTCTTTGGACGCATGCAGTAAATGTATTTGAGTGCAAGTACTGCTTCTTTCAGAAAGGTGCCAGCCCACCTCTATATGTTGTGTGGTTCCCCCAGCAGCTCTGAGGATGTAAAAGACACATCCCATCTGCTCATTGGTGAATTCCAGAGATGAAGTCCATGTCTGCAATTTAGTAGTAGTTCAGTAGAGGTTAGCTGACTCAGTCAGTATCACTTCTTTCCCAATACTGACATTTTCCTCACTGATTCGTTAGAAAAGAAGCCTGGACCTAAGTATTTGCCAAACCCAACATTTAATATTAAATTAATGTTTAAATATTAAACATTTAATTATTAAAAAATCACTTAGCAGATAACTAGAAATAGTAATGTGAAATTGAGAAAAGGAAAAGCTTTCTTACAATATGAAAACAGTCGTGTGATATTGAAAACGTGTGAAAGGAGACTCTGGGTAGGAAAGCTTAGCCATATGCTCCTGAGCCTTGGTCATCTTCAGGTCTCATTATCACCCACTGGATTGGTGAAATTACCCAGCATGCCTCTGAGCTGGTGCTGGCAGTGACGTAGTCTCTGCAAATTGCTGCAGCTTCTTTAAGTGCTTGAGAGAATAACAGTGCAATCTGCCTAAAATGAAATGAAAATCACTTCTGAGAGGGCATAACTGATTGTGGCGTTGTGTATGTACGTTGCTAGGAAAGGAACCCGGCCTAGGAGCAGAGGGAAATGGGAAACTAAGAGTAGTCCCTATAGTATCTTGCCATGGACTAGTTTCTAAATGGGTAGTAACTCGGGTGCTGGCTATCATATTAAGGACCAAAAGGAGGCCGTTTTTAGTTTAAAATAAATGGGGGGTAGGTACTGTAATATACTGTATATGTTGAATGTATGTACAGAAAGTATGATACGTATCCAACTTTGAACAGTGGTCACCTCCGTGAACAGGGCCGATAGCCCTTCCTTGGACCTTCTCTGGTGATGCGGTACATGTTTTATCATGAAAGAAAAACTATTAAAAGCCTGCAGAATTATTTTCCTTTGAAAAGAAGCAGGCTCGTGGGCTGCAAACAAGGACGCAGAAGGAGTATTTATGGGAGGGCTTGTTGCTACTTCCTGGGTCAGGGAGGGTTCGTTGACCAGTTTTGTTTATGTTCTGTCTTATTGTCCTCATTTTCTTTTAATAATAGTGATTTTTATTATTCACATTGTTTTCCTGGTTTTCATTATAACATCTTAAGTGGGTTTTTTAATGTATATAATAATAAAGTCTCTCCTTCACATTCTGATTGGTTAATATGGTCGTTCAATTTTCTCTAGCTTGAAGATGATATTATTGCCAAGCAGAATTACTTTAATACTATAAAAAATTTTGCCCTTCAACTTTCTTCTGAGGAATGGATGATTTTAGAGTTTTCCCAGCTGGGCTTCATTGGTAAGAGAAAGCATCCAATTTATGTACTTTACAAAATAATTTTGATTTTCAAAACATTAAACTTACTTTATTGCAAAGTGTATGTGTGTGTGTTTACAGAGGGGGGAAAAGTTGCTTTTGCAAGCATTTGCAGTAGGTAAACCTTGTATGAAATAATGAAACAAAAACCAAACACCAAACTCACTGTCATTGATGGAGTTGCCTTCGACTCATAGCGACCCACAGGACAGGGTAGAACTGTCCCAGTGAGTTTCAGAGACTGTAAATCTTGGTCTGAGTAGAAAGCCTTATCTTTCCCTCGAGGAGTGGCTCATGGTTTCAAACTGTTGACCTTGAGGTTAGCGGCCCAGGGAGTTACATAGTGGCGTGTAACCACTATGTCACTAAGGGGCCTAAAATAATGAAAATTAACCCCAAATAGAGGTCAGAGACTTTTAAGGTTGGAATACTTATTCTAAAATTCCACAAAGTGGCTCTACTGGCTTATGTGTACCCAGAGCCTACCAAGGTGTGGGTGAACACATCTGATTTAGTCTTCTCCATCACTTCTGGCTCGTCTCTTACAGCCCTGGGCAATTGCAAGATGTGGAGGGCCTTCTAAAGGGCGTGCCACAGTAAAGATGTTCGAGTATGAATTCCTAGTATTTTCATGCCGTGCAGCAACTTGTCGTTCAGTGATTAATTTCTCATCTGCTTCTTTCTTTGACTAACTGAGGCATTCATTTAAAAACTTTAACAAACTTCCAAATTAGGCACTTAAAAAGTATATTTAAAATAGAAAAATTCAGACATTTAAAGTTAAAAACATCCAAAAGACAACATTCTACTTTCTACAGCAATTTTAGAGGTGCTTTGGTGCTACTATGGGCTAGGCATGGGGCTGCTAACTAACAGATTGGCAGTTCAAACTCATGAACCACTCCACAGGAGAAAGATGAGGCAGAGTTTTAGTCTGAGAAACCCTATACGGAGTGGCTGTGAGTCAGGACCAACTCCGTGGCAGTAGGCTATACAACTTTACTTTAGAAACTCTTGAGTATTAGAGGCTATATCTTTGAATTCACTTACCCCTTAATGCAAAACATCTTTAAAATTTTTTTTAAAAATCATTGTTACTTGTCAAGATTTCATTGAAAACAGAATCAGGCATCTTTGTTGTTGGGTTTTTTGTTTTTTGTGTGGCATTAATTGATTCAGGTTTTAAAAACCTTCATTGCAATCTTTCATGTTCCTTTTCTATGGGGAGAATGTCAATGAAACATAAAAGGGAACTCTCTGGAGCCAGTGGCTGCATGATAGTTTGTGCAGCCTCCTTTATATCCAGATGGCGGCTCAAGGGAGCACAGTTGCTGGGTTCCTGGACGCTGCTGCAAGTCGGCATCGGTGCAGTGGAAAGCACAAGCTTACTCTCGGTTTTGTGTATTTAAGTTGTTTTGATAGTTTGTTTCCATATTACACATCTGTTGTTGACTTGGAATATCTTTTCAGGTAAAATGTTTCAAGCACCAGACCTCAGTCTGATTGTAGAATTCATACTTATGTTTTATAAGGAGAAGCCCATTGATTGGCTTTTGGATCATATTCTCTGGGTGAAAGTTTGCAATCCTGAAAAAGATGCAGTAAGTTAATTTTTTACAGGGGTGCAGGAGGCTGCTGTTCTATATTTCATGCAAGTGACCAAAACAAAACAAAATAGTGTTTCCATCTACGGTTTAAATGGTCTGACTTTGTTCTTGAACTGTTAAAAAGTTTCTATAAGTTTAAGTTTCTATGTTGGGGGAGTTTTAAATTAGTTGCAGAGCATGACCTTTCTTTAAATTACTAAGTGCTTCCGGTGCCTTTAGGCTTCTGGTATTTCATGCCTCTGTCTTCTTTGTTCTTTCAGTTTGTTTTCTAGCTCTCCACTCTTTTTTCCCCAAAAATATTTTGGGAAAATATCAGACTGTAGTGTATATAGAGAGAAAGAATAAAAGACAATAATGTTGACTAAAATACAATGGCTAATGAAAATATGCCTTTCAGTATAATACTTGCAAGAAACCAGTGTTCATACTAATGTGCTTGCTTGTGGAATAATGGTGAGTGGGTCACTGAATGGTGAGTTGGGCCTTGACTACTGAGCCCGGTGGCACAGCGGTTAAAGCACTTGGTTACTAGCAGAAAGGTCAGTGGGTCATACTGAGCGTCCAGCTACCCTGTGTGAACAAGATGTGGCAATCTCCTTCCATGAAGACGGACAGGCTTGGCAATGCCATGGGCGCAGGAGGGAGGGGTGCAGTTGAAGTCTGTCCTGTAGGGTCATTATGCATCGGAATTGACTCAATGGCAACAGCTTTTACAGCGTCACTCAAATACTGTTATTTCCATAGAAACATTACTGTAAAAGGTACTTAGGTATGTTTTCATTGTCCAGTGTGAATTGTGTCTCTGAAAAAAATAAGACATTCAGTTTATTTGGGATAAGCAAATAATTTTTAAGAACTAAATATTTATTATAAGCACATGCCGTAAGTTGAATTAATATTCATCACGACTCCCTGATCTTGTATCCTCTAGAGTAGCTTGACTATCCTCCCTTCCAATCATGGGTCCGAACACCACTGTGTGGTGTCTAGAAAGTAGCATTGCTTTCTTTCTGATTAAAAAAACTAAGAGGGGAAACCCCCATTTTTAGGGCAAACCTCGGAATGTGGTGAAGGGTTAAAGTAGCTCCTTTTCCAGCACGGTTGAATGGGTAAATTGATTTGCACAGCTCATTTTTGAAATCAGAGCCCTTTACCAGGATTGTCTTTGAGATTTATAAGAATTTTTGCAGCAGGTACAAGAATGTTAATGGTACTTTTACCCTTCTAAAATAACTTGAATTTAATTGATGTGGTTCAGTTTTATCTAACCTGGTTAGGTTCTAAAACCAAGCCTATAAAGTGGGATAAAAACCTCTGAGAGTAAAATTTAAAACATAAAAATCGTTTTAAAAAATCATTTTATTGGGGCTCGTACAACTCTTACTACCATCTATACATTCATCCACTGCGTCAAGCTCATTTGTACATTGGTTGTCATCGTCATTCTCAAAACATTTTCTTTCTACTTGAGCCCTTGGTATCAGCTCCTCATTTTTCCCCCTCCCTCACCCTTCTTCCTCATGAACCCTTGATAATTTATAAATTATTATTATTTTGTCATGTCTTACACTGATAATGTCTCCCTTCACCCACTTTTCTGTTGTCCATCCCCCTGGAAGGGGGCTATAAGATCATTATGATCAGTTCCCCGTAGTGCCTCCCACCTTCCCCTTGCCCTCCTGGTATGCCTACTCTCCTGGTATGGCTACTCTCAATATTGGTCCTGAGAAAATAATTTTTAATTCATTCAAAATGTTAGTATACAATACTTTGGACGATTTTATTACTTTTTCCATAATTTGTTTTAAATAATAAAAGGCATAAAATTTCCATTAAGAGGTCATACATTTGATAACTATACAGTGATACCTTGGTTGTAGAACTCAATTCGTTCCAAATTCATGTTCAAACATCAAAAAGCTAGAGAACTGAACGTATTTTCTCCATAAGAAATAATGGAAAACTAAATTACTTGTTCTGAGGCCCCAAAATTACACTTAAAAATTCATTTTCCAGGACTTTAAATCACTCTGGAGGCAGTTAACCTCCTCACTTACTACTTTCTCCATGCACTGTCACCATGGAGTTGTTTCGGATTTATCCACCTCAATCTAACTTACCAGCCTCATCGAGGAGGTTGGTTCCTTGTTTCGTGGCTAACAGTTTTGCACCTTTTGCTTTCAATAGCTGGGCTAATAAGGCCCTCCCCCCCCAAAAAAAAATGTCGACTTAGCCATGTATTCGGCTGCCAGAACAGACAAGTGGTGACCTGATTCACACTCTGCAGTGATTTATTTCTTTAAGCCCATCGTGGTTCTCGCAGTTTTCTTGCTAGCTTTATGCTGGTATCACTAACTTTCTTTGGAGCCATGGTTACAATATATTACGCAAACGAAGCACTGAAACAAAACACAGTGATGGATATTTTAATGTATTAACACAAGCACTACATGCTGTCTGAGCGGAGCAGTCCTTAGACTTTGTGTCTGTGACGAGCTGAGGTGTGATGCAGGACTCCCTCTTGGCCTGTGCAGGTGTTTTCACGACAGAGTTTTGGCTTGCCTATGGAGCCTATGAACACTGCACAGATTGTTTTCGAACTTTCCAGTTCGAGTAGTGAAAAGTTGGAGCGTGGAACCATCCTGAGCCAGCTGAGGTGTCAATGTGTACATGTACATTGGGAGTCGGAGAACAAACGGTGAACTCGCTCAGCTGCTGTTGGGAAGCTTGCAGTCCCCCCAGAGGCGCTGCAAAGGGCAAGTCTGGTGCCTCCTTCCGAACATCAGTCATTGAAAACCCATGGAGCAAGTTTTCCTGGGACACCTATGAGGTTGTCATGAGTTCTGACTCATGACAGATGTCTTTAAATGTCCAACTATTTCCCACCTAAAAGCCTCTTAATTTGCCTCAGTGGCACCCTTACTTCCTTGTGGGAAACTGGCCGGATGCTCTGGAAGGCTTCGTGTGAGCATAGACACGATCACTGCACATAGCTCTGAAGGATGGGGACAGGAGAGAGGAGGCCCCTGCTCAACGAAAACCAAAGGAACACCACCAACCCATGGCCACCTGGGGAACTGTCCAATAGAGCTGTGTTTTCGGGAACTCGATTGTGAGTTAGGTGAAGGCCCACAGTTCCACAGTCAGCAGTGTACCCTCACTTTGTTTCAGCCTCTCCGTTGCAGACATTCCTCCCCCCACCCCCCGCGCAGTCCATCACCACCACCTCACTTTGGCCCTGTACTTCTGCTTCCGTCCTAATGTCTGCACCTTGCCTTGGGACTGCCTTATCTCTGTTCCTTCGCCTTTCCTTAGACTGTGGGTTATTTTCGCTATTGTGCTTTGTTTTGTAATTGTGAAAAGTATAGAACAGCATTTGCCAGCTCGGCAGTTCTTATAAGAGTAACTCAGTGACATGAATTACATTCTCCGTGTTACTCAACCATCACCGCTGCCCTTTTCCACGTTGTTCTCCTCTCTCTCTAATTACTTCAGTGCCTCCTATACACCTCCCTAGCTCCTTCTCGTAACCACTGAAAACGCGGGTCTTTGTATATTTACCTATTTCATGTAAATGAATCATATGGCGTTTGGCCTTTTGTGAGACTTGTTTCCCTGAGCATGCTGTGTTCAGGGTTCATCCACGTCGTGATGTGCACTGGGTTTGGATTTCCCTGTGTGGCTGAGTAATATTCTGATAGATGTCTATAGCACGTTTTGTTTACCCCTTTACCTGGTTTGGGCGTTCAGGTTCCTACCTTCTGGCTGTGTGGGAACTGCTGCAGCGAACCTTGTTGCACAAGTCTCGGTTTACGGCCCTGCCTTCACTTCTGGGTCTGTAGCTGTGGTGGGAGTTCTGTGTTTAATGTTTTGAGGAACTGCTAAACTTTCCACAGTGGGAATGCCATTTTACTTCCCTTCTAGCACCGGACAAGGCTTGGAATTTCTCCACATCCACACCAACCTGTCATTTCCCTTCAGTGTGTGAGATCATAACCATTCTGCAGTGGGAACAGCCTCCTTGTGGTCTGGATCTGCACCTCTTCTAATAGCACTGAGCATCTTTTTCAGTGCTTGGTGGCTATTTGTGTAGGCTCTGGTGACATGTCCATTCAAGTCTTTTGCCCATTTTTTTAAAACAATTTATTGGGGTTCATACAATTCTTATCACAGTTCATACATATACATACATCAGTTGTATAAAGCACATCTGTACAGTCTTTGCCATAATCATTTTTTTCTCCTCTTTTCTTTTTTTACATTTTATTAGGGACTCATACAACTCTTATCACCATACATACATATACATACATCAATTGTATAAAGCACATCCATACATTCCCTGCCCCAATCATTCTCAAGGCATTTGCTCTCCACTTAAGCCCCTTGCATCAGGTCCTCTTTTTTTTTTCCCCTCCCTCCCCTTTCCCCCTCCCTCATGTGCCCTTGGTAATTTATACATCGTTATTTTGTCATATCTTGCCCTATCCGGAGTCTCCCTTCCCTCCTTCTCTGCTGTCCCTCTCCCAGGGAAGAGATCACATGTGGATCCTGGTAATCAGTTCCCCCTTTCCAACCCACTCACCCTCCACTCTCCCAGCATCGTCCCTCACACCCTTGGTCCTGAAGGTATCATCCACCCTGGATTCCCTGTACCTCCAGCCCTCATATGTACCAGTGTACAGCCTCTGTCCTATCCAGCCCTGCAAGGTAGAATTCGGATCATGGTAATTGGGGGGAGGAAGCATCCAGGATCTGGGGGAAAGCTGTGTTCTTCATCGGTACTACCTCGCACCCTGACTGACCCATCTCCTCTCCTAAACCCCTCTATGAGGGGATCTCCATTGGCCGACACTTGGGCCTTGGGTCTCCACTCTGCACTTCCCCCTTCATTTAATATGGTATATATATACATATATACACATACATACACACACTTATATCTTTTTTTTGCATGATGCCTTATACCTGGTCCCTTGGCACATCGTGATCGCACTGGCCGGTGTGCTTCTTCCATGTGGGCTTTTTTGCTTCTGAGCTAGATGGCCGCTTGTTCACCTTCAAGCCTTTAAGACCCCAGACACTATCTCTTTTGATAGCCGGGCACCATCAGCTTTCTTCACCACATTTGCTTATGCACCCATTTGTCTTCAGCGATCCTATCATGGAGGTATGCAGTCAATGATACGATTTTTTGTTCTTTGATGCCTGGTAACTGATCCCTTTGGGACCACTCGATCACACAGGCTGGTGTGTTCTTCCATGTGGACTTTGTTGCTTCTGAGCTAGATGGCCGCTTGTTTATCTTCAAGCCTTTAAGACCCCAGTCACTATCTCTTTTGATAGCCGGGCACCATCAGCTTTCTTCACCACATTTACTTGTTCACCCACTTTGGCTCCAGCCATTGTGTCGGGAGAGTAAGCATCATAGAGTTCCAATTTAATAAAAGAAGGTATTCATGCATTGAGGGAGTGTTTGAGTAGAGGCCCAAGGTCCTTCCGCCACCTTAATACTTGACCTATAAATATAGACACATAGATCTATTTCCCCATCCTCCTATATATATTTGCATGTACATGTCTTTGTCTAGACCTCCATGAATGCCCTTTGACTCCTAGCTCTTTCCTACATCTCCCTTGACTTTCCTCCTGCCCTACTACCATGCTTCGTCGCCACCTGGGCTAGAGTATACCTCTTCTCTAAGCAACCTTACCCTTGATCATTTCCCACCAGGCCTGCCACTCCCCCTTCTCTACCATTTGGGGTCCCATGTTTTTCCCTTGTCCCTGGGTTTGTTAACACCACTTCCTTACCCCCCCCTGCCCCCCCACCCCAAGTCCCCCTGGAACTGTCGGTCCTGTTGTTTTTCCTCCAGATAGTTCATCCAGCCTGTCCTATTCAGACAGACCTGTGGAGACACTAACATGCACGAAAACAAGACAGAAGAAAACAAAGCAACAGTATACAACCAGGCAACAAAACAACAAAAACAAACCACTGACAAAGAACAGAACAAAACATTTCACAAGAGAAAAGCTTGTAGTTAGTTCAGGGATCGTTTGCTGGCCCTTAGGAGCGTTTTCCAGTCCAGTCTGTTGGGGCACCACGCCCTGGCCCCAAAGTCCACTTTAAGCATTCCCTGGGGACCTTGCCACTCCATTCCCTTGCTGTTCCGCTGCACTCCCCCAGTGATTTGCCTCAGTGTGGTGGGATCAGGTCAGGTGCAATTCCCACACTGTGTCTCCGGTTGCAGTCCCCTGTATCGCCCTTAGTCACTGATTGGCATCATTTCTCATAGTGGGACCAGCCATGTTGTTTTCTCTGTGGACTGGCTGCTCTACTCAGGAACATCATCATCACGGCCTGGTGGGCCAGGCTGTGCTCCACTCTCTCCTCCTGCCCCTTCATCTTCTCCCGTGTGCTTTGATCAGATATGTTCATCTCCCGGGACTGCAGAGTCAATGTCGTCCTTTGGAACAAATTCTTTTCGGGGGAGGGGCAGGAATCCACTTAATTTATGGTGCTGGGACCAGCCTCCCAGACCTCTCCACTGGTTCCCTACTCCACGCCGGGATATTGCATTCACACCTTGAGACTCTGGGTTGAAGTCTGGTCCCACTTTCCCTGTGGAGATATAAACAATACCCTCCCCTTGGGTGGATTAATGCCCCATGACCCCACTACCCTTTTCTTCCTTGTATTCATCCTTTTGTTTTCCTTTCCCCACCTCCTCCACCATTGCCTACCATGTACATCCCTGGTTTTGGTCTGCCCATTTTTTTTTTATTGTGGGGTTTGTCTTTATGTTGTTCATTTGTAGAAGTTTTTTATATGTTCTTTATTGATATATAAAAACTTTATTAATATATAAAAACCAGAAAACCAAACTCATTGCCACCAAGTCCGTGCTGACTTATAGTGACCTCTTATGGGTGTTAGAGACTGTAACTTTTTAGGAGAGTAGATAGCCCAGACTTTAAATGTTTTCCCAAAAAGTTTCCCCCTCAGCTCCCATGGCTTTCTTTGGTCCATAATTCTCCAGTCTTCCCTTAGGATGTCAAGGACACTTTCACCATCTTCTTGATGGCCACCCGACAACCTAGCTTTGTCAGTGGACTTGGAAACCCTTTAAAATCATTCATGCATTCTTGGTCTGCTTTTACTTTTCATCCTGATTGCTCACATTGCCTGTGGCACAAACTCTCGCATGGTTTGCTGAATCTCACTCACTGAAAGTTATTTTCTTCTCCCACTCCATGTCCCCTCTCTACTTAATTCCACTCCTTTCTGCCCTGCCTCCATCCTCCCTCTACTTGAGTAGTATGTAACAATAATACAGTATTTCCACTCTATTCTAGTATTAGTAATAATGCTGATGATAACAAAATACAACCTTTTGGATAGAAATAGAAATTATAAATAAGTCCAGTACATTTTTGGAGGTCTTTCAAAGTGGAATGTCTTATAAGTAATGTCTTCTTGGCCTCAAATTTATGGAAGTCATTGTTTACTGTCTTGAAAATAGTTTATAAAAGCTTGCCAAGATCCTCATGACCATGAAGCCCTAACACAACATTGAGAACTGTGCTAGCATTTTGGTTTTCTTCTCATTTCAGCAAGTCATCACATAATGGTCAAGCATGAAGACAGCCTGTAGCCTGATATCTGGGCCACAATGCACCTTGAGTTGAATTTTCACACCAAGAATCAATCAGTGGTATTGCTGCTGAGTCAATTCCAACTCTTAGCAAGTCTGGAGGACAGAGTAGAGCTGCTCCGTAGAGTTTTCAGGGCCGTAATGTGTACAGAAGCAGGGTGCCACATCCTCCTGTAGAGGGGCTGGTAGGTTTGAGCCTCTAACATTTCGATTCAGAGGGAAGTGCTTTAACCACTGTGCCATCATGGCAGTAAGGTATAATTCGTGCATTTTAATATTAAAGGGTAAATCTGTATTAGCATCTCTGGAAGGATAATTAAAAGTAAATCCTTCAGTTTCCACTTAGATGTACTTATTTTTAATCTCATGATCATGTATGTTGGTTGTCATGTAGATAAAAATTCTCAGTAACATAATAAATGTATGACTTGAAATTAGGAGAGGAACTTGCATTTTCTTTCCAATATTATTATAAAGGACTGTTTTTCAGATGATGACAAGATTTCACTTTTATTATGTAACACAATTTTTTTTTAATATTTAGAAGCATTGTGACAGACAGAAAGCAAATCTACGAATTCGCTTCAGACCTTCCCTTTTCCAACATGTTGGTCTTCATTCTTCACTCACAGGGAAAATTCAGAAACTCACCGTGAGTGATTTGTTTTCCTGATGGATAATACATTTTGTTAATTTAGTGTCTAAGGGGAGCTTGAAAAAGTCTGTGGAAAAATAGATTTAAAAGATAGTAGAATTTTCCCACAAACTTTTAAAATTCCCCCTCATGTAAGTATTGCCCTTTCTCTTAAATGTACATAAATTACGTAGAGTAGTTAACATCAGGCATGTCTTTTCCCCCAGGATAAAGATTACATGAAACCATTACTTCTCAAAATTCACGTGAACCCACCTGCAGAAGTATCTACTTCCATGAAGATCTATCAAGGACATGCACTGGAGAAAACGTACATGGGAGAGGACTTCTTTTGGGCTATAACTCCGGTTGCTGGAGACTACATCTTGTTTAAATTTGATAAGCCAGTCAATGTTGAAAGGTGGGTGATTTTAAAATATCTTTGTTGTCTAATTTCAAACCTCTTGTTCCCAATGATTTATGATGCAACTTTTTAAAAATAATCAAATTGTTTTATTGGAGACTTATTACTCTTTATTACAATCCACACCTACATCCATTGTTTTTTTAAATCATTTTATTGGGGGCTCATGCAACTCGTTATCACAATCCATGCATACATGTGTAAAGCACATTTGTACATTCGTTGCCATCATTATTCTCAAAACATTTGCTCTCCACCTAAGCCTCTGGCATCAGCTCCTAATTTTTACCCCTCCCTCCCTCCCCGATCCCCACTCCTTCATGAACCCTTGATAATGTATAAATTATTGTCATATCTTACACTGTCTGAAGTCTCCCTTCACCCACTTTTCTGTTGTCTATCCCCCAGGGAGGAGGTTATATGTAGGTCCTTGTGATCAGTTCCCCCTTTCTACCTCACCTTCCATACACCCTCCCGGTATCGCCACTCTCACCACTGGTCCTGAGGGTTTCATCTGTCCTGGATTCCCTGTGTTTCCAGTTCCTACCTGTACCAGTGTACATCATCTGGTCCAGCCGAATTTATAAGGTAGAACTGGGATCATGATAGTGGGAGGGTTGGGAGGAAGCATTCAAGAACTAGAGGAAAGTTGTATATTTTATTATTGCTACATTGCACCCTGACTGGATCATCTCCTCCCTGTGACCCTTCTGCAAAGGGATATCCAATTGTCCACACATGGGCCTTGGGACCCCACTCTGCATTACCCCTCATTCACAATGCTATGATATTTTGGTCTTTGATGCCTGATACCTGATCCCTTCAATGCCTTGTGATCTCACAGGCTGGCGTGCTTCTTCCATGTGGGCTTTGTTGTTTCTCAGCACTCCCTCAACACAAGAACACTTTGTTCTAACAATTTGTTCTAACAATTTGGCAATCTGAGCTGCTCACCTTCTTGGCACGATCACTGAAGTTAACAGGTGCACAAGAAATGTGGTGAAGAAAGCTGATGGTGCCTGGCTATCAAAAGATATAGCATCTGGGGTCTTAAAGGGCTGGAGATAAACAAGCAGCCATCTAGCTGAGAAACAGCAAAACCCACATGGAAGAAGCACACCAGCCTGTCCCAACACGATCGCTGAAGACAAAGCGGGTACATAAGCAAATGTGGTGAAGGAAGCTGATGGTGCCTGGCTATCAAAAGATATAGAGTCTGGGGTCCTATAGGCTTGAAGATAATGCAATTTTGGGAGCATAACAGATGTAAGGTGGCAGTGGATCCCAAAATGTTAAGTTATGAGTTACATTGAGAATAATTTAATGATAGAATTGGTGAGTTGTTTTCAGATGTGATATCAGCATTATTTACCGTGTTTGAGAGATGTTACTGGTAGTTCTGAACTGATGCATAATCTACCAAAATCAAACTCACTACCATCGAGTCAACTCCAACACAGAGAGACCCTGTTTAGGGTTTCCAGAACTGTAACTGACTGGGAGTGGATAGCCTATCTTTCTCTTGGTTTAGAACAGGCAGCCTTGGGATTTAGCAGGGCAGTGCCTAAACCTCATTGCCATTGGGGCTCCCTGATATTTAGTATGGTTTCTAAAATGTTTTACGTAGCACGTTCCTCAGAATCTTAAATTAGTTTTTATGGGCTTATTCTAGGACATCCTTTTAAGTTTTTACCAAGGTCTGGTTGACTAGTCCAGAAGTTTGGTTGAAATGATCATTTGACAGGCAACTCCTAGTCATTAGTTTGGCACATGCAGATGATTTTTTAAACCCTGGGATCTTCATCAGCATAGATAGTCAGTTTTCAAACGTAGGCATTTCTCCTGTTTTTTTAATTCAAGCAGTCTTGATTCCTTCCATTTGTGCCTCAGTCCCTGGGTGTGTTCCATGGTTTGTCTAAAGCACATTTAAATGTAATCCCCAGAAGAGAAGGCCTGCAGTATATTATGTGTCCTTATGTGGGGGCCAATTGGATATTTTAAATCTTCCAAAATAATTTGGAATAATTCCACTAAACATGGTAAAAAAAAAAACAAAACTTAATTTTAACTGAATGTCACTAATTTTCTTTTGTTGCTCTAAATGGGTTCCAAAGAGGAATTTAAATAGTAAAATTGTTGTAAGCAATTGGGATATCACTGGTAAAACATAATCAAATGCGTGTGCACATGGAGGAGTATGTAGTACCTGTTAGTTATTAGCACGTGTTCATCTTTCATACTGTGCACTTTGAAGTGTTGTTTATCACACTTACAGGGACATCATACAAATAGAAATAACACATGTCTATGAGGAAGCATTGGCTAAGTAAACGATGCATCTCCATGCAATGGAATGCTAGGAACAGTTGTTAAAAACAATGTCATAGATCCTTATGTACTAATGTAAAGAAACATCAAGAAAACAAAGTACATTACTTACTACCATGAGTCTGCTTTAGTTGAAATAATAGAACTATTAGTATTTTACACATGTTACATAGAAAAAAGCTGGGAGGAATACGTACATCAAACAGTTCACAGTGGTGGAATAAGAGTTTTTCATGTTGACTTGCCACATTTATTTTACATGCACCACCACCCCCACCCCAAAGAAGTAATTTACCTTTAGACAAAATGTAACTTTGATTTTGAGAAGTTGTACATTGGCATGCTGTTGTAAGAAATGATACTGAGACATCTTGTGTGTACCTTACCCAGTCTCCTCCAATGGTAGCAGCTTGCAAATTCCTGTACAGTATCACAGCCAGGGTTGGAAGGTGACTGTCAAGACATGAAGGGCATGTCTGTCCTCCCAAGAATCCTTCATACTGCCCTGGATAGCCAGACCCATGCCTCCTGCCAGCCCCTGTGCCTTAATCCATCCCTGGGAACCACTTCTATTTCTCCATGTCTATCAAATTTTTCATTTCTAAAATACATCCAGTCATGTAGTCTGTGGATGTTAGGTTTGGCCTTTTCCCTCAGCAGCAGCCTGGGGAGATCCCCTTTTGTTCCGGTGGCCGGGTGGGCGTGGCAGCTAGCTGTTAGCCAGGCCCCCTGACTGACTCTCGGGCGCTTCCTTTGGGCCTGTTGCAAGCACAGTTGGGTGAACAGTGATGTGTAGGTTTTCACTTCTTTCTCCTCTTTTTTTTTTTTAATCCAAGAAACTGCCAAACTTTTCCAGAATGGCCATACCATTTTCTGGTTCTAATGACAGTATCAATGCCTCCACGTCATAGCTTACATTTGAAGCTGCTGCTATTTTTATTTTCCCCTTTCTGATGGGTAGTGTTAATAACCCATTATGACTTTAATTGATCTTTTCCTAATGGCTAATGATATTGAACTTATTTTCTTTCATGTACTTACATCCTTTTTAAAAAGGTGATCTGTTCAGATGTTTGCCTGATTTCTAAGTGCCTGCGTTTTAGGAATTCTTTATATATTTTGGATTCTATCTTTGTCAAGTTTGTGGGTGCAGGCCTTTTCCCCCGGTCTGTAGCTTAGCTTCTCAACTTCTCACAGGTCCCATGCAGAACAGAGGTTTTCAGCGTTGATGGTGTCTGATACAGCAGTTTCTTCTTTTAATGGTCATGCTTCTGATGTCAATCTAAACATTTTTTTTGCCAAGCTGTCGATCCATATAAAAAGTTTATATACTTAAAAATACAAAGAATGACACGAAACTGTCATGTTTTTCTGCCTGTAGAATACTGTATTAGATACTGCAAATGAGCCCTTTTCTGACAGGAATTAACACCTCACCTAGGGACTGTAACTTTATGGTTTTACGTTTCTTTAAGTTGGACATTTAATAATAAGACAGTAGAAGAATCGATGCATTTGGCTTGTGGTGCTGGAGAACAGTATTGAAAGTACTGTGAACTGCTAAAAAGACAAACATATGTATTGGAGGAAGTAAGGTCAGAGTGCCCCTTAGAGGCAAGGATGGCAAGACTTTGTCTTACATACTTTGGAAGTACTGTCAGGAGAGACCAGTCCTTGTTGGAGGACATCATGCTTACTAAAGTAGAGGGGCAGCGAACAAGAGGATGGGCCGACACAGTGGCTGTATCGATGGGCTCAAGCATGGGCACAATTGTGAGAATGGCACAGGACAGACCGTGCAGTGCTTCATTCTGTTGTGCAGAGGGTCTCTATGGGTCAGAGCCAACTTGATGTGCCAGACAACTATCAGAGTAACACACACGGAGCTCTGGTGACATAATGGAGTACAAGTTGGCCTACTAACAGCAAGGTGAGCGGGTCAGGCCCCCAGCTGCTCTGGAGGAGAGCAGCTTACTGTTCCTGTGATGCTTTGCAGCCTCACAAACCCAAAGGTGATCCTGTAGGGGTGCTGCGAGTCAGAATTGACTCGATGGCTGTTTGTGTGTTTGTATTGCACAATGTACAGTTACTTAACATCCTAGTGTTGTCAGTTTCATGTAGCCACTCTTGCTTAGAATTGCTTACTCTGAGATCAGGCATTGTCTGACTCACATATTTGGTTTGTATTTTCAGTTATTTGTTCCATAGTGGTAACCAAGAACACCCAGGGGACATTCTGCTAAATACAACTGTGGAAGTCCTGCCTTTGAAGGTATGATGATTTCTTTCCCTAGCTTTCCTTAAGGACTAATGCTATTTGACTTGGTTTGAGGCAATGCTTATTTATATGTTGAAAAACGATCTCTGTAATGACTCTAGGACCTCAGTGGTGAGAATCTGAATGTATGATTTTTACAAAGTACATAATAACTAGGAGAGATTGGCCCATTTGCCTCTTTTATAGGAAGAGCCTTCCCTTGGTTTTCTGTTGAGAACTAGTGTGGAAGTTTATACTAGGAAAATAAATGTTCCATTTTACTTGGGTTATTACCTGTTTTTGTGTTTGGGATCCAAAATATCATGTGACTTTAATGTCTGTTGATTAATAGAATAAAATAATTCACTAGTCTCTGGGGAATGCTCAGATTTCTTTCAGGTTAGCACACAATTCTTGTGTGTGTTTTTCAAATAGAAAATAATGTTTATAAAATTATTTTACTGTTACTCTTTTTTACCACCAACATATTTTATGCTGCTTAAGATAGCATTTTTGTTTTGGGGTTTGTTTGTTTTTAACCTTTATTGTTTTTAACCTTTATTGTCAAACCTTTTAAGTTCAAGGACATTTCTCTTTTTAGATAAAATAATATTTTAGATAAAATAATATTTTAGATAAAATAATAACAAACTTAATAAACCATTAAATATTAAATTTGTCTTTATTTTATTTTAGAGTGAAGAATTGAAAATAAGCAAACAAACCAAAGACAAACGGTTAGAAGACGGTTATTTCAGAATAGGTAATATCAACTTTAAAATTTAAAAGTTCTTTATTTTTCTAGACTTATTCCTAAACTGTAATTTTAATTTATTTCCATTTATTAAGCAACTTCCAGATTATATTTAAAATGTACTGCAAGTTCTATTCTTGTTTTTGAATTCCTACATTATCTTGAGCAACTGGACTTTCAGGTCAAGATCCATTCCCTGGTTTTTTTGTTCTTTTTCCATCTGCCTTGTTTTGTTGTTGACTTTCTCTGGTATTCAGCCCTTAGCTGCCTCTGTAGTCTCTCTGGAGACGCTTAACTGTTCTTGTCATGTCAGCTAACATCCATAGGCCAGAATGTGTGATTCTAGCCCCTGCTTCCCTCCTGAGCTTCAGATTGGTATTGGGATGCCCTTGGCGCAGCTCCTTGGAGGGCACTAAAGCGTCCGTCCACTCTGACCACCGATAACACAGAGTCTTCTTAGTGCTCATGGGATTGCCTCCCATATTCACCTACTAGCCTAAGCCCAAGCCTTGGGAGTCTCCCCAAAAAGCCTTCTTTCCCTTGCGGCCCATGAGTATCAAATTGGCCTCCTTTGTGTCACAGGGCCTCAAGTCTTGGTATCTGAATTGGAGCTAAATGCTCTCTGCCCGTATGCTAGAACCATGCATCTGTGTGGGTCCCCCGTTGGCTTTCCTTGCATCACAGCTGTGCCTTTCTAAAACTGCGAGTACATCTGATGATTTCCATGATCTGACCCTTTGGCTCACATCCTCCTTCAGCCTCACATCACCGTACCTTAATCCCCTTATTCTTTTTCTCCCATCACCAGTATTGCTCCTCTCAGTGCTGCATGCTCTCGTGAACAGCTGTGTGTCTAGTCATTTTATTTGCCTGGATTATGTATCAGTATGTTTTGCTTATCCTTTATTAACTGCTTTAATTGTCTTCTTTTCTGTACTTCAAGCCACCTTCTGTGGGCCTTTATTGTGCAGTCAATGCATTCTTTCATATCTCTGTTCTGTGTACTCGTCCTGAAAGGGGAGAGTCTCTCTTAGGTATCTCCTGCAATGAACACAGGCCTGTCATTTGATAAGTATTTACTCAGTGGGTGGTTATGTATTTTCTTTTACTTAAAACTAATTAAAGCCTTCAGTAATAGCAAGCTAAAGAAAAGATTATGTTGATAAATTCATACTTTAGCGAGATGGCATATATTACCTTTGTAACAGATCCCCTGGAGCCATTTAATATTTGATGAGGGTCGTTCGGTTGTCGCTGTCAGGCTTGCACAATAAACCTGCCTAATTTCAATGCAGGCTTGGTGCTTAGATGTGTTTAGTCACTTTTGTTTGGGTTGTACTTAATCAGAATGTATGCAAAATTAGTTGAATACACAAGACATTTCCTACCCTTATTACTTACCAGTTATTAATTTCTAATGCTATTGTGTTACAGATAGTGAAAGTAGCATAAGAAAGCGCCTGTGTTAGATAAGTCTGCAGTAATTTGAAGGCACTGCTCATTTAAACACCAGCCATCGTTCTTTATCAGAATTGACGTTAGTTTATCAAATTTCGTACCTTGTGCAGCAAGTGTCTGAGGAAAAAAGGATTGCCACATTTTTATGTCAGTCATACTTGCCTGTTGTTTGCCTGTTTGCCAGCCACACTCTCCCTCGGAAAGGAATTTTTGTAAGCATGCTAGGCTGTTTGATTTTTTACATGTTACTGTTAGATATATATGATATATATGTGTTAGCATAACACTTTAAAGACAGAACCTCATGAAGGTGGGGCACGGTCAACAAGCAAATGTAGAATGCATGCATTATCTACATAAAAATATGGTAATGCTTTTCAATCAAAGATTGAAAATTATCCCTTAGGAAGTATGGTTTTGTGTACTAACAGTGTGACATGCTCCACAGACCATGCCAGTAAACAATTAGAACTGACCAAAGTTGATTTTTTTCCGGATAATTTAGAAGAGCCCTTTATTCAGTTGACTAGACTGCAGAGAACATTATAGTATGTGCTCCGGACTTCAGTGTGGAGTGAAATCACTAGCCAGCTTATAAGAGCAAAACTCATTCATCAGGGGCTTTCCTTATATTTGCTTTTTTCTTTTTCTTATTTTTAAAATCATTTTATTAGGGGCTCATGCAACTCTTATCACAATCCATCCATACATCATTTGTGTCAAGTACTTTGTACATTCATTGCCTTCATCATTCTCAAAACCCTTGCTCTCCACCTAAGTTAATTTCAAAGCAAATCAACTAAATCCTCAGAAAATTGTCCTTGGGACATACAGCAACTAGAGAAGCATTTGATGGTAACCATCTACGTGGTTTCTGTGAGAATATTAGGAGTACGTGGCATATGAGCTATGGCCTGCTTTACACTTGACCCGCCCAACCTCAGTGAGATAGAAGTTCCACTATAGACAGGCATAGCCTAGTACAAAGGACTCCCTCTTCTGATAGCTCCCCTTCCAGGCTGATGTGCAAAAGTGCTTGGCACAATGGATGGATGTATGGATTTTGATAAGAGATGTATGAGCCCCCAATAAAATGATTTAAAAAAATAAATAAATACCCTTGCATTTATAATTATAAATAAGGTAAGACTCTGTTTTATTGGAAATGTTTAACCTGTGTGCTCCCAGGATAATGGCTTTAATCACTCATTTCTGAGTTGGACTGGCAGAATAGGTACATGCTACAAAAAAATTAATATTAAATACTGAGTTAGGCAGGGAATTAAGAGTATAAAATTACTGTGAAATTTGAAACATTTTAACTAGTGAGGTATGGGGCACTCTTTCCTAATAAGCTCATTTCACTAGAAAAATAACTGCCAAGTGTAATCCTGGGAGGGGATAATAGGTAGATCATTGTGATTGGTTCCCCATGTCACCCCTTTCTCCATTGGAGGGGCAAACCATTAGCAATTATCATAACTCCCAACTCCATGTGGCAGAAACCCTATTCCTGAAAAGAATAATGAGAGAGGCCCAAGGCTGCCCTTCTCCATCCAGGCTCCAGTTGTATGGCCCAAGCTCTGCCTTGGGCGCAGTAGGCCAAGAATACTGTGAACCGTTTGCTCTCCTTTTGTAGCTTGTTCACCAAACAGTCTGAGAGAGGCATACTGAGAAATGCAAGGGCTACTGTCACAACTCGGTACTCAGCTTGCAAAGCAGGGGTGCCGCTCTCAGAGAAATGGGCTGCTGCCCCCACCCAAAGACCTTAAACAATGGTGCAGACAGTTTACAGAGGAGAGAGGCCATGACAAGAAAGAGATATGTTGCTCCCCATAAGGTGACTGACTTTATTTGAAATGGACCGTGGGATGTTCCAGTCCACGGGCTCTGGGAAAACAAAGGAAATCTTGGAGGTAAGTAATTAAGAGGTGGTAGTTTCATGAACCAAGAAGCTAAACTTGGAGTACGTGGGAAAGAAGAGCCCTTTGAAGGTCGAACGAGCAGAGAGTCTCATCTTTCTCCCTTAGAGAGGCCACTGGGCTTGAACCGCTCATACTGAGTTTGGTTAACATCCTGTGCTTACCTGGCAGCATGACAGAACTCCCTGAATTGATCAACAGATTCAGTACATTTTTTTATCGATATCTTAGTTGCTCTTTTGTAATAATTGACAGGATGATGCTAATGTTCAGTTGTATCTTCCCAGAATAAACAAAACAGTCTTAAAGGAAAATTACAGAGCTAGAACACTCACTTTACTTCCAAACTTCATACAAATCACAGTAGCCCTGACAGTGTACTAGACATGTGGGCCAATAGAATAAATTGAGAATGCTGAAGTATCCCTTACATTAATATTCACTTTATTTCAATAATGGCACCCAGACAGTTCAATGGGAAGTCGTTTTTTCACCAGTCGGTCCTGGGACACAATGTCCACATGCAAAAGAATGAAGTTGTACCCCTTTCTTATACCATGCCCTAAAGTTAACTCAGGTCGAATTAGGTACCCAAAGATAGGAATGATCATTTTATTGGAATGAAACTGATGGGAAACCTAGATAGATGCCTTATTTGTGCACACACCACACACCCTATCTACCAATACACTGCTGTTGTGCCCAAAGGCATACTATTCTGGTTTATCCTGTGGGAGTCCTTCAGAGTCTGCTAATCTTCAGCTTGGCTTACTCCAATATACCCCCACGTAGCTGATTCCTCATCGGCCAGAGGACAGTGCAAGACCATCTCCTTAGAGACACCTCCTCGAACAGTCGTGTTAAGTACCTATCACTCAGGCAGTTTCTGGTACACTCACTTTTCATGTTTTGATAATTGTTGTCAGTTAGAACATTGAACCTCAGTTGAGAAAAGGTCCTGTGTGAATGATCGCATAGGTGATCATGGGAGGTGTCGAAGGTATCAGGCATCAAAGACTCAGAACAAAAAAATCATATCAAGGTGAATGAGGGGAGTGCGGAGAGGAGACCCAAAGCCCATCTGTAGACAATTGAACAACCCCTTACAGAAAGATCACAAGGAAGAGACAAGCCAGTCAGGATGCAATACAGCACCGATGAAACATAACTTTCCTCTAATTCTTTAATGCTTCCTCCCCCTCACTTTCATAACCCCAATTCTACAAATCCTGCTAGACCAGAGTACACTGGTACAGATAAGAGCTGGAAACACAGGGAATCCAGGACAGATAAGCTCCTCCGGACCAATAATGAGAGTAGTGATACCAGGGGGGTAAGAGGACGGTGGGGGAGAAGAGGAACTGATCACAATGATCTACCTATTATTCCCTCCCAGGATTACACTTGGCAGTTATTTTTCTAGTAAAATGAGCTTATTAAGAAAGAGTGCCCCATACCTCACGAGTTAAATATGTTTCAAATTTCACAGTAATTTTATACACTTAATTTCCTGCCTAACTCAGTATTTAATATTAATTTTTTGTAGCATGTACCTACTCTGCCAGTCCAACTCAGAAATGAGTGATTAAAGCCATTTCCTTGGGAGCACACAGATTAAACACATTTCCAATAAAACAGTCTTACCTTATTTATTTATTTATAATTATAAATGCAAGGGTATTTATTTTAAATCATTTTATTGGAGGTTCGTACAACTCATCACAATCCATACATACATCCATTGTGTCAAGCACTTTTGTACATTTGTTTCCCTCGTCATTCTCAAAACATTTGCTTTCTACTTGAGCCCGTGGTATCAGCTCATTTTTCCCCTCCCTCCCTTCTCCCCCTCCCCCATGAATCCTCGGTAATTTATAAATTATTATTTTGTCATATCTTACACTGTCTGACGTCACCGTTCACCCACTCTTCTGTCTGTCCCGCAGGGAGGAGGTTATATGTATATCCTTGTAATCAGTTACCTCTTTCTCCCTCACCTTCCCTCCACCCTCCTGGTATCGCCACTCTCACCACTTGTCCTGAGGGTTTCATCTGTCCTGGATTCCATGTGTTTCCAGCTCTTATCTGTACCAGTGTACTCTGGTCTAGCAGGATTTGTAGAATTGTTTCCAGTTCCTTTCTATACCAGTGTACATCCTCTGTTCCAGCCGGATTTGTAAGGTAGAATTGGGATCATGAAAGGGGGGGTGTGAGAAAGCATTCAAGAATTAGAGGAAAACTGTATATTATATCATTGCTATACTGCACCCTGATTGGCTCATCTTCCTGTGGCCCTTCTGCAAGGAGATGTCCAATTTCCCACAGATGGGCCCTGGGTCCCCACTCTGCACTCCCCCTCATTCATAATGCTATGATTTTTTTTTCGGTCTCTCGTGGCTGATACCTGATCTCTTTCACGCCTTGTGATCTCACAGACTACTGTGCTTCTTCCATATGGGCTTTGTTGTTTCTCAGATAGATGGCTGCTTGTTTATCTTCAAGCCTATAGGACCCCAGATTCTATATCTTTTGATAGCCGGGCACCATCAGCTTTCTTCACCACATTTGCTTGTGCACCTGTTGTCTTCAGCGATAGTGCTAGGTAGGTGAGCATCTCAGACTGCTGAATTGTTAGCACAAAGTGTTCTTGTGTTGAGCGAGTACTTTAGTAGGGGCCCACTGTCCATCTGTTTCCTTAATACTAAACCTATAAATATATGTGCATAGTTCTATTCCCCCTTGTCTTATACAAATATATTTACATCTGTATATGCCTGTATTCAGATCTTTATAGCTGCCCTTTTCCTCCTAGTTTTTTCCTCTATTTCTTTGTAATTTCCTCTTGTCCCACTATCATGTTCAGCCTTCATTTGGGTTTCAGGATCTCCTCTCGGTTACATTGTACTTGATTCAGCCCAGCTAGACCTCCTACACCCTCCTTGCCACTGGTTTTTGGATCACTTGTTGTTCCCTTGTCCCTGGGTTTGTTAATACCTACATAATTTCCCCTGCCTCCCCCTCCCATGTCCCCCCTGAACTGTCATCCCATTGTTCTCTCTTCCAGCTTGTTTATCCCGCCTATCCCTTCCAAGTAGACATGCAACAACAATATGCATTATCACAAGACCGAGTACAGTGAGGCAACAATAGAATATAGAACAATAGCTACAACAACAAAAAAGCATATAAATAGTTCCAGGTCTATTTGTTGTCCTTTATGAGTGCTTTCCAGTCTAATCTGATGGGGTGCCATGCCCTGGCTCATATCCATCCCTTGGGACTTCATTGCTCTGCTTCATACCCCCAGGGGTCGACTTCGGTGTGGTGAGCTCATGGCCCGCACAATTCCCATTGTGAGTCTCTAGTGTTGTCCCCAATGGTGCTATGAGTCAATGAGGAATGCTGTGTCCCATGGTGGGGGTGGCCCAGTGGTCATCTCTGTGCATTGCTGTTCTGAGCAGGAACATTGTCCTCAGGACTTGGTGAGCCAGGATGTGAGTCACTTTTTTTCCCCCCTTCTCCCCTTGTTGGCTCCTGTGTGCTCTGACCAGGCCAGTCCCTCTTCCCCTCTCCTTGAGCTGCAGCATCAGTGCTGTCCTGAAGTGAATTCTTCTTGGGGGGAGGGTCGTGCTGTCCACTTATTGGTAATGGGGCCAGCCCCTCAGGTCTCTCTACCGGTTCCCTGCTTCATGTCAGTGTGTTGCGTTCTTGTCTTAGAGCACCGGGTTGAAGTCTGGTCCTTCTTTCCACAAGGGTATTTATTATATCACATGCTGTACATATATTGTGTGATTTCTAAAATAGACTGCATAATTATATATTGTAGGCGTCAGCAAACACTGTACACTGGCCAAATCTTCCCCACTACTTTCTTTTTAATTAACTATGAGGTAAGAATGATTTCTACATTTTTAAATGCCTGAAAAATAAAAAGCATATATTGGGACATTCAACTTCTATACAATTTAAGTACCAGTGTCCAAAAATACAATTTTATTGGAACGTAGCCATGCCCATTTCTTATGACCTGTGTCTGCTATTGCGCCATGGTAGACAGCAACACGGTGCTCTCATCCCTGCGGCTGGGTGCCTTCCCAGTGCAGTGCTGCGGCGACAGCTTCAGAGGGTCCAGGGCTGCACTCCTCCCCTCCCCCTACACTCTCAGTCCTGCTGTCCGGTCAAAACAGGGGCGGCAACTGCTGTGCTTTTGGACTGTGGAACGTAGATTGCTTTTATTCAGTCAGATGACAGAAACCTTGTGTTTTTTTGTTTTGTTTTTTGCAGTGACATAGAACTGTGCTAAAGAGTCTGTTACCCGACTAAGTGTTCAGAACAATATTCACAGTGCATAAGAAAATAATGGTCAGAAACTGAAAAAATTTAATGGAATAGCTCAGCACAACAGAATTTCATTAAAAAAATTAAAATATTGAAACAAGTCTATAACCAAAGTCACTTTCCAAGTGGCTCATGTTAAAAACAAGCAAGAGGACCCATTTACAATGGTGATTACTTAAATCATATTTAATTGCAACAGCTCTGAAAACGTATGCATTTAAGACCATTAGACTTTGGGCATCAACAGTTATGGAAGACTTGAGGACATTGGGGCAACACCCAGACGTCAACTAGAAAGCGGACCCAGGCATGCTAACGGTTCACGAGTGTCCTTCACGGCACCATTTATCTCCAAACACACAGAGGGCGAAAGCCGCCTGTTGTCAGCAGATGGTGGGATAAACGAGATGTGGAATAGACATTCAGTGGAAGATTACTCCACTCTCAAAAGAAATGAAGTCCCGACCCAGTACAACCTGATAAACCTTGAAAACCTTATACTGAGTGAAATACGTTTATAACAAAAGGATAATTTCCTTTTATGATATATCTGAAATAGGCAAATAAATGTGTAGACTGAGGTGGATTTGTGGCAGCCAGGGTCTGTTGGTGGAGGAGGAAAGGCCAGGCCGGGGCTGACTCCTGCTGAGACATGTGGTCAGAGGGTTACACCACACATGAACGTAATAGTGCCACTGAACTGTGCGTGTACAAAGCCTACAATGGCAGGTTTTTTCTTATAACTTTCTACACTGAGGACTTTTAAGTAAAGCTAAGTATTGAGTGGTTTTCCTTGACTCCTGCTGAGATGCAAGATATTACAACTACTCTGTTTGAAGTCACTCAAGAATTGGTTGCTATAAATTCTATGTGTGGAATCCCTAACTGGAGGCAGAAATATTTTCAAGCAATTCAAGAAACATAAATTTAGTATAATCTGAAGTAGAATCTGCTAATATGGTGGTAAAAATATGTGTGGAGCAGAAAAGGGCTTTGTTGGGAAAATTTACCAAGCTTGTAAAAAATGTGAAGTATTTAAATTCCATGGTTATTCATTGTATTTCAACACCAGCAAGCACTTTGCAAACAATACTTCAATCTGTCATATGTTATTGAACTAGTATCGTGAATGGTGATCTTTAGTTACTGATAAATGATGATGAGCCACGTTAACGTAGTCATCTACAGTTCTGTGAATTTATGTTACAGTAGAAACTGAATATCCTGAGTTGTGGAACCACACGGCAGTCCAATAGCTTAGCATTATTAAATTTTATTGTGATATTTTAGCTTAAATTTCAGACTTATGATAGTTGGTAATTGAACCTAAAGTTACAAGGCAAACTGCATATCTGCAAAGCTTACAGAGCTGTGAAATCACCTCGGTGACAACTTGGTTTGAGCAAGTAATAGTAAGTTGTTTCGTACACTTCCTCCGATGTCAGAGTTAAAATGGAAAGTGTAATACATCAGCCAAGCCCAAACCACAGTTCCAGCAGGACTTTCCGACCACAGTGCAAACAAACAGAAAATTGATTCAACTATGCAGTGAAGGAGCTGTCTTACAGATAACCCTCGATTGGAAGTTTCTCATCTCGAAGGCATAGAGCCAGAGTCAGTAGCACACTATAAAGACCTCCCGAGTGCGGCACAGGCTCCTCTGTGCGGCTCTTGTGCTTGTGGATTGATAGCAGTACTTACACACAAGTTCGCCTCCACCTTCCTGATGCCGCGACCCTTTTTTACAGTTCCTCATGCTGTGGTGACCCCAGCCATAAAATTATTTTCGTAGCTACTTCAGAACTGTCATTTTGTGGTTGTTATGAATCGGGCGACCCCTGTGAAAGGGTGGTTGGACCCCCAAAGGGGTCGTGACCCACAGTTTGAGAACCGCTGACTTAGCAGTAGCAGCTTTGTGAACAGACACAAACATTACAGATGGGCATTCACAGATGCACATTTTGCAGTCATATTTGAAGATGGAACCCACTGCATTATTCTCCCTGGTATATCGCTATTACAAAGAAGTATACTCAGTTTTTTCACTGATAATAAAAATCTTTGGCAATTTGATTTTTATCTATTACCATTTATTGTATTTGTCTAGTATCCTTGGGTTGCCTATCTACTCACAAAGCCCAATTAGCTGCTCTTTTACAGTAAAACGTGACCAACCCTCAGCATAGAGAAATGATGGCCAGCGTGAACCTTTTTCCCTGGCATTTTATTGACAGAATAGATTTTTTTTAATGGGGTGTTCTTTGATAAGAAGCATTATTCCACACAGTAAGAAAAACCAGGTCCAAAGCCTGTTTATCTTGCATAAAAGTTCTTCGTCCGTATTCCTACAGCAGAGCTTCGTTAGCTGTCGTTACAATGGAGATGTAGTTCTTTTGGGGCTTTTTAGAGAGTCCACTTGTCTTCGTCCTCCTTGCTGTGCTCTTGGCCAGCCACTGCGGCATGTCTAAGTCACACAGCGGCATGTGCTTCCTGCCGTCACGTTCAAAGCAGCAGACTAGGTAATGGAATAGATCCTAATTCTGTATGGTTTGGAGATGTCTCATGTTGCTAAAAAAATCTGCATGTAACAGCATTGTTATAAGAACATATGTCTTTTAATGTGTTGATGCTTTTTTAAATGTGCAACAAGGATAAGCATGTAACTCCAGCTACTTAAATAGGTTGCTCCTAATACCTTTTAAGCTCATACACCTTCATGAAAAACGGAAACGTTGGGTAAATGTAGAAAGAAGGCCAATACCTGACACTCATGTCTAGAGACAGCCCCCAAAGAGCTTCTGAATTTTCCTTTCCTGTCTCTACTCCGTCTGATAGAATCACTCCAGATAGAATGGACCCCCTGGCGGTGGGGTTTTCCTTCCCATTCTGGGTGAGTGGATGATATTGTGTGTATAACTGTCTCCGTCAGGCCAACCAGCGTTGGTTTTTATTTTGAAGGGAAATTTGAGAACGGTGTTGCAGAAGGAATGGTGGATCCAAACCTAAACCCCATTTCAGCCTTTCGACTCTCAGTTATTCATAATTCTGCTGTTTGGGCCATTCTTAATGAGGTAAGAATGATTGGCAGATACATTTTTTTTAATTAAAGACTACAATAATTTTTTATTGCCTGGTATTTTATAGGAGATAGTTATAAACCTCTTAAAGTTAAATCTTATGAAAAGTTTATTGGAATAAAGAATTTTTTACAGGTCAAAAAATGTATGGATCTATATAAAGTCAAAAATTCAGTGTAAAATTAGAAACTATCATGACATAGAAAAATAATCATGTTAAGAATTTACATCAGATAGAAAGCTGAAGATTTAGTTTGTCCTTAGGTTTTTTCACTAGTTTTTTAAAATCAACATCCTTTTAGCTGATTATCAGGACTACATTAAATAAAAATATTTTTTAAAAATGTATGCAGTGCTACATTTTGATTCTGAGTTTAAGATCTTTGTGGAATTGAGGATTTACTGCTTTAAAACCTTTTCTTTTCTGTTTCAGATTCATATTAAAAAAGTCACCAACTAATCATGTAAGCAACCAATACTTTCCCCTGTGAGTTTGTTAAGTGTACTTAAGCATGGCTTTGTTTCTTTTCTTTACTTGAGCACTACCTCTTGTGAAGTCTACTGTAGATAAGATTATCATTTCCACTGGAAAGTGAGTCACCATGGGTAATTGTATTCATTTGAACCCAAGCTGTCCTCCAATTTTAACTTGACTCAAATATTTTACAGTTGCGACAGCCTGTTAATATGACTTGTACTATTTTGGTATTATGCTAATACATAAGAGTTGTACATATTGTTACATTCCTTAAATTTGGGAAAAAATTAAGGTAAATACATTTTATGAAGGGGGTACTTTTGAAGTTCATTTATTTTATTATAGACCCTCTTTTCTAGATTATCAGGGATTATATATATATGTAAAGTTATAAATATACATAAAAATGTTATGGAGTTAATTTATTAGAAACACTTAAGAAGTACATATTTTTGTGCAGTAAATTTTTGAATCAATTTTTTTGGACAACCAGTTACCTTGCTTTTTTAAGTTCTTTCTATATTTCTTTTTGGAAATGCAAACATTATAACTTAATGCCATTTTTCAAATGCACTGCCATTTAAGAATGTTTCTGGATTGATTTCCTAACCGAAGTACTTTTTATAAATCAGTGATTCTAAACAAAATATTTTCAAAGACATTTGTCATTCCTGAAACCCCAAATTTTAAAAACCAGTGTTCTTCCTGAGGGTTATTCTACTATACTGTGTATGGTGTATAGCCAAGAAAACCAGTGTGAGACATTTCAGTGCGCAAGTGTGATGCATTCCACCTCCGTTAGACTTAGCTCACACGTTTCCCCGTGGTGTGGAAAATGACATGCTCCACTTCCCTTTGAACCATTGTCTTTAGCCATGAGCTAGATGTGTTATCCCTCCTCTTGTTGATTCTTTTATATCTGCACTCCTTTTACGAGTTCTGACAAAATATTTTCTAGGCAATGCTGTTGTATGAATCATAAGGTAATTGCTGTAATTTTAAAGAAAAATAAAATTGTAATACTGGTTATATATGGCGAAAGGTATTATAGCAATTGTATGTTTTTCCCAAGTAATTATTCTCTTCTATTATGAACTTTCAAGGAAACCTCATGTCCAAAAAGAGCTTTGTTACTGTCAATCATGAAATTACAAAAAACATTCTTGCTATTACAGGCTAAGAATGTGGGAGGGCTTTAAAAAGTTCATAGAAAAATTCCAACACACACACACACACACACACACACACACACACACCGTCTGAGCTGCCCAGCCTGTGTGCCCGGCCACAGTTGTAGCTTGCTCACAGATGTGAAAGACTGGTTGGTCCCTTTAGCCTTCTGTTAGTCGCCTTTGGCCTGAAGACGCTCTCCCTGTTTCCCCAGGGTGCTGGGGCAGTGTCGGTAAATGCAGAAGGTTGGGCAACATGGATAGAGTAGTTTTCTTCCTTCATTCCAAATTGTAATAGTTTCTAGTTACTTTTCTTGGTTAAGAGCTCACATGTTGCCAAAAATGACTTTCATGTGAGTTCATGCTTAGTTAAATTTTGATTTTATTTTTCTCACTCTCTTGAATTTACTTTTTATTCGCCTTTCAAGTTTTCTTGGATCTATGGCCTCTGGAAAATTTAATTTACAAAGAAAAGTCTCCTTCCCATTGTAAACAAATTGCCACCAGCATAGCATACTAAATTTCTGCTAAAACAACTGTGAGTAACACAAGGTAAAGATCTATGACGATGCTCGCTTCGGCAGCACATATACTAAAATTGGAACGATACAGAGAAGATTAGTATGGCCCCTGCGCAAGGATGACGCGCACATTCGTGAAGCGTTCCATATAAAAAAAAAAAAAGATCTATGACGATAGGTCTTGAAGGTGACCCTTGGTCCCTGAGTAGCCAACTGGTGAAAGACTGGGCTTTGAAAAACCTCTCTAAAACAAACAAACAAAACAAACAATCAAACAAAAACTTACTGCCATGATGCTGTGACTCATGGTGATCCTGTAGGAGAGCCGGCCCATGCGTTTCCAAGACTGGAACTCTTTATGGGAGTAGAAAAGCCCTGTCTTTTCCCCAAGATTTCTAACTGCTTGGATCGAAGCCCAGCTTGGAACCGCTACACCATCAGGGCTCCTTTTGAAAGCCTAGGGAGGGGAAAGTTGTTGCCGTTCCTTCACATTTGTATGGCTTCTTTCAAGACTAAGTCTTGTGTAGCCAGACTGTTTTGTTTTAATCATTTTATTGGGTGCTCATACAGGTGTTATCACCATCCATCCATCCATCCATCCATAGTGTTAAGCACATTTGTTGCCATCATCATTCTCAAAACATTTGCTTTCTCCTTGAGCCCTCATTTTTTCCCTCCCTCCCTCATGAACCCTTGATAATTTGTAAAAAAAAAATTCATGTCTTACACTGACCAGTGACTCCTTTTATGCTCCATATCTCCTCTCCTTGTCTTTACTCATGCTGTTCTTTGACCTCCTCTCCTGAGGATGCTCCAGACTGGACCTTCTGGTGTCCTCCTCCCTGAAAATTCTGTACCGGAGTCTGCTAGGGCTGGGAGAGGGCCTGACACACGTCGGTGCCTGGATGAGTAGACCAGCGATCCCAGCCTACAGCTATTTCTCTGACCAAACTTGAAGCTCCATGAGGGCAAGCCCATGCTCCTACTTCTGATGTGCCCTCCCTCCTTTCTCCTCAGTTCTACACTAGACAGTGGGAAGCAGCCACACTGTACTCAACAAGAGCGCCTGGCAGAGTCCCATGAGAATCATGTTGGGCAGTGAAGGGTTAGGGATAAAAGACCGGAGGACAGCATACTCCTAGAACTGAGGAAGGTAAATACTTGGCCTTGGCACACGTAACCACCCTGTGACCAAAATATCTAGTGCAGAGGTTCTCAACTTTTCATAGGGGTCACCCGATTCATAACAGTAGCAAAAGTACAGTTAATTTTGAAGTAGCAACAAAAATAATTTTTATGATTGGCGGGTTACCACAACCTGAGGAACGGCATCAGGAAGGTTGAGAACCACTGATCTAGTGGGACCAAGGTGTCAAACAGTGGGACTAAGTCTATATAAAAATAGGACATGGCCTGGCATCTGGCACGCAGTTTGCACAATCTCTAGATCTGGTCTGTTCTGTAGAGTAGGCACTGGCCACACGAGGTGGCTCTTCACATGCAGATGACTTGCTCAGTCACTAGCTGCGTCTCCAGCACTCATCACTGCAGCTGGCTAGTGGTAGTGGTAGAGAGCCAGTAGGCAGCAGGGAGGGCAGAGAGGTCTGTGTCCAGGGAGCCCTCCCTACCCACCTCAACTCCAGCAGCCCAGACTAAGTGCCAGTTCTCTACCAGTGCTGAAGAAGGCACCGTGGCTGTAGAGCAGGCCATCAGAGGAGAAAAGTCAGGAATCAATATGGAGAAAGGGGCTCCTATAGCCAAGCTGCTAGAAATCTCCCAGGAGGCAAGGGAGGGGAAGTGTCTCTAGAATCAGGCACACTCAGATGAGCAACTGAAATCTTGGACCAACCAGGACATCTGGGATTCCCTCCGGGACTGGGGATACATGGAAGGTGAGGGACACAGAAATGAAGTGCTCTCAAAAGCAGACTTTGAGACACGTCAGCCTGGGGGCACAGAGACGAGGCGGCAACAGTGTTGAGATGTGGTGACAAGTGTGCATGATGTATACGGTACTCCTTCATGAGGACGGCCAGCATCCTCTGTGGTCTTCTGGGGTGCCCCTCCCAGCATCCTGAGAATTAAATCTGGATGACATCTACTCAGGTCCACCTTGTGCAGAATCAGCCAACCTCCCCCTCCTGAGAACATGTTCCAGACCCAGCACATCCAGGCTCCCCTTGAGCAGGTTTAGAACACCCAGCAGGTGATCTCCGTTTAGATTCAGGTGACCAGATGGAATCCCTGAACCCTGGGCCCGACGGTCATCTCCCTGCCTGGGTTCTGTGTTTGTTTCTGAGGCTCCATAGCCCAGCAGTTGTGGTCAAGCGCGGACTCATCTAGTTCTTGGACTTGGGGTCAGTTGAACACCTGTATCACAAGTACTGTAAAAGACACAGCAGTGGCTCCACAGAGTGAAATTTGTAGAAATCTCCAGGAAGTAGAGGAGAAAGGAAATTGGGAACAAAGGAAGTGCTTGACTCAGCTCGTTGAAACTTGGAACCTCCAGGAATCCTGGAATTCCCTCCAAGAATGAGACTGCATTGACCATAAGGGAGACACACGCATGAAGATCAGAAAGAGCGCTTTCGAAAGCAGTTTCCAAGAACACTGGCTTCGTTGCTAATGTCGGGACCCACTGACAACTGCAGGATTTACGCTGGCCTCTCCTGCGTAGATCCACCTTGTACAGCATCGACCAGCTGCAGGCCCTACCTTGCCAAGTTCAGGGTCCTCAAGTATCCAGATGGGAACCATGGAACTTCAGCCCTCCATGGTCTGCTTTGCTCCCATGTCCTGTGTTTGCCTCAGACAGCCCCATATCTCAACAACGGTGGTCTGCTTCTGACTGATCAAAATTCACATGATACTTCCATTGGAGGTGCCATGGTAATTTAGTGGGCTACCGGTTGGGCTGCTAACTCCAAGGTTAGTAGTTCAAAAGTGACAGCTGCTCTGAGGGAGAAAGATGAGGCTTTCTACTCCCCAAATAGTTGGAAACCCAATGTAGCAGTTCGACCATGCCCGAGAGGGTCGCTGTGAGTCAGAATCAATGCTATGGCAGGGAGTGAATTTAAGTGGCCACCACAGGACCGGACCCTAGTGGCATAGTGGTTTTGAGTTGGGCTGATAACTATACGGCCAGCAGCTTGAAGCCACCAGCCGCTCCTCGGCAAAGTTGAAGCTTTCTACTCCTGCAATGAGTTATAGCCTCAGAAACGCACAGGGGCAGTTCTTCCCTGCCCTAGAGGGTCGCCATGTATCAGAAATGACTCAGTGGCAGTGGGTTGGGTTAGTTAGTGGCTCCCACCCTAGACAGCGCAGAACATTTGCTTAAACAGCCCTGTTGTAGAGTGCTGACAAGAACACGCTAGAAGCCAGAATTCGCTCTCAGGAGGAGGTTATGAACAAATCTGTGGAATATACCATCATGCCAATGCTGATGAGTATGTTGGGTGAGAAGAAAAAGTTGAAAATCTAAAGCCTATTTCTAGGATTCTTAGACCCAGTGTTTGGAGTCTCATCATTGTAAGGATCATGCATTGCTGATTGCATCAGTACATCACACTGTACACTTTGAGGGAGTGTGATAGAGAGGCTTAGGGAAATTTAAAGGCAAATAAATTAGCATGTAGGCTCTGGACATTGCTAAGTGTGTAAGCGAATTCAAGACTAGAGATAACATTGAGCAAAGATAGAGGTTCCGCTTAGATGTCCTAACAGTGAAAATGGTGGTCTGCACAGTAATGCCTCCCTTCCAAGAAGTTGATGAGCCAGCATGTCCAGAGTGCAGAAAGCACTCTATGTGGGGGACGGACCTGCAGCCTTCGAGTGTGAGCTGAGCTTGTGAATGTATGTTATAAACTAAAAGGGAGAATATCTAAGTGACTGCTTCCAATCATGCAAGCCGCCTGAAAGCCATTTTCTCAGACTGGGTAGCTGAAGCCTGAGATTTGAAAGCGGGATGGAGGCCTACTGAGAAGGAATGCAGGCGGCTGAGGAGCTGGGAGAGCCCCCTGCTGGCAGCCGAGGAAATCGCAGCCCCTCAGTTCCATGAACTGAATTCGGCCAATGATCTGAATGAGCAAGCTTTAACAAAGGATTCTTCTGTAGAGCTTCCATCTAGGCAGCAGTCATTCTGGCCTTTCCAGCCCTCTGTGAAGCCTGCTGAGACTTCTGACCGGCAGGGCTGTGAGGTAATTAATGGGTGTTGGTAGCCACTATGCAGCCTTAGAAAACGAATGTATTTCAAAGTGGTAAAGAAGAACCTTAAACATGCTCCCCAAGGTACGTCAGTAATTTTTTTTTTTAACTGTTGTCGAGTCGTTTATTGAGAGGGAATGTCCATTTTAATCTTCCTGGGCTGGTTTTTTAATTTCTTGAGAGGGACGGGAACGAATGAGAGGCTAGTCCCCCTGGGCTTCATCTGGGCTGCGCGCTGCCTGAGCGCTCAGTGGTCTGCGTGAAGCTGCCAAACCCTCGGCTCGTAGGCTCGCAGCCGGGAATCTGTGTGGGGAAGCTCTTCTGGGAGAGGTCCGAGTTGGGTTGCCGAGAGCCTGTCAGATGTGTACTAAAGAATGGAGGACAGTGATATTTTAACCAAGACATTACTTCGGGGGAAAAATGACATCTGCCTTTTTGTAGAGATTAGGTCATCTCCTCTGTATGGAGGGACTGCTTTTCAAAACCCAAACCCGTTTATCGAGCACTGATGAAATCCTTAACTTGCCAATTTTGGAAAGTGCTTTCCACATTACCTCTCTGCTTCCAAACCAGTCATTGCTAATGAATCGTTTTGGATTTTGGCGTCCTAAAACTTAGTAATTTTTGTGCGTATTTTCCCCCAGGTGTCCGAGTCTGTAAAGAAAACAGTGCTAATGTAAAGATGAGAGGAAGACTCTCAAAGGGTCAGAAAATGGAGTCACAATGCAATTGTAGTGTTAGGGACACTCAGACATCCAGGCCCTTCTGTAGCAGAGGAACCCTTCCCCAGCTCTATAGTAATGTGACACATTTCAGCGTTACTTTGAAGGTTGTGAAATTTTAAATGATTACTCTTGAGATATATCCCATAATGTATGCTTTATTTCTTTAATGCATGTAAACATTTAATTTTGAAAGGACTAGGACCACAGTATTATTTTAAAAAACAAAACTAAAGTTTTGTTACACCTTTATCATTAATGCCTAATAGATGAACTCCTCCCTTCTCACTTGGATCGCTCAACTGCAGTTTGGGCTCTACCCAGGTCATTTTCAGGGGAACAAACCAGAGCCCACTAGCAAGCCAGTGTGTGTAGAATTGACAGGGCTTGGATCAACAAAGTACGGGGAGTGCTGAACGGAAATGGCTTTGTGCAACGGATCAATCCACTGTTAGGGAAAACGTAATGAACAACGGTGCCAGAGCCTCCTGAAGTAAACCCTTTGTGGAGGAAGTTGGTGCGATACTCGTGAGAGTTAGGAGGCCGTTGTACTTATCACTTGGCTCCTAGTTGTTTCATTGTAAGAGTGATTAGCAAAGTATCCTGGAATCAAAGGATTGGGACTTTGGTGTGATTATCATTCCATAATTTAATTTGAAATGCTGTGTGTTGAAATTTGGTGAAAAGCAATCACTCTGAAAGATGTGTTCTCTGAGCCTTAAACACGGCTAGTTTCAATTGTGCTGTAAGATGCATTGCCTGCAGTCTTTGAATGTAATGCTTTCTAGTGGAGGATTTAGAATTGAGCCAAGCATAACTGATTGTGTGGAATGACAAACGAAAGCACGTCTCATTCACCAACACTTTCCCTCGGAAAGGGTGCAACTGCCCCCGCCGTCATCCCTCAGGTTATGCCAGGTTTTCTCCGACGGAACCTGCTTTGTGTGTCCTTCCACTGTCTTCATTGACGGAGAGGCCAATACAGCAGTGCTAGTGGAGGTACCTGTTGGGTTCGTAAAGGAAGACTTTATTTCACATTTGCTGCTCTCAGTGGAAACGTACTAACTGGCCCTGCTGACTGTGCCTTTCCTCACTGTTCCCTGTGCCAGTGTTCATGTGTGTTTGAAATAAAGACATTGAAAAGCCATGTTGGTTCAAGATGCTTTCTAATAAAAGTAGGTTAAACCTGAATGACTTGTAGTATTTTGTGTTGCTGCTATACTGTAATAGGTTACTTCCATCTGTTCTCAATTAGGAAATGGGGGGTGTACCCTACATTTGGGTTTTTGAAGTCTTTAAAGAACAAAAGGCCTTCTTGCAAAGAAAGTGGTTCCCAAAGTGAGTAGCCATCAGCGATGGCTTTACAGGGAGAATGTTAATGATGGTTAGGGTGAGCAGTGGGTCACTAGCTGAAATGGCATTATGACTACAGAGGCTTTTAAAGATAGCGTGAGCGCAGGGGTCCAGAAATGGTTAAATACAACACATTATAAATGGAGCTTGGATGTGCACCTGAAGAGGGGGGTATAGGGAGGTTCCCCCCCAAAAAAAAAGTTCATGGGAAGTCACTGAAGCTATGGGTGCACTAGCAAAGTGTGGTGAAGCAATTGGATGGTACTCAGCTATCAGAATGACATCAGGGTGTTAAAGCTTGTTTAAAACAGCCATCCAACAGGCGTCAGCTAAATCCACATGGAAGAAGCACACAAGCCCGTGTGATCCCAAAATTGTAAATAAAATGCAAAGGAGGGAATGTTATCAGTGTAAATTGTGAACACCTGAATTGTAGAAGGCTATGGATGACAGTGGAAACCCCCTATCAATTTATTTGCAGGGTCCCCACCTGGATTAGGCCTTTGGCGAGCACTCTCAACATAGTCCAGAGCATGGGACTAGCACATTCTCATTTGATCTCTTTGGACCCATTTTAAAGGTTTTCATGTTTTCTGCCTTTTGTTTGAGGTTTCTGTTTTGTCTTTGTTGTTTCTTGCTTCTTATTTTATATAGTTTTTTGTATGTGAAATCCAGGATAGGTAAATCTAGAGAGTAACTAGGTTAATAATTATGTGGGGACATGCAGAAGAGGCTGGGAGGAAATAGAAAGCTAACAAGTACAAGAATATGTTCTAGGATGGATTGTGATCATTGTACAGCTCGATATGGTTGAAATGTTGAATATTTTTTTAAGTTCATGGAAAAATTCCTGTCTTTTAATTCCATTTCTCCATGAACTTTTGGAAGGGCCCTCATATGTTATTACCATGCCCTCTGAATGGATGCTCGTCCAGAGTAATACCCAATTTATATTAAAAACCATTGACCATTTCTAGTTTGTCTATGCCCTTTTGTCATTCGTGTCTATGCATCAGAATAAAATACATACTTTAGTTTCAAAAATATTTATTACAGAAATGTACATTTTATTAGTTTTAGGAATGTAATTGACAATGAGTTCACATATATTTCCTCAAATCTTTAAACTTTACACGTTTAGATATCTACAATGATAATTTATTTACAAACTTTACAAGAAACCACCCCTACTCTACCACACCTGTGCCCGGGGCTCAGCTGGAAGATGGTGCTTCTCACTTCACTCTGTACTTGTAGAAGGAGCACAGCGTGTGCGTGAAGTTCCATCCGAGCGCCAGGGACAGCCCGTAGAGCAGAAGGAGGGGTGCGAAGGGATAGAGAAGGGTCACCGTGTTCTTCAAAAAGGGCAAGGCTGGAAAAGAAACACCGTTAACAAAGGGAAACGGACATGACTAATCCATGAGCACTGGAAATCACTCTTAGAGCATGTGAGGTCAAAGAGGGACGCACATTCGAATCCATACAATGATGCCATCTCTATCTACTCTGCTGTGCTGCCTCCTTGAGGGTCTGAAAAAACTGGAGATTATTTCAGTATAGAATCAGATGTGGAACTAAGGTGAGAGTGAGGGACAGGTATCACAAATACTACGGTAAGTGGTGCATTTAAGCCTGTGACTGCTGCAGAAGCCACCAAGAGTCCATTTTCAAGCACCAACAGAAGAACGTTACTGCAAGGAGAAAGTTTCGTCTATTTGGGATTTCCCCGAGTGCGACAGCAATGACATGCTTTGAGATGGCGAGATCGGAACTGCATCCTATATTAACCATCTTCTCAGGCCTTGGAGAACTAACCCTCTTTCCCGCCCATCACTTAGTACTAGGACCTTACTTCTGGCATTCTGACTAAAGTGTTTCTCATAACGAAGTGGAAACTGCTGCACCCCCAAAGAAACTTCTCAATGGAAGGGGGTTACCAGGAGCATTATCGAAAATCTGCTCAGAGAACAATGGTACTGTGTGCTAAGCACCATTTCAGAAGTTAAAAGTTCCATGGGAAAATGATATAAAAATCATAAACATCTTCCCCCTCCTAAATGAAACAACATTTTGATGGGGGTTAAGTGGTCCCTGGCAGATGAGCCATCAGGAGGGATAGGGAAAGTCTGACCAGAGGAACTTCTCAAATCCAGGAATTAATTATAGTAAAGCCCTAACATTCCAAATAACAAGTGATAAATAGAAAAAAAATAAGGCAAATAAGAAAAGTCTCATCTATTTAGCTCTATTTAATGTAGACAATTTCTTAGCATGAGTATGTTCTTCATGTTAAGAAAAATGAACTGAAAACAAGATTTAACAATACGTTTGCAAACAAAAAGGGATGATCTTCAGTAGTCATCTGCAGACCCTGTAGAGCATTTCCAGGGCTGGGTTTGAATCCCAGAGCAGCCACCAGGCTCCCAATAGAACCAGGCAGTGGTCACAAAATGGAAATGAAGCAAATGAACAATTCAAAAAGGCCTTAGAGATTTAAAGCTACATATCCCTGTGCCCGCACATCTAATCCAGTCCCCTTCTCACTGCCCACTGCTGACAGCCCAGAACCTGAAGGAATGAGACCAGGGAAAGGAAGCCTCTGATCGGGTGCTTTGAATCAGTCCAATGTGCTATCCCCAACTGTGTGGCCAGGAACCAATGCCCCTGGGATTTCGTTTCCACACAAGCAACGGATCAACAAACCTGTGTACTTGCTGTGACGATTCAATGGGATATGGGACATCCCATTTGGAAAATACTTGGGACAGTGCCTTTAGTAAGGGCTCCACAGAGGTAAGCTACTCGTATTTGTATTTCAACTATTGCCCTCCTGCTAGGTCCCCAATTGAAAAAATAAATGAATTTTTAAACTGACTTACCACTGTAGCCAAGGAAGGTTACGTAGATGTAATAGCCAACTGCAGTCAACCATAAAGTATTTCCAATGAAGTAGCCAATAAATGTGTCCGTTAGGATAACATCTGTCAAGGGAGAGGTGAACAATGACTGTCTAGGCCAGTACGTATGACGAAGACGTGGTAATACTGTGAGAACTGTGACTTACAATTGATGAAAAAGAGCTGGATAAAATGCAAAATGATCAGGAGTGGGTAGAAGGCATTCAAATGCACATCAAAGGCGTAGCCCCACTCCACATCGGAATCTCTACTCTGTCGCTTCACTAAGTACTTGTTAGAGACGAACCTGAAAAACATAATTATTCCCATACAATTTCGGTTGCACCTTGAGCAACATGGGCTTGAACTGTGCACAAGTGTGGTGAGAATGTGCTTCACATGCCACCTGATGCTAACCGTCTCCATGTGGGCTGTGTGGCTTCCTCAGCGATGATTAACATCACACGGTGTCAGCAGCTCAATCCGCAACGGAGAGGGCCCAGTGGAGCACACACTGATCCTGGGTTGATCCCAGGCCTGTTTTAGAAAGATCGAGACCATGTGCCTGGAATGGAATGCAGTCAGCAAAGAAACAGGCTTGTGGGCGATTTTAAGGCGTCTGGCTTTCCTTCTTGGAAATGAGAAGCCACGGAGTTTTCACAAGACTGACTTTTATTGACAAGGTCCCTCCGGCTGCCCAGCTGAGTATGGCACCGGAGTGGGGAGGGACCAGTCAGAGCCTCCTGTCAAAGTGAATTGGTGGTGGCAGCAGGTAGCGAGATGTGAGATATGTACTATCTGAGGGGGTTTCAGAAGTTATGTGAAAGAAGGGAATTTTTTTCCTTTCCCTGCACCTTCTGAATCGCCTTCATATCTGAAAGATGGTGCCTCAAGGACTTAAGAGCCAAATATGGACGTGAGAACAAGCAACGCCAAGGCTGACTGGGAGGTCTGCTACGAGTATAGGGTCAGCGGGAGCGCCCGCTGAGGTGGGGTGCTGCAGAAAAAGCGCACGTGGACCCGGGCTTGGTTGGACCCATTGAAGATGCCAATCAGTAAAGAGCAAGACATCGTATGTACAAGTCTAGAATTCTGAGGAGAAACGGGCTATACCCTCACCAGCATGTTGATCACATGACAAGCCACAGTCCAGAATGAGATCAGCAAAAGCAAAAGCACAGACAACAGTTCACGGGCTAAGGCATGGCCACCCCTAATTCAAGGTCAGGGAAATAGAGGGCAGTCAAGGCACAGTGGCAAGTGACATAATTATCTTGTCCTCAGGACAATCATTCAAATTTATGTCACTTCCACAGCTTGCAAGACTAGTTGCTCAGTTCAATAAAGAGAAAATGACTCCCACTTAACTAACCTCAATCCAAGAGCAGGTAGTTCTGATAACATGACCTTGCTCGATACTCAAGGCAAGGGTGCTACAGCAAAGTGTGGTGAAGAAAGCAGATGGTGCCCGACAATAAATTAGAGGAATAGTGTCCGGGGTCTCAAAGGCTTGTCTTCAAACAAGCAGCAATCTAAGCAAGGAGTCAACCAAGTTCACACGGAAGAAGCAAACCAGCTTGGGTGATCCAAAGACGACAATAACAAAATTAAAATATGACAAAGGGAAAATCTATCAGCCCAAATTGCAAACACCTAATTTGTAGAAGGCTGTGGAGGATAGTGGGAGCCCAAAACCCATCTGCAGAGAATATAGTAAGATTAAGCCTCTGGCAGATCCCTTCTACCCACAGGCAAGGGTCTGGAACAGCCTCAGTGTCAGATAGAGACCACTGTCAACGTGATGATACTGGATCGAACAGGGCACTTGGTCAGTTGATCTCCCTCCTGACCCAACGTGAAATTGCTCTAGGTGCAAGTATTTCTTGCTTGCACCGTGACAAAAATTTCCTCCCTGGCTTCAAATATTCATGGTGGTCATTTCTTACTCATTATTTTTCTCTGTGTATTATTAGTATTTTATCCTTTCCACTTTTGTTTTGTTCTGTCTCTGTTGGGTCTCCAGTTCGTGACGCACAGGAGGAGCTGCACAGAGGAGCGCTATGGCAAGGGTCTTGGAAGAAGGGGATAGAGAGGGTAGGGGGGCTTGGAGGAGGGGGATAGAGAGGGTAGGGGGGGCTTGGAGGAGCAAACAATGAGGGTGCACTAGAACTAATGGTGATTACACAACATATTTTAAAAGTCATTTAATCGTGGGGGGATATTCTAAAATTGATTGGTGAGGATTGTACAACTCTTTTAAAAAATTTTACATTTATTGGGGGCTCTTAGAATCCATAAATCAATTATATCAAGTGAACTTGTACATATGTTGCCATCATCATTTTCAAAACATCTTTCTACTTAAGCCCTTTAATATCAGTTCCTATTTTTCCCCTCCCTCCCTGCACAACTCTTGATATGACTGAAATATCTAATTGGGTGATATGTAGATAAAGTGCCAATAAAGCTTTTTAAAAGAATGAAAAGTAAAAAAAAATTAAAAATAAATTTTTAAAAAAAGAATGAAAAGTAAAATCTCCAGGTAACGGAAAAGTGGATCTTCAAAGGAATGCTACTCCTACAGTGGAAATAGAAGAAAGCAACAGGGAGAGCAAGGTGCAGTATTAATAAAGCAATTCTGCCCTTAGTTAGAAGAGCCTGGGGGCACAGTGGGTAGGCGATAGCTGCTAACCAAAAGATGGGCAGTTCAAGCGCATCAGTCACTCCTCAGGAACAAAGATGTGGCAGTCAGTCGTCTGCTTCCACACCGAGGACACCTTAGAACCCTGTGTCCGGGAACTGCCTGTCCGGCCTGGAGGAGCTGTGAGGCAGAAACAACTGCACTGCAATGGGCAGGTGCTTAGAAACAACTCCAACACGACTGCAGAGAGGCAGCCGGAAAGTTCGTTATCTTCAACCCTCATCAGTTTGGTGGAGAGTATGTGCCATTAAAAACTGCACGGGGTACCCACGGAGACCGTGTTCACGACGGGATCGTGCTCTCGCTGACAGTATGGAAAGCAGGGCACGGGTCTTTCTTTGGAGGGGTCCTGGGGAGTTTAAACCACTCAGTTATTGGTTTGGAGAGTTGGGCGTCACCCAGGACTCCTGAACCTGTAGTTTCACTAACACCGAACAAGCTACCTGAGCTGAGCATACCCAACACGGAATCTGCAGCTGTGCCTGCTACTGACTCGCCGAGCCACACCTTCCACTTATTAAGGTAAAAATGTGGAGGCCATCACCCCAAAGAGGAGTCACCTACGGCAGCACTGGAATCCCCCTCTCGCCTGTATCCAGCCCCAGCACACTTAAGGGCCTTCCCTTCTCTTACCAAACTCACTGCCATCGAGTTGATGCCAACTTACAGAGACCCGATGGGACAGAGTAGAACTGCCCCTGTGGGTCTCAGAGACTGAACTGCTTAAAGGAGTAAAAATTGGCCGGTGGTTTTGAACTGCTGACCTTGCAGTTAGCAGCCCAATGAGTAACCACAACTCTGCCCAGCCCTGCACACGTCTCCAACTCCTCCTCTGTTGCCATCCTGGGTTTTCCTAAGGCGTACATTTGCCTTCTCCTACTCCATGACAAACACAGGCAGCCTGTGGGATACAGCTCTGCTTTGTTGTTTTTCAGTAAGGCATTAAAGCTCAAGTTCTCCCGGACAGCCACTCACCCCAGGCTCCCAGGCCATGCTTCCCCACACTTGAATACCTTCATACCAGCCATCAAATACCCTCCAACACCTCCCCACTGCTGGGTCCAATGGCATTTCTGAAATAACCCACAACGTGACAATGGATGCTCAAAAATGAGAACTGGGGTGAGTTAATTTACCATCTCCAAAGCAGATGCCTATTCACGGCTTCCGTCAATGCATGCCTGGGAGAGAGCCTGCTACGAACTGAACAGTTCCTTGGGACAGCCTTGACTTAGGGAAGCCTTTTCATGACATCCGCTTTTAGCGCGTTTTCAACAGTGACTACGTGGTACACGCTGGGCGAGAATGGAGTTCAACATGAACAGTGCACACAGCACTGTGGCCTGCAGACACTGCTGCAGCGTGCCTGCGTGCCCGACTCGACACCACACGGCCATCTTCACCACCACAGAGCAAGCACACCAGGCCTTTCCTCCCACAGCGCCACTTGGTGAGGGCCAACCACCAGTCTTTCGGTCAGCAGCCACCACAGTAGTTACTGATGCAGACTGCAGACCGAAAACCCTGTCAATCAAACCTCTATTGTGTGTTATTCTCAGCAGGAAGGCACCATTTTAAAATCCCTTTATTTTCAAGTGTACTAATGTCAAAGATTCAAAATCAGATTGATGACCTATCACCCTGCAAACCCAAACGCACTGCCATCATGCTGACACTGACTCAGAGACCCTCTGGGACGCTGAATCCTTGCTGTGAGTCTGAGATCCTGAAATCTTTACAGGCGGAGAAGGCCTCATTTGCCTCCCAAGGAGCAGCTGGTTGATTTGAATTGACGACTTTGCAATTGGCAATCAAGCGGGAATCCCCTATGCCAGCAGGCTGAACTATCCGCCGAGCTGCTACAGATCTAGAGGCGGCCTCCACGAATGCGGTCAAAGTCGTGCTCGCATCTGAACGACCGAAGCAGACTGGCTAAACAGAGATGACGTGGTGGCAAAATGAGGGATTTCACTAGAATAACTAATCTCTGCAAAGAGCGCAATGCTGTTCCAGCCAGTCTTGTAAGTCCCACCAAATCAATGGGTGAAACGCTAGTAAGGGGCTTAGTCAGTTTTACCATTCTGCTGGGTATAAGGACTCGGGGGACGGGGGCGCCCACAGCTCACTAACATCAGGAAAGAAGGCACAAACAAAGCACATCTTCTGGACTTTGACATCCCTGTGCTGAGCAGTGGTGGCAGAAGCGGCAAGAGAATATGAGACAGAGCAGTGGGTTTCCAGGCCCATGGAATGAGTAACACTGAGTGCATTCTGGCAAGAGGCTGGCCCCATGGGCACGTATAAGCCTTAAAAGACAACACTTGCCCAAGCAGGGCAGGGGCCAAGGGGCAAAGAGCCTGGGAGATTAAGTGAGGATTACAGGGAGGAATGCCTGTGGGAACAGCTGGAAGGAAGTACTGAAGACAAAAGAACTGTATCCTTAATTTTCCTGATCCAGAATTATAACCAGGTCAATCTCCCTAGTGAACCCCACAATCATGAGTATTGTTTGAGTTCTGTGTGGCTACTGCAACAGGCTCTCGAACCAGTCAGAGAACAGAGAGTTCTGTGGGCAGGATGGGTGGTGGAAAGAAGGCTGGAGGGTGGAGGCATGGCTGATCACTTCACAGCGATGGGCCTTAGGCTGATGCTCCTCCTCCTTCCCGCTTGTGCAGGCAGAGGAGCCAGACACCACCTCCACCCCATTCTTGCAATCACCATTTCAGTTATTTGCTGCAATATATGAGGGTGTACAAAAAAAGGGAATTTTTTCCCCAAAGCTACATATTTAAATTTTTTTACAGAATTTTATCACCTTCAAAGTACTCTCCATTACATGTAATGTGTTTGTCAAATCTGCGTTTCCATTCTTGAAAACATTTTTCAAACTCATCTGTATAGCTAGCTGACTCTTTTTTCCTCACGTCTTCTCCATCATCAAATCGCTGTCTTTTTGTGTCCTTCTTCGTTCGAGGAAATAAAAAGAAGGCAAGTGCGTGGGGCAAAAGGGACGTGCTGGTTCTGTCATCAACAGGTGCACTGGGATGGCTGTGTGAGCAGGTGCATTGTCGTGGCGGTAAAACCAGTCCCACCTGCCACAAGCAGGCCTTTTAAATGGCACATTGTTACGCAATCTTTTCAGAACCTCTAAACCAGCGGTTCTCAACCTGTGGGTCACAACCCCTTTGGAGGGTTAAACAACCCTTTCACAGGGATCGGTTCATAACAGTGGCAAAATCAGTTATGAAGTAGCAACGAAAATAATGTTATGGTGGGGGAGGGGGTGAGGAACTGTATTAAAGGGTCATGGCATTAGGAAGGTTGAGAACAGCTGCTCTAAACAGAAAACTTGATTAAGAGTCTGACCTGGTGGAACGAGCGTGGAAAGTTGATGAACATTCCAAACAAGGTTTGTCATCAATCAACATTTCACCTTTCTTGAAACAAGAAACCACTCGTACACTTGAGTTATTCCCATCGTGCAGTCCTTGTAAAATGTGTTCAACATCACAACTGTTTCTGCAGCATTTTTCCCAAGAAACAAAATTTTACAGCCACACACTGTTCTCTTAAATTGGCCATCACACAAAGGTTTGAGTAAAACTACTTTTACCAAAAAATACACTGTGACTACAGAGGACCTTCCCTGGGGACGCCACTGGGTGCACTAACTCAGAGAAAGTTGCTTGATGCTCACTTAGCAGGAAAAATGTGTCCTACCGAAGCTCTGTACCGGCCAGTGCAATTCCGGTTTGGGGGGGGGTTACCCTCTCATAGGCCTTGGAGTATTTTCTCACAGAGGTACTGACATAGGGATCAAATTACAATAATCTTGGCAGTCAAAATAAATCCTGTCAATTAATCAATTTCCATCAACTACTATATCTCTGAAGGGTATGGAGGTACTCCAACCTTAACTGAAAAAACAAACTTATGGTACTTACCACATTAAAGTGGAGATGAGAAGACCAACGCCTACACAGTCTATGAAAACAACCCAAAGGAGAAGCTTTATCGTCTCAAAAAATCCCATGTCCAGCACAAAGCCAAATCCTATGGTGGACACTGAAAGAGAGTTACAAGGGCCATTCAGACATGAAATGCTAGATTCTGGGGGAACGGGGCATGGCCCCTGCCCTCCAGATGTTGACATTCCAGTGGAGACAGACATGTTAAGCAAATCCCCCTGGATGTGTTACATAAAATTCATACAGAGACATCCCAGCTTCCAGCAAAGAATACCGTGGAACTATTTTAAGCTTATTGATGAGGGCGCTTGTGAACTAATTCTCCCCCAACATTTAGAACAGGCCCGGTGCAGCGAGGACACATGCATATTCTGCCTCCAATTAAAGGATGGACAGCCACATATACTTCAACACCCTCACAGTGGTAGAACTCTTGCACCACACTGTTGAACTTCAAAATTGTTTCTCGAATGCACGGTGATCTTTTAGAACTCTGACACTGGGTTCACCTGCTGGTGAAATGCCATGTCCAACCCCAATACTCCTTTTACCAGCAAAATGAAATTGGGTAGCTCAACAAAAATGAATCTGCCCCCTGCTTTAAAAGACCTGATGTAGTAATTACCTCCAGCATCATGTGCTTGAGACCTGCAAAATCAGGAAGCATGCAGCTTTCCTTCCTGTGTGGGTGTTGAGGCTTCACCAGGAAGCCCCAAACAGCCCCCCAAAGTCTCAACCATAATGCATTGTGACAAAACCTCTTCCAACGGGCAAATACAATCTGCAACACTCGCTTTGTTCAACTCGATTGCTGATAGAGGGACACTTACCACACAGCCAGATACTCAGAAGGACCAGGAAAGCAGGGTCGTCTCGGGCCCACTGGTCCTTTGTCTGCTTGCGATAATGGAAGTTTCTATAAACCCGCTGTGGGGAAGTGAACAGGTAGAGCATCTGCCAGGCAGCAAACTCAAAGTCCATCTGCCGAAAACGGAAGAGCCTTCGCAAGTACTTGTAGCGTTTTGCACCGGCTGTGTGTCTTGCAGCATCCCGAGAACTCAAGGAGCCATTCCCCTGTATGGGGGAAGTCACCGAGATACTGGGTAACATCTTCCTAAACAGGAGAGGGAAAAGTCTCTTTTACCAATGATCTGAAGAAATTGCTAGCTACAAGCACACCTCGTCCTGGCTTTTAATAGCAGGGAGGCCACATTAAATGTCACTCCCAATCCTGAGGAAGGTCATGTGTGGGAAGTGAATGATCCTGATTTCCAGACGTTTGGCGGCTTGAGAACTGTGTACAGCAATGGCAACACCATGGTCATCTGAGCCCTATTATATTGCTAACGCTTGATGCAAGGTCCGAGCAGTTAATGTGCCTCACCCTGTCCTCAAAGAACCCCATAAAGTAGCTACTCTTTAATAGCAAGTAAACACTAGCACTGGACGGAAAAGGGCTTCCCGTGATCAGAGATAGAGTGACAGCGCTCCGGTTCCGGTTCAGGCAGTCTGGCTCAAAAGTAAAATGCTCTGCACCACCAAGCCTTGAAGGGCAAGCCTTTGCTTAAGCTGACTTGAAATGTAAAATAAATGCTCTATTCGTGTTTCGCCGCCTTCATAGTTCAGCAGGAGGAATGACAGCGTGGGATTTTGCCGAAGCTGGGCGATCGCACGTCACCCTCTGGCCCCAAGGCCAGGCTGTGCGATGTCTCTGACTCCACTCCGCCAGCTTCGGGGCATGGCGACGTCTTGCCGGGGCCAGTCGCACCTTGTCAGCTCAGGGCCGCGAGTAAGGCTATCAGATTTAGCAAAGAAGCGACGTCCAGTCAAATTAGAATTTCTTATAAGCAACCACGTATTATTTTTAACTTAATACTTCCACGTAGCATCCAACCATATTTGTTCTAGAAACGTATTTGTTTATTTGAAATTCAAATTTAACTGGGAGTCCGTATCTGGCCACCCCACCCACGGGCCGAGGAGCCGGACCTGGGGTATGGCCACTGGCCGGCCACAAGGATGTCGGGCCGCGCGCTGCGGGAGGAAAGGACATCCGGCGCGAGCCGGAGCCCGAGCCGCGCGCGGAGAGCGGGCGTCAGGCCTCACCTGGAACCCCGCCGCGGCCGGGACCGAGACCCAACTAGCCCGCCACCTCCGTCCAGCAGTCAAGCCCAGCAGCCGCCAGGGCTAACTTCCCTTCCCGCAACGTCGCCGGCGCCGGCGCTCGGAGCGCTACGCATCTCGTGCGCCCACTTCCGCCGGCGCGCTGCCTCTTGGGTTCTGTAGTCCCTGCGTCCGACTGCCGCGGCCACCGGAAGTTGTTGCTGGCTTCCGGTTCCAGCTGCCTCAGGCGTCTCTTCGGCCACTCCGGGTGACACTTGTTGCCGCACAAAGCGGCGGCAGTCCTGAGGGGGCGGCCGTCGTCATGCCCCGATATTATGAAGACAAGCCGGAGAGCGGCGCGTGCGCCGGCGTGAAAGAGGACCTGGGCGTCTGTCTGCTGCAGTCGGACTGCGTGCTCCAGGTAACGCGCGGGCGGCTCGGAGAGCTCGTTGGGGCGTGATAACGGCCGGAACGGGGAGCCGCTCTCGGCGGGGCTCCCTTGGCCAGCGGTGGCGGCGGGAGGCGCGACTGAGTGAGCCGTCGCGTTCACTAGACTGGGGCAAGTCCGGGGCCGGGCAGTGCTCAGTTGTTTCCCATCGGTCGCCGAGTCCGAACGGACCCAGCGGCGCCCCAGCAACAATCAGACCCTCAGTTTCCTCTGGTGTAAATTAGATTTAGTGATCCCCTCCCAGGCGGTTTTTTGGTAAGGATTATACAAACATTTTCGGTTGAAGCAACTTTGATGCTGATATTCTGTTTGGAGACACACCCCCCCCCCCACACACACACACACAAAATAGGGGGGTGGGGCGGAATTGAGACAGTTTTCTTGAGTGCTAACTTTTAAGAGTTCGAAACTACCAGCCGCTCAGGAGCAAAGCGAGCTTTCTACTCCAATAAAGAGTTAGCGTCAGAAACTCACGGGGGGGCGGTTCTATCCTGTCATGCATAGAGGGTCGCCAAGAGTCGGAAATGAAAATCTGTGGAATTCCCTTAGAAAATTACGTAAACCTGGTACCCTATTAGTCGGTTTTTGTTTTTTCTTGTCTGCTCAGTTCTGTATTTATCATGTAGTGTTTTTCACTTGATTCTGAATTTTAATTCTGTGCGGTTTCAGGTGCTGTAAATGAAGCAGCATCCCATGAATTTTAATTCTGTGAGGTGTTGTAAATGAAGTAGCATTCCCATTTTCAGCATTTTATACCTTCATTGCCTTGGCTTCTCTCCTTCCAACATCCTTTAGGACAGTGGTTCTCAACCTTCCTACTGCCATGACCCTTTAATACAGTTCCTCATGTTGTGGTGACCCAACCCTAAAATTATTTTCGTTGCTACTTCATGACTGTCATTTTGTTACTGTTATGAATTAGGCGATCCCTGTGAAAGGGTTGTTTGACCCACGAAGGGGTCACAACCCTACAGGTTGAGAACCACTGCTTTAGGGCTTAATCTGAAAGCCACAAACCAAACTCACTGCTATTGAGTTGTTTCTGACCCATTGGACAGAGTAGAACTACTACTGCCCCTGTGGGCTTCTGAGAATGTAAATCCTTTTAGGGATAGAAAACCTCATCTTTCTCTGGAGGAGCAGGTGATGGTTGTGAACTGTTGACCTTGAAGTTAGCGGTCTCTTGCCTTAACTACTTCTGAGGTCTTCCAACAGCCTAATCTGAATGCCAGAAACCAAACTCACTGCCATTGAGTAGATTCTAACTCAGGATGGAGACAAATGGACCATGCAGGTTTCATGATGAATCTTCATGAGAGTAGGAGTGACCTTGAGGGTAGCCCAACTGGGGACTCACTATGCCATCAGGGCGCTTGATCTAAATACAGCGGAGTTCAGAGTTGAAGGGGACCGAGATTGAGAGATCTCATGAAGCCTTTTCCAGGTCTGAGGGCCTGGTTGTGTGCAATTGCTGTTGCCATTTTGGGATGTTGTGAGCAAGTTGTTTGTGTTTTCAGAGAGTCTCAGCAATGTGGTGTTTCAAAGAAAGAGCTACCCAAGATAGACTTCCAACATAGCTTATATCATTGTCTCTGAGTCAGGATTTACCTTGAGCTTACTTCCTGGGTGACCAGATCGCCAGGCTCACCTCCCAAGGTCCAGAAAAGCAGAAAAGTTGCTACAAAGTTAAGCGGTTGTACAGTCCACATTCCTTACACAAAGGAGGAAAGTGAGCTCCATTTCTCTGCACACTCCACTGCCCCGGGGGCGGGGGGGCTGTTTGCAGCCTGCTGCTGCAGTCCCTGCTTGGTGTTTAGTTTTATGTGCTCTTGATTCAAGTCCAGCTCAGAGACTCTAAAGGACAGGGGAGAACTGCCCCATCAGGTTTCCCAGGCTGTTAAGGGCTGGGTTCCTAACCGCAAAGTTACTGGTTGGAAGCAACTGCCACTCTTAAGGGAGAAAGATAGGACAATATGCATCCAAATTATATCATCTCAGCAGTCCTAAGGAGTGGTTCTACTGTGATCTACAGGGACACTGGGTCAGAATCTACTCAGTGGCACTGGGTTTGGTGTGGGGAGTCTTTGTCCTGTGAAGAAAGGGTAGGTGCAGACCTCTGGTTAGCGGGTGAGTGCTTAACCAGTAGGAGCTGCCAGAACCCCTTTAAGCTCAGCAGCTCCTAGTAAGCACCCATTGGATGGCAGGCATGGCTCTAGTCACATCAGCTTGGGTTGCTGGAATCCGTGGCTATATTAGGAGCCCAAATTCCTGTGATAGGAGCTCTTGTTAGCCTTGAGTAATTATTTGCTTAGTGAGTAGATTTAGGATTAAATGCCCCAGGAACACAGAGGAGAGCAACTGATCTTGGTTGATAGGATGGAAGCCTCTCGGAGGAGGCATGTTTGCCAGACAGGTGAGGAGGAGTTGATGAAGTTACAGAGTGTATGTGTATGCATGGTGGGAGTGGAGGTAATTCGAGAACAGAATGTGTGCAGGCAGGGAGTCGAGAGCCAGGAGGAGCTAGTGCCCATGGGCCTGGAGCAGGAGTGACAGACCTGAGAGGAAGGTTGCAGCTGGGTGTGAAAGCCTTTTTGTGTGGGAGTGAGGAAGGGGATTTTATCCTGACACTGAGCACCAGGAAGGCAATGGACATGAGTCACAGGCAACAAAAGCCACCCAGTGGGACAGAGGAGAGCAACCAAGTAGAGGCTACTGATGATGAGGAGAGTCCACTGATGTTGTCATGATTGAGCCATTCACTGAGTGCCGAACTCTGACTTGAACGTACAGCTTAATGCAGTGGTTCTCCACCTACCTAACGCCGCGACCCTTTCATACAGTTCCTCGTGTTGTAGTGACCCCCCCAGCCATAAAATTATTTTTGTTGCTACTTCATCACTGTCATTTCATTACTGTTATGAGTCAGGCGACACCTGTGAAAGGGTCCTTCGACCCCTAAAGGTTTCACGACCCACAGGTTGAGAACCACTGGCTTAATGTCTCCTGTGTAGAAATAAAACCTTGGAAAAGTTGGCTGTAGGCTGAGATAATGACCAAGACTCCCTGCACAGATTTGTCTGATGTTTGGACTTCAAACCAGACTTGCTGCTATCCAGTCCGTTCTGCTCAGAGCCACCCTGGAGGACAGAGTTGGGTGACGTTCCGAGGCTGTGATCCCGATTGACACAGAATGTTGCCTCTTTTTCCCAGGGAGCAGCTGGTGGGTTCCAACTGTCATAGCCAAAGGGTTCGCCACTGCACTCCCCGAGAACCTTTAATGCTTGTTCACGGTCCCTTAAACGGAAAGGCATTCCTAATGTGGGCTAGATTCCCTCTGATGGCGACCTCACAGGAATGTAATAAGGCATGCATGTGTGGCCTGAGGGACCATCACCCTCCCTGGGCACTGAGAAGGTGAATAAAGAGATGGATCTGATTTCATGGCAGATGGGTGCCACAGTCGATTCGGGCCCATTGTAACCCAGGTGAAAACTGCAGCCCCTTGTGTGGGGAGGAATTTAACATAAATATTTTGTTCTGGGGACGGAAATTATAGGGCTCCGAGAGGGTCTGTGTATTGGTATACCCACCAGTGGGCTGAAAAAAGCCGCAGATTGTAGAGGCATTTCTTGGGTTGACTTTTTGGAATGTTATGAATCGTGAAGAGGACAGGGTTGAAACTGTAGCTATGGAGCCTCATTCCACATGGGCTATCTCCTTTGTACCATCTTCCAGACCTGCTGGTTCTTCATCAGACTCTCCTGAGGGGATGGGGGGGCTGAAAAGCAAATGTGGCCCTGCCCCACCCACCAGCCACAAGGTTAAAATTTCCCAGGGGGGTTCTTGGGCATAGCCATGTTTCAGAATCACTGATCTTGATCTCTGAGAGCAAAAGGTTAGTGGGTCTGTTAGTTAGGATGTAAATTCAGCTACATGCTACAGGGTCCCTGTAAAACAAGGTAGAGACTTTTTAAGTGTGCCCTGGGTAGCTCAGCTGGGTCTTCCATGGACCTAGAGCCTGGTGATCTTGTGGCTCTAGGTGCTGTGATGAAAGGTAGGAGGTCGTGCTCCTACATGTGGTCCAATATTGACTTGTTTCCTTGTCACCTGCCCCAGCCACCAACAGGAAAAGAAAAATCCCTTGCTATTGAGGTGACTAACTCAGAATTTGATGACATGAAGTGGAGAAAGGGGGCAGGCCTCTTTAAGTGTTATTCTTGAAATTACTATTGAAGTGCCCCCACCTTCTATTGGCTAGTACACAGTGACAGCAGCACACCTCCCCGGGCATGTTGTGCTTGTTTGTCACAGCATCGCTCTGGCTTAGTGAACATGGACCTGCCCCATAGCTTCCCTCGGCTCCAGTCTTCTTGGGAGCAGATCATTCATTCTTTCTCCATCCGGCAGAGCAACTGGCGGGGTCACACTGCCAGCTTCTTGGTTAGCAACCAAGCACTTTATCCAGCTAAAAAGGAAAGGGGATGTGTCAGGCCAGCTTGACAGAGAAGCAAAACCAGGACACTCCTATGTGTACGAGAGCTTTCTGTCAAGGAGTCATGCTAACACAGGAAAGTGTCCCAGCCCAGTCCAGATGAAGACCTTAATTCTGATATTGGCCCAGAGTCAATGCTAGTCCATAAATCCCGCTTCAGACTCATGCAGCCACATGCAATGACACAAAATGTAGGGAGATCAGGCCGATGGGTGCAGAGTTGAAACCTAACTCACAGTGAACACTGAGACAACGTGCTTCTGTTAAGTTTCGTGAATCTCCACGAAGACTTCTACTGGGTAGTTGACAATAAAGGAAAAGATAGCATCTTGTAGACAATTTGGGGAGATACCAACTTTGAGATTCTCGTTCTCAGTCTTACCGCCTCCACCTTGCTCTTGTGTACCACACATGCCCTACCAGTAGCTTACTAGTGTAAGGGTGCACGGAAGCATGCTGCTGTTTGTTTGAACCCTGACCTCATTTGGGAATGGGTTGAAAGGCCCTATCAGTGTAGCGTGTTTGTCTGTTAATTGTATTGTGAATTAGATAAAGGTGTACAGAGCAGATCATCAATGTCACATTCAACAGTTCACACACTTTGTTTCAATTCATCCAATCCCCTCAATGTACCATCACTTACCCCACTTCCTCATGTTTCCTGTTTCCATTCCTACTCCTTCCCTAGCCTCTCTACTTTATTCTTGGGGAAATGCTGCCCTTCTGGCTTTTAAATGGTCATTTATTCTAACAGGTGAGTTCCTGTCCAGACCTAAAGCCATACTCTCGAGGTTCCATAGTCTCTAACTACTCTTTGATGATTTTGAGTTTTCTGCATTTTTCTCCCACTCTACCCAGGACCTTCTAATGTACTCCTTTTCAGAGCAGTTGGTTGTGGTAGCTGGGCACTATCTAGTTCTTCTGGTCTCGGCATTGTGGAGAGTGATGTGTAAGTGTCCACTGGACTAATTGTGTCCATCTGTCTCTGTTTTTATCACTCTTCTTTCCTCCAGTCAGGGAGAGAACAATGGTTACGCCGTAGATGGCTGTTCATGAGCTTTTAAGGCCCCAGTCGGCCACTCAGCCAGGGAGAATGGAGATCATTGTCTTTGTACACGATGCCAGTAGGTGTTGGTGTTCCCTGCCAACTGTTTCACTTTGGGAGTCAGTACTGTAGGTAGGTGGCAGTTAGGACCCAGGCCCACACATAAAGGATAGGAAGCGCCCAAGAACAGATTTCTGGGAAATAAAGACCTGGTATTATGTAGCTTTCCCCACAGCTAAAACAAGTCTGACTGGCACCTTTAAAGTGAAAGTTTTGGGAGTCAATTCACTGATGGGGGACAGATCCGGCATCTGCTTAATGAGAAATCCCTTAGTAAGGAGAGCAGGTGAAAGTTGGGTTGCATTTTTCCAGCTTCTTGAGTGAGCCAAGTAGTTCTGCTTAAGTTTTACTCTCTCCCTCACATTAGCAACTGTATTAAATATTTAGTAAGCCAAAACTAACATACTGCCACCAGGTCAACCCTATGTACGATAGTATATATCACAGTGACCTTGTATAGTATTGTTGAGACGGTCAATCTTTCCAGGATCAAATCTCGTCTTTCTCTTGTGGAGCATCTATCGGGCTTAAACAGCGGCATTGTGGTTAGCAGGTTAGCAGCGCAGGGCTCTAGACGCGCTTGGTGGGAACCCGGGAGCTTTCCGCACCTTCCCCGGGCTGGTTGAGCTTCCACGTTTACACAGCAGAGGCCACTGCAGTTCAGACAGATGAGCTGGGCTCACTTTCTGCTGGGCTCAGCTGAGTAGGAAGGGTTTGTCACAAGCACTGCATGTGTGGCTAATGTTCATCCGTGGTATCTTTTTTAACTTTTAATTCTTTGCTCAATAATAATGATGGAAGGTGTGTCATTTGTGAAGCGGTTCATTTGTTCTGCAAACTCATAGTTTGGTGTCAGTAAGCCTCGGGTGACTTGGAAAATGAAATTGAGTCCACTTTTGCCAGATGTTGCTTTCAGTGTCTATATCCCCAGGGAGCCGAGCTCCCAGCACAGTCCTCCTGGCACGCAGGCCACCACCCACACCTGGGATGTCCCCACAACTCTCCCAGGGAGCATCTCCCGGGGTGCAGAGCCTCCCTTCTGGTAAAGCCCTGATAGAGAGGGGCTATCCAGGAGGTATCGTTTACTCTCTCACTGAGCCTATGAGTATCCTGAGTATGTAGATGTTCCATAAAGTAGGCATTGGGAAGTCAGGTTTGAGTACAAGACAGAGTTCTAGGGTAGGCAATTCAAAGGAAGTTTCCCTACTTTACAGTGGTCATTTTACTCTTTGAATTAGAAAATGGCTTTTCTGGAAGTGCGTACAATATTTAAGAACCTTTTTTAAAGTTAAATTTCTGGTGATTTGTTCAAAACCTTTACAAGTAATGAAGTGTTAGTATTCTTATTTTTATTCCATTTTGCCTTGAAATAAAAATACTTCTAAATTTTAGCTCTTACCTACTTTTAAAGTGAATATGTTGCCAAGGCTCATTCTTACTGATTAGAGTGATTTCACTAAGTCAGAAATAGCCTCAATGTGATCCAGTGACTTCTTACAGGAGCACCCTGCCTCCGTGGCAGGAAGGGCACTGTTTGGTCCTGTTTTCGTCTTGAAACTTCCTTTGAGCTTTTACTACATAAAGATAGATCATCTCGCCTCACCTTGGTCCTAGGTGCCTCTTCTCCCAGCGGTCCAGAGAGATGTTGTCAGCTCCCCACCCTTCTCTTCCTACTGGTACTCAGCAGAGCTGCTCACAGAGTGAGCAGAGTGATGTTGAAGGTAAAATTACTTGAAGAAAAATAAAATTTGAGACTTTAAAGCCACCCAAGACAATCTTCCAGAACAGCCAACCCTATTTGCTGCTGCAGCATTCTTGTTCTCTCAGGTTTTCTCTCCCGTGCAGTGTGCTTCTCTGTAGTTCTTCAGTAATGTGCTTCTTAGTAGTTTGGGGGTATATAAACATTTCAGGATTACTGAAGAACCCCTGTTACTACCGTCATGTTTATACGTTCCCTTCCTCACCTATCAAGAGATAAGGATACCAGTTACCAGATTTTTAATACAAATATTGTATCCAAAAAAGTATGTCATTCAATTCAAGCCCATGTTCTGCCCTTGTTCCTTAAGCACCAGCAGTCAGAATGAGTTAGTAGTAACCCTGGTTTTCACAGTTGCCCTCTGGTTTACTTCTAAAAGGAATGACTTTCGAATGGACTGGTAGCTTGTCGTTGTGAGAAGAATGCCCAGGTATTTACTGGATGCTGTTTTATGTGCTGCAGGAAGGGAAAACTCCGCGGCAGTGCTTGAAGGAAGGGACCTGCAGAGCATTGCAATACTCGTTCTTTGAATGTAAAAGGTCACTGGTAAGTGATTGCAAGATTTTCAAAAGCATATGCTTTGGAATTAAACATATGCATGACTTCAATATAACTAGGTGGCAAGGATTTAGTTTGGTAAGTGAAATATATAATGAGTATGTGTTAAAGAGTCATTAATGTGCATGCCCGTGGTGATCTTGGCGTCATTGTCCTGTTTTGCTTGTGCTCGCCACAGCTGCTAACCATGAGTATCAGAAAATGTGATGTGGCGGGATGGCCAGTATAAGTGGGTGAATACTGATATTAACCACCGAGTTCAGACCATTTGGTAATTAATATATGAACCCATAAAGCAGAGGCTTAAGGTGTTAAATTTCTGCTTTATGGTTTATGTGACCAGAAGAGAGTATAGTATGTCTATGTTTGAATTTTGAGAGTGATGGGTTGTGTAAAGGGCCCTGGAGACCATTACAAATTTCTGGGATTTATGTGCTGACATTCTTAGATTTGCTAGCTCTAAAAGGATATTTAGCATGGAAACTGAGTGATACATGCCTTGAGAAAGGAATGTGTTCACACTGCATGGGAGTATTCCCATAGAGAAAGCTATGACATGGGTCTGAGTATGCTTTTGTTAGAAACTGTAAATCCCTTCTCTTTTGGGTGAGGAGCCCGGTGGCTTAGTGGTTATGTTGGGCCGCTAACTGCAAGGCCAGCAGTTTGAAACCACCAGCGGCTCCTCTGGAGAAAGCGGGCTTTCTCCTCCCGTAAGGAGTTCCAGTGTCAGAAGCCCACAGGGCTAGTTCTGCCCTGTTCTGCAGGGCCGCTGTGAGCATCAGCTCAATGGCAGTGGATCTGTTTCTGGTTTTTTGATTTGGTGACAAGAGAAGCAGAGGGTCTGGGATCTATAAATGACCCAGGAAGCCAAGGGAAGCAATAGAGCCTGTTTCCTAACACATCAGATACGGCGGCTGGGAAGTTCGATTAGCTGGCTGTGCTTCGTTTCCTTTCTCAAGGGGCAGGTCTCTCTGCCATGTTCTCTTTTCCCGGAGTGTCAGAAAGAGAGGCTTTTCCTTGCATTTCCTCAGTAGGTTTGCTACACATGAAAATGTGAAGATTTCAAATCATAATACCGTAGAAGATGAGTTGAACCAATCATAGCAAATGGCTAAATTTACAAGTTCTCTGTAATTTTTTATACAAAATCATAACAAGTCTGCACATTTTTAAACTGTTCACAATTGATCTACCTTCTGCAGAAATCTGTAATAAAACAATACCTGGGGGGGGGGTAGTTAAAGTACTCTACCCATTCTAAGTATAATGCAGACTCTCATATCTAGCTTAATACTAGAGAGAGCATTCCAGGGAACTTAAGGTAAGCTTCGTAACATCTTTCTTCAAGACCTCATTACCGTTCAACAAAATGAGTAGTCACTTCAGAGCTAACCAGTGCAACCTCAATTGTACATGCTCGGTAGAAACAAAAATTGAAATTATTATAATATTCCCAAATTATGTGCATATGCTTATGAGAGATGAGATGGGAATCTGCTGTTCTTTTGTCACTGAGCTACTTCATGTCGTACAGAGTAGAATAAGTGACTGTCTCTCTTATGCTGTTGTGCAGGGCTCATTGCTAGTGTCTGTCTCCAAAACCATTTCTTCCTGAGGCAGTTGTGGAGTGGTGGTGACTATGAAACTTAGCCTGATGTGCTGGCGCTAGAACCTCGCACGCACACGCAAAAACACACTCTTAGAAATGGCTGCACTGGGAGACTCGAGTCAAAGACCATGCTGTTGGCCACTGTTAGGGACCTGGTACCTTTGTCAGGGCCTTTCCCCTGTCCTCACTGTTAACCTGCTCAGAGCCTACTTAGAACAGTGATGTTGCTAGGACCAGAGCATTAATCGCGCACAGTTCATGTCATTTGGATGAACAGTGGCTTCTACTTGACAGGCAGGTCCATGCTGCTTAACCTTAAGTAGAACATTTTGTTTTTCGCGCCACCTTGGATTAATCACCGATTTTTGGCTGCTCTGACCATAACTGTGTTGCTTTTTCTGAAGACAAGTTTACTTTCCTCACATAGTGACATTCCTTATCAAAGTTAGTACATTTGTTGTACAAAGTATACCTGTGTCTTCATTTTCAGTTGGACACCCGATCAAGATTCAGAGGAAAGAAAGGATACTGATGCCATTATCTTGAAACCACAGTGAAAACAACAAGGAAGGCATCTCTCTGGCCTGGTCACTAATGCAGAGAAGCCCACGTAGGAGAGACGCTGTTTGCTGTGTCTGCCTGGGTTTGTCTGGTTTTTCTCGCCACAGAAAACTGGGAAATGGATGAGTTCTTTTTGGAAATAAGTATGAATAAAGATTTTCTTGCACTAAGATGTAGAAGAAAATTTTTAATGGAACAAGTATGGACACAAAGTAAACGTGTCTTGAAAATTGTTAGAACATTCTTAGAAAGCACAAAAATGGAAAGAGGGCTGGGTTTAGCCTTGACTCTTCAATCAAACCACATCATTTGTGACTACTGGGAAGATTACTGATTTGATCGAACAATAGCTTGGAGCCTGGAGAGAAGATGTCTTATCAGGAAAGTTTTGGCTAAAATTTTATTTTATGCAATCGACCCTAGTTTTAAAATAAATTGTGTTTGATTGCTTGGAGAAGAAATGCCTCATTTTTACTTGATTATTGAAGTAAACCACCATAAAATGTGAATGTAATTATTATTTTATCCATTACTTATTACTTTAATGTTAATATTATACTTTAGGCCTAGCTGGATGACATCATCAGGTCTTTGCTGGTTTTCTCTCTTTTTCCTGGCTTTGTTTTCAGCCTGGCCTGGACACACAATGCTTCAACAAGGTAGCCGTGCTCAACCATAAACCACATCCTTAAGCCCAGTGCTCCAAAAAGAAGAGGGAGCACTTCCTCTGTCAGGGTCCACAAAGCACAACTCACAAAGGCCTGTGTGGTCTTCCCTGGATCACCTGGACCCGGCCCTCTGAAATGGACTGGCACACTGCGGGCCAAGCCTGCATCCTATGGCTTCCCGTTGTATTATCATTGATCATGCTCATCAGCATCACATCAGATGATGAGGGGCTTCTCCCTGCCTTCCCCCCCCCCGCCCCCACTAGCCCCAAGAAGAAGTTCCCAGGAAGCAGAACACACAGAGTTCACTGTAGAAACCCTGACCGAAAACATGACATGCTTGATGAAAGGGAGTAGCACAGTAAGCACTTGTATTCTCATCCCTTAATACGGTAGAGCACCAAATAGGAAAACACAGTTCAAACTTAATCTTTGGTACTAAAGGGTAGTGGAAAACGCTAGCTTCCATATACAAAGGGTCTTCAAGAAGCCCGTGGAAAATGGGATTTTTCCATGACCATTTTGGAGCTCCTCACCTTGTATGTCATAGCTGCCTTGTTTGCAGGCTCCCCTAAGGTGAGAGGCCACAGCAGCACTGTGGGAACTGATGATGTCACCGAGCTCTGTCGTCTGCGTGCTCTTTCACTGGTAAAGCAGGGGGGAGGGATTGTGTTCAATAATCGTTGTTTACCTGTTTGAATGCTACTTTTATTAAAAGAAACGTTGATAAGAATGCCTCCGAAATGTATTTTTTAGCACCCTTTTTTAATAACAGCTTTATTGAGAGATAACTTCCATGCCATGATACCCAAGACTCAAAACTCCCTGCCAGTGAATTGATCCTGACGTACAACTCTTTACGACACAGAACTGCCCCCAGAGATTTCCAGGGTAGTGTTTTTGTTTTTATGTTTTATTGGCATGTATTTCATACCATGCAACTTAATCATTCAGTCATATTAAGAATTGTGTAAACAGTACCACAATATCAGAACATGTTCTCTTATTTATTGGTATTCCATTTCCCCCCATCCCTGTCATGCCCCTGTGTCTTCATAGATCTAGCTACCTGCCCTTGGATTTCATCTACAAAGCTGTAGCTCTTTATGGGAGCAGAAAGCCTCATCTTCTCCTGTGCCTGGTGGGTTTGAATGGCTGACCTTGTGGCCAGCAGCCCAAGTAATCCACTACATGAAAATTAACTAGTTTCAACAATATTCATATTGATGTAACCACCACTATCACATTTTTATTACCCAAAAAGAAATCCTAAACCTATTAGCAGTCACTCCCAACCCCTTCTCCATCCACCTTGGTGACCACTTATCTACTCTGCTTGTATGAATTTGCTGCCACTGGACATGTCATGTGAATGGAGTCACGATGTGATCTTTCATGACTGGGCTTTCACCATAATGTGTTCAACGTTCATCCATCAGGGCATCATTCCTTTGTATTGCCAAATGACATACCACTGTTGAGCTATGCCAAAATTGATGGGCTTAGGGTTGTTTCTAGTCCTATAGAGGTGGTTATGACTTACAAATAGTCAAGTACAGTTTTGCATGGACTTTTCATTTCTCCGTTCACATGACGATAAACTACCTAATTTCCACAGTAGCCGCGCCAGCTTACGTTCTCATGAGCAGCGTGTGAGGGTTTCGGTCTCTGTGTCTTCATGTACTGAGGTCGGTCCCTCGGGTGGTAGCTTTCCTCCAGAGTGGGAGCCCTCAGATACTGCAAATGATGATGTGCTCTGTTGCGAGCCAAAAGACTGGCCATTCAGACCTACCCAAGAGGGTCCTCAAAAGACTGGCTTGGTATCCTGCCTTGAAAACGACTCCACACACCTGGGCTTGCCGGAGTCGAGTCCCCTCGATGGCAGTGACAGCGAGGTCTGAGTGGTGTCTCGTGTGAATTCTGAGTGTTTCCCAGTGGCTAATATTGAGCCTGTTTTCATGTACTCATTAGCCACTTGTATATCCCTGGAGAAATGTCTGTTCACATCCTTTGCCTAATTTTCAAATGGGTTCTCTTTATGTTGAATCGAACAATTCTTTAGATGGTGTGGATTTGTTGTTAGGTGCCATTGAGTCAGCTCCAACTCACGGTGACAAGTAAACGCAGGAACTCCTGGCTGACTCTGCATCATCTGACACGTGAGCCCATTCTTGCAGCTGAGAGGGAAGCCTCGCCGTCCTTGCCTCTAAGGAGCACTCTGGGTGTATTTTCTCAGAGACAGATTTGTCTTCTGGCCCCAAAGTCATGGGACTTTCTTCTCCTACGTAATTCAAATGCAACCGTTCTTCCCAGGTCTCCCTTATTCATTGTCCTTCTTCCATTTGAGGTGAGTGAAAACACCTGGAAAAGAAGGTGAGGTTCAGGTCTTGGTCCTCAAAGTGACATTTTTGCTCTCACCCTTCGAAGAGCTTAGGCAGGTCTGCCCAGTGCAGTGAATGAGCATGGAGCATTGGTGGTGGAGTGTGAAAACTTTACATCATCATTTTGTTCTCCCTTTATCATGTTGCCCTCTATTGGTCCATTTGTGAGGAATTTGGTTTTCTTTACATTGAGTTATAAATCATACTGAAGGCCACAATATTTGATCTTCATCAATAAGTCCTCATACTCTTCTTGACTTTCAGCAAGCAAAGTTGTGTCATCTGCATATTTAAAGTGGCTTAATGAGCCTTCCTCCAATTATGATGCCATGCCCTTCATATAGCCCAGCGTCTCATATTTGCTCAGCATACAGATTGAAGAAGTATTGTGAGAGAATCCCTTCCCTGATTTTAAATCATCCAGTAGCCCTTTATTCTGCTTCTACGACTGACTCTTGGTCCATGCACAAGTTCCACATGAGCACAATTAAGTATTCTGGAATTCCCATTTTTGCCTTCAGTACTAACAATTTGTCATGATTCACACAGTTGAATGCCTTTGCATAGTCAGTAAAATACAAGTAAACATCTTTCTGGGTTTTCTCTTTCACTCAAGACACATCTGCAGATCAGCCCTCCTCCAACTCCTGTGAATCTGCCTTGAATTTCTGGCAGCTGTCAATGTACTGATTCAAATGTTTTTGAATTATCTTCAGCAATATTTTATTTGCATGTGGATGTTAATGATATTTTTGGTGATCTCTCTATGCCTGTTGGGTCCCTTACCTCAGGAATGGTATTAATTATGTGGCTCTCGTCCAGTCACGTGGCTAGGTAGTTGCCGGCCACATTTCTTGGCACAGACTACTGAGTGCTTTCAGTGCTGCGTCCACTTGGTGAAACATTTCAGCTGGTGTCCTATTGGTTCCTGGAGCCTTGTTTTTCCCTACTGCCTTCAGGACATCCTGGGCTTCTTTGATACCACCATGCTGCTACATGAAATGGTCCACTGTCGGCCAGTGCTTGTTGTTACAGTGACTGCCCATATTCCTTCCATCTTCCTTTGAAGCCTACTGAATCTTTCAGTGTTTGGCCTGTGGAATTCCTTAATGTTACAACTTGAAGCTTAAAAGTTTCAGCTCCTTGAGTTTGAGTTGATGTTGATTGTGTTCTTTCTTTCTTGGTGTTCTAACTACAGGTCTGTGCACATTTTAATATTTTTGTCTTCTCACGCTGCCTTTTGAAAATTTCTGGTCAGCTCTTCTTCTTCATTTCTTCCATTAGTTTTAGCAAGTACATATTCAAGAGCAAGTTTCAGAGTCTTATGACATCTACTTTGGTCTTTTTTGTCTCCTGCCTTTTTAATGACTTTACTTTTTTAATGTATGATCTTTTTTTGGAGAGATCAAATTTTATTTATTTAAGATCATTTAATTGGGGGCTCTTATTAAAAATCCACACATCATGTGTCTCAAGTATATATGTACATATGTTAGCATCATTATTTTCTAAACATTTACTTTCTATTTGAGCCCTTGGTATCAGCTCCTCTTTTTTCCCTCCCCTCATGACCCCTGAATAAATTATAACTTATTATTTTCATATCTTACGCTGACCACTCCCTTCCCCCATGGTTTCTGTTATACGTCTGTTTGGGGTGAGGTTATGTGTTGATCATTGTGATTGGTACCCCATCCTCTCCTCATCTTCCCCCTACCCTCCTGGTATTGCTATTTCCATTTCTGGGCCTGAGGGGTTTATCTGACCTTGATTCTTTGTGTCATGAGTAGCCATCTATCATTGCACATGCTCCAGTCTAGCCTGAAAATGAAAGGCAGGACTGGGGTCATGATAGTGGGGGGTGAGGAAGCCTCAAGGAGCCAGAGGAGTATTATGTGTTTCATAGGTGCTATCCTGTGCCCTGGTTGACCCAGCCCTGTAGGATCGCCGTGAGTGGTCATCACCTTGATGCCAGCGAGTTGGGTTTGGGATTGGTTACAAGGAGGAATGGTCACGCACCCCTTAGAATATTTGCAATCGCAAGAGCAGCACTGACTGAGAAGAGCTCAGAAATGTCAGGAGAGGCGGCTTGGGACTAGGAACCCAGAGAGGAAATGGGATACGGGATGTTACAGTGAAGCGATCGCAGTAAGTGAGGTGAAATGAAACATGTAGCGACTGTTGAATGCAGGCAGCACTGATGACCTGCTCCTTGGGGTTGCCGAGAATCAAGGGGAAAGGCACTGCTGCCCTGGTGGCAGCTTAGGTCTCTGGGGAGAGCTTTGGTAATATCAAAAAACCAACGATCCATTCATTACCCAGTTCCACTGCCAGAAATTGATCTAAGGCACCTGTGCAAAGAAGGAGGTGCGATGGAGCAGGACGCAGCCCTGGCTGTGACAATCAGTGGAACCATGCACGGGCCTCCATTTCAGCGAGCCACATAGGGGATTGGCTAGGCAGCCTGGTGAGGGCGCCATCTGCATTTCTGAGCAGGCTATGGTAGTGATGGCCGCTAGCATTCAATGAACTCTTACCACCACGGAGCCTGACCGTTGTGGGTATGCCCTTCTCCACACCCGGTATTCGAGGAATAGCAACTAAAGACACCAAGCAGCTCGCGGACACTGGAGCAGCAGCACTGGATTAGGTCCTGAGTCGCCAGTGGCTGAAGTCCTTGATCTTAGCACCACTTGTATCCCACCCCCACACATGGCTTGTTCCTGGGAACAAACTTAGAATGCAGAGGCCTGTTTTGACCTTTTGCTTACAGACAAATGCAAAGGAGCACTCAGTGTCCAGGTCAGCACAGAGGAGGTCTGGCCATCCACCCTTGGCAGAATGAATCAGGCAAGATCACATTGGATGTTCTTGTCAGTTATTTATTATTTGCCATTCTAAAGACTAGCACATTTACAGCATACATAGCTTTGAGTGAGCTAAGAATATATAAAACAGGAACTATATGTTTATATATGTTAATACTGCCCGAAATAAATAAAAAGGTGTTTAATGCACTAAGCTTGGCAAGTACAATTGTATTAGGGCAGGGTTGTATTATTATACAATGTTTTCACTTTTACAAGGAAACCGCAGGCAACTGTGCTGTGGACACCTCCTGGATCCGCGTCACATTCCTGGATTTTTACCTGTCAACGTTTCCTTTTAAATAGGGGGTGGGTGTCTTATGCAGAACCTCAGAACCTCTAATAGGCAGTCGTTGGAAGATTGGCTTCCCTGTGCAGCCGACAGCAGATGCTCCCACCTGAGGGGCACGTCCCAGACCACTCTGACGCCCGATGGATGTTCTCTGTGTTTTGTGGTGATCCAGAATGCAGAGCACAAACGGAGTAAATGATCCACGGGAAGGGTGCCGCCTGCACAGCTGTTCACCAGTGACTCCGTATTTGCTGTTTTCCCCTTGATCTCCCTACAGATAGTCAATGCTTTTCAAACAATAACAGTAATTCTGGAGGGAATGTGGGTATTCATTTTTTAAAAGATTAAATTTAACGGTAGTGATGGTAAGAATGAAAAAGGAGACATACTAGCACAATTACAACTTAAAGATGGTGAGGTAAAGGCTAAGTCAGCCATACTGACCACAAACTTTAACTGCTCCCTCTGAGTGGAGACTGATACGAGCAGCTGCCATCTGCCGAGGGCCTAGCGGGCACACCGCGTCTGCCCTCCACCAGGACCCGGCTCTGAGGAGGGGCCTGAATTGTGTCTTCCACACCAGCTCATATGCCTCCCCTGCTCCCTGCCCCGGGACTTCCCTCCCAGCAGGTGCCAGAAAGCAGCCTGCTTTGTTTGCACAGTGCCTGCTGTGTGGTAAGGGACCCCTTTTCTGCGCATGCCCCTTATGGATCCCTGCCAAGGTGGCCCTGCCTATGCGTTAGCGTCCCCAGACCCAAGTCTTACACATTGCAAGGCATCAATTCTAAAAAAGCCCAAGTAATATGGTCTAGAACTTTAGACATAAGACTTTCGAGGAGTTCATACATAATTAGGGTGCTCATTGCTCAACATCACACATTTCTTTTATAGCCTTTTAAGAAAGATGTAAACATAATCATACAGAATTGATATAAACTAAAGGGGGTGGGGGAGGAGGACTCTGCTATGTGCAAATAACATCATCTTATTAAAGACGATGGGATTTTATATATAAATCCTAAGTTTTATGGTCCATAAATCCCTTTCAAAATCTCACGAGAAAATTTCAACTTTCTCAACAATCATGTCACAGAACAAGAGTGACAGTTACTGCCAACCTGAAAACAAGACACATTCAACAGACATTCGAGGGTGATTGTGTTGTCTTTTAGGAAATCACTGGAAATCCCACAGAAGAATGTGAAGTTCTGTGGATGTTTAGGCCTCACCGTCCGTGCATGTGTTCCCCACTGAGTGCTGGCTGAGAGGCATCGCGCAGGCCTGAGGTCACGGGTTGAAATGACTCAGCGTCCAGAGAAGTAAGGGGAACATGTCCAAGGACGTGGTGGCAACGAGACAGGGCGATGCTCACGGGAACAGGAGGCGAGCACAAAATGGCCTTACTGCGCTGGCTGAGGGGACACCAGCAGATGCTCTGAAGAGTGTGGAACTCATGAGGGACAGAAGGGTGGCTCCAGTTGTGTGGACTGGCTGGTAGCTATCTCAGGAGGACCTACACCAGCACGCCAACCTCTTACTTCGGGATACTTCCTTAGAGCCGCTTGCTCTCACTGTGACAGTGTGTTGCCCTCACTCCCCACAACGGGAGCTCGTTTACGGTTTTACGTTCAGGTGTTTAAAAAGTAGATTGTAAGAGAATGCTTTAATGAATTCTGAGTCCCTCTGTACAAAAATGTTATGGGAGCAGCTGCCTAAATGGGCATTTTTAAGTCTTCTAGCATTTCAGACATACCTAGCTTGATTCCTATAGGTAACTCGGTGGTATCTGTAGTTATAGCTGAAGGCTATTTAAATCACTCCTTACTATCCAAACTATTGAGCCAAACATTACCTCCTATTGATTCCAATGGTGGGGGAGAGGGGGGAAAAAAACAAAAACCAACCATGCTCCATAGACTCTTTAGTGAAATATTGTTTAAAAACACAAGAATATAAACCAATCCTTCAGGTCGTCTTGAAGAATTCGTCTATGACACTAGAGGGTAGGGTACCCACATTGCTTATGTAACAGCTAATGAGAGGACACCGGGTGTTCATGTTTCAACTTTGCCGTAAGTCCCTTCGGGAGGCCTGTAATGCTTGGGGAAAGCCTTCAGCTGCAGGGAATTAAACGCATATTTGCGACTTCCAACATTCTTCATTGTATTTTCTCTCCGACAACCCTCACTGGGGAAAAAAACAAGCACAAGAAATGACAGCAGGAAAAAAAGAAAAAAAAAGACTTAAAACTAAGATGAAATGAATTGGTTATTTTCATAGCATTACAAAAAGAAAAAGGTCGATTAATCTAAATGGGTGCCAGGCTCCTTGACAAGGAACGAAGCACAGGGAAGATGGAGGTTCCGGAGCGTGGCCGAAGGAAGCAGCACAGAGATGGACGCATGCTGTATGGGTGGCGGTGGTTTTGGTTTTTGCATTTCCAAAAGCAGCACAGTCTCGAGGTGGAAGCACACACTGAGTGAGTGGTTTCGTGTAGCTGGGGAATGCCATTATCTGACAGCTCTAACAAGCGCTCAAAGGCTCTGGGATGCAGCAAGTCCCATGGGAACAAAGACACCGCTACTCTTACCAAGCTTCTAAAGAGGTCGCATTTTCCTATGTTAGCAACAGCTGCGGTCACATCAAATTCGAGATGCTGCTTTTCCTTGTTGGCCAAGGAGGCTGTGCTACCACGTCCTCTCCACTGAGGGGCACTGCTCCAGGTGCACAGCAGCCCAGGGGAGCAGCCCCTTCTGCCCAGTGGCCTGTGCTGGCGTCCTGAGGACAGGATGGGTGGTTCTGGGGAGTACATTTCCCACACCGGTGACTCAGCAAGAGCCCACAGGCGCCAGCCCCAAAGGGCCCCACCACAAGCATGTCCCCAATGCATTAGATGGAGGGCTGCCATGGTAACCCAGGGCCAACACCAGTGCTGCTGACCCATGAGGAGGGACCAGCAAGCAGGCAGGCCTCGAATTCTTAATGCGGGTCAGGGCAGCACTCTGGAAACTGTTCTGGTTGCAGGCATGACCCCAACAGGCAACAGCCATTTTCAACTACGTGCCTTCTCAAAAACCCTCACTGCCACAGTCTGTTCCGACTCAGGGCGACCCTATGGGACAGGGTAAAACTGCCCTTGTAGGCTTCCCAGACTAAAACTTTTCGGGAGTAGAGTGCCTCCTTTCTCCCACAGCAGTTTTGAACTATTGACCTTGCCATTAGCAGCCCAATCAATGTGTGATCACTACGCCACCAGAGCTGTGATATATTCTAAGATTAGCAATGAAATCAACTCATTATCAAATTTATTACAAAATCCCCTTTTGTGAGATGTAAAATTTACAGTTATGAAGAAACTGATTTTTTTTAAAAAGATTTTCTTTTTAAATTGTATGAAGAACTTTGTCAGGTGTTCATTTAAAAAAAATTTCGGCAATTGTTCACGTCTTTTTCAAGTAAAAGTGAAAAATCTCATCAAGAGTATGTAAAATATTTTTGATACGACAGTAATTTTACCCAAAAGAAAAGCTCACGGTCATTCATAAAAGTGTCCATCTGCTTATTAGTAACTCATTCAGGAGCTGGGATATGCTGTCTTGTTACCTGCCCCAAGCTTTCAGCCAGGTGTGAGTCACCTGAGCTAAGTACTTCGGGGGCCCTCTACAACAAAAACTATAGGTTCCTATATGCAGCTTATCTCATTTAATCTTTGGGAACTTTTACATGAATGGACTATTTCTGATATGGTTTCTCTAGTGATACAGAAATGTATGAACTTCTCAAAGCCACCATCATTTGCAGCTAAGTGCTAACCTCCTAAAGAACAACGAAGAGTAATTTGTGAATTCTACTACCTAGCTTCTTTTAACATGCTTAAGAAAGAAGCTGTTGGTTCTGGCTGAATATTTTCAATTTCATGAATTATACCGTCATTGAGATTCTACTTCCATTTCAATTCTTTTAATCAAAGTGCATTTCCTCTCCCCTCAAAGATCTACCCTTTGTTTGAAGTTGTATGTCTGATTGCCCTGGCCAACTGTGTACAGACACTATCTTTGGGGGGGGGGGGTGTCTGTGTGGTGAAGCAAGTTTGCCCTCAGCCCTGGGATAAAGTGTGATGAGGAGGAGAAGCAGGCCTGTGGCAACGAGTATTTCTTGCTGTGGAGACCCACCTTCTGTCCCAAGACTGACACAGGTCACAGTGGCTGCCTACGTTTCAGAATCAATAATAGCAAAGGGTGAGAAGATCTGGGTTAGATTTTAGGGATTTGACTATCGCAAAGAGGCTGGGCTATTTCTGTTATCAGATCTTTCTTTTCAAGGACATCCATTTTTTATAAGAAAAATTGGAGTGGAAACCTCCAAATCACAATTTTAGGGAGATCTCTGGCTTTTTCCTTTGCTGTGGGGCTCTTCTGTGTTGGATCTTGCCTGCTCATAGGGGTCAGAAGCCTCAGTGATTCCACCTGAGGCACAGGAGCGCAGGCCACCTCTCCTGTCATGCTCAAGCCAAGCCAGAGGAGCAAATAGTGACTGTCAGTCGTGCTCATTGACACGACAATTTCACAGCCTATTAGGTCATCTCAACTGAGAAAGATGATTTCATCTTGAATATCTAGAGTTGGCAGCCACCAGCAATACTGCTGTTACCTTGGAAGCAACTTGAAGACCATCACAAGGAAGGACTGCTGACTGCTTTCTCAAGCCATCGCGACCTTGGTTTCCTTTGCCTGCCCCTCACTCATGCAGAAATGATTTTAGCTGTGTGTCTGGCCTGGCTTCATGAGGAAAAGGCCTTAGTGACATGGCAAGCCAGCATACAGGGAGAGCACATTCGGCTTCTTTTCTCATTTATTCTAAAACAGCCTCTCACAGCCTTCTGCCTGGTTCCTCTCAGATCGGCCCTGCCTGAGTTGCTCATGATGTCCTTTCTAGTTGTCTTCCTTGACTGGATACTTAGAAGCCCTGGAACTTTTTAACCCAGCCCCTGGAGCCTAGAGACAAAGAACCTTACATTCTCTCTCTTCCAGCCCAGTCCCCACAGGGACACGAAGGTGTGGTCAGCACCTGACAGCCATAGAATCAAGCAGGGGGCTTTCTGAGGCCACACGGAGAGGCTTTGCTAGAAGCCACGGCCCTCTGGGTGGAGACTGGAGAGAGTGCCACAGAACCACCTTGGCCCCGGGGAAATGGCAAAGGCAAGACCTTGTGGTCAGAAAGGCTGCCCAGCCACACTCCTCCTTGGCACCCAGAAAGAGTGACTGCCGGGCCCCGTGGCACCCGGGGAGGGGCCATGAGGCTGTGGAATGGAAGTGCATGAGGAATCTCCTCTCCCATTTGCAATTAATGAAAACAGAATGGTCTGGGAGAGCCCAAGGGTGCACCTCACCTGGGAGGATGGCCATCGTGAACACACCTTTGAGAGTGTCACAGATTGAATCGAGAGCATCTAGAGCAGGGCTGGCAAACTGCGGCTCTCGAGCCACTTGCGGTCGTTTCAGTACATACTTGTGTTTCTGAAGAAGTAAAGCTGAAAACTTAAAGGATATTACTCAGAAAATGGTGATTCCATTTGTTTGTAAAAACATATTTATGGCTCTCGAATTTTTTAATTGTTGTGGGGCAGGATTGGCTCTTCCATCTCAAAAGTTTTCTGACCTCTGGTCTGGTGACTACTGTCATGTTGCAGTAACTTAAAACACCCACTAGTTGGCATTTGGCGAGGAAGAATGCCAGGGGCTGCACCACAGAGCAGCTACTTCGTTTACTCTGGGAAAGACAGTGGGCACACTGCACTAGTGAGAAGAGTGAATTCACCTGCAGGCATGATGCTGCCAGGAACTCCTGTCCTGGGAGCCTGCCATGCTCCAGAGGGGCTTCTAGGGAAGGGTAAGCCAGTATGTGATGAAGATAGTCTTCCCGTTATAGAATTTAGACGATAGGTCTCCAAATTTATTTGGCCTACTGCCCTCTTAAAAAAAATTACTCAGTAATTAAAAGCCTCTGTCTGGTAGCCCATAAACCAAGATATAGTGTAGGTATCTGCTTTCAGCCCTCCAGGATCATTCTAGCGCCCCCTAGGGGTTGGTATCTCCCACACTGGGAAACACTGGTTCAGAATGAGTGAGGTGTTGGTCATTCACTGTTTCTATGGTTGATTCCTGGAACCTAGGCGTGCCCTGGAGTAAGTTCTGATGGCATAGAATGAGACTGGCAAAGTAAGAGTTTGTAGTAGACTGGGCTTGTGTGCATTGCCTAAGTGTAAATTTCTGGGAAAAGTAGATACTTGAACATCACCCCATTTTTCTAGACTGGTGAAAAGAAATCCACTTCCATAAAATGCTGTGTGTAGAGGAACCAGTTGGAGGTAGAAAACAGCAGCACCACTAATTTGAATTGAACAACAGAGAAACCACATAGTACTAGTACTTCCATGGGGTCTGTAGAACTTGCTCCTGATTTATTGTTACCTTCATAGGTACACAATTAGCCTTGTGTTCTAAGTGAATGCTAAGGTTACATCCTGATTTGGGAGCCCAGCCATCTTAGAGTTGAGAATAACAGAAGAAAACAAAGTGGCCCTTATCACTCAAAGTGCTATCTGCACAACCACCTATAAAATTCAGACTGAAAAAAAAAATTCAGACCGTGTTTTGGTAAACATTTCTACAATTTTGTCATTACTAGCCATCTTTGATCAGTAACAGGGAAAAACGCTTCTGATCTTGAATCTGGAACTAATGAAGCAATTTTTCAATGGAAAATGCTATTTCCATGAAAATCAGTATGTAAACTGAACAGCTTTTTGTGACTATGCGTCAATTCCTGGAATCAGTTTTGCGATCCTTAAGCATTAAAAAAAAGTGAATCTAAGGCTGCATGCAATGTACTGGCTTGGTGCGCCTGTCTTCTCCACGATCGTACTGGCAGTTCTGTGTCATCCCAAACTGAAGGGATGCTAGGGCCTGTCAGAATTCTGCAAATGGTTTGCTACTGTAATTAGGGGAACTCCGCTTTGAGATGAAAGCAGAAAGGACCTGTCCTACTGGATAGGGTTATCTAGATGAGGCAGTTATAAAGCAGCTCTTTTGCTTCTCACTTTGTTTGGAAAGGAAAGGAAAAAGGTTAGCAGTACATTGAAAGGACATTATCCAATATACAAATTCCTCCAGACAGAATCCCTTTCTCTGGAAACAGGGCATGTGAAATATACAGGTAGTAAATACTTTTTACATCAGAAGGTCAGAGGGTCGATACAAGTATTGTATCTCCAGGCCAGCATAATTATGCAGTAATGGGGAACATGTTACAAGCACTGAAAATGCTACAGGATTTATATGAACGCATCCTCTTGGTGAAATAATTTGGCCGGGTATTTACAGTTCCGAACAACAAAACATCAAACTGTAAGGCATGAAATATTCTTGGCAGATCACGCTTTGACACATTCCTTCTGTCCACGGTGGCTAGACAATATTCTGGGACTTTTTTTCCTTGTAACTGATTATTAATTTTTTCATAATGCCATTCATTTGCAACGCAATTTGGCCACCAGGTATGCTATGCTCAGGAAAAGCCACACAATCAGTAAATTGGGGCTGAGAGCGAGTAAAGGAATGGAACAGAGGAGGCTGGGATCTAGTCTTAAGTCTCGGATGGGCACCAGGCCGCTCAAGTTCTTCTGGGTGACTACCTCCCGTGTTCCAATGCTGTGAAAAGGAGAAAGTTCAGGAGAAAGGAAATGAAAAAAGAAGGGTAGGAAAACAAACAAAGAAAAAAATAACAGAAAAACATGCGATGGATTTTTACCAAAAGGTGTGGAGCAAAAATAGGAGGTGAATCCAAAAAGTAAGATTAAAAAAAAAATGGAATGAAGCCACAACAGAAAGAAAAGATGAGATGCAGAAAGGGATGTGGAAGGAATACCAAAACAGTTACAAGGAAAGAAAAAAGAGAGAAAGAGAAGTGAAAATAAGAAAAAATACTGTAGTCTACTGAAAACAAACACATGTAGGTTGAATAAATGGTTTTCCATGTTCACTCTCTCTCAGTTGGCCAAGCACAACTCCATGCGCCCTGCCATGCTCGCATGCTGCAAAGACATGGGTCTCTGGAAAGCAAGCTGAACATGAAGAACCATTGGGGGGAGGGAGTGGGGGTTGTTTGACCTTCTCACAGATGCCTGGGGGTGGGGGGTGCCAATGATTGTGGCCACGCTGCCTCTCGATTCGCCACATGAGTGACGACTGTTTACCTTAAGCTTCAACCAGATGCAGAGTCTTCACAATTCTCGTCTGGGTTCGGGCTCCGGCGTGGGAGGCCATGAGCTACTATGCCTCCAACTTTGTACATCACTTATTTACAGCCCCAAGGATGGGATCCAACCAAGGGAACAAAAGTGTAGTCGCAACTGGAATGTTGGAGTTTCCCTGCCATGGGGCCACAGAGGAAACATGCTGAGATAGAGCTGGAATCAAGCCCTCTATCCATACCCACCCAAGTGACACAGTCCCAGGTCCAGGTGCCTTCCCAGGGCTGAGTCTCCCCTGAGGAGCTCTGAAGCCTGGGAGATGGGCAGCATTCTGACAGGGGCCACGTTCCATGCCTGAAGGACATCGTCAGCTTTCCTGGCTAGGGCAGTCTGCTGGGTCATCGTGGCTACACGAGACTGGGTCAGGAGGGGACACGCTAGCTTGCAAAAGATGACTGTGCATGTCACTTCCAGACCGAATATTCGCTGAGGTCACAACCTGAGATGGTTGTTCACAAGAGGAGCCCTCCCACAACCCTTGTTGGCTGATACCTCAGGGTCTGAGGCCGCCCGAGCCTGGCATTGTCACCTCTGCTGATTCCCACCACCAGAACCGCTTGGCAAAGAAGCCAGGCCCACACCTGAGCCTGAGGTACACCAAGGCCCTCGGAGGACAAGTCTTTACTCAGGTGATTTTGAATAGGACTGGCACAGGGCTCTCTGAACTTCCTTTGAAGAGGGTTCTCACACTGAGCTAAGAGGACAGGCATCCCTGAGGCTAAAGGTAAGGGAGGGAGGTGAGTTCTCTTTCAGGACCTAAGTCAGTGGCCTCAAGCGTGAACAGGGGCGGGGAACCCACTTGAGTCCAGGCTTACTGCGTGACAATCAAGAGGCAGCGGCTTGCATGTAGCTGTTGCTGTGTGCAAGGATGTGAGAAGGTCAAAGCAGCGAAACATACAGAAAGGATAAGAGAATCGAACACTCCAGAGAATTTGGTGAGAGGACAAATGGCACAGAACATTCCGTAGAAGTGACCGTTGGAAACGAGACTGACAGCATTGGTGGACTACATTGAAGGAGACGGGCAAACCAGCCTTCTTATCCTTTCTTTTGGTATGTGAGGTGGACGCTTCCCAGCAGTGCTTGGAACAAGGCATTGGTCAACAGTAAACAGAGTTTTAGTTTCGGGTTGGAGCTGCAAACACACCTGCTGCCTCAGAATCAGAACGTCATTAGGGTGAGGTCGCCATGGCAACACTGACAGGTGGGAAGGCGGGCGGGGACTGGCTGCTGTTACCATAAAACACTCATTTTGACACTTTGCTCAGAAAAGCAACTGTGTCCACGGCTAGGAGAAGCGGGACAACAAGTGCAACCTGCAGGCGCGAGTTCTGCATCAGCCAGGAACATACATGCCTGGTGTGGGCAGGGATCAGCTATGGCCGGGGTCACACCCAGGACCAGACGGCGTCCACAGGGCCAGCCCTCGGGAACTGAGCTAAAGTCCCTTTTTTGGCTTCCTGACACCTATGCTGGCATGGCCGTCGTAAAGACTGAGAACGCTTGTTTGTCTTTCTCCCTTGATTTAAAAGAGAGCAGAGCTACAATTTGATAGTGCCAATCATGGGGCTTTGTACACACTGGCCAATTTGCTGAAGTCAAGCTAGCAAGTAAGAATGGACGTCCGGGGGCGCCGTGACGTGCCAGGAGCAGCGGCTCATCTGCAGTTTACACAAGGGGTGGGGGCGGGGGCAGGGGCGGGGCAGCGGGCGGCGGACTCACCTGCGCATGCACTCCAGGGCCTGCGTGAAGACCTGCGGGGCCATGCCGTGCTCGTGCTGCAGGATCAGGCACTGCTCCAGCGTCACCGACATGGCCGTGCGGTCCTTGGCACTCTTGCAGCTGGTGAACCGGACCCCGTTAAGGCGGCGACAGATCTACAACAGGGAGGCACCGTGTTGGTGGGAGGGAGAAAGGCCCACAGTGGGCTCGGCGCCCTGTGCTGCCCCTCTGTCCCCAGCTCCGTGTCCAGACAGCACGGGTGGCAGCAAATGAAGGGGCATCCGGGGCTGCATTTTGAACGTGGCTACAGAGAATGGCCAACTGTCTCTGTAATAAATGGTTTCTTATCACCTAGACTCAAAAACTCAAGGCCATCGAGTCAGTTCCAACTCAGTGACTATTGGGCAGGGTAGATCTGCCCCTTTGGGTTTCTGAGATTGCAACTCTTCATGGGCATGCAAAGCCTCGTCTTTTTCCCTTGGAGTGGCTGTTAGTTTCGAACTGCTGTCCTCGCAGTTGGCAGCCGAACTCATAACCACTCTGTTACCAGGGCTCCTTCCTATCTCTTAGCAACAGAAAACAGCAGTGCATGTGTCTGTGACCCTGGTTCCCTAAGGCTGGCTGTGTGCACTTAAAGGAGCTCCAGGCTCACTGTGGTGCCACCGCTGGCCTTGCTGTGTCCTGGGGCGAGGGACACCCGACAGGTTTGCCCTGTGTGAAGTCACCCAGAGGGCCCGGGACTCAGTGTCATCTCTGTGCAGGCTATCCCACGTCATGGTGACTTTGCTTCCACAGCCCCAGGAAAACACCAGCAAGGGACCGAGGAGGGGTCCTCTGCCTGCAGAGCAGCACCGCACTCCACACCCTATTGGCTCTGGCCTGAACAAGCAATGCAGAACGAGGCCACAGAACCTAGATGGTGTTTGAAAGGTGAGCTTTTCTGTCACTGGGCGCTTCAAGATGTGCTCCGCTGTAATTCAGTGACAGAATGGGCAGCCTCGGCCAGTGGGGTCTCAGCCCATGCCCTGCATGAGTAGAAAGTCTTACCAGCTGGGCACTTGAAGGGAGAGGAGAACGGGGTTAATTTAAAGCTTTAACCAAGCAAAAAGGATGCAGCAGCGGCACCCGTGAAAAGGGCACGCCGGAAAAGCAGCTTCATGGTGAAAGGTGCTGGCACCCGAGCTCGGCTGTGAAGCAGCTCCGCCAGCGGAGGCGCTTTGCTACTGAGGATGAGGCTCGGTGTGAGACACACACTCTCCTGATACCAAAGACAGCGAGGTGTCAGGAGCCCCCTTCACAAACTTAATGCTTCTCAGCTCTGTGACACCCGCAGCCAGCCCCTTCCGGTTCCTGGCCCTGGGGGCCACAGAGGTCTGCGTGTGTCCGCCTGACTTGCCCTCTCCTCAGGGCCAGGCAGGGAAGTGGGCAGCCATCTGGGGCGAGGAGGTGGCTGAGACCGCACGGCTGGCCAGTCTCAAGAGAGGGACTTGAACTCCCACTTGCAGTCATTCAAGAAAACATCTGAAAGGGAAGTACTCGAGCAAAGTCAAGACAGCAGAGCTGCAACATTGAAGAAGAAGAAATGTCTATGAAGGTTTAAACGGGCATGAAGCTGCAAAGCAGGATCGATGCTTTGGAATTGTTCTGGCAAAGAATATTGACAGTACCACGGAGTGCCCAAAAGACAGACAATCTAGCTTGGAAGAAGTACGGCCAGCATGTTCCTTAAATGCAAGGATGGCAAGACTTTGGACCTGTCGTCAGGAAAGACCAGTCCCTGGAGGACACCGTGTTTGGTAAAGTGGAGGGCAACGAAAGAGAGGAAGGCCCTCAATGAGATGACCCAACACTGTGGTGGCATCGTGGGCTCAAGCGCAGGAACAGTTGTGAGGATGGCGCAGGACTGGGCCATGTTTCCTTCCGTTGTGCGTAGGGTCAGTGTGGGTTGGAACCAACTTCGGTGGCACCTAATGACAAGCTCTTCCTGTGATTCTCTAAAGACTCAGCAGGCAGGGAGTTTGACCTGGTACCCACTGTAGGGTGCCAGAACAGTGCAAACCAAACGAAGCCTCAGCAGAAAGGCCTGGTGGCCAGTCTCTGAAAACTGGACATGGACAGAGCCCCACGGGACAAGGTTCAGCTCTGGCTTCTGGGGGGCTGCTGAGATCTGGAGCCAGCAGCATGGCGGCTGGGGATCGTGTAGGCTTCTGAAGGTGGCAACTGTCCCTACCCTGACTATTCAGTGCCCCAGGGGACGTACTCTATTAGTGTGGAGGAAAACCCTAGCATCTCTTAATTCTCTTCCCCAAGAACTTTTGCACAGCTAGCGGACACCAGGACCGCCGGTTATCTTCGAAGCTTCAAGACCAGAGCAGCGGCCACCCGTTTCGGTGTCCTTCCACGCACTCTGCCAAGACTCCGGCTGGCAGAGAGGGAAGCAGGGTGACCAGACGACACCCAGGAGAGCAGTGGAGCACGCTGCAGGGTTTATGTCCGGTTTCCTGCATGGACAGCTGAAAGGTTCGGGATGTTCTCTGTTTGTGTTTGGATTTGTTGCTTTAAGCAATTACTGATCTCATCAGTACACATACGTACACACACACACACACACACACACAAACACACCCTACCCCACCCCACCCCCCGGAATTCAGGCGGCCCTCAAGTGATAAACTCAAAGACAGCTTTCAGTCTTCCAGAGTCTCAGAACCCAACCTCTTCCAGTAGCCTCTCTCGGTGTCCCCATGGAGACATCTGCGCCCCTTCCCCGGCTTAGATGCAGGTCCTCTATGACTTGGGCAGTGGGCACACCAAAAACAAACATCCTCGCCCTCTCGCCAGTACCTCGGCAGCTTGCCAGAGGATGTCAACATTCTTATTCTTCCTGGCGTGCACGTTCTGGCCCAGAAAGCGCAGCAACTCAGGCAGGCACGTCTGGCTCCGAGACCGAGGTAGGCCTGGAAGAGAAGATAGGGCCTGGGGTAGGTGCCACGCCTGGAGGCAGCTCCATGGCCCGCAGGGGGTCCCGCAAGTGGGCACCTGCTGCACAGGAATGGGAAAACCAGCAGTGGGCGACCGAGGGAGAAGTTTTGTGTGGGGTAAAAAGGAAGGCAGGGGCCTGCTGGAGTGGTGGCCTGGCGCCCAAACAAACGCACCAGAGACAAAAGGGTCACCAGGTAATGCATGGACAGTGTGCGGACCAGGCCTGGGGCAGGCGCACCCATCACGATGTCTCACTTGATCTCCTTGCTGAAGAACAGAACACCGTGACCCGCTGCTCAGCCATTCAGCTGGGGCCTTGGGCGGGGAGCCCTGTTCTTCATCTCTGAAGGTCGTCATTTCAACCCAAGCTTCACAGCAGGATCACCGTGGGAGCTTCTGAAGTTGCCGGTGCCCGGGCCTGACCCCCATGCCATTCCAGCAAGGGTCAGGGCTGTCACCATCCCAACTGCACCCACTCTCTCTGCACCTCATCACGCCCTATCCCTGAGCTTGCCTCTTCCCTTCTGATAGAAAAGTAACTCCTGCCTCATGCTGGAGGCCTGGACAGGGATGTGGGTGAAGTATGCGGCACCCAGCACTGCAGCTTCACCGCTCCCCGCGCCAAGATCGACCTCACCCGCCCATTGTCCCAGCAGACATGAGCTGCCCTCATCGGAAACCCGCTCTAGAGTTCATTCATGCGACTCAGAGGTGCAGGGACACCAGCTGGTTCAAGCCTCTGGGTGGCGTGTGGCCTGTTCCTGGCTATGAACCAAAAGGCTGGTGCCATAAATTCACCCAGCTGTGTGGCGGAAGAAAGGCCTGGCTGCCGGGAGTACAGCCCCAGGGACACTTCACCGAACAGTTGGCCTGCAGCACACAGAGTGGGGAAGAGTCAGAACCAATGCGACAGCAGCAGGTTCCTGTCTGGTCCAGCTCTGGGAGGGGCTGAGGCCATGTCTAGCATGAGGCCTAGCGTGAGGTACTGAGACCATAGACCCGAACCAAACCCACTGCCCTCAGACCCTTTTCAGACGGCAGCCCAGCGTGACAGGGCAGAGCTGCCCCACAGGCCGAAACACAGGCGCAGAGGCCCAGGCCTTTTCTGCTGTTGGTGGGTTCAAACTGCCAGCCTTTCAGCTAGCAACCAAGTGTGTCACCCCTGTGCCCCAGGGCTCCTGGCCCCAGCACGAAAGGAGACTACTTCTCTGTGCACCTGCTCTGCCTGCTCTAGTGGACCAGAAGCTCGGCCATGACAGGGCCTGTGTCTCCGCTCTGGCATCACTGTGGGCGCTCACTCTGTTCTTACGGGGTACAAGAACTTCACACCTGAAGAAGCAGGGCTGTGCAGCCACTGGGCTGCTAACCCAGGTTCCGAGAACCTGGCCTAGAATCGTGCCTGCCACTATTGCCTACTGTTACCTCACCGCACAAGACTGCTTGTCCCCAACACCCCCCCACCTCCAAACACAACAGAAACTGACATTGAGCTGATGTGACCCTATAGGACAGGGTAGAACTGCCCCTGTGGGCTTCCCAGACTGGAGCTCTTTACAGGAGCAAACAGCCCCATCTTGCTCCTGGGGGGAGTGGCTAGTGTTTTCAAGCTGCTGTCCCTGCAGATCACAGACCAACCTGTAACCCCTGGGCCACCAAGACTCCCCCGCCGCATCTGTGGCTAAGTAAATGTCACAGCGCCCTCAGCCCCTGGCAGGAAGTGTGTGGGAGCCACCCCTACCCCCCTACATACACAGCACAAACCAGCCACTCAGGCCAAGTTGGGGCCCTGCCTCTGACAGCCCCTCCCCCGGTGTCCTACCCAGCATCGGTCACAGTATGTGGTGGAGCAGCATGTGACATGGGTTAGAAGACAAGGGCCCGGAGGAAAACAGCCAGCCTGTCTGGGTGGACCCCACACAGGTGCAGCGTCACCGGCCTGGCTGCCTCCTGGGGGCAGGGGTGGGGACACATCACAAAGAAAGGCAGAGGGCTACTTACAATCTTCGGGCAGAACTTCCTTGAACTGCTCAAAGTAGGACGTCAGCCGCGCCAGACTCTCCACGTTAATCATCTCTTGCAGAGACGTATCTCCGAACCTGGGGAGGTGATGCGGGGACACCATTAGTGCACACAACCTGCTCTTTCAAACATTTCCTGAGTGTTCAGTCTGCTCTTGGGTGAATTCCGGGCCACTTCCCGTTTCTAGAACTTAAAGGCAGCTCTCCTGCACTGGAGATGAGCAAGGAACATGGGCGCTCATTGGCAGGACCATGTGTAATCTGTACCAGACGCCCCTGCAAGCTGCTGGCCCTGCACAGCGGAGCACTCTGGGAAAAGACATCCCTGCTACCCACCCCTCTGTCCCCCCTTCTCAAAGACAACTTGGGTGGGGGTGGGGGGTGAAAGCCGGAGTGAGGCGTGAGAAGCCGGGCCTGTCTGAAACCCAGTGAGCAGCCCTGGCTTGTCCACAGGGTACTGGCTCATTCTTTCCCACGCTGTCCCCAGTGGAGCCTGCCAAGGCCTGCAGGGTGACTCATGGACTCGCCGGCTGCTAAGTGGGCTATTTATGAAAGCAGCTGCAACGTCTCAAGACCCGGATGCCCAGGCCAGCTCCACCTCTTCCTGCTGAGTGACCTCTCTGAACACCTGCCCAAGCCGGCCCTTCTGCTCAGTGCACCCCATCCTGCCTCAGCCTTTCCAGGATCAACAGTCACCTACGTAAAGGCATTCCGTCCCTTGGACACCGTCCTGCCCTGATCCAAGTCACCTGGCCTCGATCCAACCACCTCTTCATCCCCTTGTCCCTGCACATCCTTCCAGCCCATGGGCAGAAAAGCTGAATTAAAACGTACATTTGTGTGCATGCCCCCTAAAGTTCTGGAGCGTCTCCCTCAAGCCATGCTGCTGTGTCTCCAGTGGAGGCCCCTCACACCCCAGCATCAGTGAGGGATGCTTATGGCCCACATGACATCCTGCACTCTGGACTAGCCAACAGGCCAAGACGTAGAGGGTCAGCAGAGGACCCTCGGTGAGAAGGGGTGCCACGAGGCTGCCACCGTGGGCTCACAACCGCAATGGTGAGGGTGGTGACAAACAGCAGCGTGCTGGTATGTCACACACATGGTCGCCACGAGTCGGAAGCGGCTCCAGGACACGGAACACCAGTGTTGAGGTGTCCTTGTACAGTGAAATGTGCTTGGCACACAGAGACAGAAGATCACCCCTCCTCTCCCACATACATGCCCAACCCATGTGTACACACACATACACTAGACTTCCCTCTGCCAGCCAGCAAGTCACTCTGGAGGGAGGTTTGAAAGGTGCAAGCCATTAAGGCTCAAGGCAAAGTTCTGGGCTGGGTACACACAGCCTGGCTGCCCTCACCTCACCACTGCAAACCTTCACTGCTCTCCCTTGACTCTCCACAAGCCCAGAGGCTACATGACGCAGACCTGTGCCTCCCCAGCACCAGAGTCGGGGAACGGAGAAACACCAGGAGGGGACGACGTCTGGCAGCAGCGCAGTGGCTGCTTGTCCTGAGAGCAGGGGGCACGTACCTCTCAGCCAGCGTCTGCTGCTCGTTGATGCCCACATTGAAGAGGACAGGCTGCACCCGCAGCAGCATACCACTCTGGATCTCCCGGGGCAGCGAGTCAAACAGCGAGCCCGGCAGCGGGATCCGCACATTGAAACCATCACTGTGAAACCGTGGAGAGAGGAAGGAGAGGGGCTGTACAGCAGGGCAGCCGGGCCAGGGACCCACTTAGCAGGCCAGAAAACCAGCTCCTGCTGGCCAGAGAGCCCATTGATGTCTAAGGATGGCAACCAGCATTCTTAACGAAGCGGATGTTCATGGCATGTCATACATGTGAGTGAGAACGACCAGGTGGGTTCTCAGAAGTGGAGAGCATCCAGCTTCCCAACATGCTCGCCGAAGACAAAGCAGGTACATGGCTAATGTGGTGAAGAAAGCTGATGGTGCCTGGCTATGACACGATAGAACATCTGGGGTCTAAACGGCTTGAAGGTAAACAGGTTATTATCAAGCAGGAAAGCAACAAAGCCCACATGGAAGAAGCACACCTGCCTGGGTGATCACGAGGTGTCCATGGAATTGATACTTATCAGGTATCAGAAGACCAAAAACAATCATAACAATTCAAATCAGTGGGGTTGGAGTGGAGACCCAGAGCCCATCTGTAGACAACTGGACATCCCCTCACAGAAGGGTCACAAAGAAAGAATGAGACAGCCAGGATGCAGTATAGCACTGATGCAACACACAACTCTAGTTCTTTAATGCTGCTTCTCCCCCCTCCCACTATCATGATCCCAATTCTAGCTTACAAATTGTCTAGACCAGAGCATGTACACGAGTACAGATAAGAGCTGGAAATACAGGGAATCTATGACAGATAAACCTCTCAGGACCAACATTGAGAGTAGCGATACCAGGAGGGTAGGAGGAAGGTGGGGCGAGAAAGGGGGAACCAATCGCAATGATTGACATAAAATCCTCCCTCCCCACCCAGGGGATGGACAACAGAAACGTGGGTGAAGGGAGACAGCAGACGGTGTAAGATATAAAAATAACAGTTTATAAATGAACAAGGGTTCACAAGGGCGGGCGGGGGGTAAAAAGAGGAGCTGATACCACGGGCTCAAGTAGAAAGACAATGTTTTGTCAACGATGATGGCAGCACATGTGAAAATGGGTGAATGGATCATTACAAGAGCTGAAAGAGGCCCCAATAGAGAGGATTTATTAACCAAAGCAGCAGTTGGGGAGCATCGTGCTTACCGGTTCCCAGTGATGACCGGCAGCATGTCAGTCGATGTGCTGGATGTGGCCTGCGTGACTTTGAAGGTCACGTTCCTCAAGTCCATGATCCCCAGACTCATGTCTTCCAGCATCGCCAGCTCCTCGCCTGTGCCCAGGAGAGAGAAGACTGTCACGCAGCGCAGCAAGGGCTGTCCCTCTCCCAGAGGGGCCACAGAGCCCTGATGCGCCCACAGCAGTGCATGTGGGGGCCCAGGGGACCCAGGTGTGGCTATATGGGATAGGCAGGGTGGCCTCCCTGCGCCTCATCACCCACTGGCTCACTTCCCCGAGTACACGCTCCGCCGTTGCGCAGGCCCGCAGGTCTCACCGTAGGTGCTCAGCAGGCTCTCAAACTGGGCCAGCAGCCCGATGGTGTAGAGCTGCCGCAGGAACCCGTCATCATGCAGGCAGTTCCTCAGCTTGATGATGAAGCCACAGATGAGGGCGGTAAGCTAGTCGGCAGGGAGACAGAGGGACGTGGTTGAAGGGGGCATCGTCTCTCACACCGCAGTCTGTGCAAGCCCAAAGCTGTGGGTCCACCAGTCCTCTGCTTCCACCAGGCACTCAGATCAGAGCAGCACCTCCTTCCCCTCAGGGAAGCCGAGGCATGGGGACAGCCTTGGACTGGCGACATCTAGGGAGGGAGTGTAGCATTACAGGCTTGCTACCTGCTGTTCCCAAAGGTGGGCTTGGTTTGGTCCCTGTTTCTGACCCTCCTGCCTGGGGTTACTCCCTGGCTAGAGCTTTCTGGAAGCCCAGAATCAGTTCGCCATATTGAAGGGGTGTCTCTACTCACAGATCCATAGTAGCTCTGGATGGAAATGGAATTACAATGCCGAAGAGGAGCGAGAGAACATAATCACTCTACCGGTTTCTCAGCGAGAGATGCTCTGTGGGCTGTACCAGGTCTCCCAGGGCAGGTGGGACAGATGGCAAGGGCCAGCCTGCTGGCCTGACTTATAGATGACTGGTTCCAACTCAACTGGTTACATCCATTGAAAATCTACCTTTCCCGGAGGATGTTAGAAATCGTTCAAACAGTTCTGCCTGAGGAGCAGAACTAAGGCACCCTGGTGTGTTATCAATGAGAAAGCAGATTGTACTGGAAGCAGAAATCCATATCTCCCTCTTTAAATTCCCTTGTAAGAAAAAGCAAAAGGTCTTTTTTAAAAAAATCACCTCTATGGCCTGGAACCACCCCCACGCCCAGCAGAACCAGCCCGTGTGCACACTGTATCACTGCAAACATTTCCAAGAGCAACAAATGTACAAGTGGATTTTCTCCAAAGCACACGGTGACAGAATTGATTTCTCCCCTATATATTGAATTCTGGACTTTTCTGTTAACTAGATTTGGAAGAAACAGGCACAGGAAGCTAGTTTTAATTGTGACGAAGGGCACAAGGAAACAGAGCCTGTTTTGTTATGAGGTCACACGAGCCTAGGCCTCCCGGGAGCCCCCTGGGCGCTTACGGTCTGGCAGAAGACGACGTCTCGGCGATGCTGCAGGCTCAGGGATGTGGCTATGGTCGGCGCGCTGTCCTGCATGAGCAGGAAGACCATTGCCTTCTTGGCCTTGTCACTCATCATGGCCACACAGTCCGTGAGGGTGGTCAGCAGTGGGTACAAGGCCTCACTCCATTCTCCTGAGCACGTGGGAAGGAGTTGTTTTAGAAAGGATGGTTAAGAGCTGGGTTCTGGAAGGTTAACCCGTTACCCACCCGAGAACTACCGTCAAGCCTTCGCCGGCACTCATTAACATCTCTGATTCTTCTTGGCCCTCACTCTGACCTCACGACCGACACTAAGCTCTGCGTGCAGCCAACCCTGTAACTAGGCTTGGGAAACCTCGGGGCCAAGCTTAAGTACTGAAGACTGCTTTTGAGGGAGACCACAGAAAGACCTCAGCAAGTCAGTGACCGGACAAGACCCAAGCTCCTTACCACAGCAGGCCTCTACTGACCGAGAGAGAAAGACATCCACAAAAGCATCTTGCCCCTTGTCACCCAGGTAGGAATGCTGAGACCCCAGCCCTTCTTGGCCCAAGAACCAACTCCACCATTTCTAGCTGTTTGTGCAGGTGGGCTAGGATTTTCAAAGCAGACTTCTTAAAGAAAGGCCATTCCGTGTTTCTCTAGTATAAACTCTGGTGTTCCCGCCTTTGGCAGCTCACTTTCTCCACCCACATCCCGGCCCTCCGCATGCCCTCACCAATTTCTAGCGTCGTTTCCTGTTAAGAATATAAAGAAACTTTGGCCCTGTACCAAAGCAGCGTTTTAAAAATAGAAGCGCAGGGGAGAAAAGCAGGGTAAAGGCTATCTTTGGCTGTTGCTCTTTTTTGGGTCTTTCTACCAGTTTAGAAGAGAGGAGACATGCCCTCCTCTGCTCTGTTTGTGGGAAGTCACCAGCCCTGCCAGGCACGGGCACTGGGTCCCCACACTGGGTGATCCCACAACTAAGCGTGGCCAGAGGCAGTGAGTGAACTGGGGCAGCATCCATCCTCCTGGGATGGAGGCCGTGGACCCCAGACTCCCTCAGATAACACCGCAGGGCTCAGGGGAGGCCAGGGGATCGCGTGAACCATGCAAGGCACCAGAGGGGCAGCCTGTCTTGCACCAACTGATCTGAGAAACGGGGAAGGGTGACTGCTCTGTTCTCTCCAACTGTGTGTGGGGGGCTTCAAAGGGTGGGCAAAAATGTTCCATTATCCTTTCACTCCCTGCTTCCTCCGTGATTCACTTGCTAAGACTTTCCCTTGGAGCGGTTCTCAGGGGAAGCCTCTGGCAGGTCTGCCCCTTGGCTCGACCCCATCTAGAGAAATGCTGACGGGTGTAAAGGGATCTCCCTGCACTCCGGGTTGGAGAATGCGAGTTTTCAAGTCGATAGGGCAGTTCAACATTTAGAAACAATCTAACCGTACATGCAGGCACACTGTATGGGGACAGGGATTTAGACTTGTCATGGGAAAAAAGAAAAGCAAATTTAAATTTAGAACGTCTCCAGCTGAAAGGTCTTAGCAAATAAATCATGGTGACAAAGGAGCCTGGCCGGAGAAGTGGACCATGTGAGCAGTGGGGCCCTGGCTCCTCAGTGCCTCCTCGGTCACCCCCGCCTCCCCCGTCCTCCAAAATCCTCTGAGATCATGCGTTGGTTTCTTTGGAGTGCACACGAAGGGCATCAGCAACTCGCATCACGGCCCGTGGCAGTTCCGTCTCATTAGTCAAAAGGTGTAGGGAAGTGAGCAGTCGCGAGTCGTTCCACTCTCCGCTGCAAATGTGCTTGGAGCAGGGGCTGCCCCGCTGTGTGCGGCTTCTCCGGGAGGAAGGCATCTGCGAGTCTCATGCTGGGCAGACGGCTGTGGCTTGGAATGCCATCATGGACAGAGGATCTCTTCTGACCCTTTGAGAATGTCCTCCTCATACACCCGTTAACACAAAGCTTTCAACAAAGCTCATGAAGAATGACGACTCTGCTGTGCTAACCTTTTAAAGAGTGGAACAGACTAGACATGGGAGGAACAAACCGGTCAAGGCACTAGGAAGTTTTAGAGAAGCCACGTGGCCCTGGTGGTGGTGGTGGTGGTGGTGGTGTGCGCGTGCATATGCGCCTGCCCTCCTGCCTGGAAAGGGCTGTGGAGCTCAGTCCACGTGCCAGCCATCCTTTCTACAGCCCTTTAGAACTGTTCTCTCGCTTACTCCACAGGGACCGACTTAGCACAGGCAAGGCAGCAAGCTCTGGAAAGCTAAGTGCATTCTGAGAGACACACAAAATAAAACCTGCCATCAGTCTGTCTGTCTGGACTGTGAAGTCCACGTTCCTTCTATCATGTCAGGCCACGTCTGCCGAGGGCAGAGCGAGAGTTGGAACACAGCCCATTCCGGGGCCCTATGAGGAGCCTTTAACCAAACAGTCTGAATGAAATGAGTCCCACGAGCGGCAACAGTGTGTCCACTCAGGATCTAGTGAAACCGAAGAGGCGGGGGTAGTGGAATTGGTGAAGGGTTTGACACTGCCTCCTTCGTGGAGAAAGTCTTGTGATAGAATATACACACACATGTATATATTATATATATATATAATATATATGTATACACACATATGTATGTGTATGAGTCCACTACATGATGTCCTTAATGATGCAGCTGTTCACATGGAGGGGGCAAGTTTCAGGCAAGCTCCTTGTTGCCTTGCTAATGTGTGAGCCCTGCTGGCTGGTAGCCAGTCCACGGATCACACTCAGAACGAGAGAGAGCCAGCATGTGCATTTTAAGCCGGAGTAAACACAGGTGCACAGGAAAGCCAGAGGAACTTCCGGTGCGTGCCATTTGGCATCAGGACAGATTATATAATTAACATACAACCAGGATAGTCTTACAAAGCCAGGTGTCCCCTATACACTACCCATGAACTTGCCAGACTCTAAGTTCTCCACACTTCAGAGAACCAAGCCGGAATGGAGAATGCCTGGGCTTCTGTGGTCCAGGTGCCTGGTGCCACCAGCCCATTCCCTCCTAGGTGCGGCCCCACTGCCATTCCGAGAAAAAAGCCTGCTCTGTCGGAGGACACCGGGCTGTGAGTGGAGGCGGGCCAGGTCGGGAGGAGAAGGCAGAGTTAACTATGAGCAGATCTACCAAGGCCTCGGTGACCCTGAGGATTGAGGGGGTCTCAGTTGGAGACCCACGAAAAGCTCAACGTTACACTGATTACATTGAGAAAGAGACTGTGAAGGGGCTAGAAGCAATATAGGAGGGCATGGGCACCTCAGTAAAATCAGAGGAGCCAATTCAATTTGGGTTCTGGGGCCTCTCCAGTGAGCCGAGGCATGGAGCTGGGCCAGCAGGAAGGAAGACCCGCGGACAGCTGGCAGGAGCAGACTGGCGAGCCCCAGCCCGTCCCTGGAGCACCTCCCTAGAGCTCAGTGCTTCCCCACCTCAGGCTGTGGGGACCCACAGCCATAAAATTATTTCCGTTGCTATTTCATCACTGTCATTTTGCTACTGTGATGAATCGGGCGACCCCTGTGAAAGGGTCGTTCGACCCAAAGGGGTCGACCGAGACCCACCAGTTGAGAGCCGCTGCCCTACAAGGAAGGCTTCCCCCGAGGATTTTCCGAGCTTGGGGAGCACACGCGGCCTTTGCAGGTTTAGACTAAGAAACCCTATGGGGCGTGAAGAAGGAAGGTGTGAGCCTTCAGCAGGAGCCACGTACCTGGGCTGGACTCTTCAGGAGGGGGGCTGCGATCTGCACAGAAATGGAGGCGACACGATGGTTAAGGAGCAGCAACACGGTTCACACGAGAGCAACTGCGCAGGCAGTGGGCGGGGCTCTGTTTCTCCGACCACGAGCCCCTCGAAGGCGCTCTGCTGTCCAACGCTTCCACACGCAATGCCCCTCGGGGTGCGTGAGCCAACACGGCACAATGTGACGAATGCCCCAGGGACACCGCGGGCATGTGGATCACATTGCACGCGGCAGAGCCCCGTGCTGGCTCACAACATCTAGAAGCAGACTGGGGATGAGAGACACTGGCCAGCGGGCCAGAGCCCACTGGCCTGACGCACGGGGGCCCTGGTGAGACCAGACTCTGAAGCCCCATGACTGAAACCGAAATCCATATGCCAAACACGTCCACCCCAGAATCCAGCGCTAAGGCCAAATGGGAACCTTCTGGGGCCCGGGAAGGCCAATGTGGTGTTGCTCATGGGGCAGTCATCATTTCAGATGCACATTTCCCTCTGAAACAGGCAGCTGGGTATGCCACCAGGAAGAAATGTGTAACAGAAAAGGAATCACTTGGAGTAAAAAATTCATTTCGTGCCTCAATGTTTCTGTGCTTTTTTAGAAACCCTGTCTTTGGGATATGGAGATGAGGTTCTCAGGTCTCCAGCAACAGGCAGAACAAGCTTGAAGCTTTTCTGAAAGAAGCTAGGCCTTGTAGGGGATCCCCTGTGGCAGCCTTTCATGGCTGGTCATCTCCTCCTGGGGGCGCGGTGGGGGTCCCCGGGTGCAGGTGTGGAGAGGGCATCTACACCTGCATGATCAAGAAGCGGGGTGGGCGAGGGAACCCTTTCCCTGTAATCATCCATAGAAAGGGCTTCTTAAACTGGTAACGAGGGTAGAATATTTTAGATAAAGTCTGTCAGTTAAAGACTTCAAGCCCTGTGATCTGCCCAAAATCTGGTGAGACCGACAGCCAAGTAGAAAGCAGCCCAGTGTGGGGTGGAGTGGCGCAGGGCAGTGATTCTTAGCTATCTGTCCAGCTCATCAGAACCACCCTGGGCCTGGAAAGACATGCAGAGTTTTGCACCCCAACCTCCCAAGCCATAACCTCTCCCTCTAGATTCTGAGTCTGTGAATGAGGACAATGGTCTAGAAGCCAGCGTCCATGAGCTTCCATGGTAATCCCAGGAGCTAGGGTGGAGCTCTTCCTGTGGGCATCAGGGATTAAAGGGTGAAATGATACGTGGCTCTTTCCAAAGGAGAGTGAGGTGGTCTCCTCTGGGGCCCCTGGAACAATGACTGCAGCTTCTTAGAACTCAGGGCTCCCTGAAATCTGGTGACCCTGATAGACTTTCTCGGCAGACATGCAGCCCGGTGTCCAGGAAGCTGGGGCGCAGCTATCAATTCCAAGTGAGCATGTGTGTAAAGAAGGCCATGAAGCGCTCAAGTCCTGAGAGGGGAATGGTGCTGTGGGCGAGGTGGGGACCCACTTATGGAGAATCGGGGAGGGAGGGCAGGGAGGCCGCAGGGACCTCTGGGGTTCCAGCTGGCAGGGACCTGTCGGCTCTGGCCCTGTGTGCACCCACTTGCAGTAGAGCCCCTATCGGTTCCGGTGAAGGTGAGCTGAAAAGGGGGAACTCTGAGGCTGTAACTTTTTATGGGAGGAGAAAGCCTTGTCTTTCTCCCACGGAGCCGATGGTGGTTTTGAACTGCTGACCTGTGGACAGCAGTCCAATACCTAACCACTACGTCACGAGTGCTGGGGCACAATTTGCTTGCATAAAATACGTATGTTGGTATGAACACAACCTACTCGCTAAGCCAAAGCAACATCTGCAGCAGCATGAAACAGTTGCAGGAGTCACAGCCCAGGCAGGCTCTGGCATGTGAGATCAAGGGACTGGCCAACACAAGTCTGCTTCTTTCGGATCCTCGGGATCTCACCGGGGACGGGCAGCGCCTCAGCTACGCTATGGATGTTTACACGGAAGACCTCCTGGAGCTCCCGTAGTGTCTGGCATATGGTTTCATACAGTTCTCTTCAGCGTACTGGCCAGCGGAACGAGACCCTCCCACCTGTCCACTTGACAGGCCCATGAACCACGACAGCGCGGCGGATTCTTACGGCACACGCATGTACGCATCAGGCCCTCCACAGCAGGAGGAAACACTCATGTCAATAACTGGACACATGCATTTATACACACAGATGCCACAGGATGGGCTTTCACACGTGGCGTGCACGTTACAGACACACATGTCCGGTTAAACAGACTACCACCTGCATTTGAGAACATCCAGTCAATAACTCATTTTGTGTCTTCAGAAGGAGTTTGAAAATTACAAAGCAGACAACACCAGGGAGAAATGAGTAATGAGTTTGACAGACATTTGAGAAGAAACATGAGCACACAAAGAAATGCGTCCTAAAGAGAGACAACAGAGCTCCAGGAAGCCAGGCTACCAGCCCCGGCGCGGGAGCTGAGAGACGTTGAACCAAGGGTCCCAGTGGCGGGTCCAAAGAACCAAGCCTACTGCTACTGAGTCGCTGCCGACTCACAGCGACCCTACAGGGCAGAGTGGAGCTACCCTGGGGGTTTCCAAGACTGGAACTCTTTATGGGAGTAGAAAGCCCCCTCTGTCTCCTGTGGACCACCTGGTAGCTCTGAACTGCTGACCTTGCAATTAGCAGTCTAATGTATAACCACTACACCGCCAGGCTAGAAAGGTGGATGGCATCTGATAAGCAGAGAAAGGATTCATCAAGAGGCTCTTACATAAAGGAGCCCACCTTGAATGAAACTCACCCAGTTCAGGACTGAAATCTTTTCAGTATGAACCCTGCCCTTGGCACTCCTGGACTTGGTTTCCTCTCAAGGGACCGTAGTGGTACCAGTGGGTAAGCAGAAAACTAACCACACAAGGTCAGCAGTTCAAACCCAACAGCTGCTTGGCCAGAGAAACATAAGGCACACCTGGGCCTTCTTTACTAAAGTTTATAAAAACTCTCACTGCCATCAAGCCTATCCTGATTCATTAAAAAAAAAACAAACTGCCATCGAATCGATGCCAACTCATAGCATCCTGATGGGACCAGGTAGAGCTGCCCCTGTGAGTTTCTGAGACTACAACTGTTTATGGGAGTAGAAAGCCTTGTCTTTATCCCAAGGAGCAGTTGGTGGTTTCTAACTGTCGGCCTCGCAGTTAGCAACCCAACGCAGAACCACTACACCAAGTTCCCAATTCATGGCAACCCTTCATAGGGTTTCTGAAGCTGCACATCTTTCTAGGGACACGCAGCTTCTCCCGAAGAGCACCTGGCGGGTTTGAACCACAGTCCTGGCATTTAGCAACTTCACACTGACCCAATAGGGCCACACTGCAACTGAAAACTCCCCAGACACGGGTTGGCCATGTCTCAGCCGCCTGATCTGTCATCCTCTCGGCTCTCAAGAGGGGACAAGAGGCCCCTGAGTTACAGGGACCAGGGATCTGCTTGCTGTGGAAGTGTGTTCCTAGTGTCAAGGCTGGGGGTCACAGTGCCGTGCTTCTGAAGCCTGTGTCCACATGGTGCTCCTGGATGAGGTGCCGGACACAAGGACCTAACTCAGCGCCTTGGAGGAGGTGTCGAGATGAGATTCTGCCAGCTGACTGCGCTCTCCCCAGGTGTGATACACCGCGCTTCACTCAGTCAATTAACCACCTGCCTTTCAACAAGTCAGCGGGCCTGCTGGCACCTCTCCCGCTGGGTCCCTGAACACCCGTCCATGTGAACAGTCTGTGGAAAACCATCTGCATCCGCGCCTCTCTCAGGAGCTCAGCTCGGGCTAAAAAGCCTGAGAAGGTGGGCAGTGCTACCCTTCCTGCGGTGGTGGTGGTGGCAATGGCGGGCACAGGAGCACCCAGCTCAGACCCACACATGGGCCCGATCGTGTGGAAAGACAGCTGGATCTCTGCCCTCGTGCCTGCTGCTGGTTGCACTAAGACCCCTTTCCCTGCCTGACAGCCCCCCGGGGAGCCTGCCACTGGAGAGGAGTTCACAGTCAGAGGACAGACGGACAGAATGGGCGCAGCGCGGGGTGGAGGTGCGGGTTGAAAGCATGAATGCATACGCACGTGTGATCAGGTGAGGGTGGCATGCGGCGGAGGGGCATGATGATGAGGGGGCATCGCAGAAGGGGTCCTCCGGTCGGATCCAGTAGGCCTGGCTATGCCGGTTACCTTTCTTGCTGGGGCAGCTGCCGGCGGCGGCGCAGAGGAAGACGTCCTCGCAGCCCTCGCCCTGCAGGCGCTCCTTCTGCAGCAGCCGGTCCACCCGCTGGATGATGCACTCCAGGCTCTTGTCCACGTTCAGCCACACCTTCTCCTTCCAACCGAGAGGGCCCGGGTGTGTCAGCCACATGCCAGCACACACCGGCCACCTCCACCCTGTTCCGGCCACCGCCTTCAGTGCGCCCCACCACGCCCTGCCACATGGGGTTTCCCTGGCTATCCACCCCCTCAGAGCAAGCAGTATGCACTTTTCAAGAGCAGAATCAATGTCCTCTGGTCGCTGTTCTCCAAGTTTGGGAGATGCCTGTAGCAGCTGCCACCAGGGCCGCCTTGTCCCTCCCAATGTGGGCAGTAAGGGCAGCAGGGCATGGGGCCAGCCTCAGCCCAAGCTCCCTCCCTGCACTGTAGCTCTCCTGTGGGCATTACAGAGGAGGAAGGCCTCTTTTCGATGGAAGGGAATGGAAACCATTCATCATGGGGGGCGGGGGGAGAGAAGAGAAGGGGGCACAGGGAGTACGAGGCAGACACACAGCCGGGAGGCCACTGACTATCAGCTTATGCTTCTCAACGGTATTGCCAACAAAAGACCGAAACAAGGTGTGTGACTGAGCCCAGTCTGCTCTCGGGGCCTCCCCAGAAGCCTCCTGCCTGCCCCACCCCAGCTCCTGAGCTCACTCATCTCTGGGAAGAGCTCCCAAAACACACAGCAAGCCAGCGAACGGAGCAAGCAGGAAAAACTCGGCCACTCAAGTAGCCAGGAGCTCATGAGGCCTAGGTGCCAGGGAAAAGAGAGGCCCTCTGCTGGGCCAGGGCTCCAAGGGGGGAAATTCACCTCCTTTAGACCCTGTCTGAGATGCAGACACTAAGGCTTGAGGATGCAGGCTCCCTCCTCAGCAGGGGCCGGCTGGGAAGGACTGTTCACAAAGGAGATTCTGAGCCCATCAGTAGGAGGGGCTCCTGGGCAGCAGACTCACCCACTCCTCCTCGTGCCAGTCCACCTGCAGAGAAGACCGGCTGTTTCTCCCCGTCCACCTGGCCATGAGTGTGTCCTGGTCGTTCCTGAGCATCACCTGCTCCTCCTCGGTTGCACTGGGGGAGGCTTTGGAGGCGATGTAGTCGGGTCGCGCGGCGTTTAGCCCATGGATGGAGCTGGCCAACAGCTTGCAGTCACAGACCGTCACCAGCTGCCGAGTCTGCAGGCGCACAGAGACCAGGGCCACTGATCCCCCCAGGGCAGGCCAGGCCTGCCCTCACCTAGAGAAGGGGTCCGGCCTAGCACCCGGCACTCCTCCTTCCAACCCTCCCCATAGGGGAGAGCGGCTGAAGACAGCATCACCCAGCATGTCTAAGGGTGAAGGCACAGTACCACATGGTGGCCTCAAACTCAATCTTGGCAAGAATTCCCCGCCAACTCCACTCATCTGGAGCAGCAGCGTCAGGAGGGTCTGCAGTCAGTGGAGGAGATAGAAGGCGTGGCTACGTGCCTCCGTGAATAGGTGCCATGAGACCAGAGGACCTACTTACCACTACTAAAGGTTTGATCATCAAAAGGGGGTAAAATGTGAAACAACGCCAGATTCTCATAGCGTTCAGACTTTCTACCCTAAGATCATCGTTAAACCTTAAACATACAGTATCGCTTGAAACCAAACAAAGGCTTGCTTGGCTTCATGAGTGAACCACATCTACCTCGGTGCTCAGCTCCTTTGAAAAATAGCTGGATGCGATCAAACAGGCAAGAGCAGCTGAGAGTGAGCGGCGCGTTTGAGGGCAGTGGACTTACGCTGACGGAGGCAGGGAGATTTGGAAAAGAATAGAATGGTTGTACAACTTGAAAAGGCAATCTACGCTACTAAATTGCATGTGTAGGAATTAACTGAATTGATATGCTTTGCCGGATATATTTTCACACACAAAAAAAATCAGATAACAGGAAAAAAATCTCCACCATGAAGACAGAGGTGCACAGAACAATGTGGGGGCACGACACCTTCTCTGACTTCTTGTGCCCAGACGCGCTCTGGCCCTGCTATTACTAGGGGATGGACCTGAAGAGACCCTGCTAATTCCCAGCTTTGGCAACTTCCTGGGCGGTCCTCAGACCTCCCTTTCGTCTATTTGCACTTTGGCATCTCATACCTAAAGCCCTGGACTCCAAGTCCCTAGGTTCCTGGTGCATCATTTCAGTTTCAGGAAGATTCGGTATGCATCAGGGGTTCTATGGAGCCATGATGGAGTAGTGCTTATGAGTGGGGCTGCGAACCACAAGGATGGTAGCTCAAATCCATCAGCTGCTCTGCAGGAGAAAGATGGAGCTTTCTACTCCCATAACCAGTTTAGGTGGTCTTGGACACACACAGGGGGAGTTACCACGAGTCAGCATCCACTCGATGGCTTCTGGGAATCTATTTCCAGTTCCTTCCCTCGGAGAGCCACTGGTGGGGTTGAACCTCTGGCCTTTTCCTTAGCCACTGCGCCAGGAGGGCTCTTGGAAGCTCGTTTACTGATGATATAAACGTCAACAAAATTATGTGGTTCCTATCTGGTGTTTCTGTTAGAGTCTGCGTGGGTGTATGCTTTCACATTCCAAGCACAACCGAAATGCCTCCAGAAATCTGCTGAGTAGATGATTCCAAAGAACTACATGGAAGAGGCAAGAGCCTGGTGGGGTCCTGAGTTATAAGCTGGGCTGCTAACCCAAAGGTTGATGGTTCAAACCCACCAGTCTCTCTGGTAGAGGAAGATGAGGCTCTCTACTCCCACAGAGTTGGTCTCAGAAACCCTACAGAACAGAGCTGTCACAGACATCAGAATCCACTTGATGGCCATGCTTTGGGTGTGAAAGAATCTCACAAACTGTCCCCTATGGACTTGTACGTGGCCGTGGCTGAGAGGCCTGAGTCTCAGGCCCTGTCCTTGGCCTGTGCCCATGCAGCTCTGAGATCAAGGCAAAACATGGAGCATCCCGGAAGCTCGATTTTCAAGGTCATGTCAATGTCTACCCTCTGTGAGGACAACTGTCAGCACACTAGCCAGGGCTGCCAGGGGCATCCAGTAGCTTCCATAGTCCAAGGGAGTCCCTGCCACCCCACCACAGAGCAGGGTGGCCCTTCCTACCTTATCTGCCAAAATGGCAAGGGTCCTCTCGAGGCCAGTGGCGGACCTGTCCTTCGCGGCCCTCGAGAGCCGCTCTGCATAGTAACTAACTTGGGTTTTCAGGGTGTTGATCTGGGCGATAATCTCCTTCGCTCGGATGATATCCTGCGGTATGTAGACGATGGACTGGCAGATGGTTGATGTACTAGAAGGGATCAGAACAGACTCTAAGGCATCCCACTGAGTCAATGGCTCACGGCATTCTCCCACCCCACTCCCATGACAGACACTGACGTTCAGCTTCCTGGGTACCGTGATTGCTGGTGGATAAGAGGACATCTTTGGGGACACATTATTCTTGGATTTCATCAAAAAGTAGCTCTGGTTTGTCATCGGGCCAGTCAGGACACTGGCTGTGTCCTCCACATGTCTGACTCTATCATGTGCCCAGAAAAATGGGCTTCTGGTGCCTCCTCCCCTGCCCCAGGTCTTCTCCCCTTCATGAGATGAAGGGGAGGTGGACAAAGGGCCCAATCAATGGAGAGACTCCAACACTGACGGCTGGGACACACTGGCCTTCCTCCTTCCCGTCAGCGCCAGGCAGCACGTGTGCCCAGGACCTGAGTCCGGAGCTCGGGCCCAGCCACAAAGTAGAGCCTCTGGGCTCCTGCTGAGCACTCCTGCTGAGCGGCCCTTGGCAGCCACGCTGGCCTGACTTGACAGAGATGGAAACAACATGCTTCTTAGCATCAGATCCCAAATCAGTTCAAGATGGCTACTTATGGTTAAGGTGCCAATCAGAGTAGGAAGAAGGATAAGCCGACGATACGGACATTTCTCCCTACGGTGTGAGCTTGTTAACTCTGGGTCGGAGGAATGACCGGTCCCCATGGAGAGTTATCCTGTGAGCCGAGGTGACAAGGGAGAAGGTGAAAGGCAGATGGCGCCTCTGACCCCATTCTCTCTGGTTCCACCAGAGCTGCCAGAGGGTCACCACACTCAGGATTAAGGACCTTTCCCACTGTTTTTTTTCCCCAAGGTAACTCAGAGGAGGGTTAACCAGGGGACCACCCCTGTGCCTGCCCCTGCCCTTCTCAGACTGTGGGGCAAACATGCAAACACAGAAAACCAAAACACCCAAGAGGGACAAGCAGCACAACGCACAATAGAAAACAATGGGTCTGCCAGAAGCCCATGCAGCAGCCAGCCAGTAAGCCCGCACGGTGTGGAGAGTCCTCTCCCGGCACGGCGCACACCCGGCGACGTTCCAACCTGCAATCGCCTTTCCAATGAATAGCAGCCAGTTCAGGCAGGCAACTGGGTTTGTCTGCAATAGGCGATGTCACAATCGAATGTTTTACAGGTCACTTCCCTGTCACCTGCACATCACAGGCCGTGTTCTGAAGATCATCATTGGGGGCATCTGGCAGGTGAAGTACGTGGGAGGAGCGAGAAGGACATTTCAGAGATGGGGGCTCAGGGATAGTGATGAACACAAGCAGTGTGCTCCACTACCTTGTTCTGAAAACGGGGTGACCACAGGAGGGAGGCGGGGCAAGTGGGTGGGTACAGACACCTTGCTGCTTCTCAGCAAGACAGTCCCAGGAAGGCTCAACTCGAGGGAAGAGAGCCTCTTGGTACCACACACTGTCTTGTGTGCCCAGCAGCTCCGCAGGGTAGGTGATGTCTTGTGTACAGTCCACGGACCTGCATTCGGCCCCCCGCCCAGACCCCATGAGAGCTGGGAGCATGTGGGCTGAGGGGTGGAGCTGGCAGGTCGCAGCCTGGAAGGGCTGGGGGCTGCTGGGTGAAGCAGCACTGCGCCTGCAGTGGCTGACAGAAGAGGAACTGGTCCGGCACAGGACTGGGACGAGGAAGCCCTCAGGTCCTCCAGGTGGGAATGACATAACCCTCCCCCATCTGTCCCAGGTCTGTCTGTCTGTTGGGGAGAGTAACAAAGGCCAGCCTGGGCTAGGGAAGTTCAAGGGGTCACTGAAGAGGGGGCCTGATGAAGGTTGATTTCTAAGAACTTCCTAGAAAAGTCAGCCAACAACATCTGGGCTGGCAGTTACCAAGGCAGAGAGCTTGGGGACAGCTGGGCCTTTAGCTCTTCCTGTCCCACTGCCCATTGCCCTGTGGCCTCTAGAAGTATCTCCTCTGTACTGTCCAAGTCCTGCCAGAGAGCCCTTCTATGGGTGCCAGGAGAGAAGAGGAGGACAGCAGGGAGCCTGTCCAGGTCCCAGCCATAGAAGCAGCTGTAGGCTTCCCAATCATGGCATCAGGGGCAGCTGCCACTCTTCCCAGACAGCCATCTCCCTCCCCTGGGGGAAGGGTTCCCTCTGGGTGAATGGGTCTCTGTCTTCAGGGAGGGGCTGCCTCCTCAGGACCGCTCCACCTCGGATGCGCCCCAGAGGCCAGACACCTCCCAGCTGCATGGGGAACAAGGCAACAGCAGTTCTGGGGAGCCAGGGGTCCTTCCAGTGCCTGTCCCCAGGCTTTATGCAGATCCCTGGGTTCTGGACCTGGGCGAGCGCTTTGGGTCAGGCTAGGGAAAGCTGGGGCAATAGTGGGGACCCCCAGGCTGCCATCTGATTCTTTGCTGGGAGTAAAAAAACAAACAAAACCAACAGCACACCATTACATTAATCCTTGGTTTGCCCTCCAGGGGTACAGTTGACCCCAGTAACACTGGTCTAAAAACCTGCATAAAAGAGGAGCTGCTACCAAGGGCTCACGAGAAAGTCATGTCTAGAAAGTAATCACGGCAACCTATGTGCGCATCTGCGCTATACCACTGACGTATGGATTGTGTTCAGAGCTGTGGCGCCCATAAAATCATCTTTTAATGATTTTTAAAAATCTGCCTAAAGGAGCACGTGTCCTCCAAGTGTGAGCTGACGTCATCCAAGAAGTGACTCTGAGATGTGAGAAATGAAAAGCCCCAGGATTCTTTTCAAGGAAGGTGGAAAGGAATTCCCAGCGGTGCCAAAGGGCCGCCTGGCAGGCCCCGCACCTGGGCCGCACTCCTCCGGTCCTCTAACGGAGCGCAGCATCACAGGCGGCCTGCTTGTAGGACAGCGGCTGGCGAGGAGCTAGTCACCATCAAAGAGCATTGCAGGTGGGAGGGCAGGGTCGCCTACCAGGCGTGTGAGCAGGAGCCGCCCGCCTGGGCACCGTGGAGGCAGCACTGCCAGGGGAAGGGGGCCCAGCAGCCTTTGCGGGCAGGCAAGCAAGGACACCACAGACACTCTCTCCACAGACAGAAAACTCACCAACTCTCCTCAAAACTGCTACAGAGAAGAACCAGAAGGAAAGATGAGCAGTTTGTGAGCCAGCACCAAACGCAACGGAAACAGACAATCATAAAAGGGGAAGCCAAGTAAGTTTGTTTTAAAAATAATGTGTCAAGAGACTGAAGATTATGCTCTGGACTCCCAGCTACAGGGATGATTAAAGGGACCCCCAGCTAAGCATATGTGCTGCTTGTGGGCAATTGGCACCCGTGTTAAGGGAGGCTTTGAATGGTGCGAGCCATTATCTGTGAGTGACTTGGTGCCATTGTCAGCAAAATGAAATTTAAACATTAACGAGGCATTCTGCTAAATGCACAGACTGATATTCTGATGTCTTTTTTGTAATATGAAGATTAATCAAGTTTCAGTGTGCCCGACCCTCTAGGGACAGGCACAGAGACAACCGGGTAGCCCCACCCTTCACTGACTGCACAGAAATTAAGGAGCTTTCTCCCTCCCCTCGGGGCCCCAGGGGAGCATGGTCTACACACCACCTTCAGATCACACTCACACTTCTCACACATCACGTGCAAGGGCACTGCACACACACACACACACACACGCATTCTGGCTGGGCAGGGCAGTTGGGGGACAGTATTTTCCTGGGACCCCTGGGACCAGTACATCCGAGGCAGGCCTTGTGAAGGCAGTGTCCTTGGCACATGTGGTGGGATGATTTTGGCCAGCAGACTCTCTGAGCATCTTAGTCCTGCGCTGCCCTGGTGACTGGCCTTCCTCCTCCTGACCAGCCTTGCTCTGGAGTCCCGGGCCAGCCTGCTGCAGGCTCCCCACACCTCCGATACGCCCTGTACCAGGAGCTCTCTTCCCCTCAGCTGCTCCCACCCAGCCTGGCACTCGACCCCATCGCCCCATGGATGGGGCACAGCACCTGAGCTTTATTGGCCTCCTGGATCCAGCTGGGGTCTGCTTTCCAGCTCAGAGCAGGTGGGCAGTGAGGCTGCCTCTCGCTCTTAGCCCTTGCTCCCCCCAAAGCACTGTGCACCTGGCTGCACCTCACCACCCAGCATTGCCTGTGGCATTGCCCCGTTCTCAGGTACCTTTTCCTGCCCTGCCCTGCACTGAGCTCTCTCACTCTCTCTCTCTCCCTCTCGCGTGCGTGCACTCTCTCTCTCTCTCTCTCACACACACACTGAGCACACACACACACACACTGAGCGCACACACACACACACACACACAGCGGCACAGCTCTTCCCACCAGGCCAAAGCAGACTGGAGTGGCTGGGTGTTGACACGGCCATAGTTTGATTTTCTTTTTTTAAAACAAAAACTCTGGGAAGCATCAGACAGCTGTGCAGAGGCCACGACCCCCAACCCCCACTCGGGCTACTTACTGTTTCTTGGTCTCTTCAAATTTGTGCAGCTTTTTGCGAAGGCCTCCTGACTTAAACCCTTGGCAGTGTGCCGCTGGGGCTCCGATGGTGACGATGTCGTAGTTCTGATCTGAATGACAGAAAGCTCTCCTCCATTACTCTGGGCTCAGGCCTGTGGACGAGCCGGCTACAGGGATATATGCACGCACGTCTAGGTGCCTGCCCCAGCAGCCCTTTCACAAGCAGCTCCAGGATTCCTGAACTAACTCCACAGGGCGGGCTGCCCAAGAGCTTGCTGGGGCCCAGCACCAACAACCCAGCAAAGAGGGAGTTCTGTAGGTCTGCAGGTAGAGCCGGCAAGAGCTAAGAGTCGCTCCCAACTCCTAGCTACCCTCCGAGAGGGCAAAGTAGACCTGTCCCCCGGGTTTCTGGAGCTGAAAATCTTTACGGGAGCAGAGAGCCTCATCGTTTTCCCACTGAGCAAATGGTGGGTTTGAACCGCTATCCTGTGGAATAACCCACATACCAAACCAAACTCTCTGACAGGGAGACATTTCCAATTCAAAGCAACCCTCCAGGGCAGAGTAGAACTGCCTCTAGAAGTTTCTGAGACTGTAACTGTAGCCCTAGAGAGCCTCTTCTATCTCCCTCTGAGTGGCTAATGGTTTTGAACTGCCAACCCTGTGGTTAGCTGCCCACCAAACAATCCACTATGCTAGAGCCACCAGTGCTGTGAAAATCTACACAACCTCCTTACTGGACATCTGCCTGTGACAGAAAGATAAAGGGAAGCGGGTGGGGGGAGGGGAGAGAAGGTGGGATCTGCATCCTCTCACCCTTCTCTTAGCCCCACTGGCCTGCTGCTTGAGATCAACGACCCAGTCAGAGTAGAGCCAGATGTGGATTCAGAAAGAGAGCAAAGAAACGGCTTTACCTGATCCTCCATCGTCTTGAACTCTCATCCTTTGGATGTGCAAGTTTGTGGGAACAAATTCTAACTTTTTGTCTGCTTTCAAACTGCTGGCTTTGAATGAGGGACCTAAGAAATGGAACACGGGGAAAAGGCCGTCAAGGCACACTCTGCAGACACGAGGCGGCAAGAGAGAAGACATTTCCAAGGGGGTGGTGAACAGAGCTGGGCGGGCAGTGGTCAGAGAATCCTGAGCTGTCCACGACATCCCATTGCCAGATGGTGGTGCGGGGGGGGGGGGTGTCAAAATCCTCAAAGGTGGGCAGCTTGCTGGCCCGGAGCCTGGCTTGGGACTCTCAGGTAAAGCAAAGAATGGGCCTTGGCACATGATGGCGATGGTTCCCGCCCTCCCTTGCATGCCTCAGCTCGGATCCGGCAGAGAGCTCCGACACAGAGGCGTGGTGTCATCCATGCCCTGTGATGTCGGCACCCTATGAAATGCCAACGGGTCCCTGCCAGAAGCCCCCTTTTCCAGCTGTGCAGATGGCCATCAGCCAATGCAGACAAAGCCGACTCGACCAGAGTGGCACATCTCAATGCTGAGAACCAGGGAAAAGAGCTGCTCTTGGCGCCAGGTTGCCCGGGATGTACACATGCTAGACAGCACTGATTCTGCCATACTCCCATGTGCTTCCTGTGTTTGCCCCCGCTGGTTCCAGGGACACAGCGAGTGCCCTGGAATTCCCATTCTTCACAATGTCAACCATAGTGTTGCTCTGGTTTTCATGGGAATCCCACAGAGCAATGCCTTCGTGTAACCCACGGGGCTCACGTAGGACCTGTACAGGGAGCGAGGCAGTCTTCTGAACAGGACAAAGGAATACTGTGTGGTCTCCAATCAGGACAAGTATGTATCAGGATTGAATCCTTCCATCTGTTCGCTGTTCCAATCATCCAAGAAGTGGGACTACATGAAGAGCGCAGCATTCGGATTGGAGGAAAATGTGTAACCACCTGCCAAAGGTGGGTGACACGCCTGCTTAGGGGGGCACCATCCACACGAATCCTCACCGTGACATTGGTGCCCCTCATGATGAATGTGATGCTCTTGGAAATCAAATGACATACGACACTGGGAAATGTGCTGCCAAAAGACCTCTTCAAAGCGTGGACAATAAAATAAACCTAAAGAGGTCCCCCTAGAGGAAGGAGGAAGGGCACCTAGCACAGCCAGGGCATTTCCAACCCCTCATGCGCAGGGGACAGCGGGCCGAGGATGAAGAAGACAGGAGAAAACGGGTGTCTGAGTCGTGGTGGTGGCAAGGAATACTGAGTGCCCCACGGGCTGCCAGGCGTCTCAGAAGAACACTCAGAATGCTCCCTAGGTGGTGTGAGCACTTCATCTCCCATACCCTGGGCGCATCGCCAGGGGGAGACGTGCCTTCCAGCTTGGTCAATGAGAGAACGGACGAAAAAGAGGAAGATCCTTGGTGGGTGGGTGGATCGACACCATGACTACAACATTGGGCTCACATAATGCAAGAATGGAGAGGAAGGTACAGGATGTGAAACGCGATCGGACGTTGTTTGCTTTGCTTTTTGGACAGGAGATTGTTCTCCAGAGCCTGACACTTGGGAGTATGGTCCCAAGGCAGGGCGCCGCACCCAGAGCGCCTGTGAGAAGCAGACTCCCGGCCCTTGCGAAAGCAGCAAACAGGATTCCCAAGGAGGAATGCGGAGCAGCTCGACTCTAAAAAACTCTAGGCTGTCGGTCTCCGAATTGCTGGGCATCCACTATCCAGCAGAGGCAAGTCCTCCAGTGTCTTTGGGCAAATGATGCTATTTTATCTGAGGCTCATTCTTCGGATTCAAATCAAGCCCAGGGGAGCACCGTCTTGTCATTCTTCCTATACTTGGCTCCTTCAGGTCCATGTTCAGTGTCAAAACTGCAGGAAAGGCTGGCGAGTTTCCTACACCCCAAAAATCCCTTGCTAGAGAGAGGGAGGAGAGAAGACTCTACAGCCAGATACCTAGTTGGACTGCTGACGCATGCAATAAAGTAATGAACCCCCACCCCACCCCCTCAGATCATTCCACTTGCAAGCCAAAGGGACCCAGTTAGGAATCACCTGCTCCAGGTAACCCGAGAGCACCCTGGCCTGCGTCTCCAAGGAGAAAAGGGGAGGTGTCTGCAGCTGAATTTCTCTTTGTGAGTCCTGAGTGTGTGTTGGTACCAGTACTGCCGAGTGTAGACGGCGGCGTGGTCTCAAGGGAAGGAAGCAGCCTGGTCTCCCACTGTTCTTCTACCGTGGTGAACACACAGCGCCAGCCGCCGCCCTCCCCGTGAGCGGGGCTTCTCCGTGCTCACCCACAGCGGCTATCCTGGGAGACGGCCCGGAGGAAGCCCGGTTTGGGGCTGTGCTCACAGATCTAGCCTTCTCATCCTGGCTGCTCCTGGTAGTGCCGAGAGGCACTATCTTAGAGGAAGGACAGCCAGAATGCTTCTCCGAAGCAAGCGTGGGCTTCATCTCACGGGCTTCGGCCATGCGGTCGGGAGAGGAAGTCACTGTAAAAGAGCTTCACGCTCGGGAAGGCAGAGGGGCAGCTAACACTCAGCTGGATCGACGGGATGGCTCAAACCTAACAACAGCCGCGGGGTGGCTCGGGACCCAGCGGCGTCGCGTTCTGCCCACGCTTGCTTTGGAGAAGCATTCTGGCTGTCCTTCCTCTAAGATACAATCTAGAGTTGAGTGCAGGTCACAGCTGCACGCGACATTACTGATATTGCCAGTGGGGGGACCGCAGCGACCTGGGAATGGGAGCGCAGGGATGAGACAGTGCCCACCTTTGTACTGGTGGAGGTCGGTCAGGTTCTCCTGGTACGTGAGGATAATGGTCTGGTACTGGGTGACGATCTGGCGCCGGAGGCTCTCCCAGCAAGGGGACAGCTCGCCCAGTTCCTCCAGTTCACACACTCTAAAAGCAAGACATACACACACACACATATCAGGCTGTGGGTCCTAACCAGGAGGCTAGAAGGCCCATGGGGCATGGCTGGTGCAGGGAAGACCGAGCTAGACTACAGTGCCAGCTAGCAGGGCAGCCAGTGAGCAGGAGGCCCCAGCTCTTGGAGGAAAAGGTTATAAGAGAGGTAGAAGGGACCAAGGAAGAGGGTGTGGGGCCCCTTCTCATTGTCACATGTGCAGGGAACACAAGGGGGAGCGGCCACAGGGCAAAGGCTCTGCCACGCCAAGCAGAGCTGACTCAGGATGGGGCTGATTCAGGACCCAGGTCCTGCTCACCTCCCCTCTCCCCTGGGAGCTGCCAGGGGCTCCTCTCATTTGCATGAGGTGAAGGCTGCCTGCTCCCCCCACACCCCCACTCAGAGGAGGGCAGCAGGATGGACACCTGCTTAGCTTCAGTCTACGGGGCCCCAGCGGTGCCCACTGTGGGGTGGGCGCTGAGGTGCTAGCCTGAGGGGCCCAGTTAGTTCTACTCCGACACGCGTCAGTCAGAAGTGGGCTTCAAGGCAGCCGGGAGCTACGTAAACAGAGGGGGGCTTCACAAAAGGCCTATGGGAAAGTCCCGTGACCTCCTTACGCCTCTTCCCCTTCAACTTTCTGAAGCCCCGCTGCATAGCCAGGTGTGGACAAAGCTGAGCGGGAACTTCCAAGCCTTAAACCAACGACACAGCACGCTGGCAGGTGCAACGGAGCACCCAAGGCTGAGCAACTGGTGGATACAGGTAACGGGTCTGCGCGGGGGCACGCTGCATTGTTCTTGCAATATTTTAAGACGAAAAGTTCAGCAAAACAGCTGTCTGAAGACAGCAGGATCCTGGAGGTATCCTTCCCTTCACACTTCCCTCCGAGTGCACTGATCATGGAATGTGCCCCACCACGAGGAGCAGCAATGTCAGCCTGCCTAGGGCAGGGCAACCTGCAGCAGCAGCTGACACCCACCCACCCCCGCCCCTCTCCGCCAGGCCTTCTTCCTGGCTCCGAAGCAAAAGAAACACGTTCTGAGAGCAGAGATGTGGGGGGCCTTCCGGCTACGCTCCACAAGGGCGCCAGGCCCTCACAAACCACACGCAGTCTTCGGAACCCTCAGCACTGTGGAGAAAGCCGGGTGGGGGGATTGGGTTATAGTGTTGGGCTGCGATCCGCAGCGTCAGCAGGTTCGAAACCACCAGTCTTCTCCACGGAAGAAAGAGGAGGCTTTCTACCCCAGGCATGAGCTGTAGTGTCAGACACCCACGGGGGCTGTTCTGCCCTGTACCTCTGGGGTGCCATGAGTCAGGATATGTGGCGCCCCCGGAGGTGGTGAGACAGTGCAGTGGCCCAGCCTGGGGAATGCCCACAACTTCTAACATGTCAAAGAGGAGGCAGAAATGAGGCAGGGAGGGGCCGGCTTGCGTACCCCTCCTGCAGCGCACACAGCCAGGGCCCAGGGCTGGCAAGTGGTGGCGGCTGGGTTTGCCCAGCACATCTCTGAGCCTTCAAGGAGGGCAGGGGCCCCAAAGCGTGGCGGGGAGCATGTGGGGGCCTCACCTGGCGGCGTCTTCTTCCAGCAGGAGCTTCACAAACTGCCGGGGCACGTGCAGGGAGAGCACGCTCTCCGCCATCTGCTCCAGGATCCGCAGGTGGTTGCCGTCAGTGGTCGGGAACCGGTACATGCGGCAGATGGCTCCGCCGAACACTGCAGAAGGGACAGTGGTTGTGCTGGGGGAGCCGGCTGGACAATCGCCTCCCAGGCTCACCCACTCCCACCTCGCCTGCAAATCACATGGACACCCACCAGTCTTCTTACCATTCAGTTAAAGGAAATCAAAACTTAGACACCCAAAACCCACCACAGGGGACCTACCCGGAAAATGTTTCTCCCTGCCATATCCTGGCCCCAGGCCACCAAACCATAGCCCAAGAAGCAGAGTGGGGCCCCAAGAAACCTTAGTGGCATGATGGTCAAGTACCCTGCTGCTAAGCAAAACAAACCGGCAGTTCAAACCCGGCCAGCGGCTCCCCAGGAGGAAGCCCTGAGCCTCTAAAGACTCGCTCTCACTCACTGCCCCCACAAGACGGGGCAGAACTGCCCCTGTGAGTCTCCCAGAAGGCAGTGCTTGATGAGAACAGAAAGCCACGCCTCTCCCCTTGGGCGCTGGCTGGGGGTGTCCGACCGCTGACCTTGGGCTTGGCAGCCAACTCAGAACCACGGGGCCACCAGGGCTCCTCCTGGATGGATCACGAAGCCCCAAACAGCCGGGCCAACCTGCGTGGTGCACTGGCCTACCAACGGAAAGGTTGGAGGTTCAACCCACCGCTGCCCCGTGGGAGAGAGAGGAGGCTGTCTGCTCCCATATGGAAACCAAGGAGCCGTCCCCCTTTGTCCTGTCAAGGTCCTACGAGTCCTGGGCAGATTACAGCCTGGCAACCCCCCTGGCTAGCTTCTTTCTGTCCTTCAGGCTCCCGGGGTGGACGAGGGAAGGCCGATGTGGAAAGAAGAGCACACAGGACCTGCCCTGAGCATCACGGAGAGCTGGCGCAGGAGCAATGCACAGCCTGCGCCTGGCTGTAAGTCCCCGCCTGGCCTCCTGGGCACACACCGCCGAATGGCATGAGCCCCAGCAGACGAAGATGCTTACCCGACTTCAGCAAAGCGTCTTTTCGCAAGGAAGCATACTTGGATCGGATCCCGAGGGACTCGGTCAAGCTTTCATCAACAGGCAGGACCATCTAAAAGCGTGTAAGAAAAACACGAGGCTCCTGTGAGGCTCAAGCAGCCCCAGAGCAGCAGGCAGAAGGGTGGCCTGAACACATTCCAACAACCCAACCCCGGACATCGAGCCCATTCCAGCCCGGACTGACCCTGCAGGCCACAGTGCCCTGTGGCTTCCACCCCAAGGGTGTGCGTCTACACGAGCAGAGAGCCCCATCTTTCTTTCTCCCTCAGAGTGCCTGCGGGGTTCAAACTTCTGGCCTGGTGATCAGCAGCCCCGCACATAAAAATCTAGTATAGCACCAGGATTCCCAAATACATCGTTAAAAAAATGAACTCTAACTCACTGCCACTGAGTCGATGTCGACTCAGTGACCCTACGGGACAGGGTAGAACTGCCCCTGTGAGTTCCCAAGACTGTAACTCTTTGCGGGAGTAGAAAGCCCTGTCTTTCTCCCCAAGTGTAGCTGGTGGTTTTGAACTGCTGACTTTGCGATTAGCAGTTCAACGCGTAACCACGATGCCAGACATCCTAAAAGAACTCTTCGAATCAGTATCAACCATGACATGCTTACCCAGTCATCAGCTGCCTGAATTCACCTCCCGGCAGATACAGACAGTATCCCCTACGGTTACTTTGTCTGAAAGTGCATCTTTTTCACCCGCTCATAACTTCACCTTGGGCTTTGGTGCTCCAAGGTGTACCACCGAGAGGCAGGAAGGGGGAAGCCCGACTGCTTCCAGTGCAACATGAACAAAATATGATCATTTTCATGTCCATGATCGCAGACCCCCGTAGGGCACTGCCCCAGAGCTGACCACCGTGCCTCTGGGTGTCTCTCACCCACTCACTCTGGCTCCTGGGCACTGCCCCTCAAGGTGGGCACCCCCATCCGGAGGAAGCAGCAGTCTTTACACTTGGAGGTGTGCTGGAGAGAACCAGAACATGCTGCTGGGGCTGCACCCAGCAGCCCCCGGGCTCAGGCATGTAGCCGGCCTCTCACTCTACAGCAGGGAGAAAGGCGGAGTGCTCACCCGCCCGTTGACGGTGTCCACAGACCGGGTCACGGGGGCCCGCTGATCAGACTTCTCATCCATCTGCCAGCCTATCACGGTGATGTTACCCACGCGGTCACTCTCTGCAGACCTGCAATGAGCAGGGGCTATGAGGAGCAGCTTCATGACTGGATTCGGTCATCCTGGGGCATCAAGGGGCCCGGGAGCACCCACCCAGCCATATGGTCAGTCGGTCGCCCAGGCCTCGCTGACACCCAGGCTGCAGGGGAGCACGCGGAGGGGCTGTGTCTTGAGGGGAACACACACCTGAGAACACCTGGCTCCCCAGGGGAGGCGGAGCTTGCTCCAGAGCTGCCCTGGGCCCTGGGCCTCCCCACACCCCAGAGACTGATGAGGAAGGAAGCCTCTCTAAATTAGAGCTGGGTGTTACCTATCCTGGCCTGGGACCCCTCCCGCCCCCAGGCTCTGAGGATCCCAAAGGGTAGGCCTGGACCCCAGAGTAAACTGAGACCGCCCAGGGGTTCCTTCCGGGGAGAAGGCCTTCAAACCAGTTCCTTCTGGTTCAGTCTCTTGCAGAGAATTTCCCTCTCCACACCAGTTACGGAATCAGCATGCGGTTTCCCGCACTCCCTAGATGAGTCTCCTGCACACTTAAGAATCACCTTGGGGAGCTGGGGACACCTGTAGCTTCCCACTCAGCGTCTCTTTGGGGGAAAGCCAAAGATCGCAGGGGCTCCAACAGGAGTGCGCCGGTCCGAGCCCAGGTCCCCGTTTAGGAAATGTCCTTTCCTGTGCCGTGATTTTCTGGGCAGTCAACTTTGGCTCCCTTTAAAAAGGAACGATGCCCATTCCTTACACTCTGCTCCAATCCAGAGGAATTCACTCTGGTATATGACATTGTAACAAACCCGGATATTCACCCCAAATGGCTAATGGGTCCATGCTGCCCGCCCCACCCCATCATATATGGGACCCATTCTGCACACACAGTAAGGAGGGCCGCAGGGCTCTCCCCCTACCCCTGATCAGTCAGCAGCACCCTCACAAGGCCACTGCTGTAGCTTTGGCCCTCAATGGCGAGCAGGGAATTACTCTTCTACATCAACATTTTCTTTGTGGTATTAGATTATATCCCCCCTGCCCCCACACATGACAGAGGGTTCCAAGTTTAAACCATCTTGAGGCTAGAACGCCAATCAGGATGGTGATCGGAACTGCCACTACAATGAACTTGGGAAAGATTGCTGGCTTGACGTGTTCCCCCTCCCATTCGGGGACACAATGGGGGGTGCCACAGCCGTTCATCTATCTCTTCAACAGCTGTTCACTGAGCAGCTGGTATGTGCTAGGCCCTGAGACAGAGCAATGGAGAAACAAAAGCAGAAAGCTCTGCTGGGGGGGAGGGGCAAATCCTACTGCAAAAGCACAGAGAAGAGGCCCGTGCTTTGTTCTTGTCCTACAGGTACCGGCATTTTCCTGCACAGGTGTCCTCCCACAGCGGGCCAGCCATTTCCATTCCCACAGGCCTCAACGGACCACCCACTCCTGAGAATGGCCTCTGGGTACCCACAGGATATTTTGTGTCTTTGTTAGGACCCTTGCCCATCTGTTCCTTGACCTTGGAATTTGAGATCCGGTCAAATCAATGGAATACTAACCTTAGTGTTAAATGCAACCTGTGATGCTTGTCCTGGAGCAGATCCTTGACAATGAAGGTTCCAGAGCCAAGTAAATACATCTGGGGAAGAGACGGCAGAGAACAGGAGGGTTCGGGGTTTCACTTTGCTTCCTGTCCCAGGACCACGTCCCAGGGGAGCCTGGCGGGCTGGCTCCCACCAAGCATCAGACCCTTGTATTATTAGTCCAACCCAGATGCTCAGAAAGACATTCCCAAATACATTTAACGTTACCCAATTTGAGAGCCAGAACCGAAGTCAACCATGCTCACCTCTCACTCACACAATTATGTAAGTTTATGAAAAGGAAAAGAAAGTTCCACCAACTAATAACATGCTACTTAACTGTTCCCTGAGATCTATCTTTGACATCGTACACGGAGAGCTTGATTTGTGTCATCTGATTGATAAGAGAGTCCTGGAAGAAGGCAATACTGCTTAGGAAGATAGGGTTGTTGGTTCCCTAGAGCAGGAAAACAAAATGCAGGGGCATTAGAAAATCACCAGCATCGAGCGCAGCCGCTTTCCCTGAATCAGACGTGAGCACTGGGCCACTTGGCCACACACAAATGGCAATGGTAGCTTAGATGGCTTTGAGCAACCCAAAACCACCTTTCCAGAGAGGCGAGGGGAGCCTGACACTTTTGAGTCTGCAGATTACAGACCCAGACATGGCAGACCAATCCATCTCACAAGCTAAGTCTACAGGTTCACTGTTACGTGAATATGGGAAGGCCTTCCAGGCAGCCCTTTTTCATCAAGTCTACCTGTGAACCTGACTGTCCTCCCGAACCCACTCAGACGTCATGTCCAACAGGACCTTGCTCTTCCATGTATGGTCCCAAGGCACAGGGTCCCCCGAGAGCTTGTGAGATGCAAGAGTCCTGAGCCCCACTGCACAAGAACACCACTGTGGAATGGGACGAAATACCACCACCTGTGTTCCCATGGTGCTCTCCAACACATCCCACAGCCTGTTGGCTCCGGGGCGGCCACATCCATCCCTGTTCTCCCTCGCCCCACCCCCGCCTCCCACATGTTGGTGAACTCAGTGAGGGCAGGAATGATTCTGGATCCTGTCCAGTAGCTCTAGGTGTAGGTAGGGCTCAACAAAATGCTGAGAAAACAATCGGTGGACTCGAACTTGGAAGCAAATTTCCGAGAGATGGAGAGGCTCATCCATCTTCTAGATGGGTGGGGAAGAGGGGGAGAAGGAGCAGGTGTGTGACTGTGACTGGGTGCGGACCATTCACAAAGATGCTCACAATCACATGCATGAGAAAGAAACCAGGACCCCCCCTCCCACCTTTGCAGGTCTCACCCCATCAATTCCTACACTCAGCCCAGGAGCTTACATAACACTTCCATTATCTAGCAGGACTGTGTCAACTCCCTTGGTGAATATATATATATATATATATATATTTCAATGTAAAAAATTAACACTCCCAAGACTGTAAAGATTAAGGCTAAAAAAGAAGTATGTTTGGCTAAGGGGGTTGATTCACTGCCAGTCCTTCCCCACGCTTTGATTAATGAGCACAAGCTCCGAGAGGGACATCCACGTGTAGGTGACAAGGAAGAGGAGGTCTTCGCTATCAAGAGGCGATGAACCTCATAAGCTCCATGCTCCAAAATAACCTGCCATCAGCGGATCAAGTCATTGTGAAGGGAACAGCTGACAGAGGCCGCCCAGACGAGTCATGGTCAGGAAAAGTATTGATGGACCGAAGCCCAGGGCAAAGAGCGGCCAGTCACACGGATGTCACTGGGACTACATAGCACAGCCCAAGTGTCCCCGGCTCCCTCCCAGGGGACGAACCCGCTGGCACCCACCTCAATGATCTCCGTCTGCGCGTGCTTCGTCCAGAAGGCCTGAGGAGGGGTGGTGACACTCACAGCTACGAAACTATTTGGTTTTCGATCTAGCGATGGCGTATGCAGCTCACTGCAAGCTACAAAATCAAAACGGGGGGGGGGGGGGGCGGAGAATGCTTTAGGCTCTACTTATTACATTATTCCTAAGAAAGCTCCGGAAACATGCGGGATGAGACCAACACATTGTCAGCTGTCACAGGGAGGCGATTTTTAAAAATTCCAAACAACCTCTGCTCTTACTCCTCCTGCCCCAATGGTAATGCCTTAACTACTGGCAGGGGGCTAAACAGCCTGTGGGGGTCTGGACCCCCCAAACTGGACTCCAATATGTCACTGAGCCATGAACCAAGTAAGGCAAGAAGGCAGGTCTCTGAAAGCTAAACCGCAGAGACACGTTTTGCCCGACAGCTGTGTAACCAACTGCGCTCCGACCAGGGCTCTACCAGCTGGGACGGACACGGAGGAGAAGCGGGATGGGGAGAGGGGAGGTTACACTAAGAAGGTCCAATAACGAGCACAGGAAAGTACAGTGGGACAAGCAAGATGGAAAGAAAATGAGGGAAATAGAAAGGATCTTAAAATGCAGGGATGGTTATCTAAGAGTTTACCCAACCCCCCGAGTCAACGAGAGGCGCGAACAATCTGTGGACAGTCATTTTACGTCGCGAGTGAAGGGAATGAAAGATGTATGGCCAACTGTGTGGCGGTGATGTTGATGGCAAACTGGAAAGAACCTAACGCGTCAGTAATCAGAGACTGGTTAAATACGGATGCCATTGCCACCACTCCAGACCAGTGGTCCTCAACCTCCCTCACGCTGCGGCCCTTTCATGCAGTTCCTCATGTGGTGGTGACCCCAAACCATAACATTATTTTTGTTGCTACTTCATCATGGTCATTTTGCTACTGTGATGAATCCGGTGACCCCTGTGAAAGGGTTGTTAGACTCCCAAAGGGGCCACGACCCACATGTTGAGAACTGCTGCCCTAGACCCTATGGGACACCCAACATAAGGGAGATCTCACCTTTTAAGGAAGAAAGGATGCTAGTGATATTCTACTACATGCAAGAAAAAGAAAAACACATGAATACACTATGATGATTCTTTTGGGTAAACAATTCCATCATCTTCACAACCAAAAACTCATGAATAGTTTCTGTATAGTAGTACTATAGGGGGCGGAGGGAGATCTAGAAAGATATGTGCCAAAATATCCGCTGTGGTCTCTCACTCCAATAAGAAAATGGACTGTCATCGAGCCAGTGCTGACGTGGGTTTCCCGGACTGTCACTGTTGACGCCAGTAGAAAGCCCGGTCTCTCTCTGTGGAGCTGCTCGTGGTTTGAACTGCCAACCATGAGGATCGTAGCCACGAAAAAAAAAATAGGTGGTGTAACCACTACACCGCCAGGACTTCTCTCTCTCTCCAAGAGGGCATTCTTAATTACTTTGTTTTTAACTTTTTTTTCTCGTGAATCAGGTGAAGATTTGTGGAACATATCATTTTTCCATTTGACAAGCCATGCGCCTTTTACTTCATGTCACTGACTGCAGTCCCCACAGCGAGTGACATCACTCCCTGGGGTGTGTCTCCATCCCTCCTTTCTGAACCCTGACTGTCCTGGGCTACCTATCGCCCTCTTGACCTCAAATGGCTGGCCACTCTAAGGTGTGCACACCGTCCTGGAGTTGCTGTGCCCCTTACAGACCACAATGGGGCTTCCTCTACTGCTAAGACTGTGTGTGTGAAATGTTTTACCAAGAGCACGCATTCAGTTGACATGAAAAAGTGTGCTCTTCCCCCAGTGTTGCCTCCGTCTGTTTAGTCAACATAATTGTGTTACTGCTCTTAAACCATCAGACTCCAGCAAGGCCTGGTATTTTAAAGGATGAGGACTCTTCACTTACTTGTACCAGCTTTCATCCTCTCTCGTGCTCAGTATCATTTCAGCTCAACTCTACGTCAACCCCATTCCATTTTAGGGCTAAACCGTATTCCTTCTGAGCCACGGGCCACGCTAGGGTTCCTAGGACATTTCCCATTGGCCTCCTGCTTGTTTTTGACTCTCCTTTCATGACCCGCCTGTGCTTCCAGGGGCTGCACAGCATGCTTCTCGAAACTGTAATTTCTCTCAGTGAGACCAGTCCAACCACACTGCTCTGTCCCCTCCCCACTCCCTTTAGCCTCTGCTCTGATTTCAGTGCTGCTCTGTAGGCTGAACACACACGCACCTTCCTGGCACACACTCCATTTCCTGGATCCCACGTCTTCCTGGTTCTCCACGGGTTCTCTTTGGGTTGGAGCGTGTCCTCCAACGCCCCCAGAAGGATATGGGGGGAGTAACTTGGTTTGAGGCTCTATTGCAGTGAAGCATCTTTCAGCTCTCACATTTGAAGGAGTGTAGTGGGAATAGCAACCTTGAACTCTTCCTAATAGAAACTTTCTGAGAAGAAGCCCCTATTTGGTTTCCTGAGCTCCCGGGCCCTCTGGGACACATCACCTGCTTTGGTTTCCATGGCCCTCACTGACAGGTAAGTGCGGCCACTCTCCTCCCTAATTAGTAGTCAGTCCTCCCTCCGCTTTCCTTCTTCCCGGCTAGACTGTGGGCATTCCCCAAATGCCTCACCGTTTGGAATTAGCGTGCCTCTTCCTATTTATTTGCCCAGGTGTTCAGAAAGGAGCCCTGGTGGTGTAGTTAGTTACATGTTGACTGCCAACTACAAGGTCAGCAGTTCAAAACCATCAACTACTACTTGGGAGAAACATGAAGCTTTCTACTCCCATGAGGGGTTGTAGTCATGGAAACCCACAGAGCCAGGGCCAGGTGGTGGATTGATTTAGATCATTTCATTTGAAATTGGAACCTTTTCAGAATTTCCTGTTTTTTATTTGACAATAATGTGCTTACCTTTTTATAGTCTTGTAATTTTTCAAAGTTCTGCCTTCTCCCCCACCCCCCAATCCCCACGATCCTCTTGGCCTCTCACACAAACAGCAATGCCCCCACACAACACAGGAGGAAACTGGTCTCGCAGGGTCAAGGCCACGCAGTTAGCCTTTGACTAGCACCAGTCATCCCACTCCCCGTGGGGTACTTTTAGAACATGCCACCCCCTGGACACGGCTGCCAGGCCACTGGCCAATGCAGACCTACACCGAGAGGGCAGGCCAGGGGCAGAGCGGCACTGGATCATGTTGGGCTCTGGCAGCGCCCCACCCAGCTCTCTTCTCCTAGCTCCAAGGCAAACCATAGTACTGCCATGCTTCCTGGCAGCACGTTTCTAAGTACGTGCGTGTGTTCATCCTACCCTCCCCCAGAGAGGGAGAGCAGGCAGGCGTCATCAGCGCCTTTCATGGGAGCAAGGAGCCAAGGGCTAGAGAGCTACACTCAACCACACAAAGACACACACACACGCACACACACATAGCCAGCGCGTGACTCAGCTGAGTCCAAGCCCCAGCTCTGAGCCCGCTGCGCTCCTCCTTGCAGGGGGTGATGGGGCTGTGTCTGCTGGCAGCTCTGCGTGGGTCGGGCTCACACCCAGACAGGAGTTGGCCTCTGAGGCTTCTTCACACCGACAGGAAGTTCACACCTGTGTCAGGCTTCCGTGTCTGGGGAAAATGCGACAGGGAGGGGGGGGGCGGGGCGCAGCAACAGCAGCTTCTTTGAGATGAATGTGTGCCGGCAGTGGGAGTTATTTTTAAGTCACATCTTTTTTTTTAATGTAGTAATAAGATACCTACCTAAACTGAATTCTAAAATGGGCTCATCTGGATCCTGTACATTTCCTGAAAAGAAATAACAGTGGGGTAGGGGTGGGGGGGGGAGAATTATTCTTATTAAATGTTTCCTTGATTCTAGAACTAATGGGGGGTGGTTTCACAACACTCTACCCACTCCCACGCCACAAAACCCCAAACTTATTGCCCCGAGTCCACTGTGAGGCAGCAACTTTATAGGACAGGGTAGATTTGCCCCTCATGGGTTTCAGAGACTGTAACTCTTTACGGGAGCAGAAAGCCTCATCTTTCTCCCACATAGTGGCTGGTGCTTTTGAACTGCTGACCTTGGACTTAGCAGCCCAATGAGGAACCCACTGTATCACCAAGGCTCTCTTCCTACTACCCCCCTACCCCCCCCCACCACCATCATTGAAAACCTGCTATAGAAAGTGATTTCCTCATTTTCTAATACTTTGCCTTCTGATTTGTAAGCATCTTGGGCCCCTAAGCCAAATGCCCCCTCCTCCTCAGGCCCCCACTCTCCTACTGGGGAGTGCTTTGATCACAGCCGGGGCACCAGGCTGACACGTGCAAGGGATCCTCTCACGTATCTCCTAACAGACAACTGGAGGCGTCCATCCCAGCTAGATCCTAGGCCTGATCGTGCCGTGCCAGGGCACCCACCAGCCTGAAACAGTCACTGCCACAAGGCCACGGAGTGGGGCCTGCCCGTGGAGAGCTCCTACCTGCCAGGGACAGGCCCAGCATGTCAGCTGCCACATCGATGGTGGATGCCCGCTGCATCATGGAGCGGGGCCTGGCGCCATGGCGGGGGCTGTGCTCTCTTGCTGTCATGATGTCATTGGTGGAGATGTGCTTCTTGTACTTGGGCCTGACCACGCCCGAGTCCCAGGGAAGTGCAGTCACCAGGCCCTCTTCCCTATGACGGCAGCAGCCCTGAGCAAGAAGAGCAGCGCTGGTTAGAGGCCATGTGAATGGCCAGCCCAGAGACAAGGTGCTCTCAGGGGAAGCGCCCATGACCTCACACAGGCAAGGCGCTGCGAAGGCTGGGTCCTCTGGTGGGAGAGGAGCCAGGTATGGCGCCTGCTGGTCTCAAGCCCTTCTCTCCTTGGGGCCCACAAGGGCGTCACGCCCTCTACAAGGAAAACATGCACATCTGAAAGGAAGGTTGACACACAATCATGAAACAGGCTTGTTGACATTTCCTCGTGTGTCCCGCTCTACCTCTGTGCTTCACAGATCCTTTCCATTTTTCAGTCAGTTCTCGGCAACCCCCTCTTGGAAGAGGCAAGGGCTACGCAAAGACACTTGCCAGCCTCTGGGAGGCTAAGTCAACAGGGCTGAACCTTGGAGAGAGACCAAGGCCACACCTCCGACATGCTCCTCTCCTTGAAGGAGCTCTGCAGACTTCACACGTGCCCTGGCCTCTGCTCCCTTTCCGGCGAACCATGCACTCTGGCCATCTGTCCTGACTCAGTGCTTGTCCTAAGAGCGTCTCGCAAAGTGCGGGAGCTGGACGACCGCCATCTGAGTCAGCCACAGCACTGCCACAGCACACCGTGCTCCATGTGGTAGGTGTGGGAAACAGAAAGGTTACTCCCCAGGTTGCCCCCACCATATGCGACGCCAAACCTAAGATGCTGCTTGCTAACACGTGGTCAATGGCTATGCACTTGGAGGTCAGCTGCTTAGTTATCTCCCTGAGGGTTATCAGCCATCTAGAGCAGTCAGACCCTATTGTCTGCCCCACCCTAAGTGGGGCCCACTACCTGCTGATAAGAACAGTGGAGTGCTCCCCTGAAGGAAACCCAAAGACAAGGTCAAGCCAACTCAAGGAGGATCAAGGTTAGGCTGCCATCTTGACCTTAGAGTCCACCCATCTTGTTCCATGTACACCCCTAGCTCATGCCCCTCCTGTCACACGTATGCCTATTGTACAGCCCTACCTGTTTACGTATGTGGTTACCTATAAGTAGGGGGCTTGCACGTCCCCTAAGTGTACATAAGCGGTGATTGGAAATATATTCGCTCTCTCTGCGCACATCTGACTGCTGAGATCATAGCATGCCTTCTCTTGTCTGATGTCTCTTTAATTTTACCCCTCAGTTACACAGCCGCCCATTGGCCCTGTTCGATTATGGGGGCTGGTACCTCACAGGTTAGGAAGCAAGAAGTGAGTGCCTAATTTTCCCGGCCCTCTAAGTGACAATTCTGGGTGTCCCGGAAAGGAGCTCACCTTTAAGAGCTGAGCTTATTTGGCCAAGCAATAAGCCTGGTTTAAGACAGCCCTCTCAAAGGCCTCCTTTGTGTCCAGAGACACACCCCAGTCCCCCCTCCCCCGAATGTCAACACCTCTGTGGCCAAAGGCCCCACGTGAATGCACAGTCACTTACTGGGCATGCTTGTTCTTGGACCTGTAGAGACCCGTGGCCGGTCCTCATAGAAGCACTTCCAAACCCATCATCTGAAAACAGACAGACACACACTGGTCAGCACAGAGTTCCTGATACGTTCAGGACATCATTTCAGTGTGGCAAAGCCAAGAGACCTCCATGTTCACTGACACTCCCAGCCTCATGCTGTTGGCTAGAGTCCAAAGGGAGATTTCACTGAGGGCCCCGCGAAGGATGGAGACAGAGAACACATTCCTCCGGGAGTGACCTGTTGAGAACCTCTGGGCCACTTCTAAAAGGCCAGGAGGGCAGCTGGGGTCTGGCTTAGTTCAAGTCCAGGATTTTCTGCTCACACCTACAGGCCTTGGAAGAAGCTACTGACCCACAAAAGGTGTGTGCTCTTCGGTTCTTCTTTGGGGATCACTTGTACCCATCCCACAAGGGCAGAGGGCTCCGAACACCCCCCCCCCCCCAGGGCACCACACTCCAAAGGTCCTGCCTCGTCCCTAGGTGCCTTCATGCAAACAGAGCACCCTTGGGCCAGCAGGGCTGTGGGGCTGTCAGGCAGACCTCAGGAGCCTTCTGAAACAGCAGGGCAGCAAGAGCAGTTCACTCAGCCCCTTGGGTAGCCTCAGTTTCCCTGGCTGGTTCTACCTCTTCCACTGCGAGCATCCAGGAACCTTCAGCCTGGGCAGCTCAGCCCCAGCTGGGAGGCACCGAGAAGACACCCAGGTAACGAGAAGACACCCAGGTAAAGATCCGCTGGCTTCTTGGCATCGGGAGGATTTACATGAAAACTATGTAATGCAAACAGTGAACAGGGTGGGGAAGCACTTTGCCATTAAGGTCACTTGTCACTAATGCCACACCAGTGTCTCACCAATGACTAAGAATCCAAGTGGCCAAGGATGGGAATTGATCAAAGATCCACACACGGTATACACATTAGAAAAGTGATTGAACCATTAGTAGTAACTTTGAAAGTAACACTATATACAACAGTATTCTCCTAAATTAATCCTCCAAATGAGGACGATTGTTCTTTCATTGGGAATACTCACCGCAAAAGAAATGGGGCAGGGCTCTCATACTGATGACAACACGTTGAAATGGTACAAGCATTCAGAAAGCAGTGGGCATTATTTATCAAAATTTTTCAGCACAAACAAGCCATTTCTTCTCTATGAGTCCCGGACATGGGACAGACTAGTGAACAGATGCTTGCTGTGATAAAACTTGAAACATCAAAATCTGGAAGCAATCTAAACTCTCGGGTGACAGGTGAGTATATTCCAGAAATTCCACAAGACACATTTATTATCTGGCTGTTAAAAAACGATTCTAATAAAGCCGGGGGCACCCGCAAGGCTCTCCAGCCTCATGAGTCACCGGAGAGATGCAAATTAAAGCCATGAGATGCCAATGCGCACCCACTCCGACAGCTAAAATGGAAAAGACAAGTAAGACCAAGTGCCGCGAGAATGTGGCCAGCTGTAACTCGGGTCCCTGGCTGGCGGCTGCGGATGCTGAGTAACCACCCTGGAAAACAGCGACATCTATTCCAGGGGAACACACACCTGCCCTAGAACACACAGGAGCAGTGGCACACCCTGGAGTTCACCGAAAGACGTGTCAAGAACATTCTGTCAAACTCCTAATGGTCAGAAATGGGAGGCCATGCGCATGCCCATCAAGAGGAGCAAGGGTGAAGCAACCTGGTGAAGCTCAGGATTAACCTCCAGGTGGGTGGGGGGCAGGGGAGCCAGCCACCCAAGGGCCCATGACAGACGCTTCCTTCGCATGACTTTCAAGTCAGGAGAAGGGCTGGCGGAAGGAAGTGGGAACTGCCTGGGCAGGGCAGAAAGAAGGCTGCCAGGGTGTGGCAATGTTCTGCCTAGTGTGATTTTTTAATCTGGGCGTTGGTCAGGAGTGGATTTGCTGTGTGAAAGCCCAGGACGCCGTACAGGACTAGTCTTTATAACTCAGTCGAGACTGCACTGCGTTCTCTGAGCAGCAACGCAAGCCTGGGGAGCCGTGGAGAGAGAAACGCTGGCAGTAGCTCTGCGTCCTGTGTGTTTCCCCGGGCGCTGCACCAGTGCTCTGGTTACAGCCATGTTTAAAGGGTTCGGCACCGGGAAATGAGCTCCTAGGAAGATTCCCGGAGACAGCGGCCACGTCTAAGGGTATGCTTAAGGGTAAGCAGTTTTCTTTCTTGGGGTGCTGGTCTCACCAAACATTGGCTTGAAGCCGAAGGGGGCACCTCCTGGATGCTGAATTTAGCTCAAGGAAGGCTCTCTCCCCTCCCCCACCGGTCTTTCCCCAAAGTGTCCCCAGTGTCCTCTCAGCCTGCCATGCTCATGGCTCAGTTAGTGGGGTGGCCAGTCACCTTCACCTGGGACAGTGGAGAGGCACCACTGGCCAGGGGCCCCATCCTGTAGCTCCACATCTGTCCGCCCCAGGGAAGCCCCCAGATCCACCACCCTCACTCCTTTCTCTTCTCCCCATGCAGGGTCCCTGACCAAGTAACTTCCCCTAAGGAAAGAGGCCATCCTTATGTGTGAAATGAGATTTCTGGGGCTAGAAATACTTAAAGGGGAACATCAGTGGGCTTTTTTAATGCAAGATAAGAGTTTACAAACTGGAGAAACTTTTGGGTCAAAGAGACCTCAGGAGTCATTTGTAGTTATACGGAGAGGGGGCGGGGAGATTAATTAGAATCTGCAATTTAAGCCATCAAGGCCCAGAACACGAAACCAATTTGCACAACTGAGCTTGATTTTCTTATTAATCTCATTAATTTAAGGATACTCGCCAAGGATTCCTGCTATTCCCAAGGTCCCTGTTCTTCCTCTCGGCCCGTTTGAAGACCAGAGCTCATTAAGGAGAAACATCAAAGCCAACAGAGGGTGTGGGAGAGTTATTAGGACCAGGGTGCTGCTTCGCTTCTATCTCTCTCTCTCTCTCTCTCTCTCTCTCTCTCTCTCTCTCTCTCTCTCTCTCTCTCTCTCTCTCTCTCTCTCTCTCTCTCTCTCTCTCTCTCTTTTCCTCTCTCAAAAAAGCAGCAGTGATATGTCATGAAACGAACTGCCTCAGTCCCTCACTCTGTGAGGGCCATGTGGCCCCTCCTGACAAGAGGGAGCCAGTCATCAAATTCCGGGCAAACCCAGAGGTTCCCTCCCGCTCACGCATGCCCCCTCGGGGAGATGGTGGCAGAGTGCAGCACAAGCAGGTGGCGATGGGTACGGCTGGTCGAACCGGTACACGAGATGGGTGAGGTTTGGCGACAGCTGTCCCAAGCTTCTCGGGGAACCAGTCTTGGGAGAGGCGTGCATGGGGGCTCTCCTGGGGAACCACGGAGTCTCAGACCTGAAAGAGGCACTGCAGCCTGGTACCCGCCAGCCAGGATAACTGCACCCTCGCCAGCTGCATGCACTGGAGTGCTTCTCGGGGTGACTTTCAAATAAGGAGCACACAGAAGCCGGGGCAGGCGACTTTTTCAAAATCACGCGGTGGTGAAGGCTGAACTTTCAGAGGCTACACAAAGCCACCAGGAGGCTGCTGCTGCCCCATGGCCACCACCGTGGGCGGCCAACGAACCCTCGCTGAGCTTCTAGGCTCCAAATGCGGGCTTCCCGAGGGAGAAAGTCAAAGGAAAGGCGTAAGTCTATCCGAGTCTGAATCATCCATCACTACGGGAGGCAGAAAGAGGAAGGATCTTCGCTCAAAACCCCAGAATCCACAAGAACCCCAACGACTGGTCAGTGAGGCGTCAAATCACTCACCAATTACTAATTACTAAGAATCATGCAATAACGACAGGTGGCACAAGCAGTCACCTGCTCAACTACGGGCCCAAAGATGGGCAGTGCTAACCCGCCCAGGGAAGCCGCTCAGAAGGTCGGCTGCCCGGCGGCTCTCGTGGACAAGCCTGCAGGACGCCGGCTCTGTCCTCACCCACGTGGAGGCCCCCGGTCAGAATCAGCTCGACAGCCGCTGGTGCCTTCTTTTTCTGTCTTTCACAGAGAGACAAACACCACCGTCCTGTCAACTGTCTGTCCTGTAAGCAGACCTCATCCCCCCCATGGCCTTTCTTACAAAGGACCCCGACCCAGGCTGAGTGGGTCTGTACCTTATGAGAACACACCTTCTCACACAGGGCTGTGGATTGGTTGCCCGGGCACAATATGTCTCCTAAGTGCCAAACTCAGCCTCCTGGCTTCTCCCACACGGCTCTGGGCGCGTGGCCCAAGCCTATACTCAGACCCAGTGTCCCCGCTGAGCGAGCACCCTCTTGGCCTCCCTGGCGGTGACTGTGGCATGTAGAGAGGGACTCACTCTCTCGAGCACCCTCCCAGTTCTGTGAAGCCGGGTGGCCAAGTGCTGGACAACTCAAAGTGACACAAAAGGGGAGCACCAGCCTCGAGCAGACGGGGCCCCACCTCCTCCCTCCCCGCACCTCCCCCGCCCACCGCACTCCTAGAAGATGCACTGAATAATTCCAAGGTCCTGGGGGACAGTGGGGTCACTGAATGTGAGGGAACTAGACCCCTGGGACTATGTGGAGCAGAGCCCTCCACCGCAAACCGGCCCTCCTCAATACAGCCCACGGTGCCCTTGACTTGAGCAGGAGCCAAAGCTTGTGGAGAGTTGGGGGTGTTGTTACAGAAGCCAGAGTTAGTTACTCTCTATTAAAAGATCATTTTACTGGGGACTCTTACAGCTCTTATAACAGTCCATAAATCAGCTGTATCAGGCATATTTGTACATATGCTGCCATCATTCTTTTCTAGACATTACATTTCTATCGAGCCCTTGGTATCAGCTCCTCCTTTCTCCCTCTCTCCCCACTAGTGTTAGTTATTCTAACTCATGCCTGGCACATGCCAGGCATTCAATTAATAATAATCTCACTAATGAGTCATGAATGAAAACTGAAACCTCAATCACCCGTTAACACTTACTGTACAATGCTTGGGGACGTCCACTGGACCAGCAGGCCCTCATTCATGACAAAGGAGCTCAGGTGGTGGAGAGGCTACCACGAGGCCCCTCAGGAGTGGGAAGACGATAAGCACCTCCAACACGTCCTCAACTTGTGGGGATCAATCACTGAATCTGGGGGAAGCAGATCACCAGGGACCCCTGGCTGATTGCAAACAGGCAACCTTTTGGTGAGCTGCTGCCAAGTACGTTAACTGTATTCACCCTGCTCAGAGAAAGCCTGTCCACAGGCCTGTTTCCTCCTTCCCCTTGGGGCCAGGGGCCCAGCTCTCCCCTGCTTCCTGCTTCCTGGGCCCACACGGGGCCTGGGAGAGAGAAGTGCAGGAAGGGACACCCCAAGAGGGCCTGCACAGCAGGGTGCTGCAAAGCCTCGGTTCATCCCTGTCAGCATCTGAGTGTCAGAAAATAACATGGGGTGGGGGAGCAGCCGTTGGCGGTCTGCTCACCTGCAGGCACAAACTCCAGCCTAGGCCTCTGCTGGGTTGACCCTGAGCGGAGGCATCCAATCTCTGACTTCCTCATTCCCCACTAGCCCTGTTCCCCTCATTCAATGAACCCCCATGCTCTGGCAACTGATTTGATGTAATACTTTCACCCCACACCAATGCTCAGCACCTCCAGACTCCTTCAACAGACACAAACATCCCTCTAAGCAACACGGTGTGGGTGTGAGCGTGAGGGGAGGGTGGGGAGAGCAGAAAAAGCCCCTAAGTTCAGGTCTCCTCTCTGCACTGATGGCCAGCTGTCCCAGTTCTCTTCCTCCCATTTCCTCAAAAGGGCCTGGGGGAGGGGTCTGACCCCTCTGACCAACTCTTAACTTCATCAGGGGAGGAAGCCAACCCCGCCCCCCACCCCCACCCCACCCCCGCCCATCCCCAGCACCCAAACAGCAGGTTTGGCGGAGCTCCTCATTCCAGCCTCTTGACGGGTTCTGACACCGTCCATCGCTCGCCCAGCACTCTATGTGCTGGGTTTGCGAATCCCTTGTAAGGACCACCAAGAACTCAGACAATACTCGCCAGTCTTAGGGAATTCACAGGTGACACTTCAGAACAAGGAATGGCCCAGAACACAGTCGCTGGGTCAGGACAGTCTAGTCTCCGATGTGCCTCTCCTTTGCCCCTGCCTCGGTCGTGTGACAGAGCTATGTAACTTGGTTGATACGTGCCCAGAGGGACCCTACTCCATCAGTAAGCCTCAGCCCAAAGGTACTCTGCTCTCTCACTCAGTGCATCGGTGAGCCTTGTGCCACTACGTGCCTAGAAACATCCTAGTCTGCCATCAAGCCTCTGCTCGATGGCATCTAGCTCTTTCACGGTGGGCCGGGAAGCAGGCACTGAGGTCTCCTGCTATCTCGGCGGCTCTTACTGCCCCTGGTATGACAGCAGCCAGGAGTCAGAATCGACTCGATGGCAGTGAGTTTGCTTTGGTTTAGTTTGCTGGGGGACAGGGATTCTGAGGTTTAAAGACTGCTCTGCTCCCGACGCTGCTTCTTGGCGGTAGTCAGGTTCCCTCTTCCCAGCCCTGGGATGGCCAAGCTGACCGATCCCCTTGTTAGGGTTCCTTGCATACCTTATTTTCACGGCACCACCCCAACGAGAGTATCATGCATTTCATTTGCATCGTTAGCAACCTGTCCAATCCCCTTGGTTAAGTCACAAGCACCTTATTTGCATAAACCCACTCACCATTTGGTGGGAGTCCAAGACCCTGGCTAGAAAGGCCCCACAGAAGCCATCCGTCTCACTGCATGGCCTCTCCCCTCCTCAGTCTGCCCCTCAGCCATCCTCCTACTGGCTCCAGCCAAGAAACACGGTCAGCGCAGTTCCTCCTGACGGCTCTGCTCTTCTTGCACACTTCCCAATCCCGGTCCAGATCACCGGCACTCCCGTGGGCTCTATCTTCCCCATTAGGACCCCACATGCTGCCCCAGTCTGAGGCCCCACTGTCCATGGACACGGCTCCAGGGATACCTGTGGGCACTTCCAGCAGTTTCCTCACTTGCTCCAGCGCCCGACACCTTACAGGTTAGTTAGCACCAGCCACAGCTGCCAGTGCCCTTCCCACCCTTGAGGCCTTTAAGCCCTTCCTGAACTGCAGCTCCTCCTCCTCCTGTCTCCAGGGACAGCCGCAAGCTCCTCACCTGTGCTCATCTGCGAACCACCGACCTGCCCTGCCCTGCGGGGACTTTCTCGAAAAACTAGTCTGAAAGTAAGTCTCCTTGAAAGGGGGGAGTGGGGGCTTTACAATGTCTGTGCTGGCAACCCAGGTGCCAAACCAGTCTGAGGGGTGAGAAAGACGTGTCAATGAATGAGGAACCGCAGCTGGGGAAGTGCCCGGAGCAGCTGTAGGTTCGGGAAGGAGGGTCCTGTGGCCTGCACCACCTCCCCCCTCCACCCCCCACTCCCAGACCCGGTAACATGCCCTCACACATCTCACACTTCAGCCACATCTTCTTAACCACCTATCCTTTCTTCATGCTCTGTCTTCTCTGGGAGCAGACAATTTCTTCGACTAACAGCCGAGGGCTGACTGTGCACTGGGACCTGGGGTACAGGCAGGCTTGTGCTCCGGAAGCGCATCACAGGAAACAACGCAAACATAAAGGGGTGGGCAGTCTGAGGGCTGCACTGGGGTAGGCCAAACTTCCTCTGGAATCTTCTACTGGGGGATGGCTTGGCCTGCTGCTGTCCTCCTCCCAGTCAGGGACACCTGGGAGCTAGAATGAGGGATGCTCGAGGCTCTAGAAGGCGTGGGTTCATCTAGGGTTCCTGTGTCACCCCTCTTACACCAAGCACGGGGCTCCCCTGTAACTGGACACTCACAGTGTTTCCCAGAATACCGCAGCAAGCAGATAATAAACACACTGTTTGGCCCTCGACAGTCCATTAGAGAGCTGCCCGTGCAGGCCTTGAAACAAAGCACACCAGTGTGACACCATTCACACCGACCCAAGTCTGGTTGCTTGTCCCCCGGTCCATTCAGCCACTAGAGCCCCAACACAATTCACTGTCAGTTTGCCTGGACGCTGGCCAGGAGGGCCTGCCCGGGTAATGTCTGCTCTTAAAAGGACCCCAGAAGTCTCCAAATCGGGGTGGAAAGGGAGTGGGGAAATAACCAGGCTTTGTCAGCTCCCCCCGCAGTGAAACCCTGCAGTGTCCCGGGGAGGGGGTGCAAACACTGAAATGATGAGGAAGCCACTCCCCCATCTCTGACTCCCTGGGGATTCACTGCCATCCCGGCCAACACACCACACCTAACAGCCAGGAAAACCCAAGCGGACGCACTTAAGCAGAAAGGCAGGGTTCTGGGACGGCTTACCAAACTTGTGCGGAAACCTGGTGGATCTGGCCCAGGGACTCCCGTGTGGGCAGCACTGGTGACTTTCTTCTAAGCTGCCCCCTGCTTATCCACGTCATCCTCCCCCGCCCCCTACAAATCACCCAGCCCCCACGGTGAACCTCACAGAAGTCAATAGTCCTCACTCTCCATCCCCTGGCTTCACCGCCTACGGGGCTGAGCTGGTAGACTCCCTCCCTCTCCAAGTGCCCAGCTCCCTCTGGAGGAGGGACTCAGCTCAGACCAGGGGCCTCCGGAGACTGGAGATTAAAGTCAAGCTGTAACGTGGCTGCCCCCAACCCCCACCCCCCAGCCTCATTCCCACAAAGGAGCTGAGGAGGGAGATACAGCTGAGTGGAATCGCCTCATTTCACCACAACGTGAGTAGCCAGTGGACAGGCCCCTAGAGAAGAAAAAGGTAAAGAGCACCTCTTACTGAATATGTAAATTCTTATTCTATTCCATGTACAGGGAGCCCTGGTGGCGTTGTGGTTACTTGTTGGGCTGCGATCCGAAAGGTCAGCAGTTCAAATCCACTAGCTACTCTTCGGGAGAAAAGATGAGGCTTTCTACACCCATCATGAGCTACAGTCTGGGAAACTCACAGGGGCCGTTCTACCCTGTCCTATAGGGTCACCGTGACTCAGAATTGACTCGATGGTAGGGAGTTCGTAGTTGTTGTGTTTAGTCAATATGTGCAGATCTCACACAGAGAAACTCCTTTGCTTAGGGTTCTTCACTGCCAACAGAAGTCCCACAGGAGTGGACTCGGGTTTCCAGCCATCCATGTGACAGACGGGCTGGTTTACAGGGATATAACCCGCAGCTGAACGGCCCTGGCTGACGGAAAGGCATCCCCTCCTCCACACCCCCCAGAAGTGGCCGCCCTAGCTTCCACCCGCACCTCCTTGCTCCAAACAAGATGGCTCCCAGCCGCCACCTGAGGCAGGCGGGTTCTCAAGTAGGCACTGGGCGCTACACCTCCCACGTCTGTGGACAGGGCGCCAGAGACACCCAAGGGCAGAACACTCCAACAGGCTGTGTTTCTGCTGTGAGTAAAATCAAGGGGGAAACAAAAACAGGCAAAACATGGCTTGTCAGGTAAAAATGCAAGACTGACGCGGCCGGCTGCCTTTCATGCATGCCTTGCAGGAGAGTTGGGGGCCAATCCACGATGGGGCTTGTGCCGCCCACCGCACGTGCGGTTTCCGATTCTACTCCTCCCAGCCATCATTCCTCCCTTGGTCTTCATAGCAGGTGTTTCTCTGGGATCCATCGATGTCTATTGCTGCTTCATGTAAACGGTCAAGCTTTTTATGACGTTTCCAACTCACGAGGGAGGATGGAGAGAGGAGGCGAGCAAGAGCGCCCATGGCCAAGAGGGGCACTCCCCTCCTCCCTCCCCGGGCTCCCCAGCAGAGCTGCCTTGAGGAGAGATCCCTGCAGGTGGAGGCAGCCCTGGTGGAAGCAGCAGTGGCACTGTTTTGCAGCGCCTCCACACCCCGTGGCTCACGCAGTCCTCCCGCCTGCACTCTCGGGCGGGGAGGGATGGCACCTCCCACTGGACAAGCCAGGAACCAGTAGGACAATGGCCACGTCGCCACGGACGTGAGGTCCCCACCGAGTCCAAGGGTCTTTCCAATATGGGAAACAGAGCACAGGGGACATTATTTCAAGCTACTGGAATGCTAATAAAAGGCAGGGTAGGGGGAAGGTGGGGAGAGGGAGGGAGGGAGAGGGAACCTATCTCAATGATGGACACATAACCACCCCTCACCCCACCCCCAGGGAGACAAACACAGACACCACAGGGAAAGGGAGACAGCGGTCGGTATACGATACGAAAATAATAATAATGTATCATTTATCAAGGGGTCACGAGGGTGGTGGGGGAGAGAGGGAAAAGGAAGGGCTGTGATTAAAGGTTCACTAGAAAGTAACTGTCTAGAAAATGATGATGGCAACATCTGTACAAATACACTCGACACAACTGATGTGTGGACTGTTGTAAGAGTCCTAAGAGCCCCCAATGAAATGATCTTTTAATTTTTTTAAAAATAGGCACCATCTGATGAGATGTTTTAAAATACTTTTAGATATATTTTACTTTTATAATGTTTACTGGAATTTAATTCCCTCCCTCAGTTTTCAGGGTCTCCTGCGGGGAAAAAAGAATCAGACTCAAGACACTAAATATTTCCCTCTCTGTTCTTGCTGACGTTCGTTAAGAGTGGCCCCTTGAGGCTACTTAGTCTCTGACTCTGCCCAGTTCTCAGGTTAAGCAACACCACGCTCACCCCATGTTCCGGGGGGGAAACGGGTTTCCCTAACGATGGCAGAGAGAGACGTTCAGGATGAAGAACAACTTTTTCCCTTTTTAAAATCATGCGTTACTTCCTTTTCCTATGGCGAAACTAAAGTTCTTGCAAAAAAATATCGTGAATCTTTTCATCTCGAATATTCCAGCATATTTATTAAGCACAGGGCGTATGTGAACAGGGTAGGTGGACGGAAACCGGGCCACTGCCCACCTCGCCTCGCAGGAAAGTAAAGCCCCCAGAAGGTCTGTGTTCCGGATGGTGAAGATGGCATTGCTGCGAACACTGCCCGGCGGACCTCATTTTCTCGCGGTTCGTTTAACTGTGCTCCGCAGACACTGTGTGTTTTTACGGGGGTGAGAAGGTTTGGGGCGGCCCTAGGGGGTACAAGTGAGCCTGCTGGCACCGCTTTCCCAACAGTAAGTGCTGACTTCCTGTCTCTGCGCCACAGGTTGGTAATTTTCCACATCCTTCAAAGCTTGTTCAAAATCCGCAAACTCACTGCCGACTCACAGCGACCCTGCAGGACGGGACAGCACTGCCCAGTGGGTTTGTGGGACTGTAACTCTTTCCAGGAGGAGAAAGCTCCATCTTTCTCCCTCGGAGCCGCTGGTGGCTTCGAACCGCTGAACTTGCAGATCGCAGCCCAATGAATCATCACTATGATTCTCCTTTCAGAATGCTACCACACCCTTAACAGACGCCAGTCTAGTGTAGCCAGAACCTGCGTGCACTGAGAAACTGAGACATTTGCGCGGCTCATTTTATCGCCGTCTTCACTGTATTGCAGTGGTCTGTGGCTCAACTCACAATACCCCTGCAGGCCTTATCAATGGTGAGTGGAAAGAGAGGCCAAAAACCACCCTCCACCCGGAATCAGCGGCTATGACGCAGGCCTGGGTTTCCATGGAGACACGCTGATGCTCCTGAGGCACAGGCTCCTCTGCTGTGCTTTGCAAGAGTCCCGTGTTTGTAATTCCCTCCCCCTTCCTGTTCCCAACAGCTTCCATTCATTCACTAGGCCATCCTGGGCTCCAGGATGTGGACGGTGCTTAAGAAACAGTTGCACACTGTCCCCAACAATGTCACTGTGGCCTTTGGTGTGCCACTATCTGCCACAATCCAAAACAAAGCGTGCACCCTCACATCACACCCTCTTTGGGGTTCACCAAGGAAAACACCACGGGAGGTGAACCAGCTTAAGCACTGGGAGGCAGTGGCCAGGCTGGGGGAGGGGAGGACAGAACACTTCGATCGAGGGGTGGGGCGATGCTGCTCCAAAGTCCCAGGAACTTCTCACTGAGCCTAGATGCCAAGTGGACAACTGGAAGAGGGGCTGGGCCCCCCCCCCCCAGCTCCCAGGGAGTGGGGGCAGCAGGAGTCCTCTCCAGGCTGGGTGCTGTAGATGGCCTTTTCAGGCTGGGAAGCAGCATGCTCTGATTGTGTCCGGATGGCCTTCCATTCACTCCGTACTGGCACCCGTGGTGCTGGCACCCCCTGGGCACAAGTACAAAGGCAGCCAGCCCCTGGCCGGCCCTGCCCCTCCACTGCGCTCCCGCCCCGCCATTCTCCGCACTCAGGCGCAGTGAGCAGGGGCACGTAGGCTCCAAGAGGGACGTCCAGGTTCCTTCCACGCCCCAGGCCAGGGGCTGTTTCCTGAAAACTCTGTTTCAGAGGACGAGAGGTGAGGGTGGGGTGTCCTGTTTGTTTTTAATAATCACTCAGAAAGCTTTTTTCAAATTCCCAAGTATCCAAGTTAGCTTCATATATAAATGTGGAAAACTTCTGGGTAGCAACAAGAGTCCCAAAAAGCCTTTAAAGTCCTAAGTGGCAACCTGCTATCGAGGTGACCCTGATGGGGCAGCACTGCTCCGGAGGGTTCCGAGACGGAACCGCCTTTTCCCGGGCGTAAGACGCCTGCACCGTGGATCAATGAAAATGCCGGGAAAACAAAGCTATTTGGGGAACAAGGCACTCAGTCAGGAGGCTGGGGACATGCCCGAGGCCTCCGCGTGGGCAGCACCCGATCGGCTCTGTTTTTAGCTGCTGCACCAGGAAAAGTGGCCATCCTCTGCCTAGCTGGGGAGCATAAAGCGGGTCACATGGTTGGCATGCTCTGGGGCGTGGAGGGTCCTGGCAAGGCGGCATATGGTCTGCTTTACTTCAGTTGTAAGACTGGAATATGGGGCTAGCCCATCACTGCCGGTGGACACGTGAACAGGGCTCTGAAAGGGCTCCCGTGCATGTGTTCTCATGAGAAATGAAGAAAGGCCGTCCTGGTGTTCATGGAAGACATCTCTAGGAAGAGAGACCTTTTACTTCAGCTACTCAGTTATGTTGCTTGTTGTCGTTTTTTGTTTGTTTGTTTGTTTTAGTTAGTTGTTTTGTTTGTAACCTCTCTCAAGAGGTGGCAGGGCTGAGACAGGTCATCCAGCACTTGCGCAGAACACCTGGGAGGCTAACAGCCAGGTGGAGCACTGTCCTCCTCGGTCATCCAATGGGTCCAAAAGACCCGCCCAGGCTGGAGGGGTCAGAACCCCTGCCACTCAGACTTTCCCTCCCAGGGAGAGGGGCTCTGCTCACAGCTGGGGAGGCCCTTTGGGGTTCTCTCATGCGGCGGGAGAGGCACAAGGTAGCAGCAAAGAAGAAAACTCAGGGTGCAGTACGGTGATTTTAGAAAGAGCTGTGGGCAGTGACTCTGAAGTCCATACACTTGCCCAGACATCAGGTGCTGCTAAGTTTCCACTAGTGCTGGGGCAACTGGGGGGGGGGGGGGGGGCGGGGGGTGAACTAGGATGAGAGAAGCACCAACTGAGAGGCAGTGCCCTTCTGAACCACAGTAACATCGCCTTCCTTCACATCTGCTCTGAGAGGAACAGGAGCCCCGGGGCTAAGTGGTTACACGCTGGGCAGCTAGCCGCAAGGTCAGCAGTTTGAAACCACCAGCTGCTTCATGGGCAGAAGACAGGGCTTGCTACTCCCATAAAGACGCACATCTGAGAAACCCACAGGGGCTAGCTCTACTCTGCCCTGCAGGGTCGCTATGAGTTGGTATCTAGTTTTTTGTTTTGTTTTAATGTCAATAAATCATTTTATCGGGGGTTCTTACACCTCTTATAACTAGCCATAGATCAATTGTGTCAAGTACATTTGTACATATTTTGCCATCATCGTTTCTAAAACATTTTCTTTCTACTTGGGCCCTCGGAATCAGCTCTTCTTTTTCCCCCTCCCTCCTTCACCCTCCCACCCTTGTGAACCCTTGATAATTTATACATTATTTTAATATTTAACATGATCCACTGTCTCCCTTTACTCACATGTCTGGTGTTCGTCAACTCTGGGGTGGGGGTGGGGGGTTGTATGTTGATCATTGCAATCAGTTCCCCCTTTCCCCCCCACCTTCACCCTTCCCTCACTGTATCACACTCTCATTATTGTTCCTGAGGGGTTTATCTGTCCTGGATTCTATGTGTCGAGAGCTCTTATCTGTACCAGTGTACATGCTCTGGTTTAGCCGGATTTGTAAGGTAGAATTGGGTCATGATAGTAAGGTGGAGGAAGCATGAAAGAACTAGAGGAATGCTGTGTGTTTCCTCGGTGCTATACTGCACTCTGGTTGGCTTGTCCCTTCCTTGTGATCTTTCTGTGAGGGGATGTCCAATTGTCTACTGATGGGCTTTGGGGCTCCATTCTGAGCCCCACATTCACATCGAAATGGCTGCTTGTTTGGGGTCATCTGGGTATCGAGTTTTACTGTGAGATGAACCAGGTAGCAATGGGCCGAAAGCCACTCTAGGACCCATGCTGGGGGAATGCTTCTGCCCCCAACTGGCAATCCTGGTGGTGTGGTCTGAGACACTCCCCACAGGACTGCCCTCAAGAATCTGCAGTCGGTCAGCTTGTTCAGTCAGTCACTGGTTCAGCAGGTGTTGAGCCAGGCATTCCTATAAGATGCACTCAGAAGTCAGAAAAAGTCCCTGCCTTGACAGACCCAACAGAGGAGATGGAGCAAGACGTCTAAACAAGGCAATGCCAGAGAATATGAAATACACACCCCTGCTGAGCAGGAAGGGAGGAAGAAGCCTTCCAGCTGGTGAAACATGATCCACTTGAGAACTACTACTTTAAAAGGTCAGGGGACACTTCAGGGACAAGCTTTCATTCACAGAACAGTAAAGTTTGGTGGTCCCAGAGACAGAGAATGACCTGAAGAGCAAGGTCAGGATCAGTTCTGGGGAGTAGCTCATACCAGACCATAGAGTGTGGGCTTCAGCTTGTAGACAATAAGGTCCTTCTAAGGATCTTAAGTGCTCAATAAAATCTGGAAAATCTTGGTACTCTCTTAGAACTCTCCTACGAACCTTTTGAAGGCAAACCATTTGCTCACTTGGTGCAGATCAGTGAAGACTCACTCCCAATCTGCACAGAGAGCAATGCGCATCACTCTTCACCTGCAGAATAAAGATGGCATCCACCAGGTCAGCGAGGCAAGCATTCCAACCAACATACAAGGTGCACTGGAGGGGGCCAATCTAGAGACTTTGTCAGATACACTACACTGACCCCCTAGAGAGAAGATTTAAAGAGCCAGATAGAGATGACATACAGGCAGGTGATGTGAAACAGATGCAGATAGCAGCCCAGGAACCCTGAGCACCAAAAGGAGGGATAAAGGATTGAATGAAACACCACCTGGAAGGAGAATTGAACAAACATGGCAGCCGAGGGGAGACATGGAGGGGGCTGAGGAACTCTCCTGGCTCATCTTGAGACAGAGCCGGTAGCAATCTGGATGAGGCACCCAGGAAGGCAACTTCACGGTGTCCCAGGTGAGAAACCTACAGGCACATCTGGAGGGAAGCAACATGAGCAAAACAAAACTTCGATCTAAGAAAGGAAGGCACAGGAAGAAAGAAAGAGCTCCAGGGATCCTGGCATCCACAGAGCAGGGAGGGAGGGAGGATCAGACACCCGCAGGGGTCTTTTAAAAGTACATGGAAAGAAACTGGGATTTTCCTAACGAAGCACACTTGTAGAAGTGAACCAATGGAAGAAAGGATCAGCAAAACAGAGGACAAACCCCTTGACGCAAAGTTTACAGAGAAACAATCTACAGAACGAATGAATAAAAACAAAGAAAGCCTAAGAAAGGTTAAGCAAGGCGCTATCAAGAGGAATCATCTAGTCCTGATTGGAAACCCAGACAGGGGGACACAAATAAAACCACATGGAGAAATGTTGAAGATCTGCTGACATAAAATGTCCCTAGGTGTGGGAGGAGGCCAGACGCTCACAGGCATCCTCCCTGAGGGCCTGTGAGTTGCCAGACTGCAATGGGCCCCACTCCCTGCTGTTAAAGACATTGGACGCCTGCAGACATCTATTTGCTTCCAGTAGGTGGGGTTTACACCCTACTGATAATGGTTCCTATGGAGATCTAGGGAATAGGGCAAAGTTAAGCTGCTACCCTAAACCTAGGATCTGCCCATCTTGTCACATGTATAACCCCAATCCCTCCCTTCCTATTGCGTATATGTCCCTAGACCACCACCCACTCTCATTACTGTATTACCTATAGGACAGCCCCTTCCAGTGACGTATGTCCTCACCTGTAATTAGGGGGCTTGCATGTCCCCAGAGAATATAAAAGGCCTGGGCTAGCATTAAATCTCACTCTCTCCCTCCACGTGGACCAGCAAGTGGGGCAGAGGTGAGCATACTACCATGGAACGTGTCTGACTCCCATTTATTTCAATACTTCCCTTATATCTCTCATGCTCTCTATAACTCTGCTATGATCTTTACTTTTTATCGCTGTACAATTGCGCCTACCAGACCCGTAATGATGTGTTAGGGGCTGGCTTCCCCTGACACCTAGGCTCATGAAAGATCAAAATATTTCCATTCATAGAGGATAGACCCCCATAAGAAGGTCACCAAAATCAAATGAAGGCAGATCAAAATCAAACTCACAAAGACAGCATTCTGAACGCAGCTCATGAGAAATGAAACATTACCAACAAAGGGGCACCAATAAAACTAGGCTCTGACTTCTTGGCAGAAACTGCCAGATGGGGAATAAAGCATTAGGATGGAATATATGAGGGAGTTTCAAAGTTTGTGGGAAAATGGAATTAAAAGATAATGGAATTGCCTCACAGAATTTCTGGAGCCTCCTCATCTATCCTAGAAGATAAAAATGTCTAACAAGCCCGGCTATCAAAAGAGATAGTGACTGGGGTCTTAAAGGCTTGAAGATAAACAAGCGGCCATCTAGCTCAGAAGCAACAAAGTCCACATGGAAGAACACACCAGCCTGTGTGAACGAGTGGTCCCAAAGGGATCAGTTACCAGGCATCAAAGAACAAAAAATCATATCATTGACTGCACACCTCCATGATAGGATCGCTGAAGACAAATGGGTGCATAAGCAAATGTGGTGAAGAAAGCTGATGGTGCCCGGCTATCAAAAGAGATAGTGTCTGGGGTCTTAAAGGCTTGAAGGTGAACAAGCGGCCATCTAGCTCAGAAGCAAATAAGCCCACATGGAAGAAGCACACCGGCCAGTGCGATCACGAGGTGCCCAAGGAACCAGGTATAAGGCATCATGCAAAAAAAAAAAAAAAAAGATATAAGTGTGTGTATGTATGTGTATATATGTGTATATGTATATATGTATGTATATATATGTATATATATATCATATTAAATGAAGGGGGAAGTGCAGAGTGGAGACCCAAGGCCCAAGTGTCGGCCAATGGAGATCCCCTCATAGAGGGGTTTAGGAGAGGAGATGGGTTAATTAGGGTGTGAGGTAGTATCGATGAAGAACACAGCTTTCCCCCGGATCCTGGATGCTTCCTCCCCCCAACTACCATGATCCGAATTCTACCTTGCAGGGCTGGATAGGACAGAGGCTGTACACTGGTGCATATGAGGGTTGGAGGTACAGGGAATCCAGGGTGGATGATACCTTCAGGACCAAGGGTGTGAGGGACGATGCTGGGAGAGTGGAGGGTGAGTGGGTTGGAAAGGGGGAAGTGATTACAAGGATCCACATGTGACCTCTTCCCTGGGAGAGGGACAGCAGAGAAGGGGGGAAGGGAGACTCCGGATAGGGCAAGATATGACAAAACAACGATGTATAAATCACCAAGGGCATATGAGGGAGGGGGGAATGGGGAGGGAGGGAAAAAAAAAAAAGAGGACCTGATGCAAGGGGCTTAAGTGGAGAGCAAATGCCTTGAGAATGATTGGGGCAGGGAATGTATGGATGTGCTTTATACAATTGATGTATGTATATGTATGGATTGTGGTAAGAGTTGTATGAGTCCCTAATAAAATGTAAAAGAAGAAAAGAGAAAAAATGATTAGGGCAAAGACTGTATAGATGTGCTTTATACAATTGATGTATGTATATGTATGAACTGTGAAAAGAATTGTACGAGCCCCAATAAATTGTTAAAATTAAAAAAAATGTCTAACAAAGGCTCATACATCCAGCAACATTGTCTCTAAAATGTAATCATGAAATTAGGGCATTCACAGATAATCAGAAATTAAAGAATGTCGCGGGGAGTGGGGAGAGAGGGGAAAATGAGGAGCTGATGCCAGGGGCTTCAGTGGAGAGCAAATGCTTTGAGAATGATGAGGACAATGAATGTACAAATGTGCTTTACACAATTGATGTATGTGTGGATTATGATAAGAGTTATATGAGCCTCTAATAATATTATTTTTTAAATATACTAAAAAAATTAAAGGAATGTCTAAAACCCAATTGTATTAAAGAGTCCCTCTAAGAGAGAACCAACAGCATTACACAGCAGCCTGAGATTAAAACATGCGACAGCATCATCTGGATAAAGACCTCTCAGAATACATTAACACTACATGACTGGAGAAACAAAAATTTTCACCTGTAATCAATGGCAACTTTAAAACAAAAAGGGGAAATAAAAGGTACAGAAATAGAATTTTCATATGGAGAGGAAGTAAGGTTATATCAAGAAATAACAGATTGTTTTGCATTTAAAAAGATAAAATGCTTAACCTAATCAGAAAGAAAAATAAGCCTGCACACATAGAGTTAAAACATTTTTTTAAAAGATCCCATAGCCACAAAACCAGCAAAAACAAAGAAAATGAAAGGAAAATCCATAAACACAATAACTCGGCACAGAAAGGTAAACAGAACAAATTGTTGACACCACACAAACACACACACACACACAGCGTAACAAAACAGCAACAGTAAATTGCTGTCTACCAATAATCATACTAAACATACATGGTTTAAACGAACAAGTCAAGAGACGGAATAGCCAAGTACTCCCTCAATGCAAGAATACTTTCTTCTATTAAATTGGCATTCTATGATGCTCACCTTCCCAACACAACTGCTGAAGACAAAGCGGGTGAATAAGCAAATGTGGTGAAGAAAGCTGATGGTGCCCGGCTATCAAAAGATATAGCATCTGGGGTCTTAAAGGCTTGAAGCTAAACAAGCGGCCATCTAGCTCAGAAACAACAAAGCCCACATGGAAGAAGCACACCAGCCTGTGTGATCACGAGGTGTCAAAGGGATCAGGTATAAGGCATCATCAGAACAAAAAATCTTACCATAGTGAATGAGGGGGGAAGTACGGAGTGGAGACCCAAAACCCATTTGTATGCCCCGGATATCCCCTTACAGAAGGGTCTCAGGGAGGAGACAAGCCAGTCAGGGTGCGATGTAGCAACAATGAAAAATACATCTTTCTTCTAGTTCCTAAATGCTTCCTCCCCCTTCCCCCGTCCCCACTATCAAGATCCCAATTCTACCTTGCAAATCTGGCTAGATCAGAGGATGTACACTGGTACAGGTAGGAACTGGAAACAAAGGGAATCCAGGGCAGATGATCCCTTCAGGACCAGCAGTGTGAGTGGCTATACTGGGAGGGTAGAGAGAGGGTGGGTTGGAAAGGGGGAACCAATTACAAGGATCTACATGTGACCTCCTCCCTGGGGGACGGACAACAGAAAAGGAAGTGAAGGGAGACATTGGACAGGTCAAGATATGACAAAATAATAATGTATAAATTGTCAAGGGTTCATGAGGGAGGGGGGAGCGGGGAGGGAGGGGAAAAATGAGGAGCTGATGCCAGGGGCATATGTAGAGAGCAAATGTTTTGAGAATAATGATGAGGGCAATGAATGTACAAATGTGCTTTACACAATTGATGTATGTATGGATTGTGATAATAGTTGTATGAGCCCCTAATAAAACGACTAAAAAAAAGAGAGATGCTGTAGCAGAATAGATGAAAGAACATGACTCATACATATGTTGCTTACAAAAATCACATCTTAAACAAAAAGACGTAAGTTAAAAATCAATAGATTAAAAAAAATACATAGCAAGCAAACAGTAACTGAAGAGCAGGAGTAACAATATTAATCTCTGATAAAATAATCTTTAAATCAAACTTCATCATAATAGATGAGGAAGGGTGCTGTATAATTATTAAAGGACCAATCCACCAAGAATGCATTTTCAAATTAAATATTTATACACTGAATGACAAAATAATAATAAGACAAATACTAACAAAATCGAAGAGAGAAACAAACATTTGTATAATAAGAACAGTGAGTCTAATACACTCGTTTCAGGATGGACAGGACAACTAGAAATTTGACAAATATACAGAATATCTAAACTCAGTCAACTGACTTGACCTCACAGACATGCCGACCCAGAGCACCCTGCCCAATAGCAACACATTACACAGTCTCCTCCAGCTCCCAGGGGTCAGGCCACTCTCCAAAATAGATCACATTTTAGGCCACAAGCTTCAATAAATAAATAAACATTGAAATACTATCAATAATAGGAAGAACAACAGAAAACACTCTTAAGATGTGGAAATTGAATAACATTTTGCTTAAAAGCCCCTGGGTAAAAGAAATTTAAAATGAAGTTTAAAAAAAATCTCTGATGCAAATGCAAACACAATGTAGCCAAACCCTTAGGACATCGCCAAAGCAGTTCTCAGAGGGGAACCCACACCAAGAAAGGCACCCGTGAGAAAAGAAGGAAGGGCCAGATTTCATAGCTTCACCGTACAACTGGAACCAATGGGCAAAAGAGCAGGAAAGGAACCCACATAACTGAGGAACGGAATAAACACTAGAACTAAATCACAAGAACAAAATAACAGAAAGAATCAACAAGCCTAACGTTGTTTTTTGAGAGGATCAATAAATTAGGTAGATGGGCCACACTGACAGAAGAAAAAGAATGTGAAAATACAATAACCAAATTAAGAAATGAGATGAGTGACATTACAACAGAAGCAGCTGAGATAAAAGGAGCCTAACAGAATACAGTGAAAACTTATACCGGAGCCGTCGGTTCGAACGTGGTGACAGCTGTGAGGACGGTACAGGCCTGAGCATGTTTTGTGCTTCGGGCACAGGGTCACTGTCAGTCAGAATGGACTCAACAGCATTGAGGAACAGCAACAGATTTGAAAACATAGAAGCTGATGCGTTTCTATTAGACACGCGACTTACCTAACGAACACAAACAGCTCTACAGTGTGGAGACCAAAAGAAGACACTGAAGAGACCAACAACAACAACCACAACAACAACAACAACACTAGCAACAGGGGAGTGGATAAGCACACCTGTGGTGCGTACACACAGTGCGACAGTAAGCAAAGCTACAGAACGACAAAGAATTCACAACAGGTCTCCTAAGACCGATGAACTTGGAGGACAAACGGGTAAACACTGCATGGCAAGGCTATTACAGAAGGTCAAGAATACATCTACACACGGGAACATTATTTGATGTGATTGTTCCCAGGATGGAAGAAGAGATGGGAAGGAACACCACTAACGAGATAGCAACCACGTGGTAACTTTGGTGAAGGGAAAGCCAACACAATAACATAACACAACACATAACTAGGCAAAGGCAGACACTGAGAGGTAGACAGGAGGCAAAGGCAGCAGCAGTGCATACGCACAGAACACTGCAACAATAGTAATACTAAACAACAACGCATGATACAGGTAGTTACCAGTAGGGGATGGTCACTGATCAGGGATGAGAGAGCGCATGGGAGTGCATGCGTGTGCATGTTCAGAGCTGGCAAAGGTATTCTCCACGCCTATTTGTACATGCAGTGCGTACACCCAAGTACTCCTAATGTACAGAGGGACACAGCCAGGGAAACCTTAGTCATCAGCAAACACCTCGCAGGGCTGAGACACTGAGCTTTGGACCATAATCTTAGGAACATCGAAGTCAACTCGCATAACATAGTCTATAAAGAACGCGTCACATCCTACTTTGGTGAGTTAGCGACTAGGGCCATCTAAGTTACAACTATTGGTCTCTTCCCATCAAGAGCTAAAAAGAGTGAAGAAACCTCATGGGGAAAAAATCAGTCCAAAGGGCTGATGGACAGCGTGAACCATAGCCTCCACGAACCTGAGACTAGAACCAGATGGTGCCCAGCTCCCACCATCCACAGATCTGACCAGGAGCCCAAGAGAAAGTGCCAGATAGAGTGAGAGGACAGAGTTCAAATCCACAGAAAAGACCAGACTTGCTGGTTGACAGAGACTGGAGGAACCCCCAAGACCATGCTCCTCTGACACCCTTAAGGTCTATAAAGCGAACAGTAGCGCACCAGGGAGGAACGTGCTCCTCAGAACAATCAACCAGACAAGACCAAATGGGCACCGTCTGCACAAGAGCCAAGGCAAGAAGGCAGAGAGGGGCCGGAAAGCTGGGCAGATGGAAATGGGGAACCTACGGTGTGGATGAGAGTGCTGGCACCCTGTGGGAATACGGAACAATCTGTGTATAAACGCTGCATGGGAAACGGATCGGCTTGGCACACTTCCACCTCAGCCACAATGAAACATGTATAAAAGACAAACCAACATAAAGGACAGCTCCCTTGTCCTGGAAGATTTCCAGGGTGACCTAAAGATCGGCACAGCTACATAAAGCCTGCCCCAAAGCACCAGCTCTGGAGGAAGCACCTATTCTAGTCTGCAAAAACAGAAGCCAACACCAAACACAACAAAAGGAGCACAAATCACATCACAATCCACGGGACCAAGCAATGCCAGACCTGACAATCAGAGATTCCTTGAGGAACACCTTACCTAGGCCACCTCTTGCCTTTGTCTCCCCGAGTCCTCGCCATGAGCAGTGCACTTGTCACACTGAGTAAGAACTGTTGGAAGCATCTTCCCTGTTTTGCACTGTGGCCTTGTTCCAAAAGAGATCCCAAGATGGATTTGCCTTTGCTTCCCAAGAAAATCAATCATAAAAGTGAGCTACAGAAAGTTTATGAGGGCCGGGGAGAAACACAAAGGGCGTGCAACAGAGCAGCAAGGGGAGCAAAGTGATGAAGTCCCTTGGGAATACCAAAACTAGACTTTGGGGCCAGGGTGTGGCACCCCACCATACTAGACTGAAAAACACTCCTAAACGTGAACAAACAGCTCTGGAATGATTTATAGGCTTTTCTTTTTTTGCCATTGGTTATTTTGTTTTCCTTGTTGTTTTGTTTTGCTTTGTCTTGTTTTTGGCTTATTATTGTCTCTGCATGTCTATTTAGATAAGATAGGCGGGATAAACAATCCGAAGGAGAAAAACAACAAACCCAATGATTCGGAGGGACATGGGAGAAGGGGAAGCAGGGGAAAGCAAGTGGGGTGTCAACACACCCAGGGACAAGGGAACAACAAGTGATCTAAAATCAATGGTGAACAGGGTGTAGGATGCCTGGTGGGGCTTAATCAAGGGCAATGTAGACAAGAGGAATTACTGAAACCTGAATGAAAGCTGAACATGATAGTGGGACAAGAGAAAAGTTAAAGGAAATAGAGGAAAGAACTAGGAGGCAAAGGACATTTATAGAGGTCTAAATACAGGCACGCACATCTGTAAATATTTATATATAACAATAGAGAAATAGATCTATGTACATATATTTATATGTTAAGAATTAAGGTAGCAGATGGGCATTGGGCCTTGACTCAAGTACTCCCTCAATGCAAGAACACTTTGTTCTAATGACCTGGCAGTCTGCGCTGCTCACCTTCCTGACGCAATCTCTGTAAACAAAATGTGTACATAAGCAAAGGTGGTGAAGAAAGCTGATGGTGCCCAGCTATCAAAAGATATAGCGTCTGGGGTCTTAAAGGCTTGAAGATAAACATCTAGCTGAGAAGCAACAAAGCCTACATGGAAGAAGCACACCAGCCTGTGTGGTCATGAGATGTCAATAGGATCGGGTATCAGGCATCAAAGACCCAGAACAAAAAAATATTATCAATGTGAATGAGGGGGAGCGTAGAATGGAGACCGAAAGCCTATCTATAGACAATTGGACATCCCTTGACAGAAAGATTACAAGGAAGAGATGAGCCAGTCAGGGTGCAGTATAGCACTGATGAAACATACACCTTTCCTCTGGTTCTTTAATGCTCTCCCTTGCCCCCACTATCATGACCCCAATTCTACCTTACAATCTGGCTGGACCAGAGCATGTACACTGGTACAGATAAGAGCTGGAAACACAGGGAACCCAAGACAGATAACCCCCTCAGGACCAATAATGAGAGTAGGGATACCAGGAGGGGAAGTGGAAAAAGGGGGACTGATCACAATGATCTACATATAACCCCTTCTCAGGGGGACAGGCAACAGAAAAAAAGTGAGTAAAAGGAAACAACGGTTGGTGTAAGACATGAAAATATATATATATATATATATAAATTATTAAGGGTTCATGAGGGAGGAGGAGTGGGGGAGAGGGGAAATGAGCTGATACCAAGGGCTCATAAGAAAATGCTTTAAAATGATGATGGCAACATATGTACAAATGTGCTTGGCACCATGGATGGATGGATGGATTGTGATAAGAGCTGTAAGAGCCCCCAATAAAATGGTTTAAAAATGTTTATGGAGGAAAAAATAGAATTAAAAGATAAAGAGTTTTTCCACAAATGTCTTTGAAGCCCCTCTCCATAACGAGAGGGGATATCTGTGTCATAAGAAGTGTCAAGCAGTATTTCTACCATTACTTCTTTCTTCTCCAAAATTGGCCGCTGAGCTCTGACAGGTTGAGAAGATGCTAAGAACAAAGCCGCCCCTGTACAGAGTCCCTCCTGTCACACATCCTATACAAAATTACCACCACCAAGAGCAGTGACAGCAAACGCTAATTAAAATCTCTGCTTGTGCTTTACATTTTCTCTCTTTAAAAAAAACACAACACATTCTTGGCAGTCAGGCAATAAAGTAAGCAGAGAAAATGTGCTCTTGAGACTCATTTTTAGAGCTATCCCCATCTCCCCCCTTGGTGAAACTTATACAGGAGCTCACGGCTGGAAGTCAGCGTGCAGTTAATAGTCCTCAGGCCACCCCAAGACCCATATTACCAATCGAGTTCAAGCTGTCTCCTTAGACACAGGGCGAGGCTCAGACCCCAGAGTCAGGTGGGTAGGTCTCCACCAAGTGGATGTCCTCGCCCCTCTGTAGAGCCCAGCCAATCCAGGAGAAGGCAGGTGTCACCCCACAGCACTGGGACCATCATCCAGTCTCTTATCTAGGATCAGGGAAGAGGTCACATGTGGCCCCATCAGACAGGGGCAACACAAGCACATCATCGCTGAGTACTGTGCTGGGTGGGCAAAGGAGTACTGATGAACACAGACAACAGAGGCCAGGTGTCAGTCAGAGACAGCCTGCCCAATGCCCACGACCAGAGAGCCCAGAGAGAGGTCATCACACCAATGTGCTGACATCTCTCCCAGCATGCCCCAGGGCGGCAGTGCACTGGACATATCCATGAATCCCGCCGTGAGAAGTAGAGAAGTGTAAAGGAAGCACACCTGACCTGGGGTCAGGACTCTGCTCTTGGCCAGGTTTGTGTTTCAATGTGACTAATGGATCTGGGTTATTCACTCCACTGCTAACTGCAAGGCCAGCAAATCGAGACCACCAGCTGCTTCTTGGGAGAACGATGGAACTTCTGCTCCCACACAGACTTACAGTCTTGGGGACCCACAGAGGCACTCCTACTCTGTGCTACAGGGTCGCTGTGTGTCTGCACGAACTCGGTGGCAGTGAGTTCTGACAAGGATGTGGCGAGATCACAAACTGTGGGTGCTTCAGTGTCCGCCCAGCCAACCGTGGCACCCTCCTCCTGCTCCTCGCCCCATGATCTTGCAGTGGGAGAATACACACAGAGTGTGTAGATCATGTTCCTCCTGTCATTTACTCCTTACAGCCAAACCTGTCCCAGTCGTGGACCATCTGGTCTGAGTAAGAGCATCGAGCGAGGTTCAGAAAAGAGTGGACAAACAGCTGGGCTGGATGGAGAATCCAACTCTGACGTCCACGCCTGTCAGCTCACAGAGCCGGCAAAGAGACTGCAGACTTCTCCAGCTGCCATCACCCGTTGTCACCATTTCTACCACGATCTTGTGCTGCGGTGCATTTGTTTGTCTCCAAGTAGAAATTTTAGCTTAAATTTACAAAACATACTATTTTGAACCGCCGTATATACTTGAGTATAAGCCAACCCGAATATCAGCCGAGGCACCTAATTTTACCACAAAGATGGCATGTGCTGAAAAACTTGGCTTATACATGTGTACATACGGTACTTAAGTATTTAGACCCACCAGACGCTCGGCAAGAGAAAGACAAAACTGTCTGCCCCCAGAAAGATGTATATCCTCAGAAACACGCCAGGGCCGCTAGGAGTCAGAACATCTCGGTGGAGGCAGTGGATGTGATAGGTCTTGCTACCGCGGGCACGCTCCTCCAAGCAAGAACGGCTGAGACTTCCTCCTGGCGCTTCGGACAGGTCATCAGAAGGGGCCCATTCTGACAATGCCGCTGCCACAGGGGCTCAAACATGTAACAGTTGTGAGAATGGTGTAGGACCGGACTGTGCTGTGGTTTGTCATGTACAGAGTCACGATGGTCCATAGACGACCTGACCCGATAGCACTGAGTAACAAACGCTGACGCCGTGCTGATGGGAGCCTTGGTGTGCTCACCTGCCAACCATAAAGCCCACCTCGCGGCTCCATGAGAGAACGCACTCGCCGCCATCCAGCCCTCCCCGACTCATCGTGAACCGAAAGGACAGAGCTGAACTGCCCCTGTGGGCTTCGGAGTCTATAACGCTTGGAATAGAGAAAGCCTCATCTCTCTCCTCGGAGCAGCTGGTGGTTTAGAACTGCTGACCTGGCAGCTTACAGGTGATCTTATAATCCATTATGCTGGGAAAGACGATTGTTTGGGCGCGATGGAACTGGTTTTGAATCATAGTGACTGGATGTACAACAGAACCAAACACTGTCTGGTCCTGTGCCGTTCCCACCATCTTTCTTATCTTTGAGCCCATTATTGCAGCCATCAATCCATCTTGTCAAGGGCCTTCGTCTTTTTTGCTACCTCCCTACCTATCAAGCAAGATGTCCCTCTCCAGGGATTGAGCTCTCCTGACAACATGTCCAAAGTCTCACCATCCTTGCCTCTAAGGAGCACTCTGGCTGCGCTTCTTCCGGGACAGATGTGTTTGTTCTGTGGCAGTCTGTGGGACTTTCAGTATTCTCCTCCAGCCCCACGATTCGAACGTAGATTCTTCTGCAGTCTCTGTACTCAATGCCCAACCTTCACATGCACATGAGGCGATGGAAAATACTATGGTTTGGTTCAGGTGCATGTTAGTTCTCATAGTCACATTCCTGCTTTTCGACCCTTGGGAGAGGCCTTGTCCTGAAGATTTATCTCGTGTACTCCATCATTTGATCTCCTGATTGCTGCTTCCACGGGCACTGATCATGGCTCCAAGAAAGACAAGACCCTTGACAACTTCAGGCTTTTCTCCTCTCGCCATCGTATTACCTCGCGGTCCCGTGTGAGGATTTGCACTTCTTTACATTAAGCCGCAATCTGCACTTACCTTCATCAATCAGCAAGGGCGTCAAGCCCCCTCGCTTTCAACAGGCAGGGCTGTGTCGTCTGCACATCACAGGTTGTGAGTAAGCTGCTTTCCTCCCATCCTGATGGCACGTTCTTCTTCATGTAGTCCAGCTTCCCTGATGATCTGCTCAGCCTACAGATGGAATAGTGTGGTGAGAGGACACAACCCTGACGCACACCTTTCCTGATTCTAATCCTGCGGTAGTCCCTTGTTCTCTTTGCACCGCTGCCTCTTGATCCCTGTGCAGATTCCTCATGAGCATGATGAAGTGTTCTGGAAGTGTGTGAGGAATACATTCTCCTCCAGACTATCCATAGATTGTTATGATCCACACAGGCCAATGCGGTAAAGACTTCAGGCAAGGAAACCATCTGAGGCAGCTCGACTTTGTCACACGGGCCCGCGAGGAGGAAGAACTGACGCAGCACTACATGGCAACAGCGACACCCCACCCGCTGCTAAGGGATCAGATGAGATTTTCCAGAAAGCAAAAATAGTTTGAAATGGCTAGTTGGGATTTAAATCTGAAAATGGTACTGTTCCCTCTGGAGAATATCTGGCATCAGCTAAGAGTCAATGGGAAAGCTTCCTTCCCAGAAGAGAACTATGACCTGAGACATCAGTGACATGCTGCTGGGTCCTGGACCCAACTTCATTTGAACTGGAGACTGCGGTGCACAGGCAGACACCGCCTGCCCTCCACCTGATTACTGGAAGTCTCCACCTCACTGCTATCGAGTCCATGCCGATCCATAGCAACCCGTGAGGGCAGGGTAGAACTGTCCCTGTGAGTTTCCGAGACCGTAACTCTGCAGGAATAGAAAGCCTCTACTTTCTCCCATGGAGCAGCAGCTGGTTTCAAACGGCTGACCTTGCAGTGAGCGGCCCAATGTGTGATCCCTACACCACCAGGGCTCCTCCTGTGCCCCCAGGGCTACCAACTGAAGGCCACCCCTTTAGTCCTTGAGAGCTTACATTGGCACAATCAAAAGGCTTGCCGAGACTCAGCCCAGGGTGCTTCAGCTGCCCGGGATGATTTAGGAAAAAGGAACATCAGTGTCTGCAACACGCTTGGCAACAATTGCGAGGAGGGCTCAGGAATGCAACAAGAAAACCCCCAAACACCAAACTCCCTGTCGCATTGATCTTGTCTCACAGAAACTCCGGGGGACCGAGCCACACTGTCCCAGTGGATTTCCAAGACTTGCAAGCGGTGCAAGTGTGAACAACCTCATCTTTCTCCTGACGAGCTGCCAGTGGGTTCGAACCTCAGGCCTTGTCATTTAGCAAGCTCCATACGTAATCCACGATACCACCAGGGCTCAATGAACAATGAGAAGTCATTCTTTTTTTTTTTTTGAGAAGTCATTCTTTAAAAAGTCCATGAACATGTAAGCAGTTAAAATGCTTTTGGGGGATTAAATTAGACAGCCCTGCATTCATCCGATTTTTGGGGGAACAACATTCTGAAAAGCCTCAACATTTCAAATAAACTCAAATACATACAGAACCCTGACTCTGAGGATCTTAAACCAGGCTGGATATGAGGATTCAATCATGCATCCAATAAAGCTTGCGCAGAGACTCCAGAGCGGCGTGACACGTACTGTGTGCTTTTCCATCACCACCGGTTTAGAGGAAGGGAAACAAAAAGAGAAGCAGCAGGGCGGGGACCAGAATCCAGCCCAAACCTGTCACTTCTGGGACATCTGCTGACAGGCAGGCTTGTCCCCAGCTATGCCCGCACACCCCCACCAGACGCCACCGTGCCCTTCCAGCACGCCGGCACGGCCACTTAGCTAGACGGGGCTGTTGCCGCCAGCCGAGCCATTCCACAGATCTAAAGGGCCGGGTGCACACCATCTCCAAAATAGCCCTTGGGTTGGTAATTATCTTTCCGGCTTGCCTGTTTATAATTTTGAGTAAGCCTGCGCTCCCACTTCCTCAGTGGGGCAGAAGCTGGCAATACGGCTGGTGGAGACCGAGAAAGCAAAACAAGAAGCCGCTGATTCCACATTAGCCATGACTTGCACCTGGCGTCCTCCATCCAGATACTTACTGAGCAAGGCAGCGTCTGAGCTGACGGGGAAGCAGGCGCCCTTCACCGCCTGGCTGCCAGCTGAGGATAGAGTGCCCTGAGAAACAGAATCCTTGTCTCTCCTCCCGGACCAGACCTGTCCAAGCGGGGCACAACTGGGGCCAGTCACTTTCCAGTCATTATCTTAGTGCGTGCTCTGAGTGGCTTTTTGATGCTTGAAACCCACTGTCAGAGAGGAAAATTTAACTAATTCAAGGTCACATGGCGGACGGAAGCCGAGCCAGGAAACCCCAGCCCCAGACTGTGAAGTCCCAGCGTCTGCCTCATTCCACAGATGCTCTCTATCTTTATTACTCCCAAGTCAGCGCGGCTACCCTGAAACCAAACGCTGGGCCCTGCTGTGGATTCCGATCACAGCGCCCTGAGGGGTCTAAGACTGTAACTCATTTTTAAATTTCATTTTTTATTTTTTGAGACTGTCCCTCTTTGTGAGAGCAGAAAGCCTCATCGTTCCCCCTCAGAGAGTCTGGTGGTTTCGAACAGACAACCTTACAGTCAGCAGCCCACGCGTAACCCACGGCGAGCCAGGGCTCCTCCAGCTCAGGAGAGAGAGAGAACCTTTAAAATACACCTTGGGGGTGGGGGCGTGGTGAGACTCAGAATGAACCAGAACCAGCCGAGGGCTCAACCGAGAGAGAAGAATCAAGTTTACTCCCAAGTCGGATTTTATTTTTTAAGGGAAAAAGAAATCGAGCCAATGCTTAGTTTCTATCATCCCCAAAACAAAGCACCTTGAAGTGGCCAGGACGCGGACTTCTTTGAAGTTATATAAAACTGCCAAGCCGTCATACCAGGCATTCTATTCCCGAAAAGAGGGCTAGGGTGAGGGTGATGTGCTGGGGAAAAGAGCTCCCCGTCGCTGGCCACGTGTCACTGGCGGATGGATGTCTCTTCGGAGACCTGGAGAGGAACACGCAGGGCCCAGCAGTGCCCGCCAGCAGCGGTCCCCATTGCACAAACGGTCTTCGTTCCCCACACATGAAAGGGAAAGGTGTGCATGTCGAGAGATGTGCGTGCGTACTCTTTCGTGTTTAAGAGCTGCTCTCTTCAACGCCACACAGCCCGAAGACCTGCCTTCAGTACTGCCTGTGAGGCTGCTCTGCTAACATTCTCCCGGGGCTTGCTTTGGTGACAGGCGTTTATTTTAATCTGGCAATGTCTTATTTCACCTTCATTTTTGAAAGGCAGGCTTGCTGGATCTGACCACCCTTAGCCGGCAGGTCGGTTCTTCCTTGTAGGACGTTCACGGCACCGTGCCGTTGCCTTCTGTTCCCCTTTGACTCTAAGGAAGAGTGAAATCCGTTCCTTTGACTTGGCGATTCGAGGTTTCCCCTTGTCTGTGAACATCTTTACTCTGATGTCTCTGCGTGGCGGTCCCTGCATTTATCCTGTGTGGAGTGTGGACTGATGTTGTACATCAAATCTGGAACATTTCCAGTCATTGTGTCTTTAACCAAAATGTCTTTGCTGCTCCTTTTTTTCGCCCTGCTTTTTTTCTGGAGTTCTTATCACACATTGTGTTAGTCTGGGTTGCCTAGAGAAACAAATTCATAGGCATTCACATGTGTGTAAGAGAGCTGTATATCAAAGAACAACTGTACATTAAGAAAGCATCCCAGCCCAGTCCAGATCAAGTCCATCAATCCGTCATTACCTCATCTGTCGATACTAGTCCATAAACTCCACTTTAGAGTCAGGCAGCCATGCAATGATGCCGAATGCAGGAAGATCACAGGCCAGTGGGTAGAAAGTCTTGTGGATCCAGTGGCAGTGGAAGCCTCTCAGCACTGGCAGGGGTCTCTCCACATGGCTCCTCCAGCTCCTGGGCTCTAGTGCAGCTCCACATGTCTTGTCAGCAGGAAGACGAAGCAGAGGGTCTGTCTGCCCTCCAGTGAGCTATTTATCTCCTTCATGCCTCCAAATGAGGTCATCGAGCTGGGACCTGATTGACAGGCTAGACTCCACCCCTTCGCAAGTTATAACTGCTACACACGTTAATATGTGCAGATGTTGGTGCATGTCCCATTTTTCTCTACTCTCTTCCCCCTGTTCTTTAGACAGCATGGGCCCTATCACCCTATTTTCAAATTTCAAAAAAGTCTTTCTTCCACAAAACTAAAGTCTACCGTTGCAACCTTCTAGTGAATTTTCATTTGCGTAATTGTACTTTTCAACCTCATGATGTCTATCTCCTTACTGATAATCTACAGCAGATTAGATATTGTCCTCACTCTTGCTTTACTTCTTTAACATGAGGTTCACTGACATTTCTTATAGACTTACCCATGGAGACATTCATCGAAGGACACGTGGACGAAATCACATGTTCTTTAAAAACTATTTTATTTACACCGTTAACTTATCAGTGAACCTATGTGACACCATGCATTTATATAAAATGTATAATATTTAACAGTATACAGTATTTGAGATACTGGGTTTGAGGTATCGTAAGGGTCGTTTGGGTTGGTCAGTATGACACTCATATATGCTGCCGTCAACTGCAGCAATGTTTGGCCTCACATTGAAGTTTACTTTCTAAGAACTTGTTGACTACATTTATATTTATTACTGAAATAATGCTTTCATGAATGAAATCCATTTACGGGGATTAATACTCAATTTATGTTCGAGTCAAATTGATGCATCTCCGTAGAGACAGGTGTACCACACAGAGAATTTCAAGATTAGAGAAGAAAATTAATTTGAATATATATTTGTCTCATTAAGTGGCTAATAGTCAGCATAAATGGTAGGAGGGAAATGCAAACGGTTTCTGTAATTCTCATTGAGGAAATAGAAATGGCACGCCCCATAAACCTAGTGTGAAGCTTGCTTTCCTTTAGTGCCCTGAAGGCACTTCTACTAGCTGCTTTAAAGTCTTGGTTAAACGCGCAGACTCTCCTGGGTGATCTCTTCTGCCTGATTCCCTCTCTAGTCATAGTTTTCTATGAATTTGCACGCCTGATAATTTTGGGTTGAAAACTAGACAGTTTGGAAAACACGTGGCAGCAATCCTGATACTCAGCCCCTCCCCCTTCCCAGGCGCTGTTTGTGTTTGCTTATTGACTGCTCTGTGGCTTAGCTGGGCTCCTGCAGTGAGTGAGGCATCTGACCTGCTCCTCAGAGGGCGCATTCTGGGAAGACAATGGGGTCAGCAGAGCAACCTTCGCGCAACATCTTCCCCTGCTTGCTCGGTGTGTCCCTCTCATGAGGCATGCTGGTGGACTCCGCTGACTGCTGGTTGATCGTTTTGAAATGCTCCGGAGCATAAATTGTTGCACAGTCTCATCCAACGAAACCCGGGTCTCTGTGCAGGGATGGGAGGGAGTCGTGGTCAGGGTCTGAGATCTCTCCTGACTCCAAGAAGCCTGGCGTTAGCTGTCTCTGCCCTTTGTTGTCTCTGCTTAGCTCGTGGGCCCAAAGTTTCACCCATTGCTTTTAATGGAGACGTCCTCCTCCTAGTAAAAGCTGTCACTGTTTCTCAGAGCACCCTTGGGTTTCATCCCCCACGGTGTTATAAATAGAGTCCGCTGCTGCGGGGAGAGCTTTGGAGCTCCCTGCTGTCATGACCCATTCATTGCTCCTTGGCGAAGTCTCTATAGCTGGAGCTGGGGACAGTGGCCGGCTTCTCGCAGAGGGGCACCCCTGCGTCATGTGCGAGAAGGAGAGAAAGGGCAGGTCACGAGGCTCGCTGTGCTTATGGAGATGTAGTAGATTTTTTGAATAGCGGTTTCCTTTTGTATGCCCTCAGGACTGTTTCCACCTTAAGACCTTAAGTGGTTGGGTTTCATTTGTTTGTTTTTGCTTTTTGAAAATAAGTTTCACCAAGTATTGCTGCTGTCCCACTGAAGAGCGGGTCCACAGAGCTCCTAATGCAGCCATTCTGGCAGTGGATTACTATGGAGAAGATTTTTACCTTTTAGTAATGGACAAAATATTGTACCTGAAGTTCTCTACAAGCGAATGCTCCGTGTCAGGAAAACTGGCCTGACCCAGCAGCCAGATGTGAATGAACGCCACCTACTTCCCTCCAGCCAGAACTTCAGCCCTGTCTTCAAAAATACATCATTTTTGTTGCAAATAACTATCACCCATATCCATTCATATTCCCAGACTAACAAGTCATTGATAAAACGTGAGTAGACTTCAAGGGGCAGGAGAGGCGTGTGATCACAAGTTATTAGGAGTCTGGAGTAAGCCGGCCATATGTCCCTCATAAACGAATCCACCTCAAGTCGCCCTCTTTCTACACTGGGGGCTGATTGCATTCGGGACCACACCACTGTGAAGCCCAGAATGGTTCCAGTTAACATCCAAAAGAAGTGTGGTGCCCCCAGGCATAAAAACAAGTCACTCGGGTAGCCAGGTATGGGGAAGAGGGGGGTCACCAGCACATTCTCAGTAAGTCCTCCAAGGGCTGACCATCTCCAAAGGACAATAGAAAGTGCTCCTGGAATCCAAACGCTAAAAGAGGTGACAGGGAACGTGAGGACACCAAGCAATCCCCTCCACCTGAGGGGGGCACCTTGGGCTGAGCTTCCAGGATGGGCCCTTGCCCTGAGAGAGCAGGGAAGAGAGCAGGGGCAGCGGGCCTGGACATGACCCTGGAACCCCTCCAGCCTCAACTCCTCAGCTAGAAAAGGAGGACCCGTGATAATCAAGGGCAAAGTCTACACTTAACTGACCGTGTTGTTGCCAAGTCAGACGTGACTCTGGGTACCATACACAAAGCAAAGGAAGCCAAGTCCAGTCCTGCGTCATCTTCGTGACCACTAGGGGTTCTTGGGCCCATGACTGTGGCTCCGAAGCCCACCCATCCCCTGAGGGCAGACGACAACAACTGCATTTCTAAAGTTCTCATCAGGGGCACTGGCTGAGCTGTTTCCTTGATATGTCCTGCTGGAAATCAAACCGACCACAGAAGGTTCCGGTTAAACTCACCGGAAACTTGAGTCCAGCCCTGGCGTAGACTTCCCTGGGGACATGGTTGCTTGTACCTTCATAATGCACCCCAGCAGTCATCCCTGGAGCCCTCCCCACCCCCAACTGCCCCCCTGCGTCTCTAGATCTCTGCCTACACAGCCCTGTGATAGCTCCTCCGGCCAGCTGAGTAAGATGTGAATGGGTAATAAAGGACCAGTGTCCGAGACAGCATGTCCAGTGGGGCCAGAGAGGCGATCCTTAGCATCCGCTTCTGGCCCGTAAGGCAGGAGCTGGTAGCAACTGACGAAAAGCAAGCCACGACAGAAGGAAATGGCTCTAAAATGAATTACACGTGACCAGATTTCTAAGGAGTTTCTGAGCAAGAGACCACACAGCACAGTGCCAATAGAGCACAGATGGAACCCTGCTCCCAACTAGCATCTCTTACAAACACTGCCCTGAAATCCCGGACAGATGACCCCTCAGCACCAATAATGAGAGTAGTGAGACCAGGAGGGAAGGAGAAGGTGGGGGAACTGATCACAATAATCGACATATAAGCCCCCACCCACTGGGGGGACAAACAGAAAAGTAGAAAAGTGGGTGAGGGGAGATAGTGGACAATGTAAGATATGAATATAATAATAATTTATAATTTATCAAGGGCTCATGAGGCTAGGAGGGTAGGGGAGAGGGGGAAATGAGGAGCTGATTCCAAGGGCTCCAGCAGAAAGAAAATGTTTTGAAAATTATGATGGCAACAGGTTTAAACGTGCTTGGCACAATGGATGGATTGTGATGAGAACTGTCAGAGCCCCCCCACAAAAAATGTTTTTTTTAAGTAAGAAACTTTACATTAAAAAAAACCCAAACACTTCCCTGAGGCTCCATTTCCTGTCCAGGAGCGGGTGACGGCCATGCAACTGGGCAGCATTACTACTGCTTACGTCTCCGTGAACACGGACTCAAGTATGTGCCTTCTCACAGAAGCACCTTTCACCGCAATTGCCGGGATGGGCTCATTTTGTTGTTCTTTGTCTGTTTTTACAGAACATTATGCTCATGACGAAGGATTCGATGTTCCTGTCAATTGAATGGCCTGGCTTCTCTCCAGTGAGGGGCTTAGAAAACAAGCCAGTCCACCTAAGGGAAGGGAGAAGGAGGAGGAGGCCGGCTGCTCCAGGGACGACGGACCATTTCAGAAACCCAGAGGCAGTTCTACCTTGTCCTTTTTGTGAAGAGTCGAAATTGACCCCAAGGCAGTGGGTTATGTTGTAAGGAGACCTGGTGGCCTAGTGCAGGAGCCCTGGTGGTGTAATGGTTACAAGTTGCTGCTAACTGCAAGGTCAGCAGTTCGAAGCCACTAGCCTCTCTGAGGGAGAAAAACAGGACTTTCTACTCTCTTACAGAATTAGTCTCAAAAACTCACAGGGTCAGTTCTACCCTGTCCTACAGGATCACTGAGAGTCAGCATCGACTCAGTGGTAGTGAGTTTGATTTGGGGGAGGGGTTGGTGGCCTAGTGGTTATGCGTTGAGCTGCTAAGTTTGAGGTCCGCAGTTCAAAACCACCAGCTGCTCCACTGGAGAAAGAGTTACAGCCTCAGAAACCCAGGGAGCAGTTCTACCCCTTCCTCTAGGGCCACAGAGTCGGAATGGGTTCCATGGCAGGGAGGGTAAGGTGGCGTGGTGGACTACAAGTTGGGCAGCTAACCTCAAGGTCAGCAGTTCAAAACTGTCAGCTGTTCCCCAGGAGAAAGATGAGGCTTTCCGCGCCAATATGAATCGGAATCCACACCTTGACAGTGAATTTGGTTTTTGGTTTTGAGCTGAGCAAAGGTGAGGTAGCTGCTAACCAAAAGGTCGGCATATCAAACCCACCCAGAGGCTCCACAGGAGGAAGACCAGACTATCTGCTCTCATGAAGGTCTCCGTGTAGAGAACTCGGGGGCACTTCCGTCATCACGAGGGGGCTGTGACTTGAAGGACGCTCCAGGGTATTGAACATCAACCACCCACTAATTGAGGGGGTGTGCGTCAGAACCCTCCATTTGTCTGGGGTCCCCCAAGGCCTGGCTGCCCTGGGTGTCTGGGTCTTGGGGGACTGCTCGCCGACACCTCCGTGCCTTCGGTGCGACAGCATCGAGGAGACCACTGCTGCAAAGGGAAACCTGACCCTAAACATCCAAAAAGCCAACAACTGTCCACGGCGCAACATGCCAGGTAAAATCCCTGAAGGTACACAAAGCTCCCCCGCCCACCCCTTTTGGAAATACAATTGGTTGAATGGCTTTCAGCCGCCATGAGACACAAACGGAACTTATTGCTTCAACCTCGGTCTGTCTGACCCAGTTCGAGTTTTAATGTTTGGTTTTGCGGCTTCTTTGTTCCATTGAGTCTACACAGCACAAAATAATACTTCTGGAGAAGTCCCTTACGGACTGCTGTGACATCCATAGTCCTGGACGTCTAAATGCCATCCATTCTCGGGCCAGATGCAGGCTCCACTCCTCAGAGAGATGTCGCCGCCAGGGAGAGGAGGTGGGCAGTTCTCGTTGCCTGCCTCAGTGGAGATTCTAGGGCAAGGTAGTGTGGAGCCCTAGTTTCTGACAGAATGAGAGAGAGGAAGGCATCCCCAGGGGGTCAGTAAAGGGGCCAGGGCTGATGCCGGTCCCACATGCCTCTAGAAGTACCTCTGGCCTCTACGACAGTGAAGCATGAAACGCCCTCCCGAAAACCCAAGCTCCAACTTCATGCTGAGCTGCGACACCACAGGGGCAAGGGTAAGGGCAAGGGCAGCGACTCACCTGTGAGGCCTGACTGAGGACACCACCGGCTCCTCCCACACAGCACCGACGCTTCTCCCTGGAGCCCTCTCCAAAGTCAGGCGCTGCATCGGAGCCACCTGTGGCTGTTACATCATCTGCCAACTTGAGGAAGCGGTGGAGTCTGGCCTGTCAATCAGGCTGCAGCTTGATGACCTCATGTGGAGGTGCAACAGAGATAATAGCTCACTGGAAGCCAGACACACACTCTCTGCTTGTCTTCCTGCTGACAAGCCACATGGAACTATGCCGATGGAACCAGAGCCCTGGAGCTGGAGGAGCCATGTGGAGACCCAAACCAGTGCCGAGATGCTTCCACCGCCACTGGATCCACAAGACTTTCCACCCACTGACCTGTGATCTTCCTGCATTCAGTGTCATTGCATGTGTGTGTGAGTCTGAAGAGGAATTTATAGATTGGTATCAGACATATGGGCTAATATCGGACTTATCGACTTGATCTGGACGGGGCTGTTTTCTCCATATACAATTACTCTTCATATAAAACTCTTTCGTATACGCATGAGTGTCTATGAATTTGTTTTTCTAGTCTGCCCGGACTACAGCACTGCCTTCTCTAAAAACTATACTCACTGCCATCAAGTTGATGGGGACTCGGAGCAGGCGCCCTGGAGGACAGGGTAGAGCGGCCCCGTGGGTTTCTGAGGCTGTCACTCTAGGAAAGTAGAAAGCTCCATGTTTCTCCCTCAGAAAGGCTGGCGGTGGGAACTGCAGGCCTTTCAGAATGCAGTGCGACGCATAATCACTGTACCACCCTCTGGTCTCCCTGTTTAGAGATTTCTGTGCGATGGGGTGGCTGTGAGTCAGAACCGAGGTTGGTTTTGTGTGACAAGCAGCCTGGTCACACGAGGAAAACCAGTAGGAGAGGCCAGCTTGGCAAGCAGGGCTTCATTCTCCAGATTCCGCGAGTGCCAGAGCTGCTCCCGTGTCCTGCCTGCTTTGGTCCTGCTCTTCTCTGTCCTGGCAAGCGGCCCCACCACTCTCCAGGTGGCTCATACCCCAAACTGAGAGTCTTCCTCTCCTCCCTGCCCCCGCCCAAGAGCCAACCCACTATCATGCCCTGCTGCTCTAAACAGCATCAGGGCAGTTCCACCGCTGCCATACTCCCACCCTGGCCCCAGGCACTGCCTCTGAAGACATTACAAGGCCATCCAGAGAGACTCCACCACCCTGAGCCTCCGTGGACTGTCCCCTCACTCCACTCCCACACTCCCAAGGGAAAGAGGAGAGCAGGTGGTCAGTAATCCTTCTCCTTCCCAGGAGCAAATGACACACTCTAGTCAAAAGAGCAAAAGGAGCCCTGGGGTGTAGTGGGTACTAGCTGGGCTACTGACTACAAGGTCAGTAGTTCGAAACCACCAGTTGCTCCAGAGCAGAAAGATGAGACTGTTTGCTCTTGTCAAGATGTACGGCCTTAGAAACCCCACGGGAGCGGTTCCACCCTGTCCGAGAAGGTCTCTGTGCATCAGAATGGGCTCGGTGGCAATGAGCTGGTTGGTTGGTTTCATTACGTTGGTTTGTTTGCTCAGGGAGCACTTTCCTGAAATCAAGCTCAAGTGTGAGAGTGGGGGCGGGTGGGGTTGCTATGCAACGAAGAAAACGACCGAGTCACAGTGATCATCAGGATGGGTTTGTCAAAGGAGCCGATTCTACCACTCTGGCTCAGAATCCTAAGGGAAATGACCTTAACTGCTTGGTACCAACAGTGTCAACAGACAGTATGGAAAAGGCATCTCCTGCTGGTGCTGTCGCCACCTGAGTCCTTCACGTATGACTGGTGGCACCTCTCCTTCTCAACATGGCAGGCAAGACGGGGACAGGCCAAGCTTCGCTCTTGGTACTTCCACCCTCTTTGCCAATCTAGTCATCCGCTCAAGGCATCCAGCGCATGAGGACTACATCCCTATATCCCTTGCCCCTCAGCCTACTGTCTTGAGGTCCACCCCAAGGTTTCTAAGTCGACCAGCCCTCTCCCCTGGACCCTTCAGATGTAGCATCTCCTGAATCTCTCTGCAGAGGGCACTGTTCGTGGGAGCTTAAACATATCGGCACTTTTTCTTATCAACACTCCCAAGCTTGGTCTGTCCTTAGGTTCTCTCCCCTCTTTTGAGATTCCTCTGTTTCCAGCCCCTCACTTGTCTGGTGCCATGGAGCTGAGACAGCAAGTTCACCATAACCGAATACAATCAATCAATCAATCTCTCTCTCTCTCTCTCTCTCTCTCTCTCTCTCTCTCTCTCTCTCTCTCTCTCTTTCTCTCTCACACACACACACAGACACACAGACACACACACACACACACAGGCCAAAGTGTTCAGGTTGGATAAACCTACAGTAAAAGTCAGCAAAGCCCTTGGATTGGGGCACTGACTCTTTGCAGCTCAAGTAAGGCTGCCTGGCCAACAAGCCTTCTCTCATTTACACTTAGCATTTCACAATCCCACCATGCTCCCGACCGGCCCTGCCCATCCTGCGAGAGCCAGACCAAAGCCCCTTTCTCGGCTTTTATGCTGAGCCCCCACTGCCCACCTGCATCTCAAGGAGCCCCTCCCATGGGGAGATCTTATTGCGTGTCCTCTCCGTACAGCACATCATGGGTCCAAAACTTCCACCAGGTTCTTTTCAAAGCTTACCTCACAGTGCTTTTAACCAAAATCTACTACAAGATACAGAGGGCAGCAAGCAGGAATCATTCACTCAAGACCTACTTACCACTGTGTGCTGGCAAGAGGATGCCTGGTTTGGGGTCATTCCACCCTACACATAAAGGTATCACCACACATAGGCAATTTCAGAAGCAGAGCAGAAGGAGGTAAATTTCAGGTTTGTTTGTAAATATAAAATTGTGTCTGCAGAGTCCAAGCAGGGGACACGGCTAGTAAACAGAAATGGATTTTTCAGCTATTTCATCATGCTAATGCAGCATACATGTTTTGCTTTCTGTTGCTCGGGTGATTCTATAGAAGCTGAAATTAAAATAATTTAAGGATTCTTTGGCTGCTTCTAAGGCTGATACAGGAAATGTACAAGATGAGCCTGGGGCATATTAAAGTGCAGGGAAGCAAGGAAGTGCTCAGAAATTAAAACTGAAAACTCCACAATACGGGCACTAAGAGAGCCCAATGGCCAGCGCTAGAACAATGTGAGCAACAAAATAACAGAATTGGACCGGAGCCCAAAGTGTAAAATCAATATTCATGAAATAAATTTACTGTAGAAATAAATCACTGTATCAATAAATGAAGAAGAGGAACTCCAAATAATGTCCGTAGATTCCTGGATCTCCTCCTAGATAAGGAGCGTCACTCCCTTCCCTGCAAGGTATGGGCTGTGCACGGTGAATGGGAGGGGACCGAGGGGACCGTGACAGTGGAGGGAGCTGACAGACACCACTCTATCACATGGACAGTATGGACTCTGAATCAGATGTGCCGAGACGGACGCTTCCTCTCTGTGGTCATCCTCCTGAAAACCCATAACCCCCTCTAACCATGAGAATGGCCGGCACACCCAACTGAAGAGTGTTTGACAAATACCTGACCACACTTTTCAAAGCTGTCAAGGTCATGTAGGACAAGGAAAGTGGGGAATCTCACCACCTCAGAAGGTGTGGTGACTAAACAGTGTCGGGTTGGATCCTGAATGGGTCCTCGGGTGGGAAGAGAACATTTGGGACAAGCTAGCAAGCAGGAATGACAAGCTGACTGCTTAATAACAATATATCACCATTGGCTCATCAACTGTGAGGGGTGGAGTGTACCTCAAGGCACCAGGGGACAAAGATGCAAAGATAGCAGAAACGGGCTGTGGGCTATTCCGAAACCTCTGTGCTTTCTGTGGAAATAATTTCTTACAGAATTCGCATCAGACTACTCCTAAGGAGTTGGAGATGAAAGATGTCCCTAAGGTCCAACTCTTCCAGGATGCTATTCTGCTCCATTTCCCCCCTCTACTCCCTGTGAGTATATCCCTTCACATCCCTGCATTTGGCAATTTGCTATAATGTCACACAGAAACTCACTGTTCAGTCCCAGATCCGCAGGTCAGGCAGAGGTGAGACAAATGCACGGGCCAGAGCCAGACACCAAAACAGTGCTGAAGTCACAGCAGATCAGGCTTCTGGCAAAGCTCGGTCAGGAAACAAAGGTAAGGCGTTCCAGGTGAGGGGACGTGGGTGAGACCTGCACTTACGGGGCTATCAGCACAGGCGCCTCATCCATGGAAAACCACAGATGGTGTCTTCAGTTACACCTTCTACCAAGAAGTGCCAAAATGCCCCCGAGGCAACAAAGGGAGTCGTTTGGTTCAACCTTCCATTAAAAACTCACACTGCCATCGGTTGACTCAGAGTGACCCGATAGATCAGGGTAGATAGAACAGCTTCTGTGGGCTTCCAAGACTGTAACTCCACGGGAGCAGAAAGCCTCATCTTTCTCTCAGGTAGCAGCTGGTGGTTAGCAATCCAACCCATAACCTCTACAGCGGCGACAGGGCTTTCCCTTCTACTAAGGTCAGGTCTTAAGCCCACCCCAGTCCAGTTCATTAGCATAGCAGAGAATAGCTCCCAAAATAGGACTAGAGTCACGGGCATAAAAAGTCCAGGATTATGTCACTTAAGGAGTTACAGCCAGATGGGCAATGTCAGTTGACTATAGCTCACTACCTCTGCAACTTTTCTGCAAACTAAAAACGAGTCAAAAATAAAATAATTGTTTAAACCTCAAAACTTAAGTCCACCTCAAGTAGCTTTTCATTCGGGATAGTAAGCTGCACACACACTCTCTCTACAGTCCTTCATTGTCCCTGCTCTCTGTCATAGCCGATCAATGTGCACTGCAGACTGGTGTTCGATTCCAGACTCGCCCTCACCCACCTCCAGCTATTGACTGAGGGGACTGGTGGGAAGTCAGGGCACGCAGGCTCTTCCCAAAGCAGTTCATGCCGGGCAGAGGCCATCGAAGTCGACCCGTCAGACATGTGAGAAGCAGCCCGTGTTGGCAGAAGCTCTGCCTTTGCCCTTTATTGAATTAGCCTTCTAAACTTTAGATTCCTGGGGATGCAACTTGCCTTCAGAGAAGCAGCCCCAGCATCCACACGCTCATCGATCGAGACCTGTTTTCCCGACTTCACATCCCTGCGTGTCCCTGAGTGACTCTGCCTGGCTGGTGCAAGCCCCTCTTCTGGCTCACCTGCCCACCTGGTTCCCACACCTTGTTGAGCCACCGGGATGTGCCAGTGCTTAAGGGCAGGGAGGTACGGAAGGGAATGAGAAAGGCGGGGGAGAACGGAAGGCTCTTGTCTTTCACAAGACAACTAAGACCAAGAAAAGAAGAGGGACAGGACCAAAGCAAAAGGGGGCCAGGCATCGAGAGGCCGGGGCAAGATTTCCCATACTGTCTAGACTTTTGAGACCCCGAGAACATTCCCAGCATTGCTGATGTTTCCCGAAGCATAACTCTAAGACCCCTTGGTCAGAGTACCCGTGATGGAAGGGAATGTCTACAAAGCTTGGCCGATGTATTGAGACTCATGAAAAGATGACTTTTAAAAGACAGAAGGAGCTATGTCAAATGCAGGGGCCCACCCAGACCTACCCATGAAGGTACCCAGCTGATCCTCAAAAACAGATTGCTGTCCAGTCGGGTCTGGCGCATGGAGACCGCGTGGGACAGAGAAGAATGGCTCTGTGGGCGTCTTAGGCTGGAAATCTTTGGGGGACCAGGCAGCCTTGTCTTTCTCCTGCACGTGGCTGCTTTGAACCGCTGGATTTCTGTCAGCAGTCCAATGCTTAACAAACAGGGCCACCGACGCTCCTTCCAGCATCTCCAACAGGCTCAGAAAGGAGGCTTCTGTGACAGCCCGGGACCAGGGGCCCCAGGGAGCAGCAGCACTCCACCCGGTGGGCCAGTGGCTCACCTCCCACTAAGGGGGTGCTTCAAATTTGTGCAATAGCCCCCCTGCCGGGCTCACCTTCTCATGAGGAGCCCTGGACCTTACACAGTAACAAGAGGCGTAACAAGCTTGTTACACAGTAACAAGCACGAGCGAGCCCATGCACAAAGTAGGAATGATGAGGGGACATATCAGCATTGGCTACCTTTGTGGAGTGGGGAAATATAAGCCCCCTCTGCCCCCCCCCATAGTTTCATGATTTGTTTTCCCCTCTAAACTCTTAGTTTCTTAACAAAATGTATGCAAAATGAGAACTTGAGCTTTGTTTAGGGCCTCCAGACCTCGTGAGAGGTCTCTGCAGTGCCTGTCCCGGCCCACACTCTGTACCCGACCCACCCACACCCCAGTTCTCACAAGGCTCCACGCACAACTCCATCACCCACTCCCATGAGACTGCCATGTCCCAGGCTCGCAATCCAAGGGCAGTGACTGGGCCCGACTTGCCCGGCACCCACAGCACCCAAGGTCCCTGTGGGGCTGGCAGACAGGGGAGAAAGGAGGGAGTCAAGCACAGGCTATACAGGTGGAGGGAGGTGGGAGTTTAGAGGTGGGACTCCAAAGGATGACTTGGCGGGGGTGGGAGGTGGAATTCACCCTCAGACATGACCATGACTCAACAAGGCAAGATTTATCCCCGAAGTACCCGGAGTCATTGGGGAGGAGGCAGGCACCCAGCCCTCGCTGGAGATCAGGGTCACCTGGAGTCCCACAGGTCAGTGAGGGAAAATGGAAGGAACAGCTGGTCCTATGACGGGGGTAGGATGCCCAAGCCCACCTCCAGGATGACCAGAGAAAAGACCCCACTCTACGTTAGAGGCCTGAGATGTAGCCGACTCCTACAGCCCTTCCAGCCGTAACCCCTTAGGTGCTGAATTATATATTCTAGCCTCTCTGCCTGGGGCTATAATCCCATTTTGTGGGACGTTCTCAGCTAGGGTGATGGGCAAGATGACAGTGGGATTATGTCTGGACCTGAGCAGAGGCCGTGAGCCATGCCACCTCCCTTTGCCTTCGTGGGGCTGAAAGACACAAACCACACCGCTATCCAAACCATCCCTCTGTATGGGACAGCTGTCTCAGCAACACAAGAGAAATCCCAGGACCATGGGAAGAAGAGCCCATTAGAGAAGGAGGCGGAGACCAGAGGCACCAGAGGTTGTGAGATGGAGCCCCGGGTCAAAGCAAAGGGGCCAGGCTGAGACCAGGGGCCGAGACACGGAGACCTGCATGGAACAGAACACCTGGACTATGAGACTGAGTCAGAAACTGAGGGACCACGTGACTGAGAGGCCAAGGATTAGACAGAGGCCTGGCTGTTGGCTGAGGAGAGGTGTTGCCTTGAACCTATACTGTATCCTTCATGTTGGTGGTAACCTTGAACTCCCATAACAAAGTCCCTTGGTTGTGAGCGCTGGTTGTGTTCGCTCCGTGTGGCCACTGCAAGGATTCAGTGCTAGGGGAGAACAGTTGGAGTCAGAGTAGGTGACAAGGCTGCAGGGTGGAGACAGGTCTGACCTCGGCCTCCTGCCAATGGGGAAGCCGGAGGAGGTCACACTTGGCCCCTGCCTGGCAGTTTTCACAAGGCAGCTGGTTTTCTTGGGACAGCCAGCCCTGCTTGCATTACGGTGATGGGAGGCAAAGCCAGTGTTAGGGTGGAGCGGGGGTGGAGGTGGAGAATCCACATGGAAAGGAAAAGGAGGCCACGCCGGACCAGGCAAGATGTGCACTCGCAGCGTGGAACTGCCAACTGCTTCACCGGCCTTGGGCCGTCACATCTCAAGGTCTACCTGTCCCGCCATCCGTGCGACAGCCGCTGGAGTTGTCCTGTGTTGGGCAAGACACGGAAACATGATGTATGATGAGGTATCCGACAGATGACAGAGGGGGGCCTGCTCAGAGGGAGCAAGCTCTAGAGCAAAGGGCCTCTGAGCCTGGGCAGGAACAGGCCCTGTGCCCATCCCAGCATCCACACAGGCCAACATGGCCGGGCAGGCTCATCAGGGCCTGGACTGACCACAGCAGTCCCCCCACCCCTGCACCTGGCCGCCCCTGGGCCTCCTCAGGCAGCCGTGTAGCCCTGAACCTGGCTTCAAAAAATAGCCCTTTCTGACCATAAGCCTCACAAGACTGAAACTGAGAATTAAGCCCAGTGCCTGCCCGCCCCTCCCCGGCACAAAACCTGTTAAGACTGGATGTCACAATGTCAAGATAAATGGATGGAAACAAGAAAATGCAAATTCAAGGTAAGAATGGCCTCAAGGAGAGGGTGAGGAGGCATCTAGAGCTTTTCTTGACCTGGTGATGGAAACATCTTATGATCTATCTTATTTTCACATGAAGTATTAGCTAAAGTGGTTGGTGATTACTCCACTGATCTTAGAAAAGTACTTTAAACAACGCCCAAACCATAAAACAAAACAAACTCACCCCCACCGCACCAAGTCTCACCCCGCTTTATGATGTCACAGAGAACGATTTCATAGGGTTTTTTGTTTGTTTATTTGGACTATTCACCCCATCTTTCTTCTACAGAATCGCTGCCTTAAACCCACACACTGTCCCAGTGTTGATTCTGACTCACAGTAACCCTGTACAGGCTTTCGGAGGCTGAACATTTCTATAGAAGCAGACAGCCTCACCTTTCTCCTGAGGAGTGGCCACTGGATTTGAACTACCGACCCTGTGGCTAGCAACCCAATCCTTCACGGACAGCACCACCAGGGCTCCTCAACGGCACACTGCAAAACCCCAAACCAAACTCACCACCATCGAGCCGATTCCACTCTGAGCAACCCCTACAGGAGAGGGAAGAACCGCCCCTGTGGGTTTCTGAGATTCTAACTCTTTATGGGAGTTGAAAGCCTCCTCTTTCTCCTGCAGAGCTGCCAGTGGTTTTACACTGCTGATGTTGTGGTGAGAAGCCCAACAGGTCACCATTACACGACTAGCTTCGCTAGTGATCAAATGCAAATATCTACACCACCTGGGGGGGTCTTACATAACACCCAACCAAAAAAAACAAACCCACTGCTATCAAGCCCATAGAAACCCAGTAAGGGCAGAGCTGAATTGCCCCGTAGGATTGCTTAAGAAAACAGACTGCCGCATCCCTCTCCCACAGAGCACCTGGCGGGTTCACACGTGGACCCAGCAGCCGATCACTTTAAGCACGGTGCCACCGGGACACCTTGCACAAGGCTCACACAAAGTGAAACTCACTGTCGTGGAGTGGATCCCAACTCCTAGAGCAACCCTCCAGGGCAGGGTGGAACTCCCCCTGTGGATTTCTGAGCCGAGAACCCTTTACGGGAGTAGAACAACTCATCTTTCTCCTCTGGAGCAGCTGGTGGTTTCAAACTGCTGACTTGTGGTTACCCAGACCCAACGCATAACCACTACACCACCAGGACTCAGCCCAAGGCAAATGCTCAATGAACCAATCTCTCAGGGCTGAGCCCCGGTCTGCCCTAGACAGCAAGGAGACCAGGAACTCTGCAAAGCAAAAGGTTTTACGCTTCAGCAGAGCAAGCAGACTGACAGGGTGGTGGCCGGCGGGCACAGTGCCTGTGGTCCAGGCTCCTGGGACAGCTACTGCTGGTGGGACTGATGGAGGGGCAGCAGGGCGGGCAGTGGCTGGAGGAGGGTGCCCGCAGCACCTGCTAGGCTGTTTGGAAGCTGTTTTTGAAGGCAATGAAAGGCTACAAGCAACCTAGGGAGAGGCTTTCTAGGAAGGCCTGGCAGGGAGACCTGAGCTGGGTCCCCCACCCCCAGGGATAGTGTGATGAGCTCCAGAGACCATCACTTAGAACAGAGCTCAGGGCAAGTCTGCCCACCAGGACCCCCAGGCAGTGGGGCTGGGCTCAGTGACTGAAGGAGCGCAGCAGCTCTGCCAATTGCCCTCGTGTCTAAAGTCCCTTTGTAGCCACTGCTGTCTCAGTGTCTTTGTGTGTCAGACAAAGGCCTCATCCCCACAACACTGCCTGTGTGTCTGTCCATGTGGTTTCCTGCCGCACGCACCCACACGGCCTATGTCACAGAAACTGCACTATGTGCGGGCTGCAGGCAGAGTCCCGGCCTCCTGGGAGGGGCCCTGGAGTTGCTGGTGCACCCCACACCATCCGTTCATCCATTATCAGCGGGACTACAGCTCTTTGTGGTTCCCTGCGGCTGGGACAAGCTGGTGCCCCACCCTGTGAGATGCCACTAAGCAGAGGATTCGGTTCTCTCTGAGGTCTCCGTAAGTAAAAACCGACACCTGACTAGCACAGCAAAACACCCTGGCGCCTGGCTAGGGAAACACCCTGCTGTACTCCAGCTCGGGCCACCTTTGATGCCTCTCGCCTGCGGGCACAGAGGGGGATCACCGCACTCTCCCCACTCAGCACTGCCCCTGCCCCCCTCTGCTTGCTCCTAGAGCCAGAAACAGACACGCACACACACGCCCACTGCCATTGAGTCACTGCTGGCTCATAGGCACCCTGTAGGAGAGGGCAGAGCTGCCCCTGCGAGTTTGCAGGACTCTTTACAGGAGTAGAAAGCCCCAGCTTTCTCCCTTGGCTGGCTGATGGTTTTCAAATGGCTGGAGAGAGATGGGGCAACCTGGTTTCTTAAGGATCAACAGCCTTGGAAAACCGACGGGCCATTTCTGCTCAGTCTTCACTGGGTCTCTGAGCGTCCATGAATGCGCAGGCTGCTGGCCTGAGTGAAGGCTGGAGGTTTGAGTAAGTCGTGAGAGGCCTCAGAAAGGCCTGGCGACCAACCTCGAGAGTCTGTCACCAAGAACCCCCGGAACACAGTGCTACTCTGACACACGAATCAACTCATCGAAACGTTTCCTTTTTCTTCTCCTTCTTCTTTAAAACACTTTGGACTAGAAGTAGCCCAGCTTCGGAAAGGAGATAAAAATTCGCCAAGATGTCAGGGCGTGGTAATTAGAATGGGAACAATCTGGCCCCAGTGCAACCCTAAGTGCGGTCCCAGGCAGCACTGATCGTGGCGCCAGGGCTCTTGTCCGAGGTGCTGGACCCACTAAAGCAAGCCCCCCGAGGGCTGGCCCAGTTAGAGAGAGGGGTGCTTCCCCTCACACTTGTTTCCAATGAAGCCTAGCAGTCTGAAAGAGAGAGCTTCCTCTTTCCAGATGAGGTGGAACAGAGCACCGCAAACAGAAAAGCCCGTGGGTGGTGGGCGACGTCCCTCGGTCCATGGGTGGTGCCAGCACTGAATGTATGGCGAGCTCTGCCCAGGGCGGAGGCGGCCAGAGTCCCATCCCACCCCGCCCCCTGGGGCAGGCTTCCCTTCACAAGATGCTGGTACCACTACAATGGGATCGCCAAGGTAGGTGCAAAAGGACCTGAGGGAGAAACTTTCAACCTGCCTACAGTTCAGGCAGTGAACTCAGCCTGCCGCCGGCCCCCAACTCTCTCTGCAGACCTGGTGGGGACATCCCTCAGCAGACTAGGTGAGGAGGGCCCAAGCTCCGGGACCCTTCAAGCCCTGTGTCAAATGGCCCTCTACTTAGCAGGCAGGTTGTCCACAGCACAAACCCGTCACAGGGGCCTCGCACCAGAAGACTCTAGGTCCTCAGCAAGCAGGCATGCTTCGCTCTGGTGCAGCCGCCTCCTGGGTGCTGAGGGGGCCCCTCACCCCAGCAGCTGCTTTGTGAGTGCTTCCCGGACAGAGGCTGTCCTCCGGGTAGGAGGACACTACAATTTACACACAGCGTGTCTGGAACGGAAAAAAGGACACACCCGCAAATTAAAAAGCACACTCTATTTTAGTTTTAAACATACATCTCTCGCCCAGCAGTGGCCGAAATAGCACCTCTTATTTTAGCGAGATCAAAGGCAGCTCCTAAATGAGTCAGCCACACACTGGACCCGGAGTTTGGAGGATCAGGACTGCGTGCCTGCAGGAGGTGAAGGGCTGAGAGGAGGCAGACAGAGGGTTATACACTGGGTCAGCGGTTCTAAACCACCAGCCGTTCCAAGGGAGAACGAAGAGGCTGTTGCACTCCGGGAAAGACTCAGTCTGAGACCCACAGGTGCAGCTCTAACCCTGTCCAACAGGAGTTGGAATTGACTCAGTGGCTGTACATTTGGTTTGGTTCTTATTACCAGCATGAAGCTCAGCAGACACCTCCAAGGTCCTAGAGCAGTGGTTCTCAACCTTCCTCATGACACGGCCCTTTCATACAGTGCCTCACGTTGTGGTGACGCCCAACCATAAAATTATGTTCGTTGATACTTCATCACTGTCATTTTGCTACTGTGATGAACCGGACGACCCCTGTGAAAGGGTCATTCGACACACACACACCCCAAAAAAATTGTTTGAGATGAAAACACACAAAAAATGTTTCAGGTGGCAGATCAGCTTGGATTTATAAAGGAGGAAAACATGGGCCAGCTCAAGATGAGGGAGGGTCCAGACCACCAATGCATCTGCGTCACGGTGCTGGTGAGGAATGAACTGCCACCGAACCAAGCAGTCTGTCTGGGAGGAAGGAAAGCCAGAGTGCTTCTTAGAGGCAAGGGGGGCCAGAGTTGCACATCTCTGGGCACGTTGTCAGGAGGAACCGGCCCTGGAGAAGGCCATCCTGCTTGGCAAAGCAGAGGGGTAGCACAAAGAGGAAGGCCCGCCACAAGGCAGAGGACGCAGTGGCTGTAACCACGGGTTTGACACACCACTGTGAGGATGCACAGGCCTGGCCATCGCAGGGATGCTATGCGTCAGACTCAACGCAATGGCACCTAACAAGGTATAAAAACTGAGTTTGTTTTCTTATTTGTTTTTCATTTTATTGGGGGCTCTTACAGCTCTTATCGCAATCCATCCATCCATTGTGCCAAGCACGTGTGTAGAGATGTTGCCATCATCATTTTCAAAACATTTTCTTTCTACTTGAGCCCTTGGTATCGGCTCATTTCCCTCCTCCCTACCCCACCACCCACCCTCATGAACTCTTGATAATTTATAAATTATTATTATTTTTTCATGTCTGACACTGACTGCTGTCTCCCTTCACCCACTTTTTTCTATTGTTCATCCCCCTGGGAGGGAGTTATAGGTAGACCATTGGGATTGGTTCCCCCTTTCTACCCGCACCTTCCCCTTCCCCTCCTGGTATCCCTACTCTTATTACTGGTCCTGAGGGGTTATCTGTCCTGGATTCCCTGTGTTTCCAGCTCTTATCTGTACCAGTGTACATGCTCTGATCTAGCCGGATTTGTAAGGTAGAATGGGGTCATGATAGTGTGTGTGGGGGGAGAAGTATTAAAGAACTAGAGGAAAGTTGTATGTTTCATCGGTGAAAAACAATAGACTTTTAAACGTCAACCGTGCTGCTAAATTGGACATGGCCTTTTCCCCAGGGCACGGCTGATCCCTGGTGCATCACCTGTCTTAGCTTCCTAGGGCTGCCGTAACAAAGGTACAGCAAGCAGGTGCCTCAAGAGCACAGAAACGCGGCTCTGCCTCACAGTCAGGGAGACTCATCCAGAGCCAGCCGGGCACTGGCTGGGGGTCGGGGGGGGGGGGGGGAGGGGGGGAAGCGTGCCTCCTTGGCCTCCGCCTGGCCAGTCCTTGGCGTTCCTTGGCAAGATAGTGATGATTCACACCCACCTGCTGGTCCCTCAGGAAAGAGAGGGCTGCTCCCACAGACAGTCAGTCTTGGAAACCCTAAGAAGCAATTCTATGTGTCCCTCCCTGTACACACGTGTTATGAGCAGGTCTCCACTCCGTGGCGCTGGGTTTGGTGTTGATTCTGGGCATCCTACATGGACTCGTCAGTATTACCAAAGTACAGGCTGTAGTTCTAATCAAGGTCATGTTGGGGGAAACCCAATGACCCACGGTTTCGTCTTGATCCAAGATCTAGCCTTGCTCTCTTTCCCGTCTCCTCTGCTAGTCTTGTGTTGGTTACAAAGCTGAGTGTAGTATTTTAACCATGACCCACGGGGTTTTAGAGGACTTCATGAAAGGTGCTCCGGTGATGTAGTGGGTTAAGCATTGGGCTGCTAACCTCACGGTCAGCAGTTTGAAACCACCAGCCGCCTCGAGGAAGAAAGATGAGGCTTTCTGTTCTCGTAAAGATTTACAGTCTGGGACACCGATGGGGGCCCAGAGTCTACAGGGTCGACACAACGACATGAGTATGTAAGGAGCCTCGGCAGCCCAGTGGTTACTAGTCAACAGGCTGATCGTTTGAACCCACCAGCCACTCCATGGGATAAAGATGAGGCCGTCTGCTTCTGCAAAAGTGACAGCGATGGAAACTCTATGGGGCAGGTCCGCTCTGTTCCACAAGGTGACTGTGAGTCAGACGGACTTGACAGCAATGCAGTTTGGGTGTTTTTTAATCCTTTAAGTTGTTTTTGTTTTATGTAAAACGTAAATCTGACAGGCAAACGCTCTGGTTTCAATCTCTGCTGTGGCTTGGTTGGAATCCTGGTGACGTAGAGCAGTGGGTTTGCACCTTCCTCACACCGCGACCCTGTCATACGGTTCCTCGTGTGGTGGTGATCCCCAACCATAGCATTATTTTCATTGCTACTTCATAACTAATTCTTCTACTGCTATGAATCATCTTGTAAATATCTGATATGCAGGATGTATGTTCATGGTTACAAATTGAACATCATTAAAGCATAGTGATTCATCACAAAAACAATATGTAATTATATGTTGTGAAATATCTATTTCTAATGAGATTCTGTCTTGAATCATGGTGTAGCATGGGTAACAGTCTTCACAATAGGTGGCCGTATCTGCATGTGGGCGGACCCACCTGGAGATGGATAGAGGAGTTGGTGTCTTGGTTCCTAAGACCATCAGAAATATGTGTTTTCCAATGGTCTTAGGTGACCCCTGTGAAAGGGCCATTGGACCCCCAAAGGGGTCAAGACCCACAGGTTGAGAACCGCTGGCATGGAGGGTTCCGCATCCCACAGCGTGACCAGCAGTTAGGGTCCACCAGATGCTCTGAGGGAGAAAGATTTACAGCCTTGAAAGCCCACAGGGGCGGGCCTGCCTGTGAGTCAGAATGGACCCGAGGCAGTGGGTGTGAGTTAGAGGAGATGGACTGGGGCAGGGGCTGCAACAGTGGGCTCGGGATGGCGACAGTGGTGAGGGCCCAGGGTCTGGCAGTGCTTTGTTCTGCTGTGCATGGGGACGTTGTGCGTCAGAACTGACTCTCTGGCAATCGGGTTTGGGGTTTCATTTTGCTTTGGTCTTGTGAGTTTATGGCTCCGTCGGCACGAACAGGATGCAGTTCAGAGCCCATAAACCAGCGTCCACCTTCTGGTCCATCTACCTTTCCCTCTGCTTACTCAGGGCCGCACACTGATTCTTAAAGGCAGGCAGTCACGCCCTGCCTGTACTCAGTCGTCCCCTCCACCTGTGTCTGCTCTGTTCTCGTCTGCTTGACCATTCCTACTCGTGCTTTATGTCCACTTGAAATTGCAATTTCTCTTTGAAGCCTCCCCACCTCCCCAACTACCAGGCAGAAATACAAACCACCCGCTCATTCAGGCACCCTTCTATCTAAGTCCATACATAAAAACCTTTGAGACACTGTAAATTCTTGTTTCCCCAAGTTTCTTGAGGGAAGGGACTAAGTCATCTCCATCCTGACCCAGCCTGAGCTTAAAACTGACCCACTGTTTAAGTAATGGGGTGGGGAGCAACTGAGTTCCCAAACCCCCTCCCCGAATGGATTTGGAGCATAAACATCTTTTTTATTAAAAGATAATTTTATTGGGGGCTCTTACAACTCTTATAACAACCCATACATCAGTTGTATCAAGCATATGTGTACATATGTTGCCATCATTCTCTTCTAGACATTTATTTTCTATTGAACCCTTAAGAAAAATAATTTGAAAGTGCCTTATATTAGTTTAAAAATAATAAACCGCAAGGTATGACTGTAAAACACTGAGACTGACTTGATTTTGACACCCATTGAGGCTGATGCTGGCAGCAGTGTGCAGAGAGCAGCTGGTTGAAATGGGTATGTGGCCACCAAGGGCACCACAGAACACAAGGGGGGCCAGACCTGGGGCCAGGCATCGGCTTGAGTCGTGTCTGTCGCCCTCCAGCCAAGAGACCCTGGGCAAGCCACTGACCGGCTCTGCCCCTCAATGTGGTGTCTGTGGAGGGGCAGACAGCAGGGCTCATCACACGCCAGGGCTCTTTAGAACACAGGCAAAATGAGACCCCTATGGTGTTTCCAAACTAGAAATCAAAACTGCCACCAGTGCAGACACACACAAAGCGGAGCGTGATGACATTACATCATGTTACGGAGGAGCAATCAGCCCAGGGTCTGGCAAACCACTCAGAATCACAGCCTCACCAAGTGGACCCCTAACATTAGCCATCACCACGCCCCCTGCGGGGCAAGTAACTGCCCACATGGCAGGACTCTGCCATGCGGCCACACCCTCAGGTAAATGTTGTGTAAATGGCCCACAGTGAATGGATTGTACCTGTCCTGGCCACAGGTACTAGTCCTTGAACATGATTTCACTTGGCGTCAACACATTGAAAGGCCCAGCTTGGCTTTTTAGTGCTGGTGTCCTGATGAGGAGGGCTTCACTCACGTCCAGGTTCTGCTACACAAGTAAACACTGTGCCCTTCACCACCCGGGCGGCGACTGGGTGAGCTCAAACGGCAAGGATAAAGCAGTCCGTCCACTTTACAGCACTGCACCTCTCAGTGGTGCACCCACAGACCTGGGACTGGCGACGAGGGGTGAAGAGGTAGGTGGTCAAGCAATGGGGCAGGGGGAAGGCTAGTGGGCCAAGAGTGCAAGCAGTCACTGGGGTCAGAGGCACCCATTGACTGACCAAGGCTCGAGAGTACAGCGATAGCCACTGCCCACCCCAGGCTCGCCCCATCCACAGCAACAGGATGGGCCGCCAACAGTATGGCTGTCTCCCTCCGAGCTCCCCGCTGCACTGCACGGCCCGGGGGCTCCCTCTCAGCAGCAAGAGGCCTGGGCAGCACCACCAGCAAGCCGCTGGCCCTTCCTGTGGCTCAGGTTCCCTCTTTGGTATCTGGGATTCCTAGTGGCCACTTCCCCTCTCTGCCGGTGCTCGGTGAGGAAGGCTCATGGCCCTGACGGCCCACTGCTGGCCTTCGGAGAGGTCTGAAGAGGTGGCACAGATGTGTCTGCTGTGGGGAGGGACGGCGATGTAGGGGAAGAAGAACTGATACCAAGGGTCCAAGTAGAAAGAAAATGTTTTGAAAAGGATGATGGCAGCAAATGTACAAATGTGCTTGACACAGTGGATGTGTGGATGTTGTAAGAGCTGTAAGAGTCCCCCCCAATGAAACTATTTTTTTTAAAAGGGTGTGTGTGTGCACTGTGGTCTCTCCCTGCAGCACAGGGTCACACCGGGGGTACAGCTGCAGGGAGAGAGGGGGGCAAGCTAGGAAAGGTCGTTGGAGAAAGGGGCAAAGAGCTGCATCACTTCACTCTGCTCCCTGGGCCCTCGCCACGGCGCTCCCCTCTCACATTGTGGGCCTGCTGCCCCATGGCCTTCCGATGGGGTCAGACCAGGGCATGCCATGTGTGCAGAGCAGAAAGTCTCCAACTCCTTTTCCTGGCTGTCACCTTCATGGAAGCTGAGGGCCAAGCATTTCTCATGCAGCTCCATCCAGCAGCTTCAAACCGCCCACCTGGTCACTGAGCACACCCTCGCTTGTATCACCCAGGAGCCCTGAGCCTCCAGAGCAGACGTTTATTTCATGAATGCCCTCCCTGCTGGGGCCAGGGCCCTGCATGTAGGACAGCAGGGAGTGCCTGTGAAAGGGACTGAGCCCCAGTGTTGGCAGGCGTATATGCTCACATCCCAGGCGATTCTGCTCCTGGACGTGGCCTGGAGGGAGCGTCAGGAGCGGTGCTGGGTTTAAGCCCAGCCGCTCTACCTTGTAATAACAGGCTCACCCATAACAATTGTGAAGATGATGGAGACCAGACAGAGCTTTGTTCTGCTGCGCCTCGGGTCACTAAGCGTGGAGCCTCCTACCACCTCCAAAGGCCCAGCCCTCGCGGCCCCTGGCTCTGCTGCGGCTCCTCTGATGGCATGTACAGCTGTCAGCTGGATCCAGGAGGTTCACTGTGCAGGGATCTTGGGTCCATGAGATGTGACCCACTCCTGGATCTTGCTGGTCATGAGATCCCTCCTCCTGCTTGTCACAGGGCTCACGTTACACGCAGCAGGGTGCTGCTCCAGGGACTCCTGGTCCCAGTTCCTCACCAGTGAATTCTATCAGGATCTTCCCCCACCTGCTTATCAGACCCAAGCAGGGCAAGAGTGTTTGGTGGGAGGTAGAGACTTCAGCCAGATGAGCCACATTAACTAATCCACTGCCCCTGCAGCCTTCAGCACTTTGGGGATGCTGAATGAACGGGGCTGATGAAGTGGTTCTAACAGTAGGCGCAAGCGTGGACAACAGTTGTGAGGACGGAGTAGAACCGGGCGCTGTTTTGCTTTGTTTAACACAGGCGGCTCACAGCCAGAGCCAAGTGGACAACACCTAGCAACCACCGCAGCGAGGAAAGAAAGAGGCTTTTACATCTCCGTGGTTCACTCAGCCAGTCAGCCCTCCAATTCTGTCCCCGGCTCCCCAGGGTGAGCTTCCAAGAAGCAGCGGTGCCACGGGTCTTCGGTTTAAAGCAGCCTCGTCTTCATGCATGTGGATCCAAGAGTGTCAGCCGGCCGAGCAGGAACACCTCACACACCATGAGCAGATGCCACAGGGATCTTAAGGTAAAGACACACGTGCTTCCCACCTGCTACTTATTGTGATTCTACAATTCGCCGGACAGCTTCGTGAGGTGGCCAAGTTTAAAGATTAAAACGAAAAAAAAAACAAAAAAACTCAAATTTCTCAAAACTCGCGTTAACGGTCGTTTTCTTCTACATGCAGTGACTGTAAAATAGTAAGACTGTTCTTCTCCCAGGGCTTGTGTGAAAGCACCGTCCCCTTTCATAGTGGCTGCCCACCCTGCGGCCACAGACTCTGGAGCCGCGCACACACTTGCAGACACAAGCACGCGCGAGTGTGCACACGAGTTACATCGAGCACCCCACAGCTACACTATTCCCATGTGACCTCAAATCGGACACCTGGCCCAAGTCGTTCTGGCTTCTGCAGGTCAATGGGGCTGTAGCCACATTAAAACCCTTACGAAAGCTACTCAAACGAGGGAGCGGCGCTTTCTGTGGAAGCGGCTCCGGCCCTCCCTGCAGCAGGGCCTAGAATCACGCCTGACCAGAGGTAGCACCCAAGGAAGCAGCCACTTCTTCCTCTGGTCTCGGCATCTGCCTCTTCCCCTTTCTGCTCCCTACATGTCCCACCGAGAAGTGGCTAACACCCACCAACCGCCCCCAGCTGCACAGCAGGGTTAAGGTACAGCAGGCTGAGGCTCTGGGCTCCAGTTCCGGGCTTGCCTCTGAAGGCCCACAGGCTTGTGCCAGCCCACACCTGCTGCTCCACACCCTCCACTCTTCCCCCCTGTACAGTGGGGTGCTTGGAGGTGTTCATGTCAGCAGGTGCCCAGCATGGGGTCAGGCAGGTGCCCCAGGAAGGACTGTACCTAAGTCTGGTCAGGCCCAGCCAGGTCTGCCCTCCGCGGCTTCTGCCACCAGGTTCAGACCTGAGGTCCTCACCATCCAGGGGCATGGCGACGAGGCAGAGAGCTGGACTTTGAAATGTCCAGGAGGGGGAAGGAGACAAGGTTGGGCAAAGCTCTCAGGGATGGCACAGCCCCGATGTGCTATAGCCACAGCCTCCCAGTTCGGCCCACGTTCCCTTCATAGACCAGGAACAAAGCACCACACCCACTGCCATCCAGTCGCTTCCGATGCACAGCGAACCGACAAAGGGTTTCTGAGAGGAGGTGTGTTGTTCCAGGGGCCAGTAGCCTCTGCTTTATTCCGAAGGACACCTGGTGGCTATGAACTACCAAACCTGCGGAGAGCACTCCAATGCTTCCCTGGCGGCAGAGTGGCCAGGGCTTAGGCTGTAAATCCTAAGCTTTCTTTAACGATCCAGAAGAAAGTCACAATTACCAAGAAGACCATGTGCTCTTCACCCCGCCTCCCCACCTCACTGCTGCTCCCTGCTGCTGGGCCGGCCCCTCTGCTGTGCAGAAGCACCAGGCTTCAGCAGCGTGGTTTCCCTCGTCTTCATGCAGATATCTGACCAGGCCCCTCGTGGCGCCTGCAGAAAACTTGGCCATGGGTGCTCTGTTGGAGAGGCGCCTGGAGCGGGGCCTCAGGCAGCGCCATCCTGTGCCCAGATCTGTGCTAATGCATCCCCCAGACACTGCAGCAGAGGTCAGGCCACTGCTTGGGGGGCCAGGTCCTTAGACTGCTCCGAGGAGGGGCGAGGGAGAGGGCAAGATACTCTGCTGAGACCTGATCCGTGACCACTCTGCCAGCTCCACTGCAAACACCCTGCCCGGGGGAAGTGGCAAGACCAGGGAGATGGAGCATTGGTTCCAACAGCACAGTTCAGGTAAGAAGTGAAGAAGAGCACAGTGTTCTGGAACATGTATCTGACATTTAAAAAAAAATCCTTCCACGGAGCTGATTATAACCCATAGAGACCCTAGAGGACAGGGCAGCCTTCCCCCAGAGGGTTTCTGAGGTTTCAACTATATCTGGAAGCAGAAGGTCTCTTCTTTCTTCCTCAGAGTGCCTGGTGGTTTCAAACTGCCAACCTTGCGGTTGGCAGCCCAATGCATAACCCAATACACCACGGGGCTGACTCATGGCGAGCCTGTAGGGCAGAGTAGATCTGCGCCCCCCACCCCACCTCCGGAGAGTTTGGATACTGAAGCTTCAAACTCTAAGCAAGCAGATGGCCACATCATTTTCCCACCGAGTGAGTGGATGGTAGGTCTAAGCCACCGGCCTTACGGTTAGCAGCCGAGCACTTAACCACGGCGCCACCAGGGCTCCTTGACAAGTGATCTGTCTGCGTACATTCTGAGCACAGAGCCAACAGGATTTCCTGACAGTCTGGAAGTGGGAAGTGAAAGGCTTGTCGAAGATCTTCCCCAGGTTTTAGCATCGAAACAACGGTTAAGTGGTGGGGTGGCGGGGGTTGTCGTGTGCCGATGTGGGAAAGGAGGGTCACGTGTGCTACACAAGCAGGGGGCTGGTGTCACAGACGTTAGGGTCGAGAGGCCTGCTGTCAAGCACGCAGTTAACTATAAAGCCCAGAGCCCGGGCGAGAAGTCCGGCCAGAGAAACGCAGGCAGGAGCTGGAAGCCGAGCAGGTAAATGGGTAACATCACCAAAGACAGAGAGCAGAGCTATCCAAGGCCCGGGCCCTGGAGAGACAGCCAGCCAGCGGGCCATGAAGGAGGAAACAAACTTTGTCGACTGAGGGGTACTGGGTGAGACAGCAGGGGAGGGAGGGATCCTGGGAGCCAGGGCAAGGAAGTTTCAGGATGAGGAGGGACTACGTGATGCTGACAGGCCTTGTCCCTAAGCTGGCCACTGAGAGGGGCCGGGGCACGTGCTGAAGAGGCTGGCCTCAGAGGCACAGAAGGGGGCAGGGCAGGGGCACAGAGGCTGGCCACTGATTGCTTGCTTTCTCAGTAGACAGGAAGCGAGCACAACCACAGCAGCAGCAACGGTGAGGGGTGGGGGTCAGGGGTGGGGTACAGGAGGTGTCAGAGGCTCCGGGAGAAAGTGGGAAACGAGAGTCTAGGCCTAGGGCAGGGGTCAGCCAACTGCCGTCCAAGAGCCAAGTCTCAGGTCCCGCTTGTGTTTTCAAATGAAGATGTACTAGAGGCTAGCCAAGATGTACTGGAGGCTAGCCTGTGTCTGCCACACTGTCTGTGGCCGCTGTTCCCCTGCAGTGGGAGTGAGTGACAGACTGTCGGGCCCACAGACAAGCCCCCCACCCCCGCAAAAAAAAAAAAAAAAAGACAGAAGGAGCTTCAAAAAGGGCGTGGAAACATTCGCTATTTTTAATTCCGTTTTCCCACCACCTTTTTGAAGCTCCCTGGTATTTACCATCAGGAAAGAAAAACTTTAAAGCTGGCTGACCCTTGGTCGACAGCAGAGGGCAAATGACCCGAACCCAACCCCTGCCACCAAGTCGCTTCTGATGGACAGCAATCCTACAGGGCAAGTAGAACTGCGCCCCAGAAAGCTGGGGCAAGCAACCCTTGGGAAAGGAAGCCGGGTGGCTCGCTCAAGCCACATGTGGTCATGTGCGCTCAGCCGGTGCCACGGCTCTAAGGAGTGCGGCTTTGCCAAAGTGAATCTGCAGAGCTGAGAGGCCAGAGGGGCGGGAAGGCCATCTGCCACTGGCCCCTTCCCATCAGTATGAACAACACCCGTCTCACCACAGGGCGCTCTTTCCTTTTCTTTCACGCCCGTGACCGGTGCGCCTTCATTCCTTTAATCTCCACACAGCCTCCAAGGCAGCGGTTCTCAACCTGTAGGTCTCGACCCAGTTGGGGGTCAAACAACCCTTTCACAATTCAAAACAGTAGCAAACTGACAGTGATGAAGTAGCAAGGGAAATAATGTTATGGTTGGGGGGTCACCACAGCCTGAGGAGCTGTCTGAAAGGGTTCTGGCATTTGGAAGGTTGAGAGCGCTGCTCTAAGGGATGACGGGGGACGGAGGTTCGGCATGTAAGTTAGCGACTGGTTCAACGCAGCTGTGCAGTTGGGGTGGCTGCAGTCACTGCGTGGGTCATCAACCCGAGGAGAAGCACCCCACAGGGGTTCCAGCGTTCACCTTTACGCGAGCACACACCAGGTCTCTGCCACGGAGTGGCTGCGGGGTTCAGGTGCCCAGCTTGCAGTTCACAGTGGGCATGTCATCCTGGTGCCCCAAGGCTCCTGTCCACACAACTCTGTGGGGAGCTAGAACAGGTCGGTCCAGTTGAGACACCCAAGTCCTGAACCTCTTAGGGCCCAGGGGCTCTCTACCCTGGTCACACACTGCAATCACCTAATGGATAAGATACTAAAGTCAGTCGGGCACACCCTCGGGGATTAAGGCAACCGATCTGAAGGGGCGGAGTCTGGAGCCCGCATCTTTATGGGGGCCCAGCACACAGAGCCCTCTTGCGATCCCATGCACTATTTGCCACCACTGCCACCACCCCCACCGTCCTCTCTTCAATGCACACTGGAGAACAAGGCTGCCCAAGGCCACCCAGTCATGGCAACACTGGGATTCCCTCTCTCAGTACACAAGTCCCATCCATCGAGACCCAGGCAGCGGCATCAGAAAGAGTCCAGAAGTCTCTGTTCGGGGAGCAAGTGTCCAGTAGCATCACAGAACAGCCCCTGCCCCAGGGTCCAGGAGTGCATAGAACCGTGATCACCCAATGGTCACTCGGCATCTCCAAGTTGCTCCTTGTGCTCATCGTATGCAGGGCAATGCCACCATCATCGGGCTATGGGGAGTGAGGGAGGGGGGCACTGCCATTGACCCAATGATGCCTCAGAGCGACCGAACAGGGCAGGGGAGAGCTGCTGCTGTGGTTTCCACGACTGCGACTCGGGACAGTGGCAGAAAGCCTCTTCTTTGCCCGATGAGCAGCTGGTGGTTTCCCATTGCCAACCTGGGGGTGAGCCCCCCAAAGTGCAACCACTCCACCACGAGGCTCCTCTGGGGGAGGCGATGCGGCCGGCTGAAAGAGTAGTCACATCCTCCTCCTCAGACCCGTGGGCGTTATCTTAGCTGAGAGACCTTGCATATGTGATTCAGGACACTGAGATGGGAGAATTCTCTTCAAGGGGCCTTCGGTGTCTTTATGAAAGGAAGGCACAAGGAGAATGATTCCATATGACAATGAAAGACATCGACCAGAAGCTGAGAAAACGCTGCACTCGTGGGCTTTGAAGCGGGGAAGAAGGGGCCATGAGCCAAGGAATGTAGGCAGCCACTCGAAGCTAAACAATACACGGAATGGATTCTCCCTGAGAACCTCTGGAGAGACAGACCCTGCTGACAACCTTGATTTTGACCCGGTGGCACCACAGGGTAAGCACTGGGCTACTAGCCAAAAGGTCAGTGACTCAAACCCACCAGCCCCTCCATGGGAGCAAGATGAGGCTGTCTGCTCCGTAGAGATCCACAGCCTTAGGAAACCTATCACGAGGCTCACTAGGAGTCGACCGACTCCCCGGCAGAGGTTTTTAATGATTTCAGACTTCGGACTTCCGGAGCTGTACGAGAATCAAGGCGGCTGTTTTAGAGCCACCAGGCCGGCGGGGACCTGCGGCAGCGGCTTTGGAGACTCATCTCGGGGATGAAATGGGAAGTGCTTGCGTGTGAAGCAATGTGCACAGGCCTGGCACGGCAGGAACGCAGGAAGTGCCCAGCGGGGAAGGGCAGTTCCTGTCATCCCCCCGGAACCACCAGCCCATTCTTGTAAGCCGAGTGACGAGCTGCGGCCTGACGCTGGGACAATAGCATGGAGCGCGCCCTGCTTGCCATGCCCAGAGCGCCTTCGTGGATCTGAGTGCTCGAGTCGGTCCCCAAGAGGAGAGCTTTCGAGGCTGCGGAGAGTGGCAGCTGGTCCTGTATAAATACAACGTTGCCACGGGAGTTTCTGAAGCACCCAGTACCATGAACTCACCCCGGGTGACCTTACCTGAGCATCCTCATATCCTGACCCCGGTCTATGCATGAGCTGTGAGCATGCTCACCATACAGCCTCCAGCACGTGTCTCACCAGGGGCCCTTGAAGCAGCACCCTAGAACGCAGCGCGGCCCGTGCCAGGACGAGAGGACTGGCTGAGCGTGCAAAACACCGCGCAGCTGGTGCATGGCCCTCCAAACTGCCCTTCGGGCTCTCTTCCTGCAAACAGGTCCCCTTCTCTTCTACGGTCCCTTTGTATGTCTCCTGCCCTAGTTCCGTGCACACACATTCCGCACCCCTCCACTTTTGGTTTTCCTTCTTGAAGGCTGAGTCCCAAGTGTCGAAACTCACCCTGTGCAATAATGAATTCCGCTTCCCCTGCCCTTGTGTGATGAGGAAGGGGGCTCTTCAGCTGTTCCTTGCCCGTGTGGCTTCAGAGCCTGGGGGGGGCGCTGTCCCCACCAGCCCTCTCCCCTGCCTGCCCAATATTTGAGGGTCATCCCCATTACCTGACCACAAAGGGCTTGGGGTGGGGCCTCCAAACTTGAGTACATTTTAAGAGAAAAAAATGAACCAGAAACTTTTTCACTTCCTGAAAGCAGTCGTCCTCTGGGCCTCCCCGCTCTCGTCTTTCCACTCAATTCTTCCCCAACCTTGTGCCAAGGGCAGCTTTGATGGTCCTGGGCTAGCCACTGGGCCACTAGTAGAGTGGGAGGGGACAACACAGGGAGCCAGGACCAGAGGAAGGGCCGGCCGCCTGGGTGCTCCACCACACAGAGCAGACCAGAGGGGCCTGGCCAGCCCCACACTCGCCCTCAGAGGCCTCACGACCCAGATCTGTCCTGCTGCTTCCCTGCTACACACACAGGGGCTTCCTCAGAGGGCACCTTCCCACACACCACTTGCTCACTCACAGGGAGACTCCGCAGGGCCAGGACAGCAGCTGTCACCTCCCTCCCTCCAAGCTCTCTGACTCATTGCCATCGATCTGGTTCCGATGCAGAGCAACCGTGGAGGACCCGGAAGCACTGCCCCATGGGTTTCTGAGGCTGTACGTCTTTTTGGGAACAGAAAGCCTTGTCTTTCTCCCACAGAGAAGTCAGTGGGTTTGAGCCTCTGACTGTGCGGTTAGCAACCCCGTGTGCAGCCCATGACACCCCGCCCCAGAGGTCCTTCCCCTCCGGCCTGGGGGATCCCTGAGACTCGCATCACTGTGACCAGCCAGTGGCCACTCCACCGCGTGCCATCGTCACGGGGCCATGTGCAGTGACAACTCCTTCGTTTCATACCGCCCCGAGGGTGATGCACCGTGCTTGGAGCAGCCAGCTTGCAGTGAGGGCAAGGCGGCTCACCGAGAGGCAGCCTCAACCACACAGCCCACCTAGAAGGCTGCCTGGTTCTGCCAACACTGCGCCTTTCGTGTCCCAGGGCGGCCCTTCCAGAACCATCTGCCTGTGCACCTGCCGCCCATCTCAGCAACGGTTCCGCGGAGGTGAGCCCGCCAGCGCCGCTGTTCTGAGCGCCAGGGAAAGAGGCACTGTCAGCAAGCCTTGTCTAGGAGCCCGCTGGTGCCCGCTGTTCTGAGCGCCAGGGAAAGAGGCACTGTTGGCAAGCCTTGTCTAGGAGCCCAATGGTGCCCGCTGTTCTGAGCGCCAGGGAAAGAGGCACTGTCAGCAAGCCTTGTCTAGGAACGCTCTGGAGTTAGCTGAACATGGCAATGGGTAACCGGAAGGTAACATTCCTAAGAACAAGTGACCACATCTAACCACTGACTTCCCTCCACGACCCCAAAGGAAAAGCGAGAGGCCTGGCCAGCGTTGTAAGGAATGGGAAGGAACTTCCAAACATCACGGATCCCCAAACTGCAGCTCAGCCAGCGGGAGGGCCAGGCACAGGCCTCACAGGAGCCAAGGTACCACCCACCGGTGGCAGGCAGTGGAGTGAGAAGCAGGAGATCAAATGAAAGATCTCTGTATGCTCCATGAAGCAATGAGTGCGAAGGTGAACAGCAAAGATCTCTGTATGCTCCATGAAGCAACGAGTGCCGAGGGGAACAGCAAGTGTGGAGCACGTGACCATGGCTGTAAACAGATGTGCACACGCTGTGCACACGCTTGCTGGCCCATAAGCAGGATGGCGAGGGAAACACACACAGCCCACAGGAGACGAACTGCATTCATCGGTTCGCCCGGCAAACATGGGTCAGCCACTTACGTGGTGCCAGGCACTGGGGCACACTCTGGAGAGACAAGGAAAACCAAGCCATTGTGCCTGCCCGGAAGGAAACTTGTCTGAGGACACCAGTCTGTGGTGGTCTCAGGGCAAGCCCGAGCACGCTGACAACCCTCGCACTTTGGCGTGCCATGGTGGGACTCATTTGGGGGCACCACTGTGGCAGCCTGCACACCGGGTGGAGCCTGGTGCTCCTCTGGGTGACTGTGAGCATGCTGATAAGGACAGGTTAGTCTTCTTTCTCCTTTTCCGGGTATCAGGGGTCCGCAGCCTGCCCGGGAGCAAACAGATCACAGATTCACGACGCAAGGAAACTGTCCTCAGACACAGCCCATGCCGGCCCTTGCCCTGAGCACAGCATGAGCTCACCTGGGCAGGTCACCCCTGACACAGCGGGAAACCACCGCCGGTCTCTGCCGGTGAATCCTTCCTGCTTCTGAGGTCAATGTTGTGCCCGCCCACGTGTCTCAAAAGTGAGCATCGTTCCCCGAGGGCCTTCTTCTGCCTGCACCCTGTGCAGTCCTGACGTAGGGACATACGCTGTGCCTGGGGGCTCTCCCTTCACACGTGTGGCAAGTGTGGCAAAAGTCCGTCAAACCCCAAGTGCTTCGGTGTCTCTGGGCCAGTCAGGGCTGCTAACCTTGGACTCGGGTATTTTCTGAGGGTCAACGAAGATCCTGACCAGCATCAGAGGGGCCGGCCGGCAGTCAGACCCAGGATCCTGACAGCCGCCTACACAGTCTGCAACGCGCCCCACTGGACGTCGACGATGCAGCCTTCCCGTCTAAGGGCACAGACTATGCACGGCCATCAGAACCGTGTCCTTCCTCGACTGGACTCGAGTCCTGCCTCCCCTGCATTAAGGACTCTGTCTCCTCTGAAAAAAAAACAAGCCCATGCAGGGCCCTGCTCCCTGGGGCCAGACACACCACACACACACACCAGACACACCGCCCACTCACACCAGACACACCGCCCACACACACCAGACACACCAACACTCACCCCTGCCTTACACAGGGGAGAGGGAAGGCAGGACCCCAGTAACACGTGGAGCGAGCGGCACACTGGGAAGGGGCAGAAAAGGGGTTTCTAAAAAGGAAGGGGTCCTGGTGGTGTAGTGGGTACCCAGGAGGCTGCTAACCACAAGGTTAGCGGTTCGAAAACACCAGGGGAGAAGGGCGGGACTGCCGTCTCCCATAGAGTTACAGCCTCAGCAACTCCCAGGAGCAGTGCTACCCTGTCCTATAGGGTCACCAAGAGTCGGCATGAACTCCATGGCAGTGAGTTTTCCCTTCCCCCAAACTCCAAATCACTGCCATGGAACCTGTTGCTACTCATAGCTGCTTAGAGCTACCTCGGAGCGCCGCAGTGTAGTGGCTTCTGGCTGGGCTACTAACCACCAGCCACTCCTCGGGAGGAAGATGGGGCTTTCTACTGTCTCGGAAGCCCACAAGGGCCATTCTACCCTGTCCTGTGGGGTCACTATTAGTCTCCTCCCTGAGGGCATCAGGCATTCCACTCTCAAAGAATGAAGAAAGGATTTTTGCCCTTAGAGAGAAACGGCCTGGCTAGCAAAATGGTGGGGAGCTCATTGTCAGCTCATAGGCGGCAGGCAGGAGCGTTTCCTACTGGGCCCCGGAGGGAGACGCTGTTCCCTGCATTCTCGGCCTGCCAGCCGCCACTCTCCGCACAGAGCAGGCGCACACAGAGCTGTTTGATGAGTCTTGCCTCCTTTGTATGTGAACTTTGTTTTTTAAGTTTTCAGAAAGCCTGGGAGAAATATTTACCGCAGTGACATATTATTAGCTGCCATCATTCTTAGTACATTTTCTATGTCCGATTTGGATGCTGACAGAAACGCACTGTGTCTCGGAAGCATGGTCTCTGTAGAGACTCGTTAACGCATGCAGGTCTAGGCTCATAACACCCAGGGATTCCACGGACAGCCAGGAAGCAGAGCCAGACTCCTGCAAGGAGCTCACCTTCCTGAGGCTGCTGCCTTTTCAGAGGGTGGTGTGTGTGTGTGCGTGTGTGACTATGCATGCGAGCTGTGCATCGGTAGTGCCTGTGCACATGCAGGAGATGCGTGTGCGCAGGTCTGAGTGAAACGTGGATAGACACACATGAGAGGTGTGCACACACCGCCACATGCACGGGGCTGCAGATGCAGGGCAGGGGACAGGGATAGCCGGCTGAGGCCAGCAGATGAAAGCTTCACTCAGTGACCAGCAGGCACGAGGAAGGACCCACACTCCTCTGACTCCATGCGTATGCCTGGGTCTGGCATGCTCCCAGCAGAGAGGGATTCTTTTTTGAGTTTAGGAACTGCTAGGACTTATATCCTTTGTAAAAGGCGAGTGGCGCAGAAACATTCACTGCAGTTCACTGACACCAAGAATACACAGCTTATTCCATCTCTCACTCCTGGCAGAGCGTAGGCACTGGGGATCCCTCGTCTGAAAGGGAACGTGGGGAGCGGAGGGGAAACAGACAGACCCGGGTGTCCCCTCAATCCAGTGGCTGTGACAACCCTCTCTCCATACAGGGCTGGCTGTGGTGGGTGTAGGAGGAGGAAGGCGGAGGCTGGCCTCGGGCTCTAGGGGCTGTGCTGGGGAGAAATGTGTTTGCTTTCTCTTGGGGCGTCTTGGATGGCTCCTCCTCCCCACACCTGACAGCCCGCCCCTCCTGGACACAGACCTCTGTTCCAGAAGCACCACGATGCTTCCGGGTGAGCAGCAGCTCTCTGGTCTGAGCAACCTCCAGGCTGACCTTGAGAATGGAAATGAGAAGGCTACCATCTCTAGTCCGTAAAGATGGAAATGGAGGAACAAAGGGGTCAGGTGACCTACTTGAGGCTCAAGCAAGGAGCAAAGTGTGGAAGTGAGACAGATCTCACAGTGGGGGGTTTTCCAGCGAGCTGCCTGCCCCTCAGTGGAGCTTCCACAGACAATGCTTCCCAACAAGCAGGAGAACTCATCTTCCAAAGACACACAGCAACCTCCCCGAGAGAGGCAGTGAGCTGCCTCCAAAAGCCGGTCCCTGTTCCTCCTGAAGACCAGGCCAAGAAGCCGGACTCTTCAATGGCCCGGGGCTGTCTGTCTCCCTTGCAGCTAGGTGTAGCCTGGACTTCAGTTTTGCCACCCGTTCTCAGGAAGTATCCAAAGCCCCATCTTCCCAGAAAGAGGACCAAAGTTACCCTGGGCTTCCAGGCTAGTGAATACATTCTTCTGAACCCCAGTAGGCATGAGGAGATTCGTTTTGCTACACAGTGGCTTTATGAAACAGTTTCTTCTCAAGGAAAAAAAATAGTTTGCCAATCCCATTTCAGGACTGTCTGCGTAGCAAGCTCACAAAGCTTCAATCTACCAAATTCCTGTTTACGGCCCCAAATACTGAATAGCTTGGTTTGCACATTGAGTGTAGACATGTAAGTACATCAGATAAATCTGGGCTGTGAGGTAAAAATAGGCCCTGTTTCTATGCATTACTGGTAGTCCGGTAAACTGGGATCACAGTGTACACCACCGCTGCTAGTTGCCATGACAAACGCGGGCCCAGCCCTGCCAGTTTACAAAACAGACAACCTTGGTGTCTGCATTGCTGGTCGGCGAATCTTGTTCCAGAGGATGGCGCAGCTTTCACTGCCCCGGGATTTGATTGGATTCCATCTGGGCCTGTTGGCAGTGAGTCGCGTCCAAGGCAGGCGGGAACCCTCTTTATGGCATGAAGGGTTGAGGACGAACGGGGTGACCCGGCTCCCATAGGGTGTCAGGCACGAGGAGGCACACACACGGGTACGGAGCCCCAGGCACTCAGATTAGATGGTGAATGAGATCCACCTGAGAGTCTGGATCCTTCTGAACCAGCACGTTGGCCAAAGGATTGTTTCCAGGGGTTTCACTCGGCCTGGAAAAGGTCCCTTGCTACTTCACACACCACCTGAGGGCTTTTCTTCTCCTGGAGTAGAAAGTTCACATCTCAAAACACAGACGCAGTGCTATCCAGTGACCCCACAGGCAGAGTAGAACTAACTGCTCTTGGGGGTTCTGAGGCCGTAACTCTGTAGGGGAGCAGAAAGTCTCAGCTCTCTCCCGTGAAGCGGCTGCTGGGTTTGAACCGCTGACCTTGTGGTTAGCAGCCGAGCATGTACCCACTCTGCCACCAGGGCTCCTTAAGTTAACACCTAGCTTGGTTAAAAAACATTTGATGGATTAAAAATGGTCTAAATAAGAAGACTCTCACAATGCAAAGAGCCCTTCCTCCGGCCAGTGAAGTTATTCAAAATACCATCTATTTCAACGACCCCTGGAAGGCCTAGTGCAGAACGTTGCTCCTAGGCACTCACAGGGTGAGGTATTTGCAAGACGACAGGGGGACTTCCAAAAGTTAGTGGGAAAATACTTAGCTCTCCATTCTGTCTTTCCACAAACTTGCGGGTGCCCCTCATAGCTGTACGATCAAAGAAAACAGAGCTTTCTCATGGCGTCTGCAGGGTTACGAGGAGGAAGACGTACAAACAGACACCCCCTGGTGCACGGATCCTTCCACTCGCGACTTGAAGAAATGCCACTCGGATCATTGTAGCCACCTGCCTGAAGCTCGGGCTTTCTTTCAAATCAACTCGTACTTTAACCGGTCGCTGTAAGTCCGTGTCCTTGCCATGTGAAATGCCATATGACTCATGTGAAATGAACCAGGTCAAACACCAGGACGACACTGGGTGAGAGAGCCCAGGTGGCACGGTGGGTTAAGGGCTGCTAGCTAAGGGGTTGGTGGTTCAACCTCACCAGCCACTCTTCAGGAGAAAGCTGAGGCCATCTGCTCCCATCAAGATGCTCAGCTGTGGATGCCCTAAGAAGCATTTCTACCCTTCCCAGCAGGGCTGCTCAGAGCCCAAATCCCCTGGGCGGCAGTGGGTGTGGTTTGGATTTTAGTTTCTAGAGCCAGGAGATGACAGAGAAGGATGTCAAGGTACCAGGAGGGAAAAAGACCAGTAAGGCCTGATCCAGAAGCCGACTGTGCCCACACTACCAGGGAGCAGTGTGCTGGGGTGAAAGGTCTCCTTCAGGCCCTGAGGAAATGATGAGCACTTGAACTTCAACAGGAAATCTGTCGTTGTGGTGGGGAAACTCTCTCCTAGGGGGCTCTGGAGGGAGGTGGGGGTGGGCGGCAGGGTGCAGGAGCCAGGGAAAGGCGCTGGAGGCCCCACCTGCAGTAGGAAGCATGGTCCATGTGCCGAGGCACCCCCATCTCCATGGGCACGGCCAGGGCTCAAAGTCATTTCTTCTGCTTTGGAGAGCTGCTGCCGAGTCACTGCAGGGGGGTGAGAAAGTGAAATGCTAACAAGGCAGGGGTTTGAGATCCAAGGCCTTCCCTAAACAGATTGTGTGTGTGTGTGTGTGTGTGTGTGTGTGTGTGTGTGTGCCCAATACCAAACTTCACCCATGGCAGCCCTCGGGCACAACCACAGCCCCAGGAAAGCGGGGGGGAGAATGAAGGGTAACACCCACATGGGATGGTTGAGAAAGAAAGATGTGGGCCCGGTCTGACTTCACCCACCATGCTGCTGGCAAGTGGAGCGCAAGACCCGGACTAAAACCAAGAGCCCTTCCCTCCCACCAAGGTGGACACGTCCATCCAGAAAAGCGTTTTCATTTGTCCACCTTCCTCCCTATTTCAAGTCCGGAGAATGACAGCACTTGGAAGACTCTGGGCTCTCCTGCATTTCTTGGCATCCAGTCCAAGCCAAGGAGCCCTGGGGGCCCCGTGGACTCTGAATCGAACTGTTAACCCCAAAGTCGGCCGTGTGTATCCGCTCGTCGCTCCACAGGGAGAAGGATGAGGCCATCTCTTCCCATAAAGAATTCCGGCCTTGGAAGCCCAAAGCGGGGCAGGGGGAGGGGGCAGATCTACTCTGTCCTATGGGGTCGCTATGCATCGGAATCGACTGGGGGGGCAGGGAGTGAGACACCCAGTCTAACTGGGTTGCATCAGTCATTCCGTTTCAGTGGCCCCTTAAGTATGCCATGTGCCCCTTCTGTTTTACACCCTGTCTGCAGAACACAGCCAAAGCAATGGGCAAGAAATGTGAAAACCATGAGCATGCCTGGCTGGGTTAATGACGGATGACGCGCCTCCTCCTTTTCCTATGACCTTTGCCGGATGTCTCCTGGCTCTCAGCACCTCCTTCTTTGGGAACAAGTCCCCTCGGGGCTTCCCTGAACCCACGGCTGAAATGGTGTCTATATGAAAGTGTGTGCACACAACGCAAAGGCAGAGGCACCGTGAAGAAACCAGAGTGACCCAGACCGGAGGCGTTTAGTCCCCGCAGACACTTATCCGCTGCACTGCTGGTCAGATCTCTCCCTTCCCCATTGTTCCGTCCCCCCAGCCACCCTGGGAGCCAAGGCCTGCCGTCATTTCACAGATGGGGGACTTGAGCCTGCTTCATGCCCAGCACAATTTCTCCCGCAATCTAATCTGCCCCCCAAACACACAGCCACAAATACCTCAAAGACATGCCTACAGCACCCATCCCAAAGCCAGCCACGCTGGGTCTGGAATTGTCCTCTTTGTGGGTGACACCCTTCGCTTCTCCCTCCCTTTCCTACAGCAGAACGGAGTTGTGATTGTGCCTGAGGACTGCCGTGGGTGAAGGCTGGTGTTGGGGACACACACACACACACACACACACACACTGCATCTACTTAGGGAAACCCTTCGCTAGCCCGTGGTCTTGGAGCTCAAGTGTTTCACTTTCCTATCCCTCTTTTTGGAAGGAAACATAACTTATTTCATATGTGGTCTAACTGATGTAAAATGAACATGCAGAAATAATGACCATGAGCCACGAAGGGTTGGCGGGAGGGGAGCAGGCCGCAGTAGGACTTCAGGAGACTCAGCTTCACACCAGGAATTGCTGGTCCACCCCGTTGGGTGAAGGGTTGTCGGCCAGGCATCAGGGTGAAGTTTTAAACCTCTTAGGAATCAAGCCACTCCCTGCCACTGTCTTCTCAGCTCTAGGAGAGTCAAGGACCCCTAACTCCCTCAGGAGAATCTGGCCCAGGTGGTCAAAGACCAGCACCACAGACAATCAACCAAGCAGGACAGGATGTGAACTGTTTGTTGTTGTTGTCCCCCTGGGCACGGCTCTCAGGACACACCCCACCCCCACACCATCCCACACACTGCATGCCCCGCCCCTGTGAAAAGCTCCTTCCCACTCTAGCACAAAGGTTCTCCATCTATGGCGCGTCCCACATCCCTGGGGTTGGACCGGCCGTCTCTTTGGCAAGGCCGCGTGTACGCATGTCTGCTCTCCCTACAGGCTCTGGCCCCTGTGCTCATTAAAGGCTGACATGCTGCCCATCAGAAGCCACACAGAAAAACAGCCCCGTTATAACAATATCCAAATAGGCACCACATACAAATTAAACCAGCGAAGGAGCCGCTGAGGAGGACGAGTTGGGCTGCTAACTTCAGGGTCAGCAGTTTGAACTCACCAGCTGCTCCCAGGGAGAAAGATGAGGCTTTACTCAGGCAGAGGTTCAGAAACCCACAGGGGCAGTTCTACTCTGCCCTGCAGGTTGCTGTGAGTCAGAATAAATTCAATGGCCATTGATTTTGGTTTGGTTGAGTTTGGTTTGCTTTAGAAAAACTCATGACCACAAAGTCACTTTCCAACTCCTAGTGACCCTGAGGGACACGAGGAGAATTGCTCTCTATGGCTCCCGAGGCTGCCGATCTGTACAAAGCAAACCATCGCATCTCTCTCCCCTGTGGGAGAACGATGGCTAGTGGATTTGAACTACTGACCTTAGCGTGAGCAACCAAATCCAACTCAAACTCATGGTCATCAAGTCAATTCCAACTCCTAGGACAGGGGAGAACTGCCCCTGTGAGTTTCTGAGACTGTAACTCTTTATGGGAGTAGAAAGCCTCATCCTTCTACCAAGGAGTGGCTGGTGGCTATGAACTGCTGACCTTGTGGTCAGTAGTCCAGCATATACGCTACTATGCCACCCGGGCTCCTGCAGTTAGCTAACAGTATTGTTAACAAATCTTTTTTTCTTTTTTTTAAGGGAGGAGAGGGAGGCTTACTCATCCTATAGGAAGTGCACTTGCATGGTTTCTATTTTATGCTGAATTTTTAAAATGCTGGGCACCACCTCCCATTGATCTCACAAACCAGTGCCGTGCCCCCACCTGCCTTCCCCAGTGCTCGCCCTTCCCCAGTAAGGGCAGCCAGCGAGTGTGGTCAGGGTGCTGTGTGAGGCCGTTCCTGAATATCACTGCTAAGTGTCCCGGCGAACCTTTACAGCCCTGGGAAGTCAAGGAAATCCAGAAATACCTCCAGCTAACTAGTTCCAGGAAAAAATGTGGAGCATTGTGCTATTTTGATCTTCCAAATTACACTGGGGACATAAAACAGGGTTGGGCTTGAGAAAGGGGGCCAAAGAGCAGCCGACACAACCACACCCACAGAGAGTGGTGAGGCTGTCTCCTGAAAGGGGTCGCACACCCAGCCCATCTGAAGGTGCTTTGGGATGGCCCTGGAAAAGGAGTGGTTAGGCCAGCAGCCTCTCGTCTGGCAGGGCCAGAGATACACCCTGGGGCTGGTGGGGCATCGGAGGAGCTGGAGAGGCAACAGAATTGAGAAACTTAGCAGAGCCAGGAAACTGGGGCGCAGGCCACGCTGCGGGGTGGCACGAAGAGTGAGGCTCAAAAAGAGGGCAATGCTGCCCACAGGCTTCCCGCTTCCCACAGCCATTCCCTCTTCTGCCAGGGGCGTAGCCTCAGTTTAGGACAAACCAGCCCCTTCTCCAGCTGGGAAGAAAAGCCTTGAACAGAGGAAGAGAGCGGTCCTCACACTATCTTATTAAAGCGCAGCCTGCTGGGACCCCCCACCCAGAGTTTCCATGCAGTAGGTGGGTGGGGGTCTGATCACCTGCACATCTCAGATGATGTTGGGGCTGCATGTCTGGGTACCACACATGGAGAAAATGGCCTAAGCCAATCAGCACAGAGCATTCTTATAGTCGCATGTCACTGGCCCAGAGCGGTCCTGTAATACTGTTCCCACTGGAAACCAAGCTCCTGCCACGGAGTCGTTTCTGACCCACAGCACCCCTACAGGGCAGGGGAGAACTTCTTCCAGAAGTTTCAAAGACTATAGCTCTTTATGGGAGTAGAGAGCCTGACGTGTCCCCTGCAGGGCAGCTGGTGGTTTCAAACTGTTGACTTTGAGGTGAGCAGCGCAGGGTGGGGGGACTGGAATATACACTGTTCCTGCTGGCCACGCCCTAACGACCACCTCACGAGCGTGAAGAGCCTGACCCAGGGATGACTGCAGTGATGGCGAGGGAGTCCGAGCTCGGGCCGTGATGAAATGTAGGTCCTTCGTCAACAGTGGGCCAGCTGGTGAAGTTGCTAAATTGCTGGCAGAGTAGGTCTCCAAGGCCATGCCTGTCTTCAGTGTTGACTTCGCAGCCAAAAGCACCCTATCTGGCACACCCTATTATCCAGAGAGACCCTTGATGAGGCATCCCTGCTTTATAATCGAGTCCTGCCCCCCAGAAATAGCAGCCTGCCTGGCTGTGTTGCCAACAGACGCCCTGAAGCTGCACACGTGGGCCCACCTTCTTGGAAGCGAGGATGAATGGACCAGGAAACGCAGGGTTCAAGAATGCAAGCAAAGCCAAACTCAAGCGGAGTTCGCGCCATCGGGGCGATTCCAACTCACAGGGACCCTCTTGGGCACTTTGGGTTTCGGAGACTGGCAATGCTGAGGGGAGCGGGGAGGGAGAGGGGAAAAAAGAGGACCTGATGCCAAGGGCTGAAGTGGAGAGCAAATGCTTTGAAAATGATGAGGGCAAAGAATGTACAGGTGTGCTTTACACAATTGATGTATGTATATGTATGGATTGTGATAAGAGTTGTATGAGCCCCCAATAAAATGTTTTTTAAAAATCCTTATGGGAGCAGACACCTTCATCTTTCTCCTAAAGAGCGGCTGGTGGGTTCAAGCCACTGACCTTGTGGTTATCAGCTCAGTGCACTGCCCACTGTACCAGCAAGAACACACGACACAACGCACATCCACTTTATCACAGAGCCTCCATAAGAAGGGCAGGGTGGCTAGGAAGGAGAGCAGGGCATTTGAGATGTCAGAGCGCTACCTAGCAAGGTGCAACAGGAGGGTCAGGACCGCCAGTTGTCCGAGGGAAAGAGCTCTGAAAGGACTCCAGGAGGGAACTTGGAGAGGGCTGATGCTGTCCTTCAGAGAGAAGTCCTCCTTCCTCCTGGAGGTCAGGCCACACCCTACTGTCTTCCTGACCCTCGTCCAGAAAGCAGACGTCTCAGCTGTACCACCGCAGCCTGGCCCCACCCCACAGGATCCATGGGCCTTCCTGCATCTAAGGCCTTCCCTGGGGGGAAGCCCAGGCAAGCAGACGGCACACGAAAGGGCTGCAGTCTCACCTGCATGAAGGAAGCAACTGCAGGCAAACACCAGGGCCAGCTGATGGTGCAGACCCTGGAGTGGACAGGGAAGTGTGTACAGACACCGTGGACACACACACACACACACACACACACACACGCTCACGCTCACGCCTGGCGTTCTGGTCCCGTCAGGTTATGACAAGAGGAGAAGGTAGAGATTAAATCCCTGGAGAAAGGGGGACCTCGTTCCAAGTTCAGTGCAGGCACCTTTCTTCCCAGGGGTTCCTCCTTCCTGCGTGCTCCCCGGCTCTGTGCGCTGCTCCTCCAACACCCTACCACAGCCAGGCCCCTTGCTGCGGAGGGAGGGCAGTGCCCCTCAGAAGAAGCTCACTTTCCTCTCCTTTAGGACAAGCCGTGCATCACAGTTAAAAGGAATACAGGGTCCAACACTACAGTAACGCCCACAATCCGGCCAGAAAGGGGGTCTAGTCAGAATAAAATGGGTAAAGGACACGCACAGGTAACTCGCAGAAGCTGCAACACAAATGCGCAAGAACGGGTTTTGAATATTTTGGGTAATTTGGGACGTGTGATGAAAACAATTGGGTCTTCGCTGCTGCTACATTTGCAGATGTTGACCAGCCTGAGTCTTTGCCTGCGGCCCGTGTAGAGGCAGACCGACCTACCGGCAGCTTCTCCCTCTAGGGGACACTAGCACTGGGGGAGAGAGCTGAAGCTGGCAGAGCCTCTTGGGAGGCAATCTGGGCAAATGATGAATTCAGAACTCCTCTTTGACCCAGAATCTCTCCTTCTAAATAGCTAGGAGGCTGGAATATTTCTGGGTGTGAACAATAATGTGGTTCCCGACGTCCTAAATTTTCAGAGCAGAAAATTAAGAACAGCCTACATGGCTCTGATCATAAGGAACCGTTAGATACACTAGGGTGCTTTTATACGATATGCTCCTCCCTACCCCACCCCCACAAAAAAGGGGAGTGGGGTGTGTGAAACATACTATGTTGGTCCATACAGAGCTCCAGGCATTAGACTGAAGAAGCCAAGCACAGACAAGTCTGTGCACAGACAACCATGTGACTGCATTTATGTTTGGCATCACAGCCACCGTGCACAGAGAGCACCCAGAAGCAGTGACGCCTCAGTCACAGTGAGCCCACCTCCAGCCCGGATCGTGGCTTTTACATACCATTTCCCACCATAAGGAAGTGGGCTCTTTGGAAAAATGGCCAATTCCACAGTAGTTGGGGCAGGGAAAAAGCAAGCCGAGGCTCACGCATCTATGCCGGAAAATAAAGAAGTGTTCCAAGAATGGCCAGGACCTGTCAAAATGAAAACAGGATCCAGCTTGAAGAGGCTTCTCACTGGTCAAAACCTGCATCACCTGGGCAAAACGTGAATGAAAATATCAGTGGATTATGGCCTGTGGAATGCATCTAGTGGTGCAGCCCCTGGTGGCCTAGTGGTTACGCATTGGGTTGCAATCCAAAAGGTGAGCAGTTCAGAACACCAGCCGCTCCGAGGGAGCAAGACCAGGCTTTCGATTCCTGTGAACAGTTACAGCCTGAGAAACCCACCGGGGCAGTTCAACCCTGTCCTATAAGGTCGCTGTGAGTCAGCATCAACTCAAGGACAGTGACTTATTTTAACGGTACAAGTCAAATAAAAAACAGATAAGTAAATGGAAGAAAGAAAAGGTCCTCCTTTCAGTAAAACTCCAACTAATAAAGTGTGGAGTCAAAAACCATCATGTGGCTACTATCCCAAGAATTGATTCCAACAAGAATGGCCAGTTGATTCCAGAACGAGTGACGAATGAAAGGACTGTGGGAATATCCTATTTACATAGTCTCAAAATAGCTTCCTGTAAAATACGGGTTAACTGCCAAGGGAAAAACGGTAGCTAATCAGGGAGGAAACCTGGCAATGATGGACGTTAACATCAGCAGGTCGGGCCAACCCACACCATGTGTCTCCTGAGAAGATTAAGAAGAGTGCACCATCTCCTCCGTTGTTCTCCTGCCAAAGAGGCAGAATCTGATCATGAGGAAAACTCAGACAGACCAAGCCCCGGGGCATTCTATCAGGGGAAAAATAACCATGAGGCAAAATCTCACAAGTGTCAATACCACGAGAGATTAGGAAAACCCAGGAACTGTTGCAGATGAGAGGGAGACTAAAGTCAATCTACAGATGAAGAGCAAAGGCTTCAACCTTCAGAGGGGTTTACACCTCAACACACAGAAAATGAAAATCCTTAAAACGGGACCGGTGAGCAGCATCCGGATAAACACAGCAAAGACTGAGGCTGTTCTTTCTTCTTGGATCCACAATCAACCCCCATGGGAGCGCAGACAAGAAATCAGACAACATAATTCATCGGCCAAATCTGCGGCAAGTAGCCTCTTTAAAAAAAATCAGATTATTATAAGAGCTGTAAGAGCCCCCCCAATAAAATGATCTATCAATTTTTTTTAAAAAGCAAAGAAACGCTTAGAAAACTGTGATGTGCCTGATCCAAACCATGATCGTTCAGTCACCACCGAGCTGTGGAAAGTGGGGCAATCAATAAGAAAGACTAGAGGAGAATCAATGCCTTAGACTTCTCGTGCCGGCACAGAATGCCGACGGTGCCACAGACGGTCAGCAGAATGAACAGCTGTGTCTTGGAAGAAGTACAGCCTGCATGCGCCTTAGAAGTGAAGAGGGTGAGCCTCCTCCGTCTTAGAGACTCTGGGCACGTTATCAGGAGGGACCAGTCCCTGGAGAAGGACATCCTGCAGAAAGTCCTTCAAAGAAGATGCTCCTCAGTGAGAGGGATTAACACAGTGGGCAATAACCTGCTGACCTAAAAGTTGGTGGCTCACAGCAACCTGGCGGCTCTGTGGAAGTGGCACCAGGAGAATTACTTCTGTAGAAACTACAGTCAAGGAAACCTGATGGGGCAGAGTCGGGTCAACTGCATGGCAACGAACACACCACCGTACTCTACCTCATTCTTGCTGCCATCGAGTCAAGTCTGACTCTGGACGACCCTGCAGGGCAGGGAAAACTGCCCCTGTGGGTTTCCGAGACTGTCACTCTGTAGGGCAGTAGAGAGCCTCAGCTCTCTCCCAGGGAGCCGCCTGTGGTTTCAAACTCAGCCACCATGCCATCAGGGTTGACAAAGAACATGAATGGGACAATTGTCCCAATCTGAATCAAACCTGTAGATTGGATAATAGCATTGCATCATAGTTCATGTTCCGTGGTATAATTGTACTATTCTTATTATGTAAGAAAATGCCTTTGTTTTAGAAAATACACAATAAAGTATTTAGAGGTAAAGAGTCATGAAGCCTGCAACTTACTGTGCAATAGTTCAGAAACAAAACTATCCTCTCTCTCTCTCTCTCTTTCTCTCTCATACACATACACACACACACAGAGAGAGAGAGAGAGAGAGAGAGAGAGAGAGAATCTGGTAAAGGGTATTTGGGAACTTTAGGTGATTCTTGCAACTTTTCCGTGAATCTGAAATCATATAAAGACACCTTTCTGAGAGCGAGGTATGTAATGTACCGAAATAAAAATTCCTGAGGACTAGGTTCTTGCTGGCACCTCCCTGAGAAGCACAGAGACGAAATGAAGCAAGACTTCTGCAAGGGTGTTAATACAGTTCTCCCCAGAATATGCTCTCTTCTCAGAGCTTCCTTTCCAGGTCAGGGGGGTGGGGGTGGGAGGGGGCCTGTTTTGAAGGAGCTCTGGAGACCAGCTCATTAATCAAGTTCCCACAAAAGCAGCTCCAACAGAATTGGGCTTTCTTCACGGCAGATTTGGGCTCTTTTTCCCTCCACGAAGGCCAAAGCGTCCTCATTCCAGGAGTAGATGGCGATGCTATGGGAAATTTGCTGGCATGCCGAGTTACAAAGGAGTTTTTTCCTAAGGAACCAAAATAAAACCATCTTGGTCCCAAGTCTCCCCCTCCACGATGCCTCGCTGATTTCCTGAGGAGAGGGGCTTGGGCCTTTCTGGTGCACTGTAAGAGCTGTTCGCTGGGGAAGGTGCCCTAGACAGGCATCTAGCTACAGGGACTTGCATGGCCAGCAGTTCTGTCTGTCCTAACACATCCCATCTCCCCAGTGCTTCGCACTTTACAAAAGGCTCCCCTGAATATTATTTTATTTCATCTTTTCTTTAAAACCATTTAAGAAAGAAAAAGAAGACATACTCCAAAGATTTAACTTGACAGCAACGCAGCAAAACATTCACTTTCCCCCCAACAATGGGTAACCTATAGTGTCTGTCCTCAGCCTCAAGTCTGGTTGAGAGATGGCTGTTCACAGACGGCCCTCTGAGACAACGTTTGTCAAATGAAAAGTAACTAGGTGCGTGCAACCAATTCTGCCAACAATAGCTCTCTTTTCTATTTGGATTTACCCAGGAGCCATGCCTTTAAGTCACTTACACCTATCCAGTAATACTGCCTTATTGCTACATCGAAACAAATAAGGAAACACCTCACTGCGACCAAGTCCATGTACCGACTCAGAGCAATCCTCTAAGACAGTAATTTTGTCCCATGGGGTTTGCAAAGCGACGATCTTCACAGAAAAAGGGTAGCACAGCCTTCAAACGCCCAACCTTTGATTGGCAGCCCAAAGCTTACTCATAGATGGCACTGATCAGACTCGTGAGGCAAGTTAACAAAACCCAGCAAACAAGGAGGCCTGGAGGCTCTCCACAAACACCCCCCCCCCAGGGCAGGGTGTGATGGTTTCTGAACAGCACACCTCAAACTCGAAGGACCACCTGACCTTGTCACGCACTTACCTTCAGTCTTCCAGGAGTAAGAGAATTCCCAAAGCAAAAGTCCTGCCCGGATCTAAATGACTGGCAAAGAAAGTCGGTTTCCAACCCCAAACACTCTAGAGACAGCTATTGCGTGTGCATGACCACTGCCAGCATCACAGAGAGTCCAAAGCAAACTCCTCAAAGTGGGTTCTGCTATCGCCTTTTATAGACGAGAACAGCAGGGCTAGCAAGTGAATGTGCCAGGACCTGCACACAACTTGCTTTCCCCAAGTCCACCGGTTCCCCTGGTCCACACAACCCACCCACCCACCGTGATCATCATGAGCCTCATGGAATTTCACTGCAAGCCTCCAACCACCACCTCCTCCATTCCCTGGATTTAGATGTCACAGGGAGCAGGTGACAAATCAGATTCTACTTTGGGCAACCTCCCAACACAAAACACCTACAGCGGCAAAGCAGAAAGCAAGAAAAGGGGCTTCACGGCGGTCTGCACTAACCCCCCCCCCTCCCCGTACCACTCCCACCCACTCCCACCCCCCACCCCCCAACCAGGGGCAGATTTTCACCATCAAGAACACGGCATTATGTAATGTCACAGGGCAGGCAGCAGGGCAGAAAGAGGGAGAGCCCATCCCTGTGCCGGCTGCCACAAAGACCTAAATCTACCTTGGACATTTTGAACATTTCAGTCGAGTCGGCTTCTACCCCTTTTAGGGCTGACTGGTGTTTCCAGAGGCAGGCCCCGGATCCCTGGGCACTGCTACGGCCTCTTTCGTTGGCACAGAAAAGCCAGGAAGAAAGAAAACCGAAAAGGCAACGATGTCACAACGGTTGTCCGGGGCTGTGGACGGGCAGGAAAGGGAAGAGTTGAGAGGATGATGGAGGCTTATTCGTGCGCGGTTATGTTTATATGTGAACCACGGCCAGGCCTTCGGCGGCGGCTGCAATCACTAGATCCAGCCTTGGAAACAACACACCGAGCAGGTGCCCGGCCTCCGAGCACCGCGTCCCGCACCCCGCGACTCCCCACACCTGCGCCAGCCGTCGCCACGACCACCGCCCGGCATTCTCCTCCGGCCACGGGCGGCGGCGTCTGCACCGCGCTCGGGGTCGGCCGGGGCTGGGTTTTCCTCCAAAGACGCCACGGCCAGCGCACTGCTAGGCTGTGCGATTTCCATGACAACCGCGGGCGCCGTGCGCGTCCGGCCCGGCGGGCACCGAGCTGCAGACCCGTTACCCGCGGTGCACCCCCGGCGCCCCCCGCAGGCCAGGCCCACCTACCTAGGGCGCCCCGGTCCGCGGCGCCCACCGCCGGGCGAGCCCGCCGTCCTCGGTCCCTCCGGGCAGAGCGCCCGAGCCGCGCCGCCGCCGCCGCGGGGTCGTGAAGTCGCGGGCTGCAGCCGGACCCCCGGTCCAGTCCCCCAGCCTCGGCTCGCCGCGCCCGTGCCGGTCGCGAACCCCTCGCGCGCCGCAGCCCAGCCAGCCGGCCTCGGCTCCAGAGCCTGCGCGCAACCCCGCCCCGGCCCGGTGCCCTCGGCGCGCATGCGCGCCCCGCCCGCCCGGGCCCGCCCGCCTGGGTGGACCCGCCCCCCGAGGTGGGTGTCCACGCCGCGCGCACCGCTCTCCCGGCCTGGGGCCCTCGCGCACCCGGGACCGCGGCCCCACGCGCACCTGGAACTGCGTCGGCTGCAAGGTAGTCCTCAACCCCCAGGCTCCACGGAGCCGGGGCTCGCCCACCTTCACACACTGAGGTCACCTGACGCATCCCCAGGAAAAAGGAGCCCTCCCAGTGGGCGGGCTTCCCTTGTGATAGATGACCGCGTTGCCTTCCAGGAGACCCGGAGGAAACGGAACGTCCACACACGTCTCCAGCAGAAAGTCAGAATAGCCATACTTTGGGCAAAACCAAGAAAGCACTACTGACTGTGGACAGGGTGCCCTCACAGACCTGTTCTAAGCAGGCGGTGCATAAAAATACATCGCCTGCCTGGTGGGGATGGCTTGCGCTGGATGACCTTCCCAAAGTGCTGGGAAGAAGGACCTTGCCATTGGCTTTGGTAGAAGTGACAGCCAAGAAAACCAACGGGCAGTTTTCTGTAACACAGGCGACTTCAGACGTAACTTGTAGGCAACCTATTTGATTTGGGTGTGTAGACTCAACAAATACCATTTTCTTAGGTTTCTCCCACAAATTGTTTTTCCTAGGGCACAAAATATACTAGTCAGAAGCTATGGATGAAAATATTCACCTTACTATGATTTTAAACATTATTTCTGTTTGAGCCATGATAAATACTGGGCTGAATATAAACTTTTAACATAGCTTTGAGTCTTACATTCTTATTTAAAAAAACCTTTTTCCTTAAAAATGAAAAAATTTTAAAAATGTTAAATGAAAACTGTTGTAACTCAGTAAACTAGAAAACAACTGTGGTGATGTGAAATTTCTTTCTCTTTTAAATCACTTTATTGGGGACTGGTACAACTCTTATCACAATCCATCCATCCATCCATTGTGTCAAGCACACTTGTACATCTGTTGCCATCATCATCCTCAAAACGTTTTCTTTCTACTTGAGCCCTTGGTATCAGCTCCTCATTTTTCCCCTCCCTCGCCGCCTCCCTTCCCTCACGAACCCTTGATAATTTATAAATTATTATTATTTTGTCATGTCTTACACTGTCCGATGTCTCCCTTCACCCATTTTTCTGTTGTCCCTCCCTCAGGGTGGGGGTTATATGTACATCCTTGTGATCGGTTCCCCCGTTCTACCCCACTTTCCCTCCAACGTCCCTGTATCGCCACTCTCAACACTAGTCCGGAGGAGTTCATCTATCCTGGATTCCCTGTGTTTCCAGTTTCTATCTGTACCAGTGTATATCCTCTGGTCTAGCTAGATTTGAAAGGTAGAGTTGGGATCAGGATAGTGGGGGGAGGGAAGAACTATTAAAGAACTAGGGAAAAGTTGTATGTTTCATCATTGCTACACTGCACCCCAAATGGCTCGTCTCCTTCCCATGACCCTTCTGTAAGGGGATGTCCTTTTGCCTACAGATGGGCTTTGGGTCCCCAATCTGCACTTCCCCTCATTCACAATGATATGATTTTTTTTGTTCTTTGATGCCTGATACCTGATCCCTTAGATACCTGGTGATCGCCCAGGCTGGTATGCTTCTTCCATGTGGGTTTTGTTGCTTCTGAGCTAGATGGCCGCTTGTTTACCTTCAAGCCTTTAAGACCCCAGACGCTGTATCTTTTGATAGCCAGGCACCATCAGCTTGTCTCACCACTTTTGCTTATGTAGCCATTTGTCTTCAGTGATCGTATTGGGAAGGTGAGCACACAAAGGTATGATTTTTTTGTTCTTTGATGTGTGATACCTGATCCCTTCGACACCTCATGCTCACACAGGCTGGTGTCCTTCCATGTGGCCTTTGTTGCTTCTCAGCTAGATGGCCACTTGTTTACCTTCAAGACCCCAGATGCTATAGCTTTTGATAGCCTGGCACCATCTGCTTTCTTCACCACATTTGCTTATGCACCCGCTTTGTCTTCAGTGATTGTGTTGGGTAGGTTAGCATCATGGAATGACAGTTTAAATAGAACAAAGTATTCTTGCCTTGAGGGAGCACTTGAGTGTAGGCCCAATGGCCATCTGGTACCTTAATACTAAACCTATAAATATATGCACATAGATCTATTTCCCCTTCATCATATATGAATAGATTTACATATGTACATGCCTATATTTAGATCTCTACAAATACCCTTTGCCTCCTAGTTCTTTCCTCTTGTGAAATTTCTTAATTCTGTTACTCCTACCCAATGATTAGCCAGGCCCGTGCAAATAGGGTGTGTGAAACACTAACAGATGGGAATTGGTCTGTTTTAGTCACCATTCCCCTAGCTATAAGAATGAGAAGCAGGCAGATAGAAAATCCAGGCCCATCAAGGAAGAAGAATCACCAACAGCACATTTGAGATCCCTGTGTGAAGTGGTGGAGGCCAAGACGAGAGGCTCCAAGGACTGTGGCACGGAGACCCTGGGACAGAGCAGGCCGAGGCCAGAGGCTGAGGCAAGAAGACCAGGAGACGGAACAGGAGCATCCCGCACACACTGAGACTGTGCACCAGAGCAGCACAGAGGTGGGGACCAAGGACACGTGTGGGTTAGGCTGAGGCCTGGACAAAGACTTGACACCTCACTGGGGTGACCCATTAACTTCCCTAGTACAGCCCTTTAACTGTGAGCATTGCCTCTGAGTTCTGGTTGGCCATTGCAAGGAATTATCAAACCCAATGGAAAAGCAGAGTGTCCTGGGAAGAATGGTTGGTGTCAGAGTAAAGAAGGCTGAAGGATGGGGCACGCCTGGCCTCTGCCTCATGGCAATCGCAATCGGCAATAGGCCTTGGGTTGGTGAGGAGTTGGAATCTCCTCCTTTGTGTAGCAGGGCAGGGAGTGGGGTGGGGGGGAGTCAGATGTGGCCTCCCTTGCCTTTTGGGCAACATCTGTCAGAGTTCACATCCCTCAGGTACAAACCCAATTAAGCATTTATCATTTGCTTCTGTTAGAAACTAAAACTCTTAGCAATGGAAATTAATCAAGATTTCTCTGATCTCCTTTAGAATTAGGTCGTTTCCCTCCCTGGGGGACAGACAACAGAAAAGGGGAGGGGGAGATGTGGGACAGAGCAAGATATGACAAAATAATCATTTCTAAATTATCAGGGGTTCATGAGGGAGGGGGGAGGGAGGAGAGAAAATGAGGAGCTGATGCCAGGGGCTTGGGTGGAGAGCAAATGTTTTGAGAATGATGAAGGCAACGAATGTACAAATGTGCATTACACAATTGATGTATGTATGGATTGTGAAGGGAGGTGTATGAGTCCCTAATAAAATAAAAGAATTAGGTCGTTTCACTAAAACCAAATGCAATCATTTGGAACAAACACAAACAAACATACAACTTATCATTTTTTTAAATCTTGTGATTTGTTTTTCATTTCCTACGTTGAAAAGTAATTTTTTAACAAAACACTTACCCTTTATTATCATTTTAGATAAATGGGAGGAAATATTGGCAGGGCTTTGATGAGAGTGTAAAGTCAAGAAAATCAAGCAACCTTGTGGAAATTCAAATGAATTTTTATTGTTTATTTTCTATAATTAAGGACACTAATATATCCTGGTTTGCTTGGGAGATCCACAATTTACATCTTTTTTCCCCTAACAAAATTAATAGGGTCCATTTTCCCTCTCAAAGATGTTCCTGTTCAATTAGTGTATTTTATGGAATAGGCAGGAATGTCAACAACCTGATAAGGGTTGCCTATGAAAATCCCACACTAATATTTTACTTACTGGTGCCACACTGTTTCAACCCTAAGACCAGAATGTTTATCGTCTTCCTTTTAATACATTGTACTGGAGAGTCTGCTCGGAACAGGTAGGGACAGGGGAAATAAAATAAAGGCACACAGATTAAAGAGAAACAACTTAAGGAATACATGCACACACCAAAAAAAACCCAATGAACTATTTGAATTAATAAACAAATTTAGGATACAAGATCAGCATTCCTATACATAAGCACTGAACAATCAGAAAATAGACTTAGGAAAACAATTCCACTGACCATAGCATGGAAAAGAATAAAATATAACAAAATATTGCAAGACTTGTACACTGAACATTATGCATGCTCACTGAAAGAGTAAAATAAGGTCTAAATGAGAGAATGGGGTCTTGTGTGGGACACATGATTAAGCACTCAACTACCAGCCCCATGCCTTGGGAGACAGGCTTGGTGATCTCCTTCTAAAACACTGGTTCTCAACTTTCCTAATGCCTCGACCCTTTAATACAGTTCCTCATGTTGTGGTGACCACAAAACATAAAAGTATTTTCATTGCTACTTCATAACTGTAATTTTGCTACTGTTATGAATCATAATGTAAATAGCTGATATGCAGGATGTATTTTCATTGTTACAAATTGAACATCATTAAAGCATAGTGATTCGTCACAAAAATAATATGTAATTCTATATTGTGAGATATTTATTTCTAATGACAAATAAATGAAATTTTGTCTTAAAGGTGTATCTTCATGTGGGCGGACCCTCCTGGAGATGGATAGAGGAGCAGCGTCTCGGTTCCTAAGATCATAGGAAATATGTGTTTTCCGATGGTCTTAGGCGACCCCTGTGAAAGGCTCGTTGGGTTACAGACATGAAACCCCTATGCAGCAGTTCTGCTCTGTGCACACAGGATCTTTCTGAGTCAGAAGCAACTCGATGGCAACTAACAGCAACCGATAAATGGAAAGGTAATCATGTGTTCATGAAAAGGAAGACTTCACATTTTAAAATGATAATACTCCTGAAATAGGAGTATCTCTACAGACTCAATACAACCCCTATCAAAATCCCAACTGGTTGCTTTGCAGAAATTGATAAACTGATCCTAAAATGCATATGGAAGTGGAAGGGACCAAGAATAGACAAAACGCTCTTAAGAAAGAACAAGCTGGGAGGAGGACTGATGCTTCTTGATTTCAAAACAAACTACAAAGTTGCAGAAGCGAGACTAGTGTTGTTAATTGCATGAGGATAGACAAGTAGCTGGATGGGATAAAATTGAGCGTCAATCAGTAAATCACGGCATTTATAGTCATTTGATTTTAACATCATCATAAGCCCCCATGATTATCATTTGAGAAAATGGATCAAGATAACTTCTGGGGAATTAAAAACAAAAATCAGTCATCGTAGGCTTCAGAGCTGGCCTTGAATTTAACTGGCCCAGTAGACTCCCTTAGAAACCACTGTTTTCCATCAAACTTTTTTTTTGAAGGCACACTAATAAGATTATACCAGCCACTTACTGCCTTTGAGCCAATTCTGACTCATATCCACCCTGCAGGACAGAGTAGAACTGCCCCCTCCCCACCTTTGGGTTTTTGAGGCTGTAAATGTTTAAAGGAACAGAAAGCCTCATCTTTCTCCCTCTGGACAGCTGGTGACTTCAAACTGGTGACCTTGCAGTTAGTGGCCCAACCCTTAGCCAACAGCAACATCAGAGTTCCTTCTGAGGATCCTAAGAGAAGTGCTAGTGAGAGAATTTGTCTCCAGCCATCCACTGATCGCGGAGACATGCTTGGCTTAAACCTATGCATGTACAATGAAGACACTTAGCAGCAATGCTTTTGAATTTATCCCTTTATTAGTCACTCTCCAACAACAAACTCCCTGCCGTGAAGTCATTTCAGACTCAGAGTGACCCTATATGTCAGCGTAGACCTGCCCCGTGGGTTTCCAAGACGGTAACTCCTTACAGGAGTAGAAAACGTTGGCTTGCTGCCAAAGAACAGGCTCATGGAGTTGAGCTGCCCACCTGGCAGTTAGGAGCTGGACCCGTAGCCACTAGAAGGATGTAAAAATAACCTCTGTGACATGCCAACTACCATGCTAATATTAAGATTAAAAAGTCAGGCAATAATAAGTATTAGTGAAGGTGTGGGAAATCAGAATATTTATACATTACTGGTGGTCTTGTAAGTGTGGCCACGATGGAAAACAGTTTTACAGTTCTTGAAAATGTTTAGCACTCAGTCATCATATGACTCATCAATTCCATTCCCATGTAAATACAGAAGAGAACTGAAAACACATGTCCATGCAAAAGCTTGGGCACATTTGTTCTTATCAGCATGCTCATAATAGCCAAGATATAGATTACCCAAAAACTCAAGTCCATTGGTTGATGAAGACCCAGGACTGCAGCCTTCAGGATGGATGGCAACATTGTAAAGAAGACAATCCTCACAACTGGGCCAAAAGGTAACATCATGATGAACTGAGAACTGGTTGAAATTGTCAACGATTTTATCTTGCTTAGATCCACAATCAATACTCACGGAGGCAGCAGTCAAGACATCAAGGAACACATTGCCTTGGGTAAGTCTGCTGCACAAGATCACTATACACTGAAGAGAGTTTAAGAGCAAATGTCTCACTTTGAGGACGATGGTGCACCTGACTCAAGCCAGGGTGTGCTCAATTGCCTCATACATGTGTGAAAGTTGGACACTGAATAAGGAAGACTGGAAAATAATTGATACATCTGAATTATGGTGCTGGTAAAGAACACCGAAACTACCAAGCACTGCCAAAAGGACAAACAGACCTATCTAGGAAGGAGAACAAACAGAAGGCTTCTTAGAAACAAGGTCGGCAAGACTTTTCTCTCACGCGCTTTGGGTATGTTATCAAGAGAGACCAGTCCATGGCAGAGGACATCATGCTTCATCAAGTTGAAGAGCATCTGGGAGAGGGAAGGCCCTGCATGAGCTAGATGGACACAATGTTTACAACAATGGGCTCAAACGTCCCAACAATTGTGAGGGAGATGGAGGGCCAGGGGGTGCTTGGCTTGCTGTACTATGCACCACATCTTGGCCTGGGACATCAGATACTTTCAAGGTCAGTTAACAAGTAACTCAGAAAAGTTTGACAATGTTGGTTGCCCTGTCTTTACTTCAGAGAATTGATGGAGATGAACTTTGACAAATTTCTAAATAAAACCAGGGCAAGTAGCTCTTGGGTCTTGCCTTCTTTAGGAGGACTTTATCTACAGAGTCAGTGCCCCAGGGTATGATATCCAGAAACTTCCACAGGAGTCAGTTCCTGAGCCTGAACTTTCCCTCTGGCCAGGTGGCTTCGTCTTAAACTCTCACAGCACTAAGCCAGAAGAGAATATGGAAACAGACAGGAACAACTGCTGAAGCAGCAAAGCACTGGAAAATGCTCCATGGCTTCTTTCCAGCCCTGAGGCTGAGACGCTTTTTGGTTTCATTTTAAGTCCTCCATCTTCAGCCTTCAGGATTTCATAAAGAAGATTGAGCTGAACCAAACTTCTCCCTTCTGGTAGTGGCTGCCTTCGATGACTGCGTCTTCTTGGCTCCAGCACAAGGAGGTGGGTGTGGCATGGCCTCATCTGGGAGGCTCTAAGACGGGCAGTTGAGACCCACTCCACTGCAGAAAAATCTTCTCTTTGTGGGTGTACAATTCCTCAATCCCTCTTTCGTTGCTTCTTCTTACAGTGCTTCTTCTCACATATTTTACTCCTCCCAAGCCAACCTCAACTGCCCTCCGGTCTATTCCAGTTCAGAGTCGCCCTGTACAACAGAGCAACACTGCCCCTGCACTTGGATACCCAGGAAAAGTTACATCTGCCTTGCGGTCAGGGGCTGTTGAGTCCATCCCGATGCATGGCAAGCCCAGGTAAGTAGAGTGTTCACCTGCGTAATTTCATGGGCTGATCTTAAAGATATAGATCACCAGGTCTGTCTTCCAAGTCGCCTCTGGGTGAGCTCAAACTTCCAACCTCTCAGTTGGCAACTAAGTGACTCAATCATACGCGCCACCCAGGGTTCCGTGTTTATCTGGTCCTCTGGGACAGGTGGAAATGCTGCTTCTAGCTAGAGCAGAGCTTCTCAACCTGTGCGTCCTGACCCTTTTAGGGGGTCGCATGACCCTTTCACAGGGGTCACCCGATTCATGACAGTAGCAAAATGAAAGTGATGAAGGAGCAATGAAAATAATTTTATGATTGGGGGAGGGGGTCACCACAACATGAGGAGCTGTATGAAAGGGTGGCGGTATTAGCAAGGTTGAGAACCACTGAGCTAAAGGGAACCTGCGTGGTGACTCTGACCATCCCAGGCCCTGTCTGGGCAGTGCCTCCATCATACCTGTGGAGAAGCTTTATTCTCGGCCAAGGTTACATATTAGGGGTGGGAGAGAGGAGTTCAATAGTTCCGAATGGATCTGTTATTCCTGAAGATTCTCAGCTCCATTCCCCACCTGTCAGGGACTGATCCCCAGAAATGACATCTCTTCCACTACTTTCCCAATCAGCTTCTGGTGGGGTTTGGCCAGTGGGGTGCACTACTGGAAGATGGGGGTGGGAAGAAGGGAGAAACCAGGAATCTCCCATTCCAGGTGTCATCTTTGCTCAGAGGGCAAAGGTTGTGCATCCCCAATTGGTCCCACTCTTGCTATGCAGTCCTTGCTACGGTTCCGGTTCCAGACAGACAGTCCTGAGCCCTGGCCTCCGGGGATTTTGCTTCCTGGTTGCATGACTTCAGGCTTGGGGTAGCAGTGGCTGCTAATCTCTGAATGGGTTTCGACAGTTACTGAAAAGCCAATCAGGGAAGCAGAACTGACCAGCGATTTGTAACTACTATTCCCAAAGCGAATGGTGATTGAGCATTGGGCTGCTTCCCACAAGGTTAGCAGTTTGAAACAACCAGCCACTCCTCGGGAGAAAGGCAAGGGCTTCCACGCCTGTAAAGAGTGAGAGTCTCAGAAACCCACAGGGGTAGGTCTATCTTGACCTATAGAGCCACTGTGAGTCAGAACCCACTTGCTGGCAGTGAGTAATGACATGCTGAGAGCACCGGGGAGATCGTGAGTTACATGGGTGAGCCACAGAGGTTGGCCTGTACACCTCTCAAGGTCAGCAGCTCAATGCCTGTGGAAGAAGGATGAAACGTTCTACCCTGTAAAGATTCACAGTCTTGGGAAACCACCGGGGCAAGTCTACTCTGTCCTATCGGGTCACTATGAGTTGAAACCTACTGGATGCCGAGAGGTGGTTTGGGGGGATTTGTTTTTATTTTAATCATGGAATTTTTAAAAAGTGGTTTTTAAATGGAAAAGCCATTATCCTGATGTTGGCCACTCCACATGGGCAGGATAGAACTGTGTTCCTTAAGACTCAGAAACGGATCAACAATAGGCTTGTCTTCCAAAGTGCCTCTGGGTAGGTTTGAACCGCCGACCTCTGAGTTAATACCCAAGAATTTGATGCTATCTATTTATTTTTAAGCACTTAACTCTTTCTCTCAGCCCAGGACCTAGTCACCTACTAAACTCTCTCCCGAGTATCTTCTGGGGCCCTTTTCCCAAAGGCACTCTCCTGATAGAGCACCTCACACTTGATTTCCTCCACGTTTGCCCAACTGGGACAGCAGAACAGGCACTGAGTTACTCTTGCTGTCTGTGCAGAGAGCTTCCTCATAAACTTGAGGCAGCAGTCAGCAGTTGGTCCAGCAATACACACATATACACATATATATTCTTTTTTTTTTTTGCATGATGCTTTATACCTGGTCCCTTTGGCACCTCGTGATCACACCGGCTGGTGTGCTTCTTCCATGTGGGCTTTTTTGCTTCTGAGCTAGATGGCCGCTTGTTCAGAAGCAGAACTTTTTATTAGAAAGTATATCCCAGCAAGGAGACTGACAATTAAAACAAGACTGGCTTTGTGGTGTTCTCTTTGAAATCAGAACTCATAGAGAATATATGCCTTTTATATCGCAATGTACACTTGGAGGAGTCACGTATAGATATTTTACATTACCTTGGGCTTCAGGGAAACGAGTGTTGATTGCAAACAAGCAAACAGAACAATAAGTTTCTTTAAGTCTTCAGCCAGTCTCAGGATGTCTCTCTGTGATTTAAAGCTGGGCTTAGTCAACAAGAAGTCAGTCAATAGGAGAAAACACTCAGCGTGCTCTGGCCCTCTGGGTGCCCTCCTCATCCAACCTGTTATCTTTGAGCACTTTATGAAAATTCCATAAGGGACGACATGAAGGAAAGTGCCTTAGGCTACATGCATTTAGTAAGGTTGTTTTTCCCCTAACTACAGTAAATAAAATAACATGGGTTACACCACCTCTTGGTCACTCCCCTCCACCCTCCGGATGATACAGGGGGTAAAAGACTTAGGCTACTGTTAATCCAAATATTAGAAATATTACATAATATGGGATTCAATTTGTTGGAACTCCAAAATGTAACTGCCCTCTCCCTTGTGGTAAAAATGTCTTTTATTCTCAGTGGGGATGTTCTAACTCAGTAAAGCAGTAAGCAAGGCCATTGAGGTAAAGATTGGAGTTGGGGGCTTCAGAAACATCCCCCATATGGATAAAGAACTTCAAGGCATGGTGGTCTGGGGACCGCTGAATAAATGTAGGAAAAGATCATTATTTCCTGTGATCATTGCAACACCTGCTTTCTATCCTCTGCTTGTAAGGGATATAACTTGTTTGTTTTTCACTGGATTTTGGCAGCAGTTTGGAAGTAGCAAACCCCACTGTTTCCTTCTGTCTTGTGTTTCAGAATATATGCAGTTTCTTGGATCAACCTGTCTCTGTCTTTGGCCGTGAGTGACAGGCAATCACAGACCTCATTCACAGCAACAAGGTTGTGCCACTTGCTCCCTGATCTGTGTTCCCAAACCAGTTTATATTCATGTGCCACCGGATGTTTCACATTCGAGTCATGCCGGGGCCTGTTTCCCTGATTAGTGTCCAAATTCTCTGAGGGCAGGGACCTTGTATGTCTGATGCCTCCTACAATGCACAATTCCTGGCCTATCACACAAAGATGAAAGGGTGTTTTTGTTTGGGTCGCCTTTCCCCCCCGCCTAGCTGCACATCAGCATCATCTGAAACCATACCCATTGATACAGACTCAGAGTGATCCTATATTAGGTTTCTGAGGCTTTACAGGAGCAGACAGCCTCATCCGGGTCTCTGAAGGGTTCGAACCACTGACCTGGCAGTTAGATGTTCAATGATCATCCAATGGTGTCTACAGGGCTCCCACCCTCACTGAAGAGCTCTTAAAAAAAAAAAACCCTAGACCATTTAAATCAGAATCTCTGAGCACAGGCCTTGCAAAAAGGCTCCTTGGGTGGTTTCATATGCAGCCGGGACTGTCCTTGGTTTATCATCTGCTTCACCTACCTGATCACACCTGTACTTGAAGTGAGTCCTGCTACCCAACCCAGCCTCTCCTGCCATTTAATTCAGTGGGACAAATCGTTTGAAGGGGTGGCCACCTTACAGACAGACACACTACTTAGGGTGTGTTCAGTGGACCATGGTCATCAGATCACCTGAGAGTTTGTTAGAATTGCAGACCCCCACCTCCACCCCCACCCCCGCCCCTCCTGAGACCCACCTCCCCAGCCTTAGTCAGAACGTGCATTTAACAAGATCCCCCCTGCCTGCCCCCTCTGACCTGCAGGCACGTGAGGGTCTGGGAAACAGTACTATAAATGGCACACCAATGGCAAATTGCTTGCTCGTTATGAGTTGGATTTCCTTTCTTATCCAGCCCCCTTTGCTGTCTCTTAAAGGGCCCCTTGCATTCTCTCCCCCAGCTAAGAGGGAACATGCCAAGTGGGTGAGGCCAAGCAGAAGTGAGCTGCAATGGTAGCTCTTCCTGCGAGTGGGAGGGAGGAGGAAGAGCTTGGCTTTTCAAGAGATGGGCGCGTTTCTTGGCACACTGGGGACCGGTGTGTGGGAGGCCTCGGGGAGGGGCTGCTCGGGGAGGAGAACTCCTCCCTGACCTTGCCAGTTCCTTGGGGATGATGCAGTTGTGCTAGAAGGGTGCGGTGGCCTCTGTGGCTGGAGGGCAGGAGGTTTCTCTTGCAGGGAGCGTGCAAGCCTTGGTGTCTCCTTTATAGTGACAATAGAGCCACCTTGTCCGCTTTGCACGTGTCAGGCTGGGTTGGCCAGAGAAACAAATTCGGAGACATCGCATAAGAGAGAGCTTTATATCAAGAAGTAATTATGCATCAATAAAACACCCCAGCCCAGTCCAGATCAAGTGCGCAAGCTCGATATTAGCCCACATGTCAAATATTAGTCCATGAATTCCTCTTCAGACTCGTGCAGCACATGCAATGATGCCGAAAGCAGGAAGATGCCGGTGGGTGGAAGGTCCTGTGGGTCCAATGGTGGTGGAAGCATCTCCAGGGCTCTGGCTGCCATCAGCGTGGCTCCATGTGGCTGGTCAACAGGAAGGTGAAGCAGAGAGTGAGTGTGTCCCTCCTCCAGGGGGAAGAGGCTGCACTTCTGATCTTACGTGTCTGCTTATTCTGGGGGGGGGGGTGTACTTCCCTCGTGGCGTTTGTTCCCCTGCGGACTGCAATAGGGTTTTCTTCACTGTTAAGATTTTCTGTATTGTGTTTTTTAAAGAGCACATACTTAATTTAATTTTTAAAAATTTCTGGTAAGCTTTATTTAAAAATCCAAGATATTTGCCATTCATGACCCAGCTCCTCCCCCATCTTCTGAAACTATTCCTTTCCACAATGTGCTGGTTCTGTGCCAGGCCTAATTGGCAAATTCCATCAAATCACTCAGAAGCTTGCTAGCGATGGTCTAATTGCTAATGGCCATTTCAGGAGAAATATATTTCAATTAATAACTTAGGGAAACATCAGTTCTAATACTTCAAGGTGTATTAGAAATTGGGGGGGAAACCCACTTCTCAGGACATTTTGAAATTCTCATCTCAATTAAAGAGAACTCTACTTTCTCTACTGACCTAGATCATGTTCATTAATTCAAGAGACATCCTGTATTCACACAGCAGAAGTGTTGGGGGCTTAAGAGGAAACAGGGAAGCCAATCAAGGGCTTTCCGGTCTGCCTGCTTCCAGGCCGGCGCCTCCAATTCCGAGTCCCAGGACAGAACGATCTGTTTCAAAGGCGGCTCCAAGCCCCCCAGATCACAACAACCTAAATCGCTGCCGTCGAGCTGGTTCTGATTCATACAGATGATCAACGGCAGAGTAGGATTGCTCCCCGTGGTTTCTGGACATCCTTACAGAGGCGGGTCGCCATATCGTTCTCCCTTGGAGTGGCTGGTGGATTTGAACCACTGGCCTTAGGGTTAGCAGCCCAGTGCTTAACCCACCGCACCACCAGGGCTCCTCCAGAACCCATCCATTTCTCTTTACTGCCACAGGTAAAATCCAAACTCCTCAGCATGTAAAGACTGACATGTTGCCCCTGTGGGGTTCGGAGATGATGATGCTTTACTGGAGTAGAAAGCCCTGTCTCTCTCCCATCGAGTGGCTGGTGGTTACAAATGGCTGAGCAGCACCAGCTTTAAAAGGCGGCATAAAACAAGATGTGGCTTGAAGTAAGGTGGTCAGTCCACGATGGGCTCTCAAGGCATGTCTCTCAAGCCACGCCCAACTCTTATGTTCCAGCAATCTAGGAGGTTGGAGGATGAACGAATGAAGCAGGCCGCCTGAAATAAGGATGCGAGGTGGATGCTGAGCTGTCAACAAGTAGGTCCACCGCTCCCATCACCTTCACCCAGAGGGGAGGCCCGAAGGCTCAAAGCACCAGGGTAATTCAGGCAGCAGCTTCTTGCAACTCTGCGCCTGGAGCTCAAAGGGGAAGGCACTCCCTCTCAGAATGGTGCTACAGGGCAGCCCGGGAACCCACAAGGTGGGGTGTTGAATCCAGGCTGTGGAGTGGTGCTGGGCGCTTATCAGGTGTAAAGGAGGGGTAAAGGGTGAAGAAGCAAAACAAAACAAACCCCACTGCCATCGAGTGGTGACCCTGTAGAACAGACAGGGACCTGGGGGGTTCAGAGGCTGCAACTCATTTTTTTAAGAAAACCAGTTTTAGTGGCAAGTAATTTACCTATCCTATAATGCAGTATTTCAACCATTCAATCATACAAAGAACAATTGTACAATCGCCGGAACATCAATTTTTTTTACAACATCTGACCTCCCATGGAGACATAGCCTCCAAGATGAGTTATGTAATCACAATCCATTCTAGTGCCCCCCCCCCCGCCATCTCAACCACTGACTCCCGAGGTCCCCTAATCCTCCCTATCATGCACCCTCTCCCCATCCCTGCGTTCCCTCCATCCCCTGGTATCAGTTATTCTCACTGTGCATCCACTCCTGCAGCAGGGAGGCCCACCACAAAACAATGAAAACAAAACCGCGCTAAGATGGTGAGGACAAAAACATAATAGCACTACAGACCAAGATAAAAATAACGTGTAAGGAGGGACAGACCTCCAACAACATGGAAAAAACCAGGGAAGAGGTTTCTGTCGTGGAGCTTGTACCCAGAACCACGTTCAGGTCCTGTCTATAGGAAGATCAGAGGGCCAAGGATCAAGGTCGATCCAGCATAATCGGGGTTACAGTGGTGTCTGCCTGTTAGTGAGACTGTGTGAGACTCTTGCCTGTGGCTAGCGCGGATCTGCCAGTGGCTCAGCCTGACTAGATAATCCGCGCATGGGTCTGGGGCTCCCACCGTCCCCCACGTCCCTCCACAAATTGGCCGTTCATAATATTTGCTCTGATGCTTTTCTCCTCAACATATTCAAATTTTTCAATTGCCACCTCGGGATCACACAAGCTGCGTGCTTCTTCCGTGTGCACTTACTGGACTCCTTGCTGAGAGGGCTGCTTGTTTGAAATCAAGCCTCTAAGACACTATTCTGATCGACAGCCAGCCACCATCTGGCTTCTTCAGCACACTTTGTTGTAGCACCCCTATCCTCAGTGATCACTTCATGAAGGTGAGCACGTAGCAGAGCCATGATGTAATTGTTTTTAAGTGGGAGCTAGGATTTAGTGTGAACTCAAAACCCATTGCTGGATCTTTTCCTGTTTTTTTTAATTTGCTGTAACTTGTGAGCCAATACATATGTCATGTCATTCCAAAATGCCGCCATGTCCTACATAACTGTGCAATTGCTTCCATAATCATACATGTTTTTCAAAACGTGCGTTTCCTTCCTGAACTTCTTGACATCCCCCCCTCTTATCTCCCTTACCCCTGTCTCCCCGCTTTCCTCTGTTATAGTTTCTTTCTCTGCAGGCTCAACATCCCTGGGTTTCATTTACGAAACAATAAGGTAACCAATGACACAGCTTCAAGAGCACAAGCCCCAGTGGCGATGCCCCTCTGAGATGCCCCCTAATAGAAACGAGAAGAAGCAGAATACAGCAGCATGGCCATCACGGGATGGCTAGGATCATACGCATCTTAGCACAGCATCCAGGGTGTTCACCGACCAATAGGAGTACACCGCTCTTGGTACCCCTGCCTTCTTCTACTGCAGACACCTGTGTATTCCAGCTTGTGTCTGTTCACCCAATTCACCCAGCGGAGTTCCCATTTGGGATCTTACTCCCATTTGGGAGTTCCCATTTGGGAGGGGCAGCGCAGGAAAGGAGAGCGGGAATGGTCAAGTCGAGTTGAACATAGCTGTATGTCTGTTGGGGTGGGGGGATGTGGGGAAGAGCTGACTGCGCAGTTGGTGGGAGGAGAATCTGAGGATGCCCTTGGGATCACTAGGTAGAGAGGGTCATTAGTGGAGTGCTGTGGGAGGGCCGAATTGACCTAGGGTTTTGGGGGGTATCCCGGGAACCCAGGCTGGATGCCGCAGAACGCTGGGACACTGAGTCCTGGGTCTTTGAGGTTCACGACTGGAACTCTTTAAGAGAGTAGGAAGTCTGGTCTTTCTCCCATGAGTAGCTGGTGGTTTCAAACTACTGCCCCTGACCCTGAGGTTAGCAGCCCAACCCATAACCACGCCGTCACCAGAACTCCTTCCTCATAATTGGGTCAGAGGGAGGCAAAGGGACACTCCCCACTTCTACATTGCTGGAAACCTGCTGCTTCCCATTTTTCAGCCCAAAGAACAAATAGAAGAAACGGTGACTCACCAAGAGAACTGAATACCAACCTGCCAATTCCCAGTTGTCGTCAAGGTGGTGCATAAGATGATGTGGGGTTCCCGGGTGTTGGGTTAACCTGCGGGGCTGCTAACGGACAGGCTGGAGGTTCAAGCACACCCACGGGCCCTTTGGAAGAAAGGCTTTGCTGTTGACTGCAGACAAGGTTGCTGAGAAACCCTGGGAGCAGACTTCTGCTCTGACACACAAAGGGGCCTCACCGCCCATCTGGAGCCAGAATGGACACAAAGGTCACTTCTAAAAGGTTCATTTTTTTTTAACCTTTAAAAACGGGTGTTTTTTTTTTCTTCTGAGCTGCTGTGGGTATACTATTGCACTGAAAACTGAACTCTGTACAAAAATCCCTGAGATGAATCATTCTAATTAATCATAGTACTTAATTTATCATAAAATGAATGAGGACAGAGGCAGTCTCTAGAAAGAAAGGTTGTCTAGAACGGAGCTTCTCTGCCAGAAACCATGTTCTGAATGGGGATAAGGTTGCCAGAGAGACCAAAGACGTCTACGTAGCTGATATGGTAACGGTGTTTCCACTGGAACACAAAACCAGAAGCCTAACAGCAGGGCAAGAGTCTCCCTCCTTGGCTGCTATCAGGCTCGCTCCCTCCTTCCCTCCTCGTTGTCACCCATTTGTCCCACTGGGGACGAGAGCAGACCAAAGCGTTCAGCCACTAGTGCGGGTGGCAGTGTCAGGAATCGGGGTCCTGAGTTGGATGAGCAGGAGGAAAGCTGGAACACCTGCTTGCACAGCGGTTAAAGCACCCTGCTGCAAACCAAAGAGGTCAGTGGTTCGCACACCCCAGTCCACCTGCGTGGCAGAGTCTGCTTGGACGAAGCAAAGATGTACAGCTGTGGACACTCTATGGGGAAAGTTCTATTCCGTCTCAATGGACTGGGGAGTTGGAATATACTCCAGGACAGTAGGTTTTGTTTGTTTTTGGAAGAAAGCTTGATCTAATAGCTGGAGACAGGAGCCCAGGCAAGAGGGCTAGTCTTCTCCCACCTCCTGCTCGCCCACCCCTAAGCTGGTGCATTTGTTCCACTCAATATCCGGGGTCTTCACTTTTGCTAAATTTTGTTTTTAGTTGCAAATGGTATTAGTTTTGAATGCATTTGACCTGTTACTGAATGGCTTGTAGGAAAGTCTATGTTGCCAACCAGCTGTTCTTTCATGTCCCTCTGTATTGACAGAAACAAAAGGAAGTCGCAAGGAGCCAGGTCAGGTGAGTAAGGATTGTGGGGCAAGAGAGGCATGCTGTTTTTGTCAAAATCTGGCACACTGAGATGACAGCATGAGCAGATACATTGTCGTAGTGCCAAAACCAGTCCCCCATCTGTGACAAATCAGGCCTTTTTTGGTCACACACTGTTATGCAATCTTTTCAGAATCCTTAAAGAGAAACCTTGACTAACAATCTGACCCGGTGGAATGAACTCCAATTGCACTGGGTTGACAGTGTTATCCATTCAGGAAGTTGACGGACGTCCAGAACGAGGTTTGTCATCAGTTGACATTTTACCTTTTTTGAAACAAGAAAACCATTCATTCGTACACTTGAGATTTTCCCATAGTGCTGTCCGTGTAAGCTGGGTTCAACATCACAGCATGTTCTGTGGCATTTTTCCAAAGGAGGAAACAAAATTTCATAGTCACACACTCTTCTCTTAAATGGTCCATCACAAAAAAATGAGGTTGGAGCAAAAATACTTTTACAAAAATATTCACTGTGTCCAGAGAGAACCTTCCCAGGTGATGCCACTGGGTGCACTAACTCACAGAGTTGCTCAATACTCATTTAGTGGGGAAATGCATACCATGAAAGCTTTGCCCTACCCAGAACAATTCTGGTTTTTGGGGGGTGCCCCCTTGTATGTACACATGAAAATATAGAAGTCTGAGGGCCTTCACACCATCCATGGAGAACTCCCATTATATATCCATTCCATTTTTCCCCACAAACTTTTTGAAGCCCTATTGTAAATAATGTCTTCCTTCCGAGACACATCCAAGTTTAGATGACACGTGTTAGGGGACCCCAGGGGAAGGTGCAAAGGGTCCTGAGGGCACTATTATTCCGTATGCATGCACGTGCACTCACACGTGGGGGTCCAAGATGCCTCGCCCTCAGTGTGGTGCTTGGGACCCAAGAGGACCTGCCGTGCGCACAGTTCCAGTGGCGGCGCCGTGGGTGGATTCCGGGCTCAGTCATGACAGTGATCACCATGCTATTTCTCCAACGATGTCTAATGGACTCGGGAAGCACGAGGTCTGTTTTAATCGTCAGGGGGTCCACGAACCGCAGGGGTTTCCAAAACACAAAGGCCATGGTCCTCATTCCAGAGCTGGAACGGACGTCCCCCTGGAATCTGGCTAGTCTACGTCCCGGGCACTGAGAGATGCCTTAGCTGTGATGTCCGGTTGGCAGCACCAAGGACTCATCGCGGGAACCTCAGAGCTCGACCACAGTGACTTTCGCCAAGAAAAGATTTGGAAACTCTGCGGCACGATCCCGCTTGCTCATGTGACTTCTGCAAAGCTAGCTTCTGACTTGGGCCCTGCGGAAGGGGGGGGGGGGGTGAGGGGAAGGAAGGCGGCAGCCCTTAGGACGGCTGCCAGGGTTCCTCCTCCGTGATAGCAGGCCCAAGACCATCTCAGAGTGGGAGCGGCTCGCCACATCACCAGCACCAGGGCAAACCGTGGCTGTTTGTCTTTGAAGTTAATGTATCACTTACTTTTAAACACTAGCAATTCTAACCAAGGTAAAACTCTTCCTTGTAGTTATACCGAGCAAACCATTCCCCATGTAGTAGAAACTCCAGTCTCAGGAAACCAAAGTGACTAATTCGCTTAGAAGATAGATTTACTTACCCTTTGCTTTTGTGGAAATAAAATTCTTAGTTTATTTTTTTAACAGAAACTGTTTTATTGTTTGAATTAGAGACAGTCACACATTTACATTTTCTGCCATATTATTTATCTCCCTCCCGTGACCCCTTACACCGACTGCTGTCTCCCTTCCCCCACAGTTCCTGTTGTCCATCCCCCCTGGGTCGTGGTGGTGGTGGTGGTGGTGGTGGTGGTGGTGGTGGTGGTGGTGGTGGTTGTGGTGATGGTGGTGGTGATGTGTGGATCATTGCAATCGCTTCCCCCTTCCTCCCATCCGCTCCCCCCCTCCCCCTCCCTACTTTTCTGGAATCGCTCCTCCCATTCCTGTTCCTGGATTCTGTGTGTCTTGAGTTCTTGTAAAATTCTTAGTTTTAACGTGTATGTGTTAGTTATTTGTATTTCTCTAGATAGGACTACTTAGCTATATTTGCCGGTTTTTCCATTTCACACTCTAAATCTCAAGTTTTGAAGTGATTTTACTTTTGATATTGACAAAGTGAAAGAGACACAAACCCAGCTCACTGTGGACCAGACTCATAAGGACTCCACGGAGCCCTGGTGGAGTAGGGGTTACAGGTCGGGCTGCTACCCACAAGGTCCTCAGTTTGAAATCACTAGCTGCTCCTTAGGAGAAAGAAGAGGTAACCATGGATAGTCTTGGAAAGTCTTGGGGCAGTTCTACTCTGCCCTATAGGACTGCTATGAGAAATAGATAGGAAAGAATTCAGAAATAAAACCAGTAACTTCTCGCTGCAATCCTCCAGTGGGAATTAAACAATGTTTTCTTTCATTTTTTTCAATTAGTAAATCATTTTATTGGGGGCTCTTACAGCTCTTATAACATTGCAGACATCAATAGTATCAAGCATATTTGTTCATATATTGCCATCATCATTTTCAAAACAATGGTTTCTGGTGAATACCTCATGGCTTTGTATTAATGTAAAACTGAATGATGCACAGGTGTTATGATGATGAGGCCCTAGGCTGGTAACCACAAGAGCAGCAGTTCAAATCCATCAACCACCCCTTGGGAGAAAAATGAGGCTTTCTACCCCTGTAAAGAGTTACAGTCTCGTAACCACAAGGGCAGGTATACTCTACCCTACAGGCTTGCTAAGAGTCGAAATCGATTGGATGGTTTAGTTTGGTTTTTACTGACCTTATTCGAACAAGACCCTCTACTGCCATCTGCTGGACGATCGTCATTGTAACTATGCACCTCTATGTAGGAGCGAAGAAATTGAACAAATTGAGCTGGTTTATATCCTTGACAAGGACCACAATTTCCATCCCCCGTCCCACCACCACGCCTCCCATCTAAATATAATGAGTTTTTGTCTGATGAGCGTGATAGGCGTCTCTTCCAGGTCAAGGTGGCTGTGAGGCCGACGTGGCTTTTCCCTCTCCTGTCCCTCACCTACAGGCTGCCCATGGAGCTCTGAGACCCAGGCAAAGGGCAGAGCCCAAAAGTGGATGGCCCTGCTCTATAACTGGAAACATGGACTACGTCGGTGTGAATGACTAAGCGCTCAACTATCAGCCAAAATGTTGGAGAGTCAAACCCCTCCAGAGTAGCCTCGGAAGGCAACCCGGCTACCAGCATCTGAACGGACGTGGAAGTCCTATGCGGGCAGTTCTACGCTGCACACATGAGGCGCCCATGATGAGTCTCCTTGATGGCAACTAACGGTATCAACAAGCCACCAGACGAGTGGAGGTTGTTCTTACAGCAGGCATATGGCTTACCCACAAAGGACAGAAATAGCTGAGTGGAGGTCAGTCTCTCTCTCTCTCTCTCTCTCTCTCTCTCTCTCTCTCTCTCTCTCTCTCTCTCTCTCTCTCTCTCTCTCTCTGTCTCTGTCTCTCTCCCTTCCATTTCCTGTTGTTGAGTCACTCAGAGAGCTGGAGGAGCCACGTGGAGACCTGTGCCCATGCTGACAGGCTTCCACCACCACTGGATCCACAGACTTTCCACCCACTGGCCTGTGATCTTCCTGCATTTGGCATCAGTGCATGTGCTGTGTGAGGCTGAAGAGGAGTTTATGGAATAGTGTGTAAGTCCTGGTAGACTAGAGAAACAAATCCAAGGACACTCATATGTGTATAAAAAAGTACTTTATATAAAGAGTTATTGTACATTTAGAAAGCAGCCCAGTCCAGATCAAGTCCATAAGTCTGATATTAGCCCACATGCCCAATACCAATCTATAAAGTCCTCTTCAGACTTATGAAACACATACGATGAAGCAGAATGCAGGAAGATCACAGTCCAGTGGGTGGAAAGTCTTGTGGATCCAGTGGCATTGTAAGCATCTCAGCGCTGGCAGGGGTCTCCACTCCATGTGGCTTGTCAGCTGCAATGTCTCCCAAGGAGTGAGTCTGTGTCCTGCCTCCAGTGAGCTATTTATCTTTTAGCACCTCCAAATGTGGGCACCAAGCTGCGAACTGATTGGCAAGGTAAACTCCACCCTTTACTCTTAATACCCTCAAGTTGACAGGAGATTATGTAACTACCACGCATAGAAACAGGCCTTTGAGAACCACTGCATGGACTGCTGGAAAGGCTTTGTGCAGCTCACTCTGAGGAGAATGGGCCCAGTGGGATGGAAACAGGTAATGGCAGGAAGCCCCCGTACCTGGACCCTCCTCCTCTTCTTCCTCCTCACTGATGTGACTGCATGTTCACAGTGACCAGGCCTAGGTCTGGGCTGTGATGCTGTGCATCAAAATGCAATGGCACCCTCTAGATCAGCGGTTCTCAACCTGTGGGTCACGACCCCTATGGGTGGTCCAATGACCCTTTCACAGGGGTCGCCCGATTCATCACAGTAGCAAAATTACAGTGATGACGTAGCAATGAAAATAATTTTATGGTTGGGGGTCAACATAAGGCACTGTATTAAAGAGTCACGGCATTTGGAAGATTGAGAACCGCTGCTCTAGATAAACCCTAACATATGTCAGGGTGTGAGGTCATGGGGAAGTAAGGCCCTAGCTAACTGGAATATAAACGGGATTTCAGTAAAATCCCGAGTCAGTATCACCACTGTAAAAGATCTGTCCTAGACTGTGTTCTTTGGAGAATCAAAACCAGCGAAGCTACCGATGTACGTACACCGAGTGGTTTATCTCAAAGAAAGAGCTCACACAGCCATAGAGGTTGACAAGTTCCAAGTCCTTGGGTCAAAGTTCGGGTTGGAGACTTTTCCTGACTTACGAAGCTGTAGGAGCCGATGAACCCAGGCAGCAGGCTTGTGACAGGAAAGGTGAAGAAATGTGAGGTTAGAAGGTAAGATGGCAAGACCTACCTGATGACTCCTAGGACTGACAAGCCATATGATGAGCCACTGGCATCAGTCCAAAGCCCTGGAGCTCAGATGACAAATCTGATGCAGGATCTTGACCCAGTAGAAAAGCGAGCAAGCTTTACCCAGGCATCCAGATAGATATATTGGAAGCAGGCCACATCTCTGAGGAAATTCCTTTTCAATTAGTTGGCTGCTCATTGCAGAACTCATCATGGAAGTGGCTGCGTTACATTATCACGGGGATGACGACATATCAAGTACCAAGCCACATGGAATCCTGGTCCAGCTAAGTGGACATCCCGCTTTAATGATCACAGTGTCGAAGTTTCATTGACCGTTTCAGAGCTGCCGAAGGATTTCTCCGGCTGACATGTTCTGGTTTAGTATGATTGTCAGTACACGACAAGGTTTCCCTGATCATTAATTTACTTAGTCTCGACTCCCTAAACTCAACCCGTGATAATAGCACAGATCGTCCCTAAAATACAACAAAGGCAGACCGTTTTGACTAGTCAAGTGGAACTATTGTTTGATTTTAAGAAGAGTTCTGAAGATTCACCCAGCCCTCATGGCTCCAGAAAGTCTAGGCTCCGGGAGAGTGTGAAACCCAGTTCTGCGTGTTTGGCTGAGAATTCTCCTGTGGACTCCGTGATCACAGTGGTCCGGGTGGCGCCGGCCGGCCTCGACGCAGCACTGCTGCTCGCACAGCAAAGGAAGCATCCGGACGGCCTCTCTGGAGGTTCTTTTTTCGCCACCCCAACGCACCTCCTCAGTCTCTAAGAATCCCAAGGGTTGTCCTAGGGGAATTCTTTTAGGAAACCTTACCCCATCCACCCTACATCCCTGTCCTTGCCCCTTCAGACTTCCCAAAGAACATTTAAAAGAAACCATCTGCGTTCACTGAGGAGGCCCCACACGGGGTTGATGTGGTGTAAACCACAGGGTGGGCATTCTGCAGAGAAATGGTTAAAGAGAGACACACCATCTTCAGAAGGGCAGAGACCCAGACGAAGGCTCTGTCAGGAGGCATTCGTTGTTCGTGCTGGGTGCCATCGAGTCAGCGCTGACCCAGAGCGACCTGATGCACAAGGGAAGGCAGCACTGCCCGGCCCCGTGCCGCCCTCACAATTGTTCCTGTGCCAGAGCCCACTGTAAAAGCCACCGTGTCAGTCCTTCCCCCTGAGCATTAGCTTCCCATTTTTATATTTTTGTTGAATAGAAATGTCTTTGACTTTGGAGCCATACGTCTTGATGTGCCCTGGCATGTCTCAGTCACAGCTTTCCATGTGATGCGGAATGTATGTCACCCCTCCCCCTTAAATACCAAGCCAGCTGTGATTTCAGGAACGTTTTCTTAAATGGGAGTGTTCGTGTTTGCGCTGTTCCAGTGGTTTGGGTTACTCCTTCGCGGATTCCTATTAACACGTGACATCTTCATGGCTTGTTTTCCCCACCCTTCGCTTTCTCTCAAACCTGTCTGATCTTTTTCTTCATACTCTTAAAACATATTTTTTTGGTGTGATAAATAGATGTAGAAACAATGCAATCCCGTGAAGCATTGTTAAAATGCACAATTCAGTGGCACCGACTCCACCAGCCACGCTGTTCAGGTGGCCTGATCCTCTATCCCCATCAACAGGCCCTCCCTGGGCCCTCGCTCCCCTCTTTCCTTCCACCTGGGGACCCACTCATCAACTTGTGTCTCTGGAATAGCATGGTCCTGTTTTAGATATGTCCTATCATGGGACCCTGCCGCACGTGCCCTTCTGCGATTGACCTATTTCACTCGGCATGTTTGCAAGGCCCCTTCATGTGATAGCGTGTATCAGGACTTTGTTTCTCGGTCCGGCTGGGGAAGAGTCCACTGGACGCAAGTGGCCCCCAAACTGACACACTTGAGTCACAATGCACCGCGCTTACCATCTTCTTGCCTTGATGCGTGTGTCTGGGCATGATCATATTTGCTCTCCTAGTGATACATACCTTTTTGTTCTTTCAATTTTTATTGCGATTTGGGTGAAGGTTCACAGAGCAGGTCATCAGTTTTCTGTTCTATTGCATTGTGCTACAGCCCTTCCATTTCAATCCCCTCGTGTGCCGTGGTTTCTCCCACCTCCTCCCAGGGCTTTCTGTTTCCATCTCTCCTTTCCGAATACTCTTATCTTAGGGTTAATGTTGCTATTTCGATCTAAAATGATTGGTTAGTCTAACACCGTGTATGTGTGTGTGTGTGTGTGTGTGCCAGTACCAGACCTGAAGGATGACCAAAGGGGCCACAGTCTTGAGAATTCCACCAGTCTCCATCCGACCTGTCAGCCTGGTTTTGATGGTTATCATTTTGCATTCAGTTCCATCTAGGACCTACAAACGGGGTTCATTTCAGAACAGTTGGTGGTGGCAGCTGGGGACCATCTATTCTTCTGTTCTCACTGTTGTCGAGAGAGAGGGATATTTGTGTGGTTCCTTAGGACGGTGGTTGAATTGTTTCCATGTGTCTTTCTGTTTTAATCCTCCTCTGTCCTCCGGACAAGTAGAGATCAATATTTGCACCTTAGATGGCTGCTCACAAGCGTTGAAGCCCCGGTCACGACTCAGCCAAGTGGGATGTAGAGCATTGTCTCTGTGGACTGTTCGGCCAGTTGACCTTGGTGTGTAACCAGACGACGGTCCTGATCCCCCAACTCACCAACACATTCCTTCACGGTGTTTGGTTACGTCGAAGAAGTCCTGGTGATGTGGTGGGTTGCACTTTGGGTTACTAACTAACCACAAGGTCACTCCATGGGAGAGAGAGGCTTTCTGTGCCAAGAAGAGTTATAACCTCAGAAATCCAAAGGGGCAGTTCTACTCTGTCCTATGGGGTTGCTATGAGACAGCATTGACCCAACAGCAGTGAGGTATGTTTGTTTTTTGCAGGGAGGTGGGGTTGGTTTGCTTGGAAGAAGTTTTCATAACTTTATCTCCTGTGGGTTCTACCACATTCATGTATTCATGGATATATTTGCAGCAAAAATAAATAGACATCTACAAATATCCTGTCAGATCTATCTATATTCATGAGCATATTTCCATTCCCTCCACACACGCATTCAACCTGCAGGTCTATCCAAGCACCCCCTCATCAATGACTGCTATTGCAGGATTGTGAAGATTCAGTATTTGCCTCAGTGACCTTTAACTCTTGCAAGTCCCCCCAGTCAATGTCTTCCCTTGCCTCCATCATTTTCCCCACCAAATCTCCCTCTCTCTGTTCTTGGTCTTTCTGTACATCTTTCCATTCAGCAGGTAATTTGTTGATGTTATCATTCTTTTTTAATCACTTTATTGGGGGCTCATATGACTCTTATCACAAACTGTTATCATTCTTAGACATTCACTCACAGGTGTTCAAACATTGGATTTATAAAGATGCTGATAATAAAAACCAGTAATAATGAAAATGAAACAGAGGTACTGACACAGATCAGAACTGACTTAAGGTGGAGTTGCAAGCACTCCCTGTGTATGTGCTGAGTCTGATCTATCCGTTCATCTGTTGATGGACATCTAGCTTGTTTCCACCTTTTAGCTATTGCAAATAGTGTGCATGTGCCGGTTTCCATGTGGCTACTTGCAAGTCTCTTGGATATGCACCTAGGAGTGGGATGACTGGATCGTATGGTATTTCCAAGATGAACTTTTTGAGGAACAAACCCCCAAACTATTTTTCCCCATGGCTATGTTATTTTTCAATCCTACCAGTAGTGGATGCGGGTTCCAATTTCTTCACATACTCTCTAACATCAATTAAACATATATCGAGCCATCCTAGTGGGGTGACGTGGGTCTCGCTCTGTGTGTGCGAACATCCGTCTTTGCTTCGCTTAGAGCGTGCCTGTTGGGCGGCACGGTGTGTCTGATTTCCTAAGAAACTGCCACACTGTCTCCCGAAACACGTCATTTTGGAGCGAATAAGATCTCCGGCGGCTCTACACCCTAAACAGCAGGTCTGATGGTCCGGTTCTTGGATTTGAGCTCTTTGAGTCCACTCACACCCACTGCTCAGTTCCCTGCATCCGATTCTCTTTGCTCAGTTTCATGTTTCCCCCGATTTGTCTGCAGATGCTGATATTTAGGTCGTTTTCGATGTGGAGCAATCATAGGTCACCTGTGGTAAGCATTAGTCCACATCTCTACGTACTTTCCTATGGTGTGCACCTCGAGGTAAACGTCTGCTGCCTTCCATGAGGACTTTCAACTTGACTTGACAGATCTGCTCCCCTCACTTCAGGGAGGCAGCTTCGTTCTCCGGTTTGTTCACTTCCGGGTAAGAGGAATGGTCCCCGAGCCTCATAGCAGAAGGGTTGCCTATTTGAGAATCCTAACGGAAGAGTCTGAGATGGACCAGACTTTGCCTGACGAGGCAGTCCGTCAACTCCCGACAGTGTTAACTTTGAGACTTGGTAGCTGCAAACGTGTGGAGGAACGGACTTCCCTGTCGATGCATCAGCTGAGTCACAAGTCTTTTGCAGATGCTCCGACACCGGTTCCTGCTAAGATGTTGTTTGTATGTGCATGAGTCATTGAGGCCTGGCAGCTTTAGGACTTTCAAGTGTAGGCACTCTGGGATCTTGGCCCAGCTAGGTTCTCCAGAACCTAGATTCCAGCCCCTCATCCAAGGCCCTACCTCCTCCGAGCTCTGCCAGGGACCTTGCATGGGTTTCCACTTCAAATAGCACCAATGGCATTCTTCTCCTTCCTTGTCTTGAAGACGCTGTCCTGAGAGAAACACACACACACACACACACACACACACACACACACACACACGCACACACGCACATTTCAAGGATCTTCCATTTCCACAACACACGTGAAAAGAAGCTGACTCACAGCATCGTTCCCCATCACTGACCCTGAAACAGGTAGGAGGACGGTCTCCAGAGACAGCCACAAATAGGGGAAGATCAAACCCTTACCTCAGGTTCGGAGACTGCAAATCCTCCTGGGCTTTAAGGGGTCCTGAGAGCAACTGAGACTCGATTGCCCGGCAGCCTCAGCAGTTGGAGGCTACTAAATTAAATTGTATTTGTTTATTCCTCTAGAAAATTACGGTGATATTTTCTGAACTCAAGTGGCTTAACAAGTCATCTCTATCATCATGTGTTAGTTCACATTCATTTGTAGCCAATGCCGTCCCCATTTTCCAGGCGAGGAAAGCAAGGCCTACGAGAGGCACAACCCATGCCCAAGCAGCAGGAGTCAGGGTTGTGCTTTGATCAAGAGCAATCCTGAATCCAGAGCCCACCCTCAGCCTGCTCCTTGAGCACTGGTGCTGGGAAGAGCCGGAGATGTTCCTAGCTAGGTCATCCGCCAGGTTCTGCCCATCCATGCCTTCCCCAGCTGCTCCATCACAGCCCACCGTGGCCCTGGACAAGCGGGGCCAGCAAACAGATCGTCCTGGCTGGGACGCACTTGTGTTATAGTTCAAGGCTTTGGTTATTTCTCTGACAAACCCTTACAGGTTTGATAGCAGTCTCTTGCTGGTTCTGTCTCTTACATGGAGTGTCACTTCCGCTTCTCTCTAGGAAGCCCAGGCCAATTGCCTTCGAAAGGGACCCTGCGCCTGAATCTTCCCTTGTGTCAAGATCTGAGACAGGACCCACTTGACATTTTGCTTTTTAATCCAGGTCTTTATTTTTCTGGTGCAAATGTGAACGTAGGCATAGTTAGTAGTTAAGGCTTTTAAAATATGCATGCGCTGAGTAAACTTTGCTAGTTACATTTTTGTGGATGATATAATGGAGGTCATACTTTCATTTTATAAACGTTGTGAGATTCATTAAAAAAATTAAGACGGTACAGCGATTTATGATTAAAATCAGAAGAGACATGTCCAAGTCCCAACGACATACTGGGAAATGCAGCCCCGTTTTATGAATGGCATGCGAAGGGCCCAGTTACACAGACTATGATCATAACACCAACCCTCAAGGATCCCAGAGTTGTCGCGGCAAAGTGGGGCGTTCTTTCTGATGGAGGAAAGAAGAATGAGGACGAGTCAGGGAGGAGTAATTTTTAAAAAGAGAGGTGGAGAAAGCAAGGAGGGTGAGCGAGAGGGAAGGGGAAAGAAGTAACTAAAATAAAAGACAAAACCTGTATACACTAGGGTTACAGTACACACTGGGGTTACCGCATATACTAGGGTTACAGTATACACTAGGGTTACAGTATACACTAGGGTTACAGTATACACTACGGTCACAGCATACACTAGGGTCACAGCATACACTAGGGTCACAGCATACACTAGGGTCACAGCATACACTAGGGTCACAGCATACACTGGCGTCACAGCATACACTGGCGTCACAGCATACACTGGGGTCACAGCATACACTGGGGTCACAGCATACACTGGGGTCACAGCATACACTGGGGTCACAGCATACACTAGGGTCACAGCATACACTGGGGTCACAGGATACACTGGGGTCACAGCATACACTGGGGTCACAGCATACACTGGGGTCACAGCATACACTGGGGTCACAGTATACACTGGGGTCACAGTATACACTGGGGTCACAGTATCCACTGGGGTCACTGTATACACTGGGGTCACTGTATACACTGGGGTCACTGTATACACTGGGGTTACAGTATACACTAGGGTTACAGTATACACTAGGGTTACAGTATACACTAGGGTTATTGTATACATTAGTGTTGTTTACACTAAGCAAATTACTCATTTTGTGTCATTTCAGTGCCTGTCTTGGGGTGAATGACTGAGAAACCGAAGTCCTTTATTCAATAGAATTCGACTATAGAGATGTTTAAATGGTGGTCGGATTCTGCTTACTGGCTAAAAAAGACAAAGCTAGGCTCTGCAATCTGCCAGCTTTCACCGGCTCAGGGCTCTTGCGGCATGATGTGATTCTTAGAAGCGGGGTCTTTCTCTCCGGCGAGTGGACCTGAAGTTTGCAAAGATATGGCTTGAGGACCCCATCTTCTGAAAGTGCCTGTCATCGTTGTTTGGCGTAGACACCATGCCAGTCTCCAACCCAAAAAGCTCTCCCTGAACACAGCGCTCCTCTTGGAGCCAGAACCGGCTGTCCCCAGAGCCAAGGACAGAGGACACAGGCTTATCCGTGAATCCCTTTGGCAAGTGAGAAGGAGAGGTCTTCTCTTTTCGATGAATCAGATTCTGGTCTCACAGGGTACAAATGGCCGGGAGTCCTGGTTGCTTTAAGGGATCTGAGATGGGCGACTCCTCTTCAGCCCAGAGACGTCTCTTGGCCACGGCAGCCCCCAACACCAGGGTTTCTAGGCCCTCCAGGGGGCACTCGAATCAGAAATATGCTCCAAACCAGCTCGTGTATGGTTGAAGTTGAGAGACTGAATTGTGCTTCCAGCTTTCTTTTATTCCTCCATTTTCAGAAGGTGGGGAAGTGAGGTGAGACTATTTCATTTCCCACTGGCGAGAAAATAGTACTTTGTACAAGTTAAAAAGTCTAAAAACTCCCGATGGGTCCCCTTAAACACAAAGAAGAAGCAATAACTGGACTTCCTCTGTGCACAACTGCACACACTTGGATTGGGTTGGGGCTACTTCGCCTCATACCAAGGCCTCCTGGTGCAGTGTTCCACGTGGGCCTCGCGTGATGGGGCACGTGATGGAGGCTGACATCCTGAGTCCTCTCTTCTGGATGAGGGCCCCAAGGCTCTCTCCTGAGAGCACACGGCTCGCAAAGAGTGGTCAGAACTGGAAGGCAGCCCTGGCCAAGTCCGGCCCTGTGCGACCGTGGCCAGGGAACGCTCACACAGACAACAGGCCAGGGGAGGCAGGGGACAGACCCGTGCATTCTCACTGGTGCTTGCCCTCTGTTTCTGTAGCATCCCCGACAGCAGCCCCGTCAGATGGGAAGCTGTTCCCACAAGTCTTCAGCTGGCTCTCCAGCTGGCTGAGACGCTGCTTCACCTTCATCTGGGAGGCATTGTACTCGGCCAGCAGCCGTGCGAACCTGGTCTGCAGCGTGTCCAGGGAGGACTCCAGGTACTCCACCTTCTCCTCGATGTCCTTGGGGTCTGCCCCAGCCGCAGCCAGGTCCTCGTCGATCAGGTTGTCCTTCATGAGGATCTGCCGTCCCTTCTCCTCCAATGCCTTCTTAGCCTCAGGGTATTCGGTCAGGGCCTCCATGAGGTCGTCCTTCGAGAGGCAGAAGAGGTCAGAATAACCGATGCTCCTAATGTTGGCTGTTCTGCGGTTCCCCGACTTGCTCCCCTTGATGTTTAAGATGCTGATCTCCCCAAAGTAACTCCCATCACTGAGGACCACAAACTGGGTGACCCCATCCTCAGCGACCACAGCTAGCTTGCCCTCCTTGATGATGTACATTTCCCTCCCAATGTCGCCCTTCTTGCAGATGTAATCCCCAGGGCTGAACACAGTAGGCCGCAGCTTCAGCACCAGCTCCACCAGCAGGCCTGCTTCACAGTCCTGGAAGATGCGGACCTTCTTCAGGGTGTCCAGGTGCACATTGATGGCGATCTCGGCCTTCAGCTTGTCCGGGAGGTTTTTGAGCACCTCTTTCTCATCCACTGTCTTCCTGTTGGCCCATAGGTAGTCAAACCACCTGATGACCCGAGTCTCCAGGTCCTTGGTCACCTTTCGGAAGTGCATGTACTGCTTGATGGAATCGATCTTGGCCTGGAACTCGGCCCGCGAGGCGTTCATGTTGGAGATCATGGAGCCCACGTTGCCCACGATGGTGGCAAAAATCAAGACACCCACCAGGAAGTCTATGACCACAAAGAGATACTCCTCATCTTTGACAGGTGGCGGGGTCTCCCCAATGGTGGTCAGGGTCAAAGTGGACCAGTAGAGACTGTAAATGTACTTCCTAGAGAGGCGCCCATACTCTGGGATCGAGATGTTTGGGTAGACCCAGGAGTCTGTCCCGAAACCAATGAACTTGGAAATGGCAAAGTAGATGCAGGCATTCCAGTGGATGATGATGAGGATGTACAAGACCAAGTTCCCGATCCTAAACATGTTGGGGTAGTTGGTTCTTGTCTCTGTGCGGTCAAAGAACTCAAAGAGCCGGGGCAGCTTCAAAAGGCGGTTGAACCGCAGCTCGGGATAGTTCATGCCCAGCTTTAAGTAGCCCAGGTCGGTGGGGACCAGCGATAGCACGTCGAGCTTGAAGTGAATGGTCTTTGTGTAGTGTTTCCACAGCCTCTCAGCATCTTTGACCATTAAGCCTTGTTCCAGGAAGCCTAAGGAAAAGGCAGGTCACACGGGCATCAAGGAGGAGACCCAACACCCCCACCCTGAGCTCTCTGCTGACCCTTAGACTGACCAGGGTGGTCCACGACAGCTTGAGACCACGGACAGTGGCGCCCAGCATCCCATGTGGTACTGAGGATCTATGATGGCTGGGGAGTAGTAGCACATGGCCAACGCAAGCCTCAAGCATCATCCTCAAAGTCTCCTAGGTGACAATGTGCAAGAGGGTGAGGCTCGAACCTGGCTCAGCCAATCACTGACTCTGGACCATGGACACGTCGCCAAATGTCTCTGGGCCCTGGTTTTGAATCTGAGAAGTGGAAAGGTCCTGCCTGCCTTTCTTATTTCACACGCCAGCGGTCGGAGGGAAGCAGGCTGGGCTTGCAAATCTTCTGTGTGTCCCGGAACCACCCAGAGGCTGGTGGCTGTTCAACTGCACATGGTGCTCCGGCGCCATTGATATGGAGAACGAGCGCCCAGCTGCTAGTTCAAACACCTTGTACATGATAAGCAGGGCCTCGACCAGGGTAGGGGATGCTTGTGAGCAATTTAGAAAAAGCTGCCTCACGAGGGCATGGCTTGGAGCTAGAGGCGTGGGCTGGGTTCTCACCCACACTAGACTGAAGGAAGCTGCCAGATGTCATGGCAAAGGGCCCACATAGAACTGTGCATCACAGGGTTTTCAGGGGCTGAGTTTTCCGAAGCAGATAGGATTTTCTTCTAAGGTACCTCGGCCTGGATTTGATACCCTTTCCCCCCCAACTTGTTAGCAGTCAAGCCAGGGATCCTTTTTTACTGGTTAGTTGGTTAGTTGTTGAGATATTGAAACTTCCCTAGAAGCCACAGAGGAACATGTCCCGGCTCCTCTGACTGCCCAGAAAGTCAACTCCAAGACAGATGGACTCCCTCTGCCTACTGCAAGGTCAAGTCACCAGCGGGTCCGGTGAGATTGGGGTGAGTGGTCTTATGCCACGTGGGATACAAACAAGACCCACGGAGACAGCTTGACCTCAAGTCCACACAGCTAGTGGGCAGAAGGGAGACCAGAAGCAGGTGTCTGACTTAGGACTGAGGTTCCCGGTGGAGGGAGCTTGCGGGGGCACCAGCCACTCTCTCCCTGGGTTCTCACCGGCAGAGGTTGGAACCATCCAATCTAGCATTTTGGATCTCGCCGAACACACCTGTGGTGCCCATGCCATGCGCACACAAGCACGCATGCACACCCCCCTCCATTGCACCTTGAGGGGTCTGTGTCCTACCCTAGCTAAGTCCCTTCCCTGGGCCCGCTCACCTGTCCGGGCTCGCACCAGCACATCCAGGCCGTAGACAATGTCTGCCGAGTAGTCCAGGACCAGCCACAGCAGCAGATGGTCAGACTGTAGCTCATCAAAGCAGGCCCTAAGCCAAGAGGGAGACAGATCGCTGGGTCTGGAGCCCGTGCCATGGGCAGCCCCGGTTTGGTGCTGCCAACCCTGCAGTATTCGCTCCTGGGGACAGCCTGCCTGGGTCACTCGCCCAGCTTCTGAGGAGGACACCCTGGCTCCGGGGGGTGTTTCTTTCTCAGGGTCATAGAGCTCTTCACAAGGAAAAGCTGGGAGTGGCCAAGAGGGGCAGCCCCATGACCTCTCAGCAGCAAGGGATGGAAGGATGCTGGGTCACACGGATGGAGTCAGGCAATGGGGCTACATCTCTGGAGTCCAGTGGCAGCGAAACTGAGACTTTCTGAGTCGTCAGCCACTAAGCAGGCTGGTGAACAGCATCTGTCCTGTAGCCCTTCTATTCTCGCTTCCTCATATGATCTTGGCATGGTCCACACCCCTGTTAGAGCTCCAGTGAGCAGGAGCTGGTCTCCATATCCCTGCTCGGGAACACTCTGGAGCCTGCCCCCTGCCCACAGATGGACAACTCCTAGTCCCCGCAGTCTGGCCTTGCAGGCTTGTAGGAAAGCATCCTGCCCCCCCCCCCCCGCCCCTCTTGCAAGTGCAGCAGATGGCGTTTCCGTTCTGCAGGCTCCTCAGCTCATCCAACCCTCCTCCCTGACACCCTGAGAGCAGCATCTCCTTCACCCATGCCCCTGTTCTGCCAGCTTGCTCAGGAAAGCCACCAAGCCTAATGTTCACACGGAGACGAACCTCAAGTTCACGCTTAGCTGAGTGACATGCACTCCTTCATGCTTGTCTGGGCAGCTCGGGAAAGCCCCATTCAGAGAGCAACACCTCTGCCTGCCTCTGGGTCTCACAGAGTGCACAGGGCAGCCCCAAAGCCTTGTGCAGAGGCTCGCTTAGGAAAGCCCCCAAGCTCTCCCCTCGACAACCCTGTTTTGTGGCCGTGCTAGGAAGCACCCCACATCTCTTGCTTCCCTTCAGAGAGTAGCTGTGTGCCCCCACATTAAAAAAGCAACCAATGGTCATGGAGTTGACTTTGACTCCTGGGACCCCCAAGTGTGTCTGAGTGGACCGTGTTCCACTGGGGTTTTGCAGAAGTAGACCACAGGCCCTTCTCCTCGGGCCTCTCAGGGTGGACTCCAACCCCTAGCCTCCCCTCTAGCTTCCCAGTGAGTTAACAGCATGTGTTACATGCTTAGGGAAGCCTCAAGCCCGCTGCTTGCTCTGAGAGGAGCAGCATCTTGCCCTTGGATTCCTGATCCCAGGACTTGTTCAGAAACCCTCCAAATCCCCTGCTCAGAAGAGCAGAAATCCCGTGCAAGCTCACTCAAGAATGCGCCACACACCACCACTCCCTCCTGGGTGACTCTCCTCTCTGAAGGGCAGAAGCTCGTCCCTGAGTCTCAGTGCTGCCACTTGGCCAGGAGCACCCACATCGCCTGCCTACCCCTGGGGAGAGCAGCAACTTGCCTGCCTTGCTGCCCACAGCTGGCTCCCAGCTGCCCCAGAGCTGTCCTGTCTATACCTCCATCCCACTGTCAGCAGGATCCAGAGTCCCCACCCTGCAGGGCAGCTCAGGAGCCTCCAGAGGCTCTGCTTACCACTGAACCCTTCTTGGCAAATCTGCTGCGCAGGGCCCGAAGCACTCTGCTTACTCTGGGGAGTCTGGTTTCCCCAGCCCTGGCCTGAAAGCCTGCTCAGGGGCACTCCGGAGACCCCTGGTTTGTCTTCAAGGAAGCCCACCCTACAAGCTGGTACAGAAAGCCCCCAAAGCTCATGACATCTGTGAGAGAGCTTCATTTTTCCCTGTGCATCTTAGCCTAAAGTCCACCTCCTGTCCCTAATCACCCTCAGGTCCACCTGGCCTGCAGGCCTGCTCAGGGAGTCTCTAAGCACCCAGCTCTCACTCCGAGCAAGTTCCCCACCCCCTGCACCCCATCCTGTCCTACATCATGCTCCCAAATGCACCCCATCTGAGTAGTATCAGCTCACATCTGTGTCCACCTTCTACCAGTTGTCTTAAAATGCCCCAAAGGGCCAGCAGCCTTGCTGTTGTCAGGGAGGGTCCCCACCACCCAACAGTCCTCCTTTAAAGCCTCTTTGTTTTGTAAATGGAAAGCCCCAGGTGCAAGCTCCCCGTAGCTCCCTCCCTCCCCTGGCCCTCCCTCCCTGCCCCTCCAGGAGGGACCCCAGTAGTCCTACCTGCAAACCAGCATGCACCAGTTGTAGAAGACAGGGGTGGCAATGGCAGTCAGCCAGTGGTAGTACACACTGCTGGAGGGGTCCATCACGATGGCCTCTCGCTTCTTCCTGGGAACACAGACACACACGCACACAGTGCGGCGTGGGGGCAGACCACCACTTTGTTTAGAGACCCCAGGGCAATCTCAGGCTGGCCCCCAAGGGGGTCCCAGGTGCCTTCTTGATCGTGCTTGAGGACACAGCAAACTCAAGTGTGCACCGACTGGTCTCCAGAATGTTCCCAACCATTCTCCTCACCCCTGGCTTTGGATTAGGGTATATGGATAAGTCATCCTCCAGTGCCCAAGAGACAGACGTCCTCTGCTTACCCAGAGCATGCTGTGGATGGCTGGCTCCCTGTGCTTGTTGGGGCCAAGGAGTTGGTCCCAAGGAACTGAACGAGCTGCTCCCTTGAGTCTACAGAAAACCCTCCTTACCTATAAGAACAGAATCCTCTCCTGATCCTCAACCGGGGACTGACTCATGTCGGTCCTTCAGCCCTAAGCACTGCACCCTCCAGCACTGATACTGAGGCCCAGGACAGAGCAGGGTCTTGCTCCATTGTGTCACTAGGGGTTGGAATGGACTTGGTGGCACCTAACAACAACAGGAAAGGAAGGCAGATCAATACACAGAGGACACAGCAGTCACTAGGAGCTTTTACAAGCCACGTGTGCGGGATCCTTGTTCGCAAAACCTGCCTCGGGTTCAGATGCACCTATAGACCTTGCTGAGAAAGCCAGCAGGCAGAAGGGAAGCATCACCTACGTGGGCAGGAACAGGTCTCTGATCCACGAGACCTGGGATCGCAGTCCGGTTCAGAGGCCTGTCTGGGCTTTGCCGGACGGTGCGGCTGTAGCTGGACTGGGGCTTTCTGTCTGTGTTCCTAGAAGATCCTAAGCATGTGGACAGCCTGAGCTGTCTTGGCTGTATGGAGTACCTTTTGTGGGCTAGGCACTGTTATAAATATTCTGCTGTAATTAAAACCGAACAGTCCTGTAAGACAGTATAATTACCTAAGCTAACAGCGGAGCGAACAGCAAAAGACCTTGCCTAATGAACGAGCACCCACAGGCATCACCCCGGCTTCCCAATTCCGTTATCCCACACGCATGGAGGGGGCACAGGCTGAGCGTTACATGCCTGCTACTTCAGCCTTAGGAGTCCTGGTGGTGCAGTGGTAAAGCACTGAGTGCTAACCAGAAGGTTGGCCGTTTGAACCCCTCAACTGCTCCTTGGGAGCAGAGCCCTGGCAGCCTGGGTCCATGAGGGGTACAGCCTAAGAACTCTCTGGGGCGTTTTACTTCACTGGTCTCTGAGTCAGAACCACGAGATAACAACTTAAGCCTTACTGAAAAACGCTGGTCCACGTCTCCCTGCCACTCCCAAAGAGACGCAGCGCTGTTGGCGACCGTAGGCACGGGTCTCCTCATGCTCACTCTTGGTGACGATGAAACAGCGTCAGCTCACAAATTGTTCCTAACCGTCAACCGGGCATTCAATGAGACCCCTGCCAAGGGTGCTGTGGGAGACTATGAGTGGATGGGAAAATGTTCCTACTCATTTCCTAAGTTAAAAACAAAAACAGGCAGCAAAGGTGTTTATTATAACGACTGTATGCATTTTCTATCGCTGCCATTCACAGGATCACAAATGCAGTGGCTGGAAACAACAGGTGCTGATTACCTCCCAGGTGTGTTGAGAAGTTCAGTACAGGTGTCACTGGTCTAAATCAAGGTGTTCACGGGGCTGCATTCCTTTCTGGAAGCTCGGGGTGGGGTGGGGTGCAGGATCTGCTCCCTGCTCATTTCTACAGCTGCCTGCGGCCAGTTTCTTGTGGTTGTAGCGCTGACACCACGGTGTTCTTGCCGGCTATAGGCAGGGGCCCCTTCCACTTTCTAGAGGCCACTGCATTCCTCCATTTTATTTTGCAGTCTCCCTGCCCCTTGAGGTCTCAGCTGGCAGTGGTTCTGCTGGGGTACACATTTTTAAGAACTTTATGAGAAATGTGTCTTAAGCACTAACTGTGTTAAACAAGAGATATTTCTGACAAATGTCTGTCATCTTTATTTTTCACTTCTGAGACAGTTGAGAAAATCCATGTGTCACATTCTCATTTCTCCAAGGAGTCTTCTGTGTGACTCACAGTTCTCATCTTCTGATCTTTCTAAAGATCTGCTCTTTCTGGTGCCCAGTTATCAAAGGATTTAGCATCTGGGGTCTTAAAGGCTTGGAGGTAAAAAGTAGTCATCTAGCTTAGACACAACAAACCTCACATGGAAGAAGCACAGCAGTCTGAGTGATCACATGGTTCTGAAGGGATCAGTTATCAGGCATCAAAGAACAAAAAATCATATTATTGTGTGCTCACCTCCCTGATACGATTGCTGAAGATAAAGCGGGTGCATAAGCAAATGTGGTGAAGAAAGCTGATGGTACCCAGCTATCAAAAGAGATAGTGCCTGGGGTCTTAAAGGCTTGAAGGTAAACAAGCAGCCATCTAGCTCAGAAACAACAAAGTCCACATGGAAGAAGCACACCAGCTTGTACGATCACGAGGTGTCAAAGGGATCAGATATCAGGCAGCATCAGAAAAAAAACCACATCATTGTGATTGAGGTGGGGAGTGCAGATTGGGGATCCAAAGCCCATCTGTAGGCAATTGGACATCCCCTTATGGAAGGGTTGCAGGGAGGAGGTAAGCTAGTCAGGCTTCAATGTAGCAACGATGAAACATACAACTTTCCTCTAGTTCCTAAATGCTTCCTTCCATCCCCCCCCACCTCACTATCATGATCCCCATTCCACCTTACAAATCTGACTAGACCAGAGGATGCACACTGGTACAGATAGGAATCAGAAACACAGGGAATCCAGGGCAGATGATCCCTTCAGGACCAGTGGGGAGAGTGGGTGAGAAGGTGGGGGAGAGAGGGGAAACCGATTATAAGGATTACATGTGACCTCCTCTTTGGGGGATGGACAACAGAAAAGTGGGTGAAGGGAGACGTTGGACAGTGTAAGACATGGAAAAATAATAATTTATAAATTATCAAGGGTTCATGAGGGAGGGAGAGCAGGGATGGAGGGGGGAAAATGAGGAGCTGATGCCAGGAGCTTAAGTGGAGAGCAAATATTTTGAGAATGATAAGAGCAGTGAATGTACATTAAATGTGCTTTACACAATTGATGTATTATGGATTGTGATAAGAGTTTTATGAGCCCCTAATAAAACAATAAAAAAAATCTGATCTTTGGAACACAAAGGTGCCAGCTGGGACATGCTCATGCTTCCAGGCACGCTTTCCTGACTGACACACTGACATGGATCTCTTCTGTTTGAATGGCTAATGATTTCCCTGATCATCAAGTCCTGGTTCTCTTTGGGTGTCATGTTTTTATTTATTTCTTTCTCACTACCTAGATCCCTTTCCTCTTGCATTGCCATCTCTGGCTGTTGGTTTGTCAAACTGGTGGAGTATATGCCGTCGTGGTGCTGGAAGCGATGTCACCAGTATTTCAAACCATAGATGGACAGGTTTCAGCGGAGCTTCCAGATAAAAGAACAGACTATGCAGAAGAAATAGGCGTTTCACTTCTGGAGAATTTGCCACTGAAAACCTTATGACTAGGAGTGGACCACGGTCGGGTATACTGAACGCCTTGCAAATAACAGGCAAACGTTGTCAGATCTTGTGATGGAAGATAAGCTTCTCCTATTGAAAGGCACTCTGAGACGGTTGAGTAAGAGCTGCCTTCCGAAAGCAGAATGATGTGGAGAGAGCAAAGCACTTGCCGATGGGGCACCACTCAAAGTGAGAATAAACACCGGCAAATATCTATTACTAGTCAAACCATGCAGTATATGCAGGACGAATCTAGGAAAAGTCATTAAAATGAAATGGAATGTATAAAGACCAATATCCTAGGGATTAGTGAGCTGAAATGGGTGGGGATTGGCCATGTTGAGCCAGAAAAACTGTATCATTTACTAGGCCAGGAATGACAAATTCAAGAGAAATGGCATCCCATTCGCCATCAAAATAAACATCTCAATATGCATCTTGAAGTTCAATGCTGTATGTGATAGGATAATCTGTATATACATGCAAGGAAATCCATTTAATACAACTACTAGTCAAATTTATTATTGTTATTATTTAGTCATTTTACTAGGGGCTCATACAACTCTTATCACAATCCATACATACATCAATTGTGTGTAGCACATTTGTACATTCATTGCCCTCATCATTCTCAAAACATTTGCTCTCCACTTAAGCCCCTGGCATCATCTCATTTTCCACGCCCTCCTCTCTCATGAATCCTTGATAATTTATAAATTATTATATTGTCATATCTTGCACTTTCCGTTGTCTCCCTCCACCCACTTTTCTGTTGTCCATCCCCCAGGAAGGAGGTTATATGGAGATCCTTGTAATCAGTTCCCCCTTCCAACTCACGCTCTCTCCACCCTCCCAGTATCGCCCCTCACACCACTGGTTCAGAAGGGATCATCTACCCTGGATTCCCTGAGTTTCCAGTTCCTATCTGTACCAATGTACATTCTGTGGTCTAGCCAGATTTGTAAGGTAGAATTGGGATCATGATAGTGGGGGTGGGAAGGAGGAAGCATTAAAGAATGAGAGGAAAGTTGTATGTGGTTGCTTTTATTTTACTAGTCAAATCTATGCAGCAACCACTAAAACTAGTGATGAAGAAATTGAAGAAGTCTACCAACTCCTTTAGGATGAAATTGATCCAACTCCCCATCAAGATGCATTGATAATTACTGGGGTTTGGGATGTGGAAGTTGGAGACAAAGAAGAAGGAACAGTAGTTGGAAACTATGGCCTGGGTGATAAAAGCCACACTGGTGACAGCATGGTAGAATTTTGCGAGACCAGTGACCTCTGCATTGCAAATGCCTTTCCTCAGCAACATCAGGGCGACTATACACAGGAACTTCGCTAGGTGGAATACACAGGAATCAAATTGACTACATCGGTTGGAAGAGACAATCGAGAAGCCCAATATCAGCAGCCCAAACAAGAACAGGGGCTGAACGGACAGGCAACCATTCAGATCGAAGCTAAAGAAAAATTAAAATAATCCCATGTGCGCCAAAATATGACCTTGAGCATATCATACCTAAAGCTCTAAATCATCTCAATAGTAGAATTGGCTCCTTGAACACTAATGACAGAAGACTTAACAAGTTTTGGGATGACATCCAGGACATCATACTTGAAGAAAGATCACTTAAAGACACATGAAAGAAAGAAAAGATCAAAGTAGAATTGCAGAAGAGACTTTTAAACTTGCTCTTAATTATAGAGGAGCTCCAGCAAATGGGAGGAATGACGATGTCGAAGAGCTGAACAGGAAACTTCAAAAGACCGAGTGAAGTACTCTGGTGAAGTGTGCAGAGACCTGGAGTCGACAACCAAAAAGGAAGAGCACAATCAGTGCAACTCAAGTTGAAAGAACTGAAGAAAAATCCAAGCCTCGAGTTGCAATCTTGAAAGATGCTGTGGGCAAAATATTGACTCATGCAGGAAGCATCCATAGAAGATGGAAGGCTACACAGAATCCCGGCAGCAAAACCAACTGGTCAGCATTGATCCATTTCAAGATGTAGCATGTGATCAAGAACCAGTGGGACTGATGGAGGACGTGCAAGCGCTACTGAAGACGCCAGGAATTGATGAAATGCCGATGATTCCCAAGCAGCACCCACACTCATCCATCTAAGCCAAGAAGTTGAAAAGAAAGTCACCTGGCCAACCAAGCAGAAGAGATCACCATTATCTCTATCTATTTTCTTTTAAAAAATTATATAACAGAGTACAAATATTACTGAACAATGTCACCAATAATACATGCAAGTAAAAATTTTCTGAAACAAATTCAATAACCCAGCATGTGTCTGTTAGTTTGTCGTGTTGTGTTGGATTGTGTGTTTGCCTGATGCTGGAAGCTTTGTGGCTGGTATTTCAAATATTTGCAGAGTTACCCAACGTGAACAGGTTTCAGCAGAACTTCCAGACTACCAACAGACTGTGGAGGAAGAATCAGCTGTCCATTTTGGAGGAAGTAGCCGCTGAAAACCTTGTGCATAGCATTGAAACGTTGTCAGATATTGAAGGCCTAGTGATTGGAAGAGAGCATTGTCAGAGATGGTGCCAGAGGAGGGACTCCGTGGGTTGGAAGACACTTGAAATATGACTGAGGCAGGAGCTGCTTTCTCAAAGCAGAGTCAAACATGGCGACGAGAATGGAGTCAAGCCTTTGGGACCTTCATTTGCTAACGAGGCACAACTCAGAATGAGAAGAAACTGCAAACCTCAACTAATAATCAGAACTTGGAATGTATGACGTATGAATCTAGGAAAATTGGAAGTCATCAAAAATGAAATGGAACACATAACGATCAGGATCCTAGGCATTAGTGAGCTGAAATGGACTAGTTGGGCCATTTTGATTCAAACAATCTATGCTGGGAATGACACAGTCAAGAGGAGTGGCATTACAGCCATCATCAAAAGGGACAGCTCAAGGTCTCTCCTGAAGTCCAGTGCTGTCTGTGACAGGATGATATCTATCTATCAAGGACATCCAAATCACTACAGCTACTGTTCAAATTTATGCACCAGCCATGAAAGCTCGTGATGAAGAAATTGAAGCATTCTGCCAATGTCTTCAGTCTGAAGTTGATCAAAAAAGCAATCACGATGCACTGATAACTATTGGTGATTGGAATGCAAAAACTGGAAACAAAAAGGAAGGCACAGCTGCCGGAAAATATGGCCTTGAGGACAGCACCGAAGCTGGAGGTGGTGTGTTGGAATTTTCTTTTTTTAAAAAATCATTATATTGGGGGCTCATACAACTCTTATCACAATCCATCCATCTATCCATTGTGCGAAGCACATTTGTACATTCGTTGCCCTCATCATTCTCAAAACATTTGCTTTCCACTTAAGCCCTTGGTATAAGCTCCTCATTTTCCTCCCTTCCTCCCCGTCCCCATCCCCGCCATGATAGAATTTTCTAAGGCCAACGACTTCTTCATGACAAACACCTTTTTCAATAAACAAAAGGCGTCTGTCTATACAAGTGGAGTTCTTGAGATGGAATACACGAAAATCCAATGGACTGCATCTGGGTGATGAGAAGATGGAGAAGCTCAGTATCAGCAGCTTGCACAAGGCCAGGCATGACTGTGGAACAGGCCATCAGTTGCTCATATGCAAGTTCAGGTTGAAGCTGAGGAGAGGTAAAATAAGCCCATGGGAACAAAGATAGAACCTTGAATCTATCCCACCTGAATTTTGAGAACACCACAACAACAGATTTGATGCATTGGACACGAATGACAGAAGACACAAAGAGCTGTGGGATGACATCAAGAACATTACACACAAAGAAAGCAAAAGGTCATTAAAAAGACAGGGAAGAAAGAAAAGATCAAAGTGGATGTCAGAAGAGACTCTGAAACTTGCTCTTCATCAGAGGAGCTAAGGCAATTGGAAGAAATGATGATGTCAAAGAACTGAACAGAAGTTTTCAAAGGGCCGCTTGAGAATACAAAAAAAATATTATTATGAAATGCACAGAGTCACAGAGTTAGAAAACCAAAAAGGAAGAATGCACTCAGCATATCTGAAACTGAAAGAACTAAAGAAAATGTCAAGCTTGGAGTTGCAATATTGAAAGGTTCTATGGACAGAATACTGAATGATGCAGAAAGTGTCAAAAGAAGATGGAGAGAATACTGTCATTGAACCAAAAAGGACTAGTTGCCATTCAAGAAGCAGCATATGCCCAAGAGCCAATGGTGCTGAAGGAAGAAGTCCCAGCTGCCCTAAAAGCATTTGCAAAAACAAGGCTCCAGGAATTGATAGACTACTAACTGAAAATGTTTCAAATGAAGCTCCGGAAGCACGCATCGTCTGATGTTAAGAAATCTGAACGACTTGGACAACTGCCTGGAAGAGATCCACATCTACATCCATTTCAAAGACAGGTGGCCAACGGGTTAAGCGAATGATAGAACAACATGATTAATATCAGATGCAAGTAAAATTTTGCTGAGGATCACCCAACAACAGTTGTAGCAGTACATTGACAAGGAGCTGCCAGAAATTCAGGCCATATTTGAAAGAGGATGTGCAACAAGGAATATCATTGCTTATGTCAGATAGATCTTGGCCGAAAGCAGAGAACTCCAGAAAGATGTTTACTTGTGTTTCACTGACTATGCACACGGATTCAACTGTGTGGATCACAACAAACGATGGAAAGCCCTGAGAAGAAGGGGAACTCCAGAACTCTTAATTGTGCGCATTTGGAACACTGCATATAGATCAAGAGGCAGTTGCATGACCAGAACAAGGGAACAAACATGTGTCAGTGTTATAGCCTCTCATCAGACTTCCTCAATCTGTATACTGAACAAATAATCCAAGAGGCTGGATAATATGAAGGAGAATGGGGTAGGAGGATTTGAGGAAGGCTAATTAACAAGTGGAGATATGCAAACGACACAGCCTTGCTTGCTTGCTGAAAGTAAGGAGGACTTGAAGCACTGGTTGATAAAGATCAAAGAGTGCCTCCTTCAGTATGGATTATAGCATCCTGAGAAGAGGAGAAAAGATTGAAGTTGTCAAGGATTTCCTCCTGCTTGGATCCACAATACATCTCATGCAAGCAACATTCAAGAGCTCGACTGATGTGTGGCATTGGGTAAATCTGCTGCACAAGACATCTTTAAAGTGCTGTAAAGGAAGGATGCTGCTTTGAGGACTAAGGTGTGCCTGACCCGAGCTCTGGTGTTTTCCATCATCTCATATGTGTGTAAGTTAGATGTTGAATAAGGAAGACTGAAGAAGGACCAATGCATTGAAACGACAGCACTAGCAAAGAAATGTGAAAGTACCATGGACTGCCAAGAGAACAGACGAATCTGTGTTGGAAGAAGTTCAGAAGTACAGCCGGACTGCTCCTTAGAAGTGAGGATGGCAAGACTTTTGACATGTCCTTCAGACCTATTATCAGGTGAGCCCGTTCCCGGAGAAGGACATCATGCTTGCTAAAGTATAGCGGCACTAAAAAGGAGGAAGGGCCCGGATAAGGTAGATCGACGTATTGGCTGCAGTAATGGGCTCAGACCTTCCCATCGTGAGGGTGGTGCGGGGCCCAGAGAGGTTTGCTCTGTTGTACACAGGGTTGCTATGAGTGAACCTCACTTGACGGCACCTAAGAACAACAACCACAAAAGGACGTTTTCAGGACTGGCAGCTGCGCGTGGACACATCTGCAGAGCACACAGATTGTTTGTACGGATATCTTCCATCAAGTCTGCACAGGCTCGTGAACGTAGCTGCATTCACCTTCCCAAACTCGGGCAGCTTGCCTGTCTGCCTGTTATGTCTCTTCTTCTGGATAATAGTTCGCTCTTTCTGTCATTGCAGGATTGTGTATGTCACAGTGTTTACCTTTATTGTAACTCGTGTGCACCTCCCAGTGTCTCCTCGACTTTGACCACATTGTGCGAATCTCTCCCTTATTGTATATTGTCTCTCCCTTCACCCAAGTTATGTTAGTTGCTGTTGGCTTGGCTCGGGCTCATGGCACCTTGAATAGAAGGCAACACTGCTCCGTCCTGCACCATCAGTGGTAGGGATATGTTTGAGTTCATTGATGCATCTATTGTGCTGATCCATCTCATTGAGCCCCACCCCCTTGTTTCCCCTTGGACATCCTACCCAGCCAATATTCATGGAACCCTTATTTGCTCCCATCAAGAGCGGCAGTCTCGGAGCCTGCACAGGGTTGCTATGGGCTTGACTGGACTGGATGGGAGCGGGACGTTTGGAGCTCTTTCCCTATGTTAGTTCATTTTGTCACCACACGGCCCTCCGAGGGGGCTTCGGAATGAAAAGACCATCAACTGTTTGAAGCCCCCTGTTAAGGTTGAGCGCTCTAGCAACCCCCATTTTACAGGCCGGGAAACTGATGCCTGAACAAGGTTAGTAACTTGCCCAAGGACAGAAAGCTCTGCAGGGCTGAGCTGGGATGCACATGCTCCTCACCGGCCCATGGCAGGCATACAGTCCAGGAGTCCACCGTGGGATTCCCTTGTCACATGAACTGTGCTTGGCGTGTGTGTGTGTGTGTGTGTGTGTGTGCATGCCTGCGTGTGGTGTTCTTTAGTTTCTGAGTATTTTTGCATGAAGTATATATGTTAAAAAGGAAATGGGAATATAAAATAAAAAGTATTAAATAAGAGCAAGGGCAGTCACCAAGCCTTCAACTTCTGTTCTCTTCTCCCATGATACCTGAAGCCCCCTTTTTCTCCCACAGAGGACACTTTAACAAGATGCTACCAGAAGAGGGTGCTGTTCGCAAACTTATCAGACTCAATTGCAGCCTATTCAGGAACCCAGGTGAGACTCCTCTCTCTACCTGCGGAGGTGTAAGAACTCAATGACAAACAGGTGCGTCCCTGAGGAACCCCGACAATATTGATTTCAACTGGGAATTGTCTGTTCAGGGAGGAGGAAATTATACATGACCCACCGGATCAAGCAAAAGGGAAGAAAAATGGTAGAAGAATGGCCAGATGTTGGCGGAGAATTTTTGCCCATATCTTCTGGGCCCAGATGGCTTCTTTTGAGGACAGTCTCCAATTTGTCCCTGGGTCCCTGCCTATAGTGTGCACTCATAACAGAGGAAAGCGGTATAGAAAGACTATTGAGAGTGTTGCTGCCATCACCCTTCTCCAGCCTCCCCACTGCCTGATGGATTCAGTGACCCCCCACCACCTCCCCACCCCACAGCTATGAGTCCCCAATATAATATACATTCTAACCTCTGTGTCTTGATGGATAAAGCCGTATGGGAATGTGTCGCCCTTGTTCTGTTAATGAGGCAATATCAGTAGCTTGAGTCAGTCTTTTTGTTTCTTTTTACTTTGTGTTGCGAGTTAGGCAAAGGTTTACAGAACAGGTCATGATTTTTATATTCAACAACTCATCAGACGTCTCCGGGTCAGACCTTATTTCCCTCACTTTTACCCATCTCCCTCTTGCTGGATACTGCCTTCCCTTTCATTCCAAGTCAACACGCATCTGCTATTTACTTCCCCATTCCCATCTCATCCCTGACCTCAGTTTCTGTTAGTGTGAAAGCCTTGAAAAATGGTTTTCAACAGCAGTGCCATGCAGTGTTTGTCTTTTTGTGATTGATTAATCTTGAGTCAATCTCTTTTGAAATATAAAACAGATTAACTTCAGGCTTGTGTAGTGTAGTGGGTTATGAGTTAAGCTGCTAACGGTAGGGTCAGCAGTTCAAAACCACCAGCTGCTCTTTGAGAAAGATGAGGCTTTCTGCTCCCACAGGGGTAGTTCTACTTTGTGCTATAGGGTCGCTATTAGGTCGAATCGACTCAATAACAGGGAGTTGAGCAAGAAGAGATGGTAGAAGAAAGAGCCAAGCCACATGAAGGTCCTCCAAGTGAAGAATCACAGTCTCTCTCTCTCTCTTTTTCCTCTCTCTTTCTCCTCTCTCTCTCTTCTCTCTCTCTCCGCTCTCTCTCTTCTCTCTCCTCTCCTCTCCTCTCCTCTCCTCTCCTCTCCTCTCCTCTCCTCTCCTCTCCTCTCCTCTCCTCTCTCTCTCTCTCTCTCTCTCTCTCTCTCTCTCTCTCTCTCTCTCTCTCTCTCTCTCCCTGGGCTCTTGGGTGAGGCTTGCCAAGGTCATTCACCAAACTAGTCTAGCCAGCTCAGCGTCTGCCAATTGAAAGTAATTACAGCAGTTCACCATGCCAAGAGCAATTCTTCTCTTTCCACTGCCTTGATTCCACCCTCAGAATGGAGCTGAGTTGTCCTTAATGATAGAGCGTTTCCCTGATGCACAGGAGCTTGGAGTTTAGGGGGAAATATGCATTCTCATCACAGTGGAGGACACACAGGGCTCTATCAAGGAAGTCCAATCTGCCCGTTTAAAGATCCACACGTGCAGGATGCTAAAGCACGAAGTCTTTCTCCAATCCACTCCCTTTCGCTGTGCAGACCAGAGGAATGGGAGCGCAGAGTTAAAATGACTGGCCCAAAGCCACACAGCCCAGCCACTGTCCCCCGTGTATCCACAGGGCTGGGTTTCCAACGAGAGAAATGGGATTCTGGACTGACCTACTGGTGTCTGGGGAGAGTGGGAAGCTGGGGCACTTAGGGAGGAGACTAAGCTTCTATAGGTAGGGCTGAGCCCTTGGGGCTGGGACTGGGGCAGGTGAGCTGGGCTCTACTCCTAAGTGCAGGTGCTCACGCCTCACCGGAGTTGTTGCAGCTGTTAGCACTGTTTCTGGCCAGGGGCCAGCCACTGCGGGAGGCAGAGAGAACAGAGCACTGGGGAGTCTGAACTCACAGCAGTAGAAGCGTCTGCTCATTTGTGGTCCCTGTGCACCCACTTTAGACTGGAGCCAGTGGCCAGGGAGATTTGATTGACTCCCAAGGGGCATCTCTGCAAGGTCCACCATCTCCCCTGGTGTCATGTTGAAAGCCACTGTCTGCCCGGCTCAAGTCTCTCTCTCACCATCTGAGATGAGGCTAGAGTGGGAGTTCATTCTGATGATCTGAAAATCCCTGGGGAAATCCACCCCCACTCCCATGATATGTTGGGGGAGTGGGAGCCCAGCTCCGTTGAGCTCAGGGGTACGGTTTGCCGAATTTGTGCTCTCCAGACTCCACAGGACGAGACCTTCGCAGAAGGCTCAACATTTCACCAGGGACCCAGGCCTCGGCAGATATTTTGCAGATTGGACTTGGCTTCAAACCCCCCCCACCACCACCCAACTCTTTGCCCAAAGATCTTCCTGGTGGACCAGCTGTCATCCTGCACTGTTGCATTGCATCGACCCCCCAGAAACTTCCAGAAAGCTCCTGGGCGTTGGCTACATCTCTGAGCCCTACTCTGAGGTGGTTCTGGCTCCATTCTCTGTTCATGCTGTCATTCTTGAACGTGAGCGTGGCATCTACTATTCATCTACATTAGCATAAGGTTGTAGGGAAGGTCATTTGATGGAGCCAAGGAACCCTTTGCTTGCCAGCAGGGACCTGAACTCCTTGGGCTCTGGAAAGTGCTGGAAGTCTGCTAGGAACCCCTTTTTCCTATTCTTCTCTCCCTCCATGCCCCTTTCCTGCTGTCTGCCATCCCTTGGTCCTTCTGTCACATCAGGAAGTGGGATGTGGCCTTACTCACAGGCTGGGACACTGGCTCTGGGGCTCTGGGCAGGTCCTGTGTGCATCCTGGCCAGCACTGACAGCTGGCCCTGCAGGCCCTCCCAGGTCTCCATCCCACAGCCCAGGACGCCAGGAGGGTGTGCAGCCCAAGCTCAAGTGGAAACACACCCCTCCCAGGTCTCCATCCCACAGTCCAGGATGCCAAGAGGGTGTGCAGCTCAAGCTCAAGTGGACACACACCCCGAGCAGGTCTCGGGCCTCTCCAGGGGCCGTCTTGGCTGTTCTCTCATACCTCTCCCCAGCGAAGAAGCTCCTAAGCCATGGGGTCACTGCCAAGACATTTCTCTGAACCCTCGTATTTTATCTTAAGCATGTGTGCACATGATGTGTACTACATAACATAATATAATCCCTCCGCCACCAAACTGCCCCCTGCCCCCCTCCCCATACAGTAACAGAAGAAACTGCAGCTCCTGGGAGATCCATCTTGTTTCCCTGTAAGCCCATGGCCTTCCACTCCGGGCAGTGGGTGGGCACTGGTGTGCCCCGTTGAAGAGCCCCCAACCGGGTCCTTTCTCCTTTGATACAGAATCAATGGCATGTTCTCTAAGCAATTACCCAGGGACCTCTGTTCTGCGGAAACCAGGTGCTTTCCACCTTTACAGCTGCTGGAGCTTGGCTCAAGCAAGAGGGACAGCGCCAAAGGAGATTTTTTCAGCCTCTCTTTTTCTGTTCCCAAAAGCAGTTCCAGGCCAGAGTCAACCTGTTTGTAGTCGGCGGTGCTCACTGTTTTAGCTTCCCTCCTCTCAGGACTGCCCCTGGTGTCCTAAAGAGACCCTGCTCAGGGACAATCAACTCAATCCATGGACTAGACTCCCTAGACTACTCACCAGGGGGACTCCTCAAGAACAAGCAAGCAGGGGAGCCAGCAACTGTGTATATGCATGTGTGTATGCATGTACAGTATGTGTGTGCATGTGAGTGTGTATATGTGTGCAGGGGACCTCTGTCCAGCAGGTGCCAGGTTCCTGCAGGTGTTTGTGCCCGACAGCACCCACACCAGTCTTTCTCCACATAGGGCAGTAGGCATACCAGAGGCCATTCGGCAGCTGCTGTTCGTCAGGCTCCCTAACAAAGAACCCTTTCTCTGTGCCCTCGATCCCTCACCTACTGAACCTCACATACCCTTTTAATGGATTGGGGACAGATTCTTCCCCTTAATAGATCAGACCAACCTGCAGGTCACTTTCCAGGGAAATGCACGGGCAGTGATGCGTAAAAGTGTAGGTAGCATGCAGGTGCCCCTGAAGCCTGTGGTATGGAAAACCCATTTTGAACCAGGTGAGTCACAGGGAGAGTGTCCTATGATGGAGAAACATTGGGTTCTCCATCCCCAAACGTGCTTCTCAGAACAGCGATTCCTTGTGGGATGCGAACAGCCACGTAGGAAGGGTCAAGGAGGTTGGGCACGCTGGTGGAAGACTTCTCGCCTGCAGGGCTTCTTGGCAACCAGGCGCAGAGGGCAGGGCGAGCGTGTCCCTGCCTGTAGCCCTTCTCCAAGGGATCTGTCATGAGGCTCATGAAGAGGGGCTCATGAGGATGGTGGTCCAGTCCCTCCTCCCCCTACCCCATTGCCTGGGGAACTGGACGTGGACGTGTACATGCCCCATTTCCCATGGGTACCTCCTTCTCCGCTCTGGTTTCTTACCTGCTCTCTCTGCCCGGCGGCTCCTCGCTGGACGGGGCATTGCTTTCCCGGCTGGTTACCTCCTTGAGCTCGGCTCCCTGGAAACGGTCCAGGAAAGAGTCTGGCGTCTGGTCCTCATGATGCAAGTGCCTGGCTGCCCATGCGTGCAGCGAGATGATCAGTCGGGACAGCCTGGGAGGGGGACAAGCGTTAAGAGTAAGGAGAAGAGAACCCTCTTCTCCAGGAGCCGGGCAGAAGCAGAGGTGACCAGACCAGCAGGCGTGGGGACTGGGAGCCCCGTGGGACTCCACTGTGCAGTGGGACCAAGGGTGCCAGAGGAGAACTGTGCTTGGAAGGTGATCTCCTGAACTCTCCAACTTTGCAGCTAACAGCCCAGGTCCGTAACTGGCTGTCGAGGAAAAGGGAAAAGGGGATGCAGGGTGGCTTATTCTTTACTCTGTCTACCACCTTTCACACACACGCACACGCACACACACACACACACACACACTACCCCACTGCCATCCAAGTGGGGCCCTCTGGTGGCATAGTGGTTACACGTTGGGCTGTGATCCACCAGGCGAGCAGTTAGAAAGCACCAGGAGTCCTCTTCGGAGAGAGGTGGGGTTTTCTAATCCCAGTAACAGTCACAGAAACGGACAGGGGGCAGTTCTGCCCTGTCCTACAGGGGCATTGTGCCAGTCTGGGTACATTAGAGAAACAAATCCACAAACTCATATGCATAAGAGAGTTTTATATAAAGGTTAAGTGTACATTAAGAAAGCATCCCAACCCAGTGCTGCCCAAGCCCACAAGTCCAACATTAGCCCTTATGTTCAACAACAATCCACAAAGTCTTCCTCCATCTCACAAATCACACACAATGATGTCGACTGCAGGAAGAAAGCCGACTCAGTGAATGTGTAAGCATCTCAGGTCTGGCAGGGGTCTCCACACAGCTGCTCCAACACCCAGGGCTGCATCAGGGTAGCTCCATGTGGCTTCTCGGGGATGTCTTGCAGGAAGTGAGCCTTGAAAGCTGAAGCAGGGAACTGCTAAGGCAGCTGCACCCTGGTGTGACCATCACAAAGCAAGAGACCCGAGAACTAGAAAGGCGAGGCTCACCAAGCCATTTATCTCTCTGTCCTTCAATTAACCCCACATGTGTTTATCGGTCAGGTTGGCACAATAAACTTTAACCATATCAGTCATTATGAGTTGGCATTAACTCCATGGCAGTGAGTGCGTGCTATCCAATTGACTCTGACTCGGAGCGCCCCTGTGGGACAGAGCAGACCTGCTCCCAAGGGTTTCAGAGTCTGTGCATCTTCACAGGATTAGACAGCCTCCTCTTCTTCCATGGATCGGCTGGTGGGTTTGACCTACTGACCTTGTGGTTAGCAGCCCAATGCTTAACCTGCAGTGCTACCAGGGTTCCCCAATACATGAAGGGGGAGCAGTTTTATTCTGGCCTTTTTCCTTTGACTAGCAGGAGTCCACCAAAGGCACGGGCCTTCTAATGGGGATCAGTCTACTTTTCTAGTCGTCTTCCTTTTGGCCAATGTAGAGCTCGTTATGATGATGGGTAAGCATCATAACTGTAAAAAAGGGGGGAGGGAAATTAGAAATGACCCCATATTTTCTGATGATGATCAAATGTAGAGCAAAATCTAAAGAAACAAATACCTAGAATCACCTTAGAGTCTTCACTCCATCTTAGTAATGCTGTCTCACCCAAGAGGAGCCCTGGGGGGCAGGGTGCTTAGGGGCTCGGCTGTGGTCCACAGAACAGCAGTGTGAAACCACCAGCCAGCCCTGGGGAGAAAGACCGGGCCTTCTACTCCTGTAAACAGTTACAGTCTCATAAACGCACAGGGACAGTTCTCCTCTGTCCCACAGGGTCGCTGTGAGTCAGCGTATGACAGCTTGGCAGTGAGGATCTCAGACAAGCTCTCGTTTTCTCCACAGGTTTGTGTAGAAGATTCTTTGAAACTTGTTCTGAACCCCTCCATGGGACCTTGTCAAGTCCAGGTAGTCCAAATCCTGAACTCTCTTGAGCTTTCGAAGGAGACACCTTCTACCATGCCCTGCCTCCTGTCTCTCCATCTCTGCCGGAGAGGAAAGGAGAGATGCAGGTCCGAGCAGTCTGGAATCAGGTCACGCACTGGCAGGTCCCTGAACCTTATCACACTCTTGTGACCCTTGCCTAGGGGAAGAATCCCCTGTACAGTGATGCTTCTAGCTGCTACTGTCGACATAGTTTGAGATTTTCCCAGCCCAAAGGTCCCTGGATGACACAAATAATGTGTGCTTGACACAAGTAATTTGTGTTTCGAGGGCTCCTGGCTAAAGACAGGCCTGTCTATCTGCTTCTGTGAAGGATGCAGCTAAGAACGCTATAGAGCAGTTCTGCTGTGTAGCACACGGGGTTGCCATGAGTTCGACACAAATATTGCCCATGACATCGAACAAGAACCAGAGCCCAACCCAACCCTTCTTCTCTGGACATGCCTCCCTCACCCACATCCTCCATCTGCCAAAGGGAGGGAACCAAGTTCAAACTCCTCCCTCTAATCTTAACCCACGGGGACCAGGTGGACTTCTGACCCACAGAGAGGCCGTCCATTGGCTGGCCGGCAACTAAGCACCCAAGATTCTGAGCTAAGAGCTTCCAGATGGGGGTGGGGGTCTCAACTCCAAGATGAGACAATGAAGGCCACTTTCAGTCCGTGCCTGAGGACGCAAGAACAGAAACCACAGATTTCGGAGAGAAGGAAACAGAGAGACAAGCAGACAGGCGGACAAGGACCACGGACCTGCTGAGAAGCGAGAAGGAGAAGACAGTTCCCTGCGTTGTGGGCCCCACGGCCAGGAGACAGCCTTGCCTTTAGCTTACATCATCTCATGGCCCTCCCCTAGCCCGGTGTTCTCTTCCTGGCAACCAAGGAGCCTCAAGACAGTATTTTATTAGTAAAAAATATATACTGGAAGCCAATTAGATAACTAGCTTTTCAAAAACAAACAAACAAACAAACAAACAAACTCCCAAATGAGCTCACTGCCAGCAAGCTGATGCTGACCTTGCAGTCAGCAGCCCACCACGCCACCTAGGGCCCCTCCTGGCTGGACTGGGAGCAGTTCAATGAGGTAATGGCAGGTTTAGCAATCTCTACCACGGGGGCAAAGGGAAGGAGCATCGAGCCGACGTAGAAGATTGGGGCGGAAGGAAGTAACGAGGCAGCGTGCCTGCGCGCCTGCCTCTCTCAGAGCTGGGCCCTGGCACAGCCCTGGCGGCAGCCCGAGGGGCAGGCGTACTCTCGCGTTTCCTGGAAGGCTCTGCCAACAGCAGAATGACCTCCTGAAAGAGGCGCGAGTACTGGAGGTGGGGTGCAGAGGCATTCACAAGGGCGACGAGCTTCCTAGCCTAGGTCAGCCTGCCCAATGCTTTTTCAGGGGAGCCAGCCTGTGAGTAGTCTGGACACATACCTGAGACATGTGTTAGCCACCCAGTGCCCTTCTGCCGCTGGAGGTAGACCACCTTCTTCAGTAAACTTCCCCCCACCCCTGAATTCTTCAGCATGAAGGACGGCAATATCATTTTCAGACATAAGAACATTGATGATTAAAGCTGGTGGTCCCCCCCACCCCCCTAGATGTCCCTGGGCTCCAGAAGAAAACCCAAGTCCGGGATCAATTCCTAACTGTTCTTTTCCTATCCCTGTCTTTACCCCCCTCCCCACCCACTGCTGTTTCCTGAGGGGTGATGTCTGCCTTCTTTGGTCACAGTTTCCCCTGCGTGGGGAGAGGGCTGGGACTGGCAGTTACCTGGCAGGCCTCTGGCTGGTGAAGGAGCTTCTCCGGGACTCAGCCAGTCCTCTGGTCTCCATGGCGGCTGCTTGCTGGGGTGCGGACGAGGGCTCCTCACAGCCCGAGAGGGTCCTAGGAAACCAGACAGGCAGCGAGCTCAATTGATTTCAAGCTCATCCGACTCGGGACGCAGTTGGGAATGAGATGGCCAGATGCTCGGCTTAATGAGGAAAGCGCTGCCCCTGGTCCTTGGTGCATGGGCTCCGCACTGCCGCGCCATCTCATGCAAGCCCAGCTCTTGGGGCAAGATGGCCTTGCTGGGGAGGACCATGTTTTAGAGAAAGCTTTACTGGGGAAGGCAGCTCACAGGTGACAAGTCTAGAGGTCCATCAGTGAATGCTGCGTGGTCCTCATTGGAGGAAGTGGGGCGGGGGTGCCCAGGGTCTGCCGTCTCCAGCCCGAGCAGCTGTTGAGTCCAGATTGGGGGTTCTAGTTGAAGCACACCTGGCTAACCAAAATCCTGTCTCCTAAGCCGGCTTGAGGGCCCTGGGCGGTGCATACAGTTCATACATTGGCTGGGAACCCAAAGGTTGCCTGTTCCAGTCCATTCAGAGGTGCCTCAGAAGAAAGATCTGGCAAAGTACCACTTCTGAAAAAACAGCCCTTGGAAACCCTAAGGGGTAATGTTCTACTCTGGACACACTTCCGTTGGGATGGATTTGGTGAAGAGGAGCCCTGGGCGCATGCGCAAGGTGGGCAGTTCAAATGCACCACTCGCTTCTCCTTGGGAGGAAAAATGAGGCTTTCTGCTCCCATGAAGGTCTATAGCCGCAGAAATCCAGTGAGGCAGTTCTGCTCTGACACGCGCATCAGAATGGGCTCCACAGTAGCTGGCTGGTGAAAGCTACCCTCTTGCTGAGGCCTTGCGAGGGCTGCCCCTCCCGCTCTGCGCCCGCCCCAGTCACACTGCTCCCTGATTGATGTGCTTGTCTGTCAGCGAGCTTGGGCACACGTGGTTGACAAGAGAGCCCAGAAGATTGCTCCCTGGGCAGTTTTGTAGACTGTTTTTCAAAGGACGATCTACTTCCACTGTGCCCTCTGACCAAACCCTTGTCATGCCCCCCCCCCCCCCCCCCGGTCCTGCGGTGGTGAACTTGGGCGGTGACCTCATGGGGGGGCGATCCCCAGGAGGGTCGTAGGCCAGTAGGCGATAGAACCAGAGAGCTCTGCTTACAGAACCTTCCTCCCCAGGGCTGTGTTGAAGCGGGGCGCGGTCTGTGGTGCACGGCGAGGAACATGACCCAAACGTTGGGGAATATTGTTCTTTCTTGTAAATCCCTCTAGGGCTGGAGTTCTAATGGGCAGATTAAAGCCATCCAGGCATTGGTCTTTGGGGATTTGCAATTTCATTCTCTGAGTCTGGAGGCGCCAAGGCAAGACAGATTAATTCCCCCACCTGACTGCCTCCAACCTAATCAGCCTTCTTAATTAGGGGTTAGGCAGGAGGCAAGAATCCATGTCAGAGAGAGGCTCCGTCATGCTGTGGAGAAGGATCAATAAGAAGTCACAGTACCGAATCCTCGGGCTGGAGGAAACATGGAGAATCAGCTGATCAGTATCCTCCCTTCTACCATCTTCCTGCCAATGCCTCTTGCTGGCTGGCCCTGTCTCCCCAAAGACTAGATATATTTGCATTAAATGAACCCAGCTCACAGCCATCCCAGTGACCCTCTTAGGACAAAGTGGGTTGTCCCCTCTGGGTTTCTGAGGCTGTACATCTTTCGAGAAGCAGGCAGGCTCATTTTTTCTCCCAAGGAGAGGCAGGCGTGAACCACCAACCTTGTGGTTAGCAGGACAACGCATACCCCACCTAAGCGCCAGAGCACCTCCGCACTTGCATGAGTCACAAAGAAATCACTGCCTACGGCATCTGAAGACAAAACCCACCTGGGTTACAAACACTGGTCTGCTAGTGGAGGCGACCAGACCTGCCAGGTATTGCTGACATCATCCAGAGGAGGCAGCAGAGGGAGGCAGCTACCGGGGTTCAACTCTTGCCTCCAGCACCTACTAGCTAGCTGAACTCTGGGCTGGTCACTTGTCCTTTCCGAGCTTCAGTTTCCTAATCCTCAGCAGAGAAATACAGGACAAGGAAAAGGTGGTTTCATACTGATGTGAATCCCCCAGCCGAGAAAGGCGTACTTGGCCATGAAGAAAAATCGGACCGTTAACGGCAAGGTCAGCAGTTCCAACCCACCATCCACTACCAGGAGGAAGATGGGTTTTTCTGCTCCTATACAGATTTACAGACTCGGAAACCCACGGGGCCAATTCTACTGTGTGCTATAGAGTGACTGTAAGTTGGGATTGACTTGATGGCAGGGAGTCTGGGCTTTGGGCTTTGTGACATACTTCCCAGGGACCCAAGAAGCTCTTAGGTTCTCAGTGCACTTGTTTTTAAATGCTTGAAAGTCTGCCCTTACAATGTTTACTTCTAGAGGCCTGCCCTTGTTAAAGAGCATAGTGGTTACACCTTGGTCTGCTAAGCATAAGGGCATCAGTTCAAAACCACAGCTGCCCTGTGGGAGAAAGATGGGGCTTTCTACTCCCATAAAGAGTGACACTGTTGGAAACCCACAGGGGCAGTTCTACCCTCTCCTATGGAGTTGCCATGCGTTGGAATCGACTCTATGACAAGGAGGTGTTTTTTGGTTTTGTTTTTTGTTTTACCCTTGTTAAATGCCTGGGATTTTCCTGCCCTTCCCCTAGTCCCTGGTAACCTGGGTTCTCCCAGCCCCTGGTAACCATTGTCTTGATGGATTTGCCTATAAATGGGATCATATAATATGTACCCCTTTGTGTCTGACTTAACATAATATTTTTAGGTTCATCAGAATGTTACTTCTCTTTATAGCTGGACAATAGTCCTTTGAACATACAGACACATCTTGTTGATCAGTCGCTGCTCTTGGGCACAGTGCGTCAGTGCACAGTGATGTATGAGGAGGCTTCAAAAAGGTCATGGGAAAATGGGATGAAACGATAAGGGAACTTTTCCATGACTTTTTTGTATACAATGGGCGGGGGGGATTTTATCTTATTTTTAAATTTTCTTTTAGTGGTTTGGGCGAACACTTATCAAGAAAATTAGTTTTTCATTCAATAATTTGTATACATTCTGGCTTATGCCACCAGCTGCAATCCCCCACAATGTGACAACACTCTTCCTACTTTCTCCCTGTGTCCCCCATTTCCATGCAGTCTTCTTTCTTGCTCCTTCCTGCCGTCTGAGCTGTATTTGGGGCAATCGCTGTCCATTTGGCCTCTTATGATGGATTTCTCTGGGGAGTGCAGTCCTTCACATTATAGAGCTGCCTACTGTTTGACGGGTCGCCAGGCATGGGCTTGGTTCCAAGTTTGAAGGGTGTCTCAGGACCATAGTCTTGGAGCTCCCACCAGTCTCCATCAGACCAGGGGATCTGGCCTTTTATTTTCCTTTTATGATTTTGAGTTTTGTTCCCCATTTTCCTCCCACTCTGTCAAGGCCCTTCCATTCTAGTCCTGATCAGAATACACAGCAGGGGTAGCTGGGCACCATCTAGTTCTTCTGGTGTCAGGGTCATGAAGGTTGAGGTTCGCAAGGGCTAACTGCTTCCCTATGCTCAGTATTTAGATTCCTTCACCCTTCCTTGCTCCAGTTGGGGAGAAAACAATAGTTGCCCCTTAAATGATCCCTTGCAGGCTATTAAGATTGCCTGGAGATATTTTCCAGAGCGAACTCAGTCAGTTACTGCTCAGAGAAGCTGAGGTTCACCCAGCAGATGAAAAGGGACGGGGAAACAGGGAGGAAGTGCATGCCTTAGAGGCCATGGAGAGCCCTCGAGGGGAAGAAAATGCTGGGAAAAAGAGGAGGCTTACTAATGAATGCAAGAATGGATAGCGCGGCCCGACCAAGGGAGGAGAAAGTGGGACCAAGTCTTGTGCTGCCTCCAGCTGAGGTGGCTGGAGCAGGGACTTGACCGGGTCCTCCTTGTTGTAGATTGAGCTTCTGCTGTGATGCTTGAAGCCATGGTTGGTCTGAGGTCGAATGCCATCACCTTGCAGGGTCCCTCCCCATCTTCCCAAGGCCTTCCAATCCAGGGCTAATCTTCCAGCACCGCGCTGAGTAACATTCTGTTGCTGACTCGGGACTTTCATTGGCTGTGCTTTGGAAGTCGGCCCCACGCCTTTCTTCTGCAAGCTCGACTGAAACCCATCTGCCAGGGGTGACCCTGTTGGTATTTGCAACACTGGTGGCATAGCTTCCAGAATCACAGCAACCTGCAAGCCACTCAGTGTGACAGACGGACAGATACGTGGTGGCGGCTGGACTTCATAGTCTCTGGAACCTGCAGTTTGGGTCAGAACAACCCTGAAGCTTCCATCCCTTTTTTAGGTAACGAGTCTTCAAAGGAAGAAACCAACCTGGACTTGACCGTTAACAACACAAGAACAAGTGCAACCAGCCCACCCCAGTGAATGACCGCACCGTCAGGCGGGGCAATTTCCACCTGGTAACATGTATTTGTAAAGAGGAATTAGTGTCAGAAAAATATTTATAAATTATCAAGAGTTCGTGAGGGAGGGAAGAGTGGGGGAGGAGGCAAATGAGCTGATACCAAGGGCTCAAGTAGAAAGCAAATGTTTTGAAAATGATGATGGCAACAAATGCACAAATGTGCTTGACACAATGGATGGATGGGTGGATTGTGATAAGAGCTGTAAGGGCCCCCAATAAAATGATTTTAAAAAAAAGAGGAATTAGTGTCAGTGAGCTGGTAGCTTCATGTGTCATGGGGAGATGCAGAGGTTCTCCTGAGAACTGGAACTGGAAATTAATTTTGCACTCTGTGGAGCTTCTGCTGTCTTCTCCTCCAGTAAGTACAGAGGCAAGCCAATAAACAAGGGTCCTCTTAGCACAAGGGTGGAAATAGGATGCCTTATTGTCATGTCTGTTCATCTTCTCAAGCCCCAAGGAGTTTAAATGATTGTCACCCTTGCCACTGGCTACCTGTGACCAGGGAACTGAATTCAATGCAGTTTAGCCAGTCTCAGGGTAGCAGGCCAAAACAAACAAACAAACAAAAACCCAGCGGCTTTCTTCGGTGATAATTGCTTTGTGTCCTGCTCAGGAGGCAGCTCAAAGGAGGCCTCTCTTCTCTAGGCCACAAACCCGTGCCCCAGAAGCTCACTCAAAATAGCTACACCAGGAGATTAAGCTGGGATTTGGGGGTGCCCTCGGTCCTCGCTGCAATTCTCTGTAGGGAATTCTTAAGTCCTCCTCTAGGCACTGTCATCAAAACCATACCAGGAGGCTCTTAAATCAAGTCAGTTAAACCAGACTAAGGAGAAAAGAAGCGCTCGAGATGTTTCTGTTTGTTTCTGGTATTTTCGGGTCCTAATCTTATTATTATTCAAATGAATGGCTTTATTCTTCTTTCTCCCAGGAATCCACCCAAGAACATGATCTGCGTAATTTAAAAAAGATAAACAAGAAACAGCCTTGAATTTGGTGAACAATATGGGAGCAGGGAAGGCCCAGGGGACAGAACAGGTAGCTCTTTCCTCTTGGTCTATAACTCAGCACAGACACACACACACACACACACGTACGCACACACACCATACATCACACACACACCACATGCACACATACGCACGCACACACATGCACAGAGAACTTCCCAACATAAGTTTCTTGATATCGTGCAGGATAAAGAGAAGAAGAATATTAAGTACACATATTCTCTATGATTTCTTCTGGAAGCTTCCTGAAAGGACTGGAATTTGAAGAGACCCGTTTTGTGGTGTACCCAAACACCATGGGTTCCCCCTAAAACCGTGTTCGGAAACTTTACAAATGGCCTGCACTCTAGGGCTTCGTTCAAGTCAACCTTCCGTGGATATCTGCTCGTGGACGGATCGAGGCTGGGCAGCTTGGGAAGGCAGGGGAGGGACCCGGCCCATCCTCCAGGCCTCGACGCCCAGCTCTCACACAGGTTCTCACTCTCTGCAGGTTCCAAGAAACAGGTTCTGGAAGCCTCTCTCTGAACCCAGCCCTGCGTTGATGGGGAAAGCCCCATCTCTGTCTTGTGAAGGCAGCGGCCTCTCTCCTTCTTGCTCCCGCACTGTCTGTAGGGCTGCCACGGATTCTGCGTCATTCTGTCCACACGTCAACAGTGGGATGCGGCCCAAGTGGGAATTCATAAGAGCCGATCAAGAGTCAGGGCGAGGAAATGGGACTTTTGGACAGGCAGGAAACGGCTAGGTCCAAATGGCAGGCCTGCTGTGCCTCTGGTGTCTGAGGAGGGGAGAAACGCTCCAGCCGGGGAGAGCAGAGAAAGCCCACCCGGTGGGGAAGTCACTTCCAATAGCAACAGTGCGTGTTTAATGAGCGTGTCCTACTGTGCCAAGGGGCCGGCATGCACCACCTGTTTGAGATCGCCCCCACCCGGGAGGTCAGCTTGACTCACTGTGAACGGGAGGAAGCCGAGGCATACTGGGGTCCAGCACCTTCCCACAGCTGCCAGGTGGCCAAGCCCGTGTTGCTGACGCCAAACCTGTGCCACTGACCACCATGCTGGTCCCTGAAAGGTGGGGAATGGGAGTGGGAGGGCATTCTCTGGCCCACAAGACAGCAGAGGCGAGGTTTCTCATTCACTGCCATACACTCAGCACCAATTCACGGCAACTCCGTTCTAGCCAGGCCTTGCAGGGCATCTCTCAGAAGCCAGCGCCCCTCTAGCAGGCGAGAGTGTGGCTTAGGGCAATGGCAGCTCACTTTGCGGGGTCCCCTCTCCAGAGGCTTTGGAAGCCCACGGAACAGCCCCCACATCAGGCTGTGCTGCGTGGCCCCCGGCGCAGGCAGGTGCAGGACAGTCCGGGGTGCAGGCAAGCAGGCACTCTGGGCAGGAGCTCAGCCTTCTCCTCGGGGCTGTCTCACATCCTTCCTGTTTCTTAAGACACCCCTAGGTGTAGTGGCTCCCCTACTGCCGAAGACAGACAAGGCTTTCTAGTCCCGTCAGAAGTCATTGCGAGTCAGATTCAAAGGGGTCTTACGAAGTTAGAGGTGGGAAAGAAACCCGAATGCATACGAAGATTTTAATGACAGGTGACTATCGTAGTAAGCATTGCTACTTTCCTCTTAAAATCAAGTCTCATGCCTTAAACTATAGCACTGACTCTCCAGTGGTTCGACACAGGGCCTTGGCAGGCGGCTTATTAGAAAGGGTGCTTTCAATATTCCTCACCCGCACCACGAGTCCATCAGAAGCCTCTGGAAAGATACCGACCCCCCTGGGGCCCAGCTCCAAGTTGAAATGGACGAAGGGTCTCTAAGCCGCATGGGTCTTTGCTTTCCTCCAGAAGGCAGGATACACATATTGCTTAACTCCTCGGTCACGGACACTCAATCGCTCTTGGAAATTCCTGTCCATCACTGGGAGAACGAATTCTCTGTGTCGGCTTGGCTAGGTTAGGATTCCCAGATCTCTCGTTACTGGTCTATCACGTTAAGTAGCTCCATGAACTGAATGTCATCACGTCCGATGTTATCAACCTGGCTGTGAAAGAGGGCTTGCCTCGTGGGGGTGGCCTTCCCAGGCTACAAGTAGATATTTGGGCAGAACCCGCGCTTTCAGTTCTCCAGTCTTCCTGCCGCTGACCGATGCATGCTGGGACGCATGCCCGCAGAGGTCTACGGAGCCTGCTGATTTGGGACTTACTAACGTCCAGCACTGTGTGAGCCAATTCCTTGAGGTAACAATCCTCTCTCTCTTTCTGCTGTTGCTGCCAGGCACCATGGAGTCAGCTCCCACTCACAGCGACCCTGTAACAACAGAAGGAAGCACAACCCGCCTCACATCTGTAGGAGGTTTGTGCACAGCCATGCAGCCACTGTGGCGATCCAGCTTATCGAAGGTCTTCCTGCTGCTTTCCAAAGCACGCTGTCCTTCTGCAGGGCCTGGTCTCTCCTGACAACATGTCCCGAGTACATGAGACAAAATCTTGCCAACCTTGCTGCGAAGGGACATTCTGACTCTACTTCTTCCAAGACAGGGTTGTTGATACTTCTTCCAAGACAGTCTGTGGCAGTTATATCATCTATTGTCAAGTTGAGGAAGAGGTGGAGTCTAGCCTGTCAATCAGGTTGCAGCTTGATGACCTCATTTGGAGGCATGAAAACTCACTGGAGGCCAGACACATTCGCTCTGCTTTGTCTTCCTGCTGACAAGCCACATGGAGCTATGCTGATGGAGCCAGAGTCCTGGAGCTCAGGAGCCGTGTGAAGACCCACACTAAGGCTGAGATGCTTCCACCACCACTGGATCCACAGAAAGTTACACCCACTGGCCTGTGACCTTCCTGCATTCAGCAGCATTATATGACTGCGTGAGTCTAAAGGGGAATTTATGGACTAGTATCGACATATGGGGCAATAATCAGATTTATACACTTGTTCTGGCCTGTGCTGAGATGTTTTCTTAATGTACAATTGCTCTTTGATATAAAATTCTCTCTTACACACATATGGGTGTCTCTGGGTTTGTTCCTCTAGTCAACCCGGACTACCCCACAGTCCATGGTACTTTCGATAGTCTTCGCCAGCACCATAATTCAAGTGCATCCATTCTTCTTTGGTTTTCCTTATTCAATGTCCCCCTTTGATGAGGTGATTGAAAATGTCATGGCTTGGGTCAGACTTGGGCTACCTAGTCCTCAAAGTAACATCCATGCTGTCCCACACTTTGAAGAGGTCTTGCGCAACAGATTGACCCAATGCAATGCACCGTTTGATGCTGTGACTGCTGCCGCCACAAGCAATGACTGTGGGGGCCAAGCAAGACAAAATTCTTGACAACATCAGTTTTTTTCTCCATTTATCATGATGCTACCTATGGGTCCAGTGGAGAAGATTTTGTTTTCTTTACATTGGGCTGTAATTCATACTGAAGGCTGCAATTCTCAATCTCTCTCTCTCTAACACACGCACACACACACACACACACACACACACACATGCATGCTTCACGGATTCTGTTTCTCTGGAGAATCCCAAGACAATCACGATCAGCAGAGTTTTCTGAGAACCGTGACAGAGAAAGGACAGATGTGCATATGGGACCAAGTGGCACATACATAAGTGAGTGGCAAGCGATGCTGGAGGAGGGACCGTGTGCTGGGCTTGTGCACTCTGAAGAGCTGTCATTGCATTTTTAAATTTTTGATCACCAGATAATATACAAAGTCTTACAGGAGGGACAAGTGTTCAGGACTATATGTTTAAGATAAAAATAGCATGAATATTGAACATATAATTACTCAAGGTTTAACAAAATCATCTCCTTGAGAATTTGAAGATAGAAAATTGTAAGTCCATTTGCCCCAAACAGGTATTCACCCATGTCATCATGATGATGCTAGGAGACTCGGAGAGAATCCCCTTCCATTCTGGAGCTGAAACCGAGGTATGGAGAGCTTGATACGTGGCCTTCCCCAGGTCGACTGAGCTAGAAACAGGACTAGAAGTAGAACCCTAGAGCTCAAGAGTTCCTTATGACCACCTATGTCAGGATGCCTTTGACAGTGTCCATGGCTTCACTGGGGACACACAACCTACTCCCTACAGGCCCATGTATAGCATGTCCCAGGCTTGGCCTGTCTTATGGTCTTCCCCTGGGAAGTGAGGAGGAAGGGCATGTGGTTAATATAGTACCCCTAGTACCCAGGACCAGAAGCCCTGGTGGGGTTGTGGGTTAGGTGTTGGGCTACTAACCACAAGGTTGGCAGTTCAAACCCACCAGCCACTCTATGGGAGAAAGATGAGTCTGTGTTACCATAAAGCTCTCCAGTCTTGGAAGTCCTATGCAGCATCACTCATGAGTTGCAATCAACCCGATTGATGACAATGGCTTAGTGTTGCTGCTTCTTTGTTTTTAGTGCCCGGGACAGTGGCTGGTACTCAGAAGCCGTGAATGCAATCATTGCTTGCTGTACACATGCAAAAAGGGTGTCACGGTGCGGGGAGGTTTTAACAAGAGCTTCGTTTGCTGCACTTGAGGATTTATTTTCTTGCCTTCTAGAAGCCAGGCAGCTCTCTGTTCTCATTCTCCACACCTCTACAATGGGAGCGGGGGTTCTGCTTTATTGGAGTGTGTGTGCATGAAGTGAGGTGGACAGTGAAACCCAACAGCATGCTGGGAACACCCCCTCGGCCCCAAATTGTGGTTTCTCTGGTGCCCGGATCAGCCATGGAATCAGCTGTCTTGGTGTCAAATGTCAGGATCATCTTACCGGCTGAGGCCATTTTCAACACGATCCAGATCACCTTCTGCGCTGCTTACCGCCAGGCGGGCCTGGGAGGGGTGGGAGCATCGGGTGTTGATCTTGGCCATCTTGGTTTGTCACATCTGGTCCTGAGGAGGCTGCTAAAACAAACACAGAGCAGACACAGTCTCAGGGTGGAGAAGTAAATGCAGAGCCAGCTCATTGTGTGGTTGTGTTTGCAAATGAGTTGATTTTGGCTCACATGATTGTGTTAGTCTGGGTACTTCAGAGGAACAAATCCACAGAAACTCACGTATAAGAGAGTTTTATATAAAGAGTAAGTGCACATCAAGAAAAAGTCCCAACCCAGTGCTGCCCAAGCACACAAGTTCAACATTAACCCATATGTCCAACACCAATCCACTAAGTCCTCCTCTATCTCACAAAACACACGCAATGACGCCGACTACAGGAGGAAAGTGGAGTCAGTGCACGTGTAAGCATCTCGGTGCTGGTAGGGGTCTCCACACGGCTGCTCCAGCACCCAGGGCTGCATCGGGGTGGGTTCATGTGGCTTCTCCTTGGGGATATCATGCAGGAAGTGAGCCTTGTCAGCTGAAGCAGGGAACTGACTAAGGCAGTTGCACCCTGGTCCGACCATCACAAAGCAAGAGACCTGAGAACTTGAAAGGCGAGACTCACTGAGTTGTTTATCTCTCTGCCCTTCAATTTATCCCACACGTGTTTATCAGCCAGGTTGGCACAATAAACTTTAACTAACTCCGTGACATTGTATGGTAAAGTAGTGCTGCCCCATGGGGTAGTCTGAGCTATGCTCTTTATGGGAGCAGATGGCCTGGCCTTTCCTCCGCTGGAGCTGTTGGTGAGCTTGACTCAAAGTCCTTTGGGTTGGGGCGGAGTGCTTAACCAATGTGCCACCCGGTCCTCGTAGACGAGTACTTATCCAGGTGGCCACCCCGAACAAGTCATGGAACTCTGGCCCTTCTCCATTCTTCACCCACCGCTCCTGCCTCACTGTGCTGTAGTTGAATGTCTCTGGACTCTTCTTCCAGCCTGGGAATTTTTTTTATTCCTTTGACTACGTCGCCCCGCCAGGAAGGGGCTCAATGATGAGCGCTAGACAGGCCAGCAAGTAAATGCGCGGATGGCCAAGCTGGCATCTCGTCCAAGAAAATGAAACCCTTATGAGTCTCTGGAATGAAGCAACCCCCGGTGACTCCAGTTTTCCCATTTCCTTATTAGTATACAAAGCACAGCCCCCACTTTTTGTTATTAGATTCAATGCATAATTACTTTGTAAAAAAATCATATCAGTGTGAATGAGGGAGAGTGCAGAGTGGAGACCCAAAGCCCTTCTGTAGGCAACTGGACATCCTCTTACAGAAGGGTCTCGGGGAGAAGAGCCAGTCAGGGTGCAGAGTAGCAATGATGAAACATACAACTTTCCTCATGATCCCAGTTCTACCTTACAGATCCGGTTAGACCAGAGGATGTAAACTGGTACAGGTAGGAACTGGAAACACTCATTTCCTTATTTTAATCTCATAATTTGACACATGTTTTCGTAGCTTTTTCTCAAATCCTGGTTTTAAACAAAGCAAGTGTGAAAAATGAACGAATAATCCTTGATATTCACGGACCATTTACAATGTGATCCTAAACCAAGTAGCATTTCATTTAATTCTTGCAAGGATCCCGGGAGGCACTTGCTGTGTTTACCCCCACTGAAGATGACTACATTAAGATTTTTGAAAGAAAGTCTTGGGGATTTCCCCAAATCAACTCCCTTAAATTAAGGCACGGGCATCTTCGGTACCTTGTTCAAACCAACAACTCCACGGAGCGTGTCCATGGTGGGTCCCTGTCTTGGTCTTGCTGCTGGGTGCCATGGGGTCAGTCTGGCTCATGGTGACCCTGTATACCACAAAACGAAACAGCTCAGGCCTGCACTATCCTCACAGTTGTTACTGTTGGTCCCGTTGTTGTAGCCACCATGGTGCCAGTCCATCTTGTCCAAGGTCTTCCTCTTTGTCACTGTCTCCACTTCATACAGCATGATGTCCCCCGGAGACTAGTTTCTCATGAGAACATGTCCAAACTGCACAAGACACACTCTCACCATCCTGGCTTCTAAGGAGCATTCTGGTTGTACTTCTTCCAAGACAGATTTGTTTGTTCTCTTGTCTTACTACAGCAAAAACACCCAACGTGGGTGACTTTTAACCAATAGTTTAGAGAGCAAGAAGTCTACATTCGGGGCAGTAACTTCAGTTGAAGGCTTGCTCTCTCTGCTCCGGAGATGGCCCTTGTCCCCTCAGCTTGTTTCCTGGTTGCTTGGAGATCTCCCTGTGGTTGGGCAGCAGGCTGCCCACAACTTGAATAATTATTTTGTATCTCAAAAGAGATTAACTCAAGGTATACCCTCCTCGAATCCTCCTTCACTCACATTACAGAGGCAGCCCATTCCCAAACGGGACCATAAGCACAGGCATAGAAGTTAGGATGTACAATGCATTTATCTTGGGACAGAATTCGATCCCAAACCATCCCTTTACCAGCAATAAGAGCACGGACACTTTCTCCCCAGCAAACGTGGGAGGTGCTCCCAGGACTCAGGAGGAGAGAAGGCTGTGGTGTGGGCAGAGCCTGTGTAGTACACACAAATATGGACCGGCTCCATGATTTCTGGACAACCTTTCCACTGGAGGATAAATTCCTCAAGGCTGGTTCTCTAAAAACAGCCCCGGCAGGCTTCTCCTGAGCAGCCACTTGGATTAAGAGTGTCAGCTGTCAGGAGAGCCCCCTCCAGTGAACCATGGCGAGTTCTGGAAATAGCCCATGACTCACTCCACGACTAAATTACTTCCATATCCCAAGGAAGGTCAGTGCAAGGTGCCCAAGGCACTGCGCCGAAGCAGCCACGGGGGCCGTGGGTCCTGCTTAGGAAGGTCAGCTCAGCAGGAGTTACTCAGGGCAGCCAGAGACTCCACCTTGGTCTTTGGTGGTGGATAGTTTAAATCTTTAATTTTAAATGTTCTAATTTTCTCGATAGATCAAAATTGTTTTGAGCTTTAGGACCATTTTTCATTCCTGGGATCGCAGTAATGGACATCTGGTGGGCAGTTGGAACAGACTAGGCAAACATGGGTTTGGGTTCCGGGTGGGAGAACTCTCGCCTTCCACGAGGGAACCCCAGGTTACATCCTCAGCCAAGGCACTTCTTGCACGGTCACCACTCGTCTGTCAGTGCCGGTGTGCCTGTTGTGCTGATGCCGGGCAGGTTTCAGCGGAGCTTCCAGAGCAAGAGAGACTACTGGAGAAAAAAGGCCTGGTCCTCTACTTCCAAAAACCAGATGGTGAGAACCATGTGGAACACAATAGCTGGATTTACAACCACTCTGGGAGATGAAGCAGGAGCAGGAAGCATTTGATTCTGTCGTGCATGGGGTCCCAAGGAGCCAGGGCTGATTCAATGCAGCCAACAACGGCAGTAATGGCAGGAGATGTTCTCTAAATTGTTCAGTCTCATGGGGCAACAGCACCATGGTGTCACACGGGTTATGCCAAGGAGCTAAGTATTTTTTTAAAAATCATTTTACTGGGGGCTCGTACACCTCTTACCACAATGTATACATACAAATTGTGTCAAGCACATTTGTATACTTGTTGCCCTCAGCATTCTCAAAACATTTGCTTTCTACTTGAGCCCTTGGTATCGGCTCCTCATTCCCCCCCTCCCTCGGAGCTCCCCTCTCCCTCATGAGCCCTTGATAATTTTAAAATTATTATTATTTTGTCATATCTTATACTGTCCGACGTCTTCCTTCACTCACTTTTCTGTTGTCTGTCCCCCCAGGAGGAGGTTATATGTAGATCCTTGTAATCAGTTTCCCCCTTTCCATGCCACCCTCCCTCCCTCCTCTCAGTATCACCACTGTCAGCACTGGTCCTGAAGGGATCATCTGTCCTAGATTCCCTGTGTTTCCAGTTCTCATCTGTATCAGTGTACATCCTCTAGTATAGCCAGATTTATGAGGTAGATTTGGGATCATGATAGTGGGTGTGGGGGAAGAGGAAGCATTTAGGAACTAGAGGAAAGTTGTATGTTTCATCATTGCTACACTGCACCCTGGCTGGCTCATCTCCTCCCCACAACCCTTCTGTAAGGGGATGTCCAGTTGCCTACAGATGGGGGTTGGGTCCCCAATCTTCACTCCCCCTTATTCACAATGATTTGAGTTTTTGTTCTTTGATGCCTGATCCTTGATCCCTTCGACACCTTGTGATCACACAGGCTGGTGGGAAGTAGGATTTTTATCTGAAATCCAGGAGGGGTGAGATCAGATGTGCAAAGGTCATCCTGGCTGCAGTGGGAGGGCATATTAAGGAACACGAGTGGGCATGAGGGGAAGACCTCGAATACTTCTGTAGTACACCAGGAGACAGCAGTTAGTGGTCTCCACTATTGGAAGTCTTGGTAAAATTTCAGGCAAATTGCTCCTGGCCTTCACCTCAGTAGGAAGGCACATTTGCTAAGATAGGAGGATGGGACATGTTGTATTTCACAGTATCTTCATTGTCAGAGATGTCTGATCCTACATCACGCACTCTTCCCATTTTTCAGCCCAGTTGTTGCTATGGAAATCATATGCATGCTGGTTACCTAGGAACACTTCAGTCTCAGCTCCACTGGCATTGCTTATCTTCCCCCTGGGGCTCCCCTGCTTTCCCCAGTTCAGCCATCTGGACACATGTGCAAATTCATACCTCTTGGGTAAACCTTGGCCAATAGAAGTCAGAAGTCAAGGCATAAATACCATCCTCTCTAGAAAGGGGTCACTCTGAGTTGGAACCAATTCAATAGCAGTGAGTTTGGTTTTTGAACTGTTCAGGAAGCTGACTCTGCGGTCCAGTCCACATAACTACTTTGAGAGTCCCTAACAGGGTCAGCCAAATGTCCACAGTAGTGATCAGTTTGATAGTGTGCATTTGGATCGACTTTCCCTTATTCTTCCTTTCCCTCTTTCAATACCCCCCTCTTCCTCCTAGGAAGCACCCCTTAAATCAATGACTTATATGCATGCCCGTGTCTAAGGCTCTGTTTGGGGAGTAGTAACCGAGTTAAGGGAATGTTTACCTTCTGGATATTTAGACAGGTGGCAAGTGCACCATTTATACTTGTGCCTTGGGTCCCTCGTGTTGAAGAGTGGGCCATATTTCCTTGGGGTTTTTTTATCCACAGGAACAATATTGGGGTTAAGTGGGGGTGAAATGTACACCATCAAGGGGAAGTACAAGTTTAAGATAAGCCATGTCCCCCAACTGTTTTGCTTGGTCAATAGGCCTCTTCAGCCTTTCAAGATACAATTTTCCCTTCGATCTCAGGAACCAAAGAACAAAATTATGTATCCCACGGAGTTTCCCACAGTCTGGATTGCTGATGGCAATGTGGGGGCTTGGTCTAATTCGGGCTCAATTGTTTTCTCCAAGAATATCCGATATGAGGTGCTCTTGGTGTGTTTTTCCATTAAAAACAATCAAAATATGATGGGTTTCTGCGTTAGTCCAGGTAGACTAGAGAAACAAATCCAGGGAGACTCATTTGTGTTTAACAGAGAGTTTTCTATCAAAGAGTGATAATATATTAAGAAAATAAGCCAGCCCAGTCCAGATCAAGTCCACATGTCCTAAATTAGCCCATATGTCTGATACCAGTCTATAAATTCCTCTTCGGACTCACGCAACACATGCAATGATCCTGAATGCATGGGCCAAAGGTCTCTGAGTAGAGCAAACCGTTTGCACTCAGCTAATAACCAAAAGGCTAGTGGTTCAAACCCACCCAATGGCATTGTAAGCACAACCACAAACATGGCCCATCATCCTCGTTGTTGTTGGTAGGTGCCATCAAGTCAGGTCCAATCGAGAGCGACCTTATGCACAACAGAAGGAAACTGCCTGGTCCTGCGCCTTCCTCACAATTGTTCCCATGTTTGAGCCCATTGTTGCGGCCACTGTGCCCATCCATCTTGTTGGGGTCTTCATCTTTTTCGCTGCCCCTCTGCTTTACTAAACAAGAAGTCTTTCTCCAGGGACTAGTCTCTCCTGCAGCATGTCCAAAGTAGGTGAAATGAAGTCTCACCATCTTTGCCTCCGAGGACCACTCCAGCCATACATCCAACAATGTCCTTTCGGCAGTCCATGGTACTTTCAATATTTTTCTCCAGCATCATGGTTGAAATGCCTTGATTCTTCTTCAGTCTTCTCTATTCGATGTCCAACATTCACGTCACCTATCATCCTTGACCTGGACATGAAAGGAGGCCAGGCATTGAACTTTTGCATTCCAATCACCCACGAGCATTCCTTATTCCTTTACTAATTTACAACATCTTGAACGCAAGCACAAGTTCCTTTTTCTTTAAAAGAAACGTTTATTTTCCAGCATGTGTACACACTGCATACAAAAATTGTGTGGCACAACTGCTGAAGACAAAGCAGGTGTATAAGCAAATGTGGCGAAGAAAGCTGATGGTGCCCGGCTATCAAAAGATATAGCATCTGGGGTCTTAAAGGCTTGAAGGTAAACAAATGGCCATCTAGCTCAGAAGCAACAAAGGTGTTGAAGGGATCAGGTATCAGGCAGAATCAGAACAAAAAATCATATCATAGTGAATGAGGTGGGGAGTGCGGAGTGGAGACCCAAAGCCCATATGTAGGCCATTGGACATCCCTTTACAGAAGGGTCACGGGGAGGAGATGAGCCAGTCAGAGCACAGTGTAGAAATGATGAAACATACAACTTTCTTCTAGTTCTTAAATGCTCCCTCCTCCCCCACTATCCTGATCCCAATTCTACCTTACAAATCTGGCTAGACCAGAGGATGTACGCTGGTACAGCTAGGAACCAGAAACACAGGGGAATCCAGGACATATGATCCCTTCAGGACCAGCGGTGAGAGTGGTGATACTTGGATGGTGGAAAGTGGGAACCAATTACAAGGATCTACATATAACTCCCTATATAGGGGATGGACAACAGAAAAGTTGTCCCCGGAGGGAGACGTCGGACAGTGTAAGACATGACAAAATAATAATAATTTGTAAATTATCAAGGGTTCATGAGGGAGGGGGGAGTGGGGAGGGAGGAGGGAAGAGAAAAAAGGAGGTGCTGATCCCAAAGCCTCAAGTAGAAAGCAAATGTTTTGAGAATGATGATGGCAACAAATGTACAAATGTACTTGAAACAATGTATGTATGTATGGATTGTGATGAGTTGTACAAGTCCCCAATAAAATGCTTTTTAAAAAATGTGTGGCATAAATGGAGGAGGGATATGTGCATAATCATAATGATGATACCAATGACAACAAGAGCAGATTTATAGAGCAATTCCTCTTTGCCTGGAACTTACTCCTCTAGTAACTTAAGATGTATATGAAAGCATTTGGTTCTCACAATGATCCTTACAGAACTTAGCGAGGATGGGAAATGTATAGAGTAAATAGCAGTAATCAACAAAGTAGGCTACAGACCTGCTATAAAGCCCTTTGATCAACATGTGTCTGGAAAAAACTATCTTGGCTCCCATTCCTGATGACTAGCCCTTATATTCAGAAAAATGTCCATTCTTTATCCTCTTTTTAGGATGACTTAAGCATAAAACTGGTTGTTTTGAAACATTATTTTCCAAGACCTGTGCATTATTTGGTAAGTCTTGGAATGCTCATTACAAGGTTGGTAGTTGAAACCCACCAGTGGCTCCTTGGGAGAAAGATGAGGCTGTCTGCTCCTGAGACTTTACACAGGGTAGCCATGTATTGGAATTGATTTGATCGCGGTAGGCTTGGTTTTGATTTTGGCATTCGGGTCAGACAACGAGAAGGGCCTGTGATTAGATAGAAGTGCTCCTGGAATCTGATGTAGAGGCCTTTCTGAACCATTGCTGCTTTTAGCTGGGGGCTGAAAAGTTCCCTTAGTGAGCACCATGTCTGGACACAAAGTCATAACAAACAAGGCAAAATCTCAATCCGATGTACTATGATTGAATTGCCTCTCCAGAGTACTCGCTCTGTCGGTGGACTTCACCCATTCTAGTCCTCCAAAATGGGCCCTTCTCTTGTCAGCAGAACTCTGGGCAATGTACGCAGTTCGTGCTCAGTAAGTGTACCCTTGGTGGCCTAGTAGGCTTTGTCAAATTCCAGACATAGTTCATAGCTCCCACAAGGTTGACATACCCCAGAAACTTTTTCTAAGGCACACCTTTAATTATCTTTTCTTTCTTCCTCTAGCCCACCTGAGAAATTCAGGCAGAAGGAAAAAATTCCAACGTGGGGTCCATCCCACTGAAATGTGTAAGCCAGCCGATGGAGAGGACACAGGAGCAGGCCGGATGTGACAGCACTCAAGGAACTGGGCTCTTGCTTTCAAGTGGGCTTGTAGAGAGAGATGGTCCTGAAAGAAGTATCTTTTGTTGAAATCCTTGAAAGACAGTGTAGGAAGTTAAGGCTACTTGACGGAGAAAAATAAGAGCTGGACCCTGGTTCCAGTTCAGCCTCCAGTTTGGGCCAGTGACCCAGCACTTCCTTGAATGACAGACATGGCCTTATTGCAAAGGAAATCTCCAACAGATATCCAGTGTATAAAATGTGACAGGTAGTATTTTTTTTTTACTATATAGGATAAACAACTACTCAGTGTTGCTTCCATTTATTTTTAGTAATAACTGTTTTCTGTCTCTTACATGATTGGACACATATTTTGATTTAAAATTAACAGTCACAACTGAAGAAACAATAGTTTATTTTTCTAATCACTTTTCCAAGCTGCGAATCTCAAGACCTCAACAAGTGTTGCATCTGGATATTTCCATTGAACAAGGCCTCCCGCTTGATGGTGCCTGGCACACAGCAGCTGGTTCTCCAGTGGTCCCCAGTGCCAGACCGTGGGACGCGGGGGCTTTCGCTCTCGAGGCAGTCTCTCACAGGACTCCTCCTTCCAGGGCAGCATCACACCCCAGTGCAGCCGTCTCTGTCTGTCATCATTGGCCCAGGAGTCCCGCTTGGCTGCTGGAGCGTCATTCTGCTGAGCATGACATTCCTGAAAGCTCATGAGTATTCTTTGTGTCACTTTTAAATGCTTCTGTAAGCAATGCTCTGGACACGAAGTCTCTTCCGGTTTTACTTTTCTTGTTGTGAAGTATGTTAATCTGGGTAGACTAGAGAAACTAATTCATAAACACGCATATCTATATAAGGGAGAGGTTTCTATACAAGAGAAGCTGAACATTGAAAAAACATCCAAACCCAATCCAGTCCAAGGCCATAGATCTGATATTAGCCTATACATCCGATACCAATCTATACAGTCCTCTTCAGACTCACAAAACACATGCAATGAAGCCAAATGCAGGACGATCACAAGCCACTTGGTAGAAAGCCTTTGGGTCCAGTTGGCGTAGTAAGCATCTCAGTGCTGGCAGGGGTCTCTCTGTGGCTTCTTCAGTTTCAGAGGTCTGGTTGAGTCCATGTAGCTTGTCTTCTGCAATGTCTCTCAGGGAGTAGCAGAGGGAAAGAGGTGTCTTCCACCTCAAAGGAGAAAGTACCAGATTTCCCAGAATTCTCAGGAGAAGGCCATGCCCACAGAAGTCTCATTGGCTATCTCCAGATTGACAGCCTAGACTCCACCCCTACACTCTTAATCCTTAAACTGACACCAGATTAGCTGACTACCACATGAAGTCTTTAACACGGTCCACAAAGCAGGTTTCTGTAAATTTATTGTAGGTTCCAAGAAATTCTTTAAAGTGTTTTATCTGATCGGATTCCGGTATTTGGGCAGCCACATTCTTTTGGTATGCCGGAGTCCTGTTCTGATTCATGAGTTTCCTTTCTGTTCTGGAATGACCATTGCTCAGCCTTTTCTTGGGTGACTCCAGCAAGCCTGAGTTCTTACGCACATGTTCCTGCATCCGGTACAAACAGAGTCTGGGGGCGCTTCCACGTGTCATATTCTTGTAAAGTGTATTTGATAACTTCCGGCTTCTCATAGAAGTTCATCATAAAGTCAGTCAGCAGGACACAATGTGATTTCTACCAATGTGGTTTCATGGGAACCACTGAAGAACCAGCTGCTGTGTGCCAGGGACCATTTTATTGCAGTATCCAGTCTAGCTCTAAAGACTCCTCACTGGAAGCAGACGTCCTGTTGGATACAGTAGAGAGCTAGTTGAAGGAGGGCAAATGCCAATGACATGGAGTGACCCAATAGCCACAGCAATGGAGCCAGACATCACCACGAAGATGGCCCAGGATTGGACAGTGTTTGGTCTTTCAGACTAAGTCACCACGCATTAAAGTTGATTAACAACAGCATTCCAGAAGTGTACATTGTGGTATGGTACACAGTTGGTTAGTTAGGTGCCTCCAGGCAGTTCCCAATCACAGCGACCCTATTTACAACAGAATGAAACACTGCGTGGGGGGGGGGCGTGTCTTGCACCCTCCTCTCACAGTCCCATGTCAATCTCCTATTGCCTCTCTGTTTAACCCAGGTTGGTAGCTTTCTCCAGGAACTGGTCTCTCCTGAGAACGCATTCAGCATACTTGAGACTGAGTGTCGCCATCCTTGCCTCTGAAGAGCATACTGACTGTACTTCTTCCAAGACAAATTTGTGTCTTCTTTTGACAGTCCATAGTACTTCCGATATTCTTCCCCAGCACCATAATTCAAATGCATCCATTTTCCCTTGGCCTTTCTTATTCAATGTTCAATTTTTACATGCCTATGAGGCAACTGAAAATACTGTGGCTTAGGTCTGTTGTACCGTATTCCTCAAACTTCCTGGGTTAATAATAGGACTTTGGGATGTACAAAGTATGAATCTAGGAAAATTGGAAATTGTCAGAAATAAAATGGAACTCTTAAAGATTGATATTCTAAAAACAGAATAAAACCACTGTATGCAGTAAAAAGAATTACTGACACTATAAGTACTACTGTTTTTCTATGTTAATAATTTTTAAATGAACAATTTTAATGAAAGCCACATCAGACATTGTACCTCTTGCTCTGTTGGCTAGAAATATAAACAGAAACTTTATTCAATTCTTTAGACACTCAAAATGATTTTTCAAAGCACACCCAAATAAGTCAAATCTACATTAGCAGCTATTAAAATTAATTTTACCAGTTATTTAAAATTCTTAAAGATGTACTGAAACATATATTTTAAAAATTATGCATAATTCAAAATAAAAATGATTAATGGCCAAATTAGAGAAAATATAAGCATCCGATTTAAAACATCTTGATTTTAAGTTATTCAGAAATATATTTTGTGAATAAGAACTATTTCATAAATACAATTGTGTAAATATCAGTATATATCTACAGAATCTGTAGATATATATTTATAGTTTTCTGTAGAACAAAACTCTTTAGAGAAAAAACACGCACTTCTAGATTATCGAGATCTTGTCACATTTACACTTCAAGTGAAATATCACCACCATGCCAGGGGCTTTGGCAGAAGTTTTTAGGTGAGCATTAACACAATCTTAAAAATGCAATGTTTATATATTTCATTCACTGGAATATGAAGAATCAAACAGACCTATAAATTCTGACAAAGCCCCAGAGATATCTGCAGTTGTTGAATTAAATATAACCCCCCTCAGACCCCTTTTAAAAAAGACCTAATTCTGTCTTTACATCTGGATTGTGTAAAATTCTATTCGCAAGGTTTTCTCTAAGCTTCTTCAGCAAGAATTCCCAGTTTACAGAAAAATGTAAATTGTCTTTTCCCAGTCACCCCTGTACAGAAGGACAAAAAAGTATGTGTGTAATGAAAAGATTGGATTAAAAAACAGATTGATATTCCAACCTCACATTCCTGGCTAAATTCTATCTCTGTTCCGTGCCTCCGTCTCCAACCTTTCAGAGAGGCTATAACCTGACACATCCTTTGTTCTGTTTGCACAACTGCCTGTGGATCCATGTACAGCCTCCGCATGAGCACAATGAAGTGTTCTGGTGTCCCGAGGAAACCTCCCTGACTGTGAAGTGAGGTTTTCTCTCTTCTGAACTTAGACATTTGTATAACAAGCAAATAGAAGTTTCCAAATTCCAGCTACAGATCTTCAATTCCTGCCTGAGAAGAACAACTTGCATAGTTCCAAGAACAGAAAGAGATTTTGGGCAAAACAGGATGTACTGAGATTATAGTAAGGTCACTAATTGCTACGCAACCTGTCTCATTTGCAAGTATCTTGGTCTCTTGTACAGATGACTCAGGAATTAATGAGTCTTGAATCTCCAGCTTTAATGCACTCTGTTTTGAAATAACATTCAGCTGCTTGGGTTGAGATTCCAAGAGGACTGAAGTGCTTTCTAGATGTTGCCAAAGGGAGGGAACTCAGATCTCTGTAGCCAGCCCTATAAATGCCCCTCAGAGCTCCAGCTTCCAGGGACGTCCCTACATCTTCATGGTAGAAAATAGTCAGAGAGTCCTATAGCTAACACAGGCACTGTGCTCACTGAATTCACGTCACTTACTTTTTAACCCCCAGACCCAGTGAGGCAACTGTTATAGCTATTATTTTCAATTGAATAGCAACACCACAGCAAAGTGTTTTTAAAGACCAGTTGCTGTCCAGTTAATTCCAACTCCCAGGGAACCATGTGTTTCTCAATAGACCAGCACTCCACAGGGCTTTTCAAGGCTATTTGGGATGAGATAAACAGGCTTTTTTTGCAACATTTTTATTGGCACACAATTTACATATCATACAATTGAATCCTTCAATCATATCAAGGGGAATTATACAAACAGCACCCCATCTGCTGTAGAGCACCCCCCCATGGTTAAATCGCCTTTAAAATGAGGTGTACAATCATGATCTCCTTTCCCTCCCTTTCAACCACCCCCACCTCTGCATTCCCTACACCCCCTTGTATCAGTTATCATTTTACATCCACTTCTCCTGTGCGTCACAGCTGGGAAACCCAACAGAAGACAGTGAAAAAACAAATTGCAGTAAGGTGGTAAGATCACACTGTGTAAAGACAAAAATGCGGTTTTTAGAGTTGAGTTTGAATCCAGTTTTTCAGAGGGTAATCCAGCTCTTAACCATTTGCAGGACCCAGGACACCTACTTTCACTTTAGACCCAGGATAGTTAACGATGCATGCCAAGGCACGCTTAGCAGAGTTGGGGAGCACACGTCTGTTTGACTTTTACCCCTACGCTGCATTATGACAGTACAAATTGGTGTTCAATAAATGCTGAGTGAGTGAGCCCTGTACACTGACATCTTTCCCAAGGGTAGCTCGAGTCACTTCACTTTTCTCCTCAAACATATTCAAGATGTTGCCTGTTTAGGGGCAGGACAGAGAGTTAAATAGCTGCCATCAAGTAGATGCCGACTTAGGGAAACTTTATGTACAGAACAAAGTGTTGCCTGGTCCTGGATTCTTCCTATAATTGCTACATGTTTCAGATCATCATTTTGGCTACTGTGCTGATGTGCCCCAGGCAAGTGAGTCCTATGCTATGAACCATAAGCTTTTCACTGATTGATATTTGGAAGTAGCTCACCAAGCCTTTCTTCTTAGTTCATCTTAGCCTTGAAGCTCTGCTGAAAATTGTCCACCATGGACAAGTTTATTTGAGATATCAGGGGCATAGCTGATATTTTCAATGCCAGTGGCATAACTCCCTAAGCTTGGAAGTCACCAAAGAATGACCACAAACTGATGGTGGCCCTAATCTACAGCATGCATTCCCCATTTCTTAGCCTGATGATCAAGACTTGGTAACAGGATTCAACCAGCCTAAACCCTATGCTCCAGCTAAACCAAAATCACTCACCCTTTTCTTGGATGTGTCGTGAACGTTCCTGTCCCACCTGTTGGCAGAGGCAGTTCCAAAATACTCACTGCCATTGGGTTCATGCTTCCTCGTGGCAAGCCTATGAGGCAGAGTAGAACTGTCCCCAGGGACTTCTGTAGCTATAAATCTTTACAGGAACAGAAAGCCTCATCTTGCTCTCGTGGAATAGCTGATGGGTTTGAACTGCTGACTCTGCAGTTAGCAGCCCAACTTGCCCAACTTGTAGGGTTGCTGGGTGGAGACAGCGCTTATGAAAGCCCACCCTGGCTTTCCTTGCATTTCCCAGCCTCCCCTGCAGGCCAATGAGAGCTGAGTGAAGGGCTCTGGCCAATGGGTTTTTCTGGAGGGTAGTTCATAAACTTCAATGTCCCCTAACTTCAGATAATCTGAGGCATTCTAAATCTCTGTGTTACCATAGCAGAGCCTACTTTCTTCTGGATGAACCCACACATTTCTGCCTTAGCTAGTCCCTCTGTCCAGAGAGACTTTACTTCCTTTCTTTGCTAGCTCCACTCTCACATAAGCTCCCCTGGAACCTGGCCATCCCACCGACCAGCCTCTCCATCTGCTCCCTGCTCATTCTCACAGCACTCTGTTCCCAGTGCCCTTCGAGTCCAGAGCACAGCCCCACCCACAGGGAGGGGCTGCCTGGGTCTGCCTCCTCCACCGTGAGGGTCAGAGAGCAGGAACTGAGTCTGCTTAATTCGTACTATTTCTCCAAACTCACTAGCCTTCCAGGAGCCCGGGTTCAGCAGTGTTTAGAATGTCCAGGCCTCCATCAGAGATACCCAGGTCCTGTAAAGCGCTTTCCCCTGTCCTATAGGGTCGCTGCGAGTGGCAATTGACCCCATTGCAAGGCGGGTTTTGCTTTTGTCTTTGGACTTGGTCTCGCGTTGTGCGCTTAGGAGTCACTACTTGTGATTGAACTAGATTAGGCCAGACCCAGTGCGTTTCCGTTACCCCCCTGGCCACAATGTATGGAGATCCCGCAAACCAAAACCAAATGCCTTGTCCTGGAGTCCATTCCGAGTGGTAGCGGCCCTGTGGGACAGAATGGACCTGCTCCCCAGGGCTTCTGAGGCTGTAACTCTTCACGGAAGCCCGCAGAGTGGTTGGTGGGTGTGACCCTGCCCCCGTCTTTTGGCTAGCAGCCAAGTGCTTTAACCTCGGTGCCATCAGCACTGCATATGGAATGGAGAAACTACCTGGAGGCCAGTGTGGTTGGCGCGGACTGAGGGCTGTTTTAGGTGAGCTGGTTCCTGGGAGGTGGGGAGGGGGAGGGGAGACGTGGGATGTGGGGTGGGGGACCGCTCAGGGCCCGGTTATTATCATCACATCCCTAGTTCTGCAAAAAACAAAAACCGAAAAACCACAAAAAAACAGCGGTCCATCTGCGAGGGAGAGTTAAGAGTCACTGAAGCATCCAACTGTTTACCTTCGGGTACCATGGCGACGGGAGATTGGTCACCATGACAACTTCATTAATCAGCCAGAGGACTGTTGGCAGATTGTGAACACGGGCAGAAGAGACAGAAAAACAGGCATAACGAAGGCAAAAGGCACACACGTGATCTCTGCAGTCCTCTAGCCTATAACGAGCCCAGATCAAGTGACTGAGGTCCTAGAACCAAACTGTCATCATGCACCCCCTCTGCAGCCCACAAGCAACTTCGCTCCGCAGCGGCCCAGAGGAGGCTGAAGAGCCAGAGGTGTGGCTTTGGAGGGGCGCTAGGGGAGTTCACGACCTTCACACCCAGGAAGCACCCACCAGCTCTCTGAAGTCCCAGCTGGACGCCCTGACCCGTAAGGGTTTTAGAATCCAAGACTCTGGAGTAAAGACCAGACACGACAGAGAGATGGTCACCTCTTCCTGCCCAACGTCCCATCGCCAGCCACCTCCCCAAGAGTTCTCACTTCAGGGTGACTGAAAGGGCCCTGTGCACTGGGAACCCCAGGTCTAAATGCTATTGTGGCTCGTTTAATCAGCGAAACAAGGGGCGACGATTGTCCACAGAAGAATGTTAGGGTCTGGGCTGCCTGCTCCTGCTGGATCCGGAATCAATATGTGACCATCCCCCAAAGGTTTGGGGTACAGGAACCGCGCCCCGTCCCCAGGCCGTCCTGTTAGAAGATTCGTGGGGAGCGTCCACCATCAGGTGGTCGGGGTCTGGTCGGGGACAGTTATGGGTAATCGAACTGCGTGGCCCTGGATGCTGGTCCCCACCCCTGCAGGCTCCAACACCCCTCGGGTCCTGCGGGACATACCCTCTGAGGGAACCAAGTTCAAAGTCCCCGCAACAGCATCCAGTAGGAAACTGGCTCTGCGGTGGGGAAGGAGCGCGGGCCCCACATCGGTTGGCGGGTTCTGCCCTCTGGGGGAGTCCGATGGTCCTCGCAGAGCGACGGAGAACTCCCCCCCCCCGCCCCCGCCCAGGGCTGGGGGCCCTGCGAGCAGGTGATCGGGTTAGAGGATTGCGAGGGATCAGGGGACCTGTCGTCACTTCTTGCTACCAGAGCGCTAAGCCGGTGGCCTCGGCAACCAAGCCTTTGGGGTCTGATTTTGTTATTTTAAGGAAATAACTGCTCAGTCCTTCAAAGAATGGTCACTCCCAGCCGCCGCCTACTGCTTACCACGCCCGTCTTTTCCTAGACCTGTAGGACTGAGCAGGGTCCTGTGGCGCAGCCCCGGAACCCCCTCGCGCGGAGCTCCGCTCACCTCCACTGCGTCCAGGCCCCCAGCACAACTTCTCTCGGCCGTGTGGATTGGGGGGCCCTGCACCCCGTGGGGCCGCAATCTGGGAGTCACTTGGAGCCCTTGCCGGGACGGCGGGGACTGCCTCTGGATTCAGGGTGCCAGGGCAGGTGTCAGCCGGGGTGAGCGTCAGGTACCCGGAGGAGCCAGCCCTCTCTCCACTTACTCCCCTCTCCCCACCGACCCCGACGGTTCAGTCCAGTTTTGGGATCCAAGTAAAGACAGTGCCCTGGGCTGGGGAGGACGGGCTGGGAAGCGGCAGCTTCTGGTCCTTTGAGTCCAGCTGGCGGGCTGTGGGTGTGTGGGGATGGGAGCAGACGGGGCAGTAGCCCGTGCTTCCCCCCACCTCCACCTTTTTTTTTTTTCCTTCCCAGACGCGGCCGGTTTCAGCACCGAGAAATGCGGACAGCGCCGCGCCAAGCCTCCCGCCCCATCCCAGCTCCTGGGTGCCTGGTTCTTTCATCAAACCAGGTGACTGGAGTCTGTGTCCTCAGCACAACTCTGGGCACCCCAACAATCCCAAGCTCAGGAGCGCCTCCCACCCCCAAAGTTTGAGTCCTTACCCCGCCAAAGTTTGAGCTTCTGCTCGGCTCGCCTCGGTCAGTCAGAGCGTCTCCTGCTCTCTAGAGCCCTGTGGGTTCTGGACAGCAGCTCTGGCCGCGCTCCCTCCCTCTCACTCCGGCCCCAGGACCCTCCTCCAGGGACGGGCGGAAGGAGCCTGTGGCCTCCCACTCTCCGGGTGAAAGTCAGGTGCTGGCTTTCCAGCCTCAAAGGCGGGCCGGAAGCAGCAGGAGTCGCTGGTTCCTACAACCATGCCCTAGACAGGGTGAAGGGGTGAGCCAGAAAGCAGGAACCCCGCCTGTCCCCTCTGGCCTCTGCCAAGTGTGAGCCCCACCTTAGAGTCCTTCTGGGATGTTTCACCAGCAGTTTAATCCCACTAGAGTCTGTGTGTGTGTGTGTGTGTGTGTGTCTCCAGTCCATGTGCAGTCTTAGGGAGGGTTCTAGAAACGACTCCTTCTTCAGGTTACTGTACCTTCTCCACAGTTTTTCTATCACACTAGATTCCCTGAACTAAAAATCAGAACCTGGCAATCAGAACAATATCTATTGTGGCCTAGCTAAGCAAAAACACAAAACAAAAAAAACTCAGAAATCCTATTTGGAAACAAGTAACTTTTTTAAACATTTGCATGTCCCCAACCTCACTTCCCCTACAGATGGCCTGCTCTGAGGATGAGGACCTAGGCCGGCCTGCCCCTCCCTGGAGGGCAGCACTCTGTGTTCTGGATCACCAGCAGGTTGGGACCTATGGGGGCTGGACAGTGCTGTAGGTTCCAGTTGACCAGTCTGATATTTTCATGGCAAGAACCTCCACCCAAATGGATCCCACAGCAGCGAGCAGACCAGAGACCTCTCTCTCAGGAATTGGAGCACACGGAATTCCCTGAGTTTACCTATCAAATTCCTTGTTAGTGGAGTCTTCTGAAAGCCTAGATCTTTTAGTTCATGCACTGCTTGAAAGGAGAAAGTGTACACTCTACTGGAGAAGTAAGGAACAGGAGAGCTTGTGTACACACACACACACACACACACACACACGTGCTCTCTCTCTCTCACACCTTTTAAAAAGAGCAAAAAGGGAAGCAAATTTCCTTTTTTAACAACAGAAATATATATTTAATTGTTCAGATTCAAGGTGATTCCGGTTGTGGGGGAAGAAATAAATGGAGACAATGAATCAACACAACAAGGTTGAGGGCACAGAAATTAGAGGAGAGGAGAGTTCTCACTTTATTGTTTGGGCTCTGGAAGAAGCCAGACATTTATTTAACACAAAGGAAGGTACAATTTCTGAGCTGTAGCTTCATCACGGCTTAATCTAGAGAATCTCCAATACATCTCAATCACCTGGTGCAATTTTTTTGTACAGCCCTCATCATTAGGAAATGCTGCCCCCTCCCTTCCCCAGTAATTTATGCTACGAGTTAAAGCTGTTTTCTGTTGTCCTGTCCTCGGGGAAGACTGGAAGCAGCTGGCTATCTTGCGATCCAGAAACAGTTCTGAGCTTCAAAAGAATCTTAAATCTCAATTTGGGTGGAAGCAGTCGTTAACATGGGGGAAAAATTGAAAGTGGAAATCCTTCAGGATTTTGTGTCTAAAATACAGACCAATTTTAAGATTCAAGGGGGAATAAGGATCTTACCCAATTAACCACGGAATGCAGGAGACCTGTATTTGTGCCTGAGGACATGAGCTAGAACATCCACCACAGAGCTGGGACCTTACTAAGCCCTCCGGAAATGATGTAGGTGGCAGTCATTGTTATTCCTGAAGAGCTTTGAGTATCTGAAAGGTGGAACCAGAGGAGCCAGCCTGCAGGGGATAATCTGTGAGAAAGGCAGCAAAGTTTTGGCTGTCAGAATGGACAATCCAGTTTGGGCAGCCTCTCGCAGACTGGCGGGGACTTTCCCCATTGCTCAAGCTTCAGGTGAGGCCCAACCAACTGCATGTGGCACAAGGTGAAAGGGCCAGGGCCAGATCATCGCTTAAAACTCAGGACACAAACCATCACTGGACAATCCCAAGTGAGTTAGTGGGCTGTCCTCACAGGCCCAAGGCACCGAGAGACCCTAGCAGAGCAAGTCTCAGCAAGCCAAAGCCTTGTCATGCATGGGATTTGGGAATCACAGCAAGAATGCAGCTTGGGGAGCAAGGTCAAAGTGGGCATTGCTTCCTAGACAGAGCAGGTGGGAGAGGATGGTGGGATGAGGGATGGCAAATGAATCTGAAATTCCTTCAGCCTCAGTCAGGACACACTTAGAGAGTGAGGAAGGTTCTCAGGGAAAAGTGGCACCAACCATTGGCCCCAAGGAAAGCAGGACCCAGGGAACCTGGTCCCACCATCTGTGGATTTCAAACTTGCGCTGCCATTGAGTCAATTCCGACTCACAGTGACCCTACAGGACAGGGTAGAACTGCCCTCGTGGGTTCTGAGACTGTCACTCTTTATGGGAGTACAAAGTCTTATCTTTTTCCTGAGGATTGGCTGCTGGTTTCAAACTGTAAGTCCAATTTGTAAAGGCCACGTCTCCACCTGAAGGCCAAGAAAATGAAAGGGTCAATTCCAGACGTGCCAGGGAGCTGGGTTCAAGCAAGGATATACCTAAGTATGATTGAGGGGGTTCAGTGGTAATATTTTAGTTTTAGGTATTTTTGAAATTTAGAAAAAAGTAGGATTATGTTCTATGTCATCTTTAGGGATTTGCATTTGTAATCAATATCAGTTTACTCAGATTCAGTAATGTTGTTGCCTCACGTTGTAGTTCATTCTGCTTCACTGTGCAAACCTCCTTTGTTATCGGTCCTGGCTCTGTATTGTAAGTGTCCCTTTTACAAAGTGGAGGAGGGGCACTACTTTTTCTTAAACTGATCATCCAAAATCGTCCTAGTCTGCCCAAATTTAGGACACATTGAGGACATGCTATTTATAGGCTAGGAGTGAAAGGCACATAAACTGTGTCCACTGGGCGGGCAACAAGCCAGTCACCTTGGCTGGGGACCACATGGCACTCAGTGTGATAAGGAGATCAACCAGACTAGCAGGTGATAAGCAGAACGCACATAGACCAGTCCAGTCATCGGAAAAGGGGGGCTGGGGGGGGGCTTGCTCTGGCAGATGGTGTAGCGCCTCGGCAAGTGATAAGGCCATTTGCAGGAATGATTTTTGGGGACATAAAATATTTATGAGGGAGGCATGGTTCATATGAGAAGCCAGGATGCATGGGTGCCCCCGGCGTGGACCCTCTGTCCGGGCAGGATCAGTTGGAGGAACAGGCCCGGAGCCTGGAGGAGCAGTTGTTTTCGGCCGACTTTGCTTGCTTCCTTCTCAGGCCAGGCTGGTGATGACATCTACTTCCCTCGCTGACACGGCAGCGGGAGGGACAAAAGGCAGATAAAATAAACATTAATGAATGAGATTTCAAGAGTTACAATTCTATCCAAGTACCACCAGAGCCCGAGGAGATCTGTGAGACCCTGGGAGTGAATCTATCCCAGGGACCCCACCCGGGAGGTCAGCCTGCCCTGCAGAACCCTTATAGGACCACCCACTGTCAGCCTCACACGCCATCTGCATCTTCCCAGACAGGAAGCGATCCCTGCAATTCCACCATGGGAATTTCATCCCTCTCTCTTCAGATGTTGATCCCTTGTAATATGTAAATAACGCCAGGAGCTCCAGCGTGGACAAAGTATCCACAAAAGTCCTGGTAGGAAGGATGTGTTTCAAGACGACATTGGGTGATCTGGGAGACAGGTAGAGTGGCGGCGGCAGTGTGGACGCCTCTGCTGGGCGAGGGTGCCATCAGAGGAGGAAGGACGGAGATGACAGACACTGGACAGAGTAGGGTGCCCGGGGCTGTAATCGCTAAGGAAGCGGATTGCCATGTCTTTCTCCTGTGGAGAAACGGGCGGGCTTGAAGCAGTGGGGTATTTCACCATTGAATCTCCAGGGCTCCTGAGGGCTGGATTATACTGTGAAGGAATGTCCACCACCCATCTGTCAGCTTGCCATACTCCGGTGGCGTGAGGACTGCCACGGCATCTAGGTTATGCCATGTATGTTTCAAATACCAGTAGACCTCCTGGACAGGAGCCCGGTGGATTATACACAAGCTTGTCCGTAGAAAGAACCAGCTGTCCAGAGGGGTAACAATGGGGCTTTCTACTCCTGTGAACAATACAGTCTTGGAAACCCTCAGGGGCAGTTCCAAAGGGTCCGTAGAGGCCCCATGAAGTCAGACTCGACTCAACTCAATGGCAGTGACGTTTTTAGGTTTGGGCAGGGTTATCCATGGTGGGCAGGTTTTAATGGCGCTTTCTTTCCAACTAGCAAAGACCAGGAGAAAGGCCTGGCAATTTCCTTGGAGAAATTGGCAAATGAAAACCCTATGGCTCACAGTAGAACGCTGCCTGACTTCCTTGCTTTGGACACCTCATTCGAAAGGATCAATCACTCCAAAACCAGGCTCGCGGCTATCCAGTCAACCCTGAGACACAGCAACACTACGAACAATGCAACTGATCCCTGTGGGTTTCGGAGACCGTAAATCTTTACTCGAGAACAAAACCTTGCCTTTCTCCCATGGGCTGTTTTTGACCTTGCAGGTAGCAACCCAATACATAGCCCACTACGCCACAAGGGCTCCACAGTCAATTGCCAGAGGAAGGCTTTATGTTTGGTGACGCAGAGGGCCAACAAGGGCAAGGGAGCTGATGTGGTAGACCAGCTGCAAAGATGGAACCTGCTGGAGGTTGGGAGGACGAGGCAGGACCAGGCAGTGCTTCATTCTGCGGACTCTCAGGTTGCTGTGATTGGACTTGATGTGACGGCGGCTAACAGTATCAGCAGTGTGAGCGTTATCCAAGGGGCTGGTTAATAGATTCGACAGGCTTTGGGCTCCATATTACTCAGTTCAATGTTTCATCAAGGCCTTGGGTAAACATTTTCAGCCTCCTGCATATTTAATTATCCTTAGACTGCATGGATAATATGGACTCAGGAGGTATGGCAACAAGGTTGGATGTGTATCAGGCCCCCAAATCATCTTGATAGTCTTCAATGATGGGCTGAACGTATATCAAACTCGAGTGAATTCTGACTCATGGGGATGCTACCAAACACAGAAAAATTGCCATCACAGAGTTTCCAAGGCTGTCAATCTTTTAAAAAAATCATTTCATTGGGGGCTTGTACAACTTTTATCACAATCCACAGATCAACTGAATCAGGCATGTTTGTACATATGTTGCCCTCATTCTCTTCTAGACATTTACTTTCTACTGAGCCCTCGGTGTCAGCTGTCCCCCCCCCCACCCTCACAGCCCCGACAGACTGTACATTGTTATTATCTTCATCTCTCGCACCAACCGCGGGCTCCTTCCCCCATGGTTTCTGTTGTTCTTCCCCCTGGAGAGGGGTGTGTGGTTATGTGTCGATCATTGCGATCGGTTCCCCCTTTCTCCCTTCCTCTCCCCCTCTGCCCCCTTCTGGTATCACTATTCCCACTCCTGTTCCTGGATTCTGTGTGTCGTGAGCTCCCATCTCTTATCTATACCTGTGTACATGTTCCAGTCTAGTCTGAATTCAGAAGCAGCACTGGGGTCATGGTAGTGGGGGGTGAGGAAGCCTCAAGGAACCAGAGGAATATAGTGTGTTTCATCGATGCTTTCCTGCACACTGGTGACTCATCCCCTCCCTGTGGCACCTCTGTGGGGAGATTGTTCCACTGTCTGCAGATGGGTTTTGGATCTTCACAGAAGCATACGGCCACAACTTTCTCCCGAAAAGAATGGTGGAGTGACACCACTGACCTTCTGGTTAGTCGCTGAGCACTGTGATCGCTATGCCATCAAGGCTCCTTGAATATATAGAAATCAAGAACAACTGTAACCGGAATCAATGTAAGATTTTGGCACTGGATCCAAAGAAATCATCCCAGTACAGTACAAGGGTTAAGGTTTGGCTGGCCTCATCCAATAGGGCACCACCTTTAAGAAGCAAAGGGCATTTTTCTAGAGGTGCATCATGAGAATAAGGAGGTGAGTCCTCTCTCGTCGGCGTACCTGGATTATTTTCACTTTCGTTGTCACATTTTAGGAAAATGTTGTAAAGCTACATTCTGTCAACAGGAATAGAACTTTAAACATTCCTTTTATAATGAATTCTACATTTGATGCTGCTTTCTGCTTCCCAGTTTTTCTTCACATGTATGTATGTATCTTTGTCTTCCACAGTCACAATATATCAATGGAATTTTGTCATTGTGCTTTTCATTAGTCATTACATCTTGGGGACGAGGCCCTCTTGCTACAGTTTTTTCCAGTGATTTGTGGTCGTGGCTACCTCATTTATCACTGGCCAAGGTCATGGCCCAACGACGTACACAGTAAGACAGTGACTCACATTTATTGGTCTTTTAGTGCACATTTATATACCCACGCTTTCTCAGATTGTGTTTCATACGAAGTGGAATCACTCCAGGAATGTTAACATCCAAATTCGAGCAATGTTAGCAAATAATATCACCACCCAGCATAATTTTAAGTTAACACTGCATTTTACTTTTCAAATAGAAGACCCAAACTGTCCCCCAGTACAGTTTTCATTTGCATCTGGGTCAGAGCTTAGTGCAGTTGAATGGTTGGTCATGTCTGTTTAGTCACTGTGTTTCCTCATTGTGAACGATCTCTTCGTGTCCTTGACACATTTATATTGAAGCTTTGAAGCCTTTCCTCTCAATTTTCACAAGCCTTTTGTGCAACGCCAGCAGAGATTCTTGCTACTATACTCCACAAACCTTTTTCTTACAGGCAGCTTGCCTTCTCACTTAGTTCAGAGACTTGCAAAACTATTTTTTCTGAGATTTATTCAATTCACTGACAGCCAACAGGATGCATAATTCCACTACATCTCTGATCTCTACTTTTTTTTTTAACTTCTCAGCAGAGCTCACTTTAGTTCATTTCAAGGAAGAATGCCAGTTTCCCTATTTTATACAGGGGGCCCACTAGTAAACATAACAGAAAAACACAAAACAAATACTTTTTTAAATGGACTTTTTTTTAGAGATGTTGTAGGTTTACAGAAAAGTTGTATTTAAAGTAGAGAGTTCTCATGTGCCCCTTACCACCCCAAACTATTTCTTCTCTTAGTAACATCCTGCATTACCAAAAACCCAAGCTCCGAATCACCAAGTCCATTCTGACTCATTGCCACCCCACAGGACAGGATAGAACCGCCCTGTGGGTTTCTGAGAATCTAAATAGAAAGCCTCATCTTTCTCCTGCAGAACAGCTCATGGTTTCAAACTGGTAACCTTGAGGTTAGCAGCCTAACCTGTAATCCACGATTCCACCAGGGCTCCTCACATCTGGATTAGAGTGGTGGATTCATTATAATTGATGATCCAATAGGAATTCATCATTTTTAACTGAAGTCCATCGTTTGCATGAGGGGCCACCCTTTGTATAGTCCTAGGCGTTTGAGCAATTTCATCGTGCCCTGTGCCCTCCACCACTGCGTTTTACAGAATCATGTCACGGACCGAAACAGGTCTACTTTTAAGACCCCAGGCACAATACCATCACATCCTGAAAAAGGAGCCTCGGTGGCTGGCGAGTTACACGTTGGGCTGCTAACTGCAAGGTCAGCAGGCAGTTTGAGCCCACCAGTTGTTCCTTGGGGGAAAGATGAGGGTGTACGCACCACAAAGATTTACAGCCCTGGACACCCACAGGGGCATTCTACCCTGTCTTGTAGGGTGGCTTCAATTGGCATCAATGCCATGGCAGCGAGTCTGGTGATGTTTGGGTTATTGAAACAGCCTCCTAACTGTCCTTCCACCCTTGCCCATGACTAGCTTTCTTGACGTCAGGCACACTTTTGCCTCAGGGCCTTGGCACATGCTGTTGACTGTGGTATAGCCATCTGTGCGGTTCCCTCCCTCCCTTCCTTCAGAACTTTGCCCATGTGTCATCCTCTCCAGAAGGCCTTTCCTGAATACCCATTTCAAAATAGCAGGATCCCATCCGATCCCACCTACATAATTAATCTCCCTTCCTGCCTGATTTTTTCCCACAGTGCTCATCGCCATAGGATATGATGCAGATTTTATTTTTGTTTATTTTCTTTCGCCCTTAGTCAGAGGAACACTATGAGGACAGAGATTTTTGTCACCTTTGATTTTTATTTTGTTCTTTTTTCTTTACTTCCTAGTGCCTAGAATAAAGTCAGACACGTCGCGCCAACTCAACAAGCACTTGCTAAGAGCATGGACCCTAGCTTTGGATATCAACCTCCAGGAGCACAGTGGCGGGGGGTGGGGTAGGAAGAGAGAAGGTAGATCGTCCCTGTCACATAAATCATGGACACACACAGTATGTATTCCGGATTTCCTCTCTTCTCAAGGCTATCCATAGTTTGTTATGCTCCACAGTCAAATGTCCTTGCAGAGTCAATGAAACACAAGTAAACATCTTCCTGGTATTCTTTGCTTTCGGCCAAGATCCATCGGACGTCAGCAATGATATCCTTTGTTCCACACATCCTCTTCTGAAACCAGCCTGAACTTCTGGCAGCTCCCTGTCAATGTACTGATGCAACCATCTTCAGCAAAAATTGTAATTGCATGCGATATCAATGAGGTACATACACTCAAATTCATGGCCATCGAGTCAATTCTGACCCATAGAGACCCTATAGGACAGACCAGAACTGCCCCTGTGGATTTCTGAGACTGTAACTCTCTATAGGAGTAGACAGGCTTATCTTTCTCCAGTGGAACAGCTAGTGGTTTTGAACTGCTGATCTTTCAGGTTAACAGCCCACCTGGTTAGACACTATACACATATGCCTTGAAATTAAAAAGATAATCAACTTTCAGCAATGTTACTCTGGAATATCATCATCCATCCATCCATGCCAAGCACCTGCTTCACACCCCCTAGATGCTTATTCCATTCTCTGTTCAATGCTGGATCATTGAAACTCCGTGTGTGTGGGGGGGGGGGGTTGGGGGGGGAAGGGTCTTGGTCAAACTCGTTTTTGCTGTGATGAGAGGGTGGCCCCAGGTACTCCAAAGCTGCTGGTGAGGGAACCTTGGTGTGCGGCAGGGTAAGGAGACAGCAGGCTGCCAGCAGCGGGGCTCAGCAGGAGGAGGGTTTCCAGGGAAAGTGACTCAGGGCCCTCTGGAATGGATCAGAGAGTTTATTATGTGAAGATGAGAGTGGCATTTAAGTTATGCAAATGTGCCTTCATTATCTGTGAACGACGACGATGCAGCACACACATCTGAGGTTACCCAGAGTGGCGAGTACTATGCTGGAGAGGAAAGAGGGTATTTTACATTGTCATTCAATTCCTGCTGAAGTGTTACTTCTTCATTGCCCCCTCTTCTTTTGAATTCTGATCTCTTAGCAACAACATACCTAAAGGAAATTATCTGTTTTTCTTCTGCCTCTCTCCGCTACCTCCCTTTTCCTATATTTCCATCTTCTCTTCCTTTGCTCCCCCCCTTTCCTCCCCGCTGCCCCTCACCATGGCTTCCACGTGCCCTTTAGGGATGAGGTATCCCCATCGTTCTCTCCTGCCCTGCAGGCGATCACCTTTTCTGGTGTTGCCTGGGCCACATGAATACAGTTATTGTTTGCTTTGCTTGTCAAGGAAGGACAGCGAGGGAAACTGTAGGAGGCGGATCCCAGGGGTTCATTAACTAGGTGCATTTGAGTAGCAAGTAGCGGGTCAGGCCTCCTCACCTGCCTGACCCCGCTGCTCAAATTTGCCCATTGTACAGTTAAGAAAATTGAGGCCCAGAGTCAGCGGTGACCAGCCCCACATCCTTTTGTGATCAGGATCTGACTGCCTCTCCAGCCAGATCTCCTGCCCCACATGTTTCCCGAGTTTTTGTACTAGGGCTTCTTAATTTCTTTCCCACTCGACCTTTCTTCAGCTAAACACACCTGTAGAGTCCAGGTATGCACCGTTGGGGAAGGTGCCAAGGTTGGGAGAAGTCAAGGGGAAAAGTTGTCTCCTTGACCTTACCCTTGAATGGCTAACCTTCAGATGGGTTAGCTATTATGGGTGAGGTCTAGGTGACCCTGTCTTAACTCATTGATTGTCCCCAAGCTGCAATCAGCTTGACGAACCCACTCCCTGTTTGTTTAGCTAAACTTGCTAAGCACAAACATGTTGTTGCTGTAGTACTGTCAAGGCTGTCCTGACTCAGGTGACCTTGTGCGCAACAGAATGGGAGCCTGCTGGTCCTGCACCATCCCACAATTGTCCTTGTGTTTGAGCCCATTTTTGCAGCCACTGTGTCAAAGAAAATATGCTGACAATTAAATAGAGCTCCCTGGCCAGACCATCTGAATATGAGATTTCCTGTTTATTCCTGATGGTAGCATCTGGGGCTCAGTCATAATTGTTATCATCAGCCAGAACACATTAGGCATAAAATAAAAAGTGCCACCAAGTAAAGATCAAACCGAGAGTGACGACAGATCCCGTAATAAAGCAGGGACGGACAGGATACACAACCGGTGCCCTTTCAGCAGGAGGCAAACTCCAGCTTACTCCTGCTTTCCAGAAATAGGCCACTATATTTTTCTTCCATGAAGCCACTGGTGAGTTTGAACTGTCAACCTCTTGGTTAGCAGTTGAGCATTTAACCACTGTGTTGCCAAGGCTTATGCAAAGTGGATGGGTAGAGCCTTCTCCTGCTCCAGGTAACCTAAAGATTTCTCTCCATTCCCTATGGCTAGAACCTAGTGGCCACTGGTGGGGGCCTAGACAGAGCTGCTTCTCTAATGTGAAGCCCAGGAGTCAAGTTGCCTGAACTATGTTAAATTCATTCACAAATATTCATTTAGGAGCACTGAGCTCAACTGAGCTCAGAGCACTGGGCTCTGTGCTTGGCTCTCTGTAAAGTAAGCCTATGCCATCACATCCCACGAAGGACCTCTTCTTCTTTGTGCACAGACTGGGGAAACCTTGCTGGCACACAAGATAGTTATTCATCCTCAGGAACACAGGTTGACTTTGAGAACATCGGGAAGTGGTTTATAGCTGAACCCCAGAGGCCTCCCAGAAGCATCCAGAATAACCCTAACATGAATTCTGATAGGCAGATCACACTGCTCAGGGACTTGATGTGTTTTGGAGGGAGTAGTTCAGTCTCGGTGGAATTACAAACAAGGCATTTCTCTTCCGAACATGAGGTATTAGAGCGATTTCTGAACAAAAAGGAAACGTGGAAAAGGTGTTGGTGGTTGAAGGGTGGTGAGATCTACTTAGCCTCCTAGAGGGAGCCACCTGGACAAATCCTGAGACCCCTCCCCCTCCCTGTACTTCAAACGCTTGTCCTTGGCAAAGCAGAAGGGGCCTCTAATGATACATGAGTGTCTGAGGAGGGGCACGCAGCCTGCAGCTTGAAGGGTCCTGGGTGGACCCTCTTTGGAGGATGTTGAATCTAACATCCCAGGAGATTTCCATGGGCTCCGCAGCCCCAGAAAGCAGCAGGCAGTGTCACATTCTCAGTCCACTTGTTCTGAGTTCAATGATCACAGCCTCGTACAGCATCTGCAGACGGAGTCAGCTCTCTCCTCTCAGGTCTCCTGAAGGAGGCAACACCCTCCCCACCCCTCACGTCACGCTCTCCAGTCCAGGCAAGTGGAAATGTGCCAAGAAGATCAGCCCAAGGAATGGTCGGGCACCAGCTGAAGCTGCTGCCCATAGATGGAAGTTCTTCAAGCAACTGTCAGCTCAGCTCTGCCCCCCTCTGCCCCACAGTAATTTATTTCATTGGTTTGTTGTTTGGTGTGTTAGTCTGGGTTGACTAGAGAAACAAATTCATAGATACTCATATAAGAAAGAGCTTTACATATCAGAGAAATTGAATATTGAAAGAACACCCAGCCCAGCCTAGATCAAGTCCATAAGCCCAACATTAACCCATATGTCTGATACCAATCTATAAATTCCTCTTCAGACTCATGCAACACAAGTGATGACACTGAGTGCAGGAAGTAGGTGGAAAGTCTCATGGATCCAGTGGCGGTAGAGGCATCTCAGTGCTGGCAGGGGTCTCCACGTGGTTCCTTCAGCTCCAGGGCTCTAGCGTAGCTCCATGTGTCTTGTCAGCAAGCATGTCTCACAAGGAATGGTTCTGTCTCCTGCCCCCAGCAAGTTATTTATCTCTGTAGTGCCTCCAAATGAGGTCATCAAGCTGCAACCTGATTGATAGGCTAAACTCCACCCCTTCACTCTTAAGTCCCACTCGTTATGCAACAACCACAGTAGGAAAGCTCCCTGGTGACACAGTGGTTAAAGCACTCAGCCGCGAATCTCAGAGTTGGCAGTTTGAAACCACCACCTGCTCCTCAGGAGAAAGGTGTGGCAGTCTGTGTCCACAGGATGTCTGCCCTGGGAACCCCCTAAGGGGCAGTACTACTTGGTCCCATAACTTCGCCGTGAATTGGAGTTGACCTATGCCAGGGAAGACACATTAGCAAAACACATACCAATGCAACAATTTCTGAATGTACAAATTGGTGAGATTTGATTACGTTTTCCGAATTGGGTAACCATTCTTGCTCTCCTTTCTCAAATGATTCCTCCCTCAGTGACAGGACCTGACTGACCCCTATGATTCCCATCTAACCCTTCCAGCTATCTCAAATGCCGTCCATTGGATCCATTCAAATAGCTCTTTAAAGGAGCACGGAACTCAAGGCACAAATTGACATTTTGAATAGCTTCAATTTATCCATGGGGATTTTTATTCAATGGTGTCATTTCACAATCAATATGCTATTTCCTTCTGTAGTTGATTTGAAATCTGCTAAATGCATCAGGGCCAATCAGTTTCAACCAACTGTCCTAAGAAGGGAATTCATTTTCTGGTTTCTTTGCATCCCTATTAATTTGGGGCTCAAACTGGGCACGCTACAATGTGTTCTAAGTAAATGCTAGATTCTCTCATGTTCTTGAGGGTTTTTTGGTTGTTGTTGTTTATATTTTGTCTGTTTGGGTTTCTTTTAGGTTTTTTTTTGTTCCAGTAGCCCTGACTTCCCTGGGCTCAAACTGGGAACTCTTCTCTCCTGCAGTAGTAAGCATTTTTGATCTCCTGCAACTTTTTCATCTCGACACCCTGGGCATTTCACCTGAGCCTGCACAACTGGGTGTCCAGCCAAGCATTTAGGAAGATTGAGGAGCTCAGTCTTCGAGTGGTTTCCATGCTTGGAAGGATTCCTCTCTAATTTCCAGCTGTGCTGTCACCTTCAGGCTCTGTCTCTGGACACTTTAAATCCACAGTTTTATGTTACTTCTACCAAAGCTGCCCATAGTTTGGGAGTTCATCTCAATGAAAACAAACCCAAACAAAAAGCTAGCACACAGACTGGGTTCCCAGCAGGTTTCTCAAATGGCACTCCCTCTCCGGACTCTGTTTTTAAAAAGTGCTCCTGGCAACATAAGCTAGCCAGCCTACAAGTTAAAATTAAAAAAATAGTTTTATCGATATAGAATTCACATATCATACAAATAGATGGTTTAAACATATAGAAAGAATGGTGTAATTATCACCACAATCCATTTTAGAACATTTTCTTCTTTCTTGTCCTGACCATTTCACCCCACCCCTCAGAGACTATTTTAGTGACTGTCTTTCTAGCTTTACCTATCCTGGATTTCACATAAACTGTACCAAAACAACCAACCAGCCAAACAAGCAAACCCAACAAAGCAAAATAAAACAGAAAAACCTCAATCCAAAAGAAAGCAGAAAATGATGAAAACTGGAACAAATTTAAAATGGGTCAAGGGAAGAACACATGATCGGGTGCTAATTTTTAACCCAATGACATCTGGATTAGTTTACTCTCCACGCACTGATAGCAAGGCTGGCCACGTCCCTGGTCTACGGTCAGAGGGCAGTCACCGAAGGCTTCGTCCATGTGGGGACCCTGCAGAGGGATGTGGGGTTTTCACTGTCATCACAGCCTTGGCTACAATTTCCTGTTGCCATGGCCACAACATTTGGGGAGCTCCCTAAGACCAGAAAATCACAAATTCACAATTCTTACATCTTTCAGCTACAGATTTTTGGAGAATAAAATCCCCCTGACCCCTGGACCCCTCAACCTGGCTTCTGTCTACTTTTGACCATTTTATTGTGATTTCCCCCCAGAAGAGTTTACTTTAGAGGATGGCACTGAAGCTGCAGCTAGGGGAGAGAGAGGGACATGTCTGATCAGAGCACACAGGAGCATATGAAGTGGGAGGAAGAGAGAGCGGAACACACCCTGACCCATCAGGCCTGGAGAATGATATCCCCGCTCTGAACAGTCAATGCATGGAGTGGATCATATGGCTGATCTCACTACAGGACATGCCATCCCTTGATGGCCCAGGGCCCTAAGGGGGACAACATTGGAGACTCAGTATCGGGACTGGCCCGGACTGACCCCTTGACACTGAGGCAAAATACTAAAGGTGAGCGGCAGAGCAACCCTGGGAGCAGAGCAGGGAGCCCCCAAGGGAGTACAAAGGACAGACTCTGGGGCCAGAGCATGGTACCCCATGGGACCTGACTGAAGGACACACCTAGAGATCAAAAATCAGACCTTGATCTACTTACAGGTTTTTCTTTCTTTAAAAATTTATTTATTCTTTAATGGGTCATTGGATTTCTTTTTTGTTGTTATCACTGTGTTCTCATTCGTCGCCTATATTGCTATGGCTTGACTTTTGGTGCATATTATTATCTCTACAGATTTATCTAGATAAGATAGGCTGGATGAACAGTCTGGAGGAGAAAACAATGGGACCAATGGTTCCGGGGGGACACGGGAGAGGGAGAGGAATGGGTAAAGAGGTCTTGCTGACCAACTCAGGGACAGAGGAGCGACAAGTGATCCAAAATTAGTGGCAAGGAGGGTGTGAGAGGCCTGGTAGGGATTCAGCAAGGGCAATGTAACCAAGAGAAATTACTGAAACCCAAATGAAGGCTGAGCATGATAGTGGGACAAGAGGAAAGTAAAAGGAAATAGAGGAAAGAACTAGGTGACAAAGGGTATTTATAGAGGTGTAAATACAGGCATGTATATAGGTAAATATATTTATATAGGAGGGTGGGGAAATAGATCTAAGTGCATATATTTATAGGTTTAGTATGAAGGCAGCAGATGGACATTGGACCTCCACTCAAGTACTTACTCAATGCAAGAACACATTGTTCTATTAAATTAGCATTCCATGATGCACACCTACCCGACATGATTGCTGAAGAAAAATGTGTGCATAAGCAAATGTGGTGAAGAAAGCTGATGGTGGCCGGCTATCAAAAGAAATAGTGTCTGAGGTCTTAAAGGCTTGAAGATAAACAAGTGGCCATCTAGCTGAGAAGCATCAATGCCCACATGGAAGAAGCACACCAGCCTGTCTGAACACGAGGTGTAGAAGGGACCAATTATAGACATCAGAGAACAAAACATCATATCAGTGGGTGCCCACCTTCCTGATATGATCACTGAAGACAAATGTGTGCATAAGCAAATGTGGTGAAGAAAGCTGATGGTGCCCGGCTATCAAAAGATGTAGCATCTGAAGTCTTAAAGGCTTGAAGATAAACAAGCGGCCATTTAACTCAGAAGCAACAAAGCCCACATGGAAGAAGCACACCAGCCTGTGTGACCACGAGCTGTCGAAGGGATCAGATATCAAACATCAAACAACAAAAAATCATATCGTTGTAAATGAGGTTGAGTGCAGAGTGGAGACTCAAAGTCCATCAGTAGCCAACTGGACACCACTTACTGAAGGGTTGTGGGGAAGAGATGAGCCAGTCAGGGTGCAGGGTAGCGACGATGAAACATATAACTTTCCTCTAGTTCTTAAATGCTTCCTCCCCCACCCCACACCACTCTCATGATTCCAATTCTACCTTACAAATCTGGCTAGACCAGAGGATGTACATTGGTACAGATAGCAACTGGAAACACAGGGAATCCAGGACAGATGACCCCTTCAGGATAAATGGTAAGAGTGTCGATGCCTGGAGGGTGGAGAGAATGTGGGGTGGAAAGGGGGAACTGATTACAAGAATCTACATATAGCCTCCTCCCTGGGGGATGGACAACAGAGAAGAGGGCGGGGGAGATGTTGGACAGTGTAACAGGACAAAATAATTTATGAGTTATGAAGGGTTCACGAGAGAGCGGGGAATGGGGTGGGAGGGGGAAAATGAGGAGCTTATATTAAGGGCTCAAGTAGAAGGCAAATGTTTTGAGAATGATGATGGCAACAAATGTACATATGTGCTTGACACAATGGATGTATGCATGGATTATGATAAGAATTTTACGAGCCCCCAATAAAATGATTTAAATAAAAAACATAAAACACACATTTTGTCCAGGGTATAAAGTGGTTATCTGTGATGTGTATGACCACTTCACTTGCCACATTACTGCAGGCTCTCCAAGTGCAATTTAAATTTGCATTTTTCTCATTAGAGTCAAGTGAGATATCTTGTAATACAGTAAATGCTGTTCTCTTGATCTGTGATGCTCGGTTATTCTGACCTGGGAGTGAGTTCAGTCCAGACCTGAAGGTCATAGCCTTGGGGGTCCCACCAGTCTCTATCTGACCAGCAAGCCCCGATCCCTTTTATAGCATGTCTATTTTTTACATGCATATGATCAGATCTATATGTTTTCCTATTTTGTTGTTTTCCTTGAGTTTTTAGTAGTTCTCCCTCCCCCCTTTCCTTCCATATAACCATTACGATCAGTTTTCCAGACTCAGAAAATAGTTTAGGGACCTCCGACTTTGATGCATCATGTGTTGTACAAGCTTTTGGTTCCCTGTTTGTCATTTGTCTCTGGACTTTGCTTATGGGGGTGTTGTAGTTGACACATCTTAAAAATACACTGTCATGTCTCTGAGTTCAGCAAACTTCCATTGCACCTGGATTTTGAATCACAGTTAGGACACCTTTCCCTCTACAAACAGGCTATACAAGACTGTACTTGTACGTTCCTCTAAGATGCCTGTATTTTAATTCCTCTACACTGAGGATTTGGATCCACTTGGTGTTTTCTCTTGTATATGGTCCAAGGTAACAATTTAAATGACGATTAGTTGTTTCAGCATCTGGTTATTTGAAAACATTCCAGAAATTTGAGAAGCTGCCATCCTAATATACTAAATTTCTGACTCTATTTGCATCTGTTTCTGGACTCTCTATTCCCGTCTCATGGCCCACTTGGCTCTCCTTGTGCCAGAACCGCACTGTTTGAAACATACAGATATGAGAGTATTCCGATATGTTAACACCAGGCCATTTCATGATTTTTCTTTTTCAATATCACCTTAGCTCCTCTCCCACGTTCATGTTTCCATACGAACTTTACTATCAGCTTTTCAAGCCTCAGAAGATACTTGTCGTTATTTTTATGGATATTGCATTACATCAAAAAGTTAACTCAGGGAGAACTACTGGTATTTCATGATAGCTAGCCATTGGACTGAAAAGCAAGGTCCACCTAAGTCTAGTTTTGTTTCTTTTAGAAATGTTTGAAAGTTTTTTCTAGTTTTTTTTACATCAATTGCTGTTCATTCTAGGCATTTTATTTCCTTTGTTAATATTATAAATGATGTTTTCTCTACCAGTTTATCCTCCAATTGGTCATTTTGTATGCATGCGAAAGCTATTGATTTCTGCATATTACTTTGATTTCCTACTACTTCATAGAATTACCTTATTGTTCAAATTAGTACCATAATTGAATGTTTGTTTAGGTATATTGTTGTGGTTAGGTGCCATTGAGTTGGCTCCAATCTGTAGTGTCCCGTATGTCTACACAACAGAAGGAAACTGCCTGGTCCTGCACCATCCTCACAATTGTTCCTAGGCCTGAGCCCATTGATGCAGCCCCCGTGTCAATTCACTCATCTCGTGAAGGGCCGTCCTTTTTTTGCTGCCCCTGCACTTTGTCAAACATGAGGTCCTTCTCCAGTAACTGGTCTCTCCTGACAATATTCCAAAGTATGTAAGATGAACTCTTGCTCCTAAGGAGCACTCTGGCCTTACTCCTTCCAACACAGATCGGTTCGTCCTTTGAGCACTTGGTGGTGCTACCGTCCAGCGGTGTGGACCTGCAGTGAGTGATGACCTGGAGAAAAAGAGTGGCCAATGGACTGATAATCCAAAGGTAAATTTTATTTCCAAAGTCCAGCTTTATATATAATGAGGCAAGGTGTACCTAGCATCCATTGTGCAACAATAACACCGCAATACAAGGCTCTGTGCACAAGCGGTTCACAGGGACTAGTCTTACCTTGACAAACGCAGTTGTGAGCTCAGTGCAATCAGGGTATCGCAGGATGTGAGGGACTGTCTCGGAATTCATCTTGATCACATATGGCCATTGTCCCCGTGTGCTGGGTTGATAAGGACTCAGTGTCCCCAAGCACCCCAGAGAGTCGCTAGTATCCCTCAGTTAAAACTCGGCGACTCTCTATACATGGTCCTTTCAATACTCAGCACCACAATTCCAATGCATCGATTCTTCTACAGTCTTCCTTCTTCAATGCCCAATTTTCTTTTCCTTTTTTTCAATGCCCTAATTTTCAAGTGCATGTGAGGCCACGGAGAATGCCCTGCATTGGGTCCGGAGCGCTTTAGTCCTCAAAGTAACTTCCCTGTTCTCCAACACTCTAAGGAGTCTTCTGCAGCAGATCTACCTAATACAATATGGCAATTGATCTCTTGGCTGCTGCTTCCACCAGCATTGATTGTAGATCCAAGCAAGACAAAATCCTTGACAACCTCATTTTTTTTTCCTGCATTGATGATGATGTTCCCTCTTGGTCCAGTGGTGAGGATCTTTGTCTTCCTGTCATCGAGCTGTCATCCACACTGAAGGCTGCAATCCTTGATCTTCATCAGGAAGTGCTTCAAGTCCTCCTCACTTTCAGCAAGCAAGGCCGTGTCATCTGCAGACCTCAGATTGTTAATAAGCCCTGCTCCGATCCTGGTGCCCACTCGTCTTCACAGAAGCCAGCTTCTCGGATGGTCTGCTGGGTAGCATCCACCTGCTTAATCTCCGTGCCACTAGAGTCCCGTAAAATCTCGATTCACACTTACTGTTTGCTTTTCATTGATTGAGCCACTTTTATCATTTGTTTAGGAACACACCCACACCGTACTCCCCCCCCCCCCCCCCACACACACACCAGAAGTAGTGACAAAAGTCTGCTTCATTCAGGAAAAGCAAACACATCAACCATCTGCGGTGAGGCATCCGGATGACTGAATTCCAGATCTGCTAGAAATGCAGGAACGCACCCAAACACCACTCTGTCCAGTCAATGATCTTGAAAGGAGGTTTATATAAGATGGAAAGAGCATCTTTGGCCATAATAGGTGAACCCTGAAAGCACAGGAGGAAAATACACAACAGTCTCTCAAATTCTTTAATAAAGCTGGGCTTCCTGGACAGCTGGAGACTGGAGAACTCCCTATGTCGATTGTCCTGACATACTCTTTAAATCTTGAACCCAGACTGCCTCGTAACTGAATAGCACTTACGGACTTACAGAACATAAAATATCAGCCATGCTTCTTTTTAAAATGATCCTATATGAGACCAAACGATGACTGTATGAGGAGAGAAATCCCATAGGATGTGCCTGCCAGGGCACAAGGAAAGGAGGCGATGTAAGCAGAACCAGAACTGACATGAGAACGTCCACATGCTGCAAAGAATACAACCGATGCCACCGAACAAGGAGCGTGGAGACTGTTGCCCAGGAACACAGGCTGCCTCGTGAAACCCCGCTGCACACACACAGATTAGTACTGACAGGAAGGGTGTTTCCACACACCAACAGAGCTGCCGTTGCTGGTGTCGTCTTTGCCATCAGAGTCGTTTCTGAGTTGGTTGAAATTCCGTTGGCCCATGGTTCCCTGCTCCGTTGCAGGCCTGGTAACCTCTGATTGGCTGCCAGACACTGGATGGTACCCAGCGGGATGGCGGAGAATTGTGCATCCCTGCAAATCTTCTTGGGCTTTGTCCCAGGTTTCCGTTTTCTAGGATGGTCTGAGCCTTCAGGCTGTGCTGTTGAGGCTTTGGTAGGTGGGGCCAGGCAGCTCTTGGTGTAAGGCCAATTTTACTCCGCTATTAAGACGAGCCCCTTCGGAGTCCTCTACCTGATTCCCAATGAATCATGAGGTTTTCTCTCCTGACTGAAGCAAGGAATGCTGCCAGCCCAGCCCTGTATGAACGGAAGGGATTGTCCTTCTAGTCTTATGGAGGGACTCTTCCTCCGGCCCCGACTGCCCTTGGCACAGTCGTGCTCCCACCAGCACTTAGCTGACGATGCCCCTCTCCACGTCTCCAGAGTTCTTCCTCCGTATGACTCTCTCTTGCCAGCTCCTGCGGGCTCCTCAGAATCCTCACTCCAGGTGCTCCGCGTGTGGACAGCGTGGGGCTTTGCGGGTGCTCCCACTCCCTTTGCACAGCCCTGCAGGCAGCACCGAGGGGCACGCCCGGTGCTCACTTCCTCTGCCTTTCAGAGAAGCTTGTCCTTCCTCGCCTGTGCCCGATGTTGTCATATGTGTTATCAGAGATTTTCATCATGTCACCTGTGTCAATGGCTTTCTATGATCCCCTGTCAGCTGGGAGTGGACTGCTGTCCTTGCAATCATTCCCATAACTTTGACTAGGCAATTATCAATGAGCGACAACACATCGACAACAGACCATGCGATGTCATATCATCCCGTATCTTAATACCCTACCAACCGACCGTTATGTACACTTAGCCTCGAGTTCTCTATCATGGCACCTCTGTCACCCGGCGGGTCCAGTAAGAAAGTGGAGATGTAGAGTGAGAGATGGGAGGGAGTGGGGGAGGGAGGGGGAGAGAGAGAGAGAGAGAGAGAGAGAGAGAGAGAGAGAGAGAGAGAGAGAGAGAGAGAGAGACACGGTGACTACCTTTCAAATGACTGCAGGCATCTCTCCAGGGCTGGCACCTCGTCAGCACTCAATTACTTGGGAAGACTGAATGAATGTAGCTAGTCTTGCATGACTAAATAACTCTACAGATAGGTGACTGAGCTCTTTCCTACCCCAGCAGGTCTCCACTGTACTGGTCAAACATCCTCCATTCCTCCAGCTTCTCCTTTCAGGAAACTGCTCTCCTTTGCTTTCTCCTCTTCTTGTTTGGGAAGAAGCCTCTCTGGGTTTCCAAAACGTGGCACACTTCCTTACAGACCACCCCATCTTAATTTGGTTTCTTTCCTTGCACTCAATTACTATTTTTAGGAGGATACTGAAGTGATATTCATTTGAGGTTCATATTCTTAGAAATGAATCCCACTTTTAATTTCTCTATCATCACCCCGCTGACCCTCCAGCATTTAGATTGTGCATGCTTAGACAGTCACAACTCTGCCCTATCTTGTTTTCTACTCGCAAAACACAGCCAATCTTTTTATTAATAAGCTATCATTATCTAGCCCCCGGGTATTAGCAACTAGCAAAGGAGCACATGTGAGGGCTGCTTCAAGTGTGCTGGTGCCCTGGCGGCAGAGTGGTTATGCACTGTGCTGGTAACCACAAGGTCAACAGTTTGAAACCACAAGCTGCTCCATGGGGGAAAGAGAAGGGGCTTCACAGTTTGGGAACCCACAGGGGCAGCTCTATCTTGTCCAACATCAAGTCACTATGAGTCAGTAACAATTGAGTTTTTTGAGTTTTCCTTCATATAGGAGAAGCTAAAACAAACAAACAAACACTTTTGCCTGCCAGTGCTAACGCAGGCGCCAAAAAAACAATATGAAATAAACAACCCAGTGGATCTGAACCATTTCCAACAATCGTGTTTTATTCTGGTGCTGTGCTCTGTTGCAGGTACCCACAACAGACTGTAGCTACAAGGGCTTAGGGAGGGTGTTATAAAAATGCTCAGAAAACAAGAAAATAGAGACCACGTCTTAATTTCACTCAGCATTGGGTGACACAATTCCTATTCATGTGGGATGACCGACCTCAAACAAGACTGTGGGCAGCACGGCAGGGGCGACCCAGTCACGACATCATCTTCCCAAACATTTGGAAACGCCAATGGCAGGTTAAAAGTTCTGCATGTGGGAAATCTGTCAGAAGAGTGGGTGTCAATTTCTGAGCACCGGGAAATAAAACAGGATCAAGAATGGTCAGCCAAGGCCAGAACCAATAAGCTCAAACAAGTATGAGAGATGGGTTAACGATGACAGGGAAAATATCAAGAAAGTCTTTGTCATAGGTAGGGAAGGTGCCGGTGGAAGGAAGGGAGGGCTGCCTGCCCTCAGCAGAGTGGCCAGTCCCACAGTGTTGGGTGGCTGAGGGTTGGGCAGCCCTGGAAGGACACAGCTGTCATGACACTGCTTTAAGCGCTCTCTGTGATGGTCATCAACTCTTTGTTGCTGTAAGTGGTTCAGCGAGGACAGGCCAGCACGGCTGCAAGTGAAGAGGTGGAAATGATGGCTGGCTCCAAGGACCGGGGCCCAGGACCTTCTCTGGGGAAGCGGATGCCAACATTACTTAACGGCGTGGGAGTCCTTGCTGTACTGGGACCCAAACTGGCCTGGAAACTGGGGTCTGGTCTCACAGGTTCTGTTCTCAAGAGAAATGTCGGAGTGTTTCGGAGATAAGTGACGCCGTTCCCCTCCCCCCTTGGGCTTGGGGTGTCCCTTGGACTTGAACTGTTGGGAGTCACAGGAAGACGTGTCCAAAGCTGAGAATATCTTCTCCTGGACGTCCAGCTCCTTGGCCGGTTTCTTCTTCCTTCTGCCCTGTTTCGGCTTGCTTACACCCCCAGTGGCCGCTGGTTTCACTGGCCATATCATCGAAGCGGAATTCCTCTTCTCCTTTTCCTGCCTAAAGAGAGAAAGCAGCGTTACCCTGAGCCTCCCGAGAACACAGCTGTGCCACGGCCGTCGATGCGTCTACAGATCATTCTCGGCACTTTGTCCACTGCCCTTCTTCACATGGGAAGGCGTCTCAGGCGTCCTGTGGACCCTGGGGCTTTGGGATAGGCTTTAGTTCACTCACTTCATGGCTATGGGCCTTTGGTGTCCAGTCGCTTCATGTGGCATGAAGAAGGCATTCACCATTTGGACCCTGTCCCAGTCCAAGTCAGTGAAGGAGTCATGTCCAGCTGAGAAGACCCTTGGCAGCTCCCAGCATTCACCCTTGGCTACCCAAGGCGGTCAGCTTAGCCTCACTGATCGTCCAGTTTATTCCTGATGTTTGAACCAAAGCTTGGGCAATAGTCCTGCTTCCAACCCTTCCAAACAAAACATCACAAAACAAAACAAAACTCAAATGTACTGCCAATGAGTCGGTTCTAATTCAAATTGTCCCAAACTTTGAACAGAATGACAAGGGGTCTTCAAAATGTTTGTGAAACAATTCCATCTTTTAATATAATTTTTCACACAGGCCTTTTGAAGCCTCTGTGGTACAGGGTAGGACTGCCCCTGTGGGTTTCCGAGACTGTAACTCTTTAGGGGAGTAGACCGTTTGTCATTTTCCCAAGGGGCGGTTGGTGGTTTCAAACTGCCGACCTTGCGGTTGGCAGCTCACTGAGTAAGCACGATGCCACCAGGATTCCTCTCTAATTATCTCAAGGATTCCTCTGAGAAAGACCGCCCCGAACTCCGAACACAATCCAAGGGGGCTTCAAACATTTGTGAAACAATTCCATTATCGTTTAATACCATTTCCCACAAGCTTATGAAGCCTACTATTTTAATTAAATTTAATAAAAAACTTTTCTTATGAAAAACCTCATGACAATGAAGTCACAAAACTGGATGTTCTATTTAGAAAATAGATGGGATAACGCTTATTTATCCAGATACGGTGTCCTTCAGTGAAGGCATATTGGGAATGCCATGACCCCATTCCGGCCAGGCCGCCATGACTGACCATGTTGGAAAGCTGACAGATTATGGTCCTCCAGGGTACCTTCAGGACACCCGCCAAACCTCACACTGTTCCCACAATCCGTTCCTGCCACCTCGAGCACCCTGCGTTCATTTTGATCATTGTTACTTCCGATCCTTCTGGAAGTTTCCAGGAAAAAAAAACCTGGAAATTTTTATTCCCACCGAATAAATCCCATCGATCCAAATCCTTCTTCAAAAGATCGAGAGCCACCACAGATAATTTTCCAGTGATCGATTCAAACATTGGCCTGGGCAGTAGCAGTCGCGTTAGGAAAAGACCTCTTGAGAGGTCAAAGGCAAACTCATCTTCCACTGTTAAGTCCACAGCGTGTGGGTGTGGGGATGGTGTGTGATTTCAGCGATGCCCAGTTTGTCGAGACTCCGCTCAATGCCCCGCTGCAGGGCTGTGATCACACCCCTGCCGTGGGAAATTGACACGACGGCCCCCGTATTACCTGCAACTACTGTCAAAGGGCTACCTCCCTATTTCCTTTGCGCAGGTGTTCTGTTTCTGGGGTGTTAGGATTGGCCACAGGCAGGTCTATAACCCAGAGCTGCTGCTGCTGCTGCTGCTGCTGCTGCTGCTGCTGCTGCTGCTGCTGCTGCTGCTGCTGCTGCTGCTGCTGCTGCTAAGTCGACTCCAACCTCATGGAGGCGCTGTGTGCTACAGAGTAAGACTGGAACCCTCATGGAAGCAGATGGCCGAGCCTTTTCTTCAGTGGTATTCCTGCGTGGATTTGAACTGCTAACTCTCTGGTGAGCAACCATGTGTGTTCCATAGGTGCCACCCAGGGACCTTCTAAAACAGAGCTTCCCAAACTTATTTGGTCTACTGCCCCCTTTTTAGAAAAAGAAGGTTACTAAGTGTCCCCGCCCTGCAGGGAGAAATTTGTACTCCAGCCCATAATCTAGGATAACAAACAGTGTAGCCATCTGTTTTTGTCGGTGTCTGTCTTGGATGGATTACAACCTCCTTGGAGACCAGGATGATGAGACTTTGTCTCGTGTACTTGGGACACGTTGTCAGGAGAGATGGGTCCCTGGAGGAGGACATCATGCTTGGTAGAGTGGAGGGGCAGGGAAGAGAGACAGGATTGGCACAGTGTGGCACAGCGGCTGCATAATGGGCGCCAGCATAAGACCAAGTGTGAGGCTGGCGGCGTTCCCTTCTCTTGTGCACCGGGTCGCTCTGGGTCTGCATCAAGCCCATGGCACTGAAGGACATTGCTTTCAGAGCCCGCCTGGAGAGCTCCGGCAGGCTGTAACGCCCACTTTTGGAAACACCCACCTCTAGAAGCCGTCTCGGGAGGAACAGTGGCAAGAAAAGGGCCAGGCAGGGAAAGAGTGGATGTGGTAGTTACATAATCTGGTGTCAACTTGGCTTGACAGGATTAAGAGTGAAGGGGCGGAGTCTAGTCTGTCAATCAGATCATTGCCAGTGAGGCCTCTGTGTGGGCATGGCCTTCTCCTGAGAATTCTGGGAAATCCTGATTTTCCTCCTTGGAGACCGGAGAGACGTTCTCTCTGGGCTCACTCCCTTGGAGATGCTCTACTGACAAGACACATTGCACTACCCCGATAGAGCCCATGCCCTGGAAGCTGAAGGAATCATGTGGAGACCCCGGCCAGTGCTGAGATGCCTCCACCACCATTGGACCCACAAGACTTCCCACCCACTGGCCTGTGATCCTCCTGCATTCAGTGTCATCACATGTGTTTCATGAGGACTTTATAGATTGGTAACGGACATATGGGCTAATATCAGACTTATGGACTTGATCTGGACTGGGATGTTTTCTCAATATTCAATTGCTCTTCTATATAAACCTCTTCTTATTCATATACGAGTCTCTATGAATTTGTTTCTCTCATCTACCCAGACTAACGCAGCGGAGTGCTTCCTCAGGCAGACTGAAAACACTGGAAGAGTAAGCTAGTAGAGGATCCCATAATGTCCTGAAGGAACACCAGGAAGATTCTCTTGGAAGGAGCCCCGAGGGAAGGACAAGCAAAAACGGAGTGGCAGCATGTAGCCCTCAGTCCGAGACTGGTCACAGATAAAATGGAATTCTAGGCAGGTAGCAATGAAGACCAAAGTGGTATTGGCTTGTTTAAAGTGATGTTACTTTTATTCAAGGGTGCAAATAAAGATACGGAGGGTGTGTGTGCTACAAAACCAAATGTTTCCATTTCTTTTATTAAGATTGAGTAATAAAAAATATCTTGAACCTTTGAGTCAAACTATTCATAACCGCCTCTGGGAAATGGATTCTGCTAGACTGGATGCTTTCTCGGTGTTTAAAATATTATTACAACTGTCACACTTAAAGAAAAAACTAGGCATTTTCATTTTGAACCAAGAGCAGGATCAACACAGCCTGGAAACGACTCTGGAAAGACAGACAACAAATTCTAAATGCGGTTCCTTTCAAAATGTGGGATTCTGGGTTTTTATAATAACTGTGCTTGTTTTTGCTTTCCAAATTATACTAGCTGCTCACTGCTTCCGGAATGAAATGGAAGCAACACCCGCTGTTGCCGTTACAGCAAAATGCAGACAAGGATTGTGATTAGGAAAGGACTGGCCCCCAGTCAAGCAGACACTGCCTGGCCACTCGGTTTACCCCCTAGAATGAGGGACCGCGACCAGTTCAAGCTATTTCACAAGGACCCCTCTCGTGGGCCCTGGGGAGGAGTGGGGAGCAGGGCAGATGTGACTCAGAGCGCACGTCCACCCCGGCACACACCCCTCCACTTTCCATGGATCGGGGAGAGTGGCTACTGGGCAGGTGTTCTTGGTCACCATACCTGGGAAGGACCTACCAAATGGCTTTCTTTTCGCCATCTTTAGAGTGCTTTGAATTAGGTGCTGCCGTCAATTATGTCGGGTTACCTAGTTGGCTACGGAGCCTGGTGGCACTGTTGGGAAGTTGTTGGGCTACTAACTGCAAGGTAAGTGGTTCCAAACCAGCAGCCACTCTGCAGAAGGACGGTAAAGATGAGCTGCTCCTATCAGGACTGACAGCCTCAGACACCGATGGAGGGGAGCCATGAGTCGACTTGATGCCAATAGTTTTTGTGGGGTGGACGGTTGAGCAATAAAATAAACATTGTGCGTGAGGCGGGTGGGGACTTGGAGACTTACCAGCTCCAAGTCTTCGTTAATGCTTCAGAAAGGTTGGCTCCACTCTGGGAAGAAAGTGCTGAGGACCCACCTGGTTTTCTTGAGCACGCATTGGCAGTTGCCCACGCTCTTGTGGGACTCAAGGCCCTACTGCTGTTCTGCCCGAAGTGCATCTCTGCCTGTAAGGGTTTCTGAGACTGTAACACTTTATGGAAGTAGAAAGCCCCATCTTCTCCCCCAACCCCGCAAGACCGATGGTGGCTTCAAAATGCTGACCTTAAAGATCTCAGCCTAACGGATGGCCCCTAGACCACCCAGGCTCTGTCAGGAATTCAAGGGGGAGAAAATGAAGGAGCTGAGCAGCAAAAGCTGCTGCCTTCCAAACTACTTCCACTGGCCCGCAGGGTTAATTAATCTCTACGACCCTGCACTCACTTGGCCTGAGTTAGCAGAAGCCCTGATGGTGTGGTTTTTACACATGGTGCTGCTAACTGCAAGGTCAGCAGTTAAAAACCACCAGCTGCTCTGCATGAGAAAGATGAGGCTTTCTACTCCAATAGAGTTACAGTCTCAGAAACTCACAAGGGTAGTTTTACCCTGCCCTACAGGTCACTGTGAGTCAGCATCAACTCGATGGCAGTGAGTTTGGTTTGGTTTTGGCCCTGAATAGCAGGCACCATCACAGCACGCCTTCTGAAGGTAGCAATGGCAACTGTCCCCTCTGGGTAATAGGCCACTCATTGAAGGTTCTACTGTTGACCTGTCTCTTTCAGTCTTGGCTCCAGCACAGGAAACTGGGCTCCTAATCTTGCCAGAAGGGACCGAGGGAGCTAGTGACATTCTGAAGCATAATGATGTCAAGTGCCAAGCTCCTTCTAAGAGGGAAATTGTAGAGACTGTGTGTGAGGATGGGAAGTGATTCATCTAATGTAATATCAGAGGCCGAACTGGATCTGGAAGTTGCATTCGATGACTTAAAATCTGCTGCCAGGAAGATAATGGGAGGCCACAGGACTTGGAGTAGAGAGAGGAGTGTTGAACAATTATGAGAATGATAATTTCTAATAGGATCGAGATTTAGATTAAATTCAGTTTAGATTAAAATCCAAATGGCTTGATGGAAAATTACCAAACTGCTCAAACATACCTCCTATTATGTACCATCCTCAGGGGAAATGAGAAGGGGACTCTGCAGAAAGCATGCCATCATCCACAACTGAACGCCCCAGGCAGCAGAAAGAGGGACAGGGGTTAGAGGGCTGAATAGCTGGCATCCTAGCCCTCCCAGTTGCTGGGGACCATGTGCCCCTTGCTGAGCACCCACAGATGGGTGGGTGTAGAGGAATAACCAACTAACTCGCTGCCAGTGAGTCAGTTCCAACAGCATGGCCCCTCCAGGGAGGACAGAACTGCCGCGTGGGTTTCTGAGACTGTTAACTCTTTACAGGAATAGAAAGCCTCTTCTTTCTTCCCGGAGAGACTGGTGGTTTTGAACTGCTGACCTTGCAATTAGCAGCCCTATTTGTAACCACGATGCCAGCTGGGCTCCTTCAGTTCTACTAGTACTGATTATAGAAGCAGAGACAGACTCGGCTGTGGACAAAGGCCGAGTGTGCCCTCTGCTTGGGTTGATTAAAAGCAGTCTCTGGGTTTCGCAGAGGAAGCTAGAGCCACGCACAGTTGGAATTGCTAGAGTCGATGAAAACATCTACTGTGACCATCCGGGAAGCAAGAGCAGAGAATTACATTGACCTTTTGGTTAGTTGTATAGTGCTGTGACCACTGTGCTGGCTTAATAAGGTCAGGGGTGGTAAGAAGAAAAAAGTTTGAATTTTTTTTAATCAAAGGTGAAAGAATTGAATTTCAATTCTAAGATAGTGATTGACAAAGTCAAGTTGAGTGAAAAATGGACCATATGAAGACACACGCTCCTTTGTTATGCATGATAATTTGGAATGGATATCCTATTGTTTGAGTAGGGATAGTGGTTACTCATTGGGCTTCAATCCCTGAAGCTGGCAGATTGAAACCACCAGCCACTCTGCCAGAGGAAGATCAAGTTTCTACTCCCATAAACAGAGACTCGCTTGGAATCTCACAGGGCAGCTCTACTCTGTCCTGCAGAGTCGCTAAGAGTCAGCATTTACTGCCTGGCCGTGAGTTTGGTTTTATTGTTTGAGTAGAATTTTGACATGAACAAAAATCTTTATCATTTTCAAGAAAGCATTAGATTCATCTAGGAAAATGACGAAAGATTGCATGGTATATTTGCAATCATTATTCCTGAGGAAAGACCCTCGATGGGACGATGGCCACCTGAAGAGTATGCTGGTAGTCCACTGGCACACTGGAGAACTCAAGGGTGGATAAAACCTGGTCTTACCTTCTGGGGTTCATGTGTAACAGAAGTGGTGGTAATTTTAGGGCACAGGCCATCACGAAGGACAATTTCGATAATGTCCCCCCACCCCCGATATACACACAGGATGCAGGGGGCTCACCTCAGTACTCAGGAGGACTAGGATCCAAGAACATTGTGCAGAGGTGGCAATGCCTGAGTTGGGCCTTGGTGTCCCCCAGAGATCCCAGGCCAAGGAAAGCATCTCATAGAAAGCCACTGAGTGATGCAAAGGAGGATACGGGGACTGGAAAGAGCATGGTGTGTATAAAAGCACACCCACAAACCCCACACTCTGACTGTTGCGAATGACCAGAAGCCTGGCTACAGTGGCCAAGGAGAAAAGCGGCTAGAGGCTAACCCACAAAAAACAGCTAGAATAACAAGGGCCTGAGATGGGGAGGAACTTGGAAACCTTTCATATGGGGAAGAGGAGCAGTGGCTGAATTACATCTGAGAGAGCTCACTCTGCCCAGTGTGTTAGTCTGGGTACTTTCGAGAAACAAATCCACAGAAACTCATGTATGAGAGTTGTATATAAAGGTTAAGTGCGCATCAAGAAAACATCCCAACCCAGTGCTGCCCAAGCCCACAAGTCCAACATTAACCCATTAAACCATATGTCCAACACCAATCCACACAGCCCTCCACACAGGTGCTCTAGCACCCAGGGCTGCATCGGGGTAGATCCATGTGGCTTCTCCTTGGGGATGTCTTGCAGGAAGTGAGCCTGGCAAGCTGAAGCTGGGAACTGCTAAGGCAGCTGCACCCTGGTCCGACCATCACAAAGCAAGAGATCCGAGAACTAGAAAGGCGAGGCTCATCGAACCATTTATCCCCCTGCCCTTCAATTAACCCCACATGTGTTTATCGGCCAAGTTGGCACAATAAACTAACTCAATCCACCCCATGCCAACCTGGCACCTGTACATAATTCTTTAGCTTCACAATTGCAATTAACACCTATACCTTAACCCTATAATCCTGTGAATGTTCCCCTCTACCTATGAACGTTTGTAAGCCAACCACTTCATGCCTTTATCTCCCTCAATTCTGGGTATCCAATTTATATACTGCCCACTTACATCAACCCAGTTCTGTGAGAAGACAATCATATTTTTCAACATAGACAGGCTTCATTCCTGTTGGAACCTTGTGAAGTCTGCCTCCACAAGCAAAGTCAAGTCCAGAGAGGCCATCCATAAAGCCGGCAACAATATGCACCAGTTCACAGGCTCAAAAATCTCCAGCTGGTTGGGTCCTGATCAACTCAATGTGGGCTGCCTCACTCAGTCTCCACAGGGTGCCCATTGGTCGCCTTGCCTTTAGACCATGGGCTCTCACCAATAGTCCACAAGCCTAGCCCTCTCATGCTAGGTCATGAACCTTAGACCAGTGAACCCGAGCTCGTCTTTTTTCCCCTGTAAACCATGTCCACAGGTGTCAGTGGCCAAACTCAACCCATCTCTTTATTGCTGCACTTCTCCCACTTCCACTCAACAAGCAGATCCAGGTGGTCACCTAGCAAGCATTTCAGCCTGCTCACAGGCTCCCTTTAACATTCAGTCACAAAGAGGAGTTTTCTTCATGGTTCCAGAGTTTTTCCAGCTTCTGACAGAGGAGATAAGCCTGGTTTTTGACCCAGGTGAAGGAGTCAATGGCAACTCCGCTGAGCGTCATTGGGCCCCTTCTGACTCGCAAGGAGTCTCTGGAATGGAGTAGGTAAGGGAAGGCGGGTTTCCGAGGCTGTCCGTCTGGCTGGCAACAGAAAACCTTGTCATTCAGTGGCCGACTGTGGTGAGCAGCCCAGTTTGGAAATGGCTCCACCCCCTGGGCTCCTGGGGGTCAGCAAGGAAGAGGATGGAGAGAGGTTCCAGGGATGGTGGACTCAGCCCTGGATTGAGGTGGGGGGAGGGGGGAAACTGGCCTCCAGGGTCTGTGGATCCATTAACTGTGAGTGTGAGGGACACGGATTCTTTGACAGCAGAAGGAAATATGGAGGTTTCAACAAGCAGAGAGAGATTGAGGAGAGAGTGAGACAGGCCGTGGGGAGGACTGGAGGTGTCTCTGGAAGGAAGCTGTAAGCTCTTAGTGCACTGGAGCGTGTTTCCTGGATCCCTTCTCCCACCCCATGCTCAAAAGACATTTTCACCTCTTTGTAGTATGTCCTTGACTCTGAGGTCAGGATCTATGACCTTGATGCCCATGCTTGACCCTGGACTTGGATTTTTGCCGGCTCTTTAGACCTTCACCTTTTCTTGACTTTGCCTTCACCTACCTTGTCAGTTCTTAGCAATTCCTAGTGCCTCTTTTGAAAATGTGTTCATCTCACTGAAGTCTCTGAAGCACCTTGCCCGGCTGTATACACTCACCTGTCATAGCCAGACCCAGCTGACTCTCACCCCTTGACAGACAGAGGCGGCAGCTCTGTCCCAGTTGCCGCTCAATACAACCTTCCCTTTATAGTTATAGTTAGACTTCATTAGAAGTCCGTGTATCTTTACAAATAAAAGGGGAATAACTCCTTCTGATTCATGACTGCCCTGAATGCCTTCTGAAAGGTCAATAAAATAATACTGGAAGGAAGATACAATTGGGATGATGAACACATTAAAGTCGGATAAAAGATGTGCTATACGGGGAGGGCAATCCCAGGAGTACCTGCTAGGAAGCCCTCCACCCGGGCTTTCTCCTCCAAGGATGGAGAGGTCACGGAGCTCAGCTCAGAAACATATTAAAGGTGCAATGACATAAATAATTCAAGAAGTGAAAAGCTAGATACACTTACGATTTGGGATCATCTTGAATTGGGAGTGATTTTATATGAGAGCAAGAGAGAGTATACTTGTTCTGGCTGATCTTAATAAGTGCACTTCGAGGGCAAAATTCCTGTAAGAATATCAAGAGAGTTCCCTCAATTTAAATCAGAAATGTCCGCAGTTCAGATATAGTTCTGTCCTAGTCTGACCTATGGTAATAGCTTCGAGGGCATTTTCTTAAGGGGATAATACTTTGGAGAACCTTTTAAAACTCAGAGCCCTGGTTGGTAATGATCTCTTGAATAGATGTCATCCGTGAGTTTTGTTCTGTTCTTTCTCTAGATTTAGGATCAATTGTCAAGTCCATTTACGTAAGAACACCCACCCACACCCACACCCACAAACACACACCCCTTCCTTCATACACCGGGCCAGCCGTGCTGTTGTTATTTCAGCTTTGGTCACCTCTTTCCTTGGTAACTATAACCGCCAGCCCTTTGCTCAATGTCCCCATCTGCCCCTTTGGGTCTCTCAGTCACTTTCAGAATCATGTTACCATGTCGCTCTAGTCTCTGGGGGGCCCACTGCCTTACGGATACATTTTAAGGGTGTTCCCTGGTCTCTGAGGTGCCTCCTGGTCTTCCTGGATCAAGGCCTCTTCTCTCCCCATGTTGTGGTGCACATCCAGGAAGACCTCTGAGTGAGAACTTAAAGCCCGACCATGGGTTTACAGCAGTGGGAGTCCTGAATCCATTCAGGTCTCCGCATACATTCTGCCTCTCTGAGCAGTCTCTGACCATTGACCAGCAATGTGAGAAGATTTGCTCTCAGACAGGGTGGGTTTCAAAGTGGATTTCAATGGCTGGACGCCCCTGCCCAGCTCTAGAAGGGGCAGTTTCGCCTTCAGGCACTGGCCAGGACCCCATGGTGACCAACATGGTCAGAGAACATTTCTACTACGCAGCACTGTGTGCAGGTAGCCCATTGTGTGTGTGGATCCTTTCCTGATTCTGGAGTCCTGCTTGAGACTGCGAGGACCCGGTCCGCTGCCAGTCAGGATTTAGTGATGAAGTAAGTTCCTTTATTTTCCATGCTCTGGGATTCAGCGGAGCTCAACCCTGTACCAACTATAGTGCTCTCTTGCTAAGGGCCTCTCTGAGCCACATGTGTACCCACCATGGTGCTCTCCTGCTAAGGGCCTCTCTGAGCCACATCTGTACCCACTATGGTGCTCTCCTGCTAAGGGCCTCTCTGAGCCACATGTGTACCCACTATGTGCTCTCCTGATAAGGGCCTCTCTGAGCCACATGTGTACCCACTATGTGCTCTCCTGATAAGGGCCTCTCTGAGCCACATGTGTACCCACTATGTGCTCTCCTGATAAGGGCCTCACTGAGCCACATGTGTACCCACTATGTGCTCTCCTGATAAGGGCCTCACTGAGCCACATGTGTACCCACTATGTGCTCTCCTGCTAAGGGCCTCTCTGAGCCACATGTGTACCCACTGTGGTGCTCTCCTGCTAAGGGCCTCTCTGAGCCACATGTGTACCCACTATGTGCTCTCCTGATAAGGGCCTCTCTGAGCCACATGTGTACCCACTATGTGCTCTCCTGATAAGGGCCTCTCTGAGCCACATGTGTACCCACTATGTGCTCTCCTGCTAAGGGCCTCTCTGAGCCACATGTGTACCCACTATGTGCTCTCCTGCTAAGGGCCTCACTGAGCCACATGTGTACCCACTATGTGCTCTCCTGCTAAGGGCCTCTCTGAGCCACATGTGTACCCACTGTGGTGCTCTCCTGCTAAGGGCCTCTCTGATCCACATGTGTACCCACTATGTGCTCTCCTGCTAAGGGCCTCTCTGAGCCACATGTGTACCCACTGTGGTGCTCTCCTGCTAAGGGCCTCACTGAGCCACATGTGTACCCACTATGTGCTCTCCTGCTAAGGGCCTCGCTGAGCCAGAGGATTCTTTTCTGTCAATAGCTCAGTCTTTGCTCTGTTGAAGACTCACTTAAGGGGTCTGGGTCGTCTCTCCATATTCCTTGGTTTCCTCTCTGTTGCCCAGTAGCTATCCTGAGAGCAGTCCACGTGGCCCCTCCTACTGCCCTTCCTCATACTGCTGTTTCTTTCCTTTTGCTTAATGATCAGATACCCTTTCCCTCTCTCTTTCTAGCCACGCCTGTGGCCACTGACTCTGGTGGTCTTCCCGCTTTATCCTGGTCATACAGTTCACTGACTGTGCCCCTCCCCCTGATGAAAATATCACAAGGGAGAGCTGGAATTGCCTGGCTATTGCTATTCTGGTGGTTTTGCTGTTTTTTTTTTTTTGTTTACTGGGGCTTTTTGTTTACTGGTTGGTCTTTGTTTGCCCATCTATTTTGCAAATGCATTAAATGGCCCAGCAAGACAATGCTATTTGTTTCCTTTTTAAAACAGTTTTAGTGACACTTAATCCGCCCATCACACAATTCAATAGTTCAATCATTTCAACAAGAACTGGACAATCATTACCACAATCAATTTCAGAGCATTTTCTTTCTTTCTCCACCCCCATGATTAAATGGCTTTTAAAATGAGCTGCATAATCACAGTCAGTTCCAGTGCTCACTCCCTTCCACCTTCATTATTTACTCCTGAAATGGCCTCCCCCTCCCCATCTCCCCCCTACCACTCCAACACCCCCTACAAACCCTTGCATCAGTTATTATCTCTACCCACCCAACTCCTTCTGTGCTTCACAAACTGGGAAGCCCAACAGAAACAATAAATAACAAAAATGAAATGAAGTGGTAAGGATAACACAATAGTAACATAAAAATAAAAACAAAGAGCAAGAACAAAGGGCCACCATCAATATTTTAAAAGCCAGGGAAGAAGTTTTTGTTATGGAATAAGAGATTCTTGTACTTAGCACAAATTCAGGTTGGGTCTAGAGAGAGGTCAACTGACTGAGTATCAAGTTTGATCCAGCCTAATCAGGAGTACAAGGATCTACGTTTGATAGTAAGGCTGTTCCAGACCTTTGCCTGTGTCTAGAGGGCTCTGCCAGGAGCTCAGTCGGACTAGTTACTTTGTAGATGGGCTTTGGGCTCCCACTGTCCTCCACAGCCTTCCACAAATTGGGTGGTCACAGTTTAAGCTCTGATACTTTTCCCTTTGTCTTATTTGAATTTTATTATTGTCATCTTTGGATCATATAAGCTGCTGTGCTTCCTCCATGTGGGTTTCGATGATTCCTCACTTTGATGGCTGTTTGTTTGACTATAAGCCTTAAAGACTCCAGACACTATTCTGATGGATAACCGGGCACCATAGGCTTTCTTCACCACACTTTTCAGTAGCACCCTTAGCTTCAGTGATCATTTCATAAGGGTGAGGATCGAGCAGGGCCACATTATCAGAACTAAGTGTTCTTGCATTGGGGCTAGAGTTCAGTGGGGTCCCAGAATCCATCTGCTTGTCCCTGGGATACGTATGACTCAGGTTTACTGTGGCAGTCTTTCTAGGACAAATACAAACCTCCATAAGACCAGCTACTCAACAATAGCAACAAACCAACTAGTAGACAACAGAGACAAGCAAACAAAAACAAGAAGACTAAAGGCAGGAAACCAAGAACCCAGCGGAGCAGTAAATTCTTGTCCATCATCCCCCTGGGGTATAAGGCGATTGCACTTGTAACATCATTCATTTTCCCAATGACACATCATTCTGGAAACTAGGACAATGTCATTTTCATTAAGAAAATGTCATTCACAAGCAGATGTACTCTGGGCTTCCACTGAACTCTAGCCCCTATCCAAGAACCAATCATGGTTCTTAGAACATAGCCCTGCTCAGTACTTGCCTTCATGAAGAGATCACTGAAGAGAATGGGTTCTATAAGAAAGTGTGGTGAAGAAGGCAAATGGCGCCCAGCTATCAATTGGGATAGTGTCTGGGGTCTTAAAGGCTTGTATTCAAACAAGCAGCCATGTAAGTGAGGCAGCAGCTAAGTCCACATGGAAGAAGCACACCAGCCTGTGTGATTCAAAGATGACAATAAAAAAATCCACGGCAAAAGTATCAGAGCTTAACTTGTGAACACCCAATTTGTAGAAGGCTATAGAGCAGGGTGGGAGCCAAATCCATCGCTAGTCAGATTTAGCCCCTGGCAGATCTCCTCTGGCCACAGTAGAGACCAAACAGCTTTGTTCTCAGATTGAGATTATTATAAACTTGATTATGGGACTATGGTATAATATGATACCTGGTCAGCTGACCTCCCCCTTGACCCAACCAAAATTTGTTTGTTCTTGGTTCAACTCTTTCTTGCTTATTCTATGACAGAAAATTTCTCTCTGGCTTATTCTAATACCACTGGTGGTCTTTTTATTCTTACTTTTTATTTTTTAATCTTTATTTTATTATTATTTTCTTTCTCTTTCATTTTTTAGGTTTCCCAGGTTACGAAGCACTGAAGGGGAGGTGACATCAAGACAATCACGGCTTCAATGGTTTATGGGGTTTGGGGGAGGGGAATTGGGAATAAATAATGAATGCGGAGCGGGGAGTGGGCACTAGAACTGATTGTGATGATGTATATACAACTCTTTTAAAAAGCTATGTATAAAATTCACATATCCTACACTATGAAAATGTATAATATGTTAATTTTGTCAATAAAACTATAAAAAAGGTATTCATTCAAGTAACAACAACAACAACAAAAAACCAACCCAACCACCATAAAATGTTTGTGAGAACCTTCCACAAAGATTAATAAGTTTGTACCTGAAGGAACAGAGAGTTTGGCTAGGAAGTCAATATGTGTGTGGGGTGGGGGTGGGGTTGAGGAGCAGAGTACAGTGTGCAGGGGACCCTTAAGGAATTTCAGCAGAGTCACAAATCAGCGGAAGTGACAGGCGGACTTATGGAAAGGAGGTAGGCAGGGCGGTCCGTGAAGAAGTCCAATACAGGGGCTTGCAGAAGCCCCCTGGGCTCAGAGAGAAATGAGCTTTGCAGACAGGGCAGTGGTTCTCAACCTGTGGGTCGCCACCCCTTGGAGGGTCGGACAACCCTTTCACAGGGGTCGCCGGATTCATAACAGTTGCAAAATGACAGTTATGAAGTAGCAATGAAAATAATATCATGGTTGGAGGGCCACCACAACGTGAGGAACTAACTATCTGAAAGGGTTGTGGCATTAGGAAGGTGGAGAACCACTGAGCCAGGGCTTGCTGGCTAAGGCTCTGTCTGCCTCTTGAGAGAGTTAGGACTCTTTCTTATGCAGGATGAGAAGCGCGTGGCGGGGAAAACAAACAGGCAAATGACATCACCAGATTTTTATATTGAAAAAAAATTCCCCCCTTAAAAAGCATAGGAAAATATGCTTCCAATCTTAGTGTCAGAAATGGATTTTTCACACAAAACATAAAAAGGGCAATTTGTAAAGGAAAATGGATAGATCTGATAGCATGAAAATTTAAAGCTTTTCTATCAACAAAGGTTCCATAAACAAAATTAAAAGACAAGAAAGGAACTGGGAGAAGAATATTGGTGGCATATATCACCGAGAATTACTACCCAGAAGGCATTGAGCATGCCCACAAATCAATGAAAAAGACAAACAGTTCAAGAGGAAATATAGGTGGTTAACAATTGTCGACTGCAGGAGTCAATGAGCAGAGGGGTGATAAAGTGAACCAAATGCTCCAACTCCCTGGTCCTGGGAGTGCAGGAGGAGAGCCCAGCACTCTGTTCCATTTGGGGCCTCCCCCACCAGGGCACAAGGCTGCCTGCCTCTCCACCCCCGGGGAAGGAGTGACTCCTAGCTAGGTAGGAAGCTAGTTAGGAAGCGTGTGTGTGGCATTCCCTGACACAGGGATCACGGAGGGATGTCCTTTGGGGAAAGGTCACAGAATTGACTTTGGCAGGTCTGAGGTGTACTCAGAGGGAGATGCTCAGTAGGACCCAGCTGGAGAGGAAGAGTTGGGGCTCAGGGAAGGTGTGGAGGCAGCTCCCCGGACACAAAGGAGGTAGCCAAAGGTAGAGGCCCAACCTGAGAGAGAGGTCATGAGGAATCAGAGGAGAGGCGGCACCCACCTCTACAGGGCTGGAAGAGAAGCTTAAAATAAGAAAACAAAATCACTAGCACCGAGTCGATGCCGACTCATAGGACAGGACAGAGCTTCTCCCTGTGAGTTTCTGAGACTGTAACTCTTCACCAGAGTAGAAAGCCTCATCTTTCTCCCACAGAAAGACTGGTAGTCTCGAACTGCCGACCTTGCGGTCAGCAGCCCAACGTGTAACAACCTCGCCACCAGGGCTCCTTAAGCTTAAATAAGGTGGGAGCAATCTGAGGATGGGGGAGGAAGCAAGGCAGAGTTGTACTGTGAGGACCCAGGGAGGTCGTTGGTGAAGCCAGCTCCGTGTGTCCCATTTGTCAAGGTTCGCAGCCAGTCAGGCAGGATGAGCACCCCAGAGACGATTCGTTAGCTGTAGCCGTTATGAGACCAGGACAGTCCGAGTACGTGCAGACGTGGAGTTGCAGAGAGAGCAGGAGTCCAACCATAGGGAAGCGGTAGAGAAAGAATTCTTTGGAGACATCTGGGTGTATCGAGAAAGAGCTAAGTATCGCCCAGAAGAAAGGCAAGAATAAAACAATCACTGCCACCTTCTAAAACTTTCTAAACAAAAGCCTACTTACTCTCCGGTTGTTACACTTTAGAACGGTGTAGAATTTATCTCCGGGGACATCCTGGTTCGGAAGTGCTACGACAATGGCGGGGACATAGAAGTCAAATCCTTGGGGTATCATAATTTTGGCAAACACATAATCTCCGACCTGTAGGGAAACATAGTTCACAGTAAATATGATGCTTAGTGATCTGGGAGAGAATCTGTGAACATTAGCTCACTACGCTCCAGGGTGATAGTGGCAAATACTGTCTACAATCCAAATGTGTCATTTTGTTTTTCTGAGTCTATTGAGTGGAGGCAAGAAAGAGAAAGCAGTTTCCATATTCTTCCGGGCTCACTGGGGATTCGGTGATCAGGCTGGGGAAAGTGACGTCTAGCAGGATGTGGACAAGCGACAAAGGGTCCAGAGGACTACCGGCAAGATGGCGAGGGCTCTGCAAAGGGCCCTGCAGTGTTGAACATAAAGACCAAGGAGATACACGATGTCCACAGGGCCCTGAAGGGCTGGGACCCAGACGGAGGGAAGAAGCCCCTTTGTGCCGTGTGGCTCTAAAGCACTCACGGGTAAACGTTATCAAGAGATAACTCCCGGCAGAAGGCGCGCGGCAGAGGCTGCTTGCTGGCCGCTGGCCGCTGGTCAGCTGGACATGAACTGTCAGCCACGCCGTGTGCTCATGTGCGGTTTGGGATCCTATAGGACAGAGCCAAACGGCCCACAGGGTTTCTCGGGCTGTAATCCTATTGTTTGGTTGTTCATTTCAGGCTATACATTTTGATGGAAGCCGACTGCCTCATCTTTTTCCTTCAGAGTGGCTGGTGAGTTTGAACTGCTGACCGGTAAGTTAGCAGGTCAATACTTAACCAACGGTGCCACCAGAGAGCCCTGGAACCATCAACAATGAAGCCCAAACCGTAAGGAGCCAGGACTTGGGCCCAGCTGGGAGCCGGCAGAGTCAGGCCCCTGATTCTCAAGTGCCTCCTCATGGGGCTTCTTCCCGGCGCACACTGTCCAGAACTCTGGGAGACACCCCAGCCCCCAGTTTTGAAGGCAACTGAGAGTAGGAGGTGGCAGGCAGACACCCCAAGCTCTCATGCATTTGTAAGCAGATGATCTGCTCCCATAGCGACCCCAGCTGAGGAAGCCCTGGGCAGCTCTACTCTGTCTTGTGGGGCCAGTCTGGGTGGAAATTGCCTCAGTGGCCCCCAACCACCTGCTCTTGTTTTTAATGTTTAATCTTGGTTTTAATTTAATTCCTCGCTATTAAACATGTTAACGTTTCATGGGTGTTATCAGCTCACCACGCCTCCTTTCTTTAAGCCATCGTCACTGTTCTGTAAAGGGACAAGGGCCACAAGGTGTTGGGTAATCAAGTTCGCTCAGCCACGAGCAGCATGACAGGGAGTTAGCCAGGCATGGTCACAGGCACAGGAAACGCCTGGCCATGAATGAGTGAGTCCTGGGAACAGGAACTGCTGCGGGCTCTTCCTGAGCAAACACCAGCTCCCCACGGGCACCTAGCCAGGCAAAGAGGCTCGCCATCCACTGCTACCCAGAACCCTGGAACAGGCCGTGGAACTGGTCACTGGTGTGGGTACCTGGAGCATCGGGCAGGGCATGGCGCCCCCCACAGGTGTGATGAACGAGGTGGGCACAACCTTGGTGTCTCCATACCTGAAGCCCACTAGTGCATGGGTGGGACTTACACACTTCTTCACAACCCCTGCAAGGAATCAAAGAAAAGGGAAAAAAACAAACATCAGAGACAAACAATGCCTGTTTGGCTGTGTGAAATTCTACTTGGCTTCTTTCAATCAGGGTCTCCTTTGATTTTTCCACCAGGTTGGGCTGGGTGCCCTGGGACTGAACAAGTCCAAGTGGCGAAGCACAATGCTCTGGCCCAAAGGCCACCGAGATGGATGTGAAGCCAGAAAATGCACGTGAGGTTATTTACCCACAGCCATCTGAAGCGGGATGAGTCCCGACACCTCCCACCCTTCATTCATCTGACTCCCTTAGTTACTTCATCACACTTACTTCTACAACAACAATAGAGAAAAGAGAGGTTAGCCTGAGAGGAAACAACGCTAGGAACTTTAGATTGCCCAAGTCCCCTACCACCAAGTCGATTCTGACTCATGGTGCCCCTACAGGACAGGGCAGAACTGCGCCTGAGGGCGTCCAAAGCAACACGGCTTTCATGCACCAGGGCAGCCTCAGCTTTCCCTGAGAGCAGCCGGAGGGTCTCAGCCGCCCGACTCTGCTTACTGCACAGCACCCCCAGCTGTGTTATTTCCCTAACACTGCCCATGCAGCAAACCTTGTCGGCACACCTCAAGCATGGGCAGTGTTAGGGAAATAAAAAGGTAACTAGGTTAAACATAACAGTGTTCCTAAATATACAACCAAACAGAAAATAAGCAAGAAGTGCCTTTGCTTTTCTTAAAGTTTTCTTTGTTAAGCGATACCCAGAGATTATTAGAATAGGTTTCTTGGTTTTATTTTTTTTAAAGACCTGGGTTGAGATGAACATTTTTTGGTCATTCATCTTAGTTGAAATTTGCCTGCCCACTAAAAATGGATTCTACATCTTCAGAGGAAACTTTGACATGGTCCTGCCCAATGACAGCAACAGCTGCGTACGGAATGCCACCCAGAAACAGGAATGTCCATGCAGGCCCCACTACACCCCCAAAGAGCGGTCTGCCTCTCCCTGCCCTGGCCTCACACTTGCCTTGCAAAATTCCATGGCCTTTTGTGTGGCAAAAAGACAGCTGTGGATTTTCATATTGAGATCACATCTCTTGTTTTAAATGACCAAACACATGGAAACTTACACACACATACACACACACACTAGCTTTTCGGGTGTGTGTGCTTCACTTGGTTTTTAAATATCCTTTACACCTTCTTTTTACATTTTCTATCATCAACAGACTTCAACTTTTTACTCGGATAAAGAGACAGTACTGTTTAGAAAGCATTCCGATCCTGCAAACAGCTAAGCCCCTGACTGGCTGCAGGAGCTCCTGCAGGCGAATCAAACTCACCAGTGCCTCAGGAGGAGGGGGGGAGGGGGAGGGAGAGGAGGAGGGGCGGTCTCTGGTCACCCTGGGGGCCTTCAACCTTGTCCTTTAGGGCTGCTCTGACACTGAATCCACTTGAAAGAACAACTGGTAAGGGGCGAGGGGGTGACTTCTGGTGGAGACTGAGCCGACTCCTCACCCTCCAGGTGCACTTGCGAGCCACAGCCCCTCCACAGTTCAGAGGCAAAGGTTCATGGTGCCAAGAGGGCTCATCAGCTGATTTGATCTTTCTCAAATCTTAGCCTCTGGAGCTTAGAGTCCAGTCGTAAACCTGCTGGGCAGTTCACCGGTTCTCACTGAGAGTTGTGGCAGAGATAGACTAGCCCGGAAGACCAGTAACATTGACTAGCTGCCCTTCACAGCGTTGGCTAGGCCATTGCCGTTAGCTGCTGTTAGGTCGGCTCATGACTCAGTGTCTCCACGTCCAGTGGTCAGATCACTGGGAACCAGAGTTGTTTTTTCTTTTCTTTTTTTTACATTTTATTAGGGGCTCATACAACTCGTATCACAATCCATTCATATACATACATCAATTGTATAAAGCACATCTGTACATTCTTTGCCCTAATCATTTTCAAAGCATTTGCTCTCCACAAGCCCTTTGCATCAGGTCCTCCTTTTTATTGTCCTCCCTCCCCGCTCCCTCCTCCCTCATGAGTCCTTGATAATTTATAGATTGTTATTTTGTCATATCTTGCCCTATCCAGAGTCTCCCTCCCCCCCCTTCTCTGCCGTCCGTCTCCCAGGGAGGAGGTCACATGTGGATCCTTGTAATCGGTTCCCCCTTTCCAACCCACTCACCCTCCACTCTCCCAGCATCGCCCCTTACACCCCTGGTCCTGAAGGTATCGTCCACCCTGGATTCCCTGTGCCTCCAGCTCCCATATGCACCAGTGTACAACCTCTGCCCTATCCAGCCCTGCAAGGTAGAATTCGGATCATGGTAGTTGGGGGAAGGAAGCATCCAAGATCTGGGGGAAAGCTGTGTTCTTCATCGGTGCTACGTCGCACCCTGACCCATGTGTTTTCCAAAAGCCTATGATCAAGCCTTTCTTCCTAGTCTCTTAGTGTGGAGGGTCTGCCGAAAGCCGTGTAGCTGTGCTTGAGGTGCGTCGACCAGGTTTGCTGCATGGAAAGGGAGGGTTCCACCACTGAACTGCCTCTGCTCCCTCTTAGCCCGAGACTGGCTGGTATGTGACCACTATCTCTCCTTTGTTCTTTGGACGATGTCGGGTTTTGCTGTTTTTATGTCCAGTCTCGGCAGGTATGGGGGCTTTCGTCACTTCCGGAAATTAGTGCAGCTTCTACAGCCTAACTCTATCTATCTATCTATCTATCTATCTATCTATCTATCTATCTATCTATCTATCTATCTATTGTTATCAGGACACGATCCAGACAGCATACAATCCAATCGTTCAGTCACAGCAAGAAGTGCTGTACAATGTTTCCGAATTATTTTCTTCCTTCTTGTGCTCTTGGTATTAGCTCCCCATTTCCCCACCCCCTCCCCTGCCGTACCCCCATGGAACCCTTAATCCAGTTACTGTCTCTAGGGATTCACCCTTCCTGAGTTTGCAATACTGAAAAACATAGAAAACCAGATACCAAAGAGTTAAGAGGCTACCAACAAGAGCAAAACACAACAGAGATAAACCCCAGTTTGACTGAAAGAAGAAAAGATGAAAAACTAGGGCAACTCAAATGTGTCCAAGGGGAGGTAACATGACATGATACTGGATTGTAGCCTCGCTACTTCTGTCATAATGCACTTTCCAGTGTGTTCTGTGGAATAGCAAGGCCATTCACCTCTCTGCTCTATGTTCCGAGGGGATTCCCATGAGACCGCCGAACTCTCGGTCCAGCTTCAACAGGACCCCTGCTGGTCGTACTCCAGGGAGCTGTGGGACTCCGCCTGGGCTTGTCCAGTTATGGCTTAGCCTCGGCATTTGCTCCTCCTCCATCTAATTAAGCAATTACTTCCATTTCTTATGACCTGATGGAAAAAACCCAACTTGCAAGTTCAGGCCCTGTGCACTCGCAGATGAGGGCTTTGTCATCACACACACTGGTACAAAGATCGAGCCCGTCTACTTTACTTTAAAACCTTGGCCAGCCATTTGGAAACCAGGTCTTTTCCACATTATCGTTAGACTGTCAAATTCATCTTGGCTTAGTCTCCACAGCTCTGACTTAGTAACTCAAAAGCTTCTCGGGCAGGGATGGCTTCCAATAATCATGTCTCAGCACACTTGAACTCCAGAGAAATGAGAAGCTCTGTCTCCCCATGGAAAGCAGTGTTTCTTTCCTCGGCCTCTGAGCTCAATGCAAATGCTTGGATCCGTCTTCATTCTCACCCACTGCATTCCAGAGCACATTCGCCAAACGTGAAGGAACACACGCCAGTTGTCAGCTCCACTGGTTTGTCTGCTGCGAATGGAAAGTCCTGCTGAGGGGTCTGCTCCCCTGTCTTCCTCAGAATAGAGGATACTGAATTATAGTTCCTTAATAAAAACCTATTCTTTAACTAATTGTAGATAGAGAATTCCTGCCCAAGCCGAGCTCTGCTTCTGCAACATAAACTTTTATTAATCATTTTGCAATATAATCTTCATGGCTGGCAGCGCTCCCTCGTGGTTCTTCTCTCCAGCTCTCCGTGCTTCCTACAATTTCAATGACTGCTTTTGTACTGGGCCCTCAAAAGTCTCTATCTCCAGAGAGGCTTCCTTCCCACACTACATATATCCAGTTGCTTGTATGATATCATCAGTATTTCATATACGGCTGGAACCCATTATGTCACACACGTACCTTACTATCATCCCTGTCTACACCATCATATACAGTAAGTACTCCATCTCCTGCCCCTGAGTCGTTTCCAATTCAAAGCAACCCTACATGGGGGATAGAAGCCTTTGTCAACCTTATAGGAGCAGACAGTTTCGTCTTTCTCCCTTTGAGCGGCTGGTGGGCTTGAACTATGAACTCTGTGGTTTGCAGTCCAATGTTGACCCAGTATCACCACCAGGGCTCCTCCTGTATTTACTTGATGATCAAAGTCAAAGACCGGAGTGTCATCCCAAGCAACTCCTCTGTCTCTTCACTGCCCCTTTCCAGCCAATCAGTAAGTAACTTGGAGGCTGTCTCATGTTCCGCTTGAATGCATCCATGTTTCTCCATCCTCGCTGCCATGATCATTTCTCACCACCACCAACAGCCTCATAACGGAAACCCCAGCCTTCAGCCTCACATTGCCACCACCAATCCAGAGTCGTTCTTCACTTCGTGTAAAACAGCAAGAAAGGTTGTGTTTCTCCCTGCCTTGAACCACATATGATCCCTCTGTCCTCAGGGTAAAGTTCACATTCCTTCGCATGTCTTATGAGGTCCTTTATGAACTGGTGCAAACACTCACCTCTTGAAGAGTTTTAATATTTTCTACTCTTTGTTTGCATTCTAGGTTCCTGTTCTGTTCTTATCTCCACCACTAGACATATCAACACACATTATTTTAACTATCCCTAAGGTTCCCCTCCTACCTTGACCTTCCACTGGATTCCACCTGGCTGATTCTTTCAGGAATCAAGTGCTCAAGCCATTCCTGGCCAACCTCTCAGATCTAGCCACATTGGCCTCTTTGCTATTCCTCCAACGTGCCTTGTAAACTCTAGTCTAAGGCCTTTGTACTACTGTTCCCTCTACTTAGAATTCCCTTCCCCCAGACAATCTCACAGATCGCCTTCTTTTATGTCCTTTCGTCCTTGAAGCCAGCTTCCCAGGGAGTTCTGTTATTGCCTCCATAGGGAAAAATGCAATCTCCATACGCCCAGTCTTCACCTCGTCAGGGATTGGTTTGTTTTCCTTTCCTCACCAGGATGTAAGCTCCATAAGACCAGTACTCGAGCACATTGTAGCCGTTGCTGTTGTTGTTAGGTGCCATCGACTCAGTTCTGACTCGTAGCAACCGTATGAGTACAAGAGCACAAATTACCACTGGGTCCTGAGCCGTCCACGCGATGGTTCTTAGGTTGGAGCCCATTGTTGCAGCCACGGTGTCAGGCCATCTCATCGGGGGTCTTCCTCTATTTCACTGGCTCTCTACTTTACCAAGCATGATGTCCTTCTAGAGGAACTGGTCTCTCCTGATACATGTCTAAAGTACAGGAGTTCACGTCTTGCCTTTCATGTCTCTAAGGAGCATTCTGGCTGAACTTCTTCCAAGACAGATTTGTTTGTTCTTTTGACAGGCCATGGTCTTTTCAATATTTGTATTAGTCTGGGTACTTCAGAGAAACAAATCCACAGAAACTCATGTATAAGAGAGAGTTTTAGATAAAGAGTGAATGCACATCAAGAAAACATCCCAACCCAGTTCTGCCCAAGCCCACAAGTCCAACATTAACCCATTAACCCATATATCCAACACCAATCCACAAAGTCCTCCTCCATCTCACAAAACAGATGCAACGATGCTGACTATAGGAGGAAAGCCGAGATGTGAAAACATCTCAGCTCTGGCAGGGGTCTCCACACGGCTGCTCCAGCACCCAGGGCTGCAATGGGGTAGAGGTCCATGTGACTTCTTCTCAGGAATGTCTCACAGGAAGTGAGCCTTGCCAGCTAGAGCAGGGAACTGGCTAAGGCAGCTGCACCCTGGTCCGACCATCAGAAAGCAAGAGACTGGAGAACTAGAAAGGCAAGGTTCACTGACTCATTTATCTCTCTGTCCTTCAATTAATCCACATGTGTTTATCAGCCAGGTTGGCATAATAAACTAATTAACTCAATCTTCTTCACCAACACCATAGTTCAAATACATCGATTTTTCTTCAATCTTTCTTATTCAATGTCTGACCTTGAATCAGGCACACCTTCGTCTTCAAGGCGATACCCTTGCTTTTCAAAACTTTGAAGAGGTCATTTACCTAATGATTTCTTAACTACTGCTTCCTTGAGCATTGGTTATGGATCCAAGCGAGATGAAATCATTGACAACTTCAGTCTTTTCTCCTTTTATCATGAGGTCACCTATACATCCAGTTGTGCGGATTTTTGTTTTCTTTACACTGAGTTGTGATCCATACTGAAGGCTGCAATCCTTGACCTTCATCAGCAAGCGCTTCACGTTCTCCTCAATTTTGGCAAGCATGGTTGTTTCGTCTGCATATCACAGGTCTTAATAAGAGTTCCTCCAGTCCCGATACGTCAGTCTTCTTCATATAATCTAGCTTCTCTGATGACTTGCTCAGCAGACAATTTGAATAATTGTGGTGAGTGGATTTAACTCTGATGCACACCTTTCCTGATTTTAACCATTTAGGATTCCCCTGTTCACACAACTTGATCCAGGTACAGGTTCCCAAGAGCACAATGAAATCGTTTAGAATCCCCATTCTTCTCAAGGTTGTCCATAGTTTATTGTGATCCACAGTCGAATGCCTTTGCACTGTCAGTGACACACAAATGAACATTATTCTAATATTCTCTACTTTCACCAAGATGACATCCAGCACGAACCCCTGGCAACTTCCTGTCACTGCACTGCCGCAACTGCTATTGAATGATAGCAAAATTTTACATGCATGTGATATATCAATGACATTGTCGCATAATTTGAGCACTCTCCCGAGTCACCTCTCTGGAATGGGCACAAATATGGATCTCTTCTAGTCACAGTTGGCCAAAAAGCTGTCTCCCAGATGTCCTTGCAGAGACCTGTGAGTGTTTCATGAGCTTATTGACATAATTCGTTTGATATTCCATCAATTCCTAGAGTCCTGTTGGTGGCTCACGTTTTCAGTGCAGCTTGTACTTTTCCTTCATACCCAGTGAAAAGGCTGAATGTTGGCTGGTTCTTTTTGGTTTGGTGACGCTGAGTATTCTTTCTATCTCCTCTTGATACTTCCTGCATCATTCAATATTTTGCTAATAACGTTTTTCAATATTGCAACTTGAGGACTGACATTTTTGTTGATTCTTTCCAGTTAAGACATAATGAATGTGTTCTTCCTTTCTGGTTTTCGAACTCTATGTTTTCACACATTTCACTATTCTGTTTGACTTTGTCCTCTTGAGCGGCCCTTCGGTCTTTTCTTTCTTTCCTATCTTTCTAGTGACCCTTGGCTTACTTCACGTGTGGTGTTCTTGATGTCTCCCCAGGTGTTCAGTCATTAGTGTCCGATGCACCAAATCTGTCCTTGCGATGTTCTAGAAATTCGGGTGGGAGAGATTCAAGGTCTTTCTTCAACTCCCCCCTGCACTTAGATATGAGCTATTGATGTTCTGTTTCACACTCAGCCCCTGGCTTGCTTTTAGCTGCTGGTATGGAGTTTCTCCATCGTCTCTTCCCACAGATGTAATTATTTAGCTTTTTGTGTATTCGAGCTGGAGAAGTCCACATGCATGTCTCCTTTTGTGTTATTGAAAAGAAGTCTTTGTGTTGAACAAGTGGTTCTTGAAAAGTTCTATCATGCGTTCTCTAGCTTTGTTGCCATCACTAAGAATGTATTTTCCAACTACTGTTCTTTCCTCTGTTTCCAACTTCTGTAATTATTAGTGCATCTTGATTTCATGTTTGATCAACTTCTGGCTGAAGTTGGTATAATTCTTCAATTTCTGCATCACAAGCTTTAGTGGTTGGTGCATGAATTTAAATGTTATTTGTATTGATTGTATTAGGACAGACATTATCCTATCACAGACAGTATTGTACTTCAAGATAGATCTTGAAATGTCCTTTTAAATGATTATTGTGGTGCCATTTCTCTTGAATCTCTCATTCCCAAGATAGTAAAACATGGTTTTCTGTTCCAAAATGACCAACACCATTCCATATCAGCTCAGTAAGACACCTAGAATACCAAGCTTGTTTGTGTGTTCCATTTAATTTTAAAAGACTTTCAATTTTCCTATTGCAAGGTCCAATCATTGATAGATTTTTGCAGTTTTTTCCCTTCTCGTTTGAGTCATGCCCCTTTAGCAAATGAAGGTCTGAAAGGTTTCACTCCACGGGCTTTACTATCTGGGTCATTACTGTCTATTCTGCTTTGAGAAGGCAGCTCTTCCTCAGCCGTATCTTGAGTGCCGTATGCCCTGCGGGGCTCATCTTCTGGAACAATCTCTGAGGAGTCATCGGGTTTTCAGAAACGGACAGTGCTTTGATGCTATCCATCAGGCTTTCAGCGGCAGTTCCTGTGAGGCTGACAGCCTGCTCCTCCTTCACGGTCTGTGCGTAGTCTGGGAGCTCTGCTGAAACCTGCTCTCTTTGGCGACTCTGCTGGCATCTGACATGCCACTTCCACAGCTTCCAGCATCGGAGCAACATCCAAGCCACAGCAGTGGGACAAGCGGAGAGAAAACTGGTGGAACATTACATACATGGGACATAGTAGATAATAACATTTGTTTACGTAACAAATGAGAGATGAAGATTTGGGGCCACAAATACAGGGAGCAACCTGTCATCGTTGTATCTGAGAACCAGAATACCTCAGTGTTGCTTCCGTGAGGTCCACATGCGAAGCAATGTTTAGTTTGAGAACCTCAAGGCATTTCATGAAATAGAATTACAACGTATAACCCATTTACCTGGAAAGTAAAAGCCATTTTCATCACATCTTGCAATAACTTTCTGGCCTTTGAGGGGATCTAGTTTTCTAGACTTGCTCTTCTTTGTTGGACCTCCATGTGGTTTCTGCTGCTAAAAATAGGAAATGGTAATGATTGAGAAGAAGAAGTCAAAGGTAATAGTGAAAGTCACAGACAATTGGGCAGCTTGGGATTCTCATCTGAGAAACATATTACTAGTAATTCAGGGCATACACATATCATATATCCATTATGAATTAATTTAATTGATTCCTTTACCTAAGTTACCCTTATGGAAAGAATAATGTCTGCCTTTGTAATTTTTATATTTCGCCCTAAGTAAAAGGAGATTTAGGTGACTAATTAAAGAAAAGGGAGAGAAATTGTATCTATCAGCAGTAAGTTCCTGAAAGTCCATGAAACCTCTTGACTGGAAAGGAGAAGAGTCTCCTCCTGAGAACCCCGGCCAGTGCTGCTGCATGCCCAGCGCCAGGAGAGGGAGACCGGGTCTGTCGACAGAAAAGCTCATCATCAGTTAGTAACTATGAGGCAGCATGGTGCGCAGGACTGATGGGTTACTCACTGGGCTGTAAACCACAAGGTCAGCCGTTTGAAACCACCAGCCGCTCCCTGGGAGAAAAATGAGGCCTACTTTCCTAAAGAGTTAAGTCTTGGGAAATCGACAGGGGAAATTCTACCCTGTTCTATAAGGTTTCTGTGAGCTGGAAATCAACTCAATGGCAGTGAGCTTTGGGTGTTTGGTAGAAACACTATATGCCACTTCACCTCTTTAAAGAACCACCCCCATTGTTTCACCAAGAGGGAACAAATTCATGGGAAAATTGGCTACTAAAATATTCCTGGTATCTTTGATTTGAGCAATATTGGGTGCTAAACTCCTATCAAAGTTCTGAGAGAAAATACACTGTAATCTAGAATTCTAAACTCAAATTGATAGGCAAACTATCAATTTAATATTAACGGCAAAATAAAGACATTTCTAGTCTTGTCTGTTAGGGTATTAGAAACATTCTTCTCCCATTTTATTGAATCTTAGGAAGGCATTTGAAAAGGATACTCCATCAAAATGAGAGTGCAAATCAAGAAGGAGAAATATGCAGAATCCAGGAAGCGACTTGACTCATCCCCAGTGAACGATGACAGTGTACAGAGATCATAGATAGCCCTAAGTCTTCCAGAAAAACAAACAAGGACTAAGGATTCTGAAAATACATATATGTGATGTACAAAAAATAATGCCTCAAATATGAAGCAAGAGAAACTTTAATTCTAAACAATTGAGGTGTTTGAGATGACAGACTCCTTTTGCTTAATGTTAATAACCTTCTTCACTTGGACAAGGAGGGCATCACCTAGGACTTTATTTACTTATTTATTTATGATAGGGTAAAATTTTCTTTTAAAAATCATTTTATTTGGGGCTCATACAACTCTTATCACAATTCATCCATCCATCTATTGTGTCAAGCACATTTGTACATTTGTTGTCATCATCATTCTCAAAACATTTTCTTTCTATTTGAGCCCTTGGTATCAGCTTCTCATTTCCCCACCTTCCTCTTCCACCCTGCCTCCTTCCCTCCCTCCCTCACGAACCCTTGATAAGTTATAGATTATTATTTTCATATCTTACATGGTCCTCTGTCACCTCTTATGCACTTTTCCATTATTCATCCCCTTAGGAAGGGGTTCTAGGTTGATCCTTGTGATTGATTCCCCCTTTCTCCCCTCACTCTCCCCAAATCCTCCTGGTATCTCTACTCTCCTTGTTGACCCTGAGGGGTTTATCTATCCTGGATTCCCTGTGTTACAGGCTCTTATCTGTAGCAGTGTGCATGTTCTGGTCTAATATGATTTGTAAGGTAGAAGTGAGGTCATGATAGTGGGTGGAAGGAGGCATTAAAGAACTAGAGGAAAGTTGTGTGTTTCCTCGGTGCTATACTGCACCCTGACTGGCTCATCTCCCCCCTATGACACTTCTGTGAGGGGATGTCCAATTGTCTACAGATGGGCATTGGGTCTGCACCCTCTGTCCTGTCCCCCCCCCCCCATTCACATTGGGTATGATTTTGTTCTGGGTCTTCGATGCCTGATAACTGATCCCATGGATACTTCATGACCACACAGGCTGGTGGACAGGGTAAAACTTTCAATAATATTCATTGACAGTGGCAGAGCCATGCCCACCAGCTTAATGCAGGTCATAATGAAGCAAGGTCATTAAGAGTAGGTATGTGGTATCCCTACCCACCATTCATTAGGCACCCTTATGCCAAGAGATCTGGACCAAAGTCCAGTGACTGCCAGTTCTACACCCTCGGGTTAGCAGCCATCTGCTCTTCTCACACAAAGGTGTTTCAGCCACACGGAACTCGAAAGAGGGACATGCACTTCCTGAACCATGACTTGACCCAGGATTGGACCATATTTACCCAATCATAAAAACACAAACACTTGATTTTAAAACTTTGTAGTTGAACTTTGGGAAGAGCACCATGTCGACCATATGGCAATGTAAGTGCAGCGCTTGGAAAACGAGGGCTGAAAAGAGCATTAAAAAGGCATATGACATGACTGCTTCCGTCTTGTGAGGTGAAAAGATTATTAGACTTGATAGTGCAAGAAATAGAAGTCTAAGTGTATTCAAGAAGATGTTGTAAATGGAACCCATAGAATAAACGTAATATAAACATCCAACATGCAGAGGAGGAGAGGGGATTGTGAGAAGAAAATTCTCCTCTTTTTCATACAGGAAGTGAAAATTATTATATAGGAGAGCTCATAAAGTAAAGACATACTGGTGTCTTCGGAAGAGAGAAACAAACCGGAAGCAAGCATGTCAGAGATGTTGGTCCTGGGGCTCAGACTGGGGAACAGCAGGGGGCACTTATTGTCATACGCTCTTTGATCGTAATTTATCAAAATCGAGTATTTTGACAAAAATTCCAATCGAACCTGGAAGTGAGCAGGAGAAGAAGCTGGCTTATTTTCACATGTAAGAGGGTGACAGCCCTCAAAGTTCCCGAGGTGCACACGAACAGAAAAGGTCCGCAGCAGCGCAGCGAGCTTCCAAGGACGAGACTGCAGCCCCTGAGCGAGGCACGCAGGATCCAGGCCTCCCAGGACTTGAGACACAACTTGCATTCTAAGCCCGAGAAAACTGATTCCTTTAGAAAGGTCGACCTTCTCAGGAAGAATGTAAAGAAATGCACCATCTCAAAGCATCATAGACAGCTTGTCTGTGATACAACCCAAAGCCACCATGGGAAGACCTGGGAAAGATCACCTTAGTCCCAGGTGAAAGGCAGTCAGCATATTCTAACCCCACCATGACCCAGGGCTTGCACTGAGCAAAGATTTAACATCAGCAGCTGTACGTATAGGCCATGAGGTGGAGTAAATATTCTCGAATGGCCAGATAGTTGTTTCCAGAAGAGAAATGGGACCCATACAAGATAATCCAGTGGAGACGTTGTAAGTAAAAATGCATGGTCTCTGGAAGAGCTCACGAGCAGATCTGATATGACAGAGGAAAGAGACAGTTTACTTAAAGACAAATCCAAAGAAGTTATTCATTCTGCAGAGCACACGGAAAAAGCTTGTTAAACATGAATTATCCCGCCAGATAATTCCTCCTAGCCTTCAAAGCTCAGCTATGAGCTCTGGGAAAACTCCACTCCCACGGGATTTCACAAAAAGCAAAGGAAACATGTTTTGCTATTTCCAAGTGGTTCTACACAAAATAAAACTTGGAGTAAATGCCATGGCTTTGGAGAAAGTCTTACACAAAGAACTGATAGTATCACTTGGATATGTAGCTCCAATTCCGAAATTCTGTTATATCCTTGATGATTGATCGATAATAGGGAAACCCTAAACTTGTCATTATGATTTCAATAGGAAGTCTGGGGAGACAACAATCTTAGTCACACAGAACACTTAAAACACAACAGTTGGGTGGACTTTGGATAAAGAGGGGATTGTGAATCTTACTTTCTTTAAAAATATATATACATAATTAACAGTGATTTATTTTAATAGTAAGATTCACTAGCAAGAGTAGAGCAGTCATTCACAGAAGGAGGCTTCAGAAGTTCAAAAAGGGAGGGAAGATAGAGCAGTGTTAATTTGGGTGAAATGGAAGGTCGTAGCACACAAGAGGGAGAAGAGAAATCAGAGAGCGGCGGAAGGGTGAATAACTGGCCCAGTAGAGATCCCAAACCCCAAACTCACTGCCATCAAGTCAATGCTGGTTCACAGCAACCCTAGAGGGCAGAGTAGAAAGAACTGTCTCTGGGGGTGTCTTTATAGGAGTGGAAAGCCTCGTCTTTCTCCTGTGGAGCAGCTAGTGGTCTCGAACTGCTGACCTGAGGTTAGGAGCCTAACATAATTATTATGCCACCCTGGCTCTTCACAGCAAATGAAAATTAGTACCAATTATTAATTTTAATCTCAGAAAGAAATGTCCACACACAGATGGTTTCTCTGGAGAATACTATCAAATACAATAATATTTCAGAAAATAAGGAATTATTCAAATTACAAAATAATTCAGAAACTAGTAATACTTTAATATCAAAGCAGACAAATATATCACTACAAAATAAATCTAAAATCCTATGTCACTCACAAATATAATAAAATTACACTCAAGGACTAAGTTAAGATTTATCCCACAAATGTAAAAGTGGTTTAGCACTCATAAACTAATTTATTATCATATACCATATTAATAGAATAAAGGAAAAAATCCACAAAGTCAACTACACAGACACAGAATCAGCATTTGACAAAATCCAACATCCTTTCATGACAAACTATCTTGACCATGCCGGAATAAGAAGGAATTTCCTCTAACTGATAGAAGGCATTTCTGAAAAGTCTACAGTAAACATGAACTTAATCGTGAAAGACTGGAGAATTTCCCCAACGATCAGAAACAGGCAAGAACCAGATACATCTATTCAACATTCTACTTGTAGCCAATGCATTCACAAGAGAAGAGGCATTTGTATTGGAAAAGAACAATATGACTAACTTTATTCATAGATGATAGGATATGATATGTAGAAAACTCTAAGAAATCCACCTAAAGCTACTAGAATTAATGAGTTCGGCAAGCAGTCATGATTCAAGGCTAATATGCATCAAATAGATAAATTGTATATCAACAAATTAGCAATGAAAAATCTGAAAACAAAATTAAGAGTAATGTATCATTTATAGTAGCATAAATAAAGTGCTTACTTGTTGATAAATTTATCGAAACAAGTGAAAGGTCTGTACACTGAAATCTGTAAGTATTTTTAAGAAAAATTTAAGATCTAGTAAGTGAAGTGATGTATGATGTGCACGGATTACTTCCTCCTTACTCATTGCCACTGAGTGAATTCTGACTCACAGAGGCCTTCTGGAATGGAGTAGAATGGGATGATATCTAGAACATCACACTTGAAAGCTAAGAGTCATTAAAAAGACAAGAAGGAAACGGTCAAAGTAGCTAGCAGAAGAGACTCTAAGACTCGTTCTTAGAGTGCCTAATACAAATGGCAGAAATAAAGTCAAAGAGCTGAACAGACAATTTCAAAGGGCAGCTGGAGAAGACAACGTAAAATATAATGAAATGTGCAAAGAGCTAGAAAACGAAGAAAGAAGAACACATTCAGCATATCTTAAACTAAAAGAGCGCAAGGAAAAATTCAAGCTTTGAGTTGCAAGGCTGAAACATTCTGTAGGCAAGATACTGAATGACGTGGGAAGCACCCCTAAAAAGGAAAATATCCGGTCACTTTCCCTCCCTCCCCAAACCGGTCAGCAGTCGACCGTTTCAGAGGTAGCTTATGATCAGGAACCAGCGGCGCTGAAGGATGAAGTCCAAGCTGCGCTCGAGGACGAAGTCCAAGCAGCACTGAGGCTTTGGTGAGCAACGAGGCTCCATGAATTCCGGGAATCCTTCCTGAAGTGTTTCAACAGGCACTGGAAGTACTGACTTGTCTATGCCAACAAGTCTGGAAGGCAATTCCTTAGTTCCCTGCTGGAAGAGATCCAGATTCGTACCCATTCCAAAGGAAGGTGACCCTACAGAATGCTCAAATTATAGAACAATATCAGCGATAGGACAAGTAAACGTGTTTCTGAAGATCATGCACCAAAGTTTGTAGCAGGAGACTGCCAGGAAGCTGCCAGAAATTCGGGTCAGATTTAAAAGGACATGGAATTAGGAATACCCATTGCTGATGTCAGATGGATCTTGGCTTAAAACGGAAAGATGTTTACTTGTGTTTCATGGACTATATACAAAGGCATTTAACTGTGCAAACCACAACAAACGATGGCGAATCTTGAGAAGAATGCGCATTCCAGAACACTCTGTTGTGCTCATTTGGAACCTGTACGTGGATCAAGAGGCAGTTGTGTGAACAGAATAAGGGAATAGAGCATGGTTTAAAATCAAGAAGGGTGTGCTTCCTAGTTGAATCTTCTCACCACGTATATTCATTCTGCATGCTGGGAAAGTCATCGGAGAAGTTGGATTATATGAGGAAGAATGTGGCATTTAGATTGAAGAAAGGTTTCTTAAGACCCTGCAATATGCAGATGATACCACCTTACTTATTGAAGACGAGAAGGACTTGAAGCCCTTGATGAGGGTATCAAAACTGGCAGCCTTCAAACCCAAATCTTCACAACTGGATCAGCAGGTAGCATCGTGCTAAGAGGAGAAGAGAGTGACGTTGTCAAGGATTTACCTTGGCTGCATCCACAATCAGTGCTCATGGCAGCAGCAGTCAAGGGGTCATTTGATGCACAAGACTTTTAAAGTGTTGAAAAGTAAGGCTATTATTGTGAGGCCTAGGGTGTGCCCGACCCCAAACCATGGTATTTTAAATACCTTCATCTGCATGTGAAAATTGGACATTGAATAAGGAGGACTGGAGGAGAAGCGATGCATTTGAATGGTGCTGGCGAAGAACGTCAAGAGTGCCATAGACGGTCAGAAGAACAAACGAATCTGTCTTGGAAGAAGTATAGCTAGCATTCATTCTTAGACGTGAAGATGGCAAGACTTCGCATCACTCATTTGGACATGGAGAGGCTAGTACTAGACCTAGTCATGCTTGGTAAAGTAAAGGGGCATCAAACCAGTAAGATCTTCCACAAGATGATTGGCACGGAGGCTCAACCATAACAACAATTGTGAGGTGCACACAGGGCGGTGTTTTGTTCGGTTGTACATAGGGTTGCTATGAGTCAGAACCAACGAAAACAACAACATCAAATTAAAATTGCGTTGATCATATCTAAAGAAAAATCTTTACTTTTGAATCACCAAAAGACTTGAATAGGCATTTTCCAAAGGTGATATATAAACGGCTGCTAAACATAAAAAATGCGCCAACATCACGAGTCTTTAGTGTTATGTAAAGTGAAACCACGGTGAGCTCTCCCTTCTCACGCACCGGATGGTTATTACCACTGCTGTGACCACTGTGCATTCCATTACTAGTCCAGAGCTTAACTACTGCGCCACCCAGATCTCACCTGTAAGACAAATGGAACGCATGTCTACACAAAGACGCCTGTGCTAGTGTTAATGTATTACTATTCACCTTAACAAGGGAGAACCATCCAAAACCTACTGACTGAAGAACAGACCCTATGCAACTTCTTACAGTGCTTTGCACACAGTGAGCTGTTGAATGAATGAGCAAACGGATTCATCTGACTCTAATATTTAAAATTTTTTAAAAATCATTTTATTGGGGGCTTGTACAACTCTTATCACAATTCATACATCCATCCATTGTGTCAAGCACATTTGTACATTTGTTACCATCATCACTTCCAAAACATTTGTTTTCTACTTGAGGCCTTGGTATCAGCTGCTCATTTTCCTCCCTCCCTCATGAACCCTTGATAATGTATAAATTATTATTGTTTTGTCATATCTTACACTGTTCAACATCTCCCTTCACCCACTTTTCTGTTGTCCACCCCCAGGGAGGAGGTTATATGGAGATCCTTGTAATCAGTTCCCCCTTTCTACCTCACCTTCCTACCACCCTCCCAGTATCACCACTCTCACCACTGGTCCTGAAGGGATCATCTATCCTGGATTCCCTGTGTTTACAGTTCCTACCTTTACCAGTGTACATCCTCTGGTCTAGCCAGATTTGTAAGGTAGAATTGGGATCATGATATTGGGGAGGGGGGGGGAAAGGGGAAGCATTTAAGAACTAGAGGATGTGTAATCACGAGTTGTCGAAGAGATCAGGTATCAGGCATCAAAGAACAAAAAAGTCATATAATTGAATGAGGGGGAGTGCATTGTGGGGATCCAAAGCCTATCTGTAGGCAACTGGACACCTCTTTACAGAAGGGTTGCAGGGAGGAGACGAGCCAGTCAGGGTGCAGGGTAGGAATGATGAAACATACAACTTTCCCCGAGTCTAATTTTCAATCAATAGGTAAATGATGATTTAGCATAACCATGATGCCATGATGTAGTATGTCTTAAACTGAAAGAACTCAAGAAAAAAATTCAATCTTTGAGTAGCAATCCTGAAACACTCAATGGGCAAACTATTGAACGATGCAGGAAGCATCCAAAGAGGAGGGAAAGGACCCGCAGAGCCCCCGTGCCAGAAAGAACCGGTTGACATCCAACCATGTTAGGAGATAGCATGTAAGCAAGAACCAATCATTCCGAAGGAAGAAATTCAAGCTGCACTGAAAATGTTAGCCAAAAGCAAGGCTCCAGAAATTGATGAAATACTAATTGAAGTGTTTCAACAGGCTGATGAAGCACTGGAAACACTCACTCCTCTAGGCCAGGAAATTGGAAGACTTGGCCAATGAACTAGAAGTGATCAAGATTTGTACCTATCCTGAAGAAAGGTGACCCAACAGAATGCTCAAATGATAGAACAATATGATTGCTATCCCATGCAAGTGAAACGTTGCTGAAGATCATCCAACAATGGTCGCAGTAGTACATTGTCAGGGAATGTAAGAGGTTCAGGCTGGATTCAGAAGAGGACATGGAATAAGGGATATCATTATTGATGTCAGATGGATCTTGGCTGAAAGTAGAGAATACCAGGAAGATGTTTGCTTATGTCTTATTGACTCTGTAAAGGCACTCAACTGTGTGGATCCTAAAGCAAAAAAGTGAGGAAGGCCCTTGTATTAGTCCAGGTAAACTAGAGAAACAAATTTCATAGACACTCATATGTGTACAAGAAAGAGCTTTATATAAAGAGTAATTATATATTGAGAAAACATCCCAGCCTAGTCCAGATCAAGTCCATAAATCTGATATTAGCCCATATGCCCAATACCAATCTACAAATTCCTTTCAGACCCACGCAACACAACCCATGCAATGAGGCTGCATGCAGGAAGATCACAGGCCAGTGGGTGGAAAGTCTTGTGGATCCAGTGGCAGTAGAAGCATCTCAGCGCTGGCAGGGGTCTCCACGTGGCTCCTCCAGCTCTAGGGCTCTAGCACAGCTCCATGTGTCTTATCAACAGGAATGTCTTGCAGGGAGTGAGCATGCATCTGGCCTCGAGTGAGCTATTTATCTCCGTTTGTGCCTCCCAAATAAGGTCATCAGGCTGCGACCTGATTGACAGGCTAGACCCCACCCCTTCGCAAGTTGACAGGATTATATAACAGCCACAGCCCTCCATGACATGAATTGACACTGTGGCTGCAACAAGACGCTAAAGTATAGGGACAATTGTGAGGAGGGTGTAAGGCTGGTCAGTGTGTCATTCTGTTGTGATAAGGTCCCAAGGGGTGGGAATTGACTCAATACTACCTAACATCAACAGTGGTGTGGCTACGCAGTAAAGAATGCCTACTTTGGAACTGTGCTCACTGTAAAGTTGTTTCTCTAGCAGATCAGTTGATGATTGCAGCTTGGAAGATTAGATGGAAAACTCGGGGGCAGCGCGGTTATGCTCAGGAGCCCTTGTCCCGGCAGTGGCTCAGAGCCCAGCTGCTCAGTGAAAGATCAGTGCTTCATGAGAGAAAGTGGTGGCCGCTCGCTTCCATAAATACTGAGAGCCGGGGAACTTTGGGGAGTAGTCCTGTAGGATTTTTATAGGATTGGCACAGTGGCTTCAAGAGTGGGCTCAAGCACAGGAACAATTGTGAGGATGGCACAGGGCAGGCCGGTGTTTCGTTCTCTTGTGATAACATTCGAATAGGTGGGAATTGACTCATATAAAGTGTGAGTTAGTATGTCCTATAAACTTGCCATGAGTCGGAATTGACTGGCTAGCAATAGGTTTGGGTACGAGTTGGAGTTCACGTGGGAGGAGCAGCTTAGAAAATAAGTGAGAGATTCGTGGCACAATATGTCACCAGCGTGGCATGTTGCTGAACGGTGTAGGGTTTGCTATTGTATTTTCTCAACAACAAAGATAAAGTATGTTATAATAAAAAGCAAGCAAGCAGGCAATTAATACCAACCACCAAAAAATAAGCCAAATAGGCCTTTTCCCCCCTCCAAATGACTATACTGCAAAAATGGGATCCCCCACCTGTCACTCTGTTGAGCATCAATGTATTACTTCTTGAGTTTCCAAAATAAAGTTATTTGGTCCTTCATCCGTATTAGAGTGAGCGTCCAACTCATCCTCCAGTTTTTCCTCTTTGCAGACCACCAGGTGACACAAATCCCAACAGGAAGTGTTGTCGCATGCATTCTGAGGCCACTTTTGGCAATGCCAGTGCTACGGATCTATCGCTGTGTATGATTTGCAGTGCTCTATCTAGGTCATAAAGCAGTCGGTGCATACTTTATGAGTTCCCCCGTAGGCTCCCACTTAAGGAAGTCTCTAATTTATGAGTCAATTGACTATGAAAATTTCAATAACCTCAGGCAGTCTGGACACCATTTACTCTTGGACCATTATTCATGTTCAATACAGTTAGGGTTCTCGAAATCAGTGGGCTCATTTCCACGGTGTCCTGATGCTATCGAGTCCTCGGCAGTCATTTGTCATTTGGATCTATGTGGAGATGCTTTCCACGTTCATTAAAAGAAGTGGGTGTATAGTTTATTTCCTGAAAGATTAAAATACAGTGCCAGCTCGTCTGAAGAAAAGAATGAATATGCTAAAGGGCTAATATCTCTTGAAGGAATTGTGAGATATTATCCCCTCTTTATAGCTGTGTTGCTTGTAACTCCTGCCGTCCTGGACAAAAATGTAATGCGAGGACTTGTCTTTTGTCCCTGATGCTCCCAATGAGCCAATTGTGCTTGGATTCGCCCACCGCCCCCCTTTTTATGTGCTTTTTACATTTACTGGGGCAGCCTGAATGTCAAAGAGAAGGGGCCAACATCACAGATGGATGGTCAACATGTCCAGCTTGCCCCTGGGCTTTCACCCAGAGAAGCATCTACCTACTTCTTCAATGGGGGATTCAGTCTGAATAGGGGACTGATGCAGTCTGAACATGGTCTCGAAGGGAGAAGTCTTCACAAGGAGGTAGGAGACATAGAACCTACTGCTGCCTCTGCTGGCTGGGTGACTTTGAGCCATCTTTAAACCTCCCTGGGCCTCAGTTTCTGCACACCTAAAATGAAGGGGGCAAACATAAGGATCTATAACCTTCTCTAATTCATGTTTCTGTGCAGGGGAATCTAGTCTTAGAAGCACACCGAGTCTGCAGTCCATGGAGACACCATCAGATGTGTGTACACAAGGATGGGGAGCCCCCTTCCCCGCCCTTCTATAATCCGGGGCAAATACACTAGTCAATCCTATGACCATAAATGTCACAGTGCCTCCATTGTCACAGTCCAATGACATGCCCACATCAGAGTCCCTATAGTAAGTTCCTCAGTGGGAGAGTCCGTGTAAGGTATTTTAATGACAGATAGAATTTGAAATCCTGAGAATCTAGAACAGGCCACGTTAAAAACTAACATAAGACTGCCCTCATCTTTACCCAAAGGAACTTTGTTTCAGGCCGCCCGTGTTCACAGCCAGGACCAACTGGCCAGAGGGGTGCTGCCGGTCACTGAGGCCACCAGACAGGCTCTCTGCCACCAAAGAAATAACAATCTGTTATTCCACAAGGAAAGGAGCCCTCATGGCATGAGGCTTAGCACTCAACTGCTAACCGAAAGGCCAGCTGTTTGAATCCACCAGCTGCTCTATGCAAACTCCATGGCAGTCCACTTCCTAAGATTTGTTGCCTTCGAGACCTTCGGGAGAGTTCTACTCTGTCAGGGTTGTTAGAAACCAGAACCCTTCTTCTGCACCTCCAGAAAGACTTGACCTCTAGCTGAAGAGGTTAAGCCCCTGAGACTCCCCTTTCTGTCCAACACACACAAACCACAGTGTAGGAATCAGAGGCGACGCAGAGTGAGACTAAGGAATGCCCAATCCTAAATAATTAAAAGGAGATGACGTATTGCTAGTCTTAGGGACATTAGTCTCGGTGAGGAAGTCAGATGGACAACAGTGCAGGTAACAGGGATGCAGTTTGTTGGGTAATTTGATTTCGCCTGGCCTACAAAATTCTGAGACTCCAATTCAGTTCTTTACCAAATTCAATTACCAGGTAATGCAGAGTAGGATCCCAAATCAAATTGCTCTCCTTTCATTTGGCTACTTAATCTCAAGGTCACACTCTCCCGTTTCCACTGGCGAGGGCGCCAAGTCCAGCTTTTAACATCCTTCTGCTTGAACCAGCAGCATGTTTCCACATGTGGGTACACAAGCCTTTTCTACAACTTCTCCGGTTCAAGGTCTTAAGACAAAGCTGCTATCAAATGCATTTCCTGCTCCAAATCCTTGAGTTCTGCTACCCCCACGCCCCAAATTGGACCACTTGCAGCTCCAACACAGTTTTCTGTCCCTGCTTTGTCCTCAAAGTCAACCAAGGTCTGTTGACGGCTTTAGCCAAGATCATACATGGGTCATACAGACTCACTGGCCTCGAGTCCATGCTGACTTACAGCAGCCCCGCAGGACTGCACAGAACGGCCCCTGTGAGTTTCCAAGTCTGTAACTCCTAACAGGAGTAGAAATCCCCATCTTTCTCGCGTCAAGTGGCTGCTGGTTTCCAACTGCCGACCTTGCAGTTAGCAGCCCAGTGTGTAACCACGACTCCACCAGAGCTCCTTTTCTCTCTCCAGGACGCCTGATTAGAAATCCAGAACACTGACAACCTGTCTCTGCGACTCATTCAACTCCTTTCAAGACCGTGGTGCATGTCAGGGATTGGACTGTGTCCCTGCTGAAAATATGTGTGGGAGATTCTACCTTCGAGGCCTGTGATAATAACCTTGTTTGGGAATAGGTTATTTTTGTTATGTTAATGGAACAAGATGGATTTAGGGTATATCTCGAGTCAGTCTGGTTGACTAGATAAAGACAGATTAACCAGTAGGCAGAAACAGAGAAGATCGGCCAGGAACAGAGGTTCCAAGACTAAGAGACAAGGACCTTCCTCCAGAACCAAGAGAGAGGATATATCGATATATATATGTGTGTGCATATCTATATCTATATATCTATATATCTATATATCTATATCTATATATATATATATATATATAGAGAGAGAGATCTATCTATATAGAGAGAGACTATCTAGAGCTGGCACCTTGAATTCAGCCTTCTAGCCTCCTAAACTGTGGAAAATGGACCTCCTGTGTGAAAAGCCTTCCCAGTGGGGTATGTATGTGGCAGGAGCCTAGAGAATCAAGACAGGGAGCCGGGGCAGAGCCAGCCTGAAGGGTTTCCTGATCTCCACTGTCCTCTTCCTGGGGAAGATCCACAGGAGAGGCTTCCATCCAGAAAGTATCGAGGGTTTGTATTCTGTGTAGAACCGATCTCTCAAACCAGAAACCAAGCTCCCCACCGTTGTCGAGTCGATTCCAACTCAGCCGCCCTCGAGGACAGGGTCGAACTGCCCCGTGGGTTTCTGAGACAGCGAGTCTTTAAAGGCTGTAGGAGAGTAGAAAGTCTCATCTTTCTCCTTGCAGCTGCTAACCCACGAAGGCCACCAGGGCATCTAAGAACTGCTCTCTGGAGAGAGGAAATTGTAAATCGGGAAACTCTAAGTCAAGAGTAGCAAAGCCAGTGCCACGCCTCTCCCGGGTCCCTAGCCCTGTCTCTGCCTCCTGCCAGCACATTTTCTTCCCCGCCTCTCTAGGTCACGGCGTGAGGGACCCACGCAAAGGCTGTGGAAGGCATGTGGATTTTAACAGGAGGTGGACTATTAATGCCACGTGAGTGTAGCTCCAGGTGGAACCTTGGGCCTCCGCGTGACCTGACTATGGAAGAAGCAAAGCTTCATTGCGAACCTTGTCTGAGTCTCTGTCTTCTCAGGAGCACAGCGGCCAGAGGCCAGGCTCCGAGTCTCAGAGGCTTAGGGGCAGGCCTGGAGGACAAGCAGAGGACCGACAGTTCCCTTTAAGTAGACTGGAGCCTTTAGAACAAAACTGGCTGCAGTTGGGCCAATTCCAGCTCGAGGCAGCCCTACAAAGCAGAGTAGACCTGTCCCCGTGGGTGTCTGAGCCTGTCTGTCTTTACAGAAGTCGACAGCCTCATCTTTTTCCTGGGAAGCACTTGGTCAGTTCATTCCGCCTGATCTTGTGGTTAGTAACTCAATGGGTAGTACAAAAGGTTAATCCATTTGGCAGCTAACTGAAACGTTGGAGGTTCAAGGCCACTCCGAGATACCCTGGAAGTAAGGCCTGGTAATCGACCTCTGACAAATCATCCAGGGCAAAGCTACTGGGGCGAAGTTCTACTCATCACGAGTCTCAGTCAATAGGAAGGCCACTGGTTGGGCCTTATGGTTTGAAGTCGTCTAGGGTACTTATCTTTGCTTCAACTTAAAAGCCAAAGGAAGGTCATGGGCTCTCGCCCTCCCTGCAGTGCCACCCACTCCACCAGCAGTGGGGTACATTATACTCGGGAACAGTGTAACTTTAGAACACGGAGCGTGAGAAAGAAGTACACACTCTCAAACCTTCTGTGCCATTTCCCTCTCCTCTGGCTGCTTCAGGAGCCAATCGCTGCCCAGGGGCGGCCCTGGCCTTATTATTCCTCCAGGGCAGCGGTTCTCAACCTGTGGGTCATGACCCCTTTGGGGGTCAAACGACCCTTTCACAGGCGTCACCAGATTCATATTCATAACAGCAGCAAAATAACAGTGATGAAGTAGCAACGAAAATAATGTTATGGTTGGGGGGTCACCACAACATGAGGAGCTGTCTGACAGGGTGGTGGCTTGAGGAAGGCTGAGAACCTCTGCGCCAGGGGAGGCACTTGGTGTTGGGCAGTGACTCTGAAAATTGCACAAGAAATCACTGACTGGACGAAGGCGTGGCCTTTGAAAACCCCCTCCTGCAACCCCCAAACCAGGGCAGCTCTGCTCGGTGGAGATATATTAATTACTCTGAAAGAGAAAATCTCTAATTCAACACGATAAAACAGCAATGTAGAGGGCTTTCATGAAAGGATTAACTCCCCTCCTTGGTAGCAGCCCAAGAACCCAATAAATATGCATTTGCTCCTAAATAAAACGATTTCCCTAGCTTGAGGACCAAACTGGTAATATCGTCTCAGAGAACACTCTCCACATGCTTTTTCGAGGGCAGGGGTCCAGGGTTGGGTAGTCAAAGAGGAGAGAAATTTTTGAACTGTTCAATATACATATATATATGTTTATATATACTTAACTTGTGCAAATTATCATAGCTCTGAGATTTATACTTTAGATATTACAGATAGTTATTCATATATTTATCTCCCAAAGATTAAAGAAACTAAAAAAGCTACACCTTGAACCACTTTGTGTTATTGCCTGGCTTGGGGGCCACAACCAGCTTTCTACTTGGTGCAAATAACTCATGGATGGCATCTACCTCTCTGTACAGTCCTGGTGGTATAGTGGATCATGTGGCTCACCGTGGATCATGTGGATCACCGTGGATCATGTGGATCACCGTGGATCTTGTGAATCACAAGAACCGCCTTTGTGAGTTTCCAAGACCGTAACATTTTACTGGAGTAGAAAGTCCCATCTTTCTCCGGAGGAACTGTTGGTGGTTTTGAACTGCTGACCTTGTAGTTAGCAGCCCAACACCTAACCATTATGCTACCAGGGCTCCTCTGTAAAAGCAGATACCTACACCTTATCCAGGCAATGGGTGATAGTTCAAAAGTCGAGGGGCGCTGAGTAACTTCTTTTCCAAAAAAGAGCTGTAGGCTAAACAAGTCGTCGCCTTTGACTGGCCTCTGGGAAGAGTCCGTTGATGTCTTTTTCATCTGGACTGAATGGGATTGTTTCAGACCTGGGCCTGATTCACAAACCCTTTCTACTCAGTTGTCCTCCTATGAAGAATAGCAGAGGCGGTCTCCAAACCCGCTCAGGGTGGTTAGGTAGAATGCGTGCCTGGGAAAGCAGGAACGCGGTGGCGGGAGTGTGTGTGTGTGTGTGGGGGGGGGGGGGCGGGGATCCGCCCCACTGAAGCCCCCAGGGGGTTGGGCTGCCCTTCACTCTCGGATTAGACACCAATCTGGACGAAGCGCATCTCCTCCTGGTTAAAACCCGCTGGAGTCAATTCCAATACCTAGTGGTTCTACAGGGTCGAATCAAGCTGCCCGGGGTTGCCAAGGCTGCCATCTCTAGGGAGGCAGGCGGTTCCATCTTTCTCCCGCAGAGAGGCTGTTAGGGTCAACAGCCAAGGTGAAGGCTTACTTAACCAGCGCCACCTCAGGGAGCAAACCCAAACCAAACTCACTGCCACTGGGTCGAGTCTGACTCATGGTGGCCCTGTGGGACAGGGTAGAACTGCCCCTGTGGGTTTCCCAGGCTGTAACTCTTTACAGGAGTAGAAAGCCCTGTCATTGTCCCATGAAGAGGCTGGTGCCTTCAAACTGCTAACCTTGTGGGCAGCAGCCCAATGCATAACCTTCTATGCCACCAGGGATCCTTCCTGAGGAGTAGTCAGAGCTAATACCTACTTTCTGACCTCTGAACATCAGTCTACTAGGCAGCAACCACCTACTTTCTCAATGGGATCTGGTGACAGAGTTAGACATCATTGGCTAGATATGGGACACACATCTTGGTATCAAATAAAAATGGGGCTGCAATGGAAGAAGCACGCCAACATCTGTGACCCAAGGATCGTAAATCCTATCATCTGAAGCCAGAGGAGGGAATAGTATCAGAGCCTACATGGGGAGATGCTGGTTTGCAGAAGGCTACAGATGACAGTGGAAACCCAAGATATATTTGTGAAATCTACACGGGAAAAAATCCTTCAGTGTCTTCCCTCTGCCCATCAAAAAAAAAAAGGGGGGGATGGGAAGAAACTAGTCACCAAGCAGAGTGCCTATGAGATATCAAAATGATAAATCTGACTTGAACGGTTAAAACCTCGTCATTTGATTCCCCCTCTGACAGACAGTGGATCTGATTTGGTTTTCAACATTTTCTGTGTTTGTTTTTAACGTTAGGGTTTGTCTCTGATGCGTGTTGTCATTGTGGGTAGCCCTTTTGAAATGTTGTTAATATGTTTTTCTGTTGTGTTTTTAGGGCCAATATTTCAGCCCTAGATTTTGCTGAATATTTTATTATTTTAAAATTTTAAAAATCTTTTTTGGAAGTTCTTATAGATAGTATAACAATCCATAATTCAATTAGATCAAACATAATTGTATAATTCCTGCCACTATCATTTTCAAAACATTTTCTTTTTTCTTGAACTCTTTGATATCAGCACCCCTTTATCCCCTCCCTCCCCCACCCTTCCTCCAGGAACCCTTATTGTTATCATTTGCCATTTCTTATACCACCCAATGTATTCATTCACCTACAATGCTGTTACTCGCTCCCTTTGAGTGGGGTTATAGAGTTCCCCACTTCTTCCCATACCCTCAGGGAATATTACTCCTGTTACTATTTCTGCAGGGTTTATCTCTCTTGGATTTCATGCATTGAACCATCTTAATTATACAAATGAACATACGCAGGTCTAACGAGATTAATGAGATGAAACTAAGACCATGATAATAAGGGGAGGAAATAGTGAAGAAGTAGAAGATAGTTAGGTTTCATCAGTTGTACTGCGCCCTGCATAGCGCATCCCTTCCATGTGGCCCTTCTGTGAGGGGCTATCCAATTATCTCACAGATGCCTTTCTGCTTTAGGCTTGATGAGCCTGTAGAGACAGCGAGTAGAGTAAGGACTCCTGGGGGGGGGTACACCGAGGGCGGGGGGCGAACGGGAGCTGATGTCAAGGAGTTCAAGAAGGAAGAGAATGTTATGAAACGGATTGTGGTGGACATTGAATAGCTCTTCTTGATGTGACTGAACTCTGGGAGGACATGACATCTGTATTAGCTCCCAACAAAATGGTTCGGGGGGGAAAAGTGGGATTACAATAAGCAGTAAGCATACTAGCAAATAGTGGACATTACTCCTGATCATAAATAACACAATAAAGTGTTTTAGATAATACTTAGTGTTTTGTGGAAGTTTATCTTGCCTTCATTTTCCTCAATGGCTGGCATTCCCGAGCAGGACTCTCTTCAGACGCCCAGCTGACTGTAGCAAAGCCATGTTGTCAGCACATTTACTGGGATTTCTTCCGGGCCTCTCGCTTCCACCCTGGCCACCAGCTTTCAGATGCTCACTTCCCAGGCGTTCACACGGCACTGACCCGTGTGTCCTTCTTTCTGTGAGGGCACATCATTGATGCACAACCTGCCCTTGCTCACCCCCGCCTTCACACCCAGGGGACCACAGTTCACAGTCGCTAGCAAGTCAGGCCGGCCACCCGAGCAAAGCGCTCCAGCACGGAACGCGTGGTGTTTCGCTAGTGGGAGGAGTGAGCTGGCTGACCGCAGAGGACCATCCTGAGGACTGCGAAGGGTGGAAGTGCCCGAGGAACAAGTGGGTCCAGTAGCAAATTGGGAGCAAAAGACCTGACTCTATTTATTTTGACTTCGTTTTATGCAACTTACACAAATCTTCCTCAATGCCGCCCCAGCTTTGCTCTCTTCCATACGACATCCAAGACCCAGCCTGACACAATGGTCCTGATCCAGACAGTCCTGTTTCTTCACTCTGGTTTCCCTCACCCACCTCCCTGGGAGCATTTTCCTCACACATGCGTTCTCCTGGGCCATGCTGCTTGGACTGAAATGCACAATTCCCCCGCTCCCAAAGGCCACGGGCCTGAGAGTCCTGGCAGGTCACAGCTTTGAGATGCAAACATGTGGGGCCAGCTGTGTGGGGAAATTTCCAAGGTGCCTGTTGGGTGACTTACAGCCGTTTCCATCTTCAAGAGATTGTCTGCCTCGATATTTGCCAGGGCAGTCAAAGCCAGAGGTGTGACGAGCCCTTGGAATCTGTCTGCGTCTGGATTCTGTGGGATTTTATCTGGAGAACAAACTGGATTTACTCCGAAAAGTTTGTAGGCAACATAGCTAGAGCTGCCCTAGACCAGACTCCTGGGGAGAACTGTGGGAAGTGAAATGATCATCACAGAAGCCTCCTGGCAATTTCCACCACCGTGCAGTTCTCAGGGCTCAGCGTTAGTTGGTCATGGTGAGATCTATTCTAGTGACAGCAAGAAGGGTATTAGGGAAGCAGGGCACTTTTGAGGTGACGTTAAAATGTTAGATTTAAATTTCTCCAATCCTTATGTGGTCAGTGAGCCAAGCACCTGCCCCCAGGGGAGTCATGAAACTAGCAGACTGTGGACATGTTGTGTGCCTTCCCCTCACAGGGACCTTAAAGGGCGCAGTAGAACTACCCTAACTGTGTTTCTCGGGTTATGTCGTCTGCCAGGCTTTTCTCCTGAGAAGGGGCTGTTACTGTTGATGTCAGGCGCCATCCAGAGGGCTGCGGCCCACAGTGAGGCTGTGCACAACAGAACAAAGCACTGCACGGTCCTCTCAATTGTCCCTGTGCCCGAGTCCATTGATGCAGCCACTGTGTCCATCCATCTCATCAAGGGACAGCTTCTTTCTCGCCACCGCTCCACTTTACCAAACATGAGATCCTTCTTCATGGACTGGTCTCTCCTGACAATATGACCAAAGTAGGAAAGAGGCAGTCCTGTCACTTGCCTCTAAGGAGCACTCTGGCCTTACTTCTTTCAATATAGATCAGTCTGTCTTTCTGGCAGTCCATGGTACGTTTCATATTCTTCTCCAGTACAATTCAAATGCATCTATTCTTCTACCATCTTCCTTCTTCAATGTCCAACGTTCAGGTGCACATGAAGCAATGCAGAATACCAGGGCTTGGGTCAGGCGCACCTTAGTCCTCAAAGTAACAGCCTTGCTATTCGGTACTCTAAAGAAGTCTTGTGCATCCCATTTCCCCAATGTAAAACGTCTTTTGATCTCTTGACAGCTGCCCATTGATTGTGAATCCACGTAAGACAAAATCCTTGACAACTTCAACCTTTTCTCAATGTATCTTGATGTTGCCTATTGGTCTAGTTGCGAGGATTGTGGTTTTCATTACATTGAGTTGTAATTCATAGTGAAGCTACAATCCTGTATCTTCACTAACAAGTGCTTCAGTTCCTCCTCACTTTCAGCTAGGTAGGTTGTATCACCTGGATACGACAGGTTGTTAGTAAGCCTTCCTCCAATCCTTCATATAAAACCAGTCTCAATGAATACTTGCTCGGTATATAGATTGAACAAGTTTTAGGAGAGGATACAACCTTGACACACGCCTTTCTTGATTTTAAACCACGCAGTATTTCCTTGTTCTTCTCACACAACCGCCTCTCGATCCACGTACAAGTTCCACATGAGCACAATGAAGGGCTCTGGGATTCCCTCTCTTCTTAGGTTATCCACAGTTTGTTATGGTCCACACAAGCGAATGCCTTGCATAGTCAGTAAAACACAAGTAAACACCTTTCTGGTTTTCTCTGCTTTGATCCAAGATCTACCTGACATCAACCATGGTATCCCTTATTCCATGTCCTCTTCTGAATCCCGCCTGAACTTCTGGCAGTTCCCTGTCAATGTACTGCTGCACGGTTGTTGGATGACCTGAAGCAAAATTTTATTTGTGTGCAATATCAATGATATTCTTCTATAGTTTGAACATTCTGTTGGGTCATTTTCCTTGGAATGGGCACAAATATGGATCTCTTCCTGTTGGTTGGCCAGGTCGCTGTCTTCCAAATTTCCTGGCACAGACGAGTGAATGCTTCCAGTGCTTCTTCAGCTTCCTGACACATTTCAATGGGTACTCTGTCAATTCCCGTGCTCTTGTTCTTTGGCAAGTGTATTCAGTGCAGTTTGACTGTCTTCCTTCAGCACCAGTGGTTCTTATTTGTATGCTACCTCCTGAAATGGTAGATTGTCCACTACCAAACTTATTTTTGGTACAATGACTATGAACTTTTTTTCTATCTTCTCTAGAGGCTTCCTATATCATTCGACTCTTTCACAACTGAAATTTGGTTTACATTTTTTCCTTGAGTTCTTTCAGTTTCAGATATGCTGAGCCTGTTCTTCCCCTTAGATTTTCTAACCCTCGGTTCTTGCACATTTCATTATAAAAATTGGCTGCTTCTTCTTGGGCTGCCCTTGGAAATGTTCTATTCAGCTCCTTGTCTTCATTTCTCCTGTTTGCTTTAGCTACTCCACAATTAACTTAGCTGCTCTACAAATGTCTATAAGATAGGCAGGACAAACTATGTCTATCTAGATAAGATAGGCAGGACAGACAATCCCGAGGAGAAAACAATGGGACTAACAGTTCCAGGGAGGACATGGAAGAGGAGGGCCGGGGAGGGGGAGTGGGGAGCCAACAAACTCAGAGATAAGGGAACAACAGAGATCTAAAATTGATGGTGAGGAGGTGTATCATGCCTGGTGGGGTTTAATCAAGTGCAATGTATCTGAGAGCTGAATGGAGGGTGAGCATGATAGTGGGACAGGAGGAAGGTGAAAGGAAATAAAGGAAAGAAATAGGAGGTAAAAACTATTTCTAGAGGTCTAGTTTGTAGGCATGTATATATGTAAATATATTAATTTATAATGAAAGGGATAGAGGCTGATATACATACATTTATATGTTAAGTGTTAAGATAACAGGGGATGTTGGGCCTCTACTCAAAGCCTCCCTTAACACAAGAACACTTGGTTCTGATAACCTGGCACTCTTTGATGCTCACCTTCCCGACACGATCTCTGAAGACAAAATGGGCACATAAGCAAATGTGGTGAAGAGAATGGATGACCTCTGGCTATCAAAAGATATAGTGTTTGGGGTCTTAAAGGCTTGAGGTTAAACAAGCAGCCATCTAGCAAGGATGCAAATAAGCCCATATGGCAGAAGCACCCCAGCCTGTGTGATCATGAGGTGTGGATTCAATCAGGTTTCAGGTATCAAAAGATCAAAACCACAACTATATTGATGGGAACGAGGGGGGTTGGAGTGAAGACCCAAAGCCATCAGAAGACAATTGGACATCCCTCAACAGCAGGGTTATGGAAGGGATGATTCAACCAAAGTGCAGTATGGCACCGCCGAATCACACATCATTCCTCAAGTTCCTGAATGTGTCCTCATGCCCCAAACCATGACCCAGTTCTATCTTACAAATCTGGCTAGACCAGAGAACACACATTGGTACAGATAAGAGCTCTTGACACATGAAACTCAGGACAGATAACCCCTCAGGAACAGGAGTGGAGTAGCAATATCATTAGGGTAGGGGACTGCTCAGGGAGGGGAAAGGGGGAGAAGAGGGACCCTATCACATGGTTGGATATATAGCCCCCGCCCCAAGGGGATGAATAACAGAAACGTGGGTGACGGGAGACAATGGACAGTGTAAGATATGAAATAATAGCAAAATATAACTGATCAAGAATTCATGAGGGTGGGAGGGGAGGGGAGGAAGAGGAAAAAAGAGGAGCTTATACCAAGGGCTCAAGTAGAAGATGTTTTGGAAATGATAGCAATATATGAACAAATAAGCTTGATAAAGTCAATGTATGGAATGTTATAAGAGCTGTAAGAACCCCAATAAAATGATTTTTTTTAAAAGATAGAACAAGTTTGAGTCTCTTCTGACATCCACTTTGTTCTTTTCTTTTTTCCTGTCTTTTTAGTGACCTTTAGCTTTCTTCAAGAGTGATGGCCTTGATGTCCTTCCCAGAGCTCATTTGGTCTCCTGTCATTAGTGTTCGTTCAGTGCATTAAATCTGTTCTTGAGATGCTCTGGAAATTCAGGTGGGATAGACTCAAGGTCATATTTTGACTCTTATGGATTTGTTTTAATATTCTTCAGCTTTATCCTGAACTTACATATGATCAATTGATGGTCTGTTGGGCAGTTGACCTTGAGCTGCTCCACTGTGTCTTCCCACAGATGTAGTCGATTTGATTTATGCGCATTCCATCTGGGGAAGTTCATGTGTGTAGGTGCCTTTTATGTTGTTGGAAAAAGGTATTTGTTCTGAACAAGTCAGAGGTTTCATAAAAGTCTATCATGTGATAGCCAGCTTCATTTCTATTACCAAGTCCACATTTTCCAACTACCGCTTCTTTTTGTTCCCAACGTGGGCATTCTAATCACCCATAACTATCAATGCATCTTGATTGAATGTTTGATCAATTTCTGGTAGAATTCATTAATTTCTTTATCCCTAGCTTTTGTGGTTGGTGCATAAAGTTAACAATAGTTGTATTGCTTGGATTCCCTTTGTGTCAGTCCGGGTAGGCTAGAGAAACAAATCCAGGGAGTCTCACATGTGTGTAAGAGAGAACTTTATATCAAAGAGTATTGTATATTAAGAAAACATCCCAGCCCAGTCCAGATTGAGTCCATAAGTCTGATATTAGCCCATATGTCCAATACCAGTCTATAAATTCCTCTTCAGACTTACACAAACCATGCAATGATGCCAACTACAGGAAAATGACAGGCCAGTGGGTGGAAAGTCTTGTGGATTCAGTGGTGGTGGAAGCATCGTAGTGCTGGTGTGGGTCTCCATGTGGTTCCTTCAGCTCCAGGGCTCTGGCTCCATCAGCAGAGCTCCATGTGGCTTGTCAACAGGAATGTCTCGCAGGGAGATGAAACAGAGAGAGAGTGTGTGTGTGTCTGCCTCCAGGGAAGAAGACAGGATTTCCCAGAATCCTCTGGAGGAGGCCATTTTTCAGTTGCTGAAGAACCTGCACCACCAGGGAGGGGTCCTTGGATTATGAAAAGTCAGGGATTATGAAATACACAGCCAGGAAGGGGATGTGCCCCGGGTCAGCAGAGATGGACAGTGGTTCTTACTTTCCATCCTATCCTGAACCCAGCAGAGGAGGATGGATGAAAGCCTGAGCCGCAGCAGCAAGGGGGAAAGCCAGCCAGAAGTAGGCATCTGCTGCCACTGCCTCCTCGATGTCTGGTCTTTACCAATGGATCACTGACCCATCTGTGTCAAACGTAGGCACCGATAGGGCTGCTGTGCTGCGTGCCAATGTCACTGCAGAGGAGGGTATCGAGAGCCACTGAGGGCCACCGTGTAGTGAATACAGTGACTACCCTGTGAAGGCAGGTGAGCCTCTCATTGGATTCCATTCTAAATGGACATTCATCACGTTCGACCACAGACTATCAATAAACTCTTGGAGGGCTTGTTGATGAGCAGCAATTCTTCCTACCTGATTTACCATTAACAATCAAAATCTTGGGCCTTTGCTAAAAGAATTTCAAATAAGCTGACCTTTCTTTATACCTAAGTGAGGGAATGCCCTACCCCAGCACCTCAAAGGGCCTCACAATCTTTCACCTTAATCCCGATCCGTCTTTTTCACAGGGAAAAGCGGCGAACCACTCATGGGTCATGAAGTCAAATCATTGGAACACGATAATAGTGGAGTCCCAAGTATCAAAATGCACAGCACCTGGTAAGAGAGGTATTGCTTTAGCAAAACCACCTATAAGCTTCCATTGCGGCAGACCAGGAGGAGAGAGTAAGCTGCCAAGGGATGTGAACACGGTGCTCCCAGGGAAAAGTGCTTGCGCAGATATGAGCCCCTCTGGACAGGCAGCGGGGGCTCTGCACAGCCTGCATGGGGCAGAGCAGTGATGAGAGGGCCTTCCTGCCTGATCAAGGCGAGTTAGCCGCGAGCCTATCAAAGCCAGCCCACAAACTAACCCTGCTCTCGGTGAGCTCACCCTGCACATTCCCACCATCTCTTGCTGCTGTCCTTCCCTGGAAGACCCTCACCGTCTGTCCTTCCTTATGTCCACTTCCTAGACTTCGACCCGCTCCTCCACCCACTGCAAACTGGCTTTTGTTCCCACCATTCTATGAAAGTCACAAATGATCTTCCTCTTGTCAGATCAAATGGCTCTTTTCTGTCACCCTTCTGTATGACTTAAAACCTACTGAATAGTCAGTTGAACAGTGGAAGTAGCAGTGACAGAGTGTGTGTGTAGAGTGCAGTGATTGTACAGCCCTCAGGGCTACACACCACGCTTACCATGGTACACACAGTCTCTCCCAACCACCTTTACACATCACCCTGAGCATGGTACACAGCCTCTACCAATCACGTTTACATACCACCCTGAGCATGGTACAGTGTCTGCCAACCATCTTTACACACCACCCTGAGCATGGTACAGTCTCTCCCAACCACCTTTACACACCACCCTGAGCATGGTACACACAGTCTCTCCCAACCTCCGTTGAGGTAAGTAGTTTGATACTACTGTTTTACAGACCAGGAAACTCGACACAGGGAGAAAGTGGCCGCACTGAGTTTGGAATTCAGATCTGTCCAACTCCAGAATGAGGCTCATAATCACCTTGTCTCGGGCTCTCTGATTCCAACTCTACCAGGAGTCTCCTACTTCTCTACCTGTCGTATGTTGATCCCTTCCATGGTCTCTTCTCCCCCTATTGGTACCTCAAACAACCCTTAAAACTCTGCCATTGCATCAGACACCACCCCACCAGCTCTGAGCATTAGGCTCACCCCATCTTCCTGAGCTGAAAGCCTTATGGACACCCCTTAGGGACATAGAGGGACCAAAGGGACCCATAGTGAATCATCTACTTTTCTTTAGCAGCCTTTTCTGACTACAGTACCTCTTCCTCTTTGTTCATTAATTTAGTCATTCAAATCTTTATGATGCCTGTGATGTGTATGGAAATCGTTTCCCATAAAAATAATAGCCTAAGAACCCCGCGGGGGGCAGTCTGCTCCATTGCCTGAGGTTGCTATTTGTTAAAAGATGACCCAGAAGCTACAACTCAGGGCACCTAATGACGACAACAACAACACGAGGAGGCAAGGGCTCCCCGAGACACGGGAAGTACAAAGAACACACTAGACGGAGTCTCCTCTCCTATTCTAATGGGGGACAGAGCACAGACGAGAGAGTCTATAGCATCAGGTAGTGATAAGCACTGTGAAGAAAAGAAAAGGTCTGCAAAGGCTGAAAGGATGTCAGGGGGTTTAGATGCGCCGGCCAGGATCAACCTGCTCGAGGGGTGGACCTACGGATGTGCATCACATCACAGCTCCTCCATCCACCCAGCTGTCCAGCCAGAGCCTCTGGGGCCACTCCTAAGCCTGCCTTCTCACTAACCTGGCATGGTCACCTTCTCAACAAGTCACGTCTCTTCCATATCTTCCCTCCCCACAGCTCATGCCTGGTTTCAGGACTCTACATCTCTCTACACAGTCAACCGGATTATTGTACCCAATGTTGGTCTTTCTCCTCTATGGTGAGTGACATGTTGCCCTACAATCTGTTAATGGCCCCCATTTGCTGAAAAGTCTATTCAAGGACTGTTCATTTCCCACAGACCTCAGCCCCAATCCTCAGCAGAGAATGCAGGCCCTTGGTGCATGCTCCTGACGCTGTCTTGTTTCCTGCCAAGCTCCCAGTGCTAGTCTGCATACACTAGGTCCTTCAGGAAGAAAGTTGAATCAGTGAATGTGTAAGCATCTCAGAGCTGGCAGGGGTCTCCACACGGCTGCTCCAGCACCCAGGGCTGCATCAGGGTAGGTCCATGTGGCTTCTCCTCAGGGATGTCTTGCAGGAAGTGAGACTTGCCAGCTGAAGCAGGGAACTGGCTAAGGTAGCTGAACCCTGGTCCAACCATCAGGAAGCAAGAGATCCGAGAACTAGAAGGGTGAGGCTCATTGAGCCATTTATCCCTCTGCCCTTCAATTAACCCCACATGTGTTTATCGGCCAGGTTGGCACAATAAACTTTAACTGTCTCACCCCCTGCTGAACAAACCACGTTGTTCACCACTTTTTTGATTTTGCACAAACCACGTCTTTCATGAAACACATTTCTCACATACCACACAAATGACCATATGTCCTCCCGACCAAACAATGACTCCTGCTGAATGACGCCTTCCCTACTTCCAGTTAGAATCGGTCACTTCCACCCAGTTTCCAGTTTTACTTTGGGTGTACTTCTGTTATTCTATACAATACTTTTGACAAATATCTGGGTTTCATCCAGTCAATACATATTTGCCAAGTCCCCACTGTGCATCATGTCCTGAAGGACACAGCTGCAAATAAAGCCAGAGAGATGTTCTCCTGGAGGAGGAGGAAATCTACTCCAATACCTGTTTCCTCCACCAGGCTGGGTCCATGTCTTCAATACACCTGGCAACGCTCCCCCTTCCCCCCTCCTATGTCTAATATGCTGTTAATCGCCTACGGAAGGAGACAGCCAGATAAGATGAATGAGGTAGTTCCTCACTGCCTGGGATTGCTCATGCCAAGCACAAAATCTGATCTGTAATAGCGAGGGAACAAATGATTTTTTGTTGGATGGAGAAATTAGCTTTATGGGAAATTAATTTTATTTCCACGTTGTAGCAAAGGGAATAAAGAAATAGGACAGTTGGTTCCTATCCTAGAACAGTAAGTGTTTGATGCTGGAATTCCAGACAAATTCAGCAGAACAAACTATCTTTGTTCTGAATTATCACGGGGTTTTGTTTTGTTTCATGCCATTAGTAACACTTCTAATTTAAACTTAAAGTAAAGTCTGGATAAAAGGACAGACACTAGTCAATTCTGTGGTAAGACAGTGGCATCTCCCCAATTCTATATGGGAAAGACCATCATTTGGGACCTCTAAGAATAGTCACAAGCATTCAGGCAGCGCTTCCCACACTCTTGAAGGAAGTCACTATGATGGAATAAACTCACAGATGCAAGATACTTTGTGAGAAAAAATTTAAACACTACATCAGAGGCACCGCTTTCTACATTGAAGAAAAAAATGAGATTCCCATGGGGGGTGGGCGTAAATCTTGTGAAACAAAACATGAGAATCCAGCATAACAGCAAATACAAATATTAAACAAGGCAAAGCTAGTCTCATTTGACAAAGGTTGAAATGAAAAACAAAAGGTGAATTCCCAAAGTTGGGTTTTGGGGACTATTTTGAGATTCTCAGTAAATAACTGGAATTCTCTAGAAGTCAGTAAGATGTTGGATGAGCTCTCCCAGGGCTATGCAGCACTTCTGTCAGACAAGGTGGTGGGGTACTGGACACCGCATCTAACACCCTGCAATGCTCACACTCTTTGAGATAGGAATTCCACCTTTAAGAATTTATCCCACCAAAGTAATTCAACTATACGTACCACAGGAGTAATAATTAAAACATAATGTGGAAGAGCAGAAAACTGGAAATAACCCAAACAGTCAACATTTAATGAAGAGTGAAACAAACAAACAAACAGGACGCAAACCCCATGGAATATTTTGTAACTACCAAAAAATATCAGTGGGAAGAGTCAGTAAAAACACAAAATAAGTTTATGGAACACAACCCCTTTGTGACCAACAATATTTTCAACCTCTTAGGTTTCTTGGGAATATGCTACCCAGTTGTAGAACATGTTAGCACTGCCTGGTGGGGACCCGTGTAACTGCATGATTCTGAAGAAACGGAGCTCACCTCTGTTTCCCCAACTAGGATTGGTGAATCCTAGTACCAGAATCCACTGGGAACTTCTGTGTCCCACATAATTGTATAAAAATTCATTTTACCTTGAAAAACCCTTGATATCAGCAAGTCTTGCATTACTGAAAACACATGGTAGCAACAAAAAATCCAAAGCAGAAAATAATTTGATCATGAAAGAATTAAGTTAAAAAGAAAAAAACTATAAAATGCTGTGGGCACTCTGACTGTCTCTACATAAAGCACGTTTACTTGGGGCGAAAAAAAACTAAAAGTAAATGAAGCAGTAATAATATGAGGGTCAGATTGTAAATTACCTTTCTTTTAAAAAGGGTTGTATGAATCATAAAAATAATTGCTAACATTTATGAGAGGCATTCACCATTAACTACTTTTTTTTTGGGGGGGTACTTAAGTGTTGATTTTATCCTCACAACGACTCCCAGAGGCAGATACCATGAGCACTTCTATTTCACAGATAAGAAAACCAAAGTTTGAAGAGACTGGGTAATGGATGGAGACCAGGCCAGCCTCGTACCCAAACCCAGGCTTCTCATCCCAATCGTATCTGTCTGTTGACTTCTGCTTTCCCTTCATAAGCGGTCGAAACCACAGTTACAGTCAAATCCAACGGCACATCCTTTTGATGAACAAAGTCCTGCAACCCTACCTGGATTGACTCAAACTCCCTCGTCAATCAAGGTGTAGAGGCAGGGAAAGCAAACACAGAACAAAAACCCCACTCGTGGTCCCTGAGTCTGTGCCACCTCCTAGCAAGTCTCTAGAACAGGGTAGAACTACTGCTTTGGGTTCCTAAGACTTTAGATCTTTATGGAAGCAGACAAACCCCCGCTTTGTCCCGCGGAGTTGCAGGTGGGTTCAAGTCCCCGTCGTGGGTTAGCAGCTCAGTACCTCACCCACGACGCCAGCAGGGATCCTTGAGGCCAACATAGAGTCAGGCTGGGGGTTGTTCTTAGAGATAGAGATAGCTCCCTGCCACGCCCCCCCCCAGACCCCCGTACCCCTCAGGGCCCTGCTCACATCATTTTCCTTCTTGGTAGCTTCCTGGAGTTCCATGGCCTGCTGGATGTACATTTTCCCAACCAAGATTTCCTCTTCCAGCAATGACAGCTCTTTCAGCGAAATGGGCCAGTTCAGCCGTTCTAGGGCCTCATTTAAAGCTGCCTTGTTTTCCAAGTACTGCATCGGCTTGTTGGCATCTAATCTAAAACACCCAAAACAAGAGACAAAGTGATAATAACAGGAAAAGATACATTCTTAGTAAGCTCTCCCCTAAGAAACATCAGTGAAAGCAAGGGCTGGCTGATAAGTCACAATCTGGTCCAGTGGCCCTTCAGGACTTCGGCAGTTTGCACAAATTACGTATAAAACTTGCTGTGAATTGTGGTAGGCTATTTACCCCATTCATCTCAGTTGATCTCATTGGATTAACTGACTTTCTGAAAATCTGAAGCATTTATGAATCTTTTCAACTCATCTTCCCCTAGCATATTTAGAACCCACTCCTCTTCTCCCCAGCATGAACATCTAAAGAAACAGAAATGAGCTTCGAAGAATTTTCACACAATGATGCCTAGCAGTGATGCTGGAAAAGAGAGCAAGAAACAGAACAAAAAGCAACGTGCGTTAGGGCAGTCAGTGTTTTTCTGGGTATTTTGGTGGAGGTATTTTGACCTCCTTTCTTCCTCACAAGCCTAAATGGAGCTCAACTGTATGGTTTCACTATTTTGGTGCTTAAGGAGCAGAAACCAAACTTCCAAGAGCTGATGACCAGGCTTCTGGCAGTCACTGTGTGGGTCCGTGGTCCAGGACTCGGGATTCAATTGCCAGTCCAGTTGCTTTGTGTGTGTGTGTGTGTGTGTGTGTGTGTGTGTGTGTCTGTGAAGGAGAGAGAACATTTCATAATCATCATTCTCATATTGCTGACAACATCATTTACTTCCTCTAGATGTTGAATGTTGGAAGAATAATCCACAAACAATGCTCCTCCAGAAGACAGGGAAATTTTCTTATTGGAAATTTAAACTAAGATCCCTAGGATATGTCTTGAGTTTACTCAGAGTGGGAAATGGGTCTTCTGTCAAGCTGCTGGATAGTGCTGCAGAGAGAAAATGTTCCGGGAAATACAGAAGGCTTCGCAAACTCTCACCCATGCTCAACATTCTCCTAATGTGAAAGCTGTGTGCTCAGCTCCAATGGGGCTTTCCACTGGACGATGGGGGCTTGGAAAGTGAATGTTCTGGCCCCTTTGCTAAGGTTTCAAAGCTTACCCCTCCAATGAGTAGCGAGCGAGCCTTCTAGTAATTTATTCTCTAAGTGAATCTTAGAGTTTACAAACAAAATTCAATCCTTTCCCAATTTATAAACATTTCAATACAGTTAAAAATCATTGTTTAGAAGGTGGCAAAGTATAACCAAACAGAATTTTTTCAAAAGGAAAAACAGATATGGGAAATCAATTGTAAGAACATGTAAAAGGCATCAAATGGCAGCCCAGGGAGGGACTTTGGTGGAAACGCTTGCGGCTGACCTTTCCAAGAGTAAGGCGTTATTGATGTGCGTAACAGACAGTTACCGCATGCCTGCTCTGTGCCGAACTCGCCGAGAGTGTTAGACGCTGGCCACTCGCGGATGCTCACCAGCTACAGCCTCTGTCTTGTACAGTTTACGATCCAGTGGGGAGAGGATACTAAGCCAGGGGATAAAACCACGGGGACCCAGTTTCTGTTCCAACAGGTGCAGGGTACGTCAGCAGTCTAAGCAAACGCCTACACAGAAACCCCGGCTCTGGAAACGGTGTTGGAAGAAGGCCTTCGCCCTTGGAGTCTCAGGAAAGCGGAAGAACATAAGCTGAAAAGCAAGGCAGGCTTGGGGTGGGTCACAGACGTGGTACTTAACAGCGGCGTGGCCTTGTGATTCGCAGACTGGAGTGGCCTCAGGAGCCTCTGAAGGGCTTCTCCCAACACCGTTGCCCTGACTGTGCTGGTGCAGGGGGCGGTTGACATGGGGGACGATGCCCTCCCGCAGGATGCGCGGGAATGAGATGACATGATAGGGGCAGCGTTCACTAAGGTCCTGAAGACAAAGGGGGTGGTGGTGAGAAACCTACTCAAATCCCGCTGCCCTCCGAATTCCTTAGGCACAGCCCTACCTCTGACGGAAGGGGTTCCCCTCTCCGACCTTCCTCCTCCAGGTCAATTCCCAGGACCCCGAGGAGCTCATCTGGCCTGGTGTTCTCGCCTTTGCCCACAGAGAAACGCCCTCAGAAGGTGGGAGCTGGACGATGGCAGGCCCTGCCTGGGGAGCCCTGCACCTTCCGGCCTCAGTGGCAGGCCTCAGAGGAGGGGGACCAGGAGAACCAGTCAGTTCTGTGGCTGGACAGGCAAAGGACGAGTCAGTTCAAACGTGGCCTTCGCACACGAGGAGGGCTGAGGTGACTTACTTTTCTCTTTCCTCCTCAGATAACGCTTGCCAAACAATTCTGTTCAACCGCCTGTTAAGAGAAACCAACAGCGGGGATTTAGTAGCAGCACTGCATTTCATTGCAAAAGACTCAGAGGGGCTCTGACAGGGCGCCCCGGCAAAGCGCCCCATCGCCAGGCCACCCAGGTGTTTCTTTCCAGAGCTGGGGTAAGAGTCAGTGTCTGCCTCCCTCAGCGTCACCACCAAGCGAGCAGAGGTGCCACATCTGACCTCCTTTGGCTCCCCTGTTGCCAGGAGACAGAGGTCAACTATGTATGCCCCACTCTGGGTCCTTGTTAACCCAGTCCAACCCCAGCCATTCCTCCCACAGCACTCTCCTGGCGCACTGGGTTCGAGAAGTCTGCGATGGCCGGAGAATTCACAGATCGAACTCCCAGTTATGGGCGTTTACTGGGGAAGTCAACAGACGACCACAAGTTAGGATCAGCGAACAGTGAGGATCGAGTCATGGCTCCGTCTGCCTCTCCTTAGCTAGCAGCTAAGTCTTTCTCTTTAGTCTCAGGCTCTCAGCCAGGTGGCCCCTTGGCTTGTGTCTCCCCGGCCCAGGGAGCCAGCTCGCTGCTCTCCCTGTGTGTGTCATGGCTCAGCGTCTTAGCGCTGCTCTTCCGGTCGAGCTGGTGGCCTCCTTGCCTTGTTCTCTTAGTCTCTGACTAAGTCTCTCAGTCTCTAGTCCCTGCCACTGCAGAGAGAGGTCTTGAACGTGCCCCCTGCTGGCTTTTCTGCCAATGGTCCCGAGACTTCTCTGTCCTCCTACTGAGATGGCTGGCTCAGCCTTATAGCCAGAGGAGTGGCAACTGACACTGACCAGTCCCCTTTATTAATGTAACACACACTGGATTGGCATAGTCCCATCCAAATATTTATTGGGGCTTGCAGAGAGATGGATCTCACTCACTGACATCTAGTCCATTCTGACTCATGTTCCCCTCCTATGGAAGAGCTACAGTGAGAAATATCAAGCTGATACCAAGAGCTCAAGTAGAAAGTAAATACTTAGAAAATATTGATGGCAACAGATGTATAGATATGCTCGATACAACTGTTATAAGAGCTGTAACCAATAAAATGATCTTTTCATTCAAAATAATTAATTAATTATATATCGCTGCACTACAGATGGTATTGGGCTAATTTGTTAAATATTAAAAGGGGACCCAGCTTAGTCAGAAAGCCTAGACTGAGTAAAGGCAGTAAACAAACTATTTGGACCTCATTACATCTGTATATCTATTTGTAAAGGATCCCTGGTGGCATAGTGGTTATGCATTGGGCTGTGACCCATGTGGTCAGTAGTTCGAAACCACCAGTAGCTCCGCAGGAGAATGACCACGCTTTCTACTCCCATAAATGTTTACAGTCTTGGAAACCCACAGGAAGGTCACTGTAAGTCAGCATTAACTACAGGGCAGAGGGTTTGGTGTGTTTTTTTTCCCCCTTTGGCTGTTTCTAAGACGTCCCAAAGTGGTGCAGATGTGATGAGCTTGGTTGCTACCTGAAAGGTTGATGGTTCAAAATAAAGACAGAGATCTCTGTATAGGAAAGGCCATAGCCACTGAAGACCCTATAGAAGACAGTTATAGCCTACACACCGGGGTGCCAGAAGTTGGAACTGACTTGACCACCGCTGATTTGGCTGTTTTGGGTGAAGTATCTAAGCGACTACCATTTTCTTCTGAAGAAAAACCTAACCCTTAGCTTGCCTTGTGTTCTGCACAGGTCTCTCAGAGCAAACGATGTTAACAGAGCGATTAAACAATAGGATCAAGACATGTTAGAGCTCAACCAAGGAGACTCCTGTATCCTCCACAGGAGGCTGCTCAGATAAGGTGCCCAAATGAGGTGCAGATAAATGAAGTGACTGTCTCTCCCCGCAGCTCACTGGCCGTGCGGAGTGTTTTCAGAGAAAGGGTGTCGGCCCAAGGGGAAGAAAGAAGGCTGGAGCCAGCACGTCTGACGGCCAGTCGCAGCCCCTCTCCACATCGGCTAGTCTCTGATGCTTCTTTCAGAGGCACCGCCCGAATCAGGCGAGGGAAGGGCACAGCAGGTGGATTCAGGGACCATGCGATTCCCCATAGAAGATGCTGCTCCAATCAAAGGAGCTGGAAGCAGGCCCTTCACTACTGGATTTCCATCGGGGCAGCCAGGCTCTGGGAGCACATTCCAGGGATGATGGGAAGGTGGCTCAGACTCAATCCTTAAGCTCAAGTCACTACACCTCCTACTAACAGGGAGACTTAGGCTCAGGGCCAAAAGACGAGGATAGTGACAGGCCCTCTGCTAACGTTGCCATGGGGACTCGGTGAGCCAGTGGTGTGGGCACCGCACACAGACTGGTATCTGCCAGCGGCAAGGGGAAGGAGGTAGAGCGCTGACGTGCTTCTGTTTCACTGGAAATTTTGGGTTTCTTTCATGATGTGATTCATGTCATAAGCTCCAAGCCTTCTAAGACAGTTTTAAAGGATCCATAATGGATCTGACACCAAGGGCTCAAACAGAAAGTAAATGTTTAGAAAATGATGATACCAACATAGCTACAATGGATGTATGGAATGTGATAAGAGCTGGAAGAGCCCCCCTAGAATGATTAAAAGAAACAAAAAAGATCCACAGCGTGCATCTCAACATGCCCACTTGGTTGCTGTGTGATCTAAAGTTACACTACCTGACACACCCTCCTGTGCTCATCCATCAAGCAGGGTGACACCCCCACCCGTGGGGTTGGCAGAATGAAAGGAGATGTGGATGGATCAAGTGATCGGGACGAATTCAACATTCATTCCATCCAGGTTCTGAAGAAGACTGAGGTTTAGACCCTCTGAGAAACTGCTGGCAGATGTGGGTCCAATTAGTCTGTCTGTCTATCTCTAACACACATACACACACGCACACACACACGCACACATACACACACACCCATCATATCAATTCCGACTCCTAGAGACCCGTCGTTGGGGCTTCCGATACCTCTTTACAGGAACAGACAGCCGCATCTCTCTCCTGTGGAGCGATGGTGACTTTGAACAGCTAGCTGACCTGGCATTGAGCAGTCTCTTGCTTAACTGGCAGTGCCACCAGGGTTCCTCAAGTACTCACCACATGTCTCTAATTCTAACTGAAAGGACTATTTTCATAACTTTTGCCATTCTCCTGCTTCCCCTCTTGGTTAAACTATTTCAAAGCGCACGGGAAACCCTGGGAGTGGACAGAAACGCAGCCCGAGCCGGGCCCGCCAACTGGGGAGGTGGCCACAGGCAAGCGGCTCAGCATATGGAGGTAGGCATGGCCCTGAGGGCCTCTCCCAGGAGGTCAGCTGATTAATCCAAGAATCTTCCGAACAACCATTACCATTGAGCTGACTCCGCCCGAGAGCGCCCTCACACAGGCCAGGGTGGAGCCGCTCCTCAGGGTCTCGGACACTGCGGGTCTGGGCGGCAGCAGACAGCCTCATCTTTCTCCCTCGGGGTGGCGGTGGCTAACCCCTGGGGCCTGGGATCAGCAGCCTAATGCTTAACCCATGGTGCCACTGGGATTCTTTCATTTGTTTAAGGGCAGAGACATTTGGCTCAGGGGTTACATTCACTGGTTTCTTTATTTCTAGTTCTCAAGTTTACTTGTGCCGATGATCGACTGCTCTCGAAGCAGGTCGTGACTCACCGGCCCTCGGAAGTCTGAGCAGCAACCCCTGCAGATTGGAGAGCCTGGTAGAGAACTCCCAGAATGGTCCCAGATGCTTCCCTGTGGACCCGAGGCCTCTGACCTTGGCCTTGGACTTGCAATCAAAATAAGCTGTACTGGCGCAAAGCTGACGTTCAGACACCCAAAGTCAAAACTGCTGCCTCAGTTCTTCAGGTATGAAACAGAAGGATCTACTACACACATGGGTACTAAGTGTGACCCGATAGTTGATGTCGTGACGCTGACCCAGTGTCTGTGAATTCCTCGTTGGCCTGGTTAGTTAGCCCTATCCATTTGGTTGGAGTTAGTGCTTCGGCTGGCTTGCTTTTCATAGGCAATACCATAGATGAGTATGCCTAAGGGTCATCGATTATTTTGCACATTCTGCATATCTTTACACAGGTGGAGTCAGGAGAAAAAGGAAATTGATAGAGATACAAAACTTTAAAAAATATACTGTTCAATGCTGCACACCAGAAAGTTATTGTCCTGGATAATATTAATAGAATTTAAAAATGCAAGTAAATGACTTATGCGGAAACATAAGTTAATATTAAGTTTTATGGAGTTTATCAACATCCTATATGATTGATTGATTGAATGCCATTAAATATTAACCTTTTAGATAATGAGATTCTGGTGACAACCTTTCTTGACTGTTGCTGGTCCATGCCATTGGGTTGGCTGTGACTCACAGTGACCCCATGTGCAAGAGAACCAAACACTGCCCAGTCCGGCACCCTCCTCACAGCCGTTGTCTGCTTGAGCCCCTTGGCGCAGCCCCTGTGCCCATCCAGCTCATGGGTAGTCCTCCTCTTCCTCCCCATCTTCTACTAAACCAAGCACAAGGCCCTTCTCCAGGGACTGGGCCCCCCCTGCAAGCATGTCCAAAGCACACGAGATGAAGTCCCGCCTCCCTGATCCTCAGGGCCGTTCTAGCGGCACTTTGAAGTCAGGCGTGTCTGTTCTTGCGGTCCGTGGTCCTCCCAATCCTCTGCCAGCACCGTCGTTCAGATGCGTGGCTCTTCACCAGTCTTCCGAAGGGGTGCTAAAAGGTGTCTCCAGGTCCTTTGTTATTATTATTATTAGTGAGAAATGGAGCAGATCACTTCCTTTGTCTGTTTTCTGGTTTTGCTACTGAAGAGCTCTTTCCTGCCTGGGGAACTCTGGGGCGGGGCATGGGACAGTGCCCTGCTCTTAAAACCCTAGGGAAAGGGCGAGCCAGGGTGCAGAGCGAGCCATGTGACGATGACACTCCATGCATTTATTTTAGGGTCGGCAGACTTTAGAGAATGAAAGGGGGAAGTAATTAAATTAATTGCTCTTGATATAAAATTAAAGTAATCCTCACAACAGCCTTGTGAGAGAGGTGTAAAGTCAGTAGGTGGAGGCAGCTGAAGGAGCTCATGTGAGATCGCATCAGCTCTCAGGTGGGGGCAATGTCAGAGGCTCAGGTTTGGGGAGATTTGAAGATATCTCTGACTGGACCCTAGGTCAGGACCCCTGGTGGTGTCGTGATTAACTCATTGAGCTTCGAACTGCAGGGTCAGCAGTTCAAAACCATTAGCAGTTCTGCTGGAGAAAAACTGGGATTTCTACTCCTGTAAGCAGTTAAAAGCCTCAGAAACCCACAGCGGGTTCTCTGCGAGTCAGCATTGACTTGATGGCAGTGAGTTTGGTTTAAGTTTGGTGACCGGCCCCGTGGAGAAAGGCCTTAAACTTCTGAACACTCGCAGGCACATTTAAAACCAAATGGCCGGTAAATGCCTGCCTGGGCCACCTGACTTCCATGTGCCGTTTACAGTTTATTCAACCTTTCAGAGCCAAGAACGGGCTTGCCTGAAGAAGCTGGGCCTGCTTGAAGTTTAAGTACTGCACCAACAATTAATTATGTGCTGGGGTAGGAAGGAGAGGTGATTAGAATTCCCGGCAAGAGTGAAGACGTCCTTGTAAAAAGAAGTCTCCTGTAGTTGGCCCTGACACACTGACTACTTAAGAGCATGAATTTCATCGCAGTGAATTTGATGATCTTCTTGACCTTGAAATAATTTTCAAAAATAGCAACACACACAGATCTTCACTGTTTCATCATTTCCTAGAGCAGTGGATCTCAACCTGTGGCTCACCACCCTTTTGGGGGTCGAATGACCCTTTCACAGGGGTCACCCTATTCATAACAGTAGCAAACTGACAGTGATGAAGTAGCAACGAAAATAACTTTATGGTTGGGGGTCACCACAACGTGAGGAACTGTATGAAAGGGTCGCGGCATTAGGAAGGTGGAGAACCACTGTCCTAGAGTTTTCTCCGCCACTTTACAGGATGTTGAAGGGTGGACCCATCAGATCATTCCGCTAAAAGAAAGACCTGGAAGATCTCCTGAGTTTTCTGTGGGTTTTGGAAATGGAGGTAGTTTGTCTAAAAGTTTGTTGTCAATCTACTACTGCTGCTGTTGAGATGGCTTAGGGAATATATATATATATATATACACACATATATATACATATGTATGTATGTATGTATGTATATATACATATTCCCCACCTCCCACCCCCAGGTAGCTGCTATAGATGAAAAGTCCAGGCTCAACTAAGAGAAAGTCAGCAAACAAGGCCCCAACCCATTAAAGACCAGCCAGGAATAGTACTCACTTTTCATAGGACTTAATGGCTTGTTCGACTTTCTGCTTGTAGATGTTGAGCTTCACTCCTTGGGGGTTAATCAATGTCATCTTGTTTGTGTTGTTGCACACATGTGCCAGCGGGAACACCTGCACATCAAGACCAAAGGAGAGGGTCACTGGAGAAGCTGACAGGCGCCTTTCACGATGTCTCTGCACCAAGGGGCTGCGCAGTACGTACAATGCATTCTGCCCGTAAAGAAATGAGAAAATCTTGAAGACAAGAATCAGAGATACTATTCCTCTTCCTTTACATCTAATATAATTTTTCTTAAAAATCATTTTATTAGGGGTTTACACAGCTTTTATCACAATCCATCCATCCATCCACTGGGTCGAGCACATTTGTACATATGTTGCCATCACCCTTTTCAAAACATTTGCTTTCTACTTGAGTGCTTGGTATCAGCACCTCATTTTTTCCCTCCCTCCCACACCTTCCTTCCCTCCTTCCTTCATGAACCCTTGATAGTTTATAAATTATTATTTTTTCATGTCTTACACTGACCAGTGTTTCCCTTCACCCACTTTTCAGTTGTCTGTCCCCCAGGGAGGGGGTTATATGTAGATCCTTGTCATCAATTCCCCCTTTCTCTCCACATCTTCTCCGTACCCTCCTGGTATGGCTACTCTCAGCACTGATCCTGAAGGGATCATCTGTCCTGGATTCCCTGTGTTTCCAGCTTTTATCTGTACCAGTGTACATCCTCTGGTCTAGCTGGATTTTTAAGGTAGAATTGGGGTCATGATAGTAGGGTGGGGGAGGAGGGGAAGGAAGCATTAAAGAAATAGAGGAAAATTGTGTGTTCATTGGTGCTACACTGCACTCTGACTGGCTCATCTCCTCCTTGTGACTCTTCTGTAAGGGGTTGTTCAATTGTCTACAGATGGGCTTTGGGTCTCCACTCTGCACTCCCCCTCATTCACAATGATATGATTTTTTTGTTCTAGGTCTTTGATGCCTAATACTTGATCCCATCGACACCTTGTTATCACACAGGCTGGTGTGCTTCTTCCATGTGGGCTTTGTTGCTTATCAGCTAGATGGCCGCTTGTTTATCTTCAAGCCTTTAAGATTCCAGATGCTATATCATTTTTTACTCCCCCCCCCCTTTTTTATTAAATAATTGTATTGGGGGAATCTTACAACTCTTAGCACAATCCATCCATCCATCTATTGTATCAAGCACATTTGTACATATGTTGTCATCAGCGTTTTCAAAACAGTTTTTTCCTACTTGAGGCCTTGATATCAGTTCTCATTTTTTCCTGCCCTCCTCTCTACCTCATTAACCCTTGTAAATTATAAATTATTATTTTCATATCTTACATCATCCGTTGTCTCCCGTCACCCACTTTTCTGTTGTTTGTCTCCCCTGGGAGGTGGTACTATGTTGATCCTTGTGATCGGTTCCACCTTTCTCCCCTTCACCTTCTCCTTACCCTCCTGGTATCTTTATTCTCTTTTGGTCCTAAGGGTTTTATCTGTCCTGGATTCCCTGTGTTGCGGGCTCTTATCTGAAGCGGTGTACATGGTCTGGTCTAGGCAGCTTTGTAAGATAGAATTGAAGTCATGATAGTGTGTGTGTGGGGAGGAAGCATTAAAGAACTAGAGGAAAGTTGTATGTTTCATCAGTGCTATATTGTGCCCTGAATGGCTCATCTGCTATATATTTTGATAGCTGGACAGCATCAGCTTTCTTCACCACATTTACTATGCACCCATTTTGTCTTCAGCGATTGTATCACGAAGCTGAGCAGCATGGAATGCCAGATTAGCAGAACAAGGTATTCTTGCATTGAGAGAGTGCTTGAGCAGAGTCCCAATGTCTGTCTACTACCTTGATACGTAACATATAAATATATGCAAATATATCTATTTCCCTATTGTTATATATATACATATATATATACATTTACATGCCTGTGTTTAGAATCTGTAAATGCCCTTTGCCTACTAGTTTTTTCCACTATTTCCTTTTACTTTCCTCTTGTCTCACTATCACGTTCGACCGTCATTCAGGTTTTGCCCTTGATCAAGCCCTACCAGGCATCCTATACCCTCCTTGCCATCAATTTTAGATCACTTGTTCTCTTTTCCCTGGGTTTGTTAACACCTACTTCCTTTCCCTAGCCTCCCCTTCTCCCATGTACTCCTGGAACCATTGGTCCCATTGTTTTCTCTTCTGGACTGTTAGCCTCGCCTATCTTATCTAGATAGATATGCAGAGACATTAATAAGCACAAAAACAAGGTATAGCAAAACAAAACAAAAAACAACAACAACAACAAAAAACTACCAAAAAAAGCAAAAAGCCTATAAATAGTTCCATGTCTGTTTGTTGACCTTTAGGAGCGTTTTCTGGTCGAGTCTGCTGGGCTGCCACACACTGACCCCAAAGTCTAATTTTGGTGTCTCCAGGGATGTCATTGCTTTGCCCTCAATCTAATTATTTTTACAATCACCCCAAGTGACAGTACTACTCTGCTTTAGGACACCCCAGTTGGAATTGATAATAATCATTCATTGTAAGTCTCTAGATATTTATAAGAGTGAAAAATTTCATTAAAAAAGTTTCACTGTTACTTATGTGTAAGTTACTAGTTGAGTTAAACATTTTTATCATGTATTTATTTTACATTTGATTTTCATTTGAGATGACCTATCCTTTGACCATTTTCCTTGTCAATTTATAAGAGATTCTTATACCTGTCAAACAAAGAATGGTTCATGGTCAATGAAACCATATTTTACAAGAACAAAATCTAAAAAGGGAACAAGGTATATGAGAGAAGTGTGAACTTAATGCATTTTAAGAAGTGTCTTCTGGTTCTATCACACACACACACACACACACACACACACACACACACACACATACACACAGGTGGCAGATCACTCACACTTTCACCACCAGAACCCATTTCTACCTCCAGGACCAAATATAGTCAACTTGGAGTTTTATTATCAAAAAGCATTTGCTTACATTCAAAATCAATGTTTAAATAGTTGGGGAAATTTAATTGATTAAATTCACAAATCTTGATCAGGTAGTAATTTAAGTACTCGTTAAATATTTAGAAGAAATGGCTTTGTTTAATATGTTTAAGTGTTGGCTGGTTAATACGTGTGACTAATAATTGGGCAGCAAAGTAAAAGTACTATGGATAATTCCTTCCTTTATCCCAACGTGTGTGTGAGAGAGAATTCCTTTCGATATTCCAAATGTGTGTGTGTGTGTGTGTGTGTGTGTGTGTGTGTGTGTGTGAGAGAGAGAGAGAGAGAGAGAGAGAGAGAGAGAGAGAGAGAGAGAGAGAGCGCAGGAGAGATTTAAATAGAAGGACCATCAGCCCTTTGACACATTTATTACAAATATTTTTCCGAATCTGTATTTTAATTTTATTTATTTTTTGATGTGTAGAATTTAAAAATTCTTGTTGCTGCTAGGTTTTATTGAGCTGGTCCTCCCTCACAGAGACGGTACACAGAAAGAAGTCCCAGTCCCGCCTCGCAGTCGTCGGTGTGCGTGAGCCCGTTGTTGCAGCTACTATGTGAACACCATCCGGCGAGGAGCTTCCTCTCTGCTCCCCTCTGCAGCGCCAAGCGTGATGGCCTTGTCAGGGACTGTTCTCTGTGGGTGAGACTGGCTGCACCCCCAGCAGTCCACAGTACTTTCGTTCCCTTCACCGGCCCCGGAGCTCAGCGGCACCCACTCGTCTGCATTCTGCCTTGTTCACCGTCCAGCCTTCACATGCAGGTGAGGGTCACTGTGGCTTGGACCAGGCACACCTTAGCTCTCGCCGGTTCTGAGCAGCAGATTCGTCCAGTGTGACACGTCGTCGGTTTACTTGACGTCGAGGGGCGTCCACGCAGGGCGTGTTGTCTGCGTATCGCCGGCTGTTAACGAGGCTTCCTTCTGACACGACGAACATAACTTATAAGCTCAGAAGGTCCTTGCTGTGCTCGTTCATGGTCAGGGAGACCCAGATTTCTTCTAAATGTTTTGTCATGTGATTCCCTATATTTAATGTTTCAGATATAGGGTACCAAGGATTCCACAGCAAGTGTCAATATTTGTTTTAATGTTAAATAAGTTTCCCTTTTAAACATCATATTGCTTTCCCATTCTTTCAAATGAACATCAGATGTGAAGTTAAAAAAAACCCACTGGAATTTTTATTCAGAGTCATTAAACTCCGACTAAGTGGTCTTTCCCCCAGACTTCTAAGCAGGACATATTTGACATCTCCTCATGTACTCAAATATCTCAAAGAAAGTTTTTTATTTTCTTCACACAAGCTCTGGCCATTTGGTGGTGGGTTTCATATCAGATTGATAGATAAGTAGGTGCTATCAAATGGACGCTGACTGCTGTCCACCTGCACCACAGGGCCCGGCACTGTCAGGCTACCTCCTTCCAGCCAGGCGGAGCGTGCTCACTCACTGCTGCGCCTAGTGTGATAATCATCTCCCTGAAGCGCTCCCGGAGCCTCTCCTTGGGCCTCTCCTGTCCCAAACAAGGGCGTCCTCCTTCGGTGGCTGCTTTCTGCTGCGAGTCGAGCAATGCCCTGCCGCGACCCATAGGTTCTCCTTGGTGAGCTTTCAGATGTGCATCGCCAGGTCTACTTCCTTGGTGTCGAAGCTCCACTGAAACCTCCCCACCACGTGGGCCCTTCTGGAAATGGAACTACTGTGCTGTGGCTTCCCAACATCACAGCCGCAGGCGAGCCACGGATGTCCAGCAAACTGACAGTCCAGGTCGGGGTTAGTCTTAGACACCGTATTGTTGGCGGAGCTGCTGTGAGTAAAACCTCCAATTTCTCAATTCTTAGAAAATCTAATTATACTTCCAAAACTCTGTCAGCAAGTCAATTGTGACTCGTCGGTTAATTAAATTCATCCTCTCACTCCGTGCCTGCAACAAGGCCCTCCTCATCTGCTCTTCCTGTGTCTTTTGAGTTGTGTTCCAAATTACTATCAAACAGCGCTTTCTGTACAGTGCTCTCAGGGTCACGGTCAAGCTCCGGGGTCACCTCGCCTGTCTCATCTCACACAGTCTGAGCCTCCGCTTGTCTGTGACTCGGGCACGCCACCCCAAAAGACAGCGGGAGCTTCCCCCTTTAGAAGATTTCCACGCAGCCCCTCCCCTCAGAGCCGCCTTGCTCTTCGCCCTGCGAGTTCCTTCTCGTGTCTTCCTCACCGGCGTCCCGATTCCACCGTGTCACCTTCTAGCCATCACTTAGCTGTCCTTCCAGTGTGTCCCTGCTCCTACAACTTTCAATTATTTTGTTTGCTGATTATTCATTGGTAATCGGTTCCCTGACTAGATAAATGGTAAGCTTTCTAACAACACAGACCTTACGCCATGTGCCCAGAGCACAGGGCCTGGTGAAAGACGGCATTCATGTTATTGATGAGAGAAGGGGAGCGAGTCTACGTTTTATCCTGAAGGAGTGTTAGGCGCGAAGGCTCACATGGCTAAGGTTTGTAGAAACGTCTAGACTGCGGTGTGGAGAACAGAGCGACCACAGTGAGGAGCGTTCGGCAGCAATTCCGGGTGAAAGATCTTGGCGATCTCAGATTGAGTGTCACAGGGAAGAGGGAGACAGTGTGGTGTCATGGAGACCAAGAGAGGGAGCTTTCGGGAAATAATAGCCATTTGTCAGATACGACTACGGTTCTGAGTGAGGAGCTGAGACATGCCCTTTGCAATGAGCATGGGTCAGAGAGAGAAGAGAGTGGAAATGACACCTCAAAACAGAGCTCCTCGGCATTTGCCTTCAGAGTGAACTCTTCCTTAATTCACTTCATCCCCACAAATGGCAGCCCTAACCTTCTGGGCACCCAGAAGCAAAGTAAAACAAAAATAACACCATCATCCTGGGCTGTGTTTTCCTGCTCCACAGCGAATCCACCAGCAAACCCAACGGACAATTCTTTCAAAATCTATCTGGAATTCAAATCTTCACCCTTCCGCTTCTAGCCTAATCCAAGAGTCTTCAAGACCATAAAGCACACCAGGGCCCTGCAGGGTAGGAGTGAGGGTCAGGCAGGAAGTGCTGACCTGGCTTTCCATGCTCCTTAGGTTTGGCGAACTCTCACTGTCTCACGCTCTTAGCACTCGGCTACCACTCCTCCATTCTTACCTGGCTGCATACGAGGGGTCAAAGGCGAGGAGGAAGGGAAGAAGAAAGATGCATGATTGATAAATACTTAGAAAGAACATTTTCTGGAGACAGAGAGTTGAACAGCCTGAACAAGTGAACAGGGTTGAAGACAGAGTCTAACTGGGGTTTCTGTCCCAAGATGCAGGGAGCCCTAAGAGCTCAACTGCTAGAGACCAGTGGGACTGCAAGACCTGGATGAACCAACCACCAGCAGAATGCCAATCCTTGGGAGAGGCGATTAATTGGATGGGCCATCAAACAGGGCCATCTTCAAGTGACTAAGTTCATTGTGATTAGGGTGTCCAAAGGTGTGAAAAGCAGGCATGTAAAGTACAAATTTAAAAATCAGAAGTGTCATAAGAAGAAATGAATAGGAAAAAGAAACAACTAAAAATCTACCTTGGAAAACAGAGATGTTAGAGTTGAAATTTAAAAAACCTTAATGTAATAAGTTCTTGGCTAGACATATTTTTTTTAAGTGGTGAACTGGGGAGTAGTACTAATGATTTCCTGCAGAATGTAGAACAGAGACCAACAAATAAAGCATGCACTTATTAGAAATTCCAAACGGAAATAATAAGCCCTTAGAGACCCAGCATTTGGAGCTATAATTGAGTTTCCTAAACTTGAAAAAGAAATAAGTCCTCAGATCAAAAATTAGTCCACAGGAAAATAAACTAATAAAAATACATCCAAATCTACACACATTGTAGTAAAACTGAAGAAGACCAAGCACAGAAGGAAATTTAAAAGTAAGCCGAGCAAAAATGACAATGTAAAAGATCAACATAGATAACAGACAAGAGTTATCAGAAGATAACAATATCTTCAAAGTGGTACGAGGACTTTACTGATAACTGCCAATCTAACAAAGGACTGGAAAGTAGCTAAGAAAAATTATATTACACGGGTACAGATCAGAGCTGGAAACACAGGGAATCCAGGACAGATAAAACCCTCAGCACCAATAATGAGAGCAGCATAAGAGGAGGGGAAGGGGAAGGTGGGGAGAGTAGATCACAATGACCTACATATAACCCCCTTCCCTGGGGATGGACAACAGAAAAGTGAGTGAGGGGAGACATTGGACAGTGAAAGACGTGACAAAATGGTAATTTATAAATTATCAAGGGCTCATGAGGGAGGGATTGTGGGGAAGGGAGGGAAAAAATGAGCTGATATCAAGGGCTCAAGTAGAAAGAAAATGTTTTGAAAATGATGATGGCAACAAGTGTACAAATGCTTGACACAATGGATGGATGGATGAGTGGATTGTGATAAGAGCTGTATGAGCCCCCAATAAAATGATTTTTAAAGGAAAGAAAATTTATAATAAACAGAAATATGGGATGGAAAAAAAATCAAAATAGATAAACGTCTAAAAGAGAATGTTAACTAGCAAGTTTCAGAATAAAGTTTGGCTATAATATTTGTATACAGTTTTAAACATGTAGAACAAAGTTTTAGCAATTTTTGTATTAAGAATATGGAAATATGCATGGAAATAAGAAATGCTGAAAAGCCAGAGTTATTAAAATAAATCAGTAAGTTTAATTACTGAAATTAAAACCAAAAAAAGTTATATACTCTCAAAGAAATAGTGAGACTCGAAATCATGACAAGACTGTGTAGAGAAGGCTGTTCCCTTCATGAGAAGAAGGGAGGAGGACACGCTTTTAAAAAGGGGCTGCACCGAGGGCCTCAAGACGCCAGCGCGTGCTTGATCTACTGTTCAACTCTCTGAAAATTAAAGTCCAGGTTTGAAACTATCAGCAAGCGTGACTTCTAAAAACTGGGTTTCAGGACAATTGAAGAGGGATAGGCCAAACTTTGACATATATATATTTTAACTAAATATGTACATTGTATATTTAAAACATTAAAACCAAACAAGCAAAGGGTAAAGATTTCGGAAACTATAAGGAAAGAAATGTTAGAAACTGCATAGTCCAACCTCTATACTTGTAAGATTTCACATCCGGCTTCAAACCAATCGTTTTCAAAGGAAGTAGAATAGTGGGTTAACAGGTAAGACGATGAGACGTTGGAGACTTAATAAAACACGCCCGAATGAAAAATAAAAACCAGCCCATAAAATAAGCAGCTTACAAAATTGCTTTCCCAGTCTGCGAGTTCTATTTTCCTCTTTTGGTGAAATCATCTATATAGTTTGTCTTGTTTTATTGTGCATTTTCAGTTATGTTTAATAGCATGTTTGTGTCATTAATTAGGGACCCTAAGTTTGTACCCATCTTTTCGTGGCTGATCTTTATCATTTTAGGTCTTTGGTGCATCTTAAGTTCATTTTTGCATATGGTGAGATACACTTCCCATTTCATTTCCTGCAAAAGGATATTCTGTTTTGCCGGTACCATTTGCTAAAGACCTGTCTTTCTCACTGAATGATTTTGGCCCTTTGTCAAAGTCCGAAGAGGGATGAGTGTACTTCTGTGGATTTTATTTCTGTTCTGATCTATCTCTGCGGATCATTGTGCCAGGCATCGCCTCTTTGACCACGGCGACTGCGTGTTGGTTTGATAGTGGAAAGGAGGAGGCGTCCTCCTGTGTTGTCTTCAGCAGTTCTTTACTTATTCGAGGTCTCGTCCTTTTCCTATAAAATTGATCATCTGTGTTCCCGGCTCTTTAAAGAGCGATGCTGGAAGGGATCTGGGGACTGCATTATCAGTAGATCACTTTGGGTCATGTTGGCACTTCAACAATGCTGTCTTCCTAGCTACAAACAGGGTGTAGTTTCCACTTATACGTCTCTTTTGGTTTCTTGTAATAGTGGTTTGTAGTTTTCTTTGTTCGGGACTTCTGTTTCTCTGGTCATACTTATTGCTAAGAATTTCATCTTTTGATGACTATCATAATGGCATTATTTTCCCGATTTCCTTTCCAGAGCTCTCTTTGTTGTGTAAAGTCATCTGATTTTGTGTGGATCTTGTACTCTGCCACTTAACTGGACCTTTCAGAGAGTTCCAGTCACTTTCTCTTTGAGTCCTTGGGATTTCCTTTGTACAGGGTCCTACTGTCTGCAAATAGAGTTTTACTTGTTTGACAAGTTGGATACCTTTAATGTCTCTTCCCTGCCTTATGGGTCTGGCTAGACTGCCAGTACAATGTCGATAGGAGGGTGTTACAGGGCCCCCTTGTCTGCTCCCGAGCACAAGAGGAATGTCCTCAGTCACTCTCTAGTAAAAGCAATGTTGACCTTTGGCTTTGTCTAGATAAACCCAAACCCACTGGAATCCAGTCGCTTCCCACTCAGAGTGGCCCTATAGGACAGGGTAGAACTGCCCCTGTGGGTTTCCGAGACTGTAACTTCTTACAGGACTAGAAAGCCTCCTCTTTGTCCCATGGAGCTGTTAGTGGTTTCAAACATCTGACCTCTCAGTTAGTGGTCAAACTTGTAGCCTACTATGCTGTCCTTATTATGTTGCGTTCCCTTCTATTCCTATTTTTTTGAGCATTTTTATCAGAAACGGGTGTTAAATTTTGTCAAATGTCTTTTTTGCGCTAATTGATATGATCGTGGGCTTATTTTCTTTATTTATATGGTGCACTACATTGATGCTTCCCCCAGTGTTGAACATTCTTGCAAGCCTGGGATGAATCCCATTTGGTCATGATGTGTTCCTCTTACGGTAGGGTTCTGTTGGCTAGGGTTTTTGGTGTTTGGTTTTTTTTTTTGAGATTTCTCGCATCTATGTTCATGAAGAATATAGTCCGCTCTTCTCAGCATGTTTGGAAGATTCATCAGTGAAGCCACCTGGACCCAGACGTTTCAATGATGACATATGTATGAGACAAGCGCCTAATCTTGGAGACTGATAGACAACTTCAAAACCCCAATAACAAAAAGAAGAAGAATCTAGTTTAAACATAGGCAGAGACATGAACAGCCATGTCCCCAAAGAAAGCATTCACATGACTAACCAAGATATGAAGTAATGCAATCTTCAATCATTTGATAGATCCAAATCAAAACAACGAGATATCATTTCACCTCAGTATAACTAGCAAAGTTAGAAAATAAACCAGAAAGCAACAAATTCCAGTGAGGCGAGAGGGTGTGGGCAGACAGGAACGCTCGCACATCGCGTACTAAATGGGAAGGTAAAATGGTGCGCCCACTGTTGGAAACAGTATGGAGCTTTCCTCAAAAGTTGGGAATGGAAAAGTCACATGATCCAGCAATCCCAGTACTTGGCATCTATCTGAGAGAAATAAAAGCCTCCACATCAGCAGATATACATACACCCATGTTCATCACAGGACTATTAGCGCCAATGCAAAGGTGGAAACCATCTCAAGACCCATCAGTGGAAGAGTGGAGAGCCAAACTATGGTACACACACATGAAATATTATTATATGACATTAAAGAATAACGATAAATCTGTGGAACACTTATAACATGGGAGTACCTGGAGGATATTTTGCTGAGTGAAATAAGTCACTTACAAAAGGAAAAATCTGGGATCATTATTAAAAGTGTTTAAAAAAGTTATCCACACGCACGGAAACATTCTTTGCTGGTTACCCGGGACGGCGGGAAGGAAAGGGAGCACAGGCGAGGAACTGGAATGTGGACGTGTAGTTCTGAGGGTCAAGGGGAAGGCAAATGTAATTGATTTTTTGAAAACTGTTCTGCTATGGTTATCTAATTTCTTTCAGGAAATGAAAATAAAGGGAAAAGATAGCTAGAGGTAAGACAAAGCATTAGAGGATTAAAAAGGAAAAAGTCTCCACAAAATTAAAGCTCTTTAAAAAAAATCTCAGAATGAGGGGGGATGGAGCAGAGACCCAAAACCCATCTGTAGACAATGGGAGGTCCCCTCACAGAAGGGCCACAGGGAAGGGATGAATCAACCAGGGCGCAGTATAGCACCAACACACACAGTATTCCTCTGGTTTCTTGAGGGCTCCTCACCCCCCGCTATCATGACCCCATTCTGCCTTTCCCTTTGGGCTACACTGGAGCATGTGCACAGGTACAGATAAGAGCTCGAGACCACATGGAATCCAGGTCAGATGAACCCTCAGAAAGAGGAATGGGAATAGCGATACCAGAGGGTAGGGGGAAGGTGGGGAGAGAAAGGGGTGAGGGGAAGAAATCATGGAGGAAGGGAAAAGCAGTTGGTGTGAAATATGAAGATAATAATTTATACTTTACCAAGGGGTCACGAAGGTGAGAGGAGGGGAGGAAAGTAAAAAAGAGAAGCTGATACCAAGGGATTAAATAGAAAGTAAATGTTTAGAAAATAACATATGTACAAATATGCTTGAGACACTTGATGTATGGATTGTTATAAGAGCTGTAAGAGCCCCCAGTAAAATTATTTAAAAATATATATATCAGAATTCTATAACTAGCTTTCAAGTTTGTTAAAGTATATCTCAACTTAATATCAACAACATAAAATACTTAGCAATATTATCACATTTCACTATGATCAACTTTTTAAAAATCTATTTAGTTTTTTTATCACGGTAAAAGCATATAACAAAACATTTGCCACTTCAACATTCTTAACTGTACATCGATTATGTTCACCACATTTTGCCTCCATCACAACTATCCATTTCCCAATTTACCATCACCTTAACCAGACGCTGAGCGTCCCTTCAACAACGGCTCTCCCTTTCCTGCTACCCCTGATAATCACTAATAAACTCGATCAGCGCTGACTCTGGTTTTTGACTAAATGTCCTTAGAGCAAGCCCATTGTCTCAAGATGTACTTTCCTTTTTTGTGGATTTAGATCTCTTGTCTTGCACTGCCATTGTGTACTTTGGAGTGGTGATCGTTGAAACTTGGCTCGTGTGTACCAACGCACATTCCTTTCTGCATGCAGACTTGGGCAAAGACAGTCATGCTCCACACTCGGAGGGTCTGGTCTTAGACTTTACAACACGGTGATCAGAAAGTGGCCACAGGGGATGTTCTGCTTATGATGTGAAGTTCAGTGTGGCTATGAGGTCATAAAGAGGATTCCCACAGGTACTGGGGGCCCCCAGCTTCCGTAAGGAGGTCAGAGGGGGTGGGAGGGAGTGAAGACAATGAAGAAATTGACAGCTCTATTTGAGAGGCAATAACACCGCTTGATCCCAATATCTGTGAACATGATGCAAATCAAACCTAACGACTAATGAGGAACTATTCTAGGCAATATTTGAAAACAAAATGGAGGCTCGAGGGATTATACTCTTCAATCTCCTTGAGATGAGCAATAACAGCCTTGTCAAGTTGAGTATAGATCCTTTGTGACAAGATTGTAACATGAGAAAGGCAGACATCGAGACTGAGAAAGAGAGAGAACACAGAAACAAAGAGCAAAATAAATTGCTGAAATTCAGGGACAGACTGATACAGGCTGATTCTTTTAGGAGTTGGCCCATTTTAAAATCAGAGATACCCTTGTTATGAACTGTGCCCCCCATACATGCTGTAAATCCTAACTTTTTCCCCTGTGTTTATAATTCTATTTGGGTAAGGTTAGACTTTGTTAAATTAATGGGGTGGTGTAGTAATACAGAGTGTCTCTTTTGTGTTAAAAAGCTAGCAAGATTAAATAAATAAGAAAAGCAGAGATGGAGGAAGACACAGGCCAAGTCACAGGAAGATCATCTAAGCAAAGAAGCTCACAGAGAAGGATCTCTGTTCCTCCAGAGCTTCTCCCTCCACCCCCACCCCCACCCCCCGAGAGAAGCTGATACCTTTTGTCACCAATGTAATTCCCCTTTTTCTTAAAACTTCTTCATAACATCCCATGATTATCCCATTTCCTTCCAAAAACCTGTCAAGATTATTCCTCTGGCATCCCAAACAGCAGACACTGTAACATTCTGCGCTCACCCTCTTTGGACCCCTTTTTACAATTGGACCAACCCAATAGATTCCCACTGGCAGTCCTGTTTTGATTAGTCCTCGCTGTCTGGATCATATTGGTAAATTCAAGCCCTTTCTCCAGTTACAATTCATTGTATACAGTTTTTTTCATTAACTTCGATCTGACTTAAAGGACTGGTGGAGAGATCAGCTGTTTGAGCGAGCTGAACTTCATGCAACGCTTCCGGTGCTCACCGAGCCAGGTGGCACTACTGAGAGAACTTGATCACAGGGAGGAAGCATTTAGGAACTAGAGGGAAGGCTTATTGGGTGCCCTCAAGTTCATTCCTACTCACAAGCTCACTATGTGCAACATATGAACCTTTCCCGGGCCTGCACCACCCACAGAATTGTTTCCATGTGTGAACTCATTGTTGCAGCAATGGTATCAGTCCATCAGGTTGAGCACCTTCCTCTTTCCCATTGGCCCTCTGCTTTGCCATCGAGAGTGTTCTTCCTTGGGAGCTGGTTCTTCTTGACAAGGTTCTTCAGCAACGGCATAGTTCAAAACCAGCCGTCCTTCTTTGGTCATCCTTATTTATTGTCCAGCTTTCACTTGCATGTAAGGCAATGGAAAACACCATGGTTGGGGCCAGGCCCTCCTAAGTCCTCAAAATGACATCTCTGCTTTTCAACGCTTTAAAGAGGATACCTGCAGCAGATTGGTCCAGTGCGATATACTTGATTTCTTGACCGCTGCTTCTATAAGTGCTGATTGTGGATCCAAGTAAAATAAGATCCTTGACAAGCTCACATTTCTCTTCATTTATCATGATTTTGCATCTTGGCCCCGTGTTGGCCATTGTTGTTTTCTGTATGCTCAGGTGTAGTCCAGATTGAAAGAAATAGTCTTGGATTTTCATCTAGAAAAGGTTATGCCATCTCTACATCTGTTATTAATGAGTTTGCCGCTATAGGCTAGCTTCTCAACTCATTGCCTGGCTATCAAACGTCTGAATAAGTGTGGCAAAAGGACATCATCCTGACGCGCACTTTTACTGCTTCCAAGCCCCACAGCATGAAGACTGCCTATTGGCCTATGTACGGGTTACAAATCAGCACAATTTAAGTGCTCTGGAATTCCCATTCTTCACAATGGGATCCATAATTTGTTATGATGCACACAGTTGGATGCTTTTACATAATCAATAGAATACAAATAAATATAGTTCCGGTTCTAGAAATATATGTTGATGTCTTCTGATATCATCAATGATATCCCTTATTCCATGTTTTCTTTCGAATCCCGCTTGAATATGTGGAAGTTACCTTTCAATGTACCGCTGCAACCATCTTTTAATCATGTTGAGGCAAAATCCTACTTGCTTGTGATATTAATGATACTTTTTGATAATTTCCACATTCTGTTGGATCATCTTTCTTTGAAGTGGGCATGTAAATGGATCGCTTGAAGTTGACAAGTCATGTCAGCATTACATCTTAAAACATTTCAGTTGGTCTACTGTCAATCCTCATAACTTTGCTTCTCATCAATGTCTTCAAGGCCATGTAGCTTTCTTCCTCCAATACCATTTGTTTTGATCATATGCTGATCAAGATATGGATGATATTGATCATATTAACCATATCCTGAAATGGATGGACATTGATTGACCAATTATCTTTGGCGCGATGAATCTGCGTATTCCTTCCATCTTCGTTTGGTGCTTCCCATGTTGTCCAATATTTCGGCCTCCTTCAATATTGCCATTCCATTCACATAATGACTTGCTGTTCCTAGAACCCACAGGGTCAGTCACACACTGTCCTACAGGGCTGCTATGAGTTGGGATCAGTCCATGACAATAAGTTGGAGGTTTTTGTTTGTTTGTTTGTTTGCTTGTTTTGAGTGCTCAGCACATTGCTTTGTAGTCAGAAGTCTGAGCTTACACTGCAACCCTGTCATTCCCTACCTGAATAGCCATTGTAACACATGTCTTCTCATTTCGAGTCATGCCACATCAGCAAATGAAGGTCCCGAAAGCTTTATTTTATCCATGTCATTGAGGTTGACCCTACTTTGAGGAAGTAGCTCTTCTCTAGTTGCATTTCAACCAGAGGGGTTATATTCTGGTCCTATAACAGACACTGCTCCTCTGCTCTTCATAAGGTTTTCACTGGCTAGTTATTACTATTATTTTTTTTAGACTTAGATTGCCATCTTCTTCCCAGTCTGTCTGAGTATAAACACTCTGGAAAAGACTGGGCCCCCAAATAAACTGGTATCATAGTTTGTCAATAAGAACATTCAACATTCAAAAAGGTATACTGGTACAGATAGGAACTGGAAACACAGGGAATCCAGGACAGATGATAACTTCAGGACCAGAGGTGAGAATGGCGATAATGGGAGGGTGGAGGGAAGGTAGGGTGGAAAGGGGGAACCAATTACCTTACAAGGATCTACATATAACCCCCTCCCTGTGGGATGGACAACAGAAAAGTGGGTGAAGGAAGATGTCGGACAGTGTAAGGCATGACAAAAAATAATAATTTATAAATTATCAAGGGTTCATAAGGGATGAGGGTGGGAAGGAAGGGGGAAAATGAGGAGCTGATACCAAGGGCTCAAGTAGAAAGCAAATGTTTTGAGAATGATGAGGGCAACAAATGTACAAATGTGCCTGACACAATGGATGTATGTATTGATTGTGATAAGAGTTGTACAAGCCCCCCAATAAAATGATTACCCCAAAAAAGAACATTCATAAGTCCATGCAAGTATATTACTTACTACAGTATTGATTATGCACTACAGCAGGGTCCTCAAACTATGGCCCACGGGCCACATGTGGCCGCCAAGGACATTTATCCGGCCAGCCTGGTGTTTTGCCGCTGCTGCCTGTCCTGCTTAGCAGCCGACTCGTCCAGTGTGCATAGGAACTTGTTCATAGTTTTTTTAAAAACTATAGTCCAGCCCTCCAACGGTCTGAGGGACAGTCTGAGGACCCCTGCACTACAGTTTTCATCTAACTTGTAGAAAAATTAAAAAAATTTAATCCTTACAGTCAAAATTTAATAAACATTTTAGTTTCTATACCAGATGAATCTTTCCTGGCATGGCTGATATGTAAAAAAAAAACAGGTATTAAATAATATGTTCTGTTTGACTTCATCTTTGGCAAATAACTGCAACAATGAACAAAGGATGAATATATAATGAAAAACTGCTGGCCAGAAAACCACTGTATTATTCATCTTTGATGGAATTACAGCAGTATTTCTTCTTTCTCCTTCACTTATGTAGGTCTTCCTAGTTTTTCTAAATAACAAATATATGTGGCTCTTCTAACATGCTGGCTTTTGTTTCTATTTTTTATTATTATAAGCATTTCTCTTTCTGGTTTTGTCACATTCAGTGCTACTACATTATTTGAAAAGTTAAACAATTCATTAAATGAACACAATCTTTAACCATATCCCTAATCTCTTCTCCTTCATGCTCCTTGCCAGCGAGATGATGAGATTAAAAGCCACTTTCCTGGGGTGCTGTAAGTTTTAGATGACTTACTTAGATGATATCAACTGCTTCACTCAGAACCTCGTCATGTATTAGGCTTGGGACTTTGCCATGGCTATTCATGTAGCACATGACATGGCTGTGGTGTAAGCCCAGACTTTTGACTAAAAAGCAATGCACAGAGCACTCAAAACATGACCAAAACTCTAACTCACTGCCAGGGCGTTAGTTCTAAATCATAGGGACCCAATGTGACAGAATATAACTGTCCCTGTGGGTTCCAGAACCTCTCTCTACAGGAGCAGAGAGTCTTATCTTTCTCCTTCAGAGCAGCTGGTGGTCTCAAACTACTGACCTCACAGTTAGCAGTCTGCCTCATAACCCAGTATGCCACCCAGGCATCTGCACTGAGCACAGAGTAGGACAAATCAAGGTGCCTTGATGAGATGCTGTGAAAGACATCTTGGTGATGATGACATTGATTTTCCAATGTTGTGGTTGAATCTCCCCAGATTATTTCATATTCATTTTATTCCAAGCAATTAACAAAAAGAGCTTTGGACAACAGATTCATCAAGTAATTGAAACAGATTTATTCTGAATAAATCTTTTTAGAGTTAAGGTAAAATTATCTGGGTCACTGGAAACTAAAAATGCCAGTTAGCATCTTGTAATAGAGTTGCTAGGGCAACCTCTCTGCTCAGTACTTCATTTCCAAGGTGATGGATTTGATGCTGGTCCGGAATACACTGAAAATCAAAACAGCATTGTGTTCTAGAAGAAAGAGCCCATACATAAGTCATGAATGAAACAAAGAACTGGGGACAAAGCCAAAACCAAACAGTGCTGTACAATTCTACTCAGACAGATGCAGCTGTGCAAAGATCAGAGGAAGGAGTCCCTGGGAGTGTCAATGGAATGAGTTCAGATTCAAGCACACTTCATTTTCAGCTCCATCCCAGGGCTTGTACAGCGACACTATGTATATCCAACAAAGTGAGGTGCATTTTAGATTAGGTTTCCTACCCTTTCCGTTTATAGCTAAGAGTCTCTGGATTTGGGCAGATAGAATATTAAGAAATGTAGACATATGTGTGCTTTGTAGGTGACAATGGGAGTTATTTACAGTATGTTTCTATCATCCTCATGATTCTTCTCTTACTATTGATAGGTGGAGAAGACAAATATGCCGACCAGTGTACTACCTACCCACAGACTTGTAAGGAGAATATTCAATGCAGCAAGGGGCAAGAAGCACAAGTGCCCATGGACAGAATGCATTTTAAAATGTTCATCCCATGCCCTTGGCCTTACATTCTAGAAGCAGGAGACAGGAATGGTTTCTTAGGAATGGGGCTCTCACTGCGCTCCCTCCTGATAACTCTTCCTGATAACTCCATAATTTCACTGAGCAGGCAATGAATTGGAGGGTCCCTCTGGGTATTTTTCTCCTTCAGTCCCACATCATGTGTCCTATTGACTTTGCTTTACAAATATTCCTGGGTCCATCCAGTACTGCCACTCGGGTCAAAATCTAACTTGTCCACTCCGTGGCTCTTGCCCTGTCATCCTAGCTTCCTGTGTCTCCAACGATTCACCTTGACCTATTCTGCCCTTGCTACAAAACCTTTCAGAGGGAATTTCAAAATCCGCAACTCAAGCAAGGTGCTTTCTTCATCAGCCTTATCACTTTTTTCCAGCCACCATTTCCTTGGAAACAACTTCTCTGACCTTAGGTTTTCACACGTGCTCCCCACTACCTGGGACCTTACATCTTGTCTTAGGAACCATTTCCTAAGGTATCACTTCTATGACCACTAAAGCGTGATTAAGGGCTTCTTTTGCATCTTCATACAATACTTGCCACTAGTGCCTCAACAGTTACTTCCCACACACTTAGCAATGTCTCTGCTGAGTTCCGTATATAAGCTCTTACCACGAAGACTTCAAAAACAGCAACAGGACATGGCCAGAGAGAGGGGCAGAAGGTGGGCATCTCAGCTGTGGAGGCACGCAAAATACGACTGAGGAAGAGCTGCCTTCTCAAAGTACGGTTGATCCTGATGATATGGATGGATCAAAGCTATCGGGACCTTCACTTGATGATTGGGCAAAGCTCAAACATCTACTTGAAATGTATTAAATATGAAACTAGAAAATTGGAAGTCACCAAAAATAAAATAGAACACGTAAAAATCGACATTCTAGGCGTCATTGAGCTGAAATGGGCTGGTACTGGCCATTTTGAATCGGGCACTTAAATTGTTTCCTATGCTAGGAATGACACAACCATGAGGATGGCAGTCATCTTCAAAAAGGACATTTCAAGATCTACCTTGATGTACAATACTGTCTGCAATAGGATAATATCTATCCACAGCCAGAGAACTCCAGTCAATACAACTATTATTCTAATTTATGAACCAACCAGGAAAGCTAGTGATGAAGAAATTGAAATTGTTTACCAACATATTAAGTCTGAAATTGATCAAATATGCAAGCAAGATGCATTGATAATCGAACTGGCAATTTGGAATGTAAAAGTTAGGCACAAAATAGAACAGTAGTTTGAAAATATGACCTTGATGATAGAAGCGAAGCTGGAGATGGCATGACAGAATTTTTCAAGACTAACAACTTCATTGCTAATACCTTTTTCCAACAACACATAAGGTGACTATACAGGTGGACTTCTCCAGATGGAATGCACAGAAACCAAACTGACTACATCTGTGGGAAGAGTAAATATCAGGAGCTTAAATGAGGCTTGGTGTGGACTGTGGAACACACCATCAATTGCCTGTCTGTAAGCTCAAGTTGAAGCTGAAGAAAATGAAATTAACGCAAGTACATGAGAGCCAAGATTCAACCTTGAGTGTATCCTACCTGGATTTAGAGATCATTTCAGAACAGATTTTGCTGAAGATCACCCAGCAAAGGTTGCAGCAGTGCATTGACAGGACCTTCACAGAAATTAGCTCTGACTCCGAAGGGGACGTGGACCCACTGATATCTGCCAGTGAGGACATCAGATGGATCTTGGCTCAGAGGAAGGAGTACCAACTGAAATGTTTACTTGTCTTATTTATTATGCAAAGACATTTAACCGTGTGAATCCTAACCGACTATGAATGGCTTCGAGAGGAATGGGAATTCCAGCGATTATCAACCCCTGGTCAATTGTGTTTCGTCTGCACCCTCCTCACTCCCATGACCCATAGTATTTTGAAGGAAATACCAAGCATTCTATCATTTTTTCTCTATGTCTGTATGAAATGATATATCATCATCTAATGATATATTTTCCATTTAGCAACTGTGAAAATGGATTTAAATGTCTAGTTGCTGTTATATTTGCCAGGAAGCATCAGGGTTCAATTTTCATTCCCTCTCCCTCTCCCTGTCCCCCTCTCTTTCTGTTTGTTTGTTTTTCTTATTCTTCATCCCATTGGAATCTCTCTGCTTCGTTAGAATGGTTCTTGCTAAGGACGCCGACTTCCTCATTGAAAAACGCAATGGAAACTTTTTGGAGCTTGTTTAACCATCTTCAGTATTCAGCCTTGGCATGCCTTCCGACTGGAACCATCTCTTCTTGTATTCGGACATGATTCTCACTCTTCTCTCTCTGCCTTTTTCCTTTGAAAACTCACACAATGGAAAAACATGCCACTCTGTCTTGGAAGAGAAGGTAGACAAATGAAGGAGAAAGTAGCCTTTCACATTAGTCCTTTGATACTGGCTGCTGTACATCATGACTCAGACCTAGGCATTTTTCAAGCACCTTTGCAGCTCTTCATAATGAGCCCTAGTGGCTCTATTGGGGAAACATATGACTGCCAACTACAAGGTCAATGGTTCAAACCCAACAGCTGCTCTGTGGGCAAAAACTGAGGCTCTCTGCTTCTGTAAAGATTTACAGCTCCAGAAACTATGAGTTGGTACCTAGTCAATGACAATGGGTTTGGTTTAGTTGGGGATTTTCAGTTCCATACTGCCACACATGGGCATTGAATCATGAACCGACAATCTAACAAAGACCAGCTTTATTTCAGGTTAAAAAATGCTTATGAGTCTCTTTTCACTGACTTACTGAATATATACATATTTTTAATGACTGAAATACATTTGTTTAACCTTACATAAACTTGAAGTGGATTGCTTTTTATGTGATCGGAGGATGAAACCTTCCTTAAGCAGCAACATATGAACAATCAGCTTTACCTCATCAAAGACCTTGGAAACAACGTGTTTATCCAGAACTGGAACGTAGGTGGGGTTGTGGGGGACTGCCGTCGCTGACAAGGCATCCATGATGGTGAGGTTCTGGGCAACCAAGCTGTGAGTCTTGAGCCAATTTTCGGAAGACATATCTAAATAACTAAGAAAATTGGACTGTAATGCTTTAAAATTATAACTCAAGGAATAACAAACAAAAAACATAACAAAACTGTCCCAGTAAAATGAAAACACTCACTCTTGATCATAAATTTGGCTTCCTTCTCTAGTTGATCTTTCTAATGACTTGTCACCGAGATGTTCTTCTGTCAGCAGGCTGATCCTCATTTCTGTGAAGGAGAAATGGAATTTGTGTCATTTCCTCCTAAGTGGTGCTTATATAAAAATTCAAAAGGATCAGGTGTGCCTCTGAGTTCCATCATGATGTAGGTTAAAAAATGGACCACATTTCAGAGAGCACGACTTGGCCTGTCAGACTAGGTTCTACGGCAAGACTTCAGTTTACACTAAAAATCACAGTGTAAAAATCCCATGTTTAAAACAAACAAACACCTGTGTTTTTCCTTATCTGCCTCTCCCACATTCATTGGTTCTCTCTGCATGGAAGAAAATACGTACTCAGTGCCTTGGTCTCCGGGTAATCTAGAATAATTGTCCAGCTGTCACTACCAACTGCTCTGAAAGGGATCCTATAAACAGTTGTAAAAATCATGAGAGAAAAGATGTGGAACAAAACTCAGAATCATAAAAGAGCAGCCTTATGGGGTAGACAGAGAGAGGCGGAATCCTCCATCCTTAGTCGTCCCGCAGGTCTGCAGGTGAACTTGCCCCTGTGGCTCAATTCTCAGCCAAACAACAGACGTGTCTGCAAAAGGAGCACGCACTCTAGAAATACACACATCTTAGAATAACCAGCTGATACATTTCAGAAGGGTTAGGAAAGGAGGAATGGAAACAGGAAACACAGGGAAGGGATGGGATAGATGATGCTACATTGAGGCGACTACAGTCATCGAGATGAAACAACATGTGTATGGGTTATTGAATGGAAAACTGATCTGTTCAGTAAACCTTCACTTAATTCACAGTAAAGTAAAAGGATATTCATAGAGGATTATTTATAGTTTATAAAGCCCTCGTGATCCGCCATAAAGTAGTTGGTGTTTTTATTCTGAGCTCAGTACAGATTTAAAGCTGAAAAAGAAGGGAGCTAAGAGTACCAGTAACCAATGATTGCACAATCTTGGTATCATTGGAGTCCCTCAAATTAGGCAGGAATGCCCTGTTCCACGTTTTATTTCGTGAGAATTGGTTTGGGGGTTCTCTCAGCTCTATCTAGAAAACCCCAAACACTTTCAGATTGTGTTTTGTTGTAGGTTCAAATATTTTAAATTAATATTGGGGGTTTGAAGTGAATGTCCTTCTCTAAACTTGGATTCATAAATGGAAAGAAAGATCGCTGAGGTGAATCATCGGCACCTAGAGGGAGAGGTGTGAGAGTGAGTCATCAAATCCCTCTGAAATCACATCCTGATCATCACATGACGGATCCTTTAACGGCTGGGCATGAACTGTGCTTGGGAAATAGCGAAGGAGGCCAACTGTGCCTGAGGGGGTAAAAAGAAAACAATAAAGCAGCCACCCGGGTGAGCACGGAAGAGAGGAAGCAGAGCTTGGTTAAGTTATGACCGAGTAACAACACCAGAACTTGTCCCTCCTGTGCTCCCTGCTACTGAGGGGACTGGACGCAGGTGCGTTTTAACTGAGTTTTATTTATAAACTGTTCAAAGTATAGGGGAACTACGACCATAATTAAACTATGTGTTTTATTCTTTTAAGGATCATAATTTGAGCAGTAATAATACAAGTAATAGAATGGAGGGTGCCTCATCCTCACCCTTACGCCCCCAAAGGCTGACAACTGGGTGGGAGATCGCTCATCGGGGGGCACAACTACGGGTGACGGGAAGGAAGACCGGGGTGAAGGATCCAACTTGCACCCTCAGACCCTGGCGTGGCAGGAAGCACTGCCACGAGCCGCAAGCGTGAGCCACGGGTTTGCGTATACTTGACGCCTGCGCAGAATGGGTCTCAGTGCGGCTGGCACTAAGAAAAGCCAGCCCACCAAAGCAGGCAGACTTGGGGGGCAAGGGTTCCTTCAAATGGAACAATGATCTGGCCCCTTGAAGCTGTTATGGTGTCGCCACGACTGTACTGTAGGCCCAGCTCTTTCAGAGCAGAGGCACTGGACAGAGAGATCCGGCCTGGCTTCCTCAGATACAAACCCTCTCTGGGCTTTCTCTGGTCACTCGAGGCGACGCTCCAGTTGTTGCCATGGGAGTGGACATCCTTCCTTTCATTGCAGGTGGAGCTCTTGAGGGTGGACAGCTGGCTTCTGAGCAGGCTGGTTTTGGTAGGTTCTGGTGGCATCACAAGGAAAGGGGTTAAAGATGGAAGAAGAGGCGCGGTTAGCGCTAACGGTTCCCGCGGAGCCGCAGGTGAGGACCACAGCCTGTCTGTGCCACCTTGGATGGATTGCGAAGTAACGACTTCCTCACTTTATCAGAGGCTCGCTTGGTGGCAGTCATGGATATCGTTTCAAAAAATGACACGGCTGCACATACAACTATTTAAACCGAGCTCCAAAGCCTGGCACACGGGCTCTCTTATAAGGTCCCAACTACAGCAGCAGCAGCAAAAAATGCACACGTTCTTCCCTATCATAAACAATGTGTAGACTCCAAACAAGTTAGGCCAAGTTCAAGCTGTATGGCTTCATGTCCATGTCATTAAAACAACCCAGTGTACGGGCCTCATCAGCTAACACCCAAAGCTAAACAAAGCAACTACTGGGAGACGATGACTTGGCAAATACCCCCCGCCCTGGGCTGCGAAGACACTTGAATGCAACCAACCTTGTCCAAGTGGCATCCAATGTTGCTGTGATTGCGTCAGCCTGGCCAGGGCAGCAGGTCCCACGCAACTGGCTACCCGCGACTTTACCCTTCGGCTTTTCTTGGCACGACCACCAGGCTAAATTTCAATCCAGCTTTTTCTCTGTGATTCTACCTAACTACCTTTTTCTTCTCAGCTAGGAGGTAGGCATTGCTTTACTGATGTCGTCCTGGGTAGAGTGGTCTCATCTAACATTGCCCACTCTCTGAGCACCTTCGTGAGACTCTTCCTCGCTGCCTGCAAGTCTCCATCCCAGGTCCCTCTTTCTGAATCCATGGGTAGCTCTAAACTTACATGCTATCAGTCTGTTCCACAAGGGTTTGCCCAAAGGAGACATGGAGATGGGGCCTGACTAGGACAACAGAATGGAACAGAGAATGTGTCCACTCATTTCCACTCTTTGACAAGGACCAGAACCAGGGCTGCCATTTACATGTCCACGTGGGACAAGAACGGCACCCTGGGACATTTAGACGAGAGGTTTCTAAACTCTCCTAACCCTACTGGTGAGGGAAAATGCTCATAACATGGAGTCTGTAAGCTATTTAGGGTTACTTCTCTACTGCGATGATAAATTCTTAGAGACTTAAAACCTACTTTCACTGTCATTGTGTTGATTCCAACTCTGTCATCCTAGATAGTTTCTGAGACTGTAAATCTTTAAAGAGCAGAATGAAGCATCTTCTTCCCTCAGAGAGGTTGGTGGTTTTGAACTCTGGACCTTGCAGTTAGCAGGCCCACTCATAACCACTCTACCACCAGGGCTCCCCTACACTGGCTTAGGGCTTCTCATATAACACAGACAGCCCCCAGATTACAAACAAATTCAATTCCTAAACCTGTCTGTAGGTTGAATTTGCACATAAATGGAAACCTGTGCATTTTGTATCTAAAATCAGTTATTCAAATGTTTGGCTTAGTATACAGTATAGAGCTGCCTTTCTGTGTATTAAAAAAAGAGATAATTCCATATACATTAAGACATCTTTAACAGAATAATACATTAATGATAATGTTTAGATATGCATCACAAAGCAGTGTCTGCTTGTTATTACAAACGGCTATATGTACCTCAAATTTTGAACAGGCTTTATGAAGAATGGTTCGTAATTACAAGTTGTATGCTTGTAACTTGGGAGCTGCCTGCAGAACGTGGGCTTCGTTTTATTCTACCACCTCACGTGGAAGGAAAGAGCTAACAAGATTTAAGCCATCGTGTTCACTGATACCTGCGTGGAGGACTCTCTTTCTCGGAATCCTTGGATTTGAAAGGCCCCGTTGTGCTTTGGACATGGCGGGGGGTGAGGTTCTAGGTGATTCGACATCAGGATGAGGTCTTGCAAAAGCTGAAAGCATTGAGCAGATTTCCTTTCGGTGCTTGCTGTATTTAAATAAAAAGCAGGTGTATATCAAAAGAATCACATTTAATATTATAAACTCAAAGAAGCGAGCCTTTCCCAGATTGGGCTTACCTAATAAAAACAAAACTTGCTGCCATCACGTCGGTCCTGACTCACAGTGACCTTACAGGACAGGGTGGTAGAACTGCCCATTTGAGTTTCTAAGACTTTAAATCTACAGGAACTGAAAGCCTCATCTTTCTTTCACAGGCCAGCTGTTAGATTCAAACTTCTGACCCTGTGATTCTCAGCTCAATGTATAACCCACTATGCCACCAGAGATCCTTGGGGTTATACAAGCCGAGCCATTTTCAGTGTCCCGGGCAGTGGCAGAAGCAGAGACATGGAAATCCATCAAAGAGGCTTCGTATCACAGCTTGGTTCCCTTGTGCTGGCGTGACCTTAGTGAAGTTGCTGAGACCCCTCTGAAGTTTTTCACATTCTTTATCCAGGACTCTGGAAACATTGCCTGTGCGTGTGCCTCATGGGCTTCCCTGAACATTGGCACAGGGATCATGGGATGTAAACCAGAAGGCTCTGTCAGAACCCATTTCTCTAAGGAAAGGGTGGGGGAGCAAACTCTTACAAGAGCTAGAGAAGGGAAGTGCCTGCATGGACTTCCATCTACCAGCACCTCGTGGCAACAAACTGCTCTAGAGAGGGTCTGGGGCCAGGAGGGGCCCCGGAAATGCCTGAGTGTTTCCCCAGACATAACTTCTCTGAAAACAGCAACCACAGAAAGGAGGGTTTGCAGAACCCTCTTCGGCAATGTCACCACAAACGCCCAAAGCTCTCAGGAGTAATGGAGGCGAAACCACCGCGCACACAGTCCACGGAAGGAAGGAGTCATGAGATAGGGCTGCACACACCACTGAGCAGGAGGAGGTGCAGCTGAGGTTCAGGAAGACTGTATTTTCTCAAGGCCGCACCTGGCCTCTTTCATGCCCTCCCCTCATCCACTGATAACTCTGCTCCATCACGCACATCCACCTTGGCACCCACAGTCCTCTGTGTGTCTGCACCCCTGCCACCGGAGCAGTCCACACGCGAAAGGACCAGGGCTTACATTTCCCCGTGAATCCCAGGGGCCCTATTGCATTTCTCCTGACATATAATTTGTGAATTTTGAGACTTGAATCAATGTTAAATCATGTTAATGAGATTTGATGCCCTTTCCCAAGTGCTAAGGGCAGTTTGGAATTTTGTTTAAAACGACTGATGAGAAATATATTAGCATACTGAGAAAAGGAGCCCTGGAGTGGTAGGCATGGCTAACATGCTCAGCTACCAGCCCCATATGGGCAATTCAACCCCATCTGGAGGGACCTTGGAAGGCAGTCCTGGCGAAGTGCTTCCGAAAGAGCAGAGCCTTGAAATCCCCCCAGCATTGTCACAGGACGTGGCCAAGGGACAAAAGCGACTAGCAACAACACAGTGGAACAGACCTATCGCCCACCCCCAACCCTGCCCCCACAGCTGCCATTCTAAAGATGAGAAACAGACTCAGAGAAATGGAAAGGCGTGCAGACAGTTAAGAGATTCACCAAGACCACAGTTTTGTCCTCTACCGATCCCAGAGCCAAAGGCCCTTCCGTTACTCAGCACTCCTGCCCCGTTGAGCCGCCTGTGGGCTGTCCACGATGGACGGCGACGAACATGAACGTACTCTCGCGTGTGCTGTGAGGCTTTAGAACTCACATGCGAAGGTAAATACTAGGGAGCTTCTAAAAGTTCTTGGGAAAGCACAAGCAAAACACAATGGCATTTCCCACAAACTTGAAGCTCCCTCAGATGTGACTGTGCCCATTATTAAATGACTATATCATGACCGATCTGCCTAAAAGTCCGACCTTCATCATAGTGTATGATTCCACTAAACTCAATTTCACAGAATGTCTAGGAAAGCGAGCAGGGCAGCTGAGAGGCCCCGTCAGCAGGATAGGGGTGGCACGGCACACTCACTTATTGTCCCCCTCCTTTTCCCCATTGTACCACCAGTCTATGATCAAGGATTCCGAATAAAGGTCTTGCATTTTCTCCAGGTCACGTCTCCCCTGCTCCATTTCCTCCATTAAGAGAGTCAGGTCTTCATTCTGCCCGAAGGAGAAATGAACCATGAGGAAGATGGCACCCAAGAGTGTGAATTGCAAACATTTCTTACACAAAGTCAACTGTAACGACCGGTGAACAACAAAGCCTAAAGAATTCGTGTGTTTTTCACTATTCCATGTGGCTCCTATTGGTACATCTTTAAGTAGCGTAATGAGGTAGAATCTACATATGTAGAGTATTTGTTGTTTGTCTGTGCCCTCGAGCCAATTCCAGCTCAGCGAGAACCTAGATTGAACCGAGCAGACGGTTGCCTGGTCCTGGGCCATCCTCACATCACTGCCGTGTTTGAGTCCACTGCTGCCCCACTGCGCTTGTTTTAAGAATCCTCTCCTTTACCAAGCATGATGTCCTTCTCTGGGACCGTTCCTTCCGGTAACATGTCCAGACTCCCCAAGCCGAAACCTTGTCCTCTGGCATTGTCGGTTCTAAGGAGTCTTCTCATTCAGGCTGTACTTTCTCTGAAGTTTAGTTGCTCTTCCACAGCCCCAGGCACACTCTCGAGTCCTTCACTCATGAGAATCCCTTCTTTTGCTGTCTGCCTTACTCCCTGTCCAACTTTCGCACGCATAGGAGACCACTGGAAACATCATGGCTTGGGTCAGGCGGCACCTTAACACTCAGAGCCGCAACCGTGATCCTCAATGCTTTAAAAAGATTTTGTGCAGCAGATTGGCCCAGGGCACTAGGTCATTTGCTTCTCTGGTTACAACTTCCATGCGCATTGATTGTAGAACCAAGGAAAATGAAATCCTTAACGACTACGATGTTTTTTTCTCTCTGATTATCACGATGCTGTTGTTGGTCTGGTCATGAAGATTTTGGGTTTCTTCATGTGTGGTGTAATCTTTGATCTCTGTCAGTGTCTCAAGTTCTTTGCGTTCACCGAGCAAGGTTGTCAGCTTCATATTTCAAGCTACTAATGAGACCTCCTCCAAACCTGCGCCAAATTCTTCTATGGTTCAGTTTCTCAGATTATTTGCTCAGCGTGCAGGCTGATTGTGCTGCAAGGACAGATAATGTTCCTGATTTTACACCGCATCTCCTTTCCTGTTTCAACAACTGCCTCTTAGTCTATCTACGAGCAGGTTCTGCACAAGCACAGTGCTGCTGACTTCTCATTCTGTGCAGTTAGTCACAGTTTGTTATGACCCACACACTTGAATGCCTTTCCATAGTCAAGAAGACACAGCAATCAGCTTGCTGGTAGTTACTGCCTTACGCCACAATACACTTACACAATACACAATATGCCCTTGGTTCCACGTCCTCTTCTGAAGCCAGCCTGAACCTCTGGCAGCTCCCTGTCCAGATACGGCTGCGAACATTTCTTAATTCTCTTCAGCAAAAGTTTACTTGCATGTGAGGTCAGTGATCGTTTATTCATTGTCTGCATTCGGCTGGTTCTTTTCTTTGGGGAATGGGCACACGTGAGGATCTCTTCCAGTTGGTCATCCGGAACTTTGGGCTTACAGGGAGCTCCCCAGGGTTGCATCAGCTCGTTGAAGCATTTCAGTCAGGGTGCTGTCATTCCTGGAGCCTTGTTTGTCACCAGTGTCTTCAGTGCAGATTGGACTTCTTCCTTTAGTACCACTGGTCTGATCATAGGTTACCTCGAAATGGTTGCATGTTGGCCAGTTCACGTATTGGTGCAGTGACTCAACTCTGCTCTTCGCATCTCCTTGTGATGATGCGTCCTGAATGGTTCCGTATTTTGCCCGTTTAACCAAAACCAACCCCCCACCATTTAGTTGATTCCAACGAATAGCACCCTCTAAGGACAGAGAAGAACTGTTCCTTTGGGTGTCCGAGACTGTTCATCTTTACCGGGCAGACACTCTTGTCTTTCTCCTGGGGCGTGGCTGGTGCATCTGAACTTCCTTGCAGTTAGCCAGCCTAACCCCTTTGCCACAGGATCCATTTTGCCGTGGAATCCTTCGATATTGCATCTTGAGGCTTGAAATTGCCTTCAGCTATGTTTAGCTTGAGAAATGCTAAGCTTACGCTTCCCGTTTCGTTTTCCAATGCCGCTGCATTGTGTTATTTTGTCTTCTTAGAGAAATCTCTGTTCAGCTCTTTCACTTCATCGTCCTTTTCATTTGCTTTAACTACTTTATGTTCAAAGGCAAGTTTCAGAGTCGCTTCTGATGCAGATTTTGGCCTTAAATGTCTTTCCTGTCTTTTCAATGACCGTTTGCTTTCTTCATGTCGGATGTTCTTGAGGTCATGCCACAGCTCCTCCGGGCCTGGGTCATTAGTGTGCAGTACATCGAATCTGTTCTTGAGATGGTCTCTAAATTTAGGTGGGCTGTACTCTAGGTCATATTTTGGCTGTCATGGCCCGTTTTAATTTTCTTTGGCTTCAACCTGAATTTGCATATAACCAAGTAATATGAAGTACACTATCTGAAAATGTTGACATTTTGTACCTGGGGAATCAACAATACAACCAAGTTAATAAACTATCCATCACTTCCATCATATGTAGCTATATGATGAAAGATTAGGGATATTTTAAATAAAGCTATGAAAATTTGTGTACAATTATTTAGATGGATGTCTACTTTCATTTCTAGGAATATAATCATTTATCATATGTGTGGTGATTTTAATTTTTCATGAAAATACCAAGCTGTTTTCCAAGAACAATTGTATGAATCTATATTTCTCCCAGAAGTGTAGGAACATTTCAGGTTCTCCATATTATTTAAAAATCGAGGATGGTGTAATAACTAAGGCTTTATGTCATCTTGGCTTAGGGAAGTACTATCAGTGGTTTAGCACTTGAAACCTAGTGAGAACTCTTCAAAGGGATAATATAAGTAGGGTCTGGATCCTATACCTGGCTCATTTACATCCAGACTTTGAGCCAACAGTCTGCTGTAATGCTTGCTGATCCTGGTGGCCTGCCATCTTAACTGCCATCTTGGATTCATTCACCCCTGCCACCATAAACCAGTTGACTTCCTGTTCATCAGCCCATAGCTACACAAGTCAGGAGAGACTTCCAACCTGACATCTGACTTTGCAACTTGCAATCTGCCCACACTTGGAATGTGCCCTCTTCTACAAGTGGAACGTGAGTTATTGTCTTGATATAAACCACTCTGTACAGGTACAAGCCTCACGGGTTTTGTTTCTCTAGAGAACTTAGCCTAAGGTTCTATGGTCGATGTTTTACATTCTAACCACACGAGTTAGTGTATTGTGCCAACCTGGCCAATAAACACATGTGGGATTAATTGAAGGGTGGAGGGATAAATGGTTCAGTGAGCCTCGCCTTTCGAGTTCTCTGGTCTCTTGTGATGGGCACACCAGGGTGCAGCTGCCTTAGCAGTTCCCTGCTTCAGCTGGCAAGGCTCACTTCCTGCAAGACATCCCCAAGGAGAAGCCACATGGACCTGCCCCGATGCAACTCTGGGTGCTGGAGCACCCGTGTGGAGACCCCTGCCAGCGCTGAGATACTTAAGCATTCACTGACTCAGCTTTCCTCCTGCAGTTGGCATCATTGTGTCTGTTTTGTGAGATGGAGGAGGACTTTGTGGACTGGTGTTGGACATATGGGTTAATGTTGGACTTGTGGGCTTGGGCAGCACTGGGTTGGGATATTTTCTTGATGCGCACTTAACTTTTACATAAAACTCTCTCTTGTACATGAGTTTCTGTGGATTTGTTTCTCTAAAGTACACAGACTAATACCCCACATGAATTGGTATAGGAGTTTCTGGTGATTTGAATGGTTAATGAACTTGGCCGCTAGCCAAAAAGGTAGAAGTTCAAGTCCACTTAGAGGCACCTTGGAAGAAAGACTACTTCCAAAAATCAACCATTGAAAACTCTATTGGCCTACAAGGAAGAAACCTAAGTAGGAATAAACTCACAGCAAATGGTTAATACGAATACAGTGTTACCTTGTGGCTTTAATATGAATTATCCTAATGACTAAGATCCTTACGACGCTTTTTCTATTTGCCATGTATATGTGTCTTTAATGTTGTTTGCTCAAATCTTTTGCCTATTATTTGGTTTTCTTATTGTTGAATTTGGGAAAGTTTTATATATTCCGGATACAAGTCCTTTATTAGACAAACTCTTTGAAAACATCTCCCTCAGTATATAACTTGTCTTTTCATATTTTGAGTAGTACCTTTTGAAGAGAAGTTGTTTTAATTTAATGAAACCCATCTTACAATATTTTTATGGATTGTGATTTTTATATCTTAGCTAATTTTTTTAAGTAACAAATTTGTTTTTTTCTCCTTAGAAGCAAAAATGGTGAGACGTTGTCCCACATATTTGGACAAGTGATCAGAGGAGGCCAGTCCCTGAAAAGGGACACTGAAGAGCGGCAGCGAAAAGAGGAAGACCCTTGGCGAGACGGCCTGGCACCATGGCTGCAACAATGGGCTCAGCCAGAGGAACAGTGGCGAGGCTGGGGCAGGCCTGGGTGCTGTGGCGTTCTGCTGCTCACAGGCTTGCTAGGGGTTGAACTGACTGGCCGGCACCCGAAAACAGCAATGTTTCATAAATTATGGCTCTTCCCAGTTCTGCTTCTTCTGCTATGACTGAACTGGTAAGAACTGGTCCAAAACCCTACCACCAATTAAATTTCTTTAATAGATACGGGAGGGCTTCAAAAATTAATGGGAAAATTCCATTAGCTTTTAATTCCACTTTCCCACAAACTTTTTGAAATCCCCGCATATAGGTCCATTTGGAATATTATTTCCTTCTTGGGTGAGCTTTACTAATTTGTGCCTTTTGAGTAATTTATTTACTCAGTCTTAGAAGCTACACTTATTGTTATTGTTGGTTTATCAGTCACTTATCTTGTAAAACACGGAACTGATTTTCAGGTAACAGTAGATTCACATGCAGCTATCGGAAATGATACTGAGAAATCTCATATGCTACCCCGTCAGTGTTCTCCAATGATAACAGGCCTCATAAACCAACCGTAATAGCAGAACACAATAATATTACAATAGCAGGATACTGACATTGGTATAAGTGATATAAACTACTGATCCTCTTCAGATGTCCCATTTCACTTCTACTCACAGTGCATGTGCTTGCGTTGTTGTTGTTGTTGTTGTTGTTGTTGTTGTCAGGCGCCATCAAGTTGGCTCTGACCCACAGTGTGGCATGGTATCATTATGTCTGTATTCAGTTGTATCGCCACACTTAAGACACAGAATGTCACACCACCTCCCTCCCACTAACTTCTTTCACAGCATGTGACAACCACTCATCTGTTGTGCTCCATTCGAAAATTCTGCCATTTCAAAAATATTAAATAAATGGAATCATACGGTATGGAGCCCTAAGGGGCTGGCTTTTGCCCATTTTCTAGAGAGTAATCCAAGTTCTGCACCTACCCACAGTTTGTTCTTAATTGCTGAGTGGTATTCCATGATAGGGATGTGTCATAGTTGGTTTAACCATTCAACTATTTGAAGACACCTGAATTATTTCCAGTTATTTGTAATTACAAATAAAGCAGCTATGATTATTTGTGTGCCTGTTTTTACACAGGTAAGCTTAAGTTTTTATTCTCTGAGGTCACTTCCAAGAAAGAAAAGGCTGTTTTTCAGAATAGCTGTGCTGTTTTACATTTCACCAACATATGTGTGATTGATCCAGTTCTTTGTCTTTAGCAGAACTTGGTGTTATCACTATATTTGATTTTATCCATCTGCTCAATGGTACTTTGTGGTCGTTCTAATTTACATTTCCCCAGTAACCGTAATACTGACCCTTTTCCCATGCTCATTTGTCAAGTGCATGAGTATCTTCTTGGGTGAGATGATGGTTCGGGTTTTTAACCTATTTTCTGATTGGACGGTTTAGCTCGTTTTTTATTGTGCAGTTTTGAGAGTTCTTCATATACTCTAGAGCAGGGGTTCTCAACCTTCCTAATGCCGCGACCCTTTAATACAGTTCCTCATGTTGTGGTGACTCCCAACCATAATATTATTTTCGTTGCTACTTCATCACTGTAATTTTGCTTCTGTTATCAACTGTAATATAAACATCTGATAAGCAGGATGTATTAGGTGACCCCATGTGAAAGGGCTGTTCAACCCCCCCCAAAGGGGTCGCGACCCACAGGTTGAGAACCGCTGCTCTAGACTGTGTGGAATATGTGCTTTACAAATGCCTTCGCCCTGGGTGTGGCTTGTCTTTTCATTCTTTCAATATAATCTCTCACAGAAAATTTAATCAAGTTCAATGTATCAACTTTTCCTTTTGTGGGTTGTGCTTTTGGTGCCAAGTTTAAGAAGGTTTTATCAAAGTCTAGCTCTTTCAAATTTTCTCCCATGTTTTTTCCTTGAGGTTTTGTTTTTACTTGAGTCTCTGATCCATTTGGGGCCAATTTAGATGTTTACATTAAGGTTTACTTATTGACCCAAGAATGCCCTACTTTTCCTGTCTGTGTCAATACTACACAGTTTGAGTAATGTAGTTATATAATAAACCTTGATATTGGGTAAGCTAATTCCTCTCATTTTGTTATCTTTTTGATTAGATAATTTAGCTTGTTCCAGAGCCCATTCTATAATATATTTTTAGAGTAAGCTTGTCTATCAATGGGCATACGTTGGAGGTACTGCAGGCTTGGGTCAAACCCACTGTAGGAGAGTGAATGTCACAATAAAATTAGGCAGTTTTTTCACTTCCCAGTGCATATAAAGGTAATAACATAATGAAAACGTCTGAAATACTGTGAACAATCGAAAAGTGAAACAGAGACAAGAAGTGAGCACATGTTATAGGAAAAATGATGCAGATGCTTGACTCAAGATTGCCACAAACCTTTGTTAAAATAAAAGCACAATATTGTGAAGTACATTAAAGCGAGCCCCAATAAAACTAGGTATGCCTGTATATTAATTACCTTTCTGAAATTTTGACAGAAATTGTATTAAACTTTTAGATTTATTTGGGGAGAATTGACATCTTTACAATGTTGAATCCTCCAATCCATGAGCATGGTATATACCTTCAATTATTTTGGTCTTCTTCAACTTCTTAAATTTAAAAAAATTTTAAGCACAAATATCTTGTACATACAAGCATTGATTCCAAGGAATTGGAAGTTAAGAATGACTCCTGGCCACTTTGGACTCCTCATACCTCTGCACCACCAGTCAAAGAAGGGTTTACTATATTGAATGATGTGATTGAGCCTGATCACCAAGGAGAAATTGGATTGGTATTGTATAATGGAGGTAAAGAATAACATGTCTGGAATCTAGGCGATTCCTTAAGTTGTCTCTTAGTACTACCATGTCCTGTAATTACAGGTAAAGGTAAATAACAGCACCCCCATTCTGACATGACCACTAATAGCCTAGACTCCAGAAATAAAGGTTTGGGTTACCCCACCAAAGAACCATGACCAGCCAAGATATGTACTGGGGGGGAAAGGAAATCAGAATGGGTAGCGGAAGAAGGTAGTTCTCAATACCAGCTATGGCCATGTGACCAGCTGCAGACACAGCTGTGATTCTTATGAGAAATATCTGTTTGTATGTATACACCAAATGTTTTAGCTTTGTTTATTTGTAACATATGAAAATGGGGTTAGTGTGTTTTTGACTGCACGTGTATTAGCCATGTCATGTTAGGCACAGGTGTGATCTTATTACTGTCTTTGTTTGGAGTTTATGTATGGTTAGAGTTGTGTCCAGGTGTCAAGTTGACAAGGAGTGGTCTGTGATGGTTAGAGTCTAGCCCAACCTATCCATCAGGTCACAACCTGGTGATATTTCTTTAGGGGTGTGGCCTTTTGCATAAGAGAGAGACTCAGCAAAGTTGAATTTTCTCTGGCCCTTTGTCTTCTGCTGGAGCTGGATCCTGTGTCTTATTCCTTGATCTCTGGTTGTGTTGCTTGCCAATCCCAGGAGCCATCAGCAGACTACTGATGATGGATTCATCAGACTGACCATGGATTCACTTACCTCTGCATCCACCAGCCTGTGTCCCACCACCACCACTCCACCCCCCCCCAACCCCACCCCTACTTTGTCCCCTGCTTCCTGTTAGTCAGCTTCCACAGCTACTTAAATCAGAAGAAGTTTAACGTCCCTACTTTTACAATTGCACAAACCATTTCTTGAAAAAGCTCTCTAAATACAAACATATACAAGTATCACTGATTTTGCTTCTATAGACAACCCAACACAGCATAGCCTTTTATTTAACCATCCCAAGTCTTATGTGAGAGCAGAACACTCTCCCCTACAGTGCTTTAGTTAATTCTCTCTCCAGCCTCAAGTCACTTTCTTACATGAAACACTGATCAGTCCTCTGGCTTTTCCACTTGGCCTGGACATAAAATCATAGTGTCTTCATTACAGGCACAAAGGCAATAAAATACTCTTTCTGTAATGGTATTCTTGATATATATATATATCCACAGACCAAAAGTAGAAGAGATGGAGGATGAAATTTTATCTAGTTTTCTCCCATCAGAATGAATTTCTGTATCAGATAGTCACATGTTTAAATAGTCTGCGAAGTGAGAAGCCAACGGCACCTCACCTGAAATATCTGTTGGTTCCCCACGAATGTCAGTATGCAACAGTGGTTAACAAACTTCACTTGTTAAACATACAGATTCACGAGGTTTGAGGAAATATTGATTGTTCAATTTCAATGATGGTCCATGAAAATAATATATGCTCTCACTTTTGTTTATGCTCAAAACTTTCTATAATACAAATTTAGGAAAAGGGAAAAACGTGAATTAAGATTCCTGGGCCCCTACTCCTGAAATTTGACTTAGTCGTTCTGAATTGGGGCCCAGGGACCTGCATTTTCACAAATGGCCAGCTCAGGTGTCCTTGGATTATATTTTGAGAAACACTGGTACACTAATTGTTAGGAGCTTTGTTACTTTTCCTTCTCCGCTGTCTTTGTGGTTGCTGTTTCCCCAGTTACGTGATTGCTCCTGGGCCTTCAGGCTGGAATAAGGGAATACTCCTCTCTGGCTCATCAAGCTCTTACCTGAATCGTCTCTGGAGAATAGGGATCCTTGCAGCCAAAATTATAAAAATGGAATTCTCCTCCAGTCAAATAAGCAAGCTCTTTCAAAAATTCATTTGCAACCTCATCATAGTAATTGAAGGAGATAGTATACACGGGAATTTTCTGAGCAACTTTGACTTGCTCTAGAATCACTTCAGGTGGCTGAAAAGACAAGTTTTGAGGGAAGGGAAGAAGATAAAAGAAAGAAAAACATAAGATGTGAAAATTCTCAGTATTTTGGTGTATTGAAATTCTCAGCAGTAAAACTTATCAACAGTGAGTGGTTTCTTGTAAAGGGCTGGATTCAATTCAGTAATAATAATTTTTAAAAGCAAGTATGCCAGACAGAATAAACTATCAATAATCCATGGCCTTTGCCCACTAAAGCTTACAACTTGATAGGAAAAAAGGAGCTGAGAGAAAGATTTGGCTAAACAAGCCACTCAGCTTCAGGTGCATCTAAATTTGGAGTTGATATTCAAAAGCATGGCGATAGGCTTTAGACCAGTTAAAATGTTGGGTCAGAAGCTGTAAGGAGAACATTCTGACCATCAGGCTCCACCAGGTGAAGATGGTTTCCCAAAGCTCCATTTCCATCACACATCATGGTCAACTGCCTCCCGGAGAGAGAAGGGAAGGACACTAATTAGGATCTTTCCACTGGGCTGACACTCTCTTAAAGGGGCCTAATCTTTGGTCAATGCTTCCAAGCATCTTGTGAGGTAGCTAGTTGTCTAGTGCGTACCCATTCCTCTCCTTCATGTTCACTCCCAGAGCCCTGTTTCTTTCCACAGCAGTATTAGGCTCAGCTGGGAAAGCACAAGGCAAAACAATAGTAGTCATACACACGTACAGACACAGCCTTGCTTTTTGAGGCTTTTTTACAGCTGAGAGTGGCCATTGGGCCCAGTTGTGGCCAAAGAAATAGAGGCAGAAGTCCAATGGTGAGTAGGAGTCACATACAACGATGGCAGCGCATAAAGCTTTAAGGAAGAGGGGTGGTGGTGGTGGTGGTGTAGTGTGTGTGTGTGTGTGTGTGTGTGTGGTATGTGTGTGTGTGTTTCCGTCATCCTTGAGCGGTTGTTTAACGTAGACTACTTACCACTGGACTTCTTCTCTATATTAATGTAAACCCTATACTTGTATCAGCCCTCATTGAGCTCTTCCGTTCCCACTTCCGGCCTCCTCCCCCCAGCAATATGCAGCCTTAATAGGCAAGGTAAATATGGGAACTACTTAACCTGGAGAAATGAAGACTAAGAAAGACTAATATTATAGTTTGAATTCAATCCAAGATAGGTTGACGTCCTAACCACTATCCCAGAGAATGTAAGGATTTTCTTTGTGGAGATTATCAGTTAAGTTATATTGGACTACAGTGGGTCTTAGTCTAAATTTTTCTGCATAAAACAATTAAAAAGCCAACTTCCTCCCCACCACCATCAAGTTGGTTCCAACTCATAATGGCCCCATGGGACAGAGTAGACCTCTCCCCAGGCTGGAAACCATTACGGGAGCATACAGCTCGTCTTTCTCCTTCAGAGCCACTGGTGAGCTCCAACCGCTGGCCTTGCCTGGAACATCCCAACATAAACCCACCACACCCCCGGGCCTCTTCTGAATCGTGCCTTGTAAAAGGGGATCAGAGATGGAGACAGGAAGACTCCTGGCAAGAAGAGAGGTGCCGTATGATGGCAGAGGCATTTGTAAGCAGGTGAGGAACAAGGATGACCAGCAGCCTTTCTCTTAGGTGGCTGTAGCATTTCCTCTCTCAAAGCCCTGGGAAAGAAGCTGTACAGCTAAGACCCCGGATTTGAACCTTCCACCAAAGGACCAAACCCACGGCTGTTGAGTCGATTTCAGCTCCTAGCAAGCCTATAAGGAAGCCTTTGAAGAAAAGTCTCATAGGGTTCCCAAGGATATGAGCCTCACCAGGCCGCTGGGGGGTGCACACCACTGACCTTTTGGATCAGCAGGTGAGCACTTAAGCTTGGAACCACCAGGGAGCCTCTGCTGAACAGATCACAGCCTTGGGAACGCTGGGGAGCAAGTCTACTCTGTCCGGTAGGGTCCCTAGGAGTTGCAATAAACTTGATGGAGACAATTTTGGGCTTTTTTGTATATTTCTGTTGATGTGGTTGAATCCAAAACCGAATTTCTGTGTATTTTTCAAGGTGAAAATGGCTATGGGATTTTTGGAATACCATTGGCTTGACACACCCAGGTCCCGCAGAGCCAGTGAAGCCACAGAATAAGTGGGGCTTGAGAAGCGCAGCCCCAGAGCGAGAGCATCAAATACCCATTTCCTTGTTGAGAGAACCGGAAGGGATGGAAAACAAGCCAATTGCAACTGGAGAAAAGGCAGAGATGAACATTTTTTAACATGAAGATTCTTAGAGTTTGTAAGTTACATTTGGGGGTAATTTACACATGTGTGGATTTCACTGTCAAGCATGTCGGTGATTCTAACACTTGAAGGGAACCACACACAGTACCCTCAGGGAATCTGGTGAAAACTACTAGTTTCCCACAGAAACCCACTGTCTGAGTGCACGTACAGGTGCTCCTGGCAGGCTCCAGACCTCGGAAGGCGGAGATGGGCTGTATATCATACTGCCTTTCCATTCCCTACTGGTAGGAGTATTTATTAGTGCCTCCTCTTTGGGAGGCGGTGGGCAATTTGGCCGTATTTATCAGCACAAACTATTAAGCGCTCATGTGCTAGCTAAAAGCTTTGCAATTGGGATCCAAACATAGGTTCGTGGGAAACCCATCTGGCTGTGTGCTTCAGGAAGGCTCCCGCCTTGAGAACCCTGCCGGACAGTCCTACTCCGCACACTGGACCTGACAGCCAGCAGCACCCACCACCAAACATGTGGTTAGCATCTGAACAGCTAACTGACACATCAGCGATACGTCTGAATCTCCCCACAGGCAACTCGGAAGCCCTGGCAATCAATCTACTTCCAAAGAAGAAGACACCGAAAACCCTGTGTGGCACAATAGAATTGTTGGACTTGGGGCAACGTGATGGCAACTGGTCGATCAAAATATATCCCTGTGGACAAATCTACTTCCCAGCCGTTACCCTCCAGATATACTCACACACGTGCCAAATTATGGATGTATTTTGGATGTATTCTGCATGTATGTATATGTATGTATGGTGGGTGTATTCTGCATGTATTATGCATGTATGTATACATATGTATGATGGATGTATTCTGCATGTATTATGTATATATGTATATGTATGTATGATGAATGCATTCTGCGCGTGTTATGCATGTATGTATATGTATGTATGATGGATGTATTCTGCATGTGTGTGTATGTATTCTGCATGTATGTATATGTATGTATGATGGATGCATTCTGCATGTATTATGTATGTATGTATATGTATGGTGGGTGTATTCTGCGTGTATTATGTATGTATGTGTATGTATGTATGATGGATGGATGGAAGACAGTGCTTGTGCAGCATTGTGAATAGTAGCAAGATGGGCAGCAATCTGAGTCCATCTCCAAGAAGCTGGTTAGATACATTCTCGTGTCATCATGCGATGTAACACTAGGCAGCTCCCAACAAAGAATGAGGAGGCTCTTTCTGAAATTAGATGACTCAATCTCCAAGGCATATTTCTCCATGAATAAAAGTGCTCAGTTGTCTGTATAGTATATGCCATTTTTATGTAATGAAAGGAAAATAAATGTGTTTCTCCTTACGGAAACACAGACCATTGGTGAAAAGCAAATCAAGAAATTGGTGCCATCTGGTTGTCTCCTACCTGGTGAACAGTGTTAACAGGAAGGCTGTCCTCTATTTCCCTTTTGTACCTTTGGAATTTGGACTATGAAAATGTTCTGCTGGGGCTGGCCCCACCAAGAGACACGACGTCCCTCACTGAGCCATAGTGCTACATGGGACAACACTGGAAACATGGTGCAGGAATTGTACACAATGTGACCCCATCACACTAGGGCGAAACATGAAGGGCATGCAACAGAGCAGCAATGGAGGAAAGTGATGGAGTCCCGGAGAACATCAAAAATAGACTTTGGAGACAGAGTGTGGCACCCCATCAGACTCGACTGGAAAACACTCGTAAAAGCCAACAAACAGACCTTGAACTATTTATAGGCTTTTCCATTTTTGTCAGTGCCTTTCTTTGTGTTGTTATTTTGTTTTTGGTGTGTGTTTTTGTTGTTGTTGTTTTGACTTCCTTTGTTGTTTTGTTTGGCTGTGCCTGGTTAATCGACTATTAATGTCTCTGCATGTCTATCTAGATAAGAGAGGCGGGATAGATAATTCGGAGAGGAAAAGAACAGGGCCGATGGCTCTGGGGGACACAATGTAAGATATGAAAATAATAATCCATAACTTATCAAGGGTTCATGAGGGAGGGGGAGAGAGAGAAAAAGATGAGGAGCTGATGTCAAGGGCTCAAGTAGAAAGACAATGCTTTTGAAAATGATGATGGCAGCATATGTACAGATGTGCTTGACACACTGTATGAATGGATGGATTGTGATAAGAGATGTAAGAGCCGCCAATAAAATTATTTAATAATAAATAAATAAATAGATAAATAAAGCCTTAAAAAAGAAACTGTTCTGCTGTTCTAAAGCTAAATAAGTGATTTTTTTCATGTAGAAGATCTAGTAAATCTATACAATGGGGTGTGAGGAATATGTTATGAAGATGTTGTATCTGAAAATTTCCTGGAGACGCACAACAATGCATGTGATATATTAAATGTAAAAAACCAACAACAGGGTGTAACATTGATTTACAGTGATTTCAATTTTCCTCTTTTTATAGTTCTTAAAATGCCTATAACATAAGCAATTTAAAAACTATTAAGAGTGTATTACAAAGAGAAAAACAGAAAAAAACAAAACCTCCTTTCCATGTGACTCTCAAATCTGACTCTCCATCCCACATCTTCCCCCAAAATCTAACACCAACCTTCTCCTCACCAACCCTTCCACCACAACGGACAGCGTCCTGTTGATGTCGATCACCTTTTCTCAATATATCACCCCCTCCTCATCTGTGCTGCTCCAAGGATGAGCCCTCACTAGTATCCCTCAGCAAGATCACAACACTAATCCGTGGTAGTGCCTGTCACTCCCTAGCACAACCGAGGTACATTTCTGCAACACGGATCAGCCAGCTGACACCTGAATAGCTCACCTGTGCCACAGACTCTGACCATGCCCTGCTGCAGTTAAAAATAAAAACTAACGACCAAATCCACTCCCATCAAGTTGATTCTGACTCATAGCCACCCTAAGGTTCTGAAGCTGTGAATCTTTGCTGGAGTAGATGGGCTCATGTGTCTCTTTCAGAATGGCTAGTGGGATTGAACCACCGACCTTGCAGTTAGCAGTCCACTGCTTACCTGCCATGCCCATCCACCCCAGCCTAACTTTCTACTTTCATCTCTGGAAATGCTTCCAGCATCAGTCCTGCTCTCAGCTGTTTCTGTGTGTCCCATCACACAGTTTCGAGTGCCCATTCCTCCTGCCTAGGGTACCACTAATCTCTGCTTGGAAATGCATGCCTTTCTTTCCAGACACCGTTCAAATACTCCTTCTCTGCTCCTTGCTCCATCTTCCACAGAAACATGTATTACTCTGTGCTCCTACACGGCTCATACTTCAGGCAACCCCATTCTGCCCAGGAAATCAGAGTTAACTACATATGGTCTAGCACATCCCCAAACGTGTACATTTCCCTGTGACCAAAATGAGACATTGTTCAGCGCGGTAGCTTAAAGCCTTGGCGCTGTGTACAGACCACCAGACAGACGCAGCGAATTGCTTCTGAATAGAAAGCATAGTAAAGTTGACAGGAAAATCACTCAAAGTAAAATTTCACTATGCACACAACTTTTCTCTCATAAATCTAATGTTGCAATAAAACCCAATCTGCTTTATTCTGTAAGCCCTGGATCAGTCAACCCAAGATATTTAAAAATATCTGTCTGCACATGCAAACACCTTACGATAAAGGATACAAGTTGATACTGATTCATTCTGGAGGTTAATTTACATTGTGCTGGCCCGGAGCCCCTTATGTCTATTTAATGCCGGAGAATTAGTCTTTTATTCCCCCAACTCAAAAGAAGATGAACAGACTCTTCTAAAACTTTCCAAATATTTTCCAGCCAGCCTAAACAAAACAAAGAACATTTCACGAGAAAGGAATGCTTTTGTTTAAATGATTAGTAAGTTAAAATTAGGGATAAGACCAGGGACATTGTGCAGTGACATATTTAGAGTTAGAGTCCCCAGAGGGAAGAAATCAAAAGAATTTTTTCGCTCTTATTTGTGTAAAATATAAACCAGCCTTCGGTGCAAGGCAGACCTCGCCTTTCACAGGGTGTGTGTCACATTAACCAGACAGCATTCACGGTCGTCTCATTCTCCGCAGTGTTTCCAGCAGACAAAGGAATTCCTCGGCGCGTTTTCTCACTTTATTTCTGGGTCCCTGAGCCAGTGAGGTGTCTCTCAGCAGCTTTTCAGTGGCAGTTGACAAGGTCCCCAAAACTCATTTTCAGCATTCACTTTCAAAGTACTGGTGAATCCCTCTTGGTCCCCAACTTTGCCACAAGTACCTGATCAGGTCTCCCATCTGTCAGAAGGTAGATCACTTGTGTTTCTTTATCAGCAAAAGCAATTTGCAGGGCCCTCAGAGTGTTTGTGGAGCTTCCAACCTGCAGGAAAGAGGGAGAGAGAGTTTTGCACAGAGTTCTTAGTTCCTCTGCATGGTACTCAACATTTGCCAAATTACAGAGACTGGAGTGCAAGTGACTCAGGGCCCCACAGTTCATCGGTTCATTGTGGAGCTGACCCAGAAACAGACACATCCCGATTGATCCACAGGGGCTGGTTGATGGAAAGGGTGCAGCCCCCTAGGAGCTGCAGTCTCCTGGTTGGTCACCAAAAGCTACGGTGAGCACTCCATTTTCAGAAGGCTTTGGATACAGTGAAAATCCATTTGCACGTTGATTAAGGTTCCCTTGAATTCCCTTGGTCCATTAACCAGGGGCGTGATCAACCTTGGTCTCAGATGAGCGCTACCGAAAGCAGACTACTGCAGACAGAGTTAGGTTAAAACTTAACATTTTTTAAGACAGGCTGTATGAACAATCTGGAGGAAATACAACGGGACCGACAGTTCCGGGGGGACTTGGGATAGGGGGAGGTGGGGGGGGGGGGTGTCAGAAAGTGGTGTTAACAAACCCAGGGACAAGGGAACAACATGGGACCCAAATTGGTCGGGAGGGGGCGGGGTGGTGGCAGGCCTGGTAGGGAATGATCAAGGGTAAGGTTACATAAAGAAGGGTATAGCTGTAACCCAGGTGGAGATGGAGCATGATAGTGGGGCAGGAGGAAAGTCAAGGGAAATAGAGGAAAGAGCTAGGAGGCAAAGGGAATTTATAGAGGTCTAGACAAAGACATGCACATGTAAATATATATATGAGGATGGGGAAATAGATCTATGTGTCTATATTTATAGTTTTAGTATTAAGGTGGCAGAAGGACCTTGGGCCTCTACTCAAGCACTCCCTCAATGCATGAATACTTTCTTTAATTAAACTGGCACTCTGTGATGCTCACCCTCCCGACACAACTGCTGAAGCCAAAGCAGTTGAACAAGTAAATGTGGTGAAGAAAGCTGATGGTGCCCGGCTATCAAAAGAGATAGTGGCTGGGGTCTTAAAGGCTTGAAGATAAACAAGTGGCCATCTAGCTCAGAAGCAACAAAGCCCACATGGAAGAACACACCAGCCTGTGTGATCACGTGGTCCCAAAGGGATCAGTTATCAGGCATCAAAGAACAAAAAATCATATCATTGTCTGCACGCCTTCATGATACGATCGCCGAGGACAAACGGGTGTATAAGCAAATGTAGCGAAGAAAGCTGATGGTGCCCAGCTATCTAAAGAGATAGTGTCTGGGGTCTTAAAGGCTTGAAGTTGAACAAGCGGCCATCTAGCTCAGAAGCAACAAAGCCCACATAGAAGAAGCACACCAGCCTGTGCGATCACGAGGTGCCAAAGGGATCAGGTATAAGGCATCATCATTAAAAAAATACCATAGTGAATGAAGGGGGAAGTGCAGAGTGGAGACCCAAAGCCCATTTGTCGGCCGCTGGAGATCCCCTCACAGAGGGGTGTAGGGGAGGAGACGAGTCAGTCAGGGTGCGATGTAGCACCGATGAAGAATACAGCTTTCCCCCAGATCCTGGATGCTTCCTCCCCCTCCCCTCCCAACTACCATGATCCGAATTCTACCTTGCAGGACTGGATAGAGCAGAGGTTGTACACTGGTGCATATGGGAGCTGAAGGCACAGGGAATCCAGGGTGGATGATACCTTCAGCACCAGGGGTGTGAGGGGCAATACTGGGAGAGTAGAGACTGAGTGGGTTGGAAAGGGGGAACTGATTACAAGGATCTGCAAGTGACCTCCTCCCTGGGGGATAGACAACAGAGAAGGGGTGAAGGGAGATACCGGATAGGGCAAGACATGACAAAATAATAATCTATAAATTATCAAGGGCTCATGAGGGAGGGGGGAGCGGGGAGAGAAGGGGAAAAAAGAGGAGCTGATGCCAAGGGCTTAAGTGGAGAGCAAATGCTTTGAGAATGATTAGGGCAAAGAATGTACAGATGTGCTTTATACAATTGATGTATGTATATGTATGGATTGTGATAAGTGTTGAATGAGCCCCTAATAAAATGTTTTTTAAAAAAACATAGGGAATCCAGGACAGATGATCCCTTCAGGACCAGTGGTGAGAGTGGTGATACCGGGAGGGTGGAGCAAAGGTGGGGTGGAAAGGTGGAACTGATTACAAGGATCTACATATAACCTCCTCTCTGGGGGACGGACAACAGAAAAGTGGGTGAAGGGAGACATTGGACAGTGTAAGACATGGCAAAATAATCATTTATACATTATCAAGGGTTTATGAGAGAGGGGAGAGAGGGGAGGAAGGGGAAAAAAAGAGGAGCTGATGCCAGAGGCTTAAGTGAAGAGTAAATGTTTTGAGAATGATGAGAGCAATAAATGTACACATGTGCTTTACACAACTGATGTATGTATGGATTGTGATAAGAGTTGTATGAGCCCCCAATAAAATGTTTTTTTAAAAGGTTAAAAAGAACTTAATATTTTACCATTTGTTTCCCCTTTTGACCCTTTTAAAAAAACTCTATATTATTCTCTGCTGTCTTTTGGATGGAGGTTTAGCTGAGTTTTATTTTGCTATTGTTGCTGAGCTTTCTATTTGTCTGACTTTTCTTTCGATGAACTGCAGGATAGGTAAGCCTATAGCAATAGTAACTAGAGTCTTCTCTTAAGGTTATAGCAGAAGAGGAGGGGGGTAAATGGGGAGCTAATGACAATGAGCACAAGAATAAAGAAAAGTTTCTGACATTGATTTTTGTGACGATTGCACACTCTAATATATTTAAGACACTGAATCATATGATACATGAATTACGTGTCATTAAAACTTATAGGTAAAGATACTAAGCACACACATAGGTCTCAAAAACAAATTTTAATTGGCTCCCAAAATAAGAGAAGGGAGGCGGGGAGGAAAGGTACTTACAAAATAAATGATAAATTAAAATTACATTGAGACATTAATTTAAGGTTAAGTGATACCAAGAAACCATGTCCTCAGATGTATCATGAAAGCTTCTATTGAGACAGCTCACATTCTGCCAGAAGATAGGTCTTGAAGACCTTGCTCTTTTATTAAAAAATAAATAAATATGCATTTTATTGCGCTGTTGGTAAAATTTTACATAGCAAATTAATTTTCTTTTTAATAATCCCTTCACAAAGTGTTCTGCGACATTGGTTGTAATCCCTTCGATATGTCAGCTTTCTCCCATTTCCATCCTGGCTCCCATGCTTCTGTTTGTCTGTCCTGTCCCTGTCCCTTCTGCTCATCTTTGTCATGGACAATTGTTGCCCTTTGGTTCTCATAGAGCGGATTATTCTATGGGACACAGTACTCTATTGTCTCACTTTATAGGTCAGCCCATTCGCTTGTAGAGGCATGACCTCTGGAAGTTGCTTACGGTCCATATTGGATCGTTGTCTTAGGGCGGCAGTCACACTGTCTATCAGACCAGTAGGCTGGTCCTTTTTTATGAAATGTAATCTCGTTCTACATTTTCACCCATTCTAATCAGCACCCTCTACTGTGTGCCTCGACAGCGGGCCAGTGGTGGCAGGCAGGCACCACCCGGTTCTTCTCATGGAAACTACACTGCGTCTTCGCTTCCCTTCACTCTGCTTTCCCTGAGAAGGGGAGAGGCCAGCAGGTGTGTCTTACATGGCCACTTGCAACGTTTATGACCCTGGATGAGGACTTAGAGCTATTTTATTCCCGTCGATCTGGGACTGTGGTCATCAGTGCCCAAGGCCGATAGCCCCCAAGTCCACAGAGCGTTTGGTTAGGCCTCAAAGCTTTCCCCAATTATTCACCTTATGTACTCTAGTATGTGGAAGGCTTTCAAAAAGTTTGTGGAGAAATTCCATTGTCTTTTAATCCAATATTCCCATGGACTTTCTGAAGGTCCCTGGTATATATATATGGGGCACATACAATTATGTACATAGAAATAGCCACAACTATATGTATGTATGCACACAAGGTAGTCCCATACATCCTCCCACACCTATTGAGCATACATGATGATTTATGTATACACTCACATATTGTTTTTATGATGATTGTTGTGTTTGACAGGGTTCTTTCGAGAAACAAAATCAGACACTTACACTTATATATATATAAACATAGGAAATAAACATGTAGTTAGTCTACAGAGCAGTACAAATGAAAGCACAACTCAGGGTTGCAGGATTATACGGTCTTTCTTTCTATTTAAGGAAGAGCTGCACCATCTTCCTTTTTGATTTTAATATTTGACAGTCCCCCCAGAATTGTATCAGAGTTACTGTCTCCCTACAATCTCACTAGTATTGTTCCTTCTGGGGGGTTTGTCTTCGTTTTCATTTTTGATCAGTGTCATATTGCTCCTTGTGGTTGTGATTTGCGGCTCTCTAATAGCTAAAGCTCTCCACTCCTCCTGCGTCTGTCAGCTGCCTGGACGCCTTCTTTGGTGAAGTGTCTGTTCATGTCTCTGCCCACCTTCTGATCAAATTGTTTGTCTCTTTGCTATTAAGGTGTTGAATTTTTTCAATAAAATTTAGAGATAAAACCCTTGTTGGATATGTTATGGCCATTTGTTTGCCCCCAGTCTAGAGGGTCTCATTTTACTCTTTGGATGAAATCTTTTGATGCACAAAATTATTTAGTTTTAGGAGGTCCTGGGTAGCTAGTTTAACTTTGACTATTTGAGAATTTTCAGTTACATTTCACCTTCAGTTTGTGTCATAGATTAGTGCCCCTATCTTTAATCCCTCTCAGACCTATATCATAATGCAATTTTATCGATGTATGCTAATCTGTGAGACACTAACTCACTTACTGCTCACTCAATTGTCAACAGGGCTCAAACCTAAAGCCCCAATACACCTTAGCAGGGAGCACATCTGCTTCAAATCGGAATTTATTCCTGTTGCCCAATATTTGGCAAATGCCAGGGGGGGTGTCGTTGGCAGTTTAACGGTGAGCACATCTAACGCAGCTTCAGTCCACAAAGGTTCTGCTGAAAGGCAAAGCTGGAAGTGTGTGGGCATGCTGCTAGGTCTTATGCAGATGAATGTGTAATGTCACATTCATGTAAATGTGCTGCTTTACGACAGCAAACAAGTAAAACAACAAATAGATATGCAAAACAAGACACAGACCAGTCAAGATCAGAACCAATCAAATGGAGTAAATCATGGCCCATTCTTTCTCCTGCACTTCACATTAATTGTGACAACAACCACAAGTCTTCAGGGACATAAAAGAGAAGACCAGAGTAGACACATTATATTTCAAGGGAAATCAAAGCTAGGGAGATCTTTTTTATCGACTTCCAAATAATAATAAATAGTTACAAATTAGAAATTCTCACAAAACACTTCATCAGTATAGAAAGGAATGGCTCTTTAGATAAATGTAAATTCACTAGACTGAATTTTCTGTAGTATGCGAAAATAATCCTACTGAGAGATCATCAGTAGGCTATACAGGCTTTGAGTTGCCTGAAAATTCTCCTCAGTGAGTTTTCACAAAGTCCGCTATTTGGTATCACTGACTCTCGGTTCAAAGCCTAGGTCACATTACTTGCCCCTAGTTAAAAGGGAGCCAACATTTTCAACTTCCAAAGGTCATGAGGTTCTGCTTTCCATATCAAGAGTCGGAGTTAAGACCAGAGTACAAAGTCAAGCGGACTGAAGGGAAAATATTCAATACGTACATCCTCCCCACCCCACCTTCCTCCAACCCAGGCTTCTCGGCATCTGCCATCGATGCCCTGCGTGCTAGGTTCTCCCAGATGCAGCCGTTAGTGGGGAATTGAGCAGCTATGAACCTAGACTTCTTGCCTTTGGTTTCACTACCTTACAGAGACTTAGTAAGCACCTAAGTGCCGCCTGCAGGCATTTTCCTAGGACCTAGGTGCTAGGGATATAACTTATTAAGCCACACCAAATCAGTGCCTTCGAGGGATTGACAGCACAGAGTTGGAGACCATTAGCAAACCCTGCTAAAAACTACCACACTCGTGCTGGGGTGTTTCCCACTCGGGCCGAGTGACTAGCTGGCGGCGTCTCATAGATGTGATGGCTGGGAAGACTTGGAGAGGAGGAGTAGGCGGAAGAGACAACCACAGAAAGGAGGGTGGGCCCGTGACCCGTGCTGGTCAGGGATCAGCAAGTCATTCTGAACACGTGAAATCCATATGAAAAGAGAAGCCCGAGAAGTAATGGTGGAGATCATGCCAATACAAACAATATCGATGGAGTGCAAACGAAATCAAGTGCTTCCGTTTCCTGCATGTCCTTTTTCGATCCTATCCAGAAAAAAAGACAGCTGTCAGAGGGACAGTTCGGACTCCTGGCAAGGCAAAGGGGGATCAGGAGAACCGGGCTCCAGGGGGTTTTCACTGGCTGGGGCTTTTTGGAAATAGAACCCAGGCCTTTCTTCTGAAGTGCCGCTGGGTAGACTTGCACCTCCAACCTTTTGGTTAGCAGGCAGGTACACCAGCCATTGTCACCCCACCAAGGGCTTGACTTATCACAACAAGCCTTTCGAGTCGTTACTCGTGAGAAAAGTGAGCCACGGCTTGCAGAGGCTTCAGTTCCAAACCCCCAGCGGCTCCACAGAAGACACTCAGAGCTTTCCACTCCCACAAGCAGTTGCAGGGTCAGAAACCGACAGGGAGTCACTCTGAATCAGCACTGACTCGATGGCAATGAGTTTGACTTTTCGGTTATGCCATTCTAGGGAATTTGGACTGTACGCTAATTTAGTTTAGCTAGGTTCCCCTTCCTAGCGGTACATCAGGATTACCTATGTAGCTTTTAAAAAATCGCCATTTTTCAGGTTCCATCCCAGACCTACTACAGAAAAAGGCTAACTGGTGGTGCAGCAAATACATTATAAATTGAAAAACTCCTGCCATTTCTGTCCAGGGCTATAGGACGCCAGCAAGTGCATCACTTCCAAACTTGCAATAAGGAAGCACCAGACAAAAACCAAGCTCATGGCTTTTGTTAAACCTGACAGAGAACTCCTGTTGGTCACGGAGCAACCAGCTGACCAAAATCTGAGCTCCCCGCAGAGTCACATGAGAGGCAAGGACCGACTTTCGGGGACAAGGTTCAGCCAGAAGAGTTCCGTTAAGTTGATTGCTAAGTTGGTGGAAGGGTAGTCTGGTCAGAGGGCAAAAGCTTAGAAGCCAAGTCCTGGGAGCATCTCTCTCTTGTAAGTTTTTTTTTAAACTTTTTGCCACAAACCCCATGGGGTGGGGGGTAGAATCAGAAAAGATTGGGAAGGTCTTGGAAAGTCTTCGTTGTGTAGAACTACAGAGGGAGGAACAGCTACATGAAACCCCACTTTCCTTCTCTTCCCTTATAGTATAAACATTTCTGTCTGTGCTGAGAGGAGGGCAATAAACATAGTTACCCAGAGGGTCCTGGTGAAAACCCTCATGGCAGTTTGGGAAAAGAACAGGAAAATCCCACTGCCCTTCCATGATGCTCACCTTCCCGACACGATTGCTGAAGATAGAGTGGGTGCATAAGCAAATGTGGTGAAGAAAGCTGATGGTGTCTGGCTATCAAAAGATATAGCATCTGGGGTCTTAAAGGCTTGAAGGTAAACAAGCGGCCATCTAACTGAGAAACAACAAAGCCCACATGGAAGAAGCACACCAGCTTGTGTGATCACAAGGTGTCGAAAGGATCAGGGATCAGGCATCAAAGAACAAAAAATCCTATCATTGTGAATGATGGGGATTGCAGAGTGGAGCCCCAAAGCCCATCTGTAGGCAACTGGACATCCCCTTACAGAAGGGTCATGGTGAGGAGATGAGCCAGTCAGGGTGCAGTGTAGCAATGATGAAACACACAACCTTTCTTTAGTTCTTTAATACTAACCCCCCCCCCCCAGTAACATGGTCCCAATTCTACCTTACAAATCTGGCTGGACCAGAGGATGTACACAGGTACAGATAGGAACTGGAAGCACAGGGAATCCATGACATCTAAACCCCTCAGGACCAATATGAGAGTAGCGATACCAGGAGGGTAAGGGGAAGGTGGGGGAGAAAGGGGGAACTGATCACAAGGATCTACATATAACCCCCTCCCTGGGGGACAGACAACAGAAAGGTGGGTGAGGGGAGACATCAGACAGTTTAAGACATGACAAAATAATAATAATTTGTAAATTATCAAGGGTTTATGAGGGAAGGGGGAGTAGAGAGGGAGGGGGGAGTAGAGGACTTGATTCCAAGGGCTCAAGTAGAAAGCAAGTGTTTTGAGAATGATGAGGGCAACAAATGTGCAAATGCGCTTGACACAGTGGATGAATGCATGGATTGTGTTAAGAGTTGTACACGCCCCCAATAAAGTGATTCTTTTTAAATAAGAAAGAAGGAAAAAGCCCATTGTCTCTGGGGAAGAAGCAGGACTAGGTGGTGGGGTCAGAGTTACTGAGAAGGTCATGCCCTGGGACGCCATATCTGCCTAAGATGAAAGTTCAGTCAGAGAATGGCTTGTCCGTAGCTGCCCTACAAATACTGACTAACAGTTTGCTGGAGGTGGCCTTTCATGGGGTCTCAGGAGACAGGACAAACCAGAAACTGAGGTTGACATTGGGGGTGGGGGGTGTCTTTTAACAAATTAGTCCCCATCCTAAACATAAAATATTACCCACATATTTTGCAGGCTGCAACGGTCTGGGAGTAACACTAACAAGCCCACGAGGCTTCCAGGGCAGTAAGTCCAAAGGAAGCCGACTGCCACATCTTTCTCCCAGAAACAGCTGGTGCGTTTCGGCTGACGGCACGGTGGGTGACAGCAGGATGCTTTTAACACTGTGACACCTGGGCTCAAATAAAGCTTAGTCCAGACCAGTTTCTAATTTGATCGATTTAGGCCTCCAGCCCCTGCTCCTTGCCCCAAACTGTGTATTCAATCCAGGCATAAAAAGTACCTCCGTCTCTACTGTACTAAACACAGCATCCAGATCTCAACAGAAATAAAATGAAGCCTGAATAAGGGAAGAATACAAAATGCTAAGTGACAAGGCTCTCATCAGACACAAGCTCCGACATGACACAGATGTTTGACTACCTGCCAGAAAAAGTCAGACAACGATGATGAATGCATTAAACCCCTAATGGAAAAGGTGGACACAGGCAAGACCAGTTGGATCGTTTCAGCAGAGAGACGGAAACTTTCTGACAAAAGCTCACTGGAAGTGCTAGGAATGAAAGGCACAAGAGCACATACGAAGAAACACTTAAAAAGCTCATCGGTAGACTCAACACAGCCAAGGAAACAAACAAGAGACTCAACACGGCCAAGGAAACAAACGGTAGACTCAACACAGCCAAGGAAACAAACGGTAGACTCAACACGGCCAAGGAAACAAACGAGAGACTCAACACGGCCAAGGAAACAAACGAGAGAAAACTCACTCCCATCGAGCCAATGTTGCTCATAGTGACCCTATGAGACAGGGTAGAACTGCCCCTGGGGATTTCGGAGGCTGTAACTATTCATGGGAGTAGAAAGCCTGTCTTTCTCCCAAGGAGTAGCGAGTGGTTTCAAACTGCTGACCCTCCCTGCAGCAGCCCAACTCATAACCACTATGCCACCAGGCTCCTGCATCTAGGAGACAATCAGTGAACATAAAGCTAGGTCAGTGGTAGTCACCCTAACAGAAATACAAAGAGAAAAAACAAAGGAGTAAATCAAATCAGAAAAGAGCACCAAAGATCCGTGGAACAATACCATATGGTCTAACTCCTGCACACTTTAATTGGAAATATTAGAAAGAAACACAAGGCAAGAAAAACATCTGAAAATTGGTAGCCAAGGATTTTCCTAAAACAATTACAAACACAAAACTATGAAAGCCAGAGAATACCAAATAAGATAAATTAAATTAAATTCCCCAATAATCCCATGGGGGTGGTATCAAAGACAGTTGTGAGCAAAGATTTCATCCCTGCTATCTGGATGGAAATGAGGGAGCCCTGGTGCTATAGTTAAGCTAACTGAAAGGTCGGTGGTTCAAGACCACTAACCATTATGCAGGAGAGGGATGAGGCTGTCTCCTCCTATAAAGAGTTACAGTCTCGGAAACCCTAAAGAAGAGTTCTATTGTCCTATGATTCTACTGTGTGTCAGAATCAATTGATGGCAGTGGGCTTAGCTTATTTAAGTTTGGCAGGAAGTAGGTTTGCCTCTCGCCCCACCCCTCAGTGTCCAGTCAAACAAGCGGCCTCGCCCCCTCTTGTGTCAAGAGCAATTGACAAGAGCAGTAGAGGGGGATATGCATTTCTATCTCCACCTGGCAAAAACAAGGTAAATCCCACAAGTCCCCTGACAATAAGTCAGTGAAAAACCAACTAAATAAAAGACTTAAAAAAGAACCATAGTCTCGTAATATGGCATGAAATCTGTAATGTTCACTTGGAAATTACTTATAGTACATAGAATCAGAAAGATCTTAACCTGAATGAAAAGAGAGAACTCAGTGATGCCCGACCAGAATTACCTGACCATTCCTTAATGCATCCCTGATTCAAATGCCTCAACTAGTAGTCACTGACCTGCTCGCGTCAGAGGGAAAACTAGAAAGTAACAACAAGGCCATGGAAGAAGCAAGGTATATAAAGAAGAACCAAGTGGAACTTTTGAATAGAAAAATACAATGAGCAAAAATCACAGTAGATGAACTCAACAGCAGAATGGCATGAACAAAGGAACACATGTGAGCTGGAAAACACAACAACAGAAAGTACCCAGTGTGAAAATATATAATGAAAATAGAGTGAATAAAGAAAACAAACGGCCTTCCAGTTTCCAGTGCAACATGGAAAGAGTTTAGAAGTATCACCCTCATCCCCACAACTAAATCGTGAAAACACAAGAACCAAAAACCCGAAGTGGGGAGTCAAGATGGTGTCTAGGTGGAGTCACCTGCCCGGTGCTCCTATTGGTAGATCAGATCCTTAAGGAGCTGGGCATGGGAAACAGCCCCAGGAGAAAGCAATGGGACCCGCGGTTCCTGAGGGCTTGGGGAGGAGGAGGTGGGGAAAGGAGTGATAAGCAGGCGATGCCAGAGACGAGGGAACAACTGGGGAGTCACAATCAACAACCAGGAAGATGTAGAGATCCTGGGGGTGTTGGAGCAACAGCACTCTAGCCCAGAGGAATTACCAAGAGGCAGAAGAAGGGCAAGCATTATGGTGGGGCAGGAGGAAGGTAAGGGGAAACCGAGGAACAATCTAGAAAGCAAAGCTATGAATAGAGGTATAAACATAGGTGTGCACTTATGTAAATATAGTAATTCATAAAGATAGCGGTATTGGCCTATGTACATATATTTATATGACAATACATTGAGGAAGTGGGTGGATTTGGGGCCTCTGCTCAAGGTCTCCCTCAATGCAAGAACACTTTGTTCTAACAACCTGGCCTTCTGTGATGCTCACCCTCCCAACATGATTGCGAAAGACAAAATAGGTGCATAAGCAAATGTGATAAAGAAAGCTGATGGTACCCAACTATCAAAATATATAATGTCTGAGGTCTTAGGCTTGAAGTTAAACAAACATCCATCTAGCAGAGAAGCAACAAGTCCAGATGGAAAAAGAATACCACTCTGTGTAATCATGAGGTGTGGACGGAATCAGGTAGCAAACATCAGAAGACACCCCTCCCCCAAAAAACAACACAAAAACCATATTGTTGAGAATGAGGGGTATTGGATTAGAGACCCAAAACCCATCTGTAGACAATGGGACATCCCCTCAAGAAGGGTCACAAGGAAGGGATGAGTCAATCAGGACACAGTATAGCACCGATGAAACACACCACAGTCCTCCGGTTCTTTGAAGCTTCCTCCCCACTACCCCCACCCTCGCTATCATGACCCCAGTCCTGCCTTTCACTGCGGGCTAGACAGGAGCATGTACCTACACTGGTACAGAAGAGAGCTCATAACACATAGAATCTAGGTCAGATAAACCCCGCAGGTACAGATATGGGAGTAGCAATAGCAGGAGGGAAGGGGAAAAGTGGGATGAGGAGGGAGGAAGAGGGAACCAATCACAATGATGGACACATCACCCCCCCACCACCACCACCCCTTCCCCTGAGGGGGGTGAATAAAAAAAATGTGGGTGAAGAGAGACAGTGGTCAGTGTAAGATATGAAATAATAATGTATAATTTAGCAAGGGGTCACGAAGGTGGGAGGGGGGTTAGGGAGGGAAAAAAGAGGAGCTGATACCAAGGGGGCAAATAAAAAGTATATCATTAGAAAATGATGATGGCAACATCTGTAAAAATATGCTTGATACAATTGATGTATAGATTGTTATAAGAGTTGAAAGAGTCCCCAATAAAATGATCTTTAAAAAGAGAGAGAGAAAATTTAGTCTTAGAGCAAACTGATGTTCCTTAAATCGAGACAATCAGACACAGAATTAAAGCTCATCAAAGGCAGAAGAGTCAAAGTTCTGCTGTGGGAGGAATGTAAATTGCAACACGAATTGCTGGAGGCTCAGTGCTGAGTCTGAGAGCTAAAACCTGCAAGAAACATATACTTAACTCTTTAAGAGCTTGGAAGTAGCAGCAAAGGGTGGCAATAAGGGACACAAATTGAAACACGATAAGGAGAAGCCATAGGAACTGGAAACACAGGGAATCCAGGACAAATGATCCCTTCAGAACCAGTGGTGAGAGTGGTGATACAGGGAGGATGGAGGGAGGGAAGGGTGAAAAGGGGGAACTGATTACAAGGATCTACAGATAGCCTCCTCCCTGGGGGATGAAAAACAGAAAAGTGGGTGAAGGGAGATGTCAGATAGTGTAAGATATGACAAAATAATAATAACTTAAAATCATCAAGCGTTCATGAGGGATGGAGAAGCGGGGAGGGAGGGGAAAATGAGGAGATATACCAAGGGCTCAAGTAGAAAGCAAATGTTTTGAGAATGATGATGGCAACAGATGTACAAATGTGTTTATGCTTAACAAAATGGATGTATGTATGGATTGTGATGAGTTGTATGAGCCCCCAATAAAATTATTATTTTTTAAAAGATTAATGATCTTAAATTGCAAAAATAAAACTCTGATGTTACCTAATGCAAAAAAATTAGCAAAAAGAAATGAAAGGGATCCAGATCAGGAAGAAGTAAAGCTATCCCTTTTTCCAGGTGACATGACCCTATGTCTAGAATATCCTAAAGAACCCACGAGGAAGCTATTAGAACTAATAAATTAATCTAACAAAGTGGCAATATACAAGGTCAACACACAAAAATCAGTCAGGTCTCTTTATACATCAACACTAAGCATTCTGAAAAGAAAATTAAGGAAACAATTCCATTTACAACAGCATCTAAAAGACAACAATACCTGGGAATAAATTTAACCAGGGAGGTGAGAGACTTCTCCACTGAAAAATGATCAAACATTACTGAGAGAAATTAAAAACCAAACCCACTGCCATCGAGTCCGTTTCAGGATCCTGGAGGACAAAGTGGAACTGCTTCTTAGATTTTCCAAGACTGCAATTTTTCACAAGAGTAGAGAATTTCATTGCTACTTCATAGAGCGGCTGGTTTGAACTGTTGAACTCGTAGTTAGCAGCCCCACACTTTCCCCACTGAACCGCCAGGCTCCTTTCTGGAACCACAAGGGGCGCCAAAGAGCCAAAGTAACCTTTGAAGAACAAAGCAGGAGCGCTAATGCTTTCCAGTTGCAAAACATACTGTAAAGCTAGAGTCTAGAATTGGTATGATAATAAGCACAAGATGAATGGGATTAAGATGAGAGTACAAAAACAAACCCATAACTTTGGGCCCCTACTTAAATCTTACCTCGGTGCAAGGACAATTTGTTCTAATAATGTGGCATTGTATGATCCCCAACTTCCTGGTACAATCACTGAAGAGAAAATGGGTGCATCACCAAATGTGGTGAAGAAAGCTAATGGTGCCCAGCTATAAAAAGATTTAGTGTCTGAGGTCTTAAAGGCATGTAGTTAAACAAATGGCCATCTACCAGGGAAGCAACCAAACCCACATGGAAGATGCACACCAACCTGTGTGATCATGAAGTGTCTACAGGAAGAGGTATTAGAAGTTCAAAAACAAGCAACCAAATCAATGTGAAGGGGTGTGGATGTAGTGGAAACCCAAAACCCATCTGTAAGGTCACTGGTCAGTCCCTCTCAGAAGGGATCATGAATCCAGGGTACAGATAGCACCGATGACCCACATCACTACCCTCCAGTTCAGCAGTTCTCAACCTGTGGGTTGCACCCCCTTTGGGGGTCTAATGACCCTTTCACAGGGGTCACCCGATTCATAACAATAGCAAAATTATAGTTAATAAGTAGCAACAAAAATAATTTTATGTTTGGGGGGGGTCACCACAACATGAGGAACTGTATTAAAGGGTGGAGGCATTAGGAAGGTTGAGAACCACTGCTCTAGTTCTTTAAAATTTCCTCCCCTTACCATTGTGTTTTTTATCCATTTTACCTCATTAATTGTGTTAAAGTTGCATATTTAAGATCGTTTGGCACATGAAAGCTGAGAGATAACCCTTCAGAAACAGTGATGAGAATAATGGTTCCCTGAGGGTATTGGGGGGGGGGGCAGGGCCAGATAGAGATCAGATGGCATTGATGACTGTGTAACTCCACTCCATGGGATGGAACAAAAGAATTGGATTGTGTAATAGATGGCCAAAAAACCTCAACAACAAACACGCCTATTACAGGAGGGGGAGAGTAATAACAAGAGTTCCTAGGGGGGAGGGGGGAGGAGGGGTAACGGGGAGCCTGAATGTGGTAGCAGTTGTATTTTACTGCTTGATGTGATTGAACTATTGAATGTTATGGTATCTGTAAGAGCTCCCAATAAGACTATTAATTAATAAGACAAATAAATAAAGAATCCCGTAAATGTAACCAGTGTACTAATGAAAAAGAAATAAAAGCTAAATAGATGGAAGTAGGAGAAGCCGGAGACTTCCGGGAAGATGGCGACGGAGTAAATACCAGAGACTCCGCAGAATCCAGCCCAGGAGAGTTGCTCAGAGGGAAATTCAACGCCACTGGATCGCAGGAGGCGCATCATAAAGATAAGTAGGCTCAGATCCACGGGGTTTTGAGGGGCTGGGGGCTTTTGGCTTACCTCAGTGGAAGCCGGCTGGGGCTCGACCCTAGCCTAGCCGCTGTGTCTGCCCAAGCCGGGACCATTTGGAGCCTGTAGCAGGGCTTGGCCTTGGTGCAGCCACAGTTTTCCCTTGCCTGCCTCAGGGCAGGGACAGGGCCCTTGAGGCTCCACCGGCTGGGATTGGTGTTCAGCTGCATTGTTGCTCCTGTTTGCGTCTCTGCTCTATATTCCCACGCAGCCTTGGAGGGCTGCGCAGGGGCTTTTTCGGGGCACAGCCACAGCTTGCCGCGCCGCGTGGGCTGAGCAGGGACTGAACCCAAACCCCCACAGCTCCATAGGCAGGGATCAAGCTTCAGCTACACTACGGTTAACATCTCTGCTCTCTGTACCCCCACTTCTCTGGGGGCTGCTCAGCAGCTTTCTTGTGACTCTTCTTGGGGCTCAGCTGCGGATTGCCGCTGGGGCTTGGGGCAGGGAGTGGGCCCTTGCAGGTCCACAGGCAGGGAGTGGGACTCAGCTGCATAGTTGTTTTTCCTTCCCTCGCTTCCCTGTACCCCGGCACAGTCCGGTCTCACTGTTTAATTTTGTTCCCCCTCTTGTTCCCGAACTGCTCTCTCACACTCCATTGCAGACTTACGGGACACTCCCATTGCCCTAGGGCGTTTGCACCTGGGCCACACCCAGCTAGGTGAGCTCCACCCTGCATAGATAGCCCAAGGCTACGGAAAGGCCTGCTTGCTCTCCAGGGGATACTCCTCTGACTCCTCACCAGGGAGTTCCTGCCTGTGTACCTGGGGACATAAGGCAGCTCAGCCAACACTTATCAATATTCAAACCAATAGCAGGAACTTCAGCCCAGCCCCTGCAACACTGGGGCAGGCAGCCGACCTGCCATCTGGGGCACTCCCCTGATAGGGAAGCCACAGGAAGATAAAGTGGTAGGTTAATAACCTAGCAAAATCAGCTGTAGGCAGTTTGAAGAAGCATTCCTATAAGTCTTCCAGAGAGAGACTAGAAAATGGCACCTGGTCCCTCAAAAACAATTCAACGCAAACAGCCATCAGCCCCAACGACCTCAATGAAAAAACAGGAGAAACAAAAGGCAAAGGCAGAAGATGTGCTGAACATAGCAACATACATAGAAGAAGCAGACATTGAGAAGCCATACAAAGAAACTCTCAGAATGCTGCTTGGAGTCATGCAGGGTATGAAGGAAACAATACAGAAAAAGGATGAAACGATAGAGGAGATAAAAGCCATACACCAAAGGGAAATACAGGAGCTTAGGGAGGAAATAACGAAAAACAATAGCAAAATCATGTTCCTTGAAAATCGACTGGAGGAATCAGAGAACTGCATCAGTGTCTTGGAGGACAACCAAGCAGACTTTAATAAACGTGAACAAAAATCTAATAAGAGCATCAGGGAAGTAGAAGAAGCCACTAACATGATTGGAAATCCCAAGTAATCTATAACAAAGCTCCTAGAGCTAGTAAGTGCCTTTAGCGAGGTCAAAATATTTAAGGTCAATATAGAAAACTCAAAGTAATTTCATTTCAAAATAAGTGAAATTTACAGTTGAAAAAACACCATTTGAAGCAGTACCAAAGAAGACAAGGTAAAGCGATCAATTATCCCAAATTGGATCTGCATGTTTGATGCAAACCCAGTCAAAATGCCAGTACACGTTTGTGTGGATTCCAACCAGGTGAAATTTCTAAGGAAGGCTAAAGAAACTAGAATTGCCAAGCATTTTGGATAGGACAAAGTTGGAGGACTCTTGTTACCGAAGTTCAAGACTTTGTATAGAGTTACGGTTAAAATTGGCTAAAGAGCAGACACAACAATGTCAATGAAACTGAATAAAGATTCTATAAATAGGTCCAGATAGAGTTAAATGATTTAAAGAAGCCACGGTAAGTCGCTAAGAAAAGATACCCCATGCTGCACCTTACCTCATACTTCATACAAAAATGGACTGAACATGGACCACAGGCCTAACTGTCAAATGCAAATCACAAGGATTCTAGATAAGAACAGGAGAAAATCTGCATGATCTTAGGCTTATAGTTTCTAGACAGCATTCCAAAAGCACATCCCATAAAAGAAAAAAAGTGAATTGTATCAAAATTGAAAATGTTTGCCTGTGAAAACAACATTAAGAAAATGAAAAGACAAGTCACAGTTCAAGGTGAGAAGAAGTCTAATGAAAACAAAACCATTCAGTCTCTGTCAGTGCCCCACACAAAAATGGCTTTAAAGTTCTCCGAGTAAAATGCAGGCCTGAAGAAATTGCTATTTATGTTCCGACGATATTCTGCTCTCTGGTCTCCCTTCTTGCCTGGAGGACTAATCACCAGATGATACAGAATATTTCCCGAAGTTCATTACAATGGGGGGGTGCATTGTTAAGAAAAGGGGGAATATAGCCTTTGAAACAATGAATTTCATCAAAAGAACAGATGTGAGTGAGTTTGGGCATCCACACACAAAAGTAATATTTTCACATTTGCTTTCATAAAGGCATGAGACTGAGTCAGAGACAGTTCTGGAAACAGAACGCTGTGAGTGGAGCCTTATCTCAGCTTTAAGATACTGTTCTAAGGAGAGTAAATTACATGGTCTTTGTAGACGACAAAGATGTCTATGCGAAGCAAACTTGGAGCACAAAGCACTTTCTCAAGCATTTCTACCTCCTGAGTAAAGAAAATACACAGGGGACACAGTCCCCCTGCTTCTCCCAGGCTTAGGCCCCTTCTTACCTCAATGTCTCTAACCCAGGACTGAGCACTGTTCAAATTATCTTCATTAATGTCAGCGAGTTTTTCATGCCAAGCAACTGCCTGAGCATCAAATGTCACAAAATTGAATTTACTTTTATATTTCAGTTGTTCCTGCAAGAAACAATTTTTTATTCATGTAACTTTTTAAACTGTGGCAAATATATATACAACAAAACAATCTCCCACAACTGCTACATGTATAATTCAGTGTCATAACTCAGTGTATTGATTATTCAGTGTCATCGATTATACCCTTCATGCTGTAGAACCATTACTGATCTCCTTTTCCAAATTACTCCCTCACCCTTAAGCAACAACTCTTCCTCTTTCTCTCATGGTAACCACTGGTCAAGCTTGCTCTCTCTCTTAGTTTTCTTGATATAGTATTCACATATCACCCACTTCCATATTTAAATCACTCTTTAAACGAGTTGTATACACATTATCACAATCAGTTCTAATGTTCTTTCCCCACTCCCTCGTTCATTTTTTGCTCCCCAAATCCCCCTCCCCCAGCTCCTTCCCAAACCCCCAATAAACCACTGCATCCATTATAGAACCCATTATTTAACCACACACAAAAAAGGCCAGGACAGCTCACAGGATGATACATTTTAATCCATGTGAAACCTATAGTATCTATTTTCAGTTCTAGAAGTTAAAAATTACATTCCATAGGGAATTTTTTCCTAATGCAAAAGCCATTGAAATAAAATGCATATATAGATAGGATGTCAATAAGAACTTTACAGATATGTAAACTTTATAGGGATATGTATTATGTCCTATGTACCGTAAACATATAAAATGTGATATTCAGATTGAGCTGAGACATTATGGGACATGTGGATATTAACGATACACAGAATAAGCATACCAAATGAAATGTGCTTCAGGAAAATAAGTCCAGAATGGTGTCATCGTTTCTGTCACTATCTTTTTGGTAAGGTTGCAGTTGGGACTGCGTAGTAGAATTCTCGTCTTCCCTACAGGAGACTGAGGTTCAATTCTCAGTCAATGACCACACGCACAATACTACCCCTCTGTCAGTGGTGAGTTATGTTTGCCTGGTGCTTAACAGGTTTCAGCAGAGATTCCAGAGTAAGACAGACTAGGAAGAAAGTCTTGGTGATTGTGTTAGTCTGGGTAGACCACAGAAACAAAATTCATATTATATGAGAGAATTTTATATAAAGGGTAAGAGTACATTAAGAAAGCATCCCAACCCAATGCTGTCTAAGTCCATAAGCCCGGCATTAGCCCATATGTCCGACACCGATCTACAAAGTCCGCCCCAATCTCACAAAACACACTAAATAATGCCAATTACAGGAGGAAAGCTGATTCAGTGAGCATGTAAGCATCTCTGGGCTTCTCCGGCACCCAAGGCTGCATCAGGGCAGGTCCATGTGGCTTCTCCTCAGAGATGTCTCACAGGAAGTGAGCTTGCCAGCTGAGGCAGATAACTAGCTAAGGCAGCCGCACACTGGTCTGACCATCAGAGAACAAGAGACCAGAAAGACGAGGCCCGCCAAGCCATTTATCTCTCCACCCTTCAAATAAACTGCCCTTCAATGAATTCCACATGTGTTCATCAGCCAGGTTGGCACAATAAACCTTAACTATTATAGTGATCTTCCAAAAATCCAACCAATAATGTAATGGAGACCTAAAACCTGTAGACCTAAAACCTAAAACCTGGAGACCTGTAAGTTAATTGGATAGTCCCTCTCAAAAGGGCAACATGGGAGAGATGATAAACCCAGGTTACAGCATAGCACTGATGAACCACATAACTATTTCTAGTTCTTTAATTAATATTCCCTTCCCTTACTATCATGGTTTTTATTTGCATATTTAAGATCGTTCAGAACAGGAAGCCAAGATAGATAACCCTTCAGAAACAGTAGCAGGAGTTTTGGTTCCCTGAGGGTACAGGCAGCGAAGTGGGGGGAAGTGGGTAACATTGATGACTGTATAACCCCACTCAATGGGATTGAACAACAGAATTTTATGTGAATGGATATATTGGATCATGTAAGATATGGCAAAAAAATGCTATTATAGGGGGAAAATAGTAATAAGTGTTCCTGGGGGATAGGGTAGGGGAGGTTGGGGGAAAAGGGGAGCTGATACCAAGGAGTTAAGAAGAAAGAGATTGTTCTGAAATTAATGCGGTGGCAATTGTACAATGCTGCTTGATGTGATTGAACTATGGAGTGTTATGATAGCTGTAAGAGCTCCCAATAAAATGATTAAAAATTTAAAAACAAATAAAAACCCATGGATCACAATGGTCCCATTGGATCATGGTGTTGCCATAAGTTGGACGTGACCCAACTATAGCTAACAAGAAAAACTACCTTATTCAGTTACAGATCTGTTCAGCTGCCTTCCATCTGGCGTACATTTCTCTAATAGGAGTTTCGTTGATTAAAAACTGTATCATGGAATTCTCAAACATTCCCTACAACTACTATGTGTGGCTAAGAGTTGCATCAATACTACTGACTCATGATAGTAGTAGAGCGCTCATTTATTGGTGTGAAGCTGGGCGTGTGAAAACGTAAGCAATCTGCTTGAGGTCACACATCCCAGCGATGGCACGGGTAGGAGTAAGAACAGGAAGTTCTGAAGCATCAACCTGTACTCGTGGTCCACACGAAGTCTAGGGCTACGGCAACAAGATCCCTAAGAAACATTAAAATATTAACATGTCAAGATGGAGGGTACTTGAATAATAGAAGTGTGTGTGTGTTAAGTCATAGATTCCAAGGTAGAGAAAACCTAAAATCATGGACTGGTGGAAACTTCGATAAGAAGCCCATGCGACACACAGAGGACCACCAAAAGAGCATGCTTTAAAACGAGAACGTATGGCTCTGCAATTGGAAAGGGGAGCTTTCTAGCGTGGCTTTCTTAAGGATTTCTCAGCACAACCCCCCCCCCCCCTGTTGCCCATACCACTGCAGGTGATAGTTACTGAAGATAAACACATGATATACAGGCCCACAAATACATTAATATGATAGCTCAACTAACCTGTATAAGCTGAATGATCTTGTCCTTCACCAAGTCCAGTTTGCCCTTCATTGACTGAGATGTATCAATGAGGACATAGACGCAATCGTGAAGTACTTTTCCAAAGAGCATTTGACTCCCTTCTTGTAGCCATTTGATTCTTAGCAGAAAAGAGATGGGTGATGAAGGATTAGAACCCGAAGGCAAACAGTTTATCGTCCTAAGAACTTAAAAGATGCATCAGCAGAGGCCAGAGTTTCATCATATAGTTTTTGCCCAAATCTTTTTTTAAACAATGGATATCCACATGTAGAAAGATGAAACAAGACGTTTACCTCACCCCATGCACAAGAATAAACTCAAGGTGATCACAGACCTAGAAGTTAAACCCCAAACCATCAGGACCATCAAGGAGGGAATTGGGACTAACCCCCGAGCACTGGCCAGGAAACTCATAGGCTCGCTGCAATAGAGAAGGGTATGCACACAGGTGAACTGGAAATCGATAAATGGAATTTAATAAGAATAAAGCACCCGTGCACCTCGAAAGACTTCACCAAGAAGGTGACAAGACAACCCACAGAGGATTTTTAGTAATGACACATCGGGCAGAAGGCTCATTACTAAAATCTACAACACCATCATGACCGCAAAAAGAGGAAAACAGTTAACCCCCTAAGAAAGTGGGCAAAAGAACTGAAAAGAACTTTCACTAGGGAGTAGACCCATATGGCCTATAAGCACATGAGAAAGTGCTCCAGGTCCTAGCCATAAGAGAAATGCAAATCAAAACACCAGGAGATACCACCTAACACCCCTGAGGCTAGCCCAGATCAGCAAATCAGAGAGCAAGTGTTGGAGGGGCTGTGGTGAAGTAGGAACCCTCCTCCACTGCTGGTGGTCGTGTAGATTTGTAGAGCCACTGTGGAAAGCAATCTGGCGATACTTAAAGAAAATGGAAATTGATCTACCTTATGACCCAGCCATCCCTCTACTGGGCATATACCCAGTGGAAGCAGCAAATAAAACGCAACCAGTCATATGCGCTCCAATGTTTATTGCAGCACTATTCACAATCGCAAAGACTTGGAAACAGCCTAAGTTTCCATCAATAGATGAGTGGATTAGTAAACTCTGGCACATACACACAATGGAGTACTATGCAGCACTAAAAAGCACAGACGATCACATGAAACATGTCATTTCGTGGGAAGAGCTGGAAGGGATCATGTTAAGCGAGGTAAGCCAAACTCAAAAGGACAGGTATAACATGAGTCCCCTGAGGTAAGTACAATCAGCATGCCAGGAATAGAAAACACCTATCTCGCAATAAATGGTGGAAGCATAGATAGTTGGAGGGAGGGCAGACCACACTTAGGGAGGTACATGAGAGTCCAACATAAAGAAGGGGAAGGGGGGCAGGTGAAGGGAGAAGCAGGGTGGGTGAGAAACCACGGGGGGAATAGGGCACTAACCCACCCAGGGGCAGAGTATTGGTTGTGTCCCCACAGAACTGGAACATGCTTATGGACCCACCATAATACGCCAAACTAGGAGGGCAACATAACACGTGGAGGAATCCACAAAGAGGCTGGAACATACGCCGGCCCTAACCAGAATTAGCCCGACCCCCACCATCGAAAGGAGTACCACAGAAAATGAAAATAGATTGTCTAGTGTGGGAAAGGAACTGACCTAACACACCACACCAGAAGGAAGCTGAAGCAAAGGAAGGAGGAAGAACGGAGCGGAGCACAGCTGGGCCCACCAAGCTCAGAGGACGATAGCCCGGCTCAAAGGGCCCAATGTACAGAGAGGACCATATGGCCAGCCCCACGGTGAGATGCGACATCCTGCACTGACCCGTGGCCCTACACGGGACAGCACTGGAGACACAGTGAGGGATGTGCGACAGAGCTGACCCCACCACACTGAGGCAAAACACTGGGGTGTGCAATTGAATGGAGGGGAAGCAGAGCAAGGAGGTGCCAAGAGAGTATAAACGATGGACTTTAGGGCAAGGAGGACCTGAGGGAGTATAAAGGATAGACTTTGGGGCCAGGACATGGCACCCCATCAGACTCATCCAGAAAACACTCCTAGAGGCCAACAAACAGACCTCGAACTACTAACAGATTTTTTTTCTTTTTGCTGTCTTTTTGTTTTGTTTTTTTCCTTTTTTATCTTCTTTTAAATTTTGTATGTCAGTGGCTTTTTTGTTTGTTAGTTTGTCGGTGTTGCTGCCGTTGACACCATGTTCTTATGTGCCACTTTGGTGCTGTCAAAGCCATCCACAATTTCATGCATGTATTACTATATCTGCAGGTCCACCTAGATAAATAGGCTGGACAAACAATGTGAGAAGAAAATAACAGGACCAACAGTCCCGGAGGGACATGAGTGTGTGGGAGGTAGGGGAAGGGAGGAGGTGTTGGCCAACCCAGGGACAAGGGAATGAGTGATTCAAACTAGGAGGGAGGGGATGGGAGGACTGGTAGGAAGTGACCAAGGGCAAGGTAACTGAGAGGAATTACTGAAACCAGAATGAAGGCTGAACATGGGAGTGGGACAGGAGGAAAGTGTAAGGAAATAGAGGAAAGGAGTAGGAGGCAAAGGGCATACATAGAATCCTAAATACAGACATGTACATATGTAAATATATTTATGATTATGGGGAAATAGACCTATGTGCTTATATTTATAGGTTTAGTAGTAGGGTAGCAGGTGGACATTGGGCATCCTCAATTCCCTCAAGAGCACCTTGCTCAGCTAAACGGTCATTTCATGACACCCATCTTTCCGACATGATTGCTGAAGACAGATGTGTGCATAAGCAAACGTGGTGAAGAAAGCTGATGGTGCCCGGCTATCAAAAGATATAGTGCCTGTGGTCTTAAAGGCTTGAAGGCAAACAAGTGGCCATCTAGCTTGGAAGAAACAAAGTCCACAGAGAAGAAGTACACAAGCCTATGTGAACACGAGGTGTTGAAGGGATCAGGTAGCAGACACCAAAGAACAAAAACCATCATTGTGTGATCACCTTCCCCACATAAACGCTGAAGACAAATGTGTGCATAAGTAAGTGTGGTGAAGAAAGCTGATGGTGCCCAGCTATCAAGAGATATAGCGTCTGGGGACTTAAAGGCTTGAAAGTAAACAAGCGGCCATCTAGCCCAGAAGCAACAAAGTCCACATGGAAGCAGCACACCAATATGTGTGATCATGAAGGGCCAAGGGGACCAGGTTTCAAACAACAAAGGCAGAGGGTGGGAATCATCATCATGAATGAGGGGAGTACGTGATGGGGACCCAATGCCCATCTGTAGACAAATGGACATCCCTTAAAGAGGGGTAGTGGGGAGGAGATGAGTCACTCAGGGTTCAGTGTAGCAATAATGAAACTCACAACCTTCCTCTAGTTCTTCAACACCCCCCGCCCAACTATCATGATCCCAATTCTACCTTGCAAAACTGGTTATACCAGAGAATGCACAGCAGTGTAGTAGGGATCTGGAAACACAGGGAATCTAGGACAGATGAACCCCTCAGGACCAACGGAGAGCACGGCGATACCGGGAGGAAAGGGGGGTTAAAAAGGGGGAACCGATCACGGGGATCTACATATAACCTCCTCTCTGGGGGATGGGAAACAGAAAAGTGGGTGATGGAGACGCCAGCTAGTCTAAGATAAGATAAAATTATAATTTATAAATTATTAAGGGCTCATGAGGGAAGGGGGAGTGGGGAGGGAGGGGGAGGGGAAAAAGGAAAATGAGGAGCTGATTCCAGGACCCAAGCAGAAGGTGAATTTTGAGAATGATCAGGGCCACAAACGTATAAATGTGCTTTACACAATTGATGTATGTATGGATTGTGATAATAGTTGTATGAGCCCCAATAAAATGACTTTTAAAAAAAGAAGCCAAGAGCGACCTCAACAAATGGAAGAATATCACATGCTCATGGATTGGAAAACTCAACATAGTAAAGATGTCAGTTCTGCCCAAGGCACTATATAAGTTTAATGCAATCCCAATACTAATACCACCACCCTTCTTCAAAGAATTGGAAAAACAGATTACCACCTTCATATGGAGAGGGAAGAAGCCCAGAATTAGCAGAGAACTCCTCAAAAAGAAGGACAAAGTGGGAGGACTTGCTTTACCTGACTTTGGCACATATTATACAGCCACAGTGGTCAAAACCGCATGGTATTGGTATAATTACAGATACACAGACCAATGGAAAAGAACTGAAAATCCAGAAATAAAATTATCAGCATATAGACAACTGATCTTTGAGAAGGGCCCCAAAAATATCAAATGGGAAGCAGATGCCCTCTTTAACAAATGGTGCTGGAAAAAAATGGATATCTACCTGCAGACAAATGAAGCAAGACCCTTATTTCACTCGATGCACAAGAATAAACTCAAGGTGGATCACAGACCTTGAGGGAAAACCTCTATTAGGGCCATTAATGATGGAATTGGGACCAACCTGAGAACTTTGGCACAGGGAATACATAGGCTATCAGAAATAGGAAAGGACAAAAATTGACAAGTGGGATATACAGAAGATAAGACACCTGTGTACACTGAAAGAATTCACCAAGAGAGTAATAAGAGAGTCCACTGACTGGGAAAACATCTTTAGCAATGACACATCAGACAAAGGCCTTATTACTAAAATCTACAATAATCTGCTAGCTTCCAAAAAGAAACAAACTAATTGTCCACTGAGGAGGTGGGCAAAGGGCCTGAACAGAAGTTTCACAAGGGCAGAAATCCGAATGCTCAATAAACATATAAGAAAATGTTCATGATCATTAGCCATAAGAGAAATGCAAATTAAAACAATGAGATACCATCTAACACCCTCAAAGAGAGCCTAATTCAAAAAAATCAGAAAGTAACAAGTGTTGGAGGGGCTGTGGGGAGACAGGAACTCTCATCCACTGCTGGTGGACCTGTAGGTATGTACAGCCACCATGGAACTCAATTTGGCGATATCTAAAACAGATGGAAATTGAGCTATCATCCGAACCAGCAATCCCCTTTTGGGACATATACCCAGAAGAAGCAAGAAACAAACCATGGCCAGACATCTGCGCTCCAATGTTCATCGCAACACAGTTCACAATTGCAAGGAGTTGGAAACGATCCAAATTTTCATCAACAGACAAATGAATTAAAAAACTGTGGTACATGCATATGATGTAGTACTATGCATTGCTAAAAAGCAAGGGTGACGCATGAAGCACATCACTGCATGGGAAGAACTGGAGGAAATCATGCTAAGCAAAGTAAGCCAAGTACAAAAGGACAAGTACAACATGGGTCCACTGAGGTAAGCTAAAAAAAAAAAAAATTCAAAAGGGGCATAGGGAAAAAGCTGCCGTTTACAAACATTCCTGGGGTGAGGTCCAGGTAGTATAACAGGGGCTGGACCAAATCCAGGGATACATATGGTAGCCAACTAAAAAGGGGGGGGGGAGAAAAAAAAAGAAATGGGTAGCAAGGGAACAGGGCACTAACCCACCCAACGGGAGGGTATGGTTTATATTTCCACAGGGAAAGAGGGTCCAGACTTCAACCTGGTGCTTCCAGATGTGAATGCAGCATACCAGCATGAATAGGGAACCAGTGCTGAGGTCTGAGCAGCCAGTCCAAATCCCAACTATGTGGACATTCCCCCTCCCCAAGAAGAATTTACTTCAGAGGACAGCACTGAAACTATAGTTCAGGGAGAAGGCATGTCTGATCAGAGCGCACTGGAGCAAATGAAAGGGGAGGAAGAGAGACTGGAACACATCCTGGCCCACCAAGCCTTGAGGATGATCTCCCTGCTCAAAGCTGCCAATGCACAGAGAGGACCGTAGTGCCAGCCCCACTATGAGACATGGCATCCCTCACTGACCCATAGCCTTACTGGGAACAACACTGCCAGGGATTAAAAAGGGATACTCTCTAATGATGCAGAAATTAATGCCTTGACAGACTCTAACTATTCTAAGTCTATATCTTCCTATAAATAGTGTTGCTGGTTGTCGGATGTGCCATTGAGTCAGGTCTGACTCATAGTAACCCTCTGTACAACAGAACACAATACTGCCCTGGTGCCCCAGCACCTCACGATTGCTCTGTCTGAGCTCTATGAATCGAGCTTCAAAATGCGTGCAGAATAAGATGATGGAGCCAAAATGAGAAATGCACAAATCTACAACTCCAGCTGAAGACTTTAATACTTAGCTCTCAATAACTTATAGAGTAATTACACAGAAGATAAGTAACAATATAGAAGACCTGAACACTATCTAACAACTTGAGGTCACTGAGATTTATAATCTACTCTACCCAACCAAAGAAGAATGCTTTTATTCACATCCTGGGACGTAAAATAGGTCTCAAGTTTATAAGAATTGAAACCATGTAACGTATTTCTATGTCCACAAGGAAATTAAAATAGAAATTAATAACAAAACGCTATAGGGAAAATCCACCAACATCTTGAGAATAAACAACACATTTCCCCATAATCCTTTGCTCAGAGAGAAAGCACAAAAGAAATTAGAGCCTATTTTGCAGTGAATGTAAATGAAACACAAATTATCTAAATTTGTGCGAGGCAGCTAAAGCAGTAACCAGAGGGAAATTTATAAAATTAGCTGCTTATGTTCAGTTGAGGAACTCCAAATCAATGACCTATGCATGCCATTTTCAGAAAGAGAAACTCAAAATAATAAGAACAAAGGAGATCAGAGGGATGTAGTAGAAACCAATGACACGGAGAAAAAAAAACCTAGAGAGAAAACATAGTATAAAACAAAAATGTTGCCTCTGCAGAGAACAATAAAATGGATAACTGTCAGCCAGAGTGATTAGAAAATAAAGCATCAATTGTCAATATCAACTCTATATGTATGTAAAGACACTGGATGTATCATTTAAAAAAAACCAAAAAAACCTCCCCACAAAGAAAAAAGTCAGGCCTATCAGGAGGGAGGAGGCTCTGGTTTTCGAGTCTACACAGGCTGAGTCCTGTTCTCAACCAATCTGATACAGTATCGAATCTATGGAACACAGGCATCAGTGAGACTGTGCGCTTTAGAAATGAGCAAACTGGTTCACAAAGACATTACCTAACTTTCTCAGGGCCACCCCGCAGGTGGAAATGCTGGGGTAAGAACCCAGTTCTCTCTGTCCCCATGTGCCCTAAATGAATTTGTTCTTTCTGGTCTAAATTTGGCATCAGAGGAGGCGAAGGGTTGAGTTGACAGGTGTTAAAGTGGATGATCCCCACTGAGCTGCCCTGAGGTTACAGTATTAATACACCAGACCCGTGAGCATTGCTAGATTTTAAGATCCAGCAGGACTGAGAGCAGATGAAGTTATTTTTAGCAGAGTTTCTAAAAACAGGTACTATTTAATTCTGTTAAAATCTTTCACAACGCTGTAGCAATTGCCTTGTAATACAGTATTGAAGAGAACAGAGAACAGGTGTAATATAGCCTGTCTGACCTGTGGCCCACAAGAATGGCAAGGTGTGAATGGAAACATTTCTTAGCCTCCTGCTGTAATGCACAACCATTGTGATAAGCATACCCACCACTTGCCATCTTAAAGAAACTGGCATCAAGGCTGCTTAACATGAAAACAAGTGATGGCTGATGGCTATCAGCAAGTCATCACATGACACATTCGACCTAGCAATGCGTACTGGCCATTTCTCTTGATCAAGCCGTTACTAAAAGGTTGGCAGATTTCAAATCCAAAGAAAATTGGAACTGTTATACTATTCTGAAAAGATACCAACCTGCTTTCAATTTGAGCCAGGAATGTATGAATTCTTTCGTTGTACCACTGGCACTTCTCCTTGGTAACATGGACATGGACCAAGCTCCCGTCCTTCCAGGGGGCATGGACAAACCTGCTGCAGTATTTCGCATGGACTGTCTTCCTGATTGTCTCCTGTTTAAAGAAAAAAAAGGACAAAAAACAGAAAGAAGACACTTAGAATCCTCCACCACCCCCCACCCAGTTCTCCAAATGGCACCTCAGTGTCTTAGCACTTGCCCCATGATAAAGTTATTAAATTGTTAATTCAACCAAACATGTGCTGGACTTGGTCCTCGTGGAGTTCTGTATGAGGTGTCAGTGACGGCCTGAAAGATAGATGAGGTCCCCTCCATGCCTCAGTGAAGCCAATGATTTGTACAGAGAGACAATGCATACCCACATACACACATCAACAAAGATGCATATACAGAAAGGACTGCAGAGCAGTAAACACCCAGTCCGTGATGTGGGTGGAGACAATGAGGGCATCAAGTCCTGTAATAAAGGAAGGTCTTTCAGTGAACTGGAGGGTGAAAGGGACCATTCTGAAGGATTTGAGGATCACACAATACATTTTTCCATTGCACCCCCTGCCCAAAATAAAGGGGAAAATGAATCAAGAAATCCTCCCCACATCTAACACCTTCTACTGGACGTACAGGGCTGGCCCCAGGACAAAAGCCTTCCACAGAGAGAGTATTCATTATGTCTGCCACACGTCAGCATTCATTCACTGTTTATGGAGCGCTACTCCACCCAGGTGCTCTTCTAGGCACCCGGAGCTTAAAGTAAAACAAAACTCACTGCCATGGAGTTGATGCGGACTCTTAACAACCTATTAGACAGGGTGGAAGTGCCTGCCGCTCCAGTTTCTTTAAGTCTTTCTCCTACAGAGCAGCTGGTGGTTTGGGGCCCAACATATAGCCACTCCGCCACCTGGGCTCCTTGTAGGCGTAAGGACTACCATCCATAAAAATGACCCAATTCCTGCTCTCGTGGAATTTACATGGCAGTGGGAAAGAAATGGAGGGAAGTGAGTGGGGAAAAGTTAAAAATCTCAAAGGAAACCTTGGAGAGAAGGTAACAGTTGAGCAAAGGCCTGACGGAATCCAGATGATGAGCCTTCTATCTGAGGCTAAGTCAAAAAGAATGACCACAAGGTCATATAAACCACTCATACACAAAAACACACAAAACCAAGTTATGCTATTTGCGATTGTTTCCCACAGACCTTCCTTCTAGGGCCCTACACCTCTGAAGATGGTGCTTCCATCTCTTCACCCTGCTCACAGAATCTTGCTCGCTTCACTTTGCATCACACCATCATCAACCCAGCAGTTTGGGCACCCCCAAGGAAATAAAATCATGTTCCTTTTCAATGGTTTGTTTGCTTGTATTTTAATTCAGGGAATAAAAGGAACTTGGAAAGGGCATGATCAGGGTTGGGGGTGTATGAGGTAAGGTGTACCTATGAAGTTCTCATCAGACAGCTTTAGCTGCTCTTGAATGAGCAATGCATTAATGTGATGAGAAAAAACATTCTTACTCAATGAACTTTCCTGCCCTTTTACTAATTGATGAAGCGTTCGATTTTCTTGAAACTTCTGTATAACAAGCCCCCATGATTAAACCTTGGAATCCACAAAACAGTAGCTCTATGAGGGGGTTCCTCCAAAAGACGGAATTCCCCCCTCCAAGCGATGCTTTTTTTTTTTTTAATAAAACAACCTTATCACCTTCAAAGTACTCTCCATGACACTTAATACATTTGTCAAATCTGCAATTTCATTCTTGGAAACATTTTTCAAACTCATCCGTTTGTATGGCTGACAGCGCCTCCCTTGTTTGTTCGTTTTTTTTTTTTTCCTTCACCTCTTCTAAGTCTTCAAATCACCATCCTTTCATGTCCCTCCTCATCCATGGAAACAAAAAGAAGTTGCATGGAGTGAGGTCAGGTGAGTAAGGTGTGTGAGGCAAGAGAGGAATGCTGCTTTTTTTTTTTGATTTGGGGTTTGCCAAAAACTGGTGCACTGAGATGGCTGCATGATCAGGTGTGTTGTCATGGGGGCAAAACCAGTCCCCCATCTGCCCCAAATCAGGCCTTTTTATTTTGTTGCACACTTTTGTTTTTTCTCTATCAAATAATCCATAGTTATATTCTGCAAAGGATTACATCACACAATCAATTCACTAATGATGCAAAGTTCCGATCTTTCCACACTGACAGATAAGCACACATACAAAGCTTGTATTCACAAATATATTTTTGCTTAAAGACAAAATTCCAATTAACCACAATGGGAATTTAGTTATTTTAGTGTAATCACTACCCTAATATGTTGTCAATAAAAGTTAAGCAGTTTTATCACAAAACCAGGAATATGTTCAATGAACATGCATTAATAATCTGCACAACTTAACATTACACCTAAAAACGTTTGGTGGTTTTGAAATTTCATGACACAGATTACAAAAAAGAACTGGAAAGGTCGATTTTTAAATATTTTCAGTAAAAAAATGAGTTAAGCCTTTTAAGTTTGCATATTGGGCTGATGATTTAAAATATCAAGCTGGCCCCAATGTGTCAAACGTGACAGATAAATATTTACCACAACTAAACAGGCTTTAGTTACAATGGTACCAAGTTGAGCAGTCCCTCCTATCAAAAACCGTAGGAGGTTTCATTTCTCAATGCAAACATGTCTTTGTAAACACTGTGATAAAGTAAACTTGGAAACATACACAGAGCCAGAACAAAGATGAAAAATAATACACAAGTCAAATCTTATTTCTGACCTGTCAGCATAAAACCTTCTGGCTCCCAAACAGCTAACACTATCCCCCAAAGGAAAACTAAGTTAACAGAAATAGAATGACTTTACTAGGGGCATTTTCCTACAAAATGCTTTTCACTACACACCAAGGTAGGGCTTCAGCTCTGTTAAACTTAGGGCTTTCGACCCACTGATTGGAATTTGCGTGTCAATCACAGATTGACTGGCAATACAATTCCCCACACAGGGTCAAAAATAATAAACTGGTTTGAAGTCCTGGTTAATCTCTTTCTCTAGAGTGTTTAATTAGCAGAGCACCAAATTTATAAACTGTTACAGTAACCCAATATGTTAAACACATTTTTCAAAGTGAAGCAAACTCCCCCGCCCCAATTGTTCGAAATGCCATGGTTAGTCTTTAAAGGTATGTGGCTACCAATGAGAAGTGAGGAAGGGAAGCTTTGAGCATATCTTGTACTTACATCAGGTTAAAGTGCAAAATATCTCCACATTTCTGATATTTCAAGAGGCGAACATATCACACACATCATAAAGAAACTGAAGTGACAATAGAACTAGTACTGGGGGGAGATCTCTTTAAATATACATTTGAAGACTATCAACTACCTTTTCTTCATTGAAATCTGTATATGAATCGAATTCTCATAGAACCTAAGATTTTAAGTGTTTGAATCTCTTCCCCAGGATCAGAAATCCCAAAATTAGTACTGGGGGTGGGGGCATGGGGGTGGGGGAATAACATTGCATGACAGCGAACACTAAGTTCATAAAGAACCTCTTCTTAAAATAAGATATTATGGAAGAAAATACCATTAAAATAATAATCCTATGAAAACTGTTTTTAAGCACAGAACAGTTGAGTCTTGGTCTTCATGAAGACCCTATAGTTTATATCGAAAACTATAAATATACAAGACTCTGGGGAGGGAAATAAGTCAGAATACATATTAAATCATTCTGTAGGCTTAAAAAACTTTGGGTCAGAGGGAGAAGGATGGCCAAAGCAGATTTTCACTTCAGAATACAGAACTATCTCAATTGATGTATGTATGGATTGTGATAAGAGTTGTATGAGCCCCAATAAAATAATTTTTAAAAATACAGAACTATGAAAAATCCCTGAGTCTAAATCGTCCTCCAGAATTAAACCACACTTTGGGGAAAAAAACAAAAGTTTATTTTAAACGAAAGAAAAAGTACTGTATAATTTGCAATCCCTTCCAAAAAGGAAATCGTAAATTAAGGGGGAAAGGTTCTTAGAGTGCAAACCAAGTGTGGCTTGGGGGGGCGGGGGGACTGCACAGCATATCCAAGATTCTGTCCATAAATTTAACGATGGTACATCTTTAATATTAAAGAACTAGGCTATAAAACGGTTCATTTTCAGAATTGTTGTTTAGTGAAAGCTCATTTGTGCTCATTTGTGGGTGCATAATAAAGTTCCAGGGTTGGTTCCCTGTCCAGTATTTCTCAGTGACCAACTCCCAGGTAAACGAGCCATTGAATCCAGGGGACTGGCCGCTGACTGTTGCTACGTAAATGGTGTGCTGCTTCTCACTGGCTGTTTTCAGGTTCATCTGGTTTGATTCGCCTTTGCTTCGAAGTTCTTCTAGGGCTAGCCTCCCTGCTAGATTCCTGGATGAATGAGCAACCGTGGCGTTACCTGGGGTCTTTAGGCATCTTGTCTGTGTACTGTCATCCTTTCCCATAACCCTGGGATGAGGCCTGAACACGAACTGCATTTCCCTAGCACCATCCATGACTCCATCAGCTGCCGCCGCTGCATTGTTATCAAGCTGAAACCCAGAATCATCGGGTGTTTGGTCCTTTTGTCCCTAGGTCCTGCTTCCTGATTGTTATGTGTAGATGCATTCCGGCCGTGTGGACTGCCACTGTTATCTTCTGCTCCACGACCATTTTCACTCTGTTGCTTCTTGTGGCCCCGCAGTTGGTTCAAGGCCCGTATCTTCATTCCTTCCTCAGGGCTGTGACTGGGCACTGGCTATTGTGCTTGTTGATCCTGGCTAACACTCCTCGTGATGCGCCTCACATTCATCACGACCTGGATACACTTTTGCGGGTGAGGGCATCAAAGTGTGGGTCTGACCTGAGCAATACTTTGGAAACTAGCTTTTTCCAACCAGTAGGGCAGGCTTTGGTGCCACTTCGGAGGGCCTTGATAATGCATCTGAAGTGTACATTTCTTTGTAGTCATGGTGTTCTTCCAACATGTCCAAACAGATCGGGCACCTTAGTTCGCTGTGGACGCTTCGAGGTGCAACCACAATTTTCAAACCACCCGTGATTGCCTCCTGAGGTGTGCGTTGTAATTCATCCCAACTGAGTTCCCATGTTTCGCTTAAGGCCTGAGTTCCATTGGCTCCACAGCCTGAGTCATAGCAGCGCCCTGTCCCCATCCTGGGCTCAGCTGCCCACCAGGAGCCTTGGTTTCCACAATGGATCTCAGAAAATATAACAGGGGCCGCTCCATATTCATGAGAGACTGCGGGGAAGCCAGCTCAGCTGGCCAGCACTTCAGGGAGGGCGGGAAGGAGTGAGAGAGGGGTAGGGGCGCAGAGGGGAGGGGCGGTGCCTTGTCTGTAGCACACTGTCAAACACTGTCTTTTCAGAACCTCTAAATAGAAAGCATGATTAACAGTCTGACCTGGTGGAAGGAACTCCAAATGCACAATTTCCCTCACATCAAAGAAACAACGAGCATCATCTTGATCTTTGATTTCACTTGACAAGCTTTTTTTGAGCAAGGTGAGAGTGGCATTGTCCACTGGCTTAAGAATAGCTCCATGTCTCCTCACCAGTAATGACTTTAGAAAATAGTCTGGTCACTTCAGAGCTGTTTTTTCAAAGCATGAATGTTTCCACTCTGAGTTCTTTGCTGGTCAACCAGAACCCTAAGCACAAATTTCCCAGTAACCCTTCTCATTCATTAAAATTCACTGAACTGAGCTCCAAGATAGTCCAGATAACTTTCCCATCTCTTCAATCTCTTATCAGACTTTGAGCAAAAGTGCACGTATTTTGTTGACATTTCTATCCATTCAGGAAGTTGACAAACGTCCAGAGCAATGTCTGTCATCAGTCGACATTTCATCTTTGTTGAAATTAGAAAACCAGACATACACTTGAGTTTTTCCCATAATGTTGTCCTTGTAAGCTGTGTTCTACATCACAACAGTTTCTGCGCCATTTTTCCCTGAGCAGGAAACAAAATTTCACAGCAGCACACTGTTCTCTTAAATTGGCCTCACAAAAAATTAGGTTCGAAATGCTTTCACGAAAAAAATGTACTGTGACCAGAGAGAAGCTTCTCAGGCAACTCCACTGGGTGCACTAACTCAGAGCGAGTGGCTCAAAGCTCGCCTAGCAGGATAAATTTAGACTACAAAAGCTCCACCCAGCATAGCTTTCTCCAGGTTTTCGGGGGTAGCCCCTCATACTTAGATGAACTTACCTCTCTACCTTGAATAGAATTGGTCCAGCATATCCCTCTGAAAACACTGGTTGATTGAACCTTACAATTTGAATCCTATTGGTTAATCCAAGATTATCCCCGAGTATACTTTGTTCTACAAAATCACCGCACTAGCTTCAATCTTGCTTAAAAGACAGATGGAACGGTCAGCCCTGGTAGCTGAACTTCATGGAGCCCTTCTGGGCCCTCTGGAGCCAAATGCTTGGGGAGGCCGAGCTGCTCACTGAACGAACACGGAAACTGCTGCGCCTGCATCCAGTGTCTGAGGCATCAGCAGTAATTTCATAGCCGTCTTCTCACCACTTTCTAGACTTCATCCACAGTCTCTTCATCTAGGGAATTCTGGGTTGATGGTTTTCCCTTGCTTGGCTCATCTTTAGATCTTTTCAACCTTCCTTAAAACGTTTGGTCTATCTAAAAACCATTGCTTTACGTGAGGCAACATTTCCACAAACTTGTTGCAAAACCTCAAGGATTTGGGAAGAGGGTCACTTCAGTTTTGTTAAAAAATTTTTATATTAGCCCTGACCTAAAAATAATTTTTCCATGGAACAAAAATATATCTACCCCACACCTTTTCACGATACCCTAATGAGACAACGGCAAGGGTATTACTGTGAGAACTTGTCTATAGCCATCCACCTAGTGTTCATCTCCTCCCAACCTGGGATTCACTAGGTCAAACTTCTGTCCATTTACCCCTGCATCCACCAGCCTGTGGCCCTCCTGCTTCATCATCCTACTTCCTGTTCATTAGCTTCCACAGCTACACAAGGGAGAGAAACTTTCAGCTTACATGTAACCTACAGATTTGAACTGACTGGACTGACTTATTTCTACAACTGTGTAGGCCATTTCTCCCCTGCCTCTACCAATATCACATATCTATACTTTCATAGTTCAGTTGTATTTCAAAAGAATTGTATATACATCACTAAGTCCTGTATTCATTATTTGTTCCTCATTTCCTTTCATATAATGGGAAATATAACCCCCCAAATTTTCAACCAACAAATGAAAATAGATAATATATTTTTAAAAGGAAAGACAAAAATAAGGGCAATATTAAAATAAACCAGAAAAGCATCTTCAAGGGAAACAAACAAACAAAAACAGGAAATATTAAAAACTAGAACAAATACAAAATGGGTCAGAAGCTCTAATGACCAGGTACCACATTATAACTCAATTCCATCAGCCAATTTATAATAGTCTCTGCTTTATAGCAAGGTTATCCATATCCCTCAACTGTGGAAAGAGGGAATGTAACAGAGGCTTAATCCATTTAGGGTCCCTGCAGATGGATTTTGAGCTCCAACTGTCATCCATAGCCTTCTGCCAATTGGGTGTTCCCCACTTAATTCTGATACTTTTCCCTCCTTTGGATTTGGATTTTATTACATATCATCCTTGGATCACACGAGTGGTGTGCTTCTTCCCTGTAGACTTAGTTAACACCTACCTCACTGCTTGTTTGAATACAAGTCTTTTTTTTTAATTTAATAAATCATTTTATTGGGGCTCATACAACTCTTATCACAATCCATACATACATCAATTGAGTAAAGCACCCTTATACTGAATACAAGTCTTTGAGATCCCAGACACTTCTCTTTTCGACAGCCAGACACCATCAGCTTTCTTCACCACACTTTGCTGTAGCATCCATATCTTCAGTGATCTCTTCATAAGGGTGAGCATGAAGCAGGGCCATGCCATAAGAACGAACTGTTCTTGGATTAGAGCTAGAATTAAAAGGGAGCCCAACATCCATTCACTTGTCTATGGATTATGCATGCGTCCGGTTCACTTGACAGGCCTCATTGTCATTCTATGACAAAAACCACTGTCAATCATCCCCTTGGAGTACAACATTCTATTGATAGTATCATTAATTCAGCCAATGGCATAGAATTTAACATTCTGATGAGAAAAAAGAAGTTATGCAAGTACAATCTCCAAACTGATATCCATGAGTCACTGATTTGTACAGATTGAACTCTTAATGATTGAGCTCTGTTTACCTTGACCATTGAGGTTTGTGCTAGTGGAAATTCTTCAGTAACATTCCTTCACAAGGGTAGAAATTTTCCTATCGGATTCATACATGTCAGAGTAAAGTATTAGACTAGTAAATACATGGTGGTTCCAGGCCATCTTTCATTTAAGCCATTTCTTGATATAAATCTCTTTCTACATACATACACATGTCACTGGTTTTGTTTCTCCAGAGAACCCAACCAAACACACAGGTTTAAGCATATATCGTTTGGAATAAGCCCGTACATGTATGAACTGTAGCTCTAGTAGCAATACATTTTTACTTAGCCTTGTGTGTTTCGGGTTAAAGGGCACAGTGCTTCGGTTAAAGAGCCCAGTAAGCACAGAACCTCTGGACAAGACTTTGCTAAGTCTGTTTGCAGACTGCAAAGAAAGTCCGTGTAGTTGAAGTAAAGCAATGGGGGGAAAGAAAGGCAGCAAGCAGATCCCATAGGCCTGGCAGCTGATGAAACTGACCCTGCTGGTCTTCTGAGAGAAAGGGATCATAGGAAGGCTTTAACAAAAGGAGTGGCAGAGTCTTATTTCTAACTTCAAAGGGTTCCTCAGCTGTGTGGACTGTAGACGGTCAAAGACAGCAGCAGGTCAGCTAGGGGGCATTGTACAGGTATAATTGTGAAAATGGAAAGAAGTAGTCATATTCTAAATCCTGGGTTAGAATATTCTAAGAACCATCCACATGGGATTGAAATCACTAAGAATGAAATCAGGTGTTGGAAGCAATGTCTGCAAGCTAGGAGTTCATTCAATCTTTGATCACTAGGGATGGTGACTTGGTGCCCAGTAGGTAACAACCACAGTAGTATCTGTCTATACTGCAGTGATACAGGCCATTGACATGGGAGAAGGGAAAGAGAATGGACAAGAAGCATCTGAGAAGTACAAGGAAGACTCGACACACCTCGGGTCCTTAGGTACAAGAGCTATAGAAGAGAAACCAGTCCTCAGCCTAAAGGACAAATACAAAGAGAACATTGGAGAACCTGAAGATAGGAAATGTGCTAATGGCTTCAAGTTCCAGAGGGTAGAGTAGAGGGATTTTCGGAGTCAGGGAGCAGTTCAGGAGGATTAATAAAGGAATGTTCAGCTACAGAGAGATGGGAGTTCAGGAGTTCAGTGGTGACTGATGCAAACAGGGTTCAAGGTTGGAATTGGTGCTAATGAAGCCAAGAGAGAAATAAATGGAAATCGCATTTCTACTGCACTGCACAGATCTCCCTCAGCAAAATGGTGGCTCCACGTTCCTGGGTTCTCCCCACTCTCAATCCCATGGCAGTCCCACACACAAACACAGTAGATCGTAAGTTATGGGAGGGTAGGTTCTGGGTCAAGTGCATAAGATGGTGGAATGGGAGAAGCACAGTCTATAGCTTTACAGACCCACGTCAAACCCTGCCTCTGCCTGCCAAGATAACTTAGGTGAGTTACGGAACCTGCGTAAAGCACAAATACTCACCTTGTGTGTAAATCAGATAATTATTCCATGAGCGCTTATTTATGATTCTGGAATGATAAAAAGAAAGAAGCTAACATCTACTAGGTATCTCCTAAGTGCCAATGAGAGAAGCGCTAATGATTGAGGAAATGACTGGGGAAAGAGGAGGTCAAATAAATGAAAGGACATGCATTTTTTGTTTTTCCTAACACCTCCCATTTTACAAACAGTAAGTAAGTGTGGCCTGAAGAGGTTGAACACGTTGCCCACTCATTCACTCACTCTGAGTCACTTCTGATTCATAGTGACCCTGTAGGACAGGGTAGAACTGTCATGTTGGCTTCTGAGACTGTAACTCATTGGCATTTTAAAGTCAATTCCAACCCTATACACAATAGAAGGAAACATCCATTCTCAAAATTGTTTCTATGCCCAAGCCCCTTGTTGCAGCCACTGTGTCGATCCATCTTGTTGAAAGTCTTCCCCGTTGCTCCTCCACTTTACCAAGCATGCTGGTCTTCTCCAGAGATTGGTCTCTCCTGACAATATATACAGAGCATGTAAGATGAAGTCTTGCCACCCTTGACTCTAAGGAGCACTCCTGCAGTAGTTCTTCCAAGACAGATCTCTTTGTCCTTTTAGAAGTCCATAGTACTTTCAAAATTCTTCTCCGGCACCACCATTCACATGTATCAATTCTTCTTTGATATTCTTTATTCAATGTCCAACTTTCACATGCATATGGGGCCATGGAAAATGTGAGTTGGGTCAGAGACACACCTTAGTACTTGCTTTTCCATACCCTAAAGAGGTCTTGCGCAGCAGACTTGCCCAAAGCAACTCACCTTTTGATCTCTTGACTATTGCTTCCATGAGTATTGATTGAAGATCTAAGCAAGATAAAATTCTTGACAATTTCAAAACTTATCTCTTTATCATTATTATCTATTGGTCCAGTTGTGAAGATTTTAGTCTTTTTTATATTGAGTCATAGTCCTTTCTTGCAGGCTATAATCCTTGATCTTCATCAGCAAGTACTTCAAGTCTTTCTCACACGTAGCAAGCAAGGCTGTATCATCTACAGATCGCAGGTTGCTAGTAAGCCTTTCTCCCATCCTGATGCCACATTCTTCTTCATATAATCTAGCTTCTTGGGTTATTTGTTCCACACACAGATTGAACAAGTATGGTGAGAAGATACAACCCTGATGTACATTTTTCCTGATTTTTAAATCATGCAGGATTCCCTTGTCTTTTCCACACCACTGCCTTTGGCAAACTGGAATTAGCACAATAATTTTTTTATTAACCATTTTATTGGGGGCTCTTACAAATCTATGACAATCTGTCATTCAATTGTATTAAGCACACTTGTACATATGTTGCCATCAACATTTCCAAAACATTCTTTCTACTTGAGCCCTTGGTATCAGCTCCTCTCTTTTCCCCTCCCTCCCTTTCCCTCCTGTTAGTCTGGGTTGACTAGAGAAACAAATTCACAGACACTCATATATGTATAGGAAAGAGCTTTATATACAAGAGCAGTTGAATATTGAGAAAACATCCCAGCCCAGTCCAGGTCAACTCCATAAATCCAATATTAGCCCATATGTCTGATACCAATCTATAAAGTTCTCTTCAGACTCATGAAACACATGCAATGACTCTGAATGCAGGAAGATCACAAGCTAGGGGGTACAAAGTCTTATGGATCCAGTGGCGTTGTAAGCATCTCAGCGCTGGCAGGGGTCTCCACGTGGCTCCTCCAGTTCTCAGGGCATAGGGTCTATCACTGCAGTGCCAGGTGTCTTGTCAGTAGAGAGTATCTCAGGGAGTGAGCAGAAAAAGGGTGTGTTTCCCGCCTCCAGGGAGGAAATTAGCAATTCCCAGAATCCTCAGGAGAATGCTATGCCCACAGAGAGGGCTCATTGGCTATCTCCTGATTGACAGACTAGCCTCCACCCCTACACTCTTAATCCTCAAGGCGACACCAGATTATGCAACTACCACACCTACCACCCTCATGAATGCTTGATCAGTCATTTCTTGTCTTACATGGTCCATTGTCTCCTTTCACCCACATTTCTGTTATTCACCCCTGAGGGTGGGCTATATATCCAACCTGGGAGCACAGTAATTAGATATAAAACTTGTTATAATCCCAATTCACTCAACATGATCAAGTAAGAGCCAGGATCAATTCGGTATTAGAGCTAAATGTGAGACTACCACCTTGTTATGCCTTCCTGGGAAGCTATGTTCAAAATGACAGGGATTCATATTTGTAAACATCCAGTGTCAAATATACTTTAAAATTGAAAATTTAGTTATGTATCATTTCCTGAACTAATAACATTACTGAATAATGTCTACCAAACCAGAAATTTTTGCTGGGAGAAGAAACCCACAAATGAGATTTTCCCTGCACTGAAGCAATTACTCTGCATCCTAGCAGAAGCCAGGAACAAGTATTGCCTCAAATCAGCATATTCATAATTCAATCTTTATAGTTTCTTCCTTGCAATTCAGAATTAACACGAGACGGTAAGGAGGCAAAACCACAATATCACCTGGGTAATGTACCCCTAAGGGAAGGGTCTTTCCTGGAGAGACTGTGGGGAGCTCAATAGGTGACAAACACAGTATTGAATGTCCAAGAGACGGATTTCTCCTCTGTAGGGTCTACAAATCAACACCTATGAGAATACAGAAAAGCCAAAAACAAAACAGAACTCACTGCTGTCGAGTTGGTTCTGACTCACAGTGACCCTACATAGGGTTTTGGAGGGGCTATAAATTTTTACCGGAAGAGGTAGCCTCATCTTTATCTCATGGAGCAGCTACTGGGTTTGAACGACTGACCTTGCGGATAGCAGTTGAACGCGTACCCAACAGCACCACCTTTTAAAGAAAATCTTGATGTCTTCAGCCAGTACTCCTCACTGGGCTGCTGTTGTAGTTGTTAGGTGCCATCAAGTCGTTCCGCTCCTAATACCCCTATGTCCAAGAGAACAAAACACTGCCCGGCCTGGGCCATCTTCTCAATGGTTGTTATGCTTCCGTTCATTGTGGCAGCCAGTGTGCCAAATCCATCCCCTTGAGGATCTTCATCTTTCCCCATGATGTCCTTCTCCAGGCACCGTCATTCTTGAAACATGTGCCCAAAGCATTTGAGACAACGTAAGTCTCACCGTCCTCATTGCCTGGGGCCATTGTGGCTGTACTTTTTTCAAGACAGGTTTGTTTGTTCTTCTGGCACTCCCCAGGGCTTTCAATATTCTTTGCCAACACCAGGATTCAAATACACGCCTGCTTTTCCAGCCTGCCTTAGTCAGGGTCCAATTCTCACAGCATATGAGGCAATTGAAAATGCATGGCTTGAGTCAGGTGTGCTTAAGTCCTCAAAGTGGCAGCCTGGCTCTTCAACACTTTTAAAAGGTCTCATGCAGCAGATTTTCCCAATGCGATGCATCATTTGATTTCTTGGCTGCCGCTTTCATGAGCATTTATTATAAGTATAAGCAAAATGAAATCCTTGATCATTTCATTCATGTTTCCACGTATCATGCTGTGTATTGGCGCACTTGGGATGACTTTGTGATGCTGGTCTGTAGTTTTCTCTCCTTAGGGTGTCTTTGACTGGTTGGTATCAAGGTGGTGCTGACTTCACAAGCTTGGGAGGGAGGGTTTTGTTTTCTTTGTTTGTCCTTTGCTATATTCTGGAATAGCCGATGTAGAATTTCTGACAGGTCTTCACTGAGTATTGGCAGAATTCCCCTCGGAAGCCGTCTGGTCCTGGGCTTTTCTGAGTTGGAGGTTTCCTGATGACATACTCTACTTCTTCTGTAATGGGTCTATTACGTTTTCTGTCAGTCTTCATTAATTTGAGGAAATTGTTTGGTTCTAAAATTTTGTCCATTTCATCTAGATTTTCAAAATTGTTGGGGTACAGTCTTTCATAGCAATGTATTATTATTCCTGTTATTCATTTGGTTTGTTGTGATGTCACCCTTTTCTCGGCTAATTCTAGATACTTGAATCTTCTCTTTCTTTTCCTTGGTTAAGTTTGCCAGTTGTTTGTCATTTTTGTTAATCCTTTCCAAGAATCAGCTTCATATCTTATTGATTTTTCCATTGATTTTTCCTATTTTCCAGTTCATTTTTTGCTTTAATCTTTATAATTTTCTTTTCCCCTGTTAGGTTGAGTTTGTTGTGTTGCTCTTGGTGTAGTTGTTGGAGATGCTGTGCTAAAGCACTGGTTTGGGTTTTCTCTTCTTTTTTCTTTTCTTTCTTTTTTTCCCCAGATGTGCATTGATTGCTATAAATTGCCTCAGATAACAACTTTTGCTGCATTCCAAAGATGTTGGTATGTTGTGTTCTCATTCTCATGCGCTTCCAGGAATAATTTTATTTCACCCCTTATTTGACCTATTACTCATTCATTTTTAAGAACTATGTAGTTCATTGTTCTGCAAATGACTTTTTGCCCTTGCTCTTTCTACTGTCTTTTTCTCTCTCTGCTGTGGTCTGAAAAATGAGTTGTAGAATCTCATTGCCTTTTAGTTTGTTAAGACTTGTTTTGTGACCTAACATGATGACTAGTCTGGAGAATATTCTGTGTGTGCTTGAAAAGGATGCACACTGTGCTGTGGTTGGATGGAGTGTTATATGTCTGGGAGGTCGAGTTGGTTGTGCGCTTAGCTCTGCTGTGTCTTTATTGAGGTTTTTGCTGTGGTTACTGTTTTTCCTGCTGTCTTTCCTTGAGAGTGATTTACTTTGAGAGTTTGATTAATGCATTTTGAGGGTCTTTCATTGGGAGCCATATGATTAATATAGTTTTATCTTCTTTTTCTATTATTCCTTTAATCTTCATTATGCAGTGTATTTTTTCCCTCATGATGGTTTTGCTTCAAAGTCCACTTAATCAGAGATTAATATTGCCATTCCTGCTTTAGATGGTGGTGGTCGTGGTAGAGGTGGTGGTGGTGATGGTGGTGGTGGAGGTGGTGGTGGTGATGGTGGTGGTGGTGGTGGTGGTAGAGGTGGTGGTGGTGATGGTGGTGATGGTGGTGATGGTGATGGTGGTGGTGGTGGTGGTGGTGGAGGTGATGGTGGTGGTGGTTGGTTGTGGTGGTGGTGGTGGAGGTGGTGGTGGTGGAGGTGGTGGTGGTGGTTGGTTGTGGTGATGGTGGTGGTGGTGGTGGTGATGGTGGTGGTGGTGGTGGTGGTGGTGGTGGAGGTGATGGTGGTGGTGGTTGGTTGTGGTGGTGGTGGTGGTGATGGAGGTGGTGATGGTGGAGGTGGTGGTGGTGGTTGGTTGTGGTGATGGTGGTGGTGGTGGTGGTGATGGTGGTGGTGGTGGTGGTGGTGGTGGTGGTTGGTTGTGGTGGTGGTTGGTGGTGGTGGTGGTGATGGTGGTGGTGGAGGTGATGGTGGTGGTGGTGGTTGTGGTGGTGGTGGTGGTGATGGTGGTGGTGATGGTGGTGGTGGTGGTGGTGATGGTTGTGGTGGTGGTGATGGTGGAGGTGGTGGTGGTGGTTGGTTGTGGTGATGGTGGTGGTGGTGATGGTGGTGGTGGTGGTGGTAGTTGGTTGTGGTGGTGGTTGGTGGTGATGGTGATGGTGGTGGTGGAGGTGATGGTGGTGGTGGTGGTTGTGGTGGTAGTGGTGGTGATGGTGATGGTTGTGGTTGTGGTGGTGGTTGGTTGTGGTGGTGGTGGTGATGGTGGTGGTGGTGGTGGTGGTGTGAGCTGTGAATAGCTTGGTTTCGTTTTTTCTCCATCCTTTGATTCTTAGGCTAGTTTTGTTTTTGTGTTTAGGAGTATGTCTCATATAGGCAGCATGGGTCTTATTTTTGAAACCAGTGTGCTAATTTCTGTTTCTTGACTGATGAATTTAATCCAATGACATTCAGTGTCCTTATTGATAGGTGTGGGTTTGTTTTCATTTTGTTGTGGTTTTTATTTTTGTGTTTGTGGTTTTGTTGGTTTGTTTGTTCTTCCCCTATTTCTGGGTTGTCTTGAGTGTTATTCTCTGCATTAATTTCAGTGTGTTGATGATTGTATGTTGCTCTCAGGGTTGTTCGCTGTGATTGTTTATTCTCTGTCCAAAATATTCCAGTTAGCATTTTTTCACAATTCTTGCATCCTTTTCATAAATCCCTTTAATTTTATCTTTCCTTCTCTAGAAATACCCTATTTCTCAGTCATATTTGAAAGAAAGTTTTGCTGGTATAGGATTCTTGGTTGGCAGTTTTTTCTTTCAGTAGTTTATTCTGACAGATATCTTGCTTTGTTGTCTTCTTGCCTGCATGGTGGCTGCTGAAAAGTTCAAGTTTATTCTTACTGGTTTTCCTTTACAGGTTACTGCTCTTTTTCCATTGCTTCTTTCAAAATTCTCTCCTTTTCCTTGAGGTTGTAAAGTTTGACTATAATATATCAGGATGATTTTCGTTTGGGGTTTATTCTGCCTGTAAGTCTCTTCGTCTTAAATAGTTATCTCTTCCTCCTTTATGGTTACATAGTGATTACTCGTTGGGCTGTTAATCTCAAGATCAGCAATTTGAAGCCACCAGTCACTCTGTGGGGAAAAGATCACACATCTACTCCTATAGTTAATCTCAGAAACCCACAAAGGCTGCTCTACCCTGTCCGACAGGGGCGCTATGAGTCACAATCCACTCCTTGGCAGTGAATCTGGTGTTCTTATTATTTTTGGTATGGGAAATTCTCTTTCAAGATTTCTTGAAAAATGATTTTAAAAATATTTCTTGTACTATATTCTCTGTAGATTAGTTTGCTGTTTCTTGTTCTGGGATCTCAATGAAACATAGGTTGTTCCTCTTGATGGTGTCCCATATCATTCTTAGGCTTTCTTCAGACTCCTTTTTTTTTTTTAAAAATCACCTTATGGGGGGATTGTACAGCTCTTATCACAATCCATAAATACATCCATTGTGTCAACTACATTTGTACATATATTGCCATCATTTTCAAAATATTTTCTTTCTACTTGGGCCCTTGATATCAGCTTATTCCCCTCCCCCCATGAACCCTAGATAATTTAAATTTTTTTCCCCATGCCTTACACTGACCGATGTCTCCCTTCACCCACTTTTCTGTTGTCTGTCCCCCTGGGAGGAGGGTATATATAGATCATTGTGATTGGTTCCTTCTTTCTCCCCCCACTTTCCCCTTATCCTCTCTCCTTTGTTTTTATTGTTGATAGCTTCTCTCATCAGTTTTCTTTAGAAATAATTGTATTCAAGCTCACTATTTCACTTTTCTTTTTCTTTGATGCTATCACACTATTCTTTTATCATGGTTTCTGTTTCTGTTATTTTACTCTTTATTTATTATCGATCTCCTGGAATTCTATTTAGCGTTGGGTTTCTAGTTGCCTGGTCACTGGCCATGTGGAGCCTTCCTTACTGGGAACTGGGATGGTTGGAGCCTACCTTCTGTGGGGGCAGGAACTGTAGGTCTTATGTTGCCATGGGGAAGGGGCTCATGGGGTCTTACTTTATAGGAGGGAATAGGGGCAGCCAGACCTTCCATGCCAGGTCCCAGGGACAGCGAGGGCCTTCCTTGAAAGGGGACGGGGATGGCATGGCTGGAACCTTCCTTGTCAGATCTCAGGGAAAGCCAGGGAGAGGCCTCCTAGCTGGGATGTAGATATACGCAGCACCTTCTTTGCCAGCTTTCTGGGATGGCCAGGGTCTTCATTGTTGCAGGGGCAGGGAAAGCCAGGGCCTTGCTTGCTGGGATACAGTGAAACCTGGTGCCCTCTTTCCTTGCAAGACTTGGAAACACCAGGGACCCCTTTTAACCTGTTCTAGTAAGTATTTTCTGCTTTCTTTTGGATTTAGTTTTTTCTATGTTTTATTTTGATTTTGCTGATGGTTATTTTGTTTTTCTTGTTTTTATGATTTTTTTAATATTCAATCCAGGATAGGTAAATCTATAGAGACAGTAAATAAATTAATAGCTCCTTTGAGTTATAACAGGGGAGGTTGGGGAGAAATGGGGGCTAATAATAATGGATATAAGAATTAAGAAAATTATATAAAATTGATTGTGGTGATGATTTCAAAAGTTTTAATATATTTAAATCACTAAATTACTTCATGCATGAGTTATATATGGCAATACAACAATTTGTAAAAAGAGATTTATGGTATATAAAGCCCTATGGATCAATTCTACTGTGTCCTAAAGGGTCCCTAGGAGTTCTAACCTAGGAGTTCTAACAGTAGATTTGTGTTGTTGTTGTTGTTGTTAACTACTGTTAAAGTCCCCAGGTGGCACAAATGATTTTTATCCAACTACTAACTTTATCAAACCCACCCGGTAGTGCTACAGAAGAAAGGTTTGGTAATCTGCTTCCAGAAAGGTGTATTCTTTTCAGATCCATCTAACACAATGGAAGTATAAGCTGAATGGGGTTCAATATACTCTCGTGTAGTGCTGTAATCCTGTAGCGCTGAATAGACTCTCTGAGTTTATATTTACTGAAGACCGACTAATGTGACTAGCATAGAACATCTTTGTGAAACTAACAACCTACCCCTGCCATTGAGTTGACTCTGACTCACAGTGACCCTACAGGACAGTGAAACTAACAACCTACCCTGCCATTGAGTTGACTCTGACTCACAGGGACCCTACAGGACGGAGTACAACTGCCCTTTGGTGTTTCAAGGCTACAAATCTTTACAGAATCAGAAAACCTCATCTTTCTCCTGCAGAGCGGCTAGTGGGTTCAAACTGCTGACCTTATGTTTAGCAGCCCAATGCACAACCCACTATGCCACCAGGACTCCTGAAAATACAGAAAGACCACAGAAATAACTGATTTGGGGTGATTCACCAGCTAGTTTTCCTCTCCATTCAGCATTCAGTATGGTGAAAAAAAGGACTTCTCTTTTGACTTAATACTGAGTAATTCTGAGGCTCACTATATCTGAATTTTCACAAGTTCTATATCTGGCTTATGTATAATTCACCTATCTCTCGAACTATAATTTACTGATCTCTATTCACAAGAAACTGTTAGAGAAGGATAAGGTTAGAGACAAAAAGGACATCTTTCTTCGTGGAAATCAAACTGGTTTCCCTCCAAGTTACCTTTCAACCTTGGTCCTGCCCTTGGCTTTTGATCTGAGGGGATTCTTATAAATCCAGGTCATCGAGGAACAACCCAGCCCCCACTCAGGATCCACTTTACTTACTGCACTTGTCTTCACAGACTCATCCTCCGGCTTAGCCTTTATATCAACAATTCCATCGACGTGGCGGAAGGCGCAATCAGCAAGGACATCGTACAATGACAGCTTCTGGGCATTCAAGCCATATTTCTGTAGCCACTGCACGGAGTCCCAATTGTCCTCTGGATTGGAATCATTCTCCACAGCGATTGCTCCTTCTTCTTCTTCTTCTTCTTCTTCTGGAATCACAGTTCAAAAGACATTTACAATAGAACCATTGGATTTATTTATTTATTTATTTATTTATTTATTTATTTATTTATTTTAATCAGATTCGTTTTCATTCAGTTGATTCTGACTCATAGCCAACCTAGAGGAGAGTGGAACTGCACCCACGGGATTTCCAAAAATGTAACTCTTTATGGATGCAAACTATTACATATTTCCCCCGTGGAGCGATTAGTGCGTTTGAACCCAGGACCCGTCAGTTATCCACCAAGCACTTTAATCATTGTGCCAACACGGTTCCTATTCATATTATAACCAAAATTTAATATTTACCAAAGTGGAATATATGATGTGGCAAACCACATTCATTTTACGAAATGCGCCTTGCAAAGTAGGACGGACAATTCTTAGTCCATAAACTGGAGAGTAAGGATCTGCTCTTTATGTCTTGCTTCCTTCTTGACCTAAGTTGACTGGCCCCTTGTGTAGGCAGAACTGGCCAACAGACCAAGACTATATATCAGGAGATCAATAAATTTAGGATCAGAAGAATTATGTTCAAGTGTTCACTCCATCCTTACTGGCTCAGACAAAGTCCTCAAACTTGAATGAGGCACCCCATCTAACCTGAGGCTAGAAGATGCTGTCTGCTTGGCATTCCTAAGTCAACTGAGGAAAGTTGATGAGTAAAGTCATGGGACAATGCTGTGCAATGTCAGTGAGGTAAAGTAGGGTGTGCAGCCTGTAGTGAGGGGGAGGTCAGTCAGTCCTCAAAGGCTGGCAGCTGTCTCCCAGGAAGTCTCTGCTTCTGTAGTGATTTTCTCTCAATTGGGAACCTGGCCCTCGGTGCTGGACCCATAAGCCTCCTAGCTCAACTCAGGGACATGACACTGCATATGAGGACAAGGCACCTTAGGTTCACTGGATAATGCATAACCCAGAATGACAATTTCCCCAATATCTCCACCACAGGCACATCCCCTTTGTGTTTGCCAGCAATCACCTATATACACTTTACCTAGGAATAGGGATTAAGTTACCTGAGCAGGAAATCATACAACCAGAGAATCATGCAAGCAGGAAAGTGTTTATGTGAAGAACTCAGAGGCCCTGATGGCACAGCGCAGGCCCTGGGAGAGAGGCGGAGAGGAGAGTCGATCTGGAGTTGCTGAGGAGGTCACGTCTTCTGGATCTGGCTGGCACCGATCACGCACATTTTCTCCCAAGTCCATGTTCAACGACCTCACTTTGGTAAGTTGAAACTGGCTGTGGTAGAAGTATTTATGGCATTTGGAAAGCAGCAGATGCTACAAGTCAGGGTGTTTTTGTTTGTTTTTAATGTCCGAAAGCTGGTTGCTAAGCATTAAGCTGCACGTCACTGGAAGGAAGGCAGAAAAGGCCTGAGATTTTAGCTCCATTGAGACCATCTCAGCACTGGGAAGTGCTGGGCAAGGGAATGCTTTGTAGAAAGTAGATTTCCACCTATTAAAGGGGCTCCAGTGGCCCTGACCAGTACATGTTAGACTGCTAAACCCAAGGTTGGCAGTTCAAAACCACTGGCGGAAATTTGTGGGAAAGATGAGGTTATCTATACTTATAAAGATTTATAGTCTTGGAAATCCCGTATAGAGTTGCTATGAGTCAGGATCAAAGCAACAGTAGAGGAATATTAGTGGCACATTAGGCCCACCAGCCCTACTAAGTGTGCTTCTACTTAGATTTGTGGCCCTCAACCCTGAGAATCCCCTGAGGAACTTCAAAAAATACTACGCCTAGTCTCATTACTAGGAGACCTAATGTGTATTGCATGTTACATGTTGGGCAGCTAATTGCAAAGTCAGCAGCTCAAAACTACCAGTTGCTTTTCTGGAGAAATATGAGGCTTTCTACTCCTGTAACGAGTCTCAGAAACACATAGGAACAGTTCTACCCTGTCCTATAGGGTCGTTTGAGTAAGAATCAACTCAGTGACTGAGTTTTTTTTTTAAGTCCCAATAAATGCTGTTTTCATTGCAGGCAAAGCCTGGACATGGATTTTTTTTTTTTAAGGCTCCCCAGAGGTGATTTTACAGTTTAGCCAGACCTCCAGAATTACAGATCCAGGTAACTTATTTGAAACTCAGGTAAAGTGGTGGAGTTTTCTAAATTATGGAAGCATAATTTAGCAATCGGTAGTTAGGCTTCTACCAGACACAGACTCAAGTTAAATTTTACTTTTAATTAAAAAGACGAAGTGGCTAATTAGGAACACTGACCTAATACTATAGTTAAACAGATATAGAATTACAATAACATTTGACAAAATAAAACACTTAGATCCAATGGATCCTCTAAAAAATGTGTGAAGGTTCTTTCCACTAACAGTCCACGTGAGCCTTGTCCCCCAATATTAGTAGAACGCTTCTTAAATAATTAATATTAGTAAAACACCTCTTAAATAATTTACTCTAAAACCTACTATCGGAACTTCTCAAAACAAAAGAAAACCATACAAAATCTGGTTTGGGGCTCCAGAGCATTAAACCGATATGGTTTGTTCTAGAGGAAAAGACCTGGTGGTGTGGTGGTTATGAGTAAGATCTGAAAGACTAGACTTTCTACTCTGGTAAACAGTTGCAGTCTGGGACACCCACAGGGAGCTTTCCTGCATTGCCTTCCCTGAGTCGGCAGAGACGTGACGCAAGTGAGGTGTTTGTTTTTTTAATTCACATATAATTTACAGACAACCCCTTATTAAATCTTAAACGGGACGAAAGTCAAGACAAGGATAAATCATTGGATGAATGGAGACCGCAAAGGTGCCCGGAGACTCTCAGCATAAGGCGACTTAAAAACAAACGGGAACACAAATGGAATTGTCACAAGATCAGGATTGGCCTTGGATCCATTCATCATCAGTTACAGGCAGAACTTCTTTTAGGGGTCACTACAGACCCTGATATTATGTATCATTGCCGGAGACCATCTATTAACTCTTAAAAAGGGACAAAGATAAACACAGAGACACACCATCCAGATGAGGAAGGCCATTAGCATGAGGTCAAAACGGCATCTGAGGATCCAAGCGGGGACACCAGATAAATAAGGCACGGAATGAAAGGGAACTATCACAAATACATGAATGGAGTCAGATCAGTACATCAGAGTTATTATTGGAACTACAGAAGTAGGGATGGGGCCATGAATGGGACATGTACATTGTTAGAGAGAAGGGCTCATAAGATTGGTTCAGGGTCTTCTGACCAACGCAGTGAGGGCAAAACTAATAGGGCATGACTCATGATCCCTCATTATGGTGACTTCTGTCACGGACACTCTCACTTCCGCTTCCCATGGCATTCTGCCGGAGGACGTGATTGTCTACATCCTTGGTTAATGAGCAGAAAGAATCCAATGGAGGCTTAATCTAGGTGGGAACTCTTCAACTGGACTTTGAGCTGTCACTGTCACCCATAACACTGCAAACCGGGGGGCTCAGAATTTAAGCTCTGAATTCAGACTACAGAAATGCGAATGGGACCATGATTGAAAGATGCATGCGATTCCAAATAAGACAAGCTAACAAGACTGGATCAGGATCTCTGGTCACCTTGGTCAAGGTCTGATTCATGACCATGCAACCCTCCACACTCCAGATTCACTGCCACCTGGTCAATGCTGACTCATAGTGACAACCACCCCCCTCCCTGCCTGGGGTTCTGAGACTGTAACTATTAACAGGAATAGAAAGTCCAGACTTTCTCTGTGGAGCTGCAGGCAGTTTCGAACAGCCTACCATGCAGATCACAGCCCATAGTGTAACCACCTTACCACCAGGGCTCCAACCCTGGTGCCCCAGTGTCCATCAGGGGCGCACTCAGGCAAGTCCCTAAGCATGAGTCTGCCTCTCCATGGACTGACGAGGGAAAAGGTAACGATCACCATCTGCTGAAGGGCAAAGTATTTTAACGTGGTCGGTCAATGGTCCAAAAGAACTCAATGGAGACTGGATCTCTGTGGAGACTCACACTGGCTTTGGGGCTCCCACTGTACAGTGTAGCCTTCTGCAATCCTAGTGCCCAGAATTTATTTAAGCTTGAACAGTCTTCAAGAGCCCCTTTGGAAGTTGTCCCCAAGGCTAACAGTTGGTTTCCAGATGACTCACCAAGTGTCTTCTCACTCTTCTCAGGGGCCCCAAGTTCGTGGGGATAGGGAGACCCCTTCCCCAGTTTCTAACCCCCAACATTTTCTTGTATGCTCTCTCCAGCAACACAGGGAAGCAGCCGACAGGATGGAACCATTTTTGTTAGTGGGGTCAGCCTCCCCGGGAAAACCTGTTTCTTCTTTGGGGGACTTGTTTTTCCTCATTTCGTGTTAATTGCATTCTAAGCCTTTGCCCCACTTTATTCTCTTTTCTCTTTCCTCTTTCTGATCAATGGAGGTAGTAAGAAATACAATTTTCATTCAATTATTCCCCTGGCAACATGCACAATAGCAAATCACATCTTCCTGCTCTGTTGTGGGTTGTCTCCTCTCAAAAAGACAAAAGGTCTTTCTCAATTATAAGTTCACGCCTACCATAAAAGAACCTTCTGAAAAACACACATTCAAATCAAACCTAACAAAGGTTTTTAGAAAACCAGATACTGAGCTCTTTTATTCCGTCTGCTTTCACCCAGGACCAAGGCAGCCCAGCTACCCCAGGCATGCTTCAGCTCTAATTACCATCTGGAAAGGGGCTGGGGGTTGGGGAAGGCCCCCAAACAAGCAGGACTTTCAAAAGGAAACGATGAGGCTGCCAGTCCTCAACAGCAAAGCGTCAAGGTGCTCTAAAGCGGAAGAAAGGAGGGAGGGGGAGACGCCGGAGGAGAGCAGTAGCTTTTCACTTTCATCATTGATTACATCAATTAGCGGCTGAGCCTATTTCCCCAGAAGGGGAAAGAAAGGTGTCATCTGTTCATTAGAGTTCCTTACTGAGGGGTCCTTCCATCCCCCGCAATTATCTTAATTAAAAGTGCTACATGAATTCTCACCTACAGAGCCTAGGATTATACCCTTTTTTATTTCAGAGGGGTGAGCTCACTGCTGATCTGGATGGCACGGTTTCCTTTTCCACTCTGCAGGTTGCTGGAAACGTCCTTCAGTGAAGAGACGGGAAAACAAACGCCAGATCACACCTCCGCCACAGAATTGGTGCGCCCAGTCCACTCAGTCAGAGCAATCTGAGAGCATTCTTTGTTTAAAAAATTATTGAGGGGAACTCAGAGCATTTTTTAAGGACAAAGACCAACTCGTGGGGCTACTAACCACAAGGTCGCCAGATGGAAACCACCAGCTGGGAGAAAGACAAAGCTTCTACTCTCAGTGAGTTCCAGGGCTTTCAGTCAGAATCGACACAAGGGCCGTGGGTTTGGTTTCTGATTTAAGATCAACTAGTCGATGCTTTTGAAATCAGTAATGCTGGGAAATCTAACAATGGTTTTTTAAAAATCCAAATATGTTGCTCTTTGTTCCTCTAGTTTAAGTTTATTAGAATAACCTGGGCATTGCTGGACAACGCAGGGGAGCCAAGATTGGAAGTGGAGGGTATCCAGTATGGCGAGCCCCTGTTATTCTGCACGACTCATGAGCCGGGTGCCTGGGGTACGCATTCTCTGGAGCACCTCAGGGGACACGCATGGCAGCTGAGGCCCACAACACTGTGGGGGTGTGCACACTTAATATGCGACCGATTAATTGGTGCAGAATAACGGGGGCTCGCCATACTCGATACTCCCCACAAGTAACACCGGACAGTGAAGATAGAAATAGAAAGTCTAGTCCTGCATTGTCATTGTGTAGCCTTGGTCCAGTCTTTGGGCCTCAAGCTTATTATCTGCAAAGCAAAAGACTTAGACTGAATAAAACAGCTGTAGACTAAATATGAGAGGCTAAAAGGATATAAAATGGAATCGGATGTCAAAAAGATCATCTTAACTGGTATTCATCTGAAGTTGAAAAGAGTTTATAAGAGACTATTTTTAAGAAAGAAAATAGGGAAAACATAGCCAGAAGCAATGTTCTTTCAAAATTTGACTACAGATTAATTGACCAAAATGAGATTTTAGTTAATGTTTTCCTAACATAAACCACAACGTTGTGAGAAAGATTAGACAGGAAATGTCACACATGTGCTCTAGCCTAATTTCATCCTAAAAGGAGGCTGGAAGTCAAGACCCGTTTGGCTGCAGGTAAACAAAGCCAAGACACACACACACACACACACACACACACACACACGACAAGGAAATGATGGGGGACGAGGGGTGAGGAGGGGAGGTGGCCTACTGAGTGTGTCACCACTCAGGGCATAGGAGAATGGGAAGAGTCCTGCATTCTGATGAGTGGTATGCCCTTCCTTCTTTGGAATGCCCTGGCATTATCTTTACTTCCCTCTTATAATGCTTGTCGTCTACATTATGCGCCAACTCAAAGTTCTCAGAGAGGAATGAAACCAGCTTTGGGAAGCTTTGGCATTTCCCGGTTTCTTTTCATGATGAACTCCTTTTCTTCCCTTGGAGGCTCCCAGGGCCAAAGCAAATGGCTTTGGTTTCTACTGGGCTGGGTGAGTTTGGGTCCTGGCAACATCCATTCCAGCCCAATTAAACAATCTGGGCTTAAAGGTGAAAGGCAGGACATTCATTTAGATTAAGAGTCCTACCAACAGGTAATAATGAATCACATAAAATCGAATAGGAAATGACAACAGGTTATATTTCGGATTTTTGAAAATCAACAGATGAAAAGCAGGGTAGGTAGGGGTAGAGGAGGGCTGAAATCAGTGTACCTCCTCTGCCTAGAAGCTCCAGAAGAGACAAACATCTTCGGCCCCATTAGGTCAAGCACTAGATCTAAGTTGTGGGGCTCTAAGCCGAGTGCCACTCGCCCCCAAGTCAAAGAAGCACACACATGATAAGCTGTAGCATTCTAGCTGCTATCTTAGACAATGTTCCTGACCAATGAAGGCCTCTGGGAATTCTCATGAAGCAGAGTTGGGACCCCTGGGGGTGGAAGCAAAGCTAAGTAAGTGAGACCATAAGCTTCAAACACTTAAAAAGCTGTGGGTTAGAAAATAGAGGAGGGCTCTTCTTGTGTAGTCCCAGAAGGCACAACCCGAGGCCGTGGGAAGCAGCAGTCGGGAGGCCAATTTCAGCTGAACACAAGAGCATCTGTGCATTAGGCCCGCCCTGGTGTTTCCCCCTGACTGACAGTCTCCAGTTGAAATTGGTGAGCAACAGGGGCACGGAACAGCAGGGACGGCCACACACCTTGGACGTGGGTCAGGAGGGGCCTTCCCATCCAAGACTCCATGATTCAGGGTATCTTTCATCACTGGGGTCCAGTTGGAGGAAGAGGCCCAAGATCCCAGGAAAGGAACCAAGTCATATCCTATGATCAAACTGTGTCAATCCTGATGGGAAAACAAAGGGGCTTTCAACAGAAACCCGAACCAATGTGGTTGCATAGAGCCGATTTTGACTCATAAGAAAAAACAAATAAAACTCATTGTCATCGAGTTGATGCTGACTCATAGCAACCCTACTGGGCAGGGTAGAAATGGCCCCTGTGAGTTTCCAAGACTGTAATGTCTAATGGGAGTAGAACGCCTCATCTTTCTCCCATGAAGCTACTGGTAGTTTAGAACTGCTGACCTTGCGGATGACAGTCCAGCTCATACTGCTATGCCACCAGGGCTCCTTATTCTGATTCATAGCAACCCTCTAAGACAGAGTACAACTGCCCTACCAGGTTTCCATGACTGTAAATCTATATGGAAGCAGACTTCCACATATGTCTCCCATGGAGAGGCTAGGGCAGTGGTTCTCAACCTTCCTAATGCCGCGACCCTTCAATACAGTTCCTCATGTGGTGGTGACCCCCCACTCCAGCCATAAAATTATATTTGTTGCTACTTCATAATTGTAATTTTGCTACTGTTATGAATCATAATGTAAACATCTGATATGCAGGATGCATTTTCATTGTTACAAATTGAACATCATTAAAGCATAGTGATTAATCACAAAACAATATGTAATGATATATTGTAAAAGATTTATTTCTAATGACAAATAAATGATATTTTGTCTTGAAGTGTGGTGTAGCATGGGTAACAGTCTTCATGCCGGGTACTCCTTTGTGGGCATATCTGCATGTGGGCAGACTCACCAGAAGATGGATAGAGGAGCAGTGTCCTGGTTCCTAAGACCATCAGGAATACAGTATGTGTTTTCTCGTGGTCTTAGGCCACCCCTATGAAAGGGGTGACGACCCATGCTGGGCTAGCCGTTCGAGTCATTAACTCCTTGGTTAGCAGCCAAGTAAATGCTTAAGGACTGTGCCCTCCATGCTTCTTCCTCCACACAGCCCTTCTCCAACAGCAGAGGTAAAGCAGGGAAAGGAAGGAACTGGGGGGGGGGGGGAGGGCATCAATTAGGCTCTGGCTTTCACCCCTAATTTGCTAGATTAGCATCAGATTCATCTCTTTGCCATATTTGACTTCAAAAAAACCTTCTGTTATAAAGGTAGGTTCTCTGGAGTATCCAAATTGCTTATAATTAGGAAAGTAGAATTTCAAACCAGTTCTTCCCAGTTCAGTCATGGCCTATAAGGGGAGATCAAAATAGATCCAGATTTGTAAAGGTGGGTGTACCACAATGGGAATGGGAAAGACTTACAGGAAACTTAATCTTCCTTTGAGAAAACAAGGGCAGCGTGCTGGTGCATCGCAACCAAATCTCTTGACTGTCAGAGTTGAAAACAGCGGTGCTCAGCTCAAGGAAAACCATCAATGTGTGTCCTGCTTCATAGTGGTGCCAGTCTTCCCCACCAGGCTCCTGAAAGGGCTCATGACACCTCTTAGAGCCTCCCCTTCCAGAGCTTTCTGGCTATTGTTCCAGGACACCGCATTTAACAAATTCCAGTCTGTTCTGCTTTCACTGTGTTGGCCATGAGTGAACCACTTGAAGCAAATCAAAACCCTGCTTCTAAACCAGAACTCTTATTCCCATCACCCCCAAGGATGGAGCTAGGAGAATGATAAATTTTAAACGAAGGGGAGCGTAGGTGGAGAAATCAGGTATGAGAAGAAAGGAAAGCACCAGCAACAGAAAATATGGACGAGGAGCCTACTCAAAGACATCCTACTGCTGTGATTCCTTGGGGTGAGGAGCCCACTCAAAGACATCCTACTGCTGTGAAATCCTTGGGGTGGGGAGCCCACTCAAAGACATCCTACTGCTGTGAAATCCTTGGGGTGGGGAGCCCACTCAAAGACATCCTACTGCTGTGAAATCCTTGGGGTGGGGAGCCCACTCAAAGACATCCTACTGCTGTGAAATCCTTGGGGTGGGTAGCCCACTCAAAGACATCCTACTGCTGTGAAATCCTTGGGGTGAGGAGCCCACTCAAAGACATCCTACTGCTGTGAAATCCTTGGGGTGAGGAGCCCACTCAAAGACACCCTACTGCTGTGAAATCCTTGGGGTGGGGAGCCCACTCAAAGACATCCTACTGCTGTGAAATCCTTGGGGTGGGGAGCCCACTCAAAGACATCCTACTGCTGTGAAATTCTTGGGGTGGGGAGGTGGAACGAAGCTGACAACTGGAAGGAATGATGCTGGAGGCACCCAGGTTACCTCTGAGGCTTCTGCGGGGCGGGGGAGGGGGGACTTTTGACACCTGCAGCTGGCCACTGGGATTAGAATAAGGAATGTAGTCTACCGGGAGCAAAGGCTGAGGGGCACCCCCAGCAGAAACGCAGGCTGTGAGAAAAGGATTGAGCACCCGTCTTAATTTTTAAAAATAGAAAATGTTTCAAACAAATTGGAATCAGTAAGGCAGGCACCAAACTGTCACTTGGGCAACTGTTTCTTTTAAAATGCCATGACAGAGAACCCCTAAATTGAATTATTCCTGGAAATAATCTATAAACTTTGAACTGAAACTATCCCATGAAGCCATCTTTAAATTAACGACAGTTTAACTCGATCCGTGAAGACTATGCCTTGAGCCTGGCATTCTTACAAAGGATTATGAGCGTAAATGGATGACATTTAAACTACAGCCCAGATGAGAATTCTTAAGCGGCAAGGAGCCTAAATTTATGGTGATGGAACCTCATAGGCAGAGATAGTGAGAGGGTGACACAGGTTGACCTACATAACCCATATTATTCATGTACAAACTGTGAATGGATATATGTTTCAGTATATTGCCACTACGTTTTTAAAATTGCCATCACATGGTAAACACAGGCCCATTCAAGATTTTCAGAACCAAGGGAACCAAGCAGCACAACAAAGTGAAAGAGAGCAAAAGATGAATGGAGTTTGGGAAATTCACACTATCAAGTGCGAGGTTCATGTGGTAACGAGTGAAAACCGGTGCTAGAAACAGTGGGAGTGCTAGTACTGCCCGAGACAGACTTGGAGTCTTCTTCTACTGGAGAATGAAAAAATTCAATCTCATATCACCATCAGACAGGTATTTTAAAATTTTAACAAGAGTATTTCTTTCATGAATTCTGCCCAAAAAAATGTATTCATGATATAATTCACATCTCACAAAATTCAGCCTTTTAACATGAACAATTTGGTGGGTATTTTTTTAATATATTCAAAAAGGTTGTACTCTACTATCTAATTCTAGAACACTTTCATCAGCCCAGATGAAACCTTCCCAATAAGTCACTTTCCCTTCCTCCTTGCCCCTGATCCCTGACAACCACGAATCTACCTTCTGTCTGTATGGCTTATCTATCCTGGACATTTTGCATAAGTGGATTAATACAGCAGGTATTCGATTGTGTCATCTTTTTTTCTTTTAGAATAGTTTTTTTCAAAGCTACTCCATGTTGTGTCTTGACTCGATACTTCATTTATTTTCACGGCTACATGATATTCCATTGTATGGATAGATCATATTTTATTTATCCATTCATCATTTGATACTCATCTAGGTGACTTCTACTTATTGACTTATTGTGGATAATACTGCTATAAACATTTATGTACTAGTTTTTGTGTGAATATGTTTTCCATTCTTGTCGGTGATAAATCTTTGTTTAAATTGTTGAGGAACTGCCAAACTTTTTATACCACTTTACAGTCTCTCCATTAATATATGGGAGTTCCAGTTTCTTCACATCCCTACCAACACTTGTGATTGTCTTTTATATAATTGCCATTCTAATAGTGGCTAGGATCCTCACAATCATCCAAATAAGCAACATTATTATAAACAAGAAAATGATTGGATCCACAATTAAATCTCACGAAGTAGCAGTCAATAAATTAAATGACCTATTTTAACGGACAAATCTGTAATAACAATGAATATTTCAGAACTGATGCTTTGCACTACAGTGTTGGTGGAAGGATTTAATACACGTGGACTGGCAGAAAAACCAACAAGCCTGTCTAAGGAGAAGTAAAGTCAGAATCCTCGTTAGAAGGGAAGATAGCAAGACTTCATCTGGCATGCTTCAGACATGTAGAAACATGTAGAACATGTAGAGCACTAAAGACCAGTCCCTGGAGAAAGACATCACACTTGGTAAAGTAGACAGTCAGCAAAAAAAATAGGAAACCCCTCAAAGAGATGAATCGACACAGAATGGGCTCAGACATAGTGTGCTAGTCCGGGTACTTTAGAGAAACAAATCCACAGAAACTCATGTATAAGAGAGAGTTTTATATAAAGGTTAACTGCACATCAAGAAAACATCCCACAAAGTCCTCTTCCATCTCACAAAACACACACTGTTTTGCCGACTGCAGGAGGAAAGCCGAATCAGTGAATGTGTAAGCATCTCAGCGCTGGCCGGGGTCTCCACACGGCTGCTCCAGCACCCAGGGCTGCATCGGGGTAGGTCCCTGTGGCTTCTCCTCGGGGATGTCTAGCAGGAAGTGAGCCTTGAAAGCTGAAGCAGGGAACTGCTAAGGCAGCTGTACCCTGGTGCGACCATCACAGAGCAAGAGACCCAAGAACTAGAAAGGCGAGGGTCACCAAGCCATTTATCCCCCTGCCCTTCAATTAACCCCACATGTGTTTATCAGCCAGGTTGGCACAAAAAATTAAAAAATAGAAAGGATTGCAAGGATGGGACAGTTTCATTTTGTTGTACATCGTGTGCCGGTGAGTCCTAACTTACTTGATGACACTTAACAACAGGTGTGAGGTGATCCGCCATTGTGGCTTTGATTTGCCTTTCTCTGACAAGTCAGGATGATGAGCATCTTTTCATGCGATTACTGGCCATGTAGGTATCTTCTTTGGAGAAGCATCGATTCAAATTTGTTGTCAGCTTTTAAACTGAACTTTGATTTTGCTGTTTCTAAGAGTCCTTTGTAAATATCCTGCATAGGAGACATGGCCCACCGCTGCTCGGTCAGTGTGTGCACTGTGCGGCCTCCAGAGCAGCTGTGACACCGAACGCTCTGCGACAGTATCTCAAACACGAGCAGCAGTCCCTCACGCCCATGGGTTGCCGATGAGATGCCAAACTAAGGCCAGAGTGGGGGGAATGAACGGGCAGTCTTCTGCGGAGGGATTAGCCATGGACCAAAAGCAGCAGAACACTGTCTGAGGCAGGGCCCCACAGGGTGAAAGGCACATAGAATATGACTCGGGAAGAGCTCACAGTCGTGTCTACTTTAATGGGGCGAATGGAGCAAGGCTTTCAGTCTGTTCACTTGCTGATGGAGCATGACTCAAAAAGAGAAGAAACGGCGGCAAGCATTTATTAATAACTGAACATAGACTCTGAGAAGTATGAATCTAGGAAATTGAATCGGAGCATATAAAGATCAATATCCTAGGCCTCGGTGAGCTGACCTCGATTGAAATTAGCCATTTTGATTCATGCAATCATATGATTGACCATGACAAATTGAGGAGGAATGCTATCTGATCATGTGGATGTCTAATTAATACACTATTATTTAAATCTATGCACCAAACACTAAAGCAAACGATGATGACATTGAAGAGTCCCACCAACTTTTTCAGTCTGAAGCTGATCAAGCATGCAATCAAAATGGAGTGAAAATTACTGGTACTGGGACACAAAAGTGGGAAGAAAGGAGAAAAGGTCAGTATTTGGAAAATATGACCCTGGTGATAGAAACAAAGCTGGAGATTGCGTGGTAGAATCTCACAAGTCTAATGACTTGTTCACTTCAAATACCACTTTCAAAAACAAGACAGCAACTCGCTACATGGAATTCACCTGATGGAATACACACAGGATTCAGTGGGCAGAGACCATAGAGAAGTTCAATATCATCAGTCAAAACAAGGCCAGGGACAGGCTGTGGAACAGACCATAATTCCTCAGTTTCAAGTCTAGGCTGAAGCTGAAGAAAGTTAAAACAGGTCCACAAAAATCAAGATATAGCCTTGAGCATATCCCATCTGCATTGAGAGGTCCAGTGCTCCTGGACACAGCAGTCTGAGGTCAAAGGTCAAAGGACTCATTGCACTGGGCAGATCTGCTGCACACAACCTCTTTAAACGTGCTAACGAGCCAAGGTGCTACTTCAAGGGATAAGGTGCTCCTGAGCCACGCATGGCGTTTGTATGCATCTCATAAGGAATGCATGGGTAAAGACAGTGAGTGAGGAAGGCAGGAGAGGAAATGATGGGTGTGAATCAGGGCACTGATTTACAATATGTATTTAAAATGCCATGGCCTTCCGGAAGGACAAACAAACCTGTCTTGGGAGAAGTGTAGCTAGAGGGCCCCTGGGAAGTAAGGGTGTGTAGACAGGTTATCTGGAGGGCTCAGTCCTCGCAGAAGGACAGCATGCTTGGCAAAGGGGGGGCTGTGGACGTGGGAAAGACTCTCCGTGAGATGGCCTGTTTGCCCACAGGGTCTCGGGGAGTTGGAGGCAACTCGAAGGCCCATTAACCAAAATCATGGACAGCTCATCCCTACGTTGAATGCTTACGTTTCTCCATTTAAGTTTCATGCTTCACCTATCGCTGCTAAAGGCAGCTATGGAAGTTATGGAGTACCTTGAATTATATTTGATAATGGCCGCCAGGCAAAGGGGTTTTCACAGTGGACAAGTCACATGAATGGGATCCTCCAGGGAGCACCAGGTCAATAAGGGCGATTCTCTGTGGGAGCTCTGCCCCTGCCCTGGCCACCAGGCTGGTTGCTCTCACTGTGCCTGGTCTGTTGGGTCAAGGCTACTAAGGAGCTCGAGCAGGTGAAGGAGATGAGAATGAGGCAAGTTACAATTCCACAAAACGCCTGGTTCTTACCTAGGGTTACCATTTTCTGGAATAAATCCCCACTGAATTGCTACAAGCACTTGGTTAAGTTACAGTGGTTAAAGAAAATAAAACGTCTATGTTCTGGAAGGAAATATATCTTCTATGTTTCTCTATATTCTCCTTGTCTTCATGGAGGAGAGCATTTTTAAAGGCTCTCAAGTTTGACATTTCCACTGTCGTCACTGCTGTCCAGGTGTCCTGGGCCTTTTTCATAACTAAAACAAAGTAAAATCGTCTACCGACGGTCATGGTGTGCTGGATCTGTTGTGCTTTTCCATCTTGACCATCGTTACCTGGTCACTTTTTAAATAGAACATTTCAGCTTTGACCTTTTATCATTCCATACACTGCATTCCAGTAGCCTTCTTAAATTAAACGCTGCTTCTCCTACATTTAGGGAGGATATTTTGAGCAAAAACCTTCATGTGTTTTGAAGCATTTCCTGCTACTCTAATGGAGATGTCTTACTGTACGTATATTTTGTTTGAAAAAATACAGCGTTCGCTGCCCATGAGAAAATTCATGTTTGAGTAAACATAATCCTTTCTTCCCTGAATTTTTATTTGCTTTTTATTATTCAGCCTTGTCAATATTCATCTTACTGGAACGAGTGCTTTAAAAGTGCAAAGACTACATATTTTCAACAAAAATAAATAAAATTAGGGGGAGGGGCGTGAAAAGGGCTGTGGGGACAACATCTGTTCCAGGAAGAAATAAGATTCCCCCTCCCCCCCACCTGAAGTGTGAGTCCTTGAACAAGAGTGTCATTGGCTTCAGGTCCCACAAGACACCAGCTGTTCCCTGTCCCACATCTCATTCTGCAAGTTTCCTATCTGAACAGTAGGGAAGTAATTCTTGTGAAGGTAAATAGAGAGTGCTCTGTATTTTAGCTTGTTCTCTTTTTAAAATGCAAGTCAGTCTTTGTTTAGTACACAAAAGGAATGTCCTATCATCAGCAGAACATAAAACTCAGATCTTTTATGTGGAAATCAGAATTCAAAGAACTTGAAATTAAATATTCAGACCCATGGGGAGTTCTTAGTGGAGCCGCATTTGTCTTTACAGGAAGAGGTCTTATTTCATCCCAATAGCATCACGTGCAGATACCCAAACTCTAGACCAGCATGGCTACCTGCCTCCCGTCCCAGCTTGGGTTCCTTAAAGATACTTACTTCCCTCTTCACAGCTCCAAATAAAACGCATCACCCTTTCCCCCACATTTGGTCCTTCTGCAACATTTTCTCAGCTCAGTCAATGGAGCCATATCTATCTGGGAAGTTACCCTTCTACCTACCTGTCTCCTCGGTCTCCTGATAAAGCCAGCACCAAGTCCTGCTGATTCAGCACCTGAACTCAAAACATCCTGCCTTTGAGTGGGTGCCGGCTCATAGCTCCTATAGGACAGGGGAGAACTGCCCCGCTGAGTTTCTGAGACTGTGACTCTTTAGGGGCGCTCCTTGCAACACCCAGAGTCTCCCTCAGATTTGTCTACGTGTGATCTTTATCCTGTGCTACCACCCTAGCCCAAGACGCTATCATTGACTATCTCTCCTACTGTAATGCGTCCGCTCACTTTCCTCATTCACTTCCTGTCCTTCCCCTCCCCACTGGTTGCCACGCAGTTAGCAAACTGGTTGTTTTCTAAATGTAAGGCTAACCTTACTGTCCATTGTCTGTAACTGAGGACAGCCTCTACATCTAATCCACCACAAGCTCATGCTCACGGTCTCTGTATTGGACAGGGTTCTCTTGAGAGGCAAACCAGATTGCTACTAATTATATATAAATATATTTATAAAGATAGATATATAATTCAAGAAATGAACCATTAAATTATATACAGATAGATAATACAAGAAATTAACAGTTAAAGTATAAAGCAATGAGACACTAGCAGTCCTTTAAGGCTTGAGAGCTGCCAATTGCCAGTCCCCTTCTGTAGAGAGAGCTGGGCTATATATACCCAGGCAGCAAACAGCAAGGCAGGTCCCCAACTGTCATCAACTGTCGGTCCCCAGCTCCAGAGATGAACATTCCAATCGTGTGGGCTTGAAGGGACCTCGCCTTACAGCGACACAGTCCACAGGCTAGGCCTCCCACAGGTAGTGTACCCCTTTAAACTGAGGCACAGAACAACCAAGCCATTTATCCCTCTGCCCTTCAGTTCATCCTACTTGTGTTTATCGGCCAGGCTGGCACAATAAACGATAGCAGTCTCCTGTAGCTTCCCTGGATGGAACTGCCTTGCAGCTCCTGAATGAACTTCTAGCCCTTTCAGAGTCAAGTCCCGAGTCTCATATGAAAATCTTTAAGACTGTCTTTGTGGATGATTAAAGTTTGACCACATAACATGGTTAGACTAATCATCTCAAATGAGTCCTAAAATGGCCGTGAAGGTTACTCCGAATGAGGAGGTGCAGAAATACCTAGAGCTGCAGCATCCAAACAAACAAACAAAAAGTATAGAACCTCTGATGACGGGGAGCACAGGAAAGAAGAACGTGTTCTGAAATTGATTGGGGTGACATTTGCGTCAAAGTAATCGATACAGGAATCATTTTCACCACCCCCAAACTTTCCTCACGCACTAGTAACACATACCGCCAATCCTTCTAATCACACCAACTCTTGTCGCTCCAGTCAACAATTGGTTTGCTTTCTATCACTGCAAATTAGTTTTAATTTTCTAAAATTTTATCTAAGTGCAATCAGATGGTATACACTTTTGCTATCTGGCTGCTTACTCTCGTCATAATTATTCTGAGTTTGATAGTTAATCGTTTATTCCTTCTTATTGCTGGGTAACATTCCACGAAGGAACACTGGTGGCATAGTGGACTATGGGTTGGGCTACTAACCACAAGGTCAGCAGTTTGAAATCACCAGCCACTCCACTGGAGAAAGATGAGGCTTTCACCACCCACTGTCTGCCTTCACCAATTTTTCTGTTGTTCATCACCTTCGGTGTGTGTGTGTGTTTGTGGCTGGGGGGGTGTTATACATCAATCATTGCTATTGGTTCCCACTTTTGCCCTCCACCTTCTCCCGACCCTCATGGTATCGTTACTCCCATTATTGTTCCTGAGGGGTTTATCTGCCATGGATTCCGTGTGTTGAGAGCTCTTATCTGTACCAATGCACATGCTCTGGTCTAGCCGAATTTGTAAAGCAGAGTTGGGATCATGATAGTGGTAGCGAGGAAGCATTAAAGAACTAGAGGAATGTTGTGTGTTTCATCAGTACTATACTGCACCCTGGCTTGCTCATTCCTTCCTTGTGACCCTTCTGTGACGGGATGTCCAATTGTCTATGGATGGGCTTTGGGTCTCCATTCTGAAGCCCCCTTGTTCCCACTGATATGATTATTTCTTTTGGGTCTTCTGATGCCTGATACTTGATCCTATCAACACCTCATGATCACATGGGCTGGTGGGTTTCTTCCATATGGGCTTTGTTGCTTCCCAGCTAGATGGCCACGTGTTTATCTCCAAGCACTTAAGGTCACTCTCTTAACAGTCATTTTCAAAGAATAGAAGTTATTCTGACAAAGCCCAACCCACCGATTTTTTTCCCCTTTCATGGATTGTGTCCTAAGAAATCTTGCATAAACCAAGATCACAAAGTTTTTCATTTAAATCTACATTACAGGTTGAGTTCATTGTAAAAGGGACTTCAAAGAGTTCATGGAAAGAAAGTGTATTATGCTCTCACTCCACTTTCCTATGAGCTTTCTGAAGCCCTCCCATGTGACAGAGATATCAACATTCACTGGTGTGCATACAGAGACACAATTATTCACTGGCCATTTGGTAAAAATATTATCCTTTCTCTATTGAAATTGCATTTCTATCTTTGTCAAAATTCGCATCTCCAGGAATAAATAAGGAAGCCTGCGGTGCTAAGCATTGGGCTCCTAGCCTCCAGGCTGGCGATCTAGATTGCTCCACAGGCTCAAGATGAGACTGCGCACTCCCGTACAGATGTGCACTCTCAGAAACCTCACAGAGGGTTGCTATGCACCAGAGTCGATGCAGTGGCAGAGGCTTTGTTGTTGCTGTTTTTATAGGAGTGTGTGTGTGGGGGGGGGGGTCTATTTTGACGCTTTCTGTCACCCTCCATTGATGCCTTTTCTGTCTTTCCATGGCCACTCAGTGGCTTTATAATATCTTACTGTTAGGCAGTGCTAGCTCTCCAAATTCACTCTTCTGTAGAAAAACTGGCGTGGCTATTTGCCAACTGCTATAAAAAGTGTTGTTATTTTTATCGGAATGGTGTTGGGTCTATAGATCAATGTTTAGTGAATGGACGTCTTAACAATATTGAGTCTTCTGATCCACACAGAAAATATTATGCTTTCATTTCTTTAGGACTTGGAAAGTTTCTCTCAGAAATGTTTTTCAGTTTCAGACATATTTTGTCAAATTTACCCTACACACTTGAGATAGTTTATTGTGGCAGCCTGGCTGATAAACACAAGTGGGATTAATTCAAGGGCGGAGAGATAAATGGCTCAGTGAGCCTTGCCTTTCTTGTCTCTCGCTCTTTGATCTGCCTTGCTTGTTCTGTGCCTCAATTTACAGGCTACACTACATGTGGGACGCCTAGCTGGTGGACTGTGTCACTGTAAGTTGAGGTCCCTTTAAGACCACATGATTGGAATGTACATCTCTGGAGCTGGGGACTGACGGTTGGTAACCTGGCTGATGGTTGGTGACCTGCCTTGGTGTTTGCTGCCTATGCTGATATAGCCTAGCTCTCTCTATAGAGGACTACCTGGCAGCCCTCAAGACTTGAAGAACTGTGAGTGTCTCACAATTGTCTCATGGGAGTGAGTTGCACTGAGCCATTTGTACTGCTTTATAATTTAACTGTTCATTTCTTGTATTATATATCTATCTGTTTATAATTTAACCATTCATTGCTTGTATTATCTATCTATTTGTATATAATTTAACAGTTCATTTCTTGTGTTATATATCTATCTTTATAAATATATATAAATAATTACTAGCAATATGGTTTTGTCTCTCTAGAGAATCCTGTCTAACACAACATTGTAAATTTTTATGCTTTTATAAATTGTATTTAAAATTTTTCTATATCTGATTATTCATTACCACATATAGAAGTGCAATTGGCTTTTATACATTGACTGTATAACCCACAACCTTTGTAAATTCACATAGTCAGGTCCCTTAGCATCTGTATAACCTCCCATCAGGTTTTCTACATAAGTGTTATTTGTGAATAAAGATAGTTTTCTTTATTCTATCTAAGCTGGATACGTTTCCTGTACTTTCTTGCTTGATTGTTCTGGTCAGAACCTCCAGTGATAATGTTGAGTGAGAGAGAGAATCTTTGTCCTGTTCTGGACCTTACGGAGAGTGCGTTCTAATTTCATCATTAAGTATAATGCCTGTAGCTGGTTTTTCACAAGTGTTCTTTAAGAAACTAAGGAACATTTGTTACACAGGATTCTCTAGAGAAACAAAGCTAGGACACACACACACACATACATTATAAATAACATTAAGACCAGATAGATAGATAGATAGATAGATAGATAGATAGATAGATAGATAGATACAGCACAAAGGAATGTGACAGCTAATTAGTCCACACAGCAGTACAGAAGGCTCAGTTCAACTCACTTCAGTGGAACAGTTAACATACTGGAAGTCCTTCAACTCATGAGGGCTGCTGAGTACAAGCTCAAAGAAGCAGACAGCTGAGTCTTCCCTAGAACAATGCAGGCAGTCCAGCCACAGGCAGCAAAGAGCAGGGTGGGTCACGAACAGGAGCTTAGCAAAGCAGGCCCAGATGGGATATCAAACTCAAGCAATGCAAGATGACAGGATCCGACAGCCTCAAGCTCGTGCAATATATACACTAGCAGTGTGGTGAAGCAGGTCTCAAAGGAACCTCAAGCTCTAGCAATATGATCCCCAGGTTGGCTGTCCCACAGGTAGTGTAGCTCACAAGCTGAGGCAGAGAACTAGCTAAAGCAGCCACATGCTAGTCCACTGGTCCGATCACCAGAGAAAGAGAGAGAGAGGTGGGCCTTGCTGAGCCATTTATGTTTTTGCCCTACAATTAAACTGCAACCTTATTAATCCCATGTGTTCTTATTGGCCAGGTTGGCACAATAAAACTACCTATCACAGAACGTCTCCTCTATTCCTATTTTGTTGAGAGCTTTTATCAGAAATAAATGCTGGGATTATATAATTTTCCTGTGACTATTGAGATAATCACGTTTTTCTTTCTTTTTTTTTCAGTTCAATACTGTGAATGACATTGATTGATTCCCCCTCCCCCCAATATTAAACCCAACGCTCATTCCTGGGATAAGTCTTAGCTATAATATATTATCCTTTTTAGATATTGTAGAATTCAAATTATTAAAATATTGTTTGGAATTTTGGAGTCATCATCTTTTCTTAGAACGCCTTTTCTAGTTTTAGTCACAGAATGATTTTGTAACCAAGATCTCCTCTATATGTTTCTGGAAGATTCTATCTACAAGTTATAGTACTACCTCCTCAAATATCTTGCAGAATTCACCTGAGCTTGGAGTTTTCTTTGTTTGATGGTTGTAATGACAAGTTCTATATCTTCCTATTCAGGTTATCTATTTTTTTTCATGCATGAGCTATGGTGGTCTGTGTCTTTAAAGGAAATTGTCTGCTTTCCATCTAAGTTGCCAGACTTTCAGGCAAACACATGTCCATAATATTACTATCCTCGTGATACCTGCAGAATCTGTAGCAACATCACCTTTCTCATTTTGACTTGGCAATTGGCACCTTCTTGTATATGATCCGTCTGGCTAGAGATTTAGCAACTATAGATCTTCTCCAAGAGCCGGGAGCAATGGTGGCATGGAGGTCACATGCTGGCCTGCGATTCACAGCTTAAAAGCACCACCACTCCAGGGAGAAAGCTGAGGCTTCCACTCCCGTGAACAGTGATAGTCTTGGAAACGCACAGAGGCAGCTTGCTCTGTCCGAGGGCCAGACTGACTGGAAGGCTGTGAGATTTGGTTTTGTTTTCAAAGAACTAACTTTTGGTTTCATTGACTGTCTCTTTTCTACTCTGTCAGTTTCCATTTTGATCTGTATTATTTCCTTCTGCTTACTTTGGGGGTTTAATTTGTTTACGTAGTAGCTAAGGCTATTGATTTGAGATGGTTTTTCTTTTCTAAAATATAACGGCCTTTTGTGCCTTGATTTTCCCCCTAAAATATCACTTTACTGGCATCCCACACTTTCTGTTATGTTGTGATTTCATTTTTTATTCAGTTCAGAAGACTCACTTATTTTGTTTTTGTTCTTTAGTTGAACCGGCAGTTATCTATTTAGTTCCCAAATACCTACATATTTTCCAGAGATGCTTTTCATTTCTAATTTCATTCCACTGCAATCAGAGAACATGTGTTATATGATCTGCATACTTCTAAATTCATTGAGGTCATTTTACGGCACACATGTATGGTCTATATTATGTTCCGTGTACATTTTATTGTGTTGCTGTTTGTTTCTGACATTTTAAAAATCATAAATTGGCTGAAGGTTGATATAACAGGTCCATTTTCCATTCAATAATTCACATACCGTATACACTCGAGTATAAACTGACCCGAATATCAGCTGAGGCACCTAATTGTACCACAAAACTGCATTTAAAATGTGCTGAAAAACTCGGCTTATACACGAGTATATACGGTGCATTTTTGCTTCATTTCACTCATTGCCTCCCCACAGTATAGCATCACTTGTCTCACCTCCTCCCTGTGTGCCCAGTTTCTACTCCTCCTCCTTTCCTACCCCCTCCGAACTTTGTCCTTGGCTCGATGCTGCCCTTTAATCTCAAATGTTCGATTATTCTGAGGCGCCTATGCTTCGCTAGTGGTATGTTCTCTTCATAGCCCAGTCTATTATTTGGCTAAACATCAAGTCATGGAGATGAGTTCATTTCCAGACCAGAAGGGTGACTAAGGGCGCAGATTCTCCAGTCTCTATCTGACCAGAAAGCCTGGTCTTCTTTTTAAGAGTTTGAGTTTTGCTCCACATTGTCTTTCACTCTTTCCAAGACCTTCTACTGTGACCCCTTTCAGAGCAGTAGGTGTGGTAGCTGGGCACCATCTATTTTGGGTCTCAGAGACACGGAAACAGATATTCACTCGGACAGTTGGTCCCTTGGCCTGTTTCCAAGCATCTTTGATTTCCCTTCTTCTTTCCCCCTGGCAGGGAGAGACCAATGATTGCACTGTGGGTGGCTGCTCACACGCTTTCAAGGCCCAGAGCAGAAGGCACAGGGGCTGCTGTGCCCAGTGAGGGGAGTCTTTGTCTAACTCACCTGGTTACCAGCTCTCCTCTGGCCCACAGGGCTTGGGCAGCCAGACTTGGAGAATGACCACTGCCTTCACACAAACAAAACACAGGGCGGAGGCTGACACAACTGAGCCCCGCCCCTCGATAACGACACTGGGCTGTGGGCTGGTCAAACACACTATAGGCTCTGGATCCAAATCAAGGTTATATGGGTACCCAAGGGGAAATGGGTCCTGACAAAATTTCCCTTTTTAAGTGGAAAAAGTCCATTTTAAAAATCGTGCTTGGTTTTCTTTTCCCTGTTTGGGATGATGTGTATTTGTATGTGTTTGTGTATTCGGCTGAAACAAAGGGCCACAATCTCTTCCTGCATCTATTCCATTTCAGCGAGCTCTTCTAACAAGCCCTGGTGCTGCTGTGGATTCAGTGTTGGGCTAACTACCAGGTCAGCTCCGTGTCATGGCACATATTATGTTGTGGGTTAAAGATGAGGCTGTCTGCTCCCAGAAAGATTTACAGCCCTGTAATCCTATGTAGGGTCACTATGGGAGGGGGGGACCCAGTTCAATGACAGTGTGCTGCAAACCCTAAGGAGCAGCTGTCCTCTCTCCTAGAGGGTTGCTTTGAGTCCGAATGATGATGGCAGTGGCAGCAGGCTAGTTTGCTTATTTCATTTATAAATAAACATCTAAAACTTTCGGTTAACACTTAAGACTAACTACAACTAGCGTACGTACTGTCCCACCCAAATACCTTAGCAGCAAGATCATCATGCCCTCTGACTGGCACCGATGCCTACTTTAGCCTGTGTTCCTTTGCTTCATTTCCATTCTCTGAGGCCGACAGGATGGATCCCTGGTGGTGTTGTGGTTGCATATTGGGCGGTGATTAGCATAGTTGGTAGTGCGAAACCACCAGCAGCTCCAAGAGAGAAAGACTGGGCTTTCGATGCCTACAAATAGTTACAGTCTCAGAAACCCACAAGGGGTCACTATGAGTCAACACTGATTCAATGGCGGTGAGTGAGAAGGCCTATAGGGAGGGATCTGGGTTCTTCATTCAAAGCCCCACTTTGAGTCCTGAGCATCCCCTTCCCACTAGGATGATGCAAAGCCCTGATTTGGGAGTTCCCAGGGGCTGGGGCTGGCAACACAACTACAGCCCCTGACTTCTGCTGGCCCCAAGTCAGAACATCCAGTCACAGGATAGTCAACAATCAAGGGGAATTGATAAAGTCATTCAAGCAAGCTCACCCTGCCTTCATCCTCTCCCTCCCCGTACACGTGCCTGCACCCCCTCCTCTCCCACCTCACGCAGTCCTTCTTCCCACAGCTCACCTGGGCTCCAGGCTCTCCTCCTCCAGGGCTGGCTCCCCACTGCAGCCAGCGTCTCAGGAGGCAGTGTGGAAAACAGCAGTACTTCCCAACCGTCCCTGCACAAAGCCCCCACTGCCCAGTTCCCACCCCATATCGGCTCATTCAGGACGTCTGGGAGTGGGAGCCACACGTAGGTATCTTTACTGCTGGACTGCGTTTTGCATTCCAGCTTTATCATTCACAAGCCATGTGGCCTTGGGAGGTTAAAACCAAATACCAAGCTCACGTCCACCGACTGAGTCGATGCCAACTGATAGTGACCTTGCAGGACAGGGAAGAACTGCCCTGTGAGTTTCTGAGACACTAACTCTTTAAGGGAGTCAAGAAGCCCCACTTTCATCCAAGGAGCAGCTGGTGCTTTCTGCCTGTGGGCCGTGCACTTAGCAGCCCGACGCATAACCACGACGCCCACAGAGCTCCTCTTGGCACTTTGAAGAGAGTGGAAAGACCAGCTTGAGCCATGAAATGAGCCAATGCTTGTGAAGAGCCTAGGACTGTGCCTGGTATGTAAGGCACGTGCTAGGAGCACTGTTACTCTTGTTACGTGCTCTTGAGTCGATTCCAACTCGTAAGAACCCTTTAGGACAGGGCAAAACTGTCCCAGCGGATTTCCTGGGCTGCCATCTTTGTGGGAGACCACCAGATCTTTCTCCCATGGAGCTGCCGGTGGGTTCCGTTAGCACCAAGCACCGAACCACCACACCGCCAGAATTCCTGTTACAAGCACTGCGTTTGACTGTTACCAGGTGTGCCGCAGTGAGCCCCGTTTCTGCCCCCACAAAGTCCTTTACTCATTCAAGCCTTCCCACAGGGGATCTGCATCCAAACCCCACTCCAGTGAAGGGGAGAAAGAGTCCATTGCCCTTTACCAAGTACCTGCTTGGCGCAAACCAGGCATTACTTTAATCTGGGCACTGATCCTCAAGGTTAATATTAGTCTAATCACTTTACCGAAGAATAAACAAGGCTTAACGAGATTAGCTCCGGCTCATCTAGTGATGGAGGCGGCTTACAAGGCAGCTCCTTTTCGCTCCAACTCGCATGCCCTTGGTTATGACAAAAACTTTGACTTTTTTTTTTTTAAGACAGAGAAACAAACCTCCGGATAGGCTTGCTGTCATTTGAGGTTCCTGGGGGGCAGGACGGGCAGCAAATAGCAGGGAAGGGCTCTCCTTTTCAGGACAGGCTAGGAGCTAATTAAGAAAGCCGTGTTAGGGTGAGGATGGCAGCGAAGGCGCTGGCTTGTACTCTGCATCCTGAACCAGACAAAGGACTGCATCCCTCTGAGCCTCCGTGTTCTCACCAGTCAAAAAGGGGTTAATAGTATCTCCCTCGCACTGTCATCAGGATTACAAAGGGTAAATACAAGCAGGGGCCCTAGTGCCGCGGCCACACACAAGCGGTCACGTAAGTCGCCATCGTTACTCCCATTTGGAAACAGTTACTCAACCATCCAAAGTCCACACAGCCATTCCAAATGGCACGAACGAGCTCGATGCCAAGACCAGGAAGGATAAGTAGATGGTCATGACGCCTCTTCAACCATAATCATACAAACCCGCGCCCTTATCCCTTCTGAAGAAACAGCCCATATTCCGTCCCCGTCTGTGCTTCCACCTCCCTTCTGCAGCAAGATTCCAGACCCTGCTCAAAGCCAAGTGACGGTCTTCAAACAAGAACCAGAAAGCCAAGGCGTTCGGCCGCTCTGGGAGAGGCTTGACAGTGTGTGTCTCCAGCAGCTGGGGCGAGATTTACTCTGCAGATGAGAGGCAAGTTTCGACGGTTGCTGAGACTGCCTCCTTCCTTCTCTTCCTAGGAGTGCCTAAGGGATGGGTGCACATAGGCACACACTTGCTCGCTGACAGATGTGCGAGCACACCCGCACGTGCATGCACGCACCCCCCTCCCACCCCACCCCACCCAGCTCTGGAAGCACTTCTTAGCAGCTCCTCGGCAGGCCTAAGGGTCTCTCCTTGGTAATGAACCCCAGACAGCCTCCACCGACAGCCAGTCATGTGTGTGAGCCTTCTACCATAAATGGCACCCACCGCAGGATATTTGGTCCACATCGGACGTGGACGACTCGGCCACCAGCCTCTGGAGCTGCGCCAGCGTGCTGCAGGCTTCCTCCATCTCCTTCCAAATCAGAAACACGTCCTCCCTGACCCCGGCTCCTGGGAAGAGAAGCGCACAACATGAGCGGGCAGCTGAGGCAGGCCCAGGGAGCCTGGACGCATCCCGACTAAATTTCTAGAACATTTCTGAACACCAAACCCATTTTTCATTTCTCACAAAGGCCTTTCTTAGCCCCAAACAAACAAAAAATCATATTCCTGAGAAAACCCATCTGTAGACAATGGGACATCCCCTCACAGAAGGGTCACAGGAAGGGATGAGCCAACCACAGTGCAGTATAGCACCAATGAAACACACGATATTCATCTGGTTCCTTGAGGCTCCCTCATGCCCCACTATCATGACCCCAGTGCTGACTAGATCAGAGCATGCCCACAGGTACAGATAAGAGCTCGTGATATACAGAATCCAGGTCAGATAAACCCCCCAAGAACAGAGAAGGGAGTAGTGATAGATACCAGGAGGGAGGGGAAAGGTGGGGAGAGGAAGGGGAAGAAACCGTGGAGGAAGGAAGACAGCGGTCGGTGTAAGATATGAAAAGAATAATAATTTATAATTTATCAAGGGGTCATGAGGGTGGGGTGGGGTGGGGGAGGGAGGGAGGATAAAAAGAGGAGGTGATACTAAGGGCTCAATAAAAAGTAAGTGTTTAGAAAATGATGATGGGAAATATGTACAAATATGCTCTGTATAAATGATATATGGATTGTTATAAGAGCTGTAAGGGCTTCCAATGAAAAGATCTTTTAAAAAAAGGTCTTCTGGCTTAGGTGGAGAGCAAATGTTCTGAGAATGATGAGGGCAATGAATGTACAAGTGCGCTTTACACAACTGATGTATGTATGGATTGTGATAAGAGCTGTATGAGCCCCCAATCAAACAATTTTAGAAAAAAGGTCCTTCTTGCAACAAAACGGAAAGCCCTAGGAAACGCTGTCAGTCTCAGGGAATCATAAGTGCACACTTCAAGACGCATGAAGTGCATAAAACCAAAACCTACGGCCAGCTCTTAGCAACCCGACAGGACAGAAGACCTGCTCCCCGGGGATGCCGAAGGTATAAATCTTCACAGGGTCAGACAGACAGCCTCATCTTTCCCCCGTGGAGCAACTAGTGGGTTTGAACAACCAAGCTTATAGTTAACAGCTCGGTGCTTATCCCACCATGCCACCAGGATTCCTTTTAAAAAAATATAAACAGAGAGAGTAAATATTTCTAGTAGCCAGAATACTTTAGGATAGATTATTGATAAAGATGAAATAGGATAAAAAAATTTTTAAAGCGCCACATAAAAATCAAGATCACCATTATGAGAAAGAAAAATCAATGGCATATGACAGTATCTCTAAAACAATTCTTCCTCTTCCCCCTAAGGTACTAAGGGCTCTCAAGCATCTTGTTTGGACTCTGCTGTCCTCGTTAAGGATTAGGTTCTTGTGTATCACACTTCAAGACATGATACTGCTACATTAATCTAGGTATTTACTTCTCTCGCGCCACAAAGCAAAGGGCAGAAGGGAGATGTGGTAGTCAGATACTATGTCAACTAGAAACTTTTGGCTAGGGGCAGTGTTTAACCTGCCAATCCGGTGGTAGTCTGATGATGCCTCAATGGAGGGTGGGGTGGGGGCGAGGAGCTGTCAGATCTCTCTGGAGATAAAGTTACACCTCTGTCCATGGCTCTGCATGAGAAAGAATTCACGCTGAAGCCTGGCTCGTGATCCAAGTGAGTTTTGTGAGAGTTAGAAGTTTCAGGTTTACACGGCACCCCTAGGACTCCTCCCGACCATGCGGCTCAGCATCATGCAAAGTTCTCTCTCTCCCTCCCCTCTCTCCCTCCCGACTCTCTGGGCTCCTGCCTTTTCAAGGATTCCAGGGGGAGACGTGGTGGACGACCCCTGATCGACCCCACTGGCTGAACTGAATTCACCTGGCCCAGGTGGGCCAATCCAGGTGGCCAAGGTGGGCCAATTCAGGTTTAGCGCCCACCCATGGCTACCAGCGGGAAACCTGAGCCTCTGAGCATGTGCGGTGCGCCGATCCTTGTTCCTGTGCTTGGCTCTCTGGGCATGCGTTAATGGACATTCCCCATCCCTACGCCAGAGCTACCTAACAGAACCTTCTTATAAATGAGACAAACTAGAACCTCCCTCCACCTCTGCCCCTCCCTTTGCCTTCTTCCCTGCTGAAACTCTGCCTGCCTTGAGGGGAGGCCCCGCGTGAGCCGCTCACCCCTGAGAGCTGCCAGCACCCGCTATGTTTCCACCAACCTGGGATCCATGAGCCTGCACTCACAGGCCCTTGATCGCCCTACTTCCTAGTTCACGTCCCTGCACCACCAGACGGCCGCTAGGGGAGTGAAAGAGAACGTTCGGCCTAGCATCCGACTGATGGACTTGAGTTGGACGGGGCTGGGATGCCTGTTTGTTCTATAAATACTCCTTGATAGAGCGCTCTTTCTTACACACGTCTGCGTGCCACTGGATTGGTTTGTCTAGACAGCCTCGCCTGACACAGGAGGGACGCGAGAGCGAGGAAGGAAGGGAGCCCATTCAGGGCTGTGATGGGGGGTCTCTGCCTTCAAGACTCAGGCTCCTGCTGTTGTGTGGCTCCACCATCCCAGCACATGCCTGCTGTCCTCAAAGTCATCGCATAATTCCAGATGGCTTCGAGACCCCCAAGCGGCAACTCCAGATCACAGTCCAGAGGCAGAGGGTAAGTGGAAGGGGCCCATAGTAATCAGACCCTTGATTCAGTCCATTCCTTTTAAGCGTCTGTTCCACGAGCCCCCCCAACAGATTTGTTACTTAACGTAGGTCAGAGCTTGGTCACATGACCCTGCCTGGCTGCATGAAAAGTCACCGCTGACGTAGAGCAGAATCCTACAGGCAGAGCTGCCCCTGTTTCTGAGGCAGTAACTGTTCACTGCAGTAGAGAGCCCCTTCTGGTGATTTCCATTGCAGCCCAATGTGGAACCGCAGGAGACTCGGAAATGGACGAAGGGGGAAAGGAATGCGTCTTAGGGGCAACTGGTGGTCGCGGCTCCAAGGCCAGCTATGCCCTGCAATGTCCTGCCACTCTTAGCCCACACATGACCCAAGTGCACCGGTGCTGCAGCCTGCCCAGCTAAACAGTCCCAAAGGTGTGCCCTCACACTTGGCCTGCCCGGCCCTGTGAGTGGGCGAAGAGGAATTGCTTATCATCCCATTGTCCATCAGAAACCTCAGAAGGGTCTTTGTTTGTGTGTCCTTGAAAGGACAATCCCTGTGGCTGAACTAATGCTAGTGCTATTCCTGCCCTCGCCAGGCACGGCTCCACAAAGCTTCGCTGCCACTGCCTGCCGTCAGTCCAAGAGACCAGCCCCATTAGAAGCCGCTGCGCATGCGCTTGGCTGCCATCATTGGGCCCGGCCACTAGCCTGGCACTATTTGGATGCGGTTATACTGACAAGAGTTACAGCAAGTGTAGTCTGGGTGTAAGACCCCCACCCTAATTTTAAAAATTATGTTTAAACAACTTTATCCCACACAGTATAGACATTTATGGAATGCTGATAAGGTTCTCATTAAAGCCAACAATTAAATCCAAATTCCTTTAACAAATACTTCTCATGGGCGCCTGCTATGTGCCTAAGTATATGACTGAGCCCTTGTGGTGTAGTGGTTACAGGTTGGGCTGCTGACTGCAAAGGCAGCAGTTCAAAACCATCAGGCACCCTATGAGAGAAGGATGAGGCTTTCCACTTTCCTGAGAGTTACAGTCGCAGAAACCTATGGGGTCATTCTACCCTGCCCTATAAGGTTACTCTGAGTCAAAATAGACTCAGTGGCAGTGAGCTTGGCTTATTTCTATTGTTTGGTATAGATCCAAAAGGAGCCCTTGTGACGCTGTCTGGTAAGCACTAAACTGTGGACCACAAGGTTGGCAGTTCAAAGACACCAGCAGTCCCATGGGAGAAAGATGAGGCTATCTGCTCCTGTAAAGATTTCGAGCCAAACTCACTGGCACCGAGTCAATGGTGACTTATATTGATCTCCTGTGGATTTCCGAGATGGTAACTCTTCATGGAAGTAGGAAGTCCAGTCTTTCTCCCATGGAGCTGTTGGTGATTTCAAGCTGCCAACCACGCGGATTGAGGCCCACGGCTTAACCACGATGCCCCCAGGGCTCCCGGTAGCCTTCGAAGCAGCATAGGTTGCTCTGAGTCTGAATCACGCGACGGCAATAGGCTTGCTTGTTTGATGTTTTCTGTTGCTGTGTCTCTATCCAAGAGAGTCAAAGCAGGGACGCAAATACATGCAGGTGCACCGGAGTTCACTGAAGCATGACTCGCAAAAGGCCAAAGGCGGAAACCACCCGAATGCAGTAGCCCACACCATGAAACAGTCAGCCATGAAAATAATGACCGCGTAGTGACGATGCATCCATAAAAACAGCGGAGCCTCTGTCCAACGCGCAAGACGCTGACAGACCTGGAGAACATTGGGCTTAGTACAGTTACTCATTGCATACAGATAAATATTCGATGACACAATTAGTCTAAGGAAAAAAATCATAAAAAAAGAAAAGTGGTTCTTAACCCAAAGGATAAGACTTTGAAGAGGCCAGGGATGGGGGTGGAGACGGGGAGAGGGGAGGGACCGGAAACTATGGTGTGGGAGGAGGGGGGGGGTGGAAGGGGAAAACAAGAACCACTTGTAGGAGAGCCTGGAAGCAATACCATTACCAGTTTGGTTTGATCTGATTTGATGAATAGGCTGTGCAACTACACAGGGTATGTTTTCTTATAAAACAAAAAAGGTAAGTTAATAACGCTGAAGAACAAAGAACAAGGAGTGACGGTTCACAGCCCTGACCCTCCCCGCCTCCCCCCTGGTTCCTTTCCCTGCACATCTAAGGACTGGTCTGAGAGTCTATCAAAGGAGAAGTCCTACAGAAGCGGACATGGATTCTTTCCTGATAGACACACTTAGTTCAAACCACTGAGAAAAATAAGTCAGTGAAGGTCTGGTACCTACTACAAGAGAGGTGATCCCCAAGAGCATTGTGCTGGTGATGTAAGCCAGGCGCAAAAAGATCAAATGCCATGTATACTTGTGTCGAAGTTGAGTTTTTCAGCACATTCTTTTTTGTTGTTGTTGCTTCTGTTGTTTGTATTTTGTTATTTATTTTAAATCATTTTATTGGGGGCTCACACAACTCTTATCACAATCCATACATACATCACTTGTGTAGAGCACATTTGTACATTCATTGCCCTCATCATCCTCAAACATTTGCTCTCCACTTAGCCCCTGGCATCAGCTCCTCATTTCCCCCTCTCTCCCCACTCCCCCCTCCCTCATGAATCCTTGATAATTTATAAATTATTATTTTGTCATATCTTGCCCTGTCCGATGTCTCCCTTCACCCACTTTTCTGTTGTCTGTCCTCCAGAGAGGAGGTTATGCAGTCTTTGTGGTAAGATTAGGTGCCTCTGCTGTATAAGTCATGTCGACTTATACTTGAGTATGTACAGTACTTGTAATCTGTTCTGCCACGTACGTGAAGACCCAGGCTTGGCGAATGTGGGGAGGACAGCCGGGGGGCTAGGGAAGAGAGGCTGGCAGTTGGTACTGAAGGCAGTCGTTTGTGAGTTCCCTTGGGGAGGGGGTAGAAGGGATGTAGGCTTTTGTTGAAATGGAGGCTAGGATAGTCTCACAGCATGGAAAATGTAGTGAATGTTCCTAAATGATACACTTACAGTGGTTAAAATGGCAAACTTTCTCTGTATATTTGTGTAGTGCAGCAGAAAAATAAAATAATGGTGGGTGCATATATTTTTTCATGGAGTCAAGAAACACACAGCCGAGGTGAAGGGTCAGCAGCCCCCTGGTCCCCTCACACTTGGCTGGATCGAGTGTAAAAGTATTAATAGCTGTGTTCCCAAAGAAGCAGGTGACAAGCCCCGACAGAGACGGATGTCTCCCATAGGTCTGCAGCCATCAACCACCCAAGGCGTCACGTGATGTGTACCCGGCTCCTTGTTGCCACTCCAAAAATAACACACACGGACACCAACCATTCCAGCCACAGCCAGAGCCAAACTGCTTTCCAGCGGCCTGCTTCAGCCTGGTGGTGTTAAGTAGCAGAGTTCTTCTTTCAAAGTTTCAGATGAACCAAGGCTTACCGTGCCTTCCAGACCTGTTTGTTTCAAGAGGGAGTATCAGGATCAAAGTAGAAGGTTCCCAGTCTTGATTAACCAGGGACAGGGGAGGTATTTTTAAAGGGCAGCAGAGACACGGGGGTGTCCTTGTGTGGCATGAATAGCAGAACGCAAAAACAATGCAAGATTATGTGAGTGGCCTTTCTTTAAGGGAAAAGGCAGTTACGGAAGAGGAAAAGCTACTGGCTGCAAACTTGTCACTTAGGATGTGTGGGCTTTACCCCGGGGCCCAATGGAGGGCAGCCATTTTCATCAGGTTGGCCGCTAAGGGACTTAGCTGGACTACCAGACGGCCAGTGTACAGGCAGAGAGTCCCGCTGGAAACAGCGGAGGATGGAGAGGGCAGCACAGAAAATTGCAGTGTTCAGAAAGTCCTGTGAATTCTGAAATTCTCCAGGCTAAACCAGAACAGAGACAACAATGGAGTTTTACGGGTCTCAACTGTCAAGGTGAGGAATTGGGTGGTAACATCACCAACCATTCCTGAACTCCTCTATCTTCACGGGGAGGAAATGAGCACATAACTCCACATCTGCCCAAGGCCGATTCCTATGAGACAGAGGGCAGACAGGCCTCCACCCTGCATCCTTCTGTTACCTTATTCTGACACCAACCACCCCTCCCACAGCCCTCTCTTTCTGTGCTTGAGTCCCAGGAGCCATTGCGATGACCACACAGAACTCACAGCCAATGCTCACCATTTGTGGGAGTTTATTAGGGAGGTTAACAGGTTACCCCAAGTCAGGATCAGCGAGCACTAAAGATACAGTCATTTTGCTCAGAAATGCCTCTTCTCAGCCATTCTTCTCCTCCCTCCTTCTCTCCTCTTTTCTCTCAGGTTCTGGTTTCAACTACATGGCCCCTTGGCCTCTGCCCTGCTCAGGCAAGTCTCACCAAGCTCCCTTTGCCCTGACAAACGTCCAGAGACCACTCCACTCAGAGCCAGACGCCCGCCTGAGACACTGGGTGTTATTCGTTCAGTGGGCTTTGGGCTGCTCCGCTGTCTCTGCTGGCCTCGGCCCTTCATACACGCTCTGCTGTTCGCGTCTCCCCGTTTCTGCCAGGCAATGTTCATAGGTCCTTCTTCTTGGAGGACCCATCCACCTCTACGGCCCTCACCTAACTCCCCAGCCCAGCCTTTCCTCTGACTCCAGCATCAAGCTCTGCCTGCACACCCCAGGAAACAGTAATCTGTGAGAGTAAGTCAACAAAGCACCACTGAAAGGATGCTAGTTTACACAGAGCTGTTGAAAGAAAGGGTCGGCGGATGGCTGCAGGCAAGTTCCCTCAGCAGCACGCTTGTCTTCATCTCCTTAGGGTTGGCCTCAGAAAAAAAAGGCCCAGTGACCTTTCCAGACACCTGCTGGACAAGTGATACATAAGGCAAAGAGGTGAGTCAGAAAGTTCTGGCAGCTTTTTTGGGGGGTAGGGGGGAAAATTCCAAAGTTGTTATCTGCACAAAATACAGACAACTGATGGTAGCTATAATGTAACAATGTGGACATGACACTGACCGTCTCCTGGGGCTTCCTCTTCTAGAGATAAGAGTTTGGAAAGCAATGGAATGCAGTCTCACGTTCAGGAGCATGGGAACAAGTATGTTCCATCCCCCCACCGAGTTCACAGGGTGTAGAGCAGGCAATCAGAAGAGACCAGTCCTGCAGAAGGACTCCCTGGTTGGTAGAGGGTCAGCGAAAAGAAGGGGAGACTGTCGAGGGGCTGGAGCCACATACAGACACAGCAACAACCCTGACTCAGGTGATGTAGAGCCTGGCAGCGTGTTGCGGTGTGGGCGACGGGTCCCGATGCATCCAACAACAATGATGGCCCCGAGTAGGTAAGAAATGTGATCCCCAGGGGGAGCGAGGGGAAGAAGAGGAGCTGATACTATTACTCAACAGAAAGGAAATGTTTAGGAAAAAAAAGATAACACATGTACGTCTGTGCTTGATACCACTGATGTATGGATTGTGATAAGAGCTGTAAAAGCCCCCAATAAAATGGTCTTTTAATAAAGAAGAAAGAAATGTGATCCCGGGAGCCACTTCCAAATGGGCTGTTCTAGCACATAAGCTGGATGCCCACCTGCACCCCTCCCTTGATTCATCACTGTACCCCAGAAGCCAGAGTGTGCACAGCTTGCAAATACAAATGCAGGGTGGAACTCTTGCACTGTAATGAGAATAAGCTTACTCAAAATGACCCCAAATTGCAACTAGCTCTCTCTGTCCCGGCCATTCAGGGCATTTTTACAAACACTTTGGAAGGATTCCTCTGTGCCTCCGTTTTGTTAGGTACTGCAGGATGCCTGGGTCCACTCAGTGATCTCTCCATGACTCTCTGGAGCAGCAGTTCTCCACCTTCCTCATGCCGCCACCCTTTCACACAGGCCCTCGTGTTGTGGTGACCCCCTAGCCAGAAAATCATTCTCATTGCTCCTTCATCACGGTCATTTTGCTACTGTGATGAATCGGGGTACCCCTGTGAAAGGGTCGTTTGACCCCCAAAGGGCTCACGACCCACAGGTTGAGAACCGCTGCTCTGAGGTTTTCTCTTTCTAGGTGACCAGTGAGCAGGTCTAAGCCTCACTACCACCTGGGGGGCCCTCCCGCTTACTGCTGAAAGAGTGAGCCGTCTAGGGAGTGCAGGGAGCCTGGTGAGCAGGAGGCAGCTGACTGCACAGGCCAAGCCTGCTGCCAGGAGCCAAGACTACAACCAGAAATCCAGGGCACAAACCCAAGATTGGGGAGATAATTGAGTTCCTCTGCCCTTAAAGGGGCTTTCTCTCTAGTTTAGACATCTAGACCTGTACACACACAGCTGCTGAAGGTGCCAACGAAGGGTAGATGGCGGGCCGGGGTGCAAACAGACTGTTCTTAAATTCCAAACTGAGATCCTGGCGTTAGGAAGGGTGGAACACCTTCAATATTGAAAAGCAGGTGTCACTGGCATTCTGGGAGGGTGGGGTCCCTTAACTGGGAACCCTGATCTTTGTTCCTCTCAAATCCACCTGCTTGCCCCAGGTGAGACACACACAGAAGGCGGTTGAGAAATGCTTGGGAATCGGCTGACCATCTTCTCACAGTAACAATCAGGAATTCAAGGCAACCCATTGCTTAAAGAGCAGGGGAACTCAGGAGCTAATTAAAGTCTTTCAGCCTTGTAAATTGGGATGTGGCAGCGATTTGGGAAGTGCAGCTGCTCCGGCTCCATCTATTGAATTAAATTGCATTCTAGGGAGAAGGGGGGAGACCTCTGAGAGAACCCCCTGCTATTAGCAAGTGCTAAACGGACACCAATCAGTACCTCTCAATTAAATGGGAGATTAGAAACGAAGAAGTAACGGCAAGCCGGAGTGAGGGGCCAGTAAACTTTGCATCTCTAATTAAAGATCACAAACACCCTCTGAGAAACCATGCCACACGATCGTTTTCTACTCTGTAAGTATAGCAGCCTGAATGTATCTTCAAATAAACACAACTTACCTTCATACTACTAAAAAGGATACAAAATACTAAAAGAAAAATATGAATGCATTCATTTTTCGCATCACACACAAAAAGTAGCACCTTTTCCAGAGGTAGCCTCAAACACATTTTTTTTGTTTGTTAAGTAACTGTTTTACTGGTGTGTGGGGGTTTTATGGGAAAACCAGAAAACCTGGTAGACAAATTCTAAAAGAGCTGTAACACTCTCAAATACATTTTTATAGCGACCTCATCTTTGGACTTAACAACACTACAGGTGGAGCAGAGCGTGTCTTTTGTCGATGTTCTAGACACAACCCCCCCTAACCCCCCCCCCAGGGAAACATTGCCCTGTCGTTTTCCTGCGCCATGCAGGTCTCCCACCTTGAAGCTGGCTACACTAATGTCTTGGGTTAGCCTGAAGCTCAGCCCCTGGTGGGGCGGGAGGGGATTTAGCCCTACTCTAATTTTACTAATCTCTATTTACTAATTTAAATTAATTTTTAAAGGATGAAACGGGAAGAGAAAAAGAAGAGGAACTCTCGAACCCCAGAGGCCTGAAGAGGCCTAGATCCTTCCCTAAAGGCGCTCTCCAAACAAAGGCGAGTTCCTTCACTCTGGGCCCACGGGGCTCTCAGCACCCCCAAGGAGGATGCCCTTAAAGACAACAAATGTACAGATGTGCTTGACACGATGGATGGATGGATGGATGGATGGTGAGAAGAATTGTATGAACCCCAAATAAAATGTTTTAAAAAAAGACATAGTCCCTAGAAAGCCACCAGAGTTGAAGTTCCTTCCCAAAACAACGTTCTTGAAACAGTCATTCCTACACGAAAACTTCTGAGGGTTAAATATCACTATGCCGACAGGGCTGCTAACCTCAAGGCCTGCAGTCCAAACACACCAGCCACTCCTTGGGAGAAAGACGAGACTTGCTACTCCTATAAAGAGTTCCAGTCTTGGAAATCCATAGGGGCTGTTCTACCCTGCCCTACAGAGTCACTAGGAGTCGGTCCGTAGCAACTCAATGCCAGTGAGTGAGTGATGCCCAATTCTTGCACCATTTGAGTTCTCACCATGCTCAGGCTGACAACAGGAAGTGGGTAAAAGGCAAACCCCAAAAAGGACCTCAGTACAATTCTAATATAACAGGTCCCCACCCCACCCCCATTTCCTCTGGAAAGGTCACGGTGGCCTACCCCTGGCATTGACCTTGACAAATGGATCCACTTTCCTTCAGGACGTGGTTCAACAGCACAATGTTTATTTTCTTCTTCAAACTCCAATTCCCCTCCTTCATCACACAGGAAAATAAACTGCTTAGCATCACGACTATTCTAAAAATGGTCTTTCTGACAGACGCTGGCAAATCCTGCTAAGTTATTGCATGTCCCAGGAGCGCTATCTGCAATAAAAGCCCACTTGTAATCCCCAAGAAAAAGAAAACTAACCTTAATTGTTGAATGCCATTTTTGTGCTGCATATTTCCATGATGCGCTCCTATTTTCCTAAAAATATTATGTCAGACTCACTGCCAAGAGTCAATTCCAACTCACAGCACCCCAATAGGACAGGGTGGACCTGCCGCTGTGGGTTGCTGAGACTTGAACTCTTTAGGGGCAGAGGGAAACTCATCTTCCTTCCAAGGAGTGCCTGGTGGTTCCTAACTGCTGACCTTGTGGATAGCTGCCCAACTGGTAACCGTTATTCCCGTTGTTTTAGCAAACGAGGTCACGTCGCTTAACTCAGAAAGGTTTGGTAAGGTGCCTACAGCCACGCAAGTTGTAGCGAAATAGGATTTGAACTTGGGCCTGATCCCAAAGTTGACACATTTCCAGCCAACATTAGCTGTGTTCTAGAATTTTAAAAAAGCATACAAGAATAAAAGGTAACAATGGTTTGCATTACAACTTCCCTTCCCTCATCTCAATGAGATTGTAGCAGGCCCCATTCATGTTGGACTTGGCCGTGTGAGGTGGGTGGGCCAGTGGAGAGTTCATGAATGCGGCATAAGTGGAAGGATATGTGCTACTAGGAATGGAGAGGAGACTCCAGTATCATGTTTGCTTTGGCGGGGGTGGGGGGAGTCTTCAGAAGACAAAGGGAGGAGCTAAGGAGGATGTGTCATTCTGTCCTCAACCTCTAGAGAACTAATCACCAAAACCAGACCAAACTCTGCCAATGAGATGATGCTACTCATAGCAACCCTATAGAACAGGGCAGAATTACCCCTGTCAGTCCTGAGTTGGCAAATGTTTAAGGGAGTAGAAAGCTTCATCTTCGCCAATGGAAAGGCTGGTGGTTTCGAACTTGCGGCCTTGAGGTTAGCATAACCACTAAGCCACGAGAACTCCAGAGAAACAGTGGTATCTACTAAGATTGAACCTAATGTAGATTGTAAGGGGCTAGGAGTGGGCATTTTTATCCAGGGGAACGTGAGGAAACCAGATACGGTGCAGACTGCAAAGGTCCAAGGGAACGGAGAGGTTTATTTTCTTCTCCTGGAGGTTCTCAAAGCTCCAGCTGCCATGGGCTTTGGCGAGCACCTGGCCCCAGAAGCAGGGGGTGGCAACTTTCTCTTGACCTCTGCGTTGGGCAGGCAGTACCACCACATCACGTCACACCAGAGGCACGTCTACAAGTGGCGAGAGCTCCTGGTCCAGAAGATGCCATGAGCCTCGGGCTCCTTCCTGTCCTCTTTCTTTATGTTCCAAAGGTTGCCCATTAGCTCGTGGGCACTGCTGTAAAGCCAAACTTCAAGCAATGCACTATTAATGTATTGCCTCGGCAGCACATATTATTGTCCGCATCAAACCACAGGGGAGGGGAAAGCATTCTGTCATCTGAAAAGAGCAGCCCGGGGTAAGTTTGGGGAGGGAGTGAAAATGATTGAGGTAGGGGGTAGGGGTGGCGGCAAAAATTCAACTTTGGAAAAATTTTTCTCCAGGGAATGAATAAATCATGGGTTGCAGAAATGATCAGATGCCATGTCTCTAATTCTGGGTTGTTGTTTTTTGTTTTTTGTTTTCAATTGAGCAAGAAGCGAGACAGAAATTGCCCTTGGTCTGCACCTCCTTTGTGTCTTCTCAGGAGAAGAAGGCACTACCCCAAGGAACCACATGCTGTCCTGGATAATGCAAACATGATTCGTTGATTCGCAAGCCCTGCTCCAGTTCACTGATGAAACCCATCATAAGAAATGCAGAGTCCTACAAATATTTCCTTACCACCACTACCAGACGTGGAAAGTGTGCTTGCGGAGCAGACGCTGAACAGAGGAGGAGGAGCTGGCGCGGGAACTAGGGGAAATGGCATCGGTGGTGACTGAGGAGGGTGCAATGGAGGAGTTGAAACAAACGTGGGTGAATTGTTGAGTATCAAATTGATGACCTGCTCTGCCAAGTTTTGACTAATTCACAGTAAAACATCTTAATTAAAAGCACGAAAATTAAACCAAATCTAAATCTCTAGCCATTTTTAAATGCATAGCAATTAGATCAATTAGTATTGATCTAATTTATATTTGAATAATCTCAAAGACTTTGGACATTTTTTAGGCTGCTGATAGTTTTTTAAATCTCTGATTGATAATGGCTCCAAGTGTGAGATTATCGCCCCACACTCTAAAAGGCCTTAATGCAATATTAAGTGACATAGGTATATGCAAACTGCTCTTAGGTTCCAGGATCTTTCCCGCTTTCCAATTCTACCAGTGGTGCCACCTAACTGTTTACTAATAACTTGGGGGAGGGGAAATAAAAGAGAAAAGGGGGAATGAAAATATAATGTGGGACAGAAACCAAAACCTTAGAATGTCAATGGGTACTATGAGAGAGAGCCTAAATTTGAAAGCCTAGAAATTAAGCATCTACAATATGGTTTCCCCACAGAAGATTCAGTCCAGCAAAATGAAGATTGTTTTTAGATACAGAAAAGCCATTTTCACAGCTTGGTATATGTAGTGGTAAGGCACAAGGTCAGTAGTTTGAAACCACCAGCTGCTCTGCTGGAGGAAGATGAGGCCTTCTGCTCCCATAAAGAGTTACCATCTCAGAGACCCAAAGTGACAGTTCTACCCTGTCCTCGAGGGCCACCACGAGTAAGAATTGGCTGGTGGCAGTGAGTTGTGGGGTTTTGGTGATAAATACATAGGGCAGATAGAAAAACTAATCTCAAGAGATCATCACCAGCCTGAAAACTAGAAAGGGTGAAAGCAATGAAAGAGTCCAGGAACAAGCCCATCACATACAAGAATGCAACACATTACAAAAGAAGCCACAAATGGGGGGGAGGGGCTTTGAAAGATTTATGGGAAAATGCCATGATTTTTCCCATTCCATTTTTCCTTGTAAATGCATTGTTTTCTTTGTTTTTAAGTGATTTTTTAATTGTAAATTAGGTGGGGGTTTACATTTCAGATCATTAACTTTGTTCAACCGTTTAAACCAATTTGTTAAAGGCCCCTTACAGGTCAGTGCAGAACGAAAGCTAATCCAGTGAAAAGTGTGAAATTAAATGAAAATGAAGTCGTTGTGAGCTATTTGGGGATAAATCCATCCATATCCGCACATCACACCAGGCCTCAAAATATCTCTGCATGGACCAAAAGTTGTGTTGTGTTTTTTTGGTTGTTTTCATTTAAATAAACAGCAAAGAGAAGAAAAAATGGAATCACAAGGAGTTATGGGTTTTATAGATTTGATACATTATTCAAATGTTAATATTATAGATGAAAAAATAGTCCAAAGGAAAAGGAAAACAATAACTGTGATCCATAAGTAATACAAACAATAACTCTTATCCGTGAGTAATACACCGTAGGATCAATGTCATTCGTATTCAAAGAGTTCGAGCAATGTAGTAGGGAACCCAGGATTCCAGTAGTATAATGAGCAAAAGACAAATAGATAACTCACAAAAACTTAATATAAACATGTTCAACTTTATTACTCATCACTAGTCATTTAAATTTCATAATCAAATCCATGCAGACACATAAGTTGAGCAGTGTGAGAAAGTGAATTGGGTTTTGCTCATGAATATGTACAGGCTTGAGAGAGGATGGCTCTACAGATGTATTTTCATGTGCTGCAAATATATCCATGAATATGGTAGAGCACACAGGGAGCTAATTATGAAATTCTTAGCCATAACCCAACGCCTTGAAAGAATGAGTCACTGGGCCAAAGGGATCAGAACCATAGTCTCAGAGAACATCAAAGGCAATCTAAATGACATTGTCCACAAAAACAACGTGTTCTACATTCTACTTTGGTTTAGTACTGACTAGAGTTTTAAAAGCGGGTGAGCAGTCCTCCATGATACAACTGCTGGTCTCCACTGTTGTCTGGAAACCAGAGTGCAGAAATTCAAAGGCACATGGAAACAATTCAAAGGACTAATGGGCCCTGTAAAACCCAGTCTCCATGGCCCCGAGAACAGAAGAATTAGATGGTGCTGGCTACCACTGCCGCCGTCCTCCAAAGGGGGGTCAAAAAGAAGGTCTTGGGTAGAATGGGGGCGGGGGGGGGGGAATGTGAAACAAAACTCAAAAATCATCAAAAAGAGAAAAGGCCCAGGAGTACTGATTGAATAGAGACGGATGAAAACGCTGAGACTGGGGCCTCTGGACACGACGCAAGCTAGCCAAGGCACTCTCCCAGCTGTCTCAACTTCCAACCAACAATAGACAGTGAGCAATTACATCAGAGAGGGGCGTACACTTCGGAACAACCAGCCACACAAGCTCAAACGGGCACCATGTGCAGGAAGGGGTAGTGCCAAATGGAAGCAGGACGCACAGGGAGAAAGAGGGGTGTTGCTGTCGTGTGCCCTCGATTGCAATCAACACCGCGAAAGGAAAGGTACGCGAGCTGTCCAACGGAAAACCAAGGTGCTCTGTAAACCTTCACCCAGATCACAATAGAAAAGTTCAACGACAAGAATAAAGTCATTTTTCTGTGTGTGGTGTATCTGCCCCAGCAGATGCCTCAACAACCCATCTGGGAGAACAAAAGGGGGAGGGCTCAGTAAAGCCTTCAGAGAACGATGATTTGATAAGAGGGCCAAGAGCCACCAGCTCAAGGAGAAGGCTCAAATGAGAGCAAGTGCACATAGCCCTCAGAAGATGGTGTCACGCAGTGACCCCGAAAATTGTGACCCCCCCAAAGTAGGTGTCGACTCGGCGGAGTCAGGATCCTCAGTGGTTTGGCAGTTATGTAACGATATAATTTGGCAGCTATGGAATGATGTCAAGATCCCATGATGAAATTTACTGTAATCAGTAAATCAGTTGTCAGCGGATTAGGGTGAGGTGTAAGAGCCTCACTCAGGTTACAACCCTGATCCAATGTAAAAAGAATTGCGCTCCATCACCTTTTCTCTTACGGGAGAGAAGAGCGAGCCCGGGTGCGGTGGGGAGAGACCTCAGAACCAGCAAGAAAGAATGGCTGAGAGTGGAAGGCATCCTTTGGTCCTGGATCCCTGTGCTGAGAACCTCCTAGACCTCAGGGAAAGTTGATGCCAAGACACATGGAGATCTCCAGGGGACATTGGTCCTACAGATGATGAAAGAAGACAAAATCCTTCCCCTCAAATCAAGAAAAAGCTGGTCACCTTAACTCAGACCTCTAACCCCTCAACTGTGAGAAAATCCGGTCCTGATGTTAAAGTCAGCCATCCCTGTAGTCCCTGTGTTCCCAGTATTGCAGAGCTAGGTAGCTAAAATAAATGGCAATCGTGTGGTAAGGGCTAAACAGTCAGGTGTATATGGAAGGGTGATGGAGTTGAGGGGAGAAGACCAAGTGCGTAGTGCTGGGGGTGGGGTGGGAGGCACTATCAGAGCCTGAGGCAAAAGGGGGGGATATGCTCCCTTTGTGCCACGGAGCTTCAAAAAGCTAGTGGAAAAATCTCATTTTCCGAAAACCCTTCCAAACACCCTTGTATAAGATTTTATGTGTTTTTTTAATGTTTTACTTTTTTCAGAACATTAAGTGGGAAAAAATTGACAAAGTGATTTAAACCCACGCTATTTGAAGTTAAATAGCTTATTTATACCAAAACACAACGAATTCTAATTTTACTTTCCTGATTTTGATCAAAGCAAATCCCTCAGTTGAGGGTTGTAGATTTCAACAAATGAAGCACTTTGAGTATTTGATGAATATAAAACTTTAGAAAGAGACATGAATATACTTCCCAGATATTTAAATGAAAAGAGTAAGAGTTTTAAAATACTTATATTTCCACTTTTTTAGTATATTTTCAACTGTCTTAACTATCCAGGGGGATAAAGACAGCAACCTTTCTTTGGTCTCAGGCCCCAATAGGGCTTGACACACCCTAGTTGGAGGTAGCCTTTAAATTTATTTTTACATTATTTTGTTCATCATGGAGTTTGGGCACTCATGGTCCCAATAAAGCGTTTCTCTTAATGACGGGGGTGTAGCCCCCTGTTGGTTTTGCACTGAGGCAGTGCACAGGACAGGGGACAATGTCCTCTGAACCCCAGTTAGCTGGGATCCAGGAGACAGGAACTACAGCAAGTGTCTTGCAGGTTGGCAGGTGCTTAGCGTTCCTCAGGCCCTTCACCTGGTGGACACCTGGTGGCTCCTCAGGAGACAGGTGAGGCCTGCCACCTTGGGCACCCACAGGGGCTGTTCCGCTCCGTCCTTTACGGTTGCTGTGAGTCGACAGCGACCAGGTGGCGATGTGTTGCGTGTATTATGACTATTAGTGTTTGCTATACAGTAAGAGACACAAACTAACCTCCCAAGGGGTGTTGGGGGAAGGGCAAACCTCAGGGACACCTGAGGAAAATGGTACTGTGAAGGGCTTGAAGCAGTGAGTTCCCGTGGTCATGGAGAGAGGGAACTGATAGGAACCGGTTTAAAGAACCACCTCTGAGGTGCAGGTGAGGTGGGGAACCACCCCTTTCTCAAACCAGAATATCTGGCAAGGATTTCAGGGGACGCTTTTGAGTGAGAGACAGGCTGTTGGCATTTCTGGGACACTGACGGATAGAAGAGACAAGATCACATATTCAGGATTTGAGACTCTCTCCAAATACTCAGAACATAGGACCACTGAAATGATGGGGCGATGGCAAGCCACGGCACTCTGAGAAAGAAGCTTTGATCTGTAAGTAAGTCATGTGCTCCTGGGGCCAGGCAGACGGGGGCTGCTGAGAACGGAAGCTATGCAGCCGGATCTGTTTCCCATGTGTCCAAGAAAGGCACAGGCCGAAATGAAGCCTCACTGTTAGGAACTGCCGCACGGTGGGGAGCTGCTGCCATCTCCCACCTCCTGTCTGTCCCCTAACCGAGTCGTAGCCCACCAGGTTCGACCTCACAGATGATTGATTGTAAATAGGTATGGCAGCCTGCAACACTGAATTCGTTCTTGTCTCCTGACCATCTTGCCATCAACAGACCTTTTCTCAAATTCTCTGGAGGTGTTTACATCAACAAAAGCATTAGTTACCTAAAGCTGTACCCTACTTACCCCTCCTGCTCACCCCTCCCCTCACCCCTACATACACACCCACTATTAGCTTGACTAGAACCGACCCTCTGACACTCCGGCTCTGCTTGCAGGCACCAAGAATCCGAATCCACAAGGTGTGTCGTGACTTCACCCTCTCTGCCTTTCTTGCCACCTGCCAACCTAGGCTGGTAAGCAAACAGCCTCCTCCTACCCAGCACCCTTCCCCTACGAGGAAGCCTTTACAAGACCGACCGTTGATGTAAACAGAGGGATCTTTTCAGCAGGTGGACATTCCCCTTTTCCCTACGAGGAGCTCTGTCTCGCACTGAAGCTGGATGTCGGTGCGTTTACTTAGACCCTTAACTGCCCCTCTGTGTCACCTCATCTGGCAGGCGCGTCCTCCAGCCTCTTTCTTGGTGGTGGTTATTCAGGGTCTTTGGCACTTTGCGATGGCGGCAGCCCACACAAAACTGGCTTCTTTGTGTTCGGCCCGACCTCCCACTACTGTTTATCAATCACACGTCTACTGCCCATTGAGTTTGTGACCTCATTCTCTATGCCATTAGCCTCTTGGATGACAGGAAAAGTGTATTCAAATTCCATAACCTTCCGTGGCCATGGTCCTTATCAGGGACGGTCGATTCTCCAGCACTGCCCTCTCTGAGGTAAGAGAGAAGCTGAATGCCTCCCACTCCACCCCCCACACACACACACCCACCACCCAGCACTGCGGGCCTCCTCTCTGCAGTCCTCCAGGCTGCCAATGCAGTAGAGCAGCTCTGTCTGACAGGAACCGAGCCCAGCGTGGACACGTCTCCAGAAGGTTCCCAACTTGGTTAGCACACATCACGTAGGCCACTCCCCTGGTTGCTAGGCGGACACATTCACTGTGAATTAGCATCCTTGGACAAGTCCCTTGGGCTATTCCAGTAAGCCAGAAGACACTGCTTGCCCCCCCACCCCCACCACCCACTACTGTTTTTCTAAGGACACCGGAAGCTATGCAGGACAGCAATGGCACCATTCTCTCGGTGGCCAGGTACCTGGAGGGAGCTTTCCTCTCAGTCTCCTTGAATTCCAAGTGATGACACTTCTACCGTCCTTTACGGTCAAGAGAGGGAATTCCACGCGCTCTGTTCTCTCGGCAAATGCATGGAATCTGAAACAGCAAGACACTGTCAGCATTAGGCTACTAGCGCGGGACTCGTCCGCGATTATTGCTCCTCGGGCTTGGGAGCTGCGCTTGTGTGGGGCCCGGCATTTAGTCACCCCATTCCCTCTGAACCTCTTCAATCCCCGCAGGCCAGAGACAGACAGAAGAGTACAGCGCCCTGTGAGTGGTGTGGAGTAATCAGCGCAACCAAATGGTATTTACTGATCCTCAACACTGATCCTCAACACTGCCCCGTGCTGCGTCTGCTTCAGCCTCTGTTCCCAGGGGACCCATGGCACTGCAGAGTCGAATGGTGGAGTCTTGGCAGTCCATGAACTCTGAGGGTTTGGTAAGTTGAGAACTTGCAACCTGGCACGATTGGCTGGTTTCACCGCTGTGGGTGTGCTCCGGTCTATGTCAGCCCAGCAAACGCAAACTTCCCCAAGATCTGACTGAAAGAATCCGGGTATGGGGTCATGTTTAAGGCTTTCATTAAATGCAAGGGCCAAGGAGCAGCAGCAGTCATGGCCACGTGCAGGAGCAGGTCCGGAATGCAAATTCCCAGGCGTCCTCTCAGGTCTGCTGAGTCAGAACATGTACTTTAACTAGATCCCCAGGGCACCCAGGCGCACTTCCTAGCTTGAGAAGGGCAGGGTAGTCCAATGGGAATGGGCCCAGGTGCCCTCTGACGGCAATGGTCTGGGATCCAAAAAGCCAATAATATCAGAGGATCTCCCTCAGATTGGCAGGTGAGGCCTCTACGTAACTCTCCTCTAGCGGCTCGGGAGCTGCCTCTCCGCAGCTGCCTCTCTGTCAGCACACAGTGACCCTGGACAGATGGACAGGCAGGAGGGGAGCAGTCTTGGGTCTCGCTGGGACCACGGAAAGTTTCCTCCTGTCTATTGCTAGAGGACAAGACTGGGCTGCAAAGCCCACGGCAATACACAAGCAGGCCTTGTTCCAACCGCCCTTGACCTGACCAATGGCTACTTCATTTTGTCTTGTGTGCTTTGCCCACAGCAAAAAACCAGCCAGCTTCCTCTCCACCTGAGACCTCCTCGCAAGACAAGGAGGAGAGAGGGGCCTCACACCTTGAATGCCAAGGCCAGGACTGTCCCTGTCTCAGATCTGTTCTCAGATTAGAAAGCAGAAAGGCAGACATTTACTCTGGCCGGCCATAGCCTGCCTTACGCAGTATACGGACAGGGAGAGAGGCGCTCTCCAGAGGCCATAGCTCTGAGCCTGGGGGCCGGCCGGCGATATTGGCCAGACACAGTCTGGGGCCCAGGGCGAGCCTGCACGCAATCGGAGGGTCACTTAGGCCAAGGCAGCCTCCCTGAAAGCTGAGACTCCGGACCTGCTCTTTACAGTTTAATAATAGCCACACTGCAGCTGCAGTGCCCAGGGAGTGGGCCTGGCAGTGAGCTGAGTGTGGGGTCAGCCGGCTCCCCGGAGCTCAGTGCCTGTGTACACTGTGTGTTCTCGGCAAACCCGCACACTGCAGGGCCCAGCTGAAAAGCCCGCAGTAGAACTGCAGACCCTCCTGTGTCAACTTACTCCCCGGTGATTAATCCAGCCCAGAGAAAGTGGAGCCCCAGTGAATCAGGGACAGAGGAGGGAGGTGGCCCTGCCAGCTGCTTTTCTCTCCCCAGAAGTCAAGGTGGGATGTGAGCCCTCTCTGAGTCTCGGGCTGCTCAGGAACTCGTACTGGAAGCCCAGCACACGGGATGCTCAAAGATTTCAAAATGCCTCACAAGCAGCCAGAGAAAAGGTGCTCACCCAGGGCCCAGGCAAAAGGACAGGTTCGGGACCCTTCTTCAGCAAAGCAGAATCTTGGAGGCTCTGGCCACAGAATCTGCATTTTAAACCAGCTTCCCTGGCAGGTCTTCTGCAAACAAAGGGGCTAATAATACATATGCCTGGGCCTATGGGGATGCAATTGTTAGGTAGCCGGATAGGGGGTTGTTCCTCCCCATGCCCAGGGGCCCCCTACAGAAGCTGGAAGCCAATAAAGGCTAAAGGGCATGTGCCAATTCAGGCCTCAAGGGGGCAGGGGGGGCTGTACACCTGGGTGGGCCCCCCCATCTAGACCAGGTGGGCTTAATTCAGTCAATGGGGTCAACCAGTACAGTGGACCATGCCTCCCAGTGGAAGGCCCCAAAAGGCCAGAACTTGGAGACCCCCGCCCTCTTTCCCAGCCGCTCCTCTAAGTTCCCACATGGCCTCTGTTTCTCTCTAACTGGGCTTTGGGCGTGGATTCATTCTTGTGCACAACCGAGGTCCGCGATGTATTTCCTACCCCAGACATTGAACACAGTTACCTCCCTGGTGGTGTAGTTGGGCTGCTAACTTCAAGGTTGGCAGTTTGAAACCACCAGCCCTCCAAGGGAAGGAGATGGGGCTTTCTACTCCTGTGAGCAGTGACCATCTAGGAAACTCATAGGGGCAGTTCTGCCCTTTCCCATAGGGTCTCTGCTACAAGTCAGCATCAACTTGAGGGCAGGGAGTTTATCCTGATGGAAAATCAGGCCCAGCTCAGAGCTCTGTTATTAACAAGCTCCTCAGGAGACCTTGATGCCACCTTGGACAACACAGTGTTCAGGGGCAACACTGGGTCATTCAGACAGGCCATAGTGACATTGTGGTTCCATGTTGCGCTGCTACCCACAAGATCAGCAGTTCAAAACCACCAGCCAGCTCCTCGGGAGAAAGACAAGACTTTCTATCCCCCATAAATGAAGTTACAGCCTTAGAAACTCACAGGGGCAGTTCTCCCCTGTCTTACAGAGGCACCATGAGTCAGAATGGACTGGCGGCAAGATTTTTTTTTTTAATCTTAGGAAAGGATGAGGTAGTTCTCCTGAGAGCAGTGTAAGACTCAGGGCTCTTTGTATAAGGGACTGGCATCCCCAGACACAGCAGACAGAGAAGACGGGGGAGGAGCATCAAGACTAAAGAATGTCCTGGAAAGAGAGGAGGAACACAGCAATAAGATGATTAGTTAGACCACAGAGGCCGCTGTGGATCGATCTGGTGTGGACAGGACTCACTGTCGCCCACAAGCACGCTTGTCTGCCTACCTGCCGTGGCTCCTGGCACTCAGAGCCTTTAAAAAAGCTATCGTGCCTTCTCCCCTGGCGTTGAAGGACACCGTGCAGACAGGACACGGGATCTCCAAAGCCCGCTGGACGAGCAGCTCCTGGGGGTCCTCAGGAATGTCCCCCACCACAAAGTAGTAAATGGATTCAACCTGCAAAACAGTGGAACCAAGGATGAACCTTCCTGACACCCCGCCCCCAGCCTGGCCCCGGACTTGTGGGCACTATGCTTTCTGTTCTCTTTAATGGACTAGAACAAAATCTAGCCGCTTGCTCAGTGCTCCGTGAGGGCATTTGGGAGGCCACGTCAGGAAATGAGGTAGTCAAGGCTTGGTGCCAAGGGGGACTGGCAGCAGCTACAGTCCTCCAGTCCTGGGTATGGCATGAGGAGAAGGTGGCCGACCGACTTGGCGACCAGCTTCCCTCACACCCGTGAGTGTATTATACCAGTCAGGAGTGCACATTTTCAAGTCAAGTACCTGAGGCTGTGTTGGCATAGCTACCGTGGGCAGGAAGCTTATTAGTCATCTCCCGTGGCAGTGCCAGAAGCCTACAATGCAAACTCATTCCTCCTTGGGGAGCCAGAGGTGGCAAGGAGGGCACAGCCCCAGTGGGCTCATTCTCCACTCATGTTGCACCAGCAGGGAACACATGCCTGGGGCGTGAAAGCCGTGCTGACTTCACCTAGCAGGTCAGGAGCCACATCCACGCACCCCTCTGCCAGGCCACGAGAAGATGGGAGGACGAAGCCATGTGCCAGGAGCCACGCCACCCCTGCCATGCCTTTAAACCAACTATTTGGGGAGCGGCACACCTCACCCAGGTAGTCAACTGCCCCAAAGAAGTGCTCCTTCCTTACTTTAGAGAGGTGTAAAGTCCATTCATGAGGCCCCTGGTGACGACTGTCCCACCTCCGACCTCCAACCACAGCCACATGGGATTTTCCCTCCCCTGCTGTTGATCTCCTCGCTCACTAATGAGTTCTGGAGCCTGCAGTAAGTAGGGTGTGTGTGTGTGTGTGTGTGTGTGTGTGTGTGTGTGTGTGTAAAACAAGCAACAACAGATAAAACCCAGGGAGAGCCAGGAACAGATATACAGATGTCATCCCACCCTGCCCCTGAAAACATCCCAATATATTGCCTTTACAGATAACTGGAGAACCCCCTTCACCCCCAAAATCACTTTGGGCTATAAAGGATGAATACAGGTCCCCATTCTGTTAGGATTCATGGCTCTTTCCCTGTTAGCTGAAGAGAAGATATTCACCTCAACTGCAAACTTTGGACTTAAAGCTCACTGGCAGACAGAGGCTGAGATAGTTAAAATTTATTGTGCCAACCTGGCCAATAAGCACATGTGGGGTTAATTGAAGGGCGAAGAAAGAAATGGCTTGGTGAGCCTCGCCTTTCTAGTTCTCGGGTCTCTTGCTTCATGATGATCGGACCAGGGTGCAGGTGCCTTAGCCAGTTCCCTGCTTCAGCTGGCAAGGCTCACTTCCTGCAAGACATCCCTGAGGAGAAGCCACATGGACCCACCTGATGCAGCCCTGGGTGCTGGAGCAGCCATGTGGAGACCCCTGCCAGTGCTGAGATGCTCACATGTTCACTGATTCGGCTTTCCTCCTGCAGTCGGCATCATAGTGTGTGTTTTGTGAGATGGAGGAGGACTTTGTGGATTGGTGTTGGACATATGGGTTAATGTTGGACTTGTGGGCTTGGGCAGCACTGGGTTGGGATGTTTTCTTGATGTGCATTTATCCTTTATATAAAACTCTCTCTTATACATGAGTTTCTGTGGATTTGATTCTCTAAAGTACTCAGACTAACACAAAGGTGGACTCACGGTTCCCCAGGTAGTTGGCTGTTCTGTCTGAATCAGACAGGATGGACTGTGCTCCCAGGAGGGCAGGTGGGGACAGGGGTGGCTGAGGACACTGTCTGGGGGTGACAAACAAGCCAGACTGAGTGCTGAGAGCAGGCTCCTTCCGCAGCAGTCTTCCCTTCCCACCCGTGGCTCTTTCTCTCAGGTCCGTCAATACTCACTGCAAAATTTTAAGGAAGAATCTAATGGAAGGTAATGACTTGGAGACGTCATATGTTTGTTCAATTGCCTATGGCCAGCCGCCTGAGAGAGAAAAGAGCATCGACTGGCTTGATGAAATTGTGTTCTCTGGACTACTTACTAGACAGCTAATGGGACAGGCACATTTCTCGTTATTATTCTTTCAGCAAATGCGTTCCAGTCCGTTCTTTTTCCTGGTGCCGAACCTTGCCGTGTGGAAGATAGACTAAATAGGCTCCCTCTTGTATTCCTCAGAGTTGTCCAAGCTGCATCAGGAGTGGCCGAGTGGAGGCTGGGGTCAGCTCATTTTCTCATCAAGATCTGAAGTCGCCCTTGGTCTGAGGGGAACAGACAAAGGCGATCTTTTCGGGGCGGGAGGAGTGGGGAATCAAAGGGGAGGTGACAGTCAATATGTGGCCCACGCGCGTCTCTGATGACCGTGATGCCATCGCAGCTCTGGGTCCATCTCAAGAGTCTGTAAGCCTGCCGCAGATGTGAATCTACCTGCAGATTTCATTGAATCCAAAGCAGCTGCTGCTGCTGTACATCAGGATTTCCTTCTCCCTGCTAATGCGGTCGGGCTATTCCTTATTCGTTCAGTTCAATCCTCAGCTTCAAAACTTAGATATGTCTTCAGTCCACCGTCCATTACCTGTGATGCAGGTTTCTGGGGACATGGTTTCCATGGAGACCATCAGTCCCACCCGCATAGGAGGCTGGGTGGTGACGTGGTTACTCGTTGGGCTACTAATCACCAGGCGCTCCTCCAGAAAGGGGGGAGACTTGACTCCCATAAAGAGTGACAGTCTCGGAAACCCACGAGGGCGATCCTACCCTGTCCTACGGGTTGCTATGGACTTGATGGCAGTGAGGTTGGGTAGTTCACTCTCTGCACTCTGTCTTTCTGCCTCTCTTCTCTGATCCCATAATCAGCAGAGAAAACAGAGCTGAATACATTATGATACCTGTCCCCACCCCCCCTAAAACTGGCACCATGGCTCCCAAAGCTAAGTGGAAATGATTTTGGGGTTAACTGCTCTTCAGCATAAAAAGGCAGCATGGATTATTTTATTCAACACTCATGAAATGTTTACTGAATAATAATTTATAAATTATCAAGGGTTCATGAGGGAGGGGGTAGCACGAAGGGAGGGGGAAAATGAGGAGCTGATGCCAAGGACTCAAGTAGAAAGTAAATGTTTTGAGAATGGTGATGGCAACAAATGTACAAATACGCTTGACACGATGGATGGATGGATGGATGGATGGATGGATGGATGGATTGTGATAAGAATTGTACACGCCCCCAATAAAATGATTTTTTTTAAAAAGGTCTACTGAATATGAGTTAGGGTGACCATGGCCTGTTCATAAATGAAGGAGGCATTTGAAGACTCGCTCTTCGTGGTCTCGCCTTTAGTAAACCCAAGTTGCCTGACCCCAGGAGCGTCTGCTTTCAACCACACCGAGAGGCTGCTCGTTATGACAGGCTGGCTTGCCTATCAATTAGAGGGGAGCCCCATTCCCAAGATGTGGCAGCAGATCATGGCACACACAGAAAAGGTGCTGGCTTCTCCTCCTAGGCCCTTCCACCACCCACGGTTGCAGGCTCCTACCTCCCGATAGTGACACTCCTACCCAAAAGTTGGGCCCAAGAGGTTATATGACTTATCCTGCGCAGACCCCTCGCTCTTAAGATTGTAAATAGCATCACACTCCTCAAAGGCCAAGAGCCAGCCTGGGCATCCGCAGCAGCAGCAGCCAGGCCGGGGCGACTGCCTCCCTGTCCAGCATTTCCCGAAAGGCCGATGTGTTCTCAATTTGCTAAGTATTTGGGTTCCATTCAGCTTTTGTGGGGTGATTGAAAAACTCTTGCAGTTTCATATTACATGAATTATAAAAAGAAAAGAAATTATATATATACATACACACACGCACTAAGGAAGCTTTTGTGTTTTCATTTGAAATGCATTATTCTGCACTAGCCCTCTGGTCATGTCTGGGTTACTTCCTGCAGTTCCACCCTAGTGGCCTACCTGCCTTACACCAGGCTGAAAACACGTCCAACCCTGTGGCTGGGAAAGGAAGGGACTGGAAGTGCTGCTTCGAATCTGAATGCCCTCTGTGCCAGCCTGTGCTGGGTGCCCCTTTCATAGCCCCAGCTTCCAAATATAAGCATCTCTCCTCTTCAAAACTCAGAAGCCAAATTCCCTGGATCGGGTGGACGCCGACTCAGAGCAATCCAGGGGAGCAGCGAGAGCGGTCCCCAGGGTTTCTGAGACTGCAACTCTGGAGGGGAGTAGAAAGCCCTGTCTTTCACCCACAAGGCAGCTGGTGGTTTAGAACTGCCGACCTCACAGTTAGCAGCCCAACTTGTAACCACCAGGCCGCCAGGGCTCCTCTCCTCTTCAATGGAGCACAAACAAAAGTCAACCAGAACAGCAGCCAGAGATCTAGCGAAGCTCTGTCTTCGTTTGCATAGTATTGGCCCACTCCAGCCTTGGGCTCTCACTTCCAGTTCTTCCCTGTGTGGGTGGCAGCTCTATCCTGGTTCAGTCTGTTTTGATTCTTGGATTCGGCAGTTACTGCTCCCCACGGTATTGATTTGAATTGCTTATCAGGGTTCTTCTCATATCCCTGAACACCAATGACTTTCTGGTCTCCCAGGATTTGGAGTTCACAATCTCCCACCAGAGTTCAACCAGGAGATTTCCATCTGCCTGGTTCCGTGCACATCACTTCCGTTCAATTCAACCACCTCTAATCTGTGCTCGAGCTTGGAGATGGGAATCCCTTGGACTCCCCTGCAGTATTCAACTTTCAGATCAACATGACTCCCGTTCCATTCCTTTGGTGTTCCAAACGCATTTGCTAAGCTCTCGCTGGGTATTTGGGATACAAAAAAGGAAAGGTTTGATTGCTGTCTGAACCACCACTAGGAAACACATGAAACGATAGGCTCACAGACACATGGGGCCGGTCCTTCAGCCAATGGGCCAGCAGAAAAGACCCCTTATGGAATCATGTGTCTGCCTCTCACTTACCCACTCAGTCTTCCAGTGACTTGGCTTTAAAACAACAGCAATAAATTTGTCCCAAAGAAGTGGATGGGAAAGAAGCTGAAAGAATGTAAGAAGAAATACAAGCTGCCTGTAGGCAGGTGGCTAGGGCTGAAAGCAAAAGTAAACCCCTTTTCCCAACCTTCATAAGTGGCATGGGGTCAGGGATTTGGGATAAAGCCAGCTCTTTCTTGAAGAGCCATCCCATGTAAGTCAACAGTACTTCTGGTACTTGCGGACACACCACCACAGAAAGGCGAAGGATGCTATTAGCTTCTAAAGATGTACGCCCTGAGTCCAGAGGACACTAAAAAGCAAAATCTCTATGCTGCTCAGCACACTTAGAGGACTCCCAGATCACCTGAACTGCCAAATAGTTTCCCAGTATCCCAGGTGACAGCCACAGTTTGAACAGATTCACACACTCTTGTCTGGGCTTCTCTTCGAGTCCAAGGTTTGCCCTCGGTTGTCCCTTTCTGTTCCACCTTCCTGTCCCCTGTGATTACAAAGCCCGGTCTCCTCTTCAATACAATCTGGCACTTGATCCCACGCTCACTTCTCATACGGAATTGGTACCAAAACTGAATTGTGTTAATTCTCTGGACACAAGACAACACACAATTTCTTGGTCCTCAGGATCCATTTGTGGAGAGAATCCTAAGCAAGTTATCCATCCATAGGAAAAGGCTGGGTGTTAATATTTACTGTCCATGATTTTTTTAAAGCTTTAATATTGCCTACCTTTTAAATTTTCAGATACCTGGCTGATTCTGAAAGTCAATTGCTGTGGATCTAAGAGGCACTGAGAAGGGGACTAGATCCTTACGGAAACCCATTCCACTCCCTGCCACTCACACACTTGGTTTTTGTTGTGGTTGTTGCTGTTTCTGGTTTTGTTGTTGGTGTTAGGTATTATGGAGTCAGCTCTGACCCATAGTGACCCTATGCACAACAGAATGAAACACTGCATGGTCCTGTGCCCACCCCCACCCCCCTCAATTGTTCCTGTGCCGAGGTCTATGGTGACAGCCACTGTGTCAGTCCATCTCATTTGAGGCCCTTCCTCTTTTTAGCTGCCCTCTACTTTGTCAGGCATGATGTCCTTCTCCAGGGACTAGTCTCACCTGAAAATATGTCTAACGTATGTAAGAGGAAGGGAACTCTCACAACCCTTGCCTCTAAGGAGCACTCTGGCTGCACTTCTTCCAAGACAGGTGGTTGGTTCTTTCGGCCAACCATGGTTCTTTCAATGTCCTTCACCAGCACCACCATTCAAATGCACAGATTCTTCTGCGGCCTTCCTTATTCAGTGTCTGGCTTTCACAGGCAGATGAGGCAATGGAAGATAGCACAGCTTGGGTCAGGTCTCAGAGTAAACTCCCGGCCTCTCAACACTCTAAGGAGGTCTTGGGCAGAAGATTTGCCAATGCAACCATCTTTTCATCTATTGACTGCTGCTTCCGTGGACATTGATGATGGATCCAGGGAAGACAAAATGCTTGACAGCTTCAACCTTTTCTCCAATTATCATGATGTTATACACTGATCAGTTGTGAGGATTTGGGCCTTCTGTACACTGACTTGAAATCCATACTGAAGGTTGCAATCCTTGGTCTTTATCAGCAAGTGCGTCAAGACCTCTTCACTTTCAGCAAGCTAAGTTGTATCATCTGCACATCTCAGGTTGCTAGTAAGCCATCCCAATCCTCATATATCATAGAAACCAGCTTCTTCATAAAACCAACTTCTCTACTGATTTACTCAGTAGATTGGATAGCTATGGTGTACACCTTTCCTGATTTTAAACCAGGTAGCATGCCCTTGTTCTGTTCCCACAACTGCCTCTTGATCCATGTACAAGTTCCACATGAGCACGAAAAATTAAGTGTTCTAGAGTCTCCATTTTTCTCAAGGCTCGGCTATCCACACAATCAAATACCTTGGCAAAGTCAATGAATCAAAAGTAAACATCTTTCTAATAATCTTTGCTTTGAGACAAGATCCACATGACATCAGCAATGATACCTTGGTTCCACCTCCTTTTCTGAATCCGGCCTGAACTTCTAGCAGCTCCCTGCCAATGTCCTGCTGTAACTGTTGTTGGATGACCTCCAGTGACATTATACTGGCACGTGATCTTCATGATATTGTTCTGTCACTGGAGCCTTCGATTGGGTCACCGTTCTTTGGAAGGGGAACAAACGTGGATCTCTTCCAGCCAGTTGACTAAGGAGTTGTCTTCCAAATTTCAGGATACAGACAAGTAAAGTGTTTCCAGTGCTTCATCGGCTTGTTGAAACATTTCAATGGGTATCTCATTAATTCCTGAAGGCTGGATTTTGGCTAATACATTCAGTGCAGCTTGAATTTCTTTTTTTCTTAAGGCAAGGCATTTTTTATATATGAGGTAATAGCATTTACTAGAATTTTCCATGTGACCACACCCAGATAAAGTTTGTAAGTGAAGGGACATGAGATCCCATGTACTTTTTGCTTTCTTTGTGCTCCAAGAGTTTTCATGTGGCAATTGGGGATCTGTGTCTGTGTGAGGTTAAGAGTTCTTTTACCTTGAGCAATTAGATTTTTGTCTCTGGACTTTGTGAAACCTCTCTAAAGAGTAGTTGAGGGACATGGACATAGGCTTCACCCGGTAACGAAGGACGAGCGTGCCAGCTGGCTGATTGTGGTAGTTGCATAATCTAGTGTCAATTTGGGACTTGAGAGGATTAAAAGTGAACGCATGGAGTCTAGTCTGTCAGTTGGGTCACAGTCAATGAGACCTCTGTGGGCATGGCCTTCCCCTGTAAAACTCTAGTATTTCCTCCTTGGAGGCAGGGGAGTCTTGCTCTCACTACTTCTCTCCCTGTGAGACATCCCTGAGGAGAAGCCACATGCAACTACCCTGATGCAGCCCTGGGTGCTGGAGAAGTCACATGGAGCTCCCTGCCAGAGCTGTGATGCTTACAGCGCCACCAGGTCCAAAGACGTTCTACCCACTGGCCTGTGATCATCCTGCACTCAGTATCATTGTATGTGTTTCACTGAGTCTGAAGAAGACTTTATACATTGGTATTGGACACTTGGGCAAATATTGGAATTATGGGCTTGATCTGGACTGGGTTGGGATGCTTTCTTAATGTACAATTCCCCTTCATATAAAACTCTCTTTTATACACATATGATGTGTTTCCATAGATGTTTCTCTAGTCCAGGGGTTTTTTCTAGTCCAGGTGTCACAACCCCTTTGGGGGTCAAATGACCTTTTCACAGGGGTCACTCAATTCATAACAGTAGCAAAATGACAGTGATGAAATAGCAACAAAAATAATTTTATGGTTGGGGGGTCGCCACAACATGAAGAACTGTATGAAAGGGTCACGGTCTTAGGAAGGTTGAGAAGCCCTGCTCTAGTCTACCCTGACTGACACACTGATCAAAGCCCCAAACACTATGGTGTGAAGAAAATTCCTGAAGGAGAGACTCCTGGAGGAAGAGCTTCCAGGAGAGCTGCATGCCTTCTGCTTCAGGACTTGTGAAGCCTTGCCCATGTGCTTCTTCATGTTCTGCCTGAGTTGCTCCTAAGTTGGTAGGTGCTACTGTGTCCCTCCCAAGTAATAGCAACACTAAGTACAACCTAATGAAAAACTGCCTGGTCCTGCGCCCCACCCTCATAACCCTGGCTCTGTTTAAGCCCATTACTGCAGTCGGTGTTTCAATCGATTGCGAGGATTTTCTTTTCTCTACATTAAGGCTGCAGCCTTTGATCTTCATCATTAAGTCCTGATGGCTTTCAGCAAACAAGATGGTGTCATCTACATGTGCAGGCTGCTGATGAGCCGTTCACTAATCCAGATGCCATCTTCTTCAAACATGCCAGGCTTCTCAGATTATTTTTTCAGCATACAAATTGAATAATTATTGTGAGAGGATAAGACGTTAATGTTAAACCATGCCATTTAAATGACTGCCTCTGGGTCTATATACATGTTACACATGGACAGAATTAAATATTCTGGAAATCCTATTCTTCAGAATGTTACCCATTATTTGTTATGATCCATACAGTTGAATGCCTTTGCATAGACAATTAAAAAAAAAGAGTGAGTATTTCTCTGGTGTTCTCTAATTTCAGCCAAGATTCTTATCACTCCTTCCATGTCCTCTTCTAAATCGGGTTTAAGTTCCTGAAAGTTCCCTGTGCATGGACTGGGAAGATGTTTTATTTAATTATTTTCAGCCAAGTCCTATTTGCATCTGGTATTGATGAAATGGTTTAATAATTTCTACATCTGTTAGATCACTTTTTTTTTGTAATGGGCAAAAATCTGACCATTCGGATTGTGGGCAAAGTGGTGTTTTCCAAATTTCTTGGCATAGACAAATGATGTTTCCAGCATGGTCTATCTCCTAAAGCATCTCAATTCGTATCCATCGATTCCTGGAGCCTTATTTTTCACCAATGCCTTTAGAACTCTGGTGGAATGGTACTATCAAGGAAGTGTTGGACGTGTTAATTACAAAGTCTGCAGTTCAAACCCACCAACCACCTTATGGGAGAAAGTTGAGACGATTCCCATAAAGATTTACAGCCGGGTGCGGGGGGAAAGGGGGAAGCATTAGAGCTGATTGCGATCACATGTGGTAGTTACATCATTTCATGACAACTTGATAAATAAGTTTACGGGTGGAATCTGGCCTGTCAATCAGGTCATAGCCTGACGATGCCTACGTGTAGACGTGGCCTTCTTATGAGGATTCTGGGAATGTCCTCTCTTTCTCCCTGGAGGAGGGCCACACTCTCTGTCTGCTTCACCTTCCTGTGGAGTCAGGGGAGACCTGCACCAGCATTGAGAGCCATAAGACTATCCACCCACTGGCCTGTGATCTTCCTGCCTTTGGCATCATTGCATGTGCTGTGTGAGTCTGAAGAGGGTTTTATGGGCTAGTTTTGGACATGTGGGCAAATATCAGACTTGTGGACTTGATCTGGACTGGGATGGGATGTTTTCTCAATATTTAATTGCTCTTTGATAGAAAACTCTCGCTTACATACGTATGAGTGTGTCTGGATTTGTTTCTCCAGCCAACCCTGACTAGCACATTATGTATCTACAACTCTTCTTAGAAGCACAATTTAACTATGGAAGTGTGCGAGTACTACATGTGAATATTACATCAAGGAAACTACTTAGAAGAGAAAGCAAACTTGACCTATGGTTACCATGGGTGAAAGAGGAAGAATTTTTGCTTAGGAGGCACCAAGTTCATCTGAATGGTGGTGGAACCGTTTGGAGAGGGGTAACGATAGTGACCGTATAACACAGAGAGTATGCACAATGGCACTGAGTGATATATACTGAAATTGTTGAAGTGGTGAATGTTTGGTTGTATATACACTGAGAAAATGCATGCATAGCAATGTGTAAGGAGGGGGAAATGTTGCACCCCATAGCAACCCTGTGCATAACAAAACAAAAACACTGCCCAGTCCTGCACCATCCTCACAATCCTTCCTAGACTTGAGCCTATCGCCACAGCCACGGTGGCAACCCATCTCCCGGGGGCCTTCCTCTTTTTCATTGCCCTTCTCCGAGGATTCTTCTCTCCTGACAATATGTCCAAAGCATGTAGGACGAAGTCTCACCATCCTTGCCCCTAAGGAGCACTCTGACCTTACCCTGTAGAATGTTCCCATAGCACCCTTCCCTATAGCAACCTGGGGCTTCGTTTTCGTTGTTCGGTTCTCTCAGCTTGAGAAATTGTGTGCCTATTGTTCCTTTTGGTTTTCTAACTCCAGTGCTTTGCACATTTCATTATAACACTTCTTCTCTCGGTTCTTTTACTCCATCCTGTATTCCAACTGCGGTAGCTGCTCTCATTCAAGCGCAGGTGTCAGAATTTCTTCTTGCACACATTTTGGTCTTTTCTTTCTCTCCTTACTTTTATTTTTTATTTTTTTTTTTTAGGGATTCCAAATATTTTATTTTTATCATTTTATTGAAGGCTCTTATAATTCTTATTACAATCTGTACATCAACTGTATCTGTCATATTTGTACATATGTTGCCATCAATCAATTACTAGACAATTACTTTCTATTAAGCCCTTGGTATCAGCTCCTCTTTTTCCCCCTTTCTGACCCACCCCCACCCTGGTGATCCCTTGATAGATTATAAATTGTTATTATTTTCACATCTAATGTTTAACGACCTTTTGCTTTCTTCGTTTTCTACAATTCTTCAGTTGTAGTCCCACAATTGGCCTGGTCTTTGATCATCAGTTCAGGATATCAAGTCTATTCGTGAGATGGTCTCTAAATTGAAGTGGGAATTACTCAAGGTCATAGTTTGGCTCTCGTGAACTTATTTTCTTCAGCTTCAGTTTCAGCTAGGAGATGTGCAATTAATGACCTGTTCCACAGTCATCCCTGGTCTTGTTCTGGTTGATGCTATTGAGCCTTTCCATCAGCTTTTCCCACAGATAGAGTCAAAAATGTGATTCCTACGAACTTTGTCTGCGGAGGGCTAGGTTATTATTTACGTTGCTTAAAAAAAGGAATGTGTTTGCGGTGAATAAGTCACCGGTCTGGCAAAGAGCTAACCTGCAATCGCTGCCATTGGTTCAATCACCAAGACCAGGTTTTCCAGCTACTAATTCTCCTGTGTTTGCAAGTTTCGCATTCCAATCAGTAGTAATTAAGTGAGTAATTAAATAATTAACAATGCATCCCAATTACATGTCCAAGTTTCTAAGTTGACAGGCAAGAGGTCCAACGTGGGCGAGGAGCGTGAACCTCTGTGGAAGCCTCGTCAAGGGGACTGGGAAGAAGGCAGAGCAGACTGGGCAGCCTGGGTTCTGGAGCTCCCCCGGGACGGGAAAGCTCTGCTGATTACAACTTTGTGTCACCGAGGGAGAAACTGATGTAAAGAATCCTCAAAAAAGTCAAGGATTCTGTTCTGCCCGGCAGGACACCCGCAGAGCCATCCCTCCCATTGGCTTTCTGAACCTCAGGGGAGGAAGGAGGAATGCTTCTCCCCCATCCTAACTGGGGGAAATCATGTCAGAACTTGGCGGGAGGATTCACAGGCTCCTGTGCCCTGAACCCACTGACTGCATTCTTGCTAAACTGGGGACTTTTAGGCCAGGTATAAGCTGGCTCCTAACACCCGAGTGGAACACTTGGGGTGGGAGAGGAGGGTGGGGAGGACAGGCTGCCTCTGGGAGGTGGGGTGCAGAAGTGGGTGAGCCTGTGACGTCAGGAGAAAGAATCCGTACGGCAGAGCTTGAGCATTTGTTCATGGCCCAGAATTCCAAGCCATGTCACCTGCCTGCCTGTCAACTCATGCTCCAAAAGAATGTAGGCTCTGCCCTGACACACAGGGTCAGCAGAAATACATAAAACCACTCTTACAAAAATATTCAAAGGAGTTCTTTGAACAGCAACGACAGACAACAACCTAAAATTGCCATACAAGGCATCATTACAAAGAAAACATCATACTTAAATAATACAAAATGTTAAATAGAGCCATTCACTCCAAAATAAAGAATCACAAAGAACACTTCTGCAATGAGGACAACACAGCCACCAAACTAGAGGGAACAGAGCAGAAGATTAACAGTCAAACGGGAAAATACCGAGTTGTTTGCAAAAGACAACACACCATTTGAAAAGAAAACCATGGGGGGAGGGGGGATAAAAGCATGCCTTAAAGAAAAAGTTACTGTAAACTTCAACACAACCAAAATAGAGAGAAATCATACAATTATGTTAAAGAATAAGAAAAAACAAAAAAGCAAAGAAAATATTGACATGGAAACTATTATCCATAGTGGCAATAATAAAACCAAAATAATAATAATTTATAAATTATCAAGGGTTCATGAGGGAGGGGGAGCAGGGAGGGCAGGTAAAATGAGGAGCTGATATCAAGGGCTCACATAGAAAGCAAATGTTTTGAGAATGATGATGGCAACAGATGTACAAATGTGCTCAACACAATGGATGTATGGATTGTGATAAGAATTGAACGAGCCCCCAATAAAATGATTTTTTAATAATAATAATTTATAATTTATCAAGGGGTCACGAGGGTGGTGGGGGAATAGGAACTGACACCAAAGGCTCAAATAGAAATTAAATATTTATAAACTTATGATGGCAACATATGTACAAATATGCTTGATATAATTGATGTATGGATTGTTATAAGAACTATAAAAACCCCTAATAAAATGATTGTTTAATGATAAATAAGTAAAATTAACACATTAACACATCAACTACAATTGGAACAAGAACAGCAAAATAAATCCTCATACACTAAAAAAAAAGCAACAACCAAATAATAAAAATTACAGGAGAAATAAGTGAATCTGAAAATTCTAAAAAGCTATAGAAAAAATCAGCAAGACAAGAAGTTGGTTCAAAAGGATTAACAAAATTGATAAACCACTGGCAAACTTAACAAAGGAACTGGAGAAAAAGAAAATATTATGAATTAGAAATAAAATCGATGACATTAAAACAAACCTACAAAACAATAACACTATATTATGAAAAACTATATTTGACAAATTTAAAAATCTAGAAGAAATGGATAAATTTCTAGTACTGTACTACCTACTAAATTAACAACAGGCCGACCTAGAAAATCTCAACAACTTGTCACACAAGAAAAAATAGATCTAGTCGTAAAAAAAATTGTCACCATCAATAAGTCTGGAACCAGATGGTTTTACCGAGGGCTTCTACCACGCATTTAAAGAAGAGTTAGAACCAGTATTACATTAACCATTTCACACTACAGAAAATATACTGCCAAAATAGTTTTATGAAGTTTAACCCTTATATGTCTAAGACATGCAAAGACATCACCAGATTTGAAAATGATAGACCAGTATCACTGATGAATAAAGAAACTAAGATTTTCAACAAAATTTTAGCCAACAAAATGCAACAAAACATCAAAATTTAATACATCATAATCAAGTGGAATTCATACCAGGTATGCAAAGATGATTTAATATTAGAAAAAGCATCAGTATAACCTATTACGTAAACAAAATAAAGGATAAGAACCATAAGATTGTATAAATATGTGCAGAAAAGGTGTTTAATAAAATTCAACATCTATTTTTGAAAAAAAAAAGACGCTCAATCAAATGGGAATAGAAAGGAAATTCCTCAACATAATCAAGTGCATATAGATGAAACCAACAGCTAACATCTCCTTAGTGGAGAGAAATGGAAAGCATTCCCCCTTCAAACAGAATCCAATCAAAGAACAGACATAGACATTACTAAAAATGCTGCCCAGTTGGCTAACAAGTACATGAATGTTTGCATTCATTAACAATAAGAGAAATACAAAATAGAACAGCAGTCAGCTACACCCTCTTACACCAACATATTTAGCAAAACTCAAAACTACAGGAAATAGTAAATGCAGGAGAAGATATGGAGAGATTGCAACACTCATACATTGCTAGTGGTATTGTGGAATTGCACCGCCACTATGACAATCACTCTGGCGCGTCCTTAAACAAATACAAATGCCAATGGTGCTGCGATCTTTCTACTTGGTAGATACGTTAAAGAAATAAAGATCAAAACATGAACAGACCTATGCACTCCTAGGTTTATTGAAGCAATTTCTATAATCACAAAAAGATGGAAACAATGAAAAACCCTGACTTTAGAGGAATGGATAAACAAACTCCAATACACTCATACAATGGAATATTATGCATCCTTAAAAAACAATGATATAGCGTCTGGGGTCTTAAAGGCTTGAAGGCAAATAAGCGGCCATCTAGCTCAGAAGCAACAAAGCCCACAGAGAAGAAGCACACGGCCTAAGCGAACACAAGGTGTTGAATGGACCATGTAGCAGATACAAAGGAACAAAAACAATCATTGTGTGATCACCTTCCTCACATAATGGCTGAAGACGAAAGTGTGCATAAGCAAGTGTGGTGAAGAAGGCGGATGGTGCCCGGCTACTGAGAGATATAGCGTCTGGGGACTTAAAGGCTTGAAAGCAAACAAGCGGCCATCTAGCCCAGAAGCAACTGAGCCCACACGGAAGCAGCACACCAACATAGGTGACCATGAAGGACAGAGGAGACCAGGTCTCCAACATCAAAGATGGGGTGGTGGTGAGAATCACATCACCGTGAAAGAGGGGGAGTGCATGATGGGGACCCAATGCCCACCGGTAGAGAGCTGAACACCCCTTCCAGAGGGGTAGTGAGGAGGAGATGGGCCACACAGGTTTCAGTGTAACAACAATGAAACTCAAAACCTTCCTCTAGTTCCTGAACGCTTCCTCCCCTCCCAATCATCATGACCCCAATCCTACCTTGCCTTGCGGACCTGGTTGTACCAGAGGATGTACAGCGGTGCAGTGGGGATCTGGAGGCACAGGGAATCTAGGACAGACGAACCCTTCAACACCAGCGGTGGGAGAGGCGACACCAGGAGGGAAGGGCATGTAGAAAGGGAGAACCGATCTCGGAGATCTATGTGTAACCTCTTCTCTGGGAGATTGTCAAGGGGGAGATGGGTGAGGGGAGACGCCGGGGAGTGTAAGATAAGATATAATAATTATTTATAAACTATCAAGGGACCAGGGGTGGGATCGGGGAGGGAGGGGGATGGAGGGAAAAAAGGGAAACCGAGCTGATTCCAGGAACCCAAGTGGAAGGTGAATTATGAGAGTGACGAGTGCAACGAATGTATAAGGGTGCTTTGCTCATGTGATGTATGTACAGATTGTGATAAGAGCCTTATGAGCCCCAATAAAAAGATTAAAAACAAAACAAAACAATGATGAGCCTGTCAAACACCCGAAGACATGGACAAAATTGGGTAACATTATGCTCAGCAAAGGTAGTCAATCCCATAAAGATAAATATTTTATGACATCATAGTTATTATTTATGAAGAGGGAAAAAAGAAAACTGGTTTTCACATCAAAGGATAAGACTTTGGAGACTAAGAAGAGACCAAGGTTGGGGGTTGAGGGGAGGGAAGCAGAAAAGTAAGGGGCGCAGGAGAGCAAGCAGGGAGGAGGTGGGAAACGGGGTCTGAAAGAAGGGCCACCTATGCAGGGAGGAGATTGGAATACTGTCAGTGATGTGATGAGATGGGCAGTGCCACTATCGAGGATGTGTTTCTGCGTATGCATCCTCTTCCATCAACAAAAGGGCAAAAATTAAAAATATGGAAATAAGTAAAAGCAAATCAAACAAGTTCGAATTGTAAAATTTCTGAGTTGAATCTGCTTATCCCTGCTTGTTCATATCTTGAGTTACCCCTGTGTTATATCATTGACCTTAATCAACTAAATAATCATAAATCTAATCTGTGAGTTTGTGTGAGACTCCAGCACATTCTGAACTTTGCAGAGAAACAGAGAGGCAAGAAGAGGGAGCAGCTGGGGCCAGAGACCACGGAGATGTGAGAAAGCAGAGAGGTGGCTGGCATCTGCCTCGGAGGAACCAGCTTTGGACTGATCCTTATTCACGAAGCCATTTGTTTAGCCTACAAGTTTCCTTCTTGGTTCTTCCTCTTTCCTATGACTCACGAATGTTGCACATCTCCTGGGAGAGGGACGGCCCCCAGAAATAGAGGATGCACAAACCGGAGGGGGGTGAAAGAGAAAAGCAAGGTCCCCAGATCACCTTGCATTCAGAGGACACCACGGCCCGCAACTCTCACGGTACCCAGTCCAACAAAGGCAGAGGACGTCAGCGGATGCGTGCATGTGGACACCCATCCCAGAGCCTGTGAAGTGTTCCATTTCTTCAGTGTTTATTAAGGTGTCAGACACTTGACATTTTACAGATGTTAGAACAACTTGAAAGGCCAGAGAGCAGAGTAACTTGTATTTTGTTCTTCCATAATGGGAAACATTTGTTCTTTGGGCCTCGTGTGGGAAAACAACACGTTTCCCATTTCGAATGATCACACTCCATGTTTAAAAAAAAATAAACAGAATCCGAAAAAAAAAAGTGAAAGAACAGTCGTGGCCATTGTGGCTGCAGGGGGTGGGGGTGGGGGTATCCCTTCAAGGTGTCAGCACATGCCCCGCCCCATGTTCAAAAGCAGGGCTTGTGAATGCAACCGGTAAAACTTAAATTTACCAGCACCCCAGGGATTCCTGGGGAAAGAAAGCAAATTAAGGGTGATCATATGTAGTCTAACAGAAAGCAGATCTACCCCTCCCAAGGGAAGGGAGGCTGGCCAAAGGGCCCCACCTGCCCAGAACACTGCCTAACTGCTTGCCAATCCCATCATCACAGTCACCCACAGAGCAGAAACGAAAGAAGAAAAAGAGGCCATAAACCAGAATTTAGCCAATTGTTTCTGCTGGAAAGCTCTGTTTCCAGAAGACCCTTATGAGAATGCACATATCAATACATTAACTTTCCGATATGGGTAGACTCATCCGTTTGGATATACGTTGCCTTGGAAAACACATGCTGGGACTATTGTGGAGAAGAAGAATGTACAGTTTCAGTTGATGGATGTTGGGTAGACCCTCGTTCCTCGTCCGCGTGATTCTATGAGGAGGTTTCCAGTCTCCCCCTTCCCCAGGAGAGAAAGCTTGCTCTCTCTGACTGGCAAGAGAGCAAGAGTGGAATTCATGTGCTTCAGCAGTGCCCTGTCTTTCTCGACACTCTCAGTGCATGTGAGCAGCAGATGGCTCTCCCACACTGGCCACAATCACCACACAGAAGTGTGCGTAGGCTCCGGAAACCAAGCCAGTTGCCACTGACTCCATGCCTACCCTTGGGGACCCATGTGTGTCAGGGTAGACCTACATTCCACAAGACTTTCAGTGGTTGTGACCATTCAGAATTAGATTGCCAGTCCTTTCTTCGGAGATATCTCTGGTGGGCTTGAATGCCCAACCTTCTGTGAGTAGCTGAGCGCTTACCTGACTGTGCTACACAGGGACTCCTAGCCAGTGACCCTTAACTTGATTCTCACTCCGAGGGGCCCCATTTGTGTCCGATTAGAAGTATGCTTCATAAACTTTGCAGGAGCTAATCACCAGGCCTTTCTTTTGAGGCACCTGTGGCTGGACTTGAACCTCCAAATGTTCCTCAAAAGGCACAATTTGGAGCCGCAGATAACAAACCACGGTTCTGGTTGATCCACCTCTGCCATCAGCATAAACTACTCTCTTGTTCCCCGTCCAGTATCTGCCACCTATTTCTCAACTGGTTCCAAAGCAAGTGGCCAAGAGCAGGATCACTTCCGGGGCTCTTCAATGCCAAGGGTGGGGGCGGGTCACTGTGAGCTGTTGGCGGGGCGGGGGGATCAAGGGCAGCTGAAGAGCAGGGTGACGTTACTAAGTGTGAAGAAATAAAGAACTTGAAGCCAGTGCCATGCCCTGGAGCAGCCCTGGATGCACTTACAGCTTTGTCTTTCCCAGCTTCCAGCAGAGCGTCCAGGCGGCTAGCCTGGCTCTTGGCCAAATCAAAAGTCAGTTTCTCGATCCAGTTGATGGCGGCAGCTATGGATTGCCTGGTCACGGGAGCAGCATTTTCCTGCCACTTCACAGGCTCTTGAGAAACCCTGAAAGTAATCACACAGGGCTGTCACTAGCTAGAGGTCAATGTTGGGCGGGGAAGGGGGAGCATGCTGGCCACAGGCTGGCGGCTGTGCGCCAACAGCACCAGAGCTGGAAAGAAAGAATAAAGCTGGCCGTCTCTCGCGTTGCTGAAAGTCACCAACAAAAAGGGCAAGCTGCTTATAGCACATTTCAAAGAGCACCATTACCATGAGCTGTATTGGATGTAGAAAACAAAAATATGTTTTTCTTTCCTATTTAGTTACCTGCAAATAGAAATCTCAAAGATATCAACATTATCAGCAGGTGCTTTGACCAGATTGAAAGACAGTACTTGCATATGCAGCCATGTTAACATGTGTCTGTCTTCTAGTTATGGTTCATGCGTAAGCACTAAGAGATGATACTAAGAGTTATAAACCAGGAGTGATTCTATTACAACAAGCTTTTTATTTTTATTGCTTTCATCACTTTTTTAATTTGAACAGTTCCTATCAGTTACATTTTTTAGGATCAAAAGGGGCATGTGTGCGTCTTCTGTGGTAGTTACATACTCTGTTCTCAATTTGAGACTCAAGAGAGAAGAGGTGGAGTTTGACCTGTCAATCAGGTCACAGCTTGATGGCACGAAGGAGATAAAGAGTTTGCTGGAGGTGGGACACAAGCTCATTCCCTGGGAGACTTTCCTGATGACAGGACAGCATGGAGCTATGCTAGAGTCTTGGGAGCTGAAGGAGCCACGTGGAGACCCCTGCCAGCGCTGAGATGCTTCTACTGGATCCACAAGACTTCCCACCCACTGGCCTGCGCTCTTCCTGCCTTCAGCATTATTGCAGGGCTGCGTGAGTCTAAAGAGGATTTTATGGACTAGTATTGGACCTATGTGCTAATATTGTACTTATGCCTTTCTCTGGACTGGGCTGGGATGTTTTCTTAATGTACAATTACTCTTTTATATAAAGCTTTCTAACACAAATATGAGTGTCTGGATTTGTTGCTCTAGTCTACCCATACGAACACGTCTTCATAGATAATATCAATGGCTTTTGAGCTCACACTTAGTCATAGCCCTAATCTGAGAACAATGGATTCTTATGACACACCCCTGCTTGATACTTGCCTTTATGAAAAAAATTATTAAAGATGTGGGTGTTATAGCAAAGTGGTGATGAAATCGGGTGGGGCCCAGTGATCAGAAAGAATAACATCTGAGGTCTTAAAGGCTTGTCTTAAAACAAGCAGCCAGAATGTTCTATTGTGTCTATGTTGGCTACAATTAGAAAAAATAATAATCATATGAATAGCAATGAGTACAAGGAAGAAGAAAATGTTCTAGAATTGAATGTGGTGGTAACTGCACAACTCTTCTTGATAGGACTGACTGACTGACTGGTCTGACAGGTGGATGAAGTGAGAATAAAACTGCTTTTAAAAGCAAGCAGCTCTCTAAGTGAGGTGCTAGCGAAATCCACACAGAAGCAGCACACCAGCCTGTGTGATCAATCAGAGGATTGTCAATAATAGAGTCCAAGGCCACAGCAGGAAAAAGCCCTAGAGCTTAGATTCTGAGCACCCAGTCTGCAGAAGGCTACGGGTGACGGTAAAAGCCCAAATCCATGTTCAGGGTCCCCACGTGGATTAGGTCTCCAGTGAATCCCCGCTGACCACTGACCATTCATTGACCAGGGATGGGAGTGGCCTTGCTAGACAGAGTGCATTGGAAAGTGGACTCATGCAGATGGAGTTAGGGTAAAATGTAACACTCTATCATTTGTTCTCCCTTTGACCTGTTTGAATTTGTTCCAGATTTTAGTATTTTCTGCTTTCTTTTCTTTTGGGGTTTTTGTTTTATTTTGTTATTATTTGGGAGCTTGGGAGGCAGTTTTTGCCTTTGTTTTTGTTTTTGTATGGTTTTCGGTATAGAATTCAGGCTCAGTTCATCTATAGAGATAGCAACTGGATTAATAATTCCATGCGCCCCCAGCACCATAAATTAAGTGGATTCCTGCCCCTCCCCCGAAAAGAATTTTTTCCAAAGGACGACATTGACTCTGCAGCTCTGGGAGATGGACATATTTGATCAAAGCACACGGGAGCAGATGAAGGGGCAGGAGGAGAGAGTGGAGCACAGCCTGGCCCACCAGGCCGTGATGATGATGTTCCTGAGTAGAGCAGCCAGTCCACAGAGAGAACAACATGGCTGGCCCCACTATGAGACATGATGCCCCTCAGTGACTAAGGGCGATACAGGGGACAGCACCGGAGACACAGTGTGGGAATTGCACCTGACCTGATCCCACCACACCGAGGCAAATCACTGGGGGAGTGCAGCGGAACAGCAAGGGAATGGAGTGGCAAGGTCCCCAGGGAATGCTGAAAGTGGACTTCGGGGCCAGGGCGTGGTGCCCCAACAGACTGGACTGGAAAACGCTCCTAAGGGCCAGCAAACGATCCCTGAACTAACTACAAGCTTTTCTCTTGTGAACTGTTTTATTCTGTTCTTTGTCAGTGGTTTGTTTTTGTTGTTTTGTTGTCTGGTTGTATACTGTTGCTTTGTTTTCCTCTGTCTTGTTTTCGTGCATGTTAGTGACTCCACAGGTCTGTCTGAATAGGACAGGCTGGATGAACTATCTGGAGGAAAAACAACGGGACCGACAGTTTTGGGGGGACTTGGGGTGGGGGGGTAGGGGGGGTAAGGAAGTGGTGTTAACAAACCCAGGGACAAGGGAAAAACATGGGACCCCAAATGGTAGAGAAGTGGGAGTGGCAGGCCTGGTGGGAAATGATCAAGGGTAAGGTTGCTTAGAGAAGAGGTATACGCTAGCCCAGGTGGCGATGAAGCATGGTAGTGGGGCAGGAGGAAAGTCAAGGGAGATGGAGGAAAGAGCTAGGAGTCAAAGGGCATTCATGGAGGTCTAGACAAAGATATGTACATGCAAATATATATAGGAGGATGGGGAAATAGATCTATGTGTCTATACTTATAGGTCAAGTATTAAGGTGGCGGAAGGACCTTGGGCCTCTACTCAAACACTACCTCAATGCATGAATACCTTCTTTTATTAAATTGGAACTCTATGATGCTCACTCTCTCGACACAACGGCTGGAGCCAAAGTGTGTGAACAAGTAAATGTGGTGAAGAAAGCTGATGGTGCCCGGCTATCAAAAGAGATAGTGACTGGGGTCTTAAAGGCTTGAAGATAAACAAGCGGCCATCTAGCTCAGAAGCAACAAAGTCCACATGGAAGAACACACCAGCCTGAGTGAGCGAGTGGTCCCAAAGGGATCAGTTACCAGGCATCAAAGAACAAAAAATCATATCATTGACTGCACACCTCCATGATAGGATCGCTGAAGACAAATGGGTGCATAAGCAAATGTGGTGAAGAAAGCTGATGGTGCCCGGCTATCAAAAGAGATAGTGTCTGGGGTCTTAAAGGCTTGAAGGTGAACAAACGGCCATCTAGCTCAGAAGCAAATAAGCCCACATGGAAGAAGCACACCGGCCAGTGCGATCACGAGGTGCCCAAGGGACCAGGTATAAGGCATCATGCAAAAAAAAAAAAAAAGATATAAGTGTGTGTATGTATGTGTATATATGTGTATATGTATATATGTATGTATATATATGTATATATATATCATATTAAATGAAGGGGGAAGTGCAGAGTGGAGACCCAAGGCCCAAGTGTCGACCAATGGAGATCCCCTCATAGAGGGGTTTAGGAGAGGAGATGGGTTAATTAGGGTGTGAGGTAGTACCGATGAAGAACACAGCTTTCCCCCGGATCCTGGATGCTTCCTCCCCCCAACTACCATGATCCGAATTCTACCTTGCAGGGCTGGATAGGACAGAGGCTGTACACTGGTGCATATGAGGGTTGGAGGTACAGGGAATCCAGGGTGATGATACCTTCAGGACCAAGGGTGTGAGGGACGATGCTGGGAGAGTGGAGGGTGAGTGGGTTGGAAAGGGGGAACTGATTACAAGGATCCACATGTGACCTCTTCCCTGGGAGAGGGACAGCAGAGAAGGGGGGAAGGGAGACTCCGGATAGGACAAGAAATGACAAAACAACGAAGTATAAATTACCAAGGGCATATGAGGGAGGGGGGAATGGGGAGGGAGGAGGGGAAAAAAAAGAGGACCTGATGCAAGGGGCTTAAGTGGAGAGCAAATGCCTTGAGAATGATTGGGGCAGGGAATGTATGGATGTGCTTTATACAATTGATGTATGTATATGTATGGATTGTGGTAAGAGTTGTATGAGTCCCTAATAAAATGTAAAAGAAGAAAAGAGAAAAAAATGATTAGGGCAAAGACTGTACAGATGTACTTTATACAATTGATGTATGTATATATATGAACTGTGAAAAGAATTGTATGAGCCCCAATAAATTGTTAAAATTAAAAAAAAAAAAAGACAATAAAGTCCATGAAAATGTCAAAATAAAAAAAATAATTCCATGCGCTATGGGGGGCTGGAGGGGGAGCTAATAATAATGAGTACAGAAAGAAGAAAATGTTCTGAAATGTATTGTGCTGATCATTACTCAACTCTTTTTAATATGATTAAGCGATTGAACTGTATGATAAGTGAATTATGGGACAATAAAAACATTTTTAAGGAGTATGATCTTGAGTTTAACCGAGCACTGCTTTTTAAATCCTGAGACAATATGTTTAAAATCATTTCGTTTACACTTAGAAATGACTGATGATTGCTTCTCAGCCTTTTGGCTAAGATCAAGCGTAGTAATGATCAATGGCTTCCTCACCCCACCCCCACTTCCTCTAAAAACATAGCCACTATTTATCTCTTTGTTTAGAATTGTAAATACAAGGAACCGGTTGGTCCCGCAGAGTCCACCAGGAGAAGCAGAGACTGCCTCACACCTGTGGTGACCTTAACTTGGAACAGCTTTTCTGAGTAGAGAATCTGACCGGCACGCGTTCTTTTCTGGGTCTCACAAGCGCTCTGCTTTTGACAAGGCGCAGCTTGAGCACTTCCATCCCCCTCTCTTAGTGGAGAGTATTTGTTTTACTTGCAAACCCAAGCCCACTGCCATGGCGTCAATGCGGACTCTCAGTGACTCTATAGAACAGGGTAGAACTGCCCCCGTGGGGTCCAAAACTGCCTAACTCTTTTTAGGAGCAGAAAGCCTCTTTTTTCTCCTGAAGAGTGGCTGGTGGTTTTGAACTGCTGACCATGAGGTTAGCCCAGCACATAACCCACTGGACCACCAGGGCTCCTTTCCTTCCCTGATAGGTTTTCTCTATATCCAGGTTTTAGGTTTCACATGTTTTACTGTATTAAAACAACAACAACAAAAACAGTGCAGATATAACCATTCAATTATTTCCATCCTGTATCTGTGACCAAAACAGGCACCTGATAAAACACAATTAGACCCCCAATGATCCCCATGTACACAATACAAAAGATTTCATTTGAAGAGAGGAAGGCTCAGTCCCAGGGCTGCCCCAGTTATCCAGCTGTTTCTCATCAGAGAGGTGCAGTCATGGTGCCAAAAGAGAAGTGAGGGCTCAAAGTCTAAATTCTTGGAATCCAAGAATCCATAAATAATTGATTGGGAAAGTTGGGAATAGGGAAATTCTATCAAGCCAGCCACCTGTTGTTCTGATGAAAGAAGGTCATCTTACTGGAGGGTGGGCCGGGGGCCCAACCAGAGCTGCAAATTCAGTCTGGAAAGACAGTGAACGTTGTGGTCAGTCTAACTGAATTCATACCAAGGTAGAATCTAAAAATGAGTGAAGAGATTTTTTTTAATTTAAATTATTTTATTGGGGGCTCTTATAGATATAACAATCCATAAATCAATTACGTCAAGCAAATTTATAAATATGTTGCCATTGTCATTTTCAAGACATTATCTTTCTACTTGAGCCATTATCAGCTCCTCTTTTTTCTCTCCCTTCCTGCCTTCCCACCCTCATGAAACCCTTGATAAATTACATATTAATATTATTTTTTCATATCTTACACCAGCTGCTGTATCCCTTCACCCACGTTTCTGTTGTTCATCTCCCTGGCAGGGGAGCAGAGAGCTGCTGTACATCCATCATTGTTATTGGTTCCCTTTTCTCCCCTTACCCTCACTCCTCCCCCTCTCCCCTCATGGTAGAGCTACTCCCGTTACTGTTTCTGAGCAGTTTAGCTATCCGTTTTATGTTCAATATAATTTATGTTCTTGTAGTTGGCCCTTTTTATGACCGAAGAGAATTGTGTTTCTCAAAACGGAGGTGCCAAATGCAACACGGATTTTTTTTTAAAGTCTTCTAAGATTGATTCACTGTGGTTTTCCATCTGAAAATGGACGTCCTAGGAAATCAGACCTCCTCTCTCACCACAGAGCTAAGTACATTAGCTGGCGCTAGTCAACTCAAACTATCTTGGTGCAGGCGCCTCGTGAAAGTGTCCCGCCATGGCCCTTGTCGTGGGAACTCACCGTATCATGTTGAACTCGCGGATCTGTGTCACCTGCTCCTGGAGGACCATTACCAGAGCGTCTCGACACAGGGCAAGCTCTTGCTCCAGCATGTCGCCCACATCCAGCACGATGGCGATGCGCTGCTCGAGGATGACACCAAACACCTGCCGGCTCCCGCTGGTGAGCCAGGCCATCCGGTGCCTGTAGCTCTCCGCCGCTTGGGTTAAGCAGTCCACAAAGTGATGGATCAGCTCCGACTTAGCCGTCAACTGCATGGAAATAAACGAGGGAACAGAAAACAAAATCAGCACGCAGATCAGCCACCTGCGCCACGCAGTGCGGCCAGGAACAACAGAAAGCACGGAGCGTGGTCCCTGCCGCCAGGGCCCCCTGGTGATGTAGCGGGTACCCGCTGGGCTGCTCTCTGAAAGGGCAGCAGTCTGCAGCCACCAGTCACTCTGCAGGCGAGAGAGGATGCTCTGTAGGCCCATCAAGACTTGGAAACTCTTGGAGACTCACAGGGGGCAGTTCTACCCTGTCTTAGAGGGTCGGAATCAACTTGCTGGCTCTGGGTTGTTTGTTTGTTTGTTTGTTGTGCTGTCAAGACCTGCCCAGTAACTGACAATATTTCAAATGGTCCTCCACATGCCACCACATCCTAGGGAAAGAGCTTTCGACTGAAACCTGCTGGGTAATTCTCAGCCAGCGGAAAGATGCGTGTGTGACCTGCTCACAATGGCCTACTCTATGTTCCCAGAGGATGTTTTAGCTTTATGGTTACAGAACCATCTCTCTCGCAGAATGCTCAGGGGCACGCTTAAGGCACTAACAGGGGGGAAAGAAAAGAAAAGAAAGGTGAGTGAAGGCAGATGAAACGGGAAAAACAAAACAAAAACAGGGAAGTCTCACGAAAAAAGTTCTTCTAGTAGAGTATTTCTGAAATGCTCCTAAACATGCCCTCCTGTCTGCCATCACCAATTACTGATTCTCCTGCTTGTCTGTGTGTCCTCTGTCTCGGGATCCCTCTGCGCAGGCCCCTCATGGTCCAGTGCTGTCACCAAGACTGCGCAGGGTTGCCCCTGAAAGGAGGCCGCGGCGTGCCCGCAGCTTCTTGTACGCACAGAGAAGCTGCTGCTCACCTACGTCAGGCACAAGTACGCAAGGCCAAATTTTATTCTTCAAATTCTAATAGTCTTTAGGGTGTTGGGAGGTTAAAACGAAACCAACATAGGAAAGGGATAAGAGAAGTGATTGCCCTGTTCTGTGAAGAAAAAAAGAGAGGGCGAGAGAGAGACTTTCAAAGAAATAAACGTTGACACCCCCAGGACACCCTAGATGCCCAAAGTGTAAAGAGAAATGTGTTTCTTGCACACACCGTGTATGCTGACAGCCCCATGCCTTGGCTCCTGGCCTTTTCCATCTGTCCCCATGTATCTCCCACACATATTCCTGAAGCTCCAGCATCACTTCTCAGACGCTCTCTGGGGACCTCAGACAGAACCCCAAGTTCCTTCCCTGTCTTCCAGAGCACTTACACCATGTCCCTGCACCACACGGAAACCAGTGTGGGGCAGCATCGGGGGTAGGGCATGGGGTGGTATTAGATGGTAAATAGAAACACATTTTTCACCACTTTCTATTCAGCCTAATGTGGCTCAGAAACAACATATATTTAGCACACAGAACTCAAGAGTTCTTGGATGGACTGGGTTGTTTAAAAGTAATATCATTTTTAAACATATTAGGAAATAGTCGTATAAATACAAGGGTGCGTCAAAAATAATGTTACTGGGGCTCCAGTTCTCTCTCTCTCTCTCTCTCTCTCTCTCTCTCTCTCTCTCTCTCTCTCACTGCTTCATTTGAAGCAAAGTATGTTTTAACATGTCTCTGTGAATGGTGGTAACAGCAACTTGCCTTTGGCTTTCGGCTCAAGTGCTTCATTTCTCCCCTCCCCACCCCCACTTTATTTTCAAAGCAAGAGAAACTGCCCCTGTGCACACACTCACTTTGCTAGTCGAGGCTTTCTGCCCCAATCCCTAAGGTGAAGGGTCCCATATCTGATCCCTTGGTGGTGATTTTCATGATTCTGCTAACAAGAAAGGCCTCTTGGTGTCAAAGGAAAGCTACGGGCTCTGGCAGAGGCTTGGCTCACTGCGTCACGTGTTAAGCAGCGCAAGCCTCTCCACGTAGCCCGCGGCTGGGCTTCAGCATCCCAGCACAGCAAGCAGACTTACGTTGTACACTCTGCCATCTTCTGCTCTGCAGAACTGTGGGAACAGGCCATCAGCATACCGAGAAGCCACCAGTCTCCCCAGAGAAGTCACATAATCTGCAGTTTGGGGAAGAAAACACACCAACACAGTGCATCAGCAAAAGCTGCTTCTTATTTTTATTTCACACTGCTTAACTCTGGCTTCGTTTAAATGATCTCTCACCTGCGAGGCTTCGTGCGCGGTGTTAAGTGATGATTGCTAGGGGCTATGATGAATCTAACTACTTGCAACATATACCAGGAGAGAGACAGGGCTTTCTACTCCTGTAAAGAAATTACAGTCTCAAAAACCCACAGGGGCAGTTCTATCCTGCCCTACAGGGCTTCTTTGAGTCAGAATTTACTTGGGGGCAGGGAGTTTGGTTTGGTTTCTTAAGACACCCGTAATCTTTTGGTGCATGAAGGACTAGGGAGGAAGAACAGGTTTTATTTCTTGATTCTTTTGGCCAGCATGATTAAGACAGAATTTAAAATAATAATAATAAAATATTAAAAATATGTTTGATTCCTGATAACTCTTATTCAAGGCTTAAATTTAGTTTTAAGAATTTTTTAAAAGGAACTTAAATGTTATCTATTGTTCTCTCCTGAAATGTGTCGACGTAGGAGCTGATTTCTCAGAGTGGCGTCATCCATGGTGATATGAATCAGATAAAGCCTATGGGAATGGAGCCTGCAGGATCTTCATTTGCTGACGGGTGTGCCTCAAAGTAAGGAAAAACAGCTGCAAACATCTGCTAGTGGTCCGAAGTTGGAATGTGTGAAGAATGAACTAGGAAAATTGGAAGTGGTCAAAAATGGAATGCATAAAGATTGATATCCTAGACATTGCTGAACTAAAATGCACTGAGATGGACCATTTGGGATGAGCAAATCACATGATTTACTATGCCAAGAACAACACAATCAAGAGGGCTGTCGTGTCATTCATTGTCAAGAGCAATCTGGAGGTACAATGCTGTCTGTGATAGGATTGTGTCTATCCGGTTTCAAGTCAATATAATCAATACAACTATTATTCAAACTTATGCACAATCAGGAAATCTAGTGATGTAGACATTTTAAAATTCTACCAGTGACCTCGGTTGGAAATTGATCAGACGGGCACTCAAATTAATCAATCATTATTGGCTATTGGAATGCAAAAGTTGGAAACAAAGAGGGGGGAACAGTAGTTAGAAACTATGGTCTTGATGATAGAAGCAAAGCTGAAGATAGCATGATAGGATTTTGCAGATCCAACGACTCGTTCATTGCAGATGCCTTTTCCCAACAGCACCAACAGTGACTAAACGCATGGACTTCTCCAGATGGACTACACAGAAATCAAATTGACTATGGGCAGAGATGTTGGAGAAGCTCAATATCAGGAGCTAAAACCAGGCTAGGGACTGACTGTGGACTAGACCTCAATTGCTCATCTATAAGTCCAGGTAAAAGCTGAAGAAAACTAAAACAAGTCAACAGAGTCAAAACAGGGCCTTGAGTCTATCCTACCTGAATGTCTAGAACAGATTTGATCCAGTGAAACGTGAGTTGATATTAATGGTGGCAGAAGAATCCGGAAAAGGACACCAATAAAGGCTGTACACCAGGAAGAGTGTCAACACTGGCCTGACTTATACATGTAGAGGTGGTCGAATTGGAGAGGGTTTTGTTGTGCATTTTTGGTCACAATTTTAAAAATAATTGCACGAATTGAAAAAGAAACCTGAAGAACTGTGGGGGCCCATCAAGAACATCATTCATGAACAAAGAGAAGATCATTAAAGACAGGAAAGAAGAGGGAAAAAACATCAAAGTGGACGTCAGAAGAGACTCGGAAACTTGCTCTTAATTATAGAGCACTTAAGCAAATGGGAGAAATAATGAGGTCATCATGCTGAGCAGAAATTCTCAAAGGGCAGCTCGAGGAATAAAGCCAAATATTTTTAATGAAATGTGCAAAAACTTAGAATTAGAAAGTCAAAAGGAAGAACACACTCAGCGTATCTTAGAATGAAAGAGTTAAAGAAAGAATTCAAGCCTCAAGTTGCAACATTGAGAGATGCTATGGGCAAAATATTGAATGATGCAGGAAGCATCGAGAGAAGATGGAAATAGTACACGGAGTCACTGGACCACTAGTGAGGTCCATTCCAGAGGTAACATATGGGCAAGAACCAATGGTGCTGAAGGAGGAAGTTCAAGCTGCACTGCAAGCACAACTTCTTTTATTATTAGTAGTAGTAGTAATATCATTTTATTAGGGGCTCATACAACTCATCACAATGCATACATCCATCCATTGTGTCAAGCACATTTGTACATATGTTGCTACCATCATTCTCAAAACACCTGCTTTCTCCTTGAGCCCTTGCTATCAGCTCCTCATTTGTTCCTCTCCCTCCCTGATCCCCCTCCCCCTGAACGCTTGATAATTTATAAATCATTATTGTTTTGTCATATCTTACACCATCCGATGTCTTTATTATTTTAATGTGTTATTTTATTGGGGGCTCTTGCAGCTCTTATAACAATCCACACATCAATTGTATCAAGCACATTTGTACATATGTTGCCATCATCATTTTCAAAATATTTTCTGTTTAAGCCCTTGGTATCAGCTCCTCTTTTTTCCCTCCCTCCCTCCCCCACCCTCCCACCCTTGTGGTCCCCTGAGAAATGATAAATTATTATTGTCATATCTTACACCGCCCACTGTCCTCCCTTTGCCCACGTTACTGTTGTTCATCCTCCTAGGAAGGTGGTGTATGTTATATGTCAATCATTGTAGTCAGCTCCCCATTTCTCCCCCTTCTCCTCTCACCTTCCCCCTAACCTCGTGGTATCACTTATCCCATTACTGTCCCTGAGGGTTTAATCTGTCCTGGATTTCCTGTGTCGAGAACGCTTATATGTACCAGTGTACATACTCCGGTCTAGCTGAATTTGTAAGGTAGAACTGGGGTCATGATAGTGGGGGGTGCGGGAAGCATTAAAGAACTAGAGGAATGTTGTGTGTTCCATTGGTGCAATGCTACAAACTGGCTGTCTGATTTTTTTCCTTGTGACCCTTCTGTGAGGGAATGTCCAATTGTCTACAGATGGACTTTGGGTCTCCACTCCGACTCCCATCATTTGCACTGATATATTTGTTTGTTTAGGGTCTTCTGATGCCTGATACCTTATCCCATTGACACCTCATGATCACACAGGTTGGTGTGCTTCTTCCATGCGGGCTTTGTTGCTTCTCTGCTAGATAGCTGCTTGTTTAACTTCAGCCTTTAAGACCCCAGATGCTGTATCTTTTAGTAGCCGGGCACTATCAGCTTTCTTCACCACATTTGCTTATGCACCCATTTTGTCTTCAGTGATAGTGTTGAGGAGGTGAACATCACAGAATGCCAGGTTATTAGAACAAAGTGTTCTTACTTTGAGGGAGGACTTGAGTAGAGACCCAATGCTCGTCTGCTACCTTAATACTTAATGTTTAAATATATGTTCATAGACCTATATCCCTATCACTATATATTAATATATGTACATGTGTGAAAGCACAACCTTTTAATTGACACTGATAATACAACTTCAAGTGACCAGCAACATTCCCTCTTTACTTAATACTGTGATCAGGAGACAGTGGAGAGTTTGGTTTTGAGGATTGGAGGAAGCAGGTCTATGGTGGAGTAGTGGATGGCACGCTGAATGAATAAGGCAGAAAAAATATTTGAAGAACAATATCTTATAAAGTTCCAAAATTTGGCGAAAGCAAACCAACGGGTCCAATAAGTTCAACAAATTTCAGTCATTGTAAATACAAAGAAAACCAAAGTTAGACATACAATAGTACAAAGAATAGCACATTTGCTAAAAACCAAGAATCAAAAGAAAAAAATCTCAAAAGTAGCCACAGAGAAATATGATACATTGTATATATTACAGTCAGGGGGGAGAATGTTCTGGCTGATTTCTCAGATGAAAAACTGGAGGCCAGAAAAGAATGGATTTACACTCGAATGGCTAACAAACACATGAGAAAATGCTGTCGTTCCCCAGCCATTAGGAGATGCGAATCACAACAATGATGAGCTATCGTCTTACACAGGGTGAGATGAAGCAGTTCCCAGTGATTAGGCGAAACCGATCATAAAAGTTTTATTGAGTTCAGTGAACTGGCTGTTCAAATGGCACTCGTAATCAGGGTTCTCTGAAGGAGGGCGGCTGGGCAGTCACCCCATGTGGAAATCATAAATTTACATTCCTTGCTCTTTGTCAATGTTCATCTGTGTAACTGCATATTCTAAGTGCCTACAGTAATGTTCATTCTGTCCATAGGTATAAAAAACTAGATGGGCTATGCTTGTAATATCTATTTATTCATTTCATAAGACTCATTATACTTTTGATGAAATACTACATCTGTATTCCTCTGCGTTTGTAACTTCTGTAAACAAACATAGACATGCAGATTAAAGGTGCCAAACAACCAGAGGGTGAAACGCTGTCCTTCCTTTCCGCTTTGCGTTAGGTCCCCAATCCCATGAGATATTAGGAGTGAATCCTGCAATTCCTGAAACTGTTGAAAGAGCTACCAATGTTGTCAGAACCATTGCTGTCAGTTCAGCAGAAGCAGAAAGGGTTTTTCAAAGATGAACATACTATGTTCAGAGAAGTCGCCTGTTTCTACGCTATTGAACCCAATCGCTGTGGACCACTTGGCCTACCTGTAAAGGGATGGGATCCTAGTCCTGCAGTGAAAAGATGATTAAGGATAAATCCAAAGCATGTTGCAACTAAGGACATCAATTAAGAGACATTGTGGAAATAATAAAGAACAGGTTTTCCTTGGTCAGGTTTTATTTAATAATTTTCATTAACACTTTAAAAACTCATAGCATCTAGTTTGGGTGCCTCTTTTAGAGTTCTTATTTAAGGATTAACTATGTGAAATAACTACATTTTGACATACCTTTTTTTATATACTTAAAATAATCAATAGGGAAGTAAACCAATTGCTAAATTATTTGAATCCCACCACTGATCTTACGCCCGCACAATAGCACAATTAGTGAAAGACAGAAAACAACAAATACTGGGGGGGGGGGGGTGGCGAGATCAGAACGCTTAAACACTGCTGATGGCCTTGGGAATGTGTACTGCCATGTAGAAACCGATGTGGCGATGCCTAAAATAGCTGGCAACGCCAATGCCATGTGACCTAGCAGGACCTTTGGTTGCCATACATCCCAAAGAAACGAGAGACCACCTAATAAAATGTAAAAAAAAATGATCAGGGCAAAGAATGTACAGATGTGCTTTATACAGTTGATGCATGTATATGCATGGATTGTGATAAGAGTTGTATGAGCCCCTAATAAAATGTTAAAAAAAAGAAATGAGAGACAAAGCACAAACAGACGTACGCTCTCCCCTGTGCACTGCAACACTGTTCACAACAGCAAGGAGCTCGAAACAGCTCCAATTCCCAGCTGCTAAAGAATGAATTCAAAAACCAAAGCCCTCTAGCACATGCACACAACAGAATACTTCACATCCCTAAACGACAGTGATGAAACGCCTCATGGCATGGAGGGACCTGGAAACCAGTATGCTGCGTGAACTTAGTCCATCACAAAAGGGTCACCATTGGATGAGCCCACGACTATAAGGATGAACGCCAGGGTGACGCCACATTTCTACTCCCAGGTCATGCAATCCGCTAACTGGTCTGCCAGAAAGCACGGTAGAGAGCCTGCCTAGCGTTCACAAACCCTCCAGCACCCCCTCTCCGGGGTACGTTTTTTAAAACATTTGGACAGAGGAGACTTCACCGCAGCGGGGGTCAGTGTTTGAATGAGGGAGAGGGAAATGACCACTCAGCTACTGTCAGATAAAATTGTGCAAAGACCCCTCAAATCAGCAGGCACTCCTTCCTACCTGTGATAGGTGAACCCGGCTGGAGATTCACGTCAAGATGCGGGAAGAGAGCATGCATGTCTCAGAGAAGGCAAGTGCATTTCTATCGGTGGGAAAACAGGAAGGAGCAGTTTCCCGTGGGGGTGGTGTTTAATGATAATGACATAGAATCCACAGGGCAAATCTACCTAGCATTATGTTCCTAATCAGTGCTGATACCGTTGGACACCCGTAAACCTTGAAGTGGACCTAAGAAAATTAGAAGCCAACCTCCCCTATGCTCTTAGACAGACAAATTCTTACCAAATATAAAGAATTGCTCATTTTGCTCATGCTGAGGATTGAATTATATATAAATCATGTATGCATATGATTTTTTTTAATGAGCTAACATGGCCTTTGGTCTCTGGCAGACCCATGTCAGAAGCTGTTTTAGAAGGCACCAGAGCTGTCCTAGCTCCTGTGGATCTGTGTGAAATTACAGCCTGGGCTCAGTAGATGCCGGCTCTGCCATTTGCCTGAGCCTCCACCTCCGTCCGAACCAACTTTATGCCTTGAGCGTTCTGATTACTTACACGGGACCCTGCCAAGGAGGCCCCAAAGTGAAGTCTGTTAGTGCCTCTCTTCCATCTCAGGAGGCTTGAAACCACCCTCTCTTCTGAAAACAGCCTCCCTTCTCAAAAGGACCTCTCTTCTCACTTTTGTTTGTGAACATTAAAAATCTGATATCATGGAATCAACAATCTGCTATCAAAATGACATTGGTCCAGGGTGAATAATAACTGTTAGTTATGAATCACATCACTAGGTGGTAGGCACTGCTTTAAATACAACCATGATTCATTCAATTCTCACCATTCCAGGAGAATTCCACTGCTGTCTGTATGTTCCAGACAAAAACGTTGAAGCATTGAGCTGTAAGATAGCTTGCCCGGGGCCACTCAGATTGTTTGATCTCTTGCCTGCTGCTTCTGTGAGGATTGATTGTAGTCCCAAGCAAGACAAAATCTTTGACAACTTCAATCTTTTCTTCACTTATCATAATGCGACCTATTGGTACAGTTGTGAGGATTCTGGTCTACTTTAAATTGAGCTGTAATCTGTACTGAAGGCTGAAATCCTTGATCTTCATCAGCAAGTAGTTCAAGTCTGCCTTACTTTCAACAAGCAAGGTTGTATCAGCCTCATATCACAGGGTGTTAATAAGTCTTCTTCTGATCCTGATGCTGCATTCTTCTTCAAATAATCCAGATTCTCTGATTATTTGCTTAGCATTTAATAAGTCTGGTGAAAGGATGCAATCATGACACACACCTTTCTTGATTTTAAGCCATGCATTATTCCCTTCTTCTGTTTGCACAACTGTCTCTCATTCCATGCGTAGGTTTCACATGAGCACAATGAAATGCCCTGGAATTCCCATTCTTCTCAAGGCCGTCCACCGTTTGTTATGATCCACCTAGCCTAATGCCTTTACATAGTCAATAAAACACGAGTACGTATCTTTCAGTGTTTTCTGCTTTCCACCAAGATCAATTTGACATCAACAATGATATCTCTTGTGTGTTAGTATGGATTAACTAGAGAAATCCAGTGACACTCATAGGTGTGTGAGAAAGAGCTTTATATAAATGAGCAATTACATATTGAGAAAACATCCCAGCCCAGCCCAGATCAAGTCCATAAGTCTGATATTAGCCCAATATATCTGATACCAGTCTATAAAGTCCAATATTAGCCATATGTCTGATACCAGTCTATAAATTCCTTTTCAGATCCACACAACATATGCAATGACACTGAATGCTGGAAGATCACAGGTCAGTGGGTAGAAAGTCTTGAGATTCAGAGGTGGTGGATGCCACCTCAGCTGGAGTGGGTCTCCATGTCACTCCTCCAGCTCCAGGGCTCTGGCTCCATCAGCACAGCTCTATGTGTCTTATCATCAGGAATGTCTCATAGCAAGTATGTGTGTCCCACCTTTAGGGAAAAAGTTTCCAGAATCTTCTGGAGAAGGCCATGCCCACACAGAGGCCTCATTGGCTATGACTTGATTGGCAGGCTGGACTCCACCCCTTCACAAATTGACAGATTATGTAACTGCCACACCTTGTTTCACAACCTCTTCTGAATCCAGCCTGAATCTCTGGCAGCACCCTGTCAATGTACTGCTACAACTGCTGTTGAACGGTGTTCAGCCAAATTTAACTTACATGTGTTATCAAGAATATTGCTCTATAACTTGCACATTCTTGTTGGGTCACCTTTCTTTGGATTGGGTACAAATAGGAATCAAAGTGGATGTCAGAAAAGATCTGAAACTTGCTCTTAATTGTAAAGTAGCTAAGGTAAATAAGAGAGATGATTAAGTCAGAGAGCTGAACAGAAAATTCCGAAGATCAGCTCGAGAAGACAAAGGAAAATAAGTAAATGTGCAAGGACCTCGAGACAGAGAACCAGAAAGGAGAAGCACGCTTGGTGTACCTTAAACTGAAAGGCCTAAAGGAAAAACCCAAGCGTAGAATTGCAATATTAAAAGTTTTTATGGGTAAAATATTGAATGTTGCAGAAAGCATAAAAAAGATGGAAAAATACACAGAGCCATTGTCCCAAAAAGAATTAGCTGACATTCAACCATGTCAAGAGGTAGCACATGGTCAAGAACCAATGGCACTGAAGGAAGATGTTCAAGCTGCACTGAGAGCATTAGCCAAAAGTGAGCTCTGGAATTGACACAGTCACAGCTGAAATGCTTCAACACGCTGGAGAGGCACTGCAAGTACTCACTTGTCTGTGTCAAAAAATTCGGAAGACAGTTACCTGACCAACTGGCCAATAGAGATCCATTCCATTCACAGGATAGCTCATACTATCAAGCACTGAAAAGCTATCCCTGACAGCCTTCTGTGTGAGACCTGGGTTGACTCACACATTGCAATGGTAGAAAAATGAAGGAACGAGAAGGGATGAGCTCAAGAAGCAGGAGTAAGTGGACGGCATATTCTGAACTTACCACTATACATATGTTGTCACTTTGGAAGTGGGTGTTAACAAACCCAAGGACACGGGAACAACAAGTGATCTAAAATCGATGCTGAAGAGGGTATAGGAGGCCTGGTAAGGCTTGATCAAGGGCAATGTCACTGAGAGGAATTACTGAAACCCAAATGAAGGCTGAACATGACAGTGGGACAAGAGGAAAGTAAAAGGAAATAGAGGAAAGAACTAGGAGGCAGGGGGCATTTATAGAGGTCTAAAAGTGGGCATGTACTTATGTAAATATATTTATATATGATGATAGGGAAATAGATCTCTGAGCATATATTTATAGGTTTAGTATTAAGGTAGCAGATGGACATTGGGCCTCTACTCAATTATTCCCTCAATGCAAGAATACTTTGTTCTATTAAACCGGCATTCCATGATGCTCACGACGTGATCACTAAAGACAAAGTGGGAACATAAACAAATGTGGTGAAGAAAGTTGATGGTGCCCGGATATTATAAGATGTAGTGTCTGGGGTCTTAAAGGCTTGAAGATAAACAAGTGGCCATCTAGCTGAGAAGCAACCAAGCCCACATGGAAGAAGCACATCAGCCTGTGTGATCATGAGGTGTCAATAAGATCAGATATCAGCCAAGACCCAGAACAAAAAAATTATATCATTGTGAATGAGGGGGAGTGTAGAGTGGAGACCCAAAGTCCATCTGTAGGCAACTGCACATCCCCTTACAGAAGGGTTGTGGGGAGGAGACAAGCCAATCAGGGTGATGAAACATACAACTTTCCTCTAGTTTTTTAATGCTTCCTCCCCACCACTATCATGACCCCAATTCTACCTTACAAATCCGGCTAGACCAGAGCATGTACACAGGTACAGATAAGAACTGGAAACACAGGAAAACTAGGACAGATAACCCCCTCAAGACCAATATCTCAATATCGAGAGTAGCAATAACAGGAGGGGAAGGGTAATGTGGGGGGAGAAAGGGGGAACCAATCACAATGATCTACATATAACCCCCTCCCAGGGGGATGAACAACAGAAAAGTGGGTGAAGGGAGATATTGGACAGTGTAAGACATGAAAAAAAATAATTTTTTTGATTATCATAGGTTCATGAGGGAGGGAGGGAGGGTGAGGGAGGAAGGAGAAAAAATGAAAAGTTGATACCAAGGGCTCAAGTAGAAAGAAAATGTTTTGAAAATGATGGCAACAAATATACAAATGTGCTTCACACAAAGGAGGAATGTTTGGATTGTGATAAGAGTTGTATGAGCCCCCAGTAAAACGATTAAAAGTTAAATTTAGAAAAATAAAAATTGTCACTTTGCCTTTCACCCGCTCCCTCTTCCCTCCACCTCTGGAAGAAAAGCAGACTGAAGAAGAGCTCTGTCAGTCTTGCCCCACACACGAGCCTTTGCTTAACCAGCCTGCTGCTCTGGCCCCGACCCCACACTGGAGCCACAGCGACCATGGCATTGGAGCACTTCGTTGCTCAAGTTCTCAATATAACTACATTTGGCCCCCATTCCACACACCCCTTCTACCTGCTTCTCTTGGATTCATCCATCTGTGCCTCAGATACACGGGGGCTCCAAAAAGGGCTTGGCAAATGGAATCCAAAGATGATGGAATTTAGCTACTACCAAGGGCTCAAGCAGAAAGCAAGTGTTTTGAGAATGATGATGGCAACAAATGTGCTTGACACAATGGGTGTATGTATGGATTGTGATGAGAGTTGTATGAACCCCCAATAAAATGATTTTTAAAAAAAGATAAAGGAATTTTCCCACAAGCTTCTTGCAGCCCCTGATCTAAGGAGGCGTGGTGGCACAGCAAGTAAGCTCTCAGCTACTAGCTAAGGGGTGGTGGTGGTTCTAACCCCCCAGCGGCTCAGCAGGAACCTTGAAGCAGTCAGCTTCTATGAGGAATACAGCCTAGGAAACTCGATGGAGCAGATAGATCTCCATTGTCCTATGGGGTCACAGTGAGTCAGAGTCGACTCAATTGCAATGTTTGTTCTTGTTTGTTCAGGGCCCCAAGTAGACTGAAGAGAGTGTGTCTTAATCGTCTTTCTACCCTTCACCTCACCAAGCTTAGTATGAATGACTATTGAATAAATATTTAATCTGTTAATTAATTAACTAATGTCATAATTACTGAGTAAAATATGACTAATGGAAATTGCCTTAATTAACGGAGGACTCCTCAAGAGAGGTTTTACTCATTATTTGGACAGGACCGTTCCTGCAAGATGGGGTTGTCTCCCGCAGCAAGACACTCACTATCCCTGGTCCCTAGACCCTAGACCTCCATAGTTAACGTGACACCCAAAAGAGCATACACTCCTGTATCTGCATATTCCCCTTGAGGGTCAGTCATCCTGAGAGTTCAGAATCAATATTTAACCAGCACATTTAGGGAAAAATGAACCATAACAGAAGACAGGATGCAATAGAAAAATAGCATATTCTCCCTGAAACCACACACAGATAATTGTCTTCGTCAATGCATCTCTGAAGAGGTTTGTTCATACCAAGGGATAATGTAGGCATCTGCTGAGCTAGGGATAAATATAAGTAACTTCCATATTTTTTAATTTCATCTTAAAAGAAACAATGCCATTGAGCGTTGCTTTAGACATGTTATCGAGAGATGGCCCCTACCGAAGGAGGGCAAGCTTGGAAAGCTGAGGGCCAATGAAAAAGAGGAAGCTCCTCAAAGAGAAGGTCTTGACACAGTGGCTGCACCAATGGGCTCAACACAAAAGGTGTGAGGATGGCCCACGATGGAGCAGCATTTCCTTCTGTTTCACATGGGGCCCCTGTGCGTCAGAACCAAAGCAATGGCACTGAACAACAACAGTGCGGTGGTAGTTACATAATTCCATGTCCACTTGATAAATACGTATAGAGTGGAGTGTAGCCTGCCAATCAGATCACAGACTGACGATGCCTCCTTGCGGGCATGGCCTTCTCATGAGGATTCTGGGAACTTCCGCTTTTTCTCCCTGCAGGCAGGCCACACTCTCTCTTTGCTTCACCTTCCTGTAGAGGAGACACGCTCAGAGACTTGGAGGAGCCATGTGGAGACCCTGCCAGCACTGAGACGTGTACAATGCCACCGGATCCACAAGACTTTCCACCCAATGGCCTGTGATCTTCCTGCATTCGGCATCATTGTGAGCGGCTATGTGGGTCTGAAGAGGAATCTATGAACTAGTATCAGACATAGGGGCTAATATCGGAATAATGGACATGATCTGGGAAGTTTTCTCAATATATAATTGCTTTTTGATATAAAGCTCTCTCTTCCACATACACGAGTGTCTCTGGATCTATTTCTCTAGTCAACCTGGTCTAGCACAAGGGCATAGTACTAAATGCACAGGCAGACAAGTATACACCTGCATGACACAAGCACGCGTATTGGGAGAGCATGTGCAACCATCTTCTGGCCGATAAACAGGAGGAGATGGACACTAAAGCAGGATGAAAACAAGCTTAGAGACCTGTGGCTTGGAGGGGCCTTCAAAATTAATGCTACCTGGTCAAAGGCTCAAAGGGCACCAAGCCATTGGGATTTCCAGCCATCGTTGTTTGTGAGTACTATACCTTCACAATGTGGGAATCCAATTTGTGATAAAATCTGCTTCAAGGTCAACTTGTTGCTCTTCAGCCCATGTAGTTGAAGCCATTTATCTGATGAGATGAGACTTTGCTCAGCCAAGTCTATTTGGGTGTTCTCCATCCCCTCTTGCTCCTGCAGCTGCTGCTCCGAGCTGATGGAAGATGAGTCTGGTTTCTCCATCTCTGAATGAGTGTCTAAGTCAGCTGAGCCTCCTGTAAGAGCAATTGTCACATTCAAACTTCATGAACACTGTGGAACATGAGCCGAGGATCAGGTTAATATAAATTATAATGCATTTATGAAGTAGAATAGAATTCTACCAGTTAAAAATGATGGATACGTTCTGGTTAGCAAAGATGATATCCACATATACTTCTAAGAGATATCCGTAAAACTCAATATCCATATGTGTATACACCTAGGCAACAAAAAATCACCCAGAAAGATATAGGCCCACAGGCTCACAGTATTATCTCTGTGTGGTAGGCATTATATGTGGTTTGGACTTTCTTATACTGTTTAAACTTTTGCATGATTGACCATTTCTAGAACAAGATTAATTTTACCATCAGAAAATGTAAATCTATTCTGGAAAAGAAGCATTTCCCCCGGCCATTCTTCACATCAGGATGTCAAATAGAATCATGCCTGACATTTTGTTTCCAAGAGGAAGAGAAGAGACCGTTCTGTGAGGAGAGAGACCTAGCCTACAGGTGCAGTGGCTGACTCAACTCGGAGCTAATGGCAGATCACAGTCCGGTCCGACTGGAATGCGTGAGACCATCTTCAGAATGTTTTATTCTCTGGGGCTCTACTCTCAAATTGAAGCAAAAATTATTCTAAAATTGAACTTCTATGCTCTGGCTCATAGAGCCTGCTGTTCTCAGATCAAATGGATTCATGCCAATAAGCAATATTTTATATCAAACTCACGGAGACCAACCTAAGCATAAGTAATGTGCACAAGAGGAAAGGGATGGCCAAACTCTAATGCAAGCCGAACCCACTCATTACAACTGGTGAGGGCCTGATCACTTGGAAGAAAGAGCAGCATGCTCTGCTTTCCTCTGTGGCAGAGTTGGCAATGTATCTAAATTTATTCCTTGGAACACAAAACATCGACAGTGAAAAGGCTCTCTGTTCCCACTTCTACAACTGTAACTGATTTCCCTGAACGTCTCAGTGTCATAACATGAAGATTCAGTCAAACACCGAGAGAAATCAGTTGGAGTCAAACCAGGGGGATTTCACTATAAGAAATTTGAATCATTATCATAACCAAACACTTATCTAACTTTATATATGAACATGTACCTTGCACAGGATCCATGTTAACTCACTCCGTAGAACAGCCTTAGGAAGTAGGGGCGACTGTCAGTCCCATTTTATAGATGGGGAAACCATTTTGGGAAGAGGTTAACCTGGTATCACATAGAGGTGATTGAGCTGAGACTCTGACAGAGGTTGTCTGGCTCTGGAGTCTGCCGTCTATGGCCTTTAACATAACAGAAACAGTTATAGAAACATTCATTTGTTGGCCAGGCACTAGGCTGAACCCTTTCTATGTATAATCTCACTAGTTTTTCATAACCCTATCAGTTACCGACCATTAATATTCCACTCACATTTCAAGAATCAGGAAGAAAGCTTATAGAACTTAAAGAATTTGCTCAGACGTAACTGCTTGTATGGCAGAAGCACAATTCAAAGCCATTTCTTAAACGTTCTGCTATCACCGTAGCCGATCTCCTCCAGCTTGGGCTTAATGTACAAGTCTGCAGACTGCCTTCCATTAAGGGTTCCCGAGTTCTCCGTGAAGGTAAAGAGCACTGACCTTTCTTCTCAGAACTGGGCTCACTGTGCTTCCCGGTTCATCATGTTCAAAAGTTTGCAGATTCTGTCCTGGGCTGTGGGGTTTGCCCACACACAGCACCCAAGAAATGTTCCATGGCTGTCTTGGGGCAAGCATTTTGGGAAAGTCGTCATGCCTATGTGGTCAGAGGCTGATGGACAATGCACGACTTTAACAAATAACATCAATTCAATTCCAACTCATAGTGACCCTAGAGGGCAGAGCAGAACTGACGCCATGAGTTTCTGAGACTACATTTTTAATGAAGTGGAATGCCTCATGCAAGACTTAGAGTGTATTAATTCAGCCTCAATATTTGGTAAGCTTCTATCTACTTTATGATCAGTACGCCAAACTTCCTAGATTCTTGTTAGTTGCTGAAAAAGGTGTCTGGACTATGTGGCACTATCTTGGGATTTATGAGTTTTGAATTAGTATTGTCCTGGGAAGAATGGCAGGTGGGATGAAGCCAGATGATGTATACTGCTGCAATTCTGCCCTTGAAATTCTTCACCTCCCCTCCCACCACCATTCTTCTGCCCGTAAGTGGCAAAGCTAGGCTGAGATCCTTCTAAAGACTCAAATCATGTGGGCAGAGTCCAGAAGATTGAAATGGACACTTTCAAACATCAGGGAGATTTTCCATGGTTGGGAAAGGAAGTCCAAGAAAAGAACATCTGAGAATAGCGGTGCTTTCAATGGCAGGTCACTGCTGAGAAGAAAGAATTTTGAGAGCTCCCAAGAAGATAAAAGGCGGGCCAGGAGGAACCTGCCCAGTGGAAATGAAAATCAATCATGAAGTTGTATGCCCATATAAAAATAACAGGAGAAAACCCAAACCCATTTTCAGTGATGTGTTCGTGAAAGCCATGCATTTGTGGAAGAACGGGTGGGGGCCAAAGGCCTTTCCAACACAGAAAATTGTAAAACAAACAAACAACAACCTCTCAATACACATAGATTACTTTGATTGGGGACTATTCATATTTATCATCATTTCTTGGAAATAAATTTCTCTTGGTTCTTGTAGAAGGGGCCTTCCAAAAACTCATGGAAATGCAATTTCCAGATACTGGAAATTTTGCATAACTTTGTTTGAAGCCCCTTCCTACTTACTACCTTCAAAGCCCAAAGGGACTTCGTCCTCTTGTTCCTATCAGTTTATGGCAGAGACAAAGGAGCCCTGGTGGCATAAGTTTGCGGTTTGAACCCACCAGCTGCTCCAAGGATGAGGCTTTCGGTTTTTCAACATTTACAACCCTGGGAAATCCGGAGGGGGCAGCTCTACTCTTCCTTACAGCAAAGCGATCAGTAAGATAGTAATGTGTGAAGGTTGGAACACAGTCCAGCCTGGGGCAAATGGTGACACACACCGAGGCTCATCAGAAGAAAGGTCTGGCTATCTAATTCTGAAAAGTTAGTCACCGAAACCCCTGTGGCGCTCAGTTCTAGCCCGAGACACACGGTGTACCCCAGAGTCGACTGGATAACTGGTGGAGGGCGGGTGAGGATTTGTTGGGATTGAGGTACGTGGGTGAGGCGAGGTTGTGGGACAGCTTGTTCCTGGCCAAATAGTGATGTGAGTCTGGGCAAGGCACTAACGGTTTCTGGGTTTCCACATCTAAATTGAGGTTGCAGTAGTCCGGCTGGGAAGTTCTCTAATTCCAAGAATTCTCTAATTCCAAGGCTCCCCACGGAGCTTGTCTGAAGCCTCAGCATCTCAGAGGCTCAGCTGGAAGGCATTGCCTCCCACACTTACTGGGTAATCTGTCAGCTGGAAGAGCAGGTGGGTCCGGTTCCGCAGCACCCTCCCATCCTCGGGGGCACCTGCGACCCAAGAGCGAGAGCGAGGAAAGCATCCGGCTGGGTGGTAACGCCGTGATTCCAAAGGGTCTGCTCTGGCGGGAGAGGTTCCAGCCGTTCTAGTTCTCTGTGATCCGTGTCTTCCCAGGTTCCGAGCTGGTTCAGAGCGGCCTGTTGACCGCGGCAACGCCGCCGTTGCTTGGCTACCGCCAATCAGGGCGCGGTTCCCCAGCCGGCCCCGCCCACAGGGCACGCGCCCACTCGGGAGCGGGGCGCAGGGGCGGCGTGGACGTTATTTTTAATCTGTATGTTAATTTTCACTTTCTCCAGTAGACAAAGGCTCCAGAATCGATGCCAATTATTTTGCGGCTACTAGGAATAAAAGTGTGCTTATAAAAAGTATCATTGAATCATTAATAGAAAATCCCACAGACAAGCATTGTTTTAGTATACGTTGGATTATTAAATGTTTTCCATTTTGCTTTCATTCAAATAGCTAGTAAAACATAAGAATATTAGAATCGAAAAGTTCTGTGTTCAACAGAAAACTTCACTTCATTCAGAGGTTATTTTTATTGCCTTTTTCAAATTCTTCCAAAACTTGAAAATGCATTTAAGAGCTTGACCTCAGATCACAAATCATTCCCTACAGTTATTCTTGGTGGCTCGCTGCAAAAGATACCTGCCAACACAATCACTAAAAACAACAGCAACAGAAAGTTGACAACATTAAAAATTATTTTCAGCCTGGGAGGAGTACACCTGCCACACCCACATTTGCCAGTCACATTAATCCCTCCTGTCCCAACCCTGCCAGTCCCTTGGGCGAATTAAAGCATAGAGCACTCACACAGCCAAACACACCACCACACGGAGTCACCTCAACACTCAAGTCCCCCTCTTCACCCCACATGCCCGGCAAGGGTCCCCTTACCTGGACCCTTGCTGCTTACAAGCCTGTAACTGGAGGGTGTTCTACATGTCTCTGCATTTTAGGTGCCTATAACCATGCAGTCATAGGAGCCCTGGTCGCCTAGTGGTTCCATGTCAATTCTAAACCACCAGCCAGTCTGTGAAAAAAAAGGTGAGGCTGGTCGCTCCTGTAAAGATTTACAGCCTGGGAAACCCAGAGGGGCACTTCTACTCTGTCTGTAGGGTGACTACGAGTCAGGATCAACTCAAAGGCACTGAGTTAGTCTGAGTTTGTTTTACTTAGGATAGCCCTGCAGCTGGCTGGCCACAGTTCAGAGTCCAGAACCCCTCAAAGTCCTGCTGGCTCAGCGTAAGTTCTTTTTCGTCACAAAGTCTTCCCTGTCCTCACTTGTCACACCACACCCTTGCACCCAGGGACAGTCTTATAGCAACTCTTACATTCGCTGTTGACTTTTTATGCTATTTGTGTTCAGTTGGACTGCTTTGCACTACTTGGATTTATGATCATTATTAGAATCTTTGGAGGACTAGTAGAGGGAGTGATCAATGAAACAGAGAGGGGAAAATTACATTTTCTCAGGCTAAATGCAAAAACCAGAAGCAGAAAACACGTGTCTGGATGGTACCAATGATTAACATGCTCATTGCTAACGGAAAAGATAGAAGTTCATATCCACCCAGAAGCAGCTCTGAATAAAGTCTTGGTAATCTGACTGCAAAAAAAAAAAAAAAAAAAAACAACCCAGCCATAGAAAACCCCACCTAGCAAAATTCACTCTACATATTGAGTTTCTGTGAGCTGGACTGGAATCCACCCAAACCCCAAACTCCCTGTCTTGGAGTCAATCCCCACTCCCAGAGACTATAAGCAGAGAAATGTACCTTAGGGTTTTGAGACTGCCAAGCTTTACAAATGGAGACTGCCTCATCTTTCTCCCAAGTAGAGGCCAGCAGGTTTGAACCACCAACCTTGTGATGAGCAGCCAGCAACTGGTAAACCAATTGCCATGGATTCAATTCTGACTCACAGAGAATTGACAAGAGAAAGCAGAACTTCCAAGGCTGTCATCTTTACAAAGGCAGGCTGCTGCCTCATTTATCAGGAGAGCCACCGGTGGGTTTAAGACATCAACCTTCTGGGTCGCGGCAGCGTGCTTAATCACTGAAGCACCTGAGGTCCCGTCACATTTAGGCCATAGCACTAATTCAAAGGGAATTAAATATATATGAGAAAAAGCTTATCTGGGGTGGAACTAAAAGGAGCCCTGGTGGAATGGAATTAAGAGAGAAACGCTCCTTCTGAAAAGGAAAGCAGGAGGGGTGGGAGGGCAAGAGCGAGAGAATCAGGGAGCAGCTGGTGTTGGACCTGTGTTGGCACAGTGGCCTAGGGAAGGGTCCCCTGCTACGGGCTCCTCTGGGTTAGGGCCAGGGAGTCCTGCAGTCCCTGTTGTGATGTCCTTGTGTTTGGGATTTATGACCCGAGGAGTGAATGCAAACGTTTGCCTCTCAATCAAACATCTTGAGAAACACAAGGCTCTACATGTATATTGTCTCATTTGTTTCCTACCAAAGCTCTATATAATTATCCTCCCCTTCACAGGTAGGTAATTAAAGACCTAAGATTAAGCAACTTCCCCAAGACCTTGCTGCGAGTACATGGCAGCTGTCAGGTGTAGACTCGGACATCCACTCTCCTCATTAGCCACGGTGCGGATGAGTTCTTGGTGTCCGTTTTCTCCCGAAGGTGTTTTTGGTCATCTTGTACTGTGTTCATACGGTCTTAGAGATCGATGCCATATTGAAACCTCACTGGATTTGCAGGGATTTTTAACAGGTCGCTTGGCAATCCTAACTGACATACAGTAACTCTATTTCTAATCACACACACAGAGAGAGAGAGAGAAAGAGAGAGAGAGAGAGAAACCTCTTAACGCACACCTCCACAATGAGGCACTGAGCTTGCTAATAACTAAGTCGTGAAGCAACTTGACAAGGATCTATCAAGACGAAATCCTGAGTGCTTGGAAGTTTCAAATCACGCTTTAAAATGGAGAAATCAAATCGCAGAAGAATCATTTCCGAATATTTTGAATACTAAGGTGGGTACTTTATAAAACAGCTAGCACGGGGCTGCAAAATGTACTCAGAGGTAATTCAGAGCTCTAACGGTTCTCATACTTAAAAAAAATCGAAAGTAAAATAGTCATTTAAGGCGTAAAGCTAGAAAGAGAACAAAACAAATCCAATGAGAGCCAGAGAAGGGAAAGGAAACTTTGAATGTACAAAAAACTCCCTGTCGTCAAGTCGATTCTGACTCACAGCAACCTTACGGGACAGAGTGGAGCTGTTCACGAACCTTCCTTCGTTTAATCTTCTCCACGTAGTTCAGCTTCTCTGATTATGGGTTAAGCATTCAGATCGAATAAATATATTTTTCCAATTCAAAATGACCAGGCCATTTCAACTCACTGAAGCCTAGGATATGCATCTTTCCGTGTTCCATTTCATTTTTGGCAACCTCCAATTTTCCTAGATTCGTCCTGGATACATTCCTTGTTCCAGGTGTCAATGGATACTTGCAGGTGTGTCTTCTCATCTCCGTGTGGCCCAGCAGCGGGTGAAGACCTGGAAAGTGTCCCTCCACCCACGTGATGAAAGTCTCTTCTCCTTCGAGGAGGCAGCTCTGCCCTAAGTCCGTGTCCACTCTCTTCCTCTGCCACCACACCAGACAGTAGTTTGCTGCTGTTCATAAGGCTTACTGTGTTAACCTCTCAGCAGTGGACCACCCATTCCTTCTTCCTAGTCTGCTCTTCAGCTGGACACCAGGCTGAAACCTGCTCACCACTGTCACCCTGCAGGTATATCACAGGCCAGTGGCCTAGCACCCAACTTCCTGGCCACACGTGGTCCGGGGGTTTTAAGCCCCTAATTACTCTCTGTCAACAGTGATATCAACTATTGAGGCTATAGAATAAGTGTGTAAACACTACAATAGTGTGACACTTGGGTGAGCCAACACAGTAGGGCAGGTGGAGATTGCTAAAAGCTGACTATTCAAATACAAAAATGGCCTCCATCTTGCAAAGGTATACAAGTCATACTCATGGATTGGAGGTTAATAATTTAAATTGTTTTTTCCTAAAATAATAATAATTTATAAATTATCAAGGGTTCATGAGGGAGGGAGGATAGGAGAGGGAGGGGGAAATGAGGAGCTGATATCAAGGGCTCAGGTAGAAAGCAAATATTTTGAGAATGATGAGGGCAACAAATGTACAAATGTGCTTGACACATGGATGGATGTATGGATTGTGATAAGAGTTGAATGAGCCCCCAATAAAATGATTTTTAAAATAAGTAAGTAAATTGGCTTTTTCTGTCTTGGGTTTTAACCAGTTTTATGTATTTGATGTACTTACTATAAGTAAGTGTGTTACCCAGATCATAATAATGTGTCATGAATACAGTCTAAATTTTAAGGCTTAGGCCTTAAATTGAAAAAAAATTAACATGTTATTTTTTAATGTAACAAATCAAAACCATACTAACTGCCTTTGAGTCTATTTTAACTCATAGCAATCCTATAAGACAGGGTAAAACTGCCCCTGTGGGTTTCCAAAACTTTCACTCTTTATGAGAGTAGAAAGACTAGTCATCTGTCTCCCTCACAGGGACTGGTGGTTTCAAACTGCCAACCTTGTTGCTAACATCCCAACATGTAAACACTTTTAACATATTGCTTTCATATCAAAAGTAATCCTTAAACAAAAACAGCTTTTTCATAAGCATTTAACTCCAACTAAATGAAATAAAATATTTGGACTCGTATTTGCTCTTATTTTATTTTAAAATTGTCGTTTTCACAGGATGAAATAAAAATGGCACACGACATGGTCTTCCAATATTATTATACTCTCGTTTTAATGTTTGTGATTACGTGCGGGCCTCTAATGCACCTCGTTGCCTTCAGGATGGAGTAGAACATGAATAAAATCTAAAACAGAAAAACAGATCTCTCTGTACAGTGTCTTCCAAAGCCTTCACTGTTATTGACTGTATAAATTAAGTGCCCAATATCTGAGAGATATAGCTCTTAATCCATTGCTCTTGGGCTCTTTTTACTTTTCCCATCCTTTAATTTTAGTCTATTTTTGTCTTTGTGTCTAAGATAGCTCTTCTTGTCGACTGCACGTTGATGTATCTGTCTTCTTATCCCCTTTTCTATTTTCTGTCTCTTGATAGTGCATTTAATCCTCTTCTAGTCTAATTATTGATAGGTATAAATTTGTTGCTGTGTATTTTTAGTGGTGTTGGTGGTTTCTTTGTTATACATAAATTTTTGTGATGGATTCATACAGTCCATGGTTTGTCTTGTAATTTTCTTTATAGCTATGCTTCAATGCTCACTAAATGTTTCTGGGTTTCCTCTTTATTTGATTTTGATCAGGTTGACTCATCTTCTTTGAAGCTACCTTATAATTTTCTAAGTTCTTTCCAAGTTTAAAACAGTCTGTTCTACCTTGAAATCGACTTGTGTCATTTGAAAGTTCTACAACTTCACTGGTTCTCTATTTTCAGTCTAGCAGGTTGGTTTTGCTCTGGATATATCTATATATCGGGGTTGATTTCTGGGTGGTGTTGTCTTGTATGTTAATCTTGGGTTATTGTTTCATGTTACTGTTCCTCTGTCCTAAGAATCCCCTTCATTATTTCTTTTAAGTTAGGCTGGTTTTTTCAAAGTCCTTTAGCTTCTATTTATCTGGAAACGTCTTAATTTTGTCATTGTATTTTCAGGACAATGCAATATGATTCTTGGTTGGCAGGATTTTTCTGTCAGAGTTTGATATATGCCACGCTACTACCTTGTTGCCTGCATGTTTTCTTCTGAGAAATGAGAGCTTAGTTCCCCTTTGTAGGTAATTTTTCATTTTTCCCAAACTGCTCTTGGGATTTTTTCCTTGGCTTTTATTATGAAACATTTGGTTGTGGTTTGTTATGTGATTTTCTTTTGGATTTTATCCTGTTTGAGGTTCATTCAGCTTCTTGAATGTCAACTTTCTTGTCTTTTGTGGTTTAGAGGCGTCTTCTTTCAACAACTCTTTAACAATTTTCTAAGTGCTTTTTGTGTTTGGGTTTTTTTTTCCTGATCTAGAATTCCAATCACATATATGTGATTCCTCATAATGGTGTCCCACATAATTCTTAGACTTTCTTTGCATTTTTTTCCCTTTTTTAAAAATTTTCCTGCTAGCAAATTAGTATTTCAAGATTAGTCTTCAAGCTTACTAATTCAATCTTCCATTTATCCATTATACTCTTTTGGTCTTTTAATCCAATATATATTTCTAAAATCTTAGGGTTAATCTTCTGAAATTCTCTAAGTTGTTTTTGTATGGTTTCTAACTTTTCATTTATTTTGTCAGTTTGTCCTTATATGTTTTCCTGAATTCTTCTAATGTGCTTTCTGTGTTTTCTTTTATTTCCTCAGTATCTATCTCAATCCTTTGAAAAAGTCTACATACTATTCTTTTGAGTTTTTTCCTCAGGTAGTTCCAATGCCTTTTCTTCCTGAGAAAAACCTTCTGGCTCTGTGTATTGTAAACTGAATTGGTCTCCTACATGGTCCTTGTCTAGCAGATGTGGCTACAAAAATGATGGATGCGACTGGCTCAAGTGGACTCCCTTCAGCTAGGATGAGGGAAAAAAAAAAATATATATATATGGAAAACAAACAGTACACCACCACCCCGAAAAGAACTAATTTTGTAAAATAATGTATTTAGAAATCAGGGTCAAGCAGACAAACAGAAAGAGGAATAAAAGAACTTAATAAACAAAGAGAAAGGAAAAGTCAAGGACAATAAAAGCCCATGTGAGTAGATGAAAGGAACAAAGAAAGAGATACAATAAGCAAAACTGGGAAGGGAAAACAGAAAAGTGAAAGAAAGAAAGAAAGAAAATAGTAAAGAAAAAGAGAGAAAGGGAAGGGAAAAGAGAAACAAGAAGAGACTGAAATAAAGGATAGAAAAGAGAGAATGGGAAAACTAGTTGAAGAAAATACCCAGAGAGGAGAAACTTGTGGCGGTGTGGGTACCTGGCCTGGGTCCACACCCTGTGGTAGCCAGGGAACTCACAGGTGGAGGTGAGGAGGCTAAACTTCAAGTTGGAGTTCCTGGCAGCCTGACAGTTTTCTGGGGTCAGGGATCTGATCCAAAAGTAGTTTGTGCAGGCTCAGTTGATGGCTGTAGTCAAGGTCCTCGTTCCTGGAAAGGACCTTTGTTGGCCTCAACATCAGCTGGGAGCGAGGAAGGCAGTTGGGGAAGAAATCCTTGCCCACCCCGGGCAGTTCTAAGAGGATTTGCTGTTCTGATGAGACAGCTGGTACACCAGGACCCTGATCCACAGGGATGCAGCTCTGACCTCAGGCAGAGCAAGGACTGTGCGGGGGGGTGTGTAATCCACTGCTGGAAGGGGGTGGGGGTGGGGCCATTCCTCTAACTACCCGGATGGACAGTGAAGAAGAATGGAGAAGCCCGGTTTTCTTGTTGTCAACAACTAGGGCGGACACTTGTGGTGGCCCTACGCAAGTAGAGCTGTATCAGACCAGCCGACAGTTCACCCGTCTGACAAGTCTCTGCTTTTTTTTGCTGAGCTTCTTCTCCTAGCGATATTCAGGTCATTTCTCTATTCTTTCCTTAGAAACTCAGGGCTTCAGGTGTATCATCTGGAGCAGTTTTATTTGGTTCTTCGTGCCTTTGCGATAGAATGTGTGGTGTGCTTATGCAGTCAGTCATCTTGCTGGAAATCCCGGACCATTTTTGTCTGTCTGTCTGTCTGTTTGTGTCTTGAAGGCACTCTAGCAAGATTAATAAAAGTGCAATCCTGAGATAATTTGACTGCCAGCCATCCACTGGCAAGAAGCATGTGTAAATCTGTTTTGTTTGGAACAAACCTGTGCAAGCACGACCTGGGGCCCTAGTAGCAATAATTTTTACATACTTTCATAGATATGGTGATTTTTGTAAACTCTATGAACCATTCTAGGGAATTATCAAACCTAAAGGAATAATGAAAGCCGGGAAGTCAAAAGTAAGGAGTGATCTGGCGACACCTAAGCTATGGCTGATCCACTGAGAAGGGTAGAAAGAAGACCCAAATTTGGAACCAGCAAGTCAAAATGAGAAGTTTGTAGACATTTTAAGCTTGAGACTGGCTTGGAAGCACATCAGCACACTTGGCAGTCTGCAGGACTGTGCCCTTTAGCTTCAAAGGTCTGGCCTGGCTCTGGATGGGTAGGACCATAGGAAGATGTCAGTATGTGCCTCCAGTGTCAGTACAGAAATGGAACAAAGGAGAATAAATTATCTTAGCGTCATAGTTAGGTTTATTGTGCCAACGAGACCAATAGGAACATGTGAGTGGAGTTTAATCAGGTCACAGCTTGATTGGAGGACAATCGGAAATAAAGACAGCCAGCATCCCATCTCCCTTTTGCTCCCTGGTGATTGGACCAGCATGCTTTATCTAGTTCTCTGCCTCAGCCTGCATGCTACCCTACCTGTTGGCCAAGCCAACCCATGCATTGTGTTGCTAGAGCTTGAGGCATCTTTGAGACCTGCTTCACCACACTGCTGGTGCATACATTGCTTGAACTTGAGACTGGTGGATCCTGTCACCATGCTTGAGTTTGAGATCCCATCAGGGACTACTTCCCTAAGCTCCCGAGCTATTGACTGTTGCTGACCCACCCTGCTGTCTGCTGCCTTCAGGGAAGACTCTGTCTGCCTTGCTTGTCTGCTTCCTTGACCTTGGACCCAGTAGCCCATGTGAGTTGAAGGGCTTCCAGTATATTAACTGTTCCACAAAAGTGAGTTGAACTGAGCCCTCTGTACTGCTGTGTGGACTAATTAACTGTTAGGTTCCTTCTCACTGTATGAACCTAAAATATATATATATATACATATATATACATAATCATAAATTCCCTGTTTTTTTTCTCTAGGGCACCCTGCCTAACACACTTAGTTACCTAGTGCTGCTATAACAGAAATATCACAAGTGCTTTAACAAACAGAAATCTATTTTCTCAAGTTTAGAAGGCCGTGGTTGTTAAATTTCGACAACTTCCAATTTTCCTAGATTAATATTTTTTACATGTTCACTTTCTAATTATTAATGAGTATTTTCAGTGTTTCTTCTCATTTTGAGTCATCAGTAAATTGAGTGCATTCATATCAAGTCTGAATCTAAAAAGGAGCCCTGGTGGCAGACACTATGAGATAAGCTTTGGGGCTATAATAGGAAGGTCAGCGGTTCAAAGCCACCCGTTACTCTGTGGGAGAAAGCTGAGGCTGTCTGCTCCTATAGAGATGTATAGTCTCAGAAACGACCCTGTTCTATTGGGCTGCTGTAAGTCGGCAGCAGTGTTTTTGTTTCTCTCCCCTTTGCCCCTAACCCAAGATGAGGGTCTCAGCCTCCAGCACTGTATTAATGTCCCACTGTTATTCTGGCCAACTGTTTCAGAAACAGGTAACCAGGCCCTCCTTCCAAGCCTGTCTTGGTCTGGAAGTTCCACTGAATCCTGTCCACCATGGATGACTCTGCTCCTATTGGAAACACCGGCGGCCTAAATGCCACATCACAGTAACACACCGAGCACCACAGTACAACCAACTGGCAGGGAGGCTGGAAATCTTAACTCATTATGCCAACTCAAGGGGAAGGCTTTTCTCTCAGTCTGTTGGGGAGAAATACAGTTTGCCTTTAACTTTCTGTTCCTGGGTGATCTCTGTTCCCCATCTCTGCCTCTCAAATAGGTTAAGATGCATCCTACACTAATCCTGTCTCTTTAGCATAATAAAAACAATCTATTCCTAAATGAGATCATAATCACAGGTTCAGCCATTAAAATTTACAACACTTATTTGGGGATGGGAGAAGGGAGAGCAATTCACTCCCTGACAAGAATTCCATTGAATTGATCTTAACAGTTCAGCACTGCAGGCGTGAAATGTGGAATTTGACTTTTCCAAGCAGTGTTGCAAATGAAAATAGAGTTGGCAGAGGTCGAGCAGAGAACTTGAACCTGGTAGTCGTAGATTTTAGCAGGAGACAGATCTCCATTTTCCCGAAGGTATTGTTGTTAAGTGCCATCAAGTTGCTCCTCACTCAGAGTGACCCTCCGTACAACCGAGTGAAAACACTGCCATCGTCACAGTTGTTCTTGCGTCAATCCATCTTGTCAACCGCCCTCATTTCTCTGCCTCCCCACGTTACCAAGCATGATGTCCTTCTCCGTGGACGTGTCTCTCTGGACAGGTCCAAAGTCCATGCCTGAGACTTGCTTGACCTTTGCACTCGTGGTTCTTCACACCTCCTTCCCCAGCATCAAATTCAAATACATTGCTTCTTCTTCGGTCTTCCTTACTCATGTCCAACTAGACATGCACATGAGGCAGTTGAAAATACCATGACGGGGGTCAGGCACACCTTAGTCCTCAATTGAACCGCACTGGCAAGAGCTCCTGTGCGGCAGATTGACCCCGTGCAATGTGTCCTTTGATCTCCTGACTGCTGCTTCCATGAGCACGCTTCCTTGACCACTCAAAAAAGATGAAATCCTTGACCACTTCAGTCTCTTCTCTTTTATCATGTTACCCTGCTAGCCAAGTTGTGGGGATTCGGGTTTTCTCCGTGTTCCGTTGTAATCCATCCTGAGGATTGTCACCTTTTCTTCATCAGCAAGCCTCCTCACTTTCAACCAGCAAGGTTGCATCATTTACGGAGAGCAGGTTGTTGATAAGCCGTCCTCTAATCCTGATGCCAAATTCTCCTTCATATAATCTGGCTTCTCTGATTATTTCCTCGGCATAAAGGTTGAATAAGTAAGGTGAGAGGCTACAACACTTTTCCTGATTTTAAACCATGCAGTATTCCCTTGTTCTCTGCCCACAGCTGCCTCTTGGTCCATGTCCAATTTCCACGTAGGCACAATTAAGTGTCCTAGAATTCTCAGTCTTCTGAAGGATATCCCAGAGTTTATTATGATCCACACAGTTGAATGCCTTGACATAATCAATAAAACGCAAACACCTTTCGGGTATTCTCTGCTTCCAGTCAAGGTCCATCTGACATCGGCAGTGATATCCCTTGTTCCATGCCCTCTTCTGAATCAGCCTGAACCTCTGGCAGCTCTGTCCTAAGGGGTCAGACTGTGCAAGTTCAGGTTTTGTACTGTCAAAAGGAATAGTGGCCATAGCACCCGTACCAATGTCCGCGTCCTGGTTTTGATATCATACTACAGTTTGTAGTGGCTGTAATAGCTCCATTTTGGGTGCCAACATGGCACCTATGGGAAGATAGGAGTGGAGTTTAAGCGTGTCAATCAGGTCACAGCCTGATGACCTCCCTCAGAGGTGTGACCAAGATAATATAGCTCTCTGGAGCTCTCTCTCTCTCTCTCTCTCTCTCTCTCTCTCTCTCTCTCTCTCTCTCTCTCTCTCTCTCTGTAGTCCCCTCCTCAACCCCTTCACCTAGGTGGGCATGACACCTGGATTGGCTCATCTGGGTCAGGTGAATTCAAGTTAGCCAATGGTGTCAACCAGTATCATCAACCGCGCCTCCCGGCAGAGGAATTGAAAAGGCAGCATTCGGAGCCCACCGGCGACTTTTTCATCTTTAGAGCAGCATCTCGGCAGGCTGTGTGGGGTAAGGGGCCCTGAGGGGGCCTGTGTAAACCTGACATGTCTTCTATCATTTATAAAACTCACTTGGATCATGAACCAGGTTTCGGCGTGAATTCTTTCTCACATGAAGCCATGGGCTGAGGTATATCTCTCCCACGAGAGCGATCTAACCATTCTTGCCCACTGTTCACATTGAGCTGAGTCACCAGTGGAAGGTCCAGATACAACATGCCTAGGCTGCCCTCTCTGTTGTCTGTTTCTCTGGAAGAAGCCCTCTTTGTGCCCGCTATGGAGATTCATAGCCACAATTTAAAATAAGGACAGTTGGTCAGGTTTTTTGGCATAGTACAAGCAGAAAATAGTTTTGTTGCCTTGTTAAGAAGAATAAACAAGACCACAGTTGTCTAGTGACCATGATCTATCACAATAGAACTTTCCAGTGGAACGGGGAATTCTTTTTTAAGAAAGTAAGTTTTTGCAATGTTTTAAAATGGGATTGCTTTACAACCAGTTCTATGGGGAGCATTTAACCTGATGCTTTCCCATCCAGGAAGATGTCCTGCAGCGAGTCCAGTCAGTGTGAACAGTGGTGTAAAGCGTCCTCTTTTGTCCTGATACTGCAGGAATCATAAAGCTGCGTGCATTCTGCGTCCTGCATTCACGTATTAAACCCGAGTCACCCCTCTGTGAAAGAGACTACAAATCCTTGGTATAGGAGCTTAAATTCTGAGGCCCCCATTTGCAGAAGGCTCTGAGTGACGGTGAAAACCCAACATCCATTTTCAGGGTCTCCACGTAGATTAAGCCTCCATTGAATCCTTTCTGATCGTTCAATAGGGGTAAGAGCAACCTTGCCCTCGGGCAGAGTGCATTGGAAGGGAGGTTTCCTGCACCCCTCTTCCATCAGCCCAGGGAGGGGCTGTGTCTCTTAAGGGCTTGCCCGGGTGGGGTGTGTCTTTGATGGATGTCACTGCCCTGCAGACTGTAAATGGGTTTCATAGGCATGAGTCCTGCCCAATCAGTTGTGCCTTGATTGCCTTTGGTCAGCAGGCGAAGAACCATTTCGCAAGCTCTTCTAATGACGTAACTACCTCCATCATGGTCCTGTTCCAGCGTCTGTAGTCTTACCTGTCACTGTACTGCTACAGTGTGGCAGACTGATCTGACACCAATCATGAATTTGTGACAATGTCCTTTGTTCCATGGCATACTTAACTAGCTTCCTGGCTGTGTCTCTTCCTGGCTGCCATTTTGGCCCTGTGCTAATGGTCTACTTCACACGGGTGATGGGTTCGTGGCTTTGTCCCTTTCAAGACATAATAAGTGTTCTCTTCCAATTACGTTTGAGATAGGGGTCTCGTTTGTACCCTAAAACAACTCTTAGCAGGATCTGTAGCTGAAAGAATGCTGCCTTTTCTTTCAAGAAACTTAGATCAGATATCCAGCCATAAGATCCTTGCTGATAATTCATTTTATTTAAAATGTGTTTTAAAAACTGTAAATATCTTTTCATTGTTAAAGGTATATAGCCAGATTCAATGCCCTGATTATATAAGTCATCACGACCAGCATAGCTCTTTCTTTGTGTGTGTGTGTGTGTGTGTGTGTGTGTGTGCGCGCGCATGCATGTTTATTTATTTATTTAATCATTTTATTGGGGGTTCGTGCAACTCTTATCACAATCCATACGTACATCCATTATATGTCAAGCACATATGTACATTTGTTGCCATCATCATTCTCAAAACATTTGCTTTCTACTTGAGCCCTTGTTATCAGCTCCTCATTTTTCCCACTCCCTCCCCACCAGCATAGCTCTTTCTGCTAAGAAATTTGCATTTGAAGTCAAAGTCATCAATAGACAAAGACTACACATATATTAAGTGAAGGTTTATAATGGTACAAAATTCTAATCAACCCAGGTTTCAAATAGGCCTTGGTTAAATATATTATGATACAAAGCCATTAAAAGTGATAGGTAGAAGACTAATGACTTGAGAAGGTTGAAAGAGTATATTAAGTGAAAACAAAAAGACCTAATGCATATATCACGCGTGGAGAGAAAGAACACTAGAAGGAAGTGTAAATAATCATGAGATAATCTCTAAATGGCGAGGTCATGGCCATTTCATTTTCTTCCTATGTAGGGTAAATGAGATTTGCATAGGGAACTAGGTATGAATTTTGTGGGATCCACAGGGTGAATTTGGATGGAAATCCTTGTCCCATACCTATAAACATGATTCTATTTTTATTAGGATTTTCCTTATTATGCTAATTAGGCTCTGTACAAGCAGGAGAGGTTTTCCGTCTGGTTACTTTTGTGTTATATAAGAAAAGCAGAGACTAGACATAGAGCCACACACAGGGGGAGAAGAGGAAAACAGACCATGGAGACAGATGCGTCTGCAAGGATAGCGGGCAGAAGGTAGGACAGACAAGGCAAAGGCTCCTTCCCAGGGCCCATCTCCCTGAATGGTGAGAAAATTCATTTTGTTCTTTAAAGCCACTTGCTTGTGGTATTTGTGTGATGATGGTACTAGGTAACTAAGACACTTCTTTTTCCTTTTTCTGTGTTCTTAGTTTTCTATAATAAGCATGCATTATTTTGTAATTTGAAAAATAACTACTTCCACTTCTGTAAGTGAAAGAAAACGGTTATTGCAATGCGTGTCTAGTGTCCTTTACCTATGACATCTGACACTAATCTATTCTTCACGAATGTGCAGGAAGCTTCGAAGAGTTTGTGGGAAAGTGGAATTAAACGAGAATGGAAGTTTTCCACAAATTTTTGAAGCCTCTTTAGTTATGTCTGGAAGAAGACTCAAAGGGAAATAAATGGTTGGAGATATGCTGGAAAGAAAACCTTTCATTATACATAGTGTTGTTATCTTTTGAATTTTATACCATGAAAATGTGTAGCCTATTCAAAAAAAATAGGGGCCCCTGATGGCGTAGTGATTATGAGTTGAGCCGCTAACCACAAGGTCAGCAGTTTAAAATCACCAGCCTCTTCTTGGGAGAAAGACGTGGCTTTCTACTCTCGTAAAGAGTTACAGTCTCGGAAAGCCACAAACAAGGTCCAGTTCTAACCTGTCCTGCGGGATTGTACTGAGTCAGAATCAGCTCCATGGCGGTGAGTTTGGTTGTATTTTTTTATTTTTAATCATTAAGTACAAGTTGAAAAGGAAAACATAATAGTTATTATAAACTAAAAGTGATTGTTTTCGAACTTTATCCGCCCACTGTCTTGCTGTTGTGGGCAGTCTTTCATACTGGACCCCAGCCAGCATATACGAAAGGGCTTTTCCCAGTTCACTCATTCTACGGGCACTAAAGCATGGTAGTGGCCAGTCTTTCCAAGGGCTTGATTGATAAGGGCACAATCCTAGATCTGACGTAGTCTAGGGCAGTGGTTCTTAACCTTCCTAATGCCTCATCCCTTTCATACAGTTCCTCGTGTTGTGGTGACCCCCCCAACCATAAAATTATTTTTGTTGCTACTTCATCACTGTCGTTTTGCTACTGTGATGAATCGGGGGGTCCCTGGGAAAGAGTTGTTCGACCCCAAAGGGGTTTCGACCCACAGGTTGAGAACCGCTGGTCTATGGGCTACAGTGGACAAAGCAAACCATCAATCACTCAATCCCACTACACAGTTGTTGAGAGGGGGAGCAGGGCAAGGGCAGGTGACTGTTTTAATTGGCTGGTTAACCATAGCCTTTGCTCCAATATTCTATACCATACCAGGTCTTCTCCTGCATGAAACTTTTCTACCAGTCCTGCGATGTCTTCAATCTCACCCTTACACCGACTGCCGTTTATGAGACATGTCACTGTCGGGTTTACTTCTGTTCTCGGTCATTCTACTTAGAATCCTTTTCAGCTGCCATTCCAACGAAGCTTTTAAAAGTCACACCGCTGGGTATTCACGATTTTTTTAATGAACCCACCTGTAAGGCCATGTCACAAATCTTCACAATTCCAGATCCACATTGCTGTCAAATTCATTGTATTTTCCAAAACGTTTTAACTGGTGTGTCAGTCTGGGTCACAATTGTTCTAGTGGTCACTGTTATCTGGGGATGACAGAACTCCTCTCATTTCAGGAGGAAGAATGAGAATCATGACTGGTGTTATTACCAAGCTGTGGTTCGTATAAAGGGTAGGTCAAACACACTTCCACACTCTGCAGCACCATTACCAGTTCTGATGGCAGCCATCTTCCGCATGGCACACTCTACTTACGTCTCTTCTGGATCTGGTAGTTCATTGCAATAGCTATACAGAGCTCACAGGCAAAATGCAAAAGTATGTGATTTACTAGGGACTGACCGGGTTCAACTCAGGATTAGGATCAACTGAGGAGATAGCAAGCAAACATGAATCAAGACAGCTTCCAACCAAGACAGCTCTCAGTTCCTTCCTATCTGTGCCTACAGGCAGGCCATACTGGCCTCTGCTGCCAGCCTATTTGGTCCTGCCTCTGCCCTGCTTGAGCCAGTGTTCCAACTCTTTAACTCCACCAACAAGCCTCCTGCATGCAACCCTTGCTGTATGGGAGCTAAATCCAATGAAAACACCCACTTGATGGGTTGGTCTACTGGTTCCCATTGCTAGCACTGCTGCCGCCGCCATCTCTTACAACTCTGTCCATCTCCTGGGTTAAACAGTGCAGTGTCCAAAGGATGTGCTCTGCTCCAGTTCTCAAGGATATCACGGTTCTCCTCAACCTCTGCAGAATAGCCTCTCCCTTCATCGAAGACCATGCACTGCCCATCTCTTCAGTAGGCTGGTCATTTAATTTGTGTAGCAAACAGTCCAATCTGCAAGGGTTTTAATGTACCTCATTGTATAGCAGTCTTATCCAATCCTTTTACAAGACTGTGGCCTATGTTTTTGGATTAGAAAGAGACCTGTATTAGAGCTTAAATTCTAGAACCATAGTTTGAGGAAAGCTATGGATGGCAGCTATAACCCAAAATAGCATTTGCTGAGTCTCCACAAGGTTCAGCCTCCATTGAATTCCTTCTGGTCATTAACCAAGGATGTAAATAATCTTGGCCTCAGGCAGAGTGCATTGGAGAGCAGATTAGCTCCACCTCTCTCTGGCCAGCCAAGGAGAGGCTCTCTCTCTCTTCATACATGTGTTAATTTACTAAGAGTGCCAAGAGACCCATTGCCTGTAACTCGGCACTGGAAACTTAGGGGACAAAGCCCAAGAAAAAGCAAATTAAATGAGGAAGAATACACAGCTCCAAAACAGTTGTGCTTATTACTTGTTTCAGCTTCTTTAATAGGCTAATTAAATTCCTCACCCCAGCAATTAAAGAAGGAATTTCTTGCTATCGATATGCATTGCATGAATTTGCTTGTTTCTGATAGTTCAAAACCTGTCTTCTTGGGTGTCTGCTGCTCAAAGCAGGTGTGATCAAAAAGGCATTCTTGCGTACCTAGCAATTTTCCACTCCTCATTAATCTTGTCATTATCATTCTTGACCATGTTATCACCATTACACAGTGCAATGTTCTAAATTCCAGTCAGAAAATAGCAAAATTCCTTACTTTTTTTTTGCAAGACAAAAATTTCCCATTTAAAATCTCCTGGATCTTGTGGCATGATGGTTACCTGTTGGGACTGTCTACTCCTGCAAAGAGGTAGTCTCGAACCTCACGGGGACGGTCTATCTACCCGGTTCTATTGGGTCACTGTGAGTTTGCACTGACTCAATGGCAGTGAAAGAGAGAACCTTAGATCCCTGCTGTTTGTTTGACCCAAGGAAAGAGTTGGAAATGACATTCGAGTTTGTTCCTGTTTGCATAGGGAGTTAGCAACCACCTACCACAATCCTCCAGGAATTAGAAACAAAGGCTTGTGAGCTTGGCAAACACCCTCTGTGGTCATTAGAAGTCTTATATTTACCAACTTGAAGTGTGCCAGCGTTCCGTCACCCTAACTGTTGCCACACTTCCATATCGCCTAACTCTCTGCCCTTCTGGAAACCCGCACGGCCTCTTGCTCCTCTGTCTGTACTTTCGGAGGGAGAAGCACTCCATATGGCTGGCCCTTTGAGAGTCAAAGCAGCGTGCCTTGCACACAGCAGCCTTCTCTAGAGAAGCATTCATTTGCTAGGATTGAATTGGATTCCTGGGCATAGAAAAATAAATAACTAAGAGAGCAGACAGAATACAGAGAGATAAAGCATTAGATTGGTGTTGCCACGTGGGAGGGGCAATGTGGATGTGCCTTCTCACAGGTTAGGGGGGAGTCTCTTTTTAGGGTTAGAAGAAGGTTCTAGATTTAAACAGTCATGGTGGTTACCCAGTTCTGTGACTCTCCTAAAAGTCCGCTGAATAGCACACTTTGGATTAGAGCTTAAATTCTCGGCACCTCTGATTGCAAAGGACTGTGGGTAACAGTGACAGCTCAAAATGCAGTTCCGGAGTCCCCACAATCATTAAAGCTCCATCGAATCTTTCTAATCATTAACCCAGGACGTAGGTCATCTTGTCTTCATGCAAAGGGCCACTGGAAAGTAGATTGCCTCCACCCCTGTCTAGCCTTGCCGACGAGAGGCAGTCTCTTTTAGGGGCTAGCCTGGATGTGTCTTGGTGGAGGTCACTGTACTGGAGACCTTGGTGGTGACGGTCATCTAGTCATGAGTCGTGCCTACTAATCTCACCCTTACTGCTTGGTCAGAGGGCCTTGGATCAATCTTACAGGCACTTGTATCTAACAATGTACATGTCCAGTCATGGTCCCATTCTTGCTTCTGTGGTCTCACTTGTAACTGTGATGGATTGATCGGCCACCAGTCATGAATTGTGACATTTTCCATTTCCCCCCTCCCATGCCTTTTTCAAAGCTCTATATTTTAACAAGCCCTTGGTCACCATTTTGACCCCCTGCTAACAGTCTCCCTTGTCTGGATGATGCGTCTGTGCCTTTGTCCCTTTAAAACTTAATAAATGTTCTCCTTAACTTATATTTGAGATTGAGGTGGTCTTTTTAGAACCCTAGTACAATGTTAAAAGGGTGTGCTTTATGGTATGTGACTGAGGTAGTTAGTTTATTGTGCCAACCTGGCCGATAAACACATGTGGGGTTAATTGAAGGGTGGAGGGATAAATGGCTCAGTGAGCCTCACCTTTCTAGTTCTCAGGTCTCTTTCTTTCTGATGGTCAGACCAGGGTGCAGCTGCCTTGGCCAGTCCCTGCTTCTGTTGACAAGGCTCACTTTCTGCAAGACATCCCTGAGGAGAAGCTGCATGGACCTACCCTGATGCAGCCCTGGGTGCTGGAGAAGCGGTGTGGAGACCCCTGCCAGCACTGAGATGCTTGCATGTTCACCAACTCAGTTTTCCTTCTGCAGTCGCCATCATTGCGTCTGTTTTGTGAGATGGAGGAGGACTTTGTGGATTTGTGTTGAACATATAAGTTAATGGGTTAATGTTGGACTTGTGGGTTTGGGCGGCACTGGGTTAGTATGTTTTCTTGATGTATATTTACCCTTTATATTATGCTCTCTCTTCTACATGAGTTTCTGTGGATTTGTTTCTCTAAAGTACCCAGACTAACACAGCGACTATGTCATCGGTATGCCAATAGTAAAGATGTAAATAATTAAATAGGTACATAGCTAAAGGAGCATCTGAAGCAAAAATAAAACCAATGGGATCTATTTCATTGACAAGAACGACAGAAAACACATCGTTTAGGACAGAACCAGGCATTGTGAAGGTTTTGTGTGAGAACAAAGAAACTAGTGTGTCTCTGGAGCGGAAGAGAAGGTGGAAGGTTATTTGTCTGACATTTAAAGATTAGATGACGTGATGCATATATGTTTATTCACACCAATATTTGGTTTTGCATTTAGTCAAGCAGAAACTATTTGTTGAAAGCGGGTGGGTCTTAGGAACACAAATGTCTCTTGAAGGTTTCAACTCACCCTCGCTGCCATCGAGTCGATGAGCCACCCGATAGGACAGGCTCGACCTGCTCCTGTGGCCTCTCAAGACTATAACTCTTTATGGGCGGAGGAAGCCTCGTCTTTCTCCTACACAGCGGCTAGTGGTTTCGAACTGCTGACCTTGCTGTTGTCAGCCCAGCATGTAGCCACTGCACCACCAGGGCTCCTCAGAGGTTTCATAGATGAGCACCTATTAGGAGCAGGGTTGGACTTTTAACCCTAAAGTTCTGAAGTGTAGAACCTGCTTCCAGGGGTGAGCGCAAGGAGGGTTTCGGAGGTAGGATTGTCTCGGGCACACAGAGATTTGGAACAAAGTTAGGAAGAAATGGGGGTAGCAGCAGGAAGGAGGAGGAGCTGTGCAGGATGGGACAGCCCCTAAAGATGCCCTCTCCTTCACCATCACTTCCTTGAGAGTCTAAATCAGGTGGCAAGCAACTCAAAATCCTAGAATGGTTGGGCCTAGGAGCTCCGAACGGCCGTCTGAAATGGGGATGTGACTTGGTACCCCAAGATGCATTTGACCACATGGGGTGACATCCAGAATAAACAAGATAGAGAAGAAAGCTTACCTTACACAGAACTCTGCCCACTCCTGGAAATTGGATGAAATGGAAGCCGGGGTAGACTTGTCCCTTTGCCTGTGGGACAGACATATCCCTGAACGTGAACTCATCCTAAGGAAAAGGGGCCTTCAGGCATGGAATCCACATAGATTTGTCAGCTGGTTTGGTCTCCCTGCCTTTGTGCTGGACCTCAGGGGGAAAGTGGTCCGTGTGTTAAAATGCTTGCAAGCTGAGAGCAGCTGTAGCTGAAGGTAGCACATGCAAAAGGGAGAGAGCATTCTGTTTTCAACTGAGCTAAGAGAGTTTTTCTGGAAGTCGATCTCAGCAACAATTGTCCTGCTATTTTGGGTAACTCTGGCGGAGGCCAGTTGGAAGTGGGTGGGAGATATATATTTCCTTCCCCACAACCTCACAACCAGATGGTGTGTAACAATCAGTGTTAGTTGCAGACAGGATTCTGCCACGTGTATATGATTTATTAACAAGTAGAAAGTTGCACAACCGGTTTCGTGACCTCTGGGCCCTCCCCACTCCCTTTCTTTTTATCAGACACTCGATGCAGGATACACTTTGCCCAGAGGATCACACCAAAGCCAACGACCGAGTCAGGCAGGCTTCTCGTTGAGTTGGGTAACAGAGTCCTCCGTAAAGGAGAAGCCAAGTGCCATTCCAGACCTACGCACGATCTTCAAGTGGTGGACTCTCAGAGGCTCTGATTCTTATGTCTTCACTTGAACACACACTGGAGTGTCTCCCATTCCTTTTCCTAATTAGCACCTGAGAGCAGCGTTTCTTAAACACGCTGTGCCATGGATCTTCTAAAAGAATAAAGTAAAATACAAAGGATGGCGAAGGAAGTCAGGCATATTGAAATACAATCATCAAAATATTGAAAACCAGAATCAATCATTGAAACATTTTTTTTAAAACCAGAAGTGTGCGAACACATTAACACACAAGATCTGGTAGGTGTGGTTATTGTGCTTTGGAAGCAGTGATGAACATAGACGATACTTGGAGAGATCTGTGACGCCGACAGTGCCATGAATGAAAACACCTGAGATTTCTGGAATGCAAACAGTCACCGGTCCTCGCCCTCAGGTTGCTGCCTACGTTCTTAACAGAGGATGGGATGGAAGCTTATCACCTTGCGGGTAGTGAAAAGAAGATAGAGTACTTCTGTTTCCATCCAAATTCACAGACTCCCGATGAAGAAGCTCTACTTCCGTGGACACGAAGGGAGAAATCCTGATGATGACTATTTGCCCGTCCATTTGTCATTCTACAGTGGCTTCCATGTTTCAGTGATGCTGAAGTTATGTCCTGATATTTCCAGGGGCAGCAGGATCGCCCATGGTGGATTGGTTTGAGTAAAGTTTACAGATTAAGACAAGCTAGAAAGGACCTGACAATCAACCTAAAAAAGAGAGAGACAAGCTTATGGACAGCACGTTGGAAGGCACTGACTATATGAGGGGACGTCAAAAGTTCATGGATAAATGAAATGCAAACATCATGGAATTTTTCCATGAACCTTTTGAAGCCACCCTCATAGGACTAGGGAAGAATTGCTTCCTCAAATGTAAAGCCCACCTGGAGATGGATACGGATACCCAGACCTTCAGGACCTCCACTTAAGTAGCCCAGCACCAAATGAGATTAATATGCAAAAGATGCTTGTAAAAACTCAGCAGCGAAAAACGAAGATAGATGAATTGGCACAATGGATTTGTGGGTTGGTGAGGAATATTGACTATACCATGAACTGCCAGCAGAATGGATTAATCTGTCTGGCTTAGGTTGGCCAGGATGTCAGGAGAGACCAGACTGAGCATCATGCTTGGTAAAGTAGAGGGGCAGTAAAATGCCTGATGACCCCAGTGAGACTCCCTGACATCGAGGCTGCAACACGGGCTCATATGCAGCCATGATTATGAGGCTGAAGCAGGACGAGGCAAAACTTTGTTCTGTTAAACAGTGGTTCAACTATGAGTTCGAGGCAACTCAGTGGCCGTTAAGTTAACCACAACACATACCAAATCCAGGACTTTACTAATAGCCCTGGGATGAGAAAGAAATTTGCTAGTACAAATGGTTGGTGCACGGCTACTAACCCAAAGGTTTGCAGAGCAAACCTACCCAGTGGCACTGTGAGAGACAAGCTTGAAGAACTATTGGGGTCGAAGTTACAAGAAACCCCTCATATTTTGTGGCACATGGAGTCACTGTGCGTTAGAATCAACGGAATGACAACAGGCTTGGGGGTTGGGGTCTCTATGGAATCATCTTCAGGTAGATTATAAACTCTGTAAGCCACACTCTCCTCACCAGAGCCCTTTGAGGGGCTGGGGTCTTCATCGTGGAGGTGTCAACAGATGAAAGGGATGTGGCCAAGGTGGGAGGAGTCGCAGAGAAACATCAGCATGTGCACCAGGAAGCAGGACAAGAAAGGAGAATGGCAAGGGGGAACCGATTACAAGGATCCACATGTGACCTCCTCCCAGGGAGATGGACGGCAGAAAAGGGGGGAAAGGGAGACTCCGATAGAGCAAGTTATGACAAAATAACAATCTATAAATTATCAAGGGCTCATGAGGGAGCGGGGAGCGGGGAGGGAGGGGGAAAAAAAGAGGACCTGATGCAAAGGGCTTAAGTGGAGAGCAAATGCTTTGTAAATGATTAGGGCAAAGAATGTACGGATGTGCTTTATACAATTGATGTATGTATATGTATGGATTGTGATAAGAGTTGTATGAGCCCCTAATAAAATCTTTTAAAAAATAAATAAATAAAATAAAAGAATGGAGGCAAAGAGGGCAGCACCAGAGACACCAAACTTGTGGAAACGGCCCACAAGTAACCGAGTAGATGTGTTGGTGAAGTAGCTCTGACCCCTCTTAGAAATAAGCTAAGGACATTTCATCATCACTCGGTAGTTGGTTTGAATCATAGAGAAATGCATGGTATATGTGGATGTTTCGGACGGACTTTATCTACAATAGTACAAACTCAGCGCTTAAACATTAATAATTAAAACACCTCTATTATTTCACTATCTACTCCGATTTAAATAGCATTCTTCTAAATTTCAGAATTTAGGAACCCCATTTAGTGGTGATGCCCTTGGTTCGGTGGTGATGCCCTTGGTTCGGTGGTGATGCCCTTGGAATCGGCTCATACTAAGTGCCATCAAGATGTTCTGAGCACAGTCACGAGAGGTATATATGAGGTGAGGTCTGGCCATCCTCCCTTATAAAGAGCGTTCTGGTTCTACTTCTTCCAAAACACATCGTGCATTCTTCCGGCAGCCCTTACTCAATTCCATCATCTTCACCAACTCCATAACTCACACGCACCGGTTCTTCTCCTCCTTCCCTATACACTGCTCGTCTTCCACATGCACGCGAGAGGATTGAAAACACTACGACCTGAGCCAGGCACATCTTAATCCTCAAGGTACTGTCTGCACATTGGGCTGCTAACCACAGGGTCGGCAGTTTGAAAGTACCCGCTGCTCCACCAGGGAAAGGTGAGGCTTCCTAGTCCTCTAGAGAAGGCAAGCCTCAGGACCTACAGGGCCGTGCTCCTTGGTCCTGCAGCGTCGCTGGAGGCAGCGTTGAGAACCAGGTCTTTGGTGGCAGATTGGCAGCAACACGTCGCTTGATTCTTTGCCGTGTCCACAGGCGTTGTGGCGTCCATGAAAATGAAAACCTTCACAACTTCAGTCTCTTCTCCATTTTTCGTGATACGGCTCATTGCCTTTGGAAAGGGGAGTTTTGTTTTTGTTTTTAAGGAGAGGAGAAGGTTCCACTAGGGAATCATTGTAGCTCACGTTTTTAAAAAATCTTTCTATGGGGTTTATACAACTCTTATCACAATCCACACATCAACTGAATCAGGCAAGTTTGTACATATGTTGCCCTCATTCTCTTCTCGACATTTACTTTCTACTGAGCCCTCGGTACCAGCTCTTTTTTTATCTTCCCCTCCCCCTGCCACCCTTGTAGCTCACTTTTTAATGAATATAATCCACAGCACACTCAAAACACGAAATATCACTTAAATACTTTATCACCCTCTTATCAAATACGTTGAAGGCAGAGCATATGAGAATACTGGCTTGGGGAGGGTTTAAAGGCATCTCCTTGTTTTTCTGTTATGTCTAACCCACAGTTGATGTATTCCATGATTCAATGACGAGCAAAAGGGAAATTAATGCTGTGAACTTATTTAGATACGACATCACCATGCAATCTTCTGCGGGGAGAGTAATCCACCGACCTTGATCTGTTTATGAACAGCCGTGACTTGGAAAGGGGCCTGAGCTTAAGACGGTTATATCCCCGAGGCTGATTAGCTGCCTGACCTTGAAGCTTCAGTTTCCTCTCCACTAAGTCTCCGAACGACTTTCCAATCCAAACTTATTTCATGACAGGATAATATTTAAAGGAAAACCATTCTGGTGGAACTTCACCACTATCTTCGATCCTTTGACTCAAAGTCTGACTTCACCATGTAAACGCAGTACTAGATACAGACACCTCTTCCAAACGACAGGAGTGACTTGAAACAAAGCAACAACTTAAATAAGATTTCAATTAATATGGTTTTTTAATTTTTGTTTTATTAATTAACCATTGACACTGTTCTTTCAGTGCGGCGAATTAATGATTTACGGGCCCGAGGTCACTGCTCACACGGGGAAAAACGTGAGATGAGCGCTGCTTCTTCCGCGGTGTTCTCTGCGATGACTCAATTCTCCTGCCACTTTTCTCCCTTTGAACTATTGTGAAATGTCCTTCGAGCGATGGCATCCTTTGGTCTTTACTTTGGGAGCACGCACTGTTTGCCTATGGTGTCCTCCTCTGCTCTTTTCTCCTGAGCCTGCAACTATTAAAGTAAACCCTTTAAGCGCCAGTGACACCACGACCCAGGGTGAGATCTTCACTATGGGAGTCATCCAGAACATCACTGGTTTTTTCGGGGGGGTGGGGTGGGGTAGGTTTATCAATGAAAGAAATTAGTTTTAGATTTCTTACACATTTAATTTCCTAGGGATGTATGCATGGATCACCGCTTGAAAAAGGTTGTTCTATGATTTACAGTCATAGTACAAGGAGGATCTTCCACAGGTGACAGCTTGCCACCTCCAAAGAAGCATATATTGCTGCTAACTGCCTTCCCCTTGGCCCCGCCCCTGGGGTCCCCAGGCACAATGTAATGAAATGCTGACCAGCCCCACACCATCTCCATAAAGTATATTAGTCAGGAACCAAGCCTGTCTCCCACATGGAGCATGAGACTTCTACCACAGGACCACCAATCACCCCAGAACGTGCAGGGACATGTGAATAATGCTTTCAATCTTTGGGGGGTGGGGGGTACATTCAGAGGTCAAGACGAAGCACCAGCTCTAATGTGTTTCCAAATATCACCAGATACAAAATGACTTGCACAACAGCCTCCTGTTCTCTCTTAAAGATGTCTGGTTTCCATTCCCTGTTTTCCAAGAAGTATCTGAGGTAAGAAGTCAGTTTATAGGATCTAAGTGCCCCAAGAAAGAGTACTTTGGAAAAAAATGAAGCCCAAGACTTAACTATTGGCTTCTAGACGATGGGCCTACACCATTTTGTGCAGGATGCTTTTAGAAAAATCTCTTGAAACTCAAAGGCACAAAGAGACAACTCATGGTGGCCATTTTGAAGGAGAAGCAGATAGCCTTCATATCAGAGTTCAAGTTCTACTCTCCTGAGAAGCATGACGTAGCCAAGGCTGGCCTTCATAGCATAGCTCAAATGCAGTGCTGGTGGTCCAGCAGAGTACAGTGGATCCAGAGCTGGAGGCACAGTGGTTACATTTTGGGCTATCGACATCAAGGTCAGCAGTTTGAAACCACCAGCCACTCCATGGGAGAAAGATGGGACTTTCTACTCCCAGAAAGAGTTCCAGTCTTGGGAACTCAAAGGGGCAGGTCTACCCTGTCCTGTAATGTCTCCACGAGTGGGTATTGGCCAGATGGACGTGCACTTGGCTACGTTTATGGGAGTTCAGTGATGTGTATAGAATCAAAGAATATTTATTATATGTGATAGAGTTGCCCTAAGAATTTTCTAGGCTATAATCTTTGGGGTAGCAGATAGGCAGACGATTCTTCCACAGAGTCACTGGGAGGGCTAGAGATTGAGTTAGCAGCTGAGCACTTAACCATTGCATCAACAGGGACCCTCTTTTTTGACGTAGAGAATCACATTCCTATGCTTCCAGAAGGCATAGGTCCACTCTAGTGGTTTCTGAAAAGTAAGTAAAAGAGAAAAATCAAGTTGAAATAAATTCTTTGAAAACATCTGGTACATCTTTTCTTTTCCATTGAACTTTTCATTTTCAAATTATTAGAATCACATGCGTTTGTAAGAAATAAAGCTGCATATATCTCTAGCAAATTTAATCCAAAAGCCACATCTTGTAAAACTTTAGGACAAAAGTCATGGTACTGATATGAATATAGAACATGTCATCGCCACAAGGATCTCGCATACTGCCCTTTTATACCTAGAGCCACACACTCCCCTTCCACATTGTGTTCCTTTGCCCTGCAAGTATTTTTTTTCCCAGCAACAATACACATAGACCTTGTCAGGTGAAATATACAGAAATCAAATTTACATCTTTGGGAAGAGGCAATGGAAAATCTCAATGTCAACAGTCAAAACAAGGTCAGGGGCAAACTGTATGAGGGGGTACCCCCCAAAAACACAGATAAAAGCTCCACTAGGCAGAGCTTTTGTAGTACACATTCTTCTTGCTAGGTGAGCATCGAGCAACCTTCTCTGAGTTAGTGTACCCAGTGGCATCACCTAGGAAAGTTCTCTCTGGTCACAGTGAATTTTTTTGTAAAAGCAGTTTTGCTCAAACCTCGTGTGTGTGTGTGTGTGTGTGTGTGTGTGTGTGTGTGTGATGGCAAATTTAAGAGAACAGCCTGTGATTCTGAATTTTTTTTTTTCCTGCCGAGGTGAAATGCCACAGAAACTGTTGTGATGTTGAACACCACTTACAAGGGCAGTGCTCTGGGAAAAACTCAAATATACAAGTGGTTTTCTCATATCAAAGAAGGTGAAATGTTGATTGATGACAAACCTCATTCTGGACATTCATCAACTTTCCAAATGGATGAAAATGTTGATTCATAGTTCATTTGGAGTTCGTTCCACCAGGTCAGACTGTTAATCGAGCTTTCTATTTCGAGATTCTGAAAAGATAGCACAACAGTTTGCAACAAAAAAAGACCTGATTTGTGACAGACGGAGCACTGGTTTTACCACCATGACAATGCACAAGCTCAAGCAGCCATCTCAGTGTTGGTGCAAAAAAACTCAGAATGCCTCTCTTGCCCCATGCACCTTACTCACCTGACTTCACTCCGTGGAACTTCTTTTTGTTTTCTTGAATGCAGAGCGACACGAAAGGACAGCGATTTGACTATGTAGAAGAGGTGAAGAAAAAATCAAGGGATGTGCTGACAGCCATCCAAAAAAGAAGAGTTTGAAAAATGTTTCCAAGAATGGAATCACAGATTTAACAAATGTATTAAGTGTAATGGAGAGTACTTTGAAGGTGATGTGGTTGTTTTGTAAAAAAAATTTAAATACATAGCTTTGGAAAAAAGTCCAGTTTGAGGGGGTTTCCCCCTCATATAAGAAGTTTTATGTAAGTTCAGGTTGAAACTGAAGAAAATTAAACCAAGGTCACAAGAGCCAAAATACAACCTTGATTCTATTCCACCTGAATTTAGAGAACATCTAAGAACATATGTGACTTACTGAACACTAATGACAGAAAGACATGGTGAGTTATAGGATGCTCTCAAGAGCATCATGGATAGAGAAAGCAAAAGGTCATTGAAAAGATAGGAAAGGTACAAAAGATCATAGTAGATGCCAAAATAGGCTCTGAAACGGCTCTTGAATATAAAGTATCAAGAGCAACTGGGAGAAATGCTGGAGCAAAAGAGTTGAACAGAAAACGTCAAAGGGCAGTTCAAGAAGACAAAGCACATCATTTTAATGAAATGTCAAAGACCAGCAGTTAGTTAGAATATCAAAAAAAGGAAAAACATGCTCAGCCTATCTTAAACTAAATGATTTCAAAATATATCTAAGACTTGAGTTGCAATATTGAAGGACTGTGTGGGCATTATATTAAAGGATACAGGACACATCAGAAGATGATGGGAAGAATAGAGTCATGGTACCAAAAAGAATTGGTTAACATTGAACCATTTCAAGAATAATGGTATTGAGAGGAAAATCCAAGGTATTATCTAAAAATGAGGCTCTGGGAGTTGATGAAATACCAATTAAATGTATCAACAAGCTGATGAAGTACTGGAAGCAATCACTCATCTATGTCAGGAAATTTTGAAGACAGTTACTTGGCTGGAAGAGATCTATATTTGTGCCCTTCTCAAAAAAAGGCAACCAATTAGAATGTGACAGTTGTCAAACATTTTCATTAAATCACATGCAAGTAATATTTTGTTAAAGATAATTCAAATACAGCTGGAGCATTACATCAACAATGAACAGTCAGAAATTCAAGTTGGATTTAGAAAGCTGATGGTGCCCGGCTATCAAATGATATAGCATCTGGGGTCTTAAAGGCTTGAAGACAAGTGGCAATCTAGCTGAGAAGCAACAAAGCCCACATGGAAGAAAAACACCAGCCTGTGTGATCATGAGGTGTCGAAGGGATCAGATATTGAGCATCAAAGGCCCAGAACAAAAAAATCATATTGATGTGAATGAGAGGGAGTACACAGTGGAGACACAAAGTCCATCTGTAGAAATTGGACCTCCCCTTACAGAGGGGTCATAAGGAAGAGACGAGCCAGTCAGGGTGCAAGTATAGCACCAATGAAACATACAACTTTCCTCTAGTTCTTTAATGCCCCCCACCCCCATCATGACCCACATTATACCTTACAAATCTGGCTAGACCAGAGCATGGACAGATAAGAGTTGGAAATACAGGGAATCCAAGACAGATAAACCCCTCAGGACCAATGATGAGAGTAGCAATACTAGGAGGGTAAGGAGAAGGTAGGGGAGGAAAAGGGGAACTGAACACAATGATCTACATATAACCTCCTCCCAGGGTGACAGGCAACAGAAAAGTGGGTGAAAGGAGACATTGGTCAGTGTAAGACATGAAAAAATAGTAATAATTTATAAATTATCATGAGTGTTCATGAGGGTGGGAGGGTGGGGAAGGGACGGAAAAGAATGAGGAGCTGATACCAAGGGCTCAAGTAGAAAGAAAATGTTTTGAGAATGATGAAGTGAACAAATGTGCTTGACACAATGGATGGATGGAGGGATTGTGATAAGAGCAGTATGAGCCCCCAATAAAATGATTTTTTTAATGAAAGAAATTGAAGTTGGGTTAAGAAGCGAACGTGGAACAAGGATATTGCTGCTGATGTTAGTATTTCATTGGAAAACATTCCATCCAACTTACATCTATGACTTTGCTCCTTCAGACTTCGTGTTGTTCTCCAAATTAAATTTAAACAAAAACATTTAAAGGGAGCATAATTTAGCTCCTCAAGGATGTCAAATTGCTGTTGTGACATAATCTAAATTAAAGGGTGCAGAATTCTTTAGGGGAGGGTTAGAGATGTGGAAACATTGCTCGCTAATGTGTAGAGCTCGCTAATTTGCTATGGAAATCCTCACCAAACACAATAAAATATTTTTAAAGCACAGAGCTAGATGGAGACTATGTGGAGAAACTGTACCTTCATATTTTTATATCCTTGCTTAGTAATGGTTTCTATTATTTTGTAGTATTTGTAGTGACACTTGTTCTCATATATGATAGACTTTCAGAAGAATGAAGACATCTGTGTTGGAAGAAGTACAGCCTGAATGCTCCCTGGGAGCAAGGGTGGTGAGACCTAACCTCACCTACGTTAGAGGGGCCTCGTGCGTGGTACAGTACAGGGAGGAGCAAGACCCCCAATGAGCTGGTCGACAAAGTGGCTACAATAGGCTCCAACATAACAATGATTGGGAGGATGTTGCAGACCAGGTAGTGTTTCCTTCTGCTGCGAGTGCAACCAGCTCTTCAGGTCACAGTTCAGAAGCAGCTGGACGGGAACTTCCTCAGGGGTATGGTCTACGTCCTCTGTAAGTTGATGTGGTGGGGAAGCTAGCTCACTTCAGGATGACCTGAACCCTGTCCCATACTGCCCGCTGTCCCACAGAGCCGTCACAGCTTGCTGTCGGACTTGTCATCTGAAAAGCCGATCTTGGATTCATTCATAGCTGCATCAAAGCCCCAACAACGATCTTCCTGCTTCCTGGTTCATCAAGCCTAGCAGTTATCTAAGTCAACAAAAGCCTCCAGCTTCACGTCTTAAGACCCTACCTAAGGAGGAAAAAAAGCCAAAGTGTGTTAGGCTGGGTTCTGTAGAGAAGTAAAACCAGTAGCATAGATATATAAATTTAAAAATAAAATGTATATCTATATGGCATATGTAATTGTTATCTATCTATATATACACATAGATGTCATATATACATACGTTGATATCAAGAATGTGGCTCACACAGTTGTAGAATATAAATATTATAGTTGTAGAATTTATATATTATACATATATAGTTGTAGAATATATATATTGTACATATATATATTCATATATATATTCATTCCGCTGTTGATGACATTTAAGCTACTTCCGCCGTTTTGATATGGCGAAGAGTGCTGCTGTGAACAATTGTGTATAGGTTTTTGTTTATTCAATTATTTTGAGGTTATACCTAGGACTGGGGTTGCTGGGTCATGTGAGGGTTCTATAAAGGTAAGTAAAGAAAGAAAAACATTGTTACAAAACTATAGAAACCTTTATTAAACAAAAACAACAAAGTGTGAAGCTATTGTTTCTTGATAGCCTCCATCCACATCTGTACCCTTCTGAAGGAAATGTTTCCATCTCGCTAACTCTTCCCGGGAGCCCCGGTGGCGTAGTGGTTGACTGTTGGGCGGTGATCTGCCAGGTGGGCAGCCGTTCCAGGGGATAGGTGGGATTTTCTAGTCTCATTAAGAGTTACAGTCTTGAAAACTGAGAGGCAGTTCTATGCTGTCTTACTAGGTGGGTATGCGTCAACAGTGGCTCCATGGCAGTGCATTTGAGACCCTACGGGGCAGCTCTGCCCTGCCCTACAGGGTTGCTATGAAGCCGCCTCCACTGGTGACAGTGACTTCTGAGAACCCTGCCTGAAGAGGGGTGCGCTCTTCAATTTGTGCCACATCCAAATGGCAGCTGAGGCCTCCCCCAAGGGCTCAGATTGTGATCGCCTTAAAAGCTCTTTAAATTTTGAGAACTGAAAAAAATATTCTAAAGGCTCACTATCAGGGCTGTAGGGTAGATGGAGTAAGGCTTCTGTGTTAGACAGGGTTCTCTAGAGAGACAAAACCAGATTGCTAATAATTTTATATTTATATATATTTATAAAGATAGATATACAACACAAGGAATGAACTGTTAAATTATATACAGATAGATGGATATATAATACAAGAAATGAACAGTTAAATTGTAAAGCAGTACAAATGACTCAGTGCGACTCACTCCCGTGAGAGAGTTGTGAGACACTGGCAGTCCTTTAAGTCTCGAGGGCCGCCAGGTAGTCCTCTGTAGAGAGAGAGAGCTAGGCTTTCCCAGCACAGGCAGCAAACAGCAAGGCAGGTCACCAACCAACAGCCAGGTCACCAACAGTCAGTCCCCAGCTGAAGAAATGTAAATTCCAATTGTGTGGTCTTAAAGGGGCCTCAAATTACAGCGACACAGTCTACAGGTTAGGTGTCCCACAGGTAGTATAGCTTGAAAATTGAGGCACAGAACAAGCAAGGCAGCCGCACACTGGTCTGATGATAAAAAAGCGAGAGACAAGAAAGGCGAAGGAGGGTCACCAAGCCATTTATCTCCCACCCTTCAATTAATCCCACTTGTGTTTATCGGCCAGGCTGGCACAATAAACTAACTACCTCAGCTTCCCCATGAAATTCTCTAAGAGCATTGTTGTGATGGAAAAAATTCCTTAGCACAGACTTCTGGCCTTCTTATTCACGCAGTTTATGGTTCTCTGAAAACTTCTTCCCACTAAACCCCTTTGAGAAAGTCTCTCAAGATTCCTTATTTCTTTCGCACCCTGCCCAAACGGTTGTCATAACCTTCTAAGTGGACTTCTCTGCCTTGAATTCATCTTTAACAATTTTTTGATCTTCCATACAGTGCCTGATCCACCTAAAAGTTGATGTGTTTCATGGAGCACCATTCCTGTAAAATTGCTGCAAAGCTTCAATAATTTGGAAAGACATCCCCTTGAATTTTCTTAAAATTTTGGTATTAGCCCTGACATCACAAACTTTTTTTTTAGCCACATTTTTGGGGGGAGTGGAGAGGGGCTGTTATGCATTGGGCTACTAAGCACAAGATCAGCAGTTCGAAACCAACAGTCACTCTGAGGGGGAAAGATGACGCTTTCTACTCCTCTAAAGCTTTACAGTGTTGGAAACTCACAAGAGCAGTTCTACTCTGCCCTATGGGGTGGATATGAGTCTGCATGCACTCCGTGGCAGTGAGTTTATGTGTGTTGGTTGGTTGGTTGGTTGGTTGGTTGGTTGGTTGGTTGGTGGGTTGGTTGGTTGGTTAATGTGGCTAAGACTAGTACATTACTGTGAACTTGTCTACAGATATCCACTGATCACAGAAACATGTTTAAATACTTTTAGAAAAAAACTCACACATGTATGAACTGGAATTCTAATAGCAATGCTTTTTTACATATGATTTTGGTATGTTTAACTCTTAGAGGAACTGCCCATTTGTTTTGTATGGGTGCTTCTAATGGCTGTTGTAGAATTATATTCTAGATTCATAATTTACCACAGGCCTCCGGTGTTTTCTTTGACCAGTTTGAATGGAATGTAGACCTCTAATCTCCCCGTATACCCCTTTGGCATCTCTCAATAATAAAATTGTCTTAAGCATTTACCCTGAATACATTTAGAATTACATCAGACAAGAGGCCAGTGTTTGCTTCCACAGCAAACGTAATTTAGGAAAATCAAGAGACAAAGAAGTGCCCATGTATTTTTGCTTCCTATCGTCTCCCTTCCTGTTTCTCTAAGGTTCTTGCTTTACTTGTTTCTTTTCTGTTTGGAGAACTTCCCTACTCGTTGAGAGTAGGCCTACAGGGGACGAATTCTTCAGTTTTCCTGTATCTGAGAATGTCTTGGCTTCCTTCTTCATTCTTGAAGGATATTTTTGCTGGATATAGGATTCCTCGATTGACATTTCTTTCCCAGCACTAGGTTAAAAGATAAAAAGTACTACTTAATGTGGTCTCCATGGCTTCCGATGAGGAATCTAGGGTCCTTCAAACAGTACTCCCACAAATTGTTTCCCTCTGGCTTCTTTCCGGATTCTTCACTTTCTTGTTTTTTGCAGATGGCTGACGAGACTGCGTCTTGGTGTGGGATTCTTTCGGTTTAACCTGTTTTGGGTTTGCTCACCTTACTCAGTTTTTAGGTTTAAATCTCTTGCCAAATATGGGAAGTTTCTCAGCTGTTATTTCTTCTGGTTATCTTCTAGCCCTGTTCTCTGTTTCCTCTCCTTCTGTGATTCCAACGAGCTGCATATTGCAAGTTTTGTTACACTCGCACAGGTTTCAGAGACTGCTCATTGCATTTGCAGTTCACGTTCTCTCTGTCAGTCAGACTGGACAATTTCTATTGTTCATCTTCTAGTTCCCTCGTCCTCTCCCCTCTCCCCTTTGTTTTCTGTTGCGCCAACCTATTGAATTTTCCATGTTAATTATTGCCCAGTTCAGTTCGAAATTTTACATTTGGTTCTTCTTTATATCGTCTATTTCTTTTAAGGAGCCCTAGTGATGTAGTTAGCTATGAGTTGGGCTGTGAACCATGAGGTCAGCAGTTTGAAACCACCAGGCACTCCATGGAAGAAAAATGGGCCTTTCTACTCCCATAAAGAGTTACACTCTTAGAAACCTACAGGGGCAGTTCTACCTTCTCCGATAGAGTCACATGGACTTGATAGCAGTGGGGTTTTTGTTGTTGTTGTTGTTGTTGTTTTTAATTTCTTTGATGAGAGTCCATGACTTTCCTGTAAATTTCCATGTTTGCATTTCTCTCAAGCATATTTATACTAACTTCCTTAAGCTTATCTTTGATCGTGACTGCTTTAAGATCTTCATCAGATAACTATCACATCTTTGTCATCTTCATTCTGGGATCTATATTGATTTTCATTGTTTCATTGTTTGAGATCTTCCTGTTTCTTGCTATGGCATATAATATTTTTAATTGAATCCTGGGTGCTTGGGACATTTTACTAAAGACTCTGGGTCTAATTAAAACCTTTTGTTTGGGACATTGAGCCTCTACTTAAGTACTCCGTCAAGACAATAGCACTTTGTTCTATTAACCTGGCATTCTGTGATGCCTACCTTCCCAACATAATCACTGAAGACAAAATGGTGCATACGCAAATGTAGTTAAAAAAAAGGCTGATGGTGCCCAGCTATAAAAAGATATCACATCTAGGGTCTTAAAATGCTTGAAGATAAACAAGCGTAAATCTAGCTGAGAAGCAACAAAGCCCACATGGAAGAAGCACACCAGCCTGTGTGATCACAAGGTGTCAAAGGGATCAGGTATCAGGCACTAAAGACCCAGAACAAAAAATCATATTGATGTGAATGAGAGGGAGGGCAGAGTGGAGACCCAAAGTCCATCTGTAGAAATTGGACATCCCCTCACAGAAAGGTCACAAGAAAGAGATGAGCCAGTCAGGGTGCAGTATAGCACCAATGAAACATACAACTTTCCTCTACTTCCTTAATGCTTCCCCACCACCACCCCTGCACTATCATGAGCCCAATTCTACCTTACAAATCCAGCTAGACCAGAGCATGTGCCTGGGTACAGAGAAGAGTTGGAAACACAGGGAATCCAGGACAGATAAACCCGTCGGGTCCAATAATGAGAGTAGCCATACTAAGAGGGGCAGGATAAGGTGGGGGAGAAAGGGGGAACTGTTTACAATGATCTACATATAACCTCCTCCTTGGGGGACAGACAACAGAAAAGTGGGTGAAGGGAGACATTTGTCAGTGTAAGACATGAAAAAAATAATAGCAATTTATAAATTATCAAGGGTTGTGAGGGAAGGAAAGTGGGAGAGGGAGGAAAAAATGAGGAGCTGATACCAAGGGCTCAAGTAGGAATCAAATGTTTTGAAGATGATGATGGCAACAAATGTACAAATGTGCTTGACACAATGGATGGATGGATGGATGGATTGTGATAAGAGCTGTACAAGCTCCCAGTAAAATGATTAAAAAAACAAAGCAAACCTCCTGTTTGGGCTTGCTTTGATACTGTTTCCATAAGGGCTGGAATGTCGCTTCGTTAGTGCCAGGTACGGGTAGAAGGTCAGGTGCCTAATTGGCCACCTTTGACATTGACCTCTTTAACACTCAAGGGAGGTGGGGCTCCTCATGGCACCTTGGCAAGGGCGGAAGCTCTGAGTTCCCATAGGCCGCACCTCCCGAGCTGATAGAGGTCGGAGTGTGTCGTTACTCCACATGTTTGTCCCTGATAACTTCAGTGTGGGCTCAATTATCACGGAGTGGTGGTGGACACCAGGCCTGTGCACTAGGCCTTCCTGACACCATCAGATGACAGTCGAGGGGAGCAGGGTTGGCGAGTCTCATTATAGCCCGGTACAGGTGGAATTCTAAGCTGCTCTCAAGCATCGGTAGAAACACAGCCAGCGAGTTTTACTGTAGTATTTGGCTGGAGTCGAGCAGGTATTTTCTAAGACTTCTCTGTCTTGCTAGGCTGTTCCTGTTCCAATCCTTTGGCTAGAAAGAACAATCCTGGTTGAAGCTTTTATTCTTTCTCATCAGTACCCATTCACATTTCCAGGTTTCCACCTTCTTCTCTCACTCGGAATCTACAAGGGGTGGGCAAAAGCCTGAAGAATTCACCACAGTGCCATTCCTGAGCTCTCAGAGGCCCTAGCTAAGTCTGCCTTCTCCACTCCTCAGAGAACTCTTTACACAGATTGTGAGTGGGGTTTGCTGTACGTAGAGGGAGGGTGTGGACAAAAGCTCCTCTACGTCATCTTCCCGGAAGGCCTGGTACATCTTTAAGACTTACCGTATTTTGATGGTTATTTTCAAATGGGGACCCGAATCCTCTCCACATTAAGAGCGTGTCGCTGAGCGTGTCACTAGCCATTCCCCAGAGGAAACTTGGTGGCATTGTGGGTTAAGCATGACACTGTTATCTGAAAGATGGCAGTTTGATCCCACCAGCCGCCCCTCAAAAGGAAGATCAAGCGGTCTGCTTCTGCGAAGGTTTACATCCCGAGACGCCTTACGGCGGTTCTGTTCTTTTGTTACTGTTTGAGACAAACTTGTAGGTCACTACAGAACCCAAGTCCACGTCAGCTTCGCTTTGCCTCCTTTCATAGCCGCTCAGACCAAGGCTGAGATCGGAAGGATAAGGCATCTGGAGGGTTTTGAAGGTTGTGACGCTCACTCCTTTTTAATTTTTTTTAACATTTGATTAGGGGCTCACACAACTCTTATCACAATCCATACATATACATACATCAATTGTATAAAGCACATCTGCACATTCCCTGCCCCAATCATTTTCAAAGCATTTGCTCTCCACTTAAGCCCTTTGCATCAGGTCCTCTTTTTCACTCCTTTAAAATTTTATTTTAACTTTATTTTTCTTCTTCTCTTCATCCCTCCCACCATCCATAATATCTGTCTCTCCCTGCCCCCTTCCCCACCACACCCACCCACACCACTCGCCTCCTCTTGGTCTTCAAAGTCTTATCCTTTGGTGTGAAAATCACTTTTATATTTCATTTTTCCTTATGATAATGGTGTCAATAAATGTTTATCTTTATAGGATTGACTAACTCTGCTAACTATGCATGTGGTTCTCGAGTCTTGTCCATATCTCACCATGTTTAACAGTCATCATTGTTTTTATTGATGTATAATACTATTGCATCGCATGAATGTTCCATAGCCTGTTTATCCATTCCTTTGTAATCAGATATTTAGTTGTTTCCATCTTCCTACTATTGTGGAAACTGCTGCAATAAACATGGATGTGTATATATCTGTTCATTTTGTTCTTTATTTCTTTAAAGTAGATACCCAGTAGAGGGATTGCAGGATCATATTTGTCTGTATATTGCATATCACTGATTTCGATAGTGGTGGAATAATTCCACAGTCTCAGCAGCAATGTCTGAGCATTCCAATCTCCCTCCCTCCTCTCCAGAATTTATTATTTTCTTATAGTTTTGAATTTTGCTAAGAGCGTCTGTGTGAGATGGTATCTCATTGTTGTTTTAATTGGTATTATTTTTATTGCTAAGGAAGGTGGACATTTCTTCAAAACGTTATGGGCCATCTGATGTCATCTTTAGTGAATTGTCTATTTACGTCATCTGTCCATTTTTCAATGGGGTATTATATTTTTCTTATTAAGATGTAGTTTTCTATAGATTTTCTAAAATAGCTCTTTATCTGATGTATCATTACTAAACATTTTCTCATACTGTGCTTTCTCTTTGAACTCTTTTGAGGAAATCTTTTGGTGCGCATGAATGCCATGTGTTTGGAAGGTGCCCTTCCTTCAGTTTGTCTTCAGCCCAGTTCCTGGGAGTCGGGATTGACTCAAGGGCAGTGGTGGGGAGTTATTCCAATGGCAGCAGAGCTATGCTGCCTCCCTGGTGGGTAGTTTGTCAAAAGTAGACCTGGGATGGGATCTATGTGAAAAAATGCCTCTTCTGAGGAAGTACATAACTCGTCTGGGAATAAGGAAGTGAGGCTAGATGGAAGTCAGGCCATACAAGACAAGGAGGGTAACTTTGAAGATGAGGGTCTCCATACCTTGCTTCCATCTGAAAGACATTTATAAATAATCCTTCAAGATGTGCATGGGGACTTGTGGGAAGATGGAGCAGATGCGCTTTGTCTATCCCCCAGGGAGTGGTGGAGACCTGGTTGTATGTAGTTGTCGGGTCCCACACGCAGAAGGACTCCATGCTTGATTTAATGTTCGGCTCTCACCAACTTGAAATTCTTAATAATATTTGAACAAGGGGTTTGGCATCTTTTGCTCCAATTGTCAAGCTGGGCCAAAAGGTAGACTATTTATACTCCAGCCTGCAAAAAAGTAACCAGCACTGTCCAGCCCCAAAGCAAGCCCATTGTTGCTCAGTCTATTTTGACTCATAGTAATCTTGTAGGACAGAGAAGATGTGCCCAATAGGATTTCTAAATCTATAAATCTGTATGGAAGCAGATTGCCACATCCTCCGTCCCCCACCTCCATAGAGTGGTTGGTGGGTTTGAATTGTGCCCTTTTGGTTAGAAGTTGAAGGCTTAACCATCCCTGAATAAAAATATTGTACTGACATGGGAACCTGGAACTGAATACATTTTCTCCCATCTTAACCCCATAGAGCGGATCTGAATTGTGACCTTTTTGTTAGAGGTTGAATGCTTAACTACTACTCAACCAGGGCTTAAGGAATGCAAATTCCTAAGAAAGCAAAAAGTAGTGGCAATCTTCTTGATACGCCTGAAATATGGAAGTGTATGATCTGTGGATTATGTCCCAATAAAACCTTTTGAGAAAAAAAAAAGAGTGGCAAGAGGTCTTTTGTTTGGGGGAAAGCATCCTGTCTGGCACGAAGTCTACATTTAAGATCTTTTTTTTTCTCCTAAAGTGGTATCTGTAGGTCAGAGTTAAGGCAGGTTTGATTAAGGCTTGATTTATGAAATGTAAGCTCTTTGTAAAGAAGCACTATAATTTTTCTGCTCATAAATGGAGGCAATTTCTCTGGGCTATTTTTATATTGTCACAATATCATTTTATTACTGTAGAGTAATAAAAATACTGTGTAGGCAGAGCATTTTGTATTAAAATAAACGTTGTTACCCCAAATTCAGCAACAGAGTGGCTTAGATTAAAAAGCTTTCCATATTATAATATATTGAATGAAAGCCTGTCAGAGTGTCTTCGTGTGATGGCTGTTATGTTGCTCTTGAGGCCACTGTGGTGTCAAAACCAGCAGCATGGCCCATGTTTCAGTGGGGTCCCAGACTTAGACGAACTTGGAAGAAAGGTCTAGCAATCTATTCTGCACATCAGCCAACCCAAACTCTGTGGATCACAGAATATTATCAGCTCACTAACTGAGGAGGGACGGAATGCTGGAGAAGGACATTGTGAAGGGCCCTCGCAGGTGAACAAAGCCTTCAATGAGATGAGCTGACACAGAGGCGCAGTAGTAGACTCAAACACAGCAGGATCATGGAGATGGCCCAGCCAGGGAACGTCGTGTTTTGTTCTCGGTGGATTGCCATGTGTGTTGGAGATGATTAAATGGCAAGGAACAACATGACCCTAGGCATTCTAGGTTCTCCCTGAGCGCACGCAAGGTGAACTGCAGCAGCCCGAAGGCACCCATTCACCCAGAGATGCAGGTGCTGGCTACTGGGAATGAAAACACACATGGGCTGTTGAGAAAAATTAAGTTTGATAAAAAGGACCCAAGGGACATGAGCAGAGCACTGTTGGGATCAAGCTTGATTCCAACTCATAATGACCCAGGAGGACAGATGAAACTGCTCAATAAGGTTTCATACGATCATGCCAACTGTCCAGAGACAGGGTAGCTTTGCTCACAATGTGTGTGTGTGTGTGTGTGTGTGTGTGTGTGTGTGTGGATAGATATAGATATAGATAGATAGATAGATAGATAGATAGATAGATAGATAGATAGATAGATAGTCCGCTGAGGGTCACCAAAGGACTCAGCTAGTCATAATGTCACCCCAAGGTCCCAAAGGTTTCTGAAATTTCTAGCTGCCTTACGTAGTGGGTTAAGACATTGAAGCCCTCTGTTCAAATGGAGAGGGCTACAAACTATGCAAACAGCGGAGATGAACTCCAATCACACTGTCATAGAACCTTTGTAAGGTGAGTCGGGGCTCAATGGCAGCATACTCAGCTTCCATGGAAACGACACAGGCTTGTTTCCTGGCCAGCGCCCCTCCTGTGGCTAGCCTCCCTCTGACAGTGGAAGCTTGCCTGCTGCTTCCTTGCTTACCAGGTTTCTGCAGAGTTTCTAGAGTAAGACACAGACTAGAAACAAAGGGCCGGCAATCCACTTCGGGACATCAGCCAGTGGCTCGAAGCACTCCTGTCTGTGACCCAGCATGGGGATGGCACAGCCACGGGCAGCATTTTGTTCTCCTGCCCCTGATGAGTCAGGGACAGACTCACTGGCCACTAACAAGGACAGCAGCGACTTTAGAGAGTCTTAAACAAATGGGATACTTCTCAGGTTGTTTTCCATAAAAGGAGGAGAATCAGCAAAACCTGAACCACATAACCCTGTGGTTGTAGGAACACAATCGAGGCAGAATGATGGTGAAATAGGGACCTGGCAGCAGGGAGAGAGGGTGTGCTAGGAGGAGAAACGAGGTCTACGCAGACGAGGAAGACGGGGACCCAGAAGAGAACCGTCGCTGAGCAGAAATATCGCGCTGACATGGGAGCCAGGGGCGGAAGACGTTTTCTCTTAGTCTCAAGTCCTTTGCCTGCTGCCAGAGACCTCAACAAAATGCAGTTATCACTTAAAGAGAGGTGTGTTCTTCCTGTTTCCCTTGACCCTAACAGTCTCTCTGAAAAGAAATGATGGACATAGCCATTTTATAAAGCCAAACCCAACCCACTGCCTTGAGTCTTTTCCAGCTCGTAGTACGTCTATTGAATGAACAAGGCGGGACTGGCCCCATAGGGTTCCCGGGGCGATGGATGGTCATTACGGAAGCAGAGAGCCCCCATCTCTCTCCCTTGGTGGGTTAGAACCACTGATCTCTTGACTGGCCGCCCGGCACTTCACCACTGCGCCCCTCCAACTCTGCCTCCTTTCCATCTATGAGTAGACACAGAGAGTGAGTTTTCCAAGGAGCTACTAGCAAGTCTGTCTCTTTTATCCAGGAACTTGGGCATTTTGTTCACCACGGGAGTTCCTGGCACATTTGAATGCAAACCTTATCAGTGGGAGGTTGGACGGAAATGATAAAGCGCAAACAGCAAACTTCTTAGGGCCCTGGCCAGGCCCCTCACGCAAGACCACGTGCTCAGAAAGAAGTCTGGACTTGGGACTTTGGACTCTCCAGTTGTCATCTTGAAATTCTTGATTTGGCCTTTGAATGGGTGTTTTGTAAGTGGAGTCCAATGGGACACTGGGGCACGTGTCAGAGCCAGGGAGCCTCGACTCATAGATGGGGCACAGTCCTGCCTCCTGGAACAGCCTTGTGGCCACCCCTCCCCAGCCCTCTCACTCTGGGAGGGCCCTGGGCGTGGGCTCAGGGAAGCCAGGCACACTGGCTTCATGCACCAAGTGATTCCTGGTAAATGAGTTCAGACTGCTTAACGCGTTCGCTCAACCCAACACCTGCCTGGCCCCGGCCCCCCACCAAAAAAAGGCACAATAAAATATATGCTCCAATGAGGACTGACAGCAAGTGGACATCAAGGACATCAACTGGATTGATGGAAGTGTTCTAAAATTGAATTGTAGTGACTGCAGAACTCTGGAAACTCACTAAACGTTATTGAGTTGCACACTCAAAACAGGCAACATCTGCGCTACTTAAAGCCAACCTCAGAGAGCTCCTTAAAGAAAAGCAAATATAAGATTTTGTGCCTGTGTGAGAGAGAGAGACCTTCAAACACCCGGAGAGAAAATGAAAGTGAAAGATAAGAGACTTTGCCCAACAACTTTTGGAACATATGTGTATGCATGTGTGTATATCTATATATACACACATACTGTATATGTGTGTGTGTGCATACATATTTACATACGTGTGTTAGGTGCCATCGAGTCAGTTCCTACTCAGAGTGACGCTGTGTATAATTAAACAAAATATGGCCTAGTCCGGCTCTGCCCTCATAATTATACTTACAGTTCTGGTTGAGCATATTGCTGCGGTCACCTTGTCAATCCATCTCATGGACAGGTGTAGAGGTGCAAACACGTCTAAAGCCCATGGGACTCTGTCGCTGCCTAAGGAGTATTCTGACTGTACTTCTAAAACAGAGGCGTTCTTCTGGCAGTCCAGTAATTTTCACCAACACCGTAATTCAAAAGCATCAATTCTTCAATCTTCCTGATTCGTTGCTGCTTTCACACGCATGTGAGGCGATGGGAAAAATCATGCCTTGGGTCAGGCACGTGCGTTATTTGCATTGGTAGTACCAGACAAGATTGAATTAAGCTTGAATTCAGTTCTCTAATTATCGCTCCACATGACTTTTGAAAGATTACATGCGATGCAGAACTGAAACTGAAAATAACGTTGCATGCAAAAGATTGGTGGTAAACTCTCTGGTTTCAAAATGCCGTGGGCGGTGAGGGCAATTTTCATTTTCTTTGAGAAATCACCCTAAAGCAAGACAGAGAATAAGAAAAGGGAACAATGGCCTCTTTGTAACCTTGAGCCGAGCTGCGTGAGGAACGGCTTCCAAATGCAGTGAAGGTCAAGCAGGCCTGTGGGAAGATTCTGAGAAAGGATGTCCACCATCGGGAATAGCAGTCAAAGTCCGGAAGCCTGGTTCCTCAAAGCCAGTGACACTCCCTGAGGGACAAAACCAACCACAGCGGTTTTTGAAAAAATGGGAACAGTGTCTAGGAGATTCCCTAGTCTGGTTAGGCCCCAAATCTTGACAACTAAGAAAAGCCAGAGTGCAGGAGGCAGGCCACAGACAGACCGCCTGTACAGTCTACTGGTGAGGCAGTGTGGTGTAAACCACGCTCACCTGTCTGTGAAGAAATGAGGCACGAAACAGCTCACAATCACACAGTACTCACCGAAAATACCCAGCATCTGCGTAAAGACCTGGGAGGAATTCGTCTCTTTGGAACAGAGTAATCATGGTTTTTAAAGTCACAGTATTAAAACAACGATGCCACAATCAAGAAAGAGGTGAAAGTCACTGTGAAGAAGTGACAACTGAGGGAACCAGGCAACCAATGGCTGTCAAGTCAGTTCTGATTCACAGTGGCCCCTGAGCATGACAGGCGGGCTCTTCCACGGGGCTTTTAATGACGGATTTTCCCGAAGTGGATTGCCAGGCCTTTCTTCTGAGATGCCAAGCTCCAACCTTTGATTAGGAGCTCAGTTTGCACCATGCAGGGATTCAGGCAGATGAAGAACACTTGCCAGTAAGACCTGTTACCATGGTACAGATGGAAATTGGATGGATCATAGTGCCACATTTTTCTTTTTTAATTCAGGAATCATTTGCTCATGTAAAAGAGGACCATGCGTTACAGATAGAAGAGCCCAGGAAAGATAAGGCAAGGCATAGGGCAGCAGTTCTCAACCAGTGGGTCGCCCGATTCATAACAGTAGCAAAATGACTATGATGAAGTAACAACGAAAATACTTGTATGTTTTGGGGGGTCACCACCACATGAGGAACTGTATCAAAGGGTCACGGCATTAGGAAGGTTGCGGACCACTGGCCTAGAGGACGATGGACAACGCGGAATGCAGTGGAAGAAGAGAGAAATGATTATGGAAATAAAGACCCACATAAAAGCACCACACAAGAGAAGAGACATAGTTCAAAACACACTGAGATTAAAGGAAGAGAGGATTGGGAAGAGTGAACACATTTAAATGAAGAAGTCCAGAGAGTTAAGAAGGAGCAGCGATACATCCCTCTATGATAGACCAGCTTGTATTAAACCAACCCCCTCTCACACGGACAACGGCAGGCTGGACTTAGACGAGAGAAACAAGGAACTGGAAGATGGGTAATGAAGAAACGCGCACACAAGACACTTGGGGCACAGGATACATGGGTCCTATGAGGGGAAATCAGAACGCATTGCTAACAGAGTGTCAGCTCATACTTAGATGCATGGTAGCTTATTCCAAACTAGACATGCTTACAAGTGTCTGTATAAGCAACGGATGGCTGCTGAAAATTCTCTCGATAATGGATTGGTCTTGTTGTCGTTAGGTACCATCGAGTAAGTTCTGGCGCACAGTGATCCGATGTGCAACCGAATACAACCCTGCCCGGTCCTGTGCCAGTCTCACAATTGTTTTATGTTTGAGCCTGTTCCTGCGGCCGCGGCGTCAGTCCATCTTGTGGAAGGTTCTCCTCTTTTATGCTGCCCCTCCGTTCTACCAAGCATGGTGTTCTTTTCTGATGTCTGATTTCTCCTGATAAAAGGTCCAAAGTATGGGAGATGAAGGCATGTCTTCCTTGCTTCTAAGGAGCACTCTGGCTGTACTTCTAAGAAAAATAGGTTTGTTCTTTCGGCAGTCCACGGTGCCTTCAAAACGCCTTGCCAGCACCGTGATCCAAGTGCGTGGTTCTTCTGTGGTCTCCTTTATCCAACGGCCAACTTTCCCATGCGTAAGAAGCGCTTGAAAATGCCACGGCTGTGACAGCTCCCTGGGTCTCCCAAGTAGCTTCATCCTTGCTTTCCGACACTTTAAAGAGGTCTTATGCAGCAGATTTACCCAATGTGTGAGCATTGATTGTGGATCCAAGATGAGATTCTTGACAACTTCAATTTTTTCTTGTCTTAGTCTCTTTTTTTTTTTAAGAGGGGCATTTGAAATAGTGGCTTTGGGGAGAATCTGCTGGGCCAGGTACATTCAAGGCAGAGAGGTCAGTTCAGACGGTGATGGCAATGGATTTTTCAGATTCTAAAGGGGCGGCCTGGATCGATTTTCTCAGAGGACACAGAACAATCATGGGCTTATGAGGAAGAAGCTTTAAGAACAGGGAAAGCTACTCTGATGAGAAAGGGCCAGGAAAGTTGCACGGGTGAGTCCTTATGCTGCATCTCAATGTGCAGCTGCGAATTCTTCAAGAGCAGCCAGGGCTGTCCTTTAGGAATCTCACTGAGAAACCTTACCGCCGTCACCCGACAGCCCTTATCTTGCCTCTCCAGACTTTTTTTTTTTTTGTTCCCCAAACTCAAAGAACCTTTTTTAAAAAAATTCAATTAGAATTTCTTGAGAATGGCCAAACTGCTGTTTTGACATGATATAAATCAAGGAGTACAATATTCTTCGGAGAAGGATTACACCACTCCAGAAGTACGTATGTGTGTGTACATACATTTGTATATTCTATGATGTTTTTAAAAGAAGGGGGAGAAGAATAGGATACCCAAAGAGCAACAGTGAGAGAGAGACTTACTTTTCACTAGATACCTATTTGAATTTTGGAATATGTGCACATGAATCGAGGAGCCCTTGTGGTTCAGTGGTTAAGTGCTGAGCTGCTGACCCAAAGGTGGGCAGTTCCAACCCACCACCCACTCTGTAGGAGAAAAATGGGGCCGCCTGCTTCTGTAAGGATTTATATCCTTTGAAAGCCTGTAGGACAGTTTACTCTGTTATATCGGGTCACTGTAAGTGGGAATTTCATCTGGCTTGTATCCACAATCAATGCTCATGGAAGCAGCAGTCAAGAGATCAGATGACACATTGCATTGGGAAAATCTGCACAAGACTGCCTTAAAGTGTTGAAAAGCAAGTGTGTTACTTAGAGGACGAGGGTGTCCTGACCCAAGCCCTGGCAGTTTCAATCAGCTAATGTGCATATGAAAGTTTAATATTGAATTAGGAAGATCAAAAAAGAATCAATGTACTTTAACTGTGGCGCTGGCCAAGAATACTGAAAGTACTGTGACCTGCCCAAAGCACAAACAAATCTAACTTGGAAGGACAGCCAGAATGCTTCTGAAAAGGATGGATGGTGAGACTTGATCTCAGGTACTTTGGACATGGTATCAGGAGAGTCCAAACCCTGGGAAAAGGCCTTATGCTTGATAAAGTGGAGGGGCTACAAAATGGGGGAAGGCCCTTGACAAGACATGGATTGAACGGTGGCTGCAGTGATGGGATTGAATGTGACCTTGAACAGTGGCTGCAATGATGGGATTGAATGTGATAGCAATTGTGAGGCAGGCACAGGAGGTGTGGGGTTTTATTCTGTGGCACACAGGATCACTATGAGTCAGACTGACCTAATGCCTCCCAACAAAAGCAACGTGAGTAGGAATCAACTTGACGGAGACAAATTGTTTTAATGCATGGATTACCTCTCAGGTCTTGGGAACATTACCTACTCAAAGTAAATAAATGTCCATCACCTGCAAATCAATACAATGCAAAGCCCCTGCCAGCCCTGAGGAGTGTCAAAGGAAAGAGACTTGGCTGGTGGGCCAAGCCTAGCATGCTCTAATGTCCTCTTGTGAAACTCAGCCATGGTCCAAAGCTTTCAGCTGAGTTCCCAGGAAATAATTACATTTTCAGCCACAGGTCATTCACTGAAGGAAGAAGTTCAACAATACATTCTACTGACAAAAAATGCTGATGACAGCGCTGGTATTTGTTGACATGGCTTGGAATCAGTGTCAGTCCTGGAGGAAATAAGAAGCACACCCAGGGGATGATGAAGTGCAGCCTGTTGCATCATGGGAAACTGCCCAAGGTCTCATAGCACAAGGGAGCTTTGGCACATGATTGAGACAACACTAGAACACACGGTTTGTAAATGTGTGCACTCTGTCCCAGAATCAGTGCCTTTAGAGTGTGTGGTCAGTGCAGTTGTGCAGGGACACGATGAGCCGGAATCAACTCAGGGGCAGTGGGTTTGAACTTCTGAGTCTTATTCCCAGCACAGTTGCTGCTGACTGATTGGTGCAGATGACAACCAATGGCATCGTACTGCCAAGAACAGACCATCATCCTCAGGAGGAAGAGGAGGCTGCTCACGCTGGTGAAGAGTACAGCCTCGGAAACCCACGGGGGCTGTTGTATCTGCTCCTCGCCATAGTGGGGACCTTTTTTCTGCCAAGGGCCGTCTGGATATTAATAACATCATTCATGGGCCATCCTGGTGAGACAGTTCATTAACTCACCTATCATGTCATGGTTGAGTCTGCTTCGTTTTGGTGAGGTACGTGATGTCAGCCAGCATTGATGATCTGTCCAGCCATCTATGGCGGTGCAGGTGCCAGGATTGCCCCCAGGGCACACCAGAGCAACAACAGCATTAGGAGTCAACTTGGGGTACAAATCATTTCTGTCATGAATTGGTGATGCGGCTGACCAGTGATTAAGAGGCATAGAATCCTGGATCAAAAAAAAAAAAAAAAGAATCCTGGATCATACACCTCTGTGTCTTAGATTATTTTCTATAGATGTTGTAGCAGCTAGTCCAGACCACTCGAATTTATTTGTATCCCCAGGTATCCAGCTGCTTACAGAATCTCTCTACTTGGATCTCTCAAGATGTTTGAAATCAAATTCATCATCATCTCTCTCTCAAAAAAAAAGAGCATCCTTTAACGTTTTTTCTAATAAATGTTACCGGGGGAAAAAAAAATGAAAGTCTAACAATGGATAGATGGATGGATGGATGGATGGATGGATGGATGGATGGATGGATGGATGGATGGATGGACAGATGGATGGAGGGAGGGGTGGATGGATGGATGGATGGATGGATGGATGGAGGGATGGAGGGATGGAGGGACAGAGGGACGGAGGGAGGGATAGATGGATGAATGGATGGAGGGAGGGAGGGATGGATGGGTGGATGGATGGATGGATGGATGGAGGGAGGGACGGAGGGAGGGAGGGATGGATGGATTGTACCACCCAGATACAGCCATTGCTAACATTCTGGTGACTGGCTCTTTGGTCTTTCTTTCTATACATACATATACTTAAGTGTGTGGCTGGGTGTGAAATAATAGGATATGCACACACTGTTTTTAGGTTTTAAGATCTTCCTATGGGATCAAAGGACCCTGATGGCACAATGGCAACAAACTTGAAAGGCTGGCAAAGAAGGCCCAGTGATCTGCTCCTAGCGAGATTTCAGCCAAGGAACCACTTTGACACAGTTCTATATCTTGCTGTAGGGTAACGATGCAGTATTTATGAATCCAACAGAACTTGTTCAATGTATTCCCTGGGGCTTGAAGTCAGTATGCGTCTCATTCTCTACAATACACATCTCTTTTAAAGTTTCACCAAACCCTGCGTGGGAGGGAGCTGAGGACACATTTAGATCTCGGGATTTGGAGCGAGAGCAGGTTCAAATCTTGACACTGCTTTGTTTGCGCACGTATAACTTTTCTGTTCACCCATGCCTCCGTGTGTAAGCTAGGAGGGGTGTTTGGGCTCTTCTCACGGGGTTCTGAGGGTTGCTGAGTTACACGTAAGGCCTTCTAAACAGTCCTGACCACACAGCCTGTGCCCTAACCCTCTCCGCAGTTACGACCCCACCTTCCCTTCACAGCTCTCTGCTCCGTGCCACCAAAGCCTTCAGGAAGGTGCAAATGGGTCACATGCTTGGCTGCTAATGGAAAGGTTGAAGGTCAAGTCCTCCCAGAGTGCCTCAGAAGAAAGTCCTGGTGTTCCTTGGAAACCCTCGGGAGCACAGCTTTATTCAGATACATGTAGGGTCGCCACGAGCCAGGGCTGGCTGAATGGCGTCTATATTTTTCTTTATCATGACGATTAGTGAAACAGCTCCTGGGACGGAGAATGTGTTGTATGCTTAATGCCTTTGAGTACTGAGAAAACTTCAGAACTTAATTCTCCATATCCCCTACTTTCTCTAAAATGGGACCAATGTCCATTGTTCGGTGGAAATGTCACCTGGGAACCACAGGAAGCTGGTAGACAAACTCTTTTCCAGCTCCATAAGGAGCCACCTGGGAGAAAGACAGGGCTTTCTACTCCCATAAAGAGTGACAGGCTCAGAAGCCCAGGACAGTTCCACCCCGTCCTGCGGGTCTCTGTGAGTCAGCACGGGCTCCATGGCAGGGAGTTTGGTTTGGAAGGAGCTGTATGCACAGAAGGCACCCATTTGATGGCGGCAGATTTAGATTCAGGTCATCGCATTTGCTTCTGGGGGGCCCACCTTTGCTTGAAGGGAATCCCTCGGGCTCCCTAGGGACTCTGACGTAGGTGGGGGTTGAAGCATCTTGGCGGATTTTCATCAGAGTTTCTCTTCCTGTAAGGTTCTTTAGTGGTTTGCATATGTAATGTCAAACACAAAACACTTTTTTCTCCAAACACATTTCTTTAAAAAAAATCATTTTATTAGGGGCTCATACAACTCTTTCCACAATCTGTACATACATCATTTGTGTCCAGCACATTCGTATGTATGTTGCCATCCTCATTCTCAAAACACCTGCTTTCTACTTGAGCCCTTGGTATCAGCTCCTCATTTTTCCCCTCCCTCCTCTCCCTTCACCCTTGATAATTTATTTTTATTTTTTTCTTCCGCATTGTGAATATATTAATTCCTTCATATTTTTTGTATCAAATAGTCATTCTTATAATCATATAGTCTTTCTGTTATTTTACAATTCTATTTACTCATTTATTTTTTGTTTGGGTTTTAAATATTTTATTAGGGACTCATACAACTCTTATCACAATCCATACATATACATACATCAATTGTATAAAGCACATCTGTACATTCTCTGCCCTAATCATTTTAACTTGCTCTCCTCTTAAGCCCTTTGCATCAGGTCCTCTTCTTATCCTCCAGAGAAAACCTATGCACGGCCAACCTTTCATGCCATGAAGGTTATTTTTGGCTCAGAACACCTTTGTTCTGTTTAAGAAAGGAGGGACATGGGTTCTTCTGCAAGACATGGCCTATGTCCCAGCACGTGACATTTTCTTTTCCTATGTCTATATTTTCTTCTGCTGGAAACTTTTTATTGAAATGGACCTACTGGGAGAAGATGACCGAGTCCTGGAAACCTAACAAAGATTAAGGTAAATATGATCAATATGATAATTTCCCACCACGAGGGAGCTTTGGAGTTGATGATCTACATCCCTATGAGTCTAATACACTTGTAGCACTCTTAAGCCCTGCCTGTGTTTCTTATCCCCTCCAGGACCGACACTGATTCCAAGGCAGGTCAAAGAATACCAGCGCTGTCATCAGCATTTCCTACTCAGTAGAACATATCGCTCGGCTTCTTCTTTAAGTGAATGAGCCACCTAATTTTAACAATGTTTAAAGTTTAACTTATTTATATGATTTATTCAGCTTCCAACAATGTTCGTATGGAGAAAGAGTTTGAAGGTTGAGTCGTACCAATCTTGAGAAACTTGGCCTTTCCACATATCTGCACAAGCAAAATATAAAACTAAGCCTTATCAGTTCAGTGATCAGCCCTGGATTAAAATGCCTGCTAAAACAGGAATTAACACCCTTCAGAGATATGGAACAGACACTAGAGTCTCTCAAATGTGTTATCACAATATCCAGTATACAGTTAAAAATTACCAGACATACAAAGAACTAAGATAATGTGATTCATACTCATCTTTTTAAAATGGTCAATGGAAAGCACATGTTAGGATTAGCAAAAAAAGACTAAAGCAATTACATACTTATGATCAAAGACCAAATCTCAGTAGAGAAATGGAAACTGTGAGAATTCTTGAAATGAGAAGAGAAAATACTATTGGGGCCAAAAGGGAGTCTATGGACAATCAAGTGTCATAAACTCTTGTTTTTTAAAAAAAAAGAATTAAAAAATAAGAATTAAGAAGCCTTCAAGTTGTTTAACGCATTATGATTCTCCAAAAGAGATAAGATATAAAGGTGGCCACACATATTTCACCACAACACACCTCTCCCAGGAGCACTGTGCTGAAGACCGTATTCAAGGAAGATCTGCAGCCTTTCATACTCCTGTCATGTTAGCGGCATGCACTTCTGACCTGCCATGCTCTCTCCTACCGCCATGCTTGGAACATTGGTTCCCCCTTCCTACTCCAAATCCATCTGACTATTGATGGTTCAAAATTCAGCTTAAATATTCTCTTTTAAAGTCCCCAGTTCTGTGTCATAGAATTATCCTCTGAGATTTCCAAGCATTTCGTAACAACATCCACTGAATCAGTCAGTATTTACCACACTGCATCCTAATTATGTGTGTACGTGGCACTTCTTGTGACCTCCTTATGGAGATTGCCACCTACTTAAGGGCAGTGACCCATCTGACTCATCTAAATGTCCTCAGTACACAATATAAGGCCAGGTCAGGCCAGGCCAGCATCTTAAGTATTTCCTAAGTGATCAATATTTTACTTCGAAGATGACGCCCAATAGAAAGCAAGTACCAAGAATACATGTTCCAATGTTCGTAGCATTAAAGCAAGTCACTCTAATCCTCAAAGGCAAAGTATTTCGTGGTAATTAGGAGCACAAACTTGTACTTTACCACCTGCTCTCTATACAGCTTAAGGCAATTTATTTAATTTCTCCTTAGTCTCAGATTCTTCTTTTTAAAATAGCTATCAAAGTTTATTGGTGGTTACTAGGGTCAGTATACAGAAAGCGGGGGGTGGAGGGTAGCAGTGATGGAAAAACTGCATGGATCATGGAATGTTAGCTTGCAAACACATTCTTGTAGGTGCTGTCAAGAAGGCTTACACCTGTAAATAAATGAGCAGACAGAGTTGTGTGGTAGATACACAAGGGGCTTCGAAAGGTTTGTGGGAAACTTCCATTATTTTCCAATGTATTCGCAGTCATCGCTGGGGCTATTTCTTGCTGCTGGTCTCTTTGCTGGCCTGCTCTTGCACCTGCAGGTCCAGCACCAGGGCCTTCCTGAAAGCTTGCAGGATGGAGAGATAATTGAGAATCATGGCTATGGTGGGTTCTTCTTTCTCAATTTTCTCCAGGAGGCAGTCTGGCTGCTTGGTCATTTCGAGAGAGCTTCAGTCAGGTAGGCCCTTGCTTTGAGCTGAAGACGTTCAAAGAGTCTGGGGAGACGGCACTGCTGGGCACGGCAACTACACAGTGCTTAGGGTGCAGACGTTTCCCCGGCATCACGCCCTGAGCACAGCAAGTAGGAACAGCCGCAGATTCTTCAGCCGGGGAAAAAGATACCGGCAGCCTTTCCACCAACAACAATGGCGCCTTGCATGTTGCTCTGATGCTGGAATTCATGCCACCTGTATTTCTCCCAGGGTCACCATAGTAGACAAGTTTCACCAGAGCCTCCAGGCTAAGACAGGCTAGAAAGAAAGGCCTGGTGATATTCTGAAAACTAGACACCGAAAACCCCATGCTGAAAACCGAGCTGAAAGATGAGGCTCCTGTGTTGGAAGACACGGCATCAGAGCCCCAGCCATGCACTCGGCCATGACAACGACCGTAAAGATGGTGCCGGATCAGCCAAGGTCTCGGTTATTGCACAAAAAGCTGCTAAGAGCTAACAACAAAGAGCCTGTGCCTCATAACATACACGGGGCTTCGACACGCTACTTCATAGAAGGTAGCTAGGCACAACAGCCTACACAAGCAACAGCGTTCGAAGAGTGGTGGCCATGTAACATTACTGCCTTTCCCACTTACTGTGCCCGCGTATTAGGGCAAGGCAAAACGTGTTGCTACAAAATCATAGCATCGTCAATCAACAGAAATATCAAAATGTGAAGCTATTCTTTTTTAAATAGCCTCTATCTAGGGACCCAAGTAGCGTTGTGTGTTACCAAGTGGGTGCTAGCTGCAAGTTCGGCAGTTACAAACCATCAGCCGCTCTGAGGGAGATGAAGCTTTCTACTCTGGTCAAGAGCTGCCATCTTGGAAACCCGCAGGCCAGTCCTACCCGTCCTGTGGGGCCGCTCTGATTTAGAATTGACTCCAGGGCCGTCCCCCACGTAATTTCACACTTTGCTATTTACACCACGACAAACGGCAGTCTGGGCACCCTGCAGGGACTCAGACTGAGTTCCACTTCAATGATCTCTGAGTTTGCGGAGCAAACGTCTGAAGTGGGCACGGTCAGGGTTGAACGGCTAGATGGGCTAAGGTTCCCCATGTGTGCTCACAAGACAGCCATTGCGACCCTCAAAGACTGAGCAGGTCCACAGCTGTGATGGAAAACATTGTCTCAGCACAGCTGTCCTGGCCTTTTTCTCACCAATGCAATTTCTTTCATTGTCTTAAAACTTCTTCCTATTACTTACCTCTTGTACCACTACCATAGAGGAAAGAACTAGGAGGCAAAGGGCATTGAGGTAGTTAGCTTATTGTGCCAACCTGGCCAATGAACACATGTGGGATTAACTGAAGGACGGAGAGATGGCTCGGCAAACCTCGCCTTTCTTGTCTCTTGCTCTTTGATCATCAGATCAGTGTGTGGCTGGCTGCCTTGCTTGTTCTGCACTTCAATTTGCAAGCTACACTACCTGTAAGACACCTAACCCGTGGACTGTGTCGCTGTAATTTGAGGTTCCTTCAACACCTGCTTCGCCACACCATTGGAATTTACATCTGTTAAGCTGGGGACTGTCGGACCCTGTCATCTGGCTGACTGTTGGTGACCTGCCTTGCTGTTTGCTGCCTGTGTCTGGATTACCTGAATTTCTCTGCAGAAGACTACCCGGCAGCCCTCAACTTGAAGGACTGCTAGTGTCTCACAACTGTCTCGCGGGAATGAGTTGACCTGAGCCATTTGTACTGTTTTATAATTTAATTAACTTTATTTATTATGTTATCTATCTGTATAAATATATATACAATTATTAGGGTTCTGGTTTTGTTTCTTTAGAGAACCCTGTCTAACACAGACATTTATAGTGGTCTACATACAAACATGTGCATATGTAAATATATTTATATATGATTATGGAGAAATAGATCTATGGGCATATATTTATAAGTTTAGTATTAAAGCAGCAGATGGACATTGGGCCTCCATCCACTCAAGAATTCCCTCAATGCAAGAGCACTTTGTTCTATTAAACTGCCAGTACATGATGCCCACCTTCTTGACACAATCGCTGAAGACAAGGCAGGTGCATAAACAAATGTGGTGAAGAAAGCCGATGATGCCCGGCTATCAAAAGATATAGTATCTGGGGTCTTAAAGGCTTTAAGATGAACAAGCGGCCATCTAGCTGAGAAGCAACAAAACCCACATGGATGAAGCACACCAGCCTGTGTGATCATGAGGTATTGATGAGATCAGGCATCGGGCATCAAAGAACAAAAAAAAAAGCATATCATTGTGAATGAGGGGAAGTGCAGAGTAGGAATCCTGTAGGCAACTGGATATCCCCTGATAGAAGGGTCATGGGGAGGAGACGAGCCAGTCAGAGTGCGGTGTAGCAACCATGAAACATACAATTTTCCTCTAGTTCTTTAATGCTTTCTCCCTGCCACTATCATGATCCCAATTCTACCATACCAATCCCACTAGACCAGAGGATGTACATGGGTACAGATAGGAACTGGAAACACAAAGAATCCAGGACAGATGATCCCCTCAGGATCTATAATGAGAGTAGAGATACCAAGAGGGTAACGGGAAGGTGAGGGAGAAAAGGGGAACTGATCACAATGATCTACATATAACTTTCTCCCTAGGGGACAGACAATGGAAAAGTGGGTGAAGGGAGACCTAGGACAGTGTAAGATATGACAAAATAATAATTTATAAATTATTAAGGGTTTGTGAAGGAGCGGGGTGGAGAGGGAGGGGAAAAATAAGGAGCTGATACCAAGGGTTCAAGTAGAAAGCAAATGTTTTGAGAATGATGATGGCAACAAATGTACAAATGTGCTTGACACAATGGATGGATGTAAGGATTGTGATGAGTTGTACTAGCCCCCAATAAAATGATTTTAAAAAAACAAACAAACAAGCAACAGTTTAGTTTAACTAGTAAAAAGAAAGAAAAACTCCTTCCTAATAAACACTTACAATCATCCAGTGGCCTTCAAGAAAAATCCATCAAGATTACTGGTTAGGGATCACAGGCAACGGGTACCACACCTTCTGAGCTGGCCCTGCCTTGAATGTCAGTGGCCCAGCAGATCCCTACAGAAGCCACTGTTTGGATTGTACTTTTCTTTCTTTTTGAAGTACTTTAACGAGACTAGGAGCCCTGGTGGTGGAGTGGTTACAGAGTGGGCTGTTATCTGAAAGGTCAGCTGTTCGAAACCACCAGCCGCTCCGCAGGAGAAAGACAGGGCTGTCTACTCTTGTAAACAGTTACAGTCTCAGAAACTCACAGGACAGTTCTACCTGTTCTATAGATCACTCCGAGTTGGCACCAACTCATGGCAGCGAGCCGTCTAGAACCACTTAACAATGAGGTAGGTCTTGAGATGTTAACTACAAGGTCGATGGTTCGAACCCACTCGTGGGAGAAAGATAAGGCTGTCTGCTCCCATAAGGATTTACTACACAGTCTCAGAGTTTCTTTAGAGAGCTGCTCTGAGTTGGAATCAGCTAGATGGCAGTCAGCATGGGTTCGTGGGACCGAGACAAGTGTAGCCCTGAAAGAACACGTCTGAGCACAGCCTTCACTGGTTGCAGGGACCTGAAGCATGTTCCATTTGGAATCAATCCCCATGCACCTGTGAACTGGGACCCTACTACAATACTTTCCGACTTACCGTCACCTGTAAGGTGGATACCCTTCCCACATGTATGGCATGAGATGGAACAAAAGTGCAAGGGGTTGTACGGCTTGCAAACACTGGGTAATGCATGGGTTCTTTGCATACAGATCGCTATCTCTCCCTGCTTGTCATCTGTCTGCCAGCACTTGCCCTCCTCAGCATCACTGAGTTGTCAGTGTTCTCCCCCTCTGGTTCCTCACCTCCCAACTCCCTTCCTGCTACCGCCTCACCTTACCGATGCCTATGTAGCCATTTACTCATCCCAAAATGGCAGCAGCTACTCAGTATAAGCTCTGCTTAGGAAAAGGGCCAGGGGAAGACTTGCCAATGAAATCACACACATTTTGACACCAGGTTGCCCTGAATCTTGCCTTCAATTCACCCTCCTGGATGGAAGTGTTATTTGTAGAACAGGGAAGTGGCACTTCACCCGGAAGGAAGTTCAATTGAGAAAAGGTAGTGAAAGTGCCCATCGAGGAAGCACACCAGCCGATGCGACCTAAAGATGATGACAACAAAACCCAAATGGGATGAAGGGAAAGTATCAGAGCTTCAATTGTGAACACGGAATTTGTAGAAGGCTATGGAGGGAAGGCGGTGGGAAACCTAAATCCGTCTGCAGAATACAGAGTCAGAAGAAGCCTCGGGCAGACCCCTCTGACCCCAGATGAGAGACTCAAACAGCGTTCCTACCAATCAGAGATTACTGATATTTGGTCAGCTGTCTTCCCTCTTGATCCAACCTGAATTTGCTCTAGACGTAATATTTCTCGCTTGTTCCACGACATAAATTTCTTCTCTGGCTTTTAAAGTTATTAATAGTGGTCTTTTCTTTCTTACTCTTTATTTTTATCAGTATTACTTTTTTCTTCTTTCTGTGTCAGGTTTTGTTTTGTTTTTTATTGTTTCTGTTCCATTTCCAAGTTTAGGAAGCACAGAAGGAGTGGATGCATCGAGACAATAACTGATGCGAAGGTTTATTCGGACTGGCTTGGGGTGGGGGAGGGGAACTGAGGAACAATGAATGTGGGATTGGGGAGGGAGCACTAGACCTGATTGTGATGATGCACCACTCTTTTTAAAAGCGACTTCACTATGGAAGTGTATGATATGTGAATTTTTTATCAAGAAAACTAGTAGAAAAAAGAAACCAAATTGATCAATGGTTACCATGGGTGAAGGGGGAAGAGCTTTTGCTAGGGAACATTGAGTTTATGTCAATGGTGGGGGAATAATTTGGAAAAAGAGATCAATAATGATTGCACAACACAGAGTGGATAGATAGATAGATAGATAGATAGATAGATAGATAGATATGTGCATATCTATCTATATACTGGAGTATAAGTTGGCCCGAATATCAACTGAGGCACCTAATTTTACCACAAAAACTGCATTAAAAATCTGCTGAGAAACTTGGCTTATACAGGAATAGGTACGGTAATCAACAACACTGAATTATACATACAGCTGTTGCTGAACTAGAAAATATTATGTATTTTTTGCCAAAGTTTTTTTTTAAGTTACACTAATAACAATGAGTAAAAGGAAGAAGAAAATGTCCCGAAATTGATGATGGTAATGATTGTACACTCTTCTTTATGTGACTGATGTATTGAATTGTATGATACATGGATGAGGGTTAATAAAACTATTTTTTGAAAAAAAGAAAGAAAAGAGAGTGGAAAGGGAGATTCATTCACTAGAGCCAAATACAGCATACTGGGTGGGAGGCCAAATCTGATTAGTGAGCATGTTTCCATGGTGACCGAGTGGGCACCCATCACTCCTTACCAAAAGGGTGATAATCACTTACTACTTCTTCTAGATAACAGCCATTTCCCTGAAAAACAAACAAACAACGTGATATATATCCTACATAGCTAATCACTTTCAGCCGCTGGACATTTAGCAATCATATTTGTCCAAAAATGGTCAAAAGCCCTGTAGCATTCTTACTGACTCCACCGACCAGTGGCAGTCTTCGCAAACGGCATTCTGTTCTCTCCACACCTTGCTTCCGTCCTGTTCTGCAGAGGAGACCTGGGCGGGGAGGGGGTTGGAACTGGGTTGCTAACTGAGAGTCAGCCTTCTGAACCCACCGACGAGGCTTTCTTTCCCCATAACGATGTGCAACCTCAGAAACCCAAAGACGTTCTACTTGGGGCGGCTCTGCGTCAGAATCCAATCGAGGGGTTTGGGTACGTGGTGGAAAGCAGACCTCTACAGTTGTGGGGTCACTGCTGTGGCTGATGCTTACCGCAAACGCAGAGAAGGAGCTGCAGACCTTTGGGGAGTCTGGCTTGGCGCACACCTTTGCTTGTCTTTGACCTCCTTGGTTGCCCTCTCTTCTCCCCACCCCCCTCTCTCTTTTATCTCCTCTTGCACATTCCCTGCTCCATCTCAAACGATATTTTTGAGGGTAAGGTAGAACTGGGGTCATGATAGAGCGGACAGGAAGCATTAAAAAACTAGAGCAGTGTCGTGTGGTCTATAAATCTTGAAAGGAGCAAATAGTTTGATCTTTCTCCCAAAGGCTGGCTGATGAACTTGAACTGCTGATCTTTTGGTGAGCAGCCCAAGACTTACCGGACAGCACCACCAGGGCTGTTCAACTCCCGTAAAGGTTCATGAAGCAGGTTTGTGTGTAAGACTGCAGTAAATGGCATGAGGACCATATCTGGCCTCCTCTGGCTTCCCTGTCACCAAAGGACACTCACACTTGCCTCCACACTCCATCCTCCTTCACCTAGTTTGACTCCAACCATTCCTTCCACAACATTGTATGTCTATTCTGGGTTTGATAATTCACCGAACTAGCCACCTAGAACTCACAGACAGGCATCACAATGAAGGGAGTTTCTTAGCGGAGCTAACAGGTTACCCAAAGCCAGGATTAGTAAATAGTAAGGATACAGCCAATAGTTCACAGCATCATCTCTCCGCAGCCAGCAACCACATCTGTCTCTGGTTCTCAGCCTCTCAGTCACGTGATCCAAAGGACTTCCTGGACCAGGAGGCCCGCATGTCGCTCTGTCTCACAGTTCCATGTTCTCAGCGCTGCTCTGTCCCACAGTCTCCGTGCCACAGTCTCTGGTCTCAGCCTCCGCCACTTCAGATGGAGATCTGGAATGTGCTCTTCCAATGGTCCTAGGCTTTCTCTCTGCTCTTGCTGCAAAGACGGCTCATCCTTACAGCTTATAGCTAGGATAGCTAGGAGGGTGGAAACTAAAACTGGCCCACCCCCTCTATTAGTCTTACGTGTATCCTATTTGCATGGCCCCACCCCATCCTTTGATGGGAGTTATATAGACATGGGCAGAAGAGCCGTATTAAAAGTCTACTCCCCCACAAAGACGCAAACTCATTGGTGTAACATGTGGTCCAAAGGTGTGATGGCGTTGAGTTGCATGAATGGATGTATAGTGTCTGAAACAAGGGCAAGGATTCTGTGTCCTCTCAGCTGGTGTGACACATTGTGTGATACTCTCTGATACCGGTGAATTTTAATGGTAACCCCAAAGTCATGCCAAGAGGGAGCAAGGATATTTATTGTCTAGAAAAAAAGCAGGTACTGTCCATCTAGAAGCCTCAAAAATGCTCATTTGAGAAAACAAAAGGCTGGAGGATTGAAGGATCCTGGTTTTCAGCTCTTTGAAGCACTGAGAGACACACAAGTTCAGATGACTCCTGGGTGTTTCTAAGAATGAACAGGGCCAATGAGTGATGGTGAAGAGGAAGGTCGATTTCAGTTCAAGAACTTTCTGAGTTGTTGGGATCTGCAGTGGCTGCTCTGTTTCACTGAGATCTCCCGGTCACTGAAGAAGGCGGGCCGGGTTGACTCGTGGAGCAATCTTAAAGCAATCGATCAGGGTGGAGCCTCTGGAAGGATCCTCCCTGGGACCTTGGTGCTACCGACACTGATGTGGAGCCATTTTTCTTTCTAACGAGAAGCAAATGGGTTTACCTGATGATGATGATGACCTACCTTCCGTAAGTTCATTTTCAAAAGCCAGGCTCCCCTGCCTGGCATGAGAAACTGGCAATTCATGCTTGTAAATTCTCTGTTAAATGTCCCTTGGTGTCATTTTTCCTGTGTGCCTGGGAACAGGAAGTCAGAAATATTTAATGAAAGAACCAGAGACTATTACAACTGCTAAATAATCTTCCTATGCCTGGGATCTAAATAGTAATCCCACATTTGAAGAAAGGAAATAAGGTGAAGAACCAACCCTGGAGGCAGGATTCGAGGGAGAGACCTTTGGGACTTCTCAGAAGGATTTGTTAGAGGAAAGGAAGAGAACATTTCATGCTGCTTGAAATAAAGCCAGAAAACACAGTGCACTCTCCTTTTACAGGTGGGGAAAGGAAGGTCCCGAGAGCAAAGTGTCTGACTCAGATGTGAACATAACCTGCCCAGGGCCCAGGTGTAGTGGCTCTTAACCTGTGGTTTTCCCTAATCCATCACACTAGTCACTCCGTTGGCAAAAGCAGACAAAGCTGTCCTTGACCCATGGCCCTATCTGTTTTGTTCTCACCTAAAGATTAGCCGTAGAGCAGGTCAAAGCCCTCTGCCATCGAGCACTCTGGGGGAGAAAGGGTCGGGTGATCTGCTCTGATAAAGGTCACCCAGGAGTCACTGTGATTTAGACTCAACTCCACAGCACTCCAAAATCATGGTATTTCATATATTTTGGGGGGAAAGAGAAGGTAGCATCTACTAAGGAAGTCCAAAAATAATCAGTATGACTTGAGAAAGGTTATATTAGTCTGGGATAAACCCAAAACAGACCCACTGCCATTGAGTTGCTTCCCACCCATAGTGACTCTGTAGGACAGACCAGAGCAGAATAGCCCCAGTGGGCTTCTGAGACTGCAAATCTTTCTGGGAGTAGAAAGCCTCCTTTCTCTCTTAGAGCGATTGGTGGGTTTGAACTGCTGACCTTGCTGTGAACAGCCCACACTTAGCTCACATCACCACCAAAGCTCCTAAAAGGTGCAAAGGAGGAGGATACTCTAATTCTGAATGGAATGGAATGCCCATTCACTCAACAAGTGTAGGCTTCAGCTTTGACTACAGGACTAGAATAAACATGCTTGAGAGAAAGTCGGGCCAGGTACTCTGTGCCTGATATCCTGTGTGATATGCAATTTGTTTTTTTCTCCCGTGAGAAGACTTTCATCTCCTGCTCACTTGTTAATTGCCTTTCAAGTATATAGATTGGAGGCTAAGCTTTTATCTAAGACTTTCCCCCTCCCCCATTTTTATTCCTTTTTAACCAAGGTTAATTATTTAACAAGGTGCAATCCAATTTTCTAAACATGATTTATTTATTAGTGATTTTCTTCATTGCAAGAGATTTATGTTTGAAATATATTAAATAGGAAAAAGTGGGGAGACCCCCCATTATCATGACCCCAATTCTACCTTACAAATACAGCTAGACCAGAGCATGTGCACAGGTACAAATAAGAGCTGAAAACACAGGGAATCCAGGACAGATAACCCCCTTGGGACCAATATTGAGAGTAGCCATACCAGGAAGGTAAGGGGAAGGTGGCAGGAGACAGGGGGAAGCCAATCACAATGATTTACGTATAACCCCCTCTCAGGAGGATGGGCAACAGAAAAGTGGGTGAAGGGAGACATCAGACAGTATAAAACATGAAAAATAATAATTTATAAATTATCAAGAGTTCATGAGGGAGGGTGGGTGGGTGAGGGAGGGAAAAATAAGAAGCTGATATCAAGGGCTCAAGTAGAAAGAAAATGTTTTGAGAATGATGATGGCAACAAATGTACAAATGTGCTTGACACAATGGATGTATGGATGAATTATGTTGAGTTGTATGAGCCCCCAATAAAATGATTTTAAAAAGAAGAAAAACAGGGGGAGGAAAAATATCCTTTCTATCAGTTCTTCTTCTTATTTTTTGTAATTAAGTTTCTCTGGGGCTGGAATCCAGGCATCTGGAATTTAAAAATATATATAACTTAATTGTGCAAAAGGGTTGAGATCCCCTGAGATAAAGCAAATCTAATAAAAACGAGTTGCATAAATTACACCAGTAATTAAATCTCTAAATTAATGTAGACCTTTACAAATCAGATACAGAGAAACGTATCCATTCACTATCAAATTGCTAATGAACTATCAACTTTGATCATCAATGTGTTTAGTGATTTAAGTCCTATTTTTCTAAGAGTCAAAAAGTCATTTTCCTTCATCTGAGAAAGATCCCAAGGGGGTGATGATCTTTGACAAATATTCCTACATTTAAATACAGTTTTCAAAAAGCAAAACACACCTAAAATCTAGAGAGTCACATAGCTGTTACAACTTGTAAGAAGTTTTTGGGTTTTTTTTTTTAATCAAATCACCTTCTGGATTTGGAACGATGCCTTTTTTTCCTCCCTCCTGTTCTTAATGACAGGTGTCCTGGTGGCAGAGTGGTTACCCATTAGATCATGAACCCAAAAGTTAGCAGTTCGAAACCACCAACTGCTGCTCAAGAGAAAGACAGGGCTTTCTATTCCCATGAAGAGTTACAGTCTCAGAAACTCACAGAGGCAGTTCTACCCTGCCCTACAGGGTCGTTGTAAATGGGCATCAACTCAATGGTAGTAAGTTTGGGGGTTTGTTTATTAATTATAGCGGAGAAAAAAACAGCCCACAGTACTCAGATTGAAGGCTTTACAACAATTTGAATTACCTCCTCCTCCGTAAAGTCAGCAGTTTGAAACCCCCCAGCCAATCCGTGGGAGAAAGATGGGGCTTTCTACTCCTGTAAAGATCTAGGATCGGATAAACAATCTGGAGGAGAAAACAACTGGACTGATGGTTCCAAGGGGACATGGGAGATGGGGAGGCAGGGAAAGGAAGTGGGTATTAACAAACCCAGGGACAAGGGACCAGCAAGTGATCCAAAATCGATGGCGAGGAGGATGTAGGAGGCCTGCTAGGGCTTGATCAAGGGCAGTGTAATTGAGAGGAATGCTAGTGGGACAAGAGGAAAGTCGAGGAACTAGTAGTAGGAGGAAAGAACTAGGAGGCAAAGGGCTAAATACAGGCATGCACATTTTTAAATAGATTTATATATGATGATGGGGAAATAGATTTATGTGCATCTATTTATAGGTTTAGTATTAAGGTAGCAGATGGACATTGGGCCTCCACTGAGGTAACTCCCTCAATACAAGAACACTTTGTTCTATTAAACTGCCAGTCCATGATGCTCACCTTCCCAACATGATCTCTGAAGACAAAGTGGGTGCATAAGTAAATGTGGTGAAGAAAGCTGATGTAGTCCGGCTATCAAAAGATATAGTGTCTGGGGTCTTATAGACTTTAAGATAAACAAGCGGCCATCTATCTGAGAAGCAACAAAGCCCACATGGAAGTACACTAGCCTGTGTGATCATGAAGAGTCGATGGGATCAGGTATTAGGCATCAAAAAACAAAAAAATCACATCATTGTGAATATAGGGGAGTGCAGACTGGAGACCCAAAGCCCATCTGTAGGCAACTGGACATCCCCTTACAGAAGGGTTACAGGGAGAAGACGAGCCTGTCAGGGTTCAATATAGCACCGATGAAACATACAACTTTCCTCTAGTTCTTTAACGCTTTCTCACCCCCTCCAATCCCCCCCCACTATCATGATCCTAATTCTCCCTTATAAATCTGGCTACACCAGAGAATGTACACTGGTACAGATAAGAACTAGGAACACAGGGAATCCAGGACAGATAAATCCCTCAGGACCAATAATAGGAGTAGTGATACCAGGAGGGGAAGGGGAAGATGGGGGAGAAAAGGGTATTGATCACAAGGATCTACATATAACCCCCTCCCTGGGGGATGGACAACAGAAAAGTGGGTGAAGGGAGATATTGGACTGTGTAAGACATGAAAAGTAATCATAATTTATAAATTATCAAGGGTTCATGAGGGAGGAATGCGGGGAGGGAGGAGAAAAAGAGGAGCTGATACCAAGGGTTCAAGTGGAAAGCAAAGGTTTTGAGAATGATGATGACAACAAATGTACATGCGTGCTTGACACATGGATGTATGTATAGATTGTGGTAAGAGTTGTACGAGCCCCCAATAAAATGATTTTTAAAAGAGAAAAAAGAGTTAGGGTCTCGGAAACCCACAGAGGCAGGTCTACCCTGTCCTACAGGATGGTGTAAGTCAGCAGTGAGGTTTTTTTGAATTGGGTATAATCACATCATGAGACCGAGGAGCAGCAAGATGTAAATGATAGCTATGTCTGGAGACTCTCCCAAGAAAGAGAACTAACGCAGGTTATTGACTAGTCACATTGTGTGGTGATTTTCCACATGCCTATGGTTTCCCATGCTGTCTATATGCCAGTAACTCCCTATTTTATATCCAACCCAGACCTCTCTTCTGACCTAAACCATAGAATGAATTACCTTCTTAACATGACCCCTTCTATGTCTCTCATAGACAACTCAAACAAAACCTTCTATTTTTCCAGCCTTTTCCATCTTAGTAGATGGCACTGTCATCCATTAAATTACTTGAGGCATAAATCTAGCACTTATATATGACACCTCCCACATATTCAATGCATCATGTAGTTGATATCTGCAAAATACATCCTGAATCTGTCAGTTTCTCTTCATCCCCAAGGCCACCACCCTTGTCACCATCATCTTGTACCTGTAACCTTGCACTAGCCTTCCAGTGGTGTTCGTATTTCCACTCTAATTCAGTCTTCTCAAAACAGATGCAAAACCCTTAAAAGAGACATTTGATCATGGCTCTTTCTGCCTTAATTCCTTTCAAGGACTCCCTTTGCATTTGGAGTGGAGACCAGAGATCTCAGCTTGACCCATCTGTAAGATGTCCCAGGACTTCACCCTTTGCTCTCGTCCTAGACTTGCTTGGCCCTGCTTTTTCACTAGCTCATCGGCTACAGCTACATCGACTCACCTTTTTTTTTTTAGTTTTATGAATCTTCTGCCCAAACTTGTCCTTTCTCGGATCCTTGCTTTTCTGTTCCCTCTACCTGGAACATCCTTTCCTCACTTTGTTTGTGTAATTCCTGCGCTAGATTGAAGCATCAGATTGATTTCTGCTCATCTCCCACTCATTCTACTTTCTGAGTACCCTCTGCTTTCCCTTTAGGGCACCATCAGAACTTGGATCCACATGTTTGCGTCCCCCACCAGGGTGTGAACTCTAGAAGATGATGCATATCTTGAGCATATCAAACATATATGATAATGTTTTATATCAATTAATAATTTTATATTAAGCAAGCATCCCATATCAAGTCCACAAGTATGATATTAGCCTATAAGTCTGATACAAGTCCACAAATCCCTCTTCAGACTCACACAGACTTGCAATGACATCCAAAAGCAGGAAGATCACAGGCCAGTGGGTGCAAAGTCTTCTGGATCCAATGGCAGTGGAGGCATCTCAGCACTGGTGTGTGTCTCCACGTGGCTCCTCCAGCTCTCTGAGTGTCTCAACAGCAGGAAAGTGACACAGAGAGGGGGGGGGGGTGACTCACCTCCCTGCAGAAAGAGCTAGAGGAAGCTTCCAGAACCCTCATGAGAAGGCCATGCCCACAAGGAGGCATAATCAGTGTGACCTGACTGACACCCCTACACTTATTTATCAAGTTGACATGAAATTATGTAACTACCGCTTGGCATAAGTCCAGCACTCTAGAAATATCCACTGGATAAATGACTGAACAGTATCAGAGTCTGTAGAAAGAGGTGGTACAACGAAGCCCAGCTGGACAACTAATAGAGTTGAGGAGGTAAAGATGACAACTCTGCACTACACTTGAGACGCGATAGGGCTAGTTCAGGGTGGTCTGGCCATGGTCTGCTCTACTCTTGAGAATGTTGATGGCAAAGGGCATACAAGGGATATTACAGCCAAAGGAAGTTTTTGGCTTTAAATTCTCTGAAGTGTAATATCAGTGATGTAGACAAAGCTTCCTCTTCTAGCCCTGTTCTGAAAAAACGTCAGCCCGTGTGCGTGAGGGTGCGGTGGGAAGGGCTCTCTCTGAATGACAGGTACTTTTAAGCTTAACTGACCGATTGGCCCTTCTCGCCTCTGGTGGCCCTCGTTAAACTGCAGTTGCGTCCAGTGCACGTCTCCACTCACTCAGGGCCCTTACTCTGACAAACTGTCAGTATCTGACTGTTGAGAAGTGCTAACCGAGTTCCTGGGGTTGATGCCAATAGGAACTAAGAATTGTTTCATCATTTTCACTTACAGAATTATAAGGGGATGACGAAGGTGGAGTTTTTCTTGAGTTTTGTGCATCATCACCCAAGACAGCTTTGTCCCTTGTGTTGAAGTCTCAGCCTCCTGGAATATACTTCATGAAGTCACTTCTTTTGTGGGAGTTTGGACAAATCAGTTAATTTTTCTGAACTTCTAGTTTTTTCACCAGTAAAGTGAATGAGAGGGCTGTATTAGGCATTGGGTTTGGAGTCAAGGGTACACATATGTTCAGACACACATTGATCTGTGAGTCAGGGTCATGGGGGAAGGATCTGTGTCTTTATATTTTCTCAAGGGTTTGCTGGTGATACTGACATGCCTGGCTGGTTACTGACTTAGAATTGTTTAAGTGCTTACATGATATTTTAATGCTCCCCTTTTGCTTAAAGTAAAATGGTGTTAAATAATAGCAATAAAATGTCACTTGTGAAAGTTGGGTACTATGACTGGATTTAAATTGGGCCTTTTTATAGAGAAATTTTATTTAGATGAATAATTCATTTGCAATAAAAAGAAATCTAAGTAATAATATCACATTAATCTATATGGATGTAATATATACCCATCACTTAAACTGAGGGTTTAATTTAGAAAGAATTTACTACACACAAATGATATATCTTAATTAGAAAATGTTTTAGTTAAAACCTTATCAGTTGCCCCCCCCCCAATTAACATTAGGCCTGACCTGATTTTTGACATTTTCTGTGGGGTTTTTTCTTTTTCTTCACATTGGGATTTAGCTCTGATATATTCTGTCATTGGGGTTAGCCCTCTTGAATTTTTATGATATGCTTTTCTGGTTTTTGGTGTATGAAACCCAGGAGTGATGAACCTGTAGACATAGCAAGTAGAATACGGGTCCTTTGGGAGCACAGTCGGGAAGATGGGGATAAAGGGGAGCTGATATCAAGAGTTCAAGAAGAAAGAGAATGTTTTGAATCTGATTGTGTGGTAGCAATTGTACAATACTGCTTGATGTGATTGAACTATGAGATGATATGATATCTGTATTATCTCCCAATAAAAAGGGGGTTTGGGGGAGGGGTGAGGCGAGAAAGTGTTCTATACCAAAAAAAAATTGGTTGGGGTAGGTTAAGTGTCTTCAAACCAAATAACTCCTTTTATTACCAAGGTTTTAGACCAGATAACTAGAGAAAGGTCTTAGGGCAGGGATAAGAATAAAGAACTGAAATTTACAATGAAATGGAGAACAGAAATTAGAGGTCTGACTAAAAAGCAGAACATGGCATGGGGTGATGCCCTAATTTTAAAAGGACGAAGTAGGTGAGTAAGAAAGAGCTGATAAAAGAGAAACCCTGGTGGGGTGGTCTCAATCCCCACAGTCTGTGCAGAAAGGAGGAGAAATCTTGCAGTCATCAGGGGATTAACTAGACACCCCGCGCCTGCCCCAGGGAATACACACGTAAGTCTCTACCATGGAGACCCCTGATGGAACCAGAGCCCTGGAGCTGGAGGAGCCACGTGAAGATGCACACCAGCACTGAGATGCTTCCACCACCACTGGATCCACAAGACTTTCCACATCGTCATGCTTTCGGTGTCACTGCATGTGCTGCGTGAGTCTGAAGAGGAATTTATAAACTGGTATCAGGGATAAGGGCTAATATCAGACTTATGGACTTGATCCAGACTGGGCTGGGATGTTTTCTTAATATACAATTGCTCTTTGATATAAAGCTCTTTCTTATACACATATGAGCATCTCTGGTTTTGTTTCTCTAGTCTGGCGAATGTATGGCCAAACCGTATTGATTGAAGTGCGTCATGATGTCAAAATTAAGCTTCAAATAAGAGCAGCCTGAGCTAATGGAAAAGAAGGGTATTTTTCTTGCACGTCCAACCAGTAATCAGCAACTGGGACAGTACAAGGACTCTTGCTTGAGCAGTGTACCCAGAACCTTCACACAACCTAAGGTTATAGTCAAATGACCTCTAAGGAACAGCTAACTACTATTTGAATACACATCTCCAATGATGGAGGAGAGAGGGAACAAAAATAAAACTGGTAGCAGCAGAGATGGACTTCAATTTCAAACAAACAGCTAACTACTATTTGAATACACATCTCCAATGATGGAGGAGAGAGGGAACAAAAATAAAACTGGTAGCAGCAGAGATGGACTTCAATTTCAAACAATGTTCCATTAAAACATATATAAAATCATGAAGCAATAAAATAAGATTATGATGAGATCTAAATACCCAAGACTATACAATTGATGTTTCCAAATAGTGTTGTGTCTTACATGACATTGATTTGAACAAAGTTGAGAGGTAGAGAAATGCAGGGTGCTGGCCAGGTTCCAAACTTTCAAAGAGAAAGCAGAAGACACAACCATTTGAAGACTCCCCGTCACTGCAGAGAAAGAGGAGACTCTCTTCTGACATAAAGCTCCAGCCTTGGAAGCCTTACAGAGGTTCAGTCACTGCGGGTTGGAATCAACTCCACAGTAGTGGATTCGGGTTGGTAACTCAACTACAAGTTAGAGGCAGATTGGAGTTGTGGAGACAGTGAAGCTCTGGAATCAGGTGGATTTTGGGGTGAATGGAAACGGAGACACAGAAAAAATGAAACAACTTGCCCAAGAGCACACAGCTTGTAAGGCATGAAGTCGGGCTTAAAACTCAGGCGAATTCAAAGCGAATATGCTGAGGAGAAAACAAAGCTAGTCTCTATATGTCACATATCTTATGATCCTACTTACATAACATTTCCAAGGGAACAAAATTATAAAGGTGCAGAGCAGATGAGTGAGTACCAGGGGCTAAGGAGGGCGTTGACTGTCTGTAAAAGGTGTAGCATAAAAGAACTGTTTTGCCATGAAGAACCCTGATCATAAAGGGGAAATGGAGGACAAAATTTTAACTCTTATAGAATGCAGACTTTGTGGATCCATGGAGACTGGATGAATCCCTGAAACTATTGCCCTGGTAGACCGTTTTAAAGTTTGAAGCAAAAGTATCCCCTGATGTGTTCTTAAAACTAAATACTAGTTTAGCTTCACCAGTGGGCAATAGCTGCCTTGAGCATTCTGCTTCTTTAATATCCCTATGGGTTCAAGTTGACGATAGAAACTCAGAAGCTAGAAGATTACCGGGGGACAGGTGAGCAGAGCATCTCAGAATACCAGAAAACTGTAAGAACCCCGTTGCCTGATTGAGGAGCCCCTCACGTTTCAGAGTAGTCAGTGCCCCTGCTGCATTGACCTCTGGATCGAGACCGGCTTGAGCTAAGGGCTCACATGACTGGAGTTTTGCTGTGTGTATGTATGTTTGTGGATTTAACTTTGTTTTATTGTTGCTATTGTTTTTGATAAAGTTTGAGATTTACATGCCAAGGTAAGAAATAATAGAGAGATTCCATGCACCCTAAAGGAATCTTCCTGTTCCCTTAATGCTTACATCTTAACTACAGTACAACATCAAAACCAGTAAGTGGACAGTGGGGCTATTCATGGAGCTAATTCAGAGTCGCTAGTTTTAATTGAAGAAGCCCTGATGTCATAGTGGGTTATGAGTTGGGCTAATAACCACAAGGTCAGCAGTTTGAAACTACCATTTGCTCTATGAGGAGAAAGAGGAGGCTTTCTACTCCATAAAGATTGCGTCTCAGAAACCCACAGAGGCAGTTCTATTCTGTCCTATAGGGTCCTCAAGAGTAGGAATCAATTATATGGCAATGAGTTGTAACGTGTGTGTATTTAGTTCTATGCAGAATTATCATATGTAAATTACTGCAATCCCCCCCCATCAAGTGACTGCTCTATCACCAAGAATTGCTCCACCATTACAAAGTTTTCTTTACAAATCACATTATTGTTGTTCTTATTGAGAATGGCCAAGTGTACACCAAGTCAACAATTTCCATACACACATTTCAATTAAATTGATTGCATTATTTGAATTATACAGCCATTCTCCTCCTCCTTTTGCAATTTGTTCTTCCCCATTAGCTCACTGCCCATTAAATGTCCTAATTTTTAAAAAAAATCTCCACACCTCAGTCCCTAGTAATATATGTGACAAGGAGAATTACTCTAAATTTAAATTTGTTTTAGGCTATATTTAGCAAGCATTGTAATTTAATACTTATTTTCTCATATTGCAATCCACAGCCCAAAATCCAAACTCATTGCAGTCAACCCATTCCATAAGATTTTCAAGGCTATGATCTTTATGGAACCTGAATGACACATTCCTCCCTCCCATAGAGCAGCTGGTGGGTTCAAACCACTGACCTTCCAGTCAGCAGATGAGTGCTTAACCATTGTGCCACCATGGATCCTTGTATTCTGCATCAAACATCCCAATCGTGGTAGGAGAAAAATGATTCTAAAACATGTTTATCCCTTTCACAAGTCCCCATCAAAAATACAAATGTCCAGAGATAAAAAGATAATTAGGGAGGAAACAAGCTTTAAAATTATCCTTACTTGCCCAATCACATAGATAAGAACAGCCAATGGAATAGTTGGGAGTTCTTATCCATGTTACTAGCCCGTGAGAAGTTCCAATACTTGTCTGTCAGCATGTCTTACTGTGCTGGCTTGCATGTCGCTATGATGCTGTAAGCGATGCATTGGAATCAACAATACAAGCAGGGTCACCAAAGGTGGACTGTTTTCAGCAGACTTCCAGGCTAAGCCTAAAAACAGACTATGAAGAAAGTCCACATCAGCGGAGTTAGCCGCTGAAAGCATTATGAATAGCAGTGGACCATTGTCAGATACTGAAAAACCTCATGAGTAGCAGAACCATGTTAAATATAGTGCCCATTTAATTCACAATTTCCAGATCAAAGTCCAGGTACTCTGGCAGGGGTCAGACCCAACCCAGGGATGCATATGGCATCTAATGAAGAAGAAGAAGAAGAAGAAGAAGAAGAAGAAGAAGAAGAAGAAGAAGAAGAAGAAGAAGAAGAAGAAGAAGAAGAAGAAGAAAGCATCAGGGCTGAAAGCCACTTCCATGTCTTTAAGGACCACAGAGGGAAGAGAAGAAAAAAAAACAGAAAAGAAAAATGATGGAATTGAGGGAAAAGGGCACTAATTCACCCATGGGGAGGGTATTGTTTATGTCTCCACAGGAAAAGGAGAGGCTAGACCTCAATTTCAGTGCACCAAGTCTTGTGGGTAACATACCTGCATGGAGCAGTTTATTAACAGAGAGGACGGTGGGGCCTGCCCCAACCCGAGCTATGTTTGAGCACCTCCCTATAAAGCGCTACAGAGGACAGCACTGAAGATACAGGCTGGGAAGAGTGGCCGGTCTGTCGTGTCCACACAGGAGCAATCTAAGAGGGAGAGAGAGAGAGAGAGAGAGAGAGAGAGAGAGAGAGAGAGAGAGAGAGAAAGTGAACTTTAGCCTGACACACCAAGCCTCGAGGGTGAAGTTCCTGCTTGGAGGAGCCATTGCACAGAGAGGACTGTAGTGCTGTCCCTGAAACATGACATACCTCACTGGCTCACAGAGCTACAGAGGACAACACTGGACACACAGTGCAGGAAGTGTGTCCAGTCGGACTCCCCCACAGTGGGGTGAACCACAAAGAGAGCATAACAGATCAACATTGGGAGCAAAGCCATGAAGTCCCTGAGGAATCCTGAAAATATACTTCTAACTCGGGGGCAGTACTTGACACCTCACCAGACCTAGTTTGGGGACTTTCAAAAAAGCCAGCAGATAGACCTGGAACTATTTATAGGATATATATGTGAGCCAACAAACTCAGGAACAGGGGAACAACAAGGGACCTAAAATCAACAGAGAGGAGGGTGTAGAGGAGCTGGTGGTGTTTGATCAATTGTCATGTAGCTGAGAGGAATTACTGAGACCAACTGAAGGATGAACATGATAGTGTGGCAGGAGGAAAGCAAAAGGAAATAGAGAAAAGACCTAGGAGGTAAAAGGTATATAGAGAGGTATAAATATAGACATGTATATATTTTAATATATTAATATACAAAAATAGGGGTATTGGTCTATATATATGTATATTATAGTATTAAGGTAGCAGACAGACTTTGGGCCTCTTCTTAAGTGTACCCTCAACACAAGAACACTTTGTTCTAATAATGTGGCACTGTGTGATACTCAGCTTCCCAACACAAGCACTGAAGACAAAATGGGTGCATAAGCAAATGTGAAGGAAGCTGATGGTGCCTGGCTATGAAAAGATATAGCATCTGGCGTCTTAAAGTCTTGAAGTTAAACAAGTGGCCATCTAGCAGGGAAGCAACAAAGCCCACATGGAAGAAACACACCAGCCTGTATGATCACGAAGTGTTGATAGGATCAGGTATTAGATTATCAAAAACAAACAATTATATCAATGTGAAGGAGAGGGGTCAGAGTGGAGATCTGTTGATCATTGGACATTCCCTCACAGAAGAGACACACAGAAGGGATGATTTTCCAGGGTGCAGTATAGCATCAAGGGAACACACAACATCCCTTTAGTTCTTTAAAGCTTATTCTCCCCTATGATGGCACCTCACAAATCCTGCTAGACCAGTGTATGTACATTAGTATAGATAACATCTTTTAACATATAGAATCCAGGAGTGATAAACCCCTCAGATATAGTAATGGGAGTAACAATTCCAAGAGGGTATGGAAAGGGAGTGGGGGAAGTGAGCTGGGAAGGAGTAATTGATAGCAATGGTGTATGTTTAACCCCCTTCAAGGGGGACAAATAACAGAAATGTGGGTGAAGGGATACATTGGGTGGTGTAAGATATGAAATATGTATATATATACAGTATACATAATTTGTTAAAGGTTCATGAGGGTGTAGGTGAGGGAATAAAGAAGAGCTGATATCAGAGGGTTCAAGTAGAAAGGAAATGCTTTGAAAATGATGATGGTAATATCTGCACAAGTTCACTTGATAAAACTGATCTGTGGATTGTTATAATATCTGTAAGAGTCCCCAATATAACAAAAAATAAATTAATGAAAAAAACATATAATGCAAGAAGATGAGCCCCTCGGATGGAAAGGTATCCAAACTATGGCCAAGGAAGCAGAGAAGACAAAATGACATGGAGCCTTCAGGGGCTTCACTTGCGGATGGGGCATGGCTCAGATGAGAAACAGCTGCAAACATCTATTAATAATTGGAACTCAGAAAATCAAAGTATGAAGGTAGGAAAATTGGAAGTTGTTAAAAGTGAAATGGAACACATAAAGATTGACATGTAGGCTTTAATTAGCTGAACTAGACTGGCCTTGGCCATGTTGAGTCAGATAATTATTTGATTTATTGTGCCAGGAATGAAAAATTCAAAAGGAATGGTGTCACATTCATTGTCAAAAGATATTTTAAGAACTGTCTTGAAGTCCAGTACCGTTTGGGATAGGATAATATTTATCCACATACAGGGAAATCCAGTCACTGCAATTAATATTCATATTTACACACTGAACACTAGTTGCTGGTGAAGAAATGGAGACATTTTACCAACATCTTTGATCTGAAATTCAAATATGCAATCAGGATGGATTGATAATTGTTAGTAGTCAGAATGCAAAAGTTGGAAACCAAAACGAAGCCACAGTAGTTGAAAAATATAGCCTTGGTGATAGAAGCAAAGCTAGAAATCACAAGTGGCCATGTAGCTCAGAAGCAACAAAGCCCACATGGAAGAAGCACACCAGTCTGTGCGATCACGAGGGGTCGAAGGGATCCGGTATCAGGCATCATCAGAAGAAAAAATCATATCATTGAAAATGATGGGGGGAGTGTGGAGTGGAGACCCAAAGCCCATCTGTAGGCCACTGGACATCCCCTTACAGAAGGGTCTTGGGGAGGAGAAGAGCCAGTCAGGGTGCGATGTAGCAATGATGAAACATACAACTTTCCTCTAGTTCCTAAATGCTCCTCCCCGCCCCACCCACTATCATGATCCCAATTCTACCTTACAAATATGGCTAGACCAGAGGATGTACACTGGTACAGATAGGAACTAGAAATACAGGGAATCCAGGACAGATGATCCCTTCAGGACCAGTGGTGTGAGTGGCGATACTGGGAGGGTAGAGGGAGAGTGGGTTGGAAAGGAGGAGCCAATTACAAGGATCTACATATGACCTCCTCCCTGGGGGACAGACAACAGAAGAGTGGGTGAGGGGAGACGTCGGACCGTGCAAGATATGACAAAATAATAATTTATAAATTATCAAGGGCTCATGAGGGAGGTGGGAGTGGGGAGGGAGGGGAAAAATGAGGAGCTGATGCCAAGGGCTTAAGTGGAGAGCAAATGTTTTGAGAATTATGATGGCAATGAATGTACAAATGTGCTTTACACAATTGATGTATGTATGGATTGTGATAAGAGTTGTATGAGCCCCTAATAAAATGATTTTTTTAAAAAGAAGTCCAAGCTACATGAAAGGCAGTAGCGAAGAACAAGTCTCCACAAACTGAAGCATATCAACTGAAATGTTGCAACAAACTGACGAAGCACTGAGGAGTCTATGCCAAGAAATTTAGAAGATAGCTACCTGGATGGGATCCACATTTGTAACCATTTCAAAGAAAAATGACCCCATAGAATTCAAAAACTAAAGAACAATAGCATTGATATCGCATGCAAGTAACATGCAACAGTGATTGCAGCAGTACGTTGACAGGGAGCGGCCAGAAATTCAGGTCAGATTCGTAAGAGGACTTGCAACAACTGATTTCAGTGCGGACATCAGCTAGATCTTGGCTCAAAGCAGGGAGTACACAAAAATATTAACGTATTGATTATGCAAAGGCATTTGACTTTGTGATTCACAAGCAACTATGGATAGCCTTGGGAAGCATGGGAATAGCTCTTGATACCCGTGAGGAACCTGTGCAAGGATCACGAGGCAGCTGCGTGAATAGAATAAGAAACTACTGCATAGTTTAAAATCAGGGAAGGTGTACGTCAGGGTTGTATTCTCTCAGCATACTTATTCAATCCGTATGCTGAGCCAATCATCAGTGACGTTGACTAATCTGAACTAGAACGTGCCATCAGGATCGGAGGAAGGCTGATTGACACCCTGCAATATGCAAATGACACATCCCTGCTGGCTGAAAATGAGGAGGATTTGAAGTACTTATGATGCAGAGCAAGGATTACAGCCTTCAATATGGATTGCAACTCATTGTAAATAAAGAAAACCACAACCCTTGCAACTGGACCAATAGGTAACAAGATAAATGGGAAAAGGAGATTAAAGTTGTCAAAGATTTCTTCTTGCTTGAATGTATAATAAACGTTCATGGAAGCAGCAGTCAACTAAAACAGCACATTGCATTGGGTAAAGTGTTGAAGGGCAAAGATGTCACTTTGATACTAAGGTTTAACTGACCCAAGCCATGGTACTTCTAGTCCCTGCACATGCACCTGAAAGTTGGACAGTGAATAAGGAAGACTGAAGAAGAATGGATGCATTTCCGGTATGGTGCTGGCAAAGACTACTGAAAATACCGTGGACTGCCAAAAAGACAAACAGAGCTATTTTTGGAGAAATGTCGCCAGAATGCTTCTTGGCAAGACTTCATCTCATGAACTTTGTGTATGTTATCAGGAGCGACCAGGGCCTGGAGAAGTACATCATGCTTGGGAAAGCAGAAGGACAGCAAAAGGAGAAAGATTCTTGACCAGATGGATTCAGACCCTTGACAAGATGGAGTGATACAGGGGCTCAAACATAACAATTGTGAGGCTGGAGCAGGACCAGGAAGTGCTTTCTGTGTTGCTATGAGTCCGATCTCTCACAACTCTTAACCTGGATGCTGAGCAAATCGTCTAAGAAGTTGGCCTCGATGAAGAAGAATGGGCATCGGGATCGGAGGAAGGCTCATTAACAACCCGTGGTATGCAGATGATACAACCTTATTTGCTGGAAGTGAGGAGGACTTGAAGCACTTTGCTGATGAAGATCGATGAATTGCAAATCAATCTAAAGAAAACAAGAACCCTCAATAGGTAACTACATGATAATTGAAGAAAAGTTAGACGTTGTCAAAGATTTCAACGTATGAAATTGGAAAAAATATCTGCGGTACAAGTCCTCTTTGAAGTACTGAAGAGCAAGGACGTCACTTTGAGCACGACGCTGCACCTGACCCAGGCTATGGTATTTCCAGTCCCCTCACATGCATGTGAAAGTCGGACATTGAATAAGGAAGACTGGAGACGGATTAATAAATTTGAATTATGGCATGGCAAAATAATCTTACAAGTTAAATGGCCTGCCAAAAGAACAAACCATTCTGTCTTGGAAGAAGTGTGCCCAGAACTCTCCTTAGTTGCAGAGATGGCGAGACTTTGTCTCGCGTACTTTTGACACGTCATCAGGAGGGACTAGGCCCTGAAGAAGGACCCCATGCTTGGTAAAGCAGACGGACAACGAAAAAGTGAAGCACCCTCCAGAAGACGGATTGACACAGTGGCTGCAACCGTAGGCTCAAACATAACCATTATGAAAACGTCCCCGGACTGGGCAGTGTTTCACATGTTTTACCCAAGGTCATTATGAGTCAGAACCGACTGGACAGTACCTAACAACAACACTGTGACTGTTGCCTGCATCTTCCATATTAGCAGAGAGTGATGGGAGGAAAGGAATGTCTTTGATCAGCCTTCAAAGAGCTTTGCTTCAAATCTAAGGGGGAAAGTATCTTCTTGTTTATTCATATTTAGTCATTTTTATTTATCTGACATTTTACATTATAGGCACTGAGGGACAAAGGAATGCTTAGAAACCAGTATTTAAATGCAGACACTATGCTTTTGAAGTGCTAGAAGTCTGACCTCCTATGTGGAGGACCCTGGTTTGAGTGCTGGTCAGTGCACCTCATGCATAACCCCAGTCCTTTGTTCTCCGAGGCGTACATGTTGCAGTGATGGTGAGCAGGTTTCTGCAGAACCTGCACATTAACAAGGACTAGGAAGAAAGGCCTGGAGATCTATTTCCCCAAATCAGCTGATTGAAACCATCAGGATCACAACAATCCCATTCATAACTGATCGTAGGGATGGAGCAGGACCTAGTGGATGGGGTTCATGTTGAGACAAGGTTAATGGAAGAGCAGTTAACTGTAACAAGCATAGGTAAAGTATATGGGATACTGCAGGACAATGACATGGCTGGTGTCAAGATAGCTATAGGCTTGCTCTGCAGGAACCACAGACATACATGTGGGACAGGGAGAGTCTGGTAAGGAATTATATGGAAAATACAAACCTAGGCCTAAGAAGAGGGAGAGAAAATTTCTCAGAACACTTTGAACCCTGGGAAACCTGAAAGTAGGGAAAGCATGAGTCTTAGCCTCCAAACTCAGGTCATATGCCCTCTCTGCTGCTGGGTCCATGTTGCCCAGGCATGTGGTCACATGGGCACAAGACCACTGACCAGCGGGTAGGCCTGAAGGACTACATTTGTGGCTCTAGAAAACCTGGTTTCCCTGTTGCCATCGTCCTTTCTTTCTGTTTCCTTCTTGGAAAGAACTATCTGAGAAAAATGTAATTTTTAAAATTGTAACTTTGAGGAATAGTGGACTTTTCAGTCGAAGGTTCTTTTTACTAGATATGTTCTCAAGGGTCTGATATGTCCATGGGCCCCAGGTAGCTACTCAGATAGTCAGAAGCTCCCAGGAGCCAAACGACAGTGACAACTATTTTGACAGTTACAGCAGTGTATACGAGTGCATGGAAAGAAACAACTGGAGCAAAAATTTGACATTCTACTACTTAAATTTAGCTCCTCTTTAGCCTTCACATGCGATTCTAGATTTGTCCACTAAGTCAAATTTCTGTTTCTGGGTGTTCTGTGATTTGAACACATATGTTATGCCATGGGGATGAGATGGTAGAAAAGACCCTTCTTTGGTGGTAGAAATAAAACCGGTAAGGGACACATAAAAGGGAAGATTCCTTGGAGACACTTTTCTTTCAATTCTCCTCCATTTGTGAGATTCCAACACAGCCTGTCCAAGCAGTCAGTCTGTGAGAGCCCCCCCCCCACCCTTTTCTTTATAGCAACATCTACTTTTCTGGTGGTCCAAGTTAGTTTTGCTTACTTTTCCTGTTCTTTCTGATAGCCGAGCACCATCTGATTTCTTCACCACAACATAATAGAGTACTCATATCTTCAGTGATGTCATCATAAGGGTGAGTATTGTATGGCGCCACATCTCAAGATGTAATTGTTCTTGTATCAGGCCTACCGTTAACGTGAACTCAAAATGCACTCATCTATCTATGGTTTATAAATGCCCCTGGTCCACTCTAGAGACATCTTATTGTTCTAAGGTTTGTCTGATGTTCCTGTTGTTACTTTGTCCACAGTGACCCCTTTAATATTCTTGTACTGCTGTTTTATTATTTTTTTACAAATTATTTTTATTTTTCCTTGTCTGGGACTTCTTTTTTTTCTCCCTTGAACTTGAGGGAGAATGTTGCTGGATATAGGATTCTTGTTTGCCACTTTTTCCTTTCAGAATTTTATGTGTGTCACTCCATTTTCTTTTTGTCTGCAGTCTCTGTGCAGAAAACTAAGCATACCCTTACTGGTTTTCCTTTGCAGGTGACTAGCTCTAGTGGGCACCAAGGAGTCCTGGTGACTCAATGATTAAGCACTCAGTTGCTGATCAAATAGAGGCAATCTAAACAAGCCCAGATGCTCAGTGGGACAAAGAACTGACAATTTGCCCTTGTAAAGATTACAGCCTAAAAAGCTCCATGGGGCAATTCTACTCTTTCCCATGGGGTCACGATGAGTCAAAATTGACTGGATAGCACCTAACAACAAGAACGATAGAGAGACACGGGATTATAGAAGCAGTAGTTGGGAGGACTGAGCTGAACATTATGTTCAGTAGCCAAGGTCAGGCCCGACAGTAGAGAATTGTGAGTGATGCAGGAAGCCAGAAGCATGAGCTCTTGAAACATGGACTCTCAGATTTTCTCTATGGTTTGGTTGTATTCCATTTCATTCATTCCACTCCTAGTGTGACGATTCCCTTCTTCCTACTTACCCGAGTTTAATTTTGCCGATTTTTCTAGCTTCTTAGGTGGGACTTGACATCATGGATTTTAAACGTCCATGTCCCTGGAAATCCACTTTAGATTTTGCCCACTGGTTTTGATATGTAGGGCTTTATCATTCATTTAGTAACATTTTCCAATTTCTTCTGTGATTGAAATGTGCCATTATTGTAAAATGCAAAGTTTCATTTCCCCAAAGGCGGAGCTTTCCCTATCTCTACAATAGTGATTTCTACATGAATTCTGTTGTGATCAGAGAACATCATCTGGATGATTTCATCCTTGTAAATTCATTAAGAACTCTTTTATGGCCCAACATGTGGTATATCTCGATGAATTTACATGTGCTGGAAAAGATTGTGTGGTCTGCTCTTCTTGGGTGAAGTGTTCTATAGACATCAATTAGGTCAAGTTGCCTGAAAGTATTGTTTAAGCCTTCTGTGTTCTCAATGATTTCTGTCTAATTTTTCCATCCAATACTCAGAAAAGTGTAGTTGAATCACCCCTATCATTCTGGATTTGTCTAGTTCTCTTCTCATGCGTGTCAGTTTTCGATTTTTAGATTTTTCCCCTTTAATTATTGACAACTCCTTGTATTAGTTCAGGAGCACAAGACTAAGCATTGGGCTGCTACTCATAGTAAGGTCAGTGATTCAAACTCACCAGCTGCTCTGGGAGAGAAAGCTGAGGCTGTTTACGCCCCTAGAGATTTACAGAAACCCTAAGGAGTTCTACTCTGTCCCATGGGATTGTGATGTGTTGGAATAAACTAGAGGGCACGGGTTTGTTTTAGTTGCCTATTGTAACCAGCTACCCCCAACTTAGCAGCTTAACCAACAAACATTTGCCATCAGGATCAGAGTGTGGCTTAGCTGTGTGCCCCCCGGCCCAGAGTCCCTCACAAGTCTGTAACCACAGTGACAGCCGGGCCTGCAGGCATCTCAAGGACTCATCAGCTTCCAAGTCAGTTCGCTTGCTTGGCTGTGGCAGACATCAGAGCCCGGGCAGATGTTGGCTAGACGCTTTCTTTGCTTAGTGGACCTAGTCATAGGACAAACTGCCTCACAGAACTTCTTCCAGAAATATTCCATGTTCCTGAAAGACAGACTCTCTCATTTTAAAAATTATTATTGGTTGGGAATTAATACTTATATCATATCGTTCCAAATTCCAATCATGTCAAGTAGAACATGCAATTGCTACCACAACAGAATCTCTTTTAAAAAAATTCCATAATAGCCAGGATCACACCTAAAATAGTTAGCAATTCCTGATCAAATAGCTATCAGCATTGCTTTTTAAATGCGAAATCTCTGAAAATTAAGGCTGCTCTTTGCGGTTTGCTAATTTTCGACACCCTGAAATCAATTTCCATCGTCTTTCTAAGATTGCTGTTCTTCTCCTTCCCCAACATGAAAACTGGAGTAGTCACCGCGGTTAATTACAAATGTTCCAGCTCTTTCTTCTTCCAGCGATGAGAAAGGACTGCACGTCCCCAGGCCCTGAAGTTAGCCTGAAGTTAGACTTATTCTGATCAACAAGTTAGGAGCAGAAGGGATGAAATGACAGCTTCCCCCTGGGGTCCTGGACTGTGGGACTCTGAGAACCAGGAAGAGTCCACGCAGGCAGGTTCTTAATTCTCATGTTTAAGGAGCCTGGGAGGCCAGTTTCTGGGTGGAGGGAGGCCTTCACACTTGTGAGTTGGAAATGCGTCCCAGTCACATTCTCCTAAAAGTTGTTCCCCACAATGTTCCCCATCATAATGCCAGGTTTACGGCCGTTACTATATGCCCTTGAAGGGTAACCAGTTGAAGTCTAGCTGCCTGAAGGTTGTCGACCATCAAGAGCAATCAGACCCTGCTGTCGGTCCCACCCTAAGTAGGGCCTACTCGCTTCTGATAAGGATCATAGATTGTTCCCCAGGAGAAGTGCTCAGAGACAACCAAGGTGAGGCCGCCATCTTCACTCTAGAACCTACCCATTTTGTTACATATGTACCTTCCTGTCACACGTATGCCCCTAGTACCCCTTAGTACATCCCCTTCCTGTCACATGTATGCCTGTAATGCAACCCCTTCCTGTTACATATGTGCTTACCTGGCTTCATGCCCGAGAGCATGTAAGTCTGTGAGAGAGGACATTACTCCCTCATGCTGGTTCCAGTGGCCGCGGGAGAGGTGAGCCCTTGCACCTCTTATGTGTTTTTCCTTTCATTTGCCCTTCAGTTACACAACCACCCCTTGGACCCAGTCGGTTGTGGGGAGGCTGGTCCCCACATTGGATGAACAAGTGGTCAAAGTAACAAATCTGTTTTTTTTGGTTTTTTTTAGTGAGAGTGAGGTGAGTGAGTGAGTTAGTGAGTGAGTAAGTTAGAGTGAGTGAGTCAAATCTGTTGGTTTAAGTTATGGAGATTTAGGAATTATCTATATTATTTGATTATATAACTTGGCTTTCAAGCTATGGCTCAGAACATCTTAGTGAGATTCCGCTTGAGGATCATTTGGCTAACTTTTTCTGAGGTGACTGAATTGATTTGTGCTATCATTTGGGGAGAAGAGTAGAATTTTAATTGTTTAGCCTTTGACATCATTATGAGGTTAATACAAGAATTATAAGAACACGCTGCCAAGTAAAATGCTATAGAGACGTAAAACATTAAACAGACTTGAAGATGAAGAAAAAATGAAACCACAGCCTGAGAGTCCTATCTCCAGCCTTCTCTTATTTTCGACAGACCCTTTTGTCTGGCCCTCAGTTTCATTTTCTTTAAAAATAATCATTGCTACAACATTGACTCTACTGAGCTTCTGCCACATTCTGTGAAGTTGCAGGAAACTTAGTTCAATCAATCATTACAAGTAGCCTTCAATAGTTATTTTGACCAGTTTTGCATAAGATCATGGAGAGGGAGATCTAGAGAAACCAAGTAATTTGCCAGACAACAGCCTGTCAAGCATAGGAGACACTGCCAAAGGCAGCCTTAACACAATTCTGGTATTTAAGGTCTACTTCTTGTTTTAAAATCAAGTGGATTTCTTGGTGTGAGGTTTTCACAACAAGTAAAATCACATCGTCAAGAAGGAAGACAACACCGTAGCAAACAAACAAACAAAAAGAAGAGTTCTTTCCTTTGCAATTGTGTTCTCTATAAAGTGTCAGAGCAAGTACTTTATGGAGTTCATCCAAACCCAGACCCGACTCCCTGTCCTGGCTTCCATCCTGACTCATGGGGACCCAATCGATTCCCTGATGCCTGTGTCCTATTACAGGACCTCAAAGCCTGGAACCTTCACAACAGAATTCAGATGCTGACCAGATGCAAACTAATTCTAAAAAGGAAATGGATTTCCCTTGAGAATTTATACAGGCCTTTTCACTGCTGACATTTTTCTTTGCAGAATAATTCAAAGATTTGTTAATGTACAGTCATAAAGACATCCGACAAGCCATGTTATGTGGTTTTACAATCATAAGTAACACATTTTTATTATTTTCCTGTTAAAGTGACTTGAAATTAAAAAGAAAATACTAGAAATTAAAATAATGACCTTGCGGCAAAGGAGACTTTGCTTCATGAAAATCCTTTCATAGGTTTATATGACAGCTGAGATCACCTGGTCTCAGACTACAACTACAGTTTCCATACACAGTGACCAGTTCTTTTTTTTATTTTAGAACTGAATAACTTAGTTTCTAGGAAGCAAAATTAATTTTTTACACCAAACAACTTTTTTGTTTAAATTATTTGTAAGTGAAAACATATGGATGCTGACGTACTTAAATCTATTTTCCCCCAAATCATTTTATTACGAGCTAATCCAGATATCAAACCATTCCATAGTTCAATCATATCAAACAGTGCTGTACAATTGCTACCACAATCAGTTCTAAAACATTTTCTTCCTTCCTGAACTCCTTGGAAGCAGCTCTCTTTGTCCCCACCCCCTCTCCCGCCATTCCCTCCAGGAACTGTACTTCCAGGAGTTGTCGCTATAGAATCTCCTATCCCGAGTTTCATATACCGAAAACTTGTAAAAAACACTTAAGAAAGAGTCAGGAAGGCTACCAACAACGACAAAATCCACCAGAGATAAGCCCCAATATGAAAAAAACAACAACACAGAAAATATTAAAAACCAGATCAAGCCCAAAGTGCATAGAAGAGAGAGCAAGTGACAAAGTTTTAACCATTCAAGTCAGTTTGTCATTTGAATCTGCTCTAGTTATCACTTCAATACTTAGAAAACCAGGTGATCCTCATCCCTCAATATGGTTAGAGGGAACTCACCAGAGCAGGGGTCCTCAGCCTTCCTAATGCTGCGACCCTTTCATACAGTTCCTCATGTTGTGGTGACCCCATAACCATAACATTATTTTTGTTGCTACTTCATCACTGTAATTTTGCTACTGTGATGAATCGGGCGACCCCGTGAAAGCGTCATTCAGCCCCCAGAGGGGTCGTGACCCACAGGTTGAGAACTGCTGCACTAGAGGCTTATTGCTTGTGTAGATGATGCAAATGTATGTGGGGCTTCCACTGTCTTCCATAGCCTTCTGCATATCAGAATCTCACAATTTACTCTGAGACTATTCCCCCTTTGGATTTGGATGATATACCGTAATTTACAATCCTTGGATCACAGGTGTGAGTGGACTTAGTGGACATCTTGGGTGGCTCCTTGTTTGGAAACAAGCCTTTAAGACCCCAGACGCTATTCAACCTGGTAGATGGATCCCAGCTAATTCCTCCACCGCACCTCGCTATAGCACCCATGTCTTCTGTGATTCCTTCGAGAGCGAGTATTGAGGAGGGTCATGTTGTAAGAACTAATTTTCATTGGATTGGAGCTAGGATTAAGTGCGAGGCCAAAATCCATTCCTCTGGTTTTTATCTGCCTCTGGTTCCCCTTTGAGACATCCTTGTTAATTTATGGCAGAGAATCTTATTGATCATCTCTTTGGAGCATGAGGCCCTTCTGGTTTAGTACCATTGATTAGCCCTTGGTACTAATTTTAAACCATTATTGAGAGAGGGAGATTGAACAAGTGTAGGCTAACTACATGTGCAATACTCGGATTATTCACTTGTACTGAATAAAACTTACATGACTGGACTCTATTTGCAGAAACCATGGGATTTGGTGGTCAAGCAAAACTTACATAATGTTCACTGACCATGCCAGACACAGGTCTGCAAACTGGCCAGTTCTTGATTCTGCATTCAGTAACTCATGCTAGGCTTTTGAGGAGAGAACGATCATTCCTAACTTTATCTTAACAGTTGTCATTATTTTAGGGTCTCATAGTCTTGCTTTGATTTTATGTTTCTGATCTCTCTCTCTCTCGGCATCTTGGATGTGTTGGTCCTGGTCTTTCCTGGATGTTTCTGGCATTTTTACATGTATCAAAAGTTAACCAGAAGTCCTTCACTCATGGTTCACCTCCCGGTCCCCCTACCCCTCACATGGCTTTCTAAAGCTGCTGTGAACATCTGCGCACCACTGGATGGTAGTTGAAGCACCTCTTGTTCCTGTGTTTAGGAAAGTTCAGAAACTTAGGGTACTCTGAAATGCAATTTCACAGTGTGTACTGACTACTAGAGAGGCAAAGGGAAGCCCCAGTGACTCAGTGATTAAGCGCTCGACTGATAAGGGAAAGGTTGGCAGTTTGAATCTACCAGATGCTTTGTGGGAGAGGGATGTTGGAGTTTGCTTCTATTAAGATTACAGCCTTAGAAACTCTATGGGAAGTTCTAATCTGTTTATATGGGACATCATGAATCAAAATGGACTGGACAGCAATAGTTCTGGGGTTAGCCTCTAATTGGAAGACCTTCGGTGCTGATAATGATGAACATACTCAGCTGCTAATTGAAAGGCTGGAGATTCAGAAGAAATGCCTGGCCATATACTTCTTGTGTTAGTCTGGGTGGGCTCATATGTGTACAGGAAAGAGCTTTATATAAAAGAGTCATTGTATATTAAGAAAACATTCCAGCCCAGTCCAGATCAAGTCCTTAAGTCTTGTATTAGCCCCTATGTCCAATACCAGTCTGTAAACCCCTCTGCAGACCCACACAACACATGCAAGGATACAGGAAGATCACAGGCCAGTGGGTGGAAAGTCTTGTGGATCCAGTGGCGGTAAAAGCATTTTAGTGCTGGCGTGGGTCCCCACGTGGCTCCTGCAGCTCCACGGCTCTGGCTGTCATCAGCAGAGCTCCATGTGGCTTTCAACAGCAACGTGTCACAGGGAGACAAGCAAAGTATCTGTGTGTATCTGGCCTCCAGTGAGCTATTTATCTCCGTGGCGCCTCCAAATGAGGTCATTAAGCTGCGACCTGATCGACAGGCTAGCCTCCACCCCTTGACACTAGATTAAGTAACTACCACACTTCTGAACAATCAAGCCACCGAAAACCCCAAGCACAATTCTACTCTGGCCCATAGGGGGCCGCCATAGGTTAGCACAGCCTTGATGGCAGCTGGGGAGGTAGAGAAGGGAGTCTTTAGTTCTCAGAAGGGGATAAGGGATGGCCACAGCTCACCAAAGCTGCAGAACAGTTCTTGGCGCCAGTCCTTTCAGCTTGAACTCATAGCATGTTCCTTGAAAGGCATGTGCAGTAAGGGGGAGGGCTGTTGGGTGTACAAAGCTCTCTAGACAAACTCCTCTTATTCTCTTCCCAGCAGTTTCATTGCCCATTTTTATTTTGGAAACAAGCTTCTGTCACCATCAGTCCTGTTGCCAACATCCATCAAACACAGGAGAGGAGTCAGGTCCTGTGAGGCCTAAAAACGTCACACAATGATGGGAGCCCTCAAGAAAAATAATCATAATACAAGGTTAGAAATATGCTTTTAAGTGTCAGGCCTTGGAAGGAGATTGAGTAAGAGAGAGGGCCTGAAACTTAAACCTCATTAGCTTCATGGGAAATCAATGTCTGATCTAACATGTCTGTATATGTCTAAGCTCCAATTATATAGACAGATGCAAGTTATTCCCATGGGGCACCTGCGCCTCGGGCAAATCAGGAGCTGTGGTTGGTTCTTGAGTGAGGAAACCTAAGCATTCCAAGGTTGGAGAGGTTTGCCTGCCTTGAACTTGGCAAGGAGGGAAGGGCTACTGACTCTGCAGCGGCTCATTGGATACTATCCTCTGACTGGGCTAACACACTCAGTAACACATTCTTTGGTTTAGATTTCTTCAATGAGTTAAAGCTCTCTGAAATCACCTCACCATAAACAATTGCAAACGGGCAAACGCCAATTGAGAGGTCACCTTGGGATTTTCAGATGGCATTACATCAAAAACAAAATTTCATGAGTCAATTCTAGCACTAAGGGTGAAATTACTTTTCGTAATCATTCGGGTGAAGCCGTTTTAATAAGCAAAACTTAGTAAGTGCTTGCTTGACAAAGAAGGGCAGCGCTTGGAATTCCTTTATCCTACCTATCAGAAAGCTTATTTTCCGACATCGTTGGCTCTCAAACGCATTGTGGGCCGACATACCTTTAAAACGTTTACTCAACAAATACGGTGGAGCAAAGAAAAATTGGAAAAGGACTTAAGGGAGGTTATTTAAATGAGGAACAGCCCCTCCAAGGAGCTTAAATAAAATTCTGTAGGAAATAATAGCCCCACACAGCAAGGGTTCCCATCTAAACATGAGAGGGCTTCAAGAATGGGGTCGCTAGGGGATTACTGCCTATAATAGGCATGAGATGACTTCATAGGTTGGTCCTTGGGCTGCTAACCGCAAAGTCAGCAGTTCGACTCCACTAGTGACTGCACGGGAGAAAGAATAGGCTTTTCTGCTCCCCAAAAGATCTCCAGGTTCGGGAAGCCCAGGTCACACTATAAGTCGAAATCCACTAGATGCCAGTGAGTTTTTTCTGTTTTCCGTTTGCTGCTTTCTGCACACAACAAAGGGACAGGGCCTCGAGAGTCAGTCTCAAGGAGCGCCTCCTGGATTCTGGAGCACGGAGAGAGGAGCAGCGCGGTGCCGGCCCGGGCAGCGGCACCCGGAGCGGATTCAGACTTCCAGCCCGCTGGAAGCAGGCGTGATGGAGAGGCGGAGGGAGGCACGCTACCAGGAGTCACTGGGATGGGTTTTCCGCGCGCAGCCTCGGTCCTGGGGAAGCGCTGGCCACGCCGCACGGGCGCTGCGGGGGTTTCTCGCACCACGTCCCGGGAGCTGCCGCGCCTCCCCGGGCGCCCGGCGGCCCCGCCCACGTCCGACTGCGGCTGCGCGGCCACGCCGCCCGGCCGTCGCCGTCACTGCCTCTGCGAAGCGTGCGCGGCCATCTTAAGTCCTGGCAACAGAGCCCAGGCCTGGGTGGCCCGCGCCGACCTACGGGGACAGCGATGAGGGGTTCGTGTTGGGCCACTCCAGCCCCGCCTGGCCGGTGAACCCGTGGGCCCCTGAACAGGACAAAGGGTTCGGGCCCCGCGACTCTGGGGCAGCCAGACCGACCGGCCCGCGGGTCCAGGTGGCGGGAAGGCGGGGGCGGGGCCGAGCGCCTAGCCCCGCCCCTCGCAAGCCAGCGCCCCGGCCCCGTGGCTCTTGCCCGCTTCCAGTATGGCCGCCTCCCGGGCTTGACCCGCGGCCTCTCGGCTTCGACTCCCGGTCGGCGATGCTGAGGCCGCGGCCGTGACGGACACGCTCGCTCACCCGCACGCACGGAGCCCGCTCTACGCCGGAGCCCGTGCCCTGGGCCCGGAGCTGCTCTCGTCCCCGGGCCCGCTGCCAGACCCCAGACCACGGCTCCCGCGCCGCCGCCGCCGCCGCCTCGTAGCCGAGCAGGGCCGCGCGGGACCTCGAGCGCGTCGGCCCCCGGCCGGCAGGGATGGGGAAGCGGGCGGCAGGAGGAGCAGCCGGAGCCACCGCCGCCTCCGCGGCCGCTCTGGAGCCCGTGGCCGGCCGCGGCGGGGGCCTGCGGAGCGCGGCCGCCGGCCTCCTGGGAGCGCTGCACCTGGTGATGACCCTCGTCGTGGCCGCGGCGCGGGCCGAGAAGGAAGGTGGGTGTCTTCCAGGACCGGCCCCGGGCTGTCACTGCCCTCGGCCCGAGCCGCTGCGGGGCCGGGGCCGGGGAGGCAGGGCCGCGGCCGCCGCGGGGAGGCTGCCGAGCGCGGGGCTGGGGCGCGAAGTTGCTTCGTGGAGCCCCGTCCCGAGCCGGGAACTTGCACTTCGGGTGCCAACTCACGGCGCCGGCCCCTCGGAGTTAGGGGCTCCTGTGCGCCCCGGTTCCGACCCTTGGCCTCCGGGCACTGCTACTTGAGAACTTCTTGAGCTTTCCAGGGTTCCTGCCGCATGGCTCCATATGGGGGTGGGGGTGCTCATTTTGAAGCCTGATGGATGTGACCAGGCAGGGTTTTTTCCGGACCCCTTTTGTTGGTTTGCGATTTATATAACGGCGTGCCAACCGGACTCATTCTAACACGCCGTAGCAAAATCCTTGTCCAATCTGGTGCACAGGCGGCAGAAACTCGGCTGCCAACGCTTTTCTTTGAATGTATATTCCATCGTTTCTTCCAGGAGATCTTGTTTCTTGAGCGTCTCTCTTGGGTGTCGCTTTGCAGTGCTGACGAGTGTGGAGTTTTTATTCACCCCGAATACCTTTGCCCTGAACTCTTTACTAAGCTAGAGGAAGCCCGTTTGCATTTTACATTTTATCGTAACATGTCCCTTTGCTTCAGAGCTGAACGACTTCACGAAACGAATGGCCAGTCTCTACTTCGGAACCTTGATAATTTACAGTTAAGGACTGGCCCCTATTAAAAATAAACCCTCATTAGTGTTGTGTGACGGCAAAACCGGTGCTTTGGCAGGGCCAACCATTATTTTGCAATCTAGAATACCAAATCTGTGTGACTTTGTTGGCACTACCTGTTTTTTTGAGCCTAGGGAAGTGTGAATGATCACAGAGCATTTACGAAGGAACCACGAAAAGTGAATGGTTGTTTAAAAGTTAAGCAAAACTTACTAGTGTTCCTTCCTTTTCTCATTACTTTCTCACAACAGGAAAATTTCTTGCACAGCAATTTTAGAGTTCATGTTCTACTTTATGATGAAAGCCGTTCTCATTTTTGTTGTTCCTGAAGGCAGCAACGAATACAAACCAAATCAGTGTTAAAGTGCAGGTGTGCTTCAGTTTATTTTTACTACAGACATTTTCCCCCTAACTCCCCGGCCATACGATGGGCTAACGTGGGTAGAAGTTATTAAAAGAACTGCCACCTGAATTCAGGATTGATTAATGGACAGAGGCAAGCATATTTCCAGGGTAAAGTTGCTGCTGCAGGTCTGGGAGCACTGGAGCGCATCACTGGCTGCAGAGCTGCAGGGAGTGGAAGGCAGGCTTTTATCTGTAGCCATTGGTGCCCAGGACGTCTGGCATGTAGTTGTTGTTCAGAAAACCTAAAATAGTGGAATTATTTAATGGTCAGGCCTCCCGGAGGGGAAATCGTACTTGGCAGGGCCCTGGCTGTTCTGTTTCTTTGTTTCCTTTGCTCAGTGCCAGGTGCACAGTAGGGCACTTACCATTCGTTTGACTTAACGACCGTTTTCATGGGCACTGAGAAATGAAATGATTCAGACTAGTAAAGTGGGAAGTTTCTTTAAAAATTTTTTTATGTAGTTGAGAATATATTTATATATAGTCAAAAATACACCAGTCCAACAGTTTCTGCACGCGTATGTGGGGTAGTGTCATAGATTACTACATTCACTGAATTGTTCAACCACCGTTCTCCCCTTTCTCCCTGCAACCAGCCTCCCCTTTCGATTATGCTAACTCATTGCTCCTTAAGTTTCTTATCTAGTCTTTCAAGTTGCTGTTGTCAGTTTGATCCCAAGTTAATAGCTTGTAAAAAAGGAGCCTGACTGGGCTATCCATGGGCTGCTAACTGCAATGATTAGTAAAAGTCAGTGGCTCAAACCCACTAGCCACTCTACAGGACAAAGACGAGGCTGTCAGCTCCCGTAACAGTTTCAGAAACGCCAGGAAAGAGTTCTACTCTGTCTCGGCGTAGGTTCATTGTGAGTCAGAATAGACTCGATGGCAGAGGGTTGCAAGAGCCTAGAGTACAAGGCAGGCATTCTTTATTGATAAAGCTAATAAACTATAGCTTGGTTTTTAGGAAGAGGATGTTTTGCCATAAGATTTAAAGATCATCCCAGGAAAGTAGTTGCAGGGGTTCCCCCAGCCTCCCTGGATTCAGAAATTGTGGGTTCCATGATAATTTGAAATTATGTTCTGCATTTCCCCCCCTTTTGACTAGGAACTTGTGGATTAAAAGGGTCATTAGTATTTGGCAGGGTCTATCCAGTTCTTGGCAAAGGGGTCAGTTGTTCGTTGAGATCATTAGCCACACACCCCTTTCCTCCTCTTTCTCCTGCTTCTCCTTCCTCTGTCCTAGGTGAAGAGGGACCAGTTGTATATTGGGCGGCCACTTGCAAGCTTTTAAGAGTCCCAGTGAACTAGAAGGTAGAGCAGAAGCAGGGAACAGATTAGGCCAGTTAGCCCGGATGTCCTGTGAAACCATGACCCTGAACCTTCAAACCAAGGAATCAAATCCCCAGAGATGTTTTGTTTTATCATTAAGTTTTTCTTGTCCTGCTGGTGCTCTTTCCAACAGCCATCAGCTGTGCTCATTCTGTGAGGACAGTTAAGTCAACACCCCCCTTGTTGAACTTAAAATATATTTGCAGTTCTCCGATATTTGCATTGTCTCTGAGTTCTTCATACTTCACCACCACCCATAGATGAGGGTGGGGGCTAGGCAAGAAGCCCTGCCAGGATGTGCTGTGTGAAACGAGGTGGCCGACGGCCTCGCAGTCCTCGCTGAATCAGACGTCCTTTGTGGCCCCTGCACACTAGTTAGCAAAGATGTTGATAGTGATGATTCTAATACAGAACGTAGACCTCTGCCCCTCATAGTTTGTGAATAGATGCAATTCTCATAGAATTTTCCACAAAGCTCTTCTCAGAAAGGACTTCTGTGGTCAACCTTGCCAATCATACCCCCAGTCTTGTTGTTTGGAATAAGTAGGTGAGATGAAATACTTTTTTTTAATGCGACAGTGAAACCAGAAGTTTGGCATTTGATGGGGTACACATATAGCATCTTCCCCCCACATGTGCTATTGCCTTTCCCCCCCTTCTTTACAACATCTGGGCAGATTTCTAAAGATTAGCCAAATTCAGCTTGTCCATTTAACTCCTGCGGGGTGTGTGTGTATGTGTGTGTGTGTATCAGTTTAAGAATGTAAACAAAAAAAGGGGGGGCAAGTATTTACCTATAGCTTTAACAATGATTCTCTGTGTAGGTGTGTATATTTTTTCCACTATCACAGCAGAATTTCATTAGAAAAATTTCAAAACAAATTAGAACTCATTGTCTCAGGAAGAATGGTGATAGAAATAACTAGGTTGACTAATGCCGTTTTTTCCTGTTTGGACTAGTTGTCTATTGAGTCAGAATAGGAATCATTTCTTGTCTGATCATCCTCTAGCTAATGTCCATCTTACTGGCTCTCTCCAGTGTGCCATCACCATTCCGGAGACAAGGCACGTTGAGGATGTTTTAGCTAGGCCTTAAACTTTTAAGGGAGAATTGCCAGAGGTAAAAGTTACTGTAATTACCATAAATAACCCGATTGTTCTGGTTTGATAGCAAGATTAGATAACTAAAATCTAATTATTAAGACTAGAGAAACTCCATGTGTGTGAAATTATGTGAAAGAAGATATAAATGCATAGTGACAATGCTTATGTACATATATTAAACATACCTTTTAAAGTAGTCTTTTGATTTATAAACCAGCCCAGTATGCATCCAAATGTTTTTTAAAAGCATCGTTTATCATAGAATACGCTTTCTTTGTGAAATGGGTTTTGGAAGGCATGGCATCTTTTACTTATTATACATGAAAAGCTATAGTTCATATATCTAGTTAATGTAAGCTTGGTTAGATTTTGGGGCATACGGTTGTCTGGTTCTGACACATGAAATTTTGTGGCTGCCTGTGTTCTCATTAATTGGCAATTAATGACAAGGTGTAAAGCTTGACAGGCTTTCTAAGGCGTTTTCAATGGGTTTACTAGTGTGCTTTAATCTCAAGGGTCCTGGTGGTGTAAGCAGTTTGCAGTTGGTGATTTGAGGTACCCACAACCCTGCGAGGAGGCCTGGTGGTGTTGGACCTTTGGTGGAGTGGTTATGAGTTGGGCTGCTAACTGGAAGGTGGGCAGTTCGAAACCATCCGTAGCTCCGCAGGAGACAGATGGGGCTTTCTATTCCCATAAAGAATTACAGTCTCGGAAAGCCATGGGGGAAGTTCTGCCCTGTTCTCGAGGGGTGCTGTGGGTCACCATTGACTGCATGGCTGTGAGTTGAGAGGCCCCTCGAGAGAAAGCTCTGGGGGAACTGCCCCCAGAGAATGGAGCCAAGAAAGCACGATTGCTCTGTAAGGGTCGCCAGGACGTGGGGCTGCCTCGACTGCCATGACAGAATTGCACTTAAGCTGTATTTGTGACAGAAGAAGGGTTCAGATGTGCTACGCTAACTCAGACGGATTTGTCTTGTGATGGTGGAATTGATGACTAGTAGTTACCTTTTCAGAGCCAGATGATTCTTCATCGTTTTAAAGGTAATTTTCTCAAGAGTGAGTTGTTTAACCTTTTGTATGAGTGTAAGAGGAGCCCTGGTAGGTTACATGTTGAATTGCTAACCACAAGGTCAGTGGTTCAAACCCACCAGCAGTCCCGCAGGAGAAAGAGGAGGCTCCTGTCAAGATTTAGTCTCCGAAATCCCTGAGGGGCAGTGCTCCTCAGTCCCACGCGCCAGAATGGACTCGATGGCAGGGAGTGGTTTTTGGGGCGGGTGAAGCGGCCGCCCTTTTAATTCAGTGTCCAGTGAACAGCATTTTACTTAGTGCTTGATGAATGAGCTGCTGGCTGTAACTTTGCTTCTTGCTTTTACTAAAAGCTGTCCAGTGCTGTCAGGAGCCTGGAGGTGCTAAAGCTGGAGCCAGTGTGTCCTTTCTTTCTCTGCCTCTGACTGATTCCCTCTTGCTTATCTTCGTAGCACATCGTTATAGCCGCCTGGTAGAGATCAGCTTTGAGGGTTGACAGCAAATCTGCCTAGTTTGCTCTCATCTGAATAAACCAGCAATCTTGGGGGAACATAAAATCTTGGTTGGGCGTTTGAGATTTGGTGTGACTTTAGCTTTTGTGGGCCTTTTAATCCCAGCTCCACGGCTGATTTGTTTACCTCACTATCTGTTGTGGAGCAGCCTCGGCCACTGCTGAGAGCTGCTTCTAGGAACTCTCTCCTGGTTTCTGTGGCTTCGTACTTGGTCCTTGTCCTGCCCTAGTTGTCAGGCACTGCTCTTCAGCCACCCAGAGGCCACCCTCCTACGCGTGTCTAGCCACGGCTGGCACTGAACACGTCCTGAGCAGCGTGTTCGCGCTCCACCTCGTCTTCCAGTAATGTCACTCTTATTAATGACATGGTTATGCTGCCTGCCACATTCTGATCCTTGCCGCGATCCTTTTTGTCTAGTCAGGCACTCGGCTCTCCCACTGCACCGTGCGTACCCGCCCACCCCCCCTCCACCCCCAGCCTGGAAGAGAACTCTCAGCACTCAGTGCTGCTTCTTTTCAGGCCCGTGTTCTCCCCTCGGAATTTCCGTAGTCCATGTCACTCAGTTGTCATTTTGCCCCTGCCTCGTGCACCGCTTGTGTAGAACTAAGGTCAGACTGGAATGTCTGAAGGGCAGAGCTTCTTTCAGCACTTGCAATGTCTACTCAGTCGGCATTCAGTTTTGAATGAAGGCTAACCTAAAAAGATGTGTTCTTTCCCTTCTCCTCATATCTGAGACCAGGATGAGTCAAGAGTACAGGCAAAACTATGAACTCCGACGCAGGTGCGCCTAGGAAATTTGCTTTAATAACTAAAAATGACACAGTGGGGACTCTGTCCTGGTGTCCCAATGTCACAAAGAGGAAGGAGAGTCCAGATCAATAGTCCACGGCTGATTCCTGCCCTCCACTTTCCAGCCTTCACTGGCCCGCCTACTGCATGCTCTTCTCTGCGGGGTTTGCTTCATTGTAATGGCCACACAGAACAGACAGCACTTAGCACTATGGTGTGTGTTAGGGAAATATAGGTTACAATTCAGCATCAGGAAAGACTCGGAATATAATTCTTTGGTCAGAACAGCCTCTTTTTCAGCCTTGCCCACAACAGGCCTCTCCCTGTCCCTTAGCCTTCTCAGCTCTAGCTCTGCCTTTAGGCAAGTGTTATGAAAACTCGTTAGCTCTCCTGATTAGAGCCCAGTGGTACCCCACTGTCAATAAGCCTCAGCCTGAAGACACTCAGGTCTCTCACTCTGTCATTTGCAAACCTACCTCCCAGGACAGGTGCCCAGAGGCATCCTACTCTGCCAGGAAGCCTCCTGCGCCATTCGCTCCCAATCTCTGCCCTTCCTTGCCATCTTGCACCATATCTGGTATCAAAACTCTCGCTCTGGCATCTGGGTCTCGATGGTGCTCAGTGTAAGGACCCTGAGTCACTTCCGTTTACTCTTCTTGAAGGTAGTGTTGTCTCCCTCACCCCTGCTTTGAGATTGGCTCTCTCAAGCCTATACGGATGACAAAACCGACCGACCCTTCATTAGGATTCCACACCCCTTATTAGCGTCCTCCGACCCCACTAACGTTCCGTACCCCTTATTTGCTGGAATCAAGCTGCTCCATTCCCTGAGTATGCCTCAAGCACCCTGTTTGTGTTATCCTCCCTCATCTTTTTGTAGGAGTCAAAATTTATGGTTAGGAAAACCAGAAACTAAATTAAAAACAAAACCCGAAAAACCTGCTATCGAGTTGATTCTGACTTACTAGGTTAGTTAAGTTCTGTTAATCTGTTCCAACTCAGAAAGCCCCTGTATACTCATGGCATTGAAGCCCAGGCTGCCCTGAAGACTAGCCCAAAACCAGCTCTCAGAATTGATGGAACACCAATCGGAATGTTTCAACAAGCCGATGCAGCACTGGAAACACTCATTAGTCTTTGCCAAGAAATGTGGAAGGTAATCTGGTCAAGCCGATTGAAGAAATCCATATTTGTGACCATTCCAAAGAAAGATGGCCCCAAAGAATGCAAAAATTGTCAAATAGTATCATTTATATCACATGTAAGTAAAATTTTGCTGAAGATAATTCAAAAAGGTTGCTCCCAGAAAGTCATGCCAGTTTCAGAAGAGCACATGAAACTAGGGATTTCATTGTTGATGTCAGGTAGCTCTTGGCTCAAAACAAAGCCTGCCAGGAAGATAGTTACTTATGTTTTATTGACTGTGCAAAGTCATTTCCGCTGTGTGGATCATAACTGTGAATTTACAGTGAGAAGATGGGGATTCCAGAACACTTAGCTGTGCTCACGGGAAATGTCCACGGGCCACGGGCCAGTCACTTGAAACAGCAAGAGAATTCTCCGTGTTAGAATCAGGAAAAGTCTGTGCCACGGTTGTTTCATTTTCACTCCCCCCCCCTTCTTCTTTTTCCCCTTCACTGTTCCTAGTCTGTATGCTGAGAAGCAGGTCTGTATGCACTGTAATGTGTCATCTAGAATGGAGGCAGTCTATTAATAACTCGCAGTAGGTAGATGGCCCAGCCTTGCTTACTGAAAGCAAGGAGGACTTGAAGTATTTGCTGATGGGCATCAAAGACTGCAGCCTTCAGTCTGGATTCTGTTTCAATATAAAGAAAGTACGGATTCTCACAACTGCTTCAATAAGCAACATCATGAAAGAGAAAGATGAACTCTGCCAAGGGTTTCATTTTACTTTAGCTCCACAATCAACATTCATGAAAGCAGCAGTCAAGAAATTAAATAATGTATTGCATTGGGCAAATCTGTATAGAAGCTCTCTTCAAAATGCTGGAGAACCAGGATGTCACTTTGAGGACTAAGGTGTGTCTGACCCAAGCCATTGTGTTTTCAATCCCCTCATGCATGTGAAAGTTGGGCAAAAAATAAGGAAGACTTGAGAAGAATTTAATTTGTTTGAATTATGGTGTGGGTGAAGAATATCGGAAGTACCTTGACTTGCCAGAAAAACAACTCGGTCTCGGAAGAGGTACAGCCAGAACGTTCCTTAAAACAGGGTCTATTTATCAGGAGGGATCTGTTCCTGGAAAAGGACGTCATCCGTGGCAAAAGAGAAAGGCACCCACGGAGATGGAGTGGCCCCATGGCTGCAGTAACGCGCTGAACCATAACCGCTGGGAGGCTGGTGCAGGACCACACTCTATTTCACTCCGTGGGACATCGGGTCTCTCATCTGACTCACTTGAAATGGCGCAGACGAACAACATACTCAGGTGGCATTTTGGCTTTCATGGACTTGTTTTAATTTCCTTCAACTTCAGTCTGAACTTAACATCGGAACAATTTATGGTCTGTTACACAGTGTTCTGCTTTTATTCAATCTATGGGGTTTGCATGGGCTAGTCCTCATTGGACAGCCCAGTTTTCGTTTGTGGTTTGTTCTTAGTTTGGAAGCTCTGATGAAACCTGTTCACCTTGGGTGACCACACTGGTGTTTGAAATACCACTAGTGGAAAAGTGTCCAGCATCACAGCAACATGCAAGTTCCCACCGTACGACTGACGTAACAGATGAGTGGTGGGTCCTACTCGTAGTGACCCTGTGAAAGAGCAGCACTACTCCTTAGGAATTCGGAACTCTTTTAAGTCTTCATGGCAACACACATCCTCAGCTTTCCTCCCCGGAGCAGTTTGTGAGTCAGCAGCATAGACCTTTTTGGCTAGCAGCCCCCTGGCTAACACCCAGCCATCACTAGGGCTCTATGGCTAGCAGGGCCGTATTAAGTAATTCACTGCACCGGAACAACACATAGGACGGTACTACTTTTTCTTCCCCATTTGTTACTTTCCCTGGTAACTAAAGCAAAGACTACTCATCTAAGCCATCAATTTGGTAACTTTTGGGTTTAGGGTTTTAAGATAGTCATAAACCTCAATTTATAGGTCATGAAACTGAAGCACAGAAAATTTTAGTAATCTCTACATAACTGAGCTGTTTGGTAGTAGAGCCAGGATTCCAACCCAAGCTATTGGGCCCAGAAGCAAGCTGTAGACTACTGAGTAAGTACTTACTCCCTGCCATGGAGTTGATGCTGACTCACAGTGACCCTGTAGGACAGGGTAGAACTGCCCCTGTGTGTTTCCGAGATTGTAATTCTTTATGGGAGCAAAAAGCCCCTTCTTTATCTTGGAGTTAGTACTTAAGGACATAGATTTTGTTGGTTTAAGTTCTGAGAAAAGAGTGGACTTGCCAGTTTCTGCAGAACCAGTGTATTAATCATTCAAATGAAGTGTGCCTTTTTTAATAACTGGGAACTTCCCTAATCACTTTCTATTACCTTGTTAAGCATTGAAATGATCACTGGCCATCCTGGATCCTGTATATTCTTGTAAGGAAACCAAGAAAACCTATTAATGTGGATAGTCCAGGGTATGAAATAGTTGGAATTGGGAGCTACTGACTCTTGGCTCTTTATGATTTAAGTTTCTGATTCTATTTCCCAGGTTAATGTTAAGCAATGTTGTTTTCTGTGAACATTTCTAAATTCTAGTTTGGAGTTGTAAATTACCATAATTTAAAAATGTGGAATAGTCTCAGAAATGAACTCTGGATTAACAAACTGGGAACAGTCCCAGAGGTAGTTGCTTCATCAGCTTTTGGCAATGGGAAAATAGCTTGCAGGGCTTGGCTAGAAGCGAAAAGAAGTATTTTTCTCTGCTAACCCCTTTTTTAAAGCAAACCGTATTGGCATCTTGCTTCTAGAAAGACTCCATCCCTGAAAGCCCAATGGGGAAGTTCTGCAGTGTCCTGTAGGTCACTGAGTCGGTATTGACTTGCCGGCAGTGAGTGTGGGTTTTTTGTTATAGACAGCTTTTTGGATTCCATGATCATTAGTTTCTTCTGTAGTATGAGATAAAATTTTCTTTCATCCTGTGTGATGAGTTTTAAAACCATAGGTGAAAGAAGAATTTCAGGAAGCCGTAACTCTGCTTGATTCATTTTGTTGCATCTAGGGCAAGGCCTAAAAAATGCCGACCGTCTACAGGGATTGGTGATGTTGTCATGATCGTGTGTCACAGCGGCATGGTTGACCCCATGCTCTTAATCATTGTGTAATTGGTAGCTGTGAGTAAGTGTGAATATAAGTGAGAGCATGAGTATTTCAGTAAAACAAGTATTCTTTGGATCAGACACAAGAAAAAACACATGCTGGAAGCGTTTCCTTAGATTACTTGCCTGTGGGATAAACAGTATTTTAAGTCAAGCTCAATGGCAGTTTCTAAATAAGTTCTAATGATGATAAAGTTCCGTGGAGCTTAACTTTGGTTCTTAAAAACAATTCTTGAGCACTCTATGTAGATATAGTAGTATGTTTCAGTCAATTCATGAGCCAGTCAAAAACTGTCTCAGCAATAAGGTTTTAAGAACTATCCTCAACACAATTTATTGATTCAAATTAGCTAGTAGATTGAATTCATGTCATAACAGTGGCCTCACATGGACTTCCTTTTTAGGAATGATTAAGTTGAAAGAATATTTTGTAGGAGGTGATCTATTGTATAAAGTTGCTCTCTAAAGCTTTGCTGTAAAGAAACGTATGGGATATAGTTAAAGTTTGTATTACAAAAGTTACTTGGTAGAAAAATGTGTTAGACAGGGCAGTGTGCTTTTTCAAATAGCACTTTGGTGAAATTAGACCACTTAAAATAAATGCATCTTTGGATTGGTGGCATTAGTCTCAACTAATGGATTGCTTTTTGATTGTCTAGGACTGCGGTTCTCGACCTGTGGGTCACAACCCCTTTGGGGGTGGAACGACCCTTTCACAGGGGTCACCCGATTCATAACAGTAGCAAAACTCCAGTTATGAAGTAGCAACAAAAATAATTTTATGGTTGGGGGCGTCACCACAGCATATGTTAAAGGGTGGCAGCATTAGGCAGGTTGAGAACCACTGGTCTAGGATCATGAGCTCCTGGAGGATAAGAACTGGGTCATGTTACCCCTGGACCTATCATTTTATAGCAGTTCAGAACCTTGGTAGGTGAAACAGGGGAACCATTATCAAAATTGTGAACCAGAGGGAAGAAAAGCATTTGTGAAATGATAATGCTTATACAAAGTTAAAGGACTTTTTCCACAAACCTTTTGAAGCCCCCCCACATTTACCATGTATTCATGACATGCATTTAACTGGTGTGTCTGCAATCGGTTGATGTCAAGCTCTGTGCTCAGGGCTGTGCATGTCTTGAACTCATTTAAGATTCATGTTATCCTCTGTCCAGAGCAGTCTCCTCCTCCCCCTCCAACCTTCTTTCTGCTTTTTGGCTGCACTTTCTCTGGTTGCCATTTCTGCTGTGTATTTGTGTCTGTGTGTGTGTTTGATTTTTGGTATAATATGCAGATTTTAGCCTCCAGTAAAATGGGACAGTGTGATAATTCTTTACATCTTGTACGTACAATTTAGAAGTTGATTTGAGAATTATTTTTTAATCATTCAGAACATTCATATTGATTGCAAAAAGAAAGCAATAGCTTAAAATGCTGATGATTAAATGGATAAAAACATCTGTAGCCCATCAAGTCAAAAGACCCACTGTAACTATTTCAGGAGCCCTGGCGGTGACTGCAAGCATGGCACCTTCCCCGGCACAGCTGCTCAGGGGAGAAAGACCAGGCTGTCCCAGGAAGACTAGCAGGCCCGGATACCCTATAGAGGGTCAATATGAGTCTGTATTGGCTGTGGATTTGGGTTTTAATCAGTGTTTTTGCCTGCCCCCCCATTTCTCATCCCTTCTCTCTCCCCATTTAAAATGTAGATGTGGCCAAATTGCCTCTGAAGAAAGTCTTACCGGTTTACATTTCAGGAGTACTGTATGCTGGTGCCCAGTTCCTCACATTGGCTGTTACTTTCCTATTAAATCCTTACAATTTGCGAGGAAAAAATAGAAAAATGATCACATTGTCTTCGTTGATTTAAAAAGAAAAGAACAACTAGCATTTCTTTTCTATTGTAGCATATCCGTTTCCCACTTTCCATTGATGTTTGACATTTTTAACTTAAAAGAATGCTTAAATTAAGTGCTTCCCAAGTTTTTAATTCACATTTAACATTTTTGCGTTTTAAGTTTATTATTTTAAAAGTGTATGTGGCCAAATTTGTCTCTTCTGTATAGGTGTTGCCTTTGTCTTCATGCCTGAAAAGCCCTGTGCATACAGATGCGCTATTTGTGTCTCATTCCATGGATCACGCCAACTTACTGCTTCGCTCTACCTCCTGCCTCTCTTCCTGTCCTATTACCTTGTCCCTCTGGTCTCCCACAGCCATAGTATAGGGACCTTGTGAGTACATTGGGCACACTCAGGTGATCCAAAATCACCTCACCATCTCAAGATCCTCAGTCAGCGTCTCAGCCCTTTTATTTTAAGGTGATAGTCAAAGGTTCTAGAGATACCAAGGACATTTTGGGAGTTAGTGATTTGCCTATCATAGGTCTTGCATATCTAATAAGCTTCCTTGGCATAGGATACCAAACAGAAGCAACACAAGAAAAAAATAAAGTGGACATCATTAAAATGAAAAGCTTTTGTGCTTCCAAGAACACTATGAAGAAAATGAAAAGACAATCTACAAAACAGAAAAAAGGAAATAGAAGAAAAGTTTGCTAATCATGTACCTGATAAGAGATATCTAGAAAGAACTTGCAGTTTAATAAAAAACATAAATAACCCAATTGAAACTAGACATTTAAAAAAATATATCATTTTTGGGGGGCTCATAGAACTCTTATCACAATCCACACATACATCAATTGTGTAAAGCACACTTATACATTCATTGCCCTCATCTTTCTCAAACACTCGCTTTCCGCTTGGGCTCCTGGAATCAGCTCCTCACTTCCCCCCTCCCTCCCCGCGCCCCCTCTCTCATGAAGCCTTGATCATTTATAAATTATTATCATATCTTACAAAACTAGACATTTTTGATGGAATGCTGTGAGTAGGATCCCCTCAAGATAATACACAGAGAGCCAAGACAGTAAGTAAAGGAGTAGCCACCACACAATGTAAATCAAACTACAAGGAGATGCCACTAAAAAGGCTACAGATGATAACAAGTGGGAGGATGTGGAGAAATTTGAACCCCATAAACTAACTGCCTGTGGGAATGTAAAATGGTGCAGCCACTTTAGAAAAGTCTGGTCGTCCCTGAAAATGCTAAATATGGAGTTACCACATGACCTAGCAATTCCACTCCTAGGCATATATCCAAGAGAAATGAAAACACATCCTTCCACAAAAAAACCCCACCAAACGTGTGCAAGAATGTCTTGGAAGCATTATGCTAAAGGAACAAGTCAGCTACAGAAGACTGTACATGAACACAAAGGCATTGGCTAGAACAGACTGATCCATGGTGGCACAGCAGCTACTCATTGGGCTGCTAGCCACAAAGTCAGCAGTTTGAACTCACCAGCTGCTCCTCGAGAAAGATGAGGCTTTCTGCTCCCGTAGAATAAAACATTGCTACTCCTGCGCCAGCCACTTCAATCCATTTCCCTGAGGGTCTGTCTCCCCTCACCCACTCCTTGCTGTCCATCCCCCTGGGAGGGGGGCTATATGCAGATCCTTGTAATTGGTTCCCCCTTTCTACCCCATCTTCCCTCCATCCTCCTGGTATTGCTATTCTCACCACTGGTCTGGAGGGGTTCATCTGTCCCAGATTCCCTGTGTTCCAGTTCCTATCTGTACCAGTGTACATCCTCTGACCTAGCGGGATTTGTAAGGTAGAATTGGGATCATGATCGTGAGGGTCCCTGAGGATCTTGTACAGCAGCAGGTTGGCCTAAAGAATTCCTTTCAGATGGTGTCATGTTTTCTCATTCTCTTAATTGTCTTTTGAAGAACAAATGTTTTTTAAACATAAAGTTCAAATTATCAATTTATTCTCTTATAGTTCATGTTTTTGGTGTTGTGTCTAATAACTCAAAGTCATGAGTAATTTTTCCTGTCTTTCCTTCTAGAAGTTTTAGAGTTTAAGCTTTTCCCTTTAGAACTGTGATTTCTTTTGAGTTAAATTATGTGATGCAAGCATGATACGGATCCAAGTTCTTTATTTAGCATACGGTATACAGTTCTGGCACTAATTGTTGAAATGTCCATCCTTGTCCCACTGAATTATCTGTATACATTTGTTGAAAATGAGCTGTCTATATATGTGTGAGTTTATTTCTGGAGTATTCTGTGTCACTAATTGGTCTATGTATTTTGATGCCAATAACATACTGTTTTGATGACTATAACTTTTTAATAATTGTGAAAACAGATCAGATTAGCCCTCCAGCATTGTTCTTCTCTTTCAGAGCTATTTGCCTGTTTCAGGTCCTTCTCCTTTCCTTACAGATTTTAGAATCAAGTTTTTTCAATTTCTTCAACAAAGTTTGCTCAATAGTTATTGGCTGGGGTTGTGTTGAACATATACATTAATTAGGGGAGACTTTAAAACGTAATAATACTTAGTCTTTTTACCAATGATTAGGTGTGTTTTCTATGTTTATCTAGGTCCTATTTAAATTCTTCCAGCAGTATTTTGTAGTCTCAGTGTATAGACTTCATCGTTTGTCACGCTCCCAGGTGTAGGAGCTCTGATGTCGGCTAAGCGGTAGAAAGTCACCGCAATGTCAGCCAGTCAGACCACAGTCCCTCTGTGGGGAAAGACGATGCTTTATGCTCTCCTAACCTATAGAAAGCTGCCGTCAGGCAGAATCCGCTCCATGACGGTCTTCGCTGTCGTGCTTGTTATTGTGTGTGTTCTTGATTGGGTCAGCCAACTGTGGCTCTCCAGCCTTATGCAGCTCTTTTGGTACATACATGCAGCTCTGAAGTAAAATAAAAAAATTTTAAAGACTATTGCTCAGATAATGGTGATTTCATTTGTTTGTCAAAATATATTTAAGACTCTCGAATAATTTTTAAATTGTTCTGAAGGACGGATTGGCTCCTCCATCTCAACAGTTTGCCAACCCCTGTTCTAGACTATTCTAAAATTGTAATATTCAGTTGCTCATTGTTAGCATCTAGAAATAGATAGAATTTCTTGTATTTTGACTTTACATTCTCTAATCTTGACTTAGTAATTGTGAGATTCCATTGTATACACATGCACAGTGGCATTGTCTGTAGTTTAAAGGCAGTTTTACTCTTTTCTAATCTTGGTGCCTTTTCTTGTCTGATTGCACTGCCATGAGCACACAGAATATGAACATCCCTGTCCATAATTGTATCATTAAATACATTTTAAAAATTAACTGCCACAGAGTCAATTCTGATTCATAGCAACCCAACGGGACAGAATTGGACTGCCCTGTAGATTTCTGAGACTATAAATGTTAATGGGAACAGAAAACCTGATCTTTAGCCTGAGGGTTTGAACGCTGAGCTTCTTGTATTCTAATGCATAACTCAACTATGCCACCAGGGCCATGGGTGATGTTCTAACTGCCATTGAGTAGATGCTGACCTACAACTGCCCAGGTGAGTGCCCAAGACTGTAACTTGTACAGAAGTAGTTTTTTCTCTGGAGGAGCTGGATGGTAGTTTGAACTGCTGACCTTTCAGGTCACAGCCCATCACGTAACCAGTATGCCACCTGGGCTCCTCAGAAGTACAGTGTTAGCTATAGGTTTTTCGTAGATTCTCTGTATCATCAGCCTGAAGAAATTTTCTTACCTCTCTGGTTTGATGATGAGAATTTTTTTTAAGTAGGTGGTGGTGAGAATTGTTTAACACAAATTGGACATTGGATTTCAGGAAATACTTTTGTGTCCAGTGAGATTATCTTTTTTTTAAATGGTTGTTAATCTGGTGAATCACCAGCCCTACATTTCCTACTTGATCAGAGTCTAGTATCTTTTCAGTATACTGTGGAAAGGAGCCCTGGTGGTGTCATGATTGCACATTGGACTGCGAACTGCAAGGTCAGCAGTTTGAAGCTACCAGTCACTCCTCAAGAGAAAGACAGGCCTTATACTCTTGGGAAAAGTTATAGTCTGAGAAACTTGCAGGGGCAGTTCTACCCTGTCCCGTAGTCACTGTGCTGCAGAACCAACTTGGTGGCAGTGAGTGTGGGGTTTTTGGTTTGTTATAGGATTTGTTTTGCTAGACTTTTACTTAGAATATTTGTATATATGCTCGTGAGAGATGTATCCATCTGTTTTCTAGTAGTCTTCTTTTAGTATTAGAGTAATGTTAGCCTCATAAAATGAATTGCAAGGTATTTCCTCCTTTTTAATATTTTGTAAGAATTTGTTTAGAATTGGTATTATTTGTAGTGAATTTTAGTTTTCTTTATGGAAAGTTTTAAAATGACAGGTCTAACTCTAAAGGATATTGTAGGGGTATTCAGGCCATCTATGTGTTTCTGAAAGAGTGTTGGTAATTTGTCTTTCAAAGCATTTATCATTTTCGTTGTCAAAATTATTGGTATAAAGTTGTTCATAATCTCTACCTTTTATATTTGCAGAATGCATAATAGGAATACTCTTCTTGTTCATGATAATTGCTAATTTGTATCTTCTCTCTTTTTTCTTGATCTGTCTGATTAGAGGTTTATTCATTTTAATGATCTTTTTAGAGCCAGCTTTTAGTTGTATTGCTTTCTCTCTGTTGAATTCCACTTGAATCATTATTGCTTTTTTTTTCTGCGCACTTTGGGTTTAATTTGCTCTTTTCCTAATTTCTTAAAGTAGGAAGTAAGGTCTCTGATATGAGGCATTAAGGATTTACCAAGAAACTTTAAAATTTCTTTCGAGTTCAATACCATTTTTGGTACCTTCAAACACCAAAGCTAGTGATGAAGAAATTGAAGATGTCTACCAATCCTTCCAGTCTGAAATTGGCTAAGCATGCAGTCAAGGGGCATTGAAAATTGTTTTGCCATTGAAATTCAAAAGTTGGAACTAAAGAGGAAAGAACAGTAATTGAAAATATGGCCTTGTCAATGGAAATGAAGATTGAAATGAGGTCATAAGACCAATGACTTTTTCATTGTAAATACCTTTTTTTCCCCAGCTACGTAAATAGTGATTATACTTAGGGACTTAACCAGATGGAATACACAGGAATCAAATTGGCTATATTTGGGGAAGAGACTAGGGGTAAGCTCACTGTCATTAGCCAAACAAGCCCAGGGGCATCTGGAACAGACTGCCAGTTGCTTATATGCAAGGCCAGGTGAAGCTAAAAGAAATTTAAAGAAGTCTGAGCGATCTTAAATACAACCTGGATTATATCCCACCTGAATTTTAAGAGCATCTCAAGAATAGGTTTTTGAGATGAAGACAGAAGGCCTGACAAACTGGATAACATCATGCATGAAGAAAATAAAAAGTCATTAAGACAGGAAAGAAAAAAGATCAAAGCAGATGTCAGAAAAGACTGAACTTGTCCTTTTTTTTCTGAGCTTGTTCTTGCTTGTAGAGTAGCTAAAGGAAATGGAAGAAATGATGATGTGAAAGCGCTGAGCAGGAAATTTCAAAGGGCAGCTTGAGAAGGCGGAGTTGAGTTCTATAATGAAATGTACAAAGGCCCGGGACTCGAAAGCCAAAAGGAAGAGCATGCTCAGCACATCTCCAGCAGAGAGAACGGAAGAATAAACTCGAACCTCGAGTTACAGTACGAACCGCAGTTTTTAAGACTCGATGGAAAGGAAATGGGGAATCCAGGACAGCTAACCCCCTCGGGACCAATATTGAGAGTAGCCATACCAGCAGGGGAAGGGCAAAGGGAAACCCATCACAAGGATCTACATATAATCACCAGCACCACCGGGATGGACAACAGAAAAGTGGGTGAAACGAGACATCGGTCAGTGTAAGACATGAAAAATATTACCATAATTTATAAATTATCAAGGGTTCATGAGGGAGGGAGGGTGGGGGTATTAAAAAATGAGCCAATACCAAGAGCTCAAGTAGAAAAAAATGTTTTGAGAATGATGATGGCAACAAATATACAAATGGACTTGACACAATGGATGGATGGATGGATGGATGGATGGATGGATGGATGGATGGATGGGTGGATAGATGGTGATAAGAGTTGTACGAGCCCCCAATAAAACGATTTTTTGAAAAAAGACTTGAATCCTTTTTTGAAACGTTTTATGGCCTAGGACACTGCCGATTGTGGCAGATGTTCTTTGTACATTTGAGGAGAATGTGTATTCTGCTGTCAGAATGCTCTGAATGTTTATCAATTGTTGCTCGCTTTCTTTTATGATAGAATGTAAAACTATTTCACATAGTTTCACAATGTTGTCTTAAAGTTTAGTGATAATGATAGTAATAATTTGCTTATCTAAAGTCTACATTTTGAGCTTTTCCAGGTGTCATTGAAAGGTACCAAAATCATCTGCGCCTTGTTCAGTTATTGTCACAATGTCATGTTGAGAATGGAGAGACTGCAAAATTGATGCCTTCATGTGGGAGTTAGTAGTTCTGTTTGTTCCAGCTCAAATATTAGCTTTTAATTAACAGGTGAATGTGTAGCTAATTAGCTAAGAAAAAGAGTGCTTTCTGTATAATGCACATAATGCAGGAAGAGCATTTTGCAACCTGGAACTCCCATCAACAGGGTGAGCTGTTTTGATTCATGAACCTCTTGCTACAGGGGAAAAAAAGGTAGTCATTCTTGATAGGAAAGTGTATTAGTTTTCCTGTGGCTTCTGAAACAAATGGCAATTTGCTTAAAACAACACGTTTGTCATCTTAGAGCTGCAGAAGTCAAGTTTAAAACGTCTCCCTAGGTGTTGGTTTTTGAGGGGCTCATGAGTTGAGTCCACTCCTTGCCTTTTCCAGCTGCTCCCATTCCTTGACCTCATGCCCCCTTCGCAGCCAACCACAATGCCAAGCCCTGTCCTCCTCATGCTTCCATCTCTGCTTCTCCCTCTCCTGCCTCTTCCAGTTTAAGCATGCTGGGTGATTACTGGTGGGGCAGTGGCTAAGCACCTGGCAGCTAGCTAATTGAAAGGTTGGTGGTTTGAACCCAGCAGTGGCTTCTTAAGAGAGAGATGTAGCAGTCTATTTCTATAAAAATTACCATCTTGAAAATGCTACTCTAAGTTCTAGTCTTTCCTGTAGGGTTATTATAGGCTCCTGTGAGTTGGAATCCACTCGGTGACAATGGATTTGGTATTACATTGGGTTCACCAATAGAATCTAGGCTAATCTTTTTACTATAGCCATAGTGGAGGACAAACAACAGAAACGTGGGTGAAGGGAGACAGCTGTCGGTGTAAGATTTGAAAACAGTACTAATGTATAATTTATCAAGGGCTCATGAGGGTGGGAGAGTGGTGTATGGAGGGGGAAAAAGAGCTAATGCCAAGGACTCAAGTAGAAAGACAACATTTTGAAATGATGATGGTGATATATATGTATATACAAATGTGCTTGATACAATTGATGTATGGATTGTGATAAAAGCTTTAAGAGCCCCTAATGAAATATTTTTTTAAAGGCCATCTTATTAGCAATCTTAATTCTATCTACAACTTTCTCTAGTGCTGTGTGCTGATGTGACATCTTCACAGTTTCCAAGGGTAAGCACGTGGACATCCTTAGAGGGCCATTGTGCTGCCTACAGGTTAGCTTTACTGTCCTTACTCTGCGGAAACATTCTTTTCTTTCTTAACAGAAGAAGTTATTCCACAAACACTAATGAGTATTATTTGATACAGTGAAACACTAAACACCTACACGTTTTAAAAATGTGTTGATTACATTAGTGTATGTTAACCATTTTGCAGAATGTTTAACCCAGCACCAGTTTCTCTTGAGTCTTGTCTGACTCCTGTGTCACCGTAGCACTGTGCAGTCACCCACTGTCAGTCGATGCCGGCTCATCGAGACCTTATAGGACAGGGTAGAATTGCCCCTGGGGGTTTCCGAGTCTATGTAACTCTTTACCAGAGTCAAAAGCCTCAACTTTCCCCTGGGGAGCAGCTCATGGTTTCACACTGCTGACTTTGTGGTTAGCACAGCCCCACATGTAACCACTATCTCACCAATACCCCTTACTGTGCTCCATAGTGTTTTGAATGGCTGTTTTTTTTTTTTTGAGAAGCAAATTGCCACTTCCTAAGCTCTTTTGACTAGACTCAAACCCTACACCTTGGATTACTCAGCCAGTGGTGTTAATTGATTGCACCAGGTAGGCACTCATTTAGAAGTAGTTTCTTTTCATTTCAGATACAAGTTAGAATTTAATTTTTGTGCATTATTCCAACAACGTTGTGATTTCACTCGTTCAGCTTATAGGTATTTGGTATTCTATAGAAGCTTTTCAAGCTTGTGAAATTTGATTTATTGTTGCAATTATAATTTTAGACAAGAAGCAGCCTGCTTTATATTTCGGTGTATCTTTTCTTAACATCATATGGCCTCTTTTCCCCCTCCCTTCCCCCAGTTAGCTTCTTGTGTTCCTTGTCACTTACCACACGTTACAGCGAGTCGCTCCTGTGTGTATGCTTTTCCTGTTGGGCCTTTGGCAGCACCATCTCTCTTACCCCTTCTGTTTCAGCCACTGGCACGTCCTGGGTAAAAGCTCATTGGACGTGCCTGACCTGGCAGACCAGTAAGAAGTTGGCCAAAGCCTTGAGCAGTTTGCCCTTGTTGCAGGAAAGGGCCTGGGGTTGTCACCCGCTTTGGGCCACATGCCGGGGACCGGGAGCCAGTCTGGCTGAGCACCTGTTCTTCCACTTGGCTGGCTCCTGCTGGGGTAGGTTGCTAATTGAAGAGCTGCGGTCAAGGCTGTCCGCACAGACCTATTTTTCTTCACATAACCGTTTACCATTTATTGGCTCCGTGTGTCCTCAGAGCAAATTATTTCATTGAGGATTTTCTCGCCTCTAAAATGGGTGTAAACATGTTTAAATGCATTGTTTGGCACTTGCATCAGGTACGCAAATGCTAATGTTCTGATAGCTTCAAAATTGGTACTGGGGCTTTGTGCTTTGTCCTTCCTCCCTGCAGTTTCCTTTCACCAGCGTCTCTGCTTACATTGCCTCACTGGCTTGCCTAATGGGAGGAAACTCGGAGGACTTTTGTTTCTTGAATCAGCCCCTAATCCCCCTACATTCCCCACCAAGCAGTTCTTTGGGGCAAAAGGATTATAAGGACTTATCCCAAAGACAGAAATGCCTGTGTTTTTTATTTTAATGATGTATGTAAAATTTGCATTCCAACCCAGGAAAGGTCCATACTGGTGTCAGTAGATATCCCGTTTTTCCCAGGGAGATGGGTCCACAGCAGTAAGTCCTGAAACCATTTGCCTTGTTCTGCAGCACGCCAGCAGCACTTTTAAAAAGAGAGTGAAATGGAAAGTTGCCTGGGGCTTGGTTATGGACAGGGAACTACCCTGGCCCCTCCCTCCCAGGGCCCTGGAGACTCCAACCCAAACAGGCTGACAGGAAAGGCACCACATAAAATTTAGAGAAGGAGCCAACTTTGAATTTCCAAGTGGTCCCAGTTTGTAAGACAATGCACCTACTCCTCCCTTATCATTTGAATTTATGATAATTAAACAACTGTTTAGCTCATTAATGAGGACCTCAGCAGTGAGAGAAGGGATGGAAGAGGAGGGTAGCAAGGATGAGGTTTGTGAGAGCCACCGAATTACCCTATTTGGATGGAGTTGCTGGTAGGGCCAGGACTGCAGGAGTGTGTGTGTGTGTGTGTGTGTGTGTGTGTGTGTAGGAGGAGGGGAGGAGGGGCTCACAAATCTCTTCAGGGGCTTGTTTATGGGGCTAGTGGATTGGGAAATTGGAGAGACCAGATCCCACTTGGTACAGCCTGGGAAGCACTGGGGTTGCCCAGTATGGGCAGTGAGTGACAGGGTGTGGGGTACCCAGAAGGTGAAGATGAGACCATGGCTCTAACTCTCGGATATTGTGGTCTTCACACGAAGACCTAGGCTTTGGCACCTAATCATTGTCTTTAAGTGAGGAGTGGGTTTACTTTAGAATGAGAACACATAACACACACAGATTCACGATTGTGTTCCTGTAGATTTTTGCTGCATCAACCTGTTTTATTTACGCAGGCTGTATATAATACGGAATAGTAAGACACCAGGTGGGTGTGTAGACATCTTTTTGATTCATTGCAAAGTGAGTACTCTGAGGTCTTAGAATAACCTCCTGCGTAAAGAATGCCAGCCCAGAATAAATTCCAAGCTTTCAGAAGGCCTGGAAGTGTCATCCATTTGGATTTGAAAAGGAAATGCTCTTGAAAATATAAGGCTGAAATACTAGCATAGAGAAGGCTGCAGGTAGAAACTGGGCAGCAGAAAGATCTAAGCAAAGACCTAGGAGGTGTCATAACCAAACCCAACAGACAAACACATTGGCATGGTGTCAGTGCTGACTCATTGAGACCCCTGGTGGGTTTCCAAGACTATATCTGCTTATGGGAGCAGAAATCCCAGTCTTTCTCCCCCGAAGCTGCTGCTGGTTTCGAACTGCCGACCATGCAGATCACAGCCCAGCATGTAACTACTACTCCACTAGGGCTCTGAGGAGGTGTCCTAAACTGGTGATAAAAATAACAGTTGTCATTCTAATAATTTATAAATTATCAATGGTTCATGTGGGAGGGGGGAGCAAGGATGGAGGAGAAAAATGAGGATCTGATACCAAGGGCTCAAGTAGAAAGCAGGTGCTTTGAGAATGATGATGGCAACATGTGTACAAATTTGCTTAACACAATTGATGTATGTTTGGATTGGGATGAGTTGTATGAGCTCCTATTAAAATGATTTAAAAAAAATACACAATTGTCCCCAGAAAGGACTCCTTCTGTCAAACTCCTACTACCCTAGAGTATCTTCATGGGATTACCCTTCATTAAGATGTGAACTATGCTCATGGTGGTTTCTCCTCAAGCCTTTGAATAGTTGAAGATAAAGGGCTTAACTTATATATGAGTGGGCATTGGAAAGCTCAGAGAAAGGTGGAATTAAAAGGTAATAGTATTCTTTCAGGAAATAGAAGAAAGAGCTAGGAGGCAAAGGGCATTTATAGAGGTCTAAATAAAGGCATGCAAATATGCAAATATATTTATGTATGAGGATGGGGGAATAGAGCTATGTGCATATATTTATAGGTTTAGTATTAAGGTAGCAGAAGGACATTAGGCCTTCACTCATGTACTCCCTCAATGCAAGAATACTTTCTTCTATTAAATTGACATTCTATGATGCTCACCTTCCTGACACAACTGCTGAAGACAAAGCAGGTGAATAAGCAAATGTGGTGAAGAAAGCTGATGGTGCCCAGCTATCAAAAGAGAAGCGTCTGGGGTCTTAAAGACTTGAAGGTAAACAAGCGACTATCTAGCTCAGAAGCAACAAAGCCCACATGGAAGAAGCACACCAGCCTGTGTGATCATGAGGTTCCGAAGGGATCAGTTATCAGGCGTCAAAGAACAAAAAATCAAATCATTGGGTGCACACCTCCATGATACGATCGCCGAGGACAAACGGGTACATAAACAAATGTGGTAAAGAAAGCTAATGGTGCCCGGCTATCAAAAGAGATAGCGTCTGGGGTCTTAAAGGCTTGAAGGTAAACAAGCGGCCATCTAGCTCAGAAGCAACAAAGTCCACATGGAAGAAGCACACCAGTCTGTGCGATCACGAGGTGTTGAAGGGATCAGGTATAAGGCATCATCAGAACAAAAAAATCTTACCATAGTGAATGAAAGGGGAAGTGCAGAGTGGAGACCCAAAGCCCATTTGTCGGCCGCTGGAGATTCCCTCTCAGAGGGGTGTAGGGGAGGAGATGAGTCAGTCAGGGTGCAATGTAGCACCAATGAAGAATACAGCTTTCCTCTAGTTCCTAAATGCTTCCCCCGCCACCCCCACATCATGATCCGAATTCTACCTTGCCAGTTTGGCTAGAACAGAGGATGTACACTGGTGCAGATAGGAGCTGGAGGCACAGGGAATCCAGGGCGGATGATACCTTCAGGACCAGGGGTGTGAGTGACGATACTGGGAGGGTAGAGGGAGAGTGGGTTGGAAAGAGGGAACTGATTACAAGGATTTACATTTGACCTCCTCCCGGGGGGGATGGACAACAGAAAAGGGGTAAAAGGAGACGTCGGATAGGGCAAGACATGACAAAATAATAATTTATAAATTATCGAGGACTCATGAGGGAGCGGGGAGCAGGGAGGGAGGGGGAAAAAGAGGACCTGATGCCAAGGGCTTAAGTGGAGAGCAAATGCTTTGAAAATGATGAGGGCAAAGAATGTACAGATGTGCTTTACACAATTGATGTATGTATGATGGTGATAAGAGTTGTATTGAGCCCCTAATAAAATGATTTAAAAAATAGTGTTCTTTCGGGAACTGTTTGAAATCCCCTCATGTACCTTGTAGTCATAATACATCAACAAATTGCATTTTAGTGTGAATTGGTTTTGTCAGCTAATTAACAAGTATAAATGTTGTGGTATCCTTATTCTGACAAGAAAAATGTGCTTTATGAAAACTGTCTGAAGTGGTGAGTTGGGGAAGAGGTTTCATTCTGTAGATGGAGGGAGCAGGAAGTCATGTGTTGAGAGTCGCTCTTGCTTTGTGCAGGCTTATCTTCAAGCACATGCCACACTTCTTGGTATAATTTCTGAATGTTCATGTTTCCGTCTTCTCCCATCTGAGGGTGGAACTCTGTCTCAGAGGACTCATACTGAGATTCATGTGTCCACTATTTAATCAGATGTCTTGTGTTATCAGCTACACACATGACCACCTCCATGTTTATCTTAGTAAATCATGCTAATTTCTGGAAATAGAAATGCTTAGCATATACCACACTATTTGTTTGTTTTTAAGTACAGACCTTCTGAGCCCAATCTGGTAGTAGTCATGCTTCAGTTCTTGTCACCAGACTAGACTGGATACCAGCAAATCAACCGGTTGGTTTCATTTATGGTGGTCATGCCCCAGGCCAGATCCAGAAAGATGAAGATGTTGTTCTGGCCTGGCCTGCTTCTTAGTGCAGCTGTAACAGAACCACCTCACGCTGAGTGGCTTTAAGAAGTAGGCATTAACCTTCTCATGGGAGGCTGCAGGCTCTTGGGAGAGGCCCTCTCTGCTCTGGAGGAATCTCCTCTCACCTGCCATCCTTGGAGTTCTGCCCAAGGCATCCATCTGAACTTCATTGATGCTTGCTTGGTTTTATACCTGCTCTGGAGTTACAGTCAGAAGAGAGTGGTTAAGGCACACCCTACACTGATCTAGCCACATTAACATAAAAAACCCTATTCCCAGATGTGACATCCATGTGGGTAAGGCTAGCATTCCAACACATATTTTGGCACTTCATTTAATTCATAACATGACCTCCCTACAAGACTTACAGCCTGGTGGGTTGAATGATCTGCAGACAAAAACATGAGTTACAGATTTTATGTGGTTACCAAGTGAGACCAGGTGCTAAAGAGTGCTACATAAATGGCAGTCGAAGTAGACATAAGGTGTCAACTGAGAACCATGTACATGCATTCCGTGTGACCCACTTGAGGTCTCAGCACCGTTTCTTCCTAATAAGCAGAATGTTTACCTTTAAAGAAAGCTCTTGGGGTCTGTAAGCAAGCAAACACGAGGACTGGCTTTGGTCAAAGGTCTTCCATAGAGACACCGTTGTCGATGATGTGGTTAGCTGCTGTCTAGTTGGCCCCACCCTCCAGCTCATGGCCACCCTATGCACAATAGGATCAGACTGTGTGGTCAGTGGATTTTTCCTGGCTGCTTTTTTTCCCCCAGAAGTATTATTTCCATGTAATCTTTAGGTTGAGATTCTTGATTCCCTTCACCCTTTTTCGGCTGGCCGGTATCCAGATAATTTATTTAAGTAATACTCTTCCAAACATTTTTGTTCTGCATGGATTAAAACTCACTGCCCTTGAGTCCTTGCCCACTCATCACGGCCCTGTAGAACAAGGTAGAACTGCCCCTGTGGGTTTCTGAGATTGTAACGCTTTACTAACAGAAAGGCCCACCGTTGTCTTGAGGAGGGGCTGGTGGTTCCCAACTGCTGACCTTCCAGTTAGCAGCTCAAGGTAAAACCACTGCTCCACCAGGGCTCCCGATTCTGCAGTTACATGGGCATAAATTAACACACTGTGCTGAGTCATGTTTCCTCTTATCGGTGTACCTCTTTCATACAGGTAATGTTGACTGAGCACACTTGTATGCTGTAGGAATCCATTTATGAGTCAGATGTAATCATTTCCTTCCAACAGTTTCATTTAGGGGAGACAAATAAAAACAAATAATCACAGTGTAGGGTTAAAGGTAGCTATCAAGGTTGTGCACATGACAGGAGAGGGTCAGGCTGATTGCTTTGTATTCAGTGTCTAGAATGCAGAGGATAGTGGTGGTGTAGGTGTCAGGTCGGGGCAGTGTACTCCAGTCAGGTTTATGATTGATTAGTTGAAGCGTTGCTTCATGCTGCTCTCACCGCTGCCTGCCCTCCCCCAATATGACAGGTAGGTGTGGCAAAATTCAGACCTGGGAGCATTCCTGGATGAAGTTTGTTGAGATAACACACACCTTACTGCCTTGCTGCCTATCTGCATGTAGCCTAGATATAAAGCTTACTGAGGACTGCCGCATACAGGCTGTCAAGGATAAGATTGCCTTCCTGACCTTTGCTATGCGGAGAGTGGGAGCACCTCCCTTCTAAGACTGTGCGGGGACGGAATTGGCTGTGTGCATGACTTTGGCATGTAGTAAATGCTAGGGAAGCATTCGCTCTTGTTTTGTATTCATCTGCGCTGCTTGTGTGATACCAGGCAAACCAGACTGCAGTGATGTTCATTGGACCAGCACATCTCCTAGGTCAGAAGGTATTTAATGTACTCACCTAAGCTAACATTAAGGGAGGGTCACTAAGTCCGGCTTCAAAGATGAATAAGAGCTGATTCTCATCCTCAAGTACATTATGCTCATTTGCATCATACTCTTTGGTTTCCCAAAATGTTTTGAACATCAGGACATTCAGAGAACTAGATGTGGGTTTTTAAAGGCATGTGTTTTTGGTTTGGTTTTTTAAGATTTTTCTCTTTTTAAACAAAAGTTATTAGGTGCCATTGAGTTTGTTCTGATTAATAATTAGCCCTGTGTAGAACACTACCTAGTCTTGTGCCATGCTCACAAATTGTTACATTTGAGCCCATTGTTGTAGCCACAGTGCCAATTCATCTTGTTAGGGTTTTCCTGTTTCCCACTGACCATCTGCTTTAGTAGAGTGATAGTTTCATGTCCACTTGATAAATGATCAGGTCATAGACTGATAATGCCTTCTTGTGGGCATGGCTTTCTCATGAGGATTCAGGAAACTTCCTCTCTTCCTTCCTGGAGGCAGGGCACACTCAGGGAGCTGTGGGAGCCACCTGGAGATCCATGCCAGTGCTGCATGCTTCCACCGGCATTGGCTCCACAAGACTTTTCACCCACCAGCTTGTGAACTTCCTGCATTTGGCATCATTACACGTGCTGCATGAGTCTGAAGAGGAATTTATGGACTAGTATCGGACATATGGGCTAATATCGAACTTATGGACTTGATCCTGAGTAGACTAGATGTTTTCTCAATATGCAGTTGCTCTTTCATATTAAGCTCTTTACTATACATAAGAGGGTCACTGAATTTGTTTTCTAGTCAAGCCAGTCTAACACAAGCACGGTTGTCATCTTTCTTTAGGGACTGGTCTTTCCTAATAATGTGACCAAAATTTGAACAAGTCTTTCCTTGCTTCTATGGACCATTCTGGCTGTACTTCTTCTAAGATAAAGTTGTTTGTTCTAATGGCAGTCCAATTAATGCAGATGCGCCAGTTCTTCTTAGGTCTTCCTTATTTAAACGTCTAGCATATGAGGCCATAGAAAATAACGTGGCTTGAATCAGGCTCATTTTAGTCCTCAAAGTGACATCTTTGCTCTTTAGCACTTTAATTTTTAAAAAGTTTTATTGGCATATAATTTACCTATCATACAGTTCAGTAGTTCGGTCACGCCAAGAAGAGTTGTATAGCTATCACCACAGTTTTAGAACATGTCTTCATTGTTGTACTCATTGTTATTAGCTCTCCATTCTGCCCCCTGCCCCTATGTCTGCAAGGGACCATTAATCCAGTTACTGTCGCTGTAGATGTACGTGTCCTGTATTTCAGAAAAAAATACATGAATAAAGTCCCAAACTAACAGCAATAACAAAGTAAAACAGATAAAAATCTCATTTGAAAAGAAAGCAGAAGATAAAGAAAACTAGAACAAATTTAAATGGAACATAAGGGAGATCAAATGATAAAGTGCTAGATTTTAACCTAACTACATCTGCATCAACCCACTTTCCAATGCATTTTGCATGATAGTGAGGTTATTCACATATCTCATCCGTGGTGAGAGGGCCTTCACCAGAAGCTTAATCCACATGTATTTCCCCTTCACTTAAACAATAACAACAACAAAACAAACAACTTCAAAAGAGAGAGAAAATAATAGGACAATTACATTTTAATCTAACTATGTCTGCCTCAGTCAACTCTTACATGCCCTCTGTCTCACAGCAGTGCCATTCACCCGAGGGTCACCCCATGTGTGGGCCCTGCAAATGGATTTGGGGCTGTTGCTGTCATCCATAGCCTTCTGCAAACCAGGTACTCCCAATTAAAGCTCTGATACCACCCCCTCTTTCCTGTGATACTTAGAATCCTTGGATCACACAGGTTGGTGTGCTTCTTTCAAGAGGACTTGGTTGATGCCTCGCTTACATGGCTGCTTGTTTGAAGCAAGCTTTTAAGAGTCCAGATGCTATTTCGTGTTATAGCCAGGCACCATCTGATTGTTTTAGCACCCTTTGTTTTGGCACTCCTCTCTTTATCTACAGTGATCTCTTTATGACGGCGCGCATCAAGTAGGCCCATGTCATAAGCACTATATCTATGGTTTATATATGTCTCTGGTTCACTTTAGAAACATCATTGTCACTTTATGTTAGAGAACCTTATCAATCACATCCCCCTGGGGCATCACTTCTAACTGCCATCGAGTCAATACTGATTCAAAATGACTCTATAGGACAGTGTAGAACTGCCCCTTCGAGTCAGACTGCAAAACTCCACATTAGTAGAAAGCCTCATTCTTCCTCCTCAGAGCCGTTTGATGGTAACACTTTAAAGGTTTTGTGTAGCATATTTGCTTAATGCAATACATCATTTATTTTCTTGATTACTGTTTCCATGAGTGTTGATTGTGGATGCAAGTAAGATAGAATCTTTGACAACTTCAATCTTTCATCCATTTATCATGATGTTGTCTATTGATCCAGTTGTGAGGATTTTGTTTTCTTGACACTGAGTTGTAATCCTCACTGCCACTAAGTTGATTCGGGCTTATAGAGCCACTATGAGTTGGAATTGATAATGACGACAATGAGTGAGTTGTAATCCACATGGAAGACTGTATTCTTTGATCTTCCCATCAGTAAGTGCTTCAAATCCTCTTCCCTTTCAACAAAGTTGTATCAGCTTTGTATGTTGTTAATGAGTTTTCCTTCAATCCTGATGCTGAGTTCTTCTTTATATAGTCTAGCTTCCTAAATTATTTGCTCAGCACGCAGATTGGTAAGATAAAAGGATACAACTTGAACCTTTCTTTCCTGATCTAAGCCATTCAGTAGCCCCTTGTATTCAAACAACTGCCCATTGGTCTATGTACAGCTTCTGCCTGAGAACAATGAAATGTTCTGGAATTCCCATTCTTCTCAACGTTTTCCATAGTTAGTTACAATCCACACAGTCGAATGCCTTTGCATAGCCAATAAACCAGTAGGACACATCTTGTTGGTGTTCTCTTAGCTTTCAGCTAAGGCTCACCTGCTGTCCTCCATGGCATCCCTCATTCATGTCTTTTCGAGTCAGGCTTGAATTTCTGCTAACGCACTGATGAACTGCTGCAACCTTTGTTGAATTATTTTCTGAAAAATTTTACTTGTATGTACTATTAATGGTATTGTTAAATAATTCCCACATTTTCCTTTGTATCATTTTTCTTTGTGCTGGGCATAAATATGGATCTCTTCCTGTTTAGGTGGCTGTTGTCCAGATTTCTGGTCTCAGGTTAGATTAGTAAATGCATTAAGTCCTACATCTGTTTGCTGATACATCTCAATTAATAAACTGTCAATCCCTAGAGCCTTGTTTTTCACAATGCCCTTAGTGCAACTTGAACTTCTTCCTTTATCGTCACTGGTTCTTAGTTAAACTCTAGCTCTTGAAACGCTTGAACATTACCAGCCCTTTTTGGTACAGTGATTCTGTGTTTTCTTTCTGTCTTCTTTGATGCTTCCTGCATCATTTAGTGTTTTACCCATAGACTCCTTCATATTGTAACTTGACTACCTCAGATAGTCAGGGGGAATTCCTCTCTACCAGTTGCTGCGGCAGCTGTGGTGGTGCCCGTGTGTTTTCGAGTTGAACTGAGCTGGCTCCATTGGGTTTTCAGTGCTGTGATAATTTGGAAGTAGATCACCAGGCTTCTCTTCCAGGGTGCCTCTGGATAGATGAAAACCTTCATCTTTGGGGGTTGTCGTCATGCACTTAACGATTTGTACACCAGTGTTACCCCTTCCAAACCCTGCTAAACACCCAGGGATACTTAATCTAACAATTGGGTAGCAGGCCCATGTTGGTTTACCTACTGTTGAGTACAGAGAACAGCCAAGTTATCCTGTGAGGTTTACATGTTCAGTGTATGCATTCTTCCACTCTAGCACTTAGACAATGTAGGATAGTAATGATTGCCAATTATTTTAAAAGCAGGGAAAACATAGATCCCCTTAAAATTGATGGTGTCAAAACTCTCTGTAACTTAAAATTTTATTGACTTTTTAATTTTAGGTTTTGCTCATTTTCATGTTCTGAATTACCTTTTCATTAATGTCCTTTTCTACATATTTAAATTCGATAGCTGGTTGAAATGCTAGGAAATTTGACATTAGCTATCCATTTCTGTCTTTATGTGAATTTCAGAATTTTATTTAGGTCATTTCTTCATAGGCAGACTAAAGGTGTAAACTGCATTTTGAAATTAGCTTGTGTGGGGTTAGCCCAGCATAGGCACAATAAATTCACTGGAGAATTTCTTCAGGATTTTAGAAACAGGAATTGTCATTATACAATGACCTCAAAACCTGTTGCTATTGAGTCAGTTTCTACGTAGCGGGAAGGACAGGATGGAGCTGCCCTAAGAATTCCCTAGGCTGTAATCTTTATGGACGTGGACTGCCATACCGTGCTCCCCAGATTGGTTAGTGGTTCCAGACTGCCTACCTTTCAGCAAGCAGCTGAGCGCCTAGCCACGGCACTACCAGGCTTCTTTATATTACAGTAGAGGATTAGACAAAATCTGTGCTGTTTGTGACATAGGAGAGTTGGTGCCTACTCATAGGTCTTGTCCCAGACATTCATATTTCTTTGTTACTGGTTTGTATTAGACCATGGTCATAGGTGCTTAAGTAAGTGATAGCTGTTTTGTGTCAGGTACTCTTATGTAGAACAAGCATTTTAATAAGACACATACCCATATTTTACAGGTGAAGTACCTGGGTTTTAAAAACTATGAGTCAGTATTTCCTTACCTTTTAAAATAATAGTTATCAGTATATATTTATCAAATAGTTTAAATAGTTTAAAATAATAGTTATAAGTATATATTAATCAAATTGTTTTATTTGATTAATAAATTTGAATAATTAACAGCTCTATTAATTGATCCAATTTCAGAATTAAGAGCCGTGAATGAAGAGTGCTAACACAATTGTAGGTAGTTCTCTGCCTATTATCTGTAAGAATTTCTGCCTATCACAGGTTATGGAGATTTCCTCCTTGTTGATAAACCACTCTAGGTTACATTTTGCAGGTGGTGTGAATGAAAGTCAGTATATTTGTTATTTGCAGATGGTTATTCCAGCACCATATGATGAAAAGATTGCCCTTTCCCTCACAGTATTGCTTTGGCACCTTGTTGGATATCAGTTCACCCAGCTGTGGCTTGTCTGCTTTTGGAATTTCGGTTACATTTCGTTGGTTTACATTCTGCTACTTCATCATTACTGTCCTTTTTATTTACTCTATAAGTGACTAGTAAATCTTTAAAGGAAGCCCCAGGAGTTTCCCAACTTGTATTTAAAAAAACTTGATGTGGGTATTTTAGCCTTTGTTTTCTTGTTTATATAAATGTGACTTGGATTGGGAGTGCATTGAATGTACTCATCCACCTGGAGAGAACTTCAGACTGGTGTGTCTGTTTCTGTAGGTCTTTGTGCTTTTAGGTAGCCTTTTAGTTCTCACTGTACAAGTGCTGCATATAGTCGGTCACATTTATCTTGAAGGATTTTATGGTTTGGATGCCTTTGTAAAGGAATTTCTTTTTTTTAACTAAATTTTTCTGTTTCATTGCTAGTATTATAGAAATGTAGTTGAGTTTTATAAGGCATGCAAGCCATGGTAAGCTCATGCGTTTTAGGAAGGGGCTGCACTAGAGGCATGCATGTGACAGGAAGGCACAAATGTACCCAGATGTGGGGGCTCTAGAGTCAAGATGGCAGCCTAACCTTGGCCTCCCTGAGTTGGCTTGACCTTAAATTTCTTTGAGCCTCTTCTCCAGGGGAACAATTTTAGGATCCTTATCAGAAGGGAGTGGGTCTTAACCAAATGTAAAGCTAACTGGATGAAATCCAGGACATGTAAATCTATAGAGACAGTAGCTAGATTAAGAATTTCTTAGGGATGGAGCAGGGAAGTTGGGGAAAATGGAGAAATAATGAGTACAAAAAAATGAAAAAAATATTCTAACATTGATTTTGTTAATGAGTGCACAACCCTTTAAAATATTTAAGCTACTGAATTATGGGGTACAGGAATTATATGTCAATAAAACGGCATGTATATATATATATATATAGCACCCCCCGCCCCCCCAAAGGGAGTGGGCCCTACTTAGGTTGGGACAGACAATAGGGTCTTATTGCTTTTGATGGCAGATAACCTTCAGGCAGATAACCTCCAAGCAATTGATCTTCAAGAGCAGAGTAAGTGACCATGTGTTACCAAACAGCACCTTAAATTTGGCATTATTATGGGGAGACATTGAAGGGAGACTGAGTGGGACGCATCTCTAACATACTATACTAACATAAAGGTCCCCCTCCACGGGAGCCCAGACCTCCCAGACTCCTTAACATACAGTGTTGAGAGTTTGTCCTCGAACTCTCCCTTTCTGGTTGTTTCCCACACCATCAAGTCATAATGCACTGTTTTTCTTTATTGCTGGACACAATAAAACATCTTAAATATTTTTGTACTTATGCTAATGAAGGGTATTGGTTTGAGTTCATTTTCGTAGGATGTCTCTGGTGTCAGGATAGTGAGGACCTCATAAAGTGCGTTGGGAATTATTTCCTCCTGTACTGTTGAAATGTTTGTATTCCTTAAGGTTTCTTTTTCTTGAAGCCATTTCAGTACCATTTTCTTATTAGAATGTACCAGTGGAAAAACTTCTTAGAGCTTAGGTAGGAAAAATACAAGATGGTCATGGAACGTGTGTGCGCGCGCACGTGCCGGAAAGCAGAGAAGTGCTTAAGGACAAGTGGGAACATGTCACAGTGACACACAGGCTTGCTTTAAGGGCTGGCTATGGCCAATTGTGGAACATGTTGAGCATCAGGAAAGAACAGTATTCAAAAATGAAAAGGACAGAAGGAAATGAGAATGACATTGTAAAAAATGAATTTAGTCAGTATACAAGAATAGATGGAATTAGAAAATGACCTTTTCACAACCACCACTGCAATACTTGATTTCAGCAAGAAACCTCAGTGGAGGGTAAGGTCATTGGTGAAAGGCTATTGGGTTTTTGTATACAGATTCCTGCTGCCTTTTTGGGAATTCTGACTCAGCAACCCCACAGGCCAGAGTAAAACTGCCCCATAGAGTTCCACGGCTGGAATCTTTATGGAAATAGACGGCTGCTTTCTGCTGTGAATTATTGATGGTTTCAAACTATCAGCTCTTTGACTGGCAGCCCAGTGCTTACCTGCTGTACCAGCAGGGCGCCTCCTACAGATTATTTATTAATACATCTGAAGTTAAAGCTGAAAGAATTCTTAAAAATGAAATAAAGACAATTCCTTTTTGCTGAAGAGATCTGGTGCAATCTGCACCCATTAAGTGTTCCAGTTAACTAGTAAAGTTGGACACACTGGCATAGCTGACTTGTGAGGGTATGCTTGTCATCATTTCTGGAATAGTCTGGCCCCCAAATGCGTAATCTGTTTACAATCTGAAGATGTTATAAAGCGAACCAAGATTGTGATACATTCTACAAAACACTAGACCCATACCCCTTAAAAATGTCTCAAGAAGAAAAACAAAGGAGGACTTGGTCTAAAGGAGGTGAAGGAGACTATATGTAGATGTAATACATGGCTTTGATTGGACTGCAAAAAGAAATAAAAACAACACAAAGGACACCTGGGTAGATAATTGAAGAAACTTGGATATGGACTATATCTCTAAACATATATTTTATTTGTAGAAATATACACAGCAAAGCATTTACTAATCCAACAATTTCTCTACATAGAAAATCCAGTCAATTATAATGTCAATTATATTTTTCATGTTGTCTAACCGGTATTACTGCCCCTTTCCAAATTCTCCTTCCACCACTAACAAACTGAATGCCTCCTGAATGACTGTGTAGGCAAGGTTGGGTGTCTTTATATCAATATTAGCTTGTTTGGGGTGGGTTTACAGAATTGGGACTGCGTTGAAGGGTGTCCATGTTCTGCGGGAGGGGTACTTTTTGCAGTGATTGGTTGTTTGTAGTCAGGTCTCAGAGGGTTGGGAGAAAACGTGATGAGAGAAGTTGTTCTGCAGGGCCTGCCCGCTCCTCCCCATGTCCTGTCTTCAGACACAGTTGACCATGGCTTTTATACTTTCTTCTCTGGATCTCAACTTGTGTCTCTTCCCCTAATTAAAAAGGCCATGCTTTCTCCTTTCCACTCTTTGCTTCTGTACCTGACCTTGGAGGCAACCTCTCAGAAACCTGTTTCAGGACTACCTATGGCTTCCAGTTGACCAAATTAGTTGATGTATTTTAAAGTCGTCATTCTTTCCCCTGCTCCCCTCTGTTTGATAGCCTTCAGCCTGTGACCCTGTTTAACCTCTTGGCTTTCATGCCATGACCTGTTTGCTCTCTGTCAGTAGGACACCTCTGCTTTCAGTGGTACTGCCTGAGGGCTGTTTGGCTTGAATTCATCCTTCCTTTCTGGGTGATTTTTTTTTTTTTAAACATCTTAGAACTTCACTTTTCCCTTTCCTGTGGGTTTCTCCAGCTTTGACTTCCTCAAATTAAAATTCTGTTTGGGGACTACTTTTTCCCTTACGTATGCCACTGTGTTCTCAGCTCCTATTTGAAATAAGCCTTTCCTGGCCTTCCCTACCACACACTCCTGCCAAGTTGATGTTGGCGCATAACCCCCCACCCCCTTTCAAATTGTGTCATCCTACGGGCTTCAGATTAATACACACTTAAACCGTGGCCTTGAAAGCTAGTGTGCACCATGATAAAAATGCACATTCCCACACTCAGTTCTGGAGAGGGATTCATTGGCAAAATCCAGAAACCTCTGTTTTACGGAACCCTCCAAACCCATTGCCTTCCAGTTGACTCAAGTGCACAGCTACCCTAGAGGACAGGATAGAGCCAGAGCCGCCCCACGGATTCACAGGGCTGCAATCTTTATGGAAACGATTGCTGCATCTTCCTGCCCAGAGTAGCTGGTGGATTCAAACTGCAACCTGTCAGGTAGCAGCCGAGTGCCCTAACCACTGTGCCACCAGGGCTGCTTATTTTCCTGACTACCGAGGTGACTGATGCATGGCTCACAACTTCAATGGTGCATTTCTGTTTTCACATGCAGAGTCATTCACAGTAGACTTCCTTGGTGTTCCAGAAAGTTGATTTGGACGGGAGAACCCGGTGAGTGTGGGAGAGTGCCAGATTGGAGTGCCAGATTGGAGCCACTGATAATTAGGAACAGGTACCCCTAGCTTAAACTTTGCCCCCAAACAAATCAAGCTCTTATCTTGACCCAGTGTTTCCTATCTGTGTAGCCCTGGGCCTGCTTCTGCTAAGTGGGAGTAGTGACGGTTTCCAGAGCTGAGTGTGACTTGGCCTTTGGCAGTTGATTCTCCAACCTCTGCCCTACGTTCATTTGATGCTGCCTAAATTTTAGGCCTATGAAATGTCTTTTATTTTCTGAAAGTACTGTAAGTTCTCATTCCTCTTATTCCTTAGTACTCTTGTGCTGTCTGGTTATAAGTTCCTACCTTCCCCTTTCCGTCACCTAAGCTGAACCCCCTAGCACAGTGCTTACACGAGGTCACTGTTTTCCATAGAATGTTGTTGTGTGTCTTTGTAAAGTAGGTGACCCTGGTGTCTGCCATGGTGGTGGCGGTGCTGGCGGCTGCTGTTGCATTAGCCCTGGCTCAGAGTGTTGGCTGCCGTGCAGCGAGATCACTGTGACCCAGGGGGTTCTCATTGGCTGTTTTGGGGAAGTTGATTGTCAAGCCCTTCTTCCTAGTCTTGTCTCGGTCTGGGAGTTCTGCTGAATGGTGTTCAGTGTCGTAGCAACACTGTTGGTCTCCTGCACGGAGTGTACGAATTCTCCCGCTGAACGTCCACTGCCCCCTATGAGGGTAAGTCAAAAAAGCTCCACTACAAAGTCATAGCAACCCTCGTTAAACAAACATGGCAGAACACAAAGCTGTTGTTAACATTTACATGCAGGTCTGTGCATTTTGGAAAGTAGCTGTTTCCATCGCTCTAACTCTTCTCAGGAGGACTTTTGAGTTTTGCCATGGACACCACGTCAAAATGGCAGTGTGGGCATCTCCAAGGCACCCTCGTTGTGTTCTTTGAGAGGTTCTTTGAATTTTGGAAACAAAAAGAAGTCTGCAGGGACAAAGTCAGTGCTGTAGGGTATGGGGAGAATGGGAATTCTCGGTATGATCGCCTGCGTGCGACCCTCAAAGTATGGGCAAGGGCATTGTCACGTAGACACAGTTTCTTGGTGCAACTTGCCTGGGCCGTTTTCTCACCAATGCAATTTTTATTCTCTTTAAACTTCCTTATAGTAAGCCCCACAGTGGTCCTGTGTCCTTCAAGATCTGTCAACATCAGTCACCTCTGTGAAATCCCACAAAACAGTCACCATCACCTTTTGAGTTGATATGTCACTGATCCAGCTGAGCGCCTCAGACGCCATTGTCTTGATAGCCTCCCCCCACTTTCTCCAAGGGACCCAAGGAGATTAAGACAAGTTCATTACTGAGAGAACTTGCTTGCAGTCATCCACTGATGGCTGAGACATGCTTAAACACCTTTTATTTGGAATAGACTTGTAGGCCTAGTAACTATACGGTTGTACTTAGCCTTTTCTACTAGCTAATGGCATTTCAGAGGCTCGGTGTTGAAACTTTGTCCGTCATTTGTGTGTGTCAGTATCCTTGCAGCCATGCCAACAAGTAGAAAACTTTCCAACATACTTCCAAAGCAGGAAATATATATCCTTTTGGAATAGAAGATTTAACACTTTTATGTATTTTTCCCCCTAATGTCTTAGCATGGATCCTTTTTTAAGCTTACGTTAGAAATTGACTCATTCCACAGTGAGATCATAAATAACCTAACCTATGAGTTAACTGGTACTTAATGTTTATGTCAAGTGGTCAGTGCCAAAAATGGTGTCCCTAGAGCTTTGAAGCAACCAGGGTAAAGTAGAAGTAGATCGAGATTTGCGCTTACCTGCTAGGAAGGAGGGAGTAAATACAAAACCTTTTTATTTTGTAAAAGGTAAATAACAGATTTGTCATCTTAAACCCATTACATTTTATTGTAATACTAAAAATACATATATGAAATACACCAGGATTTTTGTGTGCTTGTGTGTGCGTGCACTCATGTATTCTGTTTGTTTAATATAACTGGGTTTACAACCTATCAAATTTGACATCTTCTAACTTTTTTCTCTGTAAAAACTCATATCTCCTTGAACATGTACTTTAAATCTTGAATTAATGCTGCTGGACATTTTTAAAACTTAAGTTTTAAACTTCATAGTGTGGTGGTTACACGTTGGGCTGCAGTCCCCAAGGTCAGCACTTTGAAACCATCAGCTGCTCCCTGGGAGAAAGATGGGGCTTTCCACTCCCGTGAAGCTAATAGCCTCAGCAATGCACAGGGCCGCCGGCCTTATAGGGTCAGTATGAGTCGACATCGACTCTGGCAGTGGATTTGTTTTTTTTAATAATAATTAATAAGCTCTTACACACTGTAAACTTATAAAAGTCACACTGAATAATAGTAAAATAATTTGTTTACATTGAAAATAGAAAGATAATCCTTTAATTCTTCACTTTAAATTATGAGATATTCTCATTTGGGCATAATTAATCCATGTTCACACCAGTTACTACCGTGCTCAAGGCAGTTTCTCTGAATTTCAAACTTTTTTATCCATGTTTGAAAAAAATTGGATAATTCAATATTTATTGTAAAATTGTTGGTTCAAAGTGCTCACAGAATGAAAGCTAAAGGTGTTATCCTTGTAACCATTAAACAATCTGATGAGACATTTTAAATATTTCACATTTCTACATGGAATAAGCAAGAGCAAATTGATTCCAAGGACCTACAGTGCTTGGCAGTTTTGCTTCAAGCTTTACCTTGTAGTTTCATTCTTCTCCGCCATTTCTGTGAAAATGACATCTGTGTGAAAGTTCTGTGTCGAATCGGTGGTCTTCTCCATAGTCAGATAATAAAAGGACTCAGCATAAAATCATGTTAAAAAGAATGCACAAAGTCTGTATTATCGGGAGTGTCTCGAAGACACGTTAAAACAGTGCAGAACTGGAAGCCCTCGTTAACTTTATTTTGCTTGCATAAAGCTAGCAGTCATTCTGTTCTAAGAAATCCGCAGTAGTGGCAAGCTGCGCTTAATGTGCCATATCCTGTTGAAGACAGATCGCAGTTTTCTCCTCAAGAGAGAATATTTTTGTTTTATAATAGCCTTTTTTTGGAACCCAGAATGAAATCCTGTCTTTAGTCTTTGTTTAATTTGGTTTACAGTCAACTCACTGTTCTGTGTAGGATGTTTTCATTTTAGTACCGAGGCTGTAAAACAGCAGGTGACGCAGTGCCAGAGAGATCTGTAACATAAAACCTCAGTCACCTGCACTGTCGCGTATCTCGGGCCTCGGACTTGAACTAGCTGGGGAGAGACGCTCCAAAGACTGCAAGCTGGGGTCCAGCAAGGCACGTTCTTAAAACCACTTCTCCTAACGCAGCCTTTTCCAAAGCGAAACGTTTCATTGGGAGGGCATTGTAAGCAATAATAGAAATGCGGGGTACCCCTTCCCTCGTTTTCCTTAATGGCCACATCTTGCAAGACTAGAACCATCACCCGACCAAGACGGTGACATTGATGCACAGCCTCTTGTTTATGGTTTCCCTTGCACGCATTTTTGTGGCTGGGTGTCTGCGGACGTTTTAAAACAAATAACGATGATGGAAGTTTTCCATGGACTTTTTGAAGCCCTCTTACATTTACTTGGTGCTGTGTAATTTTATCGGGTCACTATGGGTCAGAATCGACTCAGTGGCAGTGGGACCTTTGCAATTTTATGAGTTCTCTGCTACCATGGTCAAGAATCAGGATTTTTTCACTACAAGGAGTCTTCTGTTGCCCTCTGTATGTGCCTGCTTCCCTCATGTGCCACTACTAATCTCTGTTCATAATTATATCATTTCAAGAATGTTATAAAAATGGAATCATAGAATGTGAGGCCTTTGGGGCTTGGTTTTCTTCCAATTTTCTCCCAACAATTGTTAACAAATGTTCAATTGTACAAGCATTGCTAATTGAAAAGATTATTTTCCCATTAATGACACCTCTGTCTAAATGAATGGTGGTTCAGGTAGAGGCCAATTTCCAGTCTCTTTTCTGTTCTATTTATCTGCCATCTTTACACCACCAATTCTACACGATCCTGAATATTTCAGCCTCAGTACCAGTCTGGAAACCAGGCCCTTTAAGTTCCTCAGTGTCTTTCTTTTTATTCAGAGTTGTTTTTGCTATTTCAGGGCCTTTGAAAGTTTAAAATGAGCCTACAAATTTCTACCCCCACACCCACTCAAAAAAACTGCTGAGATTTTGATCAGGATTTCATTGACTTCCTAGATCAATTTGTGGCATATTGGGCAAACTGCAAGGTTAGCAGTTTGAAACTACCAGCCGCTTCACAAGAGAAAAATGGGGCTTTCTACTTCCAGTAAAGAGTTGAAAAACGGGGCTTTCTACTTCCAGTAAAGAGTTACAGTCTTGCAACGCCGCCTCCCCCCAGCCCCCCGTGCGTGCATTTCTGCCCTGTCCTACAGGGGGGATGCTGTGAGTTGGAATCAACTTGATGGCAGTGGGTTTGGTTTGGGAACATCTTAGCACTATTGAATCTTCAGATTCAATAATACACACTGTATTTCCCTATTTATCTAGCTTTTTGGTTGTTTTTTAAACCTTGCCTTGTATAGGCTTGATGGCAGTGAAGTTTTGGTTTTGTTTTGCCTAATAATATGCCTTAGTATTTTGTACATATTTGATGCTGTTGTGAATTATTTTAATTATTAATTTGTTTATAATTATTCCTTTGTAGTAGTATATTATAGTTGATATCTATATGTTGTCCTTATATCCTTCCATTTTGCTAATCTTGCTTATTTGAATAGAATTCAATAAATTTCTTAGGGGTTTTTTATGATAATGGTATATGTGCTTAAAACAGGTTTATTCTATGTACTTTGACTTTAATTTGCTTTTCATTTTGTAGTTTCTTTTATTGGTCACTTCTTTGGATATATAAGAAAAACTATATTGATAAGGTCAAGCTGATTGCTTACTTACCTCTAGGTCTACTATGAGGTAGAATCAGCTTGATGGTAGTGAGTATTTAGAAGGCTGTTTTGTTTACTTTATACATATATACACATTTCATGTAATATAATCTTATAATATATAATTACATGTTGGGAATACACTCAGGTAAAATCCTTGCACAATAGCTGGGTTGGTAAAGTTTATCATTTCAAATGATTTTTAAGTTGATTATACCACAACTATAATCACAGACACATTAGCAGCTGTCCTGTTGTGATGAATCTATGACAACATGTACTATGGCCTCTGTAGTCATTCGTCCAAGAATGAATGGAAACAAATGTGACACACAGAAACACACACGCAAGTCAGTGGATTTTCTACATCTACAAGAACTATGATGCTTACAGCTATTCTGGAGTAGAGATTCCTTTTAATTCCAAAGTCACACAGCATTTAAAATGCTATTTGGGTCATATTTAGGGGAGAATGTTATAGACTACATCACATACTATATTTTTAAAAAATTGAGATCTAATTCCCATATCATAAATTTATCCTTTTAAAATAATTCAGTAGTTTCTTGTATGTACACAAGTTGTGCAGCCATCATGACGAATTCCAGGGTAGTTTTGTCACTCCTCACAGAAATAATGACTATATTAGCTGTCACTTCCCATTGCCCCTGGTCTACTTTTGTTACTATTAGTGCCTATTGTGAACATTTTACATGAATGGAATCATGAAATATGCAGCCTTTTGTGTCTAGCTGCTTTCATGTAACATGTTTTCAAGGCTTGGTTAGGTTATAATATGTATGAGTATTTCATCCCTTTTTATGGCTGAAAAGAATGTGTCATCATTCAGTTAATGGACCTTTATGTTTCCACTTTGGTGCGCCTATCAATAATGCTCCTATGAACATGTGTTTCCAATTCTCCTCTGTAGGTCACCAAGAGTGAGATTGCTATGACATGCCCACCCATTGCCATCGAGTCAATCCTGACCCACAGCCATCATATAGGACAGAGCAGAACTGCTCCTTAGGGTTTCTGAGACTGTAAATCTATACGGGAGCTAATAGCCTCATCTTTCTCCTGTGGGAACAGCTGGCGGGTTTGATCTTGAGGCTAGCAACTTATCAGACAGGGCTTCTTGTTGTGACATATAGTTAAGTTTATAATGACCCCTTCACTATTTACAGTCCCAAGCAGCAAGTTTGAGAATCTAGTTTCTCTACACCCTTGTCATTTTGGCTTCTGTTGTAAAAAACCCTGGTAGCATAGTAGGTTATGAGTTGGGCTGCTAACCTCAAGGTCCCCAGTTTGAAACCACTAGCCACCTCTGCCAGAGAAAGATGAGGCTTTCTGCCTGCGTAAAGGTGTACAGCCCCAGAAGCCCACAGAAGCAGTGTTACTGTTACCCTGCCTTACAGGGAATCAACTTGATGGCAGTGAGTGCAGTTTGGGGTTTTAAGTTTTTATGCATCTTGTTGTCACGTCATTATGTGCCTTTCTTTTTATTATAGCCATCTTAGGTATGACGTGTTCCCTCTTTGTGGCTAGGATTTTAATTTCCCTGAAGAATATGTTGAACTTCTTTTCATGTGCTTTTTGATCATTCTGTGTGTCTTCTTTGATGAAATGTCTATTAAGATTGTTCATTTAAAAGTTGTGTTTGTATTTTTATTGTTGAGCTACATATTTTCTGGATACTAGACTTAGCCATAGGCAGCCCTCAGTTTACCATTTTCAGTACCATATGTCTGTCTTTGAATATAAACCCAGAGACCAGGCATGTAAAGGGGCTGAGTGGGAATCCTGCTTGACTTACCCTGCTGATATCAGCTGGAGGGCATCATTCTCTGCCCCACCCACATCCATGGTACCTTCTAGAACTGAGCCCCAGGAGACGGTGGTAACTACTGAGTGCACCCAGGTGGGAAATGGCAGAGCACCTCCACTTCACTGCCTCGATCTGGGACTGATGGGAACCCTAAGCTGGGCTGGTGGCTGAAGATGCAGACCCGACACTCCACCTTGCTGGGAGGTGTGCCGTTTTGACATTGCCCACATCCTAGTACCGCATGTCAACCTGGATGCTGACTCAACTTTTGCTGTCCTTAACCCATGTCGGGCTCCCAGGGATGGCAGAGAGGAGAGTCTCGGCACAAGTACAGAGGCAGGGAGTGAAGCCAAGCATTGGCCCAACGCAGGCAACGTAAAATTATTTGCAAAAGCATAATATTGTTATTAATGCTACATTATTCTATTGTTCTAGTGGGTTATGCACTGGACTGCTAATCACAAGGCCAGTGGTTTGGTTCCACCGGCTGCTCCTAAGCAGAAAGAGAAGGCTTTCTGAAAGCTCCTGTACAGATTGGCAGGCTTGGAAACTCACAGGGGGGGGGATTAGCACCATTCTGCCCTGGAGGGTTGCTCTGAGCCAGAATTGACGAGATAGCAGCGAGGTTGGTTTGGTTTGGGCACTAATGTATTGAAAATGCTGTAGTGTAACGGGAAGTTTTTCCTGAGTATTTTTAATGTGATCTGCAAGCCGGGATAGTTTCCCTTTTTACTTTTTTCTTTTTGTTATTTCCAATGGTTTTTACTTCTGTAGTTCAGTTGCAGTAATTGTGTTCCTTAGTGTGAGTCATTTCTTATGCATTGTGTTGTACATTTGATGAGTCTCAGGCTGGAACCTGGTGTTCTTTAGCTTCTTTCGTGCCTTTTACATTTATTTATTTTTGTAATTCTGTCACTTAACTCTTTTCTTTTCCTGGGTCATTCATTGGTCAGCAAAATCACTTTCTAGACTGAACTTCTAACTTAAAAAATTTGTTTTTTCCTTTCACCATCTAATTATTCTTTGTATTTCTTTTCATCCCCTGGGTGATTTCTTCCCATTTATTTCTAAGAAGAGCATCTTCTCTTGGATGGGCAGAAACAAATTACCTGTTGTTGTTGCGTGTCAAGGCAGCTCCGACCGACGGTGACCCTCTGTAGAGCAGAGCGAACACTCCCTGTCCCATGCCCTCTTCTCACTTGTGATGTTTGAGCCCATTGCTGCAGCCTCTCTGTCAGTCCAGCACCTCCTGGGCGGCCATGCTCTGAGCAGTCAGGTCCTGGCAGAGAGGGCCCCCCTTTTTTTAAATCTAGGTGCATTTTATCTGCCTATTTGGAGTTTTTAGAACCTCAAGTGCCCTGCAGACTGAACTGGCAGGAGTGGACATTGCTGTTGTGTTCTGATCATAAGGGGAAAGCTTTTCAGTCTCCCACCATTAAATAAGATATTAGCTGGAGGTGTTTCATAGATGTTCTTTACGAGCGTCTTTCCAGATCTGCTTTGTTATTTTTTATAATAAGGCGTTTGTTTTTATGAAGTGTATTTTGTACTTCTATCGAGATAATATTAATTTGTATTACATGACTCGTTGGAGGGTGCTGGGTGACCTTTGCATACCTGAGGGGAATCTTACTTGGCAGAGGTTTCCTCCGTTACCTGAAAGCCAAATGTTCCTTTGAATTCCTCCGCAAGCAACAATAAAATGAAGGAGTAATTGCCATTCATTATATGGGGATTTTTTTTTTTTTTTAGCATTTTAAGACCCTAAAAACAACACAATCTAAAATAATACTAACATACAGTGCCCACGACAGTTAAAAGCTATGGTAGCTTGATGTTGAGCTGTCCTGTGGAAGGAGCTTGGTGAATCCACTCTGGCAGTTTGGGCTGTGAGCCGCTGCTTTAATGGCCCCCAGCAAAACAAGTAATGAGAAGTTGTATCTTTCTCTCCTATAAACGTGAACGTCCTCTTTACGTTAGGTTCTGATAAACAGGTATTTATATAGGTCTTTAATAAAAACAAAGTAGCATAGAGTGGACTTTCAAAATGCAGAGGATACTTGTATTTTCCATTTTCTATATTGTTGAATGTAAAGGATATTGGCGTGTAGCTTCTTTTCTTGAATTACCTGATTTTGATCCTCAGTGCAATGCTGTCCTCATAGAATAAGTTTTCTGAATGAGGAGCTGGTGCCAGGGGCTTGGGTGGAGAGCAAATGTTTTGAGAATGATGAGGGCAACGGATGTACAGATGTGCTTTACACAATTGGCGTGTGTATGTATGTATTGTTGAAAGAGTTGTATGAGTCCCCAATAAAATGATTTACAAAATAAAAGAATAAATGTTCTGCTTCTGGTTTTTGGAAGTATTTGTGAAGGAAGAATTGGTATTAATTCATTAAACACTTGGTAAATTTACTGGAGAAGCTTCTGGCTTTTCCCTGTGGGAAGTTCTGTGTGTGTATTTTTTAATTACTAACTCATTCTCTTTGCGTTTCAGATTTCCTATTCTTGAGTCACTTTTGGTAGTTTCTGTGTTTCCAGATATCTGTCCATTTCATCTAGATTATCTAAATTGTTGGTATACACTTGTTCCTGGTATCCCCTTATAAATCGTTTTATTTCTGTAAGGTCAGCAGTATGTACCTGTCTCATTTCATTTTTACTAATTTGGGTCTTCCTCTCTTTTTTCCTTAGCCAGGTTATGAGAATTTAAAATGTCTTCCCTTTTGATTAGGATTCTGTTGTAAAATCTTTGGTCAAAATGTTTAATAATGGTAACTGGGTTCCATCCATTTCTTTGGATCTCAAGGCGAAGGAGGCAGTTGTTCATGGAGACAATCCCATGCAGTTGCAAGAAATCGTACAGAACACCCATGGAGCCAGGGCGGCACGTGGGCAGCCAGTTGGACTGCTGGCCTTCAGCTCAGCGGTTGGGAACCACTTTAGTCCTGGAAAGAGTCAGTCTTGGAACCCTCCAGGGACTGTTCTACTCTGTCCTGTAGGGTCATTGAGTCAGCATGGACTTGATAGCAATTATTTGGGTATGGTTTTTGTTGTTGTTAAACAGGTGCATGTACCCTGTATCTAGTTTTGCCCAATAGCAACATCTTGCCGGAGTGTCACACTGTGACACTGACACTGGTACAATCTACTAATGAGGTATAGACTTCCCCCCAGTTTTGTTTGAACTCATTTTGTTTGTATGTGTTTCGTTTTGTTCAATTTTACTACATTTTCAGATTCATTTACTGACCACCATAGTTCTAGGGTTGTAGTCCATCTTAAGGAGCTCTGTTGAACCCATCATAGTACCACACAAGCTTCCACTGTCACAGTGGCTGCACATGGCCTGTGAAGTTAAACGAGGCTTCCCACATGGAAGGGGAGAATTCTCCCACTGAATCACCACCATCCTTGTAGCCACTCTCACACTGTGGTTTCAGTTGACAATAGCTGATGGTGTTGCACATCATTGCCTGTGCTCATGTGCCAGCTGAATTGCTGGATAAAATATTTATATCTTTTGCCCATTTTCCTCCATTGAATTGCTTCTGTACCTTTGTCAAATTTAGTTGAACATCTTTGTCTCTTTTCTAGTTTATTTTGTCTAATCCATAGCTATGTCTGCCCATCCTTCAGTTTCACAGTGCCTTAATTACTGTAGCTAGGAAGTAAACCTTGGTATACGGTAGAGTTGCTCTTGCTACTTTATTCTTCAACACTGCTTTAGTAATTGTAGGGTTTGTGTTCACCATCTAAATTTTAGGATAGGCTTGTCTATGCCTTAAAAAAATCTGTATTTTATAGGATTTACATTAAACCTATAGATAATCTTTATAATTTTGAGTCTTCTATGTTATTTTCTCCATCTACTTTTTTGCTCTCTCATAAGCATTTTGTATATTTTAATACACATATCCTCTATATATTTCATTAGTATCTGGTACTTAATTTTCTTTGGCATGGTTGTAAATGTGTATTATGTTGTTTACCTCTTCACTATTAATGTATAGAAATGCGACTTGATTTTTGAGTGTTGTCTATCTCACCAAAGTGCCTTGTGTAAGAGTTTTGAATTCCTTGCGGTTTCTTCATAGACAATGATGCTATTTGCAAAAAAGGACCGTTTCATCCCTTCCTTTTCTGTTTGCTGGGTCTTGTGGTGTGTTGCAGTTGCTGGGATTCTCAGTCCTCCATAGACGAGTTGTAGGAGTAGACCTTCGCCACCAAGCAGAATGTCACCTGCATGTTGTCCCTACCCCACCCACTGCCATCGAGTTGATTCTGACTCAGAGTGACCCTATATAGGTTTCCCAGGCTATACCTCCTTTTTTTGTAAAGGCGATACTTCTCCCGTGGAGCAGCTGGTAGATTTGAATTGCTGACCTTATAGTTAGCAGCCCAACACTTTGTGCCAGTATGGATATTTTTATTTTCATTCTAGTTGTTCCATTCCCATTTTCTTAGTCTCACTGTCCTCAGCCGTCTCTCCTATGTTTTAGAGTAACCATTGTCCATTTGGTGTCATATCAATAATCTTTTTAGAGTGCTTTACTTCACTTTTTTAAGTTAACCTGTTTTAATTTTAAAAAAGTTACTTCAAAGGATAGCTTCAGTTCAAGGTTTAAAGAATATCTATGGACAGCAATCTAGGACATAAGTCCCCAAACCTATTTGGCTTACCCACCTGCTTTTCAGCCAAAACAAAAACTAAAAGACACCCAGCGACCCCCTGACTATTAAAAACGTCTGTACTGTAGCCCTTGAGCCAGGATACAGTGTAGGTGCCTGGTTTTGCAGAGCTCCTGGAGCATGTCAGCACCCCCACGGGACTGTAGCGCCCACTTTGGGGAACACTGGGGCTCTAGGGAGTTACTCCAGTCTTGTTGGGTTCCATAAGTGGATTCTTTTATTATTTGAAATTCTGTTCCCACATTTCTCTCTCTCAGGCCCTGTTTATTGTGGCCCTGATCAGACTGTTAGGTAGTGGTAGCCAGGAGCACTGTGTGGTTCTTCTGGGTCTTCAAGATAGAGAAGGCACATGAAGACAATTAGTTTTATAATTCGATTCCTTCTCTGAAATTGGGTTTCCTGCTTTTTCTCTTTCTCCAACTGAATAGAGTCCAGTGGTTGTATATTAGGTGGCAGCTCATAAGCCCATTTGATATCCTTGACACTATTCATCACAGTAAGATATAGACTATGAACGTCATGAATAATATTGTGCCAATCGACTGAATTGTGGTGTGAAGCTATGACCTTAAGTCTTCAATTAAAAATTAAAATTAAAAACAAAACAAAACAAAGTCTTCAAAAAAACTAATCCCATGTAGATGTGGTTATGTCTAAGAAGTATTAGCATATGTAATTCCGTTTATGAATACCTGTGTGTACATGTATATACACACACATATGTATACACATAAATTCTCATATTTATTTTAATTGCAAAATTATATAAGGGGGCTTAAAAAGATTCATGGAAAACATGATGAAAAGAGTGGGGGTTTTCTGAATGTGCTTTTGAATCCCCTGTGTGTAACAGCATTTGCCAGTACATCCTTTTTCATGTGGTCAAATTTGTGGCATCTGTTACATTACTTAAGCAGTGTATACTTCACCCACATTATGTTACTTATTACCATACAAAGTGACTACTCTTTAGAATGAGGTTCCCTCTTCTTCCACCCCATCCCTGATAACCACCAAGGAACATTGGCCTCTGTGTTTGTACCTGTTCTTGTCATAAAAAAGTGAGATCTTACAATATTTGACCATTTGTGGTTGATATACTTTGCTCAGCACAATGCCCTCCAGGTTTATCCACACTGCAGGATGCTTTGGGAACTTATTTCTCTTTATGTGTGTGGTATTCCATTCTATGAGTGCATGGTGTTTGTGTATCCATTCACCCATTAATGAATACCTAGGTTGCCTCCATCGTTTTGCTTTTATGAATAAAGTGGTGCAGTGAATATGCTGCTGCTCGTCGGTGCTGTTGGGTCAGCCCCACGCGTAGCCACCCTCTGTACAACAGAGGGACAGCAGTCCTGTACTGCCCTCACATTCCTTGTCACGTTTGAGCCCATTTTTGCAGCCATTGTGCCAGTCCCACTGCGGACCCTCTCTTTTTCAGTGACCTTCTGCAATGAGCACGGGTGTGCGTACGTCTGCAGTCCCTGGGCATATACCTAGGAGGAGGATGGCTGGGTCGTAAGGTCTACTGTTAGTTTTTTGAGGAATCGCCGTACTGTTTTACACTGCGTGGCAGTCTCTTACCTTTCCCCACCAGCAGTGGGTAAGGGTTCCTGGAATGCATATCAGAAACTGGAGAGATCAATATAGACTATTAGTCAAGGCACCAGACGCATAGGAGCATGGGTTTTGTTTTTAAGGGACAGAACTAAAAAAGACACGAGAAGTCAAGTGTTTGATCCCAGAATGGCTGCTGTGGTGACTCTTAATTGTACTGATGTAATGAACGACAGGCTGCGGCAGGGAAGACACAGCTGCGTCTGGAGTGGCCTGGGAGAAACGCCTGGCTGATGAAGAGTGTCGAGTCCTGGGTGCAAAGGTAGAACCCTGGGTGGAGAAGAGAGTATTGTATTCAGGTATTACTTAAAAGGCTAAGGATGGTTATTGGCTCCACTGCTACTCAGTCTTTCAACTTGGTATCGTAATTTAGGAAGTCGGTCATGATGACAAGGTCATGTAAGTCTGCCTACAGTCTATATTTGCTTAGATATGCTGAAGGGGAAGTGAAGAAGTGCTTGAAAAGAAAAGGCTTTTTGTTTAAAGGTAGAATCAGGCTTAAAAAGAAAACTTGAGCCCCTCCCAGAACTGCTGAGAGAACAGGAGCTTAACACTGAAGGGAAGATCTGCAGAGAAAGACTGTTTGGCTTCTGAAATTTTTGAGCAGCAGTTCGTCATTGAGTGTGTCCAAGCAGGGGAGTTATGTGCCCAATCGAAAAAGCCCCCCCAGGACTGACCATTTCAGGGATCCTGTTAACAACCACTAGGATCCACAAACGGAGTGGCAGTGTGGGGAAGGCAGTGAAGAGATGGTGCTGATTTGGACATGTTCCGTTGGTACTGGTTGTGGTCCACAGAGGCTAAAGATGAGAGAGAAGAGGAAGCACTGGCTGGCCTGAAGTTAAAAAAGTTGTGTATTGAATTCAGCCGATGGGGATGGATTAGCTCTAGGGGTCAGCTGGTCTGAAGTGTGGGGAGTCGTGTGTGGACTCTCAAGCGTGCAGCTGATTCGGATGGTTTGGGCTGAGATGACCAGAACCCGATTAAATGAAGAGAAGAGGAAGATGCTTGACTCTGTGGACTGGAACACAGTGCTGCAGTTTTGGCCATTGGCCTGCTGTGGACTGAACTTTGCTTATGCATCCAGATGGCCAGAAGTCCAACCAGAAATACAGAGTCATCACATCAAGCCTCAGCCCTGGGCTCTTAGGGACAGAGGAATGAGAAAATAGATATTTTAAATGGAGGAAAATAAAAGCTTGAAGTGTCTGGTTTACAAACTCTAATGGGTACATTCACAAAAAAAGTTCGGAAGTGGGGAAGTTAATCCTTCTGTATGGAAGATGCAATGGCTAGAAGAGCCAGGGGGTGGGTGGCCTGTGCAGTCTGTGAATCATTTAATATGACTCTTCTAGCCATTGACCCTAACCCCCTCCCACCCTCAAATGACCTTTCCCTGCGTGGGTCTGGTAAGGTGGGGAAGATACTCATATATAGGATTCACCTGTGAGTATTGCAAACTGGATTCCCTGGAGAAGCGTCCTGCTGTGTATAAAATGATCCCTGAGAAGCAGAAGGAGGGAGCTTATTACCAGCGAGAGCCAGGAGTAGAGCGCATCCTCTGGACCTGAGATCCCTGCATAGTGAACCTCCTGGATCCAGTTGACAGCAATACATACCACCAGAGGAGCAGCCACAGAACCAGGAAGCCAGAGCATGGAACAGTGATAGACTTCCTAACCCACGGAATTAGTAGAGTGTTTTTTGTGCAGGAGGCTGGCTTCCTGGAGTGAGGTGCCTCTAGGCCAGTGGTTCTCAACCTTCCTAATGCTGCGCCCCTTTAATACAGTTTCTCATGTGGTGGTGACCCCACCACCCATAAAATTATTTTTGTTGCTACTTCATGACTAATTTTGCTACTGTTATCAATGGGGCAACCCCCATGAAAAGGTTGTTCCACCCCCCCCCAAAGGGGTCACGACCCACAGGTTGAGAACCACTGCTCTTGGCACTTAATTGGGGAAGTTAGATTTGCTGATGGAAGAAAGTGGAGCAGAGTGTCTTCAGGCTGAGGCTTACTGGAGTGGGCCTGCCTCTGGACACCTAAATCAGGGAGTTGAGTTTCCTGACCAGTGGCGCTTGAGTGCACTCAGGCTGAGGCTTACAGCAGAGTGGTGTGCCCCTTTGGGCATTTATTAGCCGATCTGGAACTATGTATCACGGCCTGTAAGCAACTCCCTGAGTAGCTCTCCCTGGCATTACAACGTGTTAACTTCCGCAATAAACCCTCTAATTGTGAATTTTGTCTGAGTTTCTATGTAGCCATTATAAGGGATATTAGAAACTAGAGAGGTAAACTACAGAATATTAATTAAGGCAACACAGTTCCAATCTCCCCATATCCTCATCAGCGTTTCTTGTTTTGCCAGTACCAGTTTTGCTCTGGGTTACTTGGCATCTCATTATGGATTTGATTTGCACTTCTCTACTAGCTAATGATCACAATCATCATTTCATGTGTTTGTTGTCTACTTGCATTTTCTCTTTGATGAATTTTCTATGTTCATATCGTTTGCTCATTTTTATTGGAATATTTGTTTTTTTAAGTAGTTGAAGCTTTATTTATATTCTAGATATTTGACTTTTATCAGATCTGCTTTTTTCTGAAGCTTTCCCCCTAATCTATAGCTTATCTTTATATTCTTTAATAAGCAAAATTGAATTGTTATAAGCTTCTAATTATCTAATCTGTCTTCTTTTTGTTCATTTTTAATTGCATGTGATAATCCAGCATTTTAAGTGTAAAACAGGCAGATTATATTTAGTCATCATTTGCAAATATTAAGGGGAAAAATCTTTACCTAAACAATTTATGATAGAGAATTATGGCCTTTAGAGTGTGTGTGTGTCTTATAAATGCTGTTCATTACTAAATCAGATAGGTGAGTAAACAGAACTTATTTCTGAATTTCTATTTTGAGAGTGAGTTATGTAAGCAACTGCCATATTCAGATTTTTGCAGGGATACTAGATGGCTTTGTTAGACTTCTCAGAAGTCAGTGATGTGGGCAGGTCAAAGGGGCTTGAAGTGGTCATACTGAACCCAACTATACAAACTCAGTAAATGCCAACAAATCATAACAGCAGAAATAGAAATAATTTCTGTTCATATATCCTCCTTTCCTAGTTGTTAGTGAAAATATATGCTTATTTTTAAAAGGATGTTTGAAGGTACATTAATATCAAATTTACTTGAAAATAAATACTGATGAGGGCCCAGAATTGTAGAATCTTGGGTCCCATTGCCAATGATCTCACTGACCATCGTTATTGTAAGATGGGATCAATGATGTCTACTTTACAGATTCGTTTGAAGTTTAGTGACATTTCTTTTTAGTGGCTGCCTGTGGAATTGCCCCAGACTCCCAGTGACCCCAGTGAAGGCTGGGATTGGACCAGTGTGATTCCTGTCTTAGTGTTTCATCATTGCAGAAATCTAATGAGCATCAGAGCAATGCAGAAGCCTGAACCGAAGCGTGGTCACAGGTTCACAGTGCATTGGCTGTGAATAGCAGTCAATAATTTTGGTGGTTGTTTTTGTTTCTATTTTATCTAGTTGCTGCTTCAAAAAATCTAGAGAACATGGGAACCCTTTTGAGTTTCTTAAGAAAGAATATCAAGTTAGGGAACAAATTCTTGGGAGAGGAAGAGCCTGTTGTGGGTTTGAGCTTGGAAATGTGGCGTTTTGTGAATTTGACTTGCTTTTTAAAGTTTATAACCCAGTCAGAGTTAACACTTGAGATGCGTATCGGTTTTATTTTTCTAGGCAAATAACTTAAAGTTACTACATTTGGTCACCTAAATCAAACTGTTCTAATTTGCTTCATGCCAGAGTTGAATCCTATTCATTTCTGCTTTCAAGGGAAATTAATGATGGTCTAACATTGTATTTGCTTTTTAGGATTTTATAAACTAGGTCGGTTATTAAATTTTTAAATTAAAATAATTTCTTATGTTCATGTTAAAAATACAATGTATACCAAGATATTACTGTCTTCGCTTTTATTTGGTTAAGTTCTCATCTGTTAGAGCAGGGGTGGACATTTTTTCAGCCAAGTGCCATTTGGATATTTTTAACACCATTCACGGGCCATACAAAATTATTAACATAAAAATTAGCTTGTTGTATTTGGCCAAACATTTAATCAACTCATTCCCACTGTGATGGTGGGAATTGCTTCTCTTTGATCCAGATTCAGATAAAGACTGAGTCTAACTTCATGATGTAAGCCCATGTGATGGTCACTATAATTGATAGACTGAAAAAAGTCAAACATGCCGTCATTGATCGCAATTCATTGATCACAATTCATAGCAGATACCAAATACAGCACCCTTTCTTGTTCTTTCTTGTTGGTCTCTTCTGCCCAAATTGATAGGTTCTGGGTAGAGACTTCTTGTCTCTTACATTTTGAGCATTTGGTTGCTCAATTATTATTTGTGTCCCCCCCCCCCCAGCCTTTATATTGGGAGGTAATGCAGATACATCATTCCACCGTTCAGTCACATCAAACAGCGTTGTACAGTTGCTAGTTACTTGTTTTTAGGTCGCTTTTTCTCTCCTGACAAGAGTGTGCAGAGCAAAGAGAATGTTTGGATCCTCAGTGCAGTTTCAGTTTATCCTCAAAAAGGGGACATTGCTGAGGAACGGAATGGGTGAACTGGGCTTGTGGAGCTGAGCCTTTGACCTTCATAGCTCACTCTTCTGAAGAGTTTATCATGCTGTTTGGAGACAGTCTTGTGTTCTCCAGTTTACTGTGCCCAAAATTCTTTTGGACCACTGATTACGATTCGTTTTCAAGCTCAGACTAGAGATAACCAAAAAGAGCAATTTGCATCAATAAATGCAAATACTAATGCATACCTGAGCAAAAAAAATAGGATTTTATTCATTTAATGCTCATTGTGTTTCTTCTATATTCAGAATTGGTGGAGAATGGCAGGACTTGGATCAGGTAGGTGCTGTGCTTCACAGACCAACACAGGACATGGAGGAAGGAAGTTTCCCAAAATAAAATCGAGGGAAAGGATGCTTGTTAGGCAAGAGAACATTGTAATCTAATTAGCATTTATCACCCTGATGTTTATTTTCCACCTTACTCATGGAAAACCCAGGTATAGGGAAAGAAACACTAAGCTTCTTATCCAAATTTCCAAAAAAGAACATTGAATTGTTGATTGCTGTATTAAACCAAATGAAATACCATTAAAATGAACCTTTTGTAATTGCAGAGGTAGCTTACCACCCACCCACTGCCATTGTGTAGATTCCTATTGGAGGATTTCCAAGACAGTAAATCTCAACAGGAGAGAATAAGTTCATCTTTCTCAGAATTCCTATACATCTCATGGCCTTCCCCTTTTGTCACTTCATTTGGAGGGTACAATCTAGGACTCCTTTTTATTAGTATAAGTTATTCTTTATTTTAATGTAAACAGATTTTATTAATGTTTTCTTTAATTAATATCGATACATTGTTATTTGCCTAACGTCCATAAATGTTCAGATTTCTTTTTTCGTCATGCCCTTTCTGTTCCAGGGTGCCATGTAAGACACCTTGCGTTTAGTCGTCATGTTGCCTTAGCTCTTGGCTGTGATAGTCTCTCAGTGCCCCTTATTTTTGATGACCTTGGTCATTTTGAAAGAGTACTGGTTGGTTGTAGAATATCCCTTAATTTGGATTTGTCTGATGTTCTTTTCATAACTAGACTGAGATTATGTGCTAAGAAGAAGATCAAGCAGATACAGTGTCATTCATATCACAGCATATCGTATCAACCATGGGGTGCAAACATAATGTCAACGTGACTTCATTGTGGCTAAAGTAGTATATGTCGCTTTCTCCACTGTTTCTCCTTTCCATACTGTACTCTGGATGAAAGTCACTGTACCCCACATTTAAGGAGTAGGGAGTTTTGCTCCAGCTCCATGATAGCAGAGTATCTATGTAAATAATTTTGAAATCTTCTGTATGAGGTATTTGTTTCTCCTCCTGCATTTATTCATTAGTTCACTGTTAAATCAGTATGGATTCACGGATATTTATTGTAGACTTTCAGTTATGTAATTCACAATTCTACCTTTTTCTTATTCCCCCCTCAAGTCACTACAGCTTTGATCATTGGGAACTCTCTATTGGCTCTTGTATCCCTTTGACACGCTGTCATCAGTATAGGTTTATATTTGTCTGGTGGGTGGTTTTTGAGCACTTCCTAACTTTCGGTCATGTCAATATCCTCCAGGCTCCTCTTATACAAGTGACTTAAAAGGTTTGTGCGGAACATGGAATTAGAAATTGAATTATATTTTGAAGTCCTAACGTGTATTTCCTGTTCCAGTCTTGGCACGAACCACTTCTCCAGGGAGCCCCAGAGCCTTCCAGTGGAGAGGAGCAGAGTAGCTGCTGGCCGAGGGCTGTAATGGCAACCCTGGCCTAGGTGCCAGTGCTCGTGGGTGCTCTCAACCGACAGAAAGAAAATAAGCAGGAATCCCTAGCTTTTCGAAAGTTTACTCTCCACCACTTAGTTTTATGAAAGATTGCCTTCAGTTTTTGCTAACTGAAAGAAGTCCAAAGAAGATTTTTTAGTTTACAAAAAAAATAATAAAGGGTGGGGTGGGATGGAGACCAAGCTGTCATTTAGCACAGGAGTCCTCAAATTTTGGCCCACGGGCCACATATGGCTTGCCGAGGATATTTATTCAGGCTGCCTGGTGTTTTTGCCCCATTTTGTTTTCTACTTCAGAATAAGATATGTGCAGTGCGCATAGGAATTTGTTCATAGTTTTTTTTTTAAACTATAGTCCGGCCTTCCAATGGGTCTGAGGGACAGTGAACTGGTCCCTTGTTTAAAAAGTTTGAGGACCCCTGATTAGCATTTGTCTTGTAATGGGTGCCCTTAAAGTCTCCTTGAGCAGCAAAGTGTGGTGCCGTCAGGTTCCTTCCTTGGGAATGATACTCAGCATCTGAGCATCAAGCTTTGCACTGGGTCTGTGAACACCATGTTGGTGGTATTTTATGCTTTCCTTGTTATGGAGTATGGTTTGGTAGGTTAATGTTGGGGGGATCCGAGGGGTAAAGAAAATGTGTTTATGTGGAATGCTTTACTTTTGGATAGCAGGAGAAACCTGCATGTGTACTCAGTGAGCCGTGCATATATTCATTTTTAAATGTTGGGCTGCTAACCAAAAGGTTGGCAGTTCGAACTCCCCATCTGCTCTGAAGGAGAAAAATGGGAAATTCTGTTTCTGACAGGATTTACAGCCTCAGAAATCTAGGGAGCTATCCTATAGGAATGCTGGGAGTCAGAATTAACCCTGTGATGGTGAGCTTAAGTTTGGAAGGATCCCTGATGGCTAAACAGTTAAGCATTTGGCTATGAATGAAAAGATTGGCAGTTCAAACCCACCCAGCAGCTTCGCTGGAGAAAGATCTAGGAATCTGCTTGCATAAATATTGCAGCTTATAAACCCGATGGGCCAGTTTCTCTTTGTCACAAAGGGTCACCATGAGTGGAAAACAGCTAACAACATATACATTTCTATAAATATTTCTGTATGTAACAAGTTCTCTATATTAAGGTAGACATGAATGCACACTGCAGCCTCCAATTCTCAATTATTGCTACCACATGGATCATTCATGTTTCCTCCATTGCATTGCATGGAAATTCACCCTCCAGCCATGAAAACATCTGACTTCCACCATCTACTATCGACATAATTGTTCAATTCCAATACATACATATCGGGGCACCAGAATTGTTTAAAGTCAACATTTGTAAGAAACAGTGTTACTAAGTAGACAAAGCTGTACAGTTAGGTTTGTTTTGTTAGGATCTGCATGATATCCTTGGGTCCTCTAAGTGTACTAAAAGGGAAGAAACCACCTCATGAAAAAAATGGGGGGGGGTGCTAACCCTCAAGTGAGTAGGGAATTGATATGCAAGATGAAGGCAAGCAGAAATGTGCAGAAGCACTCAACAGCTTTGCCATTGTGGTGGCCATGGTGCGTTTTCAGTGCCTTTCACGTTGGGCGGGCGGCCCTCATCTTTCCAGCACGCTCTCAGATAATAATCCGGTGAGCCATAGGCTTTTCACTGCCTCGAAGGGGCCATAATGTTTAGTAAAGTTGACAATCCGAGAACATACGATGGATCGATATACTAGTCGTAACAATGGGCTCTTGGTGATCTCTCTTGTTGCGATGTCTAAAGGAGGCAAGTCAAAGTCATGCCTTCCTCTCAGAAATGCGTTGCTTATATTTATTCTCAAGCAGACGTGGTCGTTCTGCTGGCAGCGCCCAGTGGATTCAGCATTCTTCACCAATACCAACAATAGCTTGAAGGCACCACTTCTTTCTCTTTTTCATTCTTTGATTTTCACATGCCATGAATAAGAGTCCGGTTCTGTCTGTCTGCTTCCATAACAATTATAGCCTTGGAAAATCTATGGGGCAGCTCTACTCTGTACGAATGGGTCGCTGTGAATTGCCATCAACTCCCAGGCAGTGAGTAGGTCATAACAAATCAGACACACCCTAGTCATCCAAATGACACCTGTGCTTTGTAGTCAGGGAAAACAGTGGTAGGCTAGGCAGCTAGCTTTGTGTTTTCCAGCCATATAGCAGGAATAGCTAGAGCTGTTTTGAAGATGACTGACTTACACAGCCGAATCCAAGTTGTTTTTACCACTTCATAATTGGGATGGTGGTGTTTTAGTTAAGAAAGCTTTTATAGTTGTTAAAATCCCAAAACATTAGTCTTGCTTTTCTTTTTAACCATCTAGCTAGTGGTACATTTAAAAATACAAAGCTGTATTAAGGAGCTTTCAGGTGGAAGATCCATCCGAACCCAGCTGACTTTCCTGTAAATGACACTGTGCTGTGCTTCCTTTGCAGCGTTCACCCAGTCGGAGAGTCTAATAGAAGTCCTGCGTTTTGGTGATGGAGGGCTGCTGCAGGTAATTGTTGTCTAACGTTGAATTCTTTCTGTGTACAGTACAGAATACTATCTGATTAGTGTGCTTCCTTTAAAAAATGTCACTGAACTGCTAACCACAAGGCTGATAGTTCGAACCCACCCAGCACGGTGGGAGAAAGGCCTAGCAATGTGCTCCCATAAAGGCAACCGCCTCAAAAACCCTGCGGGGAGCAGTTCTGCTCTGTCCCCGGGCTGCTGTGAGGTGAAAGTTGATATCACCTGAGATCTAAACCAAACATACTGCCACCCAGTCATCTCTGACCCAGAGCGACCCAGTGAGTTTCCTCAACTGTAAATCTTCGTGGGAGTAGCACGCCTCGTCTGGGGGTTTCGCATTGCTTACCCAACGTTAGTAGACGCCAGCGCTCCTAGGGCTCCTCGTGACAGCGCCTACCAACCATTTCTAAACGGTCAATTGGAGTCATGAGCAATAATTGAAACCTCCTTAAGCAGTGTGAATGAAAGCGTTGTAAAGAAGCAAATCGTTACTCTGTGACCAGTGTGTGCCTTTGAATCTGGGGAATGGAGCGAGAGGTATTTGGGGCTTTCAGAATGTCAGTGAAAAGCTCAGATAGGGAGGCTGTGGAATCTATCCAAATAGGGAACCAGTGTTGAATTCTGGGTGTTAGACCTTAAAATACTGTGACACTCAGTTCCTGCCAGACATTTCCAAATGCCCTTGGAGAGGAAGGGGGTTACTTCTAATTGAGAACCATTGGTTTACAGGGGTAAAATTTCATGATAAATTTAGTAATCAGTATTTTAGCACAGATCTCACATAGCTATTTTTGCGGGGGCTGTCCATTAGATTGGGAGAGTAGTCCATTTTTCTTTCATGTAACCTATTTGAGGATAGTCGAGATGCTTTCTGAGAGAACTGTGCCTGGGTTGATCTGGAATCTGGAGCGTGTCTGGTAGGTTAGGCTAAAACGAGCATCCTTAAGGAGCATGGCATTTGAATTATAAGTGGAAAAGAGGCTATGATTGTCTACTGTAGATAGGGAAAGTAAAAAGACCACTTACACTAAGGCAAAAATTGCCAACTTAGACTTGGTGTTGAAGATTGCGATACACACACAGATATATGTGTATATATATTTGTGAGAAGGTGCAGACAGGAGTTTCATCGGGGCACTTCTAACTGCCCTTAGACCCTGTGTCTGGGCAAGCATTAATAAAATTCAGACGTCCCTGCCAGTGTGATGGAGAAATGTGAAATTTCTTGTTAGGGATTGCTTCACTATCTAGTGAGACCGATAATGTTTTTTTCATATGACTACTGGCCATTTATGGTTTGTTCTTACACTTTGCATATATTTTAATCACAATATTCTTTTCATCTTTCTTATTCCTTACCTTTTTTCTGTTGATTTATTAAAGCTTTACATAACTTTTTATAGTAAGACAATTAATATTATAACGTGCTGGCTCTTTTTAGCTATTTTAAGTTTTGTTTTTTAAACTATTGTATATTAGGTGAAGGTTTACAGAACAGATCCTTTATTTTATTACAAGTTTTATTGATATGTAATTCACATATCATACAATTCAGTGATTTAAATATATTAGAATTGTGAATGTATCACCACAACCAATTGTAGGACATTTTCTTCATTCTTGTATCCATTATTACCAGCTCCCCATTTCCTTTTAGCCTCCTCTTTCTAAGAAACTATTAGTCTAGTTGCTGTCTCTGGAGGTTACCTAAGTTTCTTATAAAAATGATTCCAAAATAACCCAGCAAAATAAAACACAGAAAAACCTCAATCCAAAAGATATCAGAAAGAAATAAAAATTACAAGTTAAAAATGGGTCAAGATAGAATTTTAAAAATTGGGCAAAAGGGAAAACAAATGATAAGATGTTATATTTTAACCTGAAGTAATCTACTTTGCATTGCAATGTCAGGGGACAAGACTATTCACATCCTTAATCAACAAATGACTTCGTCTATGTAGGGACTCTATACATGGGTTTTCGGCTTTCACTGTCATCCATAGACTTCTGCAAACCAGGTACTCAGAAGTTAAGCTCTAATACAGCCCCTTCTGATCTTGCATTTTTAAAAAATTTATAATTCATTTCATTGAAGCCTCTTACAGCTTTTATAACAATCCATACATCAATTATATCAAGCACATTTGTACATATGTTGCCATCATCAATTTCTAAATATTTTCTTTCTTTTTAAGCCTTTGGTATCAGCTACTCTCTTTTCCCCCTTTCACCCTCATGAACTCCCTCATAAATTATAAATTATTATTATTTTCATATCTTATACCACCTGCTTTCGCCTTTCATCTGCGTTACTGTTCATCCCTGGGGTGGGTGGGGGCGGGGGTTAGTTATATGTCATTGTAGTTGGTTCCCCATTTCTCCCCCTTCTCTCCCCGCTGCCCACTTTCCCCCTACCCTCATGGTATCGCCACTCACACTGCTGTTCCTGAGGGGTTTGTCTGCCCTGGATTCCATGTGTCGAGAGCCCTTATCTGTACCAGTGTACATGCTCCAGTCTAGTCGGATTTGTAAGGCAGAACTGGGGTCATGATAGTAGGGGGAGGAAGCATTACAAAACCAGAGGAATGTCGTGTATTCCATCAGTGCTTCGCTGCACCCTGGCTGTCTTGTTCTTCCTTGGCACCCTTCTGTGGTGGAATGTCCAATTATCTACAGATGGGCTTGGGGTCTCCACTCCTACCCCCATTGTTTGTATCGATATATTTGTTAGTTTGGGGTCTTCTGATGCTTGATACCTTATCCCATCGACACCTCATGATCACACAGGCTGGTGTGCTTCCCTGCTAGATGGCCGCTGTTTGGCTTTAAGCCTTTAAACCCCAGATGCTATGTCTTTTAATAGCCAGGCACCATCAGCTTTCTTCACCACATTTGCTTATGTACCCGTTTTGTCTTCAGCGATTATGTCGGGAAGGTAAGCATCTGATCTTGCATTATATTGTTAATAATCCTTTAATCTCACTGGCTAGTATGCTCCCTCTGTGTGGACTTAGCTGACACCTCACTTAAATAACTGCTTGTTTGAAGACAAGCCTTGTAGGCCTTCAATTCTTTGTGGGTAGCACCATTTGGTTTCTTTCTTCACCGTACTTTGCTGTTGCACTGATAACTTCAGTGACCACCTCATAAAGACAGATTTTAAGCAGGACCACACATAAGAACTAATTGTTCTTAGATTTTGGCTTATAACTTTGTGTGAGCTTAAACATCCATTTGTATAGTTTATACATATCCCTGGTCTACTTCAGAGACAACATTATTAGCTTCTTAAGAAATAATATAAATAATCTCCATGGGGTATTTGGAAATTGTAAAAGTAGTATCATTACTCCAGCCCAGGGGTTGGCAAAGTAGCTCTTAGCATCTGCCATTTGTTTAAAATTTTAAAAGTTTATTCAGATATTGGTGATTTCGTGTTTGTAAGAATATACTTATTGCTCTCTGCTAGTTTTAAATTGTTGTAAGGGACAGATTGGCTTCTCTGTCACAAACGTTTGCCATCCCCTGTTTTAGCCAAGAAATTATATGTGGATAAGAAAGCTTTTGGGAGAGGATCTGATGCAAAGGGCTTAAGTGGAAAGCAAATGTTTTGAAAATGATTAGGGCAAAGAATGTACAGATGTGCTTTATACAATTGATGTATGTATATGTATGGATTATGATAAGAGTTGTATGAGCCCCTAATAAAATGTTGTTGTTTTTTTTAAAATAGCTTTTGGGATATAAAATACATGAGTTGTTAACTTGAACATATTAAAAACTTAAGTGACCAAACACTGTTTAAGAAAACAGTGAGGGTTGGACACAAGGCACAAATTATACTAACACTTGTCCACTGAGGCAAAACTATACCAGCAGGAGTAAGACAGTGTTATAAAAAGAAAAGAGTATAAAAATAGCACAAGCCAGTCAGGGTACAGTATAGCACCGATGAAACATACAACTTTCCTCTAGTTCTTTAATGCTTCCTGCCCCCCACTATCATGATCCCAATTCTACCTTACAAATCTGGCTAGACCAGAGCATGTACACTGGTACAGATAAGAGCTGGAAACACACGGAATCCAGGACAGATAAACCCCTCAGGATCTATAATGAGAGTAGCTGTACCAGGAGGGGAAGGGGAAGGTAGGGGAGAAAGGGGGAACCAATCACAATGATCTACATATAACCCCCTCCCTGTGGGATGGACAACAGAAAAGTGGGTGAAGGAAGACATCGAACAGTGTAAGACATGGAATAATAATAATAATTTATAAATTACCAAGGGTTTTTGAGGGAGGGAGGAAGAATGGGGGAGGGAGGGGATAATGAACTGATACCAAGGGCTCAAGTAGAAAGAAAATGTTTTGAGAATGATGAGGGCGACAAATGTACAAATGCGCTGGACACAATGGATGTATGTATGGATTGTGATAGCAATTGTACGAGCCCCCAATAAAATGATTTTTAAAACATAGCAAATATATGGTTGTCTTAAGTTGTCAAATATTAAACACACAGTTGTAAGATAATTGACTTCCAAATCCACGAACTTGGGATAGCAGACATCTGCTTTATCTCACACTAGGGCACTTCAGCCTTAAGTCCAAAGGAGTATTTGAGTTCCTTTAATTTGCTACAGGTGTGTTTAAAGTAAAGTCGTGTTCATCTAATGAGGTTTAAATTGGATCCTTCTGGTGTAGACGATGCAGACTGGTATGCATCTCTAAAAGATGGCATCCAGCTTGCCTGTAGCAGGGCCTGGCCTGTGTCACCAGAGGCAGAGGGACACTTGGTCAGGAGTGCAGAGTTAGGAACACAGTAGCAGGCATATTCTCCCACTGAGGCGCTGTGTAAGTGATGGTAAGCATTTTTCCGAATGGCAGGTTGCCAGGAGTGGAAATCACCTTCTCAGAGACAGACTCACCTCCAAGCCCTTCCTCTGGTCTTGAATTTCTATTGAAAGTCACTGAACATTATTGTAGAAGTGACTGTTTATTTTTGGCTGACCCCGGGACAGTGCCTTATGACAGGGCCTATTTGGTCCTTTCCCTCTCCCCAGTGAATGAAAACGGACCCCAACCTGAGGTGAGGCCTCCCCTGAAGTGCTTTTTCTTAACTAATGAGTGATAGACACAGCTCCTTGGTTTTACATTCAACAATCCGCACACACTTTGTTGCATTTTTTCTGTTTCATTGCTTATCCCATTTCTTCCTTAGAGTTCCTGTTCCATTCCTCCTTCTCTCTAACTCTCTGAACTTTGTCTTTAAGTAAATGCTGCTCTTTTTTTCTCTTCAAGTTTGCCAGGGTAGTGCGTTATGTCTTACTGACCAGATTGACACATTTAAAAACCCATGAAACCACCACCAAAGTCACGATAATGAACTTATCTCTCATCCCCAAAAGTTTGTTCTGACTCTTATTAGCTGAAAGAGTTTACTTTAGGAGATGTAATAGTTATGCTGTTACGTTTCAGACTATGCTTTCTCCGGAATTAATTTGTGTGTCTGATATGAAGCAGAGATTCATTTTCATCTTTCTTAGTTTAGTTGTTCTAGCATCATTTATGGAAAAGATTCTTGTTTTTCTATTGAATTGTCTTTGTATAGATATATAGATAAAATCAAGTGATTGGGATTGTGTGACAGTTTTCCCACCGTCTCTTACTCCATTGATCTATTTGTCTGCCTGTTTGCCAGCATCCCACTGATTTGATTACTGTAGTCTCATTTTCTTGTGAATTTTAGAATTTGTCAATTTCTATTGAAAAGCATGATGGAATTTTGTCAGGGACTGCCTTGACTATATATATTAGTTTGGGAAGAATAGACAACAATATTGAGATTCTTGATCCATGATCAGTTTATCTGTCCACTTATTAGATCTTTAATTTATCCCAGCAATTTTTTGTGGTCTTCAGTATACAGGTCTTACACATCTGTTGTCAGATTTATCCCTAAGTGTATCGCACTTCTGATTCTACTGTAAATGATACTCATTTCAACTTGGGGCAATTCATTGTTTATTATATAGAAATTCAAATAAATTTCATATATCAATCTGATATCCCCCCACCTTGCTGCCTTAGACTGGGTTCTTAAAAGGGGAAAACTAATGAAATGTATATGTGTTTTCACACAGAAAGACATACACCTGCACACACACAGGGCATGGGGTGGGGAGGTGGTCACAGTATTTCAAGGAAAGGAAGTGGCTCCCACAGTTGTGGAGACAAGCAAGTCTCAAATCTGTGGGTCAGGCATTAGGCTGGAGGCTTCTCTTGACTCACGTTGCAGGGTCTGATGAACCCAAAATAAGCAAGATCATTTGGCACACTGCCAGCTTATATCCCAAGAACTGGAGGTCAGAGGATGACAAATTGAATGCAGAATCACGAAAGTATGACACACACACCTTTCCTGATTTTAAGTCTATTCCCCTGTTCTGTTCGCATAACTGCCTCTTGATCCATATACAAGTTCCTCAAAAGCACAACAAGGTTCTAGAATTCCCATTCTTCTCAAGGTTGTCCACAATTTATTATGGTCCACACAAATGACTTTGCTTAGTCAATAAAACATAAATAAACATCTTTCTGGTATTGACGACTTTGAACCAAGATCCAACTGACATCAGCAGTGATAGCCCTTATTCTTCATCGTCTTCTGAATCTGGCCTGAACTTCTGGCAGCTCTCTGTCAATGTACGACTACACTCGTTGTTGAATGATAGTAAGCAAGATTTTATTTGTGTCAATGTCAGTGATATTATTCTGTAGTTTGAGCATTCCATTGGGTCACCTTTCTTTGGAATGGGCACAAATACGGATCTCTTTCAGTCAGTTGGCCAAGTAGCTTCATTTTAGTTTCTTCAAACAATTGGTTGATAAGTTTTCTTTGATAGGTTTCCCCATTTTCTTTTTGAATAACTTTGTATTGTGAATCAGTTTAAGATTTACTGAGCAGATCATCAGTTTTATCTTCATCCTCTCATCAAACAATGTGTTTTGCTGCTCTAGTTCCATAATTTTTGCCCATCTCCCTCTTGTTGTGTTAGACAGGGTTCTCTAGAGAAACAAAACCAGAACACTAATAATTGTGTATATATTTATATAGATAGATAACATAAGAAATAAACAATTAATCTATAAGGCACTACAAATGGCTCAGTACAACTCACTCCCGTGAGACAGCTAATGTACTGGCATTCCTTGAAGTCTTGAGGGCCGGGGGTAGTCCTCCGTGGAGCAATTCAGGCAGTCTGGCTACAGGCAGCAAACAGCAAGCAGGTCACCCAGATGACAGGGTCCAACAGTCCCCAGCTCAAGAGATGTACCTTCCAGCAGTGTGGTAAAGCAGGTCTTGAAGGAACCGCAAGTGACAGCGACACAGTCCGCGGGTAGGCGTCCCACAGATAGTGTAGCTTGCAATGGAGGCACAGAACAAGCAAGGCAGCCACGCACTTGTCCAGTGATCAAAGAGCAAAAGAGAAAGAGGCGAGGCTCGCCGAGCCATTTATCTCTCTGCCCTTCAACTAATTGCTCTTGTGTTCATTGGCCATTTGGCACAACAAACCTACCTCTCACACTAGTCTTTCCCTTCACCAAGGTTGTTCTATTTCTTACAACTCGTTTAGTCTATAGATCCTTCCTTCCATTGAGTTTCCTTCATTTCACTTGCCTTTCAGAATTATCCACAGTCTTGATTTTTTTGGGACAGCCTTTAAAATTTAGCAGAAATGTCACTTTGTAAGTACCATATATACTCAAGTATAAGCCAACCCAAATATCAGCTAAGGCACCTAATTTTACCACAAAAACTGCATTTAAAAAGTGCTGAAAAACTTGGCTTATACATGAGTATATACAGCATTTTATTCTCTTCGACCAGACAGCATCTACGCATTACTTGAAAACTAGACTTTATTATTTTACAATGTGATTTTTCATTAAAAGTCAAACTAGTGTTTTATTAATTAAAAATAAGTTGGACGTTGAATAAAGAAGACAGAAGAAGAATCAATGCATCTGAATTACAATGCTGGCAAAGAATATTGAAAGTCCCATGGTCTGCCGAGCAATCAGGCCAGGACGGTGAGACGTGTTTCACGCCCTTGGACATGCCGTCAGGAGAGACTGCTTCCTGAAGAAAGACACCCTGCTTGGTAGCAGGGCAGCGACAAAGAGGAAGGCCTTCAAGAAGATAGAGTGACATAGTTGTTAGATCGATGGGTGCAAACATAAGACCAATTTTTAAGGACGACACAGGACCAGGCAGCGTTTCGTTCTGTTGCACATAGAGTGGCTACGAGTCAGAACCAACTCAATGGCATTTACCACTTCATAAACTTAGTAAACTTCGTTTATTTGTTCATTAGCATGTTTTCAGTGAAACAGTTGATTTGTGGTTGGGGGAGGTTGCAAAACAATTTACAGACTTTACCATCGCCACTTAGTGATTATGTGGCCTTGGATGCGTGCTTAATTTCTTAGTTTTACAATTCCTTCAAGACGGAGTGACTTGGATTTCCTCCGCTGGCTGTTTGAACTCACTTGGAGGTGCTGTGGAAGAGGCGCCTGGAAAACCCTTTGGAGCTCTGCTCTACACTGACACCCACGGGTCAGGAGTCAGAATTTACTCAAGGCAACGAAAAACGTTAACTATTCACTTTGTATAATTTGTTATTTGGTTTCACTGGAGCAGTGAGATATCCCGGGGGGAAAATGATTAAACATGAAACTTAAAGCATGTCATAAAGAGAAAAGCAAAGATCCGGCTACGTCACTAGTTGAAACAACTACATTTCTCAGAGACGAGAAAGAAAAAGTACTTATTTTACAGTACTAGACATGCTCCAATATCATAGTCTAGTCTATTTTTCTGCATTATGAAAACACTATGGATTTCAAGCAGATACCTTCGAGTAGAAATCAAGTAGATTTCAAGTGGCACAGTAAAAGCACTTGCCTGCTTGCCGAACAAGCAGCAGTTCAAACAGGAACAGCTCCGCAGAAGGGAGAAGGACTTGGCAGTCTGCCTCCAGAGTGATTACAGCCTTGGAGATGGGAAGGGGCAGGTGTGCTCCATCCCACCACGTCTCTGTGAGTTGGAACCGATATGCGTGCAGTGGGTTTATATGATGTCTGCCAGTGCAGGAATATGTGTGATATGAGGGGACTCCAAAAGACTGTAAGAAAACCTTAAGCCATGCTTGGCTGCTGCTACCAACAACTGCTTTGAGTAGGAGCATGCTAGAACAGCAGTTCTCAACCTGTGGGTTGCAACCCCCTCACAGGGGTCGCCCAGTTCATCACAGTAGTAAAATTACAGATATGAGGTAGCAACAAAAATGATTTTATGGTGGGGGGGGGCGGTCACCACAACATGAGTAACTGTATTAAAGGGTCACAGCATTAGGATGGTTGAGAATCACTGCTCTAGAAGGCCTGGATAGAGTGTGAGAGAAATAGAGTGCTCAAAATGCAACCAAAGTGTATTGATCACCCAGAAGTTGAACTGGTTATCGAGGCATCCTGGTAAAGAAGAAAAGCAAGATCTCTTACTTACTAGTACACCACACACTGTTAGGGATGTTGACTTGTGTCCCCACAACGTGTTGTAAATCCTGACCCCTCTACCTACCTATGGCCATAATTCCTTTTGAGTATGTATTTTCTTGGCTTAGTGCTTTATAAATCGAGTAATTACAAATTGAACATTTACATATCTAACAATTGATAGAACCCAGCTGGTCTGGAGAGAGATGAGCATGCCTTCTCCCATACAGGTGCAGTTTCAGAAACCCATAGAGGAAGTTCTGCTCTGCCCTGTAGGATCACCAATGAGTCCAAATGAACTCAGAGGCAACGGGTGTGGTTTGAGTTTTTGTAGTGTTTCTATTATGGCAGCACTGGATAGCTAAGCTGGGAGTAAGTATGTAAATAAGATGACTGTAGATTGTGTTGTGCTACTAAAGATGTAAAGTAAGCAGGAACTAATGGGTGGGGTGTGAGGACCAACTTGGATATTTCCATTGAGTCATAAAGAATGACAGAACCAGCTAAGGAAGGGGACCCATATTCCAGGCTGAGTTAGTAACACTGGCACCCCATGGGAAAGGAGTGTGCCTGGGGTGCCAGAGAGCCGAGGGGGACAAGGCTGATGTTGTAGACCCCTTGACCTTATGACAAGCAGTATGATAAGTAGTTGACATTTCATTCCAGAAGTAATGGAAGATAAATCAGGAAAGCAGGAGCCCTGGTGGAACGACAGCCAAGAGCTTGGCTGCTAATCCCAAGGTGGCGATCAGAATCCACCCAGAGGCTCTGTGGGGAAAAGGCTCTCAGAACTCCAGTCTGCCACCGCCATCGGTTGGCTTCCCACTCACACTGACACTCCTAGGGTTGGCGAGGCTGTGAGTCTCTACGAGAGCAGACAGCCTCCACTCTCTCCTGTGGAGTGAGGGTGGGTTCCACTGCTGACCCTGAGGCTAGCAGTCCCACGCTCATCAACAGTGCCTCAGGACTCCTCCCGTCTGCTGTGCTGGGTCACTTCTGATTCATGCGACTACAAACAGGCTAGAACGCCCTGTGAGTTTTCCCAAGTTGTCACCTTTACGGAAGCAAACTGCCACATCTTCAATCCTGAAGCAGCTGGCGAGTTAGAATTGCTGACTCTGGTTAGTAACCCAGTTCTTACCCCCTTTGCCACCCAGGCTCCTCCTATAAAGGGCATTTCTCAACAGTCGGAGGAGCAGTGTGAAGGGATACGTGTGTCTGAAAGGTTCCCTCCGACTCAAGAGCATGCAGGAACAACTGGTGTCGTGCAAGAGGTCCTTGGTCTCTGTGGAGCATGACGGACTTGGACTCCTGCAGTGGGGGTGTGTCAGGGGACCAGCCCCTAACAAATCATCACAGGCCCGGCAGGCACAGATTATAGTCAAGTCAGAACAAAAGAGAATAAAACGAAGGAGTCAGGCACATTTCATGGTAGCATGCTCACCTCAGTCCCGCTAGGTGGTCCACGCGAGGATGTGAAAGGTGGGAATGGCAGGGGCGAGAGAGAACGATTTATTTCTAACCAAGGCTCATATATCTTTTGGGGGCTTGCAAGCCCCCTGATTACAGGTAAAGACACACATCACAGGAAGGGGTTGTGCTATCGGTGATACAGCAATGAGGGTGAAATCTAAGAGTATACACGCAATAGGAAGGGGAGGGATTGGAGGTACACATGTGACAAGATGGACAGATTCTAGATTCAGGATGGCAGGCTAACTTTGGATGTCACTGAGCAGGTTTGACCCCTTCTCTGGCTTTCCATGGAAACAATTACTATCCTTAACAGTAAACTGTGAACCCCACCTACATAGTCTAATGGCTGAATGCCTTCAGGGAGAATATCTCTAAGCATCTGACCTCCCACCATGGCGACTTAGAGGCAAACAGCCTCTTAGGTTTGGCATATCTTTGGGGGAGATAAAGCTGGGAAAAGCCTTTTTATATCCCACATATGTGTGTGCATGAAGCTTTGAGTTTCAATATTTCTGTCAGTAAGTGGGATTCGGTAACTGAATTAATTCATCGAAAATTTTCATATCTAGACTGACTAATGTATATCTTGTTCCTTAAAGATGATACAGTCTCCTACCCAGTTTTTGTTTTGTTTTTTAAATTCCTGGTGTGATGATTCCAACATCTGTCACATTGTGTTCTTTCCTACCTTTTATTGTCATGCTCTGAGTTTTGTCTTTTTTAAAGGACAATTTGTGTTGGGTAGTAAGAACTAAGGTAAATGGGCCTCTGATGTGTGGGTGAGTTTTATTAGCAGTTGGGCTTTGTTTAACTATGACTGTAGCTGTACATAACATAGTGGCGACAGTTCAAAACCACTAGCAACTACTCCAAGAGAGAAAGATGAGGCTTTCTGCTCCTGCACAGAGTTACAGTCTCAGAAACTAACAAGGCATTTCTACCTTTGTCCTATAGAATCTCTGTTGAATTGGAGCCAACTCGATGGCATTGAGTGTTGGTTGTATAGCTGCTCATCAGACTCTAGGACCATTGTTTTGTCTCTCCTGGTGATCCTAGACTTCCCTAAATCCTCCTCAGCCTGTGCCTTGCAGCTCTTTCAGCTGAGCCTATGGTTCATAGATTGACACCTGTCAGGTTAATGGTCAGCTATTGGGAGCAGAAGTGTTCCTATGATAATCTTCTGTTTAAATCTTACTCTTGTAGTGAGCTTGTGTTTGGGCCTGTGACTGTCAAACAGTGTTTTTCTGCCTTAGGTGAAATAGGAAGGCTAACGTGAGAGTGATTCCCTTCTCCAGCTGAGATTAAAGCCCTGATGTCTGTTTTTCCTGGTCAACAGTCCTTTGTTACTACTTTGTAGCCATGTGTTCCAGAGGCAAAGGTGCAATAAGTGATAGTATCATTCCGCAAGTTTAGTTCATGAACAGATCTTTGTTCATGCTGCACCAAGTTTAATTTTAGTAAGAATTTGTCATGCCTTATATTTGTCTTTTGTATCATTCATTTATAACATTTAAATAAAAGTATTTTATTACGAGAAATTTCAAGCCCACAGAAAATTGTAAGAATGTACCTCAACTGTCTTTCTATCCTCCACCTATACTGTCCACTGGGGGAGCCGTGAGGGAGTGGCGGCTCAGCGCTGGGCTGCTGACGGCAAGGCCAGCCCTTCCCAAACCAGCAGCCGCTCTGTGGGAGGAAGACACGGCTTTCTACTCCTGTCAAGAGTGAGTCTCGGAGACCCACAGGGCCAGTTCTATGCAGTCCTGTTGGGTTCCTGCGAATCAGAATGAACTCAATGGAGTTTGGATACTCTTCCATCAACATTGTACTATATTTGCTTTATTATATGAAGAGGCTTCAAAAGTTCGTGGAAAATGGAATTAAAAGATAATGTAATTCCCCCCACAAACTTTTGAAGCCTCCTTGTGTCTGTATAATTTCACTTAATTTCTGTAGTTGCATATTAGCATTTGTACTTATTTATTCTGTCATGTTGCTATTTTCTCTATTGCTTTTCCTTTATTCCCCTAGAACTCAGAACTAGAATTCTCTGGATAACCTTGACTTTCACTATGCTGTTACTATCCTCGGTTTTGTGGGGGTGGTTTGGGACCTGTACTATTTGTAACTTAATTTCCATTATCTTTTGATACCGTTTTCCTTGAGTCCTTTGAAGCTCCCTTGCACAATGTTGTAGCACATAATTTGATAATGATATGCTTCTCAGTGCTCACTCACAGATGGTAAGTGCTAATTGTATACTGTTCAAAACACTGCCATACGAGGGGGCACCCAAAAATCCACAACAACCTGCAATGTTTTCCAAAGCTATGTATTTAATTTTTTTTTTTTTACAAAACAACCATAGCACCTTCAAAGTACTCTCCATTACACTTAATACATTTGTCAAATCTGCTATTCCATTCTTGGAAGCAATTTTCAAACTCATCTTCATCTGTTTGGATGCCTGACAACACCTTCCTTGCTTTTTTCTTCACTTCTTTTACATCATTCAGTTGCTATCCTTTCATTTGCAGAAACAAAAAAAGTCAAATGGAGTAAGGTCAGGTGAGTAAGGTGAGTGGGTCAATAGAGGTATGTTGTATTTTGCCAAAAACTGGTGCAGTTAGATGGCTGCATGAGAAGATGCATTGTCGTGGAAGCAGAACGAGTCCCCTGTCTTCCACAAATCAGGACTTTTTTTGTCACACACTGTTAAGCAATCTTTTTAGAACCTTCTCTAAATAGAAAGCTTGATTAACAGGCTGACCTGGTGGAACAAACTCCAAACCCCAATGTTCTGAGTCATCATTTTCATCCATTTGGGAAGTTGATGGACATCCAGAATGAGGTTTGTCATCAATTGACATTTCACCTTTTTTGAAACAAGAAAACCACTTGAGTTCTTCCCATAGCTCTGCCCTTGTAAGCTTTGTACAACATCACAACAGTTTCTGCAGTATATTTCTAGAGCTGAAAACAAAATTTCACGGGCACCTGCTGTCCTCTTCAATTGGTCATTGCAAAACACAAGGTTCCAGCGAAACTGTTCACAAAAAATTCACCGTGACCAGCAAGAACCTTCCCAGGCCACCCCACTGGTTGCACCAACTCAGAGCAAGTTGCTCGATGCTTACTTAGCAGGAAGAACATGTACTGTGAGAGCGCCACATGCAGAGTTTATTTTTGGGGGGTACCCCCTCATATAGTAGGCAAGAATCACCCCCGGCACCCCCTCCCAAATAAATAATCAACTTGAACCAATTCATGATGCATATAACCAGTTGTCATTGGGATGAACCCCTGTCATAAAGTAAGGCATTGAACACCATCTCCTGCACCACCACCACTAACCCTCTCCCTGCATTCTTGTTTCTTTTATAAATTTTTAAACTTAAATGTTGCTTCTTCAGACAAGCATTCTCATCAAGACATATTTAAGTATGTCACCTATTTGTTCTCTGTCATAGCACCTTCTTAGTCCTTCATTTAATGTGTAAGTGCAAGTGCATTTTAAAATGACTGGCTCCGCACACTGTACATGTTGTAAGAGGGGATTGTGTGAAAGACCTGTATTACCTGTCTACTTGTCTAGTGTTATTCTAACAGGCTTACCAGGAGTCGCTTGCATAAACAGAAATTTATGTTCTCCCAGTGTAGGAGGCTAGAAGTCCAAATTCAGGGTGCTGACTCTTGGACAAAGAAGGTCCTTATCTCCTTTAAACTTCGGTTCCCCAATTTCTTGGTGATCTTCAGATGGTGTGGCATCAGTCTTTTCTCATCTGTGTTTGAATCCTTCTGGACTAATCTTATATATATATAATGTTATATATCCAAATAACTATATAATGCTATATATCCAAAACAATTGCTTAAGACATATACTCTACAATGACCGTGTTACAAAGAAAAACTCTATTAAAAATGGACTTATGTCCATAGGTGTATTATTGTTGTTTGCCATCGAGTTGATTTCTATACATAGTGACCCTGTAAAACCCAACCCCCTGCCACAGTGTGGACTCAGACTCACAGCGACCCTAAAGGACTGCTCCTTTGGGCACCAAGACTGTGATCTTCGTGGGAGCAGACTGCCTCATTTTTTTTCTCTTTGAGTGGCTGGTGGGTTTGACTCACCAACCTTGCATTTAGCACCCAATGCTTAACTCACATATCCAGGTCTCCTCTAATGACCCTCTATCCACTGCCATTCAGTCAATCCCAACTTATAGGGATCCTGTATAGTATTTCTGAAGCTGTAAATCTTTATGGGAGTAGATAACCTCGTCTTTTTCATGAGGAGCAGCTGGTGGGTTAGAACCACTGATCTTGAGGTTAGCAATCCAATACTGACCTGACAGTGCTACCAGAGGTCCTTTAGTGGCCCTGTAGGAATTTGGAGGAGCCATAGTTCAATCCAGAGAAGCCTCACAAAGTTACTGTCAAAATTGGTAACTCTCATAGAATTTATAGATTTGGCAAATTTAAAAACCAGTCACTGTACTTTGTAGATACTAGTGTTTAAAATTTGGCCTCAATTTTTCTCTCATTGAATTACATCCTATGGCTTGTTATTTCACATGGTGTGTCATCAAGTTTAACTTGGAATCCAAGTAGGTATAAGATCAAAGTTGGGGGAAAAAAAGATCAAAGTTGAATCCAGAATAAAACATTTTTAGATATCCTCTATTTGTTGTATAAAGATCTTATTTCCATTTTTCACCCTTTTCCTCTTCCTTTTACAGACTGAGACAACCCTTGGACTCGGTTCTTATCAGCAGAAAAGGTAAGAACATATTTAGTAAACCATTGTCCTCCTTTGAGTTTCTTTTGTGAATTCTTACAATGTCACCCTCTTTCAAAAAGTAGTAACAAATGATGTCAAGTTGTATCATGTGTTTAATGAATCTGAATTGGTTACTCTCCATGGTGTAGAGTCCTCACACATAAGGGTACCGTGAGTTGGGATCCATTCAGTGACACCTAACAACAACCGTCATCATATTGGGGTGTGTTGTTGTAGGATACCGCTGAATTTACTTAAGATCCCCTTGCTTTGTCTGAGGATGAACTTTGGGAATCTCTAATGCCTTCTTCTGTAACTATGGGAATAGAAAGTCTTATCTTTCTCCGACTCAGTGTCAGGTGGTTTTGAACTGTTCACCTTGCAGTTAGAAGCCCAATGCATACCCACTATGCCACCTGGGCCCTGGTATTTCTTACCAGTGGTCTGCATTCGGGCACCTAGAGGAAGAACTAGAACAGTTGCAGTTGTGTTCAGACTCAATGAGACCCATTAAATGCTCTATAATAGGGACAATGTTTTACACTCAGATATTTTTTTAAAGTCTTATTTTACTCAACACTCAATCCCACATTTGTCTTTAAAATCATTTTATTGGGGCTCATACAACTCTTATCACAATCCATACATACATCAATTGTGTCAAGTACATTTATATATTAGTTGCCCTCATCATTCTCAAAATATTTGCTCTCCACTTAAGCCCTTGGTATCAGCTCCTCATATTCCCCCTCCCTCCCTGTTTCCCCCTCCCTCATGAACCCTTGATAATTTATAAATTGTTATTATTTTGTCATGTCTTACACTGACCTACATCTCCCTTCACCCACTTTTCTGTTGTCTGTCACCCAGAGAGGAGGTTATATGTAGATCCTTATAATCAGTTCCCCCCTTTTTTTACCCCACCTTCCCTCAACCCTCTGGTATCGCCATCTCACAACTGGTTCTAAAGGGATCATCTGTCCTGGATTCCCTGTGTTTCCAGTTCCTATCCGAACCAGCGTACATACTCTGGTCTAGCCGGATTTGTAAGGTTGAATTGGGATCATTATAGTGTGGGGAGGAAGCATTTAAGAATTAGAGGAAAGTTGTATGTTTTATTGTTGCTACACTGCATGCTGACTAGCTTGTCTCCTCCCCGCGATCCTTCTGTAAGGGAGTATCCGGTTACCTACAGATGGGCTTTGGGTCTCCATTCTGCACTCCCCCTCATTTACAATGATATATATGATTTTTTGTTCTTTGATGCGTGATACCTCATCCCTTTGACACCTCGTGGTAACACAGGTTGGTGTTCTTCTTCCATGTGGGCTTTGTTGCTTCTGAGCTAGATGGCCACTTGTTTACCTGCAAGCCTTTAAGACCCCAGAAACTGTATCTTTTGAAAGCCGGACACCATCAGCTTTCAATGAGACCCATTAAATGCTCTATAATAACAAGGACAATGTTTTACACTCAGATATTTTTTTAAGTCTTATTTTATTCAACACTCAATCCCACATTTGTCTTTAAAATAATTTTATTGGGGCTCATACAACTCTTATCCCTTCAGAACCAGTAGTGAGGTGGCGATACTGGAGGGTTGAGGGAAGTTGGGGTAAAAAGGGGGAACTGATTATAAGGATCTACATATAACCTCCTCTCTGGGTGACAGACAACAGAAAAGTGGGGGAAGGGAGATATATTAAACCTATAAATATATGCATGTAAATCTATTTCCCCATCCTACATAAATATATTTACATATGGACATGCCTGTATTTAGACCTCTATAAATGCCCTTTGCCTCCTAGTTCTTTCCTCTATTTCGTTTTAGTTTCCTCTTGTCCCACTATCATGCTCAGCCTTCATTTGGGTTTCAGTAATTTCTCTCGGTTACATTGCCCTTACTGAATCAGGCCTCTCACACCCTTCTTGCCACTAATTTTGGATCACTTGTTGTTCCCTTGTCCCTGGGTTGGTCAACACCACCTCCTTTCGCCTGCTTCCCCCTCTCCCATGTCCCATTGTTTTCTCCTCCAGACTGTTCATCCAGTCAATCTTAACTAGATAGACCTGCAGAGCAATCCCACATTTTTGATGGTTAAGTGTTTCTCATAACTCTCAGAGAACTCAACTCATGGCTATGAAATGAAGTCAGTTTCGATTCATAGTGACCCTATAGGACAGAGCAGAACTGCTCAGGAGTTTCCGAGACTGTGACTCTTCATAGTGGAGAAAGTCTCAACTTTCTCCCTAAGAAAGGCTGGTGATTTTGAATTACCAACCTTGCAGTTAGCACAAGGCATAATAAAAGAAAGATACTGACCTGATTCCACCTTCACAAGTATTAAAACTTACTTAGAGATATCTGGGAATTAGATAAGTACTCCCACTCCAACTTTTTATGTTCCACCCTAGGTTTACCAATTGCTTCCCTAGGTAACCATCAGTTAGAAAATGTAAATTAGGGTTTTAGTTTAGAGGAGTCCCGGTGATACAAGGCTTATGCATTCAGGACCTAACTGGCAGGTTGGTGGATCAAACCCAAGAGCAACCCCATGGGAGAAAAGAGCTGGTGATCTGCATCTGTAAGATCAGAGCCCGGGAAGCCCTTCAGGTACTTCTCCTGTGGGCGCACCATGAGTCTGAAGGACTGCTTCTCCTGTGGGCGCACTATTTGTTTTGTTTTGGGCGTAGAGTATTGGGACTGAGTTTAGCTTAGAAAGTTGTGTACTTGCAACTTCTCTTTGACAGGAAATACTGACCAAGGAACCCTGGGTATGCTATTAGGCAAGCCATTGGACTACAAGGTTGTGATTCAAACCTACCAGCTGCTCCTTGAGAAAATGATGAGGCTCTCTGTTCCTATAAAGGTTTACAGCCTCAAAAAGCCTTTATGGGGGTTACTGTTCCAGCATCCAAAACCAGTTTAACTGACTGCCTTTCCTCACAAGTGGAATACTGAAAGTGGTGCCAGTGGGGTTACCAGATAAGGAATCCAGTTCACAGATTTAAGAATTCAACTTGTTTTATAGTCTGTTTTTAAGAGTAAATTTTATTTTGTCTTTTCCATATTCTTAAAACAGTAGCAAATCAAAATTTAAAAAAACTATAGTGGTAAATATATATACTGAATATACTCGTGTATACGCCAAGTTTTTCAGCACATTTTAAATGTAGTTTTTGTGATAAAATTAGGTGTCTCCGCTGATAATCGGGTCAGTTTATACTCTAGTATATACGGTAATATAAACTTTCCTCTATTAACCATTAAAAAACTTTGTGTGAATTGGGTGACAGTTTACAGAACACATCATCACTTTTACCTTCAGTAATTCATACATATTTTGTTTCATTTTGTTCACTGCAATTCTCTCAATGAAAATCTCATTCACAGCCATCCTCTCAATGAAGTATCACTTACGCACTTCCTGCTTGTTTCCTGTTTCCATTCTTTTTTCCTTCCTAACACTGCTGAACTTTGTCCTTGGGTAAATACTGTTATTTGGTCTCAAATAGTTGATTATTCTAAGGTACTGTTGTTCCCCTCATATGTCTGCGTATTGTTCCAGGCATGGAGCAAACTAAGGGCCACAACCCTGGGGGTCATACCCGTCCCTGATGTATGAGTATGCCTGGTCTCATTAGTGATTTTGAGTTTTGTTCCACCTTTTCCTCCAGCTCTATCCAGGTGCCTCCAATGTGATCCCTTTTAGAGCACTTAGTCTTAGCCAGGCACCATCCAGTTTTTCTGGTCTCAGGGTTGTGGAGGCTGAGGTTCTCATAGTCCAGTAGCCCATTGGACTCATTGTTTCCATGCAACTTTGATTTCTTTTCTTCTTTTTAAAAATCTTTTTATTGGAGTCTCATACAACTCATCGCAATCCATACATACATCAATTGTATAAAGCACATTTGTACATTCCTTACCCTCATCATTCTCCAAACATTTGCTCTCCATGGAAGCCCCTGGTTTCAGCTTCTCATTTCCCCCTCCCTTCCGCTAACCCCTCCCTCATGAACCTTTGATAATTTATAAATTATTGTTTTGTTATATCTTACACGGTCCGACGTCTCCCTTCATCCACTGTTCTGTTGTCCATCCCCCAGGGAGGAGGTTATATGTAGATCTCTGTAATTGGTTCCCCCTTTCTACCGCACCCTCCTTCCACCCTCCCAGTATCACCAATCTCATCACTGGTCCGGAAGGGAACGTGTGTCCTGGATTTCCTGTGTTTCCAGTTCCTATCTGTATCAGTGTACATCCTCTAGTCTACCCGGATTTGTAAGGTAGATTTGGGATCATGGTAGTGAGGGTGGAGTGGGGGGAGCAATTTAGGAACTAGAGGTTCATCTCCCTGCAACCCTTCCGTAAGGGGATGTCCAGTTTCCTACAGATGGGCAATGGGTCCCCACTCCACACTCCCCCTCATTCACAATGATATGATTTTTTGTTCTGTTGATGCCTGATACCTCATCCCTTCAACACCTCGTGGTCACATAGGCTGGTGTGCTTCTTCCATATGGGCTTTGTTGCTTCTGAGCTAGATGGTTGCTAGTTTATCTTCAAACCTTTAAGACCCCAGACACTGTATATATTGATAGCTGGGAACCATCAGCTTTCTTCATCCCGTTTGCTTATGCTCCAGTTTATCTTCAGCAATTGTACCATGGAGGTAAGCACACAATTACATGATTTTTTTTGTTCTTTGATACCTGATAACTGATCCCTTCGGCACCTCGTGATCTGTACACAGGCTGGTGTACTCTTTCTATGTGGGCTTTGTTGCTTCTGAACTAGATGGCCGCTTGTTTACTTTAAAGTATTTAAGACCCTAGATGCTATATGTACATGCTTGTATTTAGAACTCTATAAATGCCCTTTGCCTCCTAGCTCTTTCCTCTATTTCTTTTTACTTTCCTCTTGTCCCACTATCATGATCAGCCGTTATCTGGGTTTCAGTAATTCCTCTCAGTTACATTACCCTTGTTCACGCCCTATAAGACCTCGATGCCCTCTTCACCACTGATTTGGATCACTTGTTCCCTTGGCCCTGGGTTTGTTAACACTTCTTCCTTTCCCCCCACCTCCCCCTCTCCCATGTCCCTCTGGAACACTCGGTCCCATTGTTTTCTCCTCCAGATTGTTCATCCAGCCTATATTATTTAGACATACCTGCAAAAATAATAACATGCACAAAAAAGACAGATCAAAACCAAGCAACAAAAGAACAACAAAAAGCCAATGACCAAAAAAAAAAAACCCTAACACAACAACAAAAAAGAAAAGCTTTTAGTTAGTCCAAGGACTGTTTGTTGGCCTTTAGGAGTGTTTTCTGGTCAAGTCTCATGGGGTGCCAAGCCCTGGCCCAAAGTGTATTTTTGGTATTCCCTGAGAACTTCATTGCTCTGTCCCCCTTGCTGTCCTGTTGCACACTCTTAGTGTTTTTGCCTTGGTGTGGTGGGATCAGATCAGGCCCAATTTTTACACTGTGTCTCCAGGGTTGTCCCCAGTAGGGCTATGGGTCAGTGGGGGATGTTGTGTCTCATAGTGGGGCTAGCTATATATTCTTCTCTGTGACTTGGCTGCTCTGAGCAGGGATATCATTCTCAAGGCTTGGTGGGCCAGGCTGTGCCCCACTCTCTTCCTGCCATTTCATTTGCTCCCGTGTGCTCTGATCAGAAATCCCCCTCTCCCTGAGCTGCAACTTCAGTGCTGTCCTCTGAAGTGAATTCTCCTGGAGGAAGGGGCAGCTGTTCACGTAGTTGGGGTTGGGGCCGGCCCTCAGACCTCTCCACTGGTTCCCTACTCCATACTGGTATGTTGCATTCACATGTTGGAGCACCGGGTTGAAGTCTGGTCCCTCTTGCCCTGTGGAGATATAAACAATACCCTCCCCTAGGGTGAGTTAGTGCCCTGTTCCCCTGCTACCCATTTCTTTTTTAGTTCCCCCCCCCCTTTTTAGTTGGCTACTCTATGTATCCCCAGGAATATTTGTATATAGTAGCTTTTTAAAAAATTGTTTTATTAGGGACTCAAAACTCTTATCACAATCCGTACATACATCAGTTGTGTAAAGCACATTTTTACATTCATTGCCCTCATAATTCTCCAAACATTTGCTCTCCACCTAAGCCCCTGACATCAGCTCCTTGTTTTCCCCTCCCTCCCCGCTGCCCCTCCCTCATGAACCCTTGATAATTTATAAATTATTATTTTGTCATATCTTGCCCTGTCCGACGTCTCCTTTCACCCACTTTTCTGTTGTCCGTCCCCCAGGAAGGAGGTCGTGTGTAGATCGTTGTAATCATTTCCCCCTTTCCAACCCACTCTCCCTCTACCCTCCCAGTATCGCCACTCACACCCCTGGTCCTGAAGATATCATCTGCCCTGGATTCCTTGGGTTCCAGTTCCTATCTGTACCAGTGTACATCCTCTGGTCTAGCCAGATTTGTAAGGTAGAATTGGAATCATGATAGTGGGGGAGGATGAAGCATTTAGGAACTAGATGAAAGTTGTATTTTTCATTGTTGCTACATTGCACCCTCAACAGGTTCATCTCCTCCCCGAGACCCTTTTGTAAGGGGATATTCAGTGGCCGACAAATGGGCTTTAGGTCTCCACTCCACACTCCCCCCCTTATTCACTATGATAAGATTTTTAGTTCTGATGATGCTTGGTACCTGATCTCTTCGACACCTTGTGATCGCACAGGCTGGTGTGCTTTTTCCATGTGGGCTTTGTTGCTTCTGAGCCAGTCCAGTCTATTGGGGCACCACGCCCTGGCCCTTAAGTCTACCTTAAGCATTCCCTGGGGACCTCGCCCCTCCTTTCCCTTGCTGTACTGTTGCACACCCTTGGTGTTTTACATCAGTGTGGTGGGATCCGATGGGTGCAGTTTCCACACTGTGTCTCCAGTGTTGTACCCTGTAGGGGTATGGGTCAGTGAGGGGCATCATGTCTCATAGTGGGGCCAGCCATGTGGTCCTCTCTGTGGACTGGCTGCTCTAATTGGGAACATCATCCTCAAGGCCTGATGGGCCATGATGTGCTCCACTCTCCTCCTCCCCTTTCATCTGTTCCCTTCTCCAATCAGATATGCCCCTCTCCCGGAGCTGCATATTCAGTGCCGTCCTTTGTAATAAATTCTTTTTGGGGATGGGTCAGGTGTCCGCTTAGTAGTTAGGATTGGGGCCAGCCCCTCAGATCTTTCCGCTGGTTCCCTACTCTATGCCAGCATGTTGCATTCATATCTTGGAGCACTGGGTTGAAGTCTGGTCCCTGTTTCCCTGTGGAGATATAGACCATACCCTCCCCTTGAGTGGGTTAGTGCCCTGTGCCCCCACTACCCATTTCATTTTTATTGTTATTTTCCTTTCCCACCTCCTTTTTAGTTGACTACCATATGTATCCTTGTATTTGGTCTGGTCCCTTCCATACTACCTACTCCTCACCCCAGGAATGTTTGTATACAGTAGCTTTTTTCGTATGCCCATTTTGCATTTTTTTTAAGTTTACCTCAGCGGTTTCATGTTGTACTTGTCCTTTTGTTCTTGGCTTTCTTCGCTTAGCATAATTTCTTACAGTTCTTCTCATGTGGTGATGTGCTTCATACGTTCATCATTGCTCTTTAGCGATGTGTAGTACTCTATTGTATGTATGTACCACAGTTTTTTAATCCACTCGTTAGTTGTTGGGAATTTGGGTTGTTTCCAACTCCTTGCAATTGTGAACTGTGCCGCAATGAACATTGGAGCACAGATGTCTGGACATGGTTTGTTTCTTGCCTCTTCTGGATATATGCCCAGTAGGAAGATTGTTGGGTCACATTGTAACTCGATTGTCATCTGTTTTATATATCGCCAGATCGATTTCCATAGTGGCTGTACATACTTACAGGTCCATCAGCAATGGATGAGAATCCCTGTCTCCCCCAGCCCCTCCAACACTTGTTGCTTTCTGATTTTTTGAATTGGGCTATCTTTGAGGGTGGTAGGTGGCATCTCATTGTTGTTTTAATTTACATTTCTCTTGTAGCTAAAGATAGGGAACATTTTCTCATATGTTTATTGACCATTTGGATTTCTGTACCTGTGAAACTTCTGTTCAGGTCCTTTGCCCACCTCCTCAGTGGCAATTCGTTTTTTTGTTTTTAGAAGCTATCAGAGTATTGTAGATTCTAGTGATAAGGCCTTTGTGTGATGTATCATTGCTGAAGATGTTTTCCCAGTCCGTGGACTCTATTATTACTCTATTGGTGAAATCTTTTGATATACATACATTTTTTTATCTTCAGTATATCTTACTTGTCAGTTTGTGCCTCTTCTGTGTTTGTGTCCTTCCCTATTTCTGATAGTCTCATGTATTCCCTTTGCCAAAGTTCTCAAGTTGGTTCCAATTCCTTCATTGATGACCCTGATAGGTTGGGGTTTAACTTCAAGGTCTGTGATTCACCTTGAGTTTATTCTTGTGCATGGAGTGAGGTAAGGGTCTTGATTCATTTTTCTGCAGGTAGATACCCATTTTTTCCAGCAACACTTGTTGAAGAGGGCATCTGCTTCCCATTGGATTTTATTTGGGTCCTTATCAAAGATCAGCTGTCTGTATGCTGATGGTTTTATTTCTGGGTTTTCAGTTATTTTCCTTTGGTCTGAGTATTTGTCATTGTACCAATACCATGCAGTTTTGACAACTGTGGCTGTATAGTATATTCCAACGCCAGGTAAAGCAAGCCCTCCCACTGTGTCCTTTTTTTTTTTTTTTTTTTTTTTGCAAAAGTGCCTATTTTTATTTTCTTGCTGGGGGAGCTGCAGCTGCCTCCAAGCATTAGGGGAAGAGGTGGTGGTACTGGAGGACCCTCGTGAGTCTAACCTGAGAGGCTGGAGCTAAAGGGAGCAGGGGTCCAGGGCGCAGTCAGGAGCCCATTCTGGAGGGCAGCAGCTAGGTGCTCGGAGCTCACCTGGGGGTTGCCATCTGGAAATGGGAGGTCAGGTGCTGATCCCCGGCTCTGCCAGCCCCCTCAGCAAATTGCTGTGTATGGGAGGTTCTGTACAGCTGGCTTTGGGGGTTAGAGAAGGGCACCAGGGAGGCTTAAATAAATGGGCAGGGGTCAGGGGTGAAGCAAGGGAGGAAAGCGACCGCCGGCCAGTAGTCCTGGCCTCCTGAGCCCACATGGTCATGGCTTTGGTCTGGGAGACCCCTCTGTTGGGGTGGGGTGGGATGGGGAGGGGTGGTCTCGAGCCAAGGTCTCGGCCCCAAGTCTCCCACTGGCTCCTCTCTGGAGCGGGGTGGGGGCAGGGCCCAGGAGCAGGGGTGGAGTCAGGTCCAGGCTGGGCGGAGCCTAACGCAGGTCCTCCTCGTCGCCCTGGATGGTCTTCTTGATGCGCAGCAGCATGGTGGTGAGCCACTGGTCCAGCCGGGAGATGGCATCGTACTCCTTCACCGCCTCGGTGTAGCTGTCCACGTTCTGCTCCTCATGGGCATCTAGCAGCTTCTTCATCAGCTTGTACTCGCGGGACTCGGAGAAGGCGGGGAATAGCTCCTCGTACTTCTGGACGGCCAGCTTGGCGTTGAGCATGTCGATGCAGAAGTGGCAGAGGGCCGCCTTGAAGAAGTAGTCCTTGGCGCTGTACTTGAGGAGGGGGCTGTCCATGGCGTTGGTCCCCACCTGCTCGTAGATGTCCACGGCCTTCTGGTACTGCTCCAGCTGTGCGGCATAGCCGGCCACCTTCAGCAGACACTTGCTGGCTGAGCTGTTGGACTCCTCGCCCTTGTAGTAGTCCGCGGACTGCTCGTAGTGTGCAATGGCCTTCTCGATGTCCACCAGCTCTGTCTCGTAGACTTCCGCGATGGAGGGATGATGTTTAGCTGTGATCGTGAAGCGGCCCATGTCCGTGTAAATCTCGATGGCTCTCATGAGACAGTTAATGGCCTCTTGTGGGTCGGCCTTCTTGAAGGCGTTGCCGGCGTCCACGAAGCAGGTGGCGGCATCGTGCTTGCTCTGAAGCTGCAGGTGCAGCTGGGCCGCCTGGCAGAATGCGTTCCCGGCGGCGCTCCAGTTTTTGGCCATTTTGAACATGTTTGCAGCTCGGGCGTAGATCTCGCAGGCGTCCTCTATTTTGGATGAGCCTCCGAAGAGGCCGGAGAAGAAGGACTGCGAATTCTTCACCTTGCGCTCCGCCTCGGCCAGCAGCGCCATCGCCTCCGCTTCCTTCCCGGAGTTGTCCATGGCGGCCGCACAGGGACTCGGCAAACCGTCCGACCTGGGCCCTGGGAGGACTCAGTGCTGGCCCAGCCGCAGGACACGGGTCCGGGCAGCTCAGCGGGATGTGTTGACCCACTGTGTCCTTCTTGAGGAGTTCTCTGCTAATTCTGAGCTACTTCCTCTCCATGTGAAGTTTTTAAATCAGTTTTTCCAATTCTTTGAAGAAGAATGGTGGTATTCATATCGGAATAGTATTGCGCTTATATAGTGCCTGGGGCAGAACTGACATCTTTACTATATTGAGTCTTCCAGTCGAAGAGCATGGGATATTCTTCCATTTGTTGAGGTCATTCTTGGTTTCTTGTAATAGTGTTCTGCAGTTTTCCTTATGTGGGTCTTTTGTTCTTTTAGTCAGGTATATCCCTAGATATTTCAGTTTGTGCTTGGCTATTGTCTAGGGTACCGCCTTTTTAGTCTCCTCTTCTGTGGTAAAACTCCTCTATTGCTTCCAGTTCTCCCCTTGTGGAGCTTTTGAGATTTTCCATTATAAAATCATGTCATCTGTAAATAATGATAGCTTTACCTCTTCCTTCCCCAGACGAATACCTTTGATGTCTTTTCTTTGCCTTATGCTATTAGCTAAAACCCCCAGTACAATTTTAAATAAGAGTGGAGCCAAAGGGCATCCTTGTCTCGTTCCCCCTTTCAGTGAGATTGTGTTCATCTTTTTCCATTGACTACCGTGTGGCCTGTTGGTTTTTCATATAGAACTTATATTGTCTTGAGGAATTTTCCTTCCATTCCTATCTCCTAAGTGTCTTAAACAGGAATTGGTGTTGGTGTTGTCGAATGCTTTTTTCCACATCTATAGATATTATCATGTGGTTCTTACAGTTTTTCATGTCAGTGTGGCAAATGATACTAATGGTCTTCCGTATGTTGAACTATCCCTGCATCCCTGGCATGAATCCCACTTGGTCATGGTGAGTTATTTGTTTTGTATACTTTTGTATTCTATTGGCCAGTATTTTGTTAAGGATTTTTGCATCGATGTTCATTAGGGATATTGATCTGTAGTTCTCGATTCTTGTAGGATCCTTGCCTGGTTTTGATAAGAGAGTATACTAGTTTCACAGGAGTTCGGGAATTTGCTGTTTTATTTTCTGTGTTCTGGATGTGTTTGTACGATTGGTGTTAATTCTTCCCTCAATGCTTAATAGAATTCTCCAGTGAAGCCATCTGATGCATGGGATTTTTTGTTGTTGGTGGTAATCCCTTGATAACCTTGTCTGTTTCTTCCATTGCTATGTGTTTGTTGAGATTCTTAACATCCTTTGGGGATAATCCAGGGAGGGATTGTTTTTCCAAGAATTTGTCTATGCCTTCCAAGTTGTTTAATTCATTGGAGTACAATCCTTTGTAGTACTGTGTAACTGTCCTTTTGATTTTATTAGGGTCTGTTGTAATGTCCCCTCTTTCGTCCCTCATTTTTACTATTGAAATTTGTTCCCTCTCTTTGTTTAGGTTTGCTCTCGGTCTGTCGATTCTGTTTATCCTTTCAAAGAACCAACTTTTAGCAGCATTAATTTTTTACATAATTTACCCTCTCCTGAACATCAGCCCTGATTTTTATAATTTCTTTTCTTTCGCTATTAGTAGGATTGTCCTGCTGACTCTGCTCTAGTTGTTGTAAATTTTGTGCCAGCATATCAATCATCAGTCTCTCTTCCTTTCTCAGGTGTGCATGTATTGCTATGAAACTTCCTTTGATAACTGCATTTACTGTGTCCTGTAAGTGTTGGTATGTTATGTTCTCATTCTCCTTGGTTTCTAGAAATTTCCTAATTTCATCTCTCATCTGTGCCAGTACGTACTTCTTTTGCAATAGAGAGTTGTTCATCCTCCAATTGTTTTCTTTGTCTTCCTTTTGTTGATTTTCAGCCTTATGGCACATTGGTCAGAGAGAGAGGTCTTTATGATATCGATGTGCTTAAATTTATGTAGATTTGCGTTATGCCCCAGCATGTGGTCTGTCTTCAAATATGTGCCATGAGGACTTGAATATGTGATTTTTTTTATATTTGGATGAAAATCACTGTAAATATCTATTAGGTCAAATTGTCTAATTGTAGTGTTTAGATCTCTACCCTCCTTGTTGAGTTTCTTTGCCTGTGATCTGTCTTTCTCAGAGGCTGTGATTTCTTTTTTCATCTTTTGAAGTGATTGGTTGATGTATTCAATGAGTCTCTCATTTGGAATATATGTTTACAATGCCTAGTGGTTCTTTGTCTACCATTCCCTTGAGGCAGCAGATTGATGGATTGTATTTTCTAAACCAATCTGCTAGCTAGCCTTAGTCTTTTCATGCCTGAGTTCAGTCCATTATTAGATTTTTGTTCATGTTTGTTAAAGCCTGCTCGGCTATCTTCCAAGTCTCTGGTGCGGTTCTCTGCTTCCTCCAGTCAATTCTCGAGGTCCTTGAGTCTGCTACTGGTTTTTGTTTTCTCCTCTATCATTTCTTCCTTTCTGTGTATTGTTTACCTCATATTCTGTATGATTCCAAGCAGCATTCTGAAGTTTTCTTTATGTGGCAGCTCAATGTCTGCTTCTTCGCATGTCGTTAGGTTCAGGACATCTTCTTCCATTGCCTTTTTTTCCTCCTGTCTTTTCATTGAGGTTGTTGGGGATGATGGCTGTTTGCATTGCATTGTTTTAGAGGAGCCATTTTCCAGGGAGTCGAAGAGCACTGGCTCTCTCTGGGAGACTCATAGGAATGCTTCTTTGAACTGCCTACAGCTAATTTCACTATAGGATTAGCCTGCCACTTTATCCTCCTGTGGCTCCACTCTCAAGGGGAGTACTCCAGAAGGCTGGTGGGTTGCCTGCTTCAGTATAGAACATCGGGAATGGTGGATGGAATTGCCTTGGCCAGGTAGATTACTGTGGAGATTTGCAGAGGTTCCTGTACCAGCTTGGAACACTGGCGAATGTTGGCCAAACCGCCGTCGGCTCTATGAGGCACTAAGGTAGGTGGGAGTAAGTGCCCTTAGTCATGTGTGACAACAGACAGGCATTTCCCAGTAAGAAGTTTGGTGGAGTATCCTGGGAGGGTGAAGGTCGACCAGGGCTTTCCCCAGCCTTGAGCTATGCTCCACAGGGTGGAGCTCACCTGACTGGGTGGAGGGCAGGCATAAATGCCCTAGGCTAAGGAGAGTTATGTGTGAGAGAACAGGGAAGTGAGAAAGAAGAGGGGGAAAAAAAGAACTAAGCCTACTGAGACGGTAGGGGTATAGAGAGAAGAGAGGGAAACAAAAGTAACACTATAGCTGAGCCCATATCCCTGCTGTGGGGCTGCAAGGGTTAAATCCCTGCACCGACGTGTCAGCAAGCTGTGGCTGTTGAGATTAAGCCCCTGTGTAGGCTCTGGCTGAAACCCTAGCCAGCCTCCACTGTAGTAAGCCGAAAGACCCCAGCCCCTCAAAACCTTGTGGATCTGTGCCTACTTATCTTTATGATGCTCCTCCTGCGATCTAGCAGTGTTGAATTTCCCTCTTAATAACTCTCCTGGGCTGATATCTGCGGAGCCCCTCTTGTATGTGTTACTCAGTCGCCATCTTCCTGGAAATCTCCGCATCTTTGATTTCTATTTCTTCTTTTTTCCGGCTAGGGAATGACTAATAGCTACACCCTAGAAGGCTATTATAGAGGTTTTTAAGGCCCCAGTTTCAACTCGCCAGAGTAAGAGGATCAAGACCCCAGTGGTGTAGTGGGTTACCCATTATTCTGCTAACTTTAAGGTCAGCAGTTCAAGACCACAAGCCACATTTCAGGAGAAAGCCTATAAAGACTTACCACCTCAGAAACCCATAGGGGCAGTTCCATTCTGTCCTGTAGGTTGCTGTGAGTTGGAATCAGTTTGATGGCTGTGAGTTTCATTTGTTTAAATGTAGGATGGATAGAACATTGTAGGCATTGGGTTATGCCAGTTGTCCTCGCCTCCTATGTCCATTTAAGGTCATTCCCTTAAAGTGTTTTTAATTTTCTAAGAACATTTCATAAATTTGCTTCCTGTATGCTTTCTTCACATTCGTGACTATATTTGCAGTAAAGGTACATGCACATGTACAGATATACTCTGTCCAACTGTGTGTGTGTGTGTGTCTGTGTGTGTGTGTGTACTCCCACACCTTGTTTAGCCTGCATGTCTGTCTTTGGTCTGTTTGCAGGACTGTGTGTATGGCGTATTGACCTCTGCTGCCTTTATCTTTTGCACTCTCCCCATCCCTTCCCTTACCTGCACCGTGTTTTTGCCAACCTCCTCCTCTTGTTGTACCTTGCTTTCCCCTTCATCTATTTTTAACACATCTACCCTCTAGCCAGTGACTTACCCTTCTGTCCCCTCTTACCTCTTGTAACATCAAATATATATCAGTGTGAAAACCTTTTGACCTTTTAGATTAGTCTCAGACAATGCTTGCCCTCTTGTGACTTACTCATTTCATTCAGTGACATCACTTACATTCACGGTGTACATAACCATCGCCTTTTTAACATCCCAAACAGAAACTCAGGAGCATGAAGCAGTGACCACTGTTCCTCCCAGACAAGGTTATTTATACTTTGCATCAACCTTAGGTCATGATACTATCTAGGAAGTTTGCATTTTAGAATATATTTTAGTGACAGGTTCTAATCACAAATGGGAGTGTTAGAAATCATACTTGAATATTTACACTAAGACACCATGCATGGGCTACTCTGTTCGTCCCTCCTCTATTAAATAGATAATTCCATTCTTAGAAATCTTTAGCCAAAAATTCACTTTTGTTTCATCCTGTACCACTCTGGATATCTCATTATCATAACTTAGTCTCCATATATTGCCTGCAAAGTGTATGTAGCTGTGTTAGTTGATGATTAGGAAATACATAAGTCCAAAAAATCCAAGAAAACTGAAAATATCAACCAAATAAACTCCAACATTTAATCTACCTGAGCATTTCCTGTTTTCAGATATCTTTGGATAGGGGGAAAAATCTTTCTTTAAAAAAAATCACATTCTTTTCATTTTTTTCTCACACAGCATTTATTGGTTTCCACTAATTTTTTTTTAATTAAATCCACATTCTTAGTAAACAGGAAAACTGACTTTTCATAAGGAGACTCTATGGAGAAAGTTAAGTGTCTGAGTAGGTTTGGAGAAATATGTATTCTGAAGAATTTCTTCTTATGCTGTTTTCTCTTTATTTGCAGTATATCTCTGTACCGGGGTAATTGCAGACCTATACGGTTTGAGCCACCAATGCTCGACTTCCATGAACAGTAAGTTTTTATTTTTGAACTAGATTTTCCCAGAAAATTGTTGTATTTATTTTGCATGCGTGTATCTTCCCTTTAATCTATTACTTGTCTCATCTACATGATAGTGTCACATATTAATTCAACAGGAAAATGTGCTTACATAGTTAAAACATGGGGAACTATCTTTGCTGAGTGTCACACGGACTGCCTTTTAATGTTTGCCAAATGCCCACGCGTTGAAGTCTCTGCTTTAGAGGAGTTTATCTCTAGAAGTAGCATAAAGCTCTCGGGCACCATTTTTGATTGGTGCTTTGTTTCCATTTTTAGTTTAAACATTTTCTTGTGCACATATAACCTGGTGCATTTGCTTTCAGCGTGCAAAGTTGCTTATGTCACTAAACTTTTTTTTTTAATGTTTTACAGAGAGATAATTAAGACTACTTTCTTGGGCTATATTTCCAAGAGCTAGCTCAAAGAATCTGAGTATTTTTAGAGTGCTGGTGTACATTTTCAAATAGTTTATTCCTCTACTGTGTTTTTGTTTTTTTGCACTTTTACTAGATTTTATTTATGCTAATATTTTTAATCTATTCTGATTCAAGAGATGGAAATTAGGATTTTCCCAAATGTTAATGTATTGAATGTTATTAACCATTTAGTTTTCTATATCAAGCTACATTAAGTTTAAATCGCTTATCATCTCGAACCTATCAGTTACGGTTTCAGAGACCCGAGGTAGGGCTATTAGTGTGGCAAGTCAGAGGTCTCTTGTGCAGGCTTTTCAGGAGATTGTGTTCTTGTCAAAGGTAGGGATTTGGGGGGAAGAGAATGCAGAGAAGTTTGCATGACTCCTTGTACATTACTAGATGGAATCAGTATTTTGGAATATTCATTACCTTAAGAAGGACTTGTGTGGTTTTTCATTTTAAATGCTAACTTATTCAAATAGGAAATACGTCACCATTTTGTCAGCATAAAAAAAGGCTTGGGTGTAATGTTGAGATTTCAAGGAACACAGAGTTCTTAAGCCTGTCACATTTATAGCATCACTAAGTCTCTTTGAAATGCAAGGTATTTAATGAAGCCTGGCCATATAGTTTGATGTTTAGCCAAGGTTCATTATGGCTCTAGAAAAACTCTCTGTGAGTATCTTCCCTCATTCCAGAGTAGATCAAAATAGAAACTGACTAACTCCACTCTGACATTGGGCCATGCTTGTGCAGTTTAGCAAGACACTGGGAGGAGTGGAAATAGATACACAATACTGAGAGAGTCTAAAATAGCCAGTGATCTACCTTTGAAAAATGTAGGATTTATGATTCAAGGGCAAGTCTTTCCAAAGTTTTACCCAACTTTTTCACTTTATGATTTGTTTGGGAAGGAGTTGTGCAGATTTCATGATAAATGAATCCTTTCAGATAAAGAAATTTTCAAGTAGAGGAAACTAGGTTGGGAATTCCCATTTCAAGTTATCTTTCTTGCAACTCTTTCAAGAATGCCCCACACTTAAAGTAGGTGAAATTGGAGCAATATCAAGCATGATTCTAGATTGCTGATTTTAACCTTTATTGGGCATTAGATTTCTTTAAGAATAGATGAAAACTATAGATCCTTCTTCCCCTCCCTTACACATAATTGCACATACAAATATCCTTTTACATTTAGGTCTAAGGGTTTTTCTAGTCATTCCTTCAAAATACTTATGCCAGTCTTTAACAATAGAGGTAGCATTCCTGTTGTAAACCACCGGTTTTTAAACTACCACTACAAAACTCACGGGGACTTTGCTGGCTTGTTATGTTAGTAATACATGCTCACTTTCGTAAGTGTAGAAAATACTTAGCTAGAGAAGAAGAAAGTAAAACTTTACCTGTAATTCAATCACTGGAAATATTAAATATCTCACCTTTTAAACATCTATTTCTTTTGCTATATGTCTTATATTTATTAAGCTATAAAAGTAGAGTTGTATTTTCTGAATGTATTATATTGTAATCTGTTTTTAAACTGAATGTGCCTTCCATATTTTTATGTTCTACTAAGTATGCTCATATAAAAATAGTCATGACTATATCCACAAGGTAGAACTCCAAAAATAGAATTCTGAGGAGAAAAGATAGACAAAAATGTTATCTAATGAACATTTAGGCTAGAGCAGTGGTTCTCAACCTCCCTAATGCCACGACCCTGTAACACAGTTCCTCATGTTGTGGTGACCCAACCACAAAATTATTTTTGTTCTTACTTCATAACTGTAATTTTGCTAATTATGAATTGGGCGACCCATGTAAAAGGGTCGTTTGACCTCCAGAGGGGTGACGGCCCACAGGTTGAGAACCGCTGGGCTAGAGAGTTTATCTGGTGTCATGAATAAGGAGTTGGAAACAACTGCTAGAATATATTAATCTATTTATAGAGAGGATATATAATGGGGCTACTCTGGTGCCGCCCTTAAAGAGAAACTAAAATCTCATGAGCAGAGAGAAACTGCTGAAGCTCTGTGGGTAGACAGATGAACTCCAGTACAAACAAGGGTTGGGTCACACAGTAAAAATCTATCTATCTCTATCTACATACATACATATATATATTAATTAGAGTGTGCGGTCTTTTTGATAGCGCAGAAGAATAGAATGTAGGAAGCATAGGGGTTCTATTCCCTAAGGCAACAAATTTACAGGCCACTCCAAAATAGTGGAAGCAAAAGGAAGGAGGATTGTCCCACCAAGATTTAAAACTTTTCTGTGCCCTGTGTGGGGACATTGGATGGAATTTGTTTTTTTCTCACAAAAGTAGAAGTGGAGCTATAGAAATAGTTTGAGGGCAGATATGATTATGTGTATATTTATTAGGGTTCGACTAGAAAAGTAAAACCAGATGGAAGTGTGTGTGTGTGTGTGTGTGTGTGTGTGTTACAGTCTGGCGTCTGCAATGGTGAGTGAGGTTAATTAACCAGTCTCAAAGTCTGTAGTGGCAGGGAGTTAGGAAAGGAAGATCACAAGTAGACTTGAACCCTGAGCTGATGGGAAGGGAAAGTAATTATAGCTGTTGTTACGAGTCTTAGCTCACTTTAAAGAGTCCTGGTGGCATAGGGCTTATGAAGTTCGGCTGCTAACTGCAAAGTCAGCAGTTTGAGCCCACCAGCTGCCACTTAGAAAGATTTACAGTTTCAGAAACCCACGGAGGCAGTTCTACTTTGTCCTAAAAGGTCACTACAAGTCAGAATCCACTCAGTGGTAGTGAGATTTTTGTATTTGTTTGTAAACTCACTCTGCATGAATTTCCAGCTGAGTTAGATGGTTATATCCTAGAATCAGGTCTCTTTTGATGAAGCCAAATGAGCCCTGGCGGTGCTGTTGGGTGAGCGCTGGACTGCTGACCAGCACTTTGAATCATCGAGAGAAGATATGTGCGACAAGATTGGTACTACCTCCTGTCCATCATCCAGCTCCTCCCAAGAGAATATCACTTACCGCCCCTTCTAACCTGACACATCAGGAACCTGGGTGGTACACTGGACTACCCGCTGAGCTGATAGTCACGGCAGCAATTCAAACCCACCAGCAGCTGGGGGGAGAAAAAAGGAGGCTGTCTACTCCTACAAAGATTTGAAGTCTCAGACACCCAAAGAGCAGTTCTGCTGTGCCCTGTAAGGTTATTGGAAGTCAGAATGGACTTTGGGTCTTTAGTTCAGTCCATCCAAATTGATACATCACAAAGCCACCAAGTGATTGGAAACAGACTGTAAATGGAGAAATGGTTAAGTACTTTTCTTTAGCAATTTCATAGTTAAGATTCTTTATATGAAGCTTAGAAGTAATCAGAGAACGCTGTACATCTCCATTGCAGAGAATGCATTCATTGTGATTGGGCTCAGGAAGTTACTGATGGCTGAAGCAAAGAGAGGTCTTAGGTAATATATTTGTTATTCACTCACAGCAGCATAAAACTTGTTAATTGATTGCGGTCGTGTCCTTCATGGACTGCCTTTCCGACTCCAAAAGCCCCTGCTCTTTTTACGATGAATGGATTTAGTGGAAAAGGAGCAAGGACTGTCTGGACAGGCCTGTTGGACCAGCAGCCGGAGAAAGCTATAGACGGTCTGCTCCTTGTCTTGTGTGAACGCAATGAGCCAGTAGGCACTTCACAGCAACACATTTCCTTTGGGGTTTATTTAGGGGAAAAAATTAGGCTAGAATAGAATGACCTTTCTCGCATCTTTGTTAATTTACTGTTTGATATCTCCACCACTGCTCCCCCTTCACCCCCCTTTTTTTTGGTTAACAAGAGGGAGCTTCAGAAACTTTATTTAGAAACTTTGCTTTCTTTTAATTTTCATTTTCCACAAACTTTGGAAGCTCCTTCACTACAACTTCTTTTTTTGTTTGCTTCTTTAGTTTTCTGGTCCTTAAGGAATAGGACTCTGCTCCCAGCTCAGGAGTAAATCTTGATTAATATAAATCACTTGTGACTATTGCAGGGGTATCTGTGAACCTGCTCTGAAGTCATACATCGTAGAGAATTTCCCGGAAAGAGGGTTTTTCTCGCTCTAAAAAGAGACACAAGAGAACAAACAATCATTTTCTGTCCTGGGTATTGTCTCGTTGCATGTGATGCGTTGGATACTCTGGCAGCCATCTTGCGATCCACGAAGGGCGCTAGTCTGAGAGACAGCCATTGCAGCTTGTCTTGCAGAGTAGACAAGTGGACAACAACAATATTGTCAGCTGAAGTCATTCACTCTTGAACTGCAAGGCTTTAGACCTTCTTGTTATGTTGACACTTCCTTGTATTTCTTTTTTCCAGCAGTTTCTTTGGCACACGATCACGTATCGTAGAGTTCAGTAGTTCAGTCAGAGCAAGAAGAGGTGCACACAATAACTCTTCTGTGATCATTAACACAATCAATTTTCTTGATCTCTTGCAGACTGTGTCCATAGCACTCTGACCTCAGTGTTTGCTGCCTCTCTCCTGTGAACTGTTCTCCTGTCTCTAAGGCTGGTTTTGAGTCTCCCAAGTATTCTGTTACACCATCTGCTCTATAACTGATTCTTTGTCCAAAGCCCTGTTGGCCAAGTCTTCACTTTGATCCTGGGTGGTCTCTTCTGTGCCTTTTGCATATGCTTATGATTTCCCAGTCTCTGTGGCCCTCTGGAGCTCTTTCCTTGCGTCTTTTAACACTTGTAGCTCAACACATCCTTCTCTCTTTCCTGTATTTTTCCTTTCTCTAATACCACACTGTCACCAAAGTTGAATCCTCAGGCTTCCTGGATTCCTGTGCTCACTCTCTCGTTTTCAGAATTTTCTCTCCCTCCCCGTACAGAGTTCAGTACCAGAATCCTATCAGTCTTTCACACCTACTCTTCTCTAATCCTCATGGTTCACCCCTCTTCCTGTAATTCAGGTCCTCTTCATTTTTAAAAATCTAAACTATGAATATCCTATTGCCATTTTCCAGTTTGTCATCCATGCTACCAGCAGAGACATTTTAGTACAAAAATCTGATCGTCTCATTACACACACACACACACACCTCTTAATGATTTCCTGATATCTTCAGAGTAAATACTAAATTTCTTGCATGAAAGGCCCCACATAAGATCCACCCTGTACTTTTCTTATATGCCCACCCATTCCCAACTACCATTGAGAAGAACTCCTAACATTTCCTCAAACCGCTGTTATCTTTCGGAGTGTGTTGTACGTACCTTGTGGACTCCTTAAAAAATAATTTTTTCAGGAAAGTATGTGTACACAAAAGTTGAAAGAACAGATGCTTTACCTAAATGATCATTAATATGTTTCCATCTCATATTTCCGTTGGTTTTGAACATTTGGAGTTTGCAGGCATCGCGACAGTCCCCGCCTGTTTTCTACAGCCTATATGTTCATGAGGACGTTCTATACAACTCGGTCCCCTGATGCTGGCCCCTACGAGCCAACAGCACTACCTCACAGGGTCTCCTGGGCTGGCTTTGAGGGGCGGGAAGGGTAGGTCTTCTCTCCTGTGAATCCACGATGGGATTCTACTGACTGACTATTTGGCTAGCAGCTGAGCCCTTGACCGTTTCGACACAGGGCTTCCTACACGTTCATGATTGGTATTGTTAAAAAATTAACAATAATTACCTCACTGCCCTCAAGTCAGTTAGACTCATCGCAACCTTCTAGGGCAGGTTAGAATTGCCCCTGTGGGTTTCCAAGGTTAGGACTCTGCATGAGAGTAGAAAGTCTCTGGAGCAGCTGGTGATTTTGAACTGCTGACCTTGGGTGACTACGACGCCACCAGGGGTCTGTCACAGTAATTACAAAATGCCTTTAGTTCTTCTATTGTGGTTAAGTACTTTAGTGGTCAAGTGTTGAGTAATAAAATCTAGCGGAAACTCGTTCAGGAATCGATGGGAGGAAAACTCCACGTTGGAAGGAAAACCGAGGCACACAGTGTATCTGCAGTGAGGTCAGAGATGCATCTGGGAGTTGGGAAGATCAGAGTCTGCACTATCCAGCACTCCCAGGACGCCTCCACACCCAGCGTCAGTGACTCTTGCTCATCCCAGTCCCCCCTGCCTGTGTGGCAGAAATAATTCCTCTGGGCTGCACTTCTGCCTTGCATTTCCTTCCGGGTGCAGTGACTTTTCTATTAGGTGAGCTTCCTGGCCCTCAGTTTGTAATCCTTCCAAAATGATTGTGCTGGCCTTACTCTAGCAAGGAAATGCTTGGTTTACTATCTGCATCATTGATTTACAAGAATCGGTCAGTTTATTTACCCACTAAGGGTCTTGCAGATCCACCCAATGGGATTGGTTAGTTTACTGTCAGCCTAAAGGACTGTCCTTTTACAGGTGTTCCTGTGTAAATAGCTAATCTCACAGATGTTAGACCACCGCCTAGCGGTACTGTGTCCTCTGGCCCTGGCATGATGCCCTGTTAGGGGCATCCAGGCCATTCCGGCCAGCGCACCCCCATGTTCAGCAGAATGAAATACTTGTGAGGTGCTTTGCCATCCTCAAAATTGTTGTATGTGAGCCCGTGTTGCCACCACTGGGTCAGTGCATCTTGTTGAGAACCATAGGGACTCTATGAAGCATGATGTCTCTTTCCAGGGACTGGTCTTTTCTGAGAAAGGGTTCAAATTACATGAGATGAAGTCTCACCAGCCTCACTTCCAAGGAGCATTCGGACAGATTTCTTTGTTCTTTTGGTTATCGATGGTACTGCCAATACTCTTTACCAACACCATAATTCAATTGCATCAATTCTGCAGTCTTTCCATTTGAGGCGAATGAAAATACTGGGGATGGGGTCAGGCTCATTTTAGTCCTGGACGAGACATCTTTGTTCTCTAGCACTACTGACCCTTCCTCTTTGTTTCAGATTTTCAGATTCAATCACCAGTAATGATTGAAGCATCTTGCTTGCATGTTTAATCAACTTCAGACAGAGGTAGACTGTAACGTTGCTTCGTTTCTTCATAACTGTGTTTGTGGTGGGCACGTGCATTTGAATAATGGTGGTATCAACTGCTTTCCTTGCAGGCATAGAGATAGATAGGATCCTGTCACAGACGGCATTGTAGTTCAAGATAGATCTTGAAGTGTTCTCTTTGATGGTGAGTGTGACGCCAGTTCTCTTGAACGTGTCATTCCCAGCATAGGAAGCCATCTGATTGCCTGATTTGAATGGCCAACCCCATCCCATTTCAGTGCACTGCTTCCTGGGATAGTGATCTTTTATGAATTTCATGACATTTTTTATAACTTCCCATGTTCCTAAATTCATATTTTTATACTCCACATTTGTTATTAAAGGATGCTTGTAGTTGTTTCTTCTCATTTTGAGTTGTGCCCCATCAGCAAACGACAGTCCCTAAAACTGGACTCCATCCCCGTCACCACCGTGGCCTCCACTTGAGGAAGGAGGCAGCTTTTCTGAGTGCCTTCCCACCCAAGGGGCTCACCTTCCTGCACGAGAACTGATCATGTTTCCCTATTACTCATAATGTTTTCAGCGACTCGTCTCTCAGAAGTGGACATCTCACTCCTTCTTTGTAGTCTGTTCTTAGTCTGGAAACGCTCCTGAAACCAAGGATCACCCTGCTGATCTTTGAAATACCAGCGGCATAGTTTCCGGCATCACAGCAACTTGTAGTCCACCACAGTGTGACACACTGACAGGCTGGGGGGAAGGACCTCCTAAAAGCCATAATACAGATGAGGGGCTATAGTAATGCCCGGGAATGCTGAGCCGGAACTCTGAACACTGAGTGTGATAGAGGCACGTGTAACACCCAAGGACAGAGAAATGGTGCTGGGCAGATTCAGCCCACAGAGTGGAGCACTGCTTTTGGAATGGAGGTCACAGAGGCTTAGGTCTGATACACGTTACAGGAGCTTCCCTTAAAGGGTCTGCCTTGAGACCTTTATGGTGCTGATCTCACCTGGCATTTGCTTAGGACTATCCCATAACTCCTGGTTGAGAGCAAGCACAAGGGCCAGACCCTGCAAATAAATGCCATGAATAAGAACAGGGAGGAGGAGAGAATGACATACCCACTGAAAGAGAGCAGACAACTGCTCACACCTGATCCACTTTGTGCCCTGCTGATATCACAGAAATGAACATCTGTAACTTGGGGAAGGGAGAGTAGGTCCTCTTTTAGACAGAAGTTGGCTCTTACCCTGTGACTGTAAGCGGAGAACTCATAGGGAGAGAGGGGGCCAGTTCACCTCAAATCTGTTCCTGTTGTTTATTGCTTGCTTTCTATCTGTAATATGTTCTTGGGTATTGTTTACGTCTTTTATATAAATCAAAATAATGGCTCTCACTTGCTAGTGCTTTGTGTCTTGTGGCTGTGACCCAATCAGATTGAATAATAGAGTTGTGATGCCAGCAATCTGACCACTGCTTGCAATTTTGAGGCCACAGTGTAAGGTGAGGAATGGCCCCATTTCTAGTTTTAGTTTAGAAAATATCAAAGTAGAACAAAGGATGATCCTGGCTTAGGTTCCTGTTCCACCCATCCAATAAGAAAATAATTGTGTAGTAGACATGTTTTCCAATGATAACCCATTTTAAAATCAAGATTTCACCCAGAGTAAGAGTGAGGTGGGAAGGTCTTTCATTTGAAGTCCATTACAACCTCCTTAATCTGTTAAATCCCTATTGCCCTCAGTAGTATGGAGTTGGCCCCTCCACTGTAAAGTAACCCTTCCCCGGTTAAGGTAAAATCTGCCCTCTCTTGCTGTGTGTTCACCCCACCCTCAAAATTTGCTTCCACCGTCGAGCCTACTGACACAACACTTACAACACAACAATATGAAAAAGTCCACAACATATAATGAGACTTTGAGAGATTGCAGGGCAGGCTCCCAAGTAGGCCGGAAAATGGTCTGAGAAATGGGGAAAGCGTGTGCCCTCTCTTCTTGCAGTTAGAGAGTGTGACTGGGGTAGGTTTACATGGTTTGCCTTTCTCCCTTGAGCCAGAAGGGTGTGTGTGTGTAGCCTTTCTTATTGGCTTGCCCAGATGTGGGGCATAAAGTGAAGGGGAGTTGAAAGCGTGAAAGCTGATAATTGTCTTTAACAACAAAAGTAGTCCATCTTTAACACACACAGACTGCACTTGTCATTGGTCTCATGGTATGTTTTGATATCCTCTCTCCCTGTGTTAGTCCAGGTTGACTAGAGAAATCCAGAGACATTCATCTATCAAACTTTTATATCAAGAAGTTATTATATATCAAGCAAACTTCCCAGCCCAGTCCAGGTTAAGTTCCTAAGTCCCATACTAGTTCCTAAGTCTGGTACTAGTCCATAAATCCCTCTTCAGACTCTTGTAGCCACAGGCAGTGATGCCGAGTGCCAGAAAGTAACGGGCCGGTGGGTGCAAAATTGTGTGGATCCAATGGTGGTGGGTGCATCCCAGGGTTCATAGCAGTCAGGGTCAGCCAGTAAGAAGGTGAAGGAAGAAGGGAAGGAGGCTCCCAAGGCCCTCCTTATGAGAAGACCAGGAGGCACCTGATTGACAGGCTAGACTCCACCCTAACTACCACACTCCCTTACTAGATAGGGCCAACAAAATAGACATACCGTATTTACTCGAGTATAAGCCAACCTGAATATCAGGCAAGGCACCAAATTTTACCACAAAAACTGAATTTAAAATGTGCTGGGAAAACTCAGTATATACACGAATATAAATGGTATATCTTTATATCTATCATATATCTCACACTTAACCCTTATTATATACTGTGCATTTTCACCACGTCGAACAAGATATTTCTATGAATTTCTTTTGCTCTAGGGCACTCAGTGTGTTTTTTGCTAGACTTCAGTAAACATTTGCTATCCTTTTGCTTCTTGACGCAGCACTGTACTGACTAAATGCCTGTGCTGTAAGTGCTTTCATTGACTTGAGACACCTGAAAGACCAAACCCATTTCACCGCCCTCCAGTTGATCCTTACAGTGAGCCTACCGGACAGGCTAAGACTGGGAAGCCTCCTCTTCCTGAGAGCAGCTGGTAGTTTTGAGTTCCTGAATTTTCCACTAACGGCCAAAACATAACCCACTACACCTCTAGGGCTCACTAATATGTGTGGTAAATAGTAGTTTAGGATTTGGGAAGTGTCCTTGACATTTATACTTTATAATATTTCCCCCCAGAAGCTCTCAGTAGTCATCATTACTCACTAACTTGACTTACGTATTAAAGTTCTTTTTGTTGTTTCATTTTTTTGCCATACATGTTCTGTGGGCTATTTCAACTGCTTGTGGTCATTTTTGCCCTTTGTCAGAGTATTTCTAGAGAAGCAAAACCAGTGACACTCATGTATATAAAGAGAGAAGTTTATACCAAAGAAAATGGCCCACAGTTTTGTAGAAGAGTCTAAGGTCAGTTTGACGTAAATCCGTGTTGTGTCACATATTAAAAGCTGGAGGCTTTCCTGACTCCAGTGGCTGCCAGGGCAGGGAAGCCAGCAAGTTGGCAGACAAATCAGGAGATGAGGAAGAAGACCATGGCTGGCTGGTAGATGCAGAGGCAGATTGGCAAGTCATATATTAAAAGGCCACTGACAGCTCTCAGGATTATCAGGCAATATGGCAGGCCATTGGCTGAAGGATTCACAGCAGCCAAAAGCAAGCAAGCAAGCAATCCACGCTATTTGTATCTGTGAAGTAGGCCACACTCCCAAGGAGATGTCATCACACTGTGTCCTGTACGGGATGGACTAGAGCTGTTTACAGTATGTTAGTCACCTCGTTGGTGGGCTTCCTAAAACCATAAGCCCAAACAATCACAGCAAGCATCTGCAAGAACTTGTAAGTTGAGTGGAATTTACCGCGTCTTGTATCAAACACTGCATTCAGGACCACAAAGGGTGGTTTCAGGCCCACTAGTGAGGATGCAAAAATCTTACCTACAATTTTTTTGGATACTTTCTAGTCCCTCAAGTACTCAGTCCCTTCATTATCCTTAATACTTTCTGGAATTTACTTCACATTAAATTCATCAGATTGCCTTTCTCCAAAATTAAACTTCCTCCCCATCCTTTTGGTTTAGATTAATTTAATTTTCCACCCTTATTTCACTCCTTTTCCTTCTCCACCCCTTTCCCCAGTCTGAACACCCCTCATGCGTTTATGCCAAGATTGTTCAATGTTTTTCTGTCTCTAGAGCAACTCAATTTTGCGAGAGTTATTGGAGACTATAAATGTTGCCTTGGGAGGAAGGTTGGCATGCTGAATTCATTGGTTGACAAAATTAAATGTAGAAGTGTTTTACTTTAAATTTAAAAAATATTCAGTATGGCCTGAATGGCTCTAAAAACCTAAATACTGGCTAGGGCTAGACAATGACTGATGTCTTATTGTTGCGCCCGCTCCCTTAGCTGGAAGGCGGGTGTTGCTCTCGAGTGATTGGGAGGTGTGCGTGAAAGTCAAGGGGCTCTCATTAAAGGGGTACTGATGCCCTTCAGCTCTTCACTCCCCTATTATTCAGTGTCCATCAGCAGCCCAGCTCAGCCTGCCGTCTGAAAAACCAAAACTAGGATAATTGGATGTTTGGGTGATTTCGTGGTATGAGAACTGCGTATTGATTTGGCCCAACTTCCTTTCAAAGGCTGTGCTTTACCGAGGAGTGCTCCGTCACTGCCGTTGATGAGGTGTGTCAAAGGGCAGTTGCTCAGCCATTTCTTCAGCTGTTTCCTGTCATTGCAGTATCCTCTTTCTTAGGACACATGCCATTGACCACAAAATCGCAGCTCTCCTCTAGTCTCTAATGCGTAGCTGCTGCTTCCTAATTATTTTGAATGTCAGACATTTCTAAAATACATACGGTTATGTCAGTCATTCTGCTGCAGTAGCACAGAGAGCAGCTGTATGTTTCTTCAACTTGGCTTATCTATAAATAATTTACACTTCCTCTTTTGGCCTTACTTCTGTCTTAGGAGCAAGCAATAATGGAAGCCAACAGGACTAGCACTGGCAGGCATTTGAAAATCTTTATTTTTAAATCTTACCTGTTCAGCCAAGCAGTCACACGTGCTTCTGCGGTAGACAGAATTCTCTGATGGCCTCCAAAATCCTGGCTTCTAGTGTCTGTGCACACACGTTCCCTCAGCGATTCCAGCCAAGACTCAGCTAGTGCTGCTCTAAGGTTTTTCCTCTGTAATTAAGGCTCCGCCTCAGTTGACCTTTAAGATGGGAGATTATCTGAGTGGACTTGACCTAATCACACCGGCTCTTTAAATCTAGCAGCCAGAGACCAAAAAAGGCTGGCAGGGTGAGAGGTGTTAGACCTTCGGGAGATTGCTTGCTAATGGCTTTAAAGATGGTGAGGACCACTACCCGAGATGGAGGGCAGCCTACAGGGAGCTCACAGGCAGCAAGAACACAGTGCATTGTCAACAACCTGAATGACTTTGAATGAGAGCTTTGAACTTCAGCTTTGTGAGACCCTGAGCAGAGAACCCAGTCATGTACTGTCTTTGGCACTGGCTGTGCCGCCACATCTCTCGTGAATCCCCCCCTTATCATGGGTCCTGCTGACATCATCAAGGAAAGAATGAAGAAGCGAGGTGGGAAGTGTTCGTACCAGGTCTCTAGGCAGCTCTGTCCAAGGAGTGGCCCCCTCTGCTTCCTGTGGTGAAGACTGCACTGAGGCACGGGAAGTTACAGCATGCCAGCCTGCAGTAACCTGGTGACACCGTTTTGAAACCGCCCCGCTGCCCTTTGCTGCTCTGAACTTCTTTGAGCAGTGTAAGTATATGGCCTCTGCCTTTTTCTATAGATGATAGCACAGAGACTTTGCACTAGATCTCCAGAAGATAGGCCAAGGCCAGCCCCGCCCCAGCAGCACCACACATCAAGCTAGTTGTCCACCCATGCTTCCCCGCTCCTAGAGCCTCGCAGCTGACTTCTCTACCCCTAAGTGCTCTCCTGTAGCAGACCACCTGCTTGACAGGCTCTCTCAGTTACCTGACCATCTTGTACCTCATCTTACATTACTGAGATTGGGTGCCCTGAGGTGGGAAGAAAAGCTTTAAGAACTAAATCATAGGGAGATGAGTAGATTTCATGGACTCATTGTCTGTAGTGTACTTGAACTCTAAAAGAGCATATTTGCAGTGTACTTTTCAGAACTGTAAGGAGGAGGTGTTTATTTCTGTGCACTGTTGTTTTTTATAGAGAAGTCTTTTATAGTTTCTTCCTGTAATCCCTCCCTGCAGTGTGTGGCCATCACTTGAGGTCCTAGCCGGCTCAGTACTCCTTTCCCTAATTGTGGCATATATGGTTTTATAAACCAGCCTGGCATCAAAGAGCAAGGGGCAGTCTTGGCCCTTGGCCCCAAGCATCTGAAGACAAGCCGCTGCCTGCTTCCTAACCTCAGCTATGCTTACAAAGCTGCCTTGGGACGTAAGCATGCTTTGCTTGGTTGTGCTGTACTTTATTGGGTTTCCCAGATACGTTATTAGGTTTTTTGTTTGTTTTCTTTTTAATGAACAGTACTGGCAACCCCCTGTTGAATAAAGGAACTCTGGTGGAGTAGTAATTCACCTGTTGGTCAGGGAACCTCAAGGTCATCAGTTGGAACCCACCCACTGCTCTACAAGCACAAGATGAGGCTTTATGTTCCCGGAAAGAGTTACAGTCTCGGAAACCCAGAGTGCAGTTCTATCCTGTCCTGTAGGTTCTGAGTCAGACTAGACTCAATGGCAGTAAATTTGGTTTGGGGGTTTTGTGTTGAACAAGTGTGTGCCATTTTTTCCAACAGCACGTGCTCACTTTGCATCTGTGTCACATTTGACTATTCTTCTGTTTTTCAAGTGTTTTCATAATGCTTTTGCACACTTAATAAACTACAGTGTAGTGTACACATAACTTGCATATGAACTGCTGTTAAAGCAGCATGAGGGTAGCATCTGACTTTCTCTAAGAGGGAAGGAAAATCAAAACCAACAGCTGGAGGCTGATCCTTATGAGGCAGAGGTCAGGCACATGTCTGCCCTTCAATCTTTTTACCAATTCTAACTTTAGCAATCCCATACTGCTTTCTACTTCTCTGCTTGTTCAATTCATTGCAATGGCCACACCGAACTCACAGACAATACTGCCAATTAGGGAGTTTGTTAAGGAAGTCACATGTTACAATTTAGCATCAGGAACAGTCAGGATACAGTTCTTTGATCAGGGCAGCCTGTTAGCCATGCCTGCAGGCACACCTTCCTCTGGCCGGCTTTTAACTCTACCAATAAGTGCTGATAATCACCCAACTCTGCCAGCAAGCTTCCTGCCCAAAGGCTTAGTTAGTTCTCTTGCTGCATGGACTGGAAAACCCACCATGCCTTTCTCTGCCCCTCTCCTAGTTTTGCTGCCGTTATTTATTACCATCTTTAACTACCTGTGGTGTTACAGCTGTCTCTGGACTGACAAGGTTCAGTGCAGGGATCTTGGGACATGCTTCACTCTTCCTGGTTCATGACTCCTCTTTTTTTAATGGCAGCAAGATTCTCCCTGCCAGCCATGTCCCCCCACCCCCCTTCTCTGATTGTAGGTTGTCTCATTTTAAGCATAGTAGGGCTGGTCCTGCAGTGGGCCACATGCTCTTCACACTTGTATTGTCCTACACCAGTAATTTGGTGGGAGTTGCAAAGATTGAATGTTAAGTAATTAATTACTGTATATACTCGTGTATAAGCCGAGTTGTTTTTCCAGCACATTGTTAAATGCAGTTTTTGTGGTAAACTTAGGTGTCTCCGCTGATATTCAGGTCAGCATATACATGAGTATATACGGTAAAAGTACCGTATTATGTAATTCCAACTCCAATATGTACTTACTTCTGCAAGGTTAGTAACCAGTATAACTAGGCAAGAGAAAAAAATAAAAGACCTTTAGGTTGGAAAGGAAGAAGTAAAACCATCTCTATTTGTTCTCATACGTAAAAAAATCCAAAGGGGGGGAAATGAGGAGTTGATATCAAGGGCTCAAGTAGAAAGCTAATGTTTGAGAATGATGAGGGAAACAAATATACAAAAGTGCTTGCCACAATGGATGTATATGTGGATTGTGATAAGACTTGTACAAGCACCCAATAAATTGATTAAATTACTACTTTTTAAAAGTTCTTGGTGCAACTTTCCTGGCCTTTTTCTCACCATTAAAGTTTTCCATTTTCTTTAAAAAAAAAATCCTAAGGAGTCCACTGAAAACTATAGAATGATTAAGAATTCAGCAAGGTTACAGAATACATGATCAATATGAAATGTAAAAATCAATTTATGTCTGTGTAATACTAATGATGTAACAAAAATACAATTAATAAAGCAGTTTATATTAGCATAAAATATTTATATATATAAATATGACAAATATAAACCTTGTATATTGGAAACTATAAAGCATTGTCAAAAGAAATTTAAACCGTTGAATACAAATTTGATGATCTGAAATGTAAACTCCCACCCAATTTACAATAAAAACCTGAAAAGCAAAGAAATTATAGAACGAAATAGAAAGATATCCTGTGTTGATGGATCAGAAAAATACAAAATATGAAGAGAATAGTCTCTAAATTGATCTACAGATTTCCAGGTAACCTTCTGCAAAAAACTGGCAAGCTGATCTTAAAAACTATGGAAATATGAGAAATTCAAAATAGCTAAAATAATTTTTTAAAGGACCAAAGTTAAAGAATCAACACTTCCTGATCTCAAAACTTTCTACAAATCTGTAGTAGTCAATACAGTCTGATACTGTCTCAATAACATGTACCTTGTATGTTAGATACCCTCTGATTTTTTTTACATGTGGCTATAAAAATTATAGCATGTTCATAAAGTTACCTCCCAGGGGCATGCTATTTGCATAAAATATGGTAGATAAATGAGTTAGAATTTAGATTCTAGAAAGAGACTTTTGGATATTTATATATGAAAGAAAAATATTGAATTCCCTACCCCAGACAACAGCAAAAAAATTAATTCAGGATATATCAGACACATTAAATAATTTATTATCGTAAGCCTAGAATAACCAGACATATCAGTTATTCTTTTATGGAGCCATGCCGGTTTGTTAGCACAATAAGCCAGAGGTGTTACTCCATCTTTTCAGACCATGTTCTTAAAAAACCTTGGACTCTTGGGGAAGAGAATACAGAGAGATGTTTGGATGGCTTTTTATGTACTTGTAGATAAGAATCATTTAGGAATAGTCATTATTTAATTAAAATGAAGCTAAACTATAAAACCCTGGAAGAAGAAAAAAAAGGTCATTACCATAGATTTTTGCAGTTTCTTTTTATGCAACTCTAGAAACACAAATAACAAAATATAGCAACTGGGCCACTCTAAAGATTTTTTTTTTAACATTTTATTAGGGGCTCATACAACTCTTATCATAATCCATACATATACATACATCAATTGTATAAAGCACATCTGTACATTCTTTGCCCTAATCATTTTCTTTTTTTTCCCTTTTCTTTTTTTACATTTTATTAGGGGCTCATACAACTCTTATCACAATCCATTCATATACATACATCAATTGTATAAAGCACATCCGCACCTTCCCTGCCCCAATCATTCTCAAAGCATTTGCTCTCCACTTAATCCCTTTGCATCAGGTCCTCTTTTTTCCCCCCTCCCTCCCCCCTCCCTCATGTGCCCTTGGTAATTTTTTTTCCAACATTTTATTAGGGGCTCATACAATGTTTATCACAATGCATACATACATCAATTGTGTATAGCACATCTGTACATTCATTGTCCTCATTGTTTTCTTTTTTTACATTCTATTAGGGACTCACACAACTCTTATCACAATCCATACACATACATACATCAATTGTATAAAGCACATCCATACATTCCCCGCCCCAATCATTCTCAAAGCATTCGCTCTCCACTTAAGCCCTTTGCATCAGGTCCTCTTTTTTTTTTCCCCTCCCTCCCCGCTCCCCCCTCCCAATGTGCCCTTGGTAATTTATACATCGTTATTTTGTCATATCTTGCCCTATCCGGAGTCTCCCCCCCACCCTTCTCTGCCGTCCCTCTGTCCCTCTCCCAGTGAGGAGGTCACATGTGGATCCTTGTAATCAGTTTCCCCTATCCAACCCACTCACCCTCTGCTCTCCCAGCATCGCCCCTCACACCCCTGGTCCTGAAGGTATCGTCCACCCTGGATTCCCTGTGCCTCCAGTTCCCATATGCACCAGTGTACAATCTCTGCCCTATCCAGCCCTGCAAGGTAGAATTCGGATCATGGTAGTTGGGGGGAGGAAGCATCCAGGATCTGGGGGAAAGCTGTGTTCTTCATCGGTACTACCTCGCACCCTCATTAACCCATCTCCTCTCCTGAACCCCTCTGTGAGGGGATCTCCATTGGGCCACTCTAAAAATTAAACATTTTTATGCTATAAATGATACCATCAAGAAAGTGAAGATAAACCCACAGAATGGGAGAAAATATTTGAAAATCATATAGGAGGAAAAACTAATGAAAAGATAATGGAATTCCACAAACTTTTTGAAGTCTCATACACAATCAAGGTACGTGTATCCATAATACACATGAACTTTTACTGGGTATATCTAAATATGGAATTTCTTCTCTTGATGAAACTCTATCAACTGTTTTATTCAAGAGGTATTTTTTATTATTTTTTAAAACATTTTATTGGGAGCTCATGCAACTAGTATCACAATTCATACATCCGTCCATTGTGTCAAGCACATTTGTTGTACATTTGTTGTCATTATCATTTTCAAGAAGTATTTTACCTTTTTAAAAATTCTAGTTTACTTCTATTATTTTTGTCCATAATCTTCCAATATTCTTCCTTTCCATTTGCAAATATTGTAGCTTCTACACAGTTTTGTTATATTTTGTATAGCTCTATTTTTTTTAAACATATCATCTTTTCTCGCCTAATTCTGAATTACAGGTGCTATTTGGGTCCCACAACTCACTAGATTCTTATCTGTAGTTTCTGTTTTCCTTCTATCCCAATACCCTCTACATTGTATTTTTATATTGAATATGTTCTCTGTTTTCTGTATGACTTCTTCATATTGTTACATCTTCTTAAATATACTTTATTTTGCTTATTTTAAATTCTTGACCCAACTTTTGTAGCTTCATACCACTGAGTGAATATGAGAGAGAGTGTGTGTATGTGTTGGGGCGGGGTGTTCCCACGAACATTCTTGCCATGTCTCTCGTCCTGTGCTAGTTTACATGGGGAATGCTCAATAAGTCTATACTGTGGCACACTGGGTTTAAGCGTTGGACTGCTCAGCGAGTTTAAACCCTCCAGCGCTCACCCCCCGCCCCGGGAGAAAGATGAGGTAGGTCTACTTTGTGGAGCCTGAATCAGCTAACTTGCAGCAGGTTTTGACGTAAACGTAATGTAACTTTTCTCCTCAAGCTGATGATCTTGTTGGGGAAATAATAAGACTGATGCCAATTAGAGAGCACTGCAAAGAAAATGTGATTTATGTGGTAAACTTCCCTGGTGCTACTGGCATGAAGAAGCCTGTGCAGGTGGAGGGAGGGTGGGGTAGAAAGCAGCACTGATTACAAGGATCTACATGTGACCTCCTCCCTGGGGGACGGACAGCAGAAAAGTGGATGAAGGGGAGATGTCGGACAGTATAAGATATGACAAAATAATAACTTATAAATTATCAAGGGTTCAAGAGGGAAGAGGGAGGGGAAGAATGAGCTGATGCCAGGGGCTTAAGTGGAGAGCAAATGTTTTGAGAATGATGAAGGCAATGAATGTACAAATGTGCTTTACACAATTGAGGTATGTATGGATTGTGGTAAGAGTTGTATGGTCCCCTAATAAAATGATTTATTTAAAAAAGAAGAAGCCTGTGAAGATACAACTACAGAAGTACTGAGTGGACTACACATAATGAAATTTTATTTTTGAGGCAAACGGTAAGGTAGATGCTAAGGGGACATTAAAATGGGCCTGGCAATACAGACCGTTGAGTGAGTATATTGCTCCTTTGGGAAGAGACTTTACTGTGGATGAGAGCCGGGTGGTCTCCGTTCAATTATAACATGGAAGAAATCTAAAGAGCTAATCCTTTTCAGGCCTCACACTTGTCAAAGAGTGTGACACCTAGTTGGCTTTCAAGAAAAATTGTTGAGTAGCTAAATACTTTGTTACTTGCAATTTTTAAATGGAAATCACTTAATAAATGCCTTTTATGTTGTTTGAAAATGTCTTAATCTAATTTTGCTTTGTTTTTAATGTTTCAGGTTCTCTCTCCACAACTAGGCATTATCTGTAAAGTATTTGTGATGATATTCTCTTTGCTTTCACAGACCAGTTGGAATGCCAAAAATGGAAAAAGTTTACTTACACAATCCTAGCTCTGAAGAAACTGTTACTTTAATATCCATCTCTGCTACAACATCACATTTTCACGCATCGTTTTTTCAAAACAGGGTAAGTTCCCTGCTGTAGGTGAACTCTCGTGAGGGTGAAAGTGCGTGGAAACGCCTGCATGTCTGATGTCTGCAGCAGTGGTGCTCCGATCGTGAGGGCCGGGGCAGTGTGGCGTTCTGGTGGGCGCAGAGTTGCTTGGAATTGGGGGGACTCAGCTGTACCAGTAGCACATTTTTATTGATAATGGTATTTTAGTGCAGTCAGATTGGTTTGAATCTTTGTATCTGTTCTTGAATTTTAGTTTTTCCTATTTTCTAAGAACTATTCGTTCTACCTTTAAATATATTGTTTGTCTCAACATGAAACAGCAGTCAAGAATCACATTGGCAACTGAGACCTAAGCACTTTGAAAAAAATGCAGCGTTCTTATGTTCCGCTTATTTTCTCTTCCTTCCTAGTGAGTAACTCCTCAGCCTTCTATTCATTTTATAATGCCGTGTGGCAAATTTCCACAAACGGAGTGGCTTAAAACATCCCCACCATCAGCACACGATTCTCCAAGTCACAGTTCTGACCCTGCTTGTCGAGATTCGCCACGCAGTGTCCCAAAGGTTTAGTTAAGGTGTTGCCCAGCTTAGTGTTAGCGGAGTTTCTGGTGGGAAATCTACTTTCCAATAAATCCCGGTTGTCGGCAGTATTGATTCCCCTGCAGTTATAGGATGGAGATCCTCCAATTCCTTGCTGGCCGTCAACCAGGACCTCACTCAGCTCCTTAAGCCAGAAACTCTGCATCAACTCCCTCCCCTCAGTGCTTCAAAGCTCTCTGACCCCGTCTTCTGCCACCAATTGGAGAAAACTCTGCTTTTTAAAAAGCTCCTGTAATTCGATTCTTCCTACACAGAATGAACTGATTAGTGACCTTAATTACACATGAAAAATCCTTTTTCTTACTGAATGTAAATAATCATGGGTGTGATATCTCACTATATTCACAATCCCTATAAATCAAGAAAAGAAATCTTGGGGCCAGTTTAGGATTCTGCCTACTTCAAACATTCTCCAAAATTTTATCTGTCATTATTTTTGTTGTATGTAAAGTTGTTACTTAATAATTTTTTCTGACTAAAAATTATTTTTAAAGTAAACTTTAACTTCATAATACAGTAAACAAAATATGCTCTCAAAGTATATCATGAAATAGCAACTATGAGAGAGAAGTAAATGAATAGGATTGTCAACAGCTCCTTTGAAAATATATGACCAAATAACTGTGAAGGAGTGTTTTTTAAAGCATATAAAGTGTGAGTCGACAAATTTATATCATTGCTAGATTTTTATAGCTCTCTGTAGTTTTACATCATCTTATAATATTAGCCAAGACCTTCCAAAGTATAAAAAAGAAAATGCAGCTTTGGGTTAAAGTCTTACTTTAGTGATTGTTTTTTAATTTAAAGTTATCTTTAAAACAAAGAAGTAAGTCAGTAATTACTTTTAGAAATAGAAAATGAAAAAATGATTGGAATTCATGAAAAATAACCTGTTCTAAAATATTTCTTTTTTTTAAGTCGTTTTATTAGGGGCTCATACAAATCTTATCACAGTCCATACAAAAATCAATTGTGTAAAGCACATTTGTGCATTCATTGCCCTCATCATTTTCTTTTTTCTTTTTACATTTTATTAGGGACTCATACAACTCTTATCACAATCCCTACATATATATGCATCAATTGTATAAAGCACATCCGTACATTCTTTGCCCTAAAATATTTCTTTTTTTCTTTTTTAAAATTTATTTATTTATTTTTATTTTTTCTAAAATATTTCTTAAAGTAACAATTTCCCTCCAGTTATTCTTTGTTGTTACCTAAAAGATAATTTCACAACTGTTAACATGGTAACTCCCAAGATAGCTTATATATTATTCCCTGAAAGAAAGATACTTTTACATTCCTTACAAATCTGCTGATGTTCTCAAGTAAAAGAATTGTCAAACTGACAAAACATGCATGCTCATCTGATCTAGGATTCTCATTGTACAGGCCTGAGCCCCAGGGAAGTTTGCCTCCGTCAGAGCCACGAGTTAGGGTCTAGGTGTTCTCCTGGACTGCTCAGTTCGTTGTTTGGCTCATATTAAGCTGCTGTGTGCCTGCCGGCCTGTATGTCGAGGAAGCAGGACAAAAATAGTTCCCAACTTCATTCTATTTGTTAACAATTTGGCGTGCTTTACTACTTCAAACACTGCTTAATTGCTGTTTGACATGCCAAGCTTCATCCTTTTTAACGAGACAGGACCCAGAGCGGTAAGCACTGGTTGCTACAGAGGCCGAGGAGGCAGGGAAGGCAAGGCAGGAGGTCGGCGAGAGGAGCAGTGAACTGGAGTGCACATGGCTCATGCACAGGGTCAGCCCACCTGTGTCCACATGGTGGGTGGGGAGTGTAAGTCCGTGGGCTTTTTATAAATTACCACCCAGATTATATACACGAAGGATACGTTTGATACAAATTCAGTTTGAAGGCTACTAATTTGAAATCTCTGAACTACACTCCTAGGGAATTATTTCTACAAATGAAGCTTATTGCAAAGAAAATGGTTTCTCTAAAAATGATATAAAAGAGCAACTAAACGTGTTTGTAGTCAAAGAACAAAAATCTGTGTGGGGTTTTGCGCTGAGGAAAAAATATTAAACAATAAAAACAGTCTCTACTCTGTCAGTCTACCAGTTGGATACCAATGGGAATGTTTCCACAAGCTGGTACATTAGAAACACTCATTCGTCTATCCCAAGAAATATGAAAGCTGACTACCTAGTCGACCAACCAGAAGAGATCCCTATCTGTGCCCATTCCAAAGAAAGGTGACTCAACAGACTGGAAATCATCAACCAATGTAATCAATATCACATGCAAGTAAATTTTTGCTGGAAAAAAATTCAGAATTGGTTGCAGCAGTACATTATCAGAGAGCTAGCAGAAATTCAAGCCTGATTCAGAGCAGGACATGGAATAAAAGAGATTATTGCTAATGTCAGATGGATCTAGGCTGAAAGAGAATGCTAGAAAGATGTTACTTGTGTTTTATTGAATATGCAAAAACTTTCAGCTGTGTGGATCATAACAAACTAAGTACTGTTGAGAAGAATGGGGATTCCAGACCAAAAGGCAGTCTTGAACAGAACAAGGAGTACTGTCCTGTTTAAAATCAGGACAACTGTGTCCTTTGACCATACTTACTCCGTCTGTGTGCTTAGCAAATACTCAGAGAAGCTAGACTATCTGAAGCCAGACTATCAGCATTGGGCTGGAGGAAGGCTTATTTGATATACAGTAAGAAGAAACCCTGCTAGCTGAAAGTGAGGAAGACATGTGGAACAAGGCTGCAGCCTTCAGTATGGATTACAACTCAGTGTAAATAGTGACGGTACCGTGGGCTGCTAGAGAACAAGCAAATCAGTCTTGGGAAAGTGCATCCAGAATGCTTCTGAGAAGCAAGGGTAGCGCGACTTACTCTCACGTACTTTGGACTCGTTATCAGGAGAGACCAGTCCTTGGTAGCAGACATTGTGTTTGGCAAAGCAGATCAATGAAAAGGAGAGAGGCTGTAGAGGAGAGGAGCTGACACATTGGCTACAGAAATAGACTCAAATGTTTTAACAGCAGCTCCGCGGCACTTACATGCACCCAAGTCGAGTCATACTCTAGTTTAGCCTTTATATTCCAGGGATTCGCAAACGATAGGCCACAGGCCAAATTTGGTCCTCAGTCTGGTTTTGGTGGTTTTTTTTTTTAATCGTTTTATTGGGGGCTCTTACAACTCTTATCACAATCCATCCATCCATCCATTGTGTCAAGCACATTTGTGCATTTGTTGCCATCATCATTTTCAAAACATTTTCTTTCTACTTGAGCCCTTGGTATCAGCTCCTCATTTCCCCCCTCCCTCTCCTACCCTCCCTCATGAACCCTTGATAATGTATATATATATATTTTTTTATGTCTTACACTGACCGATGTCACCGTTCACCCACTTTTCTGTTGTCCATCCTCCTGGGAGGTGGTTATATGTCAATCATTGTGATCTATTGTGATCGGTTTCCCCTTTCTCCCCCACCTTCCCTTTCCCCTCCTGGTATTGCTACTCTCATTATTGGTCCTGAGGGGTTTACCTGTCCTAGATTCCCTGTGTTTCCAGCTCTTCTCTGTTCTTGTGTACATGCTGTGGTCTAGCCGGCTTTGTAAGGTAGAATTGGGGTCATGATAGTGGTAGGGGGGAAGCATTGAAGAACCAGAGAAAAGTTGTCTCAGCCTGTTTTTATAAAGCTCATGAACTAAAGTTTTTTTTAAAATATATTTTAAACGTCATAAAACAAGAATATGCAACAGAGAGTGTATATCCTGCAAAGTCTAAAATACTGTAAAGCCCATTTGCAGAAAAAGTTTGTTAACTGTCTATCTCCTTACAGATTTCGTGTCTCTATTGATTACAAAAGCAGTGTCAGTCTCCATTTATAGTTTTGGATTTTTCCATTTCTTCTTTCAGCTCTATTAGTTTGGTCTAGTGCATTTTGAAGCTTGTTACTAGATTCATACACATTTAGAATCGTTAACGCCTTCTTGTTTGACGCTCATCATTATAAAATGTCTCTCTTTGATTGTGGCTAACAATTCTGTTATCTTCTTTGTATGATATTAATCCAGTCATTCCAGCTTTTTATTAGTGTTTTCATATTTCGTGGATTTCTTGTAGATTCGTTGTAAAAAGGGCTTAGGGGTGGTGTCTGCTCTCTTCTAACATCACTGGGGCAGGAGAGGTGGGGGAAGGAGAATCACCAGCAGCAGCAGCTCAAGGCTGATTCATATGAGGTGGAATTACACGTGCCTCTACCCTCCACTCTTCTCTCCAATTCTGACAGCAACTGGCCTTCCTACGGCATTCTCTACTTCTCGGCTAGGTCTGATAATTCATTGCATAGCCACACAGAATTCACAATGTTCCCAGTTAACGGAGTTTGTTAGGAAACCAAGAGACCACAATTCAGAATTGGCAACGCTTAGAATAGAGTTCTTCAAACATGAAAATTCCTCAGCCATGCCTGTAGCCTTTTCTCTCTCTGACCCTCAATCTTTCATTCATGCAACTCTTTGGCGTCTATCCCGTTCAGACAGACTCTTTTGGTTCTGCTGATAAATGCCCAAAGAAGCGGTGCTCTACCGTTAAACCATAGCTGGAAGGCTCTCAGCACCAGCCTGTGCATCATTGGACCTAGCCCCCCAGTCAAATACCCAGACTCACACCACTCCACCAGTGGTACGAAGCTCCTTTAAATCTGCCAATAAGTGCCTGCCAGAGGCACCCCCCTCCACCAGCAAGAGTCCATTTAAGACACTCAGTTCTAGTTCCAGGGTCAGCAAACCTGCTTCCCCCGTCAAATGCTCAACGACAAGTCACTCTGCCACTAAGCTTCCTGCCCAAAGGACCCAGCTTTCTTGCTCTGTGAGCCAGGAAGTGCTGGTTCTGCCGCCTGTGCTGTATTTGCTGCCACCATTTCTCTACCGCTGCCTCTTGCTGTTTTTCCCCTTCCTCCAGTTTAGTTACAGCTCTACCTCCTGCATCCAGTAGGTTCCACACAAGGATCCTAGGCCAAAGGATGTGTTCCACTCTTGGCTGTTCTTTCTTGTTGGTTGTAAGATCTCCTCTTTGTCTCTGGGATGGCTTGTTTTAAGCCTAGTGGAATAGCACAACTCACCAGTCTTCCCATTAGGGAGGCATATATTTCCACCCCCACCTAGAGTACCTTGCTAATACAGGTGTTAGTGAACTATATAATCCTCTTGATGGGCCAGAATATCTTACATTTGCATAGTCATCCCACCCACTCTGCCCATCCTTGGTCGTTTGGTAGGAGCTGGGCCTCTCTAGCCATGGTCTTTCCATCAGAGTGCATTGCCCTCACTGTGGGACAGAGTAGAACTGTGCGCTAGGCCATAACTCTGGAAACAGACCCCCTGCCGTATCTTTATCCACAGTGTGCTTGATAATTGTGAACCACTAAGCTTTCACTGAGCACTTACCCACTGTGCCACAGAGTTAGCTCAGTGCAGTTTATTTCTCCCCTGAGACATCATATAATTGGGTCTTTCTTTTTTTCTTCCAGTCTGTTTTTTTCCCCCTCAACCTTCCTAATACTGTGACCCTCTGATACAGTACCTCATATTGTGGTGACCTCCCAACCATAAAATTATTTTCATTGCTACTTCATAACTGTAATTTTGCTACTGTTATGAATCGGGCGACCCCGTGAAAGAGTTGTTGGACTCCCCCCACCCCTCAAAGGGGTCACGACCCACAGGTTGAGAACCACTGGTCTAGATTATTTACATTCCATGTCATTATGAGTATCATTGGATTTCAAGCTTTCATGATCCTGGTTGTTTTCCTATTGTTCCATTTGCTGTGTGTTTGTCTACTCTTTTTGCCTTTTCTGTCATTAATATATCTCTTTGCTGCCTTGTGCAGTTAGTGCATACAAATTCCTGCTAAAAGGTTGGGCGGGTCTCACTGCCCCCACAGGTCATCGTTGAAAGCCCAAGGGAGCGCATTCCTGCTGGGACATACAAGCAGCATCACAGCAGCTGGCTTGTCATCGTAGATTGACTGATTAGTGATACCTGTCGTCAGTGTTTATCACCGGTAGCCTTAGGGGTTTCGTTGTGCACTTTTTTAAAATTAATCACAGTCTCTTCAAATCGTGTTATACTACTTCATCTGTAGTCTAAGTAGCTTATAACGATGTGTTAACCATTTTCTCATCTAGAAAGCACTTGGCTTTGGTGTGTTTTTGGCTTGTCTGCCCTTTAAGCTCTTCTTGTATCACTTTGGTTTGGGATGGGAGTTGGTTTGATGGAGTGTATTTCTTCGTGGTCTTCACCCACTCTGCTGTTGAGAGCCTCTTCTCAGAGCGTTCCAGATGCTGGTAGAGGATGCCAGTAGCAGATTCATGTAGTAGTCCAAGTGACAGGTAACTGTGGCTTCGGCTGGGGTGCTGGCTGTGGGGTGAGAAGGGCGCACCTAGAGGAAAGCTTAGGAGATGAGTGAAATGGCAAGAAGAAAGGGGTGAGAGTCTAGATTCATGGCGTGAGAAACTGAGAAAGAGGGGCAGATGTGTGCATGTGTACAAACTCCCACGCAGGGCTATGGGGTGGGTTCAGCTTGGACAGGCTGAGTGTTAGGTTGCATATGGAGTTAACAGTTTGAGATTTAATGGAAGTACAAATAATGTATTAAATCAATTACTATATTAAGATCATAAAAGCAGATGACATTTTAAAAATAGGTTGAACAGAGACTTTGTGTTGAGAGAGACAATGTGTATTATGTAAAAATAGCTGGATCCTTTCCCCTTTTTTAAGTGTAGAAGAGATGACAAGTAGAGCGTAGCTTTAATAGAGATGAGATGTGGGGCAGAGCTTTCGTGGGGGTTAAACCATAGTAGCCTCACAGCAGAGCCCCTGCATTGTTCAAATGGTTAATGTGCTAGGCAGCTAACCAAAGGTTGGAGGTTCAAGTTCACCCAGAGGTGCCTCAGAAGAAAGGCCTAGCAATCTCCTTTTGTAACATTGAGCCATTAAAGATCCCTAGGGAGCATGGTTCTGTTGTGATATACTTGGAGTCATCAGTAACAATCTGTAGCCACACAATATCCCCTGCCTTTGGCCAGCTCTGGATATGGGTGAAGCATCTCTTGACAGATAACACAGTGGAGTTGCACCCCGGTACCATTTGGGAGACTCGTTTGCTTATTTATTTTAAAATCATTTTATTAGGGACTCATACAACTCTTACCACAATCCATACACACATCAATTGTGTAAAGCACATTTGTACATTCATTACCCTCATCATTCTCAAAACATTTGCTCTCCACCTAAGCCCCTGGCATTAGCTCCTCATTTTTCTCCTCCCTTCCCATTCCCCGCTCCCTCATGAACCCTTGATAATTTATAAATTATTATTTTTGTCATATCTTGCACTGCCTGATAGGGAGACTCATTTATTAAGCAGCTATCTTACCTTTCTCTGTAGTCATTCTTTGGCTTACCCCTTGTCCATGCTCTGTGGCCTACAATACACCAATGGGGGTGTTAGCTGCCCGTGGGACGGTGCCCAACTCATGGAAAGCTGCTTGGAGTTACCTCATGCTCACAGCCAGGGGCCAGGCATTACCTGTTGTCCTGGTTCAGCCTCTGGTTTCCTGAATCGCTACAGTGGGCTTTTTAAATGATGCTGCCCTTATTTTCATGGCAGACAAGCTCTGCCTGGAGCCTTGGTTGATTTCATGTGAGTTATATGTAACGCCCACTCCTCACCCCCAGGATGGTGGTAGGTCATTCCTGTGCCACGCAGAGTAGAACTCAAGGGCAGGCCCTTTGTACCGACATGCATAGCTGTCTTCAGTCAATTGGAAGAGAAGAGAGGGGGAGCATCGGGATCCCACACTTACTCCAACTTTTGCACAAGGACGTGATGAGATCTAGAAAGAGCAACCTCGGAGTACATGTGAATTCCCCGTTGCGCGACAGTGTCCAGTGGGTCTGTGCTTCTCCCCGGCCTTGGTTGTAGCTGATGTTAGATGCCGTTTAGTCCATTCTGACTGGACCCAAAGGGATTTCAAGGCTGTGACCTTGTGGAAGTAGATCTCCAGGCCTGTCTGTGGGGGGCCTCTGGATGGCTTCAAACCACCAGTAGTCGAAAGCCTGTTTGTGCCAGCCAGGAACTACTTGGCTTCTAGCAATGTATAAAAATTGTCACCAGATTATTTTTACCTTTTCATACAGTGGCCTGTTGTCTTCCCATGCTGTCTGACTCACCGTCACTTGCATTCCGTCTCCTCAGAGGCACCTGTCTTTCCCTGCATTTCAGGGTAGTTGGTAACTAAGCCATCTGCTGTAGTCAAGAAAACTAGTTTGCCAGTTATTCTGCTGTGTGTGTGTGTGTGTGTGTGTGTGTGTGTGTGTGTGTGTGTGTGTGATAAAGTGGGTAGAATGGACTTTTTAGTAGTTTCCATCTTAAAATGAAGCCAGAAATCCCCATGCCGTGTATTTTTTGCCACTACTTGGGGTTCGTTGTAGAGATTCTACAGTGGGGCAGGATGGAAGAGATTGATAGCTTCCTTGATGCCAGAACTTTATGACACGTCAACTCCCGATCTCCTGAACTACCTGGCGCATTCCTGTCGTCTTACAAGGGACAGACTGTATTTCGCAACCACGACAGCATTCCCGGTGCAGACAAGAACAGAAGTGTGTTGCCACACATACAGTCCCTCCTGCCTGTTTCATCATTTAAGTTGCTGGCACATTTGGTGTTGTGTTTCCTGTGCAGATAGGGAGCAGAGCCTGAGACCTGGGCTTCTTTTCTCTGAAGTAGTACACGCTACCTGGTGAGAGGGTAATACATACATCTCTGTGAGAAGTGCACCTTCAGCTTAACTCCAGCTCACCTGAGTGATGATGAAATAGCCTGTAATCAGACATTTCACTCAAGACTAGCGATTATTGAATGAACAAAGCCCCAAGATACCATCTGCTATACAGGGCTTAGCTGGTAATTGACAAAGAAATGTGACTACAGGCATCTGCTATGAAGACGCCGTCTTTGTTATTCCTAGTGCATAGTGGTTTGGCTAATTTAAATTGTAAGGAGGGAAATGGACAGATTATGGAAATGATTTTGCTGTTTATTTTCAAGAACATTGGCTGTCTAATTTTGGTCGATGTCATATCCTACCCCCTCTACCCTTTCTCTTACTGCCAATTTGACTATTTATTGCTTTTTTTCTCCTCTCCCCCCCCCCCCCCAGAAAATTCTTCCAGGAGGAAATACATCGTTTGATGTCGTTTTTCTTGCAAGAGTAGTGGGGAATGTAGAAAACACTTTATTTATTAACACATCTAATCATGGAGTATTTACTTACCAGGTAAGAACCGGAATAAAAAACTGTTTTTCATAAAATCTCATCATCATCTCAGACCTAACACCTGAGAGCTCTTTAAGAATCTACTTCAGAAAAGTAAGAAGACAGTAGAGTATCTAAGAATTTAGATGTAGAGCATTCTTATACTGACTGCTGTGTCTGAATGTCCCTATTCAAATAAAAATCTGGACAAATAATATCAAAGGCATAACTGAGGTGTTTCTGTAGGTTTGGTTGGCAAAAGAACACTTTAAATGTTTGCATTGACTTTCAGATTGTTTTTAATTTTTTACTTTTTACACACTTAGGTAATGATTTTAAACTAAAATGTGTACGTGGATGCTCTTAGTAAGCATATTATTTAAATATTTTGAAAAGTTCATTGTTTTTACTTAGAATCATTGTTTAGGTTATTAAAATCAAAACCAAACTCCCTGCCATCGAGTCAGGTCTGACACTTGACGACCCTGTAGGACAGGTTTCCAATACTGCAGCTCTTTACAGGGAAGAGGGCTCATCTTGACTCCTGAGCATCAACTGGGGGCTCACGCGTGCTAACCTAACAGTGGCAGCCCAGTGCATAAATACTATGCCACCAGGACTCCTCCGCTTATTAAGGAGAGCTTATATTTATGTCTCTTATGTTTCAGCTATCTCCTGTTTTATGACTAATGATTTTTTATTTTAAGATTATCAGTATTATTGAGAATTATTTCTATTTGTCTAGTACTGAGCCTTTAATTCTCACAACTGCTATAAGGTTGTTTTATTTTTTAAGTAAGGAAACTAAAGTTTACCCAGGTTAACTCATTTACCCAGCTCTCCCTAGTATTAAGCCGTTGAGTGTGGACCTAGCATTAACCACAAAGCCTACATTTTAAACCTCTGTGCTGCTCCTGAAGTTCAGTTCATGAAAGCCTCACTTAGCCAATTTCATGTATGTGTACATACTTTACATTTCCTCTCGAGAGTCCAGAACATTTTGTAACTTTTGAAACTAAGGGTCAGAGTAAACATTTCATTTTCTTCTGGAGCTATGTTTTATGCTTACTGAGGGTGAATTACTCTTTAACAGTTGTTCAGGGCATTCAACAAATTTTGATGTCAAATTCATGATGAAGTGCTGTATAGTGATACCTACTTAGCAATACTTGTTGAGTAAGTGAAGATAATAGAATAAGAATGAAGGCCTTTGGCCCTCCAAAGGCACCCCACAGCTGACATGAATTACAGCCTCTGTGTTTCTGTTAGTATTTAGTCCGTCATACTAGAATGTAAGTTCTGTGATGGCTGGCTTGGCATCTGTCCATTGGCTACTGAATTGTTCACCGCTCTGAGTTTGTGCCTAGCATACTGTGGGCATACAGTCCACAGGGCTTAGTCTCCCATGCAGAAATCACCTGGCCGGGGCTGGATATTTTGGAGAGCTCATCAGGACCATAGGTCCGTCATGATTGACATAAAGAAACCATCTTTTGTTTTTCCCCTCCTCCCTCTTTTGCCCATGACTTCATAAAGGAACTATGTTCATCTTCATTTTCAGTGTGTTATGGAATTTATTGAAAATGAATATGTATGATAAGTCAAACATGTAGCCAAATCAGGTATAGAATCTGAATGTGTGGGGTTCTTGAGAAAGGTTGCTATGATTTTTCCATCTAAATTAAATTACTAGTTGCTCTAAAACAATCAGTTATAACTATAAAAGTATTAGTTGTCCGAGTAACTCAAAATATATTTTTTTCCCTCCATTGAAACAGGTATTTGGTGTTGGAGTTCCAAATCCTTATCGACTGAGGCCGTTTCTCGGGGCCAGAGTTCCTGTGAATAGCAGTTTCTCCCCTATAATAAGCATTCACAATCCTCACAGTGAGCCTTTACAGGTGAGCTTCTCATCATGAATTGCAATGAGCTGAATGCTAGTGCAAGTTAATGCTTAACTAAGTCTGCTTGTGTAGTTTTCATTACTATTTAAAACGAGTCGTTAAGGCAATATCCAACCATCATATTAAAACCAAACCCATCGGCATCAAATCAGACTCATAGTGAGTAAGTAGAACTGCCCTGTAGGATTTTCAAGGCTGCAATCTTTATGGAAGCCCACTGTCACATCGTTCTTCCCCGGAGCGCCTGGTGAGTTCAAACTGCCAACTGGATTAATATTAAACTCCCTGCCATCAACTCAATTAAAGAAGGGTATTAATTTTGATACAGTTTACAGGAACTAATTTTGATCATCTGAATTTTGGACATGTCTTTGGAACAATTTTTAAAATGGCTTTAGTGTTTTCTGGTACTGCCCTTTAGGCAGCTCTGCATTTAAGTCAAAGGAGCCCTGGTGACTTGTGGTTAAGTGTTGGGCTGCTAACCATAAGACCAACAGTTTAAAAGCACCCACAGCTCCTCAGAAGAAGAGGGGGCTTTCTACTTCCATAGAGAGTTACTCTTGGAAACCCACAGGGGCAGTTCTACTCTGTCTTATAGGGTCACTGTTGGCAATGAGTTTGGGTTTGGGATTTGGTTTTTTTTTGGGGGGGGGTGGAGGGGCCAGAGGGAACATGCATTTAATTTAAGAAGTTTTAACTATAAAGATAGAGGGATTTCAAACTCACTAACTCCTTCTGGTGCAATGTAAATAAAAACAGTTCTTATTTCTAATAATAATATATATTTTGTCATGGCAGTATAGACATTAAAATCCAAAGAAATGGTAGTAGAGAATCATGAAAACCACACTTTAAAAAAAATGCAAATCCTTATCTTGTCTAATTTTTGGTTGACATTAGAAAAGGGTAGCTACTGATAAAAACACTCTGTCCACATTTTAATTCCTTTAGATGTTGTCTTCACAGAAGAGGAATGTGTTCTTGTGTCCAACTTTTATAAATGAAAAGGCTGCATAAATTCCTCTTGTTCCCTCTTTTCTTTATCATCCCATTGTCGTTTCATGGCATGTTTTCCCTGTAGTCACACACAACTACATAGAAACCTCACAGGTTCTTACTGTCATCTTTCTGTGACCTCAGTCACAGAAATGAAAAAAAATTAAAACCTTCCTTTCCATGCGCCAGCGCCTGCTGAGTGAGTGCTCCAGAGCCCCCGGGGAGTGCGCTCTCCACGTGGCCAGCACGGGAAACAGGCTTCCTGCATGGAAGAACAGAGGTTCAGGACCCACACTGTTACTGTTCCACAAGCATTAAAGAAGCCTGTGAAGTTGCCACGCTGTCATGCAGAATGAGTCATGTCCTTCAGTTCAGGCTTGTGTTCATCCGATCCTTTTCTGGTGGTGGCATTTTTATTCAAGGCGATGTACCAACCGCACAGGGTAATGAAAACGAATGGAAAACCAAAGCTACCCTCTAAGAGCAAGTCGCTCTCAGAATGACTCTCTGTTGTTAGTTTCACACACACCCCTTACAGTTTCCTGCTCTATGATATTAAATATATCTGAGAGGTTCATTATACAGCACAAATGAATCTGTTTTCAATACAAAAAAGCATCAGTATATCGAACATGTGTGAGGAATATTCCCCTTGAATGTCCTACTGTCCCATTTAATGCTGTCCATCCTCTTGCTCTGTGGTGCTGGACATGCCCTCTGCCTGTGCTGCCCAGTCCAGTAGCCAGTAGCCACGTGTGGCCACTGGGTACTTGAAATGTGGCTGAAGAATGGAATTTTTTAACATTTCCGTTTACATATGAAAAAGCTACAGATAGCTGTTGACCATTGTATAAGACAGCACCCTTCCACACTGACACTCTTCATAGAGAGCCACCTGGTTTGTGTCTTTTCAGACTTTGCCTGCACGTTGCACGCACATAGTGTACAGGAAATGAGCATTCTTATTTTATGGGACTTTCTTTATATAGAGGTTTGTTCTGTGTGTATTATTATATCTTTTTGGTGCTTTTCTAAAGCCTATTACAACACACAACACTAAACTGAAAACTAACACTGTGTCACACTTTTCATTTTAATGTAATGTTCCTTTTTTTTAGCTTTGTGATAAGGTGAAGGTTACAGAGCAGATCATGAGTTTTACATTCAACAACTTTGTACACATTTTGTTTCAGCTCATCCATTTCAGTTCCCTCAGGATTTTAATCTTCTTCTTCTTAAAAATCATTTTATTAGGGTCTCATACGACTCTTATCACAATCCATACATACATCAGTTGTGTAAAGCACATTTGTACATTCATTTCCCTCATCATTCTCCAAACATTTGCTCTCCACCTAAGCTCCTGGTATCCGTTGAGCTTCTCATTTTTCCCCTTCCTCCTGCCCCCTCCCCTTGAGCCCTTGGTAATTTAGAAATTATTATTTTGTCATATCTTGGACTTTCCGACGTCTCCCTTCACCCACTTTTCTGGTCTCCGTCCCCCAGGGAGAAGGTTATATGGAGATTCTTGTAATCAGTTCCCCCTTTCCAACCCACGCTCCTTCCACCCTCTCAGTATCGCCACTCACACCACTGGCCCTGAAGGGATCATCAGCCCTGGATTCCCTGTGTTTCCAGTTCCTATCTGTACCAGTGTACATCCTCTGGTCTAGCCAGATTTGTAAGGTAGAATTGGGATCATTATAGTCAGGAGGAGAAAGCATTTAAGAACTAGAGAAAAGTTGTATGTTTCATCGTTGCTACACTGCACCCTGACTGGCAAGTCTCCTACCTGCGACCCTTCTGTAAGGGGATGTCCAATGGCCCACATATGGGCTTTGGGTCTCCACCCTGTGCTCCCCTTCATTAACAATGATATGATTTTTTTATTCTTTGATTCCTGATCTCTTCGACACCTTGTGGTTGCACAGGCTGATGCGCTTCTTCCATGTGAGCTTTGTTGCTTCTGAGTTAGCTGGCCACTTGTTTACCTTCAAGCCTTTAAGACCCCAGACATTATATCTTTTGATAGCCGGGCACCATCAGCTTTCTTCACCACATTTGCTTATGCACCTGCTTTGTCTTCGGCGATTGTGTCGGGAAGGTGAGCATCATGGAATGCCAGTTTAATAGAACAAAGTATTCTTGAGTTAAGGGAGTACTTGAGTAGAGGCCCAATGTTCATCTGCTACCTTAATACTAAATCTATACATATGTGCACATAGATTTATTTCCACATCCTCATATATAAATATATTTACATGTGTACATGCCTGTATTTAGACCTCTATAAATGCCCTTTGCCTCCTAGCTCTTTCCTCTGTTTCCTGTTGCTTTCCTCTCGTCCCACTGTCATGCTCAGCCTTCAGTTAATCTTCTTTTGGTTGTATAATTTGGCTCTGTTCTGCCTCCTTTCCTTACACTTTTTTCAGTTATCAACAGCTTACCCTTTAATCTTTTATTTCCAAGTATTATTTTTATGCTTGTTTCTTTGAAAACATAAAGGGTTAGATGTGATGCTTTCCAGTTTTCTAGAAGGGAAAAAACCAAAAACATTCTATCATCACTCTGTAGGTTAAGATATTACTGTAATTAATATAATAGATAATATCAACGACTACTAAATTGATGAGCATGCACTACTCCTCAGTCATTGTTAAATCCGTACTGTAACAAGAACCAACCCCTACCTACCCCACCACCCCACCCCACCCCACCCCACCCCACCCACAGACTCTTTAAGCTTGTGCTACAGAGTAGTGCCGTTTTTTCTTCTTTGTTCTTGTCTCTTTGCTCCTAGGGTGCCTTTGTGATAAAACAAGCGAATATTTTCCACCTATTTTCTTCTTTCCAAGCTTTCACTTAAACATCGTGTTTCTTTGTAGGAGATATGGTTTCCTGGCTTAAAAAAGAAATTGCCCTCTGCCATATGACCCATTTTGTTCCAAGAGGAACGAAGCAGATGTTCACACAAAGACATATACACCATGGTCTTAGCTTCTTTGTTTGTAATAGCCCCAAACTGAGATCAACTCAAATGCCCATCAATAGCCATAAGATAGAAAGACTGAGCTGCTAACACAGAACAGCATAGATGCAGCTAAAAAAAAGTCCTGCGAAGGGAAAGAAGCCAGACCAAATAAGTGCGTGCTGGACGGATCTATTCACGTAAGACCCTGGAACCTGCAGACCACAGTGGCCGAGAGTTGATCTGTGCTTGTGTCCATGGCAAACACACATGGATTACAACGGGTCACAAAACTTTGGGGCAGTAAGCATATTCATTATCTAAATTGTATCTTTTTAAAATTTGATTGAGTCAAAACTCATTAGGCTGTGTATTTTAAAGATGTGTTGCTTCTTAGACATCAGTTGCACCTCAATAAAATATTTTAAAGCATGAGTGATTGCAGACACAAACCACAGAGGGATTAGCAGTGCCTTTGATTATGCCTCTCGTGGAAAGCAGATATTCTCAGATTGCATTCTAACTCCGGCCTGCATTTCAGAACAGTGCAAACGCACAGTTTCAAAATTGCTCTTAAGTTACCAGGCCCGTTGCTGTAGCTCTTGTTATAGATGTGTGAGTCATGAGGCTCCTGTATATTCTTTCAAACATGCGATCATGGCCATAAACTGTTTCCTTTGAAGAAAAGTAAAATAAAATTCCTGGAAATGGATTTTCTAAAACCCAGTCTCTGAAACACTTTTTCTAAGTTTCATACTTCAGTTTCTTTGTCTTCATTAAAAATGGCTGGCACAATTGCCTACATATTTGGAACACAGAATCTAGTGATATTTTGTAATAATTTTTACATTGATAGTTACAAATGTTTAAAAAATTGTTCTCATGAACAATTAGGAAGTCAAGTTTAATTACAGATCACTTGAGAATTGAGGATATGGTATTGAACTAAGCCATCATGATCTCTTTTGACCCAGGTTGTAGAAATGTACTCTAGTGGAGGAGACCTTCACCTTGAACTTCCAACAGGTCAGCAAGGAGGTACCAGAAAACTATGGGTGAGTGTAACCAGAGTTCTCTCACCTGTGTTGTCAGTGTGAGACTAATTACTTACTTAAATGCACTAAGAAATAATCTCCTAAAGACATTTAATTATCATCTTAATGTTAACTTAGAGTAATTGGTTTGAAAAATTGAATGAGAAAATTAATGTGTTTTGTACTAAGACTGTTTAACTGTTAAAAAGATCTATTATCATTTTAAAGGTAGGGACCTGAAAGTTAAGATTTATTGTTCATAAACTTGGTGGTATTTGCAGAGGGGGAACCAAGTCGAGCATGTGTAATGACTTAGGAAAATCTAAATTCCGTGGTGATCTGCATATGAGTAAAACATCTAGCTTAAACACTGTTGAATATTTTAGAACATTCTGTATCTGTGATTAGAGAAAATTTTTTCTCTTGTAGAATACTGGCAAATATTAACCAGAGTATTGTGTGTGTAGCAACTACCTTGTTTAAAGATCCCTATCATCTTAAACGGGTTTTTGTGGTTGGGTTTTTTTTAATGCTATCCATCATGCTTAAATCAGAGGGGAAACGCAGTTGTGAAAAATGCCAGTCTGGAACATGGATCACTCAGATCCCTACTCGTCCACAAGTAGGGCAGCAAGCACTAGTTTCTCCGCTGTGAATAAACTGTGAGGATGAGCTCCTTTGCTAGCTGCTCTGATACACACATGCACACACTGTTTCTGTCTTCTGACCAGTTTCAAGTTAGGTAAAGATTATGTGGACATTGCCTAGCTAGGATGTTGGCTTGAACTTTTAGAAACAAATTTGTTCTTTTTTGGGGTTAATTTCCAAGGTCCCAAAAAATATATCAGCAGGTTGAAATTTATATCCTTTCATAGGTGCATGTTTTGTTTTATTTTTAACCATTGAACCTATTTTCTTGTTGAAAAGCTTTTGGAAGAAATAATATATAAAGCAATGTTTCCATGAATTAAACATAAGCTGTTATTGTATTAAAATTCTAGGTAGAAGAGCTAAGAATTTTCTATAAAACATAATTGATACTAAATAACTGTTTATTAAGAAGAATTCAAACTTCTAGACAATGAAGAGCCATAATGAGTTGTAGCAGAGAGTAAGTGGCATGATTTTTAACACTAGCAGTATAGTGGTTACGAGTTGGCCTGCTAACTAAGTCAGCAGTTCGAAACCACCAGCCTCTCCACAGGTGAAAGATGGACTTTCTACTTCCATAAAATGTTCCAGTTTTGGAAACTCTAAAGGGCAGTTCTATTGATGACCCTATCTGTGAGTCCGCATCGACTCTATGGCAGTGAGTTTGTTTTTTCAGTGAGTAAGACCAAAAGGTACAATCATTGTGTTAGGCTAGATTCTCTAGAGAAATGAAACCAGATGTTGACATAAGGCAGGCATGAGGCTCCAGGACCTGCCTGTGGGCCCCTCAAGGTTAAGGAGGAGGAGATAGAAATTGTGACCAGAGAGGTCGATCGGATGGCAGGCTGCTGGTGGCTCCCAGGATTGGTAAACAGTATGGCAGGCTATTGGCTTCCGAAGTACCAGAAGTTGACAAATCAGATGCAGGATCAAAACCAGCAAAAAGCAAACCAACTTTCCACATGAACTTTTATGTAGAAGGTCACCCCCCTGAGGAAATCTCCTTTTAGTTAAATTCGGCCTGGGACCACCACCCTGATCTCACACTGCTCACAGCATCCCCAGTACGAAGTCAGTCATACTGTGTTACCTCTCACCATGGGGTGACTAGGCTTCCAGCCAAAGCACTGAGAATCCTCCTGCAACCAGACTGACACAACATGTAAAGTTCACAGTAATTTTTCGTTCTCTAAACCTAGAGTGAAAAGAGAACAAAGTCAATTGGCCTTTGATATCTCATTGTATTTAAGAAAAAGCCCAAGACTGAGTTGGCCAGTCAGGAAAATAGGTTCGAATTGCCTGTTTCTTATAATGAAATTTAAAAGTTTATATCGATAAACTAGAAAGTTAACACCAGAATTTCCTAAAATGTGACAGTAAGATGGCAGTGGGGAGGGCCAGGACAGAACAATCCATTGGGTTGTTAAGTTGTTGAAAACAAAAAATGGTGATCTGGTAAGTAGACCCCCACCTAATTCAGAATGAAAAGGGTGGGTTTTTGTTTGTTTGTTTTAAATAATTGCATATATTAGCCTTGAGTTTCTCTCGATGGGGATGGAAAATGTGGCCGCCATGGGGGTGAGGGCTGTACATTTGATATCATTGCTTTCATTGACTTATACGTGCAGAGTATTGAGTTGAAAGATGTTTGTCGTCTGTTTCTCCACAAGAGGTTCACAACCATTACATCTTCCTTCTAGTGCCTGTGTAAGTGTCCTCTCACTCCAGGCTTGATGTTGTGGGTGCGGAGAACCTCCCTGAAGGCAGTTGGCTGTAGACTTGCATGTAAAACCTCACTTCATTTTTGGGTGAGATTTTATAGGAAACAGACGCAGACTGTGTCCATTTGCTTATCACTTAGATTCCTGTGGGAGGCTGGAAGCATTTTCCTCCAACGGTGACATTTCTCTAGGTTAGGGAATTTGAGGGCTGAAATATGTACCCTAAAATCGACGCACCACATCATTGATTTTACAGCTTGATCCTCTGCTTTAATAGTGATTTTTACCACAGAAAGTTTGTATTTATATAACTTGATTACTTTGTTGACCATTTATATGAATAATGGTTTTTCAGATTTTTGCATTGTCTAAAATTGGAGTGCGGGTTACAGTGAGTGGAAACCACCCGTTTAACTGGTGTGTTAGGCAGGGTTCTCTAGAGAAACAAAATGAGGACACAGGATTATAGAGCTATAAGAGGATAGGTTTGTACAACAAGGAGAAATGTAACAGCTAACTAGTCCACACAGCAGTACAGAGGGCTCAGTTCACCTCACTTTCGTGGAACAGTTAATATGCTGGAAGCCCTGCGACTCGTGTGGGCTGCCAGGCCCCAGGTCAAGAAGCAGACCGCGGAGTCTTCCCTCAGGCAAGGCAGGCAGAGCCTGCCCACAGGCAGCAGGCAGCAGGGTGGGTCAGTGACAGTCAGGAGCTCCGGATCTTAGTGAAGCAGACCCTGGTGGGGGTCTCAAACTCAAGCAACGTAAGCACCAGCAGCATGGCAAAGTCGGTCTCGAAGGAGCCTCAAGCTCTAGCAGCAGGTGAACGTGGCCCACAGGTAGTGTAGTACACAGGTTGAGGCACAGAACTAGCTAAAGCAGCAGCCTGCTGGTCGGATCGCTGGGAGCAAGAGAGAAGGGGCGGGCCTTGCAGAGCCCCTCCAGTCAAGCGGGGACCTGATCAAACTCCTCCCACATGTTCCTATTGGCTTAGTTGGCTCAATAAACCTATCTATCACAATTGCAATTGTATTCTACTTAGTAGATGCATACAATAATACTGTGTGCACCAGTCCATGTCACATTACTCAATAAAATGTGGTTTTTTGCAACATTACAAAAACTGTACTTATTGTCAGGAAATTCCACCGTATGAAACCAAAGGAGTGATGAGAGCCAGTTTTTCGTCCAGAGAAGCAGATAATCACACAGCCTTCATACGAATAAAGACGAATGCTTCCGACAATGCAGAGTTCATCATCCTCCCCGTGGAGGTGGAAGTTACGACAGGTTAGTGGGTGCCGAAGACGTTGCACAGGGTTCTTTTGCTTGGTGGGCAAAGCAAAATATAATTGTTTGCTTTTCTTCTTTTCAAGCTCCTGGGATCTATTCTTCAACCGAGATGTTAGATTTTGGTACACTACGAACACAAGGTAAAAGAAGAAGAAGATATCTTTTAGGGTTTTTGCCGCTGCCCCCAAAAAGAAATCCTTGATTTGGTGCTGAATGGTTGTAGTTTAGCTCTTTTGTGATTCACTTTTAGAAGTTATTTCTCTGTGGATTTCAAAAGCTTATGGGACTTTACTTTTGAAAACTCGGACCTGTACCAGGTGTGCACCCATTCTCCTAGGAGGAACCGTAGCCGCGTGTCATTAGGTGTCATTGCGCGATTCTGACGGGAGGACCGTGCTGCAGGATGGGCCTGGGCTCCATTGGATAGTCAAGGTTGTGTCCTTCACACAGAGACAGCCAGGCTGGTTTCTAAGGCCCCTCCAAGAGCACTTACACTGCGAACCTACTGGCTAGTGGTCAAGTGCTTGCCGTTTGTACTACCACCCAGGACCCTTGCATACCAGGTGGGAAAATAAGGTCATGGGCTAATTTAAGTCAAGTTTCCCAAATGGAAGATTAAGGTAGAAACAGTTTCCAAGTTTCTTAATTTTGCTCTGAATTCAGCAATTCAGTTATGCTGAGTCTCTTTTAAATAAAGAAGAAGAAGAAAGAAAAGAAAGAAAACCAAAAGCTATACTTACTTACAACTTTTTGTTTAGAATGGACTAGTGCATTATGACGACATGATGTTAGAAATGGGACCCTGCTTGTCAAAGGAAACGTTTAGTAGATTGTAAAAGAGAAGTAACCTTTCCCGAAGGCCTGCCTGAAGTTTGTTAAAGAGTACTTGAAAATGAGGTCTCTCTGGGCCATCTATAATTGTACTTTGGTTACTTAGGACTGAAGACCACATTTTTTTTTTTAGATTTGGAGTTAAGGTAACAATTCTACATTGTACATTAATTTGCTCTACTTTGCTGGAAGATTTAAAGATTAAGAATAATTTCTGCTTTCACTAAAAGACTTGAGGATTTAGGATTTTTTTTGCTTATTTTTATCCGAGAAGGGACTTCTTCTAATACACAGTGCCCTTATGAGTCATGCTCCCTAATATTTATTTTTATTAAAGTGATTGTCATTTTGCTTCATATTCTAAAATACACTTGATACTTAATCACGTAGAGATTTTAATTTGCTATACCTAACACCTTTTTAAGGAATATTTCTTTTCCTCCATTTTGACAGATCTGCCAAAAGTTTTAAATCTTCATTTATTAAATTCAGGAACAAAAGATGTACCGATAACTGTAAGTTTTGCTTGTTTGTTGCTTATTTTTATGTCTTTGATTTATGACAAAAATGATAAGACTCTTCATTTGTGATGTTTGGTGAGACTTTGGTCGATACTTGACTTGAGACTCCTGCTCTGCCGCTGCCCAGATTTTCAGATGGTAGGAAGGAAAGTAGCCAGTCCTCTCCAAGTCAAACTGAGCCCAAGTTTCTGAGGGTCCTGTTTGAGCAAAACCATGTAAGAAACCTCCTGGGTGGTTGGTTCTGATAACGCCTGGGAGCTCGGTCTCTTATGGAAGGAAAAGAGGCTTCCATTAGGCATCGCTGTTAACCTCAAGGCCTGGGTGAGTTAGTTGAATGGGGAAAGCGATTCAGCTGTAGTGAGAAGAGAAAGAACGGAGCTACGAATGTAGACATTGTCTGTTAACATTTGACACCGGCGCCTTTTCTAACTGGCTGCTCCTATAAGCAACCCAGAGACCCCTCCTACACACACACACCCACACCCCCACACCACCACCACCACCCCCACCACCCCTCAACTGGTTTTTATGGCTCTTCAGTCGACTTGGGGTGCCATACCGAAAAACAAAACGTCCAAATTTTGTCTTGCCCAGAAGCCTCTTCTCTTGAGTCCCCCAAGCCAACTATACAGGCGATAAAGTAAAAGGAAAGCAACACATTTTTTATTGTAATGTGGCAACTGATTGGTTTGTGTTTATGCTGCCAAGTTAAATGCAAGGAACTTTGATAAAATGAGCTTAAGGCACTGTAATCCTCCCCAGGCCAAACCCCCACTTGACTGCTAGCTAATAGAGTCCACGTTGAAGAAAGGAATGCACACAGGAAGCTGGAGACGGTCGTCCCACGTTTTAATGCACGCTGACATTGCTCACTCGGAGTGGTATGCTCCAGGCAGTGTCCTGATAACTGGTCTATCCTTTCTTGTAACTAGATTGCAGAGTGAGGGGCAGGGATAGGGACTAGGGTCTGCTGGAGAGCTTCCCTCTACTATACAGTGAGATGGAAACTACCTGGAGTTCCTGCCGCTGCAGCAGTCGGTCGTCTGAGAAACATTCCTGAATCTGCTGGGAGTCAGCCCGGAGCCCTCCTTAGATGACAAGAAACATGATGTCCTTTTCCGAGGATTTGTCCTGATGTTACCAAGTATGGTAGACCAAGTCTCACCATCTGGCTTTTGCTTCTAAGGAGTCTTCTGGCAAGCCATGGAGTACTTTTCTTCACCAGTACCGTAATTCCATTCCACCATCAAGTCTTCAGTCTGCCTTGTGCACGGTCCAACTTGTGCACACATGGGAAGCAATTGAAAATGCCCTGGCTTGAGTCAAGTTGTACCTTAGTGCTCAGAGTGGCAACGCTTTGAATGTTTTGGTAGCTGTGTCCTGTTTTCCATTCATTCATCCATTCATGCATGCACCTGATAAATATTTCATGAGAATCGACATGATGCCAGCCACTAAGTGCTAGAAGCACCATAGTGAATCAGATCGGTCCGGCCCCAGATGATGGAGGTTCTGCTCGTCAGGGAGGCAGACAGCAGACAAGCACGCAGCATGCTGTAGACAGACACAAAGTCTGCGAAAGGAAAAAGCAGGATGGTACACAATGTTGGGGGCGGGGCAGGGTAGGTAGCAAGGTGGTTTAGAAGTGGTGGTCTCAGCAGAGCTGCCATCTAAGGTAAAACCTGATGGTTAGGAAGTAGATTGGGGAGGAGTGTACCTGGCACAAGGAACAGCAAGTGCCGAGGTCTGAAGCAGGAAGGTCAAGGGAGATGACAGGAAGTGAATGTGAAACATGAGGCTAACAAGCCAAGCAGGGCTTCCTGGGCCTGTGGGAGGTGTTTGGATTTTTGACTAAGTGGATTGAGGTGCTATTACTGGGTTTTAAGCAAGGGAATGACATCTGGTTTATGTTTTATTAAAAATCACTGTAGCTGCTTTGTGAAGCATGAACTACAGAAGGGAAAGGGCAGAAAACAAGGTGACCAGTTTCAAATCTTTGCAGGGGTCCACTTGAGAGTGAGTCGTTTTAAATTGCTCAACTTATCAGCCAAGCAGGGTGTGAGCCCATCTGTCCTGAAACTCGTTGTTGAAAGAACATTGTAAGATTTTCCCTGTTTCAGTATTTTCTATGTAATGTACCAAACTTAGAGACGGTTGCATTTTTAAAAGTCTTCATTTCAAAAATATATAAAATTTCTAGAATATGCCAGGCAGTGCTAGGTATACATAAGGTCTACTAACACAAGCAGTTCCAGATGTGAGTTCCTCACCCGTGAAAAGACAGATGCCCGATGCGTAGCTGGCGGGGGCGACACCATGATCACGAAGATGGTTTTCCCATCGCACGGCAGGCACGCTGACCCCCACGATTTCCCCAAATGTGGGAAACTCCACTGCATGATTGGTGGTAGTGGGGACTGCGTGCGCGCCCTCCCTTGTAGGGAAAAAACGACAGATGCCCAGGCCCAGGTCCTCATAACATTGTGTATGATGTAATTTTGAGGAAATGGATCTCCTCGGTGTTACAAATGCTGTCTTTAGTTGCTGGTGAGGCGGTTCTGACTCCTGGCTGTTTCTTCCCCGCTACTAAGCTGGAGGCTGGCAGCCAGGTGCACACCACTTGTTTACAAAACAGTAATGCTGTAAAAATGAAATAAGTTTGCCTAAGATGTTTTTAAGAGGAACATGAACATGAAATGTCCTTGATACTTATTGAATAATAATTATAAACTTGTCAGAAATGCATTTATTAATTTTACCTGTATAAACTTGATGTGTACTTTAGTGAATTTGCCTAGAAACTGTCAACTATCATTGTTATAGACCGAAAGGTTGTTTTTCTTGTTTGCGCAGGTACTTTTGTAGATAGTTTCAGAACTTCCCGGAACCCTGCGCCTCACTGAGAGTTACTGGAGCATTAGTTGGGTCTGGAGGCCGTGAGAAATGGCAGGAACTTTATTTAGAATGTATAGAAGCTGCCTTTCCTGGGAAACTTGCCATAGTTTGTTTCAATTGTTGGATATCTTTGGATCATCAACAGCTAGTGACTAGTGTAAAAATAGGTTATTAGTGTAAATATGCTTATATATGAGTTCATAGTTAATTTTTACTTTTAAAGCTACTATAATTAGTCAATTATTTAAGTGTTTGGGTTTTATTTCTTTGGAAAAGGGTTTCAACTGAGGTATGATTTTATTGTTTGTTGGCTAAATAACTCAGATAATTTTTATAAGACATGAATCACCAAGTAAATATTTAGTATAAAATCATTTTAATATAATATTACTAAATTTAACTTTTTCTGGTAAAGGATTTCTTAATTTAAGTAGTATGTTTTGTGTAAGAAAAACTTTTGTTTGGTGCTTGATTTTTTTTAAAGTAGTATTTTTGGTGAAGGTTTACGCAGCAGATTAGTTCCCGCTTAGCCATTTGTGCACACACTCTCCCCCCCCCCCTGCATTGATCACACTTCTCAGCACACGTCAGCGTTCCATTGTTTCCATGCTGATTGTGCTCTTCCTCTGAGAGCCCCTCCTCCTTACTTCTGATCTTTGTTTCAGGGTAAATGTCAGGGGTCCTCACACTTTTTAAACAGGGGCCAGTTCACTGTCCCTCAGACCCGTTGGAGGGCCGGACTATAGTTTAAAAAAAACAAACAAAAAACTGTGAACAAATTCCTATGCACACTGCACTATCTTATTTTGAAGTAAAAACAAAATGGGGCAAGCACCCAGCGGCCTGGATCAGTATCCTCGGTGGGCCACATGTGGCCCGCGGGCCCGTAGTGTGAGGACACCTGGTACGTGTTGATCACGGGGGCTCATAGAGACGGTTATTTAAAGGAGTGGAGCACTCATGGTTTATTTTGTGAGCTGATCTCGTATTTGGCTGAAAGGTGACCTCCAGGCGTGGCTTCACTGTCAAAGGGACTGTAAGGACAATAATCTTGGGGGATCCTCGTCCCTGCCAGTCTAGTCATTGGCCTTTTGTAGGCACTTGAGGGTCTTCTCCGCTTCCCTCCCGTGTTGTTCAGGGCTGTCTGTGGAGGCCGTGGTCAGAGGGGGCGGGTGGTGGTCGCGGGCCAGTCCTTCTCATCTTAGGCTACAGAAGGCTGTGTGTGGCATACCTCATGAGTTTCCTGGAACAGAAAAATGTTCTTTTCTACAGAGTACTGCAAGCTTTGACAGCAAACTCGTATAGTCCCTGGAAATTCAACAAAAACCCCAGGAGAGTGTTGAGAGTCAGAGTAAAAACAGTATTTTTTATCCAGATCTTGTGAGCTAAGAAGCCAAGTGCAAGGCCAGGAGCCAAGTCAGGAAACTGTTTCCAGTCCCGCCTCCTGCTGCCTCGCTGTCAGAACATCGCTCGGTGTTGTAAGATTCTCTCCTTCATCTGAAAAACATGGATTGGGGGGTTAGGATAGTTTAAATTCCTACCAATTTAAAAATAATTTGTCTGCGAGGCTCACCAATAAGAACTAACTCTACCTTAAAATAGTCATTTTTTCCAGTTTGCTCTAAAAGTATAAGTTTTTACTCTTTGGTTATTTCAGGTTTTGTTGTTTAGTAGGAAAATGTACTTTAAGTTTCAAACATTCTGATCCTTTTCAAACCGACTATTCCTAAAGTCTTCCTTAAGGAGCCCTGTTGGCATTCTAGGATAAGGCCACAAAGTTGGTGGTTCAAACCCACCAGCTGCTCTGTGACGGTCTGCTCCTGTAAAGATGTAGAGTCTTGGAAACGTCTGACTCAGTGGCAATGAATTTGGAGCAGCTTTCTTCCTGCTCAGCCTCAGAGTTAATATCCCAGCCCTGCCTGTTGTCAGCAGCATGACCTGCCCAGCCAACCACGCCGTAGAGAGAAGAAGCTACTATTGGAGATGGAATCTGCAAAGCCCCCTTGATAGAGGGACACCCGTTCAGTCTTCATCTTTATTAGCCAAGGTGTTAGAGGAGAATTCCTGTCAAAAGCTTTGGGTTGCCTTCTCTCCTGTATGACTCAGGTAGTCATTAGAAAAACAACAGCGTTTTACATGTTGTATGTACTCATTTGCAGTATCCCAGTTTGTAGTCTTGTGCACTCATTAATTTTTATACTTTTTACAGTTTGGTCATTTTATTTCATATAGATATTCTAATTAAGTTATCTGAATTTTTCTCAATCTACTGCACTTCATTTTAAAGGGACCTCTTTAAAAGTTTTCATTGTAGTTTACTTTTCCCACTGTTTTCCAATATCTTGCAAGGATACCATTTGGCTAAAATAGTATGTTGGGTTTTTTTTTTCCTCTCTCTCTCTCTCTCTCTGCAGAGTGTTCGACCTACACCACAAAATGATGCTATAACGGTACATTTTAAACCAATTACATTAAAAGCTTCAGAGAGTAAATACACTAAGGTTGCAAGTATTAGTTTTGATGGTAAGTACCCACCTTTTTCTCTCTAACAGTGCTGTCGTTCTGATGAACTGAAAGCACATGTATGCTGACTTCTTAATATTGACAGAAATTCAGACTACAAATGGCTAGATTAGATATTACTACCTTGGTCTACTTATGGCTAGATTACTTATTATTCCCTTTGTCTTTCCTGTAAGTCAAAATATATCATTGTTTTGTTCTCTTAGGAAAATAATTTCATAATGCTACATTATTAGCAATAGAAAAATAATGGCAAATACTTTAGGACTGGAGTTCTATTTCTATAATCTGGGCTAACCATTCCCATATATCTGTGATATGCTTTCTGTTAAGTATGAAGTCATTGCTTTTTGTAATAGGTGATAATGTATTTGAATAAGCCGACCCGACTATAAGACAAGGCACCTAATTTTACCATAAAAACTGCATTAAAAATGTGCTGGAAAAAACTCGGCTTATACACCAGTATATACGGTACATTTGAAAGTAAGATCAGGAATAAAGTAGCATTTCATATATTGGTTTTTAAGGTAAGGCAGACGTTATCTCTTTAGCTAAAATAATAGCCTTTATCATAGGCTTGTCAAAGGGACTCACTTTTCTTTCAGACCCCCATGTGTTATATATTTTGACCTTTTTTGACATGTTACCTTACCCTAGGCTCTGAAAATCTATTCATGACTTTTTTCTTTTCACCCATTTTAGTAGAAAACCTAGTAAATTTGTTGTCACAGAAATTTTTAAGGGATTTAGTAACTGCTTGACCATATATTTAATAAAAATGGAAACTTTGAACAGGGCTTTGCTCATAGGGAGGGGCCCTGGTAGTGTCGTGGTTAAGCCCTGGGCTGCTAACCATCAGTTCATCAATTTGAAACCACTAGCCCCTCCAAGGGGAAAGATGGGGCACGCTACTCCCGTAAAGGGTGATAGTCTTAGAAACTCACAGGGACAGCTCTCCTCTGTCTTACAGGGTCGCTATGTGTTGACACAGACGCAGTGGTGGGAGAGTCGAAAGTGAGCAGCCCTGCAGCTCACCTGTGGCTCTCTGTGACCCCGCTCTGCTCCCGGGGCAGCTGAGGTCATTGTCACCTGTGGCTCTCTGTGACCCCGCTGTGCTCCCGGGGCAGCTGAGGTCATTGTTGGAATTGTGCTTGGTAAAGAGTAGAGTGGGTTAAGGCCCCTCAGTGGTGCACTGGTCTTGTCCAGAGGTTGGTGGTTCAGACTGAGCCAGTGGTTTCGTAAAGGAACAGTCTGGAGCTCTGCTCCCAGAGAGACAACTGCGGGCCTGCTCTTTAACATGTGCGGTCACGGTGAATTGGACTTGACTCGGCGGCAACAGATGTGGTTTGGGTTTGTGGACCCGTGTTGGTGAGTAGCTTTGCACAGGGAGAGTTCTGCACAGGCTGAGTGCAGCCACCGAATGCATTCCCATATGTGCAGTGAAAACTCCCAAGGAAATTTAATTTAACTATGTGGCGTCCTTTCATAATACAAGTTTCTAGAAATAGCTGGTATTACAGAAAGCGTGGATGCCACAATTACTCCCAACTTTGAGGCACGTTGTCTTCCGCATCGCTAAGACACCACATTCCTGACTACCAGTTTCGGCAGCAGCTCATGAATTCTCTGGAAAGAGAAAGACTACCCAGTACAACGTCAGGAGCGCCTGAAGGACCTACCCTTCTGTTACGTCCAAAGAAGGGGGTGTGCACAGTGGGGCAGCATGCTGTGTCCACAGTGAACCTTGCCATTGTTGAGAAAAAGGAAGTACCATTACTGCTGATCTTCTGAGATCATTTAAAATACCATATATACTCATGTATAAGCCGAGTTTTTCAGCACAAAAAAATGTGCTGAAAAACTGGGGTTTGGCTTATACATGGGTCAGTTGTACCCCAGCGAGGTGTAACAGCCCGCGGGTGATTGCTGTTCCTCCGCTGCTCATTCAAAGCCCCGCTGACACTGCAGGGCTTTGCATGTTTGTTTACTCACATCTAACCAATCAGAGCCGTCCTATGACTGCCAGCTGAACTGGTAAGGATGTGTCTGTGGCTGCGCTCCGTCTCTCCCCTCTGGCCTCTGTGTTAATTCACATCCTGCATTTCCCACCCTAGGCTTATACTCGGACCGGCTTATATTCGCGTGTGTACAGTAGTCATCCTTACAGAGATTGTGTAGAATTAAATCAAAAAGACTAAGTAACCCTTAGAGCCCATACTACGCTCTTGTGACTTTTATTATCATGGAACTACCAGTCCCATTGCCGTCACCCTCAGCACCCTAGATGCCAATGCAGGGCACCTCTGAGATAGCAGTGAAAATCTGGAAATGGGTTATCCTTTTCATAATTTCAAAATGCGCCTTAGACATATTTTACTGTGTTCTCCTACCACGCAAGCACCTTTTTCCTCAGAAGTCAGTGTCCTTTATGATTTTTTAACGGCTCGTTTGCTGAAACAGTTTCATAAAGGGGCATGAAATATCTAAATATTCAGGCCCTTGTGGTCTTCGTTGTAGGAGAACAGTAGGAAAGGCGTCCGGAAGTGGCTAAGTAGCAAGTAGAAAGAAGTAAGCGTCTTAGTAGGAGTTTCAGAAATCTAAAGTCACCATCTGTATGTACAAAGCCATGGGATAAATGTCTTAATGTTACTTTATTGTTCCAATCTGTACTGAAGTTATACAACACATTGCTGTCCTCAATAAGGGTATGATGTAAGTACCTTACAGGGGCCATGTGCTTTATTCTTTTTGAAAGGAAACATCTAATGTGTGCCCATGTCCAAATAAATAATTTCTGTAATTCCAGATGGAATATTCAGGTCAGCTATGTAATATACAGGTTTTTATCTGTGAAGAAGAGATTTGTTTCTTAAGCCATGAGTTAGGGTTGGCCAAAATAATTCAGAGCTCTTGATTTTCCATGCACCATGCTACTTTATGAATTTCTGTTAGCAAGACTCTGGACATATGAAGAATGTAATCCCCCACCCACCCACCCCCGCAAACAGCTGTAAACCAGTGCTTCTTGAGGAGGTACAGTTTTGTCCCCTAGAGAAGATGTTTTTGGTTGTCACAGCCCCCAGGTCTCTGTGTACTGAGTAGAGACCGGGGACACTGCTAAACATCTTAAGTCCACAGGTCAGCCACACAGCAGAGAGTTAAGCACCGAGCGTGCCATCTCTGACTCTGACTGACAGTGGCCCCGTGGCCGAGTAGAGCCACCCCACGGGATTTCCATACAGAAGCATCCTTTTCCCTCAGAGCAGCTGGCAGGTTGGAGCCAAAATTGTCGGCCGAGTGCTTAACCCCTTGGCCCTAACTACTGTGGTCCCTAACCAGGCTCCTCACAGACACAGTCAGAACGTGTGGTTACAGAGAAGTAGTTTGGAAAGCTGTTTATCTGTTTGTTTTCTTTCAACCACATTCAGTGGCTGGCTTGTCTATTTATCCCATTACAGGGGAATCACAATATTTTTCTTTTTTAAATAACAAATGTGATTTTGAAATGTTAGGAGGCAGTTGCATCGATTTAAAGTGTTACAAACTACTGTTTTCACCAACATAAAGATAAACTTAAAAAGACATCATCAGTTCATAGGAAACAGCTCACTCTCCCTTCGGTTGCAAAAGGTGACAGCATTTTTGTGCTTCTTTTCAGCATCAAAGGCCAGAAAAACATCGCAGTTTTCTGGGAAAATAACTGTGAAAGCAAAGGAAAAGAGTTATTCCAAACTTGAGATACCGTATCAGGCGGAAGTTCTAGATGGGTAAGCGTCCTTAAATAAGCCGTATGACTTCTGTCGGTGCATTCTCTCTTCCAAGGCAAAGGAGATGAAAAAAAATCATAGTCAAGGTTATATAAACTCGATGAACGTGTGGTTGACCAGACCCATGTTTAAAGTGCTTATACCTCTGCTGAGGAGAGAAGAGTAAATGTTGGGTGATTTTGTCTTCGATGAAGCCTCAGTTCAGTGATGGTGTAAAGCGGATGCTGGTGTAGAGGATCTGGGAGCTATTTGCACCGCTCTCTCTTTCCTTTTGTGACGTGTGAGTGGTAAAGTAATTTGTATTCCTTTATAACTTAAAAATACTCTTCTAGAATTATAGATTTTTGAAAAAAAAACTAGTGACGTTTAAAACAGACCAATAGTTCATTTTCTAGTTGTAGTTCAGCCAGTAAGAGTTGAGTCTCAAACTTGGAAAGAGGGTTCACTTAACAAACTTAATTGCAATTGAATGATAAATAGGATTTTAGAAGAGTAATTTTGAGCTTTTGCTATTACTGCATTTCTTATCTTGCTTATTTACATATAATTTGTAGAAAACAGTTCTTTGTGTGACATTTTAATATTTATAAGTTAAATTTTTGTCTAAAATTATGTGATCATTCACTAAAACATTGCTGATCTAATTCTTTAATACAGTCCTTTATGCTAAATGAAATTACCGCGAAAACTTTCAATCTTGAACCAACACATGGCAGTAAAAGTGATTTATTTTGTTTTGTTTTGTTTTTCCAAATAGTTATTTGGGATTTGATCATGCGGCAACATTATTTCACATCCGCGACAGTCCTGCTGATCCTGTGGAAAGGCCAATTTATCTTACTAACACTTTCAGTTTTGCGATCCTCATTCATGATGTTTTACTACCAGAAGAAGCCAAAACCATGTTTAAAGTATGTCTGGGAATACTCATACCTTTAACTTTGTTGATAAACAAGTTAGATGATAGTCACACATTATTTGTTTGTTTGTCTCTCTCCCATTATTCCTAGGTTCACAACTTCAGCAAGCCCGTCTTAATTCTTCCAAATGAATCAGGGTACATTTTCACCCTGTTTTTTATGCCGTCTACATCATCCATGCACATAGATAACAATATTTTACTTATTACCAATGCATCTAAATTTCACTTACCTGTGCGGGTGTACACAGGCTTTTTAGATGTAAGTACCTTTGACCTTTGAACTCCCTGTTCATGTTTGTGTTTAATTAGACCGTGTGTTGCACAAGTGCTACATTTCTCCATTTTCTCTACCGATCGATTAAACCTCTTATCGCTGTGTTTGAAACCAGTTTTGCCCTTGTCAGTGGTCGCTTTCCCTCACATATAGTTGAATCCTCTAACGAGTCTCCACTTAGGTCTTTTCCACATTCTGCCCTCTCTTGGTTTTGCTTTTAATGATGGAGAAGTTAAGTAAGAGCTAAATGGAAGAAAAATAATGGGGAGAAAATACAGAACAAGGGGAGGGTGTGGTGGGGCCAAAAGTCAAAATCACTAAGAATTTTAGAGAAGGACAGCCTTATCTTCCCACTCCTTCCCCGTTTACCCTCCCTGCTGGAGTAGTTCGTACCCTGCAGTTGTCATGGAGTCATGATACGCACTGAGACCAGTGTCTGTCTGCCTGGTCCTCCGAGGCACCGCTTAGCCGCTGGAGACTAGCTTCTTGTTGTTTCTCTGTGCCTTATGTGAAAGGAGACATTCCAGTAGAGACCATGAATGTTTTTATTTGTGAATAACCCAAATATTTTCATCATACAAAATTCTCAGTTACACTGGCATATGTGCATAGATCTGCATTTTACACATGCATAAAATATAAAACCCTTAATATATCTTGATGTCTGCTTTCTTCCTCTTGGATGATATTCTGTTACATGTCTTAGTTTTACATGTTCTTTGTGTCTGTTCATTTATATTGGGTTCTGTTCTTTTATGTCTTTCCAGTACTTTGTACTGCCCCCCAAAACAGAGGAACGTTTCATAGACTTTGGCGTACTGAGCGCTACGGAAGCAAGTAGCATTTTATTTGCAATTATAAACAGCAATCCAATTGAGGTAAAAAGCCAAAATCTGGTCTTACTTTAAATCATATTGAAGAACTATATACAGTTGTGTGATCATCATTTTTTATGTCTCTTCTGTTTTAAGCTGGCTATAAAAAGTTGGCATATCATAGGAGACGGTTTATCAATAGAACTCGTAGCCACAGAAAGAGGCAATAGAACCACCATCATTTCAAGCCTTCCAGAGTTAGAAAAATCCTCATCATCAGACCAGTCATCTGTAAGTAAAGGTTCCTTTCTGTGACTCAGAATCCGTATTGCTAAGTAAGAGTCCCTTCATGAACTACATTGAAAGTATCTTCTCAGTGCAGGAGAAGTCCAGACAGGCATTAAGGTTAAGCCATGTGCATTAAGAGAGCTCTGAACACTGGGAGAAAGTATCGTCAATCACACAGAAATGTTTGGGGCTGATTTTCTTTACTGACTAGAAAAAAGTCTCTGTGGCAGAAACCTTGCTTGATCCTTCTGCGCCTCTGCCCACGTTCCTGTACGCTATCCTGCAGATAAAAAATGTTCGTGGACAAAAGGAATTGAAAGACAATGGGGTTTTCCCTGAACTATGTGCACTTGACCATAGAAGAGCATTGTGCAGGAGGAAGCAGCTGTGTGCACCTAAGACCCACTGCTCCTAGAAAGGGAACCCGGGGTGTGTGTCCTGCGAGCGAGAGTTCACAGAACCGCCATGGATAAAGATTGCACAACGCTCACTGATACGGTTGACCTATCGAATCATTGATCCTTGGGATTATGTCCCCATTAAACTCTTGCTAAACAAATACATTGTTTAGAGAAAGTGGGGCCAGAAAGTGGGTGGGGTGAGCGCTCCCAACAACGTTCTCTCGGCCAGCCCTACTGTCCTCACAAACTAAACAGACCCCTGGTCCCCATGGAGAAACACTCCTCCAGTGCAGATTTTGGTTTTCTTAAAACGTCTTCCTGATAGAGCCCTGTGACAGCCCTGTGTCCTTCAGAAACATCCACCCAGATTATTCCTTGGCGGTCCCAAGAAATAGCCATACCCTTCTGAACTACGTGTTCTCTGCCTTGAATTCATCTCTGAGTCCTTCTTGGCCTTCCTTCGAACATTTTATCTGTCTAAGAAAGGTTGCTTTGTGTGAGACAGCATTCCTGTAAACTTGTTGCAAACATCAGTGATTTGGGAAAATGTCTACTTGAATTTGGCTAAGAAATTTTATATTAGCTCTGATCTCATTTTTACCATGGCATTTAAAAGAAAAGGAAAAAAAAAAAACTTCACTGTTTTAAGGCGCTCTACCCAACTGAGACAAGTATATTGCTGAGAGAAGTTGTCCCAGAGACTTGATTACACCTGTTTTGTTGTAAGAAGCCTGTAGATGTACAAACTGGAATCCCAGCAGCAATACTTTTTACGTTCCCTTGTATAGTGCGCTACATGCGTCAGGAGCTGTGCCAGTGACAAAAGAACCATCCCACCCGCCCCTTCCACCCCTCTACGCGGGCACATGAGAGTCTCCTGTACCTCATAGAGCCGGTTTTCTTGACGGCCCCTGTAATGATGTTGGAGTCCAGTCTATATTGTCATATGGGAACTTTGTTGGAATTTGAAAGTCAGGTTATCACTGTAGCTTTGATTGCCACTTTACTGTGAAATTGTAAAGATAAGGTGACCAGATTTTAACATTGGTAAAGTGGGGCACCAGCAGGACATCGTTGATAAAACTCATATCCTGGCGAAATAGCCACGTGGCAGCCGAAAACCGTATACCCTAGCTTGTCGTGCATTCTTTCCAAAAATCGGGACTTTTTTAAAACGCCGCGGGACGCAGGAAAAATTGTTAAAAATCGGGACGTCTGGTCACCTTATGTGAAGAGCACGGCTAATGAATGCTATTCTCTCTGCTGTCTACAGGTCATACTGGCTTCAGGCTATTTTGCAGTATTCAGAGTCAAACTTACTGCAAAAAAACTGGAAGGCGTTCATGACGGAGCCATACAGATCACAACAGATTATGAGGTAGGGCTCCTCGGTGCCAGGCACTCCCCTTTCTGAATCACCCAGCCTTTCTTTTTCACAGAGACAGAGACTGCGCCTCGTGGTAAAGTCACAGTGCTCCAGTTTCATGCGATTGCCTGAAGTTTGAAGACTTTCAGGTGACAGAATAGTGTACAGAAGAGGGATATGTATCGGCACGTAGTTTTCTAATGAAGCACAACCCTCCTAAACTAGAAGAACGATGTCACAATTTAGGATCTGCATGAGAATCCTGCACGGTGACAAATCACATAGAACCTGGTGCATAGCGAGTTGTTTCTGTTCCTTTCAGCAACTCTAAGTACTCACTCATGTAACATTCCAAAAAGGAGGATAAGACCAACGAATCATGTCTTCAGATGAGTTCTCATAATTATGCTTTCTAAATCAAAGGACATAAGATCATTAAATGTTAAAGACTCTTTCTGGAATTTGATGTATTTAGTAAGACTTTGAATGACTATATTTCTGCCAAACCGAAATATCTTTAACTTGATGTTTAAAGCATGTGATAAATTGAACAGTACTACCCATTTAATAATCAAAATTTATTGGGATAGGTCAAATTAGTTCCCTTCAAAAGTGAGGAATTAATTAATTTGATTACTCATTGAAAAATTTCAGAATCCCATGTACAATGGCATACCCCAAAAAACAAATTTTTTTTTCCCAAAGCTATATATTTAAATTTTTTTACAAAACAACCCTATCACCTTCAAAGTTCTCTCCAGGACACTTGTCAAATCTGCGATTCCATTCTTGGAAACATTTTTCAAACTCATCTGTTTGGATGGCTGACAGCACCTCCCTTGGTTTTTTCTTCACCTCTTCTACATCCTCAAATCACTGTCCTTTCACGTCCCTCTGCATTCACAGAAACAAAAGGAAGTCAAATGGAGCAAAGTCACGTTAATAAAGTGCGTGGGACACGAGAGGCGTGCTGGGTTGTTTTGGTTTTTTGTGGGTTTTTTTTTTTTTGGCAAAACTGGCGCACTGAGATGGCTGCATGAGCAGGTGCATTGTCATGGTGGCAAAACTAGTCTCCTGACTGCCACAAATCAGACCTTTTTGTCACACACTGTTAGGCCATCTTTTCAGAACCTTCAGATAGCAAGCTTGAGTAACAGTCTGCTCTGGTGGAATGCACTCCAAATGCACCACGAGTGGACATTTTCACCTGCTCGGGAAGTTGCTGGACGTCCAGAACGAGGTTTGTCATCAACCGACATTTCACCTTTCTGAAATGAGAAAACCGCTTGTACACTTGATTTGTTTCCCCCATAGCGCTGTCCGTGTAAGCTGTGTTCAACATCACAAGAATTTCTGTGGCATTTTTCCTGAGCAGGAAACAAAATTTCGTAGCCACGTGCTGTTCTTTTAAATCAGCCATCACACACAAAAAAAAAACAAGGTTGGAGTGAAACTGCTTTTATGAAAAAACTCACTGTGACCAGAGAGAACCTTCCCAGGCAACGCCACTAGTGAACTAACTCAGAGTGAGCTGCTCAGTGCTCAGCTAGCAGACAATGCTGAGCTTTTGGGGGGCACCCCCTCTTTTAGTAATGAATGAAAATAAGAGACAATATCTTTAATTTTTTTCTTATCAGTTACCAGTTGAGCTCGAGTTAAGATTCTGTATCAAGAATGTTCAGGTCCTTTTTCTTTTTAAATTGGATCCCTGCTGTGTTCAAAGTGAGCTCCGCATAGCTCTCTCGATGGGCCGATGGGTCTCTCTTCGTTGTTTCACGAGTCCAGTTTGACTTTCTTTTTTAAATGAATGTTCGACAAAGGACTCGTGTTAGATAAAATGTGTCTTTGTCGTTCCCCAAGGTTGAGTCTTGTTTGCCATGTTTTCAGTAAATCACTGAGAAATGTATTATATTTTGATATATTTTATAAAATACATTAGGCAGATAAAGTGATATCTCTGGGTCATTTCAATACCGGCTGTGAGTTGGTTATTACTAAGGTAAGTTGCAAAATGAATGTTCTTTTTTAATTCCCAGAAATGAATCCAACAATTGTCAGGATCAAAAACAAATGTAACCACTTATTTCTCTGTGGTCTTCTTTACTCCACAGATCTTAACAATTCCCGTGAAGGCCGTGATCGCAGTGGGCTCACTTACTTGCTTCCCAAAGCATATAGTGCTCCCACCGACTTTCCCAGTAAGACCATTATTTACAGACTTTTTTCTTACTACATTTGTCCTTTACCTTCACATTTATGCTCCTAGATTCAAATCTGTTATTCATTAGTAATCATTTATTATAAGGCAAGACACAGTATAAGGTCCTTAAGGATCTAGAAATAAGAATAAGGAATAATACTTTCTCTCAGAAACTGTCCTTCTTAGAATAGGCCCATAATTTATAGATGTATAGTAATTGTCCCAAGATCCAAAATAAAACAAACTCACTGGAGTCACTTGGTTGCTTCTTACGCGTAGTGTGCTTATCGGCAGAATTGCCCCCTGTGGTTTTCCAGGACTGTCTGTGTCTCTCAGCAGAAACAGAAAACCCACTGCGCCCAGGGCTTTCCCAACTTCCCGGCGCTGTGCAGGATTTCTGAGGCTGTTGCAAGAGTAGAAAGCCTCGCCTTTCCCACAGGGTTGTTGTTGGGAGCCTTCAGCTGCCAGCCTTCTGGTGACTGGTATAGTGCTGACCCAGCTGCTCAAACCCACGAGCATTAAGTCAGTTCTCACTCATAGCGAAGGGGAGGGTAGAGCTGCCTGCCTTGGGTTTCCAAGACTGGACATCTTTCTGGGAGCAGAAAGACTCGCCCTTCCTCCACAGAGCAGCCTGTGGTTTCAAACCGCTAACCGTAAAATTAACAGCCCAGTGCACTACGCCACCAGAAACCTGAGTGCCCAAAGAGGAGTAAAAATAAACTGGTGCTGGCTGATGGAGTCGCCCAGTGAACCGACCTAGCACCGCTTCTGGCAGAGAGAGAGACGTGTGGTCCGAATTTGCCATTAGCCTGAATAAAGTCTCAGGCAATAAAGTCTGAAATAGGTTCAGGCAATAGTGAACTGTTCAGTATGGCAAGATTAGAAGGAAGTTTTCCAAAAGAAGGTGGATTGGTGTGTTGGGGTAAAAAGCATGAGGAAAAAAAGGAATGCATTTAAATCCACCGAGAACCAAAGCTTTCGAGCCGGAGCTGGACATCATCGTGGCTCGGCTTCAAAGTTTGGCACTCTGGTAGAAGTCAATTCAGGAAGCATATAGAAGCCTGGATGCAGGGCTACCAACCCCGACACTCGGCCAGAGTCCACAGGCGAGTGGCGTGGAAAGGTTTGCCATGGGGCTATGGCAAAGGCAGTACAACCTTTTATACACCCACATACCCAAGTCCTGCTCTTTGCTCTGAGTGCCTGTCCGCCTCACTTCCAAGAACACAGCTTTCACATTGTCACCTCTTCTCTGGAGAGTTCTTGAATTCTCTGTGCAACGTTAGTTCTTTCCTGTATGATTCTAGAATACTGTGGAAAACCTCTCGCAGCAAGCCTCACTGTGTGCTCTGATTATTTTGCAAATGTTGATCTCCCCATTGAAGGCTCTTCAGTGTGTCCTCAGGGGTGGGTGTTCAGTAGCTAACGGATGGATGAAAGAACCGTAGGCCAGAGACTTTGCAGCTGTATTGTATGAACTGTTCCCAAATGTCAGGAGGTCGTCCAAATGGAAGTGGGTGTGAGCAGTTGATCCTGACTCAGCAACCCTGTGGGAAAGAGTAGAAGTGCCCCTGTGGGTTTCCGAGGCCACAGCTTCATCTTACTCCCACAGAGCAGCTGGTGGGTTTGAACCATGGACTTGGTACATAGCAGCCCAGCACCTAGTGCACAGCATCACCAAGGCTCCTTCGGCACGTAGATGGAGGAGTCAAATTGTGATTTGGATTTGAGCCTGAGAAGAGAACTGGGAACACCAGGACAAAGTGGTGCCCGTGTAGAAATGTCTCTCCCTGTGGCAGGAGACATGGTGCTATAGCGGAAGTCACCCAGGGCAGAATCCTAGAGTGTATAGAATGAAATCTCACTGCAGAGGGATTTGGAATGATCAGTTTTGGTGCATTTAAGTTTGGGCCTTACTGCATCTTCCTGTCATTCCACTTTGTATGAACTACGTAGAATTCTTGTTTCGTTATTTATTTGAAAGGCCTTTGTACTTTCCACTACCTTCTCAGTCATTTCAATCACCGCATAAATTCTGGAAGGAAGGGAAAAGATCCTAAGACGTTCGATAAAGAGCAAAAGGGCCCATGGGTGGGGTAAATGAGAGTGGGTCCCTTTAAAAGTAAGGCCTGACCAGGTGCTTGTGTAACAGTTATGGCCGTGGACCCCGTATAGAACAGTTCTGCTCCGTCACACGTGGGCCCCTGTCACTCAGAAGTGACTGGCCCATCGTGGGCGTTGAACCACTTCAGGTGACACTTTGAGATATTGTTTAAATTAGCCTTATAGTACCAAATTCTGTTTAAAGTAAAACCAAAACGGCCTTATCCAATAGTTACATCTAGTCAGTTAGCACAGTTTAAATGTTTGATATTTGAGTGGGAATTGTCAGATGAACTTCCATATCTGGTACTTCTTTTGGTCCGTACACCTGAGAAGCAGGCACGGAGTGACCACAGGTACACAAAGACCAGGTGGCAGAGAACAATGGCAGTTAATGAGAGGCCAGACGAGGACTCAGCACACGTCTGCTGTTCCTGATTCTTCCTTCCATCCCCACGGCGTCTCTGCCCTCGAATGACTTCTTTTGCTCTGTTAAGGAGCTCGGTGCAGTCATGGTTACGAGTTGGGCTGTGACTCACAACAACAGGTCAAAACCACCAGCTTTGCCGAGGGAGAAAGCTGGGCTGTCTACTTCCATAAAGAGTGACAGTCGCAGAACCCACAGAGGCAGGTCTGCCGTGTCCTGCGGGGTTGCTGTGAGTCGGCCTGGGCGCCGTGGCAATGCGTTTCCCCCTCTGCACTGTGAATGATTCAGCGCTGGCCTTGGCGGCCATTACTCAACTCTCGCCTTTTCTGCCTTGTCACAGCAGGTAGTAAACCAGTGAGGTTGACCATTTAGAGACTTTCCAATGGCGAGGAATCAGAAGCACAACCTTACTTTGGTATAAAAAAGCTTTACTTAACAAACTAAAAGTTACCGTTGCTTTTATTCAAAGCTATCTCCACCACCACCCCTTCTTATTTTAATCTCCACTCTTTAAACCTAGAACCAAACCTGCCCTGAGATCGCCTTTTAGCAAACTAGCAGAGTGGTCCACAAAATAAAAGGGTGTTACCTGTTCAGATCAGTGTCCTGCTTAAGAACCAGTCTGAGACGGAAAGCCCAGCCATTGCGCAGAATGCAGTGTGGAGAAGGCAAGGAGGGGCAGGGAACTAGCGCACTGGAAAGGGAACAGACTGGGCCCAGCTTGATGGAAGGCTAGCTTGATGGGTAAACTTTCAGGAAAAAAGCAATAAAATACGTACAAATTAACGTTATCTCTAATTGAGCCTGGTTAACTTTCTCAGTAATTCTCAGTAATAAACTGTGAACAGTTTTACTTTGGTTCATTTCTCAGGGGTGCCAAGGTATTTTACATTACTTTTCTGTAGCATGCCTTCACTACTGCTACCACCATCAACACACGCATGCGCGCGCGCGCACACACAGTGTTGGGGAAGAGGGATGGGGTTCTAGTTACAAACTTAGGAATTATTAACTGAAAAAACTTTGGAAAGTTATCTGGTGCTCGCTTCGGCAGCACTTAGACTAAAGTTGGACCGATCCAGAGAACATGAGTATGGCCCCGCCACAAGGATGACAGGTAAATGTTATCTGGATTTGGATTTCTTAAAAATAGGCCTCAGCTGAATAACATGGATTTTAAGAAAATCCAGCCATGTACAAATGAGTATTGTTTTTGTCTTGTCATTTTTCTTCAGGGTAAAATAGTTCATCAAAGTTTAAATATTATGAACTCCTTCTCACAGAAGGTAAAGATACAACAAATACGTTCCTTATCTGAAGATGTGCGGTTTTATTACAAACGATTACGGGGCAACAAGGAAGACTTGGAGCCAGGGAAGAAATCAAAGGTTTGAAAATGTTGTGTTTGGGAATTCCTCTGAGTCGAGTCCTTGGTTCCAGTGACCGCCTGTGTGTTTGGGATTCATGGTTCTCCTGTGCCTCTCTCTAGATCGCAAACATTTATTTTGATCCGGGACTGCAGTGTGGGGACCGCTGCTACGTTGGCTTGCCTTTTCTATCCAAATGTAAGTTACTTTGCTGCCCTCTCTCACAGACCGTCACCCCCAAGTCGGTTTTCATCCAAGGCTGCCACTTGTGAACTCCATCCCTGCCTCTTGGTACCATAGAGAGTGTGTGAAGGAAATGGAGGCCAGGCATCCTCTCACTGCTTCTTTCTTGTTTCAGCCGAACCCAAGCTGCAGTCTGGCCTGGCTATGCAGGAGGATCTGTGGGAACCCGACTGGGGTTTGCATCAAAGCCTGTTCAAAGGCTGGATGGCAGTGAAGGAAAATGCAGGTCACAGGTAATGGTTTTGTTTTTCACTTAGCTTCGCTCATTTGGAGACTTCTCGGTTAATTTTACTTGGTAAATGTCGTTCTTCTATGAGGATTATTACTTCTTTATAGCTAATAAACGTGCCTAGGCCTCAGGAAGTTATTAATGAGTTATCATACATTGTCATGTATTCAGAGTGGGGAAATGGCTCCTGAAAAGCCACCGTGTGGTCAGAGCAGCCTTGAGGGGCTGAGGGAGAACGGCGCTCGCGGTGTATTAGGCAGTGTAAGCCAGCCAAGGGTGAGTGAGGTTGTGTGTGTGCAGAGGACTCCAGTAGGTTACATGCAACTAGTACATGTTTCATAGAAGGAGGCTGAACCTTGTCAGATTTGGGTATCTGGAAGGGGGAAGCGGTGGTGGAATCAATCCCCTATGGATACCAAGGGAGATTTCTTCTCGAGACACTTCATTAAAGTCAAGCTCGATGGTGTTGTCTTTGTGTAAGGTGACTCCAGTGCTCCCATTTGTGTAAGAAAAACCGTTTTCATCTTCCATTGAGCTCTGTCAGAGGCAAAGGAAACGCTTTCTAGGTTTAATTCTACAGTAGCTGTCAGAGTGCATACGTGCTCATTGTGCAGAATACTCTGTTCCAGAGCGTGTCTCTCTTCCCACCTGCCGAGCTGTGAGTGGGCTCAGGGGCACAGTTCACAGGGCACTGCCACCTGTCTCTGGCAGGTCGAAAATGTCCCAGTGACAGGTCAGTGCTGCCCCTGAGCTCGAAAGCAAATGCATGCCTGTTTGGCAGTATAGAGAGTTGGCCTCTTTACGTACTTTGGAGGCAATTTGGCTAGGGTGATGAGAAGATGACAGCTCATGAGTGCTGTCCTTCCAAGCTAGGTAACTTGAGGAAGGAATGTTTTATCGGGATCATTGAGATATTCTGGTTTCATTAACAGTTGAATCTGAGCCTTTATCTGAAATTTTCATAATGCAAGAGAGTTAACGTTTTCCTTTAAAACTATGGGACTAAGAACAAAGATACACCCTCTAATAGACTCAGTAAAATAGTGCCAATTAAAACTTGTGGTGTAGCCTGGTGGGGTCCACACTGGGCGGCTAACCACAAGGCCAGCCATTCAGACTCGCCAGCTGCTCCGCCGGAGGAAGAGGGGCTTTCTGCCCCGTGAAGATGCACCGCCTCGGAGACCCAGCGGGGCAGTCAGTCTGCCCTCTAGAATCGACTCACTGGCAGTGAGGTTTCGTTCTTTCTTTTGATCCTTTGTGCGTCCATGGTGGGCATCCAGAAGTACAGACCGTCTCCAAGACTGAGCCTCCACTTAGGATTACGCTTTAGGCTTAGCTGCCAGGACATCTCTTCACCTCCCTCCCACCCACCACTACCCCGTGACCTGTCTGTGGCTCCACCTCCCCACTGGACCACCTGCCCACCCTGAAAAACCAAGTCCCCGCGGCACAGTGAAAGTGGTATTCTTCCTGATCCTACTTTAGGCTGCAGTGAGCTTACGCCCCTAGCTTTCTAAAGAAGAGCGCAGCATCAGGATTGGAGGGAGACTCACCAACACCCCGTGATGTATAGATGAGACCCAACAGCTTTCCTTGATAAAGAGGAAGAGGACTTGCAGTACTGACTGACGGAGGTCTGACTGTAATCTATCTTCCATTTGGATTTTACCTCGGCATAAAGGAATGAAGTTGCTCACACTGGACCAGTAAGCAGCATGATCGTGAACGGGGAAACGTTGAGGTGGTAAGGGACTTCCCTTGTCTCCTGTGGACGCACAGCAACGCCTGTGTGCGGTTGGTTCTCTAAAGAAACAAGCCAGGAACGACTGTGTGTGTGTCGTGTATAAAGAGGTTGCTAGGCAAGGCTTCCACAGTTGTAGAAGTCGAGAACTGCAGCCCATTTCCAGTCCGCGGTCGCCTGACAGCGCCTGGGACTGGCAGGCACTGGAGCAGGAGGTGGGGGACACAGAAGCAAGAGTCAGCTCTGCCAGAAGGCAAAGAGCCAAAGAGGCTTCGACTCTCCTGGTTTCTCAGAAAAAAGACTTCCGGTGGCAACAAGGTGCCATCAATCTGTGAGGCACTCGATAGGTTGAGCTCCGCCCGTTCTCTTGCCAGGAGTCTCTAGTTGACACAATCCCTAACCCTCACAATGCCTGTGGAAACAGGAAATCAAAGGGCGTATTGCATAGGCAAATCTGCAAAAGATTTCTTTGTAAAGTGTTACAAAGTAAAGATGCTCCCTTGAAGACAAAGGTACCTACCGTGGTATTTTCAGTCACCATACGTGGCAGGTGTGTGTGAGGCTAGATGGTAGGGAGGGAAGACTACAGAAGAATGGATGCCTTTGAAATGTGGTGTCGTCGACAATAAGTATACCAAGGACTGGCTGCCAAAAGAACAAACAACTCTGACTTGGCAGAAATGAAGCCAAGAGACTCCTTACAGGTGAGGACGGTGGGCGAGACTATCCCGATGCTTTAGACACGCTGTCACAGGGACGAGTCTGGAGAGAGACCTCACGCAGTGTAAAGTAGAGGGTCAGCAACCAGGGAGACCCGCGGTCAGACGAATGACACAGTGGTTACAACAGTGACCCCTGTTGTGACGATGACACAGGACCGGGCAGTGTGCTGTCCTGTTGTACATAGTCACAAAGGGGCGGAGCCAACTCGTTGGCACCTAACACCAGGACAGCACACTGCCCGTTCCTGTGTCCTGGGTCAGTTCCAGTGTTGTAAAATGTGATCTCATAATTCCATAGTGTCATGAGTAAAATTAACTTCAGTGGTTGGGCCCAGGGACCTTAACCCCATTTCCAACACTGTTTCCTTGTGTTGTATGCGCTTATAAACACTCCTAAGTTAGAAAGAAAAGTAAAGAAAATGTATGTTCAAGTGGTGTTCTGAAGATTGCTGGAAATTTTACAGATATCAAAATATTACATCTTCAACTAAAGTTTTCATTCCATATGAAGATATTTTTTTTAATCTCAAAGGAGATAAAAAGACTGTATTGCCGGTAATCTACTCCCTGCTCGTCAGTTCCCCTGGAAACAGTAGCACTCTGCTGTGGATGTGGGAGGCCCCTGGGAGGCTCTGGGTAGACCCTGAATGACCCACCACAAGATCACAGTCCAAATCCTCCAGCACTCCTTAGGAAAGAGATGAGGCTGTCTGCTCGAAAGATTTGCAGCCTGGGAAGCCACGAGAGAATTTGAGTTATTGGTATCTACATCTTTCCACTCGGCAAACAAGATCCTTTAGGAATCTCCACAGCAACATGTATTTGTAAATAGAGGATTTGTAGTATTTCTTGATGTGCCTGCCTTTTAACAATATGTACCTAATGCAGCCCAGCTTTCAACTTTGGTCTTGTTGAACATACACAGTACATTATGGTCTTGTCAAAGCTTACTTGGGATTGTTGTAGAGCTGTGGGGACTGGGTCTAGGATGTCACTCTTTCCATAGTCGTAAAATAACAGCATAGGAGACGTATTGTGGTAGTTCTTAGCACCCATATAACATTAAAAGCCTAGTAAAATATTAGAACCATAAACTTGTTTTCTCCTTGGACGTAATAAAATTCCTCAAGTACACAAGCCTGCTAGAATTTGTTATATTCAGAAAACTCAAATATTTCATTTTAATGTGGTGGCTTATAAATTATTTTTTCTAGATTGAGTGCTGCATTTGAAGTAAATACAGACCTTCAAAAAAACATAGTTTCAAAAATTACTGCTGAGCTCTTGTGGCCTTCCATACTCAGTTCACCCCGGCACCTGAAATTTCCACTTACTAATACAAACTGCTCTTCCGTAAGTATTCAAAGTGAGAGCACTTTGGAAATACAGAGTTTGAATAGTTTTGCTTTTACTTACTGAAATATTTCATTTAATGTTCTCAATCTGTTTAAGGAAGAAGAGATTACTTTAGAAAATCCTGCAGATGTTCCTGTCTATATTCAATTTATTCCTCTGGCTTTCTATTCCAGTGCTTCAGTCTTTGTAGATAAGTTATTGTCAAGGTAAGCTTTGCTGTAGTTAATCAAACATACGTGTTTTGCTATTAGCCTTGAAGCATCGTGTTACATCTCTCAAACTTTCCCTGACTCCAGACAGTAATAGAGTTAGAGACATTCATTTTAAGAAGGTGGTTGGTAGGATGGGAAGCATCTAGAGTGGCTTTCAGCTGAAGACAAGAAGTCACGTGGGACTCCTTGTCAAGTGATCTGTAAAGAGAAAGCATGGGAACTTTTCAACCATGAACAAAATATTAATTGCAAATTGTGGCATTTAGTTTTGGAAAATTATATTAGTCTGGCAATATGCCAAAAGTTAAAATTTTCGGATAAAGTCCAGACCTGCTAATTATTCCACAATCTCTTTACTTCTCATGTTGTTTACAAAGAAATATATGTTCATTTTAAACTTTAGGTTTAACTTGAGCAAGGCGGCAAAGATAGATTTGAGAACACTAGAATTCCAAGTCTTCCGGAATAATGTGAGTATTCAAAATTCTTAATGATTCTAAAGAAATAATTAGATGCTGTCATCAGTGCAGATGTGAAGCTATTGGCTGCCCTGGAAGAAGCCAGAGGGGGTCCATGAATTATTTCCAGCCGAGAAACTGGAAAGAGTGGATGGGGCTTAGATCCTATTCACGGTCATTAAATATTAAGTGCCTAAAGATGTATATCGCTGTTATCAGAAATTCTGGTGAAGTATATATGAGTACATAGTTTATTTTTATTAAGCCTCAAAATGTTGAGTTTGGTCACTTATGTTTAAATGCAGGGTGCTAGTCTAATAAAATTGTAAACCCCATGAATATCAGGCCCAAGCCGGCTGTGCTCATCTCTGTCCCCTTGCCCCAGGTCACCTAGCACAGCAACTTGCCTAGCTTTCCATCAGTGCGCCCTTTTAATGTAAATGTTGGTTTGTTTTAGTAAAGAAACTGTCTTCTTGTCAAGTAATTGAATAAGCCTTTATGACCTCTAACTTCCCCATTTGTAATGTTAATAATACTTGTTGCTGTTTTGAGTCAAGTCAATTCCCACAGACCAGGCTAAGCAACCACTAACAGTCATGTTATGGAAACCCTTCAAGTAGCATATGTGTCAGCCAGGCAATGCGCCTGGAGGTAAAGGCCCCTTCCCAACCGCCCGAGCCTCTTGCCCTCCCCACCCGTCTTCCTGCTAGCTACATAGCCACTCATCTGTAAACATCCTACTGAGGACCAACCTGCTCACTGCAAGACCTTCACTGAGTAGGTTCTCTTGATTCTCCACGACACGTCATCGACACCAGTGTTAACTTTGACTTTGGCGTTTTATTTTTTTGACCAGTGGTGTCGTTATTGCTCAGATTTGGGCATTAAGTTTCATTGTGGTCTTTGATTTGGCCCGGTGTCCCACCTCCTGGTAATGATATGGAGGCATTAAGGGAGTGAGAATAAGGATCTAGTTGACCCTCCACCTAAATCACTTGAGATGGGAATGGCACGCGATCGTCTTCTCTCTGGAGGAGCCTTGGTGGCATAGCAGATTGACATTGGCTGCTAACCAAAGGCCAGCACGTCAAACCCACCAGCCACTCAGGGAGAAAGATGAAGCTCTACACCCCTATAAAGGTGGTCAGGCTAGAAACCCACAGGGCCACTTGTATTCTGTCCCATAAGGTCACCACCGTGACTCAGAATCAACTCGATGGCAGGTGGGTTTGGTTTCTAGGTCCTGTTCTGAACTGAGTACAGGTTACAGCCCTGTCTGCTGCCATTTGCTGCTTCCCTGATAAGAACAAGGGAGGTTGGCTCCCGAAGAGTCATGGCTTTGTACCTACTAACTTTGCCACCTTGAGCAAGTGAATAAGCCTTCCTGAACTCCAGCTTCCCCACTAGCAATGCGGCATTAATCATGACTGTCGTCAAGTCCATTGTAACAGGGTAAAACTGCCCCATAGGACTGTCTAAGCTGTGAGCTTTATGAGAGCGGATTGTCAAGTCTTTTCCCCAAGAAGCATCAGGTGGGTGCAAGCCATGTTAGCAGCTAAGTGCTTAACCATTGCACCACCAAGGGTCCTTAATAACACCACACATAAAGTAAAACTAATGCGTTTCTCAGAGTTGTTTCCCAAAATCTCACGAATGCCCTAGAATGGTTCATTGGGATATGGAATGCCCTCAATGAGTGTTAGGAGCCCCAGTGGTGCTGTGGGTTAGGTCTTGGGTTACTAACTGCAAGGTTGAAGCCCACCAGCCACTCCGCAAGAGAAAGCGGAGGCGTTTAGGCCTCACAGTCCCTGTGTAGTGCCGCTGTGGGTTGGACTGGACTCGGTGGCAGTGGGTGTGGGATTTTCAGTGAGTGTCCATTGACTAAGTCAGTCTGTGGCTCACTAGGCCACGAGTAGCGTGCAGGGCCTGGAAGAGGAAGGCAATGCGAAGTGCTCTTTCAGTACTTAGTGACGGTATTGCAGAACCTCTCCAGTATTCTGTGAGCAATCCCTAGGCGCCCCAAGAGAAGCGCCTCTCCTTGTTTTATAGATCGGGAAATAACCAGCCTGAAGCAGGAAGGAATTTGCCTGTGGTCCCACCTGTGATAGACTGCCAGGCTGGAATTCAAGTCTACTTCTCTCGCATTCCGCAGCCCTCGTCCTTCCCGTTTGTGCTACGTAGCTGCTGCTGCTGGTGGTTGTTGTTGGATCCCAACGCATGGCCCCTCTCCTTAGGGTTTTTGAGGCTGTGACCTTTCACAAGCACATCACCGGGCTCCTCTGCATAGGTTCGAACCATCAACCCTTTGGCTGGTTGTTGAACACTTAGCCACGTGTGCGGCCTAGGGCCTCCTTGTCACTCCTTGTTGACATTATTTCTAGGTGCCAGTGAGTCCGTATTTTTACTCACAGTGACCCAATGTAGCAGTATAACTACCTTTCTAGGCCGTCATCTAAGCTCTAAGCTGAGCAGATTCCCGGGCTGGATGGGCCCGGGGTGCCCACCCTCCTGGGGGCAGCCAAGCTCTTCACCCTTGATCCACCAGGGCTCCTGTGCTGCTGGCTGGGATTGCTGAACCAGCCTTGTGGAACCAGTTGTTCTATGTTTCTTGAAATAGTTGTATGCTTTTCCTTGGCTTTGTGTTTTAATCTATAAGGTTTGCTTCAGCTAAACCTTGATAGAATAATTCTTTTTGTGTGTCTTTATAAGTCCATCTGTAGGTCAATTTTGCCTAAGAAAATAATTGTGAGTGTATATTTTCTCCCAAAAATCTGTTTGTGATTTATAGGTACGTGTACAAATGTGGCTGTAGACAAGATTGCTATAATCTGTGTTTCATATTGTTGAATATGTTGGTCACGGTTTGTAGGCACAGAGGCTAGAGCAGTGAGTGAGCGAGAAAGCGAGAGCCTCCACTCTGACCGTCTGAACACTGGAATTGGGCAGGGATACAACGTACATGTAAGCCACTGAGTTACCAAGCTAATCTCAAATAGTATGAAAAGAAAAAGCAAGGCAGTCCTCTTTGAAAAATGTCGCTTGGGCTGAGACTTCTTTAACTACTAACAGGTACTGGGAAGTAAGAGCATTCCAGAGAGCGAGCAGGAAGCATAACAAACTCACAGGGGCAGTTCTACCCTGTCCTCTAGGGTCGCTATGAGTCGGCATGCACTCCAAGGCAGGGGATTTAGTTGGGCGTCTCATAACCCATAGAGTTACTGTATGTATGCAGAAGTAAAACTTAAGGTTTACCTCTTACTATATTGAATACAAGTACTTGCCTAGGTAGGCTCCGTAAGATGAGCAAGAATACTCCTGACCTCAAATTTATTCTAATTAAGGAATTCTGTAGGAGGTCCTACTCTGAGCTGAGGATAAATGCTATCCCCGTTCTCTGTAATGTTATGACATTGATCCTCAAAATACTTGTTCTCAGGACTCATATCTTAAAACTTATTACGGACCTCAAGAGTCTTTTTTGTTTTCGCTTATGTAGGTTCTTTCTGTCAATATTTACCATATTAAAAATTAAAAGTGAGATCTTGGTATTTTTATTAATTCAATTAAAATGATAATTAGCCCCTTCCAGTTAGCATAGATAACACTTTAATGAGAAATGGCTATTGAAAAAGGAGTGTCCTATTACATTTTTGCAAACCAAACTCACTGCCATGGAGTCAGTTCCCACTCAGCGACTCACCAGACAGAACAGCCCCTGTGGGTGTCTGAGACCATGACCCTTTAGGGGAGTAGAAGGCCTCCTCTTTCTCCCATGATGTGGCTGGTGGTTTCAAACTGCTGACCTTTCTATTGGCAGCCAGTGAACAACCCACTATGCCACCCGGGCTTCTCTGACTTCACAGAGAGTGGAATTCTCCTATATGCTCTGCATTCAGTCGATCCTGATGGGTTGTTTTGTTTGAAGTGCCTTAAGAAAGAACAGACAGGGCGTGCTGCGGCAGCAGTGTAAGAGCTGCACTATTAACTGAAAGGTCAGTCACTGAAACCCACCAGTCCCACAGCAGGAGAGAGATGTCGCGGTCTGCTTCTGTAAAGGTCAGAGCTTTGGAAACCCCACCGGGTGGTTCCGCTCTGTCCAATGAGAATTGACTCAGTGACAACAGGTTTGGTTTTGAGGTTGTTTGTATTAAGAAAATCTGACCTGACACAGCCGTGTATTTGGAAAACCGAGGCGTATCTTAATTAGCTTTCAATTAATTATGAGTATTCTGCTTTGGCACTACACCAAAACTTAAAGTGTGGCAGTCTGTTAAGTTAGCCACACTGTGGAATCTGAAATCATTTAACAATGAATGTTTACGTTATTACACTAAAATTCATTTACCGTATCTACTTGAGTATAAGCCAACACGAATATCAGCCGAGGCACCTAATCTTACCCACAAAACGGCATTTAAAATGTGCTGAAAAACTTGGCTTATACATGAGTATGTACAGTACCTCTCCCCCCTGAAAAATGTTGTAGCACCCTGCAGCAGTCATTTAGAAAATTGTGGCTCACCTACCGGCAGATGCGTAGACCTGCATGTTGACGCACTTCGCTGCGCAATGTTTTACGTCCTGCTCGTCGTTGCAGCCATCCATCTCATCAAAGTGCTCGCTTAAGTTTTAGGAAGATGTCGAGCTCACCACAGTGAACGTTGTTTTCAGAATGTTTTGCTCTAGTTTATCATTGTCACCAAGTGCTTCCATTATTTTCCTGAAAGAGATAGACTCAGTGAATGTTTGTGAAATGTCTGCCAGATACCCAGATCTGAATGGTCATAGACGGGCTGCCAGCATCCTTTTGATATGAACATGTCCCTGAAAGACATCGAGGGCAGCGAGCACCTCACACAGCAGCCTCTCCAGGCCGGCCCAGCCCTTCCGTGTGCCCTGGAAGGGCTCTAGGCATCGTTATGGTTTTGTCACCCAGAACGTTAGGCAGACGTGTGCTCGAGGCTGGCGAGGTTGAGTCCTGCTTGCTCACGGGCTTGTTTGTGCACTGGTTACGAGGAGCACTTGATACCACCGCCAATGGAAGCAGTCGGCCATTTTGCCCGCCATTGCTTTTGCCGACCATTCGTGCAGATGTCGACACCGCGAAAAGTCAAGTGGCATCTTGATTCTTATGGAAAGAGGGTGTGCTGCATGGCCAGGTTGCCTCAAAGGTGGCCCCGCAGTCCAGGCAACCACAGACTACTGGGATGAGGACTCCGATCAGTAGCAGCAATCCCTCCACACAGGCTACCCCTGCCCTGTCCTATCGAGTCACACTCAGGAGGCACTTGTACAGTGTTCACTCAACTCCCTGCCATCTCGTCGATACTGCCTGAAGATCCTAGTAGTAAAAACCAAGCGTCCTTCATAAAAATAAGAGAAGGCCGCTAACTTGATTGACAGGAACATCAACCCGAGTGACCATCCAGAAGTCAAAGGCCAAGATAAACATCTAGCACTCTCTCGCGTTTGTGCTTTCTCCTCTAAAGCCAGGGCCAGTGCAAGCAGACGTGACTAGCTTACCAGACCAGGGTCTGACTCAACAGCGACTTGTAGAAACCAGTTTTTTCACGGCTCGGGGTCCAAGAGGACGCCTCAGGACTGTAGCTCGTGTAGGCTATTCCAGCAGTCAGGAAAGCCAGAGGCCTTGGTTACCGTCAGTGAGAGGCTGGGAAGCAGTGTCGGGATGTGCACCAGAAGTAGGAGTTCAGGTGCTGGCTGTTATTTACCCTCAGGTTAACTTTGTGCCCAAACTTTGCTCCTTGTGCACTGTACTTCAAGATGTTGACGGTAAAAAATAAAAGCCTCTACACCAAAGCACGGAGGAGCCTTGGTAGCATATTCAGCAGCTCGAAACCAAGGCGCTCTACTCACATTTGAGACTTCCAGCCTCGTACCGCTCTCCCCCGTCTGACAGGCTCGGTCGGAGTCGGCATCCACTCAGTAGCGGTGTGTTTGATGAACCCAAGCAAACGCCATGAGGATGCGGGTTGCAGAAGAGACCAGGCTGCTTGGTCTTAATGCAGAATAGAGAGGGTCACCCCTGGTGACCCAGCTCAGCTATCTAGCTAGCCAGTGTCTACATCAGAAGGAATAAAAATTGCTTACATATTAATCGATTTGGGAAACTATATTGTACTGTGATGGGGATAAAGAGAAACAATTTTTCAGAGAATGTTATTAACGACTCCGATTTATTTGCCCCATGATTTAAGGCTCTTCCACTGCAGAGTCCGACAGGGTTTACAGAGGGCCTCTCTCGGCATTTCATTTTGAACCTCATCTTAAAGCCCGGGGAGAAGACATCTGTCAAAGTCAAGTTTACTCCAACTCACAACAGAACTGTCTCTTCACTCATCATAGTCAGGTAGGTGTGAGCTCACGTGCGCTGCTCACAGCGCAATCCTTGATTTGTTTACAGACGATTGAGTGGGCGGATCCTGTTTGTAAAACAAGGTATGTACTTGTCCAGCCCACCTAACCTCCCATTTAATGGACGTCATAAAAAACTACAGGAGAAATTGTGCATCACAAGGTGGTACATAGTCAGCTGGAGGAAACGCTGTGATTTTTCCCCCTGCCTAGAAACAACCTGACCGTGATGGACGCCGTGATGGTGCAAGGGCATGGGACCACGGAGAGCTTGCGAGTGGCCGGCAAGCTGCCAGGCCCTGGGAGCTCGCTACGCTTTAAAATCACAGAAGCACTGCTGAAAGACTGCACAGAGAGTGAGTACTGACGGCAGTTCTAAGAGCACAAATCTTATCACTTGTGCGAAACGATTCCCAAAGCAATCTAATTTCCTCTCGTGCGCATGTGACGTGGTGAATGAATGCCTAAGTTACTTTTTAATTTTTTAACGCAAATTACTGGAAGTTTACAAAGCGCATCAATTTCCCACTCCCCAGTTCATGCGTACTTTGTTTGATGTCACTGATAGCAGTCCCCACAGTGTAACATCCCTTAGCCCGTCTCCTCCCTCTGTGTCATGTTGCCATTCCTCCCTCTTTCCTACGCTGTCTGAACCTTGACCTTGGGTACGTACTGCCCCTGTGATCTCAAGTAGTTGATGATTCTAAGGTATATATGCCTCTCTGGTAATATTGTCCCCTTCTTGACCTAGTGATTTGAATGCCTAAGATTTTAAGGGAATTTCTTGACCTGGTGATTTGAATGCCTAAGATTTTAAGGGAACTCCCTGTCTTGTTTTCAGACCTACTCAGAGGGCTTGATTTGCCTCTTTAAAGAGATTTACAGTATCAGTGTTCCATGTATACCTTAGCTGGCTTACTGTAAGTAGGAAACCTAAAGCATCATTTCACCGTTTCTAGCTAAAAAGACATGTTCTTTAAAAATGGATTTGCTGATGGAATCTGGGCAGCACTGATCTTTAGGGTGTGGGGGTGCTTGGGATCTCTGACACCTGGGTGTTCATAAGTAATGTACTGACATTTGGCTTGGGATCACATGATGGCAAGATCTATACCGAGTCCTCTTTTTTTTTTTCCTTTAGCTTTAAAACTAAGAGAACCAAATTTCACATTGAAAAGAACATTTAAAGTTGAGAACACAGGACAGCTGCAAATCCACGTAGAAGCCATAGAAATCAGTGGCTCCTCCTGTGAGGGATACGGCTTTAAAGTTGTTAATTGTCAAGAGTTCACACTAAGTGCCAATGCTTCTAAGGACATCATTATATTGTAAGTATTTTCCTGTGAGACATGATGAGTCACTGGCTTCTCACTAATTTTTTATGGGAGTTGCCCAAGCTCCATATAAAGGTAAATTTTCATATTTGAAAAATCAAAATGTCTTTTAAAAAAGACACCATAATATATTCATTTGACTACTCTTTACTTCATCTCTGGTTAAGATATTTCTTCATATATCAAAAAATAATCAAGGTTGGAAAGCTACCTCTGTCTCCAAAGTGGATCAGATCATCTTAGGAGCCAGTTTCAGAATTATTTCCAGACTTACATTAACGCATAAAATGTTGGTAAGGGAATTGACTGTAAACTCAGACTGTTTCACAACATACCAGAGACTTGTATCATGAATGTACCCTGTTTTATGTTATAATAACACGTAATATTTTGGTGAGAAGACAGAATGTGTATATCAGTAATAGCTGGAGCCTACTTCACAATTAACTGAAAAAGGCTTATGTAGTAAATATAATCCCTACCCCTTAATTGAGTACCGATTGCATGGTCTTCAATGGACAGTTACTGAATGCGTAGCTGCCTTATCCCTGGTAAAGTGTGCCACTTACAGGTGCAGTGAGGGAAGGCCGATTTCCCCCAGCAGTGACAGATTCCATTGGGAGCACTCAGTCGCCATGACGTGACAATAAAGCAGTGCTGCGGCAGACGCGGAGATGATCCCTAGGACGAGGGTGGTCTGAGGAAAACCGTGTGAGCTGGCGGGTGGTCTGCAAGAAGAGTGTGCATTCAGATAACGGAGGAAGGAATGCAAAGAAGCACTGAATTAGTAATAATATGCAAAGTGTATTTGTGTTCTTTTATGTAATTTCTCCAATTATTCGCGGAATATAGTTGTTCCTATTAGTAATTTTATGAGGGAATTTAGTAAAAGTATCAGATTCTAAAATTCTGTGTTATGTTCCAAAAGTTCTTAGGACTAATATTATAATTAAGCTGCTTGTGTTTGTTTTTAATACTTTGTCTCGCTACCATCATGTGTATTAGGTTTACTCCTGATTTCACGGCTTCTAGAGTTATTCGAGAACTGAAGTTTATAACGACAAGCGGCTCGGAGTTTATCTTTATTTTGAACGCATCCCTTCCATACCATATGTTAGCCACCTGTGCAGAAGCCCTACCGAGGCCCAACTGGGAACTGGCTCTGTACATCATCATCTCAGGAATAATGAGGTGCGTGTGCCTTCTGACGAGGTTGGTCGTCACCTGTCATTTGTCACGGCGGGCCTGTCACTGCTCCAGTGAGCGAAACCGTGCCAGGCCTTCGTCCGGCTGCCATGTTGGCGCAGACAGCCACCGTGCTTGCACCACGTCTGCAAAGACAAATAACGCGTGTCAGTGCCCATTCGCTCATATCGGGAAGACTGTGTGAAGTTTTTAATAACTCAAATAACCACCAGGTGAAGTCACTTGACTTAGGTGTAGTATAAAATTTACTCAGCTTAATAGTGTCTTCCTCTTGAAGCATGCCTAAGGAGTGTGAAGCTGATGAGCAGGTTTGTTTTTTTGAATCAGCATCTTTGTCCTTTTTATTTCCCCCCGTATATTTCTTTGCACACTTTGAGACAGATGTACTCTCTTTTAGTTTGCATAGTTCCTCCACACCTTACAGGGAAGAGTTGAAACTAAAAGCAGAGAAAGCACCGTCTGGGTCTCTCCTGACACCAGCAGTGACCTGTGCTCCGGAAGCCCCCGGGGAAGGGGCCTTTTCTATTTATTTAGTGTGTAGACTTTCATCTCTGAAACTTTAATGTTGCCAGCCCAAAAAAGTGTCACATGCTTCTTGTTGTTTTGTTTACTGTGTCACACTGTACTTCGCCAAGAGGCGCTCTGGTGTTGGCTTTTGAAAGGTTTCCAGTTTTGTAACTCTTGCACTAACAAACGAGACTTCATTCTCCAACCCTGTATCCCTGCAGCGCCCTCTTTCTGTTGGTCATTGGAACAGCCTACTTGGAAGCTCAAGGGATCTGGGAGCCATTTCGGAGGCGACTGTCCTTTGAGGCCTCCAACCCACCCTTCGACGTGGGCAGGCCATTTGATCTCAGGAGAATCGTTGGCATTTCATCCGAAGGAAAGTATGTTCACAAGCTTGAAATAGATTCTCTAGGAGGCACCGCTTTGGCTAATGTAATAACACGGTTACTCTTTTCTCCTCTGGGAGGAAAAGAAACCCCTCTAATTCTCTCACCTCTTCCCATACCCCGGGTGCCCCCCGCTCCCCGAACTCTGAGCTCAGAGCAGTGCTTGTTACATTGGTGAGAGCGAGCATAGGCTTGGTTCCTGTCACTGCCGCAACGCAGGGGTCTTCAAGTCGAGCAGACTGGGATTACCAAAGCCATCCTTTCTTCCCATGGCAGTGCATGTTGGACTTGGTAGGTTGCTTTGTACTAATCTGCAATTGCGCTTTTTTCCAGCTTGAACACACTCGGCTGTGACCCCGGTCACGGCCGCGGCTTCTGTGGAGCAGGCGGCCCGGCATCGAGACCCGGTGCAGGGGGTCACAAGCAGTGCGGCACACCAGGCCATCCACACAGCAGCCACAGCAGTAGAAACTCAGCTGACGTGGAAAGCGTCAGATCCAAAAACAGCTCAAGTACCTCAAGCAGGACTTCTGCACAAGCAGCTTCCTCCCAGTCAGCTAGCAAGACAAGCCCCCTGGTCTTCGATTCAAACTCTGCGGCCCAGGGCCATACGGCAGGCAGAAAGTCCAGAGGGGCCAAACAGAGCCAGCAGAGCAGCCAGCACCATGTCCACAGCACGCTGGAGCAGCACTCCCCACCCCCGCCACCGCCAGTGCCTCACCAGCCGGAGCCGCAGCCTGAGAGACTGTCCCCCGCCCCCCTCGCACACCCGTCCCACCCTGAACGTGTCAGCAGCACAAGGCACAGCTCAGAGGACTCGGACATCACCAGTCTCATAGAAGCCATGGACAAAGACTTCGACCACCACGACTCCCCACCCCTGGAAGTGTTTACAGAGCAGCCTCCGTCGCCATTATCAAAAAACAAAGGTAATCCTCTGCTCATACTGCCGGCCAAACGAGAAGTGGGAGAAAGCCCCAGCAAGCACAGGCTGTTGTGATCGTAGGTGCGGGCAACAGTTGATTGATTAGCTACTCTGCTGGCTCAAGTTTGTCTCCTATATTGGGATTCAACATCTCTCTCAAAATGCAAACATCAATACCCGCTTGTCATGAATGGTGGCCGTTGTCCTAGATTGCTCACCAGATTCAGCAGTTGGTTGGAAATCTATTTTCCTTTCAACTGCCTGTGATTTTGGATATTACTTGCTTTTTCATTCAAAAATCAATCTTTGCTTTAGAGGAGAGGCTGGACAACTGTAGCCAGCAGACCAGAACGGAGCTATTTTTATAAATGAAGTCTTACTGGAGCTCAGCCAGCACTGGCAGAGCTGAGAGGTGACAGCCGTGTGTGACTCTCAGAGCTGAGAAAGCTTGGCCATGTGGCCCTTGGAGCGCTGTAGACTCGATTATCTGAGCAACACATTGTTCCTTGACCTAGAAACTTGAGAACAGTAGCACGTCGACCCTCACTGTTCCTATGGCCAAGAATCGAGGTGCCACTGAGCAGGGATGTGTGGCTCCCCCAGGTGGACCCGCCTCCAGTCATTCCTGTGGCTACCTGGATTCAGTTCTTCCTCGCCTGTGATTGAACGTGCTGGCTAGACTGAGCTCACAGTGTGATGGTTGGCTTCATCGGAACAAATGGGACAGACAGGGAGAGGGAAGACATGGTAGCAGAAGTCACCTTCTTGAATATCCTAATCCTGGAAGTGGCAGCCTAACGCTTGTACAGTGTGCTTGGGCCACAGGGGCATGGATACCCGGAGGTGGGGGCCGTGGGAGCCAAAGTGGGAAGAGGAGGAGCCAGCCGGCTTCTGGTTGTTTCCATCTTTTGTCTTCGCAGCCTCCCCTCTCCCTGTGCGGCAGCCATGCGAACACACAGTGTTCTACTCTCACACTGACCCCCGGGGAGGCTGTGCCTTCATTGACAGCCAGAGACCTAGGACACCCTGCTCCCCACAATGTGGCACCTAGGCCTGCAGAATTCCCCAGGAATGGCCTGCATTGCCATATATAAAGCACTAAAATGTCTTCACTATTGATTGATTTTGACAGAATTTTTTTTTCTTGCTAACCCCTTAGTAATAGAGCTTACAGATTTTAGGGTAATTTTTATAGTAATATAAAGTGAAAGCTTAAAGTTTCCCTTTGTATTAGATCAGGTTATATATTTTGGCCTTGTTAGGAACATGAATAAAATAAATGTAGAGTAATTAATTAATTGATTGATTAAAATAAATGCATACTCTCATTATCCCAGGAGCAGGGTCAGCAGTTTGACCCCACTGGAGACTCCCTGGAACAAAGACGAGGCTGTCCATGCCCTAAAGACCCACAGCCTCGGAAGCCCACAGGGGCAGTGCTCTGTCCTGTACAGTTGCCATCAGTCAGAACGGACTTCATAGGAGAAGGCGTGGGTTGTCTTAGTTTATCCATACCACAAGGGAAGAATTTGGCAGTAAGGTTACGTGCCGCGTCTCTCGAGTGTACGATACTCATCTACTGTCAGTTTGCTGGGTCCATTTCTGTTTTTAGAGTCATTTATCTAGAAATTAAATTTTGAAGTAAAAGTGTTTTTTGGTTTTTTAAATTTTTACAGTGGTCCTAGAGTTGCCCTAGCCAGAGCTATTGATGGAGCTTGGGAGTTACAGTATTGGTGATTCCGGAGCCCACGAGGGACCCCAGGGGTCACAAGCTACTCCACTTATCCTTCCCTCCACGGCTATTTTGGAAAGAAGGAAGCAGCCAGGATCTTTATTGTTTTTTCTGTTCTTCAGTAAACGTCTTTGTGGAAGTATACCATGACAGATAGAAACAGTCTTTTAAATGAACATTAAAAGTAGGCATTGATCTCAGAGCTGCAGAGGACCCTGAGCCGAGCACAGCCAGTCCTCAGTGACTCCATCTCATTCCCAACAGAAGCAGTGTCATGGCCAGTCTGTCTCTAGTCGGGAGGCAGGGTGGTGTCGAGGGCAGGAGCCAGGCTCTGCTTCCTGTCAGGAGGCCATGATTGAATCCAGGCTGGTCCACACATTAACTTAACTCTGGAGGCATTTGCCTCTCAGCCCCCATCTGCTTGCCCTGACAATGGTTGCTAATGCTCTTCTCAGCGGGGGCAACGACTACTATGACTGTCGGTAGGAATTGAGACTTGGCATGGCGGGAACTGCCTTTGAGTCTGACTGTGGCTGTGGAGCGTCCCAGTACAGGTGACTGCTCGACTCTTGGTTTGAGGGTGAGAAGTAGGATGGGCAAAGGGCTAAGGAAAGGCAGGGTCCCGAGGGCAAGGCTTATGGGAAGCTCAGCAGACGACAGCGCAGCAGAAAGCAGGTAGACGGTGTGATTAGCATGGCCCAGCACGGTCAGACGGTGCCGCACAGACGCTGGCAGTTAGGACGGTCTATGACCTTGAAGCGGACAGTTTCTGTGAAACTATAGGACTGAAAACCAAGCTGCCATGGCTGTGCGAGGCCGTCACACCCCACTCTTGTCAGTGGCCGCTGCTGTGGTGTCTGTGGAGCAGTGGGAGGGAGTGCAATGGCACATTCGTGCTTTTACCCGTGTGTCTGTGTTGTCCAATTTTTAACAAGAGAGAAAGCATTTATCGTTTTGAAATAACAAGCGTGATGCTTGAACATATCTCCGGTCCAAGGACGAAAGGCCAGTCGAGCTGAGGGCAGCGTGCTGGGCAACCTGTCCTCACCCAGCTATGCCGCTCTCACACACCTGGTGAGGGGCATTGGGGAACTTTGGTGTCCTGGCAGGAACTCGGTCTAAGAAAGGATATGGAGCCACACTGAGCTCAGGTTGACTCTTCACCCCTCAGCCTTCGGGATGCTCCTTTCTCCAACGCAAACAAGCACAAAGGCACTTGGAGAAGCAGTACCCACGGAGCTGGAGTAGGATGAGACCCTGTTTTGCAGCAGATTGTGTGAAAGGAGGGAGATTTGTACAATTGAGTGGAGAGATGAAGAGGTGCCCACCACAGGGGAAGTTAGGGGAGTTTTTGCTTGTACTAAATGAGAACCATCTGCTGAGACCGAATGGGGACGCAGCAGGGCAGAAATAAAAATGGGAGAGCACTTGGAATAGTCACATTTCAAATAGCTTTAAATTCTAAAGACTGATATTCTGCAGGAATTGAGACTTGGATTCGGTGAGGGCCATTCCCAGTGGTCCAGAGCAGAGACTGGGTAGTTGGACTAAGGCATTGATGGAGTTCTGCGGGACAGAGGCAGCACAAAAGTCGGGGTTAGAACACCAGGGGGGTGTTGGCTGAGCAAGATGGTATAACCTTCAGTCTTTTGCTTAGCAGCTGAGCACTTTAGCCATCTGCCACGAGGGCTCCTGACTCACTGCCATCGAGTCAGTGCCAACCATCGCAACCTTCTAGGACAGGGCAGACCTAACCCTGTGAGTTCCAAGACGCTTTTTCCAGAGTAGAAGCCTGGCTTTCTGCCGATGTTCTCAAAGGAGGGAAGTAATTAATTTGTTGTAATTGTGTGCCGTTGAGGAGACCCCACATGACAGTACAGCTTCCCCTGGGGTTTCCTAGGCGCTGACCTTGTGGGAACAGATTGGAAGCTGAGCAGCAGTCTTTTCTCCTCCATAACTGCTGGTAGATTCAAATCACAGATCCTTAAGTTTGTAGCCACCTACCTAAGCATTGTACCAGCAGGGCTCCTGCTTGTGTGACTAGTCTGTTTGCAGTGTGAGACCATTGCCTAGTGCTGTAACCCGTCCGTTCTGTTTTCTGAGTGCAACAGGATACGCCATTGGTCAGTTGTCAGGTATGGACATTTGTCAACATCTCGATCCCTCACATCCTCTGTTGGTCTGAGAAAGCCGGTTCTTAGCGTAGTGAGATGAAGTCAGTGGAGGAACCCCGTCCAGCAGTAACCAGAAGCCTTCCTGCCCTCGGCTATCAGAAGAGGGTAAGTGGGAACCAGGACTTCTAGCTGGCAGTTAAGAGGTGGCACACACCCTTTCCCCTGGGAGCAGGGTCCGAGAGAGCCAGCAAAGACAGAGGCTTAACACCTCACATCCAGCCCCAGAACGTCACACCCAGAGGGTCTCAAATCAGCGTTTATACCAAAAATCAGGAAGAACTCGGACTAAGTGCAAGCACAACGCACCGTCCATGAGTCCAGCACAGAGGTGAGAGAGACTGGGGTGTTCTGACAGGGGTCTCACAGGACTTCTCAGGGAGCAGCCATGCACACACGCAAAACATGTGATGTCACACACACGCGCACACACAAAATGACCGACTGAGCAAAGAGATAGAAGCTATAAAGAATAAAGTGAAAATTTTAGGACTGAAAATGACAGGTCACCATAGTGTGAATCAACTCACCGGCCGTGGGGTTTTGGTGGTGGTGGTTGTCTCGTTTTAGATAGAATCACTCGATGCAGAGCTCACCAAATGGTTCGGCTGCTGAATGGAGATGTGGGGGGAGGTGGAATCAGTGAACTTAAATATAGGAAATGGAATGATGCATCCTGAACAGAGAGAAAACTGGTAATTCTGTAGACTAGTGATTCTGGTTAACTTAAAACTTTCTAAAGCACCTCTCTCGAAGTCTACCCCTGTCCAGTTCCCAGCCAGTACTGTCAAAAGCCAGACGGTTGTATTTAATGGACACTCACGCCCAAGGTTGTTGTAAAGTACAGCAGGCTCAGAACCCACCCCCTCAGAAGAAGCCCAGGTGTCCCGAGGGAGAAAAACGAGGCTTTCTGCTCCCAGAAAGATTTAGAGCAGTGGTTCTCAACCTGGGGGTCGAACAGCCCTTTCACAGGGGTCGCCCGATTCATCACAGTAGCAAAATGACAGTGACGAAGTAGCCATGAAAATAATGTTATGGTGGGGTCACCACCACCTGAGGAACTGTATGAAAGGGCCATGGCATGAGGAAGGCTGAGAACCGCTGCTCTAGAGTCTTGGAGACCCACAGGAGCAGCTCTGCTCTGTCCTGTAGGGTAGCATTGAGTCAGAGTTGCCTCGGTGACAGGGGGTTTGATTTAGGTGTGGTTAGCTTTCATGTCCAGTCTCCTTGACTTCTCAAAGCCAAACACCCTCTGAGGCACAGTAGAATGTTCTGGAGCCAGAGACGTGTCAAAACTCACTGAATTGCACAACTAAATTGGATGCATTTTTGTCTGCAAATGAAGTCGGGTTTTGAAAATATTCTAATCAAAAAGTCAAAACCTGACTCCATAAGCTTTCGTTGAATAAGAAAGTTGAGAAAAGAAATGTTTACTAACCAGAAGAGAGTCCGAGCCTCTCCAAAGCCTTTTTCTTACAAACCCAGAGTTATTTGACGTCGCTTTTCTTTCTTAGGGAAAGGAAAGTCTCTTCAACGCAAGGTGAAAACCCCCAAGAAGCAAGACGAGAAGGAGAGGAAAGGGAAGGGGAAGCCACAGGAGGACGAGCTGAAAGACTCCCTGGCCGATGACGACAGCTCCTCCACCACCACGGAGACCTCCAACCCAGACACAGACCCACTGCTCAGAGAGGTGGGGCGGGGGTCTCCCCGAGCACGAGATACATTGCTGCCTCATAGCCAGTGCTGCCCACTTCCATGGGCTGCTTACATATGCACAGGCCCTGCTCGCACCCAGCTCCATAGCTGTCCTGCAGGAGCCAGAGCTTGCGGGCGCAGTCCTCAATTCCCTCAAGGAAGCACGCTTTGGAAGCATTGTCCCTAAAGCGAAAGAGCTAGAAGTTGGAGGCACTGCTTAGAAGCTGGGGACTGTCTGAAATAGTGCCCATACGCTTGCCTTGTGGAGCTTACCTCAGCATCTACGTAGCAGAAGAGGGAGCGAGGGGTGCTGAGCCGGGTCCATCGCGTGGCACTGTCAGCACTTGTTGGGGGCAGGCCCTTGGGTGGCGGCAGGGAAGAAGAGTCCAGGCTTCAGTGGTCAGTGGGACCTGGGAACCCCGCCCACCTCAGATCTTCATTTTGCCCCGTTTTTCAGTTCAGCTTAGAGATGAAAGAACACCTACACTGCGAGCTGCAGGCCTTGCTTTCTGGAGTAAATTTGATGTCGCGTGGTCGTTCGCATCAGAAATCATGTTAGGCATTAAGTCAATAGAGGGTTGGACGGGCTGGGAATCTGGCATAGGGTGTCAGGCAAAAGTGATATGCAGACAGTGGAGGGTGTGATTCTACTTTTACATTTTTATTTCTAGATAAGGATATTTCAAGCGTAAACGATCCTCGGGTAGCCCTTAATGTTGGCACCCAGGATTGTCGTGTTAACCCGCTTTTTCAATTTTAGTCCAGTGACCTAAGGGATTCTCTCCTTAAGAATACCGAGTGCCAGCTGCAGACATTCATTTCTAAGATGAAATTTGCATCTAGCTGCCTTTCCTTGTGCGGGCCCTCACATGTGCCGTGAGGCGCTGTGCGCCCTTCGGACAGTAGGTGGCCAGGCTTTGGAGGGCTGTGCTTGACAGACCGCTTTTTCAGTAGGTTCAGAAAAGCCAGTTGCCACCTGCTGACATGAGTGTGGGCTCGGCAGTTACAGCAGCGTGCGCGTGGGAAGGGTCTGACACAGGCTCTCTGCGCCGCTTTCCCTCGCTTGCTTTTCTGCCTTTCTTGCCTCTTAGCTCTCGTCAGTGGCCCCTGCTCTCCAGCCGAGGCCACCGCCAGCCTCCTCTGCACCCACTGGCCTACCTGGGCCGCTCTCATGCACCTCCTGTTTCTGCTGTCATCTTCCATGGCATGTGCGTCTTTACAGACACACAGCTCGCCTCCTCCTTGACACCCCTGCCGGGGACCTGTGATTCATGCAGCGGCCGCCTCCTGACATGAGTAGCTTTGCGCTTGCATTTCCTTCTGGCTGGTCACGTGTATGAAATACTGTCTTCCCAACTAGCTCGTGTCTTCTCCAGCCTCACCCTACACCCTACCCCTTCAAAGAAACAGCAGGTGTTTCTGAAGAGCGGGGGGCTTGGGAACAGCAGTGAACAACAACAGCAAAAGCCAGGCCTTCTGCCTCAAGCCGCTTACAGTTCACAAAGTACTTCCTATTCCATACAGCCAGCAACTGCTGCGCTGCCTGATCTCTGGTCAGGCACTCGGGACCGTCCCTCAGTGTGACGGACCTGGCGTGTCGTCTGTAAGCTCATGATGACATGCTGAAAGCCGGGCTGCCCTCAGAGCCAGAACCGGTGTGACTGGACAGCTGTTCAATAGCCCTATTGTCCCGTGCTTACAACTCCCCACAAACCCAAAACACCAAACTCCCTGCCATCGAGTCGGTGTTGGGCACAGCAACCCTATAGGAGAGGGTAGAACTGCCCCGTGCGTTTCTGCGACTGCCTGTTGATGGGAGTAAAGAGCCCTGCCTTTCTCCTGCAGAGTGGCTGGTAGCTTCAAGCTGTGGACGTTGCAGATTGCCACACAGAACGTACCCATTACCCCGCCCGGGCTCCCAACTGCGTTGAACTCCCCCAGCACCCACAGCTGTTGGCTGAGTGTGTGTCCCCTGCGCTCGGCCCCGATGAGCCCGTGCTGCTCACTCCGATCATGTGAAGGGCCAGCGTGGTCCTCACTGTCGTGTCCACTGTCATGCAGGTTGGAGAGACCAGCCCATGGGGCTCACACTCGGGCGCCACAACGAGCTCAGGTTCCGATCAAAAGGTGCAAATGCAATTTATGTATTGACCTGCCAGGGACTGGACCAGCAGGCCATAAGCCCGCTGTGAGATGGAGCGCAGGCGCGGTCTTTCCTGTTGATCTCTGTCCTGTGTGTGTGATCTTCTGGGACTTAGGAGGCCTGGGCCCATGTGGTAACTCCAATGCCTGCCACCAAATAGATGGCCAATAGGTGTTTGTTGAACAAGTGAAAAAACAAGCCCCATTCTGCTGGTGGTGAACATGAATACTAAAGGGACTGCAGGCCTGCAGACAGCTGTTTTATTACTGACAGTTTGCATAGATGGGCTTTCTGCTCCCATGAAGAGAGTTTGTCTCGGGAACGCCCAGGGACAGTGCGTCTGCCTCGATTTTTTTTCAGTGCCTGCTGCCTCAGATGTTCAGGGTTAGGCACCTTGGCCAGAAGCATTTAATTCTGTGTCGTCCTCTTTGTTAGATGTTTCTTGTATAAAGACAATTCAAGGTTTTCTTCCTGAAGTCTAAGCAGCTAGCTACCCATTTGCCGCTGCTGCTCCATCCACCACAGACCCCGCTAGCATAGGGTAGAAGTGTGATTTCAGACAGCATTCTTGATAACGCACACAGAATCAAATGTCCTCATAGCCAAGAAAGGCTAGGAAACTGACAGGACCATAACAATTGAAGATAGCTTTGTAGAAAGGTACTTGATCTATTTACACATACAGGTGTCTACAGCTTCTCCATCTGTGCTTTGTGCCTGTGCCTTCAAATTGGACTCATTTCAGTCCCTTTTATTCCTCCTGCTCAGCAATTAAGTGTACATTTCTTACAGGATACAGAAAAACAGAAGGGAAAACAAGCCATGCCTGAAAAACATGAAAATGAAATGTCTCAAGTGAAGCAAAAAAGCAAAAAGCTCTTAAATGTTAAAAAAGAAATCCCGACAGATATGAAGCCCAGGTAAGGAAAACAAATGAGTTCGGGGAACACGGTGCGTACACGAGCGCTTGGTAAGCGCCAGGGCCAGTTGCTCACTCTGCCTCCTTGTTTTCGGCAGCGAAAGCCGTGGCCTGCATCACAGTGCTCTTGAGTCTGGGTTGTTCTGTGTGATTTTTTTGGAGGGGGTCCTTTGTGTGTCCACCGAGGACAGTGTTTCCATGATGAACACCATTAGTATGCAGACACTGGGCCACCCTGGTGTAGGGTGGGAACAGCCTCATGCTGCTGGCAGCAGACAGGTAGCCCACAGAGCATTTTAGGAGGCCCATCAAGGTTGGTCATATGTATTAGGCAGAACCCAAAAGTGACCTTGATGGCCTGGCTACAGCTACTAATGTAACTTCTCTGAAAAGGGGCTTTGAATCTGCTGAGTCACTAACCCAGAGCTGCAGTTGGGATCTAGAATTCTCTGCCTTTAAAAACTGGAAGAGATTCTTCTCACCTACTAAGTTTGCAGGGCCCATGTAGTCTTTCGGCTAATTCTACCGGTAAATAACTTAAGCTCAGTCCCCATAGGAAAGGCTCGCTGCAAAATGTTGTCCCAAGTAGGTGAATGAGTCAGATTGATGTATTACTGATTTAGGTATTTGCACTGTGGGTCATTATCCACCTAATCAACTAATCGTGGTTTTAGCGTCGCTGGTAATGCCCTTCCTTGCTCAACAGATAAAGCAGATTCTCGGTATGGAAGCCAAGTTTGCTGTCTTTGGTGGTGGGTGGCCATTGGCCCAGCACATCTCAGACGGCAGGGATACATTTAAAAGGAAGACAATGCTAGCTTGTCAGCATTGGAACAGGCCTTGGATTTGTAAAAGGTCTGCCCTCGTTCTGATCCTAGAATTGACGCATGAGCTTTGACACAACACCAGTAGCCTACACTATCCCAAACCCTGGTGACTTGGTGGGATGTGCATTGGGCTACTAACTATAGGGTCAGCAGTTCAAAGCCGCCAGCACTCCAAAGGAGAAAGTTGAGGCCGTCTGCTCCTGTGCAGATTGACAGCCTCCTTAAACAAGAGCCCCACCTTGGCACATGGCTGAAAGCCCAGGGTGCGATAACAGTATTGTATTAGCCCGTCAGGAGGGCATGCACATGCTCTGTCTGCCATAAGTACGTCAGGTCTGCATGGGGGACAGGCAGGTGGGGGGGCTGGTGTGCACCTGCATGTTGCAGCCAAGGACCACGGGGTAGTCATGCCGACCTCTCCATAAGCCTGCAGTGGCTCTCAGCAAGGCACCGTTTAAGATCTGTATGTTTTTAATTGTAAGGTTTCTACTGTATATTGATAAATAGGGTTACTCAACAAGCTATCTTTAAACTAGTTGATACTCAAAATCAATATAGTTCTATTTAAAAAAAAAAAAAAAGGTGTACAGCCTCGGAAACCCCCTGTAGATCTACCTGCGTCTCGGCGGTAGGGGTTAGGGTTCCTCCTGGATCTCGCAGCTTGTTACCTGTTCCCAGGAGCCAAAAGCAGTGCTCCACGAGCGATTCCTCCCATCGGTTCTCACCCGGTCTGCCAGCTCCTTGTTCTCGCTGAGAACACAGCAGGGGCAGTGGCTAGTAAGGTAGAGTATTCACACCTGAAATTTACTCTTTTGTGCAAATTGTTAGTTTGGTCCAATCCCACATTTGCTAAGAACCAGTCGGGCATAATTAAATACAATGTCAGATGAGAAAGAGAAGATGATGTCTCTTGAAAAATAAATCTAGGCCCTAATTAAGGTCATGGAGGCACATTGGGCTTCTGATCACAAGGTTGCCAGTTCAAACCATGAAACTCTTCCACAGAAGAAAGACAAAGTTTTCTACTCCCATAAAAAGTTACAGTCTCAGAGTTCTGCTCCATTACAATTCAGCTCTGCTGTATCAGATCAGTGAGTTAGAATCTACTCAGTGGCCATCAGGTAGGGTTTTCGGTTTGGTTTGGTTTGGTTTGGTTTGGTTTGGTTTGGCTTGGCTTGGCTTGGCTTGGCTTGGCTTGGCTTGGCTTGGTTTGGTTTGGTTTGGTTTGGTTTGGTTAGGGTTAGTATTTTAGCACCCCAGGACAGGAAAGGTAATGGCTACAGAGTATTTTTTATAGTCTTTTACAAGGGTGTAGGTCCTTGATCATATACAAAGTATATGGGGATTGTATATTCAAAAACTTTTTTAATTGCTTTTATATCTGCAGAAATCTTGTGAGAATATGTGATAATTCTTATCACACATTTTGTAGCATAGGCTTCTGAGGATTGAAAAAGTTATTCTGTCGAGGATACTGTCACCAACCTTGCCCTGTTTATTGGCTCTAATTCCTGAGGTCAGTAGCTGAGACCTAATATTTGTAGAACAGACAGAGCATGTTAATCCTAGCCCTCGTCCCTCTTTTACCAAGCCCTGTTAGATTTTAATCTTCCTTGCTAAGCAGTAAGTGGCCATCACGTAGTTTGTAAGGTTTATACAGGCTTCGCTTCAGTGCCACTGACTCTGTAAGGACTTTGAGCTCCCTGGTAGGCTGCATGCTAGAGTGACCATTGGCCTTCCTTACTGCCAAACCCACTGCCATCAAGTTGACTTTGACTCATATAGGAACTGACAGCGTCATCTCTCCCATGGAGCAGTTGGTGGATTTGAACCCCCAACCTTGTAGTTCACAGTCCAGTGCTTATCTCTGCCTAAAGACTAAATCCTTAAAGGTTAAAGAATTCATGGAATTCATGTTCTTTTTAATGTGCTGGTGGAGCTAGAGAAAGGGCCTACACACAATCTTTGACTTTACAGCCCCGTCTTCTCCCATTCCCAGCAGTTGACTTCAAATAAATGATTTCCCCCTTCCAAAAAATAAAAAAACCATAGCGTAGCATCAGGATCGGTGGAAGATTTACGAACCACTTGGGATGTGCAGATGATGCAGCATGCCAGCTGAAAGTGAGGAGACCGTGAAGCCCTTACTGGTGAGGATCGGTGACGGCAGCCTTCATCGTGAATTGCCCCAGAACAGAGAAACCCATAATCCTTACACTTAGTTCAGTAAGCAGCAGTGTGGTAGACAGAGAAAAGGTGATGTCGTCAGTCACATGACTGACTGCTCCGGGCAAAGCTGCAAGAGGTCTCTCTTACTCGCTAAAAACTTCATGTCACTTTGAAGACCAAGGGTGAGCCTGACACCAGCCACGCTGGTTTCCATTTCTGAAGGCTGGAGAGTGACTAGGGAGACTGGTGAAGAATTGAACTTTGAATGATTGCCGACTGACAGAAGGAAGAACACATCTGCCGTGGATGAAAGCACGAAGGGTGAGCCTCTGTCTCGCAGACTGCAGGCATGTCCTCAGGAGGCCGGCCTTGGAGAAGAAGACTACCCTCAAGGTGCGCCGACACCGTGGCTACCGCAGGCAGCCAGGAAGATGCACACGACTGGGCGTGAGGCTGACGCTAGAGCGCCTCAAAACAGGCGCACGGAGCGTGGAGCTGCAATGGCAAAGACGTGGGCTGCCCGTTTTTTCCATCACCCCACCCCCAGAACTTCAGCAGAATCAGGAGGGGCCCAGGCAGCCCTTGTTTAGGGTTCCAGCTCTCTCCTCTGATCCTTTATCTGTTCATTTGGTTTAATGTTTTATGTGTTCTTGTAAAATAAGTCAAAGACATGTACATGGACTCATCAGACACACTCTAGAAATGTGCTTGGATGGGACCACAGGTCGTCAGCACAGGGAGCTCCCAGCTCTGTTCTGACCATGACCCTGACCTGCACTAAGCACTGCCCCCCTCCCTGAAAGAGCAGGCACTACGTATTACAGTACAACCAACCAGCTCGGCATCTCTACCACCTCTCTTGCACCCTTTTAGGAAGACGGGCTGAAATTCAGGTGGTGCTCAGTCTACTTGATTTCGAAACTTTTTGTTTAAGATTTCTTGATAGCGATCGTCTGGCTTAATTTAGGAAATTATGAATGATCAAAAATAAGATTGTTGTCTGGCACGTCTATTCTTAAAGGCCTATTAAATTTGACAGTGGCACAGAACTACGCTTCGTATAGACAGACATTCTTTCCACTTATAAATGGCTTATTCAAAAATAACTTGCACATGCACACCACCTCCACCACCAGAGGACTAAGCGTCATGAGAGCCTTGCCACTCTAAACGATGGCGTTTTTACGTGCCTTTAAGTTGAGAGGTGTAGCAGGTCTCACCCCAAACAGTACGTTTGCACTTCAGTCTGTTTCTTCAGTCTGAGAAAGGGTGCTTTCCTGTTAGCCCTTTCACTCCATGCAAATAACATGCCTGTTTGTTAGAGTAAACTTGTGCATTCTAGATAAATAAGGGCCTGAGAAGTGTTCGCCACCTTTGTTTCTAATACACTGATGAGGGCACACCTTTTTGTCTTGCTACTGTAACCTAGGTGGGCCCTTTTCCACCTGGCAGTGGCCCCGTTCTGTGGCCCTGGTTTCACCACCCACCTGTTCCCCCATGTGTCCTGCTTCCCACCCTGCCCTGCTCGCCTGGTCTAGAGAGATTACACTTTCCATGCTGTGCGGGCTCCGCCAGTGATGTGTTGTCTGTGTGGAGGTTGGGGCGTGGTTGCCATGGTGCCGTGGGATCCCTGGAAGGTTGGACTCCTCTGACGTGTGGACTCTGGCAGGTGTTCATGCGGTGGGTTGTCCCCGTGCTAGAACCTAGTGGAAACAGGCTGCCGGGCCCTCCGATCCGAAGAACTCACAGTGGGAGGGTGAAAATGGTCGCAGCAGCCAGAACTTGTCATGAGGCTGTCACTGACCTGCACTGCAGTGCTCTGCTGTGTACATTCTCAACAACAACAATATAAGTGAATTTTGGGGGGCGGATTGAAAGGAAAGGGAGGCCTGTGTGGTGTGGTGTGGTAGGAGGAACAGGAAGGGCACTACAGGCGAGGCGTGCCCAGCGTCCCTCTGCACCATGAAAAGGAAAGGCTGGGCGCAGCCGCTCACGGGCCGCTTTTCAGTGGTCACCGGGGTGGCGCTCCCTGGTGGTTGTGGGGAGGGGAGGGTCTCAGCCCCCTGGGAGATGACTGAACAGTTGGTGTCGCAGAGGCTCCCTTCAGGGCCTGAGCTGCTCTTGGGGCGCCTTTCAAGCAGCTGCTTTGCAGAGACCACCGCTGAGGCCAGTATTGTGACAGTGCCGCCCGCGCCCTCCAGTCAGGTGGACCCTGGGTCCCCCGGAGGTCACCAGCAAGAACGGCCCCTGGCACACTTCACATCTGCAGGACGTGCAAAGACCACGTGTGGTGTCGTGTGCGCGTGTTTACTGTCTTAAGCAAGCCCTGATGGTGAAGTGGTTAGTCACAGCAGCTGACCAATAGGTCAGCAGTTCGCACCCAGAAGTCTCCCTGGAAGGAAGATCCAGCGGCTCTCTGTTCCCATAGAGATCACAGCCCTGGGAACCTGAGGAGGCAGCTCTACTTCCGATCTTTCAGGTCTCTACAAATTGCAGTCAATTTTGCATAGTGGAGTGGGTTGGGTTATTCTCCAAAACTGGCCTCAAAATCGTTCAGAAAGCATGTAAACGCAAAGTAAAAAAGAAAACACAATATGTAAATGTTTTCCTTAGGATTAATTCATTTCCCCCAGCCACCCTCCAAGGCACTCGAAGGACCCCGTCCCCCAGATCTGCAGTGGGGGCACAGATTCTGTGAGCTAGCGGTGGCTGTTCTGACCCTCCTCTGAGAAAAAGTGTGTTCAGACACCCTTTGGTGCATCTGCACATTCAAGAATCCCTGGGTGGCCTAGATGCTGAGAGAGGCTCGCCCACACGCAGAATGACTGTCCACCACCAACCCGAGCGGCCCATTGACGCGAGGGCTTTTATGTACCTTCCGTGAGGTATCCCCGTCATTGTCAGCGCTCACAGGGGAAAGTGTGCCAGGGTCGGTGGAGCAGTCTGATCGGTGGTCTGAGAACCCGAGTCGGGACCCTGGGTACATGACAACCAGAGCAGAGGATTGACACTGGACTGATGACATCGCTCCTCAGCACTAAATGCAAATGGATAAAGTTGAATTTCCCGTCATGCTTGCCTTTCAGTTCTGTAGAGCTACCTTATACACCCCCGTTGGAAAGTAAGCAACGTAGAAACCTCCCGACCAAGATTCCGCTTCCAACTGCATTGATGAGTGGATCTAAGTCACGAAATTCCCAGAAAGTGAAAGGTATTGTTGTTTTGTTCATGCAGATGTTCTTCTGAATGAATGCTGAGCCATCCCTAGTTGGGAGTCTGTAATCATCTGTAATGATAAGTCACATAAAGACTGCAGCTGTTCTTCTCATTGGAAGGCTCGTGACAATAGGCCTGAAGGAAAGGGACTGTCCTCAGGCAGCAACTTCCTCTTCTGGTTTTTGCACAGGTACGAGTAAGTTAGTGGACAGCAGGCCGCCTGCCCTCGCCAAATTCCTCCCAAGCAGTCAAGAACTGGGCAACACGAGCAGCTCGGAGGGCGAGAAGGACTCTCCTCCCCCAGAGTGGGATTCCGTGCCCGTCCACAAACCCGGTAGCTGTAAGTATGGTGACCTAAGAAACAGGCACCCCGTTTACCAAAGCCCCCCACCCTGTCGGGCGTGGGGTTGGTTCCGCCTCCTCGCCACCCCCACGTGCAACAGAATGAAACACCCGGCCTGCGCCGCCACTCCTCAAATGGCTCTGTTGGAACCCATTGTGGCAACCACTGTCAGTCCCTCGCGGCGACGGCCTTCCTCTGCCCCTGCCGCTCCGCCACCCTGCGTGCCGTTCTCTTCCCGGGGAGGCCCAGGACCAGGGAGCGTGCTGGCCAGGGGGTGAAAGCATTGGTAGCCGGAGCCCCCTCCCCCCAATGGGAAGTGTTCACGCACAGACATTAGCAGCGTGTGCGCAGGAGAACTTTCTCCCGGGAGCCAGGACCCCACATCCCACTGCCCGGTGCTTTGTCGGGGGCCGGGGGGGAGCGGAGGGGGCGCTAGTTAATCATACAAAGACTTTAATTAGCAGTGCTTTCCCTAAGTAGTTCTCGGAGAACTCCTCCCACTACTTGACCTTCCCGTCAGATGAGCGCAGTGAATGCACACAGTCGGTGCGCTCTCCAGACATGGAGAAGGCACGTAGATGAGAAGCCCTCATGACCTCCGGCAGCAGACGGACAAAAGAAAGGACATGAGAGGTCCGGGGCGTAGCCTTAGCATGGACTTGTCCACACTCACTGTAGGTTGGATTGATGTGACCGGGGGTCTGAGGAAGGAAAACGAGCAAAGATCAGATCCTGGGTGACCAGCAGGAGCGTGCCTGGGAAGAGTTGGTGCCTGTGAACAGAGGGGCGATTTCAGCACTCGGTCCGCTGAGTGAGGGCAAACAACCTAGACACCTGGGTGTGATGTTCACGACACAGCCTTGCTTTACATTTTCACCTGTGTAGGCACAGACCAGGAAGAGAACTCTGCTCAAAGCCTGTAGCTCCCTATTTGCCCTGAGACTTTATCTGGCACCTTTTAGAGCAATTGTTTGACTGGAGAAAGATGTGACCACACGCCCGTGGTCAGTCAGGAAACCGTGACTGAGCCTCGGGAGAGTCGTCCTGGCTGCACAGCAGTGCCAAGTGCCCTGCGGTGCCCTCTCCCCTCTGGACTCGGGGAGGCTCTCCTTACGTTGCTGCCACGCAGTCACCACAGAGCGCGGTGCGTGATCCTCGAGAACGAGGCCTGGAGGTTGTCGTGAGCCCAGGGGACAGGATAGAGCTGCTGTGGCGAGACCAGCCCGCGGCTTTAGGGAAAGGAGAAGGATGGCAGCGTCCGGCCTCCTGGAGCCTTAGCTCAGCGCCTTCGGAGGGGCACACGTGGGACATGGCAGCAAAGGGTCTGGGAAAGATAATGGAGAAAGTACAATCACTGTCGTCAGCCTCCACGACTCCCAGGCGCATCCGCCTCGGGCCCTGGCTGTCTGCATGGCTTTGCTCCTGGAAGAGCCACCAAATTCTTGAAGCTCATGCCTGCAGGATCTCTCTCTCTCTCTCTCTCTCTCTCTCTCTCTCTCTCTCTCTCTCTCTCTCTCTCAGTGCCTGCAGGATCTCTCTTTCTCTCTCTCTCTCCCTCCTTCCCTTCCCTCTCCTTCCCTCCCTCCCTCCTCTCCCTCTCCCTCTCTCTCTCTCCTTGTCCCCTCAGTCCAGTTCTCTGTTAAATGCATCTCTGCGGCCCCACTAGCCCACTCTCTGCCCTTCGCCAGTGTCCTCCTCCCGTGGATGTATTGTCTGGCATAGGCCACCTCTAGCTGTCGGGCACCTGCTAGCAGTGCTTCTCTTACTGGTGGCCCCTCGGGGGTAAGGCAGCTGTCCTACTCAGACTCTCCAACAGGGGGCACATTAGACAGCGAGTGGTTTTGTGACCTGCACCTTCGGATCTGCCCATCCCAGCCAGCATGGTGCCCCTGTACAGCATGAGGTGCTGAGAAACTGCTCCGTGGGTGATTTCGTAATTTAAGAAAACTGAGCGTGCACACACCCTTGTGAGAGGAGGAGTGAGGTTGTTATTGCCAGTAAAGCAAGGTTGCATAGGAAGGAACCAAGGCTCAGCCCAGAGGGGCACAGGTGAGTGTGCGCCAGGGTGGGGAGCCATGCTGGGCAGGGTAGAAAAACCCCGAAGGCAGTCGGTCTGGGAAATGGGGGCAGACCTGGAGCTGTGGAAGACTGAGCTCCCAGCAGGCAGTGCCCTGCTGCCCTTGCTGTGCACGGTGTCGGTGCTTGCGTTTCGCGAGTGCAAAATGAGCAGACCCACAGCCTCTGGGCCAATTCTGGCTCAGCCCTGTCCGGCAGAAGAGACCTGACTGATCTGTCGGCTTGCCAAGCTGCCAACTGCTTCCTCTCTGTCCTGCCCTGCCCTGCCTGGATGCCCCTTCTGGTTAGCAGCCGATCCCTAGCCCCATGCCACACCGCAGTCTTTTTCACTGGAAGCCATGAAAGCAGCTGGGTGGGAGGCAATGCCCTTAGTCGGTGCTCTCGAGGGCCCCCACTCAGCGGGGACACCGCCCAGGCTGTGCCATCCTCACGGCTGTTCTTAGGTGGTTACGCTGAGCCTTGGCTGTAGCCATGGTGTCCAGCCCTCGGGTCTTTCTTTCTCTTGCGACTCCTCCACTTTACTAAGCAAGCCATCCCTCTCCGGGGACCGGGCTCCCCAACACGGAGAGCACTACAGATAGCACCCTGGGGGCGCGAGTGGGATGCCTTGGTGGAGAACTCAGGCTTCCTCTCAAGAGGCTTCACCTTCAAAAGAAAATCACCCCACAACCAAGGGGACTTCCAGCTCGTGCCCAGCCCGGAGCACCCCGCAACGCAGGTCCCATCATGCAGACAGGGAAGCTGGAGTCTGTCTCCTTGAAAGTCAGCTGTCCCGCCGAGGGCACAGCTGGCCAGGTAGAGTGGAAATCAAGGCGCCACATTGATGCAACCTTCTGTTTCTCACCTCCAGCTGCAGACAGTCTTTATAAACTTTCTCTGCAAACCCTCAACGCAGATATTTTCTTGAAACAACGCCAGACCTCACCAACACCTGCCTCGCCCTCGCCCCCTGCCACCCGGGGCAGCTACAGCAGCATCGTCAACAGCAGCTGCAGCAGGTAGGCCGGGGTGCACGCCCAGCCCAGGGTCGCCCGCATGGTGGGCTGGCACCTCCTCTGTCCTGCAGAGGCCCCAGGTCCACACTGGTTTCTCTCACCACTGCAATGGCACATTTAAACTCGCCGCCATCGCGTCCTTGCTGGCTCCCGGCAGCCCACAGGACAGGGTAGAACTGAGACTGTCGCCCTTCACGGGAGTAGAGAGCCCCATCTTTCCCCCACACGTTAAAGGAATGGTGAGTGCACCAGCCGGCACTAAGCATTACCCCCGAGGAGCTCTGGTGGCATAGTGGGCGACGCGCTGGACGACTCATCGCAGGATCGTGGTTTGAAACCCCCAGCTGCTCCTGGGGAGAAAGGCAGTCCCGGAAGCCCCCAGAGCTGCGAGTCATGATCGAGGAGGAGCTTTTGCCTCCACTTCAGAAGGTCACGGGGCTCCATCTGGAGCCCTGGCTGACCCCTGACCCGACTCGTCTTCTGCCTGGTCTTTGCCTTGTCACAGAGGCAGAGGTAAGGACCAGTGTTTGTGAGGACTGACCGTGTCCTTTGGATGGTTACTGCTGTCAAGAGGAGGTCCTGGCAGTGGTGGGCAGGGCGCTGTGCTGGGCAGCTGATGTTCACAGGCAAGGGTGCCAGGCCAGGCTCTGAGGGCTGTGGGCCTGGCACGCCAACCAGAGAGTGCCCATCTGGAGGCAGTGAGGCCTCAGTGATGAGACGCCCCCCCGCCCCAAGTCCTGCCGCCGACTGACCCTGGCCTGGGCAATTGCTACAGGGCCTTGCTTCCTCCTCCCAGAAAACATGGTCAGGCTACTGGACCCAGATGGCCCTTGCTGCACTAACCACCTGAGCGTGCCAGTGGGAAGGAGACGCCAAGAACTGAAGCCCCTCACATGTGCGGGTCCAGTGCCGTCGGCTTCCCACTCCCTGTTCTCTGCCCAGTGCTCCCTGTCACGTCACCTGTCTCTCTAAAGTGCCCTGTTTCCCTACACTGTCGTCCCTGACTGCATCGATTTATAGTCAGTGCTAGTTTCAATGTGCTCATTGGACTCCTAAGTGCAAGGTCGGGCGTTCAAAACCACCAGCCACTCCAAGGGAGAAAGATGAGGCTTTCCGGTCCTATGGAAGATTTCCAGCCTCAAAGACAGGCTGAGGCGACTCTGGCAGTGGGCTTGTCTTCTTTCCCCGAGACACTCTTACCAGGGTCTGATTTAATAGTCCAGGCCCTGGCAGGGAAACCCTGGCCCGGCGCCCTGATATTTGTGCTCCCCTCTTTGTTTCTCCCTTCAAGTGATCCGAAAACAAAGCAGCCAAGTGGGAGCAAACACAAGCTGACAAAAGCAGCCTCGCTCCCCGGGAAAAATGGTAACCCCACATTTGCTGCTGTCACGGCTGGCTACGACAAGAGCCCAGGTGAGTACCGTGCTAGGGCCACCTGCCCGGCCTGCCCTGCACCCGCTGCCCGGCCCACCCTGCAGAGATTGACTCAGATTCCACTCGTACAGGGGGCAACGGCTTCGCAAAAGTTTCTTCAAGCAAAACTGACTTCTCCAGCAGCCTGGGCCTTTCTCACACTCCTATTGACAGCGACGGCTCTGACAGGTACGGGGCTGTGCTACCGCACCAGGCGTGCAGACAGGCCAGTGCCTGCCCCCATTGGGGCGTCTTCTAGCACACCATGGGGGTAAGACATGCCCCACGTTACTAGGGGGCATGGGGCTGAACTGGCCAGGCTCCTCGATCGCGTGCCCTTCTGGGGAGAAGCGAGACTGTGGAGACCCTCGCTGGCTCTGCTGGCCACCTGGTGGCATTGCGGACGAAAGGAGCAGGCCCATCTCCACCCACTCTGACCCCAGAAGGCTGTGGCCTGATCGTTAGAAAAGATCATTAGCAAAGGAATGTGCCTGAGAGGAAGGCAGTCAGCACCAGGACTAGACCGTTTCTAGGTAGGTAAGTAATGGGCCTGCCGCTGTGTGGCCAAAAGCAGCGGCCTGCTTGCCCTCCCGTGGGCAAGGTGGCACGCAGCGGGGACTGGGTCATGGCAGCAACCGTCACCAGGAAGCGCACCGGGAGGGAGCCCCAGTGGTGGCTGCTTTGCACTGAAGGAACAAGTGTCACGTTCAGAAGGAGTTGATAGGAGTTGTCAGCGCGCAGGGAGACGGGCCGCCTGCGCACCCACACACGTGCTCGGGCCCGTGTGGGGAGGTGGGATGGCCGGGGTCTGCCCTGGCTGACCGTCGTGCGTTTGTGTTGCCTTTTCCTCCTGGCACGTGTAGCTCCTGTTTGTGGAGTCCCGACAGCAACCCCAGCAGCCCCGACCTCACGCCCCTCAACTCCTTCTCGGCCTTTGGGAATTCTTTTAATCTAACCGGTGGTGAGTGTTCAACCCCAGACGCAATCGAATCATTATGCCTGTGGACAAGGCAGCAGGAAGAGAAGGTCCAGCCCTCTGCGATGGGGAAAGCTGGTGGGGGGGTGGGGTCCTCAGGGGCTTCCTTCAGAGGTGTTCTGGGTGCCCAGCCCTCAGACATTCCCTACGGGCTCTGGCCCCCCAGCTCAAGTCTGAGTTATGTCTCTGTCCCACCCAGCGGCCCTTGTGGCCAAGCCTCTGCTCCCTCACACCCAAACCCCGCCGCGGGGTGGATAGCGTGTCCTGAGGATGGTCAGTGTCCCGCTGGCTGCAGCCTGTGGCTGTGTGACTGCTGGGCCCATTGTGGTCAGTCACGGGAGCTGGCAGTGAGCTGAAAACTGACCTGATGCCACCTGCCAGCAGCAGCGGCGCCCAGAGTTGGAGGCAGTGGCCCCAGCGTCAGCCTTGGGTAGTGCATGCACTTCGATGCCACCAGTGAGACGTTTCGGTCCAGCCTGCCAGGCCCCGGCTGAGTGCCTGACCCGGGAGTGTGGCTGCCTGGGGCAGGCGAGGGCGGGCGGGGCAGCACGGGGACGTGTGCTGCCAGGCACTGCAGAGTATGCATGGCCCGCCTGTTGTCCGCCTGTTTGCAGAGGTCTTCAGCAAACTCGGCTTGTCCCGATCGTGCAGTCAGGCCCCACAGAGGAGCTGGAATGAGTTTAGCAGTGGCCCTTCCTACCTTTGGGACACTCCGGTGACGGACCCCAGCCCCTCCTGGCCAGCCAGCTCGAGCTCCCCGACCTCCACGGCTGCAGTGAGTACCCGCACACTCGCCCTGCCCCTGCCCCACTGGAAACTCCAAACCTGCTCACCCCTTCCTGTCCACACTGCCGCTTTTCATGTTCTGCCAGGTGGTCCTTCACGAGGACCAACTGGGCAGCCATGGCGGGTCTGAGCTCCCCTAGTCCCGGCCAGGGTCAGCAGGGGGCTGACCTGGGAGTTCACCGAGAGCGGGGCTGTGGGCATGGCCGCCTCAGCCGGGCCAGTTGAGACCCTCTGGTCCCCCACAAGCAAATGAGGGACTTAAACTCGGCACAGCCTGAACTGTGCTGGTGTGTCTGCCAGGGCCAGACTCCGCAAAAGTACTCTTACTCAGGGAGATGATGCGTGGTTTCAGCATACAGATAACTTCAGGGGGGTAAACAAGAGCACCATCATTTCTAAAGTAGACAGCCAAGGTTTCACAGTAGGGGGCTTAAGGGCATCCTTTGGTTTCCGTGTTTGGTCTTCCTTGTAACCCTCCGGCTCCGACACCCGAAAGGCCCCGGCTGCTCTCTGGCCCTGAGGCGGCGTGGCTGTGTCTGCAGCCTGCACTGGATCTGCCCTCGTTTACCGCGGGGCATCCCAGGCGCAGTCCGCTGGCGCTCTGTGTACGCGGCTCTTTGAAAGTCAATGAGGCGAAAGGAAGGATGGCCTCCCTCCTGTGTTAGCAGAGCTGCACGGTCCACACCCGCTGCTCCCTCTGGATCCCAACCCCCCTGTGCTCTGTCTGTCACAGTCGATCCTCGGCGGCACCAGCGGGCTGTGGTCCTCCACCCCATTCAGCAGCTCCATCTGGTCCAGCAGCCTCGGCAGCACCCTCCCCTTCGCCACTCCAGCAGGCACGCTCTCCAGCATTGGCCTCATGGGCACAGAGAGCCCCCCTGCCCCTCCAGCTCCTGCCACGTCAAACCCGGCCGACGACCTGGGACAGACCTACAACCCATGGCGGATATGGAGCCCCACCATCGGGCGGCGGAGCTCCGACCCCTGGTCGAATTCACACTTTCCCCATGAGAACTGAAATTGGCAAACAGGATAAAATGGGGGGGCTCATCTAGATCATGACATGCCAGTTTCTGAGACAAGTGTTGAAGGCTCTTAGCGCCGCAGCTTCCCACGCCCCCCTCCTCCATCTTTTCCACACACACACAGCAGGGCAAGCTGTACACGCGCTTTCTTCAGATCTGTCTCGCAATTATGGTCATACAAGATTTGCTATTGTACTTCCAGAGAAATCCGGACGAAGCCACCAACTCTTTAACCAGACACGTCCACCTGACACAAGCCTCACACATACATACACACACACACACACACACACACACACACACCCCACCCCCGTTCTTTATTTATCTGTGTAGGCACCAATTCGGCATTACAGCTAAGGAAAGAATCTGAGTTAATCAGAAGTCCTGGCATGTGACAATTTTATTCGATTACCAAGTTTGGTTTTTAATGATTTCTCAATATTACGCACCAAGATCTAATTTTAAAAATGTGTAAGGACTTTGTGCTGACCATTACAGAGTATTTTTTTAAAGTAAGGCTGTCTTGGTTTAAAAGCAGATGCCAGCAGCCCAAGTCCGCTTGCAGAGCAGGGAATGAATGTAAACATGTCCGGCCGAGACATCTGCGTGCTCTGTGCTGTTTGTACTTGAGGTGTGTAACATTTGTATACCTGACTTTGTTTTAAAGATGAACCGAAATGCACAAGCCAAGTCTTGAGAGACAAGATTGAATGTGTGTTTCTTAAAAATACAACTTTGCGTTGTACTTTGAAATAAATGATGCTTTTTTCAAAAGCCTTGGGTTGTCTATCGTTTTTCCCTTGACCACGAACGTGCATTTGTTGGGTGGGATTCTCCCGTTGCTCATCCGTGGCATTGGAAGGGTAAAGGTCGTCTGCGGTTTCTTGAAGCTGGAACCCTGTGGGACAATCAGTCGTCTCACTAGAGGATTCCTGGGAAGCCAGGCCAGAAACACCCCACCCACGGGCACTGAGCCCCTTTCAACACAGCCACCCCAGACAGAGTCTGCCACGCTGTGAGGTTTTTGCTGGGGCGGGCAGCTTCGTCTGCCTCCCACAGAGCCACTGGTCAGTTTGAACTGTCGCCCTGGTGGTGAGCGACGTTCCGGCAGCACCACCAGGTCCTTCCATCCTAAACAAAGACCTCAAAGTACACTGTGCGCTCACACGGAGCTGCAGTTCTGCGGTCAGTGAGCCCAGCTTCCTGAATTACTAAGTACCCAGAGACCCTTGTGCCCCCTGAAGGCACGCAGCTCCCTTCTGTGGGTCTGATTGGGCGCGCCCAGAGGCTCCCCACTCCACGAGCCACCTCCGGCACAAAAGCACCAACTTGCTCGGTGGGCTGGGAAGCCCATCCCTCTGTGCCATGCTCTGGCATCCTGGTTCTGCGGCTGCCCCTCTGATGGTGTGTGTAGCTGTCAGTCAGACGGGGGGTTCACTGTGCAGAGATCTCGGGTCCAGAGGATGCGCTCCATGCCTGGCTCTTGTTGGTAATGAGATGCTTCTCAAAGGGCTCGTTTTATGCACGGCGGGATGCCGCTCCAAATAACCCACAGGTGAGGCCTTCAGTATCTTCCCTTATCACCCCCTGCAGGGAAGGTCATTTGGGGGGCGCTAGGGACTTTGGTGAGAAGAACTGCATTCAATCATGCACTGCAACTCGCAGCAAAACTTGTAAAATCTTTATACGTGGACAACATCCAGAACTGAGGGAAGCCCTTTTTTATTTTTCCCCTTTTCCTTTAATTACCACTTAATTTGCCATGGCCCACAGATGGCAGTGATCCCAATAAAACCCCAGGTCGCTGGGTAAAGATGAAATCCGCTGCTGTCGCCCCACCCACAGCAGAGAGCACGAAAGCATGGACTTGTAGCACAGACAGAGCCGTGCGAGGCACCGCTCGACCAGACAACGGCTGCGGCGGCTGCCTGCCAGCAGAATGCCGCGCCCCTGGCCCTGCTGGCACGGGAAACGCCAGGGGCGGCCCGACAGCACGCACTAGAAGCTCAGAGTGAAGGAGTGCAGTTTTTTGCCTTGTGGATACATTGTTAGCTTGTCAGCTGGGTGGACTGGCAAAAAATGTGGGGTTTGCTATAACTAACTGCAGAGAGATTTTATTTCCAAAACAACACATTTCTGCTGAAACACTGCCCCCCAAACTGTAGAAAGTCACTCTGGTGTCACCCCTCAGCCACTGAGGGGAAACCTGGGGCTGAGAGTGGGGAGTAGGGAGCCAAGCGCTACCACACTCCCACCCAGCCGTGGGGTCTGAGGGGTGGAGCCCCAGGTGGGAGGGACGCCAAATAAATGGTGGTGAGAAGGTCCAAGCAGAACCAGCCCCACCCACGGCGGGGAAGTGGCTTATCACACCTAACACTTCCTGTCCACGTAAACAAGCGGGTGAGCGCTTTCCAACTTAACCCCACCAAAATGGGACCAAGCCAGACGCCCTGCGTGGACTCAGTGCTGACTCGTGAGAGACCCTACAGGACAGGGTAGCACTGCCCCCCCCGGAGTTTCTGAGACGTCACTCTTTGTGGGAGTAGAAAGCCCATCTTTCTCCAGAGGAAAAGCTGGTGGTTTCAAACTGCTGACCCTGCAGTTCACAGCCCACCTCATAACCACTACACCACCAGCTTGGAAACTCCCACAGAGCCTGGAGAACGCTCCCTCCGTCCAGGCTGGGATCTTCCCAAGAGGCAGGCCGCCTCCAGCTTGCTTTTCTCAGGCTCCTTTGTCCGGTCCGGTCCGTATTGACGCCAAGCTGTGAGCGCACAGGCTTGCCTGGGGCGCCGGGAGCTGCCAGCCATAAACCTGCTGCTGCTGCTGCTGGTGATCCTGAAGTAAGCCAGCTGGCACAGCCGCCAGGCAGTTGCTCACCTGAGACTTCGTGTGGCGCCAAAGGCTTGAAGGCACCTTCTCTCCATTTCATACCAGAGTTTGCGGAAGGGCAGCACCGCCTCATGGGAGGAAAAGATGAGGCTCTCGGCTCCCATAAGATTTGCAGCCACGGAAGCCCACTCGGAAGCTACGAGTCAGAGTTGGGTTTTGGGCTACCTGCTAGACACGCATGCAGTCAAGCCTTAGAGCACTGGCCAAACACCCTTCCCCCCCCCCCCCCCCCCGTGGTGCTTGGGCAGAAAGGCCTGGAGGTCTGCTCCCAAGAGGTGACAGCCTCCAACCTTGGCAGTAGGTCTACTCTGAACACACCGAGTGACTGGGGATGGGGGGCGGGGGTGGGGTCAACTTGAAAACCCAACTCCCTGGAGTCCGTGCTGACTCCTAGCGACCCCCGTGGGGCTCCGGGACGGTAACTGTTAAGCCCAGCCTTTCTCTCGAGGACTGCTGGTGACTTCAAACTGTCCACCACAAGATCAGCCCAACACGTAACCACTGCAGCACCAGGGCTCCATCCTCAGGTGGCCAACTGCTCTCACCAAGCAAATGTCATGCATGGGGTCTAACGAAAGTGACTGAGACATCGCCCATCTATCAAGAGAGACTGGCAGTGAGATTCTCCCAGCAACTGGGGACCGCGTCAGAGATGGACAAAGATGTTTCCAGAGCAGTCCTCTCACTACCATCAAGTTGACGCCCAACTTGTAGTAGCTCAAAGGACAGAAGAGAACTGCCCCTGTGGGTTTCTCAGACCAGAACACTACAAGAGCAGACAGCCTCATCTACCTCCTGCGGGGTGGCTGGTAGGTTCAAACTGCCAACCTTGTGTAACCCACCACACCACAGAATCAGAACCCAAAGCCTCCGTGCCTCCCAGTCAGTTCTGACTCACAGAGACCCGATAGGACAAAGTACAACGGTCGCTGTGGGTCTCCGAGGGGGTGACTCTGGGTCTACAAAACCTCATCTTTCTCCCTCACAGCAACTGGTGGATTCTCTCTGCTGACCTCGCAGTAATCTGCCCAGTGGGAAACCCACTACGAAGCCAAGGCGCCTTGGAGCACTGATGATGCTTCCAGGCAAACATTGGGCCGTGTTCAAACCCACGAGCCCCTCTGCGGGTAAAAGACAGGTATCTGCTTTGGTGGAGAAGTAGAGCAGGGCCTGTCGGGTGCTGTGCTCTTGGCTCTGACGCAGGTGACCCGGTGTGCAGCAGAAGGAAACAGTCCAGCCCGCGCCATCCTCCCGATACTGATGTTTGACCCATTGTCGCACCCGCTGTGTTGCTCCATCTTGCTGAGGGTCTTCCTCTTTTTCCTGCCCCTCTAATTTAGCCAGCATGATGTCCTCCAGCGACCGGTCTCCCCTGAGAACGTGTCCACAGTGTGTGAGATGAAGGCTCACCACCCTTGCTTCTAAGGGGCATTCTGGCTGCACCTCTCCCAAGACAGTTTCGTTTGTTCTGTGGATGGTCCATGGTACTCTGAATTCTTCTCCAGCACCATCCATGGTACTCCGAATTCTTCTCCAGCACCATTAAATCTTCTATTTCAATGTCCACCTTGCACATGTCCGGGAGGTGACAGAAAAGGCACAGGTCAGGTGCACCTTAATCAAAGTCACCTCCTTGCTTTTCAACACTTTAAAGAGGTCTTATGTGGCAGATTTGCCCAACGCAACGCATCATCTGATCTCCTGACTGCTGCTTCCATGGGCATTGATTGTGGATCCAAGCAAGACAGAATCCTCGACAACTTCAACCTTTTCTCTGTTTATCATGATGTTACCCACTGGTCTAGTGTATGCATTGAGTGGTCATCCACACTGAAGGCTGCGGTCCTTGATCTTCCTCAAGTCGCTTCAAGTCCTCCTCACTTCCAGCAAGCAAGGCTGGGTCTTCTGCACACTGCAGGTTGCTCAGAAGCCTCCCTCCAAACCTGATGCCACGTTCCTCTTCCTAGAGCCCAGCTTCTCTGCTGATTTGCTCAGCAGTGATTAGGTAGCTGCGCTGAGAGGGTAAGAACCCCGCTGCACCCCTTCCTTGCTTTGAAATACAGTATTCCCTTTTCTGTTCAAACGGCTGCCTCTTGATTCATGTACAGGTCCCTCGGGAACACAAAGAAGTGTTCTGGAATTCCCAAGCCTAGTCTGTTACGGTTCCCACAGTCCAAAGCCTTTACGTAGTCAACAAAACACAAGTGAACATCTTTCTGGTATTCTCTGCTCTCAGCCAAGATCCTTCTGGCTCGGCACTGATATCCCTCGTTCCACATCCTCTCTGAAAATCCAGCCTGAATTTCCGGCAGCTCCCCATCAATGTCCTGCTGCAACCCTTGCTGAGTAAGCTTCGGCAGAATTGTACTTGCATGTGATATCGATGATATATAATTTGTGCATTCAGTTGGGTCAGTTTTCTTTGGCATAGGCACAGTTGGCCAGGTCGCCGTCTTCCAGATTTCTTGGTACAGACGAGTGAGGGCTTCCAGCGCTTCACTGGTGTTTTTAAACAATTCAATTGGTCTGGCAGGGAGACTTTTTCTGCCCAGGGTCATTTGGATCTTTATAACATCGCTCTTGGGCCACATTGATCAAACATTTCATTAACTCCTAATGTGACGCCTAGAACTGCTTCTCTCTCTCTCTTTATAAACTGGTGTTTATTTTAATAAGATCTGAAATGTGATACATTAAAAACAGAATTTTATTTGTGATTAAAAATAGAAAATAACTATAAACTGGATGGGAGGGGGGGTAAAAATGAGCTGATACCAAGGGCTGAAGTAGAAAGCAAATGTTTTGAGAATGATGAAGGCAACAAATGTATGGATTGTGATAAGAGTTGTATGAGCCCCCAATAAAATTACTTTTTAAAATAACTTTAAATTATTCTTCATCATTTTTCTTAACAAATATTCTTTTGCATTTTAAATATTTGAATGCTTATTGTTAAAGGTTAAAATGTGAAAAGCAACACTGGTTTATTCTGTGAATTTTTGAAAAACACAGACAAATAAGAAAAATAAAAAATATGTACTTGATTATTAGAAACTGTCATGATTAACTTTTTTTTGAGGCAGCTTCTATTATTTATTGAGCTCCCATTTTTGTTGGCTTTTTTTAAAGATCATTTTATTGGGGGCTCTTACAGCTTTTATCACCATCCATCCATCAATTGTATCAAGCACATTTGTACATTTGTTTCCATCAACTGTTTCTCTTTTATGAGGCATGTGATATTAGTTGAAATTGATGATTTTGAAGACCTAGACCTGGTAGCATACAGGGTTACACGTTAAGCTGCTAAACTCAAAGTTAACAGTTCAAAACCACCAGTTGCTCTAAGGGAGAAAGAGGAGGCTTTCTACTCCTGTAAAGATTTGCCATCTCAGAAACCCACAGGGGAAGTTCTTCTCCGCCCTAAGGACTCTGTGAGTCAGAATTGACTTGATAGCAGGGAGCGTGAGTTTGGATGTGTCGCTGTGTTAGTCCGCACTGATTAGAGAAACAAATCCAGAGGCACTCATGGGTATGAGAAAGACCTTTTTTCAAAGAGGAATTGTATGTAAAGAAAACATCCTAGCCTCATCCAGATCAAGTCCCTAAGTCTGACAGTCGCCCAGAAGTCCAGCACTAGTACGTAAATCTCTCTGCAGGCTCACGCAGCACTTACGATGATACCGAATGCAGGAAACTCACAGGTGGGTGAAGGCTCTTGTGGATCCAAAGGCGGTGGAAGCATCACAGGGCTGTCTCCACGAGTCTCCACCGCGTGACTCGCTCAGGTCTCAGCGTGGCTCCACACGGCTTGTCCACAAAGAGGAGGTTCCCAGAATCCTCATGAGAAGGCCACGCCCACAAGGAGCATCATCAGGCTGTCACCTACAGGCTAGACTCCACCCCTACACTCATTTATCAAGTTGGTGTAAGGAATTACGTAATGACCACAGTCCCTTCGGCCAGACCTTCCTCACCTCTGGTCACAGCCTGATGAAACCAGGGAGGGCTGCTGTGAGTTGTCTTCGGAAACTAAAACCTTCCTGCCATTGAGTCCATTCCTGCTCATGGGACAGAGTAGAATTTCCCCTGTGGGTTTCCCAAGCTATAAATCTTCACAGGGGTGTAAGGTTTCATTTAGGTCCTGGGGAGCAGCTAGTGAATTGCTGACCTTGTGGTTCCAGCCCAACACATAACCCTCTGTGCCACGAGGGCCCTGGCTAAACACACTGTCCTTAAATACATCCTACTGCCAACAGAACAACCCTGACGCGGTTGTCAAGGTGGGCGTGGCCAGGAGCCAAGTACAGCAGCCTCTTTCACCGTGAGCTTCACACAGGCACCACCTGCCACGAATTATAAATATGTCCGATTGCTCTTATTTTATTTTCACTCCTGATTTAAAATGGCCAGTCTAAAGAGTCATAGATCCAACTGAAGTAAACAAACAAAAATTTGCTTGATTTTATTTTCCCTCCTGACTAGTTCCCATTTTTCTCCCTAATGATAGACTTGTTTTCCTAACACTGTTGTTAAGAAGCACTGTAGTCTGGATAGGGCAGAGGTTGTACACTGGTGCAGATAGGAGCTGGAGGCACAGGGAATCCAGGGCGATGATCCCTTCAGGGCCAGGGGTGTGAGGGGCGATACTGGGAGGGTAGAGGGTAAGTGGGTTGGAAAGGGGGAACCAATTACGAGGATCTACATGTGACCTCCTCCCTGGGGATGGACAACAGAAAGGGGGGTGAAGGGAAATGCTGGATAGGGCAAGATATGACAAAATAATAATCTATAAATTATCAAGGGCTCATGAGGGAGGGGGGAGCGGGGAGGGAGGGGGAAAAAGGACCTGATGCAAAGGGCTTAAGTGAAGAGCAAATGCTTTGAAAATGATTAGGGCAAAGAATGTACAGATGTGTTTTATACAATTGATGTATGTATATGTATGGATTATGATAAGAGTTCTATGAGCCCCTAATAAAATGTAAAAAACAAAAAAGAAGAAGCACTGCAAGTGTAGCAACAACGAAACATACAACTTTCCTCTAGTTCCTAAATGCTCCCTCCCACCCTTCCCTGACTATCAGGATCCCAACTCTACCTTACAAATCCAGCTAGACCAGAGGATGTACACTGGTACAGATAGGAACTGGAGACACAGGAAATCCAGGACGGATGCTCCCTTCAGGACCAGTGCTGAGAGTGGCAATACCGGAAGGGTGGGGAGGAAAGGGGGAACAGATTACAAGGATGTACCTATAACCCCATCCCTGGGGGATGGACAACAGAAAAGTGGGTAAAGGGAGATGTTGGACAGTGTGCGATATGACAAAATAATAATTTATAAATTATCAAGGGTTCATGAGGGAGGGGGGAGTGGGGAGGGAGAGGAAAAATGAGCTGATGCCAAGGACTCAAGTAGAAAGCAAATGGCAACAAATGCACAAATGTATTTGACCCAATGAATGAATGGATGGATGGATTGTGATAAGAGTTGAATGAGCCCCCAATAAAATGATTTTTTTTTTAAAAATAAGCACTGCAAAGATCTTCCAGAAACTTCACTGTCCTTATCCTCCATCATTCTCTAGAAAAATAAAACTAACGAGATTCCAGAAGGAAAATGAACGGGCCTCTCGAAACCGTTGAGACTACGTGGCCTACAAGCACTGATGTTCTAAAGGACCCCCTCCAGGTCCCCTATGTAATCGATCCCCTTACACATGAATTAAGTGCCATCCCTATGCTTCATGATGTCACCGGTTCTATACTCTACATGGTGATGGGTGTTGTGACGGCCCTTGTTGCGGTTAGGTGCCAGCGAGTCAGTTGCAACCCACAGTGGCCCTGTGTACAACACTGCCCGACCCTGTGCCAGCCTGAGAATTGTTACGTTTGGTTCACAAGAGACCAGCTTTACCTCATCAGAAACAAACTGTGGACCCAAATGACCACCTCTCCCGTTTCTACCCACCCAAGATGGCAGAGGACCAGGGTCTTAGAAGCCCCTGAGCAGCCATCTAAGGTGCGACCATTGGGGTCTCCCCGTCTGGAGGACAGAAGAGTGATGAAAACCAAAAGACAGACGGGAAGAACTAGTCTGACGCTTGAATGAACCACCCACCTATCAGTCTCTGCAACCCAGAGACCAGAAGAACTAGCCGGTGCCTGGCGACCAATTAGAAGTTTCTGGATAGAGTGGGAGAGGGAGCTAGAACAAAGTTCAAGATCATAAAAGGGACCAGGCGTCCTGGTCAGAGAGAGAAAGGTGAGACACACACACACACACACACCCCAGGTCTACGGTCCTTTAGACACCCTTCAGATGTGGAACTAAACTCACACTGTGGCAGAACCATCACGCCCATCAGCCACTCTGCACAAGACGCCTGAGAAAGGCTACTTCCACAAGGAGGAGACCCTCAGCCCAACCACCCTGGACTGGCCGACGGAACCAGATGCAGCTCAACAGCCGCAGTTTGCATTTCTATGAAATCATTTATTGGGGGTTCTTTCAGCTCTTATCACAATCCATCCATCCACTGTGTCTAGCACATTTGTACATCTGTTCCCGTCATCATTCGCAAACATTTTCTTCCTCCTTGAGGCCCCAGGTTTGGAGGACATTTGGATTCCCTGCCTGGGCAGCATGGGCGGGGGGCTCCTCTCCCCCCTTCTCCTCTGGACGAGGAATGCTAACAAACTGGATGTGAAGTGTCCTCCAGGAAGGCAGGTGGCAAAAACGCCGCTGGCGTGTCTGAGCCTCACTTCCCTGTGAAATGAAGGAAGTTTCCGGGAACCTCTGTGATAGCTGCGTGACAGACAGCATGCCGAGGGGCCCCACGTGTGGCAGCCTGCTCAGAGACACCCCGACAAGGACTAGCTGCCCGCCCAGCAGAGAGGATGGTGGGGGCTTTGCCAGAGACCCCAGGTGGCCAGGTCGCGCTCCTGCAGAGTTGCTGGGAAGGTTCGAACCAGCGACCTTGGGTTTGCAGCCAAGCAATTGCACCACCAAAGCTCCCCAGCAGGGACAATGACATTACACGGGGGTGAAAGGACCGAAAGGGGGAGGGGGAAGAAAAGATGAATGGAAAGTAGGGCCAGAGGGGACAACTCCCTGGAACATAGCCCACCCCCACATGGCTGGAGTCCCCCCTCCTCACTCCACCGCTTCCGCTTCTCACCCCCACCCCGCCACCTGCCCGAAGAAGTCTGATGACGCAAACGCTGGGGGGGGGGGCACCTCAGGGTCCCCGCAGGAAGAGCAGGCGCTGGCGGGACCTGCGCACCCGCACGCCCCCCCCCCCCCCCCCCGCGCAGGAGAAATGCGCACGTGGCTTCGCCTCCACACCCGGAGAGCATTTTCCATCTGAAGCTTGAATATGGTTGGTAAGTTGTAAAAAAAAAAAAAGCCGAGCAAGGCAGGATGTCGTCGCGTAGCCGGAAGGTGGGGTTGGAAGGACTTCCTGGCGAAGCCGTGAAATGAGTTCACAGGAAACAGGATGGTGACACTGCACCACCACCACCACCCCTCCCGTGTCTCTCTCCGAAGGACCTCTTTCCTGTGCCCGCAGCCGCTGCAGTCCAAGGCTGCGGTCACTGCACTCCGGGGCCCTGCCCCAAGCCCAGACTGACCATCAGCACTCAGACGTCCCCTCCTGCGGAAAGATCACCGGATGGGGTCCCTCTCAGCTAGGCCAGTAACCTCTGGCCACAGCCACCCCGCACCCCACACAGGTTCCCCACCAGTCTGTGTCTGCACATCTTCAGAAGGAAAGCCAAAGCCAAACTCACCTGTCAGGTTGATCCAAGACTGTAGTCATTGGCAGAAGTAGAAACTCCGGTTTGCTCCAAAGGAGTGGCTGGTGGTTTCAAACTGCTGACCTGTAGGATCACAGCCCAGCACACAACCACTGCCCGCCGGGCCTCCTTCAGGACCATGACCCAAGTGGGGAGTGACCCAATTAGGGAAATGAGTGTGGCTGTGGGCTGTAGAGAGGGGCTTGGTGGGTGTCAGCATTTGAAAGAGCTTTCAAAGAAGTCTCCGGTCTCCCGGTGACCCTAACCATTTGCTTTTGGCTCACCATGAGGTTGGCAGTTTGAACTCACCCAGGGGCACCAGGCAAGACATGCCTGACCATCTGTTCCCATAAAGATCCCCAAATAATGAAACACACTGCCATCGGGTCGATGCCGACCCACAGCTGCCCTGCCGGACAGGGGAGAACCGCCCCTGTGGGTTTCCAAGATGGTAACTCTTCAGAAAGACCGTCTTTCTCCCCTGGAGAGGCTGGTAGTTTTGAACTGCTGGCCTTGTGGTTTGTAGGCCTCCAGGTAGCCACTGTGGCAGATTGCAGCCAAGGAAACCCTACGGGCACGGGTCTGTACCGCTGGGTCACGATGACCTGAATCTGCTGCAGGGCGCTCACGGGATGGGTTCTTGCCCTGGCCCAGTCAATAACCAGGCAGCAAGCCGAGCTTACTGCACAAGCACAAAGCTTTATCAGCGAGAATTCCTTGAGAGGGGAGATTGGGCAGGGGCCCTAGGGCAACACAGGCCGCTGTCTCACTACACAAGGGAAAAGGAGAGGCTTGAAGGGAGTTTAGGCGGGAAGGGCATTATGTTTATTCCTGAACAGAGGTGGAGCATTCAGGTAATTGGGTCTACCTGGGTGGGGTTTATGGTAGTCAGGCCTACCTGCAAACAGTATTCAAAAATGAAATTCAAAGGAAAGGCTCTGGGTAGGCTGTCATCCCTTACGGGATGGTGTGCATGTGGTGGCCAGCCAGTTCCACAGGTTGAGTCCTGTGCCCAGAGATTCTTTGCCCTCTTAGGTTCAACTCAAGAACACGGGTGTCTGATCCAGGCAGATCGTATGGAACCCGGACACATTAACGGGGAGAGAGAAGCAACAATAGCCTTGCAGGGGGAGAAGAAAATTGAAAATGATGCAGGCCGTTGTAATATATTGCACACTTATATGTTAACTAGACGGAGGGCGTGATGGAGCCTACATGTATTTATCGGCTTGAGAAAATCCCTCAAAACCCTCTGAACTTGAAAAATAGGGCTGAGAGAATTCAGCCTCTTTCCTAATCTACCTCAAATTAACCCACCAGCAATGGTTGCTGTTGTTGTTGTTGTTGTTGTTGTTGTTGTTGTTGTTGTCGTCGTCGTCTTTACGCAGCCTGGGCTGCCTTGAAAGGTCAGGAGATCCTCAGGCTCACGGAGACCCTTTGGAGCAGGGTAGAAATGCCCCGTGGGTTTCCAAGCCTGTAACTATGGGAGTAGAAAGCCTCATCTTTCTCCCGTGAAGCAGTTGCTGATTTCAAACTGCTGACCATGGGACTAGCAGCCAAATATGTGACCACCGCGTCACCAGGGCTCCTAAGAGGTATATGTGCAGGTACCAAAAACAGCCTCACAGCTCTGCTGCTTCCTCAGACCCTGGGTGCCTGGGCTAAACTCAACACTCCCTTCAGTGCTGCCCAGTGTCCGTCCTCCACTCCGAACTCAGATTCCCTTCTCTGGCTCAGATGGCCGCCCAGGGAGGATGGGGTGGGGGTGGAGGGGGGGTGGGGAGGGGCGGTGTGTGTGTGTGTGTGTGTGTGTGTGTGTGTGTGTGTGTGTAAAGGGGAGGGGGCTTCTGAAAAGGCCACCATCTCAGGGGCTGGGGAGATCAGGAAGCTTAATGGAGCCTGGGGGCTCCAGGCACAGGAATTTCCCAGCAAAACCATCTTTCAGCTCCGATTTCAGCACTCAGGATGCGGTCAGGCCCTCCCCTTCCCAGGCCCCAGGAAAGACAGGAAGTCAGGGTCACTATGACCTGGGCCCACCAGCCCAGCGGGAGACCCGGAAGTCAGGAAGCTGGTGGCATGCTATCACCACCACGTGGCCAAGAAGGGAGGGAGTTCAGAGGCCCAGGACCTGAGAACCCTGCACCCACTGGGACAGGTTATGTCTCTTCCAGGTTCCCTACACCCCAAGGCCTCTGATACCTACCCACCCCACCCCCTTCATGCCTGGACTCAAACAATCGCCGTGGCTCCAGGCAGAAGTGAGTTCAAGAAGGATATATTCTGGGAACCCGGGAAGGAAATGGAAGAATTTGGTCAGAGCATCTTGTAGGAAAGATCCCACGTGCAACTCTGGACGAACAGTGAAGAGGGAGCTGGGGGCCTGGGAACGGAGAGGACTTGGGGCTGATGCTCCTGAGGTGGAAGCGAGGGCCCAGATTGGAGGCACTGAGCAGCCCTTGATTGGAGAACAGCATCACCTGGTGGCCGCGCTTTGGAACTACACCTTCATTCAACTCAAGAAGCCCACACTGTCATGGAGTTAATAATAGTCTCTTTCTGTGGAGACGTGCCGTGGGGCCTTCTAGGCTGTCCTCGAGGGAAACAGAGTGCCAGACCTTTCTTGCCGGTGCTTCTGAGAGGTATTGGAACTGCCAGCTTTGAGGTTACTAAACAAAGGCAAATCATTTGTTCATCCAACAGACATCGATTGGGAGTTATTGGCATGCCCAGGGTATCTGACACACAAAACGGATCTTTTGTCTGCTGCCTCCTTGCTAGAAAATAAAATGTGCTGAAAAACTGGAGTTCGGGTTATACACGGGTCAGTGGTAACCCAGAGAGGTGTAACATCTCGCTGTCCCGCCCCCCCCCCCCCCCCCAGGTAACAGGAAGAGCACCATTATCTCGCTGGTGATTGCCGTTTCTCAGCTGTTTATTGAAAGCCCCGCTGACACTGCAGGGCTTTGAATGTTTGTTTACTCATCCTATGACGTGTATCTTTGAATAAGCCTTTTAAAGACCGTGTGCGAAGAATGTGGCATGAGTGGATGTCATCTGGTCAAGCTGACTAACAAAAGGAGGAAATCTCATGAAGCCTGACATAGAGTTAATAGCAAAGTGGGTTCGAGATGCATGGGAAGACATTCCAGAAGACATGGTGCGACGTGCCTTCCAGAAATGTAGTATTAGTAATGCTATGGATGGCAGTGAAGACTGCGCTTTGTATGAAAATGATAGCAGTGATGGTGATGACGGCGATCTCAGTGAGGACAGCGTCTATGATGACCTCACACCAGCTGAAGCTCTGCATTGGGATACGGATGATGATGAGGAATCCAGTTTTGAAGGATTTTAACTCTTTACATTTTAGCTTGGTTGCTGATTGAGCTCAGGGAATAGTACCCTTAAGGTCTCATTGTTGATACCTTATTGTTTTTGTTGAACCTATTTTCCACTTACTGTGCTGGTTCACTAATGTTAAATGACTTGTCCTTTTATTTATGTTTTTATTTAAAATAAATATTTAAATACATTGCCCCACTGATGTCTCAATTTTTAGTAATTTTATTTTCATTTGTTTTGATTATTGAAACTCACCAATAGCTTCTGCATTTTCTACCCTAGGCTTATACTCGAGTCAATCAGTTTTTTTCTGGTTTCCCAGGTAATAATTAGGTACCTCGGCTTAAACTCGGGTTGACTTATATTCGAGTATATACGGTAGTTTCAGAACTTGACACGAAATGAAACAACTCCTAATAATGGCCATAAAGAAATGCAGACCGTGAAAACCATGTTTGCGTCTGATATATGATGCTGGAGAAGAATACTGAAAGCACCACGGACTGCCAAAAGGACAAACTGATCTGTCTCGGAAGAAGGACGGCCAGAGGGCCCCTTAGAAGCAAGGCTGGCAAGACTTCGCCTTACCTACTTTGGACATGCTGTCAGGAGAGACCAGTCCCTGGAGAAGGACATCCTGCTTGGTAAAGTGGAGGGGCAGCGACTAAGATGAAGGCCTTCAATGAGAGGGACTGACATGGGGCTGCAACTACAGACTCAGGCACAGGGACAGCTGTGGGGACAGGGCAGGACCAGGCAGTGTTTTCTTCTGTTGCTCATAACGTCATTATGAGTCAGAACCAACTCAACAGAACCTAAGAACAACATGGACAGCGTGACCAGTGGACTGCTCCTACTGCCCTGGACAATCCCTTGCTCAAACACTCCCTGAGGCTCCAGAGCAAGAGCTGACCACGAGTGAGGTCAACAAGGACATGTCAGGGAACCCTGGAAGGGGAGGAAGGACTTAGGCAGAGTGGGGGTAGGCAGGATCCCACATGTGGCTGGAGGATGAAGAGTACAGGGACGGGACTAGACTCAGGAACCCAGAAGGGACACTTTCTCCAGAAGGGACACAGCTCTGATCTAGGGCATGGGTGTGCGTTACCACACTTGAGGATGGGGGTTGATAGTTAGTTTATTGTGCCAGCCTGGCCGATAAACACAAGTGGGATTAATTGAAGGGCGGAGAGATAAATGGTTTGGTGAGCCTCGCCTTTCTTCTTGATCATTGGACCAGTGTGCGGCTGCCTTGCTTTTTCTGTACCTCAATTTAAAGGGCACACTACCTGTGGGACGCCTAGCCGATAGACTATGTCACTGTAAGTTGAGGTCCCTTAAAGGCCACATGATTGGAATGTACATCTCTGGAGCTGGGGACTGACGGTTGTTGACCTGCCTTGCTGTTTGCTGCCTGTGCTGGGATAGCCTAGCTCTCTCTCTCTACAGAGGACTACCTGGCGGCCCTCAAGACTTGGAGGACTGCCAGTGTCTCACAACTCTCTCACGGGAGTGAGTTGCACTGAGCCATTTGTACTGCTTTATAATTTAACTGTTCATTTCTTGTATTATAAATCTATCTGTATATAATTTAACAGTTCATTTCTTGTGTTATCTATCTTTATAAATATATATATACATAATTACTAGCAATCTGGTTTTGTCTCTAGAGAACCCTGTCTAACACAGGGGTGGTGTGGTAGTTACATAATCTGGTGTCAACTTGAGGCAATTAAGATTGAATGGGGTGGAGTTTAGCTTGTCAATCAGGTCATAGCTTGGTGACCTCATTTGGAGGCGCTATGGAGATAAAATAGCTCACTGGAGGCCAGACACACTGACTCTCTGTGAGACATTCCTGCTGACACGTCACATGGAGCTACACTGATGGAGCCAGAGCCCTGGAGCTGGAGGAGCCACGTGGAGACCCCCAGCAGCGCTGAGATGCTTCTGCTACTGGATCCACAAGACTTCCCACCCACTGGCCTGTGACCTTCCTGCATTGAGCATTATTGAATGTATTACGTGAGTCTGAAGAAGAATTTACAGACTGGTATCAGACATATGGGCTAATATCAGACTCATGGACTTGATCTGGGCTGGGCTGGGAAGTTCTCTTAATGTACAATGACTCTGTTATATAAAACTACTACACACAGGGTTGTTTCTCTAGTCTACCCAAACTAATACAGGCTGGGTACAACTTCAAGAAGCAATTCAGGGGCCCAGCCCCCTTTCCCCTGACCTGCTGGCTTCACGCTGATGCCCCAGTTCTCCCCGAGGAGAAAGGAAGCCCGCAGGAGCTTGGAGACGCCCTTCTGTGTGTCTAAGCAGGTGTTTGGGGAATGCGGGGATGAAGATTCCATCTGTGACTGTCTGGGTCAAGTGGGAGGCTGGGTGACAGAATTACCTGAAGAAATTTGGAGACACACCCACGTGTTTTCCTGACGTTTGTCCGACGCTCTCCAGAGATCCGACTGGTCAGCGCACATGGAGAAGGAGGGCCCAGCCCATGCAGCTCAGACAGGAAGGAAGCTGAGGCCAGTGGTGCTCACAGTCCCCCCCCTCCTCCCCCGCCTGAAATGCAGAGGGAGCTGTCCCAAGGCCATGGAGCAAACCGTAATGGAGACAGGATGTGAACCCAGACTGCCGGCGATGCTGTCCCGGCCCAGGCAGGGGTGGGAAAGCATCAGAGCCTGCCTGCTTGAAGACATAGCATGTGCCACTCTTTCCCAGCCTCTCACTGGTCATCAAGATGCTTCCAAGGTGGACACGGGACATGATCTGCCTGGTCCTCTGGGCAAGAGGCAGGGGACTAGGGAGTGGGCATCCAGGTGTGGCCCCTCTGACAGGTCTTCCCATCAGCCCTCCCAGTCACCTAGCTCCCACCCCACCTCACATCACAAAAGATGGGGGTGCGCAAAGCAGACAGAAGCTGGGTTTATTCCTTGAGCTGAGGGCTTGCTGCCCGGGAAGGCTGCATCCAGCCCGTCAGAATGCTGAGAAAACAATCAGCCCCAGAAAACTCCCCAATAAATACCAGCCCAAGACCAGGCCACACAGCACACACACACACCCGGGGGGGGGGGGCTCCCCACACCCATCCCCTTTCCCTAGTCGGAGAGGAAAGATGGCCAGCTAGAGGATGAGGACAGGTGTGGGCCTGATCCGGCCAGAGTGAAGGCCCTGGGAGAATGGGGCCCAAGGCAGCAGGGAGAAAGCTGGGGCCTGGGGGTCCAAGGCAGGGGTCTTCAGGCCCTGGGGCATGTGAGCTCAGGTGGATGCAGCCTCAGCCCCCTGCACACCCCCATCAGGGCCCCCAGCCTTGCTCGCCAAGCTGTAGTAATAGGTCCGCATGCGCTGCTCCACTGTCAGAAAGTCTGGGCGGTCCTCCCACCTGCAGGGCAGATAGAGAGAGCCACTGACTACACCCCCCATCCCCCCTCCCTGAAGCCAACTAGCTGAGGGTGGCAGGTGTGAATATAGCTAAGTGGGCCTGGGCCTTTCAGGGCTTGGAAAATCAGCTGGAGGCCCGCTGGGCCCGTGGGGGTATTGGGTTCTCCTGGGGTGGTCTCCTGGGTGTGAGCACTGCAGTCTGGGGGTTACTGTGTCTGCCTGGTAGAAGCAGGCTGTTGGCATACAAGATGTCAGGCTACCAAGCTACTGAATGTTGACTGGTGAGGACTTGGGAATGGAATTCATCGAAACTGAGGGACAACTTCTGGCCATAGGGAACTGGAGTGCTAGGGTCCTGTGTACCAAGGGTTGGGGTACCCATGTGTGCACGGATGTTGCCCACAAGGAGCTCTGGTGGCATCGTAGTCAAGTGCTCAGCCAAGAACTTCAGTGCCAGTGTGAATCTTTCAGCTGCTGTGGGCAAGGGTGAGGCTGTCTGCTCCCATACCGATGGCCTAGGAGACCCTCCCCGCCCCCACCCAGGCAGTTCTAGTCTGTCCTTCAGCCTTTCTATGGAGCTGAACCAACCTGAACGCACGTAATATGTTGCGTTGAATAGAAGGCTGGCATGTTTATGGTATGTCTGGCCAGTGGAGTTGGGTATTAATGGTAGTGTGTGTGTGTGTGTGTATTCATGTATAGATGTTGGCCTGTCCAAGTATTTGGATGCTGGGGTACCAGGTACCTCAGAGGATGCGCTAGCAGATGTTGGGTTGACAGGTAGTAGAATCGACACCATGAGGGGTCTACTTGTTGGCTGGCATGGATTTTGGGGTCAACATCTTGGATGATGTCTATAATGGGGTAATAGATGTTGGGGTTCAGAAAGTACTGAAAACATGGGTGTGTGTGGCCTGTTGTCTGATAGGAAGTTGAAGCATTACTGGGACTGGGAGTTAGCATGTTCGATCAGACAGAGGTGGGGTTCTGAATATAGTGAACCCCATGTGTGTCTGTCTGGGTAAGTGGGTGCCCAGTGTAGCCTGCCTGGGGACTGTGGTATTAAACCGTGGAGTATTAACCCAAGCCCTGAGGCTGGGTATCACAGGTGGGGCAATGTGGTGCTGACTTGCTGGCTGATGGGGCATTGTGGTGTCAGGCTGTGGGGTGACAGCTGCAGCAGTGTTCTGACTGCTGAGCTGGGGAGGTTGTGAGACTCTCGGATGCCGGAGCACTGGGTAACCACAGACAGCACTCTCAGATGTGAAGCCGGGGTCTGCCCTGCATTGGTCTGTTGGAGAGCAGAGTGGGGAAGTGGGGACCAGGGGGGCCACGTGGAGATGCACATGTACTGCATCCACATCACTGGGTGGGACGGCACTGGGGGAGAATGATGCAGGGGACTGTCCCATGGGCCCAGGGCCAAGTTCGGCACTGCTCACTTGTAGGTCCAGCAGTCTCTCATGAGCGCATACAGCTCCGGCGGACACTCCGGCGGGCACTCCATCCGCTTCCCCTGCTTGATGAAGTCGTTCACCTCGGGGCCCTTCATCTTCTGCTCCAGCCAGGTGGAAGGCACAGGTGAGGCATAAGCCCCTCCCCGCCCCTCCCTCCTCTGCCCCCCTCCCGCGCCCGGCTCTGTGGTGCCTGCCTTGTAGGGCTTCTGGCCGTAGGACAGGGCCTCCCACATGGTGATGCCGTAGCTCCAGACGTCGCTGCGACTGGAGAACTTGCGGAAGTTGATGCACTCGGGCGCGTACCACTTGAGAGGCCACTTTCCCGCGGAGCGTGCCTGAGGCGGAGGGAGATGTAGCTTGGGCAGGGCTTGCCCCCCACCCCCACCCCCGACCTCCCGTTGCCATCCACCAGGGCCCCAAAGGGGTGGGGGCTCACGGTGTAGTAGCTGTCGTCGGCACCCAGTGCCTTCGAGAGGCCGAAGTCACTGATCTTGGCGTAGTGCCGGTTGACCAGCAGGACGTTGCGGGCTGCCAGGTCTCGATGCACGAAGTTCTTCTCCTCCAGGTACTTCATCCCCATGGAGACCTGGTGCAGCAGCTCCGCCACGTTGCTAATGGGAATTTCGTCCCTGGGAGGAGGGGATGGCAGGGTCACCCAGGAGGGGCGGTCCAAGGTCCCGAGGAGGCAAACCCCCATGTATCTGACCCAGCTGCCCGTGGCCAGGGGACCGAGAGCTCAACTGAGGCTTATAAGCCAGGCACAGGGACCCAGCTTGGACGAAACAGGCACACGCCCTTGCTCTCATCCCGTCCCGGGGCTCTAAATACCGCCCACACCCTACCCTTCCCAACTTGGGCTTCTACCTGCATCCTAGAAGCTCCCATGCCCAGGGATGTCCTGGGCATCTTGGTGGCACTAGGGCCAGAGCCCAGCTCCCCATCATTGCCATCCTCCACACCACCATCAGCCTGACTTCCCTGGACTGAATCGGTCACCTCCCCCTGGGTCTCCCCTCCACCTCCACCCAACCCAGGGTCTGTCCTTCGGAGCAGCACCTCCCTCCTCCACTCAGCCTCCAGAGAAGCTCCCCTTACTCACAGTAAAGGCCAAGTCCTGCCTGCAGCCCACAAGACCCCTGCTGCCTGCTTGCCCCTCCCTGCCCTGCCCTCCCCTGAGTCCTGCAACTCCTCCCTGCTCCACCTGCTGTGTCCCACCCTGCTCCTTCAGCGACCCAAATGGGCCTACCTCAGGGCCTCTTCACTGGCCACATCCTCCTCCGATCTCCATGGGCTGCCTCCCTCAGTGACTGACCCGGCCCCCTTGCCCCTTGCCCTGCTGGCCCCTTCCCCAGATCCCTCATTTTCCACACACAGGTCACTTTATTGGAGGAAGCCCTTCTCTCTTGCTTCTCTTTCTCAACCAGAATACTAGGCAGGGGAGCTCTGTCTCTCTTGTGCTCTGAGAACTGCCCAGTGTCCCAGGAAGCCCTGCTGAGCGGCTGGATGGCCGAGCTGCCACTCCCTGATGGTGCCCGGCCCTGCCAGCACGTGTGGCTAGGTGACCCGGTGCCTTGGCGAGGGTGGGAATGTGTCTGAGAGGGTGGGAGTCTCAGAGGGACACGTTTGAAAATGCCCAGGGGCCTGCAAACCTTTTCTGAAAGGGACCAGCGAGGACTTTCACCTGGTCTCTCTGCCTCTGTAAAAGCACGCCATTAGCTCTCAGGCCACACAGACACAAGCTGGGGGCCGTCATTGTCAGGACCCGGCTTTTGGGCAATGACAACCCAGGATGGGCCACCCCAAACGGCTTGCGAGTGCAGCCAGGAGAGTCCGGGTGGTCGTCAGGGCCGAGCGTGTTTTCCTAGCGCTGTACAAGCAATAACTCTTATCCTCATAAGCGCCTCTGTGGGAGCCCCCGCCCCCAGCCCCAGCCCTCCAAGGGACAGATGAGGAGCCAGGGCACAGACAGAGGAGACCTGCCTTTACAGCGAGCTAGTGGCAGGGCTGGACCCCAGACCCGGCACTCAGGCTCCATCCAGTCCGCCCTGCTCACACTCGACCTGGCACGCGTGAGCGCATGGGCAGCAGGGCGGGGGCGTCCACCCCGGGGACCCCATGCCTCTCCACCCCCACGCGGTCGGAGGGCCCTGCCCGCCCAGGGGCTCACTTCTTCCCGAGCAGGAACTTGTTCAGGGGCCCGCCGCCCGCCATCTCCATGACCAGCATGAGGTCCTCGGCCTGGCAGACGCCGATGAGCCGCACGATGTAGGGGTTGTCCAGCTGGTGCATGATCTGCGCCTCCCGCATCATCTCGTCCTTGTCCGCCTTCTCCGTGCTGTGCTTCAGCACCTTGATGGCCACGTCGATCTGCTTCCTGACTCGCGCAGGCCGGGAGGGTGCAGGTGAGCCCCGCTGGCCCCCGCGCCCCCTCCGCCCCCCAGCTATTAGTGGACTGGGTGTCGTGGCCGGTCACCGATCGCCCTTGGGGTACAGGCGCTCATTTGCCTGGGTTGTCGGCTGTGGACACTCAACCACACTTCATCTCAGACCGCTGCCGTGGAGTCATGCCGACCCATTCAGACAGCTTCAAACTGCTCGTGTGGGTTTCTGAGGCTGTAACCTCTTACAGAAACGGGCAGCCCCGTTTTTCTCCCACAGAGCAGCAGGTGGTTTTGAACTGCTGACCTTGAGGTTAGCAGCCTAAAACCCCCCCACGCCACGCCCAAGTACGAATAAGGCAGGGGAGCCGACTCTGCAGCGCCCCCCGGCATCGGCTAGGCCTTTGCTGTAACTGCGACACAATCGAACCTGCCCAGGGACCCGACTGCGTCCCTCCCTCTCAGGTATTGTCCCCACCCGCCCGGGGGCCTCCCAGTTCATTTTCTTGATCGCCGCGCCCGCCCCAGAGGCTGCTTCCTAGGCAAACGGACCTCGGACTGACCAACGGCCGGCCCGGCTCCGGCCCAGTCCCCTCCCCATGCCCGCAGGTTGCCGTACTTGCGCATGCGGTAGACGCCCTGGCGCACCGAGCCGAAGTTGCCGCAGCCGAGCTCGATGTCGGCCATGATGAGGTTCTCACGCTTCAGGTAGAGCTTCTTGTCCTTGAGCTCCTCGGGGTCGCTGTAGGGGCTCTCATAGACGCTCGTGTCCATGGGCAGCGGGCGCGTTTTCGCTGGGGACATGGGGCGCGCTGGGCGCACACTCCCGGGTCAGGGAGGGAAGGGGAAGGGCCGCTTCAACCCCCAGCCCCACCCCAGCACACACACACACACACACACACCTCGGACAAGTGTGCACCATGCAGGACGTGCCGCTGGGCATGTGGCTGTGTTTGCAAGTGTCACACGAGTGCACTGGTCACCCTCGTTCTCCCCCGGGTGTGTATTGTGAAGCTGATGCTGACTCACAGTGTCCTCATGGGACACAGCAGAACTGCCTTTGTGGGGTTCAGAGGCTATACGTCTTGGTGGGAGTAGAAAATGGAGTCTTTCTCCTGTGGAGGGGCTGATAGTTTCGAACTGTTGACCTTGCAGTGAGCAGCCCAATGTGTAAGCCACTGTGACGCCACCAGGGCTCCTTGAAGCCACAGGCGGGGGACCCTAAAGGCATGTGCAGCTACATCCAGGAGTGCACCCTCTGGGCTGTGCCCATCTTTGTGCCCGTGTGTTTAACATGCAGCCATGAACACAGGGCGCCGAGGGCAGGTAGCTCTGTGTGCACACGGTGCCATGTGTGCACTAGCTGGAGTGTGTACATGGGTCACGTGTGTCTGCACACGTACCTGCCCCTGTCTACATGTGTGTTGTACAGCCAGGTGCAGGACTGTGAAGGGAGCAGCTATGTGCACATGTATGTGAACCGGTTTGCATCCGGAAGTGTATTAGAAACACGAACAATGGAGCCATTTGTTTGGTTCCAGTTCCGGCTCCTCCACTGCCTGCCTAATGGGCCTTAGAATGCTGCCTGTCCTCCCGGGGCCACCCCTTTGTCACTTGTCCAGTGGGGCCACATCTGTAACGGCTTCAGGGCTCACAGCACGGGCAGGTGCTCAGTAAACAGGTGTCTGTGCACACCTCGATGTGCGTGTACATTTGTGGGTGTGCTGTGTGCACAAGCACTGATCAAGTAAGTGGCCTGCAGGCTTGGCTTAACTCCCCCCCACCCCCACCCAACCCCAGAACCCAATGGGGCCCCTCTCTTGGCCCAGCACAGGCTTCTTCCACTCGGCCACTCACCAGGCTCAGGAGTATATCCATCTGCATTAAGGGTGTCCATTCGTCTCTAGGGTTAAAGGTCATGTGGTCAGTAGGGTCAACTGAGAGACCCTAGCCTCTCTTAAGAGATACATATCCTCTGAGGGACAGTGCCCAGATTTGGGGTGGGGGCAGGGGACGAGGGAAGGTTCTACTCCATAGTAGCTCCCACTCTCTTCCCAGCTCCCCCAGACCAGTCCACCCACCTCCACCCCTAAGTCCCCACCTCTGAGGGTCCTGGTCAACTCACTTGGGTGAATGTGGATGGATGGGCTGGGAGTGTGGGAGCAGCAGCCCCTGGGGGAGCAGAAGGGACAGTGAGGGATCTGTGAGGCCGGGTCTCTCACCCATCTCCCCCCACAGCCCCACTCACCCGAGGCGGCGCTCGCACTGGAATTGGGGCAGGCCTCCTTGAGGCAGTAGATGAGCCCATCTGCCTTCAGCTTCAGGTACTCCACCAGCTGTGGGGAGCGAGAGTCAAGGCAGGGCTCCCCCTCTCCCCAGGAGCCTGAGCGCCCAGCATCTCCCTCCCCTGGAGCAGGGCGGGTGGCAGCCTACCTGCCAGAGCGTGTCAAACTTCGTCCCCTCGGGAATGCAGTATTTGCCCGCCTTGTCCTGGCTGATGAGGTAGTGGTACACGGTTTTCCCATAGATCAGGGAGAGCGCATATGTGCCCTGCTCCTTCCGGGGCCGTAGCCTGCAGTGGGAAGAGGGGGTGGCATTCTCACAGTCACTTGTTCCCCTTCTGGGTGCTCACTTCTGGGGACCTAAGTCCCCCCCTTGTGCACTCCCCTACACACATACTGTTTGCTTCACACCCCAGAACCTCATGAGGCAGCAGAAGGGACTGGAAGGGCCAAGGTTGGCTTCCCTGCTCAACTTCCAGGCCCATGGGTGACGGTCACTATTGAGGAGGAGGAGAGGGACAGAAGTGTTCCTAGGGAAGCCCACGTCCAAGGCCAGAGGACATACTGGCCGTCACAGTAGACACCCGTCCTGCACAGACACTCGGCCACCCACAGGTGCCCACTCAGCCATTCCCTGCCATCCACCACCCAACGTCACATACGCCACCATCTGGGAAGGACACTCAGCCACCCACAGGGGACACCTGGTCCTTCTAACTAGATGATCAACCACCTATTGCCAGACACTCAGCATTCCCTGGAGGACCCTGAATCACCCACAGTCAGACCGCGGGAGAATGGTGGGCCTTCTTCCACAGACGCAGAGTGACTCGCAAGGGGACACACAGCCACCTGTAGGAGGCCTTGAAACTGTTCCCCAGGGGAGAGGAGGTCCTTTCCCCATGAACACCACCCAGGTCAGCACAACTCCACGGCTAGATCATGGGGAACATGTCACAGCACATCACAGGAGGCTGACACCAACCAGGAGACTGGGTCTTGACTGCCGTCCCCTGGAAATGTCTTAAAATATATACGAGGGACTTCCAAACGTGTATGGAAAGAGTAGCATGAACAGATCACGGATTTTTCCCACTAATTTTTCTGAAGCCTCCACATAAGGCAATCGTTCATGCCTGTGCCGGGAATCAAGCCCCACCAAGACGGCGCCCTGTGCTGTACAACATAATCACACACACACACTAGCCCAGGGAAACACCCGGATCGGACGCCGGACTCTGACTTGCCACAGGGAAACCAGTCCCATCGTTCACAAGACAGCTCTGTCTTGAGTCACGGGTATGGGTTCCCAGGACTACGTGTGAGTTTCCAACCGAGCAGTGAGGGGCAGTTTCTCTAGAGCAGGGGTCCTCAAACTACGGCCCGCGGGCCACATGTGGTCCGCCGAGGACATTTCTCTGGCCCGCCAGGTGTTTTTGCCCTGTTTGTTTTTTACTTCAAAATAAGATAATGTGCAGTGTGCGTAGGAATTTGTTCATGTTGGTTTTTTTAACTATAGTCCGGCCCTCCAACGGGTCTGAGGAACAGTGAACTGGCCCCTGTTTATAAAGTTTGAGGACCCCTGGTCTGGGGTATCAGAGCCGGTGGGGCTTGCAGGCAGCGGACTAATCCCCCAGAAGGAAGCTGGCTCAGGTAAGTGGAGCTGGTTGGCAGCGAGCAGCAGGGAATAACCATTGGGGTGGCGCAAGCGTGGGCACTGGACAAGAGCCAGTCACCAGACACTCTATGGGGCAAGCATCGGCAACTGGGCCATTTGTTAAACTGAAGAACCGAGACGGGACCCCTAAATCACCAGGCAGGACCTGAGTGCAGGACCGCAGGGTGACGGAATCGTCCCAGCCATTCCTACGCAGCACAATCCGCAGAGCACGGTGCAGTGAGGCACAGCAGGCCAGACCCCGGCCCTCGGGGAAAACCGTCGAAGTAGAAAACGGGGGTGAAGATAATAGGGCGTACCGAAGAGCAAGGAAGAGAGCCCCACAACCAGCCGAGAGAAGCATGTGCCCGGTCAGCATCACCCTTCACAGGAGTAACCAGAGGGGGGGCTGGCCTGGAGGGTATGACCTCTAGAGACGAACTCTTTTCTCTCGAGAACTGAAAACACCTCTTACGAGGGTCAAAAGCCAGAAACTGGTAGCACCTGGCTACTCATCAGCAAATGTGTAGGTTTCTTGTGTTTTTAGAGAAAATTTAAGATAAATAAATAAAAGAAAGAAAATTAAAAATGGCTACAATATCTGGCAGCTCTTCCGGTCAACAGGTGGAACCTCCTTTTCTTTCTCCAGGGAGTCCAGCTTGACTTACTTTGATCGGCACGACATTAGCAAACAAAACACAAGCAGAGGCTTCCAGAGCATCTGCGCCGAGATAGCGCCTCTCCTACTCTGACGTGCCCATGGGTCCAAGGTCACCTAGGGGAAAAGCCACGCGGAGAAGAACCAGTGCACCCAGTAGGCCGACTCCAGGCACAAGGGTGACATCACCTCAAACAAAGCCACCTGAACTTGGCGAAATCCCCCAACGGAACTCAGTGTAGACTGCTGAGCTAGAGTCAAGAAGTTTTTTTTAAAGTGCCTGTTATTTTCACTCCCTACAATTTAGGATAAAGCGTGCTACCCGGCACAGACTAAGTAATGTGCTCCCTGGGGTGTTGGGGCAGGTGGGGGGCGGGGGGGGGTAACGTGAGCTCCTGGAAACGCAGTCACTCGTTCCTGACGCTCACCACACAGGCCTAGATACAGAGGTGCGGATAACTGCATGTATTTCACCACCAAACAAGCAGCACCAGTAGGAATGTGCTTATCGCAGCAGACGCTGCGTCTTAGCCTGTCACGGACTCTGCTCCGTGAGGTCGGAAGTTTGCACGGGCTTCCTTGTGGCAGTGCGATTCTTTGTCAAACTCCATCTTACTCGGGAGCTGATGGTGTGAGCAGGATGAAGCTGAGCTACTGCTCCGGCTGACACCAGGGCGGGGGCTCAAATCCCATCTTCTCAACCACCCACACATTTTTCCACTCCCCCACCACCCCAATCCTCGGATACTTTCCTTGGGGAATCTGGGGAGCACTTTAAAATCCACTGGAATGACAGAATCATTAACTGTGTGTATGCGAGTGCTGGGGGAGGAAGAGAGACAGGTGGGAGGAGAAGGGGCCGAGGAGGAGGAGGAGAGAGGAGAAGGAGGGGGAGGAGGAAGAGGAGAAGGAAAGATGCACCTAGGAGAGAGAGACTGTGCATTAAGCAAAGGCTACAGGAAGAGCTTGAGATGAAGTCAGAGAAGGAAGTCTAGCCTGTTTGATGAAGGGAAGGGGGGATGAGGGGAGACCCCCCTGTGCAGACGCCTTCAGCTCTGTCTGCATAAGCCAGTGAGATGCGAGGGTGGCTGAGATGCATGACCCCTGTCTAGTAACATGTCAGTGTCACCCCCAAGAGGAGGAGTCTGTGGACAGGGATGGGTGACATCTGAACAAGTGCCCCGTGGGTTAGAAGGGCTCTCTCCAGAGGCACCAGATGCCGGAGCTGCCCGAAGCTTAGTCCAAACGGAAACAGCAGCCCAGACGCCCATCACCTTCACGGCACCCTCCTTAGTCCAGTCCTAACACAGACTGTTGGCAAAACCGCTGCCTTAAGTCCTTGCCCTTGGGTAGTGTCTTCCCGCTCCGTGAAGCTAGGTTTGGCCATGTGCCTGCTTTAGACAATGGGACATCATTGACCATATCACACAGCGGAGGCTGATGCAGCACGTGAGTTGACCTTCGCCCTCTCTGACTACTCTTGACAAGTCTCAATCCACCACCACCCGCGCCTCCATGACTGTAGGACACACGGGGTCACTAGCCACCCGTGTGCGTGTGGCCACCCCAACCTGGTCAGTCCCGGCCCAACTGGCCCCAACCTGAAGGCCTGCTCACAGCATTGAGAAAGAAGCACTCCACGTGGTGAGCATACGTAACAAAAGCTAAGGGGTGCACATGCAAAGCCGGGTTTGCCCTGTGAGAGAAAGCAGCCCCACCTTAAGTGGTTCTAAAGCCGCCCCTGCAGCTGAACATGACCTGTCACACACTTACATGCATTCGCTCAGAGGCTCTGGAAACTTCACTGCAGAGGCTGAAAGATTATTTTATCAGCTGACAGAATTGGTGGAGGGGAACAGGGGCTCTTGAAGAGCCTTAAAGGCCATCTGTCACACATGCGTGACCTCCCACAGGTGGAGAAAATCAAGAAAAATATATCCGTTCCCACAAATGGGTTGGCCCAGGAGAGGGAACAGTTCTACGGGCGAGAGGAAGGATTCAGCAGGCAGGGACTCGAGCTGAGAAGCATCCATGAGAACACAGGCCCTGGGAAGTCACCGACATCCCAGGAAGGGCACTGGACTTCAGGAAGGCCATGGGAGAGAGGCAGGCGTGACGTCACATTCCTCCCTATCTCGATGGCAGAGTGATCTCAGCTGACATCTGGATACGATTTTTTTATCCCCCAAAGAGCCCGTGTCCAGAAAGCAACAGTCTCAGACATGGCCCTCAAACACACAGCAGGGTTCTCCCAAGAGCTCTAGAGAAACTCTCACCATTAAAAACAAAAACCAGAAAGCTTACAGTGACACTGCCCAGCTCAGGCTCAAACACACACATGCACCCACATACAACGACAGCCGGTGCTGTCAGACAAGCCTTGGGCTGCCAGCCACAAGGTTGGCAGTTCAAACCCAGCCACTTGGAGAGAGAAATGTGAGGCTGCCTTCTCCCTGGAAGATATGCACCTTTGGAAACTCAGTTTCACATTGCTGGGCGACAGAATCCACCGGATGGCAGTGGGTTTGGTTCGGGGGTTTTACATACAGTGAACTCTCACTTTGTTGTGAGCTGCAACCGAGTCAGCCCCTACTCTTGGTGACCCTGTGCACAATGGCAGGAGACCATTGTGATTTTCAGAAGAAGCTCGCCAGGCCTTTCTTCCTAGTCCATCAGAGCCCTGACGCTCTGCCGAAATCTGTTCGGCACAATAGAAATGTGCAGGCCTCCACTGACAGACGAGTGGGGTTGTGCGAGAGATGTGCTTCTGAGCATCAACCCAGGTCTCCTTCATGGAAGGCGAGAATGCGGTCATGGGCCACCGCTTCCTGCGCTATCCTACACACAGTAATTCACAGAGTTCTGATAACAAATCTGTCAACTTGAGAAGGGGTGGTCTAGCCTGTCAATCAGGTCTCAGCTTGATGGCCTCATCTGGAGGCACGGCTGAGATAAATAGTCGACTGGAGGCCAGATACACACTCTACTCTCTGCTTCATCTTCCTGCTGACAAGCCACATGGAGCTACACTGATGGAACCAGAGTTCTGGAGCTGGAGCAGCCATGTGGAGACCCACACCAGTGCTGGGATGCCTCCACCACCACTGGATCCACAAGACTTTCTATCCACTGGCCTGTGATCTTCCTGTAGTCCGTGTTATTGCATGTGTTGCATGAGTCTGAAGAAGTTATAGATTGGTATTGAACATATGGACTTAGGGCTTGATCTGGGCTGAGCTGGGATGTTTTCTCGATATACAATTGCTCTGGTAGATAAAACTCTTACACATATGAGTGTCTGTGAATTTGTTTCTCTAGTCTACCCAGACTAACACACCCCTTTTCAGGAAGGCAATCCAAAATTGCAACCCACCGCGTGTATACCTAGACTGCTTACACTGCCTGTTAGGCAATTTTATTCATGCATCGATTTTATTTGTTTACCTGTGTCACCTGGCAGGGATTTGTATCTGTTTCGTTTGTTGCTGGGTCCTCAGTGCCTGACACACAATAGGTATCTAACAAACACTTCTTTTGCATCGATGAGTTCACATTGAAAGAGAAAATGGAGGCAAGGAAAAGTTCCACTACTTGCCCAAGGTCTCAAGTCATTCCGGGGAAGAAGCCACATGCCAACTGCTACCACTACTTTTTCCATATGAAAATTCCTTTCTCACAAAAAAACGCACTGCTGGAGAATCAGTTCCCACTCACAGCAGTTTTAGAGCACGGAGTAGAACTGCCCCCTTTGGGTTTCCAAGACAGTAACTCTTTACAGAAGTAGAAAGCCTCGCTTTCTCCCTTGGAGCAGCTGGCGGTTTCGAACTGCCAACCTTGCAGTCAGCAGCCCAACGTGTAGTCATCGCTCTGCACACACATAAAAGTACATCCCGATCCACAGGCACATCCCTGCACACGCAGCTCTACCCCAGTCCCCCCAAACCCAGGTTTCAACCTTTACGTACAGAAACTTGCCGTCTGTCTGAGTGCCCGAGTAGAGTTTGCGCTCAGCCTCTTCACGAGTCAGAGTGTGGTGGTACCAGGCCATCCGTTCGTGGGCCGTGGTGGCGATGAGCTTCTCCACCTGGGGGGCCTGGCTGAGGATAGCCTGTTCCAGTGCCTCGCCCTGGGGAAGGAAGGAGGGTGCCGGGCAGCCAAATGGGCAGCCACAGTACCTTCTACCCAGAACCTGGGCTCTCCGAATCGCAGGGTCCCCATGAGACCCCACCCCTCGCCCCCTCCACACACTTAAGAGTATCTCTGGCAGGTTGTTGGAACAGCCCCCACAATCTCCTTCAGGCCACGCTCACTCACGCCCCCCAACAGAGCCCCCACCTTCCCTCCTGGTCGCAAATGCATCCCAGCTTCCAAGCCTGACATGGGCAGGCACCAGGGTGTACTGCCCCAGTGGACCGCCCCATTCCACCCTATCAGACCCACCTCCAGCCCAATTCACAACACCCACCCACTCCATCCCTATGCACCCCTCTGCCTTCTGGTCTAGCGTGGGAATCCACTGCAGCACACCACCCAGGCTGGGGAAGACCAACTCTTTCATCACCCCACCCCACCCCACCCCACCCCACTCCACTCCAAAGCCCCCACTATGGCTCCTCGGCCCCGCCCACCCCGTGCATCGCCCCGCCCCGTGGTGCAGCCTCACCTCCAGCTTCCACGTCTGACGGACGTAGTCTCGCACCATGGCGTCGCGCAGACAGTCGAAGACCCCGGCCTGAGGCTCGAGGCCCGGCGGCCGGTTGCAGGGTTTGCGCAGGTTGCAGGGCAGCCCGTCCGGGTCGCGCGAGTAGAACTCACAGAGCTCGGCGGGGCCGCAGTGCGCCTTGCCGCCCGCGATGGCGTAGGTGCCGTTGAGCTGGCGCTCGATGGGGAAGTGGTGGAAGCGCACGTCGTGCACCAGCGAGAGCACGTAGCCGCCCAGCGAGCGCAGGCACTGGCGCAGCAGGAAGAGCCCGTCGGCCATGCCCGCCAGCTTCAGGTGGTCCTCGGCCTCGGCGCGCGAGATGCTGCCGTAGAAGAAGGGCAGGTGCGCCGCGGGGTCAGGCATGGCCCCTCTCCGCCTGGCACTGGCTGCGTGCCCTTGCAAAGCGCCTGTGGGCTAAGGGGGGGATGGGGGGCACATCAGAACCTCAGCTGAACCGGGTCCGCTGGGCCCAGCAACAACACGATCTGTGCTGCCTACCAGGCCGGTTGTGAAGACCATGTTCTGTGCCAGTCAACTTGGAGACAGCCTGCTGTCCTCCCATCGGGAAGCCCCGTACCCACCTTGGACACCTCCACAGATGGCCACACCCGGCACCGTCCATTCATTTCCCAAACACCGTGTTGAATTCTAACAGCATTTTAGGCCCAAACCAAAAAAACCCCACTGCCATTGAGCTGTAAATCTTTATTTTTCTCCTGCTGAGTGGCAGGTGGGAAACCCTGCAGTTAATAATCCACTGCCTACCGCACAACGTTGTAGATTCCCAGTACTGAGAATGTGGACGCCTAAGACGGGGATGGCCAGTGAGCCCTGAAGACAGCACTCTAAGTGAATGGGCGTGAAAAGCACGGAAGGAGACTAAAGTAACAATTACAGGTTGAGGTTAAGTATTATAAAAGAAATAGGAAGAGGCTGCTGTTCAGCTGGAGTCTTGGGGGTATTAAAAGTTCATCAGCTTCCTCTTAGGGGAAGAAAAAAAACCAACCAACTATTGGTCTCTCTGTCCAGAGGACAGCAGAATGAAGAAAACGGAAGGCCCATGATATTCAGTCCCTTGAACATCAGCCTCCTCGACCTTGAGGCCAGAGAATTAGATGGTACCCAGCTACCAATCCCCATTACTCTGAAAGGGATCGCATTAAAAAGTCTTTGAGTAGAGTGCGAGCGAAATGTAGTACAAAACTCAAATTCGTGAACCACATAATCACAACAATCCATGCAAAAGCCATTCAGTAGCATCCAACACCCATTCCTGGTTAAAAAAAAACTCTCATTAAAATAGGAGTAAAAGAAAAATTTCTCCCATAATCAAAGGTTTATATGCAAAATCAACAGGCAACATTATTCTCAATGGAGACTGAAAATATTCCTCTTGCAAATAGGAACCAGACAAGGCCTAACACCACTAATTCAACAAAGGACGTGTAATTTCCAGTCAGGGCAACAAGGCAAGAAAATGGAACTAAAAGTATCTAATTGATAAAAATTAAGTAAAACTACCCCCATGGGCATGTGCTATGACTCTCTATACAGAAACTCAGAGACTCGGGAAGATAATTATTGACACTAATAGCAAAATTCATCAGAGTAACAGGTTCTAGTATCAACATTTAAAAATTCAGTCAAATTCCTTTACACCAAGAGAGAACTTTGAAAAGAAAATAAGACCCCCCAAACACACACATTTATAAGAGCTACTAAAACGTACAGGGTGGTTATCCCCCCCCCCCCAAAAAGAGTAAAAACCCCGATGCTTATTTGGGGTGTTTTTTTTTTTACGTGAATGGGGAGAATGCACTTGGAGTTCATTCCACCAGATTAGACTATTAATCAAGATTTCTATTTAGAGGTTCTGAAAAGATTGCGCAACAGCGTGTGACAAAAAAGGCCACATGGAGCCATCTCAGTGTAACAGTTTTTCAGAAAACAACATGCCTTTCTTGCCCCAAGCACCGTATTCACCTGACCTTGCTCTGTGCGACTTTTTGTTCCTGCTTTTGAAGAATGACATGAAAAGGACAGCAATCTGATGACGCAGAAGACGTGAAGAGGTGAAGAAAAAAATGAGGGAGGTGCTGTCAGCCATAAAAACAGATGAGTTTGGAAAATGTTTCCAGGAATGGAATCACAGATTTGACAAATGTATTAAGGATAATAGAGAGTACTTTGAAGGTGATAAGGTTGTTAGTTTGTTTTTAATGTAAATACAGAGCTTTGAAAAAAATCTGTTTTGGGGGGAAGCGTACCCCCTCGTAGAATTAAAAACAAAAACTTAGCACTGTCAAGTCAATTCTGACTGAAACTAAACCTAACCAGAGTAACAAAAGAATTATATGAAGAAACTACAAAAACTGAAAGAGACCTACATAAATAAATGAAGATGCACATGCTCATGAATAGGAAGATTTAACCTTGTGAAAATGTCAAAACTACATAAAGTGTTCTCCTACAGATATAATGCAATTCTGATTCAGATTCCATCAACATTAGCCAATCACTAACTTTATATGGAATAAAGGAAAGAGACCATGAATAAGAGGTCTCACACTTTTCTGATTTCAAAACCTACCACATAATTGCAATAGTCAAAACAACTAGTACTGGTACAACAACACACACAGACCAGTGGAACAGGCTTGAAAAACCCATAAGTAAGTACACTGACCTATGGACATCTGGTCTTTGTCACAAGATCAGAACTTATTAAATGGGGAGGAGACAGTCTATTAACAAATGGTGCTGAAAAAACTGGATATCCCTTTGCAGAAAAATGAAACAGGATCTGTATCACACTGTATACAAAAAAATTACCTCAAGATGGATGAACGACCTAAATGTAAAACCTAAAACCATAAAGATCATCAAAGGGGAAAAAAGGTCAAACTTTGAGACCCTAATTTATGTCATAAATAACATATCTAGCATAACAAAAATGCACAAGCAGCAGAAGATGAGTAGATGACTGGAAATCAATTACATCTGAAAATCAATTACTAATGTACATAAAAGGAATTCTCCAAAACAATAAAAAGAAAACCTACAGAGTGGGGGGAGTATTTTGCAACAACTTTTCAGACAAGAACCTAATCTCAACAATAAAAAGACAATCCAACTAGAAAATGGGCAGAGGCTATTAACAGACACTTCACCAAAGAAGTCATCTAGGCAAGTCAACACACATGAAGAATTGCTAGTGACCATTATCCATAGAGAGATGCGAATCATAACAACAATGACATTTATCACTGCCAACAATCAACCCATTGCTCTCAAGTTGAATCTGACTCATAGTGGCCCTAAGGGACAGAACAGAACTGCCCCATAGTATTTTAGAGACTGTTAATCAGTATGGGAGCAGACAGGAAAAACTAGTGGATTTGAACCACCAGCCTTTTGGTGAGCTGTCCAACTGCTAACTCACTGTACCGTCAGTGCTTGTCAGCAATAATCAAAACCCAACTCCCTGCCAGCGAGTCGATTCTGACTCAGAGTCATCCTCTAATAGGACAGGGTAGAATTATTCTTGTGGGTTTCTGAGACTGTAACTCTTCCTGGGAGTAGGAAGCCTCATTTTTCTCCCAAGGAGCCACTGGTGGTTTCAAACTGTTAATGTTGAGGTTAGCAGCCCAACCCATAACCACCATACCACTTGCAAAGTTCAGTAAGAAAGAAAACAACAAATGCTGGAAAGGGTGTGGAGAGATTGAAACTTTCAAATACAGCTGGTGCAACCTATGTATAAAATGACATGGCACTTCTTTCAAAAGTTGGGGGTGGGCAACAGAAAAGTGGGTGAAGGGAGTGGGTAAGATATGACAAAATAATAATTTATAAACTATCAGGGGGTCAGGAGGGAGGGAGAGCAAGGAGGGAGGGGGGAAATGAGCTGATACCAAGGACTCAAGCAGAAAGCAAATGTTTTGAGAATGATGATGGCAACAAATGTGCTTGACACAAAGTATGTATGGATTGCGATAAGAGTTGTACGAGCCCCCAATAAATTGATTCAAAACAAAACACATTGAGAAAAAAAGTTGGGGATAGCAATGCCAGTTGATCCAGAAATTCTACTACTAGACATATATCCATCCAAAGAATCTGGGACATGAACAGATGGGCACACCAATGTTCACTGTAGCATCATTCACAATATCAAAGAGATGGAAGCAACCTCAGTTCCAGTCAACAGATGTCTAGACACCCTATGGTGCAGACAGACAGGGGAAGTCTATGCAGTGCTGAAGAATAATGAGGACCCCACAAAAGACTTCATCATGTGAGTGAATCTGGAAGATATGAGTGACACAAGTCAATCGCAAAAGGATAAATGTTGTATTAATCCACTACTACAAAACACCAAGGAAATATTTACACACAGGGGGAAAAAACATTATTTGATAGTAAATCAAGGATGGACAGGGAGGAAAGGAAAAAAAATCACTAACTAGATAATCCACTACCCTTCACTGCCATCTGGTCCATGCTGACCAGACATTAATTTGGGTGAAGGGAAAGGAAAATAGATCATAAGGGGCTGACCGCACTGTCACTATAGAACAAGAAAACAGAGGTACACAAGAGTTACAACAAAGACAAATACAAGTGCATTGTGTATACAATCATGTATTACCAATAGTAATAACAAATATTCTTCTACGAATGGATACAAAGGCAGATGGGCAAGATAAACAGCTATGAATTGTCACCTTTTATACTCTCTGCCATAGAGGCGATGTGGACTCACAGCAACACTATAGGAGAAGCTAGAACTGCCCTCTGTGGGCTTCCGAGACTGGTTACGGGAGTAGAAAACCTTACTTTGCTCCCTCAGAGAAACTGATGGGTTTGAACTGCTGGCCTTGTGGGTTTCAGCCCAACACATGACCACTACGCCTCCAGGGTTCTCTACCTTTATAGTCCCAACCCTGTCAAGGCTGGCAGACAGTATTTCTACATACACACTTGTATGTGCTGTAAATATAGCGATGTGCATACTTTGTAGAACAACGGGGGCAAAAGTAACCTTCTTAACCATCGCACACCTTAGGGAATGAGTCACTGGGGGATTAAGCCCCTGGTCTTGGGAGACACGAAGGTCAATTGGCATAGCATAGTTCACCAAGACAAGGTTCCACATCCCACCTTGATGAGTAAGGTCTGGGGTCTTCAAAGCTTCCAAGGGACCATCCAAAACGCAGCCATTGCTCTCTCCTGGTCCAGAGCACAGAAAGCAAAGAAACTCAAAGATGCAGGAAATCACTCATTACGAGGGCTAAAGGACATGAAAACGTTTGTATCCATGACTCTGAGACCAGAAGAACTAGATGGTGCCCTGTCTGACTACTCTGAGAGGGGTATCAGCGGAGTCAGGGGGTGGGGGTGGGTGGAACAAAACTCAGGATCATGAAATAAACCAGGCATACGAGTCGGAGAGAGACAGGCAGACTTCTGAGACAATGGCTCTCAGGCACTCTTGAGACCTGGAGCAGAACAGATGTGCCCAGGTAGATGGTGAGCATTAATTCTAGGGAGGTGTGCCCTCCTTAGAAGATCAACCGTTGGAGATCAACGGATGGAATTTGCATAAGGATAGAGCTCAGAAGGCAGGGGAGGAGAGGAAAAGAGAGGATACATGGAAACCATCCACACAGGAAGAATGCTGCATTGGCGGACAGCCACCAGTGTCAGAGAAGAACATCAGGATGTGTTGGTGAACGGAAAACCAATTTGCTCTGCCAACTTTCAGATCGCAACAAAAAGTTCAATAAAAATAGTTGAGAAAGCTCCTAGGTATTCACCCTAGAGAAGTGAAATGTCAATGTTCATAGAAAAACTTTGACAAAGGAATAATAATTTATAAATTATCAAGGGTTCATGAGGGAGGACGGAGTGGGGAGGAAGGGAGAAAAATGAGGAGCTGATATCAAGGGCTCAAGTAGAAAGCAAATGTTTTGAGAAACATGTGGGAAACGAATGTGCAAACGTGCTTGACACAATGGATGGATGGATGGATGGATGGATGGATGGATGGATGGATGGATGGATGGATGGATGGATGGATGGATGGACTGTGAGTAGCGTTGTATGATTCCCCAATAAAATGATTTTTAAAAAATCTTGGACAGAAACAGTTATATCTGCTCTATTCAAAATGGCCCCAAATTGGAAACAATTCAAATGTTTCTCAACAGATGGATCAACAAACTGTCACACTGGTACTTTGTGACATGTTGGAAAGATACACCCTGCAACCTACCTGGACCTCACAAGCATTACAGTGAATGCAGGAAGCCGGACCACGGCAATGGCTGCAGACGGCACGGTCCCATTCAGAGCTGCAGGCCTATCAGTGGTGGTCACGGGTAGAGGTAGGAGGTGGGAGGGGGTACAAAAGGGTCTGAAGGGTTCCGGGGAATAATCTAGAATCTTGGTTAAGGTGGTAGTTTCCCAGTTGTGTGTGGTTGTTGACTCTCACGAACACAGATGAATTTGGGGTTGTGCTCAGGTGTAGTTGAGTTAGTTTCAACGCGAGCAACAAAACCCTGTCCCATCCTACAGCCTCTTCACGGTCGTTACAATGTTTGCGCCTGCTGCTGCACTCACTGCCTTCAACCCATCTTCTTCTTCTTCTTCTTTTAAATTGAAGAAGGAGAAAGGACGTATAGATCCACCAAACCCCAACCCGAGCTCACTGCCACCGATTGAGTCAATTCTGACTCATAGCAACCCTATAGGCAAGGGCCGTAGTACCCCATGTGAGTTTCTGGGTCTGTAATTCTTTAAACGAATAGAAAGCTTCTCCTTTTCCCTGTGGAGCGGCTGGTGGTTTTGAACTATGGACCCTGCAGCCCAACTCATAACCACTACACCACCGGGGCTCCCGGATAGATCACAGTTAGCTGCAAATAGTAGTTGGAATGGGAAAGGCAGGGCTCTCTGTCTTCCTGGACTCCCACCCTCTCATCCAGACTGCAAGTGTGCTCCCTCCCTCCCCAGCTGCCCGCCTGGTGCTGTGGAGTGCCAGCCTGCAGGGGATGAGCAGTGAGCGGTCAGTTCCCTCCCCGTGCTAAGGCCCCTGAGTGGCCAAGGCGGCCCCTCTGCACAGCTTGCACTGCTGCCTGTCTGACCAGGCTTGTTCTCCCTCTGTCCACAGCCCGCCTCCCTTACTGGGACCTTCCTGCCTGTGGCTGCACCTGGCCCGCCTATGCCCCCCACCCCCCACCCCCCCAGCCCAGCTCTCTCCCCAGGTCTTCAGGCTTTGCTCTTGATCTCCACAGGCGGTTCTGTTAACACAGCCAGAGATCCCGATCTAACTCACACTGAGCCTGTGGTCGCCTGAGCCCCAGCGTGTTTCCCACAGGAGCAGAGCTCTGGGACTGCAGGATGCTGCTAGCCCATTCTTCCTCAAGGCCTCCCTGGCTTAAGGACCTGCTGGTGCTCCCTCCTGCCCACCTCACTGAATCTGTTGCTGCTTGCTTTCCTTCAAAGTCCCCACCATCCTCTATTCGGACAGGCCCATTCCCCACCTGCACCCTCCCCAAGGGCCTCCATCTTCCCCAGACCAGCCAGCCCTGTCCCCTGAACCCCGACAGCTGCTCGCACAGAGTACACAGAAGGAGGCAGCGAGTGGGGGCCGGTCCAGGGCTGAGGTGAGGGTTGGGGGAGCTGAGCTGGTCTCTGGGGCAGGAAGCTGTGGCAGGAAGCTGTCGGCAGCACAGTTTGAGAAGCCCCTCCTCATGGTAGCCGCAGGTGCAACCCGAGTAGCTGTAGGGGGGTGAGGGCAGACGTCTGAGTGGGTGGGGTAAAGTAGGGTGGGGGCTGGCACTGGGGCCAGGCTAGGACCCAGTCCAGGGTGATGGATAGGCTCTCAGAGACCTGAGAAGTCCAAGGGGTAGGTGCATTCCCTGTGCACTCTCAGCTTCCCCCCTGGCTCCCCTAGCTCACCTCCGGTAACAAGAGTAATAGTAACTGCTTGCTTCCTGGCAGACTCGCCAAGAGAGCCAGCCCAGAGACCGTGCCTGTCGTTTCCTGTCCTCCTGAGTGTGACATGGGATGGGGCCACGTTCCCAGAATCCTGTGACAAGAAGTGCTGAGGAAGAGAGAGGAGGTGGATAGAAAGGAGGGATGACAGATGGATGAAGTTGGAGTACCGAGCAGGGCTAGCAGATGCTGGCAGCTGGACCAAGGGGAAGCCCAGGAGAACCAGGCCCTTCTGAAGCCTGGGCCTGGCACCCGAGACGGGGGTCTGAGGATTAGAGGTTTCTGCCCCGGGCTGTGCCAACAACCTTCCCCTCAGGAGAACGGTGCTCCACACCATGGCTGGAGCACCGGCCACATCCCCAGGAGACAGCCAGGCCCCTGCTCGGCCAGAGCTGAACTTAGGCAGCCTCCCCTTGACCTGACCCTTCATCCATCCTCCCAGAGTCCAAGTTCCTTCTCCGAGGGTGCCGCCCTCCCAGGTCACCCCAGAGCGCTCCAGAGGCTGCCCGTCTGGTTCCCACCGCCCAGGAAGAGGAAGAGGAAGCCCTTGAACCTGGACAGACTCTCTGCTAGCTTCCTTTCTGGGCAAATGCAGAGACGCAGAGATACCCAACATTCTAAAGAGCCTTTCAGAGGAAAGGGGGTCATGTGACCAGATAGATGTTCACAAGCTGTGCTGTACATATTAGCACCTTGACGGCTCAGAAAGGAATCGCCCAGTGCAGATGGGTGTCATTTTGTACCTTTCCCACACTGACCTCACAGGACTGCCAAGGCCGACAGGTCCATGGCACCGACGCCAACGGTCAAAAGCTCCAACTGCCCCCAACTGGCCGTTTAGGCCTTTAAGCCACTCCCATAGCTCCATCAAGTGGCCTGCAAGGTGAGCAGTAATAACACCAGGAAGGTGCCCTCTCCTTAGAACCACCAACCCCAGGAGATCAAAGGGTCACCTTCCCAGGGGGGGGGGTGGGATTTGATAAGGCAGCGGGAGAGGGAGAACCCGGTCACCCCAAGGAGGAAGGGGGAATCCCCGTCACGAGTCTCTTTTGTGCATGGAATTGTGGAGGGGGAAGCCAGCCTGCTCTGTCCACTTTTATCCCAACCACGGTACAAAGTTCAAGAAATCCCCGATGGAATGCCCATTGCCCAGAGGAGAAACTGAGGCAGCCACTCTATGAAGGAAATGACCGGGGGCGCAAGGCTCTGCATGCCACCCCCAGAGACTGGGGATGTGTGGCTCATGGCTCCTTCACTGACTGTCACCACCCCGGCTCTCCCACTGAGTCCCTGCTCCTCAACCCAGGACCCCAACCACCCCCCCCAAACCCACGTGTCCCACTCATGAATCCCCAGGCCACAGTGGGCCCCTCCCCACGCACCCACCAACAGGCAGAGCTCCAATGGGGACTGCACAGGCACTAGCCAGGGGACGTGGCAGCTGGGTGGCACTCTAAGTAGCAATGACAGTCATGATCACTTACTGGTGACATAAAGGGCTACCTGCTAGGCTGCTAAGCTCAAGGTCAGCAGTTCGAAACCACTAGCTGCTCCCAGGGAGAGAGATGAGTCTTTTTACTCCCATAAGGGGCTGCAGTCTCAGAAATCCACAGAAATAGTTCCACCCTGTCCTATGGGGTCACTATGGGTGGGTTAGGAACCTGGGAGCCCTGGGGGCAGGGATTGCTAAAAGAAAGGCAATTCCAATCCATCAGCCGCTGCTCAGGAGGAAGGTAAGTCTGCTTCTGCGAAGATTCACAGCTTCGAAAATGCTATGGGTGGGAATTCACTTGGCGGCAGTGGGTTTGGGCTTCTCGTTGGCTTGCTCATTTGGATGCGCCTGCGTGGTAGTTCGAATGTGCTTGGCAGCCAAGCGAAAGTGTTGGCAGCGGTTCAGGTCTACCAAGAAACAATTCAGAAGAAAGGCCTGGCCACCGGCTTCTAAAACACCCATCCTGGAAAACCCCGTGGAGCACAGATTGACTGTGGCACACAGGGGTGTCTCCCCGGCTCAGAACCAACTTAAAGGCAATTGGCTCGCCGTTGCCATGGCGGTGGGGCACCCCCTTAGCAGAAGGAAATGCTACCCGATCCTGCACCACCCTCACCAGCATCGCTCTGCGTCAGCCCATGTGGCAGTCACTGTGACAGCCCACAGAGACAGTTGGCTTCCTAGATGAGTCCCACAATGCCGGGACATTAGTCTCCCCAGTGGCACTCACTTCGCCAGCTCTCTGCCTAGGCGCCCCCTCCTCCAAGAGGCACTCCCTGACCTCTCAGCCAGCATCACTCCCACCTGGGTACTCAACCCAGCCTTACTGCTGATAAGATATGAGGGACTTTCAAGGAGTTTGTGGGGAAACAGGATCAAAGGCTAATGGAGTTGTCCCATGAACTTTACGATGCTCCCTCCATAGGCACTGGCGTTTTGAGGTACCCTTCTCCCCTGGTAGGAGCTCTGGTGGTATGGTGGTTACACGCTGGGCTGCTAACTGCAAGGTTAGCAGTTTGAAACCACCAACCGCTCCTTGGGAGAAAGATGAGGCTTTCTATTCCCCAAGAGGTGGAGGCTCGGAAACACACCGAGGCAGTTCTACCCTGTCCTATAAGGTTGCTGTGCGTCAGCATCCGTTTGGCATGGGGTTTGGGTGTTTTTCCATCTCACGCACCATGAGAGTAGAGCCGTCGTCACGTTCCTATTAGTACGAAGAATATAGGAGAGGCCCAATAGCTTGTTGATTCAATCAACTAATCGGTTAGTTGGTTCATTCATATAAAAGCTACAGTTCTGGAGGTCCTTGGGTGGGTGGGGTAACTTAAGGACCAAAGCCCACTTGGGCTGGCTGGGGACACCTCTGCACAGTCTTGAAACCTGGGCATCCTGCTGAGGGGTGAGGGGCCACAGGGGCTTCCTGCACCAATGCTGAGAGGTGCCCATGGTGGCGGGTCACCAATATGAGGAGCCTCTGTTTGCAGCTCCCTCTGCCAGAACCGTGGCCACCCACTTCTCCCTGCTTCTGGTCCCAGTTCAGCAGCACCTCCTCCCGGAAAACAAACAAAAATGCATTACCATTGAGCAGATTCCAACTCATAGTGACCCTATTGAACAGGGTAGAACCTCCCTGGGTTTCTGACACTGTAGCACTTTACAGGAGCAGAAAGCCTCATCTTTCTTCCAAGGAGCGGTGGGTGGTTTCGAATTGCTGGTCTTGCAGATCAAAGCCGAATTTAAAACCACTTCGATACCAGGACGCCTCCCTCCTCCCAGAAGTCCTCCAGAATTCCCGGCTCCCAGGAATCCCATCCCACCCCAGAGTCCTGATGGCCTCGTGCTATCATTGTCTGTTTGCTCCCCTGTCCCTGGTCTGACTGAGCTCCCCAAGGCTGAGTCCTTGGGGTCTTCTTTTCTGCTGCAGTTCCTGCTCCTTCCCAGTGAATGTGTGTCGGATAGCAAATGGCGATAGTAGTAACTTTGATGGAGGGCACTATACCAAGCCACTTCTGAACATTTGCCCCCCACCCCACCCACCCATCGAGTGGGAGCTGTTATCCCCACTCCTGGTAAGACCCCGAGGCCCCAAGACAGCAATGCCATGCTCAGAAGCACGCAACCTGCAAGTGGTGATGCAGGATTTGAATCTGGGTCTCTCTGACCCAGCAGCAAGAGGCACTGAGAGAATTGAATCCACCACACTGAGCTGGGCCCCTGCAGACCCCGAGCTGGCCCAGGTCTTGTTGCGCCTTGAGTTGCCTTCAATGGTCGAAGCACAGACGGTGCCCTCTCCACGCCCCGACCGTGGCCCTGGCCTGCCTGGGTTCTCAGGGCTGGGCGACCTCAGCCACGAGCTTTCCCTCTCTGGGAGTCAGCATGACACTGTTCTGGTGATTGGCCCTGGTGAACTGCTGTCCTCTTCAGAGGCCCAGGGGCCGGAGCACACACGCCTGTATCCTCCAGAGATTTCTCTGCTTCTGGGAGTCAAAGATGCAGCCCTGGTGGGGCCCAGCCAGAGGCCAGGGACTGAGACTGAGCAGGGGTCTCCTTGTGCCCGCTCCAGACACTGTCACTCGCCTGCCTGTCTGGAGTGAGAGCTACTTCCCTCTGGCTTCGTTCCTTCCCGTCCACAGGAGCCACTTCCACCCAGTCCTGTAGTCCTCCGGGCACGCCCGGCTAACAGCTAATGCTCGGTCCACCTCCACCAGACCCAGGCCCCACCTGAAGCTGGGGACCAAGTGCTACACCATCTGGGGACGACTTACCTGGGGGATGTGCAGATGGAGTAAACAGACCACTGGGAGTCTCTGGTCCCCAACACCGACAGACAACTGGCTCTAGATGAAGAATCCAGGCCCAACTTAGGCTCTGCTGTAACCCACTAGACACACACACACACACACACACACACGCCATAAGATGACCACACCCAGCAGAATCTCCCATTCCAGGGGAGTTTTACTCACCCTCTGCTCAGTCTCCAAGGCCTTCGGGGTCAATGGTGGCAGGACAGGGGCAGAAGGCCCAGGGAAGGACACTTGCCCGGAGGTGCCGGTGGCGGCCTGAGGCCCGAGCAGGGCAGGGAGCTTGCCGGAAGGGCTGCCGTGTTCTTCACAGTGGCTTTTTCTGAAACTCAGCCTATTTCCTTGATGCAAAGACAGGAAAGGGGGCTGTGTTTGAAGCTGACGTCAAAGTCACAAAGTGCTGTGTTCAAGGAAAATCGCAGTCCCCTGTGTTCCGGAGAAAGCAGAGGGCATTTCCGGGACCATGTCTTGCCAGCCCTAGCAGTGGTAGGGAAACTGAGGCTAACCCCCGGCTGGGGATCACGCCACAAGAGCGATGGTAACAACAACAGGTCCCAAAGTTCATCTGTCTGAACTTGTGGCAGAGTGGGTGATGGGGTGCTGGTAGTGGGAGGGGGAATCCAGGACTCATTGGAAACTAGAATGCCCCCGCTATCCCCTCCCCTGGGAGCATCAAGTCACTGTCTGCCTGTGGTCAATCCCCCTCACCCCCTTTAGACTCCAGAGGGGCGGAAAATATCTTACCAGCAGAGCGTATGAAAGCCCCCAAACTGCCGTTCAGTCGATGCCAACTCATAGCGACCCTATAGGACAAGCAAAAGTGCCCCTCTGAGTTTCCGAGTCCGAGACTCTTTACAGAAGTAGAAGGCCCTGTCTGTCTCCCTTGGTGGGCTGCATTAGACCCTCAAAGTCATCAGTACCAGCTAGCATCCTACACCCCACCAAAGAGAAGCAAGCAGTTCCAGCCATTGAGTTGGCTTTGACTCACAGGGCCCCTGGAGGAGAGGGAGAACTGTTCCCGTGGGTCTCCAAGACGAACTCTTTATGGGAGTAGAAAGCCTCATCCTTCTCCTATGGAGCAGCTGGTGGTCTCGAACTGCTGACATTATGGTTAGCAACCCAACTCGAAAAGCACTACCCCACCAGTGCTCCCCTACCCTCACCTAAGGGGTGAGTTCATTAAATATTTGACTAGCGTGGCCCTCAGATGATGTTACATCTATCCAAACATCCCATTCGCAGAAAAAAAGTCTCCCCAACCCTGCTTCAGAGATGATAAGAGACGCTCACACCATGGTCTGCAGCTACTGGGAATCAGGACTACAAGGACAGGCAGCTGTCTCCCTGCCCTCGGGTGGCTCATGGGCTAGAGGGGGAGGCTGGGCATGGTGGGTATCCAGAGGTGCCCTGCACCACCTGAGAGGGTCGGGGAAGGTGTGGCAGTTGGGTTTATTTTGCCGAGACCAATAGGAACATGGGAGTGGAGTTTGGTCATGTTACAGTTTGATTGGAGGTTGACCAAAATGAAGACAGCTAGCGTTCCATCTCCCTCTTGTTCCCTGGTGATCTGATCAGTGTGCTGTTGCTCTAGCTAGTTCTCTGCCTCAACCTGTGTGTTACACTACCTGTGGGACAAGCCTACCCATGGATCGTGTCTCTAGAGCTGAGGCACCTTTGAGACTTCTTTCTCCGCACTGCTGGTGCATACATTGCTTGAGTCTCCGCTGCTGTCTGCTTCCTTGACCTTGGAGCCACTGTGAGTTGAAGGACTTCCAGTACATTAACCGTTCCACAAAAGTGAGTTGAACTGAGCCCTCTGTACTGCTGTGTGGACTACTTAGCTGTTATATTCCTTCTTGCTGTATAAACCTGTCCTCTTATAGCTATACAATCATAAGTGTCCTGGTTTTGTTTCTCTCGAGAGCCCTGTCTAACACAGAAGGGATCCTGAAAGGCCTCACGGTCACCACCTGGAGTCAGCCTGTCCCCAGCACCTGTCACAGCCCAGCCTCCCCTCGGACCTTCCCCAACAGCTGTACTTGGTGGATCAGCGCTTCCTGCTCTGGCCACCACCTCTCCCCTCTCCTCCCTTCCCTCCCACTCGAGCTCCTGCTTCTAGGCAATCCCCCTCCCACCTCTGGCCCAAGGGACAGACCTTCCCTGGGGACCTGCAGAGCCAGCTGCTGGGCATTGTGCCCCTACCCCCATCTCACTCTTCCTCCCGTGTCCCCAAGACTTCTGAGATCCCTCTCATCTACCAACTGCCCTGTCCTCCCGGGACCTCAGGGAACCCAGGTGGAACTGTCCTGGGCCCACCTGTGAAGACCTTGGCATTTCTTCTCTGGTCCTGCTCCTGCCCAGGCGGATGGTCTTGGCATCTCAGGCTCCTCCTGCCTCCACCCCAGGTCCCTTTCCTTGAGACTCTCTTCCCAGTCTCTCTAGCCCCCTACCCGGTAAGCCTCCACTCTCCTCCTCACCCCCCCCCCCACCCCCAGGCTGGAATGCTTTGCTCTGACAGAGATTTTCCCCAAGTTATTTTTGCTGGAAGTTTCCCTTCTCCCCACGAACTTGATGAAGCACCAGGCCCATGAAGGGCCTCTGTTTTCCATGTGGGATATTCAGGTGTGAGGCGGGAATGCTCAGGCCAACAGAGGGAGGTAGGAGCTGGGTGCTGGGTATACATCGCAACAGCAGTAACACTAGTGACGTCGCTTACTGAGCACTTATTGAGTCCTAAAACCCAAAAATCAAAACTCACCGGCATCAACCTATTGGGACCCTGTGGGACACCTGCCCCTGTGGGTTTCCAAGACTAGTTCTTCATGAAAATGGAGAGCCTCGTCTTTCTCCCAAAGAGTGGTTTGTGGTTTCAGGTGGCTGCCCTTGCTGGCGGCAGCCCAACACGCCACCCCGGTGACCGTGGAGCTCCTTGGACAATGGCACAATGGCCCGTCTAATCAGGAGAGCAAGCCAGGGCTCGGTCCATGTCCCAGACGAGGTCACCGAGTCAGCCCTCCAAGGGAACAAACACAAACCTGCTGCCCTGGAGTGGATTTCAACTCGGAGCGACCCTATGAAACGGTGCGAATGACTCCCGGGAGGTCCCCAAGGCTGTACATCTTTCAGGAGTCCTGGGCGGGTTCCAACCACTGGGTCATTGGGTTAGTGGCCAAATGGTTAAGCCTGGGACTACCCGAGCTTGCGAGATTCCCTACCCCTTCAAAACACCACAAAATCCCAGTTTAAGGGCTGGTTCCGCCTCCTTGTGGACCATATACGGGAAGAGTCAGCCTACCCTTTCTCCCACAGAGCAGTGGGTGAGTTTGAAGTCGGTGACCTAACCCACAGTGTCACCACGGCTCCTTTAGTTGAGGACAAAAAAAGATACAAAAACCAGCAGGACTTGCTGGCACAGAGTCAGTTCTGACCCCTACCAACTGCAGTAAAAGATAGCCTGGAACTAACTGCTCCTTTGACTTTCTGAGACTAAATCATTTTTTTAATCATTTTATTGAGACCTCATACAGCTCTTATCACAATCCATCCATCCATCCATCCACTGTGTCAAGCACTTTTGTACGTATGTTGCCATCATCCTTTTCAAAACATTTTCTTTCTACTTGAGTCCTTGGTATCAGCCCCTCATTTTTTTTCCCTCACTCCCCCACCCTCCCTCCCTCACGAACATTGATAATTTATAAATCATTATTTTTTCATGTCTTACACTGACCGATGAGACTAAATCTTTAGAGAAAGGTTTTAAGAGAGGAGACTGCCTCATTCCCCAACCCCCTGCCCCGTGATGGGTTCAAAGCGCTGACCTTGTGACAGCAGGCTCAATGGGGAGCCCCCTAGGCCACCTGGGCTCCTGGCTGAGACCCAGAGAGGCGAAGCCACTGACCCCGCGGCAGGCAGAACCGGAGCCCAGTCTGGCTGGACCTCGAATCCGGCTCCACAGCTCACGCCCGGGGGGCACGGGGGTGGGGTGAGGGGCACAGAAGTAGAAACCCTTGCTTGTAAACCTCTCCCAGCTGGGGCTGGGCCCCGGGAAACCGGAAGGTGAGCAGGCTGCGGGTGGGAACTTAGTGGCGGCAGTATTTGGGTCTGGGAGGTTCTTCGGGTCTGGGGTTCTCTAGGTCCTAAGAGGGGACTTTTGAGACACACCAACTCAGCAGTGGGCGCCCCTTTCCGATCCCAGGGGCTGCGTCCAGAAAACTGGTGCTCTGAGCACGCTAAGATTGGCCTGCAGATAAGACCGAGCGCCCTGCGCGGGCGCAGGGAGGGGTGGTGCCCTTGAATGCTCACAGGCTGGCTGAACGGATGGAAATGTTAGCTTGGGGTCATAAATAGTCACCCGGGTACAAGGCACCTCGGAAGAAATGAGGCGCGCCTGGAGCCCGGCTCTCCGCGCCCCCCAGCCGTGGCCGCGCAGGGTGCAGAGGCGTAGCTCCGGAAAGGTGAGCCCAGGGCGGCCCATTTCCAAGTTTACAGGGGCTGGTGCCGGAGCCTGCGGTGGCCAGGGGCTGCTCACAGGCAACCCCGCCCTCAAGGGGGTCCCAGGGCCCTGGTCACACCCGCCATGCCCTAGATCCACCTCGGGCTGGGTCCCCAGCCTGGCCCACCCTTCCCCGCCTCCTGGACTTCAGCTTTCGGCTTAAAGGAGGCTTACTCTGGGGAGCCTGGCCTGATCCTTCACAAGCGCTGAGGCCAGTTTGAGCTCTGTCGTTATGGGGTCCCTGGCCCCTGAAAACACCCGGTAGCGGGGCAGAGGGGGAGGGTATGTAACTCCATTCTGCCCCGGGGAGAGTCACACCTCCTCCGCAGACGAGTGTCCCCCAAGGGCTGCAAGTCCTCCTGCGGCAGCGGGGTTCCCGTGCGCCCTCTTGAGGCGCCTCTGGAGAACTGCATCTCTCCAGGGGCCATTCATGGCCTCACTCCGAATGCTAACGGTTGCCTGTGGTCTCCCCCACCTCCATGCCCACCCCGTGAAATCGATCCAAGCTGGGTCAAGTCAAAAGAACATGGACTGGCCACAGCAGTCACTTGCTGTGCCCACCGTGGAAGGCCCACACCCCGCTCTTTCTAAGCTCCTTCCAAGCACAAGGGCAAGGCTCCCTGGTCGGCTCCCAGTTTTCTTAGAACAGAAAGGCCTCCCTGAGGGGATCCAAGGCTTGCAGTGGTGGGGGAGGGAGCCGTGGAGACGTTTTGGAGACGAGCACTCTGTGCAGTGGTGGTTGGTGCCTTCGAGTTGGTTCCGGCCCCTAGCAACCCTGTACACACCAGAATGAAGCCCCGCCGGGGGTCCTGCACCATCCCCACGCCTGCCCCTGTGCTTGAAGCCATTGTGGGGTGCAGCCACCGCATCGGGCCATCTCCTGAGGGTCTTCCTCTTCTGCTGCCCCTCTGCTCACCCAGCATGATGTCCTTCTCCGGGGACAAGTCTCACCAGCCTTGCCTCTCAGGAGCACTGTGGCCGTACTGCCCCCCAGACAGATGTGTTTGTCCTTTTAGCAGTCCATGGCACTTTCCATATATCTTTGTCAGAGGCACCATTCAAATGCCTCGATTATGCTTCGGTCTTCTTTAGCCGGTGTCCAACTCTCCAGACATGTGAGGCGATTGAAAGTACCACGGCTTGGGCCAAGCACCCCCCAGTCCTCAAAGTAATAGGCTTGCTTTCAGTATGCTAATGCCTCATCGCGTGCAGCACACTGATCCAGCAGCAGAGGGTACCAGGCCATGCAAAGAGCCAGAGCTGGGCGGGGATCTCTGTGAGGCACAGAGAGGCGTGTGCCTACCTGGGACCCTAGCACCTGGACTGGCACCTGGCACACTGTGGCACAGTGGAGTGACTGCTTCTAGTCTTTGTGATTCCCAGCAGGTGACTGGGTGGGAGCATGCAAAGGAAGCTGAAGGGACTCAAGTAGAGGTTGGTCAGTTTTGCCACCTTGCTGGGTATACAGGGAGCCATCTAAGAAGCAGGAACGAGGAATCTCACAACCACCAAGAAACAAGACCAGCCTCAGGGGGACGAGCAACAGAAATGTGGGGGGAGGGAGACAGCGGAGAGTGTAAATATGAAAATAAAGATAATTGACAAATTATCAAGGGTTCACGAGGGTGGGAGGTGGGGGGAAAGAGGAGCTGATATCCAGGGCTCAAGTAGAAAGAAAATGTTTGGGAAATGATGATGGCAACACAGGTATAAATGTTCATGATGCAATTGATGTATGGATTGTTAGAAGAGCTGTAAGAGGCCCTAATAAAGATGGTTTATTAAATTTTTTTAATTAATTAACAAAAGAAACAAGAGCCAGAAGTGAAAACCAACTGTTGGACCCCGGGATTCCCGTGTTGAACTTTTTCCATCCAGGAGCAGAGCTGAGATGCCAGGGGAGTCCAGAAGCGTGGCAGTGGAGTGGTAGCCGCAAGACCAAGAGCCAGCGTTAGAGAGCTGTGGGCTTCCTGGCCACACTAACGGAGCTGTGCATCACTTACCCAAGCAAGACAGAGGCCAGTGGGTAGCACGGCTGAGAAGGCAAGGACCAGAGTGAGACATGCCTGCAGGCACGAGTGTGCAAACACACTTGGACAAAAGAACTGTATCCTTTAACTTCCCTGATCCTAATTTGTAACTTGTTAGTTTGCCTAATGCGTCCTCAAATCCTGACTACTTTTTGTGAGCTTTGTGCTGCCATGGCATTGGATGATCTAATCCAACAGACAAGTACAGTTCAGGGAGAGGGAACCATTAATGGCCGTGATGGTAGAGATTTTGTCTCAACTTGACTAGGCCAGGCTTCTTAATGATTTAGCAGTTAACACCTACTAATCCCCTGTGACAGGAGGTAACACAGCGTAATCACAGTCAAACAAATGGGATAAGACTGGGGTAGAATGGAAGTCCCAACTCAGTTCATAGCTCTGATACAATTGAAAGGACATTTCCTCGGTGGTATGACCTCCTTCCAATGTCAATAGACAGTGTGCGAAGGCCTTTTGCCTGGACTTGAGCTGACAGCCTACCATATTGCCTGCCAATCCTGGGAACTCTCAGTGGCCTGCTGTCTAACCTCCCAAACTTGGATTCATCCAGCTCCCCAGTCACAGGCCTCGCCTGCTGCTTGGAGTCATGTGTCTTTCTTTGCAGCCACTAGCTCCTGCTGATCTTGGGTTCATGAGCCCCTGTAGCTACCAAGCCTCTAGCTTAATATCTGATCCATGGATTTGGAACCTGTTTCGACGTGGACTACAGCTACAACTGTAGAAGCCATGGTCTTGTTCTATCTCTGGCTTTGTTTCTCGGGAGAACGTAGCATACGACAGTGTTGGGATGAAGGTTGGAGGCATGTCTGACCTCTGCCTATAGGTAGATGTGGAACTGGGTTCCCCTCCCCTACCTTGTGAAATCAGAGGAGGACAGATACCACCCCCAACACCCTTTTTTGTACACATAATAGCACCCCACAAATATGGCACAGATAGATGAAAAGCTCAGGCATGGGCTTCAGGAACAGCTTGCTCCAGGCTCAAACAATGGCCCCAGAGTTGTCAACCTCCATTTGTTGATTTTATTCTCAGAACATTTTTCTCCCTCTGCTCCAAGACAGCAACCGGGCTACACATCACACACAAAGTGCAAGAATCTCTTCCCTACTTTAAAAAACAAACCAACCTGCTGCCCTCAAGTCAACTCTGACTCACAGCAGCGCCATGGACAGAGCAGTACCCTAGAGAACTTCCTGTATACACACTCCTGCATCTCATCTTTACAGAGGCGGCTGCCGCATGGTCCTCCCACCAAGGGATGGTGGATTCAAACCGCTCTTCTGTAGGTGGCAGTTGAGCACGGAGATGGTGGGGTGGTGGTGGGGGGACGGGAGACAGTTACCAGGGCTCCTCTGCTCCATCGAGAGAGAAGAGGCAGATGCTGCCTCGTGACCAAGTGTGCTGGTGGTTACCAGGGGCTGTGGGGAGGTACGACCGAAGGGGTACTGGGATTGTGTTCAGGGTAATTGAAAAAAAAAGAACATTTAAAAGCAGATCATGGTGACCGTGCACCACCCAGCAGTGTCTTCAAGGTCCCTGAATTGTCCTAATAAACACAGTTAAAATGGCAATTCTCTGTGGTGTACGGTTTATTACCTGACGTGTTTCCGCTGAAGAGAAGAGAAGCAAAGAAATGATTTCCCAGCATTCCCTGCAAACGCTCCAGGCAGCTTATTGGCTGGTGGGACCACGTGTCCATCTCCAAGCTACCCTTGAGGCGGGAAGATGGACAGAGGGAGTCGCTGAGGAACAGGCCATCTGTTGTGCTCAGATCCACACGTCGGGGAGGAAGGGAGGCCCCCGGGGAAATCCTGGCTCCGGGTGGAAGGGGACAAGGGTGGGGGATGCTGGGAAGGTAAAGAACCAGACTCAGGATGATTGTAACCACTCAGATGGGTTTATTCGCCTGCATGGAGCGCCATATTCATGGGGTGGTTGTCCCCAAATTGGGCACATTGAATGCTCATGGCAGCCTCACAGAGGGTGAGCTGACCCATTTTACAGATAAATAAACTGAGGCCCGAAGGCTTGAGATGTCGCAGCTAGTAAGAGGGCAGAGCCTGCGATCTGACTCCACGAGAGCCCTGCCACAACCCTGAACTCTCTGAGGTTTGGTAATGGTGACTCACCAAGCCAGGGACAAGGAGGCTGGACCAACCACTGGGCAGGGGTGGGAGCCGGCAGCATGCGGGCAGCCTGCAAACACTGACAGAGACTGGGAGGCATGAAAGACCCCGATCAGTGCATGCTCGAGGCAGTGGGAGGGACGGGAGGCCACGCACCGGCTTGTTCTCATGATGGCGGGGAAAAGGTAGGAGGGGGGCACAGAAGGGTGGGCTGCCTTGAGAACGGGTGGGAGTGCAGCCTGTTGAAAGCTCAAGGAAGTGTCTAGAGTTAGGGTTCGCTTGCTGTATGCTTAAGCCCTGAGAGCAGAACCCCTTTCCAGGCTCAGGAGGATGCCAGCCACCCGCTACCAGGAAGGCAGCTCTACCTGGTCTCTGCTGCAGCCCTGGCACCAGCCCAGCACTGTGCCTGACCTACAGCAGGCACCCAGCCACTGTCTGATGCTGAATGAACCACCCAACTCCCTGGCCAAGAGGGTAGATTCTTCCCAGCTCGGTTCCCCATAAGAAGATACTGAGGGTCAGAGAAGGCCACGGCAGTGCCAGTATTGCCAGGCTGTGGGTGGCTCTGCCGTGGGACTGTGGACGAATACTAGACAGGTCCTGGGCTTTCAGAAGCACAAATAACTCTGTCTGGGAGGAGGTGCGGTCAGAATGCTCCTTAGAAAGGAAGGTGGCAGACTGAGCTTCACATGCTTTGGACATGTTACCTGGCAGGTCAGTCCCCAGAGAAAGGCATCATGTGGAAGGACAGTAAAAGTGGAAGGACATAAAAGTGAGGAAGCCCCTCTCTCAGTGAAATGGACGGACACAGCAGCTTCAATCGGATGGCACTAGACTGGGCAGTGTGTCACTCCATTGTACGGAGAATCACTCTGCCCCAGAACCATGTCAGAGTCTGCGTGTGTGAGCATGTGTCTGCGTGTAGAGTCGGTGCCAGGTGTGAATGGCTGTTGAAGTGGACTGGGTGCATGCAGACGGTTTGTGTGACAGTCACAGCAACCCTATAGGACAGGGTAGAACTGTCCCCTGTGAGTTTCCACGGTAACTCTTTACAGCCTTCTCTCTCCTGTGGAGGGGACTGGTCGTTTCAAAATGCTGACCTTGAGGTCAGTAACCACAGGCCCTGGGGCTCAGGTGCACTGGTTTGCAGGTGTAGAGGTAAGAGTGTGTGTGTGTGTGTGTGTGTGTGTGTGTGTGTGTGTGTGTGTGTGTGAGCAGAAATGTGTGTGTGGTTTGGGGCAAGAGGCCCATGACCACCTGCCTGAGTAGCCAGTACCTGTGTTGGGGGCGGTGCTCTGGTTCAATCCCGGCTTAGCCTCAGCCTGCGCCCTGTGGTTGCTCCTCCCTTCGGGTCTCTGCCGTATGTGCTGCTGCACCTGGGACCTGGGTGTAGGCATGGTACTGCCACTTCCCGAGGGGTCGATGGGAGGCCCCAGCTGTCAGTCTTGGGGTGTCGCCATCTCCACTGAGTTAGGGCTCCAGGTTTGGATGGAGGGTCCCCCTAGTGACCCTCTTCTCCAGACAGGGTCTTCCTTCCACCCAGCCAAAGGAGAGCTGGGATGGTGGGGGTCTTTGCCTGGGCAGAGATGGTCTTGACAAGGTCCCCCCACTCATAGCCTGGCTCCTTCCAGAGAAGGATCCCCTGCTTGCTGGCCACTTCGACTCCGCATGGCCTCGTCCAGGCTGATGCGGGCTTCCCACTGCCAGGAGGGTAGGGGTGGGGGGTGATCTCCAGGCCTGGACACACACACACACACACACACACACAATTGCACAAGCTCACATGAGCACTCTCTCACACATTCACACAATGATACATGCACATGGCTACACAACACACTGGAGTCCCTACCCTGTCGACATCAGCAATGCCCCCTGGTACCACCAACGTCCCAGCTCCTAATGGGAATCCTCTGACCTGCTAACTGGTCCGGCTACCTAGCTGTGGCCTCCTGGTGCCCTGGGCTGGGTGCCCTTCAGAGCCATTCCAGGGATTCTGGCCACTGTCCCCGACAGAGGCCTGCTTGTCCTCTCCTTCCTCACATCCTGTGCAGACTGGGTCACTCCCTCCCCACCCCCATTCCGACTTTGCTGGGTCGTCCCTAGGTACCGCCTGAGCCCAGCCATGTCCCCCACAAGTCCTGGGAGCTGTTGGGGGGAACATAAGTCAGATAACCTGGAGTGAAGGCCAAGGCCAGAAGGCCCGTCCAGCCAGGAGGCAGACGGGGAGGCAGGTGGATTGATTGTGAAGCAGGGCTGGCGAGAAATCCTGCTGCCAAAGAAAGCTGCCTCCCTTGACATTGGGGGGTGGGCGTGGGTTTGGGGGGAGGTAGTCAGGGGAGACTGCTCTGGGAAGACCTCCAACCCAGAGTGGGAGAGGCCCCTGGGGAAATCCAGCACCCCACACAGAGAGGCAAGGGAAAGGAAGGGGGCGTACAGGCAAGGGCAGGGTCCCCGAAGGATGGGGGAGGAGAAGAGGGAGGACAGGGTCAAAGGAAAATGGTCCCTGCCGGTGGCCATGGGGCAGAATTGCTTCTAAGACCCTTGGTTTCTGGACCCTAGCTTAGGACTAAAGCCCAACCTGGCCGCTCCTTCCAGCCCTCTTCCTGCGCACATGTTGCCGAATCAGCAGCTGAGGCCCAGAGAGGCCGCATGAGCAGGGAAAGTGAGTATGCACCCAGGGCCAGCCTCTGCCCCGGGACTTAAACCCTCCAAGGTGAAAGCACATGTTATCATTCAGCTGGGCCAAAGGCAGAGGGGGTGCTGAGTCTGGGAGCAGGCTCCCCATCGCTGCAGGGGCACAAGCCGAAACAGGGAGTGACAGCTTCCAAGAGAGCATCTTGTGGGGGTAAGGAGGATTGGGGGGGTGGGGAGGGAGGAACAAACTCCATTCCCTCTCTCTGGGACAGAATTGCCCGTAGGAATCATCTTTCAGACTTGGTGACACAGGCAACAGGACTGGGTGTGATTGAGAGCAGACAGCATGCAGCAGGGGAGTGGGCAGGACTCAACGTGGTGTCTGCAGCAGGCAGGTCCTCCTGGGTCGAGTGCCCGCTGGGGTCCAGCCTGGGTATCCAGAGAAGGCAGGTTCTAAACCTAGCAGCAGCAGCAGCAGGCCTAGGGGCCTGACTGGAGACAGTGTCAGCAGCCACCATCCAGTCCATGGGTGCGCTGAGAGGTGCCACCACCAGAGGCAGAGGGTCTGGAGTCAGAAAGGGGCATGGGGCGGGGGGGTAGGCTGAGGAGGGGCAATGGGTGGGACTGGGGTTTAATCTTGGTCAAAAATCCACTCTTAACTTTTTATCTGCCACGGGCCCTGGGGTTCCTGATAGCACCATTCGCTATCCCTGCAAGAGTACCCACTTAAACACCCCCTGCTGTACTTGGTCAGACATTGAATTGCCCTCAATGCGACGGCTGGCGCTGCTTCTCTTTGGGGACGTGTAATGTCAGCTGGCGTAGATGGCGTTCTCAGACTAGATATGGCCCACGTGCTGGACGTCCCCATTCTGTTCTGACCAGTCTTCTGTGTGGCCCCTGTGACTCTGTGCCCTCCAGGTAGAGTTTAGGATGCTGGGTCCACACTAAATGCCTTCTTGCCTCACAGCCTCTGTCTCCAGTGGCCCCTCTGCCTGGACTTGCGCTCTTCCTTCCCAAGGAAGCATTGGAGCCTCCGTCCACACTGCTCCTCCGGGAAGAGCTTGCTTATCGTGAGTTCCCTGTGTATCACCAGTCCCTTCCCAGAGCCGGAGCTCCTTAGGATGGAGGGAGTGGGTGGGCAGGGGCTGCACCGTATCATCTACTGGTGTACCTCCAACAGTCTGGCCACTGAGTGAATCGGGCTTTACCAGCATGCACTTAGGCGCATGCTATCACCACCGACTCAGTTTCCTCACCTGTAAAGTGAGCATCATGAACACAGACCTTTCAGGGTTGATTATAGCAAATTAAAATTATATCAAGCCAAATGGCTACAGCACACAGAAGTTAGCAAAGGTAATGCCATAGGTCAACCCAGGAGTCATCCAAGGGTCACTCTGCCTCTCACTCACAGATGAATGTCCTGTCCATTCTGGAGAGCTCTGACATCACCCCGACCACCCCTACCCACCCACTTGTATCACAATGAGACTTTCCTGGCAGGCTCTCTTGTCACTTGACCTTGAAGGTAGCTCCAGCCACAGCTGAATCCCACTTCTTCTACAAGATGGCCACTTACAGCCGAACATGACCCCCAACCCCCACGTAATAGCAAGGTATTTCTCTGTGGCATGCTGGACATAGAGCACCTGGTCTGGCAAAGGGATATCCAGTCCCACTGCCTCTAAGCCAGTCTTCAGGGTGGGTCCAGTAGCCTCCAGGCGCCCATTGGCATCTGCAGGGATAGAACCCATAGGCTTGGACGTTAAGAAAACACTTTTAAATAACATGTGGGACAGAGAAGAAATCAAAGTGGGAAACCCTTAGAGTATTTTGAGTGAATCATTATTTCTAAGATGTAGCTAAAGCAGTACTTAGAGGAAAATGTATAGTTTTAGATAAGCCTGGAGAGAAACTGCAAAATAAATCCGAGAGAGTAGAAAAAGTTTGGCTAGCAGATGAAAAGGAGTACCCGAACAAGTTCTTCCTTGTACAGTCAGATCCCTGAGACCAAGAAGGTGTCCCCGTGTGATACACAAGCGTTCTTCCCTGTCCCATCCTCACTCGGACACAGATGTGAGCAGTTCACCTGTATTTCTGTGGGTGGGCAAACTGGATGGATGACGTCCTTGCCTTGAGGAGGTAGGCAGTGGAGTATGCTAACCAGAAGAGCAGTAGGCAGTGATGTGTGGAGGGAGGAGACGCAGTGGGACAGGAAGGGGCTCCTGTCAGTCTCCTGATAGCAGAGCACATGGAGCTGTGCAGCCAGAGCACGGGGAGGACAGCGGAGCAGTCCCAGGCGGCTGTACAAGCGGACCGATGTTCCATTGCGAAGTCCGTCGATTTCTAGGACTTATAGGTTAGCACTGGGATCGTTATAGCCGGTACTCGAGCCGGTTTGCAATCCTAACACCCAGCAGAAGAGAGCGAGAAGTCGCTCTTTAAAAGGTCGGGTTTGCAACCAGAGAGGCAGTAAGACCATTGTATAACAAGACATTTAGGTAATGGGACAAAAGGACAGAACAATCATACAATTAGAAAGCCAGACAGATGCCTGGTGGAATAGGCGAGCAGGGGGATATCGAATGATCTGTGTCACTCAACATCCGGCAGTCAGCAGGATATTGTGGCAAATGTACAGACAGGTGCGGTCTTTGGATGGCTGTACCACAATGGGCGGTCAGGCTGCAGTGAGACCAGCGGGCAGGCAGCCTCTTGGAAAGGGGCAGTAGGATTGTTGTACCCCGCAGTGTGGAGCCGTCGGTGGGCTAGGACGTTACACAATCAGGTCAGGGTGTGGTACGGCCACACATTTCAGACCAGGAGCCTGGTTGTCAGATACTGAGGGCTTTGGGCAGTGGAACTGGCAGGAAATTGCTCGACCATGCTGCCTGGTAGTGGGACACCAACTCGTCTGGCAGTCAGATAGCAAGGAGAGTGCTCCATCAGACATTGGGTGGGGGGAAGACAGGCTGCTGTGAAACCAGACATCCAGACGATGGAAAAACTGGGCTGTGTATGAGAACCAGACATTTCTGCAAAGAGCCAGTCAAGAGACTGCCTACCAGACAGAAGGGCCGACAGGCTGTTCATTAGCCGGCTTGGCTGTGGGACAGGCCCATCATTGTAGGACTAGCGATTCGGTACAGTTGGGCACGTGTACAACTAGGATGCCAGACAGCAAAGAGCAAAGTGGTTGACAAGCTGCAGGGTAGGCGGACAATCAGACAGATTGCTGGACCAGGCTAACCAGTAGCAAGGCAACTGTGTTAGTCTGGGTACTTTAGAGAAACAAATCTACAGAAACTCATATGTATGAGAGAGAGTTTTATATAAAGGCTAAGTGCACATCAAGAAAACATCCCAACCCAGTGCTGCCCAAGCCCACAAGTCCAACATCAACCCATATGTCTCACACCAATCCACAAACTCCTCCTCCATCTCACAAAACACACGCAATGACACTGACTACAAGAGGAAAACCAAATCAGTGAATGTGTAAGCATCTCAGTGCTGGCAGGGATCTCCACACGGCTGCTCCAGCACCCAGGGCTGCATCAGGGTAGGTCCATGTTGCTTCTCCTCAGGGATGTCTCACAGGAAGCAAGCCTTGCCAGCTGAAGCAGGGAACAGGCTAAGTCTGCTTGCACCCTGGTCCAACCATCAGAAAGCAAGAGACCCGAGAACTGGAAAGGTAAGGTTCATCGAGCCATTTATCTCTCCACCCTTCAATTAACCCCACATGTGTTTATTGGCCAGGTTGACACAATAAACTTTTAACTATCTCAGTAACCAACAATCTTCTCTTCTGAGTGACAATGAGCTGGACAGAACCACTGGGGATCGTACAAGTCAGTTGTCAGGCAGTTGGATACCTCTCCCTGTCCCACAGCCACGAAGCTATGGAAGGGGTGGTTATGCTGGCCGTACCACCTGGCAGGCCCCTGGAGAATGAAACAGAACGTGGCCAGCCAGACCCAAAGTGCTTAGTCCACTGAGAGCAGTGTGTGGTGGCTTGACCAGATGCCGGCCTGCCACAGGTGCTAGACATGATCAACCCTGTCTGTGTCCACCCCCCCCCCCACCCCAGCAGAGCACTCAGGGCCTGGAGCGGAGACATGCCACCCTCCTCCCTGTGGGGAGCCAGCTGTGCAGGGCCTGTGGTGAGGACCCAGCAAGGCTCATGCCCGCCCCACATTACCAGGAAGCTACAAAAACCTTCTGGCTTCCTGCCACAGACACCAGGGGCCACTCCCGCCGCCAGGGTGGGCCTCTCCACTGCCTACCTCTTTGCAGTCCTGAAACCCAGAGCCCAGACCCTGGTGGCCCAGGAACCAGCCCCAATCCTCTACACCCTCAAGACTCGGCGTAGCAGCCATGCGGCAGTGCCTGCCAGCCATCATCCAACCATGCATTTGCTTCTTTGGGCTGCCATTGTGAAGTATCACAAACTGCGCGGTGAAAACAACAAATTTATTCGCATACCGTTTGCGGGGCTAAATACCCAGAAGGCTGGTGTCAGCCGTTCCAGGCTCCCTCTGGGGGCTCCCAAGGAGGCGCCTACCTTGTCACGTCAAGCTTCCGGTGGCTATCGGCAATCCTTGGCATCCTTGCCTTGTGGCCACATCATCCATCTCCTGCTTCCATAGGCACATAGTCTCCTCGCGTGCGCGTGCGTGTGTGTGTGTGTGTGTGCCCGCGCACATGTCTCCTCTTCTATTTTAATGACACGTACTATTGGGATTAGGGCCCATCGAGGAAATCTGGGGTCCTGCACTGGTCGGAGTGTGGTGCATGCACACTGGACTCCTGCGTAACCACAAAGAGAACCCAAGTCCTGACGTGTACGCCACACAGGGAGAGAGTCAGGCAGTATGCTGAGCAAAATAAGTCACCGTGGACAAGCACGGTCTGCTCCCACTTATATAAAGCAAGCAAGCAGAAAAGCCAGAGCTCATTCGTGGTGACAAGGCTTAGGAGGGAGGCGAGAAGGAAGCGTTTTTGCTTAAGAGGCGCTGAGTTCATGGTGGGGTGGAATTCTTTGACAAAGGATGGCAAGACGCTGCCCACCTGAAACATGGAATCCATGTCACTGACCTGTCCATGCAGGGACGGGCAGATGGGCAGCTGTTCATTGTGCACACTTTCAACTCACTTCCACACACACTTCACAGAAGGATGTGCACCTCTAAAGGCCCCTCCTAAGTGAGGAGACACATGTATGTCCTAGGGATGCAGCTGTGTCCCTCAGGGGACGTAGGCCAGCAGTCAGCCCACTCCCAGCCCCACTCAAGTTAGCTGTATAGAAGGGGCAGCTTTCCCAAATGCCCTCGCTTCATTCTCTCGGTTCACAGATGTTGATTGGCTACCAATGTACAAAAATAAATTTAGTGGACCTCGTCTTGTCCCTGTCCGTGCTTGGCCATTAACTACGGAGCCCGCTGCGGCACTTCTAACGTACTGGGAACCCAGCGCATGTGCTGTGTCCTGGCTCTCCTAATGCGATGTTAGGGAATTGAGCCTTTCCCCAGAACCCCGGTGGTGACATCAGGAAAGCACTGGACTGCTAACCCCAAGGCTGGGAATTCAGGTCCACCAGCTGTTCAGCCAGAGAATGAGGCTGTAAGTTTACATAGGATGGATCACCACGAATCATAATCGACTGAATGACACTCACTCACTCATTCACCATTCACTGCCTACTGAGCCGGTGTGACTAAGAGTGACCCTCTAGGGCAGGGTAGAATGCCTCTGGGAGTGGCTGAGATTGTAAGTCTAGGGAATAGAAAGCCCTGCCGAGAGGTTGGTGGTTTCGAACTGCTGACTTGGAGGATAGCAGCCCAGTGCATACCCACTACACCACCAGGGATCCTGACTGAATGTCAGTGGGTTTATTTGCTGAACTAGTTTATAGGTGTGCTCATGGTTTAAGTGCTCCACCCACAGGCACCTCTGAGAAAAGGTCTGGGTGCTGCTTCTGAAACATCATCCACCTCCAAACCCTACAATGCACAGTTCCACTCTGATGTGCACAGGGCCACCATCAGTTAGCACTGACTCAATGGCCACTGTCCCCACCCTCAGCAAGGGCCACCTACCTGTCCCTGAAAGCAAATGGAGGTGGGTGCAGTTTATTATGCGTAACTTAGAATCGGTTAGTGCTTGTAACGCCTTGGACTCAGCACCTGCTCCACAGATAGCGAGGTTCACTAGTATTCAGATGACAAGGCATCTCACGTGAGCCCCTTCACACCCACACTATCACTTGCCCTCCCTACATTAGAAGATATGCGGGCACCGTATCTCAGGAAAGTGAGGGCCTGAGAAGGGCAGTGGATTGAAATCTACTGGAGAGACTCAGAAGGGAGCCCTGGTGGCTACTGGTTTTACTGGTGGCTAACCCCAGGCAGAGGTGTTGAAAGCCGCTGTGGGAGAGCCAATCTCTCGCTCCTTTGGCCCTCGTCTGGTGGCAGGTCCAAGTGTGGGGCGCACCTGCACTGCCCAGCCATGCTCCCTCAGGGTCCGCTGCAGGCCTGCTGGGGCCCACTAGCACTTGGGAGCTTAGGCTCTTGCCCTCTCACCCCTTCCTCTTTTGACCTCTCAGCCCCCGGGACTCCCCAGTTCTGCACATGTGGGTGCTCTTTTCCATGTGGTTATTCGTGCCCAGTTGTGAACCCCAGCGCAGCTTCCGCGTGGCTTGGCACACGTTCCAGAAATAGCACATATCCTTTTGAGACTGTAAAGCCCGACTCTTCCTGTCCTTCATACGAACTCACTTGGATTACCAGACAAGCTACTGTGTGAATTCTTTCAGCGTGTGAAGCTAAGAAGCAAGGTAACACCCACTCCAGGACCCTAGCCCAGTCAGTAAGGTTCCAGCAGGAACATGACGGGACTGCAGGGGCAGGGAGCCAGTGAGACTCGTCACTGGCACATGTTTGGGACATAGAATTTTCACCCTAAAAAGTAATGCCTCTTTTTTTTTTTTTTTTTCAAAAAAAAGGACCTGATGCAAAGGGCTTAAGTGGAGAGCAAATGCTTTGAGAATGATTGGGGCAGGGAATGTGCAGATGTGCTTTATATAATTGATGTATGTATATGCATGGATTGTGATAAGAGTTGTATGAGCCCCTAATAAAATGTAAAAAAAGAAAAGAAAATGATTAGGGCAAATAATGTACAGATGTGCTTTATACAATTGATGTATGTATATGCATGGATTGTGATAAGAGTTGTATGAGCCCCTAATAAAATGTAAAAAAAGAAAAGAAAATGATTAGGGCAAATAATGTACAGATGTGCTTTATACAATTGATGTATGTATATGTATGGATTGTGATAAGAGTTGTATGAGCCCCTAATAAAATGTTTTTTTAAAAAAGTAATGCCTTTTGCTGAATGTTTCCTGTTAGTCCTTCCAAACTCACTCTCCACTCTTCTTTACCTGAGAGGCGAGGGATCACCCCTACAGGTTCCCTTATCCTCTAACTTCCTGTTAAAAACCAAAAACAAAATTCACTGCCATGTGTCGCTATATGACAGTAGAACTGCTCTTGTGGATTTCTGAGACTGTCACTCTTACGGGAGTAGAAAACATCAGCTTCCTCCAATGGAGCTGTGGGTAGTTTTGAACTGCTGACCTTGTGGTGAGTAGTCCGAGGATTACGTCACCAGGGCTCCAGTTAGACCTGGCCAGTGGAAATCGCTGTTAGCACACTGAAGGGCGGTGATCTTTCCCCGGTACAGTGTTACAATTTGACTGTGGTCCTTCACCAAAGGGCGGAGCCTCTAGAGACTCACCACCCTTCAGTTTTCTGAGTTTTGATTTGAATTGTGGAGCTGGAGAAGAATATTGAAAGTACCATGGACTACTAAAAGGACACACAAGTCTGTCTTAGAAGAAGTACGGCCAGAGTGCACCTTCAAGAATGGTGAGACTCCGTTGTCAGGAGAGACAAGTCCCTGTCAACTTGTGAAGGGGTGGAGTCTATCAATCAGAGTGCAGCTTGATGACCTCATTTGGGGGTGCGACAGATAAATAGCTCACTGGAGGCCAGTCACACACTCTCTGCTTCATCTTCCTGCTGACAAGACACATGGAGCTACGCTGATGGAGCTAGAGCCCTGGAGCTGAAGGAGCCACATGGAGACCCATGCCAGGGCTGAGATGCTTCCACCATCACTGATCCACAAGATTTTCTTCCCACTGACCTGTGATCTTCCAGCATTTGGTGTCATTGCATGGGTTGTGTGAGTCTGAAGAGGAATTTGCAGGCCGGTATCGGACATATGGGCTACTATTGGACTTATGGACTTGATATGGACTAGGCTGGAATGTTTTCTTAGTATATAATTACTCTTTAATATAAAGCTCTTATACACATGAGTATCTATGAATTTGTTTCTCTAGTCTACCCAGACTAACACTGTATACTGTGATAGGTAGGTTTATTGTACTAACCTGGCCAATAAGAACATGTGGGATTCATCAGGTCACAGTTTGATTGGATGGCAGAGATAACTGGCTCTGCAAGGCCCTCCCCCTCCTCTCTCGCTCTTTGGTGATCAGAGTGTGCTGGAGCATGCGTGCTGCTGCTGTAGCTAGTTCTCTGTCTCAACCTGTGAGCTACATTACCTGTGGGCCAGGCCAATCTGAGGATTGTGCTCCTAGAGCTTGAGACTCCTTTGAGACCTTCTTCATCATTCTGCTGGTGTGTACATCACTTGAGCTTAAGGCGGGTGGATTCCATTGCCTTGCATTGCTTGCATTTGATATCCCATCCGGGGCTGCTTCACCAATCTCCCAAGCTACTGACTGTTGGTGACCCACTCTGCTGCCTGCCGCCTGTGGGCAGACTCTGCTTGCCTTGCTCCCAGGAGGACTCTGCTGTCTGCTTCCTTGACCTTGGACCCGGCAGCCCACGTGAGTTGAAGGACTTCCAGTATATTAACTGTTTCACAGAAGTGGGTTGAAATGAACCCTCTGGACTGCTGTGTGGACTAATTAGCTGTTATATTCCTTCGTGCTGTATAAACCCATATATATATCGTAAGTGTCCTGATTTTGTTTTTTTAGAGAACCCTGCCTAACACATGTTCAATTCCTATCTATTGAATAAGTGAGCCAAGAAATGTATAGTTAAATAAATATATTGTTTCTCGGGCTTGTCCTTCAGTAAATATATTAAGTCTCCTGAACTGGGCCTTGGTGCCATATTACCATAAGCATCTCTTGTGGTGAACTTTTTTTGGAGGGCTGGGGGTCCAGTCACGATCAGCACAAGAAGGGAAGCATGTTGGCAGCGTGGACCTCACAGCCCGCAATGGCCTCTTCCTGGTGTTTGCCTCCAGAGTAACCTCGCTGGAGATGCTGACTGGGCCGGTCCCACGACCTGGGTTAGATACACGAATAGCATTCCAAGTGTTTCTCTGGGTCCTCATATTTCTTGGATTCCTTTTTTTCATGAGCCTTTTGCCACCAAGACTTCCCAGCCATTATGAAAATATTGTATGTCATGTTTGCTGGAGGCACTCTGAAACAAAGCACAGCCACAGTCTCACTTCCCAGCTGCACACGTAGGGGTCGCTGCTCTCTGAGGACTGCCAGTGAAAGAGGTGAAGATGCGGCTTCCCATCCCGGGGGCGGGGGTGGGGGTGGGGGTGGGGTGGGGGTGTTAGCAGGTAGAGGGTTCACTTTGCCTGGGGACAGTGAGAGCCTCTGGGAAACTCCCTTTTCCCCATTTCCTCTCAGCACAGGCCACCAACATTGACTGTGGAATGCCCCCCCCCCCCAATCTGGACCACTCTCCTTGGTAACTCCAGGAGGCATACGGGAGAAGGGTGGCTGCCTTCGAAGAGCTCCGGTGAGAATTGCAAAGTGAGCTGAGCCCAATTTCAGGAGCCCTTTAAGCCCTCTGGAGCCCTGCTGGCGTCGTGGTGATCCGTTGGGCTGCCAACCATGAGGCCAGGAGTACGGAACCACCAGCCGCTCCGTGAGAGCAAGGCCAGGCCTTCTACTCCCGCCACTGTTCCAGTCAGGGTCGCTCACGGGCAGGGCACCGTTCTACTGTCCTGTCGGCTCGCTGGGAGCCAGCATCAGCCAGCATCGGCTCCAGAGCCGTGAGTGTGGCTTGGGTTTGGGTGCATCCTCTCTCTCCAACTCCTGCCGCTGCCTCCAGGGCTCCCTCATTCCTTTCAGGGGACCCATTTCTGGAAGAAGCTGAGGGTGAGGGTGGTGGCGACTGGCCTGAAAGAGCTACCAATCCCAGGCGCCTTTGCACTCTTTAAACGCCACCGTTAGCGACATGGAATCCACTGCCCTCTTACAGGGAAGTTGAAAGACTGCAGGCGGAGGCAGGCGACGGTTGTGGGTGCAGAGGGGAATTTCACCGCTCAGCAAACGCGTCTGTCCTCTTTCACCCTGAACAAACTGCACCTGAAGGGCCCCTGGGGAGCTGCTCTTCTCTCTGTGACCAGGGATGGGGGTCCCAAGAGAGGCAGAACAGAATGAGACACCCTGGGCTGCGGGACAATCGTGGTCTCCCTGCAATCAGGTCAGCCATGTACGTCACAGCCCCAGCTCGCAGTCAGTGCCTCCCAGGCTGAACTCTGACCAGCACGCTGGGCACTCTTGGAGCAGAGGCCCGGAGGGCCAGGCATTCAGTGGGATGAGCCCTTGGTTGGGTCTGGGCACTCTGCGGGAGGGTCTGAGGGGGCCATGTCACTGGGGCAGTAGAGGGCTCTGGGAAGGGACTGTTTTACCAACATGCTGTAAGCAGAGATGTCTGTCAGCGTGTTTCCCACCCGTGCCGAGGAGCGAGTGCTAGCCTGGGGTCCCATGCCCCCCTACCTCCTCCTGAGTGCACTTTCCCCGTCTTCCCTACACCAGTTTTCCTAGCTCCCAGCCTCTCTAACAGAGGCTCTACCATCGCCTCCTCCTATAGCCAGTCCTTAGAGAGCAGGGCTGGCTGATCCGCCGTGGCCTTTAGAAGAAGCACAGTCTGAGCCAAGGTTCCCAAACCATAGCGGTACACCGGGATCACCGAGAGAGCCCCTGAACACCGACGGGCAGGGCCAAGTGTACTTGTACATAGCAGAGCACACGAGGGCATCCCTGCCCGCCGCCTGAGTCCGGGGTCCGCAGGACGCTGGCGGCGCTAAGGTAGGCAGACACCCATGAGTTCTGGGGAGGAAAGCAGGTGCTTGGAGCACTCACGTAGGACGCTGCCCCCTGGCCCTTAAGGCTAAAATAAGCACGAACAGCAGGGCAGCCACGAGAGTCACCACCACGATGGACAGCACGATGGAGATGGTCCTCTGGAAGGAGCTCATGAACCCATCGCGCGGCAGGCTGTCAGTCTGATGCAGGGTCGCAGTGTCGGGCTCTAGACGAGACGACACAGAGCAGAGGAGACAAGAGGGCGGCAGCATCACACAGACCCCGGCCCAGTACCTCACCCACGCCCTCATTCCTCCAAGAAGAGCCGCCGCCTCCCCCAAGTAGCAGCGAAGGAGAACTGAGCATCTGCAGGGCTGGCTCCAGAAGCCCTCTGTGGGAAGGAACTGCCTTCGTTTAGGAAAATACACTCATCACAAGCTGTTTGACGGCGGGGTGGGGGTGAGGGCAGGCTGACAACCAAAGTACAGAAAGAGAAAGTTCCAGGAAGCCAAGGTTGGTCGGGGGAGAGGAGAATCCAGCTGGAGAGCGAGGGAGCTGGGGCCCTGCTCTCACACCCACTGCCCTCCAGTCCGTTCGAACTCACAGTGACCCTAGGGGCAGAACTGCCCCGTGGGGTCCTGAGACTTTGGGTCTCTGCGGGAGCAGAAAGCTTCCTCTTTCTCCCCAGGGTCAGGAACTGACTCGCTGCCAGCGGCCTGGGTGCTCTTGGTCACCGCACAGAGTCCAGCTGTCCCCAGGGGCTCCTAAAAATCCCATCACTCCCACATGTCAGGTGGTCGAAAGAGGACAAAGACGCAGGGGCGAGAGGCACAGAGGGATAGTCACGGGAATGGGGGTGGGGTCGGTGTAGGGAGCTGCTGTTAGGGTGGGCTTCTCAGGGTGGAGACAAGGGGAGCGCTGGGGATGGTGACGTCAGCATGGCATCCCGCCTGCCTGCTCCCCCCATGCTGGGTGGGACAGCAGCAGCAATGAGCAGCTCGGGGGCCACTGCTGGGAGAACTCAGCTCGTAGGTTTGCTCTGCCACCCAGTCTAGAAGTCCTGAGACCCAGTAGGGTTCCAATGGCTGGCTTTCCCCACAAAGTAGAGGTCCAGGATGCCTCAGGATGGACTTCAATTGCTAAGCGTTCCTTCAGCAGCAGAGCCTCTTAGATGGTGGCCCCTCCAGGGCGTCCCCTGCTGCCCCGGCCCTTCCAGTCGCTGCCGGTGGGCAGCTGTGCTTTCCCCACTTGCTGTCTTCGAAGCCCACACCAGAGGAGGACACATTTTGGGCAGTAGGGGGCTCCCCTGCGCCGTTGGGTTTGAGTTGCTGGTTGTGAACAGTTCGCTGTCACATATGTAATGCTGTGACAGCGAAGCCCGGGGAAAGCTGTCCTCCGAGGTCAGGTCTCCTCGCTTCAGTTCTGCCCAACTTCTCCCTCCTTCTGGCTCTCTTCCTCTCCTCCCCGCAACCCCCCACCCCCATACTTAACCCAGGATTCATAGCTAGGCTGTAATTCAGTCATAACCTTCTCCTCGCTGAATTCCCAAACTGGAGCAACACAAAGGGTCGCAAAGTCAAATTGCATCACTAGATCACTTTTCATTGCCTTTCGGTGTGCTTTCTGACTTCAGGGCCGAGGGATCCCTCTGGGTAAGCAGTGGCAAGGACTGCCTGTTAGCTCTGTCAGCAGATGCCCCAAATGGCCTGAGTCACCACGTCACCACATTCGTACTTTTAAGTTTCTTGCCTGACCATGGAGCAGAGTGCACAGTGCCTGCCTTGCTGGGGAAACTCCATTGATTTCCTGAATGCTCCCCATAGGAATGCCAGGGAATGCTCCCTTCCTGTGCTGAGCAGGTAGGTCCTTCCTCGTCTCTCATGCCACAGAGGATATAATTAGTGGGCATTCTGGGGAGCGACCCACATCAGGGAGATCTGGGGCTGGGCTTCTGAACAGCAGCACAGGCCATGAAGCAAAGAGGGCTATGTGGACAGATGTCTGTGTGTGTGTGTGTGTGTGTGTGTGTGTGTGTGTGTGTGTGTGTATTATGGCAGCTCTTGAGCAAAGGCCTCCATGGACAACAGCAGAGAGGAGAGCACACACTTGATGCTGTTTCCATTAGCCAAGGCAGACTAGAGCAGAAACTATCCTCTTTCGTGAGGAGGAGACTTCGGCTTCTTCACCGAGACACACGGCTTCAAGAAGCCACCTGGCTCACAAGGCAGATGAATCCATTCTCCAAGGGACTTGTCCCTGGAGCACCACAAGCTCCACAGGGAAGGCAAGTTCTCACTTGGGAGAGCAATTTGATTTCTAGGGGTGGGGAAGTGATGAGTGGGTGCCATTTTAATAGCAGATGGCTGCATGGATGGGTGTGTATCTGGCTTGGTACCAGTGTGGTGCTGGGAAGTTTCCACCCACTCTGCATAGCAGGACTGGCCTCAGGGAACCCACAACTGAAGATGCCCAGCAGAGCAGGCACTAGGTTAACAAGGTCAGTGGTTCAACCCCACCAGCTGCTCCATGGCTCCCGTAAAGATGGACCGTTTTTAGTCACCAAGAGTCAGACTGCACTCGACGGCAGTGAGTTTGGGGTGGCTTACTAGAAAGCCTCAGAGTTCAGCAGGGCATCAGAAAATGATACCGTGTTATGAATGGCCCTTGCTGTGTAGAAACAACACCAGAATAGCCCCCTTTTTGAAAGGGTGGCCAGATTCGTGGGGTTGGTTTAATTCATGGCTGTAGCTGCAGACTGTGCATGCTTCTGAGGGTGACTTACAGGTGGGTGAGCTGAGAGCCATACAGTCAGAGTGCCACGAAAGGTGCACAGCACTCCACAGGCGACTGCCCCTAAATCCCTTCCTTGGTGTCACCTTACCATCAATGCCTGAACGATGCTTCTTCTCTAGAATCTGCAACTCCTCCCCTAGATTCACAGTGGGTATAGTAAATGGTTTCTCCGTATTTCCCTCTGTAAAAAAACAAGAGACCAAATAACAAAACGGGCCCCTCTGAAAGCAGCCCCGAGCCTCTGCATAGTCTTGTTTTCATGGCATTTGTAAGTTCTCTAGGACCAGAGGATGGCATTAGGGATGAGGCCAAACATCGGAACTTGGCTTCGTATGTTGGCTATGTTCGGAAAGTGGCAGCCCGCTTACAAGAGCAAGCAGCATCTACAACCTCCCCATCCTTCCATGAGGCACGCGATGGCCAGGAACCAAACAATCACAGTGATAGATTCCTGAATAGCCTCCTGTCCCGCCCGCCATAGCCTGTAGCTTGGTTCTCCAACTTGAGTGAGCATCCGAATCCCCAGGGGTGCAGGATGGGGGCGGGCGTGGCTTGCTGACACACAGACTTTGGGGCCCACCCCAGAGTTTCTGATTCACTAGGTCTGAAGTGAGCATGAGCATGAGCGCCTCCCCCAGACCTGAGTGGGTGCTGAGGTTGGTGTGGTGGTTAGATTCCATACCAACGTGGTGAGATCTGTGCAGAGGTAGAGGCGGAGGTCCAGCCTCTCACCAGGTGGTAGCCTGGTGATGCCTCGGTGGGAGTAAGGCCTTTTGATAAGAAAGACAGTGAAAACTTCTCTCTCTGGCCCTTCACCCTCCCTGCTTGCCGGATCTCCAGGGGTGACCTCATGTGGGCGACTGACCCTGGGAGCCAACGTGGGAGTTGTCAGTGCTCCTGCCATATTCCGATCGACCTTGGATGTGTGAAGCTCTGGACCCACTTCTCGCTTCACTTTTCTGAATTGTCAGCCCGCAACTACGGGAGTCTGAAGAGGGCTCCACATAGCAGGGCACCCATGAACTTGAGTTGGACTGGCCGGGGACTCCTTTTTGATATAAAATTACCTTTGGGTACAAAGTTCTTTCTTATAAAATTACCTTTGGGTACAAAGTTCTTTCTTAGACATATATGTCACTGGTCTTGTTCCTCTAGGCCACCCAACCAAACAAAATTGGGAACTAAAGGAGCCCCCACGAGAGCATTTCCAAGGTCATGGAGCCCCACCACCCTCACCGCTCCCACACCCCCGCCACCGTTCTCTATCTTGCTGAGAGGCTTAAACACATAATGGTCATGAAACTATTTATAAGCCACAAAACAGTTTCTTTTGTAAACTGTCTTGAGTACTAAGGGTCAAGCAGAAACATTAGCTACACTAAAGTGTCCCTTTAGACACAGAGAAACTGTAGCATGGTTTCGCAGAAAAAGGGCAGGGTTGAGGATCAGGAATGTTGGGTCCCCACTCTGCCCATTGGCTAGCTCTGGCTCATAAGCTTCCAAAGCCTGAGGGACTGTCTGAGGGGCTGTAGGTGTGCAGCTTGGACATGAGGCTCTTTGTCAGATGCAGGACTGACCTGAGGAAGAGACTGAGAGATGCTCTGAGAAGCTCCAAGGAGCAAAGCAGATCCAATGGGGAGAAGTTACAGGAAGACATGTCTGGATATTTAGCAGTGAGAAAGTAGAACTAGGGACTAGGGAAAGGTGAGAAGAATTCACACTGGGCTGGAACCCCCAGGTCCTGAGGGGAAAGCCCTGAAAGTGGGAGAAGCAGCTGCTGGGTGAGCTCAGCGGGCTTGAACAGGCAGACTTTCGGCTGGTAGCCGAGTGCTTCAGTGGTCTATTTCTCTTCTCTATACACCACAAGAAAGGAGAGAGGGGGGACGTGACCCACGTTTAGTAGCCATTGCAATATTTCTTTTGGAGTCCCTGAAATGTATATTTAAGCTCAAATGATTAAGCACATGGCTACTATCCGAGAGGTTTGGGATTCAAAACTACCCAGAGGTACCTTGGAAGAAAGTTCTGGTAATCTACTTCCAAAATGTCAGTCATTGAAAAGCCTGAGGAGTACATTTCTACTCTGACACACATGGGGTCGCCATAAGTCAGAAGTGACTTGATAAACTGGTTTGGTGATCTATTTTTTATTTTTTGGTTTTGGTAACACATCTTTATCATTATTTACCTACAGGTTGTTGGGGAGTTTGAAGACTGTAGTCTTCATGTGATGGAATGTAATTTTGATCACTTATTTGATCGTTATCTGTAAAGGGGAAAAAACAAACACAGTTATCAAGTTTTAACAAATAATTTGTAGTTTCTGTTCCAAACTTCTTTCATTTTCGATTTTAGACAGCAACGCTTTGAATAAAGCAGCTTCCAACTACAAGTTAAAGTCTTACATCTCAATAATTTTTCTACTGGGGGAGAGGGGAGTCGACAGCACTGATGACTGTACAGTCCCACCCAATGGGATTGAACAACAGAACTGTATGGGAAGGGAAGGAACATATTGGGATGAGTAAGATATTTCAATAAAAATATTATTCAAGGAAAAAAGGAAGAATAGAAACCCAAACAGCAGGGGTGCTCCTGAAGGCCAGCATGAGGTGGACCAGGCAGTAGAGGAAAGTAAAGAAAGACTGATGGTTAGTTGCAAAAATGATGACTGCAGCATCTACCCCATTTATGTTTTGCTATAGCACAATATAAAGATTTAAATAATTAGTTTAAAGACTAAAAGATGTACATAACTTTTTAAAAATTTAATATATGATGAAAAACATTAGTCTCTGCCCTCTCTCTGCACAGACCTGGCTCCTGAAGTCATGGTGGAGTGTTCATATGCCAATTGATAAAAATTAAAAATGCATCTTGTTTGCATGCCTCATCAATTTCTAACTAAAGAAGTTGGGTGACTTCAGGCAAGATGGCGCTGAGATAAAAGGGCTGCAATGGGGAGTTCTGTGGCGATCGTTGAGCCTGGGCACCAGGAGGATAGGATGGGAGGGGGGAGGATGTCTGGGACCTATACTTAACTCTCACAGCACCAGCAACTTGTGGCCTGGTGCCTGGGCTATCCCAGCTTGCACCACCCGCACCGCAGTGGGTTTGTGCAATCACCAGGCCCCTGTCCACCCTTTGTGGTACTCCAGGCCATCAAAGGCACTGCCCCTGTGACTTCTTGTGCAATCAACCTGCACAGCACCACCCTTGCTGCCCACAACTGCCCTGTCCATGTTGCCTGAGAGTGTCACCCAATCTGCCCTCCAAAAGGGTAATCTCGGCTGTCTAGGGAGAGAGTAAACCCCTAATAAGACAGAGAAGCAGTCCGATCCTGCAGCACAACTGGCTACAGGTAGTCCTCAGATCATTCTTACTAGCCCCCTCCCCCCCCCCCCCCGAGAGATAACTCAGGGTTCCTGACTCCCAGGAAAATGTCACCAAGCTCCACCAAAACGCACGCAGGCAACAACCTGCAGCAGTAACTGCTACAAGAAAGTAAGAGAAACAAAATACACTTTCAGAGGAAGACCTGAACCTAACGTCGCTCATAGATGAAGCAGAAGTTGAACCGCCACAGAAAGAAATCATCAGGATTCTCCTTAGAGTCATACGGGATATGAGGGAATCAATTCAGGAAAAAGTATTAAACAACAGAAGAGATAGAACCCACATACCAAAGGGAAATACAAGAGCTAAGGAACAAGGGGATAGAATCAAAGAACAAGGTAAAAGATCTCACCAACATGCTAGAAGAAGTGGAGAACCATATCAGTGATTCTCAAAGACAGTCAATCACATTTCAACAAATGGGAAAAGCAAACAAGATAATCAAAGAAGCTGAAGAAACTCTGAGAAGAATGAATGATGCTATGAAAAGGAACAGCATTCAAATAATTGGGATATCAGAGCAAGACACACAAAGAAATCCACAGCCAAAATAGGAGGGAAATCCTGAAAGAAAACTTACCAAACTTAATGAATGAGAATCCAACAATCATCCAGGAAGCAGAAAGGACAGGAAGAATTGGCCTAAGCACATAGTAGTCAAATTATCCAACTTTGAGGAAAAGAGGAAAAATCATAAGAACAGCGAGAGAAAAAAGGTAGCCACCTATATGGGTACTCAGATGAGAATATGCTCAGACATATCAGCAGACACCATGAAGAAGAGGAGAGAGTGAAGTAGCATCTTCAAAAAGTTTAAGGAAAATAATGCCAACCCAAGAATCCTCTAGCCCGCCAATTATCCATCAAAATAGACAGAGGTAAGAGTTTTCCAGGGCAAGGAAAAACTCAGAGGATACGTTAAAAGAAAACTAGGACTACAAAAAATTCTTCCCAATTCACTTTGGACAGAAGACTAACATTTATGAAGTACAAATAGGAAAACTTCACATAGCGCAACTCCATTAAGAAGTCAACACACCAAAAACTAACTGCCAAGATAAAAGTGACCCAATGATAAATCTCTCATACAAGTAAGTACATGACACACTGACAAGGAGAAAGCTAGGAAAATACCTAACACAAAAAGGTAGGAGATGACAACAAAGAATCTACAGATGAATGTAACAGCTCTGAAAATCAATGGTCTGAACTCACCCATTAAAAGACAAAGGCTAGCAGACTGGATTAGAAAACATAACCCATCAATCTGTTGTCTGCAAGAGACATACCCTTAACCTTGCAGACAAAAAGTAGGTTGAGAATCAAAGGCTGGCAAAAAGTTTACTAAGCAAACGGCAATTTTTAAAAAGCAGGAGTTGCGATCCTAATCTCTGATAAAACTGATCTCAAGATGCAAGTCATAACAAGAGAAAAGGATGGGCACTATAGAATGCTCAAGGGAACAGCAGATCAAGATCCAGTGAGCTTAATAAATATATACCTTGTATACTTGTGTATAAGCCGAGTTTTTCAGCACCTTTTTATTGCAGCTTTTGTAGTAAAATCAGGCATGTCAGTTGATATTCGGGTCAGCTTATACTTGAGTATATACAATATGCACCCAATGAGACACCCACGAAATTCATCAGTAAAATTCTTCAAAAGATGACAAAAGAAACCACAGGCTCAACACTCATAATAGATAACTTCAATACATCACTTTCCAAGAAAGAGTCAACAGAATAACCCTCCAATAGCAAAAGAAAAGAAGTAATGAAAATCAGGGTGGAGATAAAGGAGTGGGAAAACAAGAGAACAATGCAAAACAAAAATCAACGCAGTAAAAAGCTGGTTCTTTGAAAGGATTAACAGAATTGGCAAACCTAACCAAAGAAAGGAAGGAGCAGACATCAATTGCCAGGATGAGGGATTAAACAGGGAAGTTTACAATGGACCCTAACGAAATTAAAAGATTTATTACGCAGTACTGTGAAGGTCTGTACTCCAATGAATACAACGTGGAATGTATGGACAGATACTTGGAAAAACAATCCCTCCCCAGATTACCCCATACAGATGCCCAGAACTTGAACAGACCCACAGCAAAAGAAGAAATAGATAAAGTCATCAAGGAACTGCCAACGAAAAAGCTCCCAGCCCAGAAAGCTTCACAGGAGAAATGTAACAAGCATTCAGGGAAGAGCTGACACCAACTCTACACAAACTCTTCCAAAGCATAGAAAATAAGAGAAAACTCCCAAAATCATTCTCTCTTTTTTTTTTTTTGCATTAAAAAAAATCATTTTATTGTGGGCTTCCACAGCTCTTCTCACAATCTACACAATGGGTGCAGAGGAAAACAAACAACACATCGTGTCTGGGCTAAGGACCAGGTACAATGGCAGAGGTCAGACCAAACCCACGGATGCATATGGCATCAAAAATAAAAAGAAAAAACAAAAAAGATGTAGGTAGCGCTGGGGCTGGAAGATATCATTTCATCCTCTCTTGTGCCTTTAAGGGCCACCGAGAGAGGAGAGAAGGGTGGGGGACTATGGCATTGGGGAGCTGGGCACTAATCCACCCACGGGGAGGGTATTGTTTATGTCTCTACAGGAAAGGAAGAGAGCAAACCTCATTCTGATGCGCCAAACTTTGAGGGTGAGGTACCTGCATGCAACAGCTCATTAACAGAGAGGATGACGGCAGGACCAGTCCCAGCTTGAGTCATGGTGCCCCCTGCTGAGATAACAGCCCTACAGAGGACAGCACTGAAGAGGCAGTGTGGGAAGTGCAGCCAGCCTGACCTACCCTCAGGCGGGCAAACAACGAGCAGAGTGCAACAGATCACCAAGGGCAGCAAAGCCACAAAAATAGACTTCTGCACCTGGGTGGGGGTAGGGGAATGGGGCAGCTACGGGAACCTCGTCTGAACTGACTGGGGGATATTCACAAAGGTCAGGAGTTAGACCTAGAACTATGTGTATATGTAATTTTTTTTCCTTTTTCCCCCTTTTTGATGTCTAGCCATATAAGACAGGCAGAATAAGCAATCCCAAGGAGACAGCAACAAGATTGACAGTTCTGGGGGCTGAGGAGTGGGAGAATAGGAGGTGGGAGGAGGGAAGTAATGGGCTAATAACTTCAGGGACAAGGGAATAGCAAGGGACCTAAAACTGATGGCAAGGAGGGCGTAGCATTCCTGATGGTGTTTGACTAAATGTAATGTATCTGAGAGTTATTTCTGAGAAGTGAATGGTGGGTGAACATGATGGTGGGGCAGGAGGCAAGAAAAAAGAAATAGAGAAAATATCTAGGAAGTAAATATATATATATATATTTAGGTATAAATACAAATATGTATAAATGTAAATACACACGCGACAAAGAAGCAGATGGACTTTGGGCTTTCACTTAAATCTTGGCTCAGCACAAGAACAATTTGTTCTAACATTGTGGCGAGGCACAATACTCACCTCTCCACATGATCACTGAAGACAAAATGGATACATAAGGAAATGTGTTGAAGATAGCTGATGATGCCCGGCTATTAAAAGATATAGCATCTGGGGTCTTAAAGATTTGAAGGTAAACAAGGGGCCATCTAGAAGGCATACAACAAAGCCCACATGGAAGAAGCCCACTAGCCTGTGTGATCATGTGGTGTTGAGGAAGGGAGCAGGTATCAGAAGTTCAAAAACAAGCAGTCAAATGGATGTGAAGGAATGTGAACAAAGTAGGGACCCAAACCTACTTTGTAAGATAATTGGACAGTCCCTCAAAGAAGGACAGTCCCTCAAAGAAGGGTCACATGGAAGGAATGATGTGTCTAGGATTCAGTACAGCACTGATGAAACACACAACTATCTTCGAGTTCTTTATTATTTCCTCCCCCACTATTAAGGCCTTAGTTTTGCCTCACTAATTTTGCCAGACCTGCATATGTATAGTTGTATATTCAAGCTCTTTTGATGCACGAAATACAAGAGAAGTAAACCTCAGAAACAGTAATGGGAGTAACGATTCCCTGACGGCACAGAAAGCAGGGGGAAGGGGGAGGGGAAACTGATAGCAATGATATGATACCCCACTCGATGACACGAACAACAGAATTACAGGTGAATGGACACGTTGGATGAGATAAGATATGGCAAATATATATATATGTATAACATATTAAGGGTTCATGGAGGTGGTAGCATGAGGGAGGGAGGGGATAAAGGGGAGCTGATATCAAAGAGTTCAAGAAGAAAGAAAATGTTTTTTAAATGATGACGGCAGCGATTGTACAACCATGCTTGTTCTAGTGGAACTATGGATTGTTATAATATCTGTAAGAGCTCCTAATAAAAGAAAGAAAAAAATCCCAAAACATCAGTCCCACTTTCTACCACTTCCTAGTCCCAGATCACACTCACTAAAGTTTTTCCACTGCCTCTTTTTTGTATATATTTAAATTTTAAAATGACAATTAAAATTAACAATAATAATAATTTCTCTATTTCACTTTCATACTCTTAGAAATGATTGCCTGTCTCCCAGGCTGTGGTGGCTTGCGAGTTTCTATGATCCTAGAAGCTAGGCCACCAGTGTTTCAAATATCAGCAGAGTCACCCAAGTGGACAGGGGAGCTTACAGAATAAGATGCACTAGAAATAAAATTAGCCACTGAAACCTTACGGATAATGTTCAAATGCTGTCTGGTAATGTGCTGGAAGATGAGTCCATCCCTCAGGTCAGAAGGCAATCAAACTATGACTGGAGAAGAGCCATGTACTCAAAGTCGAGTCTACCTCGATGATTTGGATGGAACAGCACTTTAGAGCCCTTCCTTTGCTGATGAGGCACGATTCAAAATGAGGACAGCTGCACCCACTAAATTGAAAAATGGAATGTCTGAAGTATGAGTCTAGGAAAGTTAGAAGTCATCAAAAATTACATGGAACGGATAAAGATTGGTATCGTAGGTGTTAGTGAGCTGAAATGGACCACCATTGGCATTCTGGATTGACTGACCGTATGGTTCACTACACTGGGATTGACAAATTGAAGAGGAATGACATCACAGCCAAGGGCCAAAAGAAAATTTCAAGACCTATCCTAAGGTACAATGCTGTCAGTGATAGTATAATAATCATACTTTTACAAGGAACGCAAGTTAATGTAACTATTATTTACATTTACACATGATTCACTAACATTGGTGATGAAGAAAATGAAGGTTTCTACCAACTTCTGTAGTCTGAAATTGATCAAGCATGCAATCAAGATGCATTGACACTTTGGATCGGAATGCAAACGTTGGAAACAAAAAGGGTGAATTGGTAGTTGAGAAATATGGCCTAGGTGATAGAAATGACACCAGAGATCATGTGATGGAATTTTGCAAGACCAATGACTTACCAATTGTAAATCTCTTTTTTTTCAACAACATAAATTGTGGATCTCAACAGATGGATCCAAACAGAGCACATCTGTGCAGAGACATCATGGAAAATCTCAAAATCATCCTTCAGAACAAGGCCAGGGACTGAGTGCAGAACAACCATCAACTGCGCTTATGCAAGTTCATGTTGAAGTGGAAGAAAAGTGAAACAAGTCAGCAAGAGCTTAAGCATCACCTTGAGTGTATCCTATCTAAATTTAGAGACCATCTCAAGTACAGATCTGACACATTGAATACGAGTAATCAAAGACCAGGTGGGCCGTAGGATGGCATCATACATGAAGGAAGGAAAAGGTCATTTAAAGAAAGAAAAGACCGAAATGAACCTCAGAAGAGACGCTGACACTTGTTCCATGAAGCGACAAGGTGGGTACCTACCAACAGAGACGCTCCAACACTCACATGCACCACGGCTGCTCACCCATCTATGCTAAGAAATTTGACCAACCAACTGGAAGAGATCTGTGTTCATACCCCTTCCAAATAAAAGTGACTCAACCGAATGCAGACATTATCAAACAATATAATTATAGCTCAAGCAAATCTAGCTTTACGGAAGATCATTCAAAAACAGCTACAGCAGTGCACTGACAGGGAGTTGCCAGAAATTCAAGTCAGATTCAGAAGAGGAAATGGAATGAGGTACATTATTGTCGATATCAGATGAGTCCTGGCTAAAAGCAAAGCATACCAGAGTGATGTTTGCTTGTCTTTCGTTGACTATGCAAAGGTATTGGGCTATGTGGATCATAAGAAATCCTGGGTGACATCGTAAATAATGGAAATCCCGGAACATTTCATTGTGCGCATGAGAACAAAGAGGCAGTTGTTCAAACAGAGTAACACTGGGTAGTTTAAAATCAGGAAGGGTGTGCATCACGGTTGTAGCCTTTCTTCTTATTTATTCAATCTGTATGCTGAGCAAATCATCAGAAACTGGACTATACACAGAAGAGCAAGGAATCAGACGGGAAGAGGGTTCATTAACAGCCTCTGACATGCAGGTAACACAACTTTGTTGTCGAAAAGCAAAAAGAACTTGAAACGCTTACTGATGAAGATCCAAGTCTTCAGTATGGAATAAAACTCAATGTAAAGAAAATCAAGTTCCTCCCAACCAGAACAATAAACCACATCCTGATAAATACAGAAAGGATTGAAGTTGTCAAGAAATTCACTCGACTTGGATCCACAATCAATGCTCACGGAAGAAGCAGTCGAGAAATCAAATGAACGTGTCACACAGGGAAATCCTGTTGTCAAAAACCTCTTATAGAGCCAAGACATCAGTTTGAGGACTGGAGCGTACTTGAGCCAAGACATCGTATTTTCAAGTGCCTTGAAAGAGAAGCACTGCATATCCGTTTTGCCTCTTCTCTGAATTACAATCCTTACTATATGCATCAGTTCTCCCACTTTCTCCCTTGTTCTTCCAACGGCTGTCATTCTCACCACCAGCCCGCGGTGAGCCCACTGTTCCAGGTGCTGTGTCGATCGTTTAGTCGAGGGACTTCTTTCTTTACCAAGCGTGACGTCCTTCCCCAGGAACAGGGAGACTGAACCAATGCACTTGAGTGAAGGTGTTGGCAAAGGATATTGACCGTACCATAAATTGTCACAACAACAACAATTTTTTTAATCTGTCTTAGAAGAAGTACAGTCAGAATACTCTTTGGAAGCGAGAAGGAAAAGACTTGGTCTCACACACTTTGGACATGTCATCTGGAGGGACGATCGTAGAGAAGGACACCCTGCTTGATGAACTAGGGGGGCACTGAGCTGCAACAATAAGCTCAAACATGGGAACGATCGCCAGAGCCACGCAATAGGATGATCAGGAGAGAGAGCGGCAGCGCTGCTGTTACGTTGTGGAGACTGCAATGAAGGGTCAACAAAGTGTGTCTGAGCTGTTGGCTGGAACACTGATTTTCTCTGTAAACCTTCACCTAACCCAGAATTAACATTTTAAAAAGAAAAGGATTTTTACCTGCTACCTTTGTCTTCGGAGCGCTGGTGGCATGATGGATTCCATGTTGGGTCACTAAACTACAAACGTCAGAAGTTCAACTCCACCCACAGCTCCTTGGGAGAGAGAGGCGGTTTTCTGCTTCCCTTGGAAACCCAAAGGGCTTGTCTAACTCTGTCCTATACGGTCACTAGGAGTCAGGAGTTTGACATTTTGTTTTCACAGCAAGTCAATGGTAATGGATAGAAGTGACACCCTTTCTGAAGTATTTATTCTCTGTGGGAAGTCTGATCCTGAATACAAGACTTATTGCCACTCAACGAAGACACAGGATAGTTTCTAAACTAGATTGTAGGTATTAGACACTTTTTTTTTTTTACCAACAGAACCCGGCAATAGCTTCCCAGAAAGCTGGGAAGTTAAAGACTGTGTTGATGAGATTCTTTTAGCTAATGTGTGGGCCTCTGTGTAAAACCATCCCCTCAGCCCCCCCAGTGTAGACCCAGGTACCAGAGAGGTCTCCAACTACATGTAACGTATGACTACCATGCAATTACGTAAGGACCTATATTGGACAAACTATGGACTATTAAAAATATTCACACATCTAAGTTAAAGGTTCTACCTACTAGGGTGAGATAGTTAAGGTTTATTGTGCCAACCTGGCCGATCAACACCTGTGGGGTTAATTGAAGGGCGGAGGGATAAATGGCTTGGTGAGCCTCGCCTTTCCAGTTCTCGGGTCTCTTGCTTTCTGATGGTCGGGCCAGGGTGGAGCTGCCTTAGCCAGGTCCCTGCTTCAGCTTGCAAGGCTCACTTCCTGCAAGACATCCCTGAGGAGAAGTCACATGGACCTACCCCGATGCAGCCCTGGGTGCTGGAGCAGCCGTGTGGAGACCCCTGACAGTGCTGAGATGCTTACACGTTCACTAATTTGGCTTTCCTCCTGCAGTCGGTGTCATTGCATGTGTTTTGTGAGATGGAGGAGGACTGTAGATTGGTGTTGGAGGGATGGTTAATGATGGACTTGCAGGCTTGGACAGCACTGGGTTGGGATGCTTTCTTGATGTGCACTTACCCTTTACATAAAACTCTCCTTTCTACATGAGTTTCTGTGGACTTGTTTCTCTAAAGTACCCAGACTGACACACAGGGGTGGATACTGGCTGAATGTACAGAAGTCACTTGGCGAATGTGGGGAACAGACCAGATCCCTGGCTCTGCATTTAGACATTTTGGTGGCTTCCAGAAATGAATATTCTTATTAAAAATACTAATAAAGCACTTTTATAAGCTCTCCCCATGCCCACCCCCAACCCCATGACATGCAGAATCTGGCTTGAGGACTCTGATTTAGTTCATCTTCCTGTGTTCAGGGGACATTTCCCCACACTGGTTTTTGTGGATGGACAGATTCCTGGCGCCCACTCTTCAGGGATGCGCATACTCATTCCCTTACCCTCGGTCCCCCAACAGAAAGTGTGACCTCTCTGATAAGTGTGGGAGAAGGGCTGGGCTGTGTGCTGCCAGCTCCCTCTCCCATCTTTGTGGCTTCTGTCTGCCAGAGGAGAGAAAGTGTTTGAACTACCCTACAAGCTATCTCCCTCACAGAAGGAGACACTCACAGGACAGAAATGTGGGGAGTCGTGGATGTCCTACACCCTACCAGTGACGTGGGTCTCCCTTCTTAATTCACATTGTCCAGCAAGGCTTTCTCTGGAATCAAGGTGGTTGTGTGAGCCCCAACCTCCAGACCCTTTGGTCAGTGTCACCCTGGTTCTGAACTTGGGCAAGGAAAAAAGAGGGCGTGACTAATAGATCCTCCAACTCTAGCCCCAGCTCCGGCCCTGCCTCCAGTTGTGTGTGTTTGCACGTACCATAATCGAAAGCTTTGTAGATCTTGCCATGAAGAATACTTGGTTGCTGCTGCTGCTCAGTTGCACTGGCTTCTCGGAGGAAACACATGAAGAACAAAAGCAAGAGAGAAGGTTTTGTTCCTTACACATTTGTGAGCAACTTGGGGCCATTTTTGGTCTTAAATCTCTGTCTTGGAGTATGACCACAGGATTCCAGTTGCACTTGGGAATTCGTGTTTGCCCGTCAATGCAAGTATGTCAATGCTGGCAGAAAAGCCATCTGACTGCAACCCAGCAGATGCTGTGGGCAACTAACAGAGGAAGGAGAGTTCACATCCACGTGCAAACCACCAGTGCAGTGTACCTTCAGGCACCTGAGGCAGGTTTCTGATACATATTTCTACCTGTGCTAGAATACTGCAACCTCCTTGACACTCCAAATGACTTAAAGGAGCTGTACACACACACATACATATGTACATATATAATACATACGTTATGTGTGTGTGTGTGTGTGTGTGTGTGTGTGTGTGTGTATACTTGTTTGGGGGAAGAATATGGCCTTCAGTTGTGTCCATTTCTAGTATGAACACAGCCATGTCCTATTTTGTATTTAAGTCTTATTGCTCTGAGAGGTCTCTGGGCAGGACCAATGGGTTGCCCTTGACTACTAACCCAACTGTTGGCAGTTTGAACCTCCGCTGCTCTGCGGAAGAAAAGACCTGGGGATCTGCGTCCATAAAGATCCAGCCAAGAAAACCCCAGGAGTTCCGTTTGAATCGGTAGCACCTGGGCCCGCCGTGAGCTGCAGTCGGCCCAACGGCAAAGCGTTTGGGATTCTGGTTATCGTTCATCCTCCAAAACCAGCTCCCTGCCACCAAGACTCTTCTGACGCAGGGTCCCCAAGACTGTACACCTTTATGGGAGCAGGTGGTTTCGTTTTCCTCCCATACAACATATGGTGGTTTGAACATTGGCCTTGCAGTTAGCAGGCCAATGCCGAGCGACAGTGACACCGGGGCTCCCTTGTCACCCGTAGAATTGAATATCAGTCGCTCCCGAGGCCATCTTAGAGGGTCAAGATAAGCCTCGGGCCGGATCCCGCAGGGTGAGATAAATTGTATCTCAGGTGGAAAGTTATGCCACTATTCAGGGCTTATGTTGCCACGAAGGTGAACCCTGCTTGGCAAGGTGGCTCCTGGCCTCTGAACTATCTTCAGATCTCAAGACAGGGGTGCTTACACTTGAGACAGAGAGCCCTCTGCACCCAGTCGGTGGAAGGCCAGAGAAGATTTGAGAGAGTTCTTTTTTTCACATCTCAATTTGGTTTGCCCCAGAAGTAGTGCATTTACAGAATACTGAAACACTGGGGTGGTGTATTTAATACAAAAAAGAGACCCTTAGTAAAACATGCATCTAAAGGTTTAAAAATAATACTTGCTTTTATTGGTGCATCTCCCTGTAGTTGGACTGGCGGTTGTTTGTGTCGTTTCACTGAATTCCGGATCACGTGGAATTTTGGAAAACTGTTCCATCAGAATTTTATCTCAAGGGAAATAAACCACAGCAAGTTAATACCAGCAGTGTGCGGCCCGTATTCTGTGCTCGCTAAGAACCTAAAGCAGCCTATGAACACACTGAAGGAATGATACAAACTCACCAGGTGAGTGACTTTAAGGTCTGCCGACAGAAAACATTTCTGGACACTTGCTATTGCACGGGATAGCTCAGGTAATAGACGTCGGTCGTGCCTGCATGGGCGCAGTGGTGGAAAGTCACCCTTGCCCCCCAATCTAGGCAGTAGCATGACAGGCACCCCGCTGTGGGCAGAGCTGGAGCAGTGGTTGGGTACTCTGGCACCCCCATGGTGGAGGTCATGGGGCACTCCGAGGTCTTGGATATGAGGCCATATCCAACATTTGAAAGGGGAACCAAGTAAGAAGTTATTTATTCAAGCAAAAGAGGCTACTGGCTGTGGGGATGGTTCTTCATGATCAACCTGTGAATGTACATGCTCTTGCCAAACTGATGTTGGGAGCAGAAATGGGAGGTTTGCTGATGAAACAGCTGTGGGAGTGTGATTGCATGTCAACTTGACCCTGGATGAGAGTGTAGGGGTGGAGTCCAACCTATTAATCAGGTCAGCGCCCAATGACGCCTCCTGAGGGCTGTGGCCTTTTTCTGAGAAACGTTGGAAGTCTTTCTTTCTCTCCTTCTACTGCACTTCGCCTCCCTGCTTGTGTGGATCCCGTCTCTGCCTCTAGGAGTGGCTCTGTGTGGGAGCTGTGGGAGCAAGGCCATGCTCCCACCAATCCTGGATCCATGCAACGCGGTACCCACTGGCCTGGGAGCTCCCTGCTTCCCGCCTCACCTTTCTGCACCATCGCCTGCAGCTCTGTGAGTCTGAAGAGGACTCTGGCCAGCGTCAGACCCATGGACTTGGCTTGGACTTGGCTGAGATGCCGTCTGACCTAAAATGACTTCTTCTTATGAAGTTCTCTTATACATATGTGAGTATCACTGGTTTTGTTATAGACACCCCAGCCAGGCTAGAAAAACTGAACGTTGGCCAAGGCTGGGCCACCAGCCCCCATCCCACCCCTCAGGACTCATACAAGGGCGAGGTGGGATTGGGTCTGGATTCATGAAAAAGTGTACGTTACCCCATGACCAGTGCTGCCACTGTGGGATTGAGCCCAGAAAACTTGCTCACGTTTGGGAGGAAGACAGGATATGACCCCATGGTAAGAAAGTTTGACAAAAACTGGCCTAACAAACAGGGCAGGGCCAAGCTCAGGCTTGTAGGGCATCCAGTGTGCTGGCGAGGGTGGCCAGGCAGCCTTGTAGAGAGCCCGACTGGTGCCAGTGAACCCTATACCATCCTCTCTAGGTAGGTATCTCAAAGGTCACTTTTTCAGAGGGTTCCTCGTGTCAGCTGGGATCAAACTGTCATGGGAGGGGGAAAGGATGTTGACTCCCGAGTGACTGCCGTGCAACGTGATGATGAGGTCCCCCTGACTGGTAGACATCCCTGTCAGAGGGATGAGGGACACTGATAAGGAAGTCAAGTCCGGACAGGGGAAAGGGAGCAGTCACATCAGGGGGACTCACCCACTTTTCCGCTCTTCATCCCCCTGGGAGGGGCTTCTAGAAGGTGACCAGATTTTAACATTGGTAAAGCGGGACACCATTGATAAAACTCATATCCTGGCGAAATAGCCACATGGCAGCCGAAACTGTATACCCTAGCTTGTCGGGCATTCTTTCCCAAAATTGGAACTTTTTAAAAATGCTGCAGGACGCGGGAAAAATTGTTAAAAATCGGGACTGTCCCGCCAAATGTGGGACGTCTGGTCACCTTATGTAGGGTGTGTCTTGAGTCAAACTCTTTTGAGATATAGAGATCAAACAAGAAAACAACCAAGGGCTCAAGTAGAAAGCAACTGTTTTGAAAATGATGAGGGTAACAAATGTACAAATGCTCTTGACACGGTGGATGGATGCATGGAATGTGTACGAGCCCCCAATAAAATGATTTTTTAATTAATAAATAAATAAAAAGATCAAAGACAAAAAAACCCAAGCAAGTTAGGTAGAAAGACCCCAAGCCACATGAAGATGATCCAAGAGCAGACACATAGAAGAAACCAGGGCCTTCCGCCAGAACACACACACACAAAGCCTGCCCCCAGAGCTGGCACGCTGGTTCCGATGTCTCACTCACTGTCATCAAGTCAACGCTGACTCACAGTGATCCTACAGGACAGGGTAGAACAGCCCGTGTGGGTCTCTAAGACCACAGCTCTTCACAGGAGTAGAAAGCCTCATCTTTCTCCTGTGGAGTGGCTGGCGGTTTCGAGCTGTGGACTTAGCAGTGAGCCTAACTTGTGACAAAATGAATGTCTGTTTGCGAAAGCCACCCACTTGTAGTATTCTTGTCACAGCAGCACAAGACACCAGCTAGACGTTTCAAAGGGATAAGCTACTTACCAAATACTTTAGCCAAATGTTTGCTGGGGTTACTTGAACTTGCTGAAAACTCTAACTCACTTGAATTCCTTCCCTGGTTATAACCTACGGGAAGAGAAAACTGAGCTGATGTTAAGTCTTTCCCTGGATCTGGAGCATCCTTCTTAAACAGATACTGTTCAGTGCGGCATCTTGAGCGGAGCATCCTGCGATTGCTCTGCTCTGGGGAAAGCAGAGTGAGGGTTTCAGTCCATCCTGGGGGGGCCCTGTGGCCTTGAACACTTGGGACTTGGGTTTCTCACCTGGGGCCTCACAGGTGGGAAGACACAACCCACAAATGGCCGTGAGGACGAGGGGAGCAAAGATTGCAGGCGGGATCCGTACACTGAGCCGTGCCCGCCCTCAGTACCCACTGCTGTCTTCCTCTGTGAACTGCCACGAATGTTGCGCCTTCCAGGGATGGGGAGCTCACTGATCAGTTTTGAGAGGCGCAAAGCAAGACAGCCACATGTTCCCCTTTTATCCAAAGAGAAACTTTCCCTTCCTTTAGGAATGAAACGGATAAGGAGCAGCCCGGGCCAGTTTGGAAGCGTGTTACTTTCTTGTCTTGGGGCAGAGAGGAAGATACCCTTGCCTACTCAGCTCTGGTTCACACCAGGGCCGTCAGCGGGCCTGAAGCTGTTCCTGCTCTGTCTGCCCGTAAAGCCATTTCTGACTGTCATTTGCTGATGGAAATGTGGAGGGTCCAAGGGGAATGAGTGGGGCCAACCATCTTCTTTCGGATTTCATGGACTGACTCAAGACTTCTGTCAATACACAGGCAACGCATCATGGGTAAGAATGCTAAAATGCGTAAATATCTGTAAACAATTATAGCAACCTGCGGAGACTTTTAGGAGCCCTGATGATGTAGTGGTTACACGCGTGTTAGGCTGCTAAACACAAAGTCAGCAGTTCAAAACCACCAGCACTCAAAGGGAGAAAGAGGAGGCGTTCTACTCTCAGAAAAATTTACATTCTCAGAAAAATCTCAGGAGCAGTTCTACTCTGTCCTATAGGATCACTAAAAGTTGAAATCGAGTCGATGGCAGTGAATTGAGTTGCGGAGACTTACTTTCAGGCTTTTCTTGAAGACTCAGATGTTTGAAAGTCCAGATGTAGTGTCTTGATAAAGGTCAAGACCAACCCTTTTATTCTGGCCCTAGGGAAATGGGGAAGCTGACTGGTAGAGAGAAACGGACCCCATGAAGCACCTACCTGCCTGTCTCACAGGAAGTCTCTGCAAGGATCTGATGTGCCTACACAAAACCAGTGACACACTAGTGTTCATCCACTTACTGATTGTGACTGTTTGATTTTTTGTTCCAACAAGGCACCTGTCAGAAGATATGGGTGGAGTTTAGCCTGTCAATCAGGTCGCAGCCTGATGACCTCCCTTAGAGGGGCGGCTGAGGTGTATGGTGCTCTGGAGGCTGGCCCCGGAGCCCCTCTCTCTCGCTTTGATGGTCGGACCAGTACCTGCCTCATCACACATGCTGTGCTACCACATCGCTGTGCCCTGCTGTGCCATGCAGCAGTGACATCCGCTTTACTATGCCTCCTGCCTGTGGGCCAACTCTACTCATCTTGGCACCACTTCAGATGCGGCACCTCACGTCACTACAGCATGAGGCTCCACCACGACCTGCTTCACCATGCTTTGCTACTGTCTGCTCCCGTGGCCTTGCACTCGGGAAGAGACCTTCAGTATATAACTGACCTACACAAGTGAGTCGGACTGAGCTCTCCGTACTGTTGTGTGGACTAACCTGCTGTTCTCCTCCTCTTCGCTTTATGAATGTATCCATCTATCTATAATTGTCCGGTTTGCTTCCCTAGAGAAGTCTGTCTAATACAATCGGTACCATGAGTGGGGTGCTAGAGAAACAAATCATGCAGATGGAGAGTGTGGGCTTGTCTGACCTTATCACAGTTTTTTTTCTTGGACTAGCCAGAGGTCAGATAGGGTCACGCTGTTTACTCAGTTGTTTTCTGGAAGGGACAAGTGAAGTGAAGGCTTTAATGTTTAGACGTTGTCTTGGTTCTTCCTAACTGAAGTGGCACCTATGAAGGTAATGGGGATAAGTCACCCCTTGAACGGAACTTCCCTGAGGTCATGATGCTTGGTCAAATGGCTGACAAAAGCGCAGCCCTGACTAGATGCAGCCAAAGACCCGAGGTCGTATTGCAAAGGAATAAGATAGCTCAGATAATATTGAATTTGACGGTTTTAATATGTGTTTAGGATCTGGCTGTACTAGGATTATATTGATTTTTTTCTACCTATTGTTATTGACATAATGTGTGGTAGAAATGATGATTGTGAGGTATGCATATGGAGTGTTGGTGAGCCAGCTACCTTCAGATATTAAATTGGATCTGTTAAATGAATTAGTAGGATATGCCTTCAAAGAAGGCCTAGAAAAGCTAAGCCCATGCAGGGCCTTGAGTGCTCCGGGCATGCACATTTAAAATGACTTGCTGAGAGAGCTGCTTGCAGACTGGACCCCAAAAAGGGAGCCATTTGGCCCTTTAAAATTTTGAACTAGCAGTTTGTGCCAGAAGCTGGAAAAATCTGGAGCCATGAAGGAAGTATCCTCTCTGGGACTGAACGTTAAAGGGAGCCTGCAGGCAGCCTGAAATGCTTGCTAGGTGACCACCCGGTTCCACTTGTTTGGTGGAAGTGGGAGAAATGCAGCAATTGAGAGACAGGTTGAGTCGGCCCACTGGCACCTGCATCTCTGTTTCACAGGGACTAGAGGAGAAATGAGAGCAGGTTGGCTCGTCAAGAGCTTAAAGCAGTTGTGTGGAACCTGTGCCTATGGCATGATCTAGCCAATGGGGGGCTAGGGTTGCTGAGAATTTGTGAAGGGGCCGTGGTCCAGAGGTGAGGCGGCCAATGGGCAACGCCCATTAAGTTGACCAGAACCCTACCAGATGAAGATAGATTTTTTTGAGCCTGTGAATTGCTGCATATTACTGCTGACTTTATGAATGGCGTCTCCTGATTTGAGAGTTTGCTCGTGGATGTAGACTCATTAGGTTCCTACTGGAATGAAGTTCCTCACATCAAAGAACATGCTTGTCTCCTCAGAGCACTGTGTTGATATAATATGGGCAGAATAGAGAGTGGACACCTCAAATAGTGGGGATAAAGGCATGATGTGGCTGATTTAGAAACTTTCATGGGTGGGGAATATATTGATGAGATTATAGGATTAAGGTGTAGTTGTTCACCCAGCTGTAACTGTTCGGCATAGAATATTTTTGTCTTGTTCAGTTATAGAACATCATGTTTAAATGAGGCTGGCACATGCATGTATTTTAGTTTTATCCTGTTAGGCACCAACATGATCTTACTATTGTCTTTGTTTATAAAATTATACATGGCTAAGAGTTATGTAAATGTGTCATGTTTGTCAAGGGGTGGTCTGTAGTAATTACATACATTCATGTCAACTTGAAGATAAATAAAGTGTAGGGGTGGGATACAACCTGCCAATCAGGTCCCAGCCTGATGGTGCCTCCTTGTGGGTCCTGGGAACCTCCCCTGTCTCTCTGCCTTCACCTTCCTGCTGGCTGACACTGCTTGCTGCCCTGCGGTGTTACCACTGATACTGAATCCACACACCTCTGTCCCCACCGGCCTGTGATCTTCCTGCATTCTGCATCATTGCATGTGACTGTGTGAGTCTGAAGAGGGACTGTGGACTAGTATCAGACTGATGGACTTGAGTTGGAGTGTTTTCTTGATGTATAATGACTTCTCTCTCAAAAGCTCTTTCTTACACATGTACGAATGTCACTGGATTTGTTTATCTAGTCAACCAGGTAATCAGCAATCGAATACATTGTACACATGGGTTTCATGCTACAGGAAAATTGATTAGAAAAGGCTGTTTGATGGAAGACCAATGGTTTCTAGTATGACTACTTCGGTGCAATAAATGGCAAATGTGCAATTTCTACATTAGTGAGATGCTGGTGAATCATTAGAAACAAATACACTGAATCATGCAGCACTTTGCTAATGTGTTTGTCATGGTGTGACAGCCAGGGGAACGTAATAAAACATTGTGCTTGTCAAAGCCATCAAGATTTTGCAGTAAATGTTCATGTTTTATATAAACTGTATGGTTTCTAAAACATCTTGGAAAGGGTCCAAAAAGCAAGAACTCGCTGCCATCAAGTCCATTGAGACTCACAGTGATCCTACAAAGGGGTTCAGAGAATGTCCATCTTGACAGGAGCAGGATCCCCCATCCCCCGGCAAAGAGGCTGGTGGGTTTGAACCACCAACCTGTGGTTAGCAGTCCAACACTTACTTGACAGCATATGGAGATTAACTTGCATCCTTTGCCCATGGAGCTAGCTACTTCCTCCCACCTCTGGCTTTGAGCAGCAGTGCAAAGAGAGAAGTCTTTGGCAGAGGAGGGTGACATGCCTGTGGGGCAGACGATGAGGAAGGCTATAGAAAGGCTGTTCTCTCCGACCCTGCCAATGACTGAGCACTCACTCACACTGAGCTACGCAGCGTGTTCAGTACAAAGTTACGCCCATACACAAGATTTACGTTGCCAGAAACGGTGACCCTAACTTGCTAAGATGGCTCCGGTCCTCTCAAGGGCCTCCAGAGCCTAAGAACCTTGCCGATACACAGGTCATGTGTTGCCCAAAACACATGGGTGCTTATACTTTAGACTAGAGACTTCCACAGTGGTGGAAGGTTACAGATTTGGAATAATTCTTTGGTTTTGGATTTGGGGTAATTCTATGACATCACAATTTGATTTCCCCCCAAAAGTAGCTGTTTTACAGAATGCGAAAATGATGGGCTAGGACATTTAATACAATAAATAGGTCTTCAGAAATACATGCACTTATAGGCTTAAAAGCATACTCACTTTTTTGGAGTTTGGTCTGTGTAGTCGGCTTGACTGTAGCTCTTGTTTCATTGTGTTCTGGATAATTTGGCACTTTAGAGATCACTTGCTCTAGAATTTTATCTCGAGTAAACAAAAGCATGTTACCACGGCAATGCAGAACAAGTACATTGTGCTCTGTAAGTACCTGGTTGGAGACCATTCCAATTCATAGTGACCCTGCGTGGGGCTTCGGAGGCTCTAAATCTTTGTAGCAGCAGACAGCATTACTTTTCTGCCATGGTGCCACTGGTGAGTTTGAACCGCTAACCTTTTGGTTAGAAGTCCTGTCCTTGCCCCACAGTGCCACCAAGACTCCTTTAAGCTCACTGCCATCAATCAAGTCGATTCTGACTCACAGCAACCATTTAGGACCGAGTCGAACTGCCCCTGTGGGTCTCTGAGACAGTAACTCTTCACAGGAGTAGAAAGCCTCGTCTTTCTCCCGCTTACTTACATACTTGAAGCAATGTATAAAAACAGATATGCGAGAATGATGATGGCAACGAATGTACAAAAGCGCTGGACACAATGGATGGATGGATGGATTGTAATAAGAGTTGTATGAGCCCCCAATAAAATGATTAAGAAATCAAACAAACAAACAAACAGATATGTGACTTTATGTTCTAAAATACCTTGCCTCAGGAAGGGGAACTCCACCTACAAAAATCACTCCTGAAAAATGGCAAACGCACTAGATAACTTGAATAGTAGACATTGCTCACTCAGGAGATGTGGGCCAACACTCTGCCCAAAATTTTACATTTGCTGGCATGCACTGTCCGGCTCTTGTTGTCATTCTGTCCCCCTCTGTAGCATCCTCCACCTGTCCCTAAGTAAGAACACACTTATTTCCTGTTTATAAAAGAAGGTGTGGTTTCTTCTTTTAAGAACTCGCCGCTTCTCCTGGGGAAGTCTCTCACGATGAGAATCTTAAGCTTGTAGCGGGCAGACCTGGACCTAAATTGTGATGTTGCTGCTGAGGGAGGTATGACCTTGGGAAAGTATCTTCACCTCCTGGAGCTTCCGTTCCATCACTGGCACGATGGAGATACCATTACTTTACTCCTGGAAAGCTGACGAATATCGGATGCGACAATGATTGTAACAAGCACTTCACACATCTAGTTTGTGGTGGCTGAGTCGGTTCCAAGTCCTGAAAACCTACATAAAACGTTACTCAGTCCTGTGCTGTCTGTTGTTGTTGGTGGTGGTGGTGTTTTTCATTCTTTATTGTGACTTCGGTGAAGGCTTACATCATAGCGTGAAGTCAACCACTCATACACGTTCTGATTCAACTCATCATTGTAATCCATCCCCCCAGTGTGCCAGCACTTGTCCCACTTCCTCCCTGTGTTTCCTGTTTCCATTCGGCCCTTCATTCCTAATGTTCTAACCTTTGCCCTGGGATAAAAGATAAAGTCCTTTTCATCTTAATGGCTGTTTAGTCCAACGCGGGGGTGAGGGTGGCAGTTACATAACCTCCTGTCAACTTGAGCGAAGAGGTGGAGTCTTGCCTGTCAATCAGGTCATAGCCAATCATGCCTCTGTGTGGGCATGGCCTTCTCCTGAAGATCCTGGGAACTCTGGTCTTCCTCCCTGGAGGTGGAACACACACACACTCTCTCTGATTCTCCTTCCTGTTGACAAGACACCTGGAGCCATACTTACTGCAGCCAGAGCCCTGGAGATGCTTCCACCACCATTGGACTCAAAGGACTTTCAACACACCAGCCTAGGATCTTCCTACCTTTGGCATCATTGCATGTGTTGTGTGAGTGTAAAGAGGAATTTATAGACTGGTATCGGACATATGGGCTAATATCGGACTTATAGACTTGATCTGGACTGGTCTGGGCGTTTTCTTAATATACAGTTATATAAAGCTCTCTCGTACACATAGATGAATGTCATTGAATGTGTTTCTCTAGTCTACCCGGACTAACACAGAGAGTGCAGTTCCACACCTGAAGCGTCACACCCATAGTTGGGAGGTCCCACTGGCTTCTACCCAACCAGGAGCCTGGTCTCTTTTATGGTTTCTGAGTTTCGCTCCACATTTTTCTCCCACTCTAACCAGGACCTTTGAGTTAGTTAGTTTATTGTGCCAGGCTGGCCGATAAACACATGTGGGGTTAATTGAAGGGCAGAGAGATAGATGGCTCGGTGAACCTTCCCTTTCTAGTTCTCAGGTCTCTTGCTTTCTGATGGTCAGACCAGGGTGCAGCTGCCTTAGCCAGGTCCCTGCTTCAGCTGGCAAGGCTCACTTCCTGTAAGACATCCCTGAGGAGAAGCCACATGGACCTACCCCGATGCAGCCCTGGGTGCTGGAGCAGCCTTGTGGAGACCCCTGCGAGTGCTGAGATGCTTACACGCTCACTGACTCGGCTTTCCTCCTGCAGTCGGCATCATTGTGTGTATTTTGTGAGATGGAGGAGGACTCTGTGGATTGGTGTTGGACATATGGGTTAATGGTGGACTTGTGGGCTTGGGCAGCACTGGGTTGGGATGTTTTCTTGATGTGCATGTAACCTTCATATAAAACTCTCTTATACATGAGTTTCTGTGGATATGTGTCTCTAAAGTACCCAGACTAACACAATCTTCTAATGTGATCCTTTTCACAGCAGTTGGTAGTGGAAGCCAGGCATCATCTAGTTCAACAGGTCTCCTAGTTGCGGCGACTAATGTTTACACAGTCCATTGGTCCATGGACTCATGACCCCGCATGTCTCTTGACTTTTGCTATTCTTTTCTCCAAGGCCCATGCCATCCTCATGATCTTTGAGATACTTAAATCTGGGGACTCAACGGTTGTGGTTATTATGTTGACCCAGCTCATGGATTTCCTTCATTTTTGCTGACTCACTCACAACTTTCTCAAACATGTCATTTTCTAACCATTGGTCTTTCCCGACAAGGTGCACAAAGTAAGCGAGCTGAAGCCCTGCTATCCTTGTTTCTAAGCATCCGTTCAGTGATCATGCTAAAAGCTATTCATCTCCACCTTCTTTGTAATAACAACCCACAGGTCAGCTAGTAAAAATTGTTAGTTTTCTGTGTGCTGGAACTCTGCACAAGTGGAATGTGTGGGTATGGAAGAAAAATACAAAGGAAACAAAGATGTCATTCGCCTGCAACAGGAAGGCATCCCTCACTTCCCTCCATGGCTCCCTTTGGCTGAAAGCTCAGAGGATCAAGCCCTGCATGAGGCATTTCCTTTCTGCAGCATCCAGGAGAGGTCGTGGAGCCCACGGACGTCATGGAATGTTCCTGAGTATGGGGCCCTATTGATGGAAGAAACAGAAATGCTAGGGCTGTGCCTTCCCATCCCTTCTTCCCCTGCCTCGAACGCAGATGTGATGCCTGCAGCTACACACGCCAACCCAATCGCCACGAAGCACAAAGCACCAGGGAAGGGCCTGATGAGGGCCGAGAAACTGACCTTGACATCACTGAACTGTGACACCAAAGCCAAAGCTGGCTCCCGCAGAAGGCTTGCTACAGTAGACAAATACACCGTTTTGTGTTTAAGCCACTCATGTTCTTTTCCTAGGGATGCCATTACAAAGCGTCACAAACAGGGCAGCTTAAAACAATAGAAATGTATTCTCTCTCAATTCTGGAAGCTAGAGTCTGAAGTCAAGGACGGTGTTGACATGGCCATGCTCCCTCTGAAAGCTCTAGGGAGGATCCTTCCTTGCCTCCTTGTTCCTGGTAGCCCCAAGTGTTCGTTGGCTTCAGGAAGCCTGCAATCTCTGCCTCCATCGTCACATTCCTGTCCACCTGCGGGTACATATCCCTTCTCTTCTTAAAGGGATGTCAATCATCTTGGATTAGGGCCCCCCCAAAATAATCCCAGAAGCTGAACTAAAGGAAGAGGAGGGCAGCAGGAGGATTGGAGGAGGATTGGACAACATGCACAATGCAGATGGCACCGCCGTTCTTGCTGGAAGCCAAGAGGACTTGACACACTTGCTGATGGCGATTGAAGGAAGTCTTCAGTGTGGAAAGCAAACAAAGGTGTCACTTTGGGGACGGCAAGCATGGTATTTTCATACACGTGTGAAGGCGGATGCCACGTTCTTCTTCATAGTGTCTAGCTCCTGGAATTATTTGCTTAGCACACAGATAGAACAAGTATGGCAAAAATACAGCACTGACCTCCACCTTTCCTGATTTTAGGTTATGTGGGGTTTCCCTTATTCTATTCGCAGGCCATGTAGAGATTCCTCGTCAGCACTGCTGTTCGGGAATATTCTTTCTTCACAACGTTCTCCATAATTTGCCATGATCCACACAGCTGAATGCCTTTGCCTTATCGTCAAGAAACTCAGATAAACATCTTTCTGGTCACCATTACATTTTATCTCTGTGTGCCAACAGACAGACTTACAATTGTTGCTTTACATGTTTGCTTTTAAGTAAGATGCGAAAAAAAAGAAGAGTTACTAACCCAACGGTCACTCGTGCTGGCTTTTGAATTAGTCCCTTGACCTCACACCTTGACCAAGGTTCTTGATTTCTTCCTGCAGCTTCAAGTGACATCTAGTGTCTTCGTTTCAACCTCAGCCTGCACTTAGCATGGACTGCTGACGACCTCCTCCAGCTTTTGTTTAATTGAGAATGTATATAATGTTTTCCTTTTCTAATTAAACCCAAATGGGGATAAAATGTTATCTCATTATCATGTTGTTTTTTTATTTCCCTAAGGACTACAGATATCCAGAATCCTTTCAGGTGCGTATTGACCAATTATTTATCTTAGAAGAAATATCTATTCAAGTTCTTTGCACGTTTTTTCATTAGGTTGTCTTTTTTGCTATTGAGCTGTGTAGTTCTTCATAGATTCCAGGTAGTATACTCTTATCAGTACATGATTTGCAAATATTCTCTTCCATTCTGTTGTTTTTCAATTTCTTGATAGTGTCCTCTGATGCACAAAAGGTTGCTTTGTTTTTTTCATGAAGTTCAATTTACCTTTTTTTTTTATTATCTTTGTTGGTGTCATAGCTAAGAACCCTCTGCCAGAGACAAGGTCCTAAGAAGTTATTTCTGTGTTTCCTTCATGGTGTTAGTGTCGCATTACCGATCCATTTTGAGTTTGTTGTTTATTTTGCTGTGATGGATCCACCTTTCTCCTTTGACCGTGGAAATCCACGCATCCTCACACCATTTGCTGAAGAGACTATTCTTTCCCTCAGTGAATTTCTGCGGCATCCTGGTTACAAACCCATTGGGCATGGAAACATGTGTCTGGTCCTGTGCTTTCATTTCTGCGTCACCAGTCTCCACGCCTAGCGTCACACTATCACTGCTGTGATTATAATAACATGGTGGTACATTTTACATCGCTAGCCTTCCTACTTTATTATAACATGGCAGACATTTTAAATGGGAAAATGTTAGTCTTCCTACTTGTTTTTCAAGACGGTTTTGGCTTTTGGAGCCTTTACGAGTCCATGTGAATTTGAGGAACATCTTTTCCACTTCTGCCTAAATAGATTGTTGGGATTTTGATTTGGATTGCATTGAGTCTGTAGATTGCTTTGGGTTGTACCGACATCTTAATAATATTGAACATGAATAAAAAATATCTCTCCCTTTGTCTGATTTTCTTTCAGCAATGTTTTCCATGTCTCGATGACTAAATTTATTCCTAGCTATTTTACACTTTAGATATTATTGTACATTGAGTTGTTTCCTAACTTCCTCTTTAGCTTGTTCTTTGCTGGTGTATAAAAAAACACAATTAATTTTTGTGTGTTCCCTGCCACTTTGATGGATTAATTTATTAGCTTTGGGGGTTTTCATGTGAATTCTTTGATATTTTCTACGCAGAGAATAATGTCAGCTGTGAATATCATATTTTACTTTTTCCTTTCAAATTTAGATGCTCTTCGTTGCTTTTTCTGGCTGTGAAAGCAAATATCCTTGCTTTGTCAATTAGTCAGTCTCCTTGGCTAATTACTGTAATAGCAGAACCAGCATAAGTTTCTTTGTTTTCTTTAAATCATTTTATTGGAAGTCTTACAGATATGATACATTCTATAGTTCAATCACATCAAGCAGTATTGTACAACTGCTACCACAGTCAGTCTCAAAACATTTTCTGCTTCTTGAACTCCTTGATATCAGATCCCCCTTGTCCCCTCCCTTCTCCACCCTACCCCCCAGGAACCCTCCTTCTTCTTCTTCTTCTTTAATCTATGTGGTAGTTACATAATCTGTTATCAATTTGAGACTTAAGAGTCTGTCGATCAGATCACAGCTTGGTGAAATCATTTCGAGGAGAAAAGGAGATAAATAGCTCACTGGAGGCAGGATGCACACTCACTTCCTGGGAGACATTGATGCTGACAAGACACATGGAGCTACTCTAGTGCTCTGAGCTGGAGAAGCTGCGTGGAGACCTCTGGCACCGCTGAGATGCTTACAACGCCACTGGATCCACAAGACTTCCCACCCACTGGCCTGTGGTGTTCCTGCATTCGGCATCGGTGCATGTGTTTGCTGGGTCTGAAGAGGAACTTATAGACTCGTATGGGACATCTGTGCTAATATCAGACTTATGGACTCAGTCTGGACTGGGCTGGGTGTTTTCTCCATATTAAACTGCTCTTGTATATAAGGCTCTTTCGTGTGCACATATGCATGTTTATGAATTTGTTTCTCTAGTCTACCCAGATGTACACAGTCTATAATAATTTTTGCTGTATCTTGCACAATCTAATATATCCATTCACACATAATTCGGTTGTTTGATCCCATCGGGTGGGGTGATACAGTCATCGGTGCTATCAGCTCCCCATCCCCATTCCTCCCCTCTCTCTGTTCCGGTGCCCTCAGAGACCCATGAGTCTCATCACTGTCCCTGGAGGGCTAGCTGTCTTGGCTTTCATGAACCAAACAATCTTAAATATGCAAATGAACATATGCAATTCTAACGGGATTAATGAGGTTAAAAAAAAAAAGACCCAAGTCTCTCTCTGGTCCTCAGCCTCTTGGCCCTGCAGTCCCTGGGCTGCTGCTTCCGTGACCAGGAAGCCTGCCCATCACTCTGCCTCCAAGTCCCGTTATCTCGATGCTGCTCCCCTGTCCATCTCGTGGTTTCCTTGCCTCCACCTCCGGTCTCTTGGTTCCTTTTCTCTGGTCTATAGTCTCTGTGCTGTACTCTCTGGAACCTCTGGCGTGGCCTCTGCCACATCAGACAGAGCTCTCCAATGCGCTCTTCTTCCGGGGACCCTGAAGTTCCTCTCAGGTCGGAGGGGGGGAATCTTATACACAGATGAATGGTCTTGAGATTTGAGCTTTGTCTTTTCAACAGGACACTCTGCCCACACCCCCCGCCGCCCCCAAGGGACTGCAGGGTGTGATTTGGTTCACATCCTTTACTAAAGTAGAGGCTTAAACCCTCCCAAACAGACTCACTGCCATCGATTCAATGCTGACTCACAGCAACCGTGCAGGACAGGGTGGAGCTGCCCCTGTGGGTCTCTGAGACGGTCACTCTTGACGGGAGTGGAAAGCCCTGTCTTTCTCCCTTGGAGCAGCTGGGGTTTTGAACTCCTGCCTTCATGGCCAGCAGCCTAAAGTGTAACCACTACGCCAATCCTACATTAATCTTGTCCCTGAGTGGGGCGCATAACTCCCTCCAAAATGGGATTACAGCCCCAGGCAGAGAGCCCAAAATTCTCCAACACCACATGAGGGATTGTGGCCAGAAGGGCCATATTAAAGGACTGTCTCCTGGTCTTCCAGCTTCCTTCACACCAAGGAAGTTCCCAACAATTTCGTTGGGTCAGTATGTCACAGGCAGGAAACCTGGAAGGTAGCCTCTTGAGAAGACTAAACTTCTCAACAACAATCCTCATGAAAGACCCCTGAAGCCACCACTGAGGGGCTGCTTCATAGTGAGGTCAGCCAAGCCAAGGTCACTCATGGGTCTCCCCGGTGTACCGCTGGAGGTCCCTGAAGCCAAACCCCAGCCCACGTGCCCCAAGTCCATGGCACTCGTGGGACCCCTGTCCCCACACGCCCAAACTCAAATAGAAAGGCTGACCTACGACGGCCTCACAATTCATTCACAAATGTGGGAGATATCAATTGCACCTGTAAAAATTGTGTGAGGACCATGAGAATAGAAACTATGCCAAAGAGATTTTTTTTTCATTTTGTTAATCATTTTATTGGGGGCTCATACAACTCTTATCACAATCCATACATGCATCAATTGTGTAAAGCACATTTGTATATTTGTTGCCCTCATCATTCTCAAAAACATTTGCTCTCCACCTAAACCCCTGGCATCAGCTTCTCATTTCCACCATCCTTGATAAACCCTTAATAATTTATAAATTATTATTATTGTGTCCTATCTTACCCTGTCCAACGTCTCCCTTCACCCACTTTTCTGTTGTCCGTCACCCAGAGAGGAGGTTATATGTAGATCCCTGTAATCAGTTCCCCCTTTCCACCCCACCCTCCCTCCACCCTCCCAGTATCACCCCTCTAGCCAAACAGATTGTATAATGAAGAACTCTGTCTATAGCTCCTGGCCTCACAGGCCCCAGACAGGAGACTGCCTTGGAATGTGAACCACATCTCTTGACCAGACATTCTCTGTCTCCCCTCTCTTCAAGGAGGGCATCCTTGCCTTAGTTGTTTATTTGTTTTTGTTTTTCTTTTTCAAATGTTGAATGATGGGCTAAGAGTCTATCCCAACGTTGCTGTCACCTGGAGGGCTCTAAGACACTAGTGCAAAAACATCACCCGTTACCAGGAAACCGAGTCTCACGAAGTGGGACCAAAGTGTCTGGAACAACCTCTGCAGGGATTTGCATGCTTAGTGAGGGCTGAGAACCATGAGCCAAGGTCAACCTCAGCCTCGGAATCTTGCCATTTCCAACGTGCCCAGCCACCCCTCAGCACATTGGTGGAGACAGATGTAACTCAGCTGGTCCAAAGCAAGGCAGTTTTAACTGCAGGTTTAACAAGCTCCCATGGTGCTCATGCCCCTGGCCACTCTTTGAAGAACAAGGTCCTTCCAAAGCATCTATCTTTCTTGGTGTTATCTTCTCATCGCCACCACCACCCCTTTCATTTCCGGGGAGCTTGACACTTGTAAGAACTAGGCCTAAAGCTCAAGGAAAAGCACTGTTGTTTCTCTCAAAGCAACAGGAACAGATTATCTGTGGGACAAGGATGGACAAGCACATAACTCTTCAGATTCACGTTCAGGTTTTACACGAGGGGGTTACTTACCAAATATTTTAGGCAAATCTGCATCTAGGTTTTCTGATCCTGACTCCAATTCAGTATCTGACTCTGTGGAGAAAAACCTTAGCTGTAGTTACGTCGTCTTTCGTTGATCCACAAGCATGCCTCTTAAGTAGATAGCATTCCGCATGGTGTTTGGATGGAGTACCGTGCAACCGGTCTGTTGTAGGGGAAGGAGACCTGGTCTTGAAGGCCAGACCAGCCTGATCTGTGCTATTGGAGACCTGAGGCATGACGGCCCTGTCTGGTAGGAAGTGACAACCTACAGGATGGTGGCAGGAGGAGAGATGAAATCGTCGATGTAATCTGCAAGCCAAGCAGTGTGCTGGCCCTTTCATGGGTCTCTGCTGAGATCTCCCGTGAACGGGAACGAATGTCCTGGTACCAAGGGTACATCTACTCACTGCTCAGTTTTGAGGGGAGCAAACCCACACACACACATTTCCCTTCTTCATTCCCTTCCTTATTAATATGGTATGCATTTGCCTCCCCTCTGTCAAACCCTGAGCTAATGACATTCCCCAGGCTACCCACGGAGGTGCAGGGAAAGGAACATAGAGGGCAGACGAGATGCGGACAGAGAACTCTGGGAGGTGGAGACGGCTCCTTCCCGTGACAAAGAGGATGAGGAAGGCCACCATCAGGCAAACAAGCCCCCTGGCCTCCGAGAGGGCAGAGCCCAGACTGGCACAGGAGAAGAGCTGCTGCTTCCGAGGAGGGTTCCTGGCATCACCGGTGAGGAGGTTCCCAAACGCAGTCCCAAGGCCAGCTCCAGCTGTGGCAGCCCCGGCCGCAATGTACTTGGCAGCTGTGTCAGTCCCCTGAGCTGGTGCTGGTTTGGAAGTTGTGACCATGAGGGATAAGTGAGGTCAGGGAACGTGGGGCTGTCCAGCTGCTGAAGTTCTCATCTGTCTGTCAATGTCTCGGGCTGTGTCCACACCAACGCAGCCAATGGTGGGCTCAGCAGCTGGCAGGTGCTCCTGACCAGGAAGAGGTGGAGATGAATTTGGAACAGGAGTACAATTTTAGGAGACGAGGGTGGGTGGCAGGGGAGCCACTCCTTGTGCAGAGAAGAGAGAGAGGCCCTTCCTTGTTCAAGGAGAAGCTTCCCCTCCTTAAGGAAGGAAGCCCACAAGGAGAAACTTGGACAATTTGGGGAAATCCATTGCTTTCTTGCTTGGAGAAGAGGGGGACGGTTGCCTGCTCCGTGCTGGTCCATACTCAGGGTCTCTATTGGGAGGGAGCCCAGAAGAGCTAAGGGAAGAAGCATGGGGGTGGTCAGACCTTGGGGGTGACAATTGTACAACTCTGTGGCTGTACTCAAAACAGCTGAGGAGCCGCAGAGCAAGATGGGTGTGTGGGGGGCGTGGAATATTCCTATCCCCCAGCACCTAACCCACCAAAAACCAAATAAAAACAGACCGAGCGCACAGATCTCTGACAGCAGCTAAGGTGTTGGGGATTCTGGGGGCTTCCAAACACTGGCTAGCGGAGGAGCAAGGAAGACACCACCATTGGGAGCCTCCTGCCGCTTGGGAGCACTAGCTCATCGCTACCCCTGAGTGACACCCCAAACAGGGACCACTGAAAGGGAGCCCAGCTGAGGAAGCTGCGGGACCATTTATGAAGGGGGCCAGGGGAATGTGGGGGCTGTACAACTGGGAGGTAGGAAGGGAAACTTTGCGGATAAGAGTGCTGTTAAATCTCACTGAGACCCAAGACAGACCAGCAGAGACCGCCGGGGCAGCAGGACAAGGGGAATACTTTGGACAGATGGAAATGGCTAGCTCTCTGCACACAGTAGGACATCATGTGAAGGAGCAGCCAGACAGAGAGAGCCTCCACTTCTACCTCAGGCACAAGTCAAGTGGAGTCCTATCGCCTAGGTCAGCATCTACAACCAGTTCAACTCCGCACATGCCACACATGTAGATTGAATTTCAGAGATCGCACATCCAGAATGGGACCAGTCAACAATTAAAACAAATAAATAAAAGCCCTAAGGATCGAGTGCCCGGTAGTCATTGTTCTTAGAACACCCCAAGGTGAATTGTGACTCGTGGTACCCTGGTGGGAGAGAGGAGAATGTCCTATGGGATTCCTGGGGCTGTGAGCCCTTCGCAGTCTTTGGGCTGCCGCAGCTTTCCGCGTGAACAAATGATGGTGCAGGGCCTGGCCTTTCGTTTGACACTCAGGCAATTGGCCACTCAGCCACTGGGGCACCCAAAAACTCCCCACAAAAACTAGAATACAGGATTTGAAGTATTTATTTTTAAAGATCATAACAACGACAACAAAAACAGCGTGCACACAAAATCAAAAGCAAAGAAGCATCCAACCAAGAAAACACGATGAAGAGAAAATGTCTCCTCTGGAGGCCAGAAGAATGTAAAGAGTCGATCCGTTTCAGTCTGGTATTAAAGATGTTTAAAGAAAGCAAAAAGCACATAGAAGATAAACTTGCCAAGATCAGGAAACAAATGGAGAAACAAGATGAGTGATTCAGCAAGGACACTGAAAATATCAAAAGAGAGGGGGAGAGCGAGCTAGAGCAACTGAGAAAAATAACGAAAACACACAATAAAGACCAACAGACAGACTATAAATAGAATAAATGAACTAGAAAAGAAATAGCTGAGCCTCTCACATCTCAAGAGAAATAAGAGAAAAGGACAAAGAAATGTAAACAAAAAGACTACAGGAGATTCTATCAAGAAATCTAACATTGGAATCCCAGAGCGCCATGACAATAAGAAAAGGCGCAGAAACAATATTCCCCTGGGTCTGAATAGAGAAGACACCAACAAATACAAGTGTACACACACCTCGATTAGAATTGACCAAGAAAAGTCACTTCTATGCCACGTCTTAAAAAAACAAAACAAAAAACCACTTGAAAACCTAATGTGTAACCACTATGCCACCAGGGCTCCTAAGACATTAGTTATATAGACTCCTAATTGGAAAATCCTCCCAGTATCCTGTTGCTAATTATCCATTTTGACCAAGTTTCCTTTCCGTCCTCAGGGACTCTAGCTCTGGGTTCTCTGGATGTTAGATTCTGTCTTTTCAAAGGGTACAACATTCTTCATAGCCCACATCAAAACGATGTGATCTGGTAACCCCAGGAAGGGAACTGGAGTTAAACATACTTGTTGCAGCTTAAAGGAACTGAAAAACTCCTTTGTACTAGGAGCTAAACCACTCTCGTGTGAGTAGCAGCTGGGGATGCTGTTCCAAGATCTTAGGTTCGGAAGTCAGTGAAGTTCAGTTCCAATCTCTTGCTCTTGATACTGTCCAAATAATTGGCAATTTAAGACTCCCATGTACTTGCTATTTTCATACTTTCTTGGCTTTTTTGTGACATATCTTTTTTCCTCCAGACATTTTTCGCCTTAGTGAAGGAGGGCTATTGACATTTTTGACTGGGGATAATCCTCATTGCTTTCTTAAGCAATGCTTAGTGACTTACATTTTTAACTTGTATAGTGAATATCTTATATATTTTAGTCTAAAAAGACTAAATATTACAAAGATGAAATATTCGTAAGAGACACTGGCAGAAATGGAGAAAGGGAAGCATGTGAGAACTGATTTATTATGTTAACTGTTGTTCATAAGCTAAACATTGCTGCGATTATAACTTGTGTAATGCAACATATATGGTGCAGTAGTTAGGTGATTTTTATGTCTTTCTTTCAACTAGACTTTCCTGGCTAGGGGTGGAGTCAAACCTGTCAATCAACTCACAGCCGGATGACTCCTTGATGGCATAAGAGTGAGACACTGGGAACTGCTCTCTCTGCCACTCTGCTTTCCTGCTTGCTAAGACTCTGCTGGACACACTGACAGCTGCTGGTGCCCTGCTTTCTTTCCACTGACCATGGATCCACATGACTCTGCACCACCGGCCTGTGAGCTCCCTGCATTCTGCACATTGCATGTGGCTACATGCATTCAAAGAAGGATTTATGGATTAGCATTGGACTCATGAACTTGAGTCAGACTGGGCTGGGATGATTTCTTGATACATAATTCCTTCTCAGTATAAAGCTCTTTCTTAAACATATGAGCGCCCATGGATTTGTTTCTCTAGTCATCCTGGCCTAACACATGGTAACCACTAAAAAAAATCATCAAAATTAAGTATTCAGAAGAAGGAAGATAACAAAAAGGCTCATCCCAAGAAAGTAAACAAATCAAAGTAAAAACAGAAAACTTATAATAAAAAAGATACAAAATACTATAAAAATGAGTAAGGTAGACACTTTATTTTTTAAGGCAATACCATTTGTTTGCATAAATCTCCTACAATCTTCTCTTTTGGGGGATAGGGGGGTACAATTGTATTTTATTTTAATTCTCTTCCCAAACCATGTCCTTGGGAGCTAATACAGAGATCATATTCCATCATTAAATCACATCAAGCAGTATTGTGCAATTGCTACCACAAACTGTTTCAAAACATTCTCTTCTTCCTTCAACTCCTGGATATCAGCTCCCATTACCACCCCCTCCCCTACTGTACCCCCAGGAATGCATTTTCAGCCCTGCTGTCTCTATGGGTTCATCAATCCTGAGTCTCATATACTGAAAAATAGAAAAACATATAACAAAAACTCAAGAGGGTGACACCCCCCACCCCCACCCAATGACAAGATACATCTGAGATAAACCCCAATGTGAACACAAAACACTCACACAAAGAGAAAATGTTGAAAACCAGATCAGGTCCAACATACATCAGAGAGGGAATCAACTAACAAGGTTTTAACGTCCAAGTCTGGTTTATTATTTTGACATCCTATAGTCATCTCTCCTGTGCACTCTGGTAACTGGTTTCTTCCCTTGCCTCTATGCTGGATAGATGGAAATTAATGGAGGCTTCTTTCCAGTGCAGAGCTCACAAATGTATCTTGGGCTTCCACGCATCGGTTATGCATAGCATTCTGCAAACCAGAATCTCACCATTTAGTCTCTGATACTACTCCCTCCTTCAGCTTCAGATTATATAATTTACAATCCTGCAGTCACTGATGTGGGTGTACTTCTTCCATACGGACTTAGCTGATATCTCACTTAGAAAGCTGTTTGTTTGGAAACAAGCCTTTAAGACCCCATTGCTATTTTATCTGATAGCTGGGCAACATCTGATTTCTTCACCTTACTTTGCTATAGCACCCATCTCTTCTGTGTCTTCTTTCTGAGGGCAAGTATTGAGCAGGGCCATGATGTAAGAACTAATTGCTCTTTAATTGGAGCTAGGATTTAGTGTGAACCCCAAAACCATTCCTGGATTTTTTAAAAATCTGACTTTGAATCCCTTTCACGATATCCTTGTTAATGGATGGTAGAAAGTCATTGATCATCTCCCTGGAGCATGAAGATCCTCTGTTAATATTGTCATTGATTAGTTCCTGGTACTAATTTTGTAAAACACGGTTGAGAGAGGGGTAATGGGCCAATGTAGGCTAACTCCGTATCACAATACCTGAATTATTCACTTGTACAGAATTAATCCTTTCGTGGCTGGATGGTATTTATACAAACAATGGGAGTTGGTTGTCAGGGGAGATTTTACAATAACATTCACTGAAAATGTCAGACACAGGATTTCCAGAATGATACACAGCTTAATGCAGCATATAGGGCACTGAAGTAGTAAGTCGATGACTGTTGGCCTACCAACAGTTCAGTACTCTAGGTATGGCTCTCTTCTGCTGCTTTAAACAACACGGATTTTCAGTCTTAAGTTCTCAGGGTTCAAGTGTGTTTGAGGTAGGGTGTGCTACATCTAGTGGAGTTTCTGCACCGGATCTCTCTGGTGTGGTCTTTGGAGCATGTTGGGCACCTCAGAGATGCAGAGTTCAATGCCCCAATGTTTTATGGCACTTGGCCTGGGTGCCCAGGATAAAGTAGACAGTTTATTTTCATCAATATTCTTAGATGGAAATGAACTAAATGCCCCATGAAGATGGCAGAGACACCCACTCCCGGGGGAAGAGACAACAGAAAACTGGGTGAAAGGAGACATCTGTCAGTGTAAGACATGAAAAAATGCTTTATAAATTATCAAGGGTTCATGAGAGAGGGAGGGTGGGAGAGGGAGGAAAAAATGAGGAGCTGATACCAAGGACTCAAGTGTAAAGAAAATGTTTTGAAAATGATGATGGCAACAAATGTACAGATATGCAAGCTTGACACGATGGATGTATGGATGGATTGTGATGAGAGCTGTATGCGCCCCAATAAAAATTATTAAAAAAGAAAAAGAAAGTGGAAGAGAGAGGGGGGTCAGTATGGCTTGATAATGTGATCCATTTTACTGTCAACGAAATACACCTTGGACATAGAACACAGACTGAAAATGAAAGGATGGAAAAACAGATTCCGCACAGGCACCAAACATAAATAGCAGGTACAGTCACACTGATATAAAATAAAATAGATAATAAACCAAATCAATGATAAGAGATAAGGAGTGACAGACAGTAACAATAAAAGATACAGTCATTCTAATGTCCCTAACAGTTACACATCAGCACACAACAAACAAGTATGCAATACAATGAAAGGAGATGGAAATTCAACACTACTGGACCACAGGAGGAGCATCATAAAGATGCTCAGAACCATAAGGTTTTGGGGGGCTGGGGACTTTTGGCTTACCACAGTTGAGGCTAGCTAGAGCTTTTGTGTCTGCCGGAGCCGAGACCATTTGGAGCAGGGGCTTAATCCCAACACAGCCACAGCTTGATGCCACCTTGGGGCGGGGACTAAACCCTTGCAGCCCCACGGGCAGGGATCAGGATTCAGCTACATTGTTACTTTTGTTTCCCTCTCTTCTCTATATCCCTGCACAGTCTCAGCAGGCTTACTTTGTTATTTTTTCTCCTTTTTGTCTCCTTCCTGTTCTCTCACACTCCACTGTTGACCTCCAGACCACACCCCTTAGTCTAGGGCATTTACGCCTGCACCACACCCAGCTAAGTGAGCTCCACCCTGTGCAGCTCTCCTGACCTCCACCAGGGCATACTCCGCCCAACAGTTTACCAGAGAATTCCTGCCTGTGTGCCTGGCGGCCTAAGGCAGCTTGGCCAACACTCGTCAATGTTCCAGGATGCTGCAGGAACCTCTGCCCAACCTCCACAACAATAAAGCAGGCAACCCACCAGCCTTCTGGGGCACTCTCCTGAGAGGGAAGTCACAGGAGGATAAAGTGGTAGGTTAATTCCATAGTGAAATTAGCTATAGGCAGTTCAAAGAAGCATTCCTACAAGTCTCCCAGAGAGAGCCAGTGATCTTTGACTCCCTGGAAAATGGCACCTGGCTCCTCTAAAACAATGAAATGCCAACAGGAATAGCTCCAAAGACCTCAAGAAAAAAACACAGGAGAAACAAAAGGCAATGGCAGAAGATGCCCTGAACATAATGATATGCATAGAAGAAGCAGACATTGCACTCCCACAGAAAGAAATTTTTGGAATGCTGCTTGGAGTCATACAGGATATGAGGGAAACAACACAGAAAAGGAATTAAATGCTAGAAGAGAAAAAGGCCGTACACCAAAGGTAAATACAGGAGCTTAGAGAGGAGATAACAAAAACCAGTAGCAGAAACACAGACCTGGAGAACTGACTGGAGGAAGCAGAGAACCACATCAGTGACTTGGAGGACAGACAAGCAGACTTTAATAAACGTGAACAAAAATCTAATAAGATCATCAGCGAAGTGGAAGAAAACCCAAGAGCTATGTCTGATGCTATGAAGAGGAGCATTCGAATTATTGGATTACCGGAGGAAGACACAACAAAGAAGTTATCTGCAACCATAGTGAGAGAATTCTTGGAGGAAAACTTCCCCAGCTTAATGAATGAAAACCAGGCAACCATTCAGGAGGCTGAAAGAACACCGGCTAAACTTAATCCCAAAAAGGAGTCACCAAGGCACGTAATAGTTAAACTATCCAACTTTGAGGAAAATGAGAAATCTTGAGAGGAGCTAGAGAAAAACAAACAATTACATATAAAAGTTCCCAAATAAGAATATGCTCAGACCTATCAGCAGAAACTATGAAAAGGAGAGAATTGAGTAACATATTCCAAAAGTTGAAGGAAAATAACATAAACCCAAGAATACTCTACCCACCCAAATTATCGATCAAGATAGATGAAGAAGTAAGAGTCTTCCCAGACAAGAAAAAGCTAGAAGAATACGTTAGAAGAAACCCAGCCCTACAAAAGATCCTTGCTGATCCAGTATGGGCAGAAGAACAACAATCACCAAGCATAAATAAGAGACTGCAACATAGAACAACCTCACCCAGAAAGCAACAAAGAGAAAACAGACTCCAAGATAGCATTAGTTTAAGGATGAAAAGAAGTAAGTCAAGAATGATACACACATCCATGCACAACACACTAATGAGAAAGAAAAGTAGGAAAACACCCAACACAAAAGGTATAAGATGACATCACAGAGTCTTCACGTGGAGATAATAAATCTGAATATCAGTGGCCTGAACTCAGGCATTAAAAGACTGAGACTGGCAGACTGGCTTAGAAAACACAACCCCATCAATATGCTGCCTAGAGAAGACACATCTCAAAGCTACAAACAAAAATAGGCTGAGAATCAAAGGCTGGAGAAAGGTATACCAAGCAAACAGCAATTTAAAAAAAGCAGAGGTTGCAATACTAATATCAGATAAAACTGACCTCAAAGTGCAAACTATAAAAAGAGATAATGAGGGACACTGTATAATGCTCAAGGGAATGGTAGACAAAGAACCACTAAGCATTGCAAACATATATTCCCCCAAATGAGAGACCAGCTGAATATGTCAACCAAACACTCCAAAAGATGGAAAAAGAAATCACAGCCTCAACAATTACAGTGGGTGACTTCAATACACCGCTCTCTGAGAAAGATAGATCACAGGGAAAGAAATTCAACAAGGAGGCTAGAGATCTAAACACTACAATTATACAATTTGACCTGATAGATATTTACAGAGCTTTTAATCCAATACCAAAATATTCACATTCTTTTCAAGTCCGCATGGCACATATTCGAAGATAGACAATATGCTGGGCATAAGGCGAATCTACATAAATTTAAGCATATTGATATGATACAGACCTCTCTCTCTGACCACTGTGCCATAAGGCTGGGAATCAACAAAAGGAAGACGAAGAAAACAAGAGCAAACATTGGAGGATGAATAAATCTGTACTGCAAAAGGAGTATGTACTGGCACAGATCAGAGATGAAATTCGGAAATTTCTGGAAACCAACGAGAATGAGCACACTAAATACCAAAACTTATGGGACACAGTAAAGGCAGTTATCAGAGGAAGTGTCATAGCAATACATGCACACCCGAGAAAGGAAGAGAACTCGTGATTGATATGCTGGCATAAAATTTACAACAACTAGAGCAGAGTCGGCAGGATAATCCTACTAATAGCAAAAGAAAAGAAATTATAAAAATCAGGGCTGATATTCAGGAGAGGAAAAATAAGAAAACTATGGGAAAGATTAATGCTGCTAAAAATTGGTTTATTGAAAGGATAAACAGAATCAACAGATCACTGACAAACCTAACCAAAGAAAGGAGGGAACAAATTCCAGTAGCAAGAATAAGGGATAAAATAGGGGACCTTACAACAGACCATAATGAAATAAAAGAATAATTACATAGTACTACAAAGGATTGTACTCCAATTAATTCAAAACTTGGAAAACATGGACAAATTCTTGGAAAAACAATCCCTCCCTAGACTATCCTCGATGGATGTCAAGAATCTCAACAGAAGAAATATCAATAGAAGAAATAGACAAGGTTATCAAGGGAATATCAACAAAAAATCCCTGAACCAGATGGCTTTACTGGAGAATTCTACCAAGCATTTAGGGAAGAATTAACACCAATCCTACACAAACTCATGCAGAACATAGAAGAAGATGGCAAACTCCCGAACTCCTTCTATGAAACTAGTATAACTCTGATACCAAAACTGGACAAGGATCCCACAAGAATTGAGAACTACACACCAATATCCCTAATGGACATCAATGCAAAAATCCTTAACAAAATATTGGCCAATAGAATACAAAAGTATATAAAACAAATAATTCACCATGACCAAGTGGGATTCATACCAGGATGCAGGGATGGTTCAACATACGAAAGACCATTAATATCATTCACCACATTGACATAAAAAACTATAAGAACCACATGATGCAGAAAAAGCATTCAGCAGCATTCAACACCAATTCCTGTTTAAGACACTTGAGAAGATAGGAATGTAAGGAAAATTCCTCAAGACAATACAAGTTATATATGAAAAACCAACAGCCAATGCGGTAGTCAATGGAGAAAAGACTAACACAATTCCATTGAAAAAGGGGACCAGACAAGGATGCCCTTTGTCTCCACCTATTTAATATCATGATGGAGATTTTAGCTAGCAGCATAAGGCAAAGAAAAGACATCAAAGGTATTCATCTGGGGAAGTGGGCTAGACAGGGTTCTCTAAAGAGATAAAAGCAGATTGCTGATAATTATATATATATATACATATATATATATATAAAGATAGATATATAACAAAAGAAATGAACAGTTAAATTATAAACAGATAGATATATAATATAAGAAATGAACAGTTAAGTTATAAACAGATTGATATATAATACAAGAAATGAACGGTTAAATTATAAAGCAGTACAAATGGCTCAGTGCGACTCACTTCCGTGAGAGAGTTGTGAGACACTGGCAGTCCTTCAAGTCTTGAGGGCTGTCAGGTAGTCCTCTGTAAAGAGAGAGCTAGGCTATCCCAGCACAGGCAGCAAACAGCAAGGCAGGTCACCAACTGTCAGCCAGGTCACCACCTGTCAGTCCTCAGCTCCGGAGATGTAAATTTCATTTGTGTGGTCTTAAAGGGCCTCAACTTACAGTGACACAGTCCACAGGATAGGCATCCCACGGGTAGTGTGCCCTTTAAATTGAGGCACAGAACAAGCAAGGCAGCTGTGCAATGGTCCAATGATTAAAGCACGAGAAACAAGAAAGGCGAGGCTCACTGAGCCACTTATCTCTCCGTCCTTCAATTAATCCCACTTGTGTTTATCGGCCAGGCTAGCACAATAAACTATCTCAGGAAGGAAGAGGTGAAACTATCGTTATTTGCAGATGATATGATTTTATATATGGAAAATCCCAAAAGCTCCACTAGGGGAGTACCGGAAGCAATAGAGGAGTTTGGCAGAGTGGCAAGATACAAGATCAACAAACAGAAGTCCATCGGACTGTTATACACATCAGATAAGACCACAGAAGAAGATATCAAAAGGGTGGTATCCTTCACAATAGCCAAACACAAATTAAAATATCTAGAGATATACTTGACTAAAAGAACAAAAGATCTATATGGGAAAAACTACAGAACATTATTGCAAGAAACCAAGAGTGACCTCAACAAATGGAAGAATATCCCATGCTCATGGATTGGAAGACTTAATATAGTCAAGATGTCAGTTCTGCCTAAGGCACTATATAACTTTAATGCAATCCCGATACAATTACCCTCATCTTTCTTCAAAGAAATGGAAAAACTGATTACCAACTTCATATGGAGAGGGAAGAAGCCCAGAATTAGCAGAGAACTACTCAAGAAGGACACAGTGGGAGAGCTTGCTTTACCTGACTTTAGCACATACTATATATAAGGTAGTCGAGAGGCGCCAGAGACCAAATGAGTCGAATTTGAACAAACAGGCTTTATTGGGGAGAAAAACCCAGCCTGGGCGAAGTCCCATGATCCATAGTTTCTGGACTGAGGGAGTCACACCTCAGGCTACAGGGGTGGTGCTTATATCGCCAGGGAACATGTGACTGGGCTGTCTTGAGTGCACATAAGGTAAAGTAGTCAGGGATTGGGAGACACAGGTATGTCCCAGTTTCTGGAATGTAGGTGTCTTCCTGGTTCCGGGTGTATTCGTGCTGGGTGCAGAGTGGTGGACCGAGAATAAAGTGGGCACTGAGCCAAACGGGCCATGCCGGGTGCAGGCACTGAGCCAAATAAATAAAGTGGGCCATTAGCCAGCTCTGGTCAGCTCCGCAGGGGTGTGTGGGAGATTCAAGGTCACTCGCTGCTAGTTGCTTCAGCTAGCTCTGGTCAGCTCTGCACGGGTGGGAGCGATTCAAGGTCACTCGCTGCTAGTTGCTTCAGCTAGCTCTGGTCAGCTCTACACGGGTGGGAGCGATTCAAGGTCACTTGCTGCTAGAAGCCGGCCTGGTATTGATCTGGCCAAACACTATACAGCCACAGTTGTCAAAACCACATGGGACTGGTACAATGACAGTTACTCAGACCAATGGAAAAGAACTGAAAACTCAGAAATAAAATCATCATACAGACAACTGATCTTTGAGAAGGGCCCAAAAAATATCCAATGGGAAGTAGATGCCCTCTTTAACAAGTGGTGTAGGAAAAAATGGATATTTACCTGCAGAAAAATGAAGCAAGACCCTTATCTCACTCCATGCACAAGAATAAATTCAAGGTGAATCACAGACCTTGAAGTTAAACCCCAAACTATTAGGGCCATCAATGAGGAAATTGGGACCAACTTGAGAACTTTGGCACAGGGAATACATAGGTTATCAGAAATAGGGAAGGACACAAACACAGAGGAGGCACAAATTGACAAATGGGATATACTGAAGATAAAACACCTGTGTACATCGAAAGAATTCACCAAGAGAGTAATAAGAGAGTCCACGGACTGGGAAAACATTTTTAGCAATGACACACCAGACAAAGGCCTTATTACTAAAATCTACAATACTCTGCTAGCTTTCAAAAAGAAAAAAAAAACTAATTGTCCACTGAGGAGGTGGACAAAGGACCTGAACAGAAGTTTCACAGAGGCAAAAATCCGAATGGCCAACAAACATATGAAAAAATGTTCCCGATCTTTAGCCATAAGAGAAATGCAAATTAAAACAACGAGGTACTACCTAACACCCTCAAAGGTAGCCCAATTCAAAAAATCAGAAATCATCAAGTGTTGGAGGGGCTGTGGGGAGACAGGAACTCTCATCCACTGCTGGTGGACTTGTAAGTATGTACGATCACTATGGAAATCGATCTGGCAATATCTAAAACAGATGGAAATTGAGTTACCATATGACCCAGCAATCCCCCTACTGGGCATATATCCCAAAGAGGCAAGAAACAAACCAAGGCCAGACATCTGTGCTCCATGTTCATTGCGGCACAGTTCACAATTGCAAGGAGTTGGAAACAACCCAAATTTCCATCAACTGACGATTGGATTAAAAAGCTGTGGTACATATATACAATGGAGTACTATGCTTCGCTAAAAAGCAGTGATGAACGTATGAGGCACATAGCGGCATGGGAAGAACTGGAGGAAATCATGCTAAGCGAAGTAAGTCAAGCACAAAAGGACAAGTACAACATGAGGTCACTTAGGTAAGCTTTTAAAAAAAAATGTAAAAGGGGCATGGGGTGAGGACCCGGTAATATGGCAGGGACCAGACCAAATACAGGGATACATATGGTAGACAACTAAAAAGGAGGTGGGGAAAGGAAAAAATAATAATAATAAAAAAGAAATGGGGAGCAGGAGCACACAGCACTAACCCACCCAAGGGGAGGGTATTGTTTATATCTCCACAGGGAAAGAGGGACCATACTTCAACCCAGTGCTCCAAGATGTGAATGCAACATGCCTGCGTGGAGTAGGGAACCAGTGGAGAGGTCTGAGGGGCCGGCCCCAATCCCAACTACTACTTGGACACCTGCCCCTCCCCCCAGAAGAATTTATTTCAAAGGATGGCATTGAATCTGCAGCTCCAGGAGAGGGACTTATCTGAATGGAGCACACGGGAGCAGATGAAAGGGGAGGAGGAAAGAATGGAGCACATCCTGGCCCACCAGACTACGAGGACGTTGTTCCTGATTAGAGCAGCCAGTCCATAGAGAGGACCACATGGCCGGCCCACTATGAGATATGACGTCCCTCACTGGCCCATAGACCTACAAGCGACAACACTAGAGACATAGTGTGGAAATTGCACCCGATCTGATCCCACCACACCAAGGCAAAACACTAAGGGGGTGAAACAGAACAGCAAGGAACTGGAGTGGTGAGGTCCCCAGGGAATGCTGAAGGTGGACTTTGGGGCCAGGGCATGGTGCCCCAACAAACTGGACTGGAAACACTCCTAAAGACCAACAGTCTTTGAACTAACTACAAGCTTTTCTTTCTTGTGTTTTGTTTTGGGGTTTTTTGTCATTGGTTTGTTGTTGTTGTTGTGTTGTATATTGTTGCATGGTTTTGCTCTGTCTTGTTTTTGTGCATGTTATTATCTCCACAGGTCTGTCTAAATAAGATAGGCTGGATGAACAATCTGGAGGCAAAAACAATGGGACCGACAGTTCTGGGGGGACATGGGAAAGGGGGAGGTGGGGGGAAAGGTAGTGGTGTTAACAAACCCAGGGACAAGGGAACAAGTGATCCAAATCAGTGGTGAGGAGGGTGTAGGAGGTCTGGTAGGGCATGATCAAGAGTGATGTAACCAAGAGGAATTACTGAAACCCAAATGAAGACTGAGCATGATAGTGGGGCAAGAGGAAAGTCAAAGGAAATAGAGGAAAGAGCTAGGAAGCAAAGGGCATTTATAGAAGTCTAAAGGCATGTACGTATGCAAATATATTTATATATGAGTATGGGGAAATAGATCTATGTGCCTATATTTATAGGTTTAGTATTAAGGTAGCAGAAGGACATTGGGCCTCGACTCAAGTACTCCCTCAATGCAAGAATACTTTTCTCTATTAAATTGGCATTCTATGATGGTCACCTTCCCAACACAACTGCTGAAGACAAAGCAGGTGCATAAGCAAATGTGGTGAAGAAAGCTGATGGTGCCCAGCTATCAAAAGAGATAGTTTCTGGGGTCTTAAAGGCTTGAAGGTAAACAAGCAGCCATCTAGCTCAGAAGCAACAAAGCCCACGTGGAAGAAGTACCCTAGCCTGTGCAATCATGAGGTGTCGAAGGGATCAGGTATCAGGCATCATCAGAACAAAAAAATTATATCGTCGTGAATGGGTGGGGGTGTGGAGGGGAGACCTAAAACCCATTTGTAGGCCACTGGACATCCCTTTACAGAAGGGTCTTGGGGAGGAGACGAGCCAGTCAAGGTGCGATATAGCAACTATGAAACATACATCTTTCCTCTAGTTCCTGAATGCTTCCTCCTCCTCCACTGTCATGATCCCAACTCTACCTTACAAATTGGGCTAGATCAGAGGAGGTACACCGGTACGGATAGGAACTTGAAACACAGGGAATCAAGGGCGGATGAGTGGCAATACTAGGTGGGGGAAGGGAGGGTAGGGTGGAAAGTGGAAACTGATTACAAAGATCTACATGTGATCTCCCTGGGGGACAGACAACAGAAAAGTGGGTGAAGGGAGACATCGGACAAGGCAAGATATGACAAAATAATAATTTATAAATTATCAAGGGTTCATGAGGGAGGGGGAGCAGGAAGTAGGGCAAAAAGTGAGGAACTGATGCCAGGGGCTCAGAGGGAGAGCAAATGTTTTGAGAATGATCAGGGCAATGAATGTACAAATGTGCTTTACACAACTGATGTATGTATGGATTGCAAAAAAACAAAAAAATGAAAGGAGATGAAAATGTTCTGTGATTAAATAGTAATGAGTCACCGATCTGTGAACATAGAACCCAATTAATGATGAACTTTTAAAGAGTGAATTCTATGGTATGGAAATTATATATAAATACAGCCCCCCCAAGCGTAATGAGTGTTGGGGAATAAATGAGCAAAATTGGCATGATGAATAATGATTCATATGGAGTCTTTTTCACATGTTTCAAATGGCTATAGTAAAATATTAAAATGTACGTGTACACTATCCTCTTATGGAGCTTTGGTTTTTACACAGTAAGGAAAACTTCTCCCAAGACATGATAATCCCCAATGAAAAATTAGGTGAGGTCAAGAATGTAAAAAAAAAACCCAAAACACTGCTATAAAGTTGATTCCAATTCATAGTGATCCTATAAGACAGTTCTATAGAGTTCCCAAGACTATATCTTTGGGGGTGGGGGGCGCAGACAGCTTCACCTTTTTCCTGCAGACCAGCTGTTGAGTTTGAACCACTGACCTTGCTGTTAGTAGCCTTCTGCTTACCGGTAGCGCCACCAGACCTCCATAAAGAAGGTAGAGGTGGGATAAACTTTTCTGTTCATCAAACCAGAACTTGTGGGAGGAAAGCACTGCGCCCTCCCGAGGTAGACTCTCAGCGGGTCTCCCATTTCTCCACCGGTCAGAAAGACATACCAGTAGTGGTGTCTTCACCCAGGTAAAGAGGATGGAGCTCTGCGCCTTGTGAACAGTCAAAGAAGACAGCAAAGAAGAGGGTCGCTGTTCCTCTCATCTTTGCCATAGTCTGCACACCATCAGGAAGAAGCCGATCTCTGAAGATCCTTTAGAATGAGCAGCCTTGGGTTGCAAGATGCTTCGGAACCTCCGGCGTCTGTGAAGTCACACTAGGAAGTGAGGTGGAAGCTTGTCCTACAGCGGGAAGGGGGAAGGGTCTGGTATCTGGGGGATGCTGGTCGTCCGGAGATCACTGAGAGCCTCTGCTCCCTTTCATTGACTTTCCAGTGCTTTCCTCAACTCTGCGTGTGCCAAAGCCTGAAGGTGGTCGGATATTACCGTATATTCTCGAGTGTAAGCTGACCCAAATATCAGCCGAGGCACCTAATTTTTAAGACAAAAACTGCATTAAAGTGTGCTGAAAAGTTCCGCTTATAAATGAGTATATACGGTAACCAGAACTCTGAGTTGCAAGTGACAGAAACACAACTAAATCAACTTAAGTACATTGGAAGTAGCTAGAAAACCGTCACAATCAGTCAAGCTATTACATGAACAAGCCATTGTATAGGAAGGACTCTTCCCTGGCAAGGGACATCACGCTTGGTGAAGTACAGTCAGCCAAAAAGAGAAAGGTCTTTGAGGAGATGGATTGACAGAGTGGCTGCAATAATGGTTTCGAGCGTAGCCCCAGTTGCTGGAATGACTCAGGTCAGGGACTGGTTCCTTCCATTGTGCATTGGGTGGCTATGACTCAGAACCAACCTGATGGCACCCAACAAGAACAGCATTTCTTATATCAAACTAAAATGCCACGAACTGCATAAATGTGAAAGTTTATGCTGTTACCTGTGTATCATTATTTTCCCTGCAATACATTGTCAGTATTCAATTCTTTTAATATATATTAGTATCTCTAACTAGACCTTCCGGAAGATGTTCCCTTGTGTTTGATTGATTATGCAATGGCATTCAACGGTGTGGATCGTAACAAATTATGGATAACATTGACAAAATTGGGAATTCCAGAACACTTGACTGTGGTTAAGTGGACCTTGTACATGGGTCAAGAGGCAGTTGTGCAAACCGAATGCAGGCATACTGCATGGTTTAAAATCAGGAAAGATGGGCAACAGGGTTCTATCCTCTCACCATACTTATTCAATCTGTATGCTGAGCAAATCATCAGAGAAGCTGGCTTATATGAAGAATAATGTAGCATCAGGGTTAGAGGAAGGCTTAGGAAGAACCTGAAATAGGCCAAAAACACAATCTTGCTCGCTGACAGTGAGGAGAATGAAGCACTTGCTGATTAGGATCAAGGACCACACCCTTCAGTATGGATCACAACTCAATGTCAAGAAGATCAAAATCCTCACAGCTGAACCAATAGGTACCATCATGATAAATGGAGAACAGGTTGAAATGGTGAAGGATTTTGTCTTGCTTGTATCCACAATCAATGCCCATCCATGGAAGCAGCAGTCAAGAGATCAAAAGATGCACTGTATAAGGTAAATCTGCTGCACCAGATCTCTTTCGGGTACTGAAAATCAAAGATGCTACTTTGGGTTCTAAGGTGAGCCTTACCCAAACTATGTTATTTTCCATTGCTTCCTGTGCACATGAAAGCTGCACATTGAATACGGAAGACTGAAGAAGAATCGGTGCATCTGAATTGTGGTGTCAGAGAATATTGAAAGGACCATGGACTGCTGAAAGGCCAAATCAGTCTGTCTTGGAAGAAGTGTACCCAGAATGCTCCTCGGAGACAAAGATGGTGAGACTCTGCCTAACATCCTTTGGACATGCTGTCAGGAAAGACCAGTCCCCAGAGAAGAACATCATGTTTGGTAAAGTGGAGGGGCAGTGAAGGGGGCTGGGGGGAGTCCCTCAAAGAGATGGACTGACAGTGCTCAAGCAGAGGAACAGTGGTGAGGATGGTGCCGGACCGGGCAGTGTTTCGTTCTGTTGCACACAGGGTTACTATGGGTCAGAACTGACTTGGGGCACCGAACACCACTGGACCTTTGTTTCCTGTATTTACATTCGACCTTGAGCCCCATGAATGTGACCGCTTGCTTTGTCTTTCAGCCCCATATTTACACACTATGTGCAGTGACTGGGATGGAAGAGACCATTCTGAGGCAAAATGGTTAGACACAAACATTATATAATAGGATTCTGGGTAGTTCAGCATAAATTTCAATGCAGTAAAACATATAAATTATATATATATATTTATATATAAATTAGAACACCACAAACCCACACCCTCAGCATAACCAAAGACAAAAAATATCCAACTTAAAATTACCAGTAAATAGCAAAATAAATAGGAACCCAGGCACCACCTCTCCCTTCTCTGGAAAAGCAGTAGGCCTATCTCATTCTTAGGTGCCATCCAGTTGGTTCCGTCCCATAGCAGCCTCGGGTAGCACAGACAGAAAGTGTCCAGTTCCACGACCACCTCACACTTGCTGTGATCCTGGAGTCCACTGCTGCTGCCGCTACATACATCCACCTCGTTGAGGACCCTCCTCTTTGGGGCTGGCCCTCCCCTTGACCACAGCATGATGTCCTTTTCTAGGGACTGGTCTCCTGTGAAGATGTCCAAAGAACGTGAGATACAGTCTCGCCCTTCGCCCTTCGAAGGAGCATTCTGATGGTCCTTCCTCCAGGAGAGACTGGTTTGTTCTTCTGGCAGTCTGTGGTGCCCTCAATAGTCTCTGCCAGCACCCTAATTCAAGCGTGTCAGTCCTTCTCTGGGCTCCCTTCTTCACTGGCATATGAGGAGATTGAACATACCATGCCCTGGGTTAGGGGCACCTGAGTCCTGAAAGTGGCACCTGTACTCTCTAACACTTTAAAGAGGCCTTGTGCAGAAAGTCTGTAGTAGACCTAAAATCGCCACCAACCCCAAAACTCAAAGCCACAGGGAATTGATTCTAACACATAGTGACCCTACAGGACAAGGTAGAGCTGCCTCTGTGGGTTACTGAGACTGCAACTTTTTGAGGGAGTAGAAAGCCTCATCTTTCTCTCATGGAGCAGCTAGTGGTCTCAAACTGCCAACCTTGAGGTTAGCAGTCTATGAAAATACCAAAAGGTGTCCTCATCGATTAGAATACATACCCAGAGGGGGGCGGTGAGGTGGCTGGTTTTGCCTGGAAGGTGGGAGAGGGGCTGTGGTAGAGCAGATGGCTTGGAAGGAGCGGGAAATTGGACTAGGCTGTAGGGTGCAGCGAGGTTTTTGAGAGCCTTTGGCCAGGGAGTGTGCATCTGATGCTGACAGTTCATACAAATGAAAGCACCGGGAACTAGGCTCGCTTCAGGCTCAACCACCTAATGCTGATCCCCACCATCTACCCCTGAATCCTCCCCTATTTCTCTCCGCAGTACAGCCTCCCTCCTCCCAGGTGCTTGGGCCAAACTCCAGATTTCCATCCTACATACCTGACTTTCTCTCTCTCCCACATCCAATCCACTAGCAGGGCCTCCCAGTTTTATTTGAGCACACATCACAAAACCTGGCCACTTCCTCCCCAGCCCCCACCATAGCCCAACCCCAAGTAGCCCAAGGTCACCGGACTATTCTCCAGCTCACGGTCGACTCCCAGCTAGTCCATTACCAGACGTTTTCCCACCCTTGTACTGCATACTCCTCCCCTTCCAATCTCACTCGGTTATCGGAGGAAGGGAAAACGGACTGCTTATGGAAGTGCCCCGGGGCGGGGGGCGCGTAGGATGAACAAATGGCCCACTTGCTTTCTCGTTTTCCAGGTAGATCTGTTGAGTTTGCAGGCACGGGGGACATTCCTCTTGGTGCAGCCGCCCAGGCGTGGAGCTGGCCAGCGCCTTCTGCAAACGTCCAGGGAGTATTTTTTACACTCTGCAGGCCACGTTTGATCTCTGTGGCATGATCTCCCGTCTTTGCTGCTGTTTTAGAATCTTTAAAATGCAAAAGCAAGCTATCTTGGCTATGGCTGGAGAGGCTGTACAGAAGCAGGTCGCAGAGGGAGTTGGCCCGCAGGCTGTAGGTCAAGGTCTACCCTAGGTTCCAGTGAGGGGAAAGAAACAGGGAGTGGGAGATATATCAGCAAACAACCAAACGTTGCTGGGGGTTGTGCTTGGTAAGGCTTTGCCACGTTACCATGCAGCAGCAACTGACGCATCCACTGAGGGTTTGTCCTAGCTCTACAGAGGCATCGTCCTAGCCATTTGTCACAGCTTGCCAATAAGGCCAGCTCTGCTATTTATCCCATTTGCATTGGGGAAACTGAGGCTTGGGCAAGCCTGGAGGAGCACAGCCAGGGCTCAGATTCAAATTCCTCCAACTCCAGGCTCCCAGTTGCCCTGCTCGGCTCTGAGAACGTTCAGAGAAGGGAGCGTGCTGTGGTGTGGTACTGGCCAGGCCACCAGGCCATCCCTGAGGGGCAGGTCCTGCTGCTGCAGCCCTCGGCCACGGTGGGGATGGTAGAGGGAGCACGAGGCTCACACACCATGCAGGGGAGGATCCTGCCGGGCTGGTGCCTTTGAGACTGGCACCTACAGACAGATACATTTAGATGGTGACCGATAGACAGGTAATGGCCAGGTGTTGTGCTGGATGCCACCTTCCCTACACTCTGGGACAGACACCTGTCATTAAGGAAAGATTTGTGAGCAATGAAAAGAATACTGAGGAAATATTGTCCATTAACCCCTTCCTGAAGATGGAATAAAAGACAGCCACATTAGATGGCTCTGGCCCCTGTCAGGCCCAGTGCCTGCTGACCAGCTGGCATGTGCATAGGGAAAGTGGGCCAGCCACACTTGGGCAGGTGACCAGCAGGCCACTAACCCACACTGTTCCAGGAACCTCATGTGAATAATGCTGGTTGTCCTTAAAAGTCACCCTGTTGAAGGCCTCTAGCTGTTCCCATTCACAGATGAGACGGACACAGAAATGGGGTTGAATCACCTGCTGTAGCGATTAGATTTTATGTGAACTCCAAGGAACCCTGGCAGCATAGTGGTTGTGTATTGAGCTGCTACCTACAAGGTCAGCGATTTGAAAACACTCCTTGGGAGTAAGACGGGGCTTTCTACTCCTGTGCTATAGTTTATTGTGCCAGCCTGGCCGATAAACACAAGTAGGATTAACTGAAGGGCAGAGGGATAAATGGCTTGCTTGTTCTGTGCCTCAGTTTAAAGGGGTACACTACCTGTGGGATGCCTAGCATGTGGACTGTGTTGCTGTAAGTTGAGGTCCCTTTAAGCCCACACGATTGGAATATTCATCTCTGGAGCTGGGGACTGACAGTTGATGACAGTTGGGGACCTGCCCTGCAGTTTGCTGCCTGGGTATATATAGCCCAGCTCTCTCTACAGAAGGGGACTAGTAACTGGCAGCTCTCAAAAACTTGAAGGACTGCTAGTGTCTCACTGATTTATAACTTAACTGTTAATTTCTTGTATTATCTATCTGTATATTATTTAACGGTTTACTTCTTGAATTATATAACTATCTTTATAAATATATTTATATATAATTACTAGCAATCTGGTTTGTCTCTCTAGAGAACCCTGTCCAATATATCCTGTAAAGAGTTACAGTCTCAGAAACTCACCGGGGCCATTCTACCCTGTCCTATAGGATCGCTAGGTGTCAGGATCAACTTGATGGTAGAGAGTTTGGTTTGCGTTTTTTATAGTACCTGGGTGGAGGTAAGAGTGGAATCCACCCTGTCAATCAGGTGGTGGCCTGGGGATGCCTCCCTGTGAGTGTAGCCTTTCTCTGAGAGGGACTGGGACTTCTCCCTGTCTCCGGCTCTCATCCTTGATGGACCTCTCTTTGCCTCCAGGGGGAGGCTGGACCTCTCTTTGCCTCCATGAGGGCCGCTCACCCTGCGAGTCAACCTGGGAGCTAGCTGCGGTGTCCTGCCACGTTTGGACTGATGTTGGATCCACCTGACTCTGCACCCACCGGCCTGTGAGCTCCAGGCTTCCTGCTTCACCTGTTTGCATCATTGCCTGCGGCTCTGTGAGTCTGCAGGAGGGCCCCGGCTAGTGGCGGACTTGTGGGCTTGAATTGGACTTAATATAAAATAACTTAAAAAAATAACTTCTTGATTTAAAATTCTTTCTTATACATATATGATTATCACTCATTTTGTTTCTCTAGGCCACGCAAGCTAACACACCTGCCACGGTCTCACTGAGGTGAGAAGCGGAGCTGGCCAACAAGCCAGGCAGTCAGCCCAGAAGTAGCGTCTTATCTTCCCTTCCTTCTCTGTGCTGTTATTCTGCAGGCCGACTGTGTGCTGGGCTGGGCCAGGTACCTGGGCAATACATTCTTCCTTCACGGGCCAAAGTGCCCAGGCAGCCCCTTCTCCACCTTCATGGGCCCTGCTCCTTCGGGGGAGTTCCGCAGAACACCCACAGAGTAAGAGCTTGAATGGAACCCTGAGCACATTGCAAACCAAACACAGCTCCAGGAAGAATAGCGAGAGCCAGAGATCACACAAAATGCTCCTCTCCCCACCCCGAGCGCATTAGTTAAACCATCCGGACACCAATTGGGGGGGAGGGTTGGTGAAAAGAGGGGTGTTCCTGAATATGGAACAGGAGAACCTCCAGTGGACTGGTGTGTGCCAGAAGGTGCAGAAGTTGACATGGGGCAGAGTGAGCAGTGGCCAGCGCCAACTCCACAAGTCTTGGGCTTGGCATTATTCCAAACCCGACACTTCAAACTAAGGAAGCGTCCTGCAGGTAGGCGCTGTCTCTGGCAACTCTACTTGTGGAGCAAGTTAGAATACTCCTCTTGAACCTATGGTTAAAAGCGGGGATCTCTGAGCAGGGGGTCTTTGCCTCAGTCAGATTTGTTTGTAGAATCATCAGTCTGGTCCTTGCAAACAATCTGACCTGACCTACTGGGGAGAGAGGGAGGCCTACACAGAGGGGGCAGGGGCTGAAATATGAAGGTTAAAGAGGGAACAGAGGCCCTCACCTACTTGTGCAGGTGCTGATCAAGAACCCCAGACTCCTCCATGGAGGGAAGTGGAGTGAGAGAGCCCAGGACACAAGCCCACACCCCCTCCCAGCACTTGGACTCTGGGATGGCATAGCTCAAGGCAGCCATTTCTGGGCACTCTAACCCAGTCCACAGCGATCATGTGACCAGAATGCCGAATAAGACGATAATAAGAAATAGTGGGGCTTGGATCATGGGCTGGAACAGCTCAGGTGATGGCCACTGGCCAATCCCATCCTTGAGGCTCCACGGCCCACAGGCATCTTCTGAGGGTTACAGCTTCCTCCACTGAATGCCAACCTCCAGACACTGAAGTCAGAGAGCCTGGCTCCCGTCTCCCGGCCTCCAGCGACACGTTCTTGTTTCTAGATTCATTCCCACTCGGGCCAGCTCGCTGGTCCCCAGACCTCTCACCTGCAAGGGCACCCATGTCACAGGAAGGTGAATCATCTTTCTTCACAAAGAAAAATTCACTGCCACCAAGTTGGTTCCGATTCACAGAGACCCTCTAGGTCAGAGCAGAACTGCCCCTGTGGGTTTCCAAGGCGGTGGGTGTTCATGGGAGTGGAAAATCTCCAGCATTCTGCCTCAGTGGTTTTGAACTACTGAACCTGAAGCTAGCAGCCCAATGCGTACGGGCCCCACCATCACCAGGGCTCCAAATGCTCTTGGCAGAAGGCCTTTTTCATTTTGTACACAACGAAAAGGCTGTGTATTTACCCAGTCAGTTCTCCGGCATCTAGTATTGCCTCTAGTGGAGCAATGGAAAGTCAGTCAAAGGATTGAGGTTCAGACTCTGGACGGGGGCACAGGGGTGGAGGGCTCACAGCTGAGACCTGCTTCTTCTTCGGGCTGGTGACTCTTTTACCATGAGTTGCAGCCACTCAATTACTTTTTATTTTTTTAATTCATGTCAAATTTTATCTTTAAAATTAATCATTTAAGAGTCAAGAATTAGATTTTGAGAAATCAATTATCTCTCCCCTACAACAGATTTTTAAATCTACTATCATGAGCCAGGCCAAAACTCTCTATTATCTTTCTGCTGGCAACGGGTCTCCTGCTCTCCTGGAGCTCAAGAGACAGGAAACAGCAGTGAAAAAGCTGAATGGGAGCTAATCGTGTCGACTTGGACGGAATCCCAAGGCTGGGGCTGGCCTGTATCTTACTTCCTAAAGGGAGAGCTGGCATGTGACCTAGGAGCTGTGGCCTCAGGCAGAAGGGCTCAGGAGTCCCACAGGGAAGGGTGGCAAAAACTAATCAAGTTTTGCCTTTTAAATAAATGAAGTTTATGTGTTATTTAAATCTCAATACATTTGCAAGAAAATGCAATTTAAAACACGATGAGTCTATTCTTTTTCCATGTATAAGAGATAGAGAGGTTAAATAAAATGATGGAATTCTTATTAAAAGGTGACAAATTAAGCAGAGACTCCCCGTATCTTGATTTACCTCATGCTAGAGCTAGAACTTCGCTGTACAGAGGACACAGCAGGTGCGCGGGCACAGGCATCTCCAAGCGAGAAGCAGAAACAAGAGCAAGAGGCCACGGCTGCTTCCTACGAGGCAGAAATGCCTCCTCCACCTCACTCTCCAACCCTTTCACCCAGTCTACCACCACCCATGCCGCCAGCCCTCTGCTGAGTGCGATCATGCTCTGCAATGGCCACACACCGAACACACAGACCATACTCAGTTACCTTGTTTATTAGGGAACCAGCAGGTTGCCATCCGGGTTCAGGAGCTCTCAGGTTACAGTTCTTCCATCAGGAGAGCCGCGGGCAGCCGTGCCTGGAGGCAGGCCTCTCTGGCCCTGGGTCCTCCGCTTGGCCTCTGCCCTGACAGCACCCCACTCCCATGAAAGCCTTCTCCCAGGAGGAGGTCAAGTTCCTCTGTGCCATCTCCTCTTGTCTTTGGTTCTGTTGTCACCATTTCTCAGAAGCCACTTTTTGTTGTCTTGAGTCACCCCTAGTGTTACAGCTCTCTCTCTTTGGCTCTCGAGTCTAGAAGGTTCTGAGCACAGGGGCAGGGATCCTGGGTGCAGATGCCATGCTCCAATCGTAGCTGTTGTACTTGATAATGGTGAGGTCCCCTATCCTTGTCTCTGGGATGGTTCGGTTAAAGCCTAGTAGGACAGTAAACTGACCAATCCCCTTGTTAGGGTTCCATGTGACTTATTTGCATTCCCTGCTCCAACCCCCGTGGGCATCATGAACTTTATTGGCACAGTGCCATCTAATCTTTCTGGTAGGAGTTACAAAACCATGGCTAGAAACGCCATATAAAATCAACCCAGCTCCGTGTAGGCTCCCCTGCACAAAAGGGCTTTTCAATATATCTAGAGCAGACACACTGTGTCAGTCTGGGTACTTTAGAGAAACAAATCCATAGAAACATATGTATAAGAGACAGTTTTATATAAAGGGTAAGTGCACATCAAGAAAACATCCCAACCCAGTGCTGCCCAAGCCTGCAAGTCCAACATTGACCCATATGTCGGACACTAATCCACAAAGTCCTCCTCCATCTCACAAAACACACGCAATGACACCGACTGCAGGTGGAAAGCCGAGTCAGTGAACATGTAAGCATCTCAGCGCTAGCAGGGGTGTCCACACGGCTGCTCCAGCACCCAGGGCTGCATCGGGGTAGGTCCATACGGCTTCTCCTTGGGGATGTCTTGCAGGAAGTGAGCCTTGCCAGCTGAAGCAGGGAACTGACTAAGGCAGCTCCACCCTGGTCCGACCATCACAAAGCAAGAGACCCGAGAACTAGAAAGGCGAAGCTCACTGAGCCATTTATCTCTCTGCCCTTCATTAACCCCACATGTGTTTATCAGCCAGGTTGGCACAATGAACCTTAACTAGCTCACCCACACCCCAACACGGATGCTTCTGCTGTCTGCAGTGTGTGGACACTCTTACAACCACAACCTGGACTTGTTAATTATGCTCAGTCGGGTGTCTGTTGGGCAGACACCTTTTTGCTTCAATTGTAATTTCATTTAAAACATAGATGTACACGTGAACAAGTTAAAAACAACTCAGTACAAAAGTTTACATGGTAAAAGCGAAGTCACCCATATTTTCCACCAATCCCTTGCCTGTAGTAAACAATCTTGACCATGCCTCATACATTATTCAAAGATACCCCCCATTCTAGACATTTGCTCTGACTTCACAATATGTTCTGAGGTTTCATATTAGATTATAGAGATCTACTGTTTAATTGTATTATAATTTATGCATAACACAAAATGTGCCATTGTTAAGTGAACAGCTCGAGGCACTAGCTGCACATTTAGAATATTGTGCAATTTACACCGCTCTGATTTCCAAACTTTTCAGCACGCCAAACAAAAGTGTTGTAACCATTCAACAATGCCGTTGTTAGTTGCTGTGCAGTCGAGCCCAGTTCCTGGAGCTCGGATGCGCACACAGGAGAAATGCAGCGCAGGGTTTTCATGGGCGGCACCAGGATGGAGGGCTGGGCTGCTAAGCAGGTCGGCAGCGTGAGCCCCCGGCTGCTGGCAGGAGGACGATGTAGCAGTCTGCTTCTCTGGGGCTTTGGAAACCCTCAGAGGTCTATTCTACTCTGTCCTACAGGGCTTCTGAGTCTGAATCAAGTCAACAGTCCTGGGTTTGTTCTTGTTTTGTTAAGGTGTGTGTGTGTGTGTGTGTGTGTGTGTGTGTGTGTGTGTGTGTAGCACACATGTCAGCAGCAGATCACCAGACCTGTTTTCCAAGTCACCTCTGGGTGTGTTTGAAATGCCAACTTTTGAGCTAGTCTTTCAGTACTATATCATGTGCCCCAACCAGGGACTCCTATTCAGCAATAATTAAGCAACAGAATAGACAAATAAGCATATCTATTCTAAATATTTCACCTAAGTAGAATCCTATATTTATCCTTCTGTATGCAACTTCTTCAAATTAACATAATGCTTTCAAGATTCATGTATATCTCCCCCGAAAATAATTTGTTCCAAAGGACGACATTGACTCTGCAGCTCCGGGAGATGGACATATCTGATCAGAGCACACGGGAGCAGATGAAGGGGCAGGAGGAGAGAGTGGAGCACAGCCTGGCCCACCAGGCCGTGAGGATGATGTTCCTGAGTAGAGCAGCCAGTCCACAGAGAGAATGACATGGCTGGTCCCACTATGAGAAATGATGGCAATCAGTGACTAAGGGCGATACAGGGGACAGCACCGGAGACACAGTGTGGGAATTGCACCTGACCTGATCCCACCACACCGAGGCAAAGCACTGGGGGAGTGCTGCGGGACAGCAAGGGAATGGAGTGGCAAGGTCCCCAGGGAATGCTGAAAGTGGACTTTGGGGTCAGGGCGTGGTGCCCCAACAGACTGGACTGGAAAACACTCCTAAGGGCCAGCAAACGATCCCTGAACTAACTACAAAAAAAAAGAAAAAGATTCATGTATATCATAGTATGCATCAGGAAATAATTTCTGCTTATGGTTGAATAATATTTCATTGTGTGCATTAAGGAGCCCCAGTAGTGTCATGGTTAAGTGTTCAGTTGCTATCCAAAAGGTCAATAGTTCAAACCCACTCACTACTTCCTGACAGAAAGATGTGGCAGCTGACTCCCACAGAGATTTATAGCTTTAGAAATCCTATGGGGCAGTTTTACTCTGTCCCCTAGGGTTACTATGAACTGGAGTTGATTGACAGCAATAGGTTTGCATTGGTTTGGTTTGATATATACACACTCACTCAACAGTTATATTCCAAAGACCAAGTCATTATGCAAAATACTGGTATTCTACAAAAATGGAGGATAATCATAGAACAAAATAGGAGATATTTGCATTGTTATGTAACTGCCAATTACATCATTACATAACTGTCAAGAGTCATCATTATATAACTGTCCAATCCTAGAGAATCACATCATGGCCCAACCAAGCTGACACATAGCTTTAGCCATCACAGCCAGCATTACCCTCACCTGTCTGTGTTCCCTGTCAGACGTACATCATTGAGGCAAAAAATAGTTGGCAAGTAATTTTTTCTTATTACCATAAATGCAAAATGTCAGATAAAGAGAAGGTTGATAAATGAGAAGTAGGAATACCCTACATTTTATTTTTCCATTCATTGGTTCATGGACATTTGGACAGTTGCCACCTTTTGGCTATCGTGAATAATGCTACTATGAATATTTGGCACTCAAGTATCTGTTTGAGTCCCTGCTGTTAGTCTGGGTAGACTAGAGAAACAAATCCATAGAAACCCATATGTGTATAAGAAAGAGGTCTATATACAAGAACAATTCAATATTGAGAAAACATCCCAGCCCAGTCCAGATCAAGCCTATAAGTCCGATGTTAGCTCATATGTCCGATACCGGTCTATACATTCTTCTTCTGACTCAGGCAACACATGTAATGATGCAGGAAGATCACAGGCCAGTGGGTGGAAAGTCTTTTGGATACAGTGGCGGTCACTACGTGGGCTCTCTGGCTCCAGAGGTCACGGGGTCTGTCAGAGTAGTGTCATGGGTCTTGTCAGTAGAACTTCATCTCAGGCAGTTAGCAGGAAGAGAATGTTTCCCTGCCTCCAAGGAGGAAATACAGGAGTTACCAGAACCCATAGAAGGCCATGCCCACACAGAGGCCTCATTGGTTGTATCTTGATTGACAGGCCAGACTCCATCCTTTCACTCATAATCCTCTCAAATCGACACCAGATTATGTAACTACCACACCTGCTTTCAAAAAGAATGGATATATGCATACGATTGTGTATTAGGCTGCGTTATCTAGTGAAACAGAACCAGCGACATGACACTCGTCTATGTGCAAGACAGAACTTTATATCAAGAAGTAACTTTAAGCCCGGAAATTGCGAGTCACCGGCATTCAGGGCACCTGATTTGCTTCCTGAAGAGCCCACGGGGTTACGAGTCACGTGATGACTGTTTGCAGAGGAGTCTGTGTCTGAGGCTGCCCCTGACGTGACACACAGCCGAGTGAACCGCGTATCCCGGGAGTGAAAGCCCAGGAGTGGCGCTTGAGCTGCGTGAGAAAGGGGCTCATCATGGCGGATGATCTAAAGAGATTCCTGTATAAAAAATTACCAAGTGTTGAAGGACTCCATGCTATTGTTGTATCTGATAGAGATGGGGTGCCTGTTATTAAAGTGGCCAATGACAATGCTCCAGAGCAGGCTTTGAGACCCGGCTTCTTGTCTACGTTTGCTCTTGCAACCGACCAAGGCAGCAAACTCGGTCTCTCAAAAAACAAAAGTATCATCTGTTACTATAACACCTACCAGGTGGTTCAATTTAACCGTTTGCCTTTGGTGGTGAGTTTCATAGCCAGCAGCAATGCCAATACAGGACTAATTATCAGCCTAGAAAAAGAACTTGCCCCTTTATTTGAAGAATTGAGACAAGTTATGGAAGTTTCGTAAGCGGGCAGTGGTTTGGACGTGTGCCTTTTAACCATTGTACAGACACAGTCCCAACTCGGCAGTCTCTAGATCACACAAATGCTTGTATCTGTTGACCCAAGAAAGGGCCCTCTTTCCTACCTTTTACTAAAAGAAAGAGCCTATAGATGTAATTTCTGGACAGATTGATTATTATATTTTCTTGTTTGGGGCATTTTCTTATTTTGTGTGATCTGGGAATACCACAGAAGTGGTTCAGTCTGCCACGGCTCCCATGGAGTTAAGTTCTGCCACCAAATGTAGACGAGAATCTCCTCAGTGGGTCAGCATCAAAATGATACAGTGACCCACGTGAACCATCAAGTGCTCCCTTTTGTAAAATGTGCCCAGGCCTGCAGAAAGAAGCAGACCCTGCTGATTGTGAATAACGACGAGAACCTGTTTTTCTTCTTGTGATGTTGTATTTCTTGGCACTGAATGTGAGGAAAATACAATGGCAAAAGTAATAAAGTCAGTACAATCACGAGCTATTCCTATGTACATATTGCTCTACAGTACAGACGACTTGCTAATTGTGGTGGTTCCTCTCAGAGGGTGCTGTTCATCCCTAAAATTCAAATTATAGCAACTGATTCCCCCCGACTCTGCTGTCTATACATAACCAATCAGTGTTATAATGTTGATGTGTTCTTTATGAAATTTAGATGTGATTCGTTATCAAACTGCTTCATATATTGGTATGTATGTAAACATGATAATACAGCCTTTTTCATACATGAATATAAATAAAATAGTATTTTTAAAGTGTAAAAAAAAGAAGTAACTTTAAATCAAGAAGGCATTGGTGGTAGTCACATAATCTGTTGTCTATTTGAGATTTAGAGTGAAGGGGTGGAGGTTAGCCTGTCAATCAGGTCTCAGCTTTATGACCTCATTTGGAGGCACTAAGGAGATAAATAGCTCACTGGAGGAAGGACACACACTCACTTCCTGCGAGACACACTTGCTGACAAGACACGCGGAGCTATGCTAGAGCCCTGGAGCTAAAGGAGTCATGTGGAGACCCCTGCCAGCACTGAGATGCCTCTAGCACCACTGATCCACAAGACTTTCCACCCACTGGCCTGTGATCTTCCTGCATTTGGTGTCATTTCATGTGTTTTTGTGAGTTTAAACTGGAATTTATAGATTGGTATTGAACATATGGACTAACACTGGACATATGGACTTGATCTGGATTGGGCTGCAATGTTTTCTCAATATTCAATTGCCGTATATAAAGCTCTTTCTTAAACCCATGTGAGTGTCTCTGAATTTGTTTCTCTAGTCTACCCAGACTAACACAGCATCCCAGCCCAGTCTGACTTCAGTCCATGGGTCTGATGCTACACAGAGACCTCTTCAGACTCACATAGCTGCAGGATCCACTTGACTTTGTACACACCAGCCTGCAATCTCCACACATCCCAGTTCACCTTTGTACGTCATCTTTCTGTTGCAACTAGGATGCGAGGCTTCTACCATGTTGTCATATTCTGTTTCTTGAACTCTCCATTAAGGTCATCCACTAGAATGCACTTTTGTGGTTTTTGTACTTTCATGTCTGATGTTCTGCTTCAGTTTTTCAAAACTCCAGCTCATAGTCTAGTGGGTGCGGCATATATAAAGGCAAGTTAACTGTGGCCCAGTTTAGAAAATGAATTTAGCTATTGACTACCTTTTATTGTCAGTCGCCATGGAGGTGTAGCAGGCTGCAAGTTGGGCTGCTAACCATAAAGTCGGCACTGCAAGCCCACCTGCCACTACAAGGGAGAGAGGAGGCCATCTGCGGAGCCCTGGTGGTGTAGTGGCTATGTGTGGGGTTGCTAATGGTAAGGTCTGCAGTTCAAAACCACCACCTGCTCTACGGGAGAAAGACAGGGCATCATAAGCCTTCAGGGGCACTCTGCCCTGTCCTATGAACTATGGCAGTGAGTTTGGTTTGGGTTTACCTGCTCCCATAAAGATGTACAGCCTTGGAGCTGTCTACTCTGACCTGTAGGGTCGCTATTGATCAGACTGGGCTTGATGGCAGTGAGTGTGACCAGTCGATCAGGTGTCTGCCTGGATTCCTTGCATGCTCATCTCAGCTCAGCAATAACCTTGGGCTAGTCAACGGAATTAATAATGCGACCCACCGGGGCAAATTGCGTTTGGTCAGGATTTAATATACTCTTGTAAAGTGGGTAGAGGTGTCCCGCAGGGATACAGGAGGCGCTGCATACACTCCGCACACATTAACGAGAAAATGCAATTTTTACAAGAAGAGAGATTCTCCTCGGTGCTCAGTAACGAAACGCTTGGCCTCCTGTGGGAAGACAAGCTCACGAAGAAGCGGAGTCAGGGGCGCGAGAAGGACGTCCTCCAGGATAGAAGACCCGCCCCACCGGTCCGATTCTGGCAGAGTCCGCGGACCAGCCCAGCTCCAACTTTTACCGCCGCGTCGTCTTTAAGAGCGCACCCATTACATCATCCCCGCGCCGCTCAACCTACCTTGACGGCGCACCGGCGAGTCGACTCGCAGCTCCCATTGGCTCGCCGGCACCTGAAGGCCCCGCCCCTCTCCCCGCCGCCGGTCCGGGGCGCCCGCTGTCCGTCGTCCGCGGGGAACCGGGATTGGCCACTGGACCGTCCTCCTGGAAGCCCCGCCCTCCAGGGGCTCGCGTAGGCTGTGCGGCTCTGGGTGGGAGGGGCGCGGCGCCGCGTCTGGAGTCGCCGCGGTCCCCGTCCGCCCGCCCGCCCGCCCGCGCGCGCGTCCCTCCTGCAGCCCGCCTGCTGGGCCGGCCCGGCCCGGCCCGGCCATGGAGTCCTACGACATCATCGCCAACCAGCCCGTGGTGATCGACAACGTGAGGCCCCGAGCCGGGGGAGGGAGGGGCGCCCCGCCTCCGGGGGTGCACGCAGCGGCGCGGGGAGGGTCCCCCGCCCGTCTGGCTCGTCCTCCGCGCGCCCACCTGGCCCCGAAGCCCCAACCCCGGGCCGCGTCCCCACCAACGCCGTGGAGTTGGCGCGGAGATGGAGGCGAGGCGGGGGCTCCATCTGGTGTGCCGGCTGGGTGGCGGCAGAGCGGCCCTGCCGGTGCACCTGCGCGCCAGGCCTGGGCGCGCACCCCGAACTTTTCTCGTTTGAGAGTGGGGTCGCTGGGCAAGGTTGACCCAGCCCTGTTACCACTCCTTCGGACCCGGGTTCTGGAGCTGCTGCCCCTCCCGTTGGACGTGGGAGGCATTTGCCCTTTTGCGCACTGGTCAGCTTTGGGAGGGGTTAGCCTGGTGACTTCTACAGATACACTTCCTAGGTAGCTGGACCGCCGGGGTGCACGGGCCCTTTCTTGAAAGTTATCCCTTCTAGCACACCTGTCCAGAGACACCTGGCTGCCTCTTGTTTGCTTTGCCCCAGCCCTGTCCCCTGAGCATGGCGGTGGGAGGAGTTCAGGGCCGCCCAGGTCCCAGAAGCAGTTTGATGTGATTATAAGTCTCAGAAGAAAGACACTTGGCTTCCTTGTGGCCTTCTCCTTCAACTGCCATTTTTGGAAGTATCGTGGGAGGGTTTCTGACCACAGAGCCATGACGGGAAGACAATAAGGGCCGGGATCTGTAGTTTGGGTACCTGACGCTGGCATGTAGACTTTGGCGGTTTTGATAAATGACTTATATATTTTGGAATCTCTCTCCACCCACATGACCCCTGAGATCTCTGAGTCGCTGTCTTTTTTAAATACTCCACGTGGGCTGGCCTGAGTCACAGCAGGCGACATTTGATGAGGCTGGGACTGGGTTTGGGGGGGTGTTGTCAAATCGTCCCACAGGCCACAGGAAGGACCCTCGCTCCCTCCGGGCAACCCACAGTCCTGAGTGGAGAGGACAGCATGTTGACTGGCGCCTCCAGGGTCCCGGTCCCCCTCTTCTATGGGCAGGTCTCCTTCTCCACTGCACACCTTGGGGGAGGGGGGCGGGGGTCGAAGATCAGTGAGTGGCAAGAGGGGTTGAGAAACAGATTCCTTCCCTGAGTGGGAGTTTGTGGATACAGGATTCCTTTTTAGAGCCAAAGTCCGGCATTGTTTGGAGCAGTGGCAAGTCCGAGTTATCTTTGGAGTCTCTCAGGAAGCCACTCGAGGAGAGGTACCTGATGCCTCTGTGCCTCCAGGCTCTGCTAGGGTCCCTGGACGTGCAGGTGGGCTTCTAGCCGCTTTTGCTATGGAGTGCTCCTCCTGGAGCCAGCCCCGGAGTGTGGAGGCGGGTGTCCATCCCTCGAGCTATTCTGGGTGGGCACTTGGTTTGTGGGTGGCGGGCCTGTGCACTGAAGGATGTTCAACAGCATCCCTGGCCTCTGCTCATGGCATGCCAGCAGCACTCTCCCTCCCCTTTGCCCCACCGCTCCTGAGCATCCACAGTGGAAAATAGCTCTACATGTTGCCAGGTATCCCCTGGAAGGGAGACTTCAAATCGACCCCGGTTTTGAACCACTGGTGGTTCCAAAATTTTGTAAGTTTGGGACCCGGGCAGTGTGTCAGTCTTCCTTGGCAGCCCTGCTGGGGCCGCCAGCTCCCTCCTGCCCCATAGAGCTCTGGAAGGGAAGGGCAGTAGCTAAACTTCGTGTTTCCTTGCAGGGCTCCGGAGTGATCAAGGCAGGCTTTGCAGGAGACCAGATTCCAAAATACTGTTTCCCAAACTAGTAAGTATCGCTTAGCTAGCAGCCCTGGCCCTTTGTTTACTTTTGGGGTGTGCTTTGGCCCTGTTATAGCTGCTGCCCTGGCACCACGCCTGTCAGGGAAACCCCCAGGTGTGTTAGGTTGAAGTAAGTGACCAGCAAGTAGCACACCAGGTTGCCTCTTTTCTATGGAGATTCGCCTGTTGGTCCCTCTGACACTGTCTGCAGTTCAGCCCCACCAGCTGCTCCATGGAGCTGTGGTGTCTGTTCCCCAGGAAGATTGATTAGGCCTGGGCTAGAGGGCGGCTGTCAGTCAGAAGGCAGGAGGGTAGGGGCCAGTGAGGAGGAGAAGCAGCCTGGATACCTGGGGACTGGGCATGGCATCATTAGGCAGAATAAACAAGAGTCTGGGAGACAGCCGCACACCCCCTAGAGAAGCAGGTGGGGGGGTTACACACCCTCCTCCCTGGAAATGTGTCTTCTGGGTCTTCCTTATTTCCAGACTTTAGAGAGTGGTTTGTTCCGCTCGGGGCCTGCCCGTGAATGATGCCAGAGGTGAGAAATATGAGAGGCTTCCAAACCATCAAACCCAGATCCGGAGTGTTGTTCTAGCTCATTGGAGGAGCCCCTTTGGGAGTACCTCCTCTCTAATCCTGAAGGCTTTGGAGTCCGTGGTATAAACCAAAAAACCAAACTCACTGCCATCAAATCGTTTCCAACTGAGCAACCTCCTAGGACAGAGTAGAACTGCCCCCTGTTCATCTTCTAAGACAGAAAATCCTTATGGGAGTAGGAAGCCTCATCTCTCTCTCTCATGGAGCAGTTGGTAGGTTTGAACTGCTGGCCAACACGTAACCCGCGTGACACCAGGGCTCCTCTTTGTGGCCTAAAGGGAGTCCCACAGGGGCTGGCCTGCACCAGGGAGCCCCAGCTCGGGCTGAGGACAGAGCTAGCATCCAGTAGTGCTTTAGAGGACAAGCACCCATTCAAGCTTCGCCGTTCTTTCGCAGCTCTACTTCGGTGTAACTAAAGTATTCTGTTAACATGTGGAAGAGACCTGGTGGCATAGTGGTTACTCACTGGGCTGCTAACTGCAAGGTCAGTAGTTCAAATCCACTAGCTGCGTCTTGGGAGAGTGAGCAGGCTTTCTACTCCCATGAAGAATTACAGTCTCAGAAACTCACAGAGGCAGTTCTACCCTGTCCTATAGGGCCGCTAGGAGTTGAAGTCAACTCAGCACCAATGGGTTTGAAGCGGGCATGAGTTAATGCTGGGGAACTCACAGGGACAGGTCTACCCTGTCCTGTAGGGCCACTGCGGCAGCATCCACTCGATGGCAGTGAGTCTGGTTTTGGTTGGGGACATTAGATCAAACTTTTATTCTAGTTTTGAGAACTAAGCCTGTGCTGTCGAAGCCCTGGCAGGGGAGCAGGGCACGTGAGGAAGCAGGACTCAGCTTCCCTTAGCCGGTGAGGGAGTGACAGCACCGCTCCTTAGAGTGGAGAGCCTGGCCTGAGTCATGGCAGAGGAAGGCCGACCCTCTGCCAGGCCTGGGCCAGCCACCAAGGGCTGGGATTCCGGTTTGGGAGAGAAGGAGGAGCAAGTCATGAAAGACACTTTTCTTGCCCTGAGCTTCCCGTCCCACCCAGGCCCACTCTGTGTCCCCACGCCCCACAGGCCTGGCCTGGTTTTATCCCTGTCCTGTAGAGGACAGTTACCCTCTTGTCTGTTGCGGGTGGACTGGACATGAGCTCCGCCAGGCCCCCTCCCCACCTCACTGACCGAGTCTGTCCTTGCACAGTGTTGGGCGCCCTAAGCACATGCGGGTGATGGCCGGAGCCCTGGAGGGGGACCTCTTCATTGGACCAAAAGCAGAGGTAACACCTGTAGCCAGCCTTTCCTGGATTTGGGGTCCTCCTGCAGTAGGAGCTGGTGATCGGAGCTGTACCTCCAAGAGGGGCCTTGAGGATCTGCCCTGCAGGGCCATCTGCTGGGTGTCCCTTCTGGGTTTCCATACTCCATCTCTGAACTTCCACGCTGCACCGGGCCACCTCCCTCCCTCCCGGCATCCCTTCCTCTGTGAGCTGGAGTGATGGGTCTACTTTGGGGAACACAGTTAGACCTGCCCATGACTTTGGGAAGCTAGAGAGGAAAGGGCTGACTTTGGAGCCAGGATTACCTGTTATGGAGGAGCAGCGGGGGACCTCCCCTTGAGCTCGGGCCTGATGATGTACCTGGAGGCTGCCTGGCTCAGCTCAAGCCCTCAGGAGCAGAGCAAACGTGGGGTGTGGGGAGCTTGGGCACCTAGGTTTTGGGTGAGTGAGACCGAGTGCTGCGTGGGGAGAAGGAGCGCCCTGAGGGGGGCCATCAGCGCTGGGAGAGACAGCAGGGAAGGGATGGAGTGGGGGTCCCTGCAGCGGAGCTGTGAAGAGCAGAGAAGGCCAGGCTGGCTTTGCCCCCCCTGGTCATGCTAACGGGTTGGACCAATAAAGTGCTGGTGGATGTGGGTGGTGTAGGAGGCGGGAGAGCGTGTTGACAGTGTCGGTAGAGACGTCAGAGTTTCGTGACCACAAAAGAGAGAGCCTGTTAGGAAGGCAATGGCAGGGCCCCAAGAGGGGAGCTGGCAGGGAGCACAGCACCCCGCGAGCTGATCCCTGCAGGCTGAAGGCGGAGAGGCTCTAAGTTCAGGCCCCTCTGCAGGACTAAGATCAGGTGAAGGAGGCCACCCGTGCCAGGAAGGCAGCGGCAGTTCCTCGCGGAGGGGTCTGATAGCGCCTCTGGCATGGTCCCTCCCTCCCGCCGCAGGAGCACCGCGGGCTGCTGGCCATCCGCTACCCGATGGAGCACGGTGTGGTGCGGGACTGGAACGACATGGAGCGCATCTGGCAGTACGTCTACTCCAAGGACCAGCTGCAGACCTTCTCCGAGGAGGTGCGGCGGCCGCCCCCGCCCCTCTCCCCTGCAGTCTCCTGCCCCCCGCCCCTCTCCCCTCTCCCCTGCAGTCTCCTGCCCGCTGTTTGAGAGGGTTGCTCTGCATGCGCGTGTGTCTAGCTGGCGCGCTTACAAAGGGCCAGGCAGAATTTCTTTGCGAGACTAAAGTGCTGGCAGATGACTGGGTGGTGGGCTCTCCGGGAAAATTTCTTGTAGGGTCTCTCGGCGTGCCCAGGACTCTCCCATCTCTTGTAGCACCCGGTGCTTCTAACGGAGGCTCCGCTGAACCCGAGTAAGAACCGGGAGAAGGCGGCAGAGGTGTTCTTCGAGACCTTCAACGTGCCGGCCCTGTTCATCTCCATGCAGGCCGTGCTCAGCCTGTGAGTGCCCCGCCGCCACCGGGCGCCTCCCACCCCCAGGGCTCCTTCCCGGGCGGCTGGCCCCGCGTCGCCACAGCTGGGGTGAGGGGACCCTGACTTGGTGCCACAGGTATGCCACAGGACGGACGACGGGAGTGGTTCTAGACTCGGGGGACGGCGTCACTCACGCGGTGCCCATCTACGAGGGCTTCGCCATGCCGCACTCCATCATGCGGGTGGACATTGCCGGCCGGGACGTCTCCCGGTACCTGCGGCTGCTGCTGCGCAAAGAGGGTGTGGACTTCCACACCTCGGCCGAGTTCGAGGTCGTCCGGACCATCAAAGAGGTGACTGGGGGTGGGCACGCTCAAAGGGGGTCTGCAGCGGGGAGTGGCGGATCCCCCCTTCAAGTGGCAGCCTCCTGAGCTGGTATTCCTGCCCCGCAGCGAGCCTGCTACCTGTCCATCAACCCGCAGAAGGACGAGGCCCTGGAGACGGAGAAGGTGCAGTACACCTTGCCAGACGGCAGCATGCTCGACGTAAGTGGCTGCCCGGGCATGGAGGTCGGCACCGGGAAGCCAGGGTGTGGGCGGGCTCGGGCAGAAAAGGCCATCTCATCAGCCTCCACCTTGTGTCCCGAAGGTGGGGCCGGCGCGGTTCCGGGCCCCCGAGCTGCTGTTCCAGCCAGACCTGGTCGGGGACGAGAGTGAGGGGCTCCACGAGGTGCTGGCCTTCGCCATCCACAAGTCGGACGTGGACCTGCGCCGCACGCTCTTCGCCAATATCGTGCTCTCGGGCGGCTCGACGCTGTTCAAAGGTGCCCAGCTCGAGGCGCCCGGGACCTGGCCCATCTCTAGCGGGGTTTGGGTGCATGTTTCCCTGGAGTAGAATTTCTCCCATGCCCTTGGTGAATGAGTTCCGTGATCACACAGGTTCTAAAACGGACTCGGTGAAGAGTCTCCCACCTTTGTCCCTGGCCACCCAGTTCCTTCCCGTAAGAGTCACTCAGCCCCCACCCCACCCCCACGCCCTTTCAGCAACTCGGCACCACGCAGGCCTTTACTCAGCAGTGGTCTTTCCGCCCGCGTGGGACTGACCTGTGTGTCTGACTAGGCGCCGCTTTACCCCGTCCTGTTGACGGCTGTGGAGGTGGCTGCAGTCATTTCTAACCACAGAGGTGCTGCAGTGGACAGCCGTGTACCCTTATCATGTCACACGATGAGAGCCTGTCCAAAAACAGCCCTCCTCGTGGACAGGCGGAGCGGCTAAAGGCGTGTGCGGTACACATGACGGCTGTGTGTCTGTCCTTTGGTAGTCAGCGCGTTCATGTCCTGCCTGAGAGGTGCTGCAAGTACAGCCCCGGCCAGGGGTCCATGTCGCAGGTCCCGCCAGCACTGTGTGTGCGACCACGTAGCTGTTTCCCCTGGGTTGTCCTGGGTTGGCTTTGGCCTTATGGAGTGTTTGCTGAGGGAAGAGCATGGTGGGCTGGGTGACGTGGGCCGTCTCCTCCTCACAGGGAGCCAGGCCCACCCACAGACCTAGGGATGGACCTTTTCCTCCTGTGGACAGCTCGCTTGTACCCTTAACCCCAGAAAAGGAAGAGGGGTAGAAAGAGCGGCTGCCAGCATCACCAAAAGTTGCATGGGGGATATAGCTAGGGGCAGGGAGGGAGCTGGGGTGGCGTCCACAGTTTGGCCAGCCTTTTGTCCGCAGGCTTCGGCGACCGATTACTAAGTGAAGTGAAAAAACTAGCTCCAAAGGACATCAAAATTAAGGTGAGGTTCGAGAGTCCCCATCAGGCCTCAGGGTGCTGGGCAGCCGTGACCAGGGGAAGAAAGAATAAGCGTGGGCTCCAGTCCTTCTACCCCGGCTGCCCCGTCACCCTCTGCCATCTCCATCTCCCCCAACTGGCCACTCGCTGTCCTGCCTGGCCCTGTGGCAAGTACCCCCGGCTGGAGGGGCGCTGCCGTGTGGGAATGGAGTAGTTAGGCTGTCGTTTGCTCCCACCAGATCTCGGCTCCTCAGGAGCGGCTGTACTCTACGTGGATCGGGTGAGGCAGGGCCCAAGGGGAGGCCTGGGGAGGAGGACACCAGTCCTCCCAGGGTGGACCCTGGATGGGTGGAGGGTGGGAGGTGGGGAAGGAGGGTGTTGCTTGTTTCCCAGGTCAGAAAAATGGGGCTCTGAATGCTGTGGGAAGGAGGTTGCCTAAGCCCACGAGTCCCCCTCCCCCTCACAGTGGCTCCATCTTGGCCTCGCTGGACACCTTTAAGAAGATGTGGGTATCCAAAAAGGAATATGAAGAGGACGGCTCCCGGGCCATTCATCGCAAGACTTTCTAGTGCCCCAGGAGGGTGTTGGCCGGCTGGGAGGAAAGGGGAGCCAGTGCCTTTAACCCTTTCTGGTCTGGGCTCACATACTAGGCTTAGGGACCCCTGCATGCCCTGAACCCCCAGCAGGTGGTGCAGTGATGCTCCCTGCCGCCGCCGCCATCCCCCCTTTCTCCCCCCCCCACACACACACACAGTTAATATTTAGCGCCCTGGATGGGGTAGCTGAGCTGGGCACAGGGATTGAGGAGCCCACCATGGGCTGCCCTGTTTCCTTGCTACGACCTTCCTGGGCAGCAACTCCTCTGCAATCCAAGACCAGTCCCTACATGCGCCCATTTCCTCTGGCAGGATGCCAAGGGCTGGGTGACTGGTACCTCTGTTACTCCCTTGAGGTGTTGGGTGGAAGAGTAGGTAGAGGGTAGCTCCCCGGAGGTGCATCATCGCATCTCAATTTGTCCTCCTCCTCTTCTAGCCTGACAGCAGCCTTGAGGGCCTTCCCTAAGCCATTCCTGACTCTGTCGTACTCTGCCCTTCGGGCTCTGCAGACTGAGTACCCTGGTGGAGGCCCGAGTGCCAGGCTCCATCTGGCCCAGGGCAGGGTACGCCCAGGGTGCAGGCAATCACACTTTGTCACGCTCCTCCCCTGCAAAGCACGTCACTGACTTGCTGCTCCCTCTCCTTTGCCCCAGTACCCTGGATGGGAAAGGGTTAAGGGTCTTCAGTCGCTCAAAGAAACCACTTACTCTGAAGTCCAGCCTGGAGTGGGGAGCATTACCATCTCCCACTGCCTCCAAGAACGAGGTCCTCACTACCCTGTGATCAGGGCCTCAAACCACACCCCCTATAAATGCTCCCCCCCAAATATGTACAATTATTTAACACAGTTGCCTGAAAAATTTTTTTTGTAAATCATTATAGTAATAATTATGGACAAAACTCGGTGTGTGGCTGCGTCTTCTTGTGGCTCTTTGTACTACTGTGTGCTTCTCAGTCCTTGGGGAACTGCCCAGAGAAAGCAGCATGGTGCTGACTCTCTTCAGCTGTGTGGGTTTCCATGGTTGGCGAGGGCCTCAGGAGAGTGGCCTTGAACCTGGCGGCAGAATTCCTGGCTTCATTACCTCTGGTTCAAGGCCTCCTGGGATTGCCCAGGGCTCAGCCCCATCCCACTCCCTCCCTATCCCGAGCTGCAGAGCAGGCAAAGTCTGGCTGCAGGCAGTGCTGGGGCCCAGGCACTCCAGTGTTGTCATCTGTTCCGTGGACTCGGCTCAGAGGGGCTGAGGCTGACAAGCAGCAAGCACCAGTGGTACAGACTGACAATTCCTCCGTTCGGAAGAGAAGAGCACGAGGGAGATGGGCTGGGCACTAAAGGAAGAGTGGGAGGGAAATGGGGATTTGGAAAGTGACCTTTGCTCATTAAATACTGGAGCACCTACAGTGTCAGTGTGTGCAGCAGGGTACCAGGTGAGTGGAGTCCTGGTGAGAGATCTAGCCTGCCCAGCCCACCCCCAACCTGCGATGTTGGGCCAGGAAGAAGACGGAGCCTCGAGGAATACCATCTACCGCAGCAGCAGGTCAGCTCACTGCGAGGGAGCAGGAAGGGTTGCTTAGATCAAATGTCAATTCACAGGGGCCTGTTGGACGGGGCAGAACTACCCTGTGGGTTTCTGGACTCTAACTCCTTTCCAGTAGAAAGCTCTGTCTCCTAAGGAGAGACTGGTGGTTTCCAACTGCTGACCTTAGAGTTAGCAGCCTAATGAATAATCACTACGCCACCAGGGATCTTGTTGGTTAGACAGAACAAAGGTATTCTAGGCAAAGATAGGCACTCGAAACTGGGGGTTGTGGGGCTGGAGAGAACACAGGCCTGAGTGATGCCAAGTCAGAGCAGCTGCTTCTGTTCATAATGTAAACGAAAATGCGAAGAGAAAGTGAACGTTGGGTGTGGAAGGCCTTGAGGATTTTAATGTTGCCCTGGATGAGGAGTGACTAGCCATAGGGAGATGTGATCAGAACTATGCACTGACCATCAGGATTGGTGCGGACAAGGGAAGGCCCAGCAGCTAGGAAATCAAGTAGGAGGGAAAAGGATACTGCATCCGGCCTGCTGTGCCCCAGGGGTTTTGTGTTGTGATCACAGAGCACTGAGCCTGTCCCTGCTGTCAAGTTGGGGAGAGGATCTAGACAGCCCATCTGGCGTCCTCCAGACTAGTGCTTCCTCCTGTTCTGTTCATGGCACCACTTTCTCCAACTACAGGTTTGGAACAGGTCACTTCCGCCTCTGGCCAGTTACCGTTGGTTGTTCTGCAGTGCTGCCCCCTCCCCCTTCTTTTTCCATGACCACTGGTATCGCCCTGGCTCCCCACGCTCCCACTAGCTCTAGGATCCCAAGCCTTGGTTCTGCCACGTTTCTAGCTCGAAAGTGTTAGTGCTTTCCCACTGTCTGGTGAAGTCACCTTTATAAACCGTGTACTGTTGCATTTGATCCAGGCCCGTTGCCATCTATCCCTTGCCTATTCCGCTTATGCATCTCCTGGTGACTCGCTGCTAGCCCACACTCACGCTCTCCTTTCTGCCGGAAGCTAACCCCCTTATGTCTGTCGCAGTTCCATCCAGTCAGGCAAAGCTCAATGCAAACACCTCTCCAACTCTTCCAGCAGGGTAATATGTTGGCTCAGGCTCTGCCATGTTTCACACTTGGAAAAAAATTAGGAGAGTAAGGCTAGAATTATCTTGAGCATGCATGGCTTTTAATATAGACAGAATACTGAAACACTTGGGGGCAGGGGGTGAGGGCCAGAATACATTTCCTTGCTCTGTCTACTGAGAGCGCCTAGGAGCTGACACACCAGTAGCAGTGAGCACACAGCACCCAGTCTTAGTTTCTAAATACCATTGAATAAAAGGAATTGGAGCTCTTGGAGGGACTCTAGAGCTACAGGAAAAATACAAGGTGAACCTGGAATATCTAAGGTTTTGAAATTAAATATTCAAACATAAGATCTCAGCAAAGGCCACTGGAGCCAACTTGAAGGAGCTCCCGCTGGTCAAATGTAATGGATCTCAGCTCTGGAATAAAGTACGAATCACCAATCTGTACTGACATAAACAAATAATTGATTCATTGTATACACCAGGGAGAATAGAATTCCAATTACGACGTGTGTAAGTTCTAATGGAAAATAAGCATTGTTGCAGTCACTTGACTCATCAACGGCTACGAAAGGGACAGATGGGCGATTAGAAGGATGGGACACTGCCACGTAGAATCTTGGACTGGAAAAAGACCTCCATGGGAAAACTTGCAAAATCCAAACACAGGCTGTGGGCTACTTAATTGTATGGTTTCAGTGTTCATTTCCTGGCTCTCGTGGCTAAGTAAAATAATGGTCTGAGTCATTCCCTTAGGTGGTGGTGAACAGGAACGCTACGGTTTTTGCAACTTTTTTTGATAAGTCAATCATTTCAGAATGGAGAAAAATGAGCTTAGGCTCTGAAGTCAACTGTCCTGAGTGCACAACCCTGCTGGCACTGTCATTTAAATGTCACCGCTCCCAGGCTTGTCCTTCTCTCACCTGGGGGTGATAACAATGGCACCTGCCCTCATGGGTTTACCAACAGTCAGGAACGCTTTGTGCCAGAGAGCAATTGCTCAAAGAACAAGGCACATTTCAGGAGACTAGCCAAATCTGGAACAAATGATGGCAACAGATGATGATCCACAGAATAGGGAAACAGGAGTCTCAGCATATTATCAGTCTCCAAATAGAACCCCATCAGATTACTTGTTATTACAGAGTAGCCTGGCTGACATTAGCTTACTCAAGTGACCAAAGACCTTCGTCAGAACCAGGACAAACCAGAGAAGAGCACATCACTGCCCAAGATGCACAGTTGATTCTAATTGTGAGGAGACATCAGACAAAACCAAATTGTTGGTGTGATTTTCAAGTGTCAAGATCATAAAATGCAAAACAACGATTTCAGAACAGAGGAGGCCAAAGAAACATGAAAACTGCTCTCTGCGCGGACCTGGCTGCCGTGATCCTGGCCATCCTAGAGATTTGATGCACTGGAGAATGATCAAAGGCCACAGACCAGACGAGTTGTGGGATGACATCAACATCTTACATGAAGAAAGCACAAAGTCATTAGAAGGGCAGGAAAGTAGAAAAGATGGAAGAGGATGTCAAAGAGGCTTTGAAATTTTCTCTCGAATGTAGAGTAGCTAAAGCAAATGAAAGAAATAATTAAAAGAACTGACCAGATAGTATCAAAAGGTAGGATGGGAAGACAAAAATAATGAAATGTGCAAAGACGTGGAATTAGAAAATATAAAGGGAAGGACATGCTCAGCATATCTCGAAGAACTGGAGGAACAATTTATACCTCAAGTTCCATATTGAAGGATTCCGTGGACAAACTACTGACTGATGCAGAAAACATCGAAAGAAGATGGAAAACATGCACAGTCACCGGACCAAGAACTGGTAGATGCTCAGTCGTTTCAAGAGGTAGCCTAAGATCAAGAATGGTACTGAAGTCCATGCTGCATTAGTGGAAGCCAAGGCTCCAGGAATCGATGGAACATCAATGGAAATATTTCAACAAGTTGACGAGGCATTGGAAGCACTCAATCTTCTATGCCAAGAAATTTGGAAAACCACTACCTGGCCAATCAACTGGAAGAGATCCATATTTGAGCTCATGCCAAAGAAATCAGGCAATACAGAACTCATTAAATAAGATCATTAATATCGCATGCAAGTAATTAAAAGCTAGTTGATGTATGGTGATTTTTCTAAATAAAGCTGCTGTATTTGTTTACAAATCTTTTGACAAAAACAACCAGAAAAGAGACATGAAAGCCAAGGACAGCATGTGATTCTGCACTGGATCTTTTTATTGGAATATTAAACAAAACTTGAATGAGGTCTGATGAAATCTTCATATCCTGACTTGGATGTCAGAAGGTAAATACTGGGGATGTCATAATAGTGACTTGTGTATAACGGGGCATCAGACTGGCAACTTAAAGTCACTCTGTACTTTTCCCATAAATTCAAGATTTAATAGATACTACTAGGCTACCGCCTCCATTATTTGGTGAAAGGAAATAGAACCCAATTTCTACACTGCTAAATAGACAAAGGATTGTTATTTTTCCTTTCTACCTGCTCATGCTCCTTATGCCAAGACTAAAACAAAAGCTATTCGAGAATACTTGGCTAGCCTACAGCAGTGGTTCTCACCCTTCGCTGCTCTTGAAATCACCGAAACTTTCCTGCTGCAAGGGGCCACCCACTGATCGTGCTTTGCTGAGCTTGCTGTGGCCTGGGCATGGGGATATGGCAGTTTCCCAGGTAATTCTAATGCCCAACTAAAATTGGGAACGACTGACCCAGGAGGTAAAAGTGGAGTTTACTGGTCTGTTTCCTAAGGAGCCTCCGTAGCCGTGATCGTGTTTGGCTGCCTACCAAGAGTGGCAGTTCAAACCCACCAGGATTCCACAGGAGATTCTGACAGTTGGCATCATAAAACTTTACAGCCGTGGAACGCCCCTGGGACAGTTCTATGCAGTCCTACATGGTCAGAAACCATACAAGGATTTGCGTTTGTGTTCTGTTGTTGCCATAGAGTAGACAAGTCCTACATATTTGCTGCCTTACGGCAACCCTTCATCTTACATGTCTGCGGTTCACCTGGGTGAGCATCAAGAGGTCCATTCCCGGAGGCAGCTTCCAGAAAAACCACTCACTGCTGTGGAGTTGTTTCTGACCTGTAGCAGCCCTGCAGGGCGGCACAGAACAGCCCCTTCTCTACTGGAGCCCAAAGCCTCACCTCTCTCCCAAAGAAACAGCCCAACATGTACCCACTCTGCCACCAGTGTTCCTCTAGCTTCTAGCAGCGGTTCTCAACCTGAGGGTCCTGACCCCTTTGGAGGTCAAATGACTCTTTCACTGGGGTTGCCCGACACATCACCGTAGCAAAATTACAGTTGTGAAGTAGCAATGAAAATAATTTTATGGGTGGGGGGGTCACCCAAACGAACTGTATTCAAGAGTTGTGGCATTAGGAAGGTTGAGAACCACTGTTCTAGAGGTTGTCCATATTCCATGGCTTTTAGCGCCTTCCTCCAAAGGCAGCAAAGTTGCATCTCTTAGCATTCTTCCTGATTCTCTTCTGCCTACCCTGTGATGAGGGGGCCACCGGGTAGTCCAGGGTAATTGCCCTATTTTAAATGAGTTGATTAGCAACTTAATTCCATCTGCACCCATTAATGTCCTGCAAATATCTAACATAGGTTCCTGGGATTGGGACATGGAACATTCTTGGTGGCAGGGGAGCAGGGTGGGGGGCCAGCAGGGCATGAGGGATGTACTGGAAATGGATAGAATTTTAGAAAGGCAGAGAGGGTACAAACAGCATCTTCCTTGGAAATGAGAAGAGCCCAGATCAAGAGTTCCAATTGAAAAGGGGAAGGGGTGTTAAAGACAGATAGGGGGGGCCTCTTGGCAACCTTCAGACCAGTCTTCAAGATCCTAACTGGGAAAGCCTTGTTTAGAACATTTAAGATGAGAGTTAAAGATAATCAGAATGGGATATACTCTATCATTATTATTCATGTTTTATTTATGCCCCAAACCACTTTAATCATAATCCCAGACCTGGCATTCATCTCTAAAAAGCCAAAATTAAATTTTTTAAAAATTCCATTAGCTAAGAAACCCCAGCCATCAAGTCGACCCCCACTCATAGCAACCCTACATAAGGATTCCCAGACTACAATTTTAAGGGGTCAGGAGACCTCATTCTCCCATGGAGTAGTTGGCTTATGGGTTGAACCACCAACCTTGCGGTTAGAAATCCAACACCTAAACCATGCCACCACCAGCAGGGTTCCTTTAAATCCACTAATCTCAAACTCACTGCCATTGAGTTGATTCTGCCCCAGTGGGATTGCAAGCCTCATCTTTCTACTGAAGAGGGGCTGGTGGTTTAGAAACACTGCCCTTGTGGTTAGTAGCATCCAACCATAACCCACTGTCCCCGCCCCCGGGGCTCTGTCTCACTCCATTAGCTGATCTGAAAATTTAATCCTTCATTTCAAATGTCCAGAATTCAAATGATTATAGCTCTTGTTTTTACTAATAAAAAGCCCGAGTTGGCGCGTTGCTGTTGGTTGGCTTCTCCTATTTTCCTGTATAGGTTCTCCCTACCCTTTTTTCACACCCTTCTTGCAAATAGTCATTGGTTCCTGGAGTTATCCCAGTCTAGCTTTTACTGGTGCCAAGTCTATAAACTCTACCTTGATCATGGCTCAATTCTTCAATGTTCCTAACACAACTCTCAGAAAACCATCTTGTCTGGAACCCTCCCTGAGGGGCTGCTGTCTGCCAGGCTCTTTACAGGTTATCAGTTCTTCTAACACTTGAAGGTATTCATCTTTTTAAGAAATGTAACCAAGTCTAAGAGACCACAGCGACAAACCTAAATGATAAAGCCAACATTTTAAGTCTGGCCAGCTTCACTCCACAGGCCATGCTTCTCCTGTCACGATGACACCAGAGTGACAATGCTTACATGTTGAGGTCACCAGCAAAGTTGTATTGCAATCCAAGCAGTGAGGGTTGAACACTTAAAATTTCCAAGAAACTAATATAGTTAACTATTCCTAATATAAGAATCATCCATTTCTTCAAAAATACAGGAAAGAAGAAAAACCAGTCATTATGGGAGAAGGAGCCAACGCAATGGCTAGTCTTTATTGAAGAGAAGATGTTTAGAGTGAGTCAGTGCAGGGGCTCAGTGGGCTAACTGGTGGGGCACCAGCTTGTAATGGGTTCCACAGTTAGGGCATCGCTGAGCATCACCTTTGTGCAGCCAAAACCAGATGACAGCACTGTTGTCCTCTTCACCTGAAAGGAAAACGAAAATCGAAGGCTGTCTAACCTGGAAAGGGGAAGCTTTCAATATTAATTTTTTACCCTCAGAAACTTATGAACCAAATAAAAATTATGGTTCACTTGTGAGAGATCAGTTCAAGCTTCTTCCTTTTTTTCAGATGAAAAGCTGAGGCCCTCAGAGTCACGGTGCCATGCCAAACCCACTACCATCAAGTCAACTCCGACTCAAAGAAACCTTTTACAAGGTTTCAGAGGCTATAAATTTTACAGGGACAGAGAGTTTTCACTCTCTCTCTGAGCTGCTGGTTGGTATGAACTGGTGACCTTAGAGTGAGCAGTCCGGTGCTTGTCAGACAGCACCACTATAAGTTCTAACAGTTTCCTTGCCTAATAAAACCCCAAAGCAAGATCCATTGTGGTAAGTGTCCCTAGTGCCTGAAAAGGTGCCCGGCACAGAGAAGGTGCCTCATCAATAAATTCAGAATCAAAACTCTTTCTCGTGCTCCATTCCCAAATGACCCCGAATCCCGGATGTTCTATCCATGCCCCTTCCCAGTGAAGATGGCCTACTGAGGCATAAGGCTTGTGAGGGTCAAGGCCTCAAGGTTTACAACAATGTATTTACACACATATATCCCCTTTACCCAGTCACTCACACCAAAGATCTGAAGCAGCTTCCAGAGATCCCATGGCATTCCTAGCTGGTGCATACGATGACACACACTGTCTAGGTGGGTACAAAAAACAGGTAAGATGCAACCTAACACTTACAGATGCAGCCCACGATTCGCTTGTTGGTGATGGAGGGGACCAAATTAGGGTGCTCTTTGGTGCCTGCGGCTGCCTTTGGAGCAAGCATATTGTATGGATCCTAAAAAAAAGAGAGAGAAAACACGAATTGAGTCATTATCCCAAATGACACTGGGCAGGAGGTGGGGCAGGGGGGCTGTCCCCACAGGCCAGGTTTCGGTTCCAGTGCTCCGGTGAGGAGACTGCTCTAATCCCACCAGCAAAGGAAAGAAGCCTTTCTCACCAGCCCTTTGCGTGCGGCCAACATGATCTCCCTCTCCAGCCCTGTCGCCTGCTCTTCGTCCGTAGGGATGCCGCCTAAAAAAGAACACCATGAACTACAAGCAGGTGGAACCGCAATTACTGAGCTAGGGGCCCCTTCGCAGGGGGGCTGCTCACAAGCTCCCAAAAGACACTTTCAGGACCCCTATTGTGAGTCGGGTCGTGAGCCCCAGATGTGGCAGCACTGGGGGTGTCTCCTGCCCCTTCTACCACTGTGGCCAATGTTCCATCCTTTGGGGGGTCGCCCAACTTGAGGTGAGGCACGGGTCCAGCGGGCGACCTAGCGCTCCCCGTTCCGGATGTAACCGCTGTTCCGCAAGGTCACCCGGTCCCTCCGGCTGTGATTCTTTCGCGGCAATTCGGTGGGGGGAGGGGGGACAGGGGCAAGGGCCTGGGGCCCCGGGAGACCCCCGCGGGCCCCGAAGCAGTGGGCGCGGCGATGCGGTCACGGGAGCCCCGGGGAGCCGCACGCCGGCCCCTCGCTGTCCCAGCACCTCCCCGGTCCTGAGTCAACGGCGCCGGCCCCGGGGCGCCCCCACGGGCCGAGTACCTCCAGTCGCCATACTGCGCACGGCGGCCACCCCATTGGGGCCGCGGGCCCTCAGGGCCTGAGCGGTCAACGCTCCAGCTCCGCGGAGTAACCTTGAGGCCATAACGCCCGCTACCAGCAGCAGAAGCACTTCCGGGCAGAGGCTCGGCAGACAGACAGGACTTCCGGGGGAGGGCCTATAGCCGGTGCTGTCAGTTTTCCGCTTCCTCCGCTCCCTCGAGCCCGCCCCGCTCACGTGACCGCGGCGGCCCGCTGTCGGGGAGCGGAAATGCGCATGCGCAGCCTCGCCCCTCCCTGCTCACGTGACCGCGGCGGCCCGCTGTCGGGGAGCGGAAATGCGCATGCGCAGCCTCGCCCCTCCCTGCTCACGTGACCGCAGCGGCCCGCGGTCGGGGAGCGGAACTGCGCATGCGCAGCCTCGCCCTTCCCGCTCCGGCCGCTCAGGTGGGGCGGCGGGAAGGGTGGCCGCGGCGACGCTTCTTTCCTGTGCGCGTCCAGGCCACCCCACCGTCTCAGTTTGGGGGTTCTTTGGGGCCATTACTAACGCTGGGATTTGTAACAAGTCGTTGAATTCCTTCAGTGTAGAAAGGGACGGCCTCCTTGGTACGTCTGCATATTGCCCGGTTAAAAAAAGCCCAAAAGCGCCCTGTCGTGGAGTGGATGCCAACTCAGTGCTGCCCTAAGACAGAGTCGTTCTGCCCCCTGGGTTTCGGGGGCAAGTAGAAAACAAGTCGGTCTCCCCGAGCAGCTGGTGGATTCGAACCTCTGCCCAACGCTAACCGCCCCAGGGCTGCGCTTGCCCCGAGAGTTGTGCTGAAATGTGGGCGCTGCCGAGGGAAGCCACTAAGGCCGCGTAGGCCCGGCACTGGCTGGACCGCGATGACTTCAACTTGAAAGAATCGTTGAAGCTTTGTTCACTGTGATGCTGATTCTGGCTTTAATTTTTTTTTTCTGTGCGATTGAGGTTTTTGTTTGTGTTCTCTTTCTGTTTATTTGATTTTCTGTATATGAAATTCAGGATAGGCAAATCTACAGAGACTGGCTTAATAATGACCTAGGCGCATGGCATGCGGGGATGGGGGCAAATGAGCTAACAACAATAGGTATGAGAATGTTCTGAAATGGATTATGGTGATGAGTGTACCGCGGTACGAATTTAAAGGGTTTAAATGATTAAGTTGTAAGATAACGTGAAGTATATGCAAATAATACTATTTTTAAAAAGGAAGAACTGGGAGTAAATTGTACTTGGGGTCCTTGAGGCGGCAAACCAAGAGCCAGGCGAAGATTGATGCTAGATTCCTAAGGGATATTGGGCCCACAGACGCTGAAAGGGAGAGAAGAGCCTTTCTCCAGAGCAAACACAAATCCTTTCTCTAGACCTGATGCCCCTATTTCCAACTTCTAGTCTCTTACACTGAGAGAAGAAATTTCTGCTTGTTAAAGTAAAAAAAAAGAAAAGGAATTTCTCCAAATTTTTTGAAGCTCCTTGTGTAAGGCTAACTTACAGATACATAAAGGTTTCACATATGGCCACTACAAACAAACGGTACATGTAGTTCCAACTTATAGGTGACAGCACACGACAACTGCTCCATAATATACTCTACGACAAGTGTGATATTTATCCAATCATTTCCCCCTAAGTGAATATTCAGATCTCTTTCAGTTTGTTGTTTTGCCACGGAAACAATGCTTCCATGCGTGCCCATGCACATATGACATTCTATCCTGGAGCTTTCCTTTTCTACATGGAATCAAAGGGTGCCTACGTTTAACATTTTAATCAATTCTGCCACATCAGGTTTCTCAAAGTTTGGAGCAATTCGCGTTTCCACCAGCAGGTGGCGTGCGAGCCAGCACCAACTTCCATGTGCTGAAGGATGCTGACTGGCCTTTTGCAAAGCGTGCGTGCCTACCTGCTGGGTGACGAATGAGCCGCTGTGAGTGCGCTGTATTTCCATTTTCAGTTCCTGGACCTCTATGGCAGTTGAGCATCTTTTCATATATTTAGTGGAGTCACAGCTCCTTCTCAGGGCTGTTGTGAGCATTAAATGAGTTAAATTTGAAAATCACTCAGGTCCGTGCCCGACCCACCGGGAAGATGAGCTTAAAAGTTATCTATGTCATACACTTATAGTTGTGTGGGTTTTCCTAAAGGAACTCTGGAAGAATACTCGGGAAACTAATCTCAGTGGGTACCTGTGAGAGTCCCTGGGTGGTGCAAAGGGTTAATGTGCTGCTACTGAAAGGTTGGAGGTTCAAATCCACTCAGAGGCATCGCAGGAGAAAGGCCTGGTGATCAACTGGAAGATTAGCCACTGGAAAGTGCTAGAGGACAGTTGATCCTGACACCCACGGATGGGATCACAGTGAACTGATGTCAATCCAACAACTGGTGGAGGGAACTAGACCCAAGGGTGGTGTCAGAATTCCCACTGCACGCTTTCGCACTCTCTTCTGGTCAGTTATGTCAAAGCATTAAGGAGCCCACGTGGCGCTGTGGGCTAAGCATCTGGCTGCTACCATGAGGTCAGTGGTGCAAACTGCGAACCATGAGGCATTCTGTTCCCATAAAGATTCACGTCCTCGGAAACCCTGTCTAGGGTCACGATGCGTCAGAATTGACTCCCCGGCTCTGGGTTTAGTTTGGTTAATGTCAAGTATAGGACTTATTCAAAAGGCGCTCTGGTGGCGTGGCACGTTATGCATTGAGCTGCTCCCCACAAGGTCAACGGTTCAAACTCATCAGCTGCTTCACAAAGATGAGGTGGTCCACTGCTGTGAAGATGTCTAGTCTCAGCGACCTAGAGGGGAAGTTCTACTCTGACCCACAGGACTGCTGTGGTGTGTACTGCTCATTCAAAATAAAATCGGTCTTTTAAAAACCGCCTATCATGCTCTATGGCAGCGGTTCTCAACCTGTGGGTAGCCACCCTTCTGGGGGTCGAACGACTCTTTCACAGGGGTTGCCCGATTCATGAAAGTAGCAAAATGACAGTGATGAAGCAGCAACAAAAATAATTTTATGGTTGAGGGGGGTCACCACAACATGAGGAACTGTGTTAGAGGGTCATGACATTAGGAAAGTTGATTATTATATTTGTGTTATTGGGATATTGTTGATTTGCAGGGACCCTTGGACTCATTTTTGTTGTTGTTGTTGTTCCTTGCTGTTGAGCATAGTTCTAGTGACCCAGTCTACAACGAAACAACTCTGCTGTGCTCACACCAGGCTGTGCTTCAGCCCGAGGCTGCAGCCACTGTGTCAGCCTAGCTCACTGACGTAGGAATCATCTGTGAGTGCTTCCCGTGGACCAAAGTTGGTCCCTAGTCAGGAGCAAAATGGAATTTCTGCTGGAATTTATCATCACAACAAAGAAGTGATTTTTTAAAAAGTAGGACAGAGTCCACATAAGCCTGCAATAAAATGGTGTCAAAAACGGGCCTTCATCTGCATGTTGGTTACCCAGAGGAGCAGCTCTGAGCTCCGACTGGACCACAAAAGCCCTGACCACGTCAGAAGGATTTCGCCAGTTCTTAATTACTGCTGGCAGCAAGGGAAGAAAGCTGCTGAACCAAATGCCTGCCTGGATCCTAAATCAGCAAGGAACCAGACCCCAAAAAACCCTTATGGAGGCCTGAGGGAGATGTGACAAATGGCTGAATCTCCTGCAAGTTGCTGCAAACTGGGACCCTCTGTCGGGCCGCCTCAAAACTGAACTTTTTATGCAGATGTAGGAAATCCAAAATGGGTCACCTTTAACCGCAGTCAGCACAGGGCCTGGCTGTAGCTAAAGCTTGGAGAGGCAGAGGATGCTTCTAATTTGGAGTTGGTGTTTTGTTGTTGTAAAGAAGCAGTAAGAGTCTGATCACATAGGAGACTGCCTGCATTACCATCCTTCCCTCCTCTCACTGACACCGTACCCTCAGTCTCCTAGAGCCCGTTTATTCTTGCAAAGAGGAACTTGAGATCCACCTGGGAAATCTAGTACTCCCCTTCAACCCGCCCTCTCCCCACCGCCCCGCCATAACAGTTACAGTCTGGGAAACCCATAGGGTGGTGACAAGTTACCAGAATCAATGGCAATGAAAGTGGAGTTGGTGCCATCCCTCGGAGTCCCTCCTTCCACCTCTCCCCTTCCTCTTGTTTCCTGGCAGCTATGGGTTTTGTTCCTAGCCACCAGGGGCCACTGAACCCATAAGGAAAAGGCCAGTTTACAAGGGCAGGGTGCAGGGAGCCACACGGGATGGTGAGGTCCAGGGACGGCCATGGTGAGACACCCTAACCCTTCTGGGTCTGGTGAAACAAAGCAGAGTCCAGTGTTGCTAAAACCTGATAAAAGTGGGGGCAGTCATCTATCAAAAGATATAGCGTCTGGGGTCTTAAAGGCTTGAAGGTAAACAAGCGGCCATCTAGCTCAGAAGCAACAAAGTCCACATGGAAGAAGCACACCAGCCTGTGTGATCACAAGGTGTCTAAGGGATCAGGTATCAGGCATGATCAGAACAAAAAATCTTAACATAGTGAATGAAGGGGGGAGTGCAGAGTGGAGACCCAAAGCCCATTTATAGGACACTGGACATCCCCTTACAGAAGGGTCTTGGGGAGGAGACGAGCCAGTCAGGGTGCGATGTAGCAACAATGAAACAACTTTCCTCTAGTTTCTGAATGGTCCCCCCACCCACTAACCCACTATCATGATCCGAATTCTACCTTGCAAGTCTGACTAGACCAGAGGATGGGAACTGGAAACAGGGAATCCAGGGTGGATGATCCCCTCAGGACCAGTGGTGAACGTGGCTATACTGGGAGGGCATAGGGAGGGTGGGCTGGAAAGGGGGAACCGATTTTAAGGATCTACATGTGACCTCCTTCCTGGGAGACAGACAACAGAAAAGTGGGTGAAGGGAGACGTCGGACAGGTCAAGATATGACAAAAATAATAATTTATAAATTATCAAGGGTTCATGAGGGAGGGGGAGTGGGGAGGGAGGGGAAAAAATGAGGACCTGATGCCAGGGGCTTAAGTGGAGAGCAAATGTTTTGAGAATGATGAGGGAAATAAATGTACAAATGTGCTTTACACAATTGATGATATATGTATGGGTTGTGATAAGAGTTGTATAAGCCCCTAATAAAATGATTTTTAAAAGTGGGGCAGCACGGCAAGACCTTGGCAGAGGGGATGACCTGGAGGGTGGGTGCCAATAGCTCCCTCCGCCCCTCCCAGTCCCTTCCTCTGAAGCCAGCTGGCAACACGAGAGCAAGGGAGTTCCTTGATCTGTCCTCTCGAGCCCAGAGAGTGGCCAAAGGACAGAGGGGCCAAACTTGGTTCTCTGCCCGAGACTATCTCTTGGGCAGATATTTCAACCACACTGTCACTGGTGTTTTGGGGTTGTTTTTTTAAGCAACAGATCATCAAATTATAAAAAGGGCTGACCTAAACCTCTGCAGTGGTGACCTCAGCCTCTAATCTTGGCTCAATACCCATTGACGGAATCTGCATTAATGCCCTGAGGGACTCTGCAAGTTGGCCAGTCGCTTGCGGATTCTCTTGAGTCCTTGGGGGAAGCAATTTGTACACTGGGGGGAAAAAGATTATTCTCGTGTAGGTTATTGTTCTCAATGTTGCTTAGGGTTAGTTCTGCTTCTGCCTCTTTATATTAAACTTCTAAATGGTAGTCATTAAAATAGATCTACCTATATATGTTTAAGCCATTTAAAAGGGCAAGAGCTCTCCAAAGGACAAGATCAAATTCAGAGGGGATCCTTCCTACCTCTTGAATATGCCTTGTGACAACTGGAAGTTGAGTGAATGAACCAGCCCCAACTCCTAGAGGAGTTCTTCAAGTCAAGGTCCAGCAGCCTTGGTTGCCAGGTAGGCAAGCTGCCAGCACTCGAGCACGGCTTTGTCACCCATTACATCCTGCGTCCAGGGTAGGTGTACATTCTGGCTGTGCCAGCTCAGCTTCATCCCACCACCCTACCTGAAGAAGCAGGACATCGTTATCCATGACGCCCAGTTAAAAGTCCGTTCTCACAAACTGTGATTGTGTGTCTTTGAGGTGACACGGACTCTCAGTCACACACCCCCCCTAGGTCAAAGTGCTTCACAGGGCTCCCTAGGCTGTCATCTCTGGGGAGCAGATCACTCGCTGTTTATTACTATGGCATATCATTCCATAGTTCAATCACATCCAAAAGAGCTGTCCAATGCAGGGCAAGACATGACAAAATAATAATTTATAAATTATCAGGGGCTCAAAAAAATTATCAGGGGATCATGAGGGAGGGGGAACTGGGAAGGAGGGGAAAAAAAGAGCTGATGCCAGGGCCTTAAATGGAGAGCAAATGTTTTGAGAATGATGAGGGCAATGAATATACAGATGTGCTTTACACAATTGATGTATGTATGGACTGTGATAAGAGTTGTATGAGCCCCTAATAAAACGATTAAAAAATCAAATAAAACTGAAAAAATAACTTAACTACAATTAAATTAAAAGCAAAAAGAGTTGTCCAATCATCAGCACAATCAGATTTAGAACATTGTCTCCGTTGTACCACTCGTTACTAGTTCCCCATTCCCACCTACCCTCCCCTGCCACAGCCCGAGGAACCAGGAATCCGCTTGCGAGACTGCAAATCGTTCTGCGAGCAGGCCGACTCAGCTTTCTCCCGCCAAGATTTGAACCATCAACCTTGCAGTTGCAGCCCGGTGTTTAACCCACAGCGTCACCAGGGCACCTTCCCCGCCCTAACGTCGCTGTGGATTTGACGGATTCCCAGGGGTGCGTCTGGGTTTGGTTTAAGTCCCCGGCGCACGCAGCCCGTTGGCAAGCCAACGTGCGCGACTGACATTACGGTGCGCCCGCACACACGCTCGCTCCGAGACAGGCGGCCGCGGGGGCTTCGCAGCGAGGCCCAGGGCGGAGCTGCGGCGCACGTGGCGCACGTGGCGCACGTGGCGCACGTGGCGCGGGCGGGCGGTGCGCATGCGCGGCGCGGGGAGCGTTGGGGGTGCGCGCGCATCCCGCTGCCGCGGAGGCCCCGTGAGGGAAGCGCCTTGGCGTCGTGGAGGCGCCCGGTTGAGGGCACGCTGGAGCCTACAGCGGTGAGCCTGGAGGTGGGGACCGCCCAGGGCCTGGCCGCTCCCAGCACCCGCGCTTGCCGCCTTCCCCTGGCTCCCATCCCGCCCCATGGGGGAGGGCGGGGCACGGCCAGGCGAGCAGGCAGGCGCCATGGTGGGCACTGCTGGGCCTCCTTGCCCATCACAGCCCAGCGTTACCCGGCTCAGCCGCGCCGCTCCTGGCTCCAGGTGCGCGCTCCATCGGGCACAGAGGTGCCTGAGAAGCCCGCCTGCTCGCCATCGTTCTCTTGTGCCGCCCACGAACTCAACAATCGGTGTGTTTTCATGTACTTGGTGTGTGTGGGGGGGGAGGGGCGTTATTTCCCAAGGTGCAAAGGGAGAGGCGCTAGAACCCTGCCCCCACCTTGGAGGGTGGAGGGTGTCAGTCCATTATGGAGGGTTGAAGGTTGGGGAGGGTGATGTGGTAGGCCGGCCCAGGTCCTGCCAGCGCCTCCTGGACTTTTCCAGTCTTGGGAAACTGGTGTTCGTTTTTCCGGCGAGAGGTTCTGTTCCCAGCCTCTGCCCAGTTGGACGGACGTGGAGTCGTTGACATGGGCGACGGCTTCCTTTTCACGGTGGAGACAACTCGTCTTGTCTCATCGTCCCAACTGCAAGCTGGCTCCTTGTCGTTCCGAGCGGTTGCCCTTGCTAGCATTCCTAAGATATTAAATATTTGTTTAAAAAGACAGATATAAACCATGGTGTTGGGAAGGAGGCATCTTGGGGGATGGGGAGAGGAGTTTAGAGACACGACAGTCATAATAGTCTAACTCCGTGGGACTTGTTAGATGAAGGCTCAGAGCATTTTGGATCCCCCAATTGTTTGGCCCCACAGCTACCCGTCACAACAGTTTTTCTTTTTCTTGTAGACAGGAAAGTAAACGAACAAAAAAGTGAGCCGATCTGTTTAAATCACAGTGATGGAGGCAGGGGTGGAGGGGAATGGCGAGGCTGAAAATAAAGACTTGGGACTTGCAGTTTGCCAGAGTTGGGGAGGCACTAGCCCCGACCCGAATTAGGGAGATGGAGCTGGGATTTGGGGGCCCAATTAGAGACAAGTGAACATGGACAGGCTAGAAGGCAAGCTCCGAGAAAATTTAAGTCTTTATCCTGGAAAGAGTATGAGTGACATTGAGAGAGAACAGGCCCTGGTTGGTTAGACGTTGGGACTTGGGAGAGGAGGAAAAAAAAGGAAAGTTTGGATTTTAAGCCTGTGATGGAAGAAGGAATTAGTCTAGCTTTGGGAATAACATTGCGCTCTATTTGCAGTCTCCTCTATGGTTCATTAAAATACCTTTTTGGTATCTTTCTCTCAGTTGGGCTGTTGGAGGAATTTGAGAGCCTCCTGTTTATCCCACCCATGTTCAGGGTACCTAGCACACAGTGCCCCAGAGCATGGCAGACTAGCTAGAATTAGCACTTGTCCTTGACCCCATGAGGTGTTTTTAACCCACACTTTAACAGGTCTGAGATTGGACCAGGTCCTACAATTGATGGCATCTCAAGGTTCGGTCATCATTCGCCCAGCAGCTTCTTTGTCTTAGCACAGAAAATCTGGATGACTTTACCACGCTACTGTTGCTGTCGGAACCCTGATGGGGTGTGGTAGGTTGTCAAGTGTTTGGAGGCTTATTTCCAGAGTTGGAGATTCAGGCAGAAACATTACCTGTTGTGAATTCCGTCCCCTGTAGAAACATTTATTTGTCAAGGACTGTGTGGGGGCGGAGGGTAAGGAAGGAACAGATAACGCTTGGAAACAAGAGGCGCACATGGGAGAAACTTCCTTTGAGGACTGGAGAGGGAAGAACAGCTGCTGGCTGTGTCTCTGTCCCAGCTAAGTTGGAATTCCACATAACCACTGGTCGGTAAATACCGCTGAGTGAAACTTGCCAAATTGCAGCCCGACTTTGCTCTCCGTGAGCAGGTAGCTCTGATCCTTGTATGCCAGCCTGTAAATGCACTGGTAGGAACAGTGAGGTCTGGCCTCCACCGGCCACTGGAGCCTTGGTAGCCTCTGGGTCTGTTCTAGTACTGACGCCTCCCACTTCTGCAAGCTGGTGCCCCAGAACTCAGGACAGTGCCTGACACGTCTCCCTGCCATCGACTCAATTCTGCCTCATAGCCTCCTGCCCTACATCACTTTGTATGGGAGTAGAAAGCCTCATCTTTCTCCCGAGAAGCGGCTAGTGGCTTCGAACTGCTGCGCTTATGGTTAGCAACGTAATTCATCGTCCACTCTGCTGAACTGAAGTGGACAGGGTCAGTCCAGGCCAGTTGCCTTCCTGAGATTGAGATTTGAGTCCACATCTTTGTCTTGTAGGGTCCCTGACTGGGTCAGAGGTTTAGTTCCAGGATCTCAATCCCGCTTACTTCTACCATGTGGCTTGCAAATTGAACCTCTGAAATTTAGTCCATTTATGAATTGGAACCTTGTCTGTATGCCAACCCACTTGGTGACTGTACTCTTAGAAACCCGCTTCAGTCAAATGGTAGGGTATTTCAAATCCCACCTAGGGCAATGGGTTTTCTGTGCTGTTTGGCCTTTAAACAGGCGAGCAGAATGCAGTCTGGGGAGCACCGAGTGAGAGGATGTTCTGGAAACCCAAGGACAGAGAGCACTGTCTGCCTTGTCCATAGAGAAAAGAGAAATCCTTGCCTGCTTGGCTTGACCCCTGCTCCCCCTTCTTGCCCTGGCTGACCTACTGCGCTCCGTCTAGAAATAGATCCTCGGAGCCCACAGAGCATCTTCTCGTAGCCTGCAGCTGAGATTGTCTGGGGCGATTTGGCTAGAAGTGGAGACTTTTAGGAGAGTCATTTCTCTCTCTCTTTTGGGCTGACTCCCAGGCCTCCGGCGGGGAGGGTTCCCGTCACTTAGCATGCTGCCACCGCCACCACTTGGCAGATGTTATCCGTTAATCTTTGAAGGTGACACTGGGCTTGCTTCTATGGTGAATAGCCAGCGGGCTTCCAGATTTTAGTTTGATGTGTTAGAAGTCCTGATTAACACTGTAAGATTAACATTGGAGCTTTAAACAAACAAAAATCACCACGGTTTTCAACAGTAGAAATCATTTCAGGCAAGAATCGTCACGACTGGTTCCCACGAGTGAGCAAAGGCAGAGAAGGGGGGTTTGCATAATCTCCATGGGAAGAGAGGAAAGGACTGGCACGTGAGGGCTTCAGAAACTCTGTGGGAAATGAGATTTAAAAAGGATGGAATTTCCCCCACAGAGCGGTTGAAGCCCCCCTCGGATTACCGTGGGGAAACTCGGGTGCCAACCACGCTAGCCAGGTGATGACTGCCGCCCCGTGCCCCCTGACGCAGCATCACCGCTGTGTGTTCCGGCCCTGCGTGCAAAACCCGAATCGAATTGTGCAGGCAATATCACACAAACCCAAAGTGATGGAACCTACCAAATAATTGTCCAGAACGCTTCCCCAGGGCCCGTCCCAGTCACTGATTCTCGCACACTCCAGCACACTGCAGCACGTGCACGTGCACGTTCACGAGTTGGTGATAAAGCAAGTAAAGTGCTAACCTCTGGGGATTCTGAGTGAAAGACATGGAAATACTGTACTATTTTTTGCAACTGTTAGGAAGTTGGAAATTCCCACAAAATAAAAAATGTGAAAAGTTAGTTTCCACCTTTTTTTCCTGGTTAAAAATAGCAAATGTGAGAACAGATAGAACATGCTCTATGTATTTGGTGGAGAGTGAGGAAGCTCGGCACAATTGAAGTGTTTTTCATGGTACGGTGACATCAGACACTAGCTGCGTGTCCAACAGAAATAAGTGAGGATGGGCTCAGAGGACATAGACGAAACTGCAGGGGCAGGTTTGTTCCCGATAGCCTCGGCCAGGAAACACCCTCAACAGCCAACAACAGGCAAGTGGACAAAAACAGGCCAGTATGCGAGGGGGTACCCAAAAGACCCGTGTTATTTGTTTGTTTGTTTGTTTATCTCCCCCAAAGCTATGTATTAATTTTTATTATTTTTTTGTTTTTTACAAAAACAACCTTATCACTTTCAAAGTATTTTCCACTACACTTAATACATTTGCCAAGTCTGCGATTCCATTCTTGGAAACATGTTTCAAACTCGTCTGTTCGGAGGGCTGACAGCACCTCCCTTGTTTTTTTACTTCACCTCTTCTACATTGTCAAATCACTGTCCTTGTCCCTCTGCATTGACAAAAACAAAAAGAAATTTCATGGAGCAAGATCAGGTGAGTAAGGTGCGTGGGGCAAGAGAGGCATGCTGGGGTTTTATTTTGCCAAAAACTGGTGCACTGAGATGGCTGCATGGTGGCAAAACCAGTTCCCTGCCTGCCACAAATCAAGCCTTTTTTGTCACACACTGTTTTTACACTATTTTTTAAATCGTTTTATTAGGGGCTAATACAACTCTTATCACAATCCATACATACATCAGTTGTGCAAAGCACATTTGTACATTCATTGCTCTCATCATTCTCAAAACATTTGCTCTCCACTTAAGCCCCTGGCATCAGATCCTCATTTTTCTCCTCCCTCCCCACTGTCCCCTCCTTCATGAACCCTTGATAATTTATAAATTATATCTTGCCCTGTCCGACGTCTTCCTTCACCCACTTTTCTGTTGTCCATTCCCCAGGAAGAGGAGATCACATGTAGATCCTTGTAATCAGTTCTTTTCAGAACCTCTAATGACAAAGGTTGATTAACAATCTGATCTGGCAGAATGAACTCCAAATGCACTATGAATAGACATTTTTGTCCATTCGGGAAGTTGACAGATATCCAGAATGAGATTGTCATCAATCAATATTTCACCTTTTTTGAAATGAGAAAACCACTTGCACACTTGAGTTTTTCCCACAGCGCTGCCCCTGTAAGCTATGTTCAACATCACAACAGTTTCTGCAGCACTTTTCCTAAGTAGGAAACAAAATTTTACAGCCTCACACCTTCCTCCCCCACCCCCACACATACACTATTCTCTTAAATCAGCCATTACAAAATAAATGAGGTTAGAGCCTACTTGCTTTTACAAAAAAATTCACTGTGACCAGAGGAAACCTTCCCAGGAGACATCACTGGGTGCACTACCTCAGAGTAAGTTGCTAGGTGCTCACCTGGTGGAGAAACATGTACTGGGAGAACTCTGCACAGAGAGCTTTTTTTCTTGGGGGGGGGTACCCTCATATTCCTGTGATCAATACTATCTAATAACAAACATGAATAGACTATTCCTACCTTCATAGTGTATATGAGTCCCACTTGCATAATGCTGAGCAAATTATCAGGCACAAAAGAGTATAAAGTACATGATTTCTGTAGGGAGAAACCTGTGAGAGGAAGGACTCGGAACGGGCGTGTTTTCCCGACTCTCGCAGGGCTTTCACTTTTGACGGCACAGCCTCAAAAGCTTCAGGCTTCTCTACTGCTCGCTATTCGTGGACCATACTCCATTTTCTACCGTACACAGGTGCCAGCCTTCACAGCTTTCCCCAAATTGGGAAGTATAAAAACAAGCGAAACTAATCTATGTTGCCCTGTGGGGCTGTTAACTGGAGGGGACATGAGAGCTCCTTCTGGGCTGTGAGAAATGTCCGGTCAGAGAAGTAGTGAGATGGTGGGGGGTGGGGGGGAGCTTACATTGTTACATGTTGTGCTGTCCAGTCAATTCCAGCTCATGGTGGCCCTATGGGGCAGAGAAAAACTGCCCATAGGCTGTGATCTTTAGAATCGACTGGCAGAGCTTTGATTTCACAGAGCAACTGGTGGATTCCACCTGCCAGCCTTGCAGCTAACAGCTGGTGTGTAACCACTGCACTGGCACTAAGCATTTATGTACTTTGTGCTTTATGCATCCATTTAAAATGTGGAATTGGAAGAAGTAAATCCTAGGAGATGATAGTATGAGAGTATCTTCTTGACTTTGTGACACGGAAAGAGTTCTCAAAAAGGGCACAGAAAGCACTTACCACGAGAGAAAATGTTGATAGATGGCACTACATTAATTTTAAGAATTTTCATTTATCGTAAGATGACAGCAACAAAGTGAAAAGACAAGCTGTATAGTGGGAGGGAATATTTGCACCACATATATCTGACAGAAAACTCATTTTAAGAAACCAGAAGGAATGTGCCCATAGATCAATAAATGCCAAAAATAAAGAAAAAGAGAGTACGCAGTCTTGAAAAGGCCCTTTTCAAAAGAGGCTATTTGAATGGGCGACATGTGAAAAAGTGGAAAGCGCAAATTCAACAAAGCCCAAAACACTAGTACACACCAAGCAGGAGGGTCAGCATGTAAAGACATACTCTCAACTGTTGGCACGGGGGGGGGGGGTGATTAGATCATGGTTGGTAATTAATTCTAACACTTAGAAACTATTTGGCTTTATATTGCCGTAAGTGAACATGTCTATTCCCAGTGACCCGTGAATTCGACATGTAGGCGTATTTCCAGCAGAGAAGTATGTATAAGAAAAAATGTAACTGTTCATAGTGACCAAAAGGTTCATCAACATTAGAATGGTGTAATCATTAGGTTTTATGTCTACTTAGCTGGGCCAGGATTCTCCTAAGCTGGGATACAACGTAACATAATCAGCTCCTTGACAGGATCTTCTGAGAACAGCCAAGCCCTTGTGGGGAAGAATAGGGTAGTATGCTACCTCCTTAAGCTGGTCATACGCTGTATACAACTGGAAGGATGTCTCAATGGGGATGTGGCCTACTCAATACGGACACTGTAAAAAAGATAGCTCACTTCCTTTTGCTGGTCTAGACCTTGTATCTGGTCCATGGACCCACTGACCCTTGGATGTATCAGCAGCCTACCATATATAGCCTGCCAACCTTGGGGTCACTAGATTCTGAAGCCACTGGCCTGAATTGCTGGCCTGGCATTCATCTGCCTCTGCCTCCATCAGCTTGTGGTCTTCCTGCTTCCTGGTTCATTGGCCCCAGCAGCTCCACAAATCAGGAAAAGAACTCCAGCACCTCATCTGACCCACAGACTTGAACCAGGCTGCTGGACTTGACCACTTCTCTAACTATGCCACTGTCTTTTAGATAAAATTTCCTTTATATACACATAACAGCATCGCTAGTTTCGCTTCTCTAGAGAACCCAGCCTAACACAAATGATTAAGTTCATAATTCCTATACTGGAATGCTACAGAGTGATGAAAATGAACAATAACAAGCATAACACTGAGTGAAAAAAAGCCAACACAAAAGATCCATGCTACATAATTCTATTAATGTAATATCAAAACCAGCCTACATGAGTCTATGGTGTCCAGCTCTTTCAGGGCAGAGGACAGAAGTATCAGTGGGAGGGAGTGAGCTCAAGGAAGATTTCACGCATAACTCCTGTCCCTAGAGTAAATTCTGTTTCATAGTGACCCTGTAGGACAGAGCAGAACTGCCCTGTTGTGTTTCTGAGACTTTATGGGAGTAGAAAGCCTCAGTTTTCTCCCATAGAGCAGCTGGGGGGTTTGAACCGACAACTTTACAGTTAGCGGTTCAACTGGCAGCCCACCACACCGCCAGTGCTCCTTAATGGTTACATACATGTGTTCATTTTGTGAAGGCACATGGCGCTCTACTCTGTATGTATGTTATACTTCAACAGAAAGTTTAATAGGAGTTAAACAAGCAGCCATGTAGCAGAGAAGCAACTAAGCCCACATGGAAGAAGCACACCCGTCTGTGTGATCATGAGGTGTTGACAGGACTAGGTATCAGAAGTTCAAAAGCAAGCAATCAAATTGACAAGGAGCGTGGACAGAGTGGAGACCCAAAAGCCACTGGTAAGATAATTGGACAGTCCTTCACAGAAGGTCCACATAGAAGGGATGATAAATAAATCCAAGGTGTGGTAGAGCACTAATGACCACTTAACTATGCTCTAGTTCTTTAATATTTCCTCTCCGTACTATTATGGATTATGGTCTTTGTTTTCTCTCATTAATCTTGTTAGACCTCCATATGTTCATTTGTATAATCAAGATCGTTATATGCTTGAAAGTCAAGATAGATAACCCTCCAGAAACAGTAAAGGTAGTAATGATTCCCTGAGGATTTGGGTAGAGGGGGGGAGGGGGTTGATAACAAGGATGACTGTCTAACCCCACTAGAGAAGAGTGAATAACAGAATTGAAGGTGAATGGATATATTGGATGGGTAAGATATAGCAAAAAAAGATAAACATATATAAGAATAATGGTCGGGGGTGGGGGGAAGGAAGGGCCAAAGGGAATCTGAGATCAAAGAGTTCAAGAAGAAAAACTGGAAACCGATTATGGTAGGAATTGTACAATTATGCTTTTATTGAACCATGGAATGTTAAAATATCTATAAGAGCTCCCAATAAAATGATTAATTTTTTTAAAGTTTAATAACTTACCTTAAGCCCCAAACTGTGATGTTTGGTATACCGTGCATGTCAATGTGCACCACCTAATTTTCTGAGACTCCATTCTGCGCAGGGAACGGGTTGGATGCTGGGCTCAGAGACACGGCTTGGTGTGTATGTCCCAGTGACTCGAGAGCTCGCTCCTCATTGAAGATGACTCGAGCGTAGTGAGGACACAGGAGGGACCCAGAGAAGGACACTTTCATCAGCCAGCAGTTTCACATCTGCTCGTTTAGTCTACTAGAAAGTGCCTTCCCCTTTCCCTTCGTTGCTTCACTGGGAGCAGTGAACTGCTGAACTTTCAGAATCCAGAGCCTGTTGGTTTCTGTGATCTTGAGGAACGGCCAAAACCAGGACAGCAGAAACTGTCAATTCTGGTAGAACAATGACTGGCATTTTTCTTTCTGCCACTCCGTGGGCCCTGTATTGTTAGGAAGACACAGAAAGCACTTGTGTTAGGAAAAGAAACTGCTTTCAAAGGAGAAAATGCCAACCCCTCCACCCCCCTGCCCCCCACTCCTCTCTCCTTAGTGGATACAGCATTTGCTGCATGGAATTGGCCTAATCAGCCCATCAGCAGTCACTGTTTTTCCTAGATTTATTTTATCATCTCTATGAACTTCCTGAACACTAAATGTCTGCTTAGTTTAGAGCAGTCTTCTTGTCCTTGGCAAATATATCAAACATGACTTGGTACTTTAAGATCTTCAACTAAAAATTTTTCCTGAAAGGATAGCTTTTAATTTCCCCCCATAACTTCTCAAAAGGGATTATCATTCAGTTACAGTTTTTCTAGACAGTTTTCATGTTATTTTTTAGTCTTTAAATTTTCCTTCATGTTTTTTGATCAGTAGCTACAAAGTGAATAATGTTCAGCATATTTAACATTTTCCTGTTGCTTTACTTGGTTGTACTTTGGGAATGTTCTGTGGTCACCTTTTGATTATTTATTTTGAAACATCATTGTTGCTGAGTCGGGTCCTGACACATAGAAACCCCTGTGTACAGCAGACGGGACCCATACTGCTCCGTTCGAGCCCGTTGCTGCCACCGCTGTGTCAGCCCATCGCACTGAGGGGCTTCCTCCTCCTCGGTTACCTCCTGCCTTACCAAGCACGCTGTCCTTCTCCAGGGACTGGCCCCGCCTAATAACATGCCCCAAGTACATGAAATGGAGTCCCTCCCCTCTAGAGAACCTTCTGGCTGTACTTTCAACACAGGTTTGTCCATTCTTCTGGCAGAACATCTTATATTTAATACTTATCCCCAGTACCATAAATAAAGGCATCACTTTTTCAGTCTTCCGATTCATTGTCTAGGCTTCACATGCACATGAGCTAAGTGAAAGCGCCATTTCATCCTCAAAGTAATGTCCTTGCTTGTCAACACTGGCAGCAGATTTGCCCCGTGCAATGCATCATCTGATTTCCTGCTGGCGTCCTTGGGCACTGATCGTCAATCCAAGTACAATGCAGTGCGTGACAACTTGACTTCAGTCATTCTTAGTTGATCGCGGTGTTGCTAATTGACGTGGGTGTTTTGTTTTTCTCCATGTCGAGTTACAAGGCCTGCTGAAGGCTGTAGCCTGTGACCTTCAGTGAGTAAGTGACAGGTTGTGGCAGGTTGTGAAGAGCCTTCTTCGAGTTTTAGTGGCATGCGCTTCATATAGTCCAGCTTCTAATTCTCAACATAAAGACCGAGTCAGCATGATGAAGATTCAGCCCTGACACGCGCCTTGTTCTGATTTTAGACCCCGCAGGACCTCCTTGTTCTGTTGGAATGACGGGCGCCTGGTCTCTGTGCAGGGTCACACGAGGACAGTGAAGAGTTCTGGAATCACCATTCTTCGAAATGGTGTCCATCGCTTGTTACGATGCACGTAGTTGAAGGCCTCTGCGGTCAGGGAAACACAGGTAAACGCGCATATTCTCTGCTCCCACACAGAGACCCTTGGCACTTGAGATGCTAGGTCTCAGCTTGAGTTTCTGGAAGCTCTCGGTTGACGTACTGCTGCGTCCGTTTTTAAGTGATCTTCAGATTTTACTTGGAGGGGATGATGATGACATCGTTTGGTCATTTCCATATTTTGTTGGAGAGCTTTTCTTTTTTTTTACTTTTAACAATATATTTTGCTATTCTTGAGAGATCCTTTTTTAAAATAAATCATTTTATTGAGGCTCATACAATTCTTATCACAATCAATACATACATCCATTGAGTAAAGCACCCTTATACATTCATTGCCCTCGTCATTCTCAAAATTCGCCTTCCACTTGGGTTCCTGGAATCAGCTCATTTTCCCTTTTTTCCCTCCCTCTCCCTCCCTTCTCCCCCCTCCCCGGAGAGCTTTTCTTTGGGATGAACACACGTGGCTCTTGTCCAGGTGTCTGGCTAGGTCTTCTGAAGTCTCTTAACAGAAAAGTGCATTCTTCCCATGTTGCTGTTGGCTGAAACATCTCATTGATCCTCGACAAATTCCTGCAGCTTTCTTTTTCAGCAGTGAAAATTTGACTTCTCTCAGTACCGTTTGCCCTTGACCTTACATTACTTCCTGAAATGACTGACCATCCACCAATTCTTCTTGGTACCATGACTCCGTTTCTTCCATCTTCTTTTGTTGTTTATTCAATACTTTTTTATATGTATAAATCATTTTATTGGGGTCTGGTATCCACAATCCATACATACATCCATTGTGTACACTTGTTGCCCTCATCATTCTCAAAACATTTGCTTTCTATTTGAGCCCTTGCTATCAGCTCCTCATTTTTCTCCTCCCTCCCCACTGCCTCTCCGTCATGAACCCCTGATGATTTATAAATTATTATTATTTTGTCATATCTTACACTGTCAGATATCTCCCTTCACCCACTTTTCTGTTGTCTGTCCCCCAGGGAGGAGGCTATATGTAGATCCTTACAATCGGTCCCCCCTTTCTACCCCACCTTCCCACTACCCTCCTAGTATCGCCACTCTCACCACTGGTCCTAACGGGATCATCTGTCCTGGATTCCCTGTGTTTCCAGTTCCTTTCTGTACCAATGTATATGTTCTGGTCTAGCTGGTAGAATTGGCATCATGATAGTTGGGGGAGGAGGAAGCATGTAAAAAGTAGAGGAATCTTCTTACTGCTTCCTATGACATTCAATGTACTTCCCTTAAGGATCCTCCAGTGTTAACGATCAAGGCTTGGATTTTTTGCCTTCAGATCTATCAGTTTGAGAAGTTCTGGCTATTATGAAGCATCATGAATGTGTAATTCATCTAACACATCTCCATCCACTAAAATAGCCCATTCAATGGTCTTTAGTATATTCACACTGTTGTGTATCTATCACCATAGTCAAATGTAGAACATGTTCATTAATACAAAGAAATCCAAATGTTTTCATTTTTGCACACACACATACCCCACCAACAACCTTCTCTTCCAACCCAGTTCTTTCTCTCAGAGTCAGTGCCAGGAAGTCGATTCCAACTCATCGTAAACCTACAGGGCAGGGCAGAACTGCCTCCCTGAGTTCCTGAGCTGGTAAACCGTGGCGGAGCAGAGAAGCACATCTTTCTCCTGAGGAGCACCACTCAGTGTTCCACTCGAATCTTCTCAAGCTCGCTCCCTCCCACTGATACCTCCGTCCTCTGCCCTGAAAGTAAGAGCTGGACGCCACAGACTCGTGTAGGCTGTGTTAGAATATTACATTAATAGAATCAGGTAGCATGCATGGATCTTTTGTGTTGGCTTTCTCGCCCCACTGGTGGATCCAAGTCGCTGACCTTGTGAGCAGTACAAAGCATAGTCCGCTGTGCCACCGGGGCTTTCCCACCCAGCCCCAAGCAACGACTCAGCGGACCCCGGATTGTCCTGCTCCAAACTTTTCATGGAAGTGGTACCATGCAATATTTGGTTTTTATGTCTCGTTTCTTTTGTTTAGTATATTTTCAAGGTTTATTCATGAAATAGTATATATACTTCATTATTTTCGTGGCTGAATACTATTCCATTGAATAGTTATAGCACATTTTATATCTCTGTTCATCATTTGATGGACATTTGTGGTGTTTCCACATTTCTGCTCTTCTCAGGACTGCTAACTGTGGACTTGGTCAGGTTTCTGTGTGGACATATGTTCTCATTTCTCTCCAGTGTGATTGAGGAGTGGAATGGCAGGGTCATTTGTGCCATGCTTGCATTCTTTCACCATTTATATGTAGTCAATCTATATGGAGAGCAAATAGCCAGTATCAAGATTGAAGGAAGATTGATTAGCAACCTGTGATAGGGAGAAGACACAACTTTGCTCACTGAAAGTAAAGATGTGAAGAAGCATTTCCTGGTGAAGATCAAAGACTGCAGATTTCAGTATGGATTACAACTCACTGTGAAGAAAACAAACGTCCTCACAACCGGATCAGTAGACAGCATTGTGATAAATGAAGAAAAGTGTGAAGTTGTTACAGATTTCATTTTTCTTGATCCATAATCAACCCTCATGGAAAAACACTCAGATTTACCCAAGGCAACCATCTTTTGATCTCTTGAGTACTGGTTCCATGGGCATTGACTGGGGATCCAAGGAAGACAAATTCCTTGACAGCTTCAACCTTTTCTCTCCACTGGTCACAATGTTATATGCGGATCCAGTTGTGAGGATTTGGGTCTTTACATTCTGTTGGGTTACCTTTCTTTGGAATGGGTACAAATAGATATCTCTTCCAATCAATCGGCTAGTAGCTGTCTTCCAAATGTCTTGGCATAGATGAGTAAGTGCTTCCAATACTTCATCAGCCTGCTGAAACATTGCTATTGGTAGTCCTGGAGCCTTGTTTTTTGGCTAATGCTTTTGGTGCAGATTGGACTTCTTCCTTCAGTACCATTGGTTCTTGGTCATATGCTACCTATTTAAATGGTTGAATGTCGACTGGTTCCTTTTGATACAGTGTGTATTATTCCCATATTTTTTCGATGCTTCCTGTATAATTCAATATTTTGCCCATGTAATCTTTCAATACTCCAACTCAAGATCTGACTATTTTCTTAAGTTCTTTCCGTTTAAGATATGCTGAGGATGTTCTTCCTTTTTGGTTTTCTAACTCTAGGTTTTTGCAAATTTCATATTTTACTTGATCTTCTCAAGCTGGGGTCTTTTGGTCATCTCGTTGATGTCATCATTTCTGCCATTGCCTTAGCTACTCTATGATCAAGAGCAAGTTTCAGAGTCTCTTCTGACATCCACTCTGATCTCTCCTATCTTTTTAGTGACCTTTTGCTTTCTTCATGTATGATGTTCTTGATGCTTTCCCACAGCTCCATCAGGTCTCCTGTCATTAGTGTTCAATGCATAAAAATCTCTTCTTGAGATGTTCTTGAAATTCTGTTGGGATAGACTCTTTTGGCTTTTGTCGACTTATGTTAATTTTCTTTAACTTCGAGCTGAACTTGCATGTGAGCATTTGATAGTCTGTTCCACAGTAGGCTCCTGTCCTCATTTTACCTGTTGATACTGAGCTTCTCCAACATCTCTTCCTATAGGTGTGGTCAATTTCTCCACCTGGAGAAATTCACACCTTTGTTGTTTAAAAAAAAAAAGCTGTTTGTGATGAAAAAGTTCTGTCATGTTCTATTGCAAAATTCTATCATGTGATCTCCAGTTTCATTTCTTACCACCAAGACCATATTTTCCAACTACTATTCCTTCCTATTTGCTTCCAACTTTTACATTTCAATTGTCAATAATTGTCAGTGCATCTTGATTGTAAGGTTGATCAATTTCAGACCGAAGACAGATAAAATTCTTAAAATTCTTCATCACTTGGGTTAGTGGTTGGTGCATAAATTTGAATAATAGGGGACTGCATTTGTGCTCTCCCCTGGGGGGAAATTTTTTTAATAATAGTTGTATTGACTGGATTTCGTCATATGCAGATAGGCATTATCCTATCACAGACATCATTGTACTTCACGAGAGAACTAGAAGTGTCCTTTGAGATGATGAATGTGGTCCTCTTCCTCTTGTAGCTGTCACTCCTGTCATAGTACAACATGAATTTCTCATTCTAGACGGCCACTACCAGCCCATTTCAGCTCGCGAATGCCTAGGCTGTCAGTCTCTCCTTGTTCCATTTCATCTCTGAGGACTTCCAGTTATCCTAGCTAGATTCATGCTTTGCACATGCCAAGTTCCGATTGTTAATAGACATTTGTGATGGTTTCATCTCATTTTGAATCATGCCCATCAGCAGTGAGGGTGCCGAGGTTTACTTGCACAGGTTTCATTCCATCGTCGTTGTGGTCAGCTCTGGTGTGAGGAGACAGTTCATCCTTGGTCACCCTGGGAGTACCTTTTGACCTAAGGGACTCATCTTCTGGAACTCTGACAATACTTTGCTGCTATTCTTGAAGTATCTGCCAATGTTTGGGTGTTATTCATAAGGTTTTCGGTGGCTAATTCTTCAAGAATAGGCAGGTTTCTTTAGAGTCTACCCTTTGCCTGGAAGCTCTACTGAACGCTGTTTACTTACAAGCCACCACCGTACAGCATGCTGACATACAAGTGATGGGTTCTTAGAACAGTCGGATTGCCCGTTGGCTTCTGCAGGTGTGAATCTTCCTACGAACAGAGGGCCTCATCTTTCTCCAACAGAGTGGCTGGTAGGTTTGAACCGTTCACCTTATGGTTAGCAGCTCAATGCATAGCTCGCTGCACCTCCCTAAGGAAGGCCCAAACTACCAACCTCCACTCTTCATGGCACTCAGGGCTGCTGCCAAGTGTACCCTGATATGCCTTTGCCCGGAGTCCCACCTGCTTTCCTGCACTGTGGCTCTGCTTGCAGATATACCACGTCCCTAAGCACGAGACCATTTGCTTTGCTTTCATAATCCTGACTCTCTCTTTTGCGCCCACTGTTGCAGCCACTGTTGCAGCCACTGTGCTGGTCCATCTGGAGGAGGGTCTTCCTCTTCTTCACTGGCCCGCTCCCAGCATGAGGTCCGTTTCCAGACATTGCACCACTCCACAGGAGCTGTTCTCTGAAAGGAGTGGCGGGACGAACGCAGCTTCTGGAACTTACTGGCAGTGGTTGCCTGGCATTTTGAACATACACAGAGGCACTCAGTCGTATACTTGAAAATGGTTTTAAATGGTTCCCATACTTGTTTGGTCTGTTGCCCCTTTTCAGGAAAAAAAAAAAAAGCACTCCCAACTAAAAACTTGTGTACTCTAGCCCATAATGGAGGATAAATTGTAGATAGCTGCTTTTGTAACCCCCTATCCTTCTAGCACCACCCCCCAGGGGGGTGGTATCAACCCTGTTGAGAAATACTAGTTTAAATAGTGGCTTTTAGGCTATGTGACTGTTAAAATGAAAACGAATGAAGGCCCTCAGAGAGCTAGGCCAATGGAGTGTGAGCGGTGTTACTGAGCACCGGGAGCACAGCCCCATGTGAGCGGAAGCACGGAAATGGTGCTCAGAGAGAACTACGGGTCCTCTCATTGAGCTAGCTGGTGTTAGTTAACCAGGCACCTACTTTGTGCCAGGTAGCAGTGAGGGGGCGGGGCAGTAAGGGATCTAGAGGCGGTGGGAAGTACAGACAGGCAGGCAGACGCCCAGGAGGGACGTGAGGACTTGGCATTGGTACCTGGTGAGATGAGAGATGGGGGTTAGGGTCTGAGTTTGCTGGGGCTGCTCTAGCAGACATTCCCAATGTGGATCGCTTTAAGGAACAGAAACTCGGGGGGCCTTTTGACGGTCTGCGATGGGGGAAGATACTTGTGTCTTTCGGTTTCTAGTCCTTGGTTCCTTGGAGATCGACCTTCGGGTGGCATGACATCTCACAGCTGTGCTTCCTTTTGAGCTTCATCTGTGCCTTTTAAGTCTCAAACATGACTGGTTTAACACATGCCTACTCTGACAGGACCTCATTAGTCTACAAAAGAGAGACCTTTTCCCAAATGGAATTACGTCCATAGGTGTAAGGCTAGGATTTACAGTACATAGTTTGAGAGGACCCAGCCCGATCCATGACCGCGTGTGAGCTGAGACGGGAAGGACAAATAGGCAGCTGTGCATAGGGGGACTCCGCAGGAAGACACTCCAGCGAGGCTGCTTCAGTGTGCTCACTGGGGGGCAGAACCCCACACGGGCGTGAGGGACGCAGGATTCCCTGTTCTGTGTGGGTGGCAGATACATCCAATAGATAATGGCTGGAGAGGTCGCAGGTGGGGAAAGGAGGCAAGAGAGAGGTGAAACTTCAGGGGAAGGAAATGCCCTGTGTTCATGTGGCCTTGGCTAAAATGCAGCCCAAATAGAGGGCAGGCAGTGGGGGGTCAAGATTGAAATGAATGGACACCGTGTGGTACGGCACGACCTGAAACAACTGGGCATGGAAATCTCATACGACCTAACAAAACCGCTGCTGTGTATCTGCCCCAAAGAAGTAAGAGACAGAACACAAACAGACGTGTGCTCTCCCATGTCCATGGCAGCCAGCAGTCTACAGTAGCAAGAAGCTGGAAACGGCCCAAACGCCATCGGGTTCAGAATGAATAAAGAAACTGGTACATCCGCACAATGAAATACTATGCACCCCGATGAAACCAGAAAACACCTCATGACAAGGATAGGCCTGGAAACCAGTACACTGAGCAAAGTGAGTCAATCCCAAAGGACAGATACTGCATGAGACTACTATTGTAAGGACAAACACCAAGACAAAGGCAGGCTTCTGTTCTGAAGTCATGTCATATTTTTTGTAGTACAATTTTTTCTATTTTTATTTTTAATACTGTAGCCTCTTGCCAATTTCTTCTTTTGTTTTAATATCTAAACTTTTATTTCATAGCCTTCATCATGTACTATTTTAATCTGGTCTCCTAAGCAATGAGGTAGTCAGCCTGCCTCTGCTCATAAGCCGTTATCACCCTTGTCTTTGGGCATCTTAAAAACCAGTTTGACCGGGGAGGCCTCAACTCAGCTGGGTTCCGTTTCTCAAGTTTTGGGAAGAGGGAGCTGACCCATCAGTTCCTGCCATTAATGTCCTCCTATGCCATCCCAAATCAACAGGCACTCCTATAAAGTGCTTCGTGAACCTTAATGGAAATTCAAATCAAGAGGTGGGAGAGAGGGACGTGTGTGTGGAAGATGCAGATTTCACTTCTGTTGGTGGATAAATCAGGTGGGGAAACCTGCCATGTGGAAAAAACAAACAAAAACACTTAGCACCATTGACATGCTGACAAAGGACTACGCCAGAATTATGTCCCTCCTTGGACACTTTTGACTTGGTGTCTATCCAGCCCTTGGTGGACCCAGGCCACTTGCTGTAAGCAACTGGGAATTTAGATTCTGCCTTTTCTAGGTACACGGCATTTTTCATAGGCCACACCAGAAGGATCTGATTGGAAACCCCACTGAGAGCTGGACTTTGCTTTTAACTTACCTGCAGAGATTTAAGGAACTGAAAAAGCATGAGGAAAAAGTATGAGAAGCAGCATATAATTAATATCCCAAGGTCATGGCTTTGGAGTCTTTGGGCTTTGGTTTGGAGAGTACCCAATGAATGGCAGGTAGTTTTGAGGGTGCCGATGAATGGCAGCTCGGAACCAGCATATATTTTCTCTTTTCATGCTTTCTGCTTTTTTATGACCTGTCTCAGCCTAGCAGGCATCATTCTGTGCTAGTGAATGAATATTATTGATTGCCCATATCCAACCCACATTGTTGGTATAAATAGTGCCCAGTCACTTAAGTTTTAAATCTGTGCATGTCAACAATTCAGGTGTTTGGTCTAAAGCCGTCATAGGTAACTTTCCTTTACTCAACAGTGCAGTAAATTAATGATACTATCCGTAGAATTGTCATATGCCCCCAGAGACTAAGTGTAGTGTTCCCCAGTAGGATAACGATGCCTCTGAACAGAACCAGGAGCAGCTATAAATCATAGCTAGTGACCTGAATGGATCTTGAGCTTACACTTAGTTGTAGCTCTGATCTAAGAACAATTTGTTTCTATGTGGCGCCCCTATTCTGTACTTGTTGTGATGAAGAGATCACTAAAGACAAGAGTGTTACAGCAAAGTGTGGTGAAGACATCAGATGGGGTGGCTGCGGGCCTAACGGCTTGCTTTAAAACAGGCAACCAGAGGGGGGAGCGGGGAGGGAGGGGGAAAAAAAGAGGACCTGATGAAAAGGGCTTGGGTGGAGAGCAGATGCTTTGAAAATGATGAGGGCAAAGAATGTACGGATGTGCTTTATACAATTGATGTATGGATTGTGATAAGAGTTGTATGAGCCCCTAATAAAATGTTAAAAAAAAAAGAAAAAATGATTAGGGAAAGGAATGTACAGATGTGCTTTATACAATTGATGTATGTATATGTATGGATTGTGATAAGAGTTGTATGAGCCCCTAATAAAGTCTTTTTTAAAAAAACAGGCAACCGTTTAAGCCTGATGTCAGCTAAGTCCACACAGAAGTGCACTAACCCGTGTGATCTGAGGACTTAAATAATGAAATCTAATACTGGAGGAGGGGCCCGTACTAGAGCTTAAATTCTGAACACCCAGTTTGCTATGCTATGGATAACAACGAAAGCCCCAACCCATTTGCATGGTTCTCATGTGGATTAAGCCTCTGTGAGTCCCCTCAGGGTGTGCATAGCCCTCTTATCAGACAGTGCATTGGACAGTGGGTTATTGTAGATGCAGTTAGATTAAAATTTAACACTTCTGTCATTTGAGCTCCCCTTTGACCCATTTTAAAGTTGTTCTAGTTTTAAATATTTTCTACTTTCTTTTTGATAAAGGCTTTTCTTGTTTGTTATTTTTATTGGGGCTTGGGGGGTTTTGTTCTGTAGTTTTTCTCTGTATGAAATCCAGGATAGGTAAAGCTATAAAGGTAGTAACTGGATTAATAATTTCTTAGAGGTATGGCAGGGGCAGGGGTTTGGGAGAAAATTGGAAACTATTAACAGTACAAGAAATAAAATCTAAAATTCATTGTGGTGATGACTGCACAACTCTTTTTAATGCCATTAAACTATTAAATTATATGATAATGTGAATGTCAATAAAACTGTGGTTTTTTTTAAAGAAGAGAAATGGACCAGCACAGTTGGTGGTGAGGTTGCCATGTTGGGGAGAAAGTGTGACCCAGGTGCAGAAGATAATGAGGAGGAAGGGGTCTGAACACTGAGTATAAGTCGCCATTGAAGAAATAAAGTGGACTGATGGGTGGGGGACCAGCCTCCCCACAACCGAATGGGTCCAAGGGGTGGTTGATTTTTTGTGCAATTGAGGGGTAAATTAAAAAGACATCTGACAAAATAAAGCATGCAAGGGCTCACCTCCAAGACTGCTTCAGGAACCAGGTCTAAGCAGAGAGAGAGATTGTACTGTATTCTCACGAATTTACATAATCTCGGGCACACACAGGCCATGGTGAGTATGTTAGGTTTCTCTCTCCAGCCTAAATCTCAGCCTCGGTCCTTAGCTCCACGCGAGAAAGATTTCACGCCGAAGCCGGGCTCGTGATCCAAGTGAATTTAATGAAAGTTCAAAGCATCAGGTTTTACGCGGCACCCATAGGATTCCTTTGACCATGCGGCCTGGCAGAGACTGCTCCGGGACACGCAAGGATCTCTCCTCCCACGAAGACCACCAGACCGCCCAAGCAAGACAAGACAAAAGACCAAGAGGCCAGGCGCCCAAGAGCCCAAGAGAGCACAAGTGCCCAAGAGACCCTCTCCCTTCTGGTCCCTGCCTTTTCAAGGGTTCCCGGGGGAGGTGTGGTGAATGACCCCAGGTCAATTCCATTGGCTGAATTGCAATCACCCAGCCCAGGTGGGCTGCTCCAGGTGTAACGCCCACCGGCGGGAAAATCCAGCTTTTGTCTTTTGCTGGCTCTCCTGGGCATGCGTAAATGGACTTCCCAATTCCCTAGGCTAAGCTACCTAACAAGTACATATGTAAGAGGAAGGGGTTGTACAAGAGGCATGCATGTAGCAGGAGGGGGACAAGCTGGAGGTCTACACACACTAGGAAGGGGAGGCTCTAGAGGCATACATGTGACAGGAAGGCACGACCATAACAAGATGGGCGGGCTCTAGAGTCAAGATGGCAGCCTAACCTTGGCCTCCCTGAATTAGCTTGACCTTAGATGTCTTTGAGCTCTTCTCCAGGGGAACTATCTGTGATCCTTATCAGAAGGGAGTGGGCCTTACTTAGGGCGGCACAGACAATAAGGTCTGATGGCTTTTGATAGCAGACAGCCTGCAGGCACTTGACCTTCAAGAGTATAGTAAGTGGCCATGTGTTTGCAAACAGCACCTTAAATTTGGCATTATTATGGGGGGACATTGAGGGGAATACCTTTTAGTAAGGAGAATGTGAGTGGGATGCATCTCCAACCCACGGACTCAAAGGTTCCCTCCACGGGAGCCCTGGCCTCCCAGACTCCTCAACACATGGATGCCCACATGCACACTCTTCCCAGTTCTCTTTCCCACAATCGTCATCCCTCCTGCAGGGAACTGGCAGGGTAAAGTGGGCAGCCGGGAAATGCCATGCTCCAGGTGGAAGTTAAGAGCCTGGTTAGCAGGAAGGGAGTAGAAGTGTGAACAACCCTGTAGGAGTATGTGTGCTCTAGGTCCTTGTGGGAAGGGCTGAGCTAGAAACGAAAGCTCTTCACGCACCAAGGTGGCGCGAAGACATGGACAATCAGTGGGAAGCCAAAGCCCCATGACGTCATGCGGAGTCCAGCCGGGCAGTTCTTTCTGGTGTGATCAGGCGGGGCATATGCGGCGTACTGGCAGCTGAGCTGCGTTAGTTTTGAGATGGCTCCTTGGTATGGAGCTGCCTCTCCACTCTGAGTGTTTCCCCTGGCTGAGGACGAAGGCCCCCCTGTCAGTCATGTAAAGAATCTCTTCTCCCTCCTTTTGTCCGTTTTAAGTCTCTCGTCTTCCTCTTGGCAGCCTACTAAAAGCCACACTGCTTCAGTGGAGCCTTCAATGCGGCCCAGTTCTTGGTGACTGTTAAGATCTGGGTGACTTCCCTCAGGAAAAAGTGGGGATCTGGTCAACACCAGACTCTTCCATTTTGTACCATCAAGAGCCAGGCAACAGAGTGCATCCCCAGAGATCTGGGGGTGGCTGGGCACCTTTCACACACCTTTTCAATACTGTAGGCATGTGGGAAAACCCTTCCCATTCTCAGCATGGGTTTGTGACTGAATGAGGAGTCTCTTTCTCTCCAGACAGCAGGTAAGGGCAGAATTTGAGGTGGCGGGGCGGATTAAGCACTGTGTTTTCTGTTTACCTCGCAGGTGATAACAGACCTGATGCACCGATCTTCCCCACTGCCTTAGCTCAGGCGCTGGCTGAGTCTCCGGCTGAAGCTGTTAGCACCTCGTCACATAGCACCTGCCAGCATCAGGCCGCTCCTCCACCAGGGCCCTGGAGGACCCTCGCCCTTCTCTGTGCAGGCTGGCCACAGTCTTGACTCCTCACTTCCCACTGCCAGCCACATGTCCCACCTCTGTAAGGGGTCAAGCAGTCCCTGGGCCAAGAGGGGGATCAAAGACCACCTCGCTGCCCAGTCCCGCCCAGGGAAAGTGTCCGTGGGCCTTCAACCCCGGAAGAAGGGCAGCTCCAGTCTCCATGCGGAGGTCAGCTACTCCCCAGAGAAGCAGTGGGCCTCCAGTGACCAGCCGTCGGCCCGCTCTGAGCGCTTGCGCAGCCTGCGCTGGTATCAGATCCCGCTCTCGTCCACCCGCAAGCCTGCCTCGGGCATCTTCAGCCGCCGCTTCCAGGCCAGCCTGCAGAAGTACCAGCAGCTGAGGGAGCTGAAGAAGATGAAGGTCGGCAGGCCCTTCTACTGCTCTGCTCCCAGCCCCCAAAAGGGACAGCCTCACAAGGGTGCCTCCGCCCCGGTGAGTGGAGGGAGGGGCGTTCTTGGCGGCCCAGCAGGAGGCCAGTGTGGTCCTCAGGTGCTTAAGTAGGCACACGTTTAAAATACTTCATATCTAAACAACTGTGTAAGATTATAATGAGAATTTGTATGCTGTTTTATATTTATGTATTTTTCTCTTTTAAAGTTTTTCCTTAGAGGGGTTTTGTTGTTCTGTTTTTCCATTGTCCGGATGGAAGTTTACAGAGCAAATTCGCTTTCCATTCAACCACTTGTACATCTTCTGCTTCCTGGCAGTTGCAGTCCCTGAAGCGTGACCGCATCCTGCTTTTCCCCAGAATTCTCCGATCTTCTTTCCTGCCCTCTTTGTCTTCTGGGCTTTCTTTGTAGGCGAGTGCTGCTCTTTTGGTCTCATGTGGTGATTACTTTGAGCAGGATGCCCATCATGGGTATTATTGCTCGTGTCTGTGGTTTGGCTCAGAGGTGATGCCCACCTGGGGGAGTTCAGTTCCAGGTTTAAAGGGTGTCTAAGGCCATGGGCTTGCCTGGTCATTTTAATCATTCTGAGTTTGTTCTACATTTGTCTTCCTGCCTAGCACCCTTGAGGGTGAGCCCAGTAGGAACACTGAGCTGCGGCAGTTCAGGGTTGCAGTTCTCCCAGGGTCAGGCCTGTGGGTGCTGGGGTTCAGGCCGTCCTTCGTCTCTGGGACAGCGGTTTCCTCAGGTCTTGGATTCTCTTCACTCTTCTTTCTCGCAGACTTTCCAGACTAGTTACTCCGCACCAGAGTAGGAGATCGAGCACTGGCTTTGTGGGTGACGCAATGCCGATTGACCCAGTAGTCCCCCGGGACGATGGTCCCAAGCCCCCAAGCCTAGGGACTCAGTTCCTCAGGGTGTGATCGTGGCTAAGAAGTTTTCATACCTCTGTGCCCATGTATGCTCTGCTCGATAACCAAAACCCACCGTCAATGAGTTAATTCCATTCGGTGACCCTACTGTATATGTGGTTATATAGGCAGGATATATATGATAGTTTTGTGTCAACTTAGCTGGACCAGGATTCTCAGTGTTGTGGCCTGGTAATCCTCCAAGATAGGACCTAATGTAATGTAATCAACTCCATGTTTGAATCTGCTGTGACTAGCCAAGCAACTGTGGGAGGATTTGGGGTGTAGTGCAGCCCCTTACTCAGGCCACAGCCCTGATGCAATTGGAAGGATGTTTTGTCAAGAGTGTGGCCTAATTCCAGTATAAGTAGATGCCGTGGGGAAGTGTGCATGCTTCTGGCTGGATCTGGCTCATCAATCTTTTTTTTTCCTAAATACTTTCATTGGGGGCTTTTACATCTCATCACAATACATACATTTATCCACCGTGTCAAGCACATTTGCACATATGCTGCCATCATCATTTTCAAAGCATTCTCTTCCCACTTGAGCCCCTGATATCAGCTCCCCATTTCTTCTCCTCCCTACCGCACCCACCATCCCTCACGCACCCTTGATAAGCTATAGCTTTTTATTTCCATATCTTACATCGTCCTCTGTTGCACTTCATCCACTTTGTCACCCTGGGAGGAGGTTACAGGTTAATCCTTGTGATTAATTCCCCCTTTCTCCCCCCAACCTCCCCTAATGCTCTTGGTATCTCTATTCTAATATTGGCCCTGAGGGGTTTATCTATCCTGGGTTCCCTGTGCTGTGGCCTCTTAGCTGTAGCAGTGTGCATGCTCTGGTCTAATCCGATTTGTAAGGTAGAATTGAGGTCATGATAGTGGGGGGAAGGAAGCACCATAGAACTAGAGGAAAGTTGTGTTTCATTGGAGCTATACTGCACCCTGACTGACATATCTCTTCCCTGTGACCCCTCTGTGAGGGGATGTCCAATTGTCTACAGATGGGCATTGGGTCTCCACTCCATACCACCACCCCCCATTCACGTTGAGTCTGATTTTGTGTGGGTCTTAGATGCCTGATACCTGGTCCCATCAACACCTCATGGTCACACACGCTGGTGTGCTTCTTTCATGTGGGCTTTGGTGCTTCTCAGCTAGATGGCTACTTGTTTATCTTCAAGCCTTTAAGACCCCCAGATGCTATATCTTTTGATAGCCGGGCACCATCAGCTTTCTTCACCATATTTACTTATGTACTCATTTGTTTTCATCGATTGTGTCGGGAAGGTGAGCATCACATAATGCCAGATTATTAGAACAAATTGTTGTTGGGTTTGTTGAGGGAGTACTTGAGTTGAGGCCCAATGTCCATCTGCAACCTTAATTCTTGGCATATAGATATGAGCACATAGTTCTATTCCCCTCTTGTTTTATATATGTATATGTATGTATATATATATATATATATATATATATATATATATATATATATATATATATATATACTTACATATGTACATGCCTGTATTTAGACCTCTATAAATGTCCTTTGCCTTCTGGTTCTTTCCTCTATTTCCTTTTACTTTCCTCATGTCCCACCATCATGTTCAGCCTTCATTCAGGTTTAATAATTCCTCGCTGCTACATTGCCCTTGATTGAGCCCCACTAAGCATCGCATGACCTTCCTTCCTTTGATTTTAGTTCACTGGTAGTTTCCTTGTCCCTGGGTTGGTTTCCCCCATGTCCCCTACCTTTATCCCCCCCCCTTCTCCCATATCCCCCCAGAACCATTGGTCCCATTCTTTTCATCTCCAAATTTTTTATTCTGCCTATCTTATATAGATAGACATGCAGATACATTTATATGTACAAAAAACAGTCAAAGGCAAATAAAACAATGAAGGAAGTCAAAAACCAACCAAACAATAACAACAAAAATAACAATAAACCACTGACAAAAATGGAAAAGCCTATAAATAGTTTAAGGTCTGTTTGTTGGCCTTTAAGAGTGTTTTCCAGTCGAGTCTGATGGGGAACTACACTCTGTCTCCCAAGACTATTTGTGGTGTTCCCGGGGGGTTCATCATTCTGCTCCCCCTGCTGCTCTGCTGCATGCCCTCAGTGCCTCGTCCCAGCATGATGGGGCCAGACCGGGCACTATTCCCACACTGTATCTCCAGTGCTGTCCCCTTCAGTGCCATGGTTCAGTGAGGGACACCGTGTCCCGTGATGGGGCAGGCCCTACGGTCCTCCCCATGCATTATCTGCTCCGAGCAGGAGCATGGTCCTCAGGGCTTGGGCCAGGATGTCCTCTCCTCCCTCTCCATCCCTTTTTGTTTCTCCCGGGTGTTCTAATCCGACACGCCCCTCTTCCCAAACTGTAGCCCCAGTGCTGTCCACACAGTTGGGATTGGGGCCAGCCCCGCAGACCTCTCTATTGGTTCCCTGGTACATGCCGGTACTGCCTCATCAATCTTCAGGTCTTTGCACCTGAGCCAACTACCCACCATGTTGCCTGCTGACCTTGGACTCTTTGAACTCTATAACATAAGCCTGACCTACTGACCTTGGACTCTTTTGCCTCTGTATCCACCAGACTATGGCTTCATCATTGCTCTTTATCCTTCCTGGTTCATCGTGCGCCGTAGCTAGGAGAGTTAGGAGAAGACTCTAGCTTAATACCTGATCCATGGACTTGAACTGGACTGGATTTACCCAATTCTGCAATGTGTGAGCCATTCATGATATAAATTTTATCTACATAGTTACAGATATGCTTCTGTGGAGAACCCAGCCTAACACAGGATATAAATACATACATAGAAATGTCCTTTGCTAAACATATATAGACTTATGGGTGTGGTCCCATTTGCCTCCCACTCCCTGTTCAGTTTGCATATATACCCGTGTATTCACTCATAGAATACTGTTTGCTGTACTGTGGTTGCAGGATGTGAGGGTGTTTGCCTTGGTGTCTTTTACTCTGTGTACCTCCAGGGTTTTCCTTGCCCTGGTCATGCTGTGGTGACATCCTCATTGTATATTGCCTTTCTCCGTACCTAAACTGTGCTGACTCTCTGATGAGTGATTTTTCCCTCCCTCCCAACCTTCCCTGCCATCTTTTGTAATCATCAAAATTTATTTTCTCTTTTAATTCATGATTTCTACCTAGTTAAGTTGTCCTCTACGTACTTGACAATGTTTTACATTAAATTGTTTTCTTGTCTTATTTTGTTTGGAGCATGAATTATTGATTTTTATTTGGGGAAAATAAACATAAAATTTGCTATTTCAACCAGTTAAAAGCGTGCAGTTCAGTGGCATACAGTACGTCTGCAATGTTGCCCACGAACACCGCGATTTTGTTTCAGAGCATTTTCGTCACCCCACAAGGAACTCCTGCATCCCTGAGGCAGTCACTTCCATTTTCTCCTTCCCCCCAATGCTTGGCAACCTACGGTGCAGTGAATTCCTCATCACTGCCCTTCTAGCCATGCACAGGTGCCCTGGTGGCAGAGTAGCTAAAACGTGGCTGCTACCCAAAAGTCGGCACTGTGGAATCCCCACTGGCTCTGCAGGAGAAAGATGTGGCAGTCTGCCTGTGTAAACGTGTAGCCCTGGAAGCTCAATGGGGCAGTTCTGCTCTGCCCTACGGGGTCACTGTGCGTCCGAATCAACTCCATGGCAGTGGGGAATGGTTTGGTTTAGTCCTGTATGGTCATGTAGCTCCCACAAAATGAGTGGGTGGGACTCTGTATGCGATAAGGAAAGTGTGGCCCACAAGAGGGTTGATCAGCTTTCCAACAATGCAGATAAGGCACAGGTAGCCCTTGTGGCTTCCAGCTCCTAGTGACCCTATGCACAACAGAAGGAAACACTGCCCGGTGCTGTGCCCCCCCCCCCCAGTGCTGGTGATCTTCGAGCCATTGTCCCCGCCACTGTGTCAGTCCATCTTGTTGAAGGCCTTTCCCCTTGTGACAGCCCTGTGGTTCCCAGAGTCCACAGCTTCTCAGATGGTTTGCTTAGTATACAGACTGAGTAAGTATGGTGCAAGAATACAACCCGCGTACACACTTTCCCTGATTTTAAACCAGGCAACGTGTGTGTGAATAGGTCCTGGTCTAAGTATAGGTCCTGCATGAGCACAATTTAGTGTTCTGGAATTCCCGTTCTTCAAAGTGCTATCCAGAGTTTGTTATGATCCACACAGTTGAATGCCTTTGCATAGTGGGTGAAGCACAGGTGAATATCTTTCTGATATTTTCTTCTTTCAACCAAAACCCATCTGACAGTAATGATATGCCTTATTCTGTATCATCTGCTGACTCCCCGTGAATTTCTGGCAGTTCCTTGGTGTACTGCTGCAACTGATTTTAAATTATCTTCATCAAAAATTTACTTGTGCCCCTATACCAGCTATGTGGACAACTGCCCCTACCCCCAGAAGAATTTACTTTACAGGACGGCACAGAAGCTGCAGCTAGGGGAGAAGGGCATGTCTGATCAGAGCACACGGGAGCAAATAAAGGGAGGAAGAGAGAGTGGCACACATCCTGGCCCACCAGGCCAGGAGGATAATATACCCGCTCTAAACAGCCAATGCACAGAGTGGACCATATGGCTTTTGGACCACTATGAGACACAACATCCCTCGCTGACCCATGGCCCTACGGGGGACAACACTGGAGACTCAGTGCCGGGATTGGCTTGGTCTGACCCCGCGACACTGATGCAAAACACTAAAGGCATGTGACAGAACAACGGAGATGGGGGGAGCACAGCAGGGAGCTCCCAAGGGAGTGCAAAGGATAGACTTTGGAGCTAGAGTGTGACACCCCATCGGAATCCACTGGAGGACATGCCTAGAGGTAAAAAACCAGACCTTGATCTATTTACAGGTTTTTCTTTTAAAAAAAATTTGTTTTAATTAAATCTTTTCTGGGTCATTGGTTTTCTTTTTTGTTGTCATCACTGTGTTCTCTTTTGTTACTTTGTCTTGCTATGACTTGTTTTTTGGTGCATATTATTATCTCTGTAGCTCTATCTAGATAAGGTAGGCAGGATGAACAATCTGGAGGAGAAAACAATGGGACCGATGGTTCCCGGGGGGATGGAAGAAGGGGAGGCGAGGGGAAAGGAGGTAGTGTTGACCAACCCAGGGACAAGGGAACAACAAGTGATCCAAAATTAGTGGCAAGGAGGATAAGAGAGGCCTGGTAGGGATTAAGCAAGAGCAATGTAACTGAGAAATTACTGAAACCCAAATGAAGGTTAAGCATGATGGTGGGACAAGAGGAAAGTAAAAGGAAATGGAGGAAAGAACTAGGAGGCAAAGGGCATTTATAAAGGTCCAAATACAGGCATGTATTTAGGCAGCAAATAGACATTGGACCTCCATTCAAGTACTTACTCAATGCAAGAACAGTTCTATTAAATTGGCATTCGATGATGCACACCTTTCCAACACAATCGCTAAATACAAATGTGTGCATAAGCAAATGTGGTGAAGAAAGCTGATGGTGCCGGCTATCAAAAGAGATAGTGTCTGGGGTCTTAAAGGGTTGAAGGTGAACAAGTGGCCATCTAGCTCAGAAGCAACAAAGCCCACATGGAAGAAGCACACCAGCCTGTGTGATCACGAGGTGCCAAAGGGACCAGGTATAAGGCATCATGCTATATACATATATATATATATACCATAGTGAATGAAGGGGGAAGTGCAGAGTGGAGACCCAAAGCCCATTTGTCGACCACTGGAGATCCCCTCACAGAGGGTTTAGGAGAGGAGATGGGTCAGTCAGGGTGCGACGTAGTACCAATGAAGAACACAGCTTTCCCCCAGATCCTGGATGCTTCCTCCCCCCAACTACCATGATCCGAATTCTACCTTGCAGGACTGGATAGGGGAGAGGTTGTACACTGGTGCATATGGGAGCTGGAGGCACAGGGAATCCAGGGTGGACGATACCTTCAGGACCAGGGGTGTGAGGGGCAATATGAGAGGGTAGAGGGTGAGTGGGTTGGAAAGGGGAAACATTACAAGGATCCACATGTGACCTCCCTGGGAGATGGAAGAAAAGGGGAGGAAGGGAGACTCCGGATAGGGCAAGATATGACAAAATAACAATCTATAAATTATCAAGGGCTCATGAGGGAGGGGGGAGCGGGCATGGAGGGGGAAAAAAGGACCTGATGCAAAGGGCTTAAGTGGAGAACAAATGCTTTGAAAATGATTAGGGCAAAGAATGTAGGGATGTGCTTTATACAATTGATGTATGTATATGTATGGATTGTGATAAGAGTTGTATGAGCCCCTAATAAAATGTAAAAAAAAAAATGTTTCGTTGCCAGGGAGATGCTGGGTACTTTCTTTTTCTTCCTCTTTCCTGAAAAGGGGCAATATGCCAAAGAAGTTTAGGAATCTACATGCCTAGAGTCAGCACTTGGAGTTCTGACTTCCAGTATCCTAACCTATGAGAAACTTGTTTTCTGTGTGTTAAAGCCGCCCGTTTGTCATGGTTCTGCTGCAGCAGCGCTAGATCACTAAGACACGCAGCACACATGGATGGTCGCCGTGTAGTGTTCTCAGGCTTCATCTATGTCATAGCTTGTAGCAACACTTTGTCTCTTAAAATCATTTTATTTAGTGCATTAGTATTAAACTAGGACTCACCCCAGCAAACCAGTTTTTGCTAACTTCTACATCACTTCAGAAGTGTCTGTGTCTCACTGTCATCGAGCCCGTGCTGGCTCATTGCGACCCTATAGGACAGAGTAGAGCTGCCCGGTGCGTCTCTAAGGCTGTAACTCACGTGTGAGTAGAATGCCTCATCTTTCTCCTGGGGGTTTCGAACTGCTGACTCTGCAGTGAGCAGCACAGCTCCTAATCAGTGTGTTCCCAGGGCTCCTAAAGGAAACCTGATATCCGTCAAGCAGCCAGCCCCCATCCTCCCTCTCCCTTGTCCCCAGCAACCACCAGTCTGATCTGCCTATGGATTTGCTTACTTTCTATATCTGGTGTAAATGGAAACCTTTGGAGTCCACAGTCTCTCACTGAGTCCATGTTGTACATCTCTCAGGACCTCATTTCTTCTTATGACTCAATAATATGCCATGGCATGGCTATACCACAGTTTGTTTATGCTTCTATTTTCTGGTTCATATGAAAAGCCTTGTTACAAATATTTCATGCTACAGGGTTTTTTTTCTCTGCTCCCCACGCCCCCCCACCCCCCGCTACACACACATACACAGGTTTTGGTATGGACAGCTGTTTTGAATCCTCCTGTTTGCTTAGGAGTCCATTTATACGAGGTTAGATGGGAATTCTGGAGGAGCCAGTGGCACAGTGGTTAAGTGCTTGATTATTAACCAAAAGCTTGGGAGACAGACAAGGCAAACTGCTTCCGCACAGAACAGCAGCCTTGGCAATTCTATGGGGGCAGTTCTACCCCGTCCTTTAGGGTTACTCTGAATTACAGTCAACTCGATGGCAGCAGTTTTGGTTTTAATGCTAATTGTGTGTTTAACTAACTGAAGACTATCTTTCTCAGAGACTGATGTCAAGTCCAAGAGCCTTGATGGTGAAGTGTATCACATGTTGGGCTGCTAACCTCAAGGTCAGCAGTTTGAAGCCACCAGCTACTCTGGGTCAATGGTATTGAGATTTTTTGGTTTGATGTCAAGTTAGCCCATGACATGGCGACTCCACATGTTATAGGGTAGAATTAAAAACCTGGCTCCAGAGGGTTTTCTTGACTGTAATTTTTTTTAATCATTTTATTGGGGGCTCATACAATTCTTATCACAATCCATGCATACATCCATTGTGTCAAGAACATATGTACATTTGTTGCCCTCATCATTCTGAAAACATTTGCCTTCTACTTGAGCCCTTAATATCTGATGCTCATTTTCCCCCTCCCCACTCTTTCACGGAGCCATGGGATGGGTTTGAACTGCTAGCTTTTGGGATCTGTTAGAGTTTAAATTCTGACCCTCTGGTTCACAAGACTAAGGATGCCAGCCACAGCCCACCATCCATTTGCAGAGTCCCCACATAGATTAAACCTCCATTGGATGTTTCTGGTCATGGTCATTAACCAAGGATGTTCATCTTGCCCTCGGGGGCCTACCTAGGTGTGTCCTTGATGGAGGACACTCTCCTGGGGGTAGGACAGGGGTTCGGATGGTCATGCTCTATAAGTCTCGCCCGGACTTCCTTGGTCGGAAGGCCCTGCATCCATCTTGTAAGCCCTTCTCTGTAAGGATGTACCTGTCCTAATCAGGATCCCACTCCTGCTTCTGTGGTCCCACCTGTCATTGCAGTGTATTGCTCGGCCCCAGTCATGCTCTCGTGACAGTTTCCTCTGCCCGTCCATATCCTTGGAAAGCTTGGTGTCACAGCGAACCTGTGGACGCCATTTTAACCTCGTGCTGGTGGCTTCTCTCCTCCGGATGATGTGTCTTTGTATAGTCTGTGTCACTTCAGGACTTAATAACTGTCCTCTCGCAACTACATTTGAGCCAGGGTCCCTTTTGCACCCTTAGGAGACAGGGTTGACAGCTCGATTGCCGTCTTCTTGGGCCGCCCAGTCTCGTTCTGTTGGATGGCTCTCATATTGAGGGTGAGTTGGATCTCTTTCCCCGTTGTTGCGTTGGCACCCTGGTTGATCTTCAGTTTATCTGAGCTTGCACCCAGTAGGCAGACAACTGCCCGTAGCCTGGTTCATCTTCGCTGGGGGTGGGAAGTTCCTTACGCTGGAGAAGATTTGTCGGTCTGTCCTCAGAGTCTCTTTAATCGCCATCCACTGAGCAGAACGGGGCTGAGTCCCTTCTCGGCATTCAGCCTGTGGTGGGGCTGGGGAAAGATCGGGGAGCAGACAACTGTGCCCCTCTCTGAATCAGTAGCTCTGGAGGGGTCACATGGGCAGGCCGGTGTGCCAGATACCACCTCCGAATGCATCCTTCTTAGCCCCGCTGGATTTCAATAGAGGGTTTTGTTTTGTCGTGCTCAGATTTTAGTGTTTCTACAGTTATGCCTACCCATCTCTTCTTTGAATGAGAAGGCGCGCTGACTCACACTTCTCCCTCGATGCGTGACCTTCCTGGTGCCATGGGGGTTGGCCCTTGGGGGTGGACCTAAAGAAGGACCCCTTTGGAGAACAAGAGGGCCCAGGTCCTCTTTGCTGGGGAAAGTAGGGAGCAGGATCACTTCCCCTGACACATGGTTCCTTCCAGGACAAAACTGCCGATTTACAGGTGGCCAGGCCACAGAAGAGCATGCCAGCCCTGCCTCCTAAAGAAGATCAGTGTGCACCCAAACCAGTAGCGCCGCACCAAGGTTGGAGGCCGCAGAGAATGGAGCGACCTGGGAGGGAGACCCCTTGCCTCCTGCCCATAGCAATCCCTGGCCGCCCCCTCTCCTTGCCCAGTGGGCCAGGGTAACCAGGGTGGCAAGCAGGTGGGTGGTGGATTTACTACACTACTCTGTTCTCTCTGTAGGCCTTCAGCCCACCACCTCCAGCCCCATCCTCTTGCCCACCCTGAAGTGCGACTTCTTAGACCATCCCCTGCATCGAGGGCACCTCCATTCCACCCTCTGCAGCCCCCCATTGCCCCCAACTCATGACTCGCCAAAGAAGCCTAAGGTGCAGCCATCCGGGGACATGTTCCCCATCGACTGGAGCCCACCGCCTGTGGAGTTTCTGTACTCCAAGACCCCACTGGTCAACCAGGAGGCCCCGAAGGGCGTGACAAAGCCTCAGGCAAACCCACAACCCAAAAAGTTGGTGCAGAAGCTCCCAGATTTGGGCCCTGAGGAGGCGCTGACCTCATTGAAGGCGCTCTTCTGGAAGATGGCCGGCCGGAGCCAGCAGGCTGCATCACAAGAGGGGGATACCCACACCTCGGTAAGCCAGTGGCCTTGACCGCTCTCTTCAGATGGCCCTCCTTGGCTGTGCTGCTTCATCTTCACCATTGTTCAGCCCCCTCTCCTTGGTCAGACTCCCCCACTTCTCTTAGCCCTCAGGACCCTGTGACTGGTTGCCTGGGCCCCAAAAACTAGGTGGCACTCCACCCTCTGCTTCTGCTCCTAACCGCTACTAATAGATGGCTTGGAGCATTGCCAAATTTCAGAGCACTTCTGTTTAAACCCATTAAGTCTTTCACTATAACGAAAATTGGGATGTGCCCCGCAGCGGAGTGGTGGGGTCCGGGCCAGGTCAGGTGAGGTTCGAGCTGGCACCAGCCCCGTGCCTCCGTTCCTACGTGGACGGGATGTGCTCCAAGTGGGGGGTCAACTACTGTTCTCGGTAGACTGGGGGGACATTTAAAGGCCCCTAGATCAGGAAATGCCCCCTCAGAATAGGCTTTCATTCACTGGCAGTGCCCTAGCTATCTACCACTAGGGAATCTCTGAAGAAGTGTGTGTCCTAATGTAATCCTGCGTTAGGATACCTTAACCCTGGCTCGCACCTTCCGGTCAGACAACAGATGTGAACAGTAACACCGCCAGGTGCACGCTCCTCAGAACAACCAGCCACATGAAGCCACAAAAGTAGCACAGGCCTAAAATCACAACACACAAGGAAGGGAGGAGGGGAGGGACGGAAAAGAAGGGCACACCGAGACAGGAAACTGGGGCTCTGAGGAGGAAGTGGGAAGAGTGCTGGTACCCCGAGGGATTAGAACCAGTGTCACCACACAGAATGTGACAACTTGTTGAATTAGAAACTCATTTGCTCTGTAAATGTTGGCCCAAATCACAATAGAAAGTTAAAACACACAAACACTATAAAAAACATTTTTAAAAGACAAAGAATCTCTTTAGAATTGACATATTGATATGGAATGATCCTCAAGACATACTGTTACTTGGGGAGAGCAGAGGAGGCTATGTGTGTCGTATGTAAGCATTTGTGTGTGGGGGGCGGGGGAGGCAGACGCATACCACCTGCTGTCCGCGCATCTGTGCATTGCTGTCTCTGAGAGCTCGCTGGGGATGGACGCTTGGAAGGGACTCTGGGAGGGAGGCCTTTGACTGTATCCTTTCTACATCTGGGTTTTTTTTTAGCTATGTAAGTGTATTGGCTAGTCAGAAAAATAAAATAAACGGAAGAATTTGTTCACAATAAAGTTTCTCATTTTTCCCTTCCTCTATCTTTGTCTCTGTCTCTCTCTCTCTCCCATTTCCATGTCCCGTGCCTCCAGTTGACCCCTGGCGGCTCAAAAACCTACACCAACACCCTGGAGTACTTACTGCAGGAGAAGAGGTGAGTGTGGACAAGGGGTCTTCATGGGTGGTCATTTTAGTGGGGTTTGCAGTCATGTCGGGGTAGCCCCTAAGACTCAGCAAATGGCCATCAGAATAAAGCAGCCTCCCTGCCCCAGATCCAGGGTGCCAATTAATAGCAGGTGCCCATCAATATCAAGGACCTGTCATGGTAACCAAGATGCCATCTCAAAGGTAGAGCACACCCAGCCTCCCCACCGTGTCCAAGCCTTCCAGTTCTCGTGCCACCTGTACGCCTTTCTACCCAACCGATGCCTTTTTAGGGAGAATTGAAACGGGGAATGGTGTGCTTTTGGTGCATGTTGCTCAAACTCCTTATGGAGAGTGAGTGAGACGTGCAGGAAGGGAAGAGACGGGCAGTAGAGAAATGAGGAGGCAGGGCAGTGCGGCAGGCGCCTGGGAGCCCCACCTCCTGGCCGGGGTGGTGAAGAAGCCTCTGGGAGAGAGAGGACTACAGAGCCCAGGCCATCGAAGGGGCCCGGTCACGTTCAGCTGGACATCAGTCAGCCAGTGTCTGGCTGGAAAGATGAAGTCCAAGCAAAGGCTGAAACTAGAGAGAACATATTTGAGAACTGGGGACACGTGGCCCAAGCTGGCTGAGTTCACGGAGGGCGGAGGTGGGAGTGAGGTGGACAGAGGCTGAAGGGTGGACTGAAGCGAGCTGGGGACTTGTGGGGTGGCTCTGGCAAGAGAAGAGCCCATGCTCTGGGGAAACCATGGAGGAGCCCCTAGCTGTGGGGTGGTGATGGAATGGAAGGGGGCACTCAGAGAAGTAGTATGGGATGGGGGAATGGACCTCTTAGGCCTCCACTGAGGAGTCCTGCTAGCGGGCTGATTAAGGACTCAGCTGCCAGACCAGAGGTCAGCACTTCAAACCCCCCAGCAGACAAAAGGCTGTCAGTGTCCATCAGGATTCCAGTCTTGGAGACCCTCTGGGGCAGTTCTACTCTGTCCTGCAGGGTCACTGAGTCAGAGTCAAATTGACGACAAGGAGGTTGTTTGCCTCCGCTGCGGACAGAGGCCACAGGCTAGGGAGAGGAAGGCGATTAGGGAGAGAGCTGTAGGGCTACTTTGTGGCCACAGACTCGGGAAATGTGCCCAGGGCTCGGAAGAGTCCAGGGCCCCAGCAGCTTGCCCTGGTCAGTGCAGCAGGCCCGGGAGGAGCGGCACGGGCCGTGGCATGTTGGAAAGGGAGGAGCAGGTCTGAAGTGGCATGCTGATGTGTGTCCTTTCAGGCTTGTCTGACCCAGGAGGTAGGACACAAACACCTCCTCCTCCTCAAACCGTACGGTGAGGGCCTTTGTGAAGGGAAGCCCAGCTGCTCTGCACCCCTGGTCCCTAGACCGTGTCCATGAGGACCCCTGCCGCTGAGCGACAAGGTGGGCAGCCAGGGGCAGCCCTGACCCTGGCTCTGGCTCTCGTGTGTCCGCAGGGAACAGGTTTTGGAGCAGAAGTGGGACAGCCTGCTTCTACAGGACTTTCCCAACTGGGACTCTGTGGACCTAGCTGAAGACAACGTGACACTCACACCTGAGCACAGGTAGGACGACCAGATGGGGGGAGGGGGGAGGAAAGGCCTCCAACTCCAGGGCCACGTCCCAGCAGAGGCACCCACAGTGAAGGGCTCCCCGGGCAGACTGTGAGCCGGCGGGCACATGGTGTCCCACTTCTGAGCCCAGAAGCCGCTGTCCCTTCTCAGAGCCACGTTCCCTCAAGGACCGGAGGCAGGTTGGTCGTCTGCCCTGTGTCAGGACTCGTCTGGGCCTTTGATGGCACAGAGATGTTAACCCAGCCCGCTGGGCCCCAGCTGTCGGCCCAATTTCTAAAGCCAGGTCTAGCTAAATAACTGCACAAACCACAGTCGAAATGAAAACTGTCATTAAAGGGAGAATAGGGCCACGTGGCACTTTTCATTTTCCCTGTAAGTATTGTGATCTGGACGGGGGCTCTGCGGTCCTGGATTTAATTGGGCTGGCTGGCTGCTGGCTGGAGGGAGGGCTGGATCCATCGGGACCAGGGACTCTGAGACGCGGAGGGACAGTGATTAAATCGTCATCCTGCCGTCCAGCAGTCCTTCACCGAGTGCCATTGGTGTGCCAGGCTCTGAGGATCTGACAGGAGCAGGCGACCGAGACCTCCGCCTCGAAGTGGCTTGCTTTCACGTCCCGGATACAAACCATAAATAAGACGAAGATCAGAGGGCTTTGGGAAGTTTCCTTACCTTTCCGTTCAGTGTTCAAGCCTTTCCAAGCCCCTCATTAGTGACGAGTACTGAAGAGAAAAGCCGGATTAGGGAGGGGGAGGGTAAGGCCCATTGGGAGGGCTGTGAAACTATGGGTGGGGGTCAGGGCCCGGGGTGGGAGTGAGGGGGGGGGGTGAGGAGATGCGCTCAGTGGGAGCAGCAGGAAGCTGAGAGGCCTGAGCAGAGTGAGGAGGGGGAGAGTGAGAGACATAATGATCCTATCGAGCACAGTACAGCTGCTCCGTAAGGTTTCTGAGACTGTCCATCTTTATGGGAGCATCATCTTTCCCCCTCAGAGTGGCTGGTGGGTTTGAACCACAGACCTTGTGATTAATAACCCACTACACCACCAGGGCTCCTTAGACAGGCTAATGTTGGGGCTAAATCTCAGAGCTTTTCCTCCCAGTGAAAGAGCAGCCATTCATCCGACACCCCCCTGACCCGGCGGCTGCGTTGAAAATGGGCTGGACGAGTGTGGGGAGTAAGGGCAGAAAAAGGGAGACATGGGGCAAAGGAAGTCATGCATTAGCCAGGACTGAGGGCAAATTCTGGGTATAGTTTCAGGGTAGACCCGACAGGATTGGCTGTGGAGCTGGAGAGAGGGCATCAGAAAAGGAGAGCAACCTAGGTCTCCAGGGTTAGGTTTTGGGTTTGGGCCTGAGCAACCGGCTGGTTTTTGTTGTTGTCAAGTGTTGCCCCAAGTGTTGGCTCCTACTCATAGCGAGCGAAGCCCTGGGTACAGCAGGGGAAACACCGGCCAGGCCTGGGCTGGCCTCACAACTGCTGCCATGCCTAAGCCCATTGTTGCAGCCATTGGGTCAGTCCGTCTCCTCGCGGGCCTCCTCTTTCCCACTACCCTCTACCAAGCATAACGTCCTTCTCCAGGGAGCGGTCTCGCCTGTGTTTTCAGAGATGCCAAATAAAAGTGTTTCCTAGAAACTCCTTTATTAAGTCTTACAATAGAAAGACAAAAATGAATTAGCCAGATAAGGGAGCCCGTCAGCACGCGGCCCTAATGGTGCCTGAAGGATTCACAGTCACATGGCTACACGATGAAGCCCGGAGCACAAAGTCAATTCATCCTGACGTCATGATGGGACGGGACTACGGAAGAGGGAAGGGGGTTATAGTTGGGACACGTACACTATTGCCGAGAAGAAAAGCTTACGAGGTTGGTTCAGGGCCCTCTGACCACTGTGGTCCAGGGTGTGACTCATGATCACACTATCCTGCTGCCCCAATTTCCGCCAGAGAAATTCTTGAGGGTGAGATGCCCCTCCCAGGGCTGGCAAAGTATTTTGCATGGCTGGTAGTAGTCAAAAGGAGCTCAATGGAGCCTGAATGTGTGGAGTTTCAAAGTAGATTTAGGGCTTCTGCTAAACTCTAGCCTTCTGCAAACTGACTGCTCAGAGTTGAAGCTCTCATTTACCCACTAACCTCTGCAAAGTACGTCATCATGTCATGCTCGCTGCTCAGGAGCATTCCGGGTGTCCTTGTTCCAAGACCATTTTGTTTGTTCCGGCAGTCTCAATCATCTTTGCCAACATCATAATTCAAATGCATCGATTATTTCCCAGTCATCCTCACTCTCTGTGCAATGTTCACATGCATGTGAAGTGATTCAAAATACCATGAGTTGGGCAAACAAGCAGCCATCTAGCTCAGCAGCGACAAAGCCCACATGGAAGAAGCACACCAGCCTGTGTGACCATGAGGTGCCAAAGGGATCAGTTATCAGGCATCAAAGAACAAAAAATCATATCATTGTGTGCTCATCTTCCTGATATGATCGCTGAAGACAAATGAGTGCATAAGAAAATGTGATGAAGAAAGCTGATGGTGCCGGCTATCAAAAGAAATAGCGTCTGGGGTCTAAAAGGCTTGAAGGTAAATAAGCAGCCATCTAGCTCAGAAGCAACAAAGCTCACATGGAAGAAGCACACAAGCCTGTGTGGTCATGAGGTGTTGAAGGGATCAGGTATCAGGCATCAAAGAATTTTTTAAAAATCAAATTATTTTGAAGGAGGGGGAGTAAAGATTGTGGACCCAAGACCCATCTGTAGACAACTGGACATCCCCTTACAAAAGGGTAGCAGGGAGGAGATGAGCCAGTCAGGGTTCAGAGTAGCAACAATGAGGCATACAACTTTCACCTAGTTCCTAAATGCTTCCTCCCCTCCCACTATCATGTTCCCAGTTCTACCTTAAAAATCTGGTTGACCAGAGGATGTACACTGGTACAGATAGAAACTGGAAACACACGGAATCCAGGACAGATGATCCCTTCAGGACCAGTGCTCAGAGTGACGATACTGGGAGGGTGGAGGGAAGGTGTAGGGGGAGGTGTGGAAAGAGGGAACTGATTTACAAGGACCTACATAAAACCTCCTCCCTTGGAGATGAACAACAGAAAAGTGGGTGAACAGAGACAGCGGACAGTGTAAGATATGACAAAATAATGATAATTTATAAATTATCAAGGGTTCATGAGGGAGGAGGGCATGGGGAGAGAGGGGGAAAATGAGGAGCTGATACCAAGGGCTCAAGTAGAAAAATGTTTTGAGAATGATGATGGCAACAAATGTACACATGTGCTTGACATAATGGATGGATGGATGGATGGATGGATGGATGGATGGATGGATGGATGGATGGATTGTGATAAGAGTTGTACAAGTCCCTAATAAAAGGATTTTTTTAAAAAGAAAATACGACAACTTGGGTGAAGGGCACCTTAGTCCTCAAAGTGTCACCTTCACTCGGTAGCATGTAAAGCGGGCTTGTGTCACAGATTGGCTTAATGCAATGTGTTGTTTGAATTCTTGGCTACTGCTTTCCATGAGCATTGATTGTGGATCCAAGCGAAATGAAATTCTTGACAACTTTAATCTTTTCTCCCTTTGTCATGTTTGGTCCAGTTGTGCGGATGTTTGTTTTCTTTACATTGTGTAGCAATTCATATTGAAGGATATGTAGTCTTTGATCTTCATCAGTAGGTGCTTCAGGTCCTCTTGGCTTTGAGCAAACAAGGCTGTGTCCTTTGCTTACTGCAGGTTGTTGATAAGCCTTCTGGTGCTGCATTCTTCCCCGTGGAGTCTCCCTCCTCAGAGCATGCCCTCAGCTACAGATTGACCAAGGATGCTGGCAGGATACAATCCTAGTGCAACGCATTTCCTGATTTTTAAACAATCCCCTTGTTCTCTGGGAATGCCTCAATCTATGTACAGGGTTCTCCTGAACAAAATGAAGTGTTCTGGAGTTCCCATCCTTCACAACCTTAGCCAATGTTTGTTATACTCCACGTCATCAAGTGCCTTTACACAGTCAATAAAACAAAAGTAACTACCTTTCTGGTGTTCTCTGCTTTCAGCCAAGCTCCATCTGATGTCAGCAGTGGGGCCATGCCCTCTTCTGAATTGAGCTGGAATTTCTGCGGTTACGTTTTCCCTGTCGATGTGCTGCTGCAACCATTTTAAAATGCTCTTTTGCAAAATTGTACTCGTCACCTTGATTAGGACGAGACACAGCTAGGACTAAAGCTTCCATGCGACTCCGCCCCATTGTAATTCTCGATCATGTGCAGCCTTTAGAAATGGTTGAATGTCGACCAGCTGTGTGTGATGCGGCGGCCCTGCGTGTCCCTTCCCTCTCCTTTGCCGCTGCTGGCAGCAGTCAGTATTTGGCTCACAGGCTCCTCTAGTATTGTAACTCAAAAGACTTTCCCCGCAGCTCTTTCCGTTTGAAATATGTTGAGCACAGCGTGGTCTTCCCTTCGGGTTTTCAAACTCTAAATCTTTACACATTTTATTTTTGCCCTTGACATTATCTTCTTAGCTTCCTTCTGAAATCTTTCTTAAAAATCATTTTATTGGGGGCTCATACAACTCTTATCACAATCCATCCATCCATCCATTGTGTCAAGCGCATTTGTGCATTTGTTACCATCATCATTCTCAAAACATTTGCTTTCTGCTTGAGCCCTTGGTATTGGCTCCTCATTTCCCCCCTCGCTCATGAACCCTTGATAATTTATAAATTATTATTTTGTCATATCTTGCCCTGTCCGATGTCTCCCTTCACCCACTTTTTTCTGTTGTCCATACGCCAGGGAGGCGGTTATATGTACATCCTTGTAATCGGTTCCCCCTTTCCACCCCACCCTCCTGGTATCGTCACTCTCAGCACTGGTCCTGAAGGGATCATCTATCCTGGATTCCCTGTGTTTCCAGTCCCTATCTGTACCAGTGTACATCCTCTGGTCTAGACGGATTTGTAAGGTAGAACTGGGATCATGATAGTGTGGGGGTGGCGGGGCGGGGGGCAGGAAGCATTTAGGAACTAGGTGAAAGTTGTATGTTTCATTGTTGCTATACTGCACCCTGACTGGCTCGTCTCCTCCTCACGACCCCTCTATAAGGGGGTGTCCAGTTGCCTACAGATGGGTCTTGGGTCCCCAATCTGCACTCCCCCTCATTCACAGTGATTTGAGTTTTTGTTCTTTGATGCCTGATAACCTGATCCCTTCGACACCTCGTGATCACACAGGCTTGTGTGCTTCTTCCATGTGGGCTTTATTGCTTCTGAGCTAGATGGCTGCTTGTTTACCTTCAAGCCTTTAAGACTCCAGATGCTATATCTTTTGATAGCCAGACACTGTCAGCTTTCTTCCCCACATTTGCTTCTGTACCCATTTGTCTTTAGCAATTGTATCAGGAAGGTGAGCACACAATGAGAGGTCTGAGGGGCCAGCTTCAATCCCAACTACATGGACACCTGCCTCTCCCCCTAGAAGAAATTATTTCAGAGGACAGCACTGAAGCTGCAGCTCAGGGAGAGGGACATGTCTGATCAGAGCATATGGGAGCAAATGAAGGGAGAGGAAGAGAGAGTGGAGCACATCCTGGCCCATCAAGCCTTGACAACAATATTCCCACTCAGAGCAGTCAATTCACAGAGAAGACCATATGGCTGGCTCCATTATGAGACAGGACATCTCTCACTGACCCATAGCCCTACAGGGGACAACACTGAAGACACAGTGTAGGAATTGCGCCCATCTGATCCCGCCACACAGAGGCAAAACACTAAGAGTGTGCAACAGGACAGCAAGGGGAACAGAACAATGAAGTCCCCAGGGAATACCAAAAAATAGACTTTGGGGCCCGGGAGTGGCACCCCATCAGACTCAATCAGAAAACACTCCTAAAGGCCAACAAACAGTCTTTGAACTAACTACAGGCTTTTCTTTGTTGTTGTTGTTTGTCATTGGCTTTTTATCGTTTCTTTTGTTGCTTTGTTTGCTCCGTCTTGTTTGTTGTGCATGTCATTATCTCCATATCTGGCAGTCCTGCTATCCATAATGTTTCAGTGGCTTATCACTCAGAAGTGGACAGCTTATTCTTTCTTCCTAGTCCAGCGGTTCCCAACCTGTGGGTGACGACTCCTTTGGGGGTGTCAAACGACCCTTTCACAGGGGTACTGGATTCATAAAAGTAGCAAAATTACAGTCACGATGTAGCAACAAAATAATGTTATGGTTGGGGGCTCACCAGAACATGTGGAACTGTATGAAAGGGTGGCGGCATTAGGAAGGTTGAGAGCCACTGTCTTAGTCTGGAAGCCACTGAAACCTGTTTACCATGGGTGCCCATGCTGGTATTTGAAATACCAGTGGCATCGCTTTCAGCACCACAGTCACACAGAGGCCCACCAGTGTGACCTGTGACGAAGGGGATGTTAGAGTTGCCTTTAGTTAAACTGGGAGGACTGAGAGGGACAGGTTGGTGATCAGAAAATCAAGCGTTGGCTTGGGGATCCAGGGGAGAGAGAGATCAAAGAGGGTGGTTCCTTTGGAGGTGCGATCTTATAAAACCTGCTGAAGGTGATTAAAAACACTCAGGTAAATGGAGAGCTGTTCTAGGTGCATTCATTGGAAACCTTAATGTTGCTAGGTGTCAGTATCACCCAAAGGCACCTGTAGATTAATGCAGCCCTATCAAAACCCCAGGAGCTATCTTACAGATGGGGAGGAGGTCCCCGGTATGTGTGTAATGGCAGGAGTCCCTGAATTGCTGCAGTCGTACTGAAAGGGCAGAACACAATAGGAAAAGTCAGACTGCCTGGTTGAAGATATGCTGTATAGCCACAGAAATCACCACAGCCTGTCGCTGGTATAACAATACGCACACCAGCCAACGAGATGGTATTGAGTGTTCCGAGACTCACCCACCTGTCTGTGGTCATCTGATGCTTAGCCAGGATGAAAGTCCACTGGATGGAGAAAGAAGTCTTCCAAGGTGGAAGCCTGGTCGGCTGTTGCTCAGACTAAAATGGCGGAACCGCTCTGGGAAACAGTACGGTGCTTCCTAAGTTTAAAAAGAAAGACCAGGAAGAGAAGAGCTACCCACTTCCAGGCCTGTTCCCTAAGAGATCTGATAAGAGAGACACGTGTTCACTACACCACTATTCGTGAAGGCAAAGAGATGGAAACAACCCGCGCACCTGCCGGGGGTGAGCAGATAAACAAAATGTGCGTAGATGAGGGAACTTCGAAAAGTTCCGGAGACATTGAACAAAAAGATAAATGAAGATAGTGGGATCCCCCACCCCATGAGCATCTATGAGCATCCCCCACCCCATGAGCATTTTGAAGCCGCCTCTTAAGAAGAGTAAGTCCAAAAGTATTGCTACCAAATCGTAGACCACCTCGTTAAACAGAACGTGAGCCCGATGCTGCTCCACGCGTCCTCCCTGCAGCTCTGCACAGTCCGGCCTACCTCTTCCCCAAAGCAGCCTGCACTCGGATTTGCACCACGCCAAACAGCAGGATCACACCCTTCAGAAACTCAGAGCCAGTTCCTGATACACCGTCTCTGAGTTTGAGAACAGACAAGAGAGATCGGGGGGGAAAGTGGGAGTCTGAGAGGGCAGCCCTGGCTCCCCGTCAAAGAGCCAGCAGATGCAGTGACAGGAAGGGCAAACTTCCGCAGCCCAGCGTTCCTGGCATCTGGCTCCTCGGTGCAAATGCCAGTCTTGTTAAAGCTCTTTCCTAACAGACCCGTGATTTTCCCACGTCCTTTGAGAAATCCTCTCCAGATGACCCCTTTGGAGTCCCCAAACGTAGTCTCCCCGGTTGTCTAAGCTGATGGCTTCTGCCTTGGATTTAACTGGCCCAGTGGATTCTCTGGGAAGTCATTGAATGCATCGGACCTTGCTTTGGAACGCTTCCTCCTGAGACCAGGCAAGTATGCTACTGAGAGACGCTTCCACTGTCTGCAGCCCTCCTCGCCGCCCTCGGGCGGTGTCCTGGACGAGTGCAAAGCTGCGGACGCTTGGCCGGATGTGCTGAGTGTAGTTCCCAGGGTCTGGCCACTCTTGCTACCTCTTCCGAGACTCTGCTCCCCAAACGCCCAGTGCGGGTTCCGTGGGGCCTGAGTGAAAGCAAAGTAGTGTGAAGAAGGGACTAGGGCAAAGCGGGGTGTGGGGACCTTTGTCTTAGGTAGAGGCTTTCTTGGGGCCCATTTAGGATCCCCAAATTATTTATATAGTCATGTTAAAAAAACAAAACAAAAAACCCACAAATGGTTATGAGCAGCACTGGGCTGGACTTTTGCCCTTTTTCTCAGTTTTTTTCTGAGAATCATTTCTTGATCTTTTTTGACTAACTCAGGAGTCAGCAAACTCTCTGTAAACTTTCTAACTATGTAGTAACTATTTTAATTTATTACTTTTTTATTAAAAGATCATGTTATTGGGGACTCTTACAACTCCTGTCACAATCCATACATCAGTTGTATCAGGCGAATTTGTACATATGCTGCCTTCATTCTTTTCTAGACATTTACTTTCTATTGAGCCCTTGGTATCAGCTCCTCTTACGGCCCCTTCCCTGATCTCCTTCCCCCCCACAGCCCCCCCGATAGACTGTACATTGTTATTATTCTCATATCTCACACGACCCCTGTCGCCCTTCCCCCATGTTTTCTGTTGCTCTTCCCCCTGGAGAGGGGTGTATGGTTATGTGTCGATCATTGCAATTGGTTCCCCCTTTCTCCCTTCCTCTCCCCCTCTTCCCCCTACCCTTCTGGCATCACTATTGCCACTCCTGTTCCTGGATTCTGGGTGTGGTGAGCTCCCATCTCATCGATACCCGTGTACATGTTCTGGCCTAGTCTGCATTGAGAAGCAGCACTATCACAGTAGGCGGGGCGGTCGGTGAGGAAGCCTCAAGGAGCCAGAGTAATATGCTGGTAGTGTTTCGTCAGTGCTTTACTGCACCCTGGTTGACGCATCCCTTCCCTGTGGCCCCTCAGTGGGGTGATTGTTCCATTGTCTACAGATGGGCTTTGGGTCTCTGCTCCAACCCCCCTCCTTCTCAACAATATGTTTTTGTTTGTTTTTTATGTGTCTGCTGATGCCTGATTACATGGTCCCGATGACTCCTTATGATCACACCGGCGGTGTGCTTCTTCCATGTGGGCTTGTTGCCTCTCTGCTGAATGGCCGCTTGTGTAACTTTAAATAGTTTAGCCTTTGAGGGCTAAGCAGTCTCTGTCTCAGCTATTCAACTCCGCTGGTGTGGTGTGGAAGCAGCCATGGGCACTGTGTACACAAACAAGTGCGGCCATGTTTCAGTAAAGCTTTATTGGCAGAAATAGGCAGCGTGCAGGATTTGGCCCACAGAATATAGTTTTCCAGCCCCCGGCTTAGAGAAAGGCTTCCCCCTCTTCCCAGCCAGGCCAGTGTTGACTGTGCAGGTCTGTGTGTGACCCTGTTCAGATCCTGAGACTGAACAGACAGGCAGAGACCCTACTCACACGCTGTCCATGGGATGGGCTGGCATTCCCATGGGGAGAACCAGGGACAGGTGTGTGGGGGCGCCCCACGTTGAGTTGGAAAGACAGGTGCTGGTGTCCTATCCAGTGACTCAGGAAGTGTCTGGATGGCCATGGGGGAGCACACAGAACCGTTTCAATCAGTGGTTCAAGGCCTCTGTCTAGGCCCTGGCGGCATTACGTGTCATGAGAACAGTTTTCTGGGTTGAGGCCCCTAGGTTTGATTTCCCCGTTCTCTACTCAACCGGATAACCTTGGAAGGAATTAAAAAAAAACAACTCTTAAAGTAGTAGGAAGAATCGTTCCAGCTCTTTACTTTCTACGGAGCACATTGAGGGCTCAGGATGCTTAAAAGGCCGCCCCTCCGCCCCCTGAAAGTGAGTGTGCCAGCAGATGAAGGTGTGCCTTGCCTTGCCTTGCAATCCCTCGTCATCTTCAGGCACGTGACGTTTTGAAGGGGCAGTCGGAGAAAGGCCTTCTGACAACAGAGCCCTTTTGTCGTCACCACTTTGAGGTGGTGGTTTTGATGTGGGATCATTTTGATGGAAAGAACAAGCCCTCGCAGACCTGCAAAGCCGATCCCGGCTCCTCCCGCCCCTGCGTGCTCCAGGAGATGGCGTGGGGGCCGCGGAGGGGAGTCGGCCTGGGAAGGGGGGAGGCCGAGAGTCAGGCCCGTCAGCCAAGTCATGTGTGACCGGAAGTCATGCATTGGCCACAATTGCTAGCCTTCGAAGGAACCACTAATCATTTTGAACAAGGGTATCTGTTCACGCTGTGGGAATGAACTTGCGCCTTAAAGGGACAGCCTGCTGACTGTCTGCTTCTTCAGCGGGAAGGCCCGCGTGTGTGCAGGAGCCAAGGGGGCGCCTTCAGCCACAATACCATGCCTTATCCTCGGTTCTCGGCTGCCAGGAAATCCTCAATTAGATTGGGAAGAGTCATCTCCGGGCTCTTAATAATGCACAGACAGTAAATTTAGTATCACAGACTCTCTTTGAAGGATAGCTAAGATTCCCTTACAGGCAAGCCTAGTTCTTGCAGACTTTTAATTTGTACAATAATTTGTACGTGATTTTCTTAACTTAAAAAAAAAAAAGCAAGATGCGAAGGAGTCGCTACTCAGAAAACTCAAATGGCACAGAAATGAACAAAGCTGACAATTATTTGACCACGTATGTGGTGATTTGCCAAGGCAGCTTCCGGAGGCTGCAACATGAGGGGCCAGGATCGCCCCCGCTCGGGACATCGCTGCCGTTGGCTGTGATTTTTTGTTGCTGGTTTTTTCACCGCGGTAAATACATATGTAGCAAAACATTGGAGAAAGATTTTCCTCCTTAACAAAATGACATTCTTCGTTGGTTACAGGGATGGGCAGAGAAGGAAGAGAGGCTCACTGGAATAGGGTGGACCTGTGTTACCTCCCGGGGGTGCAGGGGGTGACGATGGACGACAAGAGGGGGTTAGCACAAACGATGGCGGCCGGGCAGGCACCGGGCGGCGTATAAGAAAGTAGGCTTGTCATCGCATCAATCTTAACGTGTTCAGTTCAGAGACTTTGGTCATGTTTACCGAGCTCCCTGGTCTGTTCCTAAAGTTTCCCACCAGCCTGAGACGCTCAGCATGCCCCTAGCGCCGGGTCCTCTTTGCCCTCTCTCCTGCCGGTTGTCTTCATGACAGCCCTGCTCTGAAGCGGTCCCTTCCCTTGCCACTGAGCTACAAAGTGACCGGCCAATGGGGCCTCCCTGCCTCAGTCCCACCACCACCACTGCGCCGGACCCCAACCTCCAGAGGCCAGATCCTAACGGGGGCCCGGAACGCCCTGTGGGCCGAGACTGGGCCCAGCTGGGGACCAGGAAGGACTGACGGCCATCTTCGCTGAGTGAAAGGGAGGAGTGCCGTTAGCTTATTTTAGCTGGTCGTTGGTAAACAGGTATTAAGCAGAGCTCATTTGTATGGAATAAACAGGAAGTGTGTCCTTTCCGTCTTATCTTCCCCCAAACTGTTCGGGGGGGGGGGGTGCACGTGTATAGACACACGTGCACACACACACATACACTGTTCTGGAACTTGCTCTTTGCACCCAACAGTAGGCCGTGGTCGTTGCCCCATGAGGCTGCGTGGGGAAGGGATGTACCTCATTGTTGGGCAGCGGTTTCATTGCCCATCGGGCCCCACTGCTGCAGAGCTAACCACTCATAACAACCCAACAGGACAGAGCAGGACTGGCCCTGTGGGTGTCTAAGATGGTCCCTCTGGACAGGAGAGTGAAAAGCCTCATCTCGCTCCCTCAGAGCAGCTGGAGACTTTGAATCGCTGACCTGGTGCTTAGTTAGCCTGTGGTGAGCCGCCCACGTCCACCACACTGCCCCCAGGGCCAGGCTGTGGCTATGTCTCCTCTCCTCTCCTCTCCTCTCCTCTCCATCCTTGGCCTGTTCCTTCCCACCAGCGGGCCCAGCGCAGACCTGCTGCATCCCACCTCTGAGTGGGACAGGCACGTGAGATGCTCCACCAGCTGGCTCCTACTGTTTTTCAGCCTGGCCCCTGCCCTCCCTGGGCTGGTACTTGATGCCCCAACGGGGCCTGGCACATCCCGCCCTTGTGTACGTCCATGTGTCTGCTGCTGCATCCCCTTCCCGGGACGCCCTCACTGAACGCTGCTGCACCGAGCACTCTTCCTCCTGTGCCCCTGCCCCGGATGCAGTCACCTGGGGGCTGCAGCGATGGGAGATTTCCAGGGCAGCCTACACCTGACTCACACAAGTCAGCCCGGCAGGGAATATAGGAGAAACTCAGTAAAAGTGTGAACAGAACAGAGCCAACGAGCGGGGCTGGGGTTGGGCTCCAGGAGCGGTGGTCTGCAGAGAGGGCTTGGGCAGGAGGGGAGGGGAGGGCGTTAGTCCAGGGTCTGGTGGGCTCCTCCCCCAACAGCAGGTGGCGCTGTTCCCCGCACCAGGCCACCAAGCCAGCCGGGCAGCACCCACCACCCGTCTCTCCCGGGGCTTTGGCTCTGGAGGGCGGGGGCAGGGTGCCCACTGCTGTTCTCTGATGGGGCAGCCACCCGGCCTCTCCAGGCCACCTTCCGAGCTGCAGGCGTAGGTGCACGGCTGACGCCGGCCTCCTGACTCTCGTTTGCCAGGATGTTGGTGGAGAAGTACTTTGTGCCGCAGGAGGCCCTCCCGCAGGTTCATCCTGGAAAGACTGTGTTTCTGCCCAGGAGCCACCCCCCGCCCTGCTCCCTGGACTGCTCATACCTACAGCCGCGGAGCCTCCTGGAAGGGCTGTTCCTCAGGTAGGTGTGCACCTGGGCCCAGGTCATGGGGGCCCTGCGTGAGGGAATCCAAAGCCATGTGTCAGCCAGCTTGGTAGTGTCCATTGTTAGGGCTGTAGATAAGATAGCCACACGCGTCTACCTATCATATTTATTGAGTTTACTCACTTAGGTGCGCATTCTCTAAATAAGCTCTCGTGGGATCGAATAGGAAGTTGCTGACTTGTGTCTGTCCCCGAACTGCTGTGGCCTCTCTCACACTTCAGCGCCTCAAAGCAGCATCTCTCTGGCACTGTGCCTGACACCCTGGAGCCCCCTCCCCGCAGTCCTCCAGAGCACGTGAGCGTCGTGTGCATGCTCATCCCCTCGTTCAGAAACTTCTCAAGCGCAGTGCTAACACGGAAAGTCTCGTCTGCGCCACAGGTGCACTCTCTGTGACAATAGGGCAGCGTATGAAAGAGATCTTTAAAAAAATAAAACTCCTAAGAGGGAGAGACTGCCTGCAGGGTTCTGCAAGAAGGCTGCCCACTGGGTGCTTAGACCATTGCTCTGCTGGGGTCCCGAGCCAGGCGAGAGGATGCAGAGGGAGCCCGGGGGAGCTGCCTCTGCCGTCGTGTTGGGCCTTATTGAGCCTTGGGTATAGAAGCTTTGCTCTGTCCTCCAGCGCTTCAGACCTTGCTGACGTCTCCCTTGCCCATGCTTCCTGTTGTGGAATGGCATTGACATGGTGCCCACTCACAGCAGCCTCCTGTGGCAGAGGGGGACTAGCTGCGTCTTGGGGGTTGCTAGATGGAAATCTTGACAGAGCAGCTGGCCTGTCTTTCTGCCGCAGAGCCTCTGGAAGGGAGCTTTGCCCGGCAGCTTGACTGTGGCACCACAAGGGCTCCTTTTACGAAGCCCAGGTTCATCGGACTCTGGAATATAGAGATAATAAAGGTAACTCTTACCATTTTGACGTGGCCCCTTTCAATTTTTTGTTATGAAAAACTTCTAACGTGAATAAACCAAGACGCAGACCCACTACCATCGGATGGCCAATTCTGACTCGTGGCAACCCCATGTCGAGGGTTTCCCAGGCTTTGTGAATTTTTATGGGACCAGACAGCCTCCTCTTTCCCCCACTGTGTAGTGGGTTGGTTTGAACCACTGACCTTGTGGTTAGCAGTCCAGTGCTTAGAAACGATAGTACAATATATGCTCCTGTACTCCTCACTCAACAGTGCTTGGCTCAAGGCCAGTCCTTTTTTCATCCCTACCCCACTCACTGATACCATGTGAGCCAGCCCTTCAAACCCCACCCCAAATAAACTTGACACTCATATGATTTAATCTGTCACTGTCTTAGTGTATATCTCAAGAAGGAACATCAATGTTTATCGTAGTAATTCCTTAATGCCAGACTTTTTCAGTTGTCTTAATATGTTCTTTAGGGCTTGTTTGAGTTAGGTGCTAATGAGCTCCAAGTATGCAATTAGACAGCACAGTGTTCATGACGAAATAATTGCATTGTTTTGATATTCTAACACGTCGCTATTTTCTTCATTCTTTTTGGCATATAGATTTCCAAGCTTCCTATTACAAGGCAATATGGTAGAGAATATTCTTAAGCATAAATGTTTTTCCAGAGAACCAGAAAAGATTCCTAGCTGTGAGATTACTGGGTCTGAGTAGGTGAGCATTGTAAAGATTTACACTGGCCCCTGGATGCGTTTGAATTACGATTTTGGAGAAGAAGACTGAGGATACCACAGACTGTCAGAAGAATGGAGAGCCTGTCTTAGAAGAAAGCCCAGCTGGGATATGCCTTTGAAGCAGGGACGGTGAAACTTCATCTTGTGTGCTCTGGACAGATTATCAAGTGTCACCAGCTCCTAGAGAAGGACAAAAGAGGCTTCTGGGAGACGGGCTGGCAGAGCGGCTGCGACCCTGGGCTCAGCACATTGAGGACTTCCGAGCTGGGCAGTTGTTGGTCCTCTTGTATGCAGGGCTGCTGTGATGCAGCAGCGGCTACGAATATTACCAGGTGGAAAAGGGGTGTCTAATTAAAAGATAATAAAGGTGGGGTGTCCAGGAAAGGAAGAGAGTAGAGCTGGGAAAGAGAGGGACAGAGAGTGGGCTAGAAGGAAGCGGGGAAGAAAGAGGAGGAAGGGAGGCAGCTGCCTATGCTAGCTTGGCCTTGTGGTTTGTGCTTATGCCAAGTTTTCTGCCCCTGACTTGAGGGAGGGACAGGAGCTAGATGACAGATGAGATGGCCTGTGGAGCAGTGACCTAGGAGCAGAGTGTCCCTGCTAACTGGGGCCAGGTGGCCGCCCAGCTTCCCTGAGTGAGAAGTTCAGGTCCTCCACCCACAATCTGGTACCAAGTACACAGGGAGATGGCGGGCCTGGCCCTCAGATCCCTGGGCTTGCTTCTCTGCCGCACAGGCCACTCCGGACTCCCACTGGGCAGTGGGAGCGCAGCTTCCGCTTTCCCAAAGTCAGGCTTTCCTTCCTCTCGGTGCCAAAGGCTTCAAGCTTAAACCCAAGCGTGAAGAAGCCTTGCCGCTCAGGAGTTCACGTCCAGCCCGGAACGTGGTGATTGAGGAAGAGTGAGAGCTGACTAGACCGCGTAAGAAAAGGAGCCTGCTCAGTTTCTCACCCCACCCAAAGCTAACACTTTGTGTGTGTGATTACGGTTAACATTTGGTTCCAGATGCCCTACTCTTGAGTCAGCACGTGCTATCTTTCTCATCAGAGGTAAAGAGAGTGGATGTTGTTTTGTTGTGCTTGTTTGTTTACTTTTAATTGCTTCTCGAAATAGTTTCACTTCTCTCCTGGCTTCCATGAGCAGGAAGCCTGTCTCCCCCCTCTCCCCCCTACACTGTACCGCGTGGAGAGTCCTGGCACGAATGAAGTAAGCTAAATTTGTCTTCGTCCAACTTGGGAGCTGAGCTGCAGACAGCGTCTTCCTGGGATGGGCCTACCCAGGTGCATGGGCAAGGGGCTTCAGCCCAACCCCCACAGATGAGAGCGTGGGCCTGAGCCTCAGGACTGGCCTGGGTGACCTCCTCTCAGTGCCCTGGGACCAGTCGCCGCCCTTTGTCACCGCAGAACCGCCGTGGGTTTGTTCGCCTCGCTAGACAGCAGTTCAAAAGGAAATCCAGTCCTCCGAACCTGACGCCCACACACTGCTCCCTGGCTCAGGTGGCTCCACAGGAAGCGGAGCGATTGCCTGCTGAATTATTCATAGCTGCCCCCCACCCTCCGTGTGTGTGTGTGTGTGTGTGTGTGTGTGTGTGCGCGCGCACGCGCGCACAAAGCAGCGAGTACTCCCTGCAGAACTACCCATGCGTGGGAGGGAGAGTCACAATCCAAGGTCTTCCCACAAGTGCCCGGGCCACTCTTCAGGTGTAGGGTGGGTGTGCCCATAGGAGCCTGAGTGCCACTGCCCCCCTTTTGCTTAGCAGCGCAGTCCCTGCCCCCGCCACGCCACCAACTGGAGCAAGTAGGCTGTGGGCGTGCCTCCGCCTCCTTAGCACAGTGGAGCTTGCACCCCAGAGCACCTGTTTTGCCTGAGCTAGCTCCTCCTCTTCCTGGCACCCTTTCCTAGAAGCTGGGGTGACAGGCTGAGCTGCCCACCTGACTGTGCCTGCCCCTCTGAAACCAGTGCACCAGCAGAAGCCTGGCTGGGGTTGGGGAGACTGATGAAGGTGCTGGCCAGAGAGCAGGTCCTGAGGGGCCCGGGCTCCCGGTTCCTGTCAGCAAAGAAGGAAAGGAGATGACCACCGCAGTGAAAGTGCTAGCCCTTCGTTCCTTCCAGCCTGCCTTTGGGCCGCTTGGCAAGGGTGCAAAAGCTGGTCTTAGATCAATCACTGCGCCAGGTGTTTATCCCTCTGCCTTCACTTGGGATTCCCCGGGCATTTAGAGACTGCCCACTGGGCTGGCTGCCCATACCATAGATGCGGAGGCAAGAGGCTGGAAGGGTCTTTATTTGGACATTCTTAGGAGGAGGAGGCTCCAGAGCCCACCAAGCTGAATCAAGCTGGCCCGTTCTTTGGCTTGTGACGTGCTCCCTTTCCCTCCAGGGCGTGACTGCCTTCCCCTTCCTTCCTTCCTTCCTTCCTTCCTTCCTTCCTTCCTTCCTTCCTTCCTTCCTTCGGGACAGACGTCTGTCATTGCGATCACGGCTGGGGATTAGCAGTCCAAGGCCCGCAGTGAGACCCTCCCTCTGGGAGCCAGGCTGATGGCTCACGGCTGTCCCCTAGGTGCATCACCCCGTTGATGGGGGCTCAGCCCCTTCCCACCCCCCCAGTCCTCCCACACTCATTGGATAACTTCAGACCCTCAGCACTGGCTTGGCTGCTGGGCTCCGGCTGAACCCCTTGCCAGAGTTCTTGATGTGTGGGTTTTTATGCCCTTTTACTGCCCTCCTCCCAGCCACCACCTGCCGCCCCCACCCCCTCCACGCTTCCCCTGGGCAGGTGCCACAGGAAGGACTCCCCTTCCTGCCCCAGAGTCGAGACCAGGGCCCTTCTTCTTGGGCCAGGGCCAGGCTCCAGGTTACCTCCCGCCACCAGCTGGGCTCTCTCAGTTCAGCCAAGGTGAGGCAACACTACTCCCTGGCTCTGAGCAGACACTCAGCTTGTGATTGAGCTGGCCCTGGCCGGGGTGCTGCCTGGCTGCATCTCATCTAGCTCCACACAAAGAATTTCTCCAAAGCCAGCGGCTTGGACGAGAACAGGGAGATGCCCTTTGTGACCCGCTCACTCTCCGGGTGTGAGAGCCCAAGCATCCGCCCCAGCAGCAGTGAGCTGGGTCCTGCCTGCCAGACTGCTCTCTCAGGCTGTCGGGCAGGAAGGAGTTGCAGTGTTGGGGGGCGGGGGGGGGGCTTCTCCCCCAGAGCAGCACGTGGAAATGCATTGATCTGAGCCAACAGGGTCTGTGCTGTCAAACCCCCCACTGGGACGTTGGCAGGATGCCCTGGGCCCAGAATGCCAGAGCATGCTGTCTCCTGAGAATCCCCGCAGCCTGGCCACACGGCCACTCTGAGAGGTCCCCCCAGACTGGGCCGGGGAGGTGCCCGCTTGCATCCTGGGCGCTGCCCTGTGCTTCTGCCGGGCATCTCAGTACATGTTCCCGGGGTTCCTCTGACCATGTCTCCCTGTGGGCGTCTGTGTGGCCGGACACGTGGGACACAGGGGCGTGTGCCAGCAGTCTCGGAGTGCACATGTGCAAACAGGGTCGTGTCAGCGCTGTGAGCTTCACAGCGACAGGCACAAAGCGGCTTTCTCCTCGCAATCTCAGTCGTCAGGGGGTGGGCGGGGTGGGGGGGACAGGGTGCAGTTTGTCAATCGCTTGGGCATATTCAGAGAGACAGCAGCTTGGCTTGGAGGAAAATCCCTGTCTGCGAGCATTCTGTTCCTGGCAGGATAAGATATGATGCTCTTTTAAGAAAGAGAGAAAGGGCGAAGGAGAAGGTTGACCTAACACAGGAAATTTCTATTGAGTCATGACATGACATACCAGCGTGGACTTGGCCATCCAAAAGAACAAGCGTTTCCTGTCATCGACGTTCATTGTCTTTAGCACGTATCTAGAGGGAGAGCAAAGCGCATTCACAGACTGCAGACACGAGAAGAGTCCTTCCCAAACCCAGTGACTCCTGGGACGGAGAAGGAAGATGGGGAAAGCGGGGTCACTGGGTAAGCATCAGACTGCCACCCTCAAGGCCAACGGTTCAGATCCACCAGCCGCTGGTTCCTCGGCAGAAAGACGGAGCCGCGTGCTTCCGGGAAAATCTCCATCCTCTAAAGCCCAGCGTCAGGTTGCTGTCTGTTGGAACCCTTCCGTGGCAGTTGTTGTCTGAACCCTTTCAAAATGGTACTTGCCTTTCCCCACAGGAGCTAAAACCATGTGAAACATTTCAACTCTTGGTCTTACAAATTAGATTCTCCCAAGGTAACGGGGTGTTCGCAGCATGATCCCTTTAGCTGTGCCAATCCACGCATGACACTTGCCCGTTCATTCCTGTGCACCCACCCATCCCGCCCCACTCTGTGCCCGGAGGGAGGGGTAGCAGCCTGCTGTCCAGAGGGAGAGGCCCACCACCAAGATGCTGAGGGAGGGGCAGCCCTGTGGCCAGCAGCTGCTTCTGGGCCAGCCGCTGCCCGGATGGTTTCTAAAGAATCCTGTGTAGAGCCCTCCCCTGCTATTTCCTTCCCAGAATCTCCCTGTTCTGGACCCCTTTCTGTTATTTTCCCATCTTCTCAGGTGTCCGTCCCCCTTTGTTTCGGAAAAACACGAGCCTTGGCAGAAAAGCTACCTGTAACCAGAGCCCGGGGCACTGGCTGAGGGCCCCAGCCGTAATTCTGCCTGCCTGCTGCCGCCCGGAGCCGGGGAGAGAGGCGTGCCTCCTGGGTCTGTCCTCGCCCTTTCTGTGGTGCCGGTGTCTTCTTCGGGGCTCCATCTCTTACACGGAAAAGGCCAAGCCTAGTACCCGGCTGTGTGAGACCCTTGGAAGGCAGCAGGAAGCCCTCTGGTTCTGACAGCTGTGGTTCTTCTGACAGCACCCTGCCCCATGGGCTTCAAAAGCCTTTTCACCGATACACTAGCCCCTGATGGGTTCTGTAGCATCTTCGTAGTGATGTTGAATAATGAGAACCTCCCACAGGTTTCGGAGCTGCAGGGGCATGGCAGGTCAGCTGGCAGGTCAGCTTCTGCAGCCTGGCTGCCAACTGGCAGGGCCTGGAGGCCCCCCTAACCTCCCCCTCCCCCTTTGCCCCCACAGTTCTCCACCAGCCCAGCGGCTCTCCTTCCTTCACACGGGCCTCTTGAGCAACCTCTACCTGCGCAGGCCTGACTGCCCCGTCCCCCTGCTGCAGTGGCTGTTCCAGGTGAGGACCTCAGACCTGCCACTAGGTGGCGGAGCATTCCAACTTAGTAGCTCGGCAGGTTTTCTGCTGGCTGCCGGCCGGCCGGCCAGGAAGACTGGGCACTTAACCTCTTCTTGCCTGGGTGCTTATCCCAGACTGAGAGGAGGGAGTACCAACCTCTTAGTGAACCTTGATTCTTGTGGGGGTCTCACGGAGCTAGGGGCAGAGCTAGGAGCTTTTGCCGACCCCACCATGTTGCCTTGCAGGGGGCCGCCAGAACCCCTACCTTGGGGGCTTTCCCTTGGGGACTTGTGGGGGAATCTCTCAGTGATCCCACCATGCTGATCTGTGTGTGCCTCCTCTGTGTCGAAGCTCATCTCTCATGAGGCCAACAGTTCCTGGCCCCTGCCCCTTGTCCATAGCAAGGAGGACACTGTGGGGCGGGGGGGGGGGGACCCCCTCCTCGTGAATCTGGACCCGGGATGCATTCCGCTCTGCAGATGGAAGTGGGCTGGGAAAGGCAAGAATCGCTGTCCCATTTGCCCCAGTTTATTCCACCCGGAGTGGGTGCCAGTCAGGCTTCCACATGACCGAGGGAGGAAGACGGGGCTGCCGTAAGGAGTGGCAGCCTGGGAAACCCACAGGGTCGCTGAGTCAGGGTCAACTCCACGGCAGTGAGACTTTGCTGTGGCTGCTGCTGGTTCAATCCAGGGCAAACGTATTGCCTGTGCCCCCACCCTGTCGCTGCTCTGGGTTCGAAGCCTCTCAAAGAGAAGCTGGCCAGTGGGAGTAGGGTGTCCGTCAAGGCACCAACTGTTGTGTTTTGAATGCAAGGCATGAATCTGCAGGCCTTGATCCCCTTCCAGGACTGGCTACTGTGTAGCCAGGCAGTGGTTGTCTGTTGGAGCCTGGACCACAGCTGTACACTGGAGCTGCCATCCAGGGCTGGGTTCTTCTAGGAACTCCTCAGCCTGGGCAGGCTGGCTGCCTTCCACAGAGAGCCCTCCAGTGTCCTCCTCTCCCCTTTGAGGTCCTCCTTGCCCCAAAGGAAGAAGTCGCCCGCAGCTCTGCAGACTCTTGCGTGACTCTGGCTCTCCCCCCTCCTCCAAGCCCGGCGGGGCATCCCGGCTGAGTAAGTGGGAACAGTGCAGCCATTCTTGGTCGGCCCCAGCAGTGCAGCCTCTTTGGGCTGGCTCCTTGTACAGGCTCTGACAGGACCCACAGTGGAGCTTTGGGAGACACAAAGAATCCATCGGAGACATCGCCCACAGAGAGTCTTTGTGACCCCAACTCGGTGGCGCAGATGCCTGAGCTGCGGCCTGTCCCTGTGAGGGGTGGGTGAGCCTTCTTTTCTCTCCCCTCTCAATCCTACCTGTCAGAGGACTCTGAGCTCTGATGGGGCTGGTTTGACTCTGACTTTCCCTCTGGCAAGGTGTTGCCTGAATCACAGGTGTGCAGCCAAGGAACTCTGTATTTCTGCTTCGGTCCCTTACTTTGTTAAGGGGGCCCACAGAGCCAAGCCGCTCACAGATCCATTGAGTAGCCCTGGAAACTGCTTTGCCCAGTCTTAGGCTCCTGCCCACAATGGTGACACTGCGAGTGCAGTTCCAAGGTTTCAGGTCCTTGCAGCCTGGGAGTAGACTTTTCAGGGATTCCAGTAGGTTCATTCTGGTTTGACCCCTGCTGAGAATCTGCATTTCCACCCTGAGCCAGAATCTGCATTTGAACAAGATCCCCAGGTGATTCTTAGGTGTGCTTAAGATATTTACATAAGAATCACCTGGGCATCTTGTTCAACTGTAGATTTTAATTCGCTGTATCTGGGGTGGAACTCTGAGCCCTGGTACCAGAGTGAGTTATTCAAAGTGAGCAGCATGTTGGGCTGCTAACCATAAGGTCAGCAGTTCAAAGCCCCCAGCCACTCTTGGAGAGAACGGCATGAGGTATTCTATTCTGGCAAAGAGTTAGAGCCTGCGGAAACCCACAGGGGCAGTTCGACTCCGAGTGAGCGTGGGTTCTTTAGGGGCGAGGTGGAAATGCAGGGTACCCGGAGGAGAAGAATTGGTTGGAAACCCTTTCCCCATTCCAGTGATATCTGCTCATTAATTCATTCAGCAGACCCAACCCTTTCTGGTCGTTCTGAATGAAGGCAGGTGACCCAGGCCTTGAGACCCCAGTAGGGACCAGTTAGGTGCAGCTTGGGGACTAGTTGGGTCCTTGGACAAGGCCCTTTGTTTGCTCTAAGTGATCAGCAAAAGACTTGGCTGAGGCCCTTGGCCACAACAGGATAGGGAGTTGGCAGGGGAGCTTGATGAGAGTGTCAGTCCTGAAAGGGGGTGTGCACCACTGCACCCACCACACCTGCTTCCCTCTTTACCTCCCTGCCCCCCCGCCCCCTCCAGACCCCATCAGGGAGCGTGATGGAGGTGTGACTGACTGGCAAGCTCTAGCTAGCACAGCAAGGCTGCCCGCAGGCAGGAATGCCGCTGCCAAGGCGCTTGGCCCTCCTTAAGGCCTGGGCTTGTGAGTGTGGCCCCAGACCATGGGGTGCTGTCAAAGAGGATGGCTATGCCATCTCTCCAGCTTACGACCCCAGACTCCTGGGACAGCCAACTAAGGATCCCAGGAGTTTGGAGTCAGGCCGGTGAGCCCCCAGGTTCCCTGTGAATGTGTGCTCTGTCCTGGGGGGCTCACACAGCTGGGCCTCTCAGGTGACTGCCCAGGATGCTGGACTGAGCAGGGGCTGGCCCTGTCATTGTGCAGCAGACTGGTCCATGTCCACTGCCGGGGAGGGGAACTTGTTCTCAGCCGCCTACACCGCCTGTGCTCTGGAATGGTGTGACTGTGACCATAGCCAGAGACAGCCAGAAGGTCCCAGACTCCCTCCCGAATTGGGAGAGGATGGAGGAGGAGCCAAGTCACGTGGACGGGCTTCGCTGCTTTCGTTGCTGTGTGTCCTTGGCAAAGTTGCTTGACCTCTCTGAGCTTGGTGTCCTCATCTGGAAAATGGGATTAATAATGTTGCCTCCTGCCTCCTGGGCTCATGAGGATCAGAGGGGATAATGCGCTTCTGGCTAGCCCACACTGCCCTCTGAAAAAGCCTTATGGCGATTTCCCCACTGGGACGACCCATCTAACCCATGTCTCCTCTTCCCAGCTGCTGACATGGCCTCCAGAAACTTCTTTGGAAGCCTTTGGGCTCCTGTGGGACCTCAGCGTGGATAGGTTCTCCCATGCATCCGGTCAGTGTGGGATTTGGGTTGGAGGCTTTGTACTCTATCCCCAGGCTCTCAGGGCGCACAGGTCTCTGACCCCCTCGGGAGGCCAGCACACGGGAGTGCGCCTTTAAGGACTCGGTAGCATCGGGCCCTCTTTGGCTGGGGCTCCAGCGGGTTAGTAACAAGCTGAGCCAGCAGGCTCTTTGGCATCTCGACTCTGTCTCAGAGCCAAGCTGAGAGACTGACCCCACGCACTTCCGGGGAGCCACAGGCAGTTCAGGGAATTTGGGTGTCTCTGGCTCCAAGTGGACAACTTGCTCCCAAGTTCTTCCTGGGAGCCCACCCCCACCCCCGTTTGCTTGGGGGAGGGTTCCAGGAACATCCCCTTCAAATCAGGGAGGCTCTTAGGTGTGGAATCACAGCGGGTGGAGCTGCTGCCACTGCCACTCCTGCTGTGTCCAAAAGTGGTCTGGGGGGGGGCGGAGGGCGGGGCAGGGGTGGTGGGGGTGGTATTTATGTCATCTTTATACTTTATGATATTCTGAGTTCTACAGAGGCAATTAATTTCCCGTTTGTGGCTGCACCCTTCCAGGTCTGTCATCATTCAGTACCTGAACCTAGACACTTCGGCACCAAAAAAGTATCATGTAACCAGTCACAGTTGCTTACAGCAGGCAGACAGAGGCATTCATGGTGCCCAGACCCGCCTCTGCCCCAACTGTCATCAGCCCTCCCTCTTAGAGCTCTCTAGGCCAAGGTTATGGACTGACATGCATACATCACCGCCTCCAAGCCCTGTTTTGATGCTTCCCCTGTTTCAGGAGTCGGCCAAGTTGGGAGCTGGGGCAACAGCTGTCAGAGAATTCCAGACTCCCCACCACCACCACTATGTGTGCCCCCCCCCAACTCCCCCAGATCCCTCCAACTACTGTCTTGTGAATAGCACCAGTCTCAGCCTCCTCTCCCTTTTCATAACCTTTGCCCCAACAGCCCAGGCTGCCCTTTGGGGTCTCTGCAGCCCCTCTGCAGCATGCCTGCCCTTTCAGAGAACAGAGGCCTCCCTTGTCCTGCATGCAGTGGTATGCGTCTCCTCCGCAGAAGCAGGGGGACATCCCACTCTCCCTGGCCGCTGTCCACACCGAGCGCCCAGCTCTGCAGTGAAACAAAAGCGACTCCCTGCTCAGTAGAATGTGTGGACACAGGCATAGGGAACTCCACACCTGAGGCCGGAATCTCAACTGAGGCAGGCTTGGGCAAAGGCCGGGTGTCAGAGAGACACCCCCTCCCCCAAGTTGGAACTGAAAAGCTACCATCAGTGCACAAGGCATTCCTGAGGCTGGACTAGACCCGGCTCAGCACGCACACGGCAGTCTCGGCCATCGCCATCTGTCAGCAGTCGTGGACCTGCAGACCTCCGAATTGTACCCGCGATTTGTGGGCATATTTTTAAATTACCTGGTCTTTCTCTTACATACACTGGGAGTGTTTCTGTGCGTGCACGTGTGTAAATGTCTATCCTGTGCTGGAGTTTGTGTGACTCATAGCTGTCCCCAGGTGGTCCTCGCACTCACTGCCGGCTCGTCAATGTCAATGTCAGTGCTGACTCACAGTGACCGTACAGGGCAGTGACTGCATAGGACAGGGTAATCCTGGGGCTGTGACTCTTTATGGGAGTAGAAGGCCTCATCTTTCTCCTGCAGAGTGGCTGCTGGTTTCACACTGCTGACCTAGAAGGGCGTTACTCAGTCACCCCTGTCCCAACACGCATCCTGAACAAGCTGGGGCCCACCGGGGCTTGCTGGCAGGCACTAGGAGAGGGACCTTCTGTGGCTTTGCTCAGGGTGACCGGCTACAGCACACTGATGTGTTAGTGGGTGACGGGGTGGTTCTTCTGGAGTGAGAAACACACCATCACCTTGGCCAAGCTTCTTCGTGATCTCAGAGAGTAAGGGTGTGCTGGAAGCTTGGATCTTCTATCACCCCTACAGGGCAGAGGGGGACGTATAGGGATGGAAAAGACATGCTTTGGGCCCTGAGAGGGTCTAGAGCCAAATAGAAGCGGTCGTGTTGTGCAATTACAATATGAGAAAAGGAATTCCAAGGGAAGTAGAATGACGTGGGAGGTCCGGCAGGGCGGTGAGGGGAGACAGCAATCCGGAGGTGCTTTGTGGAAGGAGGAGCAATTGAACCATCCCTCAAAAGCGTTATAAGGAGGAAATGCAGGTCCAGGTGCATATTGGGACCAAGTGAAATTAGGACATTGACAGCCCCTGGCCTGTGTTTTAGTTTGGCCTTTAAAATACACACACACACCCAAATACTCATGTGTGAGCAGTTTATTATCTCCTATGACAAGAAAATTTCGAAGTGGGTGGTTCCAGGTATACTCAGCATATCTGTAATGTCAGGTTAGCTTCTGGTCTGCCTTTCTCACTACTTCCCTCATGGTGTCAGAATGGCTGCCACCGCTCCGAGTATCATTCTGTACACGGGAGACTCCGAGTGTCATGGTGTTTGCGGGAGACTCTGAGTGTCTTTCTGTACACGGGAGACTCCGAGTGTCGTACTCGGAAGACCTCGAGTGTCTTTCTGTACACGGGAGACTCCGAGTGTCATGGTGTTTGCGGGAGACTCTGAGTGTCTTTCTGTACACTGGAGACTCTGAGTGTCATTCTGTACTTGGGAGACTCCGAGTGTCATTCTGTACACGGGAGACTCCAAGTGTCGTTGTGTACTCGGGAGACCTCGAGTGTCTTTCTGTACATTGGAGACTGTGAGTGTTGTTCTGTACACGGGAGACTCTGAGTGTCGTTCTGTACTTGGGAGACTCCGAGTGTCATTCTGTACTTGGGAGACTCTGAGTGTCATTCTGTACACGGGAGACTCCGAGTGTCGTACTTGGGAGACCTCGAGTGTCTTTCTGTACACGGGAGACTCCAAGTGTCGTTGTGTACTCGGGAGACCTCGAGTGTCTTTCTGTACATTGGAGACTGTGAGTGTTGTTCTGTACACAGGAGACTCCGAGTGTCATTCTGTACTTGGGAGACTCCGAGTGTCGTTCTGTACTTGGGAGACTCCGAGTGTCATTCTGTACTTGGGAGACTCCGAGTGTCATTCTGTACTTGGGAGACTCCGAGTGTCGTTCTGTACTTGGGAGACCTCGAGTGTCTTTCTGTACATTGGAGACTGTGAGTGTCTTTCTGTACGCAGGAGACTCTGAGTGTCATTCTGTACACGGGAGACTGAGTGTCGTTCTGTACATGGGAGATTCCAAGTATCACTCTGTACTCTGAGACTCAGTGTCATTCTATACACGGGAGATTCCAAGTGTCATTCTGTACTCGGGAGACTCTGACAGAGACTCCAAGTGTCATTCTGTACTCACGAGACAACATTGGTTCAGGTCAGGACGGGAGAGATGAGACAAGAAGCCATCTCTGCTCATACTTTCTCTTTTTCAGGACAGTTCCCCTTTTGGCTTCATTAACCTAGACTGAGTCGTAGACTTCGGAGGACATTTGCCCCCGTTCTCTGATGACCTGGTACCCTTTGAATGCCCTCACTGTAGCTAAGGGATTCTCTGCCTCGTGAGCGATCCCAGCTTCCCCCAGAGCTTTCCATGCCATTCCATTTTACAACTTCCCTTGAATGCTGTGTCTCCTTATGGAGCTGTCCTGTGCATTCCGTAGGAGCAGAGGTCCTTTGACCACCTGGAGAACAGTTCTAATAGCTGCTTCCCCCTCTCTGTGTGTAATTGTGGCACCTGAGTCATTGACTCGGTGGAAAATCAAAGATGAAAGGAACGCTTCTTTTTTTTTTTTTAAACAATTTATTGGGGCTGATACAATTCTTTTCACAGTTCATACATATACATACATCAATTGTATAAAGCACATCTGTACAGTCTTTGCCCTAATCATTTTTTTCTCTTTTCTTCTTTTACATTTTATTAGGGACTCCAACAACTCTTACCACAATCCATACATATACATACATCAATTGTATAAAGCACATCCATACATTCCCTGCCCCAATCATTCTCAAGGCATTTGCTCTCCACTTAAGCCCCTTGCATCAGGTCCTCTTTTTTTTCCCCCCTCCCTCCCCTTTCCCCCCTCCCTCATATGCCCTTGGTAATTTATACCTCGTTATTTTGTCATATCTTGCCCTATTCGGGGTCTCCCTTCCCCCCTAGGAACGCTTCTTAAGAGTAAAGACACGATAGCAATTCCAGCCCGAGGGAGGTGCAGGTTCTCTCTCTCTCTCTCTCTCTCTCTCTCTCTCTCTTTCTCTCTCTCTCTCTCTCTCTGTGCGTCTGTCTCTCTTTGTTTCTGTGTGTGTCTCTCTGTGTGTCTCTCTCTCGCTCTCTCTCTGTCTCTGTCTCTGTCTCTCTCTCTCTCTTTCTCTCTCTGTGTGTGTGTGTGTGTGTGTGTCTGTCTCTCTTTGTTTCTGTGTGTGTCTCTCTCTGTGGGTCTCTCTCTGTGTGTCTCTCTCTCGCTCTCTCTTTGTCTCTGTGTGTATGTCTCTCTCTCTGTCTCTCTCTCTCTCTCTCTCTCTCTCTCTCTCTCTCTCTCTCTCTCTCTCTCTCTCTCTCTGTCTCTCTCTCTCTCTCTCTCTCTCTCTGTGTGTGTGTGTGTGTGTGTCTGTCTCTCTTTGTTTCTGTGTGTGTCTCTCTCTGTGTGTCTCTCTCTCGCTCTCTCTTTGTCTCTGTGTCTCTCTCTCTCTCTCTGTCTCTCTCTCTCTCTCTCTGACAGGCACCACCACTGTTTCTGGAGAAACACTTCCTGATGACAACCCCATGCCCTCCCCCCACCCAGACCTGGTTCACAGGGGCTAGGTTAGGGGCCCAGCAGTGCCAGCGAGCCCCATTAGCTTTATGGCAGCTTGGCCTCTGGCATATAATAAGCCTGTTTTCTGCTTAAGCAGCCAGAACCTGTTTGTGTTGCCTGTGGCTCAGCTCACACTGCTCCAATAGCCAGCCTTAGACCAGCCCCTGCAAAAGGAAATGCGGTGACTTGGTTCATCCACTGGGGTGGACCCACTTTCCCTGAGCAGACCCCGGGACAAAACACAGATTTATTTAGCAAGGAAGAAACAGAGCAGGGCTCTTGAATAGGCAGCCAGCAGCATTGGCCACAAGCTTAGAAGGGGAATGCATGTGTGAAATCTCTTTTTAGTAACTAATCTTGTTGCTTACACACACACACACAGACACACATGTGCACACACATGAGGCAACCCACACTGACAGTAGTCAGCCCTCTGTAGACCAGATCTGACTGTTGGCCTCTGTGAGCAGCCCTGGAGGAGGATTTGTATGTGCCCAGACAGCAGGGAGGAATGAGGACAAGGCCCAAGGAGGTGGGGAGAATGGGGCTTCCTTTAAGGGGGGTGACAGGACTGAAGTTTGAGCCACATCCTGGAGCACAGTGGGGACCAGTGCAGGCACTGGGAAGCCTTACTGGTGTCCGACAAGACCAGGTTAGAAGTGTGTTTAAAAGGTGTCATTCGCCCTTCTGCTTCCGGTACTTTCTGCCGCCGTGCCGGCGCGGCCTCAGCCTCCAGTCGGGCAGTGGAGAGCCTCAGTGGTCATGGCAATGTTTGAGCAGATGAGAGCGAACGTGGGAAAGTTGCTCAAGGGCATCGACAGGTACAATCCTGAGAACCTGGCCACCTTAGAGCGTTATGTGGAGACCCAGGCCAAGGAGAATGCCTACGACCTGGAGGCCAACCTCGCTGTCCTAAAGCTGTACCAGTTCAACCCAGCCTTCTTTCAGACCACGGTCACGGCCCAGATCCTGCTGAAGGCCCTCACCAACTTGCCCCACACCGACTTCACCCTGTGCAAGTGCATGATCGACCAAGCGCATCAAGAAGAGCGGCCCATCTGACAGATTCTTTACCTCGGTGACCTGCTGGAGACTTGCCACTTCCAGGCCTTCTGGCAAGCCTTGGAAGAAAACATGGACCTCTTGGAAGGCATCATGGGCTTTGAAGATTCTGTCCGCAAGTTCATTTGCCACGTGGTGGGCATCACATACCAGCACATTGACCGCTGGCTGCTGGCCGAAATGCTTGGGGACCTGACAGACAGCCAGCTGAAGGTGTGGATGAGCAAATACGGCTGGAGTGCCAACAAGTCGGGCCAGATCTTCATCTGCAGTCAGGAAGAGAGCATCAAGCCCAAGAACATCGTGGAGAAGATTGACTTTGACAGCGTGTCCAGCATCATGGCCTCCTCCCAGTAACCACAGCCCTTGAATAAAGACATGTGAACTGAAAAAAAAAAAAGGTGTCATTCACATAACGTAAAATTCACCCTTCCAGAGCGTGCAATTCAGTTGTAATTTTTTTTCGGGTGGGGGGGGGGGCAGTCACAAGGTTGTGCAACGATCAACCACTATCTAATTCCAGACCTTTAAAAAAACAAAGCAGGAAACATTTTGTGATGACTGGGGTGGAAGTTTGCAGAGCGGTTAATCCACGTCCAGCAGCTGCTGCACATTTTGCTTCCTGCCTCAACTGCCCTCTCCTCCCTGGGGCAGTGGCTTCCCGCCGCCCAGCCCTCCGAGAGCTGCTCCTAGTGGGCCTGCCGGATCATAGGGTATTTCTGTGCCTGACTTTCTAAGTAAGAGCCAGACCATTCTCCATACTGGTTGTACCATTGATCATTCTGCCTGTGGCGTCTGAAAGCTTCAGTCTCTACACTCACCTTGCACGTTCTGTTTGATTTCTGTTTGTTGTTTTGCTTTTATCATTTATCTTATTGTGTGGTTAAAAGAAACCTCATGCTCAGCAATCCCTCCCACTCACCCTCCTCCTAACCCGCCTCCTTTCTCTCTGGACTTTCCTGTTCTGAACTCTTGGTAGAAATGGAGTGGTGTAGACTTTGGGGCCAGGGCGTGGTGCCCCAACAGACTGGACTGGAAAACACTCCTAAAGGCCAACAAACAATCCTTGAACTAACTACAAGCTTTTCTTTCTTGTTGTGTTTTGTTTTGTTCTTTGTCAGTGGTTTGTTGTTGTGGTTTTGTTGTATCTTGTTGCTTGGTTTTGCTCTGTCTTGTTTTTGTTCATGTCATTATCTCCGCAGTTCTGTCTAAATAAGATAGGCTGAATGAACAATCTGGAGGAGAAAACAACGGGACTGACAGTTCCAAGGGACAATGGGATAGGGGGAGGTGGGGGGGAAGGAAGTGGTATTAACAAACCCAGGGACAAGGGAATAAACAAGTGATTCAAATTGGTAGTGAGGTGGGTATGGGAGGCCTGGTAGGGCATGATCAAGGGTAATGTAACGAAGAGGTATCGCTGAAATCCAGGTGGGGACGGAGCATGATAATGGGACAGGAGGAAAGCCAAGGGAAAGAGAGGAAAGAGCTAGGAGGCAAAGGGCATTTATAGAGGTCTAGACAAAGACATGTCATTTTGCAAATATATATAAGAGGATGGAGAAATAGATCTATGTGCCTATATTTATAGGTTTAGTATTAATGTGGCGGAAGGATATTGGGCCTCCACTCAAGTACTCCCTCAATGCAAGAATACTTTCTTCTATTAAATTGGCATTCTATGATGCTCACCTTCCTGACACAACCATTGAAGACAAAGCAGGTAAATAAGCAAATGTGGTGAAGAAAGCTGATGGTGCCCGCCTATCAAAAGATATAGCATCTGGGGTCTTAAAGACTTGAAGATAAACAAGTGGCCATCTAGCTCAGAAGCAGCAAAGCCCACATGGAAGAACACACCAGCCTGTGTGATCACGAGGCTCCAAAGGGATCAGTTATCAGGCATCAAAGAACAAAAAATCATATCATTGGGTGCACACTTCCATGATATGATCACTGAGGACAAACGAGTGCATAAGCAAATGTGGTGAAGAAAGCTAATGGTGTCCAGCTATCAAAAGAGATAGTGTCTGGGGTCTTAAAGGCGTGAAGGTGAACAAGCAGCTATCTAGCTCAGAAGCAACAAAGCCCACATGGAAGAAGCACACCAGCCTGTGCGATCACGAGGTGTCAAAGGGATCAGGTATAAGGCATCATCAGAACAAAAAAAATCTTACCATAGTGAATGAAAGGGGGAAGTGCAGAGTAGAGACCCAAAGTCCATTTGCTGTCCACTGGAGATCCCCTTGCAAAGGGGTCTAGGGGAGGAGATGAGTCAGTCAGGGTGCGATGTAGCACCGATGAAGAATACAGCTTTCCACTAGTTCCTAAATGCTTCCTCCTCCCGACTATCATGATCCGAATTCTACATTGCAAGTCTGGATAGAGCAGAGGATGTACACTGGTGCAGATAGGAGCTGGGAGCACAGGGAATCCAGGGTGGATGATACCTTCAGGACCAGGGGTGTGAGTGGCGAAAATTGGGAGAGTAGAGGAAGAGTGGGTTGGAAAGAGGGAACCAGTTACAAGGATCTACATGTGATCTCCTCCCTGGGGGATGGACAACAGAAAAGGGGGTGAAGGGAGACGTCGGACAGGGCAAGATATGACAAAATAATAATCTATAAATTATCAAGGGCTCGTGAGGGAGCGGGGAGCAAGGAGGGAGGGGGAAAAAAGAGGACCTGATGCCAAGGGCTTAAGTGGAGAGCAAATGCTTTGAAAATGATGGGGGCAATGAATGTACAGATGTGCTTTACACAAGTGATATATGTACGAATGATGATAAGAGTTGTATGAGCCCCTAATAAAACGTTTTTTTAAAAAAAGAAATGGAGTGATGTACCACGTGGCCTTTTGAGACCTTCTTTTGCTTAGTCAGACTGTTTTCAATGCTGGATCACAGGGTGGTTTTGTGTTTAACCATCTGGGAATTGCCAGACTGTTTTCCAAAGCAGCAGCGGGTGAAAGTTCCAGTTTCTCCAAATCATCACCATCTCTTGCTATTGGCTGCCTTTTCTCGGTACAGTGTCACCCTTGTGGGCATGAAGTGGTCTTGCTGTAGTTTTGATTTCCATTTCTCTGATGACAAATGATGTTAAGCATTTTGTTTGCATGCATATTGGCCACTGGTGATTTGCTGATATTTTATTCCGCCCTCTGGGTTGCTTTTTCACTTTCTCGTTAGTGACTTTGGAATTAAAAGGATGTGCATTCTGATGAAGTCCAGTGTATCTATTTTTCTATTTCAATTGTTGCCTATGCCATCGGCGTCATATAAGACATTACTCTTCAATCCAAGCCCACAAAGTTTATGCCTTTGCTTTCTTCTAAGAATTTCATAGTTTTCACTTTTACCTTTAGGCCTTAGATTGATTTTTGTGTTCATTTTTATATATATGATGTGAGGTAGGTTTTAATAGAACCATTTGTTGAAAAGGCTATTCTCTCCCCCTATTGACCTGTCTGGGCACCTTTGTCAGTAATCAGTGACTATAGATAAGAGGGTTTATTTCTGGATTCTCAGTTCTCATCCATCATCTGTCTATCTTTTGTCAGTACCACAATGCCTTGGGTACTATAGCTTTGTTGTCATTTGGAATTGTGAGTTCTTAATGTTGTTGGTTTTTTTTCTAAATTGTTTTGGCTTTTTTTTTTTTTTTAACAACTTGTAGATTTCTGGGTCGGGAGGAAGGCAGCAGCTGGTATCTCGTAGGGATGGTGTTGAAGTTATGGACAAATTTGGAGAGTATTGCCATCTTAGCAATGCTAATTCTTGCAGCTCATGAGTATGGGCTGTCTAATTATCTAGGTCACTCATTTCTTTCAGCAGTCTTTTGCAATTGTCTGTGTACAAGTCTTATGCTTCCATTACCAAATGGATCCCCCAAATATTTTGTTCATTTTACGTTATTGTAAGTGAACGGTTCCCCCTCGGTGGCACTTTGATGTTGTTTATTTCGAGTGCATAGAAATACCACCAGCGTTTGCATTATTGACCTTGTCTCCTGCTGAACCCGTTTATGAGCGCTAATAGTTTCTGTGTGGCCAGACTTGATTTTGAACGCAAACATCTCCTTGTGCAACTAATTGTTTGAAAGAAATTACCTCATGCTTATTTAACCAACGTGTTCTCTCCGGGCCGGGGAAGAACTGCCCATTAACTCAGCACCGATCATTCCGAGAAGGGAACGGTGCCACCAGAAAACGGCCCGTCCTGAGACGCTTCAGGAAAAGAGCAAAGCGCCTGGAGGTTCCTTCCTGTTAGGATCCAAAACAATATTGTGCGCTCGTGCCCACCGATTTCATTCTTTATCAGCTTCTAGAATATTTATGTAGGAGGGAGCGAATGTAATGAAAATGACCCTGGCCAGTACATTCTTTGGATGCTTTTAAAGTGGGCGGAAAATTCAGTTCTCGGGGCAGATTAAGCTCAGTCTCCCCAACAGGGTCTTAGAAGATTTTGTTCTCCCACATAGGGCCACCATGCATGTCCTTTGCTCTAGGACCTCCCGTGTGGGGTCCCGGGGGCTTGGGGGCTAGCTGTGACAGACCCCTATTCTGCAGGTCACTTTCTTTCTGCCATTGCTTCCCCTCCTTCCCTCCCGACAATCAGTCAACTAAGGGTGAGGGTTTCCTTCCGACTCCATTCCTGTCTGTCCTGTGTCAGTTCTACGACACTCTGTACTTCCCTCTCAGGTAATATTTACAGGGCTGTCTTTAAGAATAAGAATAAAATAAGGTTTTGTTGTCTCTCAGCTAGATGGCTGTTTATTTATCTTCAGATCTCTAAGACTTCAGGTGCTATATCTTTTGGTAGCTGGGCACCCTCCGCTTTCTTCACCACATTTGCTTGTGCACCCATTGTCGTGCCACTTGGAAGAAGCACACCAGCTTTTGCCGACTTGATCGCTGAGGACAAAGCAGGTACATAAGCAAAAGTGATGAAGAAAGCTGATGGTGCCCGGCTATCAAATGCTATAGCATCAGGGGTCTTAAAGGCTTGAAGACAGTCAGGCAGCCATCTACTCAGAAACAACAAAGCCCACACGGAAGAAACACACCAGCCTACCCCGACACGAACACTAAAGACAAAGCGGGTGCATAGGCAAATGCGGTGAAGAAAGTTAATGATGCCCAGCTGTCAAAATATATAGAATCTGGGCTCCCATAGGCTGGAAGATAAACAAGGGGCCATCTAACTGAGAAACAACAAAGCCCACATGGAAGACGCACACCAACCTGTGAGATGACAAGGCGTCGAAGGGATCAGGTATCAGGCATCAAAGACACGCAAAAAAAAATCATTGCATTGTGAATGAGGGGGAATGCAGAGTGGGAATCCAGGGCCCATCTGGGGTAAATTGGACATCGCCTTGCAGAAGGGCTGTAGGGAGGAGACAGGCCAGTCATGGTGCAGGGTAGCAATGATGAAATATATAATTTTCCTCTAGCTCTTAAATGCTTCCTCCCCTTCACTATTATGATCCTAATTCTACCTTACATATCCGGCTGAACCGGAGGATGTACACTGGCACAGATAGGAACTGGAAATACAGGGAATCTAGGACAGATGAACCCCTCAGAACCAGTGGTGAGAGTGGCAATATGGGGAGGGTGGAGGGACAGTGAGGGAGAAAGAGGGATCAGATGACAAGGTCTACATATAATCTCTTCCTTGGGGGATGGACAGCAGAGAAGTGGGTGAGGGAGATGTCAGATGGTGTAAGATATGATAAAATAATAATTTATAAATTATCAAGGGGGAGGGGGGAGCAGGGAAGGAGGGGAAAAATGAGCTGATACCAAGGGCTCAAGTAGAAAGCAGGTGTTTTGAGAATGATGATGGCAAACATATGTACGAATGTGCTGGACACAAATGATGTATGTACGGATTGTGATAAGAGTTGTATGAGCCCCTAATACAATGATTATTTTTAAAGAATAAGGATATGTCCTTTAATCATACCATCCAGATAACCTCTGTTGTTACTTTTTAAATTTGAATTATAAGTACAAATTTGAAAAATTCAAATATTGGGGGAGGGAAGATAAAATACAGAAAAGAAAAATCTTTTCTCCCCCACCCACTCCATAGCCACATCTCCCAAACTCAAACCCACTGATTTGTATTCAACCTTTGACTCCTTGTGACCCACTGGAGCAGAGTAGACCTGCCCCATAGGGCTTTCAAGACAAGTCTTTGTGGAAGCATTATCTTGTACTACGCCGACTTAATTAATGCTCTATAATTTTTCTCTCTAGTTTCTAATATCTATTGCAATGGCTGAACAGAAACCGAGACCAAATTCGTAATTAAAGGGTTGAGGAAATTAAGTTGTAATGTCAGTGAGAACCGCCAGGGTAGCTGTTTACCAGGATCTCTTACAAACTTTCAGGTCTGGTAGTAAATGCCCAGAGGGGCATACCACCCTGCTTTAAACCTCATTCCGAAGGCATTCAGTTCAAACTCCATTGGTCAGCAAACCCAGCTCCCTGAATTAAGTGCCCAGAGGCACCTCACTCCAGTAAAGATCAGCCCGAAGGCACTCAGCTCCACTTCCATAGGTCAGCAAGTCCAGCTTCCCCAATTAAGTACCCAGAGGCACCCCACTCCACCAGCCAGCCTCCTGCACAGCAGCACTTGTTGCTCCGTGGGTGGGACAGCCCACCAGGCAGTTCCGCGCTGTGGCTCCTGGTTCTGCTGCCGCTGCTCTGAGGTATGGCTGTCTGGATCCAGGAGGCCCACCCCATAAGGATCTTGGGTCCAGAAGATGAGCTCCACTCCTGAAGTTTGCTGGTCATGAGATCCCTCCTCCTGCTTGTCAGAGGGCTCAGGTTAGACACAGCAGGATGCCGCTCCAGGGAATCCTATCAGTATCCACCACCTTCGTACCGGATTCGTGCAGGGACAGATCCTTGGTGTGTCCTAGAGGAGATGGACCCATGGTGGATGCTTTGGTGGAGTTAGAGGCTCTCGCTAGAAGACCACAGTAAATAAGTCCCTGCTGCTACCTCTTGTCGTTCTCCCATGGAGCCGCTGGTGGGTTCAGATCACTGGCAAAGCGCATTCATCACTGTGCTGGCAGGGCCCTGCCTCTCCCCAGCACTATTAACAGCCCTCTGTCAAGCAGCAGGAACCTGCCCAGTCCTGCAGCCTCACCATTGAGCCCATTGTTGCAGCCCCTGTGTCACTCCATCTCATTAAGGGCCTTCCTCTCTTTGCAGTCCCTCTGCTTTACCAGGCACGATGTCCCTGACAACAGAGTTCGTGAGATGGAATCTTGCCATCCTGGCTGCTGAGGACCATTCTAGCCGTACTTCTTCAAGACGGATGTGTTTGTTCTCCCGGCAGTCCATGGTACTTTCAATGTTCTTCCCTAGCTCCATCATTCAACCGCATCGGTTCTTCCGGGATCTTCTTTTGTCTTCCTAATCCAGTGTCCGGCTTTCAGATCCCTATGAGGCGATGGAAAAGGCTGTGGCTTCGGTCAGGCGCCTGTTGGTCCTCCAAGTGACATCCTTACTTTTCAACAGTTTTCAAAGGCCTCATGCAGCAGATTTACCGAGTGCAGTGTATCTTTTGATCTCTGCCTGACTGCTGCTTCCATGAGAATTGATTGTGGATCCAAGCAAGATGAAATCCTTGACAGCATCAGTCTTCCCTCCATGTGTGAGGATTTGGGCCATCTTTTGACGGAGTTGTAATCCAGACTGAGGGTACAATCCTCCATCTTCATCAGCATGTGCCACTTGGGTTTTCATGCAAACTTCCCTCCAGTGGATAATTGCCCTTCTAGGAACTGCCCGGTTCTCCACCCTGGGTTTCATGACCCGCCACAGCCCGACAGGCAGGGCAGGCAGGACTTAGAATCTAGAGCAAGGCGCTCCAGAGGCGGGGTTCTGGGGTGGCATGAGACATCTTGGTGTAGAAAGAATACATTAACACATGCATTTAAGCTCTTCCCTTTAAAAACAACAACAAAATGGTTTTATTGGTATAATTGACATGCATTAGCCTGCACACATTTAAAGTGTATACTTTATATAGACTTCTGTTTACACCTCAAAGCCCTGATCCCAAGCAAAATGATTGTCCATGATCCTCCGGAGTTTTCTCGTGTCTCTTTGTAATTCATCTCGCCTTGTCCTCGTATCTGTAGGAAACGACTAATCTATTATCTGCAATTGTAGATTCATTTGCATTTTCTGGCATTTTCTATAAATAGAACCCGACAGTGGTTGGATTTTTTTCCCTGTCCACATAATTACCCTTTTCTTTCGACATAACTATTTTTGAATGCGCCCATGCCGTTGCACGTACCAGCTGTGTGTACCTTTGTAATGCTGGGCGGTATTCCATCGCACAGGTACATGCAGCTGGTTCGTCCATTCCTTTCCTAACGCACATGGGGGTCCGTTTCACTTCTTGGCTATAAACAAGAAGGCTGCTGTCAACATGCTCATACACAGAGACGTGTAAAGCACCCCTTTATTTTGCTTTGGGTAGATACCCAGAAGTGGAATCACTGGGTCACATAGAAGTAAATATTTAAGTTTTTAAGAACTTGCCAGAATCAGCCTAACCCCTGCCCTGGAAGTGTGTGCCGCAGAGAACGACACTAGACCTTCTGGTGGGGGAAAGGAACTGACCTACTAGACCCAGACGGAAGCAAACCAAGAAGGAAACAGAGAAAGGGGCAGTCGGCCTAGACGCCACATGGGCAAGCCCAGAGGAGGAGGTCCCTGCATGGAGCTGCTGGGGCCCAGAGAGGACTGTGGACTTCCAACAGCTCAAGACACATTGTCCCCTCACTGGAGCATACGGAGACAGGGAACAATAATGGGGACACACGGTGGGGAGACAGTGGGGAAATAGAGCAGAACAGACTCGCAATGGGAGTAAAGCCGAGCATAGAGCCCCTGAGGAGCCCAAGAATGAACTTCAGGTGAGGAAGGGCAGCCCCCAGATCTCCCTCAGGACCAGGGGGGAAGTTCTGGGGACCAGCAAGCAGACCTGTACCTATGTAGGGTTTTTTTCTCTCTCCCATCTTCTTCTCTTCCCTTTTCTTTCTTCAACCATAGGTTTTCTTACTGACTGGAACATGGGTGGTTTGCCTAATTACATGGGTTGGACCATGGGAGGGAAGCCCAGGGAGAAGGAAATGGGGCCAATGGCCCAGGAAGGTAGAAGGGGAGGAAGGGGGTGGGGAGAAGGGTGTGGTGAGCGGATGGCATCATAGACAGGGGAACAACTAGGGAAGCAGAACCAGCATCTAGGAGAGGGTAGAGATCCTGTGAGTATTAGAGCAACACCAAGCTAGTGGAGCAGAAACACCAAGAGGTGGAAGAAAGGAGAAAGTGATGGAGGGGCAGGAGAAGGCAAAAGGAAACAGAGGCAAGGTCTAGGAAGAAAAGGCACAGATAGGGAGATTAATAGAGGCGTGCACTTATGCAAATACATTAATCCATAACAATAGTGGTATGGGCCTATGTACATATAATATAAGGCAATGCACTGACGCTGCAGATGGGTCTTGGACCTCGGCTCTTACCTTTCCTTGATACAAGAACACATTGTTCTAACAAATTGGCATTCTGTGATGCTCACCACACACACACACACACACACACACACACAAAATCACTGAAGACAAAATGGGTGCATAAGCAGATGTGGTGAAGACAGAGGATGGTACCCGGCTATTAAAAGATATAGTGTCTGGAGTCTTAAAGGCTTGAAGTTAAACAAGCAGCCATCCAACAGTGAAGCAACAAAGTCCACATGGAAGAAGCACATCAGCCAGTGTGATCGTGAGATGTCATTGAGACTGGGCAGCGGGCATCAGAAGATTCACAACAAACAGTAAACAAACAAAAATTCATTGGTTGGAGTGGTGACCCAAGGCCCTTCTATGGACAATGAAACATCCCCCCACAGAGCAGTCGCAGGGAGGGGATGAGCCAATGGGTGCAATAGAGCACCAATAGGTCATGCAAGCAATGTACCTCTATTTCCTGGAGGCCTCCTCTCTCTCCCTCCCTCTCTCTCTCTCACACACACACACACACACACGCACGCACGCACACAGGCGCACGCGCTATCACAACCTCAGTGCCGCCTCCCAATCTAGACTAGGCGTAGGCAAGAGAAAACAACACATGGAACCCAGGAACAGGTATAGGAATAGAGATAGCAGAAAGGTAGGGGAAAGGGGAGGGAGAGGTGGGGAGGGAGAGGGGCACCAATTGCAATGAATGGCACATAACCACACACCTCCAGCCTGTGGGGAGAACAAGAGAAACCAAAGGGGAAGGGAGCCGGAAGTCTGAGTGAGATTTGAAAATAATTAACAATCTGCGATCTTATCAGGGGCCATGGGGGCTGGGGGGCAGTGAAGGGGGCGCGGAAGAGGAGCTGATCCCAAGGGGTCAATGGAAAGTAAATGTCTAGAAAAGAACGATGGAGTATATTTACGAATATGTCGGATACAATTGATGTGTGGTTTGTAACAAGAGCTCTAAGAGCCACCAATAAAATGATTAAAAAACAGACAAGAACTTGCCAAACTGACCCCAAGCGGCTGTACGTTGCCTGCTAACCGGCTGGCATTCCAGTAGCCCCACGCCCTCACCAACACTTGGGACGGTGAGGCTTACTAACAGGTGCGCAGCGATCGCTCATTGTGATTCTAGTTTGCACTTTCGGGGGGGGGGGCGGCAGAGTGGGTGCCTGTGGGGACTGCTAACCACTAGGTCAGCAGTTTGAACCCAGTGGGTTCAACAGGGGAGAAAAAGGAGGCACTCTGTTCCTGTGATAACTGATAGGCCCCGAACCCACCCACCACCCCCAACCCCCCACCCCCGGAGCAGCTCTGCCCTGTCCTGTGGGGTCATACGCGTTGGAATGGGCTTCGTGGCCATGCGTGTAGCCTTGCTTGGAAAGACCGGCGCTCTGTAATCGTGCAAGAGATTGTTCGCCATCCGGGTATCTGCTTTGATGACCTCTGTTCATTTTCGGGTTTGTTGGGGTCGTTTGGCTCAGTGAGCTGGAAGAGCACCTTCTGCATGAGAGTCATGGGTCTTTGGTCCGTCCCTGCCGGTGGCACTCCTGAGCACTTGAGTGGCAGTGTCTTAGGAAGAGCAAAAACGTCTGTATTCCATGGACTCTGTTTTACTGAGGATCACTTACTTTAGAGCTTGTGCCTCTTGTCTCATATTTAAGAAGCGACTTGGCCAAACCAGGTGTTGTCGATTGAATTGTCGCCACCACCACCACCACCCCCCAAAAAATGCATGTTGGGAGGCTTTGTGAGTGATGGACCTGTGTGTCTGGCCGAGGAGATTTCTAAGCGTCAACTTAAATGGCCCCGTGTAAAAGTGAACTGAAACCATAAAGTGAAAAGGAAACAGGAGGATTTGAAAAACAGGTTGTACAAATTGGGGACATGTGCCCTCGAATTCCCGCCAAGGACACGAACACCCAATCTTTTGTTAAAGAGATTAAGCGTACAATTCATGACTCTATCCAACTACCCCAGCAGAAAACTCAGCCACGCCCACGCAAGAGAATAGAGGAAGAAAGAAAGGAAATCCAGCTGTCTGCCTTCTCGGAATGCTGCAGGCAGGAAACAGGCCCAGGGAGCCACATCTGCTGGTCCGCAAGAACACAGAAGCAGAGAAAAGAAAGGACTCCCCGGGGAGCGCCAGGCCACCAGCTGAACAGGTGGGAGGAGCGTGGGAAGCCGCGCGGCTGGCCATGGTCTCAGAGGGTTAAGAGTCCGGTCTTCATCCTCTTCGATTGGAGAACGGGACTGAGCTCAGAGCTGAAGGAGTGGGGCTGCTATGCCCAAGGGGCAGCAGGCTATGGCCTGCCGGGACAAGGACGTAGGGTCACCACTCAAATGGACAAGGAGAATAGGGATGTCCAAAGCCAAAGGACCCACGGGCTCCCACCAACAGCAGCTCCTGCTGGGCGGCTGAAGCCATCGATGGGGGTGACGACGGTGCATTTCAGGCTGTGCCCCCCTGAAGTGGAGACCAATGAGCAGGAAATGAAGAGGGTCAAGGCTGCTCTTGGGCTCCGCTCCCCTGGGGATGTGAAGAAAGGAGGTGTGGGCAGACAGGGAGGCTTGGGCTGGGATGCAGTGACAACAGAGGCCACCTTCTGCCCATCCATCCATCAACCGCAGGGGCTGTGGGGCTGAGGAGAGGCAGCAGGCCAGACCTTTGTGCCCCAGCACCGACCAGTCACTGGGGTGGCTGCTCCCAGGCAGGGGCATCACCTCGGAGAGGGTGTCCTGGGCAGAGGCCGTTTGTGCCGAGGGCCGACAGAACCACACTGCCAGCAGCTGGGCAGAGAGTGCTTCAGTGCTCAGGCGGGGACCAGAGGCTCCTGCAGGAGACGGAGTGGAGAGAAACCCGGGATAGGATTCGGAGAGACCAAGGCTCACAGAGAAGTAGAAGAGGACTCCATGCTGATGACCCAGAGGCGGGGAAGCAAAGAAAGAAGGAAAACCGGTGGAGGGGGGAGAGGAAAACAAAAGGATGAATATAGGTTAAGTATTAAGGTGGCAGAAGGACCTTGGGCCTCTACTCAAACACTCCCTCAATGCATGAATACCTTCTTTTATTAAATTGGAACTCTATGATGCTCACTCTCCCGACACAACGGCTGGAGCCCAAGTGGGTGAACAAGTAAATGTGGTGAAGAAAGCTGATGGTGCCCGGCTATCAAAAGAGATAGTGACTGGGGTCTTAAAAGCTTGAAGATAAACAAGCGGCCATCTAGCTCAGAAGCAACAAAGTCCACATGGAAGAACACACCAGCCTGTGTGATCGAGTGGTCCCAAAGGGATCAGTTACCAGGCATCAAAGAACAAAAAATCATATCATTGACTGCACACCTCCATGATAGGATCGCTGAAGACAAATGGGTGCATAAGCAAATGTGGTGAAGAAAGCTGATGGTGCCTGGCTATCAAAAGAGATAGTGTCTGGGGTCTTAAAGGCTTGAAGGTGAACAAGCGGCCATCTAGCTCAGAAGCAACAAAGCCCACATGGAAGAAGCACACGAGGTGCCAAAGGGACCAGGTATAAGGCATCATGCAAAAAAAAAGATATATGTGTGTTTATGTATATGTGTGTGTGTGTGTGTGTGTGTATATATATATATACCATATTGAATGAAGGGGGAAGTGCAGAGTGAAGACCCAAGGCCCAAGCGTGGAGGGGTTTAGGAGAGGAGATAGGTTAATTAGGGTGTGAGGTAGTATCGATGAAGAACACAGCTTTCCCCCAGATCCTGGATGCTTCCTCCCCCCAACTACCATGATCCGAATTCTACCTTGCAGGGCTGGATAGGGCAGAGGTTGTACACTGGTGCATATGAGGGCTGGAGGCACAGGGAATCCAGGGTGGATGATACCTTCAGGACCAAGGGTGTGAGGGGCGATGCTGGGAGAGTGTAGGGTGAGTGGGTTGGAAAGGGGGAACTGATTACAAGGATCCACATGTGACCTCCTCCCTGGGAGAGGGACGGCAGAGAAGGGGGGGAAGAGACTCCGGATAGGGCAAGATATGACAAAATAACGATGTATAAATTACCAAGGGCACATGAGGGAGCGGGGAGGGAGGGGAAAAAAAAAAGACCTGATGCAAAGGGCTTAAGTGGAGAGCAAATGCTTTGAGAATGATTGGGGCGGGGAATGTGCAGATGTGCTTTATACAATTGATGTATGTATATGCATGGATTGTGATAAGAGTTGTATGAGTCCCTAATAAAATGTAAAAAAAGAAAAGAGGAGGAAAAAGAAAGAAAATGATTAGGGCAAAGAATGTACAGATGTGCTCTATACAATTGATGTATGTATATGTATGGATTGTGATAAGAGTTGTATGAGCCCCTAATAAATTGTTTAAAAAAGAAGAAGGCAAACCAGAGAGGATTGGGGAAGCAAAAGAGGAGTCATCAGAAAAGGCCCCTGTCAGTCTTTGTCAAGCTTGTTAGGGTGGAGAGATTGGTCGAGAAAACCCAAAACTCCAAAGTCACTCTTGCCTGTGCACACCCCTCTCATCAAGGGGAGCCAGAGCCTCTTTGGGCACTGCCTCTCACACTTGAGGTTCTATGTGACTCACTTTCCCTTTGATGCCCTCTTTCATCCCCAACCTTGATTCTTTCACATGACCTTCACCTGCTCTCTCATTCCTCCTGATTGGGTTTTCCTTTGTGAGGAATTTAATTGTCTGTCATCATCCCCACCATCAAATATGCATTGTAAATCCTTATCTCTATGCCTGTGGTTATAATCCCATTTGGGAATAGGTTGGGCTGTCTTTGTTATGTTAATGAGCCCCTGTCTCTTGAGATCTAAATTATAAGAGATTAACCAAGTAAATGAGAGAAGTACAGGTGGGAGAAGATTCTGCCAAGCTGCAGAGAGATCCCCAAGAAACTAGAAAGCAAGCTAAAGAGGAGGCCTTTCCCCAGGAGCTGGTGGAGAGAGAGATTCCCTACAGCCACCTCCCTGGATTAGGACGTCTAGCTTCCCGAACTGAGAGAAAGAAAGTCTGTTTGTGGAAGCCAGCCATTGCTGGCCTTTCTGTCTCCGTAACGAAGACACTTGGCTCATCAAGATCTTTTTCTGCTTTCTCCTAGCAGGTTTAGAGGAAGCCCTTACATTTCAGTCTGTGGAATGAACGCATTTGGAGTTCATTTCCGTGTGTGTTGTGAAGTAGGGTCCTTTTTTTTTCTTTCTTTTTGCATATGGCTAAGCAATTAACCCGTTTGTTGAGAAGTCTCACAATTATGAGGGCTGATTAGGCAAGATAACAGGTCACAACAAGTCAAGGTCAGAGAACATTAGCAATTACAGGCCTTTTGTCCGCAGTGCTTCTTGTCTGCCAGGAGGGCAGGCATGTCTGTTTCCAGTCGCCCGCCTCTGCTACACAGCCCCTTAGCCTCTGCTCTGCTCAGGGGAGGAGAGTGAAGCCCTTACGTGCTGATGGATGCCCTGGTGCTTCCGTGAGCCTGGACGCCCTCTGCTCTGTCTCAGGGGCTTGGTGCTGTTGTGCTGCTGCCTCTCCACACAGGGGTCTGGGAGATGCTTCACTCTCCACGCTTTCTTGTCAAGGATGGGATTTGCTTTCTTTTCTGCAAAGAGGCATGACGAAACCGACCAATCCCCTCCTTAGAGACTGATACAAAGTGTTTGGTGGAAGTTACAAAGCCTATGGCTAAAAGAGCCACATGGAGTCCTTACCTCAACGCACAGTTGAGTTAGGTATGTATATTTTATCTCTAGGCTGTCTTCTTTGCGTTTGATTTACATGTCTAACTTTACCCCATTGACTTAATGATTATAGCCTTATTATAATAAGTCTTTAAGTCAGGTAGTTTAAATTCCTCAAAGTTGCTTTTGCTTTTTGGCTATACTGGGTCGTTGATATTTTCATATACATTTTACAAAGAGCTTGTCATTTCTTTTATTTAAAAAACTTGTTGGAATTTTGATTGGCATTATACTGATTCTGTACATCAGTTTGGGGCAAATTGGCATCTTAATAATATTGAGTCTTTAATACATGAACATAGTACATCACTTCATTTACTGAGGTTTTCTTTTATTTTTCTCAGCAGTGCTTTGTAATTTCAGTGTATAAGCCTTTTCGCATGTTATGTCAAATTTATCTCTTTAGTTCATGTTTTTGATGCTATCATAAAGGACATTGTTTCTGAAATGTCAAATTCTGATTATTCATTGCTGCCGAAACTCCAAACTCCCTGGCACTGAGTTGATGCTGCCTTATCCTAACCCTGTGTATAGGACAGGGTAGAACGGCCCCTGTGAGTTTCCGAGACTTACTCCCCCCCCCCAACAGTTTTTTTGGCATGTAGTTCACATATCATACAACGGAATAGTGCAGTCACATCCATAAGAGTTGTACAGTCATCACCACGATCCGTGTCAGAGCATTTTCTTCATTCTTGCACTCAGCATTATTAGATCCCCCTTTCCTCCCAACCTCCACTACAGCACCCATAAGGAGCCATGCATTTCCCTATCCTGGACAAGGATAACAAAGTAACACATACAAATCGCAATTGAAAAGAAAGCAGAAAATATTTTTTTAAAACCCTGAACTATTTGAAATGGATCTTAAGGGAGAGCAAATGATAAGGTGCTAAATGGTACCCTAACTGCATCTGCAACAACCCGCTTTCCAATGCGGTCTGCGTGCTGACAAGGCTGCTCCCATCCCTGCTCCACAGTCAGAGCACCTCCTCTCTCGTTGCTGAGAGTGTAATTCTTTAGGGGGCAGAAAGCCCCATCTTGCTCTGAGGACATAGAAGTACAGTTGATCCTTCAGATTGACCTGCTGTCTTACTACCTTGTTACTAAACTCCTAGTTTGCTGAGATTTTTAAAAAATCAGGAATGGGTATTGAATTATTTGGGAATTATCATGTAATTTTGTTTCCAGGCATCTGAATGTGGTGATCATATTGATTTTTTAAAATTGAAATAGAATCCATATGCCCTTCAACCGGCCATTTTAAAGTGTCATTTCAGTGTTTTTAGTAGAATGACAAGGTTGGGCAAGTATCACCATTGTCTGATTCAGTGGTTCTCAACCTGCGGGCCAACCACCCTGTCACAGGGGTCGCCCGATTCCTAACAGTAGCAAAATGACAGTGATGAAGTAGCAACGAAAATAATGTTATGGTTGGGGGTCACCACAACATGAGGAGCTGTATTCAAGGGTGGCGGCATGAGGAAGGCTGAGAACCACTGGTCTAATCCCTTCTACATTGCCCTCGCCCCAAAGAAACCTCCTTAGGGATTGATTGGCGTGTGCCGCACGTCCTAAGCAGTCCGTGTGCTTCCATTTGGGAATGGCTTCTTTCCGTCTGCTGTTCAGAGGCCATATCTCTGTATTGTGTGCTTTCAGCCACTCGGTTTTGAGAGGCAGAGGGGCAAACTAGGCACCGAGGCAAAGGCAACTGGAGAATTACTGGTGCCAGCGAGATCACCAAGGAACTGAGGGACAGAAGCTCCAAAGAGGCAGGACACACAGCCTGTTCCTTGCACCGGAGCCGAGAATTCAGACTTGTAGCCTCCCTCACGGTGAGAAAAGACATCGCTGTGGCTGAAAGCCACTTACTTGTTGCGCCTCTGTTTCAGCAGCACTTGGAAACGAAGACAAGCCACAGAGCTCCGTCATGGTTAGGCGCCTTCAGCTCGGTTCCCTCCCAGAGCAACCTCGTGCACCCAGGAGGAAACACTGCTGGGTCCCGGGCCGCCCTCACAGTCGTTCCTCTGCGTGGACGCATTGTTGCGTGGGGTCGCGGTCAGTGCATGTCCTGGAGGGCCGCCGCCCCTCGACTTTACCCAAGATGATGTCCTCTTCCAGGTACCAGTCTCTCCTGACAACATGTCCAAAGTGTGTAAGACAAAGTCTCGCCATCCTTGCCTCTAAGCAACCCTGACCAGAGACGCAAGGACGGAGGGCCCGCAGCAGACACCGCATGCATCCTCCCTCACGGCTAACCATGGACGGGCTTGCCGAGTCCAGCTATTTCCTATACACGGCATCGGATAATACGGGACCGTTTAAATTCAATTGTATTTACTGCATTAGGAAGGGGAATGGAGGATACATTTCAGGCCATCGCCTCTGCGTTCAGCAGCTCAAACTGCCTCCGTACTTGACCCCACCCCCACCCCCACCCCTGATTTCTCTTCTTCCTCTTACGGACCTCCATCCTCCTTTCCCCCGAGTCAGGATCTGTCAGCCTGCTTCTAGCTCGTGGCTTCATCCTCCTGCCCTTGTCCCTTGGCCTCCCTCCCTTGAGAACCTGCAGTCTCCTCCCGTTGGTGTGCAATCTCTGTTAGGTTAGCCTTATCGCCGTGGCCTCAGACAGTATTGGCACGCGGTATTGTTCTCTAGGCCCGTCCGTGTCCAGAGACATTCCGTGGCTTCCTCGTGGTTTTTTAGCGATGCATAATATTCCCCTGTGTGTTAGGTATCCAAGTGTCTTTCTCCAGTCTTGCACTGAGGTGCATTTGGGCCCTTTCCAACTTCTTACTGTTGTGAACGTGCTGCGATGACCCTGGGGTGGGGGGCACATGGCTGTTCCAGGACACCTAGCCAGCAGAGGCATTGCTGATGTGTATGGCATGTCGCTTCCGAGTTCCTGGTGGGGGGGAGGGGGGCGCCATCTCGGTCTCTACAGTGGTTGTCCATGTTGACAGACTCACCAGCAATGTCTGAGAGGCCCAGCTCTGCCCCTTCGCCGGCATTGGCTGCTTTCTCTTGCTTTTGATTGGCCGCCATTGTCCACGTAAGGTGATAGCGCATCCTTATTGTGATTTGCATCTCCCGCGTGGCTAATACTCGTGAGCGCTTTATCATGTTTGTCAGCCACTTGGATGTCATTTTTGGTGAACTTTGTATTCATGCCCTTTAGTCACTTTTTAATTGGATTATTTGTTGGGTTTTTTTTTTCTTGGCATCTCATTTAGCAAAATGTAATGTTTGGGGGGTTCAGCTACATTGTAGCATTTCAGTGCTTTATTCCTTCTTATGGCTTTATTATTTATGTGTGTGCCACATTTTGTTTACCCGTTTATTTGCTAATGGACATTTGGGCCTTTTTTCCACATTTTTATGATCCCTAGAGCTGCACAAACATTCTTGAATAAGCATCTGTGTATCTGTTTCCAGTGTTTTTGTGGATCTGCCTAGGAGTGGAAGTAATGTGATAACTGTAAGCTTAAGCCTTTGAGAAATTGCCAGGCTGTTTTCCAAAGTGGCTGCCCTGTTGCACATCCCCAGCAGCACTGTCGGGACAGCCCACACTGCGCACGCTGACCAACTCTTGTTCGCAGAGGCCTCCGGAGTGCAGCTCTCTGCGATCGAGTTGTGAGATAGCATCTCTGCAGTCTGTGCCTTTCCCAACTGAGACCTTGAGGGCTGCAAACAGCTCACGCTCTTGACTGCTAACCCCGGGCCTGGCAGTTCGAGTCCAGCCCACGTTGCCGTAGAAGAAACGCCTGCCATTTGCTTCTGAAAAGTCAGCCATCAGACGCTTCTCCTCTGACCCACACAGGGTCCCAGGAAGTGGAGTTGACCCAACACCTGGCTTTCTGTGTTTTAATGACTAAGGGTGTTAAGCATCTTGTCAGGTACTTGTTGGCTATTTGCCTATCTTCTGTAGAGACGTGTTTTCTTTTTAAAGGTAAAATGGATATTCTTTTTGTTATTTGTACCAATATTTGGAAATCCAGCCAGTCAGATCGGCACTGTTATTATAACAGGGGTATCTCAGAGGTGCTATGTCATTGGGGCCACCCTCTTGAAATTGTGTTATATGTTTTTTAATTTTTCGGTAAATGAAACCGAGGATTGATGAACCTATAGTAGAATAGGGACTCCCCGGGTTTGGCGGGGGGAGGGGGGCAGCCTGTTTAAGGAAGATGATGTCAAAGAATCCAGGAAGAAAAGTATGCTTGGAAAGTGATTGTGGAACCAAGTGTACAATCCTGCTTGACGTGATTGATCTATGGAATGATACGACAGATGTATTCACTCCCAATTAATAACACATTTTTTAAAAAGAAATAACTTGAAAAATAGTCTGAAGGGAAATGGACAATAAAATACATTAATTTTTTTAAGTTAGGGTTTGTAGTTAGAGCAGAAGGGTAGAGGAAATCAACAAAGCTCCTTATGACTGAACCCTCCCCACCCCCAAGTTGTTTAGCAAGAAAACTCCCAATCCCATAAACTACAAATAAGCCTTCACCACACAGCTTTGTACTTTCAGTTCCTGTTCTTGAGGCTACATCCTGAAGATATTCAAGGTAGCATTGGGACAGTTTTTCATAGGCAGGGACATCTTTTATCCTGCTGTCCACAGCAACCCAGGTAAACTGTCAGGAGGCTGTTATTGGATCTTTGGTTCCATCTCCACCCACCCCTCCAGTACAACAGGAACCAGGAAAACCAGGTGACCGAGACAGAAAGAAGTCCTGCAAAAAGAGGAAGTCATGCGGTCACCGCTCAGACGGACATGGAGCTGCACGTCTGTCTGCACACATCTTCCGATCGGACGCGTATGGACTCATGACAACGAAATCTCCCTCTCAGATCACAGAGTGTTAACAAGGACCACTGCAACAGCACAGCGACGCTGCTGCCCAGAGCACAGAAAGCTCGCCAAGGGTGCAAGAGCCTTCGGAGGGACTGTGGGCTCTCGGCGAATCACCAGAGCGTGACGCCGACACGCAGAGAACACGTGCTGTTGCAGAGATGCGCCCGTGGGCCTGTGAAACGCAGTGAAGCAAAGCTCAGTGCGATGAGGATGTGCCCACGTATGCCCAGGCCTTGGACCTGACTGTCCCCGTGCGGAGTGCCCGTCAGGCCGCTGCTTTGCAGGGCGGGCGCGTCACCTCCCTCTAGAGAGCAGGAAATGGTTTCAGAGCGGCAGGCCAGGGTCCCAGGTCCACCTGCCACCCCAGCATGACCTCGTCACTCTTGCACTGAGACCGTGTGGGTGCTGTGTGGACCCAACACCCAGGGACGGGAAACGCCCGAGACAGCCTGCAGGCCGCATCCTCAGAGCCCTCGTTGGCTGGGCTTGATGAGGCCCTCCAGCATCGCCTGTTATAGACAGCAACAATAACAGCCATTCAAGTTCACAATCAATCCCTGTTTCTAAAACAGGATGAAGAGGAGGAGGAGGAGGAGGATCAAAAAAGGTAATTTGATGGGAAAGAATAGGCAACAGTTCTAGAGAGCTTACTTTGTGTCAGGCACGGAGCCTGGGGCTTGACACAAATGATCTGACTGTCACCACAGGCCAACAAGGAAGCCCTTTGTCAAGTGGGGTCTCCATGAGTGGGATCCAATTGACTGACACCTAACAATAACTGTCCTCAGGCTCTTTCTCCTGCCACCCCACCTGCCCAACAACCTCTTAACTGGGCCTCAGCTCAGTCTCTGGGCAGTGTCCTCCTCAGAGGGCCTGTCTTCAGCCGGGGCCTCAGGACAGGACAGCTCATTAGCCAGTGGCTATGGAACTCACTCTCCCAGCCTCCAAGTCGACTGACTCAGAGCTCCCCTGTAGGGCGGGGGAACTGTCTGTCCGCTGGGCTGCTGGGCTTCCACCACAGTAACTCTCCATAGCAGCAGATCCCTCCTCTTTCCCCAGGCAGGCGCAATGGTCTACTATGCCTCCCAGCCCTGCACCGTGCCAGGATCCACTATGCCCACTGGTTTTCAAACATAGGTCGCTAGGCCTTTGTCCCCAGCCCACCGTCGTGTGGAAGCCCCACTGAAATCTACGCAGCATGTCAGCAGCACAACGGCTCGCAAGCTTCCACTGACGGGACGTTGGGGGGCTGGGGGGCCTGCATGAAAGGGCACTGGGCAGGAATTGAGCCTGGGTCTGCCACAGGGAAGGTAAGAACTCCATCACTAAAGCACCACTTGTAGTTCGCAATGGCCCTACAGGGCAGAGTAGAACTGCCCAGTTGGGTTTCCCAAGCTGTAAATCTTGATGGGAGCAGAAAGCCTCATCTTTCTCCCCCAGAGCAGCTGGTGGGCTCTAAGTGCTGACCTTGCGGTGAGCCGCCCAGTGCATAACCCATGACTCTGCTCTGAGTCCCAACCAGACTCGGTGGCGGTGAGTTTGAGTACACCCCATTGCGCCTTCCCCGGCTCTCCTGGCAGAAAGTAAGACTCAAATGGGGTTTGCGTCCTGGGAGGCGCTGAGAGCAGTTGTGAAAGCTCCGGAGGAGAGACTGGTGCGCTGCCAGGCCTGAGACTCACCAGGCTGTGAGGTCTTTGGCTGCATGCATGACTCTCTTAGTGGGGTGGAAGGAGGCCCAGGCATGGCAGGGCTCATCCCACCTCGACTTCAGGACTCTGCGCTTCCTTTTTTTTTTTTTTAATTCGTGCATGCTTTATTATTTTTTAACATTTTATTAGGGACTCATACATCTCTTATTATAATCCATACACACATCAATTGAATAAAGCACATCTGTACATTCTTTGCCCTCATCATTTTCAAAGCATTTGCTCTCCACAAGCCCTTGGCATCAAGTCCTCTTTTTTCCCCTCCCTCTCCGCTACCTTTTCAAGTGAGGAAGAAAGTAAATTTAGTTGATTTCAACTTGGTGAGCACTTCTTCCTGCCTGCCTGCCTGCCTGCCGGTGGGGCCGTAACCAGTGAGTACAGGTGGCCTGCAGGGTCCTACAGGGTCTCCTTAAATCAGAATCAACCCGATGGCAGAGAACTTGGTTTGGTTCATGGGATGGGTACTTCTGTGCAGTGATCACTACAGGGTGGACCTGAAGCCAGCCACGTCTGTAATTTAAAGTAGCCGCTCAGACCGAAGCAAAGCAAAGACCCACTGGAGAAGCTTGATACCACGCGGAGATCACCCAGATGCAGAACTCCCAGGGCTTCCTGTGCGCACAAGTCTGAGAGCTGCCCGCTGGATTCTCAGCTGCTTTCTTGACCAGCAAGTGAGCCCTGGCCTCAGACTAAGGCCAGCACCAGCTGGACCCCTCTGGTGTGTCACTAAGCTCACACTGGCCAGGCATGTGGGGCAGAGCCTTCTCTTCCATTCCATTTTTATCCTGGAGGTCAGGAACATCCCCCAAAGTCTCAGGGTGGGACATGCAAAATGAGAGAGAAGCTGGGGTGGGTTGGGGGCTCTATTCAGGGACAACCCTGAGGAGCCCTTTGGCTCTGTCACACAGGGGAGACGTCACCCAGAGACCTCTGAAAGCAGCCCCCTGAGATCAATCCCCAAAGTCTGAAAGCAGCGCCCTGGGTGGACTGACGTCCTCCAGTGCATGGCAGCGCTATTCACGATCGCCACAAGGTGGAGGGTGGCAGCCAAAAGGTCCCTCGGACGCAAAACCATGTGGCGTGCACGCACGCGGGCTTCCATGAGTCTGTGGGAAAACGGGATGCAAGGATCATGGAATTTTCCCACAAAGTTTCTGAAGCCCCTCCCCCACCTTTACAATGGAATGTGACTTAGATAAAGGACGTCTGAATGCGTTCCGGGGACATGCTGACCACAGTCAATCACAGAAGGACAGATAGGATATAGAATAAGCAATTCGTGCTCGCCAGGGCTGAGAGAACCACCATCCAAACACACTGGCATGGCATCCGTTCTGACTGGTGGAGGCCTGATAGGACAGCCTCCCCTGGGAGTTCCCAAGACTGCCAGTCTTCCCGGAGTACTGCCTCTCCTGCAGGGGAGCCCCAGTGCTGAATTCACTGCCCCACCAAGGCTTCCTCCGAATTTGAGAGGGAGGGGAAACGGGGCCGTGTGGTTGGCTTTTTTTTTTTTTTTAACTTTTATTGTGAATTAAGGTGAAGGCTTACAGAGCAGAGGGACCATTTGACATTAAATCATGAATACGCCTCTCCTGCATTGTCATCCTCCAGTGTCCCGTCCTTTATCCCAGTTCCTCTTCCCGGTGTTTCATGTTTCTTATTCCTCCTCCGTTCCTAACCCTGGAAACTTTGTCCTTGGCTGATGCTGCCCTTTTGATGGCCAAGTGGTTGATTATTCCAACATGGGCGTGAGTTCAGCCCCAGCCCGGAAGGGCGACTAAGGGCTACATGGTTTCGGGGTCCCATCAGCCTCTATCCTGGTCTCCTTCGTGGTTTTGAGCTGTGACCCACACCTGTCTCCCACTCCACCAGCACCTTCCAGTGCAATCCTTTTCAGAGCAGGTGGTAGCCATCGCTGGGCCCCATGGAGTTCTTGTGTTCTCGGGTGGGGAGACTGATGTTTGTGAGGTCTGTCAGTCCATTTGGACCCTTTGGTTCTGTACGTCTCATGACTTGCATTACACTTGATATCTGAACAGGGAGCTTTTGCCTAGATGACACTGCATGTGTGTGGATGGTAGCGGAATCATTGGAAAAGGGGAATAAAAAGGGTTTCACCGCTTAAAGAATGCAGCCAGCGTCACCGAATTCCATATAAATTCGGTACTGCCCCCCCCCAAATAGAATCCCCACCCGTGCCAGAGGTTTTAAATCTTTTCTTTTTAATGGATCATTTTAGTGGGGACACTGAAACAGATATTATAACAATCCATCATCTTTTTCAAAACATTTTTTCTACTTGAGCCCCTTGATATCAGCTCCTCTTATTTCTTTCCCCTGCCCCACCCTGCCATCCTCATGAAGCCTTAATAAATTATATTTATTATTTTTATTTCAAAGCTATTTTTTTTTTAACAAAACAACCGTATCACCTTCAAAGTACCCTCCATTACACTGAATACATTCGTCAAATCTGCGATTCCATTCCTGGAAACATTTTTTCAGAGTCATCTGTTTGGATGGCTGACAGCACCTCCCCGGTGTTTTTCTTTACCTCTTCTATGTCCTCAACTACCTGTCCTTTCATGTCCTTCTTCATTCTTGGAAACAAAAGGAAGTCTCACGGAGCAAGGTCAGGTGGGTCAGTTGCGTGGGACAAGAGAGGCATGCTGTTTTATGTCCAAAACTGTGCCACTGAGATGCCTGCGTGAGCAGGTGCATCGTTGTGGCAAAACCAGTCCCCCGTCGGCCACAGATCAGGCCCTTTTTTGTGGCACACTGTTATGCAGTCTTTTCAGAACCTCTAAATAGAAAGCTTGATTAACAGTCTGACCTGGTGGAAGGAACTCCAAAGGCACTATCCCCATCACAGCAAGAAAACAAATGAGCATTGGGTTTTTTGGAGGGTACCCCCTCTTATGTAGAAATTGACTTTGTATATGCTTTGCTGGAGATGCTTGATGTGTTTATCGTCATTAAAACGGCCCAAGTCTATGCCCTGAAGTGTCGAAGTGAGGCGGTGGCTCCCTGGAATACTCATGTACGAGCTGGTCCACCGGCAGCCCCCCTGGGCCGACAGGAAGAGGGAGCAGGAAGACGGCCCCCAGTATTCCACCACCACAGGCTGTGGACACCTGCTTCTGAACTTGTTTCTCATCTGAGAAAAAAGAAGTCTCAGTCTTCAAACTAGGTTTAGGGGTTGACATGGTGCTCTTGTTATTGCAGCCCCCCGAAATCCACAGGGACAGTTCTCCTCTACCCTCTACGGTTGCTGTGAGTCAGAATCAACTCAATACAGCGAGTTTCTTCTTGTTGTTGTTGGGGTGGGGCGCCACAGGGGAGGGTAGGATTCTCATTCTAGCAGCTACAAGTGGTTTCCTAGTTGGCACAGGGCGGCCCTGCTGTACACAGGAGAGCCTCAAGTGCTCGGTGGTGCTGCGGTGTTCTGTGATACCAGGCAGTTGAGCGAGTTGAAAGGGGAGGTGGCCGGAGGACGGCCTCACGTAACCCACACACGCACATGAACAGGTGGGCAGAGGGCTATCGCGACAGTGCGTTCCAGGAGGGAAGTGATGTGGGCTGAGGGGGTTGCGTGAATCCCACTGGGAGGGCCTCTGGTCCAGGGGCCCTGGGGAGAAAGTGAGGCATGCAAGGGCCAGTGGAGGTGGTGGCAGACCGAGCAGGAACAAAAGCAAGTTTTCAAAAAGACGTAGGTAGAAAGGTCTGGAGACAAAGCCAGGGCAGGGGAGAGACCACGAGTAGTATGCCTGTGAGAATGTATCGGAGCCCCTCCCCGCAGCCCAGTGGGTGGAGAGGGCGGCACTCGGGTGAAGACGATGAAACTGCATGTTGTGAAAGGTTTGCCTTGGTAGGATTTCCTCTTTTCACCATGCACGTGTATGTGATGTTACTCCTGGTCACAGACATCAGTCAGCAAGCCAAGCCTGCGGGTCTGACCCACTGTGACCTCCCACTGTGACCTCTTAGCGTCAACCCCTCTCCAGGACCTTATGCCTGGCTCCAGCAACCTGGAGTCTTGAACCCATCGCCAGGAAGCCAGCCAGGATTCCTGGTGGCCCACATGCATCACAGGCTCCCAGTGGCTGGGAGCCCTGTACCCACAGACTCCCAGTGACTGTCTTTCTGGAAGGTGGCCAGGCAGCTCTTCTGAGGAGCTCTGGCGTGGACTTGAACTGGCAGCCTTTGGGTTAGCAGCTGGGTGTTCACACGGCCCAGGGAAACAAGGAAAGGCACTTTGGCCTCAGGCCCCTGTAGCTCTTCCTGGGTCTGCAGCCTTCCCTGCTTAACCTGGGGTGGGCTCCCGAGTCCTGCCTATGCTGCTGTGGGCTCTGCCTCCGCCCTCCTCATGCCACCTGTGCCTCCCAACATCATTTCCTGTCTGTCCATCTGTCATCTTCCTCTCCCGCCAACTGTTGCCTCAGGAGAGCAGGGGCTTTGCTGGTTCACTGCAGGGTCCCAGCCTGGAGAGCAGCCCCTGGTACTCATTAATTTTTGTTGGATGAATAAAAATTTCAAGATGACTAAAACTGAAGCCAAAGGACTACAGCTGGTTTTGTAGAAACAGGGTTAAGATCCACTGCCAAAATGCTGCCGGAAGTTGGGCGCATCAAGAATGATAAGAACTACAGTCTCCTGGGTGGGTGTTAATGTTGCGGTGGGGCTAGTGGTAGGGCTTTCTTTCCCCGCGGGAGGCCTGGGTTCAGATCCCAGCCAGCACACCTAACCCACAGCCACCACCCACCTGCCAGTGGAGGCTTGTTGTCATGTAATGATGCTTCCAGGTTTTCAGTGGGGCTTGCAGACTGAAAACAGACTAGGAAGACAGAGCTGATGAACCACTGATGGAAAGTCAGTCAGTGAAACTTCACAGATCCCCTTGGGTTCGATCATGATGACAGGGCAGGGGTTGGGGGTCACATGGATGGGGCAGCCAACCACACAGTGTGCTCTACCTGGTTGGATTAGGCCAGGCTCTCAATCTGCTGGGTGGGTAACTTGCTCCCACAAGGCCTGATGCCGTGCAAGCCTCCTCCTGTGACTTGTGCCCTCTCTGACGGGCTTCCCAGAATCTGGGCCCCGGGAGACAGGTGCTACTTGCTCCTTCCCGTGGCTCCAAGCTCACTGCCAGCAAGCCCATGCCGACTCAAAGCGGCCCTCTGTGGGTTTCCAAGACCATCACTACTCACAGGAGTAGAAAGCCCAGTCTTTCTTCCAAGGAGCCGCTGGTGGTTTCGAACTGCCGACCACACAGACCGCATAACCATTATGCCACCAGAGCTCCTGCTCCTCCCATGGCAGCAACCCTGAAATGCTCACCAATGAGCTCCCTGTTTTAGCCACCTTGCCCACCAGGCCCAAGTCCTCTTTCAGATGGCCTGGTGGGCGAGGACAAGGGGGAGAGGAGCTGGGGCCGGGCAGACACTGGTGTGTGTGGTTTTCCCATTCCAGGCAAACGGTGCGCGCTGCGGGAGCTGGGGCCAGCCGGCCTTACGTGAACTGAACCAAGGGCACAGATGGAAAAGTCACTTTTACTAGAAATCTCACACTTTCTCCCCCCTCCCCCCACCCCACGCATCAGCATCATTTCCATCCCAGGAGAGCAAATCTAAAAGGCAGCTTCCGGCCTCCCAGCCTCCAGACTGAGGGCTGGGCGGTGTGGGGGATCAGCTGCTGCCCAGATGCCTCATGCTTCCGGTGCTGGCATTTTAAAAGGCACCAGTGTCCCCGAGTGCCGCCCACCCCCCAGGGACCACTGAAGATGGCTGTGTTCTGTTGGGGGGGGGCGCTGAGGGAGGAAGCAGAGCAGGGCAGCCAGGCCACCAGGGATTCCCCGGCAGCGTGTGGATGATTTCTTGTGTGTCGGGCTTCCAGCGAAACCCTCATTTGGGACAAGCAGTGCTCAGGAAAAGCTGAGCACATGGCCTGGCCTACTTACGGGCCGTGTTAATTATGGCTCTCTGGTGGTATTTTCCGGTCGTCGTTGGCATCGCTTAACCAACCTCCAGGGCCGCTGGTGGGAGCAGATCTATCTGGAGGCCCCCAGGCCCCCTCTGACCTGGCCCTGGCACATAGGCCCCGGTGACGATGCTGTGGTGTGATGTGGAGTCATATCTGGGTAGGAGCAGAGAAAATGGGAAATGCCAGGCATGAGACTGGAAGCTGAGAGTGCCAGGCGCTATCGCTCAAGGGGCTCTGAAGCAGAGCTGCACCTGTGTGGTCCAGGTGGAGAGAGCGGGAGGACCACCGCACCCGGGGAGCTCAGCCTGAGGGTGAGGACCTTCCCACCCAGCTGGGCCAGCCTATCCCTCAGTGGCTTTCTCTTTCCACACAGGCCATCCCCTCCCTGGAAAGTTCTCTGCCCGCCCCCGCGTGCATGCACATACGTGCACGGTCCCCCAGCAGCCCTGCGAGTGGGACTCATTGTGTTCTCCAGGCTTGATTCTTCCCAGCTTGCTCGTGAAGCGGGCGAGAGGTATCATTACCCGCTCTCGTACTTGTAAACTTGCCCGAGAGGAAAAAAAACCAAGAAAGTTTCCCTCCTCCGAGAGTCTAATTACTTGTTTGGTGAGCCCCAACCCATATACATTTCCAGTGAGAGACACTTGATGCTGGCCGGAGAAACAGCCGTGGACAGGTTTCAGAGACCCTCTGCGCACTCGCTCTTCCGGCCTGCCGCTGGAGCCTCTGGGATGAGCCTGAGAAAGTGTTCCTGGCAGGGGTTCTGCAGCTTGTCTCAGATCTCTGTGTCATTGTGTCCTGACCTTGTCTCAGGCCCCTGGACAGGACACGACATTCCATGCCTCCTGCCTTTGTCACTGCTGTCCCTCTGTGGGGTGTGTCCCTCTATTCTGTGATCTAGGAAGCAGGCTCCATATTTTTGCCCTGCGTTGGTTTATTTATCTGCCTGGCTCTTCTCCCTCCAGGCAGTTCGCTCCTTGAGGACAAATGTCACCTGGGTCACAGGTTCACCTGTAACACGAGGCCTGGTTCCTGGCAGGGAGCCCTGATAGCTCAGTGGTTAAGTGTTCGGCTGCTAAGCGGAAGGTTGGCAGAGCCCCCCAGGGGCTGCTCAGGAGACAAGACCTGGCTCTCCGCTTGCTGCCGTAGGGATGATATGGCCTTGGAACCCTGGGGGCAGCGCTGCCCGAGAGGGTCTCTTTAGGACAGCAACTGGCTCATGCACCTCTGAGTCAACACCAACACCTAGTGTGACCCCGAAGACAGCGAGGAACTCCTTAAGGGCTTCCGAGACCACATCTTTATAGGAACCTCTTTCCCAGAAGGGCAGCTGGTGGATTTGAACAGCCGGCCTGGGGTTTGGCAGCCCCATGTATAATCAATCCATTGCGCCACCAGGCCTCCTCCTGGCACAGTGAGGGGACTGGAGGTGTCGGGCCTGAGGACGCTCCAGAATAGGGAAGCCCACGTGTTTTTTAAGCTGTGGCTTCCAAACTTCTGATGCTAATCATGCATCTGTTGTTCCGCTCGACACTGATGTTCTAGACACTGCTAGCTGACTCCTCTGCCACTTGTTTTCCGTTTCCGCCCTGGTCAGGTACTCACTCGTGGGTCAGCTTCCCTTTGGATTCTGTTCCTCGATGACCCCTTCCAGCTCCCTCTGCAGGTCAGCCACTTTCCTGGGCTCAGGGTGCTCCAGATGACCCGCACAGAGTTGCCTCCCCAGCCTGCGCCCCCCAGCCTGCGCCCTGATGCAAGGGGTGGGGAGCAAGACCCGTGTGTGCAGATGAGCTGGATGCTGTGGACGGGTGAGCGGGAGCAGAAGACAGACACGACTGCCTCTGGATGGGGCCCTGGTGCAGAAGAAAAGGCTGTGTCTCCTTCCCTGGTCCCTAAAATGCTCGTTAACAGTCTGACAGCCCTGCGTGCGCCAGCCTTTCGGGCTTCATTATACTGATCGCGAAAGAGTGGTCGCCTGAGCTCACCTCCCAGGCTGCAGCGGGGAGACAGACCTGGGACACCCAGATGGCACAGCAAGGGTGAGGGTAGGTCAGGACTGGACTCGGCCCTCCTTCACCTCACTCAGTGCTGAGCATCGGGCGCAGGACAGCGTCCTCACACACGGCCCCTCGCCTGTCCAATCGAGGCGATCATCCTGGGCCCCTCGCAGTTCAGTGCAGGAGACCAGAGTCCTCAGAGCTGAGACCCGCAGACATTTCCCAGGTGGGCCTGTGAGGCCAGAGAACCCCATCCCGGGATGGCCAAACGCAGCACCCTTCCCGGCAGTAGCTTGTCCCCTTTCCCTCACTCTGACTGTCCCCTTGCTTCTGCCTGACAGGGGAGGAGGGCACTTGTGTGTGGTGCCCCACCTTGCAAGAGATCCTCGAGGTGTTTCACGGCTTGGGAGCCCAGGCCTCTGCGCTGCCTCCCCCAGGGTCCACTCTGCACGAAGGGAGGTGAGTCCATCCCCTTCCTGGGTTGGCTGGGTTGGCTCATTCGTTCAACCGTCACTGCTCCCAGACTCTAGCCCACGAGTTCTTGGTGTCTGTCAGTCCTGATGGAAACCCCACCCAAATAGCCAGCCCTTCCCTGGGAAGCTTAGCATCAGGGGCAGGGGGCACAGGACAGATGGCGCACAAAATGCCCGTGATACCAGTAGCTGCTGCCCTAAGTTGAATCCTCCAGCCTACAACTATGTTCCATGGGGTTTTCAGCAGCTGCTCGTTCCGCAGTAGACCGCCAGGCCCTGCTTCCATGGTGCTCTGGGTCAACACACACCTTCTACACATGGCCCGTTGGTAACCTCCCCGCCCCCCACACCTTATTCTGAGAATATAAGTATTTTGCCATGGACAATGTTTGTATCAATCACCATGCCTCCACACTGACCCAATGGCTGCGTCTTCCTCCTCAATCTGACATCTGTTTCCTCTACCTACGTCTTCTGAGCGCCTGGGGTCCCCTCGTCTCCAGTGAAACCGAGACCGTTCAGCCTGTGTCTTCAAGACAAGCTCCAACCACGTTAGTCTGATCCAGGCTTCTCGTGTTGCCAGTCACCTAAACCAACTCAAGTGCAGCCAGCAGCCAGCAGTTGGTGTCCCGAGTGCCTCCTCTGTGCACTGGGCGGGTGCCGGAGAAGAAATGCGAAGGTGCTCATTTGCGCAAGCGCCATCTCCAGCCTCTCAGAACAAGCCATTCCACACATAACTCGTGCAGTGGGTGGGTGGGGGAGCTCAAGCTTAAGGAGCGTATAGTGAGTCATGCACTGAGTTTCTAACCAAAAGGTCAGCAGTTCAAACTCACCAGTTGCACTGTGGATGAAAGATGAGGCTGTCTGTTCCTGTGAAGAGTTACAGCTTGGAAACCCACAGGGGCAGTTCTACTCCGTCCTGCAGGGTCACTGTGAGTCGGAAATGACTCCACTGGGTGGCAGTGAGTAGAGACATGGGGACATTCCACTCCGTCCTGCAGGGTCGCTGTGAGTCGGAAATGACTCCACTGGGTGGCAGTGAGTAGAGACATGGGGACATTCCACTCCGTCCTATAGGGTCACTGTGAGTCAGAATCAAGTCCACAGCAGTGAGTTTGGGGGAGGTTTTTTGGTAACAGATCAAGCTCACAGAGGCATTCCATAGCTTAGTCTCCATTGACAAATTGTCCCACATCTGAACCTTTCCCTGAGGATTCTCTAAGAAGCTGGTTTGAGGTGTAACAGGGTGTTGAGACCCTGGGCATAGGTCCTGGGTGGTGCAAATGGTTTGCACTCTGCTAACCAAGGAAAGGTTGGCTGGTGGAGCAGACCCAGCAGTGCCTTAGAAGAAGGATCTAGTGCCCACAGCCAAGACAAGCGCGGTGGGTGGGGCTCCGTTCTACGACGTAAGACATGGGCCAGAATGGACTCAATGGCTGGGTATTTAGAGCCCTGGGTAGGATGTTATATCGGAGCCCCCAACTCTGACAAGCATTGCTGAGCCCCTGCCACGGCCACCGATGTGCCTCTGCAGGCAGGGGAGGCCAGGCCTTTGTTAAGAACCTGTCCCAGGACTGCATTTAGTAATTGTCTGCCAAGCCTTACTAAACCCCATTTGGCTCCGGCTATAAATACCCCACGCATGTGCCAGCCTGCCGCGCTCCTGCCCTGCCCGCCCCGCTGAGCTCCGTGTCTGGCATCAGCAACCAACCGCTTTCCTCTCCGCAGATTCGGAGCTCACAGCACACTCGGGGATGAGTGGGGAGAAGAATGATACTCAGAAGAGCATTGCCCGTGGGGGTGGGGGTGGCCTGGCCGGGACTCCCAGGGGTCTCAGGATCCATTTTCCACACCTCCGATGAACCTCAGGTGCCAACTTGATGGATGGGAGGTGACACTGGGGACCTGTCCCCACCCCGTGAACTTTGAACGCCCGCTGCTATCTTCCTGCCCTGGCTTGCACGGCCAATGTACTGTGGAGGCAGCAGTGGGGCAAGGGGCAACAGCGCCCTTTAAATGCGGCAGGCCTGCAGCTGTGCCCGCTGCAGAGAAGGCCGGTGAGAGGAAGGGGAAGCGCTGTTGTCTAAGGGCAGGGCACCCCCAGACGTGCCCCTGCTCCCCTGGCCTCCAGCCCCGCACCCTGAGCTGGCTCATGGAATCTTTCTCCCATCGAGAAAGCTGCCTTGAGGATCCCAGCTAGTGGCCAGGAAGGTGACCCACCCCCACCCCCACTGGCAGAGTCTGTGAGGCCAGGCTGAAGAGGAATGGCCCAGGCACCTGGGACAGCGGCGGGGAGGGTTTTCTGCCCAAAGGCAGCCTCCCTTGGAGAAGTTGAAAACCAGGTCTTGCATGCCCCACTGGCATCTGCTGGGGGCCAGGTGGGAAGTGAGGTTCCTGGGCTGGTGTGGCCCACCAGAGGGGTTCAGAGAGCACAGTGTAGTAGGTACCCGGTCTCCTGCAGGGTTCCAACATGCTTGCTGGGCATGGGACCTAATTGGTGCTCACGCCCCTCCCCCCCAAATGCGCCTGCTCACTCTATCCCCCTGGTGAGCTCAGCACCTTGTCCTGTGCCCATTGTCTCTTGTTGGCCACTTCTGCCTCTTCTCGGCTCTAGGATATCTCCATTGCAGGCCCCGTTGACAGAGCAGGTGCTTCTGGGGACTCCTCTTGGGGGACTGACCACAAAACCCCACTGACATGAGTTGATTCTGACCGACAGAAACCCCCAGAGTAGAATTTCCCCTTTGGGTTTCTGAGAAATTAATTTTTTGTTGTTTGGGGTTTTTAATTAATTAACTTATTTATTAATCATTTTATTGGGGGGTCTCTTACAAATCTTATAATAATCCATAATTCAATAGTTGTAAGCACACTTGTATATATATTGCCATCAACATTTCCAAAAACAGTTTCTTTCTATTTGAGCCTTTGGTATCTATCAGCTCCTCTTTTTTCCCCCTCCCTCCTCCAAGAACTTAAATCTTTACAGGAGCAGACACCCTCATCTTTCTCCCTCAGAATGGCTGGTGGATTCAAATTGCTGCCTTTGTGTTTAGCAGCTCAATGTGTTACCCTCATTGCCACCAGGGCTCCCTCCTGGGCACCCACAGGGCCTCGGAATGGCAAAGGCCGGACATGGTGGGGTGAGGCCCCAAATACCGTGCTGTCTTTCTGGTCGCTATGAGAAAGACAATTCTTTCACTGTGTGCTTTTCATCTCAGATTTGTCTTGCCGTCCCTGACCACCTGGTGCTTCCTGATTTCCTTTCAGGAAGATGTCCACGCACAGAGCGACCCTATAGTATGGAGGGTTTCCAAAACGGCAAGTCTTTATGGGAGCAGACAACCTCATCTTTCTCTCTTGGGGAAGCTGGTGGGTTTGAACCTATGACCTTGTGGATAGCAACCCAATGCCTAACCCCCCGGGGCCCTTCTCAAATAGATAGTCACCAAAGTTTATGAGTGGAGACCAGGTGCAAGAGGGAGGTAGGAGGGGCTGTTGCTGATAGAGGATTGCGCTGGGTTTCCAGTGATGGAAAAATCACAGTGCTTCGGGGTAGGGTTGCACAGCTTGTTAATGAAAGTGCTGTCAGGAGGTTGTGTTGTTCACCCAGAAAGGGCTGCATCGTGGGGCCAAGGAATAAAAAGATACAACCCTTCCGTGCCTGGACTGTGCAGACCGGCCCCTGTCCTACTTGTTGATGACAAAGACTCCTGCCTGGGGGTGAGGCTGGGAGAGAAATATAGGGGAGGACGTTTAGGGGTAAAAGAGCAGAAGAAGAGGTACACGCCCACGCGTGGCCGTGAGCACTGAGTGAAAAGCTCGGTGTGTGCCGTCCACTCTACGCAGAACGAGTTTGCCATGAGCCCTCACCTGGGAAGAGTCGCTAGGCCCTTTGGGAGCTCTGGCTGACCCTCCCGGCCGCTTGCTTGTCAGCAGACACTCAGGGCTGGCCTGGCCCCCAAGGGCGGCGGCAGCCCGGTGCTGCTGGCCCTGTGCAGAGGCTAAACAGATAAATAAATGGCAATTAATACATTGAAACAGCAGCCCATCCGAGTGTGAGGCTGTCTGATCACCGGGCGTCTTGGGACAGTGTAATCTGACCCAGGAGAACTGTGCCGCTCTCCCCTTCCATTAGCTGAGCATGGGCTCCTCTGCCTGGCAAGGGCCTTGACTGAGCAGAGCCTAATGGCCGGGTCTGGTTTAGGTCAGCAGAGCAGGAAGCAGGGCAGTGGGGGCTGTGGTCACTGGGCGCCCCCAGAACAGTTGCCGCTCTGTTCAGAGTGCCCGTGATGCCAGGCGCTAACTTAGCATCATGACTCTGAGGCAGACAGTGACTCCATCCTACTTCCGCGCCCTTGATGGAAACCCACAGGGACAGGGAGGCGGAGGCCAGCTGAAGAGGGAAGCAGCGCAGGGGCCCTGCGGCCAAGCCCATGTGTGGGCAGGGCTTCCCGTCGACGGCCAGGCCTTTCTGCAAGCCGGCATGAACCTGCAGCCTCTTGGTCCGCCGAGCGTGTGGCCTGTTTGCTGAGTGCCAGTGATGTGCCCCTTTGAAGGCTTTTTGTGGAGTGGCGGGCAGAGTCACCGAGTCACCCATCTGGGGGCCCAGCCCTGTGCGGAGGAGACAGAACTGGAGGAAGTGGCATGGATGAAACCACTTGGTTTGTAGAATCCAGTGGTGAGGCCTTGGACTCAGTTGTCTTCTGATGAGTGCAGAGGGGTGCAGGCTGGGCCGAGGGCCTCTTGCTGGGGGCGCTGGTAGAGGGCTGGGATCAGCTGATGCCACTTCTCAGAATAGCAGTCACAGATGCCAGCGGGTCAGTCAGGTGATTAGGCGGCAAGGCCCAGAATAGAGGGCCCATTATGTGGCCTGCTAGAGTGGAGCCCCCTGCCTGCTGCACCCGAGGAGGAGCGCTGGCTCTGCACTCCTCCCTCTCCCTCTCACCCGCCAGCCGGCCATCGAGATCAGCCTTCCTCTCCAAGTAGGAGAAGGTTCTCATCACTCACCTTCACACTTTCCCTCCCCAACTCTGAGAAGACAGCTCACCTCTCCGGCCTTCTCCCTCCTCTGGGAGCACCTAGCCATCTGGAAGCCCGTCTCTCCGCAGCACAGTCTCACAAAGAGTGAGCCTCTCTGCGGTGGGCCCAGCCCTTGGGGAATCTGAGAACACTCCACCCATGTTGCAGGCAGTGCCCTGCCACTGGCTGGCCCGAACCAGGGCGGCCCTCCCATGCAGGCACAGGCCTCCAGCGTGTGCCCCAGATGTGCCATCCAGGCCGGCGAGCGCCCACCTTCCCGCTCTCTGGCGTGAATAAAGAAATGCGAAGGTCTGACAGAATGGCCTGGCCTGGCCACCAACTTTGGGTTGTTGGCACCAACCTCTGGAGTGCCTGGGAGACGGCCCTCTCCTCGGAGGAGCAGCGCTGGGGACAGGAAGTAAAAGACTCTCCACTGGAGTCTGCGGGCCCAGTGCCCTTCCCCGGAAAGTGGCTGCTCTGGAGGCTGTGACTGTCGCCATGCCCTTGTCATCACCAGAGTCGGCATTCACCCAGAGCCCTTGGCAGCGAGCAAGCACCCTGAGCTGGTGGCCTGGAGTGAAGAAGGGGGTGAGGCAGGAAAAGAGCCTGGTCAGAAGCTCACGTAGCTGAAACCGACTGTTTACCTCAGAGGGAGCCCAGGGAGGGGTGGGGGTGCTGTGGGCGAGGCCTTGGGCTGCTAACCACAAGGTCAGCGATTTGAACCCACTGTTTGCACCAGGGAAACAAGAGGAGGCTGGCTGCTCCTGTAAAGACGGATCGTCTGGGACGCCCAGAGGAGCAGGTCTGCTCTGCCCTCTAAGGTCGCTGTGGGTCGCCGAGATCTCAGCGCCGTGTTCTGTGGTTGTCTGGTTGATCTACGCGAGAGAACAATGTAATGGGGGCCGCAGGATACACAGAGGTTTCTGAAAGTTCATGTAGGCAATTCCATTATCCTTCAGTCCTGGTTCCCACCATCCTTTCGAAGCCCCCTCAGATATGCTTGGGAAGCCTATGAGATGGGGTGCGTGACTCAGTTTCCCACTGCTGCCTCTCTGTGTGAGCTTCTTGCTGCCCTGAGGGCGGTGCTAGTCTGTAAAGCGGGGACTCTTTGATACCGCCCTGGCCCTGACTTTCCTTTGGTGCTCACCCAGAGCTGGCCATCACTAGCGGAAGGCGGGTCACACTGAGCCCGTCAGCAGACCACCTGTGAGCCCCGAACAATGTCTCTGGAGGGGTTATCAAGAGTCGTTTTTTCCCTGCCGACTTGAGAACCTAACTCTCGTCCACCCTGGTGGATTCTGCAGGGCATACACAGATCCACCCAGAGCCAGATGACCAAAGGACAAACTGTTTGGAGGAAGATCCTTGGGGGGTGTTGGGAGTACGAATTTTCTGGTTTCTGAGCCCCAAATACCCAAAACTGGAGGTCCACTTAAAGCAACAAGGTGTGAGAGCCAGCCTTCTGCAGAACCCCACCCCACCCCTGCCAACAACCCGGGCCCCGGCCCTGCCTGCCAGCTCCCGGTGGTGGGTCACTCCTTCCTGTGCTCCAGTCACGCTGGAGAGAAATCAGCAGAACTGGACGTCACTTCCAAGGTTAGGTTCTAGAAGGCTCCAGCCCAGCAGCCTTGGAGGCCTGCCGCCCCACCCACTATCTTGGCAGCAAGCTCACCAGAGAGGGGGAAAAAGCCAGAACCCCCAGCCAACCCCCCCGCCCCCGGTTCTTTGCCCTTGGAACGGTGAGAGAAAAAACGTGTATCGTCTTAAGACCACTGTTGGGTTGGCTTGTGACACAGCAGCAGACGGCCAGTACACGAGACTGGAGTGGCCCATCCATGGCTTCTCTGTGCCTGAGCTCCTGTGGGCCTCTCTCTGCCTCACCTCTCCCTTTGTGTCCATGTCGGCTTCCTTCCTTGAATTCTGTTTCTGCTCGTGCCTTTCCTCAGGGTGCTGAAAGGGGACACTGGCCTCAGCTGGAGCGAGGGGCAGCCGACCCCCTGGGACGTGGCCTTAGACGTCAGCCTCAGCTGCATCTGTAAGGTGAGTCGGGCGACCTGCTGGCCCTGGCGCTCTCCCCGTGCCTCACCCGTGAAGTGGAGGTGGTTCCGTGGTTCGGACCAGCCGTCAGTCCAGGCTGAGTCGACGAGCCCAGGGTAGCAGAGTACAGCTCGGTGCCATAGGACTTCCCGTGGCCAGCTTTTTCCCGAAGAAGATCACCAGGCATTTCTCCAAGGGGCCCTGGCATGGGCTTGAACTTATAACCTTTAGGGTAGCAGCCAAGGGCAGTAGTGGTTTGCACCGCCCATGGACTCCCTTGCACAGTGAGGTCATTGACCAGCCTCGTGCAAGGCTCCTGTGTGTGTGCGCCTCTGCGGTCCCTGCGGGTTGCTGCCCTGGGCCTGCATAAAGCACCTACTCTCTGGGCCTGGGCCTGGGCCTGCCAGGGGAGCACCCGCAGAAGGAGCCCCGAGTCCAGGAACTGCTGCCTGCTTCACTGAGCTCTTTGCCAGGGAGCTTCCCAGTGCCAAGCCCTTCTGCTCCACCTGCCTCTCCAGGAGTCTCCTCTTCTGCCCCCATCCTCCCTCTTCTCGCCAGTTCCTGACGCTGTGCGCCCTAGCCCAACCAGAGGCCTACACTGATGGCAACCTCTTGGGCCTGATTGAGCTGCTCTGCCAAGCCGGCCTGGACGTGAGGCTCCGCCTGGTGCCCAAGACAGACCTCCAGCAGCTCCTGCTGCGGTTGCTGGAGAACATCCGGGAGTGGCCCGGGAAGGTACCCACAGCCCAGCCCCCTCGCCGGGCTCAGGAGCCAGAGCAGGGGCCTCAGCCCTCAGGTCACAAGAGCTCCTCACCCGTTCCGTGGCCTGGCTGGGGAGAACCGCTCTGCTCTTCTTCCTACTCAACCTCCATGCCAGACCCCTCTGACTGGCGAGGATTGTTCCCACCAGCGGACAGGGGTCGGGTGGTGCATAGAAGTGGAGGGTGGGCTCCTCTCGGCAGCCCCACCTCAGCGTCTCCTGTGCCTGCAGCTCCAGCCCCTGTGCTCCGCCCTGAGCTGGCTGTCCGACCACCACCACAACCTGCTGGTTCTTGTGCAGTTCTTCCTGGACGTGACCGCACGGAGCAGGTGAGTCACTTCTCTCCCCGCATGGCCCCCACCCTATGACCCTCATCCCTGTGGGGCTGGGTCGGGCCAGGCCCCAGGGGCTGTGTCCCCAGGTTATCCGCAGGGGCTTGGGGCATGGTAAGGATGAACCATTGTCCTCGAGTGTCAGCTTGCTAACCCCAAGGTCAGTAGTTGAAAATCATCAGTGTGTCTGGGGGGGGGGGTGAGGGGGGAGATAGGTAAGGCTTTGTACTCTGGCAAAGAATGACAGGCTCAGAAACCCACAGGGGCAGCTCTACCCTGTCCTACAGGGCCACCATGAGTCGAAATCCACTTGATGGCAGTGAGTTTGGTTTGGGTTTGGTGGGGCATGGGGCTTTTCCGGGAGGGATTCAGGCTCTGCTCCCCCCCCCCTCAGATCCCTACCCCTGCTGCCCAGCAAACCTCCAGCCCAACTTCCAAAACCCAGGAGGAAAGCCTAAAAATAGACTCACTAATGAGTTCTTTACAAGTGGGGGGAAAGCCTAATTTTCTAAACATGGCCTTATTCGAAGAACAATTGCTTCGCACAATTAACTTCTGACTGTGCCTTCCCCACCCTTCTCTCTTTGGGGCTCCCTCCCCAGCTTTGGCTGGCAAGTTCCTTCTTGTCATGTAGATCTCAGCAGAATCATGTCCTCTGATCACCCCTCCTCCACAGCACCGTGCATGCATACGCGCGCGCGCACACACACACACACACACACACACACACACACACACACACACTCAGTCCATCCTCCTGTTTGGTCCTCTGCATAGCGTTTGTCATTACTGGAAAGTGCCTGACTCCTTTGTTTGCTTGTGTGTGGCTGCCGCTCCCCTGTCAGCTCCTGAGAGCAGGGATTTGTTTGGGCTGAGGCCACATCGCCCCACATCGAGAGCAGCGCCTGGCACACTGCTGGTGCTGCGTAAATTCTTTCTGAGCTAATTAATGAGGTGGGCATGGGCCGGGACTGACCCTCCCCTCCTCCTGTCTCATGGCGGCACGCAGGCAGCCACGGGGAGCACCTGCCTTTTCCCTCAGCTGCCCCCCTGTCTTCCCTTGCCCCCAGGTACCTCCTCATGCACAGCCCTCCCACCTGCAGCCCAGACAGCCAGGCCTGCCCTCTGCTAGCCCTCGGGGAACGGCCCCAACCTTCAACAGGTGCCTCCAAAGTGAGCCTCCATGGGACCCCCTCACCTGCAACTCCCTCCCTCCCTGGTGGCTGCGGGGAGCAGGCTTGGGGTTTCATTCAGGTCCACACCCCCAGGCCCGGGCCCGGCTGGGATCAGGTATTTGTTGAACACACGTGTGTGCTTGCCAGTGTTGTGCTCTCTAGCACTGGTGACAGTCTGGCTGCTGGAAGCACCGTCCCTGTCGCTGGGTGTGAGCGCCAGAGCACCAGCCCCCAGGACTGAACACGCGAAGCTGAAGAGGTTGATCCCTGTCACAACCAGCGGACCCACTCCAGTGCCCCAGTAGGAATCAGCAGACCCGTGGGGTTCTGTGCCCCCCTGGATTCCGTCTGCTCGTCCCTAGAGCCTATCCATTCCATCCTGGGCCCTGGGAGCCTCCTTCATAGGTACCTCTCCGAACCGCTCCTCATTCACGCCAAGAAATCAGGTACTTTGGCTGAATCACCTGCCATTGTTTCCTTCCTCCTACCCCCACCCCCCACTCTCTCCCCTGGCTGACAGCAGTGGCATTCTGTAGCCTCCTCAAAGCCAGCAGCTCTTACTCTGTGGGTGGGCACACAGGACCATCTCGCCTGGCTCCCGTGGCTGCCCTCAGCTTGACCTCTGAGGTGCTCTGTCACTCAGCCCCCCAGACGCCTGTGTTCCCCAGCCGGGCCACAGTGCTGCTGCTGGTGGGTTATCTCACTTCAATATACACATGTGTAGGATGAATTTCATTCTCTCTTAATAACAGTGTACACGCAACCAACCCCCTAATTACGCATATTTATCCAATGAATATCTGTGTAAATAGACTCTGGGCATCTCTGCAAAAACATGCATTCCTGTCGGAGAAATTCCTTGAAGTAGAAATGCATTCCCAAAGCGTGGGGTTTCCTCCTGTGGCTCCGAATGGTCCTTCTTAAACCTTTCTGTGCATTTTCCCTCTGTTGCTGTTGCTGTTAGGTGCCACCCAGTCGGCTCCAACCCTTAGCGAGCTTGTGCACAACAGAAAGAGACACGACCGGTCTGCGCCTTCCTCACCTGTTCCCATGCCTGAGTCCACTGTGGCCACCACTGTGTCCATCATCGCCTCGAGGGCCTCCTCTCCTTCCTTCACGGCCCCACCACTTTACCAAAGGTGATGTCCACCTCCAGGGACTGGCCCCTACTGACAACATGCCCCAAATCTCCAAGGTGAAAGCTCACCATCCTTGCCTGGAAGGAGCCCTCTGGTCCTACTTCTTCCCATACAGTTAGGTTTGTCCTGTTAGCGGCCCATGGTGCTTTCTCCTCCAGCCCCACGGTTCTTTGACCTGTATTCAGTGTCTAGCTTCCACATGCATCTAATGCACCGAGAGCAACATGGCTTGGAGCAGGCACACCCTCGTCCTCAAAGCAACATCTGTGCTTTCCAGCACCCTGAAGAGGCCTTGAACAGGAAATGTGCCTGATGCAGCTCGTCTTTAGCTCGCTTTGTTTTTTCCCCCCAAGAATAGATTTCTATAGACTCGATTTGGATAAGGAGCCCTGGGTTACCCCTTGGGCTGCTAACTCCAAGGTCAGCGGTTTGAAACCACCCGCCACTCTGTGGGAGAAAGAAAGCTGAAATAGTCCCCTCCTGACTAGAATGACAGTCTAGGGAACCTACAGGGGCTGCCCTACTCTGGCCTGCGGGGTCCTTCTGAGTCACAGTTGATTCCGTGGCAGTGGGAGCAGGATGTAGATTTACCGACAAGCTGTGTAGAGTTTTGTGCCATTGAATCTTTGCCTTAGATTGAAAGATGCTCCCCATCCTAGGGCTGTGCAGGTCTCCTGGGCAGAAGTGCGCTCAAGAAGGTGGCCCACAGACCCCAAGGAACGACCGAGGGAAGCTCAGAACTAGTGGACCCAGCAGCCATCTTTGGGCTTTCATTTATCATTGGCTCTTGTCCCGCAGCCTGCACGGACTGCTTTGCTCGTCCACTGCGCATATTACCACAGCGACATCAAGAGCCGGGCCGAGTGCAGGGTGTCCGTGTAGCTCCGGCCCGGGAACGCTGAGGCGTGAATAAGCCCACCCAGCGTCCACCTGGCTGTCAAGTTGACAGGCCCAGGCCCTGGCTGGCCAGGAGGGCTCATCATAGATGGGTGCTACTGGTACAGTTCTTTGGGCGGGTTCTGTTATGTCTTTTTCTGAGTAAAGCATTCAGGTGGTTAAAAGGTTCCGAGAATATGTAGAGAAAATGTGTCCCACCCCTTCCCCTGAGCCGCTGAGCCTGGTCTTCCAGAGTGTGTCTCCACGGACTTGAGGGAGGACCCGTGTGGGACGGGACGGGCTGCCTCTTCTCTGCCTCCTTTTCTCCGTAAGGTGTACTTGCCGACCGTTGTCAGCTAGGCCCTAAAGAGCTTCCCCATTCTTTTCCCAGCCACGTTTTGTTCGCGGAGGCCCTTCATCCGTCTCCCCTCGCTCGGTGCCCCCTCGGTGTGTTTGGGTGATGCTGAGACTGGAGCTTGTTGGCCGCCTTGTTCTGCCCCAGCGGGGGCTGCCCACTGGGCTCCATGCCCAGACTGACCCCAGGAAGAAGGGCGGTTTGTTTGTTGGATGGAGCGCTGTCACACTTAGTCGGCTGGACGCCCAGCCCAAAGGCATCAGCACGGGCCAGTGCACCCCTTCCTCACCCCCACCCTGCAGGCTTAAGGAAACTCTCACTGCCAACGAGTTGATACCAATGCACAGTGACCTCACTGGACCGGGTAGAACTGCCCTGTGGGTCTCTAAGACTGTAATTCTTTATGGGCGTAGAATGCCTCTTCTTTCACCCACAGAGTGGCTGGTGGTTTTGAACAGCTGACTTTGACATTAGTAGTTCAACATGTGACCGGCTATGCCACCAGCACTCCTCCTAATTTAAGAAAAAGCAGGTGTAAAGATGGTGGCAGGGAGCAAAGGGGGTGCTGTTGGCCTTCCTGCTCTAACTGTAGAGAATCTGTCGGCCCAAGCCTGTGGCTCCGAGCAGGGGGGTCAGGTGGACCTCCACCCTTTTTACCAGCCATCCCAGCCCTCTACTGCTAGGCTGGGTTCAGTAACTCAGAGGAAAGGCCACACAGCCCACAGCCCAGATTCCCAGTTAGGGGCTTTATTAAGAGCTGAGCTGGTTCCAACTCAGGATCAGAAATGACTCAGCAGACAGTTCAGAACAGCCTCTTCTCAGCTGAGCCCTCTGGCAGGACTCTTCCTGGCCCTTCCCCCACTCCCACCCCCACCCCGCCCCGTCCCCTCAGCCTGATTTCTGCTCCGACAAAGTTCTTTAGCTCTGCGAATGAGTGCTCAGGGTACCCCATTCTGTCGGTAAGCTGAGGCCTGCGGCACTCAGCTCTGTAGCTCCGTAAACCAGCAAGCCTAGTTTCCCCAAGTGCTTGGAAGACCATCACTGCATGTGTCAGCATACCCACTGTGTCGATCCTGCTCCACGGCTGGACCAACGGGCACTCATCGCTGGTTCCACTGTCACAGTGTCGCCGTGAGTCTTTCTACTGTACCGCACCATCTCAGTGCCACAGCTGTCTGTCTCTTGGGTCTAGGAGGTTCTCAGTGCAGGGACCCCGGGTCCACTCCCATCTCTTGGTCATATCAAGGTTCCCCTTTTCTGGCTCTGGATGGCAAAACTGACCGATCCCTTCATTCAGGATCTACATACCTTATTTGAATAGCCCCACCCCACATGGGTGGTTATCATAAAATGTTGAAAAGGAAGGAAAAAAGGGGTGGGAGGGGAATCACCTCTCAGAGAAACCGGGACTGATCATCCTTTCTAAATTAGCTCTCACCTCACTGCAGGGCTTCCCAGAACCTGGCTCTTACCTGCCATGCGCCTGCCCTGCCGCCCCAGTAGAATGTGAGTTCCCTCGGGCAAGAGTGAGGCCTTGTATTGTTGAGCCCAGCAAGCAGATTCAGAGGCGGGGCCAGGAACAGAATTTTGGACTCCGGAATGGAAGACAAGAATGCTACCACCGAACCCCCAATTGCTGAGAGGAGATCCAGGCCTTGCCAACTGCACGCTCGAGGGCACCTGGGGGAGCAGTGACTGCCAGGCAGTGCGCACCAGGCTCTTTCTGGACAGGGGCCAGGCCCAGGTCACTGCTGTCTGACACACCTTGGCCTCTGTCGTCTCGAGCCTGGTTCACCTTTCCACCCATCTGGGGCTCCCAGTGTCATCTTTGCCCAGTTCTTTCCATGTCACACAGCCAGCCCGTCCTGACCAACAAGGAGGAAGTGGAAGAGCCGTGGCCTTGTCAACTCTCAGGTCTTTGGACAGCAGACAGACGGAGACGTTCCCCATAACCCTCTGGGGTTCGTGCTGCCGGGCTGAGGGCCGCTCACTTAATTTTCTCCCTGTCCTCCTCTCCGCCCCTCATTTCTGGGCCCTTGTTCTGTCGTTAACTCCTTTCCTGCGCCGAGAGCTGCCTTGTGCCCGCCTCAGCCCCTCAGCCCTTACTGCGTGCTGCCTAGGAAACCATTGTGTGTGCTGCCGGTCAGCTTCCTCGGGCCCCTCAGCGGAGTCCGAACTTCATCATCCTTCCATGCAAACAACAATGTCCCTTCGCTGCTGGCTGCCAGCCACCCCCACCACCCAAACCTCGTGTGTCTGCACGTCTTACCCCTTTCCTTCCTTCCTTACCACCAGACCCCGCTCTCCCAGGGCAGAGTCCCCATCCCTCCGGCCCTCCTGCCTCTTCGGGAACTTTCCTTCTGCTGTCCATCCTTTTCCTGTGCTTTCCAGCTTTTCTGCTGGCTCCGTGTCCCCTGCCAATAGATACATCCGTGTCTCCCGTCTTAAAGCAACCGTTTCAGCAGTGACTCCCTCCAGCTCCTGCCGCATCTCCCAGCTCCTCGTCCCCCAGTGGTTGCTCATTCTTTGTCTGATTCTTGCCCATATTTGGCAACTTGCTGGATTCTTCGGAGCTCGGACAGTAGCAGGGAACTGTCACCTACCACGTAAGCATTCAGGCCCCTGGACCCAGCTGAGACATTCTATCCAGGGGCAGCCAAGGTCCAGCCTCAAGATCTCAGAAGAGGTCTTCGTTGTCTAGCGTTGCGTCAAAGCAGTCCCAGGCGGGTGGCTTCGCGAGCTCAGTTTGTTGTTGTCGTTAGGCGGGTCCTGGAGGCCGGCACTCACCAACCCTCTGCACGACAGAGCAAGACCCTGCCCCATCCGTGTCATCCATGAGCTCATTGTGCGTCCATTGTCCCGCCTCCGGGGACAATTCACATCCTCGTTCCATTCCCTCGGCTCTGCCACTTCACCAAGCATGACACCCTTCCCCAGAACTAGGCTCTCCTGATATCATGTCTAAATAAAGTACGTGAGCCCAAGGACAAAAGTCATCCTCAATTCTAAAGCTTTAAAGGTTAGGAGACCGAGAGTCAAAATTCAGGGAGCTGGCCCTAGGGGAGGCCTGGAGCTTACTTCCTGGTTCCTCTGGATCGCCAGGTGCCTGCGCATCAATCTTTCCCATCTCTGCTTTTTTTTTCTTGCTTGTATAATCTCTTGCATATCAAAGGAGGATGGTTTAGGACACACCTTACACTAAACCCTCCCCATCTCGTTAACAACAAAGACAACATGTTCCCAAATGGGAACATTCCAAATTGGGAACTCACTGCGATCCTGTAGGATAGAGTAGAACTGTTTCCCAGACTCAAATGTTAATGCACGCAGGAAGCCTTATCTCTCTACCTAGGAGTGGCTGGCCGCCTCACACTGCTGACCTGGTGGTTAGAGCTTAATGGGTAAGCATCACCATTACACCATCCTCGCGGTTGTTGGATCCCATGATTGTGGCCTCTGCATCAGTCCGTCTTGACTTTGCTGTCCCTTTATTACGTCTGCCAAGCACAATGCCCTTCTCCGTGGACTGAGCTCTTCAAATGACACGTTCCAAATACAGGAGATGAAGTCTGGCCATCCTGGCTTCTAAGGAACATTCTGGCTGTATTTCTAAGACGGGTTTGTTTGCTCTTTTTGTGAGGAAAATCTTACGAGGAAAGTTAAACCTTTGGAAAAGAAACCCAAGGCGCTGCAGCACCCCAGGCACTTCCTCATTCCTGGGTCGCACCCTTCCCCCACCCCCTACTAATAACCACATCTGCACTAGAAATCTCTGCCTAGTCCACTTCTGTGACCTTACTCGTGCAGATAAAGCATAAAAGCTTCGCCCACCCGACATTCAGGGCCCAGATCTTTGGGAAAGCTAGTTCCTCTGGCTCAGCCAGCTAATAAATGTTTCCTCTATCAAGTTCTCCGAGAGTGCCGCCTGGTCATTGGAGTCTTGGTTTTGCTGTTACATTTTGGCAATCCTTGATACGTTCAACCTTCTTGACCTGCACCAAAATTCAAATGCATCATGTCTTCGGATCTTCCATATTTGGTGTTCAACTCTCATATACGTATGCGCAATCGAGAATGCTGAGGCTTGGATCAGAACCACCCTAGTCCTCAACGTAAGGGCCACAAGTGTCAACACTTTACATAGGCTGAGGCCGCTCTTTTACCCAATCCAGTGTGTTGCGATCTCGAAGTGCCGCTTCCATGAGCATAGATTGTGGCTGCAAGCAAGATGAAATCCTTGACTACGTCAATCTTATCTCCATTGCTCAGGACATTCCTCGTGGGTCTAGTTGGAAGGAGTTTGGTTTTCTTTACAGAGCTTTCTAATCCTCACTGAAGACTGCAATCCTCGATCCTTATCAGCAAGTGCTTCAAGTCCGCCTCACTTTCAGCAAGGAAGGCTGTGTCATCTGTGCATCCCAGGTTGTTAACTCTCCTCCCTCCAGTCCCAAGGCCTAATTCTTCTTCGTATAATCCAGCTTCTTGGATTGACTCGCTCCGCACACCGATTATTGAATAAATATGGTGAGAGGGCACAGCCTTGATGCGTGCCTTTCCTGATCTACACGACGCAGTTGTTGCTTGTGTTCAGCGTCATGAGCACGATGGAGTGTTCCGGAATGCTCGTTCGCTTCAAGACTGTCTATAGTTTGTTAGGATCCGCACGGCTGAATGCCTTTGCTTAGTCAATAAAACACAAGTGAACATCTTTCTGGTGTTCTTTCAGCCAAGACCCATCTGACATTGGTAGTAAGATCCCTTGTACTACATCCTCTTTTGAGCCCCTTTTTTTGAGCTCCCTGTCACTGTGCTGCTGCAACCACTGTTGGATGATCTTCAGCAAAGCGTTCATTGCAACAGCAAAATAAAGTTACTTGCCTGTGCAAGGCTTTGTGGGGGATGTAGAGGGCGGGGAAGATAGGGAGAGTGAGGGGATTTTTGGAGTAAACAATGTAGTGGGAGGGGCAGTGAGCACTAGAACTGAAGGCGATTACACAACTCATTTTAAAGGCGAATTAATCATAAGGGGGAAAGAAAATGTTCTGAAATTGATGTACCATTCGTCAAACTATTGAATTGTGTGATATGTGGATTAAAAGTGCCCAAAAAAACTGTTTGGGGAGAAAAAAAGAATGTATGAGATAAAGTAATTTAAAGCACTGGGTTGGGGGTAGGAGGGGGTGTTGTTTCTTGCTGTAGTATAGTATTCATGATACTGTTCTATAGTTTCAGCATTGTGTTGGATCACCTTTCTATGGAATGGGTACCAATATGGATCTCTTCCAGTCAGTTGGCCAAGTAGCTGCCTTCCAATTTCCTGGCAGAGACAAATGAGTGCTTCTAGTGCTTCATCAACTTGCTGAGACATTTCAATGGTATGCTAGTCCAGGTAGACTACAGAAACAAATCCATAGACACTCAAATGTGTGTAAGAAAGAGCTTTATATACAAGAGCAATTGTATATTGAGAAAACACCCCAGCCCAGTCCTGATCAAGTCCATAAGGCTGATATTAGCCCATATGTCTGATACCCATCTATAAATTCCTCTTCAGACTCAGACTGCATGTGCACATGCAATGATACTGAATGCAGGAAGATCACAAGCCAGTGGGTGGAAAGTCGGTGGATCCAGTGGTGGTGGAAGCATCTCAGCACTGGCGTGGGTCTCCACGTGGCTCCTCCAGCTCCAAGCCTCTGGCTCCATTAGTGTGTGTGGCACCATATGGCATGTGAACAGGAATGTGAAGCAGAGAGTGTGTCCTGTCTCCAGGGAGGAAGACAGGAGTTCCTAAAATCCTCAGGAGAAAGCCATGCCCACACAGAGGCATTATTGGCTGTGATCTGATTGACAGGTTAGACTCCACCCCTTCGCAAGTTGACAGGCGATTATGTAACTGCCACAAATAGGTGTTCCATCAATCCTTAGCCTTGTTTTTAAGCTAATCCTTTCAGGACAGCTTGAACGTCTTCCTTCAGCACCATTGGTTCTTGCTCATCTGCTACCTCCTGAAAGGGTGGATTGTTGACTGCATCTTTTGGGTACAGTGTATATTTTTTCCAACTTCTTTAGGTGGTTTGTGTTTCATTCAATATTTGCCCATAGAATCTTTCATAACTGGAACTCAAGGCTTGAGTTTTTTCTTTTAGCTCTTTTAGTGTAATATATGCTGAGCATGATCTTTCTTTTTGGTTTTCTGACTCTAGGTCTTTGCACGTTTCGTTATAATATTTCACTCTGTCTTCTTGAGCTGCCCTTTGACACTTTCTGTTCAGCTCTTTGACTATCATTTCTTCCATTTGCCTTAGCAATTCTATGATCAATGGCAAGTTTCAGAGTCTCTTCTGATATTTTCTTTGATTTTCTCTTTCTTGTCTTTTTATTGACTCCTTGTTTTCTTCAGGTGCGATGTTCTCAATGCCTTCTCACAGCTCATCAGGTCTCCTGTCATTAGTGTTCAGTGCAGCAAATCTGCCTTGAGATGTTCTCTCTACAACATCTGTGTATAAACATATATAGACTCTCTATATGTGTGTCTATGTGTGTGAATATACACACACACATATGTCATAGTACTATAAATATATATAGCATATCCCTTTCAAAACTGAAGGGAAAAAAACTCTCCAGATTCTTTATTTCTCAAACCTAAATAATGGTTTGAGTGGCCTATTAAAAAAAAAAAACAAAAAACAAAAAGAGGAAAAGTAAAATTGAAATAGACTTGGAGTCTTTAGTGACAAACAAGTTTATCTCAAGCAAACAAACAAAAAAGATGTTCTCTAAATTCAAGTGAGATATGCTGAAGGTTGTATTTTGGCTCTCATTGACTTGGCTTAATTTTCTTCAGCTTCCACCTGAACTTACAAACGAGCAACTGATGGTCTTTTCCACAGTCAGCTCCTGCCCTGATTTTAGCTGCTGATACCTAGTTTCTCGGTCGCCTCTTCCCACAGGTGCAGTCAATTTGACTGATGTGTTTTCCATTTGGAGAAATCCACATATAAACTAGCCAGTTTGCAATGAATAAGTTGTTAGTGTTTAAAAGTTTTTCATATGTTCTCCAGGTTGGTTTCTCTCACCAACACTGTACTTTCCAACTACTGCTCCTTCATCTATTTCCAACTTTGCCTTCCAATCACCAATAATTATGTATTTTAATGTGTTAAGAAATAATAGTTTTATTTAACTAGTTTTGACAGCTGACTATTTATAAAAACTTTACAGATGGTACAGTTTATATATAGTTCAAACCACTGAACAAAAAGTAGATTATCATTGCATTTGGATAACATGCTTGATCAATTTCAGACTGAAGAGGTTGGTAAAATCCCTCAGTTCCTTCATTAGCTTTAGTGGTTGGTACATAAATTTGAAAACCAGTTGTACTGACTAAATTTCCTGGTGTGCAGATAGATATTATTCTGTCACAGACACCAATGAGCTTCATCAAAGACACCATGCTTTTACTGCATGCTCCCACTTTAGATGTCTGCCTTCTAAATTTCTTCTCCCTGTCAACCCAGTGCTCTGAGAAGACGAGCGTGCGCCTTTATCTGAGGATTGCCTAATGACTGTTGGGACTTTGGGCATCTGCTTTTGTACGCAACGTCCAGTCCAAAGCATGCCATCAATTTCAGCAATTTACGCCAACTCACATGTCAAACATCTTTCTTCATTTGGTCAGGTTCTGGTCATCTCAGCTGTAGCCATCAAGCTACATCAAACGTACTTGCTGCAAGCTTGGAGTTCCTACATATCTCCTTGTATTTTAGATCAGGTGGCTCCTTCGCACTCTCAGGGGCTGGGTCCATGCACATAAGCTCGGAGTCCACACAAACCTTTTCTCTCCACTCTTAACCCATGTGTGGACTGGGTCAATAGGAGCCAGTGGAACATGCCCAAACTCAGTCTGTTTCTTCATTGCTGCCTCTCCCCAACTGCACTCATCAAGTAGACCCAGGTGGCTATCACAAGGATCATATCCGTCTGTCTGTTCTCTGGCTCCCTTAAACTCCAGCCCTAGAAGGATATTTTCTCTGATGGAAAGACTTCCTGCATCCAATACATCCAACAGCGAATCACTTGTTCAAAAAAATTTTTTAATTTATTATTAATTGGGAGTTCATACATATATCATCAAAAAATGTTAAGGGCCAAATAGTCTTATCTTCCCTTTAAATGTGAACCTTCTCTCACCATTTCTGGGTGAGGCTCAAGTTTCCCCCTAAGTTTGCAGGCCAAAATAGGCTTCAGGATTAAAAGACAACCTGTCCTTCTGGGCACTTCTTAACTCTCCTTTTATCCAGTCAAGTACAAGCTGACGGTGGGTCCTGGTGGCACACCATGGCTACATGTTGGGTTGCAATCCGCATGGCTAGTACTTCAGAAACCACCAGCAGCACTGTTGGAGGCAGACCAGGCTTTCTACTCCCATAAACAGTTACAGTCTCAGAAACCCACAGGGGTCACTGTGAGTCAGGATTGACTTGATGGCAGCGAGTTTGGAGTTTTTGTAACCATGATAACCATATTGACCGCCATCATACATGTAAACCTATTTCTAATACCAGGTAGCAGAAAAACTCAATGTCCATAATGTAGGCAGATAAACATAACCCATAATCTTATTAAAAATTCCCAAATTTCATCTTCTCTACCCTTTGACTGTGTCTCTATTTATGCACATATGACCTTGGGCCTCTGCCAACGTGCATTGCTGTCACCCAAACCTGGGAGTCCTTGTCCTACTTCAGTCAATTTGACATAAAGCAGACACTGTGTACAAAAATCGGGGATTTTGTTATCTGTACCAGCAAGGAACAGTCTGCAGTCTCCGGACCAAAGTACCATGTGTTCCCCAAATTGGGGAGTCCTGGGTCCTTTAAAGTCCGTTCTGTCTTTCAAGATTCTTGACTCCTTCCTGACCCTCTCTGCCTCTGTCTGTAAATAGTGGTCTGTTGGTTATTCATGTTCTCACAGATGTTCTCTCTAGACAGCCCTCTAAGCTGAGAAATCGGCTCTGCTAGAGCACTGAGTCAGATAATTGAGGTTTAAATTCTTGGGCCCAGGGTTAGTTGAAGGAGACTGGTGTATTGACTATCTCAGTCCAATCTCAATCTCAGTCCAAGCTGGGAGGACCCTAGGGACATTCTTTGTGAATCTTAGGATGGAATGCTATGCACAATGGAAGATTAGAGAATAGAAAAGTGAGTCACAGAGTGTCGAACAGGGGTGGGAGGTACATGTGATCCAAGGATTGTAAAGGTGAAGTCTAACACCAGAGGAGGGTATTGTATTAGAACTTATGGATGACAGTGAAAGCCCCAAATCCATTCACAGACTCCCCACATGGGGAGTCTAAGCCACCGCTGAACTCGCTCAAACCATTGACCAGGGATAATAATAGTCTTGTCCTCAGACAGAGTGCCTTGCAAAGATATAGTTGTGAAAAATTCAATAGCTTACCCTTTGTTTTACTTTTGAGCCATCTATAATTTGTTTTTGTTATTTTCTGCTTCCTTTTTTATTTAGATTTTTTTTTCATTTTATTTTGTTAGTATTTTCTTGACAGGATTTTCTTTACATAAAATCCGCGATCAGTAAATTTAGAGAGACAGAAACTAGATTATTATCCCCTTAGGGCTATGCCAGGGGAAGCCAGGGCGAAACGGGAGCTAATAATGGAAATGACACAAAAATCAATTATGGTGACAATTGCACAACTCTCCTTAGTACGTTTAAAACACTGCATTGTATGGTATGTAAATCATGTGTCAATAAAATGGTTACATGGGGTGTGAGGATGTCATAAAAAATGCACTATTGGTCCAAGAGATTCCGATCCAGGAAACCCAGGCCTCCAATCAATCATCTTGCTAAAGCAGCCCAGCTTCTGCTCCAGGCCACTCCAGAATCTAGTTTTCTCCCCCGAGCTGCACCTTATCTCTTATTACCGGTGTATTAGGCAGGCTTCTCTAGAGAAACAAAACCAGGACACTTAGGATTATATATATATTTATAAGAGGATAGATTTATACAGCACGAAGGAATATAACAGCTAATTAGTCCACACAGCAGTACAGAGGGCTCAGTTCAACTCACTTCTGTGAAACAGTTAATATACTGGAAGTCCTTCAACTCACGTAGGCTGCCAGGTCCCAGGTCAAGGAAGCAGACAGCTGAGTCTTCCCTTAGGCAAGGAAGGCAGAGCCTGCCCACAGGCAACAAAGAGCAGGGTGGGTCACCAACAGTCAGCAGGTCAGGGAGCTTAATGATGCAGTCCCTGGATAGGATCTCAAACTCAAACAATGCAAGACAATCAGGCTCCACCAGCCTCAAGCTCAAGCGATGTACATTCCAGCATCGTAGAGAAGCAGGTCTCGAAGGAACCTCAAGCTCCAGCAACATGATCCATGGGTTGACTGTCCCACGGGTAACGTAGCTCACAAGTTGAGGCAGACAACTCACTAAAGAGGCCACATACTGGTCCCATCACCAGAGAGCAAGAGAGGGGCAGGCCTTGCCAAGCCATTTATCTCTTAGCCCTCCAATCAAACTGCCACCTGATTAATCCCACCTGTTCCTGTTGGCCAGGTTGGCACAATAAACCTACCTATCACAACTGGTTAAACCATTAGCGGTAGCATTAATCAAAGTAACCCTCTAAGAATCAAACTTTTTCACTTCTGCCCCTTCATTCTTTCCTTACAAAGCCCCATGCTTCCCTTGAGTGTAGAACCACTGCAATGAACTCCACTGCTGATGTCAGCTGTAAAAAACGACATGGGTGGTGTCTGACCACCTCAAACTTCACCATCATCAGCTTCCCAAGACCAATATCCATGAGAGTGATTTCAGACATCCAGTCACCCTCCAACTTCCTGTCTATTTTGACACAGACTGTTCCTCCACGGCTCTGTACTTTTAACCGGGTTCAATATGTCATTGCGTTGGCCACACAGAACTCAAAGACAATACTCGTGATTCTGGAGTTTGTTTTTAAAAAAATGTAGGGGGTTACACGTGCTCAGGATACAATGATTCAGACAGGACAGCCTCTCCTCAGCCGTGCCCGAGACAGACCTCTCTCTGGTCTTTGGCTTGTCAGTCACATGGCCCATTAACCTCTGCCCAGTTCATGTAATGTTACAAAGCTCTTTGGGGGCGGCTAATAAATACTCTAAAGGGCACACCACTCTGCCATAAGCCTTAGCTAAAGGCACTCAGCTCTAGCTCTGGATCAGCAAACTTAGCTCCCCCAATTAAGTGCCTGAAGGCATCCCACTCCACAAGGCAGCCTCCTGCCCAGAGGCACTCAGTTTTCCTTGCTACGTGCGCTGGGAAGCCACGGTCCTGGCTCATGCTCTGGCTCTGGGTTCTGTTGCTGTTGTTACTCCTCTAGTGCAAAGCCGTCTCCTGAATCCAGGGAGTTTAATGCACAAGGATCTCGAGGCCCAAACGATGAGCTACACGCCTGGGTCTTCTCTTTTGCTGGTAGTGAAATCTCCCTTTCTTACTTCTGAGATGGTTCATTTTTACAAACAGCAGGATGACAATCGCAGCCTTGTTAATAATCATACACAGCGAAATTATGTAATCCTAGCAGTGTCTTCTCCCACCTTGTGGCCCAGACCCATCAGGAAGAAGTCATTTGGGGGGACTGACCAGAAGAACCATCTTAAGTAATTCATGGCGCTGCAGTTACAAAGCCCTCTTAGCCCAAAATGTACTCCACTCCTCCAGGACACGTGAGCTCAAAGGCACTCAGCTCTAGCCCCATGGATCAGCAAGCTGAATTCCCCAGATAGATACCCAGGAGACATACCACTCTGCAAGCAAGCCTCCTTCGGACCTTGAGGCGCTTTCTTGCTCCAGGGGCCAGGAAGCCCACCATTCTTCTTCATGATCTTGGCACTGCTGCCTCAGCTTCCCCACTGCTTCTCAGAAGGCACAGCTCCTGTCTCCTGCCTCATGGAGGCTCAGTGTGCAGGCAGCTTGTGTCCAAAGGACACACTCTACTCCTCGCTTATTTTGAACCCTTACTGTCAAACCTAGCCAGGTGGTAAACCTGACCAATCTCCTTTCTGGAGTTCCATGCACCTTTTTTACATACTTTCACCCCACAAGAGGGCATTCACCTTAGTTGCATTGGTAGCAAGCTAGTCTATCCTTTGGTAGCAACAAACAGCTCTGTGTGCACGTCAGTCATGCTGCAGGAGTTACAAAGACGCGAAAGGCCATATGGCGAATTCATTGCTCCGCAGGCTACTCTGAAGTCATCATCACCACGGAGCTCTCCTCTTCGACTACCCACTGAGCCTTAGTTTGCCTCTAGGTTCTGTCCCAGAATGTCTCCACTCCATCTCCTGCAGGAGCCATCTGTCCCATGCGCTGAGCCTCTGGTCCCCCGCCTGAGCACTGAAGCACTCTCTGCCCAGCTGCTGGGAGTGAGGTTCTGCCAGCCCTCAGCCCACGGCACAAACGGCCTCTGCCCAGGACACCCTCTCCGAGGTGATGCCCCTGCCTGGGAGCAACCACCCCAGTGACTGGTCGGTGCTGGGGCACAAAGGTCTGGCCCTGCTGCCTCTCCTTAGCCCCACAGCCCCTGCAGGTATGATGGATGTATGGGCAGAAGGTGGCTTCTGTTGTCACTGCATCCCAGCCCAAGCCTCCCTGTCTGCCCACACCTCCTTTCTTCACATCCCCAGGGGAGCGGAGCCCAAGAGCAGCCTCGACCCTCTTCAGTTCCTGCTCATTGGTCTCTACTTCAGGGGGGCACAGCCTGAAATGTACCGTCATCACCCCCATTGATGGTTTCAGCCACCCAGCAGGAGCTGCTGTTGGTGGGAACCTCTGGGTCAGTTCTGACTCAGAGTGACACAACAGAACGGAACTGCCCCACTCAGCTGTATTCTATGGGAACAGATCACGCGGAGGTGGGCTGGAGCCATCCTGCTGTTGCTTAGTGGCCTTGTGTACCTGCCCATTGTGCCACCGGGCTCCTTAAGCATGAGTGACTAGCACTCAGGCCAGTACCTTTTTGCCCAGACTCTTCCCTTACACACTAACCACTTCTTTGAGGGCCAGTCTTCCAGGTTCAGCCTGTGCAAATCACTATCTCCCACGAAGGTCCCCTCCTTCTGTCTTCCACGACAGCACCTGCCCAGTGCCCCCCACCTGACGTGATGGAGTCCCGTGAGCGCATTTCGTCCCTGCTCTCCTGCCCGAGCCCCCACAGTCCGGATCCCCCTCATCCTCACCATCACCGTCACCCTCCTCGCTCAGATTCTTCACTCCCCTGGGTTTAGAGAATTCTGTCTGCCTTGAGGCTCTCCCTCTGGTCCACCCATCCCAGGACCTTCTGGTTGGACCGCTCCTCAAATGTCACCTGGGGCTGAGCTGCTGTTAACTAGTGCACAGGGGGGTGGCTTTAAGGAGCGCATGGATTGTCACGGAGAGCAGCCGAGGCGGCTGCATGGCAGCCACTGGTTCTCAGGGAAGGTCTTTGTTCAACTTCCAGCCCTTGGCTCTTTGCTGGTCTTCCCGTGGCGTAGCGTCTCTCCTCCCTCATCTCTGCCTGCCCCTTGCCTGGCTTAATCTCTTGTCTGCCTTGCAAGAGATCAGTTTAGGACGCACCTAGCCTCACATTTATCCACCGACATAACAAAGAAAGCCCAATTCCCAAATGGGGTGGCAGCAGGGGTAGTCGGATCCATAACACGTGTTTGGGGCCGACACAATTCAACCCACCCAACGCTGCTTGGCTTAAAATCCTTCCAGCTTCTATCCTCAGCTTAAAATCCACACAGCCCTGCTTGGTGTAGAAGGCTTTGTGCCAGCCTTTCCTGTCCCAGTGCCCCTGAAGATGCCCATGCTCCAGTGCCTCTAACCTTGCGGTCCCCTAAGCACCCGACAAAAAGCCACACACACACACACACACACACACCCCACCGCCCCAGCCTGTCCACATCAGGTGCTTTTCCAAGGAGCTCTCCTGGAGTCCCGACCCCCATCGCTGAGCCCTGGCCGTGGGCCAGGAGAGCAGCAGAGCCAGGACTGCGGGAGCACGCTTCTGGAGCGTTTGCTGAGGATGGGCTTCTAAACGCATAGGGGAAAAGAGGATTTCCTAGCAGATTCTAAAAGGGATGATGGGCTCGGGTGGCCTGGGAGGTCCTGCCAGGAAGGTGGAGTTTGAATAGCAAGAGAAGCTCTCAAGGGATCTAGTCAGTCTAGCATCTAAGGGCGTCAGGGGCAGGGTCCCGAGCTCCTCTGTGTGACCCCCCGGTTTTGAAAGTTAAGAAAAGTGGGGGAAAGGGCAGAAGGCCAAGGCAATTAGACTTCCTTGTACAGAGCAGTGGGTATACGGCCAGAAATACGGGGCTTGAAAGCCGAGCTGCTGTTCCTTACTGCCACGCTGTACGGTGACGCGCCACCGACCAGGCGGGAGCACTGGCTCTGTCTGGAGGATGAGTTCTCAGGAGGACGCATGGAAGCACACGGCCCCTCCCGCTGTGTGGGGACAGTGTGCAGGGGCCATGTAGGGACTGTGGGGATCCTGGCAGCAGACAGAGAGCTTGTGGGACATGGAGTGAGGGCGGCGGTGTGCTGAACACCCTCAACACTGTGGGCGCGCCGGGCTGCGTGGCAGGGTTCCCCAGGGGGTGGCTTTGGAGCTCGCAGAGAAGGACGCCCAGGAGGAAGTCTCGCAGACCGTCGGCACTTATTCTCAGACAGGCTCATCAGGGGAGTGTGCACGTGGATGGCCGGAGGGCACTGAGAGAGATCGTCTCAGCCACCTACTGCGGACCAGAATGAAGAAACGAGGGCAGAACTGGGCGGGCTTGAGATCAGAAGGTGCTGGTGGTCTGAGGAGCCAGCCCCAGGGCAGACCCCGAGGCTGCCAGGCACCCTCTTTATCGGGGGAAGGCGGAGAAGCGGGAACCTGCGTCTTCTTGGCCGGGGGTATTAGCAGAACAACGGTCAGATTCACCGGTGACGGGAGCACAGCAGACAGCAAACTGGAGCTGCGGAAAGATCTCAACAGACCGTAATGATGAGCCGAGTGGAAAAAGACACCAAGCTGCACAATTAAGAGCAGGATCTGGGAAATGGGAATTGACAGCAAGAAGTGTGAAGAAGGGGGGAGCCAAGCCTCCCGTTCAATCTGTTCCGTGAGCGGTGTCTTGGGGCCGCCAGGAGAACGCGCCTCAGCTCACTCAGCTTCGCACTTGCAGGGGATTTTGGCACCCCCACCCCACCCTCGGAGGACCCAACCCCCAGCGGCAAGAAGAGTCCTTCAGACGGAGAAGGAGAAGCCACAGGCAGTATGCAACTTCTTCAAGTCTGCAGAGAGCCTTACTAGCCGGCACGCAGGATGCTGGACAGCTGATCTTGGCCTCATAATGTGGGAGCAGCCTTTTCCCCCTTTCTTTCTGATGTGAGGGTTGTATTGGCGCTCAGTCCCTGAGGGCTCAGACTCTGAGCACCAGGTCGGTGAGAGGCTCCGGTTTACCTGCCTGTGTTCAGAGTGAGTCTCCACCCAGGTCCCGCCTCCACTGGGTACAGAGCCCTTCCTGACCACTGGAAAGCTTTGCCCTGAGGCAGCGTGCTTGTGACAGTGGATTACTACCACTCCCCTGTCAGCCCTGGCTGTGCCCTTGATGGAATTGGGGTTCTAGGCCACGTGGTTATGAGTCATAGGTGGCTGGGAGGTCCCTGAACCAATCTTATCCTCTTATCTGCACCAGGGTAAGTAGGTTTGGGGGTCATAGGCCATTTCCTGCTTCTGTAGTCCCACACGCCCAAGTAATGAGTTGAAGTGCCTCACGACTCTGCGGCGCTGTTCTCCATGGCATTTTGTAAGTGGTCATTGAAGTGTCTGAGACCCTGGTCCCCATTAGAACTGGGCTCCTGATCTCCTTCATCTGGGTGATTTGTCTTTGTCCTGTTTAAGACTTATGTAAATGCATCTCTATAATTATATCTGAATATGGGAGTTCTCTTCTCCCCTTAAGGCAGCAATTCTCAACCAGTGGGTTACAACCCCTTTGGAGGTCAAATGACCCTTTCACAGGATCGCCTAAGACCATATTTCCAATGGTCTTAGGAACCAGACACCCTATCCGTCTCCCAGTGGGTCTGCCCATATGCAGATACACCCACATATGGGGTCACCACAAAATGAGGAACTGTATTAAAGGGTTGTGGCATTAGGAAGATTGAGAAACCACTGCCTTAAGGCACCTTGGTGGCATAGTGGGCTGTTAACCCCAAGTTCAGCCATTCAAATCCACCAGCTGCTCCTGGGGAGAAAGATGAGGCTCTCTACTCCAGAGAACAGGTTCAGCCCCTGAAACCAATGAAGTTCTAGTCGGTCCTCGAGGCTGCCTCTGAGTCTTGCTGGCTCCGTGGCAGCGAATTTGGCTTGCTTTGGTTTGTTTTTCTCCCCGTCTCCTGTCAAGGAAGCATGTAATTGCTGACCCAAAGGTCCAGAGCTCACACATGCATCTCCTGGGGCTGCACGCCACAAAGGAGCCCCACCCCTCGGTGTAGCCCCCCCCTAGAGTCTGGAAAGAGTGATGTTTCCAGCTCTCCAGCATCCTTCGGGGCACTTGCCTCCGCTGAAGAAGGAAACCTCTCCCTCACTGCCTTCGCTCAGGCTCCTTCTGCCTGGGTTTGAACATGCATAGTCACCAATCCGGGCAGGATGCTCCTCCTGTGTGCCTGCTGCTGCCCAGCATCCCCCCCCCCACCCCCAACACGTGGTAGGTGAGCCCTTGCACTTGCTCCATAGCAGTCCCCAGTCTGCGGGGCGGTGGGACTGGCCTGGCTCTCCAGGCTGCACTGCCTGTACTGGCACACCCCTGGGTGAGCGCTCTCGGCTGCATGGGTGGGTGGAGGAGCCCTGGGGATCCGGAGACATTTGGCTACAGTGAACGGTTTGTGAACATGCCACAATCAAACTTTCACACCGAAACCCGAGTGCGTGCTGAACCGAGGGTGCTGCAAAAGGGGTCGTCAGTGGGAGCAGGGTCGAGCCGGCCCAGGAGGTGCTTGAGAGAGCCGCTGGTGAGGACTGCCAAGCAGCTGGGGACGGGCCACAGGGCCAATCGGGCCGCCTCCGCCCTGAGGCCGGGTGCTGGGCAGCATTTCCACCGTGGAACGGGCCACTGTTGTTGCTTCCTGAGCTGCCCCAGAGAGAAGTGGAAAAGGCGGCTCACGCCTTTGGCCAGATGCCCGATGGCCTTTTAGGGTAGTCCAGCATTGGCAGGCCTGGTCCCCCTCCATCAGGGAGCCTAGGAGTTGAAAACAAAGGGTGTTGGGGAGCTGCACTGACACGTGTCATCACCTGACACCCTAGGAGCCTTTGCCTTCCTGGGTGGGTGCTTCTTGGCAGTGAGGCCAGGCGGGGACTGCCTGGGCTGCAGCTAGAGGCCTGGGAAGCAGAGAACCGGTACTTCTCTTCCAGACTCGGTGCTCTGGAATTGGAAAAGTCATTTCCGCCAGCACCTTGGCTGTCCTGGTCTTCCAGAGGCCGGGGGGCTGGGCAGGCCAGAGCTGCAGCCCGTTGCCTTATATGAGAGTGACACACAGATGGGTTGAGCTCCTGCTCTGCACCCCAGGAAAGCCGCACTGGGTGGCAGCCCCAAGTGTAGGAGGGTGCATATTGGGCTGGGTAGGGGCTACTGAGGCCCCCACCACTGGCCCCCGCCTTGGGCCAGTCTGGGTGGGAGTTTGAGCAAGCCTTTCTTGTTTTTCTCCTCTGTCGTGAAGTTCTCCATCTGTAAAATTAAAAAGTGATCCCACCCCTTCTCCTCGGGGTCCCAGTGGGAGCGATCGTGCAGGGGACCGTCCTTTACAAGCCATTAGGATGAAAGGCAGTGGGCGGAGGGGACGGGCAGGCGGAATGGTTCGCCCCTCTCAGATGTGGGTTCTTTTCATCCATCGACTCCCTCGGTGTTTTTTTTTTCCCCTGGTGCTTTTTCTTTCGTTTCTGGATAACAGCCCTGTCCTGTCTGGACCCACCCAGGCCTGCCTCTCCCTCCCTCTACCGCTGCAGCCACCCCCAGCCGGCTCCCACCCCGCCCCCCAGGTCGGCCCCTCCTGCCTGTGGGTGAATTAGCTCCTGCTTAGGCTTGGGTTTTCGAGTAATGAGCCCCAGATGCCGGACTTCAGCCTCTGATGGCGAGTTCACTGCTGCTCCACAGTGGAGCCCGGTGCAGTAAGAGGGGCCCTCTTACCTCCCACTGCGCTGCGAGTCCAGCTGCTGCTGGAGGAGGGGCCCAGGGAACAGCTGGGAAGCAGGTCCTGGCCGACCAGGCGCAGAGGAGACCAGAGAGGGGCGTGTGTGTGTGTGTGTGTGTGTGTGTGTGTTGGTGGGGGTGGGGACCCGAGTGGGCGTAGGAGAGCAGAACAGGGCGGGGCTCTGTGGGTGAAGGGCAGGGGTCTGCCTGCACCCTCCTGGACCTGCTGTGGGTGCTGTGAGGAGGGAGTAGCCTACGGAAGCAGGTTTTCCCTGCCATGGCTAGTCAGCCTGGGGTGAGAGGGCAGGGGGCTGATTCAGCCCACATGCGGAGGCGGCCCAGCCTCCCCTGGCCATGGAGGGCTGTGGGGAGGTCCCTGGGTACACCTCAGCTCTTCAGGAAGGTGGGGGAAGGCTAATGGGTCCTCAAGTCAGGGTGGCCCCACCCTGGTTAACGCAAGTCTTCTCAGTCAAGAGAGGGTGGGGACAGCTTGTGCCTTCCCGGGGCTGCCAGATAAACAGACACTGTGGCACATCCTTGCACTTAAAACATGATGCCTTGCTCATCCGAAATTCAAACTTAACTGGTTGTCCTGTGTTTTTATTTGCTGGTAACCCTCTCTCCCCCTCCTGCTGAGTTTCTTCTTACAGTCATCGTGCGTGTATGCACGCAAGCGTGCGTGCATACACACACACACACACACAGACTGGTGCACAATCTGTCAGTAGGTGGCGGAGGATCCTTTTACTGGCGGAGCACGCTCAAAACCCACTCCCAGCTCAAGAAACAAAACCTAACCAGAACTGCCCCCGCCCCCCTGGCGCACCGGTACCCCGACCCCAGCCGCTGGGGTTTGCCTATGTTTGTTCTTTGAGAAGGGACTCGGACAGAGGGCTTCTTCCAGAGGGGGCTGCTCTCACAGGCGCGTGGGTGTAATCGGAGTTCACCCATGCCCCTCACTCCTCTGTCGCCCAGTTATAGGATATTGAGAGAGAGCCACACGACTTCCAGGTCCGTGACAGCAAGTAGGAGCCCTGGACTTTCTAGTGCCTGCCTTTTTGCCCTTAGGGAGATGGGGGCACTGCCGGTGAGCTGGTGGTTCAGTGGCAGGCTCCTCACACCTGATAGCAGAAGTCTGGGTTCCACGCCCAGCAGGTGCACCTCATACCACCCCGCTCCTCTCTCGGGAGGCCTGGGTAGTGCTGTGATGCTGAACACGTTTCAGGGGTGCTCTCAGACTAAAAGCAGACTAGAAAGAAAGGCCGGGCCCTCTGCTTCCCCAAAGCAGCCAGCCAACATTCTAGCCACCACTGATCCTGGGGCGGCACCCGACCAGGCAGCCCTTCACTGTGCATGGGCTTGTCATGAGCTCCAGGCCAAGGAGACAGCCGCTAACAACATGTTTCTGTCCAGGAGAGCTGGCCAAGCAGCGACCAGTGAGTGTCCCAACCGACTGTGGATCAGAGCTCCAGTGGCCACAGCCCCTCAATCAGAACCAAGCCCACCTCGTCCGGTCAGTCAGAATCACAGCGACCCTGTCCGGCAGAACAGAACTGTCCAAGTGCGTGTGCGGGCGATGGTGCGGGGTTCCAGGGCCTTGCTCTTTATGGACGCTGATTGCCACATCCTTCTACAGACAGTCCAGGGGGTTCAGATGAGAGGCATTTTGATGGGCAGCCAAGGGCTTTGTTCAGGGCTCCATGCAGCCTCACCAGCTCCTGGCTTACCTATCGCTTTCATACTCACCAGGGCGGGCAATGGTCAAGAGCCCAGCTGCTAACCAGAAGCTCAGAAAGATGGGGGAGCCTACTTCCATAAAGACAGCCGTCTAGGAAAACCCTGGGACAGTTCTACTCTGCACTTTGTTTTATTTTGTACAGCTTCGCCGGCACATAATCCACAAACAAACCAGTAGTACGATCGTATTAAGAAGCGTGTACAGTCATCGCCACGTCAATTTTAGAACATCTTGTTCTTTCTTGTGCTCACTGTCATTAGCTCCCCGTCTCCCACCAGTCTCTCCTGCCCCACTCCTAGGAAACCATTAATCCGGTCACTGTGTCTATAGATTTATCTGTCATGGATTTCATAAACAGAAAACTATACCCCCCCCCGAAGGAAAACAAACAACCCTAGTCAAAAGAAAGCAGAAAATATTAAAATGGGTCAAAAGAGATCAAATAATAAGGTGTTAGATTTCACAACTGTGTCTGCAGTGGTCCACTCTCCAATGCACCTGCATGACAGCCAGGCCCTCCACACTGCTGCTCCATGCCCAGAGGGGAGTCACTGGACACTCAAGCCATGTGGGTTTCCCCTTCACTTTATTTAGATATTTTTTAACTAAAACAACTTTAAGAGGGGTAAGTGATACGATGTTACATTTTAACCTATCTACATCTGCCATAATGGACTTGACGGTGCTCCTCTCTGATAACAAGGCTATTCAGTATCCATGGTCTATGGTCAGGGGAGAGTCACGGGAGCCTTAAACCACATGTAATTCCCCTGCACTTTATTTTTAACTGAAACCATGATAAACCAGGCCAAAAGGGACATCAGGTGACATCATGTTGTAATTTGAGAGTGCTCTCTGTTTGACAACAAGGCAATTAACCTCTCTGGGCTCTTGTCAGAGGAGATTCAGGGAGGCCTAACCCAGGTGTGAGCCAACCCTGCAAATGGATCTTGGGTTTCCACCGTCATCCAGAGCCTTCTGGAACCCAGGGGTTCACAGTTTAAGTCTGATACCAAGTCCTTACTTGGGGCTGGGGCTTTACCGTGGACAACCCGTGGCTCACACAGACCCATGTGCTGCTTCCTTGCAGACTCCCACGTGGCCTCAGTTGGATGAGAGCTTGTTTGAAGACAAGCCTTTATGACCTCAGACTGTATTCTTTCTGGTGCACTGTTTCTCCTGCACACTTTCCTGTAGTGCCTATGTCCTCTTGGATCTCTGTACGAGGCCTAGCATGGGGCAGGGGAGCCTTTCCTTCAGCGTGCACCGGTGTCGTGCGCTCCTCCTGTCCCGCCGTCCTCTTGTCTGTCGCTTCCCTGTCCCTTGTGGAATCATTCCAAGGGGCTGTGGCTGAGCCCACCTGTGGAGCCCCTCCAACCATGAAGGCTGATCTGTCAGAATCCAGTTCCAGCCACATGTTTGTCCCTGTCTTCTTCACTTGTCTTCCAGCTGCGAGACCTCTCTCGCGCAGCCTATGAGAGTGGTCTTTGGCAGGAACTAGAGGCTGGTAGCCAGGACACACATTAAAGAAGTCCGTGCTGAGGGTGGGGAGGGGTGCACTGACAGCCTCCGCCCATTGGGGGCAAGGGTGTGGGGTCTTTGTGGAGACCTGCCATCCATTGCCTTAGCAAATGTTGGAGCGCTAACAAGCTGGGGCCTAGCTGGGCTCTGGGGGTGATTAGCGCAGCAAAGGAGGACTCTATTCCCAAAATGTGGTAGGAGGGAGCACTTGGGAGAGCCAGTGCTTTGAAAGGGGGCCAGCTCTCTTCTCCCTATGCTCTCGCTCTCTCTTTCTCACTCTCTCGCTCTGCTCTCGCTCTCTCTCTCTCAGCCATCTGCCCATCACCTGTTCTCCCATCGCCCGCAGCCGTACCTCTCCTGTCTCCACTTCACTCCTTGTTTTATTCTTTCTCCATCTCCCCCTCACTCTCAAACCAAAGGAAATTCACTACCAAGGACACAGTGGGGTCCAGAGTAGGACTCTTCCCCGGGGTCTCTCAGACTGTCAATCTACAGGAAGCGCCTGCCTGTCTTTTTCAGGGCAGAGATAAAGCCAGCAGCTGTGCCCTTTATTCGAGGTGCTTTCCCATGACCGTGAACCCTGGTTCCGCCTCCCTCTCACCAGGCCCTGGTGACCACTCAGACCGCAGTCCCATGCACTGACCACCTCTGGTCTTTTTGTGTCAATAAGGGCATAGATGGGTCCCCCCAGGATGGCGTATTTTGCTGGGCACAATGTCTCCCACACGTAGCACCAAAATGGCATTATCTTTAAATCATTTTAATGGACGCTCCTAACAGCTCTTGTATCCAGCATATTTGTACATATGTTGCCATCATGAGTTTACAAGTGTCTACTTTCTATCTGAGCCCTTGGGAGATGCCAGTATCTTACCAGTAGGGTAGTAACTCGGCTCTTTAACTCTGTGCCACCAGGGTGCCCTCCTGGCCCACAATGACCCAAGAGGGTCAGAAAACCCACTGCCATCCAGTTGGTTCCAACCCAGAGTAGCCGTCGGACAGAACAGAACTGCCCCTGTGGGGTTCGAGACTGTGACTCTTTACAGGAGGGTAAAGTCTCCTCTTTTTCCTCCTGAGGGGCTGCTGGTTTTGAACTGCTGACCTTGCAGTTAGCCCAATGTGTGTCCCAGGAAGTTACCAGGAAGGATTCCTTGAGAGAAAACTCAGAGGCCAGGGCATTAGCATCTGAAAGCCCTAGTCCTGAAAAAGAGAAGATCGCTTTAACACCCAAGGTAAATCAGGACTCTGGTGCCTTCATTCAGAAGCCCAATTCAGGCTGACAGCAAAAAGAGAGGCCTTCCAGGGCTGACTGGAAGGCCCAGAGGCTGTGGCTTCAGATGCCCCTGGTTCGGGGCTTTGTAGTGGGGGGGCACTGTCTCTGCATTCCAACCTGTTGCTTCATCTTCTTCCAGGCCCTCCCCGCAAGGAGGCCTAGATGGCACCATCAGCTGCAGGATGGCATTCTGTGAGATTAGCAGGCCAAGTGGGCAGGGACGGACCTCCCGAGAGTCACACCGAGGCTCAGCAGCCACCCCGAGGTGGCTCGGGCACTGGGCCTTGGGTGGGCCAGGCCTGCTCGTGGCCCACTGTTGGGACCTCAGTTTGGGCAGAATGAGGAGAGGCTCTCCTGAGAGGAAAAGCAGTGGGTGCTGGTGCGGGGTAGAGGGAAAGCAAATTTGACCTCCCCAGGGCCAGGCCACCCACCGCCATCGTGTATGTGGCTAGAAAGATTCTGCCGTGAAAAATGGTTGAAGGCTTGTTCACATGAGGTTGGCTATGGATGCATCTGTTCATTTACAGAGCTCTGTATATCATCTACGAGGGGCACCCCCAAAAAACTCAAAACATTTTTCCAAAGCAATGTATGTAAACTTTTTTTTACAAAACAACCTTATCATCTTCACAGTACTCTCCGTTACTTAAGACACTTGTCAAATCTGCGACTCCATTCTTGGAAACATTTTTCAAACTCAGCTGTTTGGAGGGCTGACAAGCACCTCCCTCGTTTTTTTCTTCACCGCTTCTAATTCCTCATATCCATCGCTTCTCGGCCTTTTGGCTAAGATCAAGTGTAGTATCTAATTCCTCAGATCTTTTCATGTCCCTCTTCATTCACGAAAACAAAAAGAAGTCACACTGAGTTGAGGTCAGGGGAGTCAGGTGCGTGGGACAAGAGAGGCATGCTGTTTTTTCCAATTGGCACACCGAGATGGCTGTGTGAGCAGGTGCATTGTTGTGGTGGTAAAACCAGTCCCCTGTCAGCCACAAATCAGGCCTTTTTGTGGCACACTGTTACGCAATCTTTTCAGAACCTCTAAACAGAAAGCTTGATTAACAGTCTGACCTGGTGGAATGAACCCCAAATGTACTACGAGTCAACATTTTCGTCCCTTTGGTAAGTTGATGGACATCCAGAACAAGATTTGTCATCAATTGGCCTTTCATCATTTTTGAAATGAGAAAACATTACATAGAGTTTTTTCCATAGCGCTGTCCTTGTAAGCTGTGTTCAACATCGCAACAGTTTCTGCAGCGTTTCTCCAGAGCAGGAAACAAAATTTCACAACCACATGTTGTTCTCTTAAATCGCCATCACAAAAAACAAGGTTCGAGTGAAACTACTTTTACAAAAAAAATCACTGTGACCAGAGAGAACCTTCCCAGGCAACACCACTGGGTGCACTGACTCAGAGCCAGTTGCCCGATGCTCGCTTAGCAGGGGGGAAATGCCCAGCGGAGCTTTTCCCCATTTGTGTGTGGGGGTACCCCCTCATATGTGAATGTGGGGTAAGGAACAAAACACAGTTCCATCCTGTCCATCCTGACTGGCAGAGACATGCCCCCCCCACCCTACTCCCACCCCCCGGCTCTGTCAGGTTTCTCTTGGCTCATTTTCAGGCATAGAGCCAGGTCTTTCTTCCAACGTACTTCCAGGTAGACTGGAATGCGTACCCCCCCATCCTCCCCCCTACCTCGATGCCTTCCCAGGAGCAGTTGTGTGCATTCCCCGTATACAGGGGGACTCCCAAAAGTTTGTGGGAACAATGCATTACTTCTTAATTCCATTTTTCCACAAGCATGTTGAAGCCTGTGTGTGTGTGTGTGTGTGTGTGTGTGTGTGTGTGTGTGTGTGTGTGTGTAAGCCAAGGACTAAGAGGCTAACGACTAGCCTCTGGAATGACCGGTGATTTCAGTTTTGATCGTACACGTTCACATCCTCAGCATGAGCGTTTCACTCCCATGCCTGGAGAGCGATGGATGACTGCTCTGAACCAGAGGACAAGACCCTCCGCAGGGTCCTCAGGTGGCGACCAGCACCCGGTCAAGCACCTTGCCTTCCTGCCCACTCTCTCCCGGGCGGCGGCTACCACTCGGTCTTTACTCCTCCCTCACAGGCAGCTTCGAAGACAACTCAGCCTCCTGGTCATTGCCCAGGTGCTGGGCCAGCAGGAGACACTCCCTCTCTGGGAAGAGAAGGCCCAGGTGAGTGTGGGCACCCATGGGTGGGAAAACAGCTCTCCTCGCTGCTGCCCCCAGTGCTTGGGAGCCTCCACCCAGCAGAGCCAGCCCTGGTTCTGCCCTCCTGGCAAGAGTTTGCTATTGGACTACATGCGGGCCCTGGAGCTGGAGCAGTGGGCTGGAAGCACCACTTTCTTTGTCTAGGTAGAAAAACAATGGAAGAGAACGTGTCCGAAATGAAAACTGCAGCCCACTCCGCCGGTCCCTTCTGCCCGCACCCGGGGTGAAGCATGCTTTGGGTGGCCAGAGTTTTGGGCTTCTGTCTCCCACCCCCACTCCTCTCCTAGAAGCTCCTTGGGCTGTGGAGTGAAAGTCACCTGAGGGCCCCCAGGGGCCAAGAGGTCCAGACTGGAGATCGAAAAGGAATCTCTGGAGTCCAGTGAAATGGAAGCCGGGGGCACTGCGACACCAGAGGGGTGGGGTACTCTAGGGCCCAAGAGTGAGCATCTCCTGTCATTGAGGGGTTCAAGCAGACCCCCTGCCTGAGGTTCAAGGAGAAGGTTCCTGCCCCACCCCCACCTCTACGCCCCAGGTGGCCCTACTGAGTCTGAGACACTGCAACCATGTGACACAGGACGGCCATTTGACTGGGTTGCCGGCATGGGCTCTGCCTGGCTTTTCCCTGGCCTCCTCCTTGGCCTCCCCCTGAGTGTCTTCCCCGTAGACTTAGCCTGGCTGTGAGGTCACTTCACCAAGGGCATCTTTGTGGCTACTGCAGGGGGTCTCTGTGCCCAGGAGAAGATCAGCTCTTCCAGAGCCAGGGACCAATTTTCTCTGCTCCTCACCCCACCCCTTGGGCACCCAGCAGAGCACCTGGAGCCTGCTGGGTGCTCAGCACCCATGGGTGTGGGTGAGGTAAGTGAACACTGAGGACAAAGTATCGGATGCACAGGGAAGCATACACCCAAGGCCAACTCCAGGACAGGCAGAGACACTGGCAGGGGTCGGTGAGGAAGGGACCCTCACCTGGGTTACTTGATGGCAGAGCTCAGTGGGAGCAGCACTGGAGTAAGGAGGAGGGTGAGCAGAGAGAGGGAAAGGCAGACAGATGGACGGAGAGCTCAGTAGGCAGTGTGAGTGTCAGGCAGGTAGGGACTGCGCCCTGCAGAAGGCGGGAGGCCCATGGGTCAAGAGAGGAAAAAAGCAAGTTGGGGGGTGAGGAGGGGAGACTTGTCCGGAGCAGGGGAGACTTGTCCGGAGAAGCCATGCCCTGAAATACGGGGTGTTGCTCAGAGTGTCGGGTCAGTCTGTTTTGATTTGGCCAGAACCTGGGGCCTGTGTTCCTGGTGGGCCCGAGGGTTGCTTACAGGAAGGCCAGTGGACAGGGTACTTGGGGTGAAGATGCCCCTCCCCAAGGGCCAACTCCCAGGAGCTCCCAGCTGCTCCAATGGAGGGGTGTGTGTGCAGGGGTGCTATTGGTCCGGGGCCCGCTCCTAGGGTGTCTGGGTAGCCAGGCCCAGGCCTGCCTTTCTGGTACCCCGTTCCAGCCCTTTCCACATACACCCTCCTGTCTGCCCATGCATCCACCTCTCCCACATTACTCACCCTGAGCACGGCCTATGTGCCAGGCTGGGGCCCATGCCCTGGGGAGCAGCTGTAAGGAGACTCCATTCACTGGGGAGACAGAACCCAAACCACCCTCCGAAGAGAGGGTGTGCGGCTGAGCAGGTCACGGAGGCAGGATGCCCGCCCCAGGGCAAGGAAATGCAGCGCAGGGAAGCTGAATAAGTGTCTGTCTAGCCAAAGGAGAGAGAGGAATTTCTTCGGTGGGGGTTCAGGTTGTGCAAAGTCCCCGAGAGGGGAAGGACTGCAATGGGCCTGCCCCCAGGTCTCACGCCGCTCTTCCACAGTGCCCCTGCAGGCTCTAACCTGGAAGCAGGCCTGTCCCCCCTCCTCTGTCCCCAGGGTCTGGCTTCCAGCCACTCTGCTTTCCAGTCGGTCCTGTCTGGCGAATCTGTCTGACACACCTTCAAGAGGCCCGTCCTTATTTCCATAGCTGCCCACATAAATCCACAGCCACCCCCTCTTCCCCAACTCCTCTACAAGGCCTGCCCTGGCCCTGCCTGCCCCCTTTGCCTCCACCCGGTGGAGCTTGGACTGCAGGGTGGTCCCTGCCAGAAACGGATCCCCTTTTCCTTTCTACCTGAAGGGTGCCATCACCCCCTGGCGATAGCTTCTGGGCCCCATCCGGTCAGTTAGCCAGTTAGCCATCGCTCCCACTGGGGCTGCTGCAGGTGTGTTGAGAACAGACTCCCTCGGGGGCAGGGAGGAAGCCGGGAGACCAGTTGGGAGGTGATTGCAGGGATCCTGGAGGAGGAGGACGGTGGTCTGGCCTGGGAGATAGCAGTGAACATAGGTAGTGAGGAGGGGCTGAGGTCTAGATAGATTTCCCGAGAGCCGCCCACAGGATGTGGGAAGGGAGAAGAGGGCAGCGGAGAAGAAGGACTCCCGGCCAGGGAACCGGCAGGGTGGAGGTGCCCTGTGCCCAGAGAGCTAGGTGAGCCGCAGGTGGCGCAGGCTTGGGGTGGAAACCAGGAACGTTTCCCCTGGATGGGCTTTCCCAGCACACCTCTCTCTTGCAACACAGAGCCCATCTTCCTGGGACTGGGAAAGTATGGGGGCCTAACAGCCAAGGTCCAGGCTGCTGGTGCGCCTGCCCATGTTGGCTCGTGTGAGGGGGAGCTTCCGAAAGCCCCAGGGAAAACTTTTCATTCCATGTTCCATCAGCGGTGGTTTCGAAGCCCCTCACATCAGAGCAAGTGCATCTTGAGCATGTTTGGAGCCCATGAAGGGTGTGGGGAAAGGGGGAACAGAGCAGACCTGGGTGAGGGAGCTGGCAATGTGTGGTGGGCTAGTGCCTGGGAAGGTGGGGCTGCAACAGGTGGCTCCCCCGTGCGTGGTCCCTGAGCTGGGGCTCACAGCACATCACACCTGTGCTATCTCCTCTGGGCAGACAGGCAGCGCTGCCAGCTTCAGGCGGAGCTGCAGTCCCCGCCCTCCTCTGTCGGGGCCCACTGACCAGGCCTGGGGACCCTGCCCTTGGGGATGAGTTGCTTGTGGCCTGCAGGCGGCTGCCTTGAGAAACAGGCTTGAGCCTGTGCAGACAGACACATCCCAGCAGTGGGGGCCGGGAAGACTGCTGGGCAGGCTCCCACCCCACTGGGACCCACAGGGCTCCTGGAGAGGGCTACGTCCGCCCCCCAAACGGGAAAACAAAAGAAAATAAGGGCGCAATAGGCAGCCCTGCAGATGAGATGCAGTGTGTGGGTGAGGGTGGGGGTGGGGTGGAGGCAGCCTGCCGCTGTGGGCAGATTGGGGACCACTTGGGAGCAGGCAGGCAGCAGCTGTTCCTGTCCTGTACAGCAGCCCCCTCCCCAGGCCTCCCCCACCCCTAACTGAGCTCCCAGGGCAGGGTGGATCCCAGGCCAGCAGCTGGGGGCGAGGCCGGCCTCAGAAGGCCTGCTCTGTGGGTGCGGCTGCAGAGCCTGGCTCTCTAGCTTGCACAGCTGTGAGCCCCCAGAGTGGGCAGGGCTGTTTTGGAAATTCCTCTCCAGACTTCCAAGGCCTGAACCAGGCGGGCAGAGCCATGGATTCAGTGAAGCTCCAGACAGTGCCTCTGTTGCTCAGAACCTCCTACTTTCCAGGGGAGCAGACACGGGGCAGAGGAGGCCTGGCCCATGGCCAGAAGCCAGTGCCTCGGGCTTGACTCCTAGCCCCCAGCCCAGCTGTTCTGTGAGACAGGGGCTGTCTGAGCCTCCGGCTGGTGCAGGGCTGAGCAGGTGTCTGCAGTGAGTCACCGCAAGGAAGCCAGGTGTACCAGGCCGGGCTGGGCTGGGCTGGGCTTCACCGGGAAGCCAGGCCAGTGGCGGTTCAGACCTCTAGCCCATTCAACTAGCCCCACACCTGCCAAATCTTCCTCTGGAGATGCCTCTGGGTATGTGGCCTCAAGAGCTAGCCCCCCCCCCTCCCCAGCTCACCTGTACCCCCCCACCCCCATGCCAGGAGTTCGCTCGGAGGCAGTTGGACAGTTGTTGCAGGGGCTTCGGCTGTGGCATCGGGCGGAGCTGATGGGAGGGACAGGCTGCAGGCATCTGGATTTACACAGCCCGTTTGTTCTGAGAAGGTGTGTGGTTTCTCAGAAAATGAAAAAATTTTAAAACACGGAGCTGGAGCAGAGAGGGAGGGGCAGCCTGCTGATGGAGCGGTTGGCTCTCCGCGGTCTGGGTATCAAGTGCTGACACAGAAGAAGTACCACCAGTGACAGGCATCCCGGGGCAGGCAGTTCATGTCCCACAGTGCAGGAAGCTAGCTGGCCAGGGTGCCAGCTCCCGCTCTGTGAGCCCTGGGCAGGGGCAGGCCCTGGTCTCCTCAGCTTGCTTCCTGCCTCCTTGGGGTGGGGAGGAACCTTCCCCAGCTCTGCTTAGTTGGCTTACTTTTTATGTTTTGTAAGACATTGACTCAAAACACACCCTACACTGATCCCTCCTCATTAACATAACAAAGACACCCCAATTAAACCTACCACCCATGGGGGGTGGCTAGAGGTGAGGATTTCAATACATATGGGGGGGGGGGGAGAGGCCACATTCAATCCACAAAACCAGACATCAAACTCACTACCATCAGGTCCACACATTTCACCAAATGCAATGCCAATTCTTCGGGGGCCCTCGGAACCCCTCATGTGAGCAAACCCCCCATGAAGAGGTGCTTTTGAAGCAGTCCTGAGAAGACTGCACACCGGACTTAGGTGACATTAAGGAGTGCTTGGCCATTTTATTGGGCACGGTCGTGGTATTGCCCTTGTATTGGGAAAATTCCCAACCTTCTCTAGTGGCAGCTCATTCTGGGTCGAATTATACAGTGTCTGGGTTTGCTTTGTAAAAACACTGAGGGGGGGGCAGTACAGACGAGACGAAATGGCATGTTGGGGGCGTTCATGTAGGGTGTTAATACCTACAGGCGCCCACCCAGTGAAAAGGCCAGGGTGGGGAGCAGCAGCACAGGTGAGGATGTTTTCCCAAGGGTCCTGCCCCACCTCCTGGCGGCGGTTCCTTTAAACCAGGTGTCTGCTGCGTGCTCCCAGGAGGTGAACGGAGCTTTGAGTGGGGGGGCTGCCAAGCACCATGTCTGTGTCCTTCCAGTCCTGGCCACTTCCATCCTTCAGAGGAGAACTGTGAGCCTCTGCAAGTAGCTTGCCCCAGGCCCCCGTCCCTCGAGGGCAAGGCAGCTCTGAATCTCAGAAGCCTCAGGATGGCTGCAGAGCCCACACCCTGCCCCAGTGCTGCGGGCAGAGGTGCCCAGCACCCTGACCCCGTGAGTGACCACCCTTCTCCTCCCCAGCTGTCCTCACTTGTCCGGCTCCTGAGCTTCATGAGGCTGTCCTCCCTCCAGCAGCGCTTGCACGATCGCCTTGGGACCTCGCTACCCTGCCAGGAGCAACCGCCCAAGGCCAAGGCCAGCACCGAGCTCGACCACAAGGTGAGTGCCCCACACCCAAGGGCCGAGGACAGCAGAGCTTACACACTGCACGGCGCACTGTCCTCACTGCTGCCAGGCCGCCCAGTGCCCTGGGGCCACTGGGCAGATACCAACAAGCTGCCAGCCCTCGGTTCCAAGGAGGAGCTCATTATCCCCACAGCCTGTAATTAGTGCCCAGGCCCACACCCCTCTCGGAGGCCTAGTGGGTGCTGGGTGCAGAGGCCCGCAGGTCACATGTGCGCCTGACCCTGCTGGAGTGTCCCACTGCACCCTTTGTAGGCTAGTGTGACTTACTTAGCGTGCTGCGAGGTTCTCAGCTAGCCTAATGGTCCAGCCCAGAGTGGGCGCAGGAGTTGTGTCGTTGCTGGTGTGGGTGCAGGGCAGGCCCGGGTTAGAGGGGAGAACAGGGTGGGTGACGATATGAGGTACAGGCTTCCGTCGGCAGAGCCGGGGCTGACCACCCTGGCTGCCGGCCCTGTTGTTTTCATTGTGGTTGCTTCTCCCTGGCCAGGTCCTTGGTTCTTCCTTGCCGACTTGCCAGGCGTTGCCCAGCTGTGCTGAAAAAAACCAGGCTGCAGGGGGAGTCAGAGCTTGGGGGCCCAGGGACTTGGGATCGGGAAGCCTGTGGGGGTCCCTGGGGTGGTTGTCTGCAGGAGTGGTGAACTGGGGTCTCCAGACTGGGCACCCCGAGCTGGGTGGGTCTCCATGAGTTCTCCCATCCCCAGGGACTCACTTGGGATGGAGAATAGAGATAAGGATCTTGCTCTCAGGAAAACTGTAATTCCAAAAACTCACCCCGAGGTTGAAGGCAGGGGATCTGGAAGTCCAACCTCAGATAAACAAATCAGATAAATTAATTACTTAATGAACACAAATTAACCACTGAGAAGATATGCTGATCCCAGGTGATGCTCCTCCTCTGGAAAGTGCAGTAAGGCTAGCTTCCACGTGTGCCTAACACTGTGCACTTGTGAGGCTGCTGCCTAGACACTCCCCCCAACCCGAGCCTTTGCCACGTACTGCCCCCCAGAAACCACAGCAGGCCTCAGTGGCCCTGTGGGGGCAGAAGTGGCCCGAGGGGCTTTTGTCCATTCTGAGAGGCGCAGCCCCACCACCCATACCCCAATCCGACGGGCTTGCCACCTAGAAGTCCCTGTGTGTCTTGGCTGGGGGCTATGCTCAGGCCAGCCCTGCCCCATGGAGGCCCCTGTAGAGCACACCGCTGCCCAGCCTTGCACCGGCCCCAGGGTCCAGTGCAGACCACTTGATCTGTGAGTCTCAACAGGCTGAGTTTCAGAAGCCCAGCCCCAGGCCTTGCTTCCCAGGCCCCTCTCAGTTTGGAAGCGCTGCTGACACCTGTTAGGGTGGTCCGAACAGTGGAAAGCCTCCCCTGACACAGTGCACCAGCTGTGACTCCAACATGGACACACCACCAAGGGAGGCCAAGCTCAGAGCATCTTCGCTGAAGCTTAGACCACTAGCAGAGTGAGCGGGAGGACCCTGCCCTAGGGGAGTGGAGAGAGGGTGGGAGGCAGGGGCTGATGGGGTGTGAAGGGGCTCTGCACAGAATTAGCCAGGTCAGTTCCGACTCCCAGTGACCCCACTGGTTTTCCGAGGCCCCGAGCTTTACAGAAGAAGACAGCCTCATCTCTCTCCCACGGAGCAGCTGGTGGGTGCGAACCGCCACCCTCTCACTTAGCAGCCCTGCGCTCTGTTTAACCAAGGCAGCATCAAGGGGTCTGCAAGGCTCAAAAGGCAGCAAGGCGTGTCCTGCCCCTGCCTGGTGTGGGAGCAGGTGACTGGGCTCCCCGCAGCCCAGCCCACTCCCACCACAGCCAGCAGACTCCTCATGAGGCCCGAGCCTGTTTCATCTTCAAAGGCGCACAGGTTACTCGCCAGCCCCAAATCGAGGCCGGCGTCACGGCCCGGTTTATGGGGAGCGGTGGTCTGAGCTGCTCAGAGCCTTTCATCCTCAGAGCTCAAAGTCTCCCGACTTCTTCCACCTCCAGGTATGGTGGGGAAACCAAAGTTAGCATGGAAGACATGACCCCTTCCCCACCACTGGGGCTACCAGACAGTGCCACCTGCCTTCTGACACGCGCCTGGCTCCCCGGGCCCCCGAGAGCGCACTCCTGTCTGGAAGATTTCCAGTGGGGTCACAGCCCTCCTCCAGCCCACACAGCAAATAATCACTCGTGCCAGGCTCCTGCCCCACCCCCTCTCTCTTCCTCCAGCCTGGCCCAGGCTCAGGCCCCTCACTCCCAGCCTTCCACCTGATGCTCTGCCCCTAGCCTAACAGGGCTGGGCCTACCCTACCCTCTCACGGACCCCCTGCCTTCCCACATGGCCCTCCAGGTACTGGTCTCACTGAAGCGGGACTGTGGGTTCAAATTTCGCCTGTATGCTTGGTGCCCAGTGACTGTTGACTGATTGGAGAAATGAATGAATAAATCACACACACACACACACACACACACACACACACACACACACCACCACCACCCACCCCATCCCCCTCCGTAAGTGGAGCAGGTCAGCCCTCCGGACAAAATAGATTGCGGATTCCAACCCACCCGGAGGGAGGTGTATGAGAAGATGGCCCTGGGATCACAGCTTCAAACACCCAGTAGACCCCTGGCTGGCTCTCCAACAGACCAGCGGGCAGGTCCTACTCTGCCCTCAGGAGCCTGGTCTCTGCAGCTTTAGAGAAAACATTCTGGAGGGACTGGCACAAGGAGGCTCCATCCCCTGTGGACCTGATTTCAGGCTTGAAATGCCCTGAGCCAGAGAAACTGGAGCTGCTTCCGCTCGGAATGGAAGAGAAGGCAGGTGGAGCGGGTCTTCCCGCTCCGCTCACACAGTCACCTCCAACCCACCGTTGCCCCCTCGCCCCCAGACTCTGCCCAGCGGCCACTCTCCTGCCCATTTCAGAAATCCCCCTGCCGCCTGCCGCCACTGTACTGCACCTGAGGGTCCTCAGGTCATTCAGGCCTCCCTAACAGGGCATTAGCCTGTGCTTCACCAGCCAGGGGCCTGGAGCACAGAACTGTCTCTACCTGGTAGTAAGGGAGCCAATGGGCGCCTTGTTTGTAATCATAAGCTAGGGAGGCTCCTCCTGGGAAAGCTAACCACTAAGTACTTGCTTTAACAAAAGAAGTAGCAAAGTAGCGGCAGCACCCCTGGGGGAGGTGTGTGTATGGGGGGCGGTGTTCCTGGGCCAGGCTGATTGTCCTCACTGGTCCAAGTCACTTAGGAAATCATGGCAGAGCACGCGTGTGGTATTGGAGGCTGGGCCTTCATAATGAGGGTTCCTGCTGATTAGAACCCCTTTTAGCAAGCTGAAGTGTTTCTGAATACAGAGCATGTTTGATGAGCCTACTGGGTCAGGCTTGTGCCTGCCAGGTGGGAGCCAGGCCCTCTCTCTTGGAGAAGGGGCACATGGAGGTCAATGATCCCGGGGTTTCTGTTACAGCACAGGGAGGGGCAGGCACTCGCCGGCTGAGAGGGTGTCTTCACAGGGGTGTGGAGAGATGGCCTCCAGGTGGGTCCCTGGAGCCCACGGGCTAGCAGTTCTGCAAGAGACCAGCACCTACTCTGGCCGTGTTTTCTTTCTGGGCTCCGTTCTTGGGGCTCCTACACCCACAAACATTGCACAACCAGACCGCATTTCTCACTGTCTCCTCAGGGCGACCAGCTCAGCCCTCCCGCCCAAAACCAGGCTTCTCCCGGGGCATGGTGCCCTTTCTCCCCTGGCATATGTAAATAGCAGTGTGTGCTGCCCGACCTGCAGGAGTTCCTGGGGAGTGTAAAGGGCTATTATGCCCAGCTGCTCACCAGGAAGGTGAGAGGTTTCACGCCGCCCAGAAGAGCTGGACAGGAAGGCCTGGCAGTCCTCTTCCGCCAAGGACGGCAGCTGTTTAATACCCAGGGGGACAGCTGTACTCTGACATCCCCGCCTCTGGCCCGCCCCGAGCCTGGGCCCATTGGAGGACACGCTGAGGCTGGAGCAGGGATCCAAGCCTGCTCACTTGCATGGGGTTTATTAATATTGGGGCCTTTGTTAAAGCTGCTGTTGTAAACTGCACCCTTTTATATAGCCCACTCCCCAGTTGTTTCTTTGTCTGCCCCCATTACCTTCCGCCGCCCATTGTAGTGATGGGATCGCTCGGTGCCATTTGTAGCCCTGAGGGATTTGGAAGGTGTGGAGGGCAGGTTTGGGTTTGGGTTTGAAACGGCGTGCTGAGTTGGGTCAAGGTTTCCGGAGCAGATCGCCAGTTTCACATTCAGCGCTCTGAGCATGTTGTGCCTCATCTCATTCACCGCCGTCCCCACGGGGCAGCCCCTCACCCTTTTGCCTCCCCGTGGCGTGGCTCCTGCCTCCAGCCCTCCCCTGGCCCTTGGAACTTCGTCCTCAGGGAAAGTCTCGAGTGCTCTAAGGTGCGCACGCTGCGCTAATCTGTGTTCCCCTCACAACCTGCCTGCGGTTTGGCTGAGCACTGAGCCACGGCGTGAGCAGAACCACAATCCGAGTGGGGCACAGAGGGTCCCCTGCCCGGGAAGCCCCAGTTATTTAAATTTGGGTCTTTAAGGATTGGTGTTCCAACGTGGAAAGGGAGCCATAGTCCCCAAAGGGAGAAGGTGTCAGATGTGTGGCAGGTGCTTCCTGCCTCCTGTCACAGTCTGCGCCTGTCCTGCCGGGACACTGGGCTGTGCTCACCGAGGCTCTGCACACCTGTGAGCCGCAGGGCCGCCCAGACAGGCCCAGGCCAGACTGCCCGTGGATCCGGGTGCGCAGCGTGTCTGGGCCCCAGGTCTCTGGTGTTCTCTTGGCTTCGGGACGGCTTGTTTACTGGAGGAGAAGCCGTGTTTGTAGCAAGGTGGTTTTATGGGGAGGTGTGTGCTCCGCCCATGGGTAGTGCCCCGGGGTAAACCCTTGCCCCTGCTTTGTGTGACTCTGTTGAATTCACGCCTGGTGTGGCCCTGTGGTTGTGTACATCTGCTCCGTCTTCTCGGTGTGTCGTGCATCCGTAGAGCTTGATGGACGAGTCGGACGGCTTTTGCTTCTGCCGCGTCGACGGACAGCCGCTAGCGACATCAGCTGCCCTGTGTGGGGTGACGTTCGCCAAGAGCTGCCTTCAGCAGCTGGGCGTGGTCTGGCCAGGTTGTGGTGAGGAGAGCCCGTCTCTCCCCCTGGCAGCTCGGGGCTTGCCTCTGCCCCCACTTTTAGCACCTTCCCTGGCAAGGGAACGCGTGCTCCCTCACACTTGACGTCCTTTGTCACCCAGACGGGCACCGCCTCTGCACCCAGGGGCACCTGTCCTTTGCTTCTTCTGCTCCCCTGTCCAGCAGGACCTGGGAACGCGGTCAGGCCAAGGTTGGGAGGGCTCCCTGGGGGAACAGGCTTTGAGGAACCGAAAAGAGATGCTCAGGGCTCCGAGCTTCCTCCCCTGACGGAGCTCTGAAGTCTGGCTGGCGGCTTCCTCCAGACTTCCTCCAAAAAGAAGGGTCATCGGGGTTCGGCCGAGCAACTTGGGCGCCAGCTCCCGGCGGCGGCACCTGAGGGGACCAAGCGGGGGTGGTGGTGAGCCGACAGCTCCACCGTTCCCATGCTTAGTGACCCCACGCACACACGACACCCTGCCCAGACTCGCACCATCCTCGCAAGTCGCTACGTGCCAGCCCCTTGTCGCAGCCACGGAGTCAGCCATCCTGTCCAGGGCTCTCCTCTCACTCGCTGCCCCTCTGCTTTGCCAAGCATGGTGTCCTCCTCTGGGGACTGGCCTCTCTGGACAGCTGTCCAAAGTCCGTGGGACAGAGTCTCTCTCTGGCTGTACTTCTTCCGGCACAGGATGTCCTTCTTCTGGTGGTCCTTGGCGCGGCCAGGGTTCTTCACCGGCACCGTGACCCACACGCCCAGGCTCTTCTTTTGTCACGTGAGGGAATTGCAAATGCCGTCCGTCCTCCCAGTGACAGCTTCATGGAGGAGTGGGTGTGCGAGGGCCCCCGGCCCTGGCCCCAGGCTCCGTGAGCAGCTGCCAGGAAGATCAAAGATTTCTCTACTGCTTCTCTGCTCACCCGCCCGCCTGTCTCTGCTCCTGGTGTTTATCAGGACTCTGGAGACCAGAAACACAAACACTACTCCTAAAGAGTCAGGCACAGCTGGATCCAGAGGCTAACCTGGACCCTCTGTCCGGCTCTCTCCCACCTCCGATTCCACTCACAGGCAGGCTGTCCCCTCCAGGTTGGTCGCTGGAGAAGTAACTGGAGGCATACATGCTGCCCTGGGCAATCACAGCTACAGGGAGAGAAAGAGCTTTGTACCCAGAATTCTAGCCAGAGCCCCCAGTTGAGTTTCACTGCGGGGCTGGATCGAGTGCCCATCTCTAAGGCAGTCACCGTCCAGGCTGCAAACTGGCACACGGGAGGTTAGCCCGGGTCATGTGTCATGCCCTGGAGTCAGAGCTGAAGTCACCACCGTGGAGCAGCTTGAGCTGAGTGTGGAGGAGGACGGAGGCTGGGCCTCTCGGACAGGGCAGGGACAAGAACGTGGGCCTGCAGACACCTTCCGTGTTGTGGCAGCCCGTTCTGCAGCTGCAGCCTAGAGTGACGAGGTGCTTAGACGGCTGGCTATGGCCCTAACCACCCCGTGGCAGCCGATTTAGTGAGTGAGGAAGATGGGGAGGGGAAGCAAAGGGAGGCCGCTGTTGCTCAGGAGGATGCCCATCCGGACACCCTGGCTCCCCTCGCACAACCCCGTGCACAGGCTCACGTGCACCCACTGCGTGCTGGCGTGCATGTGCACACAGATGCAGCCATCAGAGCTGGGTTTTCCGGTTCAGACCCCCCTGGGTCAGGGTCTTGAGTCCCAGCTGGAGGAGCAGGAAGAGTCAGCCAGTCTGTGTCCCCAGGACCCACCAGCCAGCAGCAGGAAGGGCCAGAGGAAGGGTGGACTGGGCGGAGGTCCTCCAGCAAGGCTCGCCTGCGACCCCTTGGTTCCTTCCACCAGCAGACAGAGGGATGGCACCGCCAGGCCGCGATAACGCCCCCTGCAGCAGGTTCCCAGGAACAAAGAGCCTCCTTTGGCCTGCCTTCCTGCCTTTGTCCCCACCCCAGCCCCACCTTGGTGCCCAGGGCCTCCTAGTTCCTCTGCCTGGCCCATCCCCAGGACTGAGGTCAGGGTCAGGGCTCAGTCCAGGTCCCCATTGAGTGAAAGGAAGCCCCACGCTAAGGGGCTCTCCTCTCTTCACTTTCACTCTCTGGGAAGAAGGGAGGAAGGTGCCGGCCCTGGTGGAACTTTGGGGTGAGTGGTTCAAACCCCACCCCAACCCCCACTCCTGTGGAGAAAGGAGAAAGACGAAGGCTGGCTGCTCCCGTGGAGACCCACAACCTCCGACCCCGGTGGGTTCTGTGGCAGGGAGTCACCCAAGTGGCAGTGGGCTTGCTGTGGGTTTGAGGAAACAGAGGGTGTGGCTGCCCACTGCCCAGCCTCGGGCCTCCCTGGTTGCACGTTTCCCCTGCAGCTGACATGGAATTCCTGTTCCTGGCCCCAAGCTGCCAGCCTGTTTCCCATCCCCCCATGCCGCTTCCATCCCTGCACCGTACTCAGGGCCCCCCTACCTCCCCCTCCCCATCTATAGCCCAGCACCTCCAGCTACAGAATGGGGTGTCTGGCCATGTTAAACCCCATGGTGGGTGAGTCCGGCAGGCCCTGCCAATGACGTCAGTTCTCTCTGGCCTCCCTGCCCTGTGCCTTCAGGGACCCTGGGCTAGGAAGAGGTACACGTCACCAGCTTCATTTCCTAGTGGTCGTGTGTCATCCTTCTTTTCCAGTCTCTGGGGACTAATGACCAGTGGCCTACCCTGATCTGAGTCAACTTCCAGAGCCCGTTCTCCTTGGGGACCTCACATCTGACGCAGCCCTGTGCTTGCTTCTTCAGAACTAGGGGCGGCTCAGGCAAAGGGAGGAGGCCATTCTGGGTGTGCTCCTGGAAGCGTCAGGGGCATCTCAGGTTGATTCCAGATTGGGGGGTGTCCTCCCGAGCTCAGCTCCTCACCTCGAATCTTGTGTCGTGACAGACACACCAGCCCAGCTGGAAGAGCTCCACTTTTTCCCACCCCCAGTTCAGGCTCTTGGCGGATCACTCGTTCTTTACACTGTCTGGTGCTGAAGGTGCTGAAGGACCTGGACCATGCCTTTGGGGGCCCGGCAGAAAAGGGTGTTGCCTCTCCGTCTTCTCCTATCTCTACAAGGCTGCGGGCCCTCCCCATTCATGGCAGAAGATGTCCGCAGCATTCAGGTCCCCCAGCCCCCAACGCACCACACGCGCGCGCACACACACACACACACACAGGGACCCCACCCCACCCCCACCTCAGAGAGGGTGAGCTTCTGAACTAATCGTGGAGCGTGGGCCCAGAGGGACCTCCCCAAGCTTCAGTGTCCACACCTGCTGTAAAATGATGGCGAGACAGGCCTTCATCTCGAAGCCCGCTGTGGGGCGGTACTGTATGTCGAGGCTTATAAAAGGAGAGGAAGAGGAGGCTTAGCCAACTTTCGGCACCTAAGTGTTTCCCAGGGAACGAGCCCCCTGCACAGGACCCGCACCGCACCAGGGACACAGTTCTTCCCGGCGTCAACACTAGACTCAGGCAGGCCTGGCCCTCTGGGTGGGATTGAACGTGTGATCCCCAGGGCTGCCCACACCCAGAGCCGCCCAAGCAGAGCAGGGGGTCTAGGCACAGCAAGCATCCTGGGCCAGCTTCCTGCAGCGAGGTGATTCAGGCTCCCAGCAGCCTGCTCCGGAAGCCCCACATCCTTTGGGTCCTCTTGGCTCAGTCCCCCCAGCAGGTGTTCCTGGGGCGGGCCCACTTCCCACCATAACAGCTGCCCCCCAGAGCCTGACTGGACTGGTTCCCAGGCTCTTGGAGCCAGTGAGGGGATCTGCCATCCCTACCCTGCTTAGCAGCCTGCAAGGCCAGGCCTCCGAAGACTGGCTTCTTGGTCATGACCTGGCTTTGGGAGAAGCCATAACATTCTGGCTAGAGCAAATGACTTCCTGGGACATCCTGCCCCACCCCCACCCCTCTTCTGCCCTTTCTTATGGTAAACAGCCGGGCTATAGCCAGCCCCCCTTGGCATCCACTGGAGGGGAATTTTTTCAGTGATAAGTTCCTGGGAAATGCACTCCCTTCTTCCCCCGCCCCTTTTATGCCCTGGAAGACTTGGCTTGGAGGCTCCTGGAGTCAGAATCAGCTAGAGGCCCAACATTGGGGCACTGACACCCGGCCCCCCTCCCCAGTCAGTCCCTCCGAGGGGGCAAGGCAGGGTCGCTTTCAGGTTCTGGATCCTGGAATGGGACATCTTGTGAGGACCTTCTCGGGAGGGTCAGCCACGGCAAGCTGTCTGGGGAGAGACCCAGAAAGTGGAAGCTGCCGGCATCCGCAGTGGGGACCGTTTTGTCTTGTCAGTTCTGAGTTCAGGCACGTCCTGTTCCTAGCCCGCCCCCAGACCGCCTCTCCCAGAGTTGTTGACTGAAGTTTCCCGGGTCCATTCCCAACAGGCACTGCCTTCCCAGTCTCCACTGGGTCCATTCCCAACAGGCACTGCCTTCCCAGTCTCCACTCCCCTAACTCTCGCATCCCAGCTGGGCCAGGGAAGGGAGCTGGTTTCAGGGACCCTTCAGATGGGGTCCCCAGTGAGTCCTGGGAAAGCTTAGCAACCCCCCTCCCCCAGTGGCTCTGCACTGCTCCCCTCCCCCCAATCAACCTTCTCCCACCCTGAGAGACTAGGAGGGCTCCCCCGCTGGGTCTTCCCCCACCCAGCTGGGCTGGTGGAGGGGCTGCCCTGCATTTCCCACAGCCGGCCCAGGCTCTGCTACTAGGCCTTCCTTGCCTGAGCCTGGAAAGGGCAGGCCAAGCCCAGTGTCTGTGTGGCACCAGGCAGGACAGGACCGGGCTTGCTAAGTTCAGGTGCTGGTCACAGCAGGGCTGGAGCAGGAAGCGTGGTGTGGTTCTTGCACCTGGTGGCTTACCTTCTCTTGCACTCCTGGTCTGCCCGCCCACCTGCCCGCAGCCTGCACCCGGCCCACCTCTGCTCTCCCCAGCCACTCTGGGCCGTCCCTGCCTCTCACTTTATGCTGCTTTAACTTCAGGTGCAGGGGAGAGACTCTGGAAGGGCTGGGGAGAGTGCAGCCCACCTGGGACAACTGCCCCCCTCTTGCCACATCCCCCTTCACCTTTCTGCACCTTCAGGATAGGGCGGGGCGTCCTAACTTAGCCCAGTAGTGAACTTTCTTTAGAAGTAAGACGACAGGGACCCCAGCCCTTGTTAATGCCCCACACACGCACGGGAAGGCGTCTGCCGCAGATGGAACCAGACATCCCTTAAACTGACTCAGTCTTCCTTAAAAGCGCCCCCCCTCAGCACCGACCGCTCCTGGGATCCCCTGGCGGCGGTGGGGAGGGGGCAGTGGTTGAAAGTGCAGCTGGCTCTCTCCCAGGCAATTGGCAGATTTCTAAAACACGATGTGTGGGGGAGGGGCAGGGGGCTGTTTTCTTATTACAACCCATCTTCCCCGTCCAAAATAGGGCTGTTCCGAATAAGTTCCCTGGGGTTTCCCCTCCAGATTCAATGCTGGGAATCGGCATAAAACGAGGTTGTGAAACCCGGCGTGTGCAGGCAGCCTTTTCTCTCTCTCCGTAAATCCCCAGAGCAGGCAACCCCGGGGCCCAGCGGGTGGTCAGTGCCGGTGCAGAAGGATTTGTTTCTACAGTAATACCTCAGGGCTCCCCTCCCCTATCCCCACCCTCCCCCACACAGACCATGCCTCCCACCCCAGGGAGAAAGACCCCCTCCTAGAAAAGTCAGATCTGCAGGCAAAAGAGGGAGCCAGGGACCACCCCCTAGGGCACCCCAAGGCACCCGTCAATCTCAGAGCTGCTTCTGCAAGCAAGGGAGGGGGTGGGGTGACATTTAGCCCTCCGGATCTGTCCCCTTCTCACCTGGCCTCTGACTGCAAAGACCGCCCGGCCACCTGTGGAGTATGGGGGTGGGCACCTTCTGACCCTGCTTCCTGCTGGGAATATTCACCGGTGAACTTGTGAGAAGTGCCGGGACTTCTGTTTCTTCCAACCCACTGCAGGTCCAAGCCCTCTGGGGGCTTTGCGCCCCTTAGTGTACCTCTGCCTGCCAGGGCGGCTCCTCTGCACCCTGGCCCCCAAGTGGGCGGGTGGACCCCCTTTCCCTGACACCCCCTGTGTCACAGTCCCAGGGCTCCCCCGCCCGCCCCCCTCAGGCGGGGGGGGATATTTTCTTTAGCGTGCTCCCCAGCCTCTCCCCACCACCTACCTGCTTATTCAAGGTCTAGTGCTTTGCACTTCTAAGGAAGGGGCGAGGTCTGGAGAGGCTGTCTCCGTTCAAGGTCACCACAGCCTAGCCAGGCCCTCTCCTTATCCTGCCCCCACCCCAATCAAAGCAGGCTCATGGGGTTGTCATGAGCCAGGTCTCCTTACACACTTAAACAGTTTTTTCCCTTGTATTCTGGTTGTGTAAGTAAAACACACTGTTAGAGGAAGAATCTTTTAAAAAGCCAAAAAGTATAAAGTCATACTTTTTCCCCAAGAGGGCTGCTTGGCTCCTCTAATGCAGCTGTAGCCTCATCCTACCCACAGCTTCCCCCTCCCCCAACACTGCCCAGTGCCCACCCACCACACACATACAAGCACAGTGCCCCCTTCCTCCGGTAACCCCCCTCCAGCCATTCCAGCTAGCTGGCAACCCACCCACCCCAACCCCCCAACCCCACTCACCCAACTTGTGCTTTCTTGCTTCAGCCTTCCAGATCAGCCCTGGCGGGGGTGGGGGTGGGGTTGGCCGGGAGGAGCTGCCATCTTTGCTCCCACCTCCACCAGTACAGGGGCCAACTTTGCTTCCAAACCTATCATTCCTTAACTTTGGTCGGGGCGGGGAGGCAGTGGGGGCGGGGGGGGATGGGAGGGCTTCCTACTCGCCTGTGAAGAGTGACTGACCAGAAACCCAGGGCAGCTCTGCCCTGTTCTCTAGGGTTGCTGTGAGCTGGGTGAGTTTGGTTTAGGCACTGCCTCCCTTGATTGACCCTTCTGAGTTAAAGGCCCCCCCTCATCCAGCCCCTAAAGCTGGTGGGCCCCTTTCTACTCTTGGTCCACTGGGTCCATGTTTGCCTTCCAAGCGATGATTCCCTGCTAGGGCATCCTTTCTCCCCTGAGATTGAGCCCGACTTAGACTTTGCATGCCTGCCTGCCGCAGCAGGGATCCTTGCCCACCCCCCACCCCCAGATCATGAGGGCTTCTCCCCCAAACTCTCTGCAGCCCCTGGCACATCGATGCATGCCCGGTGTCTGAGTGAACTCTGTGAGAAGGGGACCCCAACCTTGCAGCTAGGGACCCTCCCCTAAGGGAGGCCAGGCCAAGGGGAAGGGACAGGCGGCCATTGTTCAGGGCAGCCAAGGAGCAGACTCCCCTGGGGGAGCAGCCTGCCATCATGCCAGCCAGACCAGGTGACAGGCAGTGCCAGAGGCCTTCTTAGAGGCTACCTTGTCTCCAGCCTAGACACACGCTGCGGGCACAGCCCAGCCCCTGTTGGGGAGGGGCTTACATGCAGTGCCACCTAATCTGGTCTGCACCTCCTAAGAGCTCTGCCCCTTGGGATTTGGATGTCAGAAGGCAGCTCTCCACAGAGCCAAGCCTGGTGCCCTCGCATGGCTCTGGCTTCTGCCCTGGAGAAACTCCTGGGTCTTAATGAAGAGGCCCCCCCCCAACCCTTTCCGGTGAAGCAGGGGACTTCCCCAGCCTGGTGCTGCCCTGACCCCCTTTATCGCCAGCGTGAGCCTGAGAGCTGCTTATGTGCCACGTTGGCTGCCCAGCGACGTCAGCTGTTGGGTGGTGCCATCGAGTTGGTTCCTGTGCCCATGTGCAAGTGAAGAGAGCACAGCCAGGCCAGCACCAGCCTCAGAGCTGTCACATCTGAGCCACTGTGAGTCTAAAGGGAACCAGAAGGGGTGCACGGGGAGCGGCCACAAACAAACCAAGAGGATTCTCAGGACCTTCTTAGGACCGAGCAGGACTGTCCAAAGGCTGTAACCGGAAGCCGTGGATCTTGGGGAAAGCAGTGTGCCTCATCCTTCACCGGCGGCTGCAGTCAGTCTCCAGCCAGGGACCTTCAGGTGAGCAGTGGCTCTCTGGGCCACGTGCAACCAGGGCTTGCTGCTGCTGCTCTTGCTCAGCTCAGAGCAGCTCCTTGTACAGCGGAAGGGCAGCATCGCCAGGCCCTGCTCCATCTCAAGATCGGTAGTTACGTGGGAGGGAGCCCGTTTCCGGAGCTCCTGGTACACTAGCAAATGCTTGGCCCCTCCTGAGAGCTTGTCACTCCAGGACAGCAGAACCATTCCCCCCATCCACAGGGGATTCCCAGGTGGCAAACTTGATGGGAGCAGGTTGCTGGTGCCGAGTGGCTGGTGGCTTCAGAGCACACGCTTAGGTGAGCAGCTGCGCTCTCCTCAGACAACAGGAGCTGTGCCCTCAACAACAGAACCCCCGCGGGCTCTAGGGGGCAAGCGTCTTCCACTCAGATCGAAGTCAGGCCCTGCCTGGGGCATGTGTGGCTGGGGAAGGGGTATCTGTACTCAGCCCCCAACCAGCCCCATCATTTCTCCTCTCCCCACCCACTTTCCCCTGATGACTGCCCCAGAGGGCTTTGCACGTGCTCGGGGAGCTGGGGAACGCTGGCGGGAAAGCCCCGTGATGGTTTTGTCACACGTTTCCACACGCTTCCCGAAGCCCCTGCTTTGCGCCTGCTCTGCTCCACTCCGGGGTGTGTGGAGGGCATGAGGGAGTCAGCAGTGGACCACCCACCCCCCATCCCCGACGCGCACGCGCGCACACACATGAGGTTTAGTAGCCCCTCCCCATGTCCTCGGGGGATAGAGACCAGAGTCTGTACCAAGGGTCAGAGTGGACAGACTCCCCCACCCACCCCACCCCCAACAGCAGGAGCCTCGGGACTAGGAGGGTTTGCTCCTAAGAATGATTTCTTTGAGGAAGGAAGGGAAGGAGGGGCAGGGGGTTCTCAGTACTGAGCTGGGGTACTCATGTCCCCATGTCCCCAGGCCCTGCCTGAATGCCACTCCGAGGGAACTGTACTAAGAGCAGTTTCTCAGGCCGTGTCCCCTCTGCAGGTCTGCTACCTGTGCCACAGCCTGCTGACACTGGCCGGGGTGGTGGTCAGCTGCCAGGACATTACTCCGGACTGCTGGGTGAGTCTCCCTGAGGCAGAGGTGGGGTCCTGATGGGACCAGCTGGCCGAGCCCGGCACAGAGTGGGAGGTTGAAGAAGAAGCAGTTCAAGACAGCCAGCGCCTCTCCCTCCCTGTACTGTCCCAAGAGGCTTTCCCAAGGGACACTGACCTAGGACCCCAGCAATTGCTTCACCCTCTCCTCCCTTCCTGGTCAAGTTCTGAGTGGTCACTCAAGATATGTCCCTTCCTTCCTCTGGTTTTGTTTCCCTCCCCAACTCCACTTTGGATGCGCCCGGCCCACGTGCTATGTGCACGCCACCCCACCCCACCCCGCCCCCTCAGGGTGATCTGCAGCTGCTGTGCATGCGGCTGGATCAGCATATCAGCACCCGCATCCGGGAGAGTCCCCAGGCCATGCACCGGACCAAGCTCAAGGACCTGGCCACCCGGATCTACGTTCGCTGGCAGGAGCTTCTGTCCCACTGCCAACCCCAGGTGGTGCCCCACAACCCCCAAGCCTGGGGGGTGGGAGGGGTGGGGTGCAGTGGTCAGCTAGGGCTGGCCAGAGCTGTTAGTTTGTCAACCTCAACCCCATGATTGACTTCCTGGGGGGCAGGCACTGGGGGAAGAGGGCAGGTAGGGGGAAGGTGGGAGTGAGTGAGGGGCAGAGAGGAAGTAGCTCCTGAGCACACGCTGAGCAGCAGTGTGCCCTGAAGAGGACAGTTCCCCCACCCCCTGCCCAAAGGCCAGGGGTGCTAGTGTGTCACACACCCTGCCAGGAAGGGACACCAGAGCCACCGGACTTTCCTGGCCTGTGCCATTTCTGGGAAAATGCTAGCCCCGCTGCACAACTCCATGCTGCTGCTGTAGACCCCCACGCCCCTCATCCCCAGTGCCTCTGGGGGATAAGAGGCCAAAAGCCAGGGGCCACCAGGTCAACCGCCAATGCATATTGAATGGAGATCCCTTCCTACAGGAAGCCCACAGCCCCCAAGGCAGGTGTTAGTCACCCTGTCTACAGAGGGGGAAAGTATAGGGAGTCTCCGAGAGGTTAAGTAGCCTGCCCCACCACGCAGCTCCAATAAACGTCAGCAGCAGGGCACAAAGCCAGCGTGGTTTCCGGGCCTGTCCACCCAAGTACACTTCAGCCAGGCTGTGGTCCCCCACTCTGAGCAGCTAGCTCCTGGGCCCTTCCCTCTCTCGGCACCCCTGGCCATAGCTTGAGGGCAGCGGGGTCCTCGGAGGGTCATTTCTTCGCCCAGCACCCCGACACGCCTCTCTGGCCCCCAGCTCCTCTCTCCTGTCCTTCCCCCCTATAACCCCTGACTTGGGACTGACACTCAGGCCACAAGCTGTGGCTTGGGTCTCAGATTTCGCAAGTCTGTGAGAAAGCTGAAGAACAGACCTCCGCCCCGGCCCTCAGCTCCCCAGGAACTAGATCATGCCAGTCTCTGATGGGAAGCTTGTCAGGGGCTTAGCACCGCTGAGAGGGAGCAGGGAGTCCCCATAGGATGTTCATCTCACTGTGGTCAAGTGGCCGGCTGACCCGTGTGCCCTCCCCTGGGATGGGGGGTGGACCTTTGAGTCAACTTCCAGCTCAAACTCATTGCCCCCTAGTCGATGCCGACTCTCGGCAACCCCACGGAGCAGGGGAGGAATGGCCCGGTGGGTTTCCAAGATCACAAATCTTTATGAGAGAAGAAAGCCTCTTCTTCCTCTCAAGGGCTGGCTGGCTGGCTGGTGGCTTCAAACTGCTGACCGTGTGGTTAGCAGTCCAGTGCAGAACCCATTCACCCCCCATCCTACCCCCCAGGGCTCCTTTCCCCAGCTTCTGCAACCCACACCACAGAACAATTAGCTGACCAGTCCTGCACCAGCCCCATGATCAGACAGTGGGGACCAAGAAGGCGTGTCCAGGGCGCCACCTGGGCCCCAGGTCTTCACGGGGTGTGCCTCTCTCATCCCCACAGGTCCAGTACTTCAGCCCCTGGAAGGACTCCTGAAGATGCACACAGGGCAGGGCAGCCCAGGACCCCTGGCTCAGGCAGAGAATGAACAGGACCCTGAGCGCAATGCTGACCAACCTGCCACTGCCCCTGACCCCCATCCACCGAGGACTCCTGACCCCCATCCACCGAGGACTCCGGCCTCTCACTGCCTGGCCCACTCCTCACCTCACCTCCCCTCGCCTTCCCTCCCAACCAAACTTCTTCCCCAAGGCCTTTGTCTCCACAGTTCTGGTTTCCCTGACTCCAGGGCCTTGGTCCTCCCCACCCCCACCCCCTTCTCGGTCTCCCACTAATGTGAGGTTTCTTTGTGCACATTAAAGTCTTTTTTTCAGCACCAGTGGTTTAGAAGCCTGCCTTCAATCCCTGGCCTGATGGTTCATGCCCAGCCTTCGGTACCTGCCCTCTCTGCTGGTGCTGGGCCTTGTTCCTCGCCTCAGACAGGCTTGCCACCCAGCTTCAGCCTACCTGGCCCACCTGGCAGCAGAGGGCTGCCGTGCAGCTGGGGGCGGGGGTGGGGGGCTGTTCAGGTGGCAGGAGTGCAGAGGTAGGCAGGAAGGAACAGTTATGGCGCTCTCTTCCCTTGGAGGAAGCTCAGAAACACCAGAAGTCGGGATAAGGAACCAGAGTGAGGACTCAGGCTCAGACCAGCCCCCATGGCCCCCACGGGAGGGGCTGCACACCATGAGATGGGAGATCAGGGTTGTAATGACACTGAATTCAATTTCTTGTAGACTCTGAAACCAACTCTTTAGATTTTGAAGTTGGGAAGGTTTGGGGGCTGTGGGGGGTGGGTTCCCAAAAGACAATCCCAGATACTGCTCTGGCTTTCCTTCCATCAGCCTTGTCCCTGATGTCTTGTGGGGAATGAGGGCTGGGGGAAGGGGGGCTGTGTCCCTTGAGCTTTCGGTACCCCAGAAGATCCCGAGTGTCTGCTTTCTCTCTGTGTGTACTCCAACCCCAGAAATCCAGTCCTGGCCTCAGACTTGACTTTTTCTGGGTTGGGGCAGAGTCTCGCAGGAAGCAGAAGTAGGTTAAGAAGTGACAGAGAGACCAGGCTGACTGGTTGGACAGACTGGTGGAACCCATGAGCCTGTGCCTTTGCCATACCTCAGGCCTGGAACTGAACTCACCCCTGTAGCTCAATTTCCAGCTAAACAATCTGACAGGTCGATGAGGGGGACATGGGGGGGGTGGGGGTGGGAGCTGGGCTTTCTACTCCCGCCAAGAGCTATAGTCTTGGAAGCCTGTGGAGTGGTTCTGCTCTGTGCTATAATGTCGCTACGACCCAGCATGGACCCCAGTGAGTATGGGGGAGAGCACGGCATTAGGGAGGCTGACCGGAGTTGCGATGAATGAGGCAGAATATGTATGAAAGTAAAACTGATCATCTGCCTTATAAACCTTCACCTGATTCACAATAGTTTGAGGCAGAAGCTTCCCTTTGCCAAATGAGGCAGTGCCTGCTCCCCAGCTCAACCCAGGGTAGCCCCCAATCACACTGGGGCACACAGCTTTCCCCCTGTTCTGCCTCCTTCTTTGTCATCTCATGCCAGGGGGGGGGATCACTTAAGGTGCGCTAACGCAGAGATTCTGAAGGTCCCAAATCAAGGACCTTCAAGGCCGCCAAGTGACTCCATTGGCAGACCTGGGTTCATCACGTCCCGGGCCTGTTTTAGACACGGCTGCCCCACACCACTGCTGGGTCCTCAGAATGCTCGGAGCCGGGGGACATCTATTATTCAGAGCTCGCAGGCACAGGGCAAGCACAGGGTTGGGTACCATACCGAACACTGCTCTGCCCCAGAGCCCTTGCCAAGTGCTAGGTGGAAGAAGCTCTTGGCCAGGGCGACTTGGATGCCCAAGCAACTCCACCGAGAGTTCTGGTTTCTGTTCCTGGCCGCATCACATGCCCCCCTGGCGGAGGCAACCCCGGGCCTCGGTGGCATCAGGTCTGCCTCTGATGCCCAGATAAAGGAGTAGAGACAGTGGCAAGGCAGCCTTCGGCCACCGCCTCCTCCCCCAGGGCCACCTCTGCTTCTGACACGGAACATGCTGACAGTAATCCTCAGCTATTCAGTTTGCTCTGGAAACCTGGAAATCACCTTTGAAATTTCCCTTCTTTGTTCTCGCTGCCAAGGGCAGAAAGGGGTAGGGAGGTCTGAAGGGCTGAACCTGGGATTTCCCAGTTCTCAAAGCTGCCCCTACCCAGCGCTGAGGAAGCCACTGGGCTGGCCACCAGCGTGGCCATCTGGAAGCCTTCTCCCTGCCGGGCCCCCGTCCCCTGGCCCCCAAACGTACTCATCCACAAGAGAGAAATCAATACCAGGGAGAGAGGAGGTGTAGGAGATGACTCTGTCCCTCCAGGGACCTGGTGTAACCTGAGCAGAGGTGTGTACTGCAAGGTCACCCAAGGGCAAGTTGTAGCGCCTGGGACCAGTGATGGCCGGCCTGGGGCCGGCCTGGTGGCAGACCAGCTCTTCTCAACGAGCCCGGGCCTAGTTTGAAACCTGGGGACTCTACCGTGGTTCTGGCTGGGTCACCACTTTCCCCTGCGGGCTCTGACCTTTCCAGCTCCCTAAGCCCCCGTGAAAGGCCAGGGGATATCCTGAGAGCAGCCATTGGAAGAGCAACATCCTGGGCTGTGCTGACAGATGTTTTCCGGCTTCCTTTTGGTGGTGGTGGCTGGGAGGGGCCGAGAAGGGAAAGGCTTCCCAGGTGGATGACTTTGATAACCCTTGGGAGGAAGTCAAGGAAGTTCTTTTCCTAAGTCCCTGCTCACCTCAGTTCCCAGCCCTTCAGAAAGATGGATTGATCCCTGATGCCTGGCAGGGCTCAGCCGTCTCCCTCTCTCACCTGCCATGGTGGCAGCTCCTGGGAAGTCAGTCCAGCTGCAGGGGTACTCTGGCCCCTCCTCCTGCCTCCTCGGGAGAGGTGGGAGATTTGGGGGTTGGGGTGAGGGGCTCAAATGAGGGGCACCATGGCACAGGACCCAGTGTGGAGAGAGAAGGGAAACCGAGCTGACTTTTCAACTCAGATTTCTAGGCCTATCTTTTGGGGTTGCCCTGAGGTACTGGTAAACCCCCTGAAGGCATTTAACAGACCCATGCTGCCCTTCCTTGACCTGGCTGCAAAGCACGCAGCTGGGCAAATGGGGTAAATGGGACCGTGAAGGCTGAGGGCCTCAAGGATGGGCAGTTTTCACAGAGTAGGTCTGAAAAACCCTAGGAGTTTTCCCTTCTTAATCAAAGACCGAGGAGTCTCATCTTCTACCTATTGTGCTTTTATCACACACACGCAAAAAAAAAGTATGAATCACGAGCAAGTCGTTGGTTAGGAAATGTTATCCTCTGATGATCCACCCAAGAAAAGGATCCGGGCCAGGAATGAATCTCTCTGAGCCCCCGGCAGCGGTGTAGTGGCTCACACACTGGGTTTGCTACCCACACGGGATCAGCAGCTCGAAGCCACACTGTTGTGCAGGAGCAGGATGAAGCTTTCTGCTCCCGTCACGGTGGACAGCCTCGGAGACCCTCGGGGCAGCAGTGCCACTCCGGCCCTGTAGGGTCGCTGTGAGTCAACGGCAGGGAGTGTTTGGCTTTGAGAGCTTGGAAGCGAAATGCCCACAGCAGGAAGTGAAGGAAACACAGCGTGGTGGTGCAGGTCTGTGCACTGGAGGCTTCTTCTGTCAACCTTCATCCCCAGCTGTGGGGACCTGAAAGGCCGGCCCCAGTGAGTGTAACCAAACCCCCCTTTGAAACTTTCCACTCGGGCCACTTCACAGATGCTGCCAGGGAGCTCCTGGTCATCCTCACACCTTGGAGGCTGAGGGGGTGGGGTTGGAGAGGAAGGTGGAAAGGGAGTGGTATCCAGGCTTCAAGGTGAGGGGGATGGGGTGGAAAACAACAACAGGAAATGGATTGTTCAGGAGCTTAAAAAACAAAACACACGGACAGAAAAGTGGTCGGTTGGTCAGTTTACAACGTGACTTAAGAGGCAAGGCCAGCAATTAGGGACCCAAAGACCTGGCTGAAGATTCTCACCTTGTTAGATTTTCTGTGTGACTTTGGGCAAGATACTTAAGCTGTCCCGGGACTCTTTTTATCTATAAAGCAGGAGGAACAAGTGCTGATTACTAAATGAGGGTGAAGTAAGGAAATGTCTTTGGAGGCAGGTTATACAATCTAAGGCACAGAACAAAAATGAAGATGTTTCCCGAGGGGTCTATTTCTCTATGCAAATACACAGGAGGTCTAACCCAGACCCTCACTTCACCCAGAAGAGCCTTCTCCCCCCCCACCCCCCCATGAGCTTTGTTGACTGCCTTTCCCTCTATCTCCAGCATCTCCAAAGCCACTTTTTTCCTGGTGGAAAGGGACTGGGAAATGTGGCTTTGGCCAGCTCGGGAGAAGGGGCCTTTATAAGAACCAGCAAAGGCCTGATTGTTGCTGAAACCAAACTGGGCTGCTTTTCCCAATTATCTTCACTACGCTTCTGGTCTGATTTTCCGATGCCAAGTTTTAACCTAGAACAAAAGCTGCTGTCGGGGCTGATTTATAATACAGATCTGCTGACCAAGCCTAAACTGCACCCACCCCCACCCCACCTCAAAGGGCTGCACCCTTAAAACCACCACTAAGCCTTTTGGGCTTCAGGCCCCTGCCTAGCCGTGCTTCCAGGTGCCCAAAGGGTGGCCTGCCTGGGGCTTCTCTGTCCACCTGCCCAGCTCGGAGGGCCAGTTGGCAGCGAGGCCACTCCAGCACCGCCCAGGAGGCCCGGGTAGCACCGAGCAGCACTCTACTTAGAGGAGCGTCGTGGGCGGAGGCTGGCGGTCCTGCAGGCGCTGGTTCTCCTCCAGCGTAGCTCCCTCGGCCTCTTTCATCTGCACACCGGGGCTCATGCCACTTGTTAATCGCCCTCCCGGCGGCACCCGAAGGAATCACCTCCTGCGGGTAGCTTTGGCCGGCAGGCGTCCAGGGCTGTCTCCACCGGAGCTGGACAAGGGGCGTGGAGTGGTTTGCCTGGGGCGTGAGAATCAAGGGGCAGGCCGTCTCCGGAGACTGGGGGCTTCCTGGGTGGTGCAGCTCCGTTCCTTTTGAGGGGAGGGGCCAGTAGATGGTTAGGGCAAAGAAACGAGGAAGAATTTTGGTATAAAAGATCGCTCTCCGTCGGCCCAGAAGCGGGACCTGGGTTGCCCCGGACCCTCCTCCCTCGGATACTCGCTCGCCCCTCGGAGACTGGAGGGCTCTTCAGCCCCCGTCCCTGACCCCGGCAGCCCGGCCCCCGGACGGTCTTTGGGGGTCACTTCGGTTAGAGCCGGTGAGTCCGAGTCCCCGCGGCAATGCCCGGGGTACCCCCGCCGTCCCACCTCCCGGTGCTGTGACGCAGACCCGGACTGTGAGGTGCGCGGTTGCTGGGCACCCAATGGGGCGGGAAGTGGGGTCCGAGCCCCGGGGCCGCAGGACGGATGGCCCCGCCGTGAGTCCCGGCCGGTCGCAGCCCCCTCCCGGGCGGGCTCTAGCGTCCCGCCCCCGGACTCCGTTCGACACCCCCCCAGCCTGACGTCAGGGGGGCGGGGGCGGAGAGCCCCGGCCGTGGCGGAGAAAGAGCCGGCGCCCGCCGCTGGGGCGCGGGGAGCCCGAGCCCAGGAGCGCGGAGCGGAGCCGGGACGCGGGCGGGAGGCGGGCGCGGCGGGGGAGGGCGGAGGGCGGCGCAAGGTAGGGAGGCCCGCGGTCGCCGGGAGCGCGAGGGCGGCGCCCAAGGATCGAAGCCGCGCGTGCGAGGTGAGTGAGGCCGGGGCTGCGCGGGGCGCCGGCGCGCGGCTTTGTCCCCCTCCTCGGGCCGGGGCCGCCGCACGCGCGAGGGTCAGGGTCGGGGGCGCGGGGGAGGCGGCCGCGGACAGCTGTCCGCCCCAGCTCTCGGCGGGGCGCGGGGCGTGCGTGCACGGGGTCCGGAGGGAGGAGCGCGGCCAGCTGGAGTGGGGGTCTCCCCTCGTGCTGCCCGGCCCGTGGCCGGGATCCTCGCCAGCCCCCGCGAGCTGCCCCCGGCCCGCCCACCCCCGATGGAAAGTTTAGGGCGGGCTTGGACGGAGGCCGATGTTGTGAGATCAGATTTCCCCGCCGCGGCCCCCAGTCCCGCCTGCCCGTTCCGCCGGGGAGGCGGGTTGTCCCGGAAAGCCAGGCCCCCGATCCGAGCCGGGCACTCCGCGTCGTCCCGGGCTGGAGCGCTGGGGTGCAGCCGCGGGAGCCGCCTCCCTCCACCGTCGGCCGCTCGGGGTGGGCAGAGGCAGGGGGGCCCGTTGCCTGCCCCCCGCGCCCCCCATCTCCCTTCCTCCTGGGGCTGATCCCGGGCTCCGGGAGGGAGCTGGGGGTGGGGCCGCCGCCGCGCGGGCACGCGGATCTCCGGAGCGCCCGTGGGGTGCGGCCGGGGCTTGGGGTAAGGGGCCCCGTGGCGGGCCGGGGGCCGTGCTGGGATGGGTGGGTGGGGGCGCCCGCAGGCTCGGCCCGTCCTTCCCGCGCTGGCGCTCGGCGCCGACCGGCAGGGGGCGCCCGCACGCAGGCCGGGCTCCGCCACGCTCCGGCGCCGCCGCTTTGTTTGCGTTCAAATCCCCGGAGCTGGGGGAGGGGAGGGCCCTGGGGGCCGGGGCCGGGGTCTTGGCGGGGACCTTTTGTGGGGGCGGGTGCCAGAGGGCGAGCCGGCAGAGTCCCAGTTCCTGTATCGGCCCGGTATTTGCGGGCTGGAGCGGTGGCAATCCACCCAGGTACCTTGCCCAGGTCAGGGTCCCGTCCCCCCCCCACGCCAGCACCCCGGGGCGCAATCCCTGGGTTGGGAAGGCGAGGCTGACCCGGCGGGGCGCCTCAGGGACTGGCTCGGAGTGGTGCGACCCCAGGGGTCCGGGAGGAAGCTCCCGCCCCCACCCCCACCCCCACCCCGTCGCGGCTGTAGGCACAGCCTGCAGGGAGATCCCTGGTGATCCCGAGCCAGCGCTCGGCTCTCCAGCAGCCTCGCAGCCCGCAGGCGGGGAGTGTCTCCTAGGAGCCTGTTGGAGGAACAGGATGAGGCCCTGGTCATTTCCACGCCCATCCTATCCACTTCCTGCCTCCCTTCTTGAGCAACAAAGGGGCCTTGCAAAGCCGGACCCCTTAGGTTCCCGGCCCCACTCCAGCCCTGCTGATGTGGAATGGGGTTTGGGGCCCTGCCCGAGCTATTGTCTACACTGGGGGAGGGGACAGATGGGGACCAGTACCTCCACATGCCTGCTTCACCAAGTGTGCACATGGGGAGGAGGGAGTGGGGGGGTCCTTGCCTAGCACCCGCCCCCAAGTGCCTCCTCCCAGCAAGCAGTAAGGGGTCTGCATCCCAGAATTAGGTATGTCTTGGCGCTGGCGTGGCTGACCCAGTGGAGGCTGACCCAGTGGAGCCTGGCCCTGCTTCCTGAGGTTCTCTTCAGAAATCCCCACACCCTTGTTTAGGCCTGGGTGTGGGAGAAGGGGGGTCCCTCTTTTTAATATATTTTTGAAACAACTTCCTGTTGAGCAGGGGAAGGGCCTGGAGGCCAGAGAGGCCTTGTGTATTCTGGGAGATGGGAAGTGTCCACTCCTCCAGCTGACTCAAGTCCTCCCCCTCCCCCCAGGGAGATCCCAATCTTCAGGGGGCTGGAGCCAAGCGGAAGCGGTGCTTTTTTTTTTTTTCGTTTTAAGCTGCCTCTCCAAGGAGAGGGCTCAGGGTAAAGCCACCGGGGTCTTTTGAGAGGGCTGGTAAGGTCTGCCCTCAGTCAGGGCCTGCTGGGGTGGGTTTGTGAGAGCCCCCCTCCCCCCATCCAGAACAGACAGTTTCTCTAGCTGTGGTCTGACCCTTTCTTTCCTTCAGCAGGGCAGCTGGCCTGGAGCACAGACCTGGGGCCTTTGCCATGGCCCCACACTGGGCTGTCTGGCTGCTGGCAGCAGGGCTGTGGGGCTTGGGCATTGAGGCTGAGGTGTGGTGGAACCTTGTGCCCAGGAAGACTGTGTCCTCTGGGGGTGAGTGCCAGCAGTCTTCAGGAGCGTGTGTGAAGGCTGCAGGGGAAAAGGCATGTTGTCAGGAAATACAGGGCAGCTAAGGAACTGCCCGCTGGCCCCTGCAGGCCTTATTCTGTCAGCAGCCTGCGGGACACTTGTGCATGGGGAGCGGCTTTCTAAGAAAGCTGAGAGGGCTCCCCCACCCCTCCCAGAACTGGTGGTACAGATGAGGCCTGGACGTGCCTCCTGACACTCTGTGGCTCTGGGAAACCGGTTACCGGCTCTCTATCAGCAGCCCCTCTGCTGCTTTCGTGCACACCAGAGAGGAGTCAGCCACACTCCCCACACCTGCAAAGTGTCACTAGCCCTGGGAGCCCAAAGATAGGAGGGAACTAGGGTACATTCCCTCTGGGCTCTTCCTAGCTCTCTAACTCTGCCCTCAGGAAACCCCATTACAGACCTAAGGAGTGCCTCTGCTTCCCATGCCCTCTGGTGACCCCAATGGGGGCAGTAGGTGGGCAGAGCAGGCCTGCAGCCCTCCTGCACTCACCTGTACAAAGCGGTGATGTCAGGTGTTTGTATCCTCGCTGCTCTCTGGGGACGTGGGATGAGCTCACCTCCCCTAGGCTCCGCTCCCGTGCTAATGAAGCCCTCCTGTGCTGGCTGGCTTGGGCTTATCCTGGACTCCAAAGACCAAGGCTGGATTGGGGGAGACTCTGAGGACAGACTGAAACTATTTTAGGGATGGATGTGGAAAGCACGTGACACGATGGGCCAGCATGGCTTCCCACCTGTGGCTTCAGTACCATCTCTGGTCCCTAAGCCTCTGGCTGAGCCTGCATCTCTGGGCAGCTTGGGAAGCCCGATTTCCATCCCACTTGAGCATAGTGTTTCCAAGAAGGCAAGGAGCCCTCGCAACTGTTCCATACTTTCTGCCCTGCTTGCCTGAGGGCCAGCCCAGGCCTAGCAGGGCCCTGACATGGACAGTTAGCAGCAGCGCTGAGAAATAGCGGTCGTCGAGGAAGTCGGGAGGGGCACGTTCTCTGCTGTGGAGCCGGAGGTGCCATTGACCCCAGGAGGGAGAGCAAGCCAGGGCCATCAGTCTGATGGCTTCCTCCGGCCGGAAGCTGTGGCTGAGACAGTTTTCCTTCCTCTTCTCCATCCTGGAGCTGCCTCCCTCCTAAGCTTAGCAAAGGCCAACAAGGGTCAGGTGGAGCTGTCAGCTGAAGGGCTATTCAGGAAACTTCACTGCCTGTCAGGCCTTGTCTGCCATTAGCCAGTGGGGAAGCTGGCTCGGATTTGGGGGCGGGGGCTATTGATTTTACCAAGGAGGCATCTGTGAAGGGGGAAGGCTGCATTGGGGCGGGGGGTGAGCCTATGCCCCGCTCAGCCCTGCCATGTCCCTGCAGAGCTGGCAACAGTGGTACGGCGCTTCTCCCAGCCAGGCATCCAGAACTTCCTGACCCTGACCCTGACCGACGGGTTCCTGTACGCAGGGGCTCGAGAGGCCCTGTTCGCCTTCAGCGTGGAGACTCTGGAGCTCCAAGGAGTGGTGAGAGGTGGGAGCGGAGGAGGCATAGAGGCAGGAGCGAGGACAGGACTCTAGGGGGGCGGGGGTGGGGGGGCTTTGGTTGGGCAGGCTGCCCCCTCCATCCCTGTGGAAACCCTGCTCACCTCTGAGGCCAGCCCGGCAGCCAGAATTGGGCCTTGCTTTCTCCCTGTTCTCGTGGCATTTCGTACAGCCCCTCATCATTGAGATGGGGCATCTCCCCACAAATTCAAGCCCCTAGAGGGTGGTGTCATCCCCCAGGCTGCTCCTCAGGCCATGCTTCCTTTGTGCCTGTGCTGTTGCTGACCTTTGACCTGTCCCCTCCCTGCCCCAGATCTCATGGGAGGCCCCTGCTGCAAAAAAGGCTGAGTGTGTCCGCAAAGGGAGGAGTAACCAGGTGGGTGCTGGGGCTCTGCTGGGGGCCGGAGGAGGTGCGGGGGCCGAGTTCAGGGCTGCATCTGCTCTCCAGCATTTTAGGGGAGTGGCGGTGCTCCCCTTTTCCAGTACCGCTCGGGGGCCTGTTGGTCACGGTTGTGCCCCCTGTATCAGGCCCCAAGACTCTTACTAACCACACGGCTCTGTGTGCCTTCAGACGGAGTGCTTCAACTTCATCTGCTTCCTACAGCCCTATAACGCCACCCACCTGTACGCGTGCGGCACCCACGCCTTCCAGCCCAAGTGTACCTACATCGTGAGTGCATCCCCTTCTCTGATGCCCCGGCCCCTCGGCGGCCCCCTGCACATCCCCCTCACTGTCTCTGCCCCTCGCCTGCAGGACAGGCTTACCTTCTCCTTAGGGCAAGGAGCGCTGGAGGATGGGAAAGGCAAGTGTCCTTATGACCCAATGAAGGGCCACACCGGCCTCCTTGTGGGTGAGTGAGTGACTGTCCCCCGGGGGTCCTGCTCTGGGGCTGTGTCCGTTGTGCGGGTGTTTTGGCTCCCTTCGATCTGACCGACCGTCTGGCTCCCGTAGATGGCGAGCTGTATTCGGCAACGTACAACAACTTCCTGGCCACCGAGCCGGTGATTCTGCGGAACCTGGGACCGCACTACTCCATGAAGACTGAGTACCTGGCCTTCTTGCTCAACCGTAAGGCCTTTGGGCTGGCGGCGGGCCTGAGGGAGCCTTCCTGCGTGGGCGGGACCACCACTGATCCCCTCTGCCCATACCCGCAGAGCCTCATTTCGTCGGCTCCGCCTTTGTCCCGGAGAGCGTGGGCAGCCTCACGGGGGACGACGACAAGATCTATTTCTTCTTCAGTGAGCGAGCTGTGGAGTACGACTGCTATGCTGAGCAGGTGGTGGCCCGAGTAGCCCGGGTTTGCAAGGTATGGACCCCTCCCCAGGGGCGGGGCCTGGCCTGGTAGCTGGCCTGGCCTGGCCAGACTGACCGCCAGTGTCTCCTTGCCGTTTGCCTGCCAGGGAGACCGGGGGGGTGCCCGGACCCTGCAGAAGAAGTGGACTACCTTCTTGAAGGCGCACCTGGTGTGCTCGGCCCCCAACTGGAAGCTGTACTTCAACCACCTGCAGGGGCTGCATACCATGCACGGCGCCTCCTGGCCCAACACCACCTTCTTTGGGGTTTTCCGGGCACGCTGGTGAGTGGCTGGGAATCGGAGCTGGTGGGAGGAAGAGGGGTTGGGCAGGAGCAGGTGAGCGGGTGTGAGGACCTGGGCCCAGCCTCGTGGTCAGTTCCCCAGAGGCCAAGGACACCTGCCATTTGTGAAGGAGTGCGGGGCAGTGACCATAATGACCAGCAAAGGGAAGGAGCCACCCAAGGGTCGCCCTGAGCCGGAACGGCCTCACCAGTCACCGGAGGGCTGCTCCCTGTACCTGCCATGGGTTTATGCTCCCCGCCGCAGCCAGTGCACCTGACCTGAGCCTGGGGCCCTTTCTCCGGCTCCAGGGGAGACACGGACATGTCGGCAGTCTGCCAATACCAGTTAGCGGAAATCCAGCGGGTTTTCGAGGGCCCCTACAAGGAGTATCGGGAGCAAGCACAGAAGTGGGGCCCCTACACTGGCACGGTCCCCAGCCCCAGGCCTGGCTCGGTGAGTCCTCGGGGCAGCAGTGTGGGCCCTGTTGGCTGGCCGGCCCAGGCTGACTGGCTCTTCTCCGGGCTCCCAGTGCATCAACAACTGGCACCGCGGCCACGGCTACGCCAGCTCTCTGGAGGTGCCCGACAACACACTCAACTTCGTCAAGAAGCACCCGCTGATGGAGGACCGGGTGGGGCCGCAATGGGGCCACCCTCTGCTCGTGAAGAAGAATGTCAACTTCACCCAATTGGTGGCGGATCAGGTCACAGGGCTTGACGGCACCACCTATACAGTGCTGTTCATTGGCACAGGTTTGCAGTGGGCTCGGCTGGGGAGGGGGCTGCATGCGGCTGGGGCAAGGGTATCTGACAATGCCTTGGGGGCCCCCCCCCCAAGTCCTCTCACCCTTGCCCTTTTCCCCCACTTTCCCTCAGGAGACGGCTGGCTGTTCAAGGCCGTAAACCAGGGGCGCTGGGTCCACCTGATCGAGGAGCTGCAGCTGTTTGATCAGGAACCTGTGGGGAGCCTGGCCCTGGACCGGAACAAGGTGAGGCATCTGAGCACCTCCCCTCTTCCCTGGTGTGCGTGGCTGGCCAGGGTGGGGGAAGCAGTGGGCGCGCGCCTTGGGTGTTTAGAGCAAGTTCCTGGAAATAAGAGCACTGAGGGAGGAGTGTGGGCACCACTGGGTCATTTTATATATAGGCCCATCCCCATGGGAATGGGCTCCTGGAACTGAGCACCGGCAGCTGCTCCAACGTTTCCGCCAAAGCCCCACATGGTGCCGGTAGCTCTGATGACAGCGGCTCTCTGTAGCTGATCACTCACTGCCCCCCTGCCTGGGCTGCCCAGGCGTTTCTGGTGCCCTCAGCGTCTGTCCCGACCCTCTCACATGCTTGTCTGGACCTGCCCCTCCCCGCCTGTCCCATTAGTGCCCATGTCCCATTAGTGCTCGCCAGTAATTCCTCTTAACTGGCGGGCTGGCAGTACCCCCTCAATTGTCGTTTGCCCATCTTCTGTTGGCCACTGTGACTCGGAATTGCTCCCCAGAACATGGAGTAATGGCAGAGAGGGAGAGAGAAAGACTGGTTGGTAGGCACCTCGGGAACAGGAAGCCCGCTCATGCCGTGCCAGGGGTATTGTGTGGGCTCAGGGCGTTGAACAGCCTGGATTTCCTGCACCGTTTATAGGGTAATGGATCGTGTGTGCATGTGGTCAGGCTGCTTGGCTCGCAGGTCTTGCTCTAACAAGGTCACATCAATTAAGCACTTATGATGCCTGTAAACCCCGTGTGCGTCCCAGAACCCTGCAGCCTCCCTGGGACCTCAGAGTGGCTTCCCCCACCGTCTTGTCCCTCCTTTGCTGCCTTGTGGCTTAGCGCGCCCCTCCAGGGGCTAAGCCTCCCCACTGAGCCCTGGTCTGGCCACCAGCCTGACCCACCCTTGGTCCTCTGCAGAAGCTGCTCTTTGCCGGCTCCCACTCACAGCTGGTCCAGCTGCCCCTGGCCAACTGCAGGAAGTACCGTTCCTGTATAGACTGCGTCCTCGCCCGGGACCCCTACTGCGCCTGGAACACCAACACCAGCCGCTGTGTAGCCCCTGGGGGCCACTCTGGGTGAGTCGGGCTCTGTGTGTGGCATCTGGGAGGAAGGCCGGGATTGGCACCGGGATCCTGACCGATTGCTGCCTCTCTGGCCAGATCTCTTCTGATCCAGCATGTGACTGTCTTGGACACCTCAGCCATATGCAGCTATCGAGGCATTAAGAAAGGTGAGCTGATTTGGGGGAGCGGCCCTGGCCCCATCCCATCTCGCCCCTTGGCCCCGGGCTTCCTGCACTGACCCTTTTTCTCTCCGCCCTATAGTCAGGCTCACTCCCAAAAACATCACTGTGGTGGCAGGCACAGACCTGGTGCTGCCCTGCCGCCTCTCCTCCAACCTGGCCCATGCCCACTGGACCTTCGGTGGCCGGGATTTGCCCTCTGAAAAGCCTGGCTTCTACGTCTATGATGCCCAGCTCCAGGCCCTGGTAGTGATGGGTGCCCAGGTCCACCACGCTGGAAACTACTACTGCTTCTCCGATGAGCAGGGCATACGCTTGCCCATCGAGAGCTACCAGGTGGCTGTGGTGGCAGACCCGTCGATAACCATGGAGGCCCAGGCACCCCTGGAAAGCCTGGGCCTGGTGTGGCTGGCCGTCGTCGCCTTGGGGGCCGCGTGCCTGGTGCTGCTACTGCTGGTCTTCTCCCTGCGCCGGCGGCTGCGTGAGGAGCTGGAAAAAGGAGCCAAGGCATCCGAGAGGACACTGGTTTACCCTCTGGATCTGCCCAAGGAGCCCACCAGCCCCCCCTTCCGGTCCGGCCCCGAGACAGAAGAGAAGCTCTGGGACCCTGTTGACTACTACTACTCGGACGGCTCCCTCAAGATCGTACCGGGGCATGCCCAGAGCCAGTCTGGGATCGGGACCGAGACCTCTTCGTCTCCAGGCATCCCGGGACAGCCCCTGCCTTCTCCCACGCAGCTTCACCTGGGGAGCGGGCGGAACTCAAACGCCAACGGTTATGTGCGCCTCCAACTAGAAGGGGATGACCGGGAAGGGCTGCCTGAGCTCTCGGACGAACTGAGGCGCAAACTGCAGCAGCGCCAGCCGCTGCCCGACTCCAGCCCCGAGGAGTCGTCTGTATGAGGCGGACCCCCCACCACATTGCAGAGGGGGGGACGGCGGCGTGGGAGGTGAAGCTCCTACTTTTGCACAGGCACCAGCTACCTCAGGGACATGGCAGGGGCCACCCGCTCTGCCTGGGGCAGAGCCTGCCATGAGGACCTGCCCCGCTCAGCACGGACACTGCCACTCCGTGTGACTCCCTAGGTCGCCAGACTCATGGGGGACATCTTCCTCCTCGGTGAGGAGCTATGAATCACAGACACATGGCACCCCAGCAACCAAAACTTGTCCAGGCAGAAGCGTGTGACGTGCGTGTGCACGTGTGTGTGTTCTTGCATAAATGTGTGTGTGTCACGCATGTGTGGCATGGCTGCTGGCTTCTGTCAAGTCTTCTCTTGGCCTGGGGTCCTCCTGGTGAGTCTTCTGGAGCTATGAAGGGGAAGGGGCCGGGCTATCCTGCCTTTTACCCCCACCCCCATGTGAGGCAGGCATGTACATATGGGGGTGGGGTGGGCAGGTGCCGAGCCCCTTTCGGGGATTTCAGGCCCCTCAGAGGGCACCTAGTCCTGACCCTAGGGCTGTGAATGTTTTCCGGGGGGAGGGGGGTCAGGAGATGAACAACCTGTGTGTTGGGTGGGGGAGGGTTCTCCCACATGGGGCCCTCCCTCCAGGTTCAGTGGTATTTTATACTTGTCCTCCCTAGTGGGCTGGGGAAGGTGGGGGTGGGAGTTGGGGGGAGAGGGCGGCCAGGCCGTGGGCCCTGGCACACCCTTTCCAAGCCCCAGGAGGAGGGCTTCTGAACAGTGTAACTTATTGCGTCCCTGCGTATTTATTTGTTGTAAATACTTGAGTATTTTTATATTGACAAATAAAATGGAGAAAATGATCCCATTGCCATGACTGAACTGCGACCCAGGCTCAAACCTTCTGGGTGTCCCAGGGGCTGGGGAGGGCTGGGTCTCCCTGACTGCCCGCTCTGCTGGCTTGTGCCCCTCAAGAGGGGACCAGCCCAGGCACCAGTGTTTTTTCCCACAGTGGTGGCGATGGGGCTGGGAACCAGACCTTGGCCACAGCCTCCTGGGAGCAAGTTGTGGCGCCCAGCCAAAGGGAGAAGTCAGGGCACTGGGAGTCTAGGCGGGAGGAGGAGCCGGCTTCCCAGAAGTCCCTGAGGGGGGCCAAGGAGGGGAACTTCCTAGAAGCGACTAAGATTGGTGGGCAGGGCGCTGGCTTATGTAAACCTGGGGCTCCCAACGAGTTTAGGGGAGTAGTTGGCTCCCAAGTCATCAATGCCTCGGCCACCTGGCTGCAACAATAAAACAATTGTGAGGATAGCGCAGGACCCAGCTATGTTTGGTTCTGTTGCACCTAAGCCAGAGTCAAAACTGACTCGACAGCACCCAACACCACCTGGGACTAAGGGACTCACCCCTACTGGCACCCTGTGTGCACCCGGCTGCTGCCCTAGGGAGACCGTACGACCAGAGCCAGATGTTGATCAGAAAATGAAAGCCAGGCTGGACTAACTCCGCCCCCATTTCTGAGTGCCTAGGACACGTTCAGATGGAGGGCGCTCCGGCCAAGTGCACCCTGTGCAAAGGTCGTGCGGAGGGTGTTGCTGCAGGGGGTCTGGCCGGGGCCGTTTATACTGCACGTAGCGCATGGTCGGTGGACGGCAGTCCAGAGGATGTTAGTAAACGAAGACTCACTCTATAAACTAAGCGTCCACGGTGGGGGCGGCGGGTGCGCCCGCGGCTTCCACGTGCGGTTCTGCTAGTGACAGGGCAGGTGTGGCCAGCTGCTCTCCCCGAGAAGGCCCTGGGCGGGGCCGGGGGAGGGGCGAGCCGTGGCGCTCCACCTACCACCCCCTGGGATGAGGCCGCGAGGGGATTCGGTTGAGGCAAATGCACGCATTTCCTTCCGCTGGGCCGATCCGCCGGGTCCCACACCCTCCTAGACCCCGTGGCCGTGGCCGTGGCCGTGCCCGCTCGCCCGCCCCCTCAGCAAGTGTCCCGACCGCGCCGAGCCCCGGGCCCGCGCCGCCTCGCTCGCTCCCTTCGCTGATCCTCTGCTGCCCCCTAGCGGCAGGCTCGGGCGCAGACTCGGAGCGAGAAGCCCCGCCCTGGCCGCGCCGATTGGTTGTCGCGCCGAGGCCTAGGCTCTTGATTGGTTGGCCTCAACGGAGTCATGGGATTCAGATGACAAGTGCGGACGCGGAATGGTCAAACCGGGGTCTGCGGGGCGGGCAGCGCGCTGGCCCCGCCCCCAGGAGCCGCCGTCGCCGCTAACAGTCGGTGCCCGGCGCCGAGGCCGGTATGGCTGCCCCTCGGCAGTGCGCGGACGGCCCCTGCTGCTCCCACGAGAATGCCGCGCCCAGCGTGCAGCAGACGCTGGAGGAGATGGACTTCGAGAGGGGTGAGGCGGGCGTTTAGGGGGCGCCCTTGGACGCCGCGCAGGGGAGGTGGGGGGTGGCCCCCTTTGTGCCTGGGCAGAGCGCGAGGCCACTTGCGACCGAGGCCATTCGGGCAGTCGCGACCCGGTGTGTGCCCGAACAGCACTGTGCTCCATCGGGTGCCCAGTGACTGGCCTGCCCTTCTTTCGACAGCCTGTGGCCTAGGGACTGAGCGTGGACTCCGGCGGTCACCGGGAGGCCCCTGTGGGAGGCAGGTAGGGAAGCCCAGCACTGGTCCCAGTGATCTTCCGACTCCTAACCAGGTGTGAAGTGGGGACTCGCCAGGTGTGCCCCGGGTTCCCCCCCGTCCGGAGGGAACGGAGCCTCGCGCCCCTGGGGGCTGTGCCCGGGAAGGAACAGCCACTCCCGAGCCTAGGCTACCCACAGCCCTGGAGACTGGGGATGCTGCCTCCACCTGGGCGCCCTGGGGCGAGCTCGTTTCCCCGAGTTCTACTGAAACTGCGAGGCCTGTAAGCAACCGGGAACTCGGCGCCTTGGCGGCGCAGTGGTTAAGCGTAGAGATGCCGGCCAGGTGGAACCCATGGGCTGCAACCGCAGGAAGCGGTTCTGATGATGGTGGGTTTGTTTTTCCGTTTCAAGGACCAGAGAAAGGCAGGTGCCCCGGCGCTGTTAGAGCGTCGGTGCCGGGCGATTATCAAGGACGAACCCAGGGCTGCTGTCCGTGGTAGGGAGGCCCTGCAAAGTGCCTCTTCTCTTTCTGCCTCACCCCCAGCTGTGACAGTATCCTCTGGGCTGGCACTCTTCCCTCCTGTGATGTTGCTTCCTCTCCACCCTGCAGCCAGGGCCACCTTTTGAAAATGTGAACTCAATCGTCATTTCACTGCTCATTGCTTTTAGAATAAATACAAATTCCCCTACAGGGCTCTGGGCAGCCCGAACACACCCCCACCCCTGTGTTGGACTTCTCTTACCCGCCCTTCATACCATAGCCTTTTAGTCTCCGGCTGAAAACTGCAGCCTTCCATGTGGCTTACAACTCACTGTAAACCAAAGCCCTCGCAACTGGCCTGGTAGACAACATCGTGATGAACGGAGGAAAGTCTGAAGTCGTCAACGGCTTTGCTGAACTCGGATCCACTGCCACAGTCACTGCCCATGGAAACTGGAAGCACCAGTCGAGAGATAAAATGTATTGCATTGGCTGCACAGAACGTTTTAAAGTGTTAAAGAGCAAAGCAGGTAGTTTCAACTGCCTCATACACATGGGGAGCCCTGGTGATGTATGTGGTAGGTTATACACTGGACTGCTAACCACAGGTCAGCAGTTCAAACCCACCAGCTACCTATTGGGAGAAAGATGAGGCTTTCTGCTCTTGTAAAAATGTAGAGCCCTGGAAACCCACAGTTCTACCCCACCCTAAAGGGTTCAATGAGTCAAAATGTGGTACCAGTGGTTATACACTGGGCTGCTGAGGACAAGGCCAGCACGTGGCAACCGCCAGCAGTGCCACAGGAGAAAGGCGAGCCTCTCTGTTCCTGTTAAGCCCACAGGGGCAGTTCTAGTCGGACCTCTCAGGCTGCTGTGCATCGGCATCAATTCATCCGTGGCAGTGAGTTTGATTGGGCTTGGGTTTGCAGTTGAAGTGGATGCTGGAAACGAAGAGGCCTGTTTACCAGGTCACACACGGACAGGGGCTGGCACCCGAAGGGGATCCAGTGTCTCACTCTGAGCCTGTGCCCCTGCCCTCCCTGCCCTCCTGATTTTTGCTCTCTGACTGTGGTCTCTGTCCTTGCAGCACTCTGCCAGCCTGGGCCAGGCAGTTTCGAGTGGAATGCCATGGCTCACCCCTCCCCTGGTCCCATCTAGTCCAGTTCTCGGGGAGCAGCTGGCCACACCTGCCCTGTCACCAGCAGAACTGCATGTGTCACCCAAAGGCATCCACAATGGATGGAGAAACACCCTGTGGACTTCCGTCTACTGACCATGCGCTCTGGGCTGCATATACTCAAATCACCATTCTCTGGCCCTTCAAGCCACAACGAGACCCCCTGCAGCAACATCCTCCCTGTCCGACCTTGGTATCGTGTGCAATTGACTCCAGATGAGCTGATGAAAGCTGGGCCATGGATAGTAAAGGCCAAAGAAGAATCGATACACTTGAATTAGGGTGCTGTCGAAGACTCTTCGAAGTACCACGGACTGCCAGGGGGACAAAAATCCTGTCTTGAAGGAAGTACAATTAGAATGCTCCTTCAAAGCAAAGATGGCAGGATTTTGTCACACTCGCTGTGGACATGTTATCAGGAAGGACAAGGGACTGCATGCTGGGTAAAAGTGCGGGTCAGTCAAACGAGGAAGGCCTTCGAGGAGAGGGAGTGGCCGCAGCAGTGAGCTCAAGCATGGCGATTGTGAAGACGGCGGGGCCGGGCCGGGTTTCCTTCTGCTGTGGGTTAGGGTTGCCTTGACTCAGGACTGAATTGGGGGCACCTAACAACAAACAACCATCAAACTTCGGTTTCTGTGCTTCTTCCTATTTAAGACATTTTAAAATTATCTTTCAAAAAGCACTTTATTGTGAGTGAGGTGAAGGTTTGCAGAACAGATCGTAGATTTACATCCAACAATTCATACACACGGTGCTTGCACCCGTCCACTGCCCTCCCCTGCCTGTCCCTCACATGTCCCAATGCCGCTGCCTTCCCTGTTGCTATTCCTCCTCCTTTTCTTATCCTCTGAACACTGTCCTTGGTAAATGTGATCTTCAGTGGTTGATTATTCTAGCACAGGGGTGAATTCAATGCTAGACTGAAGACTAAGGGCCATAGGGTTCTGCCACTGTCTGTCCGACCAGGAAGCCTTGGGTCTTTGACAAGTTGGAATTTTGTCCCGCATTTTTCTCCCCCTTGATCCACGAGCTCCTAGTGTGATCCTCAGTTGTTCTGGTCTCGGTGTTGTGGAGACTGGCGCCTGCATGGTCCATTGTCCGCTGGACTAACTGTCCCCATGAGTCTTTCAATTTTCACCTTTCCTTGGGATGGGGAGAGGCCAAGGGCTGTATCTGAGACGGCTGCTCCCAAGCTCGAAGGCCCGTTGCTACTCAGCCGAGTAGGATGTAGAACATTGTCCAGGCAGCAAAACATGGCATTTCCATGGCTTTCTCTTGCCTAATGGGTAAGGTGGGAAGAAGAGATTTGTCACTCGATCTGCTGCCTGTAGGTCCTGGAATAGCCCTTGGCACAGGGCAGTGCTCAGTTAGGACTTCCCGAATGAATGAAGGTACAGATGAGAAGCGCTGAGGTCGGGAGGCGAAAGTTCCCAGCAGTCAGCCTTGCTCAGCACTCTGGCTGTCTTCCTGCAGGAATCTGGTCAGCAGCCCTGAATGGAGACCTTGGCCGGGTGAAGCATTTGATTCAGAAGGCAGCGGACCCCAGTCAGCCAGATGCGGCTGGCTACACGGCTCTGGTGAGCTAGATGAGGGAGGGCCAGGGGCTTGGGAGAGAGACACGCCAGCCTGGGGGCTACCAGCTCTTAGAGGAAGGGGTTTTCTTGGCCTCTTGTCTTTGCCCACTTCTTCCCCTCAGCAAAGGTTCCACTTTCAGTGTCATGTGCACCTGGCTATTTGAATTAGTGCAAGGATGTTAGTCCAGGTAAACTAGAGAAACAAATCCAGGGAGACTCATGTATAATAAAAAAGAGTAGTTGAATATTGAGAAAACATCTCAGCCCAGTCCAGATCAAGTTCATAAGTCTGCTATTAGCCCATATGTCCGATACCAAACTATAAATACTTCTTCAGACTCACGAAACACATGCAATGACGCCAAATGCAGGAAGATCACAGGCCAGTGGGTGGGAAGTCTTGTGGATCCAGTGGCGTTGTAAGCATCTCAGCGCTGGCAGGGGTCTCCACGTGGCTCCTTTAGGTCCAGGGCTCTAGAATAGCTCCATGTGTCTTGTCATCAGGAATGTCTCACAGGAGGTGAGCATGTGCCCTGCCTCTAGATGAGGTCATCAAGCTGCGGCCTGATTGACTGGCTAGACTCCACCCCTTCCCTCTCAATGGTCTCAAGATGACACCAGATGCTGTAACTACCCCAGGAAGTGCCTGACATCAGTCATTTCATTTCATTTTCGTAACAGTCCCGTGAAGCAGAAATCATTATTAGCCCGCCTTGCAGTTGCAAAGAGCCCTGGTAATGCACTGGGCTGCTAACTGCCAGGTCAGTAGTTCAAAACCACCAGCAGCTCCACAAAAGAAAGATGAGACTGTCGACTGTCGAGAGATACCGTCTCCGAAACCCACAGGGCAGTCGACCCTGTCCAGTAGCGCTGCCTGCCAAGAGCCGGCATCGACTCGCTGGCAATGAGTTTGGTTTGGTTTGGTTTGGGTTCAGGTTCGCAGAGGAGGCAGTGGGATATCCGCTGGAAGTGAAAAGTCCTGCGTACCCAGGTCACACACTGACGGGGAGACACCCCGAGCGGAGCCAGTGTCTCACTCCCAGCCTGTTCCCCTCCACACCCCAGCCCCTTGCGGCCTGCCCGCCTCCGACCCTGATCATGGTCTCTGTCTCTGCAGCACTATGCCAGCCGCAATGGGCACTACGCGGTATGCCAGTTCCTGCTGGAAAACGGAGCTCGGTGCGATGCCCAGACCCATGGCGGTGCCACTGCCCTGCACCGCGCCAGCTACTGCGGCCACACAGAAATTGCCCGGCTTCTGCTCTCCTACGGGTCCAACCCCAGGGTGGCAGATGGCGATGGCATGACCTGTCTGCATAAGGTTTGTCCCTGTCGCCCGGGTGTGTCGGGAAGGAACCAGAGGAAAGGGGGAACGTCATTTGTCGTTTCGGTACTTGCAGCTCCGCGTCTGGGGGGGGTGGGGGGGTGGGATGTCATTTCCCCCGAGCATGTCAATTCCAGTGACGGCGCCCAGTGCGGTTTCCGTTCCCTGCCACGGAAGGGGACCTTCCGAACGCTTTTCCGGGCCTTTGGCTGTCCTCCCTTTCGTCTTGGTCGTCTTGCCTGCCACCCTGGTCCCCGGGAGGGCCAGCCTACACGTGGTCAACCGCTGAGGCCTACCGAACGGCGTCCCTCAGCCGGCATTTCCCTTGCACCCAAAGCCCTGTGCCACCTAGTCCTGCCGTGGCCGGCGCCGTGTCTTAAGCGTCTCTGTACACGTTGTGGGTGGTGTCTGTGTGGAAATGTTTTCCTCTCCTGGCCTGGTGTGCTTTTCTCCCAGACTGATGGGTTTTTATAAAAATGTTTTGGGGTGCGTCTCACACCAGCCGGCACAAACCGCCGTCCACACGGAGGCACAGCGTTGAGAGGAACCCTTGGGTGTGTCCTCCTCATCAACAAACCAGCGTCAGCCTCGGTTTCTTCAGCTCTGGAATGGTTCTCAGGAGAGTGCCTCGCTCCAGGGGTTATGTGACAGGGAAGTCAGGTGATCTCTGTCAATCACCTGGCTCTTATTTTTCTCAGAGAGCAAAAGGAGGTCCGCCCACCCCATCCCAGGGCAGGGCCAGCTGTACCCACTGCCGTGCACCTTCTCAGAGACTGGGGGTTGTGCGAGGGCAGCTCGTGTGCCCGGGGCTCTGCATTCGTTGGTTCCTTGGTTTCCAGGAAGCAAGTATCTGCAGAGTATTCAGTCTCGTCACTTACTTACGTTTAACACACACCTTGAGATGGCAACCTCTTCAATCCCACGAGTATTTTAAAAGCAATCGTTGATAGACCAGCTGAGGCTATTAACCAGCTCAGAACCCAGACCAGGCCCCTGTCATCAAGGCCATTTGGGGCTCACAGCTGCTCTCTGTAATGCTCTGAGCCTGCCCTCCTCCAAAGCACAGCTGGTGGGTTTGAACCGCCAACCCTTAGAGAGCAATTTGCTATGATTCAGTTGTATTTTAAATGATTTCGTTTGGGTTGTCATTGAGAATGTGCAGAGCAGAGCACATATCCATTCAACACTGACCCATCACAGGCTTCCAGCTGTGCCCCCTCCCCTTTGCCAGGTGTCTCGTCCCCACCGACAGAAACTTCTCCCTGCCAGCAAGCCGAGGCCGACTCCTCCCAGCCCCCCAAAGCACACTGCCCCTGTGCGTTCCCAAGGCTGGCACTCTTGATGGGAGCAGAAAGCCTCCTCTTTGGTGGTTTCAAACTGCTGACCCTGCAGTTAAGCCCAACCCACTTCCCCACCAGGGCGCCTACAACATAAGCTCGCTGCTTGCCGCGTGTCCTCTCTAGTGTCGTGAGCTACAGTTGCCCGTTTGATCCCGTATCGTCTGTGAATGAGCATAATGCTCACTGCAAGCTGTCTTCCCTCGACCCAAGCAAGTCACTGCCATGGCGTCGGTGCTGACTCACGGCGACCTTGTAGGACAGAGCAGAGCTGCCCTTGTGCGTTTCTAAGACTGACTCTTTGCGGCAGTAGGAAGCTTCATCTTTCTGCCCAGGTGTAGCTGGTGGTTCTCAGCCCAGCTGGCCACTGCCACCACACCAGGGTGACGGGAAGCCGCTGTTGGGTTTTAAGAAGGCTTCAGGGGATGCTTTTGGTTTGCGGTTTAAAGGTTTGTTCCAGGGGGGTCCATCCAACCTCTGCGACTCCAGAAAGTCTCAATTTCAGGAGCCTTTGACATTCTGTTCTGTGCTTTCTGCCTTTTGATCAGGATTCTTCTTGTGACGCCTGGATAAAACCCCAGTTGTGGGAGATGGACGGTCTGTGTTTCTCTTACATGTGCGGGCCTGGCCTGACTCAGAAAAGAGTAGCCGGGGTTGGTGGGGCTTCGGGTGGGGAGCTGCACACAGCCAGCGGCTCCCATTGCCCCCGACCTCTTCTCTCGGAGCAGGAAGTGTCCAGGAGGGTGTAGGTGGGGCATGGTTTTGATCCGGGCCCTCTCCCTCCCCAGGCTGCAGAAAGGGGCCACGGGGATATCTGCTGCCTCCTGTTGCAACACAGCCCCAGCCTGAAGTCTGTCCGGGACCAGAAGGCACGGCTAGCCTGTGACCTGCTGCCCCACAACAGTGACCTTCGGAACCTGCTCGCTGGCTGAAGTACCGTCCGTCCGTCCCTCCCTCATCTGTCTCAGGCTGCCCTGCACAGCACCGGACTTCGTCTCCTAGCTCTCCCAATTGAGGGCAGCATCTCCGCAGTGGGGGCCACAGGGAGGCCCGGGAACAGGCCCTCTGCTGGCCACTGAGGGAGGGAGCAGGGAGCAGGCTGGTGGGGGCCGGGCGGCGAGAGCAATGCTGCCTGGTCTGCGCTCGTTTTCTAAACGAGCCCCCAAGCAATGCCTCTCCATTTGGGGAGAAAAGTCAATAAAGTTCGATGCCTACCTCATTCATCTCAGAAAAATTAATCCCCAGGAGGTTGAAGACCTACGTTGGTTTGCTTTTTAGCAACGACGTATTAGAAGAAAATAGGAAAGACAACAACACAAAGAAAATAGAGGCTTTGTGACAAATGCAGTGCACGTTCGTTCTCAGTCCTCCCACTGAGTACGTTCTCACCCACCAAGCGAGCACGGGAGGAGTGGACAAAGACGGAGAAGCGTCAGGGAGCGTGGGGCAGTGGAGCAGTGTGTGAGGCCTCGCCTTTAGGCCGGGATCTCGTCCCTTCTAGCAGAAGTCTGATGGGCAGAGGGGCCACCACTCTGTTCCGCTCTGCATGTTCCCACTGCTCACAAGCTCTGTCTTCTGTGAACCTCTGTCATGTTCTTTGCCCAATTTTTCAAAAGCTGTCTTTTGATTGATTTTTAGGGATGTTTTGAAGACATGTTTTGGATGTTGAGACATACTTTTATTTATATATGTGATATTATATGGAATTCCCTTGTAATTCCGTTTTTCCAGAAGTGCTTTCATCTCATTTCCCACAAACATTTCGGAGCCCAGCTCAAATCTACCAGCTCTTCCACCGGGAAGGACGGTGCTTTCATAAGGAGCCGCAGTCTCAGAAGCCCACAGGGGCAGCGCTGCCTTGCCCGGCAGGTGGACGTTATGTCAACTTCACCCTGTGCAGAAGGTGGGGCGGAGTCAGACCTGTCAGTCAGGTCCCAGCCTGAGGATGCCTTCCTGGGTGTGGCCTTTCCAGAGGGGAGAGACTGGGATCTTCTCCCTCCTCTCGGGAACTTAGCCTCCTGCCTTGCTGGGACTTCACTGGAGTCTGTCCGACCAAAGGGGCGGCCCCCCTGTGGGCCACGGACTTGGAGAGCCCTGCCTCGTTTCCAGTGACTGAATCCGCGTGGCTACGCCCACTGGCCTGTCATCTCCCTGCTTCCCGCACCTTTCTGCATCAGGGGCCTGCAGCTCTGAGTCTGCAGGGGGCCCCGGCTAGCATTGGACCATGGGCTTGAGCTGGATGGGCCTGGGGTGCCTTCTTGATATTATTTCTTGTTATAAGTTTCCTTCTAAGACATACACGAGTATCACGGGTTTTGTTTCTCTAGACAGCCCGGCCACACACAACCGTGCTATAGGGTCGCTGTGCTTCGGGACCAGCGAGTACTGCCGTCATGTTGATTACCAGGCAGCACAGGAGGACTGCCCTCGGGGGTCCCATGGAGCAGGTGGGGACTTCAAACTGCTGACCTTGTGACTGGCGGCCCAATCTGTAACCCACTGCTGCACTAGGGCTGTGTGTGTGTGTGTGTGTGTGCGCGCGCGCGCGCATCCATACCCCTTTCAGGCTGTCACTGTCTCAGCTTTGTGTGAGCGAACAGTTTGGAGAAGAGGCTTTGGCAATGTCTATTAAAATAATGTGATTTCTCTGCGGCTGCCCCAGGGGAACAGGTGTGCACTGGAGCATGGGATCAAATGTAAAGGGAAAGGAAAGTGGAGAGCATCTAACTGCTCACGGATAAGGGAATTGCAAAACCTCGCACGTGCCCCCCCATATTTTTCAGGGATGCGAAACAAAGAGCCAGAGGGAAGGCTGCTGAGGGGGAGAGACTGCCACCCATGTTTACATGGTGGAATTAAGGTTTACAATAGAATGAAAAGGTAGCGATATTTTTCCATGAATTTTTCAATGCCCTCTGGTATGCTACCTCTTAAGATAAGTCTATGGAAACACGGATGTAAGGACAAAATACATAAAACGTGTCTGGAGCGGTGCCCCTGGTTCCCTGTGATCACGGTGATGTGGAGCTTAGTTAGCCAAAGGAGGCCTGTGCTTTGTCTGCGATGCTGCCAGTAGGCTTCATGTCGGAGAAAGTCATTTCTGCTGAGCATTTCCCGTGAAGCTTGATGCAAAAGTTCTTCCCCAAAGGATGAAAAACCCAAAGCCAAACTCGCCGCCATTGAGTTCATGCTGACCCAGAGGGATGCCACAGGACAGGCTCGAACTGCCCCTGGTGAGTTTTCCCAGACTGATTTTATGATGGTTTCAAACTGCCCACCTTGCAGATGGCAGCCCAATGCGTAACCACGGCGCCAACAGGGCTCCTCCCAAATGGTGAAGGAGAGGGGTTTTATTTTAACCTATTTTCCAAGGTTTGAGCAGAAAGCGAGTGTGGTGAAGGGAGGAGACTTTGGAAAAGAAACCGCAGGGCCCATTGCTTGTCTTAAGAGGAGAGGCAGGAGAGGGACTGAGCTGTGTGGCCACCAGCGTCCAGAGCCAAAGTCGGCTAGCCCCTCTCTCATCACGGAGAACAGCAGCCTCCTGCCCTAGGAACTGGGCTGCCTTTTCTACCAAGGGCTTCCCCTGGCTCCCTCAGAACTTGGGAAGCTGAGGCCTGGGGCGGGGTCAGGGCCTGCGTAGTCCTAGGGGTGGTGGGGTGGGGTGGGGGCCTCCGCCAGGCTGTCCAGCATCTTGGCCCTGCCTCCCGCTGGCTTGGTCTTCCTGGCGGCTCATATTGCCCTGACTCTGGAGTTTGTTTACAGAGAGTATCTGGTTTCCTCTCCCAGGTCAAGGCTGAGTTCAAGGCACGCATGGGTGAAGGGCTTACATGACTTCTTAAGGAGAATTAGGGGCCTTGGTTTTGGTTGCTTGAGACAGATCTGGATCGGATCTCCACGGCACCTTCCCTGGGGGAAGGGCACACCTGAATGCCAGGGAGGCCTGCGGGTGGGGACAAAGGGGTATGGCTGGCTCTCTGAGCGACTTGGGAGGAGAAGGAGGAGGTAGGTGCCTGAGGAGATGGACCTTGAAGCCAGTGAATTGTCAAGTCCTCGGGAAGCCTGCTTTCCTTGTGGAGGTGCCAGCCCTCTAGCTACCCCGAGGGCCTTTTTGGGAACGCTAGCTCCTTTTCGGTTAGTTCCCCGAGCCTAGGGACTTTGGTTTTCTCGGGCAGCCAGCAATAAAACGACAGGGAGGCTCGGTTGAGTTTTTGAGCATGGTCTAAATGGACATCCTAGGCCTTTGCAATGGAATGGTCCTCTAGGCAAGGACATGAAGAGGGATGGAGGTACAGCCGTCATAAAAAGGTGGCAGGCTCTCGCACACAGTCCTGTGCTTCAGTGACGGGGAACAGCCTGTAAGGGAGACCAGTGACCATGTCTGTGACTCACACTCGCACACCAAGCATAGTACCAAAGAGGCAGACATGAAAGATTTTCACTAGATTCTGCAGTCCGATGTCGATCGAGTCTGCAAGCCCGATGCACCAGGGTGCAACTCATGGTGATCGACGTGACAGTTGGAAGCAGTAGGTGGAAATGCAGCCTTGCCTTGGTGATAGAAATTGTACCAGACATCGCAGGAGAGAGCACGGCAAGACCAACAACGTATTCACTGGACACCACCTCTGTCAAGAACTCAGTTGGCGACCGCGTACGCGGTCCACACCGGTAGTCAAAAATCTCCATCATCTGTGGGAAGAGATGATGGAACTGTTCAGCATCATCAGAACAAGCCCAGGGCTGAGCCTGGGACAGAGCAGCCGTTTCTCATAGGCGGTAAGTTAACTTGTCAGTTTTGCTGCACTTAGCGCAGTTGTTTGCGCATGCATTTCACACCGAAGATTGCATTCGATCGGCTGCACTGTATATCGGTTAGGTGACGGGATTGATAATAGGCTTACATGCGATCTACCCAGACTACATTTGCAATGGTAGCTCGCGATCGGCAGTGAGCACCCCGCTGTAAGTCTTGAGGGGTACCAAGGTCAATTGGCATGACAGGTTTACAAAGAACGGCGTGGCCTGCAGCATGCCCTCCTCCCACCTGGGTGAGTAAAGCCTACAACCTTAAAAGCTCCTGCACAGCCACGTGAGTTTTAACTTGTGGCCTCGCCCCTGCCAGAGGACCGACGAGTGATGAGCATTGAAAGATACGTAAAACAATTGCCCGGGGGACTAAGGACCACGCAGGCATCAGCCTCCACCAGGCTGAGACCAGACCCTCCGAGAAGCTCCTGGACAGAGTGGGAGAAAAATGTGCAACAAAACTCGCCATCATCAAAGAGACCAGGCTCACTGGCAGGATGCAGACTGGTGGGACAGCCAGGACTACACCTCTCAGCCACCTTTCAGGTCCAGAACTGCCCCTACCTTTGTGTTAGAATCATCACCCATTTAAGGCAGCGGTGCTCAATCTGGGGGTCGAATGACCCTTTCACAGGGGTCGCCCGATTCATAACAGGAGCAAAATGACAGTGATGAAGGAGCAATGAAAATAATGTTATGGTTGGGGGGGTCACCACAACATAAGGAGCTGTATGAAAGGGTCGCAGTAATAGGAAGGTTGAGGACCACTGATTTAAGGTCACACGGGCAGCCTTTACCCAAGGACAAGGTTCAGAAGTTAGGAAAGAAGAAATGGATGCAGGAAACGGGAGGAGACGGGTCGTGGACAAGCTGCAACCAACATGTATGGATTTGGGCGGTGAGGTTGCTCTGTAAACCTTCACAATGAAAAGCTATTACTGTTTTGTTTTAGAGAGCCTATGGCCTTTAGACCCCCTCGGAGTCTGGGACTGAACCTGCACCGGGAGGTCACCTTTCAGCCAAATAATAGACGAGACTAGAGGTCAATGTGTAGGCACTGGATCCATGGATCCTTGTGGGTATGGCAGGGGTGGTTGGAGGGAAATGGGAAGCTACAAACGCCGAGAACAAGGAACGAAGAGAATGTTCTGAAACCAACTGTGGGGATGGCTGCACAACTCTACTCGATGTGATTGAGCTGCTGACCTTGTATGATATGTGAACTACATGCCAATATTGTTTGGGGGAGGGGAAAAACGTGAACAAGGTGCTCTACACCTCGAAGCATCTGCCACTCAGAACAGTCAACTTGACCTGAGACCAAGAGGGCGGCATTTTCCCCAAACTAAGTTCAGGAGGCAGGATGGGGCAAGAGAGATGCGCAGATAAAAATGGGGAACCCAAGGTGGAAGTGGGAAGAGCAGGGTCCCATTGAGAGGATTACAAAGAATGTCACAAGACAAGATGTGCCCGTCGTTGAAAGGGACACTGTGCTGAGGAAATTCACCCAAAGCAGACAACCACCCAGATGGAGGAGCAGGAGAAAGAGTTGGACAAGTCCAGCCACCTCAGGAGGCGGCACGTGGTCAAGGACGAGCGGGCGTGGCAGGAAGACACTCAAGCTGCGTGAAGGGCACTGGCAGACAGCAAGGCTGTCCCAACCAACAGTGGCTACGTGGGAAGCCGTCACGTTTGTCAAGAGATTCAGAAGAAGCGAGTTGGCCAACAGGTAGGAAGAGATGTGTATACATGTATGATTAATATCACATACAAGTAAGATTGGATTTAAATCAGGAGAGGGGTGTTTCAAGGTTGTATCCACCATACTTTCTCTCTTTTAAAATCACTTTATTGGGGGCTCGTACAGCTCTTATTACAATCCATCCATCCACCCATCGTGTCGAGCACATTTGTACATTTGTTGCATCATCATTCTCAAAACATTTGCTTTCTGCCTGAGCCCTTGATATCAGTTCCTCATTCCCCCCCCCTCTTTCCCATACTTTCTCTTTCTGCCCACCCCAACCCCATTTTATCGGGAGCTAATACCGATGGCATATCATTTTATAGTTCAATCATGCCAAGCAGGATTGTACAACTACTACCACCGTCTCACATTCCCTTCCTCCTTGAACTCCTTGACATGAGCTCCCTATGAACCCCCAACCCCCACCACTGTACCCCAAGAAACCCTCATTCTATCTGCTGTCTCCATAGGTACGGCCATGTTTTCCAATCTGTCTGCTGGCAAAGAGTGTGAGAAACTGGACGATGTCGAGAAGAATGGGTATCAGGATTGGAGGAAGGCTCATTGACTGCCTCTAGATGCAGCTGACCTCGCCGTGCTTGCTGAAAGTCAAAAGGGCTTGAAGCACTTACTGATGAAAATTAAAAGTATGGGAGATATATATATATACACACACACACACGCACACACATAAATGAATTTTAAGATTAAACACTGTCCTTATAATTGGACTAACAGACACATGGAGAAAAGATTCCAGTTGTCTAGGCTTTCACGTCCCTTGGTTCCATCACCGCCTCTTGTCTCAGCCGCCAGAACTCTGGCGCTGTGCCGCTTTGGGCAAGCCTGCAGCACGAGGCCTCCTTGGAGTGTGACAGAGCAAAGATGGGACCCGGGGCACTAAGGTGGGCCTGACCGAAGTCCTGTTGTTTCACTTGCCTCAGATTCATGGTGTTGGCAAGAAATATCGAGCACACCAGGACCGCCAGGAGAAGGAGCACTGGTATGGGGAGAAGAGCAGCCAGCTTGCTCCTTAGAAGGGTGGATGGCGAGGCATCTCACACATTTGGGCCAAGTCATCGGGAGACCGCTTGGTAAAGAAGGCCCTGGTGCGTGGGACAATAGGGGGTCAGCCCTCCAGGCGTTGCAGGGACCCAGGGGCTGCACCAATGGACTCAAACTGCGGTTTGGTGCTGAGGATGGCGCAGGGCCAGGCAGTTTCCCTTCGTTGTACCTGGTGCCATCATGCAGGATGGGCCCAGTGGTACTAACGTGGTGACAGCAGGCTCTTAGGCCTAAGAGAGTGGGAAGGAGTCTGAGTGAGTGTCCCAGGCCCCAGGACCTGCTTGAATTAGTCCCCAGGAGACGTGGGGGTGGGGGAGCAGGTTCAGGAGAGTGCCTGTCTGAAAATGCAACTGACAGCAGCTCAAAACAGCCCCTGGCCCTGCCCTCTGGGGCTGCAGGGCCAGCCTGGTATTTTGGTCAGCGGTTGCAGAGTTATCTGGCCCAGGTGCCAGCTCCTGTCCTTCCCTGCCCCGGGCTCCAAGGAGACAGCGCTCCTATAAAAGGGCTCGACAGCTCGGCTCCTCTCAGGAAGGGGTGTGAGGAGCAGGGGGGACCATGGATGTCATCAGCATTCAGCAACTGGTAAGGATGGGAGGCCCAGGGCAGGGCAGGCTGCTGGGGGTCCTCTCAGCAGGGATGAGGTCGGAGAAGGCTAGGCAGTTCCCTTTGAGGGTAGAGATCAGCTTTTAGGAGCAAGAAAAGACTCCCTTCATTGTTTATCTGTCTGTCTCATGTGAGGGGTTGATGGGGTGGTTGGGGTCAGGGTGGGGGTGGTCCAGGAGAACAATGGTGAATGAGAAGGAAGTTGGGTATAATGATACATAGTGAGCTCTAGCAGAGACCCGGTGGCAGCATAGTGAGTGAGGCACTGGGCTGCAAACCACAAGATCAGCAGTTCGAACCCACCGGCTGCTCTGTGGCAGCCAGATGAGGCTTTCTGATACCATAAAGATTTACAGCATTGTTGTGAAATAATATATAATTGAGCAAAGACACAGGAGGGTGTGCGGGAGGGGGAAAAGAGGAGCTTATATCAAGGGCTCAAGCAGAAAATTTCTTGGAAATTATGATGGCAACATACCGGTATGTACAAAGATGCTTGATACAATTGATGTATGGAATGTTATAAGAGCTGTAAGAACCCCCAATAAAATAATGGGGGCGGGGGAGATTTACAGTGTTGGAAATCCCCAGGGTAGTTCCATTCACAGGATCCCTGTGGGCCTGCGTTGCCTCTGTGTGGTGTGTTTGGTTGGGGTGCTCCTAGTGAGTTTTGTCCTTGAGTTTGGTCTCGCAGCATGCCAGGTCAAACCCAGCCGGCCGTTGTGGGAGAGAAAGATGAGGCTGTCTACTCCCATCTAGACTCATAGCAGTCTCAGACACCCGGATGAGGCCATCGTCTGGACTGAAGGAGCCCTGGCAGCAGTGAGGATTAAGCCTGGGACTGCTAGCCAAAAGACGGGGCCGTGGGGAAGAAAGTCCGCTTCTGCCCCAGAAGCCTGACGGGCAGCCTCCTCTGGTTCTGAGTCAGAATCCCCTCATGGAGTGATCTGGTGTTGGGTTGGGGTTGTTGACTCTGATAGGGAAGAGGAACCGGGAGCAGCAGGTGACCTGGGAAGATCCTGCAGCTCCTGTAGCCCAGTCACTCTGGTCATGGTCTGCCTGCCTAGGCAGGGAGTTGGGAAGGGTGCTCTCACCAGTCTGCTTTGGGATGATCTGTTTGGGGGAGATGGGGCGTTGGGGTGGTGAGCCTCAGGATGTCACTTCACCTAGCATCCTAGCATGGGGCCTTTGCACCAGCTGACTCCAGCTGGCCAGCGGGTGGGCAGACAGGATCACAAGCCAGGAAGCTTTTGGTCTCCAGGGTTTGCTTTGCGGTTCAGTGCCACACAGTTGGTTCAGCGACAGAACACAACGCTGCCCGGTCCTGCGCCCTCCTTACACTGCTGCAGCCGCTGTGCCAGTCTGTCTCTGGCAGGGTCTCCGCCTCTTCCCCCTTCACCTTCCCCCACCACTTTACCAAGTGGGATGCCCTTCCCCAGAGACTGCTTTCTCCTGACAATCTGTCTGAAGAGTGCAAGAGTCTTGCCCTCCTCGGAGGCACACTAGTAGAGTTGGTTGAAGCCCTCCAAACCTGGGGATCCCTCCTAGTCCCTGAGATCCTGGGGTGGGAACTGAGTGCAGAAAAAAGCGAGTGTTCTCTGAGACCCAGTAGATCCTTTGGTCAGTAGCACTCTCGGAGGTGAGGTGGGTGCAATTTTGACCCAAGTTTAGTGCTGGAGAAACCTAGCTTCACAAAGAGGGGAAAGCCGAACCCAGGAATCCAGCCTCTTCCCCAGGGGCATCTCCTTCTATCCATGTGAGCTGGGTGTCCGGTGGCAGTACGTCATGTTGTGATCCAGTGGGATTCTAAAGATAACAGCTCCTCTGGACACTGCTGTGCCCCGTGCCCCCAGATAACCCGAGCCCTGCAGTATAAACAGACTCCACATCATAGCTCAGAACTCTGCATTCCTGCTGGCAGGAGCAAGCTAGGTGGCAGTCAGCTCCCTCCTGAGCTCAGGGGTTTACCCCGGTTGGTGTGAGGGTAGGTTCCTGAGGGAGCTCCAGCATTCTCTCCACGAAGCTTAGAGAAGGGTCCGTCCAACCCTCAACTCCAGAGCCCTGACCTCTTGAGCACCAGCGCCTGGCCGGCAGGGCACCTCTATTTTCTAAGGGCTCCTCTGGGTCTTCTGATGCATTCTCCGTTTCTGACACCCCACAGGTAAGTGACGAAAGGGCAGAAAGGAAAGTGTTGGGATTCGGACATGGAGTTCCTGATCCCGGAGGCGGGCCTCGTGACTGGAGGCTGGGATGCCAAGAGGCCGTGGCCCGGGAGAGGCAGAGATTGGAAGAAGACAAGAAGGAGAAGGTGAGAGTGGCCCCCGGGGGCAGGGGGCTCAGGCCAGTGGGGACCTTGGGGGAGGGAGTGGGGCCCAAGTCTGATTGCCTGGACAGCTGGTGTTTTCTAACCTGGGCAGGGAAGATCAGGACCAGACCACCTGGATTAAGCCCCCCTGCCTGCCTGTCATGGTGTCAAGTTCAGCAGGACCCACCCCAACCATCACTGTTTTCTAACACCCCCCACTCCCTTCTTTGTCCTCCAGCTGGAAAGATTTCACAGTTCCAGACTTAACCTGGAGAACCTGACTGACTTGGAAAACTTGGTTCAGAGACGAAGAAAACGACTGAGACGCAGAGTCCCCCCTCGGGAACAGGAGCCCAAGGTTACGGTGAGCAGGGATGGCAGAGCTGCGCTGCCCTGCCCTGCAGGGCTCCCAAACCTGGCCATGCTGCACGCCAGAGTCCCTCCTGTCTGGGTCTCCCGGGGCTAGGATTACCAAAGAGGCAACCCACCCCCACCACGATGAGCTGTGTGATTGATTTGTCCTTGTCCCTCAACCCACCTAGCCGCTGCCCCAGGGTCCGCTGGGACCCGTGGACCTGGACACGTTCCTGCAGGCAGCCACTGAGAACCAGGAGGCCGTGGTCCACAAGTTCCTGAGCGACGGAGGTGACCCCAGTGCCCACGACAAGGTCGGAGGCGCGGGCTACAGCCCTGGGCTGGGTTTGGCGCTGTCTTCAGCACACTATGATCCTGGCCCTGTCTGGGCTTTCCTGTTTTACCGGGGGCCATTGGGAAAGGTCTGGGGGCAGGATCACTGGGGAGTCTTCTGGAGGCGCAGTGCAGTGGGGAGAGGGTAAGGACACTTGTTATTTATTTATTCCCTCTGTCTGATCTCCTCTCTGCACCCCCAGCTTCACCGCACCGCCTTACACTGGGCCTCTCTGAAGGGTCACAGCCAGCTGGTGACCAAGCTGTTGGAGGCAGGTGCCGACGTGGACGCTCGGGACTTGGTGAGGGATTTGCGGAGCCCCAGTTCCACAGGCGGACTGTTGCTGCCTGTGCATGCACCCACCGCGCCCCCCACCCAGCCAGGGGAGTGCCTTGGTGCTTTCCCTTTGCAGCTGGACAGGACACCCATGTTCTGGGCCTGCCGTGGCGGCCACTTGGATATCCTCAAGCAACTGCTGAAGCAGGGAGCCCAGGTCAATGCCCGCGACAAGGTGAGGGGCTTGGAGCGTGTGTGTGTGCATGTGCGTGTGTACGTGTGTGTTCCTGAGCGGGAGCGGGAAGCCCAGTCGTGGGGAGTTTGGAGGAGGCCTCCCTGACTCTCACGCGCTGGCTCCTCTGCAGATCTGGAGCACCCCTCTCCATGTGGCCGTCCGGACAGGCCACTGTGATTGCCTGGAGCACCTGATTGCCTGCGGAGCCCACATCAACGCCCAGGATAAGGTAGGCACGTGGTCCCCGCGGGGCCATGTGAGTGGGGGCGGAGAGGCGAGGGCAGGATGAGGCGCCCACAGAGACTTCCCCACACCATGCTGTTGGGCTGTGTCCACAGGAAGGAGATACCGCCCTGCACGAGGCCGTGAGGCATGGCCACTACAGAGCCATGAAGGTACTGCTGCTCTACGGCGCCCAGCTGGGCTTGCAGAACATGGTGAGCACGCGTGGGAAGGAGGTGGGTGGGCTCCCGTGGGGAGAGGAAGGACTGAGCCAAGCGCCTTCTCCCCAGGCATCAGTGACCCCCGTGCAGCTGGCACGAGACTGGCAGCGGGGCATCCGGGAAGCACTGCAGGCCCACGTGGGGCACCCTCGGACACGGTGCTGACAGACGCAGTTGACCTCAGCCACCATTCCTTGCCCTTCCACACCCGTCCTCAAGCCACGCGAGCGCCCGCACACCCGTGGAGGTTCTGGTCCGCCCACTCTCAGGGCTGTGATGGGGCACGGACAGCCCTGGGCAGCAGCCCCGGGGTCCATGGGGTGCTACCTCGGGCCTCCCTGGCTCTCCGAGTGAGGGACGGAGCCAGGGCAGGGTAAAGTCAGGACCACAGTGAGTGGAGAACAAAGCTGGTAGAGATGGGGAGCAGTGCCGGAGAGGGGAGAGGGGAAGGCAAAGACGGGGCAGGGAGCTGGTGTTGCCTTCCTCAGTGTCCATTAATTCTCACACTGAGAGACTCCTTAATGCCCCTCCCCCAGGGGCCGTCTTCTGCCACTGAGGACATACAAGGGGCAGCTGAAAGAGGCCCAGTCATTTCTGCAGCCGGCTGATGGCAAGGGGCTTCTCAGGGGGACCCAGTGCTTATCAGCAGCAACCCTGATGGCGCCGGGATCGCCCTAGACAACCTTGGCACCAAGGCCTCTGGAGTTGGGCTCTGGAATCTAACGGGTTGGTCAACGGGTTTGAGGCCCCGCCGACATTTAACTCCAGCACCAACGTGGTTGCCCAGAGGCCCTAGGCTAGAGTTGTTTCCCTGGGAAGCCTGCTGCCATGCCCGCAGTGGCTGCTGGGGCAGAGACTGTGTGCTGGGATTGCTTGTGGCCCACCCAATTTTTGGGGCGGTGGCCCGTAATCCTAGTTTGTCTGAGACTGTCCCCCTTGCCTGGACCCTGAGGCTACATCCTACCTTGGGAGGCCGGGCACTGAGGACTCTGAACTTGGCCCCGCAAAGGGAATGGGAAGGCGGTAGGGTGCACGCCACCACCCACCCAGCCCTGCTTCCTCTTGTTTATCAGTGACCAGGGGCCACCCCACACCCCACTCTCCCGTTCTCCCCGTGTGGACCTGACTGGAGATGTCAGTGTGGCAGCCGGGCTGGCCCTCAAATGCCTGAAACAGAGCTCTGTCCGTGGCTGTGCAGCCCGCTGCCTGAGGGCAGCCTCCCTCGCCTGGTTCTGGGCCAGAGTTCCTGGGTCCCTTCACTTTGCAGCAGTTTTTCTAGTCCCCCGGTGGTCTCACGCAACTGTTCTTTGTGACAAACCTGACCGTGCCCACATCAGGGTCCACAAACCTTCCCACCCTGACCTCGCTACCCTGTCCCGAGGGGACTCAGCATTTTCCACAGAGGCGGGCACCAAGGGAGAGGCGGTATTCACAACCACGGCAAAAGACGACCCACACCCTCTGTAAAATGAGGCTGTGAAAGCAACTGACAAAGAAGCAACAAACCAAACTTTTGTACACACTGATGTTTTCTGGTCATTAAAACTGGTTGATCGGCCGCCACAGCCTACTGTCTGTTTGGGGAGGCCCCAGGTCAGGGCTGATAGGCCCAGGGCTGTCCAGCTCCATGCCTGGGAACCATGCTGGCCTGGCAGCCGACCAGCGACCCAGTCTACGCTGGCAGTGTGTGCATCCTTTCTGGCAGCTCTGCCCCCTGATGGACAAGTTCAGACTGCAGTGGCTCTGAGTCTTAGCCGTCTATTAGCATTACCAGGACTCTGAACTTGGCCCTGCAGGGGGAACAGGAAGGCAGTAGGGTACACGTCCCCCGCTTCCCCATGTCAGGAAGTTAAAAAAAAATTGTGACATCCAGACTGATTGAATCCGTTGATGAAATTGACCTGCTGGTCTAGTAGACACTCCTAAGAAATCTACCCCCTGGAAGACCCCCTGAAAATGGGTCTGGCGAGGTTCAAGGTCCAACATAAACCAAGCACTCAGTGGTATTTCTACACTGCAGCAATCGCCACGTGGAAGTGAGACAGAGAAATGGAAACCACCAGTTACAGTTGCTCTGAAAACAAACAGTAACGCTTTGGAGTAAACCTGACAACATGTGTAAGGGATTCTACGCTGCAAACCACCAAACCCTGTTACGAAATATCAAAGACCTAAATGGACAGAGCGCTGCCCTGAGTCCCTGGCCAGGATGTCAGTTTCAAAACCCCAGCAAAAGGTTTTTGGGTTTTTGTTTTTTGGTAGCTGTAACAAGATCCATCTAACCTTTATATGAAGAGACAGAGGAGCCCCCAAAAGGTGGGATTAGTTTCCCTATTTCCGGACTGACTTACGATGGATATCCCTACGGTGATGAAGGCAGGCATGTGGAGAAAGGACACCGAGAACCTGGAAGCAGGCCCCCACACAGACCCAACTGCCGTGACACCGGTGCCAAGGCCGTTCAGTGAAAGGTGGCAACGGGACATGCCTGGGCACAGTTGAACCCTGACACCTACTGCAAAAATGACCTGAGTGGATCGTGGACCTTCACTATGAAGCGATAAACCTTTCCAGGGTGGGTGGAGATGGGGTCTTGGACTAGGAAATGAGTCTTTGGCTCTGAAACCAGTAACCACGAAGCTCGCTCAGAAAAACGTGACCAGCTAGAGGTCCTCAATATCCACACCAGAGTTCTGAAAAGGACCCTGTTCAGGGAGAAAGATAGGTGACAGGCTGGGAGAAGCATGTGCAAACTAGAAATCCCACCAACGGCCAGTGTCTAGAATAAATACATAAAGAATCCTCAATACTGTAGTTAAAAAATGGCACAAGATAGACATCTCACCAGAAAACAGACAGGTGGCAGATACACCACGAAAAGAAGTATATTGTCATTAGCCGTTATGAAAATACTACTAAAAAAATAAAATTTTAAAAATACTACTAAACCACATGAGAGGTGACCTGACCTCAAGCCCAGAGCAATGTCATGGAGTTCATTCTGACTCATCAACAGTTGGTGCTAAGAAAATGAAAGGCAGCCTGCAGTGTGGGAGCAAATATATATCCGAAAAGGAAAATATCCAGAACATATAATGGACCAACGCAACAAAGAGAACCGAAAAACTGCACAGAGAACAGATATTTTGCCAAAGAAATACAAATGGCAGCTCCTTAGTGGTAGTCCCGGAAACTCCAGGGGCAGTTTTGCCCAGCCCTGTCGGGTCACTGTGAGTCAGCAGCAACTGGAGGAGGGCAGTGAGACCATATGACCTAGTAAGGACACTCTTGGCTCTGTCCTTGAGACATGAAAACTGTCACAAAAACCCTGTCCACGAAGGTTCATAGCAGCTTTATTTGTATGAGCCTGGGCCCAACCAGATGCCTTCAGTGGGCGGATGGGGGACGGCGACACCAATGGTACAGCCACACCAGGGACGGTGACTCAGCAACGGGAAAGCACAGCAGCGAGGACTGCCAGAGAAGGACGCGAGTGAAACACGCAGATCCCAAGCATGCACAGAGTACGACTCTGCAGCATCCTTGAGGGCACAACTACATGGAAAACAGAGGAACGGCTGCTCGGACAGGGAGACGTCTGTGTGGACGGGCAGGTTCTGCATCCCTGCCTGCTTACCTACGGAGAGGAGTGGTCCGCACAGGCCAGAGGGTGGAGTGGACTTGCTGTGGTCGCTGCTCAAGCTACGTGAGAGGTAAACGGGTGCAAAAGGACACACCCACCTGGCCAGCATCACCTGGTTTTGCAAGTTCTGTACACTACAAAGGAACCATCTTTATGGGGGTGGGTGGAGTCTGAAAGGTATGTGGGGCTTCTCTGACTTCCTAGGAACCTACAGTCATCTCCGGTTAAAAGCAACAGTGGTACATGCAACCTGGTATCTGGGATGGGACTCTGCACCAGGGAAGGGGCGTTGCTGGAAGAACAGGTTAACACCCGGAGGACGTCTGTGGTTGAATTCCTAGTATGGCACCAAGGCGAGAGCTTCAGTGTTGGCAAATTGACCGTTGTGGTGAAAGGTGACCACGGGAGGGACGAGCTGAGTGAAGGTGGATGGGCACCCTTCAGTTCATCTAGGATTATTACCAAAATAACTCCGGAAGGCCGGAGGTAGGAACCAGGTGTATTTAAATTAGCCACGCGATTCCAATGTGCGGCCAAGTGGAGGCCACTGCTCTGCGCAGGCAGCTGTCTGAGCAGGCCTGCTCTCAAAGCCAACCCTGCCCCGTTCTGTTGTCCCTCAGGCCCACTCATAAGGACCCACATTCCTTCCGCCTGACCCAGCCTAAGCCCCATGCATGCTGGTCCGGCTTAAATAGAGGACAAATGCTGTGCCCCACCTTTCTATGACCACACTGGCTAGGGACAGGAGAGAAACAAAAGAAGCGGAGATGAACAAAATGCTTCTGAGTTTTTCTTTCTTTTTTTTTTTTGAGAAAGGTGATGGGGGCAGCTACCTGACCCCCTCGCAGCTGTGTGCATTGGAGCCCTGCACACGAGGTCTGTGAGGGCTCAGAGGCCCAGCAGACACCTGGCGGCCATCACCTGTGACCAGACATTGTCGATGAGATTAGCTGCACCAGCCGGACCTGCTGCTGCTCCGTGTGACCTCTGAAAGAACAGCAACTGGCAATACTGTGAGCGGCAGTGGCGGAGACGGAGCCGCGGAGAAGGCAGGCCTGGGCTCTGCAGTGTCCGCCCAGCGTGTGGCGCCTGCTCTCCCCAGCTGGCCCCGGGGCCTGGCAGGGAAGCAATCTCCACAGGAAGGAGCCCGAGCCGGGGGGCACACCTGTGGGGAACCGTGCTTCTAGGTTTGGCAGAGAGAACGTGCTCTGAAACAGATCTGAACCCCCAAGTGCTTGGAGCGCTGCCCGCAGCAAGGCCGGCAGACGAAAAGCCAGTGAGGACTGGACGGTCAGCCCTGACCACATACAGGCAGCAGTCACAGGCCCTCACACTGACGCTTGGCTGGGAGTCTGTAGAAACACACTGCGCTGTCACCGCCAGGGTGGGGTGGGGCGGGGTGGGCACAGACTGGCCTGGGATGACAGAGGAGACAGCTCTTCCAGAAGCTGGCCTAGAGGGCTGCAGCCCACCTCCTGTGGACTTGCTGAAGGCTCCTGGGCCTGGGGCAGAGCGCGGGACCATCTTGAGGGGCCATCTAGAACGTGGCCACAAAGGGACGGGCAGGACGGCATGAGCGACTCTGAGCGCCTCTCGTTCCCCGGCGGTTGGTTCATCCACCCCCAGGTCTGGGGCTGCTTGGCAGGGACTCAGACACCTGGGTTCCGTCCGGGGCTCTCCTCTGCAGGGACGCCTGGCCGGCTGTGGGGGGGCCCTAGAGGGGAGAGCAGAGCAGGTGAACAGCAGAGCCAGCCAAGGCGGCAGTGCCCACTCACACACCAACACAAAGGGCTGGGGCTTTGGGATGGGCAGGGGCAGGTGTGCCTGGAGGAGCCCAAGGCTGTGTCAGGAACACGGTGGGCATCTTGCTTGGGTGCAGGGGCTCAGGACTGGGGGTGAGGGCCTGCCCTAGGCAAGGAAACACCCCTCTTGGGGCTGAGCAACTACTTCATGATCCTCAAAGCTTTCCAGGGGGGAAGAAATGAAAGACAGCACAGTCTCAGGAAGCACCCCCCCGCCCAAAATCCACAAAACTCTGGTCTGAGACAGCAAATCAAAGAGAAGGGGATGATATTTACCTTGAGTGTTTTCGCAAAACAAAAAAATGCGCCCTAGTCCACAGTCATTATCAACTGCAGTTTCCAAATGTGCCAAAGAGGGAAAAGTCTACTGGAAAGGCTGGGGAGAGCAGAGAAAGAGGGAGGGGGAGAGAGAGGGAGGGGAGACAAGCTGTTGAGGGGAGATAGCAGCGCCGCAGAGACTCTCAGCTGTGGAGAGAAGCAGACCTGGCTCCACCACCCAGCACGGCGGGCACCCTGAGCAGTCCCCGGGAAAGACTGAGCCCGCCTCGGAAAAGCCGTTGAGCACTTGGAAGGGCATTCGGCATGCAGCGGTGGGGTGAGAAGCCCTTCTCCGTCCAGGGCCACTATGTGCAGGCTTTGCAGGCCATGTGTCCCCGTCACCCCTCACCTACCTCTGCTGCTGGGAAAAAAATCCCATGACCTCTCAACTCCATCTCCCACTAACTTCCTGAAGCCCCCTTATGTGCAAAAAGGAGTCCCTGTGCTGCACAGGGGACTGCTAGTGGCAAGGTCAGCAGTTTGAAACCAGCTGCTCCTCAGGACAAAGACAGGGCTTCTACTCCCACAAAGAGCTCGTCTCGGCACTTCTGCGAGTCGGCTCTGACTCGGCGGCAGTGAGTTTGAGTTCCGTCAGGCGAGACTAGGGGAGAGCCAGGACTGGGGCTGGGGAGGGAGAGCAATGCAAGCTCATCTCCAATTAGGGACTCTGAGCAGGTGAAGTGCAAACTCCTGTATAGCCCCAGAGCCAAGGTGGGGAGTGGGAAGCTGGCAGGTGAGCCTCAATGGGGTAAAATGTCAGTAAACACGTTGAGGAAATCAAGAACAGAAGATCATTACAGAGAGTCCAGTCAATCTCCTACAGGGCAGGCTCTATACCCACAGGGGCTCTGAGCCAGTGTCTCTGCAGATGAAATCGTGACATGTTCACACCAACCTTGAGGTCAACAGTCAAATGCTTTAAACACGGCACCACACAGCTTCCCTCAAGGACACACAGCGCCACTATGTTCTAACTGCACTGTCTCAGGGGAACCAGTGTGTCCCGTAACTGCACTGTCTCAGGGGAGCCAGTGTGTCCTCTAACTGCACTGTCTCAGGGGAACCAGTGTGTTCTAACTGCACTGTCTTAGGGGAACCAGTGTGTCCTGTAACTGCACTGTCTCAGGGGAACCAGTGTGTTCTAACTGCACTGTCTCAGGGGAACCAGTGTGTCCTCTAACTGCACTGTCTCAGGGGAACCAGTGTGTTCTAACTGCACTGTCTCAGGGGAACCAGTGTGTCCCATAACTGCACTGTCTCAGGGGAACCAGTGTGTTTTAACTGCACTGTCTCAGGGGAGCCAGTGTGTCCCGTAACTGCACTGTCTCAGGGGAACCAGTGTGTTCTCTAACTGCACTGTCTCAAGCGAACCACTGCTTTCTCTAGCAACACTGCCTGAGGAGCAGCTACTGCTGAAACGCTGGAGCGACCACTGCCTGAGAGAGGGCGGGGAGGAGGAGAGCGCCAGCGTAACCACAGTCTCAACAGCTGGAGGAGCAGGTGAGCCGAGCTGGCTCACCTGAGGAAAGCCACGTCCAAGAGGCCCCGTTCATCGGAATTACTACGCTTGCTCTACAACATTCATGTGCTAAGACTCCACAATTGGCTGGTGTGAACTTTCACCCTAACTGCCAGACACCTGTCCCAGAGCTGCCCCCTCAAATAAAACCACACCACAGAGGGGGTATCAGAACTAGATTAAGCCTACAAGGGGCCCCCGTCTGAAAAGTGCACACCCTGTAGGAGGGGCTACAATTCAGGGTCTGAAGGGTACAATGCAGCCAAGTCTGCCTTCCCCCTCGTCCCCCCAACCAGCTGGAGCCAGTGGTGAGCATCCAGGTGGCCCAGTGTGGGCTCCCGGCCCTTCCTGCTGCATGCCACACCGTAGTCTGAGGAGGGCTCTTCTTGGTAAAGCTGCCCACGGGTTTAGCTTGGGTCGAAGCAGCCTGAGCTGCTCACCGTGCGTGCCCATCAGCACGCCTGTCTTGCAGGCTGCTCTTTGCTGGCTGTGACCCCTCTGCCCAGACGCCTTGCCTATACCTCAGGGGCATCAACTACGCCTCTCAGAAATGTGGACAAGCCCAGCCGGCCCCAGCCGTGCACGTGAAGCTCTGGGCCCAGCCCCTGGCGTGGGAGTAGGTGCTGGTGTCCCTCACTGGGAGCCAAGCCCAGTTCCTGGCGCCGGTCCTGCAAGAGCCTTGGGCCCTCTCTGTCCCAAACTGAAGTGCGCAGTTGGAACACAGCGTCGTCTAGAAATCCCAGGAACAGACACCTTCCCAGACTGCTTCCACCTCACCCAAGGTCTCCCACCTCTCTTGCCCCAGCGCCCATCAGCCCTGGGCGCCACTGGCTGTAAGCATCAGCACGGCCCACCCTAACCTTTCTATTTCCAGAACAGCACCTGCCAAGCCACCACTATCTGGGACCAAATCCTGCTCCTAAATTAGCAATGAGACCCTAACCAAGTCAGACCATTCCCAACAAGCCCCCGAGAGTAAACAGTTATTTAAAAGCAGCAGGAAGGGTGGGGGGCAACATGGGGAGAAGGGGAGAAAGAATAATGCAGGGCAGGATGTGAACAGAGCGAGCACATGTGCGTGGGTTCCCCAGGGTCCAGCCGCCCTGCGACCTGCACCTCGCAGTTACCTGCTGCTGCTGCTGCAGTCTTGTCACTGAGGAGCCTGGTCTGGCTGCCAGGGACGATGTGGATGTCCAGGCTCTCAGGGGACTGTGGCAGACTCTGAGTGCGGGTGGCCAGGAGAGCGTTGAGATACTGCAGCCGTGTGACCTGGGGAGAGAGCATGACATGGCAGGTGTGGAGGAGGAGGTCGGAGAGGCCACACCGCCCCCTCCAGCCCACAAGCGCCAAGACAAGACCGGAGAGGCATGAGATGGCAGAGACTGAAAAGAACTTCAAAACCAGGTACGGACGAGGAAGAGCCATTGTGCCGAGTGATACTAAGACTTCCCTGGAAAGTGGTGAACAGGCCTGGAGACAAGGCAAGATCAGAGGTCCAGTGGGTCTCGAGGGACCCAGTCACCCTTCAGAGCAGAGGCAAGGGGTAGGGCCTTGCCCCAGAAAGTCTTGGCACAAACACAGCGTTGACTCTACATCCATGCAGAAAGCGACCAGCTGGTCTAGTCCTTGGGACGCATAGCTGGTGGGAAGCCAGCGTCAAGGAGCTGCACAGAAGGTCACCTTAATGAACTGCAGGTCAGAGAGGGCCCTCACGGTGTAGTCGGGACAATACGTGGACGAGCGGGTGCCGTCAGCTGGCTCGGGCTGCAGCGAGGACACTGGGGACTGGTGAACTAGTGAGAGGAACAGGAGGAGCTAGGGGTGTGTGCACTGGGGTGGCACCAGTACCGCTTTACCACACCCCAGCTGAGGAGGCCTGGCCCAGGACTCTGGCAGGGACGGTGAACAATGGTCCTGCAGGGCACAGCTGTGCGGGGCTGGGCGGGAGCAATCAGTCCTTCCCTCCACCCCACCCCACCCCACCCAGCGGGCCAGAGCCCAAGGTTGTTTGTAGGGAGGGCTTGGGCTCCATGATGGGCAAGCAGGCAGCAGTCCCGGGCCTGGAGATCCACAGCAGCTCCTGGAGTGGGGGCGCGGCCAGAGCCTGCCGCAGCTGCTCACCTGAGGACGGTGCGGCCAGGGCAGACACTCCGTAGTAGGTGAAGGCCCCATTCTCGAACCTCAGGCCCTCCTTCCCGATCTCCACCTCAACCCTGCCCTAGGAGAAAGGGAGGGGGTGTGGAGAGAACACACGGTGGCTGGTTTATCTTCCCTGTTAGAGGCGAATGCCAGAGAAACCAGTGATGAACATTCCTGTTGGTGGGGTGGGGAGGGAGGGGAGGGCCAGGCGGCGCCCGCCCGGGTACCTGCAGGATGAGGACGAAGTAGTCCACGGGCTGGCTGCGCTGGTACAGGAAGTGGGCGGCAGCCAGCCGGTTGCTCTCGTCGAAGTGCACTTCCTGGTTGACACTGGGGTGCTTCAACAGGTGCAGTAAGACCTTCTCGGAGACTCGCAGCGGGTTAAAGACATCCACCTCTGCCGTGGGGTCGGGTGGGGTGGGGGTGGGGGGCAGGATGACACACTGTGTCCATAGGACCACACAACCAGCCTTTAAGACCCGCGATGGTGAAGGCGCCAGCGGTGCTCATCAGAGGCCCCCTGGCCAGCTGGCACTCCTGAGCTGAAGCTCAGAATCCCTCCCCCAGGGGACAGACTGGGCCTGCACCCTCACCTCGGGACAGGAAACGCTGGGTGGCCAAGAGCAGCTGAGGTGAGATTTTTACTTTGAATGCCTCGTCAGACACCTTGAACAGGGAGAAGTCCTCCTTGTGCTTGAGGGGGGCACTCAGGGCCGTGGGCTTCCTCCTCACCTTGGTGCCGCCTGTGGGGGTCAAAAAGACAGGCTTAGGCACTGGGCGACTGCCTGTCGCTTGGCCAGGCTGAGTGTCAAGGAAGATGGGCACTCTGCCAGGAAAGCGGACAACGCAGCTGCTAACGACAGCCAAGGTGCTCGAGCCCACGTCCTCGGCCCTGAGAGACCCTTGTCCGCAAGGCCTGCACTCGCCGGACAGATAACCTGGTGACCCTGTCCCTCCAGGGACCCAACAGAGATGTGGAGTGCTAGGGAAACACGCTGGGGCTAGAGCCACAAGCTGGAAGACACAGAGGGGTGCGAGTGGCCCGTGTCCCTAGGGCCATCCAGCCTGGGTTCTGGCCATCAAGCTGAGACAGCGGTCGTCCCCCCAAAGCACATGTTGCAGACGACAGGGAAAAGGCCCGTTAAAGGAAATCAACAGCACGACCCTAAGAGAGCCCCGCTGATGGGGCTGCCCGCTGGGAGGGGGCAGTACTAGCCGGGCGATCCGGTGTCCTCTGAGACACCCGTGCACCCTCAGATCTCCAGGTCGGCTGAGGGTGGGACTACGGGGGGGGGGGGGGGGGTATACTTACGGTCGTCTTCAGACTCGTCCAGGATCTCCGACTTGATGATCTCCTCGATGACGTCCTCCAGGGTGACCAGGCCCAGGACCTCGTAGAAGGGGTCGCCCTCGCCCTCGTTGTTCACCTTCTGCACGATGGCCAGGTGGGACTTCCCTGTGGCGAGGGGACACTCCAGTGAATGACTCAGGGCCACGGAACTAGGCTGAGTCTGGGAGGCTTGGGCCCACAGGGGGTCCTGCAGCAGGCAGATGCTGCAGGGAGAGCCACAGCTCTGGGGCTCCAGGGGGGCACAAGCGGGCACTGATGTCCCTACAGTGTGACTCCTGAAGCAGGTTGCCGTGGAGAGTGACCTGGAAAAAGAACTCCTCCCCCACAAAACCAAACTCATGCCAAGGCGCCAACTCCAACTCCCAGGGCCCCCCAAGCCGTGTAGAACTGTAAGACTTTGTTTTCTCCTACGGAATGGCCCCCGCCCAGAAGCCTGCCTTTGTCTTGGTGTTTGTCCTTGTAGTAGTGGACTCACACACATGGTCTGTCTGCGAAGGACTAACTTCACCCAGCAGGGCATAAAGCCTCCTCTTGACTTCCCACTGTTCCCCTTGCTGTTGGCAGGCCAAGTCGTAACCCACTATGCCACCTGGGCGCGCTCTGCCTTCCTGGAAAAGGGGAGCCCAACAAGACCACCCATCCTGACTCCCCAAGGCAGGGTCTCCTACAGCTGCCTCCTGGTTTCCAGAAGGAAATGCCAACAGGTGTCCTGCTGGAGGGGAGATGCTGCTGCTGGTGCTGCTGGCTGCCGTCAGGCTGGGCCCTGACTTGTGTGACCCTACGCCCCTTCTGTTGTCACCCTTCTGCCTGGCTGGTTTTCAGAAGCAGAGCGCCGGGCTTTTCCCTACTCTTAGGCACATGGTTTACCATCTTCCCAGTAGCCACTGTTTGGAAAGTCAAAAGAAACAAGAGGTTAATACATTCTACTTTGGGTCACATGTAGCTCACTGCTAGACCCAGCTGTCTCCGGGGCCTGTGCAGGCCCAGCCATGGCCATCAGCTACAGAGATCACAGTTGGGGGTGAAGGGAACTACGATCAAACCTATCTCAGCAAGCCCCCTTGGAGGACAGGAAAGTGCATGGTAGAGCGGGCATGTTCCTGCCCTGCAAGCCCCAACCCTTGCTCCCCGAGCTCGGCTGCAAAGTGCCCCACAGGAAGTGGGGGCTGCTTTAAGAACCTGTTGGTACAGCACAAACCTCAAGTCCACTCCTTTCTTTGGGTCAGTCATACTTTCTGTACTGTTATGCATTGAACTGTTCCTTCTCTCCCCCACAAAAATGTCTTGTAAATCCCAACCACCCCTAAATCAGTGGTTGTAATTCCCCCTTGGTAGAGGCTTCCTTTGCTTCATTAACAAGACAAGCATAGGGCAGGGTGTGTCTTACATCAATCATCTTGAGATTTGGAAGAACTGATTGAGCAAGCAAGTGAGCAGGCAGAGATAGGGAAGAGAGGTGGCTCCTGACATCGAGATCACCAAAGAGTCATGGGACAGAAGCTGGATAGAGAGAGACTAGGACCTTCCTGCAGAGCCGGCAGGAGAGAGAGCCTTTCCACCAAGCCAGGACTTTGAGGGTAAGCTTCGAGCCTCCCAAGTCACGAGGAAATGATTTCTGTCTGTTAGTGTGGCAGCGCCAGATACGGAGGATGCACACTGCGCTTAACTGCAAACCAGGAGGCAAGCACAGGTGGGGCTTGACGTCAGCAGGTCCACTCGGCTGGTGCTGCCCTGTTCCTTCAAGCACACGCCCTCCCCAGGTGGCCAGCCCGGGAAGACCCCGCATCAGATGGCTCAATTGAAAACAAAAAGTCCGGGAAAACCTACTATTATGGGACCACTAACCCAACGCCTGGAAAGGAACGAGGCAGTAAAACAACTTAGAGATGGCGGCGACTCCATTTCAACAAATCCAACACACCACGACTGTGGGGCACAGCCCGCCATCAGGTGTTCAAAAGTGAAACTACACGCCCCCTGCTGCCCCGCTGGAGATAAGGTAAGGCCGTCTGCACCCAGAGATTTCGTTTCAGAAACCCTAGGGAGCAGCTGCTCCCTCTGTCTGTCCTCCGGTCACTGAGAGTGGCAATCAGCTGGTTGGCAGTGCGTTTGCTTGTGTGTGGGGTTGCTTGGCTTGGTGTGCCATCACAAAGTGCTTTCCTCACTTATTAACTGGGTTAATTGTCACAGCTCGAGACATACAGTATCATTTACCATTTTGCAATTGAAGGAACCCTGGTGGCCTAGGGTTAAGAGTTAGGCTGCTAACCTCAAGGTGAGCCGATCAAACCTATTAGGCACTCCCTCAGGAGAAAGACGAGGTGCCTGCTGCCATTGAGATTTAATCTCAGAGGTCATCTAGCTCAGAAGCAACAAAGCCCACATGGAAGACACACAGCAGCCTGTGTCAAAGGGATCAGGTATCAGGCCTCACCAGAACAAAAAATCTTATCACAGTGAATGACAGGGGAGTGTGGAGTAGAAATCCAAAGCCCATTTGTAGGCCACTGGACATCCCTTACAGAAGGGTCTCTGGGAGGAGAGGAGCCAGTCAGGGTGCGATGTAGCAATGATGAAACAAACATACAACTTTCGTCTAGTTCCTAAATGCTCCCTCCTCCCTCACTATCATGAGCCCAATTCTACCTTACCAATCTGGCTAGACCAGAGGATGTATACTGGTACAGATAGGAACTGGAAACCCAGGGAATCCAGGGCAGATGACCCCTTCAGGACCAGTGGTGTGAGTGGCGATACCAGGAAGGTGGAATGAGGGTGGATTGGAAAGGGGGAACCGATTACAAGGATCTGCATGTGACCTCTTCCCTGGGGGGCAGACAACAGAAGAGTGATGAGGGGAGACGTTGGACAGGGCAAGATATGACAAAATAATAATTTATAAATTATCAAGGGTTCATGAAGGAGGGGAGCAAGGAGGGAGGGGAAAAAAATGAGGAGCTGATGCCAGGGCTTGGTGGAGAGCCAATGTTTTGAGAGTGATGAGGGCAATGAATGTACTAATCTGCTTTGCATGTATGGATTGTGTTAAGAGTTATATGGGCCCCCAATAAAACAATTAAAAGAAAGATTTAATCTCAGAAACCTCAAAATGGGGAGGTCCGATCTGTCCTACAGGGTCACTGTGCATCCATCGGAATCAGGTCAGTGGGTGTGGTGTGGGTTATCCTGCAGTGCAAGCCTAGGGCGTGGAGGAACAGTGTACTCCTAAGCCCATTTCTCTAAACCACCATGCTCAGCTGACTCTCACTGGAAAAGACCCTTCCCCTCTGGGGGGTCTTACATAAGGTCAAAGGACCCGCAGGGCTTTTGTCTAAAGAAAACAAAACATGTTCCCCAGGATGCTGGACCCCCTGGGCGAGAATCAAAGGGAAATGGCCTTTTTAAGCTGTCTGTCTCACCCTCCGGTAGGAAAAGGCCTGGGACCCTGGAGGACAGACACCCTGCCGGGTTTGTGATGGCCTGGCTGACCTCAGCCTGCAGGTGCAGTCACCACAAGGTCATGCAGCCCCACCATGTGACACACACCTCTCAGGCCAGTTTACGGAGGAGGATATGGGCTCAAGAAGGCTCAGAGCAGAGGGGAGTCACCTCAGCTGGCTGGTTTCAGGGAGCTGATGGCCCCTCTTCCTAGTGAGGGCAGGAATGAACAGAGTCCTCCGATTCCAAGCTTTCATGAGCAGGCAGAAGTCTTATTATCTGGGACCTACCACATGCAGGTGACCCGGCAGTAAACAAACACAAGTCGCGCTTTCCGAACACCCCCTAAAGCAGCTGTTCCCGTGTGCTGCTGCGTGGATTCCAACTCACAGCGACCCCTCCGTGGCACAGCAGAACTGCCCCTTCCGGTTTCCTAGGCTGCAATCCTTACAGGAGCAGGTCACGTCTTTCCTCCCTCGGAGCCACTGGTGGGCTCGAACAGCCAACCCTGTAGTTGGTAGCTGAGCATTTAACTCTTGCCCCACGGCCTTTTTAAAATATGAATTATCACTTTTATTTATATAAAATATTTTTTTAATTTAATAAATCTTTTTATTGGGGCTCATACAACTCATCACAATCCATACATACACCAATTGAGTAAAGCACCCTTATACATTCGTTGCCCTCGTCATTCTCAAAATTTGCCTTCCACTTGGGTTCCTGGAATCGGCTCGTTTTCCTTCCCCCCCCCTCCCCGTTCACGGCCTTCTTCTTGAACTATTGTTTGTGCGATACATTCTCAAAAGAAGAACGGCGGTCAACCTTGAAAAAGCAGTAAGGGAGGAGCGGGGTGGAGGGAGGGACTGAACCTTACTACTCCTCTGAAAGCAGAAAACCACTCTGAAACATGGCGGCTCCTGCCTGAGCCTCACTCCCCCTGGATGATGGACAAGCCTTATGCAGCCCCAAGCCTCCGAAAAGGTCTGTTGGCTGCTTAGTCAGCATGCTAATGATACACTAGAACGCTTCAGATCCAGGCAGCCCCTTCCACAATGCTTAATTTGTAAGACAGTCTTGATGCCACTGGAATGTCCTTTCCCCGCTCTTTTTAATGCAAGTGTCTGAATATGGTACAAATGTGCAGCAGAACCACTGCATGGGTCTCCTCACACAGCCCTGTGACAGCCCTCTCTGCCTTCTGCCAGAGGCGCACCAGAACTCACGTGGTTACAGGGCAAACACTTCCCAAAGCTCTAGTCCGTCCCTGTGCTGAATGTCCCTGAACCATCCCGCTGGGGCTGACAAAGGCGGCCAGGGCTAAAGAGAACACATGCTTCTCCCTACAGCACTAAAGCTCTTTCTGGAGACGAAGGCACACCGTAGTAAGTCAGTGTGTCACCTGAAGTCCATGTGCTGACTGAGCGCACCCCAAGCAACAAAGTCCCCAGACAGATGGTGCTCTACAAGAGCAAATGGAACAGGACCCGCCAAAGACACAAGGGGCCCCCACTCCCACAGGTACAGACCACCACCACCACAGCCGCTTGGCTGCAGAAGGGGATGGAGTTTTAAAACCTCACAAGGCGGCCAGCTGCCCTCTGTGCCTAAGCAGAGAAATGAAGGCAAAGGCTAAGAAGGGAAGAACTTCAGCAAGGAAAAGACAAAGGTGTCTATCTGCCCCAAGACGACACTGAAGTAGAAGACAGGGTCTAAAAGCACTCCCCACCGACCGCCAGGCTCCTGACATTTCCTCTGTAGGTCCTTAACCCCACCACCGGCTGCGCACAGGGCACTTTTCAGCATGCTGTCAGTAGGCAGCTTCTGGAGTAGTCTGATGTAAGCAGAAGGGGAACCATTCCATAAACCCTGACGTCGGGTTGCAGGACGTCTGTGTGGTCAGTGGCTTCTCCTAGGCTCCCTTGGAGCAGGTGCAACGGGCGCCTCCTCTCTCTACCGGCTCCTTCACACCACCACGTAAATCTGCCCAGCTCGACCACCACCACCACCGGGCAGCCAAACAATGCCCGACAGCTCCTCCCAGGTCCTGCTCTCCTCAAACAAAGCAAGTCTGGTGGCCTGTCTAGACGCAGTGGATCCATCTCTTGTCCAGGAGTTAAAAACCCTGCACTCATTGCTGGGGGTGGGTGTCATTAACTCTCACTCCCAGTGACCCTGTAGGACAGACTCGAGCCACCCCATGGGGTTTCCAAGGCTGCAATCCTTACAAGAGCAGACTTGCCTCATCTTTGCCCCCTGGAGCAGCTGGTGGGCCGGTACTGGGAAACTTTCAGTAAAGCAGCTTCTCGTGTAACCCACTGAGCTACCAGGGCTCCTGACACAGGTGCTTGCATGGGACATTTTCTTCAGCAGACCAGCTGTATAGTAACAGTAACTGCCTAACAGCTTAAACCCCCAGGTCTGGCAAGGATGATGCATGCAGAGCGCCCTCTAGTGCCTGTGCACAGCAGCAGTCATCCCACAGGGATGTCAAGACCGCAAAGCCTTGCTTGGGGGCAGGTGCTCAGAGACCACCTCCTGGTGTCAGAGTAAGGCAAGGCTTCCTTACCTGAGGGTTTGCTCATTCCTTCACCTAATACTGGGGAGTGGCTTTAAGGTTAATGCCCACCTGGAGTCTTGGGGTGACCCTACCACCACCCTATAGAAATTCCTGTGTGAGAAGCGTGGCTGATGGTGGAGGAGGCAACCAAGCTCTGGGGGGCTCCCCCAAGCCAGGCAAGGGGGGGGGATGGCAGAGGCGCCCACACTTTCTCACACTTGGAAGGGTTCAGAGGTTTGACGTTCAGCCTAATGAGTTGCTCAGCTGAATCACAGCGAAAGGAGGAGAATGAGGAATGGGAATCGAGGGAGCACTTGACAGAAAAAGGAGATTTCAAAAGCAAAGGGGATTAAGTCACTCCTGTAGTTGCTTTTGGTCAAATAAAAAAGACATGTTTTCTCCATACCTGCAGAAAAGTATTTTCAAGTTATCCCCTTCTCTGGGCTCAGGAAGGCAGCAGTGAATGACCTTAACCATGTCTGGAAACACCATAGATCAGGCAAATTTGATACAAGTGTACAGAAAATCTGGAAATGACAGTCTTCACTTCCTTCTGTGAAGTCCATCCAAGAGTCTGGACCTGCTGTAAGGTCCAAGCTCCCAGAAATGACCTGGGAGGAACAGCTGCTGCTGGTGGTGTTGGGGAATTCCTTGCTTCCAAATCATTTAGCACATTTTTTTTTTTTGAAGGGGGCCTGAGAGGGCTGCAATAGGTGAGCTGATTCAGAGGATGCATGGCCTGAAGAATACCTCTCATCTACTCCCTAAACCTCCACCTGATTTACAATAAAAGGCTTCCCTTGTTTAAAAACTGGGTCCTCCCAGGTCTCCTTGCCCTTGGCTCTGGCTAGAGGATTCCATAAATTTCCAGGGGGAGAAGCCGCTGGCAGTGCCACCCCCTCCGAGGCTCCCCGGCCCGGTTACCTCGCTTGAACTCCTCCAGCACGGCATCCAGCTTGGTGTCGTTGAAGACGAAGTGGAGCGGGTGGTTGTAGAAGCGGGTGATGGTGCTGAGCGGCGTGCAGTCCTCGGGGTCCACGAAGGCCAAGTCCTTGAGGTAGAGCATGTCCACGATGTTGGAGCGCTCCTCCTCATACACGGGGATGCGCGTGTGGCCGCTCTGCATGATGCTGGCCAGGACGCCGAAGTCCAGCACGGCGCCGGCGTCCAGCATGAAGCACTCTTCGAGCGGCGTGAGCACGTCCTCCACCGTCCGGTAGCGCAGCACGCCCTTGCTGAGGTCGCTGTAGGGGTCGCCGCCACCGCGCGCCAGCTCCAGGACGCGTTCGCGCAGCCGCCCGGGCCGCGCCGCCAGCTCCAGCAGCTGACCCACGGGCAGGGCCACCGGCAGGGTGAGCAGTACCGCCAGGCGGCTGAGGCCGAGCGCGCGCGGGGCCAGCGCCAGCGCCCAGCGCCCGCTCACCGCGGCCGGCACCACCTCGCCCACCAGGAACACGAGCCCCGCGCTACCCAGCAGCGCGGGCACGACGCGCTGGCCGGCCGCGCGGTACAGGAGCACGGTCAGCGCCGCCTGCGCCAGGCTGGCCAGCAGCAGCAGCGCGCCCAGAGCGCAGCCGGCCCAGCGCCGTGCAGGCTCCAGGCGCCGCGCCGCCGCGCGCTCCGCCTCCGAGCCGCTCTCGCGCAGCACCTGCACCTCGGCCGGGGTCAGTGCCAGCGCGCTCAGCTGCAGGCCCCGCGCCAGCGCCGCCAACGCCAACAGCCCCGCCGCCCCCAGGCCCAGCGCCCAGGGCGGCGCCGCCTCCTCGGGGGCCGCGCCGCCGGGCTCCACGCACACGGCCAGCACGGACGAGTGCGGGCGCGCGGCCTCAGCGCGCAGGCGCAGCAGCGCACGCCACTCGCCCGCGCCGGCCACGGGCGCGACCACTACCTCAGGCGCCGCGCCGGGCCCGTCGTCGGGGCAGCCGGTCCCCTCGGGGGCGACCCAGGACCAGGAGCGGTTGGCGAAGCCCGAGCCGAAGAGGCGCAGGCGGAAGGTGGCCTCCGGCGCGGCCCCCACCACCCTTCCACGCGTCCACCTCGCCCCCTCGGCTCCGTCGTCCTCCTCCAGGCAGAAGCCCTGCACTTGCAGGCCCGACGCTGCTTCCCCGGCGGCGTTCCCCAGGCAGAACGCGGCGAGCAACCAACCCAGCCGACCCGCCGCCGCCGCCGCCGCCGCCATCGCCTGCTGCCCCCTCTGGGTCTCTCGCGCAGCCTATCCCGCTCCCTCCGCCCTCCGCCTCCCCCGGGCCAATCGCCGCCCGCCTTCGCGCCGCCTCCGCCAATGGGCGGCGGGCGGGGGCGGGCCCACGGGTCGGACTAGGCTGCGCCGGGAAGTAAACAAGCTGCGGGCGCGGGGCCCAGGCGGATGGGGGGCGTGGGGCTCTCGGCCGGCGGGGTTCGCCCGCAGCTTGTAAGGCCGAGGGGTGGACGGCGTCCGGAGGACGCTTGTGTGTGGAGGGCAGGCACAGCCTCCCGAGTGGGCCCGCGCGCTTCCCACGGCCGCCGCCATCTCCCGGGGCCCGGGCTGCAGACGAGGCGCAGACGGAGGGGGCTGCTGGCTTGAACCCCGGTCCGAGGATCCCTGAAACCTAGTATGCACATCTGCCGCTTCCTTAGGAGAGTCCCATGTATTTTAGACCTAAAGGGCTGAGCCCACCAACACCCACTGACGATTCCTAGCAACCTTTTGTGGGTTGCTGAGCTGTAATCTTTACGGGAGGGTGCAGACAGCTGCGTGCGCCTTGGCAGTACAGTGCTCACCGACAGCGGGCCACTGGGGCAGCGAGAAGCTAAGGCTTGTCCAAGTCTGAGGAAGTCAGACCCAGTCTAGGCCTTTCAGGAACTTGCCTTCCTGCCAAGAGACCAGACCATTGCATCCCGGCAGCTACTTCATATTACTAATATGTTGCAGGAAAGTGAAGCTCACAAAGGCTTGCGATGGGTGTTGGGTCTGGTAACTCCACTGACAGCAACTAATTCTGCGGGAAATAATCTCGCAGAATCAAGCTCTACTGGAGAGGATCTTCACTGGGGAGGTAGAAGACAGTCTGACCCATCAACAGTATGAAATGGTCTTTAAAGAACCTTTGAAGGATTGGGGGTGGGCAGAGGAATTGCTAACAAGGCTTTTCTAAAGGGACTTGTATTTTTCTTTACTCTTATCTGTTGCCATGTGTCCTAACTTAAGGAGACGGTGGCAAAGACTACATATCAGGGGAGGAAGGGAGAAGAAATGGAGAGCTGATATCGGGCTCAAGTGGGAAGGGAGTGCTTTGAAAATGATGATGGCCTCATATGTGCTTGACACACTGGATGAATGTATGGATTGTGATGAGATGTAAGAGCCCCCAATAAAAGTATTTAACAATAAAGACTACATATATTGCCGTTTGATACAAGGAGGCTTCAAAATGTTTGTGGAGAAATGGGGTGAAAAGAAGTGGGATGTTCCCACAAACGTTCTGAAGCCCCTCGAACATCACACACCTGTCATTTTAAACCATGGTTATAAGGGTTCTGTGGAAACATATGCTGTGGCATGAAACTAATGGAATGTTTCAAAAGTATAGCTACCGTGGCCACAAGTAATGTGCAACATGTTTTTATAGAAGATAAAGTGCCCCATCCCTGAAAAAACAAGTGTGTGTGTGAGTTCCTGGATGGCACAGTTAAGTGAACTGATTACTAGCCACAAGGTTGGCGGCTCGAACCCACCCAGAGACAGCAGAAGACAGGGTTGGGGAGCAGCTTTGGAAAGCCCACAATCTTGAATACCATGTGGAACGCAGTCCTACTCTGCACACGTGGAGTTGTCGTGCGTCACAACTCTGGCAACCATCAGCGGTAACCAGCAACAGTAAGTGAACCTGTGGTGTCCTTTTGAATGGCTGCTGGGGTAGAGGGGGGTGGTGGTGTGGTGTGTGTGTCCATGGGACATACAGCGCCCACTTACATCTTTTGTCTCAGGTTTGGTGGAAAGCAACTACCCCACTTTCAGAGCACGCTGACATCTGGTGGGGGCCTGTAGAACTGTGCGACTGAAGAAACGGGCTTCATTCCACCGTCCTTAGCACTAGAGCAACCTTGGGACACGTGTGTCCCATTAACTATGAAAATCCCTATTCAAAATGCCTTATAGTAATGAAAGCGCATGGTTTCAACAAAAAATTCAAAGCAGAAAATAATTCAATCTTAAAAGGGTTAGAAAGTAGTCATGGTGTCTCTTCTGGGAACCCTAGCGGTGTCATGATTGGGCTGCAGACCGCAAGGCCTGCAGTGCGAAACCACCAGAAGCTCCAACGAAGCAAGACGGGGCTTTCTACTCCCATAAAGACTTGCAATCTCGGAAACTCACAGGGGCAGTTCCACCCCGTCCTTCACATTGACTCAATGGCAGTGAACGAGTGCGGATCTCTTCTGTATTGTAAGTTTAAAGCTGTGCTAGACCAGGTGGTGGCTGTGATCAGCTCTTTTGAATAGTTGGCTTCACTCGAGATGGCAGAATAAACAGAAAGACATTACACTTTCCACCGCACAGTCATGTTTCCCTTTAAGGGGATAGCGGGTGGAAAGCAGCCATTATAATGGAGTGCAACCCCCTCAGTTCACTGTTGTCAATGCTGGCCCTGAGGGGGAACCTGAAGTGAGTCACGTGACTGGAAAGTCATTCACTGGGAACGCACTGCTCCAGAGGAGAGACAATGAACTTCCCTGCAGATTTGGAGACACCGCCTGACCTTCAACAAGGTACTTTTTCCACGTCTCAGATGCCCTTGGAAATGAACCTGTTGCTAAGTGCTTGGGGCAAACCAATCACTTTGAGTGGAAGAAAGTGGGATCAAACTTGAAAGAGGAGAACACAGCCATTATTTGCACTGCACCTGAGTGCGCTCCAGTTTCTAAGAGGCCTCCAGGGCGGGCAGGAGCCCGTGTAGCACTTCACCCGCTTCTTCCTTGGCTCTGTACCGTTCTTTGCCCGACCCCTGGTTAGTCAGCCATAGCATCAGTGAGCCGTTTGCCTCTCGAATTCAGTACCCTCCTTGGCTCCTGCTGGGCCATTTTCCTTCCTGGTCATTCCCATGTTTTATCTAGTTTCCCTTGAGTTGTAAACCCACCCCCGACTGCTGTTACTGGCCAACTCTCTCTCAAACCTTCGCTCTGACCACTTCCCCCAGATGCCTCCCTTATCTTGACTAGGTTGGGCCGAGGTTCTAGGAACTATGTGCTCCCCGCTCCCCAGCACCCAGTGCTAACTTAGTCATTCACACCCGCGTGCCCACCCAACTAATTCACGATAAAAAAATTGATTAAAAAAAATTCCGAGTGCCTGCACTGTATCTGTTCTAATGGTGGGAATGTGGAGTCCCCGCCACTGGGAGCTCAGATTCCAATGCCGGGAGAAGAGATTAAATATAGCAACCACCGTTTTCATATCTAGTATTTGAATAATTCATAAATGCTATGGAGGAAAAGTCACAGAGGGCCTTTCTTCTCCAGGGACTGGGGTCTGCTGACAACATGCCCAAAGTATGAAACTGGACACCGGTGGCTGCAACAGTGGGCTCGGGCTCAGGAGCAACGTGAGGAAGGCACAGGGCAGCGGGAAGGGTTTTGTTCTGCTGTGCACAGAGCTGTGGACAGGGATCGACTCAATCGCTCCTAACACCACCTTAACAACATGGAGCAAAGGAGGCCAAGGAGCTAGGGCGAGGCTGTTGGGGGCAAGGTGATTGGGGGTACGGACATTGGACAGGCTCAGTGAAGGACACGAACCGCACAAAGACTGGAAACCGTGTGCCGGTAGGAGAGATGGCCAGTTGGAAGGCCCCGTGTGATCATCCTCCTCACGAGGTGGTAAACTCTCCGACAAGGTATGGAGCAGGGGCGTGCCCGTGTGTGGAATCACGGAGCAAACGGATTAGGAAAACGTACTTTGCCCACCTACACACGAGCTTTTGTAGTTGTTCTGCTTTCAGTTTGCCATTTCCCTTTTGCCTACCCAAGTGCCGCCCCCTTTCAAACATATTCCCGAATTTGTCTTCTCTGCTGAGTCGCCCCCCACAGGTCTAGACCCCCGTGATCACACACGCCTTCCCTGACAGCCTGTGCGCCCCACGCTGGCAGCACAGGAGCGGACGGCGCACTCGCTGCGAGAGGCAGCCACCCCATGCCGGAACCACAGCCTGGGAAAGCATGGACAGGGAGGCAAGGGCACGATACGGAACAATGCGACTGTACGGGAAGATCTGGCTCCTCTTAGCTTTCAGCCCTCAGGGAGTGAGGAGGCGCCATGTGTACACACGTTCCCTCCCATCCAGGCAGCACCAGTTTATTTGTACTCAACTTGCGACGAAAAAGCAGAAGACTTTCAACGAGATGGATTGACACAGTGGCTGCCACAATGGGCTCGAAACGTGGCGTTTCGTTCTGCCGCCCTAAGGTCGCTGTTTAAGTCGTGGAGCCAGCACCTAACAGCAGCAGCAGTATAGCCTACGGGCTGGCCGTGCCAAACTACCCAGTGGCACTGTGGGGGCAGGCCTAGCCACCTGCTTCAGTAAGGAAAATCCCAGGACACGTGGGGTCACCATGAAGTCCCGTGGTCCGGAGTGGGGCTGGCCTCCAGGTGGTACCCATGATCTGTGCTAGACTTCTAACCTAAAGACTGGGCAGGCCTTTTCAGCGGCGCTGCCGGGAATCTGAGCTGATCATCCTCATTTCCCCCTTATGCCAAGTTTTGATTAATGACCAGGTCACCTCACATCACAGTGGACGACGACGGCATTGCAATAGGTAACTGCCAAACCACAGGGAATCGTGGCCCAGCCAAGCTGACACACAACCTTAACCATCACGGCTGGTTTACACTCACCTCTCATACCCCAGTGCTCTGCCAAATAACACTGTCATTATACAAGGGAGCTGGAGCATAGATTTTCGCTGTTGTCTTGAAAAATAGCTCTGCCACGAGTCAGTTTGGACTCATGGCAACCCTGCAGGGCAGGGTAGTATGGTCCCTGTGGGTTTCCAAGACTGTAATTCTTTATGGGAGGAGAAAGCCTCATTTTTCTGCAGGGGAGCGGCTGGCAGTTCTGAACTGCTGACCTTGAGGTTACAGCCTGACTCGTCGCCATTACACCCCTAGGGCTCCTTGTTCAGTCTGAGTACATGCAGAATGTCAGACCGTGAGGAGTACGTGCGTGTCTAAGTTCACCTACCTGCTGTTACAAGGAAGCACCCCGGGGACCTTCAGCATGGCCTTATAACAGCGTTGACTCCAAGGATAGCAACTGATGCGAAACAGCCCAATCGCACACATGCCAATATTTATACAGATTTCTTTTTTTATTACCAATCAAAAATAAATTCCATATATTGTTTAGCAAATATCCATTGTTTTGTGACAAAAGACACAAGACTCTTAACAACAAAACTCCCCGAGAGTCAAACTTATAACAATGCCAAAAAAAGAAAAATCACAAAAATATACAAATTAAAATCTTATGCAAAATAAATACGCGTTATTTGCTATGGCGGCTGAGACTTGCCTACCCATCTGGATGCCGTTTGGGAAGGTCTCCCTTCCAGGGAAAGACATGCAGGGGTGGGCCGGTTCCAGGGTATGGCTCAGCCCAGGAACCGGAGGTTGGAATAGGAAGTGAAAAATTGCACAGGGAGGAGGAAGTCATCAGACCAGTAATATTTGGAGATAATTATGACCCTCTGTGGGAACTGATTCTAGGTGGGAAGAGTGGGGGAGGAGGAGGCGGGGTCTTCTGTTGCTAGGAACCGTGTGTGTGCCAAGAGGTAGCTGTAGAAGTGAGTGTACCTGCTCCTTTTACTGCACACGCATCTACCTGGTTCGGGCCATGCATTTTGCTGCCCCGCTCCCTCTGCCCCCAGGGGACCGAGATTTCTCAGCGACACAGTTTGGCAAGCTCTTGCACGGTCGCAGAAAGCAAGCTGCTCCTAGAAGAAAAAACAACTAAGGGGTCTCCCTCCAGGGGAACAAAGGTCTAGCTGGGATCTGTCCCTTATGGCCGAAAGCCCACAAGCGTCACTACCTTCTTGCCAGGGTGTTGCGAGTAAATTCTGTGTGCGGGGAAACCCTCTAACTGGGCAGGGGCGGGTATACTTGGTGCAAAACTTGTCCCGGTCCCAAGAGTTAGGACTCCCTGGGAACCTAGGAAGCAGAGCACTTGGGGGACAGGACCCCGTTGGCCAAGGGAACTGAATAAGTTAACACTCAGGTAGAAGGCCTGCAGTCTCCCTGGCCTGGATCGTGGGCCTCGGCTCCTGTTCCACCCAATGAACGGGCCGATGTGGGCCCTGGTCCCACAGCCTTGCTACCAGCGCCAGGCCGGAGCTGTGGAGCAGCAGGCCCTGGGCCGGCCGCACGGAGCCGGCGCTGGGGAAGGATTTCCCAGGGTAGAGCTCTCAGGGCGCAGTACCAAAAGCCTCAGCAGAAGCCACGCTGGCCTCTCACAGCAGGATCACAGACATGAGGAAAACAGGACTGCCGGTTATACGACTTTCAGGGGGAAGCCACGTGAGCAAGGTCGGGCTAGCCTTGGTCACAGGCAAGGGCATGGCGACCTGCTCATGTTGGTTTTCAACAGGTCCCTTCTTCCTCAGGCCCTAGGACGGGTGGGGGCTTGTCAGTCTAGAAAGAAACGCCACGAGGGCCAGCGAAGGAGCCTCAACTTCCCTTCTGATGGTGTGAAGGGCGGGTGAGAGCAGCATCAGTCATGACCAATGCAGACGCCTACAACCAGATTCAGCCCTGGAACCGAGAGGAATGACCCAGATGGGTCCCTTCAAACTGGGATGCCCTCCCAGAGAGGGAAAACCTTTGGTCAAAGTGAGGACCGGGCCTGAGGAGCAGGGGTCAGCATTGTTTAAAGGGATGAGACCCTGCCTGACACTTTCAGTCAGCCCAGCAAGAGGGGAGAGCAGTCCAAAGGGGCGGATGCGAGGCAAACCAACGTGGGCAGGAGAGAGAAGCCTCTGCGGAGCCCAGACTCGCCGGAGCCCTCAGCAGTTCCAGGAGCGCCCTTGGGTCCAGTGATTGCCATGAGCTGACGTGCCCCTCTTCTGTCGCTGGCTTACTGTGCCCCCATCACAAGGATCCGGAATCCCTCACCCCCAGCGACGCCACACGAGCCCCAGGTATTTGTTCTTGCAGCTGGTTGGCGCTGTTTCCTGGGAAGACGCGTCTTCCTCTCAAGAAGCGGCGCTCCCCCAGCCGACCTCTGGGGTGCCATCTCTGGAGAGGGAGCAGCAGAAGCAGGATCCCCGAGTCGAGTCGGGGCACGGACCAAAGGTCGTGGCTGGGAGCAGGTTATGGCTACTGCTTCCTAGGGTGAGTTTTGGGGGAAGGAAAAAAAAAGTCCCTTACCTGTTTCCTCATTCCCTTCCCAAAATGATGGTATTTTAAAAGAGGAGCAATGTTAGAAATTCTCTCAGTGAAAAAACCCCAAACCACGTCTTCTCACAGGAGCTGGCCCCCTGCTTCAAGCTGTCCGGGGCCGAGCAGCCACGCGCTTGGAGCGGGTCCCGGGGTCCTGGTGGAGGGCCTGGTTTCCAGGGGCAGGGGGCCCTCTGGGTGCTCACGCGGCCACCACGCACTGTCTTGTTCTGGCTTCCTGTCTTCATGCGGGCCCACTGGGGGGACCCCGGCAGGGCTGGCGGGGGCCCCCGGGCCCTCCTGTCAGATGGCGCTCTCGTGGGAAGTCCTGCGCAGCAGGGAACTGCACTCGTTGAGAAGGGTCGTGGTCTCATCCACCACGGGCAGCTCGGGCTTGTCCGTGCACACGGGAAACTGAGGGCAGTTGTCCATGCAGGAGGCCAGCAGCCCGTTCTGGTACTGCTGCCGGGTGATCTACAGGAGGGAAGGGAGAGGCTCACAGACAGACAGCACGGACCAGACGCCGGAACGGACGGTGGGGTCCGGGCAACTAAGGGGCAAGGCTTCCAAGAGCGCACGTCTGGGGTCTGCAGAGAGAAGTGGCCGGGTCACAAGGCCCCTGCCGGGGAGGAGGGAGCTGGCTCGTGCCAGGTGGAGGGCCTGCGAAACACTCACCTTAATGTACTGGAGGTCCGTGAGTGCCCGGACACTGAAGTCAGAGGTGTACTGGCCCAGGGCGGAGCTGCCAAACTGCATGTTGGCGGCAGCTGTGGGAGAGGTGCTGGTGACGTCTGTGCGGTCCGGGTAGCTGAGAGAGGCCGAGCGGCTGAGGGCACTGGGATAGGACGTGGTGCGCTCTGTGGGGAGAGCAGAAGATGCTGGGGCCAGTTGCCACCCAGGCGCCCACACGAGCCGGGGAGCGGTGCCTGCACCCATCCCCAGGGACAGGAGGTAGTTCTTAAGAGCAACTACGTGGAAGCTGTTCCTGCGGGAGGTCTACATTCTCCGAGCAAGGGGTTAGTGTGTCACGGAAGACCAGCCGTGCATCAAGTAGTAACATGCTTTCCCAAGGACAGCGAGCACAGACCAGGGAGAAAAGTCAAGGGCACGGAGAACTTATGGCCATAAAGCCTCTCATTCGCCAACCAGCGATCAAAGGCAATGCCGGCTGTCTCGGCTCAGGGACAGCGGACGACATGGGCAGCACTCGCCTCCATCATGTTCACGGTGGGGGGCACAGTGTGTACTCTGCCACGCGATCCAATGCCCTTTGGGGGTCAAGAGTGTGTCCTGTTCATGGTCTGCGTGGTGGGTGGGCAACACAGTCCTAGCCCTACCCTGGCGTCTGCTGGGCCCCTGGTGCCCGCTCACAGCCCCTAGCTGACCTCTTCTCATGGAAGCGGAGGGCAGGGGTGCCCCTCTCCACCCTCCCCGGGGCAGGAAGTGGCATGTGGAAGCAGTCACTTTCCCTCCGTTGGCCTGGCAGAGGGGGCGGCTGATTTTTTTTCACGGGATCCCAGGGGCCCCAGTGTTCAGCCTCCCCCAGCTTTCGCTGGGCTCTGCAGACAGGAGGCAATGGGGCTTTGCGGCTCTTCCTGCCACTAGAGGCAGCACCGGCCTTGGGGTGATCCCAGCCCTGAGCGGGTGCTGCAGAAAGGAACCTGCCTGCTGCCTCCACGGGGGCACTATGCGGGGGCACTATGCACATCACTGCATGTCACCAGCCTGTGTCGCCAAGACCCTCGGAGGAAAGCAAAGGGTGCCTGGCGAAGTAAAATGCAAACTCATGCTCGCTCGCTAGAAGCTAACGAGGAGTGGGCGCCGCTTTGCTCATTAGTTAACGGCTAGTTAGCTAGTCGAACAAATAGCCCAGCCAAAATGGCAAACCACCAGAATTTCAGGCGACCGAGCGTCCAGTGCATCTTTTAGCTCAGTGAGACTGAAGTGGGTACAACTCGCTGAGCTTTAGCAAAGCTTGGATTTCCTTTCATAAACCTATGACCACGCAATCTGGAGCAGTCTATGACTGGACATGTACAACCATCAGGGGGCGGGTCGCGTGCCAGTATCACTCATTCCCATGTAAGTGACACTCCTGGATAAGTTCTTAACACACACACACACACACACACACACACACACACACACACTAGCTATTAGTTAATATTCCACACTAGTTATTTGGAATGTTTGTAATGGATGCTTATTCATACCCCCAAAATAGAAACAGAATTTAACACCAACACAAATTAGTGACCTGACCTATTAAAAACAGAGACCCTGGACAGGCACAGAATCAGATAGGAGGCATCTGGTTTCTGAGTGTGCCATTCAAGGCTTTTAAATGGCCTTCCAGGGATGTTAGCGTGCTAACTACCGCAGGTAGGGTGCTTGGAACCCCTGTTGGGATGGGACCCTGCAATTGAAGTAAGGAGCCTGACAGGACGACTGAGGGACTGTCCCATCCTGCCAGGCTTAAAGCGAGCCACCGGAGGGGCTTGGCCACCACCAGAAAGTGCTGTGCACCTTCAATCCCACCTACACCCAGGCGGCAGTGCTGTCAGCAAGAAGCAGCGCGAAGCAATGGCGGAGAAACGGCGGCAGTAGAACCAGGAGCTGGGCAGCCACGGGCTTCTTGGCCGACACGGTGAGAGAGCAGCGAGGCTGAGGCAGGTGGTTTGCTGCAGAGTGGGGTGCCTCCAGGCACTTGGTGAGGGAGCGAGGGCACAGAGCCCTTGCAGCCAAGGGCAGCGGGTGCAATATAGGCAGAGCTTTGCAGCACTTGCCTAACAGGGCAGAGGCCTGAGGAGGTGGAGGGGAGGAGGGCTCTAGCACTAGACAGAGGCCCGCCTCTGGGCAGGCCTGAGACGTGGCTATTGTCCTGAGCCATTTATGATTAGGGGCTGTGACTTGTTAGCACCTCAGTGGGGCCCTGGTGACGTAGTGGGGGCTGTGAGAGGGGCTAACTGCAGGGTCAGCAGCTTGAAACCACCAGTCACTCTGTGGGATAAAGACGAGACTTTGCCCCCGTCAAGATTTAGCGTTGGGAACTCATCGCAGGGCAGGCCTACCCTGTCCTACAGGGTCACCGTGAGTTGGCATCAACTGGCAGTGCGTTTGCATTTCTGAGTTCCCTGATGAATCCTCCAGCCCTGGAGTCGCCAGTGCATTCCGCACAGCCCTGGATGATGGTGTGCAGCGGAGAAGGAGAGAGCACTGTGGGTGGGTCGGTGGGTGACCTCTGACTCCCGGGAATCACCCTGGGGAGTCGCTCCCGATTCTCTCCCCACTGGTGAAGCCACAGTACTATCACGGTGAGTGAGAAAGGAATGGAGGCTTTACCATGTCTTAATACCCACCCCCCCACGGGCCCTGGGGGCACAGAGCATTACGCAATGGGCTGCCAACCTGCAGGTCAATGGTTAGAATCCACCAGCAGCTCCGTGGGAGAAAGACGAGACTGGCTGCTTCAGTGCAGAGGTTCAGCCTTGGAACCCTCAGGGAGCAGCTCTGCTCTGCCCTACAGGGTCACTGTGAGTTACGATTGGTTTGATGGGCAGTGGGTTTGAAAGGCTTTGCTCATTCTGCTTTCCATTTCCTAAGTTTCTAAATAAGCCTCTGTTTACGTTCCCGATGAAAACAAAATAATGAATGGAACGTCAAAAAAAGCAGGGGCTTGGATGGGCCTAGTAATTTCACTTCCGAAAGAATATTCTGAAGACGTCATCTTACACACAGACGAAGGTTTCAGGCAGAATGAGGTTTATAAGAGGGTCAGGAAAGAAGAGCCTTCCATTGGGAATGTTCAGGAAGGGGATTAGCAAACGAAGGGATGTGTGCTCCCTGGAACGTGGCGTGGCTCGGAAGAGGAAGTGCCTAGAGGAGCACCTCTCTTAGCACCTTAGAAAGAACCCAGGACTCAGCCACATGTAGAGCACGCACACATGCGACCGCGAGGCCCGTATCACCTTTGTAGGTTTCCTTATAAAAAGCAGGAGGGACCATGGTGGTGTGGTGGTGACGAGTTGGGGGCCGATCCCCAAGGTCAGCAGTTTGAAACCGCCAGCAGGGTCTTCTCCTCCTGCAGACAAGTTACGGTCTGTGGACACTCACAGGGGCACTGCTACCCTGCCCTACAGGCTCACCCTGGGACTCAAGGGCAGTCAGCTTGGTTTGGGTTATAAAAGGCAGCGGGTCAAAACAGAAAGGTGTGCTCAGCAAGAAGCAAAACTACCCGACTGTATGAACATGTAAACAGATCCCTAGTAGCGCAATGGTTAAGCACGTACGGTAGCTACTAAGTGAAAGGTTGGCAGTTCGAAGCCACCAGCGACTCCAGGGGAGAAAAGCCGTGGCTGTCTGCCGCGGTGAAGATGACGGCTGAGAAACCGTCCGGGCAGCTCTCTACGGGCTTGCTCCGAGTTGGAACAGGAACAGGGAGGGATGGGAGACGCCTGGGAAATTTGACCTTTTCCTAAATTCTTCTGAATGGATTTTCTTAATTCCATTATAATAGAGAAAATACAAAAATAATCAATTAGCCCTACCCCAATGATAGTAAATGTAATTGTCCAATTAATATAAAATGCTCCGACTAAGCATTCTATAGCAGTCCTCATGACAATGCCTACGGCTCCCATCTCAGGGAGGAAGCCAGGCCTCTCAGAGAGGGCAGTGAGCGGGCCAGCACCGCGGGGCTGGGGTCCATAGGGCAGGCTGACTCTATGGCTGCTGCGTTGGCGGCCTCCCCTGAGCAAGAGCCTAGCGCAGCAAGTCTGGGAAGAGAGGCACAAGGAGTTTCTGAGGACACTGAGGAGATGGTGAGTCACCTGCGTGGTGTCCCCTTTCCTCCCCAACACAGAGGGAACCAGGCTGGTGAGGGACCGAGAGACCTCTCAGAGCCTGGAGAGAGGAGGCCTGCGCGGCCTGGCCAGAAGTGGCCCTCCGTCTGTCTGGCTTTGAGTGAGTGTCCCTGCGAAAACGGCGCCTCTTCTCACAGACCTTTGGGGAGGCCCTTCCAGAGCGAAGCAGAGGCCACCCCAGGAGCTGGGCGTGAGGGCAAAGCAGAGCCAGCGTTACGTTGGGTCAGTCCACCAGTCTGAGCAGGTGGGGTGCCTCCTGGTGCTGTGGGCGGGTTAGTGCAGCTGCAGCATGTGGGGCAGGAGACAGGTACCAGAGAGACCTTTTCCAGCCGTGCCACATTACCTGAGAGCCAGAAGAGCAGGGAGTTCCGCTTGCCAGGCGGACACCCAGCCGGGGTGGAAGCCACTGGATCAAAAGAGGAAAACATCAATGATGGCAGGAAGCCACCAACTGGCACGAGAACGAAGGCAGACCCGATGGGGCCAGGCTGAGCTGGCATAGAAAGGGGACGGCAGGGCTCTGCTGGGAGGGTGGGCAGGCCGAGCCCGGACAGTACCCGCTGCTCCGACAGGGAGTCTAGAGTTTCTCAGGCAGCCTCCCTGCCGTCCTCCGTCCTCTAAGTGGATACTGAGGGCTTACAAGCAGAGGGACAGAGCCCAGGCCACGGACCCAGGCCCCAGAGGCATCCTTGCAGAGAATCGCCTGGACCTGCAGGTCCTACCAGGCAGCAGTGCCCAGCTGGTCAGAGGGGCGGTGCTCTTGGCAGGGGGGCAGAGAAGCTCTCTTAAGTGCTGTCTGAGGCTGCACAGGCAGCCCACTGGCTCTAGGCCCCAGCTCAGGAGCCTGGTTCGTTCCTCCATGCTCCCAGCAGGGAACAGGGGCAGGCCTCTATGGCAGAAGCATTTGAGCCACCCAGGCCAGAAAAGCAGAGGGCACCAGGGCAGCCAGGGCAGGAGGCTCCTTCTGAGGTCTTTCTGTAGGAAGGAGCCCTGGGGCGTTGCTCAGTCAGAGCTGGACTGCTAACCACAATGTCGGCGGTTCCGACCCACCAGCTGCCCCCCAGGAGAAAGAGGAGTGAAAATTTACAGCCTTAGAAAACCCGCTTTAGGCTCGGTGGCAGTGGGTTTGGTTTTCTGTAGAGCATGGCTAACCTCTCTCGGAAGGCATCTAGTCTCCACTTTAGTCCCAAGACCCGTCATTCCATTGCAAACAGCCCTGAAACCAAAGGCAGTGGCTAACCCCCTTGGAAAACTAATTCTTTATCACCTGCCCCAGCAGAGAGGTTCTGGCTGGATGCCCTGCCTTCTGTCCACATGGACTCTTTCCTCCCCTGATGACTACTGACCTCCCTCATTACCTTCCCCCCACGGTCCCAGCCATGGGGAGCTACACTGGGACTCTGCTGGCCGCGCTGCCCCATGCCCCGTGGCAGCTAACGGCTCCTCACTTCCTATCACTTCCAGGGACTTTCTAGGCCTCCCACAGGTCCCTGCCCCCACTGTCTCCAAGGCACTCACTTGGCTAGCTCCAGGCCTCTATTCAAAATCCCCTTCACTTCTCTCTTCCCTTCCGTCCTTGGGACTCCAGCCAAAGAGACTCCAGAGTCCTGGCAGCTGCAGTCCAGCCGTGCCCTCCCCCCGGAAGCACCAGTACACACAGCCTCCTTGCCTATGAGCCACTGCAGGCTGCTGGAGGCCAGCTGAGCCCAAGGGGCGCACTCACCCGAGGGGCCCGGGGCCAGGGCCATGGTCCCGTAGTAGGAGAAAGCGCCCGTCTCAAACTTCATGTTCTCCTTGCCGGCCTCCACTTCCACCTTCCCCTGGAAGAGCACAGGGGCCAGGTCACAGCAGGGAAGGAGGGATGACGACATGGACACCGACCGGCCGGGGCCCGGCGTGGCCGGCGGGGAGGGGCGCTGACCTGCAGGATGAGGATGAAGTAGTCGGCCGGCTTATTCCGGGTGTACAGGTAGTGGCGGCTGCAGTACTTGTTGTGCTCGTCAAACTTGAGCTCCTGGATCACATCCGGGTACTTGAGCAGCCGCAGCAGGATCTTCTCCGAGATGAGAGAGGGGCTGAACAGAGGCACCTCTGCAAGGACGGGGAGAAAGAGGACACCTTCATGTAGGGCCAGGCCTTCCCTGGAGACGCATCACTCAGTGCTACCCCTCCCTGAGGAGGGGGCTTCTCGTCTGCCTGCCTGGGCCTGACCAGAGGCTTCTGCCCTCAGTGTGTACGGCCTTGGGCCAATCACCCGACCGCTCTGTGACTCAGTTTCCTCATCTGTAAAATGGGAGCAGCCTACTTGACTTATAGCCAAAGCTTCCTGGGCCTCAGCCCTCAGCCCACGAGTTCTCCCTCCAGGGCTGTTTGCCCACCAGCAGCTCAGCATCTTCCCCGGGGCGCTTACCAGTGGCCAGGAAGCGATGGGCAGCCAGAAGTAGCTGAGGGGAAATCTTCACTTTGAGCTCATTGTCAGGATCCTTGAAGGCGGAGAAATCTCGCTTGTTCTTCTCAGACACCCGCTTCCGGCTTCGGTTGTCAGCTGCGAGAGGAAGAACTGGAAGTTAGCCTGCCTAAGAACCCTTCCCTCTGAGAACCTCGGAAAAGCCTCGCACCCACCTCTCACCTCCCAGATATGCAGGGCTCTTCAACCCAGAACAGCGGGCGTCCAGCCAGGCAGGAGGCCCAGAGGTGGGCAGGAGTGGAGGCAGCCGCCTCCCTGCTAACTAGGGCCCACACAGGTCACCCCGCACTGGTGTCCAGCGAGCTCTGCTGCTGCTGTGAGGAACCGCCCAGTGGGCTCCGACTCAAAGCGGCCCCGTGTGCAGAACAGAACACCGCCCAGCCCTGCACCTTCCTCACAATCGATCCTCGGGCAGAGCCCATTGTTGGAGCCACTGTGTCCACCCGCCTTGTGGAGGGCCTCCGCCTATTTTGCTGCCCCTCTGCTTTACCAAGCAGGATGTCCTCCCTCCTCCAGGAACTGGTCTCTCCTGACGACGTGTCCCAAGTACATGAGACAAAGCCTCTCCACCCCTGCCTCTAGACAGCAAGTAAAGCAAGGCTCTATAAAATCCTGGTGAGCTGTAGTCAATTAATAGGGCCCTGCTAGCCACCATTCCTTCTGTGCTGCTCTATAGTTGTGGACGCCGAACTTGTGGCTGCAGTCCCATTCTGAAGGGCGTTTCCCACCACGCTAACGGGCAGGGTTCAGGTGGGCTTAGGACCTGACTGATCAAGGGTTCCGTGGGGACATCTTTCAGATTCCATGTTAGCAGAGAGCATAACCCAGCCACACCCTTTGCGGCCTCAGGGGCATCTTTGGCTCTACCTCAGTAGCAGGTGTGACTGAAGACCCTGGTCTTCCTGGGAGGCGGCATCTATCCTGATAGCCCCGTAAGTGCAGGTCTCACCCCGTCGCACTGCGCTTTGCAGAGGCGAGAGCTGCTGTGACTTTGGGCTCTGACCCATGCATTTGGCTCACCTCTGCCCGGCCCTCAGACTTGGGATTAGACAGCACCCACCACCACGGGAGATTTCTTCCAGGTTTTGTGAGTTTCTCAGCGATGTGAGGGGGTGTTTTCAAAGGAGGATGGGGAACAGGGCGCAGAGTGGCATCCTGGAGGAGTTGGACATCCAGGATGCCTGTCGGCTACAATGCTTTGGGGCTGTTGTTCTGACTCACAGCAACCCTGCCTCTCCCAGAGGAAACCCTGCCCAGTCCGGCTCCATCCCTAGCATTGCCCCTGTTTGAGTTACTGTCAGTCCATCTTGTCAAGGGTCTTCCTCTTTTTCGATGACTTAACCAAGCACGAGGTCCTTTTTTAAGACTAGTCTCTCTCTCTCAAAAAAGTCTCTCCCTGTCACACGTCCAAAATGTGCAAGGCAGAGTCTCTGTGTCCTTGCTTCTACGAAACATCTGGCTGTACTTCTCCCAAGACAGGTGAGTCTGTTCTTGCAGCCCACAGTACGTTGACTATTCTGTGTCAGTGCCGTAGTTCAAAAGCATCGATTCTCCAGGCTTTATGCCAACTTCCACGTGCATATGAAGCAACTGAACATACCGTGGCTTGGGTAAGGTGCACCTTAGGCCTCAAAGTGACATCCTTGCTTTTCAACAATTTAACAAAGTCTTGTGCAGCAGATGAACCCAGTGCAGTCCGATGTTTGATCGGCTGGCTGCTGCTTCCATTGAGCATTGACTGTGGATCCAAGCAAGACAAAATCCTTGACAACTTCAATTTTTTCCATTTATCATGATGTCACCTATTGACCCAGTTGTGAGCAGTATGGATTTCTTTACATTGGATTGTAATCCCTACTGCATGATGTAAATCTTTGACCTTGACCAGCAAGGGCTCAAGGCCCCCTCGCATTCAGTTGTGTCATCTGTATATCACAGGTTCTTAGCAAGCCTTCCTCTAATCCTGATACTGCACACTTCTTCATACACTGCAGCTTCTCTGGTGATTTGCTCAGCATTGCTCAGATTGAAAAGGTGAGAGAATACAGCCCTGATGTATGTCTTTCCTGATTTTAAATCATGCAATATTCCCGTGGATTTTGTTTTTTGTTTGTTTGTTTGCACAACTGCTTCTCGATCCATGTACAAGTTCTGCATGAGCACAATGAAGCACTCTAGAATTCCCATTCTTCTCAAGCCTATCTACAATTTGTTATGGTCCACACAGCCAAATGCATCTGCAGTCAATAAAACACACGTACACATCTTCCTGGTCTTCTCTGCTTTCAGCCAAGCTCCATCTGACGTCAGCAATGACACCCCTGGTTCCACATCCTCTTCTGAATCTGACCACTAGCCCTGTCGTGTACTGCTGCAACCATTGTCGGTTGGTCTCTAGCAAAATTTTACTTTCTTGTGACATCATTGATGATGTTCTACAATTTGATCGTTCTGCTGGGTCACTTTCTTTGGAATGAGTACAAAGATGGCTCTCTTCCAGACAGTTGCCAAGTACCTGTCATCAAACTTTTTAACACAGCCAGGTGAATGCTTCTAGTGCTTCATCAGCTTGTTGAAATGTTTTAATTGGTATTCCGTCAATTCCTGGAGTCTTGTTTCTGCCGAATTCTTTCAGTGCAGTTTGGACTTCTTCCTTCGGCACCATTGATTCTTGCTGATATGCTGTCTCTTGAAATGACTGGATGCTGACTAGTTCCTTTTGTTTCAGTGACTGTGTGGTTTTCCATCATCTCTTGGTGCTTCCTGCATCATTCAATATTTTTCCCATAGGATCTCTCAACAAGGCAACTCGAGGCTTGACTTTTTCCTTGAGTTCTCACAGCTTAAGGTCTGCTGAGGATGGTCTTCCCTTTTGGTTTTCTGACTCTAACTCTTTGCACGTTTCAGTAGACTTTACTTTGCCCTTTGAGATTTTCTGTCCAGCTCTCTTCCTTCTTCACTGCTTCCATTTGCTTCAGCTGCTTCATGATGAAGTTTCAGAGTCTCTTTTGATGCCCACTTTGATCTTTTCTTTCTTTCCTGTCTTTTGAAGGACACTTTGCTTTCTGCCTGTGTGATGTTCTTGGGACTGGTCTGATACTAATCTTTTTTAAAGACTATGACTGACCACATGACGGTGCTGGCAGGCACTGCCCCAGGTCCTGCACCGGGGACTCTCCAACCAGGGACCCCAGGCAGGACAGGGGCTCTGCACTCACTGTACATATCAGACTCGTCCAGGATCTCCGACTTGATGATCTCCTCGATGACGTCCTCCAGGGTGACCAGGCCCAGGACCTCGTAGAAGGGGTCGCCCTCGCCCTCGTTGTTCACCTTCTGCACGATGGCCAGGTGGGACTTCCCTGTGGGGACAAGGCAGTGCATCACACAGAGCAAAGGAGGCATGTCTGGGGGCGTGGGGACCCTTCCCCTTTCACTTACTTCAGAGTTCCTAGTGTGAACAGAAGTGGCTTGAATAAGAGCAAAGACCAAGCGTAGTAGTGTTATTTCTTTAAATGCACTTGGTTTTGGACTACTTGTCGGATGGGATGGGATGGGACGGGATGGGATGGGATGGCAAGGCCCTGCCTGGTGTCACTTAGCAGGGGTGTCTGGGAATCTTGGGGGATGGGCAGGAGCCATACTGGCAACCTGGGGTGGGCACAGAGAGTCCATGGTTGGGGACCAGTGAGTGACCTGGACAGGGGGCTGATACTGCCCACCCTGAGGCCCACGTGGTCCAGCCTCACAGTCCCTCACACAAGACTCTCTTTGGTAGATGTCCCCAGACTGATCCAGGGGCTGTGACACTGTCCCGGGCCAAGTCTCTCAGTTCTTAAAGCCATTAACAAATTGATGCAGAGCGTAATTAGGCAGGCAGGGATTACAGCTAGAGAGAAGTCACGCCTCAATATAAAGCAAGTGGAAGGTGTGAGGCAGAGAGGGGGGAGGCGGGCCTTCCCCAGAAGCTGGGGGTGGCAGGGGTGGGGGGTGGCAGAGCTTCCCAGGCCCCTCCTGTGCCCCTGGCAGGGAGGCAGCCAAGAGGGCTTGTGGGGACACAGGTTTGGAGCAGCCTAAGGGGCAATCTGAAACCACCAGCCACTCTGCTGGCGAAAGCTGTGGCAGTTGGCTCCTGTGAAGATACACTGACAGGGTGTCACTATGAGTTGGAGCGGACTCCCCGGCAACAGGCTTGGTTTCTGTTTGTCTTTGCAACCGTGGGCCCAGAAGTCCCACCACGAGGTGGGTGTCACGTAGCTACTAACGTCACACAAGCCGAAAGGGGTCAGTCAGGGCATTCTTTATAGCTGCCCCAAACCCGGTCCACCATAAACATATAGCACCAGGGCGCACGTCCTGACCACGGGACAGCCGGACGCAGAACGAAGCCAATACACTGTTGAGTGAAAGCGCAAATCGTGGGACCAAGGGCATGCGTGCACACCGAGGCGTGGCACACGCCCACACACACCAGCCTCTGCCCGGGACCATCCAAGAAGCAAGGCGGGGTAGTGGCTTCAGTCCAGGCCTGGAGGCCCTGATTGTCTTTCCTCTGGGCCTTTTTGTTCTGCCCTCCGGGTCCATTTAAATGGGCATGTTGTCCTTTGATAATTTTAAAAAGCGGAGGGGGAAATGGGGCGAGTAGAACACAAGGAATAGGCCAGAGGCTCTTGTGTGGGCGGGCACGCTGCCTCCTACTGCCTCAGGCCCTGCTTCTGGGAATCAGGGTGGCTCAGGGTGGGGATGGGGGTGGTGTGGTGTGTTTGTGTGAATGTGTATGTTCAGGTCACAGCTTCTTGCCCAGAGCAGATTTAGTGGGAAGGTGTGTGTGTGTGTGTGTGTGTGTGTGTGTGTGTATGTGTGCAGATTTAGTGGGAAGGTGTGTGTGTGTGTGTGTGTGTGTGTGTGTGTTCAGGGTTCAGGTCACAGCTTCTTGCCCAGAGCAGATCTGGTGGGAAGCTGGCGGCATCCGTAGAGGACATGGATTCTGCAGATGAGCCCCAAGCAGGAGCCTGCCTACCTGCCTGTACCCAGCACCCCGTGGCTTGAGGCGCGTCTGGGCCGCCCTCTTGTGGCAGCCTGCTTCATGACAGGTACTTTCTAAGGACCTGCAGCCTCCGAGGCTGCCCCTCACACAAAGGTGCCTGGCTGAGGGGTGAGTGGGTACAGCTATCCCGGCTGAACCAGCCCCGAGACTCTCTCTAATGGGTCTGACCAGAGTGGGCATCTTTTCTGGACGGAGCAGAACTTTTCCCTGCCCTGGTGAGGTCTCAGCCTCGGATGACCATCTGTGCTCCTGGGAACCCTTCCCTGCTCCCAGTCTTCTCCCCTCACCCCTCCTCGTCGTCCCCCCCCCCCTCCGCCCCCATCTTGTTCCTTTCCCTTCTCTGGAGCCTGCTGGTGTTGGGGGCACGGGGTCAGTATTTAGACTTGGAGCCGTTAGATGTTGATTATACATCAAAGAGCCCAAACAGGCATTTCCAGCTCAGAACTGCCCCCAGCTCTGCCTTCACATATCCAGCTGCCTCCTGATGGCTCCACTCAGATGTCCACCATGGGGATGGCCGGACACTCCCTGAGTGCGGGGAGGATGGAGCTCCCCAAGAGGGACAGGGGAGGGCAGGGCTAGGGCAGGGGGGGGTGGAATAGAGGGGGGGTGGTGTTGAGGATGATGATCTGAAATGTAAACCCCCAAAAAAAACCTAATTCACAATTTAAAAACATTCATTAAAAAAGATAGATTTTTCCAGTAACTTTTCAAGCCCCCTCATGTGTGCACGTATACACACACATCATTAATACTTGGTTAAAGTTTAACTACATGAAATTACTGATACTTAACTATTTCTGATCATAACAAACAAACAATGTCAACCACACGGTATATGGGATTCATGATTTCTTTTCTTTCTTAAAAAGAATATTTAAAAATAGAATATTTTCGTGTATGTAAATTTCAAAACGGTCCCCTCTGCGTCACTCTGTCCTTCACCCTTCCCGATCAACCTTTGTTCGGTGATAGGCAGATGGGGCCCTGCCGCTCCCAGGTCAGAGGACAGAGGGCACTCGGGCCTCTAGAGATTGAGAAGGCAGACAGCAGTCATAGCAAGTCTCTGCCCCCTCTCCCTGGGGACTGGGGATCTGGAGGTCAGGAGCCGGAGCAACCTGCCCAAGTCCTTGGACCACCAACCCCTCTCAATGCCGCCTCCTCAAAGCCCCAGTCCCCTGGCTGGTCACTTCCTCAGGGAGCCTTCCCTGGCCTGCCTGGGGCATTAGCAGGTCAGCACTCATCTCCCCACTTCACCGTTCACCAGGTTATCCTCCTGCCAGGCTGCCTGGGGCACAGCAGGGGCTCACCACGCTTTGCTGACTACGTGGACCACAGGATCAGGGACCCCCGCTTCTGACTGGGTTCTCAGACCTGCACGATGCCCATTTTAGTGAGCAATCTGTGATGTCCCTTCAAGACCCTGGAAGGAACTGTTACTAGGTGCTGGCTTTAGAGTCCACAGCCCCTAGAAGGGCCACACTCGGCTACTCTGGAGCCTCGGTTCAGATCTCAGAGTGCTCCCCTGGCCCTGGGGAGGGGTGGTGGCCAGGGTGCTTAAAGACACTTAGCCCGAGGCTCTACACGTGCAGACTGCTGAACACCCTGATTTCCTGGGACGCCCCCTTCTTTCACCCAGGCCACCAGTTAGATTAAGCTGGCTATGAACAGTGAGGCGCAGGCAGAGGGGCCTGGGGAGGGGAGCAGAGCAGAGGGCAGGAAAGCACCCCTATGCTCTCAGCCTGGGTCCTCCCCAGGACTCATCCACCGCTCCCTTCTTCCCAGCGAGGCAGCGTGGGGCCATCAGGCAGCACAAAGACCAACAGCCAAGGCTGCTGCGGTCCAAGCCACATGCATCTCCCTGCTGGGCTCCAGGACTCCTGGGTTTCTGATGCTGGAGGAGAGAAAATTCGAAGCTACCTGGTCACCCAGAGTGGCGGGCCTCAAAGGTCCCCACTGCTGGCCTGGCCCACTGTCCCTGTGGAGCTGAGGGCAGGGCTGGGGAGGCAAATGGCCACTCAGACACCACCTCAGAGCAGAGATGGAGCCTGGCTCTCTAAATGCTGGAACTCTCCCAGAGTTGGGAGGAGCACATGGATTTAGGGAGCCACAGGGTTAGGGGGCCATGGGGTTAGTGAGGAATGTCCCAGGGAAAGGGCTCCAGCAGGGTCTCCTCTAACCAGACCGCCTACCCTCTAGCCCCCAGCACCCTCAGCTCCAAAGGTGGGGTGGGGGTGGTGACACACGGATGGAACAGCTGGGCAGCATGAAGAATAGGGCCGAGTACCCACAGCATAGCCTGGCACGGGGCAGAGAGGGGGTCGTTCCATCAGCTAACCACATCACCGTCACCCAAACCCACTGCTGTTGAGTGAATTCTGACTCACAGCGACCCGCTAGGACAAAGGAGATCTGCTCTGTACTGTTCCAAAGCCTGTAGATCTATCTTTATGAAGCCGATTGCCTCAGTTTCCTCTTACGGAATGGCGGGTGTGTTCAAACCACCAACCTCCTGGTTAGCGCTCACCACCTGGCCCACTGCCTGCTAAGAACACAAAGACGGAGCACGGTGCCCTTGAGAGGCTGGGGCCACGCAGGAAGGTGGATGGAACCCACAGGAAGAACTCCAAGTGAAGTGTGCCCTTTGAACCCAGGGCCCCTGCTCTGGGAGCCCCTGAGACCCCAGAGACTGAGAGCTATGACTGAGGAGGTAGTGTGAAGCAGTGACAGGGATAGGGGGCAGCAGAGCCAGGAAGCCAGCAGGAGACAAGGCGCAGAGCTTTCCGGCTCACCGGCCAGAGAGCGGAGCATCTTCTGTCAGGAGGCTTTGCTGGTGAACTGTATTGTCTCTGACCACTTACTGTCAGGGCTAGAGTTTTACAATACTTGTTAGAGAAGGGCAGAGGTTGGCCCGCCCAAAAGGTCCACAGCGCTGAGGGCCAGTAAGAGGTCTTGTTTGGGGCATGGCTGGGAAGAGGCTATTCTGATAGTATCCTGGGTAGTTTCGACTCTGAATTGTAACCTGTTGCTTCCTTCATAAACCTCATGATGGTGATGCCCTCCGTCAATTCGGTGTAGCCACTGTGACAGACACATTATCAAACCCAGCAGAGGTGTGAAGAACGCCATCAAGAGATGGCTGGTGTCAGCACTGCGAAAGAGACTGCAGGGAGAACTGTGGCAGACCTGTTACCTTGCCGTAGGACGCAGCTGCTAATGGCCCGGCCGTCTCTCCCTCACTCTTGAAGTTAGGGGAGAGCAGGTACTTTCTGGCCACCATTTGCACATCTACGCATTTGAATTTTTATACACATACATCTATACAAGCGAGCTTCAAAAAGTTTGGGGGGAGATGGGATTAAAAGTTAATAGAATTTTCCCACAAGATCTTTGAAGGCCCCGCACCCTCCACCCCACGTATGTATAATTCCTTGAGATCATCAACCATCTGGTGAGTGTTCTGATTTCCCTGTTCTCCTCACATCTACACGTACACCTGACTTTTACATAGGGACCCTGGGTATTGAAGGTGGTTAACGTGCTTGGCTGCGGAGAGTTCTAGGATGCACAGGTGCAAGGAGCCCCGGAGTCGGCCGCGGGCTCCAGGCCGGGCTGCGAAGGGCAAAGTCAGCAGTCTGAACCCACCGGCTGCTCTAAGGGGGCAAGGGGAGGCTCTCTGCTCCTGAAAGGTCACAGGCTCAGAAACCCACAGGGCCCGTTTAGCCCTGTGCTACAGGGAACCCTGGTGGCATGGTGGGATGCACACTGGGCTGCCAGCCGTAAGGTCAGCGGTTGGAAACCACCAGCCTCTCCACGTGAGTAAAAAGGAGGCTTGCTACTCCCATAGAGCCCTTGGGGAACTGAGATGTGGCTTTTGGGTGCAGGTCATTTTGAAACAGTGTAGGGATTGAAGGGGTTTCATTTGGGCCCTTGTCCAGGGGCGTCTTCTTCAGGCACCATAGAGGAATTATTTGTCACAGGACATATTGCTTCCATCTGCTCTCTGATAACAATTTCCACAGTCTTGAAAACCCATGGGGCAGTTCTACCCTGTGCTGCAGGGTCACCATGAGTCGGCACCGGCTTGGCAGCAGTGGGAGTGAGTCTGGCACATGTGCAAAATCACAGGTCAGAATCAACTTGCTAGCAACTGGTAAAATGTGCACATGCTTTCTTCGAATTCCAATGGAGAAAGAAGGAAATGAAAATCTCTCAGAACCTTCCCTTCCACAGGAAAGGAGTGTTAACAGTATTTCTTTTGGCCTTTTAAAATAAGTGTATTTAGATAAAATACATACCAAATACATATATTTCCACCACAAATTTGAATATCCTTGTAAATCAAGTTGGTTTTGTTTCTTGCACGTTTAATATTTCACATGCTTGGTCTTTTCCTGTGCCATTCCGAAGTATTCACACAAGTTGCAAGGCTATATGGTGTTGCATTGTACGCATGCACATACAATCCCAATCCCCACTGGGCTCTTGCATCGCGCTCCCTTCTCCTTTTGACATGAAAGTATCTGCATATTAAATACACTGGACCATATCTTCATGAGCTTAAGCTAGATTGTTAGAAGGGATTACTGGGTCAAAGGAGAGCTTTATTTCTGTTTTGTCCTATTTTTAGTCGCCTAAGTGATGTAAGGAGCCAGTTCAGGTCTAACGGTGACCTCTTCCTCCCGGGTGGTGTGCAGGCCTCTCCTGGAGGGCACACAGGGACAGGACAGTCTGAAGGACTGAGCGTGAAGTCAGAGACCAAGACTCAGAAATTAGCAGCTGCACCACAAAGCCAGGGCTATTCTTCAAAACAAAACAAAATAAAACAATCTCACCACCACAGAGCTAGTTCCAAGCTCAGCAGGCAGGGGTGGAAGTGCCCGTGAGTAGCCCTTTACCAAGAAGGGCTGTTCTTAGAGAGGAAAAGTTATTATTCTAAGAAGTCAGGTCCACCTATAGATTCCACGTAAGTCTATTAAATCTCCAGGCAAAAGGCTAAGAACAGCCAAGCCATTAGGAAGAACAAAGGACTTCACAGTAATAGCAGGTACCAGAACTTACTGCAAGATCCCTGTAATTACTCAAAGTATTCCCGCTGTGTGCCCAACAGAAGCTCTGCGTTGCAACTTGAGGTCTGTTTCCTTCTTTAGTTCTTTAGCTCAGATATGCTAAAAATGTTCTTCATTTTCGGTTCTCTACCTCTAGGTTTTTGCACAATGTGGTACTAGCACCATGAGAAACAAAGTCTCACTCTGAAAACACAAACCAGTAAGAGCAACAGAGAGTAGCCGCTAACTGACGAGGCTGCTTGTGCACAACCAAACACCTCACGGGATTTGTTCCTTGGTTTAGAGGTTTAGGATCACGGCTCCATGAGCTAGCTCAAGTTAACAGTAACATACCTAGTGCTTCTCTTCTATCTCCTAGTTCACTGTTGGGGCTGCGGGTCGGAAAAACTTGCCACCCAAGGCACAACAAGTGGTGTCGATTCACTTGGAACGGCAGAGTAGGTAAGAGTCAGGAGTAGATGTGTGGCTAGTGGTCACCGAGACCTGCCTCTCCTTTGCCGCGAGGCCGGAGGAACTAGACGATGCCTAGCTACCACTGTACGGAATTTTCACCAAAGATTTTGTAGAAGACTCCTGATCAAAAGGGGGCGATGAAAAATTTTCTAGTTCTGATGGGCTCTAGGCTTTCTAGGGCCACGAAGGGTGGATAAATCCCTGAAAATGTTGCCCTAAGAAAATCTTTAAATATCCCGAGTCTTCTTAAAACCAAGTAAGAGTTTGACGCAACTAGTAAAGATAGGTCTGTGTTGAGCACACAATTATCTTTTACTAACAATCTATAAAAAATACCCAAACTCACCACCTGCAGTCCATTGATAGTAAGTGAATGCCTACTACGTAGACGTTGGTTGGATCATTGTATGATCCAAATAAATTGAACTCAAAAAGCAAATCCACCAGTCGATTCCAACTCAGGGTACCCCAAATGCACAGGGCGGGACTGCCTTATGGGTCTCCAGGACTGGACCTCTGTCCTGGAGGACAAGAGAGTCTTGCTGTTCCCTCGTGGAGTGGCAGCGGGTGGTTTCAATCCACCGACCTTGTGGCTAGCAGCCCAGCACCGGGGTCCCTAGTCGCTCTCAATACAGGATCGATGGGAGGGACGGCAGCAGCTTGGGCCGGATGGGAACCTCAGGGGCAGGGAGCTCACGAGAGGAACTGAACTGGAAGAATGCCGTCAATGCCGTCACATCAAGCTGCACGGGTAGAAACGCTGAACTGGCCGTGCTTTCTTATTTGCAGCGGAATCACCACATTGAAAGAAAATAAATAAACAGACCAAGACGACTCCCTGTGACCCTATAGGGCAGAGTAGAATTGCCCCTGTGTTTCCAAGACTGTAGCTCTTTGTGGAAGTAGAAAGCCCTGCCTTTCTCCTGAAGCTTGGTTGATGGTTCCTAACTGTAGACCTTATGGATAGCAGGTCAACGTGCAGCCATTCCGTCACCAGTGGCTCCTAAATGGACCAACAGAACATGGTGAAAGTCTAAGCACAGACACCCAGGAGCGGGTGTCAAGGAGTTCAAGAAGAAAGAAAATGTTTCCAGACGGATTGTGGTAGCAATTGCATAATACTGTCTGATGTGATCGAACTATGGAACGTTAAGCTATCTGTAAGAGCTCCCAATAAAAGGATTTTTAAAATAGAAATATAACTAAAGGTTAAAAAGAAAACTGAAATATAAAAATAAAGACAGGTGGTCACATACAGCACAGTGCAATCTTTTCATTGAATAATACTTAATGAACTGGATAGCCACAGGGTTAAAAAAAATGGAAAATGAATCTTGCCCTCTTTGCATGCCAAAGCAGCAAGTAAATTCCAGAAAGATTATATATCTGAAAACTAAAGATAAACAAAACAGCTTCTAGATGATAACACAGGAGACTGGCTTCAGGGCCTGGGGAGGCAAAGAATTTTAAATGGGATATCAAAAGTACTAGCCATAAAATAAAAGACTACATGAAAATTAGGGACTTCCAGCAATCGAAAGAATAAGAGAGTAAAAAGGCATTCCTCTGAGTGGAGGAATATATTTGCAATACATACAGGCCCCAAAGGACTTGTGTGTGGGTGTGCACACACTCACACATACATATGCGTATGTGCAAAACTGCAAACAAACTGAAATGATGAAGAAATCCTAGATAGCATTTTGGGCACAGACAACACACTAGCAACAGGCGCCTTCACAAAAGAGGTTATCCAGCAGGATGGTAAGTAAACAGAAATGTGCTCCAGATCTCTTTCCACTGGGGAAGCGGGCGTGAAAACGACAGTGAGATGCAGCACATTGCCAGGGGACTCGCTGGAATTCAATGGAAACGGATGACACTGTCTGCAGTACTGGGGACAGTGCGAGTCTACACTGGGAGAAGCAATGCGGAAAGCCCACGCCCAGGAACACTGCGGAGCTCTGACAGCAATGCCTGCACACATGCCCCAAAGGACATGCCCCGGAGAGTGGGAGAGCATTCTTCCTAGCAGCTCCGAATTGGAAACCATCCAAATGCCCATCAACAGTTACAAGCAAGGTATAAACAAACACATACACACATACCACACCAGCGCCCCGTGGTGTAATTATAGTGTGGAGCAGAATGGAGCAACAGAGAAGGAAGTGAGTCACAGCTCCCGCCGACATGGGGAATCTGGTCACGCTACAGCAGAGTTGGCGTAGCCGGACCCATAGGAGTCTGTCCACATTGGGTGATCCCGCTGATAAAAGTTCAGGAACAGAACTAGCAAATGGGGTTTGGAGACCGGAGGCGGTGGCTGGAGGCCTTCTAGGCACCGGTAATGCTCTCTTCTGGAGCGCAGCCTGGTCACACAGGTGGGTTCCATTTGTGGCAACCTATCCCACTGGACTCGGCTAGGATGCGTGCGCTTTGCTCTGTTTATATTATGCTTCGGCCGAAAATTTACTTAAAAGGAATTCTACAACTTTCCCAGCCTGGAAGTTATCGGAGGCGCCCACCCTCCGGGCCTCTTCCTCAACAGCTACCATCTCGCTAGGAGGGGACGCAGCGTGGTCACCACACGCCGGGCTCTGGAGCCCCGTGGCCTGGGGAGCCTCCGGGCATACAAGATTCTCAGTCTCTCAGAGCCGCAGTGCCCCCATCGACGGCACTTGGGGGCGGGGGTTCTTGGTGCTCTCTGCTTTCTGTCCTCTCAGTGGTAGGGGCCCTTCTCCTTGGAGCAGGCCGGAAGCCGTCCTCTGCTCATATCCCGCCCATTCTTCCCCCTTCTCGCCTCGAGCATCTCTAAAAGAGATGCACGCCTTGCTCTAAGTCCGGGGCGTTTCTGGGGAGCCTGGCCTTTCAGGAGATCTTAGTTCCTTCAGCTTCTCGTCTTCATTAGGCCCGCTGTCTATTAGAGCCTCTTCCCTCTCTAACTGGGGCACCTGGGAGGGGCTCAGGGGCAGGCGTTTCTTGAAGCGAAGGTGATGGGTTAAAAAAAAAAAAGTCGCAGTGTCCCTTCCTCTGCCTCTCTCTCCCCCCATAAAAACCCACCGCCTCAAGAATTCCGAATTCCGACTTGGTGCGACCTCATGTACAGTTTCCCAGGAGGTCAGTCTAACAGATAGCCTCATCTTCCTCCCGAGGAATAGCTGGTGGGTTTGAACTGCTGACCTTGCAGCAGTCTAATGTGGGCTCCTCAAAGCTGCTGCGGTCCTTGAGGTGGGCTCCTGCAGTGTGAATGTGCTCACTGCCAGCTCGGCGTGCTTGACTTGGCCCAGTTTGAAGGGGGGAGAGGATGTCAAGGAGGAAAATTTCCCTGGTTTTAAGTTTCTCATACATGTTTTTCCTTAAAACGTGTTGTTTTTCCTTAAAACAAGCGCGTGCATACCAACCAGGGTCCAGGTACCATGGCCCGGGAATGAGCATCAATTACACAGTGGATATTTTGAGCCAAGTAAAGCACCACACCCGACAGCACAGGCGAACCACCGGGGCTGAGGTGGTGTCTGTGCCAACTTGGGGCACCTTTGGGAGAACAACAGTGACTTTTTAAATAGCTAACATTCGCTGTCTAATTACACGATGCCGGGCACTGAGCTCAGCGCCTCACATGCTCTCCCGCACTTAGTCCTCGCCGCCGCAGCCTCGGCGGCAGATACTGTTATTAACCTGCCTGACCAGATCACTGCCGACCGCGGGCGAAGAGCCCCAGTCCGAGTCGGTCATTATTTTGAGGCATCCGTGAGATAGACTGCACGAGCACCTCCTCTTTGTAAAGTTACTTTGAATGCTTAGGCGAGTTTGATGAAAGGTGGGATTTTAAATTAAAGACGTGGGATTCCAAGTGATTGTGTATGTGTTTTTGTGGCCGTCTGTCTGCCTGGGAAGGTGAGAAAGTATGTGTGTGTCAAGGTGCCTGAGAGAGGGAAGGAGAAAGGGAGGGAGGGAGAGAGAGAGGTATGTGTGTGTGTGTGTGTGTGTGTGTGTAAGAGCGAGAGAGAGGGGTGTGTGTGTGTGTGTGTGTGTGTGTGTGTAAGAAAGTATGTGCATGTCAAGGTGCCTGAGAGAGGAGGAGAGAGAGGGGGTGGTGTGTGCGTATTTTATCTGCCTGGGAAGGTGAGAGAGAAAGAGTATGTGGAGCTACCTGGAGGTGTGAGACATTGTACACAAAGAGAGCGAGAGCGAGAGCGAGAGCGAGAGAGAGAGAGAGAGAGAGAGAGAGAGAGAGATTGCTGCTGCCAGAGGTGGTGAGCGAGCCTGGCTGGGAACGGTGGCGGGGAGTAGGAGCAGGATCCTCCTTTTGGCAGGGGCTCCTGGCTGCCTACTGGCCAGAGATCAGGTGTTCCGAAAGGCAGGGAAACCAGTCTTTCGAGAACCCTGCTCAGGTCATGGTAAATTGGCCCTGCAGCGTGGAAGTGACTCTGACTGCAGCCTCTGGGGAACGCTCCTGACACACCAGGTGGAACCCCCAGCAAAGCAGGCCAGCAGGGCCCGGCCCGGCCCTCTGGGCTCGCCTGCCTGCCAAGGCAGAGGCAGCAGCCCTCTCTCCCCCCAGTGGCAAGCCTCGCGCTCTTCCAAGCGTCCCCGGGACAAAAATACAAAATACAAGAGAGTGAGAGAGACAGAGAGAGAAGAGAGAGAGAGAGAGAGAGAGAGAGAGAGAGAGAGAGAGAGAGCAGGAGAAAAGCACTTCCTTTCTTAACCAGAGGAAAATCATCCAACCTGCCCTACAGGGCAGGGCACAGCGCTGCCTGTGGACAGTGATTTTCACAGGAGATGCAGACAGGCAGTCAATGGAGGGAACAGCACTCGCACGTGAGGATGGATTTCGGCTTGCTGCTTATGATCACAGGTTTGGGTTTTTTTTGTTTTTGTTTTTTTAAAAAACAAACAAAAATCAAGATTTGGTAGCAAGTTGTCCTAAGAAAAGCACATCACAACATGAAGAGGGGCTGTTGTCTTGGCCGCCAGCTCTCGCGGCGTTTCACTCGGCTTAGGTGCTGGGGCGTTTCCTATGAGACGCACGCAGCTCATGCCTGGTTAGGAAAGAAAACGAAACACCCGTAAAAAAGATGATCACGTAATAAATGGAGCAGGAATTGAACCAAGGAGTCCAGACTCGAGCCTACAAAATAAACCAGGGACCCAGGTCTCCCTCCATACCCCCGGGTGGGGCAAGTGTGCTGTCCCTGGCAGAGGGCAGGGGTGCTGCAAGGAAGGCATGCCTGGGGGAAGGGATGCCCGCCCACCGCGCAGGGCTCAGAGAAGTAGAGCAGAGGGGGAGGATGAGATGGTGGCGTGAGGTGACAGAGCCATGCTCCACCTCTTCGACACTGCTGAGAGTCTCCCCCAAAGCCCTGAGCACAAGCAAGCGCTGAGAGAGGGACAATCCTTGGGCAAGCACCTCTGCTAACATCAGACACTAGGCCAGAGTGGCAGGCCTGGCCCACCCCTCCCCCTCTACACTCGCTGGCTGAGCGGCCTTTCATGAGCAAGCACTTGGTGGCGAGTGTGTGCTCACTGCCCGGGCTCACAGCCTCCTTGCCCTTCCAAGATGGCCTTGCTCTTCCGCTGACCGGGGCCCAGCTGCATGAAAGCGCCAACGTGAGGAACAGTTGGAGAGAAGGGGCACTCAGACTCTACCACCAGGGAGCCCCGTCCCCAAAGGACCGGGAGGCAGTGGGCACGTGGAGTCACCCAAGGCTGCTGCTGGGGAGTAGCCAGCTCAGGTCTCCTCCCACGGTTCTCCCCCAGGTTGTCCCGGAACAAAGAGGGCCAAAAGTAGGAATCGCCATGTGCTAAGGGTTGACATGTGTGTCCCCCTAACCTCTCTGTTCACGGAGGCCACCCACTGGGTGACAGGATCTTCTGTGCTACGTCCGTGAGACCATCGCGTAGGTCAACAACTTTATTTGTCCTACTGCCCCCTTTTCAGGAAAAGAAATTCAACACACACACACACACACAACCAGCATTGAAAACCGTTTGTGCTTCATAATAACATAGGCACAAATGTGTTTGATACAATTGATGTATGGATTGTTATGAGTCCCCAATAAAATGATTTATTAATAAAAAAAGAAAGCAGAAAATATCAAAAACGACAACAAACCAACCAAAAGAGAAGGAGAAAACAGCATTTGTGCTACAGGCCATCATCCAGGATAAAGTGTCGGTACCTGCTTCTGCAGCCCCCACTGGGTCGTTCCAGTGCCTCCCCCAGGGGGCGGTAGTGCCCACTTTGGGAAACACTGGTACAGATGGGGTATCTGAACCCACATGACAGAGACAGGCGGAAAGAGCAGCTTAGACTCAGAGAGCGGCAAGCAGAAACGGGGGATGTTAGAGGTCACACGGAGATCTCCGGGGAACAGCAGAGTGTAGGGGCTGTGGTAGAAATTTCCCCCCAGCAACAGAAAGCCTCCCCTAGAGCCGGTGTCCTGAGTTTGGACGCCTAGCCTCAGGAACGCATGAAATGAACTCTGCTCTTAAAGCCACCCCTTCATTGATTTCTGTGACAGCAGCACTAAACCACTAAGATGTCACATCTTCACCTTGGAGAGCTGTCCCTTCCTCTGCAGTGCCTTCTGAGACTCCTACCAACAAAACAAGCCCCCCTTCCCCAGGGTCCCTGTCCTCAGCCATTTCTCCTGTTGGACGGCCCCGGGGGTGGGTGGATGGGGGTGGGCACACGTGCCCATTTTCAAGGTTAATTACTGGTTCAATCTTCTGGAACCTGACCTGAAGCGTCCAGGAGAACAAGGAGCTGGCCTTCTAATGAGAAAGATACGCTTTTGGAAAAATAAATACGTGTACAATCGAGAGTGCTCTCATTAGGGGTCAGGAACAAGGCAGCTATCGCCCAGCACACAAGTGAGAACGTCAGGAACACAACTGTTCACGGTCAAAGATGTGTGACCTCTGCAGTCAGCCCTGGCTGCTCCTCTGCCAATGGGGGGCACTGCTCGCTGGCCAGCTCTGCCGTGGCCTTGCCCTGCACTGACAAGTCCTGCACTAGGGGGTGACGAGGCTGCCAGCTGCCGCTGCTGGGCCCGGTGCCCTGTGCCCAGAGTACTGGAAACAAGCAGGCCGCTCCCGCCACTCTCAGATACACCTGCCTCTGGGTCTCAAGATCAAGTCACCAACTCGGGACTGTTTCCAAGTAGCACTGACGGGAGACCAGGTGTCCGGCTGCTTTCCCTCCCTACTCTCCCAGGCTGCTCTTGTGAAGCACTGTATGGCCAGTCGGTGACGTGGCTTCACCCTATCTGACATCCCCCCTCCCACCCCACCCCTAGCTCTATGCGCCTTGGCTCCCTCTTGGTCTCCCACACAGGGGGACTGCTGCCAGGCATGTACATGCTGGCCTGCCCAGCACTGTCCTTGACCCTCTTTTCTCTCTCTCTCTCTCTCTCTCTCAGCACATGCCCACACCTTTCTCCTTACTCCAGAGTCGCCGAGTAGCAAAAATGATTAAGGGTTCCACGGTTCACCAAAAGATTGGATGTTGGAATCTACCTTGAGGCGTCCTGGAAGAAAGACCTGCTGCATAAAAACAAAAGCAAAAGCCCAGCCAGAGAAGCCAACCCACCAACCCCAGCACGGTCTAGGCTGACACACCCGCACACGCACACCTGTCGCCGTAAGTTATAATCAAGTCAGTGGCAACTGGGTCCCTCTGGTTTTTCACTTGGCCTCCCTCGTGCCCCCCACCCCTCCCCGGTCCAGGACAGTGTCACCTGCCCACTTGCCCAGGTGCACTGTCCTCTTCAGGGTGTCCCAGGACTGGCAGCACCACACAGAGGTTCAGGCTCTCAGGTCACATGCTAGAGCAGCGGTTCTCAATCTGTGGGTCACGACCCCTTCACAGGGGTCACCTAAGACCATCGGAAAACACATATTTCCGCTCCTCTGATCATCTCCAGGCGGGCCCGCCCACATGCAGACACGAGTACCCAGTGGGAAGACTGCTACCCTGCTGCACCACGCTCCAAGACAAAATCCCATTCATTTGTCATCAGACAGAAATATCTCACATTACAGAATTACATACTGCTTTTGTGATGAATCACGATGCTTTAATGATGCTCAATTTCCAGCCCTGAAAATACATCCTGCATAGGAGATATTTACATTGTGATTCATAACAGTAGCAAAATGACAGTGACGAAGTAGCAACGAAAATCATGTTATGGTTGGGGGGTCACCACAACATGAGGACCTGTATGAAAGGGTCGCGGCATGAGGAAAGAGGAGAACCCCTGCTCTAGAGCCACTGAGTTCGAACCTGAGTCTGAGGGCGTATAAAGGTGTGCAAAACCCTGGTGTCCACAGAAAGCATAAGCTCATCACCACCTCTCCCCTCTCTCCCCACCGCCTCGCCAACCTGCCGCGGCTTCCTTGTCTCCCCATTTCAGTGGGGTGATGTCACCGCCAACCCAAATCTCAAGCTCCAAACCTCAGATGGCCACAAGCACCCTCTGGCCGGGACTCCCACGCCCGCGGGATAATCGCTGACTCCAGTGACTCTGAATGCAGCAGCAGCTGGCGGGCCGGCCCCCCCTGACCCCTCTGGCCCCTATCTGGGAGCTGCCCAGCTAAGCTGTGTTTACATGTCTGTCTCCCTGGCAGGCGGCGGGTTCTGGGAATAAAGCTGTTTTATTCACTTCTGAGTTCCAACAAGGAGCGCAGTGTCTCACACAGAGCCGTCAGTAAATCAAATGTTTGTTGCACAAATGAATGAACAAGCAAGACGGGAGAGAGACACTTACGGTGTGTCAGGTGACGGGAGCCGAGACGGGCGCGGCGCTTTCTCCTGACTCGATCAAAGTGAAATTGAGTCGGTGGGAAATGGGCTTTGTGGAATCGCTGGAAATACACGGTGGGTTTTCATGGGAGCGTGTCTAGCCCTTTTTGGATTCCCAGTTTGCACCCACGAACGTGAACCTCAGGGAAGGCCAAACGTGTTCTGACTCACAGCGACCCTGTGAGGGAGCGTCCACAAGTTTGTGGGAAAGCGGGATGCAAAGATCCAGGGCCTTTTCCATGAACTTTGTGGGGCTCCTTGCTTACGGAAGCCTCCTCACATCCATAGGAGCCCTGCAGTGGGGCTGCTAACGTGCCCAGCTGCCCAGGGAAAGGGCGGGGGTTCAAGTTCAAGGCCTAGTGATCTCCTTGCGGAAAAACAAAACTCTGCCACTGAAAACTCTATGGCGTATGGCAGGGGTACTCAAACTTTTTAAAGAGGGGGCCAGTTCACTGTCCCGCAGACCGTTAGAGAGGCCCGACTATAGTTTAAAAAAAAAACAAACTATGAACAAATTCCTGTACACACTGCACAGATCTTATTTTGAAGTAAAAAAACAAAACAGGCAAAAACACCCGGCGGGCCGCATAAATGTCCTCGGTGGGCCGCATGTGGCCTGAGGGCCATAGTTTGAGGACCCCTGGTGTATGGTGTCACCAGGAGCCAGAACCCACTCAAGATCAATGGGGGGGGGGGAAGGGAGAGCCTTCTATGTATAAGAAAAGTAACAAGAGCCAAGGTCACCTCATGGTTCAGCTCCGGAGCTGGCTAGATGGTTATAAGGTGGGTGGGGAAAGATAAGCTGGTTAAAGATGAGCTAAAGGCAAGGGAGGGGTAGGAATGCCACTGAGGGGGAGAACATAGCAGAAACTCGGGATTCGGGATTCTGGTCTGAATAGAGAAGTGCTCATTCCACTGCTTTGCTTTCCTTACTTTGGTCTGGGTGAGGGAAAATTCAAACAAGGCCAGGCCTAGACTAGATTTCGAGCTGCGGCCAAACCCACCCACAACACCCAGCACTGCAAATAGTGGAAGGTGCGGTTGAAGTCAAAGGACCAAAGTTCAAATGCAAGACGTCTCTCTGGGGCCCGACAGCTTGGTGGCACCACTAGATGGTCTTGCTCCTGAAGCTGGCCACGGCGCCTCACTGGTTTTCTACCCTGCTGCACCTAACACCGTGTCGGGCACATATGGTGAACAAAAACCCACACCAGCCCAGCCATGGAGGGGATCCCAGGCCACGGAGACCCTGTGCGCTCAGAGCAGGGCTGCTCCACAGAGTTCTCTGAAGGAAGCAGACCATCGGGCCTTTCTTCCTTGGCCCCACTGCATGGGTCTCTGAAGCCACCCTCTCCACTCATAGCTGAGCCGCACAGACCTGCGGGTAGCACACTTGAAGGATACGAGGCTTGCCACCTTAACAGGAGCTGGCAGAGCAGCTGGTGGGTTTGAACCTCCGACTCTTCCGTTAGCAGTCCAGCGCTTACCGGACGGCGCCACTCGGGTTCCTAGTCTCATCGCCACTGAGTTGGTTCTGACTTAAAGGACAGGGCAGAACTGCTCCTGTGGGTTCATTCTTTCTGGGAGTAGAGTTTTCTCCCCCAGAGCAGTTGGTGGTTTTGAACTGATAAGGCTGTGGTTTCAGCAGCCCCGTGCGTGACCACCATGCCTGGTCCAGCGTACAATAAAGATAACTGACTTGCCTTGAGCTGGGAAGTTCTAAGCTCAGGGGCGTGCACCTCCCCCCCCACCTGCCCTGAACCCCTGAGCCTGTCTCTAGAGCGAGTGGGAGCCCAGCCAATGGCCATGCTAAGGAGTGAAGACCCATCAATTCCTGGTGGCCAAAGCCAGCTTCCTTGTAGCAGAGAAACTGAGGCACAGGGAAGAGGGCCGTGCACCCCACATGCAACACCACAAACTCAGCTTGATGTCAGTCCCTGGCACACTAATATACATGACACCCCAGGGGCGCCGTGTCACCCACTCGGTGGGGCTAGAGAGGACAAGGCCCTGCTACCTGCCCAAGACCCATTCCATTTTTATCTCTGACCCAAACTCCCAACAAATCAAACTTACTGCCTTCCAGTCAATTCCTACTAATAGCAACCGTATAAGGCAGAGCGGACCTACCCCTGTGTGTTTCAGAAGCTGTAACTCTATGGGGGTAGAAAGACTTCTCTCTCTCCTGAGGAGTCACCACTGGTTTCAAACTGCTGACCTTGTGGTTAGCAGACCACCAGGACTCCTTCTATCCCCCCTCAGCTCCTTAAAATGCAAAAACAACCTCAGGACGAGGACTGCTCTCTCCCCACCTGGAGAGGTCATTCACTCGTTCATTCAGTGGCTTTTGATGTCGCAGAAACATTCTAGGGCTGGAGACGCACCAGGCAACACAAAGGAGAGCCCGCCTTCCAGAATTCCTACCTCACTGGATAACTGTAAGTAACATGATACTATAAAGATGTTACAACAAGGGATCTGGCCATGAGGAAGAGAAATAAGAGCATGGGGCAGACAGAGACAGACGAGGCAGGGCAGGGTGTGGAGATGCAGTCTATTTCAGCAGGTGCAGAAGCAGGCAGGAGCCAGTCCTGTTGGGGTCTGGGGAGGTGCATGCAGAGTGGGCCCTGGGGTGGGAACAATACTCAGGGAAGGGCAGGAAGGCCAGGGGGCTTGGCTGAGCCTTCCCTTGTCACTTATTTATTCACCTGTTAACAAACGTTGGGGGGGGAGGGCATGGGTCCTACCCTCAAAACCCAACCCAACCCACTCATAGGAACCCTAAAGGGTGGCGTAGAATGGCTCCATTGGGTGTTTAAGCCTCATCGGCTGGTGGGTCTGAACTGCCGACCTTTTGGCTTGAGATGCAGCCCAATGCTGACAACCGCTATGTCACCAGGGGCTCCTCCCACTGGGGGGGGGGTGAGGTAGGACTGGGGCAGGAGTCCACAGACCAGCGTTCCAGGGCCTGTACCCGCCGTGGGGGGGTGAGGCCCCAAGAGACACTTGGCCAAGGCTGGGTCATTCTGCTCGGGGCGGATGCTGCTGCCAGTCCCGGCTATGGTGTGCTGGCAAACTTTTTTCTCTTGGCTACAAGTCTTCCAGAGACCGGTTTTGTACGGGAATCATGACAAGCTGCAGAGGCACACCAAACGTTTGCTGTGCCTCTGAGGGCCTCATCAGGAGCGGCCGGTCCCAGGAGAAGGCCACCTTGCTTGGGTGGCAGAGGGTGGGTAGAAAAAGAGGAAGGCCCTCAATGAGGTGGACTGACATTGACGGGCAGCGACAGATTCCAAGTTAGCCAGCTTGCGAGGATGGCACGGGGCATCATGTTTGGGTCATTTCCACACAGGGTCTCTGAGCCGGAACACACTTCACACAGCACCTTTGGGCAGCAATGGGGAGGCCAGAGCCCCAGCTAAAAGTGTGGACGCCAGATGGGCCTGAGAGCTGCCAGAGTGGAGGGAATCTGCCGTGGCTCAGCACCAGGAAGTGATGGCATCGGCCCGTTCATTGGGAGTGACCATCCCATCCCATTCACAGCTCCGTGGCCCACCAGGCAGGCTAGGTAGGCTGCGGCTGTGTTTCCATGGAGTCTCCAGGTTCAAGCCACCAGCCTTTGTTGAAGAGAGTCTGGTGGATTCAGATATCAAGCTGGGAAGCTTGGCTTAAGGGAGCTCTGGCCTGAGAGCTGTTTTTCCACCTTGACAGGGCATTTCTTCATCAGAAGGACAGCCTTGCCACGCTCCGTGGTCCGCATAGCGTCCCACCCTGGGAGAGCTCAACCCAGCGGATCATGGGCTGGACAACCCGGACAGGCCAATGCATTCTGGTTAGATCCAGATGCGTGCTTGGTGGTGGTGGTGCCTCTAGTCACCACAAGTACTCTCCAAGACAGAGACGAGGTAGCTTCTCTGGAGAGCCCTAGCCAGGCTCCTGACCAGCAGGCCTAGAGGAAGCCTTCTGAGCCCCGAGGCTGGCAGGACAGGGGACACACAGCCTCCCTGAAAATACTGCCTCTGTCCTGGGAGAAACAGGTTCCCACTCAGGCTCTGCTACCAGCTACCAGCTACCAGCTACCAGACCAAGGCCTGTGTCTCTGTCCCTCCAGTCTCTCTGAGGTCTGGCTGCCCAGCTGGCTCCCCCTTAGGGTTATGTTAGTCAAGCTGACCTCTCTGGGGGGAGAGATGTGGATAGGCAGCTCTAGGGGGCCCTGGTAGCTTAGTGGTTTTGTTAGGCAAGGACAACAGTTTGAAACCGCCAGCTGCTCTGTGGTAGACAGATGAATCTCAACCTGGGGCTCCCGACCCCTTTGGGAGTCAAACGACCCTTTCATAGGGGTCGTCCGATTCATAACAGTAGCAAAATGACAGCTATGAAGTAGCAATGAAAATAATTTTATGGTTGGGGGGGTCACCATAACATGAGGAATTGTATTAAAGGGTTGTGGCATGAGGAAGGTGAAGATCCACTGATTTAGAGGTTTGGAGACCCACCGGGGAAGTTCTTCTACCCTGTCTTATAAGCGTGCTCTGAGAGGTCAGCTCTAAGGTGGAGATCCCGTCTATGAATTAATATTTTTTTAAAGGTAACAACTTCCCACCCCCACAATCTTTTCAGCTGGCACTTGGAAAATCCGGACAGGATCTTCCAGCTGACTCCCACCTGAGCAGTTAGTTCCAGTCAGTGGGGGTTGCAGCGGTGGAGATGACGGCAGGGAGGGCCTTACAAGGTTCGGAGGAGTAACCCCTTCCTCCGGGCACTAGTCCTTTATAAATAGCACCCCTCTGTGCCCCTCACTCCCTTTGCCCTCAGAATGCCCGCTAGTCCACTGCTAGTCTGAGGGGTTCAGAGAGGTGGAGGTGGGAGGAAAGTCTTGTTGCGGCTCAGAAAGGTGTGTGGTGCACTCTGAGCTTTGAGGCTGATGAGTAAACCCTCTGAGTCTCCCCCTACTACCTGAGACCTGGCCAAGCACACAGGTGAGCAGGAACAATGCAGAGCTGGAGGGGGGCTGGGGGGGCAGATCCCATCAGACCACTGGAGGGAAGCTTATGCTTGGCACCCGGAAAGACAGGGCAATATCCAAGTCTTCATCGACTTGCTTCTGCAGAAGAGTCACAAGAGTCCCTTGTTCTTGTTCTGAGATCACCAACTACTAAAGGCCCGATTCTCCTGCCTGTGTGAACGAGGAGTTCCAGGGAGGCCACTCCCTTGCACTCCCAAGAAAACAGAATGACTATCCCGGCTTACAGGACTCCTCACCTAGAGCCCCAAATGACTCTTTCCCTACTAGCCCAACCCCAGGACCTAGCTAGAGGTCAACCAAACCATGTGCTGGGCCACAAGCACGCCCTGTCCCTGCCCCTCGGGTTCCCTGCTCCCTCTGATTCAAGGGCCAGCTTACTTATCCAAAGGAAACCCGGCCCCCGCCCATCTTCTAAGTCCCTCCTCAAAGGCTCCTTCCCATAGGAAGCTTTCCCCAGTTTTCCAGTCTTCCTGACTTCATCTCCATCCAAGTGCAGGTTGCTTGCTTTGAATCTCCATTTCTTAGGTCTCAGCCTCCTTGAAAGCATTTGCTTTACTCTATCCTGTTTCAACAGGGAGCTCTGGTGGTTAGTAGAGTGGGCTGTGCACTGAGCTACTAACTACATGATCAGTGGTTCAAACCCACCAGTCACTCCCCTGGAGAAAAATGAGATTTTGTACTCTCATTACTTGCAGTCTTGAAAATCCACCCATGACAGTCTCAATGGCAGTAAGTTTGGTTTGGTTTTGGGATCTTGCTTCAACACCTCCCTGAGCACTTGTTCTATCCCTTCAACTAGACCACAGGCTCTCCAGGACCAGGGACCGTCTATGTTTTACTGTCAGATTCATGAGAAGCACAAAGCACAATGCCTGGCAGACGCTTAAATTTTTTGTTGTTTTCTGTACTGAGTACTATTGCCTCTGGGGCACAGGCAGTGGTGGCAAAGGAACAGAAAAGCAAGACAAACTGTAGGACAGGGCACAGCTGTCCCTGCGGGATTCCAAGGATGCAACTCTTGACAGGGAACAGAAAGCCTAGCCTTGCTCCCAGGGAGCGGCTGGTGGTTTCCGGCTGCTGACCTTTTGGTTAGCAACCAAATATGCATAACCACCAGGCTCCTCACAAGGGGCATGCGAGTCACACCAACAAAACACCAAACTCGGCTGACACACAACAGGCAAAGGTACCGGAGAGGTGTGACAGAGCCATGTCATGCACGCGCGCACGTCCGCATCCCCCGCCAGACCTTACCCTGCTTGAACTCCTCCAGCATGGCGTCCAGCTTGGTGTCGTGGAAAACAAAGTGGACCGGGTGGTTATAGAAGCGGGTGATGGTCTTGAGGGGGGTACAGTCGTCGGGGTCCACGAAGGCCAAGTCTTTGACATAGAGAATATCGACGATATTGGAATGCTCGTCTTCAAACACAGGGATGCGGGTGTAGCCGCTCTCCATGATCTCCGACATGGTGTTGAAGTCCAGGATGGCGTCGCTGCGGATCATGAAGCAGTCCTGGAGCTGGGTCATGATGTCCTCCACGGTTTTGGTCCGTAACTCCAGGGCTCCCTGGATCATATTGAGCTCCTCTTTCACGAGGTCGTTGTACGGCTCCGTCACCTTCAGCATCTCCATCAGCTTCTCCCGGTTGTAAACAGTCCCGATCTCCTGGCCCAGCACAAAGTCCAGGATCTTACTGATGGGGAAACTGAGGGGGAAGGTGAGCAGCATGAATAATTTGGTGATACTGATGGTGTTGGCACCCACAGCCAACCCATGTCGGGAGCACAGGGCCTGCGGGACGATCTCCCCAAAGATGACAATGCCGATGGTGGAGGAGGCCACCGCCATGACCCCGGACCCGATGAGGTTGTCCAAAAGGATGGTGAGGGAGGTGTTGACCAGCACGTTGCCCAGGAGGAGCGAGCAGAGCAGGTAGTTGCCCTTGCGGCGGATGGGCTCAATCTTGCGGGCGTAGCGCTTCTCCTTCTCGGTGCCACAGTTCTGGACGATGCGCAGCTCCATGGGGTCCAGGGCCATGAGCCCCAGGTTGAGGCCCGAAAACATGCCCGACAGCACCAGCAGCACGACGATGATGAGGACGTGCAGCCAGAAGGGCAGGAACCTCCCCTCCTCTTCCTTCAAGTAGAGCAGCGAGTCTTTGTCCATCCACCTCTGCCAGGGCCCGTCCACCCCGGCCCGGGTGCACAGCGCGTACAGCTTGTGCCTCTCGCTCCTCCGCAGGAACTTGGTGAGCACCACGAGCATCCCGGACGTGTTCCCGCGGCTCACATTGACCAGCCTCTGGACAACCAGGTCCTTGGTGAGCTCGGGGCAGCTGGTGGAGTTCTGGGAGGACTCGTACTCGTCCATCTCGGTGAAGGAGATCAGGTTGCTGGGGATGGAGCCCAGCCTGTGGCCGTACAGCCTCAGGTTCACCACGCTGCCCTCGGACACGTAGATGATGCCTTCCTGGGTGATCCCGCACGACTTGTTGCAGCTCGCCAGCCGCATGCCCAGGATCGTCGCCCGCAGGGGGTCGCCCTGGCCCCGGGCCCCCCGCGTCCAGAGCAGCACCAGCAACCCCGACGCCACCAGGAGGAGGCGCCCTCGGGCCGGCCCGCCGCCCGGGGACCCGCCCCCGCCCATCGGCGCCATGTTGCTCCTGCTCCGCCGCCGCCGCCGCTGCCCGCGCCTCACCGCGCGGCCCTGCCCGCCGCCGCCGCCGCCGCCGCTCCTGCCGCTCCTGCCGCTCCTGCCGCTCTGCCGCCGCCGAGCCAACTGCCCGGGCCGCGGGCCTGACGTCAGGTCAGCGCCCCGCCGGCCCCGCCCCGCCGGCCCCGCCCCGCCCCGCCGGCCCACGCCTCTCATTTGCATGGGAGACTCCGCCCCGAAGCGCGCGCCGCCGGCGCCGGACCTTAAGGGAGTCCCGGCGCTTAAGGTGGACCGGTGCCCGCCCCGTTTTGAGCCCGGGCCGCTCGGCGCCGTGCCCCCGGCCCCGTCCTCGCGCGCGAGCCCCGCTCCAGTCGCAGTGCGCCCGGTCCGCCCACCGCGTCCACTCCCCGTCCTCAGGCAGCGGTCCCTTCCCCTTCGCTGGGAGTCTGGAGCCGCGGCCCTCGCTGCCGGACACTGGAGAAAAGTTCTTTTCGAGGTTTACCGACGGAGGGGCGCGGGCTTCGTCCGCAGGAGGCCGTGGAACCCGCGGCGCGGCTGCCCTCCTCGTGGGCACTTTTCCGGGCCTCCTCCCCGCTGGGTGGATTTCGGCTGACCTTGGCCCAAGACCAGGGGTAGAGTCGGACCGCGGGCCGAGGCTTTCCCTGTGGCTGCCTGGCGTGTGTCACAGGAGCTGGACAGGGAATGCACCTTCCCAGGGCAGGCTCGTGTTCAGTTTGGGGGGGTCCCGGGGGGGTCCCCGTGGACCTCAGACACATCCACCACGCTGTCGGTGGGTGCTGTCAGCTGCTGCGAAGCTGGGCAGGGTTTCTGCTGCTTCAGGCGCTTGCAATACAGCAACGAAGAAGAGAAAGCTCCTGCCTATTGCAGCATACAGTTTAAAAACTGACGCGAGGCCAAAGAGCAAGTCTATACATCCACAATGCACCAACAGGGAAGATCCGGCGGAGTAGTGGTTCCGTGTCAGGCTGCTAACCTCAGGGTCAGCAGTTCAAAACCACTCCCTGCTCTGAGGGAGAAAGATGGGGATTTACAGTTTCAGAAACCCACAGGGGCAGGTCTACTCTGCCCTGTAGAGTCAGTGTGAGCCAAAATCGACTCGGGTCCTCATTTTTCCCCTTCCTTCACAAACCCTTGATACTTTTTTTAAAGTTTTATTTGTATTTTATCCACATGTCATACAATTCAATAATTCAGTTGTATCAAGAAGAGTTAGCTGTGCAATTGTCAACACAGCCAATTCTAAACATTTTCTTCTTCCTTGTAATTATTTTTGTTTCTTTTTTAAAAAATCGTTTTATTAGGGGCTCGTACAACTCATCACAATCCATACATACATCAATTGTGTAAAGCACATTTATACATTCATTGCCCTCATTCTCAAAACATTCGCTCTCCACCTGAGCCCCTGGCATCAGCTCCTCATTTTCCCCCTCCCTCCCTACTCCCCACTCCCTCATAAACCCTTGGTAATTTATAAAGTATTATCATTTTGAGAGTGATGATGGCAACAAATGTGCTTGACAATGGATGGATGGACAGATTTTGATAAGAGTTGTAAGAGCCCCCAATAAAATGATTTTAAAAAAAAACCAAAATCAACTCAGGGACAGGAGGGTAGCAAAGTGACCATCAAGTCCATTCAGAGACAGAGCAACTTCCTGTGTGCCAGGGACAACTGCTCCATAGATTTTCCATGATTGGCATTTAAAAAATATATCGCCAGGCCTTTCGCCTGGGGCATCTGGTGGACTTGAATTTCCAACTTTGCAGTTAGCATCTGGGCATGCTGACCAATTAATTTGCACACACAGGGATTTCAGCGTGCACAAAATATGTGTGAGAGGTAGCTATCCGGATATCTATTTTACAGCTGAGGAACCTTCTCTTGGGCGCAGGTCACAATGCTCCCAGATTGTCATTTGAAGAGCAGGTCCTGGCCATGACAAAAGGAACCCAGAAAGCAGAACCTCGGACTAGCTGTTGCCTCCTGTCCCCAGAGTTCTGCATTGCAACGGAGCCAGACCCGGGGCTCAGCTCCTCTTAGCGATTTCCTGATTCTCTTACGACTTCCGTTTGGTAGATTGGAGCCTCTCTCTCGGCCTCAGTTTCTTCATCCATAAAATGGAAGTGAGCATGCCAACACTAGCTTGTGAGGGCGGATCTTTGTGAATGTTCTCTTGACCTGTAGCAGTCCTGGTCCCTTGCCTGTCAGGACCAGGGTCCCTCACCCTGAATCATGGGTGGCGACTGGCCAGCTGGGACAGCTGCCTATGGAAGTGAGCAGAGAAGCACAGTGCCAGGCCTAAACCCCATGTGACTGCTTCCGGGATAGTCAGTCCTTCCTTGGTGTCAGTCCACAACTATGAACTGAGCTGCCAAACCCTCGGGGTGTGTAGGGAAGTGCATAGCTGCCCACCCCGTTGGCCGAAGGAGACAGACAAACATCCTTCTAGTCCCTGAAGAGGTGTCTTGAGGAGAGCAGCAGGCACTGGTCTGACCCCTGAATCTTGAAGTAAATTGTTTGCTAGCACAAACACTGCAGTTGACTTTCTCTCCATATTCTGTCTGTCTATAAAAGCAACAATGAATACCAGTCAGGAAGAGTCTACACAGGAAACAACCCATCTGACATGGTGTGGAGAGGAGGTCAGGCAGCTGAGAGGCCTGGCAGGTGCCTCCCTGCGCCCCAGTGAGTGTCTAGCTAGCCAGCTTTACAGAGAGCAGAGCCCTAGGGAGGGCACTTGCCAGGACAAGACCCAACCAGGAAGCAGAACCCTCGGCTGCATAGGAGGTCCCCACGGCCCAGAGTTCGGTATTGTTCCCCCACCCCACCCCTGCCAATTCCAGGGCTCAAGGAGTCGTCCGCCCCCCTCTTCTCATCTCTTTCCAGCTGGCTGGAGGTCTGATGAGCTTCCCAGCTACACTCAGAGATTTTCTGATTCTCCTATTGACCACTTGGCTATTTTTATTTTGCCCTTTCCGGACTGTGTGCACTCAGAAGCTCTGTCCACATGCCTGTGTGCCGTGACAGAAGCTAGCAAGGCAAAAGAAGCAGCCTTTGTGATAATTGGCTTAAAATTGATGCCACAAGGGTGAGAGGAGGGAGGCTGGAGACGTGAGCTTGGCTGCTCATTACCCCTTCTCTGACTCATGGGTTCTGGCATGAACAGCCCGTCTCTGCCACCATTCCTTTAACAAGACCACTCTGTGGTGGGCGAGAAAGAGGAGGCTTCCTGCCTCCGTCAAGGGTCACTGTCTCGGAAACCCCCAGGGGCTGTCCTCCTCTGTCCAGTAGAGTCATGCTGGAATACTTGGAATAGATTCCATGGCGTGGAGTTTTGAGTTCTTGTCTCCGGAACAGGGTGGCGGTAAGTCAGAATCAACTTGGTGGCAGTGAGTTTTGAGTTTATCCATGATTGTATGCACACCCAGGGTTAGGCATCGAGAGCAGATTCAGTGAAGTAAAGGAATGAAATTCCTCTTTGGGACCTAACTGAGGTCACAGGACACACTCTGTAAAAGATAAAAGTGGGAGTGGAGGTGGGGGGTGGAGGATGGGCGTGGGAGGTAGGGCTTCAAAGAGTTGGTCTGAACATTCCATTCTTTTTTGCTTCCATTTTTCTACCACCTTTAAAAAATTAATCATTTTATTGGGAGCTCTTACAAATATAACAATCCATAATTCAGTTAGATCAAGCACAATTTTCCCCCACAATATTATAATTGCTACCAACATCCGTTTCAAAACATTTTCTTTCTTCTTGAACTCTTTGATATCGGCTCCCTTTTATCCCCTCCCTCCCCACCCCACCCCACTCCCAAGAGCCCTCATTATTGAAGTATTATTTTGCCACATCTTACACCATCCAATGTATCCATTCACCTGGAATTCTGTTATTCGTTCCCCTCGAGTGGGGTTACTCTAGTCACCATTGCTATCAGCGCCTCTTTCTGTACTCTCAGGGAATCATTCCTCCCGTTGCTGTTTCTGAAGGGTTATCTGTATTGACTTTCATGCATTGAACCTTTCTACCAGCTTTTTGAAGCCCTCCATCCTGAAAAGGCTTTGGTGGCCCAGACTGGAATCCAAACGTTTTCCCCCAATTAGAGCCTCAAACCTTTCTCCCTCTGCAGAGGTGAAATAGGTTTGTTGCAGCATGGTTGGGGAAGTATAGGGAGGTGATGTATAGTCAGTTCCTGCTCTTTTAACCCTGCCTGGAGAGTAGAGCTACCCCATAGGATTTTCTAGGTGGTTGTCTTCATTCTGGAAACTGATTGCCAGTTCTTTCTCCCGAGGAGCCCCTGGGTGGGATTGAGCCCTTCCATCAGCAGCAAAGCATAACTGGGAGCTTAACGAGTTCACCGCCTGGTTTCCTTATCAAACCCAAGCTCAAACTCACTGCCATCAAATCATTGTTAACTATCAGACAGGTTGGAACTGCTCCTGTGAGTTTTGGAGACTCTATGGGAGTCGAAAGCCTCCTCTTTCCCCTGTGGGGTGGCTACTGGTTTTGAGCTGTGCACCTTGTCATTAGCAGCACAATGAAGAACCACTATGCCACCAGGGATCCTTATTGCGGGAACCAAAACCCAAGCCTACTGGTATCAAGTAAATTTGACCCTGATCCACCTTTTCATGACGAGTAGAACTGCCAGATAAGGTTTCGAAGGCTGTGCATCTTTACGGAAACAGACTGCTACATCTTTCCCCAGAGACCGGTCTGTAGGTTTGAACCACCCACCTTTCAGTTAGTAGCCAAACTTTTAACCACTGTCTCACCAGGACTCCTTTAAGTTGTTGTGGTTAGGTGACAGTTGAGTTGATTCTGACTCATCGAGACCCATGTACCACAGACAGAAACACTGCCCAGTCCCATACCCTCTTCACTTCATTTAATTCTTGGCTGCTGCTTCCATGAGCGTTGACAATGGAGCTTGACAACTTCCATTTGTTATCCATTGGTCATAATGCTGGCTACAGGTCCAGTTGCGAGAAAGTCATTTCTCTTCCATGGAGCAACTGGTAGGTTCAAAGTCCCGACCATGTGGTTAGCAGGCCACAGGATAACCCCACACCACGGGGCTTCTTCAGCTCCCTTGTGGGGAAATTAAAAAGCAACCACAACTAAACTACTACTTGGAGCTGAGACACAATGCCTTAGAGAGCAGAGTGGAATTGCTCACCAGGGCTTCTGAAGCTGTCAATCTTCACAGGAGCAAAAGGGCTTCATCTTTCTCTGAGGAGCAGCTGATGGCTTTGAACTGCTGACCTTGTGGTTCTCAGCCTCACATGTCAACCACAATGCCACCAGGGCGCCATGATGTGGAGATAACGCTCTATGAATATGCAGAATCCGGAAGCCGGGGCATTCCTGTGGCTCCTATTGACCAGGCTTTGAGAGAACCAAGAAGGAAACAGGTACAAGTCAGACTGTCTTTTGGGATCCTGAGCCCTGAACATCTCAGAGCACTCCACTCATGAGATCTTGGCACCTGACAGGTCTTTGGGGGTGTGGGCCCTGAGGCCCAAGCTGGGCGCATTTGAGACGCCTTCTATCATTGAGTCCAATTCTTTCTGTGCAGGGGAAACAGCCTTAAAGCTTTCTTGTCCACCGGACACTGTGCTGATGCTGGGCACAGCAGGGTGTCCAGTGCTGACCAAAGATCCTTAGTCAGCCCTGGGCTCTGGTGCTCCATTCCTAGCCTGGAATTGATAGGCCTCTTCAACCTTGGACTCCCCAAGTTTGGCCCTTCGGCTAGTGGTGCTGCGAGCCCGCGGGGTGCCTTGGATCTTGGGGTGTAAGAGCTTGGTTGGAAGGAATGAGGCGCCCTTTCAGGGTGAGGAAGGGGTCATCATCAATACATGTAGTGGTCTGTGGACTGGCTGGCTGTACTTCTACAATAACTGAACACTGACAGGTGACGTCTCATCTAGGCCATTAAGCTGTCTCGGATGGGAAGGGGCAGTCAACCTTCCATAGAAGGAGGAAGTGGGTGGTTAGCTGAGGTGCTGCCTTTTCCTCAAATCCCAACTCAAGTCCTCCTAGCAAGCAGGGATGAGCACCTGGCTGGGCAGGCATTCAAGGGGCATGATTTCTACCTGAGGCAGAGACCTCCCTGAGCTAGAACAAAGGATGAAAACGCCAGGTCAGAGGGCCCAGGCCAGGTCAAAAAGCGCTCTTCCATTAGGAGGTCCAACGCCAGAGCAGCAAAGGTGAAATGAAGAAGAGGTCATAGTAACCGGGTTGGCTTCCAGACTCCTTTGGCCTTAGAACAAGTGTTTCCCTTCTAGGCCAGGACCACAAGAGGAAGGATGCCTCACCCGGGGGATCCAGGCCAGGCCCTGGAGGCACTGCTGGGGCTGGACTCGCTCACTGCCTGCTTGTGACCTGGGGCTCTGGACACACAGTCAGCACTTCACAAGGTGCCTGTGGTCAGCACTCAGGAAACATCATCAGTAATCCTGAGGACGATGAAAATGTTGCAGCCAGGAGTTTTAGCGGGCACTTGTCCGTTTCTTTAGCTCAGTGGACCTCACCAGCCTAATTTCAGCCGCAGACATCTTGTTCTTTCTCTCCGTTTTCGTTTGGAGGGAGAACACTCAGTAGAGGATGAGGAGGGGTTGGTCGCCTAGGTCTAAATAACACCCTATCTGGAGCTGTTGGGCCCGTAGTGAGGGGAGGAAGGAGGCTGGGTGGAGGCGAGACTAAGGAGCTTGGGGCTGAAGAGACTTGGGCAAGTCCGAGAGAGAAGGGTTGAATTGTGTCTCCTCAGAGTATGCAGCTCAATGTAAAGAAAGTAAAACTCCCCACAGCTGGACCAACAGACCACATCAGGCTAAACGCGGGTGGGGGGGGCGAAGATTGAAGTTGGCAAGGATTTCATTCTCCGTGGATCCTCAATCAACACTCTTGGCAGCAGCCGTCAGGAACACAAATGGCGCATTGCAGTGCGCAGGTCTGCTGCACAGGACCTCTTGGAAGGGCTGAAGCACAGGGAGGTCACTTTGAGGACCGAGGCGCGCCTGACCCAGGCTGTGCTATCTTCAGTCGGCTCACGGCATGTCAAAGTTGGCCCACGACGAAGGAAGACTCAAGAATCCTGAAAGCACTGTGGTCCAGACCACCAAAAGAAACTCTGTCTTTGAAGATGTACAGCCAGAAGGCTCCTTAGAAGCAAGGAGGGTAAGACTTTGTCTCCTGTACTTTGGACATATGATCAGGACACACACACTGCCATGAGTCATTTCTGACTCACAGTGACCCTATAGGACTGGGTAGAAATGCTCCTGTGGAGATGAAGTCTACAAGGATAGGAAGCCTCATCTTTCTCCCATGGGACAACTGGTGGTTTTGAACTATTGGCCTTGTGGTGAAACACACTATGCTTCCGGAGCTCCTCATCAGGAGACACCGGTCTCTGGAAAAGGACATCCTGCCTGGTAGAGTATTGGCAAAAAAAAGAAAGAAAGAAAGTGGAAAACTATCAAGAAGTTGGATGGACATGGTGGCAAGAAGATGGATGTGGACGGGCACAGTGGCTGCACACCCACAGTTAGTCGTGGGTGGGACACAGGACCGAGCTGTGTTCCCTTCTGTTGTACATTGGGTCGCAATGAGTCAGAACTTAACAGTCACGGGATGCATATCAGAATTCTGCAGCTTGCGCCTGTGGAAGGAGCCCCGGTGGGTTGCTCATTGTAAGGGCAGCAGTTCAAAATCACTAGGCCCTCTGTGGGAGGAAAGAGAGTCTTTCCACTCTGGGCAGGCGTTATCAACCCATGGGGGCAGCTGTCGCTTTCGCTGTGAGTCAGACTGAAGGTGGCAAGTTTTGGGTGTGTGTCTGTAGACATAAATTCATTTGGGACTAACATTTCTTTGCTATGTTAACAAGGCCCACTTCAGTGTGGGGTGTGTTGAAACCTAACCAATTTTGAGATTTAAAAGCAGATTAGGCCCTTAAGCAAGAAAGCACACCTTGGGGGAAGAGATACTCAGGGCCTAGGAAACTGGAGGCTAGGATTTCCCCTTCGGAGTGAGGGCCAGAGAAAAAGCTGGTGCCCTGAGCCCAGATATTTCACCTCCCGGCCCATGAGAAAATTAGCTTCTGGTCATCAGGGCCCCCCACGTGGATATTCCTGTGCTGGCACCACTAAGAAACTATGATGGGAAGCCCCTCAGTCAGGGCCTAGAGACCTCACAGTACATCAAGGCAAGACTTGCTAAGGGAAATCCCAGGGCCCCTCAGCACTCCCAGTCTAAGAGGGGCCTGCAGGCCCTACTGCCTACTCCCTCATGCTGCCCTCATCCCTGTGCGTAAGGATCCCTGCGGGCGTAATGGCTTATGAGATGGGCTGTTAACAGCAAGGTCAGCAATTCGAAACCACCAGTTGCTCTGAGGGAGAAAGATGAGGCTTTCTACTCCCATAAAGAGTTACAGCCTCTGAAACCCACAGGGCAGTTCCCTCCCACCCTCATAGGGTCTCCGTGAGCCACCATTGACTCAATGGTAGTGAGTTTGAGCTTTTTAGTTGGGCCCCTTGTGTGCTATAGCACCCTCTGCCCCAAGGCTAGCTACCCTGGCATGCCTTTCCCCTGCACACACCCCCAAAATACATATGCTCTTTCCCATTTTAAGAAGTTAATTAATGTGTTAGTCTGGGTAGACTAGAGAAACAAATTCATGGACACACATATGTGTATAAGAAAGAGATTTATATACAAGAGCAATTGAACATTGAGAAAACATCCCAACCCAGTTGAGAACAAGTCCATTAGTCCAATATTAGTCCATATGGCCGATACCAATCTATAAAGTCCTCTTCAGCCTCATGAAACACATGCAATGACGCTGAATGTAGAAGATACAGCCCAGTGGGTAGAAAGGCTTTGGCTCCAGTGTCATTGGAAACAGCGCTGGCAGGGGTCTCTGCATGGCTTCTCCAGCACCCAGGGCTGCACCAGGGTGGGTCCATGCTTCTTGTCAGCTGCTATGTCTCCCAGGGTGTGAGCCGAGAGTCTCCCACCTCCAAGGAGGAAAATTCAGCAATTTCCCAGAATAGGTAGGGGAAGGCCATGCCCACACACAGATCTCATTGGCCATATCCTGATTAACAGCCTAGACTCCACCCCTACACTCTTAATCCTCAAATTGACGCTAGATTTATAGAACCACCACAATCATTAATCACTAGAGCAAAAAGCAAAAACAAACAGGGAAGAGCAAGATAGCAAATCCTGAGGATTTCCCAGTGCCTAGGAACCATTTTTAGAGTCATTATCCGCAGTCCCTAAGCTCTTTTCTTAGTTGGGAAATGGGAAAAGGTTAAAGCGAAAAAGGCCAGGCGCTAACCATGGTTCATGAAGACAACGCTCTCTTTGGTGAGCAGTCCCTCGGGTCTTGAGAGCTTGTGACCAACAACAAAAACAAAAGGTAGCCTGTGCATGGAAGGTGCACCTATTGGCCTCGCCCCATCCGGAGGAAAGCAGAACCTTGCAAATGAAAAAGACACAGAGAAACAACAGTTCCTGGGCTCATGAATCAGGCAAGCATCGGCCCCACATCCCCTAGGGCAGAAGGACTAGATGGTGCCCCACGACCACTGCCAACTGCTCTGACACGGATCCCATTCAAAGGCCCTGGGCAGAGTGGGAGCCGATTGTGTGGTACGAGACTCAGACATAAAAGAGACTTGTTGGGTAGAGACTGGGGGAACCCCAAGACTAGGCCTTTCAAGTCGTCCTTCAGGTCTGGGGCTGAACTCATGTCTGTGTTAGAATAAAATCCATTTAAGATCAAAAGAGCCTTGGTGACATAATGGGTTGGTAGTCTGAAACCACCAGGCGCTCCGAGAAAGAAAGTGGGGCTTTCTACTCTCATAAAGGTTAGGGTCTCAGAACCACCCCGGGGCAGGTCTACCCTGCCCTGCAGCCTTGCTATGCGTTGGCAGACTCTTGAAGACAGGGAGTTTTAAGATCAAAAGAGCAGCATCTACCTGAAGACATTGTTCTGAGGCTTGGGGAGGAAGGAGGAATGGACACAGGAAACACTGGGAAAGTGGGGTCAGTGAGGGCATATCGAGGGGGTGATGGTGGATGAGTGGAACAAAATGTGTGTATATCGTGTGTGAAACTGATGCTGTTCTTTGCAGCTTTCACCTAATTCACAGTAAAAGGGGTTGGTTTGTTTTTTAATGTCAGCAGCTGCATACTTTACTACCAGTTGCATCAGTCAGAGTAGAAGATACACTTCAGAAAAAAGGAAAGTCATCCCCCCCACCCACCGGCTCCAGAGCCCAGAGATGATGACGCTTCTGTCAAGTATTGGTCAACCTTTCCGTCCTCTCCAGTCTTCTCTTCCCTCCTCCGGCCCGGATGGAGTTTCTTAAAGGGCCCTAGCTGTGTCATCCTCATCTCTACATCCAGACCGCTCAGCAGTCCAGAGAGATTTGGAGAAATGAATCCACCCATGAAAAAAGAGGTAGGAGTGATACGAAGGGGCTTCAAAAGTTCATGGAAAAATGAAATGGAAAGGTAATGGAGTTTTCCCCGGAATTTTTCCAAGGGGTCAGGGGTAGAAAATAAGGATAATTTAGCCAGTAGCCTTGTAAATCCAAAAACCCAAAACCAAACTTGAATGCCATCAAGTCAGTTCTGACTCATAGCGACCCTATAGTGACTGTATGGGATGAGGTAGAAGAGCCCTGTGAGTTTCCAAGACTGTAATGTTTAAGGGAACAGAAAAAGAAATGAGGAGCTGATAGCAAGGGCTCAAGTAGAAAGAAAATGTTTTGAAAATGATGATGGCAACATATGTACAAATGTGCTGGACACAATGGATGTATGGATTGTGATAAGAGCTATAAGAGCCCCCAAAACATGATTTATAAAAAGAAAAAGAGAGCTTCATCCATGCATCCCGAGCCTCCCCCCCCCCCCCAACTCCAAATTTGCAGGTGTTTCAAACTGATCACCTTGGAGTTAGCAGCTCACCACTAAGGCTCCCTAGTGGAGCCTTAAATATATGAGTATGCAAAATTATAACTGAAAAAAAATCATTTTATTGGGGGCTCGTACAACACTTTTCACAATCCATATATAAATCCATTGTGTCAAGCACATTTGTACATTTGTTGCCATCATCATTCTCAAAACATTTGCTTTCTGCTTGAGCCCTTGGCATCAGTTCCTCATTTTCCCCTCCCTCTGCTCCCCCCATGAACCCTTGATAATTTATAATTTATTATTTTGTCATATCTTACACTGTCTGACGTCTCCCTTCACCCACTTTTTTGTAGTCCATCCCCCAGGGAGGGGGTTATATGTAGATCCTTGTAATTGGCTCCCCCTTTCCACCCCACCTTTGTTCCATCCTCCCGGTATCGCCACTCTCACCACTGGTCCTGAGGGGTTCATCTGTCCTGGATTCCCTGTGTTTCCAGTTCCTATCTGTACCAGTGTACATGCTCTGGTCTGGCCAGATTTGTAAGGTAGAATTGGGATCATGGTAGTGGAGGGGACTGAGAAAAGTTTTATGAGACTATGTTTAACTCATGGTACAGCTCCTGTTCTATTTCTTAAAAAGAAAGAATCTAGATTTGCCCACACTAAGTTTATTTCTGGGCTGATCCACAATGTGAAAGGTCTGATCTCCTGGAATTCCCGTTGGAGGGTATCTGCAAGCACTGGTGGGCGTTAGAATGCTGTCCATGTAAATAGCCCGCCCACTCACAGAACCTGGCTCATGCATAGCATTAAAGCATCTCAATCAAATCACTGAGGCCAGTTCCTGATTCCTGAACCTCAGTAACTCCCAGCCCCACCCAGAAAGCGACACAACCCTGGAGATAGATCTTCATTCCTGAGCATCCAGGATTCTGCACTTCTGTCCTGAATGATGGTCAAGGTGCCAAATACCTGTTGAGCTGTCAATAACCAGCTCCTCTCACTGGGACTGGGGCCCTTACCTATACCATGAGGGGATGGGTCAGATCGCTATCCCAGTGTAAATGTCCAGATGTGTGATTCCTCTGGACCAGCAAAGAGGGAGCTACGGCTGGCTTTTGTAAGGTAAAGGCAAGATCAGATGTAGTGCACACCTATTATGATGGTTGGGGCACTAACCAACTTCCCGCTGCTCTTCTTCCAGTAACGGCATCTCCCCTTCCTCTGGGATCTCCTCCATTACTATGGGTCCTACCAGAGATGGACAACTGACTGGGCCTGGACAAGGTCACACCAGTTTCTTGAGGGTAGGCAGAAAAAGCAAGCAGGGTCAGTCAGGGCTTTACGTGGGGCTGGGGGCATGACCCGGAGTGGAAGCCTCAGCTGGTCTGCCCCTGTGTCCTCTGCCCTGACTTTGGGTTTCACTTTGGGGGCACCACGACGCATCTCCTTTTACAGAGAAGGGAGTGGACATCGGAAGATTTCGAGAACTGCTCGGAATCACAAAAATGATTTCCAGGACTGTCCAAACCTGTCTTACCCCAAGCCTTCTTAACCCCTGGACGGTGCTGTCCCTCAAGGGGTTAGGGCTAAACTACTAAAGGCACAGGGGTGTAAACAGCTGGTGGAGGGCATCCCAATTTCAGCTTGACTTGGTTTAATTCTTTCCCAGTCGGGCCTTTCCTGTCTGCCAGCCCCTCTCCCCCTGCCTCCTTCAGGCATTGAGCACATCCTAGCAAGTTCGTGCCACTGGGGGATGACAAGTCCAGGCTGGTTCCTTACAGCTAGCCTCTCGTTTCTGATGTACACCATCTGTGGCCCTACTCCCTACCCCTACCCCGGTCCTCCCGCTCCAGCCGGGCCTGGGTCCGGTTTCCGCTCCAGGTGTTGGGGAGGGTGCTGGTGGGGGTGGGTTTGGCAGTCTTTCTTTCCTCCCATCGTCTCAGTCAGTGGGCACGGGTGCCGTGTTGAAGGGGCCGTGGGTTGGTTCTGCACGACTCTCCCTTTCTTTTATTAGGACCGACCTCTGCTAGTGTTAGGACCCGGTGGTTGGAAGAGGGGAAGAAGGGGTAAATAGTCTTGACTTAATCTCCCACGGTTTAAATTCCCTCCTTTTCACTGGTTCTGTCTCACGGAGTGTCGCTGGGTTTCTTTTAGGGGCATGTCCCGCTTAGTCCTTGTCGAGAAACCCTGGTCCCTGTGCTCTGGCTGTGAGGTGCTACTGCCTGGCAGGTAGCCCCACTTGGGTGAGCTCACACAATGTTGCAGACACCTCTTTGCTGCTGGTCTCTCTCTCTCCCCTCTCTCCCCCACCCCTGCTGTGGGAGCCAAGGGGCAGAGCCGCCAGTGTGCAGCCTGGGCAGAAGTCTGACAATGGGATGAGGTGATAAGTCTTCCCCCCAAGCATTTCTTGAAGTACCTTTTCACGTGTCTTTGGGAGGAAGGCTAGTTATCTCTTGCCGAATAACAAATTGTCCCCAAAACTCACTGGCTTCAAACATCCAACCCTTGCTATGTCATAGTTTCTATAGGCCAAGAACGAGGGAGCAAGTGCGCTAAGTGGTTCCAGCTTAGGGCGTCTTGTGAACTGCACTCACGATGCTGGCTGGGCCTGCAGCCGCCCACTGTGCGGACCTACCTGCCCAGGCTGCTGGCAACATGGTGGCTGGCTTTCCCAAGGGAGAGAAAGACCCAGAGAGAGAGAGAGAGAGAGAGAGAGAGAGATGGAAGCCACAGTGTCTTTTGTGACCTAGTTTCAGAAGGTGGCATACCTTGACTTCTTCCATCTTCTATTGGTCACGTGGGTCAGACTGGACCCTGACACAATTTTTTTTTTTTTTTTTTACTAATCCGGACACCAGCCATTCCTCCGATGGCCCTCTCCACTTCTGGACTGGATTTGATGATTATAGCAAAGGCTACATCAAACTCAAGGCAAGAGTTACAGTTAGGGATTCATTAGGTTATAATTCAGAATCGTAACTCAGGATACAGTTCTTGCTTTCTTTTTAAAATACTTTTATTGGGGGCTGTTACATCTCTTATCACAATCCATACATTCATCCAGTGTGTCAAGCACATTCGCACATATGCCGCCGCCATCATTTTCAAAGCATTCTCTTCCCATTTGAGCCCTGATATCTGCTCCCTGTTTCTTCCCCCTCGCTCCCCCGCCTACCCACCCCTCTCACAAACCACTGACAAGCTATGGATTATTATTTTTATATCTTAATTTTCCCTCTATTGCCTCTCACCCACCTTTCCGTTGTTCATCCCGCTGGGAGGGGGTCCTAGGTTCAGGATACAGCTCTTCAGTCAACAGTGCTCACAGGCAGGCCTCGCCTCGGCGCTGGGCCTCTGGGCCTTTAGCTCTTGGGGCAGACCTCGACTGTGCCATGCTCAGGAAAACTATGCTGCTCTTTAGCATTATTAACAAGTGTCCAGTACCCTACTCCCTTAGTAAGCCTTGGTCTGAAGGCATTCTGCTCTCTTGTTGGGTGGGGTGGGCCCGCAAGCCATCTGACTCTGCCATGGAGCCTCTTGCCTGAAATTCTGCGGGCCCAGCAGTCCTCTAAACTGTCCTGCTGTCTCCACGGTCACCATTTCTCAGCCCTTGCTTCTTGGTGTCCCTCACGGTCTCCAGTGTTCTAACTCTCTCTCTCATGCTTTAGGACGACGAGATTCTAAATGCAGGGATCTGGGGTCCAAAGGACATGCTTTATTCTTGGCTCTTCTTCTTCTTTTTAAATCATTTTATTGGGGGCTCTTACAGCTCTTATAATAATCAATACATCCATTGTGTCCAGCACATTTGTACATATGTTGCCATCATCCTTTTTAAAACATTTTCTTTCTACTTGAACCCTTGGTATCAGCTCCTCATTTTTTTCCTCCCTCCCCACCCCTACTCTCTCACCCTCATGAACCCTTGATAAATTGTATGTTATTATTATTATTTTCATATCTTACATCATCCGTTGTCTCCCTTCACCTGTTTTTGTTGTTCGTCACGCTGGGTGGCGTGGGGGGTGGGGTTATACGTCAATCATTGAGATCCGTTCCCCCTTTCTCCCCCATCTTCTCCCTACCCTCATGGTATTGCTACTCCCATTATTGTTCCTGTGGAGTTTATCTTCCCTGCATCCCGTGTGTCGAGAGCTCTTATCTGTAGCAGTGGACATGCTCTGGTCTAGCCGGATGTATGAGGTAGAACTGGGGTCATCATAGTGGGGGTGGAGAAGCATTAAACAACCAGAGGAATGTTGTGTGTTTTGTCGGTGCTATACTGCACCCTGGCTGACTTGTCCCTTCCTTGTGACTCTTCTGTGAGGGGATGTCCAATTGTCTACAGATGGACTTTGGGTCTCCACTCCAGCCCCACTCGTTCACATTGATGTGATGGTTTGTTTTGGGCTCTCTGATGCCTGATACCTGATCCTGTTGACACCTCCTGATCACACAGGTTGGTTTGCTTCTTCCATGTGGGCTTTGTTACTTCTAAGCTAGATGGCCTTTAAGACCCTAGACACTATCTCTTTTGCTAGCCGGGCACCATAGCTTTCTTCACCACATTTGCTATGCACTAATTTTATCTTCAGCACTCGTGTGGGGAAGGTGAGCATCACAGAATGCTGAGTTATTAGAACAAAGTGTTCTTGCATTGAGGGAGTACTTGAGTAGAGACCCAATGTCCATCTGCTACCTTGATACTTAACATATAAATATATGTCCCTATCATTATATGTAAATGTATTCACATATGCACATGCCTGTATTTAGACTTCTATAAATGTCCTTTTCCTCCTAGTTCTTTCTCTCCCCTAGTTCCTTTTACTTTCCTCTTGTCCCACTATCGTGCTAGGCCTTCATTCGGCTTTCAGTACTTCCTCTCAGCTACACTGCACTTGACCTAGCTCTTCTTTCCTGAGGTCCCCTTTGTCCACTACTGGGATGGCTGATATTAAGCCCAATGATGGCCAAACTGACCAAGCTCCTCTCTAGGATTCTGTACACCTTGTTGGCTTAGTCCTTCCCCACAAGGGTGCCATGCACCTCTGGAGAGCCCTTCCAGCTCTTCCTAGAAACCATCTTTGTCCTCAGGACAAAGGTGAGGCTTTCTGTTTCCTTAAGCTCTACAGCCTTGGAAATCCAAAGGGGCAGCTCTATCTGTCTTATGGGCTGGCTGTGAATCCGCATCTACTAGACAGCAGCGCGTGGTCTCTGTGTGTGGTTATGGAACAGGAGGGAATTGCTCGCAGGAGGAACTTCTGCCTCTGCCCTGAGACCAGAAGAACTGGATGGTGCCTGGCTACCATCAAGGGACACTTGGATCCAAGATTCGGGAGCAAAGTGGGAAATGCAGAAGAGAATCTGGACTTCTCATGAGCCTTTTCTAGAACCACAGAGGGTGGACGAATCCCGGAAACGGTCGCCCTGTGATAATCTATCAACCCTCGACCCAAACTGTCTTCTGAAGCCTTCTTAAAACCAAGCACCAATTTAGCTTACTTATTAAAAAAAGGAAAAAGATCTGCTTGGAGCATTGTTTTTCTCTTTGGAGAACTACCTGTGCGGGGCTACTCCTGAAGCAGTTCTACCCGGTGCTAGAGGACGTCCGTGACAGGGACTTTGCTCTCCCGCGTCGTGTAGGGCTCCCTCGACAGCAGCAACTTGAGAGATAAGAGCTTAGTGGGCAGTGGGCACTGTTAGGAACCACTCGGGAAAGGAGGGTCCGAGCGGTTGCCCAACTTGAGGAATGCCATCCCTGTCACTAAATAAAACACGTCGATGGGAGGGCTGAGGCCTGCTGCTTCCGTGAAGAGTCGTCGTCTCAGAAACTCCCACGGGTGGTTCCACTCTGTCTAATAGGGTCATTAGCAGCTGGAGTTGACTCAGCGGCCGTGCGTTTGGCTTGGTTTGTGCAGGCAGACGCTGTTTCGTGCATGCTTTGCTGTGTATAGCCTCAACGACAAAAGCAAAATAAATAACATTTAGAGAGGAAATCCCTCAAAACACGTAGGCCGGTTTCCTTCCCCCCCATGGTTTCCAGTTATCCCGCGCACCTGCCGTTCCAGCGTGGTGCCCTCAACAGCACGGAAGAGCTCTTTCCCAACCTCACCCACACCCTTCCTGGGCCCCAGTTGTCACGATGGCTCAGCTATGTGAGTTGCCGTGGGTGTTGGCCTTGAATCACGGTGACCTTAATGGCTAACAGCACAACACCAACAACAAAGCATTGCCCAGAAAAATACAGAACAACTTTTGAAATCATAAAAATGCCAGACTAGGGGAGGAGATGAGTCAGTCAGGGTGCAACATAGCACCGATGAAGAATACAGCTTTCCTCCAGTTCCAAAATGCTTCCTACCACCCCCCCCCACTACCATGATCCGAATTCTACCTTGCAAGTCTAGATAGACTAGAGATGTACACTGGTGCAGATAGGAGGTGGAGGCACAGGGAATCCAGGGCGGATGATCCCTTCAGGACCAGGGGTGTAAGGGGTGATACTGGGAGGGTAGAGGGAGAGGGGGTTGGAAAGGGGGAACCGATTACAAGGATCTATGAGTGACCTCCTCCCTGGGGGATGGACAACAGAAAAGAGGTGAAGGGAGACGTCGGACAGGGCAAGATATGACAAAATAATGATTTATAAATTATCAAGGGCTCATGAGGGAGGGGGGCGCGGGGAGGGAGGGGTAAAAAAGAGGAGCTGATGAAAGGGACTTAAGTGGAGAGCAAATGCTTTGAGAATGATGAGGGCAAAGAATGTTCAGATGTGCATTAAACAATTGATGTATATATGGATTGTGATAAGAGTTGTATGAGCCCCTAATAAAATGTTTTTAAAAATAATAAAATAAAATGGAATGTAAGATAAAGAAAAAATAAAAAGGCCAGACAGAGACTGACAGAGACTAAGAGAACCCTCACGACTAAGGCCCTTAGACACCCTTGACACCTGTAATGGAAGCCCCTGCAGGGCTCTCCTTGCAAGTCAATGACAGACAGTGGCATGCACAATAACACCTTGCGGAACATACTCTTCAGAACAGCTAACCGCCCATACCAGAGGGCTGCTTCTGCCTAAGACCAGAGCCCAGGAGGCAGGAAGGAACAATGACGAATGGAAACATGGGTCCCAGGGAGGAGTCAAGAAGTGGGCTGCTACTTGGAGGGGATTGCGACGAACGCTATGAAACGAGAGGTGTATACATTGTTGAACGGGAAACGCATCTGCTGTGTGAATTTTCACCCAAACCACAATATATATATATATATATATATATATATATATATATATATATATATATATATATATATATATATTTAATAAAATATATATTTAAAAAAAGCAATCACAACAAAACCATCCCCAGTGCTGTGTCATCTTCGTGTTGTTGGCATGTTGTCATCCATTGTTATAGGCACTGTGTAGCATGTCTTCCACCCTACGAGTGGGAGAAAGACGAGGCTTTCTACTGCCATCAGCAGTTACAGTCTCAGAAACCCACAGGGCAGTTCTGCTCAGTCCAATAGGGTCGCTATGGGTCGGCATCGACTCCATGGCAGAATTTTGTGAGTTTTCCAACCTAAGGCACTCATCTTCCAACATAATATCGGACAATACTCTGTTGTGATCCATAAGGTTTTCAGCTGCTAATTTTGGGGAGTAAATCACCAGACCTTTCACCTTAAATCTCTTGGTCTGGAAGTTCCTCTACAACCTGTCTACTACTAGACCCTGCTATTATTAGAAATGCCGGTGCCACTACTTCCATCCTTATAAGAGCACACAAGCCACTACAGAAAGATAAACTGACAGATGGGTTGAGCTCAGCTACACCCAGGCATTATCCCCCCCCCCCCCACAGCTTGTAGAGAGTTCAGAGCTTCTCCATCTGTCTTCCACAGGCAGAAGGAGAATGGGCACCATTAAACCACCAACGCCGCTTTTTCTTAGGGGCTTGACTTGCCAAGTGATCCTTTGTAATATTTCTTACTTAAACCCTGGTGCTGGCGCTTCACTCCACACACTTCCACTCTGTGCCCCAAACCAAAAATCTTGCTGCTGTTGAGTCAATGCTGGCTCGTGGTGATGTAGGACAGACCAGAACTAGCCCTGTAAATTTTGGAGACCGTAACTGTTTATGGGAGTAAAAAGCCTCGACTTTCTCCCTCAAAGCAGCTGGTGTTTTTGAACTGCTGACCTTGCAGTTAGCAGCCCAACGCGTAACTCCTATACTACCAGGGCCCTCTGGACTCAGATCCTTTAGTGTTTAGTTCCAAGTCTGTCCGTGGTTTCCGTTTATTTCTTTTTGGCTGAAATCTTCGAGGTCAGCAGTTCAAAACTATCATCTGATCTTCCTGGAATAACTGGGCTTTCTACTCCCATGAACAGTTCCAGTCTCAGAAGCTCACAGGGTCAGTGCTACCCTGTTCTGTAGGGTCGCTATGAGTCGGCATCAACTTGGTGGTAGTGAGGTTTGAGATGCTTTACCACAAGGAGCCTTGGTGGCGTTGTGAGCTACACATTGAGCTGCCAAATCACAAGGCCAGTGGTTCAAACCCACCAGTCACTCTATGAGAGAACAATGAAGCTATCTGCTCCTGTAAAGATTACGGTCTCACCCCAAGGGGCAGTTCTGTTCTGTCCCATAGGGCCTCTGTGAGGTCAGAAATGATTTTGAGTTTAGGCTCCACCACATTCATGACTATGCTTGCCACAAAAGTAAAAGTAAATGCACATAGATAAATAATCTCTCTCTGTCAAGCGCATATACATGCACGTGTCTACTCTCACTTCACTCTCCCCCTGTGGACAAAGGAAGCTACCCAACTTTTGCAGAACACATTTCAGACGGGCGAGGCAGGCCAGAGCAAAGCTTCAAGAGCCATCGTGCAGAGAGATTGAGAACTGGAGCTCAGGACTCTTGGACTGCCTTGTTTTTCAGGTTGCCTCAATTGTCTGCCTTTGAGAGAACCATGAAGAGAGTGTATGTGGACAAACACTCAACATTCATAAGTCAAGGAGTCTGTGAGGTTGGGGCTCCCGTGGAGGGAACCTTCCCATTCGTGGGTTGGAGATGCATCCCACTCACAGTCTTCTAAGTAATTCTCCTCATTGTCGCCCCATAACAGTGCCAACTTTAAAGGTGCTGTTTGCCAACATGTGGTTGCTGACTTTACTCTTGAAGGTCAACTGCTTGACATCTATCTGCCTGAAGGTTGACTGCTACCAAAGGCAATCAGACCCTATGGTCTGTCCCAACTTAAGTAGCCCCCCCCCCCATTAGGATCATATGCTTGTTCCCCTGAAGAAGAGCTCAAAGACACCTAAGGTCAAGCCAACAGAGACGACCAAGGTTAGGCTGCCATCTTGACTCTCAAGCCCGCGCATCTTGTTACATTTGTGCCTTCCTATCACACGTGTGTCCCCACTTCCTGTTGCGTGTACACTCCTAGCTCGTCCCCCTCCTGTTACATGCATGCCTCTAATACAGCCCCTTCCTGTTACGTATGAGCTTACCGTGGCTTGCTTGCCTGAGATTATATAACTCTGAGACAATACATTACGGTCTCATTCTGGTTCCTGTCGACATGGGAGCCCCTGCATGATTTATCTTGTCTGATGTCTCTTTAACTTACCCCTCAGTTACACAACTGCTCTGTGGATCTGCCCCTTGTGGGAAGGCTGGTCCTCCACAGACAGGGTGCAACTCTTTAATTAGTTTCATTTTATTTTTTGATCAATTATAACACTAAAAATGTTTAAAATTCTGTCTACCACTCACTTTACGGGAACATGTTGGTGTTTTCCTTCTCTTGCAGGTTTTTGCCTTACACAGGTTCCCGCTTTCGTAGGTTTTACTGTAGAACTTTTTCAAGTCTCCGACTTGACTCCTTCACACATTCTTCATTTATTGCTGTCCCTAACCCAGTGAGGTAGGCGGCTTCAATTTACAGACGGACACTTGGAGGCTCAGGGAAGTGAAGTCATTTTCCCCCGTCATAGAGGAGAGCTGAGCCTGAAAAAGGCAAATGTTTGGGGAGAGTACAGCCAGAATCGTCCTCCGAAGGGAGGACGACGACGGAACTGTTTCATGTACTCTGGGCCATTATCAGAAGGGACCAGTCTCTGAAGAAGGACACCAGGCTTGTAAACTGGATCAGTGAATAAATGACGACCTCAGGCACAGTAGTGTAGGTGCCACAGTGGGCTCAACCCGCAAAGACGGTGAGGATGGTGCAGGACCAGGCAGTGTTCCATTCTGTTGTACTTAGGGTCGCCGTGAGTCAGAAAGTGATTAATATCAAGGAGGGATGTATTTCTCAGCACCATCAACCATGTGAGATCCAAACAGCAGCATTTGCCCCCAAACTAGGCTCAGAAGTCAGACAAACAGGAAAGGAGGGAGAATGGAAGTGGGGAGCCCATTTTCCTAAGGAAGTAGGAAGAATACTATTATTTCAAGGGGGTTACAACGATTGCAGCTAATACTGGGAGCCCTTGTGGCATAGTGGGGCACGGGTTGGCCTGCCAACCACCAGGTCAGAAGTTCGAAACCACCAGCTGCTCTAAGGGAGAAATATGTGGCTTTCTACTTCAACAAAGAGTTACAGTGTTGGAAACCCAAGGGGGCAGTTCTACCCTGCCCTATAGGGTCACTATGGGCCCTATAGGGTCACTGTGGGCCCTACAGGGTCACTATAGGTCGGCATATCGACTCAATGGCAGGAAGTTTGCAACTTATATTAGGAAACAAAACGTGTAAATTGTTGAAGGGAGAACAAATGTGCTCCTTCCATTGGGAAAAAAACTTCAAAAAAAGGTTAATTTTTTTTTTTTTTCATTCCAGCTAAAATATACCAGAACCCTCTCTTTTCCAACTCTGCCATCCTCCGTGAGCCGTGTGCCCCAGCTCTTTGCCAAGCTCACCCTCTCTATCCCAGGGGCAGTCCCTAATTCAAGGGGGGTCCTGCCTTTCCTGCAACCACCTCAGAGCTGAGCTCTGGACGGGAGGGTATTGGTTTTTATCCGTTCCTGGCTAATGGGTAAGCAGAGAGGGAAGGGAAGCCACATGCATGAAACAAGTACCTAAACAGCGATTACTTGTTCAGTTTATGCTGAGAAATGGAACTGCCTAAAAGGATTAGAATGTTAGGCTGGCCATGCTTACGAATGTGCCTGGGGCGTGAGTGGGCTGGGTGGATGGGGACACAGTTAGACGGGAACTCAACCAAGGACGCTGAGGGACTCTCCCCTGCACAGAGCTGAAACATTCCGACATGTTTTAATCCCTTGGCAGTTCTTTTTTCTAGACTGCCGATACTTTTCTCTTTAGTTAAAACCAACTATGTTAAATGGATCACAATGAACTTTCCTAGATTATAGATAATTGCAGTTTTCATTTTCCTAAGGAAATTTAGAAAATGCCACAAATGCATACCCAGCACATCAGACCCACAAATGCACACCCCTAATCATCTCCAAGGGAGATAGTTAAAGGCTTTTTATTAAAAGCCTTTTATTGTGGCAACTCTCAAAAGTACATGAAGTTAGAAGAGGCCGTCTGAATCCCATGTACCACTCAGTGTCCGCAGTCATTAACATCTTGCTACTTTTTAAATTTCTCTTACTCTCCTTGAAAGAGCCATACATAAAGTTCTAGCCTCACCCCAGAATGTTTATTATTATTATTAAACTTCTTGTTGTGATTTGGGTAAAGTTTTATAGTACACACCTCCAGAGCATATTAAAGTATATCTCCAAGGGGGGGTTATTTTAAAATGTCATCCCCCAATTTAAGTCTCATACCTGATCAGGAAGGAACCCTGGAGCCCTGGTGGTGTGGTGGTTATGCATTGGGCTGTGAGCTGAAGGGTCAGCAGTTCAAAACCACCAGCCAGCTCTGAAGGATAAAAATGGGTCTTTCTACTCCTCCTGTAAACAGTTAGTCTCAGAAATTCATGGTGGGGCAGTTCTACCCGATGGTTTGTATCAAACCAATGGCAGTCAGCTTGAGTTTTGTCTAGTGGCACAACATCTAAGCACTCAGGTCTGATCGAGAAAGCTTAGTGGTTCCGACCCACTCAGTTACTCTGAGGGATAAAGGGCAGCTGATGTTCCCATAGAGATCGCAGCCCAGAAAACCCTACGGGGGGCAGTTCTGCCCTCACATGGGATTTCTGTGAGTTATGTTACCGCACCCAAGAATAACCACACATTTGCAATTGACTCTGAACTGATCCCACGGGTCTTTATCTTCAAATCCTGCAAAGTTATGCTTTTGCATGCTGGCATTGGTGAATCGGAAAGTCTCACGGACTGCCAGAAGAAGGACAGCTAGATCGTTCCTTAGAAGCAAGGATGACATGATTTCGTCCTGAGGACTTAGGACATCTTCTCAGGAAGAGATTGGTCCCTGGAAAAGAATATCAATGGTTTGGTCAGCAGAAAAGAGGACGACCTTCAGGGAGATGGACACAGTGACACAGTGGCTGCAATCCTGGGCTCCCCCTTACAGCTGCGAGGGTGGTGCAGGACCAGGCAGAGCTCCCTTCTGTTGTATATTGGTCACTATGGGTTGTCACTGATGCAAAGACACAACGATACGCGGCAATGGGAGTTTTCAAATGCACATACCTGCCTTGCCCGTCACAGAGCCCTGATGACATGTAGGTGAAGTATTGGGGTGCTGAGCACAGTGTTGGCAGTTCAAACACACCATCCACTCTGCAGGAGAAAGATGAGACTGGCAGGTCCCATAAACACTGACTGTCTGAGAAACCCTATAGAGTACTTCTACGTTGTCCTATAGGGCCACCATGATTGGAAATGGACTCAGTGACAGGGGGCATGGTTTGGGTTGCTTTCTCCAGCAGACTAAGTTATTGCCTGGTGGAAATGAGATACTGGATGTGAGAGGGGGTGGTTATGAAAATTGGTTACTTAACAAAAACCCAATCCAGGGCCCTCTCCCAGAGCTATTGAATCACGCGTCTAGGGGTGAGGCCCAGACTTGGTGTGTTTCCAAAGCAGCTCAACTAATTGTTTGTAGCTTGTTGGGGGCTGGGGCAACTTTCAAAAGTCTGTGGCTGGAAGGTTCCTTGAGGATGCCCTAGTGTTGGAGAAGTGGAGGGGCCGGGCCTGCTGGGGCTTTGGGGCTGAAGAGGAGATCCTTACGGAGGGAGGATCTTGTCCCTCGACTTTGGGAGGGTGGCTGATGGGCAGTGCTTTGAGCTCCAGGGGGTGGATCTGAAGATGGAAGGGAAGGGAAAGGGACAGGTGGGGAGGGGCTGGAGACTACGTGGCTTTGCAGACTGGAAGCGAAACCCTCAGCCCTCCAGCTCACTACCATCGAGCCCATTCAGACTCTTAGGGACGCTTAGGGACAGGGTAGGATGGCCCCTGTGGGTTTCTGAGGCGGGAGCTCTTTGTAGGAATAGAGATTCAAAAAGAAGATTCGCTGCCCCGAGGTGATGCAGACTCCTAGTGGTGCTCTAGCACAGAGGAGAGCTGCCCCCGACAGTTTCCCCGTCGGTGACTCTATGGCAGTAGGAAAGCGGAGGGACCACAGAACTGATGCAGACACCATTCACATTCTCTACCAGGCAGCAGCCGGGACCTAACAGTGCGCAGACGGTATCACAGGGGAGACATAGTTCTGTTCCTCTTCCCCCCACCTCTCGTCCCTCGTAAAGCTACACTGTAGGAGCCCTGGGATCCCAGAAAGGGACCCGTGGTGTAGTGGATTACTCATTGGGCTGCTAACCCTAAGGGCAGCAGTTTGAGTTCACGACCCCTGTGGGAGAGGAGGCTTTCTACTCCGGAAAACATCCCCAGTCTCAGAAATCCCTCCTGCTGTTTAGGGTCCCTGTGAGCCGGAATGGAGCAGATGGCTGGGAGTTCAGATGTGTTGTTGCTTGTGCTCCCAGAAGACGGCTACCGTCAAGGACTATCTCCAGCCTCTGTTGTTTGTTCCTCTGTGTTCTTAGAAATGGCTAACCTCTGTATTAATTAGAGCCTAGGTTCCCGACGGCTGTTTTACAGGGAAGCCCTAGTTCATTTGAGACCCCGACAATGCACAGAACTTTGCCCCGAGGGAGGACATGTTTGCTCCCATCCCCGGCCCAGCACACCCCAGGATGGGACAAACCGATTCTATCCGGTGGATTCCAACTCATAACCTTTTTTAAAAAGAATCATTTTCTTGGGGGCTCTTACAGCTCTTATCACAATCCATACATCCTTCCATTGTGTCAAGCACATTTGCACATATGTTGCCATCATCATTTTCAAAACATTTTCTTTCTACTTGAGCCCTTGGTATCAGCTCATTCTATCCATCCCACTGCCCCACCCCCATGAACCCTTGATAATTTAAAATTTGTTTTTCATGTCTTACTTACACTGACTGTTGTCGCCCTTCACCCACTTTTCTATTGTCTGTGCCCCTAGGAGGGGATTATAGGTCAATCATTGTGATGGGTTTCCCCTTTCTTCCCTACCTCCCCCTTCCCCTCCTGGTATAGCTACTCTCAATACTGGTCCTGAGGGGTTTATCTGTCCTGGATTCCCTGTTTCCAGTTCTTATCTGTAACTGTGTACTCCGGTCTAGCTGGATTTTAAAGGTAGAATTGGGGTCATGATAGCGGGGGGGGGGGGGTGCGGGCGGGCACTAAAGAACTAGAGGAAAGCTGTGTTTCCTCGGTGCTATACTGCACCCTGGCTGGCTCATCTCTTCCCAACTCATAATCTTATAGTGACTCTGTAGGACAGGGTAGAATTATCCCACTGGTTTCCAAGAATGGAAATCTTCATGGAAGCAGAGAGACTCATCTTTCCCTTGGGAAATGGCTGGAGAGTTTGAACTGCTGACCTGTCATGTCACACTCCAGGGCTCCTTCTTGCTCCCAGGGCCTTGCCTTATCAGTGTCCTGATCCTGGTTCCTGTCCCTCTTCTGCCTATGGTGATTCATGGGATTCTTTGTGATGAATTGGTCTGTCCCAAATTGTGCTACATTTCCCTTTGTTGTGCATGCCCCCCTGGGGTAACCACGTGGCTGTGAATCCCTCCGCCCCCGTCCATACACCCTTCCGGCCTGGTACTGACGGCCTCGTGAATCAGGATGGTTTGTTTTTGTCCTTTTGTCTTGTTAAGATTTAATAAATGCGCTTCATAAAATACATTTGGATCTGGGGTCTTCCCGCCATCCCCAAGATACCTCAGAGGGCCACTGCTTTGAAACATCAAACGAGTTCACACCCATCTTTCCTCAGAGACCAAGATGAGATCATCCCTGTCTTTCCTCAGATGGCTGCCCTTGTTGAAGGACACGTCGGACAGTGTAAGACATGACAAAATGATAATAATAATAATTTATAAATTATCAAGGGCTCATGGGGGAGCGGGTGGTGTGGAGGGAGGAGAAAAAATACCAAACTGATGCCAAGGGCTCAAGTAGAAAGCAAACCTTTTGAGAACGATGATGGCAACAAATGTACAAATGTGTACGACACAATGGATGAATGTATGCATTGTGATAAGAGTTGTACGAGCCCCCAATAAAATGATTAAAATAAAAAAGAATGGTGCCCTTCTGTGTTTACATCTGCCAACCCTTCCATGCGGGAGGCCCAGCTTTGATCGCCCGCCTGGTGGCCTCACACACAGCCACCCCTTGTCTGCTTGTTGTACAGTGCTGAACAGGTCTCAGTAGAGCGGCTCGATTTAGAGAGATTCGGGAGAAAGGCCTGGCAATTGACTCCCGAAAGCCAGCTCACAACGGTCCAGTGGGCCACCAACCCTGGGGATTGCGCAGCACTGGGCAGTGGTCTGTGCCACGATGCATCCGGTTACCATGAGTCAAGGCTGGGTCCACAGCAGCAGCAGCAACAGCAGCTGCAGCGCAAAACCTGAGATCTGCTTCCGTAGCTTCAAGACACTCCTCTTTCGTGAACTTTCTCCCTGTGGCAATGGCCGCAAACAAAACCATCTGATTCATTGTGCAGTACATTGTCTCTCATCCTGCCCCTTTCTTCCCCTCTTCCTCATCAGGAAGGTCACAGACCTGTCGACGATCATCTGTCGAAACCTCCACCTGACAGAGAAACGCTGTGTAAATCATTTCATCCAAAATAATTCGAGCCCCTGCCGCTGGGGGATGGATGGATCGGCGGGTGGGAGGGTGGGTGGAGTGTGGCATGGGAAATGAGTAAGACCTGCTTCCTGTGGCCCAGGATTCCGAGCCACGTTGAGAAGACAGATGTGTAACCCGCAAATTAAGCTACAGAAAGCAAGGTGACACACATTCTAATGGACATGATTTGATTTGGGTTGAAAAGGTTATGCATACTGAACGAAGGCGTTGGGCTTTGTCCTGCAGTCATGGGGAGCTGTGGAGGGTGCAGATCATGAACACATTTCTACGTCCTAATGTCTTCTCACAACATCTGCTTTGGGTGGCGTATAGAAAAGATCAAGGACGGTTAAGAGTTTTCATTCATGGGCATGAATGAAAATAAATCTGAATCTAAATCTGAAAAGCAGACTTCTGTTCATGTTTCTCTTATGTTTGCGTTCAGGAGAGAAAGAAGGATGCACTTTGGTTAAGTATGTTGAGGGGCCAGAGACACGTCTCTTGCAAGTGCTCTGTAGGAGGTACGCAGGGGCGCGCTGAGAGCCTTGCTCTTACCTGAGCGAGTCGGGGCAGGCTTCCGGGAGGAAGCGGGTTGGCGGCAGGGCACAGGGCTTTTGTCTGTGTGGTTTCTGGGGGTGGTGGTCTTGGTGACATAGTGGTCACGCATGGGACTGTGATCCGCAAGGGCAGCAATTGAAACCACTAACTGCTCTGTAGGCGAAGAATAGGGCTTTCTTCTCCCAGAAACGGCGACAGTCTGGGAAACTCACGGGGCAGTCCACCCTGTCCCATAGGGTTGCTATGAGTCAGCATCCCTTGATGACAGTGAGAGGTGGCGGCGGCTGTGGTGTGATGATGGGGATGCGAGGCATAGGATTTTGCATGTTACACCAAGGAACTTCAATGTCCTCATCATCATAAATGGTATCAAGAGCTCCATTCCTAACAGTCATAAACAGGACCTGAAAAACAAAAACTCCCTGCCATTGAGTCCATTCTGACTCATAGTGACCCCGTCGGACAGTAGAAGGGCGCCCTAGGATTTCCAAGGCTGCACATCGTAACTGGGACAGAAGACGTCCTCTTTCTCCCACGGGGCGGTCAGTGGGGTTAAATGACTGACCGTGCTGTTCGCATTCCAGTGCATCCCCACGATGTCACCAGGCTCCTGCAAGACGACCTAGTGCTCATGGTCGCTAGACGGAGCAAAGGCAGTAAAGTGCTCAACTACGATTCACAGGTTGGTGCCTTGACTCCCCTAGAGGTGCTTCAGAACGCAGGCCCCCCGCTTTGAAAACCCGATGGAGGAAAGCTTCACTCTTCTGACATGGGCGTCCTCATGAGTCAGTACTGACTCTGGTAACTAACTAACAACAACAACAACAGCACAGCAGAGCCTTCTCCAAAGGCTTGCCCCAGACTGGATTGTCATTTAACCCTGACCCTACGGACATGGCGTGGCTAGGTGGTTGGATCATTTTGGTGGCCATCTGGAGGAGGTGGCCTGGAGAACAACAGAGACACACGTCGTCGTGGTCCCCAGGAAAGATAAAGGGAGGGATGAAGGGGACGTGATACATTTTGAGAAATAATTAGGAGTAAAATCATCAAGTCTTGATTTTGGGTTGGGTTACCATCTCCTCACTGACTGGGGGAGTTCTTCCGAAGTGAGTTGTTTCATTTCCAAACATTTGAGGTCTTTTCAGGGTTCTTTCTGTCCCTGATTTCCAATTTACTTCTGCTGTGATGATAGAACTTCCTTCCAATGCTTTCAGTCCTTGGAAGTTTGTTTTTGACCCAGGCTGTGCTCTTGGCCTGCAACATCTGGGCAAAGGTTTCATTTGCACCTGAAAAGAATGTCTCCCCGTTGTCTGTGTTGGGTGAAGTGGTCCAAAAATGTCAGCAGGTCAAATTGGTTGATCGTGCTGTTTAAGTTTTCTATGTATTGATGATTTCCCATCTACTTTAATTGTGGATTTATCTATTTAACTTTCAGCTCCATACTCTCGTAAACATTTTCTTAATCACTTTATTGGGGGCTCTTACAATCCATAAATATATCCATTTTGTTCAACACATCTGTACCATCTCAGGTCTGTATGTTGTCATCATGTTTTTCAAAACATTTTCTTTCTACTTGAGCCCCTGGCATCAGCTCCTCATTTCTCTCACAGCTCTTATCACAATCCATCCATTGTGTCAAACACATTTGTACATGTTTCGATCATTTTCAAAACATTTTCTTTCTACTTGAGCCCTTGGTATCAGCTCATTTCCCCCCTCCCTCATGAACCCCTGGTAATTTATCTTTTTTTTTTTCATGTCTTACACCCACCGCTGTCTCCTTTCACCCACTTTCTGTTGTCCATCCCCCTGGTGGGGGGGGTTATATGTAGATCCTTGTGATCGGCTTCCCCTTTCTCTCCAACATTTCCCTTACCCTGCTGGCGTCAAAAATAATTTTTAAAATTACTTTGTTTCTCTTTAACAGTTTCACAAGCAAATCACATCATCCATTTCAATAGTTCAATAGCATTTATAAGACTTGCACAACCAATAAAACAATCAATTCCAGGATATTTCTTCTTCCTTGAAATCATAGTTAGCTCCCTGCCAGCCTCCCCTGTCATATCCCTTTGAGTTGATTGATCCAGTTGTTGTTTCTATAGGGTTAACTAATCTGGGTCTCATATACAGAAAAACACACAAAACACAAATGGCCCACAATGGTGTCACAATGAAACAAAGAAAAACCAAGCAGAAAATATTTTAGGAAATATATTTTTATTTTATATTAATTATATTTTAAGAAAATATAACCAAGCAGAAAATATTTTAAAAACTGGAGCAGTAATACATTGAGTCCAGGGAGATCAATGACAATGTGTCACATTTTGACCTACCTACAAATTACTCAGGTACCACGGCCTTTCCCTGTCTGGTCTGTTAATCCCAGTGAGGGACCCTGCAAATGGGCTTTGGGACTGCACTGTCATCTGCAAATCAGGGGTTCAGAATTTAAGCTCTCGTCTCATTCCTTCCTCTGTTATTATTGGATCACATAGGTTGGTGTGCTTTTTCTGTGTGGACTTCCACGATGCCTCATTTAGATGGCTGATGGTTTTGAGACAAACCTTTAAGAGAGTGGTTCTCAACCTGTGGGTCATGACCCCTTTGGGGGTCTAATAACCCTTTCATAGGGGTTGCCCAATTTATAACAGTAGCAAAATGACAGTGATGAAGTAGCAACGAAAATAATTTTATGGCTGGGAGTCACCACAACATGAGGAACTGTATCAAAGGGTCTCCGCATTAGGAAGGTTGAGAACCACTGCTTTAAGACCCTGGATGCTATTCTTTCTGAGAGCTGGCCACCATCTGGTTTCTTCACCACCCTTTGCTACAGCACCCATATCTTCAATGATCACTTCATGGTCCTAAGAACTAATTGTTCTTAGATTGGAGCTACAATTAAGTGCAAGCTCAAAATCTATTCGTATGTCTATGGTTTATATATGTGCCTGGTTCACTTCAAAGGCATCATTATCATTTTATTGAAGGACATGTAAAATTATTCCCATAGTTCTATTGATATTACCATTAATTTAGTCACCGGTATAGAATTTAAGACACTGTCGAGAAAAAGAAAGGATATCTCTATAGGACAGTTTTTTAGACTAACATACCTGGCTCTTTGGTTAGTACAGATTAACAATTTAGGTGACAGGACACTATTTATACTGACGCAAAACTCAAACCCACTGCCTTGGCATAGCAGTGGTCTGCTTCTTCTCACAGTGGGACATTTCCGCCTTAGGCATGTGAAGGTATTTCAGTTTATTTAATCCACTAGCACTGTATTTTAGATAAAGTCCAGTTCGATTAGTAGGAGTTCCAAATTTGAATCCTTCTGGTGTGGTCTATCCATACCCTCTTGATTGATGGCCCCGCACCGGCAGGAAGGTACTATAACAGAAAATAAAACATTTGAGTCGGACTGACAGGAAAGTCTATCTCTTAAAAAAATTTTTTAATTTATTTTTTAAATCATTTTATTGGGGGCTCATACCATACAACTCTTCACAATCCATCCATCCATCCATGGTGTCAATCACATTTGTACATTTGTGATTTGTTGACATCATCATTCTCAAAACATTTGCTTTCTGCTTGAGCCCTTGCTATCAGCTCCTCATTTTTTAAATTTTTCCTCCTCCTTCCCCGCTAGCTCTTTAAATTCATCCTGGAACGCAAGGGAAACGAAAAGCACTACATATCCCGGCAGGCCTGGCGAGAGTAAGCCAAACGCAAATAAAAGACTCCGGGCACTTGACCACGCCCTCTCCCTCGGTTGGCAGGGTAACTGGTACACAAGCCAGCCAATCGTAGAGACGATCAACAGCGGAGGCGGGGATTTGCTGACAGCCAATTGGAAGCCAGGCAGGTGGTTCCACCCGCCAATGGGCTGGGCGACGGGGCGGGCTTTGGATGAAGGGACGGCGGTGGGAAACATGGCGGCGGCCGTGGGACCCTCAGGGTGGTGGCGGTGGAGGGGACTTCGCTTGACAGTCCGGGATGGGGCCCGGATGCTGCTCCTGCTCCTGTTGCTGGGGCCCGGGCAGGGGCCACGGCAGGTCGGGGCGGGTCAAACGTTCGAGTACTTGAAACGGGAGCATTCGCTGTCGAAGCCCTACCAGGGTGAGGCGCCGGAGCGAGCCGGTGGTGCCGGGAGGGTTTCGGGACCTTAGCTCGTCCGGAGGGGCGCGAGCGGCGCAGGGCTCCGAGACCCCGAGGAGGCTGCCGGGCGGGGCGCCCGCGGCACTCGCGCGGCGTCTGGGAGCCCGGGGCCCGGCCGGCAGGGTCAGCCCCGCTGGGGTCTGGGCGCTGGGAGGGTCCACAGGTGGAGGGGTGCGCCCGGTGCGGCGAGGGCTAGGCCCGGACGCCGGGGAGGGGCTGGGAGCTGGACTGGGGTGGGAGAGGGGAGAGACGGGCCCACGCTGGAAGAGCGCGCAGTGGGCCGGCCAGCCCCCGGCCAGATGGTGCAGATTGGGCTAGAACTTGGACTCAGCGAGAGAGAAGAGAACATCCTACCTGTTGCCGGTCAGCACACCTGCTCTGCGCCAGCCCAGGAATGCTAGAGGAGAAAAAGGGCGTTTAGTTTGCTTCTGCGCACACGTCAAGCACGAGAACATTGATTCTATAGAGAGGACCTGGAACTACCAAGGCCCCCAAACCAGTTCACTGCAGCTGGCTCAACACACACCCGATTCCCCACTGGGGGCGGCGGGAGTGGGGGGTGGGGATGGAAACAACTCAAAATGTCAGAAAGGATGCGCTTACTATAAGAGTGATCATTTATTCACTTAGCAGGTGCATTAGGTGTTTGCTTGTGCTGGTTCTAAGGCTAATACTGTGGGATGTACCGAGCCCTAGTTCTAACACTGCTGGACCTGATGGGGTTGTGGAGTGTAAGATGAGGACCAGGAGCATCACACTGGAAGGATTGTTTAAAGAAGCAATGTGATTAAACCTCAAAGTCCTGAGAGTCAGGCTTTTTCTTTTCTTTTGGAACTTCCCTCTCCCCCTGCTCTCTGCCATGGTGCTAAAAGTTCATTTAACACAGAATGAGAGGAATGGATCTACACCTTGGTGACTGGCATGGGTATGAGGTGCCTTGGGCATTATGAAAGGAAGCTGTGGGTTTGATAAAGAGGGGCGCCCAGGTGGCTTTTCGGAAGGTATGGTGTTGAGCATGACCTGATCTCCTCCCCGTAGGTATAGGAACGAGCAGTTCCTCACTGTGGAATCTGATGGGCAATGCCATGGTGATGACCCAGTATGTCCGCCTTACCCCAGATATGCAAAGCAAACAGGGTGCCCTGTGGAACCGGGTGGTGAGTTTTTCTCCTGTATTGAGTCTAAAAAGCTGAGCAATGGCACATTATCTTAATGTTATTCTCTCTCCATTCCTGAGTTCTAGATTTCATGTGTATCAAGGATCTTTGTTTCAGAGATTAAAGTGACCTCTCTAACAAGATACTTGGGGAAGTGCTTTATTTTTTTTTCTTCTAGCAGTTTTATTGGCACACAGTGTACACATCATACAATTGAATCGTTCAGTCATATCAAGGGGAATTGTACAATTGGCACCACATCTATCTCCCCACCTCCCTCCAATGGTTAAATCACCTTTAATGTGAGTTTTGCAATCACGATCAGTTCTAGTGCTCCCTCCCCCCCTGGGAAAGTACTTTCTGTTGCCCTAATTATGCCACAACAATGTATTTGGCATCTCTTTTCTGAAATGTCCTTAATTCATGGTTGGCCTATAGCACTGGGAGTTTGTAACGTAAATTATACGGAATTATTTTGCTTTGTAAAGTAGAAGATGGCTTATAAATGGATCCTAAACGCCTTGTCAGTATCTAGCCCCAGACCCTGTGTTATTTTAAGTTTTCATTGTATTTCATGTGAAAGCCACTCGGAGCCATTGGTCATTTTATTTGTCCTTCTCTGGACCCTTTTCTAGCCACAATGTCTTCCTTGAGGTGTGGCGGCGAGAAGTGACTGCAGTGTTCCTGGTGTGGCCGCACTGGGATTTTGTGCAAGTGTAAGATGACGTTTTCTTTTCGGTTTCCAGGGCTCTTGCTCAGTCTTTTGAGACCACTTCACTTTGGGGGATGACCTTGACATCCTTTCGATACTTTGCCTGGGCGCTTATAAGCGAAGGATTTATTTTCACATGCTCTCCCCCCTCCCTTTCTTTTTCATTGTGGGTAGTGTACCTTCAGGGGGTGGGGGGGAAACAAACCTTTTTTTTTTTTTCTTGTTGATTTGACGGGCAGAGAATTCTAAAGGCACAGAGGGAGACGAGGTAGCGCTTTCTCCTTTGCGCTCTGACAGGAGCTGGCCTCTTAACCCAAATTCGAATGCTGCACTCCTCCTTGACCGGAGGGCAGGACCGGTGTTCTGTAGAAGAGATGAGAGGCTGGCAGGGGAGACCACCTGTCTCCTCTGTAGTTATGGAGTGGCTTCTGAGTTATTTGAGTAAGAAGCATTTGCTTGCGGAATGGTTCTCAAACTGACCTGTCTGTTGGAATCAATGTCTGGGCTGCATTCTTGGGGATTCTGATTTAATCGGCCTGAGGGGTATCTTAGCTGTGAGTGGCTTTAGCAAACAGATTTTGTTTTCTTTGCCCCCCTCGCAGTTTAGGATGCCAGAAGTACGGATTCTAGGGAAGGCTTTCCTCCCACTGTTGCCTCCGTAGGAATGTCCTTGTCTGCTTTGAGCGTGCCCTCCTGGGGGACCTTTATGTGGCTTGAAATCTCTGCTCCCGTGTTTGCTTCCTTCTCATGCCTCACCTGGTCTCTTCTCTCTCAAAAAGGTGACTTAAGACACACCCACAACTAATCCCTATGCCTCCCTTATCGAATGGCTGTCTCCTTATATGACCTTTTGATTTATGACAATAGTGAAAAGTCCACTGTGGGACTGTTTTGCACAGTAGCAACCTAACATTTGGCAGTGGCAAACACTGAGGTCCGAGATGAGAGCAACTCTGGCAGTGACCATGAAAGTTGTGTGCTATCTGGACGGAGCCGTGATGTTCAGTGGTTTGGCAGTTACATAATGATGCGATTTGGCAGATAGGTAATGATGTAGTCACTTTCCATTGCGGGAGCTGATGTGGTCCCCTTCCACTTTCATATCGTGTAGAGTTTCACATCAGGACCTGGCCTTTGGAACTTGGAAACCCACAGGGGCAGTTCTACTCTGTCCTGCAGGGTTGCTATGAGTCGGAATTGACTCCATGGCCGTGAGTTTGGAACTGTTGATCAGTGAAGAGTGAGTCGCCAGCCATATTCATATAACAAAGAAACCCCATTCCCAGGTAGAGGGGTCAGGGTTTACAACACTTACTCTTGAGCTATTCAGTTCCGTCCACAAGCATAGCAGCAGGACCACTGTTAGACAGAGAGGGGAGCAAAACTGGCAGCAAGTGCTACACTCGAAGCCAAGCACCAATGGCGGACACCAGTTGGCTCCCTGTGAACTCTGCCCATGTCCTTCTCCCAGGGGCATAATCCTGCCCAGGGGCCACTTCCTGCCACTGACGCTCACTCTTGTCTTGCGATCTAAATGCAACAGCAGAGAGATGAGAATCCCACAGGACAAAACAGCAGCTGGGCTCATCAACAGGGTAAGCTATTGAAGATTTTAGCCTCCTTGCTGAATTTGAAAGGGTCCCCAGTGGCGAAGTGGTTATGAGTTGCCCTGCTAACTGCAAGGTCAGCAAATCGAAACCACCACTTTGCTCCTCGGGAGAAAGATGAGGCTGTCTCCTTCCATAAAGAGTGACAGTCTGGGAAACCCACAGGAGCCGTTCTACCCTGTCCCGTAAGGTCGCTGTCAGTCAGCATCCACTGGAGGGCAGTGAGTTTGAGGGTTGTTGTTTGTTTGTTTTTGCTTATAAACTAGCCCACCCTCTTCCATTTTGACTCTACTCTCCTCCTAATACTTCTGAAAAAGTATCCCAGACATTAAAAACAAAAATGGAAAATGATCCTTTCTCAAGAACCAAAGCTGTTCTATTTGGAGCGCCTCAGGCTGACTCCAGCTGCTGTCTCTGCTCCCCCTCCCCCTCCCCCTCCCCCTCCTCCTCCCCCTCCTCCTCCTCCCCCTCCTCCTCCTCTTCCCCAAACTAAGTACCCACTCTTTCTGGTTTCTCTTCACAGCGAACTGAGGGGACCTATCTAGCCACTTGCCGCCACCTGTTTTTCTCAGGGTTTTGTTCCGAAACCAAAAACAGCGCAGCTCAGTCGATTAATACCTGTGTCCTTAAACGTTCCCCCAGAGGCTGCTGCGTGCTGCGGTGGTGGGCTGGAGCATTGTTGGTCTTGGGTACATTTGTGCTTCTTGGCCAAGGGCATGAAGGTTGGGGACCTGTGGCTTAACACGATCTCTCTTGTGAACTCTGCCTTGCCCCTCAGTTGACAGAGGGCCAAGTCTAATTAGAGTTGTTTATAGCATCTGCTAATTATTCCTGGAAACCCTTGCATAATGATCTACCTTTGCTGATTTGTTTGCAGTGAACGAGGCTTTGGCCTTTAAATACAAGCTATTCCGTGTCTCTGTCAACTGGGGCAGAGGAGGTGATGCTAAGTTGGAAACCGGGTGTGTTAGCCGGCTGAGCTGTGTTGCTGGGTGGGCACAGGGTAATAATAGTCAGGGAGTTGGGAGATGTTGACGATCACTGGGACCGTGAGTTCACTCTGATTAGTGAACCCCTCGTATGCTTGAACGGCTCAGTCCTTTCCATTGCACACAGTAAGCCCTTCAAATTGGGTTGTAGGCTGTAGCCTAGTGTGAAAAGCGTTATGCCTTCCACGTTTGTAGCTGACTGATGGGAACTGGAGGGCTTGGGCTGATCTTTCTGCTCATTGACTCCAGTGTCTTTCCCCCTTCAGCCATGTTTCCTGAGGGACTGGGAGTTGCAGGTGCACTTCAAAATCCACGGACAAGGCAAAAAGAATCTACACGGGGATGGCTTGGCAATCTGGTACACCAAGGATCGGATGCAACCAGGTAGTGGGACCCCAGGGGACTCCTGTGTGGGGTGTGACCGCCTGCTTTCGCTGGTGCCCGCTTTTTGAGGAGGGCACCCCCCGCTAGCTAGGCCAGCAGTCCTCCCTCTCGCTGGATGAAGGGGAGGTGGACAAAGACATGGAGGCCCTACAGTGTGGCCTGAGTCCCAAGAAGCAGGTAACTTGGACTCTTCCTGGGGAGGCACCTTCTTGGTTCAGTCTCTCCAGAGTTCCCCGGGAAACCACTGTCCTCTTGGCTGGCCGGAAGCCCGAGCTCCTGGAACGCTGAAGGCTGGGGCTCGCACAGGGAAAGATCTCAGCCCCACCGAGTGCAGAGCAGAGCATGGCCTTGTTCCCTTTGCTGGGCCCAGTCCTCTCAGCCAGTGCTGGCCTCCACCTGATTTGACCTGGTCTCTTTTGCAACCAGAAAGAGACCTTGGGAATTCAGTTCTCTCTTGGGGGCACGTCTTCACCAAGTGTTTGTGAAGCACAAGTCTGTAGGGGCACCTTAGCAACCCATCTGGAGTCAGGAGCTGCTGAGCTGCTGAACAAACTTGCAGGGGCGTTTTCTCTTCCCCTGACCCTCGACCCCAACCCGCCAGAGATAGCTCCCAGCCCGGCATTTCACGGGGGCTCTTTCCCCCAGGAGAGGCCATGCCACGTGGGCTTTCCCCTCCTCCGTGGTGACCGACTAGTCCTTTGTCAACTCGTGGCTGCAGCTCCTTGCTGACTGTCTGTTCTCTCTCTCTAGGCCCTGTGTTTGGAAACATGGACAAGTTTGTGGGGCTGGGAGTGTTTGTAGACACCTACCCCAATGAGGAGAAGCAGCAAGAGGTAATGGCAAGTCTCAGCGCTTAGGTCAGTCGCAGTGACGTCCCAGTCCTTCGCCTCAGAAAAGACCCGAGGGGATGGATAGGGAGTGAGGGGTTGGTTCTGTTTCCTTCGTCCTCGGAATGCCCGTGTCCGTGCTGCTTGTAGCTGTTGGTGAGGGCACCGTCCTTGGGGAGTAGGCGTTGTGAACGGGGGCTCTTTCTCTAGGGTGAACGCTGTCCTTGCGCGCATGCTCACTCGGTAGCCCTGATCTGCCTATGCTAGGCCAGCCCCAGAGCACGCTGAGTGTGTGTAACTGAGCTGCCCCGACGCTCACCATAGCCCTGCTGCACCTCTGCAGCTCGCTCCCCCGTCCAGCATTCCTTTCTCCTCCCCTTCTCCCGCCTCTGAACTTGGTGACATCCCAGAACTCCATTGGACTTCACTTGTCTGCAGACGCTTTTCCTACCTAGCTGGCCCCATGGGTTCTTTAGGCGTTGTGGGGGGAGGCCGCAAATGCACTCAGCTGCAGTAACGGAAAGAAACGTTGGAAGTCCAGTTGACCCAGAGGCGCCACCTCAGCTGGGCTTCTGACAAAGCAGCCGTTAACATCCCCATGGAGCCACACGCAGGTCAAGCTGGCCCCAGGGTCCTTTTGCGCTTTCCTTTGTTAGCAACAGGTGTCCACTCTCCGTCCTATGGCTCTGCCACCGGATGGTGGGGAATGACCCCACTGCAGGATTAGAGCAGGGCCGATGCTTGTTGACATAGATCCGTGGCTACATCATATGAGCAGTGGAGGCAGGATTGGAACCAGAGACAAGAGTTCACCTTAATTCCCCCCTCCTCCAGGTTTATCAGGCAACATCTCAAGCGGAAGGAAAAACTGGGAAAAATGATAGAACTGTCATTGGGCGCAACACCCGCTTCCGTGGTGGGGGACAGTGAACCACAGCTTCCCGTGCAGGAGGCAGGCAGCGAGGCGTGAGCTAGGGCACTGAACCTTTTGCTGTGGGTTCGTTTCACAGTGGCTCCTCCGTCTTCTTTCTGGGCCTCACCTTAAGGACCTTGTAAGTGTCAGGCCCTGGGAATGAGGTGGTGAGTGAGACACACATGGCCCTTGCGCTCAGTAACCCTGGGGTACGAAAATGCAGTTAGGGAAACCGTGGGCCCCGCTTTGAGCGAGTGTAGCAGGAGCCTCTGCTCCGGAGCAGGGCAGGGATGGCAGCGGTGGCGTGGGGGCGGGACTGGGGAGGCTTCCTTTGGAAGGCAGCTTTGACATTGAGGTCTGCAGGCTTTGGAACCAGTGTTCCACACAGAGGGAGAGAGGTGTGAGAAGGGGAGAGAGTCTAAGGGAGGGTGGGAGGGGGCAGTAGAATGGCAGGGCCAGCAGTCCTGCCTTGTTGCACTCTTGAATGTTAGCGCTGGTCTCCCCGGTGCACACTGGCAAGCAGTGTTTCCCTGGGTGCTTGGGGATTTGGCCTTTAGATCAGGACCAGCACCATCTGAATGCATTTGACTCACCAGCACCACGCACGTCTTAAGGCCAGTTCTGAAGGGCCAGGTTCCTGTGGAGGAGTCTGGACTTGATAGGAAGGGAAGCAGTGCTGCGAGGCTTTCGGCGAAGGGCGAAGTTGCGCTGAGCGAGCAGTGGCAGGTGGAAGTGCATCGGAACGTCCAGCGGCACTTGCCTCAGGGGTTGACTGGAGTTTCAGGCTCGGAGTTTGTTCAGACTCAGAGTTTCCACTTCCCCCTCAGAGAGCAGTCATCTCTTTGGGAGGGCAGACCTGGCGGGTTTGCTTGCCGAGGAGAGCAGAGGTTAATTTGTTTCAGATGGTGAAAAGGAGGGCTGCCTCTCGGGCCAGCTGCTGGGGCTCTCAGGCCCAGCTGCACTTTAAAACACATCGCTGCCCAGGGCTCCGTCCCCTGATGTTCTGCTTCAGTTAGTCTGTAATTTCATTTATTTATTTATTTAGAGAGACTTTCACATTTGCCGTGAGTTGAATTTCTTCGTGTGCGTGCGTGTGAGCATTTATTGTGCTTGAGGTGAAAGTTCACGTAGCAAGTTAGATTCGGCTCAGTAATTCATATATATATACATATATACATATATGAATGTTATTCTGATACGTCGCTTGCACACCCCGCAGTGTGTCAGCACTCTCCCAGTTCCACCCTGGTCTTCCCGTTTCCAGTCATTTGGTTCCTTTGCTCCTCTTTGTCTTCCCACTTGTGCTTTGGGGAGATGTTGCCCTCTTGGTCTCTTGCGAGTTGATTGTTCTTAAGGAGCACATTCCTCCTGGGCTCAGGGTGGGGTGCTTATGTTGTCGGCTGGCCTATTATGTGGCCTAACGGTGGTCTCTCAGAGAAGCATGACTCTATTTTTAAAAACTCTCCAGGTGATTCCTGTGCAGAGCCAGCACTGAGAACCCACGGACCAACATCCGACCCTTCGCTCATTATAAAACTGATAAGTAGGTAGGAGCCCTGTGCCGGCATCTGACTGCTCACTGGAAGGTTGGTGGTTCAGCTCTACTGGCAGTCCCGTTGGGGGAAGATGAGGCAGTCTGCTTCTGAAAAGATTTGGAAGCCCCGTGGGGCAGTTCTACCCGTCATGTAGGGGTGCGATGAGTTGGAATCAACGGCCTTGAGTTTGGCTTTTGGATGATTTATCAGGTGCCTACTATGTGCCCAGTACTTGGTGGTTCCCATGTTTCTCTTAAGACTGAGAGGAAGGAAGCATCTTGTTCAGGGAGCAGGTGGCATCAGGTGGAACCAGGTTGTGAACCCCGGCCGACCCTGCTCCAGAGGCCGCGCATCTATACTCTGGTGCTCCGCCACTTCCCATCCCGCCTCACCGTCTGTCTGGCCGTCACGCTAATTCTTAGTGTTTACCTCCAGTCCGGATCAGGTAGGATGCAGACACCATTCTAAAGCCCCCAAATCTGGAACGATGCTAGCAGGGAGCATCATATTTGTTTCCTCAGTGGGGTGGCTAGGTTTGATATCAGGTGTTGACATCCAATAAAGGTGCCCAGCATTGTTCTAAGTGGGTTTCTTTTACATGTATTGCTTACTCCTAGAGGGTAAGGGTTGTTACTGTCCCTGCTTTAAAAACAAAAACATACGTGTGCAGACAGGTTAACATTGGTCAGTGTCGCATAGCTGATGGGTCTGACCAGAGTGCAGCCCTGTGAGTTTGCGTTGTTGTCTTGAGCACATGAGAAGGGGGCGCCAAGTACTGCGCCTTCTGAAAACATGCGAATACAAGGAGGGCAGGAAGCAGGCAGGAAACTGCAGAGCAATTCCTCAAGTCCCTCAAGCTACTGATAAAAACCTCTCTAGACTCGGCTCCTTATCTCAGAGCACGCCAGACCCCACCGGTCAGCTTATTTCCTCGTTCAGTAGGAACACCCATAACTCACCTAGCAGGTGATGAGGAAACTCAGGGTGTAAGTGGCGGTTAGACTTGATTCTCTTGAGACCATAGCAGATTACCGTATATACTCGTGTATAAGCCACCCTATCAGCTGAGGCACCTGATTTTACCACAAAAACTGCATTAAAAAGTGCTGAAAACTCGGCTTATACACGAGTATATACATTAATCAAAGTCACATCCCGTCCATCTCCCCATCAGGAGTTTAGGTGAGTAAACCTAGAGCTTTAACATTTGGATATGCCATTGTGAGGTCGTCAGATCACTTGCTGACTAAAGTCATAATTAAAGAAGAAATGGAAAATTAGTTTAGCTTTTAACAAGTAAAGAGATTGAATTGGTACTTTAAAAAAAAAAAAACTACCCAGAAAGAAAAGCCCAGGCCCAGTAGAAACACCACCAAATTCTTTAAAAAAAAACAGAAGTGAGGGGACCATGAACCCACTCATTCTATGGAGCCGATATTCTCCTGATGTCCGAACCAGAGACATCCCAAGAAAACTGCCGACCAATATCTTTTACGGTACATGTTTCAATACAATATTAGCAGCTCAAGTCCAGTGACACATCAAAATGCGATCATGGCCGAGAATGCACGATTGATTTAAAAACCAAGTAGCGTAGTAATAGGCCATAGGACAAAGTCACACAGTCATGTCAGTAGACACACACAGAGACATCTGGCAGAATTCAACACCTCTGTGGTAATAGCATTCCACAAACTGGAAAAGAAGGGGATTTTCCGATAAAGGTGATTGAGGGACGGCCCACATCAAAAGGAAATGCTCTTCCTTGCCGACATCAAGAGCAAATCAAAGATGCTGCTTTGCCACTTCTAGCTCCTGTGATCCTGGAGGTTCTGACCAAGGCAGTGAGACCCTGCGACAAAGCAAAGGTCATCCAGATTGTCAAGAAGAGGGAGATAAAACTACGCAGATAACACAATCTTGTATGTGGAAAAGTATGTATATTTTTAATAAATTGCTTTATTGGGGCTCTTATAACAATCCTACATCAATTGTATCAAGCACACTTGTATTTATGTTGCCATCATCATTTTCTTTTTTGTAGTTTGTGGGAAAATTAACCATCGTCATTTCCAAAACATTTTCTTTCTACTTTAGCCCTTGGTAGAAAATCATAAAGAATTCCCCAAGACCTATTCAAATTCATAACCAAGTTCAGTAATGTTTCAGGATACAAATGCAGTATATGAAAACCAGTTGCATTGTCTATTCCCATACAGGGAGCACTCCAAAGTGAAAGTAAGACAGCTCCATTCATACTGTCGCCAAAAGCATAGATATAAATCTAACAAAATAAGTACAAGATTTATACTTTGAAAACTCTGAGTCATTGTTGACAGAAATTAAGAGCTAAATAAATGGAGAGATACAGAAGGTCGCAGGTTGGTGGATTTAATATCAAGATAGCACTATTCCCCGAATTGAACATCAGACTTGGTGCAGTTCTTATCTATCAAAAGCCTCACTGAGTTCTTTGTAGAAATGTGTCAACATTTTAAAATTCAAATAATAAGGGACTTGTTTGCCTATGCCAAAGTAACCTTGAAAAATAAGAACAAAGTAATAACACAGTAAAGGGCTTACGTTCAAAACTTACAAAGCCATAGTAACCAAAGTGTGCTGCTTGCCCGAGAATAAATGTATACAAGTCTGTGGACTGCAGTTGAAGAGGTGTAAACCCTTAAGTTAATGGTCAGTCGATCTTGGAGAGGGTGTCAAGACCACTCGGCGGGTAGTATAGTCTCTGAACAACTAGATAGCCAAATGCAAAAGAATGATGTCGCACCCTACCTCAGTCCACAGACACAAGTGAACAGCTACAAGGAAACAGGCATAACTCTTCATGGCCTTGGATTAGACAGCGGTCCCACAGATATGATTCCAAAATCCAAGCAGTGAAAGAAAAAAATCGATAAACTTTAAAATAAAAAATTTATGTCCTTCAAAGAATACCGTCAAGAAAGTGAAAACCCCACTACAGACTGGGAGAAAACATCTATAATATATATCCATAAAGAACACGAATCTAGTAAATATCAAGGACTATTCAATAAGTCAACCAGATTTTTAAAATGGGCAAAGGATGTGAATAGATGGTTGTCCGAGGGAGATGCACAGACGACAGAGAAGCAAGCGAAAGACCCATCATTCACCACGAGCACAGTGCCAAGCAAAACCATGCTGAGACACCACAGGCCATCCTCCAAGATGGCCAAGGAAACAAACAGGAAAGCTCACCCACCCCGTGGAGTTGATTCCAACTCAGCGACCCGATAGGACAGAGCAGAATTGCTCCTTAGGGTTTTCAGGACTAAATCTTTAAGGGGACAGACAGCCTCATCTTTCTCTCTCCGGTGGCTTTGCATCCCTGACCTGGCGGTTAGCAGCCTGGTGCTTAGCCCATGAGTCACCAGGGCATCTTGATGTCAATGAGAGTGCGGTAAAGGCGAGCCCTTGTGCCCTTCTGGTGGGGCTATAAAATAGTACAACCACTTTGGAAAACAGTTGGGCAGTAAGTTCTTCGATGGTTAAACATGACCAGCAATTCCACTCCCGGAAACACATAGACCCAAGGGAACTGACAACATCAGTCCACATAAACAACTTTTAGATGACTGTCTATTGAACTACTGTCTAGTGGCCAAAAAAGGGGCAACAACTCAAATGTCCCTGACTTGATGCCTGGGGAAATGTGCTTCCTGACACCAGAGCTATGGAAAGCCGTCGAACTGTCTGTTTTAAATGGGTGAGATGTGTGGTATGTGAACTGTACCTCAATAAAGCTGTTAACCAAAAAAAAAAACAATGATTAGAACTTGATCCGAATCATGTTTTTGCTTTTTCCCCCTTGCCACTTTGAGGGCATCATTTGAGAGCAGTTTCTCACGTGAATCATATTTGTGAAAGGTGGCAGGGAATTCAGGAGTGATGTCAGTATGACGACACCTCGTTGTAATCAAGTAGGGTGCCGAATGCCGTCCTGGAATGCGAGCACAGATGTGCACCCCTTTGCTGACTTGGCCCTTGTCCTTCTATGTGAGATGTCTGGGCCTCGACTGTGGAGACAGACAGCTGGGAGAGAGTGGACAGAAGAGCTCTCCTTCCAGAGATTGCCGGCCTGGAGCTCTTGTTGAGGCGGTTCATTTTATATATATATAGGGGTGTGTGTGTGTGGGGGGGTATTTGGAGGTGGTGGTTTTTCTCCCTCTGAAATGAGAAAATCGCTAATACTGCCTTCCAGCTTAAAAATACATTCCTTCAAGTCTTTATGTTGATGAACACACTGATCCTTCTGGCTTCTTAACTCTTGCAGAGAACATCTCTGCATTATTGAAGCAACTCCTTGACCTCTGAAGTTACTCTGTTATTACCCAGCTTGGAGAGGACTGAGGGCGCTTCTATATTTAGACTTCAGAGGGGCAGATTTTCTGAGAACATTACTCTGGAAGGCAGGCCTACGGGGTGTCGGCAAACTCTACAAGTGGAACTTCATTGGTCAGGACTGGCTCCTGGGAGCGCAGGGCTTTCTGCTCAGATTGCACGAAGGCAGGAAGATGATGTTTCTTCTCTGGGACAGTGATGAAGGAAGAGGGGACGTCGAAGCAAAGCAGGTGCTCCTTCGCTTTGGACTGTGTACCCCTTTTTTGGGTCATGACCCTTTTGAAAAGCTGATCAAAGTGGTGGAACCACAAAAAAAGATGTGCACAGAGAATTTTAGGAAGTTCATGGACTCCCAGTGTAGAACTGTGGTCAAGATCCCCTCTCTGTTTCATAGAGCTGACGGCACGTATTCACATACTATCAAAATGATGGGCAGCAGTGAAATTCTTATGTCTATACATACCAGGCTGTGTTCCGAAACGTGGCACTGGGCTTCTGGGTGGGCGGATTATAAATTTCAATGTTTAGGGCCTCTTCAAATTTAAGTTTATTTATCTTGCAGTATTCTTCCTTAAACTCTTCAAATTGTGTGATTTAGGTTGATTCTGGTGGAGTCATAATGAAAATAAATGGGATTGAAATTATTCCTTGAGCTTCTTAAAGGGAAGTATCTTTGCGATGCCCAAGTGTGTGGAGGCTCTCCAGGCAGTCGGCTAGCCTGCAGGGGCCATTTCCCCTAACCTATTGAGGCATGAGGTTCAGGGGTGGGGTCACCAGTGCAGGCTAGTGGTCGTTTGAGGCTTCTTGAATGGGACCCAGTAATGTGGTGAGAATCTTGCCCATCCTATTACATACCCTTATTAGGAAAGATATTGATTACTGAGTTAACCAGTCACCTCTCTCCAGATTTCTGCATAAAAGGTTAGCCGGATGAAGCTTCCCTTTAGGACCCAGCTCCTTATCACGTTTGATCCAAGTCTGAGAAGTCCCAGGCCCATCATGCTCCCTGGGGATGCTCAGCACGTTTCATATGGAAACTACACATGCTCATTACAGAAAAATCAGGAAAGACTGAATCAGAACTGTGAGCATCTTCCTCAAAACAAAAACGGCACATCAGATTGTACATAGTAGTTTTTGAAAAAGCTTTGCATTAAAAAAAACTTACAAACTGAAAGAATGAAAGTAGATTCATGGTGATCTTATTTCACTTTTTTATGTTGATAAAGTTTCAGACTTACAGAAGAGCAGGAATACTACAAAGAATACCTGGATGCTCTTGGTTAAGGTTTTCTAAACTGTTAACATTTTACTCCATTTGCTTTGTCCCTGGTCCTTGCCCTTTTGTATGTGAGTTTTCATGTGTGTGCTGTATTCTTTGCTGAGTTACTTAAGAGTAAATTGTCTTCATGATCCCCCTGTCTCCTAAATAGTATATATAGATTTAAAAGAAGGAGTTCACTTACATAGCTACCACAAATGGTCAAAATCGGGGACAAAGGTAACACTGGTAACAGACCTTGTCAATATTTCATCACATGTCCGAATGGTGCCATTTGTGGCAAAGGTCACCTCAGCTCCTCATGTCCCTTTTCTCCTTCTATCTGGAACGTTTCTTCAGTGTTTCTTTGTATCTTGGCATATGGACCTGGCTATTTATTTTAGAAATGACAGTGGTACATAATAAACCTCTTCGCAGATTGATTTTTAGGGCAGTGGGACATCGTGATCGACTGAAACCAGTGCACACTTTTTTTCCTGTCTACGAGTCCATAACCAGTGTTCTCTGGATTGGTGGAATTTTTGCCTAAGATTCGCGAGCCCATAAACTTACATGTGTCTTTTCCACCAAGCTAGCTGGAGCTCAGACAAAGGATTGTGTAGGGTGTCTTTCTTTTTCCTTTGGTCTTGCAGTAGAGAAAGTGGAACCCATTTGCCCATCCTATAGACAACACTCTCTGGGCCAAATGGCACGAGTTGTTAACTCCCCTGAGGCCCCGTATTAGCCATGAAACCGCTCACTTCCCGACGTAGTGTGACTCTTGCGCCTTTGGTTCCAGCTGCTCTCCCTGGGGAAGAGCAATGGCTGCCCGAGAAGCCTGTCCAGAGTCCTGCCTGGGCACAGCAAACAAGACTCAGTACTGGTGGGAGGCTAAAAGTGGTAGACCCTGTCAGGAGTTGCTGAAGCAGAGGACTTGCTGCTATGGCATGTCTGAACTGGCTGCACAGCATAGTCATCCATGACGCTCACCTAGAGCTACTGAATGAGACTCCTTGGCAAAGGGACGCACCTGTCTTTGCCATCGAAAAGCTCCCATGGTGATTTTGAGGTCCAGCCAACCTGCAGCCTGGCTGTTCCCAGGAAATTGGGTGGCACACCAGCCTTGGTAAAGTAAGGCAGCCCAGGCTGCAGGCAGTTGCCCTAGGCTTTCTAGCTTCGGATCCCAGGTACCCGGGCCTTGAAAACAGCAGGACTTGGAGTCACCTGAGCTGCCCAGGTCGTGTTTGACCCCTTCTCTCCTCTGATTGGCCACTGGGAGCTTTCTCGTCAGACCCCCACTTCTGTAAACGGCTTGATAACATAGAATTCCTGGTTCTAAAAGATAATTGGAAAACAGATTTATGGTGATTTAATCACCCCCTTAATAGGCAATGTCCCATTCAGTTAGGGTTGCTATGAGTCCAAATGGACTTAAAGGTACAACCAGCACCCGCCGATGGGCTCCATCGCTTTCTCTAGGTGCTCTGCACACATTCTACCAGTCGCCCAAGAGCAGAGCAGCTGGGGACATGCTCTGAAGTGTACCTCAGACTCCTCACCGTGGCCTGTAAGGCCTCATGTGATCTGGTCTTTGCCCTGTGGGCTCCGCTCACACTGCCCTTTCTCTCCTAGATTGTGTCAGACACCCCGACCTCCTTCATGCTTCCTTGGCTCCCATGGGGCTTGTTGCTCTTTGGGCAGACCCTCTCGTCTAGTTCCTGGCATCTGCGCTGAGACCCCGTTCTTCAGAGACATCGCCCCTCGTCAGCCTCTAACGTAGCCTCCATTTCATTTGCAGCATAGCATTATCACTCTGAGTTCCCTCTTGCCTGTTGCTCCTCTCCCCCTGAAGTGTTCATGTGGTGAGAGCAGCGCCCAGGTGCCTGGCTCTCATTGCTGACTGAGTATGAGGGGAATTCTTTGGGTATTCCACCTTCACCCACCTTGGCACTAGGGCAGAGCCGGGCTGAGCTTGTATGGGTATCCCAGGTTGCTAGTAGTTTAGAACTGTTGGCCATTTTCAGGGGAACCAAAGCAAAGTGCTGGTTTTTAGCAGCCTGTCGTGCTACCATGGTCATTCGCCCTGGTCATGTGGAAGCACATACCCAGAAGGCTCGGCTAGAGGATAAGCGATCCTGTAGGATTAGCGTTCACCCCGGAGTCCCTGAAATAGTGAGCGTTTTGTCATTTAGGCAAGAACTAGATCCTGAGGCCCTGCCTGCTCACTGCCGTCTTGAGTTTGGAAGAACAGGAATCTTGTAGTCTGCATCCAGCCCAACTGGTGGCCTGAACTCTTGGTTCCCAGGAGGGCCCCTCCCTGCCTGGACAGTGTGAGGCGGTGCGGCTCTTCCAGCAAGCTTCCGGACGCCACTCACAGGCCTTCCCCTCAGAAAAATGTACAAGCAGCTGTGCATGCAACTTTCCCTGTCACTTTGGTGCGCGTAGGGCCTGCTGACTGCCCTCCGTGGACCCCGAGTCCGAGCTGGGGTGTCGGCTGGTTGGTTCATCCATCGCAGCTGGGGACTTGCTCTCCCACGGCTGTTTCTTTCTGACTTGGTCTCCTGTCTTCTGTGCCCTCTCTTAACCTGCTGGACCCCTCAGGCCCAGAAGAGGCGATATTCTCCTGCAGTCCAGGTACTCAGTTCTTGCTCCACCGTGACCATCTCTCATTCCCATGTGCCCCCCCCCCAACATTAGCTGCTGTGTGGACTCCGTGTGGCTGTTGTCTCAAGACTCACCAGTCTCCGATCCCAACTGCATCTCCACTGTGCATGTTGACTGTCTAGGAAAGTGGCATGCCTCTCCTTTCACCACCCTGCCTACGCACTGCACCAGCACTGGGCTAGTCTGTACTGGTTAGCTCACCGTTTCTAAGAGAGAACTTGCTTCTATAACTACAGGAGAGAACCACTGAAGCAGATGGGAACATGGGGAAACTTTCATTTTTCCCCTTGCCGTGGGAGAACCCTGCCAAGCCAGTGACCGGGATGAGTTCTGTGTGGATGGAATTTCCTGGTGGGACAAATGGGCATCACGCTCAGCTGCTCACCTAACTGTTGGAGGTTTGAGACCACCAAGAGGTGTATCAGAAGAAAGGCCTGGTGATCACTTCCAACACACCAGCCACTGAAAACCCTTAGGGGCACGGCTCTCCTCTGACACACACGGGGTCACCCTGAGCCCGAATCGACCTGCTGGCAGCTGGTCTACATGTGTATGAGGCTTAAGGCTTCAGGCCTTTGACTAAGCGCAGTCATCATGGCAGGGTGGCGCCAGCCAGCGGCCCTGTTCTAACAGTGCTCTGGGCTCTCGTCCACTGGGCATCACACAGCTCCAAGCGCAGGCGGCTTTGAAAGGTGTTAGTCTGCATGGAGGGATCTAGAGGTATTTCAGAATAGTCGTTATGGGACTGGCGCGGACACGGCAAAGGCACTCTGTTTCTTTACGAAGTATCTGTGGGAAGTGAGCAGACAGGGATGTGCATTGAAAACAAAACCACCAGTCCTGGGTAGTATGTAGGCCATAGGGCTGCTCATCATAAGGCGGAGTTGCCATCCTGGGTGCTGGCGGGCTGTGTGTGTGTGTGTGTGTGTGTGTGTGTGTGTGTGTGTGTGTGTGTGTGAGAAACTACCCTGCTGATGGTGCGGGGCCCTCACAGCCCTCTGCTTCCCTCCTGCTCCACAGCGGGTGTTCCCCTACGTGTCCGCCATGGTGAACAACGGCTCCCTCAGCTACGATCATGAGCGGGACGGGCGGCCCACCGAGTTGGGGGGCTGTACGGCCATTGTCCGCAATCTACACTATGACACCTTCCTCGTGATTCGATACGTCAAGCGACATTTGACGGTGAGTCCTCCCTGGGCCGGCCTTCCTGGCGCCTGCGGCCTGTGACTGAGCCCTCTGTCGATTCCAGATCATGGTGGACATCGATGGCAAGCATGAGTGGAGGGACTGCATCGAGGTGCCCGGGGTCCGGCTGCCACGCGGCTACTACTTCGGCACGTCCTCCATCACCGGGGATCTCTCGGGTACTGCCCTCGCGCTGCCCAGCTCAGGCCATGTCTCAGTGCCTGTGGCTCGGTGACAGGCGAAAGGATGGGGGGAGCGAGTGTCCAGAGCGTGCTGCTTTTCCCACCTCCTTGCCTCAGGCCCAGGCTTCCCCAGGAGAGGGGTCTCTGGGAAGGAAGTCCTGTCTACCCGCTCATCAAGCCAGTGTTCCAGCCGGCTTGGGATTCCTGGCTTTCCTGTGTCTGGTGCCCCTTTTATGGTCAGACACTGTCCTTCCATCTGTGCCCGTGTCCCCGCTACCTTCCACACCCAGCCAGCTGTGTTTGCTGAACTGTCCAGATGTGTGGCCGGTACTGATGCTTCCCCTTCCCACCCGTCCGCCTCCTCACCGTGCTGCTCACAGCTTTCTAGCAGCCTGTGAGCACCATGTCACGGAAGGGTCTTTCTGTCCCTCGCCTTCTACAGCTGGTGCTCGCACCCTCTGACCTCTACCTCTGTGGACCAGTAACTCAAGCATGTCCCGTCCCTTCCTGGGCTTCTGTGGCTCTCGCAACACTTGGCTCTTCTGCTTGCCTGTCACCCAGGTCCTCTTCCCAGTTTTTCCACATTTGCAGCTGCTTTGCACTGTGTGTCTTGCTGTTAGCCTCAGCCCCCGCCTCTTTGGGGAAGGGACGTGGACCTGAGCTTCTTTGATGTCATGTATTGTGGAAGAGAACTCTCAAACTTCCTTTGGCGAAATAGAAAGACCAACCAAGTACCCACTGAAAGGGCAGGAGCCGGTCCGCACCAGGCAGTCTGACCAAGAGGGAGTGTGGGCCCAGCGAGGCCACGGCTTCTCATTTTTCACGGGATGCTGGAAGTCTGGAGTTTTGTTTTAAAAGCTCCTGATTTTTAGAATCTCAACAGCTAAGTAAAAAACACCCAACTTTATTCAGGTATATTTTGCATACAAATGAAGGGTACAGTTTGCAAAGCTTTGGCAAATGCTTAGACACGTGTAATTACCACTGTCATGGAGAAGAAGAATGCTCCGCTTCCTGTGCCTCTGCAGTCATTCCTCTCCGGCCCTGCTGCCGGGGAGCCCGGAGCTGCTTTCTGTCACCGTGCAGTTTGCAACCCAGCTCCTCAGTAGCAGGCAGGCCAAACCCTTGGCATGAGGGTGGGGCCCCGGATTTGAGACCTTTGCTGTGCACAGGATCTTGTTAGCGCTGAGCAGAATGCACCTGCTCCTTGCCCACACGTTTTCTTTGGAGCTTTCAGGTTCCTGGGGCCTTCTCTGGCGAGCTTCTGCTGCCGTTCAAACAAATGCCTCGTTCATAGCAGTTTGTTAGCACACAGCCCACATCATGCAACCCAGCAGCCCGAGCGCATCTAGAAATGTCCCATCGTCACCCCGACCAATTTAGAACATTTTCTTCTTTTTTGTGCTCGCTGATATTATCTGCCCATTTCTTCCCCTCCCCATGCCCCCCCCCAAACCGCAATCCAGTGACTGTGTTGATGAGTCACCCATCCTGGATTTCATAGACCGAAAAACAGACAACAATAACTAAATAAAATAGAGGAAACCCACGCTCAAAAAGAAAGCAGACGATAATTTTTGAAACTAGAATAACTTTTAAATGGGTCCAAAGGGAGATCCCATGATAAGGTGTTATTTATTTTTGGTTTTGGTACTATGGGCATTTTCACAATGTTCAGTTCCCCTATCTGAGGGTGTTAAATGTTAACCTACCCACCTCTGCCATCACCCACTTTCCAATGCACCCTGCATGAGACCAAGGCCATTTATAGCCTCGGCTGCGGCCCCCACTGTACTTTTCAATGGAAGATTGCTCCCAGCTGTTAGAAACGGCACCAGAGAGGAAGACACCCGTGTTACTGTGTTGCGCACTTTGTCTGTAGGACGTCCCTAAGTTCTCACGGTCTCTCTGCCAAGGTCCCTATTTTATGTTTTGTTTTGTTTTATTTTTTTAAACATTTTATTAGGGGCTCATACAACTCTTATCACAATCCATACATATACGTGCATCAATTGTATAAAGCACATCTGTACATTCTTTGCCCTAATCCTCTTTTCTGTTTTAATGTAAATATTCAAGAGGCTGCAATTTTTTCCCAAGCTTCTGGCTAGTTAGCTGTGGGTAGGAGCTTGAACCTAGTGTCACGGAGATGGCTGGAGTGACCATCAGCGCTTTCCCCCTAGACAATCACGACGTCATTTCCCTGAAGCTGTTTGAGCTGACGGTGGAGAGGACTCCAGAGGAGGAGAGGCTGCATCGAGATGTGTTCTTGCCCTCAGTGGACAACATGAAGCTGCCGGACAGTAAGCGCCGGGGAACCTGGGAAACGGTCCCCGGGTCGGGGAGGAGGTTGTAGTGGGCCTTGGGGTCGGAGTGGCTTCAGCCCAGCTGGCAAAGCTGTTTGCGTTCTGTTCTGTTGTTGCCCCGCATGCTGGAGCACTTGTGCCTGCTTGTTTGCTGGCCTTCGTGTGACAGGGGAGCAGCAGGGAGAGCTGCTCCATTTTCCCAGGGCAAGGACAGCCCGTCCAAGTGCTTGCTGCAGGTGGGCGCCCTCTTTCTGACTGACTTCTCTTTGTCCCCTCAGTGACAGCCCCACTGCCCCCTCTGAGCGGCTTGGCCCTCTTCCTCCTCGTCTTCTTCTCCCTGGTGTTCTCCGTGTTCGCCATCGTCCTTGGCATCATCCTGTACAACACATGGCAGGAACAGAGTCGCAAGCGCTTCTACTGAGCCTCCTGCTGCAGCCCCTCTGTGAACTGCCACCCCCGGGGTCTTCGCCAGGCTCCCACCGCTGCCTGGGGACTGTGTGCTGACTGACACAGGGACACCGCACAGTGCCACGGCCCTCCGCGGGCCCTCTCGCTCGGGTCCAGAGCAGTGCTGCTGTGACGTGCCTTCCCCTGCGGCTTTCCCGCTGTGATGCCAAAATCACACTCTACGAAGCCTGGAGCCCTGGCCCCGTTGTTGCCCCAAGAGGACCTTCGTCCTTCCTTTTTAAATCCGCAAAGAATGGACACCTGGTAACCCCTCGTCCGTCCGTCCGTCCGTCCGTCCAACCTTCCATGCGTTGGTCTTGCCTCAGCCTCTGGGCCCAAGGCGCTGTCCTTGGAAAGGTGGATGAGCACCATCTTCCCTGCCTCCCTTGCCTCTCTTCCTCCATCCATTGCCCTCTCCAGATGCGCCCGGCGCTGGGGCAGATGCCTGTGACTACAGAACCCCTCATGACTCGGGCCTTCATTTTCTTAGGTGGCAGAGAGGACATACTGCTCGCTGACTGCCCCCCACCTCACTCCCCCCGCCCCAGCCCTTGTCCTCCCGGAGTCTAGGGTTTATTGGTATGTCTGATGTTCCACATCAGGTCCCTGCAGGCCCTCAGTCAAAGCTGGCTGGCAGTCGGTGTGCTAAACAAGTGAAGCTTGGAGAATGACGTGGATGCCATGAGATGAACTGGTAACCCCGACCAGCTCCAGGCGTGGCACTGAAGGCAGCATGGGCCGGGCAGATGGACCATGTGCAGGTGTTCCTGGACTTGCCGGAGCCCGCTCAGCTGCATGTCTTGTGCTTCTCATGTGTTTGGGTTTTTCCTTTCTTTTTTTCATTATGGATTAGGTAGGGGCTTACCACAATTGTTGGAGCCCTGCTCTGAGTGTTAAGGATGCTTTCTTTTTACAACCTGGACTTGGATGCTCCACACAGAAGAAATTTGGCTCTGCTCACTGAATAAGTTGCTGTTCTCACACTGCGAGTCTAGGGAGACCCTCATCACCTGTGCCTGAAAGAGTGTGTCGTTACCGCACAAAAGAGCCTGAGTGTCAACCTGTGTGTGCAGCCCCTTTTTCTATTGCCTTAGGTGACAAGGAGCCCTGGGACTCAGGTTCTCCCAGCCACGTGCTTCTGTGAACCTGCTGCCGTGGTTTCAATTCTGACTCATAGAGACCCCGAGGGGCAGAGTAGAGCCATGTCAATCTGTACGGAAGCAGACAGCCCCAGCTTTCTCCAGCAGGACGGCTGCTGGGTTTGAACCCCTGACCTGTTGGTGGACAGCTGAGTGCTTAACCACTGCATCACCAGGGCACCTTTGTACTTCTGTAGCCTACGGGCAATTCTTAACATGGCTGATTCAGTGCCCTTGGGCTTCGGGGGTGGGTTTTGGGAACGGTCAAGTCTATCAGCCCTCATCGGCTTTTCTCCTGGGTTGGCAGCATCCTCAGCTCAGCAAAGAAGGGTCCCCTTGGCTCAGTGTGCTTTTGTTTTCTAGAACCTTCTCATATCCTCTCCCATGCACTCACTGAGTGACATGTTGCAGGCTGCAGCGCCCTCCTGCCTGGGGGACTTACGTGGGGCCCAACCTGCTGGGAGCCTCCTCTCCCCACAATAACTAAGAAGCTCCAGGACACCAGAGGATGAACTATGACTGGAGCTGGACGCTATGTCCAGCCGGAAATGACAAGTCAAATGGCTCTGTACATGTTTGAATTCACGTAGAGACCGGATGGACCTCCGTGGTGGGAGGAGCTAGGTGGGCCGCCCAAGGTGGCCAAGGCAGTGGAGGGTGAGGAAGGGTCCTCGTTGGACCGGCTGTGAGAGAAAGAGATCAAGCCCGTGGGTTTTGTATGATTCCCACTCCTGAGCTTGGGGAGACTCTCTTCAAGAGAACAGGGGACACGTGAACTCCAGCATCTATCCAGTCTGGGGGTGAGGGTGTGTGCCCTTAAAAGACAACTCCCCTAGCATTGTCTATCCTGTCCCAGCTCTTGCTTTTTGTTCTACAAATGTATGTCTCACTCTGTTAGCAGGGCTGAATATCGTCCTGGGCACGATAATCCCAGAATTGTGCCAGAGAAGGGAGAGGCTTGGTCCACAGTGTGGTGGCAGCAGTGGCCTTGGCCGTGCTGCTTTGCCCTACGTGAGCCATTTCCCTCCTCACAGTCAACCCCGCTTGGCAGCCCTCTGACTTCAGAGGCTCCTGGTGTGGAGGAGAGCGTGAGGGCGAGAGACAGGTGTGTGGGTGCCAGTGCCGCCTGCCGTGCCCCGCTCTTCGGGCCTTTTGCCTTGTCTGCAAACCCCCAAATTACCAGGTGACTCTTGGTTATGAAACTTGTTTATTTCAGTAGAAAATGGCACCTCTGCCTTCCTTGTTGGAGTAGAAAGCCAGAAAATCCTCAGCCCCTTCCATGGGACCTAGAAGATGGAAACAAGGCAGGAGGGAAAGCAGGCCAACCCGGCTGAATTTGCCTTGGGATGGGAAGGTCTGAGATCGGAAGATCGCTCTAGATTCTAGGCCCCTGGTCTCCACTCACGGACTCTTAGAGCAGCTTCGGGTCCTGGGTAGTGAGGTCTGCAGGTGGTGATTGCTGGTGGTTAGTGAAGTGAGAGCCTTGCTGCTCATTTTAACTCTGAGAAAATATCCGGATTCCAGGTTTAACCATGCTCATGGCCAGATAGGTCTGGAGAGAACAGGTGACACAGGTCGGCTGGCGAGTAGTCTGCAGGTGGTTTCCCCAGTCAGCCCAGGGCCAGCCCAGGACCATCTTCTCCCGGCCCCTCGGGCTGCCACTCACTGGAGCTGAATAGACGAAGTAGAACAGCAGTAACAGCAGCGCACACAAGACAGAGAAGGTGAGGATTTTGCAGCGGTACTGTCTATAGATATGCAGACACAGGTTCTTCACAGGCACTTGAAACCTCTTAAAGGTGTTGTGGAGGCGTCTGCTCACCCGCAGGAGAGACGTCAGAGAATGGAGAGGAGAGGAGGAGGTCAGAGGATGTGTGGTTCTTTTTAAAGAAGCAACTGCCACTCTGCCCACCTCCCAGGTCCATTCTGTCTTGGTAGTAAGGGAGCATTAGGTGGGGGGGGGGGTCGGACGAAGTCATTCCCCTCCACGTGGAGGCTCGCCAGGTCACCACACCATGGAAAAGGGCCCAGCAGCTCAGCTTGGTCAAGGAGGAAGGGAGATTGGCTGCCATCGCCCAAGCCTTACACCGGGGGTTGAAGTGTAGGGTACTGGTTGGGCTCCGACTGGCCCCGGCCGGCTGGCCTGAGGAAGGCCTCATTTGCAGTCAGCATCTCCAGAGTCATCTTCACTTTACCCTAGGAAGACCACGGGTCTGGGGAGGCTGGGATCAGATAGCAAGCTTCATTTGAGGGCCACACCCCAGGATCCAAAAAGGAAGGAAGATTTTAACCAAGGTCCCCAGAAGTCTATGGGGGCCACGTTATGTGACACAGTCCTGGCCAACAGACACCTTCCCCAGTTCCTACCGACAAGCGCCATTTTCCATCATCCAAGACCTGGCAAGGCCACCAGCCAGTCACAGTTTTCTTCTTGAAGAGGGAGAAGTACTTGTGACGGTGGACAGGGAGCCATTTGGCTTCGGGCTCCATCATCTTGATGGAGCAGTTCTTGGCCCTCCGGGCAGGGAAGGGCATATCAAACAGATCCATCTCCAAGACCCCTGGGACCCAGAGAGATGCTGTCAACAAGGAGGCGCTCCCAGCCGTGGGGTCCTGAGCTCTGCGCCGGAGCCTCACCTAGGAAGTCATCCTTGGAAAAGATGTCGTTGTCCCAGATCTGGATGATGAGCCGTGGTGGGAACTTCACTGATGTGGGGTCCAGGCTCCAGACGTACTCCTAGAAGATGGCAGGGCATCGTGTCTGGGATTCCCCGTAGACCGCTTAGTAGCCTACTATCCAGCAGTGAGGGCATATCAAGGGACGTGCTTCCTGGGCTCAGGGACAGCTGGCGCTCTGTGGAAGACTCTGGAGCCCGAGCGAGACCTCTGGGCCTGTTACCTTCTGGCTCTGCACGCACATCTGCTCGGCTGCCAGGTAGTCCATGGTGAAGACGAACCTCCAGTTGAAGTAGCCATTTCCGGAGATGGAGTAGTAGTGGACATCTGTCTTCTGCATGTCCTTTTCTAGCCCGAATAACCACCTGGGGCCAAAAGCCTGTCTCCTGGGGTTGACCTGCACTGCCCCGCCATCCCCTCCCTGCCCCATGCTGGAGCCCCTGGGGGTGGGGAGCTGTCATACCCAGGACCAGGAAGACCCAGCAGGCATGTCGGAAGAGGGGAACGCCAGAGTGCCGACCCTCCTCACCCTTTGACGTAGATGTCGCTGCTGCTATCTCCAAAATAGGTGACGTCCTGAAGGTCCACGTCGGCGACTTCCCAGATAATGCAGCGCAGCTCGTACCTGTAGCCACTGCGCTCTGAGGCTTGGCTCAGCACTAGCTCCCCGGCCACGGCCTTGGTGAGGCGCGAGAGGCCTGGGAGACCTCCCAGTGCTCAGAGACATCTTACTGAGCTGCGGGGACTCTGAGGAAGGACACTCCCAGGGCTTCCCATGGAGGACGAGCGTGACTACAGCTATACGTTTGGGCGCACCGGCGTTACGGCTGGAGGCTGGACTGCGAGATGCAGCGGCTGGGAGAAGGGCCAACACTCACCTTTTCGGCTTCCTGAGGCTGATGTCGACTGGCAGACCAGGAGGCCCAAGCTTCTTGGGGAAGATATCCACCCACAGTTGCACCTTTCCCTACAACCCGGATGGATGAGCTGGCTGGGTGGCCTGGCCTCTGTTCTCGGCAGGCTGACCTGGAAGAGTCCCTGCCCGTGTCCCCCACACTGTGGTGTGTGGCACAGAGGTGTCTGTGAGGGGTGGGTGGGCTCTAGACAGGAAGTCGGGCAGTGGCCCACTGGCTCCTTCTGCATTCTTGTTTGGGCTGGGAGACCAGGATGTCACTGAGGGCTGGGCAGGTCATGCTAAACAGCCTGATCAGGAAGGGCTCCAGACAGGTTGGGGCCTCATTTGTTAACCAGCTTGATGGTCCTGAGTCAGAGTAAACTCGATCCATCCACCCTCCAACCCCACCCCCCCCTAGTCATTTCAGTAGGTGTAATCACTACTCCGGGGTGTTAAGCTCTCCACAAAGTTCGGAGGTGGGAGAGAGAAGGCGGGGCCTGAATGCAGTGAGCTGTCAGCCTTGGTAAAAGGATTAAAAAAAAAAAAAGATAAATCAGTTCCTTAAATGCCCTGGCCTAATTTTATTATTATTTTGAAGATGATGCTATTTGAGCAAAGTGGTTTAATGAGAATGGTCTAAGAAGAAGCGATAAAGCTCAATGGAGAACTCTGTAACCAAAATACAGTGTCAGCCTGAGAAGTCTAGAGGCACTAAGCCATTGGGTACCAGCTGAGCCACTAGAGTGAGCTGGGACAACTAGGGTGCCTGTGGGCATGCTTGCTCTGGTGCTGAGGGGCTCCCTGCATTAGGAAAACAGCCTGCCGTCTGTCTGGAAGACCACTAGACCTGAGCTACTACATCCTTGCCTCTTGGGAGAGACAAAAGGCAACAGACGTGTTCGAGGATGGGATTCCGGCGAGCTGCCCACAGCCACAGGCCCAGCTCCCATGGTCCCTCCTCCCCGAGCGGCCTCTCTGGAACCTCTTGCTAATCAACACGCCCCAAACCTGCTAGTCTGATTCGTGCCCATATGCATCCATGGCCACTTGGCCGCCCCTCCCTCCCCCTCACATGGGGACCGTGTCCTGGATGGATGGGAGAAAGAGGCCAGGAGACCAACCCAGAAGCCTCTCCGAGGGTGTTGATAGCCATGAGGTACAGGGGTTTAAGAAGGAACCAGGAGGAGAGCAGGAGAAACCCCACCCCACCCCTACTCCCACACCTGGTCGATGCCCGGCTGACTGTCGCTGTAGAGTGTGCGGGTCTCCAGGTGCTCGGGTACCAGCCCTTGGGTGTGCAGGATGTAGAGCGCAAGGCGTTCCTTCTTGGGCCCCAAGTTCTGAGCAGTGGGGGGCTTGGGCTCTGGATTGGAAGGGGTGGGTGGGTGACATATTTCGCTTCCCCATCTCCCAGCTAGCCTCTCTCCCCACCCCACCTCAGCCTGGGAGGTGGACATGGTTGCCCTTTGCGGGAGGGAAGGGAGGAGTAGTTTCTGCCTTGGGAGGATCCTTTGCCCACCTCTAACCCCCAGCCCTTCCATCTGAGAGACCCCCCTGGCTGCAGAGGCCTGGGCCTGGCCCCACATATTCCGGAGGGTGGAGGTAATGCTGTGCTTCTCACCAAAGCGTTGCAGGTGAATTTTTTCCCCAGCGTATAAAACGGAGTCGTCCTCAGTGCTGAACAGAGGCAGGGACAGCCCTCTCAGCTTGGCATGGCGTTCCAGGAGGTAGCTCGGGAGCATCTGATCCCGCCACTTGAAGGGCCCTGACCTGTGGAGGCAGGAAGAGAGTTGAGTCGGGAGAACGGTGGGAGCTGCAGGACGCGCAGAGGTGGAAGCACAGGTCTACCTCCCAGATGCAGCCTCTGCAGGCGCTCTGGGCTCAGCCCGCCACATACTCACCCGCAGCCCACCCCACTGCTGGTTCAGGCCCACTCACAGGCAGTAGGATTTGGAGAGCCCACACCGAGCTCCGAAGCCAGACAGGAGTCGGTTCTCCAGGTCAATGGTTGTGCTGCCAATCTTGTCGTCCGGTGAAAGCAGGTCAAAGTCGTGCAGCTGGATCTCCAAGTCCTTCTCCAGAGGGATGTTGCAGCTCATTTCAAACATCCTGGGGGAAGGGGGTCAGAGGTGGAGAGCTCCCCGATAGCCTCCCAGTCCCTACGGGACTCTGGCAGGCTCTCTTGCCAAAGACTTTGACAGGGAGAGAGGGGCCAGGCCAGCCAGCCAAGCATCTTCACGATGGAGCCCCTGGTATGTGTAAGACACCATGCTGGGAACGGGGAGCAAAGAGGGAGCCCGGCTTGTCCCCCCTGGGGTGCTGACTCGTGGCCTCGTGGGAACGTGGGAATGGGGCAGAGCAGGGCAAGGAGAGTTGGGGCAGCTCACACGCCAAAGACAGGATCCAGAGTGTTGGGCTGATACTTGTCTCGGTTACCAAGCTGTTTCTGCCCCAGTTTCACGATCACGTAAGGGTCACACTGTGGGGAAGAGAGTGGGCGTGAGGCACTAAAGATCCTTGGCACCCGCTGGAGCCTCTGGGGGGTTGGCCCTCTGCAGGAGTTCCAGATTGGGGCTCGGAGTCAGGTGTGGGAGGTATTGAAGCTGGGCGGGTTGAGGGGAGACTGCGGGGTCAGGGCAGTTTCCTTACCAGACCGTTGTAGTCCTGGGGCTGCAGGCTGAATGCGCGGACCACGTACACGCGCACCAAGCACTCCTGAGGGAAGCCTTCTCTCTCAGAGGAAGCCGAGAACTGGCGGGGGGGCTTGGTGGCTTTAGGATCCTCAGGAAATGGGTAGATGCGGAAAATACCCTGTGTGTATGTGGAGAAGGGGAGGAGGGGGATCAGGAAGGTGTCCGCTGCCCAGCCGGGCAGAGCTCAGGGGAACCTGCAAAATGGTTTGCCCCTTCACAGCGGAGGGGAAAGTGGGTTGGGTAGAAGGGCAGGCTGTGAGGAGAGTCATGGTCAGCAGAGGCCTGTTGTAGGGCCCACCGTGTTTCCTGGGAAAAAGAGTCACAGCCAATAGGTGGGTTCCCAGTTTCTGCTGTTTGTAAACTCTCATTCCACCCAGCCATCCTTTCAGGCTCTAAGCCTCGGGGGACCTTGGGAGTCGAGCCGAGGTCAGAGTTGAGTGTGAAACATGTGGTCTTTCCTCTGCAGAGGGAGTTCACTCTGAATCCCTGCCTGGCATCGCCTCTGTTTTCAGTTCCCAATGCTGTTTCTCCAGCTCTCCCTGGCCCTCCTCACAGTCAGCTCTAGAGGGCCAGGACTTGTCTTAGCATGGGCTGAGCTGGGTTAGGGTCCACCTTGAACTCCCCCACCACGGGGCTGTCTAGCACGGGCTGCTCCTTGTAGAGTGTGAACGTCTGGCAGAAGTCCTGCAGCCCTTTGAAGCTTGGCACAGCCTCCAGCTCGCAGTCATACACCTGTGGGAGGGGGGGTGCAGACCAGGCTGCTGGGAGGAGCAGGCCTGGGCTTGACCAGAATCGGGGGACCCTCCCTAGGATCGGAAATGAGGGACCACAGGCTGTCCCAGTAGATGTTATCCCACCTCTCTCCCAGCATCCTCCCCTCCCTGGGGGAGCGGATGGTGGTGAGTGGATTGGGGTGTGGTGCTCCAAACCTTTAGGGTGTGGTAGTCTCTGTCCTGGTACTTTAAGGACCTCTGAGAATCCCCGGTGGCCCAGAAATACTTGCTCCACCAGTCAACTTCATAATCAAAGTCATCCTGCAGGGGGAGAGGGTCCTGCTGGCTCTGGCCCTCGGTGAGGGAGGCAGAGGGGAGGCCCAGGCACCAGGGCGCTCTTCTGCCCAGGGTCAACCATTGCAGTCCGCCCACTCCCCACATGCTGTGCTGGCTAGGGGTTCCCCACCTCCTCTTGGTGGGACTTGAACCCGAGCTTTTCGTAGAGGTAACTCAGGAGCTGGAAAAGGAGAGAGGAGGTGCAAGGGAGGCCAGGCATCCCAGGGCTCACTCGCGCGCCCCAAAGGGGAGGATGGAGGCCAGGGCTTCCTCCCCTCTCTCCTTGCCCTTCCCACAGGCTCTCTGCCTTTGCATCCAGAGACCCTGAGGCGTGAGGATGGGGATCAGGAGGAGGTTAAGTTAGCTCAGGCACAGGTGACAGGCCCGCACTGAGCCTGAGGCCCCACCTGAGACCTACTGACCTAATCAATCTGCTTTTTATCAAGGGCCTGCTCCAGAGAAGTAACTGAACCATGGAATCACAGATGCTGTTGCCTGCGGGCTATCTTCAGCACTTCTGTGGCAATGAGTGATGGCCGGGGGTCCCGAGTCATTATTAAAGCTAGGTGAGTCTAGGGAGACCTTGTGGTGGTACAGGTCACCCGCTGGGCTACGTTCCCAAAGGCCAGCTGCTCCTCGGCAGAAAATCGGGGCTCCCTACTCCAGTCATGAGTTTGTCTCAGAAACTCAGGGGGCAGTTCTGCCTTGTCCTGTAAGGTCCCTAGGGCTCTGGGACGGCAGAGAGCAGTGGCAGGTGAGTCAGGTAGTGAAAACTAGAGCCAGTGTGTCCGAGGGTCAGTGTACGAGCAGACCCCACACGCAGGCACCGCCACCTTGACCAAGGACGTTTCTTCAGACGCTGCCCGAGAAGGTGGGACAGCGAGAACCTCTACTCACCTCATGGTGCTTCTTCCTGGTCAGCGCTGTTTGGGGGAAGGGCAGCATGAGCTCAGGCGAGGACAGGAAGGTGGGGTGGAGGGACCCAACCCTAGAGGGGAGCCAGGGCCTCACCCCACTCTCAGTTGGGGGCTGGAGGTAAGCCCGGGAAGGGCAAGGAGAGGGCTGCACCTGGAAGCCTGGGGGGCTTGTGTTTGTCAGCCCAGGGGTCACAGAAATAGGGCTGCAGGAAGTTAATGTTGGCTTGACCCACCACGGCCTCCTGGCCAAAGTCCTGGGTGTCCACCACCTTCATCATGAGGGGCAGCGAGTAGGCCTCCTCTGTGGGCATAAACTGGGTTCCCGAGAAGAGGTCAGCAGTGGGGGTCCTCCGTAGAAATGAGGGCTGCCCCAGCCCTTGCCCAAGGACCTCGTACCAGTGTGAAGAAGAGGGGAGACTGGGAGAAGTTGGGGTTGGTCTTGTAGTCCTGGATGGGTTGTGTCCTCCGGGTCTGTTCCCCACATTCCACCAGGAGATACGGGGAGCGCACATTCTTCAGGTTCCGAAGACCCCAGGCCAGGACCTACCGGAACAGCAGATGGAGGTTGGGCAAGGGCTAGAGGGCCCCTCTGAAACAGGGTTCTGGCAAGAGAGAAGGGGCCATTGTAGGCATGCCAGAGGACAAGCAGGGCTGGGGAGACAGGCTAGCAGAGAACTCAGCCGGCAGACCCACTGTCTGTGAGGGGCCCATACATGTCCCCTAGGCCTGAATGCTGTCCTCTCTCCTCTAGGAGGTAGGGGGACTAGCTCCCTTACTGACCACCAAGACCACCTACTCCCACACTGTCTCATCTGACCGCTAATCTGTCCTCGGGAGAGAGCTCCTGAGGCCCTTAAGGCCCACAAAACCAATGAGCAGTGGTGCCCAGGTGTCCTGGGCTCCTTCGTGGCATTGAGTCCCTCGCTCAGCGGCCATCTGGTGACCCATCATGCAGTGCTCTCCTCTCCCTGTCAACTGACAGACCTTGAGCACCGCAGGAAATGACCATGCTCCTCCTTGGGGAGCCTCTCCGGGGGTCCCCCCCGAGTGTGAATCGGCCAGGTGGCCTGATCTTAGGGAGGACCTGACTGCCCTTCGATCTTGGCCAAGATTCTCACAGAACGCGGACCTCCATGTCACTCTCACTGGACAGTGAAGGACGTGCACACTCGAGAATCTAGGAGAGCTGGGCCCCTGGGCCCTGACTCGTGTGCGGGATAAGTCCTCTCTGAGCGCGTTTTCTTCTCGGAAAGGACGTCTCTCTTGCTTAGGGGCAGGAGGAGGCTCAACCACCACAGTGCATGATGAAGCCCTAGGGGCACTACACCCAGTAGATTTGCCTCTGCTCTTAATTCCTCTCCCTTTTGATTCCTCCATCTTCCAGAGAGCATCTTTTTGGGGTCCACACCTGGCGGCAGGTGGCTGATCCAAGAAGCATTCGTAGAGAGAGATCTTGAGTGCCACTCTGTACCCTGTCCAGCCTCCCCGCCCCCGTGCTTCCTGCCCTGACTCCCTCCGGCCTCATGCCACCATCACCTCAATAGCTGTCTTCTTCAGCGTGGGCTGAATGTCCTTGGGGAGCAGGTAGATATTATTCTTCCAGGGAACACTTAAGATCGGCGGCTTCTTTTCTCGGACACTCTTGAAGGGTGAAGTGGGAGAGCAGACAGCATGAGCCCCCTTTGGGCCGGTCCTTCTGCCATGCCCTCACCCCAACTCAAGCATAAAGGTCCAACTGAGGAGACCCTAGAATCCCAGGGGGAGTAGCTGGGTGGGGGCAGTGGGGAGCCCAAGTAGGTCCAGCATTCTGACTCTGGGGCCCCAGGCTTTCTTGGGGGATAGAGTTGAGGCATCTGAGCTGTGGAGACTCGTAGCTGGCAGAGTAGGGTGGGGAGAGGGCCCTGAACCTTCCCAGCACCTGGGTCTCAAGAATGAGCTCACAGGACGCCAAGACCTCGCCTTCCTGGCCGATTCCTTTCACAAGAGGGTGCCACCTCATGCGGGGCAGGGTGCGGCCCTGGAGGTCCAGCCAGACCGCTGGGGACCACATGCTGCGTCCCCACAAGCTCTCCTTGCCCTGGCGGGAAGAGGAAGGTGGCCAGGCATGAGGGCAGGGCACCTGTCTAGCGCTTCCCCTGGATTCCACTAACGCTCCTGGTTCCTGCCGGCATGGCGCTTACCACTGGAGCGATTTCCCCTCACCGACTCTGACTCCGACTCCGCGAGGTCATCCCCCTTTCCCCTGAGTCCAGCCTGCCTTACCTGAGAGTCCATCTGCCACAATTCCAGCACCACGAGGGGTGGGCTCTCTTTGGTGTCTTGGGGGTTCTCATACAGGAGGATGTGCAGGAAGATCAGGGTCTGCGCCCATGTGGGGGCTGTGGAGCTGCTCAGGGACTGGGTACACTGGCTGTGGTTCAGGAAGATGGCACGGATGAAAGGGCCTGGAGGGTGACAGGGAGAGGGACGGGAGGCCATGCCCTGGACTGGGAGGTGCTCCCCTCCTCGGGCCACCACCACTGTCAGAGGCCCCCCACCCCCAATTCAGGGGCTGCTGCCAGTCATGCGGAGCCCCACTTGAGCATAAGCAGTGTCTATTCAGGGGCCAAGGGCCATCCGGTTCCATCCACATGTTCCGTGCCTGCCACACTGGAGGTGGGTATCCAGAGAGGTTCGGGAGACCAGGCAATCCTGCCGCTCTATCAGCGAGTGGCCTTGTCCTCAGGACACACTGCCGGATCCTCTTGCCGGTGCCGATGCCCACTGGACACAGTTCCAAGTGGGTGTCCTTAGGCCCTCCCACTCCCCACCCCAGCCATCTTCTCAACTCCTGAGACACAAGGCCTCCTCCAACTGCCCTGGTTTCCCACACAGGGAGAGGGGCAGCTCCTCGCTCTCAGGACCCCACATGGACACAACTCCTCCCCTGCCCTCCTCCGCCCCTCCCGGGGCCACAGAGTCCTCAAGCAGGGCCTCCCCTTCCTGGCCTTCCAGTTCTTGTTTCGGCTTGCTGAACGCCTTCTCCCTCTCCAACGCCCGGCCAAGTGATCACCACCAAGAAGCAGCCTCCTCACTTCCTCCTCCCCGATTCCCCAGCACTGAGCGCACGGCTCAAGAGCAGCCCTGTCTAGCCCCCTTCCCCAAACCAGAGCCATGTGCTGGTGGAGGGCGGGGACTGCCCCTCTCCCTGCTCCCCGCTTTCTCGCCCCATGCGTCCTACTGCTGAGTGACCACACTGCCAGGCCAGCCCCTGCAAGCTTAGGGGAGAAAGGGGGCCCATGACCTACTCTGGAATGTCTGGATCTGGTTGGGCATCAGGTTTCGGGCCTGGTAGATGTAGCAGAAGAGCTGGTAGTAGTGGGGCTCTGGGTAAGAGAGGAGCCTGTGTCCACTGCCTGCCCCAGGGTCCCCACGGGCCACCTTCTCACTCCCCATCCAGGCCCTCCCCACTCCCTGCCTTCGGACACTGAGGCTGTGTCTCTGCCACCACCCTCCCGAGTGGGCTAGTAGCTGGGTGCTCACTATTGAAGGTGCAGTAGATGAAGGGCATGTCGGACGGCCGGGTGTTCTTGAGGGTGGGCCTCCAGGTGTTGGAGAACATGTTGCTCGTCCCCCACAAAGACGATCTGTCCTCCACCCCCTTGACCTCCGTAGCCTGCCCAGCCTCATCCACAGTCAGTTCCTAGGAGGGTCTCCGCTGAGGCTCCTGGCTGCTTCCCTGTCTCTTTAAGCCCAGCCCCCACCCAGGGGACCCTGGGAATGTGGAACTGAGGTCCACTCTCTGGCCACCCCTTGCCCCCCAGTGGTCAGTGGCCAATCTGGAAGGGGGGGGGCAGCATCCCTGCCACATCCAGGTCAGGCCCTGCCTCTGAGAGGCAGGCTGGTGGGGAACCTTTACCAGGGATCCCTCCAGGAGAAAGATTGGTGCGATGTTTTTGTCCTTGTCCTTGACCTTGTTGGGGGCCAGCCTGCGATGCCAGCAGCGGCGGCGGAACTGGCTGGTGGGCTGAGGGTTCAGATGGAACCTGGAGCCAAAGGTGCCGTACTCCCAGCCTTCCTCCTCACCAGCCACACTGGAGCTATGCTGCAGAAAGAGAGCAGGGTCCTCCTCCGGCCGGGGGCCCGAGGTAGCCCCTGCCTGCGTGTAGGTCCTGGCCAGGGCTCCTGCCAGGCAGCCCCCTCACCAGCTGCAGGAAGGACAGGGTCTCCTGCTCCTGGGTCAGCTTCTGGGGGCTCCGGAACCGCATGCGCACCCAGCGCCGCCTCCGGACCGAATGGTAGGTCTTCTCCACGGAGTTCCAGGCCTCGGGCAGGCCAGAGGGCAGGATCCCCAGTCCGTACTCCCAGCCTGTGGGAAGCCAGCCTGTGACCTCTGGGGACCCAAGCCGGGTCTTTGCCCCGCGGGGATCTTAGGTAGGGCTGCAAGATGGATTCAAGAAGGGCAGACTCACCCAAATAGCCAAACTCATTGCCATCGAATCGGTGTCGACTGCTCGCGACCCAGGGGAGAACTACTCCTGTGACTTTCTGAGATTCTAACTCTTTACGGGAGTAGAAAGCCTCATCTTTCTCCCGTGGAGCGACTGGTGGTTTTGAACTGCCGACCCTGAGGATTGCAGCCTAACGCATAACCACTAAAGCCACCAGGGCTCCTGTTGGGAAGACTAAAGGAGCTATGATTTTCCTCGAGTCTCTCTGTCCCTATGACCTGCTCTATGGAAAGATGTGTTCACATTTTACCACACCTGGATGTCTCCGGCCCAACTGTCCACCTTAGAAAGGAGGAAGATGAAGCTCAGGGATGTACTGTGGCCCACACAAGGTCCTGCTGCAGGTAAGAAGCAGTTTGCCTCTTTGACCTAGGACTTCGGACTTCCAGTCCAAGGCGCCTTCCCTGATGAACTCAGGTTAAATGACCAGGTTCATATTCATGGGCATCTGCCAAGCTTTACTCCAGGCCCCAGGAGGCACTCAACCTAGCCTGGCTCAGAACTGTACAAGGGTGGAAACCCTGCTCCCTGGAGGTTGGGGAACCGAGGAATTTAGGCCCATCCCACCCAAGAGCTTGGCTACTCACAGGCTGTCACAAGTATGGGGCCCCCACCCCCACCCCACCTGCCCAGAAGTGGCCTCTGATCATGCGGTGATGTTCAGGCCAGAGCTCCGCAGATGCTTGGTTCTCCCGCGGTCATCCCACAGCCGCAGGCCTCACCTTCATTGTCCACCGCGTGGTTCAACTGCACAGTCCAGTTCTTCTGAACATACCAGCCTCGGGGGCACTTCATGCCCTCCCGGGAAGGGACAGCATTTCCGTCCTGTGGTGGACAGTCAGAAGGAGAGCTAAGGGCTATCTGAGCCGGAACGAGGCTTGCCTTGGGCGCATACCCCAACTCTCTCCACTCTTTCCATAATCCGTGAATCTACTGTGGGTACTCTCCCCACATCCCCTGCCCCCCCCAAGCAGACACAACCCTACCTCCTGGACCAGACAGCATCTTTGGCCACCTGTAAAACTCGCTGTGTGTCTACTGACTTGCTTGTCTTGCGCTTTAAAGTAAACGTATCTTTAAAAGCAGCTTTGCACACACCAAAAAACCCCTCACAGCTCTTGCATCAATTTCTGACTCATGACGGCCTGTAGGGCGGGCAGAACTGCCCCTGTGCGTTTCTCCCCCATGGGAGTAGAAGGCCTCTTCTTTGTCCCAGGCTTTGTGTAACCTGCTGAAAACCAGCCATCGTTAAGTATGGCGGAAACAAGGTGGCATGTCTGCATTCCAGCTGAGTGCTCGCGCTTCCGTCCGCTTGCTCCTTGGCTGCTAACCAAAAGATTGGACGTTTGCGCCCACCCAGTCTTCCCTGGAGAAAGACTAGTCAAGAACTTCCGAAAAGCCAGCCATCGAAAACAACGGCAGACAGTTGGGCTCTTGCACATGCAGAGTCGCTCGCCAGGAGCCGGCGGCATCCACCCATCAGACAGGTGGGGGCTACCCTGTCAGGTAAGGAGCCACCAGGCCCCTGGGGCTGTTTCAGTGGAACCCGGACTCCCAAACCACCCAGGCTGGTTGCCTGCTGGTGAGTCCACACTGACTCGGGGCAAGCTCATGGGGGTGTGGGTAGAGCTGTGCCCCCAGGTTTTCAATGACTGTCTTCTAACTGCAGCTTTGCAGCCAGGTGGAGCTGAACGGCCCACCTTTGGGGCGAGCAACCCGTTTGCACCACCCAGAGGCAGCTAATTAAAATGAAACCAAGGGAAAAGTGTAGCGGCTCAGTCTCACGAGCCATGAGGCCACATGCACAATAGCTCAGAATGTGGCCCCCCTCCGGTGGACAGTGCAGACATGGGAGAGCTCTCTTATGGTAGCAAGTCCTGTTGGCCCGTGCTGGTCAGACAAACCCCACTCAGCTTCTCCCCTTCCGGGGCAGTGCCCCCACGGAATGAGGCCTGAGGAGGACACACTGTCTTGCCCTGTTGTTTCCGGAAGGCTTTCTGAAGGTAATTGAGCCCTGGGTGGGGGCCGCGAGGGCTGAAGGACCGAGGATAAGCACACATGCTTAGGAAGAAGGGTTCAGATCTTAACCCCTAGAGCCCAGTGTCCTTCCACCCGGACCACCCAGCTTCTAAGGCTCCTCATCTTGTTGTATGGCTCCCCCACACACACACACACCCCACAGGCACTGGGAACCCCTGCTCACCACATCCGAGTTTGGGATGGCCGCCGCCACCCAGGCCCCGGTGACATCACGGGCCTGGTTCTCATATACCTCCTCCAGCACTTGGACCTTGTTGATGTCTATATCCAGGAGGAGTCTGTGGGGAAGAGATCCCAGGTTCCCAGGCTATCCCCCAGAACCTCCAGGCCCCTGGGGCCCTCCTATGCTGCCCAGTCCTCCAGAAAGGGTGGTAGGCAGGGTTCTGTGCTCAGTGTACCCCAACCTACAGGGGCCGGGCTATGGAAAACCTCCTGGAGCATCCCCCACGCTGCCTCCGTCCATCCCCCATGTTGCCTCCATCTGATCTGAGCCTGCCTTTCCCACACTGCCCCTGTCTAGCTCCTCAGGTTAAAAGGTCCCCACATCCCCAGCCTTACCTCCTCTGAGGCTCCACCATCCAGTTGCCCTGCCAGTGCCAGCCATGGGGCACCTTGAAATCCTCCTTGGGGAGGGCTGTGCGTCCGATGACATCCGAGAAGTTGGGGAGGCGGCGCAGGCCCTTCAGGCCCCACTCGTTCTTGTGCTTGGCCTCGTTCTCGTACTGTGCGGGGAGTACTCATCAGGGCCTGCCCCCTGGGCCTGCCAGGGGCTTGAACCCAGAGGAGGACAGACGCTTCTTGGCAGCACACGCCCACCACAGTCTCTATTCTTGGGCCAGGGGCTTTGGTTATCAGGAGGAGGGTCAGCAAAGGAGGGAGGGAGGGCCCACGGAGGTGGTTAATTATGCTTCCCCTGTGCTGTCAGGCCTCCCCCCACCCCGGGCCCTGTAGATATAGCTCCTCCATCATAGCGCTCTCTCCTGAGCTAAGGCCAGACCTCACAGCCATGGTCCTTCAGTGGGAGCTGCGTCCACTTACGAAGCTCCCACTGTGGAGCAGGCTCACGCCCAGGGCTTCACACGCCTCTTTTCATCCCCGCACCTCAGGCCATGGGCAAAGAGGCTGAGGCTCCCAGAGGCCACCTCTGCCCTGCATTGCCCAGCTAGCAAGGGGTGGAGTGTGGTGAAGGTCAGCGCCGGAACAGTGACTGCCCGCGCCCTCCTCACTGCAGACCCGGGGGATCCAGCTTCACTGAACCATGTGCCCTATCTGCCTCTGCCTCTCCAAGCCTTATGCAAGGGGCTGCTTCGCTTTATCATGATGTGGCCATCCACGGCCTGAAACGTAACAATCGTAATAATATCTTTCAAATCAATAAGCTGAAAAGCCAGGACATTCAAAACTTCTCTCTGGATGGTCAGATCCCTCTCCTGAGCACACCTCCCTCTGATCCTCCAGCAGCAGTCACCACGTTCTCTTGTTTCTAGAATGTTCTCTGATTCCTGCCAGACTGTCTTACCTGGCCCTGCCTCCTGCACCCTGCCCCCCCGCCCCTGGGATCCCCGCTCCGGCACTCACTGTCTCTGCGTACACAACCAGGTTCCCATGTTGGAGCAGCTTAAGATTCAGGCTGTCTTCCACGTTGCCAAGCCACATGCAGACCCGGAGTTGGGCCGGGAGCGTGTCCTTCTGTCCTTCACCCTCTGGGTACTAAGGCACAGGCAGGTCGATCAGTCCCTCGGCCAGTCCCCCAGGGGTGGGATGCAGGTGAGGGGGCGGGGCTCACACTTAGAATGGTCACTGAGTCCTGGGACCTACGCTGAGCAGGGTGCCGGGGCTACTTCGTGAATGACATGGAGTTCTACCTTCAAGACACACACCACCGTCTGAGCGGAGGGCACCACGCATATCCATTCAGCACCCTGTGCCCCTGAGCACGTGGAGAGGCTGGGAGCCGCGAGGGGAGGGCTCCGCCCACAGTGTGTGCACATTAGCATTGGTTGTGGGCCTCATAGACGCGCAAGCCCTCACCCACCATTCTCAGAGCGGCAGACAGGGGCTCAGACAAGTTCAGAAACTGGACTTTGGTCACACAAGCCGGTCAGTGGCAGAACCAGGTTCAAGTCCCAGGGGTTGTGGACCTGAGAGGGGCACTCCACAATGGGGGTGGGGGCAGTGCTAATCCAGAGTGTCTGGGCTGCGGAGAATATGGGCCAGAGAGGGACCATGCAGGAAGGAATGGCTGGGGGCCAACGGAGGTCAGCAGGGGATGAGAGCAGACAGGGAGTCTGGGGAGAGTGGGGTACCTAGCCCCCTCTCCTGCCTCTAGGTCAGTGGCCTCAACCTTCCTAATGCTCCAACGATCCTTTAATACGGTTCCTCATGTGGAGACCCCCCCAACCATAACATTATTTTCAATGCTACTTCATCACTGTCACTTTGCTACTGTGATGAATCGGGCGACTGCTGTGAAAGGGTTTGACCCCCAAAGGGGTCGAGACCCACCAGTTGAGAACCGCTGCTCCGGGTGCTGGTCAGGTGGGCTTGGGGGATGGAGCAGGCTGGGGCAGTGTGCCGTCTGCTTTATTTATAGCTTTGCATCTGAGAGGGTTGACCGGTGCTCAACCCACACTGCCATCGGCTCTTTTATGACTCCAGGCCACCTGATGGGACAGGGTGGACCTGCCCCCGTGGGCTTCCCAAACGGAAGCTCTTTATGGGAGGAGAACGCCTCCATCGTTCTCCCGATTTCTCACAACGTGTGTCCCATTGCCTATTTTTTGAGTATCACCCCGTTGTGGTCCAGGGGACAGGAGACAAAGGGCTGGATTGAGCGGTAGCAGCGAGGATGATGGCAGAGATGATTTGGAAGGCCAAGTAAGAGGGAGTTTAACTTCCTGTCTCCCACAGGTGAACAGCTCCAGCCCTCTGCCTTCCTCTGGGGTGCCGGCAACCCTATTCCACCTGAGTCAAGGGCCCCAAAGAAAGGGTAGGGTGCCCTGGGGGGCTGCCGCGGGGCACCCTGAGAGTTCTCCCTGAGGGGTTTCTGGGACTCTCTCCTCGCCCGAGGACTAGGGCGGCCTGAGCACCCACGTCTCCCCTACCTGGAGGAGGAGCGTCTGTGTCTTCCCACAGAATCTGCCAGACTGCAGGGTCCCCGCCGGGGAGAAGAGGATGGTGTGGGCGGGCACCTGGGCGCAGGCCACCTGCTGGTTGCCGGACACCAGCCAGATCATGACTTCCGGGAGGCTCACCTGGGGCTGTGGAGGTGCGAGGGCGTCAGGCCCTGCCCGGCCGCCCCAGAGGACCACTTCCCTGTTGGTGTCTGCGGAGCCCACCTCGGGGAGCACGGAGTTGAGGCGGTACAGCCAGCCCTCCGCTGTGGCCACCATCCGCTCCGAATGGGTTTCCTTGGCCTGCTTGGACAGTTCCTTCAGGAGGCGTCTGCGGAGCATCCATTTCTTCTTGTCCAGCTCCGTAGCTTTGGACTGGTCGGTCAGGCAGGGCAGAGGGCGCCTGAGGGCAGGATGGGGCAGAGCAGGGTGGGCTTCAAGCCCTGGGGCCCTCTGGTCCTTCCTTAGGCCAATGGGTCCTTACTAGCTCATCCAGTACTGGCTGCCCAGGGACTCTGCCTGACTCTAGTGGGGAGGCCCTGCCCCCTGTGGGTGTGACCTCTCTACCTTCTCATCCATCTCCTTGCCCATCGCTCAATCCCTGCGCCTGAACCTCTTCGCCCAACGTTCAAGCCAACACTCAACATGCCTCGCTCCAGGGGAGCCTCGCTGGGCAGAAGAATGTGTTGTGGGCTGGGGCCAATCAGTCACAGGGAATAAGGGTGGACCAAGTGGGGATGGGGGGCACAGGAGGGTTTCATAGCCAGAAGAGCCAGCACAGGGAAAGGAGCAGAGAATGGCCATCAGGGTTTGTCAGGAGAACAAGAGACGTCTCCACTGGTGGGAGCCTCAGGCCTGGGCGAGGCACCACAGGGAGTGGAGTGGGGGGGACAATGCTATTGTTTGGGGTTCAAGCCCAGCAGAGATTTGAGCAGAGTTCCTATTTGGAGGAGGGCTTCTTTGGGGTTTCCCTCTGGGCCCCTGGGCCCTCGATGCTGGCTCTAGCTCAGCCCAGCCCAGCGGCCCTGCCTGCCTACTCGCAGTCCTCCACCAGCTCCTTCCGCAGCACCTTCCACTGGAGGAGCAGGGCAGGGTCCTTCGGGTTCCGCATGGACTTCAGGATGTCCAGGTTGGCCTTCTGCCCAGCAGGAGAGAGACAGACACAGGGATCGGGTGTCAAGCAAGGGCCTCACTTGGGTTACAGGTCTGACTGGCCCATGAAATGTCATCAGGCAGGACTTGGGGGCCCCTGGGGGGTAGCCTGGTGATGTCAGTCTAAGGTGTCCATGCCCTTGCTCACCCTTGCTGCTACCTCACAGGAGAAATGGAGGCAGGAGGGGGTGGGACTGGGGAAAAGCACAGGGGGCTGAGCCTGAGCCCAGCTCCCTCCAGCCACGCCTGTGAGTTCACAAAGGTCACCTCTGGTGAATCCAGGGTGCACCATAGGCACTGGTGAGCCACTTAACCATCCTCGCTCGTTAACACTTGATCCCTCACCATTATGGCTTTTAATTGGTTTTACTTTACCAGTCGTGTCAGACGTGTGTATGTTCATTTGTGTATTTAAGTCAAGATGGATAACAATCCCTTCTGAAACAGTCACGGGAGCCATGGGCCCCTGAGGATATGGGAAATAGTGGGGGAGAAGGGGAGAGCATCGACATCTAACGCCATTTGATGGGATGGAACAGCATTATTGTATGTGGATGGATATATGGATTGTGTAAGATATGGGAGAGGAGGGAAACTATCATAGACCAAAAAAAAAAAAAAAAAGGAATGAGTGTGCCTGTGGTGTGGTGGGGGAGGGAGGGGATATCAAGGAGTCCAAGAAGAAAGGAAATGTCCTGAAACGGACTGGTAGCCACTGAACCCGCTGCTGGCTGTGACTGAGCTGTGGAATGGATGGTGTCCCTAAGAGCGCCCAGGAAAGTGATTTCCAAAAGAAAAAAATCACCGCGGAGACCGGGAGGAAGCACGTCTCTCCCCTGCCTGACACCCACTTGGTAGCTCCCCTCACACCTGTGCTTCTGGATGGGGACCTAGGACTCCTTCCCGGCTTCACTGACCTTATCCCAGGGTTCCCTCGACGCCCCTCCAAACTTAGAACACGGATACATCCCCCCGCCTTGGCCCCATGACTCCCTACACAGCCTTCAAGACCCGTGCCACCTCACCCAGGCCGTCTCCTCTGACTGTCCTTTTACACGTGCTTCGTTTCAGCTTGGTGCCAGCCAAGACACGGCACGCATGGATGAGCTGTATAGCTGGTTCCCCCAGGCACCCCCCCCCCCGCCAGCTCTCCCCACCGCTCTCTGGACCCTTCCCTTCCTCCCTCCCCTGCCGCACTCGCCAGACGGTCTCTCGTGATGTGCAGGAGGTTGAGGCAGTTCAGTCGGAAGCTGACATCCTCCCAGTAAGATGTTACGGCCACGACAGGTTTGATGTTGTACCAGGGCACGTAATGGTAGATGCTCCCTGGGACACAGGATGTGGGAGAGGAGTCACGTGTTGAATATCTCTCTCTCTCCCCAGACAACACAATCTACTAATGACCTTACCTGGACCTCTTCCTCCAGGAGAGCAGGCCAGGGGCTATTGGAGAATATGTGCACATTAAGCACTGTGGTAGTTACATAATCTGCTGTCAACTTGCGACTACTAAGAGTGAAGGGGTGGAGTCTAGCCTGTCAATCAGATTGCAGTTAGACGACCTCATTTGGAGGCGCTATGGAGATAACTATCACACTGGAGGCCGGACCCATATACTCTCTGCTTCGTATTCCTGATGACAAGACACATGGACCTACACTAGAACCCTGGAACTGAGCCATGTGGAGACCCACGCCAGTGCTGAGAGGCTTACCCCGCAAGACTTTCCACCCAGTGGTCTGTGATCTTGCTGCATTTGGTGTCATTGCATGTGTTGTGTGAGTCTGAAGAGGAATTTATAGACTTGTATCGGACATGTGGGCTAATATAAGACTTAAGGACTTGATCTGGACTGGGCTGGGATGTTTTCTTAATGTACAACTCCTCTTTGATAAAAGTTCTCTCTCACACACATGAGTGTCTATGAATTTGTTTCTCTAGTCTACCCGGACTAACACAAGCACCCAGGCTCTTATAGTGTACTCAGGGTGCCCATGCTCGATTCAGGTTTTAAAAGTCCCTGCTTACAGGCAGGGAAGTCGAGAGATGTGAGATCTTAAGCCTGCATGGCCAAGTCAGCAAGTCAGAACACAATCAGCTCTCCTGCTCTTAACCTCAGGCACAGTGCTCAGGCAAGGGGCATGCTTGAGATGGGACACACTTTGGGTGGTCTCCACAGGAGAGACAGAGTGGACCAATACCCAGGGAGGAGCCCCAGCCTTGGTTGGGGTGGGTGGGTGTCTCAATGAAGGGGTGTCCAGAATGTTGGGTAGGGCGAGCAGAAGGAGATGAAAGCCAGTAGCAGACTGGATTCCGGGACAGTTTTCCTTATTGGAAAAAGCGGAAAGCTAAAGGAAACAGATTCTTTTGTGAAACCTTGCTGAGTTGGCATGAAAGAGAGAAAGAAACCAAAATTAAAGTAAAAGCAAAAAAAATAATAATAAAGCAAAAAAAAACACCCAAACTGACTCTTGCCCTCGAGGTTTCTGGAAAACCTTGGAGAGCTTGCCCTTCCTCTTTTGAAAATGCCAGGGGGCAGGAGAGAAAGCCTCGCATGTCCTGAGGGAGTCCTTCTGGCAGGAGCCACCTCAGGTCCAAGTGAGAAATAAGCTAGCACACAGCGTGGAGAATGAGTGAGTTCCAACTACACTCAGCACACGAGAGCCTTTCACCAATACAATGACTGGTCAGACATTGGGCCTCCACTCAAGCACTTACACAATGCAAGAACACTTTGTTCTAATAAATTGGCATTCCAGGATGCACACCTTCCCGACATGATTGCTGAAGAAAAATGTGTGCATAAGCAAATGTGGTGAAGAAAGCTGACAGTGCCCGGCTACCAAAAGATATAGCATCTGGGCTCTTAAAGGCCTGAAGATAAACAAGAGGCCATCTAGCTGAGAAGCATCAAAGCCCACATGGAAGAAGCACACCAGCTTGGCTGACCACAAGGTGTAGAAGAGACCAGTTGACAGACATCAAAGAGCTAAAAACCGTATCAGTGGGTGCCCACCTCCCTGATATGATCAATGAAGACAAACGGGTGCATAAGCAAATGTGGTGAAGAAAGCTAATGGTGCCCGGCTATCAAAAGATGTAGCGTCTGGGGCCTTAAAGGCTCAAAGATAAACAAGTGGCCATCTAGCTCAGAAGCAACAAAGCCCACATGGAAGAAACACACCAGCCTGTGTGATCACAAGCTGTCGAAGAGATCAGGCATCAAGCATCAAGGAACAAAAAATCCTATCATTGAAAATGTGGGTGAGTGCAGAGTGGAGACTCAAAGCCCAATAGTAGTCAACTGGACACCCCTTGCTGAGGGGTTGTGGGGAGGAGATAAACCAGGCAGGGTGTGGGGTAGCAACAATGCAACATATAACTTTCCTCTATTTCTTAAATACTTCTTCCCCCCCACTATCATGATCCCAATTCTACCTTGCAAATTTGGCTAGACCAGAGGATGTACATAGGCACAGATAGCAACTGGAAACACAGGGAATCTAGGACAGATGACTCCTCCAGGACCAGTGATGAGAGTGGCGATGCCTGGAGGGTAGAGAGAATGTAAGGTAGAAAGAGGGAACTGATTATAAGAATCTATGTATAACCTCCTCCCTGGGGGAGGGACAGCAGAGAAGAAGCCGGGGGGAGACGTCACACAGTGTAATATATGACAAAATAATAATAATATATGAATGATGAAGGGTTCATGAGGTAGGGGGGAGTGGGGATGGAGGGGGAAATGAGCAGCAGATATTAAGGGCTCAAGTAGAAGACAAATGTTTTGGGAATGATGATGGCAACAGATGTACATATGTTCTTGACACAATGGATATATGTATGGATTGTGATAAGAATTGTACAAGCCCCCAATAAAATTATTAAAAATAAAATGACCGGTCAGAGAAGGCACACAGCAAACAATACATGCTACATGTTTCTTTTATGTGAAGTCCAAAGAGGGACCAGCCAGCTGGCGGTGAAGGGAGCGGGTGCCCTGGGTCAGCAGCTGTGGTGGTGGGCACCAGAAGCTACTGGGATGTTGGCACTCTGTTCGGTGCTCTATACACTCTTCCGTGGCCACATGTGGGCTTTGTGGACATTCCCTGAGGAGGACCGTTGGGCTGTGCATTTTTCCCCTTATTTATGTTTTACTTGGACCGACAGTTTACTTCTACATGTTAAAAATAGTGGAGTGTTATTATGTAAAATTAAAAAAAACATCACCATCATCAAGTCAATTCTGACTCATAACGATCCCACTGGACAGGATAGAACTTTCCCTGTGGATTGCCAAGACGGTAATTCATAGCAGGAGTAGAAGGCCTCCACTTGCTCCCGAGAAGGGGCTGGTGGTTTTGAACTGCCGACCATGTAGTTACCACCCCAACATGTAACCTACTACAGTGTGTCAGATCGTGAAAAAGAAGAGACTGCGACGGAGAATGAATAAAATGGAGATGGAGCTGCAGAACAGTTACCCAAGGCCTTTTGATAAGGTCTGGGAGCCTCTAGAACGCTGCCAGAGACAAGATGAAAGATCCGAGGGAGAAGAAATCCTGAAGGACAGGATAAGCAGGTCCACAGAAAACAGTGCGTTCCAGAAGGAGCCACGAGAGAAGTCCGTTTTAAGGAGAACACGGCTTATCAGTTTCCAGAAGGGTTGGAAGACACCCGCTTCAGACCTTGGCACCAAATGAAGGATTCGGGTGATAAGCTAAGCAGAGATCTGTGATTGGGGGTTTTCAGGGATGTATGAGTGTGGGGATACACATAGGTAAATTCCCTTTTCTCCTCCTGGATGGTGTACAAAAGCAATGAGAAGGAAAATGACCCTGCTTTCAGCAAAACAAGGAGACAGATACAATCTGCAGACTCAAAAATACACACAAGGACTGCCAAGAACAACGGTGCTCACCAGAGAAGCCACCTGGGGGGAAGGGAGCGAGAGGCGGAGGCTGCAGAAGCAGTACCCCTGTGGGCAGTTTGCAGAGTGCCAGCAAAAACATACTCCCTGAGACCAGGACCCCGAGGAGGAAACGGGAGCCCGCAGAACTCAGCAAAGAAGGCGAAGGAAAAACAAACCATCTCAGGAGGACGCTCACACAAGGAGGAGCCGGGGAGGGTTGCAGAAAAGAGTCAGCGAGGGACATGAAAGACTAGAAATAAGAAAACGAAGGCAAGCAAGGTGAAGATAGGGCGTAAAAAGAGAGAACAGGGAAACTAGGACAGATAGAGAAGAAAACCAAGGACATAGAAACCAAGGAAATAGAAAACTAAACTGTTGGATTAGAATAAATAGCTTAACGATCCTTTAAGACTAGTCTATTGATATAAGATAGGCAGGAGGAACAATCCTGAGGAGAAAACAATGGGACCTGCAGTTCTGGGAAGACATGGGAGGGGAGGGGAGGGGCAGGGATAAGGGAACAAGAGATCTACAATTGACGGCTAGGCGCGTAGAATAATGCCTGGTGGGGTTGATCAAGTGCAATGCATCCAAGAGGAATCACTGGGAGCCTAATGGAGGGTGTGCATGATGGAAACAGAGGAAAGAAATAGGAGGCAAAAGCTACTTATAGAGGTCTAGCCACAGGCATGTATATAGTTACATATACTACTTTATAATGAAAGGGATAGAGGCCAATGTACATATATTGATATGCTAAGTATTAAAATAGTAGACTGACTTTGAACCTCTACACAAGGCCTCCCTTAACACAAGAACACTTGGTTCTGATAACCTAGCACTCTTTGATACTCACCTTCCGGACAAGATCATTTAAGACAAAATGGGTGCATAAGTCAATGTAGTGAGAAGGGGAAGGTGGGAGGAGAAAGGTGGGGAAGGGAGTAAATGTGGTGAAGAAAGCTATCAAAAGTGCCTGGTTATCAAATGATTAAAGGCTTGAAGTTAAACAAACAGCCATCTAGCAGGGAAACAAATAAGCCCAAATGGAAGAAGCACACCAGCCTGTGCGATCACGAGGTATCAGGCATCAAAAGATCTCAAACAAACAATGATATTGATGTGAAAGAGTGGGGTTGGAGTGGAGATCCAAAGCCCAACTGTAGACAATTGGACTCTCCCCCTCAGAAGGGCTACAAGGAAGGGACAATTCACCCAGAGTGCACACGTCATCGCCCTAATTCCTGAATGTCCCAGTTGTACCTTGCAAACCCAGCTAGCCTGGAGAACACACACTGATACAGATAAGAGCTCTCAACACATGGAGTTCAGGACAGATAAAACCCTTAGGAACAGTAGTGGGAGCACCGATATCATGAGGGTAGGGGGATGGTGGGGGTGGGAGGGTGGAAGGGAGCGAGAGAGGGAACCTATTACCAGGTTGGATATGTAGCCCCCTCCCAGGGGGAATGAAAAACAGAAAGGTGGGTGAAGGCAGACAACGGATAGTGTAAGACATGAAAGAACAATGACAATATATAACTGATCAAGGTTTCAGGAGGGTGGGAGGGTAGGAGAGGGAGGGGGAAAAGAGGAGCTGATACCAAGGGCTCAATAGAAAGTAACTGTCTAGAAAAGAATGATGGCAACATATGTATAAATTCGCCTGATACAATTGATATATGGATTGTAATAAGAATTGTAAGAACACTTGTGTTAGTCTGGATACTTTAGAGAAACAAATCCACAGAAACTCATGTATAAGAGTTTTATATAAAGGTTAAGTGTGCATCAGGAAAACATCTCAACCCAGTGCTGCCCAAGCCCACAAAGTCCATCATTAACCCCTACGTCCAACACCAATCCACAAAGGCCTCCTCCATCTCACAAAACACACACAACGATGATGACTGCAGGAGGAAAGCCGAGTCAGTGAATGTGTAAACATCTCAGCGCTGGCAGGGGTCTCCACAAGGCTGCTCCAGCATCCAGGGCTGCATCAGGGCAGGTCCATGCGGCTTCTACTAAGGGATGTCATGTAGGAAGTGAGCCTTGCCAGCGAAATCAGGGAACTGGCTAAGGCAGCTGCACCCTGGCCTGACCACCAGAGAGCAAGAGACCTGAGAACTAGAAAGGCGAGGCTCACCGCGCCATTTATCCCTCTGCCCTTCAATTAACCCCGCATGTGTTTATTGGCCAGGTTGGCACAATAACCTAACTACCTCAACCCTCAATAAAAAGAAACCCAATAAAACATTTTTAAGAGCTAATAAATAAGTAAATAAATCCTCAGATGACAAAAGCAAAAATAAATAAATCAAATGAAACAAAAACACGCGTGAGAGCCCCCTCCCCAATAAAATGATTAAAATAACAATAATTAAATATCCTTTCAGAAACCGCCATGTGGAAAGCCTAGTCTTTCTGACAAACGGTGCTGGAGTAATGGGATCTCCACATGCAAATGAGCTCAAACAGGTCATGGGGCTCCGGTGCCAGCGAGATCCGGGAAGTTTCAGAAGGAAAGAGAACAGCCCCACGGCTGTGGGTCAGGCCAAGAGTTCTAAGGACACCGTGAAAGAAAGATACGTGAAAAAAAATAAATAAATAAAAATAAAAAAAAGAAAGAAAGATACATGGAGTCTCACCCAATCTGAACTGTGTGTGGTTCAGGAGACACCGTGGAGAAAATGCAACAATCAAGCCTCAGACAATGTGTGAATCATACAGATGATAGAGGACGTGGTATCTCGACTGTATAAAGAATTCTTTTTTTTTTTTTTTTTTCTCCCCCCATAAAGAATTCTTACAACGCGCTCAGAAGATAATCATCCCAATTAAAAATAGGTAACGAACCCGAGAGGAAGATGCTCCATAATTTCTTGTGGTGATGATTGCACAAGTCTTCGTATGATTAAGCTGCATGCTATGTGAAGTGTACGCGGATCAAACCTTTTTAAAGGCTGATCAGCACCCGCGGATCTGATCCGCTTCGTTCGATGTTTAAGGGAATACAAAGCAAAATCACAACACCGCTACACGATCACCGTGACTTAAATAACTGAGCGGAGACGGACGCTAACAAGTGTTGGTGACGATGTGGGGAGAGTGGGACTATCGTACACTGCTGCCGGGGCGTGGGGGGCTGGAGTGTAAAGGGGAGCAGTCACTGGAGAAGAGCCGGAGGGTTCGTTAGAAAGCATTCCACATCGAAGCGTCTACCCAGCAACGTGAAGGCACCTGCCCACACAAGCACGTCCACCAACGCTCCCCGCGCCTTTCATCGTGGCAGCCACCACCTGATACGAGGAGTAACAAATGAGGAAAGGTACACCCATAAGGTGGAATACTAGTTAGCAGCGAAAAGGGAATGCAGCACTGAGATATGCCATCACATGGATGCAGCGCCAAAGCATGATGCCGAACGAAAGGAGCCCGATGGAAAAGACCACGTATCGTGTGGTTCTATTCGTATGAAATATAAAAAGCCAAAAATGGATGCCTGCGGCTGCTGAGTGGGCTCTGGCTCGGAGCAACCCCCCAGGACGGAGGAGGACGAGCCCACAGGTCGTCGTCGCGGGCATCTTCCCGAGCCTTTCTCCGAGGAAGCGGCTGCCGGGTTTGTACGGCTCACGTCCAGCTGGCAGCCAAGCAAGCCGCTGCCCACAGCACCGTTAGGACCCCACTGTGAACGCTCCAGGAGCGGCAAGCACATTAAAAACCAGAGTGGCGGCCGTGGGGGCTGCAAACATCAGCAAGCAGCACAGCATAGTGTGTTTATGGTATGGAAATGACAAGGCTAAATTAAGTACTCACACAATAAAAGAAGCATCTCCCTGTGGAAAGAGCCCCACCACTTATCTGTCAGCTGGTCCACACAGTGATGGCCTGTGTGTTGCTGGGACGCTGGAAGCTCTGTCAGTGGTGTTTCAAAGGCCAGCAGGGTCCAGCGAAGTGAACAGATTTCGGCGGAGCTTCCAGACTACAAACAAGACTACCGAGAAGGAATTGGCTGTCCCTTTCTGGAAGCATTAGCGGCTGACCATCGCATGACCCACATAGAAACATTCTTAGCTGGTGAAGGCCTCATGAATGGAAGCAGATGAGCCCCTGAAGTCAGAAGGTACTCAACTATGGCTGAGGGCTGTCTTTGCAGAGTAAAGTCGACCACCGTGCTGTGAGAATAAAACCCTCAGGGCCTTCGTTTGCTGATGGGGACGACTCAAAGGGAGAAGGAGTTGCAAACATCAGCTCATAATCACGGGAACTTGGCATGTTTGAAGTATGAACTTAGGAAGATTGGGAATTCACAAAAATGAAACACATAAAAATCGACTTTCTAGGCATTCGTGAGGCATTTAATACAGAAGAAGAATCGATGGGTTTGAACCGCGGTGCTGAGAAGAATATTAAAAGTACCATGAATGGCTAAAGGAACAACCTGTCTGTCTTGGAAGAAGGATGGCCAGAGCGCTTCCTGGAGGCCAGGCTGACAGGACTTCCTCTTGGACATGTTGTCAGGAGAGACCAGGCCTTAGAGAAGGCTTGGTAGAGAAGAAGGGCAGCAAGTCGAGGAAGGCCCGCAGCGAGCTGCAACCATGGGCTCAGACAATGCAAACAATGGGCACTACCGTGAGGATGGCGCAGGGCCAGGCGGTGCTTCCGTCGGTTGTGCACAAGGTCATGATGGGTCTGAACCACTCGATGGCACCCAACAACAACGGGCACGGAATGGACTAGGGTTGGCCCTCTTGAATCAGACAAATGGCTTGCTGTGATGCTGGGAACGGCTTTGCAGTCATTGTCAAAAAGGGCACTTCGAGATCTATCTTGAGGTACAACGCTGTCCGTGAGAGGATTATATGTAGGCGCATTCAAGGAAATTATCCAAATTTATGTACCAAACACAAACACTAGTGATGACTGAAGAAGCTGAAGAATTCTACCCTCTTCAGTCTGAAATGATCAAACACGCAATTAGTATGCATTGATAATGATTGGTGAATGGAATGCAAAAGTTTGGAACAAAGAGTAAGCAAAAGTAGTTGAAAATAAGCCTTGGACAGTGTAAGACATGACAGTAATAATAATTTATAAATTATCAAGGGTTTGTGAGGAAGCGGGGATAGGGAGGTAGGGGGAAAATGAGGAGCTGATACCAAGGGCTCAAGTAGCAAGAAAATGTCTTGAGAATGATGATGGAAGCAAATGTACAAATGTGCTGACACGATGGATGGACGGATGGATGGATGGTGATAAGAGTTGTACGAGCCCCCAAGAAAATGATTTTAAAAATAATAAAATAAAGATCATCTCCAACTAAAAAGATTGAGTCAACATTCAGATGATCACAGATAGAAAACATCAGGCCTCAGTTTAGTGACGACTTCTGAGCTCTCCAGGAACAGATATTCCAATCTCCCCCAAGTACTCCCAGAGAATTTTTTTAAGAAGGAAAGAAAAAGGGTACTCAATTGATTTCATGAGGTGAGCATAACTCGAATAACTGAAACCAAGCAAGGACAAGAGAACTCTACCACCATCGGGTTTTTATATTACATGTGAAGTAGAATTAAGAGCCCTGATTCTGCACTGGGCTGCGACCTGCAAAGTCAAAGATGGGGCTGTCCACCCTGTCGCCTAGGGTGACCACGAGTCGGCATCGACTTGATGGCAAGTGAGCCTTCTCGTTTGGTTACGTGTATAATTCCCCAGGAGCACAGGGAAGATCCTGGATTTCCCATGCTTCTCGTAGTTAGACCACGGTTCGTTGGGGCCCACACCGTGGAACGGCAGACACCTCGCTGTGCTCAGGAGGAACTTGCACGTAGATCAAGAGGCAGTTGTGTGAACAGACAGAGGATTTCTGCATGGTACAAACTCAAGAAAAGTGTGTCAGGGTTGTACCCTCTCACCACACTTGTTCAATCTGTACGCTGAGCAAAGCATCAGAGAAGCCGACTTATATGAAGATGATTGTGGCATCAGGATTGGAGGAAGGCTTATCAACAACCTGTGATGTGCAGATGGCACAACCTTGCCTGCTGACAGTGAGAACTTGAAGCACTTTCTGGAGAAAATTAAGGATTACAATCTTCACTACAGATGACAACTCAGTGTGAGGGAAACCAAAATCCTCACAACTGGACCAACAGGCAACATCGTGATAAATGATGAAAAGAGTGAAGTTGTTAAGGAATTTGTCTTGCTTCGATCCACAATCAGTGCTCGTGGAAGCAGTAGGGAAGAGATCAAAAGATGCATTGCATTAGGTAAATCGGTTACACAAGGTTGTTGAGGACTGAGGTCTGCCTGACCCAAGCCATGGTATTTTCCATTGCCTCATATGAACTGAATAAGAAAGACTGAAGAAGAATTGATGTATGTGAATTGTGGTCCTGGAGATAAATACTGAAAGTTCCATGGACTGCTAAAAGGACAAACCGATCTGTCTTGGAAGAAGTATGGGCCCGGTGCTCCTTAGAGGCAAGGATGATGAGACTTCATCTCACATACTTTGGACACATTGTCAGGAGAGACCAGTCCCTGGAGAAGGACATCATGGTTGGGTAAAGTGGAGCGTCAGCGAAGAAGAGGAAGGCCCTCAATAGGATGGACGGACACAGTGGCTGCAACAATGGGCTCAAGCACAGGAACAATTGTGAGGATGGCACAAGACTCTGCAGTGTTTCGGTCTGTTGTGCAGAGGGTTGCAATGGGTCATAGCCAACTTCATGGCACCTAACAGCATGAGTATAATTCAAGGTTGGATTACCAATTGGCAAGACAAACATGTGCTTATTTACTAATCTGCAGTGAACCACGTTGGCGAGCACAGTTAAGCTTGTCCATACTGTGCTTACTGGTTAATCCACCCCTGAGTATAACACTCACCCAAGGAAGGCTGTAGTAGGTTCAGGATCAGCACTGTCATCTCTAGCTACCATGAAAAATAACTCGACCATGTTTGCCAGGAAGTCTGTAGAAGAGATGCAGTGCCTTGCTAAGAACCAAACCCAAACAAGCTAAAAACACTTGATTAAAGGGAAAGAAGACATCATTGTGTCGAGCACATTTGTACATTTATAACACTCTTTCTTATACACATCGGAGTGTCTATGAATCTGTTTCTCTAGTCAACCCAGACTAACACAGGCAGTAACGGAGATAATGTGATATTGGCTGAAGGGGAGACAAATAGATCAATGGAATGGAATAGAGAATCTATTTAACATGTGAGTAATTGTTTTTGAACAAAGGCATTGAAGGAGAAAGAATATCAAATGGAGCTGTATTGGACAGGGTTCTCTAAAGAGACAAACCAGATTGCTAGTAATTATATATAAATATATTTATAAAGATAGATATATAATTCAAGAAATAAACCGTTAAATTATATACGGATAGATAATACAAGAAATTAACAGTTAAATTATACAGCCGTGAGACACTAGCAGTCCTTCAAGTTTTGAGAGCTGCCAGTTTCCAGTCCCCTTCTGTAGAGAGAGCTGGGCTATATATACCCAGGCAGCAAATAGCAAGGCAGGTCCCCAACTGTCATCAACTGTCAGTCCCCAGCTCCAGAGATGAACATTCCAATCGTGTGGGCTTAAAGGGAACTCAACTTACAGCGACACAGTCCACAGGCTAGGCATCCCACAGATGGTGTACCCCTTTAAACTGAGGCACAGAACAACCAAGGTGAGGTTCACCGAGTCATTTATCCCTCTGCCCTTCAGTTAATCCTACTTGTGTTTATCGGCCAGGCTGGCACAATAAACTATAGCAGGAGCTAAACTGGATGATCTGTCTAGAAAAAAAATTGCAACCCCATCCTCACATCATATACAAAATTTACATCAAGTTAGATCATAGAACTAAATAAAAATCCTAAAACTTTAAAGTTCACAGAGTGAAACACAGGCACGTCTTCATAATCTAAGTGTGGACAAATTTTTCTCAGACCATATAATGTACAAACCATAAGTGAAAACATAATACAAACTAGCAACTTCTCATCTTCAAAAGACACTAGACATTCCCAGCAATCTCTCTATTTGGTGCAGACCCTAAAGAAAGAAGGAACAAGGTACACACTGATATATGCACACCCACGTTCGTCACAGTACTACTCATAATACTAGCAAGAAGATGGAAACAACCTAAGTCCCCATCAGTGGAAGAATGGCTCACCTTCGGCACATACCAAAAAGCCCCAAGCTTCCTGCCATCCACTCGGTTTCAACTCACAGGCCGAGTAGAGCTGCCCCTGCAGGCGCAGGAAGTGGTCTCCTTCTCCTGCGGTGTGTGGCTGGTGGGCTTGAACTTGGAATTAGCTGCCCCGTGCGTAGCCCACTGTGCCATCACACACAATAGAACCCTGTGCATGCTAAAGCAGCATGTTAAGACCGTGAAACATCTTCTGACACGGATGCATTTCGAGGACGTTAGGCTGAGTGAAGTTTGTCTATCACAAAAAGACAAGTACTATAGAAGAACGTTGTTATAAAACTTTTTAAAAATCCATATAAAGGATTTTCATACGCAAAGACACAGATTTTGATGGTTGTCACCAGGGTTGGGAGGAGAAGTAATTGGCTAGAGAGCAGTCGGACCCCGAGTGACCCTGTGCACAACAGAATGACACACGGCCCGGTCCTGTGCCAGCCTCCCAGTTGTTCTGATGCCCAAGCCCATTGTTGCAGCCCCTGGGTCAGTCCGTCTCCTTGAGGGCCTGCCTCACATTCGCTGCACCTTCACGTTACCAAGCATGATGTCCTTCTCCAGGGCCTGAGCTCTCCTGACAGCATGTCCAAAGGAGGTATATGAGACAAAATCTCACCCTCCTTGCCTCCAAGGAGTACCCTGGTCATGCTGCTTTCCAAACACATTGGAGAAGAATCGGTGCATTTCAGCTGTGGTGCTGGAGGACAACACTGAAAGTACCAGGGGCTGCTAAAAGGTTGGAGCTAGACAAGAGGAGGTAGGGTGAAGGGGTAGATAACACCCTAGCAGAGGGAGAAGGGCAGAAAGGGGGATACAGGACAAGCTATTGAGAAGTTGGATGTGTTGTTTAAGTTGTTAAATACAAAACTAGTGGTCTGAAATGTAAATATAAAAATGACAGCCGGAAATGTAAAAGCCCACCTAATTCACAATAAAAAGCTCGAAAAAAAAAAAGGCAAAATAGCCTATCTGATAAAGGACTTGTGTATAGAAAATAGAAAAGGACAGCAATTCATTAGGAAGAGACCAAGAACCCAGTGAAAAGTATGCAAAAGACTTGAGAGGCCCTTCTCTAAAGCACAGGTGACTAACCAAAAAGCACATGAAAAGATGCTCAGCATCATTAGTGATCAGAGAATTGCAAATGAAGACGGTAGTGAGCACAGCTTCACACCCACTCAAAAACCAAACAAAAGCAACCAAACTCACTGCCTCCGAGTCCATGCCAACTCACAGAGACCCTAAAGGAGAGGGTGGAACTGCCCCTGTGGATTTCCCAGGCTGTAACTCTTTACGGGAGTAGAAAGTCCCATCTTTTTTCCCTCCAAGTGGCTGGTGGTTTAGAACTCCTGACCTTGCAGTTCGCAGCCCAACTTGCAACCATTACACCACCAAGACTCCTTTCCCGCCTGCCAGGATGGTTCAGATGGAGACTGACAATAGCAAACGTGGGTGAGGATGGGAGCAAATGGAACCCTCCAATGTTGCTGTGGAGGTGTAAGTTGTGCGACCTCTTTGAAAACGGTTAGGCATTTTCTTATAAAACCCCAGGTGCATCCCTAGTTAATCACCTGAGAGCAATGAAGGCAGCTTTCTACAAAAGACTTGCACAAGAATGCTCCTGGTGGCTTTATGTACAATCTTTCTAAATGTCCACGAAGAGGTGATTGCACAAACTGTTATATCCACACCGTGGAATCTTACATGGGAGGAAGAGGGGCACAATACTGATACCCACTCATAGAACATAGATGAATCTCAAAAACATTACATTGTGCAAACAAAGGTATTTTTAAAAAGTATCATCCTATATTATTTCATTTATAGAAAATTATAGAAGAAACCTAACAGATAAGGCAACAAAGATGGTCCCCAGGGGTGGCGATAGAAAGAAGAGACACCTAGAGCAGCTCCCTGGGGTGATGGACATTTCTCAGTCACTCGTGGAGGGGTAGTTACCCAGGTGTATTTAGTTGTCAAAATTAATCAAACTATACACTTAAAATATATGTATTTTATTTTCTGGAAATACCACCTCAATAATCCACAAATAAGAAAATGACCAGACAAACCACTATCTCGAGGCAAAAGCTACACAACACATCTGACTAAAGCCCAAATTGCGGGGAGGGGGTGGGGAGGGAGGGGGGAAGAGGAGCTGATACCAAGGGCTCAAAAGAAAGTAAATGTCTAGAAAATAATGATGGCAACACATGTACAAATACGCTTGATACAATTGAAAGATGGATTGTTATAAGAGCTGTAAGAGTCCCCGATGAGATATTTTTTAAAAGAGACCATATCCCCAAAGAAATAATACAGGAATAAGAAAAATACACTCAAATAGCAAAACGGACAAAAGACACGAGTCGACTTCACAGGGGAGGAACAAAAATAGCTGCAAGCATATGAACAGATGTTTACTGTCACTCGTAACCAGGCCATCGCAAACTCAGATGAAGTGAGCTAGGGCTTCATACCCACTCACTGGACGGGCACAAATGCAAAGGCGGGACCACATCAAGCACTGGTGGGAATGCAGAGCAAGAGGAACTCCCAGGCCACTGTTGATGAGCATGCAATTGTGTATAATCACTTTTGCTTGGAGTTTCTCCTCTATCCCTAGGGATATAATTTAGAGGAAGTCTTACACTTGTGATCAGGAGACACGTACAAGAATGTTTATAACAAAATTATAGTAGCCAACAGAGCTACAACTTAACTCTCCACCTATATCACATAATTTGTGGTGTTCTCGCACAGTGGGATCTATGCAGGAATGACAATGAGCTGCAGCGCTTCACCAACGGATATTTACAAAGGAGCAGTTGCAAAGCAGAAGAACGTGGAAGACAAAGGATGCCAGCTACAGAAAGCGCGAACGCAGAACGCCGAACGCCGTCGGCCGTGGGGCGAGACACACCGACGACGTGCTAAAGATTACAAAGCAAGGAAGCAGGTTCACGATTGTTTCCTGGGTGAACAGACCTTGGGTTGGCACACCGGGCCCTTTCGGATGTTGACAATTTTCTATCTTTTAGGCTGGCTGGTGAGTTCGAGTCTTCATCACACTGGTTTTCTATAAGCTATACACACGCTACTTACAGTCTTTTTTGCACATGTATTTCCTCATTAAAAAAAAAATAGGCACTCCATGAACTAGGTGAAAGAAGCCAGGCCTTCTCAATGTCTGTCTGTCTGATTCCATTTGCATGAAATGCCCCCCCAAAAGAAAATCTCTAGAGGCGAAGGGAAGATTTGTGGTTGCCTCGGGCTTAGAAAGTGAGGGAGGGATTGGGAGTGATTGCCAAAAGATATGGTGTTTCTTTTTCAGGGGATGAAATGTTCTAAAAACCACAGTGAAGATCTCACACGCTGATGATGATACTAAAACTCACTGAATTGTTAACTTTAAATGGTGAATGGTTCGGTATGTGATTTGTACATCAAAAAAGTGGTTATAATAACAACAAAAAGGGTGGAAAGGCCGTGTGTCAGTCCGGGTGGAAACAAATTCCTACAAACAAACTCCTACACACTCCTATGTGTATACGAAAGAGCTCTATATACAAGAGCAGTTGAATCTTGAGAAAGCATCCCAGCCCCGTCCAGATCAAGTCCATAAGTCTGATATTAACCTGTAAGTCTGATACCAATCTCTAAAGTCCTCTTCAGACTCACAAAACACATGCAATGATGTCGAAGGCAGGACAGCCACAGTCCAGTGGTGGAAGCATCTCAGCACTGACAGGGGTCTCTATGTGGCTTCTCTGGCTCCAGAGGTCTGGTTGCATTAGGGTAGGGCCCTGTGTCTTGTCAGTAGAGTGTCTCTCAGGGAGTGAGCAGAGAGAGAATGTCTCCCACCTCCAAAGAGGAAATACAAGACTTCCCAGAATCCTCAGGAGAAGGCCAGGCCCACCCAGAGGGCTCACTGGCTATGATCTGATTGACAAACTAGACTCCACCCCCCCCCCTTCACTCTTAATCCTGGCAACTCCCCAATTGACACCAGACTATGTAATTACCACAGGCTCCCGCCGGTGATGAGATGGAGCAGCTTACAAAGGCTGTTGCTAGGACAGTGGTCTGCTAGGACATCTATCCGAATCACACAGAGAGCTGGCCCAAACACCACATTTTCTGATGTTGTATGTCCAGGGTGAGGCTACTCATGTGCATTTCTAACAAGTCCCCAGGTGATGTTGACTCTGATGGCCTGGGGCTGTACTTTAAATGCAACTACCCAACATTGCCCAGTAAAAAGTACTCAAACCCCCAAACCACTGCTATCACATCAATTCTGACACATAGGGACCCCATATCGGGTTTCTGAGTCTGTAGATCATTACGGGAGCAGACAGCTTCATTTTCCTTTCAAAGAATAGCTGGTGAGTTTGAACCGCCAACCTTGAGTTTAGCAGCTCAACACCTAGCTCACAGCACTACCAGGGCTCCAATAAATGACTACTGGATGAGTGGCTACATGGCACTTTATTGGGTGCTTGAGAGTGTCGTGGGAGTTGAATACATGAAAGGGTAGAGAAAGGTATTGGTGGATGGCTACAGACCACGGAGCCCTGGTAGAGCCGTGGTTATCTGCTGGGTTCCTAACTGCAAGTCGGTTACAAGAAGAAGAGGCACCTTTCTATAAAGACTCTTGCAAACCTACAGGAGCACTTTACCCTGCCCTACAGGGTCACTATGAGCAAGAATTGCCTCAATTTCAGTGAGTTGTTTTGTTTTTTTGAGAGGTTGGCCAGATGGTTACTGGATAACTCACTGGAAGCTGGATAGAAGGATTGCTGGGTGGTGTAGAGATGGAGGGGGAGCGGAGGGGTTAAGAAAGCTGTAGCGTAGAAAGAATTGAGAAGGACTTAGAGGCAAGGCCTACGTTCAATTCTTGGGTTAACCACCTACTAGCTATATTGTGTAAAGGACTTCTCTCCGAAGCTTGTTTTCCCGGTCCCTGAGAGGTGAGTTAATAACGCCTATGAACGTTACAAGAGCTTGCAAGGTGCAGCGCACAGCCTGGAATTCAGCGCTTACTATCTACGTTTGCATTGGCTCTATTACCATCATATATCACTGGGCTGAACTGTGTGGTTGAGGCTAGAGGCTTGTAATTCAGATCCATCTTGTTCCCGTAGTGGCCCATGCTGACCTCGAACTGGATCAAGTCCTTGAAGTTGGGCATCATCGTACAAGAGAGGAAGATGACACACAGCCCATACTTCTGGCGGTTCTGTTGTTTCTGAAAACAATAACCCCCCACTTCAATACATAAACGAAGAGGGGAACAAGCCAAGCATGAGCAAGACACGCCGGGAAGCAAGGACAAGGGGCCCCATGTCCTTCAAAAGCCAACGTAACTTCCTTCTCTTCAGGGCCAGGGTGACCATCATTAAAACTCCATTCTCAGCACTCTGACTTGGGGCCCTTGGACCTAACTGATCAGAAGCAGTCCCTCCCAAGACCTCACCCGGCCCGCCCACCCAAGCAGCTGGCTCCTCTCCTCTTGTAACCAGGCATGGCATCCCCTCCCTGGTTAGGCTAGCCTCTGATTTGGGCCTCTCCACCCCTCTCCATGTAAAGGAGCCCCTGGCCTCCTTGCCTCCCTTCCTCCAGAACACCAGCGTGGGCAGCTTTCACGCAGTTGGAATTCTACTCACCTCCTCCCTGGCTGCCCTTTGTGACTCTTCTCCTCAAGTAGTCTTCCTCCCCGGAGAGGAGGGGCCTCTGCTTCCTGCCCCAGCAGCCCACTCTTCCCCAGCTACGTTCCCACCCCCTGTGTTTGGACATCGATGCATCTGAGAAAATAATACGTCGTCTCCCCTTTAAGGCTATTTATAGCTACGACTGGCTATATCTCCATCCACCTTTCAGTCATTTCTTACAAGAAACCATCTTGAAACCGCCATGAGCCATCTCCGGTGTCTCTTCCTCCTATCTGTGTCTACTGCAGCTGGAGTTCCCTCTCGCCTCAAGGCTGTCGGCACACTCCTACTACCCAGCGGACACGCCTGTTGCCGGTGTGAGTCCTCACCCTTCCTCTTTGCCACATTCAGGGCTGCAGACTCCTTTCTGCAACCCTCCCTCTGAGGCTGCCGCAGGAGAATCCTCCTCAGCTTCCTCGGTAAACCCCCCCCCACCCGACCCCACCCCCCGTCTCCACCACAGCCTCAGAGACTGTGGCTGACAGGCCCCCGCCCCCCTTCTCCAGAACATTCCCGCCACCAACCCTCTCTGGGTCATTTCTTCCACACCATGGGCTCACATGCCAGTGTGCAGAGAGCTCTGGTGGTGCAGTGGGTTACACACTGGGCTGCTTAACCTTAAGGTCAGCAGTTTGAACCCACCAGCTGCTCCACAGGAGAGAGATGAGGCTTTCTGCTCCTGTAAAGATTTACTGCCTTTAAAAATATATAAAAATAAGGGTTCCTGGGTGGGGCGGGACAGGATGGGAAGGAGAGCTGATATCAAGGAGTTCAAGAAGAAAGGGAGGGTTTTGAAACTGACTGTGGTAGCAATTGTACAATACTCCTTGATGTGATTGAACTATGGAATGTTATGCTATCTGTAAGAGCTTCCAATAAGATGATTAAAAAAACCTTTCGAGAGAAAAAATAAGAAAAGATATACTGCCTTGATCACCCACAGGGGCCAGCTGTACCCTGTCCAGTGTGCCGCTGTGAGTCCGACGTGAGTCATCACAGCACATTGGTTTGGGGTTTGACCACATACGCACACCTAGCAGTCTCTGAGGCTGGGCTGCCTGAGTGTCTCACAAACACCCGCCCCACCACCCCCGTTTCTCCTCCAAGGAGCCCATTTCAATGGGTGCGACCTCTGACCACCTTGTCACCCGAGCCAGAAAATGGGCACCAGCCTGAGGGATTTGCTCTCACTTCCAAAGTCCTGTGTGTCACTAGCTCTGGCCATTCTGTTTCTTAAGCGTCTCTGGACCCTGCTTCCTTTCTTCACCCCAGGTCTCCTCCATCAAGATTGTATCTTCATTTCTCTTCACTGGCTGATCCCGGCTTCGTCTCCTAGACTCCAGTGAATTCTTTTCTGTTTTCCTCGTTGTGGTGAAAATATACACAGCAACACCTTCACCAGTTCCACAAATGTCTCCGTGTCGAGTTCAGTGACGTTGATGATCTTCTTCCTGACTTATCACTGCCCCTCCCCAAGGATAGCTGGCCAGTCTAGCCCTGCGTCCCAGGCCCTCTACTGCATGCCAGGCAGCCTTCACAGCCCCTTAGGTTCCTTTGCAAAACGCTGAGACAACACGTTTCTCCTGAACTCAACTCGACATTTCTTAAAGGAAACCCTTGTCTATACTGAGTCCCCTGAGCATAGCATGAAGCCCCCCAGCAGGGGGGCTTAAAATACTCAGGTAATTAATCAATCATTCTTCAGCATTCTGAGAAAACATTTAGCAGGAAGCCTAAGGCTCCCGAACCCTGTGAGCAACATCAATTGAAGGCAGAAACTGGGGCCCACAGAAAATTTGGGGCAGGCAGGGGAACTCTGGTTGCCTGGGTTACCTGTTTCCGTGGTTACCTGTGTAATGACCACGTCCTGGGAGAGATTCTTGATCTTAAAGTCTTCATAGGGACCTGCGTGGGTGATTAACTCCAGAAAGGCCCGACCTCGATAGGACAAACCATGCATGACGGCGTCGGGAGGGGTCTACAGGGCAACAGAGAAGGAAAGCAGAAACAAAGAAACAGTCAAAGAGAGTGAGAGAAAAAGATACATCTCTCTTCACCCTCTGCTTGCCTAGAGCTGGCTTGAGAAAGCTCAGAGAGCTTTCAATCCCAGAAAGGAGTCGCTGACGCCAGTGTGTGTGTGTGTGTGTGTGTGTGTGTGTGTGTGTGTGTGTGTGTGTGTGTGTGTGTGTGTGTGTGAGCGGGGTGGGGGTGGGGTAGGGGAAGGAGGGAGGAGAACCTCTGTCCCTAAGCCCCCGTCTGAATCCTCAGCTCCCACAACCCGGTGCTCTAGCTGCACCCCAACATGAAGGACTCTGTCCCCCATAAATGCTCCCAGCCTAGAGGGGATTATGCTCATTCTCGCTGCCATCGAGTCGATGCTGACTCCCAGTGACCCGCCAGGACATGACAGAACTGCCCTGGAGTTTCCGGGCCCGTAACACCTGGCTGGGGTGGAAACGCGGCATCTTTCGCCCACTGAGCGGCTGGCAGCCCAGTGCACTTGCACTACCTACACTGTGGGCTTGTTTCACCGGCTGGCCAATCAGAGTCTGCCTGCCCCCCTTGGCCGCAGTGATTGGCCCAAAGGAGGGACTTAAGGAGGCCAATTAGAACCCTGCCCTGGGATTCCCAATTTGAAGCTGCGTGACCGCGTTTCCTGCAGGGAGGTCTGACTTCGAGAGAACAGAAGGGAGGCGGCGGGCAGAGCCAGATGGGAGGAGAGGAGCCAGGAGGCGAGAGAGGCTCCTAATGGCCTTGAGCTCTGGGTCGCTCCTTTCCGGCCGCATTCCCTGGATTCCTTATCCCACTTTGGGTCCGGGTGCTGGCGTCTTAACCCGCGTTTAGCACAGTCCAGTGCTAGACGCAGTGACGGATTGGGTTTGGGTCGGTTTGTCTACCATGTCCTTAGCACCCGAAGTCTCATCTCAAGGGCTCCCCCCTGTCCCCCTCCAGGAATGCCTATCGCAGCCCCAGCTGTTCCTTCCTTAGACCACACACCATGTCCACTGTCCAGCACGGCTAGTTAGGCGGAGACTTCAGAGCCTCCACAGCGTCCACCCGCTCCCCTCCGGCCCCCAGCATCAAGTAGGCCCAGAGCTCACGGCTCCCCAGAGCTGAAATGAGAAGCTTACAGTGCCCTCCTCCTGGATCCTGAAAGGAGCCTTTTTGCCCCCGTGGAACGTCAGGAAGCTGGGGCCAAAGCAGGGTAAGAAGCCAGAGTATGCTCCTGGAAGAAGACAGAATGAGAATCGGGGTGCGGGGAGGAGCGGGAGACAGGGGCTGGACACTCGGCTTGCCTTCCAGCTCTGCACCGGTGGAGGAGATCTGGTTGAGGGACAGGCTGGCAGTCCCGATCTCTTCCCGGCAATTCATCTTGGCGCTGTGAAGTAACACACTCAGCACGCTGGGCCTGGTGCGGGTTCCTGGCTTCCTCCTCCCTGCCTGTGCTTCCTAGGGGCCACTTGCTCACCAGTTCAAGATTCTCAGCTGGATGTAGCTGGAGGGGCAGGGCAGCTGCAGGGGGAAGGCAAGAGCAGCAGCGGGTGACCGCCAGGGACTTGATTTTCTCTCAGTTTACCAAAAGAACCACCCCTACCACTACCAACTCCCGTCTGCCCTGCAGGACAGAATGGAACCGCTCTGCCCTCATGGTCATTTTCAAAGCCTCATATGCACAAATACTGACACAATGGATGTATGGATGGTTAGAAACGCAGTGAGAGTCCCCAATCACATGATTTTTTAAAAAGAAAAAAGAATAGAACTGCTCCTTAGTTTTTCCAAGACCGTAAATCTCAGAATTGTAAAACTGGAGCAGACATCCTCTTCTTTCTCCTGAGGAGCAGCTGGTGCATTTGAACTGTCAACCTTCTGGTTAGCAGTCCAGTGGTGAACCCATTGTAGTCTTTTCTCACAGTTGAGGAAGCTAGAAATTGAAACTTGGGGCTACAGCTCCAGGGAAAGGCCTCCTCTTTCTGCCGGCTCTGGAGGAAGGTCCTTGTGTCCCAGATCCAGCTTCCTGAGCCCTTGGAGATTTCCTTGTCTATGAGTCTATCTTACTTCATCTCTTCTCTGCTTGCTAGTTTAACCTCTTTTGTATCTCAAAAGACATTGATTCAAGCAAGGTACACTATACTAATCCTGCCTAATTAACATAACAAAGGCAGACCATTCATAAATGGGATTATACCCACAGACATAGAGATGAGACTTGGCAACACCCATGTTTTGGGGACACGGTTCAATCCATAACAGCTACTAGCCAAATGAGGGGGGAAGCCAGGTCTACCAGTTTACATTTGAAACATCAGCCTGTGGAGCACAGTTCTGCTCTGACACACGTGTGGAGAAGGCAGGAGTTGGGTCCAGTTGGCCACTAGTTTAGGGACACTCAGGTCTGCATCCACACGAGATGTGTGTCCCTGGAGACAGTGTTCTGCAGGAACTCGGGCGGGATCAGTGGTGTCTGAACAGGAAAGCAGAGTACCTTCTTCAAACATTGCAAGGCTTCTCCGGGCAATGAAGGAGAACCTGGCTCTGAGCCTGAAGGAGGCTGAACACTCCCAACATTTTCACATCCGCAGAGCACAAGAGAACCTGAGGGGACGTCCCCTCTGCTGTCCTCACAGCCAGGGACGGGAGGGGGGTGAGGGGGGGGGAAAGGGAGTTTGCATGGTCGCGTGTGATAGTTATATAATCTGTTGTCAATTTGAGAGGATTATGAGTGAAGGGGTGGAGTCTAGTCTGTCAATCACTTTATAGCCAATGAGGCTCTGTGTGGGCATGGCCCTCTCCCGAGGATTCTGGGAATTGCTGCCTCTCCTCCTTGGAGGCGGGAGACACTCTCTCTACGCTCACTCCCTGAGAGATGCTCTACTGACAAGACACACTGCATCCTCGTTCACACTCCCTCTTAGGCTGAGTGCCCACCTGCCATGCTCCTTGGCTACCATCTCCCATTTGTACCAGCACCCCAACACCCTGCCTTTTCTTTTGAGGGCAAGCCGCTTTCCCCAAGGCTCCTAGCTAGGAGCAGGGATACCTGGATTTGGAAGGTCAGGATCTGGTTCCAGATTGGGTTCTCGGTTTGAGTCTGTATCTTGGTCTTGAGCTGAGAACATCCCAATGCATGATCAGTACCGGCCACCAGCCTCCTGACCACACCCCAGCCCTTTGTTTCCTGCCACTGAAAGGAGCCACCTGCAGCCCAGAGCTGACCATGCTCCTCCCTGACCCAAAGACACCTGGCACCGCTTCTCATCAGCTGTAACGCCAATTCTTTGGGCTTATCCTTCTACTTCTGCCAGGTGAAGACAACCTCGTCTTTCCCTTAAATCAGTTTCTCGATGGACATAATGTAGAAATAGATGTAGGACTAGTAGGAAGGAAGCTTAGGGAAAGAGTTGCCCCCCCAAAGTGGCCCACCAGTGAGCAAGGAATAGCCAGGCAAGCCCCTAAAGGAAAAAGGGGACTTCCTAAGAAATGGGGACCTGCGTGCACCGGAAGACTATGGGAGAAAAACACGCACAGTCAGAAGTGGTTTCATCCAGGTCACATGCACACTTAGCACACCCACACACAATCACGCCTTCTGAGTGGAGGTGGGAGGAGGCCCATCTGGGAGGAAGGGCATTTAAGTTCAAAGACGGGCAAACACCCCCCCCCCTTCTCTCTCCCTCCCTCCGCCCCCCTCTGGATGGCTATTTCTTGTCTGTAAGTATGCAGGATTGGAAAAGTTTGCTTCCATTCATAAAAGCTTACTTTCACGCGCAGACCATGTGACTTCTTGCCACAGGGAGAAGGGAGAACTGAGGAAAAGCCTCTCCAAACCTAATGGGAGGACTAACTATTCGCCACGGGTGGGCACAGCCGTGCTGCCCCACAAGCTCTAACCCTCGGACAGAAGAAACAACGCACACCATGGCACCTCCCCCACCCACCGCCGACAGCATCGGTGGGTCTCATTTGTAAAGCCTAGCCTTCTTCCAAACAATAACGTATTTGAAATTAAGCATTAGCTAGACGGTTTCAACTTCTTAATATAAGAAACACCCAGGTGTTAATTTTTTTAAATGTATGCTATTTATCACCCAAGAGTCACTTACCTAGCTTGGGGAGCACTCAATCCCTCCTAGGGAAATAAACACGCCATCGGCCAATTTGTAAAACACATCCGCAAATTCTTTGATGGACAATAACGCTGCTCCCTTTGAGTGCGGACTGAATTTAACCACTTTTAACTGAATGTGGAGCAGCCTGGTGGCTCAGTGGAAACATGCTGGGCTGCAATCTGCAGGGTCAGCAGTTTGAAACCACCTGCCACTCAGTGGGAGAAAACTTTGCTTTCTACTTGCACAAAGAGTTTCTATCCAAAAAAAAGTAAAAAAAAAAAAAAAAGAAGAAGAAGAAGAAGAGTTTCCATCTCAGAAACTCACCTGGGCGGTTACACACGCCATGAATCATCATTGACTCGATGGCTGTGAGTTTTGTTTGGTTTTCAGGTTTTTGGTGGAAATGATGGTGTGTGGATTTTGAGACAAATCCCTTTCATATAACCTAGCATTCTCCAGATTTGAGCTTTAGACCCTGTGGTGGCTCATATTTCCAAAATCAGAACATCTTGGAAAATGCTACTCTCTATTTCTAGTGGCTCATGGCGTGTTAGCAGCTCTCTCGCCTGGAACCTTCCATACGAATTAACCTAACTCCAAAGGGGGACAGTGACAGAGACAATGTCGTTGGTTTGCTTGGGGGCCGCTTGTTTCATTCACTCATCCCTCCAGTCACACATTATTCCTAGAGGTGACTTCTAGTATCTTCTCCATGCAAAGTGCAGAAGACCCAGGAGCGATGAAGATGTAGACTCCATCTTTACAGATTTCTTGGGAGGGCCATATGGCTCTTCAGTGGAAAAGCAGAGGCCCAGCTCCTGGTGTCCTGCCACTATCTCCCTCTCCGTGCTATTTTATTTCATCTAGGCGCCAATTCCCTCAAGTCTTAGACCCTTCGAAACGTACCTTTCTCCCACTTAGTTCTACCTCCAGGACAGGATCCCCTGGTTGGTTTTTCACTACGAACAAGAAGTTAAAAGCCTGAGATAGCAGGATTCTCTCAGGGGGAACAAATGGAGAGGGGCCGGGATAGCTTAAAACCCTCCCACCACCCAAGGTTCATTTAGCGCCCCTGGGAAGACCAGCCCGGAATCACCCCTGGGCCCCTTCAGTGGATAACGGCAGCAGAGGCAGAGGACTGCTAACAGGCCAGCTTGAGATGACCTGTCTCCATCAAAGAGAAGTCAAGGGCAGGGGACCTCCATCAAACAATGCTTGGTGCATTGGAGTCTTACCCTGTCCCACCACCCCAAATGGACCAGGGAAGCCCCTTGAGGGTCCAGGATGCCACCGTGTGGGGCCCGTCAGCATCACTTCCTCCCACCAGCCCGACTGTAACTGAAATGGAGGTCCTCTGCGCAGTAGATGAAGACGTTTAAGTAAGCCAAGTGGACTGGGACTGCTGCCAACTTGAAGAGATTGAGACTGGTGCCTTCGGCCCCATAGGGTTGTGCAAGATCCACCTGAAGACACCGGCGGGAGAGGGTCAGAATCTCCGGGCACCATGTCCCAGGCCGCCAGGCTTCGATCCCCCAACCTCCCACTTGGGGGAATGGACAGAGGGGCGGATGTGGAGATCTAACGCCACGTGGAGAGCCCAGTGGTGCCCCAGCGAGAGAACACCCAAGGAAAAGTAACTGAGGTGAGGGTGGGGGAAGGCTCACCACGGCCTGGTCTCCCACCCCCAGGGCACAGATGGTGACTTTCACGTAGCCTCTCACACCACTGTTCATATCATCTGGCAGGCAGAGACCGAGCCACTCCTTCAGCAGCGTGTGCCCTGGAGAAACGCAGGGGTCATGGACCAGTGGCCAGTCTCCAATTCCTCTGTTGTGGTCTCAGAAGGGGGAGGTATGGAAACTTAGCTCATTTATTCTGGTTCCCAGAAACTGGCAGTGGCAGTATCTTACTGAGATCCTGGAGTCACCCCCTAACCTTTAGGACCTACAGTTTAGGCAATAAGAGTCCACTCAGGAAGCAGCCAACTAGTGTCTTTAGGAAGTAGGGACCCTCTCTCTCACCGTAGGAACCTGCCGTGGTTACTGACCTGCGCTGGGACCAGATGCAACGGAAGTAAGCATTTCTGAAAACCCGAGGTCCAAACCTCACCCTGCTATGTTATGGCTAGGTCACCATGGAAACTCAACCTTCAATTTCCCCAACCCTGGCTTCAAAACATAGAAACCAAAACCTAGGTTGCAATAAAGGGTGGAGCACTTGCCCCGAGTTCTATGATTACAAGGTAGGGTAAAATACCATAAAGCACAGTAAAATACCACCAAGTACAGAAAATAACTCATTCCCACTAATATTTGCCTCATGTGTGGACACGATGGGGATATGGAACCATGTTTACCCCTGGGCTGGTTTGTCTCAGAAGACACATACATATTTACAACCGTTCCTTACCTGGCGTATTGTAGACAAACCCAATATCTGTCTGGAACAATAAGAGGGGTGAGAGTAAGTTAGGGCTTCCAGGCAAGATGTAGACCACTGCCAGCATGAGAGGCTCCCTGGTGGAGTGGGCTGCTCACCGAAAAGCCAACCGTGCAAACCCACCAGCCATTCCCTGGGAGAAAGCGGAGGCTCTCTGCTCCCGGAAAGAGACACAGTCTCGGAAACTCACGGGGCTATTCTACCCCGTCCTGCAGGTCGTTGTGAGTTGGCACCGACTTGGTAGCAGTGAGGGTGGCTTTGTGGAACAGGAAGATGCCAACACTAGTTACCAGGCTTGAGCATTTGTTCTGTTTGTACGCCTTTCATCGTTATACAACCCAGATCTAGCATCACCCCACCCTGTAAGGGAGGGCGGCGAGTCTGAGATCAGCGCTACCCAGTCTTACAGCGAGGAGGGGAAGAGTATCTAATGATCACGGCCACTCCCCAACCAGCATCCCCTGGATGGGAGGGGGAGAAAGACGGTGGTCAAGGAGGAGTTGGCAAAGAAATGACAGGTTTTCCTTTCCCCTGGGGGAGGGTTTCTGACAGGCTTAGGGGACCGGGGGTGGGATTAATGGTGGTGTGGGGCAAGGCACCTCAGAACATTTTGACCACCCGTGTAGTCCCCATCAGAAGGTCCCGTAGAACAGCCTCAGAATTCTGCATGAAGGCTGCTCTAAAACTCAGCCAACCCCTGTGTGCTTCATTGACTCCTAGCACCAGAATTGCCATTGGACCAGACTGGCTAATGCCGGGCTACCATGATGTTATTGTTAGGTGACATTGAGTCGGCTCTGACACATAGCGACCCCATGCACCACAGAACCAAATACTGCATGGTCCTGCGGCATCCTCGACTTTGGTCTTGTGCCTGAGCCCGTTGAAGCAGCCAATGGACAATATGTACATGGAGAAAAGGTTGAGGTCGTAAAGGGTGTTGTCTTACGTGGATCCTTCATCGAGGATCATGGAAGCAGCAGTCAGGAGATCAAAGGCATGTTGCATTAGGTAAATCTGCTGCACACGCACTCTTAGAGTACCGAAGAGCAAGGACGTTGCTTTGAGGACTAAGGTGTTCCTGCCCCAACCCCTGGTATTCTCCATTGCTTCTTTCTCCATGGTATCCTCCATGTGAAAGTTGGACACTGAATAAGGAAGACCACAGAACAGTGGTTCTCAGCCCCTCACAGGGGTCGCCTAAGACCATTGGAAAACACATATTTCTGATGGTCTTAGAAACTGAGACACCGCTCCTCTATCAGTCTCCAGGCTGCATATCAGATACATTATGATTCATAACAGTAACAAAATTACAGTGATGAAGTAGCAATGAAAATAATTTTATGATAAAAATGTGAGAAGAAAAGAGAAAAAAATGATTAGGGCAAAGACTGTACAGATGTGCTTTATACAATTGATGTATGTATATGTATGAACTGTGAAAAGAATTGTATCAGCCCCAATAAATTGTTAAAATAAAAAAATTAAAAAATAAATAAATAAAAATAAAAATGTGGCCATCTAGCTCAGAAGCAACAAAGCCCACATGGAAGAAACACACCAGCCTGTGTGACCACGAGCTGTCAAAGGGATCAGGTATCAAGCATCAAGGAACAAAAAATCATATCATTGAAAATGTGGGTGAGTGCAGAGTGGAGACTCAAAGCCCATCGGTAGGCAACTGGACACCCCTTACTGAAGGGTTGTGGGGAGGAGATGAACCAGGCAGGGTGCAGGGTAGCAACGATGAAACATATAACTTTCCTCTAGTTCTTAAATGTTTCCTCCCCACCACTATCATGATCCCAATTCTACCTTACAAATCTGGCTAGACCAGAGGATGTACACAGGTACAGAGAGCAACTGGAAACACAGGGAATCCAGGACAGATGACTCCTCCAGGACCAGTGGTGAGAGTGATGATGCCTGGAGGGTGGAGAGAATGTGGGGTACAAAGGGGGGACTGATTACAAGAATCTACGCATAGCCTCCTCCCTGAGGAATGGACAGCAGAGAAGGCGGGGGGAGACGTTGGACAGTGTAACATGACAAAAGAATAATTTATGAATGATGAAGGGTTCATGAGGTGGGGGGAGCAGAGAGGGAGGGGGAAAATGAGCAGCAGATATTAAGGGCTCAAGTAGAAGGCAAATGTTTTGAGAATGATGATGGCAACAAATGTACATATGTTCTTGACACATGGATGGATGTATGGATTGTGATAAGAATTGTATGAGCCCCAATAAAATGATTAAATAAAAAATAAAATAATGTTATGGTTGGGGGTCACCACAACATGAGGAATTGTATTAATGGGTTGCAGCAGGAGGAAGTTGTGAACCACTGCCATAGAAGAATAGGTACGTTTGAATTGTGGGGCTGGAGAGATATCGAAAGTACCATGGAATGCTAAAAGGACAAACTGCATTGGAAAAAGTAAGGCCAGAGTGTTCTTTAGAGACAAGGGTGGCAAGACTTCATCTTACATACTTTGGACATTTTTCAGGAGAGACCCGCCCCCAGAGAAGGACATGTTTGGTAAAGTGGAGGGGCAGCGAGAACGAGGAGGGGCCTCGCGGAGATGGACTGGCAGCGGCTGCGTCGATGGGCTCAGGCGTAGGGACAATTGTGAGGAAGGCACAGGACCAAGCAGTGTTTTGTCCTGTTGTGTCTAATGTCCCTGTGGGTCCGAGCCCGCTTCATGGCACCTCACAGCAACAACAACATATAGATGTTAATGGACTGTAGGTTATAGATAGGTGCAATTTATGGTATGGTAATTGTACCTCAAGAGAGCTGTTGAAAGAAGAAGAAAAAAGACTTGCTCAGCCCCCTCTGTGAAGCAGTACACCTGGGCAGTGATTACTAATAGCTGCTAACAACAAGAGCGAGACAGACAGATGTTCTGTGCCTCCTGCTGACGTGATCTTGTGGAAATGTTGGCCCTGAGACCGACCGCTCCTGTAGACAGAAAATACAAGGCCAGACCCCAAATAAGACAAACTCACTGCCAGGAGACCCCTCTGATTCACAAGGACTCTGCAGGAGAGGGTGGGGGCGCCACCGTGAGTCCCCGAGACTCTGAGACTCTTTAAGGAGCAAAGTCCCATCTTCCCCCCATAGATCGGGTGGTGGTTCCGAACCGCTGACCTTGTGGTTAGCAGCCCAACACGTGACCCACTACAACACCAGGTGCCTCGAAATCCCCTGGGGCTGCCACCGTTCCTATCCAGACCCAGGGGAGCTCTGCAGGGTTCACCATCCAGTTTCTTTATCAAAGAAAATGTAAGGGGGGTGGGGTTGGGAATCTAAAATCCGTACTAGTGAACTGCCGTGTGTGGACCTGTTTTGGTCTTTCTTTGAGCAACCAGTAGGAAGAATAGCGGACTAGGAACACCGACTAGGTGTTCAATGCCGCCCGGGACCTCCAAAGGTCTCTAGATGCGCGGATGGCATTGTAGTTACGACGAAGAAGATCCCTACGAGAGACATCTGCAACTATTTACAGATGAAGTGATGGTCTACTTAAACTTTCATTCAAAATCATCCAAGGGGGCAGGGGAAGCGGTGGGGTGGGTGGAGACTGTAGAAAAAGCATGATTGGCTGTAAGTTGGTCAAGTCGTATAATGAGGATGCGGGCACCCATGATCCTCTTCCCCTACGTTTGTGAATAGCTGAGCGTTTTCATCATGCACAGTGTCCACCCGAAGGAGCGCTGTCCAGCCCCGCTCCGTCACTGGGCTCCACCGTGTGTATGGCGGGTGGTCATTGTCTCGGAACTGTTTTGGGGGGTTGTTAGTTGCTGTTGATTGTGACTCATGGGGAGCCCTTGGGTTTCTGAGAGGGGGGGTTTCAAAGCTGTGACCCGTTGGAAGCCAGACCTTTCTTCCAAGGTGCTTCTGGGTGGGTTTGAACCACCAGCCTTCCAGCATCCAGGTTAGCCTCTTGAGAAGCTCTTCCTTAGCCGGCCCGTGCTTTCTTTCAGTTGGGCGAGATGGGGGAGAAGCAGGTAGTGAATGCAATGTACTCACTACTTGCAGTCAGTAGGTAAGTATTTGTCCTATATTTGCCTTTCCCAAGAGGGGAATACTTTTCCTAGGGTTGACAGATTTTGCAAAGAAAAGCACGTGGTTCTGTTAGGTAGCTTAGCCTAGGGAATTGGGAAGTCCATTACGCATGCCCAGGAGAACCAGCAAAAGACAAAAGCTGGATTTTCCGGCCGGTGGGCTTGGATGGGCGTTATACCTGGAGCAGCCCACCTGGGCCGGGTGATTGCAATTCAGCCAATGGGATCGACCTGGGGTCGTTCACCACACCTCCCCCGGGAACCCTTAAAAGGCAGGGACCTGAAGGGAGAGGGGCTCTTGGGTTCTTGGGCTCTTGGGCGCCTGGTCTCTTGGTCTTGTCTTGCTTGGGCGGTCTGGTGGTCTTCGTGGGAGGAGAGAGGTCCTTGCATGACTCGGAGCAGTCTCTGCCAGGCCGCATGGTCAAAGGAATCCTATGGGTGCTGCGTAAAACCTGATGCTTCTTTGAACTTTCATTAAATTCACTTGGATCATGAGCCCGGCTTTGGCGTGAAATCTTTCTCGCGTGGAGCCAAGGACCGAGGCTGAGATTTAGGCCAGAGAGAGAAACCTAACAGTTCTCAATTAAATGTGAATTTCAGATCAACAGTAAATGCCTGTTTTTAATAGAAAGATATTCCCAGCATTATTTAGTCAGGAACCCTTGCTGTGTATCTAAAATTCAAATTTAACTGGGCATCCTGCATATTCCATTTGGGAACACTACCCTTTCTTCCTTTTATTAAAAAACCTTTTTTTTTTTTCACTGTAAATTAGGTGAAGATTTACATTTCAGGCCATCAGCAGTCCCCACCCCCCACCCCGTGCCGTGGCTTATCTTGTCCCCACCCGCCTTTGAATATCTTCTTCCTCCTGTGGATGACAGGACCCATTCACCTAGTTGACCTGATGGCAGTGAGTTTGGTTTGTTAGTTTGGTCACCCAGGGTAATGCCTGTCACCTCGTTCATCTACTGCTTCATCTTCCCTCCTTTGGCCTCCCCACCTGGGTAACCTCCAAAATCTGTTCCCTCCGGCTGAAAAGTCTTTGTCTTGTCTTTGGTTTCCTTCTGCCAGTGGTTCCATTCTGAATTTGTCCTTCTGTCCATCAGGATCTCCAGGTCCATCCAACCCTTCCCTTTGCTGATCTTCCTGGATCTGAAGAACTGCGTTTAGACAGTCACGCCTTCCTCCCTCGGTCAGCATCTTTCCAGATCAAATCTCCTTCCTCTGGTCTCACGAGGAGCCGTCTTTGTCTGGATTTCCCCAACACTTAAATCAGCCAGTCTGTATCCTCCGATCCCATTTCTGCAGGTGTGTACTCTGATCCCGATCAAAACCCACCCAGCCACACTGCCGTAGCAAAACCTGACCTGCTGCTGTCAAGATTACAGCCAGGGAGCCCTCTGAAGCAGTCTGCTCCGACACACACAGTCTGAATTGCCATGAGTCTGAATCAGCTCATCAGCAATGGGTTGGGGTTCCCACCCCTTTTTCTCCCATCGCTACTTTGCAGGAGGCAGAGATTTGAACCGTACAAGTATGAGGCGTTCAACATGGGACCAAGGACTTTCAGAGATGTTCTCGACCATGCCTGTAACAATGATTGTGGGGATGACACCGGACTGGCAGCGCTTCGTTCTGATGAGCATAGGGCTGCTGTCAGCCAGACATGACTCGATGACAACAACATGCGATGACCCTGTGGGTTGGTTAGGTCACCATGCCCATGTAAAACAGATGGGGAAACAGAGAATTGGCATCACGGGTCCAAGTCACCCAGTGGATAGGTGAGTTTCCCTAATGCAAATTCCCAGGTTCTGGGACTTGGAGCCTAATGGGGTTCTCTCTGTTTTACCTCCTTCTACCTTCAGTACTCACTTGGAATCTCCCGATCTCTGATTTGTGTCTCAGCACTGAGGAGTTCATCACCTGCAAAGGAATTCCCAGACGATTTCAATGATTCACAACTCCAGTTTCCCCTCCCTACCACGGGAGGAAGAGTACGGGCCCATCTAGGGTCCTCCGAGATTGAGGACATGTTTGCTGATTGCCTAGAATGAGCCCTGGTGGAGCTCTCTCGAGTAAGCATTGGACTGCTAGCCACGAGGTTGGCGGTTCAAACCCACCGGTTCCTTGGGCGAAAGCTGAGGGCTGATTCTGTCAAGAATTACAGCTGAGGGCAACCCGAGAGACTGGCCACAGGCAGAACCAACACGAAGGCAGTGGGTTTACCAGCCTCAATTTTTTGGCATTGGCGCAGAGATTTTTCTCATTCAATTCTCAGAAGACCCTTGTGAGGCTCGGATGTTTTTTGGTTGTCCTTCCATGTGTCCTGTGTCCTTCCAGGGTGGGATTGAATGGTCAACTCTTTGGTTAGCAGCTGAGCTCTCAGACATCTGTGCTGCCCTAGCCTCTGGGCACATGGGCGGCACTTGGTCCATGTGTGTTCACTGCTACTACCCAGCTCCCTCAGACTGGGGAGTGGACGCTTCCTGTCTGGAGGGTCCTGTGGTGGCAGGAAATTCCAGGTCCGGGAAAGAGCTGTCTTGGGCACCTTGACACCTAGCTTGGACCTGGCCACTTGCACTTCATAACACTTATTGAACTAATTCATGAAAGGGGAATCGGGACTGCCAGTGTGGGGTGGGGACGTGTATGTGTGTGTGTGTGTGTATGCAGGCGGTGGGGATGCTGCCTTGAACTCAGACACACACCCTGAAGTGACTTTGGCTCTGAGGATGGGGCCTGGGGGCCAAAGGGTTTCTTGGAATTGAGGTGGGACAGAAACGTGAGGACAGTTTGGCTCCTCACCTGGATTAAAATGCCGTGGGTGAAGAACTTTGCAGGAACCTCATGAAAATTCTGGAAGAAGGTCTGAGGTAGACAGAATATGGTTATAGGTGGACAAGGTTCCCCCCTCCCTCCCCACCCTCATTCATTCATCTAAGGAGACAAGGAATAGAGGCTTCTTTCATGTCCGTTACCCAATCCAAGGACTTTCAGCCCATTCACATGCTTTTGTTCCATAGGAAACAGGAGGCTCCTGGCTGCTGGAAGGTTTCTGCCCAACTAAAGGACACGTGTAGGCATTCCCGGCGAATCCGTCAGGAGAAGGCCAAGGCCAGTGATGGGGATTCAGGCTTCCACTGAATTCTGGATTGGTCCCTGCAGCCAGGACCTCCTTTCCCACGTGTAACCCTGGGCCTGCTGTTCTTCTGCCTGAGCCCCTCAGTGGTTCCCATGCGTTCACAAAGGGGCCCCAGCTTATCTTGCCACTCCCGAACGACGGTGGTTTCTTGTTGTAGGGGTTTTGAAAATGCTCTTAACCGGCCGTACCTGAACTACCGTCTTCCTTCCCCACCCGCCTCCCAGCCTTCCTACAAGGTTTAGGGGCCTTTCCTGAATTCACCCCTCTGCCCCCAGCCTCCTCTCTGCTCGCTTATGTCTACTCCCAAACCAAACTCACTGGCATTGAGTTCGTCCTGACTCGTGTTGTTCTGTGCCACCGAGTCGGTTCCACCCTGAAACGACCTCATGCACATGGAACGAAGGCCTGCCCGGCCCTGCACCGTGCTCAAGGTTGTTCCTAGGCTTGAGCCCAGTGTTGCAGCCACGGTGGCCAAGCCATCTCGCCGAGGGCCTTCCTCCTTTACAGCCCCCTTCTGCTTTACCAAACACTACGTCCTTCTCCAGGGCCTGATCTCTCCTGACAACAGTCATGACTCAGAGAGTGACCTTGAACCCTGTGTGCTTATTAACCAGTTGATCTGACAAATGTTTATGGTGCCTCTGCTGTACATCAGGAGCCCTGGTGGTGCAGTGGCTACGTGCTGGGCTGCTCACTGCAAGGTCAGCAGTTCAAACCTCCCCAGCCCCTGTGTGGGAGAAAGATGAAGCGTTCTACTCCTGTAGAGAGCTAGTCTCAGAAACCCACAGGGACAGTTCTAGCCTGTCCTAGAGGGTGGCCATGAGGCAGAATGGACTCCATGACCAGGACTGGAAGTTTGGGTTTATCATGGATCAGACACGCTGCTAGAACGTGGGCCTTCAACCGTGACAAATACACAGTCGGAACCAGCATGCTAGGGCTTCTAGAGCCCCGCCAGCCCCAGTCTTGGTCTTGGTAGTGGAGGTGCTTACAAGTTGTGCTGCCCATCAAACCGCTGAACGACTCACTTCTGTCTTCCCAGTGCCAACCATCACGCTCGGCTCCCGGGAGGCGCCCAGGAGACGTTTGTGCAACTAACAAGGAGAATGCCCTCGCCACGCAGCAAGCTTGGCAGCTGCCCGCAGGACACATCCAGCCCCTGGCTAGCGCTCATGACTGACGTGCCCTGCGCCCATTCAATCCAAAGGGTTTCTGGCACTCACTTCATTGAAGAATGGGTTGTTCCCCAGCTTGATCCTCGTGCGATGCGCCTGGTCTCCGATGGTCACTTTCACCAGTGGCCTGAGGTTGTTGCCCAAGAGCTGTCGGGCTTCAAACACCCTCACTCGAACCTGTAGGGGAGACCCAGGGGCCTGGCCTCCACTTCTTCACGCTCAAGGTCTCAAGAGTGAGATTGTTCTGCTGAGAAACATTCTAGCTACTGCAGATGAGAGAGAGCACACAGGGAGGAGGGAGGAGACGGCACTGCCTTTGACCAGTGACAGGTGGTTTGCCGTGAACGGCCTTGGCTGTTCATATCTCTGGTTCTGGGAACTGTCTCCTCCAGCTCTGTGCCTCTCCCTCTTATGTGGCCATAGGGTTTCTCTTTTCAGCTGGCATGGGCCTCGGGGAGAATTTTGAAAGCAGAGAGTCGCTGGGCTAGCAGGCCACCGCCAGAGCGGGTCCTCTCGGATAATAGACGGTGCTACAGGATTGAGTTGTATTGTCCAAAACAAGGCACTGGAATCCTAATCCCTGGACCTGGGTGGAGGTGGTCTCCTTTAGGAGTAGGATTTTCTTTGTTATATTAAGGAGGCCTTGTGAAGTTCGGGTACGTTCTAAAGCTAATGTCTCCTGAGTTATATGAACTGCAGAACAGACACAAGCTAGGCATGCTAGGGAGTGATGTTCCTGTGAAGACAGACATGTGGAGCAGGTGCATTTGTAAGCACAGAAGTGGCAGGCATTGCTGATAGCTCTTAGCAGCCAACAGAGGCAAAGAAGTGCCTTTCTTCTGGGCAATGCCCTTCATGAGGGTGATAAGAGAGATCTTGGTTTTTCAAGGCTACCTGCTGGTGGGTTTCTCTTTTTCTGTCCTGAAGCAGTGCTCCTGGCCTTGGGAAGGGGAGGGACCCCCTGGGAATAGAGAGCAGGGTCACAGGGGCTTTGAACCTGGAAAGCCCTTACCTGAAAGTCCTGAGGCTTTGAGGACAGAGCCCTGGGCACGGTGTAGTCAGAAATCATCAGCTTCTGCGTCTCCGCTTCCTGCGCTGCTCCACCAAAGGGGTCCTGGTCCTCTGCAGAAACAGCCCAGGGGCCGCTCGCAGGCTTGGATTCCAGGAGGGTGTGGGGCTTTTCCCCCAGTTCACCTTTCTGTCCCCAGTGACCCACTTCTGATTAAAAATCTAGCCAAGGGGCCTCAATAGACACACCACATCCTTTCCAGAGCATTCCCCGGGCCCATCTCATCCTCCGTCTGTCTGAATTCCTGAGGTCCAGGCTCCACAGCCAGGGACTCTGGAAATGGCCATCCTTGCCTCCCTCTGAAGCTCACTAGCAATGGAGCCTTTATTTTTCTTTTTTAATTACAATAATTAGCATTTATTAAGATCTTTTATTTTTTAAGATCATTTTTGGGGGGACTCATGCAATTCTTGTTACAATTCATGCATCGATTGCATCAGGCATGTTTGCACATATGTTGCCATCATTCTTTTCTAGACATTTACTTTCTGTTGAGCCCTTGGCATCAGCTCCTCTTTTTGCCCTCCCTCCCATACCCCCTCGATCGATCAATTATAAATGATTATTTTCATATCTTACACCGACCGCTGTCTCCCTTCCCCATGTTTTCTGTTGTTCTTCCCCCTGGAGAGGGGTGTATGGTTATGTGTCGATCATTGCGATCGGTTCGGTTCCCCCTTTCTCCGTTCTTCTCCCCTCTCTTCCCCCTACCCTTCTGGTATCGCTATTCACACTCCTATTCCTGGATTCCATGTGTCAGGAGCCCCCATCTCTTATCTATACCCGTGTACATGCTCTGGTCTAGTGTGAACTGAGAAGCGGCACTGTGTGTTAGGCGAAGTTTCCAGAGGAAATGAGTTCCCATTCTGTAGGTTATCCATAAAGCCTTGCACACCTTTGGGTGCATTTCTCACAGTGGGTCCGCACTCTCCTTAGTTCTGCCCTCGGGTTCCCATTTCCTACCCCACCCTGACCTGTCGCCTGTGCCTTTGCACTGGGACACCTGCAGCTCCCCTCTGCTATGGGCTTGCTATCAGCTGGAATGGACTTGATTGCGGTAGGGTTGTTTTTAGGCATGGCCTATTGTTTGGCTGATGGGTGCCCTTGGGAAATGGCTTGGATTCCAGGTAAAAGGGTGTCTTACGTCATGGTCTTGGTTAAAAACTGAGTTAACTGAGTCTCAAGTCTAGAGACGATGCGTGGATGTATTGTGGTGACAGACTGCCTCAGCCCAAGGTCTGGAGAGATGCCTCTAGATGCCCCTAACCTAGCTCTTCGGGCTCCAGCCTGGTCACATTCCCTCAACAGCCCCCTGTACCCCCTCCTCCCGAATAGGTCTCCAAGGTCCCAAAGAACCCTTCCAGCTACACTTGGAGAAGGGAAGGGGTAGGTCCCAGAGAAGGACCTACCTGTCTTGAAATTCCGGGGGCTCACGAGGATCGCCTGTAGGGTGACAGTGCACTGAAAGGAAATGAATAGGAGCTAGGTGCCGTGCTCTGAGATGCCCTCTCAGGTCTTAGCACGTGAACTTGGCCACGCAGCCCGGCTAGCCTCATGGCCAGCTCCTGAGTGGAGCGACGCTGGCTGGGATATGAGGGCATACCTGTATGAGGACCTGTCCAGGCTCGGGAAGAGGCAGCAAGCTCAGAAGCCATGAGATTACATGCAGATTCCCTGCAGTGTAAACACTCATTTACAGTACAGGGAATCTGCATGCTGGTGTGGCAGCAGCACGAGAGGATAGGTGAGTGGGTGAGGAGAAGAGCTTGAGCCGACTTGAAGACCAAATGATGCCTAGCACCAGATGCCCAAAGTCCTCCCCTAGGCAAGCATCACCTGGCCTCATGGGAGAGCCCCTACAAACACCTGCTGATGGACCTCCTGCCTCTAAGCTCCCGCACTATCCCCCTGCCCTCCACGGCATCACCAGGATCGCCCCCTAAGTGTACTCCAAAAAGAAAACCAAAAATGACCACGTGCAGAATACTCAACTCTGCCTCCTGGTCAGCCCATGCGATGAAGAACTGTGCTCTGTAGAGTCTTCCGTGTGTGTGTATGTGTGTGTGTGTGTGTGTGTGTGTGTTCATCTAGGTCATTGGTTGGTTGGTTTGCTCAGTCGACCAGCAGGTCTTTTTTTCCGCAGGGCCTCAGGGTGGACTCTCACCATGACTCTTGGATGGCAGCCAAGCACCTGAATCATTTACACACACACACACACACACACACACACACACACACGGACTCCAGGTGTCCCTTTAAACGTCCTCAAAGTGATTGGGGTAAACATACAACTTACTTTGGCCTTCTACCCCCTGCCTGCCCACCCAGCCTCATCTCTCCCACTAACCCCCCCCCCTCCCGCCCCCAGCTGCCTCATTTCCGTTCTGTCTTTGTGCCGTCACTCTGCGCCCGACTGAGGGTCATCCACTGGAGAAACTCATGCCCCTCTTAAGTTCATCTTAAACATCATGTCCTCTATTAAATTTTCTACTACATCCCACGCAGTCCTGTATTCCTGCTGACCCTGGCTGGACTAAGCCTTATCTGTGTGCATAGATCGTGGGCCTCACTCAATCAGACTATCCCATTGCCCACTGCAGTTTCTCACACCAAGTACTACATTTATCAGGTGAATCAATCGAAATGGATACGTGGAAGATCAGACGGGTGGATGAGTGGATGGATGGAGATGGGAGGGCCAGTGGGATGAAGTGACCCTAGGGGCAGGAAGCCCATAGGATGGGCCCCTTCACTGGGGTAAAGGTCCACTTCACCGCCTCCCCTACACTGCTACCCCCAGTCTGCTATCCCAGCCCTCTCTTTCGGGGTCTTCCTTGGGCATCACTCACGGTGGTGGGCTCCATGGAATGGGTGAGCAGGGGCAGGTCCTTCACCAAGAGAGTCTTACTTGGCTGGTCCACCAAGGGCCTGAGCAGTACTGTGGCCATGCCAATGAACCTAGGGCGACAAAGGGCAGGTGTGAGATCCTGAGTCGGGAGGGGTTGTCCTTTTCTGTCCCAGGCACAGTTTTCTCGACCGCTGGTTTTCTCCCACAGGGGCTGAAGGCAGGCCACGGTAAGGTAGAGCATCCACTAGAGGGCTGAGTCCGTCCCCCCCCCCCCCCACCACCACCCAACTCTCTTGCAATTGACTCCTGGCACAGGGGATGCCTCCGCCATGGTTTCTGCTCCGCCCTCCTTCAAAACCGGAGCCAGGCCCAGTGAAGGCTCTCTGGATTGTGGGTGGACCTGTGGCCTGCGCTGGACCAATCAGATTCTCTGACCGAGGAATTTTGACCTGGGATGCTCTAGCTCCAGTCTCCTTAGGATGCCAGCCTGGCCTGCAGCTCTCTGCCTCACCTTTCTTGCTTTGTGGCACCCACATCCCGCAGGATGATCTGCACAAAGGAGTCATTGTCCAGGCGTCTGGCCCCGAGGTGCCAGACCAGGGTCTATGGGAGACACAGAGAAGTCAGCACGCCCCCACCCCAGCTTTCCAGAACAGGAGGAAAGATGCAAAGAGTGGTCAGCACTGTTTCTCTAAAATTGAGCGACTCCCTCATCTCTGCTCTCTGAAGAGGGTGGCCTTTGCTACGGGTCCCATAGGTGTGAAAGGCACTCTGGTGTAGTGGGTGGACGGGCTAAGTTCTGGGCTGTTAACCACAAGGTCCATGGTTCAAACCAACAAGCCCCTCCACGGGAGAAAGAGGAGGCTCTCTGTTCCTGAAAGAGGTGGACCATCTCTGAAACCCCCAGGGGGCAGTTCTCCCGTCCCACAGGGAGTCTCCGTGAGTCGGAATCACACTCCAGGGCAATGATTTTGGTTCGGTTTTGAGACCAAGGGGGCAGGCACCCTCTCTGCGCTCTTGCTGCTCAAACTGCAGCGTTGTGGATGTCTTCGGAATGGAGGGCCCTGGGGACTGGGGGTCCGGGGATGGATGGAAAGAGGAAAGGGGATTCTGCTTGGGGCTTCTGGAAACCTCGGGAGAGCCAGGTGGGACTAGTGGACGGACAGCACCAGGGTCTCTTCCCAGGGAGAGAGACAAAGACTAAGAACAACTGTGGGCAGGTGTGGCTGCCACGGCCCTTAGGCCTTGGCAGCCTGGACAGCTCGCTCACAGACTGCTCTCGGGCCACACGGCCCTGGCCGTCAGAAAAGCTTGAGAGTGGCCTGTCCACACTGGACGCCCCCTCTGCCTCCCCACCATCGTTTCCAGTTCTTCTCCAGGCATACCTCACTCCACGTGGGGTTGTTCCCTTTCACCTCGTTAGTCCTCCTCTTGACACCTGCAACGGCACGGGGAAGGGGCGGCATTAGCCACCGGGATGAGTCAAAGTCTGGGTGCAAGAAAACTGCAGTGCAAGACTGCTCCGATAAGTATGATACAGCCCGATTCTCTCTCGGGGGTGGAGTGGGGGCGTCCCCAAATGTCTCACTCTTGTAAGCGTGCTGACACCCATGTGGCAGCCCATGATACGCGTTGTCGGGGCAAACAATTTCATTTTCTTCCAAATAGAGCATTCTCAGGCATCCAGCAGCCAGGGGGGCCGTGGGATTCATTCTGCCCAATGGGGAGTGGGACTGATAGTCACCACTGTTGGGTTTGGGTCCTAAAATCTCCCACGGCAGTCGCCTTCTTCCCCTGCCCCGCCCCCCTCCCCCTAAGGTCCACCCTCATGATCTGCTGGCAGGGTGGTGCCAGGTGGACTTTGCAGGCACAGGGGGTCCCAAAGTCACTGTTTGAAGGAGACACCCCGAAAGGTCACCTGAGCAGTGACATCTGCACAGGACTGACGCGAGACAAACCTTTGCTCGGTTCGGCCCCTGAGATGCGAGGCTCTGTCAGCACAGTGATGCCTCATGCCGGCCAGCCATGACATCCTGGAATGTCTGCAAAGGACTGAGCTCTACTCCAGCGGCTGAAACCTGCCCCCTTCGCCGCCTCTCCCCAAAACACTCAACAACAAAAACACTGCGAGAGAGGCTAGATGGCAGATCCTGCAACACCACAAACACTCTCCCTTCTTAACCTGCTTTGATGTTCTTCCCAGGGCAAAGATGTGAGCCTGGGAAGTTCGTGTGTCCCTGCTGTGTCCTGCGGAGAGGCCATGAGAGTGGGACCTGAGGAGAGGCTGGTGGTTTCCAACTGCTGAGCCTGTGACCAGCAGTCCACTGCCTAACCACTAAGCAACCAGGGCTAGAGTCACAAGGCACCACAAATTGGGTGGCCTGAAACAACAGAACTTCTTTCTTTCAGGGGTCTGGAGGCTGTAAGTTTGAAACCAAGGCGTTGACGGAATGATGCTCTTTCTCCAAAACCTCCCCGAGAGAAGGCTTCCTGGCCTTTCTAGCCCTGTCCTTGGCTTGGCCTTCGCTCCATTCACTGCCTCCCTCTGCACACGGCCATCTTCCTTCCTCAGCAGAAAGATGAGGCTCTCTACCCTCAGAAAGAGCTACAGCCGTCTGGGGTCTGCGAGGCTTGAAGGTAAATAAGCAACCATCTAGCAAGGAAGCAACAAAGCCCACATGGAAGAAGCACACCAGCCTGTGTGATCACGAGATGTCAACGCGATCAGGTAGCAGGCATCAGAAGACCCAAGCAAACAACCAAATGCATTAATGCAAATGATGGGTGTCAGAGTGGAGACCCAAAGCCCATCTATAGACAAGTGGACATTCCCTCACAGACAGGTCACAAGGGAGAATCGAGTCAGCTAGGGTGCAGCATAGCACCAACCAAACACACAACATCCCTGTAGTTCTTTAATGCACTCCCCCACTATTATGACCCCAGTTCTACCTTACAAATCTGGCTAGACCAGAGCACATACACTGGTACACATAAGAGCTCTTGACACACGGGATCCAGGACAGATACACCATTTAGGAACAGTAATGGGTGTCGCAATACCATGAGGGTAGGGGGAAGGTGGGAGGAGAAGGGGAAAATGAGGAACCAATTGCAATAATTGGTTTATAACACCCCTTCCCTAGGGGGACAAACAACAGAAACGTGGGTGAAGGGAGACAGTGGATGGTGTAAGATATGAAAATGATAATAATTTATAAGAGGTCCATGGGGGTGGAGGGGTGGGAGAGGGAGGCTAAAAAGAGGAGCTGATACCAACTGCTCAAGTAGAAAGAAAATGTTTTGAAAATGATGAAGGCAACATATGCACAACTGTGTTTGACACAATGGATGTACGGATTGCAATAAGAGCTGTCAGAGCCCCCAACAAAATGATTTATTTTAAGAAAAAAGAGTTACAGTCTTGGAAACTCAGAGGGGCAGCTCCACCCTGTCCGATAGGGTCTCTGGGAGTCAGATTCAACCGGAATGGCAGTTTGACTTTGTGTTTGGAGAAAGCAGGGAATGCTTTCTGCCCTTCGCCCCTCTCCCCTGCCCTTTCTGGACCTCCTTTCCCCTCGCTGTAAATAATGGCATAATAAGACATGCTCCGTCTACCTTGTAGAAATCTTGTGGGGAGCAAATGAAATATTTGTGGGGACCCACCCAACAAAAACCTCTGTTGATTGTAAAACTCATTCAAAAGTGACTGATATTATTGACCCCTCATTATTAGAAATGACTCCAGAGGCTATTTTTAAAAATCTTCACAGTAGTCCTATATGGTAGAAATGTTTTTTTCCCTGTAAGCCTCAATTGATGGCATAGCCCTAGTTCACGGAAGCTCAAGAAACATATGTCTTTTTTTTTCTTTCTTTCTCATTGTCATTCTCGGGGGGCCCAGGGAGTGGGGAAAAGAAGCAGTGGTGGGGAGACAGAGGTGTTCCACTAAAAGAAATAATAAAGATAACGTTTTTAAAGAACTGATCGTGTATCTTCATGTGTGTGTCACACAGAGCATCTTGTACACAGACCGGCAACCGTAAACGGAGATTTGTCAATGAATGAACCTTGCTTCTTGGGGCTCCCCTCTCCCCAGGTGGGGCCTTGGCTCTCACCTCTGAAGTAGGTGGTCACGCAAAGATCGGGTGGGGGGCTCTGGGGCGGGTCAATGTTGACCGACTCTAGGATGACTTGCAGCATCTCCGGCCTCGGCGACTCCTCTCCTTCCCCTTGGCCTCACCACACTCGCTTCTTGGAGCTCCGTTGTCCAAGCCTCTCCCTGGACGACGAAGGGAGCGCCTGGAGCCCTGCGTCCGCTGCTTAGCAACAGATGGAACGGTTCACAGTGAGCAGTGGTTCTTAGTTCTGGGGAGGACTCAGAAGGAATGAGAGGGGCAAGAGAGTCGAAACCAAGTTCCCTTGAGGTGGCTAGGCCTGAGGGGCAACACACCGGCCCATTCTCATTTCCTCTTTCTTTTCTGCTCCCTGTCTTTCTTCTTCTGATGTTATAATCAGGCATAAAGATCATGTTTTCTCTTTACACCAGCAAGTGATCTGGAGTGACCCATTGCCAAAGTCACAAAGGTAGATGAAGAAAAGGCAGGCAGTCTGAGGCATGGAACCGGGAGAGCCGGGACCAGTTCAATACTGCCGCAGGAAAGGCCCTTCCCGTGGAAGCAATGGGGAAGATACATGGCTTTCAGACTCAAAAGCTGGACATGTGACCATGGTGCTAAGATGGACAAAAAAAAAAAAAACCCACCCCAAAACCCAGACTCACTGCCAAGGTCGATTCTGACTCATAGTGACTCTATAGAACAGAGTAGAATGTTTCCAAGACCACTAATCTGTACGGGAGCAGAAAGTCTTGCCTTTCTCTCCCCGAGGGGCTGTCATGTGGAACTGGGGACCTTGTGGCTAGCAGCCTAACGTGTAACCACTAGCCACCAGGGCTCCTCGTCTAGGTGGACAGCCGCTGTAAAAAGAAAATTAAGCTTATGACAGCGTCTTTGAAATCTAAACACAGCACCAGGAATTTTTGTTGTTGTTACTAGAGGTCTCCTGAACGCAACGCAAAAGGCAGCTCCCACAAAGGAAAAGGCGGACAGATTTCACTGCATAATACTAAGTTTCTGTGGAGAAAAGTTCATCTTAGATTTCAAAGACAGATATTAAAGTAGGCAAGATATGTGTAGCATCCTTACTGTTCAGAATCTTTTATAGGAGTAGCTATTACATTTCTGTAAGAAGGAGATGAATTGCCCAAAGGATAAGGTAAGTTTTTAAAAAGAATATAAGCGATTTAATCGTATTAATAATTGAAGAAATGCAGCAAAATACCATTTAGCACCTCGCTAACTGGAAAGAATAAAAACACTGTAAGCCTAGTGTGCGCAGGATGGTAGAAGAGCCAAGAAAAGGTTATAAATCTGCATAAAGCATTAGTGGAGTATAACCAGCCACGCCTTCGGTAAGTGCTAGGGAGAGAGAATTCAGGATGGGGCAGGCGGGGCAGGGCCTGCTCCCTTCCAGACATTCCGAATGCTATTATTCTGATGCTATTGCTAGTGAGCTGAAATGAACTGGCATTACTGTTTCTTTTTCCAGATTATTTACTATGACATCATCCAGACATCCGACTAGTCAATAATTCATACAGCCGCTACCACAATCATTTTCAAAACATCTTCTCCCCTCCTGTGTTTCTTGACACTCCCCTCTGCCGTACCCTCAGGAACCCTTATGCTGGTTATTGTCTCTATAGACTCACCCAACGTGGGTTTCATCTACCGAAAAACATAGATTTATAAACAGAGAGATACATAACGAAGTCAAGAATGCTACCAACAAGTCAACAAAATATAGCAGAGATAAGCCCCAACCTGAAAAAACAATCAGACAGAAAATATTGAAAACCAGATCAAGCCCCAAGTGTACCCAAAGGGAGCCCAATGACAAGGTTTTAACCATTCGAATCAGATTTACCATTGAGGTAGTTAGTTTATTGTGCCAACCTGGCCGATAAACACATGTGGGGTTAATTGAAGGGCAGAGGGATACATGGCTCAGTGAGCTTCACCTTTCTAGTTCTTGGGTCTCTTCTTTGTGATGGTCGGACCAGGGTGCAGCTGCCTTAGTCAGTTCCTGCTTCAGCTGGCAAGGCTCACTTCCTGCAAGACATCCCCAAAGAGAAGCCACATGGACCTACCTGATGCAGCCCTGGGTGCTGGAGCAGCTGTGTGGAGACCCCTGCCAGTGCTGAGGTGTTTACACATTCACTGACTCGGTTTTCCTCCTGCAGTCGGTGTTATTGCGTCTATTTTGTGAGATGGAGGAGGACTTTGTGGATTGGTGTTGGACATATGGGTTATGGGTTAATGTTGGATTTGTGGGCTTGGGCAGCACTGTGTTGGGATGTTTTCTTGATGCATACTTAACCTTTATATAAAACTCTCTCTTAGACATGAGTTTCTGTGGGTTTGTTTCTCTAAAGTACCCAGACTAGCACAACCATTTTAATCTACTCTAACTGACTCTCCAATACTGTCTGGTCACCAGGTTATTTCCTTCCCTCGCTTATGATCAGAGGGGACTCTCAGGAGGCTTAGTCCCTCTTTAGATCCTGTGAATGCATTTTGGGCTCCACTGTCATCTATAGCCTTGTGCAAACCAGAATTCCACAAGGTGAGCTCTGATACCACTCCCACCGCCAGATCTGGATTATGTCTTTCCCACCTCTTGGGTCATGGTACTGACATTTTAGATGAACCGACAGGCATATGATCTGTTATGCCTGAGTGACAAACTGAAAGGGGGAAATTGCACTCATTGTCATAAAGATCACTTTGGGATCTCGTCTGAAGCATGGTGCTGTCAGTGGTAGGATACAGCCACACAGTGACAGAGTGCTATCGTACAAGGGAAACCAGTCGTGATGACTCATTCAAGTTTACATCACAATCACAATGCCAAAGATGAATGCATTGAGGGTTTTTAACAACTTCTGAAGTCTGAAATTAACCAAACATTGTGAAAGTTGGGGGAAAATAATAAAGATTGGTAGCTGGAACATATGGCCTTGATGATAGAAACTAAGCTGGAGAATGCCCGATAAAATTTCGCAAGACCAAAGGCCTAGTCTTTGCAAATACTTTTGTTTTCAATGCACGCCCTTACCTAATGGAATATGCTGGTATCAAATTCACTTCATCTGTGGAAAGAGACAATGGAGAAGCTCAAATATCATTAATCAGCACAAGGTCAAGAGCTGATTGCAAAAAACAGACCATCAATTACTCATGTGTAAGTTCAAGTTCAAGCTGAAGAAGATGGAAACAAGTCCGTGAGAGCTAAAGTGCCACCTTGATTAAACATCTCCCATCTGAATTTAGAGACCATCTCAAGAGTAAATTCAATGTTGAGAAACTTACATATATCAAAGATTTTGCCAAAAAGTTTTAAAAATAAATCCACAGACTGTGGGGAAAAAATTGGCAATGACATATCAGACAAAACAGTAATCTTTAAAATCCATGAAGTCTTCCACACCTCAACAAGAAAAAGGCACACAGCCCAATTTAAAACTGGACAGAGGTTGTGAACAAATAGCTTATCAAGGAGGACATTTAGGCAGCTAACAAGCATAAGAAATGCTCACAACCATTAGCCATCTAAGAGATGCAAATCAAAACAACAGTGAGATACTACCTCACGCCAGCATTGCTTGCAATGTTCAGAAAGGCAGGTGTCGCTGTTACAAAATTTCCTGTCAACTTGGAAAGGGGTGGAGTCTAGTCAGTCAATCAATAGGACCTCTGTGTGGGCATGGCCTTCTCCGGAGGATTCTGGAAACTCCTGTCTTCCTTCTTGGAGGCTGGAGACACTGTCTCTGCTACACATTCCTGCTGACAAGCCAGATGGAGTCATGCTGAAGGAACCAGAGCCCTGGAGCTGGTTCAGAGACGCTTCCACCGCCACTGGATCCGCAAGACTGTTTGCACCCGCTGGCCTGTGACCTTCCTGCATGTGGCATCACTGCATGTGTTGTGAGTCTGAAGAGGAATTTATAGACTGGTATTGACATATGGGCTAATATCAGACTTATGGACTTGATCTGGACTGGGCTGGGATGTTCTCTCAATTACAATTGCTCTTTGATATAAAGCTCTTTCTTATACACATATGAGTGTCTCTGGATTTGTTTCTCTAGTCCACCCAGACTGACACAGCAGGAAACAAAAAATGCTGGATGGGGAGGGCTGGTGCAGAGACACAGGAACCCTAAAACACTGCTGGGGGCTCTGAAAATCAGTACGACCATGTGGAAGTCGACATGACACTTCCTCAAACAATCGGCGATAGAAATACCATAGGATCTAGTCACAGTGCTGCTTGGGATGTATCCAAGAGAAAGTTAACAAAAAAACGAAAGCATGGAAAGATATATGCACATCCCTGTTCATCTCAGTATTGCTCGCGATAGGAAGAAGATGGAAACAACCTAAACACACACTGGTAGAAGATGGACCGGTAAATTTCAGTATGTACACATGGAGGAATACTAAAAACAAACAAGCAAATGAAAAACTCAACCCACTGCCATTAAGTCAACTCCAAACCACAGAAACCCTATAGCACAAGGTAGAATTTCCCCTTCTGGTTTCTGAGATTTTCAATCTTTCGATCTTCACGGGAATAGACCCCTCCTCTTTCCCAGCAGAACAGCTGGTGAGTTCGGACCGTAGACACAGACCTTGTAGTTAGCAGTTCCATGTCTAGCCCACGCGGCCGTCACTCCTAATGACGAAACTGGGAAGCACCTCACGACACGGGGGGACTTAGACAACATTATGCTGAGTGAAATGAATTTTTAAAATTGTATGAAACCACTGGTTTCGCTCGTTTGTTTGTTTGTTTGTTTGTTTTACTAAAAATGGGTTTTCAAACCAAAAGAAACAGACTGGTGGCTATGCAGGGTGGGATGAGGGGCCCCAGTAGTGCGCTGAGCTGGTAACCCCGAGACCTGCCGTTGGAAAGCACTGTCTGTTCCTCGAGAGAAAGACGAGGCTTTCTACTCTTGGAAAGAGTTACAGTCTCGGAAACGCACAGGGGCAGGTCCGCCCTGCCCTAGAGGGTCGCGATGAGTGAGTTTGGAAGGGGAGGGACGTGCGGACAGGAGAAGTAACAGAGGGCAGATGGTTAACTTTGGTGAGGAGGAAGATGGGGGAAAAGGGAGGGGGCGTTGAACAGAGCAAGCCAGTATGAGGGTTGGTAAGTATTTAAAATAGGGAATGTCAAAACAATGATCTGCTACGGTAACCTCCACCTAATTCATAATTATAATAATCAACACTCCAAAAATCGGTTTGGTGCATTGACTGTAATGACAGAATTCTAGATGCGCCCTGAGAGGATCTTAAGGACATCATGCATAAGGGAAACAAAAGGTACAGTGACATGAAAGAAAGAAAAACTCAAAATGGAAGTCAGAAGAGACTCTGAAGCTCGCTCTTTCGCGTAGAGTAGCTAAAATGAACAGAAGAAGTAATGAAATAAAAGAGCTGAACTGGTGATTTTGAAGGGTCTCGGGAGAAGACAAATAAAGCCTAACGATGAAATGTGCAAAGACCTGGAGTTATAAAACCCAAACGGAAGAACACGCTCAGCATTTCTCAAGGTGAAAGAACTGTAGGGAAAGATCCAAATGCAGAATTGCAATTTTGAAGGATTTTATGGGTACGATACTGAGCAATGCAAGAAGTGTTCAAAGAAGATTGTAGGAATATAGGAAGATCGCTGTAAAAAGCAGGGAACAGGGGACCGCTTCAGGGAGTAGTACGTCATCAATAACAGATGATAACAGATGGTATTGAAGGAAGAAGTTCAAGGGATTGACAGAATTGAAAAGACAAGATTCCAAGAATTGGCAGAATGCCAGTAGAAATGTGTCAGTGCCAGTAGAAATGTGTCAAAGCAAGAATTGGACTATGTCATGAAATTTGGAAGAGTAAAAGGAACTAGAGGAAAGAGTTAGGAGGCAAAGGGCATTTATAGAGGTCTAAATACAGGCATGTACATATGCAAATATATTTATATATAACGATAAGGACACAGATCTATGTACTTATATTTATATGTTAGGTATTAAGGTAGCAAATGGACAATGGTCCTCTACTCAAGTACTCCCTCAATGCAAAAACACTTTGTTCTAATAACCGGGCATTCTGTGATGCTCACCTTCCCAACAGGATCACTGAAGACAAAGCGAGTGCATAAACAAATGTGAAGAAAGCTGATGGTGCCTGAGAGCTGATGGCTATCAAAAGATATAGAATCTGGGGTCTTAAAGGCTTGAAGGTAAACAAGCGGCCATCTAGTTGAGAAGCAATAAAGCCCACAGGGAAGAAGCACACAAGCCTGTGTGATCATGAGATGTTGGTGGGATCCCAGATTTAGGTGTCTAAGACCCAGAACAAAATCATAACCATTGTGAAGGAGGGGGAAGGGGGCGGAGTGGAGACCCAAAACCCATCTGTAGACAGTTGGACATCCCCTTACAGAAGGGTCACAAGGAAGAGACCAGCCAGTCAGGAGCAGTATAGCACCGATGAAACATACAACTTTCCTCTAGTTTTTTAATGCTTCCCCCTCCCCACCACCCACTATCATGACCTCAGTTCTACCTTACAAATCTGACTAGACCAGAGTATGTACATAGGTACAGATAAGAACTGTAAACACAGGGAACCCAAGACAGATAAACCCCTCAGGACCAATAATGAGAATAAAGATACAAGAAGGGGAAGGGGAAGGTAGGGGGAGAAAATGGGAGCCAATCGCAAGGATGGATGTATAACCCTCTCCCAGGAGGACAAACAACAGAAACCTGGGTGAAGGGAGACAGTGAACGATGTAAGATATGAAAATAATAGTTTATAAATTATCAAGGGTTCATGATGGAGGGAGGGCGGGGGAGGGAAGAGGAAAAATGAGGTGCTGATATCAAGGGCTCAAGTAGAAAGAAAATGCTTCTAAAATAATGATGGAAACATACCATATATACTCGAATATAAGCCAACCCGCGTATAAGTCAAGGTACCTAATTATTACCTGGGAAACCAGAAAAACTGATTGACTTGAGTATAAACCTTGGGTGGGAAATGCAGGATGTGAATTAACACAGAGACCAGAGGGGAGAGACGGAGCGCAGCCACAGACACATCCTTACCAGTTGAGCCGCAGCCGCCAGCGTAAGTGAATCACTACGGGTGCTTCTGTGAATTGGAGCATCCATGTCATAAGACGGCTCTGATTGGTTAGATGTGAGTAAACAAACATTCAAAGCCCTGCAGTGTCAGCGGGACTTTGAATGAACAGTGGAGGAACGGCAATCACCCGCGAGATGTTATACCTACCTCGCTGGGGTACCACTGACACATGTATAAGCCAAACCCCAGTTTTTCAGCACATTTTTTGTGCTGAAAAACTCAGCTTATACATGAGTATATACGGTGTGTACAAAAGTGCTTTACATAACGGATGAATTTATTGATTGTGATAAGAGCTGTAAGAGCCCTCAATACAAGTATTTGATTAAAAACAAAAAGAATAAGCCCCCACTGATTTCTCTCTAACCATAATTGAGGGATGGGAATAGGCAGGTCATCAGACAGAGTATTATAGAGATGATTATAGTAGATTAAAATAAAACATCTGACATGAATGGCTTTAAAAAAAAGGAAAAGAAATTTTGAAGACAGCTACCTGGCCTACTGACTGAAGAAGATCTATATTTGTGCCCATTCCAGAGAAAGGTGATCCAACAGAATATGCAAATTACTTTTTTAATACTGTCACTACCACACACAAGAAAAATTTTGCCAAAGATAATTAAAAAAAATCGTTACAGCATTTTATTAACAAGGAACTACTAGAAACTCAAATTGGATTCAGAAGAGGATGTAGAATGAGAAATATCATTGCTAATATCTAATGGATCTTGACTGGAACCATAGAATATCAGAAAAAATGTTTACCTGTGTTTTAATGACTATGCCCACACAGTCCAATTGACTATTGGACTGTGTGTATTATAATAAGAATGGGAATTACAGACACTGAGCTGTGCTCATGAGGAATCCAGGCACAGGCCAAGAGGCAGTCATCTGAAAAACCCCAGAGGACATTGCATGGCCTACAATCAGGAAAGGTGTATGTCAGGTTGTGTGCTTTTACCATGCTTGTTCCATCTGTATGTTGAGCAAATAACCCATGAAGCTAGACTATTATGAAGAATGCAGCCTCAGGATTAGAGTAATATTCATTAACCATGTGCCATATGTAGATGACACAACCTTGCTTGCTGAACAGAAAGAAGACTTGAGGTACTTACTGATGAAGATAAAAAACTACAGCCTTTAATACGGATGACACCTGGGCCAATAAGCAACATCATGGTAAATGGAGAAAATATTGAAATCATCAAAGATTTCATTTTATGTGGATCCACAGTCAACCTCCACTGAGGCAACAGTGAAAAACTCAAGTCAAAAATTCTGTAGTTAAAAAACTTTTTAAAGTGCTTAAAAGCAAACATGTCACTTTGAAGGCGAAGATGCGCGTGACCCGAGCCATGGGAATTCCAATCACTCCGTATGCGTGCGAAAACTGGACGATGAATAAGAAGACCAAAGAAACAATGATGCTTTTGAATCACGGTGCTGGCAAAGAATAATGGAATGGACTGCCGGAATGACTGGACCCGCTATCTGGAAGGGTCGGCCTGGAAAAAGAACGTCATATTTGGCAACGTAGAGGATCAGCAACACAGACAGACGATCAGCCTCGCACAATAGATTGACCGCACAATGAGCCCAGGAGGAACCAACGTGAGCCTGGCGCAGTAATGGGCGGTGGTTTGTTCTGTTGTCCATCGGCTCACTGTGAATTAGAATCCACTCACTATACCTAACTACAACCATGGTGTAGAAATAATCCCCAAGAACAATCATTGCCAATGAGTGGATTCTAACTCGTGGGTGGCACAGATGGTTTGCACTTGACTGCACCTTGACTGTTAGCTATTCAAAGCTACCTTGCAGCACTGTGTACGTAAGGCAAGGTGGTATACTTTTGCAAAGCTTAGGACCAAGAAAGCCTCATGGAGTAGTTCTATTTTTTTTTTAATCATTATATTGGGGGCTTGTACAGACAGCTCTTTTCACAATCCATCCATCCATCCATTGTGTCAAGCACATTTGTACATTGTTGCCATCATTAGTTTCAAAACATTTTCTTTCTGCTTGAGCCCTTGGTATCAGCTCCTCAATTTTCTCCCTCCCTCCCCCATCCTCCATCCCTCATGAACCCTTGATAATTTAGAAATTATTCTTTTAAAATATATATATCATTTTATTGGGGGCCCGTACAACTTTTTTTCTTTTTAATCATTTTATTGGGGGCTTGTATAAGTCTTATCACAATCCATCCATCCATCCATTGTGTCAAGCACATTTGTACATTTGTTGCCACCATTCTCAAAACATTTGCTTTCTACTTGAGCCCTTGGTATCAGCTTCTCACTTTTCCCCCTCACTCCCTCCCTTTCTCCCTCCCCTCCCTCATGAACTCTTGATAATTTATAAATTATTATTATTTTGTCATGTCTTACACTGTGATGTCTCCCTTCACCCACTCTCTGGTTGTCTGTTCCCCTGGGGTGGGGTTATATGCAGATTCTATTTTTTAAAATTTAATTTAATTTTTTTAACAATTTATTGGGGCTCATACAATTCTTATCACAGTTCATACATATACATACATCAGTTGTATAAAGCACATCTGTACAGTCTTTGCCCTAATCATTTTTTTCTCCTCTTTTCTTTTTTTACATTTTATTAGGGACTCATACAACTCTTATCACAATCCATACATATACATACATCAATTGTATAAAGCACATCCATACATTCCCTGCCCCAATATGCAGATTCTTATGGTCCACTTTGTAATGCAGGAGGCTAATCAATTGTTGGTGGCAGTCTGGAATGCTGAGTGGAGATCGCTTCACTTGCTCTTTCTTCCCTGCCAGCATTTGTTGTTCTCTCTCTTTCTTTTTTAAATTATGCTGTTCCCACTGTGGGAGTCAGATGACAGCTCCTTGCCGTTTTGACTTGCCTAGTGATTCTGAGCATTTTCTCATCCTTTGTTAGCTAGTTGAGTGCCATCCTTTGTGCTGTTCTCTTTCATGTCTCATCCACCTTTAAATTGGAGGCTTCTTTTCTTATGGAGGTGTTGCAGAATTCTATAGAGTTGGGTAATGATTGCCTTGTTCCTTATGTCATTGCTCAAGTTTTCCCAACTCTTTGGGCCCCCTTTGTTTGGTTTTTATTTTTACCCTTCTGATGAAGTCTCTTGAAGTGCAATCCTGCTTTATTTTGAATGTCCTGCAATAGGGCCCCTAAATTTGTCCCAATGTTTTCTTAGATGATCCCGATAGTTCTCAGGTTTACAGTTAGGCCTCTACTCTATCTAGAGTTCATTTTTGTGCATGGAGGTGAGGTATGGGTACTGTTTTATTCTTCTGCAGATGGAGATCCAATTTTTCCAGCATCATTTTTTGAAGAGAATGTCCCTTTTTCCATTTTATGGTTTTGTTGGTTTTTTGTTGTTGTTGTTCTTTGTTTAAAAAAAAATCAGCCGTCTGTAGGTGGATGCCTTAATTTCTGGATTTTTACCCTGTTTCACTGGTGTATGAATCTATCATTGTACTAGTACCAGACTATTTTGATTACTGTAGTTGTGTTATTGGTTTTGAGGTTGGGCAATGCAAGACCTCCTTCTTTGTTCTTCTTTTTGAGAAGTTCTTTACTTAACCTACAGTAGGGTTCTTCCCTCTCTGTATAAAGTCATTTCTTTAATGAACGATGCTGGGATTTGGATCGAGATTGTGTTGTATTTGCAGATTGCTTTAGATAGTATTGGCAGTTCCACAGTCTTCAGTTTTTCTATCCATAAAGACATAGGAACCCTGGTGGTGTAGTGGGTACGTGTCAGCCTTTGATCCACATGGTTGGCTGTTTGAAATCACCAGCCACTCTGTGGGAGACAGACACAGCTTCCTACTCCTATAAGCAGTTGTAGTCTTGGAAACCCACAGGCAGTCACTAAATTGCCCCCAGCCTGATGACAGAGAGTTTGATTTGGTGTTCCGAGTATCGATGAATACAGGTTATTCTTTCATTTGCATAAATCTCTTTGCTTTTTTCTAAAAATGTTCTGTAGTTTTCTTTACGTGTCTTTTATTTCTTTGGTAAATTTTATACTTTTTCCCCCCAGAAATTATGCAGTCTTGTAATTTCTTTTTAATCCACTGGAAATACCATCAAAACTCAGTACATTTAGGTAGTTTCTTTGGTCTCTACTTCCTTAGGCAACAATGGCTCGATCTTTAGTAACAGACCCTCGCTTGTTGAGCTATGAAGAAAAGCACATGTCACAAAAGATCCCTAAACTCAACAAGCGGTCCCTAGGAGTTTCATTGCACGTTGGCAGCTGTCTGGTAACTTGACACATCCAGTGTTGCTATTTCGGTCTGGAGAAAGTTCCCTCTGTCTTCCATCAACCTCAATTTCATGACCAGCTTTTTTTTTTAATTAATAAATATTTTTATTGGGGCTCATACAACTTTTATCATAATCCATACATGCATCAATTGAGCAAAGCACCCTTATACATTTGTTGCCCTCGTCATTCTTTTTTTTTCTTCTTTTTTTACATTTTATTAGGGACTCACACAACTCTTATCACAATCCATACATATACATACATCAATTGTATAAAGCACATCCATACATTCCCTGCCCCAATCATTCTCAAAGCATTCGCTCTCCACTTAAGCCCTTTGCATCAGGTCCTCTTTTTTTTCCCCCCTCCCTCCCTGCTCCCCCCTCCCAATGTGCCCTTGGTAATTTATACATCGTTATTTTGTCATATCTTGCCCTATCCAGAGTCTCCCTCCCCCCCCCTTCTCTGCCGTCCCTCTCCCAGTGAGGAGGTCACACGTGGACCCCTGTAATCAGTTCCCCCTTTCCAACCCACTCGCCCTCCGCTCTCCCAGCATCGCCCCTCACACCCCTGGTTCTGAAGGTATCATCCACCCTGGATTCCCTGTGCCTCCAGCTCCCATATGCACCAGTGTACAACCTCTTCCCTATCCAGCCCTGCAAGGTAGAATTCGGATCATGGTAGCTGGGGGGAGGAAGCATCCAGGATCTGGGGGAAAGTTGTGTTCTTCATCGGCACTACCTCGCACCCTCATTGACCCATCTCCTCTCCTGAACCCCTCTGTGAGGGGATCTCCATTGGCCGACACTTGGGCCTAGGGTCTCCACTCTGCACTTCCCCCTTCATTCAATATGGTATATATATATATATACACACACACACACACACATATATAGACACACACATATATATACATATACACACATATATCTTTTTTGTTTTTTGCATGATGCCTTTATACCTGGTCCCTTTGGCACCTCGTGATCGCACTGGCCGGTGTGCTTCTTCCATGTGGGCTTTGTTGCTTCTGAGCTAGATGGCCGCTTGTTCACCTTCAAGCCTTTAAGACCCCAGTCACTATCTCTTTTGATAGCCAGGCACCATCAGCTTTCTTCACCACATTTGCTTATGCACCCATTTGTCTTCAGCGATCCTATCATGGAGGTGTGCAGTCAATGATATGATTTTTTTGTTCTTTTATGCCTGATAACTGATCCCTTCGGGACCACTCGATCACACAGGCTGGTGTGTTCTTCCATGTGGACTTTGTTGTTTCTGAGCTAGATGGCCGCTTGTTTATCTTCAAGCCTTTAAGACCCCAGTCACTATCTCTTTTGACAGCCGGGCACCATCAGCTTTCTTCACCACATTTACTTGTTCACCCACTTTGGCTCCAGCCGTTGTGTCGGGAGAGTGAGCATCATAGAGTTCCAATTTAATAAAAGAAGGTATTCATGCATTGAGGGAGTGTTTGAGTAGAGGCCCAAGGTCCTTCCGCCACCTTAGTACTTAACCTATAAATATAGACACATGGTTCTACTTCCCCATCCTTCTATATATATTTGCATGTACATGTCTTTGTCTAGACCTCCATAAATGCCCTTTGACTCCTAGCTCTTTCCTCCATCTCCCTTGACTTTCCTCCTGCCCTACTACCATGCTTCGTTGCCACCTGGGCTAGAGTATACCTCTTCTGTTCGTTTTGCTTTTTTTTTTTTTTAAGGTCAAACACTTTATTAAGCCATCCCTAAAGAAGAGGATCATGGGAACTTCATCATGTCAATGCAACCTTTTTTACATCATTAACCAAAGAAAAATGGGTACCTTTTAAAGATTATATTTTTTAAAAAAATATCGCTTTACTGGGGGCTCTTATAACAATGCATACATTAATTGTATCAAACATATTTGTACATATGTTGTCATCATTATTTTATAAATGTTTACTTTCTATTTGAGGCCTTGATATCAGCTCTTTTTTTCATTCCTCCCTCTTTCCCCCCCTTGTGACCCTTTGATAAATTATTATTATTTTAATATCTTACACCAACTGCTGTCTCCTTTCCCCATGTTTTCTGTTGTTCATTCCCCAAGGGGGTGGTGGGTGGTGGTTATGTGTCTATCACTTCCCACTTCCTCCCCTCCTCTCCCTACCTTTCCCCTACCCTCCTGCCATCACTACTCCCGTTACTGTACCTGAGGGGTTCATCTGACCTGGATTCCGTGTCTTATGAGCTCTTATCCGTACCACTGCACATCCTCTGGTCTGGCCAGAACTGAAAGGCAGCACTGGGGTCATGAAAGTGGGGGGTGAGGAAGCCTCAAGGAGTCAGAGGAATATTGTGTGTTTCATCAGTGCTATACTTCACCCTGGTTGACTCATCCCTTCCTATGACTTTTCTGTGAGGGGATTGTCCATTGTCTACAGATGGGTTTGGGGGTCTCTGCTCTGACTCCCGCATACCCAATTTTAAATAATTTAAGCATTTGAGCGAGATCAAGGCTAATGGATTTGGGGGCAAACTTTGGAAATTTTCTTAGTTTCTTCCTCAGTGGATTAAGCTCAGGCATTATTTTGCTTCCATAAAAGTCAGCTTGCCCAAATCTGCTGATTAGTTCTTCCGGAAGATGCAGTTCCATTTTCTTCTGCTATTTTCGCCTCTAATGCATGCCCAGTGAATGCCGCAACTTTATTGATTTCTAATGTGAATGGGTATGGTAGACTAAGAACGCTGGGAAATGCTCCACTCTTTTCTTCTTCTGCAATGACATATCCAGAGTCCAATCAAGGTAAACACCTTGCTTTGTGTAAGTGAAGTCCAGAGTTAGAAATTTCTTAGGTAGGTGAACAACCGTGGATATAAGCATTTTAAATAGACATCATCTTCCAGCTCGCCTTCCATACAAGTGTATGAATCTATTTTTCCTATTTCATCTTCTTTTTCATCTGGTGTTTTTTTGGGGGGGCTTTTATTCCCCCCACCCCCAACCCCAGGCTTGGAGACAGCAGCAAAAAGTCCGTTGGGTAGCAGAATGTTTACAAAACAAGGAGAGCAGGATGCATGATAAGCCATCTTGGAAATACTTTGTCTCTAATGATGTATCAAGACGCTACCTAAACGTATTGAAGGCACCGCCATGTTGATGATTCTGATTGTGTCGGCAGCATTCTGGTTAGACTTGTTCCCGGGTCTTTCATTTTTGTGTGCAGCTACTGTAAATGGCCTTGTTTTCTTGATGTCGATTCTCCTCTTCTTCCATTTTATTCTTCAGGTCTTCTACTAGGTTGCCTAATTCTGCTGCATCATTGTCATCTGGGATTCCTTTTGGTTTAATCAGCATTTTAGTTTTTCAGTTTCTTCTGCTGTTCTCCTGAGTGCTCCCCACATCTCTTGAAAGGACCTGACCACCGTTCTTCTGAAGAACGTATCTGGTCGTTTCAGGGCCTCTTTTCCCACTGGACTTGGGTGATTTTCAGTCGCTTGTGTTGCTTTTCTTGACTGTTTTGTTTGTTGGTTTGGTTTACTGTGTTGCCTGCTGTTTTCTTGTGTGCTCCAGCTGGCAGCGGTGTGTGAAGTGCGGGGTCATGTAGCCGTAGTTAGCTCTGTCCACTGTGTGGGAGAGGCCTACTAGGAGCTGGAAACGTGTGAAATGGAGAGAAAGGGAACGGGATGGGTCAATAAGAAAGGTGGGGGAGGGGCGAAGAAGAGTGAGAATAAAAGTAAAACAGTAATAGGAATAATAAGTGGCTGTCCGGATTGGTCAACAAATTTGTAAACATAATGGGGAAATATATTTTATGAGGGATAATTAGAGTTAATAAGTTCCACTGAAATATATTTCACTAGGAAAAAGAAAGCAGAAAGAGATAATGGGTGGATGTGCCGGGAGATGAGAGATGAAGGAGACAAAGACCCAAGTGTGGCCTGGGTGTGGGTGCTAATTTCTGTCGCCATGGCAACATGTACCTGAGTGTGTCAATGAGCTCAGAGCTGGGTAGGGGAGCCCTTGTTTGGGCTAAAGACCTGCCTGGTTTTTTTGGGGGGGAAGGGGTAGTTGTGAGGGGATGAGTGGGGGAGAGATGGGTGTTCCCAGGAGGGTGGGTCCACACTGGAAGAGATCACCAGAAGGGGAAGTGGGAGATAACTCCAAAAACATGAGAATATTGTAATATTGTAATAGAACAAAAGTACAAAAACCGAAGACAATAGCAGAAAGTAGAAACTAAAACGACCTTGCGAGTGAAGGTTGCTCCTCTTCCATAGTGTTGTTTTGTGTCTTCCTGCTCTGCCTGGGGAGATAGGGCAAGCGTTGGGGGTGGAGGGTGGGGAGGCCCTGAGAACTAAGCCGGGAGGAAGGAGGAAAGGGCAGGGCGGAGTGCAAAGCTGAGTAGTTTGTACCCAGCTGCCCAGCAGAGCTATCTCCCAGAGGCCTGAGGTAAGAGGTTTGGCGCTTGGGTGGCCTCAGGGGTTGGGAACAATCAGCTGTGCTCGGGAGGAGCAGGGCTCCAGCAAGCAGCTCTGAGAGCAGCTGGCCCATGGTCACGGGGAGTCTGTCAGCTGCTCTCCCACTGTAACAAACTTGGGCCTATTTAGCTTTATGTCAACGGTTTTACTGCCAAGAAGTGCTCCTCCAGGACTTTGCTTGGTGGCTACTGAGGAGGCCTTCCTGTGCTTGTTGCCTGTCAGGCACCTTGCGGTCTCTCTCATTGGTGGGTAGTTGCCTACACAAAGGCATTTGACTTTGGACAAACGATGGATAGCCTTGGAAGAATGGGAATTCCAGAACACTTAATTATGCTCATGAGAAACTTGTCCATGGAGCAAGCGGCAGTTGTGTGAACAGAACAAGGGAGTACTGCATGATTTCAGATCAGGAAAGGTGTGTGTCAGGGTTGTACCTTCTCACCAGACTTATTCAGTCCGTATGCTGAGCAAGTCCTCAGAAAAGTTACAGTCTCTAAAGCAGAATGGGGCATCAGGAGTGGCCCTATTACCCCGTTACCTCCATAACTGTATGAGAGTTGGACATCGAATAAGGAAGACCAAAGGAGAATCCATGCATTGGAATCAGGGTGCTGCGAAGAATGTTGACAAGATCACGGACTACCAAAAGAGCGAACAAATAAATCTGTGTTGGAAGAAATACAGCCAGACGTCTCCTTAGGTAAAAGCAGCAAGATTTCGTCACAGGTATTTTGGACATGTTAGGAGAGACCAGTCGCTGGAGAAGATCCTCATGCTTGCTAAAATAGCGGGGCATTGAACAAGAGGAAGACTCTCAGCAGGATGGATGGCCACCGAGACAGCACTGGTGAGCTCAAACGCACCATGCCGTTCTATCTCCACAGGGCCACTGTGGGTCAGAACCAATGGGACGAGCCCTAACGACACCACCCTTGAACTATTCCTTTGGTTCTCTGAGCTTGAGAAATTCTAGATGTGTCCTTCCCTTTGGAGTGTCTGCTCTAGGCCTTTGCTTGTTTCTTATTGATACATGAATTTGTCTTCTCCACCTGCCCTTTAACAGCTTTCCTTCCAGTTGCTTTAGCTGTTCTGTAGTCAAGAGCAAGTTTTCCAGCCTCTCTGACATCTATTTTCGTGTTTCCTGTTTTTGCTTTCTTGATGTTATCTCACAACTTGTCTTCAAGTCATATGAAAATGTGTCAAATCTATTCCAGAAATGGCCTCTACATTCTGGCGGTGGAGCCCTGGTGTCACAGTGAGTTAAGCATTGGCCTCCTAACCACGAAGTTGGTGGTTCAAACCCACCAAGTTGCTCATGGAAAAAAGATGAATCTGTCTGCCCTACTAAAATTTACCATCTTAGAAACCCTAATGGTCACTTAGCATTGGAATCCACTTAATGGGACTGGGTTTGGGTCTTGAGTTCATGGTCAAGCTGGGACTTTGACTCGGTGAGTGTGCTTTCCTGTTCTGCTTCCACTTGGACTTGCATAGGAACAAGTGATGGTCTGTCCCACGGTCAGTTTCTGACCTTGTTCTGCCTGACAACACTGAGCTTCTCCATGGTCTCTTTCCACAGAAAGAGGGGATATGACTCCTGTGTATTCCATCAGCTGAAGTCCACATGTATAGGGCCCATGTGTGGTGCTGCAAAAAGACATGTGCAATGAATGGAGTCATTGGTCGTGCAAAAGGTTGTCATGTGATTTCCAGAAGCTGTGCCTTGTTACATTCCCACATGAAGGTTATAGTTTCTCTACATCTGGGTCAACACTTGTTAGTTTCCATTTTTCTGCTCCTGGAGGGTGTGTGAAGTGATATCTCTCTGTGGTTTTGAATAGTATTTCCTTAGTGACTTCACATCAACAGCGACTAATGTTTACAGGCAATATTTAAATATTCAGCTGGTAGCTGCAAGGTTTGCTGTTTGAACCCACAGAGAGAAAGCAGAAACCCTACGGGGACAGTGCTCCTCTTTCACGTGGAATCACTATGAGTCACCTGTTGGTATTCAATAATGAGAGTGCATATGAGTTTGTGCTTATTGACAATTCATGTGTTTCTTTGGCTAGGTGTCTAAGTCCTTTGCTCATTTTTAATTGGGTCATTTTATTGTTTAGGTATAAGAGTTCTTTATATAGCCTGGATATTAAATCCTTGTGATAAATGAGCCCTGGAGGTACAGTTTAGTGCCTGGCTGCTAACCAAAAGACTGGCGGTTGGAACCCGCTGACAGGAAGGAGAAAGATGGGGCAGTCTGCATCTTTACGTAAAGGCTAGTCTCAGAAGCCCAAGGGGACATTCTATTCCGACCTGTAGGGTCGCTAACGTGACAGCAACAGATCGTGACAGCAATGAATGTTCACTTTGTCCTCCTCGTTTTGTTTGTTTTTGATTATCCCATGAGAACTTTAGGTCTTACAGCACGGGCCTCTCCAAGTCAGCCTGGGCATACACCACATGGAAATCTGATGCAGCTTTACCAAGCTTTTTCCGTGTAAAGGTAAACAATTCAATGACCAAACTGTGAGGACACCTTAGTTTCGTTAGAGGCTGTACTGTAGGGCATCCGAGGCCAGTAAGTCAGACTCCGAACCATTCTGAATGCCTTAACAGAGCGTCGCGGAAGAGCCCAACTACATTTTTTATGGAAGCACAAAGCCTCCTCTTTCTCCAGAAGAAAGCCCTGCAGGGTTTGAACCGCTGGCTTGGCAGTTAGCAACCCACGTCAGCCAGGAATGGGAGAAAGGACCAACTCGAGGTGCGGATAGCGAGAACTGGGACTGCAGGAATCAGCCCTTGCATTTTTTTGCTAAGAATCCAGAAGGCAGAAACTCCGGACTCAGGGACCCCTCGAGGATCCCATACGCCCTCCAGCTGCCTAAGCCGGGAGAATGAAATCCTTCCCGGGTTTTTCTGCTCACCGCCCTCCCTTCCCAGGCGTGATCCGCCTCCGCATTTTACCCAATGCCCCAAGCGCTGGGGCGTGGAGGCGGCAGCGCGCACGCGCGCTGAGGGCTGGCCCGGGACGTGCGCGCGACCTGACGATTGCGAGTGAGGCGAGGGTCGGCCCCGGCGCGGGTGGCAGTCCCTGGGGGTCGTGGTCGGGGTCGCGGCCGCAGTCGGAGCGGGCGTGGGTCACTCGGGCCATGCGGGGCGCCAGGCGGAGCCCGCGGTTCGAGCCAGCCGGGGCTGGACGGGGTGGTTGGGCTGGGGGGCTGCGCCTGGGCCGCGGTGACGCGGGCGAAGAGTCTGGCCCCGGGGAGCGTGAGGCGGGTTCCGGGCGGCCCCTCCTCGTGGTGAACTCGCGGTGACCTTGACCAAGCCGCTTTATGGCCCCCCCGCCCCCCAGTCGGCTGCGTGGCCTGTAAAACGCGAGTTAGGATATAAGCTCGGCCCGGCGGCCGGCCGGACCCTTTTGCGGTTCGGCGTCGAGAACCCCCTGAGGGGCCGGGGGGACTAGGCCGTTTGCCGGGCACTACCACCAGCCGCGGGACCCTGGGGAGAGGTTGTCCTGTGCGGGCTTCCGGGTAGACCCCCCATTTCTGTGCGGGTCAACTTCAGCTATCTGCGGTGTAGTTGCAGAACTTTTAAGATACCGCCGTGGCCTCGAGCCCGTGCGGGGAGTAGCGTCCTCGAGGCGGACGCCCCTCCAGCCGGTGTGAGGGCCCCGAGGACTGGCGGCTGGGACTGGCCAGACCCTTAACCTCTGCGACACTGAAATTTGTGATTTTCTTTTGTTCCCAAAACGCTGCCCACCCCCGTGGGTTAAGGGTGACGATAGGCAGGCAAGGCCAGTGACTGCCCGAGCGAGGTTTCTTGTAACAATGGAGTGAGTCAGCTTTCCAGATAGCGCGATTTGTGGCGATTTGAGCCCTTGCGGGGTGGGGTGCTGGTGGACGGGGTGCGTGGCGCGCAGCCACAAAAGGCCTTCCTGGTGGGCCCGGGGTTTACTGTCTAGCGGCTACTCCAGAGCGCTAGAAGGTCACACAAGTAAGAAAGGTATTGGAGGTTTCAGGCCCGGGAGAAATGTGTAAGATGTGGATTAACTTCAACCGCAACTTTTCACTGCAGGTGACTTACCATGCAGCGACCCAAGCACTGAATTGCTGTCCCTCTACTGACATGGCCCACCGGGGTGGGGAGAGGGACTTCCAGACATCCGCACGGCGCATGGGCACCTCGCTGCTCTTCCAGCTTTCAGTGCACGAAAGAGAGCTGGACCTGGTGTTTCTGGATCACAGCTATGCCAAGCCCTGGAGTGCCCACCCAGACGCCAGTAGTGCCCGCCCCACCCGCATGCTCTTTGTTACTCCCCGGAGACAACACGAAAGTACCATGTGAGTTTGAGCAACTCTTGTCAGGGGCTTCAGGGCCCTAGCAGTGATCAGAAGGTGGGGGATCCGAGAGGATCCGCTGGGGAGGCCGGAGGGTGATGGAATGGGTCCCCCTGGATGTGTCACTCCTGCATCTCTCTTCAGCAGCACAGGGCTGTCAGGCCCAAATGGGGACCTCTGCATACCAGGGTGTTGGGAGCTAAGTAAGCAAAGATGGTCACAGGCAAACCAAACGCCGGCGCCCTTTAGATAATAGGACTTGACCCGGAGTGAAGGAATTAAAGAGGGTTATTTAACTGGTGAAGAAAAAAGCAAAACGGAGTCCATTTAAAAAACTCACCCAGGAGGAGGCTCCTTTTGCGCGTTTAATCTAGTGTAGGGTTGGTTCTCACCGTGGGCCACACTGCGTGCCCAGAGCCGCTGGGATGATGCGGAGGGGCTGCAAAAGCAGAGACCCACACTTGGTCCTGGGTCCTGGGCTATAGGACAGAGGTTTCGATTGCCAAGGGGACGCTGAGTAATCTTTCCCCCCCCTGAAAAGAGGTGGCAGACCAAATGAGTTTGGGAACCAGGGGCTACTGTGCTGATTGGTTCTGTTTGCAACAGTACCACAGCCTTTCTCTGGCAGTGCATTTGGCTTTTCCTGGCTTCCCATGCACATGATTAAGAGCAAATCCCCAAGACATCACCCTCGCGTGTAGAAGCCTGTTGCAGAAGGCCACCCATGGGTTTAATCTAAACCCTTCTTAGGTCTATTTATATTTTCAGATGGCCTACATGACAGAGGAAGGGCTTTTCATAGTTTTTCTCCTTGATATGGGATATAATCACCCCTGGCTGGATGAAACTTATTTAGCCCTTCCTTTGAGCTTCAATATTTTAAGGTTTATTTAGTTCTGCTTTGATGACCAAATCGTGCCCTTACTCATAATTTCTAAAGGGGGGATAAAGAGCTAATGTTTGCTTTTAAAATCTGACCCAATATTTAATCTTTCCTCAAGCTAATGCTTTTGGGTTTCGTGGTGGTTAGAGATGGTGTACTCTGCTTCTTTAGCGCCCCCTCACCCCCACCCCTCTATGTAAGCTTAATAAGCTAGAGGGGTCTTGGTGTGTCTGTGCTCTAAACACACATAGAAGAATGCTTTTTCTTTGCTTTCCCAGTGGGGGCGGCATTAGGGTAACTGCTTTGTACAGGCCACTGTGTCTGTACTGTACCCTTACTAATCTTAGCTTAGTGACGATGCTTCTCGACTCAGGCACAGCCGTAAAGCTCCTTTAAACAACATGAAATATTTTTCTCTTAGCTATGTAGCTCATTGTTCTTGTGGATATCCAAATTCCTGTGTCCGTATCTCATAGGACCTTTTCTTACAAGTGAGACTCTCTGGGCTTGGACGTTGCAGTACTTAGAAATTGAACCTCGTTTCTGAAAGGAGGTCCTTCCTCAGTCGAGAGGCATGTGGGAGTGGGAGCTTGGCGTGTTCCAGGAGTTGTTGAAGGCCAGTGTGGCTGGAGTGTGGTGGCAGTGGGGGCAGGGGAGACGTGCAGAGCTGCCTCTTGTAGGAATTTGGTTCTAAGAGTGGTAAGAAGTTATTTAAGGATTTTAAACTCATGGTCTGATTTATATTTTTAAAAGATCCCTGTAGAGTTTTGTTAAGTAGATTATAGGAGTGCAAGAAGAGAATCCAGAAGCCCAGTCTCCAGGCTTTGCTGTGGTCCCGGGTAGAGATGGTGGGAGCAGTGCAAATGGAGGAAAATGAATGGCCTTGAGTTGAACCCACGGGATGTGCTGTGGTGAATTAGAAAGAAGGGCCGAGTTTACAGGGCACGGTGAAATGAGGCTGACTTCAATTTCTGGCTTGAGTGGTGGTGTCCTGAGTTGGGGAAGATTGAGGCATGATAGGTTTGGGATGGTGAGATAAGCGTTCACTTGTAGGCCTGTATTTCAAAGTGCTTAGCCTAATGTCTGGCGTAGAGAAAATAATCAGCTCTTTCATCCACCACCAAGCCTAGCTGCCCATTATTTCACTTCATTTCACAATGATGTAATTATTCCAGGCATTGGACTGGTGGCCGTAAGATCATCGAGGTCAGAATGTTGGAATGATGTATGGTAGACAACCATGGGCCAATTTGGAGTGGTATTTTGGGAACAGTGACCAGGTTGGTGTGGTGACTCATGAGCTGGGGAAGGACCCTCCTTTGTGACAGTAGGATTTCATTAGCACCCTTTTAAACTGTGAAAAATCCTTCAAATGTCCATTCATGTTTGTTTTTGTTGTAGGCTCCATGCAAAATGAGTTAAGTAGTGAAGGAATCTGGATTCCATGTGATCTGTCTTAGACAGTTACAGGCTTTTATGAGCTTACAGTTAATTTACAAGCTTAGTGTTAATGAAATGGAAAGTTTGTGTGAATACTTTAAAGCTCTAGTAGACCAGTCATGTCCAACAGAATTCTGCAGTGATGTAAATGTTCTATATCTGAGCTGTTCAGTATGGTAGCCATTAGCCATGTGTGGCCATCGGGCAGTTGAAATATGACTAGTGTGGCTGAGGACCTGAATTTTAAACTAAATGGAATTTTTACCGATTTAAATTTACTTGTAAGTGGTCACTCTAAATAGTCATGCTTGAAGACCATTTACAGGTTTAGCCAACAGACGATATTTTCACATAAGTATTTGTCTGTGCTGCAATATAACCATGTATATAATGGAGCAAACAGGGGCAAAGGCATGTAAGCCTCTTAGCCATAACCAGACACGTAGAGGGAATGAGTGGCTAGGCCTGGAGGCGTAGGACCATAGTCGAGGGTGACATCAAGGTCAATTGGCATAATAGAGTCCACAAAGACAATGTTCTACATCCACTTTGGTGAGTAGCCATCTAAGGTGCAACTATTGGTCTCTCCCCGGCCATAGCAAAGAAGAGTGAAGAAAATAGAAGACGTATGGGACAGTTAGTCCAGAGGACGAATGGACCACAGCGAACCTCGGCCTCCACGACCCTGAGACCAGAAGAACTAGATGGTGCCCAGCTACCACTGCTAACTACCCTGAAAGGGATCACAAAAGAGGGTCCTGAATAGAGTGGGAGAACAAAGTGGGACAAAACTCCAAATCAGTAAATAGACCAGGCTTGCTGGTCTGATGGAGACTGGTGGACTCCCAAGACTATGGCCCTTAGCCCTCTTCACACCTGGAACTGAACTCACCCCTATGACTCAGCTCTCAGCCAAACAGTACACAGGCGTAGAGGGGAAGAATCACATCCGAGAGGTACACACTCCTTAGAACAATCAACTGTACAAAACCAAAAGGACAGCATTTGCCAAGAGATAAAACTCTGGAAAGCAGGAAGGGACAAGAAAGAAGGATGAATAATAATGGTAAAACACAGGGAGGGCGGAAGTGGGAAGAGTGCTGGATCTGGGGGACTGAAATCAATGTATGAATTGTTGAATGGAAAACCAATTCACTGTAAACGTTTTAAATCATAATAAAAAGTTAAAAAAAGTCACTTGTGGCTAATAGCTACTATATTGGACAGCCTAGGTCTAGACAACGATTTGCTTTTGGAATTTAATGTCTTAAAAAAAATTCTGTTGTATTTTGATTAGACTCATTTTAAATAACGATTTATCCAGCACATACCAGCATCATGTCAGAGAAGGTAGAGGTCTAGGCAAATGTGGGGAAGAAGGTTGGTTAGAATCTTCTCGGGGGTATAATGTGCTTATGCAAAATTTAAGATGTATTAAAAGCTGTTTTTTTGGCAACCAGATGATTATTAGACACCTGTGTTGCATGAAGTATGCGTGGCCTGGTCCTATTTCCTCACCTATTTACAGTGAATCAGAAGTCCCAATAGATGTAGAGACGGTCACATCCACTCCCGTGCCACTCTATGACAATCAGAAGGCACGCAGCGTGATGAACGAGTGTGAACGGCATGTCATCTTCGCCAGGACCGACGCAGATGCCCCACCCCCACCGGAGGACTGGGAGGAGCATGTCAACAGGTAGGTGGCTCAGGAGGACACCTTCGGGTTAATGGCAGTGCCTTACAATTATTTTCTATGAGCATCTTTCTTCAAGCACATTTATTAGGAGCTTATTTTGTTTGTAGTCATGCAGATTGGTGTATTCTAACTTCAAGTGTAGCTCTGGGCAGAGCTTGTGTCCCAGCCCTCTTTGTACACTGGCCATCTAGGACACTACCTGGCACATCAGAGACATATGACAATACTTGTTGAGTAAATTAGTGAATGATATTTGGTAGATTTGACGAGCTCAGAGCTTCTGTAGATAGTGTAGGTTATAATGTAAGGGTCACCTAGACCCAAAAAAACACCCCAAACATTAGATATGTGCACATTTGTAAGATGTTGTTTTTATGCTGTATAACCTTGAGTAGTGAAGATGTTTTGGAGTTACAGGAAAAGCTAAAAGGTGTGTACTTTTAAAGAAAGATTTATAACCAGTGGCTTTGAGTGGAGACTGAATGTTCCATTTCATTAGTGGGTTGTCTAGGTTTGTTCTCGAGCTGACTGCTGTCCCCAAGGAGTTCAGCCTTTTTCTCCTGGTCATTTTTTGTTGTCGTTGTGGCAAACATTGATTTATTTGCCTGCCTGTCTATTATGTTAAAGTTTTTTGTATGCAGTTCACTTCTTTAACATATAATTCAATGGTTTGTAACCTATTTCCAGTTTACAATGATTTCTATAACCAGTTTAATACTTTTATTTACCTCCAAAAGAAACCCTCGACTCATCAGCTACTCCCATTTCCTCCATCTGCCCCAGTCCCACGCAATACCCTTCTCCTTTTTTTTCTATAGATTGATCTATTCTGGACATTTCATAAAGAGCCCTGGTGGCCTAGTTGGCTACGTTTCTTATAAGTGGAATCGGATGTAGCCTTTTTGCAACTGTCTTTAACGCTGCTTTCAAGGTGTAGCCAGGTGGTAGCATCAATCAGCACTTCATTCCTGTTTATTAGCAGATCATCCTCGATTGCATAGCTATTCAGTGAAAACCGTGGGAATAGGATCTCTACAGACTGACTGCCAGTGTTATTACCTGTAACTGGGCACCGTCCAGGAATATTTGAGTTTTCCTTCTTTAACAGGTTTTCCCCGTATCTGGTTTGTCTTTTGCAAGTTTTACTGTACCACATTCTCTTTTTCCATTTATCAGTGGATGGCCATTTGGGTTGTTTTTACCTTTCGGCTCTCCACAGTAATGCTGCTTTGAATATTGATGAACGCATGCCATCATTTCTCTTGGCTATATGTACCTAGGAGTGATGCCAGCACCACTTCTGTCCCCACCAGCAGTGTGAGGGTTCTAGGTCAGCAGAGCTTTGCCCACACCAGTCTTTTTCACTGTCATCTTTTGAATTGGTGTGACAGGTATGGCATGTCATTTTGTTCGGCGTTTCCCTTTAGCTGCTGGCTCATGCAGGAGCCTTGGTGGTGAGGTGCGTTAGGCCCTGGCTCCCACCCACCAGCTGTCCTACTCAGAAAGGTGAGGCTGCTGGTACCTGTACAGATTTACAACCTTGGGCATCTCAGGGAGTAGTTCTACTCTGTCCTTTAGGGTTACTATGAGTTGGAATCAACTTGATGGCAGTGGGTTCTTGGTGTTGTTGTTGTTATTTATTTCTACCCTGTGCGTGGGGATGCTAAATATCAAGAGTTGAGACTCGGTAAACTTGCCATGAAACTAGAGTGCTATTGCTGTATAAGCAACCTGAGGAGTGAGAGATTATGATCCACACTGGTGGTGAGAGGGCTTAAGAGATCTGTAGGGCGTGATCAAGGGTAATGCAACCAAAAGGATTTAGTGAGATCCAGATGGAGGCTGAGCATGGTAGTGGGACAAAAGGAAAGACCAGGGAGGCAAAGGGCATTTTTAGAGGTCTAGATAAAGGCATGTACATATGTAAACATATTTATATATGAGGGTGGGGAAATAGATCTATGTGTATGTATTTATAGGTTTAGTATTAAGGTAGCACATGGACATTGGGCCTCCACTCAAGTACTCCCTCAATGCAAGAATACTTTGTTCTATTAAACTGGCATTCCATGATGCTTGCCTTCCTGACACGATCGCTGAAGACAAAGCGGTGCATAAGCAAATGTGGTGAAGAAAGCTGATGGTGCCTGATAGCTGATGGCTATCAAAAGATATAGTGTCTGGGGTCTTAACGGCTTACTGGTAAGCAAGTGGCCAGCTAGCTTGGAAGCAACAAAGCCCACATGGAAAAAACATACCAACCTGTGTGGTCTTGAGGTGTCGAAGGGATGAAGTATCAGGCATCAAAGAACAAAAAAAAAATCAAATCATTGTGAATGAGGGGGAGTGCGGAGTGGGGACTCAAAGCCATCTGTAGGCAACTGGACATCCCCTTACGGAAGGATCGCAGGGAGGAGATGAGCCAGTCAGGGTACAGTGTGGCAACGATGAAACATACACCTGTCCTCTAGTTCTTAAATGCTTCCTCCCCACCCACTATCATGATCCCAATTCTACCTTACAAATCTGGCTAGACCAGAGGTACAGATAGGAACTGGAAACACAGGGAATCTAGGACAGATGATCCCTTCAGGACCAATGGTGAGAGTGGCAATACTGGGAGGGTAAAGTGAAGGTGGGGTAGAAAGGGGGAACCAGTTACAGGGATCTACATATAACTTCCTCCCTGGGGGATGGACAATAGAAAAGTGGGTGAAGGGAGACATCAAACAGTGTAAGGTATGACAAAATAATAATTTATAAATTATCAAGGGCTCATGAGGGAGGGGGAAATGGGGAGGAAGGGGGCAAAATAAGCTGATGCCAGGGGCTTTTGTGGAGAGCACATGTTTTGAGAATGATGAGGGTAACGAATGTACAAATGTGCTTTATTCAATTGATGAATGTATGAGTTGTGATGAGTTATATGAGTCCCCAATAAAATGATTAAAGTAAATAAAATAAAACGTATGTTATCCTAATTTTTAAAAAAAGGTCATGAGAAGGTTGAGGCATTGACATGAGTTAGAACCTAGCTGGAAGTGAGGAATGGGAATGAGCAGGAACGCTGTGTGGTCAAGTTAGTAGGAGTGGCCCCTGAGCATAAGTGGTAATACAGAAGTTGGTTGGGTGATGTAGTGTGCTAAGAAGTTCCCGAGCATCAGATACAAAGAAAAGTGACTCTGAATGAAGATCAGCTAAGGGAACAGTGGCACAGTCAATGAATTCAGCAAAAGGCTTGATTATCATTTTGGCAGTTAATAATTATAATAGCAGTGGCAGTAATAACTCCCATTTATTGAGTGTTTTCCAGGTGCTGATTTGCGCTAAGTGGACCCTCTTCTTTTAGTCCTCTTAATAATGCTCTGAGGCAGACCCCTCCTTCGATTAGTTCTTGCAAAAATGAAATTATAAGATGATGCTATATATCCACACACTTGTTGAAGCCCCTTCATATTTACAGATGCAGAGACTGAGCTCAAAGAGGGTAAGAATCTTTGGTTAGGATGTCACGGAGAAGGGCTTTGCTCAAGCCAGGAACTCTGGCTGCGGAGCCCTGTCTGAACCTGTACCCTTTGCAGTAAAAAGTTGACCTTGTATAGTTCTCTGTTCTTTGTAGTATCCTTTGTCTTGTCCTACGTCGTCGGAATTTTGGAAACAGTATTTGAGAGCAGCATGATGCTTTATTACTGGTTTCCTCGCAGTCACGGGCAGAAGGTGTTCAGAAAGTATTCCCCCATGCTTGCGCTTCACTGCATGATACACAGGGACACCAGTTTCTTTATAGCTGTCGCTGTCAAGTGAATGAGAACACGGGGCTGGTCTGGGAGGCCATTGCCCTCTGGAAGTACGTAGGCGAGTGGAGGGTCTGTGGAAGAGAGACCATCCTCTGGGCACCATGGGCTCACACAGTGGGCCAGAGTGTGTCACCTGCACGGTCCTGCAGAGAAACGCTGACAGATTCTTGTCTCTCTCCAGTCGCCATAGGGACTTCCATCCTTCTGTTCTGACATTGCCACAGGTTGATACGGTTAATTAGAGCTCACTTTCCCTCAGATTCTATGTGTTTTCGGGTCTGAGAAGATTTTGGAGGCGCCCTTGACTCATTAGCAACAGGCTGACACACCGTCTCGTGGGGAAGGCCCCTTTTGCACCTAGCACGTTTCATGATTCGACGGTGCTTGTCAGCCTCCACGTCAAAGGTCATCATTTATGACCGCAGCCTCAAATGCTAGAGCTGCAGTCCGTGTGGAGCTTATAGTTTCCTCTGCTTTAATTATAATCATCCTGTTGCCATTCATTCCCTTAATGTGATTGTTAAATTGTTGCTTCCTTTCTGCATAAAATCATGAGAAATTACAGTTCCCCACATCAAGAACTTCATGGCCTTTAGTATAGCTCCCCAGAAATCTCTGTCTTTCTGAGGGAAGTTACAGATCTCTCTTCAGCTTTGGGGTCAGAAGCTTAAGTTTCCTTTGTTAGGGCTCTCTCGCCACCTGAATTATTTCAGTGGAAGATGCCTTACGATAACTTTTTGTGTATTTATAATGGGCATCCCCCTCCCCAAACTTTTGCTGTTAGTTTATGAAATAGTTTGAATATTTCTTTCTACTTGATTTAATTGTTTCTATCAGGATTAGGAAAACTGGTTCTGCAGCCCAATCCTGATGACTATTTTGCATGCCCTGAAAGCTAAAAGGTGTTTTTCCTTTCTGAGGGATTGCAAAGAGGTTAAAGAATAGTAGTTCCCCGTCAGGACCAATAATGAGAGTAGCGATACCAGGAGGGGAAGAGGAAGGTGGGGGAGAAAGGGGGAACCGATCACAAGGATCTGCATATAACCCTCTCCCTGGGGGACGGACAACAGAAAAGTAGGTGAAGGGAGACATCAGACAATGTAAGACGTGACAAAATAAAAATAATTTATAAGTTATCAAGGGTTCTTGAGGGAGGGAGGGGGAAAAATGAGCTGATATCAAGGGCTTATGTAGAAAGAAAATATTTCAAGCATGATGATGGCAACAAATGTACAAATGTGCTTGACACAATGGATGGATGGATTGTGATAAGAGTTGTGCAAGCCCCCAATAAAATGATTTAAAAAACTATTTCATGGCACATAAAATTCACACTTCAGTGTCCATAAATAAAGTTTTATAGGAACACCATCACACCCATCCTATATATTATCTTTGGCTGCTTTTTGCTAATAAAACTACAGAGTTGAATAGCTGTGGAGACCATAAGGCCCGCAGACCCTAATAGAGTTGTCTGGCCCTGGTTAGAAAAAGCTGGTTGACTTAGGTCTAGTTCGTGTTCTTGTGTCAGCATACCATCATCATGTGATTTGGTAATATTTGAAAAGGGTCTGGATTTACTGACCCAGTAATAAGGTCCTAAAGAAGTTGAACCAGTTCTCCCCAAATATTTGTCAAACATCCTCCTTCCATGGCCCCACAGCTTCTGAGAGACATGGACTAAACTGCCCTGCACACACATGCTCTCCAGCGTTGCTCACAAGGGCTGCTGGGCATTTCCAGCACTGAAGTAAATGAAGCCTGTGTTGGAAAATACACCACCTTATCTCAGAAATCAGAACTTCTGATTCCAGCAAAAAAAAAATTGATTTTCCTTCTCTTAGCTTTTTCTGATTTACCTCTGTCTTGTACGTACCTGTTGATGTGTAAACCTTAGGTTGGATGTTGGCAATTCTGAGTCCAGCATCTTTTACTTGTTTCCCTTCCTCTCATTTTCTGTCGCTTTTCTTTCTTACATAATCCTGGGGTTTGAACAAAGCAATTTTTAGTAATCTGAAAAGATTGGGTTAGCCAATCATTTGGCTGTTGTCTCTCCCAAATTCTTAGTTTAAGAAAAAAACAAAGGAAAATAAACCTTTAGATGCTTTAATATTAAATTGGTATCTGGTGAAGCAGCATCAGACCATTGCTAGGACCAATGTGAAAACCTGGCCGCCTTGACTAGGAGGAGCCAGAGATCAGGGCAGGCAGAGCTTGCAAAGCATAGGGTTATCTGATCTCATCCCAGAAATGAAGAAAAGGCATTTTTGTGCTCAAGATAATTGAATAGGTTTAAATGGGGGAGAGGGGGGATGGGGGGTGGAAGCAGCTGACTCACCACAGTTCCCATCAGCTCTGTGACCGTTGAGACTTGTACTTAAAATCCTGTCTCCTGTTTTTATATTTTTCCTTAATTATATCTTTGGAATACTGTGTGTCTTAGTCTTGGGTTAGATCTTTTTTTTTTTTTTTTTTTTTTTGCCCATTTAACTTCCCAGCTTCTCATGAAGCTGACAAAACATAGGAAATGTATTTCAGTTCTTGGAATCACTGTAACTTATCCAACAATAATTCTAAGAACTTTTTCTGAGATGGGACACTCAAAACCCTGTGGTTTTCCTAGTTGATTTCTGCTGTCATCTGTGTGTGATGGCGATTCCCAAATCACTTTATTCCTCGCTCCCTCAGGGTTGCTCACCTTTCCTGGCTGTGCTCGTGTTGGGTAGAAGAGTTAAACATTAAGGAAAACAAATGGGGAAATGTTAGATAAGAAAGAACAAGCTACTTTTGGAAGTGCTGTCAGCGCCTTGTAAATAAATTATACCTTGTTCTCTGGTTTTCAGAAGGCTCAAGAGTTTGTACATGATGAAATTCAATTTTTTTGCATTGCATCCTGGTTACTAATAAACCAGTATTGGTGGAAGTAATATAATTCTGTATATTATTTGAGAGCAGTGTAATGCTACTCATAATTTGCATGTTCTTTTTATGATTCGTACAGAACAGGAGAGTGAACATTTTTTAACACTGCTAGCTTTTGATTTTTCTTATGTTTCCATCAACTTTAGAGATTTTTCTATGGGGTACTTACTTTCATGGGTATTTATTTATACAGGTGTGTGTGTATGCGTGGGGTGGGTCAAGAAGGGGTGATTACTGCACTCTATTTATACCAGCAATACAATCTAAAATTAGAGAAGCTGAATGTCCACCAGTAGGGTAGAACTTCACCAGCTATTAAAAACAAAAAGCTGTCTTGGGGTGGAAATAGATACGTGTAACTCCAGAGCTTGTTTTCAAATATCTTCTCAGTACCGTTTGTCTCCTGCCCCTGCCCCAGACTCTCAAACCCAATTGAGATTTCTTTTACACCAGGAGCCTACTCATATTAGTGTCATGTGCATTTCACAATGTGAGAGAAAAAGAGAAGAGGTTATGAACCAGTGGGTTGAAGCTTATGAGGCCACAAGCCTTACCAGACTGGTCTCAAGATAAGGTTACAGTAGAAGACCATTTGAGTCCCACTGGTGAGCTGAAGTTTCCATTCCCTACTCTCTAAATTTCAAGTCCCTTGAGTGTGAGACCTGGAAAAAACCAACTCTAGCCTGCTGCAGTACCAGGGATTAAGTCAAAGTAATTTGGTGAAAATGAGAAAAAGCAACATCCCAAGAAACCTGTTTCTGGTCCCCCTACAAAATCGGAAAACCCAAACTCACTGCCATCAAGTCACTTGAAACTCCTAGTGACCCTGTGTCGGCCTTCCAAGGCTGTAAATCTTGATGGGAACCGACAGCCCCAGCCAGCCCTATGGTGAGCAGCTCATCCCCCAGAAAGAGCAGAGTAGGAGGCAAGGACAGCAGAGGAGGGAGGGGGAGTTGCTGCCTTCTCTTTCTGGAATGGACTTCAGTTGCTCTCGTTACATTGGCTTTGGTTCCATCCATAGCCATCAAGTGAATTGTGGTCGTGTCGTACTGGCTCACGGTGATCGTGTCTGTAGGAGAGAACTGGGCTCCGTGGGATTTTCAGTGGCTGATTTTCCAGAGTAGTTTGCCAGGCCTTTCTTCTGAGAAGCTGTCTTAGTGGATGGCAGGCTTTCAGTTTGCAGGCAAGTGCTTCAGCCTTTTGCACCACTCAGGGACTCCTCAATAATCATAGCTAATCCTTATGGAGTGACTTTTTAAGGCCAGAAGAAACCAGAGAGACAAACTAGTCCTTGCCTTTATTTTCCAGATGAGAAGATTCTGGGCGAACAGCCAGCCCTTCATTGCAGGGCTGAACCTGAGGCTGAACTTCTAGCTAGTATATGCCTTGACCGTTCAACACTGGTAACTTGTGAATGCAGGACGTTTAGGAGACGGGGCTTTTTATTTTACAGAAGTGAGACCGTTATTTCCCTCCTCTTTACAGTGTAATGACTCTTTCCAAAGACATTAAGATCAGTGTGCAGCATGAATAAGTAAAGAGTTATTGTCTTCCCTGAGCACAACCCCTCCTGCTACTTGGTCGGCTGTTGCCAGCGTTCTCAGAGAAGTGGCCTCTAGCAGTGAGACCCCCTTGTGGGGTGGGATGGGGTGATGACGGCCACAGTGTGAGCCCACTGTGCAGCCAGAGAAGCTAGAGGGGCTCAGGAGGGGCCACTGCAGTTAGACTGCCTGGGATGGGGAAGGACTAGGGCGACAGTCACGTCTGCCTTAGAGTGCCCGTGTTCGCCTGTGGTGCTTGTGTGATGGGCTGAGTCTGGGCCCGGCTCTGTCTGTACTGGACCCAGTGTGGCACCCACTGTGTGCACAAGTCATCCATCTGTTTATTTACCAACTATTTGTTAGCCCCGTCGCTTGTGCCAGGCACTGTTCTACATGCTGGGATACAGCGGTGATGAGAAACCAACACACACTCCTACCCATCTGCCCTAGATAATTCAGCAGAGACAGACAGACTAAACAGTCGATGGACAGAATGTAAAGATGGTGGGTGGTTGGGCTGGAAAGGGGCCAGATAATCCAGTGAGGTCCTGAATTTAAATCAGGTGAGTTGGAGAACGCTTTGATAGAAGGTCACCGCTGGAAGATGAGGAGGGAGGGAGGAGGCCTTTGTTTCTAGAAGGAACGGGTTATGTGAGGGCACAGTCATGGGTGATGAGGCTGGAAACTGCCTTGGCAAGGATCTTTGGTGGTTAACTCCCTGAAATGGGAGCACCTGGAGGGCTTGGTGTTGCGGGATGATCTGGATGATATTACCCAGGTAACTCACCCTCTGACCTCCATTGAGTGTTAGTGGCCGAGTAGGACAGGAGACAACTGCCCCTTTGAGTTTCTGAGGCTGTGAATTTATGTGGGAGCAGAAAGCCATATCTTTCCTTCTCAGAGCCACTGATGGGGTCAAACTGCTGACCTGGCAGTTAACAGCCCAGTGTGTAATTCCCTGCGCCACCAATAACTTCGCAAAGAAGTTAATTTATGTTGCCAGTGCACAGAGTAGGAAGGGACCTGGTTTCACACCCTCTCACAATTCAAGGCATCCTTAGGTTTGCTCATTTGTACCCACTTGGTAGCTTAAAAGTTTCACTGGTTTTGTGAACTGACTTTTCATATTCGTTGTCCACTGGTTTTTGAGTATTTTTTCCTTACTGATTTTCAATTGTGTGTCAGTTTTATTTATGGCAATTTGTTTTCCTTTATTGAAGTTAGATTTTATATAGTTACATTTATCCCTCTTTTCCCTTCTAAGTTTTGGGTCATACTTAGTACTTAGAAAGGACTCACTCATTCCATGGGATAGTTTTAAAAGTCACTTTTTCCCACTCCCAGTATTTTTGGGTTAGTAGTTTTATTGGGTCAACTTTTTGCACCATCTGCAATTTATTGGGCATCGTGAGTGAGGTGTCAGGACTTGGATGTTCTCTTCTCCGCTTGCCTCGCCCTTTGTCTCCATCCCACTCACTGAGTTTCTACCGGTTTGAAATGCCACCTTCTTCCCACTTGAGGTTCTCCTATGAGTCTAGCATCCATTTGCATTTTAAAAAATAACTTAGCCAGATTTAGGGGGGTGGGGGTAGTCAGGGAGAGTTGGTAAGCATACACGAATTGGGCACTTCTGTCAGTATGTGTAGGGGGCTCCTGGGCAGAGGGAGGGTAGCAGAGCCAGGCAGGTGCGGTGGGGATAAGGCTTGATAAGTAAGCCCCAGGCAGCTGTGCTGGGTGCGCTGAGCTAGGTGTAAGACCACTGGAACGGTATCAAATTCCGGCCAGGAGTTGCTGCCGAGTTGGAGGGTGCACCCAGCCATCGGTAAACACGGTGTGTGTGTGTGTGTGTGTGTGTGTGTCACGAGCTTGGAGAACAGAAACTGTGTGGTATGCAGAAGAGAAATGCAGGACAATCATCTGTGAGAAAGGGAGGGAGATTAGAGTTGGGATTGGGAGTGTAGCCACTTTATTCATTCTTTTGCGGTGGTGGTTTTTGTTGTTACAGCTAGTTGAGATTGGCCTCTTGCTCAAGCCTGAGCTCGTAGTGAAGTACATGCTGCCTCTGCTGCCTGTGTGAGTGAGAGAGAAACCTTGTCAAGCATATCTGGGCAGCGTGCCGTACGCGGTCTCTCTTCATACTTGTGCTGCTTGACTAACGATTTTACTTGGGACTGGTCCTGATGTGTTGGGATACATATAGTAATAGAAAGGTATGCTATTACAATGCTGAGGTGATTTCATTGGTAGGATTGGTTCCAAAACCCTCACAGAGTCTTAGACTAAGCTGTCTCCCAATTACGTTCCCTTATAATAGGAAGATAAAATCTGGCGCAGTCTTTATATAAAGCACATGCATGAGGAGTGTCCTCAGGGTTTGACTTTAATTCTTGAGAGTTATTTGTTTCCCAGGACTGGATGGACAATGGCCCAGAACAAGCTCTTCAACAAGATTCTCAAAGCCTTGCAGTCCGACAGGCTTGCCCGCTTGGCCAATGAAGGGGTAAGGTGCTAGAGACCATGCTCCTCCTAGTTCAAGCTCCAGTCTCTGACTGCCTTGTTATCTCCCTCCCACCGCTGACACGGCGGACTTCATTTTCATCAGTTTTTCCACTTACACCTTTCAGGCTTGCAATGAGCCAGTGCTGCGTCGCGTTGCCGTGGACAAGTGTGCGAGGAGAGTGCGACAGGCCCTGGCAAGTGTGAACTGGGACACTAAGCTGATCCAGTGGCTACACACCACCCTGGTAGAGACTCTGAGTTTGCCCATGCTGGCGGCCTACCTGGATGCTTTGCAGACACTGAAAGGGAAGGTAAGGCTGTAATTGGTATCTGTCTTATCCCTGTGGGATCAGGGTGTGGGGTTGGGCAAGGTCATTGCCTGGTCACCAGGTTTGCTATTAGAAATGGGAGGCAGGGTATCATTTCATGTTTGCTTCTGGAATCAATGTCCTCAGTCCTGCTGTCTCCAGGATGAGGCGTGGGACCTGAAAGCCTGAGTACACATTTAGTCTCTGCAACCCGTCAGCTTGTGGTTTGAGTCATCTCTTAGGCAAGGAGAAGGAGACGAGGGCAGCCTGGGAGGACTGTTGAGAAGGAGGTGGGCTCACCATGCACCCTCGGGGGTGCCGAGTGCTGGTGGGCTGAGGCGGGGAATGGCACTGATGCCTCATCTCAGCGCATCGTGAGGGCAGCTTCAGTGGCCATCCCTGACTTGAACCATTTTTGGTGGGATTCTTTATAAAATGTGTTACTACATTTTCTTACTTAGACACTACGTTGCAAAGCTGAGCTGCTTTTCTTTGGTTCATCTTTATTGTGATTTCTCACTTGTTATATTGGGCTGTAGAGTACAATAACCGAAATAATAAACTGAGCTATATAAAATATCCACTAGAAGCTATGATACCAGTGTTTCACAAACCAGCAGGGTACCCATGTTCTACAGGTTTCAGTGGAGTAGTTCTTCCAACTTAAGAGTCGGAAGAAAGAATCGGCAGTCCACTTGGGAATAGTAGTGGGACATTGAGATGCAGTGCCAGAAGATGAGCACTTCGATGCCACTAGGGAAGAGCTTCCTCCTCAAGTAGGGTTGACCCAAATGACGTGGATGGAGCAAAGCTTTTGGAACCTTCATTTACTGGCGAGCATGAATCATGTGAGAAGAAAGCAGTGAACAACCAGTAATAAGCGGAACATGAAATACAGGAAACGTGAGTCTAGGAAAATTGGAAGTCATCAAAAATGGAATTCACAAGGATCGATAGTCTAGGCATTAGTGAGTTGAAGTAGACTGCTGTTGGCCATTTTGAATTGGACAGTCAAAAATGTTTGCTACGTCAGGAGTGACAAGAGGAATGGAATTTGCAAAAATTATGGTTAACATCACAAAGAATGGGAGTTCCAGAATATATATATTTTTTAATTTTGTAAGTGAAGTGAAATTTTACATAGCAGATCATAGTTTTATGTTCGACCATTCATATGCACTCTGATTCAGTTTACTCATTGCAGTCCCTTCAGTGTTCCATTATGTACCCCACTTTTCACTGTGGGTTCCAGAGCACGTAATTATGCTCATGCAGATCCTTTCTGTAGGCAGAGGCAATTGTTGAAACAGAGCAAAGGGGATGCTGCGTGATTTAAAATTAGGAAAGGCATGTGCCAGTGTTATATGTTTTCACCATAGTCAGTCTGTAGATTGAGCGAGAAATCTGAGAAGCTGGACTAGACAAAGAATACAGTATCAGGATCAGAGGAAAACTGACAGCAAGATAAAGATGGTCCACTTTTGACTGCTGGAGGTGAAGAAAACTTGAAACTTTTACAGATAGAGATTAAAAAAAAATACAGCCCTCCATATGAATTGTACCTGAATGTAAAGCAAAGGAAAGCCGACATCTCCACAATATGATAAGTGGAGACAAGATTGAAGTTGTCGGGATTTCATCTGACTTGGATATACAATTCTGCTGCGTATGGAAACAGCCATCCAGGAATCAATTGACCTGTTTCATTGGGCAAATCTGCTGCAAGAGATTAAAGTGCTCAGAAACAAAAGTGTCCCTTTGAGAACTAAAGGTGTGCCAGCCCCAAGCCGTGGTGTCGTCAGTTGGCCTCATACGCTTGTGGAAACTGAACTGTGTGCCAGTGGGTAAGAACGAAGTGGGACTGATGCCTTTGAAATATGATGTTGGCAACGAATAGTGAATATGCTCAGCACTGCTAGAAGGACAGACAAATCTAAGTCTGTCATGGAAGAAGTATAGCCAGAGTGCTTCAGAGAAGCAAGGAAGATGAAACTTCCTCTCATGTTCTTCGGGTGTGTTGTCAGGAGGGACCGAACTCTGGGAAAGAACATTATGTTTCACAAAGTGGAAGATGAGTGAAAAGGAGGAAGACCTTTAAGGAGATGAAGTAACACCGAGGCCGCAACAGTGGGCTCAGCCTGGCAATGTTTGTGAGGCTGGTGCAGGATGCAGCAATGTTTCTCTTGGACGTGGGGTCGCTGAACTGACGTGATGGCACTCAGCAGGCACAACACATAGTGTGGTGATGTAGGATGAGTTCTGGGCAGACTTGACTGGTTGATAGCAGTTTCCTCATGCGTAAAACGTGGCCACTAATGATACCTGTCTAGGATTTTTGTGAAAGTTGGTTAATCCACATGGAAGCTTGGCACGAAATTGGACGTGATAGTAAGCTCACAGAAACGGTTCATGAGTGTTTTCATGCATGCTAGCTTCTATAAGTATTTCTTTTACAACACGTGGCCTGAGACAACTTAAATTAATTACGTTCTTGACTATTTTGTTTTAAATGGTGTTTCTTAGCTTTTTTTTTGGGGGGGGAGAGAGAGGAGAGGACTGTTTCTTAGCTTTTGTAGAAAGTTTACTACTATAATTTACCTTGCTAAATACTCCCCGCCCCCCCTTCTGCCCCGCCCCCCCCTTCTTCCCCCCAGGTGTTTTCAGATTGTTTCTTACATGATTTGACCCGGGAAACTAGACACTTGCCTGTGGTTTCTATTGATCAAACATGGGCTCCATGAGCCAAGTTCTATGGTAATCACTTCCTGTGTGTAACTCATGCACATTTTCAGCTTTGCTTTTTTAATAGATGGGGCAACTGAGGCTTAAAAGGGGCTAAGTGTTGTTGGACATTTTTGATAGACAAACCAAATACCTTGTAGTGGTGGGCACTTTTTTTTAGCTGCCCAGAGCACTCGCTGCCTGGTTTTGGTGCGGAGTGAGGGACCTCTGCCTGCCCAGGCTTCCCTTTGGGAGGCACAGGATTACGCTTCCATTTTTATCTTTGCACTTTAGCATCTAAGCCTTGTTTAACTAATGCCCAGTACACGTTACCCAACCAAAAACATGCCAGAGGGAGTTTTGGATGCCCCCTGCGCCTACGCATGAAAGCTAGAGTCTCTGGGTGGTGCCTGCAGGTGAGTGCTCAGCGGCTGGTGGAAAGGTTGGTCGTGTGAACCCACCAAGTGAGATCTGCTCCAGAAGGTCCCCATCTGGACAACCTCGCAGAGTCTCTAGTTGCTCACAGGGGTCCAACCGTGAGTTGGATGGATTTGCTTGTTGAATAAGCGTGCAGATCCCATTACATTTAATGACTGCTCCATTGTTTATATTCACTCTCATTTATTTACCTGATCTCCTGACGATAGAGTATTTAATTTTCTTTATTATTGCAGAAAGCCCTATAATAAGAAGTACACTTTTTTTTCACTTGCTGGGTGAAAACCGTTTGTGCTGTTTGAGCATTTATTGGTAGAGTTCTCCCCAGGGGGCGTCATTCGGATCTGCATGTGCTGCTGTCTCCGCTGTGCAAAAGGCTCTGTGGCCACATGGGCATCTGCTGTTGATGTCTGCCAATATCTCTGCCTTGCACAGTGCTGCCTTTTAGTAGGCTCGCTCTCATAGTGACATGATAGAATACAGATTGTATTTTGCTCTCCCCACTCCCTTTCTTCTTGAACCGCTAATGAAGTTAAGTTTCCTTAATTGTGAGCCACTCGCAGTGGTTCTTCTGTCTTGGGCTTTCATTTTCCCAAAATGATGTTTCGGATCCCCGTACACACAGGTTGCTTTTCGAAAGGATAGCTATAAATGATTCTGAGATGATTCTACTTGTGTAGGACCTGCAAGTTGTTAAATGCAGGTGGGATCATGCTTTTGGCCTGTTACCATTAGATCCATTTTAAGAATGCTGGGAAGGCCAGGGAAGCTTGGAGAAGTCAGCTATTGATTATTACTTAGAGGTATTATACATGGACAGAAATTCAAGGCTTTGTGGTTTCATAAGGTAATCTGCTGGCGGATTAAGCTTTCTAATCCAGGTCAGATTCTCTGCCGCAAGTCTGGAGTGGCTCACAGTTAAGGAGTGAGTTACACAGAAATGGCCAGGTTGTGGTTGAAAGTTCTTTGCATATTGCTGCTAGCCTTTGCTTCCTTCCTTTTCTTGAATCCTCCACCTCAGCCCGTCTGTGCCTAGAATAAGCCCCATACCTTTTTGTCTCTGATTGGAAGGCCTGTCTGTCATCCTCTGTTTCTCAGGGGCTGACTCACTCCTGCTGTGTCTTCAGATGGAAATTGCCCCTTGCACGTCCCTGCTCTTCTGCTGGTGGTTTGAGCCCCTGGGGACAGGGGTAGGGATCTAGTACTTTATAGATTGTTTTCACATTTATTTGATATTGGTGGTTTCACTTTTTGATTGCTGAGAGTAAATTTATCCTTGTGCATCAGCTCCCCTTTCCCCCTTTTCGTATTTCTAATATGTTTGTTAGGGAAGGTTTTCAGTTGTAGGGAAGTGGGTAAGGAATCGATGTCATTGGTCCTATTCATGTATATCACCAGAGTGTTTTCAAAAGGCCTGCACCAATTTTCCTTTTAAGTTCTGGAGGCCGCCTTCCAGCCTTCTTTCGACTGGTCCTTCTGTCCTGCAGCATCTCCAAGAGCCCCGGTGAAAGTCTGTGTGGCTGGTGGTGGGGCTCTGTCCTCTCAGCTGACTGCGGGAGGTGAGAGCGCCCCACTTCACACTGTTTTTCCCTTGCTTTCAGATCCCCACCTTGATTGACCGGATGCTGGTGTCGTCTAACACCAAGACGGGGGCTGCGGGAGCAGAGGCCTTGTCTCTCCTATTGAAGAGGCCCTGGGACCCTGCTGTGGGGGTGCTTTCTCATAACAAACCAGTAAGTTGCACAACTCAGGACTGAAACATGGAATTGGTGCCATGGCAGCGGCAAGAGGCAGAGAAAGGGATTAACGGTTTCCCCCAGTTATTTATTTCTGATAGTGTTTAATGTAGGTCTGTGAGCAACTGAGTGTTGGTTGGGATAAGAGGGGCATCGGGATAGGTAGGTTTACCAAAAGGACACCTCCCACTCATGGTTTCTTTGGATGGGGGTTCTTTCTCCCTAGAGCAAACTCCCCGGCTCGCCTCTGATTCTCATCGCCTCCTCCGGCCCCTCCAGCTCTGTGTTCCCCACCTCACGCCGCCACCGCTTCTGGCAGTCTCAGCTGTCCTGCTTGGGCAAGGTCTGTGTTAGAGGAGGAGGTAGGGGTTCCCCTTTGGGGTATTGAGAAGAGATTCACGGGGAGGGGGCCAAAACGACTATCCCCTAACTCTTCTGGTGGTGCTTATCAAAGGTTGAAGGGATCGAGGGGAGGGGGGGAGATTCAGAGGGATTTGAGAGTTGAGTCTGCTGGCACGTTCTTTCGGAGCAGGTCATCCCTGCAGCCACCCACCTACTGAACAATGGCAGCGGGGTTGGCATCCTGCAGTGTCTGGAGCATATGATTGGGGCTGTGAGAAGCAAAGTGCTGGAGGTGAGCCACTCACTCCTCTCTCCGGTCTGGGCTGGTTCTGTGCCTGTCTCTGCTCCCTGTGTCTCACTGTCTTCTTTCTCTTCCCACAAAGATTCACAACCATTTCCCACACAAACCCATCATCCTGATTGGCTGGAATACGGGAGCTTTGGTGGCCTGTCATGTAAGTATTTTCCATCTTATTTGGAGGTGATAGTGGGTTAGAGGACTGCTGCCACCACTACCACCACTGATGGCAGTGGTGGTGCCAGTGTCTCCTTGTGCACTAGGCACGGTCCTAGATGCTTTACCTGTGTCATTGCATCTGAAACTGCAGAGAAAAAACATTTTTTACTTGACTGTGGAAAAGTTTAAAGAAAAGTGTAAGCCAGGTAACTAGATCAATGTCATGAGCCTAACAGAGCTTTATCCATGGTCTTCTCATGGCCCAGCTTGTTTCCTCTTCCTCTGCCCACTCTCTCATCTCCTGAATTATTATGAAGGAAATTCTAACTAATTTATCATTTCATATATTTATATATTTCAGCAGCTGTAACCTGGGTAAAGAAATTATTCCCCACCCCCAACATAAGCACTGTGCTATTCTTTCACCTAAAAAACTCAGTTATTCTAACTGACAAAATTTCATCACTGTGGAATTTGATGTCTTCCTGTTCTACCCCTTCCTAGTAGGCTCTCTCCCCTGCTTCCTGGTCTAGGGTTGGTGTAACTCAGTGAGCGCTGTAAGGAATTTGAGATGATCAGGAGCGACATGTTCAGTTCAAGAGGGAGTGGTTTTCTTCACTAAGGGAGAATGGCTCCCTTTGTGTTCTTGAATGACTGATGCAGCTCTGAGGGCTAGGAGAGGGCACTAGAGGAGTGGGAGATGGGCCTGGCTGGTAGCCCTGGGCCCTCAGATTTGGGATGAGCTGTGGCTGCATTCATATCAGTTGACCTTTAGAGATATTGTTCTGTTACAGGTGTCGGTGATGGAGTACGTCACTGCAGTTGTCTGCCTTGGCTTTCCTCTGCTTACTGTGGATGGTCCCAGAGGGGTAAGAATGGGGGAAGTTCCAAGCTTTATCAATAGCCGGTTCGGGTGAGGAAGTAGCCTTGTCTAACCTGCTGTCCCTCCAGACTGCAGGTACCCAGGGGCTCTCCTGAGTGGAGTTTTCAGGTCAGTGTTAAGATTCTGTCCAATTCTCAACCTGTACTTGTTTTAGGATGTGGATGATCCCCTCTTGGATATGAAGACTCCAGTCCTCTTTGTCATTGGTCAGAATTCCCTGCAGTGTCACCCTGAAGCCATGGAGGATTTCCGGGAGAAGATCCGGGCTGAGAACAGCTTGGTGGTGGTCGGGGGAGCTGATGATAATCTCAGGTGGGTAGATTGCCCCAGAGCTGCCAGAGAGCCATGTGGGCCTATAAGGTGGAATGTAACTGTAGACTAGCCTCTTCAGTTAAAAGTAAGAATTAACTTTTTTTTTTTTAACATTTTAAAATGATTTCAAGCGTAGTACCATAAGTTTCAGGTTTACTTTTACTTTGCCCCATTAAAAAAATAAAATGATCTCGTACTTGCAAAAACCTTTTAATTTCTGTATATTCTTGAGTTATATAAGAGGGTTCAAAAGCTGACAGGAAAATTCTATTTTAATTCCATTTCCCATGAACTTTTTGAAGTTTTTGTATTTCTCAAAAGATAACATTTTCCTTAGCCATGGAACAAGTGTCAAAATGTGGAAATTCACATTGATAATGATACTGTTATCCAATCCACAGATTCAAGTTTTGCCCCTTGTCCCATTAGTGCTCTTGGGTTCAGAATCATTCCATGAGCACACATTGACTGTAGCTGTGTTTTGGGCCAGAGTGCTCTGGGAGAGAGGTGTCTTAGTGCATCACATCAGGAAGTGCCTGATGTTGCTGTGACTGTGTGCTAACAAAAAGTTACCTTGGTTATTATGGTTTAATGTGCTTGGTAGTTGTTGAGAATACACGAAGCAGAACTGATCCAGCATCTTCTGCATGGGAAATTCAGTGATGTTGACTGCATTCTTCAAGTTGTACCTTTCTTACCCTCCCCCCCCAATCTGCCCCCCCATTCACATGCACTCAGTGCCCTGCTGAGCTTCCCAGCTCAGTGCTGCCACTTGGATGGCACAGTGTTGAGGGAGGCATCAGAAGACAGGGATGTTCACGGTTTAAGTTTTCCAGGTCATATCAGAGCAGTAGTTTCAGTGGATTATTCTCACTGGCTCCAGAAAGTCTAGATTCCCTAAGAATTTGACATTTTGTTCTGCAATTTTCTCCTTTTGATTAGGATTCGTCTAGAGAATCTTTAGGACTAAGTTTATGAGACACGTCATTTTGACGCATTTTGATTTCCTCAACGAAAATTATGGAAAACATTTACCTTTATCTCCTACCATCTATGCTAACATGTAGCCATTTAATAAGACAAAGCTATATCCCAATTCATTTTCTTCTAAGCCTTCTAATCTGGAAATTCTATGATATGCATCGATTTGATGTTAGTTTAAATTGAGCAGCAATCCCAGTCTATCTGTTGCATTCACGAAAGCATTACTTCAGTAATGACTATATCCGTAGTCAAAAAGGTCTTAAGACATAAGCTTCAAATGTAAGAGAGTGCAGTGGAGATTGTCATACTGACAGACTCAGGTCACCCTTACAGTACGTTGAGTCCAATAGCTCAAATGTTGTGTAATGTTAAATATTTGAAATTTTCTATAGATACATAGTATCACATAGTTTGATTTATTAGTCAATGATGTATAATTATGTTACTGTTTTAAGAGAAAATGTGTGATTTCATTTATGTATCTGTAGAGATTGGCATATAAGAACTATCTGTAACACTACTGTTAATCAAGGCAATTCAGTCGTGATATCTGGGTGCCATCTAGTTCTTTTGGCCTCTTAGCAAAGGAGATAGTTGTCATGGAAGCAGTTAGCTACACTTTGCATTTTTTCATGTTCCTGGCTCTTCCTTTCTCTTTGCTCTAGGCAAGTGGAAACCAATCGTGCTTGTTGGCCTGTCCAATTGCAAGCCTGTAAGGCCCCATATAGAACACAATAAAACAGAATCACTAACAGATAGCCAGGGCAGAGCAGAATTCCTAACCAGATATTAGACCAATTAACTGGAATGTCCCAGGAAACCTAACTCTAAACCTCTGAAACCAGAACCAAACCTAAGATTTAGGTGTAGTTAAGTGGCTTCCCTAGCTACTCTTTGTGTATTTGTTTGTTGTGTTGTAAATATATCTGTCACACAGTTTTTGCACTGATACAACTTAGTGATAGCAGTTGAATCAATTGATTATGCCACCCTACCTTTAATTAATGTATTTTTTTCATCACCATAAACTGGAATTCATTGTTCCATAAGCAATCCGCCTTTCCCTCTCTCCCAGACCTGGCAACCCTTAATTAACTTTGGCCTGTATATATTTGCCTCTTGTCTTTTTATGAGTGAGGTCATACAAGGGCTGTCCTTTTGTGACTGACTGGCTTTCACTTGGCATAATGTCTTCATGCACTGTTCATATTGTAGCATGCACCAAGTCTACATTCCCATCTCTAGCTGCGTGGTATTCTGTTGCGTGGATGTTGGAAGGCACTGTGTTCATGTAAATAGGCTGCTTTTCTTGGTAACAAACACTCTTCAGCAGAGCAGCGCGTTGCTGTGCGGGAGATGGGATGCTGTCAGGGAGCGGTCATTTGTGACGCTGTTGGTGAGATGTAGTACTGTTAGTGCCACTGTGTTGGTTCTGACTCAGCAACCCTGCCTGGTCCTGTGTGCTCCTCACAGCTCTTATATTTGACCCCATTGTTGCGGCCACTGTGTCCATCCATCTCGTTCAGGGTTTTCTCTCTTTGCACTGCCCTTCTGTGTTACCAAGCACAGCATCCTTCTGCAAGGACTGGTGTCTCCTGACAGCATATCCAAAGTACACTACGTAAAGTCGTGCCATCCTTGTCTCTGAGGAGCATTCTGTCTACTTCTAACGAGACAGATTTGTGTGTCTCTTTGGCAGTCCATGCTGCTTTCAGCGTTCTTCAACACCCTCGTTCAAGTGCATCAGTTCTTCAGTGTTTCTTACTCAGTGCCAGCTTGCACATGCATACCAGACCATTGAAAAGACTGGCTGAGGATGGAGGACTGGGTGATCTGAATTTAGTCTTGACTTCTTTGCTTACCTGTAAAATGAGGGTGTCACTCAGGATGAGAATTCTCAGCATTTGGAAATGAGTATTGGTGTTCTTCAGCTTCTCACTTGGTGCACCATTCTCTCCTCCTAGACCCCTTTTACAGACTAGGGGTTTTAAGGAAAATGTTTAGAAGAGGAGATATGGCTGGCTGTATTAATTTTCTTTTATCCATTTAAAACTAACCTGTGGCCCCTGTTTTCCCTTTGTGATAATCTTAGCCAAGTGGTAATTACACAGAAATATCAGTGTTTGGGCCTAGTTGGGGGAATATTTAAAACCAAAAGAACCAAACCGATTCCCATCCAGTTAATTACGATTTATACCGACCCTTTGTAGAGTTTCCGTGGCTATGAATCTTCATGGGAGCAGACAGTCTTTCTCCTGGGAGAAAGCTGGTGGAGGCTGGTGGGTTTGAACTGCTGGCCCTGTTAGTAGGCCAGTGCTTTAACTTACAGCAGCACCAGGGCTCTGCTAGTGTGGGAATTTTGTAACATTCACCTACGTGCACTATATTTGGTTATTGACATGGGTTTGTTTTCATTCCTGAAGCTCCATGAGGTAGAGGCTATGGATTTCTATTTAGTATCTACCTATTTCTATATTTAGATGTGGTAACAGATTCAGAGAGGTTAGGTTGCCTGCCTGCAGGCTAACATAGCCTTGGATCTAGAAAAATAACCAACAGAGATGAAGAATGCATTCTTATTTCCCTGTGGTGTCCTGGCGTAATGAAGGCGTAAACATTTCTTTTTTCTTCCAGAATAAGCAAAGCAAAGAAGAAATCCGAGGGGTTGACTCAGAGCATGGTAGACAGATGCATTCAGGTAAACAGCTGCTTCGCTGCTTTCTTGTCTAGCCTGCCCTTTCTTTCTAACCTCGTAGCCGTGCTCTAGTTTGCAGCAGTTCCTTAAGTTCTGGTGGTGGGTGAAGAGTGTCTGCCCACTGGGGCCTCTGATAGGACTGTGTCATCAACAAAGACAAGGGGGAAGATGGAGAGAGAGGAAGGAAAAGTGACAGGGCGTGAAGAGTAAGGGGTGAGGGAAGCATGGGGGAGGTGGGGTTTAGTGCAGGGGGAGTGGTAGAATGGGCGGACGCACCTGGTTTGGGATGCCTCTCACGGGTGGGCATCAGTATGGGCACCTTGAAGGACCCTTTAAAGTCATGGGTTTGTTCCAGGCTGTTTGAATGTGGAGGGAGTGGTATATCCGTCCACCAATGCCAAGGTGAAGGTAATGCTATTTTGAAACTATCCAGGTGGTCTTATTTCCAGAGTAGGGCTAATCTGGTCTTGGCTCCTCTACCCACCAGGATGAGATTGTGGACTTCCTGACAGGAGTGCTGACTCGTGCTGAAGGGCACGTGGGCTCTGAGCCTCGGGATCAGGATGCCGAGAAGAAGAAGAAACCCCGAGACGTAGCCCGCAGAGACATGGCCTTTGAGGCCCCTGACCGGGGAAGTCGGCCTGCCTCCCCTGCCTCGAAGCTGCCCGCGTCACCCTCGGGCTCAGAGGTAATGCACACAGGGAAGGTGGGAGCATTTGTACTGATGACCCAGGACTGCAAGGCGGTCCCTCGACTTTCTGGGTTGTAGGTCTTTGAGGTCCTGTGAGGAGTTCCTGGAACCAGGCTGTTCCAGGGTCCATGCTGACTGACAGTGGACTCAGACAGTGCTCTCCACTCTCCTGTCCTTCCCGCCCCACTCAGGACCTTTCCAGCGTGTCCAGCAGCCCCACCTCCAGTCCTAAGACCAAGGTGACTACAGTGACTTCCGCCCAGAAATCGAGCCAGATTGGAAGCTCTCAGGTGCTGAAGAGGCACATGCAGCGCACAGAAGCTGTGCTGACCCACAGGCATGCTCAAGGTAGGCGCCTGGGCCGCAGCCTCTCGGGTTCTCCAGCTGTAGTTTGATGCCCCATGGCAGGGGGGAAATCCTGGCAGCCATAGCACTCCTGAGGATGCGGGGCCACCCTCGCCACCTTGTCGGTTCAGGTAGAATTAGGGTGAAGAGGGCATCATGGGCCATGTGCAGTGGTAGAGGCAACAGAAGGGCTGGTAGCCCCGAGTTACAGCTTTGGCTTGGCGTCCTCGAGAAGTCTTCAGATTGTAACTGGCCACAGACTTCTCCAACTCTGTCGGGGAAGCTGTGTCTTCTCTCATCCAGGCACTGCCTTGTTGCACCCGCAGGCCAGCAGTGCTCAGGGCATGGGCGTGCGTGCGTGCGTGCGTGCGTGCGTGTGTGTGTGTGTGTGTGTGTGTGTGTGTAGATGGATTTTGCTCATCAGATGCTAGGGAAGCTCAGCTGGCGTCCTACCCTTGAAGAGTTGAGATTCTACCCCTAGGTCTTCAGATTCAGGCTGGGAAATGTGTGTGTCTCTGTATGGATGCACTTTTGAGAGCAGCAAAGGCTCCGGAAGAAGGTCTAAAGTCAGTGGGCAGGTCAAGACAGTGCCCAACTTGATCCAGCTGGGCAGGCCCTGGTGGGAGACCTCTTGAGCATGGTTTCTGATGATGTGTCTAGCAGTGGCCCTCCTGTGGGCTCTTCGGGAAGTGGGGGGCCTGGGAAGAGGCTGCTTGGCAGACTGACTGTTGAACAGAAAAGCAGGGAGGTGACTGGAGGCCGACCTGCGTGTGCCCCTTATGTTTCTGCTGGAGGCTGTGAAGCTGGGAATCTGAGGGAGAGAGCAGTGATCATAGACCCCTGACTTGGGCAGAGCTGGTACATAGGTGGAGGCGCGAGAATGGCTAACTTTGACAGAGCCCATGACCCACTGTGCATGGGAAAGACGCAGCAGTCTGCTTCTGTAAAGAGTCACATACTTGGAAACCCTGTGGGGGCAATTCTACCCTGTCCTATAGGGTCATAGTGAGTGAGTTGTCATTGGCTCAGTGACAGTGGGTTTTTGGGGGGGTGAGGGGCAGGGAGTTTTATAAGGCCTCCCTGTACATCACACTCGCTTTCTGTTGCCCTGAGTCTTGGCAAAAGGCCCATGAGTCGGGTTCGGGTACGCGTTGTTCACTCAGGGATGACCTCGCGGAGCAATGAAGTGGCAGAGCCACGTCTGATCCCTCGCAGCAACTCTAGAAAGAGCCCCTGGATAACCCTGGGCTCCAGCTGTTTCACACACACCCCTGCCCCTACCCTTTCCTATGGCTGGCTGTGATCCTGTAATTCTCTCTGATTCATTCCAGCACAGTTTGCTGCTTTTCTGAAACAAAATATGCTGGTGAGGAAAGCTCTTCCTCCCGGCACCTCCTCCTGTCTCTTTGGTGAGTATTGCTCTCTCGCTTTCTCTCTCTCTCTCTCTCTCTCTCTCTCTCTCTCTCTCTCTCTCTCTCTCTTTCTCCCTCCCCCCCCACCTGCTCACTCTGTTCTTATCCCCATCTCTCTCTCTCTCCTGCCTCCCCTCTGGGTCAGGATGCTTGTGAACTCTGCTTGCTCTGAGGTCCCCTCTCATCCCCACCCTTTATGTCTGCTTCTCATGCAGCTCTGTTTGTCTCCTCATTTTTGTTCCTTCACCGTGGTTCTTGGCCCTGTGTCTCCGGGTGCCTCTGATCCACTGCCTGTGAGCCTACGTTGCCTTATACAGTTTGCTCTCTGCTGTTCTTTTCTTGGTTCCGGCCTGGCCACTGCAGGTCAACTCAGAAGCATGAAACCTGTAAACTCCTCTTGCCTCGACCCTCCTTTCTGTTGTGATTTTAACCAGGCATTGACACGCTCCCTCTGCAGCAGTCCTCCCATCCCAGCTGGTTATGGGGGGAGGGGGAGGGGTCCTCCCTGTGGTCCCCCGCCAGGTCCACCCACCCCCAGTGCTTCCCTGACCCTGCTTGCTTATGCTGAGACGTGGCAGTCAGTGGGCTTCTGGATTTCAAGAGGAGAGCGTCTTGAGGGCTAACTGAGGGGCCCAGGTTCTGTGTGGACAGAGTGCCGCTCTTTCTATTCGGACATGTGATTGCGACAGGTCCTTGTGGCCTTGGGGTTGGAGCTGTAATGTTGTCTGGGCTGAGATGCTCGCTGACCCAGTAGCAACTCAAAGCCAGCCCCAAGCCCCCTGCCTCCAAATGGCAAATAAGCCCTCAACCTTGGGCTTGCTGAGCAGAGTGGAGCCACCGAATGGCTTGCTTCCTCTTGGGGTCTTTGTGGATTGTTTGCTGCCCCCAGCTGTCAGGAGGGGGAGGCTGGAAGTGACTGTGGTCGGGTTTTCCACGTGAGTGCTCTGGTGTTTGTTGGCCTTTGTTAGGCAGGGTCGGGGTGTCTCCTCCTTTCATTCCCCACCAGCTCAGGCCCCCCTACTTCTGACTCCAGGGGCGATGGAGCCATCTTCTGAGAGGCTTTGAGCAGGATTCCTCCGTAGATGGGGCCTGAGTGAGGTGGGACTGAGGCGCCCACCATCTCCTGCAGAAGGAGGTCGTTCCTCTGTGAGGGGTGGGGTGCCGGCTGTGGACGTGCCTGTGCCCCTCACCTCCTTCGGGGTATATGGGAGCTCACTTCACCCCTTCTCTCAGTGCCCGTCTCATCAGAACAAGTGGAGGACACAGAGAAAGAGGATCTGCGCGTCCAGCTGAAGCGGCATCTTCCCTCCAGCCCTCTTTCTGGCAGTAAAGCCTCCAAGCGGCCGAAGATCAAGGTGTCCCTTATCTCCCAAGGGGACGCGGCAGGCGGGCAGTGCATCCCTTCCCAGGGAGGCGCTCCAGAAGGTGAGCTTCCCTCTCGGTTTGCTGAGCCAACCCCTGTCTGAGCTGAGCTCTCGTGGGACGCAGCACACCGTCTTGGAGGCCACCTGTGGGTGTCCCTGGAGCACAGAAGGCATGAGGCGCATGCGGGGAGAAAGTGACCTGCCCCTGCTGAGCGAGAATTGTGTCTTGTCCATGTTACTGAGCATTTACCCTGTTAACAACAAAAGGTGGGGGCTCCACAGGGCTGACCAGAGGCCTTGGGGTTTTGTGTTTTGCAGCCTCAGGAGGGAAGCCCAGCACTATGACCCTGGGCCAAGCGTCCGCAGGGGCCAAGGAGCTCACAGGGCTTCTCACCACAGCCAAGTGAGTCCTGCGTTTCTCTGTGTCTGCTCCACTCTCCGTGCTTGGAGAGGCGGGCTGCTCTGAAGTCTGTCCGTGAGATCTCTGCTGGCTCCTGTTGAGCAACACAGCAAGCTTCCCCTGGCAGACAGGTGGTGGCTCTGCTTGAGGCGAACTGGCCGGAAATCAGACTCAGGTTTCCCCGTGGCAGGCAAGAATTCTACCACTGGCCACCACTGAGCCATATCTTTTTTTGGAGGTGGAATGGAGAAACCAGAGGTTCTAGCTGTTTCTGAAAGCCTTCCTGGGCCCTCCTCTGGCTCCTCCCCTGGTTAGGGTCGGCGGCCCTCTGACATTTGGATGCTGGAGTTCATTTCTTTGTCTACAGGTCAGCTGCTGCCTGTGAAGGGAGCCTGGCAGCCAGCCCCTCGGCCGTCTCTAGCAGCACTGCGCCCAGTGCCCTGCACACACTCCAGAGCCGCTTGGTGGCCACCTCTCCGGGTAGCTCCCTTCCAGGTACCGTGTGACCTGTAGTCTCCCCTGCCCAGAAGAAGGGAGGCCAGAGGAGAGTGCCTGGAGCCGACTCTGGAGGGTGCTCTTCTGGATCGCAGGCCTGTTGGGGAGGCTTGCCACAGAGCTGGAAGGGGTGTGGGGCATGTTCCTGTCTGTTGGTGCTGGGCCCTGCCCCGTATGAAGGGTTGATAATCCATGGACTACTTTGTATCTCATCTTGGTGTTTCACATGCACCATTGGATGGAATGAAACCCTGGTGTCAGTCGTGAGCGCAGCGAGACTTTTTTTGCCTTGGCTGCTCCCCTCACTTCTCCCATCCCACCCCTGCTGGAACAGCTCATACATGACTCACCTGAGCCACGTTGGGCTGAGGCACTGCAGACCTGGCTCCCTCCAGAGGGCCTGCCCCTGTGCGCTGGGCTGTGGGTGGAGGTGGGGCAAACTGGGTATTTGGAATTATTTTGACTTAAAACCTCCATCTGGGTCCCTAGAAAGAAAGGAGGGAATTTAAGATTTCTGAAAAGTAGAGATCACTCTCTCTTGGTTCCTCTGTAAAGTTCCCAGAACATGGGACAGGTGGTTAGGAGCGATTTGGAAACTAGAGGAAGGGATCAGGTGAGGGAGAAGGGGTGGGAGGGGGGTGGTCAGTGCTGTCCTTGGCATAGTACCACTCCTTATGTGGGCATCAAGTGCTGGCCGTGGGAGGGTTTCCTGCCCTTTTTTGCAAGCAGTTGGGGTGCCCAATGGAAGGAGTGGGTGTGCTTTCTGGGTGTCAAGGGTGGGCATACGTGGCTCCTTATGGACTGCTTGCATGTTGTCCAGTTATGCTGATGCCCGTTCTCCCCTCGCCTAGGTGCCACGTCAGCCAGCAGCCTCCTCCAAGGCCTCAGCTTCAGCTTACAGGACATCAGCAGCAAGACTTCTGGCCTCCCAGCAAATCCACCCCCAGGGCCCGCCCCACAGGTGCAGACCTGCACTCCCTGCAGCTGTGGGAGGAGACCGTCTCAGCTCATTTGGTTTTGGCAGGGATACTTGGTGTGGGGACAGCAAGTCCAGGACAGGCAATTCTGACTCCACAGTTGAGAGCGATCAGAGATTAAGATTCCATCCCTTTCTGGGTAGCCTTTGACCTGTGTGTGTCTTTGTTTCCTTGTCTGTCATGGTAATGATGCCTGCCCTGCAGTGTCTGAGCATTACTAATGCATGCAAACTGCCCCAAAGAGCGCCCTGGACATGGTGGGCACCCAGTCCACACCAGCCTTTAATCGTGCTCTCTGGACCCCTCCAAACTGGCTGACCCTGACCTGCATGTCTCACAGGCCACCACTGTGAAGTTGCCCGCCCCCATGCAGAGCCTGGGAGCTATCACCACGGGCACCAGCACCATCGTCCGGACCATTCCTGTGGCCACCACGCTCTCCTCCTTGGGTGCCACTCCCGGTGGGAAGCCCACAGCCATCCACCAGCTGCTGACCAACGGGGGCCTCGCCAAGCTGGCCAGCAGTCTCCCCGGCCTGGCTCAGATCTCTAACCAAGCATCAGGTGAGTCTCCGGACCAACGTGGCGACTCCCCACTCTGAGAACTTCCCTCAGGACCTTCCCATCTCACATGGGCAAGGTGTGATGAAGACCCCAAGCCCACAGGGTCCCAGCTCTGACTCTCAGGCATTCAGCAGTGTGAACCAGAGAACCCAGGCACTCTCCTCTTGCCTCTCGACGACCAGCCGGCAAGGAGGCGTGGGTTGGTGGTGTTGCAGTGACCTTGCTTCCGTGTCTCCCTCTCAGGCTTGAAGGTTCCCACCACCATCACCCTGACGCTGCGTGGCCAGCCGAGCCGAGTCACCACCCTGAGCCCCATGGGCTCAGCAGCAGCCCTGTCGGAGGAGCCCAGCCCCCAGGCCCTGCCCTCCGGCCCACAGGTGAGTGTGCCCGGGAGGACCGAGGACGTGAGCTTCAGGGCTGGGCAGTTTGAGGCTGGCTGATCGCGGACGCACCCTGGAGATCACATTCAAACCCAGACTCGGGCTTTGTAGCTGAGCAAGCCTGGCACCTCTGTGAGTGTCTCCTTTCCTGTCACAGTTCCTGAATTGTGAGGATTAAATATGAAGCATGTTTAAACATGTGCCTGCTAGTTAATGTCTGCTCCTTCCCAGTTTTCCTCAGCCAGGAGTTGTACTTGAGGTTAGTTCTTTGAGCATACTGCTTTCCAGCCCCGCCCCTTCACAGATGTTGGACTGTGTCCCTTCACTGCCACCTTTTGAGGGCACAAGTAAAATATTTATAGTAGTAAATGGTGATCTGAGGAGCCCCCTCCCCCCTGGATTGGAGATTAGCGAGGAGCACTGTTGGACTGGAGTATGGAGTGTGCTTTCCTTCACTCTCCACTGAGTTGGCCCAGGTGCTACGTGGGCCACAGCACGCTTTCCAGGATGCAACTGGGGGCGGGGAGCAGAGTACTGTGCCCCACCCGTTCCACAAGTTTCCCACCCCTTTGCTGAGGGAAAAGGTTATGTGGAGACCTGACATGCATTGGGTTCATAACTACCCTTCCTACTTTTGTGCAGAAGAGTAGACGTTTTAAAATTTATTTTGTTTTCTTCTTTCCCCAATTCTAAGTGATTGTTTTTATTTTAGATAATGTAAACATTGAAGAAGTACATGATTTAGAAAATGAAAAATTTCTAAAACACCAGCCCTAGAGATAATAGAGGTACAAGCCCCAAACCCGCTGCTGTCGAGTTGATTCGGACCAATAGCAATCCGTGCAGCAGAGGAGGTTTCCAAGGCTGTGGATCTTTAAGGGAGCCCGCTCTTCCAGAGCGGTGGTGGGGTTCGAAAGGTTGGACTTTTGGTTAGCCGACTTAACCACTGCACACCGATGTTAAAGAAGGACTCAAACTCACCGCCATCGAGTCAGCTTGGCTCATAGAGACGCTGTAGAACAAGGTGGGCAGTTCTCTACAGGAGAAGGCAGTTTCATCTTCCTTTTGTGGAACGCCCGGTGGTTTCCGCCTGCTGGCTTGCAGCAGCCCAGTGTGTCTGAAGCCCAGCACCCAGCAGAGCTCTACCAGAGATAAGAGCCTCTGTTAGCAGCTGGAGGGACATCCTTGTTCGTTATTGTCGTTTTTGTGGACAAAACTGAAATCACAGCAGGACACGTGGCACCACTCCCTATTGGTACGCAGGGAGCAGTGGTCTTGTGTTTCACTGTGTGCGTGTGTGCACACTCGTGCCCTCTCACCAGTTACGGACCCATTATCCTAACGCTGCAGTGAATGCCCTTGTTCATAATTCCTATTCAACTCTAGGAGTACTTCTCTAGGTTCAGAGACCCACAAGGGGAGGCCAGCCACTGTCTAGCTGACTTTCAGAAGGCTCTGTGAGCCTGCATCCAGTTCAAGGAACACTGATGGGGATTCCTCTTCCTACACCTTGGTCACTTGTGGAAATCAGGTTTTGTTTTTGTCAAGACCTTTTCCTAATCATTAATGAGAGAGTACATGTCTTTCATGAATTGCTTTTTATATTAGAACTAAATCTCTTTTAATAGCAGCCTTAAACATTCAGATGCATATACTTTGTTCCAGGCCCTCACTTACTTTTCTTTTCATGATATTTTTACTTTTAGCTTAAATACTGAATGCTTGTCTTTTCACTCATATTTCTGGATTTTTTTTTTTTGGTGTGTGTCAGATACTTAAGATTTTTTATGTAGTGAAATCTTCAGATTTTTTATGGCTCTCAGGTTCTGGTCCTGACTAAGAGATCCTAAGCTGGAGTGTCTAGAGTTTATGCCGAGTGAGGTCAGAGTCTGAGGATATTTGAGTCCACCCCCGCCCTGCCCGCACCCACGTGGAACCCACTGTGCCCAGTCTAGATTCCCGCCCCCACAGGATCTGTACCCTGGGTCTGTCTGTTCTCACAGTAGTTCTCTGTGCCTGTTTGAGAATACAAAGCCTCAATTAAAGACAGTGGAAATTCTGTTTCAAGTGTGCTAAGATTCTTTTCTGATAGGTTGAATTTTGTTTTATCTTGTTTCTTTTTTGGAATCATGAGTTGAAGGCGCATAAATGTTTCCTTTTAATCAGTAAACACAAGGAATTGCTTAAATAGGTTTTCTAATATTGAGCTCTCTGAATACCAGATTCCGTGGCTTATTCAACATGTCCTACTCCTTTACTTTAAAAAGTTACTTTGTTATTGTTTGCACAAAGCCGCGTTTGCTTCAGTGGTGCATACATAGGAAACAAGACCCTATTAAAAGAAGCAGTTATGAAGAGAGGGACAGAACCGAGGCAAGTCTTGCAGAGGGAAAGCATGTAATCTTCTGATTTGCTTTCCTTTACTTAAGATGTTGGTCTCTGTGTTTTTACAGAGGTTGGCCTTGGCTGGCTCCCTCCTGCCCTCTGCTCTTGTGAGGGTGCTTTCTGGGTTTCACCCTGCAGAACCCGATGCGGGACTTTGTGCCCTCCCGCCTGCTCTAAAGTAGCTATGTAGTATAGAAGGTGTCCGTTCCTAACGCCTTTGCTGAGGCCACGCTGATGTACACCCAGCACCAGATCCCTGCTGTGGACTGTTGACTTCCTGTGTCAGGCAGTCCTGGGCAGTTTCCTGGGGCGGGGAGCTGGGGGGTGAAGAGGAGGAGACAAGGCCCGCAGACTCCTTTCCCGTGGCTAAGAGGGAGCACAGAAAAGAGGTCCCAGTCTGGCTGCTGCCTGACAGGTGTTCGCTCCAAGGCTCAGTTTGCGTCTCAGGTACCCGGCCGTGCCTTATTAAGAGGGTGCAAATGCTCGCTGTTCTGCCGCCCAAGGGTTATGCCAGTAGACTCGGTAACTCAGAAAGAAAGCGCCTGGCAGTGAACCTCACCGCTCAGAGGTCGCTCTCGTAGGCAGCGTGGTTGTGGAGAGAACACAGGGCTGTGAGTCAGGCCGTCTTCAACTGGTGTCTGACCCTGGACAAAGCTCCGCACCTGTGTGGGTTTCAGTAAAATGAGGGGATTGACCGACGTTCGTGGTTGTGGTGGTGGCAGGCTTCAGTGAGAGACTGCCTCTGAACCCCCTCAGGCATTGGGCACCTAAGGTTAACAGGTCTCCAGACTACACATTGGTGAGCAAGGAGAAACTTGGCCCCTGGCTGAATACTTAGCTCATTTTAAGCAGTTGTTGATTTTTTTATGTATGGTAATGGTATAGTAATGACGTTTTAGAAAAAAGTTTTTTAAATGATACATACTGCACTACTTATGGCTAGAGTACATTTGAAAAGAAAAACCCACTGTAGACTCTGGCATAGATTTCGCTAAGATCTTTACACGCAAGAACTTCATTAGTTTCGTTCCTGGCACTGAGTGGTATTGACTGCAGGTTGGGCTCTCGTGCATTTTCTACAGCTAAGGTGGGGCAGGGCTGGGGGTGGGGGGAGAGGGCACAGGACTGCCACTCTCTTAGATCCTGCATCGAGAGACCTAGTGAAGAGTGGGCTCTGCGTGCGATCATGAGTCCTCTCCTCTCTCCTGTCTGTACTGCTGGCCGCACGGTCCCTTGTCATGCTGGCATTGCCGGCATGGGCACAGCCCTGCCTTTGGGAAGCCGATTCTTTGAATGTCACCCCTTCTTCCCCTGTCTCTTCCCCCCTTTATTGGATTCTCGGAGCTCCCGTAGGAGTTGTCCAAGGGTGAGATCTAGAAGCGTTGGGGAAACGCTTGCCTTAGTGGAAGAGGGGCAGCTTTCCCTTGCGTCCTTCCTGAGCTGCAGGACTCCGCCGTAGCACTGAAAGCATGTGCCTTCCAGTTCCACCTCCCTTCCCAGTTCCCCGCTGCTAGGTGCTCGCCTGTACTCCTCAGAGCGGTCCTTTCTTGTCGACTCCCAGGCCCGGTACTTCACATGGACCGTCCCCTGCAATCCGCACAAAGGCCCTGTGAAGTAGCTGCCGGCCTCTGCACCGTACAGATGGGAGGCAGAGGAGGCTCAGAGAACATAAGTAATTTACCCAAATGTTTGCTTATGCAGATGCGTCTCTGCAAAGCCCATTCACTGCATGTATCCAGCTGGTTCTCTATTGAGAACTACTTTGTTGGGGGAGGAGAAAACCCTCAGGAGGGGGATGACTGGGACAGAGGGTCTGGATGTGCTAACCTGGCAAAGCTTTGACCCTTGTTAACTCCCTCTCCTGCCACAGCGCCTGCCTCCAGCTCCCTGAAGATGCCGTGTGATGCAACCTCCATGACCAGGTTGGTGCTGGCTGCTTTGTGGTGTGTCCTGGGCACGTGTGCTGTCCTGCCTGCCCACAGTCCTCCTCAAGACAGTCATTTTGCCTCCCTGCCGACTGCCTTCAGAGTTGAGCATTTGGGTGTGGTGAAGTCATTAGGTTAGGTGATTCAGCGCCAACAGGGAGCACCGTCCCCTAGGATCGGCGAGTCGGTCTTCCTCAGAGGACCCAGCTGTGGCGGAGCATAGCTACTCCCTCCCCTTCCTTGGCCACGGTCTAACCAAGTGTCTGTGTGGGACTGCTCACTGCATTTACTGAAGAAGTTTCTTCCAGAAGTCAAGGCTGCTGCCCCTTGTGCAAGTTGAGAGGAGATGCCCGCACGGTCCAGGCCTGGGGGGGTCAGCTTGAGAACTTTGAGGACTGGGATCAGCGGGCCAGTGGCTCAGGTCAGAGGGCTTGCCTTGGACATCTGTTGACTTCATTCTCAGTGCCATGGAAGACTGGGGCCCTGCACTACCCTGTTCAAAACGACATCGCCTGTTGAGCGGCCTGCTGAGACCTGGAAACTTGTGATTGTCAAGTCCTCTACAGCAGTTTCAAAATGAAGACCGAGAGAGCTGTACTGTCCTCTTTGGCCCCTTTGGCCAACCTAGGTGTGGGGAGCAGCAGTTGCCAGGAGGTGCACACAGAACCCTTGCTGGGCCTCACCGTGCTTTTGGAAGCCCCTGCATGGAGGAGTCTGTGGGTCTAGAGAAGCCAAAGACACGAATGAAGCAATAAAGGAAGTGATGACCGTGGGGCTCTGCAGCTGGGGTTTCAGCCTAAGGAACTGCTCTGGCACCCGAGTGTGAGAGGGGAGAGGGAAGAAGCTCCAGTTCTTGATTGTTCTGTCTCCGTTGACTGAAAACAAAGTTTACATCTTGACCATCCGAGGGAGCTTGGGGCATCATGACTACATTGGCCACGTTCTGTGTTTCTCTTTCTATTCCTTGTGACCTTTCTTCCTGCATGGGATTGGGGAGATTGCTGACAGATGACTCCACTGCCTGGTACCAACCTAAGCCCTGGAGATGGAGGTCCCTGGAGAGGCAGTCACTGAAGGGTGCTCAAGCCCACCCTGTCCGTCTCCTCACACCACCTCTCTGCGTGCGTCGAGAGCCCTGGGTTTGGTGTGGGACTTGCCAACCAACGTCTCTTCCCTCTGAATTCCAAAGAAAGTGACAAGACTAACCAAATGCAGGGGCATTCAGGGTCCTCCTCTATAGGTGGGGAGGGCCTTCAACCTACCTGCACCAAACCCTGGCCTCCAGGGCTATGTATCTCACAGCCAGGTTGCCAGTGTGAAGGGTGGCTTGGAGGCTAGTTCGCGCATGCAGAAGTCTCTTAACAAGATAGACTGGGTGGCCACGGGCAGGGCTGTATGTGATGGGAGGGGGTTGTCCCTGGAACCATACTTTTCACCCTGGCCTCCTGTGGGGCCGAGCTGGGCAGTGCTGTTTTTGCATTAGCTTAGTGGATAACTGCTCTCTGAAATGCAGAAGGCAAGAAGGCATGGGGTACATTTGGATGGAGTCCTGGTGGTTCGTGGGTAAGTCCTTTGCCGTAACTGAAAGGTCAGCCACTCCAAAGATGCAGCCGTCTGCTCCCAGCGAGGCGACAGGCTTGGAAATGGGGTGGGGGCAGCTCTTTGTCCTGGAGGGTTGCTGAGTCAGAATGAACTTCGTGGCAGTGGCTATTTTGGTCTTGGTTTTGGTGGTAAATTTGAAGGAAGGGGGAGACATGAAAGAGGCTTCCAGAGCTCCTGCGTTTGGTAGCTTTACAAGGAGGACAGTCACACTCTGCAGGAGCGAGGCCTGGGCTGTGTGGCGCTTTGAGGAATCGTTCAGGCCAGGCAGGGAGCCCAGAACCGTCCCTGCCTGAATCGGGTGCAGACTGGACCGCGCACGGAGGCTGCTTTTGAAAGACCCTGGTCTGGGGTGTGCCAAAGCCAAAAGGAATACCAAATTATCCTGCCTTTGTAGGAGATCCTGAGGCTTGAGTTCACAGTTTGAATGTCTAAATCAGGCCTCTGCCTGTCCCTTGGGCACCAGGAAACCAAGCCTCAACTTCAATGGGGAAGGGTCAAGACAGCATTCATGAAATTCTTGGCGGTCAGGTGCGTGCCGGTTCCCTGTGAAAGGTGCCCTTCAGCTTGGAGAAGAGGTCACTGATGGAAGGAGACTTTGGGCCTACTCTTGGTCCTACCACAAAAACGGTCGTGGGCAGGTAGAGGCAGGCCACAGAGTTCCGTTCTGACTCGAGCACAAACAACGAGCAAACTGACCTTTGGAGTGGTGCAGCTGACTTCTGCACGCAGTCCCTCATTTCTTCCCACTGTGCTGCCAGTGGGAGAGCCTGGGCACAGAGGGGTTGCAGAGGCAGGACTGGACGCTAGGTGCCAGTCAGTCATCACCATGCTGTGGCCTGACCGAGACAGGAAGCCGGGTGTGGGAGTGGAGGTGGTGGCTCGACCTTCACGTGACCCATGTTGGTTGACTTTCCACTAGAATCACTGCTGCAGTAGACGGAGTCCCTTGACTGTAGCCCTTCGTTGACCCTGTACCACCACCAAAGATAGAGACTTAGGGAAGAAAAATGAATGAACTCCAGCGTCCGGATTATGAATGAATTCCAGCAACCACCCCCCACCCTTGGCATTGGAATCCTGCTTGGGCAGAGGCCAGTGTTCTGTTAGCCTGCCTGGAGCGGCTCACCTTGCTTGTCAGCAATGAGGACTGGGGGACTGAAAAACCACCGTCTTAGGCAGCAGGAGTGTTTGGGGCAGGGCGTAGGCAAACTGATGCACGCTACTCTTTTCAGTCTGTGTCTGTGTGAGTCAGGATCCTGGCAAGAAGCCAAAACCCACCCACCCACCAAAATGGCTCTGAAAGCTGTGTATTCTCTCGGTCAGTCAGCTGGCGTTCCCAGACAGGGAGGGACCCTCGCCGGTCCTCTTGTTGTCATCGTCACCCAGCCGGCTTGCACTTGCCAGACTGTTCAGCTGCAGAGCTCTCCGTGGACACCATGTGTGTCTTTCAGTTCAAATTCTGAAGCTAGGGGAGCTGGTTGTCTCCCTCCTGCATGCGGGTTGTTCTCTCTTCTCACCTGCTCCAAGAACGGCGTGCACGGGATGGACTAGCCTGTCCTTTGTCCTGGTAGGCTTCCCAAGAGGAGAGCAGAAGGGCTTAAAAGAAGAAAATGTGGTATGTTTGAGAACGTTTATTTTGAAATGTAGAGGTACCCAGCTCCCCAGTGATTTCTGTCTCATGGAGCTATCGTGCAATATCAAAACCAGAGCACGATGCTGGTACTGTGTGCGTGCATGCGTGTTGTCCTGTGTCATTTTATCACCTGTAGACTCCGGTAGCCACCACCACAGTCAGGATCCAGAACCAGTCCTCTGCCACAGCTCCTCCCTCAGGCTGCCCCTTGGTCACACTAACCTCCCTGCCACCATTCCTAGCCCCTGGCCACTGCCCTTCATCTCTGTAATTTTGGTATTTCTGAAGAGTGCTCTGTGAATAGAATCATCTAGTGCTCGGTCTTTGAGATCAGCAGTCTCTTTCACTCAGTGTCATGGCTGCAAAACCCAAGTCGTCCTATCAAGTCTGTACCTTTTCAGTGCTGAGTAGTAGTCCACGCCCGCCGGCTTGACCGTCGTCTGCTGTAGCGCATTTGGAGTGTTTGTTGCAAATAAAGCTGCTGTGTGCACAATCGCGTGGAAATGCGTTTTTATTTCTGTCAGGTCCACGTGCCGTAGTTGGACTCCTGGATCATATGGTAAGTGTTTAGTTGATAAGAAACTGCCCAAACTGTTTCCTAGGTACTTGTGCCTGTTTACCGACCCTCCAGCATTGAACCGGAGAGCCAGTTTGTGCACAGCCTTGCCGACATTTGGTGCGGTCTCCCTCTTTCATCTGCCTTGTTCCAGTAGCGTCTGGCCGCCTCCTTTGGTCCTCGTTGACACTTCCCAAATAACAGGGTGCCGACTATCTTTCCATGTGTTTATTTGCCTTTCTTAATGTCGGTCCATGTCTTGCCCTATTTTTGTAACTGGACTGTTTGTATTTTAACAGTTAACTTGTGATTCACACATTCATTGTCGTCGTTGTTAGGTGCCATCCAGCGACAACACATCAGCATACTGTCCAGTCCCGTGCCACCCTCCTACTAGTCACGTGGCAGCCCCGTGTGCCGGTCACAGTGTCACTCCGAGCCTTAAAGGCCTTCCTCTTTGTCACTGCCCCTCCGCTAGACCTTCTGTAAGGACTGGCTCATGGGACAGATTCGCCCACTCTCACTTCCTCCCAGCACAGCTGTGTACCTTCTGCTGGCTGTCGGTCTGTGCTGCACTCCCTCTTCCTCACCAACACGGGCTCCGGAGCTTCCCTTCTCCTCCTCCCTCCGTCATCGTCTAGCTGTCCATCACACGGATGGGGGCAATTGAAGGGAAGCACCGGGGCTTGGGTCAGGCACACCGTATTCTTCAAGGTGACATCTTTGCCTTTCAGCGCTTCAAAGGAGTCTTGCAGCAGGTTCCCCACTGTAATACATTGATGAGACGTTTCATCGTGGTGTGGGTGAGAGTGCAAAGCACATTAGTTCCCACTCAGTTACACACATTTTAACAAGTCTCACACATTCCGCACCCCTCATGCAATGGCACGACTCACGTGCCTGCCTTCTGAACCTTGTTTCTGGGCGCGTGCTGCCCTGATCATCTCACATGAGGGCTGCTGCTGTGAGCACTGGACTCCCAAATGTCACTGCAGCTGACTGGCTTGGAGGAAAGGCTGGAAGGGTGTTTTAGGACCATAGTCTTGGGACTTCCACTAGTCTCTACCAGTAGTGAGGCCCGATTTCTGCTTTTGACCTTAACTCTACATTTTTTTCTGCACTCTGTCCTGGACATTCTATTGTCCTGATCAGTCTACTGCTGGCAGCAGGCCAACACCAGTGACTTCCCTGGCCTCGGGCTAGTGCAGGCTATGGTTCTTGTGGCTTTGCGTCTTTGGTTTTCTTTATTCTTTGTTTCAGGCAGGAGGAGACTAGTAGTTATATTTGAGATAATGTTTGCAAGCTTTTGAGACCCCAGTCGCTACTCGCCAAAGAAGGGTCTACAACGTTGCCGTTTGGGACTGTTCTGTCCGTGGACCTAGATTTCCCCTGGGCCGAGAAGTTGGCATCACTTTGCCTCTGCATGCTCTCCTACATTACCTGGATGTATTTACAGCAGTTGCAAATACATTTGTAGAAATCTCCTTGGTCAGACCTATATTTCCTATCTGTGGCTGTGCACTTATATGCCAGCCCACATCTGTTCCGCTTACATATTTCCCGTGTATCCACTTGCATGTTGTTATTGCAGGGTTGTGTGTACGATAGTATTTCCCAGGACTGCTTCTACTTGTGCATGACCCCTACTAGTGTCTTCCTTTGCCTTGGCCCTACTGCGCTGCCCTCACCTTTCGTGCAGGTCTACACACTTCCCTCCCTCCCGCTTCCCTCCCTGCAGATGAATGTTTCTTTGTGTGTGTGAACTTTTTCATGACTTAGTAATAGTGGTCTCATACAGCATTTGTAGTGTATGTGACCTTCTATGATTGACTTATTTCACTGAGCACAATGTCCTTCAAGTTCGTCCATGTTACAAGGTGTTTCACAGATACCACTGTGTAGAGTTCCACTGTGTGTACCAAGGTCTGCTCATTAATTTGTTGATGAGCACTTAGATTGTTCCCTCTTTTACTTATTTTGAATATTGCTGCATTGAACATAGCTATGCATATGTATGTGCTTCCGCTCTTACTTCTCTCGGGGACGCAGCCGTTTGTGGAAGTGCGAAGGCCCAGATTCTTGAGAGGTTCCCGGCTGTAGTTGTGGGGGTGTTTGTCTTTGCCAGGTTTTGGCACACGCTAGACTGGCTTTCTCAGGTGAGCTGGGCAGTGTGAGGTTTTCTAGAAGAGGTGATGCACAAGTGGTCTGAGTTCTTGAAACGTTCGGTAGAACTCTTCACGGTTTCAGAGCCTGGAGAGTTCCTTGTTCAGAGATTCTAATTTGCAAATTCAGTTTCCTTAACTGTTTAGTTTCCAGATATTTGGAGATCTTGATCACCTGTTTTCTGTCAGTGATTTGACATTTGATTTCTTTATAGTTGAAACACAAACTCTGATTTTTTTTTAATGTATTGAGGTTTGTTTGTGGTCCAGGATATGGTCTATTTTGATTTGAAAACACTTGGAAAAAAATGTGTTACTGCATGGAAAGTTGTGTAAATGTCATTTAGAACCTTTTGGTTGGTAGTATTGAGTTCTGTATCCTTGCAGATTTCCTGCCAAGTTAATTGTTGAGAGAACAATGTTAAAATCTCCAACTACCGCTGAGAATTTGCCTTTTATTTTCCTTCAAGTCATTTTTTTCTTTCACATCTTTTGCAGCTTTTTCTATGGTGCATGCACATTTAGGATTGCTGTGTCTTCTTAGTCACCTGACCCCTTACACCATCATTGAATGCCCTTCTCTGGCAATTTGCTTGATCTCAAGTCTTTATTGTACTGCTTCCTTTTGATTGTTTACATGAGAAATCTTCTGTTCTTTTATTTAACATATTTCCATCGTTATAGTTGAAGTTGGTTTCTGATAAACAGGATATGATGTTGCTGCCGTTGTGAGGTGCCATCAGTCCAGACTCAGGGCGACTCTGTGTAGAACCCAGGGAACAGCCTGGTCTTGTGCCGCCCCCACAGTTGGTGTCATGTTGGACTCTACCCACGTGGCCACTTGCTGGTCCATCTGACCAGAGACCGCCCTCTCTAAGGACGGCTTTCCTGATAACATGCCGCCCAGCGCACGAGGCGAAGTTCCACCGCCCTTCTTCCACGACATGAGACTCGGTGTCTGCACCAGCACCATCCCTCAGACACATGGACTCCTCGGTGCTCCTCACAGTCATTGTCTGCTCAGCCACACTCCTTACTCAGACGGCATGTAGCTTAGGATGTTAGATTCTGTTACTATCAGCTTTTCATTTGCACTTTTAGGCCATGTCTATTGAATGTAATTATACTCATGTTAGGGCATGAGTCAACTATTTTTGCCTTCTGTGTTTTCCATTTTCCTGGTTTTATATTTGTTTGTTTTCCTGCTTTAAAAATGGATTACTTGGGAAGTATCTTAGAATATGATTTGACTGTCTCTGTAGTGTTTCTACACTCAGGTCACTATGAGTTGAACTTATAATAAATCTCCTAAATTTACCATATTACCAGTTTATTCCAAGGCAAGAAAGAAAATATACTTGAAGTAGAAAATATGAAATAAGATGGAATAAATCCTATATGTGTAATTAGTATAAGTAAAAATAGGTAAGTATAAGTATAAATAGATTAAATTGACCAGTTTCAGAAGCAAACCAGCCTGTATAATCTTGAGTTGTCGATGGGATCAGGCATCAGAAAACAAAAAATCGTGTTGTGAATGAGGGGGAGTGAAGAATAGAGACTGAAAGCCCATCTGTAGGCAACTTAGAGAAGGGTCGCAGGGAGGAGACAGCCAGTCAGGGTGCAGTATAGCACTGAAACATAACTTTCCTCTAGTTCAGCAGTTCTCAACCTGTGGTCGTGACGCCTTTGGGAGTCGAATGACCCTTTCACAGGGTTGTCTGATTCATAACAGTAGCAAAATGACAGTTTATGAAGTAGCAGCGAAAATAATGTTATGGTTGGAAGCTCACCACATGAGGCACTGTGTGACAGGGTTGCTGCATTAGGGAGGTTGAGAAGCACTGCTCTAGATCTTTAATGCTTCCTCCCTCTCCCCCACCCCCTCACTATCATGATCCCAACTCTACCTTACAAATGCGGCTAACCCAGAGCATGTACACTGATACACATAAGCGCTGGAAACGGAATCCAGGACAGAAACCCCACAAGACCAATAATGAGATAGTGATACCAGGAGGGTAAGGGAAAGGTGGGGCCTGATCACAAGGATCTACATACAGCCCCCTCCCTGGGAACGGGCGATAGAAAAGTGGGTGAAGGCAGACATCTTGTCAGTGTAAGACATGAAAAATATAATTTTAAATGATCAAGGGTTCATGAGGGAGAGGGAAAAAATGGCCTGATACCAAGGGTTCAGGTAGAAAGAAAATGTTTTGAGAATGGTGATGGCAACAGGTGTACAAATGTGTTTGACACAGTGGATGTATGTATGGATTGTGATAAGACGTACGATCTCCCAATAAAATGATTTTAAAATAAATACATGAAAAGATAAGATAAAATTAAAACAAATTTACCTGTTAGGTATTTGTTACTGTCCATGTGGAACAAGGAAGAATTAAAAAGTCATACGACACATGGCAGCAATTCATCTGTAGGACTTGTGGACCATGTGAACTCTGGTCTCCACAACTGAGGGGCAAGGGGAACCGGTGCCTGGCACCGACTCAAAGGAATGACTTTAGAAGGTCCTGGACAGACTGCTAGTAAAACGTGCGCTCACACTCCGTCAGAACGAGGACCAGGCGTTCTGGTGCGGCAGACTGGTGGAACCCTGGCTAAGAGCAGGGCCCTCAGTCATCCTTTTGACCTGCAACTCCCTGAAGGCTCAATTTTCAGCAAAACAATAGACCCTCGGGAAGTACACACTCTCTAGAACATTCAGCCATTCAAAATCAAGGGGCAGCATTTGCTCAAGGTCAAAATAAGACAGGAAGGGTTAGAACAGGGGATGGAAATGGGAAACAGTGGAATGTCTGAACTATTGAATGGACGACTGATTTTCTCTGTAAACGTCACCCAATTCACAAAAAGTGAACAAACAAAACCCAGAAGGCTCTAGAGATTTAAGGTAATGGCACTGACAGGGCTTTGGGCTCTCAACCTTAGTGATCAGGGCTGTCCCTGGGCCCCAAAGCCATGGGAACAGAGTGCAAGGTAAATAACGGCCGAATTGGTAACAAGAGAACTGGTAACTAGGTTTCAACACATCTAGCTCCCTGGGAGAAGCACGGGTTCCTCTCTTCTGATTCAAGTCTGGGGTGAGACCCTGGAACCTGCATTTTACTAAGTGTGTAGGTGACTCGGGGAAGAAATCAAAGCACTGGATTTTGGGAGACCTCTGGCCCTTGGTCATTCTTAGTTGTCAGGGAGGGCTTGAACCCTGGGGTGGGGTGGGGGGAGGTAATGTCCCGGAGAAGCAGGCTTCCAGAGGGCTCATTCTGTTTACAGGCCCTGGCCCTCAGCGAGTGGCAGCGCTGGCTATGAGCAGTTCTTAGGACTGCTTCCCCAGACTGGTCTCGCCCAGGAGTGCTAGGTGTGTACATGTCTCCAGTGGCCTTGTGAGCTCGGTATGGGAGGTCACAGACAAGGCACGCCCTGTGATGGAACCCGCCCTACACACGAGAAACTTTGAACCAGGATTTCCTAGATCAAGAGTATTTTAACATGTAGGGATTCCACACGTGGTACTTTTAAAGTACAAGATCTGTGTGCGCAGAAAACTACTCTGAATCTGATAGGGATTTTTACTCACTGAATACACCTGTCTAACCAACACATCCCACACCATCCCTTCCCGCTCCAGTGCAATCTCTTCCCTGACTGCTCCACAGTAGGTTAGTTTGTCTTATCTGCAAGCTTTATAAAGAAATCATATCCTCATGTGTCTGGTTTTCTCCCTCACATATCTAAGTGTCGCTCATGTTGCATACGGCAGTAGATCCTTCTTTGTGATACCTATTTCCTTGCAAGGACACCACAGGATGATGGTTTCTGGCCTGAGTCGCTAGGACAGTGTGTTACTATGCCCATGCCTTTTGGTGGATGTATGCAGGCATTTCATTCGCCGGTCCCACCACCAAATGTTAGTGTGACTTGGAATTGCCGTGTTAGGGGACCCACACACAGCTTTATCAAGAGTAGTTTTTGTTTCTTTTAAGTGGGCATCATACAGATACCCCAGAAAGCTGTCCTTGTTGACACTGACATTTCCCCACAAGAAGGGCACCTCAGGAGGAGCCACTTGTTTTTGCTCTGAATGAATGAGGAGTCCATCCATGGCTGTCGTATCCCTGACTTTTTATTGAAGAAAAAGCACCAGATTAAATAGGCTGTTGACATTTTTGAAGTCAAGCAGTGACTGACGAGCTCCCCAGTGCCTGGGCATGCTCAGGTTAGACTCGCTGCAGGAGTGAATGCAGGCCTATGGAGCCCGGGGCCCTGTCACCCTCGTTGCAGAGATCCTAAGTTTTATTTGAGGACTCATGGAAAATATCCCAAGAAGTGAGTTTTAATCCTCATTTTCCTCTGCTTCATCCTAGTTAATCTGGAAGTAACCTAATTCATAACATTGCTGTTGGGGACCACGTGCGACCAATCCCGTAGATTACTCTTCACCTACTTTGTGGTGAGATTTTTCAAATACCTTTTGGAAGAGGCCCTTTGGTCGGAAGGTACAGTCATCTTGCTTGGGCTTCTTTCAGTGGTGAACTTCCCCCAACTGCGATGGCCAGCTTTCCCATCCACCTTGATTCTTTCTGGAAGAAACTGCTCACAATTGGCGGCATCCATGATCCCATCTTCTGCAGGGAGGGTGCTGTTAAGAGTGAACTTCGCGACCTTTTCGTACCCCTTCACCACGGCTTTTCCGCAGGCACCAGGGCGTCTTCGTATGTAGCATTAGCGGTTCGGTGTCTCAAGTCGGTTCCCACTGACAGTGCCCAACCCTTTATGCGTCAAACAAACCCTGCATGCTCTTGCACTGTCCTCAAAAGCATTCTTACGTTTGGCCCCATTGCTGCAGCCACGGTGTCCGTCCATCTGCTGAGGGCCTCCCTCTGTCACTGCCCTGCTACTGTACCAAGCATGCTGTCCCTTTCCAGGGACCAATCTCTCCTGACAGGGCTCGCCATCCTGGCTTCCCAGGAACACTCCGGCTGTATTCTTCCAAGACAGATTTATTTGTTCTTTGGGCAGCCCATGGTACTTTGAATGTTCTTCGTGTTCCTGCTGGTAATTCCAAAAGGGCTGTGCTCCTTTAAGAGGGATGTTTTTGGAAGAAGCCTATTCTCTAGGGGCAAGGACTTTTGTTGTCCTGTGGCATTTCACTGAGGAAGAAGCTACTGTGGACACCACCATCAGACACCAGGTTCGTGCCTGTCCGGGTACTGGGAACGACACCCCCATATCTGTGGGATGTCTTAAGGGAATGACACTTCTTTCTAGGCTTAGGCCACTCTGTCCTCCTCCAGGAGTGTGTCAGTGGAGTCTGTCAGCTTCCTGGTTGCTGCCTGGAGGCACACCAAGTCAAGATGAGAGACCAGAAAAAGTCCCATCAAAGTGGAGTGACATCTTATCAAGGCTAAGGGAAGTCAGAAAGGGGTGGTGATATCCCCAGGGACTGGCCACAGTGGAAGGCTGTTTACCTTCAGACCTGACAGAGCTGTCTCTCTGGAGTATGCTTTGTTGAAAACAAACAAAAAAAAATTTTTTTTAAAAGAAGTCTTGGATCCTTAAAACTAAGCCTGGAGATTCCTGATCCCCTCGGATCTAAATCATGGTCTGAGTGGATTAAACAAACAACAAAGGAGACATAAAACTGAAGCAGCCTTGGCGTCTTGAAGGACAGGTTCATCTCAGACACATGAGAGATCAGTGATTACAATCTGCCTTCCTCCTCTGCTGCCTCACTTCCCAGAGGGCACAATACCGATCAAACCCAGTGTCCAATGTCTGGCTCAGGAAAGGGGTCATGCTTCCCGCTGCTGTATGATGTCATCAGGGCCTCAGGGCACGTTTAGCCATAGCTAACAGCAACCTGAGTGATCCACCGGAAGGGTAAATAGAACGGAAAGGGTCATGAGCTGAAGCCCTGCTAGCCACGTGCTCTTCCTCCGAGGAAACCTGGCGACAGTGCTGAGCGGGGGTGGGGGCCCCCACCCCGCCCACTTCTCGTGGCCTTGAACCCATGGTGCTCTTCCTGGTCCTGGCTGCAGTCCAGCTTGTGCAGGGCTGCCCTCCTCACCTGAGAGACGCCCCTGGCAGGCCTTTGAGCACCATCCTGCTCCAGTTAGTGGGCCAGGTCACCCACATGTAAAATCTTGGCTCTTCTACTCTCCCTCCATGGCAGTGAAGGAACTGGCTCTAAGCCCCGGGCGTCATAGATCCAAACTCCCTGCAGCTGCCCCCCAAGTTTGCTTTCTGGTGCCTGGTGAAGTCACCTGTGGGTCTAGAGAAACCGACGTGGGCAAGTCACCCACAAATTAGCCACGAGGGAGGCAAGTGTGCACCCAGGGTCGCTGTGGGAGGGCTCGGCTTGGCTTGGTGGACAAGCGCTGGGCTCTGGCTAGCTGCACACCCCGGCTGTCCCTGGCTTCCAACCTGCCTCATCTCAGAGACAACGGGAACACCTTCCGCAGAAGGTGGCTGTGAGAAGAGGAAGAACTGGACCCCAAGTAGCACCCGAAAATCAAACGCACATCGAGCCCACTCTGACTCCATGTGCCCCCATCAGACAGATTCAAGCTGCCTCTGTGGGTTCCCGGGGCTGTAAGCTGTATGTGAGCAGACAGCCTCCTCAATATTCCGCTGCATCGGGGCTGGTGGGCTTGAACTTCTGTCCCACCCTCAGGGCCACTGATGACTATTCATAGTCTGCATGCCCCAGTTCTCACCGGCTCCTAGAAAGTGTTGTGGGTCCTGATGGATGTCTACCCATCGATCTACTGAGACTGGCTTTTCACCGCTGAGCAGGTTCTCCCAGCCAACAGCTTCGAGTACAGAAATGAGGTCCAGTAGAAAACCTCTGACTAAGATGGAGGGGGTGGAATAACCCTTCTCCTCTTGGAGGTAGTGAGTGAAGAGGTAGTGAGAGAATTTGGCTTAAACTCCCAGGGCTGGAGACGCCCACGGGCAGCCCAGGCCCCTGCCGGGCGAGGTCAGGCATGAGGCTGGGCCGGCACCACTGCTGGTTGCTGCTTGGGTTCATGTCTGTGGTGGACGAGCCTCTGTCCTCCCAGAAACTAACAAAATCTTGTGAACTGATCTCCACCGTATGCAGAGGCAGTGGCTGGGGAAGGGATATAGGGGAGGCGGGGCCCACATTTCTGAAGGGATGGGCTCTCTGCTGAGGTCGCTGTGGGAAGGAGCTGCACTTCTCCAGGGCTGCCAGCACGTTGGCTAGCGGCCTAGGGCTAGTTCCCCCAGGCAGAACCTGGGGCTGTGGGGTTGGGAAGTCTCCTGAGCAGGCAAAGCACCCTCCAGGAGCTGGAGAACACGGGGGTCATTTCTGAGGTTGGCACATGGGCATATGGGCCATAACCACCTGGGTGGAAAGCTAGGGAAGGGTCTAGAGCAGCAGTTCTCCACCTTCCTGATGCCACGACCCTTTCATATAGTTCCTCGTGTTGTGGCGACCCCCAACCATAAAATTATTTTCATTGCTACTTCATCATTGCCATTTTGCTACTGTTATGAATTGGGCAATCCCCAAAGGGGCCGCGACCCACAGGTTGAGAACCGCTGGTCTAGCATCTAGTGCATCATTCTGACCAGGCTATGATTTAGGGATCTGGTCTCCCTGCCATTGACTTAATGCTGGCTCATAGTGAGCCCTTGTGGGTTTCTCAGACTGTAGAAAGCCCTATGTGCCCAGGAGCTGCTGGTGGTTTCAAGCTGCCAACCATGCGGATGGCAGCCCAACATGCAACCACTATGCTACCAGGACTCCAAGGGATTTGGCTGTGAACAGAAAACACTGGCTGGCCGCAGGGAGCTTACACTCTAGGGGGATGCCCGCAACTAGGTGGGCCTGGGGCAGTGTGGCGGAAGCATGGGAAGCTCTGGGGAAGCCTTAGTTGCGGTTCCAACCAGCCTTCCTGGAAGTGGAGACTTCTGGGAGAGACAAGCAGGATGAGCAGGAACAGTGGAGAAATTATTTTTTTTTTCCAGACAGGGTCCAATGTGTGCTTCTGGAAGCACATGAGGGATGCCATGACCCACTGAGTCCTCAAAGTAGGGCCTCGGTGCAGGCGCCCAGACCGGCTACAAGGGCAGGGGCTGCCAGCTCATGGTGAGGAGGAGCTGGGGGGAAGGAAACCGGCAGTGAAGAGTCTCCCAAACGGACACTCAAAGGCTTTAGCTTAAAGACAATGGAGGGCTGAAGCCGGTTTATTGTAGGAGTGAGGCGAAGGGAGGGAGCCCCAAGGAGGCAATGCATCAGCACTGGCTGCTAACAGAGGTTGGCAGTGCAAACCCACCAACAACTCGAGGAAAAAGGAGGCAGTCTGCTGCTCAGAAGCCCTACGGAAGCTCCACTCTCCTGGGGGCCCCTAATAGAAGGGACTTGATGGCAAAGGGTTTTCTGGCTTTGGAGCTGATCAGGACTGGATTAGGAATGATTATTTTAATTTGGCATGTACAGATTACTCCCATACCAGAAGCTACAAAGCAAACAGAGCACAAAAGCCAAATCGGCACTGCACTGAGTGGATGCTGACTCACGGTGACCCTACAGGACGGGGTAGAACCAAGACTGGAACTCTTCACAGGGTAGGAAGCCCTGTCTTTCTCCCACAGAGAAGCTGGTGGTTTTGAGCTTCTGACCCTGTGGTTAGCAGCCCAACAAATAACCACCGCGCCACCAGAGGCCACAGGTACCATCTGAAAAGCCCTGCAGATTTGTTGCCAGGTCTGCCTCCCCTTCCACGGTCATGCCACCCTGTTGGTGTCCGTTACAGATAACCCCCCTTACCTGGCTCCTTTGAAATGACCTTTATCTTCCCTTTTTTGGCGACACCCTACCTGGATTCCCTCCAAGAGGGTGCCTCTGGCGGAGTAACCGCCAACCTGAGCCCTCCCCAGGCTTCAAGCACTTCAGCTCATGGACAGGTGATGCACAGCCCAGGCCTCCAGGTTTGGCTCTCCAGCCCAAGACCTGTTCCTCCACCCCTGCCCTTGTGGGAAGGAGACCAGACTTCTCTGTACAAGTGCTGCCCGGACCTGTGGCTGAGACGAGTCATGAGGTCAGGCATCTAAGTTAGACGGCCCTGCGTCACCTCAAGCAGATCATCATGCTTAGAGACAGGCAGAGTAATGATGTCGCAAGTGCTTCCTTTCCCTCCTCCAGGACCCTTGGCAGACATTACTAATGGATTGCACCACTCTCCCACCAAGTGAAAGTGAGTCAGGGCCAAGCTGCAGGTAACCAGCATCAATCCGAGCTGGTCCCCGGGATAAGACTGTCTATTTCTGACCCAGACACAAGCAAGTACCAAAGGTCAGAGCGACTCGGAGTCAGGAGCCAGACAGGAGAGCAGTAGCCACAGGAATTTCAAAAGCACGGGAAGGGCAGGGCAGACAGCGACCCAGGAAGCCGGCAATGATGATTCACATGTGGCCAGAGCTGTGGTTTACACAGCACTTTCACTATATCCCCGCAGGGCTTCAGGTGAAATGACGACCTTCCTCCATATTATAGAGAGGGAAGCAGGGCCTTGGTGATGTCACCGCAGGCGGTAGCTCCCGCCTTGGGGTAGCTGGCCTGTGCCTGTCCTCGGTGGGGGCAGGGCCCATCTTCAGGTTGCAGGAGGATGCTCCCGCAGGACTGAAGCCCAGGTCCTCACTCCTCAAGCGCTGTCTGCCAGCAGCCACTGGAGAAGAGAGAACAGGATCCCAGGGCAGCCTGAGCAGGGCCGGGCCGGGCAGGGGGAAGCCCTGGTGTGTAGCATTTGCTCATTCCCAGGGTGTCAGAGCTCCCGCCTTGACCTGTTTCAAGGGACCGGCTTTGTGTCAGAGCCCTGATGTGGTCACAAGTTGGGCTGCTAGCTGCCAGGTCTGCGGTTTGAAACCCCCAGCCGCTCCTCGGGAGAAAGATGGGGCTTTCTACTCCCGTAAAGAATTGCAGGCCTCCCTCGGAAACCCACGGGGCAGTTCCACCCCGTCCTACAGGGCTGCCGTGAGGGTGGTTTGGGTTGAGCCTGGTGCCTTCCGAGTGGGGATGAGCAAGGATGTGCTTGGCGCTCCCACCCGGGGGCGCAGTCCCCATGCTCCACCTGGCCTGTGCTCTCCTGGCAGGTCTGCGATGCTCCAGGCTCTAGCTGGCTGGGTCTCTGCAACGGGGTCCTGCTACTTGCAGGGAAAGGGCCTGAGGACCTGCTTTGCTCCAGGGAGCCCCGGGGCCGTCCACTCTCACAACCTCAGTCTGGGCTTCCTCCTCTTCCAGCTGTCCTCTCCATTCCAAAGTCCACTCTGAGGGCTGGCTGACAAAGGCCGAGGTGGTGGTGGGAATTCCAGGCAGGAGGCCAAGAACCTCAAGGTGGGAATGATGAGCAGGGGAGGGTGGTGGGGTGGTTGTGGGGGAGCAGTCGTCCACCTGTCTGTCTCCGGAGCTGGTTCCCATCTCACTGCCACAGAAGTGGTGTCACTCATAAGAACCCTCTAGGATGGGCTTCCAAGACTAACTCTTGTCGGGAGTACAAAGGCCCGTCCCGGAGGGCCCCCCCTCCCCCCACAAGGCTGACGGCCTGTTTGCTTCCAGGAAGGTGGAGGTCACACCAGGGACTGGGAAAGGCTGAGGGTCTGGGAGGTATTCCGGACATCTGGATCACAAACCTAAATCACCCGGGGATGTGCAGAAGAGCCCCAGAGAAGGGTGGAGGCTCCCTCCAGCCCAGTCCAGTGCTCTGACCACTGCTGTCCGGCAGACCCCAGCCACAAGGGGACATCACGATGTCCCGGCTTTGCCCTCTTCCATTTCTGGATACTGTTGAGATGTCCAGCAGTAAAATTCCTGGGACCATTTGCACGGAAAACTGACCAGCAGCCCTTTCCCTCAGAGACCGCAGAGAGCTGCCCCCTAGTGTCCGCACTGGACAGGGCTCCTGCTGGAAGGCTGGAGATGCCACTTCTCTGCCCGTCACTGTGCAGTCAGTGTGCTGGGCTTGGTGTAAGATGCTGGTGGGCCCTCCTGTCAACTCAGGTCGGGGACCCAAGGTGGTTGACGGAGATTGTGGCAAACGGAGAAGACACCCCCATGTGTAAAGTGGCAACATTTCCCAACTAGCCCCCAGGAAGTGTCCACCGAGCCAGAAGTGCTGATTTTGAGACGACTCAGTGTCCGCGTTTTCATGTGGAATCTGACTTGTTAAATGCCAGCAACTCACTGGGATTTAAAAACATCACACGGGTCAAGCTAAGCACTGGACTTGAGCTGAATTTTTCCTGGGCCCTGGAAATCTCTCCCTTACCTGTCGGGTCTCCCAGTGGCCAGCCCAAGGCACTGCTCACCCCGATGTTTCCTGGGACCCACACGCGGGTGGATGTCCCCCTTCCAGACTCCAGTACTCATGACTCCTGACGACCAGCCCCCCTCACCTCGCTGCTTTGGTCTTCCGTTAGCCCTCGAGTGCACCTCCTCTATCCATGGAGATGGTGTGCTTCTGGCTGGGCTCTCCCCGGCTTCTGCTCCTCCACGCACCCCACCGCCTTCAGCCCTGCCATTCGCACGCCCCTCTCATCTTCCCAGCTCTCCCCGGCATCCTCAGTCCGACCGCTGGCCCTTGGGCCCTCTTCCTTCTCATCCTCGCTTTCTCCTACCCCCAGCCCGGTCCCATTGCCTGCCAAGGGGACCCTTCTCCGAACCCCCTTCCCCTCTCTTACCGTCATCCAAACCTCTACCCGGGGGCAGGGCCTGCTTAGGCGGGCCCTGACAGAGTGGGGGGAGAATGCAGAACCCCAAATGCTTGGAAGTTTAGATTTCCTGAACCAGGAGCGTTCCCCTCCCACTACTGTCTGGAAGGACCCTTCAACCCTCCAGTGGCCTCGCTCCCAAGGCCGCCTTTTAGAAAAATCACTGATGGTCGCCCATGGTCAAGGGGATGCCTCCATCCAGAACCATCCCTGTGAGACCAGAGCTGACCTTCACTCTAAAGCAAACGAGGGAAGAGACTGGGTGGGCAGGCCGGACAACCCACAGGGGCAGGCGGTCCCGCCCCATCCCACAGGGTCTCCGTGAGTTAGCATCCACTCCGCGGCAGCAAGTTCGGCTGGTTTGCAGTTGAACCGGGAGGTGGGCCATCGCGCTGTCACTCACACTGAAACACGTCACCGATGCCGCAAAACAATCTGTGTAGGAACTGTCAGCCAGGCACCTAATTTCTCGTGGAAAGTTTCACAGAAAACACAATGAAATCGTGTCATTTCAACAACACAGAGACAACTCCTAGCTGGCTGAGTCCGGGGCAGCCTCACAAAATGCGTGTCCCCTAGGCGAGTAGGGGCTTGGGCACAGCCACCCTGAGGGTGATAATCCCTGGGCCTCCCTCAGGTCACCCGCACCCCCACTCACCTGCACTCCCTGCTTCCCGAGGACACAGCAGCACTCACAACCATGCCCCCAGCCACCCCACCCCACTCCCCCAACCTGTATCTTGCCATGCTGCCTCCATGCAGGGCACCTGGTCCCTCCGAAGCTGGGGGCTTGTTCACAATATCTCCCATCCCCACGGCTCTAACCTCAGGAGCAGGGCGCCCCTCTGCGGCCATCTCCCTCGGAACACAAGCCCAGCCCCTTGGGTCCCTCCAAACTCCCACACACCGCCCTGGAGCCGATCCCAACACAGACTTTAGGGGCCCCAGCAGCACGGCCCCTGAGAGTGCGAGCCTGTCAATCTCCACAGCCATGTCTTCCTCGCGCAGGGCAGGGCGGCTGCTGACTTCACTGCTTTTGTGGTTAGTAGCCCGACTAACCCGCCAAACCACCAGGGCTCCTTTCCAGCCTCCCGAAGATGGGGCAACTGTGCTGACTGCTCACTGTGAGGTTGTCAGTTCAAATCCACCCAGTGGCTCCACGGGAGAAAGGGCTGGCGATCCACTCCCATGACAACGACAACAACGAAGACATTCCTGTGACACACAGGACCACCCACCGTGAACGGGAACTGACCGGACAGCAGCTAGCAGCAATGACAACCCGTCATCCAGCCCATGCCCATGGCCTTGAGGAGTCTGAGGCTGCAGATCTTACGGGAGCAGATAGCCTGAACTTCCTCTGAGGAGTGACTGGTGGGGTTGAATCACAGACCTGGCGGCCAGTGGTGTAACGCTTACCCAGCAGAATCGCCAGCGCTCCGAGGCCTCAACCTCCTTTCAAGCCCAGCCTCTACCTGCCTCACACGCTCTGCTCCAACCCCACCTGCGTGTCCCTCACACACACTTGTCTACTCCCACCCAGGGCCTTGCTACTCCCTTCCCCCCCCCCCTCCTCCTCCAAGGTTGCATGGCACCCTCCCTCTCCTCCTCCAGGCCACCTGAATACCATCTTTTCACCTGTTTTAAGCCACGCTCTCAGCCCCCCTTTACTCCATCGCCCAATCTCCTGTCTCCCCCAGGGGCTCAGCTCCTCTGGGGCAGGGACTGGATGTTCTGCCAATGATGTCTCTGTCACACCTCAAACAGGGCTGGCCCCTAGAACAGAGAAGTCCGGCAAGTGGGTGTGGCATGCCTGAGGCCTGACCTGACACCTAAACTACCTGAGGGGGCTGGGGCTGCCGAAACAGGGTCCTTTTTAGAGTTGTATCCATTCACCATTTCCACTCACAGCTCAAGCGTCCCAGCGCAGCCTGAGAACCAACCCCACCAAACGCCGGCAGAGCCACGCTGTGGTGGGTTTCTGCGGCTGCACACCTTCATGGGGCAGACTGCCTCCTCCTCCTCCTCCTGCAGGGCAGGTAGTGAGTTTGAAACCACCCACCTTGTGGCTCCTTGTCGTTACAAAGCTGGTCTAAAGATGGCCTTGAGACAGTTTATGCTCCAGGGGTGTGCTGCCAGGTGACCATCCCTGGGCCACAGGGTCCCCGCAAAGGACCGGAAAGCAAACAGCACCCACCTGCTCTGGGCGCACAACCAGCCACGGGATCTCCCCAAGAGCCCAGTCTCCCCATTTGTAAACAGTGCTGGCAATGCCTCGTAAAGCTGGCTCTTGTCACCACCAGACACCCTGAGAGGCTCTGTCTGGCGGGAGCTGCAGATGACAGGCGCAGGAGGATCAGCACGCAGCACCTGCAGGGAGCTCTGGGAGCTCTCTCTAAGCAGGGGCCAGAGTCCTGCCTAGCCGCCTACCTGCCTGCCCTAACGGTGTATTCTCCAGACGAGCCTCCAGAGGGCGCTGCTACCCCACCTTTTCACCTTCTGTAGGCTTGACTGCCTTCGGGTTAGTCTTCTCCCATCTAAGCACTGCTAGGGTACTGCGTTAGATGTTGCTTCTCAGATACACGGAGCGGTGTCCCCTCTCAGGCAGGGTCCCACACACAAGGTAGGTCTCAGCTCCCTTCTGCCCAGGGTATCCGACCCCAGGACCTACCGTGGCCCAGCCCCAGGGCATGTGAGCCTCCAATCTCCTTCTCCTTTGTTCCCAGAGGCTCAGAGGTGGGCAGCACACGGGTGTACGGGGGAGTCTTGCAGCTGGCACTGGAGCATTTTTGGGAAGGAGCAGACCCCAGAGATGTGGAGCTAGCACTGGAGAAGGCTAGGTCTTCCGTGCCCGCTTGAGCAGAGGGTCCTCAGCCTGGTGGCCCAGCCCTTGGTGCCAAGCAGGTGGTCTACGCCTGGGGTCAGGGTCTAGCCATATTTTGTGGTAGCCTTGGGCAAGCAAGACCTTCCTGTCTGCCCCCTCACCTGAGATCGGGAGGTCACGCCAAAGGTCCCTTCACAGTACCCCCTCAGTCATATGTCCCAGAAGTCAGGGAGGTTCGGGAGACACTGGCTCCTGTCATCCTAGCATGCACCCCTCCCCACCCCAGCAACAGGGTTGGACACCACCTTTCAGGGAAGGGCTAGGTGTGAAGCTCAGGAAGCTGTAATTTCCCTGACTGTAAACGGACAGCCTGTAGCTAGGAGGGGGTGATGGTGGGGGTGGCTCCGAGGGACCCCCCCACCTATGGGATGGAAAGTACTTCTCATTTTAGTGAACTCCCTAAAATGACCTCCTTTTCTCGAGCCCCTGGTTGGGGAGGCCTGTGTGCTCCCAGTGCGGAACCTGGGTCCCACCTTTCCCTCCCTCTCCCCAGGAGCCTCCCACCATCTTAGCCCCACACCTTCTGGGCCGCCCCTCCGACTCTGCGGCAGGCCTCCCCAGGGTGTCCCCTCACTCATGGGAGTGCCGCTACCAGTGCTCAGCTCAGGGGGGGGGGTCACACCCACCTTCACAGCTCTGGCCGACACTGGCCAGTGGAGGATTGGGCCTCTAGTTACAGAACCCTCTGCGCTTGATTCTCCGCTGGTACTGTGAGAAAGGTCACAGCTAGTTGTGGGAAAGGAAATGGGTTGAACAGCCAGAAAGGATTTCAAAGTCGGTGGGCTAGGCATTGGACTGCTAACTGGCAGGGCAGCAGTTGAAAATCACCAGCCGCTCCTTGGGAGAAAGATGAGGCTCTGTTTCCATAGACGGACAGTCCCACAAACCCTCAGGGGCAGCTTCACTCTGTCCTATAAGGTCACTGGAGGTGCCCTGGTGGTGACTAGTGGTTATATGTTGGCTGCCATCTGCAAGGTCGGCAGTTCGAAACCACCACCAGCTGCTGCACAGGAGAGAGACGGGGCTTTCTGCTCCCGTAGTTACAGTCTTGGAAACCCACAGGGCCGTTCTCCCCAGTCCCACTGACTCCATGGCACTGCGCTTGGCTTGATTTTTTAATAGAGTCCCTATGGCAGGTGAGTGAGCCCGACACAACAGAGGTGGAGCTCTGCCGTGGGCTGGGGTCAGGGCACCCGCCGGCCACAAGCCCATCATCCCGCAGGCAGCCCCAAGCAGCTGGCCACACCCACCCCTGGAAAGCAGGCCACGGAATTGCCTGGCATTCACATTGGTGTCTTTTATTGGGCCACCTGGGTGCCAAGAGCTGCCACCTGGCTCCCTGGACCCTCACTTCTCCTGGGCTCCTGCCTATCTTCTCCCAAGGCCTTGCAGATGCTGGGTCCCAGCCCTATAGGGCCCCTTTCCTGGAGACAGGTCATTTCTCCACTTCTTCGCTCGTCCCAGCATGAGGTCCAGCCCATGTGTCCTGGGGAGAGGGCTCCAGCCCCAAGCGCTCCCCAAGGCAGAGTCGGCTCCTCCACAGCACAGCTGTGGCTCGACCTACAGCTTGGTGTTGAGGTGGAAGAAGTGGGGTGCGGCGTAGGCTGTGGCAGGCGGCGCGTGCCATGCGGACGAGGCTGGGCAGAGTCTGTGGCGGAGGGCGCCATGGAAGGATGCAGCGGGGAAGGGCATCAGGCCCGCAGCCATGGGTGAGGGGGCTGCAGTGGCCAGGAAGTGGGTCGGGAAGGCCGGGATGACCAGGGGACTGAAGGGGAGAGGAGTCTGGCCCTTTAAGGGGTCCGACGCACTGGTGAAGTTCAGCGGGCAGTGCAGCATGGTGCCCCGGTAGGCCTCTCGGGGGGCTGGCCTCAGGGCTGGGTCCAGCAGGCAGGGCACAGCCACGCCCAGTCCTGCGGGCTTGGCACCACACTCCTCAGTGTCCACTTGCTTGAAGCAGGGAGGCACGGCCCGCAGCTTCTTACCGCCATGGGCAAAGCCCTCTTCCTCCAGGTGGCGCTTGCCGTGGATGCCCGGGCTACCAGGGATGGCAGCCGGGGGCCCGGGACTCTCGGAGGGGACCTTGGCCATGGGGGACACCCAGCAGGCCTTGGGCTTGGGGTAGGTACTGCCCCTTCTGAAGCCACCTTTGTGGAACGCAGAGGGGCGGTTGATGTCCCCACCCCACACCAGCTGGGACTCCTTGGCCGGCAGCCCAGTCTCATTGGCAGATAGGCCCAACAGCACCCCATCTTTCAGGCTGTGGAAGAAGTCCCGGGGGTGCTGAGTGATGGGCTTCAGCACCTCGGTGGGGTACGTGTGGAAATGGCCTGTGAAGATGGGGGCTGTGGGGTGTAGGCTGCTCAGAGGCTCTTCCCGGAGGCCGCCCCCTGGGGTCTGCACTCCCTCCTGGGGGCTCAGTCGGAGCCTGGAGTTCTCAGCTGGCCCTCCTGGGTTCTGGGGACTCTCAGGAGGACAGGCGGCTGGGGAAGCCTGGGGCTCCCTATCAGGGGCGCCCGCCCCATGGCGACAGCCCTCCTCCTGGCACCGCAAGGCCTCTGCCTTGCTCACCTGGGCCAGCAGCTTCTTCTTGGCCAGCGGTGACATGATGCCCTGGGTCCCTTTGCAGTAGAAGCTGGACAGGAGCCGCTTGTAGGCCTCAGGACAGCAGCTGGCCCCCACAAGAGGCAGAGTGGGTGCCAGGGTTGGGCCGGCACTGTCCCTGGGGGCATCCTGGCTGGGGAGCTGAGTTCGGTCTGTGGCATCTGTCTTGGCCTTTTCTGCCACCATCTAGAGCAAGAAAGGAGCATGCTTCAGAGCTGGGGGCAAGTCAGGTATCTGCCCAGGCACCTCGGTGACAGCAGTGTCCCAGAAGGGTGCCGGGGGCCACTGTGATCCCTCGCATCAGGAGCCAGGTCGGTGGAGAGGGACGCAAGCTGGCTTTAACACCTGCTCATCCCAGGGTCCCCTGAGCAGTGAGCAGCGTGCACAGTCCTGGGTGGAGGCCTGGCGAGGCTGCATGTGCTGCCCTCTGATGGTCGCTGAGCGTTCCTGCAGGCCTGGCACTCACCTGGTCCACCTGCCCCTCCTCCTTGGCTTTCTTGGGCCTCTCGGTGGCGCCATCATCCCCGGGTGGCTCCTTGGGCATCTTGTACTGCTTTCTGGGCTTGGTGGGGGGCAGCGGCTTGTCGTCCTCTCCCTTCAGGTGCCGGACGTATGGGAGGACCAGCCTGGGGAGAAGCCCAGCACGTCCACCACGGGGGGTCAATGCTGGTGGGCACCCACCACACTGGCTTGGCCTCCCAGGGACCGCCCCCCCACCTGCAGGAAGCCTAGCAGCACTTGGCTCCCTCTTCTGACCCTAACGCTGCCAGCCCCCTCCTTCCTCCTGCTCCGTACCTCGCCTGCCCGGACCCCACCGCCTGGGCAGAGCGAGTACAAGCCCCGGTCTGCAGTGGCTCACAGCCTGCCTCCCTCCCACTCCCACGCACCCTTGGTACCTTCTACTCCTAGCCCCGCCCCGCCCCCAGGGAGCCCCACCCCCGTGGAGACCCCACCCCCGGGGCCCACCTCTCGTAGTGGCGGCGCGTGCACGTGGCCGCGCTGGTGCTGCCTGGGCTGCCCCCCAGCTCGTCGTACACGTTCTTCCAGAGGCGGCGGCCCGTTACCTGCAAAGGTGCTAATGAGCAGCCTGGCCGGCAGCGCCCCCTGTGGGGCAGGGTCTCCCCATTTAGGTCACCCCCCGGCCTTGGGGTGAGATGCGGCAAAGGCGGGAATGCCTGCATTCACAGCTACCTCTGTGACAGCACGGGCGGGCAAGGGGCGGGGGAGCCTGCCTGGCCGCGTGCCAGTTCACCCCACCAGAGCTGCTGCCCAACTGCTAGCCCAAGCAGCTTTCGGGGCACGGGGTGGACAGAACAGATGGGGGAGCCAAGGAGAAGCTGCTGAGAGAGCAAAATACTAGCAAGCCCAAAAGCGGCCTGGGGAGTTCAGCGACCAGAGTCTGGCCCCTCCTGAGGCTCAGTCAGCCTGCTGCCCCCTGCCCCTGCCCGGCTGGTACCCAAACAGCCGTGTCCCAGGCAGTGTGGATCTGACACGCATAGCAGTCACCCCCTGCAGCCCTGTGTCCCTAGCCCCCTGCAGCCCCTTGTCCCTCACTCCCTCAGCCCCATGTCTCTACGCCCCCTGCAGCCCCGTGTCCCTCACCCCCTGTAGCCCCGTGTCCCTCACCTCCTACAGCCCCGTGTCCCTCACCCCCTGCAGCCCCGTGTCCCTCACCCCCTGCAGCCCATGTCCCAGGCAGTTTGGGTCTGACATGCAGCATGGTGGACCCAGCAGTGTCTTTCTTACCAGCTCATAGGCCCCCAACTTCTCCACCGCCTTGTAGATCTTCCACAGGTTAACTGGAGAGAAGAGAGGCAGGCTGTCAGACTCTGGCAGCAGGGAACAGAGACCAGAGACCAGCACACGCCGGACAGGCCACGGCTGTGGGTGGCACGCTGCGTCCTGGGCAACGGTCGCCCAGGGCCAGGAAGGTGGAAGGCCAGCCCTGCCCCTTGGCTAACACTGTGTCTGGTGGGCAGTGTCCCGGGTACCAGAGTGGAGGTGCCAAGCCAAATCCGGGGCCGGCTCTGCCTGGGTGCCCTGCCTGTGGGCATTCGCTGCTGGGCCCACCCTCCCTGAGGCCCGGCCCAGGACGCACTCTGCTTGAAGCCGAGATGGGGCACCCGCTCGATGGGCGTGTGTCGCTCCTTCATGAACTTGTAGAGGCTGACCAGGAAGGCCTGCTCCTCCTCCCGCTCCCCGCCTGCCTCGGGGGAGTCCTGGGGAAAGAACAGCAGGCATTGGGATGGACCCCCAACAGGAGGAGAGCTGGGGAGGAAAAAGGTGCCTGGCCCCCATCCCCCAGCCTATTACTTTGAGTTGCAATGGCTGTTCCTGCTGCCAGAGAAGCCTACTCAATGACCAGTGTCCAAGGGCCCAGGAAGGGGCCTGAGCCAAGGACCCCCAGAGACAAAGGTCCCTCGGCTCAGAGGGCGGTCACAGATGTCTGTATCATCTCCAGGCCCGGCTACCGACACAGGTCATGGTTTCATTTCACTCTTGATTTTTCTGCAGCTGCATCTTAGTGCCCCTAGAAGGGCAGGGTGCCCCCAGGCCTCTCACAGTAGTAAAAGCAGGAGGAACGTGGGTGCGCAGCACCCTCTGAGCCAGAGGGCTGCCTCTCCAGCCACTAGGCTGCCCTGCCGACTCAGGGAGCCGAGACTCGGTTCTGTGTGCTTCTCTCAGATGCACTGGAATTCTGGCCGCAGAGGCTGCTGTTCACCTTGACTGGCCCTAGTATGCAGACAAGGGCAGCTGGAGGACCAGGGCCAGGAGCCTAGAGGCTCACGGTCTGAGAACAGAAATACCCAAGACCCCAGAGGCTATCCACCCCGACCTGGGCAGTGCCCCATGCCGAGTTTCTCCGAGATATTTCATTTGAACACCACTACAGGGTCTTTAACAACTCTGACCGTGCCTCGGGGAGCCCTGGTGGCCTAGTGGTTCCACACTGGGCTGCCATCATCAGTCATTCGAAACCACCAGCTGTTTGGTGGGAGAAAGATGGGCTTTCTACTCCTGTAAAGAGTTACAGTCTTGGAAACTCTGATGGGCAGTTCTACCCTGCGCTATAATGTCGGGATGAGTGAGTTTGGTTTTGACAGGGACTCACAGGTGACAGGATGCAGTTTACCTGCCCTCTTACTGGAGCGACCAAGGCCTCTGGCCTCTGGCCATCCTCACGACTGCTCTCCCAGGGAATGGGCCCCTCGTCGCCAAGGGGCTAGAAGAGCATTATAGGGGATTACATTTGCCATGTGAGTCTCTCTGGATCAGGGTTTGGGCTCCGGACTGGGGCCACCACGCTGGGATGGAGCTTTGTTAACACCATCCACGGCTCCTGGTCCAGTGGCGGAGTGACTATCGACATCGTGCTTATAGATTTTGCCGTAGCTTTACGTCATACCCTCGCAGAACTGCCCCCGCGTATTTCCAAGGCCGCAGGCAGTCTTTACTGGAGCAAGCGGGACGCCTCTCGCCCTCAAAGTGGCTGCCAGGTGAGAGCGGGCAACCTTGCGTTAACAACCAAGTAATTCAAGCTCTGTGCCACTGGCCCCGCCTGCACGGCCCGGAAGAGTGCTCGCCTGCTTTATAGTTTGGGCTGCATGTGACTCTTCATTAGAAGAAGGACGTTTGAGGCCTGCTGCCCCAGATGGCCCGTTCTCACCCACTCCCCCCACCCCCAAGTCCCACCTCCAGCAGGTGGCTCCTTTGGTGGAGCTGAGGGATGGGGGAGATGTCAGAGGTGCACTTCTGCTCCTTCCTGAGACCGGGGATGGGGAGGGGTCTCCGAGTTCCCGGGCTGAGGCAGCGGGGGCCTTGAGGGGAGCGTGCCCCACTCACCTCCGGCTGCGTGGGGCTCTGGCTCCTGCTCTGCTCACTGTGGGGCTGAGGGGACACAGATGGCTCTTGGGGGTCGTCCTCCTCCGGTGGATTCCTTTTCTCTTTGACTGGGGGTGCTGTGGGGGAGAGGAAGGGTGAGGAAGAGGGAGAGCATGTAGGTGAGACGTGGGTGGGAGGGAAGATGCTGAGGAGGGGACCTAGGGAGAGAGGGGGCCCTCATTCCAGCCCCCAGGAAACAGCCTGATGGACAGGGACGAGCTCTCTCCTTCTACCTGCTGCATCTCCTCTGCCTGTCCCCGGGATCACCCTGGCCGGTGACCCACTCACCCTCTTCTCCACCTCCAGCCCATCCTAGACCCTCATCCCCACAAGATTCATGGTAACCCCACCCCCCCAACACCCCTGCAGGAATCACACCCCACCTCAGGGTTGGGTCAGAGAAGGGGCAGCTAGGCTCCATGTTCCAAAGCCTGTAGCAAGTCCAAGTTCAATTTCCTACAGCCCCTCCATCTAACCAGGGGTGCTGCCTGCTCGAGGAGCCCACAGGGGCTAACGTGCTTGCCAGGGAACAGAAAGGTGGCGGGTGGTTGAAACCCACTCTTAGGGTGACACCTTAGGGTCTGCCGCCATAAGGACTTCCTCCCGCCCGGGACACAGAAGTTCAGTCCAACAGGGTCACTTCACTAGAGCTGGACTCTGAGATCGTGTGTCCGTGGAGTCTGCCACCGGCACAGTGGTCATCAGAGCTTAGTTGTTCCTGGGCAGGGAGGAAGAGGTGGTCGTCCGCTTCCAGAAGGCCTGACAGCTGTGTAGGGTCACTTTCGGTGGGAACTGATGGCGCTGGGCTCACTTTGAATTGGGTTCCATTCTTCCCTCACCTGGCCAGGGGTCCTGGGGGCCCTTCAGGTCTCCGCTGACACCCCCGATCCCTGCCCAGTGCAGTGTTCCTGTCCTGGCCTGCTGCTCTGTCTCCCTTGCTGCCCAAACTGTAAGTGCCTGGGGGTGTGGTTCCTTTGTGCCCCCACAAGTGCCAGGGAAAGCAGAGGAAAGGAGCCTCACACTCGCCCTGGACAGCAGGCAGGAGAGCCCCAGGCTCCATTCCACTGGAGGGAACCTGTGGGAGCTGATAGTTGCAAAGATGCAACACCTCCAGAAACTAGATAAACAACCCACCAGCCCTGGGGCGGCCAGCACAGTGGGGACTTGCCTGGGGACATGCGGCATGCTGTCTGGGACTAGGAGCCCGGGTTCTTGGAATTCTAATCTAGCCTGCCTTTCCATATTCCTCATTCACTGCAGCACAGGAAATCCTCGCTGCTGGAACCTGGGAGGTTTCCCTTCGATCCCAGAGCGATCAGAAATCTCCGGTCCACAGACGGGCCCCCGCTGGGCTGGCAGGTCTAGGGGCCGGGACTGCTGGAATCTGGCACCCCCTTTCCGAGTTGATGAGGGACTGCTACCAGCGACTATGTCCTCACTTTGTGGGTATCCTCTGCTCTCTCGGGAGAAATCCCATTGGAAACGGGGAAACCTGAGTCAGAGAGGGAGACCAGGAGGCCCAAACATGAGCAACAACATTTGCAAAATCTTGAAAAGTGCAGCTACGCATAGAAGGAGAGTCAATGCTCGCTCAGTTAAAAAGAGACTCGAGTCACTCTGTCAGCTTGGCTGCTGACCAATCCAGGGCAGCCAACCTCCAGAAAGCCTGAGTTCCTGCCTCTGAGCCTCTGTCTTCCCTTCTGTGAGATGGGAGAAAAGGGCCCTGGAGAGCCCCACTAAAGGTCTGAATCGCTGAGGTCAGGTCTGCCAGGCCCTCAGCACAGACCCTTCCCTGCCCACCCCCGCCCCATCCCCTCACCAGCCTCCTTTTAGGCTCTTCTTTTCTCCGAGCTTTAGTCCTCAGCACCCAGGAACTCACCCCACCTCTTTCTGAGGGCCCGTGGGGGCTTCTAGCCCTACTGCAAGCTGTCTGTGCGTCCATAGCAAGTCACTGTCTCCCTAGCCCTAAAAACATAAAGATCCCACTGCTGCCAGTCGATGCCAACTCATAGCAATCCCGTAAGACACAGTAGAACTCCTCCTGTTGAATCCCTTTATGGGAATAGAAAATCTCATCTTTGTTCTTTGGGGTGCCTGGTGGTTTTGAACTGCTGACCTTGTGACTAACAGCCCAAGGAGCAACCACTATGCCTGGTTGGGAGGGAGGGGACGGGGACTAGAAGGTGGTTTGAAGAGGGAGGATTTCAAAACACTCATGCCAGGACCTGACCCCCAGAGGATGGATCTGATTTTAGGTCCTGAGTGGGGCCCGGGCATCAGAAGCTAAAGTTCTTTATCCTCCGGGGCCCCTTCCCATCCCATTTTGGAGTTTGTGGGCTCTGCGGGGGCCAGACTGAGGGAGAAGCCCCTGGAGCTGGCACTCGGGTTACCTGGGTAGGAGGTCACCTAGTGTGAGCTGTTTAACCCCAGATGGGAAAGGCATTAGAGCTCTAGCCTGGGTCACAAAGGGAAACACTCTCTGTGCATGTAGCCAAGTCCCCAAATGAACTCCGCCTCTGTGCTCTCTGCCACATGCAGGGCCAGCGCTGGTCCAGGCAGGGCTTCAGGGCCCGGGCCTTAGGCCCCACTTCTGCAGCCTGCCTGCCTACAGACTCCAGTGAGCCCTGGGACCTGCCCCTGGTGGCCCTCATCCCTCCCTCCCCTGGTCTTCCACCGAGCCACCTTCTACTGAAATCTTCATCTGAAAAAACAAAGGGTTCCACTAACAACTCGGTTGAAACCCACTGCCGTGGGTGATGAGTAAACCCACCATCTGCTCAGCTCCCACACCTTCTGGGTTCGGTGCCCACCCCTCTCACCCTTGGCCTGGCTCTGCCTGGGTGGGAGGGACCTTAGGGACTGGCCATCCCAGTCTCCCAGGCTCACTCAGCCCATAGAAGAGAAAGCCACTCGCTCCCACAGGACTGCCACAGCCACTAGCCACCGAGTGGCCGTCCTACAAGTCTTCATCTTCCTACCCAAGACCCCAGATGCTCTCTTTGTAGGGGGTGGGGGTGTCCAAATGAAAGGAAAAGAGAACCTCGGCTCTCCAAAGTAATGCCATTCGCGCATGGATTTCTTCCACCTGGGAAGCAATCGCCCAGTCACAGGGGTTGTGGTGTGTCATTGTTGGGGTCTCGACACACCTGGACTCCACTTGGGACCAGGCAAGAGAGCAGGATCTAACCGGCATTTCCCCAGGGCTTAGAGAGTCCTCTGGGCTCTGGACCAGGCCCCTGCCCTGCCCGGTGGCACGCTGAACTCAGTTGGAATGGGTGGGGAAGGGGGCCAGTCACATCTGGGTCTGACATCCCCTGCTTTGGTATCTCAGTGTCTCCATTTGTATGGCGAGAGTGTTAGACTTGGGGGGTCCAATATTCTAAGCCAGAAACACAGTGTCTCTACGAGCCAAGCTGAACATGGTACATGTGTCACCCGAGCCCCTCTGCCTCCCCGTGCCCTGTGAGATGGGAAGTCGGCCTGACTGCCCAAACAGGGCAGTGCACACAGAGCAGGTGCCCGGTGAACACTGGAGTAACCAGGCTGAATGAGAGAGAGACCCCTCATGCCCAGAGAGGGGCTGCGACTGGCTTAGGGCCACACAGCCTGTGTGGCGACTGAGTGCCCACTCTAACGGGGCCTGAGAGGCGCATCTCTCTCTGCGGCTTGTGGGCCTGGGCCCCCAGCTCCGCCCTGCTCACCCTTGGTGTGATGAGAAGGAAGCAACACTTCCGTTCATGAAAAGTCACCCACTGGGAACACTTCGTCAACGATGACGATCACGCTCACAGCAGCCACGCGCTAACAACCGGCAGACGCAGCCCCACCCCCTCGCCTGAGGTTGTTGGCTTAAGTTTCCCTGAGCTAGGCTGGAACCCGAGACAAAGACTGCCTTTGAAGAGGCCCGTCCACTCCACGGCCTGGGAGCCGCTGCCTGGCGGCTGTCTCTGAGGCCTGGAACTGACTCCAAGGGCGGGCGGGTAGAGGCGAAGAACTGCCAAGGGCTACGCTCTGCCAGCACTGAGGACAGAGAGCTGGGCATGGGACCCCCGAGGGCATGGAGGACAGCTCATACCAAGCCCCTCGGTGGCTCAGCTGGGGTGGGGGTGCAGGGTCCAGGAGAGCAGCTGGGGCTACCCTGGGAGCCTTAGTATGCAGAAGGGGAGTGCATGAGAGGCACCAAAGGTGACACTCACTGTTAGCTCCCAGAACCTTCTCTAGCCAGAACTGGAAGGGAGGGAGTCCTGGAAGACCCTGTCCCCAGACAAGGCTATGGGCTACTGACCCAGTTCTTCCTGGTCCAGTCATGCTGACAATGCAAAACTGGACCAGATCCTGATTTGTAAAAGCTGGGTGAACCAGAACAGTAACTGTCATGAGAAAATCTAAGGGTTTTTCTCATCTCCCCGAGCATGCATGGAGCAGAACATCCAAATCTCTTGCCCAGCAGAGTCGGAAGCAAGGGCACCCAGCTCAAAGATGGGGAGGGGCGAGGCTGCACCCCTCTGAATGCGGCATGCTTCACAGTCCTGGCAATCATTGCTTGCCCAGGAGGCTCTTCCCACACGGACGTACTCACTACACCTTTCTGAGTCTCCCACTCCAGGGCCGCAACCCATAACATTCCCTGTTCTGGTTGGCATACCACTTTGTCCCATTAAACACAATTCCAGTCTCTTCTGGTTTGCAGTTGTCAGCCACGACGAAACTAGGAAAGGACTGGCTTGGAGCGCTGGATGTTGAACGGTAACAATGGCTTCCGCTAGGTGCCTTCCTTGCCTCTGGAAAACCAGCCTCCGAGGCTGAAGTGAGTTATTCAAGATGTCAACCAAGTCCAGTAGGGCCGGATGGGATGCGGGCTGGCTGCCCTCTGCCTGGGACATTCTTTTCCCCACACCCCTCAGGGTGGTTCTCTAAGCCTGCGAGTCCTGGTCTGAGAGGGTGGGCCCACCTAGACAGATGTCCCACGCTGGGATCTCGGACGCCTGCCCTCATTCACTGCCTGACCAGAGCTGGGTTTCTAAGCCTCTGCTTCCCTGAGGGTAAATCCAAGGCAGAGGGGTTGATCCTTTGGGGTCCTTTCTGCACTGCCACCCGGGATGGGTGCCTAGGATAGAGGGGTCTACCCTCTGGCCACAGTCTCCCTAGCGTCACCGGCAGGCGAGGAGAACTCGGCGCGCGTCGATCTCCCACGGCAGAGTTCCGATCGAGCCCCGGGGCCCGCGCGCGCCAGGGCTGCGCGTCCCTTGGCCTGCGCTGGCCGGTCCCCAGACACGGAGTGGGCCCCCGACCCACCCGCGCGAAGCCAGATCTCCGCAAGACGGCAGCTCGCGCTTCTCCCCTCCGCGCCCCGGGTCCTACCCTGCCCCGGGCGGATCCCGAGGGAAGAGCGAGGAAAGCCGAGAAGACCCCGCGCTAGGAAAAGTGGGGCGCTACCTACGGAGGCGGCCGGGAGGGCGGACCGGAGAAGAGCAGGCCAGAGAGCGGGCGGCAGGGCCCGCAGCCCCGGCTGAAAGAGGCCGGGCGGATTCTTCAAAGCGCACCGAGCAAGTTCGCCAACACCCGGGGCCCAGTCATTTTCAGGAAACGGCGGCCGCGGGGGAGAGCGCCCCGCGCGCGCGCGTGCGCCCGGCGAGCCTGGCGCCTCTTCTCGGCGGCGAGGCGCGTTTCTGAGAACCGGGGAGCCGTGCGGGGGGAGGGGGCCGGGGCCGGAGAAACTGCTGCTGACAGCTGTCACAACAAATTAGCTGAGACCAGCTCGAGATTGAAACCACACAGGAAGTGGGATGACAGAACTGTCCGGGACTTGGTAACTTTCAGTCTAGAGACGGCAAAAAAAAGTTTCGACATCAACGCACGGGAAGCCCCTCGCCGCCCAAACTTTTTTTTTCAGTCTCTTTTCTTTTTGTCGAAGAGACACCCAGTCTCAGCGCCCCGACCGGCGCGCCCCGAGGGCTCCTTCCCGCTCCCTGGCCCGCGCGCCCGCGCGCCCGCCCGGCCCCGCACAGCCCCCCCCACCCCGCCCAGCCCCGGCCGGCGGAACCCTGGCCCCCACGGGCCCAGCGGGGGGCGGGGGACCTTGGGCCCCCCAGGGGGTGGCCGCGCCCCGTCCTGCGGCCGGCCGAGAGAGGTGCTTCTTACCCATGGCCCCGGCGAGGTTCCGCGGCGCCCGCCCCCAAGGTCGCCCTCCACACGCGGCTCTGGTCCCCGCGCTCCGGGCGCGACTGGCCCGCGACTCTGCCCTCCAGCCACCTCCCTTCAGAACCCGCCCCTCCGGGCACCGCCCTCGCCCCTCTGTGGGCTCTGGTTGGTAAGCCCAGTCCTTCCTTGAAGGAGCGGAGTCCACCCCTTAAGAACAGGGGACGCTGGGAATTGTAGTGTGCTCCCCTCCCCCGCCCCAGTCGAAAGCCCCAAACCGGAGACAGTTGTCCCCCAGCCTCAGCTGATTCTGGCTCAAGGTGACATCCTGTGTTACCGAATAGCGAAGGGCTCCATCGAATTTTCTTGGTTATCATCTCCACAGGAGCAGATTGCCAGGCCTGTCTTCCGCTGCAAAGTGCAGTAACGATGGAGCAGTGGGCTAAACGTTGGGCTGCTAACCTCAAGGTCAGCAGTTCGAATCCACCAGATGCCCTGCGGGAGAAATATGAGGTTTTTTAGGCCTATAAAGATTTACAATCTTGAAAAGCCACAGGGACGGTTTCTATTCTGTCCTATAGGTCATTATGAGTCGTAATCTACTCGCCGGCGGCCAGTTTGGCGTTTTGAGTTGCTTCTGCTGCACCTCGATAGCGTTCATGCCGTGGGATAGGTAAACTGAGTGCAAATACTGTACCTCTCAGATACCTATGGCTCAAAGACAAGGACACTTTAAGTAAGACTTCTTGGCCGGAGAGACTACAGGTAACCACTGCTGGTGTGCGCACCTCAGTTTCCCTGGAGGGAAACACGGAGTGCTGGGGGGTGAAATCTGTCTTGCTGTGGGAAAGGGATGGGAAAGCAAAGTGGCTGTGACTTTGACTTGGAAAACTGTTGTGGGTATTTCCCAAATTCCCCCTGTCACCCACGTCCTGCCCAGCCCACTGTGGGCAGAGAGGGCTACTGACCCCTCAATAATGATCCCAATACTAACGAACAAATCCTTGGCACAGGCCTGGTGGGGGGGGGGCAGGGGAAGTGGGTCCCAGGAATGGCTAGGTGGGGAATACTGGCCCTCAGTAGCCATTATCTACGTGTGCCAGGGGGAGAGAGGGTAGCGGTGAGGGCAGGAGCTCTGCAGTGAGTAGTCTGAGGAGGGTGCTAGGACCCCGTGAGGGGATGGGAGGAGGGTAAGGCTTAGGGGTCCAGTGGGGCAAAGTGGATGCTGAGGCAGCCAGAACAGAGCTTCCACTGCACATTGGCATGGGCTATCGGTGGGGAAAGGGGCTTAAATCTGAGGTCTCCACCCGTAGTGCTCCAGGACTTGAACCCTGCTCCCACCTTTTTAATAGTGATAACCTCTCTGTGGGCTTCATATCATTGTCCTCCTCATTTTGACATGGGGTGAGACCGAGGCTCTGGGCACAGGAACTACAGGAGCTACAGGAACACAACTGGCTACGTGGTGGCACCCAGCATGAAATCCAGCCAATGCACAGCCCAGCCTGAGGAGGCAGCGTTGGGGGAGTGAGGCCCGAACTGGAACTGCCTGTGCACCCATGACTGCCCACCCATGGCTGCCCACTCACCACCCTTGTGCCCCTCTCTCCTCACACCCAATAAAGGGACCAGGGCTGCAACTGGGTGCTCCTGAAACCCTGGCTCGCACCCTTTGGCCCATGGATGGGACATGTCTACAAGCTAATCCCAAGGCAAGCGACGCTGGGCCCTGCGGGTTAAACCCTGCGTCGGTGGTGGTGGTGCCATCGAGTGGGCTCCACCACGTGGCGGCGACCCTATGAGCACCGCCCAGGTCCCACGCCAGCTCCACACTGATGGAGCCCATTGTTGTGGCCTCCATGTCCCTCCATCGCCTTAGGGCCTTCCTCTTTTCCTGTGACCCTCAACTTGACCAAGCACAGTGTCTGTCTCCAGGGTCTGGGGTCTCCTGACAACACGTCCAAAGTACGTGTCTCCATGATAATGAGCTGGCCTGTAAGAGCCAGCACCTATGGATCTGGTAACAGGCACATCACCATCCATATTTAGTAACTACCCAGAAGCTCCCCACTTCCCAATTTATAAGCCACCCTTCCTGCCAGAGGAGCTGAGACTTTGGTGGCTTACAGGTGTGGGTTTGGATCCCAGCTCCAGTTCCTATGCACGGTGTCACATAGAGTTCCACAACAGTAGCATACACACCCTGTCTCTGGGAAGCAGAGAGGAGGCTGGAGCAGAGAGCCTGGCAGGCGCGGGGTTCACCAGGCCCCTGGACAGATAGATGGGCAACACAGGAAGAAAGGAAGCACATGAAGGAAGCAGGCTCCTGTGCGGTCCCAGCTGCAGATGCAGCTGGCATTGTGATGGAATGGTCTCAGGAACCTTAAGGACTTTTAAGTCTCACTTTGGTCCATTCTATAAGGATTGACTGAACCAGGGATTGTGCTCAAGGTTGGGGATTGAGATCTGGAAGATACCCTCTGAATTTGGGCGCAAGCCCCCTTCCAGGGTTCGACAACCTCGGTGATGAGGCACTCTCTTGAGAACTTACAAAGCAGTGGCTCATCTCAGCATGGAATAGGATTGTTCTGGCATGCAGGCAGCCCAATACACTCTTACGGCTGTGGTTGTACAAAGCCCCAGCGAGTCAGCACCTGCCCTTGCCAACCCAGGAGCAATATGATTGAAAGTTAATTGCCTCCTGAGGCAACTGTTTGCAATAGCAAGTAATTTACAGTGGCCAGTGAATCCAGCAGAGGAGGAATGACTTCTCTGTTTTCCTCCCTAAAAGCAACACTGTCATGGCTCAAAGCCTCTAGCTCATCCTCCCCTATCTCCAGCCTCCAATACCTTCTTCCTCTACCCCAATTACCAATGGGTCTGAACACTACAGCCCAGGACAGCTTGAGAGGATCCTCTGGCCCCTGACATGTCTTGGTGTCTGTATGTCTCAATAAAAAAGCCACACGTAATAATTAAGCACATTCTGTCTATAAAAACATTACTCCTCTCTGACAGAACGCCAAATTCATTTCCTTCTCTGTCCCAGAAGTAAAGACTATTATTAGACTGGATGAGATCTTCAAGAACTCCCCTCCCACCCCCACCACCAAACACACAAAAATATGTATGTGTGTATATATAGATAGAGTTATATTCTACGGGTAAAATATTGAACGATGCAGGAAGCATCAAAAGAAGATAGAAAGACTACACAGTCGCTTACAACAAAACAAAACAACCTACCGTATACACTCGAATATAAGCCGACCCGAGTATAGGCCGAGGCACCTAATGATTACCTGGGAAACCAGAAAAACTGATTGACTCGAGTATAAGCCTAGGGTGGAAAATGCAGAAGCTAATGGTGAGTTTCAATAATCAAAACAAATGAAAATAAAATTACTAAAAATTGAGACATCAGTGGGGTAATGTATTTAAATATTTATTTTAAATGAAAAACATAAATAAAAGGACAAGTCATTTAACATTAGTGAACCAGCACAGTAAGTGGGAAATAGGTTCAACAAAAACAATAAGGTATCAACAATGAGACCTTAAGAGTACTATTTCCTGAGCTACCAAGCTAAAGTGGAAAGAGTTAAAATCCTTCAAAACTGGATTCCTCATCATCATCTGTATCCCAATGCAGAGCTTCAGCTGGTGTGAGGTCATCATAGACGCTGTCCTCACTGAGATCGCTGTCATCACCATCACTGCTGTCATTTTCATACAAAGCGCAGTCTTCACTGCCATCCATAGCATTAGTAATACTACATTTCTGGAAGGCACGTCGCACCATGTCTTCTGGAATGTCTTCCCATGCATCTCGAACCCACTTTGCTATTAACTCTATGTCAGGCTTCATGAGATTTCCTCCTTTTGTTAGTTGGGCTTGACCAGATGACATCCATTCATGCCACATCCTTCGCACACAGTCTTTAAAAGGCTTATTCAAAGATACACATCATAGGATGGCTCTGATTGGTTAGATGTGAGTAAACAAACATTCAAAGCCCTGCAGTGTCAGCGGGGCTTTCAATGAACAGCGGAGAAACGGCAATCACCCGTGAGATAACAGTGCTCTTCCTGTTACCTGGGCGGGGGTGGGGGGTGGGGGGGGCGGCAGCAGCGAGATGTTACACGTCTCTGGGGTACCACTGACCCATGTATAAGCCGAACCCCTCGGCATATACACGAGTCTATACGGTAGTCGATATTCAACCATTTCACGAGGTAGCATATGAGCAAGAACCAGAAAGAAGCTTAAGCTGCACTGAAAGCCTTAGCCAAAAATAAGGCTCCAGGAATTGATGGAAGACCAATAAAAATATTTCAACAGCGAAACATTTGGACTAAGGAAGACTGGAAGCACTCAGTCATCTCTGCCAGGATATTTGGAAGACAGCTACTTCATCAACTGACTGGAAGAGATCCATATTTATAACCCTTCCCAAGAAACATGACCCAACAGAATGTGGAAATTATAGAACAGTGTCATAAGGGGTCCAGTAGAAAGCAAATGTTTTGAGAATGATGATGGCAACAAATGTACAAATGTGCTTGACACAATGGATGGATTGGGATAAGAAATGTACGAGCCCCCCAAAAATCAATAAAATGATTTTTAAAAATATATCACATGCAAGTAAAATTTTACTGAAGATCATTCCATAACAGTTGCAGCAGTACATTGACAGGGAGCTGCCAGAAGTTCAGGCCAGACTCAGAAGAGGATGTGGAACAAGGTGTATCATTGCTGACTTCTGATGGATCTTGGCTGAAAGCAGAGGATACCAGGAAGATGTTTACTTGTGTTTTATTGACACAAGCCATTTGACCGTGTGGATCATAACAAACTGGATCACCTTGAGAAGAATGGGAATTCCAGAACACTTCTTTGTGCTCGTGCAGAACTTGGATCTGGATCGGGACTACTGCATGGTCTAACCTTAGAAAAGGTGTGCATCAAAGGTGCATCCTCTCACCACACTTATTCAAGCCGTGTGCTGAGCAAGTCACCAGAGAACCTGCATTATATGAAGGAGAATGTGGTATCCAGACCGGAAGAAGGCTTATCAATAGTCTTTGAGATGCAGATGGTACAACCTTGCTTAAAGTGTGGATGACTGGAAGCCCTTGCCGAGGCAGATCAAGGGTCGCGGCCTTCAGTATGGACTACAGCTCAATGTAAAGAATCCGCACAACTGCACCCACAGGTAGTAGTATGCTAAGCAGAGAAATGATTGATTGAAATTGCCAAGGGTTTCATCTTGCTTGGATCCATAATCAGTGCCCATGGAAGCAGCAGTCAAGAAAGCATTCCACTTGGGTACCTGCGGCTCAGGACCTCTTTCAAGTGCTGGGACGCAAGGATACCCCTTTGAGGACTAAGTGCACCTCACCCAAATCCGAGTATTTTCAATTGCCTCCTGTGCATGTGAAAAGTCAGATATTGAATAAAGAAACCCGAAGGAAAAAAATCGGTGCATTTGCATGATGGTGCTGGTGAAGAATATGGGAAGTCCCACAGACCGCCAGAAGAAAAAACACATCTGTCTTGGAAGAAGTACAGCCAGAATGTTCCTTAGAGGCCAGGATGGCAAGACTTGGTCCCATGTGCTGTGGACATGTTGGCCGGAGAGCTCAGCCTCTGGAGAAGGACACCGTGCTTGGCAAAGCAGAGGGGCCGCGGAAAAGGGAAAGGCCCCATAGAAGACAGCCTGATACAGTGGCTGCAACAATGGGCTCACACCTAAGAGCAATGGTGACCATGGTGAGGATGGTGCAGACCAGGCAGTCTTTCGTTCTGTCCTGTGATAAGGTTGCTACAAGTTAGAACTCACTGGGCAGCACACAACAACAACAACAACAATGACAGATATCCATGGCTCAGAAGGAAAAAAAAATAGCTTTGTCTTAGGTGTGTTTTAAAATAAATGATACCCGAAGGGGACAAAGAGAAATGTGGGTGAAGGGAGACATCGGACAGTGTAAGATATGCAATAATAACAATATATAATTGATCAAGGATTCACGAGGGTGGGAGGGAGAGGTAAAAAGAGGTGCTGATACCAAGGGCTCAAGTAGAAAATGTTTCGGAAATATTGATGGCAACATACGAACAAACATGCTTGATACAATCAATGTATGGAGTGTTATAAGAGCTGTAAGAGCCCCATAATGAAATGATTTTTTAAAAAAAGATACAAGTCTGATGGTTTGTTTCACAATTTCCTCTTCTTCCATTCATCATGATTATCTTAAAGAGCATTCTGTGGCAGGGCGGATGCCTGCTTCACGTGTGCAACCGCCAGCAGGAGTTCCTCGGTGCGGACCTGCCATCATTTCCTTAATGAGTACCTTCTTGATGGTGCTCAGTCTCCCTGGGCACTCGCCTACTAACCTCAAGGTTGGCAGTTCAAACCCACCCAGGCACACTGCGGAAGAAAGGCCTGCTGACCTGCCTTCAAGAAGCCCTAGGGAGCAGTTCTGCTCTGTGACACTTGGAGTCACCAGGAGTCCGAATCACCGCAGAAGCCACGGGCCTGAGTTTTGTTGCTGTTTCTATGGTCCTTGATCTTTGGGCGATTACACAAGTTCACCGAGAACACTGGAGACCTCTTTCAAACACTGAGTGGGCTGGGAGCTCCCAGAGACTTGAGCTAAAGGTGCCTCCGTGTCCTCGCCTCCCCAGCCGGCCCGTTTCTAGGAAGAACGCAGGCTCTGGCAGTGCTTCTCCTGCTTGAATGCGCAGCTTCTGTGGGCCTCCAAGACCATCTGTACCGCTGAGCTCATCTTAGAGAACAGGTCACGGAACCACGGGACGTTCAGTCAGAAGTCTGAGCTCACAGAGCCAGTCGGTGCCACGGCTCCTCCTGGGAGCCACAAACTCATCCAATGTACTCAGGAAACAGAACACAGCCAGTTCTTTGCCCTGGGAAGCTCTGTTCCCAGGCTCGGCAGTTGCAAAAGGCCCCCAGGGCTTTGTTTTCAAAGGAGAAATGGAGCCCAGAGTATTTTTAACCGCTGGCTCCGCCTTGTTGGGCTTTGCTGCCCTGAGCTCGCTGTCCAGGAAAGGCCAACTTCACAGTGGCATTTGCGACTCATGGAAAACAACAAACGCCCGAAATAGATGATACCCAAGCTCAGGAATGGAAAATATTGGCTCATGCTTTCAAATGCCTCCTTTAGAAAAAGACAAAAATAGCTTTCGGCCTTTTGGGGGGAAACTGCTGGCTGGGGTTGAGGGGAGGGAGTGAGGAGTGGGGGTGGGGGTGGGGAGCTGGGCTAGGGACAACAGATTGCCAAGAGTCCAACTTTCCTACCAGCCATGAAAACTCCCTTCTCCAGTTCGGAGTTTGGTCCACACCTGAGTCACAGCGATACCTGAACATCTGTTCCTTCCCACACAGTCTCAGTTCTGCGCTGCGTCTGAGCCCGCATCCCTGACTTCCTTCGTGAGGCCGGGGCTGGTGTGTAGTATGACTCCCCTCCTCCCCGACCTCCCTGCCCAAAGTCCCAGTACTGTAGAAACCTGAGATTCTGAATTTCTTGAGTCCTTGGGGTCAAAGATGAATTCCCATGAGGCCAAGAGGCAGTGAAGAGACTGGCATGGAGAGGCAAGTTGGTGTTCTTTCCCACATATAGACCCAGCCCAACTGTGTAGTGTGTGCAAGTTCCTTAACCTTTCCGAACCTCGAGTCCCTTATCTGGAAAGCAATGATGATACTTTATCCATGCATCCATCTATCTTTGCTGCGGGCACCGGAGACGCAGCCATGACCAGGGAACAGAGGCTCTAGCCACATATGACCTTTACCAACCACACAGGTTACTGAGAACCAGCCACTCCCGCCGTCTGCAAACAGTTGCTAAGCCAAGGCCTGGTGGTGGTGGCATTAGGTGCCATCACATCGGTTCCAACTGATAGTCACGCTCCGTACAACACCATAAGCCATAGGTTGATCCTGTCTCACTCTCTTACTCTGTGCTCTGTTTGAGTCCACTGTTGCAGCCGCCATGTCCATTCAACTCAGGAAAGCCCTTGCTCTTTCACCACCCCACTGCTTCACTGGTCATGATGCCGTTATCCAGATCCCGGCGCCTCCTGATTCTATATCCAAAGAACAGGAGACAAAGTCTCACTGGCCTCCCTTCTAAGCAGAAGTCTGGTCGAACTTCTTCCAACACAGATTTGTTTGTTCTGGAAGTCCACAGTACATTCGGTATTCTCTGCCAACACGATAAATCAAAGGCATCGATTCTTCGGTTGTCCTTGTTCACGGTCCAATTTATACATGCAGACGAGGCAATTATAAACAGCATGGCTTCCATCAGGTACACCTAATTTCTCAAAGGGACATCTTTGCTTTTTTGCTTTAAAGAAGATTTGCCCAGTGAAATGTGTCATTTGATGTCCAGGCTGCTGCTTCTGTGAGCAGTGAGTCGGGGTCCAAGTGAAGGAAATCCTGGTCAACTTCCATCCTTTTTCAGTTTGTCATGACATTACTTATTGGTCCACTTGTGAGGGTTTGCTCTTCTTCCTTATGATCAGGTATAATTCAGATCGAAGCCTGTAGTCTTTGATCACCATCAGCAAGCTCAAGTCCTCTTGGCTTCCAGCAAGCTACGTGTGTTGTCTACATATCACAGATTGGGAATAAACCTTTTTCCAATCCCAATGCCCCATTCTTCTACATTTAGTCCAGTTTCTTGGGTTATGTGCTCAGCATACAGATTGACTAAGTATGGTGAAAGGATACAATGCTGCCACCCCCCATTCTGGGTGTAGACTAGGCAGTGTCCCCTTATGTTCCAGTAACTGCCTCTTGGTTGATGTGCAGGTTCTACATAAGCACCATTAAGTGTTATGGAATTCCTATACTTCACAAGGTTACCCATAATTTGATACAAAGCACACAGCCAAATGCCTTTGTATAGTCTGTAAAACATAGACAAATATCCTGGTACTCCCTGCGCTCAGCCAAGATCCGTCTGCCATCAGCATTGATCTCCCTAGTTCCATGTCCTCTTTTGAATCTGGCTGGAATGTCTAGCAGTTCCCTGTTGATGTTCTGCTGGAAATATTTTTTAAATTGCCTCTGCCAAGTTTTACTTGGGTGTGGTATTAATGATTTTGTTTGATAATTTCCATATTCTGTTGGATCAACTTTCTTTGGAAGGGACATAAGTATGGGTCTCTCAAGAGGCTGGCCAGGAAGGGAATGAGTTTCTTGGCCCAGGAGAGTGAGAACTGCCAACATTGTATCTGCTGTTAAAACAGCTCAGTGGGGATTCTGTCACTCCCCGGAGTCTGGTTTATCACCAATGCCTTAAGTGCAGCTTGACCTCTTCCTTCACTACCATCAGTGTTTGGTCATATGCTGCCTCCTGACGTGTCTGAACACCCGCCACTTCTTTGGGGGCGAGTGTCTATGTTCCCTCCAGCCTCTTCTGCCCACGGAATCCTTCAATATGTCTATTTGAAGCTTGAATTTTTCCCTTCAGTTCTTTCAGCTTGAGCTATGCTGAGCTTGTGCTTCCCTTTTGGATTTCTAGCGCCAGGTCTTTGCTCATTTCATAAGAAGACTTACTTTGTCTTCTCAAACTTTCCTTTGAACTCTTCTGTTCGGCTCTTTCACTTGATCATTTTCTTCCATTCGCTGTAGCTACTCTATATCCAAGAACAAGTTTCAGAGTCTCACTTGACATTCATTTTGGTCTCTCTCTTTTCCTTTCCTGTCTTGTTAGCGACCTTTGGACTTCCTCATGTATGCATGAGGTCCCTGATGTCACCTCACCACTCGTCTGGTCTTCAGTCATTAAAGTTCAAGGCACTGGGTCTATTTTTGAGATGCTGTCTACATTCAGGTGGGAAACACTCAAGGTTGCATGTTGGACCATATTTTCCAGCTAGGAGCCCTGGGGGCGCGGTGGTTATGCATTGGGCTGTGGTCTCTGCAGGAGAACGATGAGGCCGTAAAGAGTTACAGTCTCTAGAACCTACAGGGGCAGTCCTAACCTGTCCTAGAGGGTCTCCATGAGTCAGCAATGACTCGATGGCAGTGAGTGGTAGCTCCTGGTTTCCATCTTTTATTTGCATTCCAATCACCAGGAATTGTCAATGCATCTTGAGTGCATATTTTGATCAATTCCACACGGCAGAAGTTGGTAAGAATCCTCCATTTCTTCCTCTCTGGTGTTGGTGACTGGGTATCGACTGGTCTTCCCCATAGGTTTGTGGACACTGTCCTGGCACCGACAGCGCTGTGAGACGTGTTCTTTGGGAGGGGGAGTGTGACCCCGTCCCTCCTCAGTGAGTCATTTCTGGCAGAGGGAACCACATGATTGTTTGATTCAAAATGGCCCGTACCCATTTCAGCCACTAATGCCTGAGATACTGATCTTCATGCATTCCATTTCATTATTTCGTTATTTATTTTAAAAATACTTTTATTGAGGGTTTTTTTTTTTTTATTACTTCAGTATTCTGGAGCTAGGAAGGTGGAAATGCCTTTGACGAGTGTTTATCCTATCAGGCACCAAGCATCTTGTACGGGCTGCTTAGTTTCATCTCATACCAGCTTTCTGAATCAGCACAGTGCTTGTCCCCAGATTACAGATGAGGACGTGGAGACTCAGAGAGTAAGTGTTGAACAAGTTCGTATTCTCATCCACAAACAAGGAAGGGCAGGGAAGGGCTGACTGCATGTCAAGTACCTGGTAGACCCAGAGGATCAGGTCCATTCCCACTCACAGCGGCCCTCTAGGATAGAATAACGCTGGCCCCGTGAGTTTCTGAGACTGTAAATCTTTACAGGAGTAGAAAGCCTCATTGTTCTTCCACGGAGGGGCTGGTGGCTTCAAACTGCTGACCTTGTGATTAGCAGTCCAACGCAACCCACTATGCCACCAGGGCTCCTGAAGCCTGGCCTACTGAATTGAAACCGGACTTCAGCACAAAATGCACTGGACAAATAATAATAAAGACCACAACAGGAAAGATAATCCGTTTTCTTTCAATAATATCTCCGTTGAGTGACTGCCAACCACTCCCATTTGACTGATGAAGAAACTGAGGTATGTACAGTTAGATGACTTGCCTGAAGACAGAACAACCAGGGTCTCTGTAGTAGGATTTCCTATCACAGAGGCAGGTACCAAGAGTCCCACAGCAACCTGGTGGAGATGCGCGGTGAGGGATCAGAAGCCGCCAGGGCCAGGAGAGAACTGAACTACATCTCCCAGGATGCTGCGCGAGGAGGGCGTGCAGGGGTGGGTCCACCGTGAACGCGAGGCAGTAATTTCTTGGTATTAAGAAAAAAAAGTAGCGAAAGAAAAGAAAGAATCAAAGCCTCCAGCGTCACGTCTAGGAATAGCCTCGGAGCGGGGCCAAGTCATTATAGACGATGAGTAATCCGGTTAAGTCATTTCTTTAAACACCATTCCTTGTAAGAGAATTAAAATATCGGTTTACATCAGAGCGGGAGCGGCGGGCTCCAGGGACTCGGGCTGGGCGCGCGGCCAGGAGGGGGGCGCGGCTGGCGCGGCTCCACCGCTCGTTCGGGCCGGCGGGCGCGGGGCCGGATGCCAGGGCCCTGGCAGCTGGGCACTGGGTCGGGGCTGGCAACCCGCTGGTGGGGCGGGAGGGGGCGGGGCAAGGAGAAGCCCCCTCCCCCCGCCTCAGTTTACCACGTGGCTAAGGGACTCAAGTTTGGGGCAGCCTCCTACGGGGCTCCCTTTCCGTCAGTGCCCCTCGCCCCACTCATTTCTCCCTTTCCTCCCCAATGCCCTCGCCCTCCCGGGATGTCAGGCTTCCCTGCTGGACAGCTGCAGGCCCGAGGGGACCGGTGGGGACACGGAGAGCGGAGAGGACCCCCGTCCCCCAGGCCCCGCCCCTCCACCTGCTGGAAGGTGCTGATTTCCCTGGGAAAGTCATGGGGCGGGAGGGGCGGGCCCTGCCTTTACCCCGAATAATGTGTTCTTTTCTCTGTAGTTGCACGTAGTGGGAGCGCAGGGAACTGGGGGAACCGCCAGGCTTGTCCGGCGGGGACGACGGCCCCCAGAGGCCATGCCAGAGGGGTGGCCGGTCTGTCACGTGCCCCCGGTGCCCCTTTGAAGGAGGGGGGGCGCCACAGAGTAGTTTCTATCCACCTGGCGGGGCCCAATGTTCAAGATTCTGAAGCTTAACGGGAGTGGGATGGAGGCAGAGCCTAGGTACAGAAAGACATGCCAGGGCTCCACAAACGAAAGAGGCGGCCGGATAGAAAAACAAAACGAGGGAAAGGCGTTTCTGTGCAGCGTCACTGCTCTTGGAACGGGGCGGGGACGCGGGTTACCTTCGCTGCGCTCCTGCAGGGGTTGACATTGCAGGGCTGGCTGGCTAGCCTTTGGCACACTGGGGCTTGGCTGTGAAGAACTGCGGAGGAAGCACTGACCAAGAAGCTGGCTCTCCCTAAAGCCTACTGCCCTGGGGCGGCGGGAGGGGGGGGGAATGGGGAACCCCCTTCCAGGGCCAACAAGAATTGGGTCCTAGCTGTGAGGCAGTCTTAGTAACCCTAACCTGGAGCTGAGACCCAAAGGCTTCCACCAGTCTCCCACGTGGACCTCCAGACAAGATGGAATGCAAGCTCCAGTGACCGACTGCTAGAGGACCCACGGCTCTGAGCAGAGCACCTTACACACCTCCACTCTTGCTCTTTGCATCACAATCTCCATGTTACCAAACGGCACTTGGAGGCACAGAGAGGCTGTACTGTCTTCCTGAGGACGGCACTCTGCGCCAACCCCCTTGAATGGAAGGCTCCCGAGCGAGCTGGCCTGCTTTCCCAGCCTGGCACGACCACTTACAGGCCGTGTGACCATCGAGGAGTTATTGAGGGTTGGAAATAACAGCTCAAACCCACCAGGCCATTTTGAGGGAGAAATGGTGGCAGTCTGTTCCCAGAGAGAGCACAGCCCTGGAGATTCCCTTTGGGGGTTTCCTATGGGGTCCTCTAGGATCCTATGAGCTGGAATGGACTCACCTGCAATGGATTGAGTAATCTTGGAAAACCATCACGAGGCCTTTCCTCTGCTGTGGCTGTGGTCAATCCACCAACTTCCAGAATTAACATAGGGTCTTAACAAATTCCTCTGCTGTGGTGGTGGTCTTGGTAGTAGTGTTGGAATGCTAATGGGCAGATTCTGCGTGTCCCTACGTCTGTGGCAAACATAAGGAAAGACTTCAATTACACACACACACACACACACACACACACACACACACACAAACAAAACCATCTCTTAGTTCAATAGGCATTTTCCCTATACCAGGGGACCAAGCTCGAGTTACATTGGCTGGCCACTGTACACAATCCTGTCCTGTGTTTATCCAAGAAGTCCCAACTTAGTTGTCCTCAGGTCCTGGCCTTGGTGACCTGGGACTGTGCCCTGAGACTCCCCATCTCAGCTTTCCAGATAGAAGCTTCAAAGTCCCAAGGTCCCTAGTGGGGTTCTAGGGTCTGGCCACGATACCAAGATGCAGAGAAGAATTGTGGGGGAGGCAAGTGAGCTTTTAGGTTTGGAAATTGTCTGTGGGGTCCGTTGGCATAAAAGACTTCCCGCAGACTTCCACACTTGTGTCATATCTGAAGACAGACATCAGTTTCTGTCATCTCTGTGACTGCTCTCCCTCCCTGAATGCCACCAATGCTTGGTTGAGCCAGCACGTGCCAGGGAGTGCCCCACTTTCCAAAAAGTGGATTCAGGTCCAAATGGCTCTGTTTCCACCCCCAGAGCCTCCTGTCTTTCCACTCTGCCCAGCCAAGAGCTTTCATTGTCCCCGCACACGCATCCCTCGCCTGTGTGCACGCATACCTGGGCACATGCATCCTGCCCCCAGTGGAGCCCATGGCTCACACAGTCACGTGAAACGATGGAAACACATAATCGCGGGATTCCATCCCATGCAGAGCAAAATGGCATACCATATGCTTTTTGAGGCAGATTGGACTTTTCCCAGGGGCTGCGGGTGGCTTTGCATACAAACCTGTGTTGAGCAGTCAGGGAATGAGAGTGCTCTAGATCCACATCTGGGGCACCAGCCAGGCCCACCCCAGGCAGAGGAATGGACAAATCCAGCCCTCTCATCTCTTCCTAGCTGCCCACCTGTGCTGTATTATTTTCAGCTGTGGGCCATCATAGGGATTTTGCTCTCTTAAAACTGTCCTTTCTGGCGATCTTGACTTTGGCAGGCTCTTCCATACCTGCTTGGGTGGTGTGGACCACAACTGAAGACAGAGTGTGATATGGAGGGGACTTCTCTGTGCCTGGGGCTGGGTGAGGACTGCTGGGCATGGAGGTGGACTTGGTGTCTACCCTCCCTGACAAATCTAGCAACATAGCTACACTAGAGGGCTGTCCTCCTGATCCCCACGCCACTCCCCCCCCCAACATCCTGCGCTGCTCCCGCTGTGTCTGGAATCCCCTCCCTTTACTTGGCAGTCCCCCCCCCCCCCCCCCCGCCAGGTCTACCTAGTAGATTTCTGCTCATCCTCACACATAGCTCTCTTTGGCCCTGGGTTCCTCTGTGGTGCCATTTGCTACCCTGGCGCTCCTGTGCTCAGTTCCTTGGCAGTATATCACTGCCAGCTCGGCAGAGCCTCTCTCTCCCAGTTAGGAAATGGCCCTTTGGGTCTGTCCACACCATGCTGCAGCGCCCAGCTTTTCCAGAAGAGGAAACTGAGGTTCAGAGAGGGAAGGACTGGGTCAAAGGTTTCCCAGGGCTGGTAAATAAAGGGACTGGGAAGAGGAGGAAGTGAGAGGCCACGAGGGCAACGCACACAGGAGATGCTCACTAGAAGATCTGTAGAAGGGAAAAACACACGCACATGTAAGGGGAGGAAGGAGGGAGGGGGCAGGCTGCTGATTTCCACTTCCCCACCCTCCCAACCCCTGACCTCCTGTCATCCCTGTGCACCACTTCCACTTGGGAGGGGGGTGCGCTAGGGGCGCCAACTAGCACTCCCTAGTTTTTAAGAGCAGAATAGCCTATGATGTTTCTGGCCTTGCGAACACACAAGCTCCTTCTTGGTGGAGCGGGATCCCAGAACTGGGCAGCTCTGCGGGACCAGTGTCACTGGTCTCTCTGGCGCCAGGCTGGCCACCCAGGTCAGAGCTCCGTTCCTGGATCTTCCTGGTTGCTGCTGCCAAAGCAGGCCCCGAGGTGGTGCTGCTGAGGGCCTGACTGTGAGCAGGCCCTGGGGCCCTGGACCCACACGGTGACCTCCTAGTTCCTGACAGGGGTGCCCATGAGCTGCTGAGAGAGGCTTGCTCATCATTGGTGGAGACCATCGGCCTCTGCAGATTGGGGAAGTGATGACCATCTTTTTCATGAGAAAACGCAGTGCCTCCAATCAGTGAAATCCATCATTTAGAAGGGGTGGGGTGGGTGGGGGCTGATACGATCACAGCCCTCCCTCACACTTCCTAGCGCACCGAGGCATCCGATGAGCTGTTCTTATAAATAAGGAAGACCACAGAAGGCCTGATGCCTTTGAATCAGAGCTGGTGAAGAATATCGAAAGTCACACGGATGGCCAGAAGAACAAACAGATCTGTCTGGGAACAAGGACAGCCACAAAGTTCCTTAGAAGCGAGGGCTGGCCGGACTTGTGCACTTTAGACACGTCATCAGGAGAGACCAGTCCCCAGGAATGGCCATCTTGCTTGGCAAAGTCAGGAATCAGCGAGAAAGAGGAAAACCTTTCGTGAATGAGCCCACCGTGAGTTGCACCGCTGTGTCCGACACCAGCACGGTGAGGATGGGTGTCATGGGCAGGGTGGCTGTGAGCGGCACCTGACAACAACATCCCTTAGCAGACACTGGCACACTCCCCAGACAGAAGTGATGGGCATGCCAGGTTCCAGCAGAGGGTGGGCCAGTGGAGGAGAAAGGGGAGAGAAGGCCGGTGGGGCAGGGCCAGCTCCAGCGGCGCAAACAGGCCCTGTGGTCCTGGCAGGTCCCTGCGCACCTCGCTCTGTAGGTATATGAGTATATGTTGCTGGCTTTGGGGGCTTTTTGGGTGTGTTTTTAAAAATAAGCGAGGGCTGCCTGAAACTCCTAGTCTTCTGGTAAAGTTTTGAAACAGCGCAGAAATCCCCTCACTCTCCTTGTGAGTCAGTGGTAGGTGGGTACAGTAAGTAGAGTTTGTGGGGAGACAAATTCTGCGAAGGAACAGCAGGGCAAGTCCGTGGTCCCCTGGGATTTGAAATGGGTCTCGGATAGATCCGGGTGCCCTGGAGAGGCACAGTGACCTGGGCCCCCCAGGGATGGGGTGGGGAGGTGTTGGGCACTAGACCCTGAAAAAGATCCCAACATCTACGCACTTCCCGCGCCCCCGGCCCATCTTGAGTTATTTCAAATAAAAAAACAACCCCAGAACGGTTTAAGTCGTGTGGTGCGAAAGTCTCTCAAGGGATTTGCCTCCCCCACTAATGCTCTTTTAGAATAACTGCTGGTTTCCCCCCCGGGTATTTTTCTTCCTCTGCTTTGATGCCTCAAGGCCCAGCCTGCACCTCATGGACCCAGGCGAGGGGTGACCTCGGTCCCTCTGGAGGGCTCACCCCCGGATGGCCAGGATGGCCTCGCTTAGAGGACAGCCCAGGCTCCTCCCACCAGGCGGGCCCCGCCCACTGTCTGCAGGGCGAGGCCACGTGGGGCTGTGGCCCTGGGCTGGGGAGTGCAGGGGGCTAGCAGAGCGAGCTGAGAGGAAGCCTGGGAGCCCCAGACACCCCCCACCCCCCCTCTCCTGGGCTCAGGGAGGATGGGGCAGGGGTTTCAGAAAACGCCTTCCTTGATCCTGATCTGAGTCAAAAGGGGGAGCTGACTGAAACTGAAAGAAAAATTCGGTGAGCCAAGGCCTCGGTATTTCTCTGGGACCCAAATTACTGCCAGGCATTGAGCTCCAGGGCCACCGATCCCTGGGCCCTTAGGCTTCGCTGATTGCCCATATAGTCGTACCCCACCTCCCCGCCCCAAAAGGGCACAAGGGCTAGGGGGGAGGGTCGTCTGTGGGAAGGCACGCTGCCCTCACCCTTCTCCCTGAGCATTTGCACCCTCGCTGCCCCCTCACCAGCAGCCCGAAAATTCCTGCTCGCCACCTCAGAGAGGTTGAGGCACGAGGCTTCTCCGGAGTTTTCCTGCACGTCCCATATTGAGCTACCTGGGGATCTCTACACCCCCTTGGAACAGGTCAGCTTTCCCATGATTGAAGCTAGCCCCAGACCGACCTGAAAATCCACCAAGGAGGTTAGCCCTCCTCACAATTTCTTTATTTTTATTGAAAAAATCATTTTACTGGGGGCTCTTACAGCTCTTAGAACATTCCATACATCAGTTGTATCAAGCACATGTGTACATAGGTTGCCATCATCATTTCAAAAACATTTACTTTCTATTCAAGCCCTTGGTATCAGCTCCTTTTTTCCCCTTCTCTCCCCCCTCACCCCGGGTGACCCCTTAGTAAATTATAAAGTAGCCAAGTTTGTTGAACCACCCCAGCGAGACACACTGATCTATACAGAGTGATCTATACAGAGCTGATCTATACACACTGATCTATGAAGAGCTCATCCCATCCTGGGGGGAGCTGGCTGGGGGAACTTCCTACCATAGCTTGTCTGGTCTCAGGTCACCTGGGTTGATTTGGATCTCTAAACCCCGATTTAACTGTAGGCCTCCCCTTCATGCAGAGGGGTGAGCACCCCTTTGTTGGCGTAGCCATGCTCTGACTTGGGGACATGGCTGGACAGACGTTCTTTTTGACCTCAGGGCAGGTGTGAGGAGGAGGTGCTGATGGCACAGCTCCCAGAACCGGACGGAACACCTGGCCTCAGCCTCCTGCACTGACACTTCAGGCCACCTTGCCACCTCAGCGCAAAATCCACCCTGTAAGCAGGACCTTTGGAAGTCCCAGGCAGGACCTGCACGCAGCTGCTGCCTCATGGAGGAGTCCATGAAACAGCAACACGCCGTGGGCCTAAGGGTGTATATGACCTCCGACCTCCCTGATGCATGCACGCAGGGGCATGCACAGAGCACCAAGGTCAGAGGTGTGCAGGGTCAGCTGAGTGTGAGGAGGGCACACAGATTCCCCTTGGACACTCCTTGGCCCGTGGGTGTACAGGCCTGGCTCTTCAGGGCCACTAGCTGATCAGAATAGGTGGTTATGCATTGGGCTGATAAGTGCAAAGTCAGCAGTTCAAAACCACCAGCCCACTCCATGAGAGATAGAGGAGGCTTTCTACTCTTGTAGACAGTTACCGTCTCAGAACCGCACAAGGGCAATTCTCCCCTGTCCTATTGAGTCGCCGTGAGTCAGAAGCCGCTCTTGGCAGTCGGATTTTGCTTGAGTTGTTATATTATGGGGAGAAATCTAAAGATAATGTGAGCCGGCTACGAACTAAGTGATGGGGTAAGGCGGGCCCCCTTCGGACTAGAGGAAGCAACCAGTCTGAAAGGTTTCAGTACGATAAGTGATTTGGTGCAGTGTGCGGTCCCTGGGCAGTACACACAATTCACTCTCGGCGACTCACCAGGAGATTGTCGTAGTGGAAGAAAGCTCTGGCAATCTGCTTCTGTCAGATTCAAAACTCGCCGCCACCGAGTGGACGCCAACGCAAAGCGGCCCTGTAAGGCAGGACGGAACGGCATTTGTGAGTTTCCGAGACGGGAACCCTTTCTGGGAGCAGAAAGCCCTGTCCACCTTTCTCCTGAGGAGCGGCTGGTAGTTTCAAACTGCTGACCCCACTCATGGCCACTGCTATTAAGGTTGGAGTCAAGAAAGCAGTGGAACTCAGTTCAAGTCGGAGGCATGTGGCGCTGCCCCAGGCCGGTTTTATAAGGGTTTCTGATGGAGAAAGCCGGGAGCACGCTGTGGGTTTGAATGAGGGCTGGGAACCAGAGGGATGAGCAGTCGCAGGCCTGGGGTGCTAACGGAGGGGGTCAGGGGCTGGCCCAGACCTGGTCAGACAGGTTAATGCACCCTGTATGACTGTGCCTCCCTCCCTCCCCCGCCCCAAGCACACCCACCTTGGCCCAGAGGCACCCTCTCCCCTGAGCTCTGTGGGCTCCTCTCGGGAGGGCCTTCTCGGTGGGCTTCCTCAGAACGCTAACCTGTGAAAGGGAAGAGGGCGGCCAGGGGGCCCGAGGACACCAGGCTGCCTCAGTGCAGGCAGGGATCTCCCTGTGGAAGAACACCGAAGGCTGTAGCCTCGGTGGACTGTGACCCTCAGGGATGGCTCTCCAGGAATGCTCCACCTTGACATCCCCCAGGCCCGTCTCTGGAGGGAGGCTCTGCCCAATGCAGAGGGCATGCGGCCCACAGCAGTATCCTCTTGATGCGTCCGGCGGTGTTAGTTGGAGTTCGGTTTGCATTTGTCAACGATTTAAAAGTGAGAACTGCTGTGTAACATTCTTTCAAAGACTTGCACCTGCCACACCAGGCCCATATTCCTCCGTGGCAGCCGCCAGCTGGAGCTGGGTAGCAGCTGCCCTTTGGGTATGGTGGGTCAGCTGCCCAGTTTCCACAGCTCCCTACGGCCTCCCCGCCTCGAGGCTGCTTTGCTCACGGCCAGCCCCAGTGGGACTTGAGTTTGTCCACCTCTCGGATTGGGGCCTGGCTTTTCCACATAGGCCTTAGCCTATCTTTTCATAAAAAACAAACAAACACATGTTTAAACGAAGAAGATGTGACAGAGACGGCAGCCTGAAATACTCACTCTCTGATCTCTTAGGAGACAGGGGCGGGAAGATGGGGCAGCTGGCGGTTGGTGGTTGCAACTGCAAAATAAGGAGTTCGAAACCACAGACGCTCTGAGGTAGATAAGGAAGATTTCCACTCCCATAGAGAGTACAGGGGCAGTCCCACCTAGTCCCAGAGGGGAGCCACAAGTCAGCATGACTGCAGGCAGTGAGCTGAGCGAGTGTCTCAGAGGAAGAAAGGCCTGGAGACCCAGCTCTAGAACGATGCCCAGCAGAGGAACCCCTGGGGAGCCATCCGGCGGGGCCCTGGGAAACAGGCTGGACAGTGCCCAGCAGCCACAAGCCTGCCCGCCGGAGTCCTGCTTCCCCTGCCGCTGCAGTGAGTGGAGGGGGCGCCAGGGCAAAGCTGCATCGGCATGTAGGGAGGGGAGAGCCTTGGGCGGGAGGGGAGGGGGCACATTCAAAAGGAGACTTGTGCCCCCATGGCAAATGGCACTTCATGCTCTGTCTCCCCTGGCCAGTTGCTTTGAACAAAGTACATGTGTTGCTGCCTGTCCCTGGAGGATCTCCCAGCACATGACCTATTCAGAGACGACCGTTGCCGGTTTCTGTACAGACATCCATCCTCCTGTGCAGCGTGGCCAGTTTCTCGAGAGCTTGGGCTGATCCAAAGTTTCAAGGGCACACACGCATGGGTGCAGGGTGGTTCGGGGGAAGTGACTTTTCTGGGTAACAGAGGATTAACTGGAAGCCCGCGCTCTTCTTCCTTGTTGCAAACCTTTCTGCAAATGATGCACATTTCCCCAACTTGGCCTTAGTGAAAATCCCCCCACTTTCTAACTCTGTGACCTTGGTCAGGTTACCTAACCTCACTAACCTCAGTTTCCTTATCAGCGAGCGAAGCAGTGGCGAGGCTGTGGCAGGAACTAGATAGAAATAGAAGCCCCCCCCCCCACCCTCCCTGTGTGCGGTTTTGAAATGGAGCTGTGATCACAGTTGTTGTTGTTTGCTCATCAAAGGAGCCGCATCGGTGATTGCCCTGACTGAAGAATTGGAGTTGGGGTGCGCACGATGGCACAGCATTGGGCAGAAGTGGCACTCCTGGGCAGTTTCTGTCTTCCCAAGGAAATCGCTTCGGTCGGTTTTGCTGCTTTCTCAGGAACGCCCGGGGCTGCGGGCAGAACCCAGGAACCTGTGCGCTCTCCTTATGCGAGCTTGTTGTGGTGCTCCGGGAAGGAGCCAGAGGAGGAAGGGCAGGGCTTGGCCTCAGCTTCCTCAGTATTCCTATCATTGATGTCTCCCACCCCAAATCCTCCCTGCCCCACAGCCCAGGACCCGACACTGTGCCGAGGGCTGGCTGGAGGACAGGCAAGGGGGCAGCTCAGCCACGGAGAAGACAGGAAGACCCCAGGGTGAAGCACACCCAGGCCCAGGGGGAGAGCTGGGCAGGTTTCGGAGTCTCAGCAACTGCAGGGGGATTGAGAGGTGAGGGGTCTGGGATCTTGGTTTGGCCTGGAGCATTCTGGCTGGCCGCAGCTGGAGTAGTGGCCGCTCCACTGCCCAGAGGAAGTGGCCCTGCTGGTGGTCAAGAGGGAGGAAGCAGCGGCAGGTGGTGCTAGGCACCCCTCCCTGAGGGCCCACTGTCCTTTGGTCTGACCCCCACTGTTCCTGCCACCCCCCCATAGGGCTGAGTGTCTGTTGGCCATTCCCAGCACCGCCCCCTGTTGTGCGGGTTTGAACAGGTCAGCTAGACTCTCTGGGCCTCACTCTCCTTATCTGAGAAATGGGAACGCTTCCTTCTTTAGATTGCCGTGGCGCCCTGATGAGATAATGGGAGAACCACGGGTGTCACGTGAGCCTCTCGGCTTGCAGCTTCTGCTTCCTGCCCTGTGTTCAGGGCCAACAGGAGGGGGCAGTGTCGCAGACAGAGGGCAGGCATTAGGGGCTTTCGGGGCTGGGGCGGTGTGAAACAAGCTTCTTCTGAGTCTCATCTGTGTTCAGTCCTTCCGGGGCCCCCCTCCAGCTCAGTCTGCCCTGGCCCCTCCACCTCCGCCCCTCTTCCTTCAAACTGGTGGGCATCGTAAAGTCACTGTTGGCAGCCACCTCTCTCTCCCCCGCTTAGACTCACTGCTCTCTACCTGCTGTGGGGCTCGCCGGGCACCCAGAGGCTCGCCCTACTGTGTGAACGCGGCAAGCTCCGAAGGAGCCCAGGGCCTTGGGGGAGAAGAAGAAGGATGCAGAGGGTGGACTGATGGTGCTGTGCGCACACATGGTGCATGCAAAGGGGGGCAGACTACTCCAAGGATATTCTAGCTATTGATCATAAAAATGCCGCTGTATCTATAGTTGGCGTGGGAAACTGCGGTAGCGTTTTCCTTCAGACTAGCTCGTTTGTATCTTTGCCACAATGGCCCCAGCTCACAATTTGTTTGTGGAAGAGAGTTGTGAATAACTATGATACAATCTAGTAAGGGCAGTGGATGGGGGCTGGGGGAGCGGAGTTCCTCGTCTGGAATGACTTAGCAGCCAGGACGTATGTCAGGGAGTCCTGGTGGCGTTGGGGTTACGAGCTGGACGGTGACCCCAAAGGCCCCCACCAGCTGCTGTGTGGGCGAAAGACAGGGCTTTCTACCCCCGTAAGCGGACAAACTCGGACACTCACCGGGGCAGTTCCACCCTGTCCTTCAGGGTCGCTATGAGTCCTCATCGACTGCATGGCAGGGAGTTTGGTTTGGTTCGGGAGTTGTGAGTGTGCTATAAAGGGCAGGCCATTAGCAGGCATAGGCTCATTTGTTAATCAGTGTGTGGCCCAGACGCTGATTTTTATCGGGCTTGACAATGTCCAAACCAAACAAAAATCACAAATTTCTGGCAAGTCAATTCTGATTCATGGTGTCAGAGAGGAACTGTGCTTCAGTAGCTGATTTTTCCTTTTTAATCATTTTATTGGGGGCTCATACAACTCTGATCACCATCCATCCATCCATCCATCCATCCATTGTGTCAAGCACATTTGTACATTTGTTGCCATCATCATTCTCAAAACATTTTCTTTCTACTTGAGTCCTTGGTACCAGCTCCTTATTTTTCCCCCTCCGTCCCTATTCCACTCTCCCTCCCTCATGAACCCGTGATATTTTATAAATTATTATTATTATTTCTTGTCTTACATTGACCGATGTCTCCCTTCACCCACTTTTCTGTGGTTCGTCCCCCTGGGAGGGGGTTTTATATGGATCCTTGTGATTGGTTCCGCCTTTCTTGCCCTACCTTCCCCTGACCCTCCTGGTATTGCCACTCTCAGTGTGGGTCCTGAGGTTTGTCTTCAGTGGGTTGCAAAGACTTGTCTTCCAAAGTTCTCTGGGTGGACTTGACCACACAGGGACTCCTGCTGCCCATCGCTGCCATCAAGTCCATGCAGACTCATAGTGACAGCTCTGTGGGTTTCCGAGACTGAACCTGTTACAGAGTAGAAAGTCTCGTCTTTCTCCCTTGGAGATGCTGGTGGTTTTGAACTGCCGATCATGTGGATCCCAGTCCAATGTGTAAGCACTCTGCCGCAAGGGCTCCTGTGCTGCCCAACTCACTTATTCACACACAACAGGGGAAATCCCTGTGCTCGCTGCCCCCTTCAGTTCACAGGGCCTGGTGGGCGAGGAAAGTGTGTCTCAAATGAGATCCTATTAAAGAAATGATTGTCATCCTAAACCTTCTGGCAGAACTCTGTGACTCCGACCATGGGGGCCCTTGGTTTAAAATCTCCCACTAGGACTGCGGCGCTGTCCCCTGCTCCTTGTCATTCTCTGCAGCAGACAGCACAGAGGTGAGCATATCTGACCTCCTCTGGCTTCCCTATTGCCCCACGTGAGGCAGGGCCCAGACATGCCTCCACTCCCCGTCTTTATTTACCCCGGTCTGACACCAACCGTTCCGCGCTGGGTTCAGTGACCCCACAGAACTCACAGGCAATACTCACAATGAAGGGGGTTTCTTACAGGAGTTCACGGGTTACCCAAAGTCAGGATCGGTAATCAGTAAGGAAACCATCATTGGCTCACAGCAACGAAGATATCTCCTCAGCCAGCAGCCAAGTGTCCGCCTGGTCCTCCGCCTCTCAGCCACGTGCTCCATGGCCTCTGCTTTCCTGACCAGGGGGCCCGCCTGTCACTCTGTCTCACAGTCCCATGGTCTCAGCGCTGCTTCTCTTGCTTTGTCCCACAGTCTCCATGCCACAGCCTCTGGTGCCTCTGGTCTCAGCCTCCACTACTTCAGACGGAGACTGGAAGGTACTCTTCCAGTTGTCCAGGGCTTTCTCTCCCTGCTCCTGCTGCAAAGACGGCTCATCCTGACCAAGGGGAGTGGTAACCAAAGCCGACCAAGCCTCTCCGGTACTGCTACACACCCCTATTTGCATAGTCCCACCCACTCATTTAGTGGGAGCTACAGAAACATGAGTAGAAGAGACATTGAGGAATTCTTGGGGAAGAAAAAGGGGTGGGGGAAAAAGGGGCTGGTACCGAGGGCTCAGTAGAAAGTAAATGTCTAGAAGAGAATGAGGGCAACATACGTGCAAACATGCCTGATTCAGTTGATGTATGGATTGTGATAAGAGTTGTACGAGCCCCCAATAAAATGATTTTTTTAAAGATGAAAAATAAAAGCAGGAAAAAAAGAAAAGAAATTCTACCTCACCACATACTGTAAATGTCTGCTGTATATATGTTGAGGCTATTTTATTAAGTACAATGATAGCTAGGCTTATTTTAACCTTTTGATAAATTGTTCCTTTTAACAGTATAAAACGAGCCCCTGCATATTGCTATGCCATCCTTCTTTGGCTGTTATTGTTTAAAGTAGAACTACTTCCAGAACCTCTGCATCAGTGTGTTCCAGGATGTCCCTTACAAACAGCACGCAGGGCAAGTTTTAAAAATCCAATCTGAGAATCTGATATTTAACGGACAGTTTTAGTCTATTTTTGTTTATTGTGACTCTTGATCCATTTAGGTTTAATTCTTCAATTTAATCTATTCACTCATTCCCGTATAACCCAGTCTCCTGCTGCTCCGGCCCGGGGGTCGAGGGTGCAGACCGTAGGAAGGACGTAGAAGTATGGTTCTCCTGGCTGCGGTGGGGTGGTCTTCACTGCACACAGCCTCGGGGTAGAAAGCCCTGGGCTTGGAGCAAGATGTCCGGAGTGCCCCGGGTGGGGGCAGCTCTGCAGGATGGAGTCCAAAGCACAACCCAGAGCAGATGCAGTAAAACAGCATGCCCCGCCCGGGGCTTCTGCCAAGAGCAAATGCGGCCAAAGGAAACGTGGACCAGGAGGATCTGCGAAATCTGATGAAGCAAACCAGAACTTTCCTTCCCAGGAGGGTGCTGATCTTGACAGCGTTGGAAATGCCCCACGCCCTGCAGTCAGAGAATCTGACAGTAGTCAGCTGTGGACGAGAGAGTTAAAGCCTCTGTCAATCAGAAATGATCCAACAGCAGCATGTTGCGGACAGATCCAGAGCTGAATGATTGATTGTTACAGGGACACAAGGAGCCAGCAAGAGCGCAAAGACCCTCAAGTCTCTGCAGCGCAGTCAGAGAGGCTTGGGGAGAAGCAGACAAGGCCAAGATCACAGCAGAGAGGAGGCGAGTAAACAGGAAGATGAAGTCATCTGGAACACAGGGGGAGCCCTGGTGGAGTAGTGGTTACACCGTGGACTGTGATTCTAAAGGTTGGCAGTTTGAAACCACTAGTGCCCATCGGCGCCTTCTTCCCCTGTAAAGAGTTTGTAAAAAGGTTTAGAAATTCTGCCCTGCCCTATGTGGTCACTATGAGTTGGCATCCACTCAATGGTGGTGAGTGAGAAGGAACACAGAACCCATGGCCTTGGACTGAGCCCCAAACTATAGCGTCCAAGAAAACCTTGCACAATGCTTCTCAGAGTGATCAGCTTGCTAGTCAGGAATGTGGAAGCGCTTAGGGGAAAGGCTACCCAGGCCTCTAGGGAGGCAGACTGCATTGAAAGAGGGCACAGACGGACACACGGCGTAGATGAAGTGAAGACAACTCTGGGGGGTGGACTCAGTCAAAAGCCTGTGGAAGTAGAGAGACCCAGAGCCAAATGGCCGAAGGGTCATCCAGTGTCCACAAAGGAATCCCCAAACACTCTGGCTCCAGCCAACGCTGCAAATGTGGGAAGAGTGAGAAAGAAAATATGAAGACAATAAAAACATTTAGAAGATAAAGCTCAAGAATTGGCAACATTGGAAGAAGTACATTCATTCCTAAAGGACACAGCCAGAAGGGTGCCATTGCGATCACCTGCCTGTGACGAAGGAGAGGAGGCGATGACGATGATGATAGTGACCCTAGTTACATTCACAACAACCCCAAAGACTTGATCTTTGAAATCAGAGGCGCATTAGCTGTCTAGTGTTGTTAATGGTCAGATTTTATGTGGCGTCAAATAAAGTAGAGTCTTTCTGGGTGAAGAAGAAGAAGAGGCTGAAACTTGCTCTGGAACACAGAGTAGCTAAAGGAAAGGGAGAAATGAAGGAGAAGCGCTGAATAGGCAATCCCAGAGGGCAACTCAAGAAGACAAAGGGTTCTAATGAAAAGGGCCGGGCTCTCGAGTTAGCAAACCAAAAGGGAAGCAACCACTTGGCGGAAGAACTCAAGAAAAAAAAAAATGCAGGCTTGAGTTTCAGAATTGAAGGATGCTATGTGGGCACAAGATTAAATAATGCAGGAAGCATGATATATATAGATATGGAATACACAGCTCATGTCACAAAAAGAATTGATGGACATTCAGCCATTGCAGGAGGTAGCAGGTGATCAAGAATGGTTGGTGCTGAAGAAGTCCAGGCTGCGCGGAAAGCATTGGAAATGACGGAATACCAACTGAGCTTTTTCAGCAAACAGGTGCATGGCTGGAAGCACTCACTCATCGATGTATCTGGCATCGGGATGGAGGAAAGACTCGTCAACAACCTGCCATGTACAGATGACACAATTTTGCTGAAATGTGAAACACTTGCTGATGAAGATCAAAGACTACACCTTCTGTCTGGATTGCACCTGAACATAAAACAGGGCATCTTCATGACCAGGCAAATAAAATGCATCGCAAGAACACACAAGCAGAGAAAAGACTGAAGTTGTCAAAGCTTTCATTTTATTTTTTTAGCAGTCCTATTGGGATATAATTCACTTATTACACAATTCAGTAGTTCAAGCATATTAAAAGGAGCTGTACAATCCTCACCACAATTAATTTTAGAATATTCTTTCCTGTACTCACTGCTATTAGCTCCCCGTTCCCCCACAACCTCCCCACCCATGCCCCCAAGAAACCACCATTCCAGTTACTGTCCCTGTAGCTACACCTATCTGGATTACATATACGGAGAAACATTAAAAACAAAACAAAGCTAACAACAAAGCAAGACAGAAAAACATCAGGTGAAAAGAAAGCACAAAATATTAAAAACTAAAACAAATTTAAAATGGGTCAAAAGGGAGATCAAATGATAAGGTGTTAACTTTCAACCTAATAATTCACTTCCCAATGCACTCTGCATGATAACAAGACTATTCACATCCATTTATGGTCAGAGGGGATTCCCCAGAGGCTTAATCCACATGTGTTTTCCCTCCCCCTTAAAAACGTCAAAACAACTTAGAAATGAATAAAAACTAGATCAAATGGTAAGGTACTACATTTTAATGTAACTACATCTCCCACAATCAACTTTACAATGTTCTCTGGTTGATAACAAAGTTACTCACATCCCTGGTTATGATTAGAGGGAATTAGCCAGAATCTTAGTTCATGTGGGGACCTGGCAGATGGATATGGGGCTTCCACTGTCATTCACAACCTTCTGCAAACCAGGTGTTTACCATTTAAGCTCTGATACTATTCCCTCCTTTGGATTTGGATTTTATTATTTACAATCCTTGGATCACACAGACCGGTGTACTTCTTCCAGTGGAATTACTTGACACCTCACTTAGATGGCTCCTGGTTGAACACAAGCTTTTAAGACCCTGGATGCTATTCTTTCTGATAGCTGGGCACCCTCCAGTTTCTTCACCACACTTTGCTATAGCTCCTGTATCTTCAATGATCTCTTCACGAGGGTGAGCATTCAGCAGGGTCTGTTAGCCAAGGTTGGCTAGAAAAACAAATTCATAGACACTCATATGGGTATAAGAAAGAGCCTTATATAAAAGAGCCACTGTATATTGAGAAAACATCCCAGCCCAGTCCAGATCAAGTACATAAGTTCAATATTAGTCCATATGTCTTATACCAATCTATAAATTCCTCTTCAGACTCACACAACACACCTAATGACACCTAATCACACAACTCACAGAATGACACCTAGTACAGGAGGAAGATCACCAAATACAGGAGGCCAGTGGGTGGGAAGTCTTGTGAATTCAGTGGCGGTGAAAGCATTTCAGCCCTGGCGTGGGTCTCTTGAAAGCAACGATGCTACACGGAGGATTTAGTGTACCTGAACCAAGCTGTGGGTTTCAGTCGTCCTGTGTGTGTGCAAAAGCTCCACAAAGACCGAAGCATCACTGACATCTATTCAATTACGATGTCGGAAAGAATACTGACTGTACCACAGACTGCCAGCAAAGCCCTGGGGGCAGGGTGGGTTACACGTTAGGGTGCTAACCACAAGGTCAGCAGTTTGAGACCACCAGCTTGGGAGAAGGAAGAGGCTCTCTGTTCCTGTAAACAGGTACAGTCTTGGAAAATCACAGGGGCAAATCTACCCTGTCCTATAGGGTTGCTGTGTGTCAGGGTTTCTTGAGTCTTCGCCCAGGTGTATGAGCACATCTGTCTTGGAAGAAGTGCATCCAGGATGCTCCTTAGAATCAAGGATGGCAAGATTGCATCTCCCATACTTTGGACACGCTATCAGGATGGTCACGTCGAGGGTCAGTGAAAAAGAAGGAGACCCTCAGACGTGGGCTGGCACCATGGCTGCAACCATGTGCTCAAACACAGCAACCGTTAGGAGGGCGTGCCAGGGCCAGGGAGTGCTTGCTCAGTTGTACTCGGGTCAGAACCTACTCAACAGCACCTCACAATTACAACACTTTAACTTATCATGTGAGGGGTACCCCCCAAACCGATGCTCATTTGTTTTTTGATAAGAAGGGGATAGTACATTTGGAGTTTGTTCCACCAGGTCAGACTGTTAATCAAGCTTTCTATTTAGAGGTTCTGAAAACATTGTGTAACCATGTGCGACAAAAAAGGCCTGATTGTGGCAGACGGGGGAGCTGGTTTTGCCTCCACGACAATGCACCTGCTCACGCAGTCATCTCAGTGCACAAGTTTTTGGCAAAACACAATCCTCTCTTGCCCCACACACCTGACTCACCTGACATTGCTCTGAGAATGAAGAAGGACATGAAAGGACAGAAATTTGACAACGTTGAAGAGGTGCTGTCAGCCATCCAAACAGATGAATTTGAAAAATGTTTCCCAGTATGGAATCACAGATTTGACAAATGTATTCAGCATAATGGAGAATACTTTGAAGGTGATAAAGTTGTTTGTGGAAAAAAAATACATAGTTTAAAAAAATTTCTGGTTTGGGGGTGTACTCCCTCATATATTTAGCAGGTCTTTTTTTCTTTTCATCTTTCCTATTTTCTAAGGGGTCCTAGTGGCGATGTTAGGAAAGCATTGGATAGCTGACTGCAGAGTCAGCAGTTCAAACCTATCAGCTGTCCGTAGGGAGAAAGACGAGACTCTGTTCTAGTAAAGATTTATAGCCTCTGAAACGCTAGATGAGGTCACCATGGGTCAGAATTCACGAGTTGCTATGCATCTTCCCATCTTCTCTTAGACTGATACAATTTTAGTTACTCCCACTCCTTGAAAAGACTACCTTCCATTTCTACTTTGGCTTACTGGTTAGCGTCTAGTTTCTGTCTACAATAGTTGACTTCACGAAGTATAAAGTTAATTAATATTGTTTTGCTTCTCCCAAAGGATCCCTGGTGTGAGTGGGTGCTAACTGCAAGGTCAGCACTTTGAAACCATCAGCCACCCCAAAGGAGAAAGATGAGGCGTTCTGCTCATGCAAAGATTTACAGCGAGGAGCTGACACCAAGGACTCAAGTAGAAAGCAAATATTTTGAGAATGATGATGGCAACAAATGTACAAACGTGCTTGATACAATGGATGGATGGATTGTGATCAGAGTTGTACGAGCCCCCAATAAAATGATTTTAAAAAGAAAAAAAAGATTTCCAGTCTTGGAAACCCAGAGGCAGTTCCACTCTGTCCCACAGAGTTGCTGGAAGTCAGAATCCACTCAGTGGCAGAGGGTTTGGTTTTCAAACCACACAAGGATTGTAAAAGCAGTAACTGCCAGTACTCACCTGCCATTTCCATGTTGTTACGTTGTGTCAGGTGCCGTTTGACCCTAGGTACAGTAGACTGAAACACCACCCTGTCCCATCAATCCTCACAACTGTTCTTACGTTTGAGCCCATTGTCACGGTCACTGGGTCAGTCCATCTTGTCGAGGCTCCTCCTCTTTTTTGCTGCCCTCTCTACCTTACCAAGCGGATGGCCTTCTCTCCTGGTAACATGTCCAAAGGACATGAGACAAAGTCTCGCCATCTTTGCCTCTTAGGGACATTCTGGCTTTACTTCTACCAAGACAGACCTGTTTGTTCTTTTGGGAATCCGCAGTACTTTCAATACATGGTCTTTGCCAACACCACAGTTCAGATGCATTGATTTTTCTTTGATCATCCATATTCAGTGTCCAGCATTCACATGGAGATGAGGCAGTTCAAAATACCATGCTTTGGGTCAGGTGCATCTTAGAGCCTCAAAGTAAATGTTCAGCACTTTAAAGAAGCCGCGTGCCGCCTATTTACCCAACACAGTGTGTCGTTTGATCTCTTGCCTGCTACTTCCTTAAGCATTGGTGTGGATCCAAACAAGATGAAATCCTTGACAACTTCTACTTTCTCAGTTTGTCACGCCGTTACCTATTTGTCAGTTGTGAGGATCTGGGTTTTATTTACATGGAGTTATAATCACACTGAAGGCTGTAATCCTTGATCTTCATCAGCAAGGGGTTCAAGTCCTCCTCACTTTCAGCCAGCAAGGTTGAGCTGGCTGCATATTTCGGAGTGTTAATAAGTCTTCCTCCAATCCTGATGTCACACTCTTCCTCCTATAATCCAGCTCCTTTGTATTTTAGTTATGTGCTCAGTGTCCAGACTGAACAAGTCATGGTGAAAGGACACAGCACTGACCCCCACCATGTACTGTTCCGTTGTTTGTTCACACAGCTGCCTCTTGATCCCCATGCAAGTTCCTCACAAGCACCAGGAAATGTTCTGGACCTCCTGTTCGTCTCAAGACTACGCTTAAGTTGCTTATGGTCCACACCATCGAATGTCTTTGCGTCGTCAATGGAACACAAGCAAGCATCTCTCCAGTGTGTTCTGCTTTCAGCCAAGATCCAGCTGATGTCAACAATGGCATCCCTGTCCCATGTCCTCGTCTGAATCCAGACTGACGCTGTCAGTGTATTATTTATTGTACTACTGAAACTGTTGTTGGATGATTTTCAGCAACATTTTACTTGCATTTGATATCAATGATATTATTCTGCAATTCAAGCCTGCTGTGGGATCACCTTTCTATGGAATGGGCACAAATAGAGATCTCTTCCAGTCAGTTGGCCAAGTATCTGCCTTACACAAATTTCCTGGCATAGGTGAGTGAGCGTTTCATCAGCTTGTGAAAACATTTCACTTGGTGCGCCATCGATTCCCGGAGCCTTGTTTTTGACCGATGCTTTCAGTGCAGCTTGGGTTTCTACCTTCAGTACCACCGGTTCTTGCTCAGGTGCTACCTTTTGAGATGGTTGGATGTCGACTATTTCTGTTTGTTCTCTCTGTACTCTTTCCCTTTTTTTTTTAATGCATCCTGCATCCTTCAATATGTTGCCCATAGAATCTCATGATGTCCTCCCTCAGCTCATCAGGTCTTCTGCCATTAGTGTTCAATGTGTCAAATCTGTCTTTGAGATGGTCTCCAAATTCAGCCGGGATAGACTCAAGGTTGGATTTTGACTCTCGTGGACTTGTTTTAATTTTCTTCAGCTTTATCCTGAACTTACATAGGAGCAATTGATGGTCTATTCCCCAGTCAGCACTTGGACTGGTTTTAGCTGCTGATGCCGAGTTTCTCCGTGATGTCTTCCCGCAAAGGCAGCCAGTTTGATTTCTGTGTATTCCATCTGGGAAGTCACTTTTTTGTGTTGTTGAAAATTGGTATTTGCGATGAATATGTTGTTGGTTTTGCAAAATTCTATCATGCGAACTCCATCTTCATTTCTATCACCAAGACCATATTTTACCAATCACTGTTCCTTCCTCTTTGCCTCCAACTTTTGCATTCCAATTGCCAATAATTATCAATGTATCTTGAGTGAATATGAGATTGATTCCAGACTGAAGATGGTGGTAGAATTCAGTTTCTGCATCACTAGCTTTAGTGGGTAGCACATAATTTGACAGAATAGTTGTATTGCCTTGTATGGGGATAGGCATGATCCCATCACAGACGTCATGTGCTTCGAAAAGATCTTGGAATGTCCTTTCGACAGGGAATGCAACCCCAGTCCTCTTGATTGTGTTATTCCTGGGATAGTAAGCCGTATGATTTCCTGATACCTGCTCATTTTAGCTCACCGATTCCTAGAATAGCAATCTTTATGCATTCCATTTAATTTTTAATAACTTCCATTTTTCCTAGATGATCCTTCCTACACTCCAAGTTCCACTTATTAATCGATATCTGCAGCTGTTTCTCCTCATTTTCAGTCCTGTCATTGGTCTGTTGGGTCACCAAGAGGCCGTGGAGATGGATCTGGCAGTGGTTCTTATGTGTTTGTTTGTTGGCTTGATTGCTTGTTTGTTTGAAACTAGCTTGTGTGTCACAGGAGAATTTAAGTCGATTTTGGTTTTACGTTTGTAACCTTCTATAACCACTCAGACCAATGTTTAGTCTTGATGGGTAATTCTGGGGGGGGGGGATTTAAGGCTGTGACCCTTCTCTTTCTTTAAAAATATTTAAATTTTGTTCCTCGTCATCATCAGTCTTTGCGCTCTCTTTGGTAGGGGCACTGCCGTGGCTTCACAGCCGTGGCTGCATCCATCCCAGGATGCTCTCTGGTCTACGTGGTTCTTTTCCCTTCTGCTCCTTCTATTCTCTTTGGCCACCCACCATTCCTCCCTCCCCTCCCTTGTTCTCTGTCCCTCCCTTCCCTGTACCATCACCCCCTGGCCTTGGTCTTCCCAGTCTTTCCTTTTGGTGTGGAAACCGTTTCCCTCCATTCTTCCTTTACAATCATGATGTCATGAAATATGGACCTTGATGAGACTGACTCACATGGCTGAGCACCAGAGTGCTCCAATTTTGTCCGCATCAGGAGGCGTTGACAGACTTGTCACCGTTTTTCAAGGATGCCATTGTATGGATGTGCCAAAACTTGCTTATCCATTTCTCTACAGATGGTTTTTGATGGTTTCCATCATGTTGTTTTTACAGAAATTGTTGCAATAAACATGGGTGGGCATATGTCTGTTCTTGTTTTAATTTTTAATCTCCTTAGGCTCTATACGAAGTAGTGATACTCCAGGATTGTAAGGTATTTGTATTTGGGGTCTTGTTATGTTATGGGGTGGAAGAGACTTCAGAGGTGGTGGAGGGAACTTTGGCCATGGTAGAAACTTTGGTGGAAGAGGAGGCTATGGTGCTAGAGGTGGTGGCAGCAGAGGGAGTTATGGAGGAGGTGATGCCGGGCATAATGGATTTAGCGGTGACGGTAGTAACTGTGGCTATAGTACAGGATAGCTGGTAGACCACCTGGTTATACTAGAGGAGGGGGCTATGGTGGCGGCGGACCACAATGTGGAAAACAAAGTGCTGGCTATGGTGGTGGTGGAGGAGGATACGATGGTTCCCATCGAGGAAAAATTTTTGGCAGTGGGAACTATGGTGCTGGTGACGATGACTGTGGAACAGGCCATCAATTGCTCATCTGTAAATTCCGGATAAAGCTGAAGAAAATGGAAGCAAGTTCATGAGAGTCAAAACACAACCTTGAGTCTATCCCACCTGGATTTCAAGATCATCTCAAGAGCAGATTTGACATCTTGAACACTGAGGACAGAAGACCTGAGGAGGACCTCATGACCATCATCCACGAAGAAAGCAAAAGATCACTAAATAGACAGGAAAGAAAGAAAGAAAGATTAAAGTGATGTTAGAAGAGACTCTGAAACTTGCTATCAATCGTAGAGTAGCTAAAACAAATGGAAGAACTGATGAAGTCAGGAGCTGAATAGAAAATTTCCAAGGGCAGCTCGAGAAGACAAAGCAAAATATTATAACGGAGTGTGCAGGGACCGAGAATTAGAAAACCCAAAGGGAAGGGCGTGCTCAGCATACCTGAAATGGAAAGAGTTCAAGAAAAAGTTCAAGCCTCAAATTGCAATTATGAAAGAGTCTACAGCTAAAATATTGAATGGTGTAGGAAGAGAAGATGGAAGGAAGCCACAGAGTCACTGTACCTGAAGTACCTAGTCGTCAGCCCACCATTTCAGGAGGTACCACATAACTGAGAACCAATGTGCTGAAGGAAGACAGCCAAACTGCACTGAATACAGTTGCCAAAACCGAGATACAGAAATTGACATGATACACATTGAAATGTTTCAGAACGCTGAAGAAGCACTAGAAGCATTCACTCATGTAGTCCAGGAAATTTGGAAGACAGCTACCTGGCCAACTGACTGAAAGAGATTCATATCTGTGCCCCTTCCCAAGAAAGGTGACACACACAAACCTCCAACTATAGAACGATATCATTGATATCACACACAAGTAAGATTTTGCTGAAGATCCTCCAACAACAGTTAACAGCAGCACATTGACAGGGAGCTGCCAGAGGTTCAGTTCTGATTCAGGAGAGGACGTGGAACAAGGGATATCATTGCTGGTGTCAGATGGGCCTTGGCTCAAAGCACAGAATACCGGAAAAACTCTTACTTGTGTTTCATTGACTGCGCAAAGGCATTAGACTGCGTGGACCATAATAAACTGTGGATAATCTTGAGAAGAATGGGAATTCTGGAACACATCTTTGTGCTCACTCAGAACTTATACATGGATCAAGAGGCAGTTGTGCAAACAGAACAAGGGCACACAATGGCATAGTTTAAAATCAGGAAAGAAGTGTGTCAGGGCTATATCCTCTCACCACACTTGTTCAATCTGTGTGCCGAGCAAATCATCAGAGAAGCTGGATTATATGAAGAAGAATGCAGCATCGGGATTGGAGGAAGGCTTATTAACAACCTGAGATATGCAGATGACACAACCTTGCTTGCTGAAAGTGAGGAGGACTTGAAGCACTTGCTGATGAAGATCAAGGATTGCAGCCTTCAGTATGGATCACAACTCAATGGCAAGAAGACCAAACTCCTCACAACTGATCCAATAGGTAACATTATGATCAATGGAGAAAAGATTGAAGTTGTCAAGGATTTTCTCTTACTTGAATCGACAATCAATGCTCGTGGAAGCAGCAGTCAAGAGGTCAAAAAACGTGCTGCATTAGGCAAATCTGCTGCACGAGACCTCTTTAGAGTATTGAGGAGCAAGGATGGTTCTTTGAGGGCTAAGGTGTGCCTGTGGTAGTTACATCATCTGTTGTCAATTTGAGACTGAAGAGTGAAGGAGCGGGTTTAGCCTGTCAATCAAGTTGCAGCTTCATGACCTCATTTGGAGGCACTAAGGAGATAAATAGCTCCCTAGAGACAGGACACACACTCACTCCCTGCTAGACATTCCTGTGGACAAGACACATGGAGCTATGCTAGCGTCAGGAGCTGAATTAGCTACATGGAGACCCCTGCCAGTGCTGAGATGCTTCCACTGCCACTGGATCCACAAGACTTTCCACCCACTGGCCTGTGATCTTCCTGCATTTGACATCATTTCAAGTGTTGCTTGAGTCTGAAGAGGAATTTATTTATTTACTGATATTTTATTGGGGGCTAATACAGCTTTTTTACAAATCCATCCATCCATTGTGTCAAGTACATTTGTATATTTGTTGCCATCATCATTTTCAAAACATTTTCTTTCCACTTGAACCCTTGGTATCAGCTTCTCATCCCCCCCCCTTTTCCTCCCTCATGAACCCTTGATAATTTATAAATTATTGGGTTTTTTTGATGTCTTACACCGACCGGGCTCCCTTCACCCACTTTTCTGTTTTCTATCCTCCAGGGAGGGGATTATATGTAAATCATTGTGGCCAATTTCCCCTTTCTCCCCACACTTTCCCCTTCCCCTCCTGGTATCGCTACTCTCATGATCGGTCCTGAGGGGTCTATTTGTCCTGGATTCCTTTTGTTTCCAGCTCTTATCTGCACCAATGCACATGCTCTAGTCTAACTGGATTTGTAAGCTAGAATTGGGATCATGATAGTGGTGGGGAGAAAGCATTTCAAAATTAGAGGAAAATTGTATGTTTCATTGGTGCTATACTGCACCCTGACTGGGTCATCCCTGTCATCTGACCCTTCTATACGCAGGTGTCCAGTTGCCTACAGATGGACTTTGGGGCTCCCCTCTGCACTCCCCCTCATTCACATTGATATGATTTTTTGTTCTGAGCCTTTGATGCTTGATACCTGATCCTATTGACACCTCATGATCACACAGGCTGGTGTGCTTCTTCCATGTGGGCTTTGTAGCTTCTCAGCTAGATGGCTACTTGTTGTCTTCAAGCCTTTAAGACCCCAGGGGCTACATTTTTTGATAGTCATGCACTGTCAGCTTTCTTCACCACATTTGTTTATGCACACGTTTGTCTTCAGCGATCATGTTGAGAAGGTGAACATCACAGAATTTCCGGTTATTAGAACACCGTGTTCTTGCATTGAGGGAGTGCTTGAGTAGAGGCCCAATGTCGGTCTGCTACCTTGATACTTAACATATAAATGCATGTACATAGATATATTTCCCTATCATTATATATTAATATATTTACATATATACATGAGTGTATTTAGACCTCTATGAATGCCCTTTGCCTCCTAATTCTTTCCTCTATTGCCTTTTACTTTCGTCTGAAGAGGAATTTCTAGACTGGTATCGGACATACAGACTTACGGACATGATCTGGACTGGCCTGGGATGTTTTCTCAATATTCAATTGCTCTTGTGTATGAGGCTCTCTCTTACACACGAGTGTCTCTGGGTTTGTTTCTCTAGTCCACCCAGACTAACCCAGTGCCTGAGCCAAGCATGATACTCCCCATGGCTCCACCTGCATGTGACAGTCGGGCATTGAGTACGGAAGACCGTAGAAGAGTCGGTGCATTTGAATGGTAGGCCAGAGAAGAATACGCACTGCTAAGAGGACAAGACGATCTGCCTTGGAAGAAGCAAGGTCAGGGTGTGCCTTAGCGGCAGGGATGGCAAGACTGCGTCTCACATTCTTTGGACACATTGTCAGGAGAGACCAGTGGCTGGAGAAGGACAGCGTGTTGGTAAAGTGGAGGGTGTGGAAAACAAGAAGGCCTTGGATGAGATGGATCGACAGGTCAGCTGCACCAATGGGCTACAATCCATGGATGTGCAGCTGCAGCAGGGGTTCTAAGCATTCAGCAGAAAAGAGCGGTGCGTCCCAGAGGGAGGTGAGGGAGGAGCGGTTAGGGAGGTTGCAGGCTACTTTGCGACAGTCATCCCACATGCATTTGAGGAACTGTGAACTTTCGCCCCCGAAGGAACCGGAATCCACCGTCAGAAAAGTTACTGTAGCTTAAACAAGAACCCTGCTTATTCAGAACGCCATCGCCACAGAGTGCTTATTAAATCGGCGGAGTGCCCAGGAGACGCACATTCCTTGGTTTAAGAAAAATGTGATGTAGCTTTGTCTTTTTTCTTTTCGTGATACTAAGAATAACCAAGAAACCAACCAACCAAACCAGCAAAACCATGCTCACTGCCATGGAGTCCGCTCTGGCCAGAGTGGCACTGTCCCCGTGGGTCCCCAGGCTGCACAGCTTTACCACCGGAGAAGCCTGTCTTCCTCCTGAGAAGTGGCCGATGGGTTCAAGGCGCTGACTTGCAGTTAACAGTCCAATGTGTCACCCACGGAGCCACCAGAATCCTGTAAATGGTGGTCGGGGGCCCAGGAACAGAACAATGAAGGCATTTTTAACTTAAGGAAGAAACAAACCCAAAAGAATTAGAATGAACAATGTCCTCTTCCAAGAAGGAAGGGGTTGCAGGGAAGGTGGACTGACCTCCCTGGGGGCCACCTATTGGCTCCCACTGCAGCAACCGGAAATGGCCAGGCCAGTGCTCAGGGAGTCAGAGTAAAGTGAGAACCAGGTGGGCGCTGCAAGGCCTTCTGGGCCCTGGCCTCGGAAGTGCCGGCGTCTCTGGGTTAAAACTACTCAGTGAGGGCACTCCGGTTCAAGGAGAGAGGAATTCACTCTGCCTCGTGTGTGTGTGTGTGTGTGTGTGTGTGTGTGTATGTGTGTGTGTGGCAACTGCCCAGTGCAGCAGAGCGTATGAGATGGAAGATCCTGCAGACATCTTGGAAAGGAAAATCTACCACAGGGAACAGGAAAACGGAAACATCCAGGACGCGAGCTAAAGAAGCATTGATAATCAAACCCAGCAATGACAAGAATCACTACTTCAGATGTTAAAAAAAATAAGATGGAGATGAAAACATTCTATAACCATACATGCACCACCTGTCTGTCTGTCTGTCTGCCTGTCTGTCAGGCGGCCGAGGCTTGTGTGTGGCTGGGACGCTGGAAGCCATGTGACTGGTATTTGAACTGCCAGCGGGGACACCCATCGTGAACAAGTTTTTCAGCAGAGCTTCCAGCCTAAGAACAGACGCTGAAGAAGGAATAGGCTGTCACTTTTCAGTGGCTTAGAGAGAATAACCAAGAGAGCTCTTGTCGGTGCCCGAAAGCCTCCTGAACGCTGCCTGTCAGAGCCAGTGCCCGGCCGCAGGGGCTGCTGGGGTGGAAGGAGGGCTGTGCTGACTCAGCCTGCCGGGACCCTCGCTGGCTGACGGGCGGCTCCACAATCAGGCCCAACAGCACTTTCGTCAGCTTATCAGGATCCCCAACGTCCTAAAAGCAAAGGCTCTCTGTTTTCTGCCCCACCCGTCTTTCCAGAGTCTGGGGTTTCAGCCCAGCAGCGGTTCTCAACCTGTGGGTCGTGACCCCCTTTGGGATGGAATGACCCTTTCACAGGGGTTGCCCGATTCATCACAGTAGCAAAATGACCGTGATGAAGTAGCCACGAACGTAATGTTATGGTTGGGGGTCACCACCACATGAGGAACGGTATGACAGGACAGCGGCCTTAGGAAGGTGGAGAACTATCGCGCTACTGCATCCACCGCTTCAGCACAAGAGGCGACCCACCAAAGTCATGCCTCCCATCGCCACACATGTGTGAGTGTGTCCCATGCCTCAAAGTGTGCTCTCTCAAACCCGACGTCTAACGGACTCTCGGGTGGGGGTTTACATTGTGATCGCCTTTCCAGTGAACAACCCGTGCACGCTTTGCTTTGTGCCTGTGTTAGGCTAGAGACACAAATTTCATAGACACGCCTATGTGTGTAAGAAAGAGCTTTATATAAAGAGTAATTGCATATTGAGAAAACACCCACGCCCAGTCCAGATCAAGCCCATAAGTCTGATATTAGCCCATATGTCCGATACCAATCTATAATTCCTCTTCAGACTCACGCAACACATGCGATGGTGATCACAGGCCAGTGGGTGGAAAGTCTTGTGGATCCAGTGGCGGTGGAAGCATCTCAGCACTGGCATGGGTCTCCATGTGGCTCCTCCAGCTCCAGGGCTCTGGCTCCATCTGTGTAGCTCCATGAGGCTTATCAGCAGGGAGAGAAGCAGAGAGTGTGTCCTGCCTCCAGCGAGGAAGACAGGAGGTCCCAGAATCTTCAGGAGAAGGCCATGCCCACACAGAGGACTCACTGACTATGACCTGATTGACAGGCTAGACTCCACCCCTTCGCAAGTTGTCAGGAGATGATGTAGCTGCCACGGTGCCTTTGATTCCAAGTGTAACAGCAGCACTTTCCCCCCTTCCTCCGTATGTCCTGTTTCATTCCACCTCCTTTCCTGGCCTGTCTGAGCCTCGTGCTTGGTTACACGCTGCCCATCTGATTCCAAATGGTTAGTCGTTCTAAGGTGTGCGCACCTCCCTTCCTTACTCCCTTCTGGACCCGTCAGTTGTTTGGCCAAAAACTGAGCCACGGGCGTGAGTTCTGCTTTAGAGCTGGAGGGCTGACGAAGGGTCGTGGTGCTGGGGTCTCCATCAGTCTCTACCAGGCCAGCGAGCCTGCTTTACTGCCTCCTGTCCTCCTCCCCTTCCTTTTTCCTTTCTTGTTTTTACTTTTTTTTCTTTTAAATCATTTTATTGGGGGCTCATACAATTCTTATCACATTCCATCCATCCATTGTGTCAAGCACATTTGTACATTTGTTGCCATCATCATTCTCAAAACATTTGCTTTCTACTTGAGTCCTTGGTAGTAGTTCCTCATTTTCCCCTCCCTCCCCTCTCCTACACCTCCATGAACCTTTGATAATTCATAAATTATTATTATTTTGTCATATGTCCACATTTGTCTAATGTCTCCCTTCACCCACTTTTCTGTTGTCCACCGCCCCCCCCCAGACAGGAGGCTATATGTAGATCCTTGTAATTGGTTCCCACTTTCTACCCCATTTTCCCTCCACCCTCCCGGTATCACCACTCTCAGCACTGGTCCTGAAGGCACCTGTCCTGGATTCCCTGTGTTTCTAGTCCTATCTGTACCAGTGTACATCCTCTGGTCTAGCCAGATTTGTAAGGTAGAATTGGGATCATGATAGTTGGGATGTGGTGGAGGAAGCATTTAAGAACTAGAGGAAAGTTGTATGTTTTATCATTGCTACACTGCACCTGACTGGCTTGTCTCCTCCCTGCGACCCTTCTGTAAGGGGATGTCAGTTGCCTACAGAAAGGCTTTGGGTCCCCAATCTGCACTCCCCCTCATTCAAAATGATGATTTTTTGTTCTTTGATGCCTGATAACTGATCCCTTTGGCACCTCGTGATCACACAGGCTGGTGTGCTTCTTCCATGTGGGCTTTGTTGCTTCTGAGTTAGATGACCACTTGTTTATTGTCAAGCCTTTAAGACCCCAGATGCTATAGCTTTTGATAGCCGGGCACCTTCAGCTTTCTTAATGGTTTTGAGCTCTGTTCCATGCAGAACCTTCTTCTTCTTCTTCGTCTTTTTTTAAAAAACATTTTTGTTATTGTGAACCCATACAGTCTTTATTCATTTATTTTTTGGTAAGTGTGAGTAGTGGGATGATCCACCCATTTTGCTTGCAAAGGTGAGCAGAAAGCTACTAGATTTCTCTAGGACATTTATAAAGAGGTATCTTCCCCTTGAGAAGAATCAGAATAAGAATCAATGTCCACTCCATGCAGAACCTTCTTATGGGATTCCTTTCCGAGCACTTGGTGGTGGTGGTAGCCTGCTCAAAATACTCTCTTAGCGTCACAGCTCACACCACCAAGACACAGGTTTGGCAACTGCTCTGGTTCCTTCGGATCCCGGATCCCCTTCCTCTCTGGGCAGTGGCTGCCAAGGCCAGAGATGGGCTTGGGGGCAACCAAGCACCAGCCCTGCCTCTATTTTGAGCTCTTATCCCACTTCAGGTCAGAGAAGAGAGGCTTGGGAGACAGAATGGGCTGAAGCCAGCTCTGGCGCCAGATACTTGGAATCCTTGCTGTGTTGTGGGGGAGGGGAGGGAGTGGCAGAGGGCCTGGGGAACGGCCACTCCTTGCCCAGGGACTGTGCCCATCCTTCAGACAGGGCAGACATGGCGGAGACTCAGCTTTGACAGTGGTCAGAGTCAAAGGAGCGGCAGGAAGCGTTTTTCTGACTTTCTGTGCTATTTTGGCTTTGGGGAGGGGCCAGAAGGACCTCTAGGGAGTCAGTCTTGAAAAGTTCAGCTGGAAAGGTTGGCAAGGTTTGTCTCCCTGGCCAGCAAAGCCAGTGCTCAGCAGGAACAGCTCCTCTGGCCTGCCCCACCCCACGCCCGCAATGTCCTCAGGATGCTGTGCGCACGTGTTGGAAGAGGATACTGTGTACACGTGCTGGAAGAGGGTGTTGTGCACACACACGTGCTGGAAGAGGGTGCTGTGTGCACGTGCTGGAAGAGGGTGCTGTGCACACGTGCTGGAAGAGGGTGTTGTGCACACGTGTTGGAAGAGGGTGCTGTGCACACGTGCTGGAAGAGGGTGCTGTGCACACGTGCTGGAAGAGGGTGTTGTGCACACGTGCTGGAAGAGGGTGTTGTGCACACGTGCTGGAAGAGGGTGTTGTGCGCACGTGCTGGAAGAAGGTGTTGTGCGCACGTGCTGGAAGAGGGTGTTGTGCACACGTGCTGGAAGAGGGTGCTGTGTGCACATGCTGGTAGAGGATGTTGTGCGCATGTGCTGGAAGCACACTGGTCTCCCCAGGCCCTCATCTCTCTGGGCACCACCCGCCCTGGCTCCCTGCATTGTTCAACTGCTCAGCCCCCTCCAATCTTCACGCTCTCCTCTCTCACAGTCATGGACATCTCCCCTTTCTAGCTGAACTTGCAACTACACAAGATAAAGGTTCTATCTCCCAGACCCCCTTGCAGCTAGTGTGACCGTACAGTGAGGATCTGACCAATCAGGGAGCTGAGGTTCGAGGCCGTGTACAAATCTCTCCTGTTCCATGATAGAGAAGGGATGTACAATGCCCTGCTTTGGTCTCTCCTCCCCTCCCACTGGTTGGCAGGTGCCTATGGGGCGAACATTCCCTGCCATGTGGAGAAAGCAATGAGCTAGGGATGAGGAACAAATGGGGGCCTGGGCCCACGACAGCTTGTAAAGAGGAGCCTTGCTCCTACACCAACTTGGGCTCTGAAAGGGGTTCACTTTCCTCTGAGTCATTCTGATTCTCTGCCCTCCCCCCCCCCCCCAACCACCACCGCAACATGCACCTCAGCTAGACTCACTGGGCACCCATTCACTTCTCTAACTTCTATCTTCCTCCTAGACAAACCCAGTGGTTTCTGCCTCTGGGTCTCCCCAGTCAGCACCTGGTTGAGCCTGGCCTTGCTGCCGCCCACTCTCTGCTCCCTGCTCCTCCTTGGCTTCTGGATGACAAGAAGGAGCGTCCCAACCATGTTGCTGGCCATCCCTCTGCCATGTCTCCTTCCTGGGCCCTTAATCATAGACCTGCACCTAGCATGTTCGTCTCCCCCCAATTGCGTCCGTCAGACTCCTCTTGCAGCCCCCTTCGAGCTGGGCTTGTGGGGCCAAGGAGGGTCATTGTCCACCCTGGCCTGGACTTGCCTGGGCTGGGTCTGCTCCATGCCAATGGCTGGGCTTGTGCAGACCTGTGTGGGTCACCACATGTCTCCCATGATGACCGGCTGGACCCTCACCTTCTACTCCACCAATGGTGCCCACACCTTCTTTGCACAACCGTGCCCAGCCTGGCATCCGCGAAGCTTGCTGCGAGCCTGCCTTCAGCGGAGCTGGGGCTGCCCTGCATGCTGGGCCAGAGCTATCTCGGGGTCCTGGAAATGCAGGGCTTGTGATTCGCTCCCTGAGCTGGGCACCCAGGGCCCGCCTTGCTGCGGGAGGACTGCAGCACACACTGACCTGGCTCAAAGCAGGGGGGGGGGGGTCCCCTGTGGTCGTGCTGGGGTGGGGCTGGGGCTTGTGGTCAGGATAGCTTCCTGGCCAGTAGGAAGAGCTGCCCTGGTGGCACTGTGAGTAAGGTGTTGGGTCCGTTCAAACCCATGAGCTGCTCCTCAGGTCGCACATCAATCTGTCTGTGTCCATAGAGAGTGAGCGTACCGGAAGCCTAGGCAAGGATCCCTCTATGGCTCGGAATCGAATAGGTGTGGCGTTTACTGAGTACAGTTTCCGGTGTGGCAATGTGCTAAGAATTCGAATCTGTCCAATCCTTCCAGCCACCCTCCCAGTTTGTGAGGAGAAAGCTGAGATTTCCGCAGGGCAACCAGCTGTCCTAGGTTCTCAGGGTGGTTCGGAGGTGGAGACAGGATTCAAACCAGTGCCATTTGGTTTCAGACTCGGAGCGTGCCACCTCTCCACTGTCCCCTCCCGAGTACCTTCTCTGATGCAACAACTGGATGCCCTGATGGCCAGTCTCATGCCCCTGCTGCTTGATCGATGCCCGGTGGCTGGTCGATGGCCCAGGGGTCCTCTCACCTAAGCCTCCAACCTGGACTCTTAGCTGCCTTTGGGGCATCTGACTTGGTGGCTCGCAGCTGCCTGGACTCACGGTGCTTCTTCCTCGGCCTGCCTTCAGTCCTGTGTCCCCCGAATCACTGCCTCGGTCACCAGGGTTTGGCCTTCACCCTCCTGCCATTCCCAGAGAGCCCCAGAGTTGGCCTTCCCTACTCCATGCCTCCTACTCCATGCCTCCCTCTGTGGAGACCCCCCTCCACTGCTCTGTCTTCCAGGATCCTTGAGGCCCTGCTTCTGCTCAGAATCCCTCTGCACCTCCCTGCTTGCTGCAGAATAAAGTCTCAACTCTCGTTAGCGTGCCCTTGGTCCCCTCAGCCCACGCACCGATGGGTCACTCTCCCATCGGACTGGACAGCGAGTGCTGCCCACCCGTCCAATGGCCATTTTCTCTTTCATCCTAGCTGACAGAACCTCACATTTGACCTGGGCCCCGCCCGCCTCTGGATGAAGGCTGCATTTCCCAGCTTTCCTGTCTTGTGTCCACATGACGAGGCGCTGCCAAGGAGATGGAATTGAGAGTTTTCTGCACAAGCTCTGCTAAGTCAGCTGCGCGGGAGCTGACTTAAGTGGGGTGGAATGCCCTTTTGAGTCACCTTCCAAATCCCTGGAATTCTGATGTGCTGGCTGGAGCTTGAGCAGCCCTTTTGTGACCCCGAGGCTGGAGGTCAGTGGTCGCATGCCAGAGGGGGAAATTATAAAGTGCCTAGATGAGCTGTGTGGTAGTTACATAATCTGGTGTTAATCTGAGGATTAAGGTTGTAGAAGTGGATTCCAGCCTGCCAATCAGAGGCCTCTGTGTGGCCATGGCCTCCTCCTGAGGAGTCTGGGACCTCCTATTTTCCTCCTTCCTCTGTCTCTGCTCACTCTCTGAGACACTCTACTGACAAGATACGTGGTGCTACGCTGGTAGAGCTAGAGCCCTGGACCTGGAGCCCTGGACCTGGAGAAGCCATGTGGAGACCCCTGCCAGCGCTGAGATGCTTACTGTGCTACCGGATCCACAAGATCTCTACCCACTGACCTGTGATCTTCCTGCATTCGGCATCATTGCATGTGTTTTGTGAGTCTGAAGAGGACTTTATAGATTGGTATCAGACATATGGGCTAATACCGGATTTATGGACTTGATGTGGACTGGGCTGGGATGTTTTCTCAATATCCAATTACTCTTGTATATAAAGCTCTTTCCTGTACACGTATCAGTGTCCATGAGTTTGTTTCTCCAGTCAAGTCAGACTAACGCAAGATGCCTACCTTGATCTCATTTATTTATTACTAAAAGGTCATTTTATTGGGGGCTCTGACAGCTCTTCTAACGTCCATCCATCCATTGTGTCAAGCACATTTGTACATTTGTTGCCACCATCATTCTCAAAACATTTTCTCTCTACTTGAGCCCTTGGTCTTGATCTTAGTTTATGTGCAAGAGAAATGAGCATCTCTTGTGCGAGCCATCATTCGTTTGGATGTGCTGTCTTACGCAAGCGGTCGGAATGCCAACTGTGACACGGTGCCACCATGCGGCACGGCACACAATACCATTTCTTTTCTCTTCCGCATGCTGCTCCGTCTTCCCGGAATGGCTTCTCTTTCTGCCTTGCCTGTTGGACTCCAAATTCTCTTTCAGGATCGGAATTGAATATCCATTCTTCCACAAAACATTCTCTGGACACTGGTAACCCCCAGCCTCCCACCACACCCGGGAAGACCCTCGGTGAGATGGAGTGACACCGTGGCCACGACAATGGTTTCGAACATCCGGAACCGTGGTGAAGACGGCGCAGGACTGGACAGCGTCTCGTGCTGAAGAGCGTGCACTGTGCAGGAAGTGTGGGTTGTGGAGTCCGCATTCTGACTCCCTGGATGACCCGTTCAACAGAGAGATCGGTCAGGTCTGGGGCAGGACTCACAGGGCAGGGAGAAGACAGGAGCGTGTTCAGGGGGCAGTGTTTGTATCTCAGGAGCCCTTCTCTGGCCATCTTGTCACACGGTCATAAGGAGGCATGGGACTGCCTGCCTGACGTGTCCCAGCCTCAGGGTCCATAGATTCATTCTCAAGTTCTTCTCAGGCTCCAGGCCCCCTATGCCTGCCCTCCCAGGTTGGCTATGCCCGCAGGCTAGAGGGCCTGGCCCTGTCGGGGAGGGGAGGATGTGTCTTTGCCTCTGTGGAGTTCAAAGTCCAGGCTTCCCGATGGATGATGGGTGGGACGCAGTTTGAGGGGTGGGAGTCTCGTGGGAGCGTTCTGGGCCTTTCAGGAGGCTTGCAGGCGCACACATACCCACACCCTCTGGCAAAGGCGGGCACCTGTGCCCCCTCCCTCCGGCTTCACCGCTTTCCTGAAAAATGAAAGAGGAGAGGGCACACTTGACCCCTTGCATGTCTCTCGCTCAGAGAAGGCACACTAGGACCCCCCCTCAATGCCCCTTTGTCCCTCTCCTCCTGTGGCTGTCCTTGGACCTCCCTGTCCCCAGATCTTGAAGGGTCCTTCTAGTGCCCAGACACAGCTAGGCTGGCCTGGAGTCAGTTCCGCTTCTGTCCACTAGGTGGCACGCTGGCGAACTCTCTGACTTCAAAGGCCAGCAGGGGTGTGGACGCTGCATCCTTCATCCTTCCTCTCGTTCAGAACTAGTTTGCGGGTGCAGACGGGAATTTAACTGATATATACTCCCTGAAACCAAACCCATGGCCATCAAGCAGATCCCAACTCCTAGCAACCCCACAGGGCAGAGTAGAACTGCCCCGGCGCGTTTCCAAGGCTGTAAATCTTTATCGAAGCAGGCAGCCACCTAGCTCCTGTGGAGTGGCTGGTGGCTTTGAACTGCCCGCCTTCTGTTTAGCCGCCGAGCACTTTAGCCACTATCACTGCACATGGCCTCCTAACCAACACAAAGTTACTTTTCATTTTCAATTTATCCTTCCGCTAAAGGTACTGCTTCTGATCTTGAGCGTGGCGCTGGCCGGGTTTTTATATAGATCAACCCCAGGTCGAGGTGCAGGATATTTCCAGCAGGCAGGGAATTCTGGGTGCCTCCTCTCGGAGTCCTGTCACATGACTGGGCGCCTGCAGCAGTGAGTTCCCTCTGGTGGCCTGCTTCTCCGAGGCCCGTGTCACATGCCACTTTGCTGAGGTTCACCCACACTGGTGTGGGCAGCAGTCTTCGTGGTATGGACACGTGACCATTCGCGTTCCCCTGCTCTGCTGATGGATGTGGGAGGTGGGGTTCCGCGAAGGCTCACACCCAGCTTCATGAGCAGGGAGGCTCTGAGGGACCATCCTCAGGATCAAGGATTTCTCCCCCTGGAACAATAGACACACTAACTGGTCTTCCTTGTGGAATTCAAACAATTTAACCTCCGGGTCACTGACCTCATCACCATTTTAGGTACTGGGAAAATGACATACTGAAAGGCAGTTAATGCTTAAATACGAGCAAGAAAAGAGGTGTACAAGACTAGATTATGTTGTAAGAAAAAGTTTTACAATATTGATGAAAAATACGGACTATCTGACTCTACCTCCCCCCAAAGCACCCCAATAAAACAGTGCTTTAAGAGACTCCCCTCGTGAGTCTTGATTGGTGCCCACACTTGCAGTATTCTCCGCTTTGATCTGAACATCACGGGCCGTGTGATGTATCCTTAAGGCTCTTTTCACCGTAGGGTTAGTGTATTACTCTGGGTACATTAGAGAAACAAATCCACAGAAACTCATGTCTAAGCGAGAGTTGTATATAAGGGGTAAGCGCATATCAAGAAAACATACTAACCCAATGTTGCCCAAGCCCACAAGTCCGACATTAACCCATTAGTCCAACAGCAGTTCACAAACTCCTCCTCTATCTCACAAAACACACGCAATGATGCCGACTGCAGGAGGAAAGCCAAATCAGTGAGCGTGTAAGCATCTCAGCGCTGGCAGGGGTCTCCACATGGCTGCTCCAGCACCCAGGGCCGCATCAGGGTCGGTCCATGTGGTTTCTCCTCAGGGATGTCTTGCAGGAAGTGAGCCTTGCCAGCTGAAGAAGGGAACTGGCTAAGGCAGCTGCACCCTGATGCACCCATCACAAAGCAAAAGACCTGAAAACTAGAAAGGTGAGGCTCACTGAGCCATTTATCCCTCCGCCCTTCAATTAACTGCACGTGTTTATTGGCCAGGTTGGCACAATACACTACCTACCTCAGTTAGGATCCCACTCTGAGAGGCAGGCCAATTAGACCAGAGGCACTGCACGGGGCATCCTAGAAACAGGCCCTTTCCCTTCTCTGAACGCATTTATGTGCATCTTTGAAAAGCCCCTTTCCGCTGATCTCACGGCGACTTGTTCTGACAGCACTTCTGGCTCTTTTAATAATTTCAGGAACTGCAGAGCTCACTCATATTGGGGTAACACAGAGCTGAAATGACGGACAGCGGGACACCCTCGGGTCGCTTGGCGTCTTTTCTCTTCACGGTCTAGTTTGCTGTCTGAAGTAACGAATGCGGGGAATAAAAAGGCAGTGCTTCATAGAGGTATGATGAGTTTCATGAAATGAATCAGTTAACATTACAAGCACAATTAGGACTACGTTTTCATTCCCGGGGGTGGGTGGAATGGACACGACTACGGGTGCTTAGGATACGCCGTTGCACACACGAACATTAAACAGAGAGTGGGGATGTCCGTTTCTGATTTCCAAATGGAAAAGCGGCCACCCACCAGAGAGAATCCTGATTGCCAAGTGCCATTTTAACAGCTGGTTCGCCGGACTCAACAAAAAATTAGGGATCAGTTTTGCCGAATGGTGTGAAGCAGCCAAAGTCCACCCCTGGAGCTCCCTCTTTCACCAGCTGCGTTGTCCCAGAAGATAGTTATGAAGTGCTCTCCTTGACGATAAGTGTAACACACACCATTCCTCTTGGCCTTGTCAATCTGGCACAGGAAACCACGTGGCTGTCCAGTGCAACGTGGCCAAGATCAGTCCGTTGCAGCGCACGAAGGCTGCGGACATCCATCTCGACGTGTTCCGTTGCCTTTCTGATGACTAGTGAATGTCCTCGGTCCATACTTCCCACCTTCCATGTGACAATTAGTAATGGAGGCTTGCGCCTCTGCCTTCTCATCTTGAGTCTGCCTGATCTGCAGATGAAGGTCCATCCCTCTCCTTGGGCTCTTTCTCAGTCGCACTTGGGTGTCTCCCAACCCGAAGAGCCCACTGTCTGTATCCGAAGATGCATCAGACCATGTACCTCCGCTGCTCATGAGGTTTTCAGCATCTGGCAGTGTTCTGTAGCTGTTGGTGAGGTTTTCAGTGGCTAATCCCTCTGAAGTGTCTCTGTCTGTTCTTAGTCTGGAAACTCTGCTGAAACCTGTTTACTGTGGTGACCCTGCAGGTATCTGAAATGGCGAGGCCATAGCTTCCGGCTTCATGGCCACACGACGGACAAGTGGTAGCATCCTGTGATCCAGACTGTGAGGCAGTGACTGTTGGGAGCCGATAGCCATTAAGACCCTGGCCTCAGACACGTAGCAGAAACTTGGCCGCTTTCTAACAGCAAGGCTTTGTTTCCTGACCAACTTCGCCCCCACATTCCAAGCTACGTGCTCAGTAGCACGGGCAGTTGCGATAACTGACCTTGTTGCCATTAGTCAAAGTACTGAGCACCCATTGAACTGCAGATATACCATATTAGGAACACAGTGATAAGTTCACCCGTACATCACCACGATGTCTTTGAGTACTGTTGCGCACCCTTTGTACCTTATTGGGAACATGTGGCTGATTGGTTGTTGTACAGTGTGCGGTTGTTACACAGTGTGCTTCATTGGAATATGTGCCTCCCACTTCCTTCTCTGTTGTGAATATATACCCAGAGTTTTGGCAAAATAAACGGGCTTGATCAGCACTTGTCTTGCCCCATGTCTCTGTGTCTTTCTTCCATCCAGGTTCGTTGCCCCTCTGGGTCACCGTGTGAGAGTCTCGCTGGACGAGACCCTAACAAGTGACAGTGCTTGCTGACCCGCTGTTGTGTCCATGGCCCTAGCTTGCGCACACAGCACCCGTCTCTGCTGCCCCACCCCCACCCCGGGATTTCAGCCTGGCGGTGAGCAGATGAGCATTGGCAAATACAATACACGGGTGCTCCAGAGCCTTGATTGCCAGAGACGGATACACAAAGGGCTGGGTCTTCTCTAAGACAAGAATAGAAACAATGGTCTTCCCTTCCTCTCAGCTGCTTGAGCCATTGCGTAAGAGGACCTGTGGGGAAGCCTTTTGTCATGATGGGCCACCAGGTTGACGGCTTACAACAGACAGGTCGCAAAGAGGACGGTGAGATGCAGGGTGAGGGGGAAGGAAATGGAAAGGCCACAGAAGCAACTCGCAACCCTGAACTCCACAGTAAGGGTGCTGATCCTCCCTGCCCACCCTCTGCCCTGGAGGGTTGAGTGTCTTCCGCAGTGCCGAGTATAGCCAGCAGGGGCCACCCCGTCACTGTCAGGAGTCTGCAAAGGAACAAGTCTTTACAAAGACCGGCCCACATCTTCTTGGTTGTGCAGATGGCTGGGGTTGGGGTGGTGGGAGTGGGGTGGGGATGGAGGGGGGTTAAAGCTTGGCCTCTTGCGCCAGATCCTGAGCCCAAGTTCTGGCCCTGTGGTTTCCTGCCTCGTGATGGCGAACAAGTTGCTTTACCCTCTCTGAATCGTTTTCTCTGTCTGTAAACCGAGGATGATAACGACAGGGACCATTGTCAAGGAGTTGCCGTGAGCATTACAGGAGCCCTGGTGGCATTGGGTTGCGAACCCTAAGGTCAGCAGTTTGAGACCACCAGCCACTTCTTGAGCGAAAGAGGAGGCATTCTACTCCCATAAAGAGTTATTTTCTCAGAAACCCTCAGGGGCAGGTCGGCAGTGTCCTATGAGGTCCCGGTGAGTCACACTGGCGTCACACTGGCTCGAGGGCAATGAGTGAACATCAGGATTAGCAGGTTGCTTAGACAATGGACCTACCAGAGTGTTGTCAAGTTGATTGGTATTTGCTAAATAAATAAACGTGGCCCTGTGTGATGGGGATTACCTGGGCCTTCCCCCTGCTCCCCTAGATATCAGGCCTTCAGCATGTCCACCTTCCCTGGAGCCCTGCACGTGAGACTTCACCATGCCGGCCTGTTGGCACGAGCCAGTCTGACGTCCAGTAATTTTCCAGACCAGCTGAGGCCCCTGCACTGGTTTCCCTGATAAGATTCCATCATGTATCTCCTTGTGGGCGTGCCCTTTATCAGCACGCTGCTCTTGGCTCCAGCATTCTGAGCAACTTCCAGGTCACCAGCACTACAGGAGGAGCGGGGGCAGAGGAGCAGAGGCATGCAGGGGAGAAGGTCTTAGTGCCACTCTGGGACCCTGAATTGGGGCCCTCCAGGCTCAACCAGCCAGCACCGTAAACCTTGGGGGCCCCTTGCTTGGGACTGGGCCAGCTGGTCCCCTCAGCCTTGCCCCAACCCCTCGCCAGTCTGCACTGCCTTTGGAAGATGGCTTCCTGGGGAGTGTAGGACGCCTGCAGAGGTGTGCCCTGGGAGAGAATGTGCCGTGTGGCCTCACTGTCTTTGAAAGTCAACCTGGACCAGGTCACTGTCACCTTCTCCTTCCCAAGACTGAAGTCACAGCATACAGGGCCAGTCAGGACCCACAGAGCAGCTTCCCGTTTCACACCTGGGAAACCCAGGGCCGAGGGTGGCACAGGGGGGCGCTCCACGCCCCCAGACTTCCTGCTCTCCTAGTTCAGCCCACCTCCCGCCAGTCAATAGCACCACCGAACCCAGCTTCCTTGGAGCTGAGTCCGGAGCATTCACTGCCCGGGGCCCAGGCCCAAGGGCTTGGGTCTCCAAACCACCCAATACCTTGCCAGCTCAGAAGGGTCCACAGAGCAGCAGAATGCCAGGCACAGCCCAGACCTGCAGCTGCAACCTGCACGTTAACCAGCTCCCTGGAGGGTTCCTGGCCACTTCAAAGCAATGGGTCAGAGCAAGCCACTCCCCCCCGCCCCCCCCCCGCCCCCCCCGTGAGCCTATGTCCCTACTAGAAACAGAGGGTGGTCAGGCCACCTCTGAACTCTTTGTCACAGCTGAGACCCTGGGAGCCTGGCCTTCTGCAGGGGCATGTGCATTTGGTGGGGGGCTCGGGAAAGTACCAGGAGCCCTGGCAACACACAGGGTAAGTGCTTGGCTGGGAACCAAAAAGATTAGAGGTCCCAATGCCGCAGCTGCTCGGCAGGAGTAGAGACCTAGTAGTGCCATAAAGATCACAGTTCCGGAAACCTGCCAGGGCAGCTCTGCTCTGTCCCATGGGGGCGGGGGGGGGGGGGGGCAGCGCTCTGAGTTGGAATCAGCTTGATGGCACCATAGGAACAGCTGGGAAGTGGAAGTCAAGTCACAAAGAGACAACACCCTAACTTCTGTCTGCTGAACCTTCCGCCTCTGCAGGAGACCCAGAATAGGACAGCCTCCCAGGGGCAGGAGTAGCGGATTCAATTGGGCTCCTTCAGCAGTCTCCACTGGGCGCCTTCTGGGTGCCAGGGTCCACAGGGATGGGTCTCCACCCTGGCTGCCCATCACAATCACCCTTTAAAAAATTATGTATTGATGCCCAGGCCCCACCCTGGCCAACGCAATCAGAGTTTCCGGGGCTGGGGGCGGGGCCTGGGCACAGGTACAGAGTAAAATGCCTTGGGCTCTTCTCATGTCCAGCCCCGTGGAGGGCGTCTGGTCGGGAGGAAAAGGGAAGTCCTCCGTACATCCTCCTCAGACTGCCTCCCTGCCTGGCTGGGACCAGTCCGGGGAGGCAGGTCTGGCTGCAGCCAGGAGAAATCACCAGGAAACTCCCTGAACATTGCAACTCGTGACAGCAACATCTAATTAATCATCAACCCTGCAATGCGATCCCGGCCCATAAGCAGAGAACCCACAGAGGCTCCCGAAACCAGTCCACCGACACCTCCTGTCAATTCCCTCCTGACCTTCTGCCCAGGACCCCAGGCAGATGGGGGCCCAGCTCGGCTCTGTGGCTGGTAAGTGGAACCCTGGAAGCTGAGAGGTTGATCCCTGGGCCGGGGTGACAGGGATGGGAAGGGGGCTTTGTGTCATTGTCAGATAGCTACTTCAAGAGGCGTAGGTGTGGGCCTCACTGAGATGTATTAACCGCTCAGAAAGTGTCTCTGGCTCCCTGTGACCATGAGTTTCCTGGGGCTGCAAGAATCCAAACGGAGGCTGAGTGATTTGGATATACGGCTCTTCAGAAGAAAGATGGGGCTGTCTGCTCCCGTGAAAACTGACTGGATGGAAACCATGGGGCTCAGTCTCAATCCATAGGCTGGAGACGGTTCAGCCAAGCAGCTGCAGTCAGTATATTCCGACCCGTAGCCACTCAGCAGGGCAGGGTAGGACGGCCTCTTCAGGTTCTCAAAGCTCTAGTTGTTTCCAAGAGCAGACAGCCTCATCTCTCTCCCGCGGAGCAGCTGGTGGATTTGAACTGCTACCTTTGTGGGTAGCAGCCAACGTGTAATCAGCTTACTATGCACCTCCTGCTGATTGGGCAGTCAGAACGCACCCATCCAAAAGGTGACCAGGTGCGAAGGTTCTCTTGAGTCTCACCTGAGCTGGGATCATCCCCAGAGATCAGGGCTGGGCCTCGCTGGACCCTGCTCTTGGGGAGCCTGGGCTCGGCCCCGCCCTGGATCTCTGTGCAGGCGGGCGGCTCACTTAAGGGCCGCTGCCACACCCACACCTTCTGGTGGGAACCGAGCCTCTGCTGCCAGCAGTGGTGTTTACCTTCCAGGCGGGGCCGCCGGGAAGCCCGGGGGGCGTGGGGGGCAGCGTGAGCGAGCCAGGAGTTGGGCGGGGGCTTCCCCTTCAGCGCGGCCCGGGGGACGGGAGGCTCTGACTTGTGCCACCCTGCCACCCTTCTGCCCAGCCCGGAGCGCTTTCCCTCCTGGCTCTGGGGGCCATTGAGAGAGCGGCCCCCCGGGCCTGGAGGGGGTTGCCGGCAAGGAGGGGTGTGTTGAAGATCTGGGGAGTCGATCCCCAAAGGTCAAGAGCTGTGCTTCTCAAGCTCCCGGCAGCCGCAGCTGCACCTTGTTGGCAAGCCTGGCACATGGTCCTGTCCTATCCCAGCGTCCTATCCGAGCTGGGAAGACAGAGTGGGTGGATTGGGGAAGTCGTTCTGTTTCTCCCAGTTTCTTGGGACCCTGCTAGGAACTGGGTGGCCGCTTGGGGTGGAGGTGGGTGGGTGGGAAGGCATTCTGAAAGCTAGTCTTGGCCCCAGGCAGCCTACTCCAGAGCCAGACCTGGCCTGGGCCACCCCTGCGCCACCTGCCCAGGGACAGAGCCACTGAGGCGTGAGTCAGGGACTAGGAGGTCTCCGGGAGGCTCCGTGGGATCCAGAAGGAGGTGGTGTGAGTGCAGGGTCCTAGGTGGGCACTCGCACCTCTCGTCCGCACGGTGGCCTACCTCCAAACGCCGCCAGCAGAGGCCTGTGGAGGACAGTGGCCCATGGGTGGCCCCCGGTTCAGTCTCAGCCTTGTGCAGTGCTTGGCCAACACTACAGAGAATAGGTGTGGAGACTTCCAGGTGGCGAGCCCAGAGCCCTGGCGGTGCCTGTTGCTGGGGCACTGGCCCCAAGTAGTGAGAGGGGCCCCAGGGGGACAGCCGGGAGAAGGGTGCTTATGTCTGTTGTGCGGCCGGTGGTGTCCCTCGGGTCTCATCGTTGGTGGTGGCGGGTGCCTCTGAGTTGATGTAAGCAAACCCACTTCCATAGACTTGATTCTGACCTAGAGAGATAATATAGGACAGGGTAGAACTGGTCTTGAGGGGTTCTGAGATTCAATCTTTTTTTAAAAAAATGAGTCTCAAAGAATAGTTTAAATGATAAGCTATTGCATTTTAGTCTGTCTGCCATAATTGACTTTACATTGCTCTCTGTCTGGTAACAAGACTATTCAGGTACCTCAACTATGATTACAGGGAATTCTCCAGAGGCTTTATCCATGCACTGTCACCCATAGCCTTTTGCAAACCAGGTGTTCACAATTTAAGCTCTGATACCATTCCCTCCTTCAGATTTGGATTTTATTATTTATAATCCTTGGGTCACACAGGCTGGTGTGCTTCTTCCATGTGAACTTAGTTAACACCTCACTTAAATGACTCTTTGTTTGAAGACAAGCCTTTAAGACCCCAGACACTATTCCTTTTGATAGCCGGGCACCAACTACTCTGTTGTTTGTTTTTAACCACACTTTGCGATAGCACCCATCTCGTCAGTGATCTCTTCATGAGAGCATCATGCAGAGCCACGAGACTGTAAATCTTTAGGGAAGCAGACAACTTCCTGTGGAGCAGCTGGTGGTTTTGAACTGTCAATCTTGCAATTAGAAATCCAATACCTAGCCCATAACACCATCAGGCTTCCTTTGAGATACAAAAGAGGTTAGGTACAAGCTAGCAAGCAGAAAGGGGAGGCAAGAGATCCCAAGCCACGTGAATATGGTCCAGAAGCAGAAACTCAGAAGAGAGCAGGACCTTGCCCCAGAGAGAAAGCCTGCCCACAGAGCCAGCACCCGACATTTGTACTTCTGGCCTCCTAAACTGAGAAAATAGATGTGTTTGTTGAAGCATCCACTTGTGTCGTTTCGGCATCAGGTCCAGGAGCACCAGGTAACTATGACAGAATTGAGCCCACAAGAACCGTGTGCTGCTCTAGCAGGCACCTACAATGTGAAGGCAGTTTTGGAATTTGGTAATGTGTGAGGGTTAGAAACTTTAAGTTGCCCAATAGAAAAAGCCTAGCTTGCCTTGGAGAGACTGTAGAATGAGGAACTTCAAGGGCCATTCTCCTGAGGGCTCAGAAGGAAGTCAAGAGAGCTATAAAGCTTGTCTATCATTTCAGAGAATACATATAAAACCCCAAACTAAACGCACTGCCTTGAGTCAATTCTGACTCATAGTAACCCTCTAGATCAGGACCCTCGTAGGACTGCCATGGGTGGGTTTCCAAGACGGTAGATCTTTATGGGAATAAACACTCCCATCTTCCTCCTGAGGAGGGGCTGGTGGTTGGTGGATTTGAACCGCTGACCTTGCAGGAGGTAGCAGCCCAATATGTAACCCTTGGAACCACCGGGAGTCCCTCAGAGAATGTATATGACACAGCAAAATAGATGTTGCTAGAATTAGGAGTGTTATTGTGCTTCTGGTGAGGCTTAAGGTGGCAGAAGGACATTGGGCCTCCACTCAAGTACTCTCTCAATGCAAGAATACTTTCTTCTATTACATTGGCATTCTATGATGCTCACCCTACCGCTACAGCCGCTGAAGACAAAGCGGGTGCATAACCAAATGTGGTGACGAAAGCTGATGGTCCCCGGCTATCAAAAGATATAGCGTCTGGGGTCTTAAAGGCTTGAAGGTTAACAAGCGTCCATCTAGCTCAGAAGCAACAAAGCCCACATGGAAGAACACACCAGCCTGTGTGATCACGAGGTTCCGAAGGGATCAGTTATCAGGCATCAAAGAACAAAAAATCATATCATTGGGTGCACAGCTCCATGATATGATCGCTGAGGACAAACGGGTGCATAAGCAAATGTGGCGAAGGAAGCTGATGGTGCCCGGCTATCAAAAGGTATAACGTTTGGGGTCTTAAAGGCTTGAAGGTGAACAAGTGGCCATCTAACTCAGAAGCAACAAAGCCCACATGGAAGAAGCATACTAGCCTGTGTGATCACGAGGTGTAGAAGGGATCAGGTATAAAGCATCCTCAGAACAAAAAAATCTTACCATAGTGAATTAAGGGGGAAATGCAGAGCAGAGACCCAAAGCCCATATGTCGGCCACTGGAGATCCCCTTGCAGAGGGATCTAGGGGAGGAGAAGAGTCAGTCAGCATGCGATGTAGCACCGATGAAGAATACAACTTTCCTCTAGTTCCTAAATGCTCCCCCCACACCCATCATGATTCGAATTCTACCTTGCAAGTCTGGCTAGACCAGAGGATGAACCCTGGTGCAGATAGGAGCTGGAGGCACAGGGAATCCAGGGCGGATGATACCTTCAGGACCAGGGGTGTGAGTGGCGATACTGGGAGGGTAGAGGGAGAGGGGGTTGGAAACAGGGAACCAATTACAAGGGTCTACATGTGACCTCCTCCCTGGGGGATGGACAACAGAAAAGGGGGTAAGGGGAGACGCTGGACAGGGCAAGATATGACAAAATAATAATTTAAAAATTATCAAGGGCTCATGAGGGAGGGGGAGCAGGGATGGAGGGGGGGGGGGAAGAGGACCTGATGCCAAGGGCTTAAGTGGAGAGCAAATGCTTTGAAAATGATGAGGGCAATGAATGTACAGATGTGCTTTACACAATTAATGTATTATGGATTGTGATAAGAATTGTATGAGCCCCTAATAAAATGTTTAAAAAGAAAATAATGAACACGGGATTAAATAATGGAAGAAGGACATTTTTATTTATTGTTTACTAATGCGGTTGGCAAAGAACTCGTCTGAATTATGCTGACATGTTTGAAGAATGGTAGGAATTGTAGATGATCCATCTGGCTGAAGGAACGTCTAAGCCAGATCTTAAAGGGCCGAGAGGGCTGTGTCTGATTGCAGTTTATAGTAAAATGTGAGAAGAGAGATGGAATGAAGTGAGCAGTGCAAAATGAAACCAAAACTTAAAGATTCGGAAAATGTTGTCGTGCAAGATGATGATATATGTCCTGAAATGCTCACCATGGATGTGGGGACACACTCTTTCTGCTAAAGAGATTATGCCTGTGCCTAATGGACAGAACAACCTACTGTGGCAGAAAGCCCAGTTTTGACTGGAGTCTGGCCGTGATGAAAGGAAACTGCCTCCGGAAACAGGTCAAAGGAGTGACATCATTGTCTTCCGAGAAAAAGACCATCCCTGGATCAGGTTAGGGAGCAACCACACTCTTGGAAGAAGAGTAGGAAGCCAGGCTTCCAAGAGTGGGGCCACCACGGGGGCTCCTGACTCTCAAACCCTCCAAGGTCTTGGCCAACTCAGTTCTGGATTGTGACGCTAACGTTCAGTGTGCCAGGGGGATGGAACCCTGACCCAAAGCTGAGTATGTGGTGCCACCCTGCACCACGGGCAGGAAGGGAGCCGCCTTCACCAACTGGGAGGAGTTACCATGCAGAGGGTCCAGCAGAATGGGGCTGCTGTCAAAGTTGATGGAGCAGAATTACAGCCCCAGGGGGCTCTGAGGAGCCTCCATCCAGAATCCAGAAAGCATGCCCAACACCAGGGGCTGCAGGGCCAGCCATTGACCAAATGGCCCCAAAGACCAGAGTGTGGGTTTTACACCGTGAGAGCTCACGTGGATCAAGCTGTCTTTCGGGCTTGCTGGGCGCCTGCTCTTCTTTCTTTCTCTCCAATCACTCCTCTTTGTCGTTCAAATGTCTGCCTTAGGCCTGTTCCACCCCAGTACTCAGGGCGCAGATAATTTTAAAGCTAGATTTCGCAGGTTCACAGATGACAAAGGAATTTTGCCCCAGGGTGGAACATGCCTCACATTCTCAGCCATATCTGATTTAGGAATTTCAGAAGAGATTTTCAACTTGAAGACTTTGGGGATGATGTGATAGAGCGAATGTGTTTTGAATGTGGAAAGACATGGATGAATGGGGCGGAGCAGGGGAGTGGGGGGTATTATGGGTTGAACTGTGCCTTCCAAAAAGATAAATAGTAAATCCTAACCTCTGTGCCCGTGACGATAATCCCATCAGGGCATGGATTGTCTTTGTTATGTTAGTGAGTCAGGATTAACATAGGGCGTGTCTTGAGCCAATTTCTTTTTAGATATAAAAGAGTTTAAATACCAACTGCCAAGTAGAGACAGGCTACAGAACTAGCAAGCTCCATGAAGATCACCTAGGAGCTCAGAAGAGACCAGGACTTCCCTCCAGAGCCTATAGCACAAGAAGCCCTCTCCTAGAGCTGGCGTCCCTGAGTGAGGATTCCCAGCCTTCTGAATAAGGAGCTCTGATGGAACCAGGTCAGCAGTTTGAAACCACCAGCCAGCTCGGCTGGAGAAAGGGGTGTCTACTCTCCTAAAGAGTTACTGGGTCGGGGTGGGGGATTTGGGAGCAAGCAATGAATGCGGGAGTGGGGAGGGGGCACTAGAACTGATTGTGATGATGTAGATGCAACTCCTTAAAAAGCGATTGAACCTTATAACTCCGGGTAGACTGGAGCATGTACACTGGTACAGATAAGAACTCTTTTAAAAAAATCATTTTTTTAGGGGCTTATACAACTCTTATCACAATCCATCCATCCATTGTGTCAGCACATTTGTACATTTGATACCATCATCACTCTCAAAACGTTTTCTTTCTACTTGAGCCCTTGCCATCAGCTTCTCATTTTTTCCTCTCCTTCCCCCGACCCCTTCCTCATGAACCCTTGATTATTTATAAAAAAATTTTTTTTGATGTCTTAAACTTACCAATGTCTCCCTTCACCCACTTTTCTATTGTTCTTTCCCCTGGGAAGGGGTTATATGTAGATCGTTATGATCGGTTCCCCCTCTCTCCCCCCACCTTCTTCTTCCCCTCTGGAATGGCTACTCTCAATATTGGCCCTGAGGGGTTTATCTGTCCTGGATTCCCTGTGTTTCCAGCTTTTCAGATAAGAACTCTTGACACGCTGACCCCAGGACAGATAAACCCCTCAGGAGCAGGAATGGGAGTAGCGATACCAAAAGGGTAGGGTAGTGGGGAGGGGAGAAGGGGGAGAAACAGAGTACATTGATGGATGTATAACTGCCCCCATCCCTCTGCAACAGTAACGTGGGTGAAGGGAGACAGTGGGTGGTGTAAGGTATGAAAACTATAATACTTCATAATTCACAGGGGTACACGACGTAGGGGCAGAGAAAAAAGAGACGCTGATACCAAGATCTCAAACAGAAAATGTTTTGAAAATGATGATGGCAACATAAGTACAAATGTGTTTGATACAATTGATGTATGGATTGTTATAAGAGCTGGAAGAGCCCCCAGTGAAATGATTTATTTTTTTGGTAATTTTAAGCGATTTAACTATGGAAATATATGACATGTGAGTATTTTATCAAGAAAATGACTAAACAAAGAAAAATACTCACACTTGACCTATGGTTACCATGGGTGAAGGGGGAAGAGATTTTGCTTAGGGGGCACTGAGTTTCATGTTAACGGTGGTGGAACAGTTTGGGGAAAGATATCAGCAATGGTTATCCATCACTAAGAATAGAGCCAATGACACTGAATTATACACAGAGAAGTTGTTGAAGTGGAGAATACTTTGTGGTGTATAGTTTTGCCACGATTTAAAAAATTGCATGAAAAACAGTGAGTACAAGGCAGGGAAGCCTGTTCTTGGGTGGGTTGTGTTGATGATGGTACAAACACAATGGCACCAGAGAAGGGTATGGACGCGGGCGACGTGCCCACAGAGCTGTTAGAAAGAGTGGCAGTCTCGGCGACCCACAGGGGCAGTTCCACCCATCCTGCCGGGCCGCTAAGGAGTCAGAATCCACTGTGGCAGTGGGTTTGGCTTTTGTTGAGTTTGTTTGTTTTGGATGGTGCTTTTGGGTGGTTGGGAGAAGGATGGGCTGTCTGCTCCCATAAGGATTTCCAGCTTCAGAAACCCCATGTATGATCACCGAGCGGGAACTGATCTGATAGCGACAGGCGTCCCTAGAGCCTGAGAAGATGAAGTCCTTGGTTGCAGAGGGAGATGAGGTTTGGGAGGCCATGGCAGGGACCCTGGCTGGAGAGAGAGACAACACGGGCTTTCCACGAGCCCTTAAGGAGCCTGCTGGGTTTTAAGTTGGACTGCTAAGCGCAAGTCTTCAGTTCGAAGCCCTCAGCCCTCAGCAGGAGCCAAGTGGAGGCTCCCTACTTCCGTTACCAGAGTTACAGGCTCGGAAACCCACAGGGGCAGTTCTCATCTGTCTCATTGGGTGGCTATGGGTCGGAATTGACACGATCGCTGTGAACTGGGTGAGATTGGGCTCTAAGCCTGGGTCTCAGGGCTCTAGGGGGTGACTGGGGAAGTGAGGATCAGAAAGTGGTAGAAATGGCCTGGGAGGGGGCGAGAGGGGGATGAGAGAGGGGGAGAGGCAGGGGTGCAGAGCAGCCAGAGGTGTTGGATGGGGGGTGTGAGGTGACCCGGGGAAGCTAGGAGATTCACAAGGTGACTTAGAGAACCGGTGGCTCGGGCCCCCTCACAGCCCCCGCTGACGTCCCCCCTTTTCCCTCTGCCCCAGACCGCAAGGCTCCGCGGGAGGTGCTCCGTTTCCATGCAAAAGCCAAGGGCGCGCAGGTGCGCCTGGATGCGCGGCGGTGCCAGGCCCAGCGCCGGGACACGTTCCACGATGGCATCGTCTTCAGCCAGCGGCCGGTGCTGCCCGGCGAGCGGGTGGCGCTGCGCGTGTTGCAGGACGAGGCCCGCTGGTCCGGTGGCCTCCGTGTGGGCTTCACGCGCCTGGACCCCGCGCACGTGTCCAGCCTGCCACCCTTCATGTGCCCAGACCTGGAGGAGCAGAGCCCGACGTGGGCCGCCGTGCTGCCAGATTGCTGCGTGCGCGCGGGGGACGTGATCTGCTTCTGGGTGGACCCCCAAGGCCAGCTCTTAGCCGACATCAACGCGGGACTCCGGCTCCTGTTACGCAGGGATGTGCTTTTGGGCGCACCTCTCTGGGCCGTGATGGACGTGTATGGGATCACCAAGGCCATCGAACTGCTGGGTGAGGCAACCTGCGGGGTGACCCAGGCACCTCTAGGAGGAAGGTGGGGGGCTCAGGCGGCACCTATCCCCCTCCCAGGACTCAGGGAAGACCCACGGAGTCATTCATTCGGACTCAGTCTGTTCTCCCATCAACCCCTGTCCAGTGTCGGGATACAGAGACCTGAACTGGGGACACCAGTCATAGGGATGCCTTATCCGTGACTGATGACAAGATCGACACCCCGGATAGCTGTTAAAAGGCTGATCACATTTCACAAGGCAGAAACTTTTGCTCGGGCTTTGCAGTTTAAATAGGAGCTCACCAGGCTCCAAGGTTGTAGTGAAGGGACTAGAAAGCATTGCATGTTTACATGCAAACAAGGGCTTCCCGTGGGGGAACGGGAGGAGCATCTAACCGTGCCTCCGGCCACGGGGTTGGAGAGGGGCCGTGGCGTGGGTTTCTGTCTGAGGAGCACGGCCGGTGCAAGCAGCCCACCCCTGCCCTCCTACTCAGAGATTTTATTTTTAAAACCATCACAGCTGCTGGGCCGTGCCCCAGGAAAACCTGGTTTGGTAGGTCCATCTGTGGGTACCTTACCATCTCCAGGACCTGGTTTGGGCATGGGGGTGATGCTGAGGGCCCCCATCCAGGCAGAGGCAGTGGTGTGGAGGAGGGCAATGATGGAAGGGCAGTTTGGGAGGAGGAATCTCCAGTCTCTTGAAGTCTGGCCTCTGCTGAGTTAAGGTGAGGATGGGATGGGCAGGGCCTAAAGACCAGACACGTGCTCCAGCCCTGAGACCCAGCAGAGGGAGGACATGGATGCCTTGGGTCAGGTGATGGGTGGGTGGGGGGGAAACCTGCATTTGCTCAATCCTGTTGCTAAGCTGCTTCTCTCTGCCACAGACCTTGCGGCCAGTCCACTTCCTCCCACCTTCGTGCCAATCGCCCTCAGGGACAGTGCTGCGCCCAAGCCTGGAGGTGAGTGGCTTCCTGAGGGTTGCAGCAGTGGGGTGGGAGGACCCAAACTCAGAGAGCTTGGTAATGCCGCTCTGCGTCCCAGGAAACTCTCCAGCGTGGCCCAGGTTCACAGGCCTTGGACCACAAGACTTGGCTCTGCCTACTGAACACCTGATTGCTATTTAATAACTCCAAACTAACTTTCCATCGCCAGAGCACCTTGATGGTGGCTGGAAAGTAGTACTCTGTACTGCTTACAAAGTGTAACCCACACTCATTGTGAAAGCGTTGTCAGATAGAAATAAGTACTACCCCAAACCGCAGAGAAGAAACTAATCTATAGGACTAGCAGTCTACACCACTGTTTCCCAAAGTGGGGGCTACCACTCTGGGTAGGCTGCACAAGCAGATACCTACAGTGTATCCTGGATTATGGGCTATCCTAAGAAAGTTTTTAATTGCGGCGGGAGGGGGGGCTGGAGGAGGGGGCGGTGCTGAGTAGTGATTCTTTTCTGGAAAGGGGGTGAGGCAAAAGGAGCGGTGGACCAGATAAGTTTGGGAACCCATGGGCTCGTCACCTCTGAGACCCGAAGAAGCAGGTGGTGACCACGACTGCTTCGATTAGGGCCACACTAGAAGGGTGCAGACAGAATGGGAGAACAAATATGGACCCGAACCCACATTCTTCCCTAGCTCAGCCTTCCTGCACAGTTGAGATGAGAGAACTCCCAGAAACTCACTCATACCCTAGACACTCCTGAAACCCGGAACTGAAACAAGCAGGTAGAGAAAGGAGCTGACTGGAAAGGAACTGGCTGGCCTGCAATTCGCGGGATGCTGACACACTGGGAAACAATGTAACACATGCCTGTGTACAAGCTGCCGCATGGGCCCCGCTTGTTGGGTAGCTAAGCAAAACACAATTTAAAAAATGCAAGTCCATTTCATATTACAGGATAAAATGGAAAGACAAAATTAACCCGTTATCCCCAGGCCCCATTAACCATTATCTCTTGAGTAGATAGATTTTTGGTAGTATTTGTAGTATTAGTCGTGTTTATGTGACAGTGTGTGTTTCGTTTTCCTTTTCTCTAAAATTGGGATTTTATGAAACGTGTGAGGACATGCCTATGGTGTTTTTCTATCCCGTGTTTCCCCCATGGGAAGCATTTACCGGTGGAAGATAACGATTCTTCCACCTGCGCTGAGGGCAGGGTTCCCTGGCCTGTGGTTCGCCATGCGCCCCTGATCTCTGCTCTCCCTTTTCCCAGCCAGGGCAAGAGAGGAGTGTGCCATCTGCTTCAGCCGCGCTGCCAACACCTGCCTCCTCCCCTGCAGCCACACCCACTTCTGCACCCCCTGCGCCTGGAGAGTCTATGTGGACACAGCCAAGTGCCCCATGTGCCGCTTGGACATTGAGGCGGTGGCATTGACAGGGGACCAGCCTGCTCTGAGGTCTTCAGGAGGCTCATAGGCAAAGAAGGCCCCCCTGTTCGCATGGCCGGGCCCTGGCCCTGGGCCCTGCAGGCATGAGGAATGCAGCCAGCCCTCTGGAAGAAGACTCAGGGAGCATTACCACCAGATGCTGCAGAGAGAGGGAGGCGAGGGGAGGAGTGGGCATTTCCCTCAGCTCTTCGCCAACAGACCCCTGGCATAAGACCAGCGGAGCCAGGAGGAACCTCTTTTTCTTCTCCATTCAGAACGATGCTGGCCTGGCCTCAAAAAGCCAGTCCAACCATGGACCAGGGAGGGCACGTACATCCCTCTGCATAGCTCCAGGTTCAGTTAAGGCCAGAGCGCGGCGAGATTTCTGGCTGGCCCACGCAGCCACCACAGTCCCAGCAATCCCTCGTACTCATCAGCTCGGAGGACAGAGCTGGGCATCCACGAACCTATTGCACGTTGCTAAGAAAGAACTCTGTTCAGAAATGGAAGTGACCTGACCCCTCCCTCATGGTGCAGCTGAGGCCGTCCGTAGCTGCATTGCCCAGATTTGCTGGGAGCCTGGCGGACAGACACTGAAGTAGGGAGGGACCGGGATCAGGCGCCGAGAAGCATCTGGGTAGAATGTTCACTGTCCTAAGTGGGGAGCCGAGACGTTCTCTGTGAAGCGAGTCTGTGGTTACTGTCCCTGCTTGCCTCCAAGTGGGGTGGCGAGCTTTCCACTGAGACCAGGCAGCTGAAGACGATGGGACACGTGGGAGGACTGCTGTCATCCTGGGTCCTCCCTGGTCCAGATATTAAAGTTCAACATTTAACAAAGAGTTTCTAGCCTCGGTGTCTCCTTCGTTGTAGTTTGTGGGAAGGGATGAAGCGATGAACTGGCCAGGAAGCCAGGCACCTGGGGACATGCCCTACTGTCCTGCACACCACCCTCGGGCTCATGGACTTCATGATGCTGAGCACATGAAGAGGCTAGTGCTATACTCTGAAGTCCCAACCAGGCTCTGTCCCTGGCATCCTTGACACTGGCTCCTACCTGAATGATAGAAGGGACCTGGGGGATGACCTCCACAGGTGTTCAGGGCAGGGGGCAAAGCCACGCCTATTACTTTGCTGGTGTCCCCTGCTGTGACTGGTGGGGAGGCCTATTCCTGGAAGAGGGCTCTCTGAAGTGGGGCCCAAACCACTTGCTCTAAACCTTGCAATGATGGTCACCTCCACAGCCAGCCTCCCTGCCGCCCCAGGGTCAGCCAGAGGGCCTGGTTTCGGGGTCTAGGGAAACAGAGATCAGATTTTCTGCTCTGGTGTGGGGTCCCCTGTCAGTCCACAAGTGCCCTAGCTGTGGGAGTGTGATGTGGCATCTGTGTGCTGCCGTTTCTTCATCGGTAAAGCAGAAACAAGATGGTTTTCTTTGCTAGTCCAGTTGTGAAGAGACTGAGCTTGCAATGTCTAGCTGGAGGAAGTCCTCAAAGCCTGGCAGCTTCCTTCCCCAAGTAAAATATGGGACTCTCATGTGTGGTGGGTTACTCGTTATACTGCTAACCTCAAGGTCAGCAGTTTGAGACCACTAGCCGCTCCATGGGAGAAAGACGAAGCTTTCTATTCCCACAAAGAGTCACAGACTTGAAAACCCAAAAGGGCAGCTCCGCCCTGGCCTATTGGGTGGCTGTGACTTGACCAGGACTGGATGGCGATGGGTTTGTTGGAGTTTCTCCCCAGAAAAAGGCATGTCCTAGGGGAAGAGGACAAGAAAGGACTGATCTAGGCATATTGTATCTCACGTGAACGCTCACCAAAGGATTACCTCTGAAGAGGAGGACTTTAACAATCAAGTGAATAAGATGACACGCGCTGTGGAGACTGATCCTCCTCTTTCCTCTGCCACCCCTGTTATCGCCCAATGGGCACAAGAAAAAAGTGGACATGGTGGCAGGGATGGAGGTTATGTATGGGCACAGCAACATGGACTTCCACTCACCAAGGCTGTCTTGGCCACTGCCACTGCTGAGTGCCCCATTTGCCAGCAGCAGAAACCAACATTAAGTCCAAGATATGGGACCATTCCTCGGGGAGATCAACCAGCAACATGGTGGCAGGTTGATTACATAGGACCACTTCCATCATGGAGGGGACAGTGTTTTGTTCTTACTGTAATAGACACCTACTCTGGATCTGGATTTGCCTTCCCTGCACACGATGCTTCTGCCCAAACTACCGTTCGTGGACTTACAGAATGCCTCATTCACTCGCATGACATCCCACATAGCATTGCTTCAGATCAAGGAACTCACTTCACAGCAAATGCTGTGCAGCAATGGGCCCATTCCCATGGAATCCACTGGTCGTATCATGTTCCTCATCATCCTGAAGCTGCTGGCTTGATAGAACGATGGAATGGGCTCCTGAGGACACAATTATGGTGCCAACTAGGTGGCAACAACTTGCAGGGCTGGGACAATGTTCTCCAGGAAGCTGTATTTGCTCTAAACCAGCGGCCAATATATGGTGCTATGTCTCCAATCGCCAGAATTCATGGGTCCAGGAACCAAGGGGTGGAAGCTGGAGTGGCACCACTCACTATTACTCCCAGTGATCCACTTGCAGCATTTTTGCTTCCTGTCCCAGCAACCCTGTGTTCCTCAGGCCTGGAGGTCCTGGTCCCAAAGGAAAGAACTCTCCCACCTGGAAACACAGCACAGATTCCACTGAACTGGCAGCTGAGAATGACCCCCCACCCCCCCTGGCCACTTTGGACTTCTCATGCCTTTGGATCAACAGGTCAGGAAGGGTGTCACTGTACTAAGTGGTGTGATTGATCCTGATTACCAAGGAGAAATTGGACTGGTACTACATAATGGAGATAAAGAAGAATATGTCTGGAATCCAGGAGATTCCATAGGCTGACTTTTAGTGCTACCATGCCTTGTGATTAATGTAAATGGTAAGTTACAGCAACCCAATCCTGACAGGACTTATAATGACCCAGACCCCTCAGGAATGAAGGTCTGGGTCACCCCACCAGGCAAAAAACCACAGCCAGCTGAGGTGCTTCCTGGGGGCAAAGGTAATACGGAATGGGTAGTAGAAGAAGATAGTTCTACCTATCAATTACGACCACATGATCAACTACAAAAGCGGGGTTTGTAATTGTCCATGTATTTTCTTTTTATGTGCTTATTGCATATCTCTCCTTTGTTCAGGTATGATATATCAGATACAATTGGACCCAGTGTGTTTTCATTTATATGTATGATAGATGATTGATAAGTGTAAGTGTGATTTCATCAATGTCCAGAAATTATATACATATATGTGGCTAAAGAATTGTGTACAGGTGCCAGGTTGGCAAGGGGTGGATTGAGATAGCCTGTGCCAGCCTGGCCGATAAACACATGTGGGATTAATTGAAGGGCAGAGAGATGAATGGCTCAGCGAGCCTTGCCTTTCTTGTCTCTTGCTCTTTGATCATCGGACCAGTGTGCGTCTGCCTTGCTTGCTCTGTGCCTCAGTTTGCAAGCTACACTCCCTGTGAGACGTCTAGCCTGTGGACTGTGTAGCTGTCATTTGAGGCCCCTTTAAGACCTGACTCGCCAGAGAATTGGAATGTACATCTCTGGAGTTGGGGACTGATGGTTGGTGACCTGGCTGACGCTTGGTGACCTGCCTTGCTGTTTGCTGCCTGTGCTGGGATAGCCTAGCTCTCTCTCTACAGAGGACTACCTGACAGCCCTCAAGACTTGAAGGACTGCTAGTGTCTCACAACTCTCATGGGAGTGAGTCGCACTGAGATATTTATACTGCTTTATAATTTAACTGTTCATTTCTTGTATTATATATCCATCTATCTGTATATAATTTAACAGTTAATTTCTTGTGTTATCTATCTATCTTTATATATATATATATATATATATATATATATATATATATATATATATATATAATTATCAGCAATCTGGTTTTATCTCTCTAGAGAACGCTGTCTAACACAGGCACCTTGGTATGCCTCCTGGTAGCCCACTAACTTTTCTCAGAGGTTCTATGTCACCCTGATATTTAGGAATGATTCTTTAGACCCTAAAACAAGGGTTTTCATCTTTTAAGAATGGTGGTTGTTTAAGCCAAATACCTCCAGGATGAGGATAGCACTTTAATCGTATTTCCAGTGAATTCCCCCTTATTAGTTAATACCTAGGCACCAAGTAAATCTGCTGCACAAGACCTCTGTAGAGGGTTGAAAAACAAGTCTGTAACTTTGGAGAGTAAGGTGTGTCTGGCTCAGGCCGTGGTATTTTGCATCACCTCATGTGCATGTGAAAGTTAGGCACTGAATACGGAAGGCCGCAGAAGCCTCGGTGCATTTGGACTATGGTGCAGACACAGAATAGTGAAGGTACCACGGACTGCCAGAAAAACCCAAATAAAGGAAGAAGTACAGCCAGAATGTTCTTTAGAAGCAAGGATGGTGAGACTTCATTTCATACTTGGGGCTCGTTATTTGGAAAGGCCAGTCCCTGGGAAAAGGGCATCGCACTTGGTAAAGTGGAGGAGCAGTGAAAAAAACAAAAGATCCTCAACAAGATGGATTATCACCACGACTACAACAATGGGCTCAAACATAGCAATTCTGAGGCTGACGACGTGTTTTCTTCTGTGAGGTTGCTATGAATCAGAACAACAAAAGGCAGGACCGATCTTAGAAATGATCTCTCGCCAAAGGAATTTCTGCAATGTGGAATGATCACCTCTGTGTTAGGCTGGATTGACCAGAGAAACAAATTCAGTGACACTCATACATGTGTAAGCGCTTTCTATCAAGAAGTAATGACTGAGCATGAAAACATCCCAGCCCAATCCAACGCAAGTCCCTACGTCTGAAACGAGTCCATACGTCCCTCTTCAGACTCACGCAGGCACACCCAATGATGCAAAACTCAGGAAGATCACAGGCTGGTGGGTGCAAGTCTTGTGGATCCAAAGGTGGCAGAGGCAGCTCCAGGCCTCTGGCAGCAGGGTCAGCCAGCAGGAAGGTGAAGCAGAGAGAGGTGGGAAGGGCCCCAGGACCCTCCTTATGTGAAGGCCACGCCCACAAGGACTCACCATCAGGCTGTGACCTGATTGACCACGGGCTGACCTTCACCGCTACACTTTTATGTACCAAGTTGACATGAAACTACGTAACTCCCACAACCTCTGAAAGTCCAGTTCTCCCCTGAAGCAGCACAAATACTGGCAAAATGATCTAAAGAAATTTCTTTTCTTTTAGTATTCTGTAAATCAGCCAAAGACATACAGTAGTTGGGGGCTTAGGGATGCTAGGAAAATTTCTGAACGTTGGCCAGAACAATGGGGTCTGTGGCATTTTCCCTCAGCCCACTCCCAGTTCTCCTCCTCTTTGCCCCAGTTCCCAAGGAACCTGGACAATCAGTAGCGACTGCGGGTTTGAGGATCTAGGAACTCCCATCCTGACAGCACTGTCACTATTTAACAGGACCGGGCACTTCCTCCTGGGAAAACCTCCAGCCATAAGGTATTTGTTGAACATCAAAACGAAACAACCCCTAGACTTATTGTCATTGAGTTGACGCCAACTCACATGGGCCCTATCGGGGAGGGTGGGACTGCTCCTGAGGTTTCCAAGACGTGGGAATAGAAAGTTTAGCCTCTCTCTCCTTGAGGTCTATAATCACATATAATGGTTGAACTCAATTAGCTAGAAGTTAACATCACAGCTGCCTAAGACTGCAGTACCAGAGGAGGCAAACAGGCTCTGGAACCAACGTGTCACAGGAAAACCAAGCAGGACTGCACACGTGCTCAGGACAGACAGCAGAGGACCCGATCTCTCCTTTAGTTGGCTTTGAGGCCCTCCACAAGTAGGAAGGAGAACAGTGAATGCAAGTCTCAAGCCACACAGTCTGACACAGGGGCGTGGGGGTGGTGTCTGACCTTGACTGATCCTGGGAAGCAGAGGTCAGCTCTGTCTCCACCTTTCAACCTTCCTTACCAATTGACTCCGGTCATCCCTCCCACAGTTCTTTCTAGTGCTCTCCTGGGTTCAATCGTCCACTGCCATGGCCAGGTAGAACTCAGAGGCAATACTCCTGATTATGGGGTTTCCTAGAGAAGCTAACAGATTACATTCAGGATCAGAAATGCTAGGGTACAGCAACTCTGATGAGAAACATTTTTCCCCTAAGCTATGCCAACAAGCATGCCTCTCTCTGGCCCTTGGGCCCCTAGTCCTGTGGCCCCTTGGCCTCTGCCTTGCTTGGGCAAGTGTTAGAAAGTTCATTCAGCCCTGCCAATAAATGCCCAAAGGGCATGCTTCTCTGCCATAAAGTTCAGCCAGAAGGCCCTTAGCTCTAGCTCTGTGGATAGTGCTCCCCACCTACACCGGACCCCCCCCCCCCACTAAGTGTTAGAGTCCCCCACCACCACCACTCTGCAAGTGAGCCTTCTGCCTGAAGTTACTCAGCGTCCTCCTTCAGTGGGCCAGGACACTCACCACGCTGTCTGTGTCCTAGTGCTGCTGTCTCTGTCATGCCATTTCTCCTACACCTCCCTGCTCTCCAGCCCTGTCTCCTAGAGGAGGAGACTCCCTGAACAGGGGTCTCAGGGTCGTCTTTGTTGATGACACGGAGATCCCCCTTTTCTGCTTCAGAGACGTCTCACTTTAAACGCAGCAGGATGGCAAAATGGACCAATCCTCACGTTGCACACCCATTGCCTACACCAATCCCCACGTTGCACACGTTGCCTACACCAATCCCCACGTTGGAGTTGCACACGCCCTAGCTGCATGCCCCCACTCAATCATTTCCTGAGGGTTACAAAGGCTATGACAAGAAAAATGAGACATCCCTGCCCACATGGAGCGCCCTCAGCAAAAGGTGGGGGGAATGCACTGGCTCAAGGCGTTGAAGAAAAACTCGGTTTGAGAATTCGCTAAGCATGGAGTGAAGTGAGCAGAGGCTTCAGGGGCTGCACGCTTCAGCTTCGTATTAATGACACGTTTCCCAGAGCTGATCTCGCAGAATTCCTGAACCAACAATAGCAGCAGCAGCCGTCACCACAGTAACAATCACAACAAAGGACGGGGAGTCGGACTTCCGCAGTTGCTGCATTATACTCATCTGATCTCAAATATCAATTTTCCAACAAAATGTCATGAGCCGTAAAGCAGAGTGTGACTCACGCACGGGGGGGGGGGAGGGGATAAAAACCAAAACTGAAGTCAATAGAAACCATCCCTGAGGGAATGCAGATGCTGGGCTTACTAAATTAAGCCTTTAAATCGGTTATAAGAAATATATTCCCCATTTCACAGAAGGGGAGAGTGAGGACAAAAAAAAAAGAAATATGTTCAAGGAAATTAAAGAAAACCATGTCTGAAGAATTCAAGTATATCAATTTACATGTCATCAAATAGAATTTCAATGGAGACACAATTATAAAACACCCAAGTATAATAAATGAATGAAAAAATTCACTAGGGACTCCAAAGAGGATTTGCATGGCCAGAAGATAAATGAATTTCAAGAGAGGTACTCTGAGGTCGTCTTGTCTGGAGACGCGAAGGAAAATGAACACACATCAGAAAAGTGGCCACGCCAGTGATGTGTCAGAGGAGAAAAGAGAAACAGAAAGAGACAGAAAACAAGATATGTAAAGATAACAGCTGGAAAGTTCACATACTTGATATAAAAATATTAATCTACATCCAGAAGAAGCACAAGGAAGAAAAAGTTAGAGAGATCTACATCTCGTAATCCAGCCATCAAAACCAAAAAAATAGACTCCTGCCAGAACCAAGGGAAATGTGGTTTGTAAGAGATCCTCACTAACAGCTGACTACTGAACCCCTGATCAGAAGTTAAGGTGACAGGGTGACACTGGAAACGTGGATAGGAAAAGACTGTCCATCAAGAATTCTGTACCCAGAAAACCATCCCTCAAGAGTAAAGGAGAAACGCAGGCATTCCCCCAAAGCAAAAAAGGACCATGAATGACTAGCAGACGTAGCCTAGAAATACTAAACGAATCCTCCAGGAAAGGACAGCGCGGCAGCCTTTACCCTGGCTCATAACTAGGGAAACTGAAGTGCAGGCACCCTCTTCAACTGTGAGAACTTGAGGAAAGTTATATGCTTCATCAGTGCTACACTGCACTGTGGGAAGCCGCAGCTCTCGCCGCCATTACAAGATGGCGCCGGGCAGTCAGGGCGGTGGCCCAGTAAGTGGTAAACAACCACTTGAGGCATGCGCACTGCTTAGATGACGTAGTCACAACTCCACCCTGGAGTATGCAAACGAGGGTTCTGGCGAACGCACCAATCAATGCACGGCACGTCCCCGTAGAGCGTATATAAGCAGCAGTAGTTTGGGGCTTCGGGGTCTTTTTCCGCATTTGCAAATTGAACCCGCATTAAACGCCTGTGGAAGAATCCTGTTGTGGCGCGTCCTTCTTGTTGGCGAGACTGAGCGCGCGACACTGCACCCTAACTGGCTCGTCTCTTCCAAGGGACTAATCTCTAAAACCCATAGAAAGCTGAAGCACTTCAACATCAACAGCACAAAAGACAAATAACCCCATTAAAAATGGGCAGAGGACATGAACAGATAGTTTACCAAAGAGGACAAACAAATGGAGAGATGTTCATGATCACCAACCACCCAAGAGATGTGAAACCGCTGTGGAAACCAAGATGGCGCCACCTAAAAAAATTGGGAATAGAAATTCCTTATGACCCAACAATCCCTCTGCAGGGCACGTACCCTGAAGAAGTGAGAGCCGTGAGCAGACATATGCATACCCACGTGCATGGTAAAACTGCCTACAATAGCAAGGATATAAAAACACCTGAACTGTCCATCAGTAGAATAACGGATGAGAGACTTTGATACACACACACACACGAATTCTATGTAGACATAAAAAAACAATGATGCCATAGTGAAGCACCTCATGGAGCAGTGGGGGGATGGCTGGAGAACATCATGCTGAGTGGTCAGACAATCACCAAAGGATAAATATCGTATAAGACCACTGTTATAAAGGAAAACAGTTAAGACAACGTTTTTCACCAAAGAAATCAAGATGAAGCAGTAGGCTAGAGTGGATGGGTTGGCTTGGTGAAGGGAAGATAACATGCCACAAGAAGGAAAGAGGGGCCTCAGGGGAGGTAGGGCAAACCACTGGGGGATTTGAGAAGTAGCTTAAGTTGTGTCATGCAAGATTGATGCTCTGAAATGTAAATCCCCATCTAATTCACAATAACAAACTAATAAAAGAAGGCAAAGTAGTGTGATGGGGAGGCATCAGATCTCCTCATCCAGTTTCATGAGGGAAGGAGAATCAAGATCAACTGTCCAGGCTGATTTCAATCAGTTGGAGGTCAAGTATACAGGGATACCTTGAATTCATTATTCCGAATTTGTGTTCAAACACGGGAAAGTTGGAGAACTACACATATTTTTTCTATCAGAATGAATGAAAACCCAAATAATTTGTTCTGAGGCCCTCAAATTACACTTATAAATCCGCTATGGGGGCTGTGAGCCTTCTCTTGGATACTCTATGGCCATTTAGTTGCTTTTGATTTATCCAAACTAACAGTAACTTTTCAACCTCTTCCATGGTCTGGGTTCTTTGTTTCATGATTCATTCTTTCACTCGTTTGGCTACATCAGCCACTTTAACCACCGCCCCCACCCCCAAATGTTGATAATGTCAACGTTTATTGTATCCAGTCACCAAATCAGACCAGCAGCGTCTTGCTTGAAATTCTGCAATGATTTCTTTTTTTAACTCTGTCTTGGTTCTCACAGTCTCCCTCTTAGCTTTACTGCTGGCCTCACGAGCTTTCGTTGGAGGCAGTTATGATATTTTACACAAATAACGCGCAATACAAAGCACAATGAGGAATGGTCGCAACACTAATACCAGCACTGTGTGCTGTCTGAGCGAGAGAGCGGTGCTTAGACTGAAGCGTCCGCCGCCCCCCCCCCCCCCACCTTTGTGTCAGAGACAAGACCTGACTCCTGTCCAGGTCTTTTTCAAGTTGAATTTTTGGTTTGACGATGGAGCAAAGTTAAGAACACTGAGCAGATTTTTTTTCAAACTTTGCTGTTAGTAGTGGATGTTTCGAGTTTAGAGCCATTCGACAACCGAGGTATCGCGGGCCCTCATTTCTCCAACTTCTGACCATTTCGACACGAGTCAACCCTCCCACACACTCTCCAGAGACCCGGTGGAGTCGAAAATTTAATGCAGTGGACACAAAGAGCTCACGGACAGAACGCCCGGTTGTGGAGCGTTCGAGAGAAGTAACAGGCTATAATTCAGGATCAGGAAAGACTCGGGATACAGTTATTTAGTCAGGAAAGCTTCTTAGCCTGACCCTCAGCTCTCAGGCCCTCAACCCCTTGAACCTCATGGGCAGCACAATTGGCCCAGCCTCCAGCCTGCTTAGGCAAGTGCTCCATAGTCTTTTTTCTTTTAATATTTTATTGGGAGCTCTTACATATATCATAACATTCCATCAATCACATAAAACAGTATTGTACAATTGCTACCATAGTCGGTTTGAAAACATTTTCTTTCTTTTTTTTTACATAGATGTCATATAATATTTTAAAATACCATTACACAATGTATTTGTTAAGGTTAAGTATAATATGAGGGGATTTTTTTTAAAGTGTAGAAAAAATGAATTAAAATATAATGGCATCTTTCCACTTCCCCCCACTTCTTTTTTTCATTTTTAAAAAATATCATTTTATTAAGGACTCATACACCACCCATCTCGATCCATACATACATCAATTGTGTAAAGCATATTTGTACATTCGTTACCCTCATCATTCTCAAAACTTTTGCTCTCCACCCAAGCCCCTGGAATCAGGTCCACATTTCCCCCCTCCCTCCCCACTCCCTCCTCCCTCATGAAAATTTTTCCATCACTAAATTAGAAAACCTAGATGAACAGATGATCTGTTAGGAAAAGAAAAATGATCCAAACTGGCTCTACAAGTAAAAAGTGTAATATGTCAGCACATTTGAAAGGTTAATGCCAAGATGTCAATTCTTTCAAAAATTACCCAAAGCCTATGGTTTCTGCAAAGTATTGATGGATTTTTTTCCCTGGGGGCTTTGATGAGCTGTTTCTCAAATGCATCTAGGTGTTTGTTGTTGGGCTGCATGCCAGCAAGCTGCTTCTGACTTATAAGGATCCCACAGGACACAGAAGAACAGCCCGACAGGGCTTCCAACGCCATAATCTCTATGTAAGCAGACTGCCACATCTCTCCGGGTTGGCAGGTTCAAAGCTTGGGCCTTTCTGCTTGTAAGCCTCCTGCTGAACCATAAGGCTTGTTAGCTGAATGCACACAAGTAGTTGAGACAATTTTGAAATGTGAAGATTGTAAAGTGATGATTGATTCAGTGATATTTCAATTTGTTCAGGACGGACTGTCCATTTTGAGGGGAGAAGTTGGGATGAAGTCATACTACCCACAAAAAAAAACTATCAGATGAATTAAAGACCCTGTATGAGTCCGTTTATATGAGATGACCAGAATGGCCAGGTTTTTATGTGCAGAAAGCAGATGGGTACTATGCAGGAGCTGGGGGAAAGGACAAACAGAAAATGTCTACTTTCTCTTAGGGTTGGTAAAAATAGTCTGTAATCGTGTTGATGGGGGCAAAACCTTGTGACCATACCACTGAATGGTGCACTTTAAAACAATGAATGTTATAGATTTGAGTTATCGCTAAAAAAACAAACAACCACCCCCAACAAAGCTCAACTTCTTAACCTTCCAAGCACACACACGTAACCCTGCAAACACCAGCTAACCAAAGAGAGATTAATAAAGTCATGCTGTTGGGGAAACCTATGGGCTCAGACATAGCAAAGGTCAAGGTGATGGTGCCGGATCAGTCTGTGTTTCCTTATACAGAAGGTCACTGTGAGTCGGAACTCACTTGACAGCCACTAATACCACCACCAAACCCAGGAAGAAGAGGACACTCTTAGCTCTGGGGAGCAGGAGACATCTGCAAGGGGACATTTGCTGGTGGTGAAGATCAAGTAGCGATGCCGATGTCAAAGCGAAGGGGACGAGGACCTCCCAGAGGGCGACACGGCACCCAGGAAGATGGGTGTGCTGGGGAAGGAGGAGCAGGGCCAGGCTACCAGCCCAGGGCTCCCTCCCCTGAGAGACGGAAGAGTTTGGATGAACATGAAACAGGAAAGCTTTACTTTGGTGGCTTGATGGAAGAGCAAGCCAGGACCAGCGTTACCAAGACAAGCTCCTTGAAATCGGGGCTTCAGTTTGATACATGTTCACCAGAAAGTCAATTCAGTAGATCTGTAACAGATTTGGGGAGAAGGGTCACCAGTATGCATGAATCTGGGGTATAATTCTTGACAGGAAGTGGCTCGTGGACCTCTTGCTTTCATACATCTTCTGAGTCCGTCAGGGGATGTCTTTCCTGTGACTTTTGGTTCCCTGACCAAAGTTCTTCCATTCCTGCATGACTGAAGATTGTGACGGTCCTTGCGGTGCACGCATGTTCGGTGAGTCAGGCCTGCCCTGACTGACACTCGCTTGCTGTAATGGGATGCTTTCTCAGGCGGAAAAGGGGTCTGAAAGAGGCAGGCTGCCAGTAAGGAAAGCACAGGTGAATGATGAGCAATATAGGAGGTGTGTGCTTCAAAATTCAGTGACCACATCTCACCTCCTTAGGGCAGGTGCCTTGGGCATGCTGTAGAAGTTACGATCGTTACACAGGTCAAGCAGGTTGAGAAATGGCTTCAGCCGTGTGGTCAAAGCCCCAGAGAGGCTGCATCATCACGGGGGCAGGTGACCCTGCTGGCCGGGGTAGCCATTGACATCAGAGCAGGAAGGTCCCGCTCAGGCAAATGCCCCAGCCAACACGCTCTGCTTGTAGGTGCGAGGAAAGAGGCAGGCAGCTGCTTAAGTGTCGCTTTTCCAGACATTGAAGTTTACAGCTGACGATGACTCAAGGTCACTGGATTTTGAAGTAAGCAGGGTCTGTGTGATGAGTCGGCACCAGCAGCATGTGCAATGGATCAGAACACCGAGAAAAGAAAGTAAAACCTCCTCCATTTGCTGTAAGCAGGAAGCCAGCCTGGGCTGGGGTCGGGGCCGGGCTCTGCTCCGGGGTTTTCCTGGACACCGGGGGAAATTCCCTCCGCACAGGGACTTTCAGATAGGGGTTTCTGTTAGGTATCCAAGTGGGGTATGAGCCGCAGTCTGGAGAAAAACAAGTTCTAAGGTAAACAAGCGGCCATCTAGCTGAGAAGCAACAAAGCCCACCACGAGGTGTCGAAGGGATCAGGTATCAGGCATCAAAGAACAAAAGATCATATCATTGTGAGTGGGGGGAGTGCAGAGTGGGGACCCAAAGCCCATCTGCAGGCAACTGGACATCCCCTTACCAAGGGTCACGGGGAGGAGATGAATAAAACATACAATTTTCCTCTAGTTCTTTAATGCTTCCTCCCCTCCTCCCCCACTATCATGATCCCAATTCTACCTTACAAATCTAGCTAGACCAGAGGATATACACAGGTACAGATAGGAGCTGGAAACACAGGGAATCCAGGACAGATGACCCCTTCAAGGACCAGTAGTGAGAGTGGTGATACCAGGAGGGTGGAGGGAAGGTGGGGTAGAAAGTGGAACCGCTTACAAGGATCTACATACGACCCCCTCCCTGGGGGATGGACAGCAGAAAAGTGGGTGAAGGGAAGCATTGGACAGTGTAAGACATGACAGAATAATAATTTATAAATTATCAAGGGTTCATGAGGGAGCGGGGAGGGAGGGGGCAAAATGAGGAGCTAATACCAAGGGCTCAAGTAGAAAGCAAATGTCTTGAGAATGATGATGGCAACAAATGTGAAAATGTGCTGACACAATGAATGGATGGATGGATTGTGATAAGAATTGTATGAGCCCCCAATAAAATTATTTTAAAAATATATATGTGCTGCGCTTTTATAGAAAGATAAAGAAAAAAAAGAAAAAGAAGTTATCCATCAATTATAGGTTCCTCCAGGACAGGGACCATGTCCACCATGTCACCTTGTTTTTGCAAGGGGGGTAATTCGGGCAGTCTGTCAAGAGCCAGCCAACTGATGTGACAGGGTGGAACAGGGAGCAAGAATATTTACTGAAGTGTCATAATGCTTATGCGCTGTTAACCTCAAGGTCAGCAGTTGGAAACCGCCAGCCACTCCTCGGGAGAAAGACCGGGTTGCTACCCCCTTTAAGGGATTTGTTTCAGAAAGCCGTAGGGGCAGTTCCAGCCCATCCTGTGGGATCTCTGTGAGTCTGAATCAACTCGATGGCAGTGGGAGAGACAAAAAACAGCCAAAGAGGTAGGAGTCCTGGTGGGACCTTGGGTTAGGTACACACCAGGCTGCTAACCAGCCATTCAAAACCACCAGCTGCTCTGCAGGGGAAAACTGCCATTCCCACAAAGTTAGAGTCTCGGGAAGTCACAGGGGCGGTTGTACCTTGTTCTCGTGGGTCCCTTTGAGTCAGAATCAACTGTGACTTTGGTTTTGGTTTCAGGCACCCAAGAAAGACAGAATGGACATTGTCTATCAAAATCTGCTTCCTGGAAGATCCCCTCATAGAGGGGTTTAGGAGAGGAGATGGGTTAATTAGGGTGCGAGGTAGTACCGATGAAGAACACAGCTTTCCCCCAGATCCTGGATGCTTCCTCCCCCCAACTACCATGATCCGAATTCTACCTTGCAGGCCTGGATAGGGCAGAGGTTGTACACTGGTACATATGAGGGCTGGAGGTACAGGGAATCCAGGGTGGATGATACCTTCAGGACCAAGGGTGTGAGGGACGATGCTGGGAGAGTGGAGGGTGAGTGGGTTGGAAAGGGGGAACTGATTACAAGGATCCACATGTGACCTCTTCCCTGGGAGAGGGACAGCAGAGAAGGGGGTAAGGGAGATTCCGGATAGGGCAAGATATGACAAAATAACGATGTATAAATTACCAAGGGCACATGAGGGAGGGGGGAAAGGGGAGGGAGGGGGGAAAAAAAGAGGACCTGATGCAAGGGGCTTAAGTGGAGAGCAAATGCCTTGAGAATGATTGGGGCAGGGAATGTATGGATGTGCTTTATACAATTGATGTATGTATATGTATGGATGGTGATAAGAGTTGTATGAGTCCCTAATAAAATGTAAAAAAAGAAAAGAGGAGAAAAAAATGATTAGGGCAAAGACTGTACAGATGTGCTTTATACAATTGATGTCTGTATATGTATGAACTGTGATAAGAATTGTATGAGCCCCAATAAATTGTTAAAAAAATCTGCTTCCTGGAGCAGCAGGTGAAGTACTGTCAAGACTTAGGGGCTGCAGTCTTCTGGAACAACAAGCCAGCTGATCTGGCTCACAGATGAGTGTCTTTGCTTGAAGGGGCGTGTTTACATTCCAGCGACAGGTCTCCTTACTGAGGCCTGTCCTCCAGGTGGTTCATTGAACTTCCAAAGGGAAGCCGCAAAGGTCTGCCAGTTCCTCATGAATTCCAACAGGATTTCAAGTTGAGACAGAGGACAATAAAGTATAGGAATCCCCCAGCAGAAACACTGTGGCCTGTGCGGCCTCAACAGCCTTGTCAGTTGTTCCCCCTCCTCTTCTCTCTCTCTCTCTCTCTCTCTCTCTCTCTCTCTCTCTCTCTCTCTCTCTCTCTCTCTCTCTCTCTCTCTCCAATTGAGCTCAGTCCGGTGTGCTGTCATCAGGATTTCCCTGGATGGAAGTCCCCCTGTCACCCTTGCCAAGCACTGCTAGCAGAGGCCACCAGCAAAGGCTAGGGGTGGCGGACTTGATTTCTAGGCTGCTCCTGGTGGTCAGTGGCATGCATCCAGTGCAGACAAAAGAGGACAAGGTGCCGCCCTGCCGTGCGCAAACCTGAGCTAAGTTAGTGGGAGTGGCCATGACTTCGATCCCACTTTCTCTTTCATTACAAAAAGAGGACCAGCTTCCTAACATTGAAACATGGTGTTTCCAGGAAACCAACAGACCTGCATACTCTGTGGGAATTTGATCCTATATCTGGGAATTCTCGTCAAGTGATCTTTTGCTTCTTGATGTGTTATTTCAAACAGAACATGGATATATATCACCTGGTAAGGTCTACATCTCCCTGTCCTTCCCAAACTTCCCAACAAGAAAAGGGTGCAAAACAGTGATTGTTAGTGTGCCAGTGCTGAGACCTTGTCTACATGACTGGTCCCCATCCTACCGCTCATTCCATTGCCACGCAGGACCCTGGCCTCCTCTGAAGTATCATAGTACCTGCTCTTTGAAACTCACATGGCAGAGAAACCACCGTGCGTGTCCTCACAAGTAGATGATGAACAGAGGAAAAATTCACTCCTTAACTAGGTTTGGCCATGTTAGTTTTGAGAGTCTGCCTGATCAGTTGGTCAATAGATCAATTCAGCCGGGATTCTATTTTAATATCCTCTGTGTGTGGGAAACTGGAATTGGAATGCCAACACTGGTTGACACATTGTTTGATGTAGATTTTGAAGACCAGGAATCCTCACATTGTCACCTGGATGTCAGACTTAGGGCTCAGGCATATGAACTCCAGGAAAGCAGCCATTGTGAACACGGTAGGATTTGGTGACCACATCACTAAAGGGCAGCACCAGCAACCGCTTGTCAACCACACAGATGCTTGGTTTGAGGCCCATCTCCAGGAAGAGCTGCAGAGGAAGCACATCCTCCTCAATGACCATGATTCTCACATCCACATGCGCCTTTACTTCAGTTCACTAACTAGCCACTCTCTGAAGACACTTGACCTCTTAACCATGAAGGTCCTCGGCAGTACGGCGACTTCCAAAGCAGATGTGATTTCTAAAAGTGAATGGCAGAATTTTAACATCAAGCGCATGGTAGTGAATTGGTTAGCAATGGTTTCCAGCTCTTGCTAGACAATGAAGCGATGGCTAAAACCAATTCTTCAGTGAATGCACATTTGCCACTTGCTGTTGCGGGAAGGATGGATGAGGTAAAGGTCAGCAATAAGACGGCCAAAGCGAGCCAGCATCCTTGGGATGTGGCACAAGTAGAAGATGGGGTCCAGTGTGACTTCATAGACATGCTCGTGTGTACAGCTACGGAAGGCCCGTGAGAACAGGTACACGCCAACATTACGAACTTGACAGACATTGCAAACTGGAGGAAGTGGCTTTAGACATGGGCCCCAAGAAGACGCCGGCGAGGAGACCTGTGCAGCCAAACGACACCCGAGCGCCACAGGGAGCGCCAGAAGAAAGAAGGCGAGAGGAAGCAGCTGTTTGTACAGAGGGGGAAGGAGGAAGAGGCCAGGTTGACAGAAACACCTTAAAAGAGTTCACCAAGAAGAGAGGCTGAAACTTGAGAAGACTTTTGGAAGAAGGAATAACTACTTTTTCTGAAAGCAAACTAACAAAAACCAAAAAAGCTCCCTCTGAAATGGACCAGAACCAGTCTTCTGGTGTAACTGGTGGCAAGAGGAACAAGGCTCAGAAAAATTCCAATTTCATCTCAGACAGTCATTCTACAACTACGTATGGCAACCTATCATTGCAAGCAAGTTATTTTTAAAAGAAGCGAAAAGCAAAACAAAAACCGTGACGCTGCCTTCCTTATCTCCCTTCCTGATGCAAGCAATCTTTCAGACTTTCTCTCCAGGCCAGGCCCCTCCCAGCACTCTCTGCGCCCCTTGGCTTCTGCGGAGGAAAGATAAGATCAAAGACAGCTCTGAAAGCAGTTTTATTGGCACTTCGTCCACATATCAAGCAATTCCATAGTCCAGTCATGTCAAGAAGAGTTGTACAATCATCGACACAGTCAATTTTAGGACAGCGTCTTCTTCCTGGTACTCATTGTTATTAGTGCAATTTTTAATATTGTGGCAAAAATATACACATATACACAACAAAACGCTCTCCAATTAAACAACTTCTACTTGTATATTTCAGTGCCGTTGATTATACCCTTCATGTTGTACCACCATTATTGATGTCCTTTTCCAAATGATTCCACCACCATTAACATCAACTCAGTGCTCCCTAAGCCAAAACTCTTCCTCCGTCACTCCTGGGAACCACTGGTCAACGTTGGGATAGTTTTCTTTTTAGTAGTTTTCTTGATATAAAATTCACTTCCATAGTTAAGGCACTTTTTAAGAGTTCTGTTTACATCATCACAGTCAGGTCTACTTCTCCTTTTCTCTCCCAGATTCATTGTTGGCTCCCCGATTCCCCTCCCCTCCCCACCCCTCCCTCATCCCCAACAGAACCATTGCCCAGTTCTTGTCTCTGTGCATCCACTCCTTCTGGGCTTCCTAAACTGGGACACCTAACAGAAGCAATAAAAAAGAAAACGTAACAAAACAGAAAGAAGGAAATGCTGTAAAAATCAGAGGAAGAAAGAAATGACCACCAACAATATTTAAAAGGTCAAGAAGGAATTTCTGTCATGGAACAAGCAAGAAATAGTTCAGGTTGGATCAAGAGGGTGGTCAACTGACCAAGGCATCATATCATGGCTCAATCCACCATAACCAAGTTTACAATAATCTCTGTCGAGCAGTCAGCTCAGACCCTGAGTCACTTCTCTGTGGTCAGAGGGGATCTGATCTGCCGGAGGCTCACTCTGACTCGATACTCTGCAGAGGGACTGTCCTCCTTAGTCTCCTGCAAATTGGGTGCTCCCAAGTTAAGCTCTGATTCTTTTCCCTTCGTTTAACTGGATTTTATTCTCGTCATCTTTGGATCCCGCAGGCTGGTGTGCTTCTTCCGTGCGGACTTAGTTGATCTCTCACTTAGATGGCTGCTTGTCTGAATATAAGCCTTTAAGACCCCAGAGACTATTCCAATGGATAGCTGGCACCAACTGCTTTCTTCACCACACTGCGCTGTAGTCTCTTATCTTCAGTGATTTCTTCATGGAGGCGATTGTCAAGCAGGGCCATGTGGTAACACCTAACTGTTGTTGGATCGGGGCTAGAATTTCATGGGAGCCCCAATCCATCTGCTTGTCCACGGGTCATGAACGACTCTGGTTTACCTTAGCTGTTATGACAAAAACAAAAACAACTACCTATACCCACTAACCCTCCCACCCAAACAAACAACAAAAAGAAAAACATTGTCAATCATCCCCCTGGGGTGTAAGGTAATTGCATTGATAACATCAATCATTCTCCAATGGCAGAGAATTTAAGGCACTGTTGATATGAGGAATTTGTGTGAGTGTAGTCCAACTGCGAGCTGCAGTCCATGAGTCATTGTTTTGTTTTTGTTTAATAAATCATTTTATTGTGGACTCTTTCAGCTCTTATAACAATCAGGACATCCATTGTGTCATGTGTGTTTGTACACATGCTGCCATCATCCTTTTACTTGAGCCCTCGGTACCACTGCCTGTGATCTTCCTGCATTCGGCATCATTGCATGTGTTGTGTGAGTCTGAAGAGGACTTTACAGGTTGCTATCGGACATGTGGGTTAATATTGGACTTATAGACTTGATCTTGACTGGGCTGGGAGGTTTTCTTGATATGCAATTACTCTTTGATATAAAATTCTCTATTACCCATATATAAGTGTCTGTGAATTTGTTTCTCTAGTCAACCTGACTGACACACCATGCTTTCAAGCCACTGGGGTATATATCTGGGAGTGGAATTGTTGGATCGCATGGTAATTAAATATTTAGCTTTCTGAGGCACTGTCAAAGTGGTTTCCACAGCGTCTGCCCATCATACAATTCTACTCGCAATGGGTGAACGTTCCTATTTCTTTTCATCCCCACCAACACTTGTTTTCCTTTCTCTTTTCATAATAACTATCCTGGGGGTGGGGGGGGATGAAATAGTATCTCATTATGGCTTTGATTGCAGTTCCCTCGGGACTAATGAAATACAAACCTCCAGTCTCTGAAGAAGGACCACATGCTTGGTCGAGTGGAGAGACAGCAGAGAGGAAGCTCCCGCAGGGAGATGGCTTAGCACAGCGGCTACAACAGTGGGTTCAAGTGTAGGAACGACTGTGAGGCTGGCGCAGGACCAAGCAGGGTTCCGTTCCGTTGTGTACCAGGTTGCTATGGGTCAGACCTGACTCAGTGTCACCTAACAACATCAGGGACTAATGGAAACTGAGCCGTGGTGGTACAGTGGGTAATTGCTAGGCAGCTAACTGAAAGATTGGCTATTTGAATTCACGAGCTGCTAGCAGGGAGAAAGATGTAGCAGTCTGCTTCAGTAAAAAGTGCACAGCCTGGGAAACTCTATGGGGATTTGAGTCCTAGGAGTCAGTGGCTATAATCAGAATGGACTTGATAAGGAATAGGTGGTCGTTGTAGCAGGAATGATCAATACTCTGAGCATCCTTTTTATGTGGTTATTGACCATTTGTATCTCTTCTTTGGTAAACTGTCTATTCAAGTGCTCAGTTCACTTTTTAAAATTTGATTGTTTCTCTGTTGTTGAGTTGTGGGACTTCTTTTTATGTACTGGACATTAAACCAATATTAGAGATATGGTTTCCAATTTTTTATCCCAGTCTCTTTATTCATTAAGTCCTTTTGTGCACACACACAACAATTTATTTTGACCAAGTCCAATTTATCTATTTTTTTTGTTATTGTTGCTTGTGCTTTTAGTATCTAATCTAAGGACCCTTTGTTGAAATTTAGGTTCCAAATCATTACTTCTGTGTTTTAGTCTACAAGCATTATGAGCATTTAGGTCATTGATCCATTTTGAGTTAATTTTCTTATGCAATGTAAGGTCATTCTTTTGGAAATCCAGTTTTCCCACCTCTGTTTATTAAAGATAATTCCATTTCCCCCATGGAATGAATTAGTGCCCTTGTTGAAAATCAATTGGCCATGGATATAATATTTTGTTGCCTAATAAAATTTATTATGTATCTGAAGCAAATATGACACAGTGTTAACATTTGCTACTTGGCTATCATTGAATTATGCTTTAGGCTTTTGAGTATACTTGAACTATAAAAGGCATTTTAATCCCAAGTAATAATTTATTATTTCACAATGAGAAATCACTTTATAGACTAGATGTCTATGGATTAACCATTGGATGAGGAAGAACGAGATGGAGTGTAATTAGTCAGAGCCCTGTCAGGACAGAGCCACACTAGGTGTTTTTAACAATGAGAATTAAACTTCAGGGTAAAAAGAGACCATTAAGCTCATCAAGAAGGCCACTTCCTGGGGAATGGAGGGACGAGATGGAAAGTGTTACAAGGTAGAAGAGAGTAGGGTGGGGCTGCGGGCTGCTTCACTGGGGATGGTGTCTCTGAGAGGGACACCTGAGGCTGCCTCTGGCGTGTTGGAAAAGCTACGAGGGGGCGGGGCGGGAGAGCGCTAGGCGAGCATCGAGCAACTCGCTCTGAGTTAGTGCACCCAGAGGTGTCACCTGGGAAGGTTCTCTCTGGTCACAGTGAATTTTTCTCATAAAAGCCGTTTCATTCAAGCCTCCTTTTTGTGATGGCTGATTTAAGATAACAGTTGCAGCTGTGAAATTTTGTTTCCTGCTCAGAAAAACTGCCTCAGAAACTGTTGTGATGTTGAACACGGCTGGTTTTCTTGTTTCAAAAAAGGTGAAAGGTTGATGGATGACAATCCTCATTCTGGACTTCTGTCACCTCCCTGAAGGGATGAAAATGTAGACAAAACTGTGCCCTTGTGCTCGCTTGAAGAGTGACCATAAACCATTGAAGAGATGGGGAACTTAGCTGGACTATCTTGGAATTCGGTTCAGTGAATTTTAACAAAAGATTTTGGGATGAGAGGGGTCACTGCGAAATGTGTGCCTCAGGTTCTGATTGACCTGGAAAAAGAGCATCGAGTGGAAACATGCTGTGCTTTGAAAGAACAACTCCGAAGTGACCCAGACTTTTTCCCCCAAGGTCATTACTGGTGGCAAGACATGATGCTAGTCTCATGACCTCAAAACCAAACATCAATCTCGCCAGTGGAAGATGCCATCATCACCTCACCCAAAAAAAGCCCATCAAGTGAAACCAAAATGAAGATGATGCTCATTGGTATTTTTGATGTAAGGGGGATAGTGCATTTGGAGTTCATTCCACCAGGTCAGACTGTTGGTCAAGCTTTCTATTTAGGCGTTCTGAAAAGATTGAGTAACAGTATGCAACCAAAAAAAAAGCCTGATTTGTACAGATGGGGGACTGGTTTTGCACCACAACAATGTGCCTGCTCACACAGCCATCTCAGCGCACCAGTTTTGGGCAAAAAACCCCAGCATGCCTCTCTTGCCTCACGCACCTTGCTCACCTGACCTCCCTCCATGCTACTTCTTCTTGTTTCCACCAATGAAGGATATGAAAGTACAGAGATTTGACAACATAGAAGAGGTGAAGAAAAAAAATAGGTGAATTTGAAAAATGGAATTTTTCAAGAATGGAATTACAGATTTGAAAAATGGATTCAGTGTAATGGAAAGTACTTTGAAGGCGATAAGGTGGTTATGTAAAAAAATGTAAATACATAGCTTTGAAAACAATCCCGGATTTTTTTTGGGGGGGTACCCCTCATATAGACAGATTCAACCTCTGCTATGGGCGAAGAAGCATTGTGAGATGACCCAGGAGTGAGAGTCAGACATGAAAGGGCACATCCTCTCTTATCCAGTGCAAGCATCACAGAGCAGAGAACAGAAAGTACGGTTGCAGTTGAGAGAGACTACTTCAGAATTGATGAAGAGTCGATTGTCAATAGTCACAACAGTGTGTTCTTCTGAGGAAAAGATTGTCACTGCCCTCTGGGTAATCACCCCACCCCTAATTCTCATAAGAAACACATAAAAGCCATCCGTTATGATCATTGTTCTTGTGAAAGTCAACCCAGAGTCTGCACGCCCTATTACCTGAAAACAAGCTGCAAGTAGAGACAAGAGAGATGCACGAAGAACATTTGGAAATTTCCTCTTGCCTGAGCGAGGTCTGACAGTGCCACTGGAGAGCTGCAGTTTCTGCCCCAGGCAAAGTGATGGAAGGATAAAAGTGATCAAAGGATGCCAGGTTGCCTCCCACATCCATTTCCACCCTCGGCAAGCACACCCCACTGGAAATTCATCTCATCGCTCTGCTTCCGATGAAAACAAAATCCCTCTGTGCACATACAGTCCTAGAGGCAGCCTGTTGGAAGGCACTGGAAGAAATCTGACAGACGCTAACAATCCCATGGCCCACACCTACACCGCGCTGGTCTCTGTGCTTGACAGGGAACTGCTTAGGCAGTGATGGAAAGGAGGTTGTCTCGCCTAGACCCAGGAGAGGGAGGTCCTAAGGCACCCCTCCGTTAAAGCAGGAACTACATCAGCTCCGTTCTGTGTTCGTTATCCAGTGCTGCTGTAACAAACCATAAGCCACAGGGGGCTTTAAAGAACAGACACTTATTTTCTCTCAGCTCTGGGGAGTAGAAGTCGGAACTCAGGGCATCAGCTCTAGGGGTAGATCTTTTTAATTAATTTATTTGTTTATTTTCCCTTGTAGTAGCTGCCAGCAACCCATGGTGTTGCGAATCTCATAAATCCATCTGCTTTTGACTTTCCATGGCATCTTCACCCCTTCCTTTTCCAAACTAGAACGGCATTATTGACATATAATCCACGTATCATGCAGCTCCATGGTTTAAGCATATTTTTTAAAAACCCATTTCATTAGGGGCTCATACAATTCTTATCACAAACCATGCAAACATCAATTGTGTAAAGCACATCTGTACATTCATTGCTCTCATCATTCTCAAAGCATTTGCTCTCCACTTAAGCCCTTGGCATCAGTTCCTCTTTTTTTCCTCTCCCTCCCCGCTCCTCCTCCCACATGAGCCCTTGATAATTTATAAATTATTATTTTGTCATATCTTTCCCTGTCCGATGTCTCCCTTCACCCACTTTTCTGTTGTCCGTCCCCCAGGGAGGAGGTCACATGTAGATCATTGTAATTGGTTCCCTCTTTCCAACCCACTCACCCTCCACTCTCCCAGCATCGCCCCTCACACCACTGGTCCTGAAGGCATCATCCGCCCTGGATTCCCTGTGTCTCCAGCTCCTATCTGCGTCAGTGTACAACCTCTGCTCTATCCAGACTTTAAGCATATTTTTAACAGAGTTGTACCATCATCACCACAATTTTGGGACATTCCCTTCATTCTTGCACTCATGTTATTATTAACTCCCCATTTTCCATCAACCTCCCCTGAGGAGGTGGTATCTCATCATTGTTTTGATCTGTATCTCCTCGAAGACTAGTGATTGGAACCATTTTTTTCATCTGTTAGCCATTTGAATATAATTGTTGGTGAACTGTTTGTTCATGTATTTTTCCCACTTTTAAATTTAATTATGTGAGTTTTTTTTTCTAATTGGGGTATTGCAGAGTTCTGTTGATGGTAATAATTAGTCCTTTGTCAATTGTGTCATTGTTAAAGGTTTTTCCCAGTTGTGGGCTCTCTTTTGATTCTTTTGATGAAATCTTTTGATGCACATAAATGTCTTATTTTTAGTAGGTCCCACTAATTTATTTTAACTTCTATGATGCTTGTAAAAGCATAATCTAACGCCCCTCACTGACCCATAGCTCTACAGAGGACAACACCAGAGACACAGTGTGGGAATTGCACTCGATATGATCCTGCCACACCAAGGCAAAACACTAAGGGGGTGCAACAGAACAGCAAGGGAATGGAGTGGTGAGGTCCCCAAGGAATGCTGAAGGTGGACTTTGGGGACAGGGTGTGATGCCCCAACAGACTGGACTGGAAAACACTCCTAAAGGCCAACAAATGATCCTTGAAGTAACTACAAGCTTTTCTTTCTTGTTGTGTTTTGCTTTGCCATTGGTTTGTTATATCTTGTTGCTTGGTTTTGCTCTGTCTTGTTTTTGTGCATGTTATTATCTCTGCAAGTCTGTCTAAACAATCTGGAGGAGAAAAAACCAGGACCAACAATTCTGAGGAGACATGGGAGAGGAGGAGGTGGGGGGGAAAGGTAGTGGTGTTAACAAACCCAGGGACAAGGAAACAACAAGTGATCCAAATCGGTGGTGAGGAGGGTGTGGGAGACCTGATAGGGCATGATCAAGGGTAATGTAACCAATAGGAAATGCTGAAACCCTGGTGGGGACTGAGCATGAGTGGGACAGGAGGAAAGTCAAGGGAAATAGAGGAAAGAGCTGGGAGGCAAAGCGCATTTATAGAGGTCTAGATAAAGACATGTATATATGCAAATATATTTATATATGAGGATGGGGAAATAGATCTATGTGCATAATATTTATAGGTTTAGAATTAAGGTAGCAGAAGGGCATTGGGCCTCCACTCAAGTACTCCTTCGATGCAAGAATACTTTCTTTTATTAAATTGCATTCTATGATGCTCACCTTCCCGACACAACCGCTGAAGACAAAGCAGGTGCATAGTCAATGTGGCAAAGAAAGCTGGTGGTTCCTGGCTATCAAAAGACATAGCATCTGGGGTCTTAAAGACTTGAAGGTAAACAAGTGGGCATCTAGCTCAGAAGCAACAAAGCCCACATGGAAGAAGCACACCAGCCTGTGTGATCACGAGGTGCCAAAGGGATCAGGTATTATCAGAACAAAAAAAACTCACCATAGTGAATGAGGGTGGGGGAGTGTGGAGTGGAGACCCAAAGCCCATTTTTAGGCCACTGGAGATCCCCTTGCAGAGGGGTCTCAGGGAGGAGACGAGCCTGACAGGGTGCAATGTAGCAACGATGAAAAACACAGCTTTCCTCTAGTTCCTAAATGCTTTCTCCCCTACCCCCCACCCCCCACTATCATGATCCCAATTCTACCTTGCAAGCCTGGCTAGAACAGAGGATGGACACTGGTATAGATAAAAACCAGAAACACAGGGAATCCAGGAAAGATGATCCCTTCAGGACCAGTGGTGTGAGTAGCGATACTGAGAACGTAGAGGGAGGGTGGGTTGGAAAGGCGGAACCAATTACAAGGATCTACATGTGACCTCCTCCCTGGGGGACAGACAACAGAAAAGTGGGTGAAGGGAGACATCGGACAGGGCAAGATATGACAAAAACAATAATTTATGAATTATCAAGGATTCATGAGGGAGGGGTAAGAAGGGAGGGAGGGAAAAAATGAGGACCTGATGCCAGGGGCTTAAGTGGAGATCAAATGTTTTGAGAATGATGAGAGCAATGAATGTACAGATGTGCTTTATACAACTGATGTATGTATGGATTGTGATAAGAGTTGTATGAGCCCCTAATAAAACGATTTTAAAAAGCATAATCTATTTTATGGTTTAAAAATTATATTTGGTAGTATATATATGCCCTGCAATAGGATCCTTAAATTTGTCCCAATTTTCTCTTTAATAATCCTTATAGCTCTGGAATTTGCATCTAGGTTCTGATCCATCTTGAGTTCGTTTCTGTACATGAGGAGAGGTATGGGTCCTGTTTCATTCTTCTGAAAATGAAGATCCAATTTTGTCAGCATCATTTGTTGAAGAGACTGTCTCTTTCCCACTTAATGTATTTTAGCCTTTTGTCAAAGACCAGTTGCCTGTAGATGGACACACTTATTTGTGAGTTTTGTTATTCTATTCCATAGGTCTATGCAATTATCATTGTACCAGTACCATGCTGTTTTGACTACTGTGGCTGTGTTCAGATTTTGAGGTAAGGTAGTGCGAGGCCTCCTACATTGTTCTTCTTCTTAAGGAGTTATTTGCTTTCATAAGTCTCTTCACTCTCTCTATAAAGTTGGTAATTAATTTATTTTTCCATTTCCTTAAAGAATAAAGCTGGATTAGATTATAATTGTGTTGTATTTATAGATTGCTTTGGGGATTACTGACACTTTCACTATTTCAAGTCTTCCTATCCATGAACATGGGGTATTCTTCCATTTGTGTAGATCTCTCTTGGTTTCTTGTAATAAAGCTTTGTAGTTTTCTTTGTACAGGCTTTTTGTGTCTTTGGTTATATTTATTCCCAAGTAGCTCATCTGTAGTGTGGCTATTGTAAATGGTATTATTGTTTTCAGCTCCTCCTCCTCCTTCTTGTGTGTGTGTGTTTATTGATGTCTTTATTCCTCTATTTCCATGCTAAAACAGCACAGTGCTGCTTCCATGTATTGGTTTCTGGGTGGCATTGCTCTGTACGTTGCTCTCGGGTTTTTCTTCTGCTGTTGGGTTTCTGCCCATAGTAATCTTGTTAATATTTTTGAGGGAATGTTGGTCTTTTTTTCATGAATTCTTTTAATTTTCCCTTGTCTGTAAATACTGTTATCACTCCCTTGTATTTGAGGGATAACTTTGCTGGATTTAAGATTCTTGGTTGGCAGTTGCTTGGGTCCTTTCATGCCTTCAGACTGTATTGTGTCATCCACTGTCTTCTTGCAAAGTTTCTGCGGAGAACTCCGAGCTTATCCTTATCAATTTTTCCTTGTCAGTTTTCCTTCACAGGTGACTGTCCTTTCCCCCTACCTGTACTCAGGTCTCTCTTTTTTTCCTTGATCTTGGAGAGTTGGACTATTATGTGTCTTTTGGTGTCTTTCCCATTTGGGATTCTCTCAGCTTCTCGAACAGTTGTTTTCTCTTCATTTGTGATGTTGTGGAAATTTTCTTCCATGATTCCTTGTACTATTTTCTCGGAAGATTTTTTTTGTTTGTTTCTCCAGGACACTGATGAGATGTAGGTTGTTTCTCTTAATAATTGTAAGGTTTATTGGGGTGCAAAACAGAACTAAAGATCCAATTGGCAAAGTTTTAGAAGCAGGCTTTGTTGAGAAGCTTGCGGGCGGGTTCAGTAACTCAGGGTAATGAGCTATTGAAACCGCGCCGGGGGAAAAAACCCTGGCAGCATTTTTATGCCCACTGCTGGCAGGCACAGCTGGGAAGGATCAAAGCTGGGGAGGGTCTGCACACACAGGTGCTTCAGAAGGGAGAAGGTTGTTAATCTTATCTATATGTCAAGGACGCGTGGAGTGACCATATCTTCAAAGAACGTCCTGGCTCTGGGGATGTTTGGTTCTCAGAACTTGCGGTTTTCAGCGAGGGGAGGGGAGGGGAGGCCAGCGAGGGGTGAGTTCTGAGAGCTAAGGTGGAGGCGCCCGAACTCAAAATGGAGTCCCTTGTGCCAAGAACAGGCAATAATGTTTCACCTAGCTCCCAGGCTTTCTTCTGATTCTTTTGCTTTTTTTTTTGCTGATTATTTCTTTCATTACTTGTAGCCAAAATAATTGTCGTTAAGCTCAGTGATGCAGTTTCCCTTTTCTTCCTTCTATTACTCACAGCTTTTACCATGTTGCCTAATTCTGTTATCTTATTGTTTATCTTCTGGTATTTCATTTAATATTGGGTTTCTAGTTTGTTTTTTTTTCACATTCTTATGTTGTTCTCACAAGTATGTTCCATATTTCTCAAAGGCATCTAGACACCATTTTTCTGAACTCTATTTCTGGTAATTCCAGGGCTTATTTTTCAGAGCATGCCATTGCTTTTGGATGATTTCCAGTGTTTTTCTGCATATTGGTTGGGGAGGTGTACTGTGGTTGACTCCTGCTTACACAGCATCATGGTGTAGCTATTAGTGGTATGTTGGCTGCTGTATCTGGTATGTAAGGGTAGTGGCTCTCTTGAGTGACACGACGAAGGCTAATAGGAGCTGAAGAACAGAGTGGGGAAATGGATGGAAAGGGGTAGAGAGATGAGTAAGTTGGGAAGGTGTAAGTGGAGGTGAGAGAAAATAAAATAAAAGAAATAATCATAAGAGGCTACCTGAATGGGCCAATGAGGAGCCCTGCTTGCAGAGTGGTTATCAGTTGGACTGAGATTCAAAGGTCAGCAGTCTGAAACCACCAGCCACCCTGAGGGCAGAGATGGGATGTTCTATTCCTGTAAACAGTTTCAATCTTAGAAACTCACAGGGGAATTTCTGCCCTGTCCAATATGAGTCAGCATTTACTCAATCAGCAGTGAGCTTTGGTTTTTAAATGAACTAAGAGGTTTTTTAAAATAATGGGAAGATGTATGTATTTTAAGAGGGGAAATAAGATTTAATAGGTATCATGGAACGAGATTTCACGAGCAGAAGGAGAGCAGGAAGAGATAGTGGTGGGAGAGCATTAGAAAGTGTAAGCAAATAGCCAGACTGGTGGGGAGACTGTCATAAAGGTCAGTGGACAGACCTTGGGGGGAAAAGAAAGTGCAAGCAAACAATCAGACAAGGAAGTGTGTGTGTGTGTGTGTGTGTGTGTGTGTGCAGAGAAAGAGGGAGAATTAAAGATTATAAGAGATAAAGATTGTCGGAGGGAAATAGGGAAGGGGAAGAAGATTAAGAAAAAGAAGGAAAAGGGTCAAGAGGCAGAGACTGGGGGGAAGACGGGGCATGGCTCAGATGTGGGTTTAGAGCACGGTTGCTATGGCAGCGTGAACACGGGCAGGACTGTGCCCTGAGGGGTGTGCCTGAGGAAGAAGGGCTAAAAGAAAACAAAGAAACATAGTCAAAAGAAAGAAAGAAACCTAGTTCGAATGGGTGTGCCCGGAGCTGTGGTGGTGTTGACAGGCTTCCTGTGTCCACCTGGAAGGTGCATGTATCCGCAAGTGGGCGGGGCCACATGGGAAGAGGGTAAAATAATATTAATAAAAACTAAAACAAAGCAACTGACCTCAGTTGTGGGTGGGGACTACTGGTCTTTGGCAGGGTTGGTGTGTGGGCATGTCTGCTGCACAGGGAGCGGGGAGCAGGAGAGGTACCAGAGGAGGAAGAAATAAAGAGGGGAAGAATTACTTGGTGGGCGGGGGGGTCTCCCATACCTGGTAGTGAGAACGTCTGCACCAAGCTTCCCATGAAGTCTACTGTCTCCTCAGGGCCCTCCCCCAATCCCCCAGACTAGAGGGTAAAACATTTGACTGGCTGGGTTTGAGCCCGGGCATCGAATGACCAGTCTGTGCAAGGGGGTGAAGGGGGTCAGTGATAGTCAGCAGGCATTGCTGATCTTCAATTTTAAGAAATTTTGGTATACTTAGCTTTTAAGTTGTTCTTCTGGCTCCTGGGGAATTCAGGACTTCCCTCTTGGTGGGATTTCTTTGGTAGTTGTGGAAGAGATCTTCTGTGCTTGTTACCGAGTGACCACAGGCCACCTAGCTTCACCTCTTTCTTTTCCCATATTTTTTTCCTTTTTTTTTTTTAACAACAGATTAGGTCTATCCTACTCCAAGGATGTTACTTGAGGACTAAGGTGCACCTGATCCAAGGCATGTTATTTTCCATGTCATTTGCCTTACAGACATGTGGACATTGAATAAGGAAGACCGAAGGACAATTGGTGCATTTGAGTTGTGGTGCTGGAGAACATTGAAGGTACCATGGAATGTTAAAAAGACAACCTGAGCTGTCTTTGAAGAGGAAGGGCTAGAGAGCTCCTTAGAGGGAAGGTCGCAAGACTTCACCTTGCATACTTTGGACATCCTGTCAGAGAGACCAGTCCCTGGCGAAGGACATCATGCTGGTTGGTAAAGTGGAGAAGCTTCAAAAAAGAGAAAGGCCCTCGACAGGATGGACTGACACCGTGGCTGCAACAAGGGGCTCAGGCATAGGGACCATTGTGAGGATGACACAGCACCGGGCAGTGTTTCATTGTGCTGTATATAAAGTCACTAGAACTGACGGGATGGCACCTATTGACAACAACTCCAATATCACCTTGTTAACACAACAAAAAAGAACCCCTTAGAGGCAGTTACATAATCTATCAACTTGAGTGAAGGGGTGGAGTCTAGCCTGTCAATCAGGTCATAGCCGATAATGCCTCTGTGTGGGCCTGGCCTTCTCCTGAGGATTCTGGGAATTCCTGTCTTCCTCCATGGAGTTGGGACACAAACACTCTCTGCTTGACATTCCTGTTGATGAGCCACATGGAGCCACATTGATAACAGCAGAGCCCTGGAGCTGGAGGAGCCACGTGGAGACCTGCACCAGACCTGAGATACTTCCACTGCAACTGGATCCACCACCGGCCTGTGGTCTTCCTGCATTCAGCATCATTGCATGTGATGTGTGAGTCTAAAAAGAAATTTATGGACTAGTGTCAAACATATGGGCTAATATCAGACTTATGGACTTGATTTAGACTGGGCTGGGATGTTTTCTTAATATACAATTACTCTTGGATATAAAACTCTCTTACATACCTGTGATTCTCTCTGGATTTGTTTCTCTGCTTGGACTAGCACACCCTTATTTCAAAACAGAGCCACCGACCCAGGAACAGGGTTTAGGATTTCAACATAGGTTTCTGGAAATCACAGTTCAATCAATAACACACCCGAAACAGAAATTTGATGGGTATTACCTCTGCTTGCCTCTGAGATTTTATCTTCTTAAGGCTTCTGTAGCTTACAATATCTTATCAGGTGATCATTGATATTTTTAGACCAAGAGTCATTCTATGTTATAAGACCTTTTGTTGTTTTGGTTTTGAAGGGAGTTTTGTACATAGAGCTGCTTCCGTAATGATGACAGCCAACAAAACACTATGGAGCAGTTCTGCTCTGAGCTGTTCCTCCCCAAGCAATGCAAAATCCTCCCTCTATCACTCCTGCCTCAGCTTGGTAACTGCTCTTGTCACTGTGATGCTATGATAGTGCTGAAAAAAGCAGTGTGCTCTCCAGGCAGGTGTTTTCTCTACTAGTTAAGCCAGCCTCTTAGTTGGTGGTAAGAAAACTTCGGGGGTATTTTTTGGTTTACATTTTAAAGATGATCTTAGGGCAATCGTTCCAGAGGTTTATCCAGCCTCCAGGGCTCCAGAAGGTCTAGAGTCCAGAAGAATGTAAAATTCTATCATGCATTTCCTTTTTCCATCCGGATTCTTGACAAAGGAAGGAGCTGTGCACAAAGGCAATTAGTCATTTCCTCTTCCTGCTCCTTCTGTTCCTCCAGGTAAAGAGCGGCCAGGTGTCCGGCCTTGGATGGCCACTTGCAAGTTTTCAAGACCCCAGGAACTATGTATTGACCTGGAGATCAAACAGAAACACTTTGCATTTTAGTAGGCCAATTAACTGGATAACTCATTAAACTGTGACATTAAAAAATTTAAATCAATCCCCCAATACAATAGCACCTCGCCCTGCTAAACAGTTATTGCATGATACCCACCTTCCCGACATGATCACTGAAGACAAACGTGCGTGTAAGCAAACGTGGTGAAGAAAGCTGATGGTGCCCGGCTATCAAAAAAGATATAGCGTCTGGGGTCTTAAAGGCTTGAAGGCAAATAAGCGGCCATCTAGCTCAGAAGCAACAAAGCCCACAGAGAAGAAGCACACGGCCTAAGCGAATACAAGGTGTTGAATGGACCATGTTGCAGACACAAAGGAACAAAAACAATCATTGTGTGATCACCTTCCTCACATAATCGCTGAAGACGAAAGTGTGCATAAACAAGTGTGGTGAAGAAGGCTGATGGTGCCCGGCTACTGAGAGATATAGCATCTGGGGACTTAAAGGCTTGAAAGCAAACAAGCGGCCATCTAGCCCAAAAGCAACCAAGCCCACACAGAAGCAGCACACCAACATAGGTGACCGTGAAGGGCAGAGGAGACCAGGTCTCCAACAACAAAGGTGGGGTGGTGGTGAGAATCACATCACCGTGAAAGAGGGGGAGTGCGTAATGGGGACCCAATGCCCATCTGTAGACAGCTGGACACCCCTTCCAGAGGGGTAGTGTGGAGGAGATGGGCCACTCAGGGTTCAGTGTAGCAACAATGAAACTCAAAACCTTCCTCTAGTTCCTGAACGTTTCCTCCCCTCCCAATCATCATGACCCCAATTCTACCTTGCCTTGCGGACCTGGTTATACCAGAGGATGTACAGCGGTGCATTGGGGATCTGGAGGCACAGGGAATCTAGGACAGATGAACCCCTCAACACCAGCGGTGGGAGTGGCGACACCAGGAGGGAAGGGGGTGTAGAAAGGGAGAACCGATCTCGGAGATATATGTGTAACCTCCTCTCTGGGAGATGGGCAATGGGGAGGCAGGTGAGGGGAGACGCCGGGGAGTGTAAGATAAGATATAATAATTATTTATAAACTATCAAGGGACCAGGGGCGGGATTGGGGAGGGAGGGGGATGGGGGAAAAAAAGGGAAACCGAGCTGATTCCAGGAACCCAAGTGGAAGGTGAATTATGAGAGTGACGAGTGCAACGAATGTATAAGGGTGCTTTGCTCAACTGATGTATGTACAGACTGTGATAAGAGCCTTATGAGCCCCAATAAAAAGATTTAAAAAATTAAATCAATTAACCAAATCATGGGTCCATAAGCCAACTCAGCTGCTCTCTCTCTCTCTCTCTCTCTCTCTCTCTCTCTCTCTCTTGCTGTTGTAATTTATCTACCATACAAAGGAGTGCAAATTATTGGCGGCAGGAACCATAATCAGCCATGTGGTCCTACCTTTAGCGGGGAGACACTGAGACTTTTCATAACCTTTAACCTCCCCACCACCTTTTCTCCCTCGTCCAACGACTAATAAACTTTAGTTCAACAATAACTGATTGACTTTGGTCTATATACATTTGCCTTTCTTAGATTTTGTTTACATTTAAGTGAGGATATATCCCATTTGTCTTCTTGTGATCAATTGATTTTATTCAGCATAATGCCTTCAAGCTCCACCCACATGTAGCATATATTGGACCTTTCTTCTGTTGGCTGAGCAGTGTTCCATTGTACGCATGGACCACACTTTGTGTTTCCATTGAACTGCTGATGTTTTTAAGTTGTTTCTACCTTTCGGCTCTGGTGAATCGCGCTGCAACGAATCTTGATGTGCAAGTATGTTTGAGTCTCCACTCTCAAGTCTTCTGGCTATATACCTAGGAGTGGAATTTCTAGAAATGACCACATTATTTCCCACCAGTCTGCACTATTTTATATTCCTACCATTAGTAGATAGGTTTCTTATTTCCCCACATCCTCACAAGCATTCATTATTTTCCACAACTGTTGTTATTATATGACCTATTAAAAGTTAACCATTCAAAACCCGATTCTTCTGTAAGCTCCTAACAGCTACCGAGGATGCCATGACCCTGACCAGCACATCTTTCATTCCCCTCTTCCAGGAGAGGACTCCCAGGTGGATCCCAGCTCTCGGCCAACACAGTAATGCTGGGATCAGGGTGCAGTGGAGAAAGAAGAGATACAACGAGAATGTTAAAGCATAATAAAAATAACAAGACTTTCGAGATGTCCAGAGTATGTGAGATGAAATTTCACCATCTTCTCTTCTAAGGAGAATTCTGGCTACACTTACTCCTAGACCTTTCTAAGGAGCAAACAGTTCCATCCATAACATACGTGTTGACGTGCTCTGGAATCTTCCATCAAACCTACGTCTTCACCAATGTTTGAGGGGCTCAGGAGTCTTCTGGAAGAAGGTCAAGACATGAAATTTTCCATTGAAGTCAGTGTGAAGCAAAAACAGGGACTAGCTGAGGGGAATCATGTATACGTTGCACACAGTACAGATGTGCCTTGTCGTTAGGATGCTTCCTAAATGTCACCTGCTTCCCCACTGAGGTGGAAAGATCAAGTGCATAATTCCAAGCCGGCTGCAGCTACGACTCCACGACAATTGGGGCTGCCAACCAACTCCAACTTGGAGTGATGTTTTCAGCTGGCTGAGGTGGCCTATTGAGGAGAAATTCCACCTTGAACTTGAAATGTCCAGGGTCTGAGGGTGAGGCTGCCAGGTGGACTGAGCACCATTCTATGCTCCCCTGAGGTTGGGCACAACTAGGAGGAAGACATGGGACCACAGTCCCTACTGTGTGCCCAGTACTGTGAGCTGCCCTTTCCATACGTGTTCTCATTTCCTCTCATCACCATCTCCTCCTCTGGAGAAGAAAGCTGAGGTGACTGGAAAGGGAGAGACCACACAGGAACTTGGGTTTTTCTGCCTTCAAATGGAATTTGGATTCTTATTCAATGGAGGGAAACCGGGTGCTCTGGCTTTGGGGTTCTCCCTGGAGCCGTTGGCATCAGGGACCTGCTTGAGCTAATATTGTATGGACTGAAAAGGCCACAGGAAGGCAGACTTCAAGCAAGCAGTAAATCAGGCAATTTTCATAACTTCCTTAGGTGTGTTCGTTGTCTCTGAGCTCGCAGAATGTGCAGATATCTACTTTAAGCATAAAATGCCATTTGGTTTATGTCCCTAGTTTGGGAATCTGCAGATCTAAATTTGATCCTGTCTGATCAAATCTACGTGAAGCTCAGTAGGGAGCGTCCTAAATGACAAAGCAAACGTCTGTTTTGTGTGCCACTTACTATTCTGTTATTATTATTTGTCATTAAATATAAATTGTTACATATTATTAAATATAACTATTATGTCATCCTCTGAGCTGCTCAAAGCAGCTGGTTAGGTAGATATATGAGGGGGCAACAAAAAGTTCGGGGAAACTTGTCATTACCTCTTAGCTCCACTTTTCCAGGCTCTTTCTGACACCCCTTGTGCACACAGCTACAGGAATGGATCTTTAAAAGACACTGCTGTGGGGAAAAAGGCAAGCGCAAAGGAGAATAAGATATGCAGTTCAATGTCATTTACATCCATTAAAACACGTGCCCATAAAACATGTTCGTAAGAACACACGCAAAAGGCCACAGGTTAAGCACACTCTGCGGCGAATAGCGAGAGGATTTGGAGATAAGCACGAAGCAAGATGCTAATAAAGTAGAAGAATTGCCTCCTAAACAACTACTGTGCAATGCTCAAGCAGCCAGCCAGGAAAGAGTTCTGGTTCCTCTCTTATTGAAAGTAGCCCTTAACCCGTGGCAGCAATCATCGCAATGCTTTACGATGTAGATTTATTCAGGGAAATGGTACTAGTTAATATGCTATAGAAATGTGTGCTTGCACTTTAGAGTTAAACTAGGCTTAACCAAAGTTGTGGCAATAGAGGACCGCGTAGAACTGCCCCTGTGGGTTTCCGAGACTGGAACTCTCTGTGAGAGTAGGAAGCCAAGTCTTTCTCGCGTG